>NC_064642.1:744854736-754854736 GCF_023864345.2 Schistocerca serialis cubense | reverse complement strand
AACAATTATTTACCTTAATAGTGTTCAAAAGTCATAATATATATATCAGTTCATGACATCCAGTCTTCTAAATTGTAAGTAGGCTGTTTAGGTTTTTTTATTGGTAACGCCACCTCTGTATGAAAATCACTGGCTGTGCTGTGTGCTGTCTGTGGCTGCTTTGCATTGTTGTAATACTCGCCATTGTAGTGTTAGGCAGCTGGCTGTGAACAGTGCGTAGCGTTGCGCAGTTGGAGGTGAGCCGCCAGCAGTGGTGGATGTGGGGAGAGAGATGGCGGAGTTTTGTAATTTGTCTTGAACTGCTATATATATTATGACTTTTGATGATACTAAGGTAAATACATTGTTTGTTCTCTATTAATATCTTTCATTTGCTAACTATCCCTATCAGTAGTTAGTGCCTTCCGTAGTTTGAATCTTTTATTTAACTGGCAGTAGTGGCGCTCGCTGTACTGCAGTAGTTCGAGTAATGAAGATTTTTGTGAGGTAAGTGATTTCTGAAAGGTATAGTTTAATGTTACTCAGGGCCATTCTTTTGCAGGGATTTTTGAAAGTCAGATTGCGTTGCGCTAAAAATATTGTATGTCAGTTTAAGCACAGTCTTGTATAATTGTTCAAAGGGGACGTTTCATATGTCGACCCTTAGCCGAGGATACCTCACTGGAATCTTCTGATTTTTTCTTGTAGTTTGTGTAATTAGTGTAGCTATTGTTTATTGCTAGCGCGTAATTGTAGAGAGATCTCCTTTGTCGTTGCAGTCTTTCATTGTTGTTGTGGCATGCATGTTAATTTGCACCAAGTATTTCGCTGCTGCGCTTGCAATTAACGAGATATTATTTTCAGTACTATGTTAATGTGTTCTCTTATTTTTGCTCTTCAAATTCTGCTTTTCTGTGTTGTCGTGTGAAATATTGTGACAGTAATGGCGTGTGAAAGACGTAATACTAGGATCCAAAGTAAACTGAGAAATGACAGTGAAAACGAAAGCAGTGTGCTAGCGCCACCGAGTAATGAATTAACTGATGTTCAAAGTAGTAATTTGGTAATTGTGCATAGGGAAATGGATCGGGCTGCAAACAATGGTGTAGACAGTGAAACAATTAGTGAACAGGGAAGCATTATCGATCGATCGGTCGGCAACAGCTCGCCTCAGGAATCCGAAATGACAGAACACAATATTGCAAATACTGTAGACTTAGGTTTTGGGTCCTCACCGTTTTCTCAAATGAGTCAAGACACATTTTCTGCTTGTCAAAATGTGAATGTTGCCGGTGAAAATGCACTGCCAAAAAGCATAGAGAAACAGATTCCAGACACTAATACATTATTATTGCAATTAATGCAACAAATGGAACAAAATCCGAGACAAATGGGACAAAAGCTTCAAAAGCTAGACACAATGGAACAACACCAGAGACAAACACAGCAACAGTTAGACACATTGGAACAAAATCTTCAAAAGTTAGACACAATGGAACAACACCAGAGACAAACACAGCAACAGCTTCAAAAGTTAGACTCATTGGAACAAACTCTTGAACAAACGCGTGAAGATTTAACTACTGAGCTACATAACATCGAATCGAAATGTCAAAAAGTTTGTAATGACGTAAAAACACAAATTTGTGAACATTTCCAACCTATTTTTTCGCGGTATGAAAATGAATTACAGAATCACGAAGCAGCCATAAAAGAAATGCAAATTATTGTTCATGAAAATCATGAGACCTTGCAAGCTAAATTTGACTCAGTTGCATCTATCGATTCGGTTACGTAACTTGCAAAAGCTCAGGAAAACTTAAAGGACACAGTAGATACTCTGAAACTTGGTTCAGAAAAACACACTGAGGAAATAAGTACACTATCGGAGAAGGTAGCCGAACTTTCGGATCAGTTCACTAATTTATCTACGAAGGTAGATGATAATCTGAATGACACAAAACCGGTAGTCTTTAATAACACAGAAGAGTACGAACAAATTAGGAAACTGAAACAAAATCTGAATCAAATTAATACGCAACACCAAAGAGAAATCCGGAAAGTACAAGATCAGCTGACACAGGTAATACAAGAATTACATATTTCAGAGGACACTCGCACTCCAGTACAGGAAGAGGGACATAGAAATACGGAACAGCCACAAAATAATAACACAGCGCATTTCGGAAGTTATGAAAGAAATTGGCAAGGTGCACCGAATTTTGAGATGGAACCGCCGACACGACGTAACAATGACCGATATGCTACTCGCCGACACGATGATTTTGACTATAAGCTGTTCATTACTACACGTAAATTCAAAACATTTAAAAAATTCTGGCAACGACATTCATCCACAAGCATGGCTCCATCAATTCTCTCATTGTTTTCCTCCCAACTGGTCGTTAGAACACAGATTAGAATTTAAGTGTGGCTACTTAGAGAATGAACCAGCTGTAAGAATGCGATCGGTCATTCACGATTGCCACAGTGAAGGAGAATTTTACCATGCCTTCCTCTCAGCATATTGGTCTCAAGCCACACAAGACCGAGTAAAACATGGCATCATAATGATGAAACATTTCGAACAATCAGAATTCTCCAGTCTTGTGAAATATTTTGAAGACATGGTGCACAAGAATCAGTACCTGTCAAACCCATACAGCCCCTCAGAACTCATCCGCATTTGCTTAATCAAATTACATGAACATTTACGACATATTATTTTAGCAGAACGTTGCAAAGAAGACATTGAGGCTTTTCAGGGACTGTTACAAGAACTGGAAATTGACACTGACAATCGGGGAACGCGGAAACAGGAGCACAACAATTACAGGTCACATCTGTCACAATTCCGCGATGAAAGAAATAATAACTGGACACGACAAGGCTATTCTCACAACACATATCGTGACCAAAATAGACACCACCCATATGACAACCGTTGGCAGAGTAGTAATAATTACAGGGAAAGATCACCTCTCCGCGGTAGTGACTATCGCAGAGACAATCAGAGAAACAGACAATTTGGGAACCAAAATAATTATTATCAAGGGAGACAGAATAACTTTAGACGCAACGGTCCAGCGTGCAGTTACGATTCAGGGAGAAATTCTCCACCACTTAACCGACAAGAAAGAAACTACAGGAACTACCGACATGACGACAGACGATGTGATCGTAACGACAGACCTGAATTGCATCAGAACTGGCGGGATTTAAACAGGGCAGGGCCCTCTCGTCACGGTGAATTTGTAGAATTTAGGTCTCCAAATCCCAATAACGACGCGTGCCAACAAAGAGACAATAGGCAATGACTCACACCGCTGGCAGCCACAAAACGTACTTATGAAACTGACAACGCATCTGCCGTAGCTAGTAATTACGTAAAAATGGAAGACATTAGGGACATCTTACTCCAGGAACACGACGCAAAACATAACAACATTGCATATCCTGTGATTCACATTACTGTAAATGACGTAAAATTTACGGCAGTACTTGACTCTGGCAGTCCCATTTCAGTAATTAGTGAAACAGCTTTTAGCAAATGCAAAAAAGCGAACGATTGTCCCACACTTCCGTTACGTAAGATTAAATTACAAGGTGCAATATTTGGAAAAAGTGTAGATGTACGCCAACAAACCAACTTAGAATTCTTTTGTCAAAGCCACAGCTTCTCTATGAACTTTCTTATTGTTCCATTATTGTCGACGGAAATTATATTGGGAGTAGACTTTTTGAATGAGTACAAAGCAATCTTAAACTTTCACGATGCTGAAATAAGTTTAGAGAAAGAAGGTAAGTCAATAGCTTTGAAATTTGAAGATTGGCTCTCAAACCATGACGAGGAAATTAATCGGCTTTACCTTCTGTTGGACAACAGTTCGGAATTTTCTACGGAACTAGACACTAACAATGCAAGTACTGACAGGGATGATATCGATGGCATATTTGAAATTAATGAGTTAATTCAGAATAAAATTCAAACAATTGAGAATTGTAATGACACTGATAGGCAGGACCTTTTTGAGATTTTACAAGCACATTCCACAGTTTTTACTCACAAAACAGGAACAATCAAGGGATTTCAATACCAATTTCGTGTTCGTGAGCATACTAAATTTTGTGTTAGACCATACGTAATTCCAGCACATTATAGGGACCGTGTTAGAATAGAAATACAATCTATGCTTAATGAGGGCATTATTGAGCCTGCAGTAAGCTCATACAACAATCCATTACATGTTGTCGAGAAGAAAAATGGATCGATCAGGCTTGTCTTAGATTCGAGACAAATCAATACTATCATCATTCCTGAAACAGACAGGCCGCAAACGTTGGAAGAACTTCTTCAAAATTTTAATGGTGTAAAAGTGTTGTCTTCTATTGATCTCAGATCCAGCTTTTATCAGATCGAACTTCATCCAGAATGTAGATAATACACAGCTTTCCTTTGTTTCGTCGTTTGTTATCAGTTTCGGTAACTTCCTTTTGGTTTGAACATTTCTTCGGCAGCATTCATTCGCGGGCTAAATTCCATTTTACCTGAGTTCTTAAAACGTCACATCAACTTATATGTGGACGATATTCTAATAGCGGAAGCTTCATGGGAACAACATAATCGCATCCTCAACAGTTTGTTACGTATTTTTGGAGAATCTGGAATTACAGTTAACTTGGAAAAGTCTGAATTCGGTAGGTCAAAGGTGAGGTTTTTGGGACATATTATTTCTTCTGAAGGTATTCAGCCGGATCCTGAAAAGTTAGAAGCAATCAGAGCCATTCCAGTTCCATCCACAAAAAGACAAGTCCGCAGTTTTCTAGGTCTCGTAAATTTTTACCGTCGTTTTCTGAACATGCAAATTCTTGTTACACGAAAACTTTGTTCTCTCACTGGAAAAAATACTATTTGGAACTGGGATGAACAAGCACAGTTGGAATACCATTCTTTGAAAGAATCGCTACTTAACGCGCCAATACTAGCTCATCCAGATCTGTCACAAGATTTCTGCCTTAGCACGGATTCTTCTAAAGTCGGTCTTGGTGCCCATTTATTTCAAGAAGCCATAGAAAATGACACTACCGTTCAGAAAACCATTGCTTTTGCTAGCCGAGTGCTAACAAAATCTGAAAAAAATTATTCCGTTACTGAATTAGAAGCTTTAGCTATCGTTTGGGCATTTAACAAATTCCGTTTCTTTCTTTCTGGTAAGCACGTAAAAGTATACAGTGATAATCGTGCATTACAATTTCTTATGTCTTCAAAATTAAATCATGACAGGTTAAAACGTTGGGCATTGTTTCTGCAAGAATTCCGCTTCACAATAGTATACATCCCCGGCAAGGAGAACATTGTTGCGGACGCACTGTCACGCGCACCGTCTGGGCTTGAGAAAAGTAACACAGAAGGCAACCTCGAGAAAAATTTCATTATTCTTTACATTCAGAAAGTCGCCTTTGAAAACTTCATCACCACATCTTTAAAGGACATTACTCATGAACAAGATAAAGATCCGATTTGGAAAGATATCAAAAGTAAATGGCATGAAAAGACACACACTCAGATTCGGCATTATTACCTGGTTAGAAACAACATACTCTTCAAACGCTGCACTGTTGATGACAAGCTATGGGTACTTTGCGTTCCAGACGATTTTGTTAATAAGCTCATTTGGTACATTCATTTCAGCTACGCACATTTTGGTCCACGAAAATGTTATCATATTCTTCGAAGGACTTGTTATTTTAACAATATGGAAAAAGAATTCGAAAGAGTCTTGTCTATTTGTAAACTTTGCCAAAAGGCGAAACCATCTACTGTCTCACATCGTGCTCCGTTGTTTCCTATTATTCCTTCTAAATTAAAAGAATTTGCTGCTGTTGATCTCTTGGGACCGCTTGTCAGAACATCTAATGGATTTTCGTACGTTCTAGTCGCTGTTGAACTTACTTCAAAATTTGTTTCTTTCACACCGTTACGTAAAGCCACTGGACGGTCTGTATCCAACGCCTTTGTTAAAAATTTCTTACGTGAAGTTGGACACGTTAGTAAAGTCATTTCAGATAACGGACCGCAATTCAGATCTGCTGTTTGGTCACGCATGCTTCTCAACCATAAAATCAAACCCGTTTTTATTTCATTGTACTCACCACATTGTAACCCGTCTGAACGGATTATGAAAGAAATCAATAAGCTTTGCAGACTTTATTGTCACAGAAAGCATCAGCATTGGGACAGATATTTACACTTATTTCAAAACGTGCTGAATGAAATGCCTCACGACTCCACTGCTTTACCACCTACTCTTGTACTGAAGAATGAAGAACCACCGAACAGAATCAGAGAGCTTGTACCTTTCCCGAATACACGTAAACTTCGACACAAAGACATAATTGATTTGGCTCTTAAAAATATAAAATCTGCAGCAGACAAAAGGAGAAAACTACACGGTAAAGCAAATGCAAAGAAATTGTATATTGGTCAGAAAGTTCTCATTAAAGCTCATTCATTGTCACATAAGAAGAAACACTTGAGTCACAAATTCTTTCTAGTTTACAATGGACCATACAGAATCCGACGTATACCACATGATAATTGCGTTGAAGTTGAAACTCTGCGTACTAGGAAGAGTAAAGGTTTACACCACATTTCACATGTAAAACCATTTATTGAGAGATAATCTGCTTTTTAACTTTGTCTTTGCCATAAAACTTTTTACTTCACATTTCTAGTATGTGTTGTCAGACTTAAGAAACTGTTAACATGCAACAATGTTTGAAGTTAAATATCCAGTCTAGAACCTAGGGAACATTTTTAAACAGAAATTACGATTGCATTGTTATAGTGAACAGACGACACAGTGTTGTATTTGTACATTCTTGCTTGTTAGTTGCACGATTACGTAACGACTATAAGGCTCACATACTTAGAACATATACTGGCACTGTTAATGAGATTTTCATGCAACATTTTGGTTTACTTGAAAAGACGTTCTTTATTTGAAGCACTTTCTGTGGGATTAAAGATAACTTAGCACTTGGTTTCTTTGACAGCTACACAATTATATCACGATGCTACTAATGTGTGACACAATTTACATTGTTGCTCTTGTGCTGTATCTGCTTTATATCTGCACAGTTTTTCTGAATTCTTTTGGAAAGTAAAACATGTTTTAGTAGTAACATTTGTGGTATAGCTACAATGAGTCTGCCTTTTCCGTAGCACAACAATACGTTACAGCACAGTACTTTCTTCATCATGGCAATAAGCGTAATAACTAAGATATATATACGCAAAGCATTTCACTTTTGTTTATCATGAGGTAAGTACATTGGCTTCTGCAGAACTTAGCTTTTGGAGGACAACAACTACGACACTTCCACAGAGATTATCTTACAACAAGACACACAGTTTAGCGCTACAGTACATGTATTTGAGTGATTAATTTTATACTTAAAACATTTATTTTTAAAGGTTTTTGAATTACAAAGAAAGTTTTTAGTGATACCTTTCATTTCGTTGCTGTAATCTGTAACACCTGAGGGTATAATTACATTAATCCTCAGGGGGGTACACGCTTACTTTGTGTACCATGTGTTTGGCAAGCACAAGGAGCCCTGGCTAATATGGTACTTGCTTATACAACTTTACACATCGGTACCATATTTCTATAACACATAAATTACACAGCTATCTGATCATTTAACTGAGAGATAAACATTTTTTTTTACTACATCAGTGACACATGTTTACGCAATTACACAGTTGGGTAACTTCACACTTATGAAATTGTATTTTGTCTGTACTTTGTGAACTGTTCATATTTTTTCGGAACCATTGTGATACTATGAGAGCTTTGAATGATGTATTTGGTATGAGATCATGATTTTTAAAGTACGTTTGAGGCAGCTGACACTTTTGACATGAGCAGAGAATTTTTTGTAGGCTTAGAAATTATTGGAGGAAGTTACAACGATTTTGAGAGTTGACTGAGGTGTTATGATGTTATTATTACGATGACTATGTGTATTATGCTGTTGCGGTATGGTTATGATCAATAAGCTGATGCTATATGAGTTATTTGAATATGCTACGCATCTGTTATGATGAAATATTGAAGAAGTGTCGACGAATAAGGTAAGGAATAATGAGTAGTGGTTAGGGACGCTGATTTGTGAAAAAGGATGTTGGAAACCAAGCATCGTACTTTAAGAGTTATGAAATGTGTGTAAATGCGTGAATGTATCACAATGCCGGCGGAAATTTTTTGGACAATGTTATATTTACAGGATTTTGTTTCTACATTTGTAACGCAAATTCACGACCTATGAAATTTTTATATGAGACTGTCACTGTAGCGGAAACTGCTGTCGTAAATATTTCGTTAAGAAAGGTAAGTGACCTTGGCGTAATGCGTTTTTGGCGCCCAGCTGAAAGGTAGGTCTCTGTAAGCACCCAGCTGCATGACAGACGCCTGGAAAAAAAAGAAGCCATTAGTGTGTGCCAGAGGCGCAGGTGGAGAAAAAAAAAAAAAAAGGGAGGCCATGATCCTCGCTGTTGACATTCCTTTGTAGAAAGAATCGTAAATACGACACCCTCAAACTTGAAAACATGATTACACTGTGGAGCTCTTAATTTATGATGTTCACTAAAATGCCTAATGAAACGGAGAAACATTTCACGGCTATTGTCTTGCTAATTGAGAGAAATGCCATATGGCTTGCCTTTATGTATTTATTTACTCATTTTGTTTAATATCTAGTTTCTAGCTGCACTGCAGCATTGGTTAAAATAAAATTTTATAGATGTACTAATATAAATATTTTCTGTCTACAGATCGAGTAAATAATAATTTTTTCAAAAAAAATGAGGGAGCACAAAAAGACATTTACCTTCACTGGAACTGCATTCATAATTTTCTTTTCAAGTACTTGGTAACTTTCTTGGTAGAATAACTTCTGGTGGTGCACAACTTTAATTACATAGACATTAAGATTTGAATAGACATTTCCCTTATCTGCATTGTTGTCTTTAGTGTAAAATTTTTTCTGTTTGAGCTTTGTCATGTTTAGGTACTAGTTATATCATTTGCTGCTTTTGCCAGGCATAGTGCTGCTGAATTTTAATTTGTGTTACTCTGCTAAGCCAGTTTACTACTGATTTATTTTTCTTGTTTGCTGCTCATTGCCTTATATTAGTTGTAATTTATGCTGCTTGCTTCGCCATTTGTATTTTTGATCATTGCTGTGTGTGTTAATTGTTTTGTGCTGCTGCATTGCCTCGTCCCTTAGTTTAGCATCTGAGCTCAGTAGATTTAAGTTAGCTTAAGAGGGGGTAGACTACATAAGAAACTGACTATGGACAAAAAAAAAAAATGCATTGAGAAGTTATACGAAAAAAAAGTACACAAATCAGCTATAGATAGGACTTTTGGGACTAATGATGAACCAAGGGAGATCTCCATGCAAAATACTGCAGTAAAACAAACCCTGTCCTTTCCTTTTGTATTATTTTGCTATGTGTGTATGTACCATTGTGTATTTGTCTTTTTCCTGTCTTTAAGTGTTTAGCTAATAAGATTTATGTTGTAGAATTTTTCTAATACTATGTCATTTACTTTGTAAAGATGTTTAGACATTACTTGTTCTGTTTTGTTTTAATGCTCATGTGTGGAATTGATGATTCGAAAGTTATTCTGATCTTTTATGTATGTACTTATGTCATAATTCCTGTAACACTGATGTATATGTTTATTTCTATTCTTTTGTAAAGCCTGTGTTACTACAATTGTTATCTATATTGCTATGTTCTTTAATGATCTATTTTGCACCTTTATAATTGTATTCTTATGTTATAAAACTGTACTTGACACCAGTTCATCATATTATTAACATGTAAGTTCCATTTCACTACACACGTTTCTGTTGGTCATAGTATATGGACAATATGTGAGAAGTAGGGACTGATAGTGTTTGCACGTGTGTTAGTAATTCAGCAAGGGACTGGATAACAGCATTGCTGGTTCTAAGGACAATTCCAAAAACTTTGGGAGTGCACAAGTGGTGGTTTATGGACTTGCTATATTATCCGCAAGACTCTTCAGTGGTGATTGTGCACCTGCACAGTCACAACAGATGGCTGCTGGCCATCTCTTCAAGGACTACAGTGGGTCTACATCTTTGATGATCCATCAATACCAAGGACTGCAGTGGGTCTGCACTTTTGATGACCCACCAATACCGTAATCTCTACCAGGACTACAGTGGGTCTGCTCTGTGATGACCTACCCACCAATATTCTTCAAAACTTCGACTGACTCTGCTGTGGGTTTGCTCTGTTGTGGCCCATTACCTTTCTGCATGTCAAGAGTCAGCACTGTCTTTCCGTTGGAAGGACAACACTTCTTCTTCAAGACTGCATGGAAATCCACTACTTCTTTGTGCAATTTCTTTTACTAATGAGACTTTGTGAAAAAAAAACTGTAACTACTATTATGATGAATGATCAGGACTATCTTTATGGACTGTGAGAAAATTTTAGCTTTTGACCAACATTGTATCAATAAGTGTGTGCATTTGATTTCTTTGTTATTGTAATTATGAAAAATTTTTTTCTAATCTGTATTGGCCACTGCCCAAACCAATTTGTAAAATTTTTTGTGGGGAGCATGGGGGCTATGTAAGTAGGCTGTTTAGGTTTTTTTATTGGTAACGCCACCTCTGTATGAAAATCACTGGCTGTGCTGTGTGCAGTCTGTGGCTGCTTTGCATTGTTGTAATACTCGCCATTGTAGTGTTAGGCAGCTGGCTGTGAACAGCGCGTAGCGTTGCGCAGTTGGAGGTGAGCCGCCAGCAGTGGTAGATGTGGGGAGAGAGATGGCGGAGTTTTGTAATTTGTCATGAACTGCTATATATATTATGACTTTTGATGATACTAAGGTAAATACATTGTTTGTTCTCTATTAATATCTTTCATTTGCTAACTATCCCTATCAGTAATTAGTGCCTTCCGTTCCGTTTGAATCTTTTATTTAGCTGGCAGTAGTGGCGCTCGCTGTACTGCAGTAGTTCGAGTAATGAAGATTTTTGTGAGGTAAGTGATTTCTGAAAGGTATAGTTTAATGTTACTCAGGGCCATTCTTTTGCAGGGATTTTTGAAAGTCACATTGCGTTGCGCTAAAAATATTGTATGTCAGTTTAAGCACAGTCTTGTATAAATGTTCAAAGGGGACGTTTCAAAATTTACTGTCTCTGATGGACACACGTCCAGATCATCCGCTCTCAAGACTTCGCCATCTCTCTCCCCACATCCACCACTGCTGGCGGCTCACCTCCAACTGCACAACGCTAAGCGCTGTTCACATCTAACTGCCCACTACAGTGGCGAATATTCCAACAATGAAAACCAGCCACGGGCTGCACACAGCACAGTCAGTGATTTTCATATAGAGCGCTTCGTGGCGTTACCAATATAAAAACCTAAACAGCCTACTTACATAACGCTCATGCTCCCCACAAAAAATTTTACTGAGGCGAGAAACGCCACTGGGGTCGGTTTGTAGGACGCATTTCATGTCCCTTTTTTTTTTTATAAGACTTTCCTCCAACCCTGAGATTTATAGAGGACTGTTGCTAGTGCCCTTTTATGAAACCGCTTTTTTATGGAAAGTGTGAAGCGTGACTACCGTGTTGATGGCAGTCATAACAGCCATTCTTTCCTCACGAGCAGGTCGGGATGTAAAATTGCTGTAGTAGTACCGCCTGGTTCTTGTACATAAGGTACCAAGAGCATGCTTATTTATCAAAAGCAACACATACGGTATTTACTCTCTGAAGTGAATAATACAATACTTACTTATTAACTTCGGTGCAGCATGTGAGTATATAGCTAAATCTAGGGAGTGGAACAACTATTAATGCTGGCTTTACCACCAAAATAGGGGCAAGATCTGATATAAAAACTTATTTTAAAGCCAAAAAGTATAAAAACAGTACGAAATTACTGGAAGATATGAGGTGGATGGAATGCTTGAACAGACACGGTTCGTTTTTAAACAATCTCCAAAATTACTAAGCTTCCTGGCTAAAATGAATCACTGATTAAAACTCTGTCTCAAAGAATATGGGACGACAGTACAATTTTTTACGCAGAATTGCAGAAGGGGACCTTAACTTTTGTGTAACGTAAGTAACACGACATGTTGTCATGCACCAGGCACAAAGAACACTATAAAAACAATTACAATTTTCATAAGAAATCTCTCTGACATAGCTCGTATTCTCATAATTAAGTTTTCAGGAGCCTTCACATCAAAATGAGATAGCAATAGACACTACATAATCTGAAAGAGGCCACCCACGAGCTGTGTGGTTGAACACCATACACAAAGAGTTCTGCACGAATAAACTAACATTCTCCCACAATATTGCTGCTTCGCAAAAGATTTTCAGCTTGCTTTACTTTTAATGAAATGTAACTACGAAACATAATCCCAGACAACAAAGCATCACTTACGGCAAAAGGCGCGAACATGTGCTCAGTCCCAAATCATGAAAGAAACACTGAAAATTAAGTAAAATTACCCCACAAAATTACTGTGGTTGTGACTACTGGCTTTAACTGAGTTTAGAACACGATATAAAAGACACGACATAGTTTAATCGCACTTCAGCAAAAATGTTGCAAATGGCGCTAACATGCGTCCAGCATCATCATACAAAGAAAAGGGCTAAAGTTATTTAAATAATGCACCGAAATTATACCGTTAGAGCAATAGAAAAATAGTGTATAAATGAACAACAAATAAAAGCTTCTAGTGAACGAAATAACGGAGTAAACTGAGGGTACACACTCCACATCCACTCAATACTAAGTCCCTACTTTCTATCACTTATTCCAGCAAAATCGTGATAATTAATCCGAAATTAGGACTTTCATTGAGAAAAATTAAGCTTAAAGCCCACATGATTGGCATTCTTCAAGACGAACTAACACGTTGTGACACCTCCCTTTTGCTACCCGATATGAAGAGCTGTACCCCGTTGCGTTCGCTCATCCTCTCCCAGTCCCGCTAGACTAGGACATAGCGTGCTCCCCGACAACAGCTCTCCCGTTCAAACTTCAGTGGTGGGGGTACGACTACCACTCCTGTGACGAACCAGACGACTTTTGCTCTTCCACCTACGTTATCTCTGCTGCTAGCTTCTCTTTGGTGAACTTGCGCACCAGGTTAAGTTGGTGTCGCCACTACACTCGTTTGTCTACCTCTGGCCCGCCATTATCCCACTAAAGTCAACCTGTACTGACTCTCATACGCTCATACAAGGATGGAGAAGGAAAAAAGGAGAAAAAGGAATGTGGCAAGTAACACAAAATAAATAAGAGGGTGCAACTTCTCGTTCACCAGGCGAAGTATATCAATTGGTTATTGGTATCAGAGTTATCGATATCAAAACTATTATTACTTGAAAGTAGTAAAACGGAGCGAAACTGAAGTAACGCTTGAGGCCATGCAATGAGAACCTGGCATACCTGAATAAGTCTTTTAAAAAATGGGACATGAAATGCGTCCTACAAATCGACCCCAGTGGCGTTTCTCGCCTCAGTAAATTTTTTTGTGAGGAGCATGGGGGCTATGTAAGTAGGCTGTTTCGGTTTTTATGTTGGTAACGCCACGTAGCGCTCTATATTAAAATCACTGACTGTGCTGTGTGCAGTCTGTGGCTGGTTTGCATTGTTGGAATATTCGCCATTGTAGTGGGCAGTTAGATGTGAACAGCACGTAGCGTTGCGCAGTTGGAGGTGAGCCGCCAGCAGTGGTGGATGTGGGGAAAGAGATGGTGGAGTTTTGAGAGCGGATGATCTGGACAGAGACAGTAAATTTGTAAGACTGGATGTCATGAACTGATATATATATTATGACTTTTGAACACTATTAAATACATTGTTCGTTCTCTATCAAAATCTTTCATTTACTAACTAGGCCTATCAGTAGTTAGTGCTTTCAGTAGTTAGAATGTTTTATTTAGCTGGCAGTATTGGCGCTCGCTGTATTGCAGTAGTTCGAGTAACGAAGATTTTTGTGAGGTAAGTGATTCATGAAAGGTATAGGTTATTGTTAGGGCCATTCTTTTGTAGGGATTTTTGAAATTCAGATTGCGTTGCTCTAAAAGTATTGTGTATCAGTTTAAGCACAGTCATTTATAATTTTTCTAAGGGGACGTTTCAAGGTTTTGCAACACAGCTACGTTATGTTGGTTGCATTCAGGAGTGGACCATATTTTTTGCTGTCAAGTGTCTCTATATACATAAATGCATAAAAACATACGTACCTCAGTACATCCACTTTTATAATTGCTATTGATGTGCTCGCGACAAACTTCGATCTCGTTATGATGCAGTAGTCGGTGATGCTGCAGCTGACTCGTGTTGAAAAGTACGTACATTCCTTGCTCTTTTGTCGATTGCCTGACGGAAAGAAATTAGAACGCCGCAAGCAGATAAATTGGAAGGGCGTTTCTTGTAGGGTTGTGGACGCAGCCGTTACTGGAGGAACAGTCTGCACGCGACGCGGCCTGACGGAGCTGGAGGTGGGCCCGTCGCGACGGAACAGGTGCCCTGGAGGGGGTGGGGTAGGCAGCTGTGCACTGTTATCAGCCAGAGAGCGGGCGGGCGGGCAGGCAGCCTGTGGGCGCCGTAATTGGCGGCAGCGGCGGGCGCAGCGCAGCGGCCCGCACGACACTTCGCGTGCTGCTGCCGGCGGCGGCCGCCCCGTGGGCGGACGGACGCTGGCTCGCGACGCGCGCTGGGGCCCGTCCGAGCCGCGTCGCTTCACTCCTCATCCTCCCGCCGCACTCCTGTGGCTCGAAGTCTGTGCGGATGCTTACATCCACAGAAACTGAAGGACAGTGCCATTATTTCGATTTTCGACTGTTTGTTTTATACGTAATCTACAATAAAGTGACAAAGAAAACCGTGTGACATCGATATGCAACTATACAAACGGCGCTAGTATCGCGCACACAAGGTATAAAAAGACTATTCACTGGCGGAGACGTCATTTTTGCTCAGGTGATGCACATGTAAAGGTTCTCGACGTGATTATGGGCCCATGACATGAATTAACAGACTTTGAAAGCGGAATGGTAGTTGGAGCTAGGCATATGGGACATTTCGGAAATCGCTAGGGAATTCAAAATTCCACGATCCACAGCGTCAAGAGCGTGCCGAGAATACCTCGTTTCAGGCATTGTCTCTCACTGTGAACTACGCAGTGGCTGACGGCCTTCACTTAACGACCGAGAGCAGCGGCGTTGCTGTTGACTTGTCAGTGCTAACAGACAAGCAACACTGTCTGAAATAACCGCAGAAAACAATGTGGGAGTTGTTGTTGTTGTTGTTGTTGTTGTGGTCTTCAGTCCAGAGACTGGTTTGATGCGGCTCTCCAGGCTTCTCTCTCTTGTGCAAGATTCTTCATCTCCCAGTACGCACTGCAACCTACATCCTTCTGAATCTGCTTAGTGTATTCAGCTCATGGTCTCCCTCTATGATTTTTAGCCTCCAAGCTGCCCTCCAATACTAAATTCGTGATCCCTTGATGCCTCAGAACATGTCCTACCAACCGATCCCTTCTTCTAGTCAAGTTCTGCCACAAATTTTTTTTCCCCAATTCTGTTCAATACCTCCTCATTAGTTATGTGGTCTACCCATCTAATCTTCATCATTCTTCTGTAGCACCACATTTTGAAAGCTACTATTCTCTTCTTGTCTAAACTATTTATCATCCACGTTCCACTTCCATACATGGCCACACTCCATACAAATACTTTCAGAAACGAATTCCTGACACTTAAATCTATACTCGATGTAAACAAATATCTCTTCTTCAGAAATGCTTTCCTTGCCATTGCCAATCTACATTTTATATCTTCTCTACTTCGACCATCATCAGTTATATTTCTCCCCAAATAGCAAAACTCCTTAACTACTTTAAGTGTCTCATTTCCTAATCTAATTCCCTCAGCATCGCCCGACTTAATTCGACTACATTCCATTATCCTCGTTTTGCTTTTGTTGATGTTCAACTTATATCCTCCTTTCAAGACACTGTCCACTCCGTTCAACTGCTCTTCCAAGTCCTTTGCTGTCTGACAGAATTACAATGTCATCGGCGAACCTCAAAGCTTTTATTTCTTCTCCATGGATTTTAATACCTACTCCAAATTTTTCTTTTGTTTCCTTTACTGCTTGCTAAATATACAGATTGAATAACATCGGGGATAGGCTACAACCCTGTCTCACTCCCTTCCCAACCACTGCTTCCCTTTCATGCCCCTCGACTCTTATAACTGCCATCTGGTTTCTGTACAAATTGTAAATAGCCTTTCGCTCCCTGTATTTTACCCCTGCCACCTTTAGAATTTGAAAGAGAGTATTCCAGTCAACATTGTCAAAAGCGTTCCCTAAGTCTACAAATGCTAGAAACATAGGTTTGCTTTCCTCAATCTATTTTCTAAGATAATTCGTAGGGTCAGTGTTGCCCCACGTGTTCTAACATTTCTATGGAATCCAAACTGATATTCCTCGAAATCGGCTTCTACCAGTTTTTCCATTCGTCTGTAAAGAATTCGCGTTAGTATGTTGCAGTTGTAGCTTATTAAACTGATAGTTCGGTGATTTTCACATCTGTCAACAGCTAGTTTCCTTGTGATTGGAATTATTATATTCTTCTTGAAGTCTGAGGGTATTTCGCCTGTCTCATACATCTTGCTCACCAGATGGTAGAGTTTTGTCAGGACTGGCTCTCCTAAGGCTATTAGTAGTTGTAATGGAATGTTCTCTACTCCCGGGGTCTTGTTTCGGCTATGTAGGACTTACGACGAACGTATTCGTTAGGAGAGAGAGGCGAACTTTGGCGTTAATGGGCTATGGCAGCAGACAAATGATGCCATTGCCTTTCCTAACAGCGCGACATCGTATGTAGCGCCTCTCCTGGACTCTTGACCATATCGGTTGGACCCTAGACTATTGGAAAACCGTAACCAGGCGAAATAAGTCCCAATCTCAGTAGGTAAGAGCTGATGGTATAGTTCGAATTTGACGCATGTCCCACGAACCCATGGACTCGTTGTCAACAACGCATTGTGCAAGCTGGTGATAGCTCTATAATGGAGGGGGCTGTATGTACGTAAAACGGACTGTGTGCTATGGCCCAACTGAACCTACCATTATTATGTTCGGTTACTTGGAGACCATTTGCAGCCACTCATGGTCTTCATGTTCCCAAACAACAATGGAATTTTCGTGAATGTCATCGGACCACAATTGTTCGCTATTGGTTTAATGAACATTCTGGACAGTTCAAGCGACTGATTTAGCCACGCAGATCACCCGACGTCGACAATTATGGGATATAATCGAGAGGTCAGTTTGTGTCCTGCACCGCGAATACTTCTGCCATTATTACAGGTAGCATGGCTCAGTATTTCTGGAGGGAAGTTCCAATGACTTGTTTAGACTATGCCACGCCGAGTTGCTGCACTACGTCGTGCGAAAGGAGGTCCGAAACGATATTAGGAGGTAACCCATGGCTTCTGTCACCTCAGTGTATTTTTACTATTGCTATTTGCTTGTCATCCCTATTGGATCAAGCAGTGCTTTTAGGTTCGTTTTCGTACACCAGTACTCCGAAAACGACCTGACGATGTGTGGCGGAGGGTATTTCTGGTACTGTTTCCCTCTTACATGTTCCATTTGCGAATGGCGCGTGCGAAGAATGACTACGGTAAACCACCGTATTAGCTCTAATTTCTCGAATTTTCTACTTGTGGTCATTTCGAGAAACGTACGTGGGAGGAAGTAATACGATGTTGCGCTCTTCCTGGAAACTAGAGTCTCGACATTTCAGTAGTAAACCTCTCCGTGATGTACAACGCCTCTCTTGTAGTATGTGCCAGTGGAGTTGTTGAGCGTATCTGTAATGCTCTCGTAAGTACTAAACGAGACCGTGACGAAACGCGTCCCTCTTCGTTGGATCTATCTGGTAAGCGTCCCAGGTTGACGAACAGTACTAAAGAATCGGTCGAACAAGCGTCTTGTAAGACACTTCCTTAGTGGATGAATTAAATTTCCTTGACATTATTTCTATTAATCAGTCTGGCATCTCCTTTTTCCTTTTCTACTGCTTGTTTTATGTGGTAATTCCACTTAAGGTCGCTCCGGACAGATAATCCTAGATATTTGATGGTAAGGATAATGGAATGTAGTCGAATTAAATCGGGTGATGCTGAGGGAATTAGATTAGGAAATGAGACGCTTAAAGTAATAAATGAGTTTTGCGAGCGAAATAACTGATGATGATCGATGTAGAGAGGATATAAAATGTAGACTGGTAATGGCAAGGAAAGCGTTTCTGAAGAAGAGAAATTTGTTAACATGGAGTGTAGATTTAACTGTCAGGAAGTCGTTTCTGAAAGTATTTGTTTGGGGTGTAGCCATGTATGGAAGTGAAACGTGAACTATAAATAATTTATACAAGAAGAGAATAGAAGCTTTCGAAACGTGGTGCTACAGAAGAATGATGAAGATTAGTTGGGTAGATCACATAACTAACGAGGAGGTATCGAACAGAATTGGGGAGAAGCCAGATTTGTGGCACAACTTGACTAGGAGTAAGGATCGGTTGATAGGACGTATTCTGAGGCATCAAGGGATCACCAATTTAGTATTGGAGGGTAAAAATCGTAGAGGGAGACCAAGGGGTGAATACACTAAACAGATTCAGAATGATGTAGGTTGCAGCAGGTACTGGGAAATGAAGAAGCTTGCACAGGATAGAGTAGCATGGAGAGCTGCATCAAACCAGTCTCTGGACTGAAGACCACAACAACAACAACAACGCTATATGCTACATTTATTTACGTTAAGGGTCAACTGCCAAAGCCTGTAACATTCATCTATTTTCTGGGGGTCATGCTGCATATCGTTACTGTCTTCCGGCGTCGCTACTTTCTTATAAACAACCGCATCACCTACGACCTGTCTTAAACAGCTTCGACGGTTTCTATTAGATCATTTATATACACTGTAAATACTAATGGTTCTATCACACTGCCTTGACGTACTCCGGAAATCAGTTTTACGTTTGCAGACTTACTTTAATCAAGAGAGATATGCTGAAATCTATGTATAAGAATGTCCGTAGCCAGACGAAAATCTGGTCCAATACTAAGTAAGTTCGTACTTTTTCACTGATCATGTAGTAACCTGTTGTGACCGCGACCGGAACCGTCGCGGGGTGGCCGAGAAAGCGCGGCGGGACCAAACGGAGAGTGGCCAGCGAACAAACGAACGGAAAGGACGGACACGAAACAACGACGGACAATGGAGAGAGACCTTACGACGACAACGCGCAAGAAGCAACGGAGTGACAGAGACAACCAAACGAATCCAAGACGTCCACAAGTAATGAAAACAAAGAACGATAAACACGCTGTGTGTTGTCGAGGCGATGTGTCGAGACTCACGCAACGATTAGACTCGGTGGCTGAGCTTTTTTTTTCTTTATTGTTATTTTAATCACCTTATACAAAGGTCGGCCGTCAGCAGCATATTACGCTGCTCTTCAGCCGCTAGTGGTACAAGAAATATGACATAAAGGTGGTATAGATAATACAATAAAAATGGCGGGCAAAAACTGTAGACACGAAAAACAAGAAACATGAAGCCGTTCACGCTGGACGAGAAAAAACACTAAAACCCGTTGACACGGCGCACAAAACACAGACGACTGCAACGGTACAGGTGGACAGTGGTGGCGTGACGGCGAAAGAACACTAAACACAAAACGAAGGCACATACACGAGACACTGATGGCGATGATCTCCGGCACGAGAATGTCCACTGAGCGTGTACGAGTCCGGGGACCTGCCAAGAGAGGAGGAGGGGGGTGGGAGAGGGAGAGGGGAGAGGAGAGATGCCTTGGGCAGGGGAGACAAGGGGGAGGGAGGAAAGGAGGAAGGGGGAGGGGAAGCCCAGGGGAAGAGGGGTGGAGGAAGGGGTGGTGGGGGGGAAAAGGAGAGAGAAGGGAGGGAGGATGCCTAAAGGAAAGACACAGGAAGTGGGAGGGGAGGATCAAAGTTGATAGGAGGGGTAGATAGAGGGGAGGAGGACCATTGGGGGGGGGGGGGAGCTGGCGGAAGCCACCTTGGGAGAGGGTAAGGAGGGTGAAGAGATGGAGACTGGGTGGGATGTGGGAATAGAGGCGCGGCAGCAGGTGGGGTGGGAGAGGATGGGTGAGACAAGCGGGTGAGGAGGATCGAGTTTACGGGAGGTGTACAGGATCTACAGGATCTGTATCCTTTCAAGGAAAAGGAGGAGGTGGGGGAACGGAATGAGGCCGTACAGGATCCACGTGGGGGAGGGGAGACAGATGCGAAAGGTGAGGTGGAGAGCATGGCGTTCAAGGATCTGAAGGGATTTATAAAAGGTAGGGGAGGCGGAGATCCAGGCCGGATGGGTGTAACAAAGGATAGGGCAGATGAGGGATTTATAGATGTGGAGTATGGTGGAGGGGTCCAGACCCCATGTACAGCCGGAAAGGAGCTTGAGGAGACGCAGTCGGGAGTGTGCCTTTGCTTGGGTTGTCCGGAGATGGGGAGTCCAGGAGAGGCGACGGTCGAGGGTGACGCCAAGGTACTTAAGGGTGGGGGTGAGGGCAATAGGATGGCCATAGATGGTTAGATAGAAATCGAATAGGCGGAAGGAAGGGGTGGTTTTGCCTACAATGATCGCCTGGGTTTTTTAGGGATTGACCTTGAGCAACCACTGGTTGCACCAAGCGGTGAACTGGTCAAGATGGGATTGGACAAGGTGTTGGGAGTGCTGCAGAGTCAGGGCAAGGGCAAGGAAGGCGGTGTCATCGGAAAAATGGAGAAGGTGGACAGGAGGTGACGGCGGTGGCATGTCCGCCATATACAAAAGGTATAGAAGGGGGGAGAGGACGGAGCCTTGGGGCACACCAGCGGAGGGAAAAAAGGTGTAGGAATCTGTGTTATGGATGGTGACGTAGGAAGGATGGTGGGAGAGAAAGGAGCTGATCAGATGGACGTAGTTAATGGGAAGGGCGAAGGTTTGGAGCTTGAAGAGGAGACCGGAATGCCATACACAGTCATAGGCACATTCAAGGTCCAGGGAGAGGAATATTGTGGAGCGATTGGAATTAAGTTGCTCAGAAAGGAGATGAGTGAGGTGAAGGAGAAGGTCATCAGAAGGACGGCCGAAAGCCACACTGGGTAGCGGGAAGGAGGCGGTGCTGGCGGAGGTGCTGGTGGATGTGTTGGGTGAGGATGGATTCCAGGACCTTGCTGAAGACCGAGGTAAGGCTGATGGGACGGAAGGAAGAGATGGCGGACGGCGGTTTACCAGGTTTAAGGAACATCAGGATACGGGATGTTTTCCACAGGTCGGGGTAGTAGCTGGTGGACAGGACTACATTGTAGAGCCTTGCCAGGGTGGAGAGGAAAGAGACAAGAGCTTCACGAAGGTGGCGGTAGGTGACACAATCGTGACCAGGAGCGGTGTTGCATTTTGTGCGGAGTGTAGCAATGAGATCCTGTGTAGTGATAGAGGCATTGAGTTTCGTATGTGCAATGTTGTCCAAGTACTGGAAACCAGGAGCGAGGGGAGGGACAGAGGTGTCAGTTCGATCGCGGAGTAATCGAACTGGGGATCATTGGGGATGGAAAAGATATCGGAGAGGTAGGAGGCTAAGTGATTGGCATTACTGAGGGTGTCAGGGAAGGGGTGATCACCATGGAGAAGAGGATAGTAGGGGAGGGTTTAGTTCCAGTAAGGCGACGGAAGGCTGACCAGAACTTGGACGAGTTTATAGGTAGGGTAGCATTTAAACAGGTGCATGTCTGTCGCCAGTCCCGGCGTTTCTTAGCCGCGAGCAAATTTCAAATGTGTTGCTGGAGTTGCCGGTGGCATTGTAGTGTGTCCGGGTCTCGAGTATGGAGGAAGGCACAGTAGAGATGGCGGGATTCACAGAGGAAGAGGATGGCCTGTGGGGGTAAGGTAGGATGGTGGGGGTGGATGGCGACAATAGGGTGGTGGTAGGTGAAGGGGTGGCTATCGACCTGGGTGGAGAGGGTATCCCGGTAGGCATTCCAGTTGGTATGGGAATAGTCATAGATGTATTTTGGGGGAGGGTCATTACGAGGGTCGGGGCAGGGGCGACGACCGTCTGAAATGGTGAGGACAGGGAGATGGTCGCTACCAATAGGCTCCAGGACATCCACCGTTACGCAACCAAGGAGGTTAGGGGAGGAAAGGATAACATCGGGAGTGGAGTTGGATTCGGGACGGGTGTGCTGGGGAATGGGGATGAGGTCGGCCTTGAAGGGAGGAGAGGAACCGATGCACCTGCCGTAACTGGACGGCGGAACGACTATGGATGTTGAGGTCGGCGGCGATCACGTAGGAGGAGAAGGTACGCTCAATGTGGGAGAGGAAGTCAAAGGAAATAGGGGCGTTAGGGCGGACATAGATGGTGGTGCAGGTGATGGTAAGGCTGGGGAAGAAGAGACTAAGGTTTGGTGGGATTGGGAAGGAGAGGTTGGAGCCGAACTGGGATCTGGCAGTGGTGACCAATGTCAACTCCACCACGCACAATCGGGAGGGGATTATCGGAGCGGTGAAGGAGATAGGGCGAAATGTGGACGGTGTGGTGGGGTTGGAGGAAGGTTTCATTGAGGAGGAAGGCATCCACGCGGTGGGTGGCAAGGGTGTGCAGGAGAGGCAGCTGCGCTGGCTTTTATGCACGCTCCGTGCGCCGTCGCCCCAGGTTGGAGTGTCGGGATGAGCCCAGTGTGAATGCCGTCAGCATAAAAGTGCTGGGAGTGATCCGCGGAAAAACGACAGAAGACTGGAAACTTAGATTCACGTCATTCTCCTATTATGTAACGATTTGACAAACTGACGTCGGCACTCGCGTGTAAGATCAGGACAAGGTAGGATATGTGATGTTTCCTGTGTTAAAGTGCTCTCGTACAAAAGTATTTAGTTTGTGATTACGAAACAATACCCAGAGCTTGGTGTTGAAGAAATTCTTCGTATTTATTTTTCAGAATATATTTTTTTACGAGACTAAGTCAAATGAAAACCTTAAATATCTTTTTAAATATTATTTATTGTGCAGAAGTGGTACAAAGCTGTATCACTTTTCAACATAATCTCCTCCACTCTCAATACAAGTCCTCCAGCGCTTACAAAGGGCATAAATTCCTTTAGAAAAAAAATCTTTTGGGTAGTTCGCGCAGCCACTCATGCACCGCGTGGCGTACCTCTTCATCAGAACGGAACTTCTTTCCTCCCACTGCGTCTTTGAGTGGTCCAAACATATGGAAATCACTTGGGGCAAGGTCTGGTGAGTAAGGTGGACCAGTAAGACACTCAAAATGCAGGTCTGTGACTGTTGCAACTGTTGTACGGGCTGTGTGGGGCCTTGCTTGGTCATGTTGCAAAAGGACACCTGCTGACAGCAATCCACGTCACTTTGATTTGATTTCAGGCCGCAGATGATTTATTAGGAGATCTGTGTATGATGCACTGGTAACAGTGGTCCCTCTAGGAATGTAATGCTCCAAAATGACGCCTTTTTCGTCACAAAAGAGAGTAAGCATAACCTCCCCTGCTGATGGTTCTGTTCGAAACTCCTTTGGTTTTGGTGATGAGGAATGACGCCATTCCTTGCTCGCTCTCTTCGTTTCCGGTTGGTGGAAGTGAACCCAGGTTTCGTCCCCAGTAACGATGCTTGCAAGAAAGCCATCACCTTCTCGTTGAAAGCGCCGAAGTTCTTCACAAGCATCAACACGTCGTTCTCTCATTTCAGGAGTCAGCTGCCATGGCATCCATCTTGCAGGCACTTTGTGAAACTGGAGCACATCATGCACAATGTGGTGTGGTGACCCATGACTAATCTGTAAACATGGAGCAGCGTCATTCAGTGTCACTCGGCGGTTTTCCTTCACTACGGCTTCAACTGCTGCAATGTTCTGTGGAGTCACAACTCGTTGTGCCTGACCTGGGCGAGGAGCATCTTCCACTGAAGTCACACCATTTGCAAACTTCCTACTCCATTCGTAGACTTGCTGATGTGACAAACATGCATCACCGTACTGAACCTTCATTCGTCGCTGAATTTCAATAGGTTTCACACCTTCACTACGCAAAAAGCGAATCACAGAACGCTGTTCTTCCCTAGTGCAAGTCGCAAGTGGGGCGGCCATCTTTATACTGATACTGCAACTGTATGTGTGTATCTGCACTACGCTGCCACCTACAAGCCATTCTGCACGCTGTTTGTAGCACGCTTAACAACTTACACGATAACGGCGCGAAATTTCGATTTGTTATTACAAATTTAAGGTTTTCATTTGACTCACCCATATACGTTGGAGAATCTTTCATCCAAGATTATTCTAGAATGGTGCGGAAACGAAATCCGAAGGATTGTATATTTAGTGTCAACACATAATTATAGCGTAAGTGCACATCAGAACAACAACAAGACAACTTATTCAAATTGGAAAAATAGAGATATCCTTTGATTACTAACTGTAGGAGATGTCTCATCTCCAATAAAAAATTATCCCTGCGCGTATTATCGTTAGAAGACGTACGCCAAAGAAAGTCAATTTGGCAACATCGTAATCACTTGAATGACGAATATCTTCACTCAGTACTGTGCAGCTGCGGCTCTTAGACATCACCCAAAATTTACGAAAGGTGTTAAAGAAAATTATTATTTGGCGCCATTACAAAAGTACTGACCCTACGACTTCAGTTAGAAGATAGTTTAAGGAAAGGCAAACCTACGTTTGTAGCTTTCGTGGACTTGAAGTAACCTCTTGACCACTTCGGATAGCTCCTTCTAGCTGAATCGTTTTTCTTTTTCTTTTTGTCTCAGAGTGCATTTGTGATGGAATTGGCTCATCGTTCAACAGAGACACCGGTGGAGGCAGCGACATCGTTGCTAGGCTTCCCGGGTCGGTGCAGGAGGCCTGCAGCTCCAGGAGCTAGCTGGAGCGACGTGACCTGGAGTAACCTTGGGGCACGCTGCCTGCGCCATGTGTACACTGCTCTCCGGCGCGCCTGTAGCTTCCAGACACTCCCATCCACTCCAGGCGGCGCAGCCGAGGCGGCGACCTGCGTCTGTACCGACTTGAGCCAGGCTCGTTTCTCCCGTAGCCACTCCCGATCGGCTTCTCTGGTCGTATTGCTAACTGCATGTTTCACGAGGGCGGACGAAAGTGACTATGTTTCGCGAGCGAGACGATACGGGCCACACGCAGATAACCTTCTACGACTCTTTGCGGAGAAAAACGGACCAGCGCTAAATCTACCATACCGTGCACACCACAGTGCAGTACCTGGAAAAGTACTGAAATCAGAAGTCAAAACTGGTATCAAAATGCTTCGACTGAAGGATGTAATGAACGAAGATTTGCGGTAATAACGAGAAATCTCACCCAGTCGGTGATTATGCTCCAGCAGCTGTCGTAAGAGCGCTGTATCTTCAGGATTTACAGCAAGTTGTGTTGAGCAAAACTAAAAGCAAATTTCCTGTAATGTTACGTCCGAAAACCAATACCTGCCGAGATAGGAGCCATTTAACTTGTGTTGATTAATGTGTTTACAAATGACGCGGTATTCACAAGAAGCGGGACATAAATCGCAATACGTACATGTAGGCACATGGAAATCAGGTATCAGAATCGTTTCAGTATCAATGCGTGGTAGGAACCGCCGGCGACAGACCCACAGTTCAATTTGCCAAACAGATTAGCAGCTGTGTATCCGCGCTTCCTGCGCAATGAAATACCAGCGCTAGTGGAAAACTTTATCCTGGTAGGAAGAAGACGACTGTGGTTTGTGTACCACGTGGCACCACCCCATCTTCCACAGAACCGGATCGCAACATTTCATGGGTGATGGATTGCTAGAGGAGTTCAGGAAGAAAGGGCTCCTTATTCATCGGACCTGAATCCCTATGAAAGGTATATGCTAAGGTCTGATCAGGGTAGATCCAGAAAATAAAGTCGATAGTTGCCAACCACAAGTTGGAATTACTATCTTTGAGTAGGAGGATCTTTGATGGTTAAGAGAGCCGGGCTCGCACAGTAAAAAACAGAATAGTCGCAGGTAGGTGCGCGCAGGAAGCAGACGTGTGGTGACAGCTTTAAGGTAGGATTCGCGGTGCACAGTTTACACTGAGCAAACTTTAGCACGTTAATGGGAGAAGCTATATAATGATTTCAAATTTGTTTTTGTTAGATAATGTTCAGAGGTAGGATTGGTATGTCCAAGGTCTGACGCAGTAAGCGTTTTGTAAAATTTTTTGTAAGAGTGATTCGTGCTACAAAATTGTTGGAAATGGTAGTTTTTGTATATGACTTAAATGTTTAACAATATGTATGTATTGAGATCAACATTGAGTTTAAATCTAACAGACTGAATCATAATCCACATCTTTTGCTTGTATTGAATATGAAAATGAGTAGTAAAGTAAAATTACCCACCAAATGAAAGAGTGTAAAAAAAATGAGGCCTCTATGCAATATATATGTGCAGTTCATGGTTTTAAATAGATTTTGGTATAACTAAAGTTATCAGAGCAACTTTATTTCAAATAAATAATTTTATGCCGTTGCACAACTGGCATTATTCAAGTCAACATATAATTTCATTAAGTAAACATCAGGGCCAAAATCAAAATGTTCAGTACCATCTTAATGCCACTGCACAAACGGCATTAGGCCTATTCTCTTAAACTTAATAGCTCAGTCAAATATATGTTTCATTACTGGCAAAAAGGTAGGAGTGCATGAAACAAGTTCGCAGATGCAGTCAGGTGCAGGTTTTCTGAATAATTAATTTAAAAACAATTTTATCTTTGATACTTTCGCCTTACATTTATGGCTCTGGGGACATTTAAATGCTTGGTGTTTGCCAACACATCTATAATTTGCAGAAGCTGCAAGAGCGTCTGATCAATGCATGTGACGAATCCGAACGGAGGCAGGTGTGTTTGAGAAAGTGAGTGAGTCGCTGCGAAGAAGGGCTGAAGGATGTGTCAGGATGCGTGGTAACCACATGCAGAACTGCCTATAGTGTCTGTTTCTTCGAAACAGAGGGGGATGGGAGGACAGGTCAGCAGGTATTGGTTTCTGGATGTATCACTATAAGAGCGTGTCTTCTAATTTTGACCAATACTATCATCTGTAGGAATATGTGACACTTCCGTTTATACACCATGCATATGAGAAGCTCTTTGACTTCACTGCTTGGACTACCTTATAGAAACAATCTTAATCATCAAGGTTTACTAACCGAAGACAACATAAATGAATACTGAGGAGAGAAACGTCACTGGGGTCGATTTGTAGGGCGCATTTCATGTCCCTCTTGTATCAAACTTATTCAGGTATGCAAGGTTCTCATTGGATGGACTGAAGCGTTACTTCAGTTGCGCTTCATTTTACTACCTTCAAGTAATAATAGTTTTGTTTTCGAGAACTGTGGTATCAATAACCAACTGATATACTTCGCCTGGTGAAGGAAAAGTTGGACCCTCTTATTTATTTTATGTTACTTGCCACATTCCCCTTTTCCTTCTCCATCCTTGTATGAGCGTATGAGAGTGAGTACTGGTTGAAATTAGCGGTATAATGGCGGGCCAGAGGTAGACAAAGTAGTGTGGTGGCAACACTAACTTAGCCCGGTGCACAAGTTCACCAAAGAGAAGCTAGCAGCAGAGATGAATCGCCAGGAGCTAGCTGGAGCGACGTGACCTGATCGCACAGGGAAGAGAGAGAATCACCAGGTTCGTCACAGGAGTGGTAGTCGTACCCCCACCACTGAAGTTTGAACGGGAGAGCCGTTGTCGGGGAGCACGCATATGTCCTAGTCTAGCGGGACCTGGGGAGGATGAGCTCTTCATATCTGGGTAACAAAAGGGAGGTGTCACAACGTATTAGTTCGTCGTGAAGAATGCCAATCATGTGGGTTTTAAGCTTAATTTTGTCAATGAAAATCCTAATTTCGGATTAATTATCACGATTTTGCTGGAATAAGTAACAGAAAGTAGGGACTTAGTATTGAGTGGACTTTCAGTTTACTCCGTTATTTCCTTCGTTAGAAGCTTTTATTTCTTGTTCATTTGTAAATGGTTCAAATGGCTCTGAACACTATGGGACTTAACTCTGAGGTCATCAGTCGCCTAGAACTTAGAACTACTTAAACCTAACTAACCTAAGGACATCACACACATCCATGTCCGAGGCAGGATTCGAGCCTGCGACCGCAGCGGCCGCGCGGTTCCAGACTGCAGCGCCTAGAACCGCTCGGCCATCCCGGCCGGCTGCTCATTTATACAATATGTTTTTCTGTTGCTCTAACGGTATAATTTCAGTACATTACTTCAATAACTTTAGCCCTTTTCTTTGTATGATGATCTTGGACGCATGTTGGCGCCATTTTTTGCATGTCTGCTGAAATGCGATAAACTTTGTCGTGTTCTAAACTCAGTTAAAGCCAATAGTCACAACTACAGTAACGTTGTGGGGTAATTTTACTTAGTTTTCGGTGTTTCTTTCATGATTTGGGACTGAGCACATGTTCGCGCCTATTGCCTTACGTGATGCGATTTTGTCTGGGATTATGTTTCGTTGTCACATTTCATTGAAAGTAAAGCAATTCAATCTTTCCCGAAGCAGTAATTTTGTCGGGGAATATTAGTTTATTCGTGCAGAACTATGTGTGTTGTGTTAAAGCATACAGCTCGTGGGTGGCCTCTCTTAGATTATATAGTGTCTATTGCTATCTCATTTTGATGTGAAGGCCCCTGAAAACTTAATTATGAGAATACGAGCTATGTCAGAGAGATTTATTGTGAAAATTTTAATTGTTTTTACAATGTTCTTTGTGCCTAGTGCATGACAACATGTTGTGTTACTTACGTTACACAAAAGATAAGGTCCCCTTCTGCAATTCTGTGTAAAAATTGTGCTGTCGTCCCATATTCTTTGAGATAGAATTGCAGTCAGTGATTCATTTTAGTCAGGAAGCTTAGTAAATTTAGAGATTGTGTAAAAATGATCCGTGTCTGTTCAAGCATCTCATATCTTCCCGTAATTTTGAGCTCTTTTTATAATTTTTTTGCATTAAAATAATTTTTTTATATAGATCTTGCCCTGATTTTCGTGGTAAAGCCAGCATTAATAGTTGTTCCGCTCCCTAGATTTAAATATGCACTCACATGCTGCACCGAAGTTAATAAGTAAGTATTGTATTATTCACTTCAGAAAGTAAGTATCATATATGTTGCTTTTAATAAATATTCATGCTCTTGATACCTTATATAGAAGGACCAGGCGGTACTATTGCAGGTATTTTACATCCCGACCTGCCCGTGAGGAAATAATGGCTGTCATTACTGCCATCAACACGGTAGTCACACTTCACACTTTTCATAACAAAGCGGTTTCATAAAAGGGCACTAGCTACAATCATCTATAAACCTCAGGGCTGGAGGAAATAATCAACTGAAGCATCGTTATCGAGAGTAGCAATGTACCCTTTTGCCATAATATGCTTATTGGAAGCAGGAAGAAGTAGAGAACCAGAGGACCTTTCGTGTCTGCGTTCACAACGTGATGGAAGAAAATGCCTGGACAGTCAGGCACAGCAATGAATTCGCTTCAAACCCTGATGATTCAAATGGATGCCTTATGAGAAGCACCTTAGCTGTTGGGTTCGACAAAAATGTGTTTTCAGCTTCATGTTACTGTGGTCTCCAGTTCGAAGACTGGTTTGTTGCAGCTCTCTACGCTACTCTACTCCACACAAGGCTCTCCGTCTCTGTATAACTATTGAAAACTGCATCTGCTTGAATGTGCTTACTGAAGTTAAGCATTGGTCTTGTGATGTAACAAAATTTAAAAAAATGGCTTTGAGCACTATGGGACTTAACTTCTGAGGTCATCAGTCCCCTAGAACTTAGAACTACTTAAACCTAACTAACCTATGGACATCACACACATTCATGCCCGAGGCAGGATTCGAACCTGCGACCGGAGCGGTCATGCGGTTCCAGACTGTAGCGCCTAGAACCGCTTGGCCACTCTGGCCGGCTAACAAAATAAAAATGATGTTGTTATTCAATGGAAAAGTCGGAATTTGATATTTCGCTTACTGTTTTATCAATTACAATTAGCGTAAGAATCATAGATTGACCATTGTCATAAAATATTGCATTATGAAATGTGAATAGTCTTTACTTGCAGTTTCGCGTGGCTTGAAGCAGTCACAGCTAGCGTGCTATCGATTAAGAAATTGCATTATCGTCTTTCTAATTACTTCATGTTCGTAGATACGATCATACCCGGTTGGGAAATTATTGTTATGACAAAACAATTTCCTAAGGGACCAGAAAGTTCTTAAGGTCGCAAAAACAACTGTAATATCACACAAAAGGGAAATTCAATATTAAAGCTGATGCATGAAGGCGATAAAAGTTTTCTTTTTGTCAATTAACACGTACATTGGACTGCTGATCTTGGTGTCTGTAATCTTAACAAAATGCATAATTAAAATGAAAATAATACTGGGGAGATGATAGGAATGAGCATTGCTAAATGATTCAAAATTTCCAGAACAAGTATTTATTATAAGTGTAGTGGCGTGGCAAGACAGCCAAGCCACTCGGAGGTAGCCGAAAGGCACGCGTTAAGGGGCTCCGAAAAGGCTCAAAATCATGAAAAGTTCAATTTTTACTTTTTTGCGTTTTATGAATCTGCAGACTATTACCTTTTAATAGATATATAATTTATTCAATTCCGAAGACTACAACTATTTTGAAATTTTTTTTGACATGTGTTCTACATGGGCGTGACCCACTGTGGCGCTGTTAAACTGCTGTCAAATGGTGTTATTATTAACGTCCGTGTTCATCAGGTACATTTTAGTGATGTGAGATAAAGTATGTGTTGTGGCTAACCTGTGATGGTTCAATATATATCGCTGGTCTGATTGTCGATTGTTTCATGTTTATTTACTCTGTCGTTATCTCGAAAATATTCGTAATTAATTCTGTTTCTTGAGTCTCTGTTTTGTTGAAGTATAATAATGAGTAAAAGTTATTAGAAATCCTCTGAAGGCTTTTAAGAAAAGGAGAAATGTTGGAAAGCCAAAGGTATGTGTTATTACTATAAGCAATAAAGACGATAACCAAGTGAGTGAACCTAACCTCTCAAGTACACCTGCCCATAGCAGTCAAAGTGGGAAAGAAAATACTTCACAGAAGAAGCTTGGTTCAATGAGTGGAAACTATGAATGTTTTATGGGCGAATCGGATGTGAATGAAATATTTGATATGTCGGTTCTCAAAGGAATTTTTTCAAACTGTGTAAGATGTATTCATTGTAGTGAAGTTGGTCTGGAACTCTCCATAATAAAGCACGTAGGAGTTGCTAGTGAAATACAACTGAAATGTGATAAGTGTTCATACATGACCACCTTTTGGAACAGTGTTGCAGTAACTGCAACTGAAGAAAATGGTAGCAAAATCTACGAACGCAACAACGAGCGATGCTTGCTTTAGACAAGGAACGCCTTCGGGCTGCAGACAGGGCTGTAAAGAGTCTAGAAATACAAGCAAGAGTAAACAGGAGGAGGAACAAGAGGAAGCTGGAGGAGGAGTTTGCAGAGGATGAAGATAATCCATCCTATGGACCTGGAATGCACTAAAAAGTTAATCCAATCTTTGTCGCTCGATTCCCAAAACTTTTATTTTCTCATACTAATTACATGTTTTCTAAGGATCTTCCAAACATATTTGTTTCAAACTTTCAGTAAATGTTACACAGTACCTTCTGCATAATTTAACACAGCCTTTTTCCAAAAAACTGTATATTTATGAATATATAAATAAAAAATTGCAAAAAAAATGTTGTGAATTTTCATTACAATTGAAAAAAAAATCATCTTTAATAACTGAACAAAAATTTTGTAATATCCCTGTGTTAAGTTGTAGCCCATATTCCAATAAATAATCTGTAAAAAGTTCAACTTCCTACCTCAAATACTTTGTGAGGAAAGATGTAATTTATAAGCGTTATTTTAACATTGCAAGTATAGGGCGTTCCGGAGCCCCTAAAGCTCACGCAGATTGGCGTGAGGTCTGGAACAGGTAAAGGAATTAATAGTAGCAAATAAAGTACGTAGTTGATGTAATACTTAACTTTAATCCATAATTGGAGAACATTGCTCTTGATGATACATTAATAGAATCTCAATATCAAATGCTATGGCGCCTTGCTAGGTCGTAGCAAATGACGTAGCTGAAGGCTATGCTAACTATCATCTCGGCAAATGAGAGCGTATTTGCCAGTGAACCATTGCTATGAACGTCGGCTGTACAACTGGGGCGAGTGCTAGGAAGTCTCTCTAGACCTGCCGTGTGGTGGCGCTCGGTCTGCAATCACTGACAGTGGCGACACGTGGGTCCGACGTATACTAACGGACCGCGGCCGATTTAAAGGCTACCACCTAGCAAGTGTGGTGTCTGGCGGTGACACTACAATAAGTAAAACATATATTGTACCTTATGCTTAGTACTACAATGACGGTAGATTTTTATGTCCGTTTCATGTCCATTGACCGCTCTTTTATATAGCCATTGTGCTCTTGAGTCGCCCGTGCGTCGTCACGATAGGTTATAACAGTTCTTCTTTTTACACTTCACTCAAACTTAGACCTAACACGTTTTTATACATTTAGTAAAAATTAGATCAGACTGCCACAAATCTGCGTCCGTCTTAATCAAGAAAAACAGTACAAATGTTTTTGCGCTCAGGACTTCATTTGTTCTCCAGCGAACAAAATAGTGAAGGATCGCATATTGATCTGTGTTCTTCTCAGTTTGTATTGCCGCCCAAAGACGACGAATTACATTATTTAGGAAATTCCACCGTAGCTACGCGACACCTTATTATACATTAGTCATTCTTTATAAAGAAGTATTCGGCTTCTGGCTGAAAGTGTTAACTATTTGCTGTTTTAATGAAGCCAAAAATAGCGAATATCACAGTCTCCGACGGTAATTTTTACCTTCAACACTTCCCTCCATTCCAAACTGATGACTGCGCGATGCCTCAGGACACATCTACATTCACGTCCACTCAAGATAAACACCTTCATAAAAACTTCCTTTCACTTGAGTTTATACTCGATGTTAACAAATTTCCGTCTTTAGAAACGTTTTGTATGCTATTGCTAATCTGTATTTTATAGCCTCTCTACTTCAGCCGGTGTTCGTTTGCCGTTCACATAACAACCCTGATCAACTACTTTTTGTCTTGTTTCCTGATCTAATTCCATTAGCGTAGCGTTATTTGACTTGATTACACACCATTACCACCATTTTGTTGTTGTTGATATCCGTGTCAAAACCCGTTATCAAGACGGTATCCATTGCGTAATACTGGTTTACCAGTTCCTTTGGCTTCTCTGACAGAATTACGACAGCAATGGCAAACCTTAGATATTTTATGTCTCCTCGGCGACCTTTAATTCCCTTTCCTAATTTTTTCTTGATTTCTCTTAATGCCTGCTGAATTTAGAGACTGAATGACATCGGGGATAGGCCACAGCCCTATGTCACTCCCCGCGTAACTACTGCTTCCCTTTAATTCTTTTCGATTCTTATAACTGCATTCTGGAATCATGTACAGGTGTAGTAACCTTTCGCTTCTTGAATTTTATTCCTGTCACCTTCAGAATAAAGCGTTGTGGAATAGTGATTGTATTGTATTTTACCGGAGGCCTAGAAACGACGGAGAGGCTCCGTCCCGCTGCAGCCGCAGTAGCCCACAACCCCACGACGACTACCGCAGTCCACTTCACCCCTCCGCCGCCACACACCGAACCACTCTATCAGCGTTATTGTGCGGTTCGGCCCCCGGTGCCCCCCCCCCCCTCCCCCCTCCAGGGAACGTCTCACAGCAGACGAGTGTAACCCATATGTTTGCGTGGTAGAGTAATGGTGGTGTACGCGTACGTGGAGAACTTGTTTCCACACCAATCCCCGACATAGTGTAGCTGAGGCGGAATAAGCGGAACCAGCCCACATTCGCCGAGGCAGATGGAAAACCGTCTAAAAACCATCCACAGACTGGCCGGCTCACCGGATCTCGACACAAGTCCGCTGGGCGGATTCGTGCCGGGGACCAGTCGCTCCTTTCCAATCCGGAAAGCAGTGCGTTAGACTGCACGGCTAAACGGGTGGGCACTTTTGTAATAGCGATGCTCAGAAACGTTGGTTTCTCGGCGAAGAAAATTGTTTTGTGGCGAGCGTACTGTAAACGAATTTCAACCAAGCTTCATAACGACCTCCATCGGCATAGACGGTAATTCCTCTCCGCGCTGCATCTAATTTCTGCGAAAGCCGGTACACAACTGGTGAAATGTCTCTTGTCTCGGAGTCGCAAATTGTCTTTGAGAGCAGAATTAACTTGCCAGGCACGGCGCCGTTCATCTCGCCAAAAGAACAACCGAATAATCCCAGTTTTCAATGAGTTATACCGCGTAATTTCTCGTCCGTCACCAAAAGTGGAACTGTTATTCCGGTAGCCTGTCGCGCACGCCTTCACAGACCACTTTACGAGAGCTGTGCCTACGCAGACGTACACGTATTCCGCGAATATAAAAGTCAGGAAAGAGAAATCAGGGAGGCGTAGACTCTCTCCGAGTGCGCCGCGTATTGCTCTGGCTGGAGCGCGCGGACGCCCCTTTTGACTCATTCGCGAGTGCTCCTTTCAACGGGGTCGAGGAGACGCCGGGTTCGCCACAAATGAGCGGCCCGGGAGGCGGCGGCGGCGGCGGCGGCGGCGGCGGCTCTGTGAGGCGGGCCTGCCCCCGGGGGCGGCCGCGACCTCTCTGCAGTCCTCCAGGGGGCGGGGGTGGAGGGGGGGGGAAGGGGGTCTTGATGGCGCCGCTGCTCCGTTGAATGGCCTGCTCTTTCACTCGGCCGTGTGAAAAATGCGCCGCGCAGTCGGGAACAACAGCGGGAAGGAGAAAGACGGCTGCACGGCTGTGGTGGGGGTGAAGCGCACGTATAACTCTGCGAGAACGGCTGCGGTCTTGCCGAACCTTGCCCCGTCCTGGGGCGCCACAGGGACTGCTGGGGCAGTGGCTGGCCGTCTGCAGGCACTTCAACTGCCCTCAAGCGCACCTCTCTGGCGACTCCCTCCAATACCTGCGGTATCTGACTTTTATGAGTACACCTTTGAAAAACCATAACTTTTTCTCTTTTGACATAAAAACGTTGACCCGTGGATTTACTTTCAAAAACTTTTCTTAAAGAATTTACTTTTACTTTATTTACTAACGATTCATCAAGAACATTAACACATTTAATCACACTATGTGAGCGTGGAAGTAGTTGCCAGTGGGTAACTGATGAAAACAAATTTCTTTCAACAAATGGAAATTTTATTCCTAAAAACCCTTTCTTTTTTTTAAACAAATTAAAAAATTATAATCAGAAAACACACTCTAAATATCAAGTTACAATTTATTCAGAGGCAGAATTACCATTTTTTTTTTTTTCACAGTATGAGGTTTCGGGCTGCGAACCTTGCCGCACCCCTTTTAACACGGCCATAGTCACGACCCGTCACAACAAACTCTGAAAGACTACACTGGTGTAAATCTGCAACACACCAGATTACTTTAAACTAAAAAATTTTAACAACTCACACAAACACATAAATTTTGTACCCCCTAGGCACGATGGAAATGGTACAAAGCACTCACATTAAAGAAAATTACTTGCCACCGAGAGTGCAGCTTGTTTTTTAAGGGAAACTCTTATGGTAGAAGTTTGGCAATTTTATATACTAAAATGACCAGTTAAATAAAAACCCATGAAATACAGTCTTACATAAAATGTACAAACATGCTATACATTACACATATACCGCCTCTCAAGATGATAGGCAAGATAAAAAAATATTTCAGGAATTCGGCTGTTACACTTCAAGCAATAAATTCGTTAACACTGAATACGACAAACATGACTGAGGCAGCTATTAACGTACGGCAGGCCGAGAGACAGACTGCCTGACAAATGCGGACGAAAGACAGCCGAGCAAGCTGGTGACGAGTGACCGACCACGACAACAAGTAGAATTTAACAAGTAAATGAAACAACATACCACGAATCACTTAACTTTAATAAACTGCGATGTCTGGCGAAGACCTGGTGCAGCACCCCCAAATCGCTCTCCCGAACCGTGCGCTGCCAGCCGCTCCATCGGACGCAGGAAGGCGCGCCGATCTCCCGTCTCACGGCGTCGCAGCTCGCACCGGCCAGCCCGATGTCGTGAGTCGGCTCCTGTTGCTCTTGTGGCGGCCGCGAGGCCACTACCCCTCGCTATACGGCGCTGCCCACTGGACTGACGTGGCGACCTCACATGCGCCGATGCTCAAGACGGACAAGTCATCTTGTGTCTCAGTGCGCGACCGACCAACCGATCGATCCAACCGCCAATGACCATTGCCTGAGCAAACTCGAGCAGACTAGCACTCCGGACGACAGACAGACACTGACCGCCACAATTTGACCCGGCTGACCAACTCACCAGACTCGCCGCCTAGCGAGCTCATAGCGCCTCTTAAATGCACGTGAGCAGGCTACCTTTCTCACCAGAGGGAGACACCAAAGCTGCGATTGCCACAGCGGCGCCACCGCCAGAAACAGAGGGCCACTGCTTCACACTACGCGCTGCGGCGCGCCCTTCATAACAGCAATTTTTACCACGGCTCAAACGTCAATTCGTTCGTCGGTCGGACTTTTTGGCGTGACAAAATCCCCGAAGATTTGCATCACTAATAAGTAAGAGACTGATACAGCGAGGTGACACATGTTGTGGGATACCCCCCTATATCGTGTCTGACTTCCTTTAGCCCGACATAACGCAGCAGTTTGACCCGGCATGGACTCAATAAGTCGTCGGAAGTCCTCTGCAGAAGTACTGAGCGATGCTGCCTTTATAGCAATTCATAATGGTGAAATCCAAGAAAATGAAGCACCTACAGCCGTCGTTATGATGTAATTTATTGTATGTCTACCAGTTTCCGTGCTTCGGAACTCCGTCTTCAGGTCTTAGCTTATGTTAAAGGGGTTAATACCATTTGTATAGACGATGCATCAGTGGCAAATATAACTGGTCTACGCAGATTACCTGTAACTGTGATGTTGTCTCTCCAGTCATCACAGTTATAGGCAGACTACGTAAACCAGTTATGTTTGCCACTGATGCATCGTGTATACAGATGGTGTTAACTCCTTTAGTGTCAGTTGAGACCTGAAGATGAAACACTGAAGCGCCGAAACTGGTACTCATACAATAGGTGACACCATAAGGACGGCTGTGGGTGCTTCAGTTTCTTACGTAAGTGAACGGTCAGTACCCCTGGCCTCCCAGCACAAGGAGGGACACAAAAAAAAAGAAAAAAAAATGCGAAAATTCTTGCTTGTGCAGGATGTTGTACACGAACTGATATCTAGATTATGTCCCATACGTGTTACATAGGATTCATGATGGTCAATCTGAGAGGCCAAATTATTGACACGAATTGTTCAGAATGTTCTTCAAACCAATCGCAAACATGATCATTATGAACAATAGCCAGCTACACTGCTGTCTAAACTGTTTATATTTTATGTCATCCACGATGAGCCCATTTCGGCAAATTGTCATGAAATGGTTCAAATGGCTCTAAGCACTATGGGACTTAACATCTGGGGTCATCAGTCCCCTAGACTTAGAACTACTTAAACCTAACTAAGCTAAGGACATCACATACATCCATGCCCGAGCTAGGATTGTAACCTGCGACCGTATCGGCAGCGCGGTTCCAGACAGAAACGCCTACAACCGATCGGCCACAACGGCCGGCACACCGTCATCGTCAGTGCTCTTGCATGTAACATCGCTGTTCTCATGTCCTGTCTTTATTAGAATTATAGATTAGAATTGTCCAATTATAGATCGGAAAAGTAGCATACATGGAAACCAAGTAAAATCCTGTATAAATCTCCAGTGTACACCTAGGAAGAAGCAATAATTCTTATAAAGACAGGACATGACAGCAGTGATGTTACATGAGCACCTGACGGTGGCAATGTGCTGAAATTGGCTCATCGTGAATAATATAAAACGTAAACAATTTACAGGGCATTGTAGCTGGCTATTGTTCGTAATAACCATGTCATTAAAAGTATTTTGCACTGTGCTCCCCAAAGAAGAAAGGCAAACAATTGTCGCCCACTGACACGAACTCATCGTTTGGGGACATGAAGTCAATGAATAGTTGCAAACAATCTCGAAGTACTCTAACATAGCCATTTCCAGTCAATCATTGGTACAGCTGGACCAGAGAACCCAGTACATTCCATGTAAAGACAGCCCACAACGTTATGGAGCCACCACCAATTGCTTGAAAACTTGCGTACATGGGTTCATGGGGTCTACATCACATTCGAACCATACAATCAACCCTTACCGACTGAAATCAGGACCCATCTGGTTGGTCCACAGTTTTCGTCATCTAGGGTCCAACCTTTATAGTCACGAGACCCCAGGATCTAATCTATGTTTTCATCTGCTCCACTGATTCGTTCAGTAGGGAGCGCACTGAGTGGCCTTTTTATCATAGGACAGCCCCCACGTTATTCTGTATGCATTTCGGAAGCGATGCCACTCGGTGCTGTTGTCGGTTCTCCACGCGCCAGCCAATCAAAGCAAGCAGCCACAGAACCGAGCAAGCGCACTGCAGTGACATCAACCAGAAGCAGGTAGCAGCCGACATAGCCACGCTATTCTCTGCAGTATTGAGAAGTGTCTTTAGAGAATGTAGTATTGCTCAAATATCAGCGGAAATGTCGAAAGAAAATGAGGTTGGTTTACATCCCGATGCATGCATGATGACGAAAAGGGTATTTGACTGAGTTCTGGAAATTGTCACAAATGATGTAGTATGCCATTTTATTCTCATTCACACTGAGATATTGTTTTGGGTTTTACGTTTCAGAAAATGAATTAGCAATGCTATGTACTATCACGTTGTACAGATAATTCTATAGGAAACGCCCGAATAATTGTTTCATAGAGTGTCAAAGAATAAGATGATGCACAGAATGTCGTAACTCGCTTGTAGAGATCCAAATGATGATGTAGCCTACTTCCCAAATTGATACATCAACGATTTGGGACGTAAAAACAAAAATTTAAAAAAACGCTTTTACGACAGTGTATTGCGGATGCAGCTGTTGTTTGTCGAAGTTTATGATTTGCGTCTGATGAATCAAAATGTTTCATATATCTACATCTACATCTACATCCATACTCCGCAAGCCACCTGACGGTATGTGGCGAAGGGTACCCTGAGTACCTCTATCGGTTCTCCCTTCTATTCCAGTCTCGTATTGTTCGTGGGAGGAAGGCTTGTCGGTATGCTTCTGCGTGGGCTCTAATCTCTCTGATTTTGTCCTCATGGTCTCTTCGCGAGATATACGTAGGAGGGAGCAATATACTGCTTGACTCCTCGGTGAAGGTATGTTCTCGAAACTTTAACAAAAGCCCGTACCGAGCTACCGAACGTCTCCCCTGCAGAGTCTTCCACTGAAGTTTATCTATCATCTCCGTAACGCTTTCGCGATTACTAAATGATCCTGTAACGAAGCGCGCTGCTCTCCGTTAGATCTTCTCTATCTCTTCTATCAACTCTATCTGGTACGGATCCCACACTGCTGAGCAGTATTCAAGCAGTGGGCGAACAAGCGTACTGTAACCTACTTCATTTGTTTTCGGATTGCATTTCCTTAGGATTCTTCCAATGAATCTCAGTCTGGCATCTGCTTTACCGACGATCAACTTTATATGATCATTTCATTTTAAATCACTCCTAATGCGTACTCCCAGATAATTTATGGAATTAACTGCTTCCAGTTGCTGACCTGCTATTTTGTAGCTAAATGATAAAGGAGCTTTCTTTCTATGTATTCGCAGCACATTACACTCGTCTACACTGAGATTCAATTGCCATTCCCTGCACCATGCGTCAATTCGCTGCAGATTCTCCTGCATTTCAATACAATTTCCCATTGTTACAACCTCTCTATGCACCACAGCATCATCTGCAAAAAGCCTCACTGAACTTCCGATGTCATGGTAGTATAATATAAAAATATTATGGCAGGCATCTTTCATCTCTGTCTGCTGTTGTTAAGGATTCAGTCGCAGATAAATACTTGTGATAAGCAAGAGTATAAGCATGGCTGCTGCTAGTTTCATTCACTGTAGTGTAATTTGTGCTCTTAGATTCCTATCTAATCACACACTTGGAAATCGCTACGTATTCGGAAAAAAATGGTGAATTATTTGTAACATGAAGAAATATAAATTTCAATGTCGGTTGATTCACACGCAGGAATTTCACTTGAAACGTCCCCTTTGAACAATTATACAAGACTGCTTAAACTGACATACAATATTTTTAGCGCAACGCAACCTGACTTTCAAAAATCCCTGCAAAAGAATGGCCCTGAGTAACATTAAACTATACCTTTCACAAATCACTTACCTCACAAAAATCTTCATTACTCGAACTACTGCAGTACAGCGAGCGCCACTACTGCCAGCTAAATAAAAGATTCAAACTACGGAAGGCACTAACTACTGATAGGGATAGTTAGCAAATGAATGATATTAATAGAGAACAAACAATGTATTTACCTTAGTATCATCAAAAGTCATAATATATACAGCAGTTCATGACAAATTACAAAACTCCGCCATCTCTCTCCCCACATCCACCACTGCTGGCGGCTCACCTCCAACTGCCCAACGCTACGCGCTGTTCACAACCAGCTGCCTAACACTACAATGGTGAGTATTACAACAATGCAAAGCAGCCACAGACTGCACACAGCACAGCCAGTGATTTTCATACAGAGGTGGCATTACCAATAAAAAAACCTAAACAGCCTACTTACACACTTCTAGCAAGTTCATCTTACGTTTTTTAAACATACAGAAATTACGAAATCGATGATACTCATTTATGAGAAAGAGCGCACTTACATGTAAACAACAACGAATATTACAGAAAAATACTAACTTTCACGAATAACAAAATCTCAGAATGTGTTACAAACACGAAAAGGAGGAGATAAAAACACCTGGTCCGAGCGGAAAGCGTATCTACAATATTTTAAACTACAGTCTCGGGCCTCAACCACTTGGCCACGAGCATCACGACATATCGTGCGTTGTATTTGTCTTGAGTTTAATGGAGAGGGACGCAGGCTGACTTCGTTGCAGAGCGATGCAGGAGTCAGCATCAAATTTTTGAAGGTGTCCACTATCGGACTTATCAAAATTCCTTTCCGCTGCTATTTAAAAGTTGTAAACGCTCTTCGATAGTTAATAACTAAACCATTTGCAGGAAAAAGTATGCAAAGTCGTTAGTAATTTCACCTAACTCTCATGTAATATACGTAAGCAGAGCTGAAGCCTTGAAATTTAAAGATTTTTAAACTTTTTTTACAATAAATTAACAGGTATTTTGTGAGAATGTTGTTGTTGTTGTCCTCTTCAGTCCAGAGACTGGTTTGATGCATCTCTCCATGCTACTCTATCCTGTGCAAGCTTCTTCATCTCCGAGTACATACTGCACTCTACATCTTTCTGAATTTTCTAAGTGTATTCATGCCTCGGTCTCCCTCTACGATTTTTACCCTCCACGCCTCCCTCCAACACTAAACTGATCACTCAGAAATCTCCTACCAACCGATCCCTTCTTCTAGTCAAGTTGTGCCACAAATTCCTCCTCTCCCCCATTCTATTCAGTACTCCTCATTAGTTAGGTGATCTATCCATTTATTCATCAGCATTATTCTGTAGCATCACATTTCGAAGGCTTCTGTTCTCTTCTTGTCTAAACTATTTATCGTCCATGTTTCACTTCCATACATGGCTACTTCCCGACACTTAAATCTGTACTCGATGTAAACAAATTCTCTTATCAGGAAACGCTTTCCTTGCCATTGCCAGTCTACATTTTATATCCTCCCTATTTCGACCATCATCATTTACATTGCTCCCCAAATAGCAAAACTCATCTACTACTTTAAGTGTGTCATTTCCTAATCTAATTCCCTCAGCATCACCTATTTTATTTCAACCGCATTTCCTTATCCTCGTTTTCCTTTTGTTGATGCTCGTCTTATATCTACCTTTCAAGACACTGTCCACTCTGTTCAACTGCTCTTCCAGGTACTTCGCTGGGTCTGACAGAATTGCCCGCATCTCGTGGTCGTGCGGTAGCGTTCCCGCTTCCCACGCCCGGGTTCCCGGGTTCCATTCCCGGCGGGGTCAGGGATTTTCTTTGCCTCGTGATGGCTGGCTGTTGTGTGCTATCCTTAGGTTAGTTAGGTTTAAGTAGTTCTAAGTTCTATGGGACTGATGACCATAGATGTTAAGTCCCATAATGCTCAGAGCCATTTTTTTCTGACAGAATTACAATGTCATCAAGAAACCTCAAAGTTTTTATTTCTTCTCCATGGATTTTAATTCGTACTCTAAAGTTTTCTTTTGTTTCCTTTGATGCTTGTTCAGTATACAGATTGAATAACGTCGGGGATGAGCAACAACCCTGTTTGGCTCTGAGCACTATGGGACTCAACTGCTGAGGTCATTAGTCCCCTAGAACTTAGAACTAGTTAAACCTAACTAACCTAACGACATCACAAACACCCATGCCCACGGCAGGATTCGAACCTGCGACCGTAGCGCAACCCTGTTTCACTCCCTTCTCAATCACTGCTTCCCTTTCATGCCCCTTGACACTTATGACTGCCATTTTGTTTCCGTACAGACTGTAAATAGTCTTCCCTCCCTATATTTTATCCCTGCCACCTTCAGAATTTGAACGTTAGTATTCCAGTCAACATTGTCAAAAGATTTCTCTAAGTCTAAAAATGCTTGAAAAGTAGGCTTGCCTTTCCTTAATGTATCTTCTAAGATAAGTGGTAGGATCTGTATTGCCTAACGTGCTCCAATATTTCTATGGAATACTTCCCCGAGGTCGGCTTCTACCAGTTTTTCCATTCGTCAGTAAAGAATTCGGGTTATTTTTGCAGCCGTGAAGTATCAAACTATAGCTCGGTAATTCTCACATCTGTGAACGCTTTCTTTCTTTGGGACTGGAATTATTATATTCTTCATGGCGTCTGAATATATTTCGCCTGCCTCATACATCTTGCTCACCAGATGGAAGAGTTTTGTCAGGGCTGGCTCTCCCAGGGCTATCAGTAGTTCTAATGGAATGTTGTCTACTCCCGGGGCCTTCTTTCGACTTAGGTCTTTCAGTGCTCTGTCAAACTCATCACGCAGTATACTATCTCCCATTTCATCTTCATCTTCGACCTCTTCCATTTCCGTATTATTTCCCTCAAGAACATCGCCCTTGTATAGACCCTGTATATACTCCTTCCACTTTCCTGCCTTCCCTTCTTTGCTTAGAACTGGTTTTCCATCTGAACTCTTGATACTCATACAAGTGGTTTTCTTTTCTTCAAAGGTCTCTTTAATTTTCCTGTAGGCAGTATCTATCTTACCCCTAATGATATATGCCTCTACATCCTTAAATTGGATCTCTAGCCATCCCTGCTTAGCCATTTTGCACTGCCTGTCGATATCATTTTTGAGACGTTTGTATTCCTTTGTGCCTGCTTCATTTACTGCATTCTTATATTTTCTCCTTTCATCAATTAAATTCAATATCTCTTCTGTTACCTCGTCTCTTTACCTACTTGATCCTCTACTGCCTTCACTATTTCATCTCTCAATGCTACCCATTCGTCTTCTGCTGTATTTTTTTCCCCTGTTTTTGTCAGCCGTTCCGTAATGCTCTCTCTGAAACATTCCATTAGAACTACCGATAGCTTTGGGAGAGCCAGCCACAACAAAACTCTACCAACTGGTGAGCAAGATATAGGAGACAGGTGAAATACCCTCAGATTTCAAGAAGAATATAATAATTCCAATCACAAAGAAAGCACGTGTCGGCAGGTATGTAAATTACTGAACTATCTGTTCAATAAGTCGTGGCTGCAAAATATAACACGAATTCTTTGCAGACGAATGGAAAAGCTGGTAGAAGCCAACCTCAGGGAAGATCACTTTGGATTCCGTAGAAATGCTGGAACACGTGAGGCAATACTGACCCTACGACTTACCTTAGAAGAAAGATTAAGGAAAGGCAAACCTACGTTTCTAGCACTTGTAGACTTAGAGAAAGCTTTTGACAATGTTGACTGGAATACTCTCTTTCAAATTCTAATGGTGGCAGGGGTAAAATACAGGGAGCGAAAGGCTATTTACAATTTGTACAGAGACTAGATGGCAGTTATAAGATTTGAGGGGCACGAAAGGGAAGCAGTGACTTAAAATGGAGTAAAACAGTCAATGTGAGTGGTGTCGGGTATGGGGGCGGCACCGTGGCCAGGCCTCGGACTAATTGACCCCTGACCTCCTTGCCACCACCTGCCTACCACGCTCGTTGCACAGACATTGCAGTGGCTACAGTACCTATATATTATAAAAAAAGAAACAATAAAAAAATAAAAAATAAAGAAAAAATTGAGTTACATGAAATTATTATTATATAAAAAAAAGATAAACTCCGCTACGCCGGTCCCAAGCCCGGGGCCTCACCATACAAGAGGTGAGGAAGGAGGAGGGGGAGGAGTAACAACCTCGTTAAAAAACCAAGGTTCACCTGTCCCGGGTGATAGCACCTTGTAAGGGCTCCTTGCTAGGACTACAGTGAAGGCCTCAACGGTAGTGAAGGCGGAGGGAATAGTTCTCGGTACGGCGGAACTAGCGGAAGAGGCAACCAAAGAAAAAAACCCACTTGGCGTCTGTCTTGAAACAAGCGGCTGAGTGGTCAGCGTCTGCCCGCCAGTGGTGCGGCTGGAAACCATTCCTCGGAGCTAATAACCTCGAGTAGAATCCCTAGGGGACTTGTTCCCCTAACCCAACAAACAATCGACAATGGATACGCACCTTGCAAGAGATTTTACCCCAGGGAGTAACCAATCTCCAATTTCTAAGGAAATTAAAAGTAGGCATTCGGATTCTGGGGGCCTACAGCAATGTGCAAAGGATGAGTCGGAGCATCCTGAAACCTGCCTTAAGCAAGCAACAAATAAAATTAAACACAAAAATATAAACTACTTGGCAACGTTCAACGTAAACTCACTTCTAAAAACAGGAAAACTTAATACGTTAATAAATTTTATAAAACAGAAAAATATAATGATAACTGCACTCCAAGAAACAAGGTATACTGATGAACATTCATTTGATTCAGAGGGATTCAGGATCTTCAAAGGGAAGCCAGGAAAAAGAGTTATGAAGAATGTACCCCAATTTGGAACAGGATTCATTGTAAACCAAAATATATTAAACTCGGTAGTAGAATTTAAATCTGTCAATGAAAGGCTTTCAACATTAACCTTCAAATCAGTAAACAAACTGTATACCATTGTAAACTCACATGCACCAACAAATGAGAAAAACAGAACACAAAAAGAACAAACAGAAATTTTTTGGCAGGAACTGTCAAACACCTTAGACCAGATTTCATCTAAAAACACAATAATATTGTGGGGAGACTTTAATGCTGAAATCGGCAAAGAACGTCATCACCAATCCATAGTAGGCAAATTCCCTGCACATAAAAGAACCAATGCAAATGGAGAAAGACTTATTAGTTTATGCAGAGAACATGACATAGTTCTAAAGTCTACATATTCCAAAAAACTCCCTAGAAAACAAACTACATGGGTATCCCCGAATCCAGTCTGTGGGGAGAAACAACTTGACGATGTTGCTATAAGCACACTGTCTGCATCAGAGATACTCAATGTAAAAGTTGCTAAGAGTGCAAGTTTAGATTCAGATCACTATCTATCTGTCGTTAAATTCAAAATTAGACCAATATATAAAAGAAAGAGCGAATATCAACCTAAAAAGTTTGACACTCAGAAATTAACCAAGGAACACAATATCAGGACACTTTTGGAAAAGAAAACACCTAAAACATGGGAACAACTTCAAAAAGATATAGTACAGACAGCAGAAGAAACCATTCTCCTTACCAAAAAATGGAAACATGCCTGGTGGAATGATGAGTGTGACAAGCTAATCCTAACAAGACAACGAGCTTGGAACATTTGGAATGCCAACAAAAATGATAAAAATGGGAACTCCCTAAAAGAAGCCCGGAAGCAAGCTTCAAAAGGCCTTAAAAAGATCCAAGTTCAATACAGAAAAGACCAACTAGCATCAATAGACTCCAACTTCAAACAGAACAATGCTAGGGACTTTTACAAAACTTTCAAAAGTAACTTAAAGAAATACTCTCCTCCTAGTCTATTTTTCACGGACCCAAAAACGCAGAAAACTGCATACAATAGCATAGAGAACTGTAGAATACTTGCTGAATATTTTGAAGAACTACATAACTGTTATCCACCGAAAGAAAAATTTAATTTCAATATTGTAAACCCAACACCACCAGACTCCAAGCCGCCAACCACAGAAGAAATAAAAGAAATCATAAAAGAGCTTAAAAATAATAAAGCCCCTGGAGAGGATAATATAGTTGCTGAACTATGGAAGTACTCTAGTGACAACATGATACAGTGTCTATCAGAAATACTAAAAGAAATCTGGACAACACACAGATTACCACCACACTGGACATCTGCATTAATACATCCACTACATAAAAAAGGGAAGAAAACAGATCCTAGCAATTATAGGGGAATCTCCCTCTTGCCAGTGACCTATAAGATCTTGTCTAAGGCGCTTTTAAAAAGAGCAGAAGAGATACTTGACAAACAGCTAGGAGAGTATCAGGCTGGATTTAGGAAGGGAAGGTCATGTGCAGAACAAATACTAAATTTAAAGAACATAATAGAAATGAGGAAAATCAGGAACTTAAAATATGTAATTACTTTTGTGGGTTTTAAAAAAGCCTATGATTCAATTGACAGAAATACACTGCTTGATATCTTAAAAGAATTGGGACTCGATGCTAAAACAACTGCAATAATTAAAGTTACTTTGACAAATACATAATCGAAAGTAAAATTTAGGGGAGAGCTCTCAAAATCGTTTGAAATAAAGTCAGGTGTTCGACAGGGAGATGGCCTGTCACCTCTGCTTTTCAATTGTGTCTTGGAGAAGGTAGTTCGAGAATGGAGGAAGGCCATCAATACTAAAGGGATTCAACTAGGGAGAAATCCAAACAAGATCACTGTGGACTGTTTAGCCTTCGCAGATGACATGGCATTGATTACAGATTCACTAGACAATGCCCAAGAACAAATAAGAGAACTACAAAAACAAGCAGCCAAAGTAGGACTACAAATATCCTATGAAAAAACAAAGTTTATGACAAACATCTGTGATGCTCCTCAAAATATTGCAGTTGTCAACAACACAATACACAAAACAGATTCCTTTAAATACCTAGGAGAGTGGATTACATACAATGCCAAAGAAAAGATAGCTATAGAAACTAGAGTGCACAAAATGGAAAGAGTGTTTCATATGACCAAAAACGTTTATAATAAAAAATCCTTGTCCTGGTACACGAAATTAAGACACTACCAAACAGTGGCCAGACCTGAAGCTCTCTATGCGGCAGAAACAGTTAAACTAACAAGAATTGGAGATCTTGAGAAACTAGAGAAGGTCGAAAGAAGAATTTTAAGGAAAATACTGGGAGCTAAAAGAAACGATAATGCTGAATACAGGTTAAGACCAAACAGAGAGCTATATCTGAAAACGGAGAAACTAACTGATGTAATGAGGAAGAGGAGACTACAGTTTTTTGGACATATATTCAGAATTGATAACAACAGACTAACCAAGCGGATATTCACATTACTCAATAGCTATAAATCCAAGCCAGCATGGTTCATAGAGACTGAAAAGGACATTGAAAATGCTGGAGTTACAATAGACACAATAGAAAACAGAACACATTTCAGAAAGGCAGTTCAAAAGGCAGAATTTCAGGAGAGAAAGAAAATAACTAGACGAAAGTGGACTCAAGAAGAAAGGGAACAACACTCTAAAAGGATGAAAGAAATTTAGAAACTGAAGAAATCTGATACAATGAAGAGTAGCCAAAGTTGATTCATCGTACCCTCCAAATGGGTTATTCGAAAGACAAAAAAAAAAAAAGATAGTGCAATGGTCAGCGCGTCCGCCTAGTAAGCAGGATGTCCAGGTTTGAACCTCGGTCGGGCACAAATTTTCTTCTGCCGCCGTTACTGTATTTCAACGCCCTGTGACAGTGCGGACGTCTGTCTTTCGATATTTAAGATGCAATTGTTTTCTGAGGCAATACGGGTGATTTGCGAACATTTATCTTGGCATCAATATAACGGGACTTCAACGGCATCCATTCCTTAGTAAAAAAAAAAAAAATAAATAAAAAAAAAAGAGATGGATAGAGCGTTTGCCATGTAAGCAGGAGATCCCGGGTTCGAGTCCCGGTCGGGGCACACATTTTCATCTGTCCCCGTTGACGTACGTCAACGCCTGTAAGCACCTAAGGGTGTTCATTTCGTTGTAATTTCATTCTAACGAGCTGCTTGGTCACCGATGGTATATGTTCTTTCGGACATGTCCGAAAGAGCAGATACCATCTTAGTAAATATATAATTAAGGCTCACCGGCCACTTGACCATCTTCTTCTTCTGTGCGAATGCACAAACAGTGCCCGAACTCTTACGGGAATCGGCAACGCGCCGCGAGTAATGAGTATAATGGGCGGAGGCACTACGAATGTAGTGCGAGAATATACGTTGAGAATGTGGGTTTCGCGGGAGGCGTACCAGACACCAGATACCATCTTAGTACACATAAAGATGATATAGTTCCCCTTTTTGGTGGCTGCTACGAGCATGTCATTTTTGGAGGTGACTATAATTGTGTGCTATCTCCAAGAGACCACGCGCAGCATTTTAATAACTGTGGAGAACTCGGAGCTGTAATCATAGCACTCCGCTTGGTTGACACCTGGGAGCTTAAGAACGGTGCATTGCCGGGTGTCACTCATATTACGAATCAATTCGCTAGTCGCATCGACAGGATCTTTGTAACAGACTACCTGAAAACTCACGTCCTGCAAACAGAGTTATGGCCCACTATCTTTTCAGATCACGCTGCATATATACGTACAATGAACTTTAAACGGCAATAAACGTAAAAGGGACGAGTTGTGGAAGTTGAGCGTGGAACACCTAAAAAATCCTGAATACCATGAAATATTCAACAACGTATGGAACGCGTGCGAGGACAAATTCACTTCATACACCTCGGCACTGACACAGTGGATGATATTCAATAACGTATGGAATGCGTGGGAGAACAAATTCACTTAATATACCTCGGCACTGACATGATGGATGAAATGTGTGAAACCCGCGGTAAGAGAATCGCTCACGAATAACTCCCGCGAGAGAAACGTTTGGCAGAAACGGACGGTAGAATATTACTTCCAAGTCCTTCGTGATCTGTACCAATCTGGTGTGTCAGAAATTGCGAATTACGTGGAAATAAAACGAATTCAGGCTAAACTTCTCGGACTGAAACGGAAACAGCCGGAAGGTCATCAAGTAAGAGCAAGACTTCGCGATGCCGTACAAGGAGAGCAAACGTCTATATATCATGTGATCAATGAGAGGAAGGGGCAACGTAGGAAAGTAATAACCAAACTAGGATCTTCTGACGGCAGATTACTGACGCGGCAAAGTGACATCAAGAACGAACTTCACAAATACTTCACAGAGTTATCAGGCAATATGACAACAGATATCCCGGCGGACAATGACTTCATGACGGGATTAACACGCAGGCTCGACCCAGTAGAAGCAAACAACCTGTTAACACAAATTACAGCAGAAGAAGTCGCAGACGCTATTACACGAAGCCCGAGAAACAAGTCCCCTGGGCCTGACGGCATTTCAGCGGAGTTTTATCAAATGTTCAGAAGGCAGTTGATTCCCAAGTTAACGTGTATCTGTAACGAACTAGTGGCCGTGCGGTTAAAGGCGCTGCAGTCTGGAACCGCAAGACCGCTACGGTCGCAGGTTCGAATCCTGCCTCGGGCATGAATGTTTGTGATGTCCTTAGGTTAGTTAGGTTTAACTAGTTCTAAGTTCTATGGGACTAATGACCTCAGCAGTTGAGTCCCATAGTGGTCAGAGCCATTTTTTTTTTGTAACGAACTAATGAATCCCGCCAATGGCGACCCACATAACTTCCTAGAAGGAATCATAGTTCTAATCCCGATTCATGCTACATAAAACTCGGTAACAAATTACAGGCCTATCACTCTCCTAAACTCTGACTTTAAAATATTTGCTCCCATAATAAATGAAAAATTAAAATCAGAACTGAACACAGTCACTGGATCATATCAATAGAGCGTAGGACAAGACCCATCTACCACACACCGTGCGACAACAGAGATATTATTTCCATTGCTGCAGCCTGTAAAATAAAGTGCTCCATCGTATCATTGGAGGTAGCGTTCGATAGAGTCGATCATGCTTATCTTTTTCACATCATGCGTGCCATGAACTTTCCGCAATGTTTTATTGACATTATTACAAATCTTCTGCAGAAGTCAACTTGGACAATTATGGTAATTGCAATGAAAAGTTCGGTGCGACAAGGGTGCCCGATGACTGTGTCATTCTTTGCAATATCAATCGAACCATTACTTTTTCGCCTGAGGCACAACCTCCAATGACTGACTACACGTGGCCGTAGTATTGTCTGCAGGGCATATGCCAATGACGTTGCATCTATTGTCAAAGACAACGATTAGATGCAGAAAGCACAAGACATAATAAACAAATATGAACTAGTATATGGTGCGAAACTGAATAGAAATAAGTCTGGCATAATGAATGTTAGAAGTGGGTTAGGAGTTCCCAATCATGGACCAATAAAGGAAACTGGCACCATCACATGTCTTGGGGTGGAATCTACAAGGAATATCCGGCAGACCATCGCAGTTAATTACAGAAGAATCCTCACCGTCATGCGTGCCTGTATACGTCAGCACAATCTCCGTAATCTTGACGAAATACAAAGAGTGGCTCTTTATCCTCTACAATAAATTGCGTGGCGCAAGCCTTCCAATGCCGAGGGAGGTGGTGAACAGGATTTTGGCTACTTCGTCAGCCGCGGTCACATCTTCAAAGTCAAATACCAAATGTTGACTCGACAGACTGACAACGGAGGACTGAATCTTACAGACGTATACAATAAAGCACAAGCATTGTACGTCTGTAAAACGTATAAACTATGGAAGCGGTAAGTCAGTAGCGTTGGCCGCATTTCTGTTAAATGAAATAGCACCGGCCAGCCAGGACGCCCCAACTGACGTTCACCACATCCCAAATGAACTTTGCCACCTAAAACTTTGAACATAGCTGCTAAGGTTCAGTGACCGTTGAAAGGTCTCTGTTGGATTCCTTTCATGTTAATTTCTTAAATCTGTTGTCATTTACGGCATAAATTCCAATTCTAAATTTACTGTGGTGTTTCTGACTCTAACTGGGAGGAGACTGAGCAGTGGAACGTGTTACTTTTACACATAAACAAGAACTATTTGTCACACTACCACACTTTAAAACACGGTTTATATGTAATTCATGTCACACAGTCTCATATGGAACCTACATGGCCGGCCGCGGTGGTCTAGCGGTTCTAGGCGCGCAGTCCGGAACCGCGCGACTGCTACAGTCGCAGGTTCGAATCCTGCCTCGGGCATATCGCAGCAATGCAGGCTGCTATTCTCCCATGGAGACGATCGTAGAGATGCTGGATGTAGTCCTGTGGAACGGCTTGCCATGCCATTTCCACCTGGCGCCTCAGTTGGACCAGCGTTCGTGCTGGACGTGAAGACCGCGTGAGACGACGCTTCATCCAGTCCCAAACATACTCAATGGGGGACAGATCCGGAGATCTTGCTGGCCAGGGTAGTTGACTTACACCTTCTAGAGCACGTTGGGTGGCACGGGATACATGCGGAGTGCATTATCCTGTTGGAACAGCAAGTTCCCTTGCCGGTCTAGGAATGGTCGAACGATGGGTTCGATGACGGTTTTGGTGTACCGTGCACTATTCAGTGTCCCCTCGACGATCACCAGTGGTGTACGGCCAGTGTAGAAGATCGCTCCGCACACCATGATGCCGGGTGTTGGCCCTGTGTGCCTCGGTCGTATGCAGTCCTGATTGTGGCGCTCACCTGCACGGCGCCAAACACGCATACGACCATCATTGGCACCAAGGCAGAAGCGACTCTCATCGCTGAAGACGACACGTCTCCATTCGTCCCTCCATTCACGCCTGTCGCGACACCACTGGAGGCGGGCTGCACGATGTTGGGGCGTGAGCGGAAGACGTGAAACGTCCCCTTTAAACAATTATACATGACTGTGCTTAAACTGACACACAATATTTTTTAGCGCAACGCAATCTGACTTTCAAAATTCCCTACAAAAGAATGGCCCTGACTAACATTAAACTATACCTTTCACAAATTACTTACCTCACAAAAATCTTCGCTGCTCAAGCTACTGCAATACAGCAAGCGCCACTACTGCCAGCTAAATAAAAGATTCAAACTATGGAAGGCACTAACTACTGATAGAGATAGTTAGCAAATGAAAGATATTAATAGAGAACAAACAATGTATTTACCTTGATATCATCATATATAAATATAGCAGTTCATGACAAATTACAAAACTCCGCCATCTCTCTCTCCACATCCACCACTGCTGGCGGTTCACCTCCAACTGCGCAACGCTACGCGCTGTTCACAGCCAGCTGCCCAACACTACAATGGCGAGTATTACAACAATGCAAAGCAGCCACAGACTGCACACAGCACAGCCAGTGATTTTCATACAGAGGTGGCGTTACCAATAAAAAAACCTAAACAGCCTACTTACATAGCCCTCATGCTCCCCACAAAAAATTTTACAAATTGGATTGGGCAGTGGCCAATACAGATTTGAAAATTTTTTTTTCATAATTACAATAACAAAGAAATCAAATGCACACACTTATTGATACAATGTTGGTCAAAAGCTCAAATGTTCTCACAGTCCATAAAGACAGTCCTGATCGTTTATTACAGTAAAATAGCAGTGTTTTTCTCAAAGTCTGAGCAGTAAAAGAAAATGCACGCGGAAGTAGTGGATTTCCACGCAATCTTGAAGAAGTAGTGTTGTCCTTCCAACGGAAAGACAGTGCTGACTCTCGACATGCAGACAGGTAATGGGCCACAACAGAGCAAACCCACAGCAGAGTCAGTCGAAATTTTGAAGAGTATTGGTAGGTAGGTCATCACAGAGCAGACCCACTGTAGTCCTGGTAGATATTACGGTATTGGTGGGCCACCAGAGGTGCAGACCCACTGCAGTCCTTGTAGAAATAATGGCATGGTGGGTCATCATAGATGCAGACCCACTGTAGTCCTTGTAGAGATAATGGTACTGGTGGGTCATCAAAGATGCAGACCCACTGTAGTCCTTGGAGAGATAGCCAGCAGCCATCTGTTGTGACTGTGCAGGTGCACAATCACCGTTGAAGAGTCTTCCGGATAATATAGCAAGTCCATAAACCACCACTTGTGCACTCACAAAGTTTTTGAAATTGTCCTTAGAACTAGCAATGCTGTTATCCAGTCCCTTGCTGAATCATTAACACACGTGCAAACACTATCAGTCCCTACTTCTCACATATTGTCCATATACTATGACCAACAGAAACGTGTGCAGTGAAATGTAACTAACAAGTTAATAATATCATGAACTGGTGACAATTACAATTTTATAACATAAGAATACAATAACAAAGGTACAAAACACATCATTAAAAACATAATAATACAGATAACGTTTGTAGTAATAGGGGCTTTACAAAAGAATAGAAATAAACATATACATCAGTGTTACAGGAATTATGATATAAGTAAATACATAAAAGATCAGAATAACTTTTGAAACATCAACTTTACACATGAGCATTAAAACAAAACAGAATTAATAATGTCTAACGTCTTTACAAAGTAAATAACATATTATGAACGCAAATTATATTTGAGGATAACAGTATTCCTCATCATAGTTCATGTAGCTGAGTATGAGAAAAATTCTGCAACAAAAGTCTGATGAGGTAAACATGTAAAGACAGGAAGAACATATATACACAAGGGTACCCAAACACATAGTGGGATAACACAAAAGGAAAGGACAGGGTTTGTTTCATTGCAGTATTTTGCAAACAAAACTTTCTTTGCTTCTTGGAGATCTCCCTTCATTCATCATTATTCCCAAAAGTCCTACCTAAGCCTGCCTTCTGTATTTCGTTCACATCCTCTGTCAAAAATAGTTTTTCTCTCTGCTTTCTGTATTCTGTTCACATCCTCTGTCAATAATAGTTTTTCTCCACTGTACAGTATCCTTTTTATTTTGCCAGACCATTTTCTGATAGCTTCTCAATGCATTTCTTATAAATTTATAATAGTTTGTTTCTTATATAGTCTCCTCTTAAGCTAACTTAAATCTACTGAGCTCAGATACTAAACTAAGGGACGAGGCAATGCAGCAGCACATAACAAATTAACACAAACAGCAATGCAAAAAAAAATGGAAAATTGCAAAGCAAGCTACAGTAAATATAAATTACCAAGCAATGCAACATTACAACTAATATGAGCCAATGTACAGTAGCAAGAAAAATAAGTCAATAGTAAAATTAGCTTAACAGAGTAACACAATTTAAAATTCAGTAGCACTATGCCTGGCAAACAGCAGCAGCAAATATAAAAAATATAAAAAATATAAAACTTATATCTATACATGACAAAGCTCAAGCAGAAAAAATATTACAGTAAAAACAACAATGCAGATAAGGGAAATGTATATTCACATCTTAATATCTATGTAATTAAAGTGGTGCACCACAACAACTGATTGTAAAAAGAAATATTACCATGTACTTGAAAAGAAAATTATGTGTTACTGTTACTAGTTCCTTCTTATTGTTCTTTCCTTTCCAAGTGCTCCTTTTTTAAAGAATGTGGATCATAAAATAATTATTTAATAGATCTGTTGACAGAAAGTGTTCACATTAGCAAATGCATTTTATTTTATAAAAGCAATGCTGCAACACAGCTGGAAACCAGATATCAAGTGAAATAAGCAACTACGAAAAGCAAAGCATAAAAATATCATTCAATAGTCATGTGGCATTTCGTAAGTCAGTAGCTCTCAACTCTCATAGAAAGACACTTGTCATAATCAGGTGTGCAGATGTACGAATATTTCCCATCAATTCATAAGCATTGCAGTAATTAGCACAAAGTACGAGTAATCATATGTTTTCAGGTAATGAGCGTGTAATATTTGCGATGCTTTCTACAAAGGAATGTCAATAGCAGGGTTAATGGAAGTAATGAGGGTGTCGCATTTGCAATATTTTCTCTAAAGGAATGCCAATGGCGAGGATAAAGGCCTGCCTTTTTTCTTTTTTTTTTTCTACCTGTGCTTCCGGAAAGGCACACCCTAATGGCTTGTTCTCCAGGTGTTTGACACAGCTGCGTGCCCACGATGCATTACGTGCAGGTGGTCACTTAACTTTCTTACGGAAATATTTACGACACTAGTTTCCGCTACAGTGACAGTCTCACACAAAAATATTTCACAGGTCAAGAATTAGCGTTGCAAATCTGTAGAAAGAAAATCCTATGAATATAACGTTGTCCAAAAAATTTTCGCCGGCATTGTGATACATTCACGCATTTACACACATTTCATAACTCTTAAAGTACGATTCTTGGTTTCCAACATCCTTTTTCACAAGTCAAGAGTCCCTACCCACTATTCATTACTCCTTACCTTATTACACATATACGTATCCATCGACACTCGTCAATATTTCGTCATTATAAATATGAAGCATAATCAAATAACTCATATAGCCTCAGCCTATTAATCGTAAACATACCTCAGCAGCATAATACACATCGTCGTCGTAAAAATAACATCATAACACCTCAGTCAAATCTCAAAATTGTCGTAGCTTCCTCCAATAATTAAAAAAATTCTCTGCTCATGTCAAAGTGTCATCTGCCTCAAACGTACTTTAAAAATCATGAATCCATACCAAATACATCATTCAAAGCTCTCATAGTATCACAATGGTTCCGAAAAAATATGAGCATTTCACAAAGTACAGACAAAATACAATTTCATAAGTGTGAAGTTATCCAACTGTGTAATTGCGTAAACATCTGTCACTGATGTAATAAAAAAAGTTTATCTCTCAGTTACATGATCAGATAGCTGTGTAATTTATGTGTTAGAGAAATATGGTACCGATGTGTAAAGTTGTATAAGCAAATACCATATTAGCTAGGGTTCCTTGTGGTTGCCAAACACATGGTACACAAAGTAGGTGTATACCCCCCTGAGGATTAATGTAATTATACCCTCAGGTGTTACAGATTACACCAATGGAATGAAATATATCACGGAAAACTTTCTTTGTAATTCAAAAATCTTTAAAAATAAATGTTTTAAGTATAAAATTGATCACTCAAATACGTGTACTGTAGCGCTAAACTGTGCGTCTTGTAACATAATCTCTGTGGAAGTGTCGTAGTTATCGTCCTCCGAAAGCTAAGTTCTGCAGAAGTCAATGTACTTACCTCATGATAAACAAAAGTGAAATGCTTTGCGTATAGATATCGTAGTTATTATGCTTATTGGCGTGATGAAGAAAGTACTGTACAGTAACGTATTGTTGTGCCACGAAAAAGGCTGTCTCATTGTTGCTATACCACAAAAGTTACTACTAAAACATGTTTTTCTTTCCAGAAGAATTCAGAAAACTGTGCAGATATAAAACAGATACACCGCAAAAGCAACATTGTAAATTGTCACTCATTAGTAGCGTCGTGATAAAAATCGTGTAGCTGCCACATAAACTAACCCCTGTGTCATCTGGTATCTCTCAGAAAGCACTTTAAATTCAGAATGTATTTTCAAATAAACCAAAATGTTGCATTAAAATCTCATTAGCAGTACTGGTAAATGTTCTAAGTATGTGAGCCTTATAGTCGTTACGTAATCGTGCAACAAACAAGCAAGAATGTACACACACAATAACACTGTGACGTCTGTTCACTATAACAATGCATTCGTCATTTCTGTTTAAATAAGTTCTCTTGGTTCTTGATTGGATATTTAACTTCAAACATTGTTGCATGTTAACAGTTTCTAAAGCATACTAGTAACGTGAAGTGAAACGTTTTATGGCAAAGATAAAGTTAAAAAGCAGATTATCTTTCAACAATCGGTTTTACATGTGAAATGTGGTACAATCTTTTACTCTTCAAAGTACTCAGAATTTCAGCTTGAACGCAATTATCATGCAGTATACGTCGGTAAAGAATACTGGAATTTTTCACAGGGTTAGCGTCAATGTTATTTTTCTCTGAGCCAGCCGGCGCACGTGGGTGCCTGCGGCGCGAGTCATTGTCTGTCTCTTTGTTGCCGCGCGTTGATATTGGGATTAGGAGACCTAACTTCTACAAATTCACCGTGACGAGAGGGCCCTGCTCTGTTTGAATCCCGCCAGTTCTGATGCAATTCAGGTCTGTCGTTACGATCATATCGTCTGTCGTCATGTCGGTAGTTCCTGTAGTTTCTTTCTTGTCGGTTAAGTGGTGGAGAATTTCTCCCTGAATCGTAACTGCGCGCTGGACCGTTGGGTCTCAAGTTATTCTGTCTCCCGTAGTAATAATTGTTTTGGTTCCCATATTGTCTGTTTCTCTGATTGTCTCTGTGATAGTCATTACCGCGGAGAGGTGATCTTTCCCTGTAATTGTTACTACTCTGCCAATGGTTGTCATACGGGTGGTGTCTGTTTTGGTCACGATTTGTGTTGTGAGAATAGCCTTGTCGCGTCCAGTTATTATCGAGGAATTGTGACGGATGTGACCTGTAATTGTTGTGTTCCTGTTTCCGCATTCCGCGATTGTCAGTGTCAATTTCCAATTCTTGTAACAGTCCCTGAAAAGCTTCAATGTCGTCTTTGCAACGTCCTGCCAAAATAATGTGTCGTAAATGTTCAGGCAATTTGATTAAGCAAATGCGGATAAGTTCTGAGGGGCTGTATGGGTTTGACAGGTACTGATTCTTGTGCAACATGTTTTCAAAATATTTCATAAGACTGGAAAATTCAGATTGTTCGAAACGTTTCATCATTATGATGCTTTGTTTTACTCGGTCTTGTGTGGCCTGAGACCAATATGCTGAGAGGAAGGCATGGTAAAACTCTCCTTCACTGTGGCAATCGTGAATGACCGACCGCATTCTTACAGCTGGTTCATTCTCTAAGTAGCCACACATAAATTCTGATCTGTGCTCTAATGACCAGTTGGGAGGAAAACAATGAGAGAATTGATGGAGCCATGCTTGTGGATGAATGTCGTTGCCAGAATTCTTAAATGTTTTGAATTTACGTGTAGTAATGAACAGCTTATAGTCAAAGTCATCATGTCGGCGAGTCGCATATCGGTCATTGTTACGTCGTTTCGGCGGTTCCATTTCAAAATTCGGTGCACCTTGCCAATTTCTTTCATAACTTCCGAAGTGTCCTGTGTTATTATTTTGTGGTTGTTCCGTATTTCTAAGTCCCTCTTCCCGTATTGGAGCGCGAGTGGCCTCTGAAATACGTAATTCTTGTATTACCTGAGTCAGCTGATCTTGTACTTCCCGGATTTCTCTTTGGTGTTGCGTATTAATTTGATTCTGATTTTGTTTGAATTTCCTAATTTGTTCGCACTCTTCTGTGTCATTAAAGACCACCGGTTTTGTGTCGTTCAGATTATCATCTACCTTCGTAGATAAGTTAGTGAACTGATCCGAAAGTTCGGCTACTTTCTCCGATAGTGAACACATTTTCTCAATGTGTTTTTCTGAACCAAGTTTCAGAGTGTCCATTTGTGTTGAAATCGAATCTACTGTGTTCTTTAAGTTTTCCTGAGTTTTTGCAAGTTGCGTAACCGAATCGGTAGATGCAACTGAGTCAAATTTAGCTTGCAAGGTCTCATGATTTTCATGAACAATAATTTGCAGTTCTTTTATGGCTGCTTCGTGATTCTGTAATGCCTTTTCATGCCGCGAAAAAATAGGTTGAAAATGCTCACAAATTTGAGTTTTTACGTCATTACAGACTTTTTGACATTTCGATTCAATGTTATGTAACTCAGTAGTTAAATCTTCACGCGTTTGTTCAAGAGTTTGTTCCAATGAGTCTAACTTTTGAAGCTGTTGCTGTGTTTGTCTCTGATTTTGTTCCAGTGTGTCTAACTGTTGCTGTGTTTGTCTCTGATTTTGTTCCATTGTGTCTAACTTTTTAAGATTTTGTTCCACTGTGTCTAACTGTTGCTGTGTTTGTCTCTGGTGTTGTTCCATTGTGTCTAACTTTTCAAGCTTTTGTCTCATTTGTTGCATTAATTGTAATAACAATGCACTGGTGTCTGAAACATGTTCCTCAGTGCTTTTCGGCAGTGAAGTTGCACCGGCAACATTCACATTTTGACAAGCGGAAAATGTGTCTTGACTCATTTGAGAAAACGGTGAGAACCCAAAACCTGAGTCTGCAGTATTTGCAATATTGTGTTCTGTCATTCCCGATTCCTGAGGCGAGCTGTTTCCGACCAATCGATCGATAACGCTTCCTTGTTCACTACCTGTTTCACTGTCTACACCATTGTTTGCCGCCCGCTCCATTTCCCTATGCGCAATTACCAAATTACTACTTTGAACATTAGTTAATTCATTACTCTGCGGCGCTAACACACTGCTTTCGTCTTCACTGTCATTTCTCAGTTTACTTTGGAGCCTAGTATTACGTTTTTCACACGCCATAATTGTCACAATATTTCACACGATAACACAGAAAAGCACAATTTGAAGAGCAAAATAAAATAACATAGCAATGGAAACAATGTCTACTTAATTGCCAGCGCAGCTGCGAAATACTTGGTGCAAATCTACATGCATGCCACAACTGTTTTACTGTACAACAATGAAAAACTACAACTACAAAGGAAATTCTCTCTATGATTACGCGCTATCAATAAACAAAATCTACACTAATTACACAAACTACAAGAAAAAAAATCAGAAGATTCCAGTGAGGTATCCTCGGCTAAGGGTCGACATATGAAACGTCCCCTTTAAACAATTATACATGACTGTGCTTAAACTGACACACAATATTTTGTTAGCGCAACGCAATCTGACTTTCAAAATTCCCTACAAAAGAATGGCCCTGACTAACATTAAACTATACCTTTCACAAATCACTTACCTCACAAAAATCTTCGCTGCTCAAGCTACTGCAATACAGCGAGCGCCACTACTGCCAGCTAAATAAAAGATTCAAACTATGGAAGGCACTAACAACTGATAGGGATAGTTAGCAAATGAAAGATATTAATAGAGAACAAACAATGTATTTACCTTGATATCATCATATATAAATATAGCAGTTCATGACAAATTACAAAACTCCGCCATCTCTCTCTCCACATCCACCACTGCTGGCGGCTCACCTCCAACTGCGCAACGCTATGCGCTGTTCACAGCCAGCTGCCTAACACTACAATGGCGAGTATTACAACAATGCAAAGCAGCCACAGACTGCACACAGCACAGCCAGTGATTTTCATACAGAGGTGGCGTTACCAATAAAAAAACCTAAACAGCCTACTTGCAGACGGCCTAACGGTGTGCGGGACCGTAGCCCAGCTTCATGGAGACGGTTGCGAATGGCCCTCGCCGATACCCCAGGAGCAACAGTGTCCCTAATTTGCTGGGAAGTGGCGGTGCGGTCCCCTACGGCACTGCGTAGGATCCTACGGTCTTGGAGTGCATCCGTGCGTCGCTGCGGTCCGGTCCCAGGTCGACGGGCACGTGCACCTTCCGCCGACCACTGGCGACAACATCGATGTAGTGTGGACACCTCACGCCCCACGTGTTGAGCAATTCGGCGGTACGTCCACCCGGCCTCCCGCATGCCCACTATACGCCCTCGCTCAAAGTCCGTCAACTGCACATACGGTTCACGTCCACGGTGTCGCGGCATGCTACCAGTGTTAAAGACTGCGATGGAGCTCCGTATGCCACGGCAAACTGGCTGACACTGACGGCGGCGGTGCACAAATGCTGCGCAGCTAGCGCCATTCGACGGCCAACACCGCGGTTCCTGGTGTGTCCGCTGTGCCGTGCGTGTGATCATTGCTTGTACAGCCCTCTCGCAGTGTCCGGAGCAAGTATGGTGGGTCTGACACACCGGTGTCAATGTGTTCTTTTTTCCATTTCCAGGAGTGTATATATATATATACCACTGGTTGTCGTAAGATGACTATTAAAAGATTATAATTAATGTTAGTCTGGTTGGGAATTTGGTAAGCTAGACTGGATACCTGGTGAAACAGTTGCTCAGTAATGCAAGGTTAACTTCCCCAGATAACTCACAGCTTTTAACCCACTTTTATTGTCTTGAATATGAGCACCGCTTTCAGAACCTTCAGAACAACTTAATGCATCAACTTTACACATGGTGACCCTGTTCTGTGATTCCGCTAGACTCTGGAATCTCTGAAACGTTAGATTGCGTGCGTTGTATAATCTTAATTTTTTTTCCCCTGCAGCGCTCAAACAACTTCTGCGTTGTTTCTGAGCAGACTTTCAAAAGATTCACGGCGTTGTTGAGCGGCGTTGTGTTGTTTGTCTTGTTTTGATTTCTATATTTGTATGTTTTATATGTGTGTGTGTTTTTTCTCGCTTGTAAATTGCACTGACTTCGATCAAAGATATAAAATGGTTTTGCGTGTGAAAAAGTGCGTACTAGGTTGGGTACCTTTCGTGTGACTGTCGTAATTTTTGGCGGATACATTTATTCTGATTAGTGTGTTGCGTATCGCGTGTAAATTGAACTAATGCAGACACATAACGAAGCTAAAAGTAGACGGTCCAACAACTTAAGCAACATGGACCAAGAGGATAATTTGATTTCGAATATTAACGCGTCGGACGGTTCCGAAAATGCAATGGGGAATACTTCAGACGAAATGCAAAATAGGACGAATGGGCTCACACCAGAGCCAGAAATTAATTTTCCTCCAACTAACCAAATTGATTTGGCAGAACTCATGAAAGCCTTATTACAACAAAATAAAGAAAACGCAGAGAAATCTGAAAAATCGATCCGAGAGCTAGGCGAACAAATGACGCAGATATCTGAAAAATCGATCCACGAGCTAGGTGAACAAATAGGCGAAAAACTAATCCAGCAGACAAATAAAGTCGACAAGTCGACGCAGAGAGTGAACGATGATATCTCACAAAGAATAAACGATCTGGCAAGTGAAATAGAAAGTGATATTATGAAAGAATTAGGCCGTACATTTGAACAAATCGATGATCGTCTGCAAGCCTTATAACAGGGCAAGTGGAGTCGCGATGCGGAATCGAAAGAGAGCGAGGAACAGCTACTTAGGAATTTCCAAGCGCTGAGAAAAGAATGCCAAAGGGAACACGAGCGGGCACTCTCCAAGGTCCAGGAGGCTGAAACGCATTGTCCCGCGTCCATTAGCAACACAGTAGCGGACAACAGTCAAAAGATTCACGCACTCGAACAGCAAGTAGAACAATTGAAGCAGACTGGGGCGGAGGACAACAGACAAATACATGATCAGATTGCGGCATTAGCGGACATCGTAGGCACGGTGAAGGTGACGGAGAGCGATAACAATACTACACCGGTAGCGGTCGCAGAGACCGAAGAAATGCGTTTGCTTCTTAGATTTCAGGAGGGACAGTTCGAAGTGAACAGGTGGCACAAAACTGTAACAGGCGAATTACAAGATCGCGTGGCGCATCTGGAAAGCTGCATGGGGTGTGATTCCTAACTCGCCAATAGCACTAAAAAGAGCCGTACGAACAGTGCAGATAGGGACTCCGGCCACGAGGGAGATTTGGACGACAGGGAAGAACGTATTTGGAGGGGCAGACATGAGAAAAATAGATACAGTCAAGGGCCTCGCCAGGAGGAAATGTGGGGATTTGACTTCAAACATTTTCTTACGGTGAGAAAGTTTGAGGTATTTCGAAATTCGAGAAAAAGGAATACATCCACTAGCGTGGCTCGAGAAATTTGAATTCTGTCTTCCCCGCGACTGGGCAAGTTCACATAAGATAGAATATATGTGTGGCTATTTGGAAGGCGAAGCGGCGATTCGCATGAGGTCGGCAGCGCGACACTGCAACTCCACTCGGGAGTTTCGACAAGCCTTTCTGTCCGCCTACTGGTCGGAAGCGGCACAAGATAGGGTCAAGCATGGCATAATTATGCTGCCAAATTTGAACCAGTCTGGTTTCGGCAGCCCAGCACGCCTATTCGACCACATGCTGCAGGCAAATCAATTTCTATACGATCCATACGGACCTGCGGAACTAATTAGGATATGCATCACCAAATTGCCGATGCACTTGCGCCACGTCATTCTTGCGGGACGATGCAAAGAGGACGTGGAAACGTTTAAGACACTTCTCCAAGAGTTGGAATATAATACAGGAGAATGACCGCCTAATCAGGCACAAAGCTATTACGGGGCACAGCAGCGCGACCACAGTCGTGGCCGTAGTACTAATCAACGGCGTGACTGGTCGTCGCGATGCGAACGGAACAATAATCGGGACCGGCCGTATAGAAACTGGGGTAACAGTCGGAAACACAGGTGGAACAACGGAAATGATCGAGGACGTGGACAAGATCGTGAACGCAACAGTTACGACAACCAGAATCGATACTACGGTGAACACAGTGGGAATAAAACTGTAGGCGGAGCGCCACATGATGTTGAAATTCGGCCGGCTAACCCTAGACATTATCCAGCAAATGGAAATGAACAAAACCGGCAATGACAAACGATCAGCGCAAAAGGCGCCCAATCGGAACAAATGAGCGACATGGCAAATGGGTACATAGGGTATATAGAGAGGACGGTGAAGAGAAAGAATTGATTAGTTTACATTTGCGACATATGCATTTGAATAATATGTTGGTAAAAATAATGATAAAGATGTTTCTATGTGATTGATTGAAGTGCTGTTTGTGTTTTTTTTTCTTTCCTTGAGCAATTAGGATTTAGATTGGTTCAAATGTGAAGATAAAAGGTTTCTTTGTGAACGAGTGAAATGCTGTTTATGGTTTTTTTTGTGTAAATTGAAAAGAGTCGCTCCTGAGAGAAGCAAGATCTGTGTTTAATTAATGCAAAACTCGGAGGAATATCCGATCTGTGGGTATTATGGGTCTGGCAAACGCAGGTCCCCAGCTGTTAGTAGCCTTGCTTTCGATTTTGTGCTCTATCTATTACTATTCTATATCTGTCAGTATAAATGGGGATCTCTTACTATAGTATGCGTGCTGTATGAATATTTTAAGATAGGAGAACTCTGAGAAAGGAATGAGTAAGTTTAGAATTTTGAAAACAGGATGCAATAATACGATTTTTTAACCAATGGCTTCCCAATATGCGATGATACGTTAATATTAATGATATATGTCTGTTTTGTTTTTTACAGGTGAGTATGTAAAGTGCTATCTGTGGATTTCCCAAGTGGGTTGATTCCCTTCAAGGTGAAAGAAGAATTGTGGTTTGTTTAATTTACGTGGCCCTGAAATATTATTATGGTAGTCAAATGACGAGCAGTTTTCCAGCAAATGGAGAATGGAGCAGAAATATGGATCCTTTTCGTAGTCTTGACTGATCTTGAGCCAGAGCCTGAAAAATTATTCTGCGTTAATACTTGTCCTAGAAAAGTGACGTTTATGTGTTTGATGATGCTGTGAGCATTACAGCTTACCGTTTTCGCTGGTGCGGGATGCATTGCAGCCTATATGAGTTGAACTGAAGAAATTTCCCTCTTGAAGGTAGAGGAAGATTAAATAATTTTGATTCTGGGACCGAAGGAAAGCTTGGTTTAATGTAATAAGGATGAAGTAAAACATTTGTCGTTTAAACTACAGGAGGATTCGGATCTCTTGTGACAGTTGTAAGTTGAATAGGATGTTAAGATGAAACTGTTTTACAGAATAGAGGAGACCACAATTTTGCCATTCATGAGAAATGAATCCAGAATAACCACCACAGGCAAAATAACTGATTTGGGAGCGACAGGTAAATTGGAGCAAAATGGGTAAGAAAATATAGTATAACATGTATGATGAAAATATTTTTACCCTTCTCAGAGTCATCTGTGTGATTAATTTTTGTGATAACGTAATTTTAGATGAAATTGTCTTACTTTTTTATGTATAAACGTATGAGTATGATAAATGTATAATTGCGAGTCTCTTATCAGGTGTGTCACCTGGTATAAATGTTTTGGCGTGTAATAACCATTGTTCTTTTTGCTATGTATGTTTAAGGAAAGTTTCTCTATATTTATCATGTGACAAGACATATGCCGCGAGCGTCAAGAAGAAGACAAATTAGGACAATGTTGTAGTGGTATAAACGCTGTGTTGAAGTAGCATTGAAGTAGCTTGTTGGATTAACTAGTAGTGGATTCAAGTAAAATTCTGAGTAATTCATGTTTATGGGTAGTTAGTTTGTAGAATAGACAACAGGTGTGCATGCGTGTGTGTAAATAACATGTAAACCCTATGCTGCCCTGACCCATACTTGCACAAGGCATAATCCTATTCATTTTAGTGAATTAATAAGTAGCGTTTGATTTATTAAAACGGATGTGAATTGTTTAAATTTGAAGCATACCACATTAGTGATGTGGATTTAGATATTATATTGTCAGTTCATTTAACATTTATTTTTATACTGTCAAGTCATTTCACTTTTATTTTTTATATTGTCAAGTCATTTAACTTTTATTTTTATATTCTCAATTCACGTAACCTTTTTATTTGCAAAAAAAAAAAAAAAATTAAGTCTCACTTTTGTTCTCAAAAATTGTGAAAATACTAAGCAGTATTATGTATGACATTTTGTAATCACATAACTATGATGACCAATTTCTGTGAATGCAGTTGAGAATGTGAAAGTGAACCGGCTAAACTCTTACGAGACAGCGGGAGCAGCGAGGAGGACGACTAGTTGTAAACAGGCAGGTTTCCCAGCAGGAGACACAGTCAGCCGGGCCACTTCTGGAGTGCGGGGCAAACATTTTCCCTTGCATCCGGAGCTAATGGCCGGCCGCACCAGTGCGACCCTTCTTGGAGACGATGACCTGACATGGCCGAACGGTCTACCGTGCGGAAATCCATCTGCTGGCAACGCACCACACGCACTCGACCGTGACAAGACGGCCGCGGTGAAACGACAGAAGACAGGGGATAAAGGGGTGTGGAGCCTTTTGACAGGTACTACCCAGAGAAACGTGCAGACGTCAACGACGTCTGTCAACATTTCCTGTCGGAAGCTCATTGTCAAGCGACAGTAAATCATGGTTCGGTGTTCTCTGGTTGCTAAGAGTGGCACAAAGAAGAGCCACTAAGTGTCATCCTTGCCCAGGAATATCAAGCTGGCGTGTCAAACGAGGATACCGCACGAATTTGACAACACAAACATGGTACCAAATCGAGATGTATGTGACACGGGCCAATAAGAGAAACTTCATGAGAGGGCAGAGACGGCGGGATTCCACCCAACAGATGGACAAAAATCCCTACTGACAGCTGCAGCGACGAGCCCCCCCCCCCTCCCTCCCCTTATGTTGTGCCACGGAACAGTTGAACTACTGAGTGTGCTAGTGAACAGTGATTATACGGTTCTTAGTCCAATGCATATACATGTGTTCCTTTCAGAGAAACTTTGACTCGTGTATTTTGCAGGGGTTCGATTTATTGGTGTTTTTTTTATTAGACTGTCTCTTGTATTTTGCAGGTGTTCTATTTACGTTTTTTTTAGACATTGACTCTTGTATTTTGCAGGTGTTTTATTTATTGGTGTTTTTTTTTAGACGTTGACTGTTGTACTTTCAGAGGTGTTTTATTTATCAATGTATGTTTTTGTGTAATGTATTAGATTTGTGATATCTTGTTTCGTAAATTCGTTCCTGTGGCATTGCTTCGTTTATCAGTCAGACAGCTATTCATTTTCATTGGACTGTGATCGATTAGCCTTTGCATGGGGCATATTTATAGTGAGGAACCCCATAAGGGCAACAATCACGTAATTAATTGTAGTTTCAGTATAACGACACAGTGATCATTGTTTGCTAACTAACAGAAATATAGTAGAGTGATTAAATTAGTGCCACAAAGTTATTTTAATTCTACAAATTATTAGTTTTATAAGATATGGATTTTTTTGTGATAACCACATTGTAAAACGTGTTTTTTCTCTTATTATCATTTTTTTTTTTACTTTTGCGGATTGTGCATTGTAATGTTCTGCTTTATAATACTGATGTTCTTTTCATGTTTTTTTAAATTGCTGTGGCACCTTTGGTATTTTCATACATTTTACTTATTAATAAACAATCATAAATTTTCCTCTGATCAGTTGGCTCTTGCAATGAGCAAATACTGGTGAACTCCATAAGGGTAACAACCAGAAATTGTTTTCATATTAATGATAGAGGGACCATTGTTTTTACTTGCCGACCAAATTAGGTCTACACTATCTTTTAAATAGGTGTCATAGATTGCTTTTTTTTCTCTTTGAAATTGGTAGATTCCTAAGATGAAATTATTGTGTTTTAGCAAATAGCTGGTGTCCTTTTGCTTTTTCTTTACATTTTTTGGTTTAAGTTGGGTGTGAGACGCCTGCTTGGGAATGTCCTAGGATGGCCAGAAAATTCCCTGCACAGTCTTTTCCCGGAGCGTTGGGCTTATGAAAGGTCTCTGTTGGATTCCTTTCATGTTAATTTCTTAAATCTGTTGTCATTTACGGCATTAATTCCACTTCTAAATTTACTGTGGTGTTTCTGACTCTAACTGGGAGGAGACTGAGCAGTGGAACGTGTTACAAACAAGAACGATCTGCCACACTACTACACTTTAAAACACAGTTTATATGTAATTCATGTCACACAGTCTCATATGGAACCTACATGCGCTTTCTTTTATATATGATAGGATACTGTCATCCCCCTTCGCTTCTGTGTGAAGGGATGAATGAGCAAATATTGCATGCTGATGGTAGCAGACAAGCCTGTCTGCTAGAGAACAGTAGGACCAACGTCGGAACAGGTAGCTACGCTTTCTAAAAGAAAAGAGGTTTCTATTCTTGGTATGGTCCTGTCCGTCCCTTGCCATGTTGGTATAGGAAGCTGTCTCTCTGGTCACTTCCGTTTGTATCTGTGAGGCACCCTCAAGAGGGGCCCACGTCAAGCTGTCCGTGGCGAGTGTCTGAAGTTTTAAGATCTCAGGCTAAGCACGTCTCTGCTAAGTCTGTAGGACAATGGATTTCTTAAGTTCAGCCAAACTGAAAATTTAATCACCTTTATTTCAGGTTTAGATCTAAAATATCTTATGTTATCTTAAATTGCAACGCAGTGTAATTCGAGTATGAAGTTCAAAATATCTTCCAGTAGTTACTTTGTCACTACTTTGTAGGTAAAGTGGAACCACGTGTTGATGATCCGTAACTCTAAGATCATCGATCGTAAATACGAATGTGCATGAGATTGTAACGTGTCGTCTTGACAATATTTTTCAATACAGCAACTGTCTTTATGTTCAACCCACGTGGGGTGTACTTTGTGAGACCAGTACCACGTGCTTATACAATTGTTTGGCCCATCAGGTTAATAGTAAGACATAGTAACCAGTTCGAGGTTTTTCTATTGTAAATTGCGTTTCGATGTAATTTATTATAATTATCAAAATTATTGTGGAGTTACACTCTTTGTGCAAACCAAGTTGACCACGTGAAGCATGTGGTGTGATCATCAAAGTAGCCCTCAGCTATTCTTTTCGGGAAGATTTCACGGTGAGTTAGTATGAATTTAGTATACCAGTGTGTGGTAATTTCATGACAGGCAGGATTGCGCTACGAACATAACTTCTTTGGGTGAAAATTGAATCGGTTGGTTGTGGTTAATTTTCTCTTGCATATGTTTCAACGTTCTTCGTGTGTTATTTTATGAATGCAGTGTTGTATGCAGTCTCCCAATCTTGGCTCCATGTTTGATGCGTTCCGTAAGATTACAAACTCACATTTTCACAATCCTAAATAAGGCACCAGTTTAGTTATGAATCAAGTTAAATATGCTGAAATTTTAACGGAACAATGATCAATGTTAAAATAAATGTCCAAATATAAACTCTTTTATTTATTTTATTTAAATTCTCTTTATATATATATATATATATATATATATATATATATATATATATCACCGGTTGTCGTAAGATGACTATTAAAACATTATAGTTAATGTTAGTCTGGTTGGGAATTATGTAAGCTGGACTGGATACCTGGTGAAACAGTTGCTCAGTAATTCAAGGTTAACTTCCCCAGATAGCTCACAACTTTTAACCCGCTTTTATTGTCTTGAATATCAGCACCGCTTTCAGAACAACTCAATGCATCAACTTTACACCGTTTCAGAATTATATGAGAACAGATAAGCCCTCGGTCACAAATATTAAGTCAAAACTGACCAGGTATCGACGCTACTATGAGCATTGTCTTCAGAATTAAATTAACTGTTCTAAAACATATTAGGTATATAATACATTAATAAAATTAAAGTTTGTACTGACTGGAAAGAAATGCAGTACTTACAAGAGTCTTGTTGCAACCCTTGTTCACTCAAGTACGAGCAGCCCTTAGCGGCTCGCCATCTTATTTACAACTTTTCATGACGTCGCCTTCCCGGCTTAGATTTTTTTTAAATGTTACTTGTAGGTACTGCATCTCTTTCCAGTCAGTACAAACGTTGATTTTATTAATGTATTATATACCTAATATATTTTAGAACAGTTAATTTAATTATGAAGACGACGCTCATAGTAGCGCCGAAACCTGGCCAAATTTGACTTAACATTTGTGACTGAGGGCTTATTTGTTCTAATATTTACCACCTAAAACATTTCTTCGTAGAATATAGCTCAAAATGGCTCTGAGCACTATTGGAATTAACTTCTAAGGTCATCAGTCCCCTGGAACTTAGAGCTACTTAAAGCTAACTAACTTAAGGACATCACACACATCCATGCCCGAGGCAGGATTCGAACCTGCGGCCGTAGCGGTGGCGCGGTTCCAGACTGTAGTGCCTAGAACCGCTCGGCCACCTCGGCCGGCAGAATATAGCTACATTATACTGGGAACACCCGAGAAAGATGTCATCGAAGTCAAGAAAATGTACCAAAACTGAATGAACTTTCAGACCAAGAACATCATAGAACAAAAATACGTCGGTCACTCTTGGCATGATATCTGGAGGAACATAGACCACCCGCGTTTACCAATACAATTGCCGTCATTGTGGTGTTATTTTGTGCATAGGAAATTCCCAGTGAACTTCAGACTACATTCCATTCATCTGACGGATTACCCTTTGTGTACCACTTGCAACCTGATTGACACAGATGAACATCAATTTGTCTGTGGAACTGCAAATAACATATCGTTGTCAATCAGAGAAAAAATAGCAACTACGAAGAGAAAACCGCCGTATTTGATAACGCCAAGCTTGAATATGTACTGATGTAAATGGTTTGTTACATCAATTTTTGTGGAAAAATATTAAAATGCGTAATTTTGTAAAAAAGATATGATTTCTGGGGAAAGGAGGAAATTTTGTAAATTAATTTTGTTATTCGCTATCAAGTCCAAGCCTTTGCAATTTATGTAACAGTGTATAAAATTGTAATGTAAATTGGGTATTTTGTTAGGAAAATTCTCAGTTGAAAGAAATTTTCATTAAACATCCCGTAGTTAAATGTGTCGGTGTAATTAAAGAGTTAAGTAATAACATTGCCATTGTAAAAACCTCAAATACACTCAAGAGTAATCTTAGGTTCTTAGGGGGTGTGTAACGTAGCAATTTATTACGGGATAACAGTCATTGCAATAAAGATGCAGCTGTGTATCACGGTGGCTCCAGGATTGTGTCTTCGCTATGACTCACAGCGCAGCTGACGCTACTAACCGTGAAAGAAGGGTCTTAAGCAACAACTAGTAGGAACGTAAATTCACACCCCTTACGAATCTAAATAAACCATAGTAATTATCATCCGATATTGTTCAAACTTGGTATACCATCTTTTGTTATTAAGTAACGGATCTAGTAAAAATTTCAGATTTTTATCTCATATAGTTCGGGAGATTGGTTTCATCAACGCTGCTTTACACGGCCTAGTGAGTATCTCCTACTACAGAGTGAAGGGACGTCGCAAGGAAGCCATACTGAGATAGATGAACAATAAATGAGGGAGACTGTACGATCGAGTAACGACGACAAACCCCGCCCCACCGCACAGGGACACGTGGTATTTTATTTACTGTCCAGTAAAGAAAGAAGCGAAGGAGGTTTTTGGAATCTCCGACCAGTTCCACAAGCTACTACGCATCAACGCTTACTATGATACATACGCCAACTTCTCAGAAGAACCGTTATGTGATCTCCGATTTTCGATGATGCGTTTCAGAACACGGGAAAACGATAGAAAATCTGATCTATGACAAACACGTACGATCAAACGACGAACGTCGCTTTCAAGAAATGTTTTGTTTTTGCAAAGGCTTCCAGTAATGTAGAAGATTATCTTTAGGCCTATGTCACTATAATAAGCAATTTCATAATGTTGTTGTTACTATTTCTGAATAAAAAAAAGTAAAGTTGATAGAGCGGTGGACTGTAGAGGAGAACGCACAGAAATCCATAGGTCACTGGTTCGAATCCGGCCTGGAGGAAAAAGATTCCTTCCATTTATAAAATGTTATAGATATTCAGAGAATTGTTATATACAGATGGATACAATAAATTTAATTTTTACGTTTATTGTCACTTTATTGTATGATACACTACAAATGACTGACGAGTAATAAAATTAGTAATCACTTTCATGTGGAAGAACTGGCTGTTATTCTTTTTTAAAAAATGCAGATGCTGGACAATAAATTAATGTCATACAGTAAAAAAAAGGCTTTCACCCTTGCCTAGTAACCAAGGAGACCTGGATTCAAGTCTTCGCTGCAGAACAAATTTTAATTCATTTCTTCAGCTTCAGCAGCATTATCGAAAAGAATTTAATATTTTCAGAGTGGCGGTAGAGATGGAATTCCCCGACACAGAAAATATAACCTTTCAATTTCTTTCTATTGTAAGCGAAACGTTTCAGAGAACACATTTTGAGCCAAGTAGGAGACGGTTCCACTACCTTATCAGACGTGGGCCACATGCTACATATCTTAATAAAATTGACAAGAGACCAACGACCAGTTATGTCTGTGGTAAAATGGAAATGAGCGTTTGGCGTCATTGGCCGGGAGGCCCCTTGTGGGACTGGTCCGGCCGCTTTGGTGCAGGTATTATTATATGCGACGTCACGTTGGGCGACATGCGCGCCGCATGGGGATGAAATGATGATGAAGACAACACAACACCCAGTCCCTGAGCGGAGAAAAACCCCCGCCTCTTCCGGGAATCGAACCTGGGCCCCTTACGACGGCAGTCCGTCACGCTGGCCATTCAGCTATCGGGGTGGACATGACTGTGGTGAAATCGGCCCCTAGCTGAAGTTACAGGGAGGACTACTATCAGGCGACAATACATAAAACTGTTTATGACATAATTAGAGCAAAATAAGACCTTGACAGCTAAGTCTTGAAGCTGTTGATGTGTCGGAAGAAACAAGATGAAACTATAGCCAATAGATACCGCTAGAGAGACGAACGAAACGACCATATGGAACGAAAACGAAGCCCCGTAGGTCTATGATTGCTTGTCCAGTGACGGAGGAATGAAGGGGTAGTAAACTGTGTGTGTGTGTGTGTGTGTGTGTGTGTGTGTGTGTGTTTCCTGATGAAGGCTCTCCATGGTGACATGGCTGGACAGGTCATCTGTCAAAATGAAACATCTAATGAATTCCCAATAACGAGTGGGCTCAAACAAGGATGCGTTCTTGCACCAACATTATTTGCTTGTACCTGGCAGCTATGCTTGAGACATCTGTGAACAACGCTGGGTTGCAACTAAAGTAGAGGTTCGATGGAGGATTATTTAACCAGTCCAGACTCCAACCAAAAAAGTTCACTAGTATCACTCATGTAACAGACCTGCAGTATGCAGAATACATTGCCTTTTCAGCTCATTCCTGCAGAGTTCAGCAAAGCAGGGAAACGCTTTGGTCTTTCAATCAATATTAAAAAGACAAAGGTGCTCACACAGCCAGCTCCTGGCTCTTCCCTTCCCTATTTCAGCATATCCATTTCTGATACACTCTTGGAACAAGTGGACCATTTCCTTTATCTAGGAAGCATATTGCCATCTAGTTGGTCACCTATAAAAGACGTGGAGAGCAGAGTACTTGCTGGCCATGTAGCGTCTGGTCGTCTTAGAAAACGTGTCTTCCTGAATAAAGACCTAACAGCTTTATACACCATTCTGATGGTGTATAAAGCTGTTGTCATCTCAACGCTGCTCTATGGTTGCGAAACCTGGACATTATACCGCCGCGATCTGAAGAATCTAGAACGCTTCAACCAACAGAAGCTCAGAAGCTTTAATTTTAGCTCGTTCGTATCTGGATCGAGACATTATAGGATCAATTAAGTTTACGCATTGGTAAAATATGTTCCATACAAACTCTCGGCGCTTGAGCATGGAATTTTTGTTAAATGTCCGATCTTGTACTTTTAACCGTGTTTCTTCTCTCTGTGTTTAAAATCGGCAGCACCCGAAGATGACGGTGGATCGAGCTGGACGAATGTTTGCTTAGAAGTACGGAACCTATTGCCATGCCAAGTCACCCAACAATCTTACAATGACTAAGGACAAAATAAAACATACATAGGCTAGTAATAACACTATATTCCGAAATGTATTAGTGTTTTATATGCGGTCTCCTTTACAGATGAACCACATCTTCTCAAAATTCTACCAATGAACCGAAGACGACTATCCGCCTTCCCCACATGCTTGTCACACTTCATATCGCTCTGCAATGTTACGCCCAAATATTTAATCGACGTGACTGTGTCAAGTGCTACACTACTAATGGAATATTCAAGCATTACGGATTTCTTTTTCCTATTCATCTGCATTAATTTACATTTATCTATATTTAGAGTTAGCTGCCATTCTTTACACCAATCACAAATCCTGTCCAAGTCATCTTGTATCCTCCTACAGTCACTCAACGACGACACTTTCCCGTACACCTCTGCATCATCAGCGAAAAGTCGCACATTGCTATCCACCCTATCCAAAAGATCATTTATGTAGATAGAAAACAACAGCGGACCTACCACACTTCCCTGGGGCACTCCAGATGATACCCTCACCTCCGATGAACACTCACCATCGAGGACAACGTACTGGGTTCTATTACTTAAGAAGTCTTCGAGCTACTCACATACTTGGGAACCAATCCCATATGCTCGTACCTTAGTTAGGAGTCTGCAGTGGGGCACCGAGTCAAACGCTTTACGGAAGTCAAGGAATATGGCATCCGTATGATACCCTTCATCCACGGTTCGCAAGATATCATGTGAAAAAAGGGGGAGTTGCGTTTCGCAGGAGCGTTGCTTTCTAAAGTCGTGCTGATGCATGGACAGCAACTTCTCTGTCTCAAGCAAACTGATTATATTCGAACTGAGAATATGTTCGAGAATCCTGCAACAAACCGATTTTAAGGATATTGGTCTGTAATTTTGAGGATCCGTCCTTCTACCCTTCTTATATACAGGCGTCACCTGCGCTTTTTTCCAGTCGCTCGGGACTCTACGTTGGGCAAGAGATTCGCGATAAATGCAAGCTAAGTAAGGAGCCAATGCAGTAGGGTACTTACTCTCCGTAAAACCGAATTGGTATTCCATCAGGACCTGGCGATTTATTTATTTTCAACCCATTCAGCTGCTTCACAACTCCAGGGATGTCTATCACTATGTCCTCCATACGGGAATCTGTACGAGACTCTGTACGATCCTCCTGCATGAAAGATTTCTCAAATGCTAAATTTAAAATTTCAGCTTTCGTTTTGCTGTCTTCCATTGACTGGATGGAAGCTTCGACCCGCTTGCCGATTTTACGTAAGATCAGAATTTCCTTGGGTTTTCAGCAAGATCTTTTGCTAAGGTATGACGGTGGTAGTGGTTGTATGCTTCGCGCATCGCTCTTTTTACAGCAGCACGAATCTCTACTAACTTTTGCCTGTCCTCATTCTCCTGATCTTTCTTGTACCGCGAGTGCAACTGGCTTTGCTTCCTGAGCATTCTCCGAATTGCCCTGTTAAACCACGGTGGGTCTTTTCCGTCCGTAACCCATTTTCCGGCACATACTTGTCCAATGCGTGATTTACAATGTGTTTAAAATTTGCCCATAATTCTTCCACGTCCATCGTACCGGAAGTAAATGAAGTCGATTCATTTACTAAGTGGAATGCTAAAAACTGCTTATCTGCTCTTTCTGGTAAGAATACTCTCCTAGCCTTCTTGACTGACTTTTTAACTTTCGTAGCCGTAGTCGTAATGACAACATCATGATCACTAATCCCTGTCTCAACACTGACACCGTGGATGAGGTCTGGTCTTTTCGTGGCTACCAGATCTAAAATATTTCCATTGCGCGTTGTCTGTCGATTTGGCTGCTCAAGACAGTTTTCGGATTGTGTGTTCTAAAGTAATTCACACGACGGTTTCTCTGTACCACCTGTAATGAATCCATAGACATCCCAGTCTATACTAGGTAGGTTGAAATCGCCTCTGACTAATATAGCATGATCCGGGTAATTCTGCGATACAGAATGTAGACTCGTTTGAATGATTGTAGAACTGTCACGGTGGAACCTGTTGGCCGGTAATAACACCCCACAATTAACTTTATTTCCCCTAGCCCTGTTGTACAGTGAAGTGAGCACAGGCAAAAGGCCTCGAGCTGCCCCTCTTAAACGCTATAAGGATCAGTATAAGAAAAATCTAAAAACCTTGAACATTGATCCGAGTAATTGGTCCACCATAGCAGAAGATCGCGCGGTCGCTGGCGCTCAATAACATCAAATGCTCTTCAGAACTATGAGAGGGAACGCCGAAGACGAGAGAATGACAGATGCCAAGCCATACCCTCCACCTTCCATCATTTGTAATTTCAATGGTCGCATGTTCCATGCTAGGATTGGACTACTACGCCATCGCCGGCCGCGGTGGTCTAGCGGTTCTAGGCGCGCAGTCCGGAACCGCGTGACTGCTACGGTCGCAGGTTCGAATCCTCCCTCGGGCATGGATGTGTGTGATGTCCTTAGGTTAGTTAGGTTTAAGTAGTTCTAAGTTATAGGGGACTGATGACCACAGATGTTAAGTCCCATAGTGCTCAGAACCGTTTGAACCATTTGAACTAAGCCATCAAAGACATTTCCGCGCCTGAACCGTGACAAAGGAAATCTCTGGAGAGAAACGAAAACTCGGATACGAGTATCAGCCGACGACGATGTATGAATCCATTTATGACTACAGTACTGAGAAATAGTGCAGCTACACGAGGCAGTATGCTATTTAAATGTTTTTAATGGTCAATGCCTCTAACATTACCTGCCGGCCGAAGTGGCCGTGCGGTTAAAGGCGCTGCAGTCTGGAACCGCAAGATCGCTACGGTCGCAGGTTCGAATCCTGCCTCGGGCATGGATGTTTGTGATGTCCTTAGGTTAGTTAGGTTTAACTAGTTCTAAGTTCTAGGGGACTAATGACCTCAGCAGTTGAGTCCCATAGTGCTCAGAGCCATTTGAGCCATTTTTTTCTAACATTACCTATGAAATGGTAGTAGGAATATTAGTAATAATGTTAGGATTAGCGGCATAACTGCCAGTAGAAATAGTAGTAGCAGTAGCAGTGAAGGAAAATCAAGATGGTGGTAGTAGCAGTACAGACATTTCGGAATTGTAAAAGTTTATTGTTTGGTACTGCAGTATTAATATACCCTGTTCTTAACAGTACTAATAGTATTAGTACACGCTGTTCTTAACAGCACTAATAGCAGTAGGAAGAAAAGATAACTGAAAAGAAAATTTGAAATAACGAAAAACTATGGCTCTTTTTCTGTCACAGTAGAGTGTGTATGTGTGTTTGAGATTTACGAGCGCTAAACAGCGGGTCACAGTAGACCCGACTGAGGGTGGAAAGAGATGCCACAGATAAACTATATGTAGGTAGTCGTCTAAATGTTAGAGTGATAGAAGTAGAAAGAAATAAAGACAAGGAAAAATAGTATTAATTAAACTCTAAACAAAATTCAAAGTATAAAACAGAAAAATATTTAAAGGAAAGAGAAATAAACAGATTAAAAGTGTAGAACAGCAACAAAGCGCATTTAAATTTTTCTTTATTTTTACGTATTTCGCTCGACCTACGCGAGCATCTCCAGAAATTACGTAGCCGAGGGCCACACGTTACAAATTTGGGGCAGTGTATAGCGCCGCCGTCATACATAAAATTAATTTCTAACGGTCGCTCTTCTCTTGCAGGCAAATGCCTGCGCTCGCTAAATAAATACATTAACATGTACTTTAATTGATAGCAATGCATTTTTGTCACCAAAAAGAAAGAGTGGACTATGATAAATAAAGAAATAAATAATAATAAATAGGACCTGTAGTTAATCACTAACTAAATTAAGTGGAGATATGTACTGTCAGATATTGATAAGACTTAAATATGGTGCAAAGATTGGCACTTGCTTTAACCGTTCAGAATGTAAAATTGTGTATTTCGCAAAACGAAAGTGCGTAATGCCCTATGGCTACAATATAAGTGAATCGCAACGGGAATCGGTCAACTTGTAAGCGTTCAGAATGTAAAATTGTGTATTTCGCAAAACGAAAGTGCGTAATGTCCTATGGCTACAATATAAGTGAATCGCAACGGGAATCGGTCAACTTGTATGAACAGTTAACAGAATCTTCCGTCGGTTCTTAGTAGAACAACATTATAATAAATGAATAGCACCAGTTTGCTTTTGTTCTACGATATTACTTTTATTGTTAACCGGTTTTCGGCTTACAAGGCCATCTTCAGACATTTACTGAGCAAATTTGAATAGATGTGAAATCGCGACTCGGCGTACCGGACAACACGCCGTCAATGACTTACTGTCCAGTCTCTGTGTTGTTTGGCCCACCGGTCGTTCAGTTTGATGTGTCACTGCGTGAGACCGTCCTTTTGCAAGGTACCCCACTCCAAGCGTCCACTGCAGGCAGCTCGCTTGCCAATTGTTCGCTCCTAACCAGAATGAGCTGAAGCTATATTCACTTAAGAGTTCAGTCCCTGTCGGGTTAGTCACTTATTATAATTGATAAAATGTGACTCTCGTTTGCAATCCATGTCTCTTAGAATCTATTTACGACCGCCGTTCTTCCGCTGTGTACATGGATGGGAGATGCACGCTTCTAACAGGTGCCGGGAGTACACAAACAAGCCTTTGTAGAAACGTTGAACTGTCTGTTTTGATGCACCTTCAAATGGGGCAACATTATTCATGGTGTGGCTGTAGGAACGTCAAAACACGTTAGCAATTTACTACCTTTATCAACACAGCACAAAACAATGGGTACGGCAGCAAGACGCTACCTGAGCTTCACAACACTATTAAAATCAAAATACACTGACGGAAAAAAAAATCGCAACACCAAGAAGGAATTTTGCGACATAAACGAAAGTTGGCGGGCGCGTTTCTATATCTGAAAGACGACGTCTATTCAAATTTTGAACCAGTCGTATAAGAGTGGCGACAGTAGCGCCACTACTAGGATGCATATGAGGTCTACTTTGAATGCGCGCTGTAACAGTCGTAAGCGTCAGTTACCTTCGAGATTCGCCTTGGTGAGTTGATGTCAATCAAGAACGTCTCACTGAGTTTGAACGAGTGCGTGTAATAGAACTCCGATACTAAACTAACTCCTCCCGAACAGCCGTGATGGTCCAAAGGTACCGACTGGCCGCCATGTCATCCTCAGCCCACAGGCGTCACTGGATGCGGATACGGAGGGGCTTGTGGTCAGCACACCGCTCTCCCGGCCGTATGTCAGTTTCCGAGACCGGAGCCGCTACTTCTCAATCAAGTAGCTCCTCAGTTTTCCTCACAAGGACTGAGTGCACCCTGTTTGCCAACAGCTTTCGGCAGACCGGATGGTCACCCATCCAAGTGCTAGCCCAGCCCGACAGCGCTTAACTTCGGTGATCTGACGGGAACCGGTGTTTCCATTGCGGCAAGGCAGTTGGCAATAGAACTCCGAGGAGTTGCATGTTCCTTCTGTGACACTGCAAACAGATTTGGCAGAAATGTAGCCACTGGTTGGCAGCGGAGGTCACGGGAATGTACAGTCGCAACAAGATCGGGCTCCGGACAGCCACACTGCACTACCGTGAGGGAAGACTACCGTGTTCGACTTATGGCTTTGGCCCTTCGAACTGCATCTGCAGCAGAAATTTGAGCAGCAGTTGGCGGCACAGTGACACAATGAACTGTTACAAATCGGATATTTCAAGAGTAGCGCCGACTCAGTCGCCCTGCGGCGTGCATTATTTATTTATTTATTTATTTATGCATTTATTTTACCTGGCAAGATTTGGGCCTTCAGGCCCGCTCTTACACCTTACCAGGCATACTCAGATTCAACAAATTTCAGTTTCTACAGAACATTAAGGACATATAACATGTTATACAGTATTAATGTTAAAGAAAAAAAAATAGAGATTATAAAAGTAGTACAATGATAATTATAACAATCAAAAAATAATTATAACAATCAAGATTAATAATAATAATAATAATAAGAGTAATGACTATGTATATGAAAGTGGGAATTTAAGGAGATGGGACCTGGATAAACTGAAAGAACGAGAGGTTGTAGAGAGTTTCAGGGAGAGCATAAGGGAACAATTGACAGGAATGGGGGAAAGAAATACAGTAGAAGAAGAATGGGTAGCTTTGAGGGATGAAGCAGCGAAAGCAGCAGAGGATCAAGTAGGTAAAAAGACGAGGGCTAGTAGAAATCCTTGGGTAACTGAAGAAATATTGAATTTAATTGATGAAAGGAGAAAATATGAAAATGGAGTAAATGAAGCAGGCAAAAAGGAAAACAAACGTCTCAAAAATGAGACCGACAGGAAGTGCAAAATGGCTAAGGAGGGATGGCTAGGGGACAAATGTAAGGATGTAGAGGCTTATCTCACTAGGGGTAAGACAGATACTGCCTACAGGAAAATTAAAGAGACCTTTCGTGATAAGAGAATGACTTGTATGAATATCAAGAGCTCAGATGGAAACCCAGTTCTAAGCAAAGAAGGGAAAGCAGAAAGGTGGAAGGAGTATATAGAGAGTCTATACAAGGGCGATGTACTTGAGAACAATATTATGGAAATGGAAGAGGATGTAGATGAAGATGAAATGGGGGATACGATACTGCGTGAAGAGTTTGACAGAGCACTGAAAGACCTGAGTCGAAACAAGGTCCCGGGAGTAGACAACATTCCATTAGAACTACTGACGGCCTTGGGAGAGCCAGTCCTGACGAAACTCTACCATCTGGTGAGCAAGATGTATGAGACAGGTGAAATACCCTCAGACTTCAAGAAGAATATAATAATTCAAATCCGAAAGAAAGCAGGTGTTGACAGATGTGAAAATTACCGAACTATCAGTTTAATAAGTCACAGCTGCAAAATACTAACGCGAATTCTTTACAGACGAATGGAAAATCTGGTAGAAGCGGACCTCGGGGAAGATCAGTTTGGATTCCGTAGAAATGTTGGAATACGTGAGGCAATACTAACCTTACGACTTATCTTAGAAGAAAGATTAAGAAAAGGCAAACCTACGTTTCTAGCATTTGTAGACTTAGAGAAAGCTTTTGATAATGTTGACTGGAACACTCTCTTTCACATTCTAAAGGTGGCAGGGGTAAAATACAGGGAGCGAAAGGCTATTTACAATTTGTACAGAAACCAGATGGCCGTTATAAGAGTCGAGGGGCATGAAAGGGAAGCAGTGTTTGGGAAAGGAGTGAGACAGGGTTGTAGCCTTTCCCCGATGTTATTCAATCTGTATTTTGAGCAAGCAGTAAAGGAAACAAAAGAAAAATTCGGAGTAGGTATTAAAATTCATGGAGAAGAAGTAAAAACTTTGAGGTTCGCCGATGACATTGTAATTCTGTCAGAGACAGCAAAGGACTTGGAAGAGCAGTTGAACGGAATGGACAGCGTCTTGAAAGGAGGATATAAGATGAACATGAACAAAAGCAAAACTAGGATAATGGAATGTAGTCAAATTAAATCGGGTGATGCTGAGGGAATTAGATTAGGAAATGAGACACTTAAAGTAGTAAAGGAGTTTTGCTATTTGGGGATCAAAATAAGTGATGATGGTCGAAGTAGAGTGGATATAAAATGTAGACTGGCAATGGCGAGGAAAGCGTTTCTGAAGAAGAGAAATTTGTTAACATCGAGTGTAGATGTGTCAGGAAGACGTTTCTGAAAGTATTCGTATGGAGTGTAGCCATGTATGGAAGTGAAACATGGACGATAACTAGTATGGACAAGAAGAGAATAGAAGCTTTCGAAATGTGGTGCTACAGAAGAATGCTGAAGATAAGGTGGGTAGATCACATAACTAATGAGGAGGTATTGAATAGGATTGGGGAGAAGAGAAGCTTGTGGCACAACTTGACTAGAAGAAGGGATCGGTTGGTAGGACATGTTTCGAGACGTCAAGGGATCACAAATTTAGCATTGGAGGGCAGCGTGGAGGGTAAAAATCGTAGAGGGAGACCAAGAGATGAATACACTAAGCAGATTCAGAAGGATGTAGGTTGCAGTAGGTACTGGGAGATGAAGAAGCTTGCACAGGATAGAGTAGCATGGAGAGCTGCATCAAACCAGTCTCAGGACTGAAGACCACAACAACAACAACATGAAAGTAAACATTTTTTTCTTTTATGAATGTCAATCCTTTTGCTAGTTGGGAATTTTCCCGTTATATTCTTGCAGCTTGTGAGTTATTCTCATCAAGCAGAGACATAAGACGATATAATGGGGTGAAATAGATATAGAAGAGGTAGATAGGTTAGAGGAAGAGAAATAGAATGGTAAAATTCGAAGCTATGATGAAGAGGAGAAAGAAAGAGATGAGAGGGGCACAACAATGGTGGCTATACCGTCCCTAATATGTAAGTCTTGAGTTCCCTCTTGAATGTTGAGTGGTTCTGGATAAGACGCAGATCACAGGGGAGCGCGTTCCATAGTCGTATGGCTGAGATGGAGAATGACACGGAGAAAGATTTTGTGTTATGTAAAGGTACAGCCAAGATGCTAGACGTATCAGATCTGGTATTGCGGTTGTAGAATGATGATAGGTGTTTAATGTGAGAAGATAAGTATTGGGGGCACCAGTGGCTAAGAAATCGATGAAGTATGCACATCGTGTGGAGATCGCGTGCCTTATGTGGGCGTATCCAACCTAGCTGGGAGTATGAAGGACTGATATGATCATACAACCGTATATTGCATACGTATCTAACGCAAGCATTCATCACTATCTCGAGGCATCTCGAATTTTCACTATTTGTGCCGTGTTGAACTACATCACAGTAGTAAAGATTAGGCAAGACTAGTGTTTGGACTAATTTTTGTTTAACATGGGTTGGAAATATTTTTCTAAATTTTTGAATTGCATGTAGGGAGGAGAGCGATTTCCGGCAAGCTGTGACTGTTTGTTCTTCCCAGTTTAGGTGTTCATTCAAGATTATTCCAAGGTCTTTTACTGTTTTTGGTATGGTAGTTGGGTACCATTGAGGAGTATTTGAGGGTCTGTTTCGCGAAAGTACCGGCTGATTAACTTTGGATGAGATATAAGTATGACCTGGGATTTCTTGGGGTTTAGTTTCAGACCTAGGTTCTGTGCCCATCGAGAAACAGAGCAAAGATCTGCGTTCATACTCGCTACTGCGTCAGCAATGTTCTTGGGGCTTGCACTTATGTACAGTTGGATGTCGTCGGCATATAGATGGTAGTTGCAGGAGTGAATCACTGAAAAACTACCGCCATTTGTCAGTTCCGTTGTCTCGAGCGTGAGCTCATTGGAGAGGGGGTGGAGGTCTGTTGTATTTCCTGATGAAAGCTGGTTCTGCCTCCGTGTCAGCGATGGCCGTGTGTTGGATGGAGGAGGCCAGCTGAGGATCTGCAGCCAATCCGTGTGCGTGCTAGGCACACTGGACCTACACCTGGAGTTATGATCTGGGGTGCGATTTCGAATGACATGGTTATCGCCCGTACTCAGACTGTGAAACTGTACATCAATCAGATGATTCAACCTGTCGTGCTGTCATTCGTGAATAGCAGACCAGAGGGTATTGTCCAACAGGCTAGTGCGCGCCTATATCCGTTGTTGTAGCCCGACATGTTCTTCAGACTAGCGACATGTTACCTCCGCCTGCTCGGTCAGCGGAGAGCACATGTGGAACATCATCGGGTGACAACTCCAGCTTAATCCACAAACAGCATTAACCGTCTCTGTATTTATGAACCAAGCGCAACAGACGTGGAACTCCATCCCACAAACTGACATCCGGCTCCTGCAGCAACACGATGCATGCACGTTGGCATACTTGATTTCAAGCATGCAAGTTTGCATGCTTGCTTTCAACATTCTGACAGTTTTACCGGTTATTAACGTACCAGCATTTCACATTTGCAATGGCTTATCTCGCGTGTACATTAACCTGTGAGCTTGCTATGTTAGTAGCTTAAATGAGTTGCATAGACAAATTTATTCCCAAAATTTCGTTATTCTACATCAGTTATTTTTTGGTGTTCCAATTTTTTCCGTCAGTGTACGAACAGGAGACAGTAAAATTAAAAACAATCCAGATATATCAACACAAAACAGTAATACCTCGTATCAGAAAACTCGTTCTTCAACAGAAATACAAAGTGGCACACTATATCTTACCACAAGCAACTCTCACAGGAGATTAGAGACATCTTTGAATACACAAAATTGATAGGTCCTTTAGGACAAATAGCTAATACAAAAGAAGTTTAAACTTGTGACAGGACAGAATAATAAAACAGTTCAGGAATATAAGAATTAACATGTAATAGCTCCAAGTCTAAATATATGGGAATGACTGCAATAAATTGTAAGAGAAGGGACGAAAATCGTACAAAAGTAGTGAAGAATGAATGCACCTACTATAGATATGAGGAACATCTAACATAAGAGAATCACCACCATCACCGCACTGGGACAAAAACAGAGATGTCAAGCTTATGGCATAACAACAAAAGAAAGGGTATGATCACTGTGCGGGATTAATATTTAATACAGAAGGCCACAAATAAAAATGAAAATATGATAAATTATAAAAAAGCAATAGCATAAGGACAACATTCTCACTAAATCACACACACACACACACACACACACACACACACACACACACACACACACATACATACATACACAATGCCCCCACCCTAACCACTGTCTTTCCATCTCCACTCCAACACCCCACTTCATGTACCCTCTGCGGCTCCAATGATCATTCAGTCAGAGACGCAGCATGTGCAGGAGCAACAGGGTAGCTTAATTGAAGCGAAACGTATAATGTAACCTATCAGCTTGTAGTATGTGCATCCGGTGCGGAAAGAGAAACATATCGCTACATGTAACATGACTTCAAATCGACGTTAAGTATAAAAAGAACAGAACCATACATTTGAAAATAGTTTGAGAACAGAATGATCTGCCAGGAATCAGTACAGAACTTATGTCAAAATATGTGTTAAAGAAGATGTGTACCACTCGTCCACTACTGGGTGATGGCAACGGCGATCGACGGCGACGGACAGCGGCCAATTGCACTGACGTTTTCAAAACACGTGACGTCACGCCGCGGCCCGGGGGCGCGCGGACACGGAATTTAGTGGCAGTCAGTAGCAAGCCAGTGTGTGTGTTGGACCTTCCATCAAGCTACGGACCCCCTTGAAGATGTCTCCCGCAGTCGGAGACGAAACGTTGGGAATCACCTCAGAATTCATCAACCGACCACGGCATAACAGCCCGGATAATTATAATGGACATGATAAATAATTTTATCTAGATTTTAGACCACTGATGATAGAATGAATAAGCGAAGTATATTTCATAGGTGGTGATGATATCCACTTTGTGGGGCACTCAACTGCGCAGTTATCAGTGCCAGTACGTAGTCCCAATCTTGTCACCGTCCAGACTCCTCACTTTTCCAAATGATGATGAAATGCTGGGGACAACACAAACACTCTGTTCCCAAGCGGAGAAAATCTCGATCCAGCGGGGATCGAGCCAAAGACTCCGTGATCCGGAGGCAGCAACGCTAGCCACTAGACCACGAACAGCGGACTGGTTCATAGATATAAATAAAACATAGAGCCCTGGTGGCTCGCTCCGATTCCCACGTAAAGGATAATCTTTGGTCGGCTGTCGAACGAGGAGTGGCGGTCGGCCGAAGTGACGTGAGCTGGGTCGCAGACAGATAGGAGGTCTGAGTCGGTGGATTGTAGTCAAGTCCAGGCAAGGCGAATCAGGTAGGCACATGCTGGGCCATGCGGTGTGGTGACTGCACCCCTGTCTTTGCTGTGAAGCTGGTAGTGGATTACGGATTGTATTGCGTATTGAACCGGGAACTTAGAAACGACAGATAGGCTTCGTCCCGCCGTAGCCTGCAGTGGTCCACAACCCTACAACAGGCCACACAGCAGTCCATCCATCCCACCGCCGCCCCACATCGAACCCAGGGTTATTGTGCTGTTCGTCGACCCTCCTTGGGAACACCTCATACCAGACGAGTGTAACCCCAAATGTTTGCGTGGAAGAGTAATTATGTGTACGCGTACGTGGAGACAGTGTTCGTGCAGCAATTGCCGACATAATATAACTGAGGCGGAATAAGGGGAACCAGCCCGCATTCGCCCATGCAGAGAGATACGCTCTGCTAAACCTGCAGGACAGGACAGGTAGCTTAAGTTGTGGAAAGAGGCCAAAATAAGTGGCTGTCAGTTACACTCGAACACACAACATTTTATTTGATCAAACATTACAAGAGCAAGAATTTTTTTAAAAAAAACACAGCTTTAGTTTTGGAACTTAATTAGCGGCTGAATGCGCCGTACACTCTCATGCCTTAAGGGCAAGACCACTTTAATTTAAAAACGGCTGTAAGCCAATAACTTAAAGCTCAAACAAAATCAGAAATTTAAAAGGCAAAGCCGTATCTTAAAACAGTTCCTTAATTAGGCTGAAGCCCCAAAGAGTCTGACACTTTAAGAGCAAAACAACTTAAATTCTAAATCGGCTGAGCGCCCAACACCTAAGACTCAATAACATTAATTTTAAAAATGCCAAAAGCTTTACGTAAAACAGTTCTTAAATTAGGTTGAAGGCCCAAACCATCTGACGCCTTAAGAGAAAAAAAAAACAACCTTAATCTAAAAATCGGCTAGAAGCCATACAAGTACAAACAACAACAAGAAAAGGCAGTACACCCAAGGTGGCTCAGAAGTTTCCAGGGTCAGCCTGGAATTCAAACACTAACGCTCACTTAGGTGAGACAGGCCGTCGGCCCAACCACCTTCGATCCGACGACAACCCAACCGACAGACAGTCATCGGAACCACTGACAAGATAACCTCCGCTTTACCCAACCACCACACAACAAGGAATTCAGTGGAACAACGTAGAAGGTATTGGCGCCCACAACCAATTATACATTGAGCTGTCAAACTACACATCATGCTGGACAGCGACAAAACGATGAGGAAAATACACTGCCTGAATTTACGTAAACGGCCTGGGCAGGTAACCGGAACGTTAACGGCCACAAGGCAGAAGATTCCGCTGGTGCACTTCACTTTCACTTCAAATAACCAAGCACAGTTAAACTCTACCAGGGGGTGGCTAAAATTTGCCAACTTGAAAACACACGTTTTTGCTCTTGGGAATATCCCAACAGCTCACAATGAACTCAAAACGACACAATGTGAGCAATCGTGACTTACTGGTAGGTTAAGTCAAAACTCCACTTTCATGTCCAGGATCGGTGAGCCACGAACCTCATAGCAATGGGAACAGCACCACAGACTCCAACACCGCATAGTGGCCACCATCAGGCTCGGCCAAACGACGTGGTGCGGAGATTTCGTCGCTGCTCCAAGCCAACCGACCAACTGCCCAGGCCCGGAAACGGTGAAAGGATCAAATACACGTCGGCCGATGAGACGACCAACCGAACGACCAACCAAAGGTCGTCCCGCTCCAATCCCCCTCAGTCGGACAGTTCATGTGTGTCGCCAGCGGTCGGCGAGCACTGGCTGTCCGCACCTCACCGGCGCTCTGTCCCCGACTTCACTGCTGCTGCGGCCCGACTGCACTGCTGGTCCGTCCCCAACTAACTGCGACACACGACGTCGCGGAAATACTATCGGTCCCTCCAGAGATGGTACGACAGTGCACTTATCGATACACGCTGCTGCTGCCGCTCACGGGCAAGTAAGGCAGGAGGTTAGTGACGCCAGTAAATGGAATTTGAAAACGAGGCGGCAATACTGTAATAGAAGATGACAGACAATAAATGGCATGAATACGGGCCGTGCACGGCTTACAGATGGAAAACTGCCATAAAATCCATCCACAAGCTGGCCGGCCCACCGGCAAGATGCGCGTTAGACCGCCCGGGCTGGATTAGGGATGGTTGCCGTCTTTATCACACAGCCGTTGATTTGTCGCACGTGTCCTTACCTGCAGGTTTGTTAACTTCTTTTCGCCTTTTCTGATGGTCATCTTTCGCAGACTTGTAGGTGAAAATTGCTGCCGTTAGGAAAGCATGGTATTATACATTGCTATACTCTTACTCAATGCTTAGTGACAACTTGTGACTGAATGGTAACTTGCCGGTTGTGTGAGAAAGAGAGTGACCTCTATGTTGTTATGAGGGGTTTGCACCCAGATACATTTACAAATACAAACCTCAAAAAAAGTTTTGCATCACCCCGGTTCCGAGAGTTCCGGAACCTGTACAGAAAACTGGAATACAGATCAACATAAACATCATTCCCGCCCTTTTTACTACTCATGAAAACCCCACATTGCATGTTGTACCACCATACAGCGAGACCTTCAGAGGTGGTGGTCCAGATTGCTGGACACACCGGTAACTCTAATACCCAGTAGTACGTCGTATTGATGCATGCCTGTATTCGTCGTGGCATACTATCCACAATTTCATCAAGGCACTGTTGGTCAAGATTGTCCCACTCCTCAACGGCGTCCCTCAGAGTGGTTAAAATGTTCAAATGTGTGTGAAATCTTATGGGACTTAACTGCTAAGGTCATCAGTCCCTAAGCTTACAGACTACTTAACCTAAATTATCCTAAAGACAAACACACACACCCATGCCCGAGGGAGGACTCGAACCTCCGCCGGGACCAGCCGCTCAGAGTGGTTGATGGGTCACGTCGTCCATAAACAGCCCTTTTCAATCTATCCCAGGCATGTTAGTTAGGATTCATGTCTGGAGAACATGCTGACCACTCTAGACGAGCGATGTCGTTATCCTGAAGGAAGTCATTCACAAGATGTGCACGATGGGACCGCGAATTATCGTCCATGAAGACGAATGCCTCGCCAATATGCTGCCGATATGGTTGCACTGTCAGTCGGAGGATGGCATTCACGTATCGTACAGCCGTTACGACGCCTTCCATGACCACCAGCGCTGTACGTCGGCCCCGCATAATGCCAGCCGAAAACATCAGGGAACCTCCACCTTGCTGCACTCGCTGGATAGTGTGTCTAAGGCGTTCAGCCAGATGGGGTTGCTTCCAAACACGTCTTCGACGATTGTCTGGTTGAAAGCATATGCGACATTAGTCGGTGAAGAGTACATGATGCCAATACTGAGCGGTCCATTCGGCATGTTGTTGGGTCCATCTCTACTGCGCTGCATGGTATCGTGGACCTCGCCATGGACGTCGGGAGTGAAGTTGCGCGTCAGTTTGAGTCGTAACACTACGTCCTGTGGCGGCACGAAAAGAATTATTCAACATCGTGGCGTTGCTGTCAGGGTTCTTCCGGGCCATAATCCGTAGGTAGCGGTCATCCACTGCAGTAGCAGCCCTTGGGCGGCCTGAGCGACAGTTCCTGTCTCGCTGTATCTCCTTCATGTCCGAACAACATCGCTTTGGTTCACTCCGAGACGCCTGAACACTTCCCTCGTTGAGAGCCCTTTCTGGCACAAAGTAACAACGCGGACGCGATCGAACGGCGGTATTGATCGTCTAAGCGTGGTTGTACTACATAGAACACGAGCCGTGTGCTTCCTGGTGGAATGACTGGAACTGATTGGCTGTCGGACCCCTCCATCTAATAGGCGCTGCTCGTGTATGGTTGTTTGCATACTTGGGCGGGTTTAGTGATATCTCTGAACAGTCAAAGGGACTGCGTCATTGATACCATATCCATAGTCAACGTCTATCTTCAGGAGTTCTGGGAACGGGGGTGATGTAAAACGTTTTTTGATGTGGGTGTATGTTTAGGGCTTATTGCTTATTGAGGCTCACATGTGAGCAGCTTGAGTGATATTTTAAGGTACTTTTGCCTTATATAAAGAATAGCTCTAGTATAATGTTGGATTTCAGTGTGTTATAGTTGAGCCCTGCGCGGCTCGTGGTCAGTCCATTTATTGCTCGTCATCTTGTTTTTGTGGTTCTGTCACCTCGTTTTTCTTTTAATTCGATTTAATGGCTTCACTAGGCTGCTGGTTTGCTTGCCCGTCAGTGGCAGCAGCAGCGCTTATCGATAAGGGCACTGTCGTACCATCTCTGGAGCGACCGCTGTTTACCGGGTCGTCATCTGTCGGAGTCAGTCGGGGGACGGAGCGCCAGTGAGGCGCGGGCAGCCAGTATTTGCCGACCGCTGGCCGTACACATGAACTGTCCGACGGGAGGAGATTTTTTTTTAATTTTTAATTTTTTATTTTTATTTGGCCTTTGAGTGTGTGCTCAATTTAGCCATCGGCAACACAGTGACAATGTACACATAATTGAATAAACAAATACAGAAATGCATATTTACAAGAATAAAAAGCTTAACTGTTACAGTTTTGTACTTAATGTTTTAAAAATTGAATTGAATTGAAAAATAATTAAAAGTGTCTTGGCTTACAATTCACACCGATTCTGAAATATCTTCATCAGCAAGACATATTTATAATTGACGTACACCATTAAAACCTACAGATTGTGACCAGTACTCTTGATGAAGTTAACGATCACTTTATATAGACGAACGTCTTTAGTACACAAAAGAGAAGAAGCTGATTGAGGAAGATGGTAGCCCATACTCAGCAATATCTTCAAAAAGACCAACCGTTCACGGTCAAATTTGGACCACATAAATAAGATGTGGTTGACATCAGCTTCCGACTCAGGGTCACACTCACATGCTGGTGAACTGTAAACGTTGATCCGATGTAGATGCTGTGGGAAAGAGGCATGATTGAAGCGGAGTCTTATGATGGGAGAAATCGTGGATCAGTCCAGATGTGTTCTCATGAACCACGGCTGTGAAGGAATCCGAGGTTGTAGCACTGCGTAATAACCGCCTTTTGTCTGTTGAGACACGTTCCACATGTCCTGCCATTGTTGTCTTGCGTGATCCTTGACTGCACGTAAGTAGTCTGTATAAGGAAGCTACAGATCCAGGACGGTGCCTGACGTTGCCGCTTGTTTGACTAATGCATCGACTTCATCATTATAGACGATACCAGAGTGGGAAGGTACTCACAACAAACGGATCGTCCGGCCCGTGCGTGTGCTGCGAATATATTCAGATATCACATCCAAGATATAACTGTTGGTCGTTTTGTTCCATCGACTGTACTGAATGTTTTTAAGAACGCTTTGCGAGTCAGATACTATCAATATCATGGGGAAGGAAGTGCTAGAGACAAACTTAAGTGCTTCCAAAACTGCCACTGTCTCCGCCGTAAAAATAGAAGTGCTCGTAGGCAGTTTGAAGGTTTTGCGGGTCTGGATCTGAGGGCAGAAAAAAGCGCATCCTGTACACTCTAAATGCGGAATTTTGGAGCCATCAGTATATACACAGAGAAAACCCGGCCATTGTGCTTGAACGAGACGATTGAAGCCAACGTTGACATTAGTACTGTCCAGCCAGGTCGTACTTAAATAATGGACTGGGATCTCAGAGCAGAGCGTTTGAAGATCATATTCAAAAACAGGTAGATGCGCTGAACGCCGTACAGAATGCATGACAGGTGACCAAGTGTCAAAGCTGGCACAAACGGCTGGCACTTTATTCCTTCTGTGGGATGCAATCCACAGTCGATAAATGCAGTCTCTACTTTGATAGACGGAACTGTCCATAATGGCCATGCCTTGAATGTAGAATTTGTCCGATAACATTTGGCGCCTAATGGTCAAGGGCATCTCCCCTGCTTCTATTAAAAGGGCGTTGGTGGGCGTCGATCGCATGGCTCCAAGACAGGTACGAATGGCTCTATATTGAAGAGTATCTAATTTGGAGAGATGAATCTTTGACGCAGTGTGGTAGAATTGACAGCCATAGTCTAATCAATATCGAATTATCCCTCGGTACATGGTGAGTAAAACACTCTGGTGCGCTCCCCACCAGACACGAGTGAGTGATCTGATTACATTTAAACCTTCTTCACACTTGGTAACGGTGGATCGGATGTGGGGCGCCCAGCTTAACCGAGAGTCAAAAATCATCCCCAGAAATCGAACGTGAGATTTTATTTGGAAGGTGTACTTGCCACAGGTAATGTGATCTTCAGTGCGAGCTGTCGTCGACTTGGAGAAGGGAACGACTGCTGATTTCTCAGCCGAGATCTCCAGCCCATTGTTAGAGAGCCACTCATCGATGTGTGCGATGGTTGTGGTTAATGCCGTTTTGGCCTGAAGATATGAAGCAGCAGTAGAATAAACACATATATCATCAGGATACTGTAGGATTTTTGTGGGGTGAGCAAGTATGCGTTCTAGGTCGTGCGTATATAGAGTATACAGGAGAGGACTTAAAATTGCACCTTGCGGCAAGCCCTGGGAGACATAAAAAGGTCCGATCATGGTACCTCTGAAAAGTAGATCGTTCTTTGAGTAATCAGGGTACTGATACCGTAGATCATCCGTGAAGGAATTCCGAATCCTGCCAGATTGTCCAAGAGTATCGGTATTTGTACGTGGTCATATGCACTCTTAACGTCAAGAAAAGCTGCCACTACTGTCTCTTTCGTTTGAAAGGTTGACGTGATATCCATATTAAGCAAAAACAGGTTATCCATGGCTTCCCGGCGGGAGGAGTTGTGGGTTTTGAAAGTCCGGAGAGCTCAAATTTGTTGGAGCAGGAATGATCGGGGCCGGCAAGTGATGTTGTTGAACCCCGGTGACGGATGCATAGGTTGGCATACGAGCAATAGACAGCGCATCCCTGAAGTCAATGTTATTGAACGTTATTGAGCTCGTCGCCGTATATGGTATTCCGGGCAGGAATGGTCCGTGGATGCGTGTTGTGCCCCGCAATGAGCGCAAATAGTGATAGGTGAGACACAGGATTCAACATTATGTGGACCACTACATTTAATGCATCTCATCTGAGATCGACATTGTTTGCTGATGTGCCCGTAACGAAGACAATTAAAGCACTGCCTGACAGTTGGTACATAAAGGTCTACGGGACATCTTGTTCCGTGAATAGACACGGCTTCCGGTAAGGTTTGAGAGTCGAAGGTTAACAAACAGGTCTGCAATTTAACGATTTGGTCTTTACCATATCTCTTCGTAAACCTCCGAACGCCTACAACAGGGAAGGGAGATTGTACAACTTCCAAAATCTCCGCTTCTTCAAGGTTGGTGTCTACTTTCCTGATTACTCCCAGCTTATGGACAACAAAGGAAGGAATGTAAACTTCTATATTTTTTGACTTTAATACCTCACTGGTAACTAGGAAATTAGCCTTGTCTGGGGTTTTCAGTTCCACCTTAACTTTTGTTTTTCCTGCTGAAGAGATGTTAAGGATAGAATTCTTCACTTCTGGCAAGGAAATATGCAATAATTTCCCTAGTGCCATAGGGTGCAAGCGGCCTAAGTTTTTGTCCAAACATTCCATATAAACTACGAATGGTCCCCTATCTGTACGTTTGTAAAAGTTGAGAGACCTCGGAGTAGGTGCAGGTCCCACAGGAGGGGTGTTAGTTGCAGCATGTTGGTTAGGAGTGAGCCCAGAAGCAGTTGCTACAGGGGGGTCAGCTACATTTGAAACGTCAGTTACGGGTAAGAGCTGATTAGCGTCTGCTATGAAGGTTTTGGAATTTCTTAAATCCAGACTGACCTCACTTTGTCGCTTGTTTCTCGTAGCGGAGAAGCTGGAGGAATCCTGTTCCGATAAATCCGTATGCTCTTCTGCCGGCTGTATTCCAGATTCTCCCCGAACAACTGCTAACGAGTGGCTGATCACAGCCGTCGTGTTGTCCAATGTAGTTCCTGGAGGAGCTGGTAAGGATGCTGCATCTGGATGTAGCCGCTGGGCAGGTGGTTGTTGTTGATGTTGTTCCATAGGGGCGTCGAAGTCACCACCCCCTTCTCCATACACCCCACGATACATGGCGGGGCTTGCCGTCACCGATAGTAATGTCAGGTGTTAATGTGCCTAACAGAAAACCGTACCAAACGAAAGCTGTTACGCGCGTGCACTAGTAGGTAAACACAAGCGTCACACGGAAGAGCGACCGCATAGCACGTCTTAACACTTCCGCTTCTGCAAGCGAACTGTGCAGAAGGAGATTAGAGTGGGAACGACCGCCGGTTGGTCGTCTCATTGGGCGACGTGTATTTGGTCTTTTGGCAGTTTCTGAGCCTCGTCAGTTGGCCATCTTGCCGGACGTGGGTCGCTTCCTTCCTCGTGCAGAGAAGTCGTCGCCGATGGGCAAGAGTTTGCATGGGTGGGTCCGAAACAGTGTGCCCGGAGCGCCGTGTCTCCGAGTTCCGAACAGTCATCGACTTGAGTCAGGTTGGAGCTGCTGTTAAGTTCCGGACAGCCAAGACTCGCCCGTAGCCGACACTCGTAACTTGAGTGGGGACGACCTTGGTTGGTCGTTCGGTCGGTCGTCCCATCGGACGACGTGTATTTGGTCGCCGATCGCTTATGGAAACACTCTGTGTGTGTGTGGCTTGTCATTTCTCCTTGTTGTTCCACGGTGACTGGTTTTAGGATTGTCAGAGTTCTTGGCGCAAGCGTTTACGTGGAACTGTGTGTACCTTCTGTGATTTCCCCCAAGCGGATGAATGCTGTCTGCGTACTGGAGTAGCCATTCGGTCGATTGCGACTGAGCAGCGAGGAAGTGTCTGCGGCTTCAGGTCGGGCCGGGGCCGTTGGCGGCGTGCACGCGCGGTCGGAGTTGTGAGGCACTAAAGTGCGCGTCATTTATGTTGGCGGCCGAGTTTAGGTTCGTTCTGCGCATCTGACGTCACAAAACACAGTCAGCCAATGAACAGAGAACGACGTTGCCACATCTCGACTGCAGTGCAGAGCATGGACGAGTGTCTTCAGTTTTAGAAACGTTCAGTCCTAAATAAATAGAACAAAAGCAATGTCTTGATAGCAGACATTCTTTTATAGAAAGTTTGGAAAAAGCATTCTTTTTACCAATTGCTTGATATTGTATTAATTAATTAAACCAAACAAGCAATAAGACTCCTAATTCAGGCGATAGCAAGGAAAGGTGTTTGTATCACTCTCACGAACCGCTTTTTCGCAATAAAGAACAGCGGTAATTGTTTATTTCCTATTGTACTTCGACGAAACGTGAGTAATTCATAGTCATACCAACAGTGATTGTCAGTATTTTGCGTGATGTGTTATAGTTCTCATGGCATCAGGTAGTCAGACGAGGTGCGTTAGCATAACAGCTAAGGTGTTGGGCTGTTATGTGAAAGGTTAAGAGTTCAAACCTTGCGTGGTGTTTAATATTTTCATTATTTAAAAACAATATCGAAGTGCCTTAGTTTACGGATTATATTCGTTTGAATGCAGTTTTTTGAAATTTCTAGTGCTTTGTCTCTTCATTAACCCTTTCGCTGCTGCAGACACGTGCTCGCCGCATTCCGCGCTGTGTGCGATTTTGTCATCACTGCACTGCTCGCCTGTGCAGACACATGGTGTTCCCACTGCTTTGACACACTTATCATTCGATTTCACAAAAACTATTTGGCCCAAAAATTTGATTTTTACACGTCTTCTTGACTGGTACCTTCCCCCCATAAATGACTTCATTTTGTTTCGATGTTCAACGTAGTTATTATGCAGCATTAAATGTAGTAAACCATTGCACGAAATTTTGAAGAGTTTGCAGAGGTAGAAGTCCATAGCGTATACTTTCCGTATGGTCGATTTTAGTTGCCACAATGTTGAAACTGAAATGTGGACAAGATACCTAAATTTCATATAAAATTTACTGTATAACAATATCTCATTTAATTGAAGTACGACATAGGTGTCGTATGTAATATTGAGAAATATTCCGTCTTTCGCGACTGTAATAAAAGTATTATTTACACCGGACGCGTTTGGCTTTATTTTAAAGCACTTCAATCGAGGAAAGGTATGGCACATACACAATGGTACTCATGTTCTCTTTCTTGTTTTTGTTCTACAGTCGCAGTTTTACCAATGGTACTGAAATATATTCCTCTTCTGCAACTGTAATAAGGGGCTTATTTAGACCAGACGCGTTTCTCTCTTTTGAAGTGGACAGTATTTTGTCTCCTCCATTGCCAAGTCACCTTTCGTAGTCTTGTGCTGCGGTAACACAATATTCAACGTTTGTGTTGGCAGATCAGTATTTTAGCAAATAAATGATGTTTGTGTGTGCCACACACAAAAATTATATTTGACATAGCTCAGAGCACTTCACTGATAGGCGGTATATTCAAGTCCTAATGTTTTTGTAAGTCCACAGTTTTGTTTAATGTATTTTGTCTACTTCCTTTTGATTGATTGAAGTGCTTTAAAATAAAGCCAAACGTGCTTAGTGTAAATAAAAATTTTGTTACAGTCTCGAAAGACAGAATATTTCTCAATATTACATACGACACCTACGTGGTACTTAAATGAGCTATTGTTATACAGTAAATTTTATATGAAATTTAGGTATCTTGTCCACATTTCATTCTCAACATTGTGGCAACTAAAATCGACCACACGGAAAGTATACTCTATGGACTTTTACCTCTGCAAACTCTTCAAAATTTCGTGCAATGGTTTACTATGTTTAATGCTGCATAATAACTGCGTTGAACATCGAAACAAAATTAAGTCATTTATGGGGGGAAGGTATTACTCAAGAAGATGTGTAAAAATCTAATTTTTGGGCCAAATAGTTTTTGTGGAATCGATTGATAAGAGTGTCAAAGCAGTCGGAACACGATGTGTCTAATCGCACACAGAGCGGAATGCAGGGAGCACCTCTTTGTAGCAGCGAAAGGGTTAATGCGGCCGTGGTGGCTTTACTTCATAAACTGCGCGCTCCCCCCTAAACGTAAGCTTGCGAACTATGCTATACTATGGCGCTGCTTCTATTGGCGCGTGCGTCGTGTGCAACTGGCAACGCAGCAATCTCCCGCGTCTGGGCGGGCATGCGCGAGCCGCCAAGATAAAAGAATTGAACTATAGCTGCGAGAGCTGCAAAGTTCGTCGCCCACCGAACCTGCATACTGGAGTTGGGTAATCAGTTAACCTGTTATGTAGCCTCAACTGCCGTGACATCTCTTCGTTCATTGCCGGTTGTTGCTTCCTGGGACATTCCTGCAAGCAGCAACGTATAGTGTGCTGGAGTCGACAAATTTTGCAGCTGTCTTTCTGTATGGTGTTTAACTATTGAAATGATTGTAACTTATTAGTGAAGTGCACCAGCAGTATCTTCTGCCTTGTGGCCGTTAACGTTCCGTTTACCTGCCCTGGTCGTTAATGTAGTTTTCTGGTAGTGTGTTTTACTAGCCGTGTTGATTCCGTCAGGCACGGCGTGTAGTTCGACAATTTGATGTTATTCTCCCTTTTTCTTCCTTTGCGTGGTTATTGTGCGTTGATTGTGTTTAGATGCTAATTATCAAGACGTGGTGCTGCTGCAATCTTCGTCCTCGCTGATATTTTTGGCTGTCGTGCCATTGGTTAGGTGGACGGGAATTGATTAGGTTGTTGGTTGGTTCGTCAGCCGTCCTTAGGTCGCGCTGCCACCCGATCATTTAGTGTTACGCTTGCCTGCCTGTCTCACCTAAACTGTTGTAGAGTTTCCTCCCCAGGCCGAACCTTGGAACGCTTCTAGGCACCACTATTCTGCTGTTTGTGATTGTGATTTTCTCTTGACGCAAGTACTGTGCCAGGCCTTCAGCCATGTATTAACTTTGTCTGTTCTACCGGGTGATCAAAAAGTTCTAATAAAACCCCATGTCATTCCAAGCATTTGTGTCAATTTTTACCTCTCTATCTACATTATTCCGTGGTTTATTAAGTTTTCAAATTTATACTGACTTTTTGATCACCCAGTGTGTTCAGTATATGGCCTTGAGCCGAACATTATGTGATGTATTTAAAGATTAGGCCTTCAGCAGTGTCTTATTTAAAATTCTTGTTTGCTCTGTATTTAGGCTTTCAGCCGCATTTGTTTTAAAATCTGTAGCTTTCAGCCCGCAGTGGGTAAGTTCCTGTCTGTAAGGTTTCTCTTAAACTATCCTGAAATCTTAAAATGGCCTTCAGCCGCACTGTGTAAATGCTTATCTTAAGGTTTGTCTTTAATTATTTTGAATAATTGTTTGGGCCTTCAAAAATGGTTCAAATGGCTCTGAGCACTACGGGACTTAACTTCTGAGGTCATCAGTCCCCTAGAACTTAGAACTACTTAAACCTAACTAACCTAAGGACATCACACACATCCATGCCCGAGGCAGGATTCGAACCTGCGACCGTAGCAGTCCCGCGATTCCGGACTGAAGCGCCTAGAATAGCTCGGCCACTCTGGCCGGCCGTTTGGGCCTTCAGCTGTCAAGATATTTCAAGTTTTGTTAAGATGGTTTTCTGTTGTACTGTGTAAATGCTTGTCTTTAAAGGTTCTCTTTTATTATGTTGAAATATCGCTTTCAGTCAAGGAAATAATTTAAACTTTCCTTAATATGGCTTTTAGTGAAATTTGTAAATGCTTGCCTTTTAAGAATTTCCTTTGCTGATGTGAAATATTATTTGGGGCTTTAGCCGAGAAGATATTTTAATTTTATTTAAGTAAGGCCTTCAGCCGTTTCTCTAAATCCTTGTGTTTTAAAAGGAATTATTTAAACTTTATTACTGAGAAGTTACTTGGGCCCTCAGCCGTGAATTGATCCTTGTTGTTTTAAAGAGAAAACTGAGCATTGGTTTTCGAGGAATGGAGTTGTGTATTCTTGTGTAACTAACGGTAGCTAATCTTGGCCCCTTTCAACAAGCTGATTCGCTCTGTCCTGCGAAACCAGATTTCAGTAGTGTTGCCTGCGGAGCTCCAGTAAGACTAAGTGTCTGATGCGCCACCACGCAGTTGTGTGTGCGGACCTTATGGACGTTTTCCTTTGCCTATTTGTACTGGCGGGAGCGGGGCAAACAGAGTCAGGGGTACATTTGCTACGGTGTTTTACGGTCTATAAGACACTATGGACACTATGGGCTACAAGATGCATCTTAATTTTTAAACAATTTTTAAAAAAAATAACATTTTTACCATTCGTATTATTATGTTGCAAAGCCAAATTAAAAAGCAACTCTTAGTTTACAAAACCGAAATGACATTTAAAATACCTGAAAATCGTCATCATCTTGTTTTGGCCATTTTGAATATAGTCTTCGTCATTTTTTTCAGTTTTTCTTTACTGGCCCACCAATCGCGAACGGTTTTTTTTTTCTTTTGGTGGAGGGCCGAAATGCGGCTCAGCTGCTCTGTTTCCATGTTCTTTTGCATATGCTATAATTTTCTAATTATAGCCCGTATCAGATAAATACGTTTTATTTTTTTCCATCACGAAAGTCGCTACCAACAAATATATTTTACTATTACCGATAACACAAAACACTTTCACTTCAAGTTCACTAGCACCGAAGACTGCATTGACGTATCGTAGGCTAGATAGGGTTCTGGGTTTGTAATGACGGGGAGGGTGGGAGACTGTTAGCCAGCTTACAAATCCTGCAATCATGTTTGTCGCTTCGGCGCACTGCTGCTGCCAATTGAATCCGATGCCACGTAGACATAGATATCCCGTGGCATCGAATATATGACGGTTTGTAAGGCTGGCGGGAATTTTGAATGAAACTCTGGACATTTTTATATTAATTCCGAGTATAAGACGCACCTGAATTTTGCAGGCAATTTTTCGGAGAAATAAGTGCGTCTTATAATCCGTAAAATACGCTTACTCCTCTGAGTATTTAAACGTTACTGAATTTCAATCTGTAATGTATGCCCCCAAAGGGCTCTGAGCTGTATGCAGTTTTAAGGTACTGTGAAGTCACTTTTAATTCCTAGTGACTAAGAAAGGTACATACAGGGTGTTTCAAAAATGACCCGTATATTTGAAACGGCAATAAAAACTAAACGAGCAGCGATAGAAATACACCGTTTGTTGCAATATGCTTGGGACAACAGTACATTTTCAGGCGGACAAACTTTCGAAATTACAGTAGTTACAATTTTCAACAACAGATGGCGCTGCAAGTGATGTGAAAGATATAGAAGACAACGCAGTCTGTGGGTGCGCCATTCTGTACGTCGTCTTTCTGCTGTAAGCGTGTGCTGTTCACAACGTGCAAGTGTGCTGTAGACAACATCTACATCTACATCTACATTGATACTCCGCAAGCCACCCAACGGTGTGTGGCGGAGGGCACTACGTGCCACTGTCATTACCTCCCTTTCCTGTTCCAGTCGCGTATGGTTCGCGGGAAGAACGACTGTCTGAAAGCCTCCGCGCGCGCTCTAATCTCTCTAATTTTACATTCGTGATCTCCTCGGGAGGTATAAGTAGGGGGAAGCAATATATTCGATACCTCATCCAGAAACGCACCTTCTCGAAACCTGGCGAGCAAGCTACACCGCGATGCAGAGCGCCTCTCTTGCAGAGTCTGCCACTTGAGTTTATTAAACATCTCCGTAACGCTATCACGGTTACCAAATAACCCTGTGACGAAACGCGCCGCTCTTCTTTGGATCTTCTCTATCTCCTCCGTCAGACCGATCTGGTACGGATCCCACACTGATGAGCAATACTCAAGTATAGGTCGAACGAGTGTTTTATAAGCCACCTCCTTTGTTGATGGACTACATTTTCTAAGCACTCTCCCAATGAATCTCAACCTGGTACCCGCCTTACCAACAATTAATTTTATATGATCATTCCACTTCAAATCGTTCCGCACGCATACTCCCAGATATTTTACAGAAGTAACTGCTACCAGTGTTTGTTCCGCTATCATATAATCATACAATAAAGGATCCTTCTTTCTATGTATTCGCAATACATTACATTTGTCTATGTTAAGGGTCAGTTGCCACTCCCTGCACCAAGTGCCTATCCGCTGCAGATCTTCCTGCATTTCGCTACAATTTTCTAATGCTGCAACTTCTCTGTATACTACAGCATCATCCGCGAAAAGCCGCTTGGAACTTCCGACACTATCTACTAAGTCATTTATATATATTGTGAAAAGCGATGGTTTATTCCTTAGAACAGAGGATTTTTCTGGTGTTGGAATTCCACCGCCTAGAACACAGTGTTGTTGCAACAAGACGAAGTTTTCAACGGAGGTTTAATGTAACCAAAGGACCGAAAAGCGATACAATAAAGGATCTGTTTGAAAAATTTCAACGGACTGGGAACGTGACGGATGAACGTGCTGTAAAGGTAGGGCGACCGCGTACGGCAACCACAGAGGGCAACGTGCAGCTAGTGCAGCAGGTGATCCAACAGCGGCCTCGGGTTTCCGTTCGCCGTGTTGCAGCTGCGGTCCAAATGATGCCAACGTCCACGTATCGTCTCATGCTCCAGGGTTTACACCTCTATCCATACAAAATTCAAACGCGGCAACCCCTCAGCGCCGCTACCATTGCTGCACGAGAGACATTCGCTAACGATATAGTGCACAGGATTGGTGACGGCGATATGCATGTGGGCAGCATTTGGTTTACTGACGAAGCTTATTTTTACCTGGACGGCTTCGTCAATAAACAGAACTGGCGCATATGGGGAACCGAAAAGCCCCATGTTGCAGTCCCATCGTCCCTGCATCCTCAAAAAGTACTGGTCTGGGCCGACATTTCTTCCAAAGGAATCATTGGCCCATTTTTCAGATCCGAAACGATTACTGCATCACGCTATCTGGACATTCTTCGTGAATTTGTGGGGGTACAAACTGCCTTAGACGACACTGCGAACACCTCGTGGTTTATGCAAGATGGTGCCCGGCCACATCGCACGGCCGACGTCTTTAATTTCCTGAATGAATATTTCGATGATCGTGTGATTGCTTTGGGCGATCCGAAACATACAGGAGGCGGCGTGGATTGGCCTCCCTATTCGCCAGACATGAACCCCTGTGACTTCTTTCTGTGGGGACACTTGAAAGGCCAGGTGTACCGCGAGAATCCAGAAACAAATGAACAGCTGAAGCAGTACATCTCATCTGCATGTGAAGCCATCCCGCCAGACACGTTGTCAAAGGTTTCGGGTAATTTCATTCAGAGACTACGCCATATTATTGCTACGCATGGTGGATATGTGGAAAATATCGTACTATAGAGTTTCACAGACCGCAGCGCCATCTGTTGTTGAAAATTGTAACTACTGTAATTTCGAAAGTTTGTCTGCCTGAAAATGTACTGTTGTCCCAAGCATATTGCAACAAACGGTGTATTTCTGTCGCTGCTCGTTTAGTTTTTATTGCCGTTTCAAATATACAGGTCATTTTTGAAACACCCTGTATTTGGAATTGCCATTCATGTTTTGCTGTGCCCTTCAGGCGAAAAATGCTTGAGAGATATTGTTGTTTTGTGTTGATTAGTCGATACATGCCACTTAAGACCCAAAATTGGTGTCCTCATGCTGCAATTAAAACGCAATGCTTGTACGTTTGGGCCACTACAGTGAAATTATGTTTCATTAAATTTGAAATCTTAGCTGACTGTCGGGTCTGTGTGTTCATGTTAATTGTGTTTTCTTTTCCTCTTTATGTGATCCTTGGCCTTTGTAAGCCTTGGGTGATTAGCAGTGGTGACAAAAACATATTGTGTGATCTTTTACTCTGTATATCTGGTAATATTATGTAACAAAAGAATAAAGCGAAAGTAAGCCTCACTCACGATTTCAAAGCTCTGATTTTCTATTGCTAAGGACAGAAAAAAATCTTCAAATTCTTAGCTTAATTTCAAGTTGTGTAACGAATTCATGTCTCTCTCTTTAGCTTAAAGTAGTGTGTGTACTGCTGTGGCCGAGCGGTTCTAGGCGCTTCAGTCTGGAACCTCGCTGCTGCTACGGTAGCGGGTTCGAATCCTGCATCGGGGATGGATGTGTGTGATGTTCTTAGGTTAGTTAGGTTGAAGTAGTTCTACGTCTAGGGGACTGATGACCTCGGATGTTAAGTCTCATAATGCTTAGAGCCATTTGAACCATTTTTGAGAGTGTGTACTTGCTCGGAATGTTCAGATGTTTTTAAAATTTTCCTCGTTACCAGGTTTGGCGCAGCTAATTGTTAGGTCCCATTTTAAGTTATTTCAGTTATTTAATCTGTCACATTTATTTCCACAATCTTTTTGTTGGTGTAATAAAGTAGCATTTGTATTTTTGGTGAAACAGTGAATGTTGTTGAAAAGAAAAGCAGTCCTTCCATTTGGATCCTTTTCCCGAGTTGCTATGGACGTGAATTTTTTCCATCGTTCACAAACTCTAGGTACTGATCGATGGGAGCATAGGGAGCATGTCTGGAAATGTATGGTATCCATTCTAGAGACCATTTATTCAGTCATACATTGCTACAGAGACTGCAGTCTACACACACTGTAGCATGCAGCCACAGTCACAGTACGTGCTGAAAATGGTTTTCATGTGCCTGAATATATTGGTGTACACATTATTGCATGACCTGTCACACATGTTGAAAGTCGCGAGCTCTATCTTCTTATCTCGTGTTTTCTACTGAAAATCTTGTGCTTGTACCATTGATAACTTTACTATTACAGAGATCGCCAAAACTTTATTTTTTTTTATTGGTCCTGTGCGCAACAAATAACTTACTTGGTCTTTCTGCTGCCACTGCTTGATCTGCTGCATTCCATTATTTAACAAAAACATTAAAAAAACCTATTATTCATGCTGAGTGCAATGCATGTTCTGTATGGCGGCTCCTGCTGTTGCTGCGGCTGCTGCTGCTTACTACAACTGCATATAATTCAAGAGAAGGGTTTGATCAAATCTAAACTCGATAAATGATAACCCAAACAAAAAACTATATTCTGAAAGCGATTGTTTCTCACTCGATTAACAAAACGCTAGAAGCTCTTTGAACAATCGCTTCGTTTGTAAATCTGCCTCCAGTGGCATTAAAGCAATATTACAAATTAATCAAACTCTTGAGATAGACTGAAATACTTCTCAATTGAATACATAGTGAAACAATTCCCTGACAATTACAAAAGAAATCAATGACAAAAATCAATACTTAATCTAACAATGGTTTCCCCTTAAGAATTCAACTCCTATCATTATCAAAATTACCGTCTGCTGCTACGCACATACACAAACCCTTTTCTTTAAATTAATAAGCGCGCTGCAAATTATAAAAAATATCAACTCAATACCAAATCCTGCGTCGCTGCTGGCGGACACGGCAGTACGGCAGCTCGGCGACGACCCCTCGCCCAACACACGCGCGCACCACAGCAGGCGGGTCCATACACTGGCTTCAAAACTGCCACTAGTTAATCCGTGCGTGCGAGGCGTGGCAACAATATCTTAGATTCCAGAGCATGTGTATGCGCGCTGTAGCCAACCTTTACATCCTAAGAGAGTATTGCCAACTCTCAATGTTCACATCGGCCAAGCTGCATCCGAAAAGTATCAAAGGTGTTATGAATGCGCTGCTCCACTGTCGCCACATTGGAATGGGCTCTGCATACACAACACCTTTGAGATGGCCCGGTAATCAGGAATTGCAGGGGTTAGGCCATGCAACTGGACGCCCAAATGGCGACGTGGGCTGGAGTACCATCATGTAGCACCCACATAACGCTTCGAAACATCAATGGCACTTCTTCCAGCAGGGCAGGCAAATTGACCTGCGAGAAACGCCGGTAATTCCAGCCTGTTAGGTGACGTGAAAGAAAGACTGGTTCCAAAATACAGTCGCCAATTATCGCGGTCCCACATTCCAGCTGCACCGATGCTAATGATTTTCACCTTATCGTGGGGGTTCTGCATACTATCCCACAGATCACTCTTATGAAATTTGAAAATATTAAACCGCAGACTCCGTAACAAAGTATGATTTAATAAATGGTCTCTAGCATGGAAACCATGCATTTCCGGACATAAGATCATTAGACCTTTTTTGTTCCGTAACCTCCCAGCGATCAATCCCCAGAGTTCGTACATAGTTGAAAAAATCATCCCGTATAACAAACCGTGGTTCATCCATTCTGTCACGTCTTCACGTCGACCCATCTTCCTGTGCTGAGATTCCATACAGCCAACTGGCAAGTATGCATGTCTCACGTCATCAGTGGATCACCTGGTACCAGTTTCACACCGTCTACAGCGCTCCAAAGCTAAGCACACACGCACACACAAACACACACAATCACACACAAACACGCACACACACACACACACACACACACTCACACGGAGGCCTACCTCAAGCTTTCCTCACAAACGGCTGCGCGCACCTCATTCCCCACCTTGTCAACTCTTTGGAGTGTGCTGAGAGGCCCACCCATGCTCTGTCCTGAACGAAACCGGCCGGCCGCCGGGCCCTGCTGCATAATGCAGTCGGCTTGCCACCCCTGGGACCGGGCCGTATCGCCCGACACGCAAATAATTAACGCTCCGTCCTAAGCCGGCCATTCTGCGCCAGCCGCGCTAAGCCCCGGACTCTATCTCCTTTCATCAGCCTCAGCTCCAGCTCCCAGCCAGCTCTCCAGCCGATACGCCTGCTTGTGCGCGGGTGAATTTACCAGCGGGTCGCGCCGCCACTCGGCAGGTACCTCTGCAGCGGAACTACTGAACGATAGCTCACCTCAAAACACTGTCCACATCTGTCCACAGCAGCACAGATGGCAGCAACAACTCGCACAATCCCTCTACAAAAGTTTTGGCACCGTACAGTTAACTGATAGCGAGGCTCACATCCACTAATCGCATTTGCTCCTAATAATATTTGCCAGAAAAATGTACAGTTAAAGCCCTCGAATAGCACACTGTATTAAATTACTGGGAAATTAGGAAAGAGAAATGCCTGTTGGTTATACTTTACAGCTTAAGTCTAGTACGCAGCCAATACTAGCCACTGTAGTGTTTCTCTCCATGACAATTTTGTGCAGTTAGTGGAATGATTGTTTCACGTAGTCAGAGTCGAGAAAGCCGGCTGTGTATTTCTAGCACCAAACCTGAAACTTTCTCTTCTTCGCTTTTGATCAGTGAATACTTACTTGAAATGGAGGTTGTTCGGAGAGGTTGGCAGTATCACAACCTGAGTTCTACGTTCAGTTGAAAGGTGATAATCTGATTTCTAGATGACGAAGCAAACGAATGAGTATGTAAAGATAAACTTTGTCTCAGAATACATATATTACTGAAAAGACTGGGCTAAAAATACCCTATGAAAAAATCGAGTATATAGAAAACAAACATAATACAGAAAAGTTTATGTAAACAAAGTATAGGAAAATTAAAAGAGTTGATAGATTCAAACACCTGGGGGAGTGGACTGGATAACACATCAAATAAAGAAAGACAAAAAAGTTAGAGTTTGCATATAAATTTACACAAAACTACTACAATACGAAATCAGTATCCATACAAGCGAAGATTAGACACAATTCAGTTATTAGGACACAGGCAACGTATGGATCAGAGTGCCTAACACTGAATAAGAAATGCGAATTAAGAAAACTAGAAAAAAGAGAGAGAAGAATGCTAAGAAAAATTCTAGGTCCTGAGAAAAACGAGGAAAATAGGTGGATGTAAAGGAGAAAGGAAGACTTATACAAAAATACAGAAAAGATCACAGATACAATGAGGAAGAGACGGCTAAAATTTTATGGACATTTAAAAAGAATGAAAGGAACACGAATTACAGAGAAAAATTTTAATTACGTTAGTAAACTAAAAGGAACTGTAGGATGGATAGAAGCAGTAAAGAAAGACGCCAACAAAATATGTGTTACAGAAGAAATAATACGTGACAGGAATCACTTCAGGCTACTGATAGAAAACGAAAACTATGAAGAAGTTGAGCCAAAACCTCGACCCAAGAGAGTGTGGACAGATGAGCAGAGGCGAGCAGTTGGCGAGAAAATGAAGTACTGGGAAGAACGGAAGAAAAAGAAACACCATAAGTCTTAAATTGTATGCGGTCCATAGCTGGCCATGTGAGGACATCCCTTCGCCCCTTGCTACGAAACATGTCGCCTTCCCATAGCCCTCTCACTGACTACACAGACTAGCAGCCGACACGGCCCCTTACATTCCCATCATACCTCATGTCGATCGCTGACAACATTGCTGCACAAAAGATATTATGGCACTGTTCCTGATATAGACACACTACCCACTTCACTGTTTTAAGCTCAGTTTTTCACAACGATAGGTATCCAAAAACATTAAAAACATTGACCTTTACACCAGAAATAGATTGATGTGAAGATATGTTCAGGGCGCTGCTCTGCATAGGTTTGAAATGTTTACAATGGGGAAGACGGAAACGAAACGAATGGTAGCATTTAAATTGGATAGTTGTAGGAGAGTTCTGAAAATAGACAAATAAATTGAGTGAGAAACAAATATGCTCTATAATGAGTCAATGTGAAAAAATATTTAGTAAACAACTTACTGAAAGGACAAGAGAGGTCAGGTAAACATTACAGTATGATGATTTGCTGAATACTGTAGTGTAAAGGAGATGAAAAGAATCGCAGGGGCAGTAACACATATAAGTACACGAGGCTAGTTGTTGATAATACAGAATGCTACAGTTATACTGAACTGGGGCCGTTATCAGAAATGTAGAACTATATCAAAGCAACCTTACTGTTGAACATCAAAACTGCAACACGCTAATTTCTTGGAAACAAAATTTTACTATTAGAACTCATTACTGTTACGACGATTAACACTATTCAAACCAAAGATCAACATTTCTGGTTGGTCGATGCCACTGTTATGTCTTTTAAACAATTTATTCAATCGCTAGAGTCGTATGTTTCTTTGTCCTTTTAGATCAATTAATATAGACGTGAGTTCTCGAAATAATTCGGACATGATCTCCACGTTTACTGAGAAATGTTTAAAATTTGCCCAAAAACCCGTAACGCAACAACCGAAGACGAGCTCGCCGCGTGTTAGCACGCATACATGAACGGAAGGCATCTAATTATTTGGGGTGTCTTTCTTAGTTAATCTTTCATACATATCACTGCAGATTTTGGGCCCAATCTTAATGACTAACTTACTAGTGAAGTTACTGTCATGTTATCTATTTTGCCTTTAGGTTCCCTAAATTTTAAATTCAAATTAAGTGCTCATTATAAAGTTATAGAGGAACTGGACGCACAGTGAAGCACCACTTTTGTGCGGGGCTGGCTAGTGGAGGTCGGTCGAGATGAAGGTGCAGCCCGATGGCAGGTTGAACAAACATGATGAAAAGTTAAATATTTTATTAAAACTCGTGCAACTACACAATTAGCGTCGTGATGTGGCTGCCATCTCCCCTCTCAGCACACGGTGAGGAAGGCGTGTGTTGAGCCGGCCGCTGTGACCGAGCGGTTCTAGGCGCTTCAGTCCGGAACCGCGATGCTGCTACGGTCGCAGATTCGAATCCTGGATGTGTGTGTTGCCCTTAGCTTAGTCAGATTTAAGTAGTTTTAAGTCTAGGGGATTGATGACCTCAGATGTTAAGTCCAATAGTGCTTAGAGCGTGTGTTGAGTGGTAGCGGCCTGCTGTCAGTGGGCTGTGACGTCTGCACCCACAAATGCTGGAGCTCACTTAGCGGCTCATGCCCCAGTCACGTGTGACACGGTTGCTCACGGACGGTGCCAGTGGTGTGGAAGACTGTCGGAATACTTGGAGGAGACGATGTGATCTGGTGTTGGGAGCAGACGATGTGATCCGGTGTTGGATCTCACCACCGCGAGTGGCATCATGTGGCGCCAAGGCGCCTATACCACAGCAGCTGGGTGAGTGGCTGTACATCCCGAGTCTCGATGTACTGCCCTCCAGGGTAGGAGTCTGGAGTTAACCTACATCTACATCTACATACATACTCAGCAATCCACCATACGGTGCGTGGCGGAGGGTACCACAACTAGCATCTTCTCTCCCTGTTCCACTCCCAAACAGAACGAGGGAAAAATGACTGCCTATATGCCTCTGTACGAGCCCTAATCTCTCTTATCTTATCTTTGTGGTCTTTCCGCGAAATGTAAGTTAGCGGCAGTGAAATTATACTGTAGTCAGTCTCAAATGCTGGTTCTCTAAATTTCCTCAGTAGAGATTTACGAAAAGAACGCCTCCTTTCCTCTAGAGACTGCCACCCGAGTTCCTGAAGCATTTCCGTAACTCGCGTGATGATCAAACCTACCAGTAACAAATCTAGCAGCCCGCCTCTAAATTGCTTCTATGTCCTCGCTCAATCCGACCTGATAGGGATCCCAAACGCTCGAGCAGTACTCAAGAATAGGTCGTATTAGTGTTTTATAAGCGGTCTCCTTTACAGATGAACCACATCTTCCCAAAATTCTACCAATGAACCGAAGACGACTATCCGCCTTCCCCACAACTGACATTACATGCTTGTCCCACTTCATATCGCTCTGCAATGTTCGCCCAAATATTTAATCGACGTGACTGTGTCAAGCACTACACTACTAATGGAGTATTCAAACATTACAGGATTCTTTTTCTTATTCATCTGCATTAATTTACATTTATCTATATTTAGAGTTAGCTGCCATTCTTTACACCAATCACAAACCCTGTTCAAGTCATCTTGTATCCTCCTACAGTCACTCAACGACGACACCTTCCCGTACACCACAGTATCATCAGCAAACAGCCGCAAATTGCTATCCACCCTATCCAAAAGACCATTTATGTAGATAGAAAACAACAGCGGACCTACCACACTTCCCTGAGGCACTCCAGATGCTACCCTCACCTCCGATGAACACTCACCATCGAGGACAACGTACTGGGTTCTAGTACTTAAGAAGTCTTCGAGCCTCTCACGTACTTGGGAACCAATCCCATATGCTCGTACCTTAGTTAGGAGTCTGCAGTGGGGCACCGAGTCAAACGCTTTCCGGAAGTCAAGGAATATGGCATCCGTCCGATACCCTTCATCCATCGTTCGCAAGATATCATGTGAAAAAAGGGGGAGTTGCGTTTCGCAGGAGCGATGCTTTCTAAAGCCATGCTGATGCATGGACAGCAACTTCTCTGTCTCAAGGAAATTCATTATTTACGAACTGAGAATATGTTCGAGAATCCTGCAACAAACCGATGTTAAGGATATTGGTCTGTAATTTTGACGATCCTTCTTATATACAGGCGTCACCTACGGTTTTTTCCAGTCGCTTGGGACTTTACGTTGGGCAAGAGATTCGCGATAAATTCAAGCTAAGTAAGGAGCCAATGCCTCTATATGGTCCAGCGTTGGAGAGGCACCAATTCCAGGAGGGAGGACTGAGTGCTAGAAGATGGAGCATCGGTGGAAACCCAAACTCATGGCAGCTACTTCTTGTCCTATATTGCACTAGCACATGGCATAACCTTCTCATCATGGTAGACACTGCTGGAGTGTTAATACCTCCCATAAAATTGACAGTTATTAATATGGGCTAATGGTATAGATGTTACATTGCGTCCAACCACGATCGGGACAGCAAATCCATGGTCTGGCAATGTAGATCCTGCTTGGTCAGCCCTGCACGTCTACGTTGACATGATTTCAGTGCTTGGCCAGGTCACTTCAGAACGCATAAACAGCCCTGTTACTGCAAGTGAAAGTCATCTCAGTGTCTGAGGGCAGTCTGTGGCTTCAACTGCTGCGGCTGGGCTGCTACTCGTATTTTCTGCAGTAACACCCAAAACCTATTGGCTGCGCTACAGTGCCGACTTCCTTCGGAAGACCCGGCACCTTGCCTCCACCACGGACTGTAACAAAATTCACCATACGTGGATAACAATACACAATATTGCTCTAAGTTCATATACACTGTTTGACAGTTGCTAAGGTTCAGAGACATTTTTAGATAGAAATAATCACGGGGCGACACGAAATACAGTACTTAGATTGCAGTGGTTTTGCATATTTCACTACATGGGAAAGCAGGATAACACGTGTAAATAACGTTCATGTTTGACACAGGTCGGACTTCCAACACAAAGGACGATAGTGAAGAATATACCCTCATCGGACACTAACACATATGTTGCACCTATTACGTGTTGGCTAACAAACTATTGGGAAGTCCTTGGTAATATCGTCCCACTCCCCTCTCAAGGCGGTTTTCAGTTTTTGCGTGGTTTGGGAATGGGGCATTCGTTGAGAAACACTTATTCCAAGAACATCATAGGCGTGCTGTGTACGGTTTAGGTCAGGGGAGATTGCAGGGCATCTTCTTTGATCAATATCTTAACTTATGAATGTGTGTGACAGCGCAAGAGTCGTGTGTTGGGGGGCGTTGTTGTCCATAAAAAGAAAATTGGGACAAAGCACCCCCTAAACCGACTGACACGAGCCAGAACAGTCTCCTTACGATACCGCAGTGCTGTAGCAGTACCTCATATAAAGATATGCAGCGGTGTTCGGCCATTGGGCATAATGCCTGCCCACACCATGAGGCCTAGGCGATACCGATGACATTCATGAACGCTCTCTTGTGAGTACCGTCTTCCCCTCACTTTCCACATCAACTGGTGGCCAGAATCACTCGCCACAGAGTAGCGGGATTCTTCGGAGAACATCACTGTGGACTACTGTTGCTGACCCCAACCAACATGCTCCCTACGCCAACGATCTCTCGACGATGGTGTGGTTGAAATGGGATGTCTAATAGGCTTCCGAGCATACAAACCAGTCCGATTTAATCGCCGGCAAATGCCTGGCAGAAACACATGTACCGGTAGCAGTTGCAAGGTTGGCAGCAATCTGCCTAGGAGTGAAATGCGAGTTTCTCTTCGCCACTGGGGCTACGTATCGATTCCCTTCCGACAGGGCTTCCCAACCTTTTCAGCTCGCGGACCCCTTCCTCAGTTGAAAATCCATGGCGGACGCTTTGTCAGTCAAGAGCACAGTAACTTTAAATTTCAGAGCGAAACCCAAGGGAACTGAAAGCTTCGTAATGCAGTGCCATGTTCCCAATGACCCCTTCCTCCCCCCCGAAGTATCAACAGTCTTTGGTTTAGAGATGAATGAAAACAACTTGAAATTAACGATCCAATTTCAATTCCCACTGTATCCAGACACTTACTAGTGGGTTTACTCCCTTTGTTCAGCACACTATAACCTGATTAAAATTACTTGGTAATTGATATTTCACACGTTGGAGCTGCCTTCCTCTACGAGCAATCAACGTCACGTCCAAACTGTTCGCTGTTGACAAGCTGCCGCTTGTGGTCTGTTCACTTCCACTGCTTGGGTACTGTTGTGTAAGGAGCATGCATATTTCGTAACAGTCGTGTGTGTGTATGTGTGTGTGTGTGTGTGTGTGTGTGTGTGTGTGTGTGTGTGTGTGTGTGTGGTTTTTCATGAAATCCGAAGAAAAATGTTCAAATGTATGTAAAGTCTATGGGACTTAGCTGCTGGGGTCATCAGTCCCTATTCTTACACACTATTAACCTAAGTTTAACTTCCGCTAAGGACAACACACACACAAACACACACACATATGCCCGAGGGAGGACTCGAACCTCCGGCGGGAGTGGCCGCGCGGTCCACGACGACATGGCGCCCTAGACTGCGCGGCCATTCCGCGCGGCTGTGAAGAAAAGAAGCAGACCCATCATTCGTGATACAAACATATTACGAAAGAAAAGAGGCCAAGGAATTGCCTTTAATGGACTATTGTGACATCTGTGGTGCAATGTGTGGAAATACATTCGCCCAGTTTACATGCGTTTCCAAAACCGGATTTCGTAAGCCGATGTCCCAGTTCCGCTTTTGGTTGGTCAGGTAAACATTTCAAAATCGATTCTGGAAATCTGCTTTTATAAAGCCGTTTTCCAATTCCACAATCGATTCTCGTGCCCATGTAAACAACTCGGAAAGTCTAGTTATTTTTACGTCTTTGCGTATCTACTGAACGGCAGCTGTCAGTCCATAGCCGGCAGCTACAGGCGGCCTTGCAACAGTGTACTGTCAGTTGGTAGCTGGCAACTGGCAGGCGGCGTGGCAACAGTTTAGCCACAGCTGACAACTTCAACTACTACTTGGACACTATATCGTGGCAGTCAGCCTCGACTGTAAACAAATTAGGAATACAAACAAACAGACTCTCTTATTTCTATATAAGAAGACAAAGCATTCGTAAGAATTTTTTTCTCAAAGGAAACAATTCTGGCAGAGGAGGTTTACCTTTCACAAGGTGGCACGTGAAAAGTCCTCATTTGTTTACGCTCGCAGCCAGTTGGCACAATATAGTGTCAGTATGATGGCAAGTAATTGCAATTGAAGTATAGGCAGGCCATATTTTTAACTGAGAGGACGGAATATATTATAGAGAAAAGAAATTAGCTTTAGAGATCATTTTAATTTTCGTATCAAAAATATCAATACCAACAAAATTCAATTAATAATTATTTTGTAAATGGTAGAAGACAAAAATAAAATTCCTACAGAGTTATAGTTCAGGTACATTCACTGAGCATCTACGCAGAAAAATGCTTTCTTCTTTACTATAGATGTGTCTGTAGGAACAATAATGGAATCCTAATGTGATGGTTGAGGGTGCCTCTGCTGACACAATTTTGAAAAGTTGGGTTCAATTCTTGACAACTGGAGACGGATGTCTGGTTCCGCATCTAGACAGCTTCGGTACTTAGTTTTGTGGGCAGCGTAGATCGACAATCTAGATTCACACATGTATGTTGTGGCAAACGGAAGAAGTACACGTTTTGCCTTTTCAACAAGGGGGTAGTATTTCTTGTTATCTAAACGAATCCAAAAGTGTGAGTAACCGTCAGTGTCAAAACTTTATTTCAAGGTAGGGTCTGTGGCAATTTCTATCAACAACTCTTATTAATTTGATGATAGAATGTTTGGCTTCTTGGATACAGTGAATGGGTTGACCACCCATTCGTATTTCTGCAGCTTCTCATCTTCAGCTATTGGGAAATAATGCTCCAACATGACATCAAGCTTCGGAGATGTTCCAGGATTTGATGAAACAAATTATTCCCAAGCGCCAATGTTTTGTTTTTCAAAAACTCCTTGAAAAGAGGAAAACACTCGACCTCCCCCTCCTCGACACGCTCTGCCCAAAACTTGATTTTCCTCTTCAATGCTCGAACTTTGTCGCTAGCAGTGACCTTTGTTTCATTTTGCCCTTGGAGTGAAATATTCATTTCGTTCATTTTGGAGAAAATGTCTGACAAATAGGCAAGCACACACTGCCAATTTTTGTCATTAATAAGGTCTGCTAATTTGGTGTGTTATGCTCCAAAAGGAAAGCTAAGACTTCCAATCTTAATTCGTACAACCGAGAGAGTGCATTCCCACCAGAGAGCCACCTCACTTCTGTATGGAGAAGCAGGGAACGATGAAGGCTTCCCATATCTTAACACAGTATTGTGAAAAGTCTTGACTTGAAGGGCCTTTATTTTATGTAGTTAACGATTTGAATGGATTCGTCTAAAACTTTCTTGAACGAAACAGGTATTTGTTTCGTAGCTAAAGCGTATCTGTGAAGAGCACAATTACTGCTGCAATTCTTGGCGTTTTCTTTTATTTTCGTTATTGCTCCGACTCTAGGACCGGTCATAGCTTTTGCACCATCTATGCACACATCGATGCAATTAGACCGTGAAACTTCGTTAGTCCTTAAAAAATCATCCAATAGACGGAATATTTCAGCACCTGTTGTGTTGGCAGGTAGTGGTCTGCACAATAAGAGATCCTCCTCAAAACATCCAGAATATTCATAACGGACAAAAGCCAATAAAATCGCTAATCCTGCAACATCAGTGGATTCATATATCTGCCAGCCGATGTGGCCGAGCGGTTCTAGGCACTTCAGTCTGGAACCGCGCAACCGCTATGGTCGCAGGTTCGAATCCTGCCTCGGGCATGGGTGTGTGTGATGTCCTTAGGTTAGTTAGGTTTAAGTAGTTCTATGTTCTAGGGGACTGATGACCTCAGATGTTAAGTCCCATAGTGCTCAGAGCCATTTGAACCATTTTTTTCATATACCTGCAGAGAAAATGAATTGTGTTGGATGCGAGAAACAAGAGTGTCTTTCACATCATTTGACATGTCAACAATGCGTCTCTTGACAGTATTGTTTGATAGTGGCACCGAAGATACAAGCTTTACTGCATTTTCGTCTAGCATGCAAGAAACAATATCATTAACACATGGCTTTATGAGATTTTCTGCAATGGTATGAGCTTTTCCTGTTTTTTGCCACTCGATAACTAACCAAGAAAGAAGCTTTTAATGAATTTTCACTAATTGTTTTCACACGAGTTTTCATGCAATGCTGAGAAACAGCTAGTTTTGAAAAAATCGGGCCGGCTGGAGTGGCCGAGCGGTCCTAGGCCCTTCAGTCTGGAACCGCGCGACCGCTCCAGTCGCAGGTTCGAATCCTGCCTCGAGCATGGATGTGTGTGATGTCCTTAGGTTAGTTAGGTTTGAGTAGTTATAAGTTCTATGGGACTGATGACCTCAGATGTTAAGTCCCATAGTGCTTAGAGCCATTTGAACCATTTTGAAAAAATTGATGTCTTATGTCTTTAGCCTGGAAATTCGGGTGAGTACCTTCAAAATGACGGCACTATTTAACTGGAACCATTGAACTGTTCGGGAAGACTCGCGCACAAATTATACGCGGAGCTTTACCCTCCTTTGTCTCCATAAAGCCCATTTCTAAATAGCTTTCGTTGTACTTTCGCTTCTTGGTTATTCCACTTCCGCGGGATACTGCAACCAATGGAGTAATCGCAGCGTTTTCACATAATAAATCCGGCTGTGGAGCTTCTTGTGATTGTTCTTCCTTTGGTCGTCCTCCCTCCTCACTCATTTCAACTGAGAACTTTCCTTGTTGTGAAGGCGATGGAGAAACTGCACTCTTCTTCAATGATCCTGACTTCAGCCACCGATCCATGTTAGAAGTGATAAACTGGTCAAAAATCGACTTACGAAGTAGGTAGGGCACTGACAAAGCAAGTTGAACATTTAATGATGCCTGGGGCCGCACACGTGCCACCGAGCGCTGTGATTGGTCGACAAAGCTCGCTCGGCGCTTTCGTTAAAGGTTTCAGCGCATCTCTAGCGCCGTGAGCCGGCGCACAAAAGACCCCCGTAATGTTGCGAAACAGTCGATCAGAGAAGCCGCATTCACCGGCACTAAACTGTGTATGTGTTCTCACTTAGGAACCGCAAAGGTTGCTTGGGAATACGACCTGAAGTAAAAGTACACATGTATTTCACATGGAAAACAATATAGTGGTGAATTATATCTTCACATATTTATTCAATAATTTTACTCATTGTTTTACACGATTTGGTGAAAGGTGGCCGCGGACCCCCTAGAAAGAGCCGGCGGACTCCTAAGGGGTCCGCGGACCACACGTTGGGAAGCCCTGCCTTCCGGGATAGTGTTCCCTCTATGACCACCAGCATGCTTTCGGGTAGCATTTCGACCTTCCATGGCCTTTTTTAAGCGCTATATTGTAATTTTGCACACACCCATTACCACGACCACAGTAGTGACATTTTGACGGGCTTCGAGCAGTCCAACAGCTCGTCCTCGATCGTAAGCACTCAAATGATGTATTGCAGACACATTGCCGTACCACACGGAATGTCGTACTAATCGGTTCCATAACAACCTTCGTCAAACAGCGTACTACGTCAACTGTCGACTAAATACGGAGCTTTCGTGCACAGGCTTTGCTGTAGATAATACATTCCGCCCTCCGCCTCACTATCATTGGTCGTGTGTTCTGTAACAAATGGTAGTTGCTCCTTAGCGACTGTCAACAAGTGTATGTTCCACAATTCTCTGACAGCTTTCCTTACAGCTAGCAGCTTAGATCTTCACCTCTCAATTTTAACAAAACCATGCCAATACAAGCGTCCAACACAACGCACAACTGCTGTTGCCACCTTGCTCCAGAAATGTCACCATGCAATCTCTGCAGCTGTAGCTTAAGCTCAACAACGGTCCCAGGTCCTACTCAGAAGTGCTTTGCAACGTCTTAAATACTAGGAAACGCATTTCTTACTACCCCACTTATCGGTACGCACGCGACAGCATGCTCTGGCACTATGTTCCAAAACGCCACGCCTAAAGACGGAACTTTTTCCGGAGCTCATTCTTCGGGCTCTGTTGGTAACGGAAAGGTAGGGTCAAGTGTTTTTAGGATAGCTCATGGGCTAAGGACAATTTGTATACCCAACTGAAGTACTGTGTAATTGTAACTATCCTACAGTACAAAGTTTGAATATTGCAAACGTTCCCCAGCTTAGGCAAACGGAGCAAATCACTTGGTTTTTTCCACTTAGGTGTGCTCTACGGTTCGCCTTATGGGGCTTCTGGAGGCACCATTTAGTTCGTGGACGGTTCCCGAAATAACCACGAAGAAGCGTTTTTCACAATTTTTTTCACCGTCAGCAGCTGATATCTAAATAACTAACCGTAGCAAATTGCTCAAATTCTGTAGTCATTACCTATAAGTGCCATCTTCCCGTTTTCAAAAATATTTCTCCGTTATCGAGCAACGCCACAGAAAACTGTTTGGTGAACGTCACAACCGACCCCAGATCCAACACAGCTATGCACACAAAGTATCTGTAATTTTTGGCATACATTCCTAAGATCCCTGTCTCGAAAAAAATTGAAAATTTTCATGATATCTTTGTCCGTTTTCGAGATACAGAGGTTCAAATTTACCCTACTTGATCACGAAAAATACGCACCTAAAATACGGTCTGTGGCGAAAACTTTGTTTAAAAAGCATCTTAGCACAGAGGAAAAGGCTTTAAAGTGTCTTCGTTATCGTGAGAAGGGTTCTAGGAACGCCGTGTTGTATTACTGGAGCACATATTCACGTAACATACATCTGAGGTGTAAAATTAATTTTGCGTTATTTTAAATGTCACATAAGTAAGCTATCTAAATTTCATTGCCTCATAAAGTTCTTTTCATATGAGTGATATAGCTTACTATACCAGGGAGAAGAACAGAACCAGCGTAAGAATTCTCCCACAGGAGCACAAAAAAGGCGAATATACTCCAGTTTTAATAAGACTCTGACAGGAAAGTGGGGTAGCACTACCTCATTCTACCTTCCTCAGCACCTTCACAAATCTTCCCAACAATTTTGGCAGGCGAACGTATTCGCGTTTTTTTGTGCTGGGAGAGAAGGAGAAAGCTGCAGTGGGAAACACAGAAAAGTAATAAACGCTGGAAGACAATAGACAGTGGTTGTAGTATAGAAAGAGCGAAGGAGACAGTGGCAATGTGAGAGGAAGAAAGGGACGCAGTGGCACTAGGAGAAGAAGAAAGAGAGGAGAAAGTGTATGTGAGTGAGTGTCATTGATAATGGGAGAGAGTCCATGACAATGGCAACGAGGAAGAGAGAGGTATTGACAGTGAGCACTGTGCAGGTATGAATAAGATAGTAGAGAGGAAAAAGTGCTCGTTGGACACAGAGAAGGAAACTGTGGCTCTCAGACAGGAAAAAGACAGAAATACACAAAGGGAAAATGACAATGAACCGGGCTACGTGGGTGACTGAGAATGGGCAAGTGGGAGTGGAAGAGGATGAACAACTTAGAGCGAAGGGCGATGGTTGTGAGCGAGCTACAATTAGGAGGGTTTTTGGGACTTGGAACTGAGCTGCATGTTAGAAAGAGCGCTAATACGTTTGCAACAAAAATTATGGGAAAATTTTTACAGGTGCTGAGGAATGTAGAATGAGGCAGCTGATACCTCACTTTTCATTCTTTCATCTAAACACGAACATACTGGCCTTTTTATGCTCCAATAGCAGCATTTTTCCACTGGTTATTGCAGTACTCACGCACACAGCAATTATCTTTTGCATTTCTTTTATGAACTCTAATGATACTGAAAAACTCTTCGTCTTCTAATGAAGTATCCTGAACAAATCTTCGTTAACAGCACGTGATCTGACTCCACTAAACTGTCATGCTCTGCATGTGTTTTGTCTGTCTCTTGGTTTTGAAACCAGTTGTTTTGGAACTTTGTCCCTGTGAGAGCAGGTCCCCTTACGTTTCCCTAGAAAACATATCCCCAGACCTGTCCTGAGGAATAATGTAACGCTGTGTTCGGCAGTGAAATGTGGTTCTACACTATGAAAGGTATGTGCTAAGGGCAGATCAGGGTAGATCCAGAAAATAAAGTCGATGGTTGCCAACCGCAAGGTGGAATGAGTATAATATCTTTGAGTAGGAGGATCTTTGATGATTAAGAGAGCAGGGCGCGCACAGTAAAAAACTCGGTGGTCGCAGCTAGATGCCTGGAGGAAGCAGACGTGTGGTGACAGCTTTAAGGTAGGATTCGCACTACGCAGTTTTCAGGTTGTACACTGAGCAAACTTTAGCACGTTAATAGGAGAAGCTATAAAATGATTTCAAAATGGTTTTTGTTCAGAGTTAGGATTTGTGTGTCCAAGTTTTGACGCAGTAAGCATTTTGTAAAATTTTTTGTAAGAGTGATTCGTGCTACAGAAATGTTGGAAATGGTAGTTTTTGTATATGACTTAAATTTTTAACAATATATATATATTGAGATCAACACTGAGTTCAAATCTAAGTGCCTGAATTATAATCCACATCCTTTGGTTTTATTGAATATGAAAATGAGTGGTAAAGTTAACCACGAAATGAAAGAACGTAAAGAAAATGAGGCCTCTATGCAATATATATATGTGCAGTTCATGGTTTGAAATCGATTTCGGTATAACTAAAGTTATCAGAGCAAAGTTATTTCAAATAACTAATTTTATGCCATTGCACAACTGGCATTATTCAAGTCAAAATCCAATTTCATTAAGTAAACATCAGGGACAAAAGTTAATAACCTTCAACATCGCAGCGCGTCAGTAATCGTTGGTTAATATATTAAAAAACTAAAAACCCGCCTCGATTGCGAAAAAAGCACCGAGTGTTAACCTAGGTTTCGGCGTAGATAACTACACCTTCTTCATAACAACAACAAAACCCACAAGTGCCTAAGAAGATCTTTGTCAATGATTAAGAGAACACCATAGCTATACATTTACAAACGAAAAAGAAAAGGAAAACACAAACAGTACATATGTACAAAGTCAAAACCACTACTTAACTTAATGGTGTATGCTCCACCTCACACCGGCCTATGTTCGATGGGCCATGACCCGCCATAAACTGCAGCTACAAATGGTCTCTCACTTACAAGCCCGACCCGCTATCTATGCACATGCGCAAGACAAGGGAAGTTACTTGAATGTGCATGCGCATACGAATACGAGAAAGTTTATACATGGGTCGGGGCTAAATAGCCCATATATTCCCAACCCTGGATCAACGTATATCAAAAAATGGAATGGATAGAATAAGTGACGAGCTAAATAGGAGATGAAACCTAAAAATAACCGCACACGGTTGCTTATGCTAGGAAAGAAACACATATGAAGCCACCTATGGCAACAGGAGGAACTCTTAAAAACTATACCAAAACTATACCTAAAGCCAGTAGTTAGCCTGGGGGGGGGCTGAGGAAACGTAATCTAAAGACCAACTCCTACTAAGAAACAGAAAATTTTTTGAAGGTTTCGCACCTTTAATTTGTTCTTCATACTTGTAAATCTGATGATCTGGGGATTTTCACATGCGTGCGCTGTTTGGCGAGCGCGGTTGGTCAAGCTGTTCATCTTCTTTCTTTTTATCCTCATTTTCCTTTTATGGTGAAGGTGATTTTAGCCTATTGAACACCTCACGTTTTATCCCTATATCTTTATTACCATGACATCTTTAGATTACGTCCACTCAGCCTCCCCCCCCCCCCTCCCCCCCCCAGGCTAACTACTGGCTTTAGGTATAGTTTTTAAGAGTTCCTCCTGTTGCCATAGGTAGCTTCATATATGTTACTTTCCTAGCATAAGAAACCGTGTGCGGTTATTTTTAGGTTTCATCTCCTATTTAGCTCGTCACTTATTCTATCCATTCCATTTTTTGATATACGTTGATCCACGGTTGGGAATACAAGGGCTATTTAGCCCCGACCCATGTATAAACTTTCTCGTATTCGTACGCGCATGCACATTCAAGTAACTTCCCTTGTCTTGCGCATGTGCATAGGTAACGGGTCGGGCTTGTAAGTGAGCGACCGTTTGTAGCTGCAGTTTATGGCGGGTCATGGCCCATCGAACATAGGCCGGTGTGAGGTGGAGCATACACCATTAAGTTAAGTAGTGGTTTTGACTTTGCACGTATGTACTGTTTGTGTTTTCATTTTCTTTTTCGTTTGTAAATGTATAGCTATGGTGTTCTCTTAATCATTGACAAAGGTCTTCTTAGGAACTTGTGGGTTTTGTTGTTGTTCTGAAGAAGGTGTAGTTACCTACGCCGAAACCTAGGTTAACACTAGGTGCTTTTTTCGCAATGGAGGCAGGTTTTTAGTTTTTTAACAAAAGTTAATTTCTCAGTACCTTCTTAATGCCATTGCACAAATGGCATTATTCTCTTTAAAGTTGATTGCTGAGTCAAATACATGTTTCATTACTGGCAAAATGGAGGAGTGCAGAAAACAAGTTCGCAAACGCAGTCAGATGCAGGTTTGTTGAATAATTGTTTTGGAACAATTTTATCTTTGATACTTTCACTAATTAAAAAGGAAACAATTTTGGGTTAGATACTTCCACTTTTAAAGATATTTTGGACATGATAGTTTCAACTACTCCAAATGAGCACAGTCGCCGAATATGTTAGCTACTGCGAGAGAGGTCCCATTTTCCAGAGTTTGCGAGAAGCACAGCGGTATCACTCCTGACCTCTTCTGCGTCAGCCATCGGCTATTAGTTGAGGTCACAGCTGGTAGTGAGTGACACAACTCTGACAGTACACATATATGTCACAGAGTTCCTGTGTATTCATCTGTTAGCTCCCATGAACTAGTATCGTGGTGCCATATTCTAATTGTACAATGCTCATAAACACGTGGGAGATGTCTCTGTCAACTGTCTGCGTGATGTTGAGGTACTCCCGTGGCCAGCAATACCCTCAAATCTGCCTCGGATAGAGCGCGTGGTACCAGCTCTGGCGTCAACTGCGTCCCAGCGTCATTACCAGTGTCCAGATAGAAGTACTGTGGAGCATCTTACCTCAGATGAGGATACAGTGGCCTCTGCCAATCCAGACAGCACACGCATCCAGGCCAGAGGGTGTCAGCGTCATACTAATCAGAGGGCTTATACTGCCTACTTCTCTGCAAATTTGCGACGGCTTTGTAATCAAATAACGTCAGATACTCTCTAAAATTGCGAAGTTTCATTGCGTTTCCTTCTCGTCCTCCGAACGCTCCACTCTTTTGTCAGGCAGTGTATTTGCTCAAGATTCAGCAACCGTTAAATTCAAATAAAAATTCGAACGGCTCTACTTATTCCACTGATACAAAGACGACTGTGTTTCGAGGGTGGGGGCGAAAGCTGGATATGAAACCTTTATGAACAAAAAACGTTGTCACTTCTGCAAGTCCCACAACGTAGTCCTGGCCGTTGATCTTCCTTGTTGTTGCCAATGGGCTTACATTTTTTTTTGTGAGAAGCTCATTGTAAAGTGCATACTCCGAGGTTAGAAAATCCCAAAGCACCACCCCTCTAGTCTCAAAGACCAGCTTCTCTTCGTACCAATGGCTCCAGCGATTCTGATGCGAATGGACACAGCTTTTGGAACTTCCTGCCTTGAGCCATATTAGTGTTTGCCTGTTCACTCCCTGTAGCACAAGATGGGAACGTTGCTCAAGTATGGGCGTTTTGTCTCGACCTGTGGGACCATTTCGTGCTGTCGCCACGAGACGACCTCTTCAGCCACCGTGTTAGAAGTCGTTAACCACCTCCCTTTGCCACCTAGATCGTTATCTCATGGGTTCAAATCTATCATGTTAGAATTTCCACATGCGTCCAATATTTTCAGGAGTTTGACAGTGCAGGTGGTGATTGAAACCTCTAGTAATTTCTTCTATTGATTCCTGTATTCATTGCCTGATATATCAGTCAATTTCTCCGTGGGTAGTATAAGAACGTCAGTGATTGCTACTCTCGGCTCTATGCATCTGAGCCGGCCGGTGTGGCCGAGCGGTTCTAGGCGCTTCAGTCTGGAACCGCGCGACCGCTACGGTCGCAGGTTCGAATCCTGCCTCGGGCATGGATGTGTGTGATGTCCTTAGGTTAGTTAGGTTTAAGTAGTTCTAAGTTCTAGGGGACTGATGACCTCAGATGTTAAGTCCCATAGTGCTCAGAGCCATTTGAACCATTTCTTTGTATCTGAATCCTAGAGAATAGATCTCATTCTTAACCTTTAACCAGTTTTATTAGTGTTGAACCGTATGTTCACTTTTCTTCTTAATTCATTACGACTGTCTGTAAGTATTCACAAAGTTCACTGCCATCCATGGTCAAGGCTGGATAAAATATAAAATATCACATAAATCCCTTGCTGCGCCTAAAATTCCTCTCCAAAAGGCAGAACCAGTTGCTGAGACTTGGGAATTATGAGGCGAGCTATTTGCGATTTGCTGCTCACCTTATGGACACAGCGGTAGTGAGGTTTGGAGTGCAAACTTCTACGTAATACTCGGTATTCTGACTACACGCATATCCCACGTGTTGACCGAACAGTGTGAACAGAAATCGCTGATTAAGTCTTCCGATGCTACCATGAACTTGTAACCACCTTCGTTGTTCTGCAAAAAGACAATTTCCAACACTTGCTGCTGTCATTCGGCGTTGTAAAGACGGATACAGATGGAAAATAAAGGTCCAATATCAGATTAGATACAATATTTGGTACTGATACAAATACCTAGATGATATCGGAACAAATGCGTCGATACTGACACTATCGCAACGTATTAATTCCTTTCCTATTTTTTCAAACTTTTATTTTACAAAATGGACCTATTGCAAATACGATACAAATTTTGAAAATTATGCAACGTTTGCATGTGGTAACTTAAGTACACAGTGAAGTACGAAGCAAGCAGTAGAAAACAATTATTTAGTTAGACACGAAAATGACGGTCTTGACGTAATTAATGTTACATACACGTTCCATTGTTTAAAAAAAAAGGAAAGAAATCGTTGCGTAATTTTAATTCTTCATGGTCCGCATTGTACACTGAAAAGGCGGTGGAACCATTAGACGCAGATGGTTGTTGTTAAACAAGAGAAACTACAAATTCAGGATAATATTTCTATTTTGGGAAGGTACATTATAATGTTGATATATTTTCAAATATGTAATTAATTTTTTAGTGCTACCACCGTATCTGATATCTGTTAATTATTTTAGGTAGATTATAGTTTGGTCATTTCTTTCCCAAAATCATTATTCACTTATAAAACTCTGCCGGCATTCTTGGCCGTGGGCATTTATGGTAAAATCTTCTGAATCGAAAGGTCGCATATGTTCCTTTTCAGACTTCTTCAGTACTCGACTTTTCGATCCTTCAGGATTTCACTGCTGTCACTGTATGAGTGGTGAAGCGGCCCAACTTTGCCATCCATTACTCAGTCGTACGGCAGGTAGGGGCCACTGTAGATCTGGACAAATATATGGTAAACGCTGAACAGAGAGCTATAAGTACGCCGTCTGTGTATTACAAATGAATGTCTGAAACCTCTCCGACAGAAACACAAGTGCAAATTTTTGATAGTAGTTGGTATATACACTGGCGTGCAGAACTTAAGGACCAAAGTAACTTTTGCATAATGTGTCACTGTCAAGTAGCATAGCTCGATGAAAGTTGGACCATACGTAGAAAGAACTGCTACAGTATAGTACACAAGGTAACTGAAGGAAAATACACAGCGAGACGAACAGAAATGACAATTTCATTCAAAGAGAATAATAACACTGAAGTCACGGTGATTTATGATGGCACCCTGGACATTACAAAAGACAGGGCATGTTTCTTATTAGCGTGTGTGACCACCATGAATGGCAATGCATACTCTGTCACGAGGTTGGGAAGGGGTTCTTGTAGTAGAGAGTAGCGTTCCTCCACTTGTGCATTTGGCAGCTGCTGGGTGGTGGTCGGAGCACGTAGCTGTGCTGTAATACGTCACCCCAAGGCGTCCCATGTGGTATCACATGTCGATACCACCACACTGGCCACATAAATTTGGCAATGGAATTGCAAGTTTCCATCACACGACCATAGTGGTCCTGCAGGATCTGGTGGACCCAGTGGAGCACACCTGGTGTGCCACGTACCTCAAGTGGCCACGTACCACGAGCGCCCACAGCCGCTATAATATTGGATGGTCAGCTGCAGTCGTACAGTCAATTTGCAATGAGGTGTGGCCCAATCGGAATGGAGTCGCCACTGACAAGGGGAGGTCGCCAATCGGGACACGCCGATTTCGCCCAAATTGCGCGTGTGGAAGGAAAAAATGGTTCAAATGGCTCTGAGCACTATGGGACTCAACTGCTGTGGTCATAAGTCCCCTAGAACTTAGAACTACTTAAACCTAACTAACCTAAGGACATCACACACATCCATGCCCGAGGCAGGATTCGAACCTGCGACCGTAGCGGTCGTGCGGTTCCAGACTGTAGCGCCTTTAACCGCTCGGCTGTGTGGAAGGAGGTGGGTCTCTACATCACGTGCCTTAAATATTTCGCCTGAGTGGGCCTTAGGAAACAAGAAAATGCTCTCGAATGTTTTTCCGATAGCATTATATACCTTATACAGCGCTCTGTTCGTCGTTATTGGCGTAGCGTAATGGTAACCTGTTTTTGTTTTGTTTTTTTTTTTGTTTTTTCCCATGTTTATTTTACTTCGTTTCTTCCGATTGTTCAACTATTTACCGTAGGAATTAAACACATTCAAGCAGTATATTTATATAATTAGGCGAAAGTGTTAATGAAAATAAAGTTTCCAAGATTCTTTTGATTATGTGCGTTACTTTTTATTCATTATCACAGTAGAAGGTTTGCAATTTTTATGGTGACTTCTATCATAGAAACATGTGAAACATATATATGTTTCACACCGGGCACATTTTATAAAGGCATTGTTTGAGCAGTTACATTTTGTCGAAACATGTGTCACTGGAAAGGAAACTTCATTCAAGTTTTGAAACGACGGTTTGTCCGCTATCAGTCTGGATGCAAACCAAGCGTATTGGATCGTTGGTGTGAACACAGGAGCATTGAATTGATGCTGCACGAACGAATGTATTTTCATTGCATCTTCTCTTTATTATATTTCTCGCTGTTGTCGGAGAAATTCAGGGGCACTTTGTAGTCTTTTAATTAGATTTTTGACTTGGCGATAGAAATATACATCACACGGTTGAAAAAGCGGTGTACATTTTGGTGGAATGACCTTCATGGTACACATTGCCTCGCCTAGCTCATTCGTAAATGTCTCATCAATGTTGAATCTGTTTGGCCGCTCCAAGAATCCACCAACAGAAGAAATTTATTGTCTGCGACGTATGGTTTCAATGTTGTTTCCATGAATCTTGCATAAAGCTCTTTCCCTTACATGGAACAAGTAACGACAACATTTTCGTACTCGTCTTCTAATTTTTTGACAGTGGCGGCAACCTGAGGACCCAATTTATTCGCAGGCTCTTGCAAACATAAAAACATAAGGGATAAAAGTTTCCCTGAAGCGATTAAACTGTACTGTGCTGCGTAAGAGTGGGTGGTCTTCGATAGTTTCTTCACCAAAACAGTCTTTGCAGCTTTGACATCCAGAGACCTGTTGTGCGTTGACTCATACTGGCATCCGGTCTGGTCGGTGTTAATTATACAGTCGATGCTGAAATGTGGCATTAAATGTCTCATCTGCATACGAAACTTCTCTGCTGCTGCCACTGTTTCGCCCATAGTTGCGACATCACTTTTACTGACGAATTTCGTGATTTTTCGCTACCTTATCCAACATTTTTGCTTGGAGGATTTTGCCCAAGTATTAGAAGCACGGAAGTGAAAACTCTCCGACAAATACGGGAATGCAGCGGTCACTGCACATTGCTGTAGGGTTCTAGTCGTCACCTATTCATAGCAGCGTAGTGCATCTTGAAATTTTTCCCATGTTTCCGAGCCAATCAAGGACCACTTTTCAAGACTGGTGCCAGCTTGGTGTACTTCTTTCCTCCAAATTTGAAGATAATCCCTTTTCTCCAGGAGTGGGAATCTAGACTGCAATGTTGCAAATTTCCATTTCGGATGAGCGTCAGCAAATTGCAGGAGCTTCTTCTTGTCAGCCAATGTTGCTAATGTACGTGAGAAACTCGTGGAGAAATCTTCAGGAGTATAATCCTCATCTGTACTTGAAGAAGTCACCTGTGACAGATGAAAAGAGACTGCATATGATAATCATGTGTGTAGATGTTTCACGTGCCTCTTCATAAACATTTCCTTCATCAGGCTCTGTGCATAGTATCAGTTATTCGTCGTGCTCTATGAAATGCGTATTCATAACGTCGATAACTGCCTCTGCAATTGCTTCACCTATGGATATTACTGTAGGACTGAAGGACATAGAAGGACTGTCAGTGATCATCCCTTTTTCTTTATAAATTGAAAAAGCGTAGGAAAGAGCACTGGTGAAGTTTGCTCTGAAATCTTCATCAAACGTTTCAAGATTATCAGTCACTTTTTGTTGGGTTGCTATGTTTGATTTTGGCGCTACGGTACTCACAGCTCCACGAATCGTTGCGAACTGACAATAGAAGCACGGTCTAACACATACAGTCGCGACACTCACTGGTGAGAACGCCATTACCGACTGATAGCTGACGAGATGCTTGCGATTCCAGCGGTCAGCTAGAGTAACGTCTGTTAGCGTCATATACATAATAAGAATAATATTTTATTTTCTAACCTTTTTGTAAGTCATTTACGATATGATTGTTTTATATTTGAATCGAAAGCTTGAATGTATTTAAATTCTACGGTAAATAGTTGAACAATCAGAAGGTACGAAGTAAAATAACAATGAGAAAAAAAACAGAAAAAAATAATTAGTAATCACCTGGGATTGATCTCAAGTCGCCAGTTTCGTAACCACTGCTCTCTCTCTCTTTTTTTTTAGTCTCATTTTGTTCGCTTTTGTTCGCTGCATCTGCTCGGGGCGGACGTCGTAAGACATCCGTTTAAGTTCGTTGTTGATCGATTAGCTCAGTTTTTTTTATTATAGAGGGCTGCTAACCCTCTGACCGAACACGCTGAGCTACCGTGCCGGCAAATTATTGCTATCTGACTTTTTTTTTCGTTGTTGATCGTTGTGTTTGGTCTTTGCGGACGTCACATGACATCCGGACAAGTTCGTTTGTTGATCTTTCCACTCAGTTTTTTTTTATTACAGAGCCCAACCAGCTCTCTGACCGAACACGCTGAACTACCGTGCCGGCGTGCTCTTGACCATTACGCTACGCTGTTTACGACAACCTGAGCACTGAATAAGGTGTACAGTACCATTGGAAGAACTTTCGAGACCATTTTCATTTTTCCTAAGGCCCACTCAGGCGAAATATTTAAAGCACTTGTTGTGGAGACCCACCTCCTTCTACACACGCAATTTGCGCGAAATCGGTTTGTCCCGATTGGCGACCTCCCCTTGTGAGACACAGACTAGTTGCGGCCCTGGTTGTTGCTCATGCATTAATTAAGGGAGGACGTTGATGAAATTGACTAAAAATGTCAATTTTCAATTTATTTTTTATTTGTTAGTGCAACTCATGGACAATAAGTTCCCGAAGTTTCAACGTTGAAATCGCATCCGAAGTGCCTGAAAATTAATTAAAAGTGTGACACGGCCTCCCTGTCACGCCCACGTTTTGAAGCACAACTTCGATACCAGCTCAGTGAACAACGGTTCTGTGTATTTCTTTCAACCAAAACGTGTGGGGGTTCATATAGTAGGCCGTGATACATACTCTTTGGTTTTATAGGTCATCTTTGACCGATTCTGCACTTCTTAAAAAGTGTGTTCATGGCAATACTCAAAATCCAAACGAGTCTCTAATTTAATGTGGAAACGATGCCCTAAAAACACGTTTACATCCGCTACAGTTGTCAGAATTGCAAACTTATGATGCAGTTATTGTATTTAATGGTGGGAACGTCGGAAGGATGAAGGGGTTAGAAAGAATGGGCTTCAAGAAAGGAAATTTTACTCAAGACATCCTAAGAAAAATAGATTTACAGGCTGTCTCTGCAGCTGTAAAGTCAGTTGAAGACCTGGTAAAGGAAACAAGACAGACAACAAGAAACCAGAAGAGAAGCCTTGAAAGGAAAGAGGACCCAGAGCACAAATGTGGTGCCTTCTGAAGAAGTGATATAAGGAAAAAAGGTAGGTTGAACTTTAAAGTGTGTTTCCTGAAAAATTTTTTTTTTTTAAAGTTTATGTACCTTTTCCTCAGATTCTATGAATGCTAGAATTATGAAATTTTGTACACATATTTCTGCAAACCTAATAAACGTTGTCTCAAGAGAAAATTTTGAAATTATGATTGCAAGCTGAGATATGGGGCAAAGTGCCTGGAATTTTGCATGAATTTAGAATTGTACTTGTGGAATAAAAATTAAATTATTATGAAAACTCTCCTATTTGACCTATTCCAAAAACCTCATGAAATAAGTTTACAACATATAAAGAAATGAAACGGCGAAATTTTTGTAGAAATCTCTTGAATACTTTCTGATAAAAGGAAACATACATTAGTTTTTGAAAATAAAACTTCAAATTTCATTAAAAAAGTTGAACATATATAATCAAAGGATTTTATATGTAAATGTGCTACTTTCATGTAAAGCGAGGAATAAAATTTCATTGCCGTATCTCCAAAACTGTAGATTTGGTGCATTTTTGTAATAGCGTGTGTTTTCGTCAATGTCCCCTCGTAAGTCAGCGTGTCCTTGCGTTGCTCTTGTCCCTATTGTATTTGCTGGACTTTATTGCCGTATGTTCATTTACAAAGTCTCTTCACATGCTTGGAAAAAGCTACAAGTCAAGTAAAGCTTTTGTTTACTGTCTTTATTGGTGCGTTAGTTATTTCTGCTCCTGTCCAGCTTTCCTACGACGACAGGGGCTGTATCTCTCTGTAGTCCACCTCTACTTACTGTATACACATTATCCTATATGTCTTCCATGGTATTTAAATAGAAAGAATGGACAGGCCGGTTTGGTCGCAGAATATCCTCCCGTTCCAAGGGCTCCTCCAGCCCTGCTACACGATGTGGGCTCGTTGTCATCCATAGAAAGGAAGTCAGGGTCGGAAACACCTCAGACGCAGATAAGGAAGGGGCGCATATGTAAACAGGCACAATATGGCGCTGCAGTCGCTGACGCCTGTATAAGACAATAAGTGTGTGGCGCAGTTGTTAGATCGGTTACTGCTGCTACAGTGGCAGGTTATCAATATTTAAGGGGCTCCGGAACGCCCTATACTTGCAATGTTAAAATAACGCTTATAAATTACATCTTTCCTCACAAAGTATTTGAGGTAGGAAGTTGAGCTTTTTACAGATTATTTATTGGAATATGGGCTACAACTTAACACAGGGATTTTACAAAATTTTAGTTCAGTTATTAAAGATGATTTTTTTTCAATTGTAATGAAAATTCACAACATTTTTTTGCAATTTTTTATTTATATATTCAAAAATATACAGTTTTTTGGAAAAAGGCTGTGTTAAATTATGCAGAAGGTACTGTGTAACATTTACTGAAAGTTTGAAACAAATATGTTTGGAAGATCCGTAGAAAACATGTAATTAGTATGAGAAAATAAAAGTTTTGGGAATCGAGCGACAAAGATTGGATTAACTTTTTAGTGCATTCCAGGTCCATAGGATGGATTATCTTCATCCTCTGCAAACTCCTCCTCCAGCTTCCTCTTGTTCCTCCTCCTGTTTACTTTTGCTTGTATTTCTAGACTCTTTACAGCCCTGTCTGCAGCCCGAAGGCGTTCCTTGTCTAAAGCAAGCATCGCTCGTTGTTGTGTTCGTAGATTTTGCTACCATTTTCTTCAGTTGCAGTTACTGCAACACTGTTCCAAAAGGTGGTCATGTATGAACACTTATCACATTTCAGTTGTATTTCACTAGCAAGTCCTACGTGCTTTATTATGGAGAGCTCCAGACCAACTTCACTACAATGAATACATCTTACACAGTTTGAAAAAATTCCTTTGAGAACCGACATATCAAATATTTCATTCACATCCGATTCGCCCATAAAACATTCATAGTTTTCAAAATGGTTCAAATGGCTCTGAGCACTATGGGACTTAACATCTGTGGTCATCAGTCCCCTAGAACTTAGAACTACTTAAACCTAACTAACCTAAGGACAGCACACAACACCCAGCCATCACGAGGCAGAGAAAATCCCAGACCCCGCCGGGAATCGAACCCGGGAACCCGGGCGTGGGAAGCGAGAACGCTACCGCACGACCACGAGATTCGGGCATTCATAGTTTTCACTCATTGAACCAAGCTTCTTCTATGACGTATTTTCTTTCCCACTTTGACTGCTATGGGCAGTTGTACTTGAGAGGTTAGGTTCGCTCACTTGGTTATCGTCTTTATTGTTTACAGTAACAACACATACCTTTGGCTTTCCAACATTTCTCCTTTTCTTAAAAGCCTTCAGAGGATTTCTAATAACTTTACTTTTACTCATTATTATACTTCAACAAAACAGAGACTCAAGAAACAGAATTAATTACGAATATTTTCGAGATAACGACAGAGTAAATAAACATGAAACAATCGACAATCACACCAGCGATATATATTGAACCATCACAGGTTAGCCACAACACATACTTTATCTCACATCACTAAAATGTACCTGATGAACACGGACGTTAATAATAACACCATTTGACAGCGGTTTAACAGCGCCACAGTGGGTCACGCCCATGTAGAACACATTTCAAAAAAAATTTCAAAATAGTTGTAGTCTTCGGAATTGAATAAATTATATATCTATTAAAAGGTAATAGTCTGCAGATTCAGAAAACGCAAAAAAGTAAAAATTGAACTTTTCATGATTTTGAGCCTTTCCGGAGCCCCTTAAGTGAGTTGGTGTTATAGTCGGCGCACGAGCGATGGGAAACAGCATCTCAGAGGTAGCGACAGAGTGGGGATTTTCTCGTACGACCATTTCAAGAGTGTACCATGAAGCCGGTAAAATATCAAACCTCCGACATCGCTGCGCCCGGAAAAAGATCCTGCAAGAATGGCACCAACGACGACTGAAGAGAATCGTTCAACGTGACAGAAGTGCAACCCTTCCGCAAATTGCTGCAGATTTCAATGCTGGGCTACCAACAAGTGTCAGCGTGTGAACCATTGAACGAAACAACATCGATATGGGCTTTCGGAGCCGAAGGCTCATTCCTGTACCCTTGATGACTGCACGACACGGACCTTACATCTCGCCTGGGCCCGTCAACACCGACATTGAACTGTTTATGAAGGGAAACATGTTGCTTGGTCGGACGAGTCTCGTTTCAAATTGTATCGAGCGGATGGGCGCGTACGGGTATGGAGACTACCTCATGAATGTATTGACCCTGCATGTCGGCAGAGGACTGTTCAAACTCGTTAAGGTTCTGTATTGGTGTGGGTCGTGTGCAATTGGAGTCATATGGGACCCCTCATACGTCTACATACGACTCTGACAGGTGACACATACGTAAGCATCCTGTCTGATCACCAACATCCATTAATGTGCATTGTGCATCCAGGCAGACTTGTGCAATTGCAACATGACAATGCGACTCCCCACACGTCCAGAATTGTTACAGAGTGGCTCCAGGAGCACTTTTCTGAGCTTAAGCACTTCCGCTGACCAACAAACTCCCCAGACATGAACATTATTGAGCATATTGGGACGTCTTGCAACATGCTGTTCAGAACAGATCTCCACCCCGTCGTAGTCTTACGGATTTATGGACAGCCCAGCAGAATGCATGGTGTCAGTTCCCTCCAGCACTGCTTCAGACATTCGCCTAGTCCATGCCACGTCGTGTTGCGGCACTTCTGTGTGCTCGAGGGTGCCCTACACGGTATTAGGCAGGTGTACCGGTTTCTTTGGCTTTTCAGGGTATTTTCTTAATTGCTGAAGATAATCAGCTTTGATCGAAAATACTCACACCGCAAAAGAGTTCGCAAATGAGGCTCGAAATAGACGACATAAATTTTTGTTGAAAATATTGGAACACTTGTTAAATTCTCTCGCGATGAGTATGTCGGCAGTAGCGAAAATGGTGCCATGATAGGAGGTGGGAGACTGGTTTAGGGTAATGAGCTTGAAACAAAAATTATTTTAAAACTGTTATAGAATTGAATTTTACAAGGAATTTTTATACGGGACTATAGCTCCTAAACATCCCAAAATCAGGAAGAAGAAAGTAACAGCATACAAATAGAAAGCGAAATGATATAGGTAAAAGCAGAGACCTAGCATGCCTACAGCGAAAAGCACATACTAAACAAAAATTTTAATTTAGTGCATTTAAAGGTAGCTAAAACTTTATCTCCTGTACATTTGGACATCTTGTGCACAGTATATTTATATACAACAGAGTAGATAAAGAACAGAAATACTTGCAAGGTACCATAAGAAAATATTGTGTATGTCATGTCGTAGGAAACATGGAAATCTTACTGTGCATAAAAAAACGCAAGTCTTTTGACAAATTTGTTAATCTTACGAATAGTCCTCTTACCGATGAGGAGAAATCTCTCCTGTCAAAGGGATTAAACTGTAATCCCAAACCAACGTCAATACTGAAAAACGTAGAGAGAATTATAGCACACGTCAAATGTGCAAGTGATGTAGCAAAATCACCCACTCGTAAAGGGAATAAGCTCGCAGTCTGTCACCAGCGCATTACAAGTGGTGTTACAGTAAAAAAATAACCGTAATAATGAAAGTAGGATTATACACAATTTGAATGAGACGTTAAAGAGAGAAGTTCACAAGGGCAGATAAAGGATTCATTATGAGTGACGAGGAATACGTGAATAAAAAAGAAAATTCTCCTAATACGGGACTAACGAAGTGGCTGAAAGTCTAACAAAACAGTTTCATCCACGAATGAAACGCAATATTCAAAACTTTGGTTTCCTATTTTCTGATAAAGAATACAAAAGAAAAAATGAAAAATATTAAACGGGCGTCCAGAGGCAAAATTTCACAAAAAGGACAAATCCATGACGCTTTTACGTAACACGAGTTCTTACGCTCCGGTAAATGCTACGCTGACCCAAAGGCTGAAAATCCCTTGCATTATATGTTAAAAAACAATTATGAGTTTGCGGATAAAGTTAAGGGGACAATCAATCACACCAGTTGATTCAGTCGCTGCGTCTGTAGATGTGCGGAATTTATGCAATAATGCTGCTCGCAAGACGTGGAAATAATTACGAAGAACCTTATGAAGCAACAAGAATGCTACAGGAGAAACAGGAGAACTAACCGAATTTATAGAACCGACGTTGTCATGCAACTATTTCAGTTTTATTGGCGTCACGAACTTACAACCGAAATTTTCCTTAATCATTTGAAACATTAATTTTCACGAAGAATTTTGCAACAGATCGCAAAATTCTCCACTACTACCGTTATATGGATGAAGGCATTTGGTTAATTGAAGGAGCTAAAAGCGATGTTAATGAGGTAGTGAAGAGTACGTTAGGTTTTTAGTTGAGCACGAAAATAGAGCAGCCATCAATTAGCTTGATACTATGTTTACAAGTTATGCGGGCAAACAGCGTCTTAGCGTGTACAGAAAACCTACTTGGTCAGACATTAATACTGATGCAAAGTCTTGGCATTCTGATGTTCCCAAGATAGCCTATTTTCGATCTACAATTAGTAGCTTATTGAAACAGCCGTAAAGCGAGCGAGACAGGAGCTCAGAAATTGCTGCTACTAGTACAAATACAAGTTGCGGTAAGCAACAAAGTTGCTACAGAAAGTTAAAATGCAACAACAAGTAAAATAAATGTTATTCCATTGACATGCCAATATGAAGACAAGAAAATCGTGTACATGACCATGAGTTATAAAGAGCGAGTATAGAAGTAATTGCTAGACTGTTTCGTAGTACCAGTTTTCGTATAGGTTTTAAGACTTATGACGTTCTTCGCCTGAGATTGAAGCACCACATGAATTACGAAAAGATTCGAAATTCACAGCGTTAGATGTATATAAAGTGAAGTATGAAAACTGTGTAAAAGCTTACGGAGGTCAAATAGGCATATCGCTTGAAATACGTTTCAAAGAGCACGCTTCAATACGCAATAGTAAAACAGCGTTTGGTGAACATTATCTAAGATCAAAGCAGTCTGTTGCAACCACTAAAAAATATTTCGAAGTTGGAAGAAACTGAGACTTTTACACACCATTTGCCTGAGCCTGGCAATACATCAAATCATCAAAACCACTTCATCAACTGTGCTTTTTTTACTGATTTCGAAGACCTCTTCTAGCGCGTCCACCTCGATTGTCCTGGTAGCAGGCCCTGTGCGGAATGGATTCATACATATTGCAAAACCTGCCCGCTGTACAAAGCCAACAAGTCAAAGTGTCGCTTTCTGTTCCCTGTAATTTTAGTGGCTTCACACTCTTTACTTTTATAACTAATTAACTTCCACCCTTTACGATTTTATTCGGTCATTGTTTTACACTTTTACGATTTTAAGGCGCTTTATTTAAACCTGAAGAGGGGCAGCAGCCTCTTCAGTAGCTGCAGGAGCAACAGTCTGGATGACTGACTGATCTGGCCTTGTAACATCAACCAAAACGGACTTGCTGTGTTGGTGCTGCGAACGGCTGAAATCAAGGGGAAACAACAGCCGTAATATTTACCGAGGGCATGCAGCTCTACAGTATGATTCTATGATGATAGCATCCTCTTAGGTAAAATATTGAGGAAGTAAAATATTTCCCCATTCGGATCTGCGGGAGAGGACTGTTCGGGAGGACGTCATTGTCAGGAGAAACAAAACTGGCGTTCTACGGATCGGAGCGTGGAATGCCAGATGCCTTAATTTGGCAGGTAGCTTAGAAAATTTAAGAAGGGAAATGGACAGATTCAATTTAGATATAGTCAAAATTAGTGAAGTTCGGTTGCAGGAGGAACAGGACTCCTGGTCAGATGAATACAGGGTTATAAATACGAAATCCTATAGGTGTAATGCAGCAGTAGGTTTAATAATGAGTAAAAAAATGGGAACGCGGGTAAGCTACTATGAACAGTATAGTGGGCGCATTATTGTAGCCAAGATAGACACGAAGCCCACACCCACCACAGTAGTACAGGTTTATATGCAACTAGCTCCGCCGATGAGGAAGAGGCTGAGGAAATGTATGATGAGATAAAAGAAACTATTCAGGTAGTTAAGAAAGCTGAAAATTTAGTAGTCGTGAGGGACTGGATTTCAACAATGGCGAAAAGAAGAGAAGGAAAAGTAGTAGGTGGGTATGGTCCGGGGGAAAGAAATGAAAGAGGAAGCCGCCTGGTAGAATTTTGCACAGAGCATAATTTAATCATAGCTAGACTTGAGAGAAGGTTGTATACGTCGAAGAGACCTGGAGACACCGCAAGGATTCAGGTGGATTATATAATGGTTAGACCGAGATTTAGAACCAGATTTTAAATTGTAAGACATTTCCAGGGGCAGACGTGGACTCTGACCACAATTTATTGGTTACGAACTGCAAAAAGGCAGGAATTTAAGGATATGGGACCTATATAAATTGAAAGAATCAGAGGGTGTAAAAGGTTTCAGAAGGAGCATTAGGGAACGATTGACAAGAACAGGGGAAAGGAATACAGTAGAAGAAGAATGGGTAGCTTTCTGTAATGAAATAGTGAAGGCAGCAGAGGATTCAGTAGGTAAAAACACAAGGGCTAGTAGTAATTGTTGGGTATCACAAGAGATATTGAATTCAATTAACGAAAGGAGAAAATATAAAAATGCAATAAATGAACCGGACGAACGGGCTAGAGGACAAACGCTAAGATGTAGAAGCATATACCACTGGGGTGAGATGGATACTGCCTGCAGGAAAATTAAAGAGAGCTGTACGAATATCTATGGCTCAGATGGGATACCAGTCCTAAGCAAAGAGGGGATAGGACAAAGGTGGTATGAGTATACACTGGGTCTATACAAGGAAGATATACCTAAGAGTAACAATATGGAAATCGAAGAGTAGAGAAAGATGGGAGGGGAGATATGATACTGCATGAAGAATTTGACAAAGCACTGAAAGGTTTAAGTCGAAACAAGGCCTGGGGAGTAGACAACATTCCGTTAGAGCTATTGACAGCTTTGGGAGAGCCTGCCACGACAAAATTCTTCCATTTGGTGAGCAAGATGTATGAGAGAGGCGCAATACACGCAGACATCAAGAAGAATATAATAATCCCAATTCCAAAGCAAGCAGATGCTGACAGGTATGAAAATTACCGAACTATCAGTTTAATAAGTCACGACTGCAAAATACTAACACGAATCCTTTACATAACTGGTAGAAAAAACTGGTAGAAGCTGTCCTCGGGGAAGTTCAGTTTGGATTCCGTAGAAATGGTTGAGCTGTGGCGCCATTGAGTTGGTAGACTGTTCTGTCAGGTGCTACTGGCTCAAGGATAGTATCGACAATCTCTCTTGCGCCCACATTGCCAATATCTATGAGGAAGAGTTGGTATCTGTGGGTTGTGTCTTTGCTTGCCGATATATATATATATATATGGCTTCGCTGGCCCGAGGGGGGGGGAGGCACGGAGTTTGGGGAATGGCGGTAGCTTTGTGACTGGAGGTGGTCACGAGGTCCGAGTGGCCGAAGCCACGAGCTACGCAAGGAGGGCCTTCGCAGAGCGAAGATACCGGAGTACTTCACCGGGGTCAGCGTCGACTACAAGCAGCAGGCCGACATCCTGTCGGTTGATTGGCAACAACCGTGTCGGACGACCGCTCGTGGGCTGGCTGTCTTCTTCTACCTGGCTTTCATCGGCACCACTCAGTAACCACCGCGACGGACTGTGGATCCATGGAACTGAATGCTGATAGAGGGGAGTAGCATTCTGTAATCATCGTGGTGATTTGTGTCATTGTCTACCTGCCTTCCTAACCAGAAGGTTTGTACCTGACCCTCAGAGTTTCACTCGGTCGGCTCTTTGGTCGTAAATATTGGCCGTAGTATTGTTTTGAGACACAAGTTGTCGTTTGAAAATTTGTTCCGCTATTATATTGCAGTTACTTTCTGATTTATACCCCATCATTAATGTTCTAATGAATCAATGGTTCAAATGGCTCTGAGCACTATGGGACTCAACTGCTGAGGTCATAAGTCCCCTAGAACTTAGAACTACTTAAACCTAACTAACCTAAGGACAACACACACATCCATGCCCGAGGCAGGATTCGAATCTGCGACCGTAGCGGTCGCGCGGTTCCAGACTGTAGCGCCAGAACCGCTCGGCCACCAGCGGCCGGCTCTAATGAATCATCTCCCGATCGTAAATACAGCCGGAACAAATGTACTAAGGCGGCCGGAGTGGCCGAGCGGTTTAGGCGCTACAGTCTGGAGCCGCGCGACCGCTACGGTCGCAGGTTCGAATCCTGCCTCGGGCATGGATGTGTGTGATGTCCTTAGGTTAGTTAGGTATAAACAGTTCTAAGTTCTAGGGGACTGATGACCTCCGATGTTAAGTCCCATAGAGCTCAGAACCAAATGTACTTAGGCACAAGTTGCCCTTAAACAAAACAGGGGTCTTGTGGTTAGATTTAGATGTTAACCGGCTCAATTCTTTGGTTGCAATTGCAATACTAATAATCTGAACAACCTGTTGCACTGAGCTGTGCGTTGCTGGCGTTGAAAGACTGCGTCACTATTGGTGTATTTTTAACTGGACCTTGTGGTTTCGCCGAGTGAGTTCTCTTGTTATAAGTGTTCACAAGTAATGTTTTAGGACGATCCTTCAGAGCGATCTTAATAACTGACAATCATCAGGGCTTTAGTCAAAACGAGACTGTCAAAAGGGACTGGTTGGGATCCAGTCGCACCTTGCTTGCTTTGAAGTAAGTCTTATCATTGTCGTATTGTTTCCTAATCTGTTCAACCTTTAAGCACAGATGCGCATGTTAACCCAGAACCTCTCGACATACAGCTTTCACATTAAAAGTTACGTCATCTGTTTTGAGTAATTGAATCACTCTTGTCATTAATGGTGCTTATATAGTTTTCATGTGTTTCAGAAGGGCATTTAATAAGAGAAACTGTGTCCAGTGCGATAGTAAACACCGCAGTTTCACCCGATAACGGGCGGGCTGCAGATTCGGTCGTCTCTTAATTATTGTAATATTGTTTTCTATTTTGATTTCTCTCTCAAAGGCTTGTTCATTTTACAAATTTCTTCATTTTGTAAAAAAAAATATGGTTATATATTGTTAAATAAACAGGTTTTGTGAAAGGAAAGTATACTGGTGGGTCTTCTATCCCACGTTTTCCTTAATTCCAGTGAGTACCAGGTCTCAATGTTCGAACACTTGAGGCAATAATGACCCTACGACTTATCGCAGAAGATAGATTAAGGAAAGGCAAACCTACGTTTCTAGCATTTGCAGGCTTAGCGAAAGCTTTTGACAACGGTGCCTGGAATACTCTCTTTCAAATTCTGATGGTGGCAGGGATAAAATACAGGAGGCGAAAGGGTATTTTCAATTTCTACAGAAACCAGATGGCAGTTATAAGGATCGAGGGGCACGAAAGGGAAGCAGTGGTTGAGAAGAGAGTGAGAGAAGGTTGTAGCCCATCCCCGCCGATGTTATTCAATCCGTATATTGAGCAAGCAGTAAAGGAGACAAAGGAAAAATTTGGAGTAGGAATTAAGGTCCAGGGAGAAGAAATAAAAACTTTGAGGTCCGAAGATGAATTGTAATTCTGTCAGAGACAGCAAAGGACTCTGAAGAGAAGATGAATGAAATGGAAAGTATCTTGGAAGAAGGATATAAGATGAACATCAAGAAAAGGAAAACGAGAATAATGGAATGTAGTCGAATTAAATCAGGTCATACTGAGGGAATCAGATTATGAAATGAGACACTTAACGTAGTACTGGATTTTTGTTTTTGGGTAGCAAAATAACTGATGATGGCCGAAGTATGGAGGATACAAAATGTAGACTGTCAATGGCAAGAAAACCGCTTCTGAAGAAGAGAAAATCGTTAATATGGAGTATAGAGTTAAGTGTCAGGAACTCTTTTCTGGAAGTATTTGTATGGACACAGTTTCTCTTATTAAATGCTCTTCTGCAACACATGAAATCTATGTAAGCACCACTAATGACAAGAGTGATTCAATTACTCAAAACAGACGACGTAACTTTTGAAAGCTATATGTCGAGAGGTATGGCAGTGAAAGTTGGACAATAAACAGTTTGGACAAGAAGAGAATAGAAGCTTTTGAAATGTAGTGTTACAGGAGAATGCTGAAGATTAGATAGGTCGAGCACGTAATTAAGGAGAAGTTGCTGAATAGAATTGGTGAGAAGTGGAATTTGTGGCTCAACTTGACTATAAGAAGGGACTGTTGGTAGGACACATTATGAGGCATCAATGTAGTACGAATTTAGAACCGGAGGGGAGCATGGAGGGTAAAAATCGTAGAGGAGACCAAGAGACGAATACAATAAGCAGATTAAGTGGGATATAGGTTGCAGTAGTTACTCGGAGATAAAGAGGCTTGCACAGGATAGAGTAGTATGGACAGCTGCATCTGAAGACTACAACAACAATAATTTCATTTTATTTAATCGTATATTTTTGCTTTTATATCTCACTATTTTATACCTTTTACAGTTTTATAATTCAATTGTTCTACAGTTTTAACACTTTAACGTTAATTTTACTCCTCTCCTCTATCGTAACCCCCCTCCACTCAGCCTACTTTTTCTCTCGTCCCCCTCTCTTAACCGCTTTTCTACACTCCCACCTCCGTTCACCAATTAACTATTTAAGCCATAATACAGTTGCACACCACAGTATTCCGATGTGTAGTTCCCATTTAGACATGACGAGTTTCTTACGCAACTGTACAGGTAGAATCAGTATTTATTTACATTTCTTATCTCCTATTATAAAAATGTAGCCTATTACTTTGTTTTTAGCTCGTAAAAATGATCTACTTTGATCGGAACTAGTCGTAGCATAAAAAATTGTGCAACCGGCATGGAAAAAGTAATAGTATTAAAAAGGGTATGTTGTCAGCTTCTACCATGTCCTTGGTAGTTATTACAGAAAATTTGATTCTGAAGCTCAGGTCGTAAATATCACATTGCACCAACATAATGTATGGGCAAACGAATTCTAGAAATAGTAATATCGATTAATTTAACACCTCTCCAAGATTACTCTTCATACAATCATCCAAAAATTGAGGGTTGTGTGCATATAATTTAATAGGTAATTTCCTTGTTTTTGGATGTGTTAGGACGCACATGTAACATTTGTAGCGTTTAGTTATGTGTACGCATCCTCATTAGAGACGCTGCGTTGCCCAGAGGTTGGTTAGGTCATCTTTGCTGTGCAGCGATGCGCGGGTGTTAAGTGTTGATCGCGAGGGGAAGAGATGGTGAGTTGTAGCTGGGATGTCGTGTCAGTGAGCTTGTACAGGAGTGACACAGAACGTGGGGCTCTTGGGAATTATTTTATTGATCTGATGGAGGATATTGTTATTACAAAAGGAATACTATCATTATGCATTAAATGAGATGGATTTATTAAGATAGATATCATTTGGAGAAAATTGGGATTTAAGGTATGGAATGAACATATTTTACTTTATTGCATTTAGCTAGGCGCTCTTGGTTAAACGATGACATCCAAATCAATAATTTATCGCTAATTTTGTAACGTTTTGTTACAGTCAGTGGATTTCAAAAGATGAAAGGCTAATCATTAGTATGAGGACTTCTGTCTTGGAATAAATTTTCGTGTTGAGTTAGATTTTTGTATTTCACCAGCGTTGATCTTACGCAATTCTAATCTGTAATGAAATATTTTCTTATTGATTGCTAAGGTTTCAATGGTGAAGTTTTGTAAATCGAACAGTGTCGATATTTGTTTTTAGATGAACATTTTAACACATTTTCTTCAGCAGAATTGTTGTCTAGAGAGTAACTCAGAATTTTCATGTGTCATTATCTAGCTTCCATTACCTGATGAACTTTGTTTTTTTTATGAGAGATAAAGTTTATAAGAGCCAGGTTCGCATTGCATATATTTAAGAGATCACATTGCACTACTGCGATTTTGTGTAGTTAGTAGCAGCTCAGAAATGGAGACACTCTTTTTATTCTTTTCTCACGAGAGCAGTTATACGGCTTTTTCCGTTGCACGGGTGAGCCAGATAAAGGAGATACATGTTTTCGGTTTCACAGGTTCAATTAACAGCGCTGAGTTTAATTATTCTCATTAAGGTTCAGACTCAATTATTTTTGTAACAGACAGTGTTGTTTCAGACAGGGCGAATTTCATTTACATTCTCGCAGTCAGATTTGCTTGTCATTCTCACAGTTTTAGTTCTTTACTGTATATGTTAGTTTAGCTTATGCACATATTTCTTTTCCAAGAATGGAATTTTATGACATGGAACAGCTCACATTTATAAAGAGACTATACTTTCAGAAAGAAGAAATCCAGAAGTAAAGGAAAGTTATGTACGAGCATTCACATAATATTGTCTATCTTTTTTATTTATTAGGATAACTTTAAAAATTGCTACTTATCGACAAACCTATATTTATTGTAAATGTGTTATTGAAGATGCTATAGAAATAATCTTCCAGCCGGTACCATCCCATGTTGGAACTCATGGTAATGAGGTGGGAGACGATCAATCAAGAAGGGAACTTCCGTGCAGCACGAGAACATTTTATCGTCTTACCAGTCCGTAAAACCAGCTAACGAACGAACATTTTCGGCGAGAACGATAGAATACTGAGATAGCGATTTTTATTGTTACATTAACGTGAGTGATATCGATAGGCAGCACTGAAATGTATCGACAAATATTGTACACACTCGAAACTGAGCAGGCAAGAATCCATGTAAAACATCGATATTTAAGATTTACCAGTGGTAGCGGTAGTGAGGTATGTCAAAGAGTCTTACTGACATAATTAAGTGCCAATAATTGTTATTAATACGAAGTAATATTTTGTCGTTTGTGTTTATGTTAGTACCTTAGGGAAAAGAAATTGACACAAATACTGTTTATGAACTATGAGAATACCACCAGTGAAAATATTATTTGTATACTTGTGCGAAAGAAAAAGGTAAATTATCAATTTGTTGAGGCAGTAAGAGAGGATAGAGTTATAAAAGACTGTGTGTGTGTAACTGACGATCTGAAATGAACAACTGAAGGCTGTAGCACGACCGAGTGATGAATAAGTAACACTCCAATAACAAGTGACGATACGGAGAAATTTAAGTGAAATACGGATGAAAGTGACTAACTTATTTTGTAAAGAAGACTACGAACTATGAGTTTTGTCTACAATTATTGTGCCTCTCTCAACTTAAAAAATGTGTCATAGACTGAAGTGGCAAACAATGACGGCACGAATGATGAAGAGTAATGAAGTTTAGTACTAAAGTATATCAAACAAATTATAGCGTTCTAATTGGCTTCAATCCTACGAGATTGAACTGTTTAAGCAAAAACTGTTATGACCTTGATTGTGATTTAGTAATTAGCAGTAGTCTGCTTAACGTTCTATGTGAAAGCCTATCAACTTTGGTGAATCATTTACCAATTCAAAATAAACAATTACAGTTGTGAAATATCTACGAACATTTGTGTAAGTCAGATGAATTTCCTTTTTCTGCTACAATATGGCTAAGACAACAACTCTCTTCTTTTTTGGTACTACCTCCTTGTGCTCTATCAACTACAAATCAACTCAAATGTGATGCAGAATTATTTTTCTGTTTCCTTCCCGATATCAAGCCAACTGCCTTGCCGCCGTGGTAACACCGGTTCCCGTCAGATCACCGAAGTTAAGCGCTGTCGTGCTGGGCTAGCACTTGGGTGGGTGACCATCCGTTTGCCGAGCGCTGTTGGCAAGCGGGGTGCACTCAGCCCTTGTGAGGTAAACTGAGGAACTACTTGACTGAGAAGTAGTGGTTCCGGTCTCGTAAACTGACATACGGCCAGGAGAGCGGTGTACTGACCACATGACCCTCCATATCTGCATCCAATGACACCTGTGGGTTGAGGATGACACGGCGGCCAGTAGGTACCGTTGGGCCTTCCAAGGCCTGTTTGGACAGAGTTTAGAGTTCCCAGTATCACGCATCAAATTTGCAAACAGTAATATTTTCTAGAAAGCGGAGCAACAAAGAATCATTATTTTTTTATGCAGAGATTGAACCAGTGGGAATTGCGTGGAATCTTTTAGACACAACGTACTTCTCCGTCCGTTTCGCATTTTGAATTGTTTTGAGAAAATTTTATTTCGTTTAATATTTCTTATGCGTTGGTTGTTAATATGCTCACAAATTTTACACAGTTCTGATATTCACAAGGGCATCTGTATCATTTGTGTGCTATTTTATATTGTTGTATTTAACAGTATTGATTGTATAGGACGAAGATATTTTAATTTTCATTTTTGTAAGGATGATTTTTAAAGTCGTATAGGTATGATAATCTAATAGTAAGTGGAAGCTGAACTGTTGACGAAAACAATCACTATTTATTAGCAGTTCGCGGTCTACACGTTGTTCCAGCTGGGAGGGAATCCGTCGCCCAATTGAGATTAGTGTTTAAATGAAACACTATAGTACAAACGCCACAATATACCGTAATGCAGGGTGTAAATAAAACGTGGGATGATACGTTACAAAGCATAGACGTTGTTTCAGGATACTTAGGGGATGTGTAACTCAGTAAAGCTACACTACAGCAAAAAAATGGTTCAAATGGCTCTAAGCACTATAGGACATCTGAGGTCATCAGTCCCCTAGACTTAGAACTACTTAAACCTAACTAACATAAGGACATTACACACATCCATGCCCGATGCAGGATTCGAACCTGCGACCGTTGCAGCAGCGCGGTTCCGGACTGAAGTGCCTAGAACCGCAAAGCTACAGCGGCCGGCTACGCTACAGCAGTATCAGCCACTTCAGGCTATTTCTGTATGGTGTTCTTACTGAAAATTAGATATAGTACAAATCTACGAAACTGATGGGTCACTATTCGCACCAAACAAATGTATACATCGCGCATCTATGAAGTTTATAATAAAGACGACACTCTTCTGAACTAGTGAGTAGTTCTATCTTGTGAAAAACTAGAACAGTTGGAAAACCTGGGAACAATTTTAGAGCACTAAATAAATAAACGATAGAAATACTTTTCCAGGCTGCTAGGAAAGTCCCCCCTCAAAATTGTGTGTTGACATTAACTTTTTAGTTTTCTGCCGACTACATCGTTGTTAGCTGTAGACACCGATTCTGCATCCCGGTTCTAATAACCTCATCATTTCCTTGATACCAGAGCGGAACGTGCTTCCCCAGAGGTCAACGTTAGGTCATTGTTCGGCCACTGCCATTCACATAGCAGACCTCCAGGGGTAGCTAAACTAACGTAGGTAACAGGATCGCCCTTGTCTAACTTCAAAGCCTTTGCAGGGTCAAGTTTGCCTCCCGGAGAGCGATGTGCTCCGATAACAAGGGCGTACAGCCCTGCCTGCGGTTCAGAAAGTGGCTAGGCTCGAGAACTTTGCTCCAGTTCACTTTCAGTGTTTCATGCAGAGCCAAGACAAAATGCCTGTAACGGTATAGCCATTGCCGTTGTTACAGCAATTCATTTCAGTACTCTCTCTGTTATACCTTATTACGTTGACCACTACAGTGAGGTACACTGAAGCGCCAAAGAAACTGGTGTAGGCTCGAGTATACAAATTCAGAGATATGTAAACAGGAAGAACACGGCGTTGCGGTCAAAAATGGTTCAAATGGCTCTGAGCACTATGCGACTCAACTGCTGAGGTCATCAGTCGCCTAGAACTTAGAACTAATTAAACCTAACTAACCTAAGGACAGCACACAACACCCAGCCATCACGAGGCAGAGAAAATCCCTGACCCCGCCGGGAATCGAACCCGGGAACCCGGGCGTGGGAAGCGAGCGTTGCGGTCGGCAACGCCTATATAAGACAAGTGTCTGGCGCAGTTGATAGATCGGTTACTACTGCTTCAATGGCAGGTTATCAAGATTTAAGTCAGTCTGAACGTGGTTTTATATTCGGCTGAGGTAGCGATGAAGTGGGGTTTTTCCCTTAAGACCATTTCACCAGTTTAACGTGAATATCAGGAATCCGGCAAAACAGCAAATCTCCGACATCGCTGCAGCCGGAAAAAAATCCTGCAAGAACGGGACCAACGACGACTGAAGAGAATCGTTCAACGTGACAGAAGTGCCACCCTTCCGTAAACTGCTGCAGATTTCAGTGCTGAGCCATCAACAAGTGTCAGCGCGCGAACCATTCAACGAAACATCAGCGATATGGGCTTTCGGAGCCGAAGACCCACTCGTGTACCCTTGATCTACATGGATACTCTGCAAATCACATTTAAGTGCCTGGCAGAGAGTTCATCGAACCACCTTCACAATTCTCTGTTATTCCAATCTCGTATAGCGCGCGGAAAGAACGAACAACTGTATCTTACGGTACGAGCTCTGTTTTCCCTTATTATATCGTGGTGATCGTTTCTCCCTATGTAGGTCGGTGTCAAAAAAATATTTACGCGTTCGGAGGAGAAAGTTGGTGAGTGGAATTTCGTGAGAAGATTCCATCCAAACGAAAAACGCCTTTATATTAATGATGTCCAGCCCAAATCCTGTATCTTTTCTGTGACACTCTCTCTCATATTTCGCGATAATACAAAACGTGCTGCCCTTTTTTTGAACTTTTTCGATGTACTCCGTCATTCCTATCTGGTAAGGATCCCACACCGCGCAGCAGTATTCTAAAAGAGGACGTAAAAGCGTAGTGTAGGCAGTCTCCTTAGTAGATCTGTTACGGTGGTTGCAAAAATACATTGTTTCTTACGTAGGCTTACGTAAAGTACTTTAGTTTTGCTGCTTAAGTTTACGGTGGTTGCAAAAATACAGCGTTTCTTACGTAGGCTTATGTAAAGTATTTTAGTTTTGTGGCTTAAATTTATTTACACATAAAAAGAAACGTTTCAGAGTCTTGCCTCCGTGGCCGTCTTCCCGCTGTGTCACGCTAAGTAGCAACTCAATGTGTATTTTTTCATTGCAATGTTATGAGCAGGATTCGTTAGTTGATGAAAATTCCCAAGTGCCACAGGACGAGGCCCAGTGAAATACATGTTCAATTTCGGTCACTGTAGGGCAGAAATTTGTTTATACTTTTTCTCCTTTTCCGTGTATTTCAGGTGTATTTATATGTTTCGATACGACCGGTTTTCTCTACAACTTCATACTCTTTTGACTAGTTCTGGCTCTTATCAATTTCATCTATCGTCGGGTAAGGTCTAATACACGTTTCCTGTAGTAAGCAGAACCGTTCCTGAAGTCGAGATCCTTTCGATCTAAGAACCTTAAGATGGCTATTATACTGCAACACTAACTGAAGTGAGGTTTGGAAGTCTAGTTTCTGTAACCTTACTGTGTTCCATCAAAACACGGCCCCAGTTACATCAATTTTGATTACTATCTCCAGAATGTATACCGCAGGTTCGCTGAATTCGTTCTAAGTGACCAAAATAGTTCAGTCTGAATTCCCCAAATGCATTTTAGCAAATACGATGTTCGTTTTTCTTATTATGTTAAGGTAAGAAGTACATATCTGAAAGGAGAAGCTTTTCTTTCATAATAAGCTTTCCTCGCACCACGTTGCATACCACCAGAAAGTTGCTTTTAATATCCACTGAGCCATATTTTTTTCGTATTTCAATGATTTTTTGTCCTAAGTTGAGAAAGTCTATTACTGCAAAATGACTTGAAGTCCGTAACACACATTTCTACACAATTGTGAGCCACTTACAAGAGGAGGCCGCAACGTTGGGATCACAGATTTGCTTCGGACTTCGTACACCTTTAGCACACCATTAGAACAACATAATGTGGAAGTAGTGAGGTGCACTAGGAAATCGCGAGAGAAGTTTTGCGCGACTATTTCGTAACTGATGTATTTGTGCGCAGATACTGGCCGTAAAAAGTCATTGTTGTCAAGTGGTTAGCGTTCCTGTGCTGGAAGAGGGTCGTAAACGCTTATCTTTTAATCAATATTTTTTTCGTCACTGGTCACATTATTTCATTTGTATGACGTTTGAGAGGTAACATAGTGAAACAACCCAAGTGCATTTTCATGAAGTTGGAGTGAATTTCATATGTTATTTGACTATTTACTAATTAAATTTTCAAGGTAGAGGGACAGGCTTGGAAAGCCCAAGTCAAACACCGATAAATAATCATCCGAATGGCGTTATTCACAGTCAGCAATGTAGTAAGTCACAATGTGCCAGACCACAAGGGCAGCGTACGATTGCTCGTCTGATGTGCCCTCCGCATCACACGACGCAGGATCGTATTTGTCATGCAGACATGGAAATCATAAACTGAAACTTCAGACAAATACACGTGGCCATTTTCCCGTTACATTACCTCTAAAATGTCATATAAATTAAATAATAAACCAGTGATGAAACAAGTACGCTAATAATTAAGTTTTAGATGGAGTCGAACCTTCGTCTCATAGAAACTTGTCCTACAAAGCTCGGACGCTAATACTTAACCACCGCTTACCCTAACATCCGGCAACTACGCACAGATACATAAGCCTCATAATAGACGCGCAAAAGTTTTCTCGCGATTTTCTCGGAATTTCCAGAGTAGTGCACCTTACTATTAGCACATTCTATTGTTTCAATGGCCTACTAGACGTGTACAAAGTTTGAAATAAATCTGTGATCCTAACGTCGTGACTTCCCCGTGTTAGTCTTTGTCCTCTTTCAAGATATTTATGGAGTCAGGAAGCTAGACGTCAACTTTACAAACATATCGTAACATACTCCTGGTCACATCTACAAAAATGTCGTACTATACTCGAGAATACCGAGCGAATGTTTAGTAACTTTTTACATAATTTGCATTGCGAGACTCTTACCGATTTATTCGAAACTGTCTCGAAATCACACAGCAAATTTTTCTCTACAGGACTTCTGCTCTGTTTCGTGACTCGCATATATTTCTCAGTTCTTAATTGCTCCTGAATCTCCTTTGGTTTATGTGAGGGTTGGGTTCTGGGGCCAGAGGCCGCCACGTTGAATTTCCGACGTCTGGTGCCTCTGGCGCTCCGGGATCGGTAGAGCAGGACAATCCGGAGTCGGACGACAAAAACTTCTTGAGACGGCTGATGGAGAGTGGCTGCAGTCTTTGCCTTGGCAAACCGTTGATCGGGGCACGTGGTTGGTCAACCGGAGATTCCAAGCCGTTGTTGGGTCGAGTGGGCGTGAAGAATTTTATGCACGGACCCGCTGGAACTGCTGCGTACCACATTCGCCGACTTTTGGACTCTGAGCCACTTTGAACAGCCACATAAAAAAGGCTATGTTGGTCGACATGGCCGATGGCAATTGTTAACCTACGTGGATTCGTGTGGCCGTTACAGCTTGTAAAAGCGCATTTACGGCCCACGCGATTGAGTGACTTGGTTGTAGTACGTTACTGGTATGCATCATGGTTATTCTTCTGAGTCCACGTGGTTTTGGATGCGCGTTCTTGTCTTGACGAGAATCATATTTATTACATTATGTTCAGTGGCGTGCATCCCGTTATTCATTTGATTATTGTTGAAAAAGGTCTCTTTCACATCTTGGAAGGGGGTTATTATGGGTAAAGTTAACTTGTGAACTATCAATTCACAGTAGTAACCGACGAGTGTATTGGGTAGCGTGGTCTCGCGTTAGCGGTCTCGCATCCCGAGAACGGGGTCAGGGATTTTCACCTGCCTCGAGATGACTGGGTGTTGTTGTGTGCTCTTCATCATCATCAATCATCCCCATCACGGTTGGAGGAAGGTAATGGCAAATCACCTCCACTAGGACCTTGCCTAGTACAGTTGTGCAGGTCATCGTCCCCTACGCTCTGTTAAGGAGTATGGGACTTCATCATCGTCATCGTTTGGTAAAAATTACCTGTTGTCGTTTTAATATTATTTATTCTGAAATGCAGGACAGTGACCGCAGAGTGTAAATTTAAATCTTTCCTTGTTAACTGAGGGTGACCCTGTGTACCGTCTGCCATGTTAGTAAATGGGATTTGTTCCTTATCTCGGGGCGCTTTAAAATTGTTTATTCTACGTGCAGGAAGGTGAACCCAATACACAGTTTGAAAGCTGTTTTGGTTGATTCCAAGCACGGTTATGTCATGCTTGTTCATTAGCTGCTGTCTTAATATTAGTTGTTTCTGAAAGGTAAAAGGGGAGTGAAAGTTTGAATTAAAATTTTCCCTGCTCATTGATTAAAAGTTGTATTAAAAAAAATTGTGATAAAATTGTTTTAAAGATTCTCTTGCAAGGCTAAGTGGGAAGGGGGGAGGGGAGGGAGGTTCACGTCTTGAATTTTCTGTTTATTTTTGTGTAGTAAAAGCATGAAACTTTGTACATTGGAATGTAACTACGGTGCCCATAAACCCCAGCACCACCAAACCACTGCTCCGTCACAGTTTACTTGTTTCGCTGCTCCATCCATTATGAGAAATGACCTGCACTGGAACTATTTATCCAGACATATACCTAGCTAGTCACGTCGCTCTGCTAAAGGAAACGTGGCAGTCGCAGCGGGCTAAAAGGGTCACGAGAAGCTTGCCAGGTTTATGGAAATCCAGGCTGGCCTGCTTTAACCACTGTGCGTCAGTACACGTGTACTCGTGTGCCTCCGCTGCGGCAGGTTGAACTGCTTTACTGGTTGCGGCAGAGATAGGGGCAGGCAGACTGGAAGGAAAATTTGTACACTTCTGAACCTGAGGCGACAGTCGATCTGATATACCAAGAAACGTAATTCTTCGGATCAAGCGACACGTTTCCACTGATCCACGCTCCAGTCTCCATAACCTGCAGTCTTTTTTCACGATGTCGTTGGGTCAACACGGAAGAATGTTGGTGTCGGCTGCTGCAGAGACTCATATTCAGCATTGTGCGCTCCGAAACACTTTTGCCTGCAGCAGGATTGTACCCTGTCATTATATCTGCCACAGATCGCCTCCTATCGGTCTGTACAGCCTCCAGTCTCCAAGTACTGCGAAACGGCGTGGGCGCCCAAGAACTTGTCGCGTACTTGTCGCTCCACCGTCCTTCAACTGCTTTCCGTGGATCAGGGGTCTCCAAACTCTTCCTGTGCCGGAACACTTTGAGAATCCTGGTACTTTTAGGGAACAGCTTGTTTATTTCGGTTAATAACTTATTTAAAAACAAATGAGAAAAATTTGTTTTATTCAGTGACTACTTGAGTTCTAATTCATAACTAATAACTCAGAAGACAATAAAATTTTAAATAAATAATTGGTATCGTCAAAATGTCCAGCAAAACGCCATGTTATTAATGGCCGTTGTTCCACGGAACACAGTTTGGGAAATTCAGCACCACTGATGCTCACGGCGGCGGCAAGCCAACAGCCGACCAGCTTCGCCGTTTCCGAGATGATCGCTCTCATAACGATTACTGGAATTCTCCATTCGCAGTCTTTATTGCCGCTAGATTGATTTATTGATTTCTCATTAGGCATTTCTCTGCTTATTACTTTCCTTAGCGAGGTAGAAAAAATTCCCACTTCGAAACGTCAAAGAAAATTTATTTAAATTATATGCTCATATATGACAATTACATGATTGTCTCTGTATATCCATCTTTTCAGAGATGGGGGACTCGGTTGTTTAGTATACAATGTCACCTTTCAGCCGCCTAATTTCCAAACTGTTATTTTTATTGAGCTATTTCGACGATTTATTACGCCATCATCTTGAAGATGGCCGCCGAATGAGATCACAGGTTTTTTCTTCGTCTGCTAAAAGAACTTATTTAAGAGGAAATAGTGTCAAATTTAAATTTTCTTTGTTTCGTATACTTGCTGTAGTGTCCGGTCTTGTCGCACATCTGAGTATTAGCTTCCGAGCAGAGCTTGTTTTTGAAGTTCCGATAATCGCAACGTAACCAGAAATTTTGCGTGACATAAACACAAAAATTTCTATTCAAGTTTTCTTGATAGTGCAAATTCGTTGAAAAAAAGACAGCTACTAGTTTCATCAGTGTCTATTGTCGCAATAAAAGTGTAATTAACGTTTATAAATCGTGTTATCTAACACATTTCGTATTGTTTACTAGTTAGACAGACGCAATCTAGTGCTAAATTTTCCACGTTATAAACGTTTAAAAACCTGAGCAGGTGACATAGGTGGTGACCTGGACAAGATAGCTTCCCTGACTCATGCCACAAACGTACATTTTGTTGAGCTGATCAGGCGTCATGATTGGCAACACCTTGATGGAGCTATGAGGTGAATCAGTATGTGGTTAGGGATGGCTCTGAGGGCAGCCAACTTTGGTCATGTTTCTCTCCTGCCCGGCGGGAGTATCAACAGATGGGGTTTCACTAGGCATGGCCTACACCTAAACAGGACTGGGAAGGGAAGATTCATGAAAGTGTAGGAGGTGGATCTCGGGCCACACATGGTCAAATACCTGTTGTCAGCAAGTCTTTTTTAGGATAAATCCAGACAACAGGTTCCCCTGTCCAAAGAATATCTCCAGCACTTTAAAAAATACTGAAACAATCACTCACAAGACAGATTTTAGCACTCCAAATATCACAAGTACCAGATGTCACAAAGAAAAACAAATAATTGGAAAGAGTAACATGGGGCATTTCACATACTTCATCAAAACATCCAATCAATACAAAAACGCAACAATTAGAAGTTGAGCTCCAATATTTGAACCACACAGTAGTTTGTGTTACTGAGCACTGGTGTAGAGAGACAGAAACCCAACATATATTGTTATCATCGTACGAAAGGGCAAACTCTTACTGCAGAACTACTTCAAGGTGTGCAGGATCATGCATCAGAAAAGGAACACAGTTCAAATCAAGACATGACCTCCGAACAGTAAGTGAAGACAAACACTTTGAAATATCAGCTATTGAATTAACAGGGCTTGATATCACCAAGAAATTAATCATTTTATGTGTGTATAGACCTCCCAGTAGTAGTGTGGACACTTTTTTCCTTAAATTAACTGAAGTTCTAGATAAAGTCTCAAGCACAAAGGTGAACATAGTGCTGTGTGGGGATATTAACATCAACGCTAATATCATAAATGAATCCATAAGCACCAACATAAACATCCTTCAAAGTTTTGGCATATCCCTATTGGTCTATAGTGCAAAAAGGGTTACTACAATTTCTTTAATTAGACTGTTGTTTAGTTATGGTGTTACATTTACACTTACACATTCGTGATTTCGGCTTCAAAGTGCCATTATCAAGTGTTTTAAGTGTTATAAATTGCTTAAGATGGAATACTGCCATATTAAAATACACTCTTAAAAATACAACAGTATGCCATCTTAGGCAATTTATAACACTTAAAACACTTGATAATTGCACTTTGAAACTGAAATCATGATTGTGTAAGTGTAAATGTTACACAGTAAATAAACAACAATCTAATGGCTGTTCTGACTTTGAAGAAATATATTATGACTCTGGCCCCACATTACGAGAAAGGTTACTACAGTGACTGCATCAGTAAGTGACCATGTGGCCACACATACAAACAGGGAAAAATGTGATGTAGCTGTAAAACATCTCGGACTATCAGACCATCTCTGTCAAATAACAACACTCAAATCAGGCATCGAATCATTCCCTAAACTACAAGCCTACAAACGATATCTATCAGAAATCAAGATACAAGATTTTTCAAAGGAACTAACAAAACAAAGCTGGAATGAAGTGTATAAGGAAACCAATGTGAATGTGAAATTCTCTAAATTCTCCACATTGTTTAAATTGAACTTTGAAAAGGCATTTCCAAAAGTATGCACGTCTGTATCAACATCTCACAAAAGCAGATGGATAACAGCAGGTATCAAAAAGTCCTCCCAAACACTTAAACACCTCAGTTCCATGAAAAAGAGTCGCAATGATCCAGAATTCTTAAATTTCTATCATAAATACAAAACGATCTATAGGAAGGTGCTGACTGCTGCAAAAAAGTCATTTAATGACAAAATAATATATAATGCAGAGAATAAAAGCAAAGCAGTCAGGGATGTTATAAACAAGGAAAGAGGGAGAGGCAAAAAAAAAAAAAACCAGAATAACATACTGCTAAGGGAGGGGGTAAGATAATAAATGATCCACAACACTTATCAAACTATGTAAAAGCATTTTTCAAGTAGTGCAGAGAAGTTACAGCAAAAATTCCCCAAAAGAAATAATATAACACCTGTAAATAATGTTTCAGTAAATACAATGATGCTACTTCCAACCACAAAGAATGAAATCAATAAAACTGTTCAGAAACTAAAAAATAAAAAGTCAGTAGGCTTAGATGAAGTACCAATGTGTGTACTGAAACAATGCAGAGAGATTATACAAGGCCCCTCAACAAATAAATGAATCCTTCACATCAGGGACATTTCCAGAGCAGTTAAAACAGGCAAGAGTTGTACCTTTGCTTAAGAAAGGTAACGCAGAAGACATAGATCACTACCGGCCCATTTCCCTGCTGTCACCATTCTCAAAAATAATAGAAGCAATTAAGAAAGACAGATTAATGAATTACCTGAATAAATACAATTTTTTAGCGAATCACAGTTTGGTTTCTGAAGTGGCAAAAATATGGAATCAGCCACAGTAGAATTCACAAAGGTTATCCTTGATGCTCTTGACAAAGATGAGTGTTTCACAGGCATTTTTTGGATCTTTCTATAGTCTTTGATAAAGTTGACCACAAGATTCCATTAAATAAATTAGAAGCATTAGAAATAAGAGGTGTAGCTAATGACTGGTTTCGATCATACCTAGCAGATAGGGTACAAAGAATAGAGATAACACATACTTCAAATAGATCTAACCATTTAGTAAAACACTTATCAGAACCAAAATACATTAATAAAGGGGTTTCACAGAGCAGCATATTAGGACCAGTACTATTCCTTATATACATCAATTACTTTCCCAGTGGTGCTCATAAGCCCCAACCCACCACCACATCCCAGTGGTGTTACTCAAGGTGAAAATATTCTCTTCACTGATAACAACAATATTATAGTCACTGAAAAAACAAGTGAACTCCTTATAGAGGAAGCAAATGAAGCTCTCAAGGTAGTTTACAATTGGTCAATAAACAATAAAGTGACATTGAACATAAAGAAAACTAATGCCATGAATTTCAGTTTGAAGAGGGAAAATTACAATGTTAAATTAAATGTAGATGGCACCTATATAGACTGTGGAACAAACGCAAAATTTTTAGGAATGAGTATTGATTCTCAGTTGAAGTGGTGTGAACGCAAGGGCACTTGTAAACAGAATGTCATCAGCATTTATGCCTCTAGAATCCTATCAGCATTATATAACATGCAGTGTCTTTTGGTTACATACTATTCATATGTATACTCAATTGTTAGCTATGGAATTCTTTTTTGGGGAACAAATGCACAAAATATGAACACAATTTTCAAAAAAAGAGCCATAAGAGTCACAACCAAAAATGGTAGTCAATCTCATTGTAAAGATCTGTACAGAACACTGGAAATTTTAACTGTTCCGTGTGAATACATTTACCAGTCAGCTGTACACATAAAAAATAACATTGACAATTACTGTACAAACAGTTCTGTCCATAACCATGGAACAAGACCTGGACTCAACTTACATTTTCCAAGAAAAAATAAATTTAAAGGTGAAAAGAGCATTTTCTAACTAGGAATAAAACTGTACATTAAATTACCAACAGAGAGGAAAGAAACTGCAAAAGTACACTTATTTAAAAAGGAGCTAAAAAGCACCTGGTATGCAATAAATTATAGGATTACTTAGATAAAACAGTAGAGGTTTGGTAAAAAAAATGTTATATAAATAAATAATAATAATGACTATAAAACATCCAACATTCCACATAACACCTTCGCACTATGTTGCTTTTTCTTCGATTTTCCTTTTCTAGAAAAACTTACCCCCAAGCTATGCATTGCACAATACTAACACCTCTTCCTCTTTCTGAGCTCAACATCTCACTTATTATAGAGGGATGCTGGCTCAGTTTTCCAGGATAGCAAATGGGAAGCTGTGGTGCAGAAAATGGCCCAGAGATCATCAATGTGTGTGTGTGCGTGTGTGTGTGTGTGTGTTTGTGTGTGTAGTGAGTGAAGTGTTATGAAACAATGTGTGTATGGCGTGTACAGTGACTGATAGTGAGATATGAGTGAACAGTGTGGCATTACATTATTTAGTAATTATTTCTAAAGAAGGATTGTATACCAGCAGTAAATCTAATAATTGTCTCTAACAGGAAGTTTGTAAATGTATGTGTATACAAAGAAGCTTATTTTAACTTCTAAATTCTTTGACATGACCTATATCCTTGTAAAAGAGATCTACGGATGAATAAAACTACTACTACTACTATCTTCAGGCTCCCTGAACAAAGTGAAGAAAGATAACCTGCTGGATATGATGTTTTAAGTGATGCTGGCCCCTAGTTTGACCGGAACCGAGGCTGGAATCTTGTCCAGAGACAGTGCGGACGATAGTGCGAGACTGTCGTACCTGCAGTGTTATGAATTACGAGAGGCAATTTCAGAATCCACGCAACAGAGTGTGATGTGACCCTGCGCGGTTACAAGTGATGAGAATTCTCAACTGTGAAGCTGGTCCGGTTTCCACGCTCGCCACAAAAATGATCAAGGCAGGATTCCGTGAAAATGGTGTAAATGCTACTAGGATGTGACTTGCTCTGAAGACAGGGAGGTTGCGTCATTTCATTCCAAGGCTGATGCATCAGCTGAACCGACTACCTACATCGAAGATGACGCTGTTCGGAATGGTTTCTTTGGACTGTTACATATGACACCAGGATTTATGGACAGTGTTCTTAGGCCAGGAGAACTGAAATTCAAACTTAGTCAAACTGTCAACAGCGATAATTGCTTATATTGACTGAAGATAGTTCCCACGTTACTGTAAGTTTTCACACTGTTGCAGTGTGATGTAGCTTGTCTTGTTGGGTAGCCATTCAGCCTGTCCGTTTTGAATGCATCGTAACAGGAGAAAAGTAACTTGGATAGGGCACTGGATACGAAACGACTTTCCTCAATGCTCTTCACACATTACGTCACTTAATTTTACGATTGCGGTGGGCAGGGTATTAGTGGACCATGGTTCATGGAAACGTGTTGTGTTGTCGGATGGCTCACGTTTCTTGTTACACCAGGTTGATGGTAGTGTCCAGACACAATGTTATCCAAGTAAACGGCTGCTCGAAACATCATCACAGCTGTGAAACATGTGAACATTACTGTGGGCCATGTGTTTCGCTTCATGGTTGATGTCTCCTGACAACAATAGCATCGTCTAGCAGGATAACTGTCCGTATTCCAAGCCCAGAATCGTACTACAGTGGTTTGAGAAGAATCATATCTTGGCCACCATATTCGCCTGATCTGAAGCTGATGGATCGCATCGGGGGAGGGGGGGGGGACTACCAGTTACCATCTCCACACCCACAAACCACCAGCCCATAATTAACGCGAACTGCGTGACCCCTGCATGAGCATCTCATGCCCCGTACACTATCTGATCAAAAGTATCTGAACACTTATTAGCTGACACTAGTGTGGGGATGTGTCCATCCTTTATAACGCTTTGAACTCTGCTCGGGACACTGTCGATGAGGTTTCTGAATGGTTGTGGAGAAACAGGAATTCCTCAAGAGTCGACAGGAGAGAAGAAACTCTTCTTGCATGCTGTGGTCTAGAGCTAAGTGGACATTCTGACTCATACAAAAGCGTTCCATTATGTCTAGGTAGGGACTCTGGGCAGGCTAGTCGATTTCAAGAATGTTGTTGTTGACAAACCATTACCTTGCAGATGCTGCTCTCTGATATGGTCTATTGCCATGCTGATACAGTCATCTCTGAACTGTTGTACTGCACTCAGCACACAATGTTCTCAGTGTGTTTATACCCTTCCATATTTAACGTTTTACTAAGCGCAATAAGGAGACCACACCATACTACTCTGGACTTCACTGGTGGCACAAAATATGATGACAAGTAACGTTCTCCAGGCATTAACCAAACCCCCCCCCCCAAAAAAAAACTTCCATCCGACTGCCGTATGGTAGAGCGTGGTTCATCACTCCAAATCACTTGTTTTCAGTCATCCTCTTTAAAACATGTCACGTGCTGATCAGCTCTTGCTACAGAAATGTATGCCTTACAAGGACTGCTCGACCATTCTACCCTATTCTTTTTAACTGGCTACGCACAGTCATCGTGCTAGGTGGACTACTGGTAGCACTTTGGAATTTACAAGTACTGACTTCCACTGATTCCATGCATTTTCACACAATCATCCTGCCCGCCAGTACATGAGGTCTACCTGATCGTGGTTTAGGTGTGGTTATTCACATTATCAACCGTCGATTTGGAGAGCTTTGGAAGGTCTGAAATTATGCTAGTGGATATCTTACTCAGGCCACATCCAATCACTAGTCCAACTTTGAAGACCCCCAACTGTGCTGAGCACCCCAGTTTTCTGTCACAGCTTTTCCGCCACTCATGACGTCTGGTGGTAGGTTCCACATTACGTAGCGGAATCCAGACGCTTTTAATCAGACAGGGTAAAAGAATTTTTAAGTTTTGCATCACCTCGGTTCCGAGAGTTCCGAACCCTGTGCAGAAAATTGGAATAGAGATCAACATAAACATTATTTCCGCCCTTTTTATTGCTCATGAAAGCCACAAGCCGCACATTGCATGTTGTACCACCTTACAGCGAGATCTTCCGAGGTGTTCATCCAGATTGCTGTACACACTGGTACTCCTAATACCCAGTAACACGCCCTCTTGCATTGCTGCATGCCTGTATTCGTCGTGGCATACTATCCACAAGTTCATCAAGGTACTGTTGGTCCAGATTGTCCCACTCCTCAACGGCGAGTCGGCGTACATCCCTCAGAGTGGTTGGTGGATCACGTCGTCCATAAACAGCTCTTATCAATCTATGAAAGACGTTTTCGATAGGATTCATGTCTGGAGAGCATGCTGGCCTCTCTAGTCGAGCGGTCGTTATCCTGAAGGAAGTCTTTCACAAGATGCGCGCGATGGGGGCGAGAATTATGTTCCATTAGGACGAATGCCTCGCCAATATGCTGCCGATGTGGTTGCGCTATCGGTCCGACGACCGCATTCACGTATCGTACAACCGTTACGGCGCCTTCACGACCACCAACGACGTACGTCGGCCCCACATACTGCCACCCCAAAACAGCACGGGAACTCCAGCTTGCTGCACTCGCTGGACAGTGTGTCTAAGGCGTTCAGCCTGACCGGGTTGCTTCCAAATACGTTTCTGCAGAGTGTCTGGCTCAATGATGCCAATTCTGAGCTGTCCATTCGGCATGTTGTTGGGCCCATCTGTACCGTGCTGCATGGTGTCGTGGTTGCAAAGATGGAGCTCAGCATGGACGTCAGGAGTGAAGTTGAGCATCATGCAGCCTATCGTGCACAGTTTGAATCTTAACACGACGTCCTGTGGCTGCACGAAAAGCATTATTCAACACGTTGGCGTAGCTGTCAGGGTTCCTCCGAACTACACTACTGGCCATTAAAATTGCTACACCAAGAAGAAATGCAGATGATAAACGGGTATTCATTGGACAAAAATATTATACTAGAACTGACATGTGATTACACGTTCACGCAATTCGAATGCATAGATCCTGAGAAATCAGTACCCAGAACAACCACTTCTGGCCGTAATAATGGCCTTGATAGGCCTGGGCATTGAGTCAAACAGAGCTTGGATGGCGTGTACAGGTACAGCTGCCCATGCAGCTTCAACACGATACCACAGTTCATCAAGAGTAGTGACTGGCGTATTGTGACGAGCCAGTTGCTCGGCCACCAATGACCAGACGTTTTCAGTTGGTGAGAGATCTGGAGAACGTGCTGACCAGGGCAGCAGTCGAACATTTTCTGTATCCAGAAAGGCCCGTACAGAACCTGCAACATGCGGTCGTGCATTATCCTGCTGAAATGTAGGGTTTCGCAGGGATCGAATGGAGGGTAGAGCCACGGGTCGTGACACATCTGAAATGTAACGTCCACTGTTCAAAGTGCCGTCAATGCGAACAAAAGGTGACCGAGACGTTAACCAATGGCACCCCATGCCATCACGCTGGGTGATACGCCAGTATGGCGATGGCGAATACACGGTTCCAATGTGTGTTCACCGCGATGTCGCCAAACACGGATGCGACCATCATGATGCTGTAGACAGAACCTGGATTCATCCGAAAAAATGACGTTTTGCCATTCGTGCACCCAGGTTCGTCGTTAAGTACACCATCGCAGGCGCTCCTGCCTGTGATGCAGCGTCAAGGGTAACCGTAGCCATGGTCTCCGAGCTGATAGTCCATGCTGCTGCAAACGTCGTCGAACTGTTCGTGCAGATGGTTGTTGTCTTGCAGACGTCCCCATCTGTTGACTCAGGGATCGAGACGTGGCTGCACGATGCGTTAGAGCCATGCGGATAAGATGCCTGTCATCTCGACTGCTAGTGATACGAGGCCGTTGGGAACCAGCACGGCGTTCCGTATTACCCTCCTGAACCCACCGATTCCACATTCTGCTAACAGTCATTGGATACGATAAACCGTAATCGCGATAGGGTACAATCCGACCTTTATCAAATTCGGAGACGTGATGGTACGCATTTCTCCTCCTTACACGAGGCATCACAACAATGTTTCACCAGGCAACGCCAGGTCAACTGCTGTTTGTGTATGAGAAATCGGTTGGAAACTTTCCTTATGTCAGCACGTTATAGGTGTCGCCACCGGCGCCAAACCTTGTGTGAATGCTCTGAAAACCTAATCATTTGCATCTCACGGCATCTTCTTCCTGTCGGTTAAATTTTGCGTCTGTAGCACGTCATCTTCGTGGTGTAGCAATTTTAATGGCCAGTAGTGTATAATCCGTAGGTAGCGGTCATCTACTGCAGTCCTTGGGCGGCCTGAGCGAGGCATGTCATCGACAGTTCCTGTCTCTCTCTATGTCCGAACAACATCTCCTTTGGTTTTCTCCGAGATGCCTGACATCTCCCTTGTTGGGAGCTCTTCCTGGCACAAACTAACATTGCGGACGCGATCTAACCGCGGTATTGACCGTTTAGGCATGGCTAAGCTACAGACAACACGAGCCGTCTACCTCTTTCCGGTTGGAAAGACTGGAAATGATCGGCTGTCGGACACCCTCCGTCTAATAGACGCTGCTCATGCATGCTTCTTTACATTTTCGGGCGGGTTCAGTCACAGCTCTAAACAGTCAGAGGGACTGTGTCTGTGATACATATCCACAGTCAACGTCTGTCTTCAGGAGTTCTGGGAACTGGAGTGATGCAAAACTTTGTTTCATATATATATCGACATCAACAATTATAGAGGAATCTCTCTGCTCCCAGTGGCGTACAAAATTCTCTCCACAGCACTTTTAAACAGAATGGAACCCCAGGCGAATCCACTACTTGGTGTATACCGCCGGATTCAGAAAAGGGCGATCATCTGTGGAACAGATATGGACCTGAAGACGATACTACAAATGAGAAAATGCAAGAATATAGTAATTACATTCATCGATTAGAGGAAAGCTTATGACTCAACAGACTACGAAACTGTGGTATACACCACTTCTAACAAACACCGAACAACGCGCTCCAGTACGCGGCCGCCAAATACATCGCTGGCCGCACTTCTCTGGGCGGCCCGCTGCTTCCATCGCTGGCCGTCTTCACACGCACGCTCCCTTACGTGGCCGAGAAATACATCGCTGGCCGCACTTCTCCGGGCGGCTCGCGGCTACCATCGCTGGCCGCCTTCGCGCGCGCGCGTTTGTCAGCACACAGCAATTGGCTACGCCAGGAAACATTGCGATTGGTTTTCACTGGAAAACAGCGACCCCAGCCGACGGCTCCATTAACTAGCAAGCCTTATATAAACCCGGCCGCCGCCGCAAACGACAGTCATATCTCACGGACAGGAGTTTCAACACTGACGTGCAGGGCAAACAATCGACACGACAAGGTATACAGGCAGGAGTACCCCAAGGAAGTATCCTAGGGCCCTTACTGTTTAACCTCTACATTAACGACCTCCCAGCTACACATAACACGACGGTAGCAATCTACGCGGATGACACTGCCATCCTTGCGCAAGATTGGAAGCCGTCTAACATTAACTCACGACTACAGACCGCACTCAGAACGGCGGAGCCTTGGCTGGTGAAATGGCGTGTTAGAGTAAACGTCGACAAGTGTGAGGCCGTTCTGTTCACTAGAAGACCGAAGCAACTGCGCAAACATCAGCACTGCAACCCAATAACACTACACACACGCCCAATACGTTTCCGCGAGAAGGTCAAATACCTCGGTGTCTGGCTGGACAGGAAACTACTCTGGGGGGACCACATTCAACACGTGACCAACAAAGCTAACGCGATGCTCAAACAACTCTACCCTATGCTTAACAGGCGTAGCACACTGAATAGGAGGGTGTCTAGGTCCATGTACATGACACTTACCCGACCCCTGATGACGTACGCAGCCCCTGTCTGGGGATACGCTGCGCCTAAACGCCTGCGCCGTCTGCAGCTCATACATAACAAAGTACTCAAAATCATAAGCAACGCTCCGCGCTACACACGCATCGCGGACCTTCACCAGGAATACCGGCTAGATACTATCTTGCAGGTATTCCAAAAACTCTCCACACGACTGTACAATAACACGAGACACTCGCGCAACCCGTTTATCCTTTCTCTGGGTAACTACGACCACAACCATAGATGGAAGCATAACAGACCAAAGACATTACTGGCTAGGAACTGAACATCTATGGTCTATAGAACGCTAACACGACAGTACTGGCGAGCCCCTGCAACACAGTTATTACTGGAAACCCAGATGTGCGACTAGCCGAAAAACAGGCAACCGCAGGGAAACCGTACTGTACACAGCACGCAAACCAGCCACACACACCCCCTACACAGTCTGTGAGCCGATCTATGACCGATCGCCCACTAATCCACAACGACCTTGAACTGTTGCAGGGACGCAGCAACTGCAGCAAGCGCCGCAACAAGCTCCAACAACGACAAAGGTAACGATGCACGATACCTCGAACAAACACAACCACACCTTGCATGCACAGTCGCAGATAGCAAGCCGCTACTGCCCTTACTACCCGTCCTACTGTCGCAGAGGTTTTTTTCCCTTGGCTCTTGCCTTGGCACTTTTTTTCCTCTGCCCTTACAACCGCTACCCTTCAATCGTTTTCGACCACTTCTATCTCCTGATGGACCATGTTAATGAGTAATCTTACCCAGACGCATGGATAACATCACAGCCCGCATCCTGTGACGCCTGATTCAAAAACTAACATGTTTACGGAGGTGACAGTAGAACTTTTGGTTTGGTCACCACGTTGGTGTGGGCGTGGAGGGGCCCCATCCTTGTGTAAAAAAGCAAACGACAGTTCTCATCGGGAAGTGCAGTACGGCGTGTTCCAGCTGCTTGTGGATGACTCGCCGCACCACTCGAGGTTACCTGGCTGCTCGGCGGAAATCTTGCGACTTCACTCGGAGAGACTGAACTTCACTGGACTGGGGAATAATTACGGGACGTGCACCCCACTATGCACATTTGGACATTGGTATAACCAAACTTTAATTATGCATTACTTCTGAGTGTGAGCCTGGGTAGACGCTTGGCTAACATAATTGTTAAAAAGTGATTTGTGATTTAATAAACCAGACTGTCGAGGTTATTGTGTTATTCCTGGTTATAACAGAAACCGTTTTTGAAACCTTGGAAGATTTCGGAATCGACTAAAAGACCCGGAAAATCATAGAACAGGCACTTGCAAGAACAACTGCCAAAGTGAAATTCATGGGTGAGATATCGGAACCCTTTGAAATTAGAATGGGTATACGGCAGGGGGACGGACTGTCCTCGATTCTTTTCAATATTATTGAAGACAAGATCATCAGAGATTTGGAACGTCATGTAAAAGATGTCCAAATTGGTATCAGAAAATAGAACGGTACTAAAGTAAACTGCCTCGCCTTCGCGGACGATATTGCGATTATCACAAACAACAGGACAGAAGCGATTCACGCAGCTGGAAAACTACATGAGATTGGACAGGAAACTGGACTGCAAATTTCGTATGATATAACTCAGTATTTGGAAAGTCGGCCGGAAAATAAATCTCCGCTAATCACGAAACGCGGTAACATCACACAAGTCAGCCACTTTAAATGTCTTGGCGCAACTATACAGTCATCGGGAGTAAACAGAATCGCCAACGAACAAAGGATCAGCAAGCTGCAAGGCAAATTAACATGGGCCTACTACAGCAAGAAAAACATTTCAACAGACGCAAAATGCATTACAAAACAGCGATTCTTCGAGAAGCAGCATAAACAGAAGCAACATACGGTCACTGCAAAATTAGGGAAATAGAAAAACAGGAATGAAAAATTCTTAGGAAGATTTACGAAGCAATCAGCAGAAATGGCATTTGGACCTCAGAATGAACTCTGTCAAAAGACCTACACAGTAACCAAAGAAGTCAGGAAACGGCGAGCAAAGTTATACACACCCATCTCGGCAGGATGGAGAACACCAGAACAGCAAAGAAAGTGGCCGGCATCATAACAAAGAGTAAATGCAGCAAGCAGTGGCTAAAGGAGGTTCAGAGGGACGTGCGACAGATCAACATAGACCATCTCGGACAACGTAACAAGTGCCGGAGTAAAATAATGGATGTGACGTCCCAGCAAACAACAACGCAACAATCTGGGAAAAAGTGGACAGACGAACAACCAGTAGCATGATAAGCCGTTGTGAGTTTGGTACCAGTGCTGTCCACAGCTATTTTGCATAGTGGTCAAGATAAACACTTTCAACAGAGTTCAGCTGGAAATCCTTCCTCCAGAGAGGTGAGACATATTTTCATACAGTAGTTTGGAGCATGTTCTTTTTTATCTAATTGATAAAAGTGTCGTCAACTGCCCACTTAAGGTTAGGTTGTGCCTAAACAGAAGGAATAGATGGTCCCTAATATTGGGTAGTAATAGGTTGCACTATATTGGGTACCCAAACTTCTGAATCAGTTTATACCATTAGATGTCCTGAAGTTTATTCCAGATGAGACCTTTGCAGTCTTTGATAGACAAAGACGTTGGGTCATTGATGGGTTGTGCATAATACAGAGTAGCAATAATAAAAGTGGCTGCAAGTGGTTTCAAAAATGTGGGACGTCTCCTTATGACTCCCTGGTTTCTTCATCTACGGATTTTGCTCCTCAGCAGTCTGCAGCATATGTGGATAAAGTCTCAGAAGCCACAGCCGCACCTTTGGCGCCTTCGGTTATTGAAATTAAAGTAACAGCGGTTCCTACTTTTCAGATCAGCCCACCTCCTCTGATTCCACCTTTATGATGGAGCACGTAAAGCAGTAGTGTTAACGTCATCTTCTTTTAAAAAGTCTTAGTAATAGTCCCTGGTTAAAGGGAAAAGTCACCACCTGCAACAAAACCTACTGTAGGAGTTACATGTGATGCACCTGACAGACCAACATCTGGGGCTACCAAAAGGAAGCTCTTCGTAAGAAAGAACCAAAGAGTCACGAAGCAGCAGGATTATGGTGAGGAAGACTGCGATTCAAGCGTTTATGAAACTATTGACATATATATACCATTGGTGACCATGCAGCTCGTTACAATGTAATTACAATGAAATTAACACCCTTAGCTGCTCACAGGCGTTGACATACGTCAACGGCGACAGACGAAAATGTGTGCCCCGACCGGGACTCGAACCCGGTATCTCCTGCCTACGTGGCAGACGCTCTATCCATCTGAGCCACCGAGGACACAGAGGATAGCGCAACAGCAGGGATTTATCTCTGGCACGCCTCCCGCGAAACCCACATTCTCAACGTATTGTCCCGCACTACATTCGTAGTGCCCCTGCATTCGCACAGATACCATCTTAGTATATATATATATTTATGGCTCACCGGCCACTTGACCATCTTCTTCTTCTGTGCGAATGCACGAACAGTGCCCGAACTCTTACGGGAATCGGCAGCGCGCCGCGAGTAATGAGTATAATGGGCGGGGGCACTACGACTGTAGTGCGGGACAATACGTTGAGAATGTGGGTTTCGCGGGAGGCGTGCCAGAGATAACTCCCTGCAGTCGCACCATCCTCTGTGTCCTCGGTCAGCACGTTGTAGGTGTCGCCACCGGCACCAACCTTGTGTGAATGCTCTCATTTGCATATCACAGCATCTTGTTTCTGTCGGTTAAATTTCGCGTCTGTAGCACGTCATCTTCGTGGTGTAGCAATTTTAATGGCCAATAGTGTAATTACTAGCATTTCACATTTGTAATGGCTTATCTCGCGCTTACATTAACCTGTGATCTGGCCATGTTAAACACTCGCATATGTTACCTAGACAAGTGTATTATCGAAATCTCACTACTCTCCATTAATTTTTTTGCGATTTCTTTCCGTGTACTATAGCACATTTTCCATAATTTAAAGACAGCTAATTTAAATTAAAAAAGGTAGACGATAATAGGGCACTTTCCCGTACCGCGGTCAGTGATATGTCAAATCCACGCCACGCAGAGCCGATGACGTGTTGCGTTCCAAAGACCCTATTAAGCCGGTGGTCCTGATGGTTTGGCTTCTCAGCGTGTTTCTGGTGACTGTCGCGGCTGCCCCACGCTGTGTTAAGCCTAGAGTGTGACGCTGATTTGCGTCTAGGCCAGCCGCCACTATCTCTGCTACTGCTGGTCTAGGCGTCAGTCGCGGCGCCGCCGCTGGCAGCTGCCGTGGCGTCGCGACGCCTGCCGCCGCTCATTCAATTTGGCTCTCGACGCTCTGCGCAGCGCCGCCCCCGCGCCGTAACCCTGTTAGGTGCGCCCCTCGCGGGGGCGTCGCCCGGCGCCCCACCTCCCCCGCTCTGCATTCACAAACGCATTAATTCGAAGCGCCGCCGAACGCGGCGCTATTGTTCGGTCCGTAACTCCATCACCCAATCAGGGGGCAAATGTCGCATCCTGCTGTGACAGGCGGTGTAAAAATAAAAGAACGTCGGAAAACTGTGGAGGGGCGTTCGCAGTGCGCACGGATACACAGCAAAGTTATGCAAAACACAGCGGATTTTTCTGCGGTGATAGAGACGCTCTGTAGGCATACAATTCTCCTCACTTTATTGAGGGTGTCCGGGATATAGGTGTGAATATTAAAGTGCTATAGAACATACAAAATTTATTGAAAATATGTTTATTGTTACAGACATATCGAGTAACTTTTCCCATCTATACACAAAAAATTACATCCTCCATATGACCACCCAAGGCCGTGCGGCGGCGAACAATGCGTTCACTGAAGTTCTCGATGATGCCTCCACAAACATCTAGTGGGCTGCCGTTAATAACCATATCAATTTCATCCTTCAATTGGTGTATTGTCTGTGGTTTGCTCACGTACAGTTTTGATTTCACAAATCCTCACAAAAAAGTAAAAAGGCGTATGTTCGAATGATCTGGCACTCGAAGTGGCCATGAGGTCCTAGCCGCTGCAGTCTGGAACCGTGAGACCGCTACGGTCGCAGGTTCGAATCCTGCCTCGGGCATGGATGTGTGTGATGTCCTTAGGTTAGTTAGGTTTAACTAGTTGTAAGTTCTAGGGGACTAATGATCTCAGAAGTTGAGTCCCATAGTGCTGAGAGCCATTTGAACCATTTGATCTGGCAGACCATTCTTGGTTTGCCATGCAAAGAGATAACTTTTCGCAGAATCTTTTCATTCGGCGCAGCAATCGTTTCACGGGATTGGTGACATGTCACACTATCTTGTTGATAGGAAAAATTGTCATTTTCATCAATAAGGGGGAAAAACCAATCTGAAACCGTGTTTCGGTAACGGTCGACGTTCACAGTGACGGCAGTTCCGTCATCAGTTAAAAAAAAAAAAATACTGGCCGATCGCTCCTCCTGCCCAAAACCCACACCACACTGTCGTGCGTTGTGGATGCATCTCATCTTCCACAGACACTCGCGAATTTTCGTTACCCCAAATTCTGCAGTTCTGCTTATAGACGTACCCACGGAGGTCGAAGTGCTCTTCCTCTGAGAAAATTATTCTTTTTGTAGAGTTCTCGTTCTCCGCTTGTCGATCCAAGATCTATTGTGCAGATCGATGTCTCTTTCCATGACCTGCAGGCTTCAACTCTTGTGTAAGTCGAACCTCGCAAGCATGCACTTACAGATCTTTTGAAAAGATTTCATGCAGTGAACTTGATAATAAATTAATTTGATTGAGCTCGTCGGCAAACCGATTTTCTGGGGCTTACTGTCACATTGTCGTGCATGACAGCAATTTTTTCTTGTGTTCGCAGTGTCCTGTTTTTTAATATTTGTAACAGAACCCGTGATCTCAAACTTCCGAATTGATGATTCGATCGGAGCAGCAGTACGTCCGAATGTCACACGTAGTTCCCGTACGGTTGCCGTGTGTAAGTAGTGGGAACTGTTTCACGTAGCATTCTGAGAGTCTCTCCACTGGAGCAGTCACCTGGGCCAATATATCACGAGAATGATTAATGTTCGTAAAGTGGACTGTCTGACGTCACTGCAGCCCAGAAAAGATAGCGGCGAGGGTGACGGGTGTTGGAAAAGATCGAATGGCAGCCATATCTATGACATAACAAGAATAGATTTTGCTCGTGTCGAGTAAAAAACGTCTACTCAAGCACAGTCGCGTAGGCAGTGAATTTGAGTGTTATTGATGTAGTATATTTTGATTGTGATAATCAACGAAGACTTAAATTATGATAGATAATGACAAATGCTTAAGCTGTACACGCAATCGCCCCAAAGCATTTCGGTAACGGGGATGATGTGCACCTTCCGGATTTTACTCTCTCAGAGTTCTGACTGTATCGTGGCTGATGACTTCTCGCTCATGACGGTGGGTTTTGATCATTTTGTGTCTTTGAGAATGTTGTGTTAAGTATTGCAAGAAGGTCCGAAACTATCCTGGCGTTGTGGTCTGAAGGCACGAGTGCCAGTGAGCACAAATCATATGCCGCACAATACAGCAGTGTTGTGACAACAATTGTCAATTCACATGCGAGTGATTGTTTCATTCGTGGCGGTAGAGCTTTGGAAATTGTTCCGGCGTATCGACAAGCGCCGGAACGAAGATGAAGAACGCAACCGTAAAGAAGGCTGTGAGACGATGTCAACCAGTAGCCCGCTGATTAGAACCACACCACGACAGGAGCGGCCTCTACAAGAAGAGAATATAAGCACCGCTCCTGCCAGCCTCGGGCGCTCAGTATTAGGACAGTACTAGGACAGCACCACCATAGCAGCGACGTGTGAAACATACCAATTGCTTACATGGACCTTGTATACAGCAAAGGACAATGATTGCTTGCATGTCGCCCATCGCTTGCGACACCATTTTAAATTCAAAGCATTGTCTATCTTCTCTATTGTAAACTATTAAAGTTATTTACTTGTCGTATAGCGTTCGGAGAACGCAGCTTCCTTTAGGCACCCTTATACGAGACGAGGGGGAAGAACCGCATATTAACTGGAAGTACACTCCTGGAAATTGAAATAAGAACACCGTGAATTCATTGTCCCAGGAAGGGGAAACTTTATTGACACATTCCTGGGGTCAGATACATTACATGATCACACTGACAGAACCACAGCCACATAGACACAGGCAACAGAGCATGCACAATGTCGGCACTAGTACAGTGTATATCCACCTTTCGCAGCAATGCAGGCTGCTATTCTCCCATGGAGACGATCGTAGAGATGCTGGATGTAGTCCTGTGGAACGGCTTGCCATGCCATTTCCACCTGGCGCCTCAGTTGGACCAGCGTTCGTGCTGGACGTGCAGACCGCGTGAGACGACGCTTCATCCAGTCCCAAATATGCTCAATGGGGGACAGATCCCGAGATCTTGCTGGCCAGGGTAGTTGACTTACACCTTCTAGAGCACGTTGGGTGGCACGGGATACATGCGGACGTGCATTGTCCTGTTGGAACAGCAAGTTCCCTTGCCGGTCTAGGAATGGTAGAACGATGGGTTCGATGACGGTTTGGATGTACCGTGCACTATTCAGTGTCCCCTCGACGATCACCAGTGGTGTACGGCCAGTGTAGGAGATCGCTCCCCACACCATGATGCCGGGTGTTGGCCCTGTGTGCCTCGGTCGTATGCAGTCCTGATTGTGGCGCTCACCTGCACGGCGCCAAACACGCATACGACCATCATTGGCACCAAGGCAGAAGCGACTCTCATCGCTGAAGACGACACGTCTCCATTCGTCCCTCCATTCACGCCTGTCGCGACACCACTGGAGGCGGGCTGCACGATGTTGGGGCGTGAGCGGAAGACGGCCTAACGGTGTGCGGGACCGTAGCCCAGCTTCATGGAGACGGTTGCGAATGGTCCTCGCCGATACCCCAGGAGCAACAGTGTCCCTAATTTGCTGGGAAGTGGCGGTGCGGTCCCCTACGGCACTGCGTAGGATCCTACGGTCTTGGCGTGCATCCGTGCGTCGCTGCGGTCCGGTCCCAGGTCGACGGGCACGTGCACCTTCCGCCGACCACTGGCGACAACATCGATGTACTGTGGAGACCTCACGCCCCACGTGTTGAGCAATTCGGCGGTACGTCCACCCGGCCTCCCGCATGCCCACTGTACGCCCTCGCTCAAAGTCCGTCAACTGCACATACGGTTCACGTCCACGCTGTCGCGGCATGCTACCAGTGTTAAAGACTGCGATGGAGCTCCGTATGCCACGGCAAACTGGCTGACACTGACGGCGGCGGTGCACAAATGCTGCGCAGCTAGCGCCATTCGACGGCCAACACCGCGGTTCCTGGTGTGTCCGCTGTGCCGTGCGTGTGATCATTGCTTGTACAGCCCTCTCGCAGTGTCCGGAGCAAGTATGGTGGGTCTGACACACCGGTGTCAATGTGTTCTTTTTTCCATTTCCAGGAGTGTAGTTGCGATCACGCGAGCTTCATGAAATCTGATAAACGGCCTTATAGTTGCTATAACTAACACTCGGCCTCCGCAACATACAGGGTTATTACAAATGATTGAAGCGGTTTCACAGCTCTACAATAACTTTATTATTTGAGATATTTTCACAATGCTTAGCACACATATACAAAAACTCAAAAAGTTTTTTTAGGCGTTCACAAATGTTCGATATGTGCCCCTTTAGTGATTCGGCAGACATCAAGCCGATAATCAAGTTCCTCCCACACTCGGCGCTGCATGTCGCCATCAATGAGTTCGAAAGCATCGTTGATGCGAGCCCGCAGTTCTGGAACATTGTGTCTGTTCACTTCACCATTAGGAAAAGAATGTTGCTTCATCACTGAAAATTAGTTTCGCACCGAACGCATCCTCTTCCATGAGCTGTTGCAACCGCGCCGAAAATTCAGAGCGTTTGACTTTGTCATCGGGTGTCAGGGCTTGTAGCAATTGTAAACGGTAAGGCTTCTGCTTTAGCCTTTTCCGTAAGATTTTCCAAACCGCCGGCTGTGGTACGTTTAGCTCTCTGCTCGCTTTATTTGTCGACTTTCGCGGGCCACGCGTGAAACTTGCCCGCACGCGTTCAACCGTTTCTTCGCTCACTGCAGGCCGACCCGTTGCTTTTCCCCTTACAGAGGCATCCAGAAGCTTTAAACTGCGCATACCATCGCCGAATGGAGTTAGCAGTTGGTGGATCTTTGTTGAACTTCGTCCTGAAGTGTCGTTGCACTGTTATGACTGACTGATGTGAGTGCATTTCAAACACGACATACGCTTTCTCGGCTGCTGTCGCCATTTTGTCTCACTGCGCTCTCGAGCGCTCTGGCGGCAGAAACCTGAAGTGTGGCTTCAGCCGAACAAAACTTTATGAGTTTTTCTACGTATCTGTAGTGTGTCGTGACCATATGTCAATGAATGGAGCTACAGTGAATTTATGAAATCGCTTCAATCATTTGTAATAGCCCTGTACACTGAAGAGGCAAAGAAACTGGTGCACCTGCCTAATATCGTGTAGCGCCACCACGAACACGCAGAGGTGCCGCAACACGACGTGGCATGGACTCGATTAATGTCTGGAGTAGTGCCGGAGGGAACTGACGCCATGAACCCTTCAGGGCTGTCCATACATCCGTAAGAGTACGACGGGGTGGAGATCGCTTCTGAATGGTACGTTGCAAGGCATCCCAGATATGCCCAATAATGTTTATGTCTGGGGAGTCTCGTGGCCAGAATAATGTTCCTGCCGGCCGCGGTGGCCGTACGGTTCTAGGCGCTGCAGTCCGGAACCGTGGGACTGCTACGGTCGCAGGTTCGAATCCTGCCTCGGGCATGGATGTGTGTTAGTTCGGTTTAAGTAGTTCTAAGTTCTAGGGGACTGATGACCTAAGATGTTAAGTCCCATAGTGCTCAGAGCTATTTGAACCATTCGATAATGTTCCTGGAGCCACTCTGTAGCAATTCTGGACGTGTGGGGTGTCGCATTGTCCTGTTGGAATTGCCCAAGTCAGTCGGAATACACAATGGACATGAATGGATGAAGGTGATTAGACAGGATGCTTACGTACGTATCGAGGCATATCAGAGGTCTCATGTCACTCCAACTGCACATGCCCCACACCATTACAGAGTCTCCACGAGCTTGAACACTGCCCTGCTGACATGCAGGATCCACGAGTTCATGAGGTTGTCTCCATACCTGTACACGTCCATCCGATCGATACAATTACAAACGAGACTCGTCCGACCAGGCAACATGTTTCCAGTCATGAACAGTCCAATGTCGGTGGTTACAGGCCCAGGCGAGGCTTAAGGTTTTGCATCGTGCAGTCATTAAGGGTACACGAATCGGCCTTCGGCTCCGAAAGCCCGTGTCGATGATGCTTCGTTGAATGGTTCGCACACTGTCACTTTTTGATGGCCCGGCATTGAAATCTGCAGCAATTTGCGGAAGGGTTGCACTTCTGTTACGTTGAACAGTTCTCTTCACTCGTGGCTGGTCCCGTTGTTGCAGTATCTTTCTCCAGCCGCAGCGATGTCTGAGATTTGATGTTTTACCGGATTCCTGAGTTGCACCGTACACTCGTGGAATGGTCGTACGGGAAAATCCTCACTTCATCGCCACCTCAAAGATGCTGTGTCCCATCGCTCGTGCTCCAGCTATAACACCACGTTCAAATCTTTATAACCTGCCACTGTAGCAGCAGAAAGCGATCTAACAATTGTGCCAAACACTTGTTGCCGCGCCCGCATCTCGTGGTCGTGCGGTAGCGTTCTCGCTTCCCACGCCCGGGTTCCCGGGTTCGATTCCCGGCGGGGTCAGGGATTTTCTCTGCCTCGTGATGGCTGGGTGTTGTGTGCTGTCCTTAGGTCAGTTAGGTTTAAGTAGTTCTAAGTTCTAGGGGACTGATGACCATAGATGTTAAGTCCCGTAGTGCTCAGAGCCATTTTTGAACTTGTTGCCTTATATAGGCGTTGCCAACCACAGCACCGCATTCTGCCTGTTTACGTGTATTTGAATACCCATGTCTGTACCTATTTCTTTGGCGCTTCACTGTATTAAGATTTTCAAGAGCTGTTTGCTCTTCATTTGCTGATGTACCAACGACACTCCGAGAGTTATTGCATGACGGTATGTCGAAATCGTAGTTTACAAGTCACAGAGCAGCGCATGAATAGCTGCACTACAAGTACGGGTGGGTTGGGCAGATTGAGAATATACGGGTGGACTTTGAAGACGCAGTGCTGCCTGGTAGGTTTATGTTGCAACTGATTTGCGCACCACTGTTGAGCTTCCGTTTGCTGGTACTGGCAGTCTGTTGGGCAGAACCTTGCCGCCTAGGGTTTGGCGGTTATTTTCTCTCAATGCAAGCAATTTTGCTCTGATTAGCACGCAAAGGGACGAAATCCACATAATTTCTAACACGAGAGGATTTAAGATGTTCCAGGAGGAATAAAAGAATACTTGGAGGAATAACTACCACTCGAATAACTACTTGATAGATTAGACAGAAAAATGTTTTGGCAGAAGATTGACGGCTGGACCGTTGGCCTTGCTGAAAAACCCAACAAGACCAAAACGGCTTGGTACGACGGCTGGAAGAGAGCCCATTCTGAGAAAATGAGAACGAAAAGAAAAGCTATAAATAATCTTCGATAGTGGTCATTTTTTTGTAAATTGCGTGTTCCAGTAGGGCTTAAACCTGAATAATAAATATTAGGAGTTAATTGTGCTAACAGAGAGCAAGAAAAAACAGAAAGAATTTAACGGGAGAAAGGAAAACAGTGGAGACAAGAAAAAGAAAAAAGGGAGGGACAAAGATGAATTAAGTTAGGAGAGATGTTTATCCTGAGATGGCGACATTGGTTCCTTGTGAGGACTGCTTGGAAAGATCGAGAGCGGTAATAGGAACAGTTCAGTCTCCTCTCGCTTGCAAAATGTTTTCGTATCTAACACAGTTTAACTAGACAATCGGAGCACTGTTATTAGAAGTAAAATTCACCGCCAGGTGTTGCTACGTCGATACTACGTAGACCGAAGGATAGAGCGCCATTTAGGCTGCTAGAATTCGATATTTACGCAATTATCGTGGGACTAATGTTGAAGCCAGAACCAACAACTGACAGAAATGAGCAACGGGCGGGGATTTAATTATGCACACTTTGTCGGGATCTGACGTAAACAGAGCGACGCATGTAATCAGTCTGTAGCGTCAATAATTGAGTTCGATCTCCCGTAATGTTTGAGGAGGACGCTGAATTATGCGTAGCGTTAGATCGCTCTGCCACCGCCAGTGACGTCAGTGCAACTTGGAATATCTGGAAGGTCTTCAGAGTCTTTGCGTCATTTAAACACGTAGAAAATAATATACAAAATCAACAACGAACTTTTTAAAGGGCTGTCTTAAAGCTAAATGTAGATTAAATGATATTCTGAGCAGGTATCGTTTACGGTGTAGAATTCTGTGGATATGTGAAGTAGTTCCGTTATTCCTACATTTAAATAAGGGAACAAACCATGTGCAAGAATTAAACTTAAATAAATTTTGCTGATTATGGAGTACTACATGCAAAGATTATAGTGGCCAGCTTCAAATATGCTCTGGAACATTTATTCTAGGAAAAGCAGAGTAGATGTAGGTAATTGCCATACTGTATGCAGGATATTTTCGAAGGTTCGACAGATCACACAAAAATTTTATAGAAAAGAAACGGCAAATCAATAAAGGAACCATCATCGTATTCATAAATTATTGGAAGGCTTCTAGCAGCAAGAACAGAAGAAAACAACAATAAACAAAAACGGTAAGAGGTAGCCTACTTCATATTCATGGGCGTATACTGACTATGCAGTTATGCATTAAAAAGGAAGAACTGAACAGCAAACACTAACAATAAGATACTCAAAGGTGTAAAATTTCTGCTCCTCTGTTTGAGAATTAGAAACATATTAGAGTATACTTCTGTGGAGTAACTATTATGAATTCTTTATTTACTCTCTTGTATTTCCTGGAGTTTAAACTGCCGTATAAGATCTAGCAGGGACGGTACAAACAGGACTTTGCGTATTACACACAACTTCAGATCCACATGATTTTGAAACTTTTATACTACAGTTCAAAGCAATATCGTTTATACCATTCTCACGACTGACCAGGAGAACGCGGCAAGTACCATCACCAGACTTCCCAGCAGCTCCGTGGAAGAGAAGTCAAAATATCCCTACATGTGTCTCGTGACCGTTTCTGAAAAAATGCCGGGCAAAGTTTTCGAGGTACTTTCGAGGTACCTTATGTGCCTTTTACAGCATGATGTCCACAGACGTGGATCAGGAGGTACATGGATCAAAGAAACTTCTTTAAAAAAAAAAAAAAGAAAAAAAAAAAAAAAAAAAAAAAGAAGGTATTTAGCATCGCGGCTTGTTAATTTTGCGCCCCATGTACGAAACCTCATTATTGTTTTATTTATCTTATTTTTATTGTTTTCAATTATCTAGCCATGGACAGAAGAGGTTTTTTTTAGTTCCTTCATCTGACATTGGAAAACTTTCGTGTAGTAGTCTTCTACAGACATGGGTAAATGACTGATAGAACGGAAATAAAAGTACCTGAAAAAACCTCAAGAACTTATAGAATGAGATTTTCACTCTGCAGCGGAGTGTGCGCTGATATGAAACTTCCTGGCAGATTAAAACTATGTGCTGGACCGAGACTTCCGTAAAGTTTGGAAGGTAGGAGACGAGGTACTGGCAGAAGTAAAGCTGTGAGGACGGGGCGTGAGTCGTGCTTGGGTAGCTCAGTTGGTAGAGCACTTGCCTGCAATAGGCAAAGGTCCCGAGTTCGAGTCTCGGTCTGGCACACAGATCTCAAGAACTTAGATTGTCGTTTTTTATGAAATGGTTGAGTGTCTAGGAATAAGCTGAGATAGTGTTTGTTTGTTTTGGCCCGTCTTCCATTGAGCGGAAGTTTCTGGGAAATCAGGTTAAGGCACTTGTTGTGTTATCCTAGTAATCTAGCCCGGGTTTCCACATGCAACAAAAGTGGTGCCACTTGGCCACTACTTGAGTGGCGTCACTGAAGTTGCATGTGGAAACACCGAAATTCCTGAAGTGCCGCTAGAGTGACGCCACTTTTATCCGTGCCACAAAAGTTACAGCTGTGGAATAGTTTTCTCTGACCTACAACATGGCGTGGAATAGCCTCTCGTCAAAGAGAGAGTAGTTCGATAAAAATGTAATTTACATTTCAGATGCCGATTCAGATTGCTCGTAAAATTGCTAATGTGATGCTGTAGGTCAAGGGACGCTCAGATTAATATTTCAAAGGTTGATGAAATAAATTGCTGGATGAGTGCTACTAAACCAATTTCCCCCAGCAGTCGAGAACTGTATCGGTCCCCCTAAACAGAGAACTGTCGTGTCAGGGGACGGAGAAGTTTCCCAGTCCATGGATTAAATATTCCTAATAATTTGCATGATGACGAAATTCTGCAGATGCTTCTGATTTTAGGCCAAGTCTACCTCGATGCGCAAGGATATCAGACCTATGTGGCTCCGTGAAATTGAAGCCATTTCAGTCCCACCAACTTGTGAGCTAGGAGGCCCACTACTAACAAAGCAAAGCCTACCCTTGCATGACCTGCCGCAGACATAAAGAAAGCCGCTACTGCTCCAACCTGACCCAACTACCGTAGAGGCTTTTTTTCCCTTGGCTCTTGCCTTGGCAATTTCCTCTGTCCTTCAAACGCCTACCCTGCAATATAACTGGCGATGTCATTAAATCGACACAGGAACACGTATGGTCGTATGACGTGGAACTGCATGTCCAACAACGGCCTCTGAACGGCGTGCTCTGAAACCAGCACTGTACTCTGTTGTCACACCTGCTGCAGATCGCCACCTGCCTTGGATTACACAGTTGTGGATCCTCTGGCCTCCACGTTTTGTAATGAGACAGGTTCGTTCCGTACCATACGGCCTACTCCTTATTTCAGCATCCTTCAACCACTTCGTTCAACTTTCAGCCCAATCTGTCTCCAAATGAGGAGATATGGCAGTCGACCTTTTCTGTTGGCCATCATGCCGGTGTAGACGTGGAGGGGCTCGACCCTATAATAAAACAGAAAGGGAGGCCAAGGCTAATGCTAGCCGGAACAAACGGTAATCACCCTCCCTGTTAGGTTGGCCACGGAGAGAGAGAGATTCTCTAGACCGTGCAGCTCTTGTTAGTACTGCCTTTGCTCAGTAATACGTTCGCGATTATTTTCATCGTGATCCTTAGTGCTCCGTATATCAATCGGTGTAAACGGAGCCCTTATTGGATCACTTCGTTGTCAGCCTGTCTGTGCGTCAGATAAGATACATTTTTCTCACAACTGGTACAGGTATCAAGCGGAAATTTATGTCAAGTATTAAGGTCAACGGGCCCTTGTTAGTGTAAAAAAATTAAGATTCTAAGTTAATGCACTCAAAAGACACGGCTATTTATGCCACATATTTTGACGCTCGTAAACTCACTCATCAGAACCTACAGATGAGCTATTTACATACGTAACTACGTAGATTAGCAAGGAACCTTCAGAGTGTGACACCCACCCGCACTTGTCCGGCACCTTTTTAGTTATGGTTGCACTGTCATTTGTGTCGATAGCAAGACGAAGATAACCATTCTCCCACGGTAAATAGTTTGTGCTAGCCCTACCTGGGATCCATTCAGTGCAGAACTATTTGCTATTAACTATTTCCGACGTAATTATCAGTTGCACTCTCTATTTAAAAAAGGTGCGGACGATTTATTCACACTTAATATCAAGGCAACAAAGATACACATAATTTTGTCTTGACCTGCAGCGCGACCTTTCCGTGGCAAGTTCTTGCTTCAATTATGTGTCGATGAACTGCGGATAGATTATAACATGTTACCACCTATTTTATGTCATTTATAGTCAGTGTATCTGAATTTTAAACCAGATTTGTCTATCTGAATTTTTAACCAGATTTGTCTGGCTTCTCATCTGAAAGTTTCATTTAACTGCCAAAAGTCACTAATAGACAGGAGGAAGTCCCGTCCAATAATAGCTAAGTCAACGGAAGATTGGCAGGTCAGGCCAAGTATTCCAGCTTATAGGGAGACAGGGGAGGAGGGAAACAGGGAAGCACAGTTGGATTAATTCTACATCCACCAATTTATCATTTTCATTTAACATTTTACACTCATGTTCATAAATTAAGGATAATGCTGATACATGGTGAAACAACGCTCTGATGGGCGGTTTGCGGTTTTAAATCACCTCGGGATATGACCCTGCGGTGCATTTGATCTGTGGTCGTCGCATGGTGGCGCTGGCAGCAGTCTACATGCACAGAGGTGTGTTGGTGCATGTCAGAGTACGGTGCAGCGAGTAAGTGTGCAGACGTTTTCAGACGTGCTAATGGTGACTGTGTGTTGAAAATGGCTCTAAGAACACATACTGATAATGTTATGAGGGGTAGAATACTAGGGCGACTGGAGGCTGGTCAAACACAGCAGGTCGTAGCGTGGGCTCTCCGTGTGCCACAAAGTGCGAACTCAGGATTATGGCAACGATTCCAGCAGACAGGAAACGCGTCCAGGCACTACAGTACGGGACGTCCACCCTTTACAACACCACAAGAAGACCGATATTTCACCATCAGTGCCCGCAGACAGCCACAGGGTACTGCAGGTAGCCTTGCTCGGGACCTTACCGCAGGCACTGGAACAGTTGTCTCCAGACACACAGTCTACAGACGACTGAACAGACATCGTTTATTCGCCCAGAGATCTGCAAGGTGAAAGGGGGTCACAGGAGATCCCGTAGCTTGGCGTCAAGAACATCATAGTACATGGTCATTGGAACAGTGGTCCCAGGTTATGTTCACGGACGAGTCCAGGTATAGTCTGAACAGTGATTGTCGCCGGGTTTTCATCTGGCGTGAACCAGGAACCAGATACCATCCCCTTAATGTCTTTGAAAGGGACCTGTATGGAGGTCGTGGTTTGTTGGTGTGGGGTGGGGTTATGATGGATGCATGAACGCTCTTGAATGTCTTTGACACAGGAACTGTAACAGGTCAGGTGTATCGGGACGTCATTTTGCACCAGTAGGTCCGCCTTTTCAGGGGTGCAATGGGTCCCACCTTCCTCCTGATGGATGATAACGCACAGCTCCACCGAGCTGCCATCGTGGAGGAGAACCTGGAAACAGAAGATATCAGGCGAATGGAGTGGCCTGCCTGTTCTTCAGACCTAAACCCCATCGAACACACCTGGGATGCTCTCGGACGACGTATCGCTGCACGTCTTCAAACCCCTACGACAATTCAGGAGCTCCGACAGGCACTGGTGCAAGAATGGGAGGCTATGCCCCAGCTGCTGCTCGACCACCTGATCCAGAGTATGCTAACCCGTTGTGCGGCCTGTGTACGTGTGCATGATGATCATATCCCATATTGATGTCGGGGTACATGCGCAGGAAACAGTGGCGTTTTGTAACACGTGTTTCGGAACAGTTTTCTCAATACCGAGAACTTACAGACCTGTGTCATGTGTGTTCCCTATGTGCCTATGCTATTAGCGCCAGTTTTGTGTAGTGCCACGTTGTGTGGCACCACATTCTGCAGTTTTCCTTAATTTATGAGCATGAGTGTAGTATCATGCGTATCGCCTACAAAGTGCCTTTAACTTTGCTTCCCCCACCACGACCGATAAGCGTGTTTCAACTGCCATTTCGTGGCTCAATTCCGAAGGACCATCGCAGGCTTTCATGTCAGTATTTTTTGCATGTATGTGTTCCGTAGTGACTGAAGAGGCCTAAAACGTGATAATTAGCAAAAGTTGTATAGTTTATTGAACTGTACGAGAAGAGAACTTGTGTATGGAAACAAAAAACCGAGTACTAGAAAGACAACTATCAAGCTTCGCTTGAATTTGAAGACGATATGTAGGAAAATCTCCACCGTTGTGATGTAAGGCCTGCGTACTGTAAGTCAAAACAACCATTTGCAAAGTTCACATCAACGAACACATCAAAATGTCGAAATCTTTTAAGAATGGTTCATCTGAAGGATCAGCTAGCACGCAGAAGACTGATTTCTGAAAATTATGTAGCAGCTATACACAGGAGTCCGAAAAAAAAAATATCGATATAGCTGGAATACAACACACTGGATGCCTAATACGGTGTAGGAAGCCCTATAGCATTCAAAACCAGTTATATCGAAATTCATGAATACATGTCCTGTATGAAATTCAAGCGAATCTTTTTCTATTCTTCCAATAAAATAGCGGCAAGTTCAGGTAAAACTAACCATAAAGGCTCCATAATATTGGGATCTGGTTACTGTGCTGGGCCGCTCACTTAATTCTACAATTGGCGAAAATTAACCCAGTACTAATGTCAGCCACGGAAGTGTCATTTCTGGCTTTACTCGAGCTAGGATTACATCTGTAATTTGAGTGCTGGATTTTTTAATAGAGCACGATTCAAGGCTCTACTGGTACCTGAAATGGGCTTTTGTTATTCGCAAATGTTTCACAAATTTTCCCTCGTTTATGTCAATTGTATGTTTGTTTGATGCCACTGTGTTATTTTTGCGTAAAATCCATTTCCAGATCCAACATTCATGCTTTCTCTTCGTCTTACAGGATTCTTGGCTCAGTTCTAATGCCAGAACCTGAATGAGAACACCAATGGCGGTACGAGTAATTCCAGGTGACGCCAACCTGAAAAAAAGGCCATTAGAACTTTGACAGGAGCGTGTGAAACAGCAGCACCTGACTCCATTCTCACGTCAACCGTCACGATATTTGCTGATGCCTGACTTAGGTTGCTTGTGGAGATCGGGTTTTACTAACTGAATATATGAACCAATGCTCTTGGGCAAGTTAATTCATTCAAGTTTCTAGGCAGCTATATGCCACACATTCAAGACGTGAATACTGACTACAATCTCGAATTTCTTAAATTTATTTGTGGAATTTGTAATGCAACAATTAATCACTTCACATTTGTGTCCAGTTACAAGTGAAAGACACCTGTGGGTGGATACTTGCTCCGTCATGGCTAAGGAAATGTGCATAGAGTGCGGCTGCAATTGAGTGTATACCAACGTGAGGTACGAGAAAATCTATGTACACATGCTATGTCTGTCTAGAACAGTACAGGAAGTGATCTGATGAGCTATAACCGCCTCTACCCTTCATATGCATCTTAACCCTAGGATGCATATAGAGGGCCTCCGAGGCCCTTGTATGTATTCATTTTTTAAAAAAGTCTGTAATTTTTTGTTTGATTTCAAACTGCTTTCCAGTACACTTTCACTAACACTGTGACATACCTCCTACCAAGACTGAACGAGATATGTTTTTAAGTTTTTTGTATAATTCAATACGTTTACCCATACACCGTGAATGCATAAGCAGGGCTTCAGAAGCCGTCACACATTTATAAATGTTCTTTAGCCTATATTGTCTTCAACATTTGTTTGGGAGCAGTTATTAATTCAACAATAACTGTAGTAGTATTTCCAGCAACAGGAGTGCCAACAGTAGCAATAGTATAACTATAGCAATAGTATAACTAAAAAATAATACACACTACTTTCACATATTGGCGATGTCGGTGCATTATTGATCTTTTTGCTATCAAATGTTTTATTGTTGTATAGTATTTGTTATCCTGTGCTGCTCTTGTCAGCCTCATTGTTACTGTAGCTTGTTTGTTGCTGCAAGGCCCATATTGTTACGAGTATGGCTCGTTTAGAGCTGCACAAGCTGCTGTTCGAGAGACATGCGTTTTGCTATGGCTTCGACACGCAAAGCAAGAGAGTCAGCACGTGCAAATGCAGCTAATTTTGAAAGCGTTGTGGCTCAGTGGTTTGAAGAAGATGATTCTTGCGAGGAAGGAAATATTTTTGAAGATGCAAGTAGTGAAGAATCAGCCAATGAACCTGCAGATGTGAATATTGAGGCTGATGATAGTCCTTCCGATAATATTACTTCATCAGAGTCTGAAAATGAAGAACCACCACAAAAAGGTAGAGAAGACCACACATACATTAGCCGGAATGGAACGATTTGGAAATTAGATCCTGCTGCAACTTTTCGTACGCCTGTCCATAATATCGTAAAGAAGGCACCTGGTCCAACCCGTGGTTTGAAAACCTGTAAACCTAAGCATGCCTCGGACTATTTCATCTCCAAGGAAATACTAGAGGAAATCATCAACTGCACAAATATTGAAGGCAGAAGTGTGGTTGCTTTACGTGGTAAAACGTGGAAAAACGTTTCGCTTGCTGAAATGGAGGGTTTTCTTGGTCTTTTACTGCTTTCTGGTGACGAGAAGACTTGGGATGTCCCTTTTAGAGAATTATTCTTGGATGAAAAGGCAAATCCTACATATAAGGCCACCATGTCAGTAAATAGATTCGAGGATATAAGGAGAATGGTTAGATTTGATATGACAGGCGTACCCGTGAAGCTCGATCTGCAGATGGCAAATTTGCAGCTGTTCGCTATGTATGGGAACTAATTCTTGACAAGTGTAGAAATAGAATGATTTCCAATGATTCGCTCACAGTTGACGAACAGCTAGTCCTTTAACGTGGAAGATGCAGCTTCACCCAGTATATGCCCTCCAAACCAGCCAAGTATGGTTATAAAAATATTTTGGTTATGTGATGCTACATCTGCATATGCTTTAGACGGAATTGTTTACACGGAGAGGAAGCCCCAGAACCTATTCAGAAAAATCTTGGTATGAATGTGATGAAAGATCTTGCTAAAAGCATTGAAGGATCATCAAAAAATATTACTGTTGACAACTTCTTTACTAGTGTGCACATGGCAGAAGAGATGCGTCAGAAGTAAATTACAGTGATGGGAACAATCAAACAAAATAAACCAGAAATTCCTAATGAGATGAAACCATCTGCCTCAAGAGAGATTCATTCCTCTTTGTTTGCATTTAGAGGTGACATTACAATGGTGAGTTATGTTCCCAAAAAGAAAGAGTCTGTAGTTCTCATTAATACAATGCATCACGACAGAAACATTGATGAAACTCATGCAAAAAAGAAACCAGATATAATAAAGTTCTATAACTCTACGAAGGGTGAAGTAGATCAAATGGACTTGGAAGATTCGTTATTACACTTGTAAGAGACAAACAAGAAGATGCCATTTGCATTATGGATGAATATGATGGACGTCGCAGCAATGAACAGTGAAATTTTATTTTCCACCCAACATCTGACATACCACAGTGGAAGAAGTGATAAAAGGCATTTGTTCCTAAGAGATTTAGCAGAGGAAATGGTAGGACCACTAATGTAACTTCGTATTCAGATCCCTAATCTTCCAAAGAAAATCGTTGATGCCATGCAAAGATGTGGTGTTCAAAAAGATGTCATATTGCCGAACCAACTACCTGTTTCAGGAGAAAGAAGAAGATGCAATTATTGTCCATATAATAAACACAGGAAAAGTGCTATGACATGCATTACGTGTAAAACCAAAATTTGTAAGGAACATAGCGGCGCTCTTTGTGATTCTTGTTTGTCACATGTTGGAAACTAAGAAAAATGCAATTTTATGTGAACAATGAATAATATCTTTTTGTCAAAATATTGCCTATATACATAATATTGTGAATAATGTTTTAATTGAAGAAATTGGTTGTAATAAATGCTATAAAATGTAAACTGCACCTCATAAGTGAATTAATAAAATATTTGTATATGTTGTATGTAAATGGATGTAACTAATAAAAATTCACTCTTAGAGTTTTTTTAAAAATTAATAAAATGTTAATCAGGCCTACCAGATACTGTTACTGTATCTTAGGAATCTTTCAATATGACAATAAATTTGACAGAAATATATTTACCCGCAAAGGACGATTATATGGAAAGAGGAAAATTTTTAATTAGGGCAGGGCCTTGGAGGCCCTGCATATGCATTCATGTGTGTTTTCGGCACCATGCATCCTAGGGTTAATCGGGTGAAATCTAGAATTATCCTATCCAGAGACATTTATTTTCCGTGAAGTTGTTTCAAATTTTGTGTAATGTATTATGTAGTTTTTAATGGAGGCGTAGTTGTGTATATTTTGTGATGTATACGGGACTATTTGTTTCGATTATAACACAACTGTGTGTGTATGTGTGTGTGTATGTATACGTCTGAGAGAGAGAGAGAGAGAGAGAGAGAGAGAGAGAGAGAGAGAGAGCGCACACGTTTCTAGTATGTATGGGAGCTGGATACATGTCGTAATCTCCTCCTCCCCCTGTCTCTGTCCAACTCCTCCTCGACCTCTTTTGTCCATCTCCACCTCCTTTATTGTATCTCTGTCTACCACACGCTCTCCCCCATTTTCGGTCATTCTTCTTTTCATCTCTGTCCATCTCCTCCTGCCCCATCTCCCTATGCATACCCTCTTTTCCGCTTACTGCGCGCATCTTCTCCCACCCGTCCGTCCATCTCCTCTTCTCTCCTTTCTCTGACCTCGAGCATTGTTTATTGTTATTGCAAATTCACATTCTGTAGCAGGATTCAAGTCACAATCAGAAAAGCCATAAATATAACTTCCCTGTTTGCTAACATCGTTTCGCTAGTATATTTTATTGTATATATTAAAAATATATAGACTGTCTTTCTCCAAACATTTATTAAAGCAACACACAGAAGTCCAAAGCGTATTGGTCGAGTACTTTCATAGATTTTTGGTGACAATGTTTCCACTGTATTACATACATATTTATGTAATAGGTGTATTAAAATGTATGGTGTACGTTCGCTCAAATGTTCGTTTAAGTATCTTGTAAAAATCTGAAGCAAATCGGTCAAGAGCTTACGAGATTTTTTGTTAGTAACGTTTCTCCTCTATATATTACATTTATTAAAAATGCTTGTTGGAATGCAATATTGTCTCAAAATTTCCAAACAATTGGGGAAGAACTTTCGGAGGTATAACATTTTGAACAAACGAACATTTACATTATTATACAGATTTCCCTCGGAGTAAAGTTGTACCGTTTCCTCACCTTCAAAGATCACTTCTCAGATACAAAAATGAAAGTCTGTGCTAGGAATAACATTATTAGGAAAATGACCGTCAACAACTGGGTAGCAAATTCTCATGTCCTCCGCACATCTGCCTTTTCTTTGTGCTTGTCCGCTGCTGAATATGCAGCACCTGTGTGACAGAACTCCAGCCATGCCAAACGAGTAAACACTGCCCTAAATGAAACAGGACGAACTGTAACTAGCTGCTTGCGGGTAACCCCTGTTAACAAAATCTTCTACCTCATGAGCGTAACACTTCCAGACATCCAAAGGAGAACGGCAGCTAAAATAGAAAGAAATAAGCAGGAGACGGTCCTAAGACCCCCCACTGTTTGGAAGAGAACATGAACCACCAAGACTCAAATTGAGAAAACGTTTCCTCCAGACAACGCAACCAATCCAGACAACACCTGAAAACCGGAGGATATAACTCTGGCATAGTTCATCACCAGAGAAATATTGGGACAATCCCAAAGAAGAACTTGCTGCAAGCCATCACCTCCCATACGAGACATGGAAGACCGTCAATTGACTGAGAACTGGAGTATCTCGGTGTAAGGTGAACGTGAGGAAATGGGGGTACATCTCAAGGGACGAACTGTGCGAGTGCGGCGAACCTCAAGACCACCAGCACCTGCTCAACTGCAGGAAACTATCAGAACCTGTTTCCATGGACGATCTGGTTGTCGCCAATGATAAAGTAGTCCGTGCTGCGGAATTCTGGGGAGCATGTGGAATACAAATATGCACGTACACTTTGTAATATATATACAGGGTGTTACAAAAAGGTACGGCCAAACTTTCAGGAAACATTCCTCACACACAAAGAAAGAAAATATGTTATGTGGACATGTGTCCGGAAACGCTTACTTGCCATGTTGGAGTTCATTTTATTACTTCTCTTCAAATCACATTAATCGTGGAATGGAAACACACAGCAACAGAACGTATCAGCGTGACTTCAAACACTTTGTTACAGGAAATGTTCAAAATGTCCTCCGTTAGCGAGGATACATGCATTCACCCTCCGTCGCATGGAATCCCTGATGCGCTGTTGCAGCCGTGGGGAATGGCGTATTGTATCACAGCCGTCCACAGTACGAGCACGAAGAGTCTCTACATTGGTACCGGGGTTGCGTAGACATGAGCTTTAAAATGCCCCCATAAATGAAAGTCAAGAGGGTTGAGGTCAGGAGAGCGTGGAGGCCGTGGAATTGGTCCGCCTCTATCAATCCATCGGTCACCGAATCTGTTGTTGATAAGCGTACGAACACTTCGACTGAAATGTGCAGGAGCTCCATCGTGTATGAACCACATGTTGTGTCGTACTTGTAAAGGCATATGTTCTAGCAGCACAGGTAGAGTATTCCATATGAAATCATGGCGGTGAATCGAGGAAGTACAGTACATACTGACGAAACAAAAATGAGCTCTAAAATGGAAATTAAGCGTTTCCGGACACATGTCCACATAACATCTTTTCTTTATTTGTGTGTGGGGAATGTTTCCTAAAAGTTTGGCCGTATCTTTTTGTAACACCCTGTATAATTTCCTCTGAATTCAAGCTACACCTTTGCACTGAGCAATATCCAAGTCTCTCCACTCAGTAAAATCAAATGAAAGGAAATAACTCATATTGTACAAGTGTAAACATTGCAAACTCACGATACTATTCAAATTTTATCTGTTGTATATGTATTTATCTACGTTTTTTAACTATGTGTGTGCACTGTAGTAGTGCATCTTTTTCAAGAGACTGATAGCGTGGTACAAATATTTCGCGGATCCCGGAACTTCAGCACTGCTACAAGAATACGAGCATTTTAAGTAAGCTGGAAAACTTCCCCCGCATACGGGGCAAATTTTCCAATGCAACATGGTCAAATATTTGTACGAGACAGTAGATAAAGTTATAGGAAATACAATGATGCACTGTTTACCTCAAAACTGATAAAAATAAAAAGTACAAAAATAAAAATGTAAAAAGGTGGAAAACGGGCCCCGGTCTCCCCTAAATAGAACGCAGCAAATTTCGAGGAAATTCATTTTATCGAACATTTCAATTTATCAAAACTCGTGGTAACACTCTTTTCAAAGCATAAATTATTCAAAAAATGAATTCCTCGTGAAGAAATAATACCTGAACAGTAATAAAATTCTTCTTGAATGTATAGAAGACACTATGAACGAAAATGAGTGAACAGAGAATTATACCGTCAAGAAAAATAAATTCTGCTTATTATTATAGCTACATATTCAAACTGAATTAGCTCAATGATTCAAATCAATGACAAATGTACAGGGTGTTTAAAAAATGACCGGTATATTTGAAACGGCAATAAAAACTAAACGAGCAGCGATAGAAATACACCGTTTGTTGCAATATGCTTGGGACAACAGTACATTTTCAGGCGGACAAACTTTCGAAATTACAGTAGTTACAATTTTCAACAACAGATGGCGCTGCAAGTGATGTGAAAGATATAGAAGACAACGCAGTCTGTGGGTGCGCCATTCTGTACGTCGTCTTTCTGCTGTAAGCGTGTGCTGTTCACAACGTGCAAGTGTGCTGTACACAACATGGTTTATTCCTTAGAACAGAGGATTTTTCTGGTGTTGGAATTCCACCGCCTAGAACACAGTGTTGTTGCAACAAGACGAAGTTTTCAACGGAGGTTTAATGTCACCAAAGGACCGAAAAGCGATACAATAAAGGATCTGTTTGAAAAATTTCAACGGACTGGGAACGTGACGGATGAACGTGCTGGAAAGGTAGGGCGACCGCGTACGGCAACCACAGAGGGCAACGTGCAGCTAGTGCATCAGGTGATCCAACAGCGGCCTCGGGTTTCCGTTCGCCGTGTTGCAGCTGCGGTCCAAATGACGTCAACGTCCACGTATCGTCTCATGCGCCAGAGTTTACACCTCTATCCATACAAAATTCAAACGCGGTAACCCCTCAGCGCCGCTACCATTGCTGCACGAGAGACATTCGCTAACGATATAGTGCACAGGATTGATGACGGCGATATGCATGTGGGTAGCATTTGGTTTACTGACGAAGCTTATTTTTACCTGGACGGCTTCGTCAATAAACAGAACTGGCGCATATGGGGAACCGAAAAGCCCCATGTTGCAGTCCCATCGTCCCTGCATCCTCAGAAAGTACTGGTCTGGGCCGTCATTCCTTCCAAAGGAATCATTGGCCCATTTTTCAGATCCGAAACGATTACTGCATCACGCTATCTGGACATTCTTCGTGAATTTGTGGCGGTACAAACTGCCTTAGACGACACTGCGAACACCTCGTGGTTTATGCAAGGTGGTGCCCGGCCACATCGCACGGCCGACGTCTTTAATTTCCTGAATGAATATTTCGATGATCGTGTGATTGCTTTGGGCTATCCGAAACATACAGGAGGTGGCGTGGATTGGCCTCCCTATTCGCCAGACATGAACCCCTGTGACTTCTTTCTGTGGGGACACTTGAAAGACCAGGTGTACCGCCAGAATCCAGAAACAATTGAACAGCTGAAGCAGTACATCTCATCTGCATGTGAAGCCATTCCGCCAGACACGTTGTCAAAGGTTTCGGGTAATTTCATTCAGAGACTACGCCATATTATTACTACGCATGGTGGATATGTGGAAAATATCGTACTATAGAGTTTCCCAGACCGCAGCGCCATCTGTTGTTGAAAATTGTAACTACTGTAATTTCGAAAGTTTGTCCGCCTGAAAATGTACTGTTGTCCCAAGCATATTGCAACAAACGGTGTATTTCTATAGCTGCTCGTTTAGTTTTTATTGCCGTTTCAAATATACCTGTCATTTTTGAAACACCCTGTATGTTCTTTTCTCTACATGTATAAATAAAAATAAATAAATAAAATAGATTTCCCTAATATGTTTACATATAAATTTATATATTATATGTGACATTCCCATAGGTATATAATAGCACGTGCTTATTTGAATGCAGCCTTGTCTCAAAAAGGGAAAGCAATCAGTGAAGAACTTTCGGTGATTTAAGATTTAGAGCACCCGAACATGTTTATTTATATACATGCCAACGTCCGTCTGTACAAGACGTTAAATATTCGAAAGTTCTTCGCAGTTGCTTTGAATTTTAACACAACATTGAATACGAATACACGTGTGTCTTTATATACCTACTGAAGCGCCATATACATAAAATCCCATGTTCTTTGTTCAAAATCTTATAATGACGGAAAGTTCTTCAATTCTTTTGAAATTTCGACACGACATTGTGTTCGAATACATTAGCGCTTTTATATACAATGGGAGCACCATGTGGTATATAGACATATATGGATACTATGAATATTACAGTTTTTTTATACACCTGGAAAGATGACATCGATTATGATGCGACAACAGCATATGACACGTGGGGGATAGTAGATGTACTAATAATGCTTTCAACGTCGTCCGCCAACGGACGCCATATCTAACAGAGCGCCATCTGTGTCTGTCCTTTAATAGGGAGCGTTCACAGCCAGTTGGCTCAGAGTGGTGCAAACGTGTTAAGCAAGCAGGAAGCCGTGCCGCGGAGAAGCGCTAGTGCATCATATTGAGAACTCAATGAGTCCGAAAGCGATAAAAATGAGGCCTTCCGAGTGCCGGGACAGTCCTTTCGGAGAACTGCCACACAAGTTGGACGTGCTGCATCACTTGTGTAACTACGCTGGTATCAGTGGACACGTTAACATTCTCGCACCTGTAGACAATGTTCTGGCCTTTCAAGAAGCACATACGCCGCCAGGATGGTGGTATTGTAAGGACAGCAGTGGCAGCACAGATAAGAGGGCTCGTGAGCCCAGACGTATCAACACGAACTGTTGCGAATTGGTTATTAGCAGTGGCAGTATGGGCGCGCTCATAACAGCGAATGTTGCTCCAGATGTTTGTGACTTAATTGAATTATGTCTTCGCTCGAGCTATTTTAAGCATAATGGTGAATTGTATGAACAGGCTGACGGCCTTGCTATGGGTTCACCCATTTCGCCAGTTGCAGCTGACGTTTTTATGGAACATTTTGGGCATCAGGCGTTAAGTAGTGCTCCTTTGAAGCCTTCTTGCTAGCTCCGCTACGTGGACGATGCATTTGTTATATGGCCACACGGCGAAGAAGAACTTCATGCGTTCCACAATTTCTTAAATGGAATTCACCCCAAAATAAAATTCACCTTGGAGGTTGAGAGTGAGGTCGGTCTCCCGTTCCTAGATGTGTTGGTATACAGAAGATCTGATAACACTCTAGGTCACAGAATGTACAGAAAGCCGACTAACACAAACAGGTATTTAGATGCCCACCTTGCATCACCACCCAGCCCAGAAGCAAGCAGTACTCAACACTCTGTCTTCACGTGCCTTCCGTATCAGCGATGACGACAACTTAGAATCGGAGTAAAATTTTTTAAAGAGGACATTGAAGGCAAATGGGTATGATAGTTATTCAATCGACAGGGCTTTTAGGGGGAATATTTATACCGCTAATAAGAATGACGAGGAACCGCCTTCTCACTCCGTCAGGTTACCGTTCGTTTCTGGGGTCACTGACCGCATAAGCAGAATTTTAAAGAAAAATGGTATTCGGACATCTTTCTTTAGTCAAAACAAAATAAAAGACTTTTTCCGACGGAAAACGGATGCACCTGATTACCTCCGCAATGCAGGCGTCTATCAAGTGTCATGTGGCTGTGGCAAAGTGTATATAGGCGAAACGGGAAGAACTGTTAAAGAAAGCATTAAGGAACACCAACGGCACATGCGGCTAAAACAAAGTGCAAAATCGGCAGTAGCGGAACATCATGAACACTGTGGCTCTCACATCGATTTTAATAACGTACGTGTACTGGCTAAAGAAACAAACATTTATAGAAGAAAGGTCCGAGAAGCGGTTGAAATTTCTAAGAATGCATCTAATTTCAATAGAGAGGACGGCTATAGGCTTCAGGCACCGTGGCTCCCCGCCATCAAGAAAGTAAATACGCGGCCGCGGTGTGTGAGCGGCATAAACAACGCGCTGCAAGTCACCTCGGCGCACAATAATATTTTGGGTAAACATTTCCCCTCTCTTGCTCTGTCCGTTTCGAATCTAGCCACTGATGACGACCAACCAATAGCGGTGGCAGGCATTTCCACCAATAACCCTTCTCCTGCATAAGTGTGAAACAGAGCCTTTCTATTCAATGACGACGACCGCCAATGGTATCCACAGGAGATGAGCTACCAACGCCCCTTCTTCTGTATTAGCCTATGACTATGGCCCACCAACGGTAGCCACATGTATTTTAACCAATACTATCACTTCTCTAGCACGAACTCCAGAAAATTCCCCCTTTATAAGTGGACGCAACACTCGTCTCTGACGGTGTTCTAGCAGTAGTGGACACCAAAAGATCCTGAGGAAGATCCCAGCGGAGGGGTCGAAACGTCGACCATTTTTGATGAAACATGACGCGGCCTAATAACCCAGAAGATTTTAGCTTCAGGAAGATTATAATTTGTTCCAGCATGATAATATTCTCCTACACACTGCCCAAGAAACTCAACGTAATGTGCAAGACGTGCAGCAACTTCCCTGACCAGCACAGTCTCCAGACTTATGTCCAATCAGGCACGTGTGTGACATGATGGAACTCATTAACCAACAACTCTTACAGGGCTACGTGAACAGGTCAAGCAGGAGTGGCGTACCGTACCCTGGGATGGTATTCGCCATCTGTATGACTGACCAGGTGCCTAAAACAGTGCCTATACAGTTTTCTATGGAGGTTACACCACATACTATGGGTATTTCAGCATTGGTCGATAACTAGTACGTCAGAACCGCTTGTGCAATTGACCTGTAATTGTAACCGTTTCTTGTGGCCCATATGCACTGTTGCGACAAGAATTATTGAGTGAACGGAATCCTCCATATAGTGTACTAACAAGGGAACCTCCCCATCGCACCTCCCTCAGATTTAGTTATAAGTTTTCACAGTGGATAGGCCTTGAAAAACTGAACACAGATCAATGGAGAAAACAGGAAGAAGTTTTGTCGAACTATGAAAAAAATAAGCAAAATATACAAATTGAGTACTCGATGTGTAACATTAGCCACATCAAGGACACTGTTCAAGTCTTCCCTCGGGTAAAAATTTTACTTTATTTATTTTCGCAAAGTTATGACCTGTCAGTTCGTTCATTGACGTCTCTGTTCACAGTAATAAGTTTAGTGTCTGTGTTTTGCGACTGCACCGCAAAACCGTGCGATTAGTAGACGAAAGTACGTTCCTCTCCAATGGGAACCGAAAACATTTGATCGCAAGGTCATAGGTCTCATGGTAAGCGTAAGCAAATGGGGTACTAGAGGACCTCGGTTCAAGTCTTCCCTCGAGTAAAAATTTTAACTTTTTTATTTCCTAGCAGTTGACGTGTGTCAATTATCAAAGTTCAGGCACTCACACAATCAACTTCGCTCTCGAAAATTCCAGTTCAGATTTGCTTGGACATATGCAGAATTTGACGGTCTACACACGGAAAAAATTGGAAAACGTTAAAAACATATGTTTTGACAGAGCACAGGGAAAACTGTGTGACTGTGAAACTGTTGAATTCATTTGTTGCAGTTTATGTGACAAACTCTTATGTTTTTATCACTTTTTTGGGAGTTATTATCACATCCACAAGAGAACCTAAATCGGGCAAGGTAGAAGAATCTTTTTACCCATTCGCCAAGTGTACAGGTTAGGTGGGTCGACAACATGTTCCTGTCATGTGACGCACATGCCGTCACCAGTGTCGTATAGAATATATCAGACGTGTTTTTCTGTGGAGGAATCGGTTGACCTATGACCTTGCGATCAAATGTTTTCGGTTCCCATTGGAGAGGAACGTACTTTCGTCTACTAATCGCACGGTTTTGCGGTGCGGTCGCAAAACACAGACACTAAACTTATTACTGTGAACAGAGACGTCAATGAACGAACGGACAGGTCATAACTTTGCGAAAATAAATAAAGTAAAATTTTTACCCGAGGGAAGACTTGAACCAAGGACCTCTCGTTTCGCGATTGTTCACGCTAACCACGGGACCACAGCGCTCCTGAGCTGACACTATGCTCGATGTCGGTTATCTTCCACATGGACTACTCAGTTTGTGTATTTTACTTCTTTTGTCTGTAGCTCCACATAACTTCTTCCTGTTTTCTCGATTGATCTGTGTTCAGTTTTTCAAGGCCTGTCCACTGTGCCAACTTATAACTAAATCTGAGGGGGGTGCGATGGGGAGGTTCCCTTGTAAGTTCTTTTTTCCGGCGATGTATATTGAATACGTGTATTTACAAAACATATAGCGCTACAGTAAGTATATAAAAAAAACACGTTCGTATTGAATGCAACGTTGTGTCAAAATTTTAAAGGAGTCGATAAAAAACTTTATATACATACGGCGTTCCGGCAGATACGTAGAAGCACTCTTTTTTCGAATGCAACGATGTGTCAAAATTTCAAAGCAATTGCTGAAGCACTTTCAGAGATACGCTATTTGCACAAACGAAGATTATTTATTTATACAGATTAATAGCTAGAAATCTGGAAACACGTAATTCAGTAGCAAGCTATGTAATTCAAGTAGTAGATAACGATCAAAAATTATGTGGGATTGGTTTTGTGATTAATTGTGGATGGATTGGGTCATTATTGTTAGCTGCTGAGCCGTGCTGTGGCTCGCTTTGGTGCTGTTTGTAGGTTTCCGCCCTCTGTTGGAGGCCAGGCGGTATCGTTTGGTTGGCATGGATGCGGTTGTTTGTCTTCTTCTCGTGTTGACTGGCGCCACTCGGTTTCGCAAGCGTTGCCTGTCCGCTAGTGACACGTCGGTTATTGATATGTAGTAACTGTTGCCCTATCCTTGGGGCGACGTCGTTATTTTTCCGGATCGTGTGAGTGGGCCAATTCGATTGGGGACTCAGGAGGAGCCAGTTCCGCGCAGTGCCAGAACACGCCAGGACCGATGGCGGCACGGATATGCCTGATGGAAGGGCTGTGGTCACCAGGGTGCACGACCTCGTCGTAAACCGTATCCAGCAAGCTTTAAGATGAGTGCATTTCATTCCAAGTATATAAACCACCATTGTGATATCCCGCTATTCTCCAGTGACTTGTGTTCGTGTAGCTGATCGTAGCGTCGCCGAGGCGAAGAGCAGAGAGTGGAGTGGTTGGGGAAGGTGGATCTGATTAGCTTTCCTCGACGTCTTATTATTATTTACTGCGTTCAGCTTGTTACAATTCATTAAGTTGAACCAGGGGTAATGATTTCTTGCCTGGTGGCCGCTAACGCTCCAGTTACCTGCCCTGGGGGTTGGTGTACGTAACTGCGGTGTGCATTTTCTCGCCTTGCCGCTGCTGTCCGGTAAGGCGTGTAGTTCTGACAGCTTTCTTGATTGTAGGCCTGTTGGTGATTCCTCTACCCTGGTGGTAATGATTCATTTCTCGTTCCGGTCGCTTGCCTTAAAATTCTAATTTGGTATTTCTCTTTACGCAGTAAGCCTTTAGAATCTTATCTACTGCCATTCCTGGCGTCTAATGCTGTCTGCTGTATTTGTGGCGACTTGCCTTTAATATTTCAATACCTGTAGTTTGTAAGTTGCAGCGAGTTTTAAACCATTCTTAATTTATTGCCATTCCTTGCGTGTAAGGCCTTTTGCCAGATCTCAGTGGCTTGCTTTTAAAATATTATCTGTTGTATCTGTATTTAATGGTGATTTGCTAAATTGTAATTCACTGAAAACACTATTATTTCCACAGTTGTTTATTCCTTAATTAATAACGTGTGGTATTTTTTTATTGTTGTGTCTGGAATTACCAGTTAAAATAAATTGTGTGCAATTGTAAAAGGCAACCAATAGCTACTGATTACAGCTCCGTCCACAATCATAACAGAATCCTGTCTTCCATTGACTACCACCAGGTACTACTGGAAAAATACTCTACTGCGATTAAGGCCACTAACATTCAAGAATTCCTATTACAACAGATGCCACTAAAATCAAGTTTCTCGATATGGAAGTTTACACCTGGTAGTGCTTTTAGATCGAATAGTTGCCAAAGCAAAATTAAAAAATTCATCACAGAGAAACAGCGCTGCACTTTACTTTCGCTGTTGACTTTTCGTTGAACATCTGTTGACACTGCACAACACGAGCACTTTCTGGAAAATTTACCACTTGCACTGACGATCAGCGGGAACATTATTACCACTAGCGTGCTATAGACGTTAACCTGTCTGGGAGATAGCAGCGTCACATGGCAAGGAATGACTGCTAGTCAGACACACGTTCGGTGCATGTAGCATCAGTGAGCGTGCTGTCCGTGTGTAGAAAGGAAAAGACGCGCGATCTATCTGAGTTTGACGGAGGACAGATTGTGATGGCTCGGAGACATGGCACGAGCATTTCGGAAACTGTACTACTTGCCGGGTGTTCCACGAGAGCTGTGGTGAGCGTCTTCAACATGTGGCGAAACTAGAGCGAAACCAGTTGCAGACGGCGGGGGTTTATCCTCCACACCTACAAATCCTTAATCTGTCCCATCCTCTGTTATGCCAGTCCCGCCTGGATATCCGCTTCCCCCCCTCCCTAAATTGTATATGTCGTTCCAGATCCTCAAGCGCCATGCACTCCACCTCACCGTCCGTATACACCTCCCATCCCCCACTCGGATCCTCTACAACCTTATTCCTTTCTCCCATCTGCTCCTTTTCCTTGAACATATCTGCATCCTCTACACCTCCCGCCACCTTGGTCCCCCTCACCCCTCTGGTTGCTCCTCTCCTCTCCAACCCCCACCCTCTGCTGTGCCTTCACTGTTGTGTCCCCCCTACCGTCCACCTCTACACCCTTCCTTTCCCAAGGTGGCTTCTGTCAACTCCCCCTCTTGGATGATGTCCTCTCTCCCTCCGTTTATCCCTCCAATCAACTCTGATCCTCACCTGCTCCTCCCTTCCTCTGTCCTTTTCCCGGGCTCCCCCTTTCCATCCTGGTTTTTCCCTGCCTATCCTCTCTCTGCCACCCTTCTCTCCCCTGAGTCCTTTTGCTCTCCCCTTCGCTGTCTTTCCCACTCCTTCTCGCATCCGCCCACCCCCCTTTTTTTCTATGTCCCCTCCCTCCATTGGCTCCCCCCTTTTTTTCCTTTCCTCTCCTCCTCCCTTTTTCTCCTTCATTGCTCTGGGTCCTCCACCCCCCCCCCCCCCCCCCCAATCTGCTGCCGTGTCGCCTCTACAGTGCTGTTTTAACTGAGTGTTCTGTGTTGTGCGTCCCCTGTCAGTGTTGCAAACAGCCACCATACTGTTGCTAGTTGAGTTTTTATCTCGTGCGAACAGAAACCAGACTGTCGCTGTGTTTTTTTAATTGAGCATGTCTCCTTCCTGTGTGTCTTCATCCGCATAGTCAACAGCGTGCTTTTGTATTTTAAGTTTTGCAATTTTCTGCCATTTTACTGTTATTAACAAAATGACCGTTTATTCGCCTTTTTACATTGTTTGTTCTCATACCATTGTTTGTTTAACTTTTCTCTCGGCTGTAGAGCAGCGGATTAAGCTGCTGTTAGCCAGGGAATCGAAAATCAATAAAGAAAAAAAAAGCGTGGGATTGAGCGGCACCCTTCATTACAGGCGTCAGACGTCGTAGGCTGAGCAGACTGGTGAAACAGGAAGGTGGCAAGCTGTGGCGGAACTAACATTAGACTCAAATGCTGGGCAAAGTACAAGTGTGTCACAGGGGTTTCCGCAGCCGACGATTCATGCATGCGATAATGTTAACACCACGACATCGGCAACTACGACTGAAATGGGCACATGGTTATCGTAATTGGATGTCAGCTCAGTGGCAGAGGGTTGCATGGCCTGGTGTATCCCGATACTTTCCTCATCACGCTGATATGAGAGTGCGAATACCTTGTCTTTCTTAATACTTATAATGCGTACACTGGTTTCATACCACATACATCCCTTCACGACGATCATGTTTCCCGACGGCACTGGCATTTTTCAGCAAGATAATGAGCCATGTCACAAGGTCAGGATTGTGATGGAGTGGTTCGAGTAACACAGTGGCGAGTTCCAGTTGGTGCGCTGTCCCAGAACTCGCCAGATATAAACCTGATCGAACACATTTGCGGATGTGATTGAACGTGGAATCAAAGCTCATCGCTTCCCTCCCCGGAATTTACGGGAATCAGGTGACATGTGTGTGCAGATGTGTTGCCAACGCCGTCCAGTGACCTACCGAGGCCTCATTGCTTCCATGCCACGATGCGTCCCACTGCTATCCATGGCAAAGGAGGACATACTGGCTGTTAGGCAGCCTGTTCTGCTGATCCGTGTATCAAGAGTTGTGTTCAAGAGCTTGCATCTCTTCATCTGTATCATGTCTCTGTCCTTCTGCATCAGCTCTGGACCGGGCCTCCTGCACAGTTGTTGGTTTATTGACTTGAAGTTTCAGAAGAGAAATAAGTCTCGTAATCATCATATATCCTCTTTGGTTTGGACTGCCGTTGGCAAAGTAAACAGAAGCTTTTTTCACTTCACCTTCTAATGAAACAAGTTTTTGGTTACCACTTTCTTGTTCTAAGTCAACTACATTATTCTGAAGTATCATGTAGGTCTTTTCTTGATATATATGATTAAACACGTTAATAACAGAACTATATAAAAATGGTAAGCGATCTGCACTTTGGGAAAACTTGTAACGTTTAATAGCTGTTGTAACTTTAAGATCAAGGGCTAGTGAATGATGAATTTTATCGATTGTTTTGATAAAAATAATACTTGCATTTCTGCAGAATCTGTTGTGGATTGTATAACAGACACTGTTAAGCTATCTATTGCTGTTAAATACTACTATCAATGGTGCCAACTAAATTAAATTATTTTGTTCTAGAAATAGCGTGTAGCCAAGTAAGACTTACACTGGTCCCAGTAAGATGCCTTTTGGTTTAGGTCACTTACTACTCTCTTCCATTTTTCTATTCTCTTAATGACACTAGTGCATTATTTCCAGATTACTGTTTCTATTTACATTAACTTTGAAACATATGTTACTGAAGATGTGGAGCTAAATACAAGTGATTACATTTGTTTTATACACATCATTTACTAAAGATACAAAGGAAAGAAATGGGCACGTAGTTGGATCAAGATAATAAACAACTCTACAATGAATGCCAGTTATAAAATAATCACTAGTACACTGCACAAACAATTTGCTCACTTGACAGACAATAGCGCATTTTTGTGTGCTGTTTTCTACTTTCAGTTTCTAAGTGATTGCAACGGTGTGAAATAGATGAGCTATAACATTTACAGTTAACACGTGACAACTTGTATTGCTGTCACTGTTATATTTTTGCCCTCAGTACTATTCTCTTTCTGTTCTTAAATCGCCTACAGGTCTTTCTTATATGAAATTTAATGCATTGATTCTTGATTCGTAGACTGTACGTGACTGACTCATTCATTATACGTAAGGAGACAAAACAGACGAGAATAATACTTACCAGCTCAGAGATCTTGCGTTTGAACAGGAATGTGACGAAAATTCTAATTGAGACTGACGCTATGACTGCGCAAATATTCATCTCAAGTGTACTCCCTGACTGACTAATATCAGTAGAGAGAAAACGGTATATTTAATAATTTCCATCATTTAGCTACTTATTTAGAATTTCCTTGTCACAGGATAGGAAGGGAAGACTTACGTAATCATTCAATAATAAGATAAATACATATTAAAAATGACGACCTGTAGTAATAAAATGTTGGAGATCTCATGGTTGGTAATAGAATATTGGCCAAATGACTTGGAAAGATAAATGCGAAAATTGTACAACTTGGTAAATGCAACAAGTTACATAAACTGCAGTGAGAAGTGCACATTAAAAGAAGAAGGTGCGTAATCCACATTCTAGAAACGAAATTATTAAGTAATATCTGAGTATTACAGGAAATGGAAAATTGAGGAAAATCGTCACATCGCTGGATCTGAAATGTTGAACATCATAGATATGAATGGTGGAACTGCTTCGATGAGAGTATAGCTAAAGAATACACCCTAATCGATCAGGAAGAAAATGTAATAGTGGAAGACCAATTAGTAGAGGATCCAACCTCCAGACAGATTAGAGTTGTATTGTAGACTGGGACCTGAGCTTGGAATCTTTGTCTTACGTGGACAAACACTCTATCGGCTGCGCTTTCAAGGCACGACTCATATCTCGCACTAACAGCTGCAATTTGCCAGTACCTCTCTTCTACTTTCCAAAACATGTTTTGATCTGTCAGGAAGGTTCAGAACAGCGTATTGTCCGCTGCAAAGTGAGTAATTGATTCTGATAAAGTAGAACTGACGCCACACTCGAATATCTGGTATCTTTATGGAAGAAAATGATAATGGGTGTATTCTTTTCGTTTCTTTTGAAACCTCACTAAAGATTTTATAAATAAATAGGAAAAATATTGTTAATGACTCAATAAGTTTGATAATTATTTATTGCTTCTATGTGTAGACGAAACACCAAACAAAGTCACACATTTCTGAGGGCAGGATCATCTACGTATCATTTGTGGCAGGTGTACAGACTGTACAGCTGAAATAATTTAGCTCTTCATCCACATTGCACATGACTATTTCTACTCTTCCCAGTAGCACTGTATTATGAATGTAATGTTGTTGTTCATTGATGTACCAAACTGTAGATAAGCTAAGTGATGTCGTGTTTATTCTTGTGCTCTGTGTGCCAGACAGTTACATAATCATGAAAAATGTGTCGACGTCACTGAATTAATTTAAAACGTCTTTCAGTTGAAGTAAACACAAAAATTAATCAATCCCTCTATAAGGGCATAAATTTCGGTATAAAACGTCTCTGGCACAACGTGTAAATAGATTTCATCACATTCCAGAAGAATATATAATTAAAAAGTAATGTACATGTATCTGTAAAACATTAGATGATGACAGCTTGCAGTCGAAACTTAACGTGCCATTACAAATTAGTAAGAATTGGTTGCCACAGAAAAAGAACTTTATAGACATTTTATCAGATTTATCAGTCAGAAAGTACTTGATTGTTCCAGTTTTCTGAAGTGTTTCAGTGCTGTAGCAGGAATAAGGAGATATGATTTTGAATCGGTTTAAAACGGTATTGGAGAACAAAACATGTAAAGGAAAAAACACAAGTGTCAGGCGAAGAAGTTTCTTGCCTGCAGTATCCGCTACTAACCATGATATCTCCAACATTTTATTACTACAGGTCGTCATTTCTAATATGATCTTACTATTACAATATTGAATGGTTATGTAAATCTTCCCTACCCATCCTGTGACAAGGATATTATAAATGAGTAGCTAAATGATGGATATAATTAACTATATCGATTTCTCTCTATTGATATTAGTCACTCAGGGAATACACTTGAGATGAATTTTTTTGCGCTCATGGTTTCAACCTCAATCAGAATTTTCGTCACGCAGGGTCTCTGAGCTAGCAAGTATTATTCTCGTCTATTTTGTCTCCTTATGTTTAATGAATGAGTCAGTGACGTATAGTCTACGAATCAAGAGCCAATACATTAAATTTCATTGGTAAGAGATCTGTAGAGGATTAAGAATAGAAAAAGAATAGTACTGATGGCAAAAATATAACAATGACAGCAATAAAAGTTGTAGCGTGTTAACTGTAAATGTTGTAGCTTATCTATTTCACACCCTTGCAATTACATAGAAACTGAAAGTAGAAAACAGCATACAAAAATGCGCTATTGTCTGTCAAGTGAGCAAATTGTTTGTTCATTGTACTAGTGATTATTTTATAACTGGCGTTCATTGTAGAGTTGTTTATCATCTTGATCCAACTACACTTTGGAACTAGTATAATTCCAAAAGCAAACAGTTACAACGTCAGTTTTCAATGAACGTTCATGGACAATATTGCCTAACACCCCAGCAGGTTTCCTTAACACAGTCGGTATTGCCTCTCTTTGTAGAATTTTATTTGCAATTTTGCTTAACGTGCTCCAAATGATGTTCCACAAATATTTCATAATAACCCATGTGTTCAAAAAGACTTTTTTCTGAGGAATTTCACATTTAGTGTCTAGATCTTCATCTACACGTATACTCCTGAGAACCACTGTGAAGTGCATGAGAGAGAGAGTACATTCCATTGCATCAGCTGTCAAGATTCTTTTCCCGCTGTATTCACGGACAGAGCGCGGGATAAGTGACTGCTTGAACACAGTCTAATTTTGTCTTCGTGGTCCCTACTGCAGAAATAAGTTTGGGGATGTAGTATTCAAATGGTTCAAATGGCTCTGAGCACTATGGGACTTAACATCTGTGGTCATCAGTCCCCTAGAACTTAGAACTACTTAAACCTAACTAACCTAAGGACATCACACACATCCATGCCCGAGGCAGGATTCGAACCTGCGACCGTATCAGTCACACGGTTCCGGACTGAGCACCTAGAACCGCACGGCCACCACGGCCGGCGATGTAGTATTGATACGCCCTGCTAAACCTTCAGGACAGGACAGGTACTTTAAGTTGTGGAAAGTGGCCAAAATAAGCGGCTGTCAGTTTACTCGAACGTACAACTTTATTATTTCATCAAACATCACAAGAGCCCAAAAAAAATTTTTTAAACACACAGCTTTAATCTTTGGGACTTAATTACCGGCTGAAAGCCACGGCTGAAGGCCACCAAGCATAATCAGAAATTTAAAAGGCAAGCCTTATCTTAAAACAGTTCTTTATTTAGGATGAAGCCCAAAAAATTTGAGATTTTCAGAGCAAACAGTTTGAATTGAAAACCGGCTGAAAGCCCAACACTTGAGGTTAGACAACATTAATTAAAAAAAAAAAAAACAAAGGCCTTACGTAAAACAGTTCTTAATTAGGCAAAACTCAACCAAAACAGAAATTTAAAATGCAAAGCCTTACGTTAAAAGAGTTCTTTAGTTAGGCTTAAGGCCCAAAGAATTAGACACGTTAGAAGCAAACAAGTTAAATTCAAATCGGCTGGAGGTCTAACACTTAAAACTCCATATCATAATTTTTTTTAAAATACCAAAGGCCTTACGTTAAACAGTTCTTTAATTTAGGCTGAAGGTCTTAGGAGCAAAACAACTCAAACTCAAAATCGGGTGAAGGCCCAACATTTAAAAATCAACAACATTAAAATTTTTAAAATGCAAAAGTTCTTGCGTGAAACAGTTGTTTGACCTAGGCTGAAGGCCTTAAGAGCAAAACAATCCAAACTCAAAATCGGCTGAAGGCCCAAGACTTAAAATTCAACAACATTAAAACCTTAAAAACGCCAAAGGCCTTACGTGAAACAGTTCTTTAAATTATGCTGCAGGCCCAAAGAATCTTACGCCTTAAGGGCAAAGCAGCCTTAATTAAAAAAAAAATCAGCTAGTAGCCATAAAAGTACAAACAACAAGAACAAATGTAAAAAAAAAAGGGCAGTAGACCCAAGGGAGCTCAGAAGTTCCGAGGATCGGCCTGGAATTCAAACACTAACGCTCGCTTAGGTGTGACAGGCAGTGGGCCCAACAATTCTAAATCCAACGGCAACCCAACCGTCAGACAGTCAAAGGACCACGCGACAGGATAACCTATCTTTCGTGTCCGGAATCGGTGAGCCACGGACCTCGTAGCAGTGGGAACAGCCCCTTACATTCCGACCGCGCGTGGACGCCGCCAGTCCCCGGCCAGACACGCGCCACGGAGACTTCCTCGCTGCTCCACGCCAACCGACCAACTGCCCAGGCCCCGAAACGGCGAAAGGACCAAATATATGTCGGCCGATGGGACGACCAACCGAACGACCAACCAGCGGTCGTCCCGCTCCAATCTCCCTCCGTCGTTCATGTGTGTCGTCAGCGGTCGGCGAGCACTGGCTGTCGGCGCCTCACCGGCGCTCCGTCCCCGACTTCACTGCTGCTGCGTCCCGACTACACTGCTGGTCCGTCTCCAACTCACTACCAGACACACGACGACCCGGAAATACAATCGGTCGCTTCATAGATGGTACGACAGTGCACTTATGGATACGCGCTTCTGTTGCCGCTCACGGGCAAGTAAGGCAGGAGTGACGCCAGTAAATAGAATAAGAAAACGAGCCGGCAGTACCGTAATGGAAGATGACAAACAATAAATGGGATAAACACGAACCGTGCACGGCTCAAGTAGATTCCACACTTAAAACTAGTTCCTCTAACTAAGAAAGTAGGGTCTTACGGAACAATCTGCGTCTGTCTCCGAGCGCCAGCCGCTTCAGTTTTACCAGCACCTTTGCGACGCTCTACCACAGACCGAGCAAACGCATGATCATTCCTGCTGCCCAGTCTCGTGTATATTCAATATGGATCACTGGTTCCAGTTGGTGCGCGTCCTACAGACTTGAGCAATATTCTGGGAGGGCTAAGTGGCATGTGTGTTACGTAACCAGTCTCCTTTGTAGACTGATTGCACAAGTATTTCCCACGTACAATTAATCCACCAGTGAAGCGAACCCAATGAACCGAACTCCGGCATATGCTTGTCCTGCCACTGAATCTATGTGATCGTTTACTCTCATAGCCTTGCAGAATGTTACACCCAAGTACAGGGGGTGGACAAATATATGGAAACACCACCATGCTTCAACATAAATGCGGATCCTAGCTGGACCTGCAAGTTGCGCTGTTGTATGTGATCAGGAAAGACGCCTACGCAACGTCTTCAAGACTTTGCAAATATCATTCATGGTCAGAACAGTGCTCCGTGTAATTGTGAGTGTATTATATCGGAGCTAACGTATGTCGAAAGAGGACAAAAGGCTGGTGCTCTTATGGTGGGTGCTTCCATAACCAAAGAAGCAGAAGAGTTTGGTATTTCAAGAGAGTTACACCGCATTCGTGGAATTATATGGTATACAGGAAAAAGGGAAAAAGATCACTCGCTAAGACATAACGCGGACGAAAGTGTGTGTTGACAGACGGTCATTGTGATGAAACATAAGAGGACTGTAAGGAAGCAACCTACTCACGCCATATAAAATTCATTTGCTTTCCATTGTGTGCCAGCCTAGTCCGCTGTAACTAGCTATGACGTCAAGAATGTTGCGCAATACCTTAAAAATAAAATTAATAATGTGAAAAGTTAATAGCATGTCAGGAGTGATGCTAAAATAATAATGTGTTAAGTTTCAGTTCAGTAACTTTAACAGTTTTCGAAATTTGGACGTTTTACATAAAAATCACCGGCGCAACAGAAAGGAGCTAGGAACTTCAAAATTTGTATTTGGATTCCTTTTTCGTTGTAATTTAATGGAAACAGCATGCTGGATCTCACAAAGAATATTATGGTTGAAATTCATGATTTTCTGTTTTTGTGTCCTAAAAGTTCGGAAGCAAGATAGATTAAGTAAGTGATTAGATAAAGCTAGGATGGTTAGAGTTAGGTAGAATGGAGATACGCTATAATGACAAAGATGTGAGAAGTTTCAAAAAGGTAGCTATAAAAGTATAGCTGTAGCGTCTCTCCAACAGGCAAGTTCAGAGCTCATCTACTGCGTGCAGTAGAACTAAAATAATTCTCTCGCCGTCCGCGGCTCGTGGTTTTTCGGTAGCGTTTTCGCTTCCCGGGTTCGATTACCGGCGGGGTCAGGGATTTTCTCTGCCTCGAGATCACTGGGTGTTGTGTGTCGTTCATCATCATTTCATCCTCACTCACTCGCAAGTAGCCGTAGTGGCGTTAAAGAACTTGTGGAGCGGCGGCCGAACAGTCCGGCGTGGGTTCTCCCGGCCGCCAAAGCCATACGCTTGTTATTATTATTATTCTCTCGCCAAAAATATTTAACCTGGCTACATTAGAATTTTATTATAGATACTTACCTGTGTGCTGATTGTACAATTAAATCGAGAGCTTCATTGGCCTTCAGCGAATGAAGCAATTAATTATTTAGTAACTTGAAGTGGTCAGCCTGAGCGGCTGGTCAAGAAGGCAAATGTTGTCGGCTGCGCCTTCGGCTGTCCGCACCGCGGCTTTATAAATAAGAGCGCGCGAGCTAGAGTAAGGCCCCAGTTGTCTTCTACATTCATATCAGCACTCCGTGTCGGAAGCCGCGTCGCGTTTCTGCAGTTGCCAGGAAGAGCCTTGGATGCCGTATTATGTAACTAGGTATGCACGTAAGAATGAGTTCGTATTGGGTAAAGTGTGTGGAATGACCTCAGTAGCCGGCCGAAGTGGCCGTGGGGTTAAAGGCGCTGCAGTCTGGAACCGCAAGACCGCTACGGTCGCAGGTTCGAATCCTGCCTCGGGCATGGATGTTTGTGATGTCCTTAGGTTAGTTAGGTTTAACTTGTTCTAAGTTCTAGGGGACTAATGACCTCAGCAGTTGAGTCCCATAGTGCTCAGAGCCATTTGAACCATTTTTTTTTTGAACAGCCCTGATAGGACAATGGCTGAGATGGGTAATCATTTGTCTGGAATTTTACACTTTGTCATTTTCAGAATATAGTGAAAATTGGTATAATAAACTGAATTTTCTATGAATCCCAGACATCATCCTAAATCCTGAGAGTAATGAAATACAATAATCAGTAACTTTTATTCTCCATCAGAGTGGGCACAGTGAACTTTAATTGAGGGCATCACGTTTTTGCTGATCACTTTCTGGTTGTCAGCATTGTAGTTAAAGAGACTGTGTTGAGAACGGCAACAAATACATACAATATAACAATAATAGAAAATAATTATTTTCCACCTGCCACCCTACAGGACGAAAGCTGCAAGTCACTGCAGAACTCAATATTGCACTTGCGAACGATGTTATTACCAAAACAACACGAAAGGAACTGCATAAGCTGGAAATTGAAGGGTGTGGTGAATTTTCAGAAGGGCTTATCAGTTATGCTAATGCCCATAGCGGGAAACTTGAAGTCATAAGAACTGAACTGTAGGACAATGGAGGAAAGTCATTGAAATCTTGTTTGACTCTGTTTCCAACCTCTGGCTGAGTTAATTCCCAAAGAGTGAAACATGGCGGACATTCGGTGATGAACTAGGCAGCCATATCGGGGTACTCCATGGGCCCCATGGTTGCTCTGCATGATCGCATGCCAAGAATTATGTGACCATTTAGGCTGCCGGCCGGGGTGGCCGAGCGGTTCTAGGCGCAACAGTCGGGAACCGCGCGACCGCTACGGTCGCAGGTTCGAATCATGCCTCGAGCATGGATGTGTGTGATGGTTTAAGTAGTTCTAAGTCCAGGGGACTGATGACCTCAGAAGTTAAGTCCCAAGGTGCTCAAAGCCATTTGAACCATTTGAACCATTTTGGCTGATCAGGTCCATCCTGTGATACTACGTTTGTTCTCCAGTGGTGACGCTGTGTTCGAAGTCGGAGGGGCCCCTGTTCACATACCTAGCATAGTCCAGGAGTGGTGTTGTGAGCATTCTCCCTCGCCACCCTCGCCATTACAGTCATCAGATCACAACAGAATTCAGCCTTTGTTGCCTACTTTGGGTTGGAGGTTGGGTGACCACTATCTGCCGGCCGGAGTGGCCGAGCAGTTAAAGGCGCTGCAGTCTGGAACCGCACGACCGCTACGGTCGCAGGTTCGACTCCCCTCCTCGGGCATGGATGTATGTGATGTCCTTAGGCTAGTTAGGTTTAAGTAGTTCTAAGTTCTAGGGGACTTACGACCACAGCAGTTGAGTCCCGTAGTGCTCAGAGCCATTTGAACCATTTTTTGACCACTATCTGCTTCAGTGGGACTTGCCACAATTTTGCAGGAAAAATGGTATAATATTTCCTTGAAAACCATTTGCGACCTGCATGTATGGATTACGAGGTGACTGGATGCTGTTTTGAATGCCGGCGCTTTTCTTACACCGTACTGGGCAATGTAATGTATGTACTTTTTGCCGTTTCAATACTTTCGTCCACACAGGGTGGGGTGTAAAGTTCGAATAAACAAGTTCCATACTTTGAACAAGATACTGTACCTGATTCCCTGTACACTGGTCTCAACTCCACCATGAAATACACGTTACTGCACAGTACTGCGCCAAAGCCTGTACTAGACATAGTGGCGCATGTGGCAGCCGACTGGCAAACGGCTTCAGGCGTGAACCTCTGCTGTGTCAGCGAGCGAGGTGGCGTAGTGGTTAGCACACTGGACTCGTATTCGCAAGGATGGCGATTCGGATCCTCCCTCGGACATCCACATTTCGGTTTTCCGTGATTTCCGTAAATCACCCCAGGCAAATGCCGGACTTGTTCCTTTGAAACTGCACTTCCCCATCCTGAACAAAATAATTCGAGCTTGTTATCGTGTCCTGACATAGGTGGGAGAGGGAGAAAAGGGGTTACTGCTCAGTCTGCGCTCCCGAGCGGTACAGAGCAGAAGGTAGAAGGACAATTCACAGTCAACACATTTGATTTACTAGAAATGCAGGTGGTGAGACTTGGTAGGGAACTCGTTGTGCAGACTCTTGGACAAACAGGGTTTTGAAATAGTTGTTTATTCCAGACAGGACTAACTAATACACTGGAGGCTAGTTCTAGGGTTAGAAAAAGCATGAATAACACTATAACACTGTTACAACAGAAGGCAGTCCACAAGTCCCAGGAGTGGATGCTAACCACAGTGGCAAACACTAACAGCAATCAAGTCAACAACTTAGTTGCAAAACAAAACATACTGAATGTGACACTATTCGCAGAGGCATTCCAAGTAAGAGAGCAGACTTACGTGGAGCTGGACCGAGGCTGGAGTCGACGGACGCGGATTCGGAGCCCAGATCGTCTGACTGAGAACTCCGCCAAAATGCGGAATCTGGGGGTTTTAAAGAGTCGTGTGGGGGCACTGCTTTTGCCACTTAAAGCCACCCAGCCAAATTCCGCAGGTCTCCTGCAGGCGCCTGCCAATCACGGTTTAGTTAGGTCCCCTCTACTGCTCCTAAGGCGGGGATGTTAATGCAGCTGCACTAAGTACGTATTTGGTATCAACATTGTTCAGCTGAAAGCTAAACGTAACTGCTCTGCCAGATAAGGCCTTGCAACATTATTGTTATACGTCATTTAGCCCCGCCCCTCGGGCTCCCTGGAGTAGGGACTGCTAGGTCAACAGTTTTTTGGCGTCTTCGCTCTACTAACGTTGTTGTTCTCAGGGCTGGTATCAAGCTGGCCTTATACGCTAGTACGTGCCTGTTGGTTACAAAGTTCTACAGTGGCAACCTACCACAGCGTCTACACGACATATGAAGTTACATGTTAATTCCTTGACGAGTAACTAGTGCCCTGGGACAGCAACTGGGGGCGTCTGCATTTTCGCAAGGCTCTCCCCTTACGGTTTACTTCATGTAACAATATATCTCCTAGTTTCGTCTGCCCTCATCATCGTCTCTGCTTCCGCGCCTTGGAGCGCTTGTCCTGCTTTCCCACAGCTCCAAGATAACACTACAGTAGCAAGGAATAATCAGTATATTACATTGTGCTCCGTCTCCTGTGTTCGCCGGCGACCTCGAGGCAGTCAGCCTGTTAATATAGAAAATGAGCAGCAAAAGTCTCACCACATCATCTTGGGGCATAGCTGAAGTTTACTTGCACATCTGTCTACGACTCTCCATCCAAGAAAATATTTGGGTCCTTCATACCAAGAAATCTTCAATATTGCTGGGTGTATCGTCGCAGACAAAATAGGCAGAGTCCTGGGAAGTCGAGGTATAAGACCTGTTTTCCGACCTTCTAAGAAGATAAAGATGCTGCGCCCTGTTAAGGACTGTCTCAGCTTCAGCATCTCAGGGACTTACAACATACCGTGTCAGTGCAGCAGCAGTTACATTGGTCACTCCATCCGGAATGCTTCCGACCGCTGTGCAGAACGGCATATTAATAATCGACAACTGTAGTTCTTGAGTACAATCTCACAACCAAACACAAAATACTGTTTGACGAAATATTTTTTTTTTGTTTTTTTGTTTTTTTTGCCCCAGGCTCTTACGTACTGGAATTCTGCGGTTAAAGAGGTTGTTGAAATAAGAAAGTGCTAGAGCAACTTCAACTGCCAGACCGGGTATAGCCTTAGCGCTGCATGGAAGCGAGCAGAGAAGAAGCAGGGATATTCGCCGCAATGTTTACGCTACAACGGGGACAGCGGTGGCACCACCAGCGCAGACGTCGACACCGTCTGCGACAGGATTACGTAATCGGCGACCAATCAGAAGCCATTTGTTGGCTATATAAGGCCACGAAAGCAACAGTTTAGACAGACAGTTGCTCTTGACGAAGACAATGGAGGTAATCGGAAACTTGAGGACTGACCCTGACTTGACGCTGCAAAAGGTCCGAGAATGTTTTATACGACAGCTCCGTCACGTAGAACTTCGTTCTCAGTAAGAGCGTTGAATAGTTGGCATGACTGCTCTTGTGTGTACGTCGTAAAGGGGAAACGTCTGGTTTCTCGGCCTACGCCTGTTAGGGCTGTTTGCTTGTTTCGTTGTTATCTCCTCCCCCCTTTAGTTTGCACACTCTGTACATCTAATGTAACAGTACATTACCCGTAAGTCGAGGGATGATGAAGATTTTGAGACGACGCAATATTAATATCTGACTGACTACAGCAGTTTTCTCTGCAATCAACGTTTTTTGATATATTATGCTTCTTATATCTATATTTTTGAGTTCTACAATGTATTGGATTCAGGAAAAATCATTAAGCTTAAAGACTTACATTGTTAAAAGCCGGACGTTACAGACAGAGCAGATGTCATGTCAAGTAGTTCAAACTGTTTGTTCCCTTTCACTTGGCCAAATTTGAAGACTTTAACAATACAACTAATATTGAGAATTTTGGAGAAATTAGGTTAACTGTAATACAATATATTATAACATCCATCTTTCAATAATGTTGATATGATGAAGCATCCGAAACACGAATGTTGGTCATTTATGCATGAAACTGAAAAGATGTACACAAAATGTATTAAATCGTTAGATTTGTAATCAGCTGATTCTCTCAATGCTGATTTCGTTCCAGTTCACAAGGGAATAACGATGTTTCAGGCCTTCCTTGTACGAAGACATCACACTATTTCCAGGACTGTAAAATTGGAGGATTCCCTAATTACCACATAAAAAGAGTTTCTTCGATATACACTACTGGCCATTAAAAGTGCTACACCAAGAAGAAATGCAGATGATAAATGGGTATTCATTGGACAAATATATTATACTAGAACTGACATGTGATTACATTTTCACGCAATTTGGGCTCATAGATGTTGACAAATCAGTACCCAGAACAACCACCTCTGGCCGTAATAACGGCCTTCATACGCCTGGGCTTTCAGTCAAACAAAGCTTGGATGGCGTTTACGGGTACAGCTGCCCATACAGCTTCAACACGATACCACAGTTCATCAAGAGTAGTCACTGGCGTATTGTGACGAGCCAGTTGCTCGGCCACCATTGACCAGACGTTTTCAATTGGTGAGAGATCTGGAGAATGTGCTGGCAAGGCAGCAGTGGAACATTTTCTGTATCCAGAAAGGCCCGTACAGGACCTCCAATATGGGCTCGTGCGTTACCCTGCTGAAATGTAGGGTTTCGCAAGGATCGAATGAGGGGTAGAGCCACTGGTCGTAACACATCTGAAATGTAACGTCGACTGTTCAAAGTGCCGTCAATGCTAACAAGAGGTGACCGACACGTGTAACCAATGGCACCCCATACCATCACGCAGGGTGATACCCCAGTATGGCGATGACGATTACACGCCTCCAATGTGCGTTCACCGCGATGTCGCACCAAACACGACCATCATGATGCTGTAAACAGAACCTGGATTCGTCCGAAAAAATGACGTTTTGTCATTCGTGCAGCCAGGTTCGACGTTGAGTACTGCCGCCTCGTTTTCTGGTCCGTCTCCAACTCACTATCAGGCACACGACGACCTGGAAATACAATTCGACGTTGAGTACACCATCGCAGGCACTCCTGTCTGTGATGCATTGTCAAGGGTAACTGCAGCCATGGTCTCCGAGCTGATAGTCCATGCAACTGCAAACGTCGTCGAACTGTTCGTGCAGATGGTTGTTGTCTTGCAGACGTCCGGATCTGTTGACTCAGGGATTGAGACGTGGCTGCACGATCCGTTACAGCCATGCGGATAAGATGCCTGTCATCTCGATTGCTAGTGATACGAGGCCGTTGGGATCCAGCACGGCGTTCCGTATTACCATCCTGAACTCACCGATTCCATATTCTGCTAACAGTCATTGGATCTCGACCAACGCGGCCGCGCGGGATTAGCAGAGCGGTCCAAGTCGCTGCAGTCATGGACTGTGCGGCTGGTCCCGGCGGAGGTTCGAGTCCTCCCTCGGGCATGGGTGTGTTTCTTTGTCCTTAGGATAATTTAGGTTAAGTAGTGTGTAAGCTTAGGGACTGATGACCTTAGCAGGTAAGTCCCATTGGATTAGCAGAGCGGTCCAAGTCGCTGCAGTCATGGACTGTGCGGCTGGTCCCGGCGGAGGTTCGAGTCCTCCCTCGGGCATGGGTGTGTTTGTTTGTCCTTGGATAATTTAGGTTAAGTAGTGTGTAAGCTTAGGGACTGATGACCTTAGCAGGTAAGTCCCATTGGATTTCACACACATGTTTTTTCGACCAACGCGAGCAGCAATGTCGCGATACGATAAACCGCCATCGCGATAGGCTACAATCCGACCTTTATCAAAGTCGGAAACGTGATGGTACGCATTTCTCCTCCTTACACGAGGCATCACAACAACGTTTCATCAGGCAGCGCCGGTCAACTGCTGTTTGTGTATAAGAAACCGGTTGGAAACTTTCCTCATGTCAGCACGTTGTAGGTGTCGCCACCGGCGCCAACCTTGTGTGAATGCTCTGAAAAGCTAATCATTTGCATATCACACCATCTTCTTCCTGTCGGTTAAATTTCGCGTCTGTAGCACGTCATCTTCTTGGTGTAGCAATTTTAATGACCAGTAGTGTAGGTTCCTCAGTCTTAATTACTCAGTTGAGTAGTTCATTGTGTGGCAGTGCAAATAAATTAGTGACACACAAATATGCACTTTATTGCGCTGCGATACTTAAGTTGTATAGCAACCTGTGCTTGCGGGCATATACAACTAAGCAGTGACCTGTCAAGGCGTGCATCACTGAATACAAGACTACGTCCGCCCTGGGCGCCACACTGTCAATCACTGCAGTAGCCACTTGTTCCTGCGCGAAGGCTGTAGGCGACACCACTTGTAGAGTAAGTCGCGCACAATGATCTCCACCACGAGCTGCAGCTACGGACTGCAACCCTGGAACTCCGTACAAGAGCTGTCGTACGCCAACGCCGAATATGAAGTGCCCGGCCCCCTGTGGAAGTGTGCGTCATTGACGGCGGCGCGGAGGTTGCTGATTGGGCCGCGCTTGTAGCTGGCGGCGAACTTCAAAGCGCCGCCTGTGGCACCAGTCGGAAACTGTCTGCGCGCCAGCTGCTGTTGCGTCCATTGGCGAGCACACAACAGCTACAAAGTTCTGACTGTTTGTTGCGCCGACGCGAGACATCTTTACTACGCATAAAATATTCCACAAGACTAGGGTGACAGAATTATTTTCGGTGAAAACCGGGACACATTCACCCGGGTGCCAATGGACACCTCATTCCACTTGTACCCAGGTTTCTTAATTTTAAATATTAATATTTTGTTGATACATTTTGTTAACCCGATTATTATAACTAATAAGAGGATACAAAAGATTGATATAATCTAGATTAGCTGTATAATTAATGACATTTAATAAATGTATACAGTAATAAACAAATGTATTATGATTTTACAAAATTTTATAGCCATTCAACTTTTAATCAATTAATATTAACATGAGCTTTAATATTTCTGAGCACTTGTAGATGGAATTGACTGTCCTAGGAGAAAAGCGTATTTTTCACTGCCTCCAGCCTTCTACATCATGTCTTTGTTCTTTGAGGCACAGTGATAAAACTCGGCACAATCCATTTTGTAGTTGTACAGGATCTGCAGGATTGCTTCAAGAGAGTCCACCTGCATTCTGTTTCTTTCATCAGTCCACTGGATATTCATAAACGAAAATATTCTTTCCACAATGGCATTATGGGCTGGGATTGCAAATAAATACCTTGCAATTATTACCAACTCAGAGTAATGCTGAAGACAGTCATAGCTTTTAAAAAAACTCACCCACTTCTCATGGCATTCCAATAGTGTTTTGTTTTTCATCATTCCACTTGTGGAGACTTTCTTCAACAAAATTTGTCAGTATGCCGAACTGATCAAAGAGAATGGAATCATCGATTTCAGTCTCTTTACTCTTCAAATAAGAAACTGTCTCTTCAACACTTTCCCATTTTGGCACTCTCTTCAGTAACATCCAATCAAACACCGGCTATGAGGGTAAATATGAGGCGCTCCACTTGCTGAGATATTCTACACAAGTATCATAAAACTTGTTAACTTCTTCTCTAAAACTCCTTTCCGCTGCTTCTGATACTTCTGCCCTTTTAAGGACAGATTTAACGTTAAAGAAACTAACTGCTGTTCTCTCCTCTTAGGAACAGTTTCCAGAGTATTTTTCAAAACATCATTTACCTCTATTACACTTTTCGTACTTCCCTCAATTTCCTTTATCCCATGCTGCAAAGTGCTAAGCTGACTGTGAATGAACCATAAGTAGGCTTCACTTATAGGGTTACTGAAAAACTGACAAGGGGAGGCCGCCAATTGTGAAATTCAGATTCGATTCATACTGCGCATAATAAAAGCTCATGGCCAGAGGTGTAATGTGGCAAAGCACCAAGATGCACTTCTCAGGCGTTGTCGAGAAAATCGACAGTTAAAAGAAACCGTTACGCTGAAATACTCTCTACGCTTAACACTTTTCCACAGCGTCGTGGCGCAGCGGTAAGCGCTCGGGTTCGTAACCCGAAGGTCGCCGGATCGAATCTCGCGCCATGCAATTTTTTTATTGTTAGTTTTTTGTAATTCAAATATATATATATATATATATATATATATATATATATATATATATATATATATATATATATATATGTAAACAAACTATTAATGAATTGCTTATGCATGTTGGTGAAGGCGGCTCGCCCTCCAATTGTACCGCCTCCATTTTTCCGTTTTTTTAACAGGGTGTACCAAAACTCTCCCGTCCACACTGATTTTCGACGATGTTATAAGTTGCGCTAGGGACCGCATCTACCTTCTTTCGAAGTTAGCAGGCAACTACGCTGTTATGCGGCGGCTCGTTTCGGCCCATTCAACATCTGTCCTTCAAGTGTAACGAGCGAGTAACGGAGTTTATATTTCATACCTGCCACAACGAATTTGTGTTCGTGGGGTCTCATTTCTAATTCGAACGTTTGACTTACGATATACGTATTCGTTTCCGAATATCGTTTCTACGTCTTCCGTTAACTATACGTGGTTAACATTGTGAAGACAATTAATAACATTTGTGAAATACAACTTTGTTTGCGGAAAACATAATGATGTTCGAAGTCGCCAGTTTTTCCACGACAGACGACTTTCAACAACTTATTATATGCATAATTGTTGCAACTGATTGCCAGGGATATATAAATTAGAAAAAACAAATACTAAAAAAAAGCTGCATGGTGCGAGATTCGATTCGGCGACCTTCGGATTACAAACCCGAGCGCTTACCGCTGCGGAACATTATTAATCGTTGAGAGTATTTCACCGCAACTGTTTCTTTTAACTGTCGATTTTCTCGACAACGGCTGAGAAGTGCATCTTGGTGCTTTGCCACATTACACATCTGGCCATGAGCTTTTATTGTGCGCAGTATGAATCGAATCTGAATTTCACAATTGGCGGCCTCCCCTTGTGAGCCAACATTTTGGGGGCTTTGTCTTCATTTAGGAAAAAATCTTTTAACGGTTCAAACAGGCGGATTACTCTTTCAACTGCTGGAAACAGTGATAACCAGCGAGTTTTCGAGAGACACATTACATTCATATATTCAGTTCCTACATAATCACAGAACTCCTTAAGCCTCTCTGTTCTAACAGTATATATGTAAAAGTGTGAGTATACCTTCATGACGTTAGTTTCAACGTCACAGGTTAAACTGCCAGCAGCTGTCTGCACGCTGTTGTGTAAAACATGTGCAGGGCACCCTATGCCTTCTATGTTTTCATGCAATGTCGCCTTTAATTTGGTAAATACGTTTCAATTGCCTTGTCTTTTTAAACCACCAAAGTTTGTGTTGGTGTTGTCTCCACAAAATGCCACACATTTATTTTTCTCAAGGTCAAACATTTCGATAGTATTCATACAAAATCTTGAAATTTCATCAGATGTTTCATTAGGTAGGGAACTCACCTTCAAAAGTTTGGTCTGAATTCCCTGATTAATATCGAAAATCTGAGCAACAAACAGAAATATTTTAGTGGCCTTATGAGTGCTGGCATCACTGGATATCCCGTAGAAAGAAGACTTTTTGATGTATTCAAGGCTTTCCTTTACACTCTGGGGAGCAATAACACCTTTCACTAAGGCTGACACTTTAGTTCTTGCTGAACCGAACTATTTTGCAATGGAAGAATCATCAAACATAATGCTGTTAAGCTTATTAGTACAATCACTAGATCTATAAGTTTGGTGATGTTTTACCATGTGGAAGGCTAGTGTAAGCTCGGCTGCTCAAACTTTCGTCTCTTCACTTGACTGATATTTCACAAAATAATTTTGTAGAGCTTTACTGCAGCGCGGTGCACTGTATCTGTTAATGTGTTTCTTTGACCTGATGTGATGAACTATGTCGGAACGTCCACCAAGACTTATACAAATAAAACAGTTACATACGGAACACTCTGCTTCGTAATCAAAACGACCTTTCTTAATGAAATTCCATTTCTTGGAATAACAGTCACTGAACTTGCAGGCACGTTTCCATATTGCCTTTCACAGTACTGCAGCAATAATACCACTAATATGAGAAAAAACTATTGCAGTTTGTCTGACAAAACAACTACTACACTGTTCTAACAATGAGTGTGTGAGTAAGTGGCGCGACAATCGGACTTGTTGGCCAAAGTACCGCTCAAAGTAAATTATTGTCTGAGTGTATCAATACTGATACTGTGATTACTAGTATCGGACAATGGAGGTTTTAGACAAATAAGCTAAAATATATTAATTTCTTGTGTTGTATTTCCTTTAATATAGCGAAATCCCAAAAATTTGAGAAAGTTTCATGAAATCTATTTAAAAACTGAATTCCGGGACTTTTGACCGTCCCGAAACAAATTTTCGGGACACCGGAACACAGGGATGAAAACTGGGACAATCCTGGTTTTCCGGGACGTTTGGTCACCCTGCAGTAGACTCTCTTCTACAGCTGAAACATTACTGCCCCTTACAATAACTCAGAGATGACTGCCTTCTTTCATTCTTCCCGCCAAGTGCAAGAGAGAACATAGATTACACATTAATGCAAAGAAGTTAGTTATTTACATCTCTGGTAAAGATCTTATTTGAATCGATTGACGTATTTTCTGAAAATCAGTGAAAAAGATTTGCATATGTTCAAAATAATCCTAATCACAAAATATGTACAATCTTGCACGAAAAAATACTTTTTAGTAAACATAGCTTTTGTGTGAACTTTTTCCCTTGCGAATAAAAGTATCGATACTCGTGGGTAATGGATGGCTCAAAATGTGTATGACACATTACATCACAATGTGTAATACTAATATAAGTCGTTCGTTTGTCAAAATGAATTCTCTAATTCAGCTATAAATGAGGAAAACTCGGTTCCACTCCGGGCAGTGTCTAATGACAGGAACTCCGTTCTTTGGCCTCCGTGACGTGACTTAGGCGTTGGTTTCAAATCTTAAGGCGGCAGAGATAGGGGCGTGCGTGATCTGTATGTATACATGTATGAATGTATATGCCTCCAACGATTCATGTACTGGTCTTTGGAACTTAATGCGGAGTGGAATGGCGGCAACGTTTAAGCATATGCACAGGCCAACGTAATAGTTGTGACACTCCGTCTTGTTTTTGGTACCCAAAAAGATAGTAGCGCCCTAAGCAGACAGTAAGCGATGAGTGCGAATAATAACGTGTAAGATAGTTCTTGCAATAGGAAGTGTATGTAGTGCCACAAAACTCGGTAATAACTCCAAAGTAAGACGACATTTGTCATTCTTTAGTTTCCTAAGGACCTTGGAGGGTAAGAAACGCTACATTACAGGATGGTTTACTTAGGATTCTCTTGTAACGTACAGAATTTACCGAGTGATGTCGTTTTCCCTTAACAACAAACACTAGTAGTAAACGCTGGAGGACCTGACATTTTGCAGAGAGACGTCATATATTTACCCAACAAAGTGGAATTTTGTTCGGTATATTTTCAGCCAGTCCAGTTCATATGGTTCTGAGCACTATGGGATTTAACATCTGAGCTCATCAGTCCCCTAGAACTTAGAACTACTTAAAACAACTAACCTAAGGACACCACACCCATCCATGCCCGAGGCAGGATTCGGAGCTGCGACCGTAGCAGTCTCGCGGTTCCGGAATGAAACGCCTAGAACAGCTCGACCACTGCGGCCGGCGCCAATTCAGTGAGTTTGGAACGTAGGAGACTTATATGGAATGAATACCTACATTAATTAACGTAATAAATAAGCCATCACATCTGTTACATATGGGAAAATCACACAGAGGTGATAATAAATCGTCAAAAGTAATAAAACTGTCTCCTAACTACAATAATTGCTAAATTTGAGCCACAAACGGCAAGAATCTTCAACACATTCGCTTTTGAAGGAAAAGTAATTATATTTACAAAATATTCGTGTATTAGAAAATCCAGTGAAGTGTATGAATGGACAAATCATGGTTGTTGTAGACCCCATAAAAAGTTTTCTAGTGTCAAGGAAAGTGCCTATGATAATAACAACAGACGAAAACTGAAATATATTCTTCGCATGCATGAAGGATGTGTTCATATTCTCTTCCTATCAGCGGAGTCAGCTGCAATATACTAAGCTGAAATATATACATATTCGAAAGTATTTCTTCATGAGAAAGTTGTAGCTTATGTCATTGGATCAGTGTGATTGGGTTGGCTTTACATGTATTTCACGATAGTTCACGTCTCTTGGTAATTTACCAACGCGTAGAAGGCAAAAATATAACAATTGTTTCGTCAATTAAGTAGAAAATAATTAAAAACGAACATTATTCTTACGACACATATCACAATCTGTTTTCTCACCAGTCAGAGTGCAAGAGTCGCTCCAGTTATCAGAGACTATAGTGACTGTATATATTAGACTATAGCACAGACGTGGATTACTAGGATGGCGAAGACGCTGCTTTTAATAGAGCCTGACGTTTGGCGGCGTCAGGAAGTTTTTGTATGGTACCAATGGCGTTGTAAGTTTTACTGTGTGGTTGAAAGAAGTTTTGCAGTTGAGCAAATATTTGCTTACTAGTTGTAAGTAAAACATCACCTTACATATAGACATATTTAAAGCAGACTGTAGTTGTCGTAAGAACACTCAAATGAATGAAGACTGTTGTTATCAACGACAAATAGCAAGCTGTTCGAAGAAAAGCCGAAACTGATCAAAATTGGTCAAAAGGACAGCATTAACCTACGTTAGTTAATACTAGATCGTTAAACCCCTCAAAATATACGGAACTATTTAAACACTGCAGGTATTTCGAACAAGACAAACTGTAATGTAATTATTGAGGCTTATTTGCAGTACAAAAACAAAAATACGTAATATGTTTCTATCTACCCTTGCACCGGGCCACGTTCCTTTTTTTTTTTTTTTTTTTTGTATCTTCAGTCAACTGTACGATAAATTACAGCCGAACACGATGCATATATTGTCCGTTATGTCAAAACTCTAAAGGTAAAGTAGTTGTATAATTTATTCCCATTTCCTACAACTGTTTTATCAGTAAACAAATAGCTGTTTACACTCCTTTGGCTTCTCCGCCATATTGCGATACTAAAGCACTTGCTTCAGTGATGCTCTATACGATACTGCCAGTCTAATAATGTATGTCTGTGGACTGTGGTATCTTTTTCACTCATCTTTGCAACGATACGAGGCAATAATCCATGATTTATCTTTATAAAGGAACATTAATGTTGTAAATTCTGTACGCGGACCATTGGCCTCTTAAGTTACGGCGGTAAGCCCTATTGCGACAGCAGCTGTTTGTGTAAAATGTGGCCAGCACGTCTGTCGCGGCAAGTTTAGCAGACAGAGGGCTAAGTGGAGCGCACGTGGCGAGTTTTCCGATGCAGCTAGTTGGCTCAGCTGCAGCTGCCCGACATCACCATACCACACCAGCACGGTCTGTGCATAAAATATTCCCTCTGCTACAGCTACAATAACACGATTTATGAACGCTGCTGTCACTGCGAAATGACAACAAATAACGCTTGTTTCTGTGTCCACAATGTATGCTGCAGTGTTCGGAGCGGGCTGTATATCATTAATACCGTCACTAATTATGCACTGCCGGAGCATAGTTTAATGAAAATCAGTTCAGCTGCGAGACTATCTTCTGGGCAGTGTTATTGGCTTTGACCTGACTGTTATTAATCACGCTGACGTTCGACAATAGCAGCGAAGCATTAGGCGGTGAATCAAAGCGCTTGTAGCATTTCTGGTTCGTAGGAAGTATAGCTTCATCCCACGTTTTACATCCCACTTGAGTGAAGGTACAATAACTGACGCATGACGTCAAAAGATGAATTGATGGAAGTTCCAACGTCGAGTAGCAAGTCGTTTCACTTGACGCCAGATAGGGAGACTTCCGTGTCGATGATGATGACGACAACACAACACCCTGTGCACTAGCGGAGAAAATGACCGACCCGGTCGGAAATCGAATCCTGGCCCGCTGCATGACAGTCGGACTCGCTGACCACCTTTTTATTTATTTATTTGATTTATGCATCGAAAAAAATATCGAATGAAAAAATGCCACGACTAAGATGCGAACACAGACCAGAAATTTGATGGTCTAACGCCTTGACTGCATTTTTTATTTATATTTATAGCCCATTAAGGGCACCTAGCAAAAAGAAAAGGGGAGTACTAGCCGCTTGGGGTACCGACACTAGCGATCCCAGCAAGAAAAAATTAACTGATCACTTACAGGCGATACCACCTTTGTTAAACCTTAACCTTCTCCCCCCCCCCCTTCCCCGTCCACCTACGGAAACTCAAGTTAAAAGGGCAATCGTTCAAGCGCTAATCCTTAAGGGCGACAGGAATGAGGGATCGGATATCCCAATAAGTACGAGGATTGGAACTTTAACAGTGGCAACTATTTATTTACAGCTCGTACAAAATAGATACGTGTTTCAAAGTTTTACTGACCTTCAAAGTAGTCACTAGCATTGTGTATAACCCGTTGCCAGCGATGTGGAAGTCGTAGGATACTCTTAGCAGTGGCAATTGTGTTGGAAGTTCGAGTGGCGCGGTCTATTGCCCGACAAATTTGTAGCAGTTCTGAAGCGAATTCCGTGAAGTGTTTCTTTCAGTTTAGAAATCGAGTTGAACTCAAGAGGGCTTAAGTCAGGGGAGTGCAGTAGGTGGTATAGCACTTAGCAGCCCCATCAGTCAAACAAATCAGTAAAAACTTGCACTGTACGTGCTTGAGCATCATCCTGCAAAATGATGGTCAGGTCCTGCAGAAAGTGTCATCACTTCTGTCTCTAGGCTAGTCGTAGGTTCAAAATCGTTCAAATGGCTCTGAGCACTATGGGACTTAACATCTATGGTCATCAGTCCCCCAGAACTTAGAACTACTTAAACCTAACTAACCTAAGGACAGCACACAACACCCAGTCATCTCGAGGCAGAGAAAATCCCCGACCACGCTGGGAATCGAACCCGGGAACCCGGGCGTGGGAAGCGAGAACGCTACCGCACGACCACGAGCTTCGGACGCTAGTCGTAGGTTGTGTTCCAAAAATGAACAACATAGAGACAGGAGTGATGATACTTTCTACAGACCTGACCATCATTTTGCAGGACAATGCTCAAGCACGTACAGTGCAAGCTGTTACTGATTTGTTTAACTGATTGGGCTGCTAAGCGCTATACCACCTACTGCATTCCCCCGACTTAAGCCCTCGTGAGTTCAACTCGATTTCTAAGCTGAAGGAAACACTTCACGGCATTCGCTTCAGAACTGCTACAAATTTGTCGGGCAATAGACCGTGCCGCTCTAACTGTCAACACTGCTAAGAGTATCCTACGACTTCCACATCGCTGGAACGGGTTATACACAATGCTGGTAACTACTTTGAAGGTCAGTAAAACTTTGAAACACGTATCTATTTTGTACGAGCTGTAAATAAATAGTTACCAGTATTAAAGTTCCAACCCTTGTATGAAACAAGTTTTTTGTGTATTTTTGTTCTCATTAATTTTTTATTTTATTTTATTTATGTTTTTTGTTTGTGTCATATCAGTTCGTTCGTCTGTTGATGTTGGTGCACCGTACTGTAGTAGGTGATCGCTGATGCATCATGGAATGGTGAGATGGGGCACACTCCAACTGTGGGAGGCACAAGAAAGACGCTGTGGAGATACGCTGCGAAGGTTCGTTGGTAATGGCGCAACTGTGGGAGTGTACTGTGCGCTATAACAACCCATTCCAGAAGTCGAGGACTGCATGTGAACCATTGTGAAAGAGGTATTATAAAGCCTGTCGTCGAACCAGATGAGTGTGTGGCGTTTCTCTGGAGGGTAGTGTGAAGTATTGGACAAGAGTAGGAACTCCGGGATAACTGTTAATGGTGGGGCATGGAGGTTATAGCCCACAGTACGTTGGATGAGAAGCCATACGTCCTGTCACAGGGGCCTCGTAAGACTATGCCCGTGGATGTCGTCGAGTTAGCAGTCGGAGCAAAGTGGCGAAGTAGCCAGTCCTGTATGATGAGGTCGACGATTGGTCGAGAATTTATCGTTGACAACGACATACCAGAGTGTAGACAATGGTGAAAAGGGAGCGAGGACGCACTTGCAAACAGTCCGCCAATTAACGTCTGAGTACTCTAACTGCATGGCGTTGCGTGGAATGGATTATGTAAACAAAAGGTAAAAGTCCTTCGCAGGGTGAGGGCGGGAGATCGGGAGATAGTTTCGAGCGTAGCTGAGTTCGATGAAGTGAATTACAATACGGTACAAGAACGACGAGATATCTGCTATCTCGAAAGGTGGTCGCAGAGAAGCTGGTCGGAGGATATCCAAGACACTGCGAGTTAAACCTTGGGAGGCGCCACGTCAGTGCCGCAGCGTAGTATGTACAAAGAGTGCAGTGGATCGCGCTAGCACCTTCATGTGTCTGGAACCGCCTTCTGGAGGGGTCAGTGTTAGAACGCTGTAGTGGACCTTGTAATTGGCCCCTGCTGACACAAAGTATACTAATACCATTTGGAGCTGGTGACCAAGGAGTAACGCAATCGGGAATATCTGGGGAACATGTACCAGTTTAGGGGCCACACACATGTTGACACAGAACACATGTTGTAGTTGGTTCAAGATAGCGCGGACATGGCAGCGAACATGGTGCCAATTGGACTCCAAAAATCAACAATATGGCAGTCCATGGTGTGGTGTGTGGAGCCCTTGAAGTCGAACCCTAAATAACGAAGGGCTGTACAGACAGGGAATGGGTCCAGTGCCACAACCTAGAGTTCACACCAGATGTGCATCATCATCAAATTTCAGACGCAAAGGATATCTCTGTACAGCCGTATCTAGTGGATGGCGTAATGCGTTCCTGTGTGTACTGGGTGAAAAGTAGGAGATCATCTGGATAGGCCCAGCAGCGATAGGTATGACTGCGCAAGGTAGGCGAGTTGTAAGACTGGAGGGCTTCAGTGCAAAGGCATACAGTAGCACGGACATGGGGCATATAGTGGTATATAGGAATTGGTCCAATAGGTCATCTGTTAACTTGGACCATGGAGATAATGAGAAGCAATAACTGGCTAATGGCTTCCAAAATTAGTGGCGGGAACTATGGTCCCAAAAAGGCAAGTAACAGTTTTTCTGCTCGGGATGCTACATTTCCAAGGTGGACAGGGATGTAAACCCAGTGGGGGCTGCTCCCAGAATGTGCTGTAAAATGGGTATAACTGGAGGAATCACGATGGATCTTCTTCCAAACTTCAGTGAGATGAAAGTCCTCAACCAAGATACACAGCATCGGGCATGGTGAATAATTATGTCCGGCCGGAGTAGCCGAGCGGTTCTAGGCGCTACAGTCTGGAACCGCGCGGCCGCTACGGTCGCAGGTTCGAATCCTGCCTCGGGTGTGGATGTGTGTGATGTCCTTAGGTTAGTTAGGTTTAAGTAGTTCTAAGTTCTAGGGGACTGATGACCTCAGAAGTGTTAAGTCCCATAGTGCTCAGAGCCATTTTTGAATAATTACGTGTCTTGTCTATCGGGTGTAGAATCATTGCCCAATTGCCCCTAGCGTCCAGAAAAGAGTTCGCGGAAGGGGGGGGGGGGGGAGTGGCATGCCGATTCATGAACCCAGATGGGGCACGGATGTTGTCGACGTGCATATTGAAGTTGTTACAGCCATGTCCTGCTTGGATGGGAATGTGTTATATCTGTGACTGGGACCGCTTCGCGTGTGTAAAAGGCCATTCTGCACCCTGAGTGATCAGCTACAGACGTGTACGAGCCATAGCCGTAAACCGGCGGTAGCGTGGCAACACGAACTTCCTGAAGAAGTCAACGTCAGAGGCCCAAAGAATATCACAGAGGAGATGCAGTTTTGGTGCTGTGCCGATCATATTGATTGCAGCCACCTGGTACATCTGTGCTAAAAGTGGTGTATGTGCATCTACCACTGCTGGGGGCTGTTGGCTGTGTGGGGCGCCTACTGTGCGTCAGTTCCGAAACTAATGGTCAACCTCATCTGGGGGGAGGGGGCGAGGGTTGGGAATAAGACAGTCCCTTGGATGAGATACTTCACCCTCCACTTCGTCACCCCACGGCCCCGTGTCGAGGGTCTATCCAAATTTCATGTGAGAAAGATGGTGAGGCGTGGGCATCTCATCCTGCACACTGGTCGGTACTGTGCTTCTGGCGACCTCCACTGCAAATACGGAAAAACGTGTTAGTCGTCACTAGTGCCATCTGCCGACATCTGCATGAGTCTGTTAGCTGGTTGGGCAGCTTCTCCATTGTCTTGGATGAGAGTGTCTTGAGTTCCTGTGGGCCGGCAACGTTGTTTGGACACGCGTTCCTCAGTGTCGGCATGGAGGAGCGTCGATCAGGTTGGAGGGCTGGTGCATTGAAGCAGTGCAAGAAGCTTGTGTTCTCGAGACGAACCTGTCTCTGCGGCGTCTGTCGCGGGAGTCTGGGTGGTGACCATGTCGTCGGGTGGAGCGACTGTGTCGTCTGAATGGTGGTGGGACGGCAGGACGTGCCGATCGCAGAGACCATGCGATGGCTGGGAGAAGCCGTAAGCATGGCGAGGGTCGCCGCCTGAGTTACTGGTAAGGCGGTCAGAGTGGGTGGCACGGACGTCCCTGACAGCGGCGGCTGTACGACTCGTCTTTGGACGCATTCATACAGCAAATGGTCCTCCTACCCGCAACCAAAACAGGTAGGAAGGTGACCATCATAGGGGGTCAGGAGTCCACTACACGCAACAAGCGCTACACGGGTAGCAGGGGTTGTGTGGCGTGGGCTGGGCGGTTTTTTAGGTTAGATGGCCTTGGGCAAGTACAGAAAGGGCAACAGCCTCAACGGGTACGGGGCAAAGTCAGGACATGCGGGGACCAAGCAGCAATCGGTATTGTAATTGTCAACTGTCGAAGCTGCGTTGGTAAAGTACCAGAACTTCAAGCGCTGATAGAAAGCACCGAAGCTGAAATCGTTATAGGTACAGAAAGCTGGCTTAAGCCAGAGATAAATCCTGCCGAAATTTTTACAGAGGTACAGACGGTGTTTAGAAAGGATAGATTGCATGCAACCGGTGGTGGAGTGTTCGTCGCCGTTAGTAGTAGTTTATCCTGTAGTGAAGTAGAAGTGGATAGTTCCTGTGAATTATTATGGGTGGAGGTTACACTCAACAACCGAACTGGGTTAATAATTGGCTCCTTTTACCGACCTCCCGACTCAGCAGCATTAGTGGCAGAACAACTGAGAGAAAATTTGGAATACATTTCACATAAATTTTCTCAGCATGTTATAGTCTGAGGTGGAGATTTCAATTTACCAGATATAGACTGGGACACTCAGATGTTTAGGACGGGTGGTAGGGGCAGAGCATCGAGTGACATTATACTGAGTGCACTATCCGAAAACTACCTGGAGCAATTAAACAGAGAACCGACACGTGGAGATAACATCTTGGACCTACTGATAACAAACAGACCCGAACTTTTCGACTCTGTATGTACAGAACAGGGAATCAGTGATCATAAGGCCGTTGCAACATCCCTGAATATGGAAGTTAATAGGAATATAAAAAAAGGGAGGAAGGTTTATCTGTTTAGCAAGAGTAATAGAAGGCAGATTTCAGACTACCTAACAGGTCAAAACGAAAATTTCTGTTCCGACACTGACAATGTTGAGTGTTTATGGAAAAAGTTCAAGGCAATCGTAGAATGCGTTTTAGACAGGTACGTGCCGAGTAAAACTGTGAGGGACGGGAAAAACCCACCGTGGTACAACAACAAAGTTAGGAAACTACTGCGAAAGCAAAGAGAGCTCCACTCCAAGTTTAAACGCAGCCAAAACCTCTCAGACAAACAGAAGCTAAACGATGTCAAAGTTAGCGTAAAGAGGGCTATGCGTGAAGCGTTCAGTGAATTCGAAAGTAAAATTCTATGTACCGACTTGACAGAAAATCCTAGGAAGTTCTGGTCTTACGTGAAATCAGTAAGTGGCTCGAAACAGCATATCCAGACACTACGGGATGATGATGGCATTGAAACAGAGGATGACACGCGTAAAGCTGAAATACTAAACACCTTTTTCCAAAGCTGTTTCACAGAGGAAGACCGCACTGCAGTTCCTTCTCTAAATCCTCGCACAAACGAAAAAATGGCTGACATCGAAATAAGTGTCCAAGGAATAGAAAAGCAACTGGAATCACTCAATAGAGGAAAGTCCACTGGACCTGACGGGATACCAATTCGATTCTACACAGAGTACGCGAAAGAATTTGCCCCCCTTCTAACAGCCGCGTACCGCAAGTCTCTAGAGGAACGGAGGGTTCCAAATTATTGGAAAAGAGCACAGATAGTCCCAGTCTTCAAGAAGGGTCGTCGATCAGATGCGCAAAACTATAGACCTATATCTCTGACGTCGATCTGTTGTAGAATTTTAGAACATGTTTTTTGCTCGAGTATCATGTCGTTTTTGGGAACCCAGAATCTACTATGTAGGAATCAACATGGATTCCGGAAACAGCGATCGTGTGAGACCCAACTCGCTTTATTTGTTCATGAGACCCAGAAAATATTAGATACAGGCTCCCAGGTAGATGCTATTTTTCTTGACTTCCGGAAGGCGTTCGATACAGTTCCGCACTGTCGCCTGATAAACAAAGTAAGAGCCTACGGAATATCAGACCAGCTGTGTGGCTGGATTGAAGAGTTTTTAGCAAACAGAACACAGCATGTTGTTATCAATGGAGAGACGTCTACAGACGTTAAAGTAACCTCTGGCGTGCCACAGGGGAGTGTTATGGGACCATTGCTTTTCACAATATATATAAATGACCTAGTAGATAGTGTCGGAAGTTCCATGCGGCTTTTCGCGGATGATGCTGTAGTATACAGAGAAGTTGCAGCATTCGAAAATTGTAGCGAAGTGCAGGAAGATCTGCAGCGGATAGGCACTTGGTGCAGGGAGTGGCAACTGACCCTTAACATAGACAAATGTAATGTATTGCGAATACATAGAAAGAAGGATCCTTTATTGTATGATTATATGATAGCGGAACAAACACTGGTAGGAGTTACTTCTGTAAAATATCTGTGAGTATGCGTGCGGAACGATTTGAAGTGGAATGATCATATAAAATTAATTGTTGGTAAGGCGGGTACCAGGTTGAGGTTCATTGGGAGAGTGCTTAGAAAATGTAGTCCATCAACAAAGGAGGTGGCTTACAAAACACTCGTTCGACCTATACTTGAGTATTGCTCATCAGTGTGGGATCCGTACCAGATCGGTCTGACGGAGGAGATAGAGAAGATCCAAAGAAGAGCGGCGCGTTTCGTCACAGGGTTATTTGGTAACCGTGATAGCGTTACGGAGATGTTTAACAAACTCAAGTGGCAGACTCTGCAAGAGAGGCGCTCTGCATCGCGGTGTAGCTTGCTGTCCAGGTTTCGAGAGGGTGCGTTTCTGGATGAGGTATCGAATATATTGCTTCCCCCTATTTATACCTCCCGAGGAGATCACGAATGTAAAATTAGAGAGATTAGAGCGCGCACGGAGGCTTTCAGACAGTCGTTCTTCCCCCGAACCATACGCGACTGGAACAGGAAAGGGAGGTAATGACAGTGGCACGTAAAGTGCCCTCCGCCACACACCGTTGGGTGGCTTGCGGAGTATACATGTAGATGTAGATGTAGATGTAGATCATAGACGATGATGGTACGGTAACCTCCAATACGAAGATAGGAGGACACGTTGCTCTGCAGATCGATACGAGCCTGCGGGATAGGTTCGGAATTGTACCCATCTTTCGGCGACATGTTACAGGAAATTGCCAAAGGGTCAGAGTGCCGCAGTCATCACGTCCGCTGTTTGTTCAAACGACAGTTCGAATGCTCATATCGTTCACACGTAGAGACAGGCGAGATCGACGATAACGGACAATACATTGCCGTCGGAATTACAAAAACGTAGTCCGAGTTTGGCCTGCCACACGCTGCGGCGTCAACGATTTTGACGTACAGTGTAGTACTAACTAACGACAGGTGGATTAGAATTAGGTCTTGTGGTGCTATTTTAACGTCGTTCGTTGTCAAGAGCCTGCGGAGGGGCGAAGTCTGAGGAGAAGGTGAAACATAAAGTCGTTTTGCGGTAGGTATGTGCCGTATTGGTCTCTAAGGAAGACGTAGAAGGGAACCTCCTCATCGAACCTCCCTCAGACTTTGTGGTAAGACGGCTCAGTGGAGAGTCCATCAAAAACTGAACACAGATCAAGCATGAAAACAGGAAGAAGGTGTACTGAACTGTGAAAAGAAAGTATAATAGAAACTATGAACGGTCAAAGCTTAACAAGTGCTACATTGAGAAAAGCATAGAAGACATAGCGTCGTGGTTAAGGGAGGCATCGTAGCCAGGCCTTAGGTTTCGACCCCTGCTAACTCTGTCTCCACCGGCTCGGAACTGACCGCTCTACTCATCACCTTGAAAAATAAATAAATAAATAAAACAATGGGGGAGCGTCTTACACAGAAAAAGAAAAGAAACAAAAGAAATTAGAAATAGAAGAAAAGAGTGGTCACGATGTAGGATTGCGAAGCGCGCGAGCCGTCATCTAAACCTGGTCGTGCCAATTATTTTCCTTTTCTTTTCATAACTTTGTGTGCTGTCCATCCCGTCACTGAAACGTTTGTGCTCTTTCTGTAGTCTTGGCAGTTGTCATACTATACATTTGTTATACAATGAAGTGCCAAAGAAACTGGTATAGGTATGCATATTCAAATACAGAGATATGTAAACAGGCAGGATACCCCCCCAGGAGGTCCACAACTCTTTTGTGGATACGTGAGTAGCGAGGACGGGACCCCGAGCTAATGTGGCCCTCCTTCCTTTCCGGGCTGCATACCTTCCTTTTCTGCATCCTTCCCTATCCCCCATCTTCTCCCCCCCGCCCCTCACGTCCGCAGGTCGTGGTCGTGCGGTAGCGTTCTCGCTTCCCACACCCGGGTTCCCGGGTTCGATTCTCGGCAGGGTCAGGGATTTTCTCTGCCTCGTGATGACTGGGTGTTGTGTGCTGTCCTTAGGTTAGTTAGGTTTAAGTAGTTCTAAGTTCTAGGGGACTGCTGACCATAGATGTTAAGTCCCATAGTACTCAGAGCCATTTGAACCATTTGAACCTCCCCTCACCTCTGACTCTTTCCTTCCCTTTCTCCCCCTCTGGGAGTACGGTTTGTGCCTACGTCCGGAGACGGACGCTCGTAAATTTAACGCATTCTTCGCCTTCTCTTTTCCTTACCTCTTCTCTTTACCCTTTTCTCCACTGCGGCGTTTGAGACCTCTCTTCTTTCCTTTCCCTTTCTTTGTTTTTCCCTTTCTTTTTCTTCCTCCCTGTGCATGTCTGAAGGCCGACCCACGCATTTTCATGCGTAGCCGGTGACGGGGTAACGCGTAATTCCCCACCCCGTGTAGACAGGTAGGACACGTACGTACCCCCTGGTAACGGCCAGGCCCAGGGAGGGGTGATTACCCGAGCTGATACCTTCCGAAAGTGCCGATTGGTCCCTCCGTCCGTTTGTCGGAAGGTGTGACCTGAGGTGTGAACAATCACTTAAGGCAGGACTGCCCTCAGAGAGGGCCCCCACAAGGGAGGAGCGCGCCATCGGAGATGCCGGTAATCATGGGAGATTCTTCTGCAATGGTTTCCTCACCTCCCACTATGTCCGCTCACAAGCGTAAGTTCACTGAGTCTCAGCCACAGACAGTTCTTCCATCATTGCCACAGTTCCTTGTTGTTTCTCGGTCTGATGAAGGTCACGACTTCTCCACGGTCAACCCTTTCATTATTCAGAAAGGTGTCGACGCAATTGCAGGTCCTGTAAAGTCTTGTTCCAGATTACGGAATGGCACCTTGTTGTTAGAAACAGTCAGTTCCCTCCAGGCACAAAAATTGCTGCGTACTTCACTTCTCCACACCTTCCCTGTCCAGGTGGAACCGCACCGTACTTTAAATTCCTCGCGTGGAGTCGTTTATACATGCTCCCTCGATGGATTGTCTGACGACGAAATTCAGCACTACCTGTCTGACCAGGGCGTAACGGCTGTTCATAGGGTTATGAAAAGGGTTGACACGAACATCACTCCAACCCGCACTGTCTTCTTGACATTGGACAAAGTTCAACTCACATCCAAAATCAAAGCAGGCTATGAGATAATTTCCGTTCGCCCTTATGTCCCAAACCCTACGTGTTGCTATCGGTGTCAGCGGTTCAATCACACCAGCCAGTCCTGTTCCAATCCGGCCAAACGTGTTACGTGTGGCAAGGATGCCCATGAGGGTGCTTGTCCACCTCCATCCCCTCGCTGCATCAACTGTATGGGTGACCACGATGCTTCCTCTCGAGATTGTTCCATTTTTAAAGACGAAAAGCTCATCCAGAAATCAGAGTGAAGGAAAAGGTGTCGACCTTTGCTGCTCGAAAATTATTCGCCAGTCGACAGCCCACCGTGCCTCAGACAGGAAAATACAGCACTGTCCTTGCTTCTCCTCGGCCAACAAAGGAGGCGGCCACGCAGACTTGCGACCTCACCTTTAGTGCCACGGTCGTCAGATCGGCCAGCGCAAAGATCGCCCGTTCAACCTCACCACTTTCGCCTGCCCACTCTATGGCTCACCCTTCATCGGGTTCTGCTAAATCTCGAGCCCAAAAGTCAGACACCAAGACTTCGAAAAAAGAGCATACTCGTGAAGATTTGTTACGTACCCCAACTTCACAACCATCAGTTCCTCCTTCATCTAAACATAATATTTCCAAGAAGGCTAATAAGAAACCCAGTTCATCTCCTTCTCCGCCAAGACGTGTCTCATCTACAGCACCACCTGGCGGAAATCGCCCTCAGCCGTCTTCAGTGTCGCCGAGGCGCACTGCTGGCGGCCGATCAACCGGCCGATCGCTGGTGGCAGGAGCTGCTTCTGAATAACCTATGGATCAGGATCTTCTGCCTTCGGCTGAATGCCGTTCCATGCTGTTGATCGCAAGCTTCGAGCAGTCGTTGAGTTGACGGCAACCTTGGTCACATTCCTCCATTTTCTGTTCACCCTACGTCCATTATCCATTGGAATATCCGCGGCATTCGAGCCAATCGGGATGAATTGTCGATCCTCTAACGATCCTGCTCGCCGGTCATCTTCTGTCTTCAGGAAACAAAGCTGCGTCCCCCTGACCGCTTTGTTCTCCCACATTTTCAGTCCATCAGATTTGATCTCCCCTCTGTTGAAGGCACTCCAGCCCATGGAGGACTCATGATTCTTCTCCATGATACTCTCCATTATCACCCAATCCACTTAAACACTTCCTTCCAAGCTGTCGCTGTCCGTCTTTCCCTTTCTGGATATACCTTTTCTCTTTGTACTGTATGCATTCCATCGTCCACACCAATGGCACGAGCTGATCTCCTTCATCTTCTTGATCAGCTTCCACCCCTCTATTTGCTGGTTGTGGACTTCAATGCCCACCACCCGCTTTGGGGATCTCCACATCCTTGTCCACGTGGCTCACTATTGCTAGACGTCTTCCACCAAGCGGATCTAGTTTGCCTCAACACTGGGGTCCCTACATTTTTGTCTGCCTCCACGACAAATTTCTCTCATTTGGACCTTTCGGTCGCTACTGTTCCGCTAGCTCGGCGCTTCGAATGGTTCGCCCTTGATGATACACACTCGAGTGATCACTTTCCATGTGTCCTTAGACTGCAGCCTCAACTGCCCTGTATGGGCCCGCGACGCTGGAAGTATGCCCAAGCCGATTGGACACTTTTTTCGTCTCTACCGACATTCGATGACCGTCACTTTCCTAGCGTCGACGATGAGGTCACACTTATTACCGACGTTATTCTTACAGCTGCGGAACGTTCAATACCACGCACCTCCGAATTGCCCCGGCGCCCCCCAGTTCCTTTGTGGAACGAAGCATGCCGTGACGCAGTACGTGAGCGGCGACGTGCTCTTCACGTTTTCCGCCATCATCCTACTTTGGCCAACTGTATCCGCTAGAAGCAGTTCCGTGCGCGATGCCATCGCGTCATCCGCGATAGCAAGAAGGCAAGCTGGAAATTCTTTATTAGCTCATTTAACACCTTCACTCCCTCTCGGAAGTTTGGAGTCGGATTCGACGGTTATCAGGCGCGCCTAGTTTCTCCCCGGTCTTTGGGCTCACTGTCGCGCGTGATACGTTAGTGGACCCTGTCGCAATTTCTAACTCCTTGGGTAAACACTTTGCTGAGATTTCGAGTTCTTCAAATTACCCGCCAGCGTTTCTCCCAAAGAAACGTGCAGCGGAAGTGCAACCTCTTGCTTTCTCCTCTCAAAATCGCGGAAGCTATAATACTGTTTTCTCCATGCGGGAACTCCAACATGCACTCTATTCTTCTTGCTCCTCGTCCCCAGGACCGGATGGTATCCACATCCAAATGTTGCTGCATTTATCAACCCATAGTCTACGTTACCTCCTTCGCATTTATATTTGGACCAACAGTACTTTTCCCAGACGATGGCGGGAAGCTATCGTCGTTCCTGTTCCGAAACCTGGAAAGGACAAACATCTCCCCTCTAGCTATCGCCCCATTTCTCTCACGAGTAGTGTGAGTAAGGTTTTGGAGCGTATGGTGAATTGCCGTTTAGCTTGGTGGCTGGAGTCCCGCAGTCTTTTAACACCTGCCCAATGCGGTTTCGCCGGCCGGAGTGGCCGAGCGGTTAAAAGCGCTACAGTCTGGAACCGCACGACCGCTACGGTCGCAGGTTCGAATCCTGCCTCGGGCATGGATGTGTGTGAGGTCCTTAGGTTAGTTAGGTTTAAGTAGTTCTAAGTTCTAGGGGACTTATGACCACAGCAGTTGCGTCCCATAGTGCTCAGAGCCATTTGAACCATTTGAACCCAATGCGGTTTCCGAAAGCATCGTTCTGCAGTTGACCATCTTGTTTCTCTCTCCACTTATATCATGAACAATTTTCTCCGGAAACGCCAAACAGTAGCAATATTTTTTGATCTGGAGAGAGCATACGATACCTGTTGGAGGACAGGCATCCTCCGCACACTTTTCTCTTGGCGCTTTCGAGGTCGGCTGCCCCTTTTTCTTCGCGAATTTATGGCGGAACGCACATTTCGAGTGCGGGTGAACACTACTCTCTCCCGTACTTTCTCCCAAGAAAACAGGGTACCCCAGGGCTCCGTGCTAAGTGTTGTACTGTTTGCTATTGCCATAAATCCAATTATGGATTGTCTCCTTCCTGATGTCTCGGGCTCCCTCTTTGTGGACGACTTTGCGATCTACTACAGCTCTCAACGGACCAGCCTTCTTGAACGACGTCTTCAAGGATGTCTCGATTACCTCTACTCTTGGAGCACCGAAACCGGCTTCCGTTTTTCTCCCAGTAAGACCGTTTGTGTTAATTTTTGGCGACGTAAGGAGTTTCTTCCACCTTCCTTACATCTAGGACCTGTCAACATTCCGTTTTCGGACGTCGCTGAATTCTTGGATCTTACGTTTGACAGAAAACTGCGCTGGTCGCTGTCTGCGATCGCTCAACACCCTCCGTGTCCTGAATGGTACCTCCTGGGGAGCGGACCGAGTGGTCCTTCTCCGCCTCTATCGCGCCTTAGTACGCTCGAAATTGGACTATGGAACCATAGTTTACTCGTCTGCTCGGCCGTCTATTCTTCGTCGTCTCGACTCTATCCACCACCGTGGATTACGTTTAGTGTCTGGAGCTTTTTACACCAGCCTTGTGGAAAGCCTTTATGCTGAGACTGCTGAACCTCCGCTGTCCAATCGGCGAGCAGTCCTTCTGAGTCGTTATGCTAGCCATCTGTCTTCCATACCTGCTAATCCAGCCCATGACATATTTTTCGACGCCTCCTTTGATGTAGGGTATGCAGGCCGCCCCTCCTCCCTACTACCACCGGGAGTCCGTTTCTGTCACCTGCTCCATTCTCTTTCCTTCCGCTTTCCTAAAACCTTCTTGACAACTTGGGGTAAAGCACCGCCTTGGCTCCGTCCCCGGATCTGCCTGCTCCGTGACCTTTGTCAATTTCCCAAGGATGGTACCCCTTCACTTGTTTATCGTCGGGCATTTGCTGCTCTATGTGCACAGATGAAGGAAGCCACATTTATTTACACTGATGGCTCGAAAACACCGTTAGGTGTAGGGAGTTCCTATATTGTTGGAGACACCCCAAATCAATTTCGGCATCCCGACCAGTTTTCGGTTTATACCGCGGAGCTTTACGCTGTTCTCCAGGCTGTCCACTACATCCGCCGCCATCAGCGGATACAGTATGTTATCCGCTCAGATTCTTTCAGCTCTCTCCTCAGTCTCCAAGCTCTTTACCCTGTGCACCCTCTGGTCCACCGGATTCAGGACTGTCTGCGCTTGCTCCACCTGGGGGGCGTCTCGGTGGCGTTCCTCTGGCTCCCGGGACACGTTGGTATCGGTGGAAATGAGGCGGCCGATATTGCTGCCAAGGCTGCAGTCTCTCTTCTTCGGCCAGCTATTGAATCGATTCCATTCGTCGATCTACGAAGCGTTTTATGTCGCCGTGTTCTTTTATGGCACGCACATTGGTCGACACTTCCCCATAATAAATTGCGGGACGTGAAAGCTCTTCCTTGTGCTTGGACCTCTTCCTCCCGAACGCGTCGTCGGGAGGAGGTAATTTTAACTAGACTCCGGATAGGGCACTGTCTTTTTAGCCATCGACATCTTTTAAGCGGCGATCCTCCCCCACTCTGTCCCCACTGCTCTCAGGTGTGGACGGTAAGACACCTTTTAATTGAGTGCCCCTATTTTACTCCGTTACGCGCCCATCTACAGCTGTCGCCTGATATATCGTCAATTTTAGCAGATGACACGCGCTCGGCCGATCGCGTTCTCGAGTTCATTAGTGCCAGTGAAATGACGTCAGTCATTTGAAGCTTTTTTTTGGGGACAACCAACACCTTTCTGTAGCGGATTTTTAAGCCTTACTTCTGCTTTTAGTTTCTCCAATTTTTTGAGTTTCGTTCCCATTGCTGCTGGTTTCCATTTTCGGTTTTTACTGTTTCCTAAGTCACGGACCGGGCGCTAATGACCATAGCAGTTGTGCGCCCTAAAACCAAAACAAAAAGAAGGCAGAATACGGTGCTGCGGTCGGCAACGCCTATATAAGACAACGAGTGTCTGGCGCAGTTGTTATATCCGTTACTGCTGTCACAATGGCAGGTTATCAAGATTTAAGTGAGGTTGAACGTGGTGTTATAGTCAGCGCACGAGCAATGGGACACAGCACTCCGAGGTACTGATGAAGTGGGGATTTTCCTGTACGAACATTTCACGAGTGTACCGTGAATATCAGGAATCCAGTGAAACATCAATCTTCGACATCGCTACGGCCGGAAAAAGATGCTGCAAGAACGAAACCAACGACGACTGGAGAAAATTGCCCAACGTGACAGAAAGTGCAGCCCTTCCGCAAATGGCTGCTGATTTCAATGCTGGGCCATCAACATGTGTCAGCATGTGAACCATTCAACGAAACATCACCGATATAAGATTTCGGAGTCGAAGGTCCACTCGTGTACCTTTGATGACTGCACGGCACAAAGCTTTATGCTTCACCTGGGGCCGCCAACACCGACATTGGACTGTTAATGATTGGAAACATGTTGCCCGTTCAGACGAGTCTCGTTTCAAATTGTATCTCGCGGATGGAGAAAACGTACGGAGAAAACCTCATGTATCCATGGACCCTCAATGTCCGCAGGGAACTGTTCAAGGTGGTGGAGGCACTGTAATGGTCTGGGGCGTGTGGAGTTGGAGTGATATTGAACCCCTGATACGTCTGAATACGACCCTGACAGGTGACAAGTACGTAAGTGTTGTGGCGTAACAAGACAGCTACGCCACACTGAAGTAGCCGAAAGGCACGCGTAATCTCAATGGATAGATAGAGGTCTGAAACAGGATACTTATTAATGTTATAAAGAAAAGTATGTAGCTACTAGAACACTTAACTTTTTATATAGTCCTTTGGTTTGCAACGTTCGTGGTGATACAATTGAGACTCTATCTTGAGGTACATGCAATGTTACAAATGGCGCCTTGCTAGGTCGTAGCCATGGACTTAGCTGAAGGCTATTCTAACTGTCTGCTCGGCTAATGAGCAATGCATGCTAACTATCTGCTCGGCTAATGAGCGATGCTTCGTCCGTGTAGTCGCTAGCAATGTCGTCCGTACAACTGGGGCGAGTGCTATTCCGTATCTCGAGACCTGCCTTGTGGTGGCGCTCGGTCGGCGATCACACAGTGGCGACACGCGGGTCCGACGTGTACTAAATGGACCGCGGCCGATTTAAGCTACCACCTAGCAAGTGTGGTGTCTGGCGGTGACACCACAGTAGGCATCCTGTCCGATCGCCTGCATTCATTCGTGTCCATTATGCATTCCGACGGATTTGGGCAATGCCAGTAGGACAATGCGACACCCCTCACGTCCAGAATTGCTACAGAGTGGCTCCAGGAACATTTTTCTGAGTTTAAACGCTTCCACTGACCACGAGACTCCCCAGACATGAACATTATTGAGCATATCTGGGATGCCTTACAACATGCTGTTCAGAAGAGATCTCCACCCTCTCATACTCTTATGAATTTATGGACAGTTCTGCAGGATTCATGGTGTCAATTTCCTCCAACACTACTTCAGACATTAGTAGAGTCGATGCCACATTCGTGCTGCGGCACTTCTGCGTGCTCGTGGGTTCCCTACAAGTTATTAGGCTGGTTTAGCAGTTTCTTTGGGTCTTCATTTGAAGATAAATCATGTGGTAACAAAGCATTACCGTCGGATGTAAATGTGATGAATTGTGAGAGCAGACGAGATACCACATAGACGTCTCATAGAACTGAAAACAACAAATAAACGCATGTGAACTATGTTGCAAAAACGCAATTCAAGAGTGCAACTTTCCAAAACGGAACGCAACTTCAAAAACATTAAAAAATATATTTTGAAAGAGCACAGAGAAACTGTGTGATTGTGAAACTCTTGCGTTCATTTGTTGTGGCTTATGTGACAAACTATTCCTTGAGAGTGATCACATTCACATCCATACGTACACCTAAATCGGGCAAGGAGGCATGTCCCACTCACCCACCAGGCGTACAAGTTAGGTGCGTCGGTAAGAGATTCCTATCACATGACACACGTACTGTCACCATTGTCGTGTGTGACACACGAGACGTGTATTACGGTGGAGGATTCGGCTGACTTGTTGCCTTGCCATCAAACGTTTGCGGTTCCCATTCGAAAGCGACTTGCTTTCGGCTGCTAATAGAGAAGTTGTGCAAATCAACTGTCATTATAGGTTCCTACCTTACTCCTTGCTGTTGCCAACGGACGTTACACTACGACTAAGACACCAGCGGAAAAAAATGTCGATAGGGAGATTTGAACACAGCTCTCCCGCTTGGTAGTCCACCACCATACCCACTTATCCACGACGCCTTTACACCTTCACCTTCGTCTATATTGCACTTCCAGTCTTTGGGCCGTTCACTGTTTCTATTTTGCTTCTTATTTCACACTTCAGTACACCTTTTTCCTGTTTTCATGCTTCATATGTGTTCAGTTTAAATGGACTGTCCAAGTTTTAGATGGAATGTCCACTGGGCGTTCTTACCACTAAATCTGAGGAGGGTGCGACGGGGAGTTTCCCTTCTTAGCAGCGCCGGACTAAACACAACACTCAGCACGTGACCTGCTAGTGGAGTGTCTGGCACGTGACCGCAGACCGACCATGCAGCTGAGGGGGCGGACGTCGTAAGGTGGAGTGAGGTAGGAACGACCTATACTAGTACCGAGTGAAAGCAGTAATTGGAAATTGCTTCAATTGAAACGTCTTTTATTGACTGGCTGCCGTAGTAAAAGATGGAGGAATTACGCTGAGGCCTGTGTGTCAAAACCGTTATTTTCGTTTGTTTATTATTTCTTAATTATTATTCGGATTTTGTTTGTAATAATGTGGAAGATCCTCTTAATACTGATTTATCATTACATAATGAAAACATCTTTTTATTATCAGACTTTAGGAAATATTTGAGAAATAAGGAAGTGCCGAAGCACTTTATGTGTCATCGCTTCGCGCAGAATACCCGACTAGAGAACCGCTTCGCGCCAATCCGTTCAATCGTTAGTCGAGGTGCCGTGGAGTTAGATTGAATGGGTTTCTGTGCGCGTCTAACATCGCTAGTGTGCGAGAATTGCAGAGTACACTTGGATTCAGGGAAGTGTAATTTGGTTTGTGAAACGGTAACAGTATTTGCTACTGAGTTTGAAAATGAGAAAGATTTGTATTTTGACCGATAAGAATGATTAGTAACTACACACATCAAAATTTTTTTACATCAACTCGGTTCCGAGAGTTCAGGAACTGTACAGAAAATTGGAGTAGGGATCAACATAAACATAAAAAAATGGCTCTGAGCACTATGGGACTTAACTTCTGAGGTCATCAGTCCAATAGAACTTAGAACTACTTAAAGCTAACTAACATAAGGACATCACACACATCCACGCCCGAGGCAGGATTCGAACCTGCGACCGCAGCGGTCGCGCGGTTCCAGACTGTAGCGCCTAGAACCTCTCGGAAACCATGGCCGGCCATAAACATCATTTACGCCCTTTTTATTGCTCATGAAAACCATACATTGCATGTTGTACCACCACACAGTGAGACCTTCAGAGGTGGTGGTTCAGACTGCTGTACACAACGGTACCTCTAATACTCAGTAGCACGTCCTCTTGCATTGACGCATGCCTGTATTCGTCGTGGCATACTATCCACAAATTCATCAAGGCACTGTCGGTCCAGATTGTCCCACTCCTCAACGGCGATTCGGCGTAGAACCCTCAGAGTGGTTGGTGGGTCACATCGTCCATAAAAAGCCCTTTTCGATCTATCCCAGGCATGTTTGATAGGGTTGATGTCTGGAGAACATTCTGGCCACTCTGAAGGACGTCACTCAGATGTGCACGATGGGGGCGCGAATTGTTATCCATGATGAAGAATGCCACTCCAATATGCTGCCGATATGGTTGCATTACTGGTCGGAGGATGGCATTCACGTACAGCTGTTACGGCACCTTCCATGACTACCAGCGCCGTACTTCCATATAATGTCACCCCCAAACAGCAGGGAACCTCCACCTTGCTGCAATCGCTGGACAGTGTGTCTAAGGCGTTCAGCCTGACCGGGTTGCCTTCAAACACATCTTCGTCGATTGTTTGGTTGAAGGCATATGCGACACTCATCGGTGAAGAGAACGTGATGCAAATCCTGAGCGGTCCATTCGGCGTGTTGTTGGACCCATCTGTACCGCGCTGCATGTTGTCGTGGTTGCAAAGACGGACCTCGCCATGGACGTCGGGAGTGAAGCAGCACATCGCGCAGCCTATTGCACACAGTTTCAGTCGTAACACGAGGTCCTGTGGCTCCACGAAAAGCATTATTTGAGGTGGTGGTGTTGCTGTGAGGGTTCCTCCGACCCATAATCCGTAGGTAGCAGTCACTCACTGCCCTAGTAGCCCTTGGGCGGCCTGAGCGAGACATGTCATCGACAGCTCCTGTCTCTCTGTATGTCCTCCATGTCCGAACGACATTGCGTTGTTTCACTCGGAGACGCCTGGACACTTCCCTTGTTGAGAGCCCTTCTGGCATAAAGTAACAATGCGGAGGCGATCGAAACGCCATGTTGACCATTTAGGCATGGTTGAACTACAGACAACACGAGCCGTGTAGCTCCTTCCTGGTGGAATGACTGGAACTGATCCTTCTAATAGGCTCTGCTCGAGCGTGGTGATTGACATGTTTGGGCGGGTTTCGTGACGTCTCTGAAAAGTCTTCAGGACTTCTGGGAACCAGGGTGATTCAAAACTTTTTTGATGTGTGTATTTGTGTAATTCCTGTAGGCATACGCGTTGCCGCCACATAATTGTTTAGTTTTCATTTTTATTTGAAGAAACGTGCTTAATAAAAAAACTGCTGGCATCCCTATAAACTTCGGCACTCGTTATATCGTTAAAAGACCGACTTAGCCTTTTTATTTGTAGTTACATTAAAGCCTCACAGCAGAAGCAGCGGGTTCAAGAACTAAGTGCTAGCTCTGTGCTGGCATAACTGTATCACCTGAAGACGCAAGGATCCTGAACATTTTACAAATTCTGTGTTTTGTTTTGTAGCTACAAGAGACAGGTGGATCCTTCACACGTTCTGCTACTAGAGTAAAAATGGTGAGAGTTACGTGCCACCTGTGGTACTGCATAGAAAGGCATAGCAATAGCCCGCCTGCTGATGACGGAGATTATGTCGTAATCAATGGCGATGGAGGTTTTTATTTTATATCACGAGGTTCGCTGTAGGCAGCTTTTGCATATACAAGTAGTCATTATATCGTAAGGACTTTGCATTGACGTTGTAAGTTCTTGACTTCTTGCCATTTGTCAATAGTTTTGATATCAAAGTGATCTCATCGCATATCCAAATAATTCTTTCCTGGGTGTGGTAGCATGAGTGACATAAGAGAAAGAATCTTAGGTGTTGCGAAACAACTCAAATCACTTAAGAAAGGCAAGTTTTCCGGTCCAGATGGTATACCAATCAGGTTCCTTTCAGAGTATGTAGACATAATAGCGCCTTTCTTAACAATCATATACAACCGCTCAATTGACGAAAGGTCTGTTCCTAAAGACTAGAAAATAGCACAGGTCACACCAATATTCAAGAAAGGAAATAGGTGTAACCCATTGAATTACAGACCCATATCACTGACCTCAATTTGCCGTAGGATACTGCACTCGAAGATTATGAATCACCTTGAAGAAAATGACTTATTGATACATAACTATCAGGGATTCAGAAAAATATCGCCGGCCGGTGTGGCCGTGCGGTTCTAGGCGCTTCAGTCTGGAACCGCGTGACCCCTACGGTCGCAGGTTCGAATCCTGCCTCGGGCATGGGTGTGTGTGATGTCCTTAGGTTAGTTAGGTTTAATTAGTTCTATGTTATAGGCGACTGATAACCTCAAAAGTTAAGTCGCATAGTCCTCTGAGCCATTTGAACCATTTTTGAACCAGAAAATATCGTTCTTGTGCAACACTGCTAGCTCTTTATTCTCATGAAGTAATGAGTGCTGTCGACAAGGGATCTCAGATCGATTCCATATTCCTATATTTCCAGAAGGCTTTTGATACCGTTGCTCACAGGCGACTATTAATCAAACCGTGTGCATATGAGTATCGTCTCATTTTGTGACTGGATTCGCGATTTCCTCTCAGAGAGGTCACAGTTTGTAGTGATAGACGGTAAATCATCGAGTAGAACAGAAGTGATATCTGGCGTTCCGCGAGGTACTGTCATAGGCCCTCTGCTGTTCCTGATTTACATAAATGATCTAGGTGGTAATCTGAGCAGCCCCTCTTAGATTGTTTGCAGATGACGCTGTAATTTACCGTCTAGTAAAATCAGATCTAGAGAGAATTTCTTTATGGTGCGAAAAGTGGCAATTGGCACTAAACAAATAAAAGTGCGAGGTCATCCAGATGGGTACTAAAAGAAATTTTATAAATTCTGGGTACACGATAAATCGCACAAATCTAAGGACTGTCAATTCGACTAAATAAATAGGAATTACAATTACGAGCAATTTAAATTGGAAATACCATATACATAATATTGTGGGGAAGGCGAAGCAAAAGGCAGTGCTTTGTTGGCAGAACACTTAGAAGATGCGACAAACCCACTAAAGAGACAGCCTACATTACACTTGTCCGTCCTCTGCTGGAATATTGCTGCGCGGTATGGGATCCTTACCAGGTAGGATCGACGGATGACATCGAAAAAGTGCAGAGAAGGGCAACGCGTTTCGTGTTATCGCGCAATAGGGGTGAGAGTGTCACTGATATGATACGCGAGTTGGGGTGTCAGTCACTGAAACAAAGGCGGTTTTCTTTGCGGCGAGATCTATTTACGAAATTTCAATCACCAACTTTCTCTTCCGAATGCGAAAATATTTTGTTGACACCCACCTACGTAGGGAGAAATGATCATCATAATAAAATAAGAGAAATGAGAGCTCGAACGGAAAGATTTAGGTGTTCCTTTTTCCCACACGCCATTCGAGAGTGGAATGGTAGAGAAGTAGTACGAAAATGGTTCGATGAACCCTCTGCCAGGAACTTAAGTGTGAACTGCAGAGTAACTATGTATATGTAGATGATCCCTTTTTACCAATGATTTCAAATATGTGGTCCAAATGTTATATCTCGTTATGTGGTTCAAAGGTACTGTTCCACAGATTGCTCAGTAAGTCTGACTACTATATAGAACTTTGCTCTGAAAATAATTTGTTCTATTATTCATATTCGAGGTCATCTGTCCCATCGGATTAGGGAAGAATTGGGAAGGAAGTCAACTGTGCCCTTTCAAAGGAACCATACCGACATTTGCCTGAAGCGATTTAGGGAAATCGCGGATAACCTAAATCAGGATGGCGGGACGCGGATTTGAACCGTCGTCCTTCCGAATGCGAGTCCGGTGTGCTTACCACTGCGCCACATCGCTGGGAAATGTGCCACGTAAGATGGCCACCTGAGTAGAGGTCGTTCATTTCCTTGAAATTTCTACTGATGACCGTCTGCCGACTATGCAGACCCCTGTGCAAGCTAATATGGACCATCTGAGAGGAGTCACGTGTTGACTTCTGGCCGGTGCCGAAGAAAAATGGCTCTAAGCACTATGGAACTTAACAGCTGAGGCCATCAGTCACTTAGAACTACTTAAATCTAACTAACCTAAGAACATGACACACATCCATGCCCGAGGCAGGATTCGAACCTGCGACCGTAGCGGTCGCGCGGTTCCAGACTGAAGCGCCTAGAACCGCTCGGCCACCACGGCCGGCGGGGCCGAAGAGCTTCACTCAGCTGGCTAGCACGTTCCTTCCTAATTCTTTCTTGGATCTAGGTCTCGTAGTGTCACACATTTATTTGCGACAGTCGTTTTTCGCAAGAACCGACCTAATGAAAGTCCTAGATGTTTTATTCAAGTTTTATTATATTTTGCCTTATACGTTTGTGTCTTTTTCAACCATGAAAAAATTGCATTCTGGTTTTTGTTTCACGTGACGGCCGATGACCGGCAAAATGTGTGATGCATCTGCCGGGTGTCTGGCCACTAGCTGCAATGTGTCGAATACCACCACTCTTCACTGACTGTAAGCTCCGATCAGTGATTATTATGAAAAATTGGATGGTATTGTGGTGACATGAGTGAGGCCACAAATGTAAACAAGATTCCCAGGCAACAATGAAGGAATGCTCCTATCTGAGCACAAAAACTGCAGACTTATTCCTGTTTACTTAAAAGACTCTGACTGGAAACTGTGGTACCCGTTGCCTCTTGTACCTTCCTCAGCACCTTTAAAAGTTTCCCAAAAAATTTGACAAGCAAACTTTTTTTAAATTGCAGTTCTCCTCAGACTCCCACAAGCTCCCCCAGTTGTAACTCACTGACACCAATAATCCATCGCTGTAAGTCGCTCGTACCCATCCACTGCCAGCTGCCCTTTCTCACTCACTCATTGCGCCAAACCCTCTATCATTATTTCTTTGTGTCCCTCTAACTGTCACTGTCTCCTGTGTCATAGCCACAGTCCTTTCGTTATACTCTGCTTCTATATTCTCCTCTCACTGTCACTGTCTCCTGCTTGTTGTCTCTTACTGCTATTATCTCATTCCTTCCCATTCCTTCCTTCGTCCTGCTACTGTCTCTTCCTTGTTGTCATGTACTGTCTCTCACTATCACTGGCTGTCATCCACTTCAACTTTCTCTTTATTCCTCCCTCAACCAATCCCCCCCCCCCTTCCCCGACTTGTCTTCTTCACACTTTTCCAAGCGCTGTTCTGTCACTGCCAACTAACCACTGCGTCCGTCTCTTTCTCTCAGAATGCCATTGTCTCCTTCGCTCTCTCTAACACACAAGAACTGTCTACTATCTTCAAGTATTTATTTCTTTTACGTCTTTTTCCACTGCCACTGTCTTCTTCTCTCTCAGCATAAAAAAAGGGTGGATATGCTCCTTTGCCAAAAGTTTTGGGAAAATTTTTAAAGGTGCTGAAGAAGGTAGAATGGGGTAGCTGTTACCCCACTTTCAGTCAGAGCGTTTTAAATACATCGGGATTTATTGGCAATTTTTTTGCTCCGATTACATTGTCTTTCCGCTGGGTTCTGTCTTTTCCCTGATGTGGCAGGTCTAACTCATGTGAAAACAAATGTATTGCTCAGTAAAATTTCAATTCTTTGCTAATGTGAAATTGAAATAACACAAAGCTAACTGTACACCTCACGTATTTCAGTACTACAACATGGTGTCGCCAGATGATAACAGAGACACTCAAGAGCATATTTCTACGTGCTACGTTACTTTATAAACTACGGTTTCGCCTCGCCTCATATCGGATTTTACATCCACGTTTTATATGTACAAGTAGGGTAACGTTGAACCTCTGTATCTGGGAAATGGATAAAAATTTTCAACATTATTCGAGATAAGGATCTTAGGAATACATCACGTAAATTACAGCCGACTCGGAATTCGCGGTTGGGTTTTGGTAGCCGCAAAAACAAGAAAGTTTTTGGGCTGTTTTCGATAGTCGATACAGATTTTTGAAAATGAGGAGACGCCTCTTTTAGATAAATTCACACAGAATATACGATTAAAATTTGAGCAGTTGGCTGCAGTTATCAATTATTTAGATTTCGCGTCATACCGTATTTTACGTGTAGAGGTAGGGTAACTCTGAACCTCTTTATCTTGGAAACGGATAAAGATACCTAGAAAATTTTCAACATTGTTGGAGATCGGAATAATAGGAATATATAGTAGAACATTCAGGTATTTGCTGTGGATAACTGCCTTCGAATCATCGGCTCGGTTTTAGTCCGCCGGTGACTGCTACAAAACAGTGAAAAACTGTTTTGGAGAATTTTCCGAGGCGTCAACAATGAACTAATGGTGCCTTCATATCCCACTGAACCCATCGCGGACCACATAAAATGAAAAAAAACCCAGTCAATTTGTTCCATTTACCTAAGTTAGAGGAAGTGTGTAAGATTAATAGCTTGACCCTGCTCCATAGGATAGTGGCACTTAGACCATGCCTTCGATGGGTATACAAACGGTCCCTAGCCCAAGGGGTATCCAGTACACTTGACCCTACCTTTTTATCATTAATAGAACCCGTAGTACGAGCATGCATATCTGTTACTATTTTAACCAAAAACACACAAAATGAAAGAAGTCATGGTTTCCCCTGTGATGCCAAACAATCAAGTCTGATAACATACGACTGACAATCTTGCTGTTTTCAATTTAGATAAGGAATGACAGTCTCTGATGTGATAAGCTCGTTGCCACAGATCAACAACACTTGAAATTAATATAATTATTATTGGACATCTACACTACTGGGCATTAAAATTGCTACACCAAGAAGAAATGCAGATGATAAACGGGTATTCATTGGACAAATATATTATACTAGAACTGACATGTGATTACATTTCCACGAAATTTGGGTGCATAGATCCTGAGAAATCAATACCCAGAACAACCACCTCTGGCCGTAATAACGGCCTTGACACGCCTGGGCATTGAGTCAAACAGAGCTTGGATGGCGTGTACAGGCACAGCTGCCCATGCAGCTTCAACACGATACACAGGGGACTGTTATGGGACCATTGCTTTCCACAATATATATATAAATGACCTAGTAGATAGTGTCGGAAGCTCCATGCGGCTTTTCGCGGATGATGCTGTAGTATACAGAGAAGTTGCAGCTTTAGAAAATTGCAGAGAAATGCAGGAAGATATGCAGCGGATAGGCACTTGGTGCAGGGAGTGGCAACTGACCCTTAACATAGACAAATATACTGTATTGCGAATACATAGAATGAATGATCCTTTATTGTATAATTATATGATAGCGGAACAAATACTGGTAGCAGTTACAACTGTAAAATATCTGGGAGTATGCGTACGGAACGATTTGAAGTGGAATGGTCATATAAAATTAATTGTTGGTAAGGCGGGTGCCAGGTTGAGATTCATTTGGAGAGTCCTTAGAAAACGTAGTCCATCAACAAGGGAGGTGGCTCACAAAACACTCGTTCGACCTATACTTGAGTATTGCTCATCAGTGTGGGACCCGTACCAGGTCTGGTTGACAGAGGAGATAGAGAGGATCCAAAGAAGAGCGGAGCCTTTCGTCACAGGGATATTTGGTAAGCGTGATAGCGTTACGGAGATGTATAGCAAACTCAAGTGGCAGATTCTGCAAGAGAGGCGCTCTGAATCTCGGTGTAGCTTGCTGCCCAGGTTTCGAGAGGGTGCGTTTCTGGATGAGGTATCGAATGTATTGCTTCCCCCTACTAATACCTCCCGAGGAGATCACGAATGTAAAATTAGAGAGATTCGAGCGCGCACGGAGGCTTTCCGGCAGTCGTTCTTCCCGCGAACCATACGCGAGTGGAACAGGAAAGGGAGGTGATAACAGTGGCACGTAAAGTGCCCTCCACCACACACCGTTGGGTGGCTTGCGGAGTATAAATGTAGATGTAGATATAGATACCACAGTTCATCAAGAGTAGTGACTGGCGTATTGTGAGAGCCAGTTGCTCGGTCACCATTGACCAGACGTTTTCCATTGGTGAGAGCTCTGGAGAATGTGCTGGCCAGGTCAGCAGACGAACATTTTCTATATCCAGAAAGGCCCGTACAGGACCTGCAACATGCGGTCGTGCATTATCCTGCTCAAATATAGGGTTTCGCAGGGATCGAATGAAGGGTAGGGCCACGGGTCGTAACACATCTGAAATGTAACTTCAACTGTTCAAAGTTCCGTCAATGAGAACAAGAGGTGACCGAGACGTGTAACCAATGGCGCACCATACAATCACACCGGGTGATACGGCAGTATGGCGATGACGAATACACGCTTCCAATGTGCGTTCACCGCGATGTCGCCAAACACGGATGCGACCATCATGATGCTGTAAACAGAACCTGGATTCATCCGAAAATATGATGTTTTGCCATTCGTGCACCCAGGTTCGTCGTTGAGTACACCATCGCAGGCGCTCCTGTCTGTGAGGTCAAGGGTAACCGCAGCCATGGTCTCCTAGCTGACAGTCCGTGCTGCTGCAAACGTCGTCGAACTGTTCGTGCATATGGTTGTTGTCTTGCAAACGCCCCCATCTGTTGACTCAGGGATCGAGACGTGGCTGCACGATCCGTTACAGCCTGCGGATAAGATGCCTGTCATCTCGACTGCTAGTGATACGAAGTCTTCGGTATCCAGCACGGCGTTCCGTATTACCCTCCTGAACCCACCGATTCAATATTCTGCTGACAGTCACTGGATCTCGAGCAACGCGAGCAGCTATGTCGCGATACGATAAACCGCAATTGCGATAGACTGCAATCCGACCTTTATCAAAGTCGGAAACGTGATGATACGCATTTCTCTTCTTTACACGAGGCATCACAACAACGTTTCACCAGGCAACGCCGGTGAATTGCTGTTTGTGTATGAGAAATCGGTTGGAAACTTTCGTCATGTCAAAACGTTGTAGGTGTCGCCACCGGCGCCAACCTTGTGTGAATGCTCTGAAAAGCTAATCATTTGCATATCACAACATCTTCTTCCTGTCGGTTGAATTTCTCATCTATAGCCCGTCATCTTCGTGGTGTAGCAATTTTAATGGCCAGTAGTGTATCAGGATGGACAGTCAACTGGCACAATTCTATGTTCAGTTGGATACATATTACTGATGACAGTTAATCGGCAAGACCACAACATATGTGTAAACCGGTGTACACTGTCATAGGAGGCAAGTAGATCCACTCCTGCAACGCACCCAGCGTCGATTCAGGTGGCGAAGCGGCGTAACCTCTTCCCGTGGCATCTGCCGGAGATCGACTCGACTCGACAAACCAGCGTGTTTTGATGAACCTTAACGTTGACATACAGTCTTACCGAGGTCGTATCGCCGCCGAACCGGAGCTCTGGCAACCCGCCAGTCACGCACGCATTTCTGTTAGAAGCAGTGGCCAGATGCAACAGGTTTTATTACTTATTATCTTTTCGATTAATTTTTTCAGTTATTGACGTGATGTTGCTCACTCATGATTCGAATAGAAGCAAAATTTTTGTCGCTAGTTGGCGATACTTATTTCTCTGGATTAAAAAAATTGGAATAGTGAACAGATTTACTAATATTATGAAGAATATTTTCAACGTATGATTTAGTTTATTTTTGCAGGCTACGGAGTTAGAGGAAGTCGTTACGAAATATTTTAACTGGAAGGGCTGGTTGATTTTGTGAAGAACTTGACCAAATTCCAAGTGAGAAAAGGATTTTGTAACTGGTAATTTTTGGCATTTTTAAAAAGAATATGTACTGTGACGCCTGAAAAGCCTTATAAAAATTAAACTAAATCTCAACCAGACGTGTAAATGTGAAGCGTAAAGATAAAAACCGTAGATAATATGACAGATAATTATAAGACCCGCAACTCGTTAATATCATACTTCTTGTGATAAAAAGTTGATAAAATAAATATTCTAGTACCAAAGAATAATTAACTATACAGTGTAAAGACGTTCTTTGTAACCGTGAAATCCTATCTCACTGGTGTTACAGACTTGGTTCAAAGATCTAATACTACCTTTTGTCTCTGCTATTGAAGAATCAAGTCGCTTAGCTGTTTCTGACACACTAAGTATTTGACGTACGTGTTTTCTGTTGCAATATATGGTAAAAAGTGAATTTCTCCTGTTCTTATCCAAAACCTCTCCCAACCCGTGGAAACATTTAAGTGAAAATAATTATTTAATGAGAGTTTTGTAGAGCATTGCCCATCTGGCTTTCGTTTGGCGCGATGGCGCACAGGCGGCCATTAAGTGAAAAAACTGTACCCATTTCTACTGATATTTTACCTGCGTAGCAACTTTGATTATCGTCAGCGTATACGTGAGCCGCATTTACGAGCGTGCAGAATATACGCGACGCCAACAGTGTATTAAAGATCCTGTAACTTTTTCCGAGCACTCCAGACCACACCTTACATTAAAATCAAAACACTTTAATACCAAGGAAGAAAGAGAGACGATATAAAACTCTTTGACGACCTGAGGCGGATGTTTGGGTTAATTGGCGAGAGTGCAAGTGAAGAATTTTAGTACTGTCGCTATCGCTGTTATTCTCCTTACTAGCTTTTCTCTGTCGTGCTGACAATAAAAGACTCTGCAACGATAATATGTTTGAAATCAACTTCGATCTGTCAATTATGTTTAGACGAAAAGCAAGCGTGGTCGGGAACAGACACTACATACAACACAAAACCTGAATTCAGATTCGGCAACTGAATAACCGTAACACCACAGTCCGAAGCGGCAGTGTTTCATTTCCAACGTGATCACCTGTCCCCGCCAAGAATGACTGGCCACTTTGCACCAGCAGGGGGCACCCAACGGTAAACCGTACAATGAAGAAACGTAACAGCATTGTTTGAGCGCTCTCTCACCTCGACGTACCTTTCATAAACAAACAGTTTTGTGAACAAAGTGGCGGTGTCACCGTGGGGAGTGTTGTGTCTCCCCTGGTGGCCAACCTTTTCATAGAAGATTTTGAGGAACGTGTACTCGATTCAGCAGTTTTAAGGCCAACAAGTTATTGGCAATACGGTGATGATACTTCTTTCAACATATCCACATATGAATATTTAAATTTCCTACGGAGAAGGAAAACATAGGTACAAAGAAGGTAGCTGCGAAGAAACAATGGGTAACAGAAGAAATACTTCAGTTGATTGATGAAAGGAGTAAGTACAAACATGTTCCGGGAAAATCAGGAATACAGAAATACAAGTCGCTGAGGAATGAAATAAATAGGGAGTGCAGGGAAGCTAAGACGAAATGGCTGCAGGAAAAATGTGAGGACATCGAAAAAGATATGATTGTCGGAAGGACAGACTCAGCATACAGGTAAGTCAAAACAACCTCTGGTGACATTAAAAGCAACGGTGGTAACATTAAGAGTGCAACGGGCATTCCGCTGTTAAATGCAGAGGAGAGAGCAGATAGGTGGAAAGAATACATTGAAAGCCTCTATGAGGGTGAAGATTTGTCTGATGTGGTAGAAGAAGGTAGGGGATCCAGTATTAGAATCGGAATTTAAAAGAGCTTTGAAGGACTTACGGTCAAATAAGGCAGAAGGGATAGATTACATTCCATCAGAATTTCTAAAATCATTGGGGGAAGTGGCAACAAAACGACTATTCACGTTGGTGTGTAGAATATATGAGTCTGGCGATATACCATCTGACTTTCGGAAACGCATTATCCACACAATTCCGAAGACGGCAAGAGCTGACAAGTGCGAGAATTATCGCACAATCAGCTTAACAGCTCATGCATCGAAGCTGCTTACAAGAATAATATACAGAAGAATGGAAAAGAAAATTGAGAATGCGCTAGGTGACGATCAGTTTGGCTTTAGGAAAAGTAAAGGGACGAGAGAGGCAATTCTGGCGTTACGGCTAATAATGGAAGCAAGGCTAAAGAAAAATCAAGACACTTTCATAGGATTTGTCGACCTGGAAAAAGCGTTCGACAATATAAAATGGTGCAAGCTGTTCGAGATTCTGAAAAAAGTAGGGGTAAGCTGTAGGGAGAGACGGGTCATATACAATATGTACAACAACCAAGAGGGAATAATAAGAGTGGACGATCAAGAACGAAGTGCTCGTATTAAGAAGGGTGTAAGACAAGGCTGTAGCCTTTCGCCCCTACTCTTCAATCTGTACATCGAAGAAGCAATGATGGAAATAAAAAAAAGGTTCAGGAATAGAATTAAAATACAAGGTGAAAGGATATCAATGATACGATTCGCTGATGACATTGCTATCCTGAGTGAAAGTGAAGAAGAATTAAATGATCTGCTGAACGGAATGAACAGTCTAATGAGTACGCAGTATGGTTTGAGAGTAAATCGGAGAAAGACGAAGGTAATGAGAAGCAGTAGAAATGAGAACAGCGAGAAACTTAACATCAGGATTGATGGTCACGAAGTCAATGAAGTTAAGGAATTCTGCTACCTAGGCAGTAAAATAACCAATGACGGACGGAGCAAGGAGGACATCAAAAGCAGACTCGCTATGGTAAAAAAGGCATTTCTGGCCAAGAGAAGTCTACTAATATCAAATACCGTCCTTAATTTGAGGAAGAAATTTCTGAGGATGTACGTCTGGAGTACAGCATTGTATGGTAGTGAAACATGGACTGTGGGAAAACCGGAACAGAAGAGAATCGAAGCATTTGAGATGAGGTGCTATAGACGAATGTTGAAAATTAGGTGGACTGATAAGGTAAGGAATGAGGAGGTTTCACGCAGAATCGGAGAGGAAAGGAATATGTGGAAAACACTGATAAGGTGAAGGGACAGGATGATAGGACATCTGCTAAGACATGAGGGAATGACTTCCATGGTACTAGAGGGAGCAGTAGAGGGCAAAAACTGTAGAGGAAGACAGAGATTGGAATACGTCAAGGAAATAATTGAGGACGTAGGTTGCAAGTGCTACTCTGAGATGAAGAGGTTAGCACAGGAAAGGAATTCATGGCGGGAGGCATCAAACCAGTCAGTAGACTGATGACCAAAAAAAAAAAAAAAAAAAAAAAAAAACGGAGATGGAGAAAGAAACTGTTTTGCCGTTTTTAGTCATCTTACTGCGACGTACGAGCGATGTCACACTTGCACATTGGGTATTTTGAAGGCCCACTTGCTGTTATTTCGCTCTGCCTACAGAAATATCCACACACCTTGTGGTGACTGTCTTCTCCTGCAGTCCAGTCCATACACCTGCCGTGTTAGCAGACGAATAATACATATTTCTCTACTGGATAAGCTTAGTAGAAACGTCGCATCATATAAGTCTATCGGGCGCAGCGTGTTTTTCTAGAGTCAGGTTAACTGAGCTGTTAAAGGAAAGATAGGATGTGAGTGAAAACTTCAGTACATTGTCACTTGTTTGACACGAACGCCGCCCAGCGCGTGAAAGTATGATGTTACAGTTTCAACACTCTCCCGCAAATGCAGATTATACTATTTAACGGAAACTCCTATCGGAAATAAGACAAAGCGGATTGTCTGCGACTGAATGCTCGCTCAAAAATTAAATAAATTGACCGCTACGAATGTTCATTTCCAGGTCACGGCATGTATAACACTCCAAGTATTTTGATTAGTTCAAAAGTCACAGATTAGACATAAAATCGGCGTTCCTCCCATTCGTCCTACTCACTCGTCGTCGTTCACCTTTGTGGCACTGCAAAGTCAAATTCACCTCACTATTCTGCAAAATTATCGCATCTATTGAGAAATGGTAGTTCAGCCCCGAACTATCTTAGACATTAAGGGCCCCAAACATTTTGTCAAACGTAACCATGCTTGCCAAATATTTGACCACGTACGGTGCAGTTTGATGTGTCTGTCAAGCGTAGATCGTGTTTAAAGTGTTTGAGAGAGATTTTGATTGACAGAAAATTTGACAAGATGGCGGACGTTGTTTATGTTGACGTTTCGCCGCATATGTTTAGTGAAAAATTGTTTTATTACGATTTATCTCACTGGACCGTGAGTTTCCACTACAATGAGAACTACGATCAAGTGTAAAAACAAAATAGCGCTGACAGGCCGGTATTACACTATCAAATTTCTTTGTCAAATATCTTTGTCCAGTATCTTTGTCAAAGATATTTGATGGTGTAATAGGGAACTTTGTCAAATGTCGTCCAATATTTGATCAAATCTAGGGCCTCGCTGTAGATTTGATCGAAGAAGTCGCTTGTCTTCTGTTCACTGCAATGTGACATGTTACCACATGGAGCGCTAGCATCGCTGCATTCTGTCGTCTGTAGTGTTTTTATAAACATTGCCGGTAAATACAATTAGTGTGTGCCGACAACGACAAAATTAATAGAGATGTATGAAGCTGATGAGGCGCTTTACAACGTGAGGCACGCTGAATACAAAAACAGATTACGAAGATTGGAGACCTGACCTAACCTAACCCTCTCCTGTAGCAAGGAACCGGAATGTTACAGTGAGCCTGTCTTCTGCAGATGTAGCAGTTCTTAAGTGAACATTGTGCTTTGTGATATGAGGATACATTTCATTGCACACTTACAGAAATGTATGCTCCTCCATTCTTAAGTAATTGATGTACGACTTGACGTCCTCTACTATAAGCTCACGTAACAAGTTTTGTTGAATGCTTTTATCGTGTCGTCGTGAAACCCACGGCTTCACCCAGGTATGTTTCTTTTTTTCCCCCACTTCTCTTCCGCATGTGCACACAGTGCAATTGTGGTACTTGCAACTGCCGCGGTTAATAACAAGTTTTTGTTGTCAGCCATCTTGAACTTTGACGAAAAATATGATGACAGTGTAATACCCCTTCTAGCGCTACGTCAAAGATTTTTGTCAAATATATTTGACGGAATATTTGATCACATCTTTGATCAAATCTTTGACAAAGAAATTTGATAGTGTAATACCGGCCTTATCAAAATGATAGAGGCTCCATATCTTTCCCAGCCGTATATTACGCATGCAGAGGTTATGAACAAATTCAATATTTTTTTTGGTCATCAGTCTACTGACTGGTTTGATGCCTCCCGCCATGAATTCCTTTCCTGTGCTAATCTCTTCATCTCAGAGTAGCACTTGCAACCTACGTCCTCAATTATTTCCTTGACGTATTCCAATCTCTGTCTTCCTCTACAGTGACATACAAGAGCAGTGGAATGACGTAGAAGAAATCGAAGCTCTCTGGTTGTTCCAAGGGCGATGTGGACTATATGTTTCCACTTCGCAATATTTTAATGACCTGTCATTAGACGACCAAGTAGAAGAGAATAAATTTTAACATAGACCTACTTGCGTCTTCTTTTTCAATGTGAGGCTGAAGTCACGCTAAACAAGTTATTATACGTTTCACTGTCCATTTGCAGAAAGTTGATGTAAGCATCAGGTTCTGAGTGAAACATATCGGCCGGCCGAAGTGGCCGTGCGGTTAAAGGCGCTGCAGTCTGGAACCGCAAGACCGCTACGGTCGCAGGTTCGAATCCTGCCTCGGGCATGGATGTTTGTGATGTCCTTAGGTTAGTTAGGTTTAACTAGTTCTAAGTTCTAGGGGACTAATGACCTCAGCAGTTGAGTCCCATAGTGCTCAGAGCCATTTGAACCATTTTTTTGAAACATATCCATTAACAGGTTTTCAGTTGCATATTTCTCATTTTAAACCATTCTCTGTACCGGCGTCTTATTTTCTTCTTCTTTAAACACATTACCGGGAGCAAAGTTATAAATGCTTTATCTGCATTTGTAGCCATTCCCACTAGTGCCAAAATACAGCATACACGAAAAATGTCTGCTTCAAAAGTAAGGTTAAATTGAGAAGCTTTCTTGATACGTATACGGGCTTGTTTGGTGATGATGATGATGATGATGATGGTGTTTGGTTTGTGGCGTACTCAACTGCGCGGTTATCAGCGCCCGTGCAAATTCTCAACCTTTGCTCAGTTCAATCTCGCCATTTTCATGAAGGAGGATGAAATGATGACAACACAAACACCCAGTCATCTCGAGGGCTTGTTTGACACATCCGTGGCTAGATAAGAGCGAACTTGACAGACAAGTTTGCTCTTTTAGGAGGGACTTAATATGTTTTAAAAAGCTTCATTGTCCACTCGAAGAAAGTTGATGTAATCATCGGGTTCTGAGAATAATACATCCCTTAGCGTATTTTCATGGGTAAATCTCTCGTTTTCAGCCATCCCCTGGACCAGAGTCTTGTTTTCTTCTTCTTCTCCTTCTTTAAACACAATGCCAAAGCCAATGCCAGGAATACTTTGTTAGGCACTTGTGGCTGTTCTCACTACTGGCAAAATACTCACGAGCACAGGAACACGAACAGCGTCTGCTTCAAACTGAGCTTAAACTGACAAACATTGTTTGAACGTGTATGGGCTTGCTTGGCAAATCTGTGGCTAGATAAGAGCGATTTTGTCAGACACGTTTGATCGTTTACGGGGGCCTTTGAAAAGCAACCCTCTTAGCCCGAAAAATACGTGCGAATCTACTATCCTCTAATTGACGGAGGAACTTGATAGCCAGTCCGACATTAGTGTTAAGCCGTGCAATCCTACATCTTTTAAATTTGCCCAATCACAACTTAACAGTCTTTAGGATCAATTTATTAGAAGACCAAATTTAGTAAACCCACAAATATCCAACCAATTCCTTCTTTAAATGACTGAATTATCGTAAGATGTTTCTTGTTTTGCCGCTACCATAAACTGTGTAGCTGCACTTCACAAATTTCCGCTCAGAGTATGACTCAGTCTTTGTACAGCAACAGTTCTCACGCTAACGTATACTCAGTTTACAACATAAAAATATTCATTTATTACATTACCTTCCATTCACACTAGTAATTAATCTCATCAACTATAATGAATAGAATACATAATATTTACAGAATATACAGTTTTGTTTTCAAAATATTTTGTTGTAACTATGTATGATTTAATAGTGTGTAAGATGTTGATACCTTTGGCCACGACCGCAACTGTTAGCAACTGCCGTTCGATCATAGCGCCCATTTGCCACGCGATAACCATGACTCATCTCTGCAGGTAGCTGTTCGCTCGTATTAACAGCTGCATTTCGATGTAAAGGCACTGTGCCTGACTCTCATACAGACTTGTGTTTACAGGCTACCCACTTGCCACCATGGGAATTCTGAAGATCTCGATTCCCCGTGCCCGTACCGTCTCAGGTGCAAGCGGAATTGGAACTCTTGCAGACTGTTACTCTATAATTCTGATTCGTCTCATCAGATAAAGAAGGTGCTACAGATGTATGAATGGCAACACAAGGAAGAGGATTATTCTATCAAGACGACGGCTGACCTTTCCTATCGCGGAAATATTTCCTCGAAAATTGGCAGAGTATTAAGAAAACTTAAGGGTAGAGTGATCTTTCATCCATCCACTTCTGCAGACAGTCAAAGATGACTTAGAGCTGAATAGGAGTGTGTTCATAGGGTTCCGTACAAGTGCGGAAAATCTTACGTAGGGCAAACAACGCGCGCTGTTTCTAAACCAGAAAATCTACTCTCGCCGAACACTGTATTTCTATTGTCATTCGACGAAATGCAATGACACAAACATTGTGGTAGAAAAAAATGGTTCAAAAGGCTCTGAGCACTATGGGACTTAACATCTATGGTCATCAGTCCCCTAGAACTTAGAACTACTTAAATCTAACTAACCTAAGGACATCACACAACACTCAGTCATCACGAGGCATTGTGTTAGATACTTTAGACTTTTGGAACTCCTGTTAGGTGAGACGGGAGTGGGAAGGATCTGGAGTTGTTCCCAAATGGAAGCCCTGGAATCGCCACATTGTTGCTACAGCGTTTGACAGGTTTAGAGCAAAAAACAATTTTGTTAAGACTAACACCACATAAAAATTATTTAAACAGTTGCCAAGATTTTAATTAATTACCATCATATATATTTCATGATACGAATCTCCAACAAACAACCAACGCAGACTGAATAGTCAGCTGCAGAGGTAAGTTCACAGAGAAGTTAGTTGAATGGCTCACAGACAGCTGCTATTAATTACCAAAACACTTGTCATTACGCTGAAGCCAAGAACAATTTTTTAGAAATAGCCAACGATAATATTTGAAGGGAAACAGGGAAGACAACAGCCTCCAATAAACAGTTTTACTGAATTAAAATCGGTGATCACTTAATGCACAATTTCAATCCGTTAAATACGCTGACGTTTAGGGGAATTTGTCATACACAGCTACCATTAGTTATGAGAAACACCTGTCATTACACTGAAATCAGAAGAAGAGATTTTTATAAGCAGCAAAGAATGATATTTGAAGGGAGATTCAGACAAGCAAGGCAGCAGTTTTCGATAAACAGCTTTTTACAAAATTATCCAATTAATCAACCAGGTACGGCTTTTTTTGTGGGTGGGGGGCTGGGTGAAATCAGTAACCACGTAATTCACTGGATAAGCTTAGCAAAATTTCTCATGATTTTGAGAAATAATCTAATGAAGCAGCAAGATCTAGGATTTCTAACCAAAATCAGTGACCACGAAGTGAACAATAACAGACAGTTAACTTCACTAAATAAAGTTAGGATAATATACGCAGCTGCCATTAATTATAAAACACATTTCATACATCGGAACGAAGTACACGGTTTTTCATAAGCAATAAACAACTATTTTTAAAAGGAAAGAGAGCGCAGGGACAGGAAAGACAGCAGCCTTCAGTAAATAGTTGTCGCAAATAACATTATTACAGTGGGAAAGAGTATACGTGAAAGAGGACGAGGAGAGGCGCGAGGCATTGGCGATTCACTTTGCTCGGGCAAGTCGGGGTCGTTCTTCCACTCCTTAAGACGTCAAGAGAATGGGCCGCCTCCACTAGCGTCGAACCGGCCGGAAGCAACTCCAAGTAGCCGTCAATTCCAAACTACGCCACCGACACGAATCATCTGGCGGGACAGACAGTGACCGCTTGTGAACCAGATACTCAAACATCATACCGGGCAAGGTGGAGCTGTGCTTAGCTCATTGGACTTGCGTGCGGGAGAACGTTGAAGCCCGCTTCCGGCCATCCTGATTTAGGTTTTCCGTGATTTCCCTAAATCGCTTCAGGCAAATGCCGGGATAGATCCCTTGAAAGGGCGCAGCCGACTTCCTTCCCCATCCTTCCCTAATCCGATGGGTCCCCTCCCCCCAAATCAACCTATCAACCAATCCAGGGGCATCGGGCTCGGCCGTTGGGTCCCAGCACCATCAAAAGCCTCGAGCCGCTCGCACTTCCGGAACAGACTTCAGGTCCTTACCGACCTCTTGCCTTCCGGCATCGCACTTTTATCGGTATCGAGGGCGCCACTCCGAGAGGTCCAAAGTTAAGAAGCAAACACGATCGTAAAGGGATTGAGTATCGGGTCCACACGGCTCAACACCGTTACCAGTGAATCAGAGGAAATATTAACTGTCTGCTGCCCTTATCCACCGGGACAGCGGTTCCCAGTTGGATGCTGCACAGATTCATGCCAAAGAAAAACTTCGTAACTCGCGTAGCCGCAGTCATTCTGTGATTTTACCAAGTGGACACGACGGATCTGATATCTAACAGACGAGCTTTAACGAAGGAGGACACTACGAGCAGCAATCAACCAACGCATGCGCAGTGGAATGTGCCAGCTGGGTGTTAAACAGGGGCGCTCACTCTACTTTCGCCACTGTACACCTGAAGATGGCCAGAAGACTTTGCGCGTCAATATCGTGGCAGCAACTTGCAAACACCCGACAGTTCACTCGAAATTTCGTGGAACATTTAACCTACCTACCAGTTTGTTTCTGTTTGTCGTACCGGGACTCGACTCTGGGACCCTTGTATTCGCGGACAGTTGTTCTACAGGCTGAGCTATCTAAGCGCAACTCACGACCTATCCTCACAGCCTTACTTCCGCCGGAACGGCTCGGAAAAAAAGTTTTAGCATTGCAGGAATTCTCAAATCACCACACTCTTCACTACACAATGAAAATCTTATTCTTCTAACCGAATAAACCCTGAAGAGCCTCACACCTTATTTACCCTGACCATGCTGGATCTGCACCCGCGTATTGCCTTTACGTTTTCTTAACAAGTCATATTTTTGAAGTTACATTTTTTAGAATCTGTTCTGGTTTCTTCTGATCTAGCAAGATTAGTTGGCTACCCACCATAATGTTAAGATTTCTGAGACGTTAAACTGCAGTTTACCTTTTTTATCATCTGTTGTACAGCTGAGTAGAAAACTCCACACAGACAATTTATACAAGCAAATTTCTCCTCTTGTTGTTAATTTACTCACTCGTAGAGAGACTTCTGTTGTCCTGAAACTTACGTTTAGTATCGGCTATCAATTTACTACTTTTCGGAGTACATTCTTTAACTTCAGGAAAGAAAGTCTTTAAATAGCAAAGCGTTTCACTCGCTGTATTTGAATGTTGAAAATATCTCGTTAGCAGCGATTACATAATCACTTTTGCACGCAGTTTTACTTTATTAGTGTTCATCATTAATTTACAGCGAGTAAACAAGTCGAATTTTCGGCATTCGAATTCTTTTCTAATTACGCTGCTAAAACAATATTCTCATTAAGTCTAATGCTGTCGCCTATGTCTTCATACATGGTGAATCTACTTCTTCTGTCTTTTTACGTGTTAATCCGGATTTTAATACAAATATTGAACAACTATAGTGGAAAGACTCAATCTTACCCCACTCTTAACGTGCTTTAGCGTTCCTTTCATTTACACTATGATTAATTTCTGTATTAATAATGAGCGTATGGCATCGGTGGCCGGGAGAACCTGTGATGTTACAAAATAGAAGTGATGTTGCTATTCAATGGAAAGTTGGAAATTGAGATTTAACTAACTGTTTTATCAATCACAATTGGCGTAAGAATCATGGATTGACCATTGTCATAAAATATTGCATTATGAGATGTGAATAGTTTTTACTTGCGGTTTCGCGTGGCTTGAGGCAGTCACAACTAGCGTGCTATTGATTAAGAAGTTGCGTTATCGTCTTTCTAATTACTTCATGATCGTAGATACGATCATACCCGGTTGTGAAGTTATTGTTATGACAAAAAAATTTCCTAAGGGACCAGAAAGTTCTTAAGGGGGCAAAAACAACTGTAACATCACACAAAAGAGAAATTCAATATTAAAGCTGATGCAAGAAGACGATAAAACAGTTTTCTTTTTATCAATGTAACACGCACATTGGACTGCTGATCTTGGAGTCTGTAATATTAGCAAAATGCATAATTAAAATGAAAATAATACTGAGGAGATAATAGAAATGAGCACTGCTAAATGATTCAGTATTCCCAGAACAAATATTTATTATAACTAAAACATATATCGTACCTTAAGCTTAATACTACAATGACGGTAGATTTTTATGTCCATATCATGTCCATTGAGCGCTCTTTTATATAGCCATTGTCCTCTTGAGTCGCTCGTGCTTCGTCACGGTAAGTTACAACAGTTCTTCTTCCTACACTTCACTCAAAACTTAGACGGAACACGTTTTTATTTATTTAGTAAAAATAATTAGATCAGACCGCCACAAATCTGCGTCCGTCTTACTCGAGAAAAACAGTAAAAGTCTTCTTAGCGCTCCAGGCTTCATTTGTTCTCCAGCGAACAAAATAGTGAAGGATCGCATATCCATCCGTACTTTTCTGTTTATATTGCCGCCCAAAGACGACGAATTACATTATCTAGAAAATTCCACCGTCGCCATGCGACGCCTTATTATATATTAATCATTCTTTATAAACAAGTATTTGCCTTCTGGCTGAATTTGCTGTTTTAATTAAGCCAAAAATAGCGAATATCACATTGCCTCCCATGAGGAGAGAGGGAATGCCGAAGGATTACCTCGATCCTCATGTCCTCATGAGATATTCGTGATTTTTGGTGTGACATTTACATAACGTTACTGGCGTACAAAGTACATAAATTGAAATCACATTTATAAACATATATCAGATATTTATCATTTTTCAAAATAAAGTTTTTCATTCTTTGTTCATCAGTCACTTCATTCCATAATACCAAGACTAACACTTATGTGCATTTTTAAGTTTGGTCCATATTTGCTTATAACAATAAGTGAACGTTCATTTCGCTCTTCAGGGGATAGAATTCAGAAATTACTTTCTCTTGAGCTTAACAACTAATACATGAGTACAGTGAGTGCTTATTTTCACTAAACTAGAGTGGACAATGTTCGAGCATCTGTTGACTCATTGTGGTTCAATTACAGTTTAATAACGTAGCACTACACTTCGTATGCTTTCACTTTCTGTGTTAGCTGTCTACGGCGTTCATCATGCAGCACATCTGTCCTTTCCGCTGTGGTGCCAGGAATTCATGCGGCTTCCCGGGTTTTTATTTACAATATGAAACAGAAGAAGTGGAAAATTATTAGTATAACTTATAACCTATTGGATACATTTGTTAAGGATCGGGACTGGTCTGGAGTTTAGGGTCTTCCTATAGTGCACATTCATTTTCTTTGTCCATCAAGAGACAGGATTATAATTCATTTTAGCAGTGTTCAGGAGTGCCGGCATTAATGGCTTTAAGGCCTGAGTAATCTAACAATCTACTTCTCACTCATCTTAACTTCAACTCAAGAAAATTGCTTAATTTACATATGAAAATGTAGTCACACAAGTGTACAAATGTCTTTCCTCCAGTATGTACGATTGTAGTCATGGCGGTTAGCAGTTTAAAGTTTGGATTGTTTCGTCACCCACACGTCAGCCACTCACAGCGGCTGCACAGTGTTGCGTGAGCTCCAATACTTAGTATCCGTTCGCGCTCAGGCTGTAACAGAGCTGCTGGTCGTCAATTGCTCCCTTTTTTTTTTTGTGAACTTCGTATCACACGAGTGCATCGATACAAACACCTCGCGCGCGTTTCCCATCGGAGGAGCCGGACCCTGAAGTTGCCTCCATACTTCTGTCAACTGCCTCCCATGAGGCTCACAGGTAAGTGACGACGAATGTTTTAGCTGTCGCTGCACTTAGAACAACACTGAACTTTGCGTTGCACCTGTTGTCGTAGCCTTGACTTCTTTTTTTACACTTGCAGTACAACACTACCACTAGTATACAGTGAACAGTTATTTTTATTATGCACGTCGCACTTTAGTGTGCATCTTCACACAGCATTCGTGCTTAGTTCCTTCGCCGATGGAGTTCATTTACAAAACAATCAATTTTGCACGTTTCCTCCACTGGTATAGAAAGACTTATATTCTACTATTTACAAAATATCACTTACGAGCTAATATTTACAATTAATGGTCACTCCTTTTGTTAAGTCCAGTGAACAACTGCTTTATGAATGGACTCTTTATATCTCAAGATTTGCTTTCACTAGTGAACCTAAAAATATTCTTTCAAACTTTCTTTTAAGTGCTCATCTCCTCATTATGAAAACTACAGGTTTCGCAACACTCGTTGCATTTATTCTTTAGTGCACCCAAGATCATTTTCTACTGCCACGCAGCATATCTACTACTTAACGAGTACGCATTTAACGCTGAATCTTCTTTTCTTTGTGCTTTCCTTTGTGCTTGCCAAATTTTTTTTTATATTTGAGGGCAGACTGGATAACAATAGTTCTCCCTCTTCGCTTCATGTACTCAGCAATCGTTCTCTGTTAAAAAAAAAAAATAGGGTAACGCGTGTCTACTATTTTTTTGCATGAATGGAATTACCGACAGTTCACTGGGTTTACGCAACCGGTCCATAACAAACATTACCAAAGCTAGCGAAGTTCATCACGCTACGTGTCTCATTTCTCATAAGCACTGCTTTGCTTCGAAGCACACGTGCCTTTTACAAGTCGACCCTTGGTCTGGGTTAATGAACCAGGATCAAAAGGAACGGGCACAAGGAAAATGGATTTCATAAGAGGAGTGTCTTAGGAGACATTTTTGCAATAAAATCTGCATGTAAATAAAATTATCTTAATAAACATAGGCACATATATAAACTTCAACCTCCTTCCTTACAGCATGCTTTGCTACTTCTACGTCTTACTCAGGTTATAGTCAATATTAAGTTTAAATATCACTGCATTGCTTGTTCTTTAGATTAGCCTTCAATTAGGGTATTGAATGGTCGCTAGATTACACTACAGATCTTCTGAAGATCTTTACTTGGACTTATTTATGATACAGGTGGCTTGCTGTGTGGTTATTTAGTACCTCGATTCTACTGAAATCAATTCGTCAGCTACATTCCTCATATACTCTTTACATTGGGCTCAGATCACAGGGAAATAGTTTACTTTCATAGCAATTAGTGGCCTCGTGGAGTACTTACGTTACATTATTGATGCTTCATGGTTTGCCTCTATTTGTACTGTATTTCACCTAACTTAGTTTACTACAGCTTATTGTCTCCTTGCGTGAACACATGTGGGTTACCACTTGTTTTTCCATTTAACAGCATGCTTTAACTGAACTTTAAGCTATTTCTTCTACTCCTGTCCACTGTCTGGACTGTTTGAACATGTACCCTTTTTTTTAAGCAGGTAATTTGGGCTTTTACTACAGAACTTCAAGTACTTACATTACTAAAAATAAATCTATAAATATTCTTGTACCTTGAGAGAAGTGCTTATTTACGCATCCTCCTCCATTTCTCACCTTTACATATTTATATAGCTCCGGACAATCGCCTCGCAAGCACTTTTTTTTCTTAATACTAACTTAAAATTAAATTGAAATTCTTGGTGCAACCCCAATTTCCTGCTTCAGCTTGTTGAAGAAATATCAGTTCAATGTCCATCACTATAAACAATTTTTTCATACATAGCATTTAATACTTAAAGTTTACATGTAGTAGCCGTTACCATGTAGTCAGTGCGCTGTTCAACACAATACTTATCATTAACAGTTCACACAAGGAAATTTCCAGTACGCAAGAGGTAAGAAACCGAAACAGATTCTATCTGCAGTTGAGGCTGTGTCTGTAAACTAACTCTTTGTTTCAATTGATCAATCGCTCCCGATATGGAGCAGCCCTGAATCGGCAATGATAAAACTTTTGAAACAGAAGACACCTGTCTGAAGAGACATGGTGATACGACGATGTTTGCTCCTGTATCAACAACGGCTGTGAAAGGAATGTTGGCAATAGAAATCTTAATCGAAGCCTGGACCTGTTCATCATAAATGTTGTTAATGTCTTGAGCTTCTTTGTTATGTGCAAGGTCATCTCATAAGTCGGTCTCATGGTCGTACCGTATCGCATTAACATACTCAGAATCAGAGTATTCATTAGTGCCCCCACTGGAACCGGCAGCGACCTCTAGGAGGCTGAAAGGCGCTGCCTCTAATTTTCCGCAGGATGTTTAGTTTGTTTGTCATTCATAGCCTTAAGTGTTTGTTCCGTTTCATATTGGTGCTGGTTATGTGGTACAAATGCCGGTGTAAAGGGGTAAAATCCACTGGGTGCATTCACTTGTGAATAGAATACTTGAGAAGGCTGATGTCGCCCGATCTTTTGGTTGCCGGCAAAACCATTTCCTTGTGAAGGAAAGTTCGCATTTGGTGCCATTTGAAAATTGTTCCGCGGTCCTCTATCCTGTGAATAGTTGTTCTTATGTTGTGCTGGGTGGCCTCCGCCTTGCCCATGCCACTTGCTATATTTCGACCTATAACTTTGATTGTACACTGGCCCATTTGAAAAATTACCACTAGTTTGTGGAGAATTTCCATACTGCTCAGGCGCAGAGTTAAAGGGTGGGTTTCCGTACTGATGTTGTACCTGGTGGTTGTAAATTGGGTGGTATCTCTGCTGATTACTGTAATTGGTTTTCTGCTTCCGTTTAAAGTTATTGCCGTTTGCGTTTTGATAACCGCTGGCAGGTTGGTAACAGCGGTCGCAGTAGCTCGCTCTCTCCTTGGGCGCATTGTAGTCCGCGTGCGATGCATTCTGCTGGCTGCCAGGGAAGAATTTGCCGCTGCCAACCTTGGAGCGCACATCCTCGCTAATTAAATCTAAGGAATCCAGCACAGAAAGGAATACATCCGTGTCTTCTTCGGACACATTTACTAATTTCTCTCTAATAGACACAGGGAGTTTGCTTTTGAGAATCATAATTACGTCCTTGGAAGAAATCGGAGAATCCCAGAATTTAATTTTTGCTAGATACTTCTCAAAGTATCGCCGGAGACTTCCATGCTTCTCATTGAAAATTTCCGCACCATACACCTCCTTCCTTAATCTTTGCTGTACCCCATTACTCCAAAATTTTGCCAAGAACATTTTCTCAAACTCTTCATAATTCCTACACGTGTCTACCATTTCCGTTCCCCATAATGCTGCATCACCAGAAATAAAGCCAGTGACGAACTGAATACGCTGTCTGTCTGTCCGGCTCCTGGGAAATATGCCGGAAAAATTCTTTAGGAACACGATGGGGTGTATTTCTCGCTTCTGCGGATGAAAAACAGGAAAAGTGCGATGCTTAATCACACTTTCCTCTTGCATTAAACTCACAATTGTGGGCGGATCATTTAGTTTCCCTACTCGGGACTCAACAGGACTGTTGTTTTGCATGTAATCAGGCGGTGAACGATAAGGAGTTCACTGACATTCGTCACCGTCTAAAGAGTTGTTCCCTATAGTTTGCGTATGTGTGTGCGGATTTTCTACCCAGTTTCTCAGCATTCTGACTTCGTCCACTACTTGCTGCCTCCATTCGGGAAGATCCCGTGTAAGTGTTCTCCGAATCTGTCCCAATTCAGAAACTACTGTGTCTCCCGACTTACCAGGAGCAGCTAAGATTTCATAAGTTACATCCTTGACAGTCTCCCTAAGCTCCTCCCTGACCTTCTTTTCGATCAAAATATCTTTACCCTTTATCCATTCACTGTAGTGTTCCGACAATGCCTCCGCGTGTGCTTTCACGGTGCTCTTAACCTGTTCTTCGATATTGATTGAGTCTATCTGCCTCGACAGATCCTCTACTACACCTTCAATGTCAGATACTGCATTTCTAACTGAGTTTATTTCTTTGGTAGCTGCCTGAATTTTTGTGTTTAATTTTCCAGATACTTCAGCTATTTCACTTTTCACCTGTTTCTGCATTTTCTGAATTTGATCACTGATCTTAGTTTGCACCTCACCCAAATGGGTATTTAATTCAGCCGTAATTTCTTTATGCAGATCTGTTTTGATTGTGCCTAGCTCTGTTTTTAATGATTCGCTTACAGCATCTAGTCGGGCGTTAACAGTCTCATTTTGTGTTTTTATAGTCTCATTTTGTGTTTTTATATTCTCATTTACTGCGTCAAACTGTTGTTTCAGCATTTCCATTAACGCACCGAGGTCATTTGTAGCTGCAGCGGGACGAGTTTGGACTTCAGGGTCACTTTCCCCTGTTACAGACATGGTTAGCTCAGTTTCCACACGGGAACCTACCGTTCGCGATCGTAAAGGGTATGGAATACTATTAACGTCTTCACTCCCGTCTCCTGTTGTCACCTGTCTCTGTTTACTATCTGCCATTTTCGTCAGTAAATCAGGTGCTACGCAAGGCTTTCGTCGTTTGTCAGTGACGTGGTGAGTCCGCTAAGAGCACCACTCTCGCGTGAGCAACAAATGAAATTCTGTCTGGCGAGAAGACAAGATGGAACCTAAGCGTTTCAGACAAATGAATGAAGATGCTCTTCACTGCAAATTGCGCACACTATCCACCATGTTGAAAATGCAATACAGGTATACTAACAATGGGGAGAAATAATTTCTATTATCAGACTACGAAGAATTTTACTTTGAAAGATAAAATAAAGGAGATTTTCTATAGCGGGAAGGAGATAGAAAGGATGTGGATGGACTTGGAAAAGCAACGTTGCTACTGAAGCACTACACTGCGTATGCAAAATTCTGACTTACTTTTTGATGGCTTGAATACCGCTATGTTGTCTCAGCAAATTCACGTCTCTTTTCTTTTCTTTTCTCTCGGTAATTAAACTGCATTATTGACCGTTATTCTCACAGAGAGACGATGTGTACATGAAACGACAGAACATTTATTAACACAAGCACATAGAAAATTTTCCAAGAATTTGAACTAATTTTTGGTCAAGTCCCTGTTCGGGCGCCAAGTGTGATGCTACAAAATAGAAGTGATGTTGCTATTCAATGGAAAGTTGGAAATTGAGATTTAACTAACTGTTTTATCAATCACAATTGGCGTAAGAATCATGGATTGACCATTGTCATAAAATATTGCATTATGAGATGTGAATAGTTTTTACTTGCGGTTTCGCGTGGCTTGAGGCAGTCACAACTAGCGTGCTATTGATTAAGAAGTTGCGTTATCGTCTTTCTAATTACTTCATGATCGTAGATACGATCATACCCGGTTGTGAAGTTATTGTTATGACAAAAAAATTTCCTAAGGGACCAGAAAGTTCTTAAGGGGGCAAAAACAACTGTAACATCACACAAAAGAGAAATTCAATATTAAAGCTGATGCAAGAAGACGATAAAACAGTTTTCTTTTTATCAATGTAACACGCACATTGGACTGCTGATCTTGGAGTCTGTAATATTAGCAAAATGCATAATTAAAATGAAAATAATACTGAGGAGATAATAGAAATGAGCACTGCTAAATGATTCAGTATTCCCAGAACAAATATTTATTATAACTAAAACATATATCGTACCTTAAGCTTAATACTACAATGACGGTAGATTTTTATGTCCATATCATGTCCATTGAGCGCTCTTTTATATAGCCATTGTCCTCTTGAGTCGCTCGTGCTTCGTCACGGTAAGTTACAACAGTTCTTCTTCCTACACTTCACTCAAAACTTAGACGGAACACGTTTTTATTTATTTAGTAAAAATAATTAGATCAGACCGCCACAAATCTGCGTCCGTCTTACTCGAGAAAAACAGTAAAAGTCTTCTTAGCGCTCCAGGCTTCATTTGTTCTCCAGCGAACAAAATAGTGAAGGATCGCATATCCATCCGTACTTTTCTGTTTATATTGCCGCCCAAAGACGACGAATTACATTATCTAGAAAATTCCACCGTCGCCATGCGACGCCTTATTATATATTAATCATTCTTTATAAACAAGTATTTGCCTTCTGGCTGAATTTGCTGTTTTAATTAAGCCAAAAATAGCGAATATCACATTGCCTCCCATGAGGAGAGAGGGAATGCCGAAGGATTACCTCGATCCTCATGTCCTCATGAGATATTCGTGATTTTTGGTGTGACATTTACATAACGTTACTGGCGTACAAAGTACATAAATTGAAATCACATTTATAAACATATATCAGATATTTATCATTTTTCAAAGTAAAGTTTTTCATTCTTTGTTCATCAGTCACTTCATTCCATAATACCAAGACTAACACTTATGTGCATTTTTAAGTTTGGTCCATATTTGCTTATAACAATAAGTGAACGTTCATTTCGCTCTTCAGGGGATAGAATTCAGAAATTACTTTCTCTTGAGCTTAACAACTAATACATGAGTACAGTGAGTGCTTATTTTCACTAAACTAGAGTGGACAATGTTCGAGCATCTGTTGACTCATTGTGGTTCAATTACAGTTTAATAACGTAGCACTACACTTCGTATGCTTTCACTTTCTGTGTTAGCTGTCTACGGCGTTCATCATGCAGTACATCTGTCCTTTCCGCTGTGGTGCCAGGAATTCATGCGGCTTCCCGGGTTTTTATTTACAATATGAAACAGAAGAAGTGGAAAATTATTAGTATAACTTATAACCTATTGGATACATTTGTTAAGGATCGGGACTGGTCTGGAGTTTAGGGTCTTCCTATAGTGCACATTCATTTTCTTTGTCCATCAAGAGACAGGATTATAATTCATTTTAGCAGTGTTCAGGAGTGCCGGCATTAATGGCTTTAAGGCCTGAGTAATCTAACAATCTACTTCTCACTCATCTTAACTTCAACTCAAGAAAATTGCTTAATTTACATATGAAAATGTAGTCACACAAGTGTACAAATGTCTTTCCTCCAGTATGTACGATTGTAGTCATGGCGGTTAGCAGTTTAAAGTTTGGATTGTTTCGTCACCCACACGTCAGCCACTCACAGCGGCTGCACAGTGTTGCGTGAGCTCCAATACTTAGTATCCGTTCGCGCTCAGGCTGTAACAGAGCTGCTGGTCGTCAATTGCTCCCTTTTTTTTTTTGTGAACTTCGTATCACACGAGTGCATCGATACAAACACCTCGCGCGCGTTTCCCATCGGAGGAGCCGGACCCTGAAGTTGCCTCCATACTTCTGTCAACTGCCTCCCATGAGGCTCACAGGTAAGTGACGACGAATGTTTTAGCTGTCGCTGCACTTAGAACAACACTGAACTTTGCGTTGCACCTGTTGTCGTAGCCTTGACTTCTTTTTTTACACTTGCAGTACAACACTACCACTAGTATACAGTGAACAGTTATTTTTATTATGCACGTCGCACTTTAGTGTGCATCTTCACACAGCATTCGTGCTTAGTTCCTTCGCCGATGGAGTTCATTTACAAAACAATCAATTTTGCACGTTTCCTCCACTGGTATAGAAAGACTTATATTCTACTATTTACAAAATATCACTTACGAGCTAATATTTACAATTAATGGTCACTCCTTTTGTTAAGTCCAGTGAACAACTGCTTTATGAATGGACTCTTTATATCTCAAGATTTGCTTTCACTAGTGAACCTAAAAATATTCTTTCAAACTTTCTTTTAAGTGCTCATCTCCTCATTATGAAAACTACAGGTTTCGCAACACTCGTTGCATTTATTCTTTAGTGCACCCAAGATCATTTTCTACTGCCACGCAGCATATCTACTACTTAACGAGTACGCATTTAACGCTGAATCTTCTTTTCTTTGTGCTTTCCTTTGTGCTTGCCAAATTTTTTTTTATATTTGAGGGCAGACTGGATAACAATAGTTCTCCCTCTTCGCTTCATGTACTCAGCAATCGTTCTCTGTTAAAAAAAAAAAATAGGGTAACGCGTGTCTACTATTTTTTTGCATGAATGGAATTACCGACAGTTCACTGGGTTTACGCAACCGGTCCATAACAAACATTACCAAAGCTAGCGAAGTTCATCACGCTACGTGTCTCATTTCTCATAAGCACTGCTTTGCTTCGAAGCACACGTGCCTTTTACAAGTCGACCCTTGGTCTGGGTCAATGAACCAGGATCAAAAGGAACGGGCACAAGGAAAATGGATTTCATAAGAGGAGTGTCTTAGGAGACATTTTTGCAATAAAATCTGCATGTAAATAAAATTATCTTAATAAACATAGGCACATATATAAACTTCAACCTCCTTCCTTACAGCATGCTTTGCTACTTCTACGTCTTACTCAGGTTATAGTCAATATTAAGTTTAAATATCACTGCATTGCTTGTTCTTTAGATTAGCCTTCAATTAGGGTATTGAATGGTCGCTAGATTACACTACAGATCTTCTGAAGATCTTTACTTGGACTTATTTATGATACAGGTGGCTTGCTGTGTGGTTATTTAGTACCTCGATTCTACTGAAATCAATTCGTCAGCTACATTCCTCATATACTCTTTACATTGGGCTCAGATCACAGGGAAATAGTTTACTTTCATAGCAATTAGTGGCCTCGTGGAGTACTTACGTTACATTATTGATGCTTCATGGTTTGCCTCTATTTGTACTGTATTTCACCTAACTTAGTTTACTACAGCTTATTGTCTCCTTGCGTGAACACATGTGGGTTACCACTTGTTTTTCCATTTAACAGCATGCTTTAACTGAACTTTAAGCTATTTCTTCTACTCCTGTCCACTGTCTGGACTGTTTGAACATGTACCCTTTTTTTTAAGCAGGTAATTTGGGCTTTTACTACAGAACTTCAAGTACTTACATTACTAAAAATAAATCTATAAATATTCTTGTACCTTGAGAGAAGTGCTTATTTACGCATCCTCCTCCATTTCTCACCTTTACATATTTATATAGCTCCGGACAATCGCCTCGCAAGCACTTTTTTTTCTTAATACTAACTTAAAATTAAATTGAAATTCTTGGTGCAACCCCAATTTCCTGCTTCAGCTTGTTGAAGAAATATCAGTTCAATGTCCATCACTATAAACAATTTTTTCATACATAGCATTTAATACTTAAAGTTTACATGTAGTAGCCGTTACCATGTAGTCAGTGCGCTGTTCAACACAATACTTATCATTAACAGTTCACACAAGGAAATTTCCAGTACGCAAGAGGTAAGAAACCGAAACAGATTCTATCTGCAGTTGAGGCTGTGTCTGTAAACTAACTCTTTGTTTCAATTGATCAATCGCTCCCGATATGGAGCAGCCCTGAATCGGCAATGATAAAACTTTTGAAACAGAAGACACCTGTCTGAAGAGACATGGTGATACGACGATGTTTGCTCCTGTATCAACAACGGCTGTGAAAGGAATGTTGGCAATAGAAATCTTAATCGAAGCCTGGACCTGTTCATCATAAATGTTGTTAATGTCTTGAGCTTCTTTGTTATGTGCAAGGTCATCTCATAAGTCGGTCTCATGGTCGTACCGTATCGCATTAACATACTCAGAATCAGAGTATTCATTAGTGCCCCCACTGGAACCGGCAGCGACCTCTAGGAGGCTGAAAGGCGCTGCCTCTAATTTTCCGCAGGATGTTTAGTTTGTTTGTCATTCATAGCCTTAAGTGTTTGTTCCGTTTCATATTGGTGCTGGTTATGTGGTACAAATGCCGGTGTAAAGGGGTAAAATCCACTGGGTGCATTCACTTGTGAATAGAATACTTGAGAAGGCTGATGTCGCCCGATCTTTTGGTTGCCGGCAAAACCATTTCCTTGTGAAGGAAAGTTCGCATTTGGTGCCATTTGAAAATTGTTCCGCGGTCCTCTATCCTGTGAATAGTTGTTCTTATGTTGTGCTGGGTGGCCTCCGCCTTGCCCATGCCACTTGCTATATTTCGACCTATAACTTTGATTGTACACTGGCCCATTTGAAAAATTACCACTAGTTTGTGGAGAATTTCCATACTGCTCAGGCGCAGAGTTAAAGGGTGGGTTTCCGTACTGATGTTGTACCTGGTGGTTGTAAATTGGGTGGTATCTCTGCTGATTACTGTAATTGGTTTTCTGCTTCCGTTTAAAGTTATTGCCGTTTGCGTTTTGATAACCGCTGGCAGGTTGGTAACAGCGGTCGCAGTAGCTCGCTCTCTCCTTGGGCGCATTGTAGTCCGCGTGCGATGCATTCTGCTGGCTGCCAGGGAAGAATTTGCCGCTGCCAACCTTGGAGCGCACATCCTCGCTAATTAAATCTAAGGAATCCAGCACAGAAAGGAATACATCCGTGTCTTCTTCGGACACATTTACTAATTTCTCTCTAATAGACACAGGGAGTTTGCTTTTGAGAATCATAATTACGTCCTTGGAAGAAATCGGAGAATCCCAGAATTTAATTTTTGCTAGATACTTCTCAAAGTATCGCCGGAGACTTCCATGCTTCTCATTGAAAATTTCCGCACCATACACCTCCTTCCTTAATCTTTGCTGTACCCCATTACTCCAAAATTTTGCCAAGAACATTTTCTCAAACTCTTCATAATTCCTACACGTGTCTACCATTTCCGTTCCCCATAATGCTGCATCACCAGAAATAAAGCCAGTGACGAACTGAATACGCTGTCTGTCTGTCCAGCTCCTGGGAAATATGCCGGAAAAATTCTTTAGGAACACGATGGGGTGTATTTCTCGCTTCTGCGGATGAAAAACAGGAAAAGTGCGATGCTTAATCACACTTTCCTCTTGCATTAAACTCACAATTGTGGGCGGATCATTTAGTTTCCCTACTCGGGACTCAACAGGACTGTTGTTTTGCATGTAATCAGGCGGTGAACGATAAGGAGTTCACTGACATTCGTCACCGTCTAAAGAGTTGTTCCCTATAGTTTGCGTATGTGTGTGCGGATTTTCTACCCAGTTTCTCAGCATTCTGACTTCGTCCACTACTTGCTGCCTCCATTCGGGAAGATCCCGTGTAAGTGTTCTCCGAATCTGTCCCAATTCAGAAACTACTGTGTCTCCCGACTTACCAGGAGCAGCTAAGATTTCATGAGTTACATCCTTGACAGTCTCCCTAAGCTCCTCCCTGACCTTCTTTTCGATCAAAATATCTTTACCCTTTATCCATTCACTGTAGTGTTCCGACAATGCCTCCGCGTGTGCTTTCACGGTGCTCTTAACCTGTTCTTCGATATTGATTGAGTCTATCTGCCTCGACAGATCCTCTACTACACCTTCAATGTCAGATACTGCATTTCTAACTGAGTTTATTTCTTTGGTAGCTGCCTGAATTTTTGTGTTTAATGTTCCAGATACTTCAGCTATTTCACTTTTCACCTGTTTCTGCATTTTCTGAATTTGATCACTGATCTTAGTTTGCACCTCACCCAAATGGGTATTTAATTCAGCCGTAATTTCTTTATGCAGATCTGTTTTGATTGTGCCTAGCTCTGTTTTTAATGATTCGCTTACAGCATCTAGTCGGGCGTTAACAGTCTCATTTTGTGTTTTTATAGTCTCATTTTGTGTTTTTATATTCTCATTTACTGCGTCAAACTGTTGTTTCAGCATTTCCATTAACGCACCGAGGTCATTTGTAGCTGCAGCGGGACGAGTTTGGACTTCAGGGTCACTTTCCCCTGTTACAGACATGGTTAGCTCAGTTTCCACACGGGAACCTACCGTTCGCGATCGTAAAGGGTATGGAATACTATTAACGTCTTCACTCCCGTCTCCTGTTGTCACCTGTCTCTGTTTACTATCTGCCATTTTCGTCAGTAAATCAGGTGCTACGCAAGGCTTTCGTCGTTTGTCAGTGACGTGGTGAGTCCGCTAAGAGCACCACTCTCGCGTGAGCAACAAATGAAATTCTATCTGGCGAGAAGACAAGATGGAACCTAAGCGTTTCAGACAAATGAATGAAGATGCTCTTCACTGCAAATTGCGCACACTATCCACCATGTTGAAAATGCAATACAGGTATACTAACAATGGGGAGAAATAATTTCTATTATCAGACTACGAAGAATTTTACTTTGAAAGATAAAATAAAGGAGATTTTCTATAGCGGGAAGGAGATAGAAAGGATGTGGATGGACTTGGAAAAGCAACGTTGCTACTGAAGCACTACACTGCGTATGCAAAATTCTGACTTACTTTTTGATGGCTTGAATACCGCTATGTTGTCTCAGCAAATTCACGTCTCTTTTCTTTTCTTTTCTCTCGGTAATTAAACTGCATTATTGACCGTTATTCTCACAGAGAGACGATGTGTACATGAAACGACAGAACATTTATTAACACAAGCACATAGAAAATTTTCCAAGAATTTGAACTAATTTTTGGTCAAGTCCCTGTTCGGGCGCCAAGTGTGATGCTACAAAATAGAAGTGATGTTGCTATTCAATGGAAAGTTGGAAATTGAGATTTAACTAACTGTTTTATCAATCACAATTGGCGTAAGAATCATGGATTGACCATTGTCATAAAATATTGCATTATGAGATGTGAATAGTTTTTACTTGCGGTTTCGCGTGGCTTGAGGCAGTCACAACTAGCGTGCTATTGATTAAGAAGTTGCGTTATCGTCTTTCTAATTACTTCATGATCGTAGATACGATCATACCCGGTTGTGAAGTTATTGTTATGACAAAAAAATTTCCTAAGGGACCAGAAAGTTCTTAAGGGGGCAAAAACAACTGTAACATCACACAAAAGAGAAATTCAATATTAAAGCTGATGCAAGAAGACGATAAAACAGTTTTCTTTTTATCAATGTAACGCGCACATTGGACTGCTGATCTTGGAGTCTGTAATATTAGCAAAATGCATAATTAAAATGAAAATAATACTGAGGAGATAATAGAAATGAGCACTGCTAAATGATTCAGTATTCCCAGAACAAATATTTATTATAACTAAAACATATATCGTACCTTAAGCTTAATACTACAATGACGGTAGATTTTTATGTCCATATCATGTCCATTGAGCGCTCTTTTATATAGCCATTGTCCTCTTGAGTCGCTCGTGCTTCGTCACGGTAAGTTACAACAGTTCTTCTTCCTACACTTCACTCAAAACTTAGACGGAACACGTTTTTATTTATTTAGTAAAAATAATTAGATCAGACCGCCACAAATCTGCGTCCGTCTTACTCGAGAAAAACAGTAAAAGTCTTCTTAGCGCTCCAGGCTTCATTTGTTCTCCAGCGAACAAAATAGTGAAGGATCGCATATCCATCCGTACTTTTCTGTTTATATTGCCGCCCAAAGACGACGAATTACATTATCTAGAAAATTCCACCGTCGCCATGCGACGCCTTATTATATATTAATCATTCTTTATAAACAAGTATTTGCCTTCTGGCTGAATTTGCTGTTTTAATTAAGCCAAAAATAGCGAATATCACAAACCCTGTGCACTGGCTGTTATGCAGCTTTCATATTATTTGTCTATCTTTTCAGTCGATTGCCATTTGTTTCGAGTGAGACAATTAGTTTTCAGTTTACTGTGTTGAAAGTCCTCTGCAAATCACAACTGTTACAACGTCTCTCCTGTTCACGTCATCTGCCCAGTGCCCCATGATCCGTCAGTTACCCCTACAGCATGTATGCAACACCATAGGTAGTGTGCTACGGAACATGTTACGTGCAGTCAACGTTTAAACGAGACCTATCAGTTGTGCATCCAGTACAGGCAGAATAACATGTGGATACATGAAAAGGACATAAAAATGAATGTAAGTGTGAGAAAACACAGCCACATATTTGCAAATAATCGCATAATTTAAACGAGCGTGCTTGATTCGCTTTAGATATCCCATCAAACAAGTATGATTAATTTTCTTTACTTTATTGTCCACTGATGACGCCTGGAATCAATAGACGAAACATGTTTGGTAAACGCGAATAAAATATTCAGTAGCCAAAAATGGATTTTTTTTCTTGTCTGTATGACAAAGCATAATTGAAATAGCAATTGAGGAAAATGGCTGCAGATTTTAACAACAAATTTGCACTGTAAATAATCCACCGTTTTCGTGCTTTTTGCTTATTATTTTACTCATTTACTCAGTAATTAAGTTACTTCATCCCTTCGTGCTTCCTCACCTTCACTGCGAATTGTTTTGTGACATTCAGTACAGAAACCAGATAACGCCTTTACATCTACTTTCTGTCGTCTCAAACACACTCCATTTTTTATTTCACTTTTCCTCTTCACCTTCTCCGCGTTAGGAGCTCTTGCTAAGGTCTGGTTACTCCAAGTTACAGTTTTGGTAATGTTCTTTGCCCGTTTGCGATAAGTATTTCACGGGAAGATTACACTGGCGAACATTGCTGCTTGCTGCAGTACCCCGCCTAGGGGTACAGTCAGTAAGAACATTTGTATCTAGTCTTTTCATCTTCACGGATGCTTTCCGAGATGTTCACACAGATCGCGTTATCTTCTGCTTTTATTTTCGGTCTCTCGTTGCCTGTGGAGCAGGCACTGGGTGAAATCGCTTCTGACTAAGGAGAACAGACGCTGCCTCTACCTATTAGAATGGGAGCCTTATTCTTCCTCTTTTAGACATGTAGGTTAGCACCCAAAGAGGTCGAACAACCATATACGTGTAATGTTGCAACTGGCTAGAAGCAGATAAAATTTATGTGATCCTTCTTTCCAAAGAGATCTTCTACATTTCCCATTGTTGTTAGCCAGTGAAATCTTCTTAAATCTCCCTTCCCCAGAACTCGCTATATCAGGAAATATCTATTCTTTTTATATCACTGACATAATTATTATTGTCATTATTGTTATCATTATTATTGTTACTGGAAGCAGCAATAGTATAAGTACTCTCTACAGACACTCACATCATTTTATCACTATTTTTCGTAGCACATGTGTTGGCATTTCTGAGGTAACTATTTATTTATTTTATTTATCGTATGGAGATACACACGAAATTTACAGCGATATTTACATAATACAAAAGAAATGTTAATACATAACAAAAGGAATGTAAAAGAGTTTTGGTCACTAACTATATCACAAACTGATATCCAGGGTGTATCCAAACCAGTGCTGTTGGCGAGACATCAATTATGTCGTTCCAGTCTCCATTAAAACATATATTGGAACATTCCTTGTTCAACAGGCTGTATTGCTACTCCACAGTCGCACAGCAGGGAGTCTGAGAGTCCCAATTTCTACGTGAAGGACTTAATTCTTCCACGTCCACTTCGGATTCTGTTGAGCACACACCAGGTTCTTCTAGGTAGTTTGAAGCTTGGTATGCATGTAGGTTCTTCGAGTCAACGGTGAAGTATGCTGGCGTCGGTTTTCCATGTCTCGTTCCACACATCTTTAGTCTTGCATTGTTCGGATTTTCCAGCTGTCCAGAATGGTTTCCCTGATTTGAGACGCTTGCATGATGAACTGAGCAGTATTTCCTGGGCGGGTAGCCTTTGGGAAAGCTTGATGTTATTAGTCTTTTCCCGTTCGCGGGCCGTTGCTTCTTGTCGTCTCAAATGTGATGTGGTAATGCTACTGAGAGCAGACAGCCAAGGTAGTGGGGTTGATCTCAGGGTTTGCGTTACAATTCTCATGGTGTCATTCAGCTGAACGTCAACATCAACCTTGTGTGTGAGGTAACTGTGTTGTAAAAATTGAACCGTATGTGTGAAATCCTGTTCCGATAAAATCTGATCACTTAAATAAATAAATAAAATTAAATGTAAGTAACGTAATATCTTCAGCAGGCCTGAAAATTGCCTTATGGCAGTCTGCGGGTGAATGTCAAAGGGAGATACACAAACGTCATTTAAAAAAATGTTTATGTGGGTGCTGAGGCTGTAGTTGGTGTGTGTTGTGACATTGTGGACAGCTATGTCTGTCCTACAGCATGGTAGGTACGTACATATTAAAACAATTTATTGCTTCACATAAACAACGATTCGTAATATCTTGTACTCCTCTGGACGAGCTATCCAACAAAGTCGCATAGGTTTTTGTGTTCCACTTGTACGGATACTGTGTCGTCACACGGTACATGTAATTAGGTTAATAAACTGCGCGTCACTGCCACTGAATTTTAATCTATATACATATTCAGTCTAATAAGAGTTCTTTTAGATGGTGCTGCACAGGTGTCTGTCTACAACGGACGCAGCATAATGACGTCTACAGCACGCAAAGCATTTTTTGTTATTACGAATATAAAGTGTATTTTCATACTACGATGTGGACGTACACGTGTTTCGTAAATCGTGTTTCTGTAAGACGCCACTGTGTTGTACGTTTTTCGTGGTTTAAGGCCGCAGCTCACAAGGCGATGAGGAGCTGCCCCAGCTGCTGTCTATACGTCATCGACTACGACATCAAGAATGCCGACCCAGTCACACAAACAGGGGAACGACGCCAGATGAAGTTCATCGTTTTCCCTGCTGCCAAAGCAGCCTGTATGTTTTCGGCTTTTGATAGACTATCTCTGCACGCTCCTATCTCTACCACGTTGAGGTTTGAAACCAGCATCTAAGACACGGAAATGAGGGCAAAAGCCAGTTTTACGTTTTTACGCAATACGCGAAGGGGGGCAACAGTTACATGTTTTCTTACTTATGTCTGAAACAAAGCACTGATTTAAGCAGTTGAAAGAGTTTTTAAATTAGCAGAGTTAAGCTACACTACTGGCCATTAAAATTGCTACACCACGAAGATGACGTGCAACAGACGCGAAATTTAACCGACAGGAAGAAGATGCTGTGAAATGGAAATGATTAGCTTTTCAGAGAATTCACACAAGATTGGTGCCGGTGGCGACGCCTACAACGTGCTGAAATGAGGAAAGTTTCCAAGCGATTTCTCATACACAAACAGCAATTCACCGGCGTTGCCTGGTGAAACGTTGTCGTGATGCCTCGTGTAAGGAGGAGAAACTTGTACGTACCATCACGTTTGAGACTTTGATAAAGGTCGAATTGTAGCCTATCGCGATTGCGGTTTATCGTATCACGACATTGCTGCTCGCGTTGGTCGAGATCCGATGACTGTTAGCAGAATATGGAATCGGTGGGTTCAGGAGCGCAATACGGAACGCCGTGCTGGATCCCAACGGCCTCGTATCACTAGCAGTCGAGATGTCAGGCATCTTATCCGCATGGCTGTAACGGATCGTGCAGCCACGTCTCGATCTTTGAGTCAACAGATGGGGACATTTGCAAGACAACAACCATCTGCACGAACAGTTCGACGACATTTGCAGCAGCATGGACTATCGGCTCGGAGACCATGGCTGCGGTTACCCCTCACGCTGCATCACAGACAGGAGCGCCTGAGATGGTGTACTCAACGACGAACCTGGGTGCACGAATGGCAAAACGTCATTTTTTCGGACGAATCCAGGTTCTGTTTACAGCATCATGATGGTCGAATCGATGTTTGTCGACATCGCGGTGAACGCACATTGGGAGCGTGTATCGGTCATCGCCATACTGGCGTATCACCCGGCGTGATGCTATGGTGTGCCACTGCTTACACGTCTCGGTCAGCCCTTGTTCGCATTGAAGAGTGGACGATACATTTCAGATGTGTTACGACCCGTGGCTCTATCCTTCATTCGATCCCTGCGAAACCCTATATTTCAGCAGGATAATTCACGACTGCATGTTGCAGGTCCTGTACGGGCCTTTCTGGATACAGAAAATGTTCGACTGCTGCCCTGGCCAGCACATTCTCCAGATCTCTCACCAATTTAAAACGTCTGGTCAATGGTGGCCGCGCAACTGGCTCGTCACAATACGCCAGTCACTACTCGTGATGAACTGTGGTATCGTGTTGAAGCTCCATGGGCAGCTGTACCTATACACGCCATCCAAGCTCTGTCTGGCTCAATCCCCAGGCGTATCAAGGCCGTTAATACGGCCAGAGGTGGTTTTCCTGGGTACTGATTTCTCAGGATCTATGCACGCAAATTGCGTGAAAATGTAATCACATGTCAGTTGTAGTATAATATATTTGTCCAATGAATACCCGTTTATCATCTGCATTTCTTCTTGGTGTTACAATTTTAATGGCTAGTAGTGTAATTTCTCCGCAGATTCCAATATCAGTAGAAATGCATTTGGCTGGGTGAAAAGTAACAAACAGATTGAAACATTGTATTATCAGTTCTTTCTTTTTAGGAACGGCAGAAATACAGTTCTTTAGTGAATTGCTGTTTTGTTGAACTGTGAGCCATTTAGTTTACCACATCTGCAGAAGTGCAAGATACACCGTCCAGTCACATTGATGTGACGACCTGTCAATAGACTGAATAACCACCACCTTTCATTGTGCGCGCCGCTGAGAGAAGGGCAGGAACAGAGTCATTGAGGTTGTGGAAGGCACCGATGGGACTGTGGGGCCACGCCGACTTCAGTGCCGTGGCCGGATGAGCTAGATTTCTCGATTGAGGATCCATGGCCCGAATAGTCCAATCGATTTGGTCCCACAGATTTTGGACTGGATTTAAATGCGAGCCGGGTGAGTACTGTAAACTCATCCTGGAGTTCTTGAAACTACCAACAGACACTGTGCGCTGTGTGACAGGTTGCAATGTCCTTCTGGTAGGTACCACTGTGCCGATGAGAGACAAACTGCATGTAGGGGTGGACATGGTCCCAAAGGATAGATGCGTGCTTATGTTGAACCACTGTGCCTTCCAGAAGAGATCACCCAGGGAGTGACGACTGGCGAAGACTCTTTCCACAACTGTTACAGGGTGTTTTTCAAAAGATTCAAGCCGTAAATGCGAACGGCCATGAGCCGTGGTAAAAATTGCTGTTCTGAAGAGTGCGCCGCAGCGCGTTGTGTGAAGCAGTCGCCCTCCGTTTCTGGCGGTGGCGCCGCTGTGGCAATCGCAGCTTTGGTGTCTCCCTCTGGTGGGAAAGGGGAAAGGTTGCCTGTTCACGTGCATTTAAGGGTAGCTATGAGCTCGGCTGTGAGTCTGTCGGAGGCAGTTGGTCAGCCAGGGCAGTGTGTCAGTGTGGGCGAGTCTGGTCAGTTGGTCAGCCAAGTTAGTCTGGGTCTGTCTCTCGTCCGCATTGGTGAGTCGGTTAGTTCAAATGGTTCAAATGGCTCTGAGCACTATGGGACTTAACTGCTGTGGTCATCAGTCCCCTAGAACTTAGAACTACTTAAGCCTAACTAACCTAAGGACATCACACACATCCATGCCCGAGGCAGGATTCGAACCTGCGCCGTAGCGGTCATGCGGTTCCAGACTGTAGCGCCTAGAACCACTCGGCCACCCTGGCCGGCGCAGTTATTAGAAGTTAAGTGATTAGTGATATGTTGTGTCAGTTACTTGTTAAATTCTACTTGTGTTCTTGGTCAGTCTCTCATCCCCAGCTTGCTGGTCTGTCTCCCGTCCGCATTTGTTAAGAAGTTAGTGTCTGTCTGTCTGTCGGTCTGCGTTAATAGCTGCCTCTGTCATGTTTGTCGGGTTCGGTGTTAACAAATTTATAGAATTAAGGTGTAAAGGCCGAATTCCTGAAATATGTTTTTATCTTGCCTATCATCTTGCGGTATATGTGTAATGTAGAGCATGTTGTACATTTTGCGTAAATCTGAATTTCATGGATTTCATTTAAATAGTCAATTTTTATAAAGTTACGACCCTTCCACCGTGAGAGTCCTTTCAAAAACAAATTGGACTTTCGGTGGCAAATAATTTCTTAGCGTGAGTGTTTGTACCATTTACATCCCTCTTACAGGGTGTATAGTTAATGTGTTTGTGTGAGTTGTTAAAACTTTTAGTTTAAAGTAATCTGGTGTGTTGCAGATTTGCACGAGTGAAGTCTTTCAGAGGTTGTTCAGAGCGGTCGTGACTACGGCCGTGTTGAAAGGGAGCGGCAAGCTTCTCAGTCCGAAGGCTCATACTGTCAATATTGTTCTTTCTGCCTCTAAATGAAATTGTAATTTGATATTTCGAGGGTGCTTTTTCTGGTTATATATTTTAAATCTGTTTTGAAAAGGCTTTTATTAATAAAATTCCCATTTGTTAAAGGTAATTTCATTTTCATCAGTTACTCCCTGGCAACTACTTCCACGCTCACCTAGTGTGATTAAATGTGTTGATGTTCTTGATGAATCCCTAGTAAATAAAGTAAATTCTTTAAGAAAAGATTCTGAAAGTAAATTCACGGTTCAGGCCATCTGTCCGATGGAGCCGGCCGGAGTGGCCGAGCGGTTCTAGGAGCTACAGTCTGGAGCCGCGCGACCGCTACGGTCGCAGGTTCGAATCCTGCTTGGATGTGTGTGTTGTCCTTAGGTTAGTTAGGTTTAAGTAGTTCTAAGTTCTAGGGGACTGATGACCTCAGAAGTTAAGTCCCATAGTGCTCAGAGCCATTTGAACCATTTTTGTCTGATGGAACATAAAGAGTGATTCAGCTTCAAAGGCCACCTGTCGCCAGTTAGGTGACGTACCGCTGCGGTATTGGCGTGGGAATTATAGACTTAGTCATCGACGAACAGCGGTCATCACGGGCGAATGAACCAGGCGCCTACAGTGGAGCTCCATGCTTAGCAACATTGATGGGCGATTGCTGCAGAGACACTGTTGGTGGCTCCTTGGTTCATCTGGGCGGCCAGTTGCCCAACAGCTGCACGCCTGTTCATCCGTTCACATCTCCACATTCGTCGCTCACCACTGCCATCTACAGCCCGTGGTGAACCACAGCTGCCTCGGCATTGGTTTTGGATAGCTTCATTTTGTCAATGGTTGTGTACTTTCAGAACGGCAGCATGCGAACACTTTACAAATTAACCCGTTTCTTAAAAGCTTCCAGCCTTGTCCCGAAAGCCAATGCTTATGCCTTTTTGGACGACTGATTAATCACTCACATTACGACAACGAATGCATTGTTTTTAATATATCCGCCGTCCGCGGATGGGAAAATCTCAGAGTGTGAGTTATAGAGTTTTATTTAAACTAAAGTATTTCTTCAGAAGTTACAAAACAATATTCGTGAGGTAGGACTGATCCTCCAAGCCTACCAATAACTAAATCAGAGATTCTTCCGAACATAAACTGTCTGTAGTAACCATACAACTTCACCAAACCAAGCCCCGGGCGTCTCGTGAAGAGCGGCGCGGAGTCCACGGTGCCGTCACCTGAGTCGGAGGACGGGTAGAGGCCCTGCGAGGATGGCTCCGGTACGCTGGCGGCGGGGGACGATGACGCGGTGGCTACGATGACACCAGTGGGTTCGCTCGGCGTGAACTGCCTCTCCAGGGTTTTTTTACTAATTTACTTTTGAAGGGACAGGCATCCCTGGGCTTCAGGAGCCCTTAGCCGACCTTCTATGTTGTCTACTTTCCCAAGTTTCGGTGGGGGTTACGTGAACTTGATGTTTAGGCAGGGTTGATGGCTAAGCTGTCTACTCTATTAGGCACGTTGGTATCTTGTAACGTTGGCCTGGTCTGGGTCTGGTCGTACCTAGTTCTCTTATTTGGGGGAGGGTGTCTCTGTGCAGTTCTATTTTTCTGGCCTTTTCTCTGATTGTGGTTGCAATTGTGTACATTCCTGTTTCAGCATGTAATTCTCTAATTCTAGTCCATGGAGGGGGGGGGGGGGGCTCGAAGGATCCACCTGAGTATTTTGTTCTGGATGACTTGTAATAAGTTGGGTTTTTGATGCTATACCCCATGCAGAGCTCCTGTATAGGAGGGCAGGTAGCACTGTTGTTTTGTAGAGGCGGATTTGTCTTGGTTAAGCATTCTGCTGAAGAAAAATGGGGAGAGGGCTTTGGCCATTTGTATGCATTTATGTTCTTTCCTTGGATGTGTTTGTGGAAGAAGAGGCTTGTGTCTAGTTCGACGCCTAGATATTTGACAGAGGGCGACCACAGAATCCTGTGGTCTAACACCTGGATAGTGTCTACCCTTGGCTTCTTCTTAGAAAAGTAAACCATTTTTCTCTTTTCTGCGTTGAGTGTAACCTTGTTGTCTCGGCACCACGCTATCGCTGTGTCCATTTGCCGTTGTAGTCGGTTGACGTTGGCGAAGTGTTGTCTTCCGCTTATGAACAGCACCGTGTCATTCGCGAATTGAGCGAGCTGGACGTTGTTTCTTCTTGGCGCGTCATTTATGAACACGTTGAATAATATTGGTGATAGCACGGACCCTTGTGGAATTTCTGCTGCCAATGTTTTGGTGCTAGATCTTTTCTTCTCAATTGAGACAGCTATCTGGCGGTTTGACAGGTATTCCGTGATGAGATGTATGTAGCAGTCCGGTATCGTCGTCTGGGTTGCCAGCTTTTTGATCAGTTTGGCATGCCACACCCGGTCGTACGCTTTGTCCCAGTCTAGGAATGCAGCGGCGGTGGAGGTTGAGACGTTGTAGTTCTTGGAGATGTGCTCAACTACTCGCATGGCCTGCATTTCTGCCGAGAGTTTGCGCTGGATTCCGAGCTGCTCCACCCTGATTGTGCCGTCTTCTGTAGCGGTGGTTCTAGGCGTTTGAGGTCCACTCTCTCCCAGGATTTTGCTGGTGGTGCTTAGTAAGCTTATAGGGCGGTAACCGGTTGCCCGTTGGAGGTCCTTCCCAGGTTTGGGGAGTGGAATGATTTTCGCTGTCTTCCATCTTCGTGGGAAGTAGTTGTGGATGAGGCAGCTGTTGAAGATTCTTGTCATTAGCACCAGCGGTTTCCGGGAGATTTCTTTGAGGTGGGCGTTTGATATGCCATCTATGCCTGGTGCGGATTTGCCTTTTCGGTTCTTGATGATGTTTCTGACCTCCGTTGCGGTGGTAAGTAGTGGTTGGTCGGTGGCTGGTCGGCTGGTGTATTCTTCCATGAACTGTGTCGTGTTTCGCTCTTCTCGTGTTTCTTCTTCTGTGAGGTCGAAGTTCGGTAGCGTGTTTTGTAGTTCGTATGCTTCTGCGAAGGATTCTGCGATCTCCAGTGGGTCGACCGTTAGCCCTTGGTTAGTGCGAAGTGCACGCCTCGGTCCCCTGGGGCATCGGATTGCTTTAACTATGTCCCATTCTTGCTTTTGCTGGAGACGGAATTGTTCCATTCCGTCTTCCCATTGTTCAGTTCTCCATTCTTGCAGTCGATTTCGGAGTTCGCGTTGTAGTCTGATCATTGTTTGTTTGTCTCGTGGGTTCAGGTACTGTTTCCATCTTCTGCGGAACCTGTTTTTCTGTTGTTTGAGTTCCTCAAGTAAGGGGGAAAGCTCCGATGTGTGAGGATTTTGCCTTACTGTTGTTGTGGAGGCCTTTCGGATTGTTGTCTGAATCTTCCAGGTATTCCCCCGCCGACTCTATGTCTTCTTTTGTTCGCAGTTGTAATGTTGGTCAGACCGTGTTATTGAGGATTCATCGGAAGGAGCACCAGTCTGTTGTTCTGGTGGTCCATTGTTGGTCTGACATTTGGATTTGTTGTAGTTTAATCAGTACAGGTAGCTGGTCCGACGAGAGGTCTTTTATTGTTGTCAGATCGATGTGTGTTGGGACGATTTTTGAGATTACGATGTCCAGCACGTCGAGGGTACATCTTCTGAATACTGGAATGTACGTTGGGTCATCTGGTCCGTCTACGTTTAGGTTCAGGTCTTCTGCCAAGTCGAGTAGTCGGTTCCCATTTGCGTTATTTACTCGGGAGTTCCATATCTGGTGCTTGCAGTTTAGATCTCCTCCAATCAGGACGGTCGGTGAGAGGTTTGTTATTGCTTACAGATCTTGTCTCCGCAGTTCCGCTCGTGGAGGGAGGTAGACTGCTACGAATGTGATGTTCCCCGAGTTCGTTCGAACGGTGACGGCCGTGGATTCTAGGGCGTTGCGTAGATGGAGGTCTTCCTGGTGGTGTGTTAGCGGCCGTCGTACGAACACTGCTGTGCCACCTCCTCGTCGCAGGTGTCGGTCCTTCCTATAGGTGTACATGTTTCTTAGTTTGTAGGGGTCGTTATCTTTCAGGTGCGTTTCATTTACGAACAGGATGCCGATGTTGTAGGCTGTTATAAACTGTTACAGTTCTATTTTCTTGCCTTTTAGACCGTTCGCATTCCATGTGGCTGCGGTGATTTCTCGTGTTGGTCCGTTTTGTGCCATGCTATTCAAACAGCGAGATTACTCCTTGGCCCAGCGCGAGTTGGCGTTTTTGATGTTTTCGGCTGTCTACTTTATTTTTGTCAATGTGTCTGGTTTGAAGAATGACGACACCAGAGATGTGATCTGCTTGATTGCGTCGCTGATGGATCCAGTGGTCGGTTGGTCTTGCTGTGTTTGTTGTTGGTCTTGGTTTGGTTGGCGGCCCCACGCTGCAGTTCGTGTAGCTTGTCGCTGTCGGAGAGGGGGGGAGTTAGTTGCCGTGTTTGCTAGCGCTGGTGCGGGTGGCGGTCCTGTCGCTGTTGTTGGGCGGCTTGGTTGAGTTCCTCTGAGGTTTACTGATGGTCTGAAGGGTTTTAGTGCCTTCTGGAACTCTGGGCAACCTCTGAAATTTGCTGGATGGCCTTTCGCACCGCATAGAACACATGTGCATGGTTCCGCCTGTGGCAGTGTGCAGGCTGCTGATGGATGCGGACCGGCGCACTTCACGCACCTTGGCGGGAGCTTGCAGTTTTTGGCTGTGTGTCGCAGGCGTTGGAAATTTTTGCACTAAGGTGGGCCATCGCGGGGTTCGTAATCTTCAATTCGTACTGTCGTGTCGAGCATGACCTCGTTGTATATTTTTTCTGATTTCTTCTCTTTTGGCAGTGACACCAGGTAGACCGGGATGGGTTCCAGTTTCTTGATTTCTTCGTTCCTTTGCCTGTATTGGTGTATATCTTTTACGTGGTATCCTCTGTCTAGGAGCACGTTGACGAGAATTTGTGGTGGCACCATTTCTTCCGGCATCTGATGGGTGAAGTAATGCATGTGGTTTTGTTCCAGGAAGGCGATGGCCTTCTTGTAGTCTTCGATCGAGGTGAAGCGGTACCTTATATGGTCTCCTTTGTATATAGCGCGGAGTTCGCCTTCTATATGCTTCTTAATCGCGGCGTTCAGGCGGAGATAGTCTTTTGTATGGTACACCGCCAAGGGGGGCGGTTTTCCTGGTGCCGTCGGTGGTGGCTCGCTCGGCTGGGCGTCTGGTTGGTTGTTGGTCTGGTCCACGAGTGCGGTGTAGGCGTTGCTGACAGGTACAGCAAACGCGGATGAGTCGGTCTTTGCGCGCTTCGGTTCGTCATTGTCTCCGTTTGCGGTCGCAGGCTGGCTGGATTTCTTTCGTCGCCTCTTGTACTTGACGAGCTGAAAGCCGGCTTGATCAGCCTGCTCACAGGTTGACGCGTCTATCGGTGGATCGCAGACCATGTCCGCGTTGCTGTCGTCGTATTCGGCCTCCGATAGCTCGGCTGCCGACTAGTCCGATTCTTCCGAAGAAGATGGTATTTACAGGCTGTCCTCGGAGTCGCTGCCGTGACTTCCGGGTGTCTTCGACTTTTTCGCGGCGTTTGCCCTCCATTCTGTCCTGTCCAGGGCGTCGCGGAGCATCTGCCTTTCTTCCATTGTCAGGTGGTTGAGAACCTCGGTCGAGAAGAACAGCGGTTCGACGGTTTTTCTGTTTGGTCCATCGCCGGAAGTTCTCGTGCCATCGGTTCCGTGTTATCTGGTGGTGGTGGTGGGGGGGGTTGACCCCTGTCCGCGGATTTTGGCCTATCCTCTGCCATGTTTAGAGCCTACACGACGCGGGCTGGTCCCGCCGCAGCAGGGGCCCTGGCCGTGAGTATTCCCTAACGCTAACCACATCAGGCTAGCCCTGAGTTCTGGCCTGTACCTACTGTCGCCCAAACACCCTATCTCCCTAGCTAACACGACAGTTTTGCGTTGCGTCTCTAAAGAGACACACTCGAAGCGCCTCAGTGCTGGGAGCAGAGCGAGCGAGCTAGCGCTACGGCTGCCAGCGCGAGACTGTGCGACTCTCCAGGTTTTTTTGTTTTTGTTTTGTTTTCTTGATTAATTTTCAACTCCCCCCGAAGGGGGCGGGCTGGCAGCAGCTTACTACGCTGCTCTACAGCCTACAGACTTTTTTTTTTAAAAAAAAGGAAGAAGAAAGAAACAAGAAAAAACAGGCGATAAAATGGTGATTTAAAGTGGAAAATGGCGTAAAAATGCGGAAATTTAAAACAGAAAGCAAAAGGGGATGACAATGTTGATAAAATACACAGGAATCAGACAAGTAACATAGTGGACACACAATTAAAAAACATGGCGACAGTCTCGTTTCTGTTCTTAAGTGATAAAAAGCACACCCAGCGACAGTATGATGGCTGTTCGCTACACGTCCCAAAAGACACAACACAGAGCACGCACTGGAAAAACACACTGTAAAACACTGCACGAAAAAGGCGGCACAAAGATGGCACTCCCGATCCAAGGCAGATGGGGGGGGGGGGGAGGGGGACCTGGAGTAGGGGGAAAAACAAGGAGGGAGGAGAGGAAAAAACGAAAAGGGGGGGGGGACCAAGGAGGGAGAGAACTAATAAAGGGGGAGAAGGGCAGACGCAAGACGGAATGAGAGGAGGGAAATGTAAAAGGACTCTGGGGAGAGAAGGGGGCAAAGAGAGGGGAGGTGTGGAAGAAAGTGGATGGAAGGGGGGGGGGGGAGAGGGAGCCCGGGAAAAGGACAGAGGAAAGGAGGGGGAGTGAGCATCAGAGTTGATATGAGGGATAAATGGAGGGAGAGAGGGCATCATCCGGGAGGGGGAGTTGATGGAAGCCACCTTGGGAAAGGAGATGTAGTTTGTAGAGATGGAGGGTAGGGGGGACACAACGGTGAAGACGTGGCAGGGGGTGGGGATCAGAGAGGAGAGGAGAAACCAGGGGGTGAGGGGGTTCAAGACGGCGGGAGGTGTAGAGGATGCGGATATGTTCGAGGAATAGGAGCAGATGGGGGAAAGGAATGAGATCATAGAGGATCCGCGTGGGGGACGGGAGGTGAATACGGAAGGCGAGACGGAGTTCTTGACGCTCAAGGATCTGGAGGGACTTACAGAATTTGAGGGGGGGGGGGCAGATATCCAGGCAGGACTGGCATAACATAGGATGGGACGGATTAAGGATTTGTAGGTGTGGAGGATGGTAGAGGGGTGCAACCCCCATGTCCGGCCAGAGAGGAGATTGAGGAGTCGGAGGCGGTTGTGGGCTTTGGATTGGATGGAGCGGAGATGAGGGATCCAGGTGAGGTGACGGTCAATGGTATTCTCCAGGCTCCTGCGCCAGCCTAAATACTGCTCGGCGCATGGATATGGCTGGCTCCATTTGCAGTCACGTGTCGAGCGGAAGGAAAGAGGTCCGCGGCTGTAGCGACCTCTTGCGGCGCCGTGGACGCCTCCTGGTGGTCTCTGGGAAGCGTCTGTGTTTCCGGGACGACCGGCCACGCTGACCCGTACTCGATCCGGGGCCCGCTGTACTGCTCTGCTTCGCGGGAAGCGGGAGTTGCAGGCGCTTAGTCTGGACACAGTAGTTTTCCATGTCTCCCCTCTCGCTCCTCCACCCACTCTCCCTTTCGGGCACGCTTTATATACCCTCCGATAGTGCTGCCACCTGCCGTGTGCATATGACTGTACCGTGCCAGCCCTGACAAATCTCTATCAACTGGTGAGCAAGATATATCAGACAGGTGAAATACTCTCAGACTTCAAGAGGACTATATTAATTCTAATCCCAAAGAAAGCAAGTGTTGACAGGTTTGAAAATTATCGAACTACCAGATTAATATGTCACAGCTGCAAAGTACTAACACGAATTCTGTACAGACGAATGGAAAAACTGGCAGAAGCCGACCTAGCGAAAGATCAGTTTGGATTCCGTAGAAATGGTTCAAATGGCTCTGAGTACTATGGGACTTAACATCTTAGGTCATCAGTCCCCTAGAACTTAGAACTACTTAAACCTAACTAACCTAAGGACATCACATACATCCATGCCCGAGGCAGGATTCGAACCTGCGACCGTAGCAGTCCCGCGGTTCCGGACTGCAGCGCCTAGAACCGCACGACCACCGCGGCCGGTTGATTCCGTAGAAATGTTGAAACGCGCGAAGCAATACTAACCCTACGACTTATCTTAGTAGATAGATTAAGGAAAGGCAAACCTACGTTTCTAGCATTTATAGACTAAGTGAATTCTTTCGACAATATTGACTGGAATATTCTCTTTCAAATTCAGGAGGTGGCAGGAGTAAAATACAGGGAGTGGAAGGCTATTTACAATTTGAACAAAAATCAGATGGCAGTTGTAAGAGCCGAGGCACATGAAAGGGAAGCAGTCGTCGAGAAGGGAATGAGATAGGGTTGTAGCCTATCCCCGATGTTATAAATTTCTATATTGGGCAAGCAGTAATGGAAACAACAGAAAAATTTGGATTAGGAATTAAAATGCATGGAAAAAAAATAAAAACTTTGAGGTTTGCTGACGACATTGTAGTCATATCAGAGGCTGCAAAGGACCTGGAAGACAGTTGAAAGGAATGGACAGTGTCTTGAAAGAAGGATATAAGGAAACGTCAACAAAAGCAAAACGAGGGTAATGGAGTGTAGTCGAATGAATCAGGTGATGCCTACGGAATTAGATTAGGAAATAAGACACTTAAAGTAATAGATGACTTTGGCTATTTGGGGAGAAAAATAACTGATGATGGTCGAAGTAGGGAGCATATAAAATATAGACTGGCAATGGCAAGGAAAGCGTTTCTGATGAAGGGAAATTTGTTAACGTTGAGTATAGATTTAAGCGACAGGAAATTTTTTCTAAAAGTATTTCTGTGGAACGTAAGCATGTATGGAAGCGAAACATGGACGATAAATAGTTTAGACGAGAAGAGAGTAGAAGCTTTCGAAAAGTGGTGCTACAGAAAAATGTTGAAGATTAGATGGGTAGATCACGTAACTAATGGGGAGGTACTAAATAGAATTGGGGAGAAGAGGAATTTGTGGCGCAACTTGACTAGAGGAAAGGATCGGTTGGTGGGACACGTTCCGAGACATCAAGAGATCATCATTTTGGTATTTGAGGAAAGCGCGGAGGGTAAAAATCGTAGAGGAAGACCATGGCATGAACACACTAAACAGATTTAGAAGGATGTAGGTTGCAGTAGTTATTCGGAGGTGAAGGAGCTTGCACAGGATAGAGTAGCATAGAGAGCTGCATCAAGCCAGTCTCTGGGCTGAAGACCACAACAATAGCAACTGTGTGAAACATCAGTTTGGCAGGCATCACTAATTTTTCTGTTTCTCATCAATACGTGTGAAATGTTTTACTATGCTTTTATAAGAAAGGACATCCATTTATTTCCATAATGTCCACTTTCTACACATAATTTGCGTTTTCGTCTTATGACTTTTTCTTAACCCATTACAGATATGGAAACAATATCAAGATAAGTTACGTAATACATTAGAAAGTATTGGTTGTAGAGAATGCTCTTTCAGTAAATTAGAACTTAGCTTTCCGTCTTCTCAGAGTCATCGTTATTCGCCATGTTTTAAGTTTAAGAATAAACAAAAACATCCTAACTTTTATCTCAGGGAAAAATCTCTGCCAGCATTTGACAATGTGTCTGATACACAGCTTTGTGTAGTCGTTCGGCTTAAAATTCTCCCTTTTCAGAGCAAAGGCCCAAACGCTCCTTTTTACTTCATTAATGGCAAAACTGTAACCTGTTTGGAGATTACGTAAAATCAAATTATGAAGAAAAAATGAAACGCGTTGCATTTAGTATCTACTAAATTTCCATACATATTTTTTCGAGTTAGGAATATAATGATCCTTAAAGCTGAATTTGTCATATTTAGACACGAATAAATACTCTTAAACAGATGACCACACGCACTCTAGCGCCCCAAGGACAGAAAACCTCAATTAACAAACTTTGTGAAAACTTAAAGTAGGGAAGTGAGTCATCTTGACAGTGACAACAAGTATTGGTGATAAAAAATTAATTACACTGATAATGTTTTGATTCACAACTATAACACTTAAATACTGAGAGTAACATACAAAAGAGGAGATAAAAGGAAAGGGTTGTCATGCATTACCTTTTAAACATCTATAGAATACATTTAAATTCATATGAACGAAGGTTAAATCCAAGGAGGTAATTCGGTCAAAGATAACATGCGCCTACAATGCAACTCGAATATGGAAATGTTTAATTGTTGCTCTTGAGTCGCTCTAGAGTACTATTGCGATAGTCTTCTGGAAGCAAACGCTGTTAGATTGTTTCAGTTGTGAAAGTTCGATAGTTCGGGGGAGAGAGAGATTAACGCCATACTCGGTCATTCGACTGAATAAAGCAATCCTTACCGTCATCAACGCGACGGTGATTTTAGTTGAGTGATACTGATTTACTGGACTTAACCTTCGGATTAAGAACAGTTGCGAACTTTACAGTAATGGATCAGTGACACGAAAACTATTCGTAGTCTTGAGTAGGACAGAATAATACAAAGTCATGAAGAAAAACCAATACTCCGTTCAATCAAAAGTTGTTGTGAACGTCACGATTATCGGACTGATTAGAAGTTAATACTGAATGGCCGGCCGGAGTGGCCGAGCGGTACTAAGCGCTTCGGGTAAGGATGTGTGTGATGTCCTTAGGTTAGTTAGGTTTATGTAGTTCTAAGTTCTATGGGACTGATGACATCAGAAGTTAAGTTCCATAGTGCTCAGAGCCATTTGAACCATTTAATATTGAATGACATGTAGGTGTGTGTGCGTGGTAATGACAAACAATTAACTACAAAAAATTAATAAACTATTAGTCAAGAGATAAATAAGATGTGTCGCCTACATGACTCAAGGAATAATATTACTTATGTTCATGCTAGTGATTGTGTCTTTTAAACATTTTAAGTGACTGTGTGAAGACAGGAATAACAGACAGTGAAAGGTGAATAATATAAAAATCAGCATTACGGCGTGTTGCAAGGACGTTACTTCAACATAAGTGATCTCTGGAGTTACGTTGGATCGTTGTTAATAATTTGACGTAGCGACGGCATAGCAACGGAATTACGAACAGCAATTATTAATCCTCGCTAAGGATGATGTGAAAAACAACCGTCATGATAGGATTAAGAACCAAGACTTCACTGCTCCACGAAACTAACCAGGCATAATACAAAAAATAAACAATTTTAATTTGTGAGTTAACACAAACTTATAAGACTGTTAAGGATGAACAATAGAATGTTTCTTAACTACACGAGGAGCTGTGTTTTACGAGAGTTGCAGGTGCTGTTCTACGTCATACTGAAGGGAACGAACATCATTACGAGTCGCGTCTTCTCTCGACGAGAAGGGACGTCACAGCATCTGCCTGGCGTCGAAATGACTCATTAGCTTCAGCCTATAGAGTCGCTGATTTAAAAATATGTTCGCAATTTTTTTTAGGTTTCTAAAACAACTTCACTTGTGGAAAGAAATATCACTTACTTTCACATATCTTTCGGTACAATCAAACGCTACACAAGATTTCACCTTTATAATAAGAAGATATTGCAGTTCATATAAAGATGACTTGATCGGTGTTCCAGAAGTCACCTGCAAATGAGTGCCGACACCAATCGGCTTGGTATGTTTGTGTCAGTACATTCACCATACCTAATGCAAGAAATCGACACCGCCCCATCAGAAGCAGACGCCAGAGGTGTCGCTCGATAAATGAAAATATTTTGCTGTACCGTATTTACAGTGCGGTTAGGTAACTAAATTAAAAAGCAGCGTACCTGAATGTGTTTTTAGTGTATAACAGTTTGCGTGTGACGTATTTATAGTGCATTTGGATAACTAAATTAAAAAGCAGAGTGCTCGAGCGTGTTTTCATTGCGACGATAAAAAGGAGGATTAAATCGATGTGTATGTATGTCCTCTAAGTTACCAACCTCTTATCGCATTTGAGCACATCCTTGAACACGAATATTTTCAATTTTGCTTGGTATCAATTCATGTATCCTACTATGATTATCTCGTGAATATTTATTGCGTGTATTTTTCCTTTAAGTTACATGGTGTGCCATGGTTGACTTCTTTTTCAACTAAGCATCAAATGATTTGCACTAATCCTACTGAGATGAGTGTATTTTGCTTGGTTTGTACAGTTTTGAGTGTAGCTAATGAATGAGGCCGTATGATTTTAAATTCTTAATTACTACAACGGCATACTTTAATGTAAACGTGTTGGCATATAATTACGTACAATGTGTTTAATGTCAATACAAAATTATTTAATTAATTTAAGAGAGTACGTTTATTACGTAATTTTGTTGGCACGGCGATTTGTAGATTATGTGACAGATAAGATTTTCCCATTTCTGATAATAATTTCAGTTTTAAATATTAGGTCATATAAAAGCATTGTTTCTCGTATTTTTTCCTCTGCGTTTTAACGACACAAATTACTGGCATTTCACGTGGTTGTGTTACATGCTAAATTTCTCTCAAAGACTGAGCTCAAAGAAGTAAATATCTGACTGTTCCTGTGGGTCTGGATTTTGTCTCATAATAGATCTATAAACAACTTTTATCTTTTCCTGTTGTTATACATTTCTTTTTTACTTACTGAACATCAACTTTCTCTTCTCAGTTTCACAGTCAGCCTTTAGATCGCGCTAAACGCTTAGCTTACAATTTTTTTCTTGTTCGGAGATAAATGAGGATCCTGTATCCTCATACAAATAAAGATTTATGTAAATTTTCTTTATGTACAGAACCTCACTTGTTCTTTTACGTCATAGTTAGTTTTGACCTTCAAACCAGTCGCAGAAGTGGTAAACGTCTCTGGCATGCAACAATACATACGTTGTTACAACGTTTAAGCAGCAAGCAGTTAAGAGTCCGTGTGCGAACTTCGTTGCTGGTTGGCGTCTGTATAGCTTGGGCATATGGGTGTAGTATTCATGGGCAGAGTGTAGAGCGTCAGAGTGAAAGTTCGGACAACAATAGTCGAGCATAATATACTGTTGCGTCTGATGAGCTTAGGGTAATCTCTCTTTTAACTACAAGCAACCACTGTTCTTACGTTAATCGTTTCTCAGCATTATAAAAAAAACAGATTGTGAAACATCAGTTAAGTCTAGGCATGAGGCATTCAAAAACTGGAATAGTAACAAAACTGGAAATACGTACAACACCTTTCTAACTGTAAGAAAAGAAAAATCTAAATTAATCCGACAGACTAAAAAAGCTCAACTTTTAGAAATCGAAAAAGACGCCCTAAAGAACAATACAAGAAACTTTTGTAACACATTCAAAATAAAACAAAATGGTTACCAACTTCAAAGTCTTTGCTTCAAAATTAAAATGACTATTTGGCTCTTAACAACCACGAAAATTGTAAAGTACTTGTGATTTATTATTATTTTATTAAACCGTCTAGAACCAGTGAATAAATTCCAAACACAGAAAACTAATACCACCAACCCTAACTGTAAAGAACCTGACGAAACCTAAATAATTAAACAAATGAAGAGCCTTAAAAACAATATAGCATCCGGAGAAGATGGTATAATTGCAGAACTACTAAATCAGCTGGCCCTAACACTATAAAAAAGATCACTCAACTAATAGGACATATCAGACAAACTGAGAAAATTCCTGATGACTGGAAAACTGCCCTAATTCATCCATTGCATAAAAAGGGGATACAACCGATGTTAATAACTACCGAGGAATCTCTCTTCTCCCGGTAACATACAAAATTCTCTCGCAGTGTTTACCTGATAGAGCCCAAGAACAGTTAGAACTTAAAATTGGTGAATACCAAGCAGGCTTTATACCAAACAGATCCTGTCCGGAACAAATTCTTAATTTAAAACAACTCCTTAGACACCAAAGGATTTCTCGTAACATATTGTATGTATAGTTGTGGATTTTAAAAATGCCTATGACTCAGTTGATCGTGAATTTCTTTTCCAAATTTTAAAGGAACAAGGACTCTAACAGTGATTAAGGAAAAGTTAACTGACGCTAGCTCTAAAGTTAAATTATGGGAGAAATTTCTGAATCATTTGATATAAAGACTAGTGTTAGACAGGGAGACGGACTCTTCCCATTATTGTTTAACTGTGTTTTGGAAAAGGTGATTACAGAATGGCGAGAGCAAAAGTCGAGTCAAAATATAGATCAATCATTTACGTTAGGCAGAAGTAAAGCAGATGATCTGGAAATTTTAACTAGGGATATTACGATAGCTCAAATTAAAATACTTAAAGAAGTTGTGGAAAATGAGGGACTACAAATATCATTCGAAAAAACGGAATACATGACATGCAACAAACAAGTACCAATGTTTTTTAACACAAAATACGGAAAAATAAAAAGGATTTCTCATTTGAAATAGTTGGGAGAAATTATACAAGAAAACGCTCTGGAAAAAGCTGCAGACGAAGATCGCTGTCAAAAAATGGCAACTGCATTCAGATTAACACAAAATATTTATAGTAAAAATCGCTTTAAAAATTCAGTAAACTTAGGCATTACATTACTGTAATCAACAATGAATGTCCTTATGGAGTAAAACCTTTAATTGTTAACAAAAAGAGGGATATCAAAGAAATTCAGAAGAAAGGAAGAAAGATTATTAGGAAAATATTAGACCTCAAAATTGCTGATGGAGAAACTTATAGGCTGAGAAGTAATAAGGAAGCAGAAGTATATACAGGTGACATGAGAAAACGAAGACTTAAATTTTATGGGCACATTAAAAGAATGGCACTCACTAGGTTGACAAAACAAATAGCAGAATACTACGAAAACAGAAGTAAGACCAAAACTGAGCAAATTAAATGGATCGCTGCGATTAAGGAGGATCTTAAAGTAGGCAGTATAACTCATGCAGATGTGAGATTGATGTCCTATTGGGCCCATGCGTGAATAATAATAATAAAACGAGAAAAGAATCCTTTACACATACAAACAGTACTTTCATACGTATTTTTTCGTGTAGTACATGAGGAGTCACAGCGTTACCTTCTGGGTACTCATCAAGAGACAAGTCGCTTGGACTACACATCAAAATTAACATGAGGAGACCACGATGTTGGGATCACGAATTTGTTTCAACTCTGTACGCCTTTAGTAGGCCATTAAAACGACATAATGTGCAAGTAGTAAGGCGCACTACTCTGTCAGTTCCGAGAAAATCCCAAGAGAAGTTTTACGCCTGTATTATGTAACTGATGAACTTGTGCGAAGATGCTAGTCCTAAGAAATTATTGTGGCCAAGTGGCTAGCGCTCGCGTGTTGCAAGAGGATCATCGACAAGGCAATCCTGGTAATACTTATTTCTTAATCAATATTATTTCATCCCTGATTACATTATTTAATTTATCTGACATTTGAGAGGTAATATAATGAAAAAAACAAAACAAAACAACATGCATTATCATGAAGTTAAAGTGAATTTCACATGTTATTTGACTATTTACTTATTGTAATTAAATTTTCAAGGACGAGGGACAGGACTGGGAAGCCTAAGACACACCATGATAAATAATGATACGAATGACGTTATTCACAATCAGTAATAAAGTAAATCACAATGTGCCAGAACACAAGAGTAACGTACAAATGCCGGCCGAAGTGGCCGTGCGGTTCTAGGCGCTACAGTCTGGAGCCGAGCGAGCGCTACGGTCGCAGGTTTGATTCCTGCCTCGGGCATGGATGTGTGTGATGTCCTTAGGTTGGTTAGGTTTAATTAGTTCTAAGTTCTACGCGACTGATGACCTCAGAAGTTAAGTCGCATAGTGCTTAGAGCCATTTGAACCAACGTAGAATTACTCGTCGGATATGGTCTCCATATTACAGGTTGCGGGATGATATTAGTCATAATTTAAACTTCATGCAAATACCTCATGCAAATACACGTGTTTTTTTCATTATATTATCTCTCATATCTCATAAAAATGAAATAAAATTAAATAATATGAACAGTGATGAAAAGAGTAGATTAATAATTAGTAAGTTTCATTGGGACTCGAAAAGTCACCTCAGCCACGTTCGTCTTACGTAGCGCGAACGCTAATTACTTTTTTTTAAAAAAATCTTATTTTGTTTGCTATTGTCCGTTGCGTTTGTTCGGGGCGGATGTCCCATGACACCCGTTGAAGTTCATCGTTGATCCATTTATTCAGTTATTTTGTTACGGTCTCTTGTCCACCACGAACTCTTAACGTCTGGCACCTCAGATACATAACCCACATAATAGACGCGTAAAACTTCACTTGCGATTATCTCAGAATTGCCATAGTAATACATCTTACTACTTACATGTTATGTCGTTTACTAAAGGTCACAAAGTTTCAAGTATATCTGTGATACCAATGTTTTGGCGTCTCTTTGTAACTTAAACCACAGAGAAAGACATCGCAATTCGTGTGAAACTTGTAAAAGAAAATGGACGAGAGATGACAAAGACAGATTCCCGAAGGCTCAAGTCTTTATACTTAATCACACAAAGAACTTAGTCTCACCATGGCACCATATCGTTGTCTGACAGAGAAAGGATCGAGTTCCAAAATACTGGTTTCTGAGTTGAAAACGACAACAATCTCGAAAGGATGGTTTCCATACACCTCGGGAGCACATGGTGTTGTTGTGGTCTCCAGAGACTGGTTTGATGCAGCTCTCCATGCTACTCTGTCCTGCGCAAGCTATTTCATCTCCGAATAGCTACTGCAACCTACGTCCTTCTGAATCTGTTTGGTGCATTCTTCTCTTGGTATCCCTCTACGATTTTTACCCTCCACGCTGCCCTCCAATACTAAATTGGTGATCCCTTGATGCCTCAGAATGTGACCTACTAGCCGATCCCTTCTTCTAGTCAAGTTGTGCCACAAATTTCTCTCCTCTCCAATTCTATTCAGTACCTCGTCATTAGTTACGTGAAGTACCCATCTAATCTGCAGATTTCTTCTATAGCACCACATTTCGGAAGCTTCTATTCTCTTTTTCTCTACACTGTTTATCGTCGCCGGCCGCGGTGGTCTAGCGGTTCTAGGCGCTCAGTCCGGAACCGCGAGACTGCTACGGTCGCAGGTTCGAATCCTGCCTCGGCCATGAATGTGTGTGATGTCCTTAGGTTAGTTAGATTTAAGTAGTTCTAAGTTCTAGGGGACTGATGACCACAGATGTTAAGTCCCATAGTGCTCAGAGCCATTTGAACCATTTTTTTTGTTTATCGTCCATGTTTCACTTCCATACATGGCTACGCTCCATACAAATACTTTCAGAAAGGACTTCCTGATGCTTAAATCTATACTCGGTGTTAACAAATTTCTCTTCTTCAGAAAGCCTTTCCTTGCCATAGCCTGTTTACTTTTCATATCCTCTCCCCTTCGACCATCATCAGTTATTTCACTCCCCAAATATAAAAACTCATTTACTACTTTAAGTGTCTTATTTCCTAATCTAATTCCCTCAGCGTCACCTAATTTAATCCGAGTACATTCCATTATCCTCGTTTTGCTTTTGCTGATGTTCATCTTTTATCCTCTTGTGATGATACTGTCAATTCCGATCAGCTGCTCTGCCAGGTCCTTTGCTGTCTCTGACATAATTACACTGTCGTCGGCGAACCTCAAACTATTTTTTATTTCTCCATGGATTTTAATTCCTACTCCAAATTTTTCTTTTGTTTCTTTCACTGTTTCCTCAATATACAGATTGAATAACATCGGGGATAGGCTACAACCCTGTTTAATCCCCTTCTCAGCCACTGTTTCCTTTTCATGCCCCTCGACTCTTGTAACTGCCACCTGGTTTCTGTATAAGTTGTAATTTGCCTTTAGATCAATGTGTTTTACTCCTGCCACTTTCAGAATTTGAAAGAAAGTATTCCAGTCAACATTGTCAAAAACTTTCTGTAAGTCTACAAATGCTAGAAACGTAGGTTTACCTTTCCTTCCTTCTAAGGTGGGTCGCAAAGTCAGAATTGTCTCACGTGTTCCAGCATTTCTATGGAATACAAACTGATCTTACCCGAAGTCAGCTTCTACCAGTTTTTTCATTCGTATGTAAAGAATTCGTGTTAGTATTTTCAACCATTACTTATTAAACTGATAGTTCGTCAATTTTCACACCTGTCAACACCTGCTATCTTTGGTGTTGGAATTATTATATTCTTCTTGAAGTCTGAAGGTGTTTCACCTGAGTTTTCTGCTATACTCGACTACTAGATTACCCTCAGGTTGCCAAACTCAGACATACACTTGTTAACACCGGTTCCCCGTGAAACTTACAAAACAAACGCGTTCAGAAAGTTGCATAGGAACGAATATGGATCAAACTGGTACAAATAATGGCTTGTCCCTTTGACGTTGGCGCGCCAGTAACATATAGTTTGCGGCCGCGAGCTCGGCTTCAGTCCACCACCAGCAATGGAGGGTGAAACTTTGACAACGTCAAGAAAAACGTCGGAAAGATCATCAGACGAACATTGCCCGAAGAACCCGAGTCGGAAGCCAACAGGCAGTTTGTCATGATATCTGTTTCGAGCTGGATTTCATTTTGGACTCCCTTTTTATGAAACTGAAAAGTTCTGGATTACGTAAAAGTGTTATAGCTTCCACTGGTGGCACTCGGAAATCTAGACATGGTACTGGCTCCATTAATGACATTCAGATCGTATTTCTGTCTATGGGACTCGTAATGAAAACCTACTCATTGTGAGTAATGAAAAGTGGTCATCTTGAGAGCGGTGTTACGAATGTTTGTACTGATCTGAAACGGCATATCGCTGTGCACCTGACCACTGATGGCATACGGACATTCGTCTTGTACAGTGGACAAACCCCAATGTGCTCTTTCCGCAGGCCGTCAGAGCAGTTGGGGCTGTCTGTAATAACCGCAGGCTGACACAGCTCCTCCTCGCAAAGCCAAACTCCTATGACCGCTTAAGAGAAAACGACGGTCAAAGTCTGGACGTAAATTAGATTCCGTTTAGAGCGCGATAACCTCAGTGGAAGTGGTGGTACAGTGGGTTGCTGCAAGGCCTGTCACTTCGCACCCCATGTACGTAAACAGATTTTTTTTTTCATTGTACTTTGTTTTTTATTTTTTCGTTTATGTAGAAGGTTACTACAAGAATGTTTATTATCAAGTTTTGGGATATACGGGCGTTATATAATTGTAAAATTAGAACTGGCTTTCACAATATCATACATTCACTATATAATAAGAGGGCTATTTGGAAAGTAAGGTCCGATCGGGTGCGAAATGGAAACCACAGTCAAACTCCGATGAAGCTTCGCACAAATGTCTTGTTCAGTGTGTCTAGCGGGTCCATCGGTCGTGTCACGTCGTCTCTAGTTCTGAGCGCACAGTGAGCGCGTAAAGATGTCTACACCAACAGTGCCTCCCATAAAAGTAAGAGAGGCTGCTGAGAGATTTCGCCTGATGTCACGTAGCCCACATAACTCTCACGCGTTTTCTTCTTAATTTTCGGCCGCACTCTGCAGGGTCAATGTAGATGCTACTGTAGCGTTTTCAGTGCGACGTGTTTGATCACCTACAACAAAGACCGCAATTGCCTCCCCCAGAGTTTCATCTCTGCTTCCACGAACGGCTGGCTACGAGGACAACATTTTGGCACAGACATCTGGCTGCAGAACTCTGTGGAGAATTGGCGCAAAGCACAGGCGGCTGCTTTCTATGATAACGATATGGGAAAATTGGTACAACCCTACGACAGATGTCGAAGTAGGAGCGGCGACTACCTAGAGAAGTTGCTGACAGTTGTAGCTAACTGTTGCAAATAAAACATTTTTGATTTTTACAGTGGTTTCCATTTCGCGACCGATAGCACCTTACTCTCCAAAGAGCCCTCGTATATGCGTGCGTATGGTATTTTCAGGGTACAATCTTTTTAAATTCCTATATTCTCTACTTCATTTTTATATCAGTTCTTGTATTTTATTCTTACGTTTGTTCTTAAGGAAGATTTGATGCATTCCCGTGGTTGGCGCTGACCAAACAAGACAGGTTTGCCACAGTGACATTTCTTCATGTGAACTTTACTCGGGAGAGAAATGTTGTTAAGGCTGCTGAAGATCCTATGTTTTCGCAATAATTTAGCGGTACACAACATATAACGGATCACTTTTACAAAAACTATCACTTGTAACTGAATATGAATCAAGATACATTAAAGGAATTTACCCGCCCGGTTAGCCGAGAGCGCTAATGCGCTGCTTCCTGGACTCGGGTAGGCGTACCGGCCCCAGATCGAATCCGTCTGGCGGACTACCGACGTCGGTCGGTGTGCCGGCCAGCCTGGATGTGGTTTTTAGGCGGTTTTCCACATCCCGATAGGTGAATACCGGGCTGGTCCCCACGTTCCGCCTCAGTCACACGACTCGCAGACATCGGAACACGTTCGCACTATTCCGTGAATTACACTAGATGCAGACAGCAGTAATTCCGTCCCGGGGGGTACGGCGTGGCGGCAGAAAGGGCATCTGGCCACCCATTTCCACTAACCTTGCCAAATCCGTTCCTAAGAATGCCGACCCTGCGTCAGCGCGGGACATGACACCAGTGAAAGAAAGAAAGAAAGCTACATTAAAGGAATTTCACCTAAAACAGTTGCAAATAATTTTCTCATTTATGTATTGTTTTCTTTTTTTTTTAACTCATTCACCGGACATACATAGCGACAATTATCGAACTATATCAAACAAACCGTAATTTAGTTAAAAACTATGGGGTCCACACACTATATTCAACATGTAAAAGACAATTCAGATATTCGGATGTTCGATATGCGTGCCATCATTGGCGATGTTATTTATTTGTCACCTGTACAATTAGTATACGAATAATGACAATGTTATTTCAATGTAAGTTAGAAAACATTCGTGCATTCAGCTTCTCAAGACATGAGTGGATAAATCATTGGGTTTGGAACACGGGGCGCAATAACAGTCACTGTGCCGCCACCTCCGCTGAACTCTTTACTCGCTCAAAAACTTTGACTATCCTGTTCTCAGACACGGTCGATATCTACCTATAATCCGAGATGTCTTCGCTTATTTTGATCCCTCTTCCACTGAGCAAAGCTTCTGGGGAATTGGGTTGTGCCGCTCATGTTCTCCTCGACAGAAGTAGAAATTATTTCATTGCTGGCGCTTCGCTCACAAAAGGAGATTTACCTGCAAACACCGGAACATTGCCCTGGTGGGCGGAAGTCAGCATGGGAGTGGTACCCAGCACTACATTCCTCTGATGCTGCGCCACTTCAATACTGCTTTTGGCCGTACTATTCTTGCTCTTCCAGGCTTTTTGTATGGGGCTGCAGCTTACATTGCGCTCCTTCAGAATGTCACTTCGTAGCAATGTTGTTGTTATGTGTTATAGTACAATTCTTTTATATGCGTAACGAAGACTGCACCAGTATCGCACTCCTGAACTGCTAAACCATTGCCGGTATGGCAGGTTTCTCCATGAGGAAGTCTACCTCAAGCACAAAGCTGACGCTTAAATCTTGGACAATTAATATATGCTTCTCTGACTCCCTGTTTTCAATTTTACATCTTTAAAGCTTGCCCCTTACTGATTTACTTCTGTTCCCTACAGCACTAACGTAACATATTTTATTTGCTATTAACGTGAGAATATTTTCAATCTGTCTTAATTGATGATGCAATACAACTGAGACAGCACGGGCTTCGCTACCGGAGTCTGCTAAAATATGTATCTTTATTTTATCCCCAGTAGACTCGAAAAACGATTAACACTTCACTATCTACGACATTTTTGTATGTAACAGATCTTGTCCTATGCTCTTCTGGTCTTAAAATTTCATGGACATAATCGGTACGGACCCGTTTCCAACGTTCATCCCTAAACGCATCCCATAACAAACTCCTTTCACTTTTCCGATTCTCAATGTACTAGTGCGCATCCCCCATGATTATTCGTTTCTGGCGATCAGTTCGCTGACTTCCTCTTGTTGTTGTTGTGGTCTTCAGTCGTGAGACTGGTTTGATACAGCTCTCCACGCTACTCTATCCTGTGCAAGCTTCTTCATCTCCCAGTACCTACTGCAACCTACATCCTTTTGAATCTGTTTAGTGTATTCATCTCTTGGTCTTCCTCTACGATTTTTACCCTCCGCGCATCCCTCAAATACTAAACTGATGATCTCTTGATGTCTCAGAACGTGTCCTAACAACCGATCCTTTCCTCTAGTTAAGTTGCGCCACAAATTTCTCTTCTCTCCAATTCTATTCATTATTTCCCCATTAGTTATGTGATCTACCCATCTAATCTTCAGCATTTTTCTGTAGCACCACATTTCGAAAGTTCTATTCTCTTCTTGTCTAAACTATTTATTGTCCATATTTCACTTCCATACACGGCTGTACTCCATACAAATACTTCCAGAAACGAATTCCTGACACTTAAATCTATACTCGATGTTAACAAATTTCTCTTCTTCCAAAACGCTTTCCTTGACATTGCCAGTCTACATTTTATATCTTCTCCGACCATCATCAGTTATTTTGCTCCCCAAATAGCAAAACTCCTTTACTACTTTAAGTGTCTCTTTCCCTACTCTAATTTCCTCAGCATCACCAGGCTTAATTCGACTACATTCCATTATCCTCGTTTTGCTTTTGTTGATGTTCATCTTATATCCTCCTTTGAAGACACTGTCCATTCCGTTCAACTGCTCTTCCAAGTCCTTTGCTGTCTCTGACAGAATTACAATGTCATCGGAGAACCTCAAAGTTTTTATTTCTTCTCCATGGATTTTAATACCTACTCCGAATTTTTCTTTTGTTTCCTTTACTGCTTGCTCAATATACAGATTGAATAACATCGGGGAGAGGCTACAACCCTGTCTCACTCCCTTCCCAACCACTGCTCCCTTTCATGTCATTCGACTCTTATAACTGCCATCTGGTTTCTGTATAAACTGTAAATAGCCTTTTGCTCCCTGTATTTTACCCCTGCCACTTTCAGAATTTGGAAGAGAGTATTCCAGTCAACATTGTCAAAAGCATTCTCTAAGTCTTCAAATGCTAGAAAAGTAGGTTTGCCTTTCTTTAATCTATCTTTTAAGGTAAGTCGAAGGGTCAGCATTGCCTCACGTGTTCCAATATTTCTGCGGAAACCAAAATGATCTTCCCCGAGGTCGGCTTCTACCATTTTTTCCATTCGTCTGTAAAGAATTCGCGTTTGTATTTTGCAGCTGTGACTTATTAAACCTATAGATCGGTAATTTTCATATCTGTCAACACCTGCTTTCTTTAGGATTGGTATAATTATATTCTTCTTGAAGTCTGAGGGTATTTCGCCTGTCTGATACATCTCGCTCACCAGATGGTAGAGTTTTATCAGGACTGGCTCTCCCAAGGCCGTCAGTAGTTCTAATGGAATAGTGTCTACTCACGGGGCCTTGTTTCGACTCAGGTCTTTCAGTGCTCTGTCAAACTCTTCGCACATTATCATACATCTCATTTCATCTTCAGCTACATCCTCTTCCATTTCCATATATTGCACTCTATATACTCCTTCCACCTTTCTCTTTCCCATCTTTGCTTAGAACTGGGCTTCCATTTGTGCTCTTGATATTAATGCAAGTGGTTCTTTTTTCTCCAAAGGTCTTTTTAATTTTCCTGTAGGCAGTATCTATCTTACCCCTAGTTAGATAAGCCTCTATATCCTTACATTTGTCCTCTATCCATCCCTGCTTAGCCATTTTGCACTTCCTGTCGATCTCATTTTTGAGACGTTTGTATTTCTTTTTACCTCCTTCATTTACTGCATTTTTGTATTTTCTCCTTTCATCACTTAAATTCTATATATTTTCTGTTACCCAAGGATTTCTACTAGTCCTCATCTTTTTACCTACTTGATCCTCTGCTGTCTTCACTATTTCATCCCTCATAGGTACCCATTCTTCTTCTACTGTCTTTCCCCCATTCTTGTCAGTCGTTCCCTAATGCTCTCCCTGAAACTCTCCACAACCTCTGGTTCTGTCGGTTTATCCAGATCCCATCTCCTTAAATTCCCACCTTTTTGCAGTTTCTTCAGTTTTATTCTACAGTTCATATTCAATAGATTGTGGTCAGAGACCACATATGCCCCTGGAAATGTCTTACGCTTTAAAACCTGGTTCCTAAATCTCTGTCTTACCATTATATAATCTATCTGATACCTTCTAGTATCTCCAAGCCTCTTCCTTTTATACAACCTTCTTTTATGATTCTGGAACGAAGTGTTACCTATGATTAAGTTATGCCCTGTGCAAAATTCTACCAGGTGGCTTCCTCTTTCATTTCTTCCCCCCAATCAATATTCACCTACTACGTTTCCTTCTCTCCCTTTTCCTACTATCGAATTCCAGTAACCCATGACTTTTAAATTTTCGTCTCCCTTCACTATCTGAATAATTTCTTTTGTCTCATCGTACATTTCATCAATTTCTTCGTCATCTGCAGAGCTAGTTGGCATATAAACTTGTACTACTGTAGTAGGCGTGGGCTGCGTGTCTATCTTGGCCACAATTATGCGTTCACTATGCTGTTTGTAGTAGCTTACCCGCACTTCTATGTTTTTATTCATTATTAAACCTACTTCTACATTACCCCTATTTGATTTTGTATTTATAACCCTGTATTCACCTGACCAAAAGTCTTGTTCCTCCTGCCACCGAACTTCACTAATTCCCACTATATCTAACTTTAACCTATCCATTTCCCTTTTAAAATTTTCTAACCTGCCTGCCCGATTAAGGGATCTGATATTCCACGCTCCGATCCGCAGAACGCCAGTTTTATTTCTCCTGATAACGACGTCCTCTTGAGTAGTCCCCGCCCGGAGATCCGAATGGGTGACTATTTTACCTCCGGAATATTTTACCCAAGAGGACGCCATCATCAATTAATCATACAGTAAAGCTGCATGCCCTCGGGAAAAATTACGACTGTAGTTTCCCCTTGCTTTCAGCCGTTCGCAGTACCAGCACAACAAGGCCGTTTTGGTTAGTGTTACAAGGCCAGATCAGTCAATCATCCAGACTGTTGCCCCTGCCATTACTGAAAAGGCTGCTGCCCCTCTTCAGGAACCACACGTTTATCTGGCCTGTCAACAGATACCCCTCCGTTGTGGTTGTACCTACGGTACGGCTATCTGTATCGCTGAGGCACGCAAGCCTCCCAACCAACGACAAGGTCCATGGTTCATGTGGAGGGACTTTCTCTTATTATTCACAATTTCGCGACCACTTTTCCGCCAGTATCTCCCTGTGTTACCTGAATTTCTGAATATCTTGCTCCTTCATCACTCCTTTGATTATCGTAAGCATAGCGTGATTGGCGGTCATCGAAATTACGACATAACCGTTGTTCCTGAGCGCCCCGTAGTTATGGAAGTCGCCACACCTGAAATTTCTCTGTTCAAGACCGCACTCTCCGTTCTCTCTTCTGCCTCCTTCGTTCCTCTGGCTTCACCTCTTCCGCTATCGTTTCTGTCTTATCTACTATATTTCTCTACAATGCGGTGCAGGAACAGCGAAACTTTTTAGCGCACAGACAATGGGAACTTTCGAATCAAAATCTCCATCAGTTCTTCTTCATGTAATATGTCATTTAGGTGTGCATTTTTGTCCGAATATTTTCTGATAAATTCTTTCATCATTCCATCACAACGACAGTAATAAGTATTTGTCAAGAGTGACACTTTTACCAACCATTGTTTATTTTGTGACCAACACTTCCTGTAAAATGCATCTTCTAATTGTTTATAGTTCCTGCATTCGATGATTTCTCTACTACCCTATACATGTGTATCTCGTTGCATAAAGCCAACGCAAAAGCTGATTTTTTTCCGTTCATCCCAATTTACAGGAAATGCGACGCTACACTGCTTTACGAAAGCAACTAGATGTACATTGCCCACTGACTGGAATGACTGAAATTTACACACACTTGAACAATTATCACTCGCAATACTTGTGGTGTCAACGAAACCTTCCTCCTGTTTAGCTTCAAACATCGTGGCAATTTCTTCGTGAAGTTTCTTCTTATCCCTTTCAAAATCGGAAGTTTCACGGATTCTGCTAATTTTTTGCTGTAATTCACTATAATGACTTTGTGCTACGCTGCTCGTTTTAATTTATGTTTATTTATTTGTCTATCAGGTAGCCTTAGTTTTTTTGTGATTTTGCTGCCTCGTTTCTTATTCCACATGGATGACAGAGTTTGTGTTCTACAAATTCCGTTTCTAATCCTTGAATCTCGTTCTCGATTTTCCTGTATTGTTTTCAGTCCTTATCAAAATAATGTCCTAGCATTTTTGTCGTTTGTCACTGTTAATTCTCTTAATTCGTGATGACTTTGTCTCAATTTGCGACGACATTTTTAAAACTTTTGTTTCAAGTCGCCCTTACTGTCTTCCATAGTGATCGAATTTCCACTATGCCAACCTTACCTATTCTCAGCTCATGATGGTACGTGAGTGTCAAGATTTTAATTGTCGATTACTCACAAATTACCGTTTTATTTCCGATTCCTGAGCGACATTCCCGTTCAGAAAATTCATAAAATATTGAAATGCTTTCACTTACTGGTATTGTCCGATTGTTTTCCATCATTACACAGGTTATCTCAATTGTTCACAGATGTATTGTTAAGAATCACTGTCCTAATCACTTTTCCAAGCTCACACCTAATCAACATCGTCTCACTTCCTGCGTGAATCTCAGCTAGGGAAATACTGACAGACTTACCATTCGTTGATTCTACAGATCGCCCATCTCCGAATACTGCTTGGTGTAAGCGTCCAAGCACGCATCGCCCTGCTCCTTCGTAATGTGAAGATGACTCTCAGAGGTCACTACAAGAAGATAATTGGTAGTATTTATCACTTGGATAGTAGGGACTGCTCGGTTGATTAATAACAGATGCACAGCGATATAGTTAGACTTGTAGTTATTATTAACATTATTAGTCACACAGTTTCATATTCATGTGCCACTAAAGAAGTATTTATGACCAAAGCTACTTTCTTATGGATATTATACTAGATACGTCACAGAGAGGAGTGAAAGCATTAAACCGAGCATATGTGAGACAGAAACAACGATAGCCGAAAGAGCGCAAATAACAGTCAGAACTGAAGATGGAACAAAGCAAGCGGCTGGCAGTTATGTACCTACACTGTCGATACAACCAGTTACTTTCTACATTGTCGATGCAAATAAATATTCTGTCCTGTACTACGTTACGATTATGGAGCCTACGCGAAATACCTTACAAGCTCACGGAGCCAGAATTTACTTTTTCCTTTCCCCTCTCGATCGTAAATGGCTTATATTTTTTCTGTTACCTAGACACTTCATGATTGCGGGCCTTGTCGGGAATTAAATATTTTTATTACCATACACCAGTTTTATATGGCGACCCCAGCCAGGATATTGGGATGTCTCAGAAATGGTGTGACAAACTTCGAGCGGTCGTAGAGGGTGTGGTAAGGAACAAACTGAGGATAGGAACTCGTGTCCGGAAACGTCATCCAACGACGCTACAGAAAAAGGAAGTTACAGGCAACGGCGCGTGGCGTTAGGCCACCAGTTTCGCAGCAAACGCCACTTCGTACGCTCGCAGTGTTGTTTGTTATTCAGTGATCGAGGGTCGCCGTGGAGAAGATGGAGCTACCTGATGCGTGGACAGGCGTTGTCTCCTACGAATGTAGTGTTCTGTGGTCTCAGTGTATTACTGCTTCTGACGCGGTTTTCCATCTACAGCTTGTTTTTCTCCTGATACCCTCTAAAATCCCCAAAATTTTTCAGTTTAAAGAACAAAAATAAAACTACATCAGCGTTCAAAAGTCTCGTTTGATTCCTTGAGACCTCCTCTACAACCTTCCGAAGTTTGTAGCAACATCTCTGGGACGACCTGTATGTTTTAACCACAGCACAACCTGTACGTCAGATCCTTTACATAAATTACAGAGTAATCCATTCTACTTGTTACTCCAGTTGCCTCCACGACTGCATTACACAGCGAATGCCACTGAGGATACCTGTAAAGGGGTGTAAATGTCTCTACTACGGAAGTTAGTAATGGAAATGTTGTCATTGTCACTTGATACCTTCTACGATAATGATGGAAGCAGAATAAACGAATTAAAATTTCTGCCCTGGCTGGCACTTGAAGCAGTGTTTCTTTCCTCACCGCGTAGATATGCAAGCCATTACACCACCACAGCACTCCACCTAAGCTAGCTGCATGGACTATACTAGTCCAGTGCCCTCCCTATCACAAACTTCAGTTCAGATCTTCAGCTTATTTTCTCCTTCTTAGATCGTCGCTATTGCTGCGGCTCTCTGGTACTGGAATAGCACCTTGACTTTGGACGTAGCGTCTCGATGAAAGTTTAATTGCCAGCAGCTGTGACCGAGCGGTTCTAGGCACTTCAGTCCGGAACGGCGCTGCTGCTACGGTCGCAGGTTTGAATCCTGCCTCGGGCATGGATGTGTGTGATGTTCTTAGGTTAGTTAGATTTAAGTAGTTCTAAGTATAGGGGACTGATGACCTCAGATGTCAAGTCCCATAGTGCTCAGAGCCATTTCAAACCTTTTTTTGAAAATTTAATTATTTCAGATCTGCAGATGACTTACGCCTGAGGCACAGGCAGCATTTCCACATTACGTAATGTCAGCTGTAGTGCTGTGGTTGTGTAACGGCTGCATACCAGTGTAATAAGCAAGAAGACCTAGGTAAAAGTCCCAACCATTGTACAAACTTCAATTCATTTCTTCAGCTTTCGTAATTACATTAGATAAAGATGAGACTCGAACGTCGTGAGGAAAGGATAATTATATTTATGCCTTCTGCTGATAACATTAGGTCATCGCCTGCATCTCTTTGAATCCAGTAAAGAATTTCCTTCGTCCATCCACCCATCTCTCGCCATATGTGATCGTGTAATACACCCAGGAACACTGTAGAGCATGATTGCTTTGACGGTCCATGTGTTATGTTGTGGGAAATCATAATGTTACATGGGCATACGGACCTCCATATCTTTGAATATAGACACTTACCGATGAACGTTATTGTGACACTGAATTCCTTCCTCACGTGCGTCTTTTCAGGGGTTGCATTCAGCGCTAACTATAATTTTTATGGACTATAATGCGAACAGCATCGAACAGCGCAGGTGGAAGAACTCTTGGAACGAGAGGATATCTGGCAAATGGACTGTACTGTACATTCCGCCGACTTAAATCCCGTGGAGCACGTGTTCAAATGGTTCAAATGGCTCTGAGCACTATGGGACTTAACTGCTGAGGTCATCAGTCCCCTAGAACTTAGAACTACTTAAATCTAACTAACCTAAGGACATCACACACATCCATGCCCGAGGCAGGATTCGAACCTGCGACCGCAGCGGTCGCACGGTTCCACTGTAGCGCCTAGAACCGCTCGGCCACCCCGGCCGGCGCAGCACGTGTGCGATGCGTTGGGGAGGCGTATTGCAGCAAGTCAATATGGGCCAATGACCGTCCACCTGTTGTCAACAGTTCAGATAGAGAAATGGTGCACCCTACCAGAAGAACTCCTTACACATCTTGTGACCAACGTTGCAGAGCGTACATTGCTCTCCGCCTTTGTCACACACTCTGGTAAGAACCGTGTCTCGCCTTTCGTAATGCCCAGGGGGACCAACAAGAATCGCGGTGACATCAGTGCAGTTTTTGTGTTTGAATTAAAATTTCATTTCTGTTTATGTAATTGCGTATTTGTCAAATCAAATGTTCAAATGTGTGTGAAATGCTATGGGACTTAACTGCTAAGGTAATCAGTCCCTAAGCTTATACACTACGTAACCTAAATTATCCTAAGTACAAACACACACACCCATGCCCGAGGCAGGACTTGAGCCTCCGCCGGGACCAGCCGCACAGTCCATGACTGCAGCGCCTTACACCGGCATAGTTGTCCCCTAACCTTCTGTTCTATACTGTTGCGCTTCATTTTAAATGTAGTCCAAGTCTCATTGAACTATGTTCCTCGACAGTGATACATTATGAGAAAGTTACTTTCATACTTAAAGTTCTGCACACGAATGTAGTGTTGGTAACCCAACTTTTCCCTACTGCTGAACTCGCTAACTCAGTGAACATTTCCAAGATGCCGGATGGCCGGGCGGTTCTAGGCGCTACAGTCTGGAAACGTGCGACCGCTACGGTCGCAGGTTCGAATCCTGCCTCGGGCATGGATGTGTGTGATATCCTTAGGTTAGTTAGGTTTAAGTAGTTCTAAGTTCTAGGGGACTGATGAGCTCAGAAGTTAAGTCCCATAGTGCTCAGAGCCATTTGTACCATTTCCTTGGTATTAGCCAGGTGTGTGCAAGACTTACCTCTCTGTCTTGGTTGGATTTCTTTTCATAATTTCCTTAAAAATGTTCAACTGCTATTTTACTGAGTGTGGGAAGTTCTTTAACCACAAAGAGTCTTTCGCAGTAGATTCATTCGGGCCGCTGAATCGATTCCACCCACTTTTCTGTCAGTGTATGGTAAATCTGGGTATGAAACTTCCTGGTAGGTTGAAACTGCGTGCCAGACCGAGACTCGAATTCGGGACCTTTGCCTTTCGCGGGCAAGTGCTCTACCAACTGAACTACCCAAGCACGACTCACGCCCTGTCCTCACAGCTTTAATTCCGCCAGTACCTCGTCTCTCTTCTTCTTTCGTTTCAACCTCTTTGGGGTACGCTGGATCAATCATTTCTTTGCGCGTTGTTCTTTTCTTAGGGCCCAGTATTTCTTCATTCTTTCTGATCTTCTTTTCCTCTCTTCTTGCGAGATGCAGGGTTTGGATTTTTGGGTAGATTTGTCTTGGAACCTTATGTTTTCATCTTTAGTAATTAATTTAGCTGTTCGATGAGTAAGTGAATTTTCTGAAATCATTAATTCTACTAGGTCTTTCTCAGTTTCTTTAAACCAGTCGGGTTTCGTTTTGCGGTTACGAAAACAGTCAAAGATTTGTTTAGTTAATCTGTTGGAATTCATTCTGAGAAGATTACCATAAGAATTTATCCTCATTTTTCGCATAGTATGAGAAAGTTTTTCAGTTTTCTTGAAGAGAGTTTCATTTTTGATGTATATAATCTTATTGTCTTGAAATTTTGGTCCTATGATTTTTCTTAAAATTTTTCTTTCCATTAGCTGAAGTTTGTCCATTTGGCCTTTGAAATTCATGTTTAGTGTTTCTGCTGCATACAGTGCTTCTGGCCTAATCACTGTCTTGTAATGTGTAATTTTGGACCCCCATGAAAGGGATTTTTTGTTGTATGTATTTTTTGTTAGTTTGCTCCCGTGCTTCTTCCATTGTTCCAGAAGTAAAGAAAAAAAAACAGCTGAAATAGGTCTTCACATCTCCTTTGAAAAAACTAAGATATTGACAAACATGAAGCACTCATGTAAATACCCCAAAGTTCAAGAAAAAAAGATTGAGATAATAAAACAATTCTAATATCTCGGAGACTGGATTAGTTGGAATGCTGGGGAAAGCAAAGCATGCTATCATTACTATGCTATTACATGCTATCATTACTATGAATTTTCTGTTTCGTGAAGTTGTTTTTTGAAACGTTTTTGAGATCCACTTTTAGTTCGCCACCTTTGCGTTACTGGGCCACTGCCTCCCGCCACCGGCGTGGCTCCCCGGATAAGCTCCGTTAATGGCGTGGTCGGACCCCGGCCTCCGACGCACCTGCTGTTTGCTGTGTCAGCCCCCTGCGTGATCACTTGTGCGGAATGCGTAAACATTGTTATCTCCACCAATTAATTTGGACTTAAGTGTTGCCTGCTCCGGTAAGAGCCCAGTGGGTTAACGGAAATTATGTTAACACTAGCTGAAAATTATCTGCTTTATTTGTCCTTTTTTATTTGTTTTCTAAATTAGAAAAAACCCATAATTAATAATTTAATTTGTACGGTATCTAACTTATTCTGAGTATAACAGATACTGATGTCCTTACGCGGCTGCCCCCGTCGGAGGTTCGAGTCCTCCCTCGGGCATGGGCGTGTGTGTTGTCCTTAGGTAAGTTAGACTAAGTAGTGCGTAAGCCTAGGGACCGATGACCTTAGCAGTTTGGTCCCGTAGGAAATTACCACAAATTTCCAAATTTTACTGGTGTCCAAAATTAAAGCAAGAAACCACTATTTCCCCATTCTGTGTGTAATTCACGAGATGATCATACAAACTGTCAACCAGATGTCCGTATAATCGTGTTCTGCACGGAAGACGGCATTCCGGTCAATTGATAACCATGTCAACGATGACGTCAGAGATCCTATAAAACGAGGTGGTGTTCGTTAGGTAGCCCCACATCCACAGTCGCTGTGTGCACAGTCAGAGACAGAGCAATATGAGACAAAGTAGATGCTTACCAGACTCTCTGTGGTCGAGGGCCAAAGAAAGGAAGCAACGCAATTGCAAACTGATGTGGCCGATCATTTAGCGTGAATCGTTCTGTTGTTTCTCGGACGTGGCGACAGTGTATAGAGACCGAAACTATATCCCGAAGTCCAGGACAGGGCAGACCACGTATGACTTCAGAAGAGAGGACCGTCATTGGCTGTAAGGGCAAGACAGTACCGCATTAGTATAACATGGTAACTGGCACGTGAGCTCGCAGCATCCAGTGGGCGTGTTGTATCGAGGCAAACGGTGTGCAGAAGGTTTCGGCAGAGTGGCCTCCATTGTCGGAGACCTGCTACATGTCTACCTCTGAGGTATCTTCATACAACGGAGTCTAGAGTGAAGTCGTCAACATGCCATCTTGACTTTCGAACAGTGGGCCAGTGTTCTTTTCAATTTGGTTTGGTGATTCTCGACGGATTCGTATCTGGAAGTAGCGTGGAACACGATTTCGGAACCCAAACATTGTGGAAAGAGACAGATTTCGAGGAGGATCCCTAATGATGTGGGCAGGGATTATGTTGACCACCCGAACCTCTCTACATGGAATTGCACAGGCGTACAGGCAGTGTCTAACTGATGTGAGGTATCGTGACGGGATCTTGGGACCTCGTCTGCGGTTGTTGCGAGATGCCGTGGGCCCAGACTCCGTATTCATGGACGATAATGTACGACCTCATACACAGGTGATGGATATTTTCTTGGAAATGGGAGGTATTGCACGCATGGCATGGCCAGTTCGCTGTTTCGATTTGAATCCCATAGAGCATGTCTGGGATGCACTAGGAAGACGGTTTGGTCACGTCAGCATTCACCAACCACTTCCGAAGACTGCGAGCATCTCTGCAGGAAGAATGGGAGTTATTGCCTCAAGATGAGACTGATGACACCATTCACAGCATGCCTCATTGTTGTCAGGCTTGTATTGCTGTCGGAGGTGGTCACTCCCCATACGAAGCACATTAACCAATTGTCGGAGTAGGTGAGCAAATCCGCTAAGCTGAAAAAAAAGAGGAACATTTCTTTCTACCGTTCGCCATGAAGCAGTTGTTTACGTTCTCTGTTTTTTACAGTGTTTCTACTTATCTATCACGCGTTTACCGAAAAATAAAAGCAAACTCGCAAAATTTCTATCTGTTGCTTTAATTTTGGACACCAGTATACGTGTGGCGCCTTGGATTCGTGTACGAAGACGAATTAATTTTGTGACTGTCCAACATGCGAATGCACTAAGCACACTCAGGTGGCGAAAGTCATGGGAAAACTCCCAATATCGTGTTGGCCCTACTTTTTCTAGGCGGAGTGTGGAATTTTGACGTGGTATGGACTCTACAAATCGTTGGAATCCCCTGCAGATATATGCAGCCATACTGCCTCTATAGCCCTCCATAGTTGCTAAAGTGTTACCGGTCCAGGATTTACTGCAAGAACTGACCTCTCGGTTATGTCCCATAAATGTTAGATGGGATTCATGTTGGCCGATGTATTTTATCGCTGTGGCATGCCGATTGGGCTGCACTTACGGACAACAAGCTTCGGGCCTTGAAACCTCTTCCCGCGGCTTGGACGTCCTCCTCCCGCCCTTCTCGGCGGGAGGAGGTCGTTTTGGCCCGGTTACGCATTGGACACTGCCGGTTCAGCCATCGCCATCTGCTGACGGCTGCGCCGGCGCCGTTCTGCCCATGTGGGAAATTGCTGACGGTCCGCCACATTTTAACGTCCTGTCCAGATTTTAACACACTGCGTCTTGATCTTGGCCTGCCATGTACTCTAGATGCCATTTTAGCGGATGACCCACGAGCAGCTGCTCGCGTTCTTCGTTTTATCAATTTGACAAACCTCTCTAAGGACATTTGATTATGCTGTTATCTTTTTAATCCTATGCCTGTCAGTCTGTCTTTTATCGTGTTTTCCCTTTTAGTTGTTGTTTTAAACTTGTGCCTCGCGGTGCATTCTCAACGTAGTCTGGGCGCTAATGACCACTGAAGTTGTGCGCCCTAAAACCACAAAAAAAAAAAAAAATGTTGGCCGATGTGGATCGCAATCAATCGCTCGAACTGTCCAGAATGTTGTTAAAACCAATCGCGATCATTTATGGCTCGGTGACATGGTGCACTGTCATCCGTAAATATTCCGTCGTTGTTTGGGAACATGAGGTCCATAAACTGCTACAAATAGTCTCCAAGCAGCCGAACATAACCATTTCCAGTCAACTATCTGTTCAGTTGGACCTGAGGACCGAGTACATTCCGTGTAAACACAGCCCACACCATTACGAAGCCACCACCAGCTTGCACAGTGCCTTCTTGATAACTTGGGTCCATGGCTTCGTGAGGTCTGCTCCACATTCGAATCCTGTCATCTCTTACCAACCGAAATCGGGACTCACCTGACCAGACCACGGGTTCCCAGTCATCCAGGGCCGAACTGATGTGGTCACGAGCCCGGGAGATGTCGTGCTGTTAGCAAAGACACTCTCATCGCTCGTCTGCTGCCATAGCCCGTTAACACTAAATTTCTCAGCACTGTCCTAACGAATACGTTCGCCGCTGATCGTTAAGTGGAGGCCGTCGGCCTTTGCGTTGTCCGTGGTGAGAGGTAATGCCTAAAATTTGGTATTCTCGGCACACTCTTGACACTTTGGATCTCGGAATATTGAATTCCCCATCGATTTCCGAAATGGAATGACCCATACATCTAGCTCCAACTACCATTCCGTGTTCAGTGTTTGTTAACCCAGTCGTGAGGCTATAACGACGTCGAAAACATTTTCACATGAATCGGTTCAAATGGCTTTGAGCACTATGGGACTTAACTGCTGTGGTCATCAGTCCTCTAGAACTTAGAACTACTTAAACCTAACTAACCTAAGGACATCACACACATCCATGCCCGAGGCAGGATTCGAACCTGCGACCGTAGCGGTCGCGCGGTTCCAGACTGTAGCGCCTAGAATCGCTCGGCCATTCCGGCCGGCTCACATGAATCGTCTATGCAGAAATAACACCTCCGTCGGTGCACTGCGCTTTTACACCTTGCGTACGCAGTACCACCGCTATCTGTATGTGTGCATATAGCTATCCCATGAGTTTTGTCACCTCAGTGTTTAGCTGTCAATGCTTGAAACACGATTCTTTCAAATTCGCGTTACTGGAATGCTTGCCCCAGCGCTTCAGTGATAAGCGTACAGTGCTCTAATCTACCGGAAATTGGAGCCTTTCATAGCTGTATGGTGAGATAGTTGAAATGAGTGTAATTCGTGGTACGAATACTGACCTGAAGTTTTTCTTTTGCATTTAATATTTCCACTGTCTATGACGTCGTTTAAAATATTTTTTTCGAGGACATACCGGGAACATAGAGCGAATTTAGGAATTCTGTTGAGAAGTGTCTGCTCTCATCTTGGTTCAGCATTGTCTCTATAGATTTAAATAGTTTGATTTTCCCTGGTACCATATTCCGAATTTGCTGATTTGTTAGTTGAACTACGTCATTTTTCTTCGCTAATACTATTCGCTCACACAACAGTGTTTTGTTTCGAGTCGTTCCCAACAAATCGATGAAGTTTTTCTACGGGTTGTTCCTCTCTCTTTGCTGCGATGAGCAACTCATTGGTTCAGACGATTTTGGCAGAGTGCGGACGAGTGCTATGTGTGACACTTTCATCTTGTATTCTAGAACTTTCGACAATATTCTAGGACATCTGAAAATTTTATTGAACTTTCTAAAATATTCGTGAAAGCTCGGGAAGATTGCAGACAAAAATTTCGAATTGTTTTTCGTTGGAAGATACATTGACGCGAAAGAGACGGTTGACATCCTGCTAACTACAACGATGTCATGGCGACCACCTGAAACCCTCTGACCCACGAATACCATCACACACCCACTATAATATTCAACGAGAGAAACAAGCCTACCACCAGACACAAAAACCAATAACCAGCAGTGATCTGTTTTGCAAGTATCGTATTTCTCGCTCATAAAGACCAGTATGTTTCTTGGGTGATATGCAACAATACATTCATTACTGTTGAGTGACCTGAACAATATTTCTCTTTCTCAAAAAAATATGTAAAACGTCATATCCTACAAGGACCAAAATATGTCTCTACAAATAGTTCATGATTCGCCGTTTGTACAGAAATGAGTCAGACACACGAATACACATGTATTCAACCTGACAGAGCTTATTAAATATCTTGTGGGTGATGTGGTGGTGTTTAAGACTCAATTTCTGATCCTTCTACCGGCGAAGTCCTTATACTCCACTCGAGAGAATCGTCAGAGTGGCTACTTAAATTAATGCACTTTGTTGAAATATAATTAATATTAACACTGCAATACAATAGTATTTCATATCGGCAAATAATTTTATTGTATTGCTGTTTGACAACAAGTGCAATCTTGACTTCATTCCACGTCCCAGAGACCTCATCAGTAGCATCCACTGAATGCGAGCAATGTGACGTAATGGATGAAGGTGACCTTGACCACCTTCACGAATGCGCTGTGGACGCACATTTAGAGATGTGAAGCTCAAAATGGTAATAAAATCAGCGCGAGTCGTCAAGGTAATGAAGCCACAGACAGACGATTGCTGATGGGCCTATACGACACTGCTAATTGGCTGTGTGACGTCCAACAGTAATTCGAACGGGTGTCAATGTCGGTTTCAGCACTGGGCATTTTACACATGTTGTCAAATGTGTGATACATCTACTATAAATATTCCTGGGTTGCGCTATTCAATTATCAGTTACTATAAAAATGGTAACAAAACAATACATAGCAATACTGCACATACTGACAACCATATAAATATCTACAGTGTCCTGTATATAACATACCGTAAAGTATCTATGCTATTAGACAGCGTAAAAAGTAAACATTCATTTGCAGACATGAAACTCTTCCATCTAATACTCTCACGAGACTCAGTTGTAAATTACAGGCAGGAGACTTCACCTACCAAAGAGAGAACTACACTGAAGAGCCAAAGAAACTGGTACTCCTGCCTAATATCGCACCCAAGAGCATGAATCCTGCTGGACTGTCCATAAATCCGTAAGAGTACGAGGGCGTGGAGACCTCTCGTGAACAGCGCGTTGCAAACCATCCTTGATATGCTCAATAATGTTTACGTCTGGGGACTTCGGTGGCCAGCGGAAGTGTTTAAACTAACAAGAGTATTCCTGGAGCCACTCCGTAGCAGTTCTGGAAGTGTGGTGCGTCGTATTGTCCTGCTGGAATTGCCCAAGTCCGTCGGAATGCACAATGGACATGAATGGATGCAGGTGATCAGACAGGATACTTACGTACGTGTCCCCTGTCATAGTCGTATCTAAACGTATCAGAGGACCCACATCACTGCTACTGCACACGCCCCACACAATTACAGAGCCTCCACCATCTTGAACAGTCCCCTGCTGGCATGCAGGTCCATGGATTCATGAGGTTGTCTCCATACTCGTAAACGTCCATCCGCTCGATACAATTTGAAACGACTCGTTCGACCAGGCAACATGTTTAGTCATCAACAGTCCAATGTCAGTGTCGATGGGCCCAGGGGAGGCGTAAAACCTTTTTGTCTTTCAGTCATCAAGGTCCGTAAGTGGGTCTACCGCTCCGAAAGCCCATATCGATGATGTTTCGTTGAATAATTACTATTAAAAACAGTCTTGATCACGATTTATTTAACAAGGTGACCGGTTTCGACCACTACTGTGTTCATCTTCAGACCATTGAGTAGAAACCTCTGCTAGGGAATTCCCTAGCAGAGGTTTCTACTCAACGGTCTGAAGATGACCACAGTAGTGGTCGAAACCGGTCACCTTGTTAAATAAATCGTGATCAAGACTGTTTTTAATAGTAATTATTTATAAGACATTGATCACTGCTGTTCCCATAATGCATTCAAAAGTTTCGTTGAATGCTTCGCACGGTGACACTTGTTGATGGCCCGGCATTGAAATCTGCAGCAGTTTGCGGAAGGGTTGCACTTCTGTCACCTTGAACGATTCTTTTCAGTCGACGTTGGCACCGTTCTTGCACTATCTTTCTCCGGCCGCAGCGATATCGGAGATTTGATGTTTTATCCGACTCCTGATATTCACGGTACACTCGTGAAAAAGTCTCACGGGAAAATCCCCACTTCATCGCTACCTTGGAGATGCTGTGTCCCATCGCTCGTGCGCCGACTATAACACCACGTTCAAACTCCTTAAATCTTGATAACCTGCCATTGTAGCAGTAGTAACCGATCTAACAACTGCGCCAGTCAGTTGTTGTTTTATATAGGCGTTGCCGACCACAGCGGTGTATCCTGCATGTTTGCACATCCCTGTATTTGAATACGCATGCCTGTACTAGTTTCTTTGGTGCTTCAGTTTATACTGTAATACTTATATCACAGCCCTCAACGATGCTCCTGTGTATCGTAAAATCTGTGAATAATATGTCAACTCTTAGCAAATCCTAAAAACTAATACTGCACTTACGTTGCAATGTGTACATACATACAGAAAGATCACCGGGTCACAATAAAACCTAACACCGGTAAGTAAAATGAGCTGGTGGCTTCTTCTCAAGTAGAACATTGCTGAAATGGTCCCATGAATGCCACTCGGACAACTCTTTCTTCTCATTTCATGCACTGGCGCAATCTACATCGATAACCCTCAATCCACCTTAAGATGCGTGGTGGAGGAAACTCCATACCACTACTAGTGATTTCCTTTCCTGTTCCACTCGCAAACAGAACGAGGGAAGAACGACTGCCTGTGTGCCTCCATGAGTCCTTATTCCTCGTATCTTATTTTCGTGGTTCTCACGCGCAGTATATGCTGAAGGGAACAGAATCGTTCTGCAATCAGTTTCAAACGCCGACTCTCTAAGTTTTCTCGACAGTGATCCTCGAAAAGGTCGTCGCCTTGTTTCCAGGAATTCCCATTTAAATTCCCGAAGCATCTCAGTGCCACTTGAATGTTGTTTGAACCTACTGGTAAGAAATTTAATAGCCTACCGTTGGTGGGGAGGCTTGCGTGCCTCAGCTATACAGATAGCCGTACCTTAGGTACAACCACAACGGAGGGGTATCTGTTGAGAGGCCAGACAAACGTGTGCTTCCTGAAGAGGGGCAGCAGCCTTTTCAGTAGTTGCAAGGGCAACAGTCTGGATGATTTACTGATTTGACCTCGTAACAATAACCAAAACGGCCTTGCTGTGCTGGTACTGCGAACGGCTAAAAGCAAGGGGAAACTACGGCCGTAATTTTTCCCTAGGGCATGCAGCTCTACTGTATGATTAAATGATGACTAGTTGTATACATGGAAGAAGCCTGGAGATACTAGAATGTATCAGATAGATTATATAATGGTAAGACAGAGATTTAGGAACCAGGTTTTAAATTGTAAGACATTTCCAGGGGCAGATGCGGACTCTGACCACAATCTATTGGTTATGACCTGTAGATTAAAACTGAAGAAACTGCAAAAAGGTGGGAATTTAAGGAGATGGGACCTGGATAAACTGAAAGAACCAGAGGTTGTACAGAGTTTCAGGGAGAGCATAAGGGAACAATTGACAGGAATGGGGGAAAGAAATACAGTAGAAGAAGAATGGGTAGCTTTGAGGGATGAAGTAGTGAAGGCAGCAGAGGATCAAGTAGGTAAAAAGACGAGGGCTAGTAGAAATCCTTGGGTAACAGAAGAAATATTGAATTTAATTGATGAAAGGAGAAAATATAAAAATGCAGTAAATGAAGCAGGGAAAAAGGAATACAAGCGTCTCAAAAATGAGATCGACAGGAAGTGCAAAATGGCTAAGCAGGGATGGCTAGAGGACAAATCTAAGGATGTAGAGGCTCATCTCACTAGGGGTAAGATAGATACTGCCTAAAGGAAAATTAAAGAGACCTTTGGAGATAAGAGAACCACTTGTATGAACATCAAGAACTCAGATGGAAACCCAGTTCTAAACAAAGAAGGGAAAGCAGAAAGGTGGAAGGAGTATATAGAGGGTCTATACAAGGGCGATGTACTTGAGGACAATATTATGGAAATGGAAGAGGATGTAGTTGAAGATGAAATGGGAGATACGATACTGCGTGAAGAGTTTGACAGAGCACTGAAAGACCTGAGTCGAAACAGGGCCCCCGGAGTAGACAACATTCCATGGGAACTACTGACGGCCTTGGGAGAGCCAGTCCTGACAAAACTCTACCATCTGGTGAGCAAGATGTATGAAACAGGCGAAATACCCTCAGACTTCAAGAAGAATATAATAATTCCAATCCCAAAGAAAGCAGGAGTTGACAGATGTGAGAATTATCGAACAATCAGTTTAATGAGCCACAGCTGCAAAATATTAACACGAATTCTTTACAGACGAATGGAAAAACTAGTAGAAGCCGACCTCGGGGAAGATCAGTTTGGATTCCGTGGAAATACTGGAACACGTGAGGCAATACTGACCTTACGACTTATCTTAGAAGAAAGATTAAGGAAAGGCAAACCTACGTTTCTAGCATTTGTAGACTTAGAGAAAGCTTTTGACAATGTTGACTGGAATACTCTCTTTCAAATTCTAAAGGTGGCAGGGGTAAAATACAGGGAGCGAAAGGTTATTTACAATTTGTACAGAAACCAGATGGCAGTTATAAGAGTCGAGGGACATGAAAGGGAAGCAGTGGTTGGGAAGGGAATGAGACAGGGTTGTAGCCTCTCCCCGATGTTATTCAATCTGTATATTGAGCAAGCAGTAAAGGAAACAAAAGAAAAATTCGGAGTAGGTATTAAAATCCATGGAGAAGAAATAAAAACTTTGAGGTTCGCCGATGACTTTGTAATTCTGTCAGAGACAGCAAAGGACTTGGAAGAGCAGTTGAACGGAATGGATGGTGTCTTGAAGGGAGGATATAAGATGAACATCAACAAAAGCAAAACGAGGATAATGGAATGTAGTCGAATTAAGTCGCGTGATGCTGAGGGAATTAGATTAGGAAATGAGACACTTAAAGTAGTAAAGGAGTTTTGCTATTTTGGGAGCAAAATAACTGATGATGGTTGAAGTAGAAAGGATATAAAATGTAGACTGGCAATGGCAAGGAAAGCGTTTCTGAAGAAGAGAAATTTATTAACATAGAGTATAGATTTAAGTGTCTGTAAATCGTTTCTGAAAGTATTTGTATGGAGTGTAGCCATTTATGGAAGTGAAACATGGACGGTAAATAGTTTGGACAAGAAGAGAATATAAGCTTTCGAAATGTGGTGCTACAGAAGAATGCTGAAGATTAGATGGGTAGATCACATAACTAATGAGGAGGTACTGAATAGGATTGGGGAGAAGAGGAGTTTGTGGCACGACTTGACTTGGTGAAGGGATCGGTTGGTAGGACATGTTCTGAGACATCGAGGGATCACCAATATAGTATTGGAGTGCAGCGTGGAGGGTAAAAATCGTAGAGGGAGACCAAGAGATGAATACACTAAGCAGATTCAGAAGGATGTAGGCTACAGTAGGTACTGGGATATGAAGAAGCTTGCACAGGATAGAGTAGCGTGGAGAGCTGTATCAAACCAGTCTCAGGACTGAAGACCACAACAACAACAACAACATATACAGTAATTAATGGTCAAAGAGCACATCGGCATGGAAGTGTTACAACCTAGTCCTGGAGGTATGGCCTGGGGTGCGATTTCGTATGACAGCGGGAGAGAGTCTCGGTTACCCCACGCACCCTGACAGCAAATTCGTACGTCAGTTTGGTGAGTCGACCTGTTGTGCTGCCATTGATGAACAGCATTTCAGGGGTGAATTCCAATGGCATGACGCTCGCCCACAAGCCGCTGTTGCAACCCAACATGCTCTACGGATTATGGACCAGTTACCTTGGTCTGCTCGACCTTCAGATCTGTCTCCAACCGAACACATGTAGGACACCATCGGACGACATCCTCAGCGCCATTCACAACCAGCAGTAACTGTACCTGCACTGACCGTCAAAACGTAACACTCATGGATCTCTATCCCACAAACTGACATCCGACATCTCTACATCACAACGGATGCACGTTTTCATGCACTTATTCAATATTCTGGCAGTTACACCGGTTATTAATGTACCGGCATATGAAATGGCTTATCTCGCGCTTACATTATCCTGGGATCTTTCAGTATTAAACATTTAAATATGTTACCTAGACAAATGTAATCCTGAAATTTCATTAGTCTAAATCAGTTATTATTCGATGTTGTCTTTTTTCCGTCGATGTATTTCGGACCTTAGTGGCTCACTTACATGAAATTCCAAAATTTCACTTTTCGCTGCAGAGAAGTTCAAACTAGACTCCTTTACTACTTACGTCGGCATGTACAGTATCTGTTGACAATAGTTTTGTTATAATGTTCAATCTTCCCTCGGCGACGATCAGTTTGGATTCCGTAGAAATATTGCAACACGTGAGACAATTCTGACCTTACGACTTATCTTACAAGCTGGATTAAGACAAGGCAAACCTACGTTTCTAGCATTTGTAGACTTAGAGAAAGCTTTTGACAATGTTGACTGGAACACTCTCTTTCAAATTCTGAAGGTGGAAGGGGTAAAATACAGGGAGCGAAAGGCTATTTACAATTTGTACAGAAACCAGATGGCAGTTAAAAGACTCGATGCATTAAAGGGAAGCAGTGGTTGGGAAGGAAGTGAGACAGGGTTGTAGCCTCTCCCCGATGTTATTCAATCTGTATATTGAACAAGCAATAAAGCAAACAAAGGGAAAATTTGGAGTAGGTATTAAAATCCACGGAGAAGAAATAAAATCTTTGAGGTTCGCCGATGACCTTGTAATTCTGTCAGAGACAGCAAAGGACTTGGAAGAGCAGTTGAACGGAATGGACAGTGTCTTGAAAGGAGGATATAAGATGAACATCAACAAAAGCAAAACGAGGATAATCGAGTGTAGTCGAATTAAGTCGGGTGACGCTGAGGGAATTAGATTAGGGAATGAGACACTTAAAGTAGTAAAGGAGTTTTGCTATTTCGGGAGCAAAATAACTGATGATGGTCGAAGTCGAGAGGATATAAAATATAGACTGGCAATGGCAAGGAAAGCGTTTCTGACGAAGAGAAATTTATTAACATCGAGTATAGATTTAAGTGTCTGGAAGTCGTTTCTGAGAGTATTTGTATGAAGTGCAGCCATGTATGGAAGTGAAACATGGATGATAAATAGTTCGGACAAGAAGAGAATAGAAGCTTTCGAAATGTGGTACTACAGAAGAATGCTGAAGATGAGATGGGTAGAACACATAACTAATGAGAACGTATTGAATAGAATTGGGGGGGGGGGAAGAGGAGTTTGTGGCACAACTTGACTAGAAGAAGGGATCGGATGGTAGTGCATATTGTGAGGCATCAAGGGATCACCAATTTAGTATTGGAGGGCAGCGCGGAGGGTAAAAATCATAGAGGGAGACCAAGAGATGAATACACTAAGCAGATTCAGAAAGATGTAGGTTGCAGTACGTACTGGGAGATGAAGCAACTTGCACAGGATAGAGTAGGGTGGAGAGCTGCATCAAACCAGTCTCAGGACTGAAGACCACAACAACAACAACAACAATGTTCAATTACTGATGCGTCATAGACGGAGGCCCATAGGAACAGTATTATGCTCCTATGGTACCTGTGATAGGTCACAATTACAGCAGTTGACCACGTGAAGATTATGGCTCACCACCTGCATCGCTTTACGCTTGGTGTGTTTTGCAAGAGCGTTGGCATTTTCCAATAGGAAAACCTGTGCGCTATATTCTTCTTCTGACACAATATATGCAGGCAGCCTATGTTCATACTGCCTGAGAACCTGGGCCGACAAAGAGACCGATTATCTACTTGTTGAGGTTTGCAAATGGCGCGACCTGCTTGCTCGTTATCTGTCGCAGGAGTGAGTCGTACTCCGCCACGCCTATACCCTCCAGCGAGGTTAGCTGAAACTAAACAGTTATCTAAGTGTGGGAATTTTGCAAATTAAACCTAAATAAAAGTACAGAAACTACAGTAATGAATTGAAATTTGAGCGAGGCGTGGACTTGAACCCAGGTCTCCTGCATATTAGACAGACGTGTTATCTGGTGCACCACCCTGGTATTATAGCTAACACAGCTGTTCAGCCTATCCTACTCCAGTGCCCTCTCTAACACAAACCCAATTCACACCTCAGTCGATATTGGTTATCCCCTTCTTAAATCGTCAGCATTACCAAGGCTCCCTGATACTGGATAGCACCGAAACTTTGTATGTAATATGGGAATCCTGCCGGTACCCTAGGTGTAGGTGATCTATTGATTTGCAGTTATCCACAATTCTAGGATGGTGTAATGGATAACACATCCGCTGGTACAGAGAAGACCTGGGTTCACGTACCAGCCTTGGCACATATTTTAATTAATTGCTTCAGCTTTTATCCTTATAGTAGATAAAGTTGACACGCAATATGTCTCCAGGAAATTGTAATTACATCATCTGAGGTACAGGCATGATTTCCCCATTAAGTAAAAAGCTGAGGTGCTATTCCAGTTTCGGAGAGCCTCTCCAGTGGTGACGATTTAAGAAGGGGAAAATCAAGATGCTTGCAGGTGTAAGTTGAAGTTTGTGTTAGGGGGAGGGGGGGGGGGGCACTGGACGTTGCGATCTGTTCTTGAATACCGTCCGATTGTTTGGAGATCCCTAAGAGGTTGGATTAAAGGACGACATGGAAACAGTCCAGAGGCAGGCTGCTACATTTGTTACCGGTAGATTCGAATATCAGTCAAGCGTTACTGATGTGTTTCGGGAAGTCAAATGGGAATGCGACATTCTTTTCGAGGAACACTACTGAGGAAATTTAAAGAACCAACATTTCAATCTGGCAGTCCGGAACCGCGCGACTGCTACGGTCGCAGGTTCGAATCCTGCTTCGGGCATGGATGTGTGTGATGTCCTTAGGTTAGTTAGGTTTAAGTAGTTCTAAGTTCTAGGGGACTGATGACCACAGTAGTTAAGTCCCATAGTGCTCAGAGTCATTGGAACCATTTCAATCGGAGTGCTGAACCATTCTATCGCCGACAAGATGTATTTCGCATAAGGACCACGAAGATAAGATACTAGAAATCAGAGCTCATACGGAAGCATATAGACAGTTGTTGTTTCTACGCTCTATTTGCTAGTGGAACTGAAAAGGAAATGGAAAATTTGGAAATTTGTGGTGAGGTCTTATGGGACCAAACTGCAGAGGTCATCGGTCCCTAAGCTTACACACTACTGAATCTAACTTAAACTAACTTACATTAAGGACAACACACACACACATGCGCGAGGGAGGACTCGAACCTCCAATGGGGGGAGCCGCGCGGACCGTGACAAGGCGCCTCAGACCTCTCGGGAAAGGAAATGACTAGTGGTCGTACTGTGTACCTTCCGGCACGCACCGTACATCGGCTTGTGGACATATGTATAGATGTAGATGTAACTCTAAATTTAGCCTGCATATGAAAGATGTCAACCCTTTCATTTACAGGCACGCAAAACTCTCAGAAGAATGATGTCTCTTATTTACCAGAAAAACAAAAGACAGAACTTCTGTTGCCAATCGTCTCTCGGTAAAAACCTTCGTATTAGCCCATAACTCTCTCACAGCAGTTGCTTCGTGAGACGTATGTGGGAGGAAGTACACTCCTGGAAATGGAAAAAAGAACACATTGACACCAGTGTGTCAGACCCACCATACTTGCTCCGGACACTGCGAGAGGGCTGTACAAGCAATGATCACACGCACGACACAGCGGACACACCAGGAACCGCGGTGTTGGCCGTCGAATGGGGCTAGCTGCGCAGCATTTGTGCACCGCCGCCGTCAGTGTCAGCCAGTTTGCCGTGGCATACGGAGCTCCATCGCAGTCTTTAACACTGGTAGCATGCCGCTACAGCGTGGACGTGAACCGTATGTGCAGTTGACGGACTTTGAGCGAGGGCGTATAGTGGGCATGCGGGAGGCCACGTGGACGTGCCGCCGAATTGCTCAACACGTGGGGCGTGAGGTCTCCACAGTACATCGATGTTGTCGCCAGTGGTCGGCGGAAGGTGCACGTGCCCGTCGACCTGGGACCGGACCGCAGCGACGCACGGATGCACGCCAAGACCGTAGGACCCTACGCAGTGCCGTAGGGGACCGCACCGCCACTTCCCAGCAAATTAGGGACACTGTTGCTCCTGGGGTATCGGCGAGGACCATTCGCAACCGTCTCCATGAAGCTGGGCTACGGTCCCGCACACCGTTAGGCCGTCTTCCGCTCACGCCCCAACATCGTGCAGCCCGCCTCCAGTGGTGTCGCGACAGGCGTGAATGGAGGGACGAATGGAGACGTGTCGTCTTCAGCGATGAGAGTCGCTTCTGCCTTGGTGCCAATGATGGTCGTATGCGTGTTTGGCGCCGTGCAGGTGAGCGCCACAATCAGGACTGCATACGACCGAGGCACACAGGGCCAACACCCGGCATTATGGTGTGGGGAGCGATCTCCTACACTGGCCGTACACCACTGGTGATCGTCGAGGGGTCACTGAATAGTGCACGGTACATCCAAACCGTCATCGAACCCACCTTTCTACCATTCCTAGACCGGCAAGGGAACTTGCTGTTCCAACAGGACAATGCACGTCCGCATGTATCCCGTGCCACCCAACGTGCTCTACAAGGTGTAAGGCAACTACCCTGGCCAGCAAGATCTCCGGATCTGTCCCCCATTGAGCATGTTTGGGACTGGATGAAGCGTCGTCTCACGCGGTCTGCACGTCCAGCACGAACGCTGGTCCAACTGAGGCGCCAGGTGGAAATGGCATGGCAAGCCGTTCCACAGGACTACATCCAGCATCTCTACGATCGTCTCCATGGGAGAATAGCAGCCTGCATTGCTGCGAAAGGTGGATATACACTGTACTAGTGCCGACTTTGTGCATGCTCTGTTGCCTGTGTCTATGTGCCTGTGGTTCTGTCAGTGTGATCATGTGATGTATCTGACCCCAGGAATGTGTCAATAAAGTTTCCCCTTCCTGGGACAATGAATTCACGGTGTTCTTATTTCAATTTCCAGGAGTGTAGTATGGCTGCTCACAGCGCTTAGAAGCAGCTCACCTCTCTGCCTCCCCTTTGTCAACGTATCGCTTGCCCTCCCGCACTCTCACAAATCTTCCAGTGTTCGATACGCGGCAGTTGCATCTGCATAACTTTAAGGAGTAAGAGATGTCTCCAGCCAAGTCATAGACCCATTCTAATTCTGTCGAAATCCTATGACGTTGCGACAGCACTGTTCCAATAGTCAGAAGTTTGTCTGGCCTTCTACTTGTAACTGGCCGTGTAGTGAGATACCGCAACGAGGAAAATAGCACACCAACGTTCAGGGAGAAATTCATCACCATGCAGATGGCTACCTCCAGATACTTTCTACGATTGGTACTGCTTCCAGTGATTGGCAGTCAATGACGTAATAGAAGAATAGCACCTGTCTATTTCAGACTGAATAGCTACGTTTAGGTGCACTCAGTTCCAAACCCCACAAACACTCAATCCTCTGCGAATCACTATAGCTGCAGGGCTGCTATAGTATACATACGAAAATCCACTGCAAGGAGTGGACAATGTTCTAGCAGTATTATCGATTTCTTCGTTCCTTTTCCAGACACACATATGGTGATCAAAGAGAAAATGATTATAAGTATACTTCTGTATGTGCCCTGACCTCCAATATGATCGCTATGTTAGACATAGGAAACGTTATTGGTGCACCTTTAGTATGTGAGGGCTGCACTAAGAATACTTGATACATCTGCAATTCATCGATATCGAACGATTATCTACAAATACGCCCCTCTACGTTCCCTAATCTCCTTTAGCGAATTCCAGTGATGGCTATTCTAAAACTAAGGAGTCACCAGTTTTTAAATTGGGATATACCTCCATTATTCGATCCAAACAGTATCACAGAAAGTACAACACAAACCTTTGAATCATTTACATTGGTGCAACAATCTGGCACCTCCAAGCACAATTCAGGGCTGCTACAAGAGTAGATAAAGATTCTGGGTTTAATCACAACATTATTCATTTTTTCCCCCACACACTATTCGATGCTGGACCAGCCATGATACCATAGCCGCGGCTGGTAGCCGTGGGGTCTTAGGCGCCTTGCCACGGTTCGCGCGGCGCCCTCCTCGGAGGTTCGAGTCCTCCCTCGGGCATGGGTGTGTGTGTTGTCCTTAGCGTAAGATACTTTAAGTTAGAGTAAGTAGTATGTAAGGCTAGGGACCGATGACCTCAGCCGTTTGGTCCCACAGAACTTACTACAAATTTCCAACTGATATCATATTCCATTCAGAGCAGCAGTCAATGCGTATCCGTGAAGTTGTACTTATTTTGTTTATTTAGAACGAAACGCAGTACTTAAATGCTTATCCGACTATTATACATCAAGTGCTAATTAAGCAACAGGTGCAAGCCGGAACAAATCAGTGTCGATGTTCCCTCCAGCAACAGCAGTCACCTTAGTTCCTCCTACACCTCGAATCAGCTCCTACTCTGTCCCTTCGTAGTGGGTGGATTACACCCCCTTAAAAGTCCAGGCAAATGATTTTGAGCCTGACGTACTCTTCTGCTTTAGCTCATAGACCTATAAGTTCTTAGTGTTTGGGTTACTTCAAGATTCCGGCAAATGAATAAGAGTGATAAAAATGGGTTCAACCCTTCGAACTGGAAACAAAACGGCAATCCATGGAGTAGCTCAACACCATCTCTCCTACAAAGAAAAAGCTCAAATATGCAACTGCAGGGTCTTCTCGGACAGTGAAGGGGTAATTCCATTTGATGTCCTCCTTCATGGTGCAACAATCAACTTCGAAGTGCACTGTGCTACCCTTAGGAAACTGAAGGAACGACTTCAGCGTGGCTGTCTCTACAAAAATGCAAACTAACTTCTCTTTCTCCATAACAACACATGGTCTCACGCAAATATGCAAACCGGAGAGGAACTCTTAATACTTCATTGTACTGTTCTTCCTCATTCTGTACCTTCCGACTTCCATCTGTTTGGTTTAATGAAGGATGCACTCAACTGGAAGTAGTATATGGATGATGGGGAGGTTGCTGATGCAGCAAATTGCTGGCTCCAATGTCGACCAATAGAGTTGTACTGTACTGGCACGTAGACCCTCCTGGTAATGCGACGTAAGGCCATCGTTTTGAACAGATATTATGTTAAAAAGTAGGGCTTTGTAGACAAAAGAGTGGAGAATAGTACAGTACACTGGAATCCTGAATAAAACCAACCTGCTTACAGAAAAATATATTTTGCATTACTTACTGAACTCCATAATTTTTAAATGGTTGTATAGTAATGTTTGCATAACTGTGCTGCCAACATTTTAGATAATTACTAAATTATAATTATGATTCAAGTGACAAAGCGTGCACCTTGCTGTCGTAATCACCCTGGTGTATTTGGGATTCTGGTAGCACATTCCTACGATTTATTAATTATTTTGGAAGTTATCTGCCGTAGCTACTCATCCTGCAGGTTGGGAAGTCCACCATCTTTGACCCGATCAACCATTAGCGATATTCCAGCAGCGTCTCAGGGAAACCCTGGTGACGGCCGATGCAAACCTAACCGTTCGCTCGTCAGCCAGTGTCATCTTTGATCCCTTGCTGGTCTCTTCTTACAAAACACGCCATCTCACAATTCGGTGATGGGTGTTATGTTACGAGCTGTCAGTGTCTCAAGGCCAGAATCGTGCTACAATGTTTTGGGGAGCACTATGGTGAAATGGTTCAAATGGCTCTGAGCACTATGGGACTTAACATTTGAGGTCACAAGTCCCCTAGAACTTAGATCTACTTAAACTTAACTAAACTACGGACATCACTCACATCCATGCCCGAGGCACGATTCGAACCAGCGACCGTAGCAGTCGCGCGTGTCCAGACTGACGCGCCTAGAACCGCTCGGCCACAGCGGCCGGCAGCACGATGGTGAACTCAGGTTGATGTGCTGACCACTAAATTCGCCTGAGCCGAACCCGATGCAGCACGTATGGGTCGCTACTGGCTGCGATCTGCGCGCCCACAAGGCACCAACCCGTACGTTACGGCAATTGCGTGAGCTGTGTGTATATGTCTGGTGGGACACACATCTGGAAACCTACAAAGGACTGTCGAATCGCTTCTGCGCTGCGCTCCAAAGCTGATCGGACTCGCTGTTCAGCAGGCAGTCCTATTTGTTTAGGTCGTCAGGTTAATCGGTGCACTATCTGTCTAGATAAGACCCACTCTGAATGTGATTTTAGGGTCTTTCTGCTACCACACGTACACCTCTTCGCAGCACAGTCTCACAGAATTCGCTTGATACCGATCCACCGACTCTCTGTTTAGGCGAGATTCCGATGACGTCACCTCGACTGTTGGTGGATCAGTATCGGCACTTTACTGTCGGCAGGGACCCGAACCAGCGTTCATCAGTATGTACAGGATTACGCTCTGGCGACCATTAGCCACGGCGTCGGAGCCACATCAAAGGCCCCCAGTGTGTGCTTGCCGCTGCCCACACCACACAAAGGCCCACCGGACTGCCCACACTTTCATCTGGCGACGTTGCGCGCCACCAGCTGATTTCTGCCAGCGGCTGCTTGTTGTCAGTTCCCGAGCAAACATACGCACATGCAAAATGCAAAACGACCATTTTCAGACCCACAAAAAATGTTCGCTAGAGATTTCACTTTCCTACATCCCAACTTCATTCTAGTGGCACGTTCATTTTTAAGCACTTCTAGACAGGCTGCACAAACTTCCTCTACATCTCTGCACAGGCGTTTTCCGGCAGGAAACTGATCCAGGAGACTACGGCAGTTTGTAGTTTCTTATCATCTTCAAACCGTTGGCCACCGAGCCAGTTTTTCAATCGCAAAAAGATGGAATAAAGGCTGGGAAAAAATTATAACCATGGATGTTTAATAAGGGGACTTTTCGTGATGTTACAAACCTGAAACTGACGTTCGCTGTCTCAGTTGCTCCAAACATTACCTTCTGGTGGAAGTGTTTGGATAAAACATGCCAATTTGCGCCATTTACAGGTGTACTGATCATTCTGTTTTCAGTCTAAAGTGTAACAGAATCACATTTCAATTTTAATTTTAATAATCGACAGCCTCAGTTGCACCGGTTACCTAGAATCTGCCTAGGTTTCAGTCGGGATATCCCAACCTTCTTCGGAATAACAGTAACTACCGTTTGTCCATAGTGGACATGGTCAGATAAGTTTTTACAGTCTTACGATAATTTATGGATTTGTAGTTTTAGCTTGACGATGTCCACTATGGACAAACGGTAGTTACTGTTATTCTGAAGAAGGTTGGGTTATCCTGACCGAAACCTAGGTAAATTCAAGGTAAACGGTGCAACTCAGGCTGTTGATTATTAAAATTAAAATTAATATTTATACAGTTGCTGACAGGGCCGCGAAATGTTGAAGATATTTAAGAATCACATTTCATTCGCAAGTGGACGCATTCCAGCTATATCTGTATTTTCTCTTACGTGTATGAATGTTAGTGTCCATCTGTCTCCTTCCATTTTGATAGCCGATTGATACATCAATTCACACACTACTACACAATCTGTATACATTGACACTGTGATAGCGAAACTCCACCAGCATCCAGCATGTGCTATACAACTGTTGCTGTTGGTCCATCAAAATGGAAGCAGACAGATGTACACTAACAGAAAAAGGGCTCCCATACTGTCGCCGGCCAGCACCCAGCATTATGCCAGAAATAGCGATGTATCTTTCAGAAAACCGTCCGAAGATGAACCTGAAAACGTTAGAAAACCGGTTCATGGAATAACAAATAAATATTCAAAAAAGTGACTGGCTGCAGTTTTATGTACGAGGCCTGTTCAGAAAGTAAGCTCCGATTGATTGCCAAATTGAAACCACAGTGAACATCAGAAATGTTTTACTTGTAACAGTTAGCTACACCTTTCAGCTACTTCTCTACGTAGTCGCCGTTCTGACTTAGACTTTTGTCATAGCGTTGTACCAACTTTTCAATAGCCTCATCATAGAAGGCAGCCGCCAGTGCTTTCCGCCAATTCTCCACGCTGGCCTACACCTCGTTGTCTGTGTCAAAATGTTGTCTTCAAAGACAGCGGTTCATGTGACCAGAGATGAAACTCAGGGGGAGACAATTGCGGACTGTATTGTGGGTAATCTAACATTTCTATTTGAAAACGATGCAGGAGCATCTTCATTGCCCCTGCAGAATGTGGCTGAGAATTGTCGTGAAGACGAAACAGCACGACAGTTATGTAATGTTAGCTGCATAGCTTAAGGCGAAATTTCTCACCAGGCCCTCGTACTTGGCGGCAGACACTATTTTCTAGACATCTTTACGCACTCACTGCGAGCTCAGAAATGAGAAGAGCGACGTGATGCTAACTGGGGTTATACTAGAGACACTATCCAACACGTCTGTGCAAAGCTTTATCGGATTTTCATGGTCGTTTCCATTTCGCGACCGATCGGAGCTTACTTTCTGAACGCCCCTCGTATTTACACCTAATCTTTATGTTTTCAGGCGTGCTGATAGAGAAAATGTTAATGAAAATTCAAGATTAGCTCTCGTTTTGAAGCTAGGACAGCTTCACGTTATTGCCGATATAAGCTGGTTCATGTTATTACCTTGCTGTTATCCCTCGGAGGATGGTCAATCAAGGCATAACCACTTTGCCTGGCGTTTGTAGTTTTCTGCCTGTTATTCCTTGATTACTAGTGTCCAACAGTAATCGGCTAACGTTGATCATTGATGCATTTCACTTTCCATGGTATCTCATTTCCATATCCCAAATTTGCTCGTCGGTTACAGCACCGCAGCTGTCAGGAAAGGAGTCCAAGTTGGAATGTAGGAAGTGTAATTTTAAGGACATGTTGCACCTCAGTCTACTGTAGCAGTTCAGAAGATTTGCTACAAGATTCTTATAGTTTTCTGCCCTATTGTCTCCCGGAAGGTTTGTCGACATTTGAACAAAGGAGTCCCAAGCTAACTTTTCATCATCTGGCAGGATTGTACTGAAATACTCATCTTTGCGCAGTTTGCATATCTCGGGACCGACGACAATACCCTTTCTCATTTTTGCCTCACTAACAAGTGGAACTTCCTCGCGCAGATAAAGAAAATGCTTCCTCAATTTTGTCCATGACCTTTTCATTAGACCCAATTTTATTTGAATGGCAGGGAAAATTATGTTCTTAGATTCGACAGGTGCTTCGTGCATAACGTTGTAAGATCATGATTCAGGTGACTGATGCTTAGGCTAATCTTTCTTTTTATACTAAAGTGCTTTGACGCGACTATCTCAGAGGCGCAGGAAGCAATAGAATTTGATGTGGTCCTGTTGAGTAATAGGCCTACGACTTTCAGACATCCAGAAATCTGCCATTTAAACTTGTCATACTCCAATCGCAATAAAAATTGTTCCAAGTTATCATATGTGTCTTTCGTGCAAGGTGGATACCCAATCGGAATCGATGGTAACGTGTTGCCATTATGCAGTACAAACGCTTGAGACTTACTTTGGAGGAGTCAATGATACCAACTTCTTTTCACTTTCGAAAAATGGAAGGAATGGCATATGGCAGTTAGGAAACTCAGTCACATTTACTCTTTCACTGTTGTAGTCTTGATGCCAACAGTTAGCTTTACCTTTCGGCAGTTCCAGATATCTAAAAAATGGTTCAAATGGCTCTGAGCACTATGGGACTAAACTACTGTGGTCATCAGTCCCCTAGAACTTAGAACTACTTAAACCTAACTAACCTAAGGACATCACACACATCCATGCCCGAGGCAGGATTCGAACCTGCGACCGTAGCGGTCACGCGGTTCCAGACTATAGCTCCTACAACCGCTCGGCCACTCCAAAACAAATAGCTCTGAGCACTATGGACTTAACTACTGTGGTCATCAGTCGCTAGAACTTAGAACTACTTAAACCTAACTAACCTAAGGACATCACACACATCCATGCCCGAGGCAGGATTCGAACGTGCGACAGTAGCGGTCGCACAGTTCCTGACTGTAGCGTCTAGAACCGCTTGGCCACTCCGGCCGACCCAAATATCTCACAAGGTCATTAAATCCAGACTGTTTTATTTTGTGAATATCTGCACACACATCGTTACATACAAAAACAAGAGCTTTCGAAGAACTGGGTGTTGAAGGTGATGGTGCTGCACTAGTTTCCCTGCTGTCCTCGTCACTATCATAGTCAAGCGAGACAGGAACAGGTAGCGCGCTCTGGACGCATAGTCGACAGTATGTTAGGATATGTCATGGAAGACTTTTTCTTCTTGGAAATACCATGCGTTAATGGAGTTGTCATACGTGTAAAAGTAATTCACATGGTTTTGATAGTTCTTGCCACATCATGGGTGTAGTAGAGTCCATGGTAAATCTCTTACGATTCATTACGAATGAAGGCTCGAGACACAAAATATGCAACATGTATGAGGAGCCCAGGGCTTCTCCTGGTCTCCAACTTCACAGCGAAAGTACAGTCTGTACGCCTCCCTGATATACGACATGTTTGGCTTTCTTCAGGTGTTTAGTGTACCCTGTATGCAAAAGTAGCAAAAATTGTCAGCACTGTTTACGCATTTGAGAGGCATATTGAATCACAGGAATTACAATGACCACACTCACTAACTACGCTCCAGTAACATGTTCTTCCAGCTTACGAACAGTACACAGCTTTTAACAGATTGAAACTACACTTAAATGAAACATTCTCCTCTCCTCCTTTCCTCTTCCTCTTGTTGCTACGAGCAGTGGCTTAAAATAGCGACAAAATACAAACAGCTATTGTTGCCAGAAACTTTATCACTGTATCTACTATCAGTGGGCTTTAGAAGCCTATGTGGGAAGAGATTGACAAAGGATGCTAGTAAAGTGTAATTATAATTAAATAACGAGAGCTAATTACAGTTTTTCATTGCCGTTTTCGATACAGTTAACAAAGGTTTATTTCATCCCACATACATTTTTACTGACTGGCTAGTGTTGCTTTTACTGTAGTGGTTTTCTTTCTGTCATTCGACTTTAGATTTCCTATTAGTCCAACTCTTTCAGCTCTCTGGGAGAACGCTGTGAGAAGGAAAGATAGGAAGCAGACGAAATTGTTAAAAGAAAAGAAAAAATAAAAAAACAAAAAAAAAAACAAAAAAAAAGAAACAGCAACTAGTTGCATAAAAGAAATTTTATTTGTTGATCGGTTTGAAGCACCAAGTGCCTTTCTTCAGAATATAAGAAAATTAGAATTATCGCTTTATTAGTGAGCGTCAAAAATAAACAGGTGTATGCAGCATATTACTGTAGTCATACGGACAACAGCGCATGTACAAATATAGTGTGAGAAAAATAAACAACAGCCGTAGACATCACACAAGAACTGGTGGTAAACAGCTAAAGTTCTTGCATTATGTCTACCCTTGTTGTTTGGTTTCCTTATGCAATATCTGTACATGCGCTGCTGTCCGTATGACTACAGTACTATATTGCACTCTCCTGTTTATTTTTGACGCTCGCTAATAATGCGATAAGTCTAATCTTGTGAAGAGGGGCACTTGGTGTCTAAGACTGGCCAAGAAATAAAATTTTGTTTTGTGCGACTGGTTGTTGATTTATTCCAGTCATTACTTTCATAGTCGCTGAGGATGAATAAAACGCTAAAATCTGACCAAACATACCGCAACGTGTTCTCAATGTTTTCGGAATGAGGACGCAGACCTAATATAAGTTTCGTTAGTTCCTCTTAAGGAAAACACTGGACTACAAGAGCACCCTTTTAATAACACATTACGTCTCTTCTTGGTTATCCGAAGCATATAACCACAAACGAAGTTACATTAAAGAGGCTAAGTGCGTTGTATTATTAGATCAAACATATATTTAAGATCATGAAAGAGGTCTGAAAAAACGTTCCTGACTCTGTGTTAGTCACGAAAGCACTGTGAAATTTACTATTTAAAACAATTGTTGCGTGCACACAACGGAAGTTAGGAACAGGAAGCAGTCGTAGCCAGCTGTCTACTATTGTTTTGTGGCATCGAAGTTGCCGAAGCCTGCTTCAAAGCAACGTATCTCGTTACGTCCGTAACGTCATCTCCTCTTATTAACCTCCACTGACTATGAATAACATTTTTATTTATTGTCTTCTACTTTCCTTTGTTTCAAATTCTGACAAAGGAACGACGGGAATTGACAATCCTTGGCCGTCAAGTCTTTGAAATATCAATCGAAACTAATGTTCTTCACAGTTATAATCCGTTCGCGACTATTGGCTCAGTAGTAGGCGCGAGGTCGGGACTATGGGACTGGTATGTAACCTTACCCCCACTGTAGACGGCCACGCAGATGACCGTGGTTGCTAGAGTCCTGTCGTTTCTAAAACAGTAATTGATTATCAGGGAAAGTATTAAACAAGTAATTTCTGCAAATAACTTATTCCATTTTCTTACGTAAATTTTGAATGACAGTCATATAGCAGCAAGTCACATACGAGACAACGAAAAATACCACAAGTTTTTTGAGTATCCCACAGCAAATTAAGGAAATTGATTCTAAATTCGGGCTTCTAAATTCGGCACCAGTCTGAATTTAGTAAATAAGTAAGACGACTGTTAACTGTAGTTCTAAATTACTAAAGAAAATCAAATGCAATCAGAGAAGTGGCAAAATGGTGAACTCCCTCCATTATGGTCAAACCTGCATAGCAGTAATGTCTATTGGCCATGAAAAATTCGACAGCTACGAAAATGAAGATAATAGGATTTATTAGTGTTAAATAATTATCTACCCTCTACGGGAAATAAGGATAATCAGATTTCAATGCAATTGGAACGGCGAAATATGAAACACCAAGCAAGAAACAATACATTTTTCTCACAACTAAACATGAAATGAGAAATTTCAAAAAGTATAGTTTTAATTGTCCAGTATTACTGGACGTCAGTTACCTGTATTTTACTGTTAGTCTAATATAAGTTTCAAAAATGGTTCAAATGGCTCTGAGCACTATGGGACTTAACATCTTAGGTCATCAGTCCCCTAGAACTTAGAACTACTTAAACCTAACTAACCTAAGGACATCACACACATCCATGCCCGAGGCAGGATTCGAACCTGCGACCGTAGCGGTCGCGCGGTTCCAGACTGAAGCGCCTTTAACTAGGTGGCCACACTGGCCGGCCAATATAAGTTTCACTGAAATTATAACTATTTGCGCTGTCTCTGCCAGTTATATTGAAGAAACTGACTGACTGATTTAGACGTTTTTACTGACCGATTTGGATCGATCTCCGACTAAGCAAAACAGGCATGATATTGAAAAACTATTTCTTTCTTTAAGCGACAGATTAAATATTAATCAATGACGCCCAGTTCTATTACCGTAGGAAATCTGCAGATCTGCAAGGTCCCAGCCAGGGTGCCAATGACTGAGGGTAGTGATAACATCGAGAAGGTAGAATTTTACATAAATAGCTTTACGATTCACTTATCAGTTTTCAGTGCGATTAAATTGAATTGCATTGCAAAATTTTGTAAGCTATTCTGATGTGGACTGTCTTAGAGGTTGTCGATACTGATGCGTCGATGGTGATGACTTCTACGACAACAGCTGCCTTTACGGGAACACTTTGGTTAACTGCAGAAGATTTCGGGGCAGGTTCTGGACGTTAGATGGGACATAACCGTTCTGCCCTCGTACGTCGTCCATACTGTGACTCTTGAGATGTGACTTCACCTCACTTAGACCTACTGCTCGTTTTGTACGAGGTACAGATATCCATTCTAAGTAGTAGTTGGTACTGAAGTGCCTAGTGCGTGCACTGCTATCTAACAAGGCAGCGCCCAGAGGAGTTGCTACCATCACAGTTTGCTCTCAGACAAGCGTGGAAGCACCTAACTTCCCCTAACATTACCTTGCTGATATGGCCCAGTTTAGTAATAATTTACATAAAATTACAAAATTTCTTAAAGATCGTTTCACAAAATGCATACTAAAAACGGAAAAGTTATTTTGTTTAACTCGCAGATGAAATCTGGAGTTACAAATAAAAACAAGTATATTTGCAAGTAGAAAATCAGATAGTTAAGAAAAAAATTTAACAAAATATCACATCAGTTACATGTTTGTCCTTTCGAGGGTCCGCAGCGAGCTATATGTCTCACAGAGAGGGCATAAGTAGAAAAATCAGAATCGCTGCTATGTTTAAAGTTTTTCGTGCTTTATTGTTTAGTTTGCGATAGGCCTATTTCGGCTACAGTGCCATTTACTAGCAGCACCCTTTGTTTCTATTGATGTAAGTGCTATTGTATAATCACACTATATTGTCGATAGTTACACATAAAAATAGAAACAAATGATAACGAAGAAATGTATTATTCACAGGTAGCTAGAAAATGGCATTGTAGCCGAAATAGGCCTACCGCTATCGCCAACCAAACAAAGCACTAAGTACTTTAAACATGGCAGCAATTTGGATTTTTCTACTTATAATGTCTGATATGTAAAATTTAATCAAAAAATTCACAGCGAAAATGCTGAATGTTGTTGCTTGGTACAGGTAGCGTTGTGTGGGCGCTCCTGGAGGAGATTTATACTTGAAGACACTGTCTCGCGGCGTCGATCTTGGCCAGCAAGTATGTTTTTCTGTATTCCGTAAGTTAGCTCGAAAACTATTGACGCATGTTCCATAAATCAACCAAAAACAACGCCATTCTCTGCTATAAAATTGTAACCGTCATTTTCCGACTCGAGAAATGAGATCAGCAGACAGATTATGACACTAGATCCCAAAATGTTGCGTTTTCATGGCAAATAGAGCACACACGTCTGGGGAAGATATGATCCGATTAACAAGTTCTACAAACAAGGAAACAAGGTTCAAATGGATCAAATGGCTCTGAGCACTACGGGACTCAACTGCTGTGGTCATAAGTCCCATAGAACTTAGAACTACTTAAACCTAACTAACCTAAGGACATCACACACATCCATGCCCGAGGCAGGATTCGAACCTGCGACCGTAGCGGTTCCAGACTGTAGCGCCTTTAACCGCTCGGCCACTCCGGCCGGCAAGGAAACAAGGTCTGCGCAGCGCAAGAACATGCCGGGACAGCTGGCGGCAAGCATGGACTGCTGGATGGAATGGCTGTGGTCACGAGGGTGCACGACCTCGTCGTAAACCGGATCCAGCAAGCTTTAAGATGAGAGAAACCTCCACCATTGTGATATCCCGCGATTCTCCAGTGACTTGGGTTCGTGTTGCTGCACGTTGTGTCGCCGAGGCGAAGAGCAGCGAGTGGACTGCTTCGGGAAGGCGCATCTGATTAGCTTTCCTCGACTTCTTATTACTATTTACTGCGTTAAACTTGTTACAATTTGTTAAGTTCAACCAGCGGTAATTTTTCTTGCCTGGTGGCCGCTAACGCCCCAGTTATCTGCCCTGGGGGTTAGTGTATGTAACGGCAGTGTACGTTTCCTCGCCTTGCCGCTGCTGTCCGGTAAGGCGTGTAGTTTTGACAGGTTTCTCGATTGTAGTCCAGCTGGTGATTCTTCTACTCTGGTGGTAGTGATTCCTTTCTTGTTCCGGTCGCTCTAAGCACAGTATTCCGGGGACGTAGTGCAGACCTCCGGTTCCGGCTTTGGCATATTGTTCCATCATTGCATTTCGTTTATCGGACGTCAGGTAGATTCAGCAAGATTATCATTAGTCACTCATTAAACTGTTACTAGTCCGAGTTACCATCTTGTGAAGTGAATGCAACTCTTGGCTGCCTATCTCATCGCTCGCGAAAGTGTTTCTTGCCGGACCTTCTCAGAGGTCGATTCCTGGAGCACCGTCAGTGGCCCCTTGGCTCTTGTGAAACATGTGTGTTCTAAAAGGAGGTCTGATGGCCAGTAGTTCAGTGTAACGCTCCTTCAGCCCACGCCTTCTGCGGGTATAATCTGCCTCAGTACACTTTAAGTAACTTATGTACTGGTCCTTTTATTATTGTATAAACTTTGTAACACAACCCTTAACATCCACTGAACACTACACTGCTAGATTTATTCCAGAAGGCGACCAGAACTATTAACTAGACAAATATAGCCTTTAATGTAGGCATTACAAGGTATAATAATAAAAAAAATAACACGACTTTTTTTTGTCTAGTTAATAGTTCTGGTCGCCTTCTGGAATAAATCTAGCAGTGTAGTGTTCAGTGGATGTTAAGGGTTGTGTTACAAAGTTTACCATCATCTTATTTCACCCGTTTGGTGATCAGTTGCTTGTTTTTTAATTAATCTTTGTTATTGTATTTGCTGTTTTACAGCAGGTTTCTAAATTTTTATATTATTGCCGTTTCTGGCGTGTAAGGCCTTCAGCCGTGATTGTGGCCTTAAAATTCTAATTGGGTATTTGTATTTTAGCAGTAAGCCTTAAAACCTTATTTACTGCCATTATTGGCGTCTGATGCCTACAACTGTGTTTGTGACGACTTGCCTTTAATATTTCAATATCTGTAATTTGTAAGTTGCTGCGAGTTTTAAGCAATTCTTAATTTATGGCCAGTCCTGGCGTGTAAGGCCTTCTGTCCAGATCACAGTGGCTTGCTTTTAAAACATTATCTGCTGTACCTGTATTTAAAGGTGATTTGCTAATTTGCAACTCACTGAAAACACTATTATTGTCACAGTTTTTATTCCTTCATTAATAACATGTGGTATTTTTATTTATTGTTGAGTCTGGAATTACTGGTCTAAAAAAATGTGTAACTGTAAAAGGCAACCAACAGTAGCTGATTACAGCCCCAGCCACAATCGTAACCGAATCCTGCCTTCCCCTGGCTACCAGGTTACACACACTCCCCTCCAGTGGTACATTCAAGATCACCAAAGCTGTTTTTTCAAACAAAACACAAATACGGAAATGCATATGACTATCTGACAAAAAGTTAAAAGTACGAAAATGTACCATGAGCTCCAAACAAAGTATATCTATATGTTGAGAAAGTTACTTTGAAATTTCTAAACAGTCGCCTTTAACCGCAGCTGACGTTTAGAAATAATTCACAATTTTCTTACTGACAGTTACAATGACTGCTTAGCTAAATGTGAAACTGGAAAAAAACGCAGGCACCTGCCAATGCATTGATGGTTGTGGAACAGATAACTGAAGTTCTCAGACTGAATTATGATCAGCGACTGTCCTAACACACTAGTGTTGCTAATTATCAGTGCAAGATGAGCAGAGTGTTGATTCAATCTTTGGCTCCGTGTAGTACAACACTAGTGAAACGCCCAGCTTAAGGACAGGAAAGGTAGTTTAAATTGTGGAAAGAGGCCAAAATAAGGGGCTGTCAGTTACACTCGAACGTACTACTTTATTATTTGATCAAACATCACAAAAGCCCAAAAAATTTTTTTTAAACACACAGCTTTAATCTCTGGGACTTAATTACCGGCTGAAAGCCACCTTAATAAAAAACGGCTGAAGTCCAATAACTTAAAACGCAAGTATAATAAGAAATTTAAAAGGCAAGCCTTATCTTAAAACAGTTATTTAGTTAGGCTGCAGTAAACAAGTTAAATTGAAATCGGCTGAAGGCCTAACACTTAAAACTCCATACCATGAATTCTTTTTAAATACCAAAGGCCTTACGTGGAACAGTTCTTTAATTCAGGCTGAAGGCCTTAAGAGCAAAGAACTCAAACTCAAAATCGGCTGAAGGCCCAAGACTTAAAATTCAGCACTACTAAAATTTTTAAAATGCCAAAGGCCTTATGTGACACAGTTCTTTGAACTAGGCTGAAGTCCTTAAGAGCACAACAGCTCAAAGTCAAAATCGACTGACGGCCCAAGACTTAAAATTCAACAACATTAAAATTTTTAAAATACCAAAGTGCTTACGTAAAACAATACTTTAAACTATGGTGAATGCCTTAAGAGCAAAACAGCTGTAATTTAAAGCCAAAATCGGCTAGAAGCCATACAAGTACAAACAACAAGAACATATTTTTAAAAAAATAGGGCAGTACACCCAAGGGCGCTCAGATGTTCGAGGGTCGGCCTGGAATTCAAACATTAACGCTCGCTTAGGTGAGACAGGTAGTCGGCCCAACCATTTTCAATCCGCTTGGAACCCAACCGACAGACAGCCAACGGACCAATGCTCAAGATCAGTTCCGCTCCACATCTGCACCAAAACTCAAACGATGCTAAGAGCGGAGACTGGAACAACAACCAGAACGGATCGCAGACAACCTACAAGCGATGGACGACCCAAATACACGTCGTCTAATCAGACGACCGACCAACGGCCAAACAAGGTCGTTGCCACTCAAGCGTGTGTGTCGGCAATCGTCGTCCGAGTGATGGCTATCCTGTCCTTCCTCGCTACTCCCACCAACCAACCAATTCAGAGCCAGTACGCCGACTATCTTTAAATAACTTGTCAGTCAAACCACATAAACTACACACAGTTTCACAAGCACTTGCACGAAGAACTAGACAATGCTAACGGCAGCGACCGAGCAAAACAAGGACGAATCACGAATCGGCACACACAGTCAACGCAAAAGCGATCGCGGGCCAAATACACGTCGTCCGACAAGACGACCAGCCGACGATCAACCAAAGTCGTCCCCACTCAAACCATGTGTTTCGGCAATCATCGGCGAGTGATGGCTATCCGCGCCTCCCTGGCGCTGCACGCCCCACCGGTGCTACGACGCAACTGCGCCAACCGACATACTGCTACACATCAACACGGAGACAGCAGTAAAATAACTGGACAGTGAACATCACAGGCTACACACAATTTCACAAACACTTGCACGAAGAACGAGACCAATGCTAAAAGCAGTGACTGTGTAATCACCAGGCCGAACCACGAGTTGAGACACACACGGCCAACCCATAAGCGACAGGCGAGCAAATACACGTCGTCCGGTAAGACGACCAGCCGACGATCAACCAAGACCGTCCCGAGCCATGTGTGCCGGCAACGGTCGGGCGAGTCGTGGCTATCCGAACCTCACTGCCGCTCCCGCCCGACCGAGCGTCTGCCGTGTCCCAACTGTCCGACTGCCAGGTCCGAACTGCACTGCTGGCGCGTTCCAACTCCTTGGACGACACACGACGACCAGGAAGTAATAGCAGTCCGCAAAGATAATACGGCAGGGCTCATTCGATAAGCGTTGCTGCTGCCGCTCACGGGCAGGCAATGCAGCAACTCAGTGACACAAGTAAGTGAAACTAAGATAACGAGGTGGCAGTACGGCAAAAACAGGATGTTAAATGAGAGACGGCACCAACACGAGCCACGCACGGCTCAACTAGGATTACAGACTCGAACTTTGGACAGCCAATCGCCTGCTTCAGTGGAGTCTGCAAGCTGCCAAGATGCGCGCCCTGGTGCCATTAACTGCTTCGAGCTCCCTGTCTTTTCTGTCCGAATCGAACAGCTCACTCTTTCCCTCCCCCTCCAAGAAAACCTGACCACCAACCATTTTATAAGTACTCGCAGCCCAACACTGTCGTAAGTGTTCCTTCAGCAAAAGCGTGTCGTGTCTCTTCTCTGAAAGGCTTCTGTGTGATCCGTCCTAGTGACATCACATGAATTTTACCAACTGGCGCTTCCGTATCCAGCACCTAGTCTTGCTTCCCAGATCCTGGGAAATTTAAAGAAATGCGCCAAAGGCTAGCCACAAAAAGGCACTATTTTTAGCATGGGCAGTATGCCCCTGCTGTACAAATTCTTTCTCCAATCGCACTGCTCTTAGCTCTGCTGACCACAGAGAAAGCATCCAATAACACCAAACAGTAGATGCAGTCCGCTAGGGAGCCGCTCAGCGATGCTATGCGATTGCCTCCGTGACAATGCTTCTCTCGTGGTCCGACTCTGTTTCCACGAATTCCTGTGACCCAGCTACATACCCAGACTCACTTTGTTCTGCGTGATCCTCCAACACCAGTCCTCAGTCCACCGTGTGTGCAATTCCTAAGGTATCTCAGGAAAGCAAAGAACAGGACCAGCAGCAGGTAACACTTTGGAGATCTGCCACTTAGAGGAATATCAGGCCTAGGAAACTGACCACTTATGCCTTTACTTAAAGTGTTGCTGGAAACTATGTAACTAATACATCTTCAACAGAAGTACATACTAGAAATGACAAGCTTTAAGATTTATTTTTCATATTTAATTCCTTGACAGATTCCAACTTTTTTTAAAAAAGTGGCAGAAACTGTTACCCTAAAAAAAAAAAAAAAAAAAAAACTGTGCGACCTGAGCTGCTGAGCAATTTATTCCACTTGGGCTTCCAAAATTTCTTGCTCATTCTGCAAACATGCCATATTTGTAGCAGAATTAAAGCAAAAATCTAACGAGCAGACTCAGTAAATGACGTCAGTGTTAATTGATATTGCCACAGCCATTCGCAACAGCAGCAGTTATGTTCACAATTGTTTCTTTCGAAATAATTTTAGAAATTGGCAACAGAAGGCGGCACCAGTCAAGAGACTGCTAGCAAGGCCCCATACATTGTTTACATATGAAATGGGACCAGTTTTGAGTATTAAGTGGCTCATGTGGCGAAAATCATGGTCCGACCTATATTCGGATGCTGTCTTTCTAAAACAATGTTGTAGCCCGAGCAGTTTTCAAGGTTGAAGTGTTGAATGTGAAAATACTAGTTAATACAAGAAGTCACAGCAAAAATGTTTACTGTTAAAAGCTATTTTTGTCAGATTCTGTCTCCTCATTATCCGCTAGTTGAATTAATTATCATTCTGAATGAAAAGAGTCAAGCCAAATAGCTAGTCAGTTTTCATGACGCCCCGCTTGGATTAAAATTTTGCGCTGGAGGTGGCCCCTTGAAACTGATAGTGGGACAGGAACAAGCATTAGTTGCAAATAGTAATGAGCGATGTTCGACAAGAATTTCAAGTTTATCTATGTGGCAACCAACAGCAATAGCTCCCAACAGGTTACAACGAAAGGTAACTCTGCCAACCACAGCATGTAAATAAGATTCAGGCAACTAAGGCAAAATACGTACAACCACGAGGAACCCACTATGACAAATTCACATTTAATGCTGACCTGGCTACTTTAATCAAATTCTTAATAAACAATGCATGTGCACAAAATAAATTAGTATTCTGTGCCAGCTGATAAAAAATTATTCACCCCTTTCTCAAGGCCAGAGTTGGAATTAATTTATAAAAGTTATTTTTTGTGACTCTGACCTTCACAAAGTGTGGTTCCTTGCCCATTCACCATGTGACCATATAAAGTTTTGAGTAAATAAAGGTCCACTCAGACCGAGTGTCTACCAAGTACATCCATATAGGTTCTTATCCGAACAGGATTCTTCATTTGAATAATAAAGAGATAGCCTAAAGATGTACTCAATATACTCACTGATAAATTCATGAACATATACACTCCTAGAAATTGGAATAAGAACACCGTGAATTCATTGTCCCAGGAAGGGGAAACTTTATTGACACATTCCTGGGGTCAGATACATCACATGATCACACTGACAGAACCACAGGCACATAGACACAGGCAACAGAGCATGCACAATGTCGGCACTAGTACAGTGTATATCCACCTTTCGCAGCAATGCAGGCTGCTATTCTCCCATGGAGACGATCGTAGAGATGCTGGATGTAGTCCTGTGGAACGGCTTGCCATGCCATTTCCACCTGGCGCCTCAGTTGGACCAGCGTTCGTGCTGGACGTGCAGACCGCGTGAGACGACGCTTCATCCAGTCCCAAACATGCTCAATGGGGGACAGATCCGGAGATCTTGCTGGCCAGGGTAGTTGACTTACACCTTCTAGAGCACGTTGGGTGGCACGGGATACATGCGGACGTGCATTGTCCTGTTGGAACAGCAAGTTCCCTTGCCGGTCTAGGAATGGTAGAACGATGGGTTCGATGACGGTTTGGATGTACCGTGCACTATTCAGTGTCCCCTCGACGATCACCAGTGGTGTACGGCCAGTGTAGGAGATCGCTCCCCACACCATGGTGCCGGGTGTTGGCCCTGTGTGCCTCGGTCGTGTGCAGTCCTGATTGTGGCGCTCACCTGCACGTCGCCAAACACGCATACGACCATCATTGGCACCAAGGTAGAAGCGACTCTCATCGCTGAAGACGACACGTCTCCATTCGTCCCTCCATTCACGCCTGTCGCGACACCACTGGAGGCGGGCTGCACGATGTTGGGGCGTGAGCGGAAGACGGCCTAACGGTGTTCGGGACCGTAGCCCAGCTTCATGGAGACGGTTGCGAATGGTCCTCGCCGATATCCCAGGAGCAACAGTGTCCCTAATTTTCTGGGAAGTGGCGGTGCGGTCCCCTACGGCACTGCGTAGGATCCTACGGTCTTGGCGTGCATCCGTGCGTCGCTGCGGTCCGGTCCCAGGTTGACGGGCACGTGCACCTTCCGCCGACCACTGGCGACAACATCGATGTACTGTGGAGACCTCACGCCCCACGTGTTGAGCAATTCGGCGGTACATCCACCCGGCCTCCCGCATGCCCACTATACGCCCTCGCTCAAAGTCCGTCAACTGCACATACGGTTCACGTCCACGCTGTCGCGGCATGCTACCAGTGTTAAAGACTGCGATGGAGCTCCGTATGCCACGGCAAACTGGCTGACACTGACGGCGGCGGTGCACAAATGCTGCGCAGCTAGCGTCATTCGACGGCCAACACCGCGGTTCCTCGTGTGTCTGCTGTGCCGTGCGTGTGATCATTGCTTGTACAGCCCTCTCGCAGTGTCCGGAGCAAGTATGGTGGGTCTGACACACCGGTGTCAATGTGTTCTTTTTTCCATTTCCAGGAGTGTACATATAAAAATATAGTGGAGTTGTACACAGCTATTCATAATAGTATAGTAAGCACACACACACACACACACACACACAGACACACACACACACACACACACACACACACACATCTTGCTTCGCAAATACTGCGGAAATGGAAAGTGCTATTGATGTGGTTTTCAAAGAGTGGGTTGGTAGTCAGGGGCTTCTATTGTAGCCAAACAACAGACTGTAATAATAATTAGAATGTGTATTTTTTGGACAAACACATATTTTTAAATGGAACAATTCCTATTGACATTAACAAATTAAAAGTAGGGTAAATTAGATTGTCAGTGGTGTTTGTTGCAGTATTGTAGTTGGAGATGTTTACAAGACATTGTATTTTGAAAAGATCCCACACCGACACTTGTACAATAACTGTGGTAGCACACACTAAAGAACGACACAAGTGCATAAAGTAGTTTTGCGGATTCTGACCAGTAATGGGACAATTGGCCATCATAGGTTGCGTGCAAAATGACCACAAGCAGCTTCTAGTATGATATGGAATGAGTGGTGCACATGTGATAGCATTTCAGCGGAGTTGTCCGAGCAGGGTGCAGTAATACCTTGTTACATATCATCGGGTGTAGTTCGCGTGTTGTTTTAGAGAACGTCTTTATGCATTCCCCACAGAAAAGCGTCTACAGGCGTCAAATAAGGGGAATGGGTCACCAAGGTACAGGTCCTCTGCATCCGAACCAACGATTTGGAAACAATTCGTGAAGGCATGCTGTAGTACTTTTCCACTATGGGCTGGACGGCCGTTATGTAGGCACCATAGATTCCTCCTAGTCTGGAGAGAAGCGTGTTCTAGCTTCCATGGAAGATTGTCTGTTAGGAGGCCGCGATACTTGTGCAGTGTTCCATCTATGAAACACGGGCCTATGAGCTAAAGGTTCACTATCCCACACCGCACGTTGACACTCCATGAATGCTGCTGTTCCACCTGACGAAGCCAAGTGGGGTTGTCAAAAGATCAGTACTGTATGTTTTGGCACTTTGTCTGTCCATTATTGATAAACGTGGCTTCATTATTAAACAAGATACATGATACATCTAGAGTATCTTGTCTTAATGTGCGTGTAGAGAAGTTAACACAATTGTCATAATCATTTCCAGGCAGCTCCTGATGGAGAGATGTGTGATGGGAATGGAATATATGTCGATGGAGAATATATTGGACACTTGCCTGACTCATGCCACTTCCTCATGTGATTGCATGGGAGCTTACGTGCGAATAAACTGTAACAGCAGCGAGAACATTTATTTCCTCTTCTTCGACGTCACTTGTTTCTTTCTGTTACGTTGTCTAAGTGTCATTACCACTTTCAAGTAACTGGTTGAAGGTGTTGATAAATAACTGCCGGAATGATTGACGTCTATTGTGATATCTTCCCGCACACACCATACAAGAACGAACCGCATTCTTCCTACAGCCTCCAAACACCATGAGCATATCGGCTTGTTCTGTGTTAGTAAATTTTGCGTCTACTCACGGCCAGTGCTTGGGCTGTCACACGCTAACTGACCAGCAAGTTGCAAGCACTCTGCAAGCAAACATAACAACTTCTGCAACTAACACCACTGACTTTCTAATTTGTACGAGAGAAACGCTATTTCTATGTTATAAGAAATCTTAGACATAACACAAGACAAAGAATGCTTCAACTAACTCAAACAATATGGCCTGTGTATTAGGGTGTGTGTAATTATTCAAATGTGATAATGGAAAGAAAGAATCTAGGTTTTAAATGTGTCATGGAATTTGTAAAAAGAACGTGTGGTAGACTTGATAACATAAAATTTGATCTAGTATGATATTAATTTCAAATATAAACAAAAGATCAAATGAACTATGCCCATTCTTATTCATGTTGGTCCAAAAGTCTCTATAAAAAGTGTCTTCATCTAATCGTATAATGTGAAAATTATTAATTGTTCATAACAGGTATTAACACAGTCTGAAAGAGAATATGAGCTAAATAAAATAATAAAAAAACAGAGTCGTCAATCACAAAGGTTCACAGAAAGTGAACACATAACAGTCAATTTAACATGAGGCTGAAATCGCTCTGTATCGTCACACGAGAACTGTGAGGCATTCACTTCGTCTCACGAGGGTGGTGGGGGACTCATCAATGCACAAGGAGGGGGGAAACTGTGGGTCAGCTCAGTGGACCTCCATCTGGTCATGGTTTGCAGTGTGGGCTTGACGCATCTGGCAGGTTCAGCATCGGCAGTAGACAGCAGGTGGTACATCTCCAAGTCTACCCAGGCATGGTCTGGAGAGAGGTGTCAGTGATGCTAGGTGAGACATCACTTGACCGATGACAGGATCAGTGCTGTTGATGCCTTAGGAGTAGCCTGATTACTGGTCACGTTAGCGCTGTATCATATGATACGAACGTTTTTAGCTACAGCAGTTATTCTATACGTTTTCCACAGTATTTAATTTTTCCGTAGTACCGGCCCCATGGGAACATGCGTATGTGGGCAGGAACAAACGGTCTGTGGTTCGTCACAAAGGTTGATGTGATGCCGGTCATTCATGCTGTCAACTCTACTGTGCCAAGGTAGTGAGTTACTAACCGCTCCATTGAGCTGAACAGTAGCTACTCGTCAAGTGGCGTGAGCAGCTAGGTCCTCCCTGTCTGAGGGTTCAAACTGAGTAAGGTGTGTAGATCAATACCGAATGTGGTGGTAGACAGCATTTACGGTATTCACACTAAGAGAACAAAAAGTGAAATGAGCGTGTGGCATTGTTGGCCGGGAGGCCCCATCCATGGAAGTTCTTATTGCAGTCGACGCTACAATGGGCAAATCGTGCGCCGGTGATCAGGGCGAAATGATGATATTCACAACACAACACCCAGTCCACCAGCGAAGAAAATCTCCAATCCGGTCGGAATCGAACACGGGCCCACTGCGTGGCAGGCAGGCACGTTACCACGCAGCTAAGCAGGCAGACACTAAGAGATCAGACATATGGTAATGGTTAAGGCCCATTTAGCACGTTAATGCGTTGTGGTACAGACTGGCTAACTGATAATTCCTCAGCCGAAGTGGCCGTGCGGTTAAAGGCGCTGCAGTCTGGAACCGCAAGACCGCTACGGTCGCAGGTTCGAATCCTGCCTCGGGCATGGATGTTTGTGATGTCCTTAGGTTAGTTAGGTTTAACTAGTTCTAAGTTCTAGGGGACTAATGACCTTAGCAGTTGAGTCCCATAGTGCTCAGAGCCATTTGAACCATTTTTGATAATTCCTCCTTAATGAAGGAAGGTGATTCTGCATAATTGTATTGTAGGCCCTGTATGTGATAATTGCAGTAGGTAAATGTGTTCATTTCCTATCATACAGCAACAACGTGACCAGCATCACAGACGATGAAACGTGGGTTCTTCACTTCGAACTGGAAACAAATCTAAAATCGATGGAGTGGCGCCAGACCACTTCTACTTCAAAGAAGAAGTTCAATCTCGCAACCTCAGCCAGTAACATCATGGTAACGGTCTTCTGGTACTCTGAAGGAGTTATTCTGTTTGATGTTCTCCCCCATGGTGCAAAGATCAACTCTGAAGTGTGTTGCGCTACCCTCAGAAGGTTGAAGAAACGACTTCAGTGTGTTAGTCGCCTCAAAAATACAGATTAAGTTAGTCTTCCCCATGACAAGGCAAAACCTCAGACAAGTAAGAGCACCAGAAATGAGCTCACAAAATTTCAAAGGACTGCTATTCCTCATCCACCCCACAGTCTGAACCTCGCACCTTTCGACTTCCATCTTTTGGGCCCAGTAAAGGACGCGCTCTGTGGAAGGCAGTACGTGGATGACGAGGAGGCTGTGGATGAAGCCAGACGTTGGCTCCAACCTCGAGCAGTGGAGTGGTGGCATGCGAGCATACAGGCCCTCCCAGTGACGTGGAGTAAGGCCGTCGCACTGAATGGGGATGTTGAAAAATAGGGTTTAGTAGCCAGAAGAAGTGATGGGGAGTAATATGACGTATTGGAAACCTGGATAAAACCAATCCCTGCTTTCAGAGAAAAGTGTTGCTTTACTTATTGTACGCCCATCGTAAAATGTATGTATGTACGTGTATATGTGAGTGTACATGTATGTCCTCCTGAAAAATTTGGTACATAGTCAGCCAACAGTCACTGTGGGAGTAACAACCACCTACCTATCACCATTCCAGAGATATGACGTCATTAACGATGATGCGTGAAAAATTGCTGCATAATGCATGACGTTTAAGTGTGTTACGTATGTGCTACTAACTGTATTCGCAAAAAAATCCGCAGGTAGTATCTATATATGTCACTAAATGCACCTGTAATGTATATTGTGGTACCACACATACTTCAGGAGATACAAGGTCACATACACTGAGATGCGTGATGAACTGCCATATTGTGCAGGACGTTTAAATTTATTAGTTCTTACCTACTGACTGTACACGCAACACATCTTTCAGACATTACAAGCAACTGCCGCTGAATGAACTTATAAAATTAAATCACTGTGTGACTGATATGACAGTAGATTTGACGACATAAACACTGAGTCGAGTGAAAAGCTGTTGCATCATGATTGGCGTTTATATTTATTACTTCTTGATACTAACTCTATTCGCAACGTATTTTGCTGATGGTATCCACGTACAAAGTATTATGCCGCTGAATGTACACTTGACACCAAAAAAGTGAGCCACTGTTGAATAAAATCAACATAACGTAGCTGTGCCGCAGGTCCTGTAAACGTCGATACCATGTGGGGCACAGTCATTTTATTATACACAATGGTTACCACAACAAACCACTAGCGAACACTGCTTATTATGGTAGTCAGTCCAGATGTAAACTAATATCGTTATACAACACGTATTATAAAATACGTTATTAGAGATGGAACAATACTTAACGTTTGTAAAATAAACTTCATTACAATAAGTAAAACTGCAGAAGTCTTATCACATCATGATCCGAATTTGAACCGACTGTTAACAAAACAAAGCTTACGTGTCTGATCAAGAGCATAAAGAGACGTAATATGTCGAAGTTTTCACCAGTTTCAGTTTACAGGGCTGGGTTCAAAAATGTGTGTGAATTCCTAAGGGACCAAACTGCTGAGGTCATCGGTCCCTAGACTTACACACTACTCTAAACTAACTTACGCTAAGGACAACAAATACGCCCAAGCCCTAGGGAGGATTCGAACCTCCGGCGAGCAAGGCCGGGTGTCTGAACCTAAAAATAAATGACGATACATTTAGCACCACACCAGGAACAGCATGAAGATATGTAATGAAGTACAATGCACAAGTGTAAAACTCCATGAAGTGAAGTTGTGGTGATGGACGGGTAGTAGAACTCAGTACCCATATGGATTTTTAACTAAGTACAAAGAGATGTCAGATATTAAATATGTACACCAATAGCATGATACTGGAGCCTGAAATGACGATACAAATGATTTTTGCCTAGCAGGAATTCGAACCTGGTACCTTGCTCTATTGTCTTATAGCTACGAATAGACATAAAATATTTATTGTTCCTTCACTGCTCGTCGTTAGGATCGACACATTCGCACAGACCTGGAGGAGTTTGGCACCGTGAGGAAACAACGAAATGATGAGACAGTATCATCTCGAAGGGTCTAATCCACAGAAAAACTGGAATCGGAGCTCGAATGCCAGTCCAGTGCCAATACTTACAAAATCTCAACCTCACTTAAAGTAAGAGATGAAGATCCTCCGACCTTACATGACGACTGGTTCGTGAACTACAGTAACATTACTAGCGTCAGAAAGCTTACTAGAGACAAGAGTTTCTGCAACCAGCGACTTCCGCCTCTGATAGCCAAAACTGATCCAACTCTGTCACAGTCAGTAGCGAATGGACATGTTTAATATTGATTTGGAACCACAGCACAGTTCTAGGTTCTTTACTTGGCGTTTCTGGAGTTGAAGAGTGTATGTTTGTGGCTGTCAAAAAATGTTACCCCAGCAGGAATTGATCCCACGCTTTAGCCATTACAAGCCGGTCTCCGTCCAATCAACCACCGGATTTCACATGTGTTAGCATCATGTTTTTGTCGTAGTGGGGTACACAGCACGTTGTAGGAGAAGTATTGACTTCCAATTGAGTCGTTGTTGTGGATAACCTATTCGTCGTCTAGTAGTCAATATCATGCAGTGGGAACGCGAAAACGTGATATTAAAACCATCGTTTCCCTTTCTTTTTTAAGCCGTATTCCGTCTGTCTGCTAAGAGCATCACTCTGACAGAAGGTCAGAGATAGTTCCGCTCATTTTCTAACCAGACAGTAATAGAAAAATTTTGCGAAAACTTGTTTGTGAGAGGTCTCGTGGGTGCCTGTCGTGCTAGGACGAATTTCAGCATCATCAGCCTGCGGCCGCTTGACACAGACCGGCGTCCACCCAAGTGATCGCAACACATCGGGCATAGAGCCCATGATCTCTGGTGGATTTTTCTGGTCTCGATTTAGAAAGTATAGCATTATTTAACGTTGTGTATGATATACTACTAAGTTTAGGCATGCTCCGTGTCCAATTTGTATGGCATTTTGCTATTAGCGTATTTAACAACGGTGTTATTTTGTTCAAGTTGATATTAGAGCTTGCACCACTACAACTTGAATATTTTTCATTTTTTACTTTATGAGGAGCGTCGCTTATGCATTCGAAAACGGAATCTAAAACAGAGTAAAATCTAACATTTGTGACATTGTGTTCTATATGTGTTTAATAAAAGGGTGAAAGGATTGGAGACAATGCACAGGGCATGCCAAATGAGTGTGTAAGTACGCTGTTTAGGTTTTTACGTTGGTAATGCCACGTAGCGCTCTGTATGAAAATCACTGACTGTGCTGTGGGCCGTCTGTGGTTGGTTGGCATTGTTGGAATATTCGCTATTATAATGTTGGGCGTCACATCCGTGGTCTAGGGGAGGCGTCTTTGATTCATAATCAAAACGTCTTCGCTCCCGGGTTCGATCCCCGCCACTGCCTAAATTTTGATAAATAATCAGCATTGGCGGCCGAAGACTTCCAGCATAAGAAGTCAGCCTCATTCTGCCAACGGCCTTGTCAAAGAGGGCGGAGGAGCGGATAGAGGTTCAGGGCACTCTCTTGTCCTAGGGGGTGGGAAATTGCCCCTAAAGGCGGAAGAATCAACAATGACCAACGACATGAGGATGCAGAAGGCAATGGAAACCACTGCATTAAAGACACGTAACGTGTATCCACAGGACATGTGGCCTGTATTTGAAGAAGTGTCATGATGATCTCTCCATTGGCAAATGATTCCGGAATAGACCCCCCTTCTGATCTCCGGGAGGGGACTGCCAAGGGGGAGGTTACCATGAGAAAAAGATTGAATAATCAACGAAAGGATAACGCTCTACGAGTCGGGGCGTGGAATGTCAGAAGCTTGAACGTGGTAGGGAAACTAGAAAAGGGAAATGCAAAGGCTCAATCTAGATATAGTAGGGGTCAGTGAAGTGAAGTGGAAGGAAGACAAGGATTCGTTATGAATAGGAAGGTAGGGCAGAGGGTGTGTTACTGTGAACAGTTCAGTGACCGGGTTGTTCTAATCAGAATCGACAGCAGACCAACACCGACAACGATAGTTCAGGTATACATCCCGACGTCGCAAACTGAAGATGAACAGATAGAGAAAGTGCATGAGGATATTGAAAGGGTAATGCAGTATGTAAAGGGGGACGAAAATCTAATAGTCATGGGCGACTGGAATGCAGTTGTAGGGGTAGGAGTAGAAGAAAAGGTTACAGGAGAATATGGGCTTGGGACAAGGAATGAAAGAGGAGAAAGACTAATTGAGTTCTGTAACAAGTTTCACCTAGTAATAGCGAATACCCTGTTCAAGAATCACAAGAGGAGGAGGTATACTTGGAAAAGGCCAGATATACGGGAAGATTTCAATTAGATTACATCATGGTCAGACAGAGATTCCGAAATCAGATACTGGATTGTAAGGCGTACCCAGGAGCAGATATAGACTCAGATCACAATATAGTAGTGATGAAGAGTAGGCTGAAGTTCAAGAGAGTAGTCAGGAAGAATCAATACGCAAAGAAGTGGGATACGGAAGTACTAAGGAATAACGAGATACGTTTGAAGTTCTCTAACGCTATAGATACAGCAATAAGGAATAGCGCAGTAGGCAGTACAGTTGAAGAGGAATGGACATCTCTAAAAAGGGCCTTCACAGAAGTTGGGAAGGAAAACATAGGTACAAAGAAGGTAGCTGCGAAGAAACCATGGGTAACAGAAGAATTACTTCAGTTGATTGATGAAAGGAGGAAGTACAAACATGTTCCGGGAAAATCAGGAATACAGAAATACAAGTCGCTGAGGAATGAAATAAATAGGAAGTGCAGGGAAGCTAAGACGAAATGGCTGCAGGAAAAATGTGAAGACATAGAAAAAGATGTGATTGTCAGAAGGACAGACTCAGCATACAGGAAAGTCAAAACAACCTTTGGTGACATTAAAAGCAACGGTGGTAACATTAAGAGTGCAACGGGAATTCCACTGTTAAATCCATAGGAGAGAGCAGATAGGTGGAAAGAATACATTGAAAGCCTCTATGAGGGTGAAGATTTGTCTGATGGGATAGAAGAAGAAAAAGGAGTCGATTTAGAAGAGATAGGGGATCCAGTATTAGAATCGGAATTTAAAAGAGCTTTGGAGGACTTACGGTCAAATAAGGCAGAAGGGATAGATAACATTTTATAAGAATTTCTAAAATCATTGGGGGAGGTGGAAACAAAACGACTATTCACGTTGGTTCACTTTGGTGTGTAGAATATATGAGTCTGGCGATATACCATCTGACTCTCGGAAGAGCATCATCCACATAATTCCGAAGACGGCAGGAGCTGACAAGTGCGAGAATTATCGCACAATCAGCTTAACAGCTCATGCATCGAAGCTGCTTATAAGAATAATATACAGAAGAATGGAAAAAGAATTGAGAATGCGCTAGGAGACGATCAGTTTGGCTTTAGGAAAAGTAAAGGGACGAGAGGGGCTATTCTGATGATACGGCTAATAATGGAAGCAAGGCTAATGAAAAATCAAGACACTTTCATAGGATTTGTCGACCTGGAAAAAGCGTTCGACAATATAAAATGGTGTAAGCTGTTCGAGATTCTGAAAAGAAGCAGGGGTAAGCTATAGGGAGAGACGGGTCATATACAATATGTACAACAACCAAGAGGGAATAATAAGAGTGGACGATCAAGAAGGAAGTGCTCGTATTAAGAAGGGTGTAACACAAGGCTGTAGCCTTTCGCCCCTATTCTTCAATCTGTACATCGAGGAAGCAACGATGGAAATAAAAGAAAGGTTCACGAGTGGAATTAAAATACAAGGTGAAACGATATCAATGATACGATTCGCTGATGACATTGCTATCCTGAGTGAAAGTGAAGAAGAATTAAATGATCTGCTGAACGGAATGAACAGTCTAGTGAGTACACAGTATGGTTTGAGAGTAAATCCGAGAAAGGCGAAGGTAATGAGAAGTAGTAGAAATGAGAACAGCGAGAAACTTAACATCAGGATTGATGGTCACGAAGTCAATGAAGTTAAGGAATTCTGCTACCTAGGCAGTAAAATAACCAATGACGGACGGAGCAAGGAGGACATCAAAAGCAGACTCGCTATGGCAAAAAAGGCATTTCTGGCCAAGAGAAGTCAATATCAAATACCGGCCTTAATTTGAAGAAGAAATTTCTGAGGATGTACGTCTGGAGTACAGCATTGTATGGTAGTGAAACATGGACTGTGGGAAAACCGGAACAGAAGAGAATCGAAGCATTTGAGATGTGGTGCTATAGACGAATGTTGAAAATTAGGTGGACTGATAAGGAATGAGGAGGTTCTACGCAGAATCGGAGAGGAAAGGAATATGTGGAGAACACTGATAAGGAGAAGGGACAAGATGATAGGACATCTGCTAAGACATGAGGGAATGACTTCCATGGTACTAGAGGGAGCTGTAGAGGGCAAAAACTGTAGAGGAAGACAGAGATTGGAATACGTCAAGCAAATAATTGAGGACGTAGATTGCAAGTGCTACTCTGAGATGAAGAGGTTAGCACAGGAAAGGAATTCGTGGCGGGCCGCATCAAACCAGTCAGTAGACTGATGACAAAAAAAAAAAAAAAAAAAAAAATGAACAGTGCATAGCGTTGCGGAGTTGGAGGTGAGCCGCCAGCAGTGGTGGATGTGGGGAGAGATGCCAGAGTTTTGAGAGCGGACGATCCGTCAGAAAAGGAAATTTGTAATACTGAATGTCATGAACTTTGAACACTATTAAGGTAAATACATTGTTAATTCTCTATCAAAATCTTTCATTTGCTAACTATGCCTATAAGTAGTTAGTGCCTTCAGTAGTTAAAATCTTTTATTTAGCTGGCACTATTGGCGCTCGCTGTATTGCAGTAGATCGAGTAACGAAGATTTTTGTGAGGTAAGTGATTCATGAAAGGTATAGGTTATTGTTAGTCAGGGCCATTCTTTTGTGGGGATTATTGAAAGTCAGATTGCGTTGCGCTAAAAATATTGTGTGTCACTTTAGTGATGATCAGAATAAGTAAAGAGAAAACTGTTTGACTACGTTGAGTTTTGCTCAGCTCTTTGAAAATCAAATAACGTAGAAGTTTACCAGTACAGTCATTTATAAATTTTTTCTAAGCGGACGTTTCAAGTGCTATCGAGACAGTCGTCTGATGTCAAGTAGTATCATTTTGAAGCAAATTAATCACTACAATCAGGAAGACTAGCATTCGTTGATGAAGGAAGTTCCTGCGCTTTACTACTGTGGTCAACATTTCGAAAACACTGTCAAAACGTTAGGGGAAAGTTGGTGCAAGCAGTAACACGATCTGAAAACTCGCCAGCGCGGAATGTGAGGCTTACATCCTCAAATTCTGAGAATATCGGCTCCCGTACTATGTTTTCTTCAGCAGTGTATGTAGCACCTTCCTGCTACAACTCTACACACGCCAAATATGTCGGCTTGGCAATAAATGAGGCAGTACGCACAATATCTGGCTGTCTAACATCAGTTCCATTTTAAAAAAAATTACGCTTGCTGTCGGCACAGCTCTACCCACAGTCAGAACTCAAGCGGCAACTGAGTCCGAAAGGAGAAAGGGTTCGATGATCACAGACACTCATAATACAGCTACCAAACATACCACACCGACTGAACTCCCGTCGAAGATTTATGCGAATGACCAATCCTTCAGGCGAGTCGTCAGAAATACGGAGAGGAAATTTATGGCAAAAACTGTATTAATTAGATGCTGATAAAGGCTAAAGAACAACCACCTGCTGGAAATCATCGATCGTTTCCAGCGTGGAAGACGCTCAACCGCTCAAGAATTGACGTCATACGATGCAATACCAACCAGAGAAAATAGGGATATAAAGAGAGCAGCTACACGCCTGGAAATGGAAAAAAGAACACATTGACACCGGTGTGTCAGACCCACCATACTTGCTCCGGACACTGCGAGAGGGCTGTACAAGCAATGATCACACGCACGGCACAGCGGACACACCAGGAACCGCGGTGTTGGCCGTCGAATGGCGCTAGCTGCGCAGCATTTGTGCACCGCCGCCGTCAGTGTCAGCCAGTTTGCCGTGGCATACGGAGCTCCATCGCAGTCTTTAACACTGGTAGCATGCCGTGACAGCGTGGACGTGAACCGTATGTGCAGTTGACGGACTTTGAGCGAGGGCGTATAGTGGGCATGCGGGAGGCCGGGTGGACGTACCGCCGAATTGCTCAACACGTGGGGCGTGAGGTCTCCACAGTACATCGATGTTGTCGCCAGTGGTCGGCGGAAGGTGCACGTGCCCGTCGACCTGGGACCGGACCGCAGCGACGCACGGATGCACGCCAAGACCGTAGGATCCTACGCAGTGCCGTAGGGGACCGCACCGCCACTTCCCAGAAAATTAGGGACACTGTTGCTCCTGGGGTATCGGCGAGGACCATTCGCAACCGTCTCCATGAAGCTGGGCTACGGTCCCGCACACCGTTAGGCCGTCTTCCGCTCACGCCCCAACATCGTGCAGCCCGCCTCCAGTGATGTCGCGACAGGCGTGAATGGAGGGACGAATGGAGACGTGTCGTCTTCAGCGATGAGAGTCGCTTCTGCCTTGGTGCCAATGATGGTCGTATGCGTGTTTGGCACCGTGCAGGTGAGCGCCACAATCAGGACTGCATACGACCGAGGCACACAGGGCCAACACCCGGCATCATGGTGTGGGGAGCGATCTCCTACACTGGCTGTACACCACTGGTGATCGTCGAGGGGACACTGAATAGTGCACGGTACATCCAAACCGTCATCGAACCCATCGTTCTACCATTCCTAGACCGGCAAGGGAACTTGCTGTTCCAACAGGACAATGCACGTCCGCATGTATCCCGTGCCACCCAACGTGCTCTAGAAGGTGTAAGTCAACTACCCTGGCCAGCAAGATCTCCGGGTCTGTCCCCCATTGAGCATGTTTGGGACTGGATGAAGCGTCGTCTCACGCGGTCTGCACGTCCAGCACGAACGCTGGTCTAACTGAGGCGCCAGGTGGAAATGGCATGGCAAGCCGTTCCACAGGACTACATCCAGCATCTCTACGATCGCCTCCATGGGAGAATAGCAGCCTGCATTGCTGCGAAAGGTGGATATACACTGTACTAGTGCCGACATTGTGCATGCTCTGTTGCCTGTGTCTATGTGCCTGTGGTTCTGTCAGTGTGATCATGTGATGTATCTGACCCCAGGAATGTGTCAATAAAGTTTCCCCTTCCTGGGACAATGAATTCACGGTGTTCTTATTTCAATTTCCAGGAGTGTAGTATAAGTGTGATGAAATACATTATCATCAGCAACTAATTGTATTCCCGATAACAGACAAAACTTGCACATTATCAGACCTTACCATAGAAAATGACAAAGCCATCCATATGGCTGATCATTGGAAATACGTAGTATGATTGTTGCCTCGGACATGTAAAGTAAGTATAAAGATTACAACGCGCCAGTTGTCCAGATGTGTGATATGTTTCACTTAAAGGCAAGCAATAGATTCGGTGAAACACGATCCCATTGTAAATTCCTATAAACAAGGGAAATAAAAATAATTTTTCACAGCGTTTCACAAATTAACAATAATGTGAAGAATATTTTTCTATGCGTCCGATGTAGTATTACTACTATTAGACACTGTCAAAATTATACAAGCCGCAAAGATGCATTTTTAGATATATAAGGGTCTCTATTACACTTGTCATGGGGTAACGATCTTAATTACTGGTGGAACTTAATACTGTCACATAATTCTGTTTACTGACTAACGAAGCTCAACTGCCATTCACCTGCGAAAATTTGTAATACATTGTTACGCCAGTTACCAAAGATATCTCTGTCGACTCAAAGACCTTTGAATACTTACACGTCTTTGTAATAGAAAAACCTAAACATATACAATGCTTGCCTCTTTTAAGATTTGACACCGTATTATAGTATTCGCTGACGGATCATTCCACATACGCAATCCTTGGCAGCCAATCGAATCCTCATGACTAACACTTGAGCCACATTCCAAATTGTGGTCACAACGAACGTTATAAGTTACACCTCGAAGAATAAAAGCCTTACTATTACTAAATGACAATAGATGGTGCCTTCTTTTCCCGATAGCATCGTTAAGTGGACTCAGAAATGCCCACTGGATACTTCTATCTTTTCCTTAAAAACGTTGACTCGTTCATCTCTGAAAGCACAAAATATTTAAATTTCCTCTAAATCTGTTAGTAGCCACCCACTTTCTTCTAAATGCAATATATTCAAACTGTAATGCTTCCCAAGGAGAGTAGATAAACAGCACTGGCTCTAAGACATATAAGATATTATCTGAAGGCTGCTGATAAGGACTTGGGTGTCAGGTTATGCACTTGAGCTAATTGTATTCGAGGTCCCTTCCTCTCCATTCTCTCCAAGGCATTCTTTAGCACATGCATGTCATACATTCAAGGTCACTCAGGGGAACTCAATACCACTATCTCGTATTCGAAGTCATGACATAAGTCAATACCAGTCATGTGGTCTCGTGTGATATAAAGTTGGTGGGAAACCACTATATCTCGCAGTCCATGGGACAACATCAAATGGTGGGAAATCCGTCCGCCCTGGACCAATAATATTCAAGTGCCTCCTCCCTTCCTTATCCTATATAACTAGTGCAGTTGCGTGCATCTCTTCATTCAACGTTTGTGCATCATTGGGAGTGGTTCATGTTAGTTACAAACAAGTTATCATTAACAATACTTGTTTAGTTAAAGGATTTGGAAATAATAACAATGACGCAACAAATTAACTAATGGTTTATTATTAACAATATTTTTCGCAATGCAGTTAATTATTATTAGTTGTAGTTTTTGAATTTTGTACAGACTTTTTCTCTTTTGTTGGTTTATTTACAAAACAATTTGTTTATAATGTCATAAATAAAAAGGATTTTTTGCTGGTTCATTCACAAAGCCTTTTGTTATTTGCACTCTAGCTGACAACCTTAGCATTGCCCAGGTATTCATTTTGTCAAAAAGTCATCTTGGTTTGTAGTGGATCACGAAAAAATTTCCTTTACATATATTCGTAAAAACCCTTTGAAATTATGTAACAGTCATACATTGAGATATGTATAATGTACAAATGTATAAGTAGAGGCTAAATGTTAATAAACATGATCCCGAATAGTTTTTGTCTGCTGTGGACAGATGCTTCGCACAACATCTCTAAGGTAACGACTTTTCATAGCCTGATGGTTTTCGCCTACAATCGTTTGGGCTTGGCAAAAGAAAGTTGTAAAATGTGCTGCCAGGTGACAGAAATTTCCGTAAGTCGACTCAACTGTAGAAGTATCTTGGTATTAAAGAATGAATGTATTAAAACTTGATGCATGATGAGACAGTTTTTAACATACGGTATCTCAGAGTTTATGTAGTCATATATTTTTAACTATATGTCATACAAAGATATATTTGTCTAAGTACACACGACAGCACAAAAGGTGGGCCAACCTGAATTCGAATGTCTAGGCAACACTTGATAACATGCAATCAATATAGCATAGCTGTGTTGCAGGTACTGTAAACCCTCTGGAGTATAGTCGTTTGACTATAGAAGATACTAGGCCTGTCTAAAAAGTATCCAACCTTTGGCCAGAAAAAAATGTTTCGAATACCTGACGGGGCTGGGACCCTAATCTCCTTCAAAGTAGACCCCTCGTGCTTGCACACACTTAACTCACGGATCCTTTCACTGCCGGAAACACTTCTGGAAGTCTTCTTTTGGCATGGTGTCTAGCTCCGTCGTCGTGTTCAGCATTATCTCTTCTCTACTCCCAAAACGGGATCCTTTCAGTGGCGTCTTCAATTTTGGAAACAACCAGAAGTCGCAAGGAGCCATGTCTGGAGTGTATGGAGGTTTGCCAATTGCTGTAATTCCATGTACGGCCAAGAAATTTTGGATCAAGTGGGAGGAATGTGCGGGGGCGTTGTCGTGATGCAGTTGCCAGTTATTCGCCGTCCACATGTCTGGTCTTTTGCGCCGAGCTGCGTCACGGAGTGGCCGGAGAACATCTTGATAGTACTCCTTTGTCACTGTTTGTCTTTCCGGTGCGTATTCGTGATGCACAATTCCACAGACGTCAAAGAAGACAGTCAGTATAGCCTTAGTTTTGCTTCACACCTGCCGCACTTTCTTCAGCCTTGGAGACTCGGGATGCTTCCATTGCGACGACTATATTTTTGTTTCTGCTCCCTGCCGCCGTTGGATAAGCAGCTGCAGCAGCAAGTTGTATACTCCTAGCTCACTCATTTGTTACATAGTTTAATTCTTAATTTCTTTGCGTGTGTTTGGTACTTGCATTGTTTAATTCATAAATTTCGGGCGTATTATAGTATTTGAGAGTGTAGTATCGCGTTTTAGTACCTGAATAGTGTAAATTCGCGTAGTCTCCTTCCGCCGCCGAGCAGTGTCAGCAGTGCGCAAGTAGCAGCATTACTGCATTTACTAGGCAATCTTGTAATTTAATAACCATTTAAATTTTGTTGATTTGTTTGCGCTCTCTGTAGATTAGTTCAGACGTTCTATGCAAAACAGTTTTTAGCATGGATAGGGACTGCAACTGCTGTGTTCGGATGCAGGCTGAGTTGGCATCCCTTCACTCCCAGCTTCAGGCAGTGTTGGCTTCGGTCACACAGCTTGAGGCTGTTGCCAATGGGCATCACTGTGGGGGTCCGGATGGGGGTTTGTCGGGGACGGCCAGCTCAGCCCACGCATCCCCTGATCGGACTACGACTGTGGTTGCCCGGGATACTGCGCGCATTGAGGCTGATCCCTCACCTGTGGTAGAGTGGGAGGTCGTCTCAAGGTGTGGCAGGGGGCGAAAGACATTCCGGAGGGCCGAACGGAAGGTCTCTCCAGTTTGTCTGACGAAACGGTTTCAGGCTCTGTCTCAGGCTGATACTGATCTTCGGCCTGACATGGCTGCTTGTCCTGTTCCAGAGGTTGCCCCTCAGTCTGCAAGATCCGGGCAGTCGCAGAGGGTGGGCTTACTGGTAGTTGGGAGCTCCAACGTCAGGTGCGTAATGGGGCCCCTTAGGGAAATGGCAGCAAGAGAGGGGAAGAAAACCAATGTGCACTCCGTGTGCATACCGGGGCGAGTCATTCCAGATGTGGAAAGGGTCCATCCGGATGCCATGAAGGGTACAGGGTGCACCCATCTGCAGGTGGTCGCTCATGTCGGCACCAATGATGTGTGTCGCTATGGATCGGAGGAAATCTTCTCTGGCTTCCGGCGGCTATCTGATTTGGTGAAGACTGCCAGTCTCGCTAGCGGGATGAAAGCAGAGCTCACCATCTGCAGCATCGTCGACAGGACTGACTGCGGATCTTTGGTACAGAGCCGAGTGGAGGGTCTGAATCAGAGGCTGAGACAGTTCTGCGACCGTGTGGGCTGCAGATTCCTCGACTTGCGCCATAGGGTGGTGGGGTTTCGGGTTCCGCTGGATAGGTCAGGAGTCCACTACACGCAACAAGCGGCTACACGGGTAGCAGGGGTTGTGTGGCGTGGGCTGGGCGGTTTTTTAGGTTAGATGGCCTTGGGCAAGTACAGAAAGGGCAACAGCCTCAACGGGTGCGGGGCAAAGTCAGGACATGCGGGGACCAAGCAGCAATCGGTATTGTAATTGTCAACTGTCGAAGCTGCGTTGGTAAAGTACCAGAACTTCAAGCGCTGATAGAAAGCACCGAAGCTGAAATTGTTATAGGTACAGAAAGCTGGCTTAAGCCAGAGATAAATTTTGCCGAAATTTTTACGAAGGTACAGACGGTGTTTAGAAAGGATAGATTGCATGCAACCGGTGGTGGAGTGTTCGTCGCTGTTAGTAGTAGTTTATCCTGTAGTGAAGTAGAAGTGGATAGTTCCTGTGAATTATTATGGGTGGAGGTTACACTCAACAACCGAACTAGGTTAATAATTGGCTCCTTTTACCGACCTCCCGACTCAGCAGCATTAGTGGCAGAACAACTGAGAGAAAATTTGGAATACATTTCACATAAATTTTCTCAGCATGTTATAGTCTTAGGTGGAGATTTCAATTTACCAGATATAGACTGGGACACTCAGATGTTTAGGACGGGTGGTAGGGACAGAGCATCGAGTGACATTATACTGAGTGCACTATCCGAAAATTACCTCGAGCAATTAAACAGAGAACCGACTCGTGGAGATAACATCTTGGACCTACTGATAACAAACAGACCCGAACTTTTCGACTCTGTATGTACAGAACAGGGAATCAGGCCGTTGCAGCATCCCTGAATATGGAAGTTAATAGGAATATAGAAAAAAGGGAGGAAGGTTTATCTGTTTAGCAAGAGTAATAGAAGGCAGATTGCAGACTACCTAATAGATCAAAACGAAAATTTCTGTTCCGACGCTGCAATGTTGAGTGTTTATGGAAAAAGTTCAAGGCAATCGTAAAATGCGTTTTAGACAGGTACGTGCCGAGTAAAACTGTGAGGAACGGGAAAAACCCACCGTGGTACAACAACAAAGTTAGGAAACTACTGCGAAAGCAAAGAGAGCTCCACTCCAAGTTTAAACGCAGCCAAAACCTCTCAGACAAACAGAAGCTAAACGATGTTAAAGTTAGCGTAAGGAGGGCTATGCGTGAAGCGTTCAGTGAATTCGAAAGTAAAATTCTATGTACCGACTTGACAGAAAATCCTAGGAAGTTCTGGTCTTACGTTAAATCAGTAAGTGGCTCGAAACAGCATATCCAGACACTACGGGATGATGATGGCATTGAAACAGAGGATGTCACGCGTAAAGCTGAAATACTAAACACCTTTTTCCAAAGCTGTTTCACAGAGGAAGACCGCACTGCAGTTCCTTCTCTAAATCCTCGCACAAACGAAAAAATGGCTGACATCGAAATAAGTGTCCAAGGAATAGAAAAGCAACTGGAATCACTCAACAGAGGAAAGTCCACTGGACCTGACGGGATACTAATTCGATTCTACACAGAGTACGCGAAAGAACTTGCCCCCCTTCTAACAGCCGTGTACCGCAAGTCTCTAGAGGAACGGAGGGTTCCAAATGATTGGAAAAGAGCACAGATAGTCCCAGTCTTCAAGAAGGGTCGTCGAGCAGATGCGCAAAACTATAGACCTATATCTCTGACGTCGATCTGTTGTAGAATTTTAGAACATGTTTTTTGCTCGAGTATCATGTCGTTTTTGGAAACCCAGAATCTACTATGTAGGAATCAACATGGATTCCGGAAACAGCGATCGTGTGAGACCCAACTCGCTTTATTTGTTCATGAGACCCAGAAAATATTAGATACAGGCTCCCAGGTAGATGCTATTTTTCTTGACTTCCGGAAGGCGTTCGATACAGTTCCGCACTGTCGCCTGATAAACAAAGTAAGAGCCTACGGAATATCAGACCAGCTGTGTGGCTGGATTGAAGAGTTCTTAGCAATCAGAACACAGCATGTTGTTATCAATGGAGAGGCGTCTACAGACGTTAAAGTAACCTCTGGCGTGCCACAGGGGAGTGTTATGGGACCATTGCTTTTCACAATATATATAAATGACCTAGTAGATAGTGTCGGAAGTTCCATGCGGCTTTTCGCGGATGATGCTGTAGTATACAGAGAAGTTACAGCATTAGAAAATTGTAGCGAAATGCAGGAAGATCTGCAGCGGATAGGCACTTGGTGCAGGGAGTGGCAACTGACCCTTAACATAGACAAATGTAATGTATTGCGAATACATAGAAAGAAGGATCCTTTATTGTATGATTATATGATAGCGGAACAAACACTGGTAGCAGTTACTTCTGTAAAATATCTGGGAGTATGCGTGCGGAACGATTTGAAGTGGAATGATCATATAAAATTAATTGTTGGTAAGGCGGATACCAGGTTGAGATTCATTGGGAGAGTGCTTAGAAAATGTAGTCCATCAACAAAGGAGGTGGCTTACAAAACACTCGTTCGACCTATACTTGAGTATTGCTCATCAGTGTGGGATCCGTACCAGATCGGTCTGACGGAGGAGATAGAGAAGATCCAAAGAAGAGCGGCGCGTTTCGTCACAGGGTTATTTGGTAACCGTGATAGCGTTACGGAGATGTTTAATAAACTCAAGTGGCAGACTCTGCAAGAGAGGCGCTCTGCATCGCGGTGTAGCTTGCTCGCCAGGTTTCGAGAGGGTCCGTTTTTGGATGAGGTATCGAATATATTGCTTCCCCCTACTTATACCTCCCGAGGAGATCACGAATGTAAAATTAGAGAGATTAGAGAGCGCACGGAGGCTTTCAGACAGTCGTTCTTCCCGCGAACCATACGCGACTGGAACAGGAAAGGGAGGTAATGACAGTGGCACGTGAAGTGCCCTCCGCCACACACCGTTGGGTGGCTTGCGGAGTATAAATGTAGATGTAGATGTAGATGTATCCGTTCACCCATGACTCATCTCCAGTTATCACGGTGTTCAGAAACCCAGGACCAGTGGTGGTGGTGTCCAGAAGGTCCTGTGAAACGTCAAAACGGAGGTCTTTTCCTTCCGGCGACAACAACTTGGGCACGTATTTCGCAGCCACTCGGTGCTTGTTAGAATCATCACGCAAAATTGTATTTGCAGAATCTTTATTCGCTCCAACCTCTTGGGCAATCTCCCGCACGGTCAAATGACGATCTGCCATCACCAAATTTTGCACACTCTCAACAACAGCTGCACTCCAGGCAGTTTGGGGCCTGCCAGAACGCTGGTCATTCTCCGCTGATGTGCAGCCATTTTTGCATCGGTTGAACCAGTCCTTAATTTGTGTTACACCCATCGCATCTTCTCCAAACACGTACTGAATCTTACGAATTGCTTGGCTTTGAGTATCACCAAGCTTTTGACAAAATTTGATGCATTATCTTTGCTCGACACGCTCAATCATCTTGAGAGAATCGGTAATCCGACGAACAGCGTTCGACAGGCAGTGACTGACGCGCTGGAAGGCGGAGTCAAAATTCACGCATGCGCATAAAGGTCTGTTCCTTTACTGTGTACAGTGGCGCCGCGCTTTAGTCTCTGTTTTGCGCTGGGAGATCAAAGGTCGATACTTTTAAGACAGACCTCGTAAGTTCCACAAGAGGCTACTAAAGAACACTGATCATTATGGAAGCCAGTCCAGATCTAAACTAATACCGTCATACAAAAAATCTTAGAAAAAGCGTTAATAGAGATGAAACCTAAACGCTTGTAAATTAAACTTTATTACAATAAGAGACACAGCAGAAATCTTATCACACCCACTAAATGACATCACGAGTTCTTGTTCGTGTTCCGAATTTCAAGCCACTGTTAACCAAACAAAGCTTGAGTGTCTGATCGAGACTCGAATAGGCATAAAGAGATGTAAAATATCGAAGTTTTCACTAGTTTCAGTTCACAAGGCGGAATGTCCGAACCTGGAAATAAATGGGAGATGTTTAGCAAAAAAATGGCTCTGAGCACTATGCGACTTAACTTCTGAGGTCATCAGTCGCCTAGAACTTAGAACTACTTAAACCTAACTAACCTAAGGACATCACACACATCCATGCCCGAGGCAGGATTCGAACCTGCGACGGTAGCGGTCACTCGGTTCCAGACTGTAGCGCCTAGAACCGCACGGCCACTCCGGCCGGCGATGTTTAGCACTGCACTGGGAACGCCATGAAGCTTATTTTGCCTCAGTGAAGTAACGATGACAGGTATGTAATAAAGTGCAATGCACAAGTGTGAAATGTCATGAAGTAAAAGTGTGGTGGTGGACGGGGAGTAGAATCCAATAATTATATGTATTGTTAACTAAGCACAGTCAGATGTCAGTTATACGATATGTTCACCAGCAGCGTGATACTGTAACGTGAAATGACGATGTTAATGATTTTTACCTGGCAGGAATTCGAACCCAGCACCTTCCTCTGTTGTCTTACAGCTACGAATGGACATGAAATATTTATTGTTTCTTCAGAAGTAGCGAGATGTGGGCTTGTTCGTCTAGAGGTAACGCAACGAACAGTTCTGTGTTGCGTGGGACTCCAAACCTGCGCCACCGTCGCGGGTGACACCTCACAAAGAGGTGTCAACTATCAAGTTTCGTTTCACCAATAGTTAGGATCGCACCGTTCCCTGAGGCCTGAAGGAGTTTGGAATCGAGAGGAAACAGCGACATGATGAGACAGTATCAACCCAGAAGGTTTAAATCCAGAGAAAAATAGGAATCGGAGCTCGAATCCCAGTCCAGTGCCAATATTCTCAAAATCTCAAGGTCACTTAATATAGGAAATGAAGATCCTAAGACCTTATATGACGAGCGGTTCGTGAACTACAACAACATTACTAGTATAAGAAAGCTTACTAGAGACAGAGTTTCTGTAACCAGAGACTTCCTCCTCTGACAGCCAGAAGTGATCCAGCTTTGTTCCAGCAGATAGCGAATGGACATATTTTAATTTTGATTTGGAACCACGGCACAGTCCTGCAATCTTTATTTGGTGTTTGTATAGGTGAAGTGTGTATGTTTTTGGCTGTCAAAAAATGGTATCCTAGGGGGAATTAAACCCACGTTTTAGCCATTACAAGCTAGTCTCCCTCCAACCAACCGCCAAATTTCACATGTGTTAGCATCATGTTTTGGTCATAAAGGGGTACACAGAGCATCTTAGGAGAAGTGTTGACTTCCAGTTGAGCCGTTGTTGTGAATAACCTATTTATGGTATAGCACTCAACATCATGCAGTGCGAATGCAAAGCCATGACATCAAACCGATCCTTTCCTTTCTTTTTTAAGCGGTATCTGCTGAGAGCATCAGTCTGACAGAAGGACAGAGACAGTTTCGCCCATTTTCTAACCAGCCAGCAACAGAAAATTGTGTAAATCAGTTTCAGCACTGTCAGCCAGAGGCTGCTTGAAATAGACCGGTGTCCCCCCCCCAAGTGATCGTGATGCATGGGGCAGACAGTCTATGATCTCCAGTGGACTTTTCTGGTCTCGAGTTAGTAGCATAACATTATGTAATTTAGCCTATGATGTAGTACTTTGTCTCAGCATGTCCCATGCGAATTTGAATGTCTTATTGCTGCGAGCATATTTAAACTATGGTCTTATATTATTCAAATTTGTAGTATGGCTCATGCCATGACAACTGAACAGTTCTCATTTTTGACATTATAAGGTGTCTAAAGTAAAATAAAGCTTATCATTAGTGATATTGCGTTTTGTTTGTGTTCAACAAAAGAGTGAAAGCGGTGGAGACAATTCAAAATACCTGTGCCCAGTGAGTGCTATGGACAAAGTCACTTTGTATCGTGTCAAGTACAACCGTTTTGAGATAAATTAACCAGTACATTCAGGAAGAGAAATAGACATTGATGAAGAACTTCACGGTAAACGATAACAGCCAAAGAGTTGCAGGATAAAGACTTATTAAAATTCTTGACCACGGTTTCGGTAGATCTAAATATACCTTCATCAGAAGTAAAATACTCCTGAACAGGAAGACACCTTCACTAGCAAATCTTAGCATCGGAACTGAGAAAGAAAAAACACTATAGCTTAAGTAATTGTAAAATTACCAGAGTATTACAAGCACAAAAACTTTTAGTCACTTACTAAAATCACATCCTGCAGTGGAGATACATAAAACAATTATGCCAAAGGCGTCGTCAGCAGTTAAAACATCATCTCCATTTATACAACATAATTATGGACGGAGGGTCGATGCGAACACAGCATAGCATCAGTACTTCGCCTGTGAACTAGCGTGAAGAGGGTTTGAAAGCCCTAGGGCAGACAGTTTGACCGAGAGAGGGCGTTCGTGGAATGCGTGAAACACTCGCGCACACTGAAAACCGTGGATACATACACATGCACATCAAAATTTTTAAAAGTTGTGCTAATTCAAACCTTCTGTCTTAATAAATAAAACATATTAGAACCATTTAAAAACATCTACGTAAAATAGAAAGTTTTTGTGCTTGTAATACTCCGGTAATTTTACAGTTACTTAAGCTATAGTTCCGATGCAAAGTTTTTTGCTAGTGAAGGTGTCTTCCTTCTCAGGTGTATTTTACTTCTCATGAAGGTATATTTAGATATACCGAAACCGCGATCAAGAATTTTAATAAATCTTTATCCTGCAACTCTTTGGCTGTTATCATTTACCGTGAAGAATGTCAACAGTTGCTGTTTCAGCCATGTTTAAAATCTTGAAAGTGATGAAGAACGTTTCTGTGATTTACTACTATGGTCAGTGACAGTGTATCTGAAGACTGGCACGTGTGATGACTAATTAACCTTTGTGCAACACTTGCTTTCAGTCGTCATATTTCGGCGAGTTGCCGTGGTTCAACTCCTGACCCTACTACATCACTTTCAGTCACCTATATGCGTCTTTATTTCTGAGGTGGATGGCACATACCTGAGGCTTACAGGAATTTGATCTGAAGAAATCTTCTCTGTAGACACTTACGTCATCGAGAGTCTGTACCAGTTTTCCTTCTACTTTCTCAAACGATTTTCCTTGTGCTACTGCGGCAGTATCATCGGCATGAAGTGTCTCATTTCAGTGTTTATAGGCTGGTCGTTTGTTTAGATGTTATACAAAAAATTACTGCGAGGACAGTGACTCGTGGTAGAGCAGTCTTTCGCTTTCTCCAGCGGCTCTTCCTTCCTTGTAGCATCATATAAAATGTCTATTTTGATGGACTGTATCATTCGCAATTAAAGTTATGAAATTTGACAGGTAGCCTTACATGGTTGGTAGGTCATAGGCAGCCAAGAGATCTATAAAAGCGACTCCAGTTATCTGGTCCCATTCCAAACCGTTTATTTGTTAGGTGAGATTGACTATATGGCCACAACAAGATTTACTACACATAAATCTTGCTTGTTCTGGTATAGTTTTGGTCTCTATTGTGTCAAAATTTTTGTGAAGAACCATTCTTTCAAGTGTCTTGTACAGACATCACAGAAGTGACTCAGGGCTGAATGTTTATGGGTCTGGCTACCACCTTGGCTTTCCTTGAGAGTGTCAGAATATGCATGGTAGAGATAGAACTATTCATTAGCTGCACAGTCTATTTTAGGGTTGCAGGCCTGAAATGTTTTATTTGTTTAGTGCTTATGTGATCCAAGCCAGCAGCTTTGTGTTCCTTCATTTTGTGGATCGTTCTTAATTCTTCAATACCGAAAGACGTCGTGAGGGCATCCATTTCATTACTCATACCATGTTGGATTTTCACTCTTTTCAGTTTAGATGGTATTTTCTCATTCACTAGAATGCAGTGAGATATCCTGTTGGGAGCTACTCTCATTCGATCAAGTGCTGCAGTTGTAGGATAACTACAGAGACTTTTTACTAACTTTCACTCTCATCAGCCGTCTTTGTACTGATTTCGTGAAAATGGTTGAGCTATGGCTTCGGTACAGACAATGTCCAAAGGAGATTTTTGCTTGATTGTTGTTTTGAGTTTGCGTTATTGTAGGATATCTGCACTTCAGGAAAGACATCATCCTCATCTTGTTGACCGCTGTCTAAAGCCACTCTTCTGTGTGGCTCTTATTGCTGTTCGTATGGTAGAGGCTGCCCACTCCCAGACTGGGAACCGCTGCTATTCGTCACACGGCTGTCTAAAGTCGCTCATTTGTGTGATGCTTATTGCTCCTTGTATCAGAAGTGTCGCCCACTTCTGGGCTGGGAACCCCCCCCCCCCCCCCCCCCTATTCAGCAGACAGCTGTCTAAAGCCATTTGTTTGTGTGATGCTTATTGCTCCTTGTATTATAGGGGTCGCCCATTTCCAGGCTGGGAACCCCTCCTATACATCAGACAGCTGTCTAAAGACACTCGTTTGCGTGACGCTTATTGTTCTTTGCATTGTAGGGATCGCACAGTCCCTGGCTGTAAACCCATACGCTTTGTCAGGATGAAGGCAAACGAACCTGTGGGGTGTCGCCAGACGGAATGAAACGCAATTAGATATTACTCAATTTATTTCTCTGAACACATCTGATCACTGTATCTTCAGCGGCGGCTCGTGGTTTAGCAAGTTGGCAAGGAATCTGCTGAACACAGTGCCTGGCTCAGATTGCTGTACCTTGTTACAGAACAATAATCAGAGAATTCAATGGGAATGACACGAATGTCATTGATCCTACCGATCGGATGACTCTGGATGGAGTATTTATGGCGACGAGGAAAGGCTATGCTGTTTAACGTCATTAGTCATGAGTGAATCAGCTCTCCTCTTTATGAGTCGTCAGCGGTTGTGCTGCTACATTTGCTTAACCAGTTTGTTCCATTGTCTTTGTCAAAACACTGGTTGGTGCTGCTGCGTCCTCCCTAGCACTTAATACATAATGTTACCGGAATAATAGAGGCAGGTCGGTCTACATTCGTCTAATCCTTTTCCATTGGACTCGCGTCCAATCACACACAGAAGTGTCGATGTTGCACTCTGGTGACCAAAAGTGGCGGATGACTCATGTCGGCGCTTCCATGTGCTTGAGGAATGCTGTTTCTTGATGTGTAACAGTATCAACTGTATGGACACTTTAAAAGTCTCAGTACCATTGTATATCCTTTCTTTCACCAATTTCTGTCGGCCCAAGACCTAGACACAAATGCTACTGAATCTGAGCGATTGCTTTGCAATGCGCCCTTCGCAGCCACTGGGAGCAATGATTTTGCAAGCCATAGTTGTTTGTTTATGTCCTCAATCAAACAGTTCTGTGGTTTTGTAAACAATCAATAGCGTCTGCAGCTGTAGTGGGATTTTCTTCTGAATTGTCAACAATTAATCCCAGTAATACCAAAACATTTTCCATAGGGTGTACTACCAACATTTTGTGATCACTCACTCGCACACTCACTCACTGGTCATACCGGACTCGAGGGTCCACTACAGCAGCCACGTGTTTTCGCCATCTGTCCCTGTCTTGGGCTATTTCCTCCCATTCACCTTCAATACCTAGGCTCCTCAAACCAGCCTTCACATTGTCCTCCTCAGTCTCGCCACAGGATGTTTTCCTTCTAAGTGCCCTATCAGTACTCTGTGCGCTGCCCTGCCCTCATCCATTCGAGCTACGTGACCCGCCCATCGCAGCCTACGTGATTTAATAATACTGATTATGTCAGGGCTTGAATAGAGTTCGTGATCCTCTTCGTTATGCAGTTTTCGCCACTCTCCGCTAATGTCATCCCTTTTTGCTCCGAAAATTTTCCTCAAAATTTTGTTTTCAAATACTCGAAACGGCTTTTCATTTTGCACAGTGAAAGACCAAGTCTCACACCCATACAGCATAACTGGTAGAATAATAGTTTTGTATATTCTAATCTTTTAATTCCTAGACAATATCCGTGATGAAAGTAATCTATTCAGTGAGAAGTAGCACGCATTTCCCGCCCGTAATCTCTTCTTCAGATCGGATTTAATCTCATTTCTCGATGTGATGTCCACGCCTTGTATATTCTAATCTTTAAATTCCTAGACAATATCCGTGATGAAAGTAATCTATTCAGTGAGAAGTAGCACGCATTTCCCGCCCGTAATCTCTTCTTCAGATCGGATTCAATCTCATTTCTCGATGTGATGTCCACGCCTTGTATATTCTAATCTTTATATTCCTAGACAATATCCGTGATGAAAGTAATCTATTCAGTGAGAAGTAGCACGTATTTCCCGCCCGTAATCTCTTCTTCAGATCGGATTCAATCTCATTTCTCGATGTGATGTCCACGCCTAGATACTTATATGTGTTCACTTTTTCAAACTGCATGTCTCCAACTCATAACATTTCCTGATCTACTGCTGTTGGCGTTCTAGTAGTAACCAGGTATTTAATTTTGTCTTCACTTATCCTCAGACCTACATCTTCACTAGCCTTGATTAATGCATTCGCATTTGCTGTTACAGATTCTTTCCTATCGATAATGATGTTTAGATCATCTGCATACGGTACCCTAATATCTTAATATTTCCATTTAACTCCACACCCTCTGAATTATCTGCTGCCATTCGTACAATATATTCTAGGACTAAATTAAAAAGTAGCGGAGACATGGCATCTCCCTGCTTAAGTCCGTTCTTTATTACAAATTCTTCTGACTGCAATTTCCCCACACGTACTCTACCTTTTGTGTTTTTCAAACACGCTTCTATAAGTCTAACATACTTATTTGGTATACCAAGTTCCAAAAAATTCTGTACAATTTTGATTGCAATACTGAATCATATACTTTTGTAAAATCTATGAAAAGATTATGAACTGGTTTATTGTATTTCCATTTCTTTTCCAAAATTTTGACGCAGGGTGAATATTTGGTATATAGTTGATTTATTCCTCCGAAAACCGGCTTGGTAATCCCCCACAATATCATCTGCATATGGTGTAAGCCTGCTTAGCAGAATATTCGAAAAAATTTTGGAATACTGGTAATGCCGATACCCCTCTATAATTACTACAATCCATTTTGTCGCCCTTCTTAAAAAGTGGGATCAGAATCGACTTCTGCCACACTTCAGGTATCATCTCTGAATTCCATACTTTAGTTATCACTTTGTGAACTACTTCCACCAATTTCTGTCATCCATTTTTACTAATTCCGCAGTTATGCAATCCGATCCTGGTGCTTTATGGTTTTTCAATTTGTTGATTGCATCTCTTACTTCCTTTGACGTTGGCTCAGGTATCTGGGGTTCTGCTGTATGTATTTCGTACGCCTGCTCATTTCCTGCTTCCTGGTGTACATTTAATAGATGTTCAAAATACGCCCTCCATTTACTTAATATAGCACTGGGGTCTGTCAGTATACCTCCGGCATCCCCTCGAAGTGCATTTGTCCTAGCCTTGAACAGATTCCTGTATCCATTTATGTCTAGGTAAAGTTCCCTAATGTTTTTTGTTTTACTGTTTGTTTCCATTTTTTAATTTGATAGTTCAAATAAGTCCTCTTCTTTGCCCGTAACCTACGACCAACTTCCCTTCTCATGTTCAAGAACTCCTCTCGCCTTCTGTCTCTCATTCTATCCCAATCTAATCGCGCTTTTCTCCTTTCCTCTACCAGTTTCTTGCATTCCTCATTAAATCACGGTTTCCTCCTGTTCTTCTTAATTGTACCTATTGTGACCTTCGCTGCCTCTTTGATATTATTCCTCATAGTGATCCACTGTTTATTTACATCCTCATCTTGATCTTCGTGTGTCCTGAGAGCATCAAACCTATTTGAAATTTCTATCATGTACCTTCTTAAGTTTTCATCATTTAGCTTGTCAGTGTCGAACCTAACATGTTCTGCATTGTAACACCTTGATGTTGCTGTAGATAGCCGTTCGTGAACTTTGGTAACTACAAGAAAATGATCAGAATCGCTGTCTGCTCCCCTGAAAGTCCTAACATTTTCTATACTAGTGTGCTATCTCCGATCTATAAGAACATGATTAATTTGGTTTTGGGTGTGTCCATCCGGAGAGACCCAAGTTGCTTTATGAATGTCTTTCCTTCTGAAATATGTACTCTTAACAATCATGTCTTCTGAAACGGCAAAATTAACCACCCTTGTGCCATTATCGTTCGAAATGTTATGCAAACTTTCTTTCCCAATTGTAGGCCAGAATGCTTCCTCCTTCCCTACCTTCGCATTAAAATCACCTATGATTAATTTTGTATCGTACGAGGAGAACTCATCCCATAGTTGTTCTAGTTCTTCATAAAAGCCGTCTTTAACAACCTCTTCAGTGTCCTCAGTTGGTGCGCGTACATTAATTACTACTAGTCTATTCCACCTGCCGGACAACACTATAACTGATAGTCGGTCACTGCTGAACCTTATATCTCTGACTGCGTGAAGCACTTTTCTCTGTACTGCGAAACCTGTTCCGAAACTGTGAGCATCCGCACCTCCATAGAAAAATGTATATTTACCCCTCTTTATGCTACCCTCTCTCTGCCACCGAGTTCCTTGAATAGCTGTAATGTCTACATCATATCTATCTAATTCGTCTAATAATGTCTGGAACGTTCCTGGCCTGTTCAAACTTTTAACGTTCCATGTTCCCAACCTGAAAGTTCGTTTCGGCCTGAATCTCTTCGAAGTAGGTTCTGCCCGGAGATCCGAATGGGAACCTAGTTTACCTCCGGAAATTTTACTGCAAAGGAACCCATGCCCATTAATGTTGCTGATTCTTGATAAATAGATTTGATAGTAAGAGAAGAAGAAACAGGGATGGTTCATCATGCCATCGCCTGCTCCCCACCGGCTGTTCGCGACTGCTTATTTTTTGTATTTGCAGCAACCCTTCATATCGAAGGCCGTATCCCCTATCTGCAACCTGGGACGCGCTGTGCCGTGGTGGTAGGGGCCCATGAGACAGAACATTTTGTAATCACCATAAAAAATTAAAAATATATGAGTGTGATTAATTGTCGTTAAATTTTCCTTACAATTTTTTTTTCAGAAGATACTGGTGTGTAGGGAGAGTTCTGAACCTGAAAATATGAATAAAACATCTGTTAGGAAATATCACATCCACTAATAAAACTGAAGTTTTTGGGTTAAGTTATTCTGAAAAATTTGTAACGATTATGGAACCTTGTAGAATAATTCATTAAAACCGTAAATATTTTTTTAAAAATGGTTAAACATGGGCTTAAAGTACCACCCCTCGATGTTGACATTGAGTGGGTTAAGTGTCTACATGTAAAAGGCAACAGCAGTACTGACTGACTCATGCACACACTCATAATTGCCCAGCCTAAACCACTAAGGATAGAAACTTTACATTTGCAGAGCATATTCATGTTATACTGTAGACATGTGGGGAAGAATTTATAGTAATTTCACCCCTAAGGAGGTGAAATAATGGGTGAAAATTTTTCTGAGATTAAATCATTATTAAAGAACTACATCTATGAAAGTTGATATTTCACTTTTAGAAATGAAAAAAAATAGTATTTCACTGTCATAGGAAGTTCAACACCGAAGTGGGTCATTCACTGATTGATCGTGGCCTAGCACAAACCGCTAAGGATAGAAATTTGAAATTTGCAGAGAGTGTTGATCTTATACTGTAGGCATTGTTTAAGAAGGGATTGTTCAAAAGGCTGAGAAATAGGGGATGGAAAGCTTCTTGAAAATATTTTGCTATTAAGGTAATTTTGAAGGCAGAACTGCGAAAGTACATATTTGGTTTCTGAGTCAGAAATAAGAAAAATCGTCTTAGCATTTTTGGAAATTCAACCACTAAGGGTGTAAATAGTGGGTGAACTTTTTTTTTGAAAATAAATCATTATTACAGAAATACTAAAGCATTCTGAAACCTAAATCTATGAAAATTTATATTTGACTTCTCGATTACATATAAAATACGTTTCATTTTTTTTTGAAATTCTGTCTCCTAAGGGATTGAGGTAGGGGATGAAAATTTTTATGAACTTATTTCGTATTTTTAAAGCTAATCCTATGAAAACTGGTATTCACTTCTCAGTTAGATACAAAGAAATACGTGTTAGGGCATGAAAGTTTCTATGGAAATATCGCGATAAGAACGAAAAAGGCATGATTAACGAGAACCTTGGGCTCCAGCTATGAGAAGCGCTTTTTGGTCAGACGTAGATTCGGAACACATCATGCTTCTATGGTCTTAACTAGCGTGAAAAGATTAGAATGCGTTGCAGTTTGTGAACAGCATAAAATGTCGATTGCAGAAAACCAAAAGCAAAACAAAAAAATATGTGCAGATCCTAGCCTATGCGAGCGAAACAGTGGGCGCTAAGCTAGTATGCATAACCAAACGGCCCTTTCGTTTCATACACGTCTCGTATTCCTACGTAAGCATCATATGAATTTCTTGAATTCTGAACTGCTTAATTATCCAAAATTGGATCTTAACTTACGGCTGATGAGTTTCTAAAACATTTGTTTCATTTGCGAATTCGTTCCGGAGTTACGTAATGAAGCTTTAGTGTTCCCTGTATTTAAGGAAGTTGGGAAAATAACAAAAATATTAAGTCACCAAGATAAGCTGCAGTTACATCGTCAATTTTATGACGCTAACGATCGATTACCGGCCTTATAACTTCCTATGTCCTAATACCAGATTTCATAGCAACACGCGAACTAATCAGCCTGCATAGAATCTGTTATATGAGTGGAAATAATCTGTCAGTTTATGTCCTATGACTAACTGTTTACAGTACGAATACAATCAAAAATTGCCTTACAAGGTAAGAAGTTCCTGTTTTGAAATACTGGCTACTGAAGACCCTGGTTGCACAAGCATCTGTACCCATCATATCTACAGCTCTTGAGTCATGGGTCGAAACAACTGAAGGAATGCATTATGACAAGACTCGAAGGGGTGTGTTTTATTTACTAAGGTGGCGATGACTAATACGTTGGTGATTTAGTCGCCCACAATCGTTAATCAGTTAAGATTTTACTGAGGGGAATGGCTGCCTCTTTACAGGGTTATTGTAACTCATATAAAGAAAACTATTTTGTTAGTTTACTGTGAATGTATGGGTTCTGTTATAAGTGACGTGTTACGACTGAGGAAAATGAGAGGCTGTCTTCTTTGTTAATTTCCTCTTCTCTCTCTCTCTCTCGGAAGCCAGCCTCCAAGGAAACGGATTCATTTGTAATATAATGGGTCTGTATATTGCCCAAGTAATTCCATTGTGAAGGCAAAAACGGATATTTGCATATATATTGAAGTTTAGCTTGAGGACCTGCTCGCATAAGACACAATTTAAATACTAATTAGTCGGCCTTTAGCCAGTTATTAAGTTAAACCTCTCTAACTATACACTTCGACGACTGCAAACACTGCATTCAAGGAGTGAATAGTTTTGAACGGACGTCTTGTTCGTTTTTCTCCGCAAAATCGTTATTTACTAATAAAAATAGTAACTGCATGACAACCTGATTCTGTTAGTTTTGTAGGAATATTGTGTATTGAATTATACGCCGCGTTTAATACAACGATTCTTCAGAAATTAAGATTAAGTAGGTCTCAAATTGACTTAGTTCTTACAAGATCATTATCAGCAGACATCTTTCGTAAAACAAACATATTTGTTGATCATTGTACGAAGTACAGATAAATGGGCAGATTGTGAATTTATGTGAGTGTCTTCTGAGACTGGACATATTAAACTCTCCTAACAAAGGCATATAGAGTAATGGGCTTGGTACGTAAATAGACGAGGTATCAGATAAAAGAATTTTCAAGTAAGTTCTTGCAGAATAGATCAAAGGAGAAGATTTCCAGCAACGCACGCCACACCAGTGACGGCAGAGGCACTATGTAATACAGAATGCCTGACACTGAGCAAGGAAAGGATAGTGGAGAAACTACGAAATACTAAAACATTTAGGACTTCAAGGAAGAGCTTAGGATCAAATAAAAAAGAGAGAATGTTCTTGGAGGAAGAGGAGAACCGAAGATTTTCACAGACAGGCAGACTAGATTACAGACACGATACGCCAAAAAAGATTGCAGTTCTCTGAGGAAAGATTAACGAAGAAAACCGTCTATTAAACGACCGTGTTGACAGCGACCATAAAATGTATTGAGGGAATGGAAACTCATAACGTGTAGACACACTGACAGCTGCTAGGAGAGTTGCTTTTAATTTTCAATCTGTTTCGGTGTTTCAGACACTCTTCATGTGTGTTTTAACTCCTGAAGATGGTTTGAACGACCGGATGTGCTTGTTAAGTAATCACTGTTCATCCAGCAGCTGTTTCATGTAATACTTAACAGCATCATCCAGAAAAAAAATTGTTTTTGAAAATAGTATGATATTACGATTGACTCAAATGAAAGACATGGAACGATTCAAAATTCCAGAAGAAGTACTTGTGGGTAGAAAAAATTCAGAAATAAAATAAAAGAATAAGAGGACTAAACAAGTCTCAACGAAAGAAACAAAAGGGAAAAATTGGACAGTCGAAAGGAAGAAAAAATACTGTCAATTAATGAAGAAAACGAAGTGAAGCTGTGTTTGCCTCAAGTTCACGCGACCTCCTAAAGAGGAATCATAATAATAATAAGATGCAGTGTGCAGTCATTTCCATAGGCACCTGCCCACCTGATGTAACGATCAAGTTTCCACTCGTGCGACTGCCTCAAGTATGAGAGAACATTATTATTCAAGAAGAAAATAAGAAGGCTGACTGGGAGGGAGTTTACAACTGCTGTACCCCAGAGTGTAAGAAGTTGGTTCGGACTAAGGTGGTCAACTTGAATGAGTTCTAGGAAAACAAGCCACAAATGCTCTGGACATGTGGGCATAAAAAAAAAAAAAAGATGAAGAGCTTGCGCTAAATAACTGAAGCATTCCTAGGAAAGAGACAAATAAGCAAGTCAGTTAACGCCGCACACCTCAGCTGGTGCAGTGGATAAAGACAATAGTTATACTTCCTTCAAGTACCAGAACTGTTTTCGAAAACAAACACCTCATTCGATCTGAATAAGGCTAGGAAACTGTATGTAAAAATAGGCAAGATGCAAGTCACTTTCGTAAACACGACTTCGTTTTGGTTAAAAAACCAATAGAATTAATATATTCATTGCAGTGAGTACATACACAGTGTTTTACATATAAATAGCCTCTAGTACTTCTTTCAGGGAAAGAAAACAAAGTTAGGAACATACCACAGCATACGGCAAGAAATTGCCACCAACTACGCTGTCATCACGGTAGATCTTGCGCTGATAGACTGAATACAGCTACCTGCAACCAAATTTACGAGGGTCAGTCCAAAAGAAATTCACACTATTTTTTTAATAATACAGTTTTCATTCTGCATGTGTGAAAGTCTTACGGTATGCAAATACATCCTTCCCGCTTGTTTTCAAACTTAGTTCAACCTGTTCCCGCGAGTGGCGCCGTCACAGCATGTCTTCAAGATGGCTGCTATACTTGACATTCGTCAGAAGCAACGTGCTGTCATAGAATTCCTGTTCTGTGAAAACGAGACAATGGGAAATATCCACAATAGGTTCAAAAAGGTGTATAGAGATGCTGCTGTCGATCGCAATACAGTTTGTCGGTGGGCAAGCAGGTTATGTGATGAAAGGGGGCATGGCATTATTGAGAATTCTCCTCGCAGCGGCAGGCCTCGTACTGCACACACTCCAGACAATGTGCAGAGAGTTAACGAATTGGTGACTGCTGACAGACGCATCACAGTGAACGAATTGTCGCGTTACGATGGGATAAGGGAAGAAAGTGTTTGCAGAATACTGAAAGTGTTGGCGTTAAAAAAGGTTTTGCCAGGTGGGTTCCCAGGACGTTGACAGTGGCTCACAAAGAAACAAGAAAAACGGTATGCAGCGAACTTTTGAAACAGTACGAGAATGGTGGAGATGAATTTCTTGGAAGAATTGTGACAGGTGACGAAACATGGCTCCATCATTTTTCACCAGAGACGAAGAGGCAATCAGTGGAGTGGCATCTAGCAAATTCACCCAAGAAAAAAAAATTCAAAACCACACCTTCTGCTGGAAAAGTTATGGCTACGATGGTTTTTGATTCCGAAGGACTCGTACTTGTGGACATCATGCCAAGTGGAACCACCATAAATTCTGATGCATATGTGACGACACTAAAGAAACTTCAAGCTCGACTGAGTCGTGTTTGACCACATTGGCAAAAGCAGGATGTTTCGCTGTTGCACGACTATGCACGGCCACATGTCAGTCAAAAAACCATGGAAGCGATCACGAAAATCCGATGGATAACACTGAAACACCCGCCTTACATTCCTGACCTGGCTCCAAGTGACTATCATGTCTTTGGGAAACTGAAAGACTCTCTTCGTGGAACAAGGTATGAAGATGATGACTCCCTTGTGCACTCTGCTGAACAGTGGCTCCCACAGGTTGGTCCAGAATTTTACCATGCGGGTATACAGGCGCTGGTTCCAAGATGGCGTAAGGCAGTTCAGAGGGATGGAAATTATGTGGCGAAATGAAAATATTGTTCCTAAAGGATGTATCTACGCACTGTAAAACTTCCAAAGATTTAGAATAAAAGATGGATTTAAAAAAAAATAGTGTGCATTTCTTTTGGAGTGACCCTCATAGAATTAGGAACAGTATTTTAATAACAACAGTTTTCATTTTATTGAGATACAATAACCACGGGCAAGACTCACACATGATAAGGGGCTCCGGAAAGGCTCAAAATCATGAAAAGTTCAATTTTTACTTTTTTGCGTTTTCTGAATCTGCAGGCTATTACCTTTTAATAGATATATAATTTATTCAATTCCGAAGACTAAAACTATTTTTAAATTTTTTTTGAAATGTGTTCTACATGGGCGTGACCCACTGTGGCGCTGTTAAACTGCTGTCAAATGGTGTTATTATTAACGTCCGTGTTCATCAGGTACATTTTAGTGATGTGAGATAGAGTATGTGTTGTGGCTAACCTGTGATGGTTCTACATATATCGCTGGTGTGATTGTCGATTGTTTCATGTTTATTTACTCTGTCGTTATCTCGAAAATATTCGTAATTAATTCTGTTTCTTGAGTCTCTGTTTTATTGAGGTATAATAATGAGTAAAAGTAAAGTTATTAGAAATCCTCTGAAGGCTTTTAAGAAAAGGAGAAATGTTGGAAAGCCAAAGGTATGTGTTATTACTGTAAACAATAAAGACGATAACCAAGTGAGTGAATCTAACCTCTCAAGTACACCTGCCCATAGCAGTCAAAGTGGGAAAGAAAATACTTCACAGAAGAAGCTTGGTTCAATGAGTGAAAACTATGAATGTTCTTTGGGCGAATCGGATGTGAATGAAATATTTGATATGTCGGTTCTCAAAGGAATTTTTTCAAACTGTGTAAGATGTATTCATTGTAGTGAAGTTGGTCTGGAACTCTCCATAATAAAGCGCGTAGGACTTGCTAGTGAAATACAACTGAAATGTGATAAGTGTTCATACATGACCACCTTTTGGAACAGTGTTGCAGTAATTGCAACTGAAGAAAATGGTAGCAAAATCTACGAACACAACAACGAGCGATGCTTGCTTTAGACAAGGAAAGCCTTCGGGCTGCAGACAGGGCTGTAAAGAGTCTAGAAATACAAGCAAGAGTAAACAGGAGGAGGAACAAGAGGAAGCTGGAGGAGGAGTTTGCAAAGGATGAAGATAATCCATCCTATGGACCTGGAATGCACTGAAAAGTTAATCCAATCTTTGTCGCTCGATTCCCAAAACTTTTATTTTCTCATACTAATTACATGTTTTCTAAGGATCTTCCAAACATATTTGTTTCAAACTTTCAGTAAATGTTACAAAGTACATTCTGCATAATTTAACACAGCCTTTTTCCAAAAAACTGTATATTTTTGAATATATAAATAAAAATTGCAAAAAATGTTGTGAATTTTCATTACAATTGAAAAAAAATCATCTTTAATAACTGAACTAATATTTTGTAAAATCCCTGTGTTAAGTTGTAGCCCATATTCCAATAAATAATCTGTAAAAAGTTCAACTTCCTATCTCAAATACTTTGTGAGGAAAGATGTAATTTATAAGCGTTATTTTAACATTGCAAGTATAGGGCGTTCTGGAGCCCCTTAATGTGCTATAAACATTTGAAACAATCTCGGTGGGTGACACCAAAATGGTGAGTTTAATTAGTAAAGAGAAACATGTGAATTACCTGAACAAGGATCAAGTCTGCAGCCCAGGGCCTGAACTGTTGATTGCCACAGGTGCAGCTGATGAGGACTTTCTTACAGTCGTAAACGGCTGCAACGTTGCACCGAGAAACTGTCGGAAATACAGGGTGTCCCAGAAATATTGCTACAAACTTCAAAGGATTGTAGAAGGTGTCTTAAGGAACAAACCGAAGACAGCGACTCGTGTCCAGGAACGTCATCCGACGACGGTACGAAGCGTGGATGTTTTAAGGTACCGGCTCCCACCACTAGGCCACCACTTCGGCAGCAAACGTGGCTTTGTATGCTCAACAGCCAGATGTGCGCGTTTCGCAATTTTCTTTGTTATTCGTTGATCGCGGCTGATTGCCACGATCGCCAGTGACGAAGATGGAGCCAGCTGATGTATAGGCACGCCCCGACTCCTATGATTTAGATGCTCTGCTGCCTTTCTGGATGACGGTTTCAGATATGGATTTCCATCCGCTGTTTACCTTCCCCTGGAACTCTCTAAAATCTCCCATGTTTTCCGGTACATAAATAAATAATAAAAGGAAGTTACCACAATTGTTTTAAACCGAGAATGAACAAAAGACAGAATTGCAAAAACGACACATGGAGTTATAATAGATTTCACTCAGAAATACAATAAAAATATTTGAACTTTCTAATGTACGAACTTTAAGTTAAAGTCGCCCAAGGAACAGCTACTATTAACATAGAAACCAGATTGCTTTTAATAAGAGTCGAATGGCGTAAAATGGAACCAATGGCAGAGAAGGGAGTGAGACAGGGCTGTAGCCTATCCTTGATGTTATTCATCTGTATAATGAGCAAGATATATAGGAAACGAAGAAGAAATTTAGTAAGGTAATAAAAGAAATAAAAACTGTGAGATTTGCTCAGAAAATTGCAATTTTGTCGGAGATAGAAAAGAACTATGAAGATCATGGAATGGGTAGTGTCCAGAACAAGAGCACGATTAACAGTAACTAAGAGTGATTTCAGGTGTGCCGCAGGGGAGTATCGTAGGACCATTGCTATTCACAATATATATAAATGACCTTGTGGATAACATCGGTATTCACTGAGGATTTTTGCGGATTATGCTATAGTATATCGAGAGGTTGTAACAATGGAAAATTGTTCTGAAATGCAGGAGGATCTCCAACGAATTGATGCATGGTGCAGGGAATGGCAACTGAATCTCACTGTAGACAAGTGTAATGTGCTGCGAATACATGGAAAGAAAGATCCTTTATCATTTAGCTACAGTATAGCAGGTCAGCAACTACAAGCAGTTAATTCCAGAAATTATCTGGGAGTACGCATTAGGAGTGATTTAAAATGGAACATATAAATTATTCGTCAGTAAAGCAGATACCAGACTGAGATTCATTGAAAGAATCCTAAGGAGATGCAGTTCGAAAACAAAGAAAGTGGGTTACAGTACACTTGTTCACCTTCTGCTTGAATACTGCTCACCGGTGTGGGATCCGTACCAGACAGGGTTGATAGAAGAGATAGAGAAGATCCAACGGAGATCAGCGCTCTTAGTTACAGGATCATCTAGTAATTGCGAAAGGTTTACGGAGATGATAGATAAACTCCAGTGGAAGACTCTGCAAGAGAGACGCTCAGTAGCTCGGTACAGGCTTTGTTGAAGTTTCGAGAACATACCTTCACCGAGGAGTCAAGCAGTATATTGCTCCCTCTTACGTATATCTCGCGAAGAGACCATGAGGATAAAATCAGAGAGATTAGAGCCCACACAGAGGCATACCGACAATCTTTCTTTCCACGAACAATACGAGACTGGAATAGAAGGGAGAACAGATAGAGGTATACAAGGTACCCTTCGCCACACACCGTTAGGTGGCTTGCAGAGTATTGATGTAGATGTAGATGTAAAACAGTTTGTACAGGATAATAGATGGGTTTGAAACGTGGTGCTACAGAAAAACGCAGAAGATTCGTCGGGCGGTGCAGCTGACTAATGGGAAGCAACTGAACGTATTGGGAAGAGGAAAAAATTTGACTAAAAAAGTGGATCGATGCTACATATCTCGCAAACGGCGCAGCGTATAGAATCAGGAGACGATGGACAGCGCAACAGTTACATTATTCCACTGCGTACTGCAGTTCAGAGTGCATCGATATGGTATTTTCATCTGGTGTACCCTTAGTGCTCATTCGGCTCATTATTTATTGTGGCACAGCAACACATAACTGTTATTTGTTTCCGTATCCGTCACTGGACGTAAAGCTCCCAATGGAGGTATACTATGCAACATAGGAGATGGCAGATGTGGTTTCTGGTACGGGCAATCAGGTGGAAGCTGCATACTGGCGTGTAACCTGTACGTAGCCAAATATCGTAGGCTCTCAAGACGTTCAGTACTCTGTTCAGCGAAATGGGATCCTTTGCACCTCAAACACTGGATCGTGGCAGACCTCGAACAACTCGCACACCTGATATGCAGCAACAGGTTTTAAAACACATTAAGGACGATCATGGAACGATTGTTCGAACAATAGCTGCCGTGGAAGGTGTTGATTGGACATGAATGAGTGGACAGTCTTCCATGAACAGTCGCTGGTGGTAACATGGAGCACATGTTCTAGAGAATAGTGCACAGACATGGTGATCATTGACGTCAGTGGTAGTAGATAGTGGTTTATTTACAGTGAAAACTGCTGAAGCGACCAACTACAAAGGCCAAATACATGTACTAACGACGTACCTCAGATCAGCTGTGACAAGCATTCAAACATAGCAGTTTCAAGTCACTCACATCCATGTCCATACACTCTCTTTGCCACAGAGTAAGAAACTTCAAATTGCAAGCATAAGTGAACAATGGCACCTCCTGACTGACCTGCGCAGGGAATGGGTTAGAGGTCGCCTAGAGCTTTGATATGCTTTGCTATCTACATGGCCTTCATCAACAGTGCTGAACTGGATTAGATGCACTGGCCCACAGAAAAAAAATGCCCACGAGGAGAGATTGTTGCTCACCAGACACAGAAAGCACAGAGGGGCAGACAGATACACAGAAACCACTCTCTGAGCAGAGGTCTGTCTATTGCTCAGTGTTCGTTTTCCTGTCTTCTTCTTTATAATAACGTTTATGATAAGATGGCGCAGGCTTAGCATCATTTGTTGTCTTATTTTGTCCGTGTAACGGAATGTAATATTGTGGGTGAACGGAGAACTCTCGCTAACGCGTATCTAAAACATATTTTAGTCGATCGCAGAAAGAAGAGAAAGCACAGAATATAATCAGACCTAAACGTATAAACTTGGAAGTACATGACATTATTCAAGCAAGTATATGAGACAGCTTTTCTTGAAATACTGAGTTGAATTTTCCAGGCGTTGCGTTACTAAGCAACAGAAAATCCTTTTAACATTCCAATTAAAACCTGCTAAAAACAAAAATCAGGAAAAAAGATGGTGTGACACTTAATCCTGTAAACTGTACATACTTCATAAGCAAATGTCTCAGCAGTGCTGAAATTTAACAGCCACAGAATTTCTAAAAACACGGATAGTAGGCAGTCAGTAATATGGTATTCAGGGTTAAAAATAAAATTTCTAGAGCCTTAACCAAGAGTTTACTTGCCAAGACAATGCATAAACAGGACTGAAGGGTCTTTACTGGAAACTGGTTGGTTCAAATGGCTCTGAGCGGTATGGGACTTAACATGAGTCCCCTAGAACTTAGAACTACTTAAACCTAACTAACCTAAGGACATCACACACATCCATGCCCGAGGCACGATTCGAACCTGCGACCGTAGCGGATGACTGTAGCGCCTAGAACCGCTCGGCCACTTCGGCCGGCCTGGAAACTGGTAATATACTGATTATTGATGTGCAATTATAACCCTCCATATCTAAAAAACGCAAAGGTTCTCTGTACAAATTACGTAACACAGAATATGAAGGAAATCAACAGTGTAATTCTTAACAAAGAAAATGAAGAAATATGCTGATGAATCACATAAAGCAGCAGAACAGTTTGGCTTTACGCTTAGAAAATGAACAACATTTGCGCTGTCATCATTTACAATATTAGCCCCAAAGAAATGAGGTAAAGAAGAATATGTATTAGGCATCTTCCCAGACCCATTGAAGCCTTTAATACACAAAACCACGGGGTTTCGTTAAAGAAACTTCATACGCACAGAATGATGGTGATAATAAAAAAAATATTTGTATCCTGTCTAGAAACTGAATGGAAAGCACTGAGATATTTCATATCACTGAAGCATCTCTCCAGTCGAGAGTACGTAGACATAGGAGATGTAATGCACGATTCCATCTTTACGTTAATGGCTACACGGAATTTCCCATAAAGGTGAAAACGTGTGTTCACAGATGAAACGTGTGTTCACAGATGACAGCAACCTGTTAAGCTGATACATAATCGCCAGAAACACAGAAGTTATACCTATTGTAATACACACATAGGCGAAAAATAACACAGCTACATAAACGAATAGACAAACATCAACTTCTGCATAACAAAGAAGCATGGCCTTGTAAAACTGAATATAAGTCAGACAGTTGGGAACTGAGCCCCGAACATTAAATTTTTTGCTGTGTATGATGACACATTTCTTCTCTCCAGAAATAGTATCACAACTACGAGCATAAGAACAATTTATTGCATCTGTGACATAATACAACTCTAATTCGCATAACTACTTAACGTTTTGAGCCAGTGAATGCACAGCAGAGGTATTACTGGCCATAACATGACCAAATTTCAAGCACGTTTTCAGACAGAATATCTTCATCACATTTCTGGTTGCTTTCTGCAGCTGTCTCTGCGGAAGGATTACTGCATTCATTCATTTTCTTGAGTGGGATGTTGATGGCGTAGTTTAAGTTTCTTTCTTTTAACCTTCGGAATTCTAAGAGAAAAAAATTTCTGGTGTGACATTGGACTCGCTTGCTCCATCAGGGTACGAGTGAAATGTTACGATAATGAAGAAGCTAAAAAAAATTGTAACTTGATATCATAACGAGATGTATAGGCGAAACTAAAATAAAAATAGAGAAATAAGAGCAATACAAAATCTGAAAAACTGTGCAGGTTCCTGCCCTGAAAGCAGTAACGCTGAACTGATAACCACATAGTGAACTCATCTGGAATCACAAAGCGTAGGTAACTCAAAAGGCATCTACAGGTGGAAATATTTAAGTAATATTAAAATGAAATCATAGCGTAATGAGTCATAATTGTGAGGTGTTTGCAGCTTAAATCTGTCCATATTTGGTGCATAATCCTATTTTAATTTTATGTCTGTAAGCATAAGGTGTGCTATAAAGAATTGGACGCAATCAATTTACAGGCGATATGACACGTTTCACAGTAACATGTATCATAACTCGTGTTATAAGCAGGTGGAAAGTAAATATCACTTACATCGTAAAGATCAGAGCACTTCGGTTACCATAAGGCTCCTGCGTGATTTATATCACCATTGTTCACTGCAGCTCCTCACCTCTTTCTTCGTTTCTCATTCAGACGGAATAAGAGCATGCAGAATCCACCTTTGCCTCTACTGGAACGTCTGAAATTCGGACAACCTGGAATGGTTTCTGAATATCTACAGAATGAATTAAGATCGTCAAATACATACGGTACAACCTCAAACCGATTTTATCACAAAACACATTCATATTTGAACTCATACTTAAGCTCACACGCATTAGTTCTATCCAAAAACCAGTACGACTTACGTTAAAACATATACAGCGAGCATGACAGATTTGTAAGTAACTCAAACACCATCTGAACGTTTCCAAAAGTCTTCGGAACAATAATCCAACTCCGGAAAGCACTGCGAATATACGACTCCAGAGAGACCCGTGGCAAAAATATAGCGTCGCAGCTGACCAGCCAATCACACGTGTTTTCACCTATGACCACTGCACATCTAACTCTACGTACAGGGTAACAGTTATCGAAATGTATGAAATACGGTAGTCGTACCTTCTGAACAGTTTGCGCTAGGAAGTTCAAACTACATAGTTGTCCGCGGGGCATGATGGGAATTAGTATGTTTGATTTAGCGACGAACGCCCACTTTCATTGGATGGGTTCGTCAATAATTAAAATTGGGGCATATGGGGGAATGAGCATCCGTATTTCGCGATCGAGAAGTCTCTTCGCCCTCAACGGATGACTGTGTGGTGTGCAGTGTCTGGTCACGGAATAATCGGTGCGGTATTCCTTGATGGCAGGGTTTCTACCGAACGGTACGAGAAGGTTATTATCCAAAGTGATTATGATTCAGACAAGATGTGGCTCATACAAGACAATGGTCGACCTCATCGAAGCAGGAGAGTGAAGTCCTCTAGGACCGCATTCTAGCCTTGGGTAGCCAGAGAACACTGGCATGGGCCTCGATTGACCGTCACATTCTCCGTATCTGAACAGATGCGACTCCTTTTTGTGAGGCAATATATAAGACAAGGTACATAGCAACAAGCCCAAAACAGTTACCGACCTGAAAACAGAAATTCAGAAGGTCCTCGACAGCATCGAAGTTCCGAAACTTCAGGGGGTGATGCAGAATTTCGCTATTCGTCTGCGACACATCACCGCCAATGATGGCAGGCATATCGAACATGTCATAACCTATATAAGAATACCTGTAGTGATGTCTACATGTTGACTAAAGTGTTTCCACGCCGTATACTAACAGAATAACACCGACAATGTCCTGGGGGCTTATGCAATAGCCCAGCATAGGCCAAACGACGGGACAGCTCCTGAGAGCGGCATAAGCCTCTTGGAAAGAAGTCGGCAGGGAGACTGTAGTATGCAACACACAGGCTTCCGCCCAATGGCGAAACAACAACTGAGGGCGACATTTATCTTTTGGGGAGAAGTGGACCTGGAGTCTGTAGTATCCAATCATGATTCAATTTCTTTGTCGCATCGTCAATGTGGCGGTGCGAGGATTGCGGTAAAAGGGCAGTGGTGCATCGGATACAAGCTACTGGACTCCCAGGAAATGTTCCATGCAGTAACCCTAACCGTGTTAGTATCACAGATGTACACCAGCAGAATGAAACCGACAATGTACTCGACGCTTATGCAACAGCCCTGCACCTGCCTAATTTCGAGACAACTCCTGAGGACAGCATTAGTGCCTTGGAGGGAAGTCGGCAGATAGCATGTTGTATGCAATCGCGATGAAATTTCTGAGTCGCATCGAAAATGTGAGGGTGCAAGGGTTAGAGACACTAATGCCAACCTGAGGAGTTGTTTCGCTATTCCTCGGGTGTTTTGATATTGTAAAAGCTTTAAGGAAATCGCCGGAGTCATTCTGCTAATGTACAACTATGATACTCGTGCGGCTGCAGTCACCGCATGGGACGTCATCTGCGACTACAGTAGCTTGTATCTGATGCACTAATGCCCATGTACTGTAACCCTCGCACCATCACATTGACGATGCGACACAGAAATTGTATCGCGATTGCATACTATACTCTCCCTGCCGACTTCCCTCCAAGAGACTATTGCTGCCTTCAGGATTTGTCCGCCATTAGGTGGGCACTGTACTATTGCATAAGCTTCAAGGACATTGTGGAAGTCATTCTGCTACTCTACATCTGTGATAATAGGGCGGCTACGTCACCGCGTGGAAGCTATCCTGGGAGTCTAGTAGCTTGTATCCGAAGCACCACTGCCCATTTACTGTAACACCTGCACACTCACTTTGACGATGCGTCACACAAGTACCATCCTGTTTGAGTACTACAGACTAGAAGCGGTGACTGTAGCAACGCCAGTATCGCAGATGTTTACTAGCAGAATGACTTACCCACCTAATGGAGTGACAACTGCTGAGAGCGGCATTATTCTCTTCTACAGAAGTCGATATGCAGCCTGAAGTATTCAATCGCGAGGAATTTTATGTGTCGTTTCGTCAATGTGAGGGTGCGAGAGGTACAGTAAACGGGCAGCCATGCATTGGATACAAGCTACTGGACTCCCAGCATAGGTTCCATGCGGTGACCATAGCCGCACCAACATCATAGATGTACACTAGCAGAATGAGTCTGACCATGTCCTTGATGCTTATGCAATTGGTTAATACTCGACAAATGACGAGACAATTCCTGAGGTCGGCATTATTCTCATAGAAGTCGGCGTTGAGGATGTAGTTTTCAATAGCGATGCAATTTTTGTTTTGCATCGTCAATTTGAGGGTGTGAGGTTTACAGTAAAGGAGCAGTGGTGCATCGGATACAATCTACTGCGCTCCCAGGATAGACTTTAGCAGCCCTTTTTTATAGATGTACATTAGCAGAAAGACTCCAACCAAGTCCCTGATACTTACGCATCAGCCCAGCAACGTCCTAATGGCGAGACAACCCCTCAGGGTCGTATTAGTCACTTGGAGCCTGTATATATGCTATCGCGAAGCAATTTCAGTTTCGCATCGACAGTGTGATATTGCATGGGGTTCGGTAAACGGTATACATCGAACACAAGCTGATAGACTACTAGGAAAGTTTCGATGTGGTGACTGTAGTCGCTCCAGTATCACAGATGCACACTAGCACAATGGCTCTAACAATGTCCTCGACGCTTACGCATTGGCTAAGCAACCCTCAATGACGGGACAACGCCAGAGGGCGGCATTCGCCTCTTGTAGGGGAGCTGGCAGGTAGCCTGCATAAGGCTCTCTGATTCATCTTCAATGTGAGGGTGTGAATATTACAGTAAACGGGCAGTGGTGAATGGGATACAAGCTACTGAGCTCCCATTAAAGGTTCCATGCGGGGACCGTAGCCGCGCGAGTATCATAGATACTCCAAAAATGTCCTCGAGGCTTATGCAATAGGCCAGTACCCGCCTATTCTCGAGTCATTGGCGGCTTTAGCCTCTTGGAGAGAATTCGGCATGTAGCCTGTAGTATTAAATCTCGATGCAATTTCTGAGTCGCATCTTAAATGTGAGGGTGCGATGGGTACAGTAAATGGGCAGTGGGGCATCAGAATCAAAATAATGGACTCCCAAAAAAGGACCAACGCAGTCATCGGGCCAGTATCATACATGTACACTTTCAGAATGACTCAGACTACGTCATCGAGGCTTGTGCAGTAGCCCAGCACCTGCATAATGACGAGACAGCTCCTGAGTGCAGCATTAGTCTCTTCGAGAGAAGATGGCATGGAGCCTGTAGTACGGCATCACGAAGCAGTTACTGTGTCGCCTGGTGAATGTGAGGGGGTGAGGGTTACACTAAATGGGAGAGTTGTGTCTCGGCTAAAAGGTACTGGACTCCCAGCATAGGTTCCATGCGATGACCTTAGCCGCACCAATATCATAGATGTACACTACCAGAACGACTTCGACAATATCCTCAAGGCTTATGCAGTAGTGCTGCAACCACCTAATTGCGATACAGCTCCAGACGGTGGCATTAGTCCCTTGCAGCGAAGTCGGCAGGGGGTCTGTAGTATGCAATCGCGGAGCAATTCAGTGTCGTATCGTCAATATGAGGGCCTGAAGAGTCACAGTAAACGGGGAGCGGTCCACCGGATACAACCTACTGGACTCCCACGAGAATATCCATCGAGTGCCCGTCTTCGCGCATGTATCAGGGATGTGCACTAGCAGAATGGCTCTGACAATGTCTTCGAGGCAAATGCAGCTGGTCATCAGGGGCATAATGGCGAGAAAACTCCTGTGGGCGGCATCAGTCTCTTGGCGAAAAGTCGGCGTGGAGCCTGTTGAATGAAATCATGATGCATCTTCTGTGTCGTCAATGTGAGGGTGCAAGGATGGCAGAAAACGGGCAGTGGTCCATTGGATAGAAGCTAATTAACTCAATCGAGAGATTCCATGCAGTGAACGTAGCGAGCCACTATATGGCAGAATAACTCCAACAATCTCTTCGACACTTATGCAGTAGCCCAGAACCAACCTAATGCCAAGTCAGCTCCTTAGGGCAACATTAGTCTCTCGGAAAGCACTCAGCATAGAGCCTGTAATATTCAATCGCAATGCAATTTCTGCGTCGCATCGTCAATGTGAGATTGCGAGGGTTACAGTTAACGGGCAGTGGTGCATCAGGTATAAGCTACTGGACTCCCAGTAGACGAACCAGGCAGGGACATAACTCCGTTAGTCTCTTGGAGAAAATTGTACGTGGAGCCTGTAGTTTTCAATCACGATGCAATTTCTGTGTCGCATCTTCAATGTGAGGCTGCTAGGGTTACAGTAAATGCAGTGTTGCATCGGGTACAACCTAGTGAACTCCCAAGAGAGGTTCCATGCTGTGATTGTACCCGCATTAGTCCCTTGGAGAGAAGTCTCCATGGAACATAAAGTATTCACTAGCGACGCAATATCTGTGTCGCATCGTCAATGTCAGTGTGTAAGGGTTACATTAAACGGGGAAGTGGTGCATCTGGTATAAGCTACTGAAATCCCAGGACAGACATGGAGCCATTAGTTTTCAATCACGATTCCAGTGTCGGATAGTCAATGTGAGGGTGCTAGGGATAAAGTTAATTGGCAGTGGTGCATGGGCAATAAGCTAATGGACTCACAGGAGTGGGTCAATCGCAGTGACCATTGCCGCGATGGTCTCTTGGAGGGAAGACTGCATGGAGCCAGTAGTATCTATTCGCGAGTGTGTGAGTGTAACAGTAAACAGGAGTGGTGCACCGGGGAAAGGATACTGGACTCATAGGAGAGATTCCGTAAGGTGACCACAGCCACGTTATTCCCTTGGAGCGAAGTTGTTATGGAGTCTGTAGTATTCAATCGCGACGCAATTTGTGTTTCGCATCATCAACGTGAGTGTGTGAGAAAATAGTAAAAAGACAGTGATGCAACGTAAAAAAGATACTGCACTCCGAAAAGAGATTCAGTAAGGTGACTGTACCCACTTTAATCTCTTGGAGAGAAGCCGGTATGCAGCCTGTAGTATTCAATGGCGATGAAATTTCTGCGCCGAATCATCAATATGAGTGCGTTAAGATAACAGTAAACAGGCAGTGGTGCATTGAAAAATATATACTGGACTCCGTGCAGAATTTCCGTAATTTTGACCGTAGCCATGTTAGTCTGTTGGAGAGAATTCGGCATTGAGCCTGTAGTATTCAATCGCAATGCAAATTCTGTGTCGCATCATAAAAAAGTGAGTGTGTCAGGTAACAATAAATAGGCAGTGGTGCAACAGAAAAAAATTCCTCGACTCTGAAGAGAGCTTCCGTAAGGTGATCGAAGCCAAGTAAGTCTCTTGGAGAGAAGTCGGTATGGAGCCTGTAGTATTCAGTCGCTATGCAATTTCTGTGTTGCATCGTTAATGTGTGTGTTTGAAAGTAACAGTAAACAGGCAGAGATGAACAGGGAAAACGATACTGGATTTCGAGGAGAGATTCCGTAAGGTGGCCGTACCCACGTTAGTCTCTTGGAGAAAAAGTCGGTATGAAGCCTGTAGTATTCAGTCGCGATGAAATTTCTGGGTTGCATCGTCAATGTGAGTGTGTGAGGGTAACAGTAGACGGGTAGTGGTGCATCGTAAAAAGTTTACTGCAATCCGTAAGCAGATTCCGTATGGTGATCGTTGCCACGTGAGGCTGTTGAAGAGAAGTGGGTATAGGGCCTGTAATATTTAATAGCGATGCAATTTCTGTGTCGCATCGTCAATGTGAGTATGTGAAGGTAACAGTAAATGGGCAGTGGTGCATCGGAAAAAAATTCCTGGACTCCAAAGAGAGATCCGTAAGGTGACTGTAATCGCTTTAGAGAAGACAGTATGGAGCCTGTAGTATTCATTCTAAATGCAATTTCTGTGTCGCATCGTCAGTGCGAGTGTATGAGTGTAACAACAAATGGGCAGTGGTGCATTGAAAAAAAGACACGACTCTGGCGAGAGATTCCGTAAGGTGGCCGTAGCCACGTTAGACTTTGGAGAGAGGTCGGTACGAGTTCTGTAGTAATCAATCGTGATGCAATTTCTGTGTCGTATCGTTAATGTGAGTGTGCCAGGGTAACAATAAAATGGCGGTTGTGCATCGGAAAGAAGGTACCGAGCTCCGAGGAGAGATTCTGTAAGGTGACAGTAGCAACACTAGTCTCTTCGAGAGAAGTCTGTATGGAGCCTGTAGTGTTCAATCGCGATGCAGATTCTGTCTCTTTCTATCAATGTGAGTGTGTGAGGGTAACAGTAAATGGGCAGTGGTGCATCAGAAAAAAAGACACTGGAATCCGAGGAGAGATTCAATAAGATGACTGCAGCCACATAAGTCTCTTGGAGAAAAGTCCGTGTGCAGCTTGTAGTATTAAATAGCGTTGCAATTTCCATGCCACATGGTCAATGTGAGTGCGTGATTGTAACAGCAAACAGGCAGTGGTGCATCGTAGAAAAGATACTGGACTCCAGGGAGAGATTCCGTTAATGTGACCGCAGCTACTTCAGTCTATTAGTGAGAGGTGGTAGGGAGCCTGTAGAATTCCACTATGAAGCAATTTCTGAGTCATATCGTCAGTGTGAGGGTGTGAGGTAAGAGTAAACGGGCCGTGGTCCATTGGGGAAAAAATGATGGATTCTGTGGCCGTAGCCACATTAGTCTGTTGGAGAGAATTCGGATTGGAGCCTGTAGTATTTAGTGGCGATGCTATATCCTTGTCTCGTCGTCAATGTGGGTGTGTGAGGGTAGCAGTAATGGGTAACTTTGCATCGGATAGATTTACTGGACTCCGAAAACCAATTCTGTGAGTTTATTGTTGCCTCGTTAGTCTCTTGGAGAGAGGTAGCTATGGAGCCTGTGTTATTCAGTCTTGATGGATTTTCTGTGTCACATCGTCAGTGCGAGTGTTTGAAGGTAACACTAAATGGAATGTGGGACATCGGAAAAAAATTGCTGGAATCTAAAGAGATATTCCATAAGGTGACCATAATCATGTTAGTGTCTAGGACAGAAGTCGGTATGGAGCCTGTAGTAATCATTCTCAATGCAATTTTTGTGTGTCGCATCATCAATGTGAGTGTGTGTGTAACAACAAACGGGCATTGGTGAATCGTAATACAGACACATTCTTCCGACGAGAGATTCCGTAAGTTGACCATAGTCACTTTAGCCTATGGTTAGACGTCGGTATGGGGCCTGTAGTTGTAAATCGCGATGTAGTTTCTGTGACTCATCGTTAATGTGAGTCTGCCAGGTTACAGTAAACTGGTAGTGGTCCACCTTGAAAAAGGTACTAAACTCCGAGGTGAGATTCTGTAAGGTGACAGTAGCCCCATTAGTCTCTTGGAGAGAAGTCGCTATGGGGCTTGTAGTATTCAATCGCTATGCAATTACTGTTTCGCATCATCCTTGTGATTGCGTGAGGGTAATTGTAAATGGACAGTGGTGCATTAGAAAATAGTAACTGGACTCCAAGGTGATATTCCGTAAGGTGACCGTAGCCAGGTTAGTCTTTTGGAGGGAAGACAGTATGTTGACTGTAGTATTCAATCCAAATGAAATTTCTGTGTCGGACTGTCAAGGTGATTCCTTGAAGGTGACAATAAATGGGCAGAGGTGCATCGGAATATAATTACAGGAATTCAAGGAGAGATTCCGTAAGGTGACTGTAGCCACGTTAGTCTCTTGGAGTGAAGTCGGCGTTGAACTTGTAGTATTCAATCAGGATGCAATTTCTGTGTCGCATCATCAATGTGAGTGTGTGATGGTGACAGTAAATGGGAAGTGATGCATCGGAAAAAAGTTAATGTACTCCAAAGAGAAATTTTGTAAGGTAACCGTTGCCACGTTCGGCTCTTGGAGTGAAGTCGGTATGGAGCCTGTAGTATTCAGTCGCGATGAAATTTCTGTGTTGCATCGTCAGTGTGAGTGTGTGAGGCTAACAGTAGATGGATAGTGGTGCACCGGAAAAAGTTTACTGGAATTGGTAAACAGATTCCGGAATTGATCATTGCCACGTTAGTCTCTTGGAGAGAAGTGGGTATAGAGCCTGTAGTATTACATTGCAATTTCTGTATCACATCGTCAACGTGAGTGCGTGAAGGTAGCAGTTAACGGGAAGTTGTGCATCGGAAAAAAGATACTAGAATGCAGGGAGATTCCGTAAATGTGGCCGTAGCTACGTTACTCTACTAGACAGAAGTCGTTACGGAGCATGTATAATTCAATCTCGATGCAATTTCTATGTCGCACCGTCAATGCGTGTGAATGTAACAGTAAATGTGCAGTGGTGCATCTGAAAAAAGATACTGGAATTCAAGCAGAGATTGCGTAAGGTGACCGTAGTCACGCTAGTCTCATGTAGAGAAGTCGGTGTGGAGACTGTAGTGTTCAAAAGCGATGCACTTTGTGTTTCGCATCGTCAATGTGATTGTGTGAGGGTAACAATAAATGAGGTGTGGTGCATCGGAGGAAAGCTCGGGATCTCGGGACAGACTTTCCATAATGTGACCGTTGCCATGTTAGTCTCCTGGAGCGAAGTTGGTACAGAGGCTGTAGTCTTGAATCGCGGTGAAATTCCTGTGTCGCATAGTCAGTGTTAGGTAACAGTAAACGGTCACTGGTGCATCAGGAAAAAGATACTAGATTCCAAGGAGAGATTCCGTATTGTGGCCGTAGCCATGTTAGTCTCTTGGAGAGAAGTCGGTATAGAGCCTATAGTATTTAATGCGAATACAACTTCTGTGTTGCATCGTCAATGTTAGTGTGTGAAGGTAACAGAAAATGGGCATTAGGAGCCTATAGTTTTCGTTCTAAATGCAATTTCGTGTTGCGTCGTCAGTGAGTGTATGAGTATAACAAGAAATGGACAGTGGTGCATTGGAAAAAAGACACTTGACTCCGGCGAGAGATTCCGTAAGGTGGCCGTAGCCACGTTAGACTTTGGAGAGAGGTCAGTACGAATCATGTAGTAATCAATCACGATGCAGTTTCTGTGTCGTATCGTTAATGTGAGCGTGCCATGGTAACAACAAAACGGCAGAGGTGCATCGGAAACAAGGTCCGGACTCTGAGGATTCTGTAAGGTGACACCTGCCACATTAGTCTCTTCAAGACAAGTCGATACGAAGCCTGTAGTATTCAATTACGATGCAATTTCTGTTTCGCACTATCAACGTGAGTGTGTGGGGGTAAAAGTAAATTTACAGTGGTGCATCGGAAAAAAAGATACTGGACTCCGAGGAGAGATTCAATAGGGTGACAGTAGCCATGTTAGTCGTTTGCAGAGAAGTCGGTATGGGGCCTGTAGTGTTCGAACACGATGCAATTTCTGTGTCGCACCGTCAATGTGAGTGTGTGAGGGTAACAGTATCAGTGAATTGGAAAAAAGATATAGGAGTCCCAGATGAGATTATGTAAGGTGACTGTAGCCACGTTAGTCACTTGCAGGTTGGTCGGTATGGAACCTGTAGTATTCATTTGCGATGGAATATCTGTGTCGCCCCGTCAGTGTGATTTTATGAGGTTAACAGTAAGCGTGCAGCAATGAATCGGGAAAAAATTACTGGAGTCTGAAGAGAGACTCTGTAAGGTGATTTTAGAATCGTTAGTTTCTTGGACAGAAGTTGGTATGGAGCCTGTATTATTCAATCGCGACACAATATCTGGGTTGCATCGTCAAAGTGAGTGTGAGATGGTAACTGTAAATGCTCAGCTGTGCATCGAAAAAACGTTGCTTGACTCCGAGGAGAGATTCAGTAAAATGACCGAAGCCACGTTAGTCTCTTGGTTGGTTGGTTGGTTGTTTTTGGGAAGGAGACCGGACAGCGTGGTCATAGGTCTCATCGGATTAGGGAAGGAAGTCGGCCGTGCCCTTTCAGAGGAACCATCCCGGCATTTGCCTGGAATGATTTAGGGAAATCACGGAAAACCTAAATCAGGATGGCCGGACGCGGGATTGAACCGTCGTCCTCCCGAATGCGAGTCCAGTGTCTAACCAATGCGCCACCTCGCTCGGTTTAGTCTCTTGGACAGAAGTCGATATGGAGCCTGTAGTATTGAATTGCAATGAAATTTCAGTGTTGCATCGATAATGGGAGTGTGTGAGGGTAACAGTAAATGGGCAGTGGCGCATTGGGTAAAAGATATTGGAATCTGAGGATTGATTCCATTAGGCGACAGCAGTATCTTGGAGTGAAGTTGATATGAAGCCTGTAGTATTCAAATGCGATGCAATTTCTGTGTGGCATCGTAATGTCAGCGTGGGAGGCTAACAGTAAATAGGCATTGGTGTATCAGAAAAAAATTACTGGACTCCGAAGAGGCATCAGTATGGTGACCGTAGCTACGTTAATCTCTAAAAGAGAAGTCGGTATGGAGCCTGCAATACTCAATCGTGATGCAAATTCTGTTTCATATCGTCAATGTGGGTGTGTGAGGGTAACAGTAAACGGGCAGTGGTGCATCGGACACAAGATAGTGGACTCCGAGGATAGATTCCATAACGTGAATGTAGGCACTAATAGTGTCTTGGAGAGAATTGGGTATGCACCCTGTAGTATTCAAATGCGATGCAATTTCTGTGTCGCATTATCAATGTGAGGATGGAGGTAACAGAAAATGGGCAGTGGTGCTTTGCAAAAAAGATTGCTGGACTCAGAGGAGAGACTCGGTAAGATCACCGTAGCCTCGTGAGTCTCTTGGAGAGAAGTCAGTTTGGAGCCTTGAGTGTTCTATTGAGAGACAATTCGTTTGTCGCATCGTCAGTGGGAATGTGTGAGGGTAACGGTAAACGGGCAGAGGTGCATCAGAAAAAACATACTGAAATCCGAGGAGAGATTCCATAGGGTGACCTTAGCCATGTTAGTCTTTTCGAGAGAAGTCAGTATGGAGCCTGTAGTATTCAATCGCGACACAATTTCTGTTCCTCATCGTCAATATCAGTGCGTGAGGATAACAGCAAACGGGCAGTGGTGCATCGGGAAATTATTACTGGACTCCAAGGAGAGATTCTCTAAATTGATCGTAGCCACTTTAGTCTTTAGTAGAGAAGTAAGTATGGGGCCTGTAGTATACAAACGCAATTTCTGTGTCGCATCATCCATATGGGTGTGTGAGGGTAACAGTAAACAGACAGTGGTGCATTGAATAAATGTTACTGACATGCGAGCAGAGATTCTGTAAGATGACCATAGCCACGTTAGTGTCTCGAAGAGAAGTCAGTCTGGAGCCAGTAGTACACAATCGCAATGCAATTTTTGTGTTGGATCGCCAATGTGAGTGTGAGACAGTAACAGTAAACAGGCAGTGGTGCATCAGAGAAAAGAGACTGGACTCGAAGGAGATTTACCGTAAGGTGATCATGGCCACGTTAGACTCTTTGAGAGAAGTCGGTATATAGCCTGTAATATTCAATCTCGATACAATTTCTGACTCGCATTGTCAAAGTGAGTGTGTGAGTGCAATAGTGAATGGGCAACTGTGCACTGGAAAAATGATACTGAACTCCAGAGAGAGATTTCGTAAGGTGACTGTAGCGACGTGAGTCTCTTAGAAAGAAGTAGGTGTGGAGCCTGTAGTATTCAATCGCGATGCAATTTCTGTGTCTCATCATCAATGTGAGTGTGTCAGGTTATAATAAACGGGCAGAGGTGCATCAGAATAAAGATACTGGACTCCATGAGAGATTCTGAAAGGTGACTGTAGCCATGTTAGTCTCTTGGAGATAAGTCTGTATGGAGCCTGCAGTATTTAATCGCATTTTAATTTCTGTGTCACATTATCAATTTGACTGTGTGAGGCTAACAGTAATCGTGCAGTGTTGTGTGTGGTCAAATAATTACGCACGGTCCGACTCAACGTTGCAATATTTAAAGTTTTGGCTGGTTTCGTTGTCTAGACGCTGGGATACGTAGTTGCCGCATTAGAGGCCAAACACTGCCGATTCTACAGTACACGATAAAAATACACACATGGATTGAATGGTCTAAGGTTTCTATTACTCGGGAATTGCGAATTATGAAAGTAACATATAAATTTTTAAACAATAGATTGCAATTAAATAAATTCTGCAGGTACTATCTATAATGACTTTAAGTGATGAGTTCGATGGTAGAAGTACTTTTGAGACTGCGGTATATTTCTGCAAAACACTTATTGGTGTCGATGGTCCAGCAATTAAATAAAATATAAGTTAAATAACAGGGAAACAATAGATTCCTACTGCACGTAATTAGTTATTAACAACATCATAGCTTGCGAGATCTTCACTTCTATACGCACACTACGTCTTCACTGTAGAAGTCACGGAAATCTCACAAGTGCACAAGTCGGCACTCCGAAGTATTTCTATATGCCGCGAACCCGCGCAAACCGCTCCACACTCGCCAAGTCCTTCCGCCGACTGTGTGTTCGTCGCGCCGTACCGTCGCGGGCGCTCCTTATCCTTTGCTGTATTGACCAGAACTACCTCGTGTCCTCTTTGAAACTCGCTTCCATTCAGTTTTTCCATTCACGAGCTCTGTGACTGGCTGGAGCACTCGCGCCATGTCTACAAACCAAAGCACCCACACGAACATAATGAAACGCATTCAAAATACTGGATTTGCATTTAAATACTTGAAATTACTCGTAAATAAATATTCTTACGGCTGGACCATAAACACGCTCTAAGACACATTAATAAATACATAAACAATTAAATAAGCATATATCAGAAGAAAAGAAGCAAAAGGTAGGCCAGGAGACTAATGTCTCTGTGCTTTCTAAAACACAGTAAGTATTTGACCAGTTTCTTTATGAATAGCATATATCGGATATTAGCAAAGACATAGATGAGTAAATATATTTATAAGAATGCTGCTACTGTTTTTCCGTGTAAGTGTGGAGTACTTATGGCCTGACGTGATCGATAGTAATTGGTCACTTTGACCTCCAATAACTCATGTACTATTTAAGTTACATGCCTGTAATTCACACCAATTTAGGTTTACACTAGTAGCTTTCTAAAGACAGGGCGATTGACAAAATCGGATGAAGTGTTTATATTTTGAAAATTCGTTGCTGGGTACTACTTGTATAATCTACCATCGGATACTAAATTTTAAACTAATAAAGGTATTGAAAATCTGATTACATCATCAGAATCGTCGTGCAAATAGTAGTATCTTTTTGAGATTTCATGATTCATCTGTCTACTATTAATTTCTATACGAACTGTGAAATGTCTGGCAACACGGCTCCGCAAAGCCCGCCATTTTCGGCACTCCCAGCATAGATATCTCCTACATCTCCTTCACCGACACAAAGCACTGTCCACGACACAGCGGAATTCCCAGCCACTAGGCTGGACCATGCACTGGGGCTACACCTCTCGACCGGCTAACGTTTGGCACCACGTGTTGGCTGCCCGCCCCCGACTGACTGAGCGTTCCGTGCGGCCACGCCAACTTAGAATATTTCCAGGGGCCACAACTGACCCGTCACCTCACATGGTGAATCGGAAAAAAAATTACTGGACTCTGAAGAGAGATTCCGTAAGGTGAACGTAGGATCGTTAGCCTCATGGAGAGATATTGGTACAGAACAGGTAGTATTAAATCGCAATGAAATTTATGTGCCACATCGTCAATGTGAGTGTGTGAGGGGAACAGTATATGGGCAGTGGTGCATCAAAAAAGCGATACTGGACTCCGAGGAGAGATTCCCTAAGGCGACTGTAGGCACATTAGTCTCTTGGAGAGAAGTCGGTATGGAGCCTATAGTATTCACTCCCGATGCAATTTCTGTGTCGAATCGTCAATGTGAGGGTAACAGTATCTGGAAGTGGTGCATCGGAAAAAAGATACTGGCGTCCGAGGCAAATTTTCGTAAGGTAACCATAGCCACGTTAGTCTCTTTGAGAGAATTCGGTATTGAGCCTGTAGTAGTCAATCGCGATGCAATTTCTGTTTCGCAACATCAATGTGAGTTTGTGAGGGTAACGGTAAATGGGCAGTGGTGGACTGGAAAGAAATTGTTGGGCTGCGAAGAGAGATTTTGTAAGCTCACCAAAGACACTTTTATCTCTTAGAGAAGAGTCGGTATGGAGCCTGTACAATTCAATCGTGATGCAATTTCTGTTTTGCAACATGAATGTGAGTGTGCGAGGGTAACAGTAAATGGTTAGTGGTGAATCGGAGAAAATGATACTGGACTACGAGGAGAGATTCCGTAAGGTGACCGTAGCCACGTTAGTCTCTCTGAGAGAAGTCGGTATGTAGCCTGTAGTATTCAATCACAATGCAATTTCAGTGTCGCAACATCAATGTGAGTGAAGTCGGAATGGAGCTTGTAGAATTCAATCGCCATGCAATTTCTGTATCACATAGTATATCTGTGGCTGCGAGGGTTACAGTAAACTGGCAATGGTTTATCGGGTATACGCTACTGGACACACACGAGAGAACCATGTGGTGCCCGTAAACACATTAATCTCTTGGAGAGAGGACGATATGGGCCCTTTACTATTCAATGGCGAAGCAATTTCTGTGTCGCATCGTCAAAGTGAGTTTGCGAGGGTTACAATAAATGGGCAGGTCATTGTCGGAGTATCTCTGCTACTGTATATCTGTGGCACTGGTGTGACTACGGTAACCCAATGGAACCTCTTATGGGTGTCCAGTAACTTGTATCTGATGCACCACTGCCTGTTTACTGAAACCCTGGCCACCCCACTTTGACGATATAACACAGAATGAGCGTGCGTTGCTATTGATTAAGCGATGAGGATATTGCCGGAGTCATTGTGCTAGTGTACATCTTTGACACTGGCGCGGCTACGGTAACCGCACGGATTCTCTCCTGGGCGTCCAGTAGCTTGTATCCAAAGCACCACCGCCCGTTTACGATGTGACACAGATATTGCTTCGTGGTTGCTTTTGATACACTTCACGCACTCCAAGGGACTAATGCCATTCTCAGAAGCTGCCTCGACATTACGCAGGTGTTGGGCTATTGCATAAGCGTCGATGGCATTGAGTCATTCTGCTATTGTACATCTATCTCACCGGAACCTCTGTGGTCACCACATGGAACCTATCTTGGGAGTCCGAAAGCTTGTATCCGATGCACTGCTGACCGTTTACTTTTGCATAATACAGCCTCATTCTGACCTCTCTCCAAGAGGCTTATCCAGCCCTCAGGAGTTGTCTTGCCTTTAGCATAGGCCTCGAGGGTTTATCAAAGTCGTTCTTCTAGTGCACAGCTATGATACTGGTGCGGCTATGGTAACCACAATAACCTCTCCAGGAAGACCAGTAGCTTGTAACTGATGCTCAGCTGCCCGTTAACTGTAACCATTGCACCCTCATGTTGACGATGAGACACAGAGATTGCTTCGCGATTGCATACTCCAGGCTCCCTGCCGACTTCTCTCCAAGAGACTAGTGGCACCCCCAGGAGTTGTTCCCCATTAAACCCATCCTGGGCTACTGTATAAGCTTTGAGAGAATTGTCGAAGTCATACGGTTAGTGTGCATTTGTTATCCAGTCGCGGCTACCGTCATGGCATGGGACCTATCCTGGGAGACCAGTAGATTGTAACCGATGCACTAAAATCAATTTACTGTAAACTTCGCAGCCTCAACTTCACCATGCAACACAGAAATTGCTTCGCAGTTGCATACTGCAGTCCCCACGTGGACTAATCCCACACTCAGGTATTGTCTCGCCACTAGGCGCTTGTTAAGCTAATGCATAAGCCTTGATACATTGATGGAGTCATTCTGCCAGTGTACATCTACGAGACGGGCACAGCTACGGTCGTCTAATGGAACCTCAAATGGGAGGCCCGTAGCTGCCCGTTTACTGTAACCCTTACACCATCATATTAACGATGCGGCACAGAAATAGCACTGCCGTTGCATACTACAGCCTCCCTACCAGATTCCCCCCAAGACCTAATGCCGCCCTAGGGAATTGTGTCAACATTAAGAGTGTGCTGGGCCATTCCATAAGATGGAGGACATTGTCCGTGCCATTCCGCTATTGTGGATCTATGACAATGGAGCGGCTTGCGTCAGCCTATGGAACATTTCCTGGGAGTGCAGTTCCTTGAATCCGTTGTACCACCACCCTTTTACTGTAACCATTCCACCATCATATTGACGATGCGAGACAGTAATTGCATCGCGTTACACACCTCAATCTCCCTGCCGACTTCCCTCCAAAAGACAATTGCCGACCTAAGTACTTGTCTCGCCAATAGGCAGGTACTGGGATATTGTATAAGCATCAACGACATGAACGGAGTCATTCTGCTAGTGTACATCAATGATAAATGCAGGGCATGATTGAATACTACAGGGCCCTTTCTCTCCAAGAGACTATCACGACTACGGTCACCTCATGCATCCTCTCCAGGAAGTCCAGTATCCTCCACTCGATACACCACTGCCCATTTAGTGTAACTCCCACACCCTCAAATTGAAGATGCGACACAGAAATTAAATCCCATTAAAAACTACAGGCTCCATGCCAACTTCTGTCCAAGAAACTGACGGAGTTACAGTCACATCATGCGACCTCTCCTGGGAGCCCAAGTTACTGGACACCCATGAGACATTCCATTGGGTTACCGTAGCCGTGCCAGTACCTTAGATGTACAGCAGCAGGTATACTCCGATGATGACCTTAAGGCATGTGCAATAGCACAGCACCCACCTAATGCCGAGGCAACTCATGAGGGAGGCATTAGTCTCCTGGAGGAAGTGGTCCTAGAGCATGCAGTATTCAACCGCAATGCAAAAAAAAAAAAAAAAAAAATGGTTCAAATGGCTCTGAGCACTATGGGACTCAACTGCTGAGGTCATTAGTCCCCTAGAACTTAGAACTAGTTAAACCTAACTAACCTACGGACATCACAAACATCCACGCCCGAGGCAGGATTCGAACCTACGACCGTAGCGGTCTTACGGTTCCAGACTGCAGCGCCTTTAACCGCACGGCCACTTCGGCCGGCCAACCGCAATGCATTTTCTGTGTAGCATCGTTAATGTGAGAGTGCGATCATTGCAGCAAACATGCAGTGGTGCATCCTATACAAGCTACTGGACTCCCAGGAGAAAATCCGTGTGTTTACCATAGACACGCCAGTATCATAGATGTACACTAGCACAATGACTCCGACAATAGCCTCGTCGCTTATTCAATAGCAATGCACGTTCGTAGTGGGGAGAGCACATTCTGTGTCATATTGTCAAAGTGGGTTGGCTAGAGTTACAGTAAAGGGGCAGTGCTGCATCAGATACAAGTTACTGGACACCCATAGGAGGTTCCATTGGATTAACATAGCCGCGCCAGTCCAATGATGTACAGTAGCAGATACTCTCCGACGATGACCTCAAGGCATATGCAACAGCACAGCACCTGCCTAATGGAGAGACAACTCATGAGGGCAGCATTAGTCTCGCGGAGAGAAGTGGTCCTGGAGCATGTAGTATTCAACCGCAATGCATTTTCTGTGTAGCATCGTTAATGTGAGAATGCGATCGTTACAGCAAACATGCAGTGGTGCATCCTATATAAGCTTGTGGATTCCCAGGAGAGAATCCGTACGGTTACCGTAGCCGCGCCAGTATCATAGATGTACACTAGCACAATGACTCAAACAATGTCCGACGCTTACATAATAGCCCAGCACCCACCGAATGGTGAGATAACTCTTGAGAGCGGCACTAGTCTCTTGCAGAGAAGTTGGCATGGAGCATGTAATATGCAATCGCAAAGCAGTTTGTGTGTGGCATCATCATTGTTAGGGTGTGAGGCTTACAGTAAATGGGCAGCGAGGCGTCGGTTACAGTCTACTGAACTACCAGGACAGGTTCCACGTGTAGGCGGTAGAAGCACCAGAATAAAAGGTGTACATCAGCATATTGACTCCGACAATGTCCCCGAGGCCTATGCAGTAGACAAACACCCACCTACTGGGAAGACATCTTCTGAGGGCGGCACTAGTCTCTTGGAGAGAAGTTGGCATGGAGCCTGTAGTATTCAACTGTTATGCAGTTTCTGTGTCTTATCGTCAACGTGAGGGTGCGAGGGCTATAGTAAACGGGCAATGAAGCACTGAATACAAACTACTGGACTCCCAGGACAGTTGCAAGCGATGACCGTAGTCGCGCAAGTATCGTAGACGACCACTAGCAAAAAGACTCCAACAATGTGTTCGACACTTTTGCAATAACCCAGCTCCAGCCTAATGGCCAGAAAACAATTGAGCGTGGCATTAGTCTCATTTACGGAAGTCGGCAAGGAGCCTGTAGAATGCATCCGGAAGCATCGTGAATGTAACGGTGCGAGGGTTACAGCAAAAAGGGCAGCATTACCTCGGTTACAAGCTACTGGACTCCCAGTAGATGTTACTTACCTATACCATGACTGCGCCAGTATCATAGATGTTCAGTAGCAGAATCATTCCGACAATATCCTCGGGGTTTATGCAGTAGTGCTGCACCTACTTAATGGTGAGACAACTTGTGAGGGCGTTATTAGTCTCATGGAAAGAAGTCGTCATGGGGGCCGTAGTATTCAATCGGGATGGAATTTCTTTGTTGCATCGTCAATGTGAGTGTGCGAGGGTTGCAGTAAACAGGCAGTGGTGGATCAGATACAAGCCGCTGGACTACCAGGAGAGGTTCCATGCGGTGACTGTAGCCACGCCAGTATCGCAGATGTACACTAGCAGAATGTCTCCAACAGTGTACTCGAGGCTTATGAAATAGCCCAGCAGCCGGTTAATGGATATAAACTCCGGCTGGCGGCATTAATCTCTTAGAGGGAAGTTGGCAGGGAGCCTGTATTATGCAACCGGGAAGCAAATTCTGTGTCACTTCGTCAGTGTGATGGTGCAAAGTGTACAGTAAACGAGCAGTGGCGGATCGGATACAATCTACTGGACACACAGGAAAGGTTCAATGTGGTGACCTTAGCCGTGATAATATCATAGATGTACACAATCAGAATGACTCCGACTGTGTCATCCAGGCTGATGTGCTAGAATAGCAATCGCCTAAAGATGGAACAACCTTTGAGGGTAGCATTAGTGTCTTTAAATCGGACTGGAGCCTGTAGTATTCAATCGCGATGCAATTTTTGTATCCCACTGTCAATGTAAGGATGCGAGGGTTAACGCAAACGGGCAATGGCGAATCCGATACAAGCTACTGGTTTGCCAGGAGTAGATCCATGTGGTGACCATAGCCGCGCCAGTACCATAGATGTATATTAGCAGAATTACTCCGACAGTGTCCTCGACGCTTACACAATAGCCCAGTACCTATCTAATGGTGAGACAATTCCTGAGGGCGGCGCTAAAAGTCGCCGGAGAGCCCGTAGTACGCAGTCGCTTAGCAGTTTCTGTGGCTCTTCGTTAATGTGAGCGTGCGAGGGTTACAGTAAATGGGCAGTGGTGCACCGGTTACAAGCTGTTGGACTCCCAGGATAGGCTCCATGCTGTGATGGATGCCCAGCCAGAATAATATATGTACACTGGCATAATCACTCAGACATTGTCCTCGAGGCTAATGCAGTGTCCTACCAGCCGCCTGATGGTTGAGACAACTCTTGAGGGCTGCATTAGTCTTTTGGAGAGATGTAAGCATCCAGCCTATAGCATGCAATCGCGAAGCTATTTCTGTGTCACATCGTCAATGTGAGGGTGCGAATGTTACAGAAAACAGGCAGTTGTGGATCGGATCCAAGGTACTGGAGTCCCAGGATAGGTTCCATGTTATTAACCGCAGCCGGCCACTGTGGCCGAGTGGTTCTAGGCGCTTCAGTCCAGAACCGCGCTGCTGCTACGGTCGCAAGTTCGAATACTGGTCCGGGCATGGATGTGTGTGATGTCCTAGGGTTAGTTAGGTTTAAGTAGTGCTGAGTTCTACGGGACTGATGACTTCAGATGTTAAGTCCCATAGTGCTCAGAACCATTTGAACATACACCAACAGAGTGCCTGTGACCATGTCCTCGACACTTATGAAACAGCCGAGCACCCGCCTAGTGGCGTAAATCCCTTGGAGAGACGTCGGCATGGAGCCAATAGTATGCATTCGTGAAACAACCTTCCTATAGGAGAGACATTTCCTCAGTTCGGCTTTAGTCTCTTGGAGAGATGTCGGCATGCAGCCTGTAGTATTCAATCGCGTTGAAATTTCTGTGTCGCATCGTCGATTTGAAGGTGCGAGGGTTACACTTAACGGGTAGAGGGGCATCGGACTCGCAGGAGAGGTTCCATTGGGTGACACTACGCGCGACACTATCACAGATGGACACTAGCAAAGTCACACCGACAATAACCTTGACGCTTATACAATAGCCCAGCACCCGCCAAATGGCGAGAAAACTCTTAGTGGCGTTAGTCTCTTGAAGAGATGTAGGTATGGATCCTGTAGTACGCAATCGCGAAGCAATATCTGCGACGCATAATTAATGTGAAGGTGCTAGGGTTACAGTAAACGGGTAGCCATATTTGTAATTTTTCCTTTAGGAATGGTCAGTTTCCTGAGCGATTCAAGTACTCAGTAGTAAAGCCGCTTAAGAGAAAGGGAGAAAGGGATAATGTAGATAATTTTAGACCTATTTCTATGCCATCAGTGTTATTGAAAAGGCTGTATATGTAAGGTTAAACGATCATTTTATATCACACGATTTGCTATCAAATGTACAGTTCGGCTTTAGAAGTCGTTTATCAACTGAAAACGCTATATTTTCTTTTCTCTGTGAGGTACTGGATGGGCTAAACAAAACACTTGGCATATTTTTTGATTTAACTAAGGCATTTGATTGTGTTGATCACAAAATATTGCTCCAGAATATGGGCAGTAGCTCACAATTGGTTCACCTCTTACTTTTGCAACAGGCAACTGTTAAGTGTGTGTGTGTGTGGGGGGGGGGGGGGGGTGCGCCAGGGATCAGTGCTGGGGCCACTCCTGTTCCTTATTTACATAAATGATATGCCCTCTAGTATTACAGGTAACTCTATTTCTGTTTGCTGATGACACTAGCTTGGTAGTAAAGGATTTTGTGTGCAACATTGGATCGGTTTCAAATAGTGCAGTACATGACCTCAGTTCATGGCTTGTAGAAAATAAACTAACGCTAAATCACACTAAGACTCATTTTTTACCGTTTCTAACACAAAATTCAACAAAACCTGACGTTTTAATTTCACAGAACGGGCGTATGATTAGTGAAACTGAACAGTTCAGATTTCTAAGTGTTCAGATAGATAGTGAGCTGTCGTGGAAAGGCCACATTCAGGATCTTGTTCAAAGACTTAATTGTGCCATTTTTACTATTCTAACAGTATCAGAAGTGAGAGGTCGTTCGACACGAAAATTGGTCTACTTTGTTTATTATCATTCGCTTATGTCGTATGGTATTATATTTTGGGGTAACTCTTCCCAATCTAAAAGGATATTCTTGGCTCAGAAACGGGCGGTGCGGACAATAAGTGGTGTAAGTTCACGAACCTCTTGTCGACCTCTGTTCACGAGTCTCGGTATTTTGACATTGGCCTCTCAATATGTATATTCCTTATTGTCGTTTCTTGTTACCAATATTACCTTATAACCAAGAACAAGCAGCTTTCACTCGGTTAATACTGCGCAGGAATCAAACCTACATTTGGATCGGACTTCCTTAACTCTTGGGCAAAAAGGTGTGCAGTACACTGCTGCATCTGTTTTCAATAAGCTGCCACTCGAATTCAAAAATCTTCGCAGTAATCCACGGGCTTTCAAATCGAAACTGAAGAGTTTCCTCATGAGTCATTCCTTCTATTCTGTCGAGGAGTTCCTTGAAAAATTAAGCTGATTCTTATTGTATTGCTGATAGCGTTTGCTTGTAGTTATGGGCTGACTTTTTTCAGGTTCATGAACATTTATTTTTATCTGTTACTACTTTTATGTTGTAATTTCATGTACTGACAGGTTCCATGGCCTTGGAGATCTGCTCCTCAATTTGGTCCTACGGAACTTTGACATGTAAATATAAAAATATAAAAAAAATCTTCCGAGCCGCGCGGAGTGGCAGCGCGGTTTGAGGCGACATGACACGGACAGGGTGGCCCCTCCCACCGGAGGTTCGAGTCCTCCCTCGGGCATGGGTGTGTGTGTTGTTCTTAGGCCCCTGGTCCACGAAAGGGAACTAGAAAGCAAACCGACCTGGCAACAGGGACCTGCCTGGGGTAAGAGCACGTTGCAAGGATCGATAAAGATCAGGAGGAAAGAGCGAACAACACAAATCAGAATGTCATTGTAGTAGAAGAAGTGAACGACACATTTATCTACGTAATAATACCTCATAGATGGGTGGATCAGTGGAAGAAGTTTCCATTACAACCAGCGCAAGTGATGAAAGCGCTTTCTCAGCAAAAGAGCTCTGCTAATATTAAATGTTGTTAAGGTGTTGAGTATAGAGTTGCTGAATACGTGTGACTGAAACAAAGGCTTTTAAGGAACCGTGAGACAAATGAAAAAGAAGAAACGGGAGGTGTTTGGAGGCGAGGTGTTACACACTCCTGGAAATGGAAAAAAGAACACATTGACACCGGTGTGTCAGACCCACCATACTTGCTCCGGACACTGCGAGAGGGCTGTACAAGCAATGATCACACACACGGCACAGCGGACACACCAGGAACAGCGGTGTTGGCCGTCGAATGGCGCTAGCTGCGCAGCATTTGTGCACCGCCGCCGTCAGTGTCAGCCAGTTTGCCGTGGCATACGGAGCTCCATCGCAGTCTTTAACACTGGTAGCATGCCGCGACAGCGTGGACGTGAACCGTATGTGCAGTTGACGGACTTTGAGCGAGGGCGTATAGTGGGCATGCGGGAGGCCGGGTGGACGTACCGCCGAATTGCTCAACACGTGGGGCGTGAGGTCTCCACAGTACATCGATGTTGTCGCCAGTGGTCGGCGGAAGGTGCACGTGCCCGTCGACCTGGGACCGGACCGCAGCGACGCACGGATGCACGCCAAGACCGTAGGATCCTACGCAGTGCCGTAGGGGACCGCACCGCCACTTCCCAGCAAATTAGGGACACTGTTGCTGCTGGGGTATCGGCGAGGACCATTCGCAACCGTCTCCATGAAGCTGGGCTACGGTCCCGCACACCGTTAGGCCGTCTTCCGCTCACGCCCCAACATCGTGCAGCCCGCCTCCAGTGGTGTCGCGACAGGCGTGAATGGAGGGACGAATGGAGACGTGTCGTCTTCAGCGATGAGAGTCGCTTCTGCCTTGGAGCCAATGATGGTCGTATGCGTGTTTGGCGCCGTGCAGGTGAGCGCCACAATCAGGACTGCATACGACCGAGGCACACAGGGCCAACACCCGGCATCATGGTGTGGGGAGTGATCTCCTACACTGGCCGTACACCACTGGTGATCGTCGAGGGGACACTGAATAGTGCACGGTACATCCAAACCGTCATCGAACCCATCGTTCTACCATTCCTAGACCGGCAAGGGAACTTGCTGTTCCAACAGGACAATGCACGTCCGCATGTATCCCGTGCCGCCCAACGTGCTCTAGAAGGTGTAAGTCAACTACCCTGGCCAGCAAGATCTCCGGATCTGTCCCCCATTGAGCATGTTTGGGACTGGATGAAGCGTCGTCTCACGCGGTCTGCACGTCCAGCACGAACGCTGGTCCAACTGAGGCGCCAGGTGGAAATGGCATGGCAAACCGTTCCACAGGACTACATCCAGCATCTCTACGATCGTCTCCATGGGAGAATAGCAGCCTGCATTGCTGCGAAAGGTGGATATACACTGTACTAGTGCCGACATTGTGCATGCTCTGTTGCCTGTGTCTATGTGCCTGTGGTTCTGTCAGTGTGATCATGTGATGTATCTGACCCCAGGAATGTGTCAATAAAGTTTCCCCTTCCTGGGACAATGAATTCACGGTGTTCTTATTTCAATTTCCAGGAGTGTAGAAGAATGTTAAAAAGTTGGCATACTTGTTACGAAATGAAGCTGTACTGAAAATAACATATGCAAAATGTAAGCGTGCGGAAAACTCTTACCAGAAGACTGATTAGAAACACATCAGCTAGGGTATTTTGGAACAGCTGACTTGCCGTTGAAAGTAGCAATAGAGCAGAAAATGGTGTACACAAGACAATGATTGGAATATGCAGAACAGGTTGAAGATAATAGTTATGTGTAGGGGAAAAGATAAATGTGACAGTAAGAGGTGGAGACAGAGTACAGAATATATAGCATAGCGTTTCTCAGTTTATACTGAAGCTAATCAAGCTGTTTATTAATTTACTGTAATACGTTAACAGGCCAGATTATTCAACTTAAGAGAGACTCAGGTAGAAGACAGTATTTGAACATCTGTTTCTTTGTTTAGGGGCTGGGGGTTGTCATAGCTCTTCTGACTGGTCTCCTAATGCGGTCTACCACGAATTCCTCTCTAGTGCCAAACTCTTCATCTCAGAGTAGCACTTGAACCCGACTACCTCAATTCTTGGTTCGATATGTTCCAATGTGCGTCTTCCCTTACAGTAGTTACCCTCTACGCTCTCCCTCTAGTACCATGGTGGTTATTTCCTGAAGTGTTAACACTTTCTTCTCGCCAGTGTTTTTATGTCCCTTTCCTCGCCGATTCTGCGAAGAGCCTCCTCACTTCTTATGCCTACCCAATTTTCAACATCCTTTTTAAAAACTACGTCTGAAACGCTTCGGTTTTCTTCTTCTTTGCTGTCCCATAGGCTTTGATTCACTTTCATATAATGCTAAGCTCCAAACGTACATTCTCAGAAATTTCTTCCTCAAATTAAGGCCAATGTTTCACTCTAGTAGACTACGTTTAGCCAGGAATGCCCACTTTGTCTCTGCTAGTCTTCTTATTACGTCCTACTTGCTTCCTCCGCAAGTGTCATTTTGCTTCTAAGTTTACAGGATTCCGTCATTTCGTCTCCTTCTTGATCACCAATTTTTATGTTAATTTTATCGTTAATTCCATTTCTGCTATTCCTCATTACTTTTCCCTTTCTTCAGGTTAGTGCTCATAAAATGGTTTATTTGATATAGCATTCTCTGTAATTCTTCTTAAATTTCACTAAAGATAGCAATGTCATCAGCTAATGCTACCGTTAGGATCCTTTCACTCTGGATGTCAACCCCTCCCATGAATCTTTCTTTTATTTTTGTCATTATGTTAGAAATAACTGCGCTAGCGCAAATTTAATTTCGCTTCATACCAAAGTGTTTCGTTTACCAGTAGTAAAGACTCTCCGGTGCGAAATTACAGCCAGTAACTGGAAATTACGAAATGTACTTTATTTTAAGAGGAAGTGTGACAGAGGTTACCGAAATAACGCAATCTGTGAAGATTATGATCCTGGGAGTAGTGTGGTGTTGTGAAATTAAGCTGATCGTTAACGTAAGGAGTTCCGCTTATCGCCTCTGCTACCTAAATCCTTTCCGCAAACGGCTGGAGAGCCACAAACAGCAAGCATCTTAAGCTGCTGCCGCGTAATGCGATACTGGACGCCATTGTTTGCACATAATCCGACTCTGGGCGTCTGTTTCCCAGCTCTATCTCTCCTGCACCGCCGACCGAACACTGGCGATCTAATTAATTTTTCGTTCAATAGTTCAGAATGTAATGCATTCATTGCTAGTAAGTACCTGAAAACAATTAAGTAAAGATAAAAATAAATTTTTTACACCCCATCACGAATCACAGTTCTAGGAATATAAGTCTTACTACAATGCTTTTTAAATGACGTAATGTGGAAAACAAAATGACTGCCGTGATTTACCTGTTATTGTCAGCAATCGTAGCACAGTTATCGCAGCCAAGAACCCCTAACATAGATAACGTAAAAGTTTTTTTTTTTTATTTCTGATCACTACAGAAGCAGTTAGCCTTCCTTTTACAAGGATACCCCCGACAAGAAGTTATTAATAGCATGATCAGTGACCATGGCAAACGTGTTCATGAGTATCTTTTAATTTTTCCATACGCTACGATTCAGTGGTACCTCTTGGTTCACGATCACTTCCTCTCGCTGGCACCTGACGAGAAGGCTTTAGTGGTTCCGACCGTTTGCTGAATCGGAATTTAGGCTACAGTTCGTGATGTCAATGCTCAAGGTAATTTTGATGTTCGTATTCAAGAAGATGTTCTATAAGGTGAAATAAACAGCGATTCCTTGGAGAAATGTTATCTACATGGAGAGAGAAATAAAACTGATCCGGAAAGTATTTCAAACGCCTTAAGTTAGGCAACTCAATTTACATTGTTCACATCTGGGGTCGATGACGTAAGTTGGTTGCTACCTTAAGGTGCATGAAACAGACACTTGTGCAAACAGTAAGGAGGAGTAGCCGTGCAATTTCAACCCGCTCGCAAAAAAATTACAGGTGACGGAAAATTTGTTTCGTAACATGTCTTGACATGTTCAATTCAGTGGGTAAATCCAATTTTCTAAACAAAACTTTTTTCGTACTGTTTGATTATTGAGTTTAGAAAAAAATCAATACTTTTTCAAACATATACGTGGAGTTGTTGTTTATCACGTAATGTATTCAGAAAGATGTTATGACCAAAATTTTTTAAAACTGATGGACAGCTTCCTTTCTTTCGTTTCAACCGTTCTGATATTAAGAAATTGAAGTATAGTGACTTTATTAATACTATATATATATATATATATATATATATATATATATATATATATATATATATATATATATGCGGTTCTAGGCGCTACAGTCTGGAACCGCGCAACCGCTATGGTCGCAGGTTCGAATCCTGCCTCGGGCATGGATGTGTGTGATGTCCTCAGGTTAGTTAGGTTCAAATGGTTCAAATGGCTCTGAGCACTATGGGACTTAATTTCAGAGCTCATCAGTCCCCTAGAACTTAGAACTACTTAAACCCAACTAGGGACACAACACACATCCATGTCCCAGGCAGGATTCGAACCTGCGACCGTAGCGGTCGCGCGGTTCCAGATGTAGCGCCCGGAACCGCTTGGCCACCCCGGCCAGTGGTTAGTTAGGTTTAAGTAGTTCTAAGTGATGTGTCGACAGAAGTGCCGACACAGTATGATTTGAGGGGACCGCAATGCACGCTATAAACACACGAAGGATGGCGTGAGGTCTGAAACAGGATACGTAATGAATGCTATAAAGAAAAGTACGTAGCTTTTGGAATACTTAACTTTAATCCATCCTTGTTGTATACATCGTTCTTGATGAGACATGCTTTATACGATAAGTATCAATTGCTATGTAAGGCTAATGGCGCCTTGCTAGGTCGTAGCCATGGACTTAGCTGAAGGCAATTCTAACTATCTGCTCGGCAAAGGAGCGAGGCTTCGTCAGTGTAGTCGCTAGCAAAGTCGTCCGTACAACTGGGATGAGTGCTAGTACGTATCTCTAGACCTGCCGTGTGGTGGCGCTCGGTCTGCTATCACACAGTGGCGACACGAGGGTCCAACATGTACTAATGGACCGCGGCCGATTTAAAACTACCACCTAGCAAGAGAAGCCTGCACATGTTCAATTACACCTTGCGATTCTAAATCGTTTAATGTTCTTGCGACCTCATCACGCAATGTGTGGGGAACATTGCGCGCGCTGAAAAATTTCGGTTGCGCGTTTACTTTCAGTTCCAAATGTGCTTCATAGTTCTTAGCGCAACCAAGGCCCGGTGCAAAAATGTCTACAAATTCTTCACACAGACGAGAAACACTGGCGGAAGGCACAGTCTGATTCACTGATAAGACCTGATTTACTGTAGACATGTTAAACAACTGAAATAAATCTAAACCAAACAAGTTCACTGCAGTAGGAGAATGAATAACGTAAAATGACACAAGTTTTGTTTGTCCCTTGTATGTTGCAAGAAGAGTGCTCTGTCCTAACACAGGGATATGCTGTCCTGAATAACTGGTGAGCTGAACATTTGCGGCACGCAACGGAGGTTTGCCCAGTTGTTTGTACGTGTCGTGATTGATCAATGAAACTGCAGCTCCGGTACCGAGCTGGAATGGTATGACCTTCCCATTAAAGTCCAAATATACAGAAAGTTTATTGTCCTGCTGACGACAATAGCGACTGTCTCGTGCAATTTGAACTGATACAGGTACAGCATCACTTGCTAATTGACGTGATTTCCGGCGACGTCGAGCACACTTTTTGTGGGACGAACACAGTCACTGTTAGAGAAAGTGGCACTGGACGGAGTGGAATTAACTACATGAATGTCCATGGGTGAAGGTTCACGAGCCTGAGTATTCTTGGTTCGATGCCGGTGCGAAGCAAAGGGCCCGGAATGATTAAGAGTGTCTGATCTGAGCTTTTTCTGGCAAACACTTTGAACATGTCCTTTCTTATTACAGAAAAAGCAAATAGCTTGGCGTGACGGGCAATTGTCACGCGAATGTCTAGTTGCACACCGCGGGTATGATTTCACTGCATTTGTATGCTTGCACGGCACACGTGGAGAGCTAGGCGGCAGCTGCGCGGACGAGCGCGAGGGCTGTTTATCGTTCCGTGCAGCGCGCCCGGCGGGCCGGTTAGTGTGACACACGGCTGGCGAAGTTGCAAATGATTCCTGAGCGAAGTCAAGTGTGTCTTGTCTATCTAATATGTCTATCACTTGTTGAAGGGAGGGATTAACTAGTTTCAAAATCTGTTCCCGTATACGAACATCAGAAACGTTCTGTGCAATTGCATCACGTACCATTGTATCTGAATAAGGGAGTCCACATTCACACTCAAAAGCACAATCCCTTGTAAGGCCTTGCAATGTTGCAACCCACTCCCTATTAGTCTGACCGGCCGTACGTTTCGTACGAAAGTAAGTATACCTCTTTGCAACTACATTGACTGTTTCTTTGAAATAGGCATCTAACGCCGACAAAATTTCTTCATAGGACAGAGTTGCTACGTCGTGTCGGGGAAATAATTTCACTATCACACGGTACGTCTACACCCCTACACATGATAATAAGTGAGACTGCCGCTCGTTACCTTGAATTCTGTAGGCGGCGAGAAGAAATCCAAATTGGCGTGACCACTCCGTCCATGTTTCCTTAGCTGGGTCAAATGGCTGGAACGGTGGTGCAACAGCATGCTGTGGCTGCAGTAGCGGTGAAGCGGCGGCCGCCGCATCGGTTTGCATTGCACGTTGACCCTGGACAAGCTGTCCAAGGGCATCCAATAACGCCTGCATCTGCTGATTCTGCAAGCGATAAAATTCGGACAGTACATCTGGAGATTGTGGCGAAGCCATGACACAAGTAAATGTAAGCAAGTAGAAAGAACAAGACCCTTTTTTGACTCGTCGCCATATGATGTGTCGACAGAAGTGCCGACAAAGTTGATTTGAGGGGACCGTAATGCACGCTATAAACACACGAAGGATGGCGTGAGGTCTGAAACAGGATACGTAATGACTGCTATAAATAAAAGTACGTAGCTTTTAGAATACTTAACTTTAATCCATACTTGTTGTATACATCGTTCTTGATGAGACATGCTTTATACGATAAGTATCAATTGCTATGTAAGGCTAATGGCGCCTTGCTAGGTCGTAGCCATGGACTTAGCTGAAGGCAATTCTAACTATCTGCTCGGCAAAGGAGCGAGGCTTCGTCAGTGTAGTCGTTAGCAAAGTCGTCCGTACAACTGGGATGAGTGCTAGTACGTATCTCTAGACCTGCCGTGTGGTGGCGCTCGGTCTGCTATCACACAGTGGCGACACGCGGGTCCGACATGTACTAATGGACCGCGGCCGATTTAAAACTACCACCTAGCAAGTGTGGTGTCTGGCGGTGACACCACACTAAGTTCTAGGGGACTGATGACGTCAGAAGTTTAGTCCCATAGTCCTGCCCGTGAGTGGCAAGGTTGAGACAGCTGTCAGCGGTCTGGTGCCATAGCGGATTCTGTAGCACAAACGCGCCCACGGAAAACTAGTCTTTTCCAAACGATTTTGAGGAAACTTTTTCATTACTAGTTTTAATAATTCCACATGCTCCATACAGCTTCACATTGCTACTTGACAGTCGACTAGCGCTATTTTCATTACTGGTTACAGTTATTACACTGTTTCAAATTTAACTACTTCATTTGTCGAGTTTAGAATGAAAAATGTAGCCACTAGCTTCCCTACGTCTGGTGTACTTGAGGTCATTCATTCCTGTGTAAGCAACCAAAAAGATGTGCAGTTGCAGAACGTTTAATGGCTACAGGGGATTCATTGAAAAATTAAGAAACGGAAATGGTAAGACAGACCTCGTACTTCGGGGCTGTGCTCTAAAGGAGGCTGTTGAAATATCAGTGGTCGACGGTCTGATCAACAGAGAAGCTTGCTTCAAGGTTTCTCGAAACTATTGCAACCAGGCGCCTTTTGTTTTGTTCTACAATTTTCACTATCCCGTTACCAGTTTCGAACCGCCTAGCAATTCATCACCAGTGGTACATATTTATTGACTGTCTGCAACAGTGTGAGTGTCGTGTAGTTGTGGCAAAATGTATATCAATAAATATATACGTCCTGATGACGTACCGCTAAGCGGTTCGAAACCGATAATGGGATGAAATTGAAGAGCGAAACAAAAGGCAACTTGCTGCAGTATTCAGTGTAAGAATATAAACGCGGCACGATGTGGTGAAGATGCTCATTCTACAGGAATCACCTGAAGATTACGACAAAGTACGGTATCGAAGTATCATGCTGCATAAACAACTGCATCTGGCTGGATATCAGAGAGTAATACAGACAGCCTATTCATAGAATTACCTTCAAACCTCTGATCCACGTTAGATACCTCACAAATCTTATCGTCACTATTTTTCCAAAACCAAATTTATCGACACAAACAAAATTATAATCATGTGCAAGTGTTGCCATGAACACAAACGATAATTTACACAAGTGATACCAACAATTTGATCCACTTCTCTTGGACATATGGTAGCACGAAAGTTGAATGAAAAGTAATGCCTCCACCTTCGTTAATTGGGTTTGGATGGGAATATTTTAATAAATCAAACGCAAAATAATCTTTAGCATGTGATCTTAAATTACCATTGTTCACTCTTCCACATAATCACCAACCAACTGGATACATTTCTGCCAACGGTGAACAAGTTTTCTGAAGCCGTCACGGAAGAAGTCGACACTCTGTTTCCGCAACTGGCATTTCGTCTCCTGTCACAACTGAATGGAGAAAGGCTTCACCTTCATTCTCGTAACGCGAGAGGAGTTCCTGGCAAATTTCAAGTCTGTGCGCTTTCATTTCAGGAGACAGCATCCGGGGTACCCAACGTACACAGATCTTCCGATAGCCAAGCAAAGCATTAATATGACCCACACGTTCTTGTGAAATGCCGATTGTGCTTGCAGTTTGTCTCTGAAACGATCGTCCTGAATCAATATGTCAAAATTTGCTTGTGAAAGTCGGTGGTTGCTGTCACAGGACGTTCGAAACTTTCTTTGTCACACAGGTCATATGTTCCCGCCTCAACATCTTTAAACCTAATCGCCCCACGACCCGCAGTACTCACATTAACACAATCACCATAAATTGCTTTAATTCTCTGATGAATCTCCTTTGGGGTGACGCCTTCTGCTGTCAAGAATTCAATGACTGTACGTTGTTTAAATCTTATTGACCGATCGCCTGTGCAGGCTTCCATACTTTACACTGTAACAGTACAACCGTTCAATGCTAAGGCTTCTCGCCAACTGAAGTTGTAGAGAAGAGGCTACGGAACAAGCTAGTACCTACCGCATACCAATGCTGCCAACTGTTGAAGATTTAGGAAGGTTGAGGCATTACTTTTCAGTCAACCCTCGTAATATGTTTCCCATCAATACTACCGACACAGTACCGAAATGCCCACGAATCTCTGATCTTTCAGCACAGGTTTTGAAGATTTTAGAGTTCAGTTAAAGACTTGGGCCAAAAATTGCACCTGCGGTTGAAATTATGAATCGGAACTGTGGCCTATGATATAAAATCTGTCGCTTCTAGCGAGATACCTAGAACAATGGATTAACAGAAATAAACACTAGTGATATACTGGGAGTTACAAAACGATACTGACAAATGTCGAGGAGTTACAGGGAGTGTCTTGAGGTACAAATTGGCGATAGGAAACCGTGTCCGGAAACGTCATTCAAGGAAGCTACAGAGTGTCGTGGTTACAGATGCCGACGCCTGCCTCTAAGCCATCTCTTCGGCAGCAAACGTGACTTTGCACACTGACGGACAATGGAAGGAATTCTCGCAATAGATCTGTGTCGTTTTCTTTTTAGTGATCGCGACTGGTTGCCGTGATCACCAGCTGTAGCGTAGACAGGTCTTGTATCTTATGAATGCAATGCTCCGTCACTTCGGCGGATGACGAGTTCGTGCACAGGTATCCGCCTGAAGTTTATTTTTCTCCTGAAATCCACTACAATCTCTAGTGCCTTTCCAGATTCAGGAAGTACCAGAAAGAAACCAACAGTGTCGAGATTACATAGACTGCGCAGCCGCTATTTCCGCCTCCTCAGCAAGAGTTTGCGGCAATCAATGGATAATGGCAGAGTTTTGAGAATTCGGCGCCTGTATTTAATTTAAGTGAAAGGAAATATAAATGCAAAGAAAAGAGGAGGAAACATAAGAATATTCGCTGTGGCAGACAAGAGAAAACAAATTTCGAGGAGTGAATATTATTTATTTTGTTGTTATGAAAAACTGTATAAAATTAGATAAAAATAAATATGTGTGAAATCTTATGGGACTTAACTGCTAAGGTCATCAGTCCCTAAGCTTACACACTACTTAACCTACATTATCCTAAGGACAAACACACACACCCATGCCCGAGGGAGGACTCGAACCTCCGCCGAGACCAGCCGCAGAGTCCAGGACTGCAGCGCCCAAGACCGCTCGGCTAATCCCGCGCGGCTACAAAATTAGAGAAGGTGTTCAAAACGCCTACTTCAGTATTGCAGCATGGTTGACATAAGTGGACCATTGACTGAAGCACACGCTCAAATGTTCTGGGCCCAACAGCTTCACGCATGCCGCGTACCCTTGCAGTTAAGCCTTCCACTGACTCCACTGGTGTTCCATACACTACTTTCCTTAAATGACCCCACAAGAAAAGGTCCAGAGGGCTTAGGCCAGGCAACTGAGGGGGCCAAGTTACAGGGCCACCTCGACGAAACCATCTGTCTGATCTGGTTTCCGCAGCTGGACTGGAGTGTGCGGGTGCCCCATCATACTGGAATTACACACGCCTACTGACTGCAAGTGGTACCTCTTCCAGTAATTCTGGCAGCACTTCTCGAACTAACATTGCACAGCTATAGGTTGTGAATCGAGGAGGAAGCACGTAGGAGCTAATAATGCAATCGCTTACCATGACAGCCCATAAATTTATGGTAAACTTTTCTTGATGGCCTCGTTCGTCTCTAGCGGTTCTAGGCGCTCAGTCAGGAACCACGCGACTGCTACGGTCGCAGGTTCGAATCCTGCCTCGGGCATGGATGTGTGTGATGTCCTTAGGTTAGTTAGGTTTAAGTAGTTCTAACTTCTAGGGGACTTATGGCCACAGATGTTGAGTCCCATAGTGCTCAGAGCCATTTGAACCATTTGAGCCTCGTTCGTGTGTGGCATTTGGGTTCTCTTCCGCTCAAATATGACAATAGCCAACGCTCCAGTCACCCTCACGACTGGAGGACAGCACGTCCGTGAACAAAATATACATAGCGTAATACAGATGCATTGCGCAACGCAGCAAAAACCACTGCCAGAACGCCACACATGGAGCAAACTCATGGAATGCGGAATTAGAATGGTAGTTTGCATTTATGATCGCAAGCAGACCACCAACGCCTCGAGGCAGGGGCTGTGGTGATCTTCCACTTCTCTTGCCAACTGCTCTCATTAGACGATATGACTCTGGCTCATCCTCAGTTCGTGCTTTACTTCTTCATTACGTGTCCTCTGAATAACTGTGGGTGTAGTTTCCGAATGACCGTACGTTGTCTACTGGTCCTGATATTCAGGAACTGTCGCCAACTATTTCAGTGCCTTTTTACCTTGCTGAATGTCTGAGCTGCTAGTTAATACATTTGTGGATGTTCATCAAAATGATGCACGTAATTTAGAGTTCGTAGTCGAGTCTTATTTAAGTAGAGCTGTGCTACCCTCGTCCGCCCTTAACCTGCCCACCATATTCGTGAGGACGAGATCGAATCATGCGAGAGTGAGAAACGAATTCGTTGTTTGACGAACGTAGGGTGGTGGGTGTTCGTTTGTAGCCAATGCAGCTGGGAATGCGGTTTCGCTTTTTCACAACGGCGACCAAAATGAACTGTGGTCCTTGATTCCAGTCATTCATCTGTGGCGCACTTGCGTCTGGTCGTAGAAGAGTTCGTGTGACTTACTAATCTGGTGCAAATTTTCCAACTGGATGCCATCTCGGCAACTTGCAACAGACGAGTTGGCACTCATCCATACCAATATGGAGTGTGAACCACAGCAATCTTGCGCTCTGCCTACTACCGTATGTCACATCTTAGGTAAGTGTTTTATCGTCTAATGGCAGGGCAGTAATAAACTAAGAGATGTCACTGGAAGCTTAGCACCACCTTTCACACTTTCACCTCCTGCAGTGACTGAAAATCATTTCCTCATTTTCTTGTTCGGTGATCTACTTTTGGATCTAACATTGTCTAAGTCTGATGAAGTATATGTGTATGCGCTACCATAGCTGAAATATACATAATCGTTTGAAATAAATATTGTTTCACAGGCAGGATACCTGCCGAAGGAAAATTATAAAGCTCTTGCCAACTTACTGCACAGCTCTTCTGCGTGGGTATTCCAGCATACTTTGGTATCTAGATATATGCCTAATAATTTTATTGAATGTCTGAGTTCATTTGGTCCATTATTAATATCTCTAAGGGAAAAGAGGATATGTTCAGTTTTGTTTTTATTTAATGGCCGTCTATTTTCATGCAATCACTGAACTGCCTTTTCCAACATCGAGTTGATCAGCAATAATAGTTCTATATAAGTTAGTCCATATTTTTCAATTCTTTTAATTACAATGCTATGTTGGACAGTGCCAAATGCCTTGGTTAAATCTGCTAATGTTGCATAGGTGTGTTCCTTATTTTCGAAACCATGTAGTATTGATAATACAACTTCCTGAACTGCCTTTATTGTTGATAGCCCATTTCAGAATCCACATTGGGCCCTATTTAGGAGGTTGTAAGGCTCAAAAAATCATTTTATTGGTCTTTCATTAATATTTCAATAGTTTTGGATATTGTAGGTACTACTACAACGGGTCTGTGATTTTAGGGTGAATTTCTGTCTCCTTTTTTGAATATGGACAAGACAATTGTCAGTTTAAGGCAGTCTGGAAATGTTCTTTCTGTAAACATCATATTGGTTTGGTAAGACAGTGGAATCCATATAGTGCCTATTATTTTCTTTTTGATAAAATCAAGGAAACCATAGATGTCCTCAGTTCTGAAGTTGCTAAATGATTTGACTACACTTAGCATATCCTTTGCATAAATAATTCTCCATCCAAATTTTGGCAAGTCTACTGGCAACTCTGTTTCCAACATATCTGGAGGACTACTTCATTGTCCTCTAAATTTTTTCATCTGTTATAGCTAAGTCCCCAGAATTTATGCAGGGACAGGTAAGTATTCTCAATTAACCCTGTTTCCACTTTAATTATTTTCCATGCTGCTTTACATTTGTGGCCTGAGAAATATAGTTGTCATTTGCTTTTGTCTATGCAGAAATAATAACTTTTCTGTACAGCTTTTTTAACTTGGCATATGAACGTCTATACTCATTATTCGAGCAAGATTTGTCATAGTAAATTCTTACCAGATTTCTTAAGTTACTTAAGTAAGGTTTATACCTGTCAGTTACTATACTTTTCTATTTTCTCTTTGCATCTAGTATATTGCATTTAATGATGAGGGGGCAATATTCGTTAAAGACAGTGGTAATGGTATCTAATAAATAATCAAAAGCATCACTTAAAAACTTATTCTCCATGATAGTATAACACCAATCAATGGTCAAAAATCTTTGTGTGAGATTTCTTACGTTTGATGGATTTATCTGCCTCACTCTCTGGGGTTCTATTGGTTGAGCATGATTTTATTTGGACCCCATTAATTTTAGGAAAATTCCATCATGGTCAGGGAGCATTGGCTTAACAATATTTGAGACTACATCATCTTCACCAATGTTCGATATAACATTGCCTAGACAGGCTTTCTGCCTAGTAGCTTTATAGTTAAGGCAAACGTAACTGTATGACTTGAGGGTATCTAGCAGTAACCTACTTTTAGAATTTTGTACCATCACATCTACATTAATGTTACCAAATATTAAAATTTTATGATTCTTATACCTAAGTGAGTATATTAAGAGATTGTCTACATGTTTGGACAATAACTTTGGCACCAGTTTTGGGGACACAGTACATAGGTATTACAACAATCTTGCTTTCGGGGAAGTGAACGGCAGGATTTTCATTTCTTCTTCATGCACTAAATCCATGCGATCTATAATCTTAACTGTATGTTTGATAGCACTTTTCATTAGTATTGACGCTCCTCCATTTTCCATAACTGATCTACAACAGCCAGCTAAAAATTTAAAGCCAACTGTAGTATAAACCTTGGATTCATGTTCTTTGAGCCAGCGCTCATTTAGGCACAGAATATCACACTGCAAGTCTTCTAAAACTAGTTCAGGTTCATGCGGTTTATTTCTCACTGACTTACAAGAACAAGTCTTGGTCATCACTGCATGTTTCCCTGCTGGAGACACTCATGTTCAAGACTGTGGATTATTTTCTGCAACTTTAACTTATCACTTACAACTTCTTCAATACCCTAAAGCTAATTTACCTGAGTCATTAAAGTGCTGTCCATGTTCTGTGTAATAGTCCATTTTTAAAATGCTTACATTTAATACTGTGACATTATTTAAATGAGCACAGATTTGGTTGTATATAATATTAGTTTTTGATACTTCTTTGTTTACGCATGAAGCTTCAATCAAATCACGTCGATGTCGTATGTTCACTATGGTACTATTTGTGTGTGTGTGTCTACCTAGTGTTCTCTTCACGGCAGAGGCTGCATCAGACGCTTGATTTTTGCTAACGCCATTTGATCCTCCAATTACAACAACAAAATCTTTAGCAGACCATTCAGGGAAGTCAGTTTTACCCACTACTCAGAGTGGCTCCAGGTTTCGTAAAACTCCTCCCCTTAAAGCTTGGTTGAGTCATTCAACAAAGAACTTAATATATTCGACATACAACCACCGTGCCTACCTGAAAGAATCCTTATTTTGTGTTTGCTTACAGACTTTGACACACGACTTTTAAATTCAAAGAACTAGATTCTTCTTTTTCGTTTGTTTTGCCGTTGTTCGCATTGTTTGATTCCTTGTTTTCAGGTTTAGTTAATTTTTCAAATCTATTTTTTAAAAGGGGAAACTTGCTTTTATAGTATTTGATCTTCTTTGTGAATGTTCTTTCCCTCGAAACGTATTCCCAAGGCATAACCTCGTTGCATGTTTGAACAGGTATTTCACTGTTAAGAGTATGTTTGTTATCCCTTATAGTACAATCAGCATCACTAACCTGTTCCTTTAGTTTCCCGTTCTCTAACTGGAGAGCTTTAATGTTCTCTTGTAACACTGAAATAACTTTCACAAAGTTCATTTCTTCCACGGCATCTCGATGTGAAGCAAATCTACAGGCATCTTCATCCACCACGTTATTCGGACATGCCTGTTTACCGTCTGTATCTGCACAACTACGATACTTCTACTCAGTATTTTCATCTGGAAGATTATTTTCCGACACTTCAGCGCAACGGAAATGACACCATTTGTCGCAAGAGTCGAACAGAATTGCGTTACGCACTACATAGTTACACTTAACACATTCCAGACTTCTCATTTCTGATTCAGCATTTCTTGCGTGCAGACGTGTACACTAATGACGAGAGGTTGGATATACTACTTTTACATGGTGCATGTAAAAGAAATGCTGTAAAAGCAGTACAGCGGTATAGGGCTACCTATCTGGATCGCCTGTGTCCGATGCGCCAGGCAGTTGCACGAACAATGAAGACGCTAGTACGGACAGGCTGCTTCAACGTCGAAAAGAGGACAAGAAAGAAGACTGCAACTGACAGAGAACATGAAGAAGCCGTTCTAGCTACGACGTCAATGAATCCGCACATTGGTACGAGACATATTTCCAACGAATGTAGAATCCTGCATCGACAGAATTTCCATCACTATCATCTGTCACTACTTCAGGCACTAGACGACCATTATTTCGATTGTCGTACAGAATTTTGACTGTTTGCTCTTCAGCCACTGAGAGATGACCCTATGTTTTACCAACGTGTGCTCTTTACCGGTGAAGCAAAGTTTACTAACCACGCTAATGTAAATTTGCATAGCACACACTACTGGGCAGCTAAAAATCCAGACTGACCTCGTCAGGTGCAACATCAACGACAGTTGAGAGTAACCGAATGGTGCGGCATCATAGGAAATTACATTGTGGGACCTTACTCCAGCTCAGGCGTTCGAAATGGACACTCATACGCACACTTTCTGATGAACATTCTGCCGGTACTTCTAGAAGAGGTACCACCGGTTGTTCGACAGTGTATGTGGGTGCAACACGGTGGTTGACCATATTAAAAGGAGAGACTGAATGAGTTCCGGGACGACGGATAAGACGAAATTCCGTTATCAAATGGCGTGCGAGGTCCCTCGACTTGACTCCTCTTGATTTTTTTCTTTGGGAAGCACTCAAAGATGCAATCTATGACAAAGCCCCAACTACGCCAGACAATATGTGCCGTCGAATACCCAGAGCATGCTCTATCACATCATCCACTGTAATTACATCTGTTCATCGTTTTTTCGAAAGGCGATTGCAAATGTGCTTTTCAGTCCATGGTCAATAGTTCGAACGCATGCTTAAATAAAGGATAAAGCTATTTTTTTCGACGACAATATTTATACTATGAGATATTGGTGGTTACCAAATCATTGTTCGTAAATTGTTTATTTCATTTAAGTGTGTACGAAATAGGAATACAATGTCAGATAAGTCTACAGTGTGTATTGCACGTAGCTGGTAACACTGTCATTACACGCTTACGTTCACCATTAAACAACGCTTCGTTAACAAGGATATTTATTTTTCGGTGTACAGGCGGTCATCGAAATATTTTTAATAAAATGTTTAGTTCAACGAATGTATCCCATATAGTATAATTTAGAGCAGTGTATGTAGAGACTGTTCTTCGACTGAATGTATTTTACCTCTAACAATGGAAATTACCCATCGCACCCCCGTCTTACTTAGTGGTGAGACGGCCTGGTGGATAGCCCGTAAAAAAATTGAACAGAGACCAAGCATGAAAACAGGAAGAAGTTACACTAGACTGTGAAAAAATAAGGAAAATAGAAACAGTGAAATGTAAGGAGGCTGATTAGGTTTTTATGTTGGTAACGCCACGTTGCGTTCTGTATGAAAATCACTGACTGTGCTGTGTGACGGCGCCAAACACGCATACGACCATCATTGGCACCAAGGCAGAAGCGACTCTCATCGCTGAAGACGACACGTCTCCATTCGTCCCTCCATTCACGCATGTCGCGACACCACTGGAGGCGGGCTGCACGATGTTGGGGCGTGAGCGGAAGACGGCCTAACGGTGTGCGGGACCGTAGCCCAGCTTCATGGAGACGGTTGCGAATGGTCCTCGCCGATACCCCAGGAGCAACAGTGTCCCTAATTTGCTGGGAAGTGGCGGTGCGGTCCCCTACGGCACTGCGTAGGATCCTACGGTCTTGGCGTGCATCCGTGCGTCGCTGCGGTCCGGTCCCAGGTCGGCGGGCACGTGCACCTCCCGCCGACCACTGGCGACAACATCGATGTATTGTGGAGACCTCACGCCCCACGTGTTGAGCAATTCGGCGGTACGTCCACCCGGCCTCCCGCATGCCCACTATACGCCCTCGCTCAAAGTCCGTCAACTGCACATACGGTTCACGTCCACGCTGTCGCGGCATGCTACCAGTGTTAAAGACTGCGATGGAGCTCCGTATGCCACGGCAAACTGGCTGACACTGACGGCGGCGGTGCACAAATGCTGCGCAGCTAGCGCCATTCGACGGCCAACACCGCGGTTCCTGGTGTGTCCGCTGTGCCGTGCGTGTGATCATTGCTTGTACACCCTCTCGCAGTGTCCGGAGCAAGTATGGTGGGTCTGACACACCGGTGTCAATGTGTTCTTTTTTCCATTTCCAGGAGTGTATATGATGGCTTTTGGACGCTGTTAAGGTAAATACACTGTTTGTTCTCTATCAAAATCTTTCGTTTTCTAACTATACCTATCAGTAGTTAGTGCCTTCAGTAGTTAGAATCTTTTATTTAGCTGGCAGTATTGGCACTCGCTGTATTGCAGTAGTTCGAGTAACGAAGATTTTTGGAAGTGATTCATGAAAGGTATAGGTTCTTGTTAGTCAGGGCCATTCTTTTGTAGGGATTATTGAAAGTCAGATTGTGTTGTGCTAAAAAATATTGTGTGTCAATTTAGTGATGCTCAGAATAAGTAAAGGAAAAACTGTTTGAGTACGTTGAGTTTTCCTCAGCTGTTTGAAAATCAAATAACGTAGAAGTTACCAGCACAGTCATTCATAATTTTTCTAAGGGGACGTTTCAAGGTCCAAGAACAAGAACTGCAATATTGAGGAGCGGGGAAATGAGATGGCGTCGTGGTTTGGTGGTTTCAGTTTTGGACTCCCAGGTGGGCGAGCCGTGTTCAAACGTGGCGGTTGCCCCCCTTTTTTTTCCCCGCACAACTACAAGCCTTAAGGAGGTGGCTTTTGAATGGGAACCGCAAACGTTTGATCACAAGGCGACAAGTCAACCGAATTTTCCACCATAAAATGCGTCTCGTGTGTAGTACACGGCATTAGTGACATTACGTGTAACATATGATACGAATCTCTTATCGACGCACCTAATTTGTACGCCTGATAAGTGAGTGAGACATGCTTCCTTGCCCGGTTTAGATGTTCGTATGTCTGTGAATGTGATCACTCCCAAGGAAATGATGAAAACATATTAGTCCGTCAGATAAGCTGCAACAAATGAACGCAACAGTTTCACAATCACACCGTTTTTCTGTGCTCTGTCAAAACATATGTTTTAACCTTTTTGAAGATGCTTTCCGTTTTGGAAGCCTTGAGTATTGAATTACTTTGTTGTAACATAGTTCGCACTGGTTTACTTATTTCTGTGAGACGTCTGTATTGTATCTCCCCTGCTCTCACTGTTTATCACTTTTATCTCTTAGGTTGTTCGCAGATGATGCTGCAATTCACCGTCTAGTAAGGTCATCCGAAGACCAGTATCTATTGCAAAGTGATTTAGAAAAGATTGCTGTATGGTGGGGCAGGTGGCAGTTGACGCTAAATAACGAAAAGTGTGTGGTGATCCACATGAGTTTCAAAAGAAATCCGTTGGAATTCGATTACTCGATAAATAGTACAATTCTCTAGGCTGTCAATTCAACTAAGTACCTGAGTGTTAAAATTACGAACAAATTCAGTTGGAAAGACCACATGGATAATATTGTGGGGAAGGCGAGCCAAAGGTTGCGTTTCATTGGCAGGACACTTAGAAGATGCAACAAGGCCACTAAAGAGACAGCTTACACTACACTCGTTCGTCCTCTGTTAGAATATTGCTGCGCGGTGTGGGATCCTTACCAGGTGGGACTGACGGAGGACATCGAAAGGGTGCAAAAAAGGGCAGCTCGTTTTGTATTACCACGTAATAGGGGAGGGACTGTGGCAGATATGAAACGAGACTTGGGATGGAAGTCATTAAAGCAAAGACGTTTTTTGTCGCGGCGAGATCTACTTGCGAAATTTCAGTAACCAACTTTCTCTTCCGAATGCAAAAATATTTTGTTGAGCCCAACCTACATAGGTAGGAATGATCATCAAAATAAAATAAGAGAAATCAGAGCTTGAGCAGAAAGGTTTAGGTGTTCGTTTTTCCCGCGCGCTGTTCGGGAGTGGAATGGTAGAGAGATAGTATGATTGTGGTTCGATGAACCCTCTGCCAAGCACTTAAATGTGAATTGCAGAGTAATCATGTAGATGTACTTGGCGACTGTAACGTGTTTTACCACATGACTCATACCGTATAGCCAAGGTATTCTATCACAACTGCCAAGGCTACAGAAAGAGAACAAACATTTCTATGACCGGACGGACAGTTCGTAATGTTGCGGGGGGTGGAGAACGTTCACTGTTTCTATTTTGCTTTTTTCCACTTTTCATACTCGATCTATGTTCAGTTTTTGACGGGCTATCCATTAGGCCATCTTACCACTAAATCTGAGAGGGTGCGATGGGGAGTTTCAAATGATTCAAATGGCTCGGAGCACTATGGGACTTAACATCTGAGGTCATCAGTCACTTAGAACTTAGAACTACTTAAACCTAACGACATCACACACATCCATGCCCGAGGCAGGATTCGAACCTGCGACCGTAGCAGCAGCGTGGTTCCGGATTGAAGCACCTAGAACCGCTCGGGAACAGTGGCCGGCTGATGGGGAGTTTCCCTTGTAAGAAGCACACAGCCACGTGCAATAAAAAGAGACGTTAAATCTTCCTTCTAACATTTAGATACTTAATAGAGTAGCTGTTTTTGCAGCGCATAAGACCTCCCTATTTTTGAAGAACGAGTAGTTGAATTATCTGTTTCAGCTCACGTGGATCTGGGAGGATTCATCAAATGTGAAATAATTTTCAGAAGTCTTTTGTGATACGCCAGATTCTAGTGTATGTCGTATTTTCATATACAACATTGTTAGGTGAACCTGCATCTAGGTCGTAAGTTGGTTCAAGGGGAAATAAAGCTTTATTCACGTAGCGCAGGCCTATAACTAAGCAGTGTGGTTCGAGACGCCTGCTTGGCTGTGTTCGCAACTGAAATGCCGTTTCCCGGCCACCTTGGTCTTAAATTTCCAGATTTTTTAATGATAGATTTCAATGTCAACATTATCAAAAGATATCACTGTAACTGTCTTCTCAAGAGCTGTTGGATGCAGTTACAAAAAGGTATACGCTTCCATTTTCAGAAACATACTTACTTCATTATCTCAGCTGATTCCAGCGCTAAAAACATTAATCAACCAAAACCATACGTGCCCCTTGACGCTCTAACATATGCCGCAAACCGCATTTCGATATGTGTAACCATTCACGAAGTAATTGGGGTGTTCCATCTTACGTAACACACCTTGTATAAACGTGTGTTTGTGTGTGTGTGGGGGGGGGGGGGGGGGTATGTGTGTGTGTGTGTGTGTTGGTGGGTGGGTGTGTGGGTGTGTGTGGGTGGGTAATAATTATAAGGTTTCCTGCTCTCGAATATCGTCTGTCTGAGAGTGAAGACATGCTAAATGCTTTTCCTAAACCATACTGAGCTGGCGCGAAACCACACAAGACATACAGCTAACGTAGTCTTATTTACCTTCCTGAGATTGGTGACGCTAGAGAATTGTGTGTCGCGACTGCGTTACGTGACTACACACTCATGATTCCCAGCCACTGATTATTTTCCTGTGAAGTGCAAATTATTCCTCCGTGGAGGCAGTATATTAGGAAATAAAGAAACAAAAGCACCCATTTCATCTTCGGGAAATGATGTTATTCAAGACATTGCGTGTGTATTTTTATTTCTTACAGATCGATTACTCTGAACGCGTTTGAGACCAACATACGGTCGAAGAAACTACATCATATAACATCTAAGAGACGTTGTTCGTCTTGAAAGTGATTTATTCATCTAATTAATGTTTATACAGTGAATATTGTGCACCTGAGTTAAGTGGGTGCTCACCAAACTGTGATAATTCAAGCATTTATGTTGTGGAGAAGGGACGCAGAAGGTTTATCGATTACAAGCGGGTGGATAAAAAAAGTTATTAGCTAATGGAAGTTCCTCAGTTGAGTGCAACGCGCATCAGTTATCGTTAACATCACCTGAAGTGAATTTCAGCACGATTACTGGTGGTATAAGGGCACAGACGGGAAAGAAGCTCTCTGGGGAAGTAGTGGGTTCATGGAAACCAAACGGGCGCGTTGTGATTAGGACATCTACACCATAAAGGACTTCGAACCACGGTAAGATTACCTGGTGTTATTTCAGCCTTACTCAGTATATTAGAGCACAACCATTTAGAAGTTTCGAATATATTCCGCCTACACAGGAAATATACATACCTCCCTTTATCGTATTTTACTGTTGGTATCAGAGCTGCAGGAAGTACATGCTAACATGATAACACGATGCTCTCTAGTAAATATGTAACTTGTTTATTAGCACGGACGACAAATTTGCTACGCACTCCATTGCCATCAGAGCAGCAGAAACAGAGTTTGCGGAAAAAGTCTGAGAAGTATGATGATGTACATGCTCTTTTCGAAGAAACAATGATACTTTTGTGAATGATTATGTCTATGATCGTGTTTTGTTTTTTGTATGATCTCAGTTGTCAAGAATAAAAAAATTTATTTTGCGGAAATGAGGGTAAATATCGTAGACGATGTTGGATCAACGGACCTTCATAGAACGATCAGCGTGTTTAGCAATACAGTGCATAGTGATTCCTTCGCAAATTAACAACACTGGGCGAATCTGCTACTATCACGGTCCGAACGACACGAAATATTTCGCCGTCAGATTGTGTGTTAAAGACATTCCCTAAGCGCCCAGTTTGTCAGTCAGAAGATATCATACTGCCACTGTTGTTCAACCTTCTTCTACTGAAAGTTTGTCCTGAAAATCTTACGGCGACTATGAGTACTTTAGCTGCCACGAGAGACTTAGTTTTCATAGCGAGTTGTAGAAGTTTTCTCCGACTTTGCCTAGCGTCCTCTGGGAACCGGAGAAACGGAAACCTCCGACCGCCAACTCATCCTGTACCTAACCCGTTCTTTCCTAACAGCAGCCACGAAGAAACCATATTCATCTATAGGCAAATTTTTTCACGGACTTTTATATTAGACAAGTGAAAATTTTAAAATCTATGCACCTAGGCAAGAAACCTAAAGGGTTTAAACGCAGTACCTGTCTTATCTATGTTAAAGTCAAAGGTCATGTTAGTTAATTTTTCTTTACGACGTAGCAGGTCATTATAATGCGGACCTCATTACTGGATTTTCGAACTACTTACAAATTGTAATTTTTTCACAACGCTTCAATCTCTTCACGACTGATACATTCGGTTTTACATCCCTGTTATAGTAGTGAACTATACACCAATAAATCTTGAGAAATCGCAGTTCAGACATGTTAGATAGTTCTGAAAAATCAGAATGAAAGGGTACTTACATCAGAAAAAATTCGTTGAATGACGTGAAAGGAAACAAACTGTCGACAATAACTTGGGCTACAAGTTTCTGTCACCTTGGTAGCACCAGACAGAGGAGACGAACGTTCGGTGGTTGCCCATAATGAGCACAGATGAAATGAAACCCATAAGCATATTTATTTATAGGTGTTAACAAGATTGTACGTTTATATACGAATCAATTTAGGCCTAAACGTCGTCCTCATAGTTGTACTGTGATACATATAAATATTTCCCGACGTTGCTGATTGACAAACAATTAAAACGAAAGTCTCTAGCCATCCCGTAGTTCTCCAGGATGAGGACGCACTGAAAACGCAAACTCTAATGGCTTGGCATGATGAGAACCCATCGACTCCGGTTTTATCTGAGACGGTTTTCGTCTATCCAGAATTTCACTTACGGGCTTGCCGTAATTGTGCCCCTCAGCAGAATGAGCTATGCATTATTTTACGAACTACGGTAGTGGGCAACATACAGCCAATAAGAGATAATCCCCCACAACATTCAAGTGCTTCGGACGTGTCTGCAACCACTTCTGATTCTCAGTCAGCACAACACTGTCTTGGCGACTTTCAAGAGATTTAACACGACAATCAGTGCAGCTCAGAACCCATTCCGTATTATACAAGCAGAAGGATTGAGTCATACACAGCCACAAGTAGAATACCCCTTAACTTAGCAATCTGTTCTAGCAATTACTCCTTGACAGCTCTCAAATAAATATTTGATAGCCTAGAGGATTCACTTGCATAAAACCAACAGGAATTAAGATGTGGCACTGCGTAGAAACTCTACTCCACGCACAGCTTGGTGCAACTCTTTAGTGCAGATTCACAACCCCAATTCATCTGACGTCATGAAAGCGTTCACAAGAGTTTTAAATGGTTCAAATGGCTCAGAGCACTATGGGACTTAACTTCTGAGGTCATCAGTCCCCTAGAACTTAGAAGTACTTAAACCTAACCAACCTAAGGACATCACACACATCCATGCCCGAGTCAGGATTCGAACCTGCGACCGTAGCGGTCGCGCGGTTCCAGACTGTAGCGCCTAGAACCGCTCGGCCACTCCGGCCGGCTAAGAGTTTTATTTAACTGTATAATGGTCAAAAGAAGAGGAAGTGTTACCTACTCACAGAGTTCACAGTGAAACAACTGGTTGATGGAAAATAAAGAAGAATGCTGATTGAATCTAGCGAAAAACTTTTCAGTTTGCAGCTCGAGTAAGGCATAAAAGCAAAATTACTCCAACAACTGCTGCAGAGGAGCGCCACGATTGTTTTCCACTTCTCTTGATCCACGTGCTTTGGTTACAGTAACCCAATCAAAATACAGGGTGATTTTTTCCATCGTGTGGAAACTCTAGGGATTGATCGATAAGGGGATATGGAACAAAAAAATGTGTAATGAACTGATGTCCGGAAATGCATGGTTTCTATGCTAGAACCATTTAGTAGGTCATACTTTGTTACCGAGAGTGCGGTCTAATACCCACTGAACTATGCAGCTACAGTTACGGTACGCATGGTTTCCTCCTAAAGGGCGGCACTGCAATGCTCTAGCGCCCTCTCCTGCCATAGTCATTGGTAACGTCGTATCCGATTCACTTCTCTTGCTAATTCACCTCGTAGCAGATCGACACAGCGTTGCACACAAACGTTCCGTATTCCAATCGAGAGTGTTTACTAACGGAAAGGCAAGTAGAAATGGGCGACGGGCAGCGAGGTTGTATCAGCAGACCTATCCCCGCAAACAACAACCACAGCATTCAATGTTTGCAACAATGTTTCGCCGTTTGTCTGACAAAGGGTCATTGCAGGTAATCGTGAAAGACGTACCGGAAATGTTCGGACACCAGACTTCGAGGAACATGTGATTAACACGGCGGGAGGCGACCGCCGTGTCAACACGAGGCAGTTGGCCCGCCGGTACAGGGTAAGCCAGACGAGCGTGTGGAACGTTCTCCATGACAATTGTTAATACCCTTATCACTTACAGCGTGTGCAAAGCTTACTAGCGACAGACTTTCCACACCGGGAGCAGTTTTCTCACTGGATTCTTCACCTAGCAGCCACGATTCCGGGATTTGTTTCATCCATCTTACTCACAAATGAGGCCACCTTTAGGCGGAGTGGTATCTTCAGTTTTCATAACAGTCATCTGTGCAGAGCCCCCATGCTATGGTGAAAGCGAATCATCAGCATCGGTGCAGCCGGAATGTGTGGGCAAGGATAATTGGCGACCGTACTTTGGAACCAGTCTTCCTTCCACGTCGCCAAACTGGCCGGAACTATCGGCGTTTCTTGCAAGTGACTTTGCCTCCCCTGCTGGAGGAAGTGCCGGTGATGATTCGAGGGTCATGTGGCTCCCAGATGGTGGTGCTCCAGGCCATTTCGCCCTTACCGTCCGGACTCATCTCAATCGTATCCTCCTCGGGCGATGAAACCGACGTGGGGGTCCAGCTGCATCGCATGCTCGTTTACCGAATCTTACCCCATTTTGGCCTGTTTGTTTGGTATTTCGTCTTCAGATGCTTCCTCTGCATCTTTCAAGAGCAAACCTGTGCACTTCAAGAAACAGTTCGGCTATGGAAACTTCTCTGCCTGCTTTTTGGGTAAATAAGGCATAGAATCATCACACATTTCTTTGTGAACTCTGCAACGCTCCACATTCTTCGTTGTAGTAACTCAGAATCATCTTTCTATATAATTTTAATAATTTACAGTCACCTCAATCAAATTTTCAGAATGATTCTTACTTGAGATTTGATGTTCAATTAGCAAATTTACATGTTTCAGCCATGAAGATCGTGGAAACTACAGCATACACAGGGGATAGGCAAAATAATGTGAACACTTATACTTACTTGGGAATCGTTTATTAGTGTGTTGGACCCCCATTTGCCTGTAACACAGCTACGATTCTTCTTTGAATACTGTCATATAATGGTTGTATAGTTTCTAGTGGAATGTTATGCCGCTCTTCGATCAGAGCCTCTTCTAAGTCCTGTAGTATGAGGGAGGTGGAAATCTTCTCCGGAGTCTGCACTCCAATACCGTCCACAATGTTTCGATAATGTTTGAGTCTGGGGACTGCGCCAGTATTGGGGCAAAGTGCTTTCTGGTACAAAGTACCGTTATCCAAGATGGCGGCGATGACGTGATCCAAGATGGCGGCAATGACGTGTTCCAAGATGGCGGATTTTGGTGGGAAGCTTGAATTTTGGCATCAAGATAGGTCAATTGGCTACCTCCACTAACCCAACCCCCTCTGCCCTCCCCTCCCCCTGAAAAAAGGCGGGAAGTTCATATTCCAACTTCATAATCCATCACACCATGGTTATCTCTACTAACCTAAGAAAATCAGGTGAAGATAGGTCACTTGGGCTACCTCAACCAACCTAAGTCATCCAACTGCCACCTCTTCCTAGGAACTGGCGCCAAGTTGGAATTTTGGCAGGAAGATAATTTAATTGGGCTATCTACTAACGTAAGGAAATGGTGGGAATGAAAGTTCACTTGCGCTATCTCTACTAGCCCAAGAAAAAGACAGGAAAGGAAGGACATTTGGACTGTCCCCACTAAGTCATCCGAACACCACCTCTTCTTAGGGATTGGTGGGGAAAGGACCCCACCTGCACTGGGCTGCTGGAGAGAGGAAGAAGTGTGCTTTATTTATTTTGGGACAATTTATTTAGGGGTGTATTTTGGAAGAGAGTATATTTATCATAGTGATATAGAACACACGCTCTGACAAGCCACACAGCTTACAGATCTGCAAACAACATGTAAATAATGCAATACGTGTATGTCCAGTGCGGCAAACAACTCATAAGTCATTAGAATAATAAACCATCTAAAAGACTGCAAACATGCATGCTAATTGTCAATTGTCGAAATCATGCACTAGTCTTTATTTACACAATTTGAGGCACTACCATCATCCAGTGTGTTCACTACGAGGTCCAAAGTTGAACTGACCTAGGACACAGTACCACCTCCAGAGGGCGCTGTCATCCATTCTGTGACATAATCCAAAATGATGGTCCAGGGTGGGGGAAATGGCAAGAAACGAACTCTGCCTGTGCTGGACATAAGTCTTTATTTTGCAGTGTGGTCACCATGAGGTGTGGACTTAGTACACAATACTGCCACCAGGGGGTGATGTCATCCCACTTGTGATGTAACCCAAGTTGGCTGTCTGGAGGGGGGAAATGGCACAAAAATGACTCAGCCTTCACTGGGCTGCCGGAGAGAGTGGGGAAGGAGTGCACTTTATTTATTTTGGAACCATTTATTTAGGGATGGTGTATATTTACCATACTGATACAGAACACATGCTCTGACATCCTTGGGGTCACGCCACACAGCCCACAGATCTGTAAACTACTCCTAAATAACAATCTGCCGACACACAAACAACTCCTAACTTACCGAAATATCTTCAGTACAGACATGCAAACTCCTCTTAAATAACACAGTACACAGATGTGCAGACACGAAATCAACTCGTAAACTGTCCAAATAATGCATAGCACAGCCCACAGACCCGCTCACAAAATAATGCAAAAGACATGCAAACAATGTATGCAGACACCGCCCACTGCCCCCATGTCCACTAGACTCCACATGAGGCTACTGACAGCCCTGCAAAGTGACATGGCCGTCAACTGTCAAACCACACACAGGTGCCTGTTTGGGTCCCACATGCATGAGGTGGTAACATCAATTTCATACATGGTGCCTGAGAAATTCCCCTCTAAATACATATTCTCCTAGGCAAAGTTGCTGACGCGACCAGATGGGAGCGAAGATGTCACCACGAGCCACCGCTGGATGCAAGCCAGCACGACTCATCACTCTCACACTGCTGCAGGTGAAAGTTGGGTCTATTTTCGGGTATAAAGTCAGTGTTATACTGATGTCCCAGAACTCCAAGGTGCACTCGCACCAGTCCCATACGTGAGATGCCTCTGGGCAGTGGGTGTGTTAGCTGCTGCTGGTGTGAACCCTGCAGTTCTGTGAAGAGCTAATTGCTGAGTGGCACTGCAGAAATCCATTCCAGGATAGTACAAGCTGCTTTCTCCCTAATGGACCATGCATGACATGTGGTTGACTCATTGTCGCACGTAGCTACATACCATCGCAAACACATGTTATACTGAAGCCACATGGCTACCTAAAATAATAACCAAGTCGAACTCTAGGAAATTGCATAGTGTCCTAGAAAATATGAACTTTTGTAGGAGTTTTCATGATGTCTCAGCTTGTATGCACGGAAATTCTTTCCCTAACATAATCTGTTTACGGTAATAGCGACGAATAACATCGAATGCAGTTTCCTTAGCGGTCCTTAAGTGATACCCCATCCATTATGTGTTACCCTTCCTGATTTTGATGCACGCAAACGTTCCTACCGCTATGTACAGACTCCTATATACCAGCACAAAGGATGTCTTGTGAATGAATTGAGCATTGTGATTGGCTCTTATCGAATTTACCCGCTCAATTACTGATGTCACCAATATCAAAGCACCATCCCCCTTTTCTTTCCTTCTGCAGATGAGACTTTCAATGGGAAAAAATCTATTTCACACAGATCGCCATATTGCACAGACAATTAAACCCTGCAAAGTGCCCTTACATATCGTCAAATATGGAAAGACTCTTTATCAATCACACAGCCCTCCCACTGAGAACAGGAGTTTGAATATTAGAACGTGAAACCGATCTCCAACCCAGCAATATACCACCATATACCATATCAATGTAGTAAACATACAATTCCTACCCTGTACCATACAAAATCATCCCTTTTACATCATTCATACATATACTGTGAAGACAGACAGCACAGTAAATATACTTGTGGGTCACACGAGGTAGCTACACGATCTAAGGCACCTTGCATGGTCCATGCGGCTTCCCCCATTGGGGGTTCAAGTCATCCCTCTGACATGGGTGTATGTGTTGTCTATAGCATAAGTCAGTTTAAGTTAGATTAAGTAGGGACCGATGACCTCTGCAGTTTGGTCCCGTAAGACCCTGCCACCAATTACCAATTATAGATGTGGGACTAGATATTTCCATGCTAGGTCAGTGGCGATCCACTCCCAATGGTGACCAGAGCACCCTCAGCAGACCAAAGTCACTCTCACAACTGTTCTACAAATTCGGGCTCACTTCCCCTCGACACAAACACGTTACTGTTTCTGGTCCAGACCTGCTTGCCTGCTCGCTTTTCTACACCCATCTTCAGATGGATTACAAGAAAATACGTATTTTCGCATGGTTTGCCATAATATAATAGCATTTTTTAGACACCAAGCACACAGTTGTAGCCTACAGATCGCTCGTGCAAATTATTTCTGAAGATATAGACTGGAAATTATTTCTCTACAAACCCAAAACTTTAGCACTTAACCCATCTGTGAGGATCTTTACGTGAGAACTTGAAACAAATAGAGGAAACTGATATTTCCACTCACAAATACCGACGTCCGTGATGTAACAGATTCCAAAGGCAAATATATCATGCACCCCTACTACTAAGTATAATACTTTGTCAATAACTGATTACCTATGATACTAAGTAATACCGAGAGAAAATCACCGTGGGTGGTAATGTCTCATAAGTTTTTCTTAGAAAGAGAGCCGTAATCGTCTCATATGTTAAGAAACCCAGTTGCAACAACTGCTATTTGTAGTGTCACAAGCGGTCTTGGTTCTACAGGTGCTCACAAGTATCCATGTCAAAAGCTATACTTGCTTTATAAATCCACGTGGGTTTCCAGACAAATACCGAGATTATGATCGTCTTAGAAACCGCCAGATGTTAAAAGACGCGATCCCAGCAACTACTGTATGTTACTGTTACAAGCGGCCTTGGTTCTATAGCTGCACACAAGTATCCATGTTAGAAGCTATACCAGCTTTGTAAATTCATGTATGGCATTACCTACAAATGACTTGGTTTTTGCAGACAAATACCATGACACTGTATATAGACGGTGATCGTCGGAGTGTATATTTTCACACCAGCAGTGCAGTTACACGTCGCCAATGGTGCACCCTCGTAATGAAATTGTCCAATTTTTAAAGGGCTAAGGGGCATGGTATAAACAGATATGTGCAACCCACTCACTCCGCCGCCCCTAAATATTTCTCCAGTATTTGTAACGCATTGTCTCGATGCAATATCATATTGCTGGTACTCACACATCTCAAAACCTTTCTCGAACCTGTATGCTACAGTAAAATTCCAACGTGGGTTTAGGTAGCTCCTATGTATCGTGTAACTACCCCTCAGACTCTGCACTACCGTCCCTTTGCTTTGCCCATGTGTCAGAACTGAGTAGAAGTCAGAGAAAGATACATCTACCACCTTCGGCAACCCATGTAGAAACAGGCGAAACTGAGATACTGTGACAGAACCGTGTTTGGACCATTCGACAGAAACGAAGCCTGCAACACAAGGTAGTATAAAAGACAGTACAGCAGCTGGGGGAAAGACGTGTTGCAACTGCGTTGTGGTGCTTTTCCAAACGACAAGCAGGTACTACAGATCCATGACCCTCAGGGTCTATTCACGTCCATCACCCCAACATTCTATCATCGTTATTCCATTCCATCCACCAGAGAAAAATTATGAACTATAAAAACTCGGCTAACTTCATCCAATACAGAACAAGATAAGAATTTTAATGCATCTCGCTCCTCCCATACATCGAAACCAAAAACTGCATGCATGCAGGCATCGAGCATATGTGACGATCCTATTAAATATACAGGTATTGATCAACTGCACAGACCAGTTTAAAGTTCCATCACCAGTACTCTAGGAGAATGATCGTATCCCATGGACTATACTGTATGTCGCAAGAGACGCCCCCCTATGGCCCTGTCTCGTTGTTTGAAACACTATTGTCTAACAAACTTTGTACACTGCCAAGCATTTTATATTTATGCCACAACTTCGAGGTCTGTGTCAGGTTCTAAACTGACACTAAGACGTTCTGATCCACGAGCTCTTGCAGACAGCAAGAATATCACCCCAAAGAACAGTTATTCCAGACATTGCACTGTGACGCGATTGGCGTCACTCAAGATGGCGACTTTTGGCAGAAAAGTGCCACGCCCCCTGCCAAGCCCCCCTGGCGTGAAATTTGAATTTTGGTCAGAAGATAGGTCAACTGGGATACCTCTACATATGAACTCGTGTCACAGTGATGGAATAGCTGATGTCTCTTGCGACTCATTCCTCATATTACACTCATGTACGTGATCACTGTTTTGGTACTAACAACCCGCCAGAAGATGTCACCCATCCACAAAACTCTTTCCCCAACTCAAACAAGCGTTGTCAGTCAATCATTATGTGGTAACAAACAGCGTGTCAGTGGATGAATGGAATGGAAAAGGCACCGCCGATGTACTGATAGCGAGAACAATTTTATCAATTTTACAGTAATTTCAACACTGGTCAATGATACGACAGCATGTTTCCTTAATTTCATTGTCATGGCTAAACCGACCGTTCTCTACTATGCGAGTATCATTGGAAATGTAGATAGATAACTGTGCAGTATGTACATTCATTGTTAATTCTCGAACACATAAATCATCAAAATAGACCAAACAGCGCTCTACATATTTCTATCACCTCGAGCATAGTGCACAATTTACGATCTATCTCTATGCGGATGGGTGTCATAGAGCATTCTCGCAGCCTTAGGACAAAATTAGAGACTGAAATGCCTTGACCAGCCCGCCCTGCAGCGCTGTTACCCATTTAATCTGCAGCTGACCAGAAATAGAATGCTACAGTCCACGTCTCGTGAATGGATGGAGAGTGGGGAGTCCTCACCCATCCAAGTGAACAAGAGTTCCCAAGATGCACCCATGTCAAGGAGGTTAGCACCCGTTATCGGTGTATCGTAACAGATTTCAAAGTGTTGTGATGAAATAACACAGGGTTAAGAAGAACAAGAAATGGGTGATTTTTATGCATTGTGGAGCTCCATCCGACTGGAGTTCGAAGCATTTTACGTAAATCAACTACGCTATCAACCCTAAAGTATGGTTCTAGAGTCCAGGATCAGTACTTGGGAGGTTTTGGTAAGAGAGAATATAAACACCTGCGCTCCTAAGACTACAACGTTCTGCACTTAAGACAGGCTATAACGATAGATTGCTTGAGTTTCCGACCTATCAGTCAGGTGGAATGCAGCGCTGTTAATATTCCAAAGTAAGAAATATATTTCCATCGCATGACATGCATCCTTTTTGCAGGTTTGTCTACGATAAACTATGGTAACAAACTGTAAAACACTGGCTCAGTGTAACACATGGGAAATATAGCTTTCCAGAGACATATACTGTCCACTGTCCACATCCGACCACGGTTCAGAAATTATACTATGCCCACATTAGTTCTATATAAAATGATCGTTAATAACTAAGAATACCTCTTACAAGGAAACAGATAAAACCGTAGCAGCGGTGTCCGACATGTGAAATTGCACGTCTTGCCGCCACTAACTCTGTAAACAGGAAATCTGTCAAGCAGATCTATACACGAGGATTGCAGCGTCTCACAAACACCTATCGCTAACTTAGTTATGAAACTGAAGTATCGATTGTACACTTAACATGCGACAGGGAATGGCGTACGTCACATAAAGCTTCGTTCGTTTGGAGGAACGTGTCACGGTTCATCACACGTGAGATGGAAGTCCTCTGATGACCGAGAGGTTTACTGTTAGCAATCGCAAGTAGACAGTGCTCTAAGGCCCACACAGAACAAGCGGTTGTATACGACTCGAATGCCGGTATGTCATGCGACTGATGCATCCTGACAGATCAGTGGAAAAAAATGGTCAAATGCCCTGCGACAACATATCCATACCTCTCTAGAATGCATCATCAGTCTGCCATTAAATCGTACCTCGTTACAGCTCCATCTCAATCGACCATCCTGTCCATTCGCTGTTATCCTTTAACGCAGATGCAAGTAAGTTTAGAGGCAGATGGTTCTCTGTCTTCCTGAAAAGTGTCAAATACAGTAGTCAACTCGTGTGTATCACTGTGACCTCAATAGACGTACAATTGAACGCCACCGCAATGGAAGAAAAAGTGACTGTTTCTCTGCTTTAGTTCGCTTGTGTGTCCGCGTTTTCCCAGATTCCTCCTGCTGTCGCATACTTACACCAATGTACAAATTTTTCTGCGCCAAGCAGAAGACATGCAAGTACTTCTCAATTATCCCCGCATTTTAGCGTATTTCCCCTCAATATATACTTATTTTACACATTTCTGTCGATTTTTATGTCACTTCTAACCACACGATCATGACACAACCTCTCGTTCTGTGTTCTAAAATTGTAAAATTGCTTATAAATGTAGCACAGCTGCCAACATCTAGCCCAAATACATTGATCGTGGTGTGTAGTGCAGCACTGTACTTGATTGTATCTAGCCACCTCCGCATTTGGAGAGTATATATATATATATATATATATATATATATATATATATATATATATTGAGAGGTGGCATGAGCCCCCTCTCATATTTCTATCTTACGATTTTCCTCTCTAATTGCATGCAGTGAAAAGTCGCTATTCCTTCACACGCGGACTTCCCACGCAGCGTCTCTCGTCACCTGGGTGGTCCGGTGACAGGCGGGCTCCACTGATCTGGAAAGGGTTAAGCTGACGGGTGTGAGGAAGTCGAGTGAATGCGTTGCAGACGCCGACATTGTCAAAAGACACTCCCGGAGGGGTCTGAAGTAGTGGCTGGGCTAGAGGTTCCGTTACTTCGCAGAATCTTAGCGAAAACACTTTCTGGCGGGCTACCAGCGAGGCGTGGGAATGACTTGTGTACCCAGGCAATTGTGGCGGGAAAATTCCCGCGCTTTCTGCAAAATAGTAACTGTGATTGGCTTGCTCAGGGCATACCTCTGTGACGTAGCAAAATCAGCGCAGAAATTGGCGGCAAGCATCTCCATTGGTGGAATGGTAGTGCTCCGGCAATGGAGTGGAATTTTCCGCCGGTTTTCGAGTTGCTGATTGGAACGTTTAACCACGGCCACTGTCGTGGGGGCGGGAATGTTGTGTGTTCAACCTGTATGGGTGCTCTAGGTAGTCGGCTCTCGCCTTTCGGTCGAGGACGTCGAAGCAACCAGCCATCGCCTCCGGTACGCCAGATCGTGTTCTGGCAGTTAAGAAGACAGTTTGGTAATGTATGTCCGCAGCACCGGCAGATAGGGATTTTCCTAGGTGATAATCAGAGCTCAGCAGAGCGCGCCTGTTCGTCTTTTTCTAACTTTGTTCTGTCTTGAGTAGCAGCAATTAATGTTGGGTTAGCTGTGTGTCTCTCTTACGATTTGAGTGGCCAGGAATTGGCTCCACATACCACTTCGTCATAAACCTCACAATCTAGTTTAGGGACAACTTCACCTTCACAGCGTTTGTTTGAGTATCTAATTTGAGCGAATTTGATGTATTATAAATATTTCATGTGTTTTTGTTTATTATTTTGTGTTTAGTCTTAATAAATCATATTGTTATTTTGGACAGAACTTTCATTCTGTTAATCGGTAGAGCAACCCATCATTTCTCACTACGTTAATGAAACCATCCTTTATTTAACTTATTTATCAAATTAAGTTATTGCAGGTGCCAAACTCTTTTCTACTCCACTTGCAGGGTTGATTACAGTCAGTTCACATATATTTTTTAATCGATGTGCAACAGCAAAAGTCGGAGTTAGAATAGGGGGGGCTTAGAGCATCATTTACATATGTAGATTCTAGAAGAATTTAGTGTTAAATACACTGCTTGCCCCGGCACCTCGCATAAAATGGCGACCCTTAGCCTTGGATCTTTCCTGTGAATCACTGATAAGCAATTATTATTGGTAGTAGGGACACTCAGAATTTTTTTTGCTTAATTTTTTATTGATTAATACCGAAGTTATTTTTCTGGTAGTTCCGTGTTTAGTTTTAAGTAGCAGCGCATGATTACAGTTTTTGTTTTCAGTGTATATATTCTTTTGTTCATTGTTTTTGTGTTCCTTTGATGGTGTGTCCATATCACATCACACTTTATCGGGTTTGTGTGCGGTTTCTGTGCCACAACAAATCGTGCGAATAATTACAGCGTTGGAGAGGCGTTGTTGAAATTTTATGTCTATGTGTAAAAATATATGGAGTAGATTAATTTTACTGTGCATTTTAGATAAATTTGTTTTTCATGAATGATAACGAGAAGTAAGGCACGACTATTATCGAGCGAAGTTAAAACAAAAGAGGATAGCGTAATGGATAAGGGGCAGTTTACTGACGGGAATAGGTTCGGAGATGAGATGGGCACATTTTTAGCAGGACAGGACGCCAGGGTCATTGATGAGGAAGGTGATTTGGACGCGATCTCAGAGCAGCGTTGCGGCCGTGATTATGATAGTGAAGTAGAGGATGAAACAGAGACAGGCACACAGGTCGAGACGGTAGCAGAAGTTTATAATCAAACGAACGAGAGCAGACAGGGGCTAGCTCGGCCACGTCAGAGCTATAGCGCCCAGGTGTCCAGAGTTACATCTCCCACGTTTGCAGAGGATCAAAAAGATGACGTAAATCCAATACTGAGCTTCCTACGATCAATGAAAGAAGAAGCTGACGAACAACGTAAGAAGGAGAAGGAAGAAGCTGACGAACAGCGTAAGAGGGAGAAGGAAGAAGAGGAGAAACAACGTAAGAAGGAGAAGGAAGAAGCGGACGAACAGCGTAAGAAGGACACTGAGGCAATAATTTCGCATATAGGGGACATTCGTGGGGAATTACTAACAATAAAGAAAGAATGTGGAGAAGTAAAACAAATGTCAATGGCTGCACAAAAAGTAGCAGGCCTGGCCAAAACGGCAGCAATAGGGGCAATGAAAGTCGCGGAAGCAACTTCTAAACTCGCAGGGCGCTTGCGACGTACAACACAATCCCACTCAAAATCCCTATCATTCTTAAAAACTCAAGGTAATATCGCTGTTGCGAACACCACGAAACGAATGGAAGAAGTAGAGAGTCGGATAGCAAAACTAGAGCAAAACGGGCACACGAGCACTGCGCGTTCGGATACCAATGATGGAATACACAGAATTGTGTCTCCGAGGAAAAGCCCGCCGTGCTCTAGCCCAATGACCGAGTGCGGAACTAACAATGCACACGCAGAAACAGCGAGTAATAGCTCCAATAATTATAGCCCACTTAGGAGAGTGAATTCTGAGTGCCACTTCCACTGTGATACAGAGGTAGCACATCACAGTTATCAGCAAGATAGAACAGGACACTCAGCAGACGTGCAAGTATCGGAAATGAGTGACAACACCAGTGCGAGGATCAGACAGGATTTTGACCACAATCGCTTCCTGTCAATACTAAAATTCCAGAAGTTCAAAGAAAATGGAGGGTCGATGCATCCGAAGAGCTGGGTGATGCAGTTTACAAATTCATTACCGGCATCATGGCCAACCCAGGCAAAATTAGAATTCATGTGTGGACACATCGAAGGCCAAGCCGCGAGAAAGATGCGGGGTGTGGCAGTGACGTGTCGGACTTATCAGGAATTTGTTGGTGCATTCCTGCGGACCTACTGGTCAAAGGAAATGCAAGACAGGATTAAAGAGGAAATAATATTTTGTCCTGAACTGGAAGTGTCCGGGCATAGGAGCGCAACCAAATTTCTTGATGATTTACCCAAGAAGAATCAATTTTTAGATAGTCCATATAGCAACGGAGGAATCATTAAATTTTGCTTTTCCAAATTGCCAGTTAGGTACCAACAGACACTTGTCGGGAAGTGTGGATCTGACATAGAAGCATTCAAGAGTCTATTGCGCGAAATCGAAGTAGTCTATGATAAACAAGACGCAAAGGACAGGAAGAAGGGGCAAAGTAACAAATACCACGGGCCAGGAAGGGAAGACAACAGATCGCATAATCGCACTGGTCAGTTAGGAAACCAGGGTTACGGAAGTCAAGGTTACGCTATTCAAGGTTATGGAAACCAAAGACACGGAAACCAGAACGTCATGGAGCAGGGTAAATCTAGACAAGGAATCTGGGATAGCGACCGTAATTGGAGAAAGCGAAACCAAGGACAACAGTGGAACCAGGAGATTGAAACTAGACCCGCAAATCCTAATGCACGTCAGAGGAGGGGGAGCTTAACAAGGGATTGACGCCAGACCAGTGCGAACACAGGCCGCCGGAATTTCGCACGTAATCTCGGACCTGGTCAACTACGGATGATACATTACGAAGATTTATCAGAAATCCTGCTCGAGGAACATAAAGCAACTCCTCGACAAGATCGGCAGCCTCTTATCACAGTAGCAATAGCTGAAAAGAGTATGAATGCGATAATAGATAGTGGAAGCTACATAACAGCACTATCTAAGGCAGCATACAAGAGGTGCTCTCAGGAGATGGACTGGCCTGTCCTATCGGTTAAGAAAACCAAAATAAAAGGGGCATTAGCGGGTAAATGTACGGAGGTCACCCAACAAACAAGACTGGAATTCTACTGCCAAGGACACAAAATAGAGTCTAACTTCTGGATCGTGCCAAATTTGGCGATAATAGGAACGGACTTCCTAAATGAACATGAAGCGATAGTTGATCTAGGACGAGGTGAAGTGGTTTTGAGGAAAGGGAATCCCGTCCACATTAAGTTCGACGACCAGCTGATCCCAGCTCAACTACCGTCTAACTGTGTACGGATAAACTATGCGTGTCTGAAAGACAGAAAGGAAGAACAGGTCGGCGTTGCGGGTAGGGGAGAGGACACGGATGAGAATGAAGTCGGAATAATCGGAGAAATAAAGGAGAAAATAGGAGAAAAAGTGGAAGCAATAAAGAATATAAGGTGCGACCATCGCAAAGAACTTCATAAATTACTAGTAGAACATGCGGAGGTCTTCCTTCCCAAGACAGGATCAATAAAGAACTTCCAATATGAATTTCGTGTACGTCCGCACAACCAGTTTCGTGTGCCACCCTATCCAATCCCCTTGGCATATCGACAGAAAGTAGCAGCTGAAATTACGCGAATGCTGAGTGAAGGAATAATAGAACCTACGGCTTCAGCCTATAATGACCCGTTAAGAGTAGTCGAGAAGGCAGATGGTAGTATTCGTTTAGTCTTGGACTCGCGACAAATTAATACCATAATAGAACCCGAAACAGACAGACCGGAACGATTAGAGGAACTCTTACAAAACTTCCATGGAATATCAATCTTCTCATTAGTTGATCTAAAATCAAGTTTCTGGCAGATCGAGCTCCATCCAAATTGCAGACAGTACACAGCCTTCTTAGCATTTGGAAGATGTTACCGGTTTCGTCGTCTACCATTTGGTTTGAACGTTTCATCTGCCGCATTCATTCGGGGGCTGGACGGCATACTAAGCGACTATTTGAAACGTCATGTCACCAGCTATGTGAACGATTTGCTGATCGCGGAGAAATCTTGAGGAGAGCACAATGCGGTCCTCGGTGAACTCCTTGCGACATTCAAGGAATACGGAGTGACTATCAATATCGAAAAATCGAATTTTGGGACGTCCTCTGTCAAATTTCTAGGACATATCATCACGGGTGAGGGCATTGCGCCAAATCCCGAAAAGATCGAAGCGATTGAAAAGTTTCCGATTCCTACGACAAAGAAGCAGTTAAGGGGGTTCTTGGGGTTCATAAATTTTTACAACCGCTTTATACATGTCAAAACTCAGAGCAGTCCTAGGTTGCATCAACTTACAGGAAAGAAGATTCCTTGGGAATGGGATGAGGCGGCCGAATCCGAATGGAAAGCATTAAAATTCGCATCATTACAAGCACCCATCCTATCACACCCTAATTTAGCAGAAGAGCTTTGCATAGTAACGGACAGTTCTTACTCAGGTCTGGGTGTCATGGTGTTCCAAGACTATGTACATGAGGGAAACAGGGCGTGGAAGACAATTGCGTTTGGTAGCAGAGTACTAGCCAAGAGTGAGAGGAATTACTCAGTAACCGAGTTAGAGGCGCTGGCTATTGTATGGGTTTGGTCGCAAAACGAGGGTCTACACAGACCAGAAGGCACTCGAGTTCTTGATGACTGCAAAGCTTAATCACAGGCGGCTCATTAGGTGGGCATCATATCTGCAGCAGTACAACTTTTCGATAGAATGTATCCTCGGAAGTCAGAACATTATTGCAGACGCCTTATCACGGTCACCGATCGGATTTGAGCACAACATTGAAGAAGATCTGGAGGAAAATCGCTACTGCCTTTTCTATATGCAGAAAGTGGCCTTTGAAAATTTTATTACCTGTAGTATGCAGGACATCAAGAAGGAGCAAGACAAGGACCCTGCCCTAGTGTTATTGAAACAGAAATGGATAGACAGAAGACACGCCACCATCAGGCAGTTCTACCTCTTGCCGAAAGGCATAATTTTCCACCGAAATTATGCAAATGACACTGAATGGGGGGTATGCATCCCTGAACACCTAATAAACAAGGTTATATGGCATACTCACCTCAGCTATGGACACTTCGGACCACGCAAGTGCAATCTCAAGCTAAGGACCATGTTTTACTTTCGAAACATGGAGCGTCGAATTTGGAGGGTACTGTCGGTGTGTAAAGACTGTCAAAAGGCTAAGCACACCACTGTGAGCATGCAGGCACCATTACACCCAATCGTACCGACCAAATTAAGACAATTAGCATCAACAGATTTGATGGGACCTTTGCCAAGAACAAGAAGAGGATATACTTACGTATTAGTGTTTGTTGAACTAACGTCCAAATACGTTACCTTTACGCCACTGAAGAGGGTGACAGGACGAACTGAATCACGAACCCTAATCCGGGATTTCCTACCACAGGTTGGTCATGTGAGTAGAATTATTTCTGATAACGGGCCACAGTTTAAGTCAAAAACATGGAAGGAGACGTTGCGTCGATGTAAAATTGATCCCATTTTTATATCTTCACACCACCCGAGCTCGAATGCTGCAGAACGGGTTATTAAAGAACTCGGAAACTTGTGCCGCTTGTACTGTAACAAACAGCACATGACATGGGACGTTTTCCTTAAAGACTTCCAGGAGGTGATCAATGAGGCACCCCATGGGATAACAAAATTGGCACCCATTACGGTACTGAAAAACCGGATTCCTAAGGACTTGATAACCGAGGTCGTAAACTTCCCACCAAGGGCGCGAACGCAGCACCAAGCCATAGTGCATTTGGCTCTCAAGAGGATACGGGCTGCAGCAGAGGTCAGGAAGAGACGTGCCGACAGGGGAGCTCGTCTACGACACTTCCAAATTGGACAAAAGGTGCTCGTTAAGTCTTTCCGACTTTCGAACAAACAAAAAATGAAATGCCAAAAATTCTATTCTGTTTACAACGGCCCGTACCGTATAAGGAGAGCAGCTCACCACAATGCTTATGGATTGGAGACGCTGAAAGGAAAGAAGTCCATAGGACTCCACCACATCTCTCACATAAAGGAGTTCGTGGAATAGTAGCAGTGTAAGTGGTGTACATAGTAGAATGGGCAAATACATGAACCTTGCTATAGCAGTAGTGTAAGTGGTGAACATAGTAGAATAGGCAAGTGTATGAACCTTTCTTCGGGGAACAATAATCGTTGCATTAATAGATTAAGATTGTTAAAGTATTAACACGCTGCGTTTTCTCGCATAAGAATTTACTGCTGTTAACTTTGTCTATGTTCGGGATCTCCTCTGTCGTTGCGATAAGAGGCACTACCTTTCCATGAGCGATGTTTTTGTCCTTTCCTATCTGGTGTCCATGTTAAGGGATAAAGATGAGTGACGAGATGTCGCACAAACGGGCGCATACAAGAACGTGCTCTTAGAAGCGTTCTGAGAAGTCGTGATACGCTCCATAGCGGCCACAACCAGTTCGTGAGACGTTCATACCAATGCTTGCAGGCACGTGTCAGTGCACTGCAAGATTGTGGTATATTGCGTGATTTCGAGGATGAATATGGGCAAAATAGTTTTTTTGCAGAGCTGCGCCAGCATCGTTCTCTTGCAAGTCGGGGTGAACCTGTGAGCGTTTGACTCCAATGGTGCCCTAGACGAGAGAAATGCGGGCATAAAGCCTACCGTGCCAATGTGCTGGTTGGGGATTTAGCGTGCTGCTCGTGACTGTCACAGATGAATAACCAGGGACTTATACTTGGATATTCGTGACATACTGTGTAGCTGGCGTGTGTTGGGCGACTGAATCCTCAACAGGAACCAGTACTGGCTTGGTCATATTACATTGCCTCTGGAAAGGTGTACTTTGATCGCGAAAACCGCATCACATAGAGAAGGAAGTTGCAACTATAAATTTATTGTCGTGTATAGCCATGGCTAACCCAGTCTCTGGAGTTTCAGTGAGGCGTAATAAAAACTCGGAGGTCATGTCGTACGGCCCGCACATCACTGTCGTCAATAGCGGCGAGCAGCGAGACATCTCAACGTAACAGGAATTATGTAAGAGTATTGTATAAGGTAAACAGACAAAAAAAAGTACGATATACTAGGATAAGTTAAACTGTAGGATTTAACAATAACTAGATTAATATTGTGGGGGTTTTCTACCACAAGTGTTTGGCGCGCGCCTGGTGGGATGTTATTTTTCAGGTCATCAAATCACAGACCCAAGATGGAGGGACGACCGGCGAGCGAACGTAGAATAGTTGCTTGTTCTTTATAAGCTCAGTAAAACTTCGACCTGCATAATAACATAATTTATTCAAAAGACATAGAATGTAGATCGTTGGCAAATGGTAGTTAATTCTTGAGCATGTCTACTGTCGATCTATACAATTAATAGTAATATTAGTGCGGGCCGTCACATTTAGCTGTTCATCCAGTGTAGCGTCACACACCATGTACAGTAGTGAGACCGGTATCTACACAAAGATCAAGATAAATTAGTTCCATGTCTAAATTTGATACACCAAGATTTTGTTAAAATGATAGTCATAGATTAATAACTATAAAAGTAAAATACGAGTTTCTGAAATGACAGACCATCAATGTGTCATTATGTAAATTTATTATAACATAGAAGGTCATGGGAAAAAGTTAGGCATAAGATTTTTGTCAGAACTGTGCAGATGACGGGTATCGTGGCAATGCAGAGGCCAGCCAGCGCAAAAACAAGAGGTCTTCGGCTATCTGCAAGAAGGCGAGCGTCCGGTCCTGCAAGCTGACAGTCACCGGGCTGTATACCTACGGGATTAGGCGGGATCCTCGCCGGGCCACAAGCGAAAGTGAGGCTGGCCGTTGACACTGACACGCGACCCACACGCGACAGCCTGCTAGCTCTCCGAACGCGGCAGCCGTTTGGAGGGATTCCCTGCGGCAGACCACGTTGTCGTGAGTACACGAAGAAGATCACATATCGTGTCAGAACCTGCGCCTCATGTGCCTCAGGACAGAAAGGGACGCTATATACTCACCCGTTTGGGTTTTTACAACTCACTAGCATTGGTCGATCTGCATACACAAAGCAGTATCGTGCCACACTAACAAATGAATGGTCTCATTTCTAACTTCTCCTCTCTATTAGAGAGCAGTTTTAGCAATCGTCGCTCCTAGTTCGATCCTGTATGGATGACCTCACACACTTGTGGAGTCACTCCACGTGCCATCATCCCTCGTCGAACTGCAATATTGGGAAACGTAAAGTACTGTCCAGCGAGAGAAGAGACCTAGACTAGTGATGTATCCCAACAAGTAGACCTCAGAGACAATTAATCGACGTGAGAAGAGCCTATCACTGTGTCTTCCTACCGTACTGCCGTGATCATATGCGTGGGTCTTGGTGCAATCTCAACAGAGTACTGCAGATGCTCCAGCACACCCTATTGCCGTTGCAACAACGTAGCAACAACACCCGACGTTTAGCCCTATGTGATGTCAGTACGGTGGAATTTGTGAAGTGCTTCGAATATTTCTAACAATGTGATTTAGTGCCTCATTCTCAGCACAGTCGTGAATTTTGTGCAATGTGCACGCACAACTTGATGCCCCATGAACCTTGTTTTTTTTTCTTAAATTTCTTTCTCTTGTGTTGTTTTTGTAATGTATGTTATATCTTGTATGTGTTTGTGTTTTACACTGCAATTCTTATTACAAATTACTGTATTGTTCTCCACACCATGCTTTTTTTTGTATTTTGTATTTATTGTTGTGTGTATACAAACAGTGTGCCTGAAGTCCACATAAACTGAATCAGATACCACCACTGTCATTGTGAATGGACCATCAGTTCAGGGAACATTTTGTAAAGGCAACTTGATGCCCCATGAACCTTGTTTTTTTTCTTGAATTTCTTTCTCTTGTGTTGTTTTTGTAATGTGTGTTATACCTTGTATGTGTTTGTGCTTTACACTGTAATTCTTATTACAAATTACTGTATTGTTCTCCACACCATGTTTTATTTTGTATTTTGTATTTATTGTTGTGTGTATGCAAACAGTGTGCCTGAAGTCCACATAAACTGAAGCAGATACAACCACTGTCATTGTGAATGGACCATCAGTTCAGGGAACATTTTGTAAAGGTTATTCTTGCTGCAGGGAGACAGAATGAATCGGAGGTTGTAATTAGATTCTGAAAGCTCACAAAGAGATTGTTAACTTAAATAGTATCATGTGTGAGTGAGTTCAGGTTAGTTGAATGAATAAAATTGTTGTAACATCTTGGGCATTTAATTGCGGAGCACTCCAACTCTGATTGTAAAGAATAAATTGCTCCATATTTGGCTCACATGCCCGGGCCATATTTAGAGAGTGAATGTCTGTGTGAATCGGTGTTTGGAAGGGGCTCCCTGGGTATGGATGTGTGATGTGAGTGTTAGTGTTCCATATTAAGAAGGTGAAGTTGGCTACATCATAAATAATCCTCCCTCTATGAGCTGCATTTTTCAGTTGCAGTGCAGATAGTTTGCGAGATTGTTCTTGGGCGATTGACTCACTACCTTGCTCCTAAGTGAGCCAACCGCTCACCAGTTACAATCTAAAATGGCGTAGGGGCTATGAGATGTGGCATGAGCCCCCTCTCATATTTCTATCTTACGATTTTCCTCTCTAATTGCATGCAGTGAAAAGTCGCTATTCCTTCACACGCGGACTTCCCACACAGCGTCTCTCGTCATTCGGGTGGTCCGGTGACAGGCGGGCTCCACTGATCTGGAAAGGGTTAAGCCGACGGGTGTGAGGAAGTCGAGTGAATGCGTTGCAGACGCCGACATTGTCAAAAGACACGCCCGGAGGGGTCTGAAGTAGCGGCTGGGCTAGAGGTTCCGTTACTTCGCAGAATCTTAGCGAAAACACTTTCTGGCGGGCTACCAGCGAGGCGTGGGAATGACTTGTGTACCCAGGCAGTTGTGGCGGGAAAATTCCCGCGCTTTCTGCAAGATAGTAACTGTGATTGGCTTGCTCAGGGCATAGCTCCGTGACGTAGCAAATTCAGCGCAGAAATTGGCGCCAAGAATCTCCATTGGTGGAATGGTAGTGCTCCGGCAATGGAGTGGAATTTTCCGCCGGTTTTCGAGTTGCTGATTGGAACGTTTAACCACGGCCACTGTCTTGGGGGCGGGAATGTTGTGTGTTCGACCTGTACGGGTGATCTAGGTAGTCGGCTCTCGCCTTGCGGTCGAGGACGTCGAAGCAACCAGCTATCACCTCTGGTACGCCAGATCGTGTTCTGGCAGTTAAGAAGACAGTTTGGTAATGTATGTCCTCAGCACCGGCAGATAGGGATTTTCCTAGGTGATAATCAGAGCTCAGCAGAGCGCACCTGTTCGTCTTTTTCTAACTTTGTTCTGTCTTGAGTAGCAGCAATTAATGTTGGGTTAGCTGTGTGTCTCTCTTAAGATTTGAGTGGCAAGGAATTGGCTCCACATACCACTTCGTCATAAACCTCACAATCTAGTTTAGGGACAACTTCACCTTCACAGCGTTTGTTTGAGTATCCAATTTGAGCCAATTTGATGTATTATAAATATTTCATGTGTTTTTGTTTATTATTTTGTGTTTAGTCTTAATAAATCATTTGTTATTTTGGACAGAACTTTCATTCTGTTAATCGGTAGAGCAACCCATCATTTCTCACTACGTTAATGAAACCATACTTTATTTAACTTATTTATCAAATTAAATTATTGCAGGTGCCAAACTCTTTTCTACTCCACTTGCAGGGTTGATTACAGTCAGTTCGCATATATTTTTTAATCCATGTGCAACAGCAAAAGTCGGAGTTAGAATAGGGGTGGCTTAGAGCATCATTTACATATGTAGATTCTAGAAGAATTTAGTGTTAAAGACACTGCTTGCCCCGGCACCTTTCAATATATATATATATATATATATATATATATATATACATATAGTGGTCCATCTGAAGTTTCAGATGAGATTATCTCGAAAACTATATATTGGATAAAAGTAGTGGTAAGACAAGTTCGTAAGCTCAAAGGGGGACATCAAATAATACTATACGTGACCCACAGGCCCTACCCCTTGAGTGGGGTGGGGGGCAACTTTTAAATATTAAATGTAAACACCTATTTTTTATTTCAGATTCCGATTCTCCATAAAAAAAAGTATTCAAGTTTTGTCTGAAACATTTTTTTAAACCATTGACAGATGGCACTTAAATCGAGGAAAACGGAAAATGGGGAAGAACTCCGATTTATTTAGAATGATCCGAGAAGGACGCATCAAATCGATACAAAATGTGCACCAATTCCTTCATTACGCCAAATTAAGCTATTTTCTAGCAAAATGTATCCTACCCACCACAGTTTTTGATGGAGTGAATTTATATTAAAATCTCATTAGGGAACTCTTCACAATTGCATTACTGATCCGACTGTGGCGCTACCATGGCCAAACTGTGAACTATGGCTCAGTATAAAGGTCGGAGCAATGCCATCAGATGTCACTTAAGTTTTAGATTGTGAACCGTAAACATCAACTGACGAAAGTAAATTATTCTCTAACGAAACATGGCTCACTATGCTCCTACAGAGACTGTTAATATGATGTTAGTTTTAGGTAAATGCCGTAATAATTACGCAGCAGTTGCGCAATTGTAAGCGGATCGTTTTCCAAACAGACGACATCCAAGCGAAAACATTATTCGAAATTGCACTCACTGAGCTCGAAATGGATACATGCACTGTCCACCTCGACATATCGAATAAAAAGAAAATGTCCCTCATACCCTTACCGTTCTCGCCTGTGTTCAACTGGATCCCGAAATTAGTAGTCGTGCAATTCAGAGACAAACTGGAATACCGAAATCAACCGTTTTGATGGTTTTAAAGGCACATAAATATCATGCATATCATATCACACTGGCACAGACATTAACGCCGAAAGATATGCTAATGTGAGTGCATTTCTGCCAGTGGGCCTAGGAAATAATAAGAGGTGTCCATGATTCTTTTAGATACGTTATGTTCACCAATGAAGCCACATTCAAATACAACGGCGAATGAAATCGTCATGATTGTCATTATTGGTTCCCACTCAATCCACGCTGGCACAGACCTTTTGACAATCAACACAAACGGTCGTTAATGACCTGGTGTGGAATTTTAAACGGTTACTTGATAGGACCGTACTTTTTTGGCCAAAATGTTACTGGGGAATCTTATTTACAACTTCTCCACTATGATTTGTTGGAGCTATTGGAAGATGTTGATTTAGAAACTAGGCAAGTAATGTGGTTCCAACAGGATGGAGCAGCTCCCCATTATGCTAAAAATGTGCGGAAAGTTTTAAATTTACGGTATCCTGGTCAGTGGATGGGTCACGGTGGACCAATTCAGTGGCCTCCACGTTCAGCGGACCTAACATCTCCTGATTTTTTCTGGTGGTGTTGCTTAAAAAATATTGTTTATGAAAGACAGCTCACAATCAGAAACGATATGGAGCAATGCATTCGAAGAGTGTGTGCAGTCATACCACGGGATGTGCTGTTCAAACCTGAGGACAACTTTCCCAGACGATTGACTTTATGCATTGAAGCAAATGGGGATAATTTTGAACAATTTCTTCAAGGCTAATTTCATTAATGAAGCACCCCAAATCGTGAGAGGCAAGGGGACTCGCCCTAATGAAGCACCCCAACATATGAGAGGCAAGAGGACTCACACTAATAAAGCGCACCATGAGAACATCATTCTACTACGTCTATGTCGTTGTTCCTGTTTAGCGCTAAAAGTAGGATACAGTACATTTTGTACAAAAATAGCTTAATTTGGCATAACGAAAGAACTGGTGCACATTTTTTATCGATTTGATTCGTCTTTCTCGGATAATTCTAAGTAAATCAGAGTTCTCCCCCAGTTTTACGTTTTTCTCGATTTAAGCGCAATCTGTCAATGGTTTAAAAAAATGTTTCAGACAAAACTTGAATACTTTTTTATGGAGAATCAGAGTCTGCAATAAAAAATGGGGATTTCCATTTAAGATTTAGAAGTTACCCTCTGCCCCACCCAAGTGGGCGGGGGCTGGGGGTCACGTGTAGTATCATTTGATGTCCCCCTTTGAGCTTACAAACTTGTCTTACCCACTATTTCTACCCGATGTATAGTTTTCGAGACAATCTCCTCCGAAACTTCAGATGGACCACCCTGTACACAGGGTGGTCCATTGATAGTGACCGGGCCAAATATCTCACGAAATAAGCGTCAAACGAAAAAACTACAAAGAACGAAACATGTCTGGCTTCAAGGAGGAAACCAGATGGCACTATGGTTCGCCCGCTAGATGGCGCTGACATAGGTTAAACGGATATCAACTGCGTTTTCTTTAAATAGGAACCCCCATTTTTTTACATATTCGTGTACTACGTAAAGAAATATGAATGTTTTAGTTGGACCACTCTTTCAGCTTTGTGACAGATGGCGCTGTAATAGTCACAAACGTATAAGTACGTGGGTATCAATTAACATTCTGTCAGTGCGGACGATATTTGCTTCGCGATACATTACCCGTGTTAAAATGGACCGTTTACCAATTGCGGAAAAGGTCGATATCGTGTTGATGTGTGGCTATTGTGATCAAAATGCCCAACGGGCGTGTGCTATGTATGCTGCTCGGTATCCTGGACGACATCATCCATGTGTCCGGACCGTTCGCCGGATAGGTTACGTTATTTAAGGAAACAGCAAGCGTTCAGCCACATGTGAAACGTCAACCACGACCTGCAACAAATGATGATGCCCAAGTAGGTGTTTTAGCTGCTGTCTCGGCTAATCCGCACATCAGTAGCAGACAAATTGCTCGAGAATCGGGAATCTCAAAAATGTCGGTGTTGAGAATGTTACATCAACATCGATTGCACCCGTATCATATTTCTATGCACCAGGAATTGCATGGCGACGACTTTGAACGTCATGTACAGTTCTGCCACTGGGCGCAAGAGGAATTACGGAACGATGACAGATTTTTTGCACGCGTTCTATTTAGCGACGAAGCGTCATTCACCAACAGCGGTAACGCAAACCGGCATAATATGCACTAGTGGGCAACGGAAAATCCACGATGGCTGCGAAAAGTGGAACATCAGCGACCTTGGCAGGTATGTACTGTGCGGCATTATGGGAGGAAGGATAATTGGCCCCCATTTTATCGATGGCAATCTAAATGGTGCAATGTATGCTGATTTATTACGTAATGTTCTACCGATGTTACTACAGGATATTTCACTGCATTACAGAATGGCGATGTACTTTCAACATGATGGATGTCCGGCACATAGCTCGCGTGCGGTTGAAGCGGTATTGAATAGCGTATTTCAAGACAGGTGGATTGGTCGTCGAAGCACCATACCATGGCCCGCACGTTCACCGGATCTGACGTCCCCGGATTTCTTTCTGTGGGGAAAGTTGAAGGATATTTGCTATCGTGATCCACCGGCAACGCCTGAAAACATGCGTCAGCGCATTATCAATGCATCTGCGAACATTACGGAAGGTGAACTACTCGCTGTTGAGAAGAATGTCGTTGCACGTATTGCCAAATGCACTGAGGTTCACGGACATCATTTTGAGCACTTATTGTATTAATGTGGTATTTACGGGTAATTACGCTGTAACAGCATGCGTTCTCAGAAATGATAAGTTCACAAAGGTACATGAATCACATTGGCACAACCGAAATAAAATGTTCAGATATTCCTACATTCTGTATTTTAATTTAAAAAACCTACCTGTTACCAACTGTTCGTCTAAACTTGTGAGCCATATGTTTGTGACTATTACAGCGCCAACTATCACAAAGCGAAAAACTGGTCCAACTAAAACATTCATATTTCTTTACGTACTACACGAATATGTAATAAAAATTGGGGGTTCCTATTTAAAAAAACGCAGTTGATATCCGTTTGACCTATGGCGGCGTATATATTAGAAACCATTTCTGTTTACGAAGTTATATCACAGATTAAATTTATACTTGGTAACCAGAGAAGCTCACAGAACAATGGAAGGTTGCCATGATACATCCACTACAAAAGAAAGGCAATAAACAAGAAGTTAAAAACAATGGAGGAATTTATTTGCAACCAGTTGCTTGCAACAAGTTTTCCAAGGTTGTGTTAAACAGAGTTGAAACAATACTGAAGAATAATTTAGGTGAATATCAAGGTGGTTTTAGGAAGAGCAATTTATATTCTGATCAAGTACTTAATCTGAAGTCAATCGTTTGCCACAAGTTACTAAATTCAGGGGGTTAGTATTTTTCTTTGAAATTGTATGTAGCATAATGTGCAAGTGTAGAGTATGAAGGACTTGTAAAGTGCCGTATGGTAGAAACCACTTCAAAAGTTCTTCTCCGCTACCTTTAAAAGGTTTTAATGATTTTAATGAATTCTTAGATTTCTTTTATAGTTGGGAGTAAAAACCTATAGATTTTCATGGGTGTTTGAGTATTCGAACTTATGGATTGCCTCTGGACAATTAAGAAGCTGATCAAAATGTTTCGCAAGTATTTTGAAAGTTTTAGTGTTACGCAAGCCAAATCGGTGAGTCTCGTTCAATGATCCCCCGTCTGGTTGATTTATATTTGAAGTACATCTACATAACTCTTTAAATCTTACTTTCTCATCCAAATATCCACTGCTGAAGGGCCTCTTTAGCAGATTATCTACAGAAAACAGATTAATACCAAATTTCCTTCGATTCTTGCTTGTTTCACCACTATATAGTTTATAGTTATTTGGGGTAGTAAGGGTAGTAAGAGTAGCTAAATGGAATACATCATTTTTACGTGTATAAATTGGACTGTTATTTTTAAACTGTATAATCAATAGTTTAACATTGTGAGGAGCAAAATAAATTGAAAAAAACGTTGCCATCAGTGGGAATGAAACCCAGTTCCACTAGATATTAGTGTGTGCTTTAGATCACATGCCCATTCTTGAGTCATGACTACAAGGCTTTAAAAATTCCTCATACTCTATGCTCACAGAGTGTTATACATGCAGTTTGAAAGAAAAATAGTGACCTGCCGTTCCGGCAATGTAACACTCGTAGTAGCGTAAGGCGTGACGTCACATCAGAGCACGAGCAGAAGAATATAACAGCGATAGGTGCCGGGTTGGAGTCCTGGGAAGGAAAAAATTAATGTTTCGTCTCGTCATTTCAGTTAAAACATCTAGCTACTGCCGAGAAAATCTGATATGTCACAGTTGGTTGTGCTTCGATACCAATCCGATTAGGATCTGGGTTCGAATCCAACACAAAGCTTTGCCTCACGGCCTTTCAAGTAAGTTACTTGTGAAGAAACAACATTTAACATCTCTCGTAGTTTGTTAACAGGGACAATAGATGCTGGGTAGGAATTCGCGTCCGTTAAAAACGTTTGCGTTATGTAACGTAAAGTTGATATTTGCTAACTGGTACTGTCTAAAATCGAGGTATATCACTCTCTGTATGCCTAATCAGGAATGAGTGTTAGTTTGCGTCAGTCACGAAATCTTTGCTTAGTCTGCCTGACCTGGGTTTGAATCCATATGCAGAACGAGACGGTTCGTCGTGTCATTTGGAGTTCATACATATTCTGAACTAGCTGCTGGTGGATAACTTAAATTTTAATGCCATTTTGTGTTAAATAATAAGTACGGTATGTTACTTTGAAGAGGAAATCATGAATACGACGAACTTACTACGTGCATTACCTATCAGACGTAATAATGAGAGTGGTAACATTTCAGGTATGTCATTTATTGTAATAAATGTAAGCTTACAAGCCTTAAGGACAGTCTTATCTGTGATAAGGCATCCCCTGATATTTGTAGCGTCGTGGTATTACTTTACATCTTGAGTTACTGCGATACAGAGCAGTGTTTTCTAGTGGTGACATGTTGGAACCATTTTCATTAGTCAAACGACTGTACCAAGGAGCGATTAGAGGACCTGCTAGACAGCTGCGTTATGCCGGTTGCATGTCAATCAGGCGAAATGCAGTTCAAGTCGTTCGGATCCTTTGAGTATGACTGTACATTCACTGCGCAGCCAGAGACCATGACGTTCGTAGCAGACCACACCCAAGCGTAATGCGTCTCTGCACATCAAAAGCGACTATAGATATTATTTGAAAGATATTTTCGAATGGATGGCTTTCAAATGGTCGTCAGTGAATTGTGTTTTTTGGAGGGCAAAACAGATTACAGAACAGAACGAAGTTCATTGTTAAAATAAATTGTATAATGAATGCAATAAACACTTCTAACATGTGTTTGCTTTCCACTAACTGTGTCTTGCTGTGTAATGGTTCTGCCTCCTCTTTTGTGTATACCTCCACTTTTGTGTACACATAAATTCAGCATGCGGAAAATGTATCAGCTTATATGAGTCTTGAACTGCAAACCTAATCTGCTTCATACATTAGATCATAGAAGTCAGGCCATACAACATGATGTCCCACATTGGCAGCCACTAGCCCAGCATATGATGACCAACCTTTTATCAATCAACACTTGAGACCTAATTAGCATGCCGAGAAAGTGCACTGATTACTATTTATAATTCTGAGTTCCAGCTCTGCAGTTGAATGGCAATTCTTCAGGTTGACTGTGACTCCCGTAGTTAACTTTAGAACGACAATTCCTACCAATTTGGCACATTCAAACAGATCATACAGAATGAGTGTTACGGTTCTGACAAATGAATTCATAAGACTTGTATTTAAGTAACACTGTATCAACTTTAGGGACAAGAGAATAGCTTTACAGTTCCATAAGGATATTCCAACCTACAATTCCAAGATTCAGCTTTTCGAACAAAAGTAGAAGTGTCGAAATACGTGATTATGATTCCTTAAAAAATTAATCAGAGACCTCAGCAGACGCTAACATCTTTTAATTTATACTAACACGGAATGATGTAAGGCAATAAGAGATGCAATAAGAGCTGCCAAATAGTTCGTAGTAACAACTTTTGAGCACCTACTGAACTGTGCGAGAACACACAATCAGATACCTGCGCATGGAGTAATACTAGGAAGCACTGCAAAATTAATCCTATCACGTAAAATTAGTCTTCATCACAGTAAATTAATTGAGTTGTTGTCACCCGATCCTTGTTTGTTGCAATGCCTACTCAACTGTGTAGACCTCGGCCGGACAAATGCTGCTTCCGTCTCAACATTGAAAACATAGTACACAGTGCTTTTCTGCCTTAGACATTCCAGACCCTAGGCCACAAGTAGCCAAGAGTAACAGTGAGCTGCTTTCAAATAGAAGGACCATATTAATGCGAACGAATACCAAAACGAGAGCAAAACGATTCGTCGAAGACATTAGTCTTTTTTAATGATCAAGCAAAGAGATTGCGAAAGATTTAGCAAATATAACAGTCGTGATACACAAGAAGGCAAAATATGAGGGTGAGTCAAATTAAAACTTAAATTTGTAATAACAAATCGAAATTTCGCCCCCCTATCCTGTAAGTTGGTAAGCGTGCTACAGACAGCGTGCAGAATGGCCTGTATGTGGCAGTATAGTGCAGATGCACACATACCGTCGCAGTGTCAGTATAAAGATTGCCGCCCCACTTACGACTTGGGCCAAGGAAGAACAGCGTTCTGTTATTCGGTTTTTGCGTAGTGAAGGTGTGAAACCTACTGAAATTCATCAACGAATGAAGGTTCAGTACGGTGATGTGTGTTTGTCACAGCAGCAAATCTACGAATGGAGTAGGAAGTTCACAAATGGTGTGACTTCAGTGGAAGATGCTATTCGTCCAGGTCAGGCACAACGAGTTGTGACTCCACAGAACATTGCAGCAGTTGAAGCCACAGCGAAGGAGAACCGCCGAGCGACACTGAACGACAACGCAGGATGTTTACAGATTAGTCATGGGTCAGCACACCACATTGTGCATGATGTGCTCCAGTTTCACAAAGTTTCTGCAAGATGGGTGTCATGGCAGCTGACTCCTGAAATGAGAGAAGGAAGTGTCGATGCTTGTGAAGAACTTCTTCGGCGCTTTGAACGAGAAGGTGATGGTTTCCTTGGAAGAATCGCTGCTGGGGACGAAACCTGGGTTCACTTCCATCAACCGGAAACGAAGAGAGAGAGTAAGGAATGGCGCCATTCCTCTTCAACAAAACCAAAGAAGTTTCGAACAGAACCATCAGCAGGGAAGGTTATGCTGATTCTCTTTTGGGACGAAAAAGGCGTCATTGTGGAGCAATAGATGTCTAGAGGGACCACTGTCACCAGTACATCATACACAGATCTTCTAAAAAATCATCTGCAGCCTACAATCAAATCAAAGCGACGTGGATTGCTGTCAGCAGGTGTCCTTTTGCAACATGACAATGCAAGGCATCACACTGCCCGTACAACAGTTGCAACAATCACAGGCCTGCATTGTGAGTGTCTTCCTCATCCACCACACACCGAACCTTGCCTCAAGTGATTTCCATATGTTTGGACCACTCAAAGACGCAGTGGGAGGAAAGAAGTTCCGTTCTGATGAAGAGGTACGCCACGCGGTGCACGAGTGGTTGTGCGGACTACCAAAAGAATTTTTTTCTAAAGGAATTTATGCAGTTTGTAAGCGCTGGAAGACTTGCATTGAGCGTAGGGGAGATTATGTTGAAAAGTGATACAGCTTTATAACACTTTTGCACAGTAAATAATATTTAAAAAAGTATTTGAGGTTTTCATTTGACTCACTCTCTCATAAAAACTAAAACTAAATTCCGCCCGAACAGGGCATGAAGGCCCAATGCTACCAGTCGGCCGCCGTATCATCCTCAGCCCACATGCGTCACTGGAAGCGGACGTGGAGGACCATGTGGTCAGCACACCACTCTCCAGTCCGTACGTGAGTTTAGGAAACCGAAGCCGCTACTTCTCAGTCAAGTAGCTCCGCAGTTAAAAGACAAAATGTACTGAGAGAAAATGGAAATGCTGAGTAATAGACAAATTTCATGGTGACTGTAATATCCATTATAATTGCATTGAATTATCATGTTAAGGGCGTCCCGGTGAACTGTGAAGGGAACAAGACGACATCATGCTCCAGGATCACTGTCTGTCACCAGCTGGCGGAGGGGCGTCAACGAACACCAGTTCACAGTTCGACGTCGTGGGATGACATGGTACGTCCAAAGCCACTTCTCCAGAAATTTCTTCTTTCTCTCTTTCGCTCCTTTTGGCCGTTAAGTATCTTGTGTCGACTTATCCACCGTGGGTGTATGAGCAGCAGAAGAGGAGTAGGTATCAACTGTGACACACAAGCGGTGACACCTTCAGACTCTGACTGCTGTAGGGACGCCAGTCTGTAGGTTTCCGACGAGAGGGTTCCCGTAAGGTAGTTCTGTCACCGTGAGACGCTGGAGGAGGATACTGCTTCCCTGGTCAGGTGTGGGGTGTAATTCCCAAAGGTGGTGCTGCAGGAATGACGAAAGGGGGGGGGGGGGGGGTGCTATAGAGAGAACACGCCAGGTTTTGCTTTCCTCCCATGCCATGGACAACGAGTTAGAGTTCCTAGTACCATAATGATCTGCACAGAATTACAGTCTATCTGAAGAGACTGCTGGAGTCTCGCAGCTACTGACTGATAACTGAGGTGTTATACCCGCCATGATGTCGCCTACTCTGTACAAGGTCTTCTGACCTTGGAGGCCATTCATCCAGAGCAAAAGACAGCCAAACTTGATGTTCACTGCCCATAGTCCAGAAGCCTCCCCAAACGGAAAGGCACCTAGTCATCTGCATGCTAGATCATTAATAGTGGAATCCCTATGTGGTCAGGGGGGCTACCACTATATAGTTACCTGTCTATTTTCTATTTGGTTTGGCTACCACTCTGTATATTGGGTAACCTTCGGCGACAGCTTGCAGTTTCGTAAAAACTTGTAGAGTTGGAGATCAAATGCAAGTGTGCTGACCGAACATAGTTAATCGAAGTATGTGGTGTAAAATGAACAAAGTGGAAGACCCCATAACAAACGGTTCAAATGGCTCTGAGCACTATGGGACTTAACAGCTGAGGTCATCAGTCCCCTAGAACTTAGAACTACTTAAACCTAACTAACCTAAGGACATCACACACATCCATGCCCGAGGCAGGATTCGAACCTGCGACCGTAGTGGTCGCGCAGTTCCAGACTGAAGCGCCTAGAACCGCTCGGCCACTTCGGCAGGCTAGACCCCATAATATATGTCCCACAAGCGAACTACGTTGTCAGGAGGACATCAGTCTGAGGGAAGATACAGCCCAAGAGTAAAATTGCAGCACATGCAAGGGATAGTATTAGAACAGCTTGGGGCGCAATGCTCACCACGCATGTATTCACCAAAGACTTTGTGAGTTTCGTGGTGGAACAGAATTATGGACACAGTCCCACAAAGAATAATCTGATGTAGCTTCACGAGTGTTTAAACATAGAGGCAAAAGAAGTAGCGTAGACAACCTCGCCCGGCTAGCTGCACGGTCTACCGCGCTGCTTCCTGAGCAGGAAGGTGTGCCAGTCCCCGGCACGAATCCCCCTGGCGCATTAGTGTCGAGGTCTGGTGTGCCGGCCAGCCTGTGGACGGTTTTTGAGGCGGTTTTTCATCTACCGCGGCGAATGTGGGCTGGTTCCCCTTATTCCACCTCAGTTACGCTATGTCGGCGGTTGCTGCACAAACGCTGTCTCCACGTATGCGTACACCATCATTACTCTAACACGCGAACATTTGGTGTTACACTCGTGCGGTGACGAAACTTCTCCGTCGTTTCTAGGTCTCCGGTTTAATTCAAAATGGTTCAAATGGCTCTGAGCACTATGGGACTTAACATCTGTGGTCATCAGTCCCCTAGAACTTAGAACTACTTAAACCTAACTAACCTAAGGACATCACACACATCCATCCCCGAGGCAGGATTCGAACCTGCGACCGTAGCGGTCACCCGGTTCCAAACTGAAGCGCCTAGAACCGCACGGCCTCACCGGCCAGCTCCGGTTTAATACACACATAAACACACACTATACAATATAAGCATTAGGATTGCCTAATCTGTGTGTGAATTGTGTTACATGAACAAAACAATGTGGGAACTGTCTTTGGGGGAACAAGTGAGATGTTAGAAAGAATGACCAGCAACACGACCTTCAAAAGAGAATCGAAAATGACGGCGAAGGGTTCACGGGCACATATAAGAAAGACTATGAGGATGAAATAGGAACGAAATAACCACGCAAACAACAGCACTTTCGTTAGTACTAAATATGACGCAAAAATGCGAGAATGTAAAATTGCACTACATTAGAAAAGACGGAAGAAGTGTATTTCTAAAGAGCAACGTAATACTATGTGTGAGTAACGGTGTTTCACTTTTTTATATAGTACGTGACATTTACAGTGACTTGGGTTTCCTTACGTGGCGTAAGCAAGAAGGATTAATTTACGGTGGGTGCAAAATTTGTGTATTTCTTGAAAAGATAGTGGCTTGGTCACAAAGCTGCGGAATCGTGTGTAGATGACTAGGCGTAGGTATTAAAGAGATGGAGCAGATGACAACATTGACTCGTTTTGTGTTGCGAAAATGGCATTGCTGCAAGGACAATGACCTACCAACGAACTGGCAGCCGAGGTGAAGGAAAGTCGTCGAATCTTTTCCGTAAGACTCTGCAACGCTTGCACTAGACATTTCTTGTATTGTCTAGGTAGTTAATGTATGTAGTACTATATAGGAAACAAACTTTCACTACTGAGCAAAAAGTAAAATTCTGTGACCTCGGTTGCCTATTAACACAAGTCTATAACTTTCTAGTGGAATTTTGTGCGTTGAGGAGCTTAAAATGTTCGTTCTCACTATTTATTTTAAAAGAAATCCTCTGCCTTAGTCTATGGTGTAGTGACTTATACTGGGGTCCATCATCTCCTACTTTGGTTGTGAGCTAGTTTCTTATCCGGTAATATTTTAAAACTAAAGTCATCACAATGAAACTACTGAAAAGTTTTCAAAAAGTACACTATTTTGTCCATGCTGACGACTTGGGTAACTAACGTAAAAGACCCAAATGTGTCTTATACGTTACGTACATCTACTGGGAGAGATTTCCCTTGAAGTATAACACAAACATCTGTAAAAGTTCCTTTCAGAAAATTAAGTGTTTTTCACTAGCGTTGAGACAGTTATAATAATTTTAGTTTTTACTTATAACACGTTGGGGATGTAGTGGTGTAGACAGCATCTGATATATTTTGAGCAGAGCATTACTTTTTTCAGATGGTGTCATCTACTGGGATGTCTTTTCCAATACAAGAAAACATGAGGGATCTTCTGGTGACCAGCAAACCGTTCCTTGTGACATGCAGAATGTTTGGACTAGTGCCATTCACAGTGGATACGACGACCGCATCCCAGAAGACAACAAAGTGTGGTGTGGTCATCTCTGCCGTTGTCTGCACCCATCAGCTAATTTCTGCCTGTGCGTACCCATATTTCTTTCTCCGTCTTACAGGACAGCGATCCCCAATAAATGTCGTTCATTTTTCGCTAGCCTTGGATGTATCTGCCTTATGTGTAATCTCTATGGTTTATGATCAGTTGTTGAACAGACGGAGATATAAAGATATGCTTAAACTGGTAGTTTCATGTGACATGATAGTTATGAAGTATGGCAGGCCAGTCGATGGAAGGGTAAGGAAGATCATAAAAATTATATTGTTTTTATTACTTAGCCCATATTTACGGATTTTGATTATGTTATTCAATGGGAATGCTAGTTCAGATACGATATTATGTTATTTCTTTTGTCTAAATATTTTTTCAACAGTGGGACTGACGATGTTCAGATTTTCGTACATGCAGCTGATCATAGAGAACAGAATTTCGAATTTCAACACATGTCTGCTTCACATGAGAAATGAAATACAAGATACGTTAAACAGACGAACACCTCACACCGTTAGATATGCAGTAGACGGGGTGCTTCAAATTAATGTTGCAGGTGTTAGCCACGTGTTGTCCCACATTCGATCCCTAAGGAGAGCACACGATAAGCTTTGTGAGCTGTCTCTCCTAGTGACTTCGGCCCATGAAAACTTCCTGGTTGCCTATCTAGTCACTCTGACACTAATGCTTGTCACGGAGCTGTACTTGATCTTTAGAAACGAGAATTACTTGGGCAGGAGGCACGACTTGTGGCAGGAGTGGTACGGGCTGGCGTACAACGTGGGCATGCTGTCCGTGCTGTTGGTTCCCGCCCACCTGGCCAGCGCAGAGGCGCGGCGTTCTACTCGACTGAGCTGCCAGCTGCTGCTCCAGGCCTCCCGGTCAGGACACACTGCGGTGGTTCGCGAGTTGCGGCTGCTAGTTCGGCAGGTGGCCGCCAGGCGCCCGACAGCGCTGTTGCTGCGAGCGCTCGCCATGGACCTGCGCCTCGTCGCCGCTGTCGTCTCTGCCGTGACCACGTACTGCACCGTGCTGCTCACCTTCCTGCCACCAGGTGGGCTGTTTGTCACCCCTACACTTGTCTGCACTTTATAATATACCCCATTTCCAAAGGCTCCAACCGATTAAAAATGGTTTTAAAATACCGAGATGTTGTGATGTAACATTTCCTTGAATCACCTGTGTTCTCATCCTGCTCACTATTGTAGTCTCTAGTGTCAGTTTGAGGTGTCTGCAGGACAGGTCGTTTGTCCAGCCTGGAGTCGTTGGTCCCGTAATCTTTCGAAATGGGTTTGATACGTGTTACAAACTGGACACAGTAGGAAGTACTCGGCCCCTTTGCTTTTTTCTTTTATCACTCGTTTATTACATCAGATAAATACACATTTTAAGACAAAATTTAACTACATGAAATATTGCTCCTAGTAAAGGTTAACATAAGCAGTGACAAAACTTAGTTCTCCAAAGGGTTTCTGTTGGCAACAAATTTTAAGGAGGCAATGTAAGGTTTATATCAATTTAGCTCAAACACGTAGCTAGTGATTGAATCACGACACAGACACTTTAACAGATCCGGAAACAAATAAATAACGTGAATTTGTACTCACAGTAACCAACTAATCAGCAGCCTTGCCATTGAATAAGTAGTAGGCTATTTGGAACGAATTAGCAAGACCCAGCAACTAGGGGAGTTAATACCAACAATCCTTCAATGCTCCCCATTAAATAAACAAACTTACAGTAATTAAATGAATAACAAATCAAACACACTACGCACCCAGTGGAAGCCAAGCCAAAATAAAGATTCCATTAACTGTGTTGTTTTTGGGGAAGGAGACCAGACTGCAAGGTCATCGGTCTCATCGGATTAGGGAAGGAAGTCGGCCGTGCCCTTTCAGAGGAACCATCCCGGCATTTGCCTGGAGTGATTTAGGGAAATCACGGAAAACCTAAATCAGGATGGCCGGACGCGGGATTGAACCGTCGTCCTCCCGAATGCGAGTCCAGTGTCTAACCACTGCGCCACCTCGCTCGGTTTCCATTAACTGACTAGCACTGAAGTCACACTTAAGCTCATCTCTGTGTTCCCAGACACACATGGGGCAAACTTATACAAAACAAGATTTTGCAGGAAGCACATAAGTAAAACCGGTAGTGGAGCTAACTCGTGCCACTGAAAATTAAGGTACTAGACCGGGGCACAAGGTGGTATACAATGAGGTTGCCTCAGTGCTATACCAAAATTAAGTACACATAAACCAGCATTAATTAGTGAGGAGTGGCACCAGGTCGCTCGAAGGGATGACAACACTTAATTGAAAAGACGAATGCCGAAGGCGGCAGTAACATCAAACACCTTCCCCGAGTTTTAACCAGGAACCATAAAAGTAAACATTTAACTAAGCACAAGGAAGGAACCCCAAAGAGAAAATTCAAATAAAACCCACAAAAGATTATAAACGACAGCGAACCCCAACTATTTAAATTTAAAAGAATTAACTCTCCCCAAGGGCAGTGTAAACGCTAAGGTCACACTTAAGAGGCCACCAAAATTGATCACAAAAAGTCTTATACATTTGCTCCTTTTCTTTAAAAGAAACACAAGGCAGCTTAACTTCTGCTGGACGTTCGGTATGGCTCGTGTAGGATACACCAGGCAGCAACCCAAGCTAGGCGGCCGCAAGGCACGGCGAGCAAAATCAGGAGAGCAGACAGGCAGGCAGCCAACATATATCCTCCATGCTGATCCGGCAGACCGCGTACAACCAACTCCACATATACGTGGTTGCTTCCCACCTCGTGCCTCGCGGCGTCTCAGCAGGTAGCCCGAGCAAACGTCAACTGCCACTCGCCCCGCGAATGCGGAAAACAACAAGACAAGCAAAGATAAGAAACATTGAAGGATCGATAATGGACATCCAAGAGACTGGCGCGCCAGTAACGAGCGCCACGGCTCAGGGTTGTGGTCAAAACCTGCGAGGCTTGCTTATGGACTTGTGACTAGTAGGTGTTTACCAGCTTCCATTGGAAAGAAACGTACAAAAATCTGCAAGGAAGCAGGACTTTGCAGAGAAATGCTGGTAGTGGGAACAGGAAATGGCCTCAATATAAAACAATTGCATAGAGCGATTTGCAGCCCTTTTTCTGTATTTGAGACAAGTTTTATGATGAATGTGGTGTTTAGCAGTGTAAATGAAATGTTGACTGTAGGAGTGGCCGGGGAGTGATGGGCAGTCGTTAGGGGTGAAGGGAAGGAGTCGCGGGGCAAATGGGGCAGAGGTCGAGTTCTAAGGTCAGTGAGTGCATCAAGTTTCACTTACGAATCCACACCTATATTCTGCATACCACCATGAAGTGCATGGCTGTGGGTACTCGGCAGCCGTTAGGGGTGAAGGGAAGGAGTCGCGAGGCGAGGGGGTGAGAGGTCGAGTTCCGAGGTCATTGAGTGCATCAAGTTTTACTTCTGCATTAATACCTATATTCTGCAAACCACCATGAAGTGCATGGTTGTGGGAACATACAACAGTTTTTTTCTGTTCAAGGCATATATGGAGCACAGAAGGAATAATTGCTCAAATGCTTCTGTGAGCACCGTAATTAATCTAATACTGTCCTCGTTATCCCTACTGAAGTGATATCTTGGAGGTTGTAATACAGAGTGATCATAATTAGAGTTAAACTTTCAAAGCACTGTAGAAATAACACCACTGGTCTGAATGACCTCAAATTTCAAACGGAATATTATCGCAGAAGGGTGAAAACGTACGGCAGAAGAAAAAAAATAGTGTGAAAATTGGTCAAGAGATGGCACTGTATGTGTCAGAATGCGTAAATGAAAACACCTGTCGTCCGCATGACCTATTGAGGTTGGTTTAAACACTACGGGTACACGGCTTTTCATCCTTTCGCGTCTGCGACGTTTGCCATGACTGTGTCAATGCAGGAGCGTGCTCTGCTTGTAAATCTGTATTGCAAGAATGATAATGATGACTGTGCACACGTCGCTCTGAAGACGTCCCGGGCACTAACGGGTTTGAAAACAGGCGTTGGTCCGATGATTGCTGTGGGTCTGGGGAAAATGATTCGGAAATTCGAAAAGACAGGTTCTCTTGGTGTGCAACGTGGTAGATGGGGGAAAGCAACTGATCCGACGTCAGTGGAAGCAGTGGCCACAGCAGTGCAGGAGGAGACGAGTGGTGGTGTGCAAGGCACGCATTCTGCAACACATTCTGAACGTGACCCCCGGAAACACTTCGATCAACTGTGGAACATGCTGTTTCTCGATTTTAACTTGTTGCAGAAAACGATGGACAGTATGTTGAACATGTGTTGCGCCAGTCACTCGGAAATTAATAATCCGATTTGATTTTGATTCGTGCCTTTTATGCTGTTTTTGTCCTTAGGACAATTAAAAAATGATGTGACTGATGCCTTTTTTGCGATTTTTGACCTCAGGACAATTAAAACTGATATGAGTGATGCTTCTTATGCGGTTTTTGGCCTCAGGGCAGTAAAAAACTAATATGAGTGATGCTTTTTAAGCGGCTTTTGGCCTAAGAACAATTAAAAATCGATTTTTCCCATCCGATGTGATATGACCTTGCCGTGGTGGATGGGCTTACATAACTAACAGTATCACAGCTTTACACTCATGCACACTGAGTAGCACAGTTTAACGCCAAGCGTACACCTTAGGCAATGTTGTATGATTCATTTGTCATTTGTAGTCGACCACTATTAAATTGTGATGCTTACAGCGCCATCTTTTGCTATATTTTTTTTACTATTTATTTCTCTTCTGCCATACGATTCCTCCCTTCTCCGATAGTATTTCGTTTGAAATTTGACGTTATTATGACGAGTTGTGTTATTTATATAGCGGTTTGAAAGTTTAACTTTAATTATAATCACCCTTTATATTTCTAGATTCATCATTTAAAAGTTGGTTCTAGAAAATTTATAAATTTATTTTGATGGGTTAGTTTGCTCCTGTCTTTATCTGAAGTCTGCCATTTCACTTCTTTCAGCTTTATTGTGACACTCTCCCAGGGTCAAACAAACGTGCGACTATTCGTGCTGTCCTTGAATGTATCTATTCAATATCCTCTGTTAAGTCGTACTTGTTACAAGTCCCAAACACATTGACAGTAATCTATGTCGGTTCAGACTAATCTATTGTATGCGGTCTCCAGTGTAAACTGATTGCATCTGCCCTGTGTTCTATCAACGAACCTGCTTTATCTGTGACTAAGACTATGTGATCGTTTCTTTTCATATCTCAACAAATTCTTGCACCCAGGTATTAGTATGAGTCCACCGATTGCAACTGCGACATACATAGAATATTACGTTATTTCGTTCTGTGTAGTGCACAATTTCACACACCTGAACATTTACAGGTAGTTGTCAATATATGAACCACTTTGAAATCTTATCATGACCTGACTGAAGTTGGAAGTGAATGACCTTCAATACTCAATCAAGTAGTTCTTTCTGTGCAGGAAGCCTTGGAAGAGATTGCAGGCGCTTTTCTGTGGCCGAGGAATTCAGCTCGGTCATTTGCCTGTTTTCCAATCTAACTTTACAGTTTTTGCGAGTAGATGTACTCGTTTGCAGAGAGTGCAACCATTCGTTAGCTATAGGTAGTTTTCAGTGGGCGAGGTGGAATTGGTGAGGGCCATCAGCAAAGACAATAAGCTCCATTTATTTCACAGTATTAATAGGACATCCACATTCTCGTGCTTTTCTCTTATAATTATGAAGTTTTTCTTCCAAGAAGCGAAGGAAGAATCAGTTAACACGATCAGTTTGTTCCAGTGGAACGTGTGTAACCCTCTCCTTTTTGAATTCAGACCGTTGTTTTAATTTGTTTAGTGAGAAGGTTATCGGCGTTTGTTGCTAGAACATAGTTGAAGACGCTGTACTGGTGCTGGTTTCGTAATCTGCTGCTATGAACTGAAATTTTTCTCAAAATAGTTGCCTTACTACAAGATAATTGCTAGCGATATAGAAGCAGTGCCAATTTAAACTCTGCCTCTCAAATCAAATTGAGACTGAAGACGCTTATTAAATTTATTTAATGTTGTAGCTAGCTCTGGGAGTTGACGCGGATCGGTCAGTAATCGTTATCTAGCTTACATCTCCGTAGAAATGCGTCATGTTATTTGTCTCACCTGCCGATCATGGCAAGGAATCCGTAGTAGATCGTGACTCCGCTGGGAGCAGGTTCTCGCTTAACACCACCGAAGCCCTACGAAGCTGAGACGGAAGAAATGTGTTCAGTCTGCCTGATCTACCACTCATAATGGAAATTTATCTGTACAGCTCATCATCTGTGTACAGTCGATGTTTGAAGGTTAGCAAATCTAGAGACTACAGACGCACGAGTTGCTGAGTAAACGATGTCACGTAACACACAACTACACTGAAGTGCCAAAGAATCTGGTAAATAAGCAATGTAAATGTTGTGTGACTAGGGCCTCCCGTCGGAGAGACCGTTCACCGGGTGCAGCTCGTTCGATTTGACGCCACTTCGGCGACTTGCGCGTCGATAGGGATGAAATGATGATGATTAGGATAACGCAACACCCAGTCCCTGAGCGGAGAAAATCTCCGACCCAGCCGGGAATCGAACCCTAGCCCTTAGGATTGACATTCTATCGCGCTGACCAGTCAGCTACCGGGGGCGGACAGAATCTGGTGCAGGCATGCATAATCAAAGACAAGGATATGTAAACATGCAGAATACGGCGCTGCGGTCGGCAACACCGATGTAAGGCAAGTGTCTGACGCAGTTGTTAGATCTGTTACTGTTGCTAAATGGCAGGTTATCAACATTTAAGTGAGTCTGAACGTGGTGTTACAGTCGGCGCTCGAGCTATGGGGCACAGCAACTCCGAGGTGCCGGCCGCGGTGGTGTAGCGGTTCTAGGCGCTCAGTCCGGAACCGCGCGGCTGCTACGGTCGCAGGTTCGAATCCTGCCTCGGGCATGGATGTGTGTGATGTCCTTAGGTTAGTTAGGTTTAAGTAGTTCTAAGTTCTAGGGGACTGATGACCACAGATGTTAAGTCCCATAGTGCTCAGAGCCATTTTGAACTCCGAGGTACCGATGAAGGGGGATTTTGCCGTACGACCATTTCATGAGTGTACCGTGAATATTAGGAATCCGGTAAAACATAAAATCTCCGACATCACTGCAGCCCGAAAAAGATCCAGCAAGAACGGGACGAGCAAAGACTGAACAGAATCGTACAGCGTGACAGAAGTGCAATACTTCCGCATATTGATCCAGATTTCAATGCTGGACCATCAACAAATGTCAGCGTGCGAACCATTCAACGGAACGTCATCGACATGGGCCTTCAGAGCCGAAGGCATACTCGTGTACCTCTGATGACTGTACCACACAAAGCTTTTAGCCTCGCCTGGGCCCTTCAACAACGACATTGGACTGTTGATGATCGGAAATATGTTGTCCGGTCGGGCCAGTCTCGTTTCAAATTGTATCTATCGGATGGACGTGTATGGTTATGGAGACAACCTCATGAACCCATGGATCCTGCATGTGAGCAGGGGACTGCTCAAGCTGGTGGAGGCTCCGTAATGGTATGGGGCGTGTGCAGTTGGAGTGATATGGGACCCCTGGTACTTCGAGATACGACTCCGACAGGTGAGAAGTATGCAAGCATCCTGCCTGATCACCTGCATCCAGTCGTCTCATGGTGTATTCCGACGGGCTTGGGAAATTCCAGCAGGACAGTGCAACACCCTGCACGTCCAAAATTGCTACAGTGTGGCTCCAGGTACTCTCTTCCGAGTTTAAACACTTCTGCTGGCCATCAAACTCCCCAGACATGAACATTATTGAGCATATCTGGGATGCCTTGGAACGTACTGTTCAGAAGAGATCTTCATCCTCTCGTACTCTTACTGATTTATGGACAGCCCTGCAGGATTCATGGCGTCAGTTCTCTCCAGCACTTCTTCAGACATCTGTCGAGTTGATGCCACATTACGTTGTGGCACTTCTGCGTGATCGCGGGGCCCTACAGGATATTAGGCAGGTATACAGGTTTCTTTGGCTCTTCAGTGTATGTCCCGTTGGTTGACGAGAGTCACGAATGACTTATTATTTGGCAAAAGATTAAGTATCAGCTTTAAGCAATCTGAAATAACACATGTAGTAGCTACAGTCATATTTATGAAAACGGAAGCTGCGAAGTAGTCATATGTTCTAAGCCAATTCGTCTTTGAAGAGTAAATGTGCAATTTCAAAGAAATGATTAAAACATAGCGGAATTCAACTATTCGTTGCAAAGATCTGGTTCACGCTTTTATGCCTCAAGAAAGCAAGGACACGGGAGAATGAAATTTTCTAAGCCCGCACAGAACTGCAATGCCCAAGCACATGGAAGTATCAACACAGACCAGCAGCTAGGCGCAAACATTGCAACACGATCAGTCAGTGACCAGCGTGCGACATCAACACTTCTGTGTGAGTGAGGGCGAAAGAGCTCAGCAGGCAAGTGTGCAGACCGAACTGGGTCCATTACTCTCGTAACATTATGTAAGAGACTCTAAGGAGGATGCAGCATCACCCATCAGAGGCTTGACAAAGCAGATAAGACACTGAAAGGAATAAGTCAAGGAAATGCAACAGAACTGAAGACCGCTGACGACAGGTAAATAGCAGTACTGATTTGAATATGACGAATGACGTCAAAAAGTAGAGCCTCTCCTCAGTGCCATACAGACTCCACCAAACTACAGCCAGTCATTCCAGAGGATCGATAACATTCATGTTGTTTGCACTCGATTGTCTAATTATTGTATTGTAACATCTCGTGTATGGGACTGTTCCAGTTTCCGTCATACTATTGCCACCTTACTGGATGACGGCTGATCCATAGCCATGAACGATACAAGTCTAGCCGCCAGTAAAAGATGCAACTCGCAAATAGTTCAGTGGTCTACCAACACAGTTGTAGCCAGGGGCACAAACTGTTCTAAACTCCAGCATTGCTTGGGTCAGAACTGACAGGCCAGGATCAGCATTCATCACGACCTCACAGCATCTGACTTAGTGATCCACTAGATACGACAACATGGTCTGTTACCTGGGAGGGACAAGAGAATTCTCGGAACGGCTTTTGAGTCACAGCACACATGCGCTGTGATCAACGCCGAGTAGAGCTTCCAGTTGGGCGCGCCTTCCACACCACAGGTAGCAACCAACTTGCTAGAAGTCACAGGCCAGATCACAGGTCCTGAGCCAGCCACTGGGTTCAACAGATCCTTCGCCAACTTACTAAACCCCCAGATGCCCCTTGAGATACGGCGACAAGATATACTCAGGGAAATAAACGAAGTAATATTGAATCCTGTTTTATTTCGTCTGGCGACCCCTCACATGTTACTCGTCCCTTATCCTGACAAACATGTCAGGATTAATTGTGTCATTTAACTAAATCCCACTGCACGCCAGTACCTGGCATAGCCTGACACAGTTGGTATCATGGCAGGGCATAGTGTTCATTATTTTCTATAAAACCCAATGCACGCCAGTACCTGACGCAGTTGGTATCATGACAGGGCGGGTGAAGCATCAAGATTTTGTTGTAAGCGACTGGAGCTGTCACGGCATGCAAACTGGAAGAAGAATGGCATACTCAATGTGCTATCAGGTGACACCTCCAGTTTTCTACAGCACTCCACCATTACAAACTTGTTCGTTCTACAGATGGTGCTACACATTGTGTTGGAAAGACTGAACAGATGGCTGTCTTGTGTTAGAGCTGTGCATACAGACATTGCAGCAACAGTTTCCACCCTGAGAGTGGGTGACTCCTAAAGCACTATCAAATCAAAAGTGTGTCGACACTGCTAGGTTATACGGAGCTGACCACCAGATATCATAAGACGCGGACCCGTAAGTACAGAAGAAAATGGGGTATAGTGTGTAGTCAGTAGAGAAGCAGTAACAGCAGACTGGGTCAGTCGACTGGTCATTAGGTGTGAACTGAGTAACAAATCCATCACAGACAGTTGAACCCTTCTAAAGTAGACCAAATAGACTATTGGTGATGGGGCTGTGAAGCGAAAACATGGAGACAACCACAGCTAAAACAAGACCAGACAGACCTGATGTACTGATGGACGGAACACATCGAGCATGGTGCAGGGTGGTTGTAAAAATCGCAAGAAATCATGCAAGGAATCACTCTTGAGTTCCAGGGTGCAAGCAGCAGTCCAGCTAACACAATGACAGTGTGTAGGCAGTTAAAAATAATAGTGGATAGCGTTCTCATAAGCCCGCGTTTTAGTGGTCAGTGCTAAGCGACGCTTAAAGTGGTGTAAAGGGGGACCCCAATGGACAATTGATGATTGTAAATGAGTGATTTGAAACGATGAATCACCTATACACTGTGGCTATTCGTTGGAAGGGTTTGGATTTGGCGGATGCCTGAGGAAAACATTACCTGCCATTATGTATAGTGCACAGACCAATTCTTTTTGTGTCCAGAATGGTTAGTATTGAGTGAAGTGGGCTATCTCCTTGTTGATGTTCTTTGTTCATCACTATTGGTTGTGTTTGTACTTAGAGTCCTGGCTGCAGTGTTGTTGTTCGATGCAGCGAAATTGTCTCCCATGTCTCCCAGTCAAACCGTACGTAACGTATCGAGGTTGTGCTAGCATCAGAACAAGAATGGTGGTTCCTTCTCGGCGAACAACGGGAACGGTGGTACAGAGTACCATTATTCCACTTGGAAAATGGCAGACATCCAGTTGTTTTCTCACAAGTTGTGATTCTTTGAGATGGCCTGCAAAAGGACATGAAAGAATGTGTGGTAGACACATCTACATCTACGTCTATATTTACATCTATTCTGTGCAAAGCACCATGACATGCATGGCAGTGGGTACATCCCACTGTACCAGTTATTAGGGTTTATTCCCATTCCATTCACGTATAGAGCATGGGAAGAATGAGTGAATGTCTCAAAGTGTGCAGTAATTATTCTAATCTTAAGCTCTCGATCCCTATGTAAGCGATGCGTAGGGGATTGTAGTATATTTCTAGAGTCATAGCTTAAAGCCGTATCTTGAAACTTGACTAACAGACTTTTTCGGTATAGTTTATGTATATCTTCAAGAGTGTACCAGTTCAATTCCTTTAGTATCTCTGTGACACTTTCCCATGGACCAAAGTAACCTTTGACCATTTCGGCTGTCCTTCACTGTATACGTTCAATATTCTCTGTTAGTCCTATTTGATATGGGTCCAACACAACTGAGCAATATTCTAGAGCCAGTCGCACGAGTGATTTGTAAGCAATCCCCTTTGCAGACTGACTGCACTACCCCAGTATTCTACCAATGAACCAAAGCCTACCACTTGCTTTACCCACATCCCATTTCACATCCCTAGAAAGTGTTACATTCAGGCATTTGTGTGAGTTGGCCGATTCTAACAGTGACTGATTGATGCTATAATCATAGGCTATTACGTTTTTTCGTTTTGTGAAGTGCACAGTTTTACATTACTGAACATATAAAGCAAGTTGCTAATCAAGAGCTGACTGAATATTTATGCACAAAAGGAACCTCCTGTAGTTATCAGCTCACAGCTGGCAATCATGCGATAGTTCATATCTCATGATGTATTTGTTTCTGGATATTTATCAGACTTTTTTATAGTTTTGGTCAGTACTACCGTGATCACCCTGAGTAAATGCTACACATTTTTAAAAGCAATGTGAATGGAGATCATCTCTCAACTCCTTTCGGTTCTTGTTTAGTTCTCTTGCCATCATTTATATTCTCATAACACGTACCTTGTTGGAATTTGGTACTGTTAACCAACCACAGGTGTCGCTATTTTTCAACTATTATATGACTAAGCAGTAACAGTCATTTGAGATACTGAATGGGAACCGACTTTTGTCGTATTGAATCTACATGTTTCTTTTGTTAACTGCTTTCCGTTTTTGGCAGCCTCACACAATTTTATTTTCGCCTAACATCACTTTCTGTTGTCGAGTCTTGGGTTGAGTCACGTGTATTGTTATCATAATAGGCACTATTCATCTCCAAAGGTTTTACACGGAGGCAGCCACTGATACAGCGTCTGCTGCTGATCAGGCTCTACATCTAGCCTCGTGAAAACTAAAGATATCTTCCACATTGCCTCCCCTGCTGGCAATGAATCGAGCTACTGCCCAGTAGACCATCATAACTAGTGGTATAAGTGCGACGTAGGAACATTATTTATATCAAATTCATATACAAATTAATTAAATTGATCAATTAATTACCCTACTCCCACCACCAAATGACATCATGTGTTTTCCCCAACCGGAAAGTGGGTCTCCATCCACTACATCACCCCTCCCATTCCCCCTCCCCCACTTACCCTGTTGGCGGGAATTTCCAGTTTTGGCGGGAATTTCAGAAATTGTGGGAATTTTTATGTCCCAGGGCTGTGCTGACGTCCCACCGCTCTCCCTACCCAGGAATTCACTGGAAATTCAAAGGGTGGTGCGCTTTCTGAGCCTCAAACTCCGGTTCTTCTGTACAGGCAGCCCAACTGCACCTCCCAAAATAATTATGCTAGCAGAGGACCTTGAAATTCGCTGTGGCCAATAGGAACGCAGCATCTTATTGCGTTAGGGACACAAGGCAGGACCAGCAGCTTTGCCGCCTCAGTTACAGTCAGCATGAAGCGCCAGCAGAGACCGTCCAGCACTGCCCAGCCGCTGCAGCATCAGAATAGGAAGAAGCCGCAGAAGAGTATCCCTTGCTTAATGTCTGTGTTTACTACTGTGTGAGGAAGGTGAAATCATTGCGCTGTTATTATCGCCTGTAACAGGTTTCCGTTTTTGATCATCAGTGGATGTGACGCCCTTCAGCCTGTCGGAGTCTGCAGCAGCAACATGTCTCAGCTCATTGGGACCCTCAGCAGCGGCAGCACCCTGGGATCATGTGACACAGCTGGTCAGCTTGTTGGGACAGGACAATGGGCTGTTATTGTTCGTTGAAGACACCCAGCCAGACTCTGATTCACTGAATTGCATTGGGGGGGTCCTAATCAGTATGACGCAGGTTGGTACTACATCCCATTATACGTACCATCGCAGAATATTTCAGTGATACTGCATGGAGAAAGCGAGGATATAGAGGATGAGAAGATTCCAGTTACACCCTGTGCACCACTACCGTTCACTGCAGCACACAGTTTAACTGCTAGTGGCTCACAGCTTTTACATGTTGGTATAGAAGCATCCACAGACAGAGACTGGCATTTCGTGATAGAGATTGAGAACGCAGCTAAAAGTGTTGAAGCGCAGTTTGTAAACTGCGGAGTGGGAGGAGCTGTGTTGTGCAAAAGCCTACATCAAGCAGCAGTTGACCACTGAGTATCATCCGAGTCGTCCTCCTCTGGACATTTACTATTCGGCTCTAACTCTATCCATTACAACAGTGTAAAATGACTTGAAAGTCCATGTGAAATCAGGTAACACATCCATTTATCTACAGCACTCCACAGTTCAAAACTTTTTCGATCTACAGATGGTACTATCCATTGTGTTGGAAAGACTGAAGAGATGGCTGCCTCGTGTTGAAGCTGTGTATAGGGACATTGCAGAGAATCTCCATATGACCAATGCGCATGTAGATGACTTTGAACATTGGGACAATATGGTGCCAACGGAAGCTAGCATACTACCAATAAGTTTGAGAGAAATACATGACGAATTCTGTGCTTAGAAGAAGACTATTTTCTGTATTTGTGTTGGTGTTAAGACAAAGAAAGAACTTGTTGATGTAGTGCAACCCATGTATTATTACTGAATGAATAATTGTATAACCATGTACGTGTTTTATTTGATACCTCTCATCATATTGCATGTGCCATAACTACTGCTACCAGTATTTTTGCTGTAACCATACAATAGTAGTAGGTGTCATTGCAGGATAGGTGAAGCATCCAGACTTCGTTGTAAGTGACTGGAGCTGTGACAGCATGCAAAAAGGAGTGGAATAAGAATTGCGTACTCTTTCTCAACAACATATGTGCAATAGTTGTAGGTCAATTCAACTGGGACAAGACAAGAGTTATTATGCCACTGCTAACACATCTGGATGGAATCTGTTTTGATCATGTAAGTGTATATTCAAAAACACATTTCAACACAAATACCGACTATTACAGAAGATATTGCAGGGTGTAGGTGGTGTGACATATGCGACAATCAGTGAGAGCAGTGATATCCCTCTACTGGAAAAGCAAAGCACAATGTTCATATTTGACTATGTTACTGTGGAAAACAAGGATCAAATTCTACAATATGTCCCTTTCGGTCGCCATATGAGAGTTGATGTATTTCATCTGAGTAAGATATATTTCAGAATCCCAAAGCAGCTGGTGAGTAATAATGCAAACTTAATTATAGAATTCAGGCAGCTATCATACCTGCTTAAATTATGTAAGAAGACGGGTATGTGTCGTGGTAACTTATACTTCAAATTGCATGCAATGTGAGCTTCACTGTAAGATGACGATGACCTCTACAGGGAGTTCAACTTTTGTGTCTAACAGCAACTGACAAATATGACAGTTAACTGCATCATTGTATAATTTTTTATCCTCTTCCAATTCAATCACGTGGACGTTGGTACTGTAAATCCTTTCGAGATCCTGTGACAGTTTTTCAAGCTCAGTGAGCAACCAAACTGCAGGATTATCCCCGATATAAGATTAATAGCAGCTGAGACCTCAATCACATGGGCGTGCAAGATGGCCACATATAGTACATGTTTTTTTGCGGGAATGTGGTGCGTGAGGCTATGGGGTTCCCTTCACAGCTGGCGATAGGGGCAAGGAGACATTCGAAGTCACTGTATACAACAAACGGACATAATTCCTGGTGGTGAGCATTCTTGAATTTAATGAACTTGTTTTGTTCTGTAGGCATAACAACATGTACTGGTTCCCTGGATTCACAATCCTTCAGATGTCTTATTAAATATGTTCCTTCTGAAAAGGTATTTAGACACCTGAAACAAATGTGTTTTTTACGTTCTTTTTCGACAATTGACTGTAAAGGAGGTGGAACATATTTTTGATCCATATGTAATACTGATTATCATTTTCACAGAAGAGCAGCATGTTTACATAAAGACCAGACTCACCTGCATGTTTCGAAAAACTACAGTATGCTTGTCCTGTTCATCTGGATTACTTTTCTGATTCTTCACGCCGTAGACGTGAACTGACATTCCAGGACTTTGTGCCTCACATTTTGGTATGTCCGGAATATATATGGTGAACTCTATACTGTCGAAGATATATGCCCTGGGGATCGTATTTTTGCACTTGCAGTATTTATCTATACACTCTGGATGTACATTGTAATTTCTCTCGTAACCTTGGATTGACTATGCAAAACAAGCATTACCCCATACATTATGAGTGTTAATATAAGCCCGCTTGTTCTTAATAACCTCAGGGTGTTCCGTATAACTAGACCCTCCACTTAGACATGAATAAGGATATCGAGGCGTGGTATTTGGCTGAGTGCTTTAGCTGACCTTCTTAGGTCCATCTCAGAAAACTGGGCTAGTATAGCACCCAAGGTGGATTCAGGATACCACTCGGCAATTGATGTACTCCAAGACAGAACGCCATTATCACTCCAGATGTAGTGCGGCTTTTCTCCTCAGCTGCACCCAGCTATTTGGGAAGGTGAGTCAACTCACAGCATAGTGCTGCATTACATTTAACGGATTTAGTCTTGGCTTATCTAGGGCTTTGAGGAGCTGTACCTCCAAGACCAGGAGACACGCTTCTAGAAAGCTCACTTGGTTGTGATAACCCCAGACTGATTTCTAAATACTAGTGAACAAGTCACGCCCCTCAAAGCCCCTAGCAACAGTCATGTATTCTGGTGGGGTCATGAAGTCGCTAATCTGATGTCCTTCACTATCAGGATATGAGAGAGCACTACTGATAGCACAGGTTCATGATCGTTAACTCTACAACTAGAAGACGATTGCGCCCACCCAATGGAACGTCGCTAATCTGATGTCCTTCACTATCAGGATATGAGAGAGCACTACTGATAGCACAGGTTCATGATCGTTAACTCTACAACTAGAAGACGATTGCGCCCACCCAATGGATGACGGTGAAGTGAAGGAGGCGCCTTCTGGGATGAGGCATATGTGCTGAGGCACACTTACCTTTCGCTGCTGGCGAGGGTGAACAGCCAGAGCCAGAGTAGGAGGAGGTGGTGGCTATGACATCAAGTGCAGTACACCCAGATTGTGGACTAGGCACTCGTTGAGGCTGATATTTGCTGGAGCCTTTGCGACCACCACCAGCCAGGGTGTGGAAGATAGTTGCAACCGAATGAACCACACATGGACGCCAGAGGGTATGTGACGGTTCAGGGGCTGGCACTTCAGCCGCTGCAGCTCCTTCCACTGTCTCTCACGCAGCTATAAGTGGTGCTTTGTACGGGGGAGCACACCTCTCAGTTGCGTGTTTGATGCCTAGCCCTACAACCACACTCTAGGTGCCCATGCCAGAGTGAGCTGTTGTCATGGCAGTGTTGGTGGCACCTCTGTAACATATGAATAACGGAAAAAATTACGTACAATACTCAAGACTCTTTTTAATATATGCTGGAAACAAATAACAGTAATTAAATACATCAACATTCCAAAACAGTGATAATAATTATATGCTGTAACGATGACTTTTACATTATAATCATCTTTTACACTTTAGGTCGCAGGACCGAGCAGTTCAGTCGATCTTTCTGCTAGCTCTCCCACCCAATCAAGTACTTCCTCCTCCTCACCCAAAAGGGCGAATAGTATTGCCTTTCAGTATCCTCAGCAACTGTCATCTCACGCACCCACTCTGGTACTTCACCATCGATGGAATTATTGTTGTGAAGCCATTAATCCATCTCACACAAGTCGCCTACAACAAGGTACTGATTATAAGGAACAACAAAAAGCAATCGGTACTGAATTTGCCTACAACGAGATAGTGATTATACCTAACAGGCGAAAAAAAAAGTTCATAGCAGATGGAAGTGATGACTGCTGGTCATCGTTCTCAATGCATGCCCCTGCTAGATTCTCATTCTCCTCTTGCTTCATAGCTACATCTACAACAATGATGAATATATGTCTCACACAACTGTATACACTAAAAACTTCTAACAGCAATATATTACAAATGTACTTATGTTGTTGCTGCATTTCAGCCTCCAGCAGCTGCTCAAGGTTCAAATGGTTCAAATGGCTCTGAGCACTATGGGACTCAACTGCTGAGGTCATTAGTCCCCTAGAACTTAGAACTAGTTAAACCTAACTAACCTAAGGACATCAGAAACATCCATGCCTGAGGCAGGATTCGAACCTGCGACCGTAGCGGTCTTGCGGTTCCAGACTGCAGCGCCTTTAACCGCATGGCCACTTTGGCCGGCCTGCTCAAGGTCGGTCAGCTGCCGCTCTAATCTCGCAACATTGAGATGAAAATTTTATAAACACTTCTTACGATTTGAATACATCGAGAGCTGTTTTCTGAACATGTAAACTATCACACAGCATTTAGAGACGTATTTACATGATTGTAGCATGCCTCTTTGGCTTGCTGCTGCTGTTGACTTTCGCCATGTAGCTACTGCTCTAGTGCAAGAACAACAGTAGAAATGTTAGAAGCACTTGTTACAATTTCAATACTTTAAGAGAAGTTTTCTGAAAATTTAAACTATCCCACACAGATATTTTAAGATGTACTTACAAGACGGTAGCATAAACGCTCTAGTTTGCTGCTGCTGTCGACTTTCAGCTTCCTGCACTCGAAAAATTTGAATTGTTACGAAATTTTATAATTGTCACAATTTGAACTCATAATTTTTTTTATAAACACTTATTTCACAACTTGACATTGTCAAAGACTGATGATCGTTTGCAAAGGGGGTTGGGCTTTATGTACCTTCATAATCCACCATCTATTTTGCAGAGGACCAATAGGAATTCATAATGCCATACCAGCAAGTTATAACTTGCGTCCTTTTTCTTCAAGCAGGCTGAAGTAGGCTTGGTGTAGGTGGCTGAGAAATAGAACGCTGCTGTCAGGCAGAAAAAAAACTCTGGAACAAACAGGTAGAGGGAATTTTCGAAAACATCCTTTTTTGGCTGGCAGGTGACTGCATGTGGCTGGAAAATTAGATGCAGGTGCTATCCTTAGAAGAACACCCGTTATTCTTTTGGGACAAACAGATAGCCTGGCACTTCTGACATCAACTGCATAGCTCGAAGTGCATGTCGTTGTCTGTTAGGGCACAGCTTTGGCAGGAAGGTGCTGACATTCAAAAGCAACTCTATTGTTTCTGTTAGACGTCCACCACCACATGATTTGGGAATGGTGGCTCACATTACAATCGTATGCCGATTTTGTTTGACAGCTGGCCAGCCAATGAATATCTGGAAACCCCCCCCCCCCATGTGACACTAAGCAATAGTAGACTGGGAGGAGGTTGTCTAGTGCAGTTGGGAAGGGGGCAGGCCCAGTGACTGTGGTCCAGTAATGTTGTGCGAGGCAGCTGAGTTCTGGCCTGGGGGCTGCTCTGATGAATCTGCTGTGGGCCACCAGATATCGCGCCAAGTGGCACATGCTAGACCTCACACAGGAGTCATCATTCAACCATACACCAATATGCAAGAGACACAAATCGCCTGACAGAACCGTTATGAGCACCATGCACAGCACGTAGTATATGATGTGATTAGAACATAAGTAAAAGTATCCCTATACTACCAAATGCAAATTATGTACTCTGCAGAGTATAATTTCTCAGTTTCCCATTCCCTGAATTTTTTTTATTTCTACCATCTATAAACAAGCTCTGTCAGCAATTTTCTCTGAATTGACAATCGAATTTTACAGCAAACACTCGATTTTACCGTGGAAAATTCAGAACTACCACCAAAATTCGAAATTCCCGCCAATATGGTAGGTGGAGGAGGGAAGGGGTTGAGGAGGATGGGGACGGACGTACCAGCTGGGAACATATCTGATGTCATCTGGAGGTGGGGGAAGGAGTGGGTGGGTGTGATAAATTAATAAATTTAATTAATTTGATATTAAAAATGTCCTCATGCCACCCTTACCCCATACTCATTTAGAGCACTGTAATACTATATTACTCACACACTGGATGAATTATTAATGTCACCACATTTCAGGTCTATTGTGTTGCAGCTCAGTGAAGAGTCCACTGTTCTGAAACATCGGTGCAGTTTACAAACACAATAACGTGTAACTGATATTGTTTATTCCAACAGTAGTGCTGCTCCAATACAATGCAGTGAATACATCACAGCTGTTTAGAGTATGTAATGTCTGGAAACAATAAGTAATGAGAAATACTGAATAAGTTATGAAAATCATTAAAAAGTAAAACTTTCTAAGGATAAGTTACATGATTGCATAAAATGACTTGTGTCATTGTTTAGTTTCAGGTAATAAGTATGTACAAGAGACATAAGACAGTGTGAATGGCCCATCTTGGTGATGTGTGGGCATCTTCTTCAGGTGGTAAACTCAAGAATTTCTCCTCATAAATTGTTCAGCAAACCATCTCCACGCTAAATAGCAGCTGCAAGACACAATTTTTCTTCGCAACTTCAAATCTTGATACGCTTTTACTGGTTAGCGACACTTCATATCTGCTGTTAAGTATGTAGTCTTTCATCAAACTGCAGTTATTGATCAGTTACATGACACATGTATTGATGCAGACCTTTTATTCACCTATGAACCTAGAAATTTATTGCTGATATGGAAATAAAAATAAATTACCCCTCTTTTTTTCTTTTGTAAAAAATTAATGAAAATTGTTGAAGATTGGAAATAAATAAACTGGGCGTTATTCATACCCGTAAATGAAACATCTTTACGTTATTGTGATGTCTGTTTTGTTAAGATTTATGATGCAATGCGTCTTCAGATATGCATGTTGATGTGAAACAAGCAGATATCTTGTTTTGTCTTGCACTTTTTTGTCACATTCCACCATGTCACAGGATCCCTGGTTTCAGCACCACTATTTGTATATTAACCCACAAAGTACTATGTGTATTTCTTACAGCTTAATTATTATTCAGAAAGATTTCGGGCTTGCAGCCGGTCGTCGTTAGCTTCCATCCACGATATTTCGACTGGACACCTGCCAGCCATCCTCAGGTGACCCATCGAAGACTGACGAAGACGCCCTCCGTTCCGCAATATATAGCGTGCAAGTGAGTATTGCGCGCATGCGTCAAAATCATAATGAGAGACGAACCACACCGCCCGCCAGCTGCCCCTCGCTGATGGAACTGCAGAACTCAGCTGTCTTCGGTGTTGTCAATTGCCGCGGCCATCGGAGTACTCTGACGTCTTCGTCTGGAGCAGATCTTAGAGATGACGGGCTTCCACGCGTTGTCTAGCTGGTAGCCATTGTCACGGTTGATAAGATTGTCTGTCATGCGAATTTCCACTGATTGTTTTATGACGGAGTCCCAAAAGGATGTTGCTGTAAGCAAAATTGTTGTCTTGTCATACTCCATTGAGTGTCCAGTGGAAATGCAGTGCTCAGCAATTGCAGACTTGCTAGGTTGCAAAAGGCGAGTACAGGGCTGATGTTCAGTGCAACATCCTTCTACTGTTCGCAATGTTTGTCCTATATACGACATGCCACACTGACAAGGTATTTTATAAATTCCCGCCTTCCGCAATACCAGATCGTCTTGCGCTGATCCCAGCAGGTCGGAAATCTTCCATGGTGGACGGAAAATTACTTTCACTTCGAAACCGTGGAGGATTCTTGCAATTTTGAAGGAAATGTTGCCAACAAAGGGAAGAAAAGCTAAAGATTTAGTAGACGTGCTCTCTTCTTTCTCCACTCCCTGTTTCTTTGGCTTAATTGCAAGTGCCTTGCTAATTTGCCGGGTAGAATATCCATTCTTTTTGAAAACCCTTTTCAGATGGGCAAGCTCTTCAGGCAAACTATCTGCATCTGACACTACATGAGCTCTGTGTATAAGTGTTTAAGTACACACATTGTTTGCGATGGGTGATGGCAGCTGGACGAATTTAAATACAAATCAGTATGTGTGGGCTTTCGATAAACCGACAGCCCCAGAGAGCCATCACTTTTCCGTCTAAGTAGCACATGCAAGAAAGGGAGGCAACCGTTTTTCTCTAATTCCATGGTAATCCTCATGAATGGAGTTGAGGTGATCTAAAAACTCCATTAATTTTTCTTCTCCATGAGGCCACATTTCGAAAGTGTCATCCACGTACCTCCAAAAAACCGTTGATTTGAGGGCTGCTGATTCAAGCGCTCTCTTCTCAAAATCATCCATGAAAAGTTTGGCCTCCAAGGGAGACAAGGGGCAACCCATAGCGACGCCGTCAATCAGTTCAAAATATTCTTGGTTGATCATAAAATATGTTGAGGAGAGAGCGTGGCGAAACAAAGCAGTGATTCCCACCTGAAACTTATTGACAGTCAGTGCCAAAGAGTCTGGAAGAGGTACCTTTGTAAAAAGAGACACCACGTTAAAACTAACTAAAGGATCAGAAGTACTTAGGCGGAGAGCCCGCAGCTGTTGATAAAATCGGTCGAGTTACGTATGTGATGTGAACATTTGCCCACAATAGGCCGCAGCAAGGATGCAAGATGTTTGGCTACATCGTTAGTGGGGGCTCCAATATTACTCAGTATTGGCCGTAAGGGTAGTCCGTCTTTATGTACCTTCGGAAGGCCATACAGTCTTGGAGGAACGCTGCCATGAGGTCTTAAGCGCTTGATCGTCTCTGGAGGCAACGAGGAAGAATTCAGGAGTGTAGATGTCTTCCGTTGCACATGTCTTGTAGGATCGTTATCAATCTTCCTGTAGGCAGAATCATTAGTAGACCATCCATCTTATCCACATACAAAATGCGAGGTAACAGCACAGTTAAATTGCCTTTATCGGCCTTCAGTACCATAACTTCCGGATCTTCTCGGAGACTTCGCAGTGCAGCCATTTCTGCGGAGGTAATGTTACTGTGTTGAGGAGGAGCCTTCAGAAGAGTACGGCAAGTTTCCCTCCTTACTTCCATGCAGTTTCCATAGGAAGGCATCGTATGGCTTCTTCAACACCACTCACAAAACTTATAAAAGGTTGTGCTCTAGGTGTAGGTGCAAAATTCAAACCCTTACTTAATACCGACAGCGTCGCGTCGTCCAAATTCTTGTCCGTGAGGTTAACAACGGAACTTCGTGCAGTAATCTCCTGTGGCGACGACTGTTGTGGCACCAGACGATCAAATATTGACATCTGCCGAGAACTTGCAACATTGTGTACCCACTCAAATCTGGCGGAAGTTACTCCATCAACCCAGTCCCATGATACAGTAGACAGATGTGCTGCAATCTTCAGATGCAGATGGAACAATTCTTCTGAAATGGCATCCAATCTTCGTCGTATGTGGCAAATCCTCTTTCTATCAATAGCGTGACTGGCCTTTCCCGTTATCTTCCGTGCAGTGGCAATCTCAATAAAATGCATCACTCTGGCAAGATTTGGTATTATGTCATGGTCCCGACATCTCAATAAAAAGGTCAAAGAACACAAAAGCTTAGCTCTCTTACCACGTAGTTTGTCAAAACTTCTTACATGTGAGGCCATCCCCACCCCGTAAAGGCGTCTAATGTGAAATTTAAAATTCTTCCGGCGAACTGAATATTCAAAAAGATTTCGGGCTTGCAGCCGGTCGTCGTTAGCTTCCATCCACGATATTTCGACTGGACAACTGCCAGCCATCCTCAGGTGAGAAATCGAAGATTGACGAAGACGCTCACCGTTCCGTAATATATAGCGTGCGGAGAATATTCCGCGCATGCGTCATAATCATATGGAAAGACGAACCACACCGACCGCCAGCAGCGCCCTCGCTGGTGGAACTGCAGAATTCAGCTGCCTTCGGTGTTGTCAATTGCTGCGGCCATCAGGGTACTCTGGCGTCTTCGTCTGGAGCAGAACTTAGAGATGGCGGGGTTCCACGCGTTATCTAGCTGGTAGCCATTGTCACGGCTGATAAGAATGTTTGTCATCCGAATTTCCACTGATTCTTTTATGACAGAGTCCCAAAGCGATGTTGCTGTGGCCAAAATTGTTGCATTGTCATACTCCATTGAGTGTCCAGTGGAAACACAGTGCTCAGCAATTGCAGACTAGCTAGGTTGCAAAAGGCGAGTACATCTTGCATTCTTGCTAAGGCCATTTGTGTGCAAATGTCCACATCACATACGTAACTCGGCCGATTTTATCAACAGACTGGGGGCTCTCGGCCTAAGTACTTCTGATCTCTTAATTAGTTTTGACGTGGTGTCTCTTTTTACAAAGGTACCTCTTGCAGACTCCTTGGCACTGATTGGCAATACGTTTCAGATGGGAATCACTGCTTTGTTTCGCCACGCTCTCTCCTCAGACTACTTTATGTTCAACCAAGTATATTTTGAACTGATTGACGGCGTCGCCATGGGTAGCCCCTTGTCTCCCTTGGTGGCCAACCGTTTTATGGAGGATTTTGAGGAGAGAGCACTTGAATCAGCAGCCCTCAAACCAATGGTTTTTTGAAGGTGGATGACACTTTAGTAGTGTGGCCTCATGGAGAAGAAAAATTAATGGAGTTTTTAGATCACCTCAACTACATTTATGAGAACATTCGGTTTACCATGTAATTAGAGGAAAATGGTTGCCTCCCTTTCTTGGATGTGCTACTTAGACGGAAGAGTGATGGCTCTCTGGGGCTTTCGGTTTATCGGAAGCCCACACATACTGATTTGTATTTAAATTCGTCCAGCTGCCATCACCCATCGCTAACAATGAGTGTACAAACACTTGTACACAGAGCTCATGTGGTTTCAGACGCAGATAGTTTGCCTGAAGAGCTTGCCCATCTGAAGAGGGTTTTCAAAGAGAATGGATATTCTACCCAGCAAATTAGCAAGGCACTTGTAATTAAGCCAAAGAAACAGGGAGTGGAGAAAGAAGAGAGCACGTCTGCTAAATCTATAGCTTTTCTTCCCTTTGTTGGCAACATTTCCTTCAAAATTGCAAGAATCCTTCACAGTTTCGAAGTGAAAGTAATTTTCCGTCCACCATGGAAGATTTCCGACCTGCTGGGATCAGTGCAACGGCATATCATATATAGGACAAACATTGCGAACAGTAGAAGAACGTTGCACTGAACATCAGCCCTGTACTCGCCTTTTGCAACCTAGCAAGTCTGCAATTGCTGAGCACTGCATTTTCACTGGACACTCAATGGAGTATGACAAGACAACAATTTTGGCCACAGCAACGTCCTTTTGGGACTCTGTCATAAAAGAAACAGTGGAAATTTGCATGACAGACAATATTATCAACTGTGACAATGGCTACCAGCTAGATAACGCGTGGAACCCCGTCATCTCTAAGATCTGCTCCAGACGAAGACGTCAGAGTACCCCGATGGCCGCGGCAATTGACAACACCGTAGACAGCTGAGTTCTGCAGTTCCACCAGCTAGGGCGCAGCTGGCGGACGGTGTGGTTTGTCTCTCCATATGATTTTGACGCGTGCGCGGAATACTGGCTTGCACGCTGTATATTACGGAACGGAGGGCGTGTTCGTCAGTCTTCGATGGCTCACCTGAGGATGGCTGGCAGTTATCCAGTCGAAATATCGTGGATGGAAGCTGACGACGACCGGCCGCAAGCCCGAAATCGTTTTGAATATTCAGTCTGCCGGAAAATTTTTAAATTTCACAGCTTAATTATTATTGCACATATAGTCAAAGATATTACACACATCAAATATAATCGCAGCTGCAAATACAAATAACAATCACATGTATAAGCGAATGATTACAATGAATATTTGAGCCAAACCAGAACTCGAATGCGGATTTCCTGTTCTAACCAGAACTCAAATGCGGATTTCCTGTTCCACGTGAGTGGAATCACTTTGGCTATCTATGCATGGTTCAAGGAATGACGAAAAGTTCGATACATCGTCATTCCTGCATCACAGCATGTGCTTGTACACATATTATGTTCTTCCAATAAAGGGGAGGGCAGTTTAATTGAAAGTCTGTGGATAAATATGATACTGAAGTGACCATAATGATCCTTCAGACATGCATAAACGTCTTGAGCAAACGAATTTTGTCTGCTAATATTTATATGTGACTGCAATATAACTGTCTGCAAGTGATATTCGGTGTTTTGATGTAATTCACTAATATGTCCGTTCAGTGCTGTTACCTGATCACTTGTGCAAAGCTTTATCTCTCAAAATGATTTTAACTAATGAACAAATCATTAAAGATACAAATAAGTACAAAATATTTTCATTCATTACTTAATTTGACAATGTCCATACAGTAATTTACTCATTTTATTATCCAAAACACATTTACATCATCATCAGTACTTCACTTTTTTTATTAATATCCACTGAATAAACTTTCTGTTTACCACTTCATAAGAGTTTGATAGTTCTATATTGTTCCATAATTTTAAACATGCAATCTTTGTAATCTTATAAACTTACTTTATTTTTAAAACGTGTTTCTCAACCCATTTGGTTTTTTCTCAAGAATAGCAACATCATTGTATCTGTGCATATTTTAAATCTTGATTCACAATATTTCTCCATTATTCTTCCTCAACATTCATGTTTCGTTTTACTTAAAACTTTATTTGCTAAATGTAATAAATATTACATCTCAGATAACCAGTGCTGTTTAATTTATCAAGCATTATCTTCATCTCCCTATATCCAAAATCAGTTTCTGTACCATAGATATAACTATCAATATCTTGATAACAAAGCTCAATTTTTGTCGATATTTAGGTTTGACAACTCTGTAGTGAAAATCTTACATCACTTCTTTTGATATATCACAGATGCTCATACACACATAAATAGGTATTTTAATAAAATTTTTGTTTTATTCATATGAACTTCAACAAGATTTTCATTAATACTATAAATCAATTAAAATGTGGGTTTGATATACGATTTTCATATTTTTTGCATCTGACACCAATTTTATATCTACTCTGTTTCTTATGCTTTTTATTGTTATTCCACACATCAAATAATTCATTAATATGTACAAGTAGTTTTCAAAATAATTTTTAGGTCTATACCTCAAATGTGTATTATAGTCCCTGCATCATTGTATCCAACACAGTGATTTCAGTACCAAAATTTCACATAATTTTTTCATTCCTAGGGACAATATTTTTATGAACTGTATACTGGAGAACAAAATTATGTTTGTCATCCAAAGCAGTCAATAACCTTTTCATTTAGTGTCTTTTTCTGCAGTAAGAGAAAAATCTTTATTTAAATCGTCCAACTGTTTACAATATTCTAATTCGACTTCAAATATATATCAAATATGAGAAGTACCATAACTTTCACGTATTGTTTGGCATCAAAGCAGTTTGAATCATCTCATTCAAATTACCACATGGCAAACATTGAGACAACTTCCAACTGCAAAAATAGTTATATCTAGATATATTAAATAATACGATTTTTCTTTTTACTAGACAATCTTTCAAACATTGATACAGTGTTACTTATCAGTTATAACATTCTGAAATTCCTCCTGCAATACATTTTTTCACCATTAAGATAATATTATAATGGCTTCTTATATATAATGTAACTTCCATCAACCTTAACACAGCATCCCTTGGTATATTATAAAGAGAGATGTAAGATACAGGATTGTATGACAGTTTTTATAAAATATTCAAATGTATAATATATAATACTTAATTATATATAATATATAATTTTCGGGAATACCATGCTATATATATATATATATATATATATATATATATATATAGCGCAACACAAAGCATGGTATGGCCGAAAATTTACTAATTTTTTCTAAACTAGTTGAGTGTATGTATAATTTCATCACTAATATTACATTCCTTACATTTATTTTAAAATCCATTTCTTGGTGGAAGTTTCGTTCCTTAAGATTTCTGACAATTATTCAAATAATTAATAGGGTAAACCCCCTTTCTCACTGCCAAATTTAGTAAAATTTCCTAGTATGTGAAATTCGTTCCTTTCTTAAATTTGAGGAGAGATTATCAGGACCCAAAGTCAAAAACGTAAATGTATCCATAAAATATTTTTTCAAATTATGCATTTTGTTGCTAAACTGCTGTATCTATTTTCATGGTTGGAAATTAAATCTATATCTTTGCACAAACAAATGAGAATCATATTCAGATATTTACATGATTCAGAAGGTATAAACTTCAGATGTTTTAGCTTTTAATAAGAATTATTGTATAATGAATTTACATGTTTCTGAAGTTAAATCATTTTGGTGATGAAGTTTCTTATTATTTGTTGAATAATGTCACTGACAAAATGATCACAGTATTGATTTAGAGTGTATTAGTTAATAATCAGGCATTTATAGCTCCATTTCTTCAATTTCAAATCATAGGCTTCCAATTTCTTCAAATTTTCTTTTTGTATATTCATTAAATACATTATGAGAATTTGATCCAAGATAAATAACGAGATCTTTACAATGACTATTGATATATTTCATGTTACAGTAAAAACTGGAAGGTTTGTGCTTTTAGTATTTTGTTGTGTATGCTTTTCTGTATTTGGATGACAGTTATTAGCTTTTGAAAGCAAACTTTCAAAATCAACACAGACAATGAAAGGAACATATTGTATATTTTAAGTATAAATCTATTTCTGGCAATTATACTTTTAATGGCTTCTTAACTGAACAATTTGGTATGTGAAATTCATTTTTTCCTTATTATGAAAATGTAAGGAGCACAAATCACAAACAAATTGTGAATACATTTTTTTCAATTTGGCTTGAAACAAGTACGTATAAATCTTTTATCCAACAATAATATGAGTTTTAATTTATTTAAAATTTAATTAAATACATATTTCTCTAGAATGAGATTTTCACTCTGCAGCGGAGTGTGCGCTGATATGAAACTTCCTGGCAGATTAAAACTGTGTGCCCGACCGAGACTCGAACTCGGGACCTTTGCCTTTCGCGGGCAAGTGCACTACCACTGAGCTACCGAAGCACGACTCACGCCCAGTACTCACAGCTTTACTTCTGCAGGAGAGCTTCTGTAAAGTTTGGAAGGTAGGAGACGAGGTACTGGCAGAAGTAAAGCTGTGACTACCGGGCGTGAGTCGTGCTTCGGTAGCTCAGTGGTAGTGCACTTGCCCACGGAAGGCAAAGGTCCTGAGTTCGAGTCTCGGTCGGGCACACAGTTTTAATCTGCCAGGAAGTTTCACATATTTCTCTGTCATCCATTTAGTAACTCTAAACAGATATTCTTGACACACATTTCATCAAATATAATGAAATAATAAGTAACCAGCTGTGTAAAATAATGTTTCTTTACCTGTTTTAAACACTTAGTGCCCTTCTTCAGAATGTTATGTCTATCACATTAGTTACAACCATCAACAATAAAGTGCATCAAGCGAACTGCATGGTCATGTGGTTCACTGTGTCATCAAATAACCAAACAATAACATATACATTAACTTTAGTCCTAATTTGTTTAATACCGCCACTGGAAATTGGTAGATCAAAATGCTCAGTTTTTTCATCAATAACAACACCAACATTTTTGTGATTTGAAACTCTGTCAACATTCCTATCACTAGGGTTTAAAGCAGATTTTAGAACCCATAAAAACATTTTTGATATCTAATTATGACATTAATATAATACTTACTATTTTAATTTTTTCCTGGTAGCTTAATGTATGAAGAGTCCTTGACTTGAACAATGTAACCTATTTGAAATCCAATAATTTTGCATCGAACCACATGTTCGAGCTCGAAATTCATATATTAGTAATATAATTTCTCTTTCTCCTCTTCTATAAAACTTAATCAAAGTATTTTCATTTGTGATTCTATGATAAGATGTTTCAAACTTAAATTCTCCTATTTTTCCAAAACTTGGAAGTTGCTTGTTAGAATAACAAAAAAGGATAAAACTGATTTTCATTCTTCTACATGTTTTTGGATCATCTATCATAATTTTTGGTTGCAAACATCCACAAAGAAATTTGATTCAAACAAGTTGATAATCTTCTCTAAATTTAATGTTTGTAATCTATTTTCAAATGTCTTCTTGATTAGATGCTGATCTATTTTTCTCTGTTTCGTTGTTCCTCAAATATATTGCACAAAAACGGAATGGAAATATTCTTTCTATTGCTTAGGTTCAACATTTTTCAAAACGTCATCATTTTCAGTTTCAAAATAGTTTCAATGGAGCTATCATTTATTTAATCATAAGCTAAATATACTAAATTAAAAAAGGCAGTAATGAAAATAGAGGATAAAGTAAGTAACAATGATGAAAATATAGGCTAAGGTAAATAGTCCCAATGAAAATATAGGATAGAGGCGTTATAAATGACATTTGAATTATAGAAATTACATATTTTCCTTAGCTAACAATATAGAATACATGAAGGACATCTGATAGCAAAGGAATAGCTTTGTTACCAATCAATGCAAATGCATTTATACATAAAAAATTTATTAAAGTAAATTAAAAGAAATTGGCCCTGTTGAAAATATAAGATAAGAATTATATAAGAGAAATCTGAAGTACAGAAACTTAATAACCATCTGAGACACTTGAAATCTGTATGATAAAGATTCCTTACTATAATACTTTTACGTAAATACAATGGCATCACAAAATTTGTCAGAATTGTTATTGAAGATTCTGGAAAGATGCAAATTAAATCATCATCATTATATGCTCGAAGAAAGAAAAATCAGAAAGTAGTTTTAGTAACAATATGATAAAAAACTGGAAATGGTTATGTATTAATTAAATTTGAAACAACACAAAATTATACAAAAACATGTTACATTTTGGAAGAAAGAAAAGTGTAATTCCTTACATTACGGTCATTTTATCAATGATTTAGTAGGATATTTTTATCCTAAGTAAAATGGTATCAAAAGCAAGAAAAATTAAAAACTAACAAAATGGCATTAATTGTTATGGTCAGCCAGTAATTGTTTTGGAGGAGAAATAATTATGCTCTTGCATATTATGAAAAGATAGATTTTTATTTTTGATATATTCTAGATTCCATATCCTACATTTCCTTATAGTTTTGTCTTGACATTAAAGATTTGGTTAAAAATAATCCACACCTTTAATTTCCTGACAATTAATACAATTTTTTGGCGTGATTTCACAGCCAGTTTGTCATTCATCAGCAGTTTTCAGAGAAAATAAAATTTTAGACAGTTTTTGTTGTCTTCAGTCCAAAGATGGCGTCATGCAGCTCTCCATGTTACTCTATCACGTTCAAAGTTCTTCATCTCCAAATAACAACTGATACTTACAGCTTTCTGAATGTGCTTACTGAATTCATCTCTTGGTTTCCCTCCACGATTTTTTCTGCCCCCTCCCTTCCCTTCTTCCATCCAATTCTAAATTTGTGACCCCTTGATGTCTCAAAAAGTGTCCTTCACACCAATGCTATCTTTTTCTGAAGTTATGCCACGAATTTGTTGTCCCCCTAATTCTATACAGTACTTCTTCATTAGTTATGTTGTCGACCCATGTTGTCTTCAACATTCTTCCGTAGTACCACATTTTGAAATATTCTATTCTCTTTTTACCTAAACTGTTTATCATGCTTTTCTCACTTCTATACATGGCTATAATTCAGACAAATACCTTCAGGAAAGACTTTCCAGCACTTAAATCTATATTGGATGTTACAAAATTTCTCTTCTTCAGAAACGGTTTTCTCGCCATTGCCAGTCAACATTTCATATCCTCTTTACTTCAGCCATCATCAGTTATTCTGCTGTCAAAATATCAAAATTCATCTACCACTTTAAGTGTCTCGTTGCTTAATCTGATTCCCTTAGTATCACCTGACTTAATTCGACTACCACCCATTGCCCCTGTTTTGCTTTTCATGATGTTCATCTTATATCACCCTTTCAAGACTCTGTCTATTCCATTCAACCACATTTCCAAGCCCTCTGCTGTCTCTGACAGAATTACAATGTTGCTGGCAAACTTCCAGGTTTTTATTTCTTCTGCCTGAACTTTAATTCCTATTCCAAATTTTCCTTTGATTTCCTGTACTGCTTGTTGAACAAATCTGTCTCACTCCCTTCTCAACCACGGCTTCTTCTTCATGCTCCTCGACTCTTATAAGTGCTGTCTGGTTTCTGTACAAGTTGTTAATCGCCTTTTGCTCCCATATTTTACTCCTGCATCTTCAGAATTTCAAAGAGAAATTGTCAAAAGCTTTCTCTAAGTCTACAAATACAATACATATACATACATTTTTGGGTTAGTATCACCTTGCATGTTCCTAATTTTCTCCAGAATCCAAATTGAACCTCCTTGAGGTTCGCTCTTACCCGTTTCTCCGTTCTTCTGTAAAGAATTTGCAACCATGACTTATTAAGCTGACAGTTAGGCAGTTTTCGTACCTCTCAGCAACTGCTTTTTTTGGAATTCGAATTACTGTATTTTTCTTGTAGACTGAGGGTATTTCGCCTGTCTCATACATCTTGCACACCAGATGGAAGCGTTCTGTCATGGCTGGGTCTCCCAAGGCTACCAGTAGTTCTGATGGAGTATCATCTACTCCTGGAGCATTGTTTCCACTTAGACTTTTCATTTCTCTGTAAAATTCTTCTCACATTTTCATCTTCTTCTACATCCATTTCCCTTTCTGTAATATTTTTTTTTCAAGTTCATCTCTCTTGTATAGGGCTATGTAATCCTTCCAACCATCAGCTTTCCCTTCTTTGCTGCTTTCCATCTGAGCTCTTGATACTCACACAGCTGCTTCTGTTATCACCAATTTTCCTGTAGGTGGTATCTATATTTCCCATAGCGAAATATGCTTCTAAATCGTTATATTTTCCCTCTATGCATTTCTGCTTAGCCATTTACCACTTCCTGTCATTCTCAATTTTTGAATGTATTTATTCCCCTCCATCATCATTTTTTAAAAATTTTCTCCTTTCATCAGTTCAATTCAGTATCTCTTGTGATATCCAAGGATTTCCGCTAGCCTTCAATATTTCATCTCTTAAAGCTGCTCAATCGTTTCCTACTGTATTCCTTTCCTTGTTGCCCAATTCTCCCTCTGCAACTCTCAGCTACCTCTGGCTCCTGTATTCCTTTCTTCTGTTCTTGACAGTGGTTCACTATGTGAAACTCTGTAACTTCTGGTTCTTTCAGTTTAGCCAGGTCCCATCCCCGTAAATTCCTACCTTTTTGAAGTTTTGTCTGTTTTATTCTACAGTTCATAAGCAATAAATTGTGGTCAGACTCCACATCTGCCCTAGAAATTTCTTAAAATTTAAAATCTGTTCCCTAAATAGCTGTCTAATCATTATATAATGAATCTGAAGTGTTCCCGCCCCTCCAGGTCTCTTCCACGTATACAACCTTCTTTAATGATTCTTAAACCAAGTGTTAGCGTTGATTAAATCATGCTCTGTGCAAAATTTTACCATGTGGCTTCCTCTTTCATTCCTTTCCCCCAGTCCATATTCACCAACTATTTTTCCTTATGTTCCTTTTCCTACTACCGAATTTCGAATTCAGTCACCCATCCCATCTCCTTCAACTTTATGAATAATTTCTTTTAGCTCATCATATGGTTCTCCAGTCTCTTCATCGTCTACAGAGCTGAGCTAGTTCACATGTAAACCTGCTGTGGTATGTGTCTGTTTCGTGTATGTCTTAGCTAAAAATTCATTCACTATGCTGTTCATAGTGCCTTCTTATTATTAAATCCAACCTGCATTATGCCTGTTTGGATTTATAGTTATACTTCTGTAATCACTTGACCAGGAGTCCTGTTCCTCCTGCCACCGAATTTCACTACTTCCCACCACATCTAACTTCAACCTACCCATTTTCCTTTTTAAATTATTTAACCCACCTGCCTGATTGAGGAATCTAACATTCCACACTCCGATCTGTAGAACGCCAGTTTTGTGTCTGCAGCTGACAACATCCTTCTGATTAGTCCCCACCTGGAGAATGGAATGGGTGACTATTTTACCTCCAGAATATTTTACCGGAGAGGATTTAACCATACAGTAGAGCTGCAAACCCACGGGCAAAAATGTGGTTGCAGTTTCCCCCTGCTTTTAGGCCTTCATGGTACCAGCACGGAGAGGCTGTTCAGCACAGAGAGGCTGTTTTGGTTGATCAGTCAGTCACCCAGACTATTGCCACGCAAGTACTGAAAAATCTACTGCCTCTCTTCAGGAACCACACGTTTGTCTGGCTTCTCAACAGATATCCCTCCATTGTGGTTGCACCTACGGCATGGCTGTCTCTGTCGCTGAGGTACACAAGCCACCCCACTGACAGAAAGATCTGTGGTTGATGGACATTCGGCCTGGAAGCTCATTGACTGGAATAGGTAGTTCACATCCCAGAGGTGTAGGCCAACTTTTCCAGGACCAGTTGGGATCAGAATACCAGGTCACAAATGTTTTTAAACCAAGTGCTGGTCTGGATCAGGTGACAGAGGATTTAGGTTCACTCTGTAAAGATTTTACCAAGGAAGACACGGTGGTTATTCTGGGTGGGCCAGACAATAGTATTGCCAGAGGTCCTGAGTACAATATAGAGTCTGACCTGGAAAAGATTGCATCAGCAACGAGACATACCAGGGTTGAGTTTGTGTCTGTTCTGAGACGCCATGACCGACCTCACTTAAACTCTTGTGTTGGGAGAGTTAATTTGGAGTTGGAACAGTTGCTTTGCTTAGGTCGGGTGTGGGGTCACATATTGGTTTGGTTCCTGTTGATTCTCTCAGTAGGTGGGATTATACTAGAAATGGCCTACACCTCAACAGGAAAGGGAAGGGTGAACTGGCTGGGCCAATTGCAGGTTATGTAAGGGGGGGAGACACTGCCATGAGTGGTAATATACCAGTGGTCATAAGGGTTGGAGCAGCACCTTTTTTAGGATAGGTAGGACAGAACAAAGTCAAGTTCTGAGAGAAGTAAAGATTGAAAAAAATCTTCAGCTTGGTAAAGAAATCAAAAAGAATAATCCTGCCACATTGGATCAGTGAACACAGCTGTTGGTTAAAAATTTACAGCAATCAGCAGAAATTTGATTTCCACCCAATTTCATCTCAGTAAATATGAAATGCCATCTATCTTTGCATTCTGAAGGACGACGGTTCAATCCCACGTCTGGCCATCCTGATTTAGGTTTTCCGTGATTTCCCTAAATCAATCCAGGCAAATGACGGGATGGTTCCTCTGAAAGGGCACGGCCGACTTCCTTCCCCATCCTTCGCTAATCCGATGAGACCGATGACCACGCTGTCTGGTCTCCTTCCCCAAACCAACCAACCAACCAACCATCTATCTTTAGTGCATCAAAATATTCGAGGGCTTTGAAGTAAAATCAGTAAACTACTTACGTGCATTGATAAATTAGAGTCATCGAACCCAGTTGATATAATATGCTTCTCTGAGCATCATGTGACCACTGATATAGATATGTTGAACCTTACAGAATTGAAGTTAGCCTCCTACTTCTGTAGACAAAAGGTGGAGGAAGGATGAGTTGCCACATTTGTTAAAAACCGTTTTAAATTTAAGAATATTGACATTAATAAATTTTACTTAGAACAGCACCTAGAGGCATGTGCAACAGAGATAGAATTTCATAGTAGGTCCTTTGTAATAGTAGCCATATGCAGAGCACCTTTAGGAAATTTCAATCTGTTTATAAATGGTCTTGAAGATTTATTATCTCACCTAAAATTAAAAAACAAAGAACTAGTGCTTGCTTGTGATTTTAATATAGATGTCCTGAAAAACACTGTCAGTGAACAGTTACTGAAATCAGTTATATTGTCATTTAATATCTACTGTAAATTTCCCAACTAGGGTATATTAATGTTCTAAGACTGCCATTGATAATATATTTATAGACAATTCTAGGCAACTAAGCCACATTACTAAACCAGTAGTAAATGGGCTACCTGACCATGACATGCAACACCTATCATTAAAGTTTGAAAATTGTCAGGGTTAAACATCTATCACAAATGAGCACAGAAGGCCAATAAAACAGTCAAAATCTGAAAAATTTAGGAGATTGCTGAAAGAAATTAGTTGGATGGATGTTTACAGCATCCAAGACACAAACGGAAAATACAAGACATCCATTAATAAAGTTAGCACTTTATTTGAAAATTGTTTTCCCATGAAGGTAACTCAAATTAAGCAGAAGTCTAATAAGAAACCATGGATCACACAAGGCATAAATATATCATGTGAGACAAAAAGGAAACTCTATCTATTACATAGGGACACCTTTGATACTAGCATTGTAGCTCATTACAAAAATTACTGCAGAATATTGAAGAAGGTTATCCAGAAATCTAAACACCTGCATTATGAGAAGAACATAAATACATCCAGCAATAAAATAAAAACATTATGGGATATAGTTAAGTCAGAGACATGTAGGACCAGAAATGAGGAGGAACAAATAGCTCTAAAAAAACCATGGTAACAAACGTATGTTGTGTTGCAAACCATTTAAACAAGTATTAGGTCTCTATTACTGATAGCATGGGGTTGTCAGGTTCAGTAAATAATGCAATGAAATTTTGGAGGCCAGTGCACACAAGCAATCTCAGTAAAATGGAATTGACACTTAATTCACTCAAAGAAATAGAAGCCATCATAAAATCCTTCAAATCAAAGCATTCTAGTGGTTATGATAACATATCAACAAAGTTAATAAAAGAGTGTTCATGCGAGCTTAGTCATATATTAATTTATTTGTGTAATCAATAACTTGTCCCAGGAACATTCCCAGACTGGGTTAAGTATGCTGAAGTTATACCTCTCCACAAGAAAGGGGACAAAGAAATGCTGTCAAATTACCGACAATCTCACTTTTGCCAGCTTTTTCAAAAATCTTGGAAAGGTTATGTTCAAGTGTCTGCTTAAGCACCTTAGTGAAAATAACATACTGTCAAAGTCACAGTTTGGGTTTCTTAACGGTTCTGATACTGAGAAAGCTATTTACACTTACAGCGAAAATGTCCTTAATTCATTGGACAACAAATTAGAAGTAACTGGTATATTCTGTGACCTGTCAAAGGCGTTTGACTGTGTGAATCACAGCATTCTTTTAAGTAAAAATATTATGGCGTTACTGGTAGTGCTACAAAGTGATTTCATTCGTATCTTACTAATAGAAGAGAAGGGTGTCATCATGTAACACTTCAGCAGTATTCAATCAGACATCATCTGACTGGGAAGAAATTACATGTGGTGTTCCCCAAGGTTCCATACTAAGTCCATTACTGTTTCTTGTGTGTATTAATGATCTGTCAATTGTTACATTACCAGATGCCAAGTTTGTCTTATTTGCAGATGATACAAACATTGTAATAAATAGTAAATAAAATATAAATTTAGACAGGGCAGCTAATCAAATTTTCACTCACAATTAAAAGTGGTTCACAGCCAATTCACTGTCATTAAACTTTGAAATGACCCACTACATGCAGTTCAGAACTTCCAAGAGATTTCCTTCTGGTGTGTGTATAAAAAAATATGATGACATGGAAATGGGAGAAGTTGAGAGTGTAAAATTCTTGGAATTACAACTTAATAATAAATTCAATTGGGAGCAACATACTAACGAACTGCTAAAGCACCTAAACAAGTCTGTGTTTGCAATGCGAATGATGTCAGACATAGTAGATATAAATATAAAAAAACTGTCATATTTAGCTTATTTTCACTCCATTATGTCATATGGTATCAAATTTTAGGGTAACTCCACAAACAGAGAAAAAAGTTTTAGAGTACAGACCCACACAATAAGAGTAATGAGTAGTGTAAATCCAATAACATCATGTCGAAATCTGTTCAAAGAATTGGGCAAATTAACCACAGCTTCCAGTACAATTACTCCTTAATGAAGTTTGTTGTAAATAATACATCACTTTTTCTAACAAACTGCTTAGTACACAGTATCAATACTAGGAATAAGAACAATATACATAGAGATTTAAAATCATTTACTCTTACCCATAAGGAAGTCCAGTATTCAGCAATGCAGATTTGCAATAAGTTACCAGCAACCATTAAGAGTTTAGTTTCAGACAAGGCACAATTTAAACATAACTTAAAATAATTTTTGGTGGCCAACTCCTTCTATTCCATCCAAGAGTTTCTCAACAAGTGCAGTAGACCAGTTTAATGAAAATTTATTATACTTTAATTTTTGACAATACTTGGTTGTAACAGTTAAGCAACTACCTACTGTGTGAATGATGCATGTATGGAAAGCAGATGTAAGTCTTAAGTCTGTAAATAGTGGAAGTTTAATTTTAAATCTTGTATGTAATCTGACTTTTCTTAACTGAGGATCACTGAAATGAATAAATTATTCTAATTTTTGATAATACTTGGTTGTAATAGCCAAGAAACTAGCAAATGTCTGAATGATAGATTTAATGAAAGCAGATGTAAGTATTAAACCTGTAAATATTAGAAGTTTAAATTTAATTCATGTACATAATTTTACTGTTTATTGATTGAGAATCATTAAAATTAATGAAACTCAAGTTTTTATAATTACTTTTTTGCAATGTGTTTATCTGACATGTTCCACACCCAGGAGAATTCCCCCTTTTATGGGTCTATGGAATGAATAATTAATCTAATCTAAACTGGGTAAGGCCCATGCTAGAAAGAGAATTCGTTTAGTGTTTGACAAACTAATTTATGTTAATAATTAAAGGCACAATAATTGCTGACACAACTTAAATAAAACTAAATGTGCTGAAGGCACCTTAAGTCTGACTTTGTATTACTGGATCCTATTATGCTACATGTTCTCAACAAAATACCAATTTTCTAATCACTAAACTTATCTGTAGAGTTACTACAAAAGATGGTCGCCACAGGACGTTGACTATAATTTTACTGAAGAAGAACTTATTAGTAATCTTAATAACATACATCATGCTCTTGAACTTTTTCAAACTGCATGATGCAGCCCATCACAGCTTCCGCCCACCCAATATCCAGACGAGGAACCAAACGCTGAAAAATGGTGGAGCGTCCCCCTTGGTCACTCTCCTTTTCTCTGAGTGGGAGTGGCAGGAGGATCCTGTCAATCCTCGAAGGCTTTATGCCTACAACTGCATCTTTGTGTCTGTTAGCCACAAGAGTTAGGTTGGAACCAAAATCTAAGTAAAGCATGCAACTATGTTCTGTAGCTGTTCTCCAAACGAACCAATAGACAAAACAAACACTCATTCTACAATTTATAGCACATAATAAGGGTAAGGGAAACGATGTACTTAATGATATAGTGAAATAAATGAACACAGTGGCATCCATTCCTTTCCCAGCAGCTCACTGTACCTTACATACTACACTTACAACAATGATTAATGTATCAATTAGAATCACTGTTGCAGGGTACAATGCGACACACTAATGAAGTGGAACCACGAGTTCCATCTCATCACCTCTTGCTCATAGAAAAATTAATGGACTGAGTTTGTTCTTGCAACAGAAGATCAGAGTTGGACATTTTTTCCATTAGCTACAATGACGAGGAGGAGATCTCAGCTACAAGTCAGGTTGCTTCACCCTTAATTCACTGAAAACTTAATAATCTACCACAAAAAATCAAGAAGTAGTTAAAACTATGTTATGACCCAGTCTGGTCCATTATTGTTACCGAAAAACACCACATCTGCTCAACAAAATGTCAAAACTCATTAACATTAGACACAATAAATTCTAATTATTAATATCTAATTCTTTTAACTGCTCATGAAAAGTACCTCATGTTTTTTTTTACACCAGAATACATATTCATGTTCACATATGCAAGCTGTTGTCCACATAAGCTAGTTAGGGGAGCTAAATAAACTAAAAGTGTTTGCATCAAGGTAGACCCACAATTTGCTGCTTTCGACTCTGGAAGAACTTTGCTTGAAGACTTGTAGATCTAGTTCTGTTGATTGATTATGATGTCAATATCCACTTGAGAGACAAATAGTCAAGCTGCAGTCACCAGTTCATAACCAATTTTCTCCACGAAATCTTAGCAATGTACTAAAGTATACCTGATACAAATCATTATATTTAGAGGATCACCTGTGCCACTTCGAAATCCCACTGAACTTTATTTTATATTGTGTTCTCTGTCATGTATATTACGTGAAGAAATTTCGTCCATATTATGTGCTTGGTTAAAAATCCTTATCTTTTACACATTCCTTTACATATTATCATTATTTTAATGTTTTGTATTATAATGAATCCCTTATTACTTTCAACTAGTTGGGGTACCTGGTTTCGCTTAGGGAGTTAATATGAGATGGTCTGGCAGTTGGAATAAAAGAATAAACTTCAAAGAATAAGAGGTAAAATTTTTTATTGGAAACATATTCTAGCTTTTTACAATACTTGTTAAGGTATAAGAAGTAAATAAAAATTTATTGAAAACATATTATAACTATTTGCACTACTTGTTTATAGACTATTTCATTTTGTTATCTGGGACATAGACGAGCAAATTTTTCTAATTTCCTACACGAGAGCAAGCTATATATAGTTGACCGTGAGAGAAACAGTAGTCTTTGAGGTTGATGCCACAATATTTTAAAGTTTATCTGTGCAATTTGTTAAGTGCAAAAATGTATGATCATTTGATTGGAAATCGCAGCATTTCAAATAGGGATGGCAGTTCAGTAGAGATTAGTGGCATTCTGGGGATAAATATTGTGTGGTTTGTACTTCCCAGTGATAAGTTCCGCTTCGATGGTGTTATTCGATAGCTGTTTGATGATCATATTTCTTCCATTACCTAATTTCGGTAAGTTGAAATTTCTGAGTAATTTCAGAGATCCAATTTTAGGTCGAAAGCAGTGTAATGGCATTCCTGGTACTTGCAAAGAGAGTAGAAGTTCTGTAGGGAAGTTCACACTTTCTTCAGTGTATATCATCGTGTCAACTGATTTGTATATTCTCTCTTCACTGGAAATTTTCCTTTGAATTAAGGCTGATGTCGCCGACAATATTATTCTTAGTCTCCAAAATTGCCCTTTCAAATACTAGTCCAGATTGGTATAGTTGTGAACAATGTTTGGATGAATTTTGTTGATGAAATCGTTTCCAGCAGTGGCTATATTGCAGACATCACTGTTGAGTGTAAAGAGGCCGGCCATCTTGTCAGTAGGATACGTGCTTTGTCGAAAATCTCCTGAGAGTATGAGTAGATCTCCTCCCATCACTTCAAAGTGCCCTCGCAAGTCTTGTATTGTTCTGTCCATGGCTTAAAGTGACTTTTTACGTGTGATTGTGCATTCGCCCCAAAAGATAATTTTAGCTTGCCTTAGAAGTTCACGCCCTTCCAGATGCTCCTGAGATTATACATACCGGGAGTTGTCCTTTGGCTATATTCAACGGTAGCTGTAGCACGTGACAGGCAGTTCGTCCTCCTTCCGTAAGTGTGGCTGCAATGCTGGATGATGCTAGTTCAAGTGCGATGCATAGGTTAGCACGTATCCCCGCCGGTAATACATTTATTAGAAACGTTTCCTCGGTGACGCCTGGTGCGTCCGAGGAAATTACTGCTCCTGTCAGGTCCATGATAATTTCCTTTTGATTGTCACTGAGAAGTGGTTCGTTGTAAGCAATGTATTGAGGTAGATCGTTGACGTAGTTTTTTTCTTTTGCACTTTCGAAGTTTAGGAGACTAATAGCAACTTTTCGTGGTGCTTGCACCGCAAGTTGCACTAAGGTCTGGTTGTTTATTACCAGTTTATCTTCTAAGCGAATGAGTGTTTCATGACGATGTCGTCATAGAATTCTACGGCCAGTTTAGGATGAGCTTGTCGGATTGGTACAGTATGTCATGACTCATACTCTCTTTAAAGTAGTCCCATAGTTGTGTTGGATTCGATGGGTTACATATCGTTAGGATTATGGCGAATAACTCTCTCACTGTTTCAGCTGAGGCTCTGAGTTAATTGCCAGTGGCTGTCGTTCTCCAGTTCTCCTAAGCATCGGAATGCTACTCTGTACGTGTGCCATAGGTAACGGTCCACAGTCTTGAGAGCTGTGAAACTTGTTGGTCCCCGTATTTCGTGTAGCAACATCCAGAGATAAAAACATTCGGCGTTGTTCGGATGTACGGTGTATACTCAGCCTAGGGATCAAGTTTTCGTGATTATTGGATGATCTTCTACTGGAATTCCTTGTTCTAGTTGTTGAAAGATTTTTATTGTTGTTTTCCACAAATAATAGGTAGGTATTCGACTGACAGTAACATTTTCCCGAATGGATCCGTTTGGCACAGTTGGTAATAAGATGTTAATCTTGTGTTCTGGGGTGGTTCTCTTTTTCTGACAGTGTCTTTTGTTGAGTAAACTCTGTATCGATTCTCCAAATATTCTACTAGATGTTGCACAGATGTTCGCGTTCATGTATGGGAAAACCGAAAATCGGCCACGCTGCTTCGTTTCTGTTGATGAATCTTCCCATTTGGTACATGAGGAACTTGTTAGTTCTGTTTTGCTGTTCGCTGTCTTTGGTTATTTGAAATACAGTCATGTCATTGACTTTGTTGACGTACTTACAGACATATTTGATGGACTTCACTGAATTGCAGTATTCTATGTTTACGTGTGAGTGGAAGATTTGGAAAGTAGTGTGTTATGTTACTAGCCATCATTGCTTATCTATTTCCTGTTCGTCACTGCCTGTATACGTATTTTTGCAAGTATGGCTTTAGATATTGTTTTGTACGTTTTCCATCACTCATACATGACCAATTGGTGTTTGATTGCTTGCATGGTTCCTTGAGTCATGTTTTTCAGTACTTCTTGTGGATTGGGAAATTCAACCTGGATGATTCTGTTGATATCCATGGGATTAATTCTGCCGTATAGCCATATCACATTGTGTGAGTGACGTAGTCCTCGTTTTTGTATTCCATTGGGTACATCCAGCATCTATCGGTCCCAAAGACACAGTATTTTGTGATGACTTCAATACATCTCATTTGTTTTCCTCGTAAAACTCGGACTATTACGTCGAGTCGATGCATGGGGGCTCGTCCGTATCTTAGTCACTCTTTCATTTCTGGCATCGACGAGTTTCATGTGGATGCTACGAAGGGGTCAGGTTGTCCACATTTTTTTATGTAAGTCATGGCATCTTTAGTGTATTTTTGGATGTGTCTCGGACTTCCTGTGTATGATGTGGGTAAGATCACCATTGCTGCAGTGTTTCCGTCATTTATGACTGCGTCTCCAAGGTGGATGTACTCTTCCATTTGTAGTTTTCTCTGATTCAGTCTTGCACCTGTTCCGATTCTATGTTTGCATACATGTTGTTGTTGTTGCGGTCTTGAGTCCTGAGGTTGGTTTGATGCAGCTCTCCATGCTACTCTATCCTGTGCAAGCTTCTTCATCTCCCAGTACCTACTGCAACATACATCCTTCTGAATCTGCTTAGTGTATTCATCTCTTGGTCTCCCTCTACAATTTTTACCCTCCACGCTGCCCTCCAATACTAAATTAGTGATTCCTTGATGTCTCAGAACATGTCCTACCAACCGATCCCTTCTTCTAGTCATGTTGTGCCACAAGCTCCTCTTCTCCCCAATTATATTCAGTACCTCGTCATTAGTTATGTGATCTACCCATCTAATGTTCAGCATTCTTCTGTAGCACCACAATTCGAAAGCTTCTATTCTCTTCTTGTCTAAACTATTTATCGTCCACGTTTCACTTCCATACATGTTTGCACACATATCTACCAACAATTGTTGGAATAAAGGGCGAGTGCTGAGAATGTGGTTGTATGTTTCATTGTCCTTGATCACAAAGCGATAAGCATTGTGTATCGAGCAACTTAACCTCTTACCCGTGTTTACATTCTGCGCTGACCAGTTGCAGCTGTAGCGGCGTATCGAAAGCTAAATACTAATTAATTGTTTGTGTATAGTAGTTTATTTAGGAACTTTAGTAGTCTTCAACCGGTGTTCTTGGTGTTTTCCGGTGAAATAACTTCAGAAGAAATTTTTACGAACTGCTTTCAGTTTCGTTACTGTCATTAGACGTTTGATTTTCTTTCTGTGTTAGTATTTTGTTATATTCTCATTTGTTGTTGATTAATACTGTCAATAATAGTAGTTACTTCCCTTGTAGAGCAAGTTTGTGATAATTGTAGTCAGTTTTTAACATCTTCTTATTGTAGTAGCGGAACTTAGATAAAGTTGTTTTCTTGTTTCAATAATTGTAAAATTTTGCCATGAGTGAGAAGTGTGGGCTTTGCCGTAGGTTCGTGAGTAGTGGATTGCGGTGTGAGACTTGTTCGAAGTATTTTCACTGGGGGGGAATGCAGTGGGGAAGCCAGTGGGCAATCTGGTGAGATCCGCTCCTGGAACTGCAGGTTATGTAGCAAGAGTAAGTTGATAGAGGAGCAGGAGCGTAAGATCTGTGCCCTTCAGGTGCAGTTGAAAAACGCACAGGAGGAGCTAGATAGGATGAGGAGGGAGAAGGGGGTTGGGGAATGGGAGCTGGCTGTTGGCAAGAGATCTGCTAGGAGAAGGAGATTTTCAGATAGTTTTACTATTGGTGTTTGTAATAGATATGACCAACTGTCAGAGTCTAGTGGAGAGGAATCTCTAGTAGCTGTAGATGTAGGAAGTATGCAGCAGAACTCAGCAGTTACGGTGGCTAGGACAGTTGCAAAGTCTAAGAGAAAGAAGAAGGTTCTGCTGTTAGGTAGTTCTCATGGTAGAGGTGTAGGCCAGCAGTTGCAGGAAGTTTTGGGGAGTGAGTACCAGGTCACCACCATTGTGAAGCCTAATGCAGGATTGGCTCAGGTGACTTTTAACGTAGGGGGGTTATGTAGGGATTTTACTAAAGAGGATCAGGTAGTGATTGTGGGTGGGGCTGGTAATAGTAATGATAGGGATGGGGAGTAGGACATAGATGGTGACCTGGAAAAGATAGCCACTCAGACTGGCAACACGAATGTGCATTTCGTGGAACTGTTTCAGCGTCACGATCGGCCTCATCTTAATACAGCCGTCAGGCGTAATAACATGAGACTTGTTGGTGCGCTGATGACAGAAGGCATGAGTCACATTTCAGTGGTGTCGGTGGAGTCTATCAGTAGGACGGGTTTCACTAGACATGGCCTGCACCTCAACAGGTATGGGAAGGGGAGGTTGGCAAAACTTATAGGTGACAGCATAGGTGGGGGTGGTGGGATCACTCATGGGAAAATTCCGGTAGTTGTGGGTGTTAGAGCTGTACCTTTTTTAGATTGAAGTCAGCTGATAGGTATTCCTGCTTAAGGGAAGTCTCTCTAACAAAGAAACCACTTTCTACAAAGCTTGGGTATCCGATTAATGAGGGAATTAGTATATTTCATCAAAATATACAAGGTATTAGAGATAAAGTTAGTGAACTGCTTATAGATGTTGACTCTGAAATTATTGGTATATCTGAACACTTCTTAAATAAGGAGATAATTCAGAGGCTTCCTTTACCAGGATACAGGTTGGCTGGCCGCTTTTCTAGGAGCTCTTTGCGGTGTGGGGGAGTAGCCATGTATGTGAAAAACGGTATCCCACTTGAGTCAATTGATGTTTCAAAGTACTGCACTGAAAAGGTGTTTGAATGTTGTGCAGGTGTGGTTAAATTTAGTGCAGCTAAACTTCTTACTGTTGTTATTTATAGATCCCCAGACTCCGATTTCACAACATTTTTGCTAAAGCTAGAGGAGGTTCTTGGTTCACTTTATAGGAAATACAAAAAGTTAGTTATATGTGGTGACTTCAATATTAATTGTATAAGTGATTGTGCAAGGAAATGGATGCTGGTAGACCTCCTTAATTCATATAATCTTATGCAAACCGTATTCTTTCCAACGAGAGTGCAAGGGAACAGTAGAACAACCATAGACAATATTTTTGTTCATTCGTCATTATTAGAACGGCATTCTGTTAGCAAAAAGGTGAATGGCCTTTCAGATCATGATGCACAAATTTTAAGTCTAAAAGATTTTTGTGCTGCAACACATGTTAAATATAGTTACCAACTTTTTAGGAAAGCTGATCCAGTTGCTGTACAGACTTTTGTAAACCTTATCAAGGAACAAGAGTGGCAAGATGTTTATAGTGCTGATACAGTAGACGATAAATATAATGCTTTCCTCAAGACTTTTCTCGTGCTCTTTGAAAGTTGCTTTCCGTTAGAACGTTCAAAACAGGGTACTAGCACAAACAGGCAGCCTGGGTGGCTGACTAAAGGGATAAGAATATCTTGTAGAACAAAGTGGCAATTATATCAAAACGTTAGAAACAGTCAAAATCTAAATGCAGCAGCCCATTACAAACAGTATTGTAAGGTGCTTAAAAATGTTATTAGGAAGGCATAAAGTATGTGGTATGCAGATAGAATAGCTAAATCTCAGGATAAAATTAAAACCATATGGTCAGTCGTAAAGGAAGTTGCTGGTCTGCAGAGACAGGTCGAGGATATAGACACAGTGCGTAGTGGGAATGTCCGTGTTACTGATAAGTCGCATATAAGTACAGTATTTAATAATCACTTTCTGAATATAGCAGGTGAACTAAATAGAAACCTAGTCCCAACAGGGAATCATATAGCGCTCTTAGAAAAAAGTGTTCCGAGACTGTTACCTGAAATGCTCCTCCATGATACTGACAAGAGGGAGATTGAGTTAATAATTAAATCACTAAAGACCGAGAACTCTCATGGATATGACGGGGTATCTAGCAGAATACTGAAGTATTGTTCCACGTATGTTAGCTCAGTACTTAGCCATATCTGTAACTTTTCCTTTAGGAGTGGTCAGTTTCCTGACCGATTAAAGTATTCGGTAGTGAAGCCACTTTATAAAAAGGGAGACAGGGATAATGTTGACAATTATAGACCTATTTCTATGCCATCGGTGTTTGCTAAAGTTGTCGAGAGGGTTGCATATACAAGGTTACTGCAGCATTTAGATTCACATAATTTGCTGTCAAATGTACAGTTTGGTTTTAGAAATGGCTTAACAACTGAAAATGCTATAGTCTCTTTTCTCTGTGAGGTTTTGGACGGATTAAATAAAAGGTTGCGAACGTTAGGTGTTTTCTTTGATTTAACGAATGCTTTTGACTGTGTTGACCACAAAATATTACTGCAGAAGTTGGAACATTATGGAGTAAGGGGAGTAGCTTACAATTGGTTCGCCTCCTACTTTAAGAACAGAAAGCAGAAGGTAATCCTCCGCAATATTGACAGTGGTAATGATGTTCAGTCCCAATGGGGCACTGTTAAATGGGGCGTTCCCCAAGGGTCGGTGCTGGGGCCACTGCTGTTTCTTATTTATGTAAATGATATGCCTTCTAGTATTACAGGTGATTCAAAAATATTTCTGTTTGCTGATGACACCACCTTGGTAGTGAAGGATCTTGTGTGTAATATTGAAACATTATGAAATAATGTAGTTCATGATATAAGTTTGTGGCTTGTGGAAAATAATTTGATGCTAAATCACAGTAAGACTCAGTTTTTACAGTTTCTAACCCACAATTCAACAAGAACTGACATTTTAATCAGACAGAATGGGCATGTTATAAGCGAAACGGAACAGTTCAAGTTCCTAGGCGTACGGATAGATAGTAAGCTGTTGTGGAAAGCCCATGTTCAGGATCTTGTTCAGAAACTAAATGCCGCTTTATTTACCATTAGAACAGTATCTGAAATAAGTGACACTTCAACACGAAAAGTAGTATACTTCACGTATTTTCATACGCTTATGTCATATGGTATTATTTTTTGGGGTAATTCTTCTGATTCAAAAAGGGTATTTTTGGCTCAAAAACGGGCTGTTCGAGCTGTGTATGGTGTAAGTTCGAAAACCTCTTGTCGACCCCTATTCAATAGTCTGGGAATTTTGACATTGCCCTCACAGTATGTATTTTCTTTAATGTCGTTTGTTATTAGCAATATTAGCTTATTCCCAAGAGTTAGCAGCTTTCACTCAGTTAATACTAGGCAGAAATCAAATCTGCATGTGGAATGCACTTCCTTGACTCTTGTGCAGAAAGGAGTGCAGTATTCTGCTGCATCCATTTTCAATAAGCTACCACAAGAACTCAAAAATCTTAGCAGTATCCCAAACACTTTTAAGTCTAAACTGAAGAGTTTCCTCATGGCTCACTCCTTCTATTCTGTCGAGGAGCTCCTGGAAGAGCTAAAAAATTAAGCAAATTCCAGTGTTACATTCTTGATTTTCTTTATTTAAACTAACGACTTGTCACCTGAATATGTTTCTTATATTTCATTTTATCTGTTTCTACATTCGTATTATAATTTCATGTATTGACTCGTTCCATGACCATGGAGACTTCTCCTAAATGTGGTCCCACGGAAAAATAAATAAATAAAAAAAAAATAAAATTGAACTCCTTGGAAGTGATTTTTTTGTTTGTTTCCACGCCTGTTTGAGCTTGAATTTGTTTCACATTAAAATGATATCCGTCCTCCCATGTAGAAATATTAATGCATATTGGAGGGCATTGTATGAACAGTGTGTCTCTGCGATGCGTTGTAGTCCTTGTTTTCTTTCTTAGATAATTACGTCACAGATTGTGTTCTCATGGTCCACAATCTGAGGTCCATTAAATCGACGTTTGTGTTCTCCGTATGGTCTTCTGTCGTTTGAATTGTAACTTACTGTTATCAGTAATCATTCTGTTTAGTGCTGTTTTGAGTATGTGAATCAGTTGATTGAATTTGTGTAAGGTCCTCTGTACATCTTGGGCTACTTCTCGTCTGAATTCACTGATATTCGTGCATCGTTGATCAATTTATGTCTCTTTATTACTTGAAGAAATTTATATTCTTCGTTAGGTAGTGGTACTAATGATCCCATGTTGTGACTGATTTATCCTTGGTTGAAAGAAACGAAGGACATAATGGTTTAATCTCTGTTAGTGTTAATTGAAGTGACACTGATAGAAGTCATTAGGAATCAGGCGTTGTACGCTTTTTTATTTTGAGGGAAGTGTTTGGATTGTGGAGTTTCCCCGGCTGTGTAAAGTAAAAATTCCTGCGGAGATGCACGTAATGGTGGTAATCGAATTTTTCCAGTCATGCAACAGAATCCTGGTGTTTCTCTAATGAATTTTTTCGCAGATATTATCCATTTTTCCGATTACGGCGTATTTGTATTTGTTATTCTCTTTCGTCGGGTCGTAGTGAAATGCTTCATTTGTAATGTTGTACTGTTTACTTGTCCTCGTCCGCACTTCTCGTAGGGCAATATTTTCGAGTCTGGCTTGAATTCACAATCTTTTAACACAAGATTGTGTCGCAATTCTTGATTCTTCAATCCGTTCATTTCGTTGTTTTCTCTGTTTTTCACGGTGCTCATTCTCGTTCGTTGGGAACTTAAAGGTGCTTCGCGCTCTTCGTCTGTTTCGTTTTTGCGCTGTTCGTTTTGTTTTCGCCGTTTTTCTTCAGAACTGGTAAGATTTCCTCCTCTTTTACCTTTAGGCGTTGTCTAAAGTGTAAATCAAATAAAATTTTTAGCAATAACTACGCTACGTAGACTTTTCACACTTCTCACACTTTATTTCTGATTTATATTGTCACTCTATCACTTTGAGACCTCACGCCTCATTGTTTATTATCGTTCACTCGTTGCACGACCTTTTTCGGGTCCTCCCTTTGTCACTAATAAGAAACTGAGGCTCGAAGCAATGCCGAGTCTTTCTTTATAGAGCCCTACCAAGCGGTCGCCCCACCAGTGGCGAATTCCAGAACATACCACAAAGGCTTAGAATGGTCCATAACGTTCCAGAATATTCCACAACATTCGAGAGTGTTCTGGAATGTTCCACAATGATCTGGGATGTTCCCGAACATTCTGGGACCTTGCCAACTGTTCCAGACTACACCCGAATATTCCAGAATAACCCGGATCATTGTGGAACATACCGGAACATTCTGGAATTTTGTGGAATACTCTCGAATACTCTCAAATGTTCTGGTACATTCTCGAATACTTTCGAATGTTTTGGAGTTTTCTAAAAACTTCCAGAGGGCAAAATTGTAAAGGCATGCCCTTCAGGTAAAAACGGGAACCTTCCTCATGAAATGAATGGGGGATAAACGGCTGCCACACCATGTAACTCCCTTTATCGTACTATATAAAAGTACAATAACAATTCAAAACATGAAATAAATACATGTAAGATAATAAGAATAATAATGAATGTTTGGGTACTTTAATTAGTTATGTTTAAAATACTCCAACAGCACACTACGATTCTTCCAAAAATTATATTTCAGAGACCAACTTTATTACACATGGTTGTATGTAGCTTAAGAGTTTCTTTAATTTATGTAGTAACAAATGTTTTCAGTTTCTGAAATTGAGTAATGGTGTTGAGATGTTTTGAAAAATTTCGTATTAGTACAAAGATGATTATACAGTTTTCAAGAACGTTCATTATACATCAACCTAGTACAAGAAATTAGCTTTTGAGGCGTGTTTTACCTCCTAAAAGTGAAATCGGAGACAAACGAAAAATACGTATTCCACTATTTTACCCCTCTGCACACCCACCAAGTTTCATCACGACCGATTACTGACGCTTCGGACTGTTCTCTTGTAAGTGTTAGAGATGATTAAATTGTGCTGTATGTAAAAGTCGACCACGCAGTTTCCTCTTTATTCGTTTCCCTCAGTCCATAATCTCCTACTACTTTCCGTTTTCTTCCTCTTCCTCCTGTCGAATTCCAGTCACTCACCAGAATTTTCGTGTCCCTTAATTATGTCAATAGTTTCCCTCATTTCATCATAAATTGTCGCAATCTGTTCACTATATGTGGAGCTAGCCGTCATAAAAACTGGAAGGTATGCGCTGAGATTCGATCAGGATAGAGCCAGTGAAAAATGTCGATAGTTCCCAACCGCAAGGTTGGACGAGTAGTACATCTTCGAGTAGTAAGATCTTTGACAGCTAACAGAGCTAGGTGCACGCGGTAAAAGTTTGAGTAGTGGTGAGGAGATGCGCACAGACTGCAGACGTGTTTTGAGTCGGAGCTAGATGCCTGCAGGAAGCAGCCGAGTCGTGACAGCATCAAAGTAAGAATTGGCGCTATGCACATAATAAGCTATATATTGAGCGAAACTCGGCGCATACCTGGGGAAACTAGAAAGAATAATTAATAAAATAGGTTTTCTTTGGTTAAATAATGTCTAAAAGCTAGATAGAAATCCCATTGTTGGTGCAATAAGCGTTTTGTGAAACTTTCTCGTAAATACATGCTATAGAAGTTTTTTTTAGTTTTTCACATGTGCCTTAAAAGTGTGAACAATAAATATTTTTTAGACAAAATTAGTTTCATTTCACACCTTATGTCGTTCTCCGCATCCTGTGCTTGCATTGAACCAAAAGGTACATTAAAGTAAAGTTCCCATGAGTATGTCTTAGCATCAGTAGCACTCTATACTAGGAGTTCCGCAGGGGTGATGTTTCTCTACCAAAAATAGACATAAGCTATAAAAAGGAGGACCAGGATCGATATGATAACCAAAGATGAAATTATTATTACTATGACGCTGAGTTGGTATTTACTACGATACTAATGGATATGTTGTAATATACGCTCTGCACTAAAGCACCCCTTGCACGTGGCTATAAATTCATCCATTGAATTGGATAGGGTAGGATGAAAGGCTATTATTCTAGTGTAGTACAGTAGTGGACATCCTAGACTGAGAGCACTAACGCCTGTTATTGTTACCGGAAGCTGAAAAGTCAATCATGGGATGTTGCATTTTGTGGTGTTCAGCAGTACCCTACTGTCCCTTAGTTCCAAGGACTGTACCTCATAGCAAGTGGCGATTACTGCAAAAAAATGGTTCAAATGACTCTGAGCACTATGGGACTTAATTTCTGAGGTCATCAGTCCCCTAGAACTTAGAACTACTTAAACCTAACTAACCCAAGGACATCAGACACACCCATGCCCGAGGCAGGATTCGAACCTGCAACTGTAGCGGTCGCTCGGATCCTGACTGAAGCGCCTAGAACCGGTCGGCCATCCCGGCTGGATCATATTCTGAGCACACACTGTGTTGCGAGAATGTCCCGTGGGCATATTTGTGCACTGATCTCCTGTAGAACAGCTATGTCTCCATGTCCCTGCGACAGTTCGGACTGCCAGGGAAGGGTGTACCACAATCTGCTCTCTCTGACGTTCGTGCAGCTCCTCTTTTGATAACAACGTGTGATTTTTCCTATCTGTTGTGATCAGTCAAATTTCCTTCGTGCTAATACGAACAAATTTTTCTGAAGTCCCCCACTGTACGAGACCTAGGTGAACTGCATAACATTCATATCTGGTTTCGGTATCCGTAACTGCTGAATGATAGCATGTGAACTATTATCATCCACGTACCATCAGTTAATATCTGAAGTTCACTGCAAAGCAAAAGTAACTCCTTTAATTGTATAGTAACAAGACAAGTAAACAGTTCACATGATACTCCCCAGTTAACTATATTCATACTCATTGGCACATCATAAGCTGAAAGTTAAAAAAACTCCTTCATCATACACTGAAGAACCAAAGAAAGTGGTACACGTACCTGACACCATGTAGGGCCCCTGCGACCACCCAGAAGTGCCGCAGCACGACGTGGCATGGACTTGACTAATGTCTCGAGTAGTGCTGGTGGGAATTGGCACCATCAGTTCTGCAGGGCTGCCCATAAATTCGTAATAGTACGAGGGGATGGAGATCTCTTCTGAACAGCACGTTGCAAGACACCCCAGATATGCTCAATAATGTTCATGTCGGAGAGTTTGGTGGCCAGCGGAAGTATTTAAACACGAAGAGTGTTCCTGCAGCCACTCTGTAGCAATTGTGGAGGTGTGGTGTGTCGCATTGTTCTGTTGGAACTGCCCACGTCCGTCGGAATGCACAATGAACATGAATAGATGCAGGTGATCAGACAGGATGCTTGCATACGTCTTACCTGTCGTATCTCGAAGTATCAGGGGTCCCATATCACTCCAACTACACACGCCCCACACCATTACAAAACCTCCACCAGCTTGAACAGTCCACTGCTGACTTGCAGGGGACATGGATTCATGAGGTTGTCTCCATACCCGTACGCGTCCATCCGCTCGATATAATCTGAAACGTGACTCGTCCGACCAGGCAACATGTTTCCAGTTATCAAGAGTCCAATGTCGGTGTTAACGGGCCCAGGCCAGGCGTAGAGATTTGTGTCATGCAGTCATCAAGGATAAACGAGTGGACCTTCTGCTCCGAAAGTCCACGTCGATGACATTTCGTTAAATGGTTCGCAAGATGACACTTGTTGATGGCCCAGTATTGAAATCTGCAGCAATTTACGGAAGGGCTGCACTTCCGTCACGATGAACGATTTTCTTCATTCATCGTAGATCTAGTTCTTGTAGGATCTTTTTCCGGCCACAGCGATGTCGGAGAGTTGATGTTTTACTGGATTTATGATATTCAAGATACGCTCGTGAAATGGTTGTACGGGAAAATCCCCACTTCATCGCAACCTCGGAGATGCTGTGTCCCATCACTCGCACGCCGACTATAACACCACGTTCAAACTCACTTAAATCTTGATAACCTGCCATTGTAACAGCTGTAACCGATCTAATAACTGCACCAGGCGCTTGATGTCTTATATAGGCACTGACGACCACTGCGTCGTATTCTGCCTGTTTACATATCTCTGTATTTGACTATGCATGCCTATACCAGTTTCTTTGGCGCTTGAGTGTGTATACCTAGTATTTCACATATACTCATGATACAGTATTTTCGTACACTCTCACGTGCAATACATACACATGCAAGTGAAACACGGAACAAAATAAAATTATTCATACAAGAATACACCTAATCAAAACCTTTCTTAACTCCTTGTTACATCAGCCTATAATGTGTTTGATACGGAGAAGTACTGCAAAAATGGTATAATATTGTGGCGACCCATGTGAAAATACATATGTTTTTGTAATCCATGTGTCTGGAGATGCACGTGGAAAAACGAGCAAGCAAGGAAGCAGGTTCGGAGCAGAAACAGTAAGGCGTTTGTGCCAAGGGGAAACGATCCCCAATTTGTAGAACAGTTCTGAGAGCGACCACGGTCTGCTGAGGTGCTGTGGGCACCCCTAGGGCGTAGATGCCCTAGTGCTGAGAGGAATATATATATGGTACTGTCCGTCTTCGCAGTATCTGTGTGGCCTCCAGAGGTGCTGTTTAGTGAACCTGTTTTGGCACTGGTGCTGTTAACGGAAAAAAAATAGTCCACCACGAGCCAAAACGGACAGATGTTTGCGTCGTTCATGGTTATAGTGAAACATGGTAAGTGTGGTGTCACCGCCAGACACCACACTTGCTAGGTGGTAGCTTAAATCGGCCAGGTCCCATTTAGTACATGTCGGACCCGCGTGTCGCCACTGTGTGATCGCAGACCGAGCGCCACCACAAGGCAGGTCTCGAGATACGGAATAGCACTCGGCCCAGTTGTACGACGACATTGCTAGCGACTACACTGACGAAGCCTTTCTCTCATTTGCCGAGAGACAGTTAGAATAGCCTTCAGCTAAGTCCATGGCTACGACCTAGCAAGGCGCCATTAGCCTTACATAGTTTGATAGCTATCGTATGAAATGTCTCATCAAGAACACTTGTATCATCAAGGAATATTAAAAGATAAGTATTCGAGGAGCTGCATACTTTTCTTATGAGAATTCACTACTTATCCTGTTCCAGAATTCACGCCCGTCTGCGTTAGATAGCGTGCCTTTTCGGCCTCCTCGATCTACAAGGTGTTGGCACATTTACCAACACATCATTGGCGACGATTTAACGGAAAGGGTCTTGTTCTTTCTAATTGCTTACATTTACTTGTGTCATGGCTTCGCCACAATCTCCAGATGTACTGTCCGAATTTTATCGCTTGCAGAATCAGCAGACGCAGGCGTTATTGGATGCCCTTGGACAGCTCGTCCAGGGTCAACGTGCCATTCAAACCGATGCGGCAGCCGCCGCTTCACCGCTACCGCAGCCACAACATGCAGTTGCACCGCCTTTTAGGCCCTAGGACCCAGACGTGGAATCGTGGACCGAGTGGTCCCGCCAGTTTGGATTTCATCTAGCCGCCTACAGAATTCAAGGTAACGAGCGGCAGCCTCATTTATTGTCGTGTGTAGGGGTGCAAACGTAACGTGTGATAGTGAAATTATTTCCCCGCCGCGACGTAGCAACTCTGTCCTACGAGGAAATTTTGTCGGCATTGGACGCCTATTTCAAAGAAACAGTTAATGTAGTTGCAAAAAGGAATACTTTTTTTCGTACAAAACGTATGGCCGGTCAAACTAATAGGGAGTGGGTTGCAACTTTGCAAGACCTTACTAGGGATTGTGCGTTTGAATGTGACTGTGGCCTTCCTTATTCAGATACAATGGTACGTGATGCAATTGCACAGAACGTTTCTGATGTTCGCATACGGGAGCAAATTTTGAAACTCGTTAATCCCTCCCTTCAACAAGTGATAGACATCTTAGATAGATAAGACACACTTGACTTTGCTCAGGAATCATTTGCGACTTCGCCAGCCGTGTGTAACATTAACCGGCCGGCCGGGCGCGCTGCGCGGCCCGGTAAACTGCCCTCGCGCACGTCTGCGCAGCTGCCGCCATGCTCTACACCAGGTGTGCCGCGCCAGCACACAACTGCAGTGAAATCATGCCCGCGGTGTGCAACTAGACATTCGCGTGACAATTGCCCGTCACGCCAAGCTATTTGCTTTTTCTGTAATAAGAAAGGACATGTTCAAAGTGTTTGCCAGAAAAAGCTCAGATCAGACACTCTTAATCATTCCAGGCCCTTTGCTTCGCGCCGGAATCGAACCAAGGACACTCAGGCTCGTGGACCTTCGCCCATGGACATTCATGTAGTTAATTCCACTCCGCCCAGTGCCACACTTTCTAACAGTGACTGTGTTCGTCCCACAAAACGTGTGCGTCGACGTCGCCGGAAATCACGTCAATTAGCAAGTGGTTCTGTACCAGTGTCTGTTCAAATTGCACGAGGCAGTCGCTCTTGTCGTCAGCAGGACAATAAACTTTTTGTAGATTTGGACTTTAATGGCAAGGTCATACCATTCCAGCTCGATACCGGAGCTGCAGTTTCACTGCTCAATCACGACACGTACAAACAACTGGGCAAACCTCCGTTGCATGCCGCAAATGTTCAGTTAAAAAGTTATTCAGGACAGCAGATCCCTGTGTTAGGACAGTGCACCCTTCTTGCAACATACAAGGGACAAACAAAACTTGTGTCATTTTATGTTCTTCGTTCGTCTACTGCAGTGAACTTGTTTGGCTTAGATTTATTTCAGTTGTTTAACATGTCTATAGTAAATCAGGTCCTATCAGTGATTCAGACTGTGCCTTCAGACAGTGTTGACGGTTATGTGAAGAATTTGCAGACATTTTTGCATCGGGCTTAGGTTGCGCTGAAAACTATGAAGCGCATTTGGAACTGAAAGTAAACGCGCAACCGAAATTTTTCAGAGCGCGCAATGTTCCTCACGCATTGCGTGATGAGGTCGCAAGAACATTACACGATTTAGAATCACAGGGTGTAATTGAACGTGTGCAAGCTTCTCTCTGGGCCTCACCCTTAGTAACTTTGCCAAAACCTTCCGGAAAACTGAGACTTTGTGTGGACTTCAAGGCAACAGTGAATCCACAACTCGTGATTGCAACTTTTCACTTACCCCGCCCGGAAGATCTTTTTGATAAACTGTGCCCGGGTAAATACTTTTAGAAGTTGGACCTAGCAGATGCGTACTTGCAAATCCCAGTGGACGCCGAATCCCAGCGCGTCTTGGTGGTTAACACGCATGTTGGTTCGTACCGATTCAAAAGACTGCCATTCGGGTGTGCATCCGCCCCTGCATTGTTTCAGCAATATTTACAAACTATTTGTGCGTCGGTCCATACTGCTGCGAACTATCTGGACGATATTGTGATCTCCGGAAAGACGACAGACGAGCATTTAGCACACCTACGAACATTATTTCAGGTATTGCGCCAACATGGTCTTCGCTTGCGGAAGGACAAATGTGTGTTTTTTGCTCGTGACTTACCATACCTGGGCCATGTCATCAATGCCCAAGGCATACATCCGAGTCCAGAGCACCTCCGTGCCATACAAGAATTGCCTTCGCCACAAAATATGAAACAGCATCAAAGTGTGTTGGGTAAAATTAACTATTATCATCGCTTTCTGCGCAATGCCTCTTCCATTTCAGCTCCGCTTCATCGCTTACGCCGTAAAGGTGTTCCGTTCGTCTGGACGACGCAATGCGAACGCGCTTTTCGCCAGTTGAAATCGGCGTTGCTTTCTAATACTTGCCTTACGCCAGTCGATCCCCAGAAACCCCTTTTGTTGATGGTAGATGCATCGGAATTCGGGATCGGTGCTGTGCTTGCGCACAAAGTTGGCTCGCATGATCGCCCTATTGCCTTTGCGTCGAAATTGCTCTCATCTGCGCAAAGAAATTATTCACCAATAGAGAAAGAAGCTTTGGCTCTCGTGTTTGGTGTTACTAAGTTCCATGATTTCTTGTACGGTCGTCACTTTACCATCATCACAGACCACAAACCTTTGACGTCGCTTTTTCATCCGAACAAGCCTGTACCTCCGCGTACAGCGCAGAAATTCATTCGCTGGTCTCTTTTCCTCTCGCAGTACCGCTACGATATCTTGTATCGGTCCACTGATAAGCACGGAAACGCCGATGCGTTGTCCCGTTTGCCTGTTGCTGAGGATCAAGCATTCGATTCTTCTGAACTTGCTTGCATGTTCATTGATTCGGAAACTGATGACGTGGTCGAATCGTTTCCGATTGATTTTCGTCGTGTAGCTACAGCCACAGCTGCTGACCCTGTCCTTGCTACCGTTTTGCGTTTTGTTGCTACGCAATGGCCTTTGTCAAAGTCTCGGATCGAGGATCCGTTGGTTCGCCGATTTTTTGCTCACAAGGAGAGACTTTTCGTACGACGTGGTGTTTTGTTGTTGCGTTCTGATAATGATCAGTCCAGAGTCGTGGTCCCACGTTCGTTACAGTCCTCTGTCTTACGGCTTCTTCACCAAGGACATTGGGGTATAGTGCGAACGAAACAACTTACTCGTCAGCACTGTACTTGGTTCGGAATCGATGCTGCGATTACGAATATGTGTTCTTCTTGCATGGCGTGTGCCGAACAACAATCCGCACCGCCGCGGAAATTTTTTGCATGGCCAAAAGCCACTTCCCCTTGGCAACGCTTGCACATCGATTTTGCTGGTCCATTCTGGAATGCTCGATGGTTGGTTCTGGTAGATGCCTTCAGTAATTTTCCTTTTGTAGTCCGGATGTCTTCCACGACGTCCTCTGCCACCGTCCAAGCGTTGTCTGCTATCTTTTGCATTGAAGGTCTTCCGCAGACTATTGTTTCTGACAATGGCCCACAATTCATGTCCGCAGAATTTCAGTCATTCTGCCAGGCCAATGGTATTCAACATCTGACATCCGCGCCGTTTTCGCCTCAGTCAAACGGTGCCGCTGAACGATTGGTCCGGACTTTCAAGTCACAGATGTTGAAGTTGAAAGAGTCGCATTCTCGGGAGGACGCGTTGTTGCTCTTTTTCTCATCGTATAGCTCTCAGCCCCGAGATGGTCGCTCGCCGGCTGAGTTGCTCCACGGTCGTCCTCATCGAACCTTGATGTCTTTGCTGCACCCGCCGCATCAGGTTCCTGTGCAGCGGCAGGCTTCTGCTTTTGCTCCAGGCGACGTTGTATTTTATCGCAACTATCGAGGTTCACGGCGTTGGCTCGCAAGGTGCTTTCTTCGCTGCCTCGGCCGCGCGATGTATTTGATTTTGGGGGCCTCTGGTGAGGTGCGTCGGCATCTCAATCAGCTGCGCCTCTGTCGTCGCACGGGTTCTGCCGCTCCCCGTCTGCTTTCAGCGACGGTGCCGTCCGGTCAGCGCCCTGGGGACCCATCTACTGGCTCGCCTCATCCCCAGGTGTTACCGACGATGCCTTCCATTTTGCCCCATGGCGACGCGCCACCGCAGCCGCCGCCGCCGCCGCCTGTTCTCCCGCCGGCGCCGCCCGCATTCGACGCTTCGCTGCAGCCGCCAAGCGCCTCCCTGGGTCACGCGCCGCCGATCGCTTCCCGGGACCAGCTGTCCTCCGCCATGGACCTCTTGCCCGCTTCAGACCACATGACGTCATCGCGCGTCGGATAGTCCGACGCAATGGAGGTCGACCCTTCGGCCCCTCCTGACTCTTTACGGGCGCATATCCGCATGTTGACGTGCACACTGGAGTAGGTTTTCAGGCGTTTCCTAGCTCCTCTCGGACCGAATGGCCGGGTGCGGGTGGCACAGCCTCGCCTGTTGTTAGGCTCCCCACCTCATCGCATACGTCAACATCGGGTCCTCCCCACGGCGGGCGGAAGCCTTATAACACGACCGTTCGCCGATTTGCGGGGGAGGAATGTGGTGTCACCGCCAGACACCACACTTGTTAGGTGGTAGCTTAAATCGGCCGCGGTCGCATTTAGTACATGTCGGACCCGCGTGTCGCCACTGTGTGATCGCAGACCGAGCGCCACCACAAGGCAGGTCTCGAGATACGGAATAGCACTCGCCCCAGTTGTACGACGACTTTGCTAGCGACTACACTGACGAAGCCTTTCTCTCATTTGCCGAGAGACAGTTAGAATAGCCTTCAGCTAAGTCCATGGCTACGACCTAGCAAGGCGCCATTAGCCTTACATAGTTTGATAGCTATCGTATGAAATGTCTCATCAAGAACACTTGTATCATCAAGGAATATTAAAAGATAAGTATTCGAGGAGCTGCATACTTTTCTTATGAGAATTCACTACTTATCCTGTTCCAGAATTCACGCCCGTCTGTGTTAGATTTCGGCCTCCTCTATCTACAAGGTGTTGGCACCTTTACCAACACATCAGTAAGCTATTTTTCAAGCCTCTTTTCAATCTATCTGAAGTCATTTAAGGAAGAAAGAGAGATAGCGATTCGGATTACATGGCCATTGTTTATTAAACTACATCTAATCCCAGGGGCTGGCCATACTGTAGTCTTCCTATTCTTTTCATCTTAACTTGGTGCTGGGACAGCCTGTTTTCTGGCTGACAGATACAGTGGGTCGGAAATGGGACAGGACAGACAGATTGCTATGAAGAAAGAACTACTCTCTGACATGAGAGGAGACCGTGGCCTCAGCTGCCTGTGCTCATGGAAGTCAGGTCACAGCATCTATTCTGTAGTTCACACAAATCGCCACACAAACAATGCAAAAGTGCTGCTCTCCTATGTTTTAACAAAAGCTTTTATCGATAACCTTCGCTTGCTTTCCCAAAGGAACACGGAGTGCTGCTCCAACGGGCCTAGCCTCATCTATGGCTTTTTTAATTTACAGATCCTCTGATATAAGGCTAGTGCTTTGCGCAAAAACATGCCATAAGTAGATTAGTCAGTGAAATCGCGGAAACAGGACTGAGGCTAATGTTTTTTCAGGAGTGGGAAGGTGATTTGCAATTTGATTAGACTGCTATTGTGATGCATTTTGTTGGTGGCACTCTGTGTGCTGGAGAGAATCAACTGTGGATGTGCTTTTCACTGTGGGCCGATATGACCAGCCAGGTGGGAAAGTGTTAGTGGGTGTGAAGACCCTATAAAATAAGGAGACACTGGTGAGAGTTCACGGTGGACGGAGTTCGGAGCACGTGGACGGGACACTGAAGTCGCATCTTGGTGGGCTACCTGGTCTCGAAGTTGTAGCCGCAGCTCCATGCACACGTCCTGTGCAGCCGAGGCATCCGCATATCAGCGGCTTCTAGCACAGCTGTTGGGGAGTATAAATTGCAGCAGCAGCATCATAGGGCATTCTTGGTCCATACTTGTTTTCAGCGTAATAATCCGTCTCAGATTAACATTTACTGTATTGAGTACATGAGCCTCTTGATTCAGCAACAAGTGTGCAGTCACGGTGTTAGTTTTAGGTTAACGAATTTTCATACCAAATTACTGTCTGATATTTCAACACATTTTTTTGGATAAATGGCAGCATCGGTCGTAAAGTTTGAAATCCTTTATTTTACAGACTGATTTCGGTCAGTGTGTGCCGATCTTCAGTACAAACTATGCGAATCTTGTATGCCCCATATGGTAATAGCACAGCATTTTCTATGAGGTGTAACATGTTTTGAGACGATTACTTTCAACTTCTGTTGGAAGTAAAAGATGTCTATTGGAAGTAAAAAATATATTGATAATAATAGGTCGTGGTGCACACGGTTGCCAATGCAATTAGACATCATGTTCGATATTTTCCATCGGAAGTGCTTAGTTACCTCATTGTGGGTAGCAACTCTGCAAACCAATCAAAATACAGTAGTTGAGTTTATAAATCGTCCAGCAGTTTTGAATAATCTTTTCATTTTTACTGTGTTTTATTCAATAAATTATCGTCTTTACTGGAAGATCACTTCTGTTGGACACCTTCCACTCATATTAAAATAAAGTCTCAAGTAAATCTCTGGTTTCGGATCTATAATTAGCGGCTTAGAAATCGCGTTATTCATTGAAATTGTACATATTAAATTTGTCAGATTACTTCTTAAAAGTGTGACTAGCCCAAAACTAGTTTTCTGGGTCCATAAGGCTTCTTGCCACATGTGTTTCACAATAGCACAGTACGCATTTGTTGCTTTATAGTCATTAGTTAGATCAGTGCAATGATTTGATGTGGAGCCTGCCAACAAGTGAAGAATTTCTTTCTCTTCCCCTTCAGGGTGTATGGGCTTGGTAATATCACCCAGTGACCTACGTGTATTCATGTAACTTTGCTTTCTATTGTTCCATTCAGACTTAACATCTGAGGGCTCTTCTATTGGCTTTTTGTGCTTGATTCCATACCTTCTGCAAAGTTTTTGCGAAATTTAGTACCGATTCTCCATCCTTCGCAATGTTGGTCTTGAATATTTGAAAAGGTAATGGCGTTTTACTGGCCATTTATCGCCTCATGTGGTGATAGCCCCCGCACTCTCATGAACCTTAGAATTATAATCGACGATAACGTATGGTAGTAGGGTATCCCAGTCATTATGACAGGTGTTCAAGTACAGATGTAACATCTTAGGTATTGGGCAATTAACTCGTTGTGTTCTCCCATTGACAAATGGATGCAAGGCACTTGTCCTTAACTTGTCACTCTGTACTGAATGTCAAAGCTAATCTATCCCTACATAAAACTGGTACTCTAATGTGTACTTAACATCTATGAAACACCAAGTTTCAACAACTAACTGTCTTCCTTTGTCTTAGCCACAGTGTCAAGTTACTGATTTGAGATACCCACCATTCCCACATTGCGCGAAAAATTATCTTCTAATGTCAGCATATAGTCGTTCCCTGCTAGTGTTCATGCAGAATGACCGAAGACGCCCTTATCAGTCTTTTCAAATGGCTCATTACCCTCCATTAATATCTGCAGTAGAGTATGCTGACGGTTCAGTTGAATCGATTGTGCACATAGTAATCAGTTATTTACGTTCTGGTACACACATCCTGCGTACATGTATGCCACCAGTAAAGCTCTGCGACACACACTTCTTCTTTCTCTGACCCTGACGGCTGGATAACATGTGGTCACGTGTCTGTCAAAACTCTGCATGAATTACAGCTGAAACTGTAACACGAGGCCCGAGAACCATCTCCTTTCACAGCTTACCATGGTGCATAATGTACTTTAGTTGCACTGCAGATAATTAACAGTGCTCATCAGCTGCCTGCACTTTCTGCCACTTTATAATGTTGTAACCCACTCGTTGTAACACACAAACCTTAGTACTGAGCCCATCTGTAATCTCATGATTCTTTCCAGGACGGTGGATTACCTCAAAATCGAATTCATTAAGGTTCAGTATCCAACACATTAATCTGTTGGATATTTCAACCCCAGAGGCCGCTTTAATGTTGTGTGAGTCCTTATTATCTTATATTTTCCACCATATAGATCACAATGGAAGTATGTTATTTCATATATGAAGCTTAGCATTTCCTTCTCCATAACACAATAATTCCTTTCTGCCTTATTCAACTGTTGTGATGTGGAGACTACCAGATACTCTGCTCGATTTAACACAAGACAACACAAACTTCTTCTGATAATATGGCACAAATAACAGTAGACCAGTGAACTACGATTCTTTTAATTCAACAAATGCATCTTCAAACTCTGATATCAAACGGAATTTTATTTTTTTAATAAGTGATAGAGAGGTCTTGTTTTTTGCATACCTCAGGACACACTTTGTATAATAATTCACTAATCACAGGATTTATAGTAACTGCTTCTCAGTATGAGGTGTTGTACAATACTGTGCGACCTTCACTAATCTACCATGTACTAAAGATTCCACTTCTTATAATGCAAAGTGTCACTTCTTTATGCTCAGTGACAGAGGTGTTGTGTGAAACCACTTAAACACCTCCTGTAACTGTAGCATGTGTTCCCACATATCCTTGTAAATACAATTGTGTAATCAAAATGTATCGTACACTATTTTCATTTTAGCACTCACAAAGCTACATCTAACAACCACTGAAATGTGGATACCGTATTCTTAATTCCAAAGGGCATAGAGCTATACTGGTAGTAACCGACGAAACTGTAAATAACAACTTCAGCTGGTCGGCAGGCGCTATTTCCAACTGTTGTTAGCTACTCTGCAAATCGATGTTCGGAAAGTATCGGAGCTGACTCCAGCTGACCAAAGTTTCTGTTACGTTCAGCTTTGGATAAGCACCAGTATTGTGTATGACATATATAATTACAGCCTAAACAAACCTTTGGTTGCATTCGTACTTTTTTTGATACAGACACCACTAGTACTGCACTGAGACTGTTACCTTACCACTGCATCAGGCCACGGCCTGAGGCGATTCGGTCGCCACTGAGGCTGACAGTATTTGTACGACGCCGCCTCAGCAATATTCCAGGCCTGCCAGCAGTATTTCACCGACAGCTAGCTTGTCTTCCCAGCCATGGGTTGTCATCTCTTCTGCAGCACTGGGTATGAAACTGCATCATACACTGACGGAAAAATATCACGACACCAAAAAAAAAAATTGTGTAGAGTAATGGCATACACTTGTCAAGTTAACATATTTAAGTGATTATAATTTTTGTGTTAGCAGAAGAGTCAACACCGTGTTACGAGTGGAGGCCGAAATGCACGCGTTTTAGCTCATGCAGGCTGGCGTGAAGAGGGAAGAACTATACTGACGTGAGGTCTGGAACATGACAAGGAATGAGAATTCAGAACACGGACATAATTAGTTGGTACTTAACTTTAATCCATTAATGATGAACGTCGCTCTTGACGGTACATGAGTCACAATATTATCTGTTCAGAGTGCTAGGAAGTCTCTCTAGACCTGCCGTGTGGCGGCGCTCGGTCTGCAATCACTGATAGTGGCGACACGCGGGTCCGACGTATACTAACGGACCGCGGCCAATTTAAAGGCTACCACCTAGCAAGTGTGGTGTCTGGCGGTGACACCAATATGATTTCAATATGACAGGTAATATGAGCGCGAGATAAGCAAATGCAAACACGAAATGCTTATAGATTAATAACCACTGTAACTGCAGAATGTTGCATGTAAACGTGTATGCATTATGTTGAAGAGGTGCCATCAGTTTGTGGGATAGAGATCCATGTTTGTTGCACTCGGTCAGCCAATACAGGGACGGATAAAGATGGTTGTGGATGACTCCGGAGTTGTCATACGTTGATGTCCCATATGTACTCGAATGCAGACAGACCTTGTGATCGAGCAGGCCAAGGCAACATGCCGACACTCTGTAGAGCATATTGGATTACAGCAAGCAGTGTGTGAGCGAGCGTTATCCTGTTGGAAAACACCCCGTGGAATTGTTTTCTTGATCATCAGCACAACAGGTAGAATTACCATATAGAGGTACAAATTCACAGTCTACGAGCATGAGATGAACACAAGCGTGCTCCAGCTGTTTTTATGAAATCGCACCCCAGACCATTACTCCAGGTGAAGGCCCAGTGTGCGTAGGACACAGACAGGTTGGTAGCAGGTCCTCAACTGGCTTCCTTTTAACCAACACAGTCCATTATTAGCGCCGAGACAGGACCAGCTCTCATCAGAAAGCACAACAGAGCTCGATTGACACCACTGAAGTCGTAAATGGCGGTGGTTTGGTGTCAGTGAAATGCACGCTTCGGGGCAGGTGGCTCGGAGTTTTCCTTCAAGTGACCGATTTGTAACCGTGACTGTGGTGCCATCTGCTGCTCAAGTTGCTGTTGAAAGATGCAGTACAATGCGCTAGAGCCGTACACCGAACACGATGGTCTTCCCTCTCGGTAGCGCGATGTGCTCATCCGGAGCCCGGAGTTCTTACGGCCGTAAATTCTCGTGATCACAATGTAATGCTATTGTTAATCTGTATATTTAAAAAATTTTTTGTTCAGTAACAATTTTGAAAAATTAAGCAAATACCATAACGAGAGTAAGCTTGTGTTAAGTGCAGTTTATCTTTTTAAAATGACCTCTTTGACGTAGTTGGAATAAATGTATTAAAACATATTTTGTAAATAATTATATAATATTTCAAGTACAACTGTAATTTATTATGTCAGTTTTGTATGTATGTGCTGTCATGCAATTGTAGATGGTTCATATTTAGCGTTTTTGTAAGTAGAAGTGTAAATTGAAAAGGTATAGGGATCATAGGTAGAACGAACTCCGTTCTGTGGTGGCATGGAAAAGGTGGTAGGGTGCGCGAGTGAGAATTTTGCGCGCAAGTGGCACACACAGTCGGTAGCTGCCTTGCAAGTGGTGAACACGCATTACGTTGGTCAAGCACTAGAGGCCCCGAATTTACCTGCGAGACTGGGTTTTGGCCTCGGACGTGTTCTACATGATTGGCACAGTACGGCAATAAATTAATAGCTCAGAAATTTGCAATTTTATCGTCGCCACCCAGAGGAAGACAGAGCTAAGTACATCAAGAGCCGTACCTGCGCAGTGTTACTACGCAGCACCGCCTCACGCCACCTTCGATATCAGCAGTATTTAGAAGTGTATCGCAGTATGAACCATCCATCTTCAATCAGTGGAATATGTGTCAAACGTACCTTTGTGTTTAACCGTAATGTTCCTATTACATTTACCTCAGTACGGTCCTTGCGTAAACGAATTTATTCCGAGTATCCTGATGTTTATTGAAGCTTGAATAATAGTAAATTACTGGCAAAAGTACTGTTTTGTTAGTATTTTCTGAAAATCATTATTAAATACTAAAGTTTGCACGTATCAGTTTAAGGGCCACCCCTTTGCGTGACCGCGAGGATAAGTTTTCAATAGCATTTCTGAAAGTAAAGTAACATAATTGTTTAACTGCAATAATCTTAACAGTAATTGTTCGTGTTGCTTCTCCAAGTCAAAGAAAGCCAGACAAATATTGGTGTTAGTAAAACGTGAACAAATAACAGTCCTAAAGAAATGAAATTTAGTCGTGTTAAATAATAGTTTTTGTCATATGAATGATAGCTATAAGTTTAATATTTTTTTTGTATCCTTGTTGAAACATATATGTGTCTTCTTTAAATAATTACTGAAGTATAGTGATAAATTCCGTAAGTAACAGAAAGTGGAATTAATAGTACTTGCTGCCAAGTGACCGTAGCAAATGGAAATTAAGTGGTTGTGTTTAAATTACGTAGTAAATGAAATTAGTTATTTACTCAGTGTTGAAATTTGACTTCATCTTTTTGTGTGTACGCTGTGCCCGATTTGGGTTGGCGGCCGTTTTATTAAGCGAAACAGTTTATTGTTATAACAGGAATTGTCTGATAAAAGGTTTCCAAAAGTAATTATTCTCACTGCTTTTCCCACAAACTGTACGATTCGGAGAAAAACAGTTCGATACTTTACCATTAGGTTGAACACGGTTAAAATCTCTCTCCGAGAGTCGATGGTTTGGAGTGTTGGTGCTGCGTGATTTTGTGGTGGTGTTCCTGCCGCTACTTACTACACAGTTCTGACATTCCGAATCGCGGATCTTCCGTCTTTACAGTGGTCGAACTTAAACGTTCTGGTACCGTATTGACGAGAACGCGAAAGAACCGTTGCAACCACTGCCAGTAATCACGTACTGTGGCTAAATTCCTGCCAAATATTTCTACAGAATCGCAGAAGGAACACCCAGCATCTCGTAGCCCTATTACACGACCTCATTCAAACTCAGTTGTTGGTAAGGTGTCTTTGTCGCCTTAAACGCATTCTTGAGTAAAATCAACCCATCGCGTCCGATTTCAAAGGTAACTAACGCTCACGAGCGCTACGGGCGTGTATTTAAGGCAAACCCCTTTTGCATCGCCGTAGTGGCGCTAGAAGCTCTCCTTTAATGCGACTGGCGCGAAATCTGAATAAACAACATCTGGTCAGATGTAGAAACACGCCTATTAACTTTGTTTTATGTCACATGACACCTTCTTGATGCTGCAATTCTTTACTCATCAAGTTCTATTGTATTACGTTATAATTTCTCCACTTGGCATGCCTATATGTCACAATTAAAGAAAATTGAGCCGTGTACGCCTCTTGTTCATCCCATTAATTGTCTGTCATCTTCTATTACGGTAGTGTTGCCTCGTTTTCTTATTCCATTTACTGGCGTCAATCACTTCCTGCCTTACTTGCCCGAGAGTGGTAGCAGCAGCACGCTTCGATAAGTGCACTATCGTACCATCTCTGGAGCGACCGATACTATTTCTGGGTCATCGTGTGTCAGCTAGTCTGCGAGTGGGAGACGGACTAGCAGGGCAGTCGCGACGGAGCAGCAGTCCAGGCGGTCGGTTGGCGTGGAGCAACAAGCAAGCCCCCATCGTGCGGTGTCGGCCTGGAGCCGCTGGCGGCGCGCACGCTCGGGTGGAGTGTGGTGTGCTGCTTGCGAGTGCTACGAAGTTCGTCGCCCACCGATCTTGGACATGAACGTTGAATCCTCACTTAACTTACTATCGAGCCTCAACTGTTTACATTTCTTCGTTTGATCCTGGTTGTCACTTTTGGGACATTCCCGCGAGCACCAACATGTGTGTATTTAAGTCGGCTAAGATCCCAGCCGTCTTCCTATGAAATTTAGCTTAATTCATTCCCTATTATGAAAGTTCACCAGCGGTATTTTCTGCCTTGTGGCCGTTGACGTTCCGGTTACCTGCCCTGGTCGTTGACGTAATTTTAGGAAGTGTATTTTCCTCGTCGTGTTGTTGCTGTCCAGCGCGCATGTAGCTCGACAGCTGAGGTGTTGTTGGTGGTTGTGGGCGCCAATATTTCGTGTGTCGTGTATTGAAATCTTGTGGTCGTTGTGCTGGTTGCTTGAAGCGGAACTGGTTTGGTTGATTGGTCGGTCGGCTGTATACCTCCAGATTAAGAAGTCGTTGGAAAGGCTGCCTGTCTCACCTAAATGGGCGTTAGTGTTACAATCCCAGGCCGACACTTGGAAACTTCTGAGCGCCGCTCCTTGCATGTTATGTAGTAAATTCCCTGTTTGGATTTTAGTTATTTTGTTGATGTGTGGCTTTCAGCGAAGTATCAATATCTTGCCCTTAAGGCATGAGTTTGATATACACTCCTGGAAATGGAAAAAAGAACACATTGACACCGGTGTGTCAGACCCACCATACTTGCTCCGGACACTGCGAGAGGGCTGTACAAGCAATGATCACACGCACGGCACAGCGGACACACCAGGAACCGCGGTGTTGGCCGTCGAATGGCGCTAGCTGCGCAGCATTTGTGCACCGCCGCCGTCAGTGTCAGCCAGTTTGCCGTGGCATACGGAGCTCCATCGCAGTCTTTAACACTGGTAGCATGCCGCGACAGCGTGGACGTGAACCGTATGTGCAGTTGACGGACTTTGAGCGAGGGCGTATAGTGGGCATGCGGGAGGCCGGGTGGACGTACCGCCGAATTGCTCAACACGTGGGGCGTGAGGTCTCCACAGTACATCGATGTTGTCGCCAGTGGTCGGCGGAAGGTGCACGTGCCCGTCGACCTGGGACCGGACCGCAGCGACGCACGGATGCACGCCAAGACCGTAGGATCCTACGCAGTGCCGTAGGGGACCGCACCGCCACTTCCCAGCAAATAAGGGACACTGTTGCTCCTGGGGTATCGGCGAGGGCCATTCGCAACCGTCTCCATGAAGCTGGGCTACGGTCCCGCACACCGTTAGGCCGTCTTCCGCTCACGCCCCAACATCGTGCAGCCCGCCTCCAGTGGTGTCGCGACAGACGTGAATGGAGGGACGAATGGAGACGTGTCGTCTTCAGCGATGAGAGTCGCTTCTGCCTTGGTGCCAATGATGGTCGTATGCGTGTTTTGCGCCGTGCAGGTGAGCGCCACAATCAGGACTGCATACGACCGAGGCACACAGGGCCAACACCCGGCATCATGGTGTGGGGAGCGATCTCCTACACTGGCCGTACACCACTGGTGATCGTCGAGGGGACACTGAATAGTGCATGGTACATCCAAACCGTCATCGAACCCATCGTTCTACCATTCCTAGACCGGCAAGGGAACTTGCTGTTCCAACAGGACAATGCACGTCCGCATGTATCCCGTGCCACCCAACGTGCTCTAGAAGGTGTAAGTCAACTACCCTGGCCAGCAAGATCTCCGGATCTGTCCCCATTGAGCATGTTTGGGACTGGATGAAGCGTCGTCTCACGCGGTCTGCACGTCCAGCACGAACGCTGGTCCAACTGAGGCGGCAGGTGGAAATGGCATGGCAAGCCGTTCCACAGGACTACATCCAGCATCTCTACGATCGTCTCCATGGGAGAATAGCAGCCTGCATAGCTGCGAAAGGTGGATATACACTGTACTAGTGCCGACATTGTGCATGCTCTGTTGCCTGTGTCTATGTGCCTGTGATTCTGTCAGTGTGATCATGTGATGTATCTGACCCCAGGAATGTGTCAATAAAGTTTCCCCTTCCTGGGACAAAGAATTCACGGTGTTCTTGTTTCAATATCCAGGAGTGTATTTTTATATGGGGCTTTCAGCCGAATTTTACTGGAGAGGTTTTAAGATAAGCCTTTCCGCCTTTTATATTGAAGCTCTTTCTAGGCCTTAAGCCGTTAAATATGTTTCTGATATGCGGCCTTCAGACGAGTATTAATATCTCTAAAATTAATTTCCTTGTCCTGCTCTTAAGTCATAAAACTGGTAGAAGCCGACCTCGGGGAAGATCAGTTTGGATTCCGTAGAAATGTTGGAACACGTGAGGCAATACTGACTCTACGACGTATCTTAGAAGAAAGATTAAGGAAAGGCAAACCTACGTTTCTAGCATTTGTAGACTTAGAGAAAGCTTTATGACAGTGTTGATTGGAATACTCTCTTTCATATTCTGAAGGTGGCAGGGGTAAAATACAGGGAGCGAAAGGCTATTTACAATTTGTACAGAAAGCAGATGGCAGTTACAAGAGTAGAGGGGTATGAAAGGGAAGCAGTGGTTGGGAAGGGAGTAAGACAGGGTTGCAGCCTATCCCCGATGTTATTCAATATGTATATTGTGCAAGCAATAAAGGAAATAAAAGAAAAGTTCGGAGTAGGTATTGAAATCCACGGAGAAGAAATAAAAACTTTGAGATTGGAGGGCAGCGTGGAGGGTAAAAATCGTAGAGGGAGACCAAGATATGAATACACTAAGAAGATTCAGAATGATGTAGGCTGCAGTAGGTACTGGGAGATGAAGAAGCTTGCACAGGATAGAGTTGCATGGAGAGCTGCATCAAACCAGTCTCAGGACTGAAGACCAAAACAACAACAACCCTTTTTCTAGGGCTTAAGCCGTTAAATTATTTGTTGGTGAGCGGCCTTCAATATCTCTTAAATTAATCTTCTTCTCTTGCCCTTAAGGCATAAGACTGTTACGCTTTTGAATGGAGTCTTCAGCCCAGTATGCATGAAATGTTTTAAGATAAGGCCTTCTGCCTTTTGATTGAAACTTCTCTTATTGCTTAATATGCGACCTCCAGTCTAGTTCCATTAAAATCAAATTGCTAATACCTTCAGCCGATTAGACTGAAGATTTAGAAAATTTTCTTGGGTGAAACCTCCAGAAGAACCTTCTATATCAGTTTTGCTTAAGCTTTGTGTCTCGGATTTTTGACTGTGGCCTTCAGCCAATCTAAAGTTAATCAAAGGAGGTCGATTAAAGTTTTGAGGGTTTTGCATACTTGTTGTAATATTGTGTGCTGATAAATAAAGTTTGTATGTTGAGTACAACTGACAGGCCCCTTTCCACAATCTAATCCGCTCTGTCCTGCTAGCCCAGGCATTTCAAAAATCTTGGTTGGTCTTCTGCTGTGGAAGGAATGAGGATCTGCTACTGTCTGTTGTCTCATCCACTGTCTGCTGTTACTGATAGTCATAGTAGATTCCTGTAATGATCGTGCGACAAATAGGTTACACAGCGGCAGTATCTTATTGGTAATGATGCAGCCTGATTAAAAAATTGGCTCTTAGCACTGTGGGACTTAATTTCTGAGAACTTAGAACTACTTAAACCTAACTAATCTAAGGACATCACACACATCGATGCCCGAGGCAGGATTCGAACCTGCGACCGTAGCGGTCGCGCGGTTCCAGACTGTAGCGCCTAGAACCGCTCTGCCAACTCGGCCGGCCGGCCTGATTAGCACTGATCGTAATCCACTAGCAAGAAACAGAAAATGCGAAAAAAAAGAAATTTAACTGCAGGCGTAGCGAAATGGCGATAAACGAGACACCTCATGCGGTATGCAATCCATGCCAAAGCTGTTCACCAGCCAGGCTTATATTTCGGCTAATGGCACTGCTCACGTGACACATTGATCTTTTCTTTCGCCGCTGACTGTGATTCCCCAGATAGTGACTTGGAACGTCTCTGATTTCCCACTGCTATATATTCACTGTAGGGGTGATTAAATCCCTCCCATCTTTAGTTGGTATGTAGGACCAACAATAGCATTACCAGCTGGGAGGGAGGCGGGCGTAGGCTTAGCTCAGTTTCCTGTCATGGGAATGAGCCACAATGCACCTCTGGAACAGCCAGTTACGATGGCCAAGTATGGTCCTACGGGGCTGGCGGAGTAGACAGCTTATGGGAGGCGGAAAATCGAAGTGGCACAACAGGGTCTGGGTTGGGCATCGGCAGAGGGAGTGGTTCCACGTCCACAGGCCCTCAAACTCTACTCCACTCGCCTGTGTGCTTATGAGAGTGGCTGTAGGAGCACAGGCTGTAGTTGCGATGAACTGGTAGTAGGAGTGGCACAAGGTTACTGCTGGTGATACAACGGTTGGTTGCGTGGGTGTCGAAGTCCTGGGTCAGAGGTAGTGGAGGGAGTCACAGGGCCACTGTTCGTGCAACAGTGAAATTATAGAGTTGTATCGTTGACTGTCGATAGTCGCCTCTCTGTCGAGCACAAAGCAAGAGTGGGCAGTCGTGGCGCAGCTTTCGTGGAGCGTGGGCGGAGTGTTGTGTTGAGGCCATGGCTGTAGCACGTATCTTGCAAGCTATGGTGAAGTAACTGAAATGTTTGGCACACGAGTTTCGCGTTTAAATTAAGTGTTCACGACGTAGTATCAACATTTATCCAAAAGGTGATGTTTCTCGGTTTCGTGCGTCGTGTCGGGAGAACAACAATCAACGCGTCGCGAAGGTTACGGAAAAATAATGTGGACTGGTATGATGTTCATCGCAAGTTCTAAGTGAAACAAACATGTTGACTGGCTGAATATCACGAGCGCAGGTACTTTCTCATCCGTATATCGCACGCGAAAATTTATGGAGCATCCACGTCGCGATTCGGTCATGCGCATGCTAGTGTTGAAAGATTTTGAATTGTTTAGTACTGTTGGAAGAACTATGTCAATCGTAGACTGATAAAACAGCCGTTGAACAGTGATCATTTTGTGTTCTATGTACCGTGTTTTTGCATCGGATGCCATCAAAAAAATGATTCAAATGGCTCTAAGCACTTAACATCTGAGGTCATCAGTCCCCTAGACTTAGTACTACTTAAACCTAATTTATCTAAGGACATCACACACATCCACGCACGAGGCAGGATTCGAACCTACGACCGTAGCAGCAGCGCGGTTCCGGACTGAAGGGCCTAGAACCGCTCGGCCACAGCGGCCGGCGGATGCCATAATTTTGACAGCAACCTTATTCGTAACAACGGACACGTTCTGGTAGTACAAATACTGATCACCTCCATTGTGGAACAATGTTAATTGTGAACACTGCAGCCCACCCTGTGCGAGTGTTTAACAGAATACAGTGTACCAGATCGACTTGGTATTGTTCGTGTGAGTGGCTCCTTTCCCTGCTGTACAATAGTTATTTCAGGACACATCATAGCAGGCAGCGCAGAGAGCAGCATATCAACAGCCGCAGGAAGGACCAGGTACGTGGGCTTACATTACATTTATCGTTTTCCATGGATCCCTTGGAGGGGAGTCTTTCGGATGTGGGAAGAGTCAAAGTCTTTTTTTCTTTTTTTACTCAGGTGCGTTGATACTGTACATTTCTAATGCAGACAGAGTTATGAGCTATAATCCTTGTGAAGCTATTCATCGATGGAGTAGAAGGAGTTGGGCAACAGGAGGTTCTTTAATTCACTCTGAAACCCATCTTTATCATTTGAAAGACCTTTGATATGCTCTGGTAAGTTATTGAATACATGAGTACCCATGTATTTGACTCCTTTTTGTACTACTGTTAAGCTTTTATAGTCCTTATACATATTGTTTTTGGTTCTGGTATTGTAATCATGTTTTGCACTATTTCGTGTAAAAGAGACATGTTGGAAATGATAAAGGACATCAATAAGTATATGTACTGAGAAGTAGTAGTTAGAATACCAAGTTTCTTAAAGAGGTCACTGCATGACGATCTAAGACTGACACCAGATATAATTCTAATAACTGATTTCTGAATTTTGAAAATGTTCTCTTCGTGAGAGGAATTTCCCCAAAAGATAATTTCATAACTCATTAGTGAATGGAAGTAGGCTGAATAAACTAACTTCTTCATTTTTAAATTACCTATTTCTGCTATAATGCGTACTGCAAATGTAGTTGAACTAAGGCGTTTCATTAACTCTAGAGTGTGAGTTTACGAAATTAGATTGTGGTCAATTTGTAGCCCTAAAAATTTGACACTGTCTACAGCTTTAATTTCATTGTCTGAATATATTATACTTAAAGGGTCAGGTACTCTTCGTGAGGTACTAAGCTGTATGTACTGTGTCTTGTCAAAATTCAGTGATAATTCATTTGCTGTGAACCACCCATTGATACCTATAAATATTTCATTAGTTGATTGCTCAGTGAAATCATGGGTACTAGTTTTTATACCAATACTTTATCATCTGAAAATAAGACAAAATTTGCATTTTGTGACACTGCATTGAAAGGTTATTAATACATAGTAGGAACAAAAAGGGACCTAAAATAGAGCCCTAGGACACCCATTATCTGATGGTTCAAATGGTTCTGAGCACTGTGGGACTTAACATCTGAGGTCATCAGTCCCCTAGACTTAGAACTACTTAAACCTAACTAACCTAAGGACATCACACATCCATGCCTGAGGCAGGATTCGAACCTGCGACAGTAGCAGCAGCGCGGTTCCGGACTTAAGCGCCTAGAACCACTCGGCCACAACGGCCGGATTATCTGATGGTTTCATATTTTGAATTACTATTGTTATGTGGTAAGCCTGATACAGACACATGCTGTTTTCAATTAAAAATATAGGATAAGAACCATGCGCCTGCTACTCCTGTTACCCCATAATATTTTAACTTTTGTGTAAGGATATCATCCTTAACACAATCAAAAGATTTAGCAAGATCACAGAATATTCCAAGTGGTAATAACTTTTGATTTATTGATTCTAATATTTCATCTGTAAAAGTGAATATACCTTCATCAGTTGACAATCCTTTCTGAAATCCAAAATTATTATGAATGAGAATATTATTCTGTACTAAGTGTTTATAAAATCTATTGTACATAACCCTTTCAAACACTTTTGAAAATATTGCCAATTATGAAATGGGACTAAAGTTTTCATTGATGATTTTTCTCCTTTTTGTGCAATGGTTTTACAATAGCATATTTAAGCCTATCTGGTAAAGTATCGCTGTGGAGGGATTCATTACACAAGTAACTCAGTATGTCACAATGTTCTGAGGAGCAACATTTAATTATGGTTGTGCTGGTTTCATCATAACCACTGGAACATTTGTTTTTATGAGAACTAATAATATCAGAAGTCTCTTTCGGTGAAGTAGGATATAGTTGAATTTTGCCAAACTTCAGCATTTTTTTAAAAATATTTTAAGCTGTCTTCTGAGGAACTATGCAAACCTAAGTTGTCTGCTACTGAAAGGAAAAAGTTGTTGAAAGTGTCTGCAATTTTGGAGAAATCTCTAATCAACTCATTATTTACATTAATATAATTTCCTCATTTGCCTGATTAGTTTATTCTGTTTCACTTTTTACTATGTTTCATATGGGTTTAGGCACACGGTCGTTAAATGTCCAGTCCCGTTCCTGTGGCTAGGGAGTGTTGAACAGTCTCGAGTGCTAAAGGCCAGCTGTTAGTAGTGCTGCATATCTACCCTCTTCCCCACACCGGTTGTTAGAAGTTACAACAGTCTAAGCCGGAGCTGATTTCGGGTCTTTTCTGACAGCTTCACGTGGTTGTATGAACGTTCTGTGTGCTTTACTCAAGTTGTGAAACACCTGGACCATTAAAACGACCATCTTAATTTTTCTGTGTTCTTTATTAATCTAGTCCCGAAACTTTTTGGACTGACATCCTTACTACACATCCTTAAATTCTTCTTTAAATCTCATTATTAGCACCAAAACGAATGAAAGGTGTAACTTAAAAATAAAACCTGGGAAAAACAGAATTCGCAACACATTGCAGTGATATTATGCGGTTTGGTTTTCCAGGTGGCATAAAATTTTACGTCATGTTTAGTGGCAGGCAAAGTGTTAAGTTGTTTCCCTTCTGTGCTGTAGATCTTTCAAAGGCCTACTTCAGTTTCAAAGACGTAAAAACTTTTAGTACCGAAGTTGATTAAAACAAAATATACGTTAAGCGTTTGGTGAGTAACTCATCTCATTTAATATGATCACCAATTGGAAATTTGATTTTTACTGCGTTAGCCGTCTGTAAAATATTATAGGTGCCCGCCAGACCTGGAACGCCATATCAGTGTGGTCATAATTAATTTTGTCAGGTTGCATCACAATTAAATACGTAAATCTTCAAAGGCAGCGTCGCTTTATAACAGCAAACGATAACTGCATATAACGTGCTCTCTGCAAAAGAAAGAGTAAGCACATCTAGCAAACAATTAATCGAATACTAACATCATATTAATTACCGAATCAACCACAACTCCAGACAATAAACTTCAATGTGACACCAGCTCTGGCAGGCATCCCCTTTAGTGTACAAAGTAAACTATTTAACGTGGAATTCCGTAATATTCATGCGATTAATATGTACGTTTGGAATCACTGAATTTGCATGTCCTAATTAATTCTGATTTTTGTGTATTTATTTGCAAGGGATGTACGAAATCCAATTCCCCTAACTTTACTCAGATACGCTAAATTGAATTAATTTACGTAGCTGCAAATGGAATGCCTGATTACTGACTTTAAAACGCTGCTAGATGTAAAAAATGTCTCCCACAGTGACCAACAATATGCAACTGAATACTTTTGGCGTGCTTTTTTAGCATTTAAATACGATATAGGTATGAATGTATTATAACTACATTTTGTATACTAATTGCGATTGGAGGATTGCGCTGAAGAAACTACCAGGAAGATCAGTGTAGCATTCTCATCCTACGTTGTAAATTAACAAAATAAAGTTATTTTCAGAACAACTCTGAAGCCAAACACGCAAACATGTTTCATCAGTGGCAAAACGAGACGGAAATTTGAGACGCGGATAGCAGTGAATTTCCCAGAATGTGCAAGAGCAAAAGAACTCAGGAATACTGCTTCAATAAAAGGTAATGCTCCCCAAGTGCTCTACGATGTAAAGCGTTGTCAAAAGGGTTCAAATGGCTCTGAGCACTATGGGACTTCACATCTGAGGTAATCAGTCCCCTAGAATTTAGAACTACTTAAACCTAACTAACCTAAGGACATCACACACATCCATACCCGAGGCAGGATTCGAACGTGAGACCGTAGCGGTCGCGCGGTTCCAGACTGAAGCGCCTAGAACCGCTCGGCCACTCCAGCCGGCAAAAGTGTTGTCAAATGTTTGAAATTCTCAAAAAAAAAAAAAAAAAAAAAAAAAAAAGGCACAATCTGCACGAAAAGACAGATAGTATTGAGAGCTGGCACGCCACTTTCTCACTTTAACAACATTGTCAGTCAGATTACCGTTCATATTATAGGTCATGATCTTTGTGTTCGCCGGTACTACATTTGGTATGTGTGGTTTGTGACTTTTTTTCATGGGGAAATTGCGAGCAAAATGTTCTTATAACTGCATGAGTAACCTGCAGAGAACTTGTACCCAAGGGGCCATATTGGAGAGGATGGAGAACAGTGGGAGAGATGAATTGGGGGCCATCGCTGAGTGACTCCGGGAAGCAGCGCTCAGTGTATCGTACCTGCAAAGGTACTTCTGTTTGTAGCATGCTCCTCCTTGCACTTAGGGTCATAAGAAGGGTGACGATCTGTAAAACATTTTACATGGGCCATGCGGCAGTCCGCCGGCAAGGCGGTCAGTTGCGAGGAAGTGGATGGAGGAAGCAATTTAAGAGAGATTGCTGTAATCGGAGCTTTCGTGCAAACGATGGAAAGATCTAAGAATTCTGTGCATTCTCATGTTAGAAGCTGGGATGATACAAACATAGCGGGTGGTGTACGTGTTTAGTGAGTGCAAGACCGTAACCCCTCCTTTCAACCGCCAGGAAATTGACAGGTTCTTTTAAAGAGCGGCAAAGAGATATACTCCACGGCTACAAATGTCTGGGAAACTTAACAGCCTTCTTTCCGAAACTGAAAATGATAGTGCCAGAAAGATGATAGCTCTCCATAAATGGACTGTGGTCCCGTCTAGGTAAATGTTTTATTTTATTTTATTTATTTTTTGTTTTTCAAAACATGGCCGTGCTTACCGTGAACACGACACCCTCTTTCTTCAGACAAGAGAGATTTGTTGTCGCTGATTACCTCCTCTCAGGACATGGAAAGTGGAGGCTTGCTTCCCCAGCGTGGCAACCGCAGTGCTGTGTCTGGATTGGCTACCAGGCCAACAGAAGTCAAGAGGGAAGATTCAGTGAGTAGAGGATATGTAGATTGGTTTGGCTCCCATACCGAAGCTTGGTGGAAAGTGGTTGTGATTCTTTGCCTTTTTCGTCTTCCGGTCCTCCTCTGGTGCAGAAAAATTGCTCTGAGCACTATGGGACTTAACGTCTGAGGTCATCAGTCCCCTATAACTTAGAACTATTTAAACCTAACTAACCTAAGGACATCACACACAGCCATGCCCGAGGCACGATTCGAACCTGCGGCCGTAGCGGTCGCGCGGTTCCAGACTGTAGCGCCTAGAACCGCTCGGCCACTCCGGCAGCCTCTGGTGCAGAAATTCAGATCTTTCCCTAGTGGGTGAAACTTGTGGGCTGTATCTTGTGATGGGCTAATAGCCAGTGGCAGTTTCCAACTGAACGACAGTGGAACTGCGTATCATCTCCGACATATCGCGTGTCACGAGTGTCAATACCTGAGTCGGCCGTCTGACGTTTGACAGTTCCAGCATGTACCGTCTTGTATGTGAGTGAAATTGGTTAGGCCAGACCAGTGAACGGGTGCACCTCACAATGAATCTTACCGGGATTTCAGGGCTCCGTTACAGAAGCTCCCCACATTCTGGTAACCAGAAATTTTCGTGGACGCGTCAGAATATTACAGCTGTCGCAGCGCGCTGCTCCTCGCACACAGCTCGTCGTTTTTCTGCTGCTGCCCGAATCAAGGTGAAAGAGTAAAGCACTGCTTCACTGGTGTAGGGTCGTTAAATTATATTCACAGCTCCCTGTTTTCAGGTGAACCGTAATTTTGGTATACTTGGTCATTCAATAGAGATGGGCCTCGCAGTGGATTCATGTAAACAAAGTCAGAGCGTGTTGTAAAAGTGGTTCATTCAGAGGGGAATCTGTGTAGCTTTCACCTCAATATATTCTTTGACAATCAAAAAATTCCTTCCAGAATGAGATTTTCACTCTGCAGCGGAGTTTGCGCTGATATGAAACTTCCCGGCAGATTAAAACTGTGTGCCCGACCGAGACTCGAACTCGGGACCTTTGCCTTTCGCGGGCAAGTGCTCTACAATTCTTTTTTTTTTTTTTTTTCCGTTCGCTGCATCTGCTCGGGGCGGACGTCGTAAGACATCCAGTTAAGTTCGTTGTTGATCTGTTGACTCAGTTTTTTTATTACAGAGGGCACATTACCCTCTGACCAAACACGCTGAGCTACCGTGCTGGCTGACCAACTGAGCTACCGAAGCACGACTCACGCTCGGTACTCACAGCTTTACTTCTGCCAGTACCTCGTCTCCTACCTTCCAAACTTTACAGAAGCTCTCCTGCGAATTAAAATATTCCTTTTCTGATTTACGTTGTCATTTTTGTGTAAGATTTATGAGCTAATTGTAGTTACAATTGTAAACTGAAACACGCCACTGTTCTCATTCACACTCCCTCAACTATTCACTGCTTTTATTTTATTGTGGTGGTACATCGTTACACCAGCAATTTAAGGTTCAACCACATTAAATTAGTTAATTTAATTATTAATTAGAGTTCTGAAAGTGACGACAGGCATAGACAACAAATGTGCCCTGAGTAAATTTACTAATTCATGTATAAAAATTAAATGATTACCACACGATTTGAAGGTTTTGAGAACTTTTTTCTTTATGTAAAAATAATAACATTTAGTACGTATTTGTGATTAAAGCAAGCGGCAGCTTGCAATGTATTATAAGCACAAGAACACAGAAGAACCGATATTAAAAGAAGACCAAGAGAAAAACTGTCGGGTTAGTAAGAGTTAAAGCCAAGTGTCTAGTTTTATGTGGTCTACTGTTCAGCTTGTTTATCGAAGAGACAGTTAAAGAAAGAAATATTGAGAAACGGGGTTAAAATTTACAGTGAAAAGATATCAACTGCTGTGCTCTCTAAATGTGAAGATGAATTACAGCCCCTTTTGAATATAGCAGTTACTGGCTACGGATTGAGAGTACTGGTGCCGGCGAAGGTTCGAGTCCTCCCTCGGGCATGGGTGCGTGTGTTTGTCCTTAGGATAATTTAGGTTAACTAGTGTGTAAGCTTAGGGACTGACGACCTTAGCAGTTAAGTCCCATAAGATTTCACACACATTTTTTGATTGAGAGTAAACGTTAAACATTCAGACTCAGTAGAAGTGATAACAGCCACAAACATCAAATTTGAGGACGACACAGTAGATGACGTGCAAGTGTTGTGTTGGTCTGAGCACAAAATAACTCATAACAGACGAAGCATAGACATAAGAAGCAGACAGACACAGGCGAAGAGTGCATATCAGTATAAGTCACTTGGGAATCAAATAAACAGGACTTATAGGGAAGTCGAGACGATATGGCTGCAGGACAAAAGCGAAGAATTTGAAAAAAAAAAAAAAATCGACATTGCAAGAAATGATTCATAGTGTAATGAAGTCGTAACAACCTTTGATACAATTAAAAACAAAGGCAACAAGATTAAGAGCGCAACATGTATTCCGCTATTAAAGACACAGACACTACGATCAAGGCCTCTACGAGGTAGAAGCTGCCTGATGATATGAGAGAAGAAGAAATGAATGGGAGCCGATAAGGAACACATAGAGGAACCAGTATTTCAGTCTTAATTTGACAGTGATTTGGAAGACTTGGCATCAAATAATGTGGAAAACATCAGATACAAGGGTATAACCAGGCGTCCTCCAGGAAACTGTGTTAGGCCTACTGTTATTTTCTGTATACGTAAACTATATGGTGGACAGGGTAAGCACCAGTCTGTGGCTATAGTGTATGAGAATAAGAAAAGGTGCCGCCGTTGAGTGACTGTAGGAGAATGCAAGATGGCAGACAAAATTTCTAGTTAGTGTGATGAGTGACAGCTAGCTGCAAAGGTAGAAAAGTGTAAGTTAATTCAGCTGAGTAGGAGAAACAAACCCATAATGTTCGAATACTGCGTTAGTAATGTGATGCTTGACACGGTCACATCGATTAAATATCTAGTTCTAACGTTGCAAAGGAATATGGAATGGAATGAGCATGTAAGGACTGTATTAGGGAAGGCGAATGGGTTTGGGGATAATGAAAGAAAGTGTGGCTCATGTGCAAAGGAGACCGCATATAGGAAACTAATAGACCCATTGTTGAGCATTGTTCGAGTGTTTGGGATGCGCACCAGGTCGTATAAAGGAAGACATCGAAGCAATTCTGAGGCGGGCTGACGGATTTGCTATCTGTAGGTTCGAACTACTCGTAAATATTTCGGAGGTGCGTCGCGAACTCAAATAGGAGAGTCACTGGAGGGAAGGCGACATTCTTGTCGAGGAGCACTGTTGAGAAAATTTAGAGAATCGGCATTTGATCCTGACTCCAGAGCGATTCTATTGCCGCCAACGTACATTCAGCGTAATGACAATGAAGATAAGATTAGAGAGATTAGGGTTCGTACGGAGACATCTAGACAGTCTTTTTGCCTCGCTCTGTCTAAGTGGAACAGAAAATGAAATGACCAATAGCACTACAGGGTCCCTCCGCCACGCACCACACAGTGTCTTGCGGAGAATGTAGATGAAGATGTAGAAGAGTTTCGGAAAAATAACATCGACACAATCCCGAAGATAGCAAAGGGGGATCATTGAAAAAAATATCGGACAATCAGCTTAACAGATCATCTATCAAGGTTACTGACAAGAATAGGACGCAAATAATCGAAGAAGAAAAACAGAGCGAGTTGGCAACTTGGGTTAGCATTCAGGCCTTGCATTCGGGAGGACAACACGTGGCGGCTGCTGTATGAAAGCACTTTCGACACACTGCGGATTTACTGGTATTTTTTCTTTGAATGCTGTTAAAAGTAACATACATTCTGAAATATGAAAGGAACGGCACTTAAGCCTACCGCGATAGCCTACCGCGCTACTACTCCTCTAGACTGTGTGAAACTTGGCATCAGGATTGCGAGTATACCTTAAGTTGTGCACATTTTAAGGAGCTTTAGCGCAAGCGTGACTCGCGTGGCCTAATTGACATACAGGCCAAATGCATACGGATTTGATACAGAACAGGCACGGTTCACGGTGTGCAGAGCTGGCCCTCGCTACTCAACTAGAAGCTTACGTCACTGCAACCAGGTGGTACCACAACTACGTTCGCTCGGCATAAATTCTGCTAGACGATCGGACACTCCTCAGATACGTTAATCCACTCACCATATAGTGTGGTAAAATTATATCGGACGTCAGTATACGTTAAAATTATACTAACAGTAAACCTATTTTGTGGGTTTGTGAATGAGTTATAGTATATTAAGTTACGAATTTTATCGTACACTAATCCATTTGAGGCGCTAAGGATCATAAGGGCTTAAAGCACGTGATGGTCGATTGTGAGATTGTAGCATTTATTCATGCTCCTGAAATGTGCTGATCTTATTGTGCGTCAGATTTATCTCTACTGTCGGCCCACTCTGTATGCATGAAAATTCATGAAAAGTCTTATCAATGATTTCTTGATATTCACTTAAATGTGAGGTCGACGACGGTGTGCTCTGGGCCCTTACGGATCTAAGCGCCTATCTGGTTTTTAATGCGATTCTGTCTGTTTTAATTATTCGGAAGTTGACCGTCTGGTTTTAAACTTTCTTTGCTTTTTGCGTTTAAGTTGATTGGGAAACCGTTGAGATTGAACTTAACATATACATATGAGAAATGAAAGGTTGCAATAAATTTTTTATCTGTGATTATTACTTTACATATGAAATATTCTGTTGCAGATTAATAAAAACGAATTTCTTTGAATATTCCCAAATATTTTACTTTTATTCATGTTCTAAAGCTGTTTGTGCAAGAATGAAAATATTATTGTCCATCGAACTTAGCAAACATTTTCACGTTGCAGTGGATTTTTGTTTAACTGGATATACCCCCGACTAGCTTTGAAGCATAAGACTATCTTTACAATATGAGAATGTTTTCTTTTTTCATATTTCTAAGCTCTCATGAAAATAATCCACTTTAAATACACTTTACGATATGTTCAGAATTTATAACTTTTTTAATTAAAATTTATAAAAGCTGCAGCTTGTATCCACCTGTGAATGCACGAGATAAAATCTACTATCTCTTTTTATTTTGCGTCTGCAATGCTGTGAAAAGAAACACTTTATTATTTTCCTTCACCTCTACCTGTATCCTTTTTAGGATGTGGTCGTTATTGCGATCGTATATTTAAATCTGCCGCTGTTGCAGACTGCTCGCTCGCGGCGCAGCTCCGCACCGCCAGCAATATCCAATAAAATGCTGAAATTTCTTAAATGAAATGGGTGATGTCCGGTGCGAACTTTGCAGTAATTGTGACAAACAGATTTTACTAGAAAAATATATTTTAACAGAAACAATTAAAATCTTTACACACCTTTTATAATCCCAGCTACAAATGGCGTCGATCATCGACTCACGACAAATGAAGACTACGTAAGAGCCTAATGCAACGTCACGGGTTCCTCTTCCATTCAGTCCGTGCAGAAGACAAGCGACTCTATTAAAATATATTGCCTAATTATATCTTAATTAATTCTTGTACATTCTTTCTTTTTTGGTTACATATCGTTTCTACTGTGGCGGTTTTCAAACCCTCCGCGCAGATAGTATTTCACACTCTTTGAATAATCATTTATAATAACAAAATTCATAATTATCTTTTTACTCACAAAATTAAGTGTCCTTTTGAAATTCAATTAACAGAAATACATATAAATTATTTGTTACAGTGAGCATCATACATCGAAATGTTCTTTTAGCTTTCTCTTTGGATGCGTGCTGCCAGAGAACGTTACAGATTCTAATCAAGTGACAATGTTGGTGCCGGCCGGGGTGGCCGAGCGGTTCTAGGCGCTACAGTCTGGAACCGCGCGACCGCTACGGTCCCAGGTTCGAATCCTGCCTCGGGCATGGATGTGTGTGATGTCCTTAGGTTAGTTAGGTTTAAGTAGTTCTAAGTTCTTGGGGACTGATGACCTCAGAGCCATTTGATTTTTGAAATGCTAACGGAAATGTAAAGCTATGAGGACGAGTCGTGAGTCGTCCTCGGGTAGCTCAGTCGGTAGAGCACTTTTCTGCGAAAGGCAGAGGTCCCGATTTCGAGTCTCGGTCCGGCACGCAGCTGTAACCTGTCAGAAAGTTTCATATCAGCACACAGTCTGCTGCAGAGTGAATGTCTCATCCTGGGAAGAGAAAAGGAAATTACCAGGTAAAGTTAGCCGCAAAGGAACCAGCGCCTCCGAGATCCTTTGATTGAGATAGTGACTACAATCGAACATTTAACGAGAAAGTGTACAGTTGGCACAAGTTGTTGTGTGGTTGCAGCATAAGAATATCTGATTTTCAGCCCGGAAGTAAATTCGTGAACTTATATATCTGTTAAGGATCTTGCACATTTGTCGGAAAAAATGTAAAACCAGGAAAACTTCCACTTATACAAAAATGCAAAACGGTGAGCCGCGAAAGCTTACACATTATTCCGTTACTGCACTAGACTGTACTTAATTATGTACAAAACAACAAATTTCCACACAAAGAATTCTTTGTTTTGTCAGATAAGTTATGCATCTTAGTATTATTACTAAGTTTGTTATTATTATTGGCAGTGGCTGTAGTTATATAAACTTGCTCATAAGGGCAACTGTAATACAGATGCTATCAATTTCACACTCTCAGATTTATTTGAATCTAAATATTAGTCAACACCCAGACTGCACTCACTAGCCACCACTAGGGACAGCAGTTCAAATAGCCTGTGACGCTTCATTTAGTGTAACTTCAGTCCAGCGATGTCGTTAAGCTGTACACTGGTCATGGTCTAGTTAGTGGAGGAAGTTAAGGAACTGCTGCTTCGGCCACGAATAACTTGGTGAGCGACGGTTTTCGGCGATGGAGTGGGTAGCGAAGGCCTCGGGAACCCTGGACACAGCGAATTCAATCTGTTCTCAGAAACGTTTACCGAGTCACCTTGCTATCTCGTAATCGTCAAGGAAGCATAGCGGCTGTGGGAACTCCGAAGCAATTTTGCAAACATAGAACGAAGGTCTGTCGGCAGCTGAGAAACGCCGGACACAGCCAAGTTCAAGCCGTTCTCGGAAACGTTTGTTACGACGCCTTGCGAGCCATGCAGTTGTTATGGAAACGTAGCGGCTTTGGGAACTCCGAGCTATTTTGCAGACATAGAATGAGGGTGTTTCGGCAGCTGCCAAATGTTGCTTTTCCATTGACTGTTATACCCGTAGTTCCGAGGCCAGACAGTTACACTATTGGCCATTAAAATTGCTACACTATGAAGATGACCTGCTACAGACGCGAAATTTAACCGACAGGAAGAAGATGCTGTGATATGCAAATGATTAGCTTTTCAGAGCATTCACACAATGTTGGCGCCGGTGGCGACACCTGCAACGTGCTAACATGAGGAAAGTTTCCAACCGATTTCTCATACGCAAACAGCAGTTGACCAGCGTTGCCTGGTGAAACGTTGTTGTGATGCATCGTGTAAGGAGGAGAAATGCGTACCATCACATTTCCGGCTTTCATAAAGTTCGGATTCTAGCCTATCGCGATTGCGGTTTATCGTATCGCGACATTGCTGCTCACGTTGGTCGAGATCCAATGACTGTTAGCAGAATATGGAATCGGTGGGTTCAGGAAGGTAATACGGAACGCCGTGCTGGATCCCAACGGCCTCGTATCACTAGCAGTCGAGATGACAGGCATCTTATCCGCATGGCTGTAACGGATCGTGCAGCCACGTCTCGATCCCTGAGTCAACGGATGCGTACGTTTGCAAGACAACAACGGTCTGCACGAACAGTTCGATGACGTTTGCAGCAGCATGGACTATCAGCTCGGAGACCACGGCTGCGGTTAGCCTTGACGCTGTATCACAGACGGGAGGGCCTGCGATGGTGTACTCAACGACGAACCTGGGTGCACGAATGGCAAAACGTCAGTTTTTTGGATGAATCCAGGTTCTGTTTACAGCATCATGATGGTCGCATCCGTGTTTGGCGACATCGCGGTGAACGCACATTGGAAGCGTGTATTCGTCATCGCCATACTGGCGTATCATCCGGCGTGATGGTATGGGGTGCCATTGGTTACACGTCTCGGTCACCTCTTGTTCGCAGTGACGGCATTTTGAACAGTGGACGTTACATTTCAGATTTGTTACGACCCGTGGCTCTACCCTACATTCGATTCCTGTGAATCCCTACATTACAGCAGGATAATGCACGTCCGCATGTTAAAGGTCCTGTACGGGCCTTTCTGGATACAGAAAATGTTCGACAGCTGCCGTGGCCAGCACATTCTCCAGATCTCTCACCAAATGAAAACGTCTGGTCAATGGTGGCCGAGGAACTGTCTCGTCACAATACGCCAGTCACTACCCTCGACGAACTGTGATATCGTGTTGAAGCTGCATGGGCAGCCGTACCTGTACACGACATCCAAGCACTGTTTGACTCAATGCCCAGGCGTATCAAGGCCGTTATTATGGCCAGAGGTGGTTGTTCTGAGTACTGATTTCTCAGGATTTATGCAGTCATATTGCGTGAAAATGTAATCACATGTTATTTCTAGTATAATATATTTATCCAATGAATACTCGTTCTTCTTGGTGTAGCAATTTTAATGGCCAGTAGTGTATATCGGGGTATTCATCTCGGATGAGGCATGGAGGTAGCAAACTCAATGACGGGCGAGAGCTTGTCGATGTAGTTGTTTATGAAACAGTAAATCAAAAGAGTGTGGAGGCTGAGTTAAACCTTACTCAACGAAGTGAAATGTTTATCACACAACATGAATATGGAGACTGGATTACACGTAAATTGTCAAAGTGGCAAATGACGAAAACGTTTATTAAAGGACGTGAATAAAACGCTTTAACAGTTGGTTTCTTCATCTGCAAGTGTGTTAGGTACTATGCACCGTAATTTCATTTTCAGCGTTAGCCGTAATTTTTGTGTGATGGTACGCTAAGTTTATACAGTCGATGCTGTTTGCGGTGACACCGGTTTCCTGTGGCCGAGCGGTTCCTGGCGCTTCAGTCCGGAACCGCGCTGCTGCTAGGTCGCAGGTTCGGATCCTGCCTCGGTCATGGATGTGTGTGATGTCCTTAGGTTAGTTACGTTTAAGTAGTTCTAAGTCTAGGGGACTGCTGGCCTCAGATGTTAAGTCCCATAGTGCCTAGAGCCAATTGAACCATTTGAATTTGAACCATTTCACACCGCTTTCAACGACGTATTGGCTATAGTAGCCAAGTCTAACGGCCCCGCCTAAATCCTATGTCAACGATATACAAGGTGAATATTAATAAAACAAAAAAAAAAAAACAAAAAAACTACAGGGAGGGGTTCGTGATTGGAAATGGAGGAAGGAAGGTCCTGAGAACATGTGTCCGGAAATGCATCGTTGCCACGGTAGATGGCGCTGACGAATGAAGGTTCCTCTGATCAAGTGCTGTGTGTTACTTGTGTTTTGCAGGTAGTGTGATTGATGCAACGTGCTGTAAGCAGCACAACGTTTAAGTGTTCATGTCGGGAGCAAGCCGAGATGGTGCTCGTGTACGGCCAAGTAGATGGAAACGGTCGAGAGGACATAATAAAACAAGTACCCTCATAGACACCAACCGCATCACACAATATTTCAAGCTCTTTGTGGGCGTTTGTGTGCTCATGGGTCCTTACAGATAGTCGAACCTGCAGGGAGGCGGCGGACTATATGTACGCCAGTTTTGGAGGACCGGGTGTTGCAGGATATTGAGACAAACACTAGTACAAGCTCCAGGCGAGTGGCCCACCAACACGGTGTAAGCCTATATCCCATGGAGGCCACTTTGAACTTCTGCTGTGACGTAGATGCGGTACAGCTCTGTACTGTGTTCCAGGATGATTTGTTGCCGTTGCACGCACACCGTCCATTTCCAGACACATATTCATTGTTCATATCGTCTCAGTTACGTCACTGCATTTGCGATTTCCCGGCGGAGAAGTCAGACTTCCTAGAAATTGACGGATCGTTATCGAGTAAAGCAGAAGTTGTTTCTGGCGTTCCCCAAGGTAGTGTTATAGGCCCTCTGCTATTCCTTATCTATATAAACGATTTTGGAGACAATCTGATCACCTGCCTTAGATTGTTTACAGATGATTCTGTCGTTTATCGGCTAATAAAGGTATCAGAAGCTCAAAACAAATTACAAAACGATTTATAAAGGATATCTGTATGGTGCGAAAATTCGTAATTGACCCTAAATAACGAAAAGTGTGAGATCATCCACATGAGTGCTAAAAGGGAACCGTTAAACTTCGTTTACACGATAATTCAGTCAAATCTAAAAGCCGTAAATTCAACTAAATACATAAGAATTACAATTACGAACAACTTAGATTGGAAGCAATACAGAGAAAATGTTGTGGGGAAGGCAAACCAAAGACTGCGTTTTATTGGCGGGACAATCAAAAAGTGTAACAGATCTACTAAAGAGATTGCCTAGACTACCCTTGTCCGTGCTCCTTTAGAATACAGCTGTGTGTCGTTGCATCCTTACCAGATCGGACTGACGGAGAACATCGAGAAAGTTCAAAGAATGGCAGCACGTTTTGTATTATCGCGAAATAGGGGGGTGAGTGTCTCTTTAGCAGCAAGCGTACCCGCAGGCTGGCCAGATCAAGCAGGTTGCATCATGCAGCCTCACAGGCGCTCAGCGGCCAACGCGGCACTATGTTTTCGATTTTTTTTCAAATTGTTGCATCCTTGAGCCCCCGTTCACCAGATGTACGTCTAGCGATTGGCGGCTGACGCTACAGATCAGACTTTATTGATAATTATGGTACAGGGTTACATCACCAGTCACAGTTACATTCTCAGCAGGTACACCAAGTCCTTTCATCCATACGTGTATTTTTTCGTCATTACTAACTTTACGACAGAAGCGGGTATACAATGTAAAAGGCATATTACTATATACATAACTAGGTCTAGATTGGGTCTGAGCATCTATTCCACAACGCCTGGTCTTGGGGTGGGCATCATTAAAAGAACGGCGTTTTTCGTTGCTGCGGAATCTTCTCACGAAATTTCAGCCACCAACTTTCTCCTCCGAGCCCGAAAATATTTTTATGAGGGCGACCTACGTAGAGAGAAACGATCGCCATAATAAAATAAAGGAAATCAGAGCTCGCACGGAAAAATATAGGTGTTCGCTTTTTCCACGCGCTATACGAGTTTGGAATAACAGAGAATTATGGAGATGGTTTGGTAAAATCTCTGCCAGGTACTTAAATATGATTACAGAGTATCCATGTGGATCCTTTTTCGTCCATTACAAGTCAGGAATCCGTCCCTGTAGATTATTGTTTTTATTAATATTCACCGCGTATTTTAAAAATCACTTAATACGACATCGCTTATTGCGATTTATCAAATGAAAGGAAGTACTTTTTATTATATTTTCGGATAATTATATCGTATGCAACGTTCAATGTTCATTTTTGTTTGTTACATATTTGGGGATTACTAACAACAAGGTAAAGTCTATTTTCAAACTTTCTGTTTTTTCATATTGTTGATTTCAAATGAAGCTTTAAAACGATTGCACCGTGAAATGCAATATGCGTATGCACATCTTAAATGCAAAAAGGCGAGCAGTGATAACTGATTACCTCTAGTACGACTGTATACTGTTGTACACGCTACTGTATTGCATTTTAAATTAAAGCAACTGATTAAAGAAGTAAACAATACTAATTTTCTTGTGATTGTAGAAAACTTGAAAATTAAATTCCAATTTGTTATTTTTTCAAAGTACAGAAGTGGGATAATAGTGTATTCATAATTGATGTTTTTTGATTATGTTTGTTAGTTATGTGCTAGGTACAGTAGAAAATACTTGTACAACATTTTAAAAGGAAACGTAGCAGAAAGTGTAGGCCTTCATGTAATTTATGTATAGAATACTGTCGTTTCTTTTTGCTAATGTCGATTTACTTTTTGTATTACTGTAACTGGCATAAAGATGTGATTCATAAGTATTATGCTATACAACATTTACAGTAAGTTCTAAACATGCGCAACATTTTATCTCCTTCCTTATCCAAGACCGTGTTCGACATTATTGAACGATTGTAGCTCATGTGCTACTTGTCTCTTCACTTTTTAAAGTGTTTTTTTTACATTTGCTGATATTTTACTGTACATACTGCATTAAGATAAGAAAAATTTCTCTTCAGTCCCTATCCCCAAATACTGCATTATAAATACTGTAGGTGTACTGTTTTCTGCAACTTTTTAAAGTGATAACTTTATGTCAGCGTAAAATTTACAGATACGAAATTTTTAAGAAAAAAATATCAGATTGTGCGACTGTCAGCTATAGCGATCATAAACTGTCGGTCCCTTCGATGTCTTTGTACCAGATTTCGAGGGTATATAGTTGTCTGTATTTCTGCCTTGCTTTTCCTACAATCGACGATCCTTATGAAAGGATGCTGGGTTTTTGCGACTGTGAGATTCGCCAGTGATTTCTGTTAGAATAAATCTTCTTGTCTCGCTGGGATACCCTTTTATAGTGGGGCTGGCAGCTAAAATAATTAGAGTTATCCGTGTTGGGAGAGCTGGTACGCTGCCGAACGCAATTAACTTGATTTAAGTAGCGCGTTTAAAGCTGGGACATTGCACCCGTCTGGCTATCCAGATTTACGTTTTCCGTGATTTCCCTAACTCGCTTAAGGCAAAAGTCGAGATTGTACTTCTCAAAGCGCACGGCCGATTTCATTCCGTATTTTGCCTTAGGCCAAACCTTGTGCTCTGTTTCTGATGACCTCGTTGTTGGTGGCACGTTAAACACTAATCTTGCTTCTTTCATCTTCTTTCGAACAGGCAGATGAGGATTTCTTACACGACGATGAGTTTGGCTTTGAGAAACGTAAAAGCATCGGAAAGGGAGTTCTGACACTGCATTTGATAGTAAAAGCAACATTTCAGCAAAATCAAGACACGTAAGATGTAAGGAAGGAAGGATAATATACAATATGGTCAAGAACGTAGAGGAGAAAAATGAGATGGTAACCCTAGAACGAAGTGCTCGGATTAAACAGGGCGTAAGACAGGTATTCGTTGTTTCAGCCTTACTGTTCAATCTGTACATGAAAGAAGCATTGCCGGATATAAGAGAAATGTTCAGGAGTGGCATTAAAATCCAGGGTGAAAGGAACAGTGACATTGCTATTCTCAGTCACAGTGCGGAAGAACTGAAAAACTTTCTGAATGGAATGAGCAGGCTAATAAGCATACACTGTGGACTGAGAGTAAACTGAAAAACTGAAAAAAGGAAAGTGAAAGTAAAACAGATTAGCAGAAATGAGATTTTCAACGAACTTAACATCACAACTGGAGACCACGAAGAAGATGAAGAAAGCATTTTGCTACTTTGCAACTAAAATTACACGTGACGGACGGAGGTAGAAGGATATAATAAGCAGAATATCACAGGGAAAGAGGGCATTCCTTGCAAACAGAAATATATTAGTACGAAACGTAGGATGTAACTAGAGGAAGAGATTATGTAATAACATCCAGATGGTTGTTATTGTGGTTTAATGCTGTATTTATTGTGAGGGATCCACTTCGACCAGATTTCTGTCTTCAGACCATTTGCAAAAGTTACATAAATTTTTTAATTTTATTGTATTGTTGGTTAATCATATTTTCGGATACACAAATTTGGTCTTACGTCCATATATATCACCGGTCGCTGTCACTCTGCATTGTACTGCAACGTGGTGTATTGTGTGTGTTGTACATTGAACTGAGGAACTAGAAACCACGAAGATGCTTCGTCCCACCGTAGCCCTCAGGGGTTCACAACCTCACAACAGGCCACAGCAGTCCACCCACCTCACCGCCACCCCACACCAAACCCAGGGTTATTGTACGGTTCGGCCTCCAGTGGACCCCCTCCCACCTGCCCCCTCCCTCCCCCCCCCCCACCCACACGCACACACGCAGGAACGTCTCATACTAGACAAATGTAACCCCATATATTTGCGTGGTAGAGTAATCATGGTCTACGCGTACGAGGAGATAGTGTTTGCACGGCAAACTCCGACATAGTGTAAGACGGAATAAGGGGAACCAGCCCGTATTCGGCTTAAAAACCATCCATAGGATGGCTGGGACGCCTTTTCGCTTGGGAAGCAGCGCATTAGACCATCCGGCTAGCCGGGTGGGCTAATGTAGTGTAGGTTTAGTACTATTATGCTATAAGCTGTTTTGTTGTTTCCTCCTGTTGTTTATGACCCCTTCTTGTATTTTTATAATCTGTCATTTTATCCTCATATTTGACATACTGTCAGTCGCGAAAGGTGGCCAAAGATGCTATTTGACTGTAGTTGCTATGGTGTATTAATGTTATCATTTCGAGCTGTATGTATGATCTTTGTAGTCGATGTGTCTGTGGGGAGTTGACTGTGTCATCTGTTATCTTTGGTTACGAATCCAGTAAAATTTTATGTGAAACTTGTATGTTTTAAATCCGTTCGATTATTTAACGTCTTATAGCGTTGTATTATGTGTACGTAGATCTCTATCTCTTCATGTACGTTGATTGTTACACCATTTACAAACATATTCGTGAAATATAAAATTGACTGAAGTGTAAGAATGGGTGAATAATTAGAGTGCATAAAAATTATTTGACTCTTAAAAATAGTGCCTATGTTATTAACAGTGGACAACATCAGAAATATATGCTTCTCAAACATGATATACGTTTTCATATTATCTTGCTTTCAGTTTCTTTTTCTTTATTGTAATTTCATTGCCGTGCCCCACACGCAAAGGGGAGGGCTGGCAGTGGCACAGTCCACAGCTCGTCAGCCAAACGGATTTATAAAACACATAAAGGGGGATTCTTATATAAAAAGGGGACATAAAAAACACCGAAAATGGAGATGAGGGGAGTTAAAATACCCACTAATAGGGGGTCATGCACTGGGGGACAGTAAAAGTCGATATATAGTTAAAAGAACACAGCTGGCGATTTGAAGTGCACTTTAAAAAAATAAAAAAACACTGAAGGCAGAAACAATGTAAAAGGTGGTCACAGTATAAAAAGCACACAAACAAGCATGGACTATACACATGTCGAGCACAGAATTAAAACCACATCACTAGATGACACTGTGTAACAGCACCAAACATAACACTAACGCAGCACACATGATAATGAATAAAAACCTGGAAAGATCTGCTGGGGAGGCGGGGGGGGGGGGGGGGGAGACAAGGGGGGAAGAGAAAAGGAGGCGAGATCGAATGGAGAGAAAGGGGGATGAGGTGGGGGGCGCGCCGAAGGAGGGCTGGGGAGGGAAAGGATGGGAGAGGAAAGCCGAGGAGAGGGTGCAGGGACTCAGTGAGAGAAGAAGGGAAATCCACTCTGGGAGAAGGAGGGGAGAGGAAAAAAGGGGCCCTGGGGAGGTGGGAGGGGGGAACAAGGCCAGATTACAGTTGGAAAAAAGGGTGGATGTCATGGCGAAGTTCAACATGTGGGATGGGGAGGTGCTGGAAATTGCCCTGGTGAAGGAGGGTGTGGAGGAGGAGAGAGGGAGGGATAGACCGATAGAGGCATGGCAACAGGCAGGGGATGGAGAGGAAGGAGGAAACCAGGGGCCAGGGGGATCAAGCCTGCAGACAGTGTAAAAGATGCAGAGATGTTGGAGGAAAAGGAGGAGGTGGAGGAAGGGGATGAGGTCATACAGGAGTCGTGTGGGAGAAGGAAGGCGGATACAGCAGGCAAGGCAGAGTGCATGGCGTTTGAGGATTTGGAGGGGCTTGCAAAAGCGAGAGGGGGGGGGGGGAGGGGGAGCGGAGATCCAGGCAATGCTGGCATAACAGAGGAATTGCTTTCAGTGGAATAAGCTGCATTTATACACATATTTGAAAGTATTTCTTCACAAAACAGTTGTAGCTTATGTCACTGAACCAGTATGATTCGGCTGTTTCTACATATATTTTACTGTAATTCAGGTCTTTTGGTGTTTTACTAATGAATGGAACGAGAAACTATAAAAACTATTTTGTTAATTAAGTAGAAAATGATTAAAAACAAACAGTATCACTATGACACGTGTGAGTGTATGCTTACTCACCGCTTGGAGTGGTAGTCTCACTCCAGCTGTCAAACGGTAACAACTTTTGCACCAGAGTGTGTCGTGACTGTATGTGTTAGACTGTGATCATAAATGTCTATCTGTCAGGTCTGACCATTAAATGACACATTAAAAACAAAGGATCATAAATAACATGAGCAAACCATAAAACAGCTTCCAGCGAAAGAGTCCTAAAACTTCACCACATTGTAATAAAATATGGAGTGATAGCGACCACTGTTCATATATGAACGTCAGTATCAAATTTTATACCCAAAAATATGAACAACCAACATTATAACAATATAAAAATGATATATAACTTCTGCATGTTGTCTTAAGATATCAATCTAGCCGGAAAGGATCCAGCAAAATAAATACATCACTAAACTAGTATGGCAGCAATCTGAATTTTATTACATAATGCCTTTAAGATATATCTTGTACGCTGCGAGCCCATTAGATCATAAACCAAGGGATAAATTTATGGGAAGGTGCATTTGGAAAACAGCATTGCCCATAAGTAAATCATGGACTGTGAGCTGAATTTCAGTTGCAGTGCTACAGATGAATAGTGAAAATTAAGTGGAGTAATGAAAGAAAACGCGAGTCGTTTCTCTGCAGAATCGATGAGGAAAGGAGTATGTGGATAAAACTAGCTAGCACAATGGGCACTATGACAATTCATTTGGAAGTAACTTCCGTGTGAGGAAAGACAGCCACAGAGATCAAATATTGGAAGAGAACAGACAGATTGGTATATATATACAGGGTGTCCCAGCTATCTTGTCCACCCAAAATATCTCTGGAACAATAACAGCTATTGGAAAACGACTTTCACCGATATCAATGTAGGGCTGGGGCCCATGAATGTACATATTTGGAAACATTCTAAAACGAAAGCATATGTGTTTTTTAACACAAACTTATGTTTTTTTAAATGGATCTCCTATATTTTTTCTTCCGCAATCCATAGCATGACAAAGCACATACACAATGGCGTTGATTGCATCGCAATATTCCATTACATCCCGAGATATTAAGACGCGAAGTTGACGCTTGAAACACCCGACATGCGCTGCTAGCGCACGTCCTGAGGCTCAGGCGTGAACCCCATGCTGCCCGTAATCGCGATGTGATTGACATGCGTAATCACACTTCCATACTCATCAAGAGGTCCGAAACGAATAATACGGTCTGCTGCCATCCTGAATTAACGTCGTACATTCCAGCAGGTATTTATCCCATAGGCTAGGGGTGATGCGGTTCTGTAACATATCTGTGTACCGCAACGTTAGTCACAAAGTTAACTTCGCTTATCGTTAATCCGTTACTAAAAAGGTAATGCCGTTCAACGTTAAAACTTTACTTTACTGTAGATCTAGCGCAAGTGACAGTTAATCATTCACTCGTAATAGTAAAATTCATGTTGATGGTTTTGGTGAAACGAGCAAGTGGACTTAAAGTTTTACCGTCGTTTAGGTAAAAATGTTTTGATTTGGGAAGTTCAGGTAGGACATAGAAGATGAATGTAAACATGTTTAACCAATTAGTTTTATTATCACATAATAATCAATGTTATGTTTATCTAATGCGTTAAATGACAAATTGTTGCAAACAAATGTTTCTTAACATCACTGGCTAAAATGGCCCTTTGTAGAAACTGCCACTGTGATACCAGCACTACATACTAAACATAGTTTTCACATCTCATGCTCAAAGTGATGCCCATTGGCTTCCATATATAGGGTCATTCTGCGGATGAAGGATGCCCTACGTGCTACTGTTTCCTCTTTGATGGCTGTACAAGCATCAATAATGCGTTGCTTCATGTCCTCTGGTGTTGTGGGTTCATGTTGGTAAACAGCATCCTTCACTGCTCCCCTAAGAAAATAATCCAGCGGTGTAAGGTCCGGAGATCGGGCAGGCCACCTAACTGGGCCACCTCGTCCAATCCACCTACAAGGGAACTTACGGTTCAGAAGTCGTCGTGCTCGTAAGGTGTTATGTGCAGGGCATCCGTCATGCTGATACCACATGACCATTCTCCGGTTCAGAGGTACGGTGTCCAAGAGAACAGGAAGATTGTATCGTATAAATCTGGAGTATTGTCTACCATTTATAAAGAAAGGTCCGATAATGGTATCTCCAATAATCCCACACCAAACATTAACTTTCCACGGACGTTGATGCTCTACCTGACGGAGCCGTTTTGGATTGTCTGCGGACCAATAATGCATATTCCTCATATTGACAATTCCTTTGTTGGAGAATGATGCCTCGTCGGTAAAGAGAACATCTGTAAAAAATTTGGATTAGTCAGAAGTTTTTGCTGAGCCCACCGACAAAATGTTACCCTATTGCGGAAGTCATTTCCATGAAGATCCTGGTGTAAATGAACATGGTAAAGATGAAATTTATGACGTTTAAGAATACGCTGAGCACTTGATTTCGACACACCAACTTCACGTTCAATTTGACGTGTGCTGATTTGAGGATTCACAGCTATGGTAGCGAGCACAGAAACTTCAGCGCGTTCATCTGTGCGTGTACTAGGACGATGTCGAGGTCTCGGATTTAAGCTTCCCGTTTCACGTAGACGAGATGTGAGACGACCAAACATCCGGCGCGAAGGCGGTGGCTTGTCAGGGAATCGTCTTCTGTACAGTCGTTCTGCCTGAACAGCATTTCGTCCACCTACAACAGGGTACAGTACAGGTATGTAGAGTAGGGTAAAAATCAGACTTATTAACTTAATAATCATAATGTTCGCTAACAGTACTATCAACAAACAAGCAATCTCATAACGTAATTTCCCGTCAACGTACATTCTCCATAGATCAGCAGCATTTCTACCATATCCTCATGTGTGTACATTGTACTCTACAGTATAAGTTCCACAACACAACGTTTGTTCACAATGTGTACTACCTCCGTGGCGTCACTAGATTACTCTGATGCACGACTTCACTGGCAAGCGGTGTACTGCACGCCAAAGCAACAACAAATGGAATGCTGGGAGGGTGGTGGAGTACAGGAGTTTGCATGGGTCGCAAATCATAAACAAGGCGAAGTCGTAACTGTGGCAGTAGTGGGAACTACGTTGGACACTTGACTAGGTACAGCCAGGCCCTGCGCGACAGGCACAATGGGTCGTATAACGCATTAGATAAACCTTATTTTGGGAGTGCAGGATAAATAAGACAACCTGACGGGTGTACACCGATCGGTACTGGTTCATACTGTGTACGTAGACACGTAAAACGTGCAAGAGGGAAACCATTATGTGCTTATGAGAGTTGATGGCAGCAGACCGTATTATTCGTTTCGGACCTCTTGATAAGTATGGAGGTGTGATTACACATGTCAATCACATCGCGATTACGGGCAGCATGTGGTTCACGCCTGAGCCTCAGGACGTGCGCTAGCATCACATGTCAGGTGTTCCAAGAGTCAACTTCGCGTCTCAATATCTCGAGATGTACTGGGAATATTGCGATGCAATCAACGCCATTGTGCATGTGCTTTGTCATGCTATGGATTGCTAGAGAAAAAAAAGAGGTCCGTTTAAAAAAAACGTAAGATTGTGTTGAAAAACGCATATGCTTTCGTTTTAGAATGTTTCCAAATATGTACAGTCATGGGCCCCAGCCCTACATTGATACCGGTGAAAGTCGTTTTCCAATAGCTGTTATTGTTCCAGAGATATTTTGGGTGGACAAGATAGCTGGGACACCCTATATATATATATATATATATATATATATATATATATATATATATATATATATGAGAATGAATTTGGGTAGTTAATCGGAGATGGTACTCTGAAATGCAGACGTTGGCACAAGAAAGGGAAGAGTGGCTTTGTTCATCAAAGCATCAGAAATCTAAAACCTTTATCCACTATCGATGTGCAACATGGTGACGCTGTTGAATAAAGATTTTCAGAACTGATTGCAACGAGTCGCTTTTAATAGGCGTCTGGCTAGAGTCTTTTCTGAAACCTTCAACCACAGAGCTGACATCCCAAAAACAGGTTCCGTCTTTGGTAATAATAAACTTGATACTAAAGTGGGATCTTAGGGGCTTTCATGTTGTGAACGAAAAAGGCACCATATTCTAAACAAGATGATTTTTCAGCTATCCATCAGGCCACCATTCTTAGACGAGACGCTGTACTGTACCTCCCTGAACTGGCGATACACCAGAGACAACCTTGTCGCTGTAAACCGAACGGAACAAACACCACCTCGTGAAAATTTAGATGTGGATATTAGAGCAGCTTTGACACCATGAGCTGACTTCAACCAAATTGTTAGTAATATAATAGTGGAAATGTAGGTTGTATTGAGTGTCTACAGAGACTGGGATTCCATCCAGGTGCATTCACACTGAGGATACTCAGAAACATCGATTAAGTGCGACTGGACGAAGCTCAGGCAGGAGAAGACAATATGCAAAAGTTGGAAAGACAAAGGAGGCAGGGAAAGAGATTACTCCAGGAAGATGAGGAAGAGATAGAAAATTATGGATATGGACAGCAGTAGTCACTAGAAATATAGCAATATTGTCAAAAATTGAAATAAAAATTTCAGATTCGAATTGCCATAAACCAGCTTTTTTGAGCTGTAATGTAACTTTTCTCAGGAACTATAGAAACTAACATCCTGAAATTTGTTATAGTTCTTAAGAATTACCTACTAAATAATCCTGTACAGTACTTTTCCATATACTTTCTTCGAGATAATTTCTTCTTTAAAATTTGCGAAAAATGGATCAGTCCCAGGTAAAATTAATTTCAAAGAAACTATGCCCCTCAAAAAGTCTGTTCCACACGTTTTATTAACCACTTAGGTAGATGTAAGCAGTGAAATTCCAGTTTTATTGCTTGATTAGTTCACGAGAAAAGGTACATTGTAGAAATAACGGTAATTAAAAATTCAATTCCTTGTAAAATGTGTGTCGATGCGCATTTCATTTATTTCAAATAAAAATTGCACAAAATATCAAATATTATGTTGTACACAGTAGTCTCAAGTTTTACTATTCTAGCAGCAATATTTTTGGGGATATATATACAGGGTTATTACAAATGATTGAAGCGATTTCACAGCTCTACAAAAACTTTATTATTTGAGATATTTTCACAATGCTTTGCACACACATACAAAAACTCAAAAAGTTTTTTTAGGCATTCACAAATGTTCGATATGTGCCTCTTTAGAGATTCGGCAGACATCAAGGCGATAATCAAGTTCCTCCCACACTCGGCGCAGCATGTCCCCATCAATGAGTTCGAAAGCATCGTTGATGCGAGCTCGCAATTCTGGCACGTTTCTTGGTAGAGGAGGTTTAAACACTGAATCTTTCACATAACCCCACAGAAAGAAATCGCATGGGGTTAAGTCGGGAGAGCGTGGAGGCCATGACATGAATTGCTGATCATGATCTCCACCACGACCGATCCATCGGTTTTCAAATCTCCTGTTTAAGAAATGCCGAACATCATGATGGAAGTGCGGTGGAGCACCATCCTGTTGAAAGATGAAGTCGGCGCTGTCGGTCTCCAGTTGTGGCATGAGCCAATTTTCCAGCATGTCCAGATACACGTGTCCTGTAACGTTTTTTTCGCAGAAGAAAAAGGGGGCGTAAACTTTAAACCATGAGATTGCACAAAACACGTTAACTTTTGGTGAATTGCGAATTTGCTGCACGAATGCGTGAGGATTCTCTACCGCCCAGATTCGCACATTGTGTCTGTTCACTTCACCATTAAGAAAAAAATGTTGCTTCATCACTGAAAACAAGTTTCGCACTGAACGCATCCTCTTCCATGAGCTGTTGCAACCACGCCGAAAATTCAAAGCGTTTGACTTTGTCATCGGGTGTCAGGGCTTGTATCAATTGTAAACGGTAAGGCTTCTGCTTTAGCCTTTTCTATAAGATTTTCCAAATCGTCGGCTGTGGTACGTTTAGCTCCATGCTTGCTTTATTCGTCGACTTCCGCGGGCTACGCGTGAAACTTGCCCGCACGTGTTCAACCGTTTCTTCGCTCACTGCAGGCCGACCCGTTGATTTCCCCTTACAGAGGCATCCAGAAGCTTTAAACTGACCATGCCATCGCCCAATCGTGTTAGCAGTTGGTGGATCTTTGTTGAACTTCGTCCTGAAGTGTCGTTGCACTGTTATGATTTACTGATGTGAGTGCATTTCAAGCATTACATACGCTTTCTCGGCTCCTGTCGCCATTTTGCCTCACTGCGCTCTCGAGCGCTCTGGCGGCAGAAACCTGAAGTGCGGCTTCAACCGAACAAAACTTTATGAGTTTTTCTACGTATGTGTAGTGTGTCGTGACCATATGTCAATGAATGGAGCTACAGTGAATTTATGAAATCGCTTCAATCATTTGTAATAGCCCTGTATATGTTTAAGTACAAGAATGCAATTTGTCCTATGTCTATCCTTAAAACAATTTCCTGGAGCGGTTCGTGTGGTATAACGTGTCGGTACCATCTTACGGAGTCACTGCAATGGAATTTGCAAGTTTCCGTCTGACACCGCTTGATCTGGCGGACCCAAGTGGGCGCGCCCGCTGAGCCATCCCTGCAGTGGCTCTGGACTATGAGCGCCCTCTGTCGCTGTGACTCAGGGCGGCCAGCGGCAGCCCACATCACACTCGCACTCAGAGCCACATCCCTACGTGAAGCTACACAGATGGTGCCTGCTCGTGGCTCCATCACCATAGTTACTGCTGTTGCGATAGCCGGACTCTTGTCTCTTGCTACATTATTTCTAATTAGTCTTCATATGCTTGGAGAAATACAGATTAAGTAAATCTTCTGTTTACTGTGCGAATTTGTTTGCTGGCCAAATCTGCCCCTGTCCAGCTTTCCTATGACGACTGAGATGCACATATGGCCACCCACAGATTTTTGTAATTTTGGCTTAGATCATGAGGTACCCATGCAATACATGGTACACATGCAAACGTTACACGGTGGTAAAATGTTCACAGTTCATCACATTTGCCAGCTCTCGAGTATACTGACGTAGATCGTTGTGGATTAATGCGTTTGAATGATTTTCGATAAATCCTGAAGATCTTCCTGAACATGGAGAGTCATTAATTTTAGAACGATCCTCCATACAACGAGGAAACGATTTCCTTAGCATGATTTCTCCATATGCGACGCAAACGTTTGCGGCTGCCTCCAATGCTGTCACCATTCAGGCAGTTAAAATGTTCGGAAATGTTAGGATTCTCCAGTTGGCACTCCACATTCTAGCTTCCTCAGCTCCACTTGCTATCTCCATATGACCAACTGGCAATATGTAAACACAAATAGCACAAGTGAACTACAAATAAGAAAGTGACAGCCGATAAATAAAGCCACAGCAACTGCAATGTCAACATGCAAAACAAAAACGCTATGAACTTATGCACAAACCGAATATTTGTAAATTGAATTTACATTATAATGAAGCCCTTTTCAATTAACAGCTGAAAAATTGCTTTTATCTATAATTTGCGGTTACAACGAAAACTGTAAATACCACTACAAACAACATATAATTGGTTACTGATTAAACCGCTAATTATCTTCATAAAACGAAAATATTTTCGTCTGGTGAGATAAGTTTCCATAAAACAGTGTTCATTTTCTTGAGTGCTTATCAGCGGATCTCCACCACCTCACTGAATGAACATACTGGCATATTACATATATGAACAATTTTTCACTGTAATTTCTTACATCGCTGTGAAGTGTTTGAAACCATATGTTTATGTCATAACACAGCAGTTGAGGGACGCAACCATAACTTCTTTTTCAGCATTTTCTTTTTATTTCGAAGTTGCAGACAAAGCACAGATGCTAGTTCTGCTACACCCAATTTGACTGAAGAAACTCCTCTGGCATCTCCGCTGGTTTATATACCGGAAGAACTGAGCGCTGCCAGCAAGACTCACACCAGAGCGTCCGATACAGTTCCCCACAGTCGTTTAATGAACAAAGTAAGAGCATGTGCACTATCAGACCAATTGTGTGATTGTATTGAGGAGTTCCTAGATAACAGAACGCAGCATGTCATTCTCAATGGAGAGAAGTCTTCCGAAGTAAGAGTGATTTCAGGTGTGCCGCAGGGGGGTGTCCTAGGACCGTTGCAATTCACAATATATATAAATGACCTTGTGGATAACATTGGAAATTCCCTGAGGATTTTTGTGGATGATGCTGTAGTACACTCCTGGAAATTGAAATAAGAACACCGTGAATTCATTGTCCCAGGAAGGGGAAACTTTATTGACACATTCCTGGGGTCAGATACATCACATGATCACACTGACAGAACCACAGGCACATAGACACAGGCAACAGAGCATGCACAATGTCGGCACTAGTACAGTGTATATCTACCTTTCGCAGCAATGCAGGCTGCTATTCTCCCATGGAGACGATCGTAGAGATGCTGGATGTAGTCCTGTGGAACGGCTTGCCATGCCATTTCCACCTGGCGCCTCAGTTGGACCAGCGTTCGTGCTGGACGTGCAGACCGCGTGAGACGACGCTTCATCCAGTCCCAAACATGCTCAATGGGGGACAGATCCGGAGATCTTGCTGGCCAGGGTAGTTGACTTACACCTTCTAGAGCACGTTGGGTGGCACGGGATACATGCGGACGTGCATTGTCCTGTTGGAACAGCAAGTTCCCTTGCCGGTCTAGGAACGGTAGAACGATGGGTTCGATGACGGTTTGGATGTACCGTGCACTATTCAGTGTCCCCTCGACGATCACCAGTGGTGTACGGCCAGTGTAGGAGATCGCTCCCCACACCATGATGCCGGGTGTTGGCCCTGTGTGCCTCGGTCGTATGCAGTCCTGATTGTGGCGCTCACCTGCACGGCGCCAAACACGCATACGACCATCATTGGCACCAAGGCAGAAGCGACTCTCATCGCTGAAGACGAGACGTCTCCATTCGTCCCTCCATTCACGCCTGTCGCGACACCACTGGAGGCGGGCTGCACGATGTTGGGGCGTGAGCGGAAGACGGCCTAACGGTGTGCGGGACCGTAGCCCAGCTTCATGGAGACGGTTGCGAATGGTCCTCGCCGATACCCCAGGAGCAACAGTGTCCCTAATTTGCTGGGAAGTGGCGGTGCGGTCCCCTACGGCACTGCGTAGGATCCTACGGTCTTGGCGTGCATCCGTGCGTCGCTGCGGTCCGGTCCCAGGTCGACGGGCACGTGCACCTTCCGCCGACCACTGGCGACAACATCGATGTACTGTGGAGACCTCACGCCCCACGTGTTGAGCAATTCGGCGGTACGTCCACCCGGCCTCCCGCATGCCCACTATACGCCCTCGCTCAAAGTCCGTCAACTGCACATACGGTTCATGCCCACGCTGTCGCGGCATGCTACCAGTGTTAAAGACTGCGATGGAGCTCCGTATGCCACGGCAAACTGGCTGACACTGACGGCGGCGGTGCACAAATGCTGCGCAGCTAGCGCCATTCGACGGCCAACACCGCGGTTCCTGGTGTGTCCGCTGTGCCGTGCGTGTGATCATTGCTTGTACAGCCCTCTCGTAGTGTCCGGAGCAAGTATGGTGGGTCTGACACACCGGTGTCAATGTGTTCTTTTTTCCATTTCCAGGAGTGTATATCGAGAGGTTGTAACAGTGGAAAATGGTACTGAAATGCAGGAGGATCTGCAACGAATTGACGCATGGTGCAGGGAGTGGCAATTGAATCTCAATGTAGACAAGTGTAATGTGCTGCGAATACACAGAAAGAAAGATCCTTTATCATTTAGCTACAATATAGCGGGTCAGCAACTGGAAGCAGTTAATGCCATAAATCATCTGGAAGTAGGCATTAGGAGTGATTTAAAATGGAATGACCGTATAAAATTAATCTTCGGTAAAGCAGATGCCAGACTGAGATTCATTGGGAGAATCCTAAGGAAGTGCAGTCCGAAAACAAAGGAAGTATGTTACAGTACACTTGTTCGCCCACTGCTTGAATACTGCTCACCGGTGTGGGATCCGTACCAGATAGGGTTGATAGAAGAGATAGAGAAGATCCAGCGGAGAGCAGCGCGCTTCGTTACAGGATCATTTAGTAATCGCGAAAGCGTTACGGAGATGATAGTTAAACTCCAGTGGAAAACTCTGCAAGAGAGACGCTCAGTAACTCGGTATGGGCTTTTGTTGAAGTTTCGAGAACATGCTTTCACCGAGGAGTGAAGCAGTATATTGCTCGCTCCTACGTATATCTCGCGAAGAGACCATGAGGATAAAATCAGAGAGGTTAGAGCCCACACAGAAGCATACCGACAATCCTTCTTTCCACGAACAATACGAGACTGGAATAGAAGGGAGAACCGATAGAGGGACTGAAGGTACCCTCCGCCACACACCATCTGGTGGCTTGCGAACTATTGTTGTAGATGTAGATAGATATAGGTAGAGCTGCCATTGTATCTCAGCGTAGTAGTGCCAGAGAGTGTGTGGACTCTGGCCACAGCCACGAGGTGGACTTTACCAGACGCTATACAAACTCCATACACAGGTGCAGAAGGAACTGTTAATATCTACGGTGAAAAAAATACTCTTACAGGAAAAAATTGCAACACAAAACAGTAATTAATTGTATAGTAATGAAATTTTGGGAGTGTATTTGTCTAGGTAACATATTTAAGTGATTAACATTAGAATATCACAATTTAAAGAAAACGGTTGAGAAATCAATGCAAATTCGAAATACTGGCACATTTGTAATCGGTGTAAACGCCAGAATGTTGAATGGAGGTATAAAAACGTGTGTGCATTGTGTTGTACAGGTGCCATCTTTAAGTTTGTGGGATGGAGTTCCATGCCTGTTGCATTTGGTTGGTGAATGCAAGGACCATTAATGTTGGTTGGGGATGATGCTGGAGTTGTTGTCTGATGAGGTCCTGTACGTTCTTGATCACGGACAGATCTAGTGATCGAGCAGGCTAAAGCATGATGAGTTACAACAGTACTATGGGGCCTACTGTTACCGTGTTGGAAAGCATACCGTGGAACGCAGTTCGTGAATGGCAGCACAACGGGTCGAATCACCAAACTGACGTACAGATTTGCAGTCAGGATGCACACGACAACCACGAGACTGCTCCTGCTGTAATACGAAATCGTGTCTCAGACCATAATTCCAGGTGTAGTTCCAGTGTGCTCAGAATGCAGACTGGTTCTTTGCAATTCCTCGTCTAGCCTCCTTCCAGCCAACACATGGCCATCACAGCCACTGTGTGTGAAATCTTATGGGACTTAACTGCTTAGGTTATCAGTCCCTAAGCTTACACACTAATTAACCTAAATTATCCTAAGTACAAACACACACACCCATGCCCGAGGGAGGACTTGAACCTCCGCTGGGACCAGCCGCACAGTCCATGACCGCAGCATCACTGACACTGAGGCAGAAGCAGCTTTCATCAGAAAACACATGAGATCTCCACCCTGCTACCCAATGAGCTCTCGCCTGACACCTCTGAATTCGTGAATGGTGATGGTTTGGGGTCAGCGCAATGCACGCTACACGGCGTCTGGCTCGGAGCTGTCCTTGAAGTAACCGATTTGTGACGACAGTTCGTTGTGTCACTGAGGTGCCAACTGCTGCTCAAATTTCTGCTGCAGATGCAGTTCAATGCGACAGAGCCATATGCGAAACCCGATGGTCTTCCGTCTCAGTAGTGACACGCGGTCTTCTCTCGACCACTGCTACCAGCAATCATGAAGACTGGCTAAATTCGTGCCAAGTCTTACTGTAATAGCGCAGAAGGAACAGCCATCTTATCGTAGCCCTATTACACGACCTCGTTCAAACTCAGTGAGGTGTTGATAAAGGTGTCTTTGTTGTCTTAAAGACATTTCTGACCAACACCAACTCACCATGTCCGTTCTCAAAGGTAACTAACATACACGACCGTTGCAGTGTGTATTTAGAGCACACCTAGTTTGCATCTTGACAGCAGCAGTACTAGCGCCATTGGCGTGAAACTGGAATTCACATCATCTTTCAGGTGCAATGACGCTCCTACCATCTTCCGTTTACCTCGCACAATTGCTTCTTAGTACTGCTGTTCTTTCGGTCAGTGTATACTGGTCCTTATTTGCAGCTGCTCCGTCGTCTGCCATTGTCTACCTGAAGACAGAGGTGGGGCCTGAGGATGTCGTGTGAATGTTGCGCTCCAGCTTTGTGGTCACAGCTTAACACAGAAGTATGACCGCCTGAGTCCTTTGCTTGTAAAACACTCCCCTGCTGCCGTGCACTCTTTCAGCTTCGTGCCCCAAACGCGATATAGCATCGCCTTCCTCTCGTAATTAAATGAATAACTAATCTCTGGTTTACTTAATCACTGTGATTACGATCAGGATACTAATACAGGCTGGTCAAATAAAACTGGCACGGAATGTATTCTGCTCATCAAAATTTAAGGATGAGCTAGATAAAGTAACATAGCCGTGCGAGGCTCGCGTTTATCCCACTTATTGTTTGTGATCTTCTATTACGCTACTGCCACCTCGTTTTCTTATTCCATTTACTGGCGTCACTAACTTCCTGCCTCACTTGCCTGTCAGAGGCAGCAGCAGCGCCTATCAATAAATGCACTGTCGTACCATCTCTGGAGGGACCGAAAGTATTTCCGGGTCTCCGTGTGTTTAAGACGGACCAGCAGTGCAGTCGGGACGCAGCAGCAGTGAAGTCAAGGGATGGAGCGCTTTTGAGGCGCCGACAGCCAGTGCTCGCCGACCGCTGGCGAAACACATGAACTGTTCGACGGAGGGAGGTTGGAACGGGACGACCATTGGTTGGTCGTTCGGTTGATAGTCTCATCAGCCGATGTATACTTGGTCGTTTCACCGTTTCCGGGCCAGGGCAGTTGCTCGGTTGGCGTGGAGTAGCGAGTTTGACCAGGCCCACTGGCGGCCTCTATGTGGTGTCGGTGCTGTTCCCATTGCTACGAGGTTCGTGGCTCACCGATCCTGGACATGAAAGTTGAGTTTTGACTTAATCTATGAGCAAGTTGTGTCGTTTGGAGTTCGTTGTAGGTTGTTGAGATATTCCCGCGAGCCAAATTTTAGCCATCCTCCAGTGCAGTTTAACTGTACTTGGTTATTTGAATTGAAGTGCACCAGCCGAATTTTATGCCTTGTGGCCGTTAACACTTCAGTTATCCGCCCTGGCCATTGACGTAAATTCCTCATCGTGTTGTCGCTGTCCAGCATGGTGTGTAGTTTGGCAGCTCAATGTATAATTGGTTGAGCGCCAATACCTTCTACGTTGTTCCATTGAACTCGCAGTTGTGTGCTGGTCGGGTGAAGCGGAGGTTATCTTGTCGGTGGATCCGTTGACTGTTTGCCAGTTGGGTTGTCGTCGGATCGACAATGGTTGGACCGACTGCCTGTCTCACCTAAGCTAGTGTTAGTGTTTGAATTCCAGGCCGACCCTTGGAACTTCTGAGCCCCCTTAGATGTACTGCCTTTTCTTGTTTGTTCATGTTGTTTGTACTTGTATGGCTTCTAGCCGATTTTTAGATCAAGGTTATTTTGCCCTTAAGGCGTCAGATGGTTTGGGCTTTCAGCCGATTTTGAATTAAAGCTGTTCTGGTCTTAAGCTCAGATGGTTTGGGCCTTCAGCCTCATTTAAGAACTGTTTTAATCAAAGCCTTTGGCATTTTTAAAATTAATGTTATTGAGTCTTAAGTGTTAGACCTTCAGCCGATTTTGAATTGAAGTTGTTTGCTCTTAAAGTGTCAGATTCTTTGGGCCTTCAGCCTAATTAAGGAACTGTTTTAAGATAAGTATTTGCCTTTTAAATTTTTTATTTTGGTTGAGCTTTAAGTTATTGGCTTTCAGCCGTTTTTAAATTAAACTGTTCTTGCCCTTAAGGCATGACCTTGTACGGCGCATTCAGCCACTAATTAAGTTCCAAAACTAGAGCTGTGTTTCTTTTATTATTTTCTCAGCTCTTGTAATGTTTGATCAAATAAAATGTTGTATGTTCGAGTGTAACTGACAGTCGCTTATTTTGGGCCCTTGCCACAACTTAAACTACTGTCGTGCAGGTTTAGCAGGGCGTCTCACATAGCATATTTACAGTTTGGTGGAAGTGAAAAAGTGCGTGACCACGTTGCCAGAGATATTCCAGTCGTGTACAGAAAGCCAGACGTAAGATGGCGTGAATACAGCCTGACTAAAGACCCAAATGGGACCAACTCAAATTAACCTCAAATTACCCAGAATATTCTTCAAGACGTTCGCGAAGAATTGTGGTCCGTTGACATGGGGCATTGTCGCCCATGAATTTTCAGTCACCTTTTGGCAACATGCAGTCCATTAACTGCTCCAGATAGTCCCCAAATAGCCGAACAGCCATTTCCACACAATTATCGGTTCAACTGGACCAGAGGACCGAGTCCATTCCACGTAAACACAGTCCACTCCACTATGGAGGCACTACCAGCTTGCAGAATGCCTTGTGACGACTTGGGTCCATGGCTTCGTGGGGTCTGCATCACACTCGAACTCTGCCATCAGTTCTTATCAATTGAAATTGGGATTCATCTGACCAGGCCACAGTTTCCCAGAACTCTATGATTCAACCGATATTACCTGGTGGTCTAGGGGTAGCGTCTTTGTTTCGTAATCGAAACGTTATCGGTCCTGGATTCTAACCCTCCACCGCTTAAATTTTGATTACTAATCAGATTTGGCGACATTCTGACTTATCAAAGTGTGCTGAGGAGCTAATAGAGGTTCAGGATACTCTCTTATCTGTGGGTTGGAAACTGTCTCTAGAGGCGGAAGAATCAGCTATGATCAACGGCATGAGGATGCAGAAGGCAATGGAAACCACTACATCAAAGACGCATAGCTTGTATCCACAAGACGTGTGGCCTGTAACTGAAAACTGTCGTGATGATCTCTCCTTTGGCAAAAGATTCCGGAAAAGTTGCCATTCGGACCTCTGGGAGGGGACTGCCAAGGGGGAGGTGACCATTAGAAGAGATTGAATAACCTACGAAAGGATAATGTTCTACGAGTCAGGACATCATATGTCAGAAGCCTGAATGTGGTAGGGAAGCTAGAAAATCTGAAAAGGAAATGCAAAGTCTCAATGTAGATATAATAGGGGTCAGTGAAGTAAAATGGAAAGAAGACAAGGATTTCTGGGCAGATGAGTATCGTATAATATCAACAGCAGCAGGAGAGTAGGATCTGTTATGAATAGGAAGGTAGGGCGGAGAGTTCGTTACTAACAGTTCAGTTATAGCGTTGCGCTTATCACAATCGACAGCAAAGCAGCACCGACAACGATAGTTCAGGTATTCATATCGACATCGCAAGCTGAAGAGACAGAGAAAGTGTATGATTATATTGAAAGGGTAATACAGTACTTAAAGGGAGATGAAAATCTAATAGTCATATGGGACTAGAATGCAGTAGTAGGGCAAGGAGTAGAAGGAAAGGTTATGGGACAATATGGGCTTGGCACAAGAAATGAGAAAGACTAATATAGTTCTGTAATAGATTTCAGCTGGTAATGGCGAATACTCTATTCAAGAATCACAGGAGGACGAGGTATACCTGGAAAAGGCTGGGTGATACGAGAAGATTTCAGTTATACTACATCATGGTCAGACAGAGATTCTGAAATCAGATACTGGATTGTAAGGCGTACTCAGGAGTAGATATAGATTCAGATCACAATGTAGTAGTTATGAAGAGTAGGCTGAAATTGAAGAGATTGGTGAGGAATAATCTGTTCCGGCACAATGACAAGCGCCGACACGACGACCAAGAACGAAAGAGCAGAGAGGGCTGTGGGACGACGTCAGCCAATAGTACGCTGACGAGCCCCTCTCTAGGACGACACCGAGACAGGAGTGTCCCCTACATGAGGAGAATATAATCGTCGCAACGCCTAACCGCGGCTGGAGTGGAAGGCGAGCCGTCCTACGATCGCTACAGCAGTGACTTATGAATTGTATTGTTTTCGTTGCATTGAAGTTGTATATACCAAAGGACATTGATTATTTGCATGTCTCCATTTGCTTGCGACACACCTTTGTGAATACGCAAAGTTGAGTATTGTCAGTTTAACTTACTGTAATAAACTCCATTAATAAGATTTGCTTCAATTGTTGTCTAGCGATCCGAGTGAACAGCTCCCTAGAAACCCTGTATTACACGAGTGGGCAAACAAAATAGGATCAATACAGAAACAAGTGGGTTACAGAAGCTCTAAGGAATGACGAGATACGCTTGAAGTTCTCTAAGGCAATCCAGCAATAATGAATAGCTCAATAGATAGTACAGTTGAAGAGAAATGGGCATCTCTAAAATGGGAAATGACAGAAGTTGGAATGAAAACATAGGTACATAGGAAGTTCCTGCCAAGAAACCATGGGTAGCAGCAGAAACACTACATTTTATCGATGATAGAAGGAAATACAAAAATGACCAGAAAATTTAAGGAATACAAAAATACAAGTCGCTGAGGAGTGAAATTGATAAGAAGTGCAGGGAAGTTAAGACGAAATGGCTGCATGAGAAAATGTGAAGATATTGAAAAAGAACTGATTGTCGGTAGGACTGACTCAGCATATAGGAAAGTCAAATCAACCTTTGGTGAAATTAAAACTAAGAGTGGTAACTTTAAAAGTGCAATGGGAGTTCTACTGTTAAATGCAAAGGAGAGAGCGGATGAATGGAATGAGTACATGGAAGGCCTCTATGTGGGGAAGAGTTGTCTGATGTGACAGAAAAAGAAACAGGAGTTGAAAGGGAAGAGGTAAGGAATCCAGTATTAGAATCAGTGTTTAAGAGAGCTTTGGAGGACTTAAGATCAAATAAGGCAGAAGGGATGGATAACATTCGATCAGAATTTCTAAACTCAATGGAGAAAGTGGCAACAAAACGACTATTCACGTTGGTGTGTAGAATGTGTGAGCCTGGCGACATACCGTCTGACCTTCGGAAAAATATCATCCACATAATTCCGAAGTCTGCAAGAGCTCACAAATGCGAGACATACCGCACATTCAGCTTAACATCTCATGCATCCAAGTTGCTGAGAAGAAAAATGTACAGAAGAATGGAAAAGAAAGCAGAGGATGTGTGAGATGACGATCAGTTTGACTTTAGGAAAAGTAAAAGCAGCAGAGAGACACTTCTGATGTGGCAGTTGATAATCGAAGCAGGACTAAAGAAATATCGAGAACATACATAGGATCTGTCGACCTGGAAAAAGCCTTTGACAATGTAAATTGGTGCAAGACGTTCGAAATTCTGAGAAAAATAGGTGCAAGTTATAGGGAGAGACGGGTAATATACAATATGTAAAAGAGTGGAAGACCAAGAACGAAGTGCTCAGATTAAAAAGGGCGTAAGCTGGGGATGTAGCCTTTGGCCCCTACTGTCCAATTTGTACATCGAAGAAGCAGTGACGGAAACAAAAGAAAAATTCAGGAGTGGATACGAAAAGCAATTGCGACATCACTTGCTACAAATATTTTCATGGTGGGATTAGTGACATTCTACAATACAACGGACGACAGCGAGGAACTGCCGTATAGACCCGGTGGGTGCAAGTATTACACACTGCACGTACACAGGTGCTTTAAGCCACGACACATGGCAACAGGGATATTACTGTCTGAGTAGTGCTGCATAAATTCTTATGTCATGTGTTCGTTGCTCGTTACTGTCATCATTGCTATTAAAGTAGCACTGTCCGTTTTCTACAATAACACAATATTTCAAAGCAATGCAAATTTTACAAATAAAAATTACTCCAGTCATTTTTGGACTGTGACTACTAACAGCCGTCAAGTAATGTATAAAGTACATATTTGACCTTCAGATGGTTTTTAATTTGAAACCCAAATATCGACCGGTTTAATCACAGACGATCAAGATGGATTATATGAAATGATACAAAAAATACATATAGCCTACAGGAAATGTTACACAATCTTTCCATAGGAAGTGCGAAATACACGTTAATACAGAACTGAAACAGTTTAGGCAACAAAATCATATCTGTCACTGCTTAAATAATGGCCACGTCTCATATGTAGAGCATACCATGAATTCCAGTATAACACACACGACTTTTAAAGACTAATATACTAATGTTGTTGTTGTTGTGGTCTTCAGTCCTGAGACTGGTTTGATGCAGCTCTCCATGCTACTCTATCCTGTGCAAGCTTCTTCATCTCCCAGTACCTACTGCAACCTACATCCTTCTGAATCTGTTTAGTGTATTCATCTCTCGGTCTCCCTCTACGATTTTTACCCTCCACGCTGCCCTCCAATACTAAATTGGTGATCCCTTGATGCCTCAGAACATGTCCTACCAACCGATCCCTTCTTCTAGTCAAGTTGTGCCACAAACTTCTCTTCTCCCCAATCCTATTCAATACCTCCTCATTAGTTACGTGATCTACCCACCATATCTTCAGCATTCTTCTGTAGCACCACATTTCGAAAGCTTCTATTCTCTTCTTGTCCAAACTAGTTATCGTCCATGTTTCACTTCCATACATGGCTACACTCCATACAAATACTTTCAGAAACGACTTCCTGACGCTTAAATCTATACTCGATGTTAACAAATTTTTCTTCTTCAGAAACGATTTCCTTGCCATTGCCAGTCTACATTTTATATCCTCTCTACTTCGACCATCATCAGTTATTTTACTCCCTAAATAGCAAAACTCTTTTACTACTTTAAGTGTCTCATTTCCTAATCTAATTCCCTCAGCATCACGCGACTTAATTCGACTATATTCCATTATCCTCGTTTTGCTTTTGTTGATGTTCATCTTATATCCTCCTTTCAAGACACTGTCCATTCCGTTCAACTGCTCTTCCAAGTCCTTTGCTGTCTCTGACAGAATTACAATGTCATCGGCGAACCTCAAAGTTTTTACTTCTTCTCCATGAATGTTAATACCTACTCCGAATTTTTCTTTTGGTTTCTTTACTGCTTGCTCAATATACAGATTGAATAACATCGGGGAGAGGCTACAACCCTGTCTCACTCCTTTCCCAACCACTGCTTCCCTTTCATGCCCCTCGACTCTTATAACTGCCATCTGATTTCTGTACAAATTGTAAATAGCCTTTCGCTCCCTGTATTTTATACCTGCCACCTTCAGAATTTGAAAGAGAGTATTCCAGTTAACATGGTCAAAAGCTTCTCTAAGTCTACAAATGCTAGAAACGTAGGTTTGCCTTTTCTTAATCTTTCTTCTAAGATAAGTCGTAAGGTTAGTATTGCCTCACGTGTTCCAACATTTCTACGGAATCCAAACTGATCTTCCCCGAGGTCCGCTTCTACCAGTTTTTCCATTCGTCTGTAAAGAATTCGCGTTAGTATTTTGCAGCTGTGACTTATTAAACTGATAGTTCGGTAATTTTCACATCTGTCAACACCTGCTTTCTTTGGGATAGGAATTATTATATTCCTCTTGAAGTCTGAGGGTATTTCGCCTGTCTCATACATCTTGCTCACCAGATGGTAGAGCTCTGTCATGACTGGCTCTCCCAAGGCCATCAGTAGTTCTAATGGAATGTTGTCTACTCCCGGGGCCTTGTTTCGACTCAGGTCTTTCAGTGCTATGTCAAACTCTTCACGCAGTATCATATCTCCCATTTCGTCTTCATCTACATCCTCTTCCATTTCCATAATATTGTCCTCAAGTACATCGCCCTTGTGTAAACCCTCTATATACTCCTTCCACCTTTCTGCCTTCCCTTCTTTGCTTAGAACTGGGTTGCCATCCGAGCTCTTGATATTCATACAAGTGGTTCTCTTCTCTCCAAAGGTCTCTTTAATTTTCCTGTAGGCAGTATCTATCTTACCCTTAGTGAGACAAGCCTCTACATCCTTACATTTGTCCTCTAGCCATCCCTGCTTAGCCATTTTGCACTTCCTGTCGATCTCATTTTTGAGACGTTTGTATTCCTTTTTGCCTGCTTCATTTACTGCATTTTTATATTATCTCCTTTCATCAATTAAATTCAATATTTCTTCTGTTACCCAAGGATTTCTATTAGCCCTCACCTTTTTACCTACTTGATCGTCTGCTGCCTTCACTACTTCATCTCTCAGAGCTACCCATTCTTCTTCTACTGTATTTCTTTCCCCCATTCCTGTCAATTGTTCCCTTATGCTCTCCCTGAAACTCTCTACAACCTCTGGTTCTTTCAGTTTATCCAGGTCCCATCTCCTTAGATTCCCACCTTTTTGCAGTTTCTTCAGTTTCAATCTGCAGTTCATAACCAATAGATTGTGGTCAGACTCCACATCTGCCCCTGGAAATGTCTTACAATTTAAAACCTGGTTCCTAAATCTCTGTCTTACCATTATATAATCTGTCTGATACCTTTTAGTATCTCCAGGATTCTTCCAGGTATACAACCTTCTTTTATGATTCTTGAACCGTTAGCAATGATTAAGTTATGCTCTGTGCAAAATTCTACAAGGCGGCTTCCTCTTTCATTTCTTCCCCCCAACCCATATTCACCTACTATGTTTCCTTCTCTCCCTTTTCCTACTGACGAATTCCAGTCACCCATGACTATTAAATTTTCGTCTCCCTTCACTACCTGAATAATTTCTTTTATCTCGTCATACATTTCATCTATTTCTTCATCATCTGCAGAGCTAGTTGGCATATAAACTTGTACTACTGTAGTAGCCATCGGCTTTGTGTTTATCTTGGCCACAATAATGCGTTCACTATGCTGTTTGTAGCAGCTAACTCGCACTCCTATTTTTTTATTCATTATTAAACCTACTCCTGCATTACCCCTATTTGATTTTGTATTTATAACCCTGTAATCACTTGACCAAAAGTCTTGTTCCTCCTGCCACCGAACTTCACTATTTCCCACTATATCTAACTTTAACTTATCCATTTCCCTGCCCGATTAAGGGATCTGACATTCCACGCTCCGATCCGTAGAACGCCAGTTTTCTTTCTCCTAATAACGACGTCCTCTTGAGTAGTCCCCGCCCGGAGATCCGAATGGGGGACTATTTTACCTCCGGAATATTTTACCCAAGAGGACGCCATCATCATTTAATCATGCAGTAAAGCTGCATGTCCTCGGGAAAAATTACGGCTGTAGTTTCCCCTTGCTTTCAGCCGTTCGCAGTACCAGCACAGCAAGGCCGTTTTGGTTAATGTTACAAGGCCAGATCAGTCAATCATCCAGACTGTTGCCCCTGCAACTACTGAATAGGCTGCTGCCCCTCTTCAGGAACCACATGTTTGTCTGGCCTCTCAACAGATACCCCTCCGTTGTGGTTGCACCTACGGTACGTCCATCTGTATCGCTGAGGCACGCAAGCCTCCCCACCAACGGCAAGGTCCATGGTTCATGGGGGGAATATACTAATAACATGTGTAAACAGAGCAGTACTGAAGAGATCGGAGGTGTAAGTGCTACAATTATACAAGGTATTGAGGAGTTGGTCAAAGATATTCACAAATATTTTCGTGATAAGATGCAAAAATATCTCGATAGTAAGTTTGTTGCTGAATATCTTTGTTATAGTTTCAAATTTAAACAGAAAAACAAAGTTGCAACCTCCAAAGATAGAATAGCATTGATCTTACAATATAAGGTAGAAGTCGTTGTAAAACCGTAATGTTAAACAGTAGCATAATCATTGCATATACTCCATGAAAGGTATATAAACATATGTCACTTATATCATAAGTATAATGAAAATAGTATCCATAACATAGACACAAGCTAAAATGCAGTGCTCAGAAACTGGTTGAAATGTCACCCAGCATTCATATTCATCTAAGTTACAGTAATGAACCATTGATGCAAAATATCGAATACATTCAGGGGAAAACATCATATGTAAATAAAGTTTAGTCGAAGTGCTTAATTAGATGCCTAGTATATCAGTAATGCTAATACCATAAAGGAGGGGCGAGGGGGGAATAACCACAGTGTAACTAACCATGTTCCCAGATTTGGCTTTAAGGAACGTTGGTAACACATGTATATAATAGGGGTGGTGATGAATAACATTCTTTATCAAAGTCAAACTTTATCTAAAAGGCATTCGAGGCTCATCCACTATGGACCTATTTTGAGAGGCAAATAGAAAAAAAAATTTCACCTAATCCAGTTTTACTTAAAAAAGAAACATATAACCCATTGCTCAGTAAAATCAGAAATCCATCATGAGAGTAAGAAAATACTTAAAACAGTTATATTCAAATGCTGTTATGTGCATAACCTTCAGGTATTCACTCCACTAGCATATACACATGACATCATGTGAATACATGTTCCTTCTAGTCAATACGTAAATTTGGCACTTACATACTCTTCATTGTATTGTTTGTCGTCTTATAACAAATCCTTGATATGGACATTACATATCTTAGATATGTCATTTGTTAGCCTGAGATTTACATTTCGTGTCATGCGTTAGATAAGTAATCTGCAGCTCCAGATCTACAGGCTGGTTAATGGTTTCATGTCTTAACATAAGCAAGTACATATTTTGTTTAGTAATCACTTGCCTAGATTAGGTGAATATTTTTTCTCTATTTGCCTGTCAAAATATATTCTTAGTGGCTGAGCCTCTAATGCCTTTTAGCTAAAGTTTGATAAAGAAAGTTATTCACCATTGCCACTATAATATACATGTTAACTGCTGAACATTTATCTTCTACGTGAATGAGTGTCTCATTGAAGATGTCACCGTTTAATTCGATGGTCAGCTCAGGATGAGCTCGTCGGATTTGGTGCAGTATCATATCGCTCATAAGCTCTTTGAAGGAACGCCATAGCTTTTTTGGATTCGACGGGTTACGTGTTGCTAGAATTATGGTGAATTAGTCTTTCATTTGTTCACCTGAGGTTGTGGGTGCGGCTCCTTGTAACGTTAATTCCCAGTGGTCGTCGTTTTCCAACAGTCCCTAAGCGTTGGCATGCTTCTCTGTACGTCTCGCACAGGTAACCGTCAACAGTCTTGACATCTGTGAAACTTGTGTAGCGACATCTGGAGACAGAAACATTCGGATGTACGGTGCATACTCGGGCTAGTGTGGCAGTTTTCATGATCGCTGAATGATATCCTGCTGGAATCCCTTATTTTCGTCGTGCAAAGATTTTTCTTGTTGTGTTTCACGTATAATTGGCAGATGGCAGGAACGTCGACATATATTAATGTTTTCGCGAATGGGTTCGTTTGGCACAGTGGGTAAAAAGCCGTTAATTTTGTGTACAAAGGTGGTTCACTTGCAACTTTTCTGGCTGCGTCTTTCGTGGCCACGACAGATTACATGTGAATGGTATGAAGAGGTCAGGTCGTCCATATTTTCTTACGTAGGTCATGGCATCTTGAGTTTACTTGTGAATGTCTCTCGAACTTCCTAGGTATGATGAAGGTAAGGGTAAGATTACCTTTGTTCCAATGTCTTCAGTGTTTCCGTCATTTTCGATTGCGTCTCGAAAGTGGATGTATTCTTCCGTGTGCAGTTTCTTCAGATTTACTCTTATGCAAAGCATCCGTTTCGCTTCTGTTTCTGCATACATACCTACCAGAAATTGTTGCAATAACCGGTGAGTGTTGAGAATGTGATCGTATGTTTCATTGACTCTGATCATTAAGCGGTAAACATAGAACTCTTTGGAAGTGACTTTTTTGTTTCTTTCTACGCCTGTTTCAGGTTGCATTTACTTTACATTAAAATAAATATTTGAATCTGTTGATTGTATTCGTGTAAGATCCTTTGTAGATCTCGGACAATGTCTCGTCTCAGTCACTGATATTTGTTCATCATTGGTCAATTCGTGTTTCTTCATTTCCGATGAAATATACTTGCAGAAATTTATGGTCTTCGTTGGGCTGTGGTAGTAATTATCCCAGGCTGTGATAGATTTGTCCTTGGATGGAAAAAACATAACCTATTTCAACTCTGTTAGTGCTAATCGAAGTGACACCGAAAGAAGTCATTTGAAAGCAGGCGTTTTACGCTTTTGTATTTTGAAGAAAGTGTTTTGATTCTGGAATTTCTCCGTGAATGCACTATGGAAATTCCTCCGGAGTTGCTCCCAGTGGTGGTAATCGAATTTTTCCATTGATGCAACAGAATGCTGATGTTTCTCTACCGAATTTTTTCGCGATGCTAAATTAGCAGATGTTATCGATTTTATCGATTACGAAGTGTTTGTGTTTGTTATTTTCTGTCGTCGGGTCGTAGTGGAATGCTTCTTTGTTTGGTTGTACTGTTTACTTGTCCTCGTCCGCGCTTCTTGCGGGGTAATATTTTCATGGCTGGCTTGAGTTCGCAGTGTTTCATCATATCATTGTGTCGCAATTCTCGATTCTTCAATCAGTTCATTTCGTTGTTCTTCGGTTTCTGTGCTTCTCACAGTACAAGTCTTCTGGTCCAGACTGTATACCAATTAGATTCCTTTCGGAGTATGCTGATGCATTAGCTCCCCGCTTAACAATCATATACAAGCGTTCGCTCGACGGAAGATCCGTACCCAAAGACTGGAAAGCTGCACAGGTCACACCAATATTCAAGAAAGATAGTAGGAGTAATCCACTAAATTACAGGACCACTTCGTTAACGTCGATATGCAGCATGATTTTAGAACATATATTGTGTTCGAACATTATGAACTACCTCCAAGAAAACGGTCGATTGACACACAGTCAACATGGGTTTAGAAAACATCGTTCCTGTGGAACACAACCAGATCTTTATTCACATGAAGTGTCGAGTGCTATTGACAAGGGATTTCAGATTGATTCCGTATCTCTAGATTTCCGGAAAGCTTTTGACACTGACACTGGGATATCGTCTCAGTTATGTGATTGGACGTGCGATTTCCTGTCAGTTCGTAGTAGTTGACGGAAATTCATCGAGTATAACAGAAGTAATTTCTGGCGTTCCCCAAGGTAGTGTTTTAGGCCCTTTGTTGTTCCTTATCTATATAAACGATTTTGGAGACAATCTGAGCAGCCGTCTTCGCTTGTTTGCAGATGACGCTGTCGTTTATCGACTAATAAAGTCATCAGAAGAGCAAAACAAACTGCGAAACGATTTAGAAAAGATATCTGAATGGTGCGAAAAGTGGCAGTTGACCCTAAATAACGAAAAGTGTGAGGTCATCCACATGAGTGCTGAAAGGAACTCGTTAAAATTCGGTTACACGATAAATCAGTCTAATCAAAAAGCCGTAAATTCAACTAAATACCTAGGTATTACAATTACGAACAACTTAAATTAGAAGAAACACATAGAAAATGTTGTGTGGAAGGCTAACCAAAGACTGCGTTTTATTGGCAGGACACTTAGAAAATGTAACAGACCTACTAAGGAGACAGCCTACAGTACGCTTGTGCATCGTCTTTTAGAATGCTGCTGCGCGGTGTGGGATCCTTACCAGATAGGACTGACAGAGTACATCAAACAAGTTCAAAGAAAGGTTGCACGTTTTGTTTAATCGCGAAATATGGGAGAGAGTGTCACAGAAATAATACAGGATTTGGGCTGGAAATCATTAAAAGAAAGTGGTTTTTCGTTGCAACGGAATCTTCTCACGAAATTCCAATCACCAACTTTCCTCTCCGAATGCGAAAATATTTTGTTAACCCCGACCTACATAGGGAGGAACGATCACCACGATAAAATAAGGGAAATCAGAGCTCGTACGGAAAGATATAGGTGTTCATTCTTTCAGCACGCTATAAGAGATTGGAATAATAGAGAATTGTGAAGGTGGTTCGATGAACCCTCAGCAGGCACTTGAATGTGTTTTGAAGAGTATCCATGAAGATGTAGATGTTCGTTGGGAACTTAAACGTGCTTTGTGCTCTTCGCTTGTATCGTATTTTTGCAGTTTTTTTCGTTTTCACCGGTTTGCCTGAGAACTGGCCACATCTCCTTCCCTTTTACGTTTGGACATTGTCTAAAATTTAAAAGAAATCAACGTTTTATTGACAGATACAGTAATTACACTTTAGACATTTTTCACACTTTACATTCAATCACTGTACCACTTTGACTACTCCCGGTTCACTGTTTGTTTTTATTTACTCACTACACTACTTTTTCGGTTCCTCCCTTCGTCACTGATAAGATACTGAAGTTTCAGCGGGTCTTTCTTTATATACCCCTACCTATGGGTAGCCCCATGAGTGGCGAATTCGAGAACATGCCAAAAGGGCTGCAAATAGTCCACGATGTTCCAGAACATTCCACAACATTCTGGGGTGTTCTGGAATGGCCGGCCGGTGTGGCCATGCGGTTCTGGGCGCTTCAGTTTGGAACCACGTGACCGCTCCGGTCGCAGGTTCGAATCCTGCCTCGGGCATGGATGTGTGTGATGTCCTTAGGTTAATTAGGTTTAAGTAGTTCTAAGTTCTAGGGGACTGATGACCATAGATGTCAAGTCCCATAGTGCTCAGAGCCATTTGAACCATTTTATGTTCTGGAATGTTCCACAATGATCTGGATGTTTCCGAACATTCTGGAATCTTGCAGAATGTTACAGACTATTCCTAAACATTCCAGAACATTCTGGTATGTTGTGGAATGCTCGCTAATACTCTAGAATGTTCTGGAATGTTCTCGAATACTCTCGAATGTTCTGGAATGTTCTAGGAATTTCTAGAGGATGAAACTTCCCAGCCTTTATATTTTCAAAAGCAATTTCTTCAGGTAAAAAAGGATAACCTTTGTCTTGGCTGGGGGATAGAGGGCTACTACACCATATAACTCTCTTGATCGTATTATGATTCGTTTCTTAGTTTTAATGGCATGCAAATTGTGCACTTACTTTTATAATATGTATTGATTTTTATTGTACCTTATTTAGGCTAATGGCAACGGCCTTGCCGCAATGGATACATCGGTTCCCGTCAGATCACCGAAGTTAAGCGCTGTCGGGCGTGGCCGGCACTTGGATGGGTGACCATCCGGGCCGCCATGAGCTGTTGCCATTTTTCGGGGTGCAGTCAGCCTCGTGATGCCAATTGAGGCGCTACTCGACGGAATAGTAGCGGCTCCGGTCAAAGAAAACCATCATAACGTCCGGGAGAGTGGTGTGCTGACCACACGCCCCTCCTATCCGCATCATCTGAGGATGATACGGCGGTCGGATGGTCCGGATGGGCTACTTGTGGCCTTAAAACGGAGTGCTTTTTTTATGTAGGCTAATAAAAAACAAGGGTAAAAACTTTTTGATTCGCCCTCGCAATTCAGTGCTGTGAAAAACGTGCTTCACATGTGCCCTTTCCATGTGTGAATTAGAAACGGTGCATCAGCAAACTCGGCACTTTCTACAAACTCGGTGCCCAGGAAGTGGTGCGAGAGGGCGAGACAAAGGACTCGCAGTGACGGCTCTTCGGCGCTGCCCGCCGGGCCCTGATTGGCTGTATCGACTGTGGTCGGGGCTGCGGTGGCAGGGCAGCTCATTTCCGCCGCCACGCTCCTCGAACTTACCCCCAGAGACAAAGGCATCCGTCAGCTGCGCGAGACGCCCCGGCTCACCTGGAGCTGGAGCCTCCAGGCACGCCAATTCCGGGAACGAGTTTTGCTGCTGATTGATTCTTCCGTCCCCTCTCTAAGCAGCTTCCTTGCAATGTCTTTACTCTTCTGTGCCACAACGGCACGTTCTTGACAAGACAGGAAATGGACTACTCGGCTCAAAGAACGTTAGAGTTGCCGCGACGTGAATGGTCTAGAACTTGGCACTGTTTTCTTCAAACTTTCCTGCTGGTAGGCTCTTATTTCTGAGCTCCTTGTCCGACGGGGATTCAATAATAATTGAAATATAACACTCCCTAAATACCATTAAAGGGTGCACCACCACCCCCACCCGCTCTTCCAAACACACACCCGCGTGAACAGACACACACACACAGACATTCGGAAGTACTAAATAATGTTTACTGTCAGTTCTAAGTCTTTCAATCAAAATGAGAAATTCAATGCGAAGCTCTAAAATAGTAGGGGAGACTAATGTTTCTTGAGGATAAGTGTACCTAGGAATGCATGATGTTTTCTGGTCGATGTTTTAACCTGGTGACTCATTTTAAATTCACATTTGCTGAAAGTTCATAACCTAATTACAATGACCTTGCACACGACTTACAGATCTACTACACTGTAATCAAGATGCGCATGTCTGATTGGTTTGCTGCCAAGTATAATACGAATTCCTCAAATTTCGATGATACATTCGTAAGGAGGATACTGCTCATTATTTTCCCCATTACCCTTAATGTATTTATTTTACACAATACTGTGCTTGCTAAACTTAAATTCTTTGTCACGATTAAAAAAAAAAAACTCGTTCCATACAACATTATATAATACATCGTGATTCTGTCTTGATAATAAATGGGCGATTAGGAAAGCTGTGTAATAAAATAGCTTGCAGAAGAAACTGAACAGTCCGGTTTCTTACATAAATCTTGCTGCTAGAGAAGCGTGTCTAATGGTTTTCTTTTCGCTAATCTCTTTCAAACTGTAGCGGAAACTGCAGAAGAATCACGCTCTTTGTCGTCTAGCTTTCAATTTTGCTCGAAAAATGATGTTTTGTGAGCTAATAATGGTTACCTTTCTTTGCTTCTGAACATTTGAGATGATCAGTTGAGAGATAGAGACACTTACTGCAACACGTATTTTAGCTTACTGCTGTAAGAGGAGCTAAGAAAGCTATCGCTGTCGCTATTATTAAAAGTTGGCGTCACGAAAACTAAAGTTAGATCTTGCCAGAAAATATATTTTTTTTGAAAAATATATTTTTCCACACATCCTTCCTTTCTTTTGTTGCTAAAAATGCGTGGTGTTCAGTTTGAAGTTTGCGCCCTGCCTTCGCGATGCGGGCTCACTTCTTTCATAAAAATGGCTAAAAATACTGTGGCGGTCAGTGTAAAAGCATCAGCTCAGCGACCGGTGGAAAAATTGACGGCAATGTCCCTATACAGAACTTTACTCCTCGGCTACTTGAAACTTCCTGGCAGATTAAAACTGTGTTCCCGACCGAGACTCGAACTCGGGACCGTTGCCTTTCGTGGGCAAGTGCTCTACCAACTAAGCTACCGAAGCACGACTCACGCCCGGTACTCACAGCTTTACTTCTGCCAGTACCTCGTCTCCTACCTTCCAAACTTTACAGAAGCTCTCCTGTGAACCTCCTCGGCTACTTGATCTACCTGCTCATTTCATCAGTTTTTCTCGAAGCCTAGTACCCAGCAGAATTACGCATGATTCCCCGCTGTTGGAGAAGGAGAACAGTGCCCGGTATATTTTACGTCACTTCCTCTGCTAAGTGTATTTGCTGTAATCGTTGTAGGCCACTACGGGAATAGTAGCTGATGAGAAACTATTTGAAGCCTCATCTGCTCCAGGGTCCAATCCACACCACATACAATTTTCTGACTGCATGGGCGAATCCTGAGGAGATGATGGGAGAACACGACTGAACAGCCAGTTGTATCGCCTTGCTTCTAGCCAGCGCTGGATAACGCAGTGCAACCGCGAGTGTGTTGTCATTGTCGAGATCAGTAGAGGCAGAGTAAAAACGGAAGTCCATGTTGATGGCAGAGAGATGCTGCTTCCCTCTTTTCAAGCATCTTATTGATTTTCTGACAGGAAATTCTAGTAACTACGTGATAGTAAAAAATGAACCAATAGAATAATTACTCAATTATTATTGCTTTCCCCGTATTGAACATACTGCATTAATTAAAGATAATTTTACAGCAGGGCGTTTCTCTTCTATTTATAAAGCATCTCCTGTCGTCATCCAGCAAATATGGACACCTATGATTGTATATTTTTGGTTGTTTTAGATTAAAAACAGTATTTCGCTTATAAAGTTGGCGTGCAATTTGCTTACGGTGTTTCTGGCTCTTGTTCACATATTCTGAGAACCTCAACTTGTTCCCTCTTGGTTAACGAAGGCAGATGCCGATGCTATTTTTGCGGTTTTGCAGTTTTTATCTTGCTGCATTGCCATTATTTAGACATTACCTCACTTTATAAAACGGAATTGCTGTTCTGAGTGTTCTCAGTAAGAGCAGTATTACAGTGTTTATGTTTGTTCGTTTGGTTTACGTGTAGGTGTTGCAGTTGACATCTTGTGAAAAAATTATTCTTTTTTAAATTAGCGTGCACGTATGTGTGTGTGTGTGTGTGTGTGTGTGTGTGTGTGTGTGTGTGTGTGTGTGTGTGTGTGTGTGAGTGAGTGCATTCGTGTAAATTAGAAACTAGTGAACATGTTTCTTAGGTTAGCGATGGCAGGGGAGGGGGGGGGGGGGGCGGTGTGCGGGTTGGAATTTGTGGTTCTGATTTTTGGGGGATGTTGGATGGTGAATGGTGATTATATGAAACACACTGAGAGGAGATGGTAGTGGTGAATGGAGGTCTGAATGCGGTAATTTTCTTGTAATATTAGGAAGTGTTTTTTGCTGTTGTTTATCCTTATGATTTTCACGTATTTGTCTCTGGTAGTAATTTTATGTTGGTGTCGGTGTATGTGTTCTGAAAATAGTGAGTGATTCCTCCTACACTTCCATTCTGTTACATGTTCTATGTATCTGGTGTCAAATGTCCTCCTGGTTCAGCTATGATCTTCCATCACACATATTGCATTTCAGTAGGTATACTCCTGATTTCTGATGTAGATCAGTTTTTCCTGCTGTTTTTAGAAAGTATTTTTGGACTGGGTTGTCGGTTTGTTGGGCTATTTTTACGCATGATTTTTGAAAATATTGGATATTCTGTGTGTGGTTCTATGTCACTGTGTAGCACCTTTTGTTTTTCGTTTCTTTCCCACTTTGTGTTGTTTGTTCCTGTTCCTGTGTTCTGTGTGTTTGTTTTTGTGAGATTCTGTCCCTTTGTTGATTATAGCTGGGTGTTTGTTCTTTTCTGTTCCTTGGTTTTATTGTTCAGCGTTGTTACTAAGTTTTCTTTGTATCCATTTTTTTGGGTCCTTGTATAATTACTGTACATAGCTTTTTGTAAGTTCCGGTTCCGAGGGGAACACATCTGACAACTCACCAGGGAAAATATAGCTGACCCACTTCAAGCACTACGCTGGTCGCAGATGGTTCAGGACTGACACTAGATGTTCACATGACCCTAGGCTGCTGGCACAAGTCATACCAGTGAAGTATGTGTACCATCCAGACGGTTGTATGGAAACGGCGCAGAAGTTTGGATCGACCTGGTTATGTGACGGAATGGCAGGATTCATCATGTTTGGACGTCTCCATGACTACGTCCTGAAAGAAGTTACCCAAATTTTTTGTGCCAACGCGGCATGTTCAGAGTGTCTATAATGAATGACACACTACTCTCAGCCGTGTAACATGCCATAAGAACATGTAAGGGGGTATAATTATTCTTGTAGCTGCACCCTATATATTTTTACTCATACTTTTGCGCTCTCATAATATTACCCAGTTATAACAACATAATGAATCCAGAATGAGATTTTCACTCTGCAGCGGAGTGTGAGCTGATATGAAACTTCCTGGCAGATTAAAACTGTGTGCCCGACCGACACTCGAACTCGGAGCTGATATGAAACTTCCTGGCAGATTAAAACTGTGTGCCCGACCGAGACTCGAACTCGGGCACACAGTTTTAATCTGCCAGGAAGTTTCATATCAGCGCACACTCCGCTGCAGAGTGAAAATCTCATTCTGGAAACATTCCCCAGGCTGTGGCTAATCCATGTCTCCGCAGTATCCTTTCTTTCAGGAGTGCTAGTTCTGCAAGGTTCGCAGGAGAGCTTCTGTAAAGTTTGGAAGGTAGGAGACGAGATACTGGCAGAAGTAAGGCTGTGAGACCGGGCGTGAGTCGTGCTTCTGTAGTTCAGATGGTAGAGCACTTGCCCGCGAAAGGCAAAGGTCCCGAGTTCGAGTCTCGGTCGGGCACACAGTTTTAATCTACCAGGAAGTTTTTTTAACATAATGAATGTCTAACTGAGATGTTCTTTTCATAATTCGTTTCACTACTTGCAGTTTGCTTGTACAGTTCGACGTACTGTCTACGGTCGAACAAGGAATAGAATTAGCTGTTCACTTCCATTTGTGACAAGATGTAATTTTTCATTCATTCCGTACAATGGTCTAGCAAGGAGAGACGCCAGAGAGAGGTACCAAGCAACCGACCTTCGGCACCGCCGTAAGTGTGTAGCTTAAAGTGTGCTTCAGGGCCGAAGCTACCCCCAACCTCGTTATCTCCCCTGGCTCGGGGCAGGCCATGTTAACTCGGCTGGGGGCGTAACACATCCGCTGGCTGGCAAGTGCTCGTACAAAGACGCGAGGGTTACCTGAAGGAACGTCTCCTTTACAGAAAAAAAAGCGTCGGTTTGAAGTCTGTCGTGGGAACTGAAAGACACAGTGTCTCAGCGGCTGCTTGGGCACGTGGCTAGAAAGATGATTAGTTTCTGCACTCATCCCCATTTACAAATTAAAAAAAATGTCTCCCTCTTGCTGAAGTTATGTCGAAATCTCGAAATTTCATTGGGGCAGTGGCGCAATCTAGGCAAAACATGGCTAAATGTTGAACGGCGCTCGGAATCATTATCGTCGTTGGAGGATAACTTGGAGCTTTTCCAAAACTAGAGAGAAGTTAGAATTTCGGTAAAGACACACTCTGCCTTCTGCCTCCAAAAAGACGCTCTTGCTGCAGCCTCACGGGCCACGCCGAGAAACGTTGTTGACAAAATTTAGAGAACCGGCATTTGAAGCCGACTGCCAAACGACTCTGCTGCCGCCAACATACATTGTGAGTAGGGACTAAGGAGATAAGATACGAGAAATTAGGGCTCATGACTTATCTTAGAAGATAGATTAAGAAAAAGGTAAACCTACGTTTCTAGTAGTTGTATCCTTACAGAAATCTTTTGACAATGTTGACTGGAGTACTCTCTTTCAAACTCTGAAGGTGGCAGTGGTAAAATACAGGGAGAGAAAGGCTATTTACAAGTTGTACAGAAACCAGATGGCAGCAATAAGAGTCGAGGGATCTGAACGGGAAGCAGTTGTTGAGAAGGTAGCGAGACAAGGTTGTAGCATGCCCCTGATGTTGTTCAATCTGTATACTGAGCAAGCAGTGAAGGAAACAATAGAAAAATTCGGAGTAGGAATTAAAATTCATGGAGAAGAAACCAAAACTCTGAGGTTTGCGATGACACTGTAATTCTGTCAGAGACAGCAAAGTACCTTGGAGATCAGTTGAACGGAATGGATAGTGTCTTGAAAGGAAGATACTCGATGTATATGAACAAAAGCAAAACGAAGATAGTGGAAAGTTGCCAATTAAATTAAGTGATGGTGAGCGTATTGGATTAGGAAATGAGACACTTAAAGTAGTAGACGAGTTTTGCTATTTGGGGAGCAAAATAACTAATGATGGTCGAAATGGCACGGAAAACGTTTCTGAAGAAGAGACATTTATGAACATCGAGTATACATTTAAGTGTCAGGAATTCTTTTCTGAAAGTATTTGTATGGTGTAGTGTAGCCATGAATGGAAGTAAAACATGGACGATAAATAGTTTAGACAGGAAGAGAATAGAAGCTTTCGATATGTGGTGCTACAGAAGAATGCTGAACATTAGATGGGTGTACCACGTAACTAATGAGGAAGTACTGAACAGAACTGGGGAGAAGAGGAATTTGTGGCGCAACTTGACTAGAAGAAGGGATCTGTTGGTAGGACACGGTCTGAGGCATCAAGGGATCACCAATTTAGTACTGGAGGGGAGCGTGGAGGGTAAAAATCGTAGAGGCAGACCAAGAGATGAATACACTAAGCAGATTCAAAAGGAGGTATGTTGCAGTAGTTACTCGGAGTTGAAGAAGCTTGCACAGGATAAAGTAGCATTGAGAGCTTGATCAAACTAGTCTCTGGTCTGAAGACCGCAACAACAACAAACAGATGCATATAGAAAGTCCTTTTTCCGTCCCTCTGTTAGCGAATGGAAGAGGAACGGAAATGACAGGTAGTGGCATAGGGTACCCTCCGCCACGCACAGTACGGAAACTTGTACAGTACCTATGTAGATGTAGATGTAGATGTAGATGTACGCGAAGATGGGTCCCGAACGCTGTTGACTGCCGCACACGGCTGGCACGCACTCAGTCAATAGTGCTGGAAGTTAATTGTTGAGATTCGGGCAGCCGCCAATGCTTTTCTGTAGTATAATTAAAGCGGGGCTGTATCTGCTAGTATTGCGTAGTTAGTCGTAGCGGCAATTAATGACTGCAGTTAGTTGTTTCATTCCTTGCATACACTTTGCATCTTTCAGCGGTGTTTGCTCTTCCGATTTCTCTTTTCATTAGCACTTTCTGATATGCTTTTCGCTTGACCATTGGCAATATTCATTACGCGATCCCAGAACTGGTACCAATATCGAAGTTAAATCATAAATATTCCTTTAACTTTCCTTTTTTTGTCCTCTTGCTGAAGGTTTTTCCACTTGCATGCACATCAAGGGAAATAAATAGCCCCTTCGCAAGCGTGTAGTTTCATTCAATAATTAGATGCCTCCTTTAACTAATATGTGATGTTGCATGGTGGTTGACCGGTTTTTTTCATGCATGACTATTAATTTTTAAGGGTGGACCTTTATTACTTTTATTTATTGAGATTTTCCTCTACACAAAGATTTTTCTCCAGCAGAACAAATACCCGGAAATTATTAATGGTTCAAATGGCTCTGAGCACTATGGGACTCAACTGCTGAGGTCATTAGTCCCCTAGAACTTAGAACTAGTTAAACCTAACTATCCTACGGACATCACACACATCCATGCCCGAGGCAGGTTTCGAACCTGCGACCGTAGCGGTCTCGCGGTTCCAGACTGCAGCGCCAGAACTGCGCGGCCACTTCGGCCGGCGGAAATTATTACACCTTTTACATAAGATCTTAATTTATCTCCTCAGGATGTCCCTGCAGGTGTTTCGATCTTGTGTACCTTCTTTCTCTGCGTCAAGTTTTCTCATTGTTAATCGCACGTTTTGCAGCCACGTGGTCATAGGGCGTCCTCTTCTCTTCTTCCCTTCTGGTTCCCAGTCCAGGACCATTTTCGGAATTCTTGCTTCCTCTATTCTCCTTACAAGCCTGTACCATTGTAACTTCCTTCTATCCATTACTTCTCTTTATTATTACGTCATTTCTTACTTTCTCTTTTCTAGAAATTCTTTATGATCTTCTCCAGAAGTCCATATCTACTGCCTGCAGATTTTTAGGTGTTTCGGATTTGTAGTCCAAGTCTCCACTCCATACATAACTACGCTCTCTAGTTTAGATTTATATATATGATTCTTTTTCCCTCGGGGCGGTTAGTAGACCCGCAACCGAGCGCCTCCCCAGGTGGCGGATTGGGGAATGCCTCCTAGATATAGGTGGTACCGAGGAAATGAAATACTCGGGGCGGACCAAAACTACTAGTAGCGTCTGTTCCCACAGTGGGCGGCTACAAAAGGCGTCTGCTTCACATGTCAGTGGCGGCCTCCACCAACCTCCTGATCTGGAAAGTCAGGTTGTACTCGGCAGCATGCCATACATCCAACTACTAAACATCATGATGGTACAACGAGAAAAATCTCATTACCCCGGGCCCTAGTCAATAGACTGGGATTGTCGTGAGCATCGGATTCCGGGGGCTCACGGACATCATGAGAAGAATCGGAGCTTCTCAAACTCCCTCAAGACCAAACGCAAACACTACATCGGCACACTCAACGTGAACACACTGATGAAGACAGGAAAGATGAAACAACTGACAGACACTCTCGAAAAATTTCAAATCAATATATGTGCACTGCAAGAAACACGATTCACAGACGAAGACCATTTCAACACGGAGAATTTCAGAATATACAAAGGAAAACCATCGAGACAACTGAAAAACCTAAGGCTTTTTGGCACAGGATTTGCAGTACACAGGTCCATCACGGACAGCATAATTGACTTTTCGTCACCAAACGAAAGAATCAGCACCATCACAGTGAAATCAGCCAATAAATCCTACACAGTAATCAACGCACATGCACCAACTAATGACTACAACAGGAAAAATCCGGACGAAATTGATGACTTCTGGACGACAATGGAAGAAACTATCAGAAAAATTCCTGCACATAGAGTCAAAATAATACTGGGAGACTTCAACGCCAAACTCGGAAAAGAAAAGATATACAGACATATCACAGGAAAACATACTCCACACAAGGACACCAACAAAAACGGAAAACATCTGATAGACTTTTGCAAAAGCCACGACCTCGCCATTATGTCAACAAAATTCAAGAAACCAACACGAAAACTTACCACATGGAAATTCCCCAGCGGAAAGCAAGAACTACAAATCGACCACGTAATAGTGCAGAAAGACTCACAAAAAGAAATTTTGAACATAGACACCCGTAAAGGCTACTTCGACTCAGACCACCACCTACTACAGATCAGGATTCGTCTTTTGCCCAAGAAAAAGCTCCAGAAGAACAAAATTGTTAGACCAGATCCAGAATACGTTACTTTAAACCAGACACAAATATTACACAAAATTAAAATGGAGAAAACGACAGACTGGATACAACTTTCACGAAGAATCCGAGAGGCCATGAAACTAGCACAAGCACCACGAACACGAAAACACCGTTGGTGGAACCACACATGTGACCAAGCTATTGACCAACGAATCAGTGCATGGAAAAAATTTAGTTGCCATAAATCCCAAGAGAATTGGATCAACTTCTTGAAAACACAGAAGCAATCAAGCAAAATCATTCGCAGTGAAAAACGACAGTATGACAAACGGCGACTGACAGAGATCGAATCGGACTTCATGAAGAACAATACAAGAAACTTCTACAGAACGTTCAGAGAAAATATGACTGGATATCAACCACCCAACTTGTGCTTCAGAAGACCGGATGGAACCCTAGAAACCAATACCAAAAACAATTGTGACATTCTGGCAAAGTACTTTGAAAAACTGCTCAACACGGACCCCCCAATGGAAGAAATGATGACAGAAACGAGCACATACAATCCAGATAGTGAACCTCCAACTCTAGAAGAAGTTAAAGAAATAATAAAGTCACTCAAGAATCGTAGAGCACCAGGAGAAGATGGCATCATCGCGGAAATCTGGAAGTTACAAGACCCAGAACTCACCAAAGACATCCACAGGATCTTGGAAGACATCTGGAAGACCATGAAAATCCCTGACGACTGGAAAACTGACCTGATACACCCACTACACAAAAAAGGTGACAAGACTAACCCGAACAACTACAGAGGAATATCCCTACTACCGGTCACATACAAGATCCTCTCTAAAGCTTCACTGAACAGACTAGAATGCCAAACCGACCACTTGATTGGGGAATACCAAGCAGGCTTCCGTAAAGGGCGGTCTTGTGCGGAACAAATTTGGAACCTGAAAATGATTTTACAACACAAACAGAACCTGATCATTACCTTTGTTGACTTCAAAAAGGCGTACGACTCTATCGACCGGAAAACTCTCTTCAAAATTCTAGCAGAATACAAAGTAGACAACAAAACACGGGCTATCATAGAGCAAACTTTAACCAACACGACCTCCAAAGTAAAGTTCTGTGGGGAACTATCAGAGCCCTTCGAAATTCGCACAGGTGTCCGACAAGGCGATGGCCTCTCACCTCTCCTTTTCAATCTGGTGTTAGATAAGGTCATAAAAGAATGGGAAACATCACAACAGGGGATAACCTTAGGAAACCTACAGATTAAATGCCTGGCTTTTGCAGAGGATTTGGCGATTGTCACGAAAGGTATAAAGGAAACAAAAGACGCTATTGAAAAACTGCACGAAATCGCTTCCAAAACTGGACTACAGATCTCTTACGAAAAGACACAGTTTATGAGCACAAAGAAACTCTCATCTCTGAACACAAAGTTTGGCACGATTTACAAAACAGCAAACTTCAAATACCTCGGTGAAACACTACAAATGAGTGGACATAACAGAGACTCAAATGAAGAAAGAAAGACTAAACTGGACAAGGCATACAAAGTAGTGTGGAATCATTACAACAAGAAGTCTATCTCACAAAAAGCCAAATTACGCCATTACGACACGGTGGTGCTCCCCGAGGCACTATATGCAGCAGAGACCACACTAATCCGAGGGCATACACGTATCAGACAATTAGAAAAAGTAGAACGGAAAATACTTAGGAAAATATTTGGCGCAACTAACAACAATGGAATATGGATCAAGAAACCTACAGAGGAACTGTACAAACATACGGAGACAATCACAGAAAGGATTAGAAAACGCAGACTACAATTCTATGGACACCTATACAGAATGCCATCACACAGGCTGACCAAACAGATCTTTGACTGGGTAACCACTAGAAACAACAAATGGGTGGCAGAGGTAGAAAACGACCTGAACCGGCTCAACATAACAGCAGACACAATAAACGACAGAATAAAGTTCAGAAACATCATTAAGAAAAGTAAACTACATGAGATACAATGCGACAAACGAACAGGCATAAAATGGACCGAAGAACGAAAGCAAGATCACAGCCAGAAGATGAAAGAAATATGGGCAACCAAAAAGGCAATCAAGATGAAGCCGAAGATACGAAGCCGACAAGACGCATGGACAGAGGACCAGAGACAGAAACACAGCGAGCGAATGAGGGAAGTTTGGCCAGCAAGGAAGGCAGCAAAAGGAACTGGCCATGTAGTTTAGTCCAAATGCGCTCTTTAAGGGCAAAACACCAATAATAATAATGATCCTTTTTCCGGGGCATTTTATTAGGTTTTTAGCATTTTAATTCTTTCACGTGAGTGAGGAGCTGGACCATTGCATAACTCCCCAAACTGGGGACCAGGTAATTTATTTTCAAAGTTTTCTTCCTTTAGCCTTTGGTAAGCCAATATAACGCTACAAGGCAGCAGCCGCTAGTTTTGGTCCACCCCGAGTATTTTATTTCCCCGATACCCACCACATCTGTTGAGCATTCCTCTATCCGCCACATGGGGAGGCTCCCGGTGGGAGACTAGTAACTCCACACGGGAACAGTGGACCTACCCCTGTAAAATTCACATTTAATAAGACTTTATCTGTTGCACGACTTGTTTCGTTATCTTTAAAAGGAAAATAAGCGTGATTGCGTAGGGATCTTCACTCCGTTTTCCGATCACAGGGATTTTAATTTTGCATCTCATGGTTATAAACTACCACAGCCACAACCAACCTACCTCACAAACAGTAAAGTATGCTAACCCACATGGGCCGTGGACAAGTGTCACACCACGTCAGCAACAATCACTTCCATACACAACAAGAATGTCTGCTGTCGGTGAATACAGCCCCACCCGTCCAGTTTCTGAGCGAACTTTGCCAAGAGGAATTAGCGAAACGGAAATCTGGAGTCGGCTACATCGCAAAACACCATTGCTCACAGCGCCTCATGAAGATGCATGCCTTAGTTGTGTCAGACAATACAGTAACTCCACAGTGGCTGACCAGAGGCGTGTTGTGCAGTCGGACGAATCGGGGTTTTTCTTGTTTCCGAATGAGACGAGGCGTGTGACCCCATCAACCGATCGCCAAAGAAACCAGCCGAATATTAACATAATGGATACTCTGATGTGTCGTTTCAGTAGTAGCATGCGGGTTCTCATAAGTGTTGTGGATATTCAGAACACTTTCTCAGGGAAAGCATATTTCTCCTGTGGATAACAAGCGCACGAGGAACTGTGTATGATTATGTTAAGATCCATTGACAGATGGCAACTTGGACTGGAGATACAGGTGAAGTCAGGGTTCACATACTTTGTACATGAAACGAGGACAACAGCGGCATGTAAGCAAATAAAGGGTCAAGCGTCAAGCTCTTAAATCAAAACTTTTACATTCATGTTGGTGACAATCAAACCGATCACGTGTTTCTCCGACATGAGGCCTTATGTGGCATTGGTGGGACTGAAACTGCTTCGTGTGTACACGAAGCTTTTACATCGAAAATTATTTGTAAAAAGAAACTGATAATGGCGAGTGACAACTTCTGCGGGAAAAATAACAATTAAAATGGCGACGATTCTATGGGTGTACCTAACAGAACGAGCTTACTTTACGGAAATGGACGTGTGATATTCCAAAATCACTGAAGCCATGCCCAGAACAACATTCACAGTCACTTCTATGAAAGAAACAGATTTTTACGACTTTAAGTCACATGCTGAAAAATATATGAATTTCACCAACGTGCATCTTTCAACAGTACGGTAGATTACAGTAGATTGACTGCTAAACAGCTAGAGGTTCTACAAATTCGGTCACTTCTTAATGAAACTGAGGAGTCCAAGGAGCATTACATCTTAAAGAGGAACGTGAAAGCCTTCTGATCTTCAGCAGGTGCAGCTGGCAACTTCACACTGTGAATCTAGGTTGTCTGAAGAACAGAGAAGGGATTTAGCTAAAATGATTCCATTTGTGAAAGAGGAGAATAAGTGGTTTTACGAGAACCTTGTCAAATGAGCGAAAACGGGCATGATGGACCTTGTCTCATTTGTGTTAAAGTCACTGCATACAGAAAATTTCATTTTCCTCAATTTTTTAATAATTGTTCTTAAACATACTAATGTAGAATAAAAACTTATATATGACAAGAAACATGTATAGTTTTGTATTTCTGTTGAGTTCCCCAACTTTTATACTGCGTTGTGTAAGTGCTATGCACATTTCGTTGTTTATATCTAAATAATTACCCACAATGACCCATTATTTACTTGCATGGCACAACTGTCTCTCATGTAATATCATTTATACGCTGGAGGGCGAAAAGTGTTCTGATGGTGCAGTACTTCTGGTACTTGCGTTCGGCATTGCGTCTATTTACAATACGCGTTCCTATATCAGTGGGACGACATTGTTCTTGGTCTACCCGGAAGTTGCATCTTGGGTTTAAACAAACCGTCTCGCCGATGCGCAGAAGGGCGTAATGTCTGCTGTCTGGCTGTCTTCCCTGAGGACACGCTTCTCGGTATTCGTAATTTTTTTATATACTTCGATGCGCCCTAAGTTCTTCAAAATCTTTTAAACTGAAACTACAAAACGGCAAAATATATAAAAATTAAATAGTGCATGAAAGAAACAGGTGCTGATTTTCACATAGTATGGGGCCGAAAAAGTATTATGGGTCGTTGTAGCAGTTGCGCGTACATCGTAGCAGGGAAGCCATTGATTTTCCTGACCGATATGTACTAGGATTATTTGCTTGTTTCACTGCTCTCTCCTCGCCTCACTTCCTTTGCACCTATAACAGTGAAAAAATCTGTATGCCAACAGACACGCACCACACTTAATCGCAAAGTGTAGCACAAGCTATTCACCTACACACACCGAATGGGTTGTCTACAAGTGTGTATCTCAGCACCAATTCAAATAAAATCCTTTTGGGTCATAAGGTGCATCTTTAATAAACACTGAAACAAGTGTAAACTGACGCTTCCGACTGTCTTTGAAGTGGCCCTCCACACGACTGCAGAAACTGACGAAACGTCAGTTTCATAGATGTTGTTTTAGTGTTTCGTAATAATGCAGCCTAAGACCGAAAAGGATGTTAGTCAAATCACATAATTAGCAAGTCTGCAGCCATAAATACTTGGTATAGCAACCTAACAAATTTTGGAAACAACAAAAGCCATCTGAAACAAGTAATAGAACGGGTGCATTAATACCTTCCCGGGATACTTCCACTGCAGCAAAGCCCCGCTACTTCGCCCTCTGTACGATGCTGCCAGACCCAGGAAACAGATCTGAATGTTTCACCAGTCTCGCGTAAACAGTAAACATGGACACGTGGGCCAAAGATTACTTTGGAGCGGTGCGGCTTTTTGTCACGTGAATGATCATAGCACAACAGTGGACGATATGTTACTAAGTTCATAGAGGGACAAACTACACTCCTGGAAATGGAAAAAAGAACACATTGACACCGGTGTGTCAGACCCACCATACTTGCTCCGGACACTGCGAGAGGGCTGTACAAGCAATGATCACACGCACGGCACAGCGGACACACCAGGAACCGCGGTGTTGGCCGTCGAATGGCGCTATCTGCGCAGCATTTGTGCACCGCCGCCGTCAGTGTCAGCCAGTTTGCCGTGGCATACGGAGCTCCATCGCAGTCTTTAACACTGGTAGCATGCCGCGACAGCGTGGACGCGAACCGTATGTGCAGTTGACGGACTTTGAGCGAGGGCGTATAGTGGGCATGCGGGAGGCCGGGTGGACGTACCGCCGAATTGCTCAACACGTGGGGCGTGAGGTCTCCACAGTACATCGATGTTGTCGCCAGTGGTCGGCGGAAGGTGCACGTGCCCGTCGACCTGGGACCGGACCGCAGCGACGCACGGATGCACGCCAAGACCGTAGGATCCTACGCAGTGACGTAGGGGACCGCACCGCCACTTCCCAGCAAATTAGGGACACTGTTGCTCCTGGGGTATCGGCGAGGACCATTCGCAACCGTCTCCATGAAGCTGGGCTACGGTCCCGTACACCGTTAGGCCGTCTTCCGCTCACGCCCCAACATCGTGCAGCCCGCCTCCAGTGGTGTCGCGACAGGCGTGAATGGAGGGACGAATGGAGATGTGTCGTCTTCAGCGATGAGAGTCGCTTCTGCCTTGGTGCCAATGATGGTCGTATGCGTGTTTGGCGCCGTGCAGGTGAGCGCCACAATCAGGACTGCATACGACCGAGGCACACAGGGCCAACACCCGGCATCATGGTGTGGGGAGCGATCTCCTACACTGGCCGTACACCACTGGTGATCGTCGAGGGGACACTGAACAGTGCACGGTACATCCAAACCGTCATCGAACCCATCGTTCTACCATTCCTAGACCGGCAAGGGAACTTGCTGTTCCAACAGGACAATGCACGTCCGCATGTATCCCGTGCCACCCAACGTGCTCTAGAAGGTGTAAGTCAACTACCCTGGCCAGCAAGATCTCCGGATCTGTCCCCCATTGAGCATGTTTGGGACTGGATGAAGCGTCGTCTCACGCGGTCTGCACGTCCAGCACGAACGCTGGTCCAACTGAGGCGCCAGGTGGAAATGGCATGGCAAGCCGTTCCACAGGACTACATCCAGCATCTCTACGATCGTCTCCATGGGAGAATAGCAGCCTGCATTGCTGCGAAAGGTGGATATACACTGTACTAGTGCCGACATTGTGCATGCTCTGTTGCCTGTGTCAATGTGCCTGTGGTTCTGTCAGTGTGATCATGTGATGTATCTGACCCCAGGAATGTGTCAATAAAGTTTCCCCTTCCTGGGACAATGAATTCACGGTGTTCTTATTTCAATTTCCAGGAGTGTATATAACTAAAATTTTATGTGCGTGTTTGTTGAAATGATTAGAACATTAAAGGATTATAAATACCAGTGGCGTTCAATAGTTAAGGAAACATACTTTCCTTCGGACAGTTTCGGTTCAAAGAGTGCGGCATTTGTTGTGGGGCATCAAGGAATATTCATGCTGCAGCGCCTATGGTTACCGAGCGTTGTGGTGCAGTGGTTAGTAGACTCGATTTGCATTAGGGACAACGGCGGTTTAAACCTCGTCCGGCCATCCTGATTTAGGTTTTCCTTTATGGCCCTAAATCGCTTCAGGCAAATTTCTGAATGGTTCCTTAGAAAAGGGACGGCCAATTTCCTTCACAAGTACGCTTTGCGATTAAGTGTGGTGCGTGTCTGTTGCCATACATGTTGTCCCCTAATCCGATGGGAGCGATGACCTCGCAGTTTGGTCCCTTCCCCCAAACCAACCAACCAGCAACCCCTATTGTTTCATGACGTTTCGATAGGTGTTGTTGTTGTGGTCTTCAGTCCTGAGACTGGTTTGATGCAGCTCTCCACGCTACTCTATCCTGTGCAAGCTTTTCATCTCCCAGTATCTACGGCAACATATATCTTTCTCAATATGCTTAGTGTATTCATCCCTTGGTCTGCCTCTACGATTTTTACCCTCCACGCTGCATTCCAATACTAAATTGCTGATTCCTTGATGCATCAGAATACGTCCTACCAACCGATCCCTTCTTCTAGTCAAGTTGTGCCACAAACTCCTCTTCTCCCCAGTTCAATTCAATACCACCTCATCAGTTATGTGATCTACCCATCTAATCTTCAACATTCTTCTGTAGCACCACATTTCGAAAGCTTCTATTCTCTTATTGTCCAAATTATTTATCGTCCATCTTTCACTTCCATTCATGGCTATACTGCATATAAATACTTTCAGAAACGACTTCCTGACACTTAAATCTGTACTCAATGTTAACATATTTCTTTTCTTCAGAAACGCTTTCCTTGCCATTGGCAGTCTACATTTTATATCCTCTCTCCTTCGACCATCATCAGTTATTTTTCTCCCCAAATAGCAAAACTCCTTGACTACTTTAAGTGTCTCATTTTCTAATCTAATTCCCTCAGCATCACCCGACTTAATTCGACTACATCCCATTATCCACATTTTGCTTTTGTTGATGTTTATCTTATACCCTCCTTTCAAGACACTGCCCATTCCGTTCAACTGCTTTTCCTAGTCCTTTGCTGTCTCTGACAGAATTACAATGTCATCGGCGAACATCAAAGTTTTTATTTCTTCTCCGTGGATTTTAATATCTACTCCGAATTTTTCTTTTGTTTCCTTTACTGCTTGCTCAATATACAGACTGAATAACATCGGGGAGAGGCTACAACCCTGTCTCACTCCCTTCCCAACCATTGCTTCCCTTTCATGTCTCTCTGCTCTTATAACTGCCATCTGGTTTCTGTACAAATTGTAAATAGCCTTTCGTTCCCTGCATTTTGCCCCTGTCACCTTCAGAATTTGAAAGAGAGTAGTCCAGTCGACATTGTCAAAAGCTTTCTCTAAGTCTACAAATGCTAGAACCGTAGGTTTGCCTTTCCTTAATCTATTTTCTAAGATAAGTCTTGAAAGGAGGGTATAAGATGAACATCAACAAAAGCAAAACGAGGATAATGGAATGTAGTCGAATTAAGTCGGGTGATGCCGAGGGAATTAGATTAGGAAATGAGAAATAACTGATGATGGTCGAAGTAGACAGGATGTAAAATGTAGACTGGCAATGGCAAGGAAAGCGTTTCTGAAGAAGAGAAATTTGTTAACATTGAGTATAGATTTAAGTGTCAGGAAGTCGTTTCTGAAAGTATTTGTATGGAGTGTAGCCATGCATGGAAGTGAAACGTGGACGATAAATAGTTTGGACAAGAAGAGAATAGAAGCTTTCGAAATGTGGTGCTACAGAAGAATGCTAAAGATTAGATGGGCAGATCACATAACTAATGAGGAGGTATTGAACAGAACTGGGGAGAAGAGAAATTTGTGGCACAACTTGACCAGACGAAGGTATCGGTTGCTAGGACATGTTCTGAGGCATCAAGGGGTCACCAATTTAGTATTGGAGGGCAGCGTGGAGGGTAAAAATCGTAGAGGGAGACCAAGAGATGAATACACTAAGCAGATACAGAAGGAGGTAGGCTGCAGTAGGTACTGGGAGATGAAGAAGCTTGCACAGGATAGAGTAGCATGGAGAGCTGCATCAAACCAGTCTCTGGGCTGAAGACCACAACAACAACAACAAGATAAGATCCCTTCTTCTGGTCAAGTTGTGCCACAAATTTCTCTTCTCCCCAATTCTGTTCAATACCTCCTCATTAGTTATGTGATCTGCCCATCTAATCTTTAGCATTCTTCTGTAGCACCACATTTCGAAAGCTTCTATTCTCTTCTTGTCCAAACTATTTATCGTCCACGTTTCACTTCCATGCATGGCTACACTCCATACAAATACTTTCAGAAACGACTTCCTGACACTTAAATCTATACTCAATGTTAACAAATTTCTCTTCTTCAGAAACGCTTTCCTTGCCATTGCCAGTCTACATTTTATATCCTGTCTACTTAGACCATCATCAGTTATTTCTCATTTCCTAATCTAATTCCCTCGGCATCACCCGACTTATTTCGCCTCACGTGTTCCACCATTTATACAGAATCCCAACTGATCTTCCCCGAGGTCGGCTTCTACTAGTTCTTCCATTCGTCTGTAAAGAATTCGTGTTAGTATTTTGGAGACATGACTTATTAAACTCATATTTCGGTAATTTTCACATCGGTCAACACCTGCTTTCTTTGGAAGTGGAATTATGGTATTCTTCTTGAAGTCTGATGGTATTTTGCCTGTCTCATACAACTTGCTCACCAGATGGTAGAGTTTTGTCAGGACTGGCTCTGCCAAGGCCGTCAGTAGTTCTAACGGAATGTTGTCTACTCCCGGGGCCCTGTTTTGACTCAGGTCTTTCAGTACTCTGTCAAACTCTTCACGCAGTATCATATCTCCTATTTCATCTTCATCTACATCCTCTTCCAATTCCATAATATCGTCTTCAAGTACATCGCCCTTGTATAGACCCTCTATATAGTCCATCCACCTTTCTGGTTTTCCTTCTTTCCGATAAGTAGCAGCGCTATGTGTAGCCTTCAAAGTACTGCATATATTGAAGGTGCGTTTCAAAGAGAGAGTTGTCATATAGTTCCTTTTGGCGGAAAAGCAGAGCACCGCAGATATTTGAAGGTGCTTACAGAATGGCCACGGATATCTAGTAGTGAACAAAAGCACGGGGAATATTTGTGCGAGGCGTTTGTCATCATCGGGATAAAGTCGTGCAAACGTGTCCGATCTCCTGCGTGACGTGCGGCCGCACTCAGTTGTGGCTCTTGCGATGTTCGAACGTGCGGAAACTCTCATTAGAAGTGAACAACGAATCACAGTCAAGCACCTCGCTGCACAACTGTAAGTCTCTGTTGGTAGTCAAGTTTTTTGCACATCGACACAGGCGAGGAGATTTGAGTTCATCACATAGAACCGAAAACAATGTGCAGATCCATGGAGTGGCACCGCGCAACGTCCCCTCTGAAGAAAACGTAGCCTCCACCGTTAAAGCCATGTTGAGGGTGTTCTAGGTCTCTGAAGGGCTTATTCTGTTTCATGACCTCACTCATGATTGTAAGGTACCTCATCTGTTTGAGAAACTTTGTATTCCCTCGTTTTCCAGTTTTACATTTTCGAATCGCGTCTGCAGGTATCATGTATTATTTCGTGAGTAAAGCGGTACAGCACAACGCTTACTGTACGGAGTAAGATTTGTTCCCACGCTAGTTGAAGGGACCGATGGACCAGATGGTGTTGCTAGTGTACAGTGGTGTGAGGGGGAGCTGTGGTTAGACAAGAGAACTCCCGTTACGTCAACAGCCGGTGTGGCCGAGCGGTTCTAGGCGCTTCAGTTTGGAAGCGCGCGAGCGCTACGGTAGCCGGTTCGAATCCTGCCTCAGGCATGGGTATGTGTGATGCCCTTAGGTTAGCTAAGTTTAAGTAGTTCTAAGTTCTAGGGGACTGATGACCTCAGATGTCCCATAGTGCTCAGAGCCTTTTGAACCATTTTTGAACAGTCAGTTACGTAGGGAAAGCACTGGCATTCCGGCGAAAAGCAAATAACTTTCCTCAATAAATATTTGCTAGTAAAAGTGACTTTTTCCAATATAGGTGTTAGGAGAAGCCTGCACGTCATAAGTACTTTTTTAGAAGAATGTTACAACGCCAGAAACTGATCATCTTAGTCAATAAGTGAGTAATGTTCAAGCTAACGAAAATATACGAACGGCTACGATATATCACGAGTGTAAATACACGTATCGACTGTGCGCCATAGTCGCTAGTCGCCGATAGGAGGCCTTCCGATCCACTTTTGTCTTAAGACTATACAATCAGGAAATAGTTAGTTTCCAGTTGCATCCGTTTTGAACGTTATTCTGAATAATATAGCTTCTCGCTTCATGACTTAAAATCACAGGAAGTAGAATTGCAGTTTACAGAGAATCTGGCGGCGCTGATATTGCTTTTGCGAGGGACATGAACTAACAACAGGCAGCAAGAATGCTACGCAACAACTCACTAAGATATTCCAAGGACGAACTGTATTAATCCCCGAACACTCAGGTGGAAAAAGCTTGGCAAGTCATACTGCACGTCTCTCACATCATTCTTTTTGAACTCACTGGCAAAACTGAGACATTTCTGTAGGTTTAGTACAAGTGGGTGTTTTTTTCATGGAGCAACCATCAACTCTGAAGTCTGTTGTGCTACCCCCACGAACTTACGAAACGACCTAAGCTTGTTCGTAACCACAAAACTGCAAATGAACTTTTCCTTCTTCGTGACAATGCAAGGCGTCACACAACTCTACAAATCTGAGAGGAGCTCACATAACTTCTTTGTACTGTTCTTCCTGATCTACCCCAGCCCGGATCTCGCACCTTCCATTTTTTTGCTCCAATGAAGGATGCGCTATGCCGCAAGCATTACGCGGATAATGGAGATGTTTGTGATTGATCAAGGCGTTGGCTACGACGTCGACCAGTACAGTTTTTACCATGCAGGCATACAATCGCGTAACATGGCATAAGGTCGACGTACTGAAAGGAGGTTATGCTGAAAACTAGGGTTTTGCAGCCATAAGAGTATGGAATAATATGATTTATTGGAATGCTGAAAAAACCGAACCTACTTTCAGAAAAAAACTGTTGTATTGATCAACGAATGCCCCTCGTACACTACTGGCCATTAAAATTACTACACCAAGAATAAATGCAGATGATGAACAGGTATTCATTGGACAAATATACTGACATGTGATTACATTTTCACGCAATTTGGGTGCATAGATCCTGAGAAATCAGTACCCAGAACAACCACCTCATAATAACGGCCTTGATACGCCTGGGCATTGAGCCAAACAGAGCTTGGATGGCGTGTACAAGTACAGCTGCCCATGCAGCTTCAACACGATACCACAGTTCATCAAGAGTAGTGACTGGCGTATTGTGACGAGCCAGTTGCTCGGCCTCCATTGACCAGACCTTTTTAATTGGTGAGAGATCTGGAGAATGTGCTGGCCAGGGCAGCAGTAAAACCTTTTCTGTATCCAGAAAAGCCCGTACAGGACCTGCAACATTCGGTCGTCCATTATCTTGATGAAATGTAGGGTTTCGCAGGGATCGAATGAAGGGTAAAGCCACGGGTCGTAACACATCTGAAATGTAACGTCCACTGTTCAAGGTGCCGTCAATGCCAACAAGAGGTGACCGAGACGTGTAACCAATGGCACCCCATACCATCACGTCGGGTGATACGACAGTATGGGGATGACGAATACATGATTACAGTGTGCGTTCACTGCGATATCGCCAAAAACGGATGCGACCATCATGATACTGTGAACAGAACCTGTATTCATCCGAAAAAATGACGTTTTGCTATTCGTGCACCCAGGTTCCTCGTCGGGTACCCCATCGCAGGCGCTCCTGTCAATGGTAACCGAAGCGATGGTCTCCGAGCTGATTGTCCATGCTGCTGCAAACGTCGTCGAACTGTTCGTGCAGATGGTTGTTGTCTTGCAAACGTCCCCATCTGTCGACTCAGGGATCGAGATGTGGCTGCACGATCCGTTACAGCCATGCGGATAAGATGCCTGTCATCTCGACTGCCAGTGATACGAGGCCGTTGGGATCCAGCACGGCGTTCCGTATTACCCTCCTGAACTCACCGATTCCATATTCTGCTAACAGTCATTGGATCTCGACCAATGCGAGCAGCAATGTCGCGATGCGGTAAACCGCAATCGCGGTAGGTTATAATCCGACCTTTATCAAAGTCGGAAACGTGATGGTACGCATTACTCCTCCTTACACGAGACATCACAACAACGTTTCACCAGGCAACGCCGGTCAACTGCTGTTTGTGTATGAGAAATATGTTGTAAACTTTCCTCATGTGAGCACGTTGTAGGTGTCGCCACCGGCGCCAACCTTGTTGAATGCTCTGAAAAGCTAATCATTTGCATATCACAGCATCTTCGTCCTGTCGGTTAAATTTCGCGTCTGCAGCACAACATCTTGGTGGTATAGCAATTTTAATGGCCAGTAGAGTAGATTTATTTCTATGCCAGTAGTGGGTATTTATGTAGTGAGTGATTTATTTATCTATCATATTCATTGGAATTGTGCGAGCGACAGCAACTCAGTCACTGAACCAGTTTACCAACTGCTAATTAGAAAGTTTACTAACCAGGAAATTAATGAAACACGAAGAAATAGTAAGAGATATTTTTGAATAAATTAGCTTAGCGCCCGTTGCTTCGCTTTCGTTGATTGTATGGTGTCAACAGATTTTCTTTATTTTTCTTTTTTCATAAAGAATTTTATGTTGCTCACTAACTGAAACATCTTCTAAACGTTTTACGCTAATTAAGGCCATAGAAGCAATATATCTGCTGAATGTACTTACGCTCAAAAAGCGATTCCCGTAGCTGGAGTTCAAGGTTTTTGGTAATCATGCCTTTTGCGTTCTTGTCGTGGTATTTCCATAGATACTTTCATCCCCTAAAACATATTTCTTTATATCTAATCGAGAAGTGAAACACAAATTTTTATAGACTTAGCTGTAAAATTTTATAAATTTCTAAAAAACTTTTTATCCTCTGTTTCACATCCTTACAGACTGAATTTCCGAAAATAGTGAAAAACAATTTTTTTATTTCAAGCTGTAGTCAGATACCAGCTTTCATAGATGTAGTGTTAAAAACTCTTTAGTAAGTCTTTTATAATGATTTATTTTCAAAAAACTTTCACCATTACTTTACGCCCCTATTAGTTGAATTTCAAAAAACGCTGAACACGTCCTTTTTTTTTTAATTTCTGACTGAGAAACCAAACAATTGCTTTAATAGCTACATATTTTCAAAAAATGTGTCATCCTCTATTTCACCACCTTTGGGTGGAATTTCGAAGTATCCATTCTTGAACGATGCCTGCAGGATAAGAGGAACATCCCCTCCATACTTGAAGTTTCCATCCTTAGCGGTTTGGGGCTGGACGAGGAGGTGTTATTGAGGACATTATCTTTTATATACACACATCAAAAAAAGTTTTGCGTCACCCCGGTTCCCACAACTACTGAGGATAGACGTTGACTGTGGATATTGTATCACAGACACAGTCCCTTTGATTGTTCCGAGATGTCACTAAACACGCCCAAACATGTAAAAAACCATGCATGAGCAGAGCCTATTAGACGGCGGGGTCCGACAGCCGATCAGTTCCAGTCATTCCACCAGGAAGGTGGTGCACGGCTCGTGTTGTCTGTAGTTCAACCATGCCTAGACGGTGCATACCGTGGTTCGATCGCGTCCGCATAGTTACTTCGTGGCAGGAGGGTCTCTCAACAAGGGAAGTGTCCAGGCATCTCGGAGTGAACCAAAGCCATGCTGTTCGGACATAGAGGAGATACAGAGAGACAGGAACTGTCAATGACATACCTCACTCAGGCCGCTCAAGGGTTACTACTGCAGTGGATGACCGCTACCTACGAATTATGGCTCGGAGGAACCCTGATAGCAACGCCACCATGTTGAATAATGCTTTTCGTGCAGCCACAGGACGTCGTGTTACGACTCAAACTGTGCGCAATGGGCTGCATGATGTTTAACTTCTCTCTAGACGTCCATGCATTTTTGCAATCACGATACTATGCAGCGCGGTGCAGATGGGCCCAACAACATGTCGAATGGACCGCTCAGAATTGACATCACGTTCTCTTCACCGATGAGTGCCGCATATGCCTTTAACCAGACAATCGTCGGAGACGTGTTTGGAGGCAACCCGGTCAGGCTGAACTTCTTAAACACACCGTCCAGCGAGTGCAGCAAGGTGGAGTTTCCCTGATGTTTTGGTGTGGCATTATGTGGGGTCAACATACGCCGCTGGTGGTCATGGAAGGCGCCGTAACGGCTGTACGATACGTGAATGCTATCTTCCAACAGACAGTGCAACCATATCGGCAGCAATTGGCGAGGCATTTGCCTTCATGGTATCGTGGCAATATGTGGGGCCGACATACGCCACTGGTGGTCATGGAAGGCGCCGTAACCGCTGTACGATACGTGAATGCCATCCTCCGACCGATAGTGCCACCACATCGGCAGCATATTGGCGAGGTATTCGTATTCATGGACGACTATTCGCGCCCCCATGGTCACATTTTGTGAATGACTTCCTTCAGGCTAACGACATTGCTCGACTAGAGTAGCCAGCATATTCTCGAGACATTAACCCTATCCAACATGCCTGGATGGATTGAAAAGGGCCGTTTATGGACGGCGTGACCCACAAACCACTCTGAGGGATCTACGCCGAATCGCCGTTGAGGAGTGCGACAATCTGGACCAACAGGGCCTTGATGAACTTGTGGACAGTATGCCACGACAAATACATGCATGCATCAATGCAAGTGGACGTGCTACTGGGTGTTAGAGGTGCCGGTGTGTACAGCATTCTTGACCACCACCTCTGAAAGTCTCGCTGTATGGTGGTACAACATGCAATTTGTGGTTTTCATCAGCAGTAAAAAGGGCAGAAGTGATGTTTGTGTTGATCTCTGTTCGAATAATCTGTACAGGTTCCGGAACTCTCGGAACCGAGGTAATGCAAAAATCGTTTTGATGTGTGTGTATTCATCCCCTGTTTCACCATCTTGGGGGTGGAATCTCGAAGGACCCCTTTTTAAACGATGCCTCCAGTATAAGCTGAACAGCCTCTAGAGATTTGAAGTTTCTACCCTTAGCAGTTTGGACTGAGCGATGATGAGGCAGTCTGTCAGGACGCTACTTTTTCCGTTGCTCATTAAAGTTCTGTTTGACGGTAATATCATGTCGCTGTCCAGTTTCAGTTTCCGTTCTCGTTTCGTTTCAGTTTGTAAGCAGGCTTGTTCTCTCGCGATCCTTTCAGTTCTGTCTCTGTTCTCATTCGTTTCAGTTCTTTGCGCCCATAAACAATGTGTACACGTGTTCCCCTTTAATTATGTTTGCTTTAATTAAGTGTACTGATGTGGTTAAACGGGTTTGGGATTGCTGCGACGTTTAAAAAATGCCCCAGTGCCTATAGTGGCGTCGAAAAATTAGTTTGTGTTGGCTGCTATGTCGCAAAGTGGCTCTGTGGTTGGTCTGCCACCTGCGGCGTTGTTGTTGATGAAAATGCATTGGAGGTTTCCGTATGCACCTAAAATATAGCAAGGTTTATAATTATCTTTACATAAGGTACCTTTTCTGGAAGCATATTATCACCTACATGCTTTCAAAGCTGTCATGTTTTCCTACCGGGCCGGCCGATGTGGCCAAGCGGTTCTAGGCGTTTCAGTTTGGAACCGCGCGACGGCTACGGTCGCAGGTTTGAATCCTGCCTCGGGCGTGGATGTGTGTGATGTCCTTAGTTAGGTTTAAGTAGTTCTAAGTTCTAGGGGACTGATGACCTCAGATGTTTAGTCCCATAGTGCTCAGAGCCATTTGAACCATTTCCTACCGGTATAGTGTTAGTCTATTATATATAGCATATATAGTAATAACGGAGCTAGTCCATTAAATTTCGGGCATGCACCAGCGCAAATAAAATTTCTTCCACTGATATTTCGGCCGAATATAGTCCAGCCATCCTCAGAGCAAGTCGCAAGACAGTCTTGCAACTATTGATTAGGCCCGCGAAAACGTGAAAATGCGCATAGTAACTGAGATGACCGTCTAAGAGACTCTTTAGACAGAAAAGTTCTGAACTACTGAGAGGAATTTCCATACAGAACAGGAGTGTACTACAGGAAAACCTTTCAATTTGGATCTGAATATGGAGATTATGCTGAAAACTAGGGTTATGTAGCCAAAAGCGTGGAGAGTAAGATGGTGTATTGGAATGGGATTTGTTCCTAGATTTCTTCAGCTCTGCTGGATACCTACTGAAAATGAAAGCTGCTGAAGGGTACACGGTTTTGTGCACAGTGTTTCACGAACTGCTATCGAGGGTCGTTTTACTTTTTAGTCTGGTGTTCGCTGAGTGACTGTGGTAGTGTCTTCTGAATGTATTCTCATTAACATATCTAATGATAGGATGGCGAAGTCCAAGGAACGTAGATAACGGCCTAAACAAAATTAGCAAGGTGACATAGCAAGCGTCTCCAGACAAGAAGAAGGCCGTACCAGCGCTGCGGTTACCGTTTAGCTGCCTCTCGCAGCTGCCAGAAACCTCGGCCCAGGGGTTGAAAATGCTGAAGAGGCGGAAACGGGGTATTCTTGTGCCCTCCGCGGCAAGCAGCCGTCACCTGAATTTGAAACTATCGGCTGGCTAGCCTCTGCCGGTATTCGATATTGTAGAATTAATTAAACTATGACCCAAAAAATCCGTCCGTGTTCAATAGCCCATAGTCCGCTGATTAGACAAGGTGACGGTGATCTTAAGTCTGATAGCGAATAATCAAAGATTAATTATGACGACTTTTGAAATAACAATTTAATCAACTAGAGATGCATATCTAACGACGGTTATTTTCTGGATAATCCGAACGTTATAATCCGAATGGCCTGTTACGTCAAACATTCTGATTTAATTTACTTAGTGCGTCCTCTCAGAGAGTGGTTGCACGCCTTGTGGGCAGTCCATGGAAAGTCTGCACTATAGAGTGTTACTGGCTACCTATTAGCTCCGTCATTTATATTACGTCCGACGCCTTTCGGAATAACACTTGTGTCATGTGCAAACAGAATAATTTGTAAGTGAGCTGTTGTGTTTAGTACCAGATCATTGATATACGTGAAGAAAAATTGTGGACACAGAACACAACCCTGTGGCACACCACCGACTTTACGTGGCACCAGACAGGTCCAAATTTCTTCCCTGTTTGTTGACACTTGAGGACAACATTCTGCTTCCTACTTTACAGATATTCAGTGAGTCATTACTGAGATTTTTCCCTTCACCTCGATTTCGGTACGACGATGGCATATACGCCCGGGAGATAATAGACCTACTGTTGACGGTTTCAGCACCAACAGATAGCGTAGTGGCATACCTACCAGAGCGCCATCTGTTTCTACCCAGTAATAGGGAATGTTCGCACCCAGAAGGATCAGTGTGGTGCAAATGTGCGAAGTAAGCAAACAATAGTGGAACGGAGAAGTGCTCATGCTTCCTACAGCCAACTGAGCGAGTCTGAAAGGGGTCGAACTGATGCTTTCCGAGTGGTGGGATGGTCCTTTCGGAGAACTGCACACAAGCTGGACGTACGGTGTCAGCTGTGCAATGGTGCTGGTATCAATGGTCACGTGAACATTCTCACACGCGTAGACAAAGTTCTGGATGTCCATGGAGCACAGGCGCCCAACAGGATTGTCGTATTGTAAGGGCTCCAGTGGCTGATCGTACAGCTAACACGCCACAGGCTTGCGAGTGCAGACGTGTCAACACGAGCAGTTGCTAACCGTGTACTAGCAGTGGGACTACGGGCACTTTTACCTCCAGCCTGTCTTCCACTCACCTCACAGCATGGACGCGTGCGGCTCAACTTGTGCCGCCAAAGGATCGCTCGGGAGATGGAATGGCGCGCCGTGGCCTCCATCGGGAAACCAGATTCTGCCTGCACGCAAGTGATGTTCGGTTGTGCATACGTCATAGAACTGGTGAGTACTGTCTCGTAAATTCGTCCAAGACACTCTGGCTCGACCAAGCGCCTTACGGCCAGTGGTACGATAAGTTACAACTGTCGTTCACCTTTGGTGTTTCTGGGGAGGGGAGGGGGGGACGCTAGCAAGGGAACCTCCCCATCGCACCCCCTCAGATTTAGTTATAATTTGGCACAGTGGATAGGCCTTGAAAAACTGAACGCAGATCAATCGAGAAAACAGGAAGAAGTTGTGTGGAATTATGAAAAAAAGGCAAAATATACAAACTGAGTAGTTCATTGGCAACATAGGTAACATCAAGGATGAGGTCAGCACAGGAGCGCCGTGGTCCCGTGGTTAGCATGAGCAGCTGCGGAGCGAGAGGTTCTTGGTTCAGGTCTTCCCTCGAGCGAAAAGTTTACTCACTTTATTTTTGCAAAGTTAGGATCTGTCCGTTCGTTCATTGACGTCTCTGTTCACTGTAATAAGTTTAGTGTCTGTGTTTTGCGACCGCACCGCAAAACCGTGCGATTAGTAGACGAAAGGACGTGCCTCTCCAATGGGAACCGAAAACATTTGATCCAGGAAAACATGTCTGATATATTCTATACGACACTGGTGACGGCAATTGCGTCACGTGACAGGAATATGTTGTAGTCCCACCCAACTTGCAAATTTGGTGAACGGGTAAAAAGATTCTTCTACCTTGTCCGATTTACGTTTTCTTGTGGATGTGATAACCACTCCCAAAAAAGTGATGAAAACATAAGAGTGTGTCGCATAAACTGCAACAAATGAATGCAACAGTTTCACAGTCGCACAGTTTTCTCTGTGCTCTGTCAAAACATATGTTTTTAACGTTTTAAAATTTTTCCGTGTGTAGATCGTCAAATCCTGCATATGTCCAAGCAAATGTGAACATGTCCTGGAATTTTGGAGAGCGAATTTGATTATGTGTGAGTGCCTGAACTCTGATAATTGTCTGAAAATAAAAACTTAAACTTTTCACTCGAGGGAAGACTTGAACGAAAAACCTCTCCTTCCACAGCTGCTCACGCTAACCACGGGACCACGGCGCGCTTCAAGTGGCCTATGTTGCCCATGGACTACTCAGTTTGTATATTTTGCTTACTTTTTCATAGTTCCACACAACTTCTTCCTGTTTTCTCGATTGATCTGTGTTCAGTTATTCAAGGCCTATCCACTGTGCCAACTTATAACTAAATCTGAGGGGGGTGCGATGGGAAGGTTTCCTCGTAAGCATCGCTCGGTACATGCAAAATATTGTTAGACTCGCTCTTTCGCCATTCTTGCAACAGGAAGGTGACGTAGCGTTTCAGCAGGATTAAGCTCGCCCACACACTGCCAGTGAACTCAACGTGCCCTGCAAGACGTGCAGCAACTTCACTGGTCACCGCAATTTACAGACTTGTCTCCAGTCGAGCAAGTGTGGGATGTGATGCGACGAGAAGTGACTCGGGTGACTCGTCAACCAACTGTAAGAGAAATGTGGCAACAGGTCGACCAGGCGCATAAGGACAAAATTTCCCATCTGTACGATGAATGCCGTAGTCAGCACCTGCGTTGCCACCCGTGGAGACTGAGACACGTACTAAAATCGATGTCTCAGTGTCGGTCGACTGTTGCAACAACAAATCTTGACTGAATTGGAAACCTCTAAAAGTGTGTAATACTTTTTCCCGGCAGTATATAACATGGTCCACACACGTTAAATATATATACTGGCCATTAAAATTGCCACACCACGAAGATGACGTACTACAGACGCGAAATTTAACCTACAGGAAGAAGATGCTGTGATGTGCAAATGAGTAGCTTTTCAGAGCATTCACACACGGTTGGCGCCGGTGGTGACACCTGCAACGTGCTGACATGAGGAAAGTTCCCAACCGATTACTCATACACAAACAGTAGTTGACAGCCATTGTATGGTGAAACGTTGTTGTTATGCCTCGTGTAAGGAGGAGAAATACGTACCATAACGTTTACGACTTCGATAAAGGTCGGATTGTAGCCTATCGCGATTGCGGTTTATCGTATCGCGACATTGCTGCTCGCGTTGGTCGAGATCCAATGACTGTTAGAAGAATATGGAATCGATGGGTTCAGGAGGGCAATACGGAAAGCGGTGCTGGATCCCACCGGCCTCGTATCAGTAGTAGTCGAGATGACTGGCATCTTATCCGCATAGCTGTAACGAACGGATCGTGCAGCCACGTCTCGATCCCTGAGTCAACAGATGGGGACGTTTGCAAGACAACAACCATCTGTACGAACAGTTCGACGACGTTTGCAGCAGCATGGACTATCAGCTCGGAGATCATGGCTGCGGTTACCCTTGACGCTGTATCACAGACAGGAGCACATGCGATGGTGCACTCAACGACGAACCTGGGTGCACGAATGGCAAAACGTCATTTTTTCGGATGGCCGCATCCGTGCTTGGCGACGTCGCGGCGAACGCACAGTGAAAGCGTGTATTCGTCATCGCCATACTGGCGTATCACCCGGCGTGATGGTATGGGGTGCCATTGGTTACACGTTTCGGTCACCTCTTTTTCGCATTGATGGTACTATAAACAGTGGACGTTACATTTTCGAAGTGTTACGACCCATGGCTCTACCCTTCATTCGATCCCTGCGAAACCCTACATTTAAGCAGGATAATGCACGACCGCTCGTTGCAAGACCTGTACGGTCCTTTCTGGATACAGAAAATGTTCGACTGCTGCCCTGGCCAGCACATTCTCCAGATCTCTCACCAATTGAAAACGTCTGGTCAGTGGTGGCCGAGCAACTGGCTCGTCACAATACACCAGTCAGTACTCTTGATGAACTGTGGTATGGTGTTGACGCTGCATGGGTTGCTGTACCTGGACACGCCATCCAAGCTCTGTTTGACTCAATGCCCAGGGGTACCAAGGCCGTTATTACGGCCAGAGGTGGTTGGTCTGGGTACTGATTTCTCAGGATCTATGCACCCAAATTGCGTGAAAATGTAATCACATGTCGGTTGTAGTTTAATATATTTGTCTAATGAATACCCGTTTATCATTTGCATTTCTTCTTGGTGTAGCAATTTTAATGACCAGTAGTGTATATACACTGAAGCGCCAAGGAAACTGGTATAGGCATGCATATTCAAGTACAGAGATATGTAAACAGGAAGAATATCGCGCTGCGGTCGGCTTTGTCTCTAAAAGACAAGTGTCTGGCGTAGTTGTTAGATCGGTTACTGCTGCTACAATGGCAGGTTATCAATATTCAAGTAAGTCTGAACGTAGTGTCATAGTCGGTGCACAAGTGATTGAAAACAACTCCGAGGTAGCGATGAAGCGGTGATTTTCCCGTACGACCATTTCGCGAGTGTACCGTGAATATCAAGGATCCCGTAAAACATCCAACTCCGACATTGCTGCAGCCGGAAAAAGATTCTGCAAGAACGGAACCAGCGACATCTGAAGAGAATAGTTCAACTCCTTCCGCAAATTTCTGCAGACTTCCATGCTGGGTCGTCAAGAAGTGTCAGCGTTCCAGCCATTCAACGAAACATCATGGACATGGGCTTTCGGAACCGAAAGCTCACTCGTGTACACCTGATGACTGCACGACACAAAGATCTGCACATCGCCAGGGCCCGTGAACACCGATATTGGACTGCTGATTACTGGAAACATGTTGACTGGTCGGACGAGTCTCGTTTCAAATTGTATCAAGAGGATGGACGTGTACAGGTTTGGAGAAAACTTCATGAAGCTCTGGACCCTGTATGTCAGCATGGGACTTTTGACACTGGCGGAGGCTGTGGAACGGTATTGGGCGTGAGCAGTTGGAGTGATATGAGACTCCTGATACCTCTAACTACGACTCTGACAGGTGACGAGCACGTAAGCATCCTGTCAGATCACCTGCATCCATTCATGTCCACTGTGCATTCCGGCGGCCTTGGGCAATTCCAGCAGGACAATGCGACACCACACAAGTCCATAATTGGTACAGAGTGGCTCCAGGAACACTCTTCTGAGTTTAAAGACTTCCACTGGCCACCAAACTCCCCAGACATGAACATTATTGAGCAGATCTGGGATGCCTTGCAACGTGCTGTTGAGAAGAGATCTCCAACCCGGGTACTCTTACGGATTTACGGCCAGCCCTGCGGGATTCTGAGAGTCAGTTGCCTCCAGCACTACTTCAGACATTAGTCCAGGCCACTTCTGCGTGTACGTTGGGCCCTACACCACGATATTAGGCAGCTATACCAGTTTCTTTAGCACATACAGGGTGATCCATTGATCGCGACCGGGCCAAATATCTCACGAAATGAGCGTCAAACGAAAAAGTACAAAGAACGAAACTTATCTGGCTTGAAGGGGGAAACCAGATGGCGCTTTCGTTGACCCGCTAGATGGCGCTGCTATGGGTCAAACGGATAACGACTGCGTTTTTTTAAATAGGAACCCCCATTTTTATTACGTATTCGTGTAGTACGTAAGGAAATATGAATGTTTCAGTTGGACCACTTTTTCGCTTTGTGATAGATAGCGCTGTAATAGTCACAAACGTATAGGTACGTGGTGTCACGTAACATTCCGCCAGTGCGGACGGAATTTGCTTCGTGATACATTGCCCGTGTTAAAATGGACCGTTTACCAACTGCGGAAGAGGTCGATATCGTGGTTGATATGTGGCTATTGTGATCAAAATGTCCAATGGGCGTGTGCTATGTATGCTGCTCGGTATCCTGGACGACATCATCCAAGTGTCCGGACCGTTCGCCGGATAGTTACGTTATGTAAGGAAACAGGAAGTGTTCAGCCACATGTGAAACGTCAACCAAGACCTACAACAAATGGTGATGCCGAAGTAGGTGTTTTAGCTGCTGTCGCGGCGAATCCGTACATCAGTAGCAGACAAATTGCGCGAGAATCGGGAATCTCAATAACGTCATTGTTGAGAATGCTACATCAACATCGATTGCACCCGTACCATATTTCAATGCACCAGGAATTGCATGGCGACGACTTTGAACGTCGTGTAAAGTTCTGCCACTGGGCACAAGAGAAATTACGGGACGATGACAGATATTTTGCACGCGTTATATTTAGCAACGAAGCGTCATTCACCAACAGCGGAAACATGGTCTATGGGGCAACGGAAAATCCAAAATGGCTGCGAAAAGTGGAACATCAGCGATTTTGGCGGGTTAATGTATGGTGCGGCATTGTGGGAGGAATGATAATTGGCCCTCAATTTATCGATGGCAGTCTAAATGATGCAATGTATGCTTATTTCCTACGTAATGTTCTACCGATGTTACTGCAAGATGTTTCAGTGCATGACAGAATGACGATGCTCTTCCAACATGATGGATGTCCGGCACATAGTTCGCGTGCGGTTGAAGTGATATTGAATAGCATATTTAATGACAGGTGGATTGGTCGTCGAAGCACCACACCATGTCCCGCACGTTCACCGGATCTGATGTCCCCGGATTTCTTTCTGTGGGGAAAGTTGAAGGATACTTGCTGTCGTGATCCACCGACAACGCCTGACAACCTGCGTCATCGCACTGTCAATGAATGTGCGAACATTACGGAAGGCAAACTACTCGCTGTTGAGAGGAATGTCGTTACACGTATTGCCAAATGCATTGAGTAAAACTTTGAACATAGCTACTAAGGTTCAGTGACCGTGTCAGAATTATATTAGAACAAATAAGCCCTGGGTCACAAATATTAAATCAAAATTGACCTGGTTTCGACACTACTATGAGCGTCGTCTTCAGAATTAAATTAACAGTCCTAAAACACATTATGTATATAGTACATTAATAAAATTAAAGTTTGTACTGACTGGGAAGAGATGCAGTACATTTTTTAAAATGTTACTTGTAAGTACTGCATCTCTTTCCAATCAGCACAAACTTTAATTTTATTAATGTATTATATACCTAATATGTTTTAGAACAGTAGCGTCGAAACCTGGTACATTTTGACTTAATATTTGTGACCGAGGGCTTATTTGTTCTTATATAAATGCTTTGAGACTGATGGACATCATTTTGAGCACTTATTGCATTAATGTGGTATTTACAAATAATCACGCTGTAACAGCATGCGTTCTCAGAAATGATAAGTTCACAAAGGTACATGTATCACATTGGAACAACCGATGTAAAATGTTCAAACGTCCACACGTTCTGTATTTTAATTTAAAAAACCTACCTTTTACCAACTGATCGTCCAAAAACTTGTGAGCCATATGTTTGTGACTATTACAGCGCCATCTATCACAAAGCGGAAAAAGTGGTCCAACTAAAATCTTCATATTTCTTTACGTACTACACGAATATGTAATAAAATGGAGGTTCCTATTTAAAAGAACGCAGTTGATATCCGTTTGACCTATGGCAGCGCCATCTAGCGGACCAACCATAGCGCCATCTGGTTTCTCCCTTCAAGCTAGACAAGTTTCGTTCTTTGTAGGTTTTTCGTTTGATGCTCATTTCGTGAGATATTTGGCCCGGTCAGGATCACTGGACCACCCTGTATATATACAGGCATATTTAAGAGCACACGTTACATCGACAATTTCCCAACGTTCACCTTGAGTGACAGCGATGCTGCGAAGGCAGTGGCCGATGTTAGCCCCGTAAGAATCCACAGCTGCCACTCCTCTGTTCGCGGCCCCTCCTGCCGCCACCGGCACTTCGGCCTGTGGTGTTTATTTATCGGCAGGCGGCTCCCCCAGTAATCCGCCTGCAGCTGGGCCCGGGTCTGCCGGGCACACGCAGCTGCGGCCGCACGGCCGGCAATTTTTCCGGATTGCACGGACAGCCGGCGTGACCGCACCGCGCGATTGCACGCACAGCGCATTCGGCGTGATGAATGCTTCGCGGGGATAACCGGGACAGCTTCCCCCATATTGGCCCGCCCTTACCTTATAATGCGAAATCTTGTGCGATTGTTTTCTCAGGTTACGGTAGAGTATCTTACTTTATAACTGCCACTTGGTGGTTACGTGCAAACCGGTGACAAGTGAAATAATAAGTACAGAGGACTTGCAAGATACAACTAATTTATTACTTATTAACAATTTAACCTAAAGGGCACAGTATTTACCCAAAACTTTGTACAAGTGTCTCTTATTCACAAATCAGAAAAATACATTACACAATACCCTTCTAATTGAATTAGGTGCAAAGAAGAATTTCTTATAAGCGCTTCAATAATAAAAGGTAAAATCAGTTTCATTTAACAAGGGCACTTGAATAATAAAGGTGAAATAAGTTTCTTTTGAACAGGATACACAAGTCAAAGAAATACATTACACAAAACCTTTCTGATTGAATTACTTGCACACAATAACTGCTTACCGAGCGAGGTGGCGCAGTGGTTAGCACACTGGACTCGCATTCGGGAGGACGACGGCTCAATCCCGCGTCCCGCCATCCTGATTTAGGTTTTCCGTGATTTCCCTAAATCACTCCAGACAAATGCCGGGATGGCTCCTTTGAAAGGGCACGGCCGACTTCCTTCCCCATCCTTCCCTAATCCGATGAGACCGATGACCTCGCAGTTTGGTCTCTTCCCCAAAAAAAAAAAAAAAAAAAAAAAAAAAAAAAAAAAAAAAAAAAAAACTTCTTATAGCTTCTATATTAACTGTAACGATTTCAATAAGAACAGGTAAAATCAGTTTCATTTAACAAAGGGCACTTGAATAATAAAGGTGAAATAAGTTTTAAATAGGTCACCTGGGCAAGCGCAATAGGACAATTTACGTAATTTCCAATTTCCGCTACCCACCAAGTATTTCTCTAACTCCCGCTGCACGTAAGGTATAGTTCAGAACAATAGTCTCCTTCCTTTATGGTTTTGAAGGTAAATATATAAGCAGTATAGCAAACGGAACAGACGCCTTGGCGTCCCAATGCAGAGGAAACTTAACTTAATGCAAGAACCCCACTCACTGCAACCCGAAGAACTCAGTGGCCACCGTATCGGTTGCCATTTTCGCCGCGGCCAAAAGAACCACCCGTTCCCTCTGGTGGTGGTCGGCCAAGGCGTCGTACTCCGGACATCGATTTAGACACGGACCAGGTGTCCGCTGCAGTGCTGCAACAGAAAAGCACAAACACACACAGCCACAGCCAAAAGAAACGATGTTAACAGCCCCAGAATATAGTAAGATAAAATTCTGAAAGGATAGATCACATCAAGACAAAGGCAAATTAAAAATGGTTAAAAGCATTAACTGTAGACTTCAAATTTCAAAATATGTAAAATTGTCCCAGCCAGCCAGACTAGTTTTAAAAGGGCAACGATAATACAAATCATAATATTATTACACCAGTACGTCGCAGTTCCAACACAATATTGACACTCAAAAGAGAAGGTAGAAGCTAGTGATAACACGGGTAGGCCCGATTGCAAAACTAGAAAGCTTGAATGTCTACTTCTTCAATAGACAGCTGCGTGGTACATAGTTCAACTCCACTAGCCAAAATGAATAACACATTGCTCAGCGTCCTGTGTAGAAGACCATGGCGCAGTCACGCCTCAAGAACTGGCAATGACAGGCCCGCTTCCGCACTCCGAGCCACACACACCGGTCAGATCCAGCTAACTCCACGCAAACACAAGTTTCACTCCCTGAGCAGCGACACGTACCGGCCGTTCCGAAGCCAAAACCCAGTCTGCCCGCCAGCTCACCGGCACCACCACCGGCCAACGAGGCAAAGATAAGCAACGCCAGAGGGGAAACAATAGATCCGGGTGAATCGAACGGAGAAAGCAACTGGCGCCGGCGCCTCCTCACGTATCAATAACATCCCTAGAGTGCAATACTTTTATTCTGGACGTAGTAAGTAGACAACGTCACTGATCATTTACGAAAACCTATGGCTGCAGTACATTAGGACTTTGTTTTTATGAAACAGATCTGATGATTGTCATTAAAGACCGAAACCGGTAATCTGTTAAACAAAAAAGATTGTGACCATAGACGTAAATTAAAGGAAACTTATTTCAAAAAAATTATTAATAGTGTGCACAATATCATACTGAGTTGACGTACAGATATCCACTGATATTGCAAACGACATGGGATAGCAATATGCATATATACAGGTGGCGGTAGTTTCACGTACACTATATATAAAAGGGCAGTACATTGACGGGGCTGTCATTTGTATTCACGTAACTCATCTGAGAGATATCCGACATCATTAAGGCCCCACGACAGATATTAACAGACTTTCAACGCGAAATGATAGTTGGAGCTAGACGCGTGGTAGATTCCATCTCGAAAACCGTTAGGAAATTCAGTATTCTGCGATCCACAGTGTCAAGAGTGTGTTGAGAATACGAAATTTCAAGCATTACCTCTCACACTGTTTCTCACAGATTTCAGACTCTAGGATCGGTAACAAACGTTGTATGTCGTTGGGGTATGAACCAAAACACTGATTTAGTTTATGCTGAACATGTGTAATCGGTAATTAAAAGTATCACCAGAGCTACGGCGCACAGGAAAAAAATATCTGTGAGTATTGTAAATTTCGCGTGGGTGAGAAGGTAGAGTGTTAGGTCGGCGTACCCAAAGACCCGCGTTCATACCTCAGCGTTGATAATTTTTGTTTACTTTTTACGAGTGAAACGGTTATATGGGAGAACATTTTCTGACGTGTAGAAGGTCTTTTCGGAGATTGTAGCAATGTTCTTTTGGCAGTCAGTTTTCGCTTCGTTAGTCAAATATTATGCACTTATTATACAAAAATGGTTCAAATGGCTCTGAGCACTATGGGAATTAACATCGGAGGTCATCAGTCCCCCAGAACGTAGAACTACTTAAACGTAAGTAACCTAAGGACATCACACACATCCATGCCTGAGGCAGGATTCGAACCTGCGACCGTAGCAGTCGCGCGGTTCCAGACTGAAGCGCCTAGAACCGCTCGGTCACCGAGGCCGGCAGTATAACGTTCATCAGCTATGCAAAGCTGTAAAGTATCAACTGAACACGTATCAATAACGTTCATGGATTTTTTAATTTGTTTTAAGCTGAGGAAGACAGTCGATTTTGTCAGGTCCGGCTGTTAGTACTGAATGGAGATAATCACTTGCACTAAAACATCTCGTCTACATTATCAGTTTTTTCCTATGCACAATTTCTATCACATCCATCTCTCAGTTGCAGAAATGGAAGCTCTGTTTTATCTAATCTATACACTGTTGCAGCACACACATTCCATCTAGCAGCTAGTTTAAGATTGTAACTCAGACTTGATGTTGAGAGAACTCCACTTTTCATCAGCAACTAAACATCTGGATTAACGCACATGGTTTTCAACAATTTTGAACTCTCGTGCAAATACTGTGCAGATCATCATTTTGGACTGAAAATTCATAGTTATGGCTGCACAGCACGTTACGCGGAATTTACGCTCTCCGAAAGAAAGTCTCATCTATCACTAAAAAAAAAAGGGAAGTTCTTGTAGACATCATCCACGACTAATCATAAATTTTTAACGATAAATATTATTCTGAGAAAAATCATTGTTACTCAATGAAAGTGCCTAGCGCCTTGGGCTGCATGACCTCACGTCACTACAGCAGACTCTTCCAGTAACAAACCGCATTAAAGATCTCTTCTCTGACATAATAACGCAGTAGCCAACCAGTGCCGTTTTTTCGAGCCCTCGGTCGGTACTCTTCCTCTGCAGAACAATCCTGAGAGGCTAAAAAAAAATAAGAAATAAAAAAAACACTTTTGAGTCAAAATGGACAATTTATTTGTTTAAAAATGTTACTGCAAATATGTACGTATTTTTTTACCACTCTCTTAGTAATACTGAAAAACTTAAATAAACTCCAACAAATGAGCAACACAGTTTTAGAATTAGAAGTCGTACACTCGAACTGAAAACAGCAAATTTTTGAGATCGCCAAATGGAAACAAATCAACAATACAATTTTAGGAATAGAAATTTAACAGTTTAATTGAAGATAGTCGACTGTTCACCTCACTGCCATTGTTCTGTTTCAATACAGGCTAACAAGCAAAGTGTTAACTGAAACACAAAGAAAAACACTTGTATTAACAGACGTCGCATATGACCATTTAGTTTCCAGCTCAGAGTAGGCAGTGAGCCACTATTAAAGGACTCTGTAAAATAAGCAACCAACGATAAAAGTTGTCCAAATAAAATTAAGAAAATAGGACCAGCTGGCTTCAACCAACAGCATGTGGTTAACCATGTTTGCTCAAGGTAGCCAAATAAAACTCCTGAATTACAAATCAGGTTCGAAATCAATAAGTAGGACCGTTTATAACACAAACAGAATGAACCTTCAGCAACGTACAGCACCTGCCTTTTTAAAATTCATATAAAGGCATGGCGTCAATCAATACAGGAAAACTGAACTTGCCTTTACGCTGAGTACATATCACAGGTGCAGCTCATAATATTAATGAATTATCCGCTGAGCACAAAGGTAAAAGACAGAAATATGCGCAAATCAATAAAAAGTGCACGAATGTAATTCCTCCCCCCCCTTTCCTATTTCCGATATCTAAAAATCCTATTTTTCTTTATACTTATTAAATAATCCTAGATCTAGGAGCCAGTAACTTTTAAATGTGGAACTATGAAAAAATTATAGTAGGGATGGGCACAGTTTGGTTTTACTGGCAACATAAATTCATGATTAACCGGCTTGTTAATTTTCCCTGTGGTGTTAATTATTTGAATTCCAGTAACATTCCAGTATCAGGTAGAGAATGTATTTATGTCTGGCTCAGTGTACATAAATTACCCGCACTGCCAGCTAAAGACTGCACCTCTTCTTCCTTTACTAACATATTAATAACTGACTGTCCTGACTTCTCCCGACTATGAACTTCAGATTATTTAAGTAAATCATGCCCATTTCCTATGTCTCAAAACCTTCTGTTTCTAGAGATCACTCATATATTTGCGGAGTTGGAGTCACTATCTGCCCACTAGAGACAAATCAATATACCTTATTAACCCGTCATGTGACAATGTTACTCTTAAGCAACATCAAATTACTAACCGTTTGCGGCAACATTTTGCGTGTTGCATCCTTGGAAGCGCTATGGTGCTTGCAAGCAACGTTTAAGCACTCATGCACAACGATTTTGAATAGTGTGCATCTTTAGCAGACATTGTGCAGGGTTATGTGAGCAGCAGTTTCTTTCGCTTTTGTGGCGTTGTTTTCTCTTGCGGAATGGAGACTGCTTATAAAGGGAAAGACGGAGTCTTGAAGTTGATTATACAAATGTGTCGGCCAATTCTTGCCTGGGACTTTGCAAACGGATCTTTCTTTCCTGGGAAGGGAAATACTATATTTGACTGTTGGATGGACAACGAGTCCGGAAGAAGAAGGAAGCAGCACCTCTTGTACCAGTGAATAATGTACACTATGACAGTTTCCTCACTGGCCAGATTATGGGCCAAAAGGTAAGATGTAGGCATTGCCCTCAGGGGTATTTGACTGTAGAATGCAGAAACTATGGAATTCTTCTGTGTTTTACAGCAAATGGGGTTGTTCGAAGATATTTCACATGAAAAGAAATACGACAATTCTTTTGGCCATAGGAAGCAAACGATCTTGGGGAGATAATGAGGACAAACAACTCGGAATTCTAGACTGAGCAAAGGCAGGAACATGGAATATAAGAGGTCTGAGAGACAAAGGAGTGGAACCGAATAAAATACTAAAATAATCTAAACTAGTATTGTGGTCATAAAAGAAACTAGAAGGAGAAAAGCGGACTATATGAGGATTATCTGATAATACATAGTGGGATCCATCTAAACATAAGGGCTTGCAGTAATTTAGCAATTTTAGTTAATAATAAGTGGAAGAATGTGATATCAACTATAGCTACAGCGGTTGGGCAAAAATATTTTAGTACCGCAAGAAATACGTCCTCGAACATACGAGGGGTAGCCAAAAAACCGGAATCATTTTTAAAAGCTAAACATTTTCAGACAGTTTACTAAACAACCTTATTCCCTTCAAAATACTGTTCACTACAACTAATACATTTGGTTCACCGGTGCTTCCACTGTTCTAAACAAATTTTGTAGTCGTCTTTAGAAATGGCTGAAGCTCCTCCTTCATCTTTTTCTCGACTTCTTCGCTGTTGTCAAATCGGTGTCCTTTCTATCTGTCTATCTCTATCCGAATCCCGCTCCAGCTACTGCCGAGTCTGGGTGCTGATGAGTCCCTTCCACTTGGCTCGGTCCTCACACCACTTTTCTTCCTCCACTTGCTGCCAGGTGACACCTCTCCTTTCTACAGATATTCTCACTCCCATTTTCCACCGTGTTCTTGGGCGCCATCTAGGTCTTTTCCCATCCATCTTTAGTTCTTCCATAATTTTGGGCAGTCTCTGCCCATGCATCCTCTTAACATGCCCATACCATCTTAATCTCTTTCTTTCAATTTCTTCTCTGTCCATTCTTGTTTTTCCCTTAACTGCTCTGAGAAATTTCATTTCCCCTGCTTGCAGTCTGCTCCAGTCCCTTTCTGTCATTGTCCATGTTTCTCCACCATAGGTGACAATAGGGATGTAATAATTCTTATACATAAGGAGTTTTGCTCTTTCTGAAACTTCATTATTCCAAATCAGGTGTTTTATTGTTTGGTAGAAATTGCCTCCATTCTGTAACCTCCTATTAATTTCGTTAGTTATTCATCCATCCCTAGATATTTCACTCCCTAATTAAGTGAAACTTTGAGGGGTTCTCCATTCAAGGTAATATTTCCATTGATCCCTTTCTCTCTTCCACATACCATCACTTCACTCTTATCTTTATTTATTTTTAATCCATACCTTTTCATTATTTCCTTCCATGCATCAAGCTGTAACTGTACATCTACCTCTTTATCACCCCATATTACCATACCATCTGCAAAAATCATCTTTTTGTCTTTTTCTTTTACTATATCTTTAACTGCCCTATTCATTCCCTCCATCACAACTTTAAAAAGTGCAGGAGGTAGAACTCGCAGACATTCAGGTCAGGCGAGTAATGTGCATGGCGTTGCAGAGCCGTGCCATTTTTAGGCGAAAAGTGACAGAAATGGCTGTGTGTGCGGGTGCGTTGTTGTGGTCAAAGAACCATTCTCCTGTCTGACACAAATAGGATATTTTTTGACGAACACTGTTGCACAATATTCTTAAAAATTCCAAATAAAAGGTTTGATTGCCAGTCTGAACTGGGGAAACAAAATCTTGATATCAGAAAAGCAAATCAGCATTATTTTGAAGTTTGATTTGACTTGACGACATTTCTTAGGACAGGGTGACGATGACGTCTTCCATTGGCTTGACTGTTGCTTTGTTTCTGGGTCGTAAACATAGCACAATAAGTCATCACTAGTAATGACCTTTGACAGAAAATCTGGATCAGTTTCAATCTATTGTTTCAAAGCACGACATGTTTCAGCTGGATGTTCCTTTTGATTGTCAGTCAGAAGCCTAGGAAAAAACGTGGCAGCAACACTTTTCATTTCCAAAACTGCCGTTAAAATTTGCTGAACCGAGCTCCAAGATAAGCCAGTAATCTCCGACAGTTGATCAATTGACTGTCAATGGTCTGTGAACACGAGCTCTCGAAATTTTTCAGATTCGTCGTCGATTCCGGAAGATGATGGACGTCCAGAACGAAGTATGTCATCAGTCGGGAAGTCGCCATTTTGAAAACGAGCAAACCAATCGTAAACTTGAGTTTTTCCCGTAGCGTCATCTTGGTGAACCGTTTTCAACATTAAGACAGTTTCAGCAATATTTTTACCGAGTAGAAAACAAAATTTCACGTTTATGTGTTGTTCAGTTAAGGTAGCCATCATAATAAACAAAACAAGAAAAATATACCGCTAGTAAAAACTATCATTGCAGACAAACAGAAGAAGCCAGGTCAACAACACAGGCGGCACTGAACTGGCAGTGAGCTGCGCTACAGACACCTAGCGGCAGATATGCGTACTATGCAAGCTCCGGCCACGGCAATGTTTTTTTTTTTTTGTGGTTGCGGGGGGGGGGGGGGGGGGGTGCACCATCGTAAATGTAGATGGTAGCCAAGCCTGCATGTTGTGCTCTTGTATTTGACCACTAACAGCACGTATGCAGTGTCTTCAGCACGTTGCAAGTCTCAGTCGTTGTCAGAGCAGTGTTTTGACCACAGTACTCTGAGGCTAAGTGAATTACGACGTGGTGCTCGCATGGTGGGTGCTTCTTTAACCAAGGTAGCCGGTGTTCCAAGAAACACCGAATTGAAGAATTATGCCGCATACAGAGAAAGCGGGAAAGCACCAACCGCTAAGTCACCAAGCGGACGAAAGTGTGTATTGATCGATCGTGACAAATGGTCATTGAAGAACATTGTGAAGAAAAATAAGGGTACGACAGCTGCAAAAGTCACCCCACAACTGAATGTAGCACACTCTAACCGAGCCAGCTGAGATCTGCAGCGTCAGCAGGAAAATACCAAAACCACTCATCGGCGATGAACATAACCTCAACAAGGAAACGTTGTACCGAAGCCATAAAACCTCGACTGTGGAGCACTGGAAGAATGTCGTTTGGTCGGACGACTCTTGTTTCAGATCGTTTCCACCTTCTGGGTGAGTTTACGACCCAACAGTGCGACATGGCGAGGGCTCAGTGGTGGTTTGGGCACCCATATCGTGTTATTCCGAGGGGCCCACAACTACTCTGCAATTTCATATTACAGTCAATTGTTATGTACCCATTTTGGCGGATCAGCTTCACCCCATCGTAGAATGTTTATTCCGCAATGGAAATGCTGTGTTTCAAGAGGATAGGTCCTCTGTCCACACGGATCGCATAGTCCATGACTGTTTTTGTGAGGATGAGGATGAATTGTCGCATCTGCCATGGCCACCACAATCACTAGATCCAAGAGTCACTTGGTCCTTTTGGTATGCTTTGGACAGAAGACTGCGTGGTCGCCACCTACACCCCTCCCCCCCCCCCCCCCCCCCCCCTTAGTCGTTACCAGGAGTTTCCACTACTTTGCAGGCAAAATGATGTAAGATTTTCTTGAAAACCATACATTTATCTATTCGGAGACTAAGGCAAGCTGTTTTGCAGGCCAACGGCTTTCCTACACCATACTGGACATGGCAATGTGTTGTGTTTTCGTTCTTTCCATATTTTTGTCCAAACCTTATGTATATAAACAGGGTGAGACACTAACTATTGCCACCAAGGATAACTGTGAAAGTGTGATAGTAGCTGAAAAGTTTGTGGGACAAAAGTTGCATGGGACAACGGGAGCCATGACGTTGGTTGTTTCGTTGCTAGGTGGGGTCGCGTCAGAGATATGAAGGTCACCTTTGTTTTTAAATGGCATGCTATAGTTTGGTACTTATTTTGTGATAGCGGCTACAAGATGAATTCAATGATGTCTTTGAAGGTCAATGAAGGTCAAAAAGGTGGCATGAACGTCCATTTATAGAAGGTGTTCGAAGTGATCAGCATTGGATTGCAGTGCTGTCTTCTAATCATGGATCGAGTGGTATTCCTTATCTCTTTGGCACTTATTGAAGCACTTGCACTGACAATTCTCTCTCACATGTCTTCAGGTGTGGTTGGAATGTCTTTATAAACAACGCCTTTTACGAATCCCCCACAAGGAAAAACCCAGAGGCGTCAAGTCTGCCGAACGAGCCGGTCACTACAAATCTCCTCCGCATCCAATCCAACGATTTCGGAACTGTCTCTGCAACTCATTTCTAGCCATCAGCGAAAAATATGCCAGACACCCTTCGTTTTTGATACCACATTCTGTTCTTTGTTCATAAAGGTATTTCTTCCAGTAACAGACAATGTTTCTTGCAGGAATGCCGTGTACGTCATACCACTAAGATTTCCTTCGATGGAATAGGCACCTATAATTCTGTCCAGAATGCCACACTATACATTCAGCGACCACGGTTTCTGGTGTGCAACTTGTCGCAGCCAACATGTATTTTCAGTTGCCCAATGGTTTGTGAATGTAGCCTCGTCAGTAAATCAAATTAATAAATGTGTTATCCCACAGAATCTGAAGTTCAGCCCATCGGCAGAGTTCAATGCGACATACGCAATCCGTACCAGTTAATTGTAGGTGGAGACTGATATGGTAAGAATGATATTTATGGCGATGCAGAACACGAACAATACTATTCTGCTCATGCCAGATTCCCTTGTGATTTGACGCGTACTAACACAAGGATCTCGAACTACAGTGCAAGAGTACCAATTTCCGTTTTCTAGTAGGTAACTTTCCTTTGCCGGATATGTTTCCGATGCGTTAAAGATCCAGTTATTCTCAATTTATCACACACATATTTAAATATATGACATGTAGGGTAGGTACGTTGAGGATATCTTTCAGCGTATAAGTCTCTAGCTCTCACTGAACTTCGTTGGCATTCTCCATAAATGAGAAGCATATCGAATTGTTCTTCGAAGGAATACATCATTCACATTCGCGTGATTCGACGATACTAGTCTTACCGTTCCTATTAGTGTTGTATTGCGAAACTGTCGAATGGTGTTTACATGTCAATGGCACGTTAGATGCATACGCCGTATTCGGCGAATATTTACTATTTGCACTATCTACAAGAGAGAATTGTCAGAGCATGTGCTTGGATAAGTGCCTAAGTGATGCATACGTTAGATGCATACACCGTATTCGGCGAATATTTACTATTTGCACTATCTACAAGAGAGAATTGTCAGAGCATGTGCTTGGATAAGTGCCTAAGTGATGAGGAATACAGCTCAATCCACAACAAGAAGATTGCAGCGCTCCATTGATATCAGTGGTCATCATGTCGAACATCGTCTGTAAATAGACGTTCATGTTACCATTTTGACCTTGGTTGATCTTCAAATCAGAAAGCATGTACCATAGTATAGCGTCCTATTAAAAAAAAAAAAAAAAAAAAAAAAAAACCTTGCCAGTTATTCTAGGTGGCAAAAGTTAGTGACTCACCCTGTGTATCAGACAACTCTTACATGCAAATTCAGGGTAGAGACTGGTTATTTCACTGTGATTGATTTATAAGTGCCAGAAGAAGGGATGAGAGAAGACTACTTGAAATTCTATGACGGCCTCCAAAAGGAGTTGAAATGCCCTGCTTAACCCACAGGACAGGACAGAAAGAACAAATTGTGGAAAGAGGCCAAAATAAGGAGCTGCCAGTTACACTTGAACATACAACTTTATTATTTCATCAAACATTACAAGAGCCCAAAAAACTTATTTAAACACACAGCTTTAATCTTTGGGACTTAATTACCAGCTGAAAGACACTTTAATGTAAAATGACTGAAGGCCAATAACTTAAAACACAAGCATAATCAGAAATTTAAAAGGCAAACCTTATCTTAAAACAGTTCTTTAGTTAGGCTGAAGTAAACAAGTTAAATTCAAATCGGCTGAAGGCCAAAGACTTAAAAATTAAAACATTTTTTAAAATGCCAAAGGATTTTAAACTAGGCTGAAGCCGTTAAGAGTAAAACAACTCTAATTTAAAGCACAAAACCGGCCAGAAGCCATAAAAGTACCAACAACAAGAAAAAATTAAAAAAATAAAGCAGTACACACAAGGGTGCCTAGATGTTCGAGGGTCGGCCTGTAATTCAAACACTAACTCCCGCTTAGGTGAGACAGACAGTCGGGCCAACCATTCACGATCCGACGACAACCCAACCGACCGAGTCAGCGGACCCACCGACAAGGTAACTTCCACTTCACCCAACCAGAGCACAACAGGGAGTTCAACGGAACAACGTAGAAGATACTGGCGCCCACAACCAATCATACATGGAGCTGTTAAAGTACGCGCTGTGCTGGGCAGCAACAACACGGTGAGGAAACTACACTGGCTGAAATTTGCGTCAACGCCCAGGGCAGGTAACAGTAACGTTAACGGCCACAAAGCAGAAGATTCCGCTGGTGCAATACTAATGGCAGCGACTGTGCAATAACAAGGACGAATCAAGAGTCAGTACATGCAGGCAACCCATAAGCGATCTCTGGCCAACATACACGTTGTCTGACAAGACGACCGACCGACGACCAAGCAAGGTGGTCCGCACTCAAGTGATATACACTCCTGGAAATGGAAAAAAGAACACATTGACACCGGTGTGTCAGACCCACCATACTTGCTCCGGACACTGCGAGAGGGCTGTACAAGCAATGATCACACGCACGGCACAGCGGACACACCAGGAACCGCGGTGTTGGCCGTCGAATGGCGCTAGCTGCGCAGCATTTGTGCACCGCCGCCGTCAGTGTCAGCCAGTTTGCCGTGGCATACGGAGCTCCGTCGCAGTCTTTAACACTGGTAGCATGCCGCGACAGCGAGGACGTGAACCGTATGTGCAGTTGACGGACTTTGAGCGAGGGCGTATAGTGGGCATGCGGGAGGCCGGGTGGACGTACCGCCGAATTGCTCAACACGTGGGGCGTGAGGTCTCCACAGTACATCGATGTTGTCGCCAGTGGTCGGCGGAAGGTGCACGTGCCCGTCGACCTGGGACCGGACCGCAGCGACGCACGGATGCACGCCAAGACCGTAGGTACATCCAAACCGTCATCGAACCCATCGTTCTACCTTTCCTAGACCGGCAAGGGAACTTGCTGTTCCAACAGGACAATGCACGTCCGCATGTATCCCGTGCCACCCAACGTGCTCTAGAAGGTGTAAGTCAACTACCCTGGCCAGCAAGATCTCCGGATCTGTCCCCCATTGAGCATGTTTGGGACTGGATGAAGCGTCGTCTCACGCGGTCTGCACGTCCAGCACGAACGCTGGTCCAACTGAGGCGCCAGGTGGAAATGGCATGGCAAGCCGTTCCACAGGACTACATCCAGCATCTCTACGATCGTCTCCATGGGAGAATAGCAGCCTGCATTGCTGCGAAAGGTGGATATACACTGTACTAGTGCCGACATTGTGCATACTCTGTTGCCTGTGTCTATGTGCCTGTGGTTCTGTCAGTGTCATCATGTGATGTATCTGACCCCAGGAATGTGTCAATAAAGTTTCCCCTTCCTGGGACAATGAATTCACGGTGTTCTTATTTCACTTTCCAGGAGTGTATATTGGAAACTGTCGGGCGAGTCAGGGCTGTCCCTCACTGCAGCTGGGCCTGACTTATGCCGCGTCCTAAGTCAAACACTGCCATGTCTGAACTGCACTGCTGCCACCTTCCAACTCACTGGCAGATCCGAACTAACTCCCAAACCACGGCGACCGGGAAGTAATGGCAGTCCAGCAAAGATAATACAGCAGAGCCTATATCGATAAGCGCTGCTGCTGCCGCTCAGGGGCAGGCAAGGCAGCAACTCAGGGACACCAGTAATTGAAAATTTAACATAACGAAGTGGCAGTATGGAACAAACAAGAAGTAAAATAAGAAATGGCACAAACATGAGCAACGAATGGCTCAGGAGTCAAATAAGGTAAGTAAGACGGACCACGTGACCTAAACTTAAGAACATTAAGTCAACCAGCGCCTGAAGTTATTGGTACTTTCTGACGACAAATCATTAATGATGACAGCTAGGATCTAAGGCAATTCGCCACATACAAATTACTGAAAATACGTAATTCTTTTTTATAGCAAAAAAGACATTCATGAATATAAGCAGATTGCACGAGGTTATAAGTCAATAATAGATTATTTTATAGTAAACTGAAAAATTAGGATTCACGAATAAGGCGTAAGGGTGTTTAGAGGAGAAGATATATATTCGGACCACTATCTCTTAGTTGAACCTATAACTGTGACGATAAGATGGAAGAAATTTGCTGAAAGGAATCTTATTTCTTCAGAAGAAGTATTCAAAGTATATTTGTTACATAAAGACTGGATTAAAAAACGTCATCAGGTCATATTACAGGAGTACTTAGCAAAAAATCCGAACTGCAGGTGATGTAGCAGCAGTGTGGAGACTGTAAGAAAGAGCAGCTTTAGAAGTAGTTGCTAAAACGGAACAGTTAAGAAGGAGAAGTGGGTTCAAGATGCCGAAGAGGCTGTGAAGGAAAAACAAAAGACTTGTCAACTCCTTCAAATAACACAAGAAACAGAGCAAAAATGTAAGGAAAAGCGGAACGATGCTAAGTACATGATGAGAAAAGAACATCAAATTAATTACAAACATCGAACATGATATAAACGTAAAACAGGAATTTGCATACAAAATAATAAACAACTTAATTCAGTAAGAAAGAAATAGTGCTAAAAGTAATGTAATTAATGAAGAATAGATGATTCATCATTACAACTATTATAAGATGACAGTTGATTCAGTAACATTAGATGAGGTTCAACCGATCCTAAAAAGTTTGAAAAAATGCAAAAGTTGTGGCCCAGATGGAATAAATGCTGAAGTTATTAATTATAGAGGGACTCTGTGTGAACTACGATTGTTGTATTGATTTAATAAGTGCTGGCGATGTTATAAAATTCCTGATGATTGGAAAATCGCAGATGTAGTTTCTAATTTTAAAAAGACTAAAGACGTAAGTGTGAAAATTAAGGCGGTGTAAGTCTCACGAATACAGTTTATAAAGCTTACTCAAAAGTGATAAACAATCGCTTGAAAGTAATAAGAGATGTATATTTGAGAGAAAAGTGGGTTCATGAAATTATACTCGTGCAGTGATAATATTTTTAGCATCAAGAGAACTTTAGAAAAATGATGAGAAACCAATTTAGAAACATATGTTGCTTTCATTGAATACGAAAATATCTTTGACTTTTTCATTAGAAACAGACTATGGACAATAATACACAAACGTGGATGCCCTATTGATATTATACAAATCATCAGAAGCGTATATAAGGACACCAAAATAGTACAAAATACAGGCACTCCAAAACACATAAGATAATAATGAATCAAGGTACCACACGGAGATGTAGCATTTCATCGACTCTTTTTAACACCTATATTGAAACTGAAAGAATGTCGAAGAAGGTATAAGGCTGAAAAGGAACTACCATCTAAATACTACACTCTATGCAGACGATGGTGTGATTGAATTACAAAACATAGACATAAGTTCTGTGTGTGAGATATATGAGTTGGTAATTAGTATCTGAAAATTTCTGCTACTAAAATTAAAATTGTTCACTACAGAAAATTTTCAGTTCGATTTAAGATGATCGAAAAAAAGATACTCGAGCAAGTTTCCAGTTTCGGTTATTTACGCAGTGATATAGCTGGAAACAGACAAAGACATAGACAGAAAACTAACAAACTTCAACATAAAGGCGGAACTATGAAAAAAACTGTAGAAAATAAAGTTAGCGAAGCTACAAATTGAAACTGCATAAAACAATGGCTGTTACTGTACTATTTTATGGCAGCGAATTCTGTACTGAGAAAAAAAGATGTAAAAGTAACACAGAGTTTGAAGAAATGAGATTTTTAAGAATATTCAAAAATTTCTCAAAGAGGTGCCACATAAAACAATAACGACATCCAGGCAGAATTGGATTTTACAATGTTGATGAGGGGATTGAGCAGTACAGTGAAAAATCGAGACTACGTTTTAAGTGGATGAATTTGATGGAATTCAAGTTTTCATAAACAAGTACTAGTCCTCAGGAAGAAAAGATGAATGGGGCTGAGAAAGAAATTGAGTTAATTATGTGAAGTCGGAGCAGGTACATTGCCTAAGCTGTGAAGTGTAGAGGAGGAAGAAGAAAACATTTGACAGAGTTAACCTTCCGTTACTCTTTTTGAATGCTCTGATTCAATTCGTATATCCATTTTTTGCCTTCAAGAGCTACCCTTTTGATTTCTTCTGGTAATTAATTTTTTTACATTCTCTGAGGCCTTTTTATAGTTTATCTTAATTTGATGCTTCATTTCCCATTGTCCTTGCTTTGTAACAAGTGACAACCCTTATGCCACATCCACATTAAGTTAGTAGTCTATGCTCCTGTTTGTGCATTAGTTTCAGTTTTAAAGTTTCTAAGATCACCATTCAAGTTACTAATGCTACCAGATGTTGTTTGAACTCACAGGTCTAATTACAAGGCTGCAGACTGATTTTATTATTGAGATCATTAGTGAAGTTATGTATGTTACCATATCACTGATTCATTTCACTATAGTTCCATTAATTGTAAACTTTAAAAGTTGTTTTTACCCACGAATTCTGCTTCAATTTTACCCCTCAACTGGAGATAATTGCTGTACATATTCAATAGGAATTCTTGAGGGTGCTTTTGTTCAGTCGCTGCAACTACAAAAATGCGTGTTTTTTTTATGTTTCACTTTATTAGACTAGATTACATTAGATTCAGTTTTCGTTCCATAGAGCCAAAAAATGAAATGATTCTTGTGGGTGTGGAACATGTCAGAAAATATAACATAAAAACATAAAACATTTGGATGTAATACTTACTACCCTAATCATTTGTCAGGAGATAGTTGAAATAGGTTAATACAATGCAGTAAACTGGAACAGCTAATATTTACAGAATTAACACAATGTCAGAATGAAACACTGTTATGCACTATTAATAAATGTATCATATACAAAATACGTAATCTTGACTGTTGTGACCAAGTGTAGTCAAAACTGAAATCTAACAGATATTTTTACTTAAGCTGGTTTAACAGTCTCTGTTAAGACAGTCACCTATGGAGTAGAAGGAGTTGCCTATCAAAAAGTCTTTCAAACTCTGTTTAAACCATGCTTTATCTGAAACCAAGTTTTTAATGGTGCTGGAGATTTATTGAAAATGTGTGCTCCTGAATATTGGACCCCTTTTTGGACGAACGTAAGTGATTTTAGATCTTTAAGTAGATTGTTCTTATTCCTAGTGTTGTATTATGTACTGAGCTATTGGTTGGAAACAGAGATGTATTACTTGCAACAAATTTCATTAAGGTATAAATATAATGTGAAGCAGTAGTTAAAAGTTCCTTGAACAGGTTTCTACAAGATGTTCTTGAATTTACACCACAAATGATTCTTATCCCACGCTTTTGGGTTGGTTTGATGTGTTGCCTCAGAATATGATCCCATATGACATAATAGAATGAAAGTAAGTAAAGTATGCAAGGTTTTTTTATATTTATATCTCCTACATCTGACAATCATTCTCACAGCAAATACATACTTGTTTACATGATTAAGCAATTCTGTGGTATTCCCTTCCCAGCTGAACTATTATCGAGTTGTAATCCCAGAAATTTAACACTGTCAGCTTGTTCGATCTGTTCTTCATATGTTATACTCACACTGGAAGGAAATCTCTTACAGGTTCTGAGCTGCATATAGTGGGTCTTCTCAAAGTTTAATTACAGTGAATTAGCTTTAAACCACTTATTACTGTCGGTGAAAATTTTATTAGCAGCTATTTATAAATCTGCACTTGACTTGCTACTTATTGCAGTGTTAGTATCATCTGCAAACAAAACAAACTTAAAATCTGGCATTGTAATAGATGAGAGATCATTAGTGTACACAAGAAAAAGCAATGGACCCAAGATGGATCCTTAAGGAACACCAAATGTAATTAATTCCCAATCAGATGAAGACTGACTACCTACTGCTCAGATATTTCGAAACGACCCCCTCTGTTTCCTGACCATGATATTCTAATTTACTTAAGAGAATGTTGTGGTTCGCTTAGTCAAAGGCTTTTGACAGGCCACAGAAAATGCCAGTAGTCTCTAATTTATTATCTAATAATTTAAGTACATTCTCGCTGTAAGTCTAAATAGCTTTCTCTATGTTAGAACCCTTCAGAAATCCAAACTGTGACTTAGACAATATATTATGTACAGTCAGGTGCTTAAGGAGACACTTGAACACAACCTTTTCAAATATTTTTGAGAAAGCCGGCAAGAGTGAAATTGGTCGATAGTTTGATGGTATCTCTTTCGCCCCTTTTTGTAAAGAGGCTTAACTTCCAGCATATTTTAGATAGTCTGGAAATGTTCCACTGATAAGAGATTGATTACATAAATAATTTAAGAAAGAACTCAACTTGCTTGAGCACCCTTAACTTTGTTGATATGTTATCATACCCACTGGAATACTTAGATCTTAAGCATTTTATGAATGATACTACTTCTTTGGGAGACGTGAGTGTAATTTCCATTTTACTGAAGTTATTTGGAAGACTGGTCTCAGATACTCCTTTGCACTGTTCATTGAACCTGATAACTCCAAACTGTCAGTAGCAGAAATGAAGTACCTGTTTAAGAGGTTTGCTACACTACATGTACTCATTACAAACACTCATTTAATTTTAGAGCTATCTCTTCCTCTTCCTTTTTCGCCCCACCTGTCTTTGTCTTCACAATATCCCATACAGGTTTTATTTTGTTACCTGATGTAATTATCTTTTTCTCATAATAAAGCTGCTTTGATTTCTGGATTACTTGCGTCAATATTTTGCAGTATTCTTTGTAATACATTACAATTCTAACATCAGAGTTGTTCCCAGATGGTACATACAGTCTCCTTTTTGTTCTACATGAAATCTTTATTCCTCGTGTAATCCATAGTTTACTTTTTGCATTCTGTGTGATTTGAGTTACCTTTAGGGGAAAACAATTTTCGAAAGTGGAGGCAACTTTATTAATGAATGCTTTGTATTTTCCGTTTGAGTCAGACATATTGTAAACATCTATCCAGTTAATGTCCTTGAGAAATTTCCTGAATTTCTCAATTTTTGACTTATTTATTACCCTCCTGTACTCAGATTTAATAGATTTTTTATCCTGACAAGTCTCAATATTTAACACAAGATGCTGCATGTCATGATCAGATAGCCCATTTACTATTGGTTTTATATGACTTTTTTCCCTAGATTTGTCTACAAAGACATTATTAGTAGTAGTCTCAGAGCTTTTACATATTCTAGTAACAAAATTAACAATAGGAACTAAATTAAACTGATTACAATAATTTATTTTCAGTAAATCCACATGAGATGGGACAGCAGAGCTTCCAGATTTTTTATGAAGAGGTTAAAATTTTCTTAAATGGTTCAAATGGCTCTGAGCACTATGGGGCTTAACTTCTAAGGGCATCAGTCCCCTAGAACGTAGAACTAATTAAACCTAACTAACCTAAGCACATCACACACATCCCTGCCCGAGGCAGGATTCGAACCTGCGACCATAGCGGTCGCGCAGTTCCAGTCTGTAGCGCCTAGAACCTCTAAGCCACCCAGGCCGGCATAATTTTCTGAAGGTGATCTGTATATATCTACTATTATAAAGGACTTATTATGAAATACCACTTCTGATGCACAAGAGCTGCTCTTAGTAAAATTTATTGATATCAATATTCTTGAAATCAAAACAGTTTCTGACAAATATGGCAACTCCTCCTTTCTCCATATTTTCTCTACAGAAATAAGGAGCTAACTTGAATCCTGTATTATTTTAACATATCTATACCAGTAGTCACATGATGTTCAGAGAGGCAGATTATATCAACTGGTTTACTCAACTCTAATTCTTCATCACAAATAAACAACTCATTAAGGTTACCCCTTAGTCCTCGGATATTCTGATACAAGAGTGATAGCTTATTTTGTGCACTGGCTGAATTACAACTGAATGAATATAATTTTCCTGCCAATTTTTGAGTTTCTTTAGTTTCAATCCGAGGCTGTCTGCATGAATTGTGTACATTAAAATTTGCTTTCTGGCTGCCTGTTTTATCAATCTGAATGTCATTTTGAGCCTGTCTCTGAACATCTTTTGTTTCTGCCCTCCCTACCATAAAACATTGCTGATTTTTCACTTGTAACTACTGGTACTCTACCACTTGTGACAGTGCCACCCCCCCCCCCATTATATGCTATTAGCCAAGACAGTTTCCCCATCCCTTTCCTGTGGAGTTAAAGGCCATGCATAGTATAGTTCCACCTGCTGATGGAGTCAACAGGGACCACACTGATATGGGACCCCATATGTGATCCAAGAAGCCGTTCCACCTATAAATTAACTTTCCTAATAGAATAGTTTAAATGAGCCAGTCATAGTGCCTCAGAACAGACACAAGCCGAACACCAGTATGTCTCGTTGCTGAAGCTCTCTTTACCAGGTCACTCTCAATTGAATAATTAGGGTTCCTATGTATACTGTTACCCTCCCCACCCGCTATTATCACGGTGTCTTCCTTTTGTAAAGTTTTACAAAGTGAACCTACATCCTCTATCACCTGGCCCAGACTTGCACAAGGTTTAAAAAAAGCTTGTAACCTGGTAACCTAACCTGGTAACCTAACCTATCATGCATGTCGACAACGTCAAGGTATCGACATGCATGATACCCACAACTAACAAAGCCTATCCTTGCACAACCTATCGCAGGCAGCAAGACAACCGCTACTGCTCTTGCCGCCCGACCTAACTTTCGCAGAGGTTTTTTTCCCTTGGCTCTTGCTTTGGCACTTTTTTTCCTCTGCCCTTCAAACCGCTACCCTTCGCCAGATTTCGACCAATCTATCTCCAGATGAGCGCGTATTAATGGTTAATCCTAACCAGACGTACGCAAACATCGCAGTACCCACATCCTGCGACACCTCACTTTATTGAATACTAACCCTTATGCAGAGATGGCAGTAGACCTTTTGTGTTGGCCATCATGCCGGTGTGGGCGTGGAGGGGCTCCACTTCTTTTTTTTTTTTTAAAAAAAAAGGTAACCTAACCCTAGTTTATCCTGCAACAGTTGGCCAACACCTTTACCATGTTAACTACCTAACAACAGAACTTTCTTCTTCTCCACACTTTTTTCTGAGTTCTTACTTTTCAAAGGCTTTTGAAAGTTTGTTGTGTCCTTGTCTACTCCTACATCTATTTGTGGCTCATCAGTTTCCTACTGTGACAACAGATCAAACCTGTTTTCCACATTCACAACCACACTGTCTGAGAACATCCTACTCGTATTTCTTCTATAACCTGTTGTCACTTCCCAACTCTCTTTTCCCTTCTCCCCCCTTAACCTTTCCACATCTTGTTTCGTTTTATCTAGTCCCGACTGAAGTACAGTAATCTTCTCCTCCTGTTCCACTATCTTCCCATCTCTACAGAAAATCCCACACAACCAACGAGCTTTGTTTATATCCATAATTCCCATGCCGCTACAGTCACCCACATTCAAGAAAGTGCAACAACCCTCACACCACACACAGGAACTAACAATACTATGGCAAGTCATAAACTTCTCACTCATGGAAAACAAATTTTAGCTTTAGTCTGATTTATAACAAGAATAACTACTCAATTAATATATTAAATTTCTTAGAAAGCTTAGGCCTAAAATTCTGATACTAAATCAAAACTTCTGGAGAAACAAAAACGATATAATCTGTATTGTTTTGTTTATGTGATGACACAAAAAGTAACCAAAGAACTGAGCCTAAGCTGTACAAAGCTTCCACTTATTTCGGTACTTTTCACTTCGACTACTTACTAGAGACGTTATGTGTTTATTTCAATAAAGTTTGTGTTGTTAGTGTATTCTTATACGCTATCGAGCGTATAAGAATACACTAACAACACAAACTTTATTGAAATAAACACATAACTTACAATATATCAAAACGTAAACAAATACTAGTTCAAAACTAGTGCCTATGAAATGTTTTCTTTTTTCAGAATATGCGCAAAAAATTTGAGTTCTTCACTTGATAGCTTACAAAAGGTATTAATTTACTTAATTATGATGTAATATTGCCTTAACTAATTGTTATTAGGCAATTATCTTTAGAAGAGCTGTGACTGTTGACGACCCACCAACCAATCAATCTTCAGATGCATTGAGGTAAAGCATCATCAGTGGTCTGTAATTAAATTATTTACATTTTGATCTGCTTTAAGATCGAAAAACAGTTCGTTAACAATATGTTAGTTTGTGCTTACGGCGATTTTAGCTTGATTACTCACTTACATCGGGATATACACATCGTTGTTCTTCTGCTTTAGACACTGGCAGTTGTTGTCTACTTTTTAGTTGTTCTGCACTACTACGCATTTCTTGTGGTTTTCACAGCACACTTTTTCGCAGACCAGTGTTTTCTGTTTTATACCTCTGTGTTGTGGTTTGAATTTTATAGTGTTGCGAAGGTTAGGCTGTCAACACTACAAAACGCAAACCACAACACTTGCTTAGAGGTATAAAAAAATCAGAAAACAGTGGTGTGCGAAAATGTGTGCTGCGAAAAACATAAGAAATGCATACCGCTGCAGAACAACTAAAAATTAGACCACAACTGTCAGCGCCTAAAGCAGGAAAACATCAACGAAGAGCTAGCAGACGGTATTTTCCTATGTAAGCGAAAATAACGGAAAGTACGAACCAATATATTGTTAACGAACAGTTTTTCGATCTTAAAACAAATCAAAATGTAAATCACTTGGTAGCAGGCCACTCATAATGCTTTATCTCAGTAAGTTGAAATGCGTCTGCCGAAAAAAAAAACAACAGATCTAAAACACCATTAAAAATCGTAAAGCAACTATGGCCACACAAATGAAGATTTCAATAGGTAACCTTTTAATTTATATTTCCTCACCATAGCGTCATTCTAGAGTACTAGGTGGACTGACCACACTGAAACGCAAAACGTACGCTCTCCTTCGCTGTCACTGAAGTATCACACTCTTCCATACTGGCAGTTCTTTTAATAGTGGCAAGTCCGCAGCTCGTGGTCGTGCGGTAGCGTTCTCGCTTCCCACGCCCGGGTTCCCGGGTTCGATTCCCGGAGGGGTCAGGGATTTTCTCTGCCTCGTGATGACTGGGTGTTGTGTGCTGTCCTTAGGCTAGTTAGGTTTAAGCAGTTCTAAGTTCTAGGGGACTGATGACCATAGATGTTAAGTCCCATAGTGCTCAGAGCCATTTGAACCATTTAATAGTGGCAAGCGACAAACGATATAAATTTAACTTCCGCTGTCTGCGACAGATGTCACCCTTTGTCACTCCCAAGTGCTAGATTGCGCGAGGCCCTGCCGCTACAATTCTCTCACGAGCCAGCCTGCCACTCAGCTGCAGAATCCCTACTCCAGCAGTCTGACGCCATAGTGCCATTTCCGTCATATGACTGTTGCCTGCCAGCCACATCATACCTAGCAAAACAATTTCGCAAGGTGGCTCTTCTTTTTTTATTACTTGCCAACTGTGCTTCACTTCATGCTTCAATGACCTAGTTTTTTTTTTTTCGTTGGCCCCCTGGAATTTCTTCTTGTTGTCCAGTGATTGTTGGATTTGGTGAACAGAGTTAAAGAGCGTGCAAAACACGGCATATATTAATTTTATTCCTCATATTATAGTGCCTAACAAAAAAATTTCATGTTTCCTTCACTTCATAAGTACAATCTTACTAATTTTGGTCTGAAAAAACGTTTATCATAAAAAAATAGTACCTCTAGTTTCTGTGCTACGCAGTGGATGGAAGTACACTGAGGTGACAAAAATCGTTGGATACCGATATGTACATATACAGATGGTGGTAAAATCGCCCTCACAGGGTATACAAGGGCAATGCATTCGCGGAGCTAACATATGTACTCAGCGTATTTATGTCAAAAGTTTTCGGCACGATGGGAACCACGCGGAATGGTAGTTGGGGCTAGACACATGGGAACTCCATTTAGGAAATCGTTCGGGATTTCATAATGCCGAGATCCACAGCGTCAAGAGTGTGCCGAGATTACAAAATTTCAGGCATTACCTCTCCCCAAGGACAACGCAGTGGCTGACGATCTCCATTTAAAGTCCGAGAAGAGAGGAATTTGCGTTATCGCTGCTAACATACAAGCAACACTGCATGAAATGACCACAGAAATCAATGCTGGATGTACGACAGACGTATCCGTTATGAGAGTGTTGCGAAATTTGAGGTTAATGGGCTATGACAGCAGACGCCCGACGCGTGAACCTTTGCTAACAGTACGACATCGCCTGCAACGCTTTTCGTGCGCTCGTCACCATAGCGGTGGACCCTAGATGACTGGAAAACCGTGAACTAGTCAGATGAGTCCCGATTCGATAAAAGCTGATGGTAGCGTTCGAGTGTGGAGCAGACCCTACCAGACCTGCACCCAAGTCAATAACATGACACTGTGCAAGCTGGTCGGGTCTACATAATGGTGTGGGCTGTGTTTACGTGGAATGGACCAGTCACTCTGACCCAACTGAACCGATCATTCACTGGAAATGATTATGTTCGGCTACTTGGAGACCATTTACAGCCATTCACGGACTTCACGTTCCCAACAATGATGGAATTTTTATGGATGACAGTATATCATGTAAGTGGTCCACAATTTTTCGTGACATTTCGAGCGAATGATTTGTCTACCCAGATCGCCCGATGTGAATCCCATCGAACATTTCTTCGATATAATCGAGAGCTCAGTTCGTGCACAGAATCATGTACCGGCAACACTTTCGCAATTATGGATGGCAGCAGAGACAGCTTGCCTTAATGTTTGTGCACGGGACTTCGAACGACTTTTGACTCAATCCCACGGGGCAAACGGAGTCATACACGAATTAGGGAGTGTGATGGACGAGTACTTGGAAACTGATTGGGTCTGAAGATAATAATGTGGTGGCCCCGTGAGATAGTTATCTCTTGGCTTGCCACTTTTAAGTGATTTCCGGGACACTGCTACACACACATTCAAAGGGTTCAAATGGCTCTGAGCACTATGGGACTGAACTTCTGAGGTCATCAGTCTCCTAGAACTTAGAACTACTTAAACCTAACTAACATAAGGACATCACACACATCCATGCCCGAGACAGGATTCGAACCTGCGACCGTAGCGGTCGCGCGGTTCCAGACTGTAGCGCCTAAAACCGCTCGGCCACCCCGGCCGGCGCTACACGCAGGAAACCCGTTCTGAACTACTACAGCTTTCAAGCTAAACTTGCAGAAGTCTATGAATAGCTCAAATTCAAATGTTTCATGAAGTGTATGTCATCTCAGGAAACAAGAAAGTGTTTTCATTCTCAGTGAAGGGAAGGTGATGTTTGTTGCATGAGCCTGACATCGCTTTGGAGAACATTCCACTGTGTTGACTTGTCCCTCTAAGTTCTGCCTACTCCTTCAAAAAGCCAAGGTCTCGAATAAGATCACTCAATTCACGCAACGAAAAATGAGTCGAGTCTGTGAGGTTTATCATCATTTTCGTCAAAATCAGACTCAAGCGATGTGGAATGCTTGTCGAGTAGTTCTTCTTCCACACTGCCTTCATCTTCTACTTATAGCACATAATTTTGGTGTTAATGAGGAACTGGTAAACTGTCTGAACATGGAACAAGTCGAATAGCAGTTGAAAGATTAAGTTACTGAACCGTTCCTCTCTTCTTCATTGACAATCCTGGCTTTACACGTGGAGATGGAGTCGAACGGAAATAGCCGTTAACTGTGTGATATGCGAGATAGATACAGTCAGTGGTCACTGCGACAAAACAATGGTGATGTTACGGATGGTATGTCTAGTGGTCACGTTTGGAGGGACTGGGATGCGGTTGTATGCGAAGGAGTAGAACAGAGTTTTACGAGACAAGATGGTCTTGGTACTAGGAACGAGACGGGAGAAAGACTAATAGAGTTCTGCAACAAATTTCAGCTAGTAATAGCGAATGCTCTCTTCAATTATCGCAAGAGGAAGAGGTATACTTGCAAAAGGCCGGGAGATGATGGAAGATTTCAGTTAGATAACATCATGATCAGGCACAGATTCCGAAATCAGATAACGCATTATAAGGTATAGCCAGCTAGTAATAGCGAATGCTCTCTTCAATTATCGCAAGAGGAAGAGGTATACTTGCAAAAGGCCGGGAGATGATGGAAGATTTCAGTTAGATAACATCATGATCAGGCACAGATTCCGAAATCAGATAACGCATTATAAGGTATAGCCAGGATTAGGTATAGAGTCAAATCACACGTTCATACAGATGAAGAGTAGGCTGAAGTTCAAGAGACAAGTAAGGAAGAATGAATATCCAAAGAAGTGGGATACGGTGGGCCTAAGGCTGAAGAAATACGCTTGAATGTCTCTAAGGTCATAAAAACTGCGACAAGGAAGCAGTTCAGTTGAACAGGAATGGTCATCTCTAAAAAGGCAATCACAGAAGCTGGAAAGAAAACAAATAGGTGCAACGATGGCAACAGTGAAGAAACCATGGACAACAGAAGAATTACTTCAGTTGATCGATGAAAGAAGGAAGTAAAAAAAAATGTTCAGAGAACTTCGGGAATACAGAAATACAAGCCGCTGAGGAATGAAATATTTGGAAAGTGTAGGGAACTAAGATGAAGTTTCTGCATGGAAAATGTGAAGACATCTAAAAAGAAATGATTAAAAGAATAACTGACACAGCACACAGAAAAGTCAAAAGAACTTTCGATGAAATTAAAAGTAATAGCGGTAACGGGGTTCAATGTAGAAAAGATAGGGGATCCAACATTAGAATTTAAAAGAGCGTTAGAAGATTTAAGATCAATAAGGCAGAAGGAACAGACAACATTCCATCAGAATTTCTAAAATCATTACGGGAAGTGGCAACAAGAAGACTGTTCATGTAGGTGTGTTGAGTGTATAAGTCTGGCGATATGCCATCTAATTTTCGAAAAACGTTATCCACACAATTCCTAAGACTATAAGAGTTGACGAGTGCGAAAACTATCGCATAGTCAGTTTAGTAGCTCATGCATCCAAGTTGCTGACAAGAATAATATACTGAAGATTGGAAAAGAAAAACGAGGATTTCTTAGAGGACGATGAGTTTAGCTTTAGGAAAGGTAAAGGCATCAGAGAGGCAGTTCTGACTTGCCGCTTGAAAATGCAAGGAAGAGTGAAGAAACATCTGGACACGTTCATTGGATTTGTCGACCTGTAAAAAGCGTTTCACAGTGTCACATGGTACAAGATGTTCAAAATTATAAGGAAAATTAAGTTATAGAGAGAGACAGGTAATATATAGTATACACATAGCCAAGAAGGAACAATAAGAGTGGAAGACCAAGAACGAAGTCCTCGGATTAGACTGGACTGAGACAGGGATGTAATCTTTGGGTCCTATCGTTCAATTTATAGTCCGAAGATGCAATGACTGAAATAAAAGAAAGATTCTAGAGTAGAATTAAAATTCAAGGTGAAGGATATGAATGATAAGATTCGGTGATGACATTGCTATCCTGAGAGAAAGTGAAGAATTACAAGATCTGCTAAATGGAATGAACAGTCTAATGAGTACAGAATATGGATTGAGAGTAGATCGGAGGAAGACGAAAATAATGAGAAGTAACAGGAATGAGGTCAACGAGATATTTTGTATCAGAATTAGGGTTCACGAAGTAGATTAAGTTAAAGAATTCTAGGCAGAAAAATAACCCATGACGGAGCAAGGCGGACGTCGAAAGCCGATTAGCAATGGCAAAAGGACATTCCTGGCCAAGAGAAGTCTACTAATATCAAACATAGGCCTTAATTTAAAGAAGAAAGTTCCGTGAATGTACGTTTGAAGCACAGAATTGTGTGGCAGTGGAAAATGGACTGTGGGAAATCCGGAACAGAAGACAGTAGAAGCATGTCGCACTACAGAAGAATGTTGAAAATGAGGTGGATCGTTAAGGTAAAGAATCAGGAGGTTCTCAACAGACTCGGGGAGGAAAAGAGTATATGGAAAACACTGACAAGAAGAAGGGACGGGGTGGTAGCACACCTGTTAAGACACCAGGGAGTGATTTCCGAGATACTAAAGAGAGCTAGTAGAGAAAGACAGAAATTGTAATATATCCAGCAAATAATTGACGACGTACGTTGCAATTGCTATTCTGAGATGAAGAGGTTGTCACGGGAGAACAATTCGTGGCGCCCAGCATCAGAAGACTGATGAAAACGGATGACAGCGCCACTTAAGCAAAGTTATTAAACACAGTTCCCCGTAATTTCTTAATCAAGGAAGCTAAAATAAATATTCCTGGATTGGAATCAAGAAAAAGTGCCAACATAAACACTTAACAACTTAAATCACTTAATAAATGCAAGGCATCCGGTCCCCACTGTATACGACTCAAGTTCCCATCTGAGTGTGCTGATAACATAGCATCGTATTTAGCAAGACACATGGTATGACAAAGTGATTCCATATTTTTAGATTTCCCGAAGACTTTTGACACCGTACCTCGCAAGTGACTTATGATCAGATTGCGTTCCTATGGATTATCCTCTCGGTTGTGTGACTGGATTCGCGATATTCAGTCAGAAATGTCACAGTACGTAGTAACTGACGAAAAGTAATCGAGTTCCACAGAAGTTATAAATGGCGTCCCCGAAGGAAGTTTTATAGACCCTCTACAGTTCCTGATCTACATACAGGATTTAGGAGACAATCTGAGTAGCACTCTTTTATTGTTTCCAGATAATACTGTCATTTACCGTCGTGTAATGTCAGATGAGCAAACCAAATTGCAAAGCAACTTAGGTAAGATATCTATATGATGCGAAAAGTGGTAACTGTCTCTACGTAATGAAAGTATGAAGTCATCAACATGAGCACTAAAAGAAATCTGCTAAATTTCGGTTACACGATAAACCGCCCAAATCCAAAGGCTGTAAATTCAGCTAAAAACTTACGGATTAAAATTACCAGTAACGTAAATTGGAACGATGACATAGATAATATTGTGTCAGGACACTTACAAAATGCAACAGTCTACTAAAGAGACTGGTCACATTACTCTTGGCTGTGCTCTTCTGGGATACTGCTGTGTGATGTGTGACCCACATCAGAGAGAACTGTCGGAGGACTTTGAAAAAGTTCAAAGAAAGGTAGTTCGTTTTGTATTATCGCGAAATATGGGAGAGAATACTACGGATATGATACCAGAATTGGGGTGACAATCATTAAAGAAAAGACGATTTTCGGCGCGGCAGGATTTTATCAAGAAATTTCAATCACCAAGTTTCTCCTCAAAGTGTAAAAATATTTTGTTGTCGCCCACCTATATAGGGAGGAAAGATAAGAGAATTCAGAGCTCGCATTGAAAGGTTTAGGTGTTCGATTTTGCCGCGGCGCTCTTCGAGAGTGGAACGGTAGAGAAATAGCTTGAAGGTGTTCCGATGAACCCTCTGTCAGCACTTAATCCTGAATTGCATAGCAATCATGTAAATATAGATGTTGATGCAGGTTTGTAGGCCCTCGCCAAAGCACAGACACAACAAAGGCCAGAAATCTGTTATATGTGTATTTCTCAGCCATTCTGATGTTAACACAGAACAAGAGTTGCTACGCATATGCAGAGTCCATGACGTATCACTGCCCCTACATTCCCACCAAAATAATGCTCATAGACTGCCTGCACAAGTGACGTTTTATAGCGTTTCTGTGACGAACATGTCATTTAACTACAAATTTAACAAAAGTTTTCACTCAATTTACAAATTTTCGTAATGTTTTGATTCAACAAATTTTACGCTTCAAAAGCACTCAAAAACTGTAAATTCTGCAATAATTACAGTATTAAACTCTCTTTCAAAGCCACAGTAATGCTATTTATAGCTTACACACGTTGGGGTTTGTCATTTAACAGGTCTGACAACTCCAAAAACATAATTACACCTAAGCCAAAAATGTACACTGGGGTAAATGGAATGACTTTATATCTCCAAGGCAAGAGCTATTCGATCATTTCTACGGTGACTTTTTTTTATTCCATTTGGTGCAAATACATGATATACTGTTTTACAACAAAAAACATTTTCATTGTTGGACAGTGGTGTAAAACAGCCTTCTCAAACACTGAAATAAAAATCATTGCCAGAAATTAACGAATCCCCCTGATACACTTACATTTGCTGTACTCATGATTTCTTCTTGTTTAAGGTAATTTGAAAGTGAAGACACTTCTATTTCTGCATGTTTCCATTCACTCTTGAGTGAATGTATAGCATCAAATAGGATGGCGCAAACTTAGACGGCTCAAAGTACACGATAATAGAAGCACAAATATCAAGTAACATGGGCTCTAAAACGCATAAAACGCATACCTTAAGAGCTATGAGATATTCTTGATTTTCATTATTGTGAAACAAATCTCTCCTACTGCAAACTCCATATTTAGGGAAGTGGTAACATGGAGATAAACAAGAAAAAATGTCCAGTAAACATGTGTTCTAACATGCATACCTTAAAATGAATGAGAACTTGTGCATTAGAAGAGTTGTGTTCCAAAGTACCAAAGATGAACAAGTGCTCATAGCAGATAAGGTAAGCATTTTAGAGTACATATTCACTCGGCCTTTTTTTCTTGTTTTTTTCCCCATACTACCACCTCCCAAAATATGGAAAGCAAGGAGGTTGTAGTAGAAGAGATTTGTTTTACAATATTGAAAATCAAGAATATCTCATAGCTCCTAAGGTATGACTTATATATTTGGTGTCCCATTTATCCTGACCGCCCTAAATAACTGTTTGTCCAGTTACAAATTACAAAATGTTTCAAGCAAATGTTCTTTAGCCGTCATGGGGACATCAATCAACATGATTGCCTTCGTTGTATCTTTGTTTTTTACAAAGATATGAACAGCGGCATGACTTTTGTAAATGGCACCCGGTAATTCATTTCCTCTCCTAAAGACCTATTGATGAATGTACCACAGTGTACCATTCGCTCAAACACAACGTTATTAATTACATATCACAAACTCGTCCACTTGCTGGAGTTGTCAAAAAAAAAAAAAAAAAAAAGAAAAAAAAGAAAGAAAACCAAGTAAAAAGCTAACATAAAATGACATTGACTCTCTTGTACCACTGCCCAGGAATAGACCATTCAAAGGTGCTCAAAATGGTGACCCTGGACACCGATACATTGGTGCACTCGTTGAATGAAAGAATTATTTACTGCTTCCATTGTTGCCTGCTGCAGAGAATTACAAGCAAACGCAAAATGTTCCTGCATGTCCTCTGGAGTTTTTGGAATATCGCGATAGACAACGTCTTTAATGCATCCCCAAAGAAAAAATCCAGAGGATTTACATCAGGAGACCTAGCAGGCCAAGTAACTGTTCCTTCTCGACCAATCCATCTGGCAGGATACCTTCGGTTCAGAACACGACGTGCATGCAAGGCATTATGTGCCGGACATCCATCGTGTTGATATCACATAAGCATTCTGGTTCTTAGCGGCACTTCATCCAGAAGAGGAGGAAGAATTCGTCTGAGGAAGTTGGCATACGCTGTGCCGTTTAGACAACCATTGATGAAATAAGGACCAATAATTGTAGTACCAAGCATCCCACACCACACGTTAACTCTTCATTGACGCTGATGTTCCACCTGTCTAAGCAATCGTGGGTTGTTGCTGGGTCAATAATGGATATTCTTTGTATTTACCTGTCCTTTGTTTGAGAAGGAACAGTCATCGGTAAACAGAACATTGGAGGAGAAGTTCGGCTTAGCGAGGATTTGCTGCTGTGCACACTGACAGAACTGTACACGACTCTGGAAATCATTCCCATGCAATTCTTGATGGTGATGTACACTCTTTGACATAAAACTCGACCGGCGGCCGGCCGCTTCAGAGGCTAAGTCCGCGCCGATCGCGACATGGGACAAAAAAACTGGCCAACTCGCTAATTCTCTAAGTCCGGTTATCTGCACAATCTGGCAACACTGTAGACCGCGGCACTTCCTGGAGGAAAACTTGTCTCATGATAGACAAACTCTAGGCTGATTAGGCCTGTGGTCTAGCGGTAACGTGCGCTTGTTTCTGTTCATAATGTAAGTGGATCGAGAGCAGGTGGCATAAAATATTTTTGTAGCTTTTCTGTCTGAATGCTGAAGACGTGATTGTAATGGTAGCGCAGATTCATTCTATTTCGCTTTCTGACACACCGATATCAAAATTTTATCCAGTAACGATTTTGCGGCAGATTTCCTGCAGACTGTCCTCCTCTGGAAGCAGTATGCGGCAAAGCTCCGGGATCCACTTGCTGGCTACTGGCAGTGGCCGTGGCGACAGCAGCGGCGCTGCACTCCCCCGTTCTATATCGAAAGTGCCTGCTACCGCTCATCGCTTTTGATGATTTAAAACGCTTTATTATTAAATGTTGCTCCACAGAAAATTTCTACAATTTCCATTCACGCTCAAAAGCAGCGGAGACAGATGCCCTGATTAGTAGGCGGCAAGAGCTGAGTATAGCCCGAAATTAATTTAATAGACTGGGACGAAATTAAACCACCTCACTACATTCGATGAATTTATAAATGCTTCATACCTCGTTTCTTTTCCTTTCAAACTCAATTATTTGTGCAACTTCAGGTCAATGTTTGGATGTTTTCGTCAAGCGAGAGTGAGCGTCTGTGGTGTAAAGTGTATTACAGTTCTTGTTTCATTCCTTATGGTAAGTCTATGAGATAAACTGTGTGAATACCTTGCAATGCATGCTCTGTAGCAGTGCAGGAACACTGCACATTTTGAGTTCCATGTATGGGTTCATAAAGTATTTATTGTTGATCGGAAGTGATAGTTAAGGTCATCAGATTTAAACCAGAAAAATTTGTCGTTTTGGAGGTTTCAGAGAACGGAAAGGAATTGCTAACGCCGGTGTTAGAAAACGTCTACAGTTAAATGCTATTGCAAAAATTTAGAAGAAGGGAACTATATTATCCAACATGTGCACTTCATAAACAACCTCCTGACATGCTAGACCCATATGAGCAACAAAGCTCAAATTTATATCGTTGACAGTCGGTTTGAATCTTTTCAGGATCTATTTTACAGTGAAGCACCTTGGCATTTGCAAAGCAGTCATCCATGATATTAACTTAATTTACTAAGTCGAAATCGGACGAAGATTGATGTTTAAAGGCATTCTTCAGATTTCGTATAAGGAATTTTTACTAGCAGTTTGTAACTCCTTTAATTAAAACGGAAAATAAAAGGTTGTAGTCAGCGGATTCCACCGAGATTAGAACTGCTATGTCATACAGTACGAGCACCGCAACGCACAAGGGAATCTCTTTTTTTCTTTTACTTTTTTTGACGATTACCCCTTTTTTTCTCTCTTATTTTAAAGCCCCTTAGGAAAATGGCACTAAAAAAAGTAACTAAATGCCACCGCCACTTTTCATCCTATAAAAAAAATAAAAAAATCTGGTCCACTTCAGGCGTTGGCTCCTGACTAAACCTTCCCCAGAGAGCTGCCTATATACCAGGGGAAATATGGGAATTAAAGGTTAGGGCTACTCTTACAAACAAAACAAAATCTTCCTTTTTCTGAATCTTATTTTTATTTACTTTTTTTTGTTTATTTTTGTTGTGTAATTGATCAGACGCCTTCTGCGCCACGCTGGTAATATGTTGAGTCACGTCTTCTCGAAATTGATGTGTTCCGTTCAATAGTTCAGAAATGTTCATTGGTTCAAACAGGAAACCTTCTTCACTCTTGGCTTAACACATTCCAGCTGTGAGGCGGGTCGTGGAAAGCACTCCCAAGGAAGTTCGAGAAAAATTGTCTGTATTTTGGGTGACGGACAACGACATAATGACGGTCGTTGGGGTATGTCCAAAAATCGAGAACAGAGTCTACAGTTTGTCCAAATAGGTAGTGAATGGCATGTCCGCAAATCCAATTCACAGCACTGGTCTTTGTCCGAGGAAAATAGTCACGTCCCGGAACTAATAATGAAAGGGGAGTATTCAGATTCAGAATGTCCCGCGTTAGAAAAGCCACAATACGACGAATAATCTCTGAGCTAACGACACAGTGGCGACAACAGACGGACTATAGTCACTGCGATGTTCCCTGAACCTCGAAACGCAACCTTAAAACACACAAACAGGTGTTACTTATGCGAAGAACGCCGTTCTTGGAGTCCAGAAATTAAATATACTTTCTAAGTGTCTCATCTTACAGTGGAAAACGAATTTAAAGTGAATTTAGCGAGGTAATGCCGGCCTACACCCACAACACTCTAACCAGCACTGACCGAAGTGTAATCTGTGGTGTCACCGCCAGACACCACACTTGCTAGGTGGTAGCCTTTAAATCGGCCGCGGTCCATTAGTATACGCCGGACCCGCGTGTCGCCACTGTCAGTGATTGCAGACCGAGCGCCGCCACACGGCAGGTCTAGAGAGACTTACGAGCACTCGCCCCAGTTGTACATCCGACTTTGCCAGAGATGGATCACTGACAACTACGCTCTCATTTGCCGAGACGATAGTTAGCATAGCCTTCAGCTACATCATTTGCTACGACCTAGCAAGGCGCCATAGCATTTGATATTATTTTATATTGTGGTTATAACATGTACCGTCAAGAGAGATGTTCTACAATTATGGATTAAAGTTAAGTATTACATCAACTACGTACTTTATTTGCTACTAAAAATTCCCTTAACTGTTCCAGACCTCACGCCAACCTGCGTGAGCTTAAGCGCGTGCCTTTCGGCTTCCTCTCATTGTGACTTGGCTGTCTTGCCAAGTCACAACATAATCCACGGTCATGGTCCGAAATTAGCAGATGTCTGCTACTGTGGCAAAGTCCGTACTACACTTTCGATTCCGCAGCACCATTTTATATGGTAACACTGTGTAGTTGCACAGTTGTGCCAGCATGTCTGTCCTTACACTGTCAACTTTATGTATCTCACTTCTCCTGTAGCGTTGATCACGAGGAGCCGAAGTAAATGAGTGTTTTCTGCATGACGTAACATTCAGTATTCCTTTCTTTCATAGCCACTCTTCATGTGCATCGATACCAAATAGGAATGTGAAAACTCTTGCGAGTGAGAGAATGACAATAACAATCGTAACAAGAACAAGCAAATAATGAATGATGTTTGTTCTAACGCGGAACGAGAATTGCTTTAAATATAAAAATCTATATCTATATCTATATCCATATCTATTGATCTTTGAATTGGCACAATGCAAATATATTCTTAGCATTTAGTTACTGAATTTAGTTCTGGATGTTTGCAGATAAAAGGAAATGTCGGTACTTCTCGCTAGTGTAATATAATGTGAATGTGAATTCCTTAGAACACGACTCAAGCAGGTCCCCAAGTAGGTACCAAAGCACTGCTGCATTCTGTTCCCTGACATTGCTCTGATGACGGTTAATGCAGATAGTTCCGATTATGAAATACAAAACGTATTACAGGTTAGTTCCTAGGATAGTAACATTAAATTTGCGTTGTAGACGGCACATGAATGTGACGACTATCCATATTACTCATCAATATAAAAAGACAATATTATGGTAATTTAGCAGGATAACGCAACATGAATTCTGAAATTGGGTGACTGACCGCACAGGTGCTATACGTCGTCAAGAGTATACGATGTCCTAATCGCATTAGGAATATAAAGACCGTCTTCGACAGCTCGCAACTTTCACATTGCTATCTCCACCCTACTCCAGACAGCCCTCGGTGGAGTTGCACTAAGTTGCCGTTGCAATGTAAGGCCTTCAAACAGATAACAGACCACATATTGAAAAGTACAAGCGAATTCTCTTTCAGCGTAAGCTTATTGTAACTAATCTAAAAATTATTGGAGAGGAACATTGTCCTACTCAAAAAAAGTAAAATGTTACTCACTGTTGACGTCAAACGGACATTATCTATGTGCTGTCTTGTGTCCTACTCATCTATAATATCAAGTGTACTATCAAAATGATTATACAGGGTGTTACAAAAAGGTACGGCCAAACTTTCAGGAAACATTCCTCACACACAAAGAAAGAAAATATGTTATGTGGACATGGGTCCGGAAACGCTTACTTTCCATGTTAGAGCTCATTTTATTACTTTCTTCAAATCACATTCATCATGGAATGGAAACACACAGCAACAGAACGTACCGCCGTGATTTCACTTTGTTACAGGAAATGTTCAAAATGTCCTCCGTTAGCGAGGCTACATGCATCCACCCTCCGTCGCATGGAATCCCTGATGCGCTGGTACAGCCATGGAGAATGGTGTATTGTACCACAGCCGTCCACAATATGAGCACGAAGAGCCTCTACATTTGGTACCGGGGTTGCGTAGACAAGAGCTTTCAAATGCACCCATAAATGAAAGTCAAGAGGATTGAGGTCAGGAGAGCGTGGAGGCCATGGAATTGGTCCGCCTCTACCAATCCATCGGTCACCGGATCAGCTGTTGAGAAGCGTACGAACACTTCGAATGAAATGTGCTGGAGCTCCATCGTCCATGAACCACACGTTGTGTCGTACTTGTAAAGGCACATGTTCTGGCAGCACAGGTAGAGTATTCCGTATGAAATCATGATAACGTGCTCCATTGAGCGTAGGTGGAAGAAACTAAAATGAGCTCTAACATGGAAATTAAGCGTTTCCAGACACATGTCCACACAACATCTTATCTTTATTTGTGTGTGAGGAATGTTTCCTGGAAGTTTGGCCGTACCTTTTTGTAACACCCTGTATATAATGGATGATATTGTAATCCATTGATACCAGATGGTGGGTTCACAACAGTATTGATGCGAAAATAATACAGAAGTTCGCAAAAGTGCAGTTGTGCATTTTCGTACGTTTTCACCTCGAGATGTACAGTCGTGCTCAAAAGTATCCGAACGACCTGAATTGCATTTCGCCTGATTCGCATGCAACCGGCATAACGCAGCTGTCAAGCAGGTCCTCTAATCGCTCCTTGGTACAGTCGTTTGACTATTGAAAATGGTTCCAATAAGTCACCACTAGAAAACACTGCTCTGTATCGCAATAACTCAAGATGTAAAGTAATACCACGATACTACAAATATCAGGGAACACCTTATCACAGATAAGACTGTCCTTAAGGCCTGTAAGCTCACATTTATTACAATAAATGACATATCTGGATTGTTACCACTCTCATTATTACGTCAGATTGGTAATGCACGTAGTAATTTCGTCGTATTCATGATTTCCTCTTCAAAGTAACGTACCGTACTTATTATTTAACACAAAATGACATTAAAAATTTAAACTATTCACGAGCAGCAAGTTGAGAATATGTATGTGTGGTGTCGCCGCCAGACACCACACTTGCTAGGTGGTAGACTTTAAATCGGCCGCAGTCCGCTACTAAACGTCGGACCCGCGTGTCGCCACTATCAGTGATTGCAGACCACACGGCAGGTCTAGTCTAGAGACTCCCTAGCACTCACCCCAGTTGTACAGCCGACTTTGCTAGCGATGCTACACTGACAAATTACGCTCTCATTTGCCGAGACGATAGTTAGCATAGCCTTTAGCTACGTCATTTGCTACGACCTAGCAAGGCGCCATTATCAATTGCTATTTACCTTGTGATGCATGTACCGTCAGACCGATGTTCACCAATTATGGATTAAAGTGAAGTATTCCAACAGCTACGTAGTTTATTTGCTAGACTCAAATCCTTTAACTGTTCCAGACCTCACGCCAGCCTGCGTGAGCTTAAACGCGTGCCTTTCGGCTTCGCCTCCTAGTGGCTTGGCTGTCTTGCCAAGTCACAACAGTATGAACTTGAAATGACACGGCGAACCGTCTTGTTCTCCATATGGATTAAAACCCAGCTCATGCAGACTAAGCAAAGATTTCGTGACTGGCGGAAACTAACAGTCATTCCTGATTAGGCATACAGAGAGTGATATACCTAGATTTTAGACAGTATCAGTTAGCAAATATCAACTTTAAATTGCATAACGCAAACATTTTTAACAGACGCGAATTCCTACCCAGCAGCTATTGTCCCTGTTAACAAACTACGAGAGATGTTAAATATTGCTTCTTCACAAGTAACTTACTTGAAATGCCGTGAGGTAAAGCTTTGTGTTGGACACGGATTCGAACCCAGAACCTAATCGGATTGCTATCGGAGCACAGTCAAATGTGACATATCGGATTTTCGCGGCAGTAGCTAGATGTTTTAACTGAAATGACGACACGAAACATTAATTTTTTCCTTCCCAGGACTCCAACCCGGCACCTATCGCTGTTATATTCTAGAGAAAACGAACGTTAAATATGGGTTTGTTGCACCAGCAGTGACATGTGAGCATGTTTGAACTAGAAATAATATGACGAAGAGTTCAGTGCTCACTGGGAATAGAGCCCCACACATATCGCTGTTGACTACACACAAAGAGACGTCAGCTACCGAATTTTTCTCCACCAGCTGCTCAGAATGACATCTTGATCTTACAGTCATCTCGCAAATAGTTTTGTGTTTCACTGGGAGTTAAAAACGTCAGATATCGTTAGTGTTGACAACGAATGAAAATACATTAAAAATCAAAATTATTATCCACCAGCAGATAGGTGTTCTCATGCTAGAGCTTGATAATACATAATTAAACCTTTAGTGCCGAGCCAGGATTCGATCCCATTCACGATTAATATGTGGAGATGTTGAGGAATCTGCAGTTTTGAACAAACAACAAATTGTAGCCGAGCTGTATTGCCACGAAGGGATCAAATTCCGCGTTAAGGGCGGTCTGAGTTGCATTCCCAGTTCAGAACCAATTTTATCGACATACAGAAGCTCGGATAAAAGATGGAATAAGTGTCCTGTGACCATACATAGCGTTTGTTTCGTCACTTGAAATAAATAACTAGTATAAGAAAGGTTACTGATGCTAGAGTTTCTACATGTCGCCACTGCAGACTTTATTGTGGTTCAACCTAGCGTCTACTTGGTAGAGAAGGAATATCATCTTTAATGTGAATTTTCAGACCACACTGCCATTATATCTTCTTCACTTGGTGTAGCCAGGAGAGAATGGAATCTGTCTCTCTCTATCTAAAATCATTGACAGACGTGGGGAATCGAACCCAGACCATAGGTATAACAACCTACCATCCGTCCAACAGACCACAAAACCCTCTTCTCTGCGACTCATTTTTCTATCGTAACGCCGTTGCGCCACACTGGATGAGAATTCTGACACACAGGCTCCCTGTAGTAATTTGCAGCATGTTCAGTAAATTCATTTACTTGGTTGACCGAATCACCATGAAATAGCTGCTTCGGCTACCCAGTGCATACATTCGACTTTATTTTGTAATCACCGAAATAAAATCATGTAACTGCAACCTACACAGAACTGCCAACAGTGTAGGATGCAGAAGTTTAAATAGGAAGTGTTCCTTTCCACGTGAGCTATTCTATTGTACTATCTGTTTGTATAAAACGTCGTTCAGTCCAAAAGAAAAGCTGTAACTGTTTGTCTCTCAGAAGTCAAGACCTGGCAATATGCATAATCTCACAGTGCTGTGGAATCCAAAAATTCTGGAGGAATAGTTGTCGAGCTCGGGAGCTGTTGTAGCTACGTGTCAGCTAGTAGCGTAGATAAGATGTCGCGAGTTCGAATACATTCAGTGCTACATTTTTTAAAGCGCAATTCTGCTGTCTGTTGAAGTTATCAATCTAATGGAACTTTGAACACAATTCCCTTCACATCTCAACCCAAAGTAGTCGCATGTGGAAAAAGGGCTAACTACTGTGACATTATGTTCTATTCAGGTTTAATAGACAGCAGGCAGCAGATGCATCTCGAAGATGTGTAGGGAGAGCGCATCGTGCCATAACACGTCAGAAAAGTATTTTCTACATTAGCTGTCGTGAGGTAGTGAGATTTTATTCTTCTTCAAACTATGTTTGACAGCCTTAACTCAGAACAAGTTTTCTACATGCATGTAATCAATAAACTGCATGTGGATTGTCAGAATGTCATAGGTAACGTCGGAGAATTCGCATATATCGTTGATGATTAATTTCTCTCTCATGTCTACTATTGTTTTAACAACACTAAAGGAAACCTTACGAAAAATTGTGCACTGTATTATAAGAAATGAAATAAAACTAACCACGATAACCTTACGACGAAAGTGTGTTTTAATAAAACCGAATATCTGTACACAAGCGTGCCTCTATCGACACGAATTAGTAAAATACTACTCACTTAGATTTTGATTGTGTCTGTGTTTAATTGGTATGCTGTGTCATACTCAAGAGATATGGAAATGTGGCATTTCATAAATGTAGTTACATATTCCTAGAAACCCAAAATTCGCTTGTCAGCAGCGGAAAGAGGCGTTAGCTGTTGTGCAGCATTGTAAGTTTTTCAACATTGCGATTTCCTTATTGATATTTGATCCGACTGCTTGTAGCTCTTTCACAGAAGGGATAAAAACATTGCCGTCAGTGAGACTGGAACTGCGAACCATAACAGACGCTTTTTTACAGGTCAGCACGTTACCACAGAGCTTGCGAAGAGGTCTGGGCCTGAGTTTCCTCTTACGACGGCAATAATTACTAGAACTCGTAAGCCGCTATTTAAAGGTCGAGATTAGTTGCGATTTCCACGTGCAACGACTTTCCTGGGCTGAAAACCGTAAATTTACAATCTTTTGTTAACCTTCAAGCGATAATAACTCAGATTATTCAATGGAAATGACAGGTAAAATCAAGTGAACTTTGAGGCTTAATTCCGTGCACACCAGGAAGTAACTCGTCGATCACAGAGTTGCCAAACATACATTGCCTTGTTGCCAAATCTCAGTTACAGTACCAGCAGGAAGAAGACGAACCGATGTGATCCTACAGCGGGCTGGGAAGTGACCATAGCTGGTGTCTCCAAGTCGCGGCTGGTAAGGCCTGGAATACGTAATGCGTCTGATTCGCCATCTGTAACTAGGTTTAGGGACTGGAGCGTAGTTACTAATAATACTCAGACTGCAAACTAAGCATCATAAATCAGTAACTCTCATTGTTGTTTTTATATTTCTTTCGTAAGTGTACTCAAAACTAAGAAACTCATTCACAGGCGTTTTCGTGCCTCGCCGATAGTCCAGCACAACAAACAATTAAAAATAAAAAAGAATGAGTGTGTGTGTGTGTGTGTGTGTGTGTGTGTGTGTGTGTGTGTGTGTGAGATAGAGAGAGAGAGAGAGAGAGAGAGAGAGGGAGAGAGAGAGAGGGAGAGAAAGAGAGAGAGAAATAAAAAGCAATGAGAGAGAGTGGGAAAAATCGTTGTAAAGAAATTGAATCATGGTATTTAAAGAAACCTTTCATTAAAATTATACGTTCCACATCATTACGAAATTTCATATTCATGATCTATGGAACAAGAATTAATCTAATGTAATCTAATGTAATCTAATCTAGCCATGAAGAGTCATGAATTACCGAAATTTTTGCCAATACCAGTAACCAAATCTAAACTTGAAGATAAAAGACGACAATTTTTGTAATAAACCGTGACTCCTATCAAGACCCTTTCGTCCCTGTTATCTAACCACGAAAGATGTCTGATATACCTCCATTCTGAAGTAACAAAGTGTGCATGCATTTAAAGATGAAGTGCATGATGTGAAGTTCTGTGACGGAGATACGAACCCAACACGTAATCGGATTGTTAACTAAGAAAAATCAAATGTTACGTATCGGTTTTTCTTACGAGCCGCTAGGTGTCTGAATCTAAAATAAGGACACAAACTTTTGTGCCTAAGCGACAATCGAACTGCACACCTACCGTGCATCCACGAATATAGCTTAAGTATCAGTTGTTTACTCATCAACAGTAAGATGTGTGCGTGTTTGACCAGAAATAACGACACCTGTTGCGGTTGTTGGCAACACATGAACAGACATTAAAGATGCGCGTTAATTTTCACTAGCAGGTGGGTGTGCACTTGATAAAGCTTGATATGAAATTATGAATATTTTTGTAATGGATCAGGTTTCAGACACACATACTTACCTTTGGAGGAGACCTAGAGAAGATTGCAGTCTTGGGAAAAGGAACGAAATGATTGAACTATACTGTTCAGAGAGATTCAGATCCTCGAAAGAGGAGATACGAATTGAATCACAGTCCAGCACCAAATTTTTCAACGTCTCTGGTTCACCAAGTACAAGTAAAATAACAGCCCTGTCCCTTTAAATGGCTATCGGTTCATCAAATAAAATTTTCTAATGTAAGTAAGCTTACTGGCGACTGTATTTCTGTTTACCATGACTTCCGCTATGTCATTTCCCAACGTAAACCGGCTCTGCCCAGTTGGTAATGAAGGAACGTGATGTTTAATGCGGATTCTGGATTATAACGTCTTTCTCTTGAGGTTACCAGAGGTAAAATAAATCTGTTTGTGCTTCTTAAAAGTTAATGCCTTAACCCACGCATTGGACCTGTGATAGTTCGTTCCACCAGACCATTGTGGCCACATTTCCCAGCCCCAGGAGTGTGCTGTAACGGATGATGTGCTTAGCTTACAAAATTAGTCACGGTGGAAAAAATGCGGGGCTATTAAATGATCAAGTAGAAGCAAGCTTCTGACGCAGAGATTATGCTTTTCTCATGTCAGCAGGATGTAAAGACCCTGTCTTTCTAGAACATCTGAACTCGATCCACCCGAACATTCGTTTTACGATGGAGGTGGAAGAGGATGGTTGCCTTCCCTTTCTCGACGTGTTGGTTATGAGGAAGGATGATGGATCATTGGGACATGCAGTCCACAGGAAACGTACTCACACCGACTTGTACTTACAAGCTAATAGTTGTCACCATTCGGCTCAGCGTGAAGTGGTACTTCGTACCTTGGTACACAGGACACATGTCGTTTCTGACGCTGAGACTTTGCCAGCTGAGCTGTCCCATCTTGAAGTTACATTTCGTCAAAATGGTTATAGTGATAGACAGACTGAACGTGCGTTGCGCTATCGACCAACTGTACATCGGGTGATTGATGATAATTCTGAGTCAACACCTAAGTCTACTGCCTTTTTGCCTTACGTAGGAAACAAGTCCAATAAGATCGGTCGTATTTTACGGAAATACGATGTGAAATGTGTTTTCCGACCTCCATCTAAAATTAGAGCACTGTTGAGTTCCGTTAAGGATGATCTTGGACTGCGTAAGGCGGGTGTATATCGTATTCCTTGTAGCTGCGGCATGGCATATATTGGCCAAACTATCAGGACCGTGGAGGACAGATGTACTGAGCATAAACGGCACACACGATTACAGCAGCCAAATAGATCTGCTATTGCCGAACATTGCTTGGATACTGGTCACCCCATGTTATATAATAACACCGAGATGTTGGCATGAAAGTCCAACTATTGGGACAGTGTTATTAGGAAGGCAGTTGAGATTAAATTAGCGAGCAACCTCGTTAACAGGGATGGAGGTTTCTGTTTAAACTCTGTTTGGAATCCGGCTCTCTCCCTCGTCAAAAAACAGAGGAACAGAGTCAATGCTGCCTCACCTGCGAATTCGTAGTCTCACTATCGATAGCTCTGACTTTGGTCATCTTTGGTGGCACTAGTGTTCAGTGTGTGTGTGTGTTATCTTTCCTGCTTCTCTCCGAGAACCGAGGTATTAAATTTGCATGTACGCCGCCTGTCCGTTGCAGTTTGCCTTGAAAATGGCGGGGTGTTCTCCCGCCGAAATATCGGCGGTCGCTGAAAGTGTTACCTGGCTGAGTTCCCGGAAGTTATTTGAAAGTTGTATACGCCAGGAGAAACTCAGGTCTTGCATCTAAAATGTTTGCCCCCTGACACTGGACTCCTTTACCAAACTGGCGACGCCTTGATGCCGCAGAACGTGTCCTGTGAACTGACGCTTCCTTTTCGTCGATTGTGGCACAAATTTCTTTTCTCCCCAGTCTGATTCAATACCGAACGATAAACCCGTATTATCCTTAGAATTCTTTTGTAACACCACATTTCTCTTCCTGTCCGAGTTGTTTAACGTCAACGTTTCAATTCCATGTAAGACTACTCAGGAGAAAAATACCTTCTTTAAGACTCCCAGACGTTTAAATTTGTGTTCGTTGTTAACGCATTTCTCAGAAATGGCTTTGCGGCTCCTGTCAGTCTGTATTTTATGTCCTCTTTACTTCGACTATAGTCAGTCATTTTGCTGTTCAAATGGCAAAACTCATCTGTTACTTGGGAAATATTACAGACCAAATAATCACAAGGTAGGAAACACTGGTTTATTATTCTTATACAAGAAGCCCCAGATTCTATGGAAACAGTATTAATTACGGACGATAAGAAAAACGTATCAGGCATCAATATCCTTACACAGGCACTGAGACAGTATTTTTTTTTTTTTTTCGTAGCTACTTACACGAGTGGAAAAGAACGGTATTTGTGAAAATTAAGTTTTGGCTCTGCAGTAGTAACAGTCTTTAATAAAAAAGAAATCGTTCTGTAACAATAAGCCCTTGGTAGTATGCAAGAATGGGTATCTTGTACATTGTGACGAAAGAGGTAGATAGCATAGGTATTATTACAGTTGGTATCACAAAAAAGTGCGAGGCACAAAGTACATTATACACAGCATAGAAATCCAACGTGACATAGAAGAAGAGTTAATACAAGAAAAGGAAATGGATTCTTGATTGTCAGTAATACTTGGAGGACTCCCGTCTCTGTGCTCCACGCACTGATGACTGAGTTTTCGTTTTAGTCCTTAACTTACTTCAATGCAAAATCCAATAGTCAGTCTCGTTGATGAAAAATGACGACTTCATGCAGTTATTAAGTGATGTCGTAGCTTTTAACAGAAGGACATCTCTTTCTATAGAACTTAGTATCCTGATGTGATGTAAGCACTCGCATTTGGGGAGACAGGCGGAGACATACATCATTATTTACATTGTCTACTTTTCGAATGACAATACTTGTGGAAAATTTTGGAAGTTACCGGAATCTCCATTCACATCGAGCAAGAACTCTTAGAAAGCAGTCGTGTGTTGGGTATTGCAAACATACGGAAGCCGTTGAGAAATCCTGTCCTTCTTCCGGGAAGTTTCTCGAAAAATATGCGCGAGAACAGGTTGCGTGTCGATGATCCAGATGCACTGAAAGCAGATGTTAGTCAAGAAACGTTGATTTGAGGAAGAATGCGAGTCGGTGAAATCAGAAAGAAAAAGAGAAACGTTTTCTTTACTGGAGTGGAGGATATTGAAGCAGGGTGTAGATTTTAGGTTGTACAAAAGCAAAGAAGTAGTTAATTAGGATTACATTAAAGTCGTAAAATGAATTACTTGTCGGTGGTAGTGTCTTCCAGTCATGTCATTCTGAAATAGGGCTGTTATATTTCTTCATAACAGGTGGAGGAGAGGGAGGGAGATTCCAGGATTGATGTGAACTGCCCTTTGATGGTAACTAAACTGCAATCACAATGGGCGACGCTTGAGTAAATGATGGTATTAGTCTAACGTTAATGGAGAGATCGATGATCAGTTAGGACAGTGGCTGCGTATATATCTGCTGCAAGATGACTCGATGTGGCGGAAAGAACAAATTTTATAATTATCTCAAAAAAATATATCTTAACTTCTTCTTAAATACAGTTCCGGTTCTCCTTAAATTCTTCGACTGTCAGAATGCGATTGGGAGACGGAAGAACGTTCAGTAATTATGGGAAAGCCCATTTCCACATTTCGGAGTTTGATTCGGGCACTAAACCGTCCACCCTTGAGGTTTTCAGTTCGTGGTTGCCCTTCATCCAATGAAAGGTCTACTTTAGTTTCAATCCTTCACTTTTTCCAACACTTCGCAGTTCGACATCTTGGCTCCACCGAGATTTATGGTGCCGTTGAAACTATCTTTGTCTTTTTTTCTGTCTGGTTCAGGTCACTTTCTTCATGAGCTAAGTGACTTCTTGGTCATGCTTCAATGTACCATGAGTGATTATTATAGGGAGGTAAGGCTTGAAGCTGTCAGCGCTGTGTCATTAACGATGACGGCGTAAGAAAACTTAGTTCATTTTGCTTCAGCGAGTGACAAAGTTTTGAGAGAGGGGCAGTGGGTGGGCAGGGGAGCGGAGAGCGGAGGGTGTCCATGGAACCCGTCTTGCCAGCGCAGCGCAGATTGAGCATCGAGCGATGATTCATTCTCTGCGTTTGAACAGGTTGACGCTGAAACAATCTACGATATGTACGGTTGTGTACGGTAGTAGCACACCCTCATATGACATGACAAGCGCACCCAATGTGGTGAAAAAAATCTGAGTGACGAATCACGAAATGGGAGACCAGCTGTCTGTGAAGAACTTGGAATGTCAACAGAAGTGGAGCTCCTGGTGCTCGAAGAGCGTTGCATCACAATCGAAGCGATTGTGGAAAAATTTAAAATTAGTGTAGGATCAGTTCAAAACGTCTTACATAACATTTAGGGTTGCTGTCGGCTGGGTTGCGCTACTGTTCACGCCCATTTAAGAAGTCCACCGAATGACGGGCTAATACAGATGATGTCTTTAGCCACCTAACTGCCATAGGCGAATGCTGAGTACATCATTATGACTCTGAGAAAAAGTAACAAAGCAATAAATGGAAACGTGTGGATCCAACACAGCCGAAAAAGTAAAACCCCATCGCTGGGCAAGATGATGTTAAATTGGTTTTTGAGCCTGTTGTGGGCTGCTACCATTAGATCATGTTCGTGAGGGGCAAATCGTCTGAGGAGAATCCTTCTGAAATCTACTGACGAGGTTATGGCAGGCTGTCAAGAAACGTCTCAGGAAACTCTCCAACGGGGTGTTTTTGGTCTACGATAGAGACCCGGGTCATTTTACATAGGACACAGCCACACAGAAATCTTTGGGTCGTTAAAAATCACCTCATCACCGTAATCTCCTGGCGTGGCACTCACTGAATTCTCCGTGTTTCCTCGGATAAAGAGACCTGTTGCAGTGCAAGTATTGTCTGAAAGACGATTAGGAAATTATCGAAATAGAGCGTTTCCAGTACAGCCAAAATGCAGCTGCTGCAACCAAGGTCTCCGTCAGGTCATCCAGCAGCTTTGGGAAAAATGAGTCCTTTTGAAATATGAACATGCAGAGGAGGGCTAAGTCAGTACAAATTTAATGGTCGCAGTTTGAGTCAGGGTGATAATTGAAGCTACTCGGAGTGGCCGCGCCATGTTAAGGATTGCGCGGTCCCTCCCGCCGGAGGTTCGAGTCCTCCCTCGGGCATTGGTGCGTGTGTTGTTCTTAGCATAAGTTAGTTTAAGTAGTGTGTAAGTCTAGGGACGATGACGTCAGCAGTTTGGTCCCTTAGAAATTCACACACATTTGAAATTTTTGATAATTTAAACTTTCTTATGTAGAATTATTCCAGTTTTAAGCCCATAATCCAGCATGAAAAATCCGAAGCTACCGCCTGGGAAGTGCTACTGCATGAATATTACAACACGTCTCCAGGAGGAAACCTGTCAGTAACTTAAAAGACCGCACCATACTATTTATCAGCTGCAGCATTACAAACTTGTGAACTACCGCAAGAGGTTACTAACAATAAACTGTGCTGCTTTACTTGCAGTACTGTATTTTCTGTGCACTTTTGGTTGAGAAGTGGCTCTGGAAATGGCCCCAAATTGAAACGGAACTGGTAACGTAGTTCGAGCCTTTAGGGCTTAAAAAAATAAAATAAAATAAAATAAAACAAAATTGGGTAAATGTCAGGTAACAAATGGAAAAACAAAATTATATCAAAGTTGGTTCCTGTGAAGCTTTTTTTCTCTTTATTTTCACTACTAGCAATACAAAGTGTATTTCAGAAATTCCAGGGTGCTCCAGTATCACAGTTCTCGATGGTTGTACAGTTCAGCTGGTACATTATGAAACATTTAAGAGCCTTGTGGCAGTGTACCTCACTCCTATAATGAGCCAATTAGGTTTTTAAGATTAAAGAGAATGCTTTTTACAGAAGTCTATGGGACGTACTGAACTTTAATGGTTTCCCATGAGTAGTGGACTATGTGGATTATGTGGATTATGAGGACATTTTTGATTCCTAATTATATAAAATTAACTTAATAATTTAATAAGTTCATCAATTAATTACACCCTCCCCCTCTGGCAAAACCCCAGCCTTTTGGATATTTCCTCCTTCCACCTCCCTCCCAGTGTGCAAGACCGGGACTCGAAACCAAGAGCTTTGCCTTAGAGGTTTGGAAGGTAAAGGAAGAGGCTCTGGTGCAATTTTGATAGCAAAGCAATTGTCTAATGCATCAAACTGATCAATTAATTATCAGTGCATCCCACACCCAGGAACGGCGGGAAATTGAAAATGATTGGAAATTCGAAATGGGTGGGGTGTTCAAATTTTCGTGGAAAACACCTCTGAAGTTTGGAAGGTACAAGAAGAGGTTCTGGCGCTGTTTCGATATCACATTAATTGACTAATTATTTTAATTTGTTGATTACACGCCAGGAGAAATGGCGGGAAATTCATAATTGGAGACAAATTCGAAATTGGCAAGGTATTCAAATTTTCGTGGTAAATTAGAATTTTCGAGCTAAAATCCAATACTACTACTTTGTACTTCAGAGGACATAGTATTATTATTATTATTGGCAACGGCCTTGCCGCAGTGGATACATCATCGAAGTGAAGCGCTGTCAGGCATGGTTGGATCTCAGATGGGTGACCATCCGGGCCGCCGTACGCTGTTGCAATTTTTCGGGGTGCACTCAGTCTCGTGATGCCAATTGAGGATCTACTCGAACGAACAGTAGCGGTTCCGGTCAAAGAAGACTATTATAACGACCGGGAGAGCGGTGTGCTGACCACACGCCCCTCCTATCCGCATCCTCATCTGGGGATGACACGGCGGGCGGATGGTCTTGATGGGCCACTTGCTGCCTGAAGATGGAGTGCTTTTTGCTTTTATTATTATTATACTAATTAACAATAATATATTCATTATTTGTTGAAATTTAATTTGGATATCGCTGATTTGGAAGAATGTAGGGTAGTCTCCTTATTTCATCATATTTGGAATACAGATACAGTGTCAGTATGACATCAGAATCCAATATGACTGACCCAGAATACTTATACAGTCTGACTCCCCTTCTCCTATATCCAGGAAAAAAAAATTTTTGGGAAATTTAAAATTAAGTGCAAAAATTCAAAGTTTTCCCTGCAGCTGTGAAGCATGGGATTGAGAAAAGGTAGTTCCCATCGATTAAGCACAACAAAGTGGCTTATAATCAATCTTATCAAAAGGCTGCTGGATGTACAGAGGATATTTTCACTATTAGTTTAGCATTAGAGGGCTGTTCACCCAGTCTAGCCAATAGCCCTACGCAGGAGAGATGGGTAATAATAAAAGGGCAGCAAACTATCACTGAAGCACGGGGAAGTATCCCCCAGTCGATCTACAATGAGCAGCTGCTGGGAGGGACATAGGGATGAGTAATAATGTTAGGACAGCGACTCACTGTCTCAGTGCTGTATGTTTTGTTTTCCTTGATTGAGTTTCAATTCCCCCCAAAGGGGCGGTCTGGCAGCAGCTTACTATGCCGCAGCAGGAAGCAGACAGGTGAAATAGTAGACAGACAATTAAAAATAAACGGCGACAGTCTGGTTTCTGTATGCAAGAGGTACAAAAATCGCACCCAGCAACAGTACGATTTCCGTTCGCAACACTTCGGAAAAGATGCAAAAAAAAAAAAACACTTAACACTCACTTGAAACACTGCACTAAAAAGTCGGCACGAAGATGACACACCACAGCCAAAGGCAGTTGGGGGGGGGGGGTGACCTGGACAGATGAGGGGGAAAATGGGGAGGAGGAGAGGGGAAATGAAGTGGGGGTGAACCGTTAGAGGGAGAGGACTCATAAGGGGGGTGAGGCAGACACGAGAGGGGAAAAGCACAGAAGGGGGATGCAAAAGGACTTGGGGGAGAGAAGGGAGGCAGAGAGAGAGGGTAGACAGGGATAAAAAACAGGTTGAAAGGGAGGGAGAGGGAGCCCAATAAAAGGACAGAGGGAGGTGGAGGTGAGTATCAGAGTTGATAGGAGGGATAAATGGAGGGTGAGAGGGAATCATCTCCTTTCTCAACTTGGCAAAGGAGGTGAAGGGTGTAGAGGTGGATGGTAGGGGGCCACAACAGTGCAGGCACAACAGAGGGCAGATGTTAGAGAGGAGACAAACAACCAGGGGATGAGGGGGGTCAAGGTGGCAGGGGGTGTAGAGGACATGAATATGTTTGAGGAATAGGATGGGGGAAAGGATCAGGTCATAGAGGATCTACTTGGGGGGGCGGGAGGAGTATACAGAAGGTGAGGCAGAGTGCATGGCGCTCGAGTATCTGGAGGGACTTTGGGGGGGGGGGGGATATCCAGGCAGGACTCGCATAACAGAGGATGGGACAGATCAAGGATTTGTAGGTGTCCAGCCAGAGAGGAGTTTGAGGAGTCAGAGGCTGTTGTGGGCTTTGGATTGGATTGAGCGGAGATGAGCAAGCCAGGTGCGGTGACGATCAATGGTGAGGACAAGGTGTGGGAGAGGCAGACAGGACAGGCGCGGCTGGTAAGGGAGAAATCAAGGAGCGTTAACGAACGAGTGGTACGACCTATAATGATTGCCTGGGTGCTTGGAAGGATTGATTTTGAGGAGCCACTGTTTACGCCATGGGGCAACAAGATCAAGCTGATTCTGGAGAAAGGCATTGGGACCGTGAAGGGTAGGAGTGAGGGAAAGGAAGGCGGTGTCATCGGCATACTGCAGAGGGTGTAATGGAGGGGGGTAGGGGGGGTTGGGGCATATCTGCCGTGTACAGGAGATGGAGGGAAGAGGACAGTGCCCTGGGGCACACCTGCAGAGGAGTAGAAGGTACGGGAATCAAAGTTATGGATGTTAACATAGGAGGGGCGGTGGGAGAGGAAGGAGGCAATCAACTGGACATAGTTGACAGGAAGGGCGTAGGTCTGCAGTTTAAACGGGAGACAGGGGTGCCAGACATGGTCATAGGCCTTTACGAGGTCTAGTGAGACAAAAATGGCAGAGTGACGGGAGTTAAGCTGGAGGGAGAGGAGGTGAGTGAGGCATAAGAGTTGGTCATTGGCAGAGAAGGAAGGTCGAAAATTACATTGGGTGTTGGGGAGGAGATGGTGTCGGTGGTGATGGATGTGCAGGGGAAGGATGGATTCCAAGAGCTTGCTGAACACTGAGGTGAGACATACAGGGCGATAGGAAGAGGCATTAGATGGAGGCTTGTTGGGTTTGGAGAATATCAGGGTATGGGAGTTTTTCCACAGGTTGAGGTAGAAGCTGGTGGCAAGGACTACGTTGTAGGGGATGGCAAGGACTGCAAAGAAGGAGGGTGGGCAGTGTTTGAGGTGACAGTAGGTAATGCGGTCGTCGCCGGGAGCAGTGTTGTGTTTAGTGCGGAGTGTGAGCTGATGTCCTGTGTAGTGATGTGAGTGTTAAGTTCAGATGGTGGTGTTATGAATCCATCCACACAAAATACAAGTGTCGTGTAGCAACAGGGAATGAAACACACTCATAACTATTTACGAGACATAAGTATTTTAAACATAGCTGCGCAACAGCAACGGTTCCACGTAATAGGATTAAAAACAGTCGACCAGTTGCAAAGGATAAAGTAATCTTTACCTAGGTTTCGATAGATTTAAATCTATCTTCTTCAGAAGGCGGCAGTATTACATTAACATGGAGTGATATGTCATTATCGTTTTTACAAACATCTGCATAGCTCCATTAGTCCAAATAAAATATAGCTTATGCGCTCTCCAACTTCCATGTACTTATTTTTATTTGTCTGACAAACCCTATTCTCAGGGCTATATTTTATTTGGACTAATGGAGCTATGCAGATGTTTGTAATAACGATAATGACATATCACTCCATGTTAATGTAGTACTGCCGCCTTCTGAAGAAGATAGATTTAAATCTATCGAAACCTAGGTAAAGATTACTTTATCCTTTGCAACTGGTCGGCTGTTTTTAATCCTATTACGAGACATAAGTCGCGTCCTAGCCAATAGAAATGGAAATAAATTGTACGATGTTTTTTACAAGTAGAGTGCTTCATTACTTTACATGAACATGGAATCTCAAGGAAAAAAAGAACTGGCTTGTCACCTCCACTCTAGTCCAGCGCTATCTACAGAGTGCATTGTGTACCTGAAAAGATGACTGGCCAGAGCTTTTCTTTGCAGCTGCCCGGTAGTGACAGGGTAAGCTGCGGCTTCCGGTTGGCCGAACCCTTGAGACCACACCTACCACCAGCTTCGCTAACTGTAGCAACTTTTAGAGAAGGAGTTCTAACTTCAGTTCCATGCCCTGCATTGACTCCCCAGCTTAAAAAATTCACTTTACCCAATTAAAGATGGAGATGTTGTTGCCTACACACCTCGAATTCCTCACGTGAAATGTTTGATTCCTCCCACTTGTGTGCCTTATTTTCGAAGTCAGTGGAGATCGGTGCATACACACGTTTCCATTTTTGGCACATGATGGAGTGTTAAGAGCATCCTTTACCTCTCTCACATGATGCCTCCTCACTTTTGAACTCAGTTAAGGAGGTCAAATGCACATCTAATTAGGTAGCCAAACAGCACTACAGAGGAGTCGTAAATATCAGGTTAATACTAAGTATCAGTTTCCAAATTCGGTAATACACGTGATTTTATAAAGACGGCCATTTCTCGCTATGTAGGTGGGAGACTGAAATTTCCTTAAAAGTTCTCGCGCCGCAACGAAAAATCGCTTGATTACTGCTCCAACTTGCGAATCATACGTGTAGCATTCTTGCCCTCGCTTCCAAACGCCTGGCGGCACATCATTGATATCACATTGATTGACTAATTCATGAAAATGGCTGTTAACTGTCGTCAGATAGCTAAAGAAATCCAGTGCTAATGCTGAGTTACACTACTGCCCATTCAAATTGCTACACCAAGAAGAAATGCAGATGATATGCGGGTATTCATTGGACAAATGTATTATACTAGAACTTACATGTGATTACATTTTCACGCAATTTGGGTGCATAGATCCTGAGAAATCAGTACCCAGAACAACCACCTCTGGCCGTAATAACGGCCTTTGTACGCCTGAGCATTGAGTCAAACAGAGCTTGGATGGCGTGTACAGGTACAGCTACCCATGCAGCTTCAACACGATACCACAGTTCATCAAGAGTAGTGACTGGCGTATTGCGACGAGCCAGTTGCTCGGCCACCATTGACCAGACGTTTTCAATTGGTGAGAGATCTAGAGAATGTGCTGGCCAGGGCAGCAGTCGAACATTTTCTGTATCCAGAAAGTCCCGTACAGAACCTACAACATTCAGTCGTGCATTATCCTGCTGAAATGTAAGGTTTCACAGGGATCGAATGAAGGGCAGAGCGACGGGTCGCAACACGTCTGCAATTTAACGTCTACTGTTCAAAGTGCCGTCAATGCGAACAAGAGGTGACCGAGACGTGTAACCAATACACCCCATACCATCACGCTCGGTGATTCGCCAGTATGGCGATCACGAATACACGCTTCCAATGTGCGTTCACCGCGATGTCGCCAAAAACGGACGCGACCATCATGATGCTGTAAACAGAACCTGGATTCATCCGAAAAAATGACGTTTGGCATTCGTGCACCCAGGTTCGTCGTTGAGGCGCTCCTGTCTGTGATGCAGCGTCAAGGGTAACCGCAGTCATGGTCTCCGAGCTGATAGTCCATGCTGCTGCAAACGTCGTCGAACTGTTCGTGCAGATGGTTGTTGTCTTGCAAACGTCCCCATCTGTTGACTCAGCGATCGAGACGCGGCTGCACGATCCGTTACAGCCATGTGGATAAGATGCGTGTCATCTCGACTGCTAGTGATACGAGTCCGTTGGGCTCCAGCACGGCGTTCCGTATTACCCTCCTGAACCCACCGATTCCATATTCTGCTAACAGACCTTGGTTCTCGACCAACGCGAGCAGCAATGTCGCGATACGATAAACCGCAATCGCGATAGGCTACAATCCGACCTTTATCAAAGTCGGAAACGTGATGGTACGTATTTCTCCTCCTTACACGAGGCATCACAACAACGTTTCACCAGGCAACGCCGGTCATTGCTGTTTGTGTATGAGAAATCGGTTGGAAACTTTCCTCATGTCAGCACGTTCTAGATGTAGCCACCGGCGCCAACCTTGTGTGAATGCTCTGAAAAGCTAATCATTTGCATATCACAGCATCTTCTCCCCGTCGGTTAAATTTCGCGTCTGTAGCACGTCATCTTCGTGGTGTAGCAATTTTGATGGCGTGTAGTGTACTATATGTCTGTCGATTACTTTACAATTCTAAGTCACTTAGAATTCTGGTATACTGCTCCTGAACTAATCCTGCTGACTTGTCGGTCTATGGGGGCAGCAGGATGTCTCACTGGCTCCTCCGCCACTTCGCTGCCTTAACACCGCCCTCGCTGCCTCCCCCAGGTCGTATGCGAGCAGCTGTCGTCGCCACCACCTGGTCACAAATCTCCGCCGGCACATCAGGGCTGTACTGCAACCACCCGACAAGCCACCTCTTGCCTTGCCGGACATCTGTTAATGATTCCAGGTTTACAAAAGCTGTCCTGTCCTTCTCAGAAAGACTGGGCGGTTAAATGTCGCTCGGTAAATGCCAGGTTGTTCAAAAAGATGCTTCCCCTCCTCTCATCTGGGAATCAAAACGTTCTGAAATGTGTTTTTGTGATAGCCTGGAAGGCTGATCCAGTGAGCAAGACGCTGTGGTAAATGCCAGGTTGTTGAAAAAGATGCTTCCCCTCATCTCATCTAGGAATCAAACCGTTCTGAAATGTGTTTAGAGATACCCTGGAAGGCTGATCCTGTGAGCAATAGCAAAATATCTGTCTGCTGACCACCCTTTCCTGAATGTACATGTACCTGCAGACCTGGGATTCCCTCAGAACACAGTCCTGTAGAAGCATTCCTATTGTTCCCAGTCAGATTAAATGGGTGGATGCTTTGGGAATGCATATGGGAGTCCCAGGAAGGAAGGCGATGTTCTTTTCGAGATACACTATCGAGAACATTTAGACAACCGGTATTTGAAGCTGACTGCTGAATGATCCTAGTGCTGCCAACATACATTTCGCTTTAGGATTACAGGTTGAAGTGCAAGCAGATTTTCTGTTGCCCATATTCTGCAGTTGTATGTATTGACATGTGCTTGGAGATGGAAATGAGCTTTGTCTGTCCACATAATGTTCCAGGGTCATTCATTGTCCACTTCCATATTATCAAGAAATTCTACAGCAAACATTTGTCTTACTGGCAGGTCAGTGTGAAGCAACTCCTGAACACAGGTAATGTTATATGGATAACAGAGCAGGATGTTTTGTAGCATTTTATGCATCATGCTAACAGATTAATCTAGAGTTCAGTCAATTACCCTGCACTGCATGTTTGCACGCCATTGGTCTACCCCGTCTGCAATGCTGTGATCATATCTACTAATGCTGAGTCAATTGTTTTTCTCCCACGGCGACATTGCACTTCAAAAGAAGCTATCCTGTCTGATTTCAAAGTCATTTTATCCAGTCCCCTAGCAGACATAGGACCAATGCCTTTTTTTTTATACCATTGAGTGTCCGGAACTTCTACAGAGCTCACTTTAGCAGCAGCATGCGATCCTGCATTGAGACAGTCATACCGAGCATCTCAGACAAAAACTGAGGAACAGCCGTGTTCTCCTAGGCTTCCATTTTCCATATTCTGCCGCTTACACCACCATCTAGTGGTAAAATTTTCATTTATACATATTTTTCCTCCATAAAATTTCCCCCTTCTTCAATAATACATAGCATCCTGAATCTATAACCCTAGGGTTATAGGGTGCTCAGATAGGCACAAAATGCCTATCTTTTCAGAGGTCTCTAGATTTCCTAAATGGAAGATAAGATACGAGAAATTGGCGCTCACATTGAAGCATATAGATACCTTTTTTCCCCTCGCTCTGTTTGTGAATGGAATTGGAAAGGAAATGACAAGTAGTGGTACAGGGTACCCCACGCCATGCGCCGTATGATAGCTTGCAAAGTATGCACATAGATGTAGATGTAAATTTAGCCCACCTATTAAGATGTCAGTCTAGCCGTAAATAGGTACCCAATACTCACAGAAGAACGTTGTCTCTCATTTATCAAGAAAACAAAAGACAAACTTACGGTGCTGCTTGTTTCTCAGTAAAACCCCTCGTATTAGCCTTTAATTTTGTCACTGCAGTCGATGTATGACATAGACCGTAATGTGTTTGTCACACAACACTTAGAAGAAGCGACATAGGTCTCAGCTCTCAACTACTCGTTTTTCAGTGTGTGCTTAACCGCCATATTCTCACGAATCTTACAGTCCTCCATATATAGCATTTGGATTGACCTCATTTTGACGAGTAAAAGATGTACCCTGAGAAGTCACAGGTACCATTAATTCTTTCGAAATCCCATCACGTTCCGACAGCCCATTAGCTACAAGGCTGTGTAATACCACTTCCCACCCCCCACCCCCCCCCCACCCCTTTCTCCTCGCACCACGCAACTGATACGGTCGCATGTTCGAATCCTGCCTCGGGCATGGATGTGTGTGACGCCCTTAGGTTAGTTAGGTTTAAGTAGTTCTAAGTTCTAGGGGACTTATGACCACAGATGTTGAGTCCCATAGTGCTCAGAGCCATTTGAACCATTTGAACCTTCTCCTCGCATGCTAGGTAGAGAGCTTTCACAACGAGAAAAATGGGGCAGAAACGTACAGAAAGAAATTCACAGCCATGCAGAATATACGAGGATTGCACAAAGAAATTCAGAAGCATAAACCTTCAAAACATGGATATCGAATGTTTGTCAATAAATATCACTCTGTAAGTGTCCTAATCTGCTTTATCGTGTTCATATGATTAATACATTACAAATACGACAGTAATGTCGTCACAGTCTTCGTTCATAGCATAATGTTTCGTGAGAAATACATCACCTTTTGTTCAAATAAAGCATACCTCCAGAATACGAATAACAGTATCACAGAGCTTCCAATACACTAACCGTTTCATCACTGACATTGATGAAAAGGTCTCACATCTCCATCCATAATTCAGAGATACTGCAATAGTAGGGGGAGATTCCAGATGTAATCGCAGCGTTGCTCATTTTTACTTCCACGACCTATTTGCTAATGGACTGACCATGATACTGTATTCCGTCCAGAGCAGACTATATCGACATTAGTACTACATATGTATGTTGGTAGTTATTTATTTACAAGCAAATCCAGTACACTTATCCAACTATCGTTCATCGAGAGCCAATTAACCAACAAGTATAAGCCAGGCGAAATCAATATTAATCTCTCCTCCATCAACAGCCGTCATATCAGTGACGCTTACACCTCGATCCGAGTTGTAGGCCACAATCTCTAGGTGGCATACGGACGGGATTTGCGGTCACCCGCTTCTTCGTCGGCGAATATCACCCTTAAAAATCCATGCAAATGAATTTCAGTCCTATCTATTCTCCTGCTTTAGCTCACCGACTTGTCAGTTCTTAGTGCTTGAGTTGCTTTCCTTAAGCTTTCAGCAAACGAATCCGAACTTGATATATGCATTCTTCTTCAGCTCGCTCCAGACGCTAACTGCTAGGTATTTTACTGCAGTGGCGCATCCTATGATGACGTTTTAGATTTCTAGTCCTGTTACTGTACAACAGATTTAGTTACATTCAGGTCAACTACCAACGCCACCATAGATTTTCTCGCCTGCTTACAGACAACTCTATTACCAGCGAAAATTATACATTTAAGACAAACACGCCACAAGCTACTGTACAGTTCGGTGGAACAGTAGCAGAAGGTCCGTCTTTTGTTTTCTCGATAAGTAAGGTAAAACATCCTTCCGTGAATTTCGTATGCCTATAAATGGGTGGTGTCACATCTTGATAGCTAGACTAAATTTACATCTATGTGTATACTACACAATCCATCGTACGTTGGGTGGCGGAAGGTACCCTGTATCATTACTAGTCATTTCCTTTCCTCTTCCAGTAGCAAATAGGGCAAGGGAAAAGAGATCTCTGTGTGAGCGTTAATTTCTCGTATCTTATTTTGGTGGTCCTCACGCAAAATGTATGCTGGCGGCAGCAGAGTCATTCTACTTAGAGCTTCAAGGGTTGGTTCACTAAATCCTCTCAGTAGTAGTCCTTGGAAAGAAATTCCTCCCTCCAGGCATCCCCATTTGAATACTCACAGCATTCACCCTCTAATTTGGCGGGAGCCAATAGGAAAGCTTCCACACGACTCTATTCTGAGAGAATCCCAGATTTGCGGGCTCATACTCGTTTGGGATGGAGTGGTCAGCATACAGATACACTACCGGCCGTTAAAATTGCTACACCACGAAAATGACGTGCTACAGACGCGAAATTTAACCGACAGGAAGAAGATGTTGTGATATGCAAATGATTAGTTTTTCAGAGCATTCACACAAGGTTGCCGCCGGTGGCGACACCTACAACATGCTGACACGAGGAAAGTTTCCAACCGATTTCTCATACACAAGGAGCAGTCGACTGGCATTGCCTGGTGAAACGTTGCTGTGGTGCCTCGTGCAAGGAGGAGAAATGCGTACCATCATGTTTCCAACTTTGATAAAGGTCGGATTGTAACCTTTCGCGATTGCGGTTTATCGTATCGCGACATTGCTGCTCGCGTTGGTCGAGATCCAAGGACTGTTAGGAGAATATGGAATCGGAGGGTTCAGGAGGGTAATACGGAACGCCGTGCTGGATCCCAACGGACTCGTATCACTAGCAGTCGAGATGACGCGCATCTTATCCACATGGCTGTAACGGATCGTGCAGCCACGTCTCGATCGCTGAGTCAACAGATGGGGACGTCTGCAAGACAACAACCATCTGCATGAACAGTTGGACGACGTTTGCAGCAGCATGGACTATCAGTTCGGAGACCATGACTGCGGTTACCCTTGACGCTGCACCACAGACAGGAGCGCATGCGATGGTGTACTCAACGACGAACCTGGGTGCACGTATGCCAAACGTCACTTTTTCGGATGAATCCAGGTTCTGTTAACAGCATCATGATGGTCGCGTCCGTTTTTGGCGACATCGCGGTGAACGCACATTGGAAGCGTGTATTCGTCATCGCCATACTGGCGAATCACCGAGCGTGATGGAATGGGGTGTATTGGTTACACGTCTCGGTCACCTCTTGTTCGCATTGACGGCACTTTGAACGGTATACGTTACATTTCAGATGTGTTGCGACCCGTGGCTCTACTCTTCTTTCGATCCCTGCGAAATCCTACATCTCAGCAGGATAATGCACGACTGCATGTTGCAAATCCTGTACGGGCCTTTCTGGATATAGAAAATGTTTTACTGCTTCCCTGGCCAGCACATTCTCCAGATCTCTCACCAATTTAAAACGTCTGGTCAATGGTGGCCGAGCAACTGGCTCGTCACAATACGCCAGTCACTACCCTTGATGAACTGCGATATCGTGTTGAAACTGCATGGGCGGCTGTATCTGTACACGCCATCAAATCTCTGTTTGATTCAATGCCCAGGCGTAGCAAAGCCATTGTTACGGCCAGAGGTAGTTGTTCTGGGTACTGATTTCCCAAATTGCGTGAAAATGTAATCACATGTCAGTTCTAGTATAATATATCTGCCCAATCAATACGCGTTTATCATCAGCATTTCTTCTTGGTGTAGCAATTTTAATGGATAGTAGTGTATTTTGCAACTGTTCACTGGGTCAGCCTTTCTCTCACATCTCGAAACCGTATCTCAGAACGGTTCGGTCTGCACGTGGGAGGAAGGGAAGCATATTCTACAAAGTCCGGGTATATGCCCCAGCGACATTTAATCGCCCAATCATTCTGAGGAGCATAGGACAACTGTTGTAAAGCTGGAATCATTTACAGCTTTCTGGCACAGTGATCGGTGGCTTGTCGGTTAGATTTCTGGAAAGATTTTGACACCGTTCCTCACAAGCGACTTCTAATCAAGCTGCGGGCCTATGGGGTATCGTCTCAGTTGTGCGACTGGATTCGTGATTTCCTGCCAGGAAGGTCGCAGTTCGTAGTAATAGACGGCAAATCATCGAGTAAAACTGAAGTGATATCAGGTGTTCCCCAGGGAAGCGTCCTGGGACCTCTGCTGTTCCTGATCTATATAAATGACCTGGGTGTCAATCATAGCAGTTCTCTTAGGTTGTTCGCAGATGATGCTGTAATTTACCGTCTAGTAAGGTCATCCGAAGACCAGTATCAGTTGCAAAGCGATTTAGAAAAGATTGCTGTATGGTGTGGCAGGTGGCAGTTGACGATAAATAACGAAAAGTGTGAGATGATCCACATGAGTTCCAAAAGAAATCCGTTGGAATTCGATTACTAGATAAATAGTACAATTCTCAAGGCTGTCAATTCAACTAAGTACCTGGGTGTAGAAGTTACGAACAACTTCAGTTGGAGAGACCACATAGACAATATTGTGTTGGAAGGCGAGCCAAAGGTTGCGTTCCATTGGCAGGACACTTAGAAGATGCAGCAAGTCCACTAAAGACGCGGCTTACGCCACACTCGTTCGTCCTCTGTTAGAATATTGCTGCGCGGTGTGGGATCCTTACCAGGTGGAATTGACGGAGGACATCGAAAGGGTGCAAAAAAGGGCACCTCGTTTTGTATTATCGCGTAATAGGGGAGAGAGTGTGTCAGATGTGATACACGAGTTGGGATGGAAGTCATTAAAGCAAAGACGTTTTTCGTCGCGGCGAGATCTGTTTACGAAATTTCAGTCACCAACTTTCTCTTCTGAATGCGAAAATATTTTGTTGAGCCCAACCTACATAGGTAGGAATGATCATCAAAATAAAATAAGAGAAATCAGAGCTCGAACAGAAGGGTTTAGGTGTTCGTTTTTCCCGCGCGCTGTTCGAGAGTGGAATGGTAGGGAGATAGTATGATTGTGGTTCGATGAACCCTCTGCCAAGTACTTAAATGTGAATTGCAGAGTAATCATGTAGATGTAGATGTAGATGTAGGAGCCGTACAGCCCTGACGTACAGGCGCAGGTTTGTGGTACAGTGTTGGTGGTGGAAGGGGGGGGGGGGGGGGAGAAGAAAGTGAAGCACCTCACCGCCTCCTTTGACCGAAAGGTCTCAGCAGGATTAGTTCAGGAGCAGTATACCAGAATTGTACGTGACTTGCTTCCACCAGCAACGTAAGGCAATCAACAGGGAGATTGTAATTAGCATTGGATATCTTCAGTTATCTGATGACAGATAACACCGATTTTGGTATCTGAGGAAGCCCCGAGAGACGTCAGAGAAGCGCCTGTAATGATTATGTGGGGTGTGTAATCCAGCTGCAAGATCAAAGTTATTCACTATGATCATTGTCATTAATTCGTCAATCAATTTGATGTAATGATGTGCCGCAAGGCTGTTGAAAGCGAGGGCAAGACTGTCACAGATATGATTCGCGAGTTGGAGTGGTAATCGGGTTTTTTGATTGCGGTTAGATCTTTTAACGAAATTTCAGTCTCCCACCTACGCGGCGAGAAATGGCCATCGTAATAAAATCACCTCTATTACCGAGTTTATAATGTGATACTTATTACTAACCTGATATCTACAACTTCTCTGTGTTGCTGTTTTGCTATCTTAATAGACCTCATAGTTGGCGAGGCATTTTATTTCCTTAAGAGAGTTCGAAAGTGAGGAGGCGTCCTGTGAGATACGAAAGCATGCATTTAGCACTCCGTCATGAGGCAAAAATAAGTTTAATATGCTACTCCTGTGATAAATTACGTAACAGATATTAAGCTGATAAGAAGAGATTTTTTTTGTTTTACCGGATGAGAGAATACTTAGAGGAAATATAGCCCATGCTATAATGCTGTACAGGATTTTCACACCGAGAATCAACAATTAAAGTTACTTTAGCGATGTGAAAACGAGTGTATGCACCGATTTCTTCTGACTTGGAAAATAGCACTCGTAAAAGGGATGAATCCAACTTTTCGCATGACGGATTAGAGGTGTGTGGACGACATCATCTCCACCTCGAACTGAGTAAAGTGGGTTTTTTAAACTGGGGAATCTGTGCAGGGCGTGGAACTGTAGTTGGAACTCCACGTCCAAGCCACATCTCCTTGTCTCACTGTGTGCTAGCAGTTGATGACGCCGGTCCGCGGCCCGTGGCAGGCGTGGTCATGAGGGCTCGGCCGACTGGAAGCCGCAGCTTAGCCTGTCCTGACCGCACAGGTACAAATAAAAGTTCTTCAGGTAAACAGTGCTCTCAGTAAATGGTACTGGATTAGATTGGAAGAAACTGGCAAGGTTTTCGTCTTGAGATGCTGTGTTCGAGAAAGATAATAAGTGCAACACTCGTAAAAGAATGCCATACAGTGTATTTCCTCCTCTCTACCGGCTTTTACCCTGACCTGTGGAAGACTTCCTGTGTCCCGTTTTTCCCTAAACCCAACAAACCCCTCCTCTGACACCTCTTCCTATCGTTCCATCTGCCTCACATCCATGTTCAGTAAGGTCTTGGAGTCCACCTCTACTGCTGTATTCATCACCACCTTAACCAGCACCACCTTCTTCCCCTTGCCCAGTGTGGTTTCTGGCCCTCCTTCTCAGCCGACGACCAGCCCCTTAACCTTACCAATCTCCTGTCCCTCCAACTTAACTCCCTTCACTTTGGTATCTTTGTTTCCCTCGAGCTCCAGAACGCCAACGACTGTGTCTGGCATCCCAGGCTCCTCTTCAAACTCAAGACCTATGCTCTCCCATAAATTTCGCCCATCTCGTTGCTTCCTTCCCTCCTCCTATGTCACTGTCCACAATACCAACTCCCGTACTTTCGATCCCACTGACAGTGTGCCCTAAGGCTCCATCGCTTACCCTCTCCTCTATCTCCTGTATACTGCTGATATGCTCAAACGTCCCCTGCCTGTACACCTCTTCCAATTTGCTGATGACACCGCCTTTCTGACCCTTTATCCTACCCTTCAATGATCCCAAAGTACCATTCAAACTCACCTAGACCAGTTCACTGCCTATTGCAAGCAGTGGCTCCTTCGCATCAACCCTTCCAAGATGGAGGTGATAATCATAGATCGTACGACCTACTCCTTCTGGCTTCACGATTTTTACCTCACCATTTATCGTTCTCCTATCCATCTCACCCCAATCACTCCTATCCTGAATTACCTAGGCCTCATCCTCAACCATCACCTCACCTGGACTCTCCATCTCCTTACAATCCAACAAAAAGCCTCTGCCTCTTACAACCCCTGTCTTTCCGGACATGGGGACTTCATACTTCCACCATCTTTTCACCTAAAAATCCTTCTTCCACCCCATCCTTTGTTACACCAGCATTGTTTGGATTTCCATCCCACTCAGATTCTACAAAGCCCTCCAAATAGTAGAACGCCATGCACTCCGTGTCACATTCCATACCCACTTTCTGTCCCCCACACACATCCTCTATAACCTCATCCCCTTCCCCATCTTCTTTTCCTCAAACACATCCACACCCTGTATACCATCCACTGACTCGATCCCCTCGCCCCCTGGAGTCTCCCATCCTCTCCACTCCCAGCCCATACCCATGCCTTTACTGTCTCCATCTCCATACTCTCCGCTACCTTTCCTAACGCAATTTCCAGCACCTACACCTCCCAGGTGATGAGCTTCGCCTTCTAACCAACTCTAACCCGACCTCCTTCCTCCTCAGGGCTCCATCACTCCTCCTCTTCCCTTGAGCAGTTTTGTTCCCTACTATGCCCCCCTCCCCCCGCTTTCCCATGCCCCCTTCTGTGTCTCTGCACTCCCTCCTGACTTGCCTTCCCTCTTCATCTGCCATCCCACACATCTCCTGCTTCTTCGTGCATCCTCCCACTCCCATATTTTCCCTCCCACCCTCTATAGCCCCCCCCCCCCTTCTGCAGCTTTCTCTCCTTTTCCCTCCTCTTAGTTCTCCCATCCCTTGGCAGGTCCCTACCAGCGGTTTTTATTCTTTGTGTGTGCACCATAGCTTACAATGATTTTTTAAGTGTCTCTCGCTCTGTGTGTTTTTATACTATGGCCGACTTTTAATGTGTGTGTGTGTGTGTGTGTGTGTGTGTGTGTCCAGTCTATTTTAAGTGTCCCACAAATTGACAACTTTGTGTTGACCCCCAGTGAACGTCCCCATGTTAGTGTGTATTTTAACTTCCATTGTCTCCATTTACTGTGTTTTTATACCCCCTTTTTCCACCCTCTTTTATGCATAAGTTACCTCTTATTATTTGTATGCCACTCAGCTGAAGAGTGGTGGATTGTGCCACTGCCAGCCCTCCCTTGACCACGTGGGGCAACCAAATGAAATTACAATGAATAAAAAAATAGCAGCACTGACACTCCCTCCTACACTGTTCCCTCCTAATCTTCCTTGTCTCCTGCCTCTTGGGGTGCTACCAGCTTCCACCCCCCACTTCTACCCCTTGCCCCTTCCTCTCTACCTCCTCTTTGATCCACTCCACCCCCCCCCCCCCGCCCCCTCTTCCCCAGGCCGGTCCTTCCGACTTTATTCCACTTACGTTGTCATGTGTTGGTGCTCGTCGTGTATGTAACATCAGTACAGTGTGTGTTGGGTGTCGTCGTTCTGTGTGGCTCTCACTAGCATGATCGCCGTTTTTGTGCTCTTCATGCCACCAGTGTTTATGTCCTCCATTTTTATCAAGTGTCATTTTAATTATATGTGGATTTTACAAAAACGTGCCTTATGGAACTACTCCTTTGTTGTGTATTTTAATGCCCATTGTCTCCCCTTCTCATGTGTAAATTTCAACTTTTATCCCCATATTTTATGTATGTACCGTTGTTGTTTTCCGTAGTCTCTTGGCTGAAGAGCAGCCAATTGTGCTGCACACACATTGGTCAGGGGTGTGAAATAACAATAAAGGAAAAAAGTAGCAGCACTGAGACAATGGGCACTTTGCTAATGTTATTACGAATCCTTATGTCCCTCCCAGCAGCTATTCATTGTAGATCGGCAACTGGTTACTCCCCTGCACTTCAGTGATAGTTTGCTGTCGTATTATTGTTGTTATTACCCATGCTTCCCACATAGGGCTATTGGCCAGAATGTCTGGAGCAACTCTAGTGATAGACTAAAAGCGAAAATATCCTTTCTACATGCAGCAGTCTTTGTCGAGACTGCTTAGAGCTACTGTGTAGCCCTTGATCAATAACAACTACCCCTCCCCAACTCCTATGCTTCAGAGTAAGAGGAAAAAATTTGAATTTACTTACTGATTTTTGAATTTCCCAGGAGTTTTTGTATTTACCACCAATAATTGAGTTAGACTGTCTCAGTATTCTGGGTCAGTCATCTTGGATTGTGACGTCATAGTGAGGTCATATACCTATTCCAAAGATAACGAAATAAAGACAGTGTTCTACATGCTTCATTATACAGCAATACATCCTGTGTCTAGCCTTAATTCACCTAAAGAGTTGTTAGTAACAGTTAGCCTGTGTGTATACTAATACCACAAAGTCATTTTATTATTTTACTGTTGTCAAAGTCCAAAACTAATGGTGACACTGAGAAGAAAACAATTGCAGCTTTCGTGCAATTATTTTACTCGGTGTATTTTATAAAAGCAGAATGTACAACTTTTCAGGGAGAGATCTGGGTTCATGAATTCGAAGAGTCTGTTCTCTTAAAGAAGTTTGTGCGATGTGGATTACTTTTTCGAAGGGCAGTGTGTTGTTCCAGAGGGAGCTACACAGCAACAACTGAAGTTCGTAGAAGGAGCACCAAGTTGCAGTTACGGATCTTTCAGCGGGTCTGTAATGTGGAAGGGGCTACCTTGACGTGTTTTAGCCAGAGAGTGCAGACTATAACGTCGGAAGTCGCGCAGAAGTTTCCGGACACACGTAGCCGGAGAGAGCTTTTGTCACAGGAACAGACTTGGCTAGTCGTCGACTCACCTCGGAAGATGTTCTCCGCAGTTGAGAACGAAACGTCAGGGAGAAGAAGTTCTACAGATCGACCACGGCAACTTAGCCCGGAAGAGTTTACTGATAAGGACGCCGGCCGTGAAAGCCTACATGGAATGATTGAGACTTGGCTAGGTTACTTCTTCCACTAAGAGGCTTTTCTAGTTGAGGTCACAGTGCAGACACTATGACGTCGTCTACGCCCGACTTACACTGTCTTAACTGGATGGTTACAGTTCAGCTTAAAGTGGCATACGAACGGTTTGATGAAAGTTAATAAAATGAAGGGCTGTTTTAAGCTAACTGAGTAAATGACTGTCAAAGTTCTATGGCTGTTTATAAATTGTGAGAGTTGTTAAGGAACATCAGATATTTTTTGCTGATAGTTAGTTAGTCTGTGTGAAGTTGCAGATACGATTAGAAATTGCAGTAGCCCTACAGTATTTTTTGTGATGTATGAAAAATACTTATACTCCTTTGGTCTTCAAACATGTTAGAGTAAAACAGGTATAAGTAGAATCTATTGCGCTTTATTTTCAAAATTTTTGGTATAATACACATGAAATATGTAGTAAAATTCTTGCAGATTATAAAACAAAGAAGTGTAAGGGATAATGCATAATTGATGTATCAAGCTGAACGACAAATAGGTAAATAGAAAATTAAAAAAAAGCACCAAAACGAAAGTATATTGGTGAGATTCGAAAGTACACGAAAGATTGTTAAAGTCACATATTATCTCCTTACAGTCAGTGTCTGCTAAATGAGAATATGTTCCTTCTGTAGTATCTCTTGAAGAATGTCTTACTTGGGGCTACACTTGCGATGATCTAAAATTGTCTCGTTCATTTTTAGATCTTTCTCGTCCCATCTTTCAACCATGTCTTCTTCTTTCCTCATTCTGCCCTCTTGCATCCACGGTTACTGTTGTCTTGGAATGCATTTAAACATTCACTGAATTTTATACTATAAGTACTCGTAATAGCATACACACTACGCTGTCGTTGTACTTCCAGAGAAATACATACCTGAAACTTCATTACGATAGCAGCGATTCTCCTCTCGTCGGCCATTTCACTTGCACTAGTAGTACTCTTACAATTAATCATAGCAGAGTGAAGCACTTGGTAGGAATTCACTTGTACATGTGCACTCCGGTCATTTTCTTGCGAAATGTCATTTGTACCACTAGTTCTCTCAACCATTCAAATGTAATCCTTCAAAAGAAACAGTTTATGTCTGACTGCGGAAAACAATGTCTCAAATTATGATATTGAGAATATTCTTCCAGGACTTTCATTCGGTCGGGTAAGCGTTAAGCTGCATACAGCGATCAGAACTGTGTTTAATTTATTTATTTTTTGACTCAACTGATTGATCATACAATGTAAGCTTTCACGACTGGACTGACATCACTGAAGACTTCCTGGCTATTAGCCCGTGGTCGATGTGCAAAGCTTTCTCCTAACGTTTCCTCTCCGACTGCGGGAGACGTCTCCATAGGTAAAATGGCGAACTGCAACAAAAACTCGAGGCAGTGCCTATTATATAGGCAGTGTAGAGGGCACCACAGTCCATCACGTGACGTTGGATACGAGATTATCGCTAGTACTGCCAATATTCTCGATTGAAAGTACTGCACCGTCATACATACGTTGTAATGCCGACACCAAAATTTTGTTTCATTTAACACCTTCCTCTTTTCTGTTAAAATTATTGTGGTGTTTATGAAACTCGATAGCCTTTCTAAACACACGCAAATGATAATGATGTTTTAGGTATGACATTCGTCTCAGTGAATTTTCTTTCATGATCGTCTTCGTGGTACAGATGTTCCGTTACGGCAGATTTATCCGTATGTCCTAGGCGGCAATTCCTCTTGCGTTCAAAGGAAGGTGTTAAATTAAACAAAATTTGGATGTCGAAATTGCAACGATCGATTACTTTCAATCCAGAATGTAGTCAGCACCAGCGATAGTCTCGTGCTTCCTCAAGTTCGGGTTGGAGTTCGCCTTTTATCTCTGAAGATGTCTCCCGCAGTTGGGAAACTTAAGTGTAAGTTTTACACATTGAACACAGCCTAATAACCTGGAAGTTTTAAGTGAGTCTACTGTTTGGTTTGATGCAGCTCACTACGAATTTATCTCCAGTGCCAACTTCCTCATCTCACTGTACCACTCTGAACCCAACGCCATGAATTGTTTGTTGAACATATTGCGACCTCTGGCTTCTCCTACAGTTTTTACACTCTAGAGATCCCCACAGCACCATGGACGTTATCCCTGACGTCCTCCTCATTCCCTAACTTAACAGTCCACCTAATTACCAGCATCCTTCTGCAGCACCACGTCTCATACGCTTCGGTTCTCTTCTTTTCCGGTTTTCTCACAGTCCACGACTCACTTCCGCACAATTCGCTTCCAGGGTGACAAATTCTGTGAATGTTTTCCTTAGTCTTGCCTCCGTTATCAAGCGCAACGTCAGAATTGCCGCCCTGGTGCCCTTACCCTTCTTAAAGTCAAACTGATCGTCCTCTGAGAGACCCATAAATTTTTTTTCCGATTTTCTGGTCATTGCTCTGGTCAGCAAATTCAGTGCATGAACTGTTATCTTGCCTGCACGATAGTTATCGCACTTATATTTTTCGAGCACAGCGATATAAATCAGAGATTTACTTAGTGGCGTACCAGTCGTTCTTCTCACCATTCGGGTATTTCAACATTTTATGATTTTCATCTGTTGAGCACTTTTACTGCCATAACTTAACCAATCAACATTCTTTTATTTGTCTCAGTATCATAACTTACGTAGTTGAGCATACAGAGGCGCCCTTTCTCCCGTTGTTGCATCCCGGAGTTAGAGTCAGTTTTGATGATGCTCAATATCAAAACATACACAAAACACTCTTTATAGTTCGCTAAAAAGAAAAAAGAATAGAGAGAGAGAGAGAGAGACCACATACGTTGTTGGCCAGCTACAATTAAAGCAGAATATTTTCAGATCAAAATGTTGAAGGAAAGTGGAATAGTCACCTCTGTCTAATGAAACTGATCTGGAATCTTGGGGAGGAAATGGGATCCACCGTCTTAATATCCACATAATTACTGAATCACGAAGGTTAAAACAATAACGGGTCATACTTTTCTATGTTGTGACATTAGAATTGTGGAGAAATGCGGTAAATCTCATTAGAAAATTGTGTGACGACTACTGGAGGGGGGTGGACGAGGAAACCGGATAGACAGGGTGCTTTTTCCACTGTGTAAAAACTTCAAAGATTGATCGATGAGAGGATACGGAACAAAAAATGTCTAATGAACTCATGTCCAGGTCCAGATATGCATGGGTTCCATGCTAGAGACCATTCATTCACTCATACTTCGTTACACAGACTGCATTCTAACACGCGCTGTACCATGCAGCTACAGTTACCGTACGCCTGGTTTCCTCCTTGAGGGTTGTACTATACCTCATACGTCATGTTCTAGCGCCCTCTCTTGCCATAGTAATCGGTGATTTTGTGTCCGATTCACTTCCCTTGTTAACTCCCCTTACAGTGGATGTGATACAGCTTTGTACTCAATGGTTCCGTATACGAATCGAGAGCTTGCCGACATGGTGTTTTCTTACGGAAAGGCAAATCAAATGGCTACGGGCGGCGGGCAGCAAGGCTGTATCAGGAGACCCATCTCCGCCGACAACAACCACAGCATTCAATATTGGCAACAGTGTTTCGCCGTTTGTCAGAGACAGTGTAGTTTCAGGAAGCAGGAAATCATGAAGGATGTACCCGAAATGTTCGGACACCAGACTTGGAGGAAAATGTGATCAACACTGTGGAAGACGACCACCATGTCAGTAACAGGCAGTTGGCCCGCCAGTACAGGGTAAGTCAGACGACCGTGTGGAACATTCTCCGTGACAATTGTTACTAAGCTTATAGCTTACAGTGTGTGCAGGGCTTACTAGCGACAGACTTACCACATCGAGAGCAGTTTTGTCACTGGTTTCCTCACCAGAAACTAAGATTCTGGGATTTGTGTCATACATCCTATCTACATCTACATCTACATCTACATCCATACTCCGCAATCCACCTGACGGTGTGTGGCGGAGGGTACCTTGAGTACCTCTATTGTTTCTCCCTTCTGTTCCAGTCTCGTATCGTTCGTAGAAAGAAAGATTGTCGGTATGCCTCTGTGTGGGCTCTAATCTCTATGCTTGACTCCTCGGTGAAGGCATGTTCTCGAAACATCAAAAAAAGCCCGTACCGAGGTACCGAGAGTCTCTCTTGCAGAGTCTTCCACTGGAGTTTATCTATCATCTCCGTGGATCTTCTCTATCTCTTCTATCAACCCTATATGGTACGGATCCCACACCGGTGGGCAGTATTCAAGCAATGGGCGAACAAGTGTACTGTAACCTACTTCCTTTGTTTTTGGATTGCATTTCCTTAGGATTCATCCAATGAATCTCAGTCTGGTAGCTGCTTTACCGACGATTAATTTTATATTGTCATTCCATTTTAAATCACTCCTAATGCCTACTCCCAGATAATTTATGGAACTGCTTCCAGTTGCTGACCTGCTATATTGTAACTAAATGATAAAGGATTTTTCTTTCTATGTATTCGCAGCACATTACACTTGTCTACATTGAGATTCAATTGCCATTCCCTGATCTACGCGTCAATTCGTTGCAGATTCTCCTGCATTTCATTACAGTTTTCCGTTGTTACGACCTCTCGATGTGCTACAGCATCATCCGCAAAAAGCCTCAGTGAACTTCCGATGTTATCCACAAGGTCATTTATATATATTGAGAATAGCAACGGTCCTACGACACTCCCCTGCGGCACACCTGAAAACACTCTTACTTCGGAAGACTTCTCTCCATTGAAAATGACATGCTGCGTTCCTATTCTTAGATGAGGCCAACTTTATGCGGAATCGTATTTCCAACTTTCATAACAGTCATCTGTGGGACAGTATGCACAACCCCCATGGTGTGGTGACAGCGAATCACCAACATCGGTGCACGCGGTATGTGTGGATCGGGATAATTGGGGACATTATTTTGGGACCAGTCTTCCTTCCACGTCCCCTAACACCTCGGTACTATTGGCGTTTTTTGCGGGTGACTTTGCCTCCCCTGTTGGAAGGAGTGCCATTGATGATTCGAAGGGTCATGTAGCTGCTACATGATGGTGCTGCAGCCCACTTCGCCGTTAACGTCCGGACGCATCTCAATCGTGTCTTGCCTGGTCGATGGATCGGTCGAAGGGGTCCTGTTGCATGGCCTGCTCGTTCACCGGATCTCAACCCGTGCGATTTCTGGTTATGGGGCATCCCAAAAGTGTCGTGCCTGCAGAACCCATTCCTGATGTGGACACTCTGCAGCAGAGTATTCATGCTACCTTTGACACTGTTCGGATGCAGCCTGGACGATGTGAATGTGTGGGACAGAACATGTTACAGTGCGTACACGCACGCGTTGAGGCACATGGAAACATTCTGTAACTGTGGCTGTATGGTACAGCGCGTATTAGACTGCAGTCTCTGTAGCTCCGTATGACTGAATAAATGGTCTCTAGCATGGAAACTATGCATTTCCGGACGTAAGATCATTAGATCTGTTTTGTTCTGTGTCCTCTCATCGATCTTTCCTTATACACTACGAAAAAAATCACCTTTTATACGAGTCGGTGTGATTCGAGTGAGCAAGTGTGACTATCGTCCATTACTGAAATGGCGCCGACACCCCTCCTGCATCGGGAGACGAACGTGGGGAGACCGCATCTCGTGGTCTCGCGGTCGCGTTCTCGCTTCCCGACCAGGGGGCTCGATCCCGGCGGGATCAGTATTTTCACCTGCCTCGAGATGACTGGGTGTTCGTGTTGTCCTTATCATTTCATCATAATTCATGAAAATGGGGAGTTTGTACTGAGCGAAGGATGGGAATTTATACGGGCGCTGATAACCACGCAGTTGAGCGCCCCCCAAACCAAAACATCATCATCATCGTCATCACGAACGTGGGGCGGCAGCTGTAGGCGGCGTTATGTGTGCTGTCCGTGCGACAGCAGGATCAGAGAGTGGGCTGCATGTGCGGGGAGCAGCCATATAGTTCAGTGTTGTATTACCTTGACGACTGTTTAACATCAATCACGAAAGAAGACATACCATAAAGTTTCTGTGGGACCAAGAGTTTATGAGACCGAGAACTCCAGAAATAGAATCCTTGACAGCAGAAAAAGTACAGACCAGTGAGGAGGATATTGTGGGAGTACATTTCTCTATTATCACAAATGCCGTTATCTTCTAATCGAGTGATTCAGAATTATGTGATTCCGGTGTCAAGAATGTGGTGGAACAATTAAGTTTAATGACAGCAATGGTAGAACGAGCGACGTACTGTACTCATTACTCATGCTGGATTCGGTACGAGTACAGTTAGACTATGCAAATTTCCGTTCGATAGTCCTGCAGAGGAAGTTAATTTCATACTTAAAAGGTATGGAAGAGCCGTTACGAATGTTCACGAAAAATGCTCTTTGTCTCAAATTCCTATTTCCAATGTCTTAACACAGGTGAAAATTGACTTGCTGAAACGTTTCCCTTCAGTCCTTAACGTATGCATATGTCGCGCGCTCGTACTACATGACGCTCAGCCAATGGTAATCTATGCAGCTTTCAATTGTTCGAATCGCATGAACCCAGACTGCTGTTGTCACCCACTCAACAGAGACCGAAAGATGTCGACTGGGGAAATAAATTCGTGTTGTCAATTCGTGTAGTCGCAAATTTTTGTACGGTGCTAAGGGGGATTGCGGCCGGCCGATGTGACCAAGCGATTCTAGGCGCTTCAGTCTGGAACCGCGCGACCGCTACAGTCGCAGGTTCGAATCCTGCCTCGGGCATGGATGTGTGTGACGTCCTTAGGCTAGTTAGGTTTAAGTAGTTCTAGGTTCTAGGGGACTGATGACCTCAGATATGTTCCATAGTGCTCAGAGCCATTTTAACCATTTTTAAGGGGGATTGCCATCTACAACATACCGGAAACCCTGAGTGTTGTGGTGTGCGCATGTAGTTGGGGAGCGGGGCGGGTTAAAGGTCACTTTTTTACGTTCTTGTATATCCCGAAAAACGCCACTTCTAGTGCAAATGTTTGTCAGTACAGGATTAAAAAACATAACATTTCCAACAAAATGGTCCTATTCGTTTTTTCTCTAGAACTAACAGTTTCCGCGTTGCAGTGATCAAAAGTCGCAGATTACTAAAAATAGTGTTTTAACCCTTTCGAGGGCTCTTTATCTTTTCTTTTTCTTTATTTTTTTTTAGCAACACAGTGAAGACAATATTTTTGCTACCTTGTTGGAATATTGATCAACTGAGAGTATTTGTGTTTTGATAATTTTATTTTTCAGATTTAAGACCAAAAACTATGGTGGTTCATATATCACCAAGGCACCTTTGTGAGGTGTGAGATATTGGTGGTAAATGGATTTCGCACTCATCTTTTGTGTGCTGCTATGTGTTGTCATTACATGTAAAAAGTAATGAAGAGTGTTTTCTGTTTTTGTTTTATGTTTTCTTTTACTTTACCCAAAAATAACTATTACCAATACTAAAGTTTACGTATCACAATGTGAAAACTGTTCTTGAAACTTTATGGCGCAGTAATTGTATGAGCTGTTACAGGTCACAATAATGAATATAGCAGAAGCAATTTGTTACGACAAGAGTACCGATCCCACGACAAACAACGTGATTGTTGGAGCAATTTTCATACATTTGGTGCAGTGTACTACCACAAGACTTCAGAAGTATTCCGAAAAGCTTTAGAAAAACCGTTAGTTGGTGGTAAGTATTCTTCGCAAGAACCACATATGACAGATGAATTTTGTGGTAAGTCCACTTCCCAATCCCCTTCCATAAACTACTTTGGTGGTAACCATATTTCCCAATAGCCATTAAAACACCGGTGTTTAGTGTGATGTATACTTCCCGCAGTCCTGAAGGCTATATTTCACAACAAACAGAAACTACAGATGATGCAGCAGACTGACACTAGATGCGAGGAGCGTACAGAAGTGGCAACATATATCTCTGTATATTCTGGTGTAAAGAAATATATTTAGTGGAAATTGCAGTTGTTTCAAAGAAATTCCTTTTTTGCATGCTGCACATCGAAAGTTTTATTTTTATTTGTGCACCCAGACAGGTTTCGTCTTTTTTACAAGGCACCTTCAGTGAGTGTCAGGTAACTTCTAATTCACTGCATCAAAGTAAACTGCTTTTTCTCATCTGGCAACCAGGTGGACATCCTACAGTTCACTTTCAGTTCACTGTTTACGTTACACATCACTGTAACTGCCATCTTTTTAATACAGTGATGTGTAACGTAAGCAGTGAAGTGAATGTGAACTGTAAGATGTCCACCTGGTTGCCAGATGAGAAAAATCAGTTTGCTTAGATGCAGTGACTTAGAAGTTACCTGACACCCACTGAAGATGCCTTGTAAAAAAGGCGAAACGCATCTGGGTGCATAAATAAAAATAAAAATTTCGATGTGCATTACGCAAAAAAGGCATTTATTTGAAACAAAAGCAAATTATATGGAGCTGCTGCGAAAATGGGCACTACGAGAGACGTGCTATTTAGTGGGAAATATATCCCCTACGGCCCACGAAAGGGTTAATGGTAAAAAATTGGTGTTTATTGTTAAATGAAGTGGTTTAAGAACAAATATTAAAAGTGTTTAGCAGATCTGAGGGCTGCAGAACCGTATTAACGGATACATCGTGTTCTGGGAATGTGGCAGGTTGGAAACGGGAGGGGAGAGGTTAGAGGAGTGCGGGAAGGTGGGTCGCCGGATGTGGATCGTGCAGTTACCTCCACCGTGGATCTGTAAACTGAAGAGCGAGCTGGCGATTCCCCACACTCTCCGCCCCACTGTGTAACAAAAACCAACTATATGGTGTTTGACGAAGTTATACAAACCCTTCCGCAGCCCTCTGCCCGCAGCGGTCACTGCCGGTTCTATGTCCAGAGCGGTGTTTATTTTCCACAAGGTGTGTTAACACTGGACTCGGTACAGATATGAGTTATTAAGTGGATTTAAATACTAACACAAGAGACGCATATGGACAGATTCTACCGAAGGTCTCTGCATACTGTTCTACACTGCTGGAGGGGAATTGATTCTTGGAAGCTGAAGCGTCCTTCTGGGAAAGGCTGTTCGTTTTGCAGTCTACAGACAATTTATACCTCACCACCATTTCCTGTCCAGTTCTCTCAGTAAGCAGACAAAATAAATTCACTGATCTTGTCTTCATGTAGTGAGGTTCAATTTATCAAGGGAATACTTATACAAGATGTTTCCGTAAGGGCGTGCTAAAATGTAACAGGACATGGAGGATGCTCCACTGAACAACTTGAGGTAGAGAACCTGCGGTAGGAGAAGCCAGCCTAAGGAGATACGCAAGTAAGTTTAAGGAGATATGTAAGTAAACTTGCCTATTTGCCCAACATTATTGTTTTTTCCGCTTATTTACTACTAACATGCGTACAAGTTTAATGGCTATGAGCACTATGCGACTTAACTTCTGAGGTCATTAGTCGCCTAGACCTTAGAACTAATTAAACCTAACTAACCTAAGGGCATCACACATATCCATGCCCGAAGCAGTATTCGAACCTGTGACCGTAGCGGTCTCGCGGATCCAGACTGTAGCGCCTAGAACCGCACGGCCACTCCGGCTTTCTCTGGGTGCATCAGAAACTTGTTCGCTGATGTCATGCTTGCATTGAGGTTGATGGCCGTCAGTTTCAGAACATTTTGTAAGATTGAAAGGTTACTTCTGTTTAGTTATGCATCGTTACCTTTTTGTATCTCTCTTCCTCTGTTTCCTTCTACCTATGCGGACGTGTGTGTGGCCAAGCCGCCTCATTGACACGTGCTTGCCTGCTTGATACATTGCCCGGAAGGACTGAATTTAAGGGGCCAGCCCGACGTTTAGTTAAATGATCTGATGATTATTATGTTAATATTGCGCAACGGATAACGTGGGGTAGGGCTCAAACAACTAAGCGGGCAAGTGAGTAAAGGTCACGCTCTATCATGATCTATAAGGACACCACTTTGTTGGTAACGTTACTCTCTACACAGGACTGGGGTTTGTAATGATCATTAAATTCATGACACTGCTCTCGACACAGGACAGGGGTTTGTAATGCCCACTAAATTCATGATATCAAGTTTATAGGATATTTATTGTCTAGGTTCCCAGAAACTTTACAAACTAATATGAGATTTATTATCTATATTCCCCAAAACTTTACAAATTTAATAATTGCAGCAAACAAAGTCAAGTCATATAACTTCTAGTTTTGTCTCGCACTAAAGGTGCTTAAACTAACAGGCATCTCGTTGCTACTTAAGCACCGGGAAAGAGGATGGGGCTACGTTGCTGCCCTTGTGGTCCGTCTGCTGGGACAGTGATCGAAATTCGCAAACAAGATTACTACTAGGACCGAATAGCAAAATTTCTCTTTGGAGGAAAAACGGGGGAACAAAGCAGACACAAACATCTCCCATATTCACAAAAGAAAGCAAATTCTTAAAAAACAAAACATCCTGTGAAATATGGCACACGCAAATAACCAGTTAACAGCACACATAAGCATCCTCACCTTAACTAATTTCCAAGAACGAACTGGTAGCTCGCTGTTAGTGCAATTCGGCACCACGTGGGTGGCCGATACCAACAGCTAATTTCTTTGTACTCACCCCTCTGTTCGTTCTTGCTTTCCATACTATACAATCATTCACACGTTCAACCTATTCTTTATCAAAGTAGTTAGGACGTGCTGCTTGCAAATGGGGGTTAAAAAGGAACCGTGAACAAAATTTATGAGATGGCCTAGAAAAATGTTACTTCACACGCTTAGAACCTTACGTATGTCACACACGCATCTCCTACCAGGTTTCACACGTAATCGTCACCCATATTACTCATCAGCCGTTACGACCACGTGTTAACTAGGCTGGGTGAGGCCCCAGGTTACTTTAACATTGCAAAAAACGCTGCTTTTGAAAGTGAAACTATACGATTATTTTTTTAGAGCTATTGCTGCTCTCGTGTGCTGAAGGCACCAAGCAGCACTGTAAATGGATAACGCGAGGCCCCATGCTCGCCTCTGAAAAAGAAACCCTAAAAGAAAACTTCAATTGTAAAGGCAAAACTTCTCAAAAAATGAATGAATGGCCGTAACGACACGCTAACTATTGCAATCCTGAAAAAGAGCGAATTAGTAACAGTGTAACACATAACACCTCATCCCACGGTGAAATTGGCGGCAAAGACGAAGATCGCCCTAGGTTCCGTCCGCTCAGTTCAGCCGCTACCCCAAGAGTGACTGTCATGGCGGCTCTCAACGGCCGTTCCCTTACATGGAGGGGAGGGGGACCTGTTACCAACCCCGGACTACCCCCTGGCAAACAGGTGCATCATCTCTGTCTTTACTCCAGGCTTAGGTTGGCAGTAACCGACCTACAGGGTGACCACGTCTGTGCCTTGGCACTACCAGCAGACGAATTCTTAATACAAACCCCAAACTTAATCAACCCAAGGCAACGTAGTGGGATTAGAGAAATGAAGTGCATTTATGTAATTATGAATTGAATTAAATAAACAGGCAGTCCACTTCTTCACTCGAGATATCACACTATTTAAACTACAAAAATGTTGTAAGTATATTCAATAAAATGCAACAAAAATTGTAATGAGATGACCGGCCGCGGTGGTCGAGCGGTTCTGGGCGCTTCAGTCAGGAACCGTGCGACTGCTACGGTCGCAGGTTCGAATCCTGCCTCGGGTATGGATGTGTGTGATGTCCTTAGGTTGGTTAGGTTTAAGTAGTTCTAAGTCCTAGAGGACTGATGACCTCAGACGTTAAGTCCTGTAGTGCTCAGAGCCATTTGTAATGAGATGGAACAAACTGTTCCCTCTCAAGATACAGTACAAAAGGTACGTTCATTGTATGAGTGGTGGTATTTGCAGTTAACTAATGTGAATAAAAATGTACACAGTAATGTGATTTTGTTCCTATTATAAGCTGGCTTCCCCAGCCCCAGGTTCCCTACCTCAAGTTGTTCAGCGGAGCACCGTCTATGACCTATTAAATTTTTGCACGCTCCTACGGTAACATCCTGTATGCACTTGTAAAATACGTTCCTATAAACTATGGCTGAGAACTTCTTAATTTGTGAGTATGATTTTGTCAGTGATCTACGTAGTCTTGCTGGGAGAGGGATTGGATTAGTAAAGGTACCAATTTGCTACTGCTATCTGTCGTTGGCAGCGTATTGTAAAGGCAAGTTTTGCTCTTCTCTCACCTGTAAAGGCAAGTTTTGCTCCTCTCTCACCGTTAATTATGTTACTAGCAGACTGCATAGATCTTTTCCGTTCAGAAATTACTGGTACCTGTAGAATAGAATGCACATCCACAGTCTATCAGGCAAGGTGGGTGTCAATATACCCGATGGAATATGACTGATCATGTTCAAATCTAGAACAGCAATCGCCCACATGCGTAGCCTGACATGAAATATTTGAAGTTTCATAACACCTAGGAGACCTCCTTCTCTAACACAGGAAGCCAGTTAAAGCCTCTTGGTCTCTTCAGACGTTGTGACAGTTGATACTGGAGTGATGGATTTCATTCCCCTTATGCTGCGAAAAGTATTCCAGGCATTGATAGTGGACATTGCCGAATACATCTGGCTACAATGCTACACTTGGGACTCGTTATTTAGTGTGGTACACAGATAACAGCTTCAGCTATGCAGCTTCTTTACGTAATAGCTGACTTAACATCTGCAAATAAATAGTCAATTTTTTGGAGGATTCAGTTACTACTTGAAGAAATACAGACATGTTAAAAACTTAAATACACAAAGTTTATATTTCACAAAACTGTTTATTTAATAAATATTGAGCTGGTGCGTTGCTGGCGCCAGTTTCCATCGATCGTCATTTTGATCTTTGAGTCGACTTCGATGGTTATCTGTCTTCCGGTCATCTTTGACGACGCGGGTTTGACGCCAGCGCGTGCCCTCTGCTGGGGAGGTGTGTCGGCATCGGCGGTGAGCGAGAGTCACGTGGGACTGTGTACGTAGTTAGGGACGGGAAGAGGACGAGTGGGACAACAAAGGAGCGGGGCCAGCGGCTACGGCGTGTTGAGTCGTGAGGGCTGATCCATCACCCATGGTGATTTGGTTGTCCTAGAGGTCGGAAGGACAAGCTCCTTCGAGTCTGCTACAAGCTACGCCGGACGATTGAATTGGAGTCGCCGAGTTGCTTCGGTGGGTTGCGTGCGGCTTAATCGAATATACCAGTGTACTAAAAATCCTGAGGAATTGTTTTAGTTGTTTATCACTTACCTCGGTGTCGTGAGTAACCACCTTGACGGCAGTTGAGGAAGTGTGGCTACGCCCAAGCAACCGACATGAAGCGTGGTTAAGACGTAGCTGGAAGTGCGACATCATGGGTTATGTTGTCACTGTTGCTTGATTCGATCTTTCCGGCGGAGAATTATAGCATCCGAAGTTCAATTACAGTACAAAGTTGCTGCATGCCCGGAAATTATCAGAAGAAGAAATACGCCGGGAAAATTTCAGAAGTCACATCAAAGTTGAGTACATTTTGTGGTGTCACCGCCAGACACCACACTTGCTAGGTGGTAGCTTTTAAATCGGCCGCGGTCCGGTAGTATACGTCGGACCCGCGTGTCGCCACTGTCAGTGATCGCAGACCGAGGTCTAGAGAGACGTACTAGCACTCGCTCAGTTGTACAGACGACTTTGCCAGAAGGGGATCACTGACAATTACGCTCTCAGTTGTCGAGACGATAGTTAGCCTAGCCTTCAGCTACATTTGCTACGACCTAGCAAGGCGCCGTATTCAATTGCTAATTAATATTATGAAGCATGTATCATCAAGAGCGATGTTCTACAATTATGGATTAAAGTTAAGTATTCCAGAAGCTATGTACTTTTCTTTATAGCATTCATTACGTATCCTGTTTCAGACCTCACGCCTGCCTGCGTGAGTTTAAGCGCGTGCCTTTCTGCTTCCTCTCATTGTGTCTAGGCTGTCTTGCCTAGACACAACACATTTCTATGTAATTTCCTGTCTTGTGGATCTCTCGTATTGATTTGAATCCTTTGTCTGCTCGCATCTATCGCTAATTCACAAGCAATATTGAAGCAACCTCATTTTAGGGGTATTGTGATATGGCCATGTTCTAGTAGTAATCATTCTAAGAATATTGTTGGTTAATCAACTGAGTAAGTAAATTTCAAGATTGGTTTGGTCAAAATTAAAGTACCTCCTTAATTGTTCTACACATTTGTATATAGTTTTGATTAGGAAAGTTGGCTAGCCAAACCTTAAAAGTTGTGTTCTTACCCTTAATCTGTTCCTCAGCTGATCGGAAGTAATGAGAGTTCTGATGGGAATTGTATGGACATTTGTACTATTTGAGTAAAGCTTTACCTGAGTATATTTACCTAGTCATATTCAAATTTCAAGTTTTATGGGTCTTGTTACGGTTAAAGAAATTTATTTGTTATTTCTTCAAGTGATCTGGCCTTGTAAGGCAGTCTCCTGTATTATTGTGATTGTGATTTTATAATGCTTTTGATTGTAATAAAATATGTAGCAACTACAACGGACTACTATTGTGATTTTGGTGAGTCACTACCATTACCACATTTCAAATATTATTGTGGAATACGAATACTGTGTATTTAAGTTTTTAATAAATACTCAATAAACTGAAAATAGCCCCATTTTATGAACTGGAGCTCAATGAAACCACTTTGTTTGCTCACACGGCAGAACTGGACAGCAAGTGCTGCGGAGGTATAGCCTATTTGTAAACTGAAACGCGGCTACTACGGTCGCAGGTGGAGTCCTGCCTCGGGCATGGATGTGTGTGATGTCCTTAGGTTAGTTAGGTTTAAGTAGTTCTAAGTGTAGGGGACTGATGACCTCAGATGTTAACTTCCATAGTGCTCAGAGCCATTTGAACCATTTTTGTAAACTGAAAAACATGCAGCGCTCGTGGTGCGGAAAATTTTGGCTTCAAGTAACATTTATCACACTGCCAGCGATAATTAAAACAGTAAAAAGTTTACATAATTCATACTTTCAAAGTGGAACAATAAATAGAGCTTTTATGAACATATATAAGTCGTTAATTTTAAATAACTACAGTACTTATACATAAAGTTAGAACGCAGTTTTCTAACCGGAGTGATTCCATACGAGTATTTGGGCCACATCAACTTATAGTTCAAAGCTTCAATGTCTGTATTCCATAATACTGCCCTCCGTTATGAACAGCACCTCCATTGTATACACAGGAGTTTCAGATGGAAATGCAATCGTTTTATAGGTGCCATTAGAGGGGCAGAGGAATGCTATTCCACTCTCTCTTCTACTTTAGAAGCATCTTTGTTTACACAAGCGTACTATGGCCAATAAACTGCTCTAGTTCGTAAGTGATGCCGTCCCTTTTTTAAATTATGTGGCAAATAAGCCACTGGCGCAGCATTAAGGATGATATCAAACGGATAGTGAAAGCAAGGTAAATTAGTGTCCTGTAGGACTATTGGTAAGACCTTTCGCGATTTCTGATAGCTTCTTAGAAGCGGAGGAGTACGGGTCATGCTTTTTCTGTTAGGTGCTTGCGTTAGCCACAGGTATTTAATCACTGCCTTTATGAAGTTACGGTCATGTACTGAAAATCGAGTGAAGGGAAATGTACCTGACAACTCCTGTCTTCGTATCTTTAGTTGCATTTCGGAAGCTCCCTCTAACAGTGCTTTTATGGGAGTAGATTTCATGGCACCAAGGTTTAGGTGAATCACCCAGTAATGGAGTACGTCTAGTTTCTACAAAGTAGATTTCCTCGGTTGTTTGCCATATGTGACGCTTCCACAGCCGAAGACAGAGAGGGACAAGAGCTTACAGAGTCAAAAGTAGCGTCGGTTCCGCTCCTCACAAGAACCTACCAACTGTTATTACATATCCAGTTTTTTCCATCTTGTTTATTGGATAGTCGACATGAGGATTCCGCATTAGTTTGCGGGCCAAGTAATTTAGGATGTGACTTGATGGGAAATTTGTACGGTCCACGATGTATACCGCTCAGAAATGATTACACCTTTCCCACGTGAATATCACACGAAGAACTTTCCTGACGATGGAATAAGTCCAGTTTCTAACTCCCATATGGAAAACACTTTACACGCATCGTTTAGCCATATCTTTGCCACCCAAAAGGAGGTGAATAGGTGTACATGCAAAGGTCTTACGCATACTGAAGGAGATAGGTGTTGGGACCAAATACAGTGTGGTCGGAGACAGCGTGAAAAACTTCTTAGGGTGTTTCAGGGAAGTTGTACCGAGAAACAACTGTTAAAAAAAATGACGTGTTGCGCCGTTTCCGAGCACTTTAGCACTGAAGTTAGCCAATCAGGTTGTCGCACACACAAACTGAAGCAGCCTACCAGAGGTTGGGTCGCCAGTCGTGTTCCTCGGCTGGTTTCCTCATACCCAACAAACGTAGCTTCTGCTTACCTGCTTTAAATTTATCACTTCTGAAAAGGGCCCATTTTAACTGGTAAGGAGCGTTTGAACAAGTGAAGACTCACGGACACACAGATGTCTGCGCATTACCACATTTTAGTGCGTGCAAGTGCTTGAATCTGCGCGCGCAAGGACCTGATTAGCTAATTTCAATGCTAAATAACTCGGGAAAGGTTCAATGTATCGAATTTTTTTCTTAAGAGTTATTTTTTAGTACAGCCTCCCTGTAACACTCTAAAAAGCTTTTCACACTATTTTTCTAGGACTGCGAAATGCTTGGCGTGCAATAAGTAACTTAACATTGCACTCTGTGGAAACCCTTGAGTCACTATGAAGGGCCCATACACCGTGTCATCCTGATCCCGGATGTTCGCTGTACGTCAGCTGAGAAAACTATATATGATTCGTAAAAGATTTTGCGGGATGTGTAGCAGTTTCAATTTTTTAATTAACTCAGGTATCAAGACATTATCATAAGCTCTCGGAAAATCTGTAAGTAAAGCCGCCAGGTAGTCATACCAGCAGCACGCGTACGTTCGTGCGCCCACCCAAGCTATGCGGGTTGCATCACCCACATTCGTAGGCGCTCAGCGGGTAGCGCGGCATTATGTCATCGACTTTTTTTCAAACTGTTGCATCCTTGAGCCCCCTGTTCGCGATGTACGCTCCCCGGTTACTAAGGTCACAGATCACACTTTATTAATAATTATAATACAGAGGCATATCTGCTGTTAGAGTTACATTCTCTGAAAGTACACCAAGTCCTTTCATCCATACATGTATTTTTTTAATCATTACTTACTTTCCTACGTGAACGTAAATACAACGTAAACGCCATATTATTATATACATGACTAGGTCTATTTTGTGTCTTTGGATCGATGCCACAAGCCAGGTTTTATGGGCGATAACATCACGATCTGCGAAGAATTGGCCGGCCGGAGTGGCCGAGCGGTTAAAGGCGCTACAGTCTGGAACCGCACGACCGCTACGGTCGCAGGTTCGAATCCTGCCTCGGGCATGGATGTGTGTGATGTCCTTAGGTTAGTTAGGTTTAAGTAGTTCTAAGTTCTAGGGGACTTGTGACCACAGCAGTTGAGTCCCATAGTGCTCAGAGCCATTTGAACCATTTTTTTTTTTTGCGAAGAATTCCAGTCCTGGTAGTGAAGCGTTTTCACAACGAACAATGGCCAATGTAAACTAACCACTACCAGAATTCCTGTTGCGACGTCCAGAGTAAAATTAACTGCACAACCACGGAAGCAGATAGGTCCATTCAGAACTACACTTTGCGCAGTTCCGTTTACACCAAGTTCACTCTCCATATTTATAATATGCTTGTAAACATGCATGCGGTACGGCGTTGACGATACACACGTCGACGAGGCACAGTGCTTCAATGCTGTTGCAGATTGAGCTCATAATGGAATGATTCCGATATCTAATGCTAAAGACGTGATATTTTCTAAAACACTTCTTTCTAAAATACTTCTGCTATTACGGAAGTCGTATTGCGTTCGTGGAAGCAGTTCCTGATTTTCTAGCCATCATTCTAAGTGGAGCTAGAGGAGACGTTTCAAGCACTCACACATACTTGACGACGGCGCAGTCGGACTATACGACGTTGCTTGACCACGTTTTAATATGGTCACTAATATTCGAGTTGTACAGTCCTCTGGAATGGTGCCTCTCTTCCAAATATCATTGTAAATGCTCACGATAACGCGTTTGGCGTTGTCCGACAAATTTCTGATGACAGTATAATGGATATGGTTGTCGTCAGTGTTACAGACGACATTGGCTAATTTCATGCTTATTGAAGGTTGAATGGGGGGGAGGGGGTGGCAAGAAAGGAAAAGAAAGGCGTTACTGATGTGTGAAATGCATCGGGACAATACGTGGAATCAGTGAGGTCGAGCGAAAATGTATAGCTGACTGGGATTAGAACACGGGATCTCCCGTTTACTGGACTGGTGCGTTAACCACTGCGCCATCCGGGACACAGCGTTATCGCACCTGGACGGATGCACTGAAGAAAGTGGATCCATTGGCCATCTAGGCGAATTAATTATACGAAAGTGTGGTGTCTGTTCTTTTGGACATGTCTGAGACAACAGACACCGCGCATTCATATAACCAATTGGCTCATACGTTACAGTGGGTAGTGCTACAGTGTCTGCAAACTCGTGCCTCCAAGACTATATCGGCTTGGGAGGCCCTGGTTTTATTTTGAGCGAGGAAATCATTGCCCAAACCTCACTGACGGGGGTATTTTTTGATAATTTTTCGGAAAAGTTCTTCCAGTATTCTACATCTACATGGATACTCTGCAAATCACATTTAAATACCTGGCAGAACGTTCATCGAACCACCTTCGTAATTCTCTATTCTTCCAAGCTCGTATAGCTCACCCAAAGAACGAACACCTACACGCACGTCTTTTCGTGCGAGCTTTGATTTCCCTTATTTCATTATGGTATTCGTTTCTCCCTATGTTTTTCTTACAGGTCTTGTGAAAGCATTTGGTGGTTTCATTCTTCCTTTTGTAAGAGACGAAGCTATCTCATATTGTACGCTGCTTAAAGGTTTGTCCACATAATGCCTTTTCCGTCGTGCACAGTCGCATACGCATGGGAATAAAAGGGCACGCACAAAATTTGTGGAAAGAACGCACGTACGTGTGGGCGTCCTCGCATCCACACGTTGACTCATTGTCCAAGCAGTGTGCTATGAATCCACTTGTTTGCTTGGGAGCTTGTGTTACGTTTATTGAGATGAAAAGGTGACAGAAACAGAAAACGCAAAAGCGACTGTAGGTAAACAACAGTGGTACAAGAAATACAAAGTGATGACAACGTTTTGTCTGCAAATTTCAGGAGGAGGTCACAACGAGATTTTAGATTTTGTACTCGAGAAACTGCAGTAATAAGGTTGGCAACAACATCTTGTTAGAAAGTGACGACTTATATACTCATTGGAATTGTTTATTCCTCATTTCAAAATAAAGCATTTCAGTTCTACGGATTTGTAACACTTGCATGTATTATAATCTACAAGTACTATTTTCATGTATAATTATGACTCCTTCCATATCGATGAAATTCTCTTGTATATTGGATCAACTGAAAAGAAAGAAATGAAATTATTGCTAGAGCCGAGAAAAAGTTAAGGGAGGGTCTTAGTCGTTATGTGCAGGTTAATTAACTTTCAATGCATCATATGTATTTAATCATGGAATATGATATGTGGATTCACATCCTCGGACTCGAAAAATTTGGGAATTTCATAGACGCCAGAATACACTAGAACGGAGGTTGTGTTTTCCGGTTTCATATTTTTTTGCATTATCAGTGTGATTCGTGTCTATTTTTAGCAGTCTGTTGAGGAGCTACACATATCCCTTCTTTTGTTGAGGTGTCAGGCCTCTCACTTGTTGTCCTGGATGAATAATCTTCCACGGTTTTTGTTTACACTATTCACACATTTTTGGTTTGTTCTTTCAGTTTTCCTACTTCTAAACTTATGGTATCTTATTATTTACAGATACCTCTGTACCTGCTATTGTAGGACAGTTGAAATGGAACCCTTCATCATGCTAGACGCCTCGCGCAGTTAGCTAATGCTTCAACGCTTCATTCAACAGGAACCAAATCTCTAAAAATCAATCGATTTCTATTCTTAAGGCTGGAATCAACAGCCGAAAGTCAGTAGAAAACTATTGTGTAACATAAAATTAATAATAATAGTCGGTGCGATAACAATAAATGATCATTTATGCCTAAATGAACGGAAAATTACAACGGAAAATTGTAAACACGAAGAGAAAAGATCGCACTATTATTAAATAAAAAGAAATTAAAACTTGCTGCATCTAACTGCAACTGTGTCATTGGTACGAATTCCTGCAAAGTTAAACATAGTTTGCTGAATTTCGTACATCAACGAAGCGGAATGTTGCTCTTTTTCTTGAATTTATCTGTGGTCTTCGTTGTATTTCCAGTTCCGAAGTGGAATCCAAAATTTGCGGGACTGGTGCTGCCATCTGGAAAGTTGTAGTACATCTTTGCACCGCTAAGTGGCGAGAGCTACATATCTGATGAGTCAGTGTGCAGAGTGGCATTCAGTTGGGAGGACGTGTTGCGCGTCCACAGCGATTTCCATAATTTTCTGTGTTTGGTGTGTGGCGATTTTACGATGGATCTGCGAACAGAACAGCGCGTGTGCATAAAATTCTTTGCGAATCTCGCGAAACATGCTACGGACGCCCTTACAACGATTCAACAAGTGTTTGGGGGACTGAACATGAGCCGCACAAGTGTGTTTGAGTGGCATTCTCGGTTCAGGGCCGGCCGTACAGGCGTCGAAGATGATGCTCACACTCGAAGGCCCATTAGTCGCACAACGCCAGACATTGTTGCCAAACTTCAACAATTAGTTCGTGCGGATCGACGTCGAACCATTCAAGACCTCACGGATGAAATGGGTATTGGTTATGGGACATGTCAACAAATGTTGACCGGTGAAATGCGCATGTATCGTGTCGCCGCAACGTTTGTGCCAAGGATATTGACTGACGATCAGAAGGGACAGCATGTTGAAGTGTGCACTGACCTTCGTCAGACTACATCTGATGATCCAGCCTTCTTCTTGTCATGGATTATCACCAGCGACGAGAGCTGGATTTATGGTTATGACCCAAAGAAAAAGCAATAATTGTCCCAGTGGAAGAGCCTGGGCTCTCCAAGACCTAAAAAATCGAGACAAATGAAGAGCAAAGTGTAGGGCATGATCATCTTTTCCTTTGATACCAAGGGAATTGTGCACAAAGAATTCGTCCCACCCAACCTAACAGTGAATTCCGCATACTACTGTGACGTTTTGCGACAGCTCCGTGAAAACGTGTGGCGACGATGGCCTGAACTTTGGCGTCAAGGAAACTGGCTGCTGCATCACGACTATGCACCCTGTCACACATCCTTGATCACCAGGACCTTTTTGGCAAAAAACAACATGGCGGTTGTATCAGATTTTAAGTCCCATAGTGCTTAGAGCCATTTGAACCATTTGAAGACCATTACGGCTCTTTACGACGTCCCAGGACCAGGGAATACGACTGTTTTGTGGAAAGTAATGCCTCCGAATTTTTTATGTGAAAGCTCTTACAGCTTTTTAAATAAAACAAACGTTATTAATATTCAAAATTTTTATTCTTCATGTCTATATATTTGCAGCCCGGTGGATCAATAGAAGTCTCTGAATTGAAGCGTACAACATGGCGGTATGTGTGTCCGAAAAGTCTTTCCCTGATTACATAAATTGATAACTCAGGCTAGAAGTAAGATAAAAATATGAAACTGGTGTCTAATTGTTTACAAACTATCAAAGTTTTTTCACACATCAGTAAGCGTCCACATGAGCACCCTTGGTAGCGTGTAGCACATCTAGGCAATATTCAGTTTCCCTCCACACATTAGCCAACATTACTGGAGGGATCGATTCAACGTTATCCGTTGCCGCAGGGTTTCAAGATCTGGTACACGTGTTCGGTAGACCTCGTCCTTGACATAACTCCATAAAAAGAAGTCTAATGGGGTTATGTCAGGAGAGCGTGGAGGCCAAACCGTTGGCCCATCACGACCAATCCATCGCCCAGGAAAGGTCATATCGAGATAGGCACGGACGTCAAAACCCCAAAGAGGTGGTGCACCGTCTTGGTGAAACAAGACATCGGGATGATTATGAAGCAGCTGAGGAACAGCATACAGTTGCAACATGTCCAGATACATTGCAGCTGTGATGGGAGCCTCAGCGAAGAAGAATGGCCCCATAATTCGATCGTGCAATAGCGCGCACCAAACATTCACCTTTGGACTGCGTCTGGTGCACTCCATGTCCTCGACAGGGAGTTGTGAATCCCAAATGCGCACATTATGGCGATTCACTACTCCACTGACAAAAAAGGTCGCTTCGTCGGAAAAGGCAATTTGTCTGACATAACCATCGTAGTCCTCAATACGTGATAGCATTTCGACCGCAAAGTCATATCGCCGTGTTCTGTCATTGGGCAACAAGGCCTAAACGATTTGCACTTTGTATGCTCGAAACAATAAACGTTTGTGTAAAATGTCATGGAGAGAGCTTTTTGGCATCTGTAATACACGTGAGGCCCTGCGCACCGATTTCTTCGGACTTCGCAGAAAAGACTGCCTTACAGCTTCCACCCTGTCTGCTGAGGTTCTTGGTCGACCAGACCTCGGAAGGTCAGCAACCAATCCTGTGTTCTTGAACTTCTCATACCAGGCTTTAATGCTCTTGACATCAGGTGGATTTCCTCCAAATGTTGTCTGGTAGTGTCTCTGCACTGTGGTTGGTGACCGTGTCTCATGGTACCACAGGGCACACTGTGCCTTCTCCTGATTGGTTAACATGGCTTCTTGGGCACTGCACCTCATCCACTACTTACGTACTGCGAACCTAAAACAGAAGAAAAACTTTGATAGTTATAAACAATTCGACACATGTTTCATATTTGTGTCTTACTTCTAGCCTGAGTTATCAATTTATGCAACCAGGAAAAGTATGTAACTTTGTCGGTGCGTGAGAAACAGCGTGCTGTAACCTAGCTCTGAAGAGTTCGTTTGCACACTTAACGCCCTTTCTTTCAGCATGATAATGCAAGACCACACAGACCGACCGGGGTAGCCGTGCGGTCTCAGGCGCCTTGCCACGGTTTTCGCGGCTCCCTCTGTCGGAAGTTCGAGTCCTCCCTCGGGCATGGTTGTGTATGTTGTGGTTAGTGTAAGTTACTTTACGTTAGAGTAAGTAGTGTGTAAGCCTAGGGACCGATGACCTCAGCAGTTTGGTCGCATAGGAACTTACCACAAATTTGCTGATCAAACAAGAGCGTTGCGTCATCTGCAACATTCTGACGACATGGGTTCGCTGTCATCGATCATCCTCCATACAGTGCTGACTTGACATCACCCGTTTTTCAACCGCTTCCAAAAATCCTTCCAAGGCTTCACTTGAATAATAATAAAGCTCTGCAAGCAGAGGCGAGGTTGTGTCTCAGTCAACAAAAGTCAGAGTACAGTGACGGTATCAACAAACTGGTCTCTCATTGGGAGAAATGTCTTCGTCACCAGGGTGACCAAGTTGACAAATAAATACGTAGACACGAAGAGTCTACCCGACAACTGTATTATTGCTCTTGACATCTCGTGGCCGTTATCTGAAACACACGGTGACGTTAAGGCATTGAACATACTATAATACAAAGTCGAACCATTTGTGTATCTAGACAGTGTCCACAGACTATCGAGCGATTTTGTGTGTACACAACAGGGGGACATTTCTTGTCTCCAGACAAAATGTTTTTGCAACGAAATCGCAGAACTTTTGACTCCAGTTTGAAATGGGAGACATGGGACAGTTCGTAGACAATTTTTCGCGACATTCGTAGTGTGGACGTGTTGGTAGACACGGCCTCCATCCATTCCCATCACTTTTTTTTATTATTGTTGTATTTCTTCTTGGTAAACATTGCTTATCAAGATGTGGCCAACGATGAAAGAGTTACAGCTCACTGAAGACAGCCCACAGCCCCCTCTTTCGATTAGTTTCGCTATCCATTACCATCCCTGGAGAAGCGGCGATCCCAACAAGGTCAGCCAAGTTCAGTAAATATCGAGGAACAAGGTATTCAAGTGTGTACCCCGAGACAAAGTTTCTATCTTCATGTCTATAGACAGTCTGTTCATTGTCTACAGACAATCGCCCGATTTTCTATATACAACTGTGTACTTATGTTTACAGTAAACAAGTGCTGTGGTGGATAAGAGAAACGCTTCACACTGTGAATGACTTCAAGATAGTTATGCAGAGACTATCTAGTGATTCAGTGTGTCCACGTAACTATCACTGTAAAAACTCACTCCCCTCTGCAATAATACAGGGTGATTCAAAAAGAATACCACAACTTTGAAAATGTGTATTTAATGAAAGAAACATAATATAACCTTCTGTTATAAATCGCTACAAAGAGTATTTAAAAAGGTTTTTTTTCACTCAAAAACAAGTTCAGAGTTGTTCAATATGGCCCCCTCCAGACACTCGAGCAATATCAACCCGATACTCCAACTCGTTCCACACTCTCTGTAGCATATCAGGCGTAACAATTTGGATAGCTGCTGTTATTTCTCTTTTCAAATCATCAATGATGGCTGGGAGAGGTGGCCGAAACACCATATCCTTAACATACCCCCATAAGAAAAAATCGCAGGGGGTAAGATCAGGGCTTCTTGGAGGCCAGCGATGAAGTGCTCTGTCACGGGCTGCCTGGCGGCCGATCCATCGCCTCGGGTAGTTTACGTTCAGGTAGTTACGGACAGATAAGTGCCAATGTGGTGGCGCTCCATCCTGCTGAAATATGAATTGTTGTGCTTCTTGTTCGAGCTGAGGGAACAGCCAATTCTCTAACATCTCCAGATACTGTAGTCCAGTTACAGTAGCACCTTCGAAGAAAAAGGGACCAAAAAGTTTATTGGCTGAAATGGCGAACAAATGTACAACTAAATGAAACTTTATAGCTCCCTTAATTCGCCGACAGATAGTGCTTAGCTTTGCCTTTTGTCGTTGCAGAGTTTTAAATTCCTAAAGTTGTAGTATTCTTTTTGAATCACCCTGTACTGTGGTCGACTAATAAGAAAGTAGAATGTTAGTAACATTTGTTTTATCTTAAAAGCTGTAAGAGGTTTCACATAAAAAAAAACTGACGGCAATACTTCTCAGTACGCCCTTCTAGAGAAGATAAGCGCAGAGAACAACTGCAGACAAAGTGTAGAGAAATAAATGACACGAATGCAAGTCCGCATAGACTAGAATCTCGCGACACTCAGAAAAGAGCCCGAGGGAAGACAGAACATCAGTTACTCGGATCTGCCGAGAAGCTGCTGGAAGACGCAACAAAACCCACTAAAAAGCGAAGGCGGTGGAGACAGTGGATCCTGCAATGAGGGAAAAACTGATGGCCATGGCGGGAATAGGAAAAGAGGAAGCGGCGTCTGCGAAAGTTGAGGATAGTCATAGGACAGCAGATGCCGGATGACAGACACACATAGGCGACACCATCGAAGAAACAAGAACGGCGGGCAAGCCGCTTCATCGAGAAAACATTGCTAACTCTGTGAAATCGCGCAAACTCTGTGACTGGGCAGATGACGCAAATGACGGGGTAGTGCAACATGTGCATCAGGACATGGGAGAGAGCTGGGACGAAGACAATGTGTGGACAGAATACCGAAACATTTCGATACAAGGAGACTACGAACAACACGAATAGAACCTAATTTTTATGCTGCTTCCTTGTTACTCTATTTATTTCCACGCTTGTTTATTTTTGTGATTTGCGAAATTCCCCAACTGAGGAAAGCATAAACTTTTACAGGTTAAAAACATTACTAGGATTTCCAGAGATCAAAGGTACCTGCTCTAAAACGATGTGTGTCATGTTCTTAGGTTATTTAGGTTCAAGTAGTTCTAAGTCTGGGGGACTGATGACCTCGGATGTTAAGTCCCATAGTGATTAGAGTCATTTGAACCATTTTTTAAAGAATGCCTGAAGGACTCAGAAAATGATGTTGCTCTCTAATGAACGTGTCAGTATATGGAATCTACAGAAGAAAAGACAAGAATGGCACTCCTCTGGAAAGAAAGGATACCAGTTTGATGAAAGTGAGCAGTTAGAGTCTGGAAGGGCTATCAGTTGTCCAATGTATGGCCTTACGGCTACAAACTTGTCCACCCCATCGTGAAGCTCAATGAAAATAGAGAGAACCAAATTTTCAACGAGTATATTATCTATTTTTTAAGGAAGGACCCTTTGAGTTTACTGCTTCGTGGACATTTTGATAGTGTCATCGATAAAAAAGACCAAACATCAAATTAAAATTACTCTAATGAATGTCGTGAGCTAGTTAAAAATTTATCGCTGAAGGATACTTACGAAAGTTTAATTTATCTAAATGCGGTACAGTTTTTGTAGTCGTGTCGACAGAATTATATGTATCAGAGAACGTAAGCAATAGCGTCCTTAATGCCTATGTCATTACATCCTAATTTTCGGATAATTGTGCCCCTGCTGCTTTATCAACTCTACCACGAGAGGCAGCAGAAGACAGAGGAACCAATGATATTTAAATGTAAAGGGACACTAAAATGCTATGGAATTTTATTACGCAGTTATGAGGGACTTGTACACTCAGGGGAATGGACTGGTAGCACCCCTGGAAGAAATAAAAAGATCAAAACTAAAATATTTGGAATAAGGAGACGACAATAAGAAGGACTGACGATAAAAGACGATAAAAGTAAAACTTGGGATAATGTACAGATTATCACTGGACAGCTATTCCGTCAAAATTCTGTTGAAAATATGGTGGCCCTTGCAAATGTGGAAAGAATCCATTATTACAAGCGAAGACATGGCAGATAATACTACATAGAGATATGTTATCTCTAACCCGATAATATGCGACGGTTTAATATAAGAAGTAAAGAGATTATCAGGAATGCTTAGAAAAATGAAAGATGTATCCAAATATTGAAGCGGTTACATTTAAATAATGAATGGTGGAGGTTGATGGAAGATTGGATTAGATTACTTTTATCGGTCGAGTAGAGGAAGGATGATCATATATAATTTTACAGCGGAGTGGTTAGACTACTTTTATTAGTCCAATGGAGTGGACGACTTATTATATTTTATTTCAGTCTCCATGTCTTTAAGCATTAACTTTATTCTCCATTTAACAGTCATTTAATCTTAAATTTTATTCTCGGTCTAATCGCTACTTGCATCTGACACTCATTTAAAGAAACGCGGAACGGAGTACTGTCTCTCACATTTATCATATTAAGAGAACAGAATAGGATGTCTAATTTCATCAATGAATCTCTCAGTTTAGTATTCCACAAAACATTAAATATGGGGATAGGATCGTGTTGTAGAAATCGTGGAATATTTTAGCGTATGATCCAAAAGTTTTATTCAATAATCAGATTATTTGTGTACCAAGTCAAGACAATAGCGTTCAAATATTAGTAAAGTGATATTATCCTCTACATTTCGCTAACGTTTGACAAATTATCTTAGAGCATCAAATGTGGACACTGTTGTGGGATGGTCAAAGGCAACGGGAATTCCGAAGACTAATCTAACATTCCTGTACACGCATGTTCCACAACAACCAGAATAAATAACATATTACTACTGCAAGAAACTATCACAAAATCGAATGGCTATTGGGAAGAGAGTGTCTGGTTTACGTCAGAGATAGAACGTGAATTGATCAACATGTGGACGCACACAAAGGAAACCCCAGTCATAGTTTCGTCAAAATTTGCGAGAACATGTCAAGCATACAAATGATCCAGGAACGCTGAAGGCGTGGGCATTTATCGAGAATTTCTTGAAAGGGTGATTTAAATGTGATCAAGTACCACAATTCGGGGAAGTACTCTAAACTGGTCAGTTGCCGAAACACCAAGTAATTTAGCTAAGCAAATATATTACGCTTTATGGATTGACTGAACAACACAGTATATTTTTTACTCTGTTAATACCTGGTTCAAATTCTGAATCCCACAATGAAAAGGCATCGATTTAAAACGGAAAATTCAACAAGATTTAAAAATGTGTTCCATACAATAATCACCCCTTGAAGGTGCACACATTTACTGTGAGATTCCCAAGAATGTGCTTAGATTCCGTCATCAACCTCGTGGCAGTGGGGCTGTGCGAAGCCACCGGCTTGCAAGTTCCAAACTTACTAACGAACCTAAATTTAAACTCTCACTTCTCACAATTAGGTTTAATAAATTTGCTCCATATTTTTCGAGTGATGCTGCAATGAAATGCTTGAAAATTCGCAACTTAAATATTCCAAATGTCATCATCCGTGGGCTACTCACAGATCGGTCTGTGCTCACAAAGCACAGTCCCAGTCTGCCGCTTCCACTGCCCCTGTGGTTGGGGGAAGGGTAGGGGCTGGACTGAGGGTGGCTACCAAAGGAGCGGTAGCCTTACCTTCCAACCCATCACTTTTACGTGCCATTATATTACCTCTCATGACCTAAGTGAATCTATCCGATTCTTTAATGTAAAGTGGAAATCTGTATGGGAAAACATAAACCTCAGGACATGCACAAGCAAATCTAAAACAGCTTGGTATAAGGCCGTCGCTAACACCATCAGCACGAGGGAAAGGTTCATCGCATTGAACTATGCGCTTTTCATGCCAAATATGTAACTTAACATACATACCTCAGAGATATACTTGTAAAGGGCATATATCAAGTTGGAAGTGGCTATGGACAAATATTGCTCTCTTAAGTAGACAACGTGATACACAGGTACAACAATCTGATGTTTTATGCCCCAGTTAAAAATATTTCCGAAACAGTAAAAGAAATACAATCATATGGCCAAACAGTAACGCCACCAACTACATAGTCAATCATCACGACAAAGATAATTTCACGGGCTTCAAGCTATATATGGATCTAGAACACTCCAAACAAAGCCTTTATGGTAACGAAAAGGAAACATATGGAAACGTGGTGTATAACATCTTTTACAGAACAGGTATAGCACGAAACCAGAGAATTCACAAGTATGGGAAGAAAGCTTGTTTATTAATGCAAGAAAATTTATTATATTATTTACATCACACAACCATTAAAAAGAAAATTAGATTGAAGAAACTCTTAATTATATAAAAACACAAGTTTCATAAACAAAATAAGAAAACAGCTGATGGCGTTACTGACCGAGCGGATATCTCAGCGGAATGCCAGGAGGTGGGGGGAGGGAGGAGCCAGAACAGCTTCACCCCTATCCCACCCCCTCCCCCTATCACTACTGCCCTTGCTGACTAGCTGGGCCGCTAATGTGTTCAGCTTGTGACCGGTTCCCTTTAACGCACCGTCGCGAGAGCTCCCCAAGACAGAATGCGGGAGTCAGAGAGAGAACAGATTTCTACGTTTCTTTTTATTTTCAGGAAGACTGATTAATAAAGAACATTTAAATATAGTTTGGAAATTATCACATACTACATTATTTTCTCACTGGTTGACAAAAAGTACACAGGAGATCAGGACATTCTTTTTAAGTCATAGCTGTGCATTGTTTTTTGAGTACAGAATAACCAGTGGCAGCTGCTGTGTAATAGCACAAGAGAACATGAACATCCTAACTTTCGACACCATGCGGATTTACTGTTTGTTTTTCTTTGAATACTCTTAAACGTAACATACATGCTGCAATCTGAAAGACTGTTTGTTGTTGTGGTCTTCAGTCCAGAGACTGGTTTGATGCAGCTCTCCATGCTATTCTATCCTCTGCAAGCTTCTTCATCTCACAGTACCTACTGCAAACTACATCCTTCTGAATCTGTTTGGTGTATTCACCTCTTTGTCTCCCTCTGCGATTTTTACCCTCCACGCTGCCCTCCAAAACTAAATTGGTGATCCCATGATGCCTCACAATATGACCTACCAACCGATCCCTTCTTCTGGTCAAGTTGTGCCACAAATTTCTCTTCTCCCCAATTATATTCAATACCTCCTCATTAGTTATGTGATCTAATCATCTAATCTTCAGCATTCTTCTGTAGCACCACATTTCGAAAGCTTCTATTCTCTTCTTGTCTAAACTATTTATCGTTCACGTTTCACTTCCATACATGGCCACACTCCATACAAATACTTTCAGAAATGACTTCCTGACACTTAAATCTATATATTTCTCTTCTTCAGAAACGCTTTCCTTGCCATTGCCAGTCTACATTTTATATCCTCTGTACTTCGAACATCATTAGTTATTCTGCTCCCCAAATAACAAAACTCATTTACCACTTTAAACGTCTCATTTTCTAATCTAATTCCCTCAGCATCACCCGATTTAATTCGACTACATTCCATTATCCTCGTTTTGCTTTTGTTGATGTTCATCTTATACACTCCTTTCAAGACACTGTCCATTCCGTTCAGCTGCTCTTCCAGGTCCTTTTCTGTCTCTGACAGAATTACAATGTCATTAGATGGTTCAAATGGCTCTGAGCACTATGGGACTTAACAGCTGTGGTCATCAGTCCCCTAGAACTTAGAACTACTTAAACCTAACTAACCTAAGGACATCACACACATCCATGCCCGAGGCAGGATTCGAACCTGCGACCGTAGCAGTCGCGCGGTTCCGGACTGCGCGCCTAGAACCACGAGACCACCGCGGCCGGCTACAATGTCATCGGCGAACCTCGAAGTTTCTATTTGTTCTCCATGGATTTTAATTCCTACTCCGAATTTTTCTTTTGTTTCCTTTACTGCTTGCTCAATATACAGATTGAATAACATCGGGGATAGGCTACAATCCTGTCTCACTCCCTTCCCAACCACTACTTCCCTTTTATGCCAGTCGACTCTTATAACTGCCATTTGGTTTCTGTACAAATTGTGAATAGTCTTTCGCTCCCTGTATTTTACCCCTGCCACCTTCAGAATTTGAAAGAGAGTATACCAGTCAACATTGTAGAAAGCTTCCTCTAAGTCTACAAATTCTAGATACGTAGGTTTGACTTTCCTTAATCTATTTTCTAAGATAAGTCGTGGGGTCAGTATTGCCTTCCGTGTTCCAATATTTCTACGGAATCGAAACTGATCCTACCCGCGATTCGCTTCTAGCAGTTTTTTCATTCATCTGTAAAGAATTCGTATTAGTATTTTGCAGCCGTGGCTTATTAAACTGGTAGTTGGGTAATTTTCACATCTGTCAACATCTGCTTTCTTTGGGATTGGAATTATTATATTCTTCTTGAAGACTGAGGGTATTTCGCTTGTCCCATACAAATTGCTCACCACATGTTAGAGTTTTGTTTGGGCTTGCTCTCCGCACGCTATCATTAGTTCTAATGGAATGTTGTCCACTACCGGGGCCTTGTTTCGACTTAGGTTTTTCAGTGCTCTGTCAAACTCTTCACTCAGTATCATATCTCCCATTTCTTCTTGATCTACATCTTCTTCAATTTCCATAATACTGTCCTTGTACAGACCCTCTATATACTCCATTCACCTTTCTGCTTTCCATTCTTTGTTTAGAACTGAGTTTCCATCTGAGCTCTTGATATTTATGCAAGTGGTTCTCTTTTCTCCAAAGGTCTCTTTAATTTTCCTGTAGGCAGTATCTATCTTACCCCTAGTGATATACGCCTCTACATCCTTACATTTGTCCTCTAGCCATCCCTGCTTAGCCATTTTGCACTTCCCGTCGATCTCATTTTTGAGACGTTTGTATTCCTTTTTGCGCGCTTCATTTACTGCATTTTTGTAGTTTCTCCTTCATCAATTAAATTCAATATCTCTTCTGTTACCCATTGATTTCTACTAGCCCTCGTCTTTGTACCTATTTGATCCTCTGCTGCCTTCTTCACTATTTCATATCTCAAAGCTACCCATTCTTCTTCTACTGTATTTCTTTCCCCCCATTCTTGTCAATCTTTCCCTAATTCTCTCCCTGAAACTCTGTACAACCTCTGGTTCTGTCAGTTTATCCAGGTCCCATCTCAAATTCGCATCTTTTTTGCAGTTACTTCAGTTTTAATCTACAGTTCATAACCAATAGATTGTGGTCAGAGTCCACATCTGCCACTGTAAATGTGTTACAATTTAAAACCTGGTTCCTAAATCTCTGTCTTACCATTATATAATCTATCTGAAAGATATGGCACTTAAATCTACCGCGCCACTGCTGCTTTAGACTTGGCATCAGGGTCGTGAGCATACTTTCAGTTGAGCACCTTTTAACTTTCGCCCATGCACAACTCGCCTTACAGGCCAAATACATATGGATTTGATAAACAACATGCACGGTTCACAATGTTCCACTCAACTAGAAGTTTATGTCAGTGCCACTAGGTGGTAGCACTCAGCGGCAGAGTTTTATCGCCGGCCGGAGTGGCCGTGCGGTTAAAGGCGCTGCAGTCTGGAACCGCAAGACCGCTACGGTTGCAGGTTCGAATCCTGCCTCGGGCATGGATGTATGTCATGTCCTTAGGTTAGTTAGGTTTAACTAGTTCTAAGTTCTAGGGGACTAATGACCTCAGCAGTTGAGTCCCACAGTGCTCAGAGCCATTTGAGCCAACACTCCACTGCAGAGTGAAAATCTGTCTGGGAACACAAATTACCAGAAAAAGTTAGCCGGAAAGAAATTAGTGCCTTCGAGAACAGATTCTTTGATTGAGAGTGTGAAAATAAAATAATTGTAACTACAACGAATATTTAACAAGGAAGTGTACAGTTAGCACAAGTTGTGTGGGTGCAGCGTAAGAATATATGATTTTCAGCCTGGAAGTAAATTCTTGAACTATTACATCTGTTAGGGATCTTTTAGGTTTGTCTGAAAAAATGGAAAAGCACGGGAACTCCCACGTACGAAGAGTTGCTAAAACTTACATATTATTTCGTTATTGCCCTAAATTGTACTTCATTATATACAAAACAACAAAATTCCACAGAAACAATTATTTCTTTTGTCAGGTATGCTATGCATATTCATACTTTTATTATTATTATTATTATTATTATTACTGTTATTATTGGCAGTGTGTGTATTGTATAAACTTGTTGATAAGCATAACTGATACAGCAGATGCTATTAATGTCACACTCTCAGATTTATCTGAATCCAAAAATTTGTTAGCACCCAGACTGTATACTCACGATCCGCCACTGACAATAACACAAGGATCTATGCATTGTTTAGATTTTCTGTATGTTATTCTGTTAGTACGTTTTGAGGTGACATAAAGTGTTCTTGTAAATATTAGTGATTAAGTGTATTATAAAAGCTGTGGCAGTTCTATATGTAACGTGTATTGCATTATTAAGTATGCAAATAGTAGCAGCTTCCCTGTGGAAAATGGTTCTACGGTTACTGTCAGCGAAGCGTTGTGAGTGGCGTAGGTAAAGATGAACATACTCTACCACCTGTTCCTATTCTTGTGGTAGACGGGTATTTGCGTCAGTGGCGCACATACACGCGTAGCGTTTGACGAATTCCACTTTGTTAGACCACTAGACCGCAAGCAACTACAGTATTAGTAACGTTTCACGTGTCTTTGACGTAAACAGGACAGATCTGCCACATTGTGCAAGCATTCTGCCCGCTTTGCCTGGAAGTATCACCGCTAACGACTGTGAAACGAAAGCTGTTTACGAACTAATGCTTGACACCCGTTGCTCATTTAGTCGTGTCCTGTAAACAGCCGTAAGCACCACTGTGAACTTACGATGGACGAAATATATTTTCAAGGCAGTGCCACAATGTCGATGAGGTAGTCTGTTGTTTGTCACAGAGCATAAGAAGCTTACAAGCAGGTACCTCACAGGCTTCGCTCAGATACGGCTGAAGTATTCCTTTCAGAAAATTGGTTCCTTAATTGCACGTTACTGAGCGAGCTAACCTGTGCAAAGGACAGTGTAAATTTCATCATAATATTTACAGATAACCCTCTTAAGAGGCAATACTATGTCAAAAAGCATCGCTTTCACGGAAGTTTGATGGATGATGACGTGCGATGCAGACCAAAGTCAAACCAACGATGATGGAGCAAAACAGTGGAACCACTGCCCGCCGCGAGATTTGTGTCTCCTAGGGCCTTTGCGAGTCCGAGATGCGGTAAGCAAATGATAGAAGCGGAACATAAACGATTTTGTGCACAATATACAGAGACAATACAGGCCACAAAGAAGGAAATCCATCGAAGTAAGCGAATTTGACAAAGGAAAAAGTGTTGTGGTCCGGCGACTGGAAAAGAATATGTCGTAAATGGCAAAGCTGGCTCCCTTGTTGCTTTCGTTTGCCTCTATGGCAACGGATTGTAGGAAGAGGTGTTGGACGTCCGTGCATCATCTTGGAACTTGGAGATAGGTATCTAGCACGCTCTGTAACGCAGTGTACTCGGCGATTTGAGGTAGCTTTGGCAACGAAGTACAAGCATGACGTAGGAACAAGTGTTTTTGATCACACCGTTCAGGGCACATTTTTGAACCTGCGACAGACGATCTCTACTTGTTCCCATGTTGACCCAACGACATCTCCATTGCAATTCTACTGTGTTCTTTGGGATCATTGATGTGGACTGTGGATCAGTGGCAACGGGTCGCCTGGTAAGGTGGACAACAGGACGATAGTCGATTATCATGTCCGGATACGCCGCCATCCATGTACACAGCGGTTCTAGACATGCACTGCGACACGGACGCACGCTGGTAGAGGCAGTATAATGCTACAGGGTATCTTTTTATCAGCTTCCCTGGAACCTGCGGTAGTAAAAGTATGTCCATACGATACCTCTGTCTTCGAGCACAATCGCAGACTCACGAGAGTAAAAGGGCATGCACACGTGTACCGTCTGTCTCTCTCTCTCTCCCCCCCCCCCCCTCTCTCTCTCCCCCATTTTCGTTTTCCTTTATAAAAGACATCGGTTTGTTACGTTTGGAACCGTGAATAAAACTATTTATAACTCGTAACGTCCTATATATGTCGCACACTCATAGCAGCGATTAAATACACGTAACAATCATTAATGTTGCTAAAAAACAAAAACTAAACTCCATTCCAACAGGCCTTGGAAGGCCCAACGGTACCGACCGGCCGCCGTGTCATCCTCTGAGCCCAGGGGCGCTACTGGATGCGAATATGGAAGGGCATGTCGGCAGCACACTGCTACTTGCCAGGGTAGCCGAGAGCCACAACACGCTGCTTCCTGGACTCATGTAGGCGCGCCGGCCCCGGATCGAATCCGCCCAGGGGATTAACGGCGTAGGGCCGGTGTGCTGGCCAGCCTGGATGTGGTTTTTAGGCGGTTTTCCACATCCCCCTAGATGAATACCAGGCTGGTCCCCACGTTACGTCTCGTAAACATCTGAAACACATTCGCACTTTTCCATGGCTTACATTAGACACAGACAGCTGGGGTACACTAATTCCTTCCTGGGGGGTACAGGGTGGCGGCATGAAGGGGATCCAGCCACCCCTTACACTTAACATGTCACATCCGATTAACCATGGCCGACCCTGCGTAACTGTGGGACAAGGCTCAGGAAAAGAAAGAAAGTGGTCAGCATACCGCTCTCCCAGCCGTTGTCAGTTTTCGTGACCGGAGCAGCTACTTCTCAATCAAGTAGCTCCTCAGTTGGTCTGAGTGCACCCCGCTTGCCAACAGCACTCGGTAGACCGGGCGGTCACCCATTCAAGTAGTAGCCCAGCCGGACAGCGCTTAACTTCGGTGATCTGACAGGAACTGCTGTTACCACTGCGGCACCAATGTAGCGAAGTAGGCAAATAATTCTGAGTATAGCTGCTAGGTTGGGTTGTAACAATTTGCTTATGTTATCAACACAAACAGCTAGCTCGAAAATACCCGAAGTTTGTTTCAAACTGTAGTAGTTAATGTCTGATAAATAATTATTGTTGCTGTTCTGAATGATACGCAAATTCTTTGTTAAACACTGACCTTTGTACTGTTAGTAATGATTTCAATAACATTCACAGCATTGAAAAGACGATATTTAGCAATCAGTGATTTTCTCATAAGCAATCCTGAGCCTCAAATTATACTCACTTTTGCGTTAGTTGTGTATATTTACTGAAAACTTTTCTGCAAAAAACATGTTCTGTTCCTGACACTAAGTATTTTTCTGTTTTTTGTGGATGAATCCCGAAAATGATGTGATTAATTATATTTCACGTATGGAAAATGGAAATGAGCGTTTGGCGTCATTGGCCGGGAGGCCCCTCGCGGGGCAGGTCCGGCCGCCATATCGCAGGTCTTATTACATTCGGCGCCACATTGGGCGACCTGCACGCCGGATGGGGATGAAATGATGATGAACACAACACAACACCCAGTCCCTGAGCGGAGAAAATCTCCGACCCAGCCGGGAATCGAACCCGGGCCCAGAGGACGGCAATCCGTCACGCTGACCACTCAGCTACTGGGGCGGACATATTTCACGTAATGGCTGCCGATGCGACATTACGACAGAATAATGGTGATGACCAATGATAGAACTTGAATTCTAGTGATAATTAATCATTTCAACTTAATTATATAAACATGGAGAGAGAGGTATGAAATGAGATTAAACGGACATATACGTTTTGTACACATATTGTAAAAAAAACTTACGGACAATTAACATAATCGTGAGTTCAGAAGCGACCTCGTACAAAAGCGTGTAATATGTTCGATAGCTGACACCAGAGTGATCATTTTACTCATCCAGGTCAGTTTCCCACAATTATATAGAATTTACAGCACGCGATACACTCATTGTCTTTGATATTTTTAGTATGTGTTGAACGGAAATATATGTATTATCAATATTTTTACGTTTAAAACAGGTAAAGGTGTAGAGTTTTTCGTTCAAAAATAACATTTCATCATTGATAGCACATTTACATACATAAACACGCATATTTTTGTTCGTTATTGACATAGTTCACAGTATCTAAATGACAAAGGTACGACAAATTCAAAATCACGACAAAGTTTCATTTGCAAATTTTAGAAGGACGTCAAAGAGACATTTTAGGTTTTCTGCTTGGGAAAACTGCAGAGATAAAGCTGGCAATAAAAAGTCGTTACCTAGTAACCAGCGACTTATTCGTATATCATTTTTTAATGTCAATGAAGTTTACCAAAAGCCGTAAACTTTAAGATATTTTATTTTATTATGAAAGCAACCAGTTTTTGTAATTCATGTTGTCATCTTCAGGCCCCATTCGCTTTTTTTTTTTTCAAATCAACGAACTTAACGTATAGCACTATAAAACTGGATATCATGAATTACAATCGTTGTACAGATGCTCCATACGAAGACGTGGCAGCAACTCTTATTTTACAAAAAAGTTATTTACATAAATTTAGACGTGGAAGATTATATGTAGCTTATCCTAGGACTCGAGAAATTGGGAATTTAATAGGCACCAAACTCCAGTAGGACGGAGGTAGCGTTTTCCCATTTCGTATTTATACTTTGGAATCATCAGCGTCCTTTATTTCTGTTTCTAGTTTGTTGAGGAACTATATATATTCCATGATTTCTTTTCTTCATACGTCAGTCTCCTCAGTTGTTATGCTATTAAGTCGCCGTGCCATGAGTATTCGTCCACAGTTTTCACATACACGTTTCATAAATTTCTGGTTGATTCTTTTGTATCCCTACTCTGAAATTTATGATATCTTATTTTTTATAGTGATACGCTAGGAGACTTTTTATATACTTGACACTCAAGGCATCCTATCCCAAATTTTTATTCAGATAAACATTAGAAGTGACATTCCATATGACTTCTCTTTATCTGCAATCATATATAAATTTAAGTGTGCATCCTTTAGAGTCAACAGACGTTATTTCACGTATACCGCTTCACAGCGTAACCTCAACACACTACACAATCAAACACACATGACCCCCAGCTGCCTGTCGTCGGCTAAAAATCGTAAAGATTCCCATTGAAGCTGGGATGGAATGCGCTTAACGCACGGCCTCCATTTCCAGGAAATTACACATGCAACATTGCTGATGCATGCGCGAAGTTGAACAGAGAAAAGGTACTGTGTAGACGCATCTTAAGGGAAGGCACCACGTTATCCATGTACTAAGTGAACATTATTTGGTAGCATATACATCGCTTCATGTCATATCTTTCCCGACGGCGATGGACCAAACTGCTTAGGTCATCGGTCCCTAGGTTTACACACTACTTAAACTAACTTATGCTAAGAACAACACACACAACCGTGCCTGAGGCAGGACTCGAACCTCCGGCGGGAGTGGCCGCGCAGTGCGTGACACGACGCCTCAAACTACACGGCAACTCCGCGTGGCCTTAAGTTACCAGTAATTACATTTTTTATTTCAAGTAGTGGCATTAACGCGTGAGACAATGAGGTGAGGTTAATGTTAGAGAAACGAATATATGATCATCATCTTCCTTCTTCCTCACATAGTCCACCTACTGCACATATGCGTTGTGTCGTCCATCTGTGACAGTAAAATTAATACATATTTGCTTAAACATCTCATGAAAATGTCTTCTCAGAATTGTATATAGTTCCTACAATGGACCAAAAACTGTTTCACTATCCATTCCGCTACAATAAACGATCTAACTGAGATCAAGTATCTACCATCAAAGTGGGTAATTCGCTTGCTTTTTTGAGGAAGAGCTGTAGGTAACACTACGGATCAATTGAGAATTACTTAGTATTTCTATAAATATAAATAAAATACACACAGCAACAAAAGATTTGCATCTCCCCGGTTCCCAGAACTCCTGAAGATAGACGTTGACTGTGGATCCAGAAATCAATCAAGCATGCAGTCAGTCCACCAGGAAGGAGGTACACAGCTCGTGTTGTCTGTAGTTCAACAATGCCTAGACCGTCAAAACCACGGTTCGATCACGTCCTCATTGTTACTTTGTGTCAGGAAGGGCTCTCAGCAAGGGAAGTGCCCAGGCCGTCTGGGAGAGAACCAAAGCGATGGAGGAGACACAGAGAGGCAGGCCGTCTGGGAGAGAACCAAAGCGATGGAGGAGACACAGAGAGGCAGGAACTGCCGATCATATGCCTCACATCAGGCCGCCCAAGACGTCGTGTTCACTCCCGACGTCCATGGCGGTGTCTATCTTTGCAACCACGACACCATGCAGCGCGGTACAGATGGGCCCAACAACATGCGGAATGGACCTCTCAGGATAAGTTCACCGATAAGTGTCGCGTACGCCTTCAACCATACAGTCGTCGGCGACGTGTTTGGAGGCAACCTGGTCAGGTTGAACGCCTTAGACACACTGTCTAGCAAGTGCAGCAAGGTGGAGATTTCCTGCTGTTTTGGGGTGGCATTATGTGGGACCGACGTACGTTGCTGGTGGAAGGCGCCGTAACGGCTGTACGATACGTGAATGCTATCCTCCGACCGACAGTGCAACCATCTCGGCAGCATATTAGCGAGACATTCGTCTTCACGGACCACAATTCGCGCCACCATCGGTCACACTTTGTGAATAACTTCCTTCAGGATAACGACATCACTCAACTAGAGTGGCCAGCATATTCTCCAGACATGAACCCTATCGAACATGCCTGGGATAGATTGAAAAGGGCTGTTTATGGACGACGTGACCCACCAACCTCTCTGAGGGATCTACGCCGAATCACCGTTGAGGAGTGGGACAATCTGGACCAACAGTGCCTAGATGAGCTTGTTGATAGTATGCCACGATGAATCCAGGCATGCATCGATGCAAGGGGATGTGCTAGTGGGTATTAGAGGTATCGGTGTGTCCATCAATCTGAACCATCACCTTTGAAGGCCTCGCTGTGTGGTGGTAAAACATGCAATGTGTGTTTTTCATGAGCAAGAAAAAAGGCGGAAATGATGCTTATGTTGATCTCTATTTCAGTTTTCTGTACAGGTTCCAGAACTCTCGCTACCGAGGTGATGAAAAACGTTTTTTTGTGGTGTGTTTTACTAGGATTAAGTGGTACCGGTTGTTTCACTGACTCATTACTTTGGGGTTTAGTAAGACACCTACGAAAACTAAATATCATTTACTTTCCTTAATTTAAAAGAAAAGCGTACAAAGAAAATTCTTGTTCATTCTAAAGTTCAGTTAAGCGCTAATATTGTTGACATTGCAATCATCGATAATATTTTCAGAAAGTTTGGCAACCACTCACTCTAGCAAGATCGCTGTCTGTGTCACAAGTCTACAATCATGCTGCAGCGGTTCGTGGGGCATGATAGCGAACTCATGTTGCTATCTTGGCCACAACTTTCTCTTGACCTAAATATAACTGGAACAATCTCACTAGTAATGTTCTGGGAAAGGCAAACAAAAGACTGCGTTTGAATCGCAGAACACTTAGAAGGCGCTAAAGGTCTACTAAAGAGACACAACACTTGACCGCCCTCTTCTGGAGCACTGCTGCGTGGTGTGGTGTCCTTACCAGATAGGATTGAGGCGGAACATCGAAAAGGTTCACAAATGGATAGCTCGTTTTGTATTATAGCGAAATATGGGACACATTTCCACGGATATGATACCCGAACTGGGGTGGCAATCGTTAAAATGGGGGCATCTTTTCGTTGCGGCAGGATCTTCTCATAAAATTTCACTCATCAGCTTTCTCTTCCGAATGCGAAAATGCGAGTATTTTGTTGGTGCCCCCCTACATAGGGAGGAATGATAATCGTAATAAAATAAGAGAAATCGGAGCTCGCACGGAAAGACGCGAGCGTTCGTTTCTCGCGCTTGCTGTTAGAGGGGACAACGGTAGAGAAACAGATTCAAGATGGTTCGATTAATCCTGTGCTAGGCACTTAACTGCTAAGTACAAAGTAATCATGTACGCACAGATGTAATGGGGCACATCCAGAATACTGTCTACATCTAAACCTATATCTACATTGATACTGTGCAAATCACACTTCAGTGCCTGGCGGAGGGTTCATCGAACCACCTTCAGAATAATTCCCTATTATCCCACTCTCGAATAGCGCGTGAAACAAAAGGAACACCTGTACATTTCCTTGCGTGCTCTGATTTCCCTTATTTTATTATGATGATAGTCCCTCCATATGTAGGTCGTTGTCAACAGAATATTTTCGCTTTCGGAGGAGAAAGTTGGTGACTGCAGTTTAGTGAGAAGATCCCACCGCAACCTTTCCGAGCGAACTTCATTCTTGCTACGGTTTGACTAAATGGACAGCCCAGAAGAGATTACCCGCAGTGCTAACTCACCCTAAGAAAAACTAACCGTTCGACAGTATTCTACATACTTCGAAAGTGAAAAACCCGATCTGTGACCGCTGCTATTTCCATCACAGAAAACATAAGACACGCCGGTGCTCCCCTGTGTTGCACAATCGAGGAAATTGGCGTTGAATGCCTATCTAGCAAGAAACGCCATAACGTCGCCTATGATGTCTCCAAATGCTTTGATCGCTAGAGCACTCGCCCGCCACTACTTTCGGTTCTCTGTAGCTCACTAAACAACTCATCATATATAAATTAACCAATCCAGAGAGAGATTCGACTCAGCTGCAATCTCCGCGCTGATATCAAACTTTCGTGGCAGATTAAAACTGTGTACAGGACGTGACTCAAGCCTGCGACCTTTGCCTGTCGCCGTCATGTGCGCTATCTACTGAACTATTCAAATGGTACTGCCACAGCTTTACTTCCACCAGTACCCCATCCGACACCTTCCAAACTCGACAAATGTTATCCAGCATAGCCTGCAGGAAAGAAGGACATGACGGGCCTAGTCACAGCCTAGGAGCTGTTTCCACAATGAGTTTCCACTTTGCAGCAAAGAGTGAGCTGATTTTAAGCGGCAGATTAAAACTGCGCACCAGACTGGGACTCGAAATTGGCACCTTTTCCAAGACGGGCATTGTAATATCACACTTTATTACGGAAATAACTGTGTCAGATACTGTGATATGTGTAGAAACCCATAGGAAAAGCGAATATTATAATTGCATTATCTCTCATTTTTATTACTTCTGCTGTTGAATGTAACGTTAAGGACTCAGATTTTGTTCTTGCTCTGACAAAGACGAAGGGAACTGTCAATATAACCTATTAAAACTCGATAGTAAGAGGAAAAGTTTTATTGAAGGAAGAAATGAACGAATGCTCATCTCTGATAAATAATTAGGCGAGACTCAGATGTAAATATTACTCATTCGAGTCATTCTAATTACTATAGAAAGTTTCAGCTACATTATGTCGACGTGTAGTTGGAGAGGCGCTGCGGAGATTGGCGAACAAACGAACAAATGAACAGAGCGACTATCAACGGACTCAAGAACATGCAAAAAGAAATCTGCCACAGCTCTTTACCAACATATTACCACAAGACAAAACACACACGCAAGGCGAGTTTAGTTTCCACGGACGTTCAGAAACACCATTTGAGAACCAAAAATCATGCTAATCTCGTCTATAAAACCAAGAAATGCAATAAAAGTAACAATATAGCACGTTCAACGACGGCACAGTTTCCACATTCCTAGTTTCAAGTCCGTAAGTACCGTTCTCCAACCTTCCAAACTTATCAAACGTTCTGCTATATATCTTGCGGGAACAGCGCTCCAGGAAATAGAAATGGCTTAGCCACGGCCTATGGGATTGTTTCCAGAATGGGTTTTTACCTCTGCGGAGTGTGCACTGTGTTCAATCTTCCTGTGAAATCAGAACTGTGTGCTTGACCGGGACGTTTGGAGATCCAGCACGTGTGTGCAGAATGTGGGGACGTGCCAACATACCAGAGAACAGATGGAAACCTCGTGTGCAGAGTTCCTCGCCACTCAGACTGGGTTCAATCGCTCGTCCCCTCCCTCACTACCCTCTCCCCCCTCCTCTCACCCCATCCCGACCACCGCGAGGCAACTGGTATCACATCATGGGACCGTTTATGGCTCGTAAACCCCGGGCTCTGTCTGTGTCGGCCAGTTTTATATAGCGTCTGCCTCTGCTTTATGGCACATTAGTTTCAATAATCCCCCACCCCCCTCTCTCTTCCATCCGGAACAAGAATCATACTTAATGGCTTGCTTCCAGCAATGCGGAAAAACCATTACTCGCCACATTCATCACAAATGTACGCGTTTACTAAATATGACCGTTTACATATTATATTATACGGCTTCACAACGTGTCGAAACGTTACGTAGGAACGATCACCTCGCCGTTTTCGCTGCTCACCACTTATCATCAACGGAGTGTGTAACCTCCCTTTGTGATAGAAAAATCTACTAAAAATAAAAAAGTAGTTAAACGGAACAGGGCTACAATTTGGAAAAATGAAAGTTATTTTGTGCATTCACTCACGAACAACACTGGACAGAAAAGGGGTACCACTGATCATGAATCCGAAAGTTACACTAATGAACGAAAAGGAAATAATTACGGTCGCCAGTCCACTAGGGCGATTTATATCCAAAATCCTGTACAAGATGATGGGAAAGAAAGACATTTATTATTAAACATTGGCGTGGCAGGTGAAGATTGTCACGTTTATCGACACTAATTTTAAGATAGTATGTAATGATAAAGAAAATTGAGAAGTCACTTTTACGTTAAGTTTGTCATTAAATTTTGAAAAAGGAAATCGAGTAATGATTTGAAAATATCCACTTAAAATGTATGTTAGTATTGAACTTCGTTACGTGAACAATGACTTTGAGAGACCTCATCAAAGAAATTTAGAGAAAGGCAAGCACTTTTTACTTTGCATTTACTTAATTTTCAAATTGAATTTCATATTATTGTCTGAATAACTGAGCCTTTTCTACTGACTTGAACAGAATTAAACACTAGAATACGTACCAAACCAAACATCCATGTGCCCCAAGCTATATGTAAAATAAATAAAACTTCCGCACTCTTAATTTGTGCATTTTCTTTAGATTTGGATTTTTTCCAGTAATAGATTCTCAAACTTCGCTTAGCATATAAGGAAAACAGGGAACAAGGACCCTGCTTGGTAACAATGTCTGGGGACAACGAGGACAAAATCACCCTGAATTTAACTGATTATAATTTAAATAAAGTTCATTAATCGAATCACATTCAGTTGTGCTGCTGGGTCAGCCGTTAATACTTTCTACCAATGAACAGTCTTACTTCAGTTCTGTGCGAGCGACGAAACTCGGAGCCGACGACGAATCTGTGTTGTTGGAACTGCTGCTGTTGTTGAAGACGGTAGCATCTTGTGGTGCCACGGGTAATTACAGGAACGCGCGTTTGTAATTAATACAGCCTCTTTCGCCCGTCCACTGTCCGTACTCCTGCTCTAGACATCTGGCCGGCGCGCGCACATGATGCCGCCGAAATGGTACTGTCTACTGCGAGATCGTTAACACCACACTTCCGTACACTACAAGCGCTGGAACCCGTCTCTCGCTCTCTCCGCGCGCTCTGCGCAACAAACCCCTACCCAAAGATCTTACAACGCACAAGCACTGCTATTATCGTTGCTAATCCATGCAAATAACAATTCCTTTGGATTTTTCCCACAGCTTATATGTTTCACAGTAAAACACTGATAAATACAATGAAACGTCAACAGACTTCTATCTAAATGTACACATACAGTGAAGCAATGTTCTTACTTATTAAAAGAAAGCATTTAAATTACAAATATTTACATACAATTGAAAAAAATATATATATCGGTAGCAGGTGGCATGCATCCTGCATTTTCGGTGTTACAAGTGTTCCAACGCCTTTTGGTAAAACAATTTCACACGGCTCGCTGGAAAACCTGCAAAGTGCGGATGTGCTAGGAGTATATTTTATTTCTTACGGTCCAATTTCAGACTTGTTAGACTGTCACAAAATAACGTCATCAAATACGCTGTAGTGCAAATTAACCAAACATTGCTAAACGGACAGATGGTTGTAACAGCAGCCAGCAATGTTCGCATCGAGTCCTCACGTTACCTGAAGGAGAACAGGAAGATTAGGATTTCGTGTCCAGTCGACATCGACGTCAAAACTCGGAATATTCCAATGTGCTGCAAGTTTTTCCTCCACCCGTCTATAGTCACTATGAAAGGCCACTTATTCTAAAGGCAAATCGTTGAGAAATTAAAAAATGCAAGATGACAATCTAAGGTGGCGACACAACCTGGACATACTCTCCAACGTCTGAATCCCAGATGAAGATACAAGATGGTGAACTGGGCATAATAGTCCAAAGTCCAGTGATCCATGATCTACACTGGGTTTTCCTGAGTTCACAATCCCCTTGTCCTATGTTTAAGTCCAGTTGTCATACATTTAAACAATTTTCTCCACTCCTCCAATGATCCAACTAAACAATTTACCCACCTCCTCCCTTCCACAGTGCAGTTTAAAGCATTGCTACCCTAAGTTTGGAGTCGCCAACGGCCTTGCTGCAGTAGTAACACAGGTTCACGTCAGATCACCGATGTTAAGCGCTGTCGGGTTTGGCGAGCACTTGGGTGGGTAACCGTCCAGTTCTCTCTAACACTGTGGGCAATTGAGGTACACTGAGAATTTGTGAGACCAATTGAGGAGCTAATTGAGTGAAAAGCGGTAGCTCCAGTAAAGAAACCTGACAACGGTCGGGAAAGCGGTATGCTGACCACATGCCCCTCCATATCCGCTTCCAAAGACACCTGTCGGCTGAGGATGGCATGGCGGTCGGACGGTACCGTTGGGCCTTCCGAGACCTGTTCGGACGGAGACAGTAAGTTTAGAGTTGACCTGTCCTAAGTTTAAAAATAGATGCTGTTTAACACAGATAACGTTGAATTATTGTTTGCTTGTATTTTACTGAAAAGTGTAATTAATCACTTAATTGTTATAAAAGTTACATGTGTATAATAGTTTTGCACTTTTTATTTGCGTAATTTTTAAAAATGCCCCTTCGTTCTAGAGAAGTACAGTACATCAGCAGTACACACTTGCACTTAACACAGTGTCTCTATTTAAGCGTCAAATCAATATAGTCTTATTATTTCATTTGGAACAGCATGAAATAAGAAACATGAATTGGTGCACTACATTTGATGCACTGTGTTTCTAGATTTTTTCTGGCACTGGTGGCAGTGAAGTTGTTCCTTCGTTCTCTAAACACAATCTAGTGGAAAATCAGCGACGTAATGTTCCAAGTTATCATACCTAGAATCAGTTTTTGCAACTTCAGGTGGTCCTCCTCTTTGCTTAGCAATACGTCACATTGATTCCAGAACTGCAATGGCGATTCTTTGACGAAATGCCATGTGATCCAGTTTACCACTGCCCTCTCTCTGGAGCTGCCATGCGTTGTGCTCTGCTGCATCGACAAAATGTGCAGTAAATAAGTAATACAGACTTTTAAGAGCCATACCTCTTACGGGTTGTTTAGTATGACCGGGATTAAGTTACTTTAGAATTCACTAACTCACTACAGCATTGTTCCCCTTACGCTTGTTTCGACTTCGTTCAGCTTCTGTTTGTTAACTTGTCAACTACGAAGAAGCTGCTGCTGCTTTCGTATCAATTATCTAAACCGGCGGATCTCAACCAACATCCATAACTATGCTCGTCACATCAATGCGTTTTGTGCAATATTCATGAATGTCTTCTATAGATCCCTCACTTTTCGTCCTTAGGAATGAATGTTAGATGTTGACTGCTCACATTATTTGCAATCCGTATGTTGTCACGTCTGCTAAGTAGAAATACTTTTTTACCTTCCTTAACATTCAGTACATGTAATTGTTGGTGCTATAACAGTCCGTATGCACTGATTCCTTTTTCTGTGGAGATGAATCGCAATCGGGACTGAATTTGATAGCGCCTGGATGCTGATATGTGCATACATATAACCCAGTGTATGCCATATACTGTCGGGCAAACTACAGGATAATTTTAATACTGGTGTAGAGAAAATATGTTACAGGATCGCGCAGCGAACGACTTACCTTCCCCCCTCCCCCCACTCCTCCCTCTCTGAGCATGAAATGAAATACGGAGATACCAGCATCATTATGCAGGCGACAAAGTTCTGGGACAGCACAACAACGCAGGCAATCAATTTTGTAGTGACGGATAACTTAATCGAAGAAAAGAAGCCTTAGATTAATTCTTAGCACCCAGTTCTGAGTTTGTTTCAATCAGTTCGGGAAATATTTCGGTGTTAGGGTTGCTGTGTAACATATCCTTTCGTTAGTGAACAAGGCGTATTCCACTAGGCTCGAAGCACCATTTCGTTACTGCCTCAGACGTTCCGTTACTCGCATGCTGTTTTCCTCTCATGCACTTCGTGCCCGACTCGGGCCAAGTCGGTAGTTCTCCATGCCACCCCTTCAATCCGTTACACTCACGGAAACGTATCGTTAGTCACCAGTTTTCGGTAGATGGGTAACACAGATCAACACAGCTGGCGCAGTGAAAGTTCTTCATTTCATCTTGAGTGATTACGTGATGTCTTTTGTTTTTGAATGGCGATACCAGTGTGGGTACACATACGCACCATACTTCTCGAGGCTATAAACATGTTACTTATATATTGTTTCACCCAAAGTCAGCCGGTCGTTACCACTAATTAGGTTCCTGTAAATCAGTTTCCTTATGCTATACCCATTATAAAGAGTTGTGCCAAGTAAATCCCTCCTCTGTAGGTCTATTCTATAAGTGTTTCAAGGAGATTGCGTTAATAGTTAATTCGTAAGTCTCAGCATTGTATATGAGAGAGCATTTTCAACACAGGATACATTTCGGACTTTCTTTTACAAGTAATTCAGTTTTCAAAACATGGCAGAGAGTTTACCTCTTTCATTTGATTCACTCAAATAGCAAAGTACCAACATAAAAATACCATTGCTAAAATAATCGTTCATCGTTTATCAGTTACAAAATAGGTGATAATATTGAAAGTTATCATAATGAAAGAAACGATTATGTGTGAATGCAGCTTCAGGCGAAACAAGCACTGTACCATTGTGAGGGATATAGTGTGCCAGGACTCACCCCAATTAACTGCAACTAGCGCCATGCCATCATAATGCTCCTGTGCGTAGCAAAGTGTTGTGCCATAACCTATGAGTGATATTAAAAATTAAAATAACATTTCCAAACTTAGTTAGGGTACGCTTCAGTATATTAATGTTAAAACTGTTGAATCTCAGAATGATAACATCAATAAGTTTTGCTAAATATGTTACTTTTAAGAAGAAAATAAGTGTCACAAAATAATGAAGCTAGAAGGCCATAAATTGTTCAGAATGGGTAACTTATGTCACTATCAAAAGTTACAAATCTCAACCCGATCGGAGTAATATTTTGGTCAAAATCGGCGTTTTTACGAAAGTTTGAAGACACGAAGTATTAGACTCACAAGGATGCACATTCGTACGTAGCCTGTTTGATATAAAAACATTAACTATGTGACTCTACTATACTACCTCTATTAGTTTTCAAGTAATTTACTAAAAACTAGATTTGGAATGAAGGACGTCTCTATTCATAATAGCTTAAGCATGATATGTATTTATTTCAGAAAGTTTTAATTCAGCACTTGATTACAGTGATGAAATAATACAGCTGTACCAAGTTAAAGACTTTAGTGTACATAACAATCATTACGAGGTATCTATAAGAGGCAGTTCAAAGGTCATTTTCTACTGTCAGTTCCACTCTAAAAATTCTAGCCGGGCAAGTTTAAATGCAGTCGAGCCAAAACGTTTTCAGTAACTACTACCAACCTAACTACATTTGATATTTGATAGCCAAAGATCACAGGCCCTGAAGACCACGCGCTGCTTCCACAAACTGCCTCCATTCCTTATTGTTTTGTGCTCGGTTTCTCCAGGTGTCTTCAGTCCCCAGAGCTGCTGGGTCCTTCGCCAGGTCGTCCATCCAGCGCTGCCTTGGTCGTCCAATGGGTCGTTTGGTGTTTGCTTTCCCCTCTAGTGCCAACTTCACCTGTCTTACATCTGGCAAACGGGCTACATGGCCCACCCATCATATTCTTTTGCTCTTTATCTTCTGTAGGATAGTTGGCTGTCGTATCAGAAGGTAGATCTCCTCGTTTTTCCTCCTCCTCCATTCTCCGTTGTCGAAAACTAGTCCCCATATCTTCCTCATTACTCTTCTTTCAAATATTAATAGCTTTTCCTTTTCTCGCTTAGTCATTCATGCTCGTCATGTTTCTGAACCGTACATTACTGCTGGCACATATCACTGTGTTGCAGGTTTTCATCTTAGTGTTCACTGAGATAGATTTAGAGCCGAGCGTCTCTCTGAGGGAATGCATGCATTTCATTCCCACGGCTATTCTTTGCTCGATGTCCATTTTTATGTTGTTGTCCGTGGTAAACCAAGATCCCAAGTACTTGAACTGGTGCACTGTCTTGAACCTCTTGCCATCTATCTCAAGAAATTCTTCCAGCTCTTGTCTTCTACCTAATTGCATGAACTCTGTTTTGTCTTGATTCACTTTGAGCCCTACCTTCTGTGCATTATTGTCCATTTTCTGGTATATTCCTTTCAACTTATGCTCTGATTCACTTAGTAGTACTATGTCAGCGGCATATGCGAGACAATTGAAGTTACCGTCCATCTGTACTCCAGCCCACTCCTGTTGCCTACACTATTTTATTGCTTTCTCTAAGATGACACTGAACACAACACATGAGAGAGCATCACCTTGTCTGAGGCCTCTCTCACACTCGAATGTTTCTGTTGTGGCTCCTCAGAAACGTACTGTGCCTTTGACCCTTCCATACAAGCTTGCACCATTCTCACTAGCTTCTCAGGGATTCTGAAGTCACGCATTGCATTGTATAGACTATTCCTGTGGATGCCGTCATACGCACGTTGAAAATCGAAGAACAGGCTGTAGATATCTTTATCATATGCCCAGTATTTTTCAAACAATTGTCTTAGCGTGGAAATGTGATCTATTGTCGATCGGTTTGGTAGAGAGCCAGCTTGGTACTCCTGTATGTTGTCCTCTATGAATGGTTGCAACTTTCTGAGGATAATGATGGACAGTACCTTATACGTTACAGTCAAAAAGCTTATTCCTCTGTAGCTACCACATTTCATTTTGCTTCCCTTCTTGTATACTGGGCATATTATAGCCAATTTCCATTATTCTGACAGTGTCTCCTTCTCCAATATCAATTGGATCATTTCATATATCTCTAAGTGCAACCTCACACATCCCTCCTTAATTCTGATGTTATTCTTTCTTCCCTGGGGCTTTGTTGTTTCTTAATCGTTTGATAGCGATCTTCACGTCTTCCTCTCTAACTTCCATCTCTTCCTCATCTTTTCTTTCCTCCGTAGTGTCTACAGGGTCTGGGCAATTCAACAGTTCTGAGAAGTATTCTTTCCATCTTTCTACAATTCTTTCCTTGTCATTTATCAAGTTGCCGTTCTTATCTCTGATGAAAAAAGTTGGGGTCTGAAATCAACGTTGCCGATTTTTTATGTATTGGAAGAATTGCCTTGAATTCTTGTCTTGGCTCTCTGCCTCAACTTGTTCTAGCAAATTGTTTAGATATATTCTCTCCTTTGCTCTTAGGATTCGCTTTGTCTCCCTTCTGACGTTGATAAAATGTTCCCTTTTCTGCTCATTTTCCCTGTCAGCTAGCAACTTCTCCCCCATCTTCCTTCTCTTTTCTCTTGCCTTCTGGCATGTCTCGTTGAACCATTCCCTCTTCTTCATTATCTTCTTTCTTCCCAATACATCCTCCGCTACACTTAGTACCATGGACTTCATTTCTTTCCACTTTTCTTCCACGTTCTCTCTTGCTTCCAGGGTCTCTAGGACTCAAAACGATTTTTCATTTCTACAGCATATTGTTCTTTAATGGCACTTTCTCGTAGTTTCTCAACATTCAAAGCAGGTTCTAGTTTCTCCTTCTTCCTATGCATGTAGGTGAACATGAGTTTAAGCCTAAGCACAACGAGGAAGTGGTCTGACGCACAGTCGGCTCCTCTACAGGAAGTGACGTTCAGGACTCTATGGCTATAGGGCTGGTTCATCAAGATGTGATCTGGCTGTTGGTTCTTCCATCCGGTGAGCATCATGTTCCCTTGTGTTCGAAGAAAGTCAGGTTCTTTGAGATATCTAAGTTGATCATCCTCTGACCAATCTCATTGGTCTCATCATGTAAACTGTGCCTTCCTATAGTTGGTATGTAGAATTCTTCTTTTCCTGCTTTTCCATTAGTCTCCCAGCACTATCCTGATATTTATAGTTGGTGTGCTCTCAACTGTTTGTTCTAGTTGGTCATAGAAGTCTTCCTTTTCCTCATCTGTTTTATCCTCAGTCGGGGCATGAACATTGATGAATGTGATGTCTGACACTTGCTTTCCAAGTACTTTGTAGAATATTCTCTTGTGAACACCTTTGAATTCTTTAACCGAATTTGCTGCTTTATTGTGAATTACAGAACCAGTGCCGAATCCGCCGTAGAATAGTGTGTATATATCCTCTTTGTGAGTTCCCTCTCCTCGCCATTTTGTCTCTTATACCGCCACCAGGTCCAGTTTATATCGATTAATTTCTGACGCCATAGTCTGGATGGTTCCTGGTCTATACAGGCTCTGAACATTCCAAGATCCAAAATTCTGAATTTCTAAATTACATACCGTTTTTCCTTTGCAGTTTTCGTATTGTGTTGTATCCATCTATGTCCGAGGCAAGTTTGTGTTTCGTAACAAAGAGCTTTTAACAGGATTGCGATGTTAGTCCCATGCCCAACCCTCCTCCTTTATCCGGGCTTGGGACCGGCAGTGGCTGTTGCAAGGTAACTGACCCTAGGTGGAGTTAACTACATTCAGAAAAAAATTAAGGAGATGGTAAACTGTTAAGACAGACATATTAATTAACACGTGTCTAAGAAAGGGACGATTTAGATTCTGCTACCTGTACCTAGAGCAGTTGACAGTGGATGTTCCATCCGGCAGTCTGCTGTGCCCTCATATAAATACGGCTAGACAGGCAGTGAAAAGAAACACTTTGCACCGAGATATCAATCTGTCCGTGTCAGTCAAACGCCTGTGTATGTGCTGTACCTCAGATGACGTCACAACCAGGTAGCTACCAAATGCGTTTTTAGTAATAGTGACAAGTGAATACGCGAGGACGGTACGCCGTTCTGGATTACTTAGAAGTAGCTGTTTGTGTGCCAACTATAATGTTGAAAAAACTGCTTGGCAGGTGGCGACATTATATTCCACTTTGAAGGTGAGCAATTAACTTTGATAATTATAAGTCGGGGCGATAAACCATTTTACTGGGAACCTGCCGTATAGGTCGTTTCTAAAGTGATAATAGTGGTGTTTTCGAAAGGGACATTATTACTATTATCAGGAATATTACTATGTTTGTGTGTCTGAACGTTTCCTGAATATATTAATCAGGTACAACGCAAAAATTTTATTTATAGTCATAGTTCCTGATCTCACTGAGTAAATAGCAAGTAGGAACAGTTTCTTTCAGTGAGTACGAAGAGTACTGTAAACTTGCAGAATGGAAATTACGGTCAGTATATTCTCCATCACTTTCTGGCTGACCACAAAAATAGTTTTCAGACTCTTGATAACGGCGAAGAAGATTATTTATTTTACCTGCCACCCCACGTATGGTGTATCGGTAGCGAAATTGAAATCTGAAAGTGATCGATACAAAACAGGAACCCGGTAGGGACTAACAGGATACCAGTGTGAAGTATGACGAAATTAGTGCGAGAACAGTGTTAAGATTTGCTCTCAAGTGTGGAAACTAAACTATGAGTGTTAGCTACAGTAACCATCAGTGTGAGGGAAGGAGGTAAGAAGATGTCATTACATCACACCTACCACCGCCTGCAAGGTTAGAAGAAGACAGTGCATCATCTTGGTGCTGCATGGGCCTACAAGTTACTTGCACGCTAATACGTGTCCTCACCGAAGCCCAGACACCCCCTGGAGCTACTGCAACAGGCGATACATGCCATCCTCATCGCCACAGCTGCTGCTGCCCGCATTACGTCGCAGCAAATCGCGTCACGTTTGCTGGTACAACGCGCCAGCATCGCTCGTCGAAGTTAAGCAATGAAGTTAATTCAAAAATATTTAAAGTATTTGTTAACTGATTCTAACAGGCAATTAAAAGTGAAATACACTACTGGCCATTAAAATTGCTACACCACGAAGATGACGTGCTACAGACGCGAATTTTAAGCGACAGGACGGAGATGCTGTGATGTGCAAATGATCAGCTTTTCAGAGCATTCACACAAGGTTGGCGCCGGTGGAGACACCAACAACGTGCTGACATGAGGAAAGTTTCCAACCGATTTCTCATTCACAAACAGCAGTTGACCGGCGTTGCCAGGTGGAGCGTTGCTATGATGCCTCGTGTAAGGAGGAGAAATGCGTACCATCACGTTTCCGACTTAGATAAAGGTCGGATTGTAGACTGTCGCGATTTCGGTTTATCGTATCGCGACATTGCAGCTCGCGTTGGTCGAGATCCAATGACTGTTAGCAGAATATGGAATCGGTGGGTTCAGGAGGGTAATACGGAACGCCGTGCTGGATCCCAACGGCCTCGTATCACTAGCGGTCGAGATGACGGGCATCTTATCCGCATGGCTGTAACGGATGGTGCAGCCACGTCTCGATCCCTGAGTCACATCTACAGGAACAGTTCGGCGACGTTTGTAGCTGCATGGACTATCAGCTCGGAGACCATGGCTGCGGTTACCCTTGACAATGCATCTCAGACAGGAGCGCCTGCGATGGTGCACTCAACGACGAACCTGGGTGCACGAATAGCAAAAGTCATTTTTTGGGATGAATCCAGGTTCTGTGTACAGCATCATGATGGTCGCATCCGTGTGTGGCGACATCACGGTGAACGCACGTTGGAAGTGTGAATTCGTCATCGCCACACTGGCGTGATGGTGTGGGGTGCCATTTGTTACACGTCTCGGTCACCTCTTGTTCCCATTGACGGCACTTTGAACAGTGGACGTTTCATTTCAGACGTGTTACGACTTGTGGCTCTACCCTTCATTCGATCCCTGCGAAACCCTACGTTTCAGCAGGATAATGCACGACCGCATGTTGCAGGTCCTGTACAGGCCTTTCTGCATCCAGAAAATGTTCGACTGCTGCCCTGATCAGCACATTCTCCAGATCTCTCACCAACTGAAAACGTCTCGTCACGATACGCCAGTCACTACTCTTGATGAACTGTGGTATCGTGTTGAAGCTGCATGGGCAGCTGTACTTGTACACGTCATCCAAGCTCTCTTTGACTCAATACCCGGGCCAGAGGTGGTTGTTCTGGGTACTGATTTCTCAGGATCTATGAACCGAAATTGCGTGAGAATGTAATCACATGTCAGTTCTACTATAATATATTTGTTCAATGAATACCCGTTTATCTTCTGCATTTCTTCTTGGTGTAACAATTTTAATGGCCAGTAGTCTATAATGTTTAGGATTATGTGCAAGTTGAGATGGAACCAATCTCTGACGATGAATCCTCAGATTTTGAAATTGAAATCAACAAGGATGGTTCTGTCAAAGTAAAGAATCCAGAATCTGTAGGTGATTTGTCAGAAGTAGAATCGGAGGTAAATTTCAATGTTACTGCATAGTTGGAACCAATTGCTGATGATGACGTAAGTGAAGTTGACGTCATAAAAGAAAAAGTTGAATTAATAGGAGTTTAAGATAATGAAACTGAGTTCAGTATTTCTGTACTTCAGCTGAGTCGGGGAATGCTAGAAATGTCTTTAAAACCGGTTGAAATACCAAGTGGCAAGGTAGAGACACCAAATTGAATGCAATTACTGTTTTCTAAATTTGAATAGGACCATAAAGAATTGAACAATAAGATGGAATCCAAAAGTAAACAGTTAAACACTAAGATTGAATCTGGTAGTAAAGAACTAAAGAATATTTGTGAAGAACTATAGGACAGTAATAAAGAACTAAACGATGAAATAACCTCAAAACTGAATAGCTTAAATTATAAAACTGATTCTAACCTCCATGATCTGCAAGTCAAAGTAGGGCTACAGCCAACTAAATTGCATAGTATTTTCGAAACCGAGACTGATGGAGTTCACAAAGATTTCAAAGAGGCAGATGATTTTGTGGAAGAGAGGTTGTCAGAAAGAATAAGCAATGAATCCCAATGTTGCTTTAATCAGTTCGAAGAAGTAACTAATGAAGTAAATGCTTGTCAAAAAGATATTAAGAAAGTAAAATCTGACTGTGTCTAATTATATTAGGACGTTGATAAAGCATTTTCTGGAAGAGTGGAGGCACTAGACTACAAATAGAAGAACTAAGTATTAGTAGCGTAGAAAATAGAGTACCCCTGGAGCTCTTGCAGTACTATACATAGCATTCAGCTGACGGCACTTTCATCGGATGTCGTCAGCCTTTAGTCTTTGATCCAGATTAAAACAATTCAGCCATTACTGTTCCGCAAGGATTTTGAGAATGTTTCAGCAAATGCATGGTCAGAACGACAAAAAATTCTTTCATAACAAGTAATTTGTCACGAGATGCTTTGCGACGTTCAGCTGACGTAATGATTATATGCAAAACTTTTTCTCAATTTAAAACTGCACTTGTAATGAGCACTGGCCACATAACAAGCAAAACGATGTTTTAAGAGGGTTTTGGAGTGGTAAGAAGTTTACTTCAGGTTGTGAATCAGTTAAAGTGCTTTCTAAATGGTGGGTTTCAAGGCTGTCACATACGGCAGAAAAGATGAAACTAGAAATGATTATCATGGGACTAGAAGGTAAACTGCCTTTGGCAGAAAGGAATCATTTCCCCACCGAGATATAACGTAGATAGGTTCACTGAGTATCTGGAGCGAGTAGAAAGTGTAACTGCTGCTGAGGAGCAGGTGCATAATAATAATAATAATAATAATAATATAATAGGTCTTCTAACAATCACGTAAGAAAACGAAATAGTGGCAGAGGGAGCGTGAACGTTGGAAGTATGGGGGTTCAGAATAAAATATTTAAATATCATGGTGAAGGCAGTGGTAGTGGAAGAGAAGGTAGACAGCCACCGCGCTTTCACAATAATTATTACGATGAAGGCACAAATGTAAATAATGTGCCGTTGAGTTAAGAAGGAGAGCAGAATGCTACCCCGTTTTACTTTGAATCGAATAAACACAATAGGCTGCGTGTGCAAAACTAACAACACTTTATGAGGAAACTGGCGCTCACCAAGCGGAAACAGTAAAACAGCGTTAACAAAAACACAGACCACAGTCAGTCAGCACAAGCAAACCGATAACAGGGATGATGAAACACAAACAGACAGTACCAGTGATGTGCTAAACCACTATAGTTATATGGTAGACAGCATTTTGGACACACTAGAAAATTGGATCAAGAAGGAAAAGGAAAACACTACAGATAACGGGGAGGAACAATTAACGGGCCTGAATCAGATAAGGACGAAGATGAAGTGAAGGCTTACATTTTCGACAATAATGGCAGTCTAAAGGCTAAAGTTTCGGTAGAGGAAGTAGAGTCAGTTTTGCAAAGTTTTAAAGAGCAGGAGTTGTTGGATGAAGGGCTTATTACTAATCATAAAGTCAAGGAACCTACCAGCTGTATCGACTAAACAGTAAAAGCCTACGACGGTGTTATAGATAGCAATGTTGCACAGGAACGCACTTACTCAGAGGTAGAGGGTAGATTAGCTGATGTGCAGCAAATAAAAGTAGAAGTCGTCAAGTGCTTTGATTTAAAATTGGTGGACAGATTGAAAAAGGCAGGTGACAATGCAAAACTGATGACCCTGTGAATCTGAGTGTAAATGTACTTGCAACTGAACAAAATTACTTTAGCTAGGAAGAGACTGAAAAGCATTTACTAGAAGTTTTATATGAGGAACCTGTTCAAACTAGAGTAACTTACTCTATTATAAAAACTAACATCTCAGGAGTAACAGTGCATTGTCTTCTTGATGGTGTCTGAAGCAAGTACTTTGTCCCAAGCATTCTTTGATTCTATTCCTGATAAGGATGAATTAACTATCACGAATTTAAGTGGTTTAAGAACAACAGGTGCTACTGGAAAAGTTTCTACACCAGTACAGCGCAAAGCTTTGACACTGCTTGGTATAGGTAACATAATAATAGATCATCTTTGTTTAATCATACTCAGTTTAAGTCTTGAAATGTAATAGGCACAAATCTTTTAACAAAGTATCAAGGAAGGATTACTGACTTTCATCAGAGCCACTTAGTAGTCACCTTACAAGATTCTCGAGTGATTACAGAGCTTTTCACAGGAAATTATATAGGTAACAATAATGAACAACAGGAACTGTGTATTGGAGTAATGAAGAATAAGGGGTACTTGCTGGAAGATACTGTATTCGAGAATATTGTGCAAGATGCTATTGGGGAAAAGAAGCATACACTCAAAGAAATAGAGGCTAAGGGCCAGTCAGCAGATCAAATTTCTGATCAAATAGCTTTGGACAGAAAAAAAAGTTTGACACAAAATCTTCCTCCACTAGTTTTAACATTGGTGGACTGGTGTAAGTCAAAACTAAAGATAAATCTAAGAAAATTTCAACGTAAACAAAGAGTTTATGTATGGTTATCAACAACCATTCTGGACAATAAATAAGACTCATGGAAGCGCATACCGTTTGTAAGCCCAAAAAGTAAGAAAGAACTAGGTCTACAAAACATCGAAGACCTGTAGCCGTTGGAAACTAACAATAATTACATTCTCTAGGGAGTCTGCCACTCTTTGGCGGATACACAGTTTGGCATACTGTGCGGTCCCAGCTGGATGAAACATTATTTCCCTTTCAGGTTTCATTGTCTTCTTCCGTTCTATCTGTAGTATCTAAGGAATATATGCATGTTGTAAATATACTATTAGTTTATAAAATCTTGCTAGTAAATAAGAATGATTCCCAAAATTGTCTACACCGAAATGATGCGTTATAATAATACATGAGAGCTAGTTTGCAATAGTAAATTCTAATGTAAGAATTATAATGGGTAACTTACGAGCACAAATTATAGATAGATAACGGCTAAAGTTAACAAATAATAAGTAAGATCCATAAAAAGGATTAGTAACTACAAAGTACAGAATACTTTGCGCTAAGGGAAGTAACTGAATCTGAAAATGTCTGAAATCTGAAAGAATAAACTCTGTATAAATTAATAATTATCAGTTGGAAGTAAGATTTTCTGTATGCAAGAGGTGGTCTACATCTACATCTACATGGATACTCTGCAAATCACATTTAAGTGCCTGGCAGAGGATTCATCGAACCACTTTCACAATTCTCTATTATTCCAATCTCGTATGCCGTGCGGAAAGAATGAACACCTATATCTTTCCGTACGTGCTCTGATTTCCCTTACTTTATTGTGGTGATCGTTCCTCCCTATGTAGGTCGTTGTCGACAAAACATTTTCGCATTCGGAGGAGAAAGTTGGTGATGGAATTTCGCGAGAAGATTCCGTCGCAATGAAAAACGCTTTTCTTTTAATGATTTCCAGCCCAAATCATGTATCATTTCAGTGACACTCTCTCCCATATTTCGCGATTAATACAAAACGTGCTGCCTTTCTTTGAACTTTTCCGATGTACTCCAATCTGGTAAGGATTCCACACCACACAGCACTATTCTAAAAGAGGACCGACAAGCGTAGTGTAGGCAGTCTCCTTAGTAAGTCTGTTACATTTTCTATGTGTCCTGCAAATAAAACGCAGTCTTTGTTTAGCCTTCCCCACAACATTTTCTATGTGTTCCTTCCAATTTAAGTTGTTCGTAATGGTAATGAAATGTTGCCGTTAGAGCAAGCCAAAGCGTTTTGATATTAATTAAACGAGATTTGTAGAAGTGGTGTGAGGATCACACCAAATATATGTAAATAATGAGGTCAGTAGACTGACGAAGATAAAAGAGAGAAAGAAGTGTCGAAATACATGCCTAAAGGAAAACAGCGAGAATTAGGAGTTACGAAGTCAGTAGGCTGGCATATGTGGTAAAATAGTAGGAAATTTTGTGAGTAATTCCCATACATATCATAGAAGGTCAGTTAACAGTTAAGTATTGACACATACACCCAAGAATACAGATAAACGACTGTGTTAAGAAATGCAGGTTGTAGAGTATTGCTATGTTACTATAAAACAGCTTTTTGATTACGGGATGCCAAACTGCTGTCAAACAAAAGACTTCTTTAGCATACTAATCCATGCGATAATTTTGCCATATGAAGACAGAACTTACTAAGGGTACTGAATTTCCAAAATAAAGCAACATATAAGGTAAAGAAGTAATTTGCAAACTAGCTCAAAATGTGAATATTTTAAAAACCTAGGTTGACTTTCAGACCGTAATAGCTATGGTTTACAGAAAGAAAAAAAAAAAACGAATTGCAAAGTTTGTGATTCAAGCTTCATAATGAAGTAAAATTTCACGATTTTATTAAGTGACGTTTGCCAATAATCATTTTCAAATTTTAAGTAATAGTTTTCGAAATAATTTTTTTAAAAAGAAAAACAGTCTTTCCGATTTCTCAATTGTTTATTTCAGCTATAGAAGGAAAATAGATTATAGAATGTATTTAGACGTAAATTGAGAACAGAAGCTTATGCTATGTTATCTGTTTCTCAGGGACATGGAGGAATCGTGAAAGTCAGCCTGTAAGGTGTATTGGAGAGGGAACTGGGAAAGACACATACAACAGTGACTCCTCCCCTGTCCCTTTTGATAACAGAGTATCGTGAAAAACACAATACATGGTCCTTTCCTACCATTTACCTTCAATGATATAATGAAAGTGATTTGTAAGGACACATTCACAATGGTACCTACGATTGTGATTAAATGAGTGAGTACTGAAAAGAGAAATGTTTTTGGGTGTTTCTCTTTCAGGTTAAGACTGAAACTTCTAAACCATAAGATTAAGTTTTTAAAAATTGAAAATTTTATTTCATATTTCTATGTAATTTTATGAACGTAATTTGTAAAAATCCATTATTACATGTTCTTCTATATATTTAGCTAAAATCAAATTCATTTAAAAAAGGACAGCTACTTGTTTCTCATATTTAATTTTGTTCAAAAATTTTTTTTTCGCTAAAATAAAGAGAGGGTGATGTGACAGAAGGAGTGTTGTATCATTGTGGGAGATTCATAGGCGAGTGAGTGTGCCGCGACTTATCCTAGTTCACTGCTACTATCGCCAGTCATCAATATGTGGCTATGTGTAGCATTTAAAGTATTGCGCCATAATCAAAGAATGAAATTAGTACGTATATTAAAGTTGAAACTGTTAAATCTCAGACTCATCAGATGAATACGTTTTGTTAAATATGTTTAGCACATCTGATCATTCTGAGGCTTACAAAAAAAAAAAAAGTGACGCTAAATAATGAAGCTGGAAAGCCAAAAACTGTTCAGAAAGCGCAAACGTATGTCACAGGCAAAAGTTACAAGTCTCAACTTGATCGGAGCAATATTATGGCCGAAATTGACGTGTTTACGAAAATTTGAACGCGCCAAATATTAGACACAGAAAGATGAAAATTCGTACGTAGCCTCAGTTTAATATAGGAACAATAACTGTGCGACTCCATTAAGCTGCCTCCATTAATTGTTAAGTAATTAACTGAAAACTAAATTTGGAACGAAAAAGTTCTTATTCATAATAGATTAAATATGATTTGTATTTGTTATAGAAAGTTCTAATTACAGAACTCGATTACACTGATGAAATAATACAGGTGCACCAAGTTCCAAGACTTTAGTGTAAATAACAATCATTACGAGGAATCTATAAGAGGCAGTTTAGAGATCATATTCTACTGTTGTTTCCATTCTAAAAATTCTAGCCGGCAAAGTTTAAATGCAGTGGAGCTAAAACTTTTTCATTCATTAAAGCCAACTTAACTCTATTCATATAAAAGTCAAGAAGGTTGTAAATAGTTAAACGACAGAGATATTAATTAATACGTGTCCAAGAAAGGAGCCATGTAGATGCTGGAACCTGTGCCTAGACCAGCTGGCAGCAGATGTTCCATTCGGCGATCTGCTGCGCCCGCATGGAAATACGGCCAGAGAGACAGTGAAAAGAGACTCTTTGCACCGAGATATCAATCTGTCCGTGTCAGTCAAACGCCTGTGTGTTGCTGTGCCTCAGATGACGTCACAGCGAGTCAGTTACGAAACGTGTTTTCAGTATAAAAGTGGCAAGTGAATACGCGAGGACTGTACACCGTCCTGAATCAGTTACATTTCATGGAAGTAACTATTTGTGTGTCGGCTATAATGTTCACAAAACCGCATGTCAAGTGGCGAGATTATTTTGCACTTTTAAATTGAGCAATTAATGTTGGTAATTATAAGTCACGGTGACAAATCATTTTACTTGGAACTTGCCGTAGATGTCGCCTCTAAACTGCTAATAGTGCTGTTTCCGATAGGTACATTATTATTATTATCAGGAATATTTTTATGTTCGTGTCTCGCTGAGCAAACAGCAAGTAGGAACATTTTCTTTCAGTGAATACAAAGTGTAATGTGGACTAGAAGAATGGGAATTACGGTCAGTATGTTCTCCATCGCCTTCTGGCTGACCGCAAAAATAGTTTTCAGACTCTTGATAATGCCGAAGAACATTATTTATTTTACGCACCACCCCGCAACCTGTTTGCTTTACTTCTGAATTGTCTCTTTCTGAATATTTAATCTCTTTACGAACGTAAGCTGTTGCATACCGGAAAAATTCATTTTTAGAAAATAAATATCTGCATCAGCTAACCTCAACTTCACAGTTAAGAACTAAATCTGTCGGCGGAAATTAGAAGCAAATCTGGCTGCGAGAATGTAAATGAAATATGCACCGTCTCAACCAAAACTGCCTGTATACAAATAGATAAATAAAAGTAATAATAATAACAAGATAAATAAAGACTCTGAACTTTAATGAAAAGTGTGGGGTCACCGCCAGACACCACACTTGCTAGGTGGTAGCCTTTAAATCGGCCGCGGTCCGTTAGTATATGTCGGACCCGTGTGTCGCCACTATCAGTGATTGCAGACCGAGCGCCGCCACACGGCAGGTCTAGAGAGACTTCCTAGCACTCGTCCCAGTTGTACAGCCGACTTTGCTAGCGATGGTTCACTGACAAATTACGCTCTCACTTGCTGAGACGATAGTTAGCATAGCCTTCAGCTACGTCATTTGCTACGACCTCGCAAGGCGCCATTACCAGTTACTATTGATGCTGTAAAACATGTACCGTCAAGAGCGATGTTCACCAATTATGGATTAAAGTTAAGTATTCCAGAAGCTACATACCTTTTTTGCTAGTCTCAATTCCTTGTCCTGTTCCAGACCTCACGCCAGCCTGCGTGAGCTTAAACGCGTGCCTTTCGGCTTCCTCCTAGTGGATTGGCTGTCTTGCCAGTCCACAACAAAAATAATAAAACTCAACACCATTAGCTGACGCTGTGAAACTGGAAACTCGTACCTCCTGTCAGTGGCTTACCTCAGTCACATTGGAAAATGCCGTGCAACTGCTGTCATAGAAAAAGAAGAAAAAGGGCGTCTCAGTTTCTGAGCTGCTACAATCTATAGTAAATCACGGTAAGGCAAAGTGATCTCTAAAATTAAATGCATACTTGCTTCACGCAAAACCTGTCATAGAAAAGAATGTTTATCAGGTAACTGGAGCGGGATAATGACGTATGATGATCTGTGTTACTCTCTAGACAGAATATCTTCTCAAGAAACTCCATTAAAAAAATCCTCTTAAAAAATTTATTTGCACTATCCTATTTACAAAATTTCACCGTTAAGGGTTTAGCAAGCAATAAAAATCTATTTCATAACAAACTACAGTTAAGGAACGCCAACACTGGAGACATGGAAAACGTAGCTCAATACGGAAATTCATTCTCACACAAATGTACTTTTATTAATTGTTAAATTCTTTTCGTCGTTTCAAATCCACTAACCCCGACTATGACAAAACTTTATAAAAATAGCAATAAATTGCTGATTTGGATGTCTGTGTTGAACCAGAAATGCTTAATAAGTGTTGCCACAATAAAGTTAATTATTTTATTCACTACATTAAATCCCGATGTTCTCAAAATAGAATCTATTTTGGCAATCCGTCTCAGTTCATGAATACTGATATTACTCCTTTTGCAATAATAATATCTTTCATCATATCAATAAAATAATTTCTAAGAGCTCCATGTTCTGAGCTGTCCTGTACAAGCTCTCAACCCCCGCTACAATTCCTTATCTCCTCTCCTCGCGATCAACACTTAACACCAGAGCATCTTCGCAGAGCAAGAATGACCTAAGTAGTCTCCGGGCACCCTAGCATCTCTGACGGGTCTGCGCATGCACAACTAAACGGTACAAATACTACATGTGTGTCCTAAGACTTCCAAAAACAAGGAAATTACATATAACATTATACACACACTCTTTTCGGTACTTGGAGAGACCAACGTCCCACGGCTGTAAGCGGTATGTGGCCTGTGAAGAGGTGCCGCCATCACAGGGCGGCCTGGCTCCAATCAGCGTTGTGCAGCCAGTGGAGGGATGACAGCACCGAACCGGCAAGCGGCTAACCTCAGAAGCGGGCAGTGGCCCACGGTGCAGGCGAGAGACTGTGCAACTGCACAGGACTGGACACGCTGAGGCCTGCTGAAACATGCCGCGGAACCAGCGTGGATGAGTCGGCTCACAGCAGACCCACACGAGCAGAGCCAGACTGCAACGAGTTTGCCCAAGGAAGCGAAGGCAGCTCGGCTGCTGCACCTCCAAGGACTCGAACTGTAGGCCACCGGATACCCCCCCCCCTCTCCCCAGTTGGAGGATGTTAAGACTACAGCACTGGTCTCAGCATGGGCGCCCCGGTCACAGCTATCAGCTGCAGCGTCCAGAAGTGGAGACTGGTTGATCCATGTACACTTGTAGACAATCGTAAGCCCCCACGCTGAGCTGTCGGCAGTACCTACGACTAGAATGCACCTGTTTCTATCATCTAAACCATAACGCATCCATGGCTCACACTTGAAGCAGTCGTATCATCCAAGCAGCAGTGTCTCTGCCTTTCTGCTGCATCAGAGCTATTATACCTCTGGTCCCATTGCTTGGCCTTAGCATGTGGTACCCGTCACATCATTTCAGAGATATCACTTGTCACATCAACAAACAGCCCCTGATGTAACTTTACCTGTCAAGCCTGAACTGGACTGTTTTCGTGGTCTCTTGCAGTAACAGTGGACTATATCTATTTTGCTCAGCCGTGCCCAGCAAATTATCTGCGCTGCAACAGCGCAAAGTAAGTGAGATTGCCACTCGACTACATTCTAGTACTACAACAGTTTCGCCGAGAGACTCATAGCATTCAGTGCGAGTGCGAAGCTATATCAGTAAAAGACTTTAGTACGGGATTTCTTAATAATGCAATTTGAATAATACCTGTCGAAAATATTTTGGTACAAGTTCATCATAACACACAGGAAACCGGAACGGATGAGGACTTGTAAATAACACTCATGGCTCAATTTGTTGTACGCAAAATTTGGTTTTGTAAGCAGAATTTCGATGGATGTATTCATCAATAATTTATAATTACAAACAATATATTTCAGTTATAATTTCCACTGATTTAATGATACTGTACAGTTATGTGCATGGGACTGACCTGTGTTAAAACCATGAAGTGGCATCACTTTGCCGATTAAAATACGGTCCTGTCGGCCGATGTCTGAGACGTGCTAAAAATTGCTGTTTTGAAGAGCGCGTGGCAGCGCGTAGTGTGAATCAGTCTCCCTCAGTTTCTGGCGGTGGCGCCGCTGTGGCAATCGTAGCTTTCATGTCTCCCTCTGGTGGGAAAGGGGAAAGGTGGCCTGTTTACGTGCATTTAAGGGGCGCTATGAGCTCGCCAGTGTCCCCACCCCCTGTTGTGTCCCCCTTACCCTCCATCTCTACACCCTCCATCTCCTTTCCCAGGGTGGCTTCCATCAACTCCCCCTCCCGGATGATGCCCTCTCTCCCTCCATTTACCCCTCCTATCAACTCTGATCCTCACTCCCCCTCCTTTCCTCTGTCCTTTTCCTGGGCTCCCTCTCCGCCCCTTCCATCCTCTTTCCTCCCCACCTCCCCTCTCTTTGCCCCCTTCTCTCCCCTGCATCCTTTTCCATTTCCCTCCTCTGCCTCCTCTCATTCCCTCTCGCGTCTGCCCTTCTCCCCCTTTATTAGTCCTCTTCCTCCTTGGTTCCCCCCCTTTACGTTTTTTCCTCTCCTCCCTCCTTGTTTTTCCCCCTCCTGCAGGTCCCCCCCCCCCCCCCCATCTGCCTTTGGCTCGTGAGTGTCGTCTTTGTGCTGCCACTTTCGTGCAGTGTTCTACAGCGCGTGTTTTACAGTGAGTGTTCCGTGTTGCGTTTTTTGGGACTGGTTGCGAACGGCCATCATACTGTCGCTGGGTGTGCCTTTCATCTCTTGCGAACAGAAACCAGACTGTCGCCATGTTTTTTAATTGTGTGTCTACTATGTTACTCGTCTGATTCCTGTGTATTTTATCTACATTGCCAACCCCTTTTGCTTTCTGTTTCAACTTTCCGCAATTTTACGCCATTTTACACTTTAAATCAACATTTCATCGCCTGTTTTTCCTTGTTTCTTTCTTCTTCCTTTATTGAAAAAAAGTCTGTAGGCTGTAGAGCAGCGTAGTAAGCTGCTGCCAGCCCGCCCCCTTCGGGGGGAATTGAAAATCAATAACGAAAAAAAAAAAAAACTCGCCAGTCGGTCAGTCTCGGGTCTGTCCCTCATCCGCATTTGTTAGGCAGTTAGAGTCTGTCTGTCGTTCGGAGTGCTAGTATGTCTGTCGTTTGGGTCAACCTTTAAAGTCGGCAAAATGAGAGTCTTTCCACTCCGCCAGTAACGAACAACGAGTGGACGCCCGTTCGGGCCTTAGTTCCTGCGCCTTAGGCCGCCAGTCTGCTCGAGTTTGCTCAGGCAATGGTCATTGGCGGTTGGATCGATCGGTTGGTCGGTCGTGCACTGAGACACAAGATGACTTGTCCGTCTTGAGCGTCGGCGCATGTGAGGTCGCCATGTGAGTCCAGTGGGCCGCGGCGTATAGCGGGTAGTGACTTCGCGGTCGACACGAGAGGTCAACAGGAGCCAACCCACGATATCAGTCTGGCCGGTGCGAGCTGCGACGCCGTGAGACGGGAGATCGGCGCGCCTTCCTGCGTCCGTTGAAGCGCCTGGCAGCTGACGGTTCGGGAGAACGATTTGGGGGTGCTGCGCCAGGTCATCTCGAGAAATCGCAGTTTATTAGAAGTTAAGTGATTGTGATATGTTGTTTGATTTACTCTTGTTAAATTCTAGTTGTTTTCTTGGTGAGGTCACCAACCATTTAGCTTTGGGGTCGTCCCACCATTCTTCTCCGTTTGCCCACCCGAGGGAAGGTGGTTGTTTATAAATTGGGTGGTCCGTTTTTCCCTTGTGGGGTAGGGGCGGGTTAGAACAACCTGCAGTTCGGGATGTCCGGTAATCTCCCTATCAATCTACCGTACGTTAGTAGCTGCCTCTGTCATGTTTGTCGGATTCCGTGTGTTAACGAATTTATTGCTTGGAGTGTAACGGCCTAATTCCTGAAATATGTTTTGATCTTGCCTATCAACTTGAGAGGCGGTACCTGTGTACTGTAGTGCGTCTTATTTTGTTTAGCCAAACTTGTAGAATTTTATATAAGATTGTATTTTATGGGCTTTTATTTAAATGATCATTTTAGTATAGAAAGTTACCAGCCTTTCACCGTAAGACTTTTCTTAGAAGTTAAAATGAAGTTGCACCTTCGGTGGAAAAGTTAATATTTCAATTTTTAGTGTTTTGTACCATTTCCATCCCTCCTCCCGGGGTGCATAGTTTGTGCGCTTGTGTGAATTGTTAAACTTTTAGTTTAAAGTAATCTGGTGTGTTGCAGATTTGCACCCGTGTAGTCTTTCAGAGGCTGTTGTGAGCGGTCGTAACTACGGCCGTGTCGAAAGGGAGCGGCAAGGTTCTCCGCCCAAAAGCTCTTACGGTCAAAAACTTGTTTCTTTCTGCCTCTGAATAAATTGTAACTTGATATTTAGAGGATGCTTTCTGATTATAATTTAAAGCTGTTTCTTTTAAAAAATGCTTTTAGGCTCTATAATAGAGCATAAAACTCCCATTTGTTAAAACGAATTTGTTTATGATTTCATTAGTTATTCCCTGGCAAGTACTTCCATGCTTACATAGTGTGATTAAATGTGTTAACGATCTGGATGAATCTCTAGTAAATAAAATATATACTTAAGAATATTCTTTGAAAATAAATCACGGTTCAATGTCAAGCAACAGAGAATGGCCCTCCAGAAAGGCTTGGGTCCAGTAGCGATAGAAGAATGAAATAAAATTAGTGATGGAAAACTAATAAAATTAATGTATTGAAATGCACTAAAAAATATTTTAACTTTTTTGGGGGCACAAATGACCAAAAGGAAGAAGCTTATGCTGTCCATAACACTTACCGATAGCGAACGTGTGTGTGTGTGTGTGTGTGTGTGTGTGTGTGTGTGTGTGTGTGTGTGTGTGTCACCAAAGGGTAGCTGACAGTACAAGCTACAAGAATCCAGTGTGTTGTCGAAGCTTTCTGGATAATGTTTGAGAGCCATTCTCTGTTGCTTGACATAGGTCGACTAGAACACATTGTAATCAAGAAACTGAAGACAGTTCTTGAATTCAACACAGGTCAGTCCAGTTTTTCATAGTTGTACCACACTACACGTGGACGGTCTCCATCTCCTTTTCATTTGTACTGCTTCACTGTTTTTTTAATCAAGGATCAGTTTCTGATCCCTAATCCTTTTCTTCCGTTTTTTAGACTTGGCATACATAACTGATGATGGATTTTATCAGTTGAGGAGGGCTGAGAATCTTCCCACGCACGCCAGCTCTGCGCCATTCTTTAACTACTTCCTACGCCATATGACATAGCATTTGTAAGTAACCTTCTTATGGTATGAAATTACAGACTTCATTTATTGAATACGTAGAGACCCGTCCTTTGTGGGGCATATGTGATGCTCATCTAGTTCCCTAAGACAAGGCGTGAAATTTTCTCACATGTTTAACTCTATTCTTTCTGTACTTGAAGATATCTCAGCTAACTTCAATTACACATTATCAAAGCATTAATAAAAATATTTGTACAGATAAATGCCACAAGATGCAACTTAAAAGTAGCAAAATCGGTTGTGTGGGTGTCTAATAGACTTAAATAAATACAGCTGCAATGAGCTACTGGGCTTTTCATTCAGTTTTACAATATGATAGGCAAATCATGTAGTAACCAGTTGTTTAAACTATCAGGCATGTATAACTATTCTAGTTGTTGCCCCAGTTTTAAAATTATTTGCCCTAAAAATGGTTTATGTATTAATGGAACAAATAATGGATTCTATTTCTATACTAATAAAGTATACTGGTGTGCAAACTTTGCGGAGAAAGTTACGTGTTAATGCCGGGTCACTGCCAAATAGCTCGACGAAACTTGGACCATTCATACAAAGAAATACTGAAAGTAAATACGCATTGAGACCAACCGAAATGATACTGTTATTCAAAGACAATAATCACCGTGATTTGTGATGGCTACTTGGATACCACAAATGTCGCGATATCGTACTTAATAGGGTGCGTCATCATCACAGGTGGTGATGCGTACTTTGGGACGTACTCCAGTGCCGGTCACACGGTTGCTAAGGAGTTATTGTTGCAGGCCAATCTGTTCCTTCATCAGTACGGTTTACACGTGCTCTATGGTCGTTGGTGCATCCCCAACGCATCCCACACTTGCTACGTAGGATTTAAGTCGGGGAAACGGTCAGGCTGGTCCATTATAAGAATTCCTCTGAAGCCTGTTATCGACACTGATTCTGGCGAGATGTCAGTCCCAGGGATTTCAAGACCGACAAGGATATTTTAATTGCAAGTTAGATATCGGATAACTAACGACAAAACGGTTTCATGTGATATTACTAACCATTTTTGCTATTTTTTCCTTTATTTTTACTGTCAAACCTTGCTTCTTGATAAATGTTATTATTCTAGCTCAATACGAATTAGGCTTTGGTGAGTGAGGTTGCGAATATCGAAATATCTTACATAAATAGCAGTATCTTTTGAATACATTGGCTTAGAATTTAACGGCCATTACACCGCCAAACGATCATACATCTTAGTACATGATATAAATTTCAAGTTCATAACTTTTCTAAGGAAAAAGGGTTTAAACAGACGGTTGGTCAGAGAGACAGTCTGATAACAAATTACAATTTTTTTCACATGATGTAATTTTTTCCTTTGTTTGTAGTGTGGAACCTTGTTTCTTGCAAAGCACATGATTCTAGACCAACGGAAAGTACACTGTAAGTTTTGATGAGTGATTTTACGAGTATCGAAATATGTTATGTAAATGGCCGTATATTGTGATTTCATTAACTTAGAAACTTCATACTTTACATTGCCAAGGGACTGTAGACCTTAATATGTAACACAAATTTCAGCTTTCCTGCCAGAAAGAGTTCACATACGGATGAACAGACATACAGCCTGATAACAAATGACAAAATGTTTTTTTTCGTATGCTATAATTACAAAGTGACTCATTTCGGATTTTTCCTTCGGTTGTAGTGTGATACCTTGCTTCTTCGCAAGTTTCGTTACTCTAAATCGAGCGGAAGTACCCCGTAGGTTTTGATGAATGAGTTCGTAAGTATCAAAATATGTGACATAAATGGCCGTATCTTTTGATACACCTTTTTCATCACCAGGGGACCCTACACCACAATGTCATATAAATTTCAAGTTGATTCATCTGCCGGCCGCTGTGGCCGAGCGGTTCTAGGCACTTCCCGCCGGAATCGCGCTGGTGCCACGGTCGCAGGTTCGAATCCTGCCTTGGGCATGGATGTGTGTGATGTCCTTAGGTTAGTTAGGTTTAAGTAGTCTAGGGGACTGATGACCTCACATGTTAAGTCCCATAGTGCTTAGAGCCATTTCAGCCATTTGAATGTCTACCTGTTCTTGAGAAATAGGATTTTGAACAGTCGGACATACAGACAGAGAGACGGACGACAACGTGATCCTATATGTGTTCCTTTCTTACTGAGTACGGAGCTCTAAACGTGAGGTGATGACCGAATCCACCCCTGGACATACGCACACGGGGAAAGGAGTACAGCGTCACAACAACGATGAACACTGAGTGTGCTGTGTTCACGGGTTTGTAGAGCAATGCGCCCATGCTACGTTTTCATTCCCCACACACCTCGACCACCAAAACTGTCATGTTTGACAGTTCTGGACATGCCATGAGGGAGGTGGCAGCACATAGTGAACCAAGGAGCATTGTTGAATACCATTGTTTTAGCGATCCAAGTGTTGTGGTTTCGGGTGTCGTAATGTTGCGTGGGCGCACGAACTCAAAATGTATGAACACAATATTTTTACTGGTCCACGTTATAGTGGCACTACACTATTTCCCTATGGGCGGCTTCTCAACGGTAAATTTGGCCTGGAGTTCATTGTTGTATATGTCAATACGCGACAGCATTGATCTGGCAGGTGCAGGAGCTCTTGGAAGAAGAGGATATTCCTCGAATGGTGAGACCTGATCGCTCCCCCGACATAAATCCTATCGAACACGTGAGGAATGAATCGGGGACACGTGTTGGAGATCGCCCACGTGCACCAGCGAGCATCCAACAGTTGTCAGTGGTGCTAGAAAAGGAATGGAACGTCCTGTTAGAAGAGCTCCATCACCAGTCTTGTGATGAGCATGGGAGCACTTTGTGGAGAATTCAGTGCCATCTGTCGTGACCACACAGCCTACTACGAATCTTGTTCCACCTTTTGTAATGTTTGGGGGAAGATCAGGGATTGTGGTGACTTATCTACAATGATTGTCTTGAAATTACAGTGTCATTTCTGCTCGCCTCATTGCGTTTTTCTTTACGTCGTCTTCTGTACATACTGTAGCAGTCTTTTATATTTATGGACCAAGTTTCCTCGAGGTATGTTATGCAAAATTTACTGATGTTTTGCGCACCAGGGTGCTTGCCTGTGGTGTTCTACTCTCAACCTATCTTGGAAACATACAAGGTTGTACGAATGTACAAATACATACATAATCGACAGTTGGAGACTATGAGAACATCTTAACCGCGTAACCGCTGGCCGGAATGGCCACGCGGTTCTAGGTGCTACAGTCTGGAATCGAGCGACCGCTACGGAAGCAGGTTCGAATCCTGCCTCGGGCATGGATGTGTGTGATGTCCTTAGGTTAGTTAGGTTTAATTAGTTCTAAGTTCTAGGCGACTGATGACCTCAGAAGTTAAGTCGCATAGTGTTCAGAGCCGTCTGAACCATTTTAACAGCCTAACCACCATGGACGACTTCTGGATGTATGACTACGACCCGGAAACTAAGAACTAAAGCAAGAAGCGGAAGCTGTGGAGCCATCACCGTCGAAAAAGCAAAGGCCCAAAAATTCCAATGTGGTTTGGTGTTAAAACCGCAGGGTAAGCCCAGCACGTGTTGCAATAATATCAGTGTACCCAACAAAAATGTGAGTGGGGAAACTTGAGACTACTAAACGAGGTTGAATCACAATTGTTTTGATTTATTCCGATAATATATTGACGAAACTAATGCCGAACACTTGCAACATTAACTTAATAAGGACGTCGCCTGAAAAAGCGGGTAGGGTGGGGAGGGGGTGGAGTGGTGGTGGTGGGGAAGATGGTAATAACTACGCAAGTAAATTAATTGTAATCGCAAAGTGCCCAGTGAAAGACGTTATATTTGAAAGCTTGTTTATGAAAAATTGTAATTATTGATAGCCTGTTGAAAGACGGCCGAAATGTGTAGAGCTGTCTTTTTCTCTAAAGACTGCAAGGCAGTCTAGTAAAACCCTATAATTGTTACTATAAAATCTCATGTGCAGCCGTACAACATGTTTTATGAGAAGCCTTATTCCGACATGGCGATATTCAAATGTTTTCTCGAACCTGCTCCTATCGGACGTATCAGTATTCTCATAGAGAACAAAAACAGAAATTGATTACTCTTCCTATAAATAATGAAATATCAGTTCTCTAGTATCTTACTGCTATTTTTTAAAAGCCTTCTCTAACGTCTCCTAACAATTATACTGCAATGCCCCCGCACGCAGCAGGCAACTTACCTCATCTTGCCGCTCCAACTGCATAAATGTGTTGTATCCAGGAGAGTGCTGAAATAATTTTTAAAAATACTGCGATCCACGTGGAGTGCAATGTAAGGCCACAACCACTGATGCAACTATTCCTTTGTTTTATTTTTACGGAAAGTAAATGATCAGGAGAGACGTAGTCAACAAGCATTAAGCAGTGTAAAAAATGAAAGGAACAAATAAAATTTTAATTTACTATATTCTGAAGATTAAGATTCATACACCGACAAACGTTACAGAGACCTTACTTTTCCTTGCACAGTTTAATTAGAAGAAACTTTACTTATTCCACAATGTCTATAATCAATAATCACGTATCTGGTCACTACAAAGATTTAGATATTGCTTTCAATGTACAGTCACTTCCACAATAAAGTCTAAACCATAATGTTAAATGCAACGTTCGCAGCGACATCTCTGGTAGTAGTCTGGACTCGTAACTCAGTGCGCTTTTGCACAGTGTATAGATAAACAGTGTGAGAGTTGAACGGTTTGTTTTGCCGGTTGCAGTTTAAAATGAGTGAAAATGTCTGTAGCGTCAGGAGGCAGTGCAAAAATGTGCAGTATTCATCAAAACAGCCATCTGAGTTCCGTTAATAGGCTATTTGGTTCGAACGAGGCAAGCTGGGTGTTTGAAGAGGATAATGATCCGAAACATCGCGACTGTCTCTGTAGAGCGTGGAAACAAGACGATCGGGTGTCCACGATGGACTGGCGTGTCATCTCTCCGGGTGAAAATCCGATCGCAAATGTTTGGCCGTATATTAAGATGAAGCTGAAAATAAAGGCAATACATACTTTGAAGCAACTGTTATATAAAAATCAGAACGATACGGATATCGTTACCGAGTGAATATGCAGAAAATCTCATGAAAAGCATGTCAAAAGGTGCCAAGCTATAATCGATAATGACGGCGATTGGATTAACTATTAGGTAACGGAGCAATTTGTCATAGGTATTTTCATGTAAACGTATATTTATAACAGTGTCTTTTATTTCATGCAGATAACGGTGTAAAATTTTCTTTGGAACTGTCTGTACGCATACACAAATCTGACAAAATCCCTCGAGTGCGCCAGCAAGCAACAACTACGTGCAGCGAAAAAGGCAAACTACCACAAACCCTCGATTAATAACAAAAATCTCCTCTGGCGCTGCTAGCACGGTCAGGGCTAATGCTGCTTCTCTCCATGCCACCCCCCCCAGGGGGTCCACAACTCTTTTGTGGACACGTGTGTAGCGAGCACGGGACCCCGAGCTAATGTGGCCCTCCTTCCTTTCCGGGCTGTATACCTTCCCTTCCCTTTCCGCATCCTTCCCCGTCCCCCATCTTCGCCCCCCTCCCCTCACCTCTGGCTCTTTCCTTCCTTTTCTCCCCCTCTGGGAGTATGGTTTGTGCCTACGTCCGGAGACCGACGCTCGAAACTGTTCCAAATTCCTGGCTTTCTACACTTGCAAGTCCTCGTCCTTCCTCTGTCCTTCTCTTTTCCTTCCCTCTTCTCCTTGCCCTTTTCTCCGCTGCGGCGCTTGAGACCCCCTCTTCTTTCCTTTCCCTATCTCTTTTTTCCTCCCTGTGCGTGTCTGAAGGCCGACCCACGCACTTCCATGCGTAGCCGGTGACGGGGTAACGCGTAATTCCCTGCCCCGGGTAGACAGGTAGGACACGTACGTACCCCCTGGTAACGGCCAGGCCCAGGGAGGGGTGATTACCCGAGCTGATACCTTCCGAAAGTGCCGATTGGTACCTCCGTCCGTTCGTTGGGAGGTGTGACCTGAGGTGTGAACAGTCACCTAAGGCGGGTGTGCCCTCGGTGAGGGCCCCCACAAGGGAGGAGCGCGCCATCGGAGACGCCGGTAATCATGGGGGATTCTTCCGCAATGGTTTCCTCACCTTCCACTATGTCTGCTCACAAACGTAAGTCCACTGAGTCTCAGCCACAGACGGTTCTTCCATCGTTGCCACAGTTCCTTGTTGTTTCTCGGTCTGACGGTCACGACTTCTCCACGGTCAACCCTTTCATTATTCAGAAAGGTGTCGACGCAATTGCAGGTCCTGTAAAGTCTTGTTCCAGATTACGGAATGGCACCCTGTTGTTAGAAACACACAGTGCCCTCCAGGCTCAAAAATTGCTGCGTACTTCTCTGCTCCACACCTTCCCTGTCCGGGTGGAACCGCACCGTACCTTAAACTCCACGCGTGGAGTCGTTTATACACGCTCCCTCGATGGATTGTCTGACGAAGAAATTCAGTACTACCTGTCTGACCAGGGCGTAACGGCTGTTCATAGGGTTATGAAAAGGGTTGACACGAACATCATTCCAACCCGCACTGTCTTCTTGACATTTGACAAAGTTCAACTCCCATCGAAAATCAAAGCAGGCTATGAGATAATTTCCGTTCGCCCTTACGTCCCAAACCCTACGCGTTGCTATCGATGTCAGCGGTTCAATCACACCAGCCAGTCCTGTTCCAATCCGGCCAAATGTGTTACGTGTGGCAAGGATGCCCATGAGGGTGCTTGTCCACCTCCATCCCCTCGCTACATCAACTGTATGGGTGACCACGCTGCTTCCTCTCGAGATTGCCCCGCTTTTAAGGACGAAAAGCTCATCCAGGAAATAAGAGTGAAGGAAAAGGTGTCGACCTTTGCTGCTCGAAAATTATTCGCCAGTCGACAGCCCACCGTGCCTCAGACAGGAAAATACAGAACTGTCCTTGCTTCTCCTCGGCCAACAAAGGAGGCGGCCACGCAGACTTGCGACCTCACCTTTAGTACCACGGTCGTCAGATCGGCCAGCGCAAAGATCGCCCGTTCAACCTCACCTCTTTCGCCTGTCCACTCTATGGCTCACCCTTCGTCGGGTTCTGCTAAATCTCGAGCCCAAAAGGCAGACGCCAAGTCTTCGAAAAAAGAGCATACTCGTGAAGAGTTTTTACGTACCGCAACTTCACAACCATCGGTTCCTCCTTCATCTAAACATCATACTTCCAAGAAGGCTACGAAGAAACACAGTTCCTCTCCTTCTCCGCCAAGGCGTGTCCCATCTACAGCACCACCAGGCGGAAATCGCCCTCGGCCGTCTTCTGTGTCGCCGAGGCGCACTGCTGGTTGCCGGTCAACCGGCCGATCGCTGGTGGCAGGCGCTGCTCCTGACCAACCTATGAATCAGGATCTTCTGCCTTCGACTGAATACCATTCCATGCTGTCGGTCGCAAGCTCTGAGCAGTCGTTGAGTTGACAGCACCCTTGGTCACATTCCTCCATTTTCTGTTCACCCTATGTCCATTATCCACTAGAATATCCGCGGCATTCGAGCCAATCGGGATGAATTGTCGATCCTCTTACGATCCTACTCGCCGGTCATCTTCTGTCTTCAGGAAACAAAGCTGCGTCCCCATGACCGCTTTGTTCTCCATCATTTTCAGTCCGTGCGATATGACCTCCCCTCTGTTGAAGGCACTCCAGCCCATGGAGGACTCATGATTATTCTCCATGATACTATCCATTATCACCCAATCCCCTCAAACAGTTCTTTCCAAGCTGTCGCCGTCCGTCTTTCCCGTTCTGGATACACGTTCTCTCTTTGTATGGTATACATTCCATCGTCCACACCAATGGCACGAGCTGATCTCCTTCATCTTCTTGGTCAGCTTCCACCCCCCTATTTGCTGGTTGGGGACTTCAATGCCCAACACCCACTTTGGGGATCTCCACATCCTTGTCCACGTGGCTCACTATTGCTAGACGTCTTCCACCAAGCGGATCTAGTTTGCCTCAACACTGGGGTCCCCACATTTTTGTCTGCCTCCACGACAAATTTATCTCATTTGGACCTTGCGGTCGGTACTGTTCCGCTAGCTCGGCGCTTGGAATGGTTCGCCCTTGATGATACACACTCGAGTGAACACTTTCCATGTGTTCTTAGACTGCAGCCTCAACTGCCATGTATGCGCTCGCGACGCTGGAAGTTTGCCCAAGCCGATTGGACACTTTTTTCGTCTCTAGCGACATTCGATGACCGTCGCTTTCCCAGCGTCGACGATGAGGTCACCCATATTACCGACGTTATTCTTACAGCTGCGGATCGTTCAATACCACGCACCTCCGAATTGCCCCGGCGCCCCCCAGTTCCTTGGTGGAACGAGGCATGCCGTGACGCAATACGTGAGCGGCGACGTGCTCTTCGCATTTTCCATCACCATCCAACTTTGGCCAACTGTATCCGATATAAGCAGCTCCGTGTGCGATGCCGTCGCGTCATCCGCGATAGCAAGAAGGCAAGCTGGAAATTCTTTATTAGCTCATTTAACACCTTCACTCCCTCCTCGGAAGTTTGGAGTCGGCTTCGACGGCTCTCAGGCGCGCCTAGTTTCTCCCCGGTCTCTGGGCTCACTGTCGCGCATGATACCTTAGTGGACCCCGTCGCCATTTCTAACTCATTGGGTCAGCACTTTGCTGAGATTTCGAGCTCTTCAAATTACCCGCCAGCGTTTCTCCCGAAGAAACGTGCAGCGGAAGTGCGACATCTTGCTTTCTCCTCTCAAAATCACGAAAGCTACAATACTGTTTTCTCCATGCGGGAACTCCAACATGCCCTCTCTTCTTCTCGCTCCTCCGCCCCAGGAGCGGATGGTATCCATGTCCAAATGTTGCTGCATTTATCAACCCATAGTCTGCGTTACCTCCTTCGCCTTTATAATCGAATTTGGACCGACAGTACCTTTCCCAGACGATGGCGGGAAGCTATTGTCGTTCTTGTTCCGAAACCTGGCAAGGACAAACATCTCCCCTCTAGCTATCGCCCCATTTCTCTCACGAGTAGTGTCTGTAAGGTTTTGGAGCGTATGGTGAATTACCGTTTAGCTTGGTGGCTGGAGTCCCGCAGTCTTTTAACACCAGCCCAATGCGGATTCCGAAAGCATCGTTCTGCTGTTGACCATCTTGTTGCTCTCTCCACTTATATCATGAACAATTTTCTCCGGAAACGCCAAACGGCAGCAATATTTTTTGATCTGGAGAGAGCGTACGATACCTGTTGGAGGACAGGCATCCTCCGCGCACTGTTCTCTTGGGGCTTTCGAGGCCGGCTGCCCCTTTTGCTTCGCGAATTTATGGCAGAGCGCACATTTAGGGTGCGGGTGAACACTACTCTCTCCCGTACCTTCTCCCAAGAAAACGGGGTACCCCAGGGCTCCGTGCTGAGTGTTGTACTGTTTGCCATCGCCATTAATCCAATTATGGATTGTCTCCTTCCTGATGTCTCGGGCTCCCTCTTTGTGGACGATTTTGCGATCTACTACAGTTCTCAAAGGACCAGCCTTCTTGAAAGACGTCTTCAAGGATGTCTCGATCGCCTCCACTCGTGGAGCATCGAAACCGGCTTCCGTTTCTCACCCAGTAAGACCGTTTGTGTTAATTTTTGGCGACGTAAGGAGTTTCTTCCGCCCTCCTTACATCTAGGTCCTGTCAACCTTCCGTTTTCCGACGTCGTTAAATTCTTGGGTCTTATGTTTGACAGAAAACTGTGCTGGTCCTCCCACGTTTCCTATCTTTCGGCTCGCTGTCTGCGTTCCCTTAACACCCTCCGTGTCCTGAATGGTACCTCCTGGGGAGCGGACCGAGTGGTCCTTCTCCGCCTCTATCGCGCCTTAGTGCGCTCGAAATTGGATTATGGAAGCATAGTCTACTCCTCTGCTCGGTCCCCCCTGCGGGTCCGGGGTAAGAATAGGCCCGAGGTATTCCTGCCTGTCGTAAGAGGCGACTAAAAGGAGTTTCAACCGTTTCGGCCTTCCATGTTATGGTCCCCCTTGGGGTTTGACCTCCATTTTTCAAAAGTCTACAGAAGTATGAGCCTTTTGGGGAAGGACACCTTACATGGTGTACCACTGGTCCTAAGTGCACTAAGACCTTGGCACTCAGCCTTGCACCGGCGTTGTAACCACACCCACTATTCCTCAAATTGGGCCTAAACGCCTGATGGGTTGTCCAAGTTACGCCCATAATGCATCTCCATCTGCACAAGCGATCATGATGGACTTTCCATGGCACCAGAAATCCAGCACGGTAGCCAGCCCGTTGTGGTGGGGTCGTCATGTACCCTCTAGGTTGTAGCCCCCTGACAACACAGGGATCGTACTGCCGATACCTGAGCTGCACCCTCCCCACGTCGGCCAAGGAGTAGATGCCCGTCTCCTTGGGGCATCAGGACTCCCGGCAATGGTCATCCTGCCAGGTGGCCCTTGCTGCGGCTGGGTGGCGCCCATGGGGAGAGCCCCTGGTCGGAGTGGGTGGTATCGGGGCGGACGTTTCGCAGATGAAACGTCAACACGTATCAGGTCGCTCTGCGGCCGAGTCTTTCAAAAGAAAAGGTACCGTTTCTAGTTCTGGTTCTCCTGCCCTTTCCCCCTTGCCCACTCCATGGGAGGAGGGACAGGCCCGCCGGCTTGGGGCGAAGTACTTCCCCCGCTATTTGGTCTGTTCTCGAACCGATGGGGGGACGTTCGCCACCTCCAAGCCCATGTTCTTTGTTCAGCAAATTGAGGACGTCTTCGGGGAAATCGAGGCTCTCAGCAAGATGCGATCCGGGTCCGTTCTTATCAAGACCACCTCCGCCACACAGTCGGCGGCGCTCCAGGCGTGCGACCGCCTAGGAGACATACCAGTATCCATTGTCCCACATCTGGGACTAAATAGGACGCAGGGGGTTATTTTTCATCGTGGCCTCCTGCTACAATCTGATGAGGAGCTCAGGGCCAACCTGGAGCGCCGCGGCGTGTATTTCGTCCGGCGAGTCCAGCGTGGCCCCAAAGACCGTCGCATCGACACCGGGGCCTTTATCCTCGCCTTCGAGGGGGACGTTCTCCCGGAGAAGGTAAAGGTGATGTGCTACCGGTGCGACGTGCGACCTTACATCCCGCCTCCTATGCGCTGTTTTAGGTGTTTGCGCTTTGGGCACATGTCATCACGGTGTGAGGCTGTGCCCCTTTGTGGCGATTGTGGACGTCCTCTTCGTGAGGAACATACATGCACCCCACCACCTCGGTGCATTAATTGTCCTGGCGTCCACTCTCCTAGATCCTCAGACTGCCCCGCCTATCAGAAGGAGAAACAGATAAAAGAAATTAAAACTTTGGATCGGCTCTCTTATTCTGAGGCCAGGAAGAAATATGACCGCCTTCATCCCGTGCCATTGACCACTTCGTATGCCTCAGTTGTGTCCACTCCTTCCGCGGTATCCTCACCCCTATCCTGTCCCCCCTCCGCCTCCTCCGCCCATCAGGGGGCTCTGCCTCCGCCTCCCAAATCCCTCCCTTCCAAATCCTCCTCCCCCGTGGCCCCCACCCCCTCTGCCCCAGGGGCCACCCTTCCTCCTCCTCCTCCCCCCACGCCACCTGAGAAGCGATCCTCTTCTCAGGCGTCCATCGGGGAAACGTTCTGGACCCCAGCTTCCGAGGTCCAGCGTTCCAAAACGGACCCCGCGCGTGAGGACCTTCTTCGGGTCCAGCCCACCATCCCTGTGCCTCCTCGTCCTTCCAAGAAGGCCTCAAAGAAGAAGTATCTATCCCCCTCTCCACCCCGGCGCGTTTCGTCTGATGCTTCATCCGTGAGTCGCTGCTCCCGGCCGTCCTCAGTTTCGCCGGGACGCTCTGCTGCCAGGCGCTCCGCCGGCCTTTCGTCGGCAAATGATGCGGCCCCTCCTACACAATCAGGGACAGCGGCCGCAGCTGGCGACGAGTCGATGGAACCCGATCCGCCTCCCGTCGGTTGTAGCGTTGTTCCCTTGCAACCTGGCCCTCCGCGGCAGTCGAGGTGACCAGCTCTTCCCCCGTCTCGTTCCCCCAACTTTTTGACTAGCGATGGCGTTGTTTCATTGGAACATAAGAGGTATTCGATCTAATAGGGAGGAATTACAACTGCTCCTCCGCCTGCACTGTCCGCTCGTCCTTGGTCTCCAGGAAACCAAGTTGCGCCCGACTGACCGTATTGCCTTTACCCACTATACCTCGGAGCGGTATGACCTCACCCCTGTGGATGGTATCCCAGCTCATGGTGGGGTCATGTTGCTCGTTCGGGACGATGTCTATTACCATCCCATCCCATTGACCACCCCACTCCAAGCAATAGCTGTCCGCATTACTCTTTCTGCTTTTACTTTTTCAGTTTGTACCATCTACACTCCACCGTCATCCGCTGTTAGTCGGGCTGACATGATGCACCTGATCGTCCAGCTTCCCCCGCCGTTCTTATTGTTTGACGACTTCAATGCCCATCATCCCCTTTGGGGCTCTCCTGCATCCTGTCAAAGAGGCTCACTCTTGGCGGATGTCTTCAACCATCTCAATCTTCTCTGCCTTAATACCGGCGCCCCGACTTTCCTCTCGGACTCTACTCATACCTACTCCCACTTGGACCTCTCGATCTGTTCTACCACTCTTGCCCGTCGGTTCGAGTGGTATGTCCTTTCTGACACCTATTCGAGCGACCACTTCCCCTGTGTCGTTCGTCTCCTGCACGACTCCCCATCCCCATATCCTTCGAGCTGGAACATACTGAAAGCTGACTGGGGACTTTACTCCTCCCTGTCGACCTTTCCGGACCACGATTTTCCCAGTTGTGACAGTCAGGTCGAATACCTCACAGCTGTTATTATCAATGCTGCCGAACGTTCCATTCCTCGTACTACTTCTTCTTCACGTCGCGTTTCCGTCCCCTGGTGGAACGAGGCTTGTAGGGACGCTATCCGTGCTCGACGACGTGCTTTACGCACCTTTCGCCGCCATCCTACATTGGCAAATTGTATTGAATACAAACGACTCCGAGCGCAATGCCGTAGAATCATCAAAGACAGCAAAAAAGCTTGTTGGGCCTCTTTCACCAGCTCCTTTAACAGTTTTACTCCCTCTTCCGTCGTTTGGGGTAGCCTGCGCCGGCTGTCGGGCATTAAGGCCCACTCCTCGGTACCTGGCCTGACCTCAGGTAATGAGGTCCTTGTTGATCCTGTGGCTGTCTCCAACTCCTTTGGCCGCTTTTTCGCGGAGGTTTCAAGCTCCGCCCATTACCACCCTGCCTTCCTTCCCAGGAAAGAGGCAGAAGAGGCTCGGCGACCTTCCTTCCACTCGCTGAATCCAGAAACTTATAATGCCCCCTTTACTATGCGGGAACTCGAACGTGCGCTTGGACTGTCCCGATCCTCTGCTCTGGGGCCAGATGCCATTCACGTTCAGATGCTGGCACACCTTTCTCCGGCGGGCAAAAGCTTCCTTCTTCGTACCTACAATCGCGTCTGGACCGACGGTCAAGTCCCCAGGCGTTGGCGTGACGCTGTTGTTGTTCCTATACCCAAACCCGGGAAGGATAGACACCTTCCTTCTAGTTACCGCCCCATTTCTCTTACAAGCTGTGTCTGTAAGGTGATGGAACGCATGGTTAATGCTCGGTTAGTCTGGATTCTTGAATCTCGACGACTACTTACTAATGTCCAATGCGGCTTTCGTCACCGCCGCTCCGCTGTTGACCACCTTGTGACCTTGTCGACATTCATCATGAACAACTTTTTGCGAAGGCGCCAAACGGTAGCCGTGTTCTTCGACTTGGAGATGGAGAAGGCTTATGATACCTGTTGGAGAGGAGGTATCCTCCGCACTATGCACAGGTGGGGCCTACGCGGTCGCCTGCTCCTTTTTATTGATTCCTTTTTAACGGATCGAAAGGTTAGGGTACGTGTGGGTTCCGTATTGTCCGACGTCTTCCTCCAGGAGAACGGAGTGCCTCAGGGCTCCGTCTTGAGCGTAGCCCTTTTTGCCATCGCGATCAATCCAATTATGGATTGTATTCCACCTAATGTCTCAGGCTCTCTCTTTATCGATGACTTCGCGATCTACTGCAGTGCCCAGAGAACATGCCTCCTGGAGCGCTGCCTTCTGCGTTGTCTAGACAGCCTCTACTCATGGAGCGTGGCAAATGGCTTCCGGTTCTCTGCAGAGAAGACGGTTTGTATCAACTTTTCGCGATATAAAGCGTTTCTTTCGCCATCCTTACATCTCGGTTGCGGATTGGGCATTGCCGGTTTAGCCACCGCTACCTGCTCTCCGGTGATCCGGCCCCGCAGTGCCCTTGTGGTCAGGAATTAACAGTGCGCCATGTTTTATTGTCGTGTCCCTGTTTTAGTCAATTTCGTGTTGTCCTGTCCCTGCCATCTACTTTAGCGGATGTTTTAGCTGATGACGCTCGAGCAGCTGCTCGTATTCTGCGTTTTATAACTTTAACTGGCTTGTCCAAAGACATTTAACCTTTTTACTTATTTTATCTGCATCTTTGTCAGGTCCTTCTGGTGTCCCCCATCCCCTTGAGTTTTAACAGATTCCATGTGCTCTAACAACAGTGACTGGGCGCTAATGACCTCAGCAGTTGAGCGCCCTTAAACCCAACCAAAAAAAAAAAAAAATCATCTGCCCGGCCGTCTATTCTTCGACGTCTCGACTCTATCCACCACCGTGGATTACGTTTAGTGTCTGGAGCTTTTTACACCAGCCTTGTGGAAAGCCTTTATGCTGAGACTGCTGAACCTCCGCTGTCCAATCGGCGAGCAGTCCTTCTGAGTCGTTATGCTAGCCATCTGCCTTCCATACCTGCTAATCCAGCCCATGACCTTTTTTTCGACGCCTCCTTTGATGTAGGGTATGCAGGCCGCTCCTCCTCCCTACTACCCCCAGGAGTCCGCTTCCGTCAACTGCTCCATTCTCTTTCCTTCCGCTTTCCTAAAACCTTCTTGACAACTTGGGGTACAGCACCGCCTTGGCTCTGCCCCCGGATCTACTTGCTCCGTGACCTATGTCAATTTCCCAAGGATGGTACCCCTACACTTGTTTACTGTCGGGCATTTGCTGCTCTATGTGCACAAATGACGGACGCCACATTTATTTACACCGATGGCTTGAAAACATCTTTAGGTGTAGGGAGTGCCTATATTGTTGGCGACACCCCAAATCACTTTCGGCTTCCCGACCAGTGTTCGGTTTATACTGCGGAGCTTCACGCTGTTCTCCAGGCTGTCCACTACATCCGCCGCCATCAGCGGATACAGTACGTAATCAGCTCAGATTCTCTCAGCTCTCTCCTCAGTCTCCAAGCTCTTTACCCTGTGCACCCTCTGGTCCACCGGATTCAGGACTGTCTGCGCTTGCTCCACCTGGGGGGCGTCTCGGTGGCGTTCCTCTGGCTCCCGGGACACGCTGGTATCTGTGGGAATGAGGCGGCCGATATAGCGGCCAAGGCTGCAGTCTCTCTTCCTCGTCCAGCTATTCAGTCGCTTCCCTTCACCGATCTACGGAGCGGTTTATGTCGCCAAGTTGCTCATTTATGGCATGCGCATTGGTCAACACTTCCCCATAATAAATTGCGGGAAGTGAAAGCCCTTCCTTGCGCTTGGACCTCTTCCTCCCGAACGCGTCGTCGGGAGGAGGTAGTTTTAGCTAGACTCCGGATAGGGCACTGTCTTTTTAGCCATCGACATCTTTTAAGCGGCGATCCTCCCCACTCTGTCCCCACTGCTCTCAGCTGTGGACGGTCAGACACCTTTTAATTGAATGCCCCTATTATAATCCGTTACGCTCCCGTCTACAGCTATCGCCTGATCTATCGTCGATTTTAGCAGATGACACGCGCTCAGCCGACCGCGTTCTCCAGTTTATTAGTGACAGTGAAATGACGTCAGTCATTTGAAGCTTTTTTTGGGGACAACCAACCCCTTTCTGTAGTGGATTTTTAAGCATTCCTTCTGCTTTTAGTTTCTCAAATTTTATGACTTTCGTTCCCATTGCTGCTGGTTTTAAATTTCGGTTTTTTCCTGTTTCCTAAGTCACGGGCTGGGCGCTAATGACCATAGAAGTTTTGCGCCCTAAAACCACAAACAAAAAAAATCTCCATGCCACACTGCGACCCACAACTGCCAACTACTGTTCGCTAGCTACTACTCGGGATAATAATATCTCAGACTCACAGCTTGTGTACGCACGCAACAGCAAAATCAGTAGCCAACTTTCCGAACAAAAGGATATGAACGTTCAACTTTCATATTAACTGAAAACAGATAGTACTACAGAGTGGTATGTGTCACCTGTGGTTGGAGTTGAAAGCAGTTCGTGCATTGACATTAAAATGCACGTCATCAGACTGAAGGTTGAAGAAAACCGAATCACTATAAAATCACTTTAGTGTCCCTACACATTGTCTCATGGTTTCCACTCGAACTCACCTTGACACTGCAGGTGGAGGCTGAATTGGCTGTAGACTCACTGGGGGAACCAACAAACACTGCCACCGGCTAAGTGTAGAATAGTGCAAAATCTTTTTAAGTGCCCAGTACATTGGATCAGGCAGCGAGGCACGCCGGCGGATACGACGGTGGCTCCCAGCATGGAAGTCTGGGAACAGAGGCTCCCGAAGATGTAGAAGTGGTTTCTGACCCAAAGTTTACAGTAAGAAAATTTCGCTCTACCACGTTCTGTGTCTCTTACTAAACACAGATTGGCTGGGCTACGGATCTTCTGAATGTTGTCCGATAGAAATGCTTCTTAGAAACACTAGACCCCTTCCTCTGTTTAACTAACATTCATTCCTTCCATATTGCACAGCGAACAGTCGCTTTATTCTCTCTCTCTCTCTCTCTCTCTCTCTCTCTCTCTCTCTCAGCGGCCGTTGAGGTGGTCTTGATGTTCACTGTCGAGTTTCCTTCTTTGACCTGTAGTTTATTTACAATACTCAGTGCTGGCAGTTCTTACATCGCATAAACATTTGTGTTTTAAGCGTCAATACTTTCCGTGACGTCCCAAATTTTCAGACACGTCTCAGTTGTGAGACTGGATTCGTGATTTCCTGTCAGGAAGGTCGCAGTTCGTAGTAATAGACGGAAAATCATCGAGTAAAAGTGAAGTGATATCAGGTGTTCCCCAGGGAAGCGTCCTGGGACCTCTGCCATTCTTGATCTATATAAATGACCTGGGTGACAATCTGAGCAGTTCTCTTAGGTTGTTCGTAGATGATGCTGTAATTCACCGTCTAGTAAGGTCATCCGAAGACCAGTATCAGTTGCAAAGCGATTTAGAAAAGATTGCTGTATGGTGTGGCAGGTGGCAGTTGACGCTAAATAACGAAAAGTGTGAGGTGATCCACATGAGTTCCAAAAGAAATCCGTTGGAATTCGATTACTCGATAAATAGTACAATTCTTAAGGCTGTCAATTCAACTAAGTACCTGGGTATAAAAATTACGAACCACTTCAGTTGGAAAGACCACATAGATAATATTGTGCGGAAGGCGAGCCAAAGGTTGCGTTTCATTGGCAGGACACTTAGAAGATGCAACAAGTCCAATAAAGAGACAGCTTACACTACATTCGTTCGTCCTCTGTTAGAATATTGCTGCGCGGTGTGGGATCCTTACCAGGTGGGATTGACGGAGGACATCGAAAGGGTGCAAAAAAGGGCAGCTCGTTTTGTATTATCACGTAATAGGGGAGAGAGTGTGGCAGATATGATACGCGAGTTGGGATGGAAGTCATTAAAGCAAAGACGTTTTTCGTCGCGGCGAGATCTATTTACGAAATTTCAGTCACCAACTTTCTCTTCCGAATGCGAAAATATTTTGTTGAGCCCAACCTACATAGGTAGGAATGATCAGCAAAATAAAATAAGAGAAATCAGAGCTCGAACAGAAATATTTAGGTGCTCGTTTTTCCCGCGCGCTGTACGGGAGTGGAATGACTGTGGTTCGATGAACCCTCTGCCAAGCACTTAAATGTGAATTACAGAGTAATCATGTAGATGTAGATCTACCTTCAAGATGTTTATCTCTGGTGTTCAGTGCCTTCTGGAAAAACAGCTAAGTTTCTGCACTTGAGTACGATAGTGGCTGCTGCTAAAAAGCGAGCGTTGTCACTCCACTCCCAGGTTGTAAGATGTTTTCACCAGATGTATGCGACTCGGGGATCCTATCTTTCTAGGTCCAGAACAGAGCGGACGTCCCAGCACGGCACATCAAAAGCGTAGCCACTGGCCGGTGGGCTATTGACCCTTACCCATCCCTCGGCAGACCTTCTGTGAATTAGCTCTGGTGTGGCGACCGCCTCTTCTGTCCCTGGCTATCCACGTGCTTTTTCCACCACTCAGAATGCTCCAAACAGCCTCTCACTTCCACAAGACATGCAAATCTGAGTCAAGAGTAAAAGAAGAAAATGAGTGGATTAGTCAGTTACCGATAATCACTAGTACTTATGTTTGCTGTATCCCTCGGCGTCAATTAAACGTTACGACAAATGAGCCTCTCAATATGAATTTGCATATGGTACGTGGCTGTTTCTAGAAAAACGATCAAGTGACACCGGCATCACACATGTAATGGTGGCGTGCCGTTGTTTGGTGCTAACAGTGTATACTAGAAAGGGGCAAACCATAACAGGAGGATGCTACTGAAATGCCAAAGGGTTATGTGTTAGCATCACAGGAAGCTGTCCACAGGTGTGTTTTTGATACTCGACAATGCTACAGTTTTTCTTCACAAAGAAAGTCACGCATGCTGCTTCTTTGGACTATCAAATTACGCTTAACAGCCTGTATTCTGCTGACGTGGAACCCACTGACTTCTCTCTCTCTCTCCTCGGCAGGCATTTCCAATATGACAATGAGATAAGTTTTAAGGCTCAATGTTCCTGAACACAGAAAATACAAACTTATACAACTAAAGCCCCAATAAAGCTATCCATCAGTGGAAAAAATGTCGCATTGGAGTGAATATGCAGTAAAGAAATATCACCACAATTTATTTTTGAGGCGACAATTGAAACCGTGTAGCTGACCTACTGTACTTCACCATCCCAGTCCCACTTCTTTATGCGTTTGTTATCAGAAAGCCACGAGTGTCTCTGATATAGGTCATCATACTCACATAGAAACTAGAAGAAGGTTGCGTAATTATAGTAACTAATTTCAAGATAAACAAACACAATAGCCATGGTTCTAGAGATGGAGCTGATGGAAGTCGGGGAATATAGATAAATTAGGTTTTATCGTCTTGTCTACGGCGGTGTCATCAGAGGCTGATGCAGATGTCTAATGGGACGAGAACGGCGAGGTAAATTTTCCGTGTCCTTTGCAGAGATACACTCCCACACCAGCTTTAGTACGAAACTATGCGGAACCTAAATTTGGATAGTTGTCTGTGGATATTAAGCCCCCCCCCCCCCACTTCCGAATACGTCGTCTCTCTAACGTCTTACCCAACGTGCTATCTCCCTACCTGAGATGATGGAGGTGAAAATAAAGTTGGAAAAATGGAGAAGCGTTTGCCTTCATAAGGCAGACTCCTATAGTGGGCACTGACGGTACTTCGTTGTCCATATTGCGCAATATTTAGTCCGTCGGATTACAGACTGAATTTCAGTCGAGCAGAAAACAGATCTCTCTGATTACTCAGTAAAAACTCTGCAATGTGTATTTTCCACAGAGAGTATCTCATCAAAACTTATAACTGATTTACATGCAATTTGAGTTATAATTGGTTCCTTGTCGAAATCGACAAACAAAGAGTGGGAGGCTTCAAAAAGCGTTAACAAGATTGAGCCGTGCTCTCGTATCTGAGGCGGATTTAGTTTGCTCCAGGTATCTGCCGCTTAATCGTTAATTAAAACCTGTTTCACATCGCTGAATGTTTCAATTAAACTTGGTTTTCCGTTCGCTCTCAAATTCTAATTAATTGCCCCGAATATTATGACGAACGTCACGCAAAGGGAACCCACGGTGCAAATAATTAATTACCGTACTAAAGGGCATTGATATGACGTCTGACGCACCGGGTGTGTGGTTCTGGCGCATCGTACTGCATATGGAGCGGCAAACTAAGCAGCAGTTGTCACCACAGTGACACAACGAACTGCTACAAACCCGTTGCCTCAAGGACAGCTCCGACCCAGACGTCCTGTATCGTGCATTCCATCGACCCCGAACCACAACCATTTGCGACTATAGTGGTGTCAAGCGAGGGCTCATTAGATGGCTGGTCGGAGGTCTTCTGTGTGTTCTGAGGAAATCTGGGTCTGCCTCGGGGCCAACGATGCCCGTGGGTTGACTAGGCGGAGGCCAGTTGGGAGCCGGCAAGCTACTTGTCTGCGTGCTACACACACTGGACATACACCTGGAATTATGGTCTGGGGTGCGATTTAGTATGACAGCAGGAACACTCTCGTGCGCCCAGACTGTTTGTTTGTACATCAGTCTGGTGATTCGACCTGTTGTGCTGCTATTCATGAACAGCATCTAGTGGGTGTTTTCCAACAGGACAACGCTCGCCCACATACCGTTGTTGTAACCCTACATACTGTGCAGAATACTGACATGTTGGTTTGGAATGACCGACCACCATATACGTCTCCAATCGACACGTGCAGGTCATCATCAGAAGACAACTTCAGCGTCATCCACAATCGGCATTAAGTGTCCCTGTATTGATTGGCCAAGTGGAACAGGTGTGGAGCTCCATCACACAAACTGACATCCGGCACCTGTACAAGAAAATGCATGCATGTTTATGCCTGCATTCAACATTCTGGCGGTTACACCCGTTATTAATGTACCTGCATCTCACATTTGCAGTGGTTTATCTCGCACATTCATTAATCTGTGATCTTGCAATGTTAATCACTTAAATATGTCACACGTCGAATGTCTCCGCGAAATTTCATTACTCTACGTTATTTCTTCGTGGTGCCACTTTTTTCTGTCAGTGTATAGAAACACTAAAACGTTAATGCTACCTCTACAGTCGTGCATCTTACACATTGCCACAATGGTCAGAGTGCAGTGATAGAATACAGTTTTAAGTACACACAGGCGTCAGAAAACTGCCAGTAGCCCTCTCTCCTGTTGTGCCGTGCGTTCATACAGCGCGGTTGCCTCACGTAAGACGCGGGCACCGCCTTCTCGAGCAACGTGTCCCAAAGTGGCAGCAGCGCGGCATACTTCAAAGTGCTCACAGTGGGGGCGCCACAGGAGGCGCAGCAGTCATACCGCTGGAGTCGATGGAGCCTGTCTGGATGCAGCACCACTTTATTAAGTCGCGTCGTCTCGGCCCGGCAGGGCACACCTCCACCAAGCGTCAGGCAATATACTTTACGACCAGACTGAAGCTCCCAGACCAGCAACTAACAATTGGTGGTGGGGACCTAGCCTAGCGTAACTGTATTACTTACCTTGGCCTCGAGATCGACAGGCGCTTTACATGGCAACAGCACATCACCAAAGCAGCAAATAAAGGTTAGGCTCTCTTGGCTCAACTGTACCCACCTTTGAAGGCTGAAGGACTATTGGGCTGTAAAGTGCTTCTCTGGCGCAAACTCATACTTCCAGTTATCCCATATGGCTCGGAAATATGGTCGATGGCGCCAGACACCACCATCATTCGGCAACAACGGTTGTTGTGTGTGATGTGAAGTGTGTGTGAGACTCTACACAAATGGACCATTAGAAAACTGTAAGTAAAAATTCTTCTAAATTTTAGCCACTAACCTCGCAAAAATAGATACCCAACTAAAAAATCGCGTGTTTCTTATGTATTACAGTAAAAGTCAACAAAATGAAGCAGACTCACACACACTGACAACATCAAAAGAAATTGCTTAATACACACAAAAAACGCAACTGAAAATCGGAATTTCTCGAAACGCGTCCTGCAAATAATAAAATAAAGAAAAATCGTGACTGGTAGCAGAAGATTTATTTATTTATTTATAAACAAACCTATTGTTTCTACAGTCGCAGGCTTTCAAAAACCATTTATAATGGATCAAATCATACTCACGACACTAATTAGGGTGGTTTTGCTATTTTCGGATTATTCAGCCAAAGAATAATGTATAGGTTAAGCCCAAAACTGGGCTGCAATTGAGAAAATGTTTAGAAAAAAGTTTGAAATTATGTTTAAAGTTTGTTGGAAGTCCCAAAGTGCCCTTGCTATCGAACCCTGGAAGAATGTAGTGTAGGTAATCTGCCCCCTGTTTCAAGAAGAGCTAGCTTCTCACCCATCTCAGTGTGCGGGACGTCATATTTCCTGAATTACGTATCGCACAGTGATATAATATTGCAAGTATGTTAAGTGGCTTTTGCGTATACACACTGCAAAATGTTACGAATAAAGTACTAAAAATTAATAAATTTAAATTTTTTGTCTGACGCTGAACTTTTAATGCAAGGGTAGCCAAAATGCAGTAAGCCATTAATTTTTTCTTTCATTATTTTGTGAGAGTCGCCAATGAAAAAATGTCTCGAGAAAGTTTGAAATTACGTGTAAAGTTTGCTGGAAGTCGCACAGTGTTTTCATCTCAGATACTGGATGAATGTAGTGTAGGTAATTTGAACGGGACTTACACTGCCTCAAGACATGTATACAGTTTATAGTTTTAATACATGACTTTTTTGTTTTAAGACATTAAAGTAAGATTATAGCTCTTAACGAGTGAACTATGACAGCATTGTAAATCTGTAAATGCAGTCGTTAATCATAAGAAAAATATTGAAAACCAAGTTTTTCTTGTCCCTTCTTGTCTTCCTACAACAGGGGTGGGTAATTGGATGGACGGTGATAATATATATCTACAGTCAACGTGTATCTTCAGGAGTTCTGGGAACCGGAATGATGCAAATCATTTTTTGGTGTGTGTGTATTCGGTAATAGCAATTTAAATGCTCTACTATAGTTGCAAAAACCAAATGCGAGAAAAAAACTGCCCGCTTTTACAGCGTAGCACACCATTTTTTTTACTCGCTGTTTGTTTTAACAGAAAATCTGTGTATTGTAGCCTATGTGTGTGTGTCAATATTTATTACAATATTGTGTAAAAATTTCAAGTAAGTCGGTCTAGGAGTTTCCGAGATTAATGCTAGCAGTGTTTTTCCCTTTATATGTATATTCTCCCTTGTGCCCGTCCAAGTATTTGTTTGTATCGTGTAAAAAAATTAAATCGGTCAACTTTTCGAGATTTTTACTAACAAATTGATCGCTTATGTCCGCCGTAAATCGGTCAAGAGCCTTTGGAGATCTGTGGTAACAACGTTAAACAATGAGTTGTCTTTAAACATTAGTACAGAAAGAGATAGCAGTCTTCCACGACTGTGTGACGTCAATAGCGGACAATAACTCACAACGGCTAATAATGTTAGAATTTTCAAAACATGTGCGGGAGCTCTCGGAACTGAAACTTTACTTCAGTCAGCAGAAAGCCGGGCTGTGCGTCAGACCTGCGAAAAGCTACAACCCCCTTCAAAATGTCCTCTGCAGACAGGGACAAAATGCTTGGTTTCGACGAGAAATTCATTCAGCCACTGAACAATAATCTAGAGCACTCCAATAAAAGTGAAGTTTCCCGCAGCGAAAGTTTTCATTAAAAAAAAATTTATCTGATTTACATATTTTGTTATTTATTTGGTTGCTCATCTCATAAGAGTACGTAGCAGAACCTGCAGGCCCTCTCTTTGAACAGACTGTACGCACTACAGTTTGCAGTATGGATATACGCATTTTAGAGGAAAATTAAGAACAGCTAAGCACGGTGTATGAACCGTTACGTTGTGTTTATACCAACGTTAAGAAGACTTATTGCAACTGTAATAATGTGGAAACATCTCCGCCTCCGTATCTGAGTGGTCGGTGCTATTGAATACCATGCAAAGGACCCGGGTTCTGTTCCCGGTATTGGAAAGCATTTTTCTTTGGTGGGAGGATGCGCTCAGGCTCGTGAGGCCAACCGTGGAGTTACTCGACCGATTAGTAGCGTTCCAAGGCCATGAAACGATTCCAAATGTAAACAGCAAAACATCTGTCGCCGCACAAAGAATCGAAGTAATGAGGAACTCAGGAGGAAAGGTAAAGATTCATGCCTAGAAAGATTTACTTCTGGATTTCCTGCGCTACTTTACCTCGGGAATGTCGCTTCGTAAGGACCAACAATTGTTGGACAACACTAAGCTATTTGCCTAGACAACGCTTTTCCAGTCAAACGTTCCCAAAGATCGCCACTAACGGCGCCACGGTTATCCGAGAAAAAGTGACCATTCCCGAGTTCTATTTCAAGTTTCATTCTATGCGTCGTGTAAAACTGTATTATTTTGTACAATACTGTGACTTTCTCTGCCCTATGGTTGCCTAAAATGTTCCTGCAGGCCCTTTTGGAAGACTAGGCCATTATCTGAACCTAGCTGTAAACTACACGGAAATACAAAGATCGAGACGGGTCGTAGCATACGTGAAGTTTAATAAAATGTGGCCTCTTGCTGTATTTATTCAAATAATTTGGTCCAGACCTTCCAAGATCATATATTACTGTCATGAAGGTGATAATGATAAACAGGAATGTGAGGAGGAGGAGGAGATTAGTGTTTAACGTCCCGTCGACAACGAGGTCATTAGAGACGAAGCGCAAGCTCGGGTGAGGAAAGAATGGGGAAGGAAATCGGCCGTGCCCTTTCACAGGAACCATCCCGGCATTTGCCTGAAGCAATTTAGGGAAATCACGGAAAACCTAAATCAGTATGGTCGGAGATGGGAATGAACCGTCGTCCTCCCGAATGCGAGTCCAGTGTGCTAACCACTGCGCCACCTCGCTTGGTAACAGGAATGTGAACAAGTATATTTGGATATAGAGCTGTACAGGGTGACCAAGAAGTCCATTAACATTTGAAAATGCAGTGATTCAAGGTCTATTGTAGGTACAGACGTAAGCCTTAGCACCTATGACTGAGATGACATGAGGTTTTACTGAAAGCAAAAACGAGTGGGAAAGAAACCGGAGAACAGAAGGCGCTAGACATGTCTAACAATTATATGCAGGGCGTTCAAAAAAAAGTGCCGAATATTTTGAGAGGTGATGGTTCTCATCGAAACAATAAAGTTAAATAAACATGGGCTCGAAATTGCATACTTTCTGAGGTAAGTCAAACAACTTGTGCCGGAAATGCATACTTCCAGCGATAAACACGCGTTTGCAGGAGGTGTTCAAAGTGGCGTCCGTTCATAACAATGCACCCCTCTGCCCTCCGGCGTAAGGAATGACGCATCCTTTGAAGTATACCAGGTCGTTATTGTACCTGCTGGCACGCATTGAAGACGCGACCCTTCAGTGTCCGCATATCGTTGATTGGCGTAGCATAGACCAATTCCTTCAAGTGTCCCAATAACCAAAAGTCTGGGGGATTGAGGTTTGGGGAACGAGCAGATCAATCCAACGGTTCTGAAATGTCTGCGTCGGATGTTCGCGCACATTGTGTGCTGGAGCGCCATCATGCATGAACCGCATTTGTATTCGTTGCTGCAAACGCACAGCCTCCAGCAAGACAGGCAACACATTAACGAGAAAGTCCAGATAATGCGCCCCAGTTAACCTTTGTGGCAGCACGTGTGGTCCTAATTTATCGACAAGTACGCCTGCCCATGTGTGTTGATGCCCTCTTTCCTGAATTTTTTCGGGATATACAACATCTACCCACACATGCTGGTTATGGAAATTCACAACACAATAATTTGCGAACCCTGCCTCGTTGGCAATTAAAATCTTCGATGTGAATAGTGACCCTCAGGCACAGTTCTGCAACAGTCATTGACAGAATCGCTGTCTGCATTGATGATCCTGTGGCCTTAGGGCCTTAACGCGCTATATATGATATGAGTACAGCAACTGTTCATGAAGTGCCCCCACCCCCTCCAGATAAGAGAGTGAGACACGCCTTGTGCTACTGATAACTGTCGGACACTGGTCCCAGGGGCTTCTTCCATTGATGTGGCACACGCTCCTCCATGACAGACGTGCGGATTGTACGGGGACTTCCACTGTCAGTCTTCCGAGGTGCAAAAGTACCTTTGTGCCTTAGAGCTGGAAAAGTCTGTCGAACAACTCATCAGAGGGCACTCTGCTCAGTGGATGTTTTTCAGCGTAGAGGGTGCTGGCTCGCAGGCTACGTCCAACTGGGAAATCGTAGCAGATTATCATATCCACAACTTAAGTTATCGAGTAGTAGATTACCATTGATCACGGGTGATGGAAGAGAGAAAATGTAAATTTATTACACAATTTGTACATAATAACACTGCAGTAACAGTAAGCAGGTAAGTGAATCCATGTTTGGAAGGAGATATAGAGATGTTGTGTGACTAGGGCCTCCCGTCGGGCCGGCCGCGTTGGTCTCGCGGTTCTAGGCGCTCAGTCCGGAACCGCGCGACTGCTACGGTCGCAGGTTCGAATCCTGCCTCGGGAATGGATGTTTGTGATGTCCTTAGGTTAGTTAGGTTTAAGTAGTTCTAAGTTCTAGGGGACTGATGACCACGGATGTTAAGTCCCATAGTGCTCAGAGCCATTTGAACCTCCCGTCGGGTAGAACGTCCGCCGGTGCAAGTCTTTCGATTTCACGCCACTTCGGCGACTTGCGCGTCGATGGAAGGAGATAAATACCACGATACGTACTCAGTGGTGACAGTAGTGTAGAATAAAGCACACAGACACGACGAAAACTTAGCCAGCAACATGACTCGAACCACACAACTGACTGCAGCCTACCTAGTGGTAGATGAGTTTTACTACCGCTCAAGGTATTCGACACACTTTTTTCAACTCCCTGTATTAAATGAGCTGTGGTGAGAGAGGGAATCAGATGCGCCAAAAACCGCGGCGTTTTGACTTCACCACAAAAGTTACTGTTAGTGAAGTTTTACTATCAGACTCGAGAATCTCTCACTGCAGGTTCCCGACCCAATAGCATAAGAAGAATGATGGAACTGTATGGTCTTTGAAAAGTGTCGCTGCAAAAAAAAAAAAAAAAAAAAAAAAAATAAATAAATTAAATAAATAAATAAATATTACGAAGTTAGAACGCACGGGTTGTTTAGACATAGGTCCCATAATGGGTGAGCAGAGCCATGTGCTACTGCTGTTCGGACAGCTCAGAAGGAAATGGAGACTTTAGTGGCTTCATGTCCGCTTGGTGAAGTCAGAGCTCGTGAATTCGCACGTCTCGCCAGCATTCCACTGACTACTGTTTGGAGAACGTTAAGACGTACCATGCATTGTTATCTACACAAAATCTAGCTTCATCGTGAACTGTTAGGCACTGATTTTGTGACGCAGAGAGCATTCGAGGTGTGGGCGCTTCAGAAAATGATGGAAGATGACGATTGGGTGTCTAGCGTGTTGAGAACTGATGAAGCCCATTTGACACTCGGAGCGTCTCATCATTCACAGTTGCAGAAATTAGGCTTCCGAAAATCCTACAACTGTCATGAAACCCTTATTGCATGACGAGAAAGTCACGGAGTGGTGTGGACTTTCTATATAAAACGTGTTCGGAGCCTTTTTCTTCAAGAAAATCCAGGATGCTGCTTTTCAAACTGTCAACATGACTTGTGCGAGGTACGCCGATATGCTACAGAATGGCATCATCCCTAGCCTGGTTGAGAAACACCTGCTACCAAGAGGAAAATATTGTATGACCAACAAAAGAATAACGTTCTAAGAGTCGGGGAGGGAGCGTCAAAAGCTTGAACATGGTATGGAAGCTACAAAATCTGAAAAGATAAATGCAGTGCTAAACTAGATATAGTTGGCGTCAGTGAAGTGGAGTGGAAAGAAGACAAGGATTTCTGGTCAGATGAGTGTAAGGTAATTTGAACAGCAGCAGAAAATGGTATAACCGCAATAGAATTCGTTATGAATAAGAAGGTAGGTCAGAGAGTGTGTTACTGTGAACAGTTCAGTGATAGGATTGTTCTTATCAGAATCGTCAGCAAATAAACACTGAAATGATAGTTCGATAGTTCAGTTATATATGCCGACGTCGCAAGCTGGAGATGAAGAGATGGAGAAAGTATATGAAGATATTGAAAGGGTAAAGGGATATGAAAATCTAATAGTTATGTGTACTGGAATGCAGTTGTATGGGAAGGAGTAGAAGAAAAGGTTACGGCAGAATATGGGCTTGGGACAAGAAATGAGACAGGAGAAAGATTAAATGAGCCCTGTAATAAATTTCAGCTAGTAACAGCGAAAACTTTCTAAAAGAATCACAAGAAGAAGAGGTATAATTGGAAAAGGCCAGATGACACCGAAAGATTTGTTAGATTACGACATAGTCACACAGAGATTCCGAAATCAGATACGAGATCGTAAGGTGTAAACAGGAGCAGATACAGACTCAGATCACATGAGAAAGTAGAGTAGGTTGAAGTTTAAGAGATTAGTCAGAAAGAATCAATACGCAAAGAAGAGCGATACGGAAATACTAAGGAATGACGATACGCTTGTAGGTCTATAAGGCTATAGACACAGCAGTAAGGAACATCTAAGTAGGCAGTACAGTTGAAGCGGGATGGACACCTCTAAAAAGGGTAATCACAGAAGTTGGAAAGAAAAACATATGTATAAAGAAGGTAACTGCAAAGGAGCCATAGGTATTAGAAAAAATAATTCAGCTGATCGATGAAAAAAGGAAGTGCAAAAATGTTCAGCGAAATTCAGGAATACAGATATACAAGTCGCTGATTAATGAAAGAATAGGAATGCAGGGAAGCTAGGACGATATGGTTGCATGAAAAATGTGGAGAAATCGAAAAAGAAATAGTTGTCGGAAGGACTGATTCAGCACATAGAAAGCCAAAACGACTTTCGGTGAAATTAAAAGCAAGGGTAATAACATTAAGAGTGCAATGTTGATTCCTCTGTTAAATACTGAGAAGAGAGTGGATTAGCCGAGCGGTCTAAGGCGCTGCAGTCATGGACTGTGCGGCTGGTCCCGGCGGAGGTTCGAGTACTCCCTCGGGCATGGGTGTGTGTGTTTGTCCTTAGGATAATTTAGGTTAAGTAGTGTGTAAGCTTATGGACTGATGACCTTAGCAGTTAACTCCCATAAGATTCCACACACATTTGAACGTTTTTTTGAGAAGAGAGTGGATAGGTGCAAATGTAAATAGAAGTCCTTTATGAGCGGGACGGTTTGTCTGATGTGATGGAAGAAGAAGCAGGACTCGATTTAGAAGAGAGAGATCCAGTATTAGAATCAAAAAGTAAGAATGCTTTGGAGGACTTAGAATCAAAAACGGCAGAAGGGATACATAACATTCCATCAGCATGTCTAAAAACATTGGGAGAAGTGGCAACAAAACGACAATTAACGATGATGTTTAGGATGTATGAGTCGGGCGATGTACCATCTGACTTTCGGAAAAAATATCATGCACACAATTCCCAAGACAGCAAGAGCTGAAAAGTGCGAGAATTATCGCACAATCAGCTGAGCGGCTCATAGATACAAATTTCTGAGAAGAATAGCATACAGAAAAATGGAACAGAAAATTCAGGATATGTTAGAGGACGATCAGTTTGGCCTTTAGGAAAGGCAAAGGCACCAGAGAGGCAGTTCTGACGTTGCGGTTTGTAATGGAAGCTAGTCTTAAGAGAAATACACGTTTATAGGTTTTGTCGACCTAGAAAAGGGGTTCGACCGTGTAAAATGGTGCAACATATTAGAAATTCTGAGAAAAATAGCTGTAAGCTATAGGGAGAAGTGGGTAATGTACAATATGTGCAAGAGCGATGATAATAAGACTGAACGACCAAGAACGAACTGCTCGGACTGAAAAGGGTGTAAGACGGGGATGTAGTCTTCCTTCCCTATTATTCAATCGGTACATCGAAGAAGCAATGATAGAAATAAAAGAAAGTTTCAGAAGTAGAATTAAAATTCAAGGTGAAAGGATATTAATGACACGATTTGCTGATGATATTGCTATCTTGAGTGAAAATGATCTGCTGAATGGAATGAACAGTCTAAGGAGTACACAGTGTGGTTTGAGAGTAAGTCGAAGAAAGACGAGAGTAATGAGAAGTAGCAGAAATGAGAACGAGGAACTATACATCGAAACTGATGTTCACAAAGTAGACGAAGTTAAGGAATTGTAATATCTGGGCAGCAAAATAATGAATGACGGACGGAGCAAGGAGGACCAAAAAATGGCTCTGAGCACTATGGGACTTAACTTCTGAGGTCATCAGCCCCCAGGAACGTAGAACTACCTAAACGTAACTAACCTAAGGACATCACACACATCCATGCACGAGGCAGGATTCGAACCTGCGACCGTAGCGGTCGCGCGGTTCCAGATTGTAGCGCCTAGAACCGCACGGCCACCAAGGAGGACATCAAAATCTGACTAGCAATGTTAAGGATTGAGGAGGTTGTCCGCAAAATCGGAGATGAAAGGAATACAGTATGTGGAAAATACTGAGAAGGAACAGGATGAGAGTACATCTGTTCAGACATCAGGGAATGACTTCCAAGGAACTATAGGGAGCTGTAGAGGGCAAAAGCTTCAGAGGAAGACGGAGATTGGAAAACATCCGGCAAATAATTGAGGGCGTAGGTTGTCGGTGGTACTCTGAGATGAAGAGGTTGGCACATCCAGGAATACGTGGCGGGACTCATCAAACATGTCAGAAGACTGATGACGAAAAGGAAAAAAATGGTATGGACTTTTATGCAGGTTGGCTCTCTACCCCATATGGCAACGTTTTACGCAGTTCGTTTGGTGAGGTTGGGGTGCTGATCCGCCACTTCTGTTATTATTGGCTTCCCAGGTCCACAGATCTCTGCCTGTGTGATCATTGGTTGTGGGATTACCTGAGGTCCCAAGTGCACCGCCATCGCCAGACGTCAGTGATGTTAAAAGGCAACTTTCGACACAAGTTTCTGACCATACTTTTTGATATGCTGTACAGTGTTTTTCAAAACTTTGTCCCTCGAATACAGAAAATGTTGATGAATGACGGACAACATGTTGAGCCTTTTTCTTATAAAGAACACCCTCTTTGCTAAAAGTCAAGTGTTATGTTATGACTTATTATGATATGAACTGCCATACGCAGTTTTTTTTTATTTCAGTAGCACCCATGTCATTTCAAATACGTGTGTGTCAATTTTTACCTCTTTACCTACATTTATTGCGTTAAGTACTGAATTTTGAAATGTTAACGGACTTTTGGGTCACCATGCATCTTAAAAAATATATGAAAGACTCATTCAGAAGCTGAAATTCTGTTCTTTCGTCGAGTATTCAGTGCTATTTTACCTTCAGAAGAACTCACTTACGAGCGACGTGTCTTGACTCCTGCCAGTCTCACGGAGGAGACTTGCTTTCCTCTTACACCTCGTGCTTCAGCTGACGGCCCGCAGTAGGCTGCGTTCAATCATTAAAAGCCGGGACCTGCCGCAGGGCCGTGAGTCAGCCGCGCTGGACGCCATTTGCTTTGCAAATGGAAAGTTGTCGCCAGCTGAGTGGCTATTACACGGCTTACTGCGGCGTCGGCCGCGATCTGGGATTAAAGTGCGTGCGTCCCAGTGGCAGGGAGAACTCTACTGCCGAAGTTCCTAGATTTGCTCGTGAAACCAGTTCAGCGCTAAGGCCACTTTTATTAAAATCACATTTGTGAAAATTGCAGCACCCTGAAGGAACGAAGCCAAAGCTGGAGGATTTATGCCAGCTAAGAGTCGTTAAGGCTGCAGCGAAGTAGGTAAGCAATGTCCCCCTGCAAAAGGCAATGTAAAGTTTAGTCTAAAAGGGGAAGAGCTGGGAAAACAACTGAAGGCGCGTAAACGGTCAGTACTTCAAAGGGTAGAGTATCCGTGTTCAGACTTACGACTCCCCGAGTGGGGTATTTCCATTGGAGGTGGTCGTGGCTTAAGTAGTGGGGTGGGGGGGAAGGGAGGGAGGAAGAAGGGATGGAGATGGGTGGAGTAGTTTAGGAAGCGGGAGGTATCAATGGACGGCGGTAGTGCCGGTCGTGAGGAAATGAGAAACACTGCGCGATCAGTTGTGTGGTGTCTGTCAATACGAGAATGTGATACTGTAATTTAGTTTCAAAATGAATACATCAGTTATTAGCCGTAATATGATACTGTAAGGTGCATATAATTGTCGTGACTTTATACATTTGCTGGGGTAATTAAATATTATTACAAAAGTTTCAATGTTTCATGTTAGCTGTATAGATACATGGTCATTCAGCAACTCCTAACGATGTCGTTTTTTGCAGCCCGCAATAACATCTCCCGTCTTCAAAAACCACGCGCGAGATTTTCATATTCTCTCGCCCGCTACGCGCAAATTATAAGTTCTACAGAAAAAAAGTGAAAAGGACCCTTTTATAGGAAATTTATTGTTAGTTAAATTTTGTACTAAGTTCTCGCTAGAGGTCATAGTATTAGTTATTCAATAAAAAGGTACATAAATGACCTAAAATCCACCTCACATTCCCACGTTCAGCCCTCTTTGGGCGGGATTTCCAGTACGTTGTCCATGGCACTCCCACCTAGCACTGTAGAAAAATTTGCGACTGCATGAATTGTTTCCCACATTCGACCTTTCTTGGTTTCCACTGACTGGCCCTATTACGCCAGCGGCATAGTTGACCACTTAGAAATTGTAAAATTGACGTTTGTGTCAATTTTCCTAACAATTTTTTGTACTTTAACATCCTAAAATAAACAATAGCGTCGTTTTATTCTTCGGGACTTTTGACTACGAAACTACTGTGCTTGTAAGGGTTAAGTTTGCATGGAATTGTCAACATAATCTGTTTTAGCGTAACGTTCACAAAAGTCGTTTTTTCTTTCATTGCCGACACGGATACCTTTAGTTTGGTAATGTTAAAGAAATAGCTGACTATGCTGGTAGCGTAACAGTCCAATCAATACAGACCAAAAAAAGGTCAAATATTGGGAGTAGTTCGTGTGGTCGGATATTTTTGTACAGTAGAAGGGGAAGGGGGGGGGGGGGTGGGAGTGCCACGAACAACATACTAGAAATTCTGACTGAGGACCGATTAGCGTGGTGGTTTCGGTTCGTTTCACGGTCGCTTTTGTACATTTTTTTTAATAACACGAAAAACGTGGCCGCCAGCGAAAACGTATCCCAATACTATATTTAACTATATTAAATTTGCTACAAAGAGATCCTGTTCATTTTTTGTGTGGGACTAATAGTTTGTGCGTAGCGAGCGAGAGAATATGAAACTCTCGCATGTGGTTTCTGAAGGCCAGAAACTACTTATATTTTCTTTATAGGTATATGTATTTACTATAGAGTTTTACTGCATAAATTTGTGTCTTAATATTACATTATTAGAGTTACAAAAATGTACAATATTACGCAAAAAATTTTCAGTGTTCTGGGATGTACTGTACTATTTGATTCAGACAGACAAGAGGGAAGGTTTTACGTATGCAATAAATAAATAAATGCATAAAGTGAGGAGGCTTTAGGAGACGGGTGCGGCATGATGATCCAAAAATGGTTCAAATGGCTCCGAGCACTAGGGGACTTAAGATCTGAGGTCATCAGTCCCTTAGAACTTAGAACTACTTAAACCGAACTTACCTAAGGACATCACACACATCCACGCCCGAGGCAGGATTCGAACCTGCGACCGTAGCGGTTACGCGGTTCCAGACTGTAGCGTCTAGGACCACTCGGCCAGCAGCATGTTGACATCACGCGATTTCCCTGGTCCTCTCATGCAGGTAATCCAACGGTCAGAGATCATATTTGATGCAGAATCGGCATTAGACTGTACTGGCGATAAAGCTTTATGACTCCTCCTGAATGCCAGATAACGTAAGTTTTTGAGACGATCTTGTCGTCAGCCAGGAAGCTTGTGCATTTGAGTAGGTATATCTTTATATTATCTTTGGAACTATGTGATATTACTTAACTCTACTTTTGCCATTCCTGCGCTAAGCTGTTCCTTACGTTCCACATGTACGACACATCCATGTGGAGGATGTGTGGAGGCGAGTGAATGTATACTTTAATTCCGCTCTAGGATGCTCGTTATGTGTGTACTGTAGTCTCTTTGAATAAGTCCCTGTGGTTAACAAAAATATTATGAGGCAATATACATGCTACACTAGCAGAACTATGTTCCCTTGACACAAGAACAACAGCCTATACAGCTTACGCCAGCAAAGAGTGATTAAAATTGCAGCGAGATAGCGAAGTAATGCCCTGTTTTGAGTGAATGGAAAGGCCAATGTTATGTTTAACGTAAAACGGGAAGAGTAGTCAAACTAACTGAAAAGAAATAAACGATCTGTATGTATTTCAGTACACAATATCAGGATGTGAATCTATATCTACATGATTACTCTGAAATTAAAACTTGAATAGGGAGTTCATAGAACTATTTTCAGTCTATTTCTCGACTGTACCATTCCCCCGAATTGCACGTAAGAAATTTACGGGTCAGCCTTTCCCTCTGACCTCCGATTTCTCTTATTTTATTACGACGGTCATTTCTTCCTGTGTAGGTGGGAGTCAACGAAATAATTTGGCGTTCTAAGAGATATTTGGTGATGCACATTTCGTCATGGCTGCTTGTCCTGTTCCAGAGGTTGCCCCTCAGTCTGCAAGATCCGGGCAGTCGCAGAGGGTGGGCTTACTGGTAGTTGGGAGCTTCAACGTCAAGCGCGTAATGGGGCCCCTTAGGGATATGGCAGCAAGAGAGGGGAAGAAAACCTATGTGCACTCCGTGTGCATACCGGGGGGAGTAATTCCAGATGTGGAAAGGGTCCTTCCGGATGGAATGAAGGGTACAGGGTGCACCCATCTGCAGGTGGTCGCTCATGTCGGCACCAATGATGTGTGTCGCTATGGATCGGAGGAAATCCTCTCTGGCTTCCGGCGGCTATCTGATTTGGTGAAGACTGCCAGTCTCGCTAGCGGGATGAAAGCAGAGCTCACCATCTGCAGCATCGTCGACAGGACTGACTGCGGATCTTTGGTACAGAGCCGAGTGGAGGGTCTGAATCAGAGGTTGAGACGGTTCTGCGACCGTGTGGGCTGCAGATTCCTCGACTTGCGCCATAGGGTGGTGGGGTTTCGGGTTCCGCTGGATAGGTCAGGAGTCCACTACAAGCAACAAGCGGCTACACGGGTAGCAGGGGTTGTGTGGCGTGGGCTGGGCGGTTTTTTAGGTTAGATGGCCTTGGGCAAGTACAGAAAGGGCAACAGCCTCAACGGGTGCGGGGCAAAGTCAGGACATGCGGGGACCAAGCAGCAATCGGTATTGTAATTGTCAACTGTAGAAGCTGCGTTGGTAAAGTGCCAGAACTTAAAGCGCTGATAGAAAGCACCGAAGCTGAAATCGTTATAGGCACAGAAAGCTGGCTTAAGCCAGAGATAAATTCTGCCGAAATTTTTACAAAGGTACAGACGGTGTTTAGAAAGGATAGATTGCATGCAACCGGTGGTGGAGTGTTCGTCGCTGTTAGTAGTAGTTTATCCTGTAGTGAAGTAGAAGTGTATAGTTCCTGTGAATTATTATGGGTGGAGGTTACACTCAACAACCGAACTAGGTTAATAATTGGCTCCTTTTACCGACCTCCCGACTCAGCAGCATTAGTGGCAGAACAACTGAGAGAAAATTTGGAATACATTTCACATAAATTTTCTCAGCATGTTATAGTCTTAGGTGGAGACTTCAATTTACCAGATATAGACTGGGACACTCAGATGTTTAGGACGGGTGGTAGGGACAGAGCATCGAGTGACATTATACTGGGTGCACTATCCGAAAATTACCTCGAGCAATTAAACAGAGAACCGACTCGTGGAGATAACATCTTGGACCTACTGATAACAAACAGACCCGAACTTTTCGACTCTGTATGTACAGAACAGGGAATCAGTGATCATAAGGCCGTTGCAGCATCCCTGAATATGGAAGTTAATAGGAATATAAAAAAAGGGAGGATGGTTTATCTGTTTAGCAAGAGTAATAGAAGGCAGATGTCAGACTACCTAACAGATCAAAAGGAAAATTTCTCTTCCGACACTGACACTGTTGAGTGTTTATGGAAAAAGTTCAAGGCAATCGTAAAATGCGTTTTAGACAGGTACGTGCCGTGTGAGGGACGGGAAAAACCCACCGTGGTACAACAACAAAGTTAGGAAACTACTGCGAAAGCAAAGAGAGCTCCACTCCAAGTTTAAACGCTGCCAAAACCTCTGACAAACAGAAGCTAAACGATGTCAAAGTTAGCGTAAGGAGGGCTATGCGTGAAGCGTTCAGTGAATTCGAAAGTAAAATTCTATGTACCGACTTGACAGAAAATCCTAGGAAGTTCCGGTCTTACGTTAAATCAGTAAGTGGCTCGAAACAGCATATCCAGACACTACGGGATGATGATGGCATTGAAACAGAGGATGACACGCGTAAAGCTGAAATACTAAACACCTTTTTCCAAGGCTGTTTCACAGAGGAATACCGCACTGCAGTTCCTTCTCTAAATCCTCGCACAAACGAAAAAATGGCTGACATCGAAATAAGTGTCAAAGGAATAGAAAAGCAACTGGAATCACTCAATAGAGGAAAGTCCACTGGACCTGACGGGATACCAATTCGATTCTACACAGAGTACGCGAAAGAACTTGCCCCCCTTCTAACAGCCGTGTACCGCAAGTCTCTAGAGGAACGGAGGGTTCCAAATGATTGGAAAAGAGCACAGATAGTCCCAGTCTTCAAGAAGGGTCGTCGAGCAGATGCGCAAAACTATAGACCTATATCTCTGACGTCGATCTGTTGTAGAATTTTAGAACATGTTTTTTGCTCGAGTATCATGTCGTTTTTGGAAACCCAGAATCTACTATGTAGGAATCAACATGGATTCCGGAAACAGCGATCGTGTGAGACCCAACTCGCTTTATTTGTTCATGAGACACAGAAAATATTAGATACAGGCTCCCAGGTAGATGCTATTTTTCTTGACTTCCGGAAGGCGTTCGATACAGTTCCGCACTGTCGCCTGATAAACAAAGTAAGAGCCTACGGAATATCAGACCAGCTGTGTGGCTGGATTGAAGAGTTTTTAGCAAACAGAACACAGCATGTTGTTATCAATGGAGAGACGTCTACAGACGTTAAAGTAACCTCTGGCGTGCCACAGGGGAGTGTTATGGGACCATTGCTTTTCACAATATATATAAATGACCTAGTAGATAGTGTCGGAAGTTCCATGCGGGTTTTCGCGGATGATGCTGTAGTATACAGAGAAGTTGCAGCATTAGAAAATTGTAGCGAAATGCAGGAAGATCTGCAGCGGATAGGCACTTGGTGCAGGGAGTGGCAACTGACCCTTAACATAGACAAATGTAATGTATTTCGAATACATAGAAAGAAGGATCCTTTATTGTATGATTATATGATAGCGAAACAAACACGGGTAGCAGTTATTTCTGTAAAATATCTGGGAGTATGCGTGCGGAACGATTTGAAGTGGAATGATCATATAAAATTAATTGTTGGTAAGGCGGGTACCAGGTTGAGATTCATTGGGAGAGTGCTTAGAAAATGTAGTCCATCAACAAAGGACGTGGATTACAAAACACTCGTTCGACCTATACTTGAGTATTGCTCATCAGTGTGGGATCCGTACCAGATCGGTCTGACGGAGGAGATAGAGAAGATCCAAAGAAGAGCGGCGCGTTTCGTCACAGGGTTATTTGGTAACCGTGATAGCGTTACGGAGATGTTTAATAAACTCAAGTGGCAGACTCTGCAAGAGAGGCGCTCTGCATCGCGGTGTAGCTTGCTCGCCAGGTTTCGAGAGGGTGCGTTTCTGGATGAGGTATCGAATATATTGCTTCCCCCTACTTATACCTCCCGAGGAGATCACAAATGTAAAATTAGAGAGATTAGAGCGCGCACGGAGGCTTTCAGACAGTCGTTCTTCCCGCGAACCATACGCGACTGGAACAGGAAAGGGAGGTAATGACAGTGGCACGTAAAGTGCCCTCCGCCACACACCGTTGGGTGGATTGCGGAGTATAAATGTAGATGTAGATGTAGAAAATATTTCGCCGGAACGAAAAACGCCTTTGCTTGAATGACTGCCACCCCAAGTCGCTTATCATATATAAGTAAATCTCCTGCAACATAGGCGATGATACGAAATGAGCTGTCCTTCTTTGAACTTTTTCGATGGCCTACTTCTACCCTGTCTGGTAAAGGTCGCCTACTGTGCAGCAACACTCCAGAAGACGACGGACCAGCATAGTACATTTATGGCACCTCGTAATAGTTCTGCTAATTAAACGGAGTAATTGGTTCGTCTTCCCCACAGCATTTTGTAGTTGATCATACCAATTTAAGTTGTTCGTTACTGTAATCCTTTCGTGTTTAGATAAATCGACAATCTTAAAATTTGTGATGAATCTTGTACCATTAATGTTACCAAATTTTATTAGCATTGATGCGGACGCCATCATACTTTTTATTATTCAGGGTCAATTCCCACTTTTTGTACGATACAGGTGCCTTGTCTGAAACATCTTGCAATTCATTTTGGTCCTCAGAGGACTTGACTAGATAGTAAAGGATAGTATACTCTACAAGAAATCTGAACAGGCTATTCAGATTGTCTGGAAACAAATACATGTTGAGACATGGGCCGCCTTTGTGTCGAGTACGGTCACTGGAGTGCTCCAGGTCGTATTAATTGCACATCTATTATTACTTATGGGCTTAGAGCTTATATTGTGATGTTGTTGTCACAGATACTTGCCCCCTATAAAAGCCATTCGACCCAAAAACGTTTAGAGGTTGTGCCGGTGAAACTGCGCCGACCAATTGCTGGCTCGGTCGTTTCATTAAAATCAATATTTACCTCTTCTTATTTCTTAACGTAACGTGCATCCACAGGACACGTGGCCTGTAATTGAAGTATCATGATGATCTCTCCATTGGCAAAAGATTCCGGAATAGACCCCCATTGGGATCTCCGGGAGGGGACTGCCAAGGGGGAGGTTACCATGAGAAAAAGAGTGAATACTCTACGAAAGGATATCGTTCTACGAGTCGGGGCGTGGAATGTCAGAAGCTTGACGTGGTAGGGAAACTGGAAAATCTGAAAAGGGAAATGCAAAGGCTCAATCTAGATATAGTAGGGGTCAGTGAAGTGAAGTGGAAGGAAGACAAGGATTTCTGGCCAGATGAGTATCTGGTAATATCAACAGCAGCAGAAAATGGTATAACAGGTGTAGGATTCGTTATGAATAGGAAGGTAGGGCAGAGGGTGTGTTACTGTGAACAGTTCAGTGACCGGGTTGTTCTAATCAGAATCGACAGCAGACCAACACCGACAACAATAGTTCAGGTATACATGCCGACGTCGCAAACTGAAGATGAACAGATAGAGAAAGTGTATGAGGATATTGAAAGGGTAATGCAGTATGTAAAAGGGGACAAAAATCTAATAGTCATGGGCGACTGGAATGCAGTTGTTGGGGAAGGAGTAGAAGAAAAGGTTACAGGAGAATATGGGCTTGGGACAAGGAATGAAAGAGGAGAAAGACTAATTGAGTTCTGCAACAGGTTTCAGCTAGTAATAGCGAATACCCTGTTCAAGAATCACAAGAGGAGGAGGAGGTATACTTGGAAAAGGCCGGGAGATACGGGAAGATTTCAATTACATTACATCATGGTCAGACAGAGATTCCGAAATCAGATACTGGATTGTAAGGCGTACCCAGGAGCAGATATAGACTCAGATCACAATATAGTAGTGATGAAGAGTAGGCTGAAGTTCAAGACCTTAGTCAGGAAGAATCAATACGCAAAGAAGTGGGATACGGAAGTACTAAGGAATGACGAGATACGTTTGAAGTTCTCTAACGCTATAGATACAGCAATAAGGAATAGCGCAGCAGGCAGTACAGTTGAAGAGGAATGGACATCTCTAAAAAGGGCCATCACAGAAGTTGGGAAGGAAAACATAGGTACAAAAAAGGTAGCTGCGAAGAAACCATGGGTAACAGAAGAAATATTTCAGTTGATTGATGAAAGGAGGAAGTACAAACACGTTCCGGGAAAATCAGGAATACAGAAATACAAGTCGCTGAGGAATGAAATAAATAGGAAGTGCAGGGAAGCTAAGACGAAATGGCTGCAGGAAAAATGTGAAGACATCGAAAAAGATATGATTGTCGGACGGACAGACTCAGCATACAGGAAAGTCAAAACAACCTTTGGTGACACTAAAAGCAACGGTGGTAACATTAAGAGTGCAACGGGAATTCCACTGTTAAATGCAGAGGAGAGAGCAGATAGGTGGAAAGAATACATTGAATATGAGGGTGAAGATTTGTCTGGTGTGATAGAAGAAGAAACAGGAGTCGATTTAGAAGAGATAGGGGATCCAGTATTAGCATCCGAATTTAAAAGATCTTTGGAGGACTTACGATCAAATATGGCAGAAGGGATAGATAACATTCCATCAGAATTTCTAAAATCATTGGGGGAAGTGGCAACAAAACGAGTATTCACGTTGGTGTGTGGAACATATGAGTCTGGCGATATACCATCTGACTTTCGGAAAAGCATCAGCCACACAATTCGGAAGACGGCAGGAGCTGACAAGTGCGAGAATTATCGCACAATCAGCTTAACAGCTCATGCATCGAAGCTGCTTACAAGAATAACATACAGAAGAATGGAAAAGAAAATTGAGAATGCGCTAGGTGACAATCAGTTTGGCTTTAGGAAAAGTAAAGGGACGAGAGAGGCAATTCTGACGTTTCGGCTAATAATGGAAGCAAGGCTAAAGAAAAATCAAGACACTTTCATAAGATTTGTCGACCTGGAAAATCCGTTCGACAGTATAAAATGGTGTAAGGTGTTCGAGATTCTGAAAAAAGTTGGGGTAAGCTATAGGGAGAGACGGGTCATATACAATATGTACAACAACCAAGAGGGAATAATAAGAGTGGACGATCAAGAACGAAGTGCTCGTATTAAGAAGGGTGTAAGACAAGGCTGTAGCCTTTCACCCCTACTCTTCAATCTATACATCGAGGAAGCAATGATGGAAATAAAAGAAAGGTTCAGGAGTGGAATTAAAATACAAGGTGAAAGGATATCAATGATACGATTCGCTGATGACATTGCTATCCTGAGTGAAAGTGAAGAAGAATTAAATGATCTGCTGAACGGAATGAACAGTCTAATGAGTACACAGTATGGTTTGAGAGTAAATCAGAGAAAGACTAAGGTAATGAGAAGTAGTAGAAATGAGAACAGCGAGAAACTTAGCATCAGGATTGATGGTCACGAAGTCAATGAAGTTAAGGAATTCTGCTACCTAGCAGTAAAATAACCAATGACGGACGGAGCAAGGAGGACATCAAAAGCAGACTCGCTATGGCAAAAAAGACATTTCTGGCCAAGAGAAGTCTACTAATATCAAATACCGGCCTTAATTTGAGGAAGAAATTTCTGAGGATGTACGTCTGGAGTACAGCATTGTATGGTAGTGAAACATGGACTGTGGGAAAACCGGAACAGAAGAGAATCGAAGCATTTGAGAGGTGGTGCTATAGACGAATGTTGAAAATTACGTGGACTGATAAGGTAAGGAATGAGGAGGTTCTACGCAGAATCGGAGAGGAAAGGAATATGTGGAAAACACTGATAAGGAGAAGGGACAGGATGATAGGACATCTGCAAAGACATGAGGGAATGACTTCCATGGTACTAGAGGGAGCTGTAGAGGGCAAAAACTGTAGAGGAAGACAGAGATTGGAATACGTCAAGCAAATAATTGAGGACATCGGTTGCAAGTGCTACTCTGAGATGAAGAGGTTAGCACAGGAAAGAAATTCGTGGCGGGCCGCATCAAACCAGTCAGTAGACTGATGACAAAAAAAAAAATTCTTAATTTCTGCCGCTTGTAATAGTGTGGGAGTGAGCAAGAGATTAGCATATAGCAAAAATTACTGCAGAAAATCAATAAGAACTTAGCTACCAGAGCTTCCAACTGCAGATTAGTAGATAGTATGAGCAGATTTACTGCCATGGAATAAGAGGTCCAAGACGCCAAGCAGCAGTTTCGCACCTTCCTGGTGTCTAATAATGGGCACTTCTGGCATGTTGTGACCTGGTGACACCTACAGAGGTCGGGTCGAGGGGATAACTCTTCACGGTAGACACTCGGACTCGTCTCAGGTCAAAGACTGGAAGGAGAAGTTTAACAATGGGATATTTTCCCTAAAGGTTTCATGTTGTCGGACGAGTTGGCACGAGGGAGAAAGGTCTCTCTCGATCCTTGTCTGTTTGTTTCTCTAGTCTTTGGTGGAAACTTTCCACTTCATTTTGTTACGTGGGGATGACAAGAAGATGATCTCTCTCTGGCCTAGCAGCGAGTCTCTGAAATTTAATATAGGGGGGATATGAATTGAAAATAGCCTCTCGTCTGATTGGTGGACAAGTTGCTGCCTGTACATGCTTGACTAACAAACTAGCTTACGTGTTTCCTTACTCAGAGACGAAGTGGAGCTCAAAAGAAAAGTGAAAGGTGTTACTTGCGGAAGGAAAACAGACGTTTCGTCCAAAAACTAATTCTAGTAGCAGATTCGGAAGGAAGCAGACGCGGCATTCATCTCTGGTGTTATGACTGTGATGGAAGCTGACCTGATTACGCTGTTGTCAGAAGTCATCTGCAGTTGCTGTAGGAGGAAATCATTTTCTTATGGGAGATGACGCTGATTTTACACGCGGTTTCGGCAATTCAGTGGGTATGCGGTGCTTTGCGAAGGGAGATACCATATACAGTTAGGTATTGTTCGTTCTGAGAGAGCAGTCTGGAGGGACTTTTTTTTTTTTTTTTCAATTTTACCTTCAGCAAATTTACTAAGTTCTTCCCCTTCGGTTCGTGAATGGACTACATATCAGTTGTTCATGTGCATGGACTGATTTTCAAAGAACTGCTAAAGCAACTGCCGATTGGGTGGTATTGGCTCCATCTGCATGCATGATTAACATGTTTTTCAACACTAATATGTAGATCGACGCTGTTCCTTACGGTAGCGCTGGAATGGTATAAGGCTTGTGACTCCCCTTATTGGAAGTGATTCTTTTCCCTCATTTGTTCTTCCTTACAGCCCCCACAAGTGAGGATCGGATGTGTTGTGCCAGTAATCCCCTGGATCAATGACTGTGTGTTTTCCCTCATTCACGTATCAACTATGTGTAATCTTGTGGAACTTAACTATTGAACCATGAGAAGTAATAAATAATAAGGATCAACATCTGTAGGTAGTACAGTTCTCTTCCTTAGCAGCTAATGATTTCAACGATAGCAACACTTGCAGCTGAAAGTACTTCACTGTAAAAACTCTCCACTCGTACTAAACCTCCAGAAACGTCTCAGTTTAGCCGGTGAGTTAGTAGGTGGTGGTATCAGGGGCGTACAGTATAACTGGCCAGGTTTCAACAAGAGTTTCCGATAATTAAGCCAGTCCGTCCTTCAGTTGACTGAGAGAGCCACCGCATAGGAATTCTTCCTACGTATTATCTGGAGATGTTCTAGTTTTATGTCCCCTTGCAGAGCCGTAGCAGCTCCGTCGGATTCTGAAAGTGCAACACTACTATCTATGTTTTACGTAATGAATCGGGAAGAAGTTTTCTACGCAAATAATTTGTACACGAGATGCCATTATGGCGCGTATATTTAAGAAACACCGTAAAGTGAACTTGTTCACACTGATAATATGCTAACTATTAACGGTACGAGAGCGTGGTCTACAATATATAGATCGGAAGGCATGATATCGACGAGTGCCGACTATGCGCACAGTTTGTAACCTGAGCACACAATCGGTATGGTTCGTACAAGATCATACATCTTCTGTTTTTCCAAAATTATTAATTTATTCATTAATATCTACGTTTCCTATCATCTTAAAATTAATGAAACATAGTCTAATATCTCAGTGGCAAAAGGCTAACTTTTGTTAGCAAATATTTATTAATTATTGTTACTAGATTCGCCTCAGAATAAATGTAATTTCCTCACATATCTCTTTGCTTACATCACGAGCAATTTCTGCAACGACACCTCATCCCACTGGCTCTGAAAGCTCCCGATGGCCAACCGCCTCTGCTAGTCAACTTGGGAACCTCCCACTCGCTCCGTACTACATAGCTACTGCAGCACTGATACATTCACTTCACGCATCTGGAATAGCAAAACTGTAAATAAAAGAAAAACGCGCTCTTGTCTGCAAATAAGGGGCACCTTACATCACCAATTTCAGCTCATTTAGTCCTCCGAGTATAATTATATTGGCATTAGAACCAGACGAGTGGTTCTGCGGAGTGTGGATAATGTAAACAATGAAACGGACTGCTGTTATTTCACGTTGGAAATGCTGTACATCGCGTTAATCTGCAAGCCGTGTACTGTACGCTTCATATCCTCAGCGCCACATAAATTTTAAAAAATGCCAATGAGTTGTTCCAGCGAGTTGCAGACACGGCATCATTTGTAAAAAGGGCAGCTGATCGCTGTAGCCGTCACATAGTTCGCTGGCTGGATATGGATGTCGAGTGTTGTAAGGAGTAAGAGATGACCTTGAAACGATTTTGCGAAAAGTAAGAGTTGCTCAAGGCATAAACCACACACCTGAATGCTCAGTTCTTATACACGAGACGTTACGAGCTATCGAGAAATTTAAGGTACCGGCAGTTGCCTGCAGAACGATTACATTGCCGCCAACTTACAATTTGAGTAAGGACCACTAAGATACGGTAAGAGAAATTAGGACTTACAAGGAGGCATATAGAAATTCTTTTTACTCTCTTTTTTGCGAGTAGAACAGGAAAAGAAGTGCCTAGTAGTGGCAGAATGTACCCACCTTCGCGCACCACTCGATGGGTTGCGAAGTGTCTATGTAGACATAGATACGTTAATACAATTCCTTATTCTAGTTACTATCAGTATTATCTCCTGTAAAAATAAGGGATACCAGATGACTTGTCCGTCTTGAGCGTCGGCGCATGTGAGGTCGCCACGTGAGGCCAGTGGGCCGCGGCGTATAGCGAGCCGTAGTGGGTTCGCGGTCGACACGAGAGCAACGGGAGTCAACCCACGACATCGGGCTGGCCGGCGCAAGCTGAGACGCCCAGTTTTGGGACTGCAAATCTCGAGAAATCTGTGAACCGTAAATATATTTCTTTCAAAATCTTTTCTTAAAGAATTTACTTTATTTACTAGCGATTCATCAAGAACATTAACACACTATGAGAGCGTGGAAGTAGTTGCCAAGGAGTAATTGATGGAAACAAATTACATTTCAACCAATGGAAATTTTATTCATAAAAGCCTTTTCAAAAACAGATTTAAAATTTATAAGCAGAAAAGCACCATCGAAATATCAAGTAACAATTATTCAGAGGCAGAATAATTTACTTATTTTTTATTTATTTATTTATTTATTTTTGTTACAGTAGGAGCCTTCGGGCTGAGAAGCTTGCCTGCTCCCTTTCAACACGGCCGTAGTGACGACCGCTCGCAACGACCTCTGAAAGACTACACTCGTGCAAATCTGCAACACACCAGATTACCTTAAACTAAAAGTTTTAACAACTCACAGAAACACATTAACTATGCACCCTGTAAGAGGGATGGAAATGGTACAAACACTCACACTAAGAAATTATTTTCCACTAAAAGTGCAATTTGTTTTTAAAAGGGCTCTTTATAAAAATGACCATTTAAATAAAACCCATGAAATTCAGACTTACAAAAAGTGTACAACATGCTCTACATTACACATATACCGCCTCGCAAGATGATAGGCAAGATAAAAACATATTTCAGGAATTCGGCCTTTACCTTAATTCTATAAATTCGTTAACACCGAATCCGACAAACATGACAGAGGCAGCTATGGACGTATGGCAGACCGACCGACAGACAGACAGACCGACACTAACTGCCTAACAAATGCGGACGCAGGACAAACGAGCAAGCTGGGGCGAGAGACTGACCAACAACACAAGTAGAATTTAACAATCAACTGAAACAACATATCACTAATCACTCAGCTTCTAATAACGGCGATTTGTGGCGAAGACCTGGCGCAGCACCCCCAACGCTCTCCCGAACCGTACGCTGGCAGCCGCTTCAACGGACGGTGGAAGGCGCTCCGATCTCCCGTCTCACGGCGTCTCAGCTTGCGCCGGCCAGCCCGATGTCGTGGTTTGACTCCCGTTGCTCTCGTGTCGACCGCGAACCCACTACGGGTCGCTATACGCCGCGGCCCACTGGACTCACGTGGCGACCTCACATGCGCCGACGCTCAAGACGGACAAGTCATCTGGTGTCCCAGTGCGCGACCGACCAACGAACAATCCAACCGCCAATGACCGTTGCCCGAGCAACTCGAGCAGACTACCGGCCTAACGCGCAGACTCAGATGCAGGAACTCAGCCCCGACCGGGCGACCACTAGCTGAGTTCTGTTACTGGCGGAGTGGCAAGACTCTCATTTTCGGGCCTTAAGGTTTGATCCAAACGAGAGCCATACTAGCACTCCGACGACAGACAGACACTAACTGCCGCACAAATGCAAACGAGAGCCAGACCAGCAACTGGTGCGGCGCGACTGACATAGCCTCACTCCGACTGACCGACCCACTAGACTCGCCGACACTGACAGACTCCCCTTGGCGAGCTCATAGCGCCCCTTAAAATGCACGTGAACAGGCAACCTTTTCCCTTTCCCACCAGAGGGAGACACCAAAGCGGCGATTGCCACAGCGGCGCCACCGCCAGAAACGGAGGGCGACTGCTTCACACTACGCGCTGCGACGCGCTCTTCAAAACAGCAAATTTTACCGCTGCTCAATCTGTACTCAGATGTAACAAGAATTGTAGAACTCGTTATTAATGGACAAAGGTTCACATAAGTCCGTGTAAAGCAAATGGTTTTCTGTAAATGGCGGAACAGAAAAAAATCAAAGGAATTTTTTGATATTATTTACCATTTTCGGTTTATTCTTTACAGTGGCTGCGTGTTGAGCCACGTAATATTGATAGCCACACGTCAGCCGTTGCTTAAACTGGATACAGCAATAAATATAATCTTTGCCGGCTGAAGTTTTTTTTTGTGAATTGTCATTGTTGTTCGTCATGTTCGTGCGCTGGGAGTAATATTTAAATCACAACAGTTGTAAAGTAGTGACATGAAGATGGGCCGAGGTGCATGTTTCGATACAACTTGGATTATCTCAAGATTATGCTCAGTTTAGCCGTTCGCGCCGCAATTACAGAATAAATACGAAGAATTTCATCACGTCTCGTGGAATTCGTGATTTTTCTGAACCAAATGTAGCTTGAATGTTTTGCAGAAAGAATAACTAGAACAATAAACAACATATCCTGTGATCGTAATTAGTTGTTGTCAGCAAAAGCTTTTATTGTCTGTATCATTTGTGTATCTAAACTGCGAAAACAGTCACACAGTCCCACTATCAGGTTACCTATGTAAGTCTTCAAGGGATAGCAAAAATTTAATTTTTCGTACCTGTTTCATGTAAGTATTGTATGTACATTGCAAAAAAGCTTTATGAGACGTAGCAGCTACATTCTGAATTCAAAATTAAATTCTCGTTTTGACCACAAGTACTCGTTCTATTTCTTTCATCCTTCGCCATTCGGCATTATACCGTTTTTTTCCTTAGAAAATAGAGTAATTCCGAAACGCGTAAGGATGAAAGAAGTAAAACAAATATTTGGGGTTGAGACCAGAATTGTACTATAAGTATAATAAGTATAATTTTTGAGCGAATTGAAAAATTTATAACTACTCGTTAAGAGGAACAACCTTGCATTAAAGGTTTAATAAAGTAAGTGACGTATTAAAGGTAGAAACGGTTAGTACGTCTCGAGGTAGAGTAATTCACGGTTCGCAAATTACCAACCATCATCGAGTATTTGAGAATGTGAAGCAGTTAGTGGCTTGCAACAAATTTTATACGTATTTTCAAACCTTATCGAGATACTGTCACGCTGACACCGCCCGCAGCATAATGAACGGAAAAACTTTATCGCTTAGTACATTACGCTGTTCGTGCAGTAAAACTTCGACATCAAATGTGCCTTTTTGATTTATTACTTCTGTACTAATAATTCTATTTACAATACATTTTCCAGACAGTATTCACAAATATGACTCGATGTCCGTGGAATATGATATCGTAGTACAATAAATAGGTCAGGAGATGCGACGTCATAAACACTGTGATGAGTGATAACTAGCAAGACTATACAGGGTGAGAATCTGAAACTATGATACTAGCTGAAACGTTTGTGGGACAAATCTTGCATGGGACAATGGGGGCCATAATATGACGTTGGTTTTTTGTTGCTAGGTGGGGAGATATGGTCAACTTTGTTTTCTTTAAATGTGATGCTATATTTTGGTACTTATTTTCTGATAGCGGCTATAGAGACGAATCCAATGATGTATAACAGTAAGGTATTTCAACGTCAACGAAGGTCAAAAAGGTGGCATGAACGTCCATTTACAGAAGGTGTTCGAAGTGATGACCATTGGTATCAATGCAGTGCTGCAATCTTTCTATCATGGATTGAGTGGTATTCCTTATCACTTTGGTACTTATCGAAGCACATGCTCTGACAATTCTCTCTCGTATATCGTGCAAATAGTAAATATTTACCGATAAGGCGTATCACTCTAACGTGCCATTGATACGTAAACACCATTCGACGGTTTCACAATAGAACACTAACAGGAACAGTAAGACCAGTATTGTCGAATCAAGCGAATGTGAATGAAGTATTCCTTCGAAGAACAAGTCGATATGCTTCTCATTTACGGAGAATGCGAACGAAATTCAGTGAGAACTAGAAACTTATACGTTGAAAAATATCCTCAGTGTACTCACCCTACACGTTGTACATTTAAATACGTATACGATAAATTGAGAACAAGTGGATCTTTAACGCATCGGGATCATATCCGGCAAAGGAAAGCTACTAACGAGGAAACGGAAATTGGTACTTTTGCCACTGTGGTTCGGCATCCTGGTGTTAGTTCGCGTCAAATCGCAAGGGAATCTGCATGAGCCAGTGTTCTGCATCGCCATAAATATCATCCTTACCATATCAGTCTCCACCAAGAATTAACTGGTACGTATTGTATGCGTCGCATTTAATTCTGTCGATGGGCTCAAATTCCGATTCAGAGGGATGACACATTTATTAATTTGATTTTATGTACTGACTAGGCTACATTCTCGCACCATGGAATGTTAATTTGCATAAGATGTATTGTTGGGCAACTGAAAATCCATGTTTATTGCGGCACGTTGCAACTCAAAGACCGTGTTCGGTAATTGTATGGTGTGGGATTCTGGAGGACAGAATTATGGGCCCCTATTTCATCGAAGGAAATCTTAATGGTAGGAAGTACACCACATTCTTGGAAGACACATTAGGTCTGTTATTGGAAAAAATACCTTTAGGAACAAGGAACAAAATGTAGTATCAGCACGATAAGTGTCCGTCACAGTTTTCGTTGATGTCTAGAAACGAGTTGCAGAGACAATTCCCAAATCTTTGGATTGGACGTGGAAGAGATGTGTCGTGGCCGGCTCGTTCGTCAGACTTGACGCCTCTCGATTTTTTCTTGTTACGATTCGTAAAAGACATTGTTTATAAAGATGTTCCAACTACACCTGAAGATATGCGAGACAGAATTGTAAGAACATGTGCTTCGTTAAGTGCCGAGGTGATAAGGAATACACACTCAATCCATCATAAGAAGGTACCAGCACGTATTGATAGCAATGGTCATCACTTCGAACATCTTCTTTAAGTGGATGTTCATGCCACCTTTGTGACCTTCGTTGACCTTCCAAGACCTAAATGTTACACATCATTGGATCCGTATGGATAGCCACTATCAGTAAATAAGTACCAAACTATACTACACCATTTGAAAAAACAAAGTTGACCTCTGTGACGCGACTCCACCTAGCAACAAAAAACCGTCATATTATGGCCCCCATTGTCCCATGCAAGTTTTGTTCCACGAACGTTTCAGCTCCTGTCATACTTTCGGAGTTATTCTTGGTGGCAATAGTTAGGGACTCACCCTGTATACTCATCCAGTTGTTGAAAATGGGAGCACTTTGAACTTCCAACAAGCTGTTTTACGCAGGGTCGTTCAGTTCTTTAAACACTCACGAGTGAGTGGAGAGTGTTACTTGTAGCCGCTGATGAAGGAACTAGTAAACTATTACTAGACTTAATCAATTGATTGAATGTAGTAATTACGATGGATTGATTAGGGAATTAATATCAAGAAAAGTGTTTGGAAAGGAGGAGCAACATCGCAGTCTAGCAGTGGTGATGCCACAACACTGTACTCACACGTATCAAGAAGTCTGTTTCCTAATTATGAGATACGAAATGGAAGAGCGAATCTGAGTCAGTGCGAAAGCTATAAGGCGACTGAATGAAGAAGCAACATGAGCCAAGTTATTGCTATCAGCGAGCTGGATTCACAAGAGCCTTTGTTCTACGGAGCCCAGCAGTGTTTTCGCTGTTGCAGAGCGACAAGCACGTCACGTGAATGTCAAATTTAGGGTCAAGCTCGATAAGTGAATACAAAAGGAGCATATTAACAAGTCGTCGAATGAGTATTGAAGTGAGTCCTGTTAAGGTGCTAACATTCTGATGATCTGTTTATTAACAATCTGCGACTTCTTCATTCCTGCATACGGGGCGTTCACAGCACAAGGAAGGAAGACCAGTTTTGGCCATTTTCGAAGTAGTCCACTTTTAACTTATTGCTTATGAAGCAGCATAAAAGATTCATGTCCAGATATTGTAAATAGCTTTTACAGGACTGGTAACTCCTTTGAGTATGGAGGGAAGCGGTCTTTTGTTCTGAACACGATGGGAACATGTCCATTGTCACAGTTCGCAAGGTTTGTTTCGTCCCTGTGTGAGGTCTAATTGAAGCAGACTGATGATTATCAGTGAATTGTCGTCTACGGAGACAACGCATAGAAAAATCAGCATTCTGGTTCAGATAAGCTAATAATTAATTTTTAAATTTGATAAGTGGGACTTAATTGACGAGTTAAAAAGCAGGGTTAGCTCTTGAGCCTAATCGTATCATATCACACTTTGTCACTTTCACGTTCGTGTTAGTACATTGTTCCTTTAATGCAGGAGAGGAAATAGTTGTTGACGATGGTGCTTCTGCAGCATCTCACAGCGACGTCTGCAATGAAGCTGGAGCAGAGCCACAAAGGAAAATGACGTTTACGACATCCCGAAAGAGGAGCATTAGGCAAAGGTAGCGGAAATGCGAGGAGGAGTATGCTAGAAGGAAGGACCCCGCCAACGACCCCACCCCCCTTCCCCTTCCCACTGAACGTTGCAACGCCACAATCAACTCGAAGAAATAGAGGCGGAAAATATATTTTAAATCTTTTGGAAATTTTGTGAATGTAGTCGGCAAAATGCGTGTCTTCGGAATCTGTTCAGTGGGATCCGATTAAGAGGTCTCAAAAAAGAGTTGATTCCTCAAATGGTAAAGGCATTAGCTTGAAACTGAGGACTGGACTGAGATCTTTAATTTTGTGTAGCTTCTACATGTAATGAAATAATCTTATATTCAGAGTGTTGTACCGGCCGAAACAGCGACACTAAACTATCATTGTCTCTCAAGAAGTTATGTGAAGATCCTAGCTGTTGGTCACAAATTCGTGGCATCAGAACATCATTATTTACCTATGGATGGCGATTCTGAGTTTGCGGAGAAAGCCAGTAGGAAATTATCGCACTTTACACAAAAAATGGTTGGATGGACGTAGAAGAGCAAGTAAAACGTCCCCGTGATGTGAGGACATTGAAAAGTCATTCTCAGACTTTTCCACAGGAAACTTCGAGACTTAAGTAATAACAATAATATTTTTTAAAATAAACGTTGCTGGTTATGGGATCAATTGGAGAATTATGAGATGGCTGCTTTATAAAACAGAATCTCCTTTTATATTGATGTTTAAACAGGCTCTGAACCCTGGTGTGCAGTTTGACGAAGTTGTCTTACGAAAGAACACCGGCTGTCGCATGACTTACTTTTGTGCCATCCAGCAGAGCCGTCTTGATACCAAACATCGACCAGTAGCAAAAGTGAAGGGAACCGACACAGAGGATTTACTGCTTGTGTTCCACCTGTGATTCACCATTTCTTCGAGAACCTACCGTGTCGATTACCCCAATAGCCTCCTGAGTTTTGCAATAGCAAGCAGACGAAAATGAATACTTTTTCTCTGAATTTAAATTGCATAACTTCCTTTTAGGAAATATTAGATACATGCGGACACAGTGAATAAAATTATATCTTCAACAAATCTGTTTGCAGTACTGTTTCCTTAATAAAACCTGTAAACTAGAATACAGTCCACAAGAGGATCAAGTCCCAAATTTTACTTTTCACTTCAAGGTAGCATTTAATATAACTTAAATTTCCCGTATTCACTATGAGAAAACAGTGTAAAAATGTCTTCTATCATTCATACATTTCAAAATGGTGTAAAATTTATCCAGTAATTAATTATACAAGGAAAAGAAGAATGAAGTGAGGAAAAAAACAAGGATGGAAAAAAATGAAGCATGGGAAAAAAATGTGCCAAGGTGAATAGCGAATTAGGATTTGAGAGAGCAAAAGAAACATGGTCAGTATTGAAAGGGCTTCGACAGGATACAAAAACCAAAACTAATCTCCAACTGATAACACAAAAGGAATGGGAAGAGTATTTCCAAAAATTATTAAATGAGGACAGAGAAGAATATCTAGAAGAAGGAAGAGGGGAAGATAAGGGACATGAAGATGATGAGATCCAGATTTTAGAAAGTGAAGTACTTCAGGTGTTGAGAACAGGAAACAATGATAAATCACCAGGACCAGGCAATATCAATCTGGAGTGTCTGAAATATGGTGGTGACAAAATTGTGAAACTGATAACACAGCTCTTCAACAAAATGATACATGGAGATTCAATACCCAACGAGATGAAGCTAGGTTACTTTAATACAATATTTAAGAAAGGGGATGGCAAAATTTGTTCAAACTATCGAGGAATTTGTTACAAACACATTAATGAGAATTTTTGCGAAAGTAATTAAAAACAAACTAAAAAAAAATTTTAGAACCCAAGAAGAACAATGTGGATTCACGCCTGGGAGATCATGTGTAGACCATATTTTCACATTACGACAGATTTTGGAGAAACATAGGGAAAAATCAAAAAATATAGGATTAATTTTCATGGATCTAGTAAAAGCGTATGATTCTGTTCCAAGAAAATTACTTTGGAGAGCACTACATATGGCAAACATAAACCCTTCCTTGATTAAAATAATACAAAAGATGTATAAAGATAACATTTGCCAAGTGAAAGTTCGTAATAAACTTTCACAGAAATTTAGAACAAGCAAAGGCCTTTTACAGGGCTGTCCCATGTCACCATCATTATTTAAAATCTATACAGATATTAGCCTTAGAACATGGTCTCGTAAATATAATAGTATGGGATTAGAAATAAGAGATGGAGTTTACCTACATCATTTATTATTTGCTGATGATCAAGTAGTCGTAGCACAAGATGGGGAGGATGCTAACTATATGTGCAATCAACTAGGAGTAGCAAACAATACTTGGGGTTTGAAGATTAATTACCAAAAAACAGAATACTTGACTAATGATTCAGATGAGCTATACATTGAAGAAAAGAAAATCAAAAAGATAAATACTTTCTGTTATTTGGGATCCATTTTAGAAATCGAGGGAAAAACAGTCAGAAGTCAATAAAAGAACTAGTAGCGGTCGGAGGGTCATTGGGATGCTTAACTCAGTCTTATGGAGCAGGAATATAATGAGCAGAACTAAAAAATTAATATACAAATTCATATTAGAGAGTGTAGTTCTGTATGGAACGGAGACCTGGGCAATTAACATGAAGCACATTAAAAAATTACAAGCTCTAGAGATGGACTTTTGGAGAAGATCGGCAAGAATCTTCAGGAAAGAAAAGATAAGGAACATCGAAGTAATAAGGAGAATGGAAATAAAAGAAAGAACATATGACGTAATGGATAGGAAGAAATTACAGTGGTACGGGCATGTACGACGAATGGAGAAAACCAGAATACCAAAATTGATATTGGAGTGGGAACCGGAGGGGAGAAGAAGAAGACGACGACCTGTGACCACCTGGCTCCAAAATGTACAGCGCACAATGAGGAGAATGGGCGCAGAGGAAGAGGACACACAAGATCGAAACACCTGGAGGAATATTTTGAGAATATAGTTTAAGAACGTTTATTGTTCGTATTGTAATTTCAAAGTAAATTATTATGTTGGAGATAAGCCTCAGTAATGAGGAAAAGCTCAAAGTAATAATAAATAATTAATTATTCAGCAAAAACTTCATGTCTGTTCCTCCCAGATCTCTCTTATTGTGACTTGATTCCCTTGTACGCTGAATTCCCCATATATAGCTCCTTTCTGTCAATATTATCTTAGGCTGAACTGACGTCTATAGAGAGATGATTAACAGTCACAAAATCTGTCCTGTTTGTCGTATCGGTAAGATCAGACCAACAGTAGATCTTCCTTAACGAAATCCATTACATGAAAGGAAAACTAATTATATGCCTATATATAAGAAAGATTATTCTGATGAACCTGTAAATTGTCTATTATTCGCTGACTAGAAAATGATGAAATAAGAGGCCTTAGGAGATGTATTAACTGTCACTGTTCGCTAACAGATCACCCACCTGCTCCTTTAACAGGGATTTCGTCACCTAGTATTGGATGAATTAAACAAAGACAGAGCAGCAGGGAAGCTAAGACCAATGGAAGTTATTAGATTCTGGTTACAAAGTCATGTGTTGTTGTTGTGGTCTTCAGTCCGAAGATTGGTTCGTTGCAACTCTCCATGCTACAGTATCCTGTGCAAGCCTTTTCGTCTCCGTATGACTACTGCAACTGCATCCTTTTGAAAGTGCTTACTTAATTTATATCTTCGCGTCCCCCTACAATTTTTAACCTACACTTCCCCCCAATACCAAACTGGTGACCCCTTGATGTCTCAGAATGTGTCCTACCAACGATACCTTCATCTAGTCAGGTTGTCACAAATTTCTTTCCTCCCCCATTCTGTTCAGTACTCCCTCATTACTCACATTATCTATCCACCTGATATTCAGCATTCTTCTGTAGCACTACATTTCGATAGCTTCTATTCTAAACTCTTTGTTTCCCATGTTTCTCTTCCACACATGGTTACACTCCAGCTGACACTTAAATCTATTCTGGATGTTAACAAATTTCTCTTTTTCAGAAACGCTTTTCTTGCCATTGTCAGTCTCCATTCTGCATCCTCCCTACTTAGACGATAATCAGTCATTTTGTTTCCCAAATAGCAAACCCTGTATACTACTTTAAGTTTCTCGTTTCCTCATCTATTTCCCTCAGCATCATTTGATTTAATTCGACTACGTTCTACTATCCGTATTTGGCTTTTGTTGATGTTCATCTTATATCTTCCTACCAAGACACTGTCCATTCCGTTCGGCTGCTCTTCCTTTACTGTCTCTGACAGAACTATAATGTCATCGGCAACCTCAAAGTTTTTAGAATGAAATTTCCACTCTGCAGTGGAGTGTGCGCTGATATGAAACTTCCTGGCAGATTAAAACTGTGTGCCCGACCGTGACTCGAACTCGGGACCTTTGCCTTTCGCGGGCAAGTGCTCTACCATCTGAACTACCGAAGTACGACTCACGCCCGGTACTCACAGCTTTACTTCTGCCAGTATCTCGTCTCCTACCTTCCAAACTTTACAGAAGCTCTCCTGCGAACCTTTCTGCAAAGTACAGCCCATCCTGCAACACTATTATAAGCTTTTCAGACTGTTTCTGACCGCCCTGTATATTTTAATAACTGCGCGTCATCTATGAGATTAGGTAAATAAACACCTTGGACAAATAAGTCATCTCCACGACAAAGAAGTCATCTCACTGTTCCAATTTGACTCAGACATTGTCTTTGGGCATAAGATCGGAAAATTTAGCAGAACATTTGAGGTAGGATAGCGTACGACAGTGTTCCTCAAACCAGGAGCTTATGCATGTCGATCTGTAACACGGCTGTTCTCATCTTGGAAGAAGAGTGTCCACAGCATATTCTGCATGAAGATGTAGAAGGAAGGGTGCGCCAGGTCACCGAGAATGCTGTGGGTCCAACTCGTGGTACGACAAACATCCCAAAATATCACAGCATCACATTAGGTTTTAACGGCACGCTCTACACACTGTGAATTAACACCTTGCGACGGAGCGCAAAATAATTGCGGTTGAAGAGTTCACACGAATGTGCATATACAAATGTTCGTTAAAAAATGTTAGTACAAATTTTGGCTCTCACGTAAGTCTCAGGGGATGATTTCCACACTTGGTGCGCTAGTACACTGCTCCTCACCCACGCATTAGTTACAGTTTGTGAATTAATATTCACTCAGTCATGAGTACAGTTTATGCTAGGGAACAAAAATAGGTGATTATTATAGCGAAATCATTTTTCACGACACAGTTCAATTAAGTTTTATTTATCATCACTATTTATTGGCGTCGTCCTTTTCTTTCACACAATGAAATTAGCACTGGTGAGACCGTTTATAGCTTTACTTTAATAATAATTTGACTCCGAGCCCCCAATAGCAGTAATGTAGGCTGCTATAATCGAGAATTACTCAATCAACTCGAACATAACTACAAGTCCCACTGTCCTCCTTGTTCTAGCAGTTTTCGTGCGAGATCACAGATTGCCACATGTTCACTTACGCCGATGTATAACTCGTAATTCGTGCTCACACAAATAATCGTAGCACTTCCAGTTCACCAAATATATGCTTGCACTATTAAACAATACTCTTTATCGATATAAATCAGCACGAACCAACTCCGCCAAACACACGCTCACCGACTGCCGAACCACTGACCCCCCGGCCAAATAGCCGCTCGCTTGTATAGGCTCGGATGTCAAACCCCCTGGCTATGCAAGTACCAATCTTACCAGTTAAGGTTAAAAATTTTGCCACATACATCCCTCACAGAATAAGTACACCATCGGAACCGTGCAAAAAAGTACATCTCAATTACTAGCTTACATTAATTTCTGTGATTATTCTATCGCCCGTAAATTAAGTTTTAGTTTTTTGCAAAATTTCGCCACTAAGTCCAAATTTGTTTGTTTACATCTGTGCTGCAAAATTTTGGCATAGAACTGCATATAGCATTGTTTTGAGACGTAATCTATAGCGATCTACACATTACGCTGCTCAAAATCTTCATATCTATAATAATAATTAATTAATTATGGACGATACATGTTAATAACAATTTGCAAACAATGAAAAAAAATTGCAGATTAAGTGTATAGTATAACTGAACTAGTTCAAAATACGTGTGATGCCACCCAAAATATTATATAGTGCCGTTCTTTACGTCATGTATTTTCTATTGAATTTTATAAACAATTTCGCATCAAACTTTGTTTATTTCTTTTTACGAGCTGAATTATTTATGAATCTTAACATATGACTACGGCACTCGATACGCTATGACGAGACGTTTTTAATGAGCCCTCTCACATCTCTGTTAAGTTATTTGCAATTTTTATTAATTTTTCAGTATTTGTGATATTAAACAATTTTCAAGTTACTATAACTTTAGGATTTCGTGACTTAAAAGAAACATCGATCTTTCACAAGGTGCATATTGCTGACCACAATACACTGCCGCATCGCGCTTCACCGTAAGTTACATGCTATTCGCGTAATGCGCGAAGAACCAAACAATGCCCCAAGCTGCGGGTCACGTGGCCGTCTGGCGTCGCAGGCATCTTACCAACACGTTGAAAATCTCGCTCGGGCGCGCCACGCGCTTCCGAGAATGGCGCGCCATGTCGGGCGCTCGCCCTCCACAAAGCAACCCTTGCATACTAGACCTGTTAATCTAGTAACGGGGGTTTGTACCGTCACAACCGCACACCGCCTTCCATGCATTCGACTGTTTGCAAAATTTGAAAAGATGCAAAATCGTGAGTCATAGGAGCCCACTACATACTATCCGCTGTCAGCAATGGCCCTCTGTGAGGTGCTCAACTCCAAATGTCCACTGCATGCAGCTTCCTTTGATTTTCTGGCTTCTGTTGAAGTAATTACTGTTGACAAATAAAAAAATGACTTTTAAGGGAAAAGACACCATAAATAAAAGAATGCAACTGATATAAAGAATGAGAAGAAGTTAACGAGGGAATGCTGAAAACTAATTCCTCTGAATTCTTCATGTCACAACTCTCAAGGCTTTTTGAAATAAAACAAATGTTACTAGCATTATACATCTTCATTCTTCAAGTCTACGAATTTATTTTTCAACATCGTCACCCTGTCGACAAATATATTTAGCCCAAAGACTGACCTGTTTGTTGATGCCGTCAGTATAGAATTTTTGATTTTGTTGACGGCGCGACTACCTCACTTCTGCTTGCAGGAAACAAATGAGAAACGGCTGGGGCCAAGTCCGGACTGTAAGCAGGATGACTGATGACAGTGAATCCAAGGTTCCGCTACGGTCGCAGGTTCGAATCCTGCCTCGGGCATGGATGTTTGTGATGTCCTTAGGTTAGTTAGGTTTAACTAGTTCTAAGTTCTAGGGGACTGATGACCTCAGCAGTTGAGTCCCATAGTGCTCAGAGCCATTTGAACCATTTAATCCAAGGTTCGAATGGTTCAAATGGCTCTGAGCCCTATGGGACTCAACTGCTGAGGTCATTAGTCCCCTAGAACTTAGAACTACTTAAACCTAACTAACCTAAGGACATCACACACATCCATGCCCGAGGCAGGATTCGAACCTGCGACCGTAGCGGTCTCGCGGTTCCAGACTGCAGCGCCAGAACCGCGCTGCCACTTCGGCCGGCCGTGAATCCAAGGCGTCGGTTTGTTGCAGATATCGCAATGCTCGCGTGTGGTTTGGTATTGTCATGCTGAAGGAGAGGGTGCTACATATGTGGCCGAACTCTTAGAATTTTAAACTCGATTACAGCGCGATGTTTCTCACGCACCGACATAGTTACTTCACACACCTCAATTTTACACGATACAGTTCTGAGCCCTATAGCGGCGGAGGTCTGCAAATATATAAAAATGAAGAATGCAGATGTATTTTTAATGTTAATAACGTTTGTTTCATTTAAAAAGCCTTAACAGTTTTCACATTAAAAATATGGAGGCATTACTTTCCAGCGTAGCTTTGTACATAGGATGTGAAGTATTTTGTGAATATAATACAGATTCAGATAACGGAATAAGGGGAGTAGTTCACAACTGGTTCACCCCTTACTTAAGCAATAGGCAGCAAAAGGTCATTATTCACAATGTTGATAACGGCTGTGATATGGGATGTGAGTGGGGTACTGTCAAGTGGGGGGTGCCCCAGGGATCAGTGTTCCTTATTTATATAAATGACATGCCCTCTAGTATTATGGGTAACTCTAAAATATTTCTGTTTGCTGATCACACTGGCTTGGTAGTAAAGGATGTTGTGTGCAACATTGACTCAGTTTCAAATAGTGCAGTACATGACCTCAGTTCATGGCTTGTAGAAAATAAACTAACATTAAATCACAGTACTACTCAGTTTTTACAGTTTCTAACACACAATTCAACAAAACCTGACGTTTTAATCTCACAGAACGTGCATATGATTAGCGAAACTGAACAGTTCAAATTTATAGGTGTTCAAATTGATAGTAAGCTGTCGTGGAAAACCCACGTTGAGGATCTTGTTCAAAGACTTAATACTGCCATTTTTACAATCGAACGGTATCAAATGTGAGTGATACTTCGACACCTAAATTAGCCTACTTTGCTCACTTTCATCCACTTAAGTCGTATGGTATTATGTTTTGGGGTAACTCTTCCCATTCTAGAAGGATATTCTTGGCTCAGAAACGGGGGGTTCGGGCAACAGGTGGTGAGAGTTCACGAACCTCCTGTCGACCTATGTTCACGAGTCTGGGTATTTTGACATTGGCCTCTCAATATGTATACTCCTTATTGTCGTTTCTTGTAACTTGCTTATTCCCAAGAATAAGCAGCTTTCACTCGGTTAATACTCGGCAGAAATCAAACCTGCATTTGGATCGGACTTCCTTAACTCTTGTACAAAAAGGTGTGCAGTATACTGCTGTACCCATTTTCAATAAGCTGCCACTCGAATTCAAAAATCTTAGCAGTAATCTATGGTCTTTCAAATCGAAACTGAAGAGTTTCCTCATGGGTCACTCTTATTCTGTCGAGGAGTTCCTTGAAAAATTAAGCGATTCTTATTGTATTGCTGATAGCGTTTACTTAAACTTATGGACAGACTTTTTTCAGGTCCATGAACATTTATTTTTATGTATTGTTACTTTTATGTTGTAAGTTCATGTACTGACACGTTCCATGACCTTGGATATTAGCTCCTCAGTTTGGTCCTACGGAACTTGACGCGTAAATAAATAAATAAATAAACAACAGAGAAGGAATTAGCAGAATTGTCACCCTTGTAGAACATCAAGTATGTAAATCAAAAACAAATCACGATGAGAGAGACGATTCGAATTATATAGCATCATTACTACCCTTACATAACTTCTAAAGGTGAGTCATTTGTCTCACAATAACAATGAGAGTAAAATTCGTGTAATAGAAATGAGATTTCTCAAAGCTGTAAAATGAGGTGACCTTAGGAATGAATTTAACATATTTAAGATATCAAATCAAAGACAACAAAACAATAGGGAATGAAACGCTAACAGAATTATCACGCAAAGGGTAACTCTCAAAATCATAGGATATAAATTTGAAGGTACAGGAAGTCACGGAAGGCGGATTACATCTTCTATAACTACTACACCACCTTTTCCACACAATACACACAAAGCTATGTTCCTCAGAAGCCTACTCATGTCACTAATTATGGAAACACATTCAGATACCTACTCTTGGGGTCAATCCCTATTATGTGTCTCTCTGAGCCTCAAAATGTTTGAGCCTCTGTGTTGAGGCTGTTGACGAATCCATTTAACCATACTGTCTCATTGTTGAGGTACTCGGCGTTCATACGCTCTCTACTTCGGGAAGGAATAAATCGACTGCCGAAAAACTTAAATTTTCCGGTACAAAAATACACTTCCTGAGGCGTAGCTACTTTCGACAAAGCCTAGGGATCAACTATAGAAATGTTTGAAAGAAAAACACCCTCGAAAAAAAAAAAAATTCTCAGGGACACTGAAATTACCGCCCAGAAAGCGTAGAGACGGACCGAAATGAAATGTATTAGTCATAATGATGCACATGAGACATTCACTTGTTCCCAAAATCTAGGCGCTTCAGCCCGGAACCGCGCTGCTGCTGCGGTCGCAGATTCGAATCCTGCTTCGGGCATGGATGTGTGTGATGTCCTTAGCTTGGTTAGGTTTAAGTGTAGGGTACTGGTGGCCTCCAATAGTGCTTTGAGCCATTTGAACCAAAATCTAGACAAATAAACAAATACAGTGTGCACAAGCAGACAAATACAGTTCAACATAATAACGCATTGGGTCACCTTTTCTTGCAATACAGGTTGTGACACGGTGGGATGTCGAGTTTATTAGACGTCTGACGTTCTGCCGAGGCAGATTGGCCCGTAAATCTCGAACAGCCGCCTCCAGATCATGTACAGCGTGACACGGTGGCATCCGGCGCTTCAGCTGATCACACACATGCCCTATAATGTAAAAGTCCAGGGAGCAGTCTGACCTTGGGAGAGTCGGAACATGACATAGAATATTTTAAGAACTCGAGCTGTATACGAACGAGCATTATCTTGCTAGAAAAGTGTGGTGTCACCGCTAGACACCACACTTGCTAGGTGGTAGCCTTTAAATCGGCCGCGGTCCGTTAGTATACGTCGGACCCGCGTGTCGCCACTATCAGTGATTGCAGACCGAGCGCCGCCACACGGCAGGTCTAGAGAGACTTCCTAGCACTCGCCCCAGTTGTACAGCCGACTTTGCTAGCGATGGTTCACTGACAAAATACGCTCTCATTTGCCGAGACGATAGTTAGCATAGCCTTCAGCTACGTCATTTGCTACGACCTAGCAAGGCGCCATTACCAGTTACTATTGATGCTGTAAAACATGTACCGTCAAGAGCGATGTTCACCATTTATGGATTAAAGTTAAATATTCCAGCAGCTCCGTATGTATTTTGCTAGTCTAATTTCCTTGACCTGTTCCAGAACTCACGCCAGCCTGCGTGAACTAAAACGTGTGCCTTTCGGCTTCCTCTAGTATACCGGGTTGGCTCTCTTGCCAATCCACAACATTTGGCGATGAGGCCACACCGCGTTCGTAACTATACTGCCCTGATTTACTTGTCTAATGGCTTCGCCACCACCTCCAGATGTACTGTCAGAATTTTATCGCTTACAGAATCAGCAGACGCAGGCCTTACTGGATGCCCTTGGACAGCTCATTCAGGGTCAACATGCAATGCAAAACGATGCGGCAGCCGCCGCTCCACTGCTAACGCAGCCACAACACGCAGTTGCATTAACTTTTCGTCCTTTTGATGCTGCACTGGAAAGCTGGACGGAGTGGTCACGCCAATTTGGATTCCATCTCGCCGCCTACAGAATTCAAGGTAACGAGCGCCAGCCTTTTTTTATTATCTTCTGTCGGGGTCGCCACGTACCGTGTGATAGTCAAATTATTTCCTCGACGCGACGTAGCAACTCTATCCTACGACGAAATTTTGTCTGCATTAGATGCCTATTTCAAAGAATCAGTCAATGTAGTTGCCAAACAGTATACCTTCTTTCGTACAAAACGTACGGCAGGTCAGACTAATCGGGAGTGGGTTGCAACCTTGCACCTTGTGTCAATGTGGACTCCCTTATTCAGATACTATTGTACGTGATCCAATTGCACAGAACATTTCTGATGTTCGTATATGGGAACAGATTTTGAAACTAGTCAAGCCCTCCCTTCAACAAGTGATGGACATATTGGATCGGCAGGACACACTTGACTTTGCTCAGGAATCATTTGAAACTTCGCCACCCATGTGCCAGGTTAACCGGCCTGCCGGGCGAGCTGCACGGAACAGTAAACAGCCCCCGCGCCCGTCTGCACTGCTGCCACCAAGCTCTCTGCCACGTGTGCCGCGCCAGCAAGCAAATGCAGTGCTAAAATAATGCCCATGGTGTGCTACTAGACATTCGTGTGAGAATTGCTCGTCATGCCAAGCTATGTGCTTTTACTGTAATAAAAAAGGACATGTTCAGAGTGTTTGCCAGAAAAAGCTCCAGTTGGAAACTCCAAACCATTCCAGGCTCTTTGCTTCGCGCCGGAATCGGAGTCGAACCAAGGATACTCAGACTCGTGAACCGTCACCCATGGAAATTCATGCAGTTCATTCCACTCCGCCCAGTGCCACTCTCTCTAACAGTGACTGTGCTCGTCCCACAACTAGTGTGCATCGACATCGCCAGCGCTCCCGTCAAGTCGCAAGTGATTTTGTACCAGTGTCAGTTCACGTTGCACGAGACAGTCGCTCTTGTCGTCAGCAGGACAATAAACTTTTTCTAGACTTGGACATTAATGGCAAAGTGATACCGTTCCGGCTCGATACCAGGGCTTCAGTTTCACTGATCAATCAAGACACTTACAAACTGCTGGACACACCTCCGTTGCGTGCCGCAAATGTTAAGTTGCGTACCTATTTAGGTCACGTGATCCCTGTGTTAGGACAGTGCAGCATTCTTGCAACATACAAGGGACGAACAAAACTTGTCATTTTACGTCCTTCATTCTTCTGCTGCAGTGAACTTGTTTGGTTTCGATTTATTTCAGTTGTTTAACTTGTCTATAGTAAACCAGTTCCTATCAGTCAACCAGACTGTGTCTTCAGCCAGTTTCTCGTCTATGTGAAGAATATGCAGACATTTTTGCATCGGGCCTCGGTTGCGCTAAGAACTATAAAGCTCATTTGGAACTGAAAGTAAACGCGCAACCTAATTTTTTCAGAGCGCGCAATGTTCCCCACGCATTGCGTGATGAGGTCGCAAAAACATTACACGATTTGGAATCACAAGGTGTGATTGAACGTGTGCAGGCTTCTCTCTGGGCATCACCCTTAGTAATTTTGCCAAAACCTTCCGGAAAATTGAGACTTTGTGTGGACTTCAAGGCAACAGTGAATCCACAACTAGTGACTGCAACTTTTCCTTTACCCCGCCCGGAAGATCTTTTTGACAAACCGTGCCCGGGTAAATATTTTTCTAAGTTGGACCTAGCAGATGCGCACTTGCAAATACCGGTGGACGAAGCATCCCAGTGCGTTTTGGTGGTTAACACGCATCTTGGTTTGTATCGATTCAAACGACTGCCATTCGGGTGTGCATCCGCCCCTGCATTGTTTCAGCAAACAAACTGTTTGTGCATCGGTCCTTACTGCAGCAAACTATCTGGACGATATTGTGATCTCCGGAAAGACGGAAGAAGAACATTTAGCCAATCTCAGAACATTATTTCAGGTCTTGCGACAAAATGGTCTTCGCTTGCGGAAGGACAAATGTGTGTTTTTTCCTCGTCACTTACCCTATCTGGGACATGTACTCAATGCGCAAGGCATACATCCCAGTCCAGAGCACCTCCGTGCCATACAAGACTTGCCTTCGCCGCAGTTTTGAAGCAGCTACAGAGTGTGCTTGGAAAAATTAATTACTATAACCGTTATATCCCACACGCCTCTTTCATTTCAGCTCCGCTTCATCGCTTACGCCGTAAAGGTGTTCCGTTCGCCTGGACGACGGAATGCGAACGCGCCTTGTCGCCAGTCGAAATCGGCGTTGATTTCCAATACTTGCCTTACGCCATTCGATCTCGGGAAGCCCCTTTTGTTGATGGTGGATGCATCGGATTTCTGGATCGGTGCTGTGCTTGCGCACAAATATTGCCTTTGCGTCCAAATTGCTCTCGTCTGCGCAAAGAAATTATTCACAGATCGAGAAAGAAGCTTTGGCTCTCGTCTTTGGTGTTACTAAGTTTCATGATATCTTGTATGGTCGTCACTTTACCATCATCACAGACCACAAACCTTTGACATCGCTTTTTCATCCGAACAAGCCTGTACCTCCACGTACAGCGCAGAAATTCATTCGCTGGTCTATTTTCCTCTCGCAGTACCGCTACGATATCTTGTATCGGTCCACTGCTAAGCACGGAAACGCCGATGCGTTGTCCCGTTTGCCTGTTGCTGGGGATAGAGCATTCGATTCCTCCTAACTTGCTTGCATTTTCATTGATTCGGAAACCGATGACGTGGTCGAATCGTTTCCGATTGATTTTCGTCGTGTAGCGACAGCCACAGCTGCCGACTCTGTCCTTGCTACCGTTCTGCGTTTCGTTGCTACTCAATGGCCCTTGTCAAAGTCACGGATCGGGGATCCGTTGGTTCGCCGATTTTTTGCTCACAAGGAGAGACTTTTTGTACGACGTGGTGTTTTGCTGTTGCGTTCTGATAATGATCAGTCCAAGGTCGTGGTTCCACGTTGGTTACAGTCCTCTGTCTTACAGCTTCTCCACCAAGGACATTGGGGTACTGTGAGGACGAAACAACTTGCTCGTCAGCACTGTACTTGGTTCGGAATCGATGCCGCGATTACGAATATGTGATCTTCTTGCATTGTAGACAGAGCGCCGCCACACGGCAGGTCTAGAGAGACTTCCTAGCACTCGCTCCAGTTGTACAGCCGACTTTGCTAGCGATGGTTCACTGACAAAATACGCTCTCATTTGCCGAGACGATAGTTAGCATAGCCTTCAGCTACGTCATTTGCTACGACCTAGCAAGGCGCCATTACCAGTTACTATTGATGCTGTAAAACATGTACCGTCAAGAGCGATTTTCACCATTTATGGATTAAAGTTAAGTATTCCAGCAGCTACGTACGTTTTTTGCTAGTCTAATTTCCTTGACTTGTTCCAGACTTCACGCCAGCCTGCGTGAGCTAAATCGCGTGCCTTTCGGCTTCCTCTAGCATACCGGGTTGGCTCTCTTGCCAATCCACAGCAAAAAGTGTCTCTTGTAGACCACGCAGGAAAGCTGGCCAGTTAAGTTTCCACGTACAGCAATCAGAGTGGACCGGCTATCGTAGGGTATGGTCCCCCGGACCATTACTCTGACTGTGCTGGCGGTGTGTCGTACGACAGTGTGGATGGATCTGCACCGTTCACAAGGCTGCCTCCCCCCCTGCGGGTCCGGGGTAAGAATAGGCCCGAGGTATTCCTGCCTGTCGTAAGAGGCGACTAAAAGGAGTTTCAACCGTTTCGGCCTTCTATGTGATGGTCCCCCTTGGGGTTTGACCTCCATGTTTCAAAATTCTACAGAAGTACGAGCCTTTTGGGGAAGGACACCTTACATGGTGTACCACTGGTCCTAAGTGCACTAAGACCTTGGCACTCAGCATTGCACCGGCGTTGTCACCATACCCATTATTCCTCAAATTGGGCCTAAACGCCTGATGGGTTGTCCAAGTTACGCCCATAGTGCATCTCCATCTGCACCAGCGATCATGATGGACTTTCCATGGCACCAGAAATCCAGCACGGTAGCCAGCCCGTTGTGGTGGGGTCGTCATGTACCCTCTAGGTTGTAGCCCCCTGACAACACAGGGATCGTACTGCCGATACCTGAGCTGCACCCTCCCCTCGTTGGCCAAGGAGTAGATGCCCGTCTCCTTGGGGCATCAGGACTCCCGGCAATGGTCATCCTGCCAGGTGGCCCTTGCTGCGGCTGGGTGGCGCCCATGGGGAGAGCCCCTGGTCGGAGTGGGTGGTATCGGGGCGGACGTTTCGCACATGAAACGTCAACACGTATCAGGTCGCTCTGCGGCCGAGTCTTCCAAAAGAAAAGGTACCGTTTCTAGTTCTGGTTCTCCTGCCCTTTCCGCCTTGGCCACTCCATGGGAGGAGGGACAGGCCCGCCGGCTTGGGGCGAAGTACTTCCCCCGCTATTTGGTCTGTTCTCGAACAGATGGGGGGACGTTCGCCACCTCCAAGCCCATGTTCTTTGTTCAGCACATTGAGGACGTCTTCAGGGAAATCGAGGCTCTCAGCAAGATGCGATCAGGGTCCGTTCTTATCAAGACCACCTCTTCCACACAGTCAGCGGCACTCCAGGCGTGCGACCGCCTAGGGGACATCCCAGTATCCATTGTCCCACATCTGGCACTAAATAGGACGCAGGGGGTTATTTTTCATCGTGACCTCCTGCTACAATCTGATGAGGAGCTCAGGGCCAACCTGGAGCGCCGCGGCGTGCATTTCGTCCGGCGAGTCCAGCGCGGCCCCAAAGACCGTCGCATCGACACCGGGGCCTTTCTCCTCGCCTTCGAGGGGGACGTTCTCCCGGAGAAGGTTAAGGTGATGTGCTACTGGTGCGACGTGCGACCTTACGTCCCGCCTCCTATGCGCTGTTTTAGGTGTTTGCGCTTTGGGCACATGTCGTCCCGGTGTGAGGCGGAGCCCCTTTGTGGCGACTGTGGACGTCCTCTTCGTGAGGAACATACTTGCACCCCACCACCTCGGTGCCCTAATTGTCCTGGCGTCCACTCGCCTAGATCCCCAGACTGCCCCGCCTATCAGAAGGAGAAAAAGATACAAGAAATCAAAACTTTGGATCGGCTCTCTTATTCTGAGGCCAGGAAGAAGTATGACCGCCTTCATCCCATGTCACTGGCCACTTCGTTTGCCTCAGTTGTGTCCACTCCTTCCGCTGTATCGTCACCTCTATCCTGTCCCCCCTCCGCCTCCTCTGCCCATCAGGGGGCTCTGCCTCCGCCTCCCAAATCCCTCCCTTCCAAATCCTCCTCCCCCGCGGCCCCCACCCCCCCTGCCCCAGGGGCCATCCTTCCTCCTCCTCCTCTCCCCACGCCACCTGAGAAGCGATCCTCTTCTCAGGCGTCCATCGGGGAAACGTTCCGGACCCCAGCTTCCGAGGTCCGGCGTTCCAAAACGGACCCCGCGCGTGAGGACCTTCTTCGGGTCCAGCCCACCATCCCTGTGCCTCCTCGGCCTTCCAAGAAGGCCTCCAAGAAGAAGTCTCTATCCCCCTCTCCACCCCGGCCCGTTTCATCTGACGCTTCATCCGTGAGTCGCTGCTCCCGGCCGTCCTCAGTTTCGCCGGGACGCTCTGCTGCCAGGCGTTCCGCCGGCCTTTTGTCGGCAAATGATGTGGCCCCTCCTACACAATCAGGGACAGCGGCCGCAGCTGGCGACGAGTCGATGGAACAGGATCCGCCTGCCGTCAGTTGTAGCGTTGTTGCCTCGCAACCTGGCCCTCCGCGGCCATTGAGGTGACCAGCTCTTCCCCATCTCGTTCCCCCAACTTTTTGACTAGCAATGGCGTTGTTTCATTGGAACCTAAGAGGTATTCGATCTAATCGGGAGGAATTACAACTGCTCCTCCGCCTGCACTGTCCGCTCGTCCTTGGTCTCCAGGAAACCAAGTTGTGCCCGACTGACCGTATTGCCTTTTCCCACTATACCTCGGAGCGGTATGACCTCACCCCTGTGGACGGTATCCCAGCTCATGGTGGGGTCATGTTGCTCGTTCGGGACGATGTCTATTACCATCCCATCCCATTGACCACCCCACTCCAAGCAATAGCTATCCGCATTACTCTTTCTGCTTTTACTTTTTCAGTTTGTACCGTCTACACTCCACCGTCATCTGCTGTTAGTCGGGCTGACATGATGCACCTGATCGATCAGCTTCCCCCGCCGTTCTTATTGTTTGGCGACTTCAATGCCCATCATCCCCTTTGGGGCTCTCCTGCATCCTGTCAAAGAGGCTCACTCTTGGCGGATGTCTTCAACCATCTCAATCTTGTCTGCCTCAATACCGGCGCCCCGACTTTCCTCTCGGACTCTACTCATACCTACTCCCACTTGGACCTCTCGATCTGTTCTACCACTCTTGCCCGTCGGTTCGAGTGGTATGTCCTTTCTGACACCTATTCGAGCGACCACTTCCCCTGTGTCGTTCGTCTCCTGCACCACACCCCATCCCCACGTCCTTCGCGCTGGAACATACTGAAAGCTGACTGGGGACTTTACTCCTCCCTGGCGACCTTTCCGGACCACGATTTTCCCAGTTGTGACAGTCAGGTGGAATACCTCACGGCTGTTATTATCCATGCTGCCGAACGTTCCATACCTCGTACTACTTCTTCTTCACGTCGCGTTTCCGTCCCCTGGTGGAACGAGGCTTGTAGGGACGCTATCCGTGCTCGACGACGTGCTTTACGCACCTTTCGCCGCCATCCTACGTTGGCGAATTGTATTGAATACAAACGACTCCGAGCGCAATGCCGTAGAGTCATCAAAGACAGCAAAAAAGCTTGCTGGGCCTCTTTCACGAGCTCCTTTACCAGTTTTACTCCCTCTTCCGTTGTTTGGGATAGCCTGCGCCGGCTGTCGGGCATTAAGGCCCACTCCTCAGTACCTGGCCTGACCTCAGGTAATGAGGTCCTTGTTGATCCTGTGGCTGTCTCCAACGCCTTTGGCCGCTTTTTCGCGGAGGTTTCAAGCTCCGCCCATTACCATCGTGCCTTCCTTCCCAGGAAAGAGGCAGACGAGGCTCGGCGACCTTCCTTCCACTCGCTGAATCTGGAAACTTACAATGCCCCCTTTACTATGCGGGAACTCGAACGTGCGCTTGCACTGTCCCGGTCCTCTGCTCCGGGGCCAGATGCCATTCACGTTCAGATGCTGGCACACCTTTCTCCGGCGGGCAAAAGCTTCCTTCTTCGTACCTACAATCGCGTCTGGACCGAAGGTCAGGTCCCCATGCGTTGGCGTGACGCCGTTGTTGTTCCTATACCCAAACCCGGGAAGGATAGACACCTTCCTTCTAGTTACCGCCCCATTTCTCTTACAAGCTGTGTCTGTAAGGTGATGGAGTGCATGGTTAATGCTCGGTTAGTTTGGATTCTTGAATCTCGACGACTACTTACTAATGTCCAATGCGGCTTTCGTCGCCGCCGCTCCGCTGTTGACCACCTTGTGACCTTGTCGACATTCATCATGAACAACTTTTTGCGAAGGCGCCAAACGGTAGCCGTGTTCTTCGACTTGGAGAAGGCTTATGATACCTGTTGGAGAGGAGGTATCCTCCGCACTATGCACAAGTGGGGCCTACGCGGTCGTCTGCCCCTTTTTATTGATTCCTTTTTAACGGATCGAAAGTTTAGGGTACGTGTGGGTTACGTATTGTCCGACGTCTTCCTCCAGGAGAACGGAGTGCCTCAGGGCTCCGTCTTGAGCGTAGCCCTTTTTGCCATCGCGACCAATCCAATTATGGATTGCATTCCACCTAATGTCTCAGGCTCTCTCTTTGTCGATGACTTCGCGATCTACTGCAGTGCCCAGAGAACATGCCTCCTGGAGCGCTGCCTTCAGCGTTGTCTAGACAGCCTCTACTCATGGAGCGTGGCAAATGGCTTCCGGTTCTCTGAAGAGAAGACGGTTTGTATCAACTTTTGGCGATATAAAGCGTTCCTTCCGCCATCCTTACATCTCGGTCCCGTTGTTCTCCCATTCGTGGACACAACTAAGTTTCTAGGGCTCACGTTGGACCGGAAACTGTGTTGGTCTCCACATGTCTCTTATTTGGCGGCCCATTGTACACGTTCCCTTAATGTCCTCAGAGTTCTTGGCGGTTCATCTTGGGGAGCGGATCGCACTGTCCTGCTTCGCTTGTATCGGTCCATAGTCCGATCGAAGCTGGATTATGGGAGCTTCGTCTACTCGTCCGCTCGGCCATCCCTCTTACGCCGGCTCAACTCCATCCACCATCAGGGGATACGTCTTGCGACCGGAGCCTTCTACACTAGTCCTGTCGAGAGTCTTTATGCTGAAGCTGCCGAGTTACCATTGACCTACCGGCGCGACATACTGCTGTGTCGGTATGCCTGCCGGCTGTTGTCTATGCCCGAACACCCCTCTTACAAGTCCTTCTTCGCCGATTCTCTCGACCGTCAGTACGGGTTGTATGTGTCTGCCCTGCTGCCCCCCGGAGTCCGCTTCCGTCGCCTGCTTCGACAATTGGATTTTGCCCTCCCTACCACCTTCAGAGAGGGTGAGAGCCCGACACCACCTTGGCTCCAGGCTCCGGTTCGTATTTATCTCGACCTCAGCTCACTCCCGAAGGAGGGTACTCCGGCTGCAGTGTATTGCTCACGGTTTGTCGAACTTCGTGCTCGACTTGCTGGTTACACCTTTATTTACACCGATGGCCCCAAAACTGACGATGGTGTCGGCTGTGCCTTTGTCGTCGGGACCGCCACCTTTAAATACCGGCTCCTTGACCAATGTTCCAGCTTTACGGCCGAGCTTTTTGCTCTTCATCAGGCCATTCAGTATGCCCGCCGCCACCGCCATTCATCGTATGTACTCTGCACTGATTCACTCAGTGCTCTTCAGAGCCTTGGGGCTCCCTATCCGGTCCATCCCTTGATTCAACGAATACAGCAGTCCCTCCATTCTTTCGCTGATAATGGCGGTTCTGTCAGCTTTCTGTGGGTCCCCAGACATGTAGGAGTGCCTGGGAATGAGGCTGCGGATGCTGCAGCCAAGGCTGCAGTCCTCCAGCCTCGGCCAGCCTCCCATTGTGTCCCGTCATCTGACGTTTGTGGGGATGTATGTAAGAGGCTTGTGTCCTTGTGGTGGGATGCTTGGTCATCCCTCCAAGGAAACAAGCTCCAGGCAGTAAAACCGCTCCCAACTGCTTGGACAACTTCCTCCCGACCATCTCGGCGCGAGGAGGTCCTTCTGACCAGGTTGCGGATTGGGCATTGCCGGTTTAGCCACCGCTACCTGCTCTCTGGTGACCCAGCCCCGCAGTGCCCTTGTGGTCGGGCATTAACGGTGCGCCATGTTTTATTGTCGTGTCCCCGTTTTAGTCAATTTCGTGTTGTCCTGTCCCTGCCATCTACCTTACCGGATGTTTTAGCTGATGACGCTCGAGCAGCTGCTCGTCTTCTGCGTTTTATAACTTTAACTGGCTTGACCAAAGACATTTAACCTTTTTACTTATTTAATCTGCATCTTTGTCAGGTCCTTTTGATGTCCCCCCATCCCCTTGAGTTTTAGCAGGTTCCTTGTGCTCTAACACCAGTGACTGGGCGCTAATGACCTCAGCAGTTGAGCGCCCTTAAACCCTACCAAAAAAAAAAAAAAACAAGGCTGCCTCCACAGCCGTGCGCAATTATCATACGTCCCCAAAACTAATCGTTATTCATCACTAAACTCAACGCTGTGACAATCTGTGGCACTCCAGTCACCACTGCAGAAGGAGCAGCCGATGTCTCGGTGTTAACGGCAGTACACGACAATTGCGTTTGGATTGTAAGGCATGTGAAAATGGTTTGTGGAACAACTGGCAACCGTACATCTGCTTGTAGCGTAGAACAAGTCACGTAGGCTCTCTGATCGCCTGTCGCACGATTTTTCGATCCTCTCTCGTCGTCATCCTGGTTGCTCCACCACCGTGGGCACCACCTTGCTTGCAATGCTCTCAACATCGTCGGTCTGAACACTACGGAGGACCGACCTCGTGAGCCACACGGTGTGTGGAGCAGCCTGCGGTTTTCATGCCGATGATTAGAGCCGTGTCAAACTGACTTAACTGTGAGGAATGTCGTCTAACACTTCTTCCTGGCACTCTGCTCCTTCTGACGTCCTCCTCGAGTCGGAATGTGATCGTGTATGCCTCGCCCACCATCCGCCGTTTAGCTAGGGTCCACTGCCTGATTGCAGCGCCGCTGCAGGGTCTGGGGACATGCGCATTGGCACCATCGGAACTCGGAACTCACTGTACCTACTTGGAAAGTTTGGCGTTTGTACTTTTCTGCCCTCTGGGTGCGCTACTTTCAACGTTGCTGAGTGTATACAAGAGAAACAGAAGTCAATCGCAAGTCGTGTCCTATCACACAGCTGCCAATTCGGAAAACAATTGCCAATAATGGCAACATTTGATGTGTAAAAGTAGCAGAAAAAAAATGGAAGTAATGGGCGTGTCTGCACGCAGCGAGATCATAAAACTGGTTTTCAAACAACTTCCAAATGTCCAATTCAGGTCTTTTACGTACCATTGTGTTTAGTAAACTTTAAGCATTCATATCAGATTAAATACAAAAACTGATCTCTTTTAAGCGGATTCACGAGCAAGTGATCTTGGAACCACCAAGAAAGGAAGAAAATTAAACCTATAAAAGAGGTTAAATATGAATGTAATTTCCGCTTTCTGTATTTGCTTTCTGTGTTCCATGAGTCCATGGTCGATTAACTGGAATGTCATGTTTATCTCTGAAGACGGAGCTACAAGTCTGCAATCGATAACGTGTTTTACACGTACACAGCAAAACTAAAAGCAACTAACTCGAACATGTCAAACACATGTTATGTCTCTACATACATGATTCCTCACAATATCCTACAGGTGGGTACCAGCTGTCTGCATCCTGCAGGCAACTGCTGCCCAGAGATAGGTCCAACTTTAGCCCTCAGCCCTCAGCCTATCAGCGTTCACCATTTTTCACTGCTTAGTTTGTTTATTCGCTTGTTGGGATCAATATTACTTTACAGTGAAATAAAAACTACATATTTCAATTTTCATTTCAATGATAGAGTTCAAAACATGAAAATCACACAGTCCAAAGCCGCATTGGTTGCAAGAATAATGCGATTCCACTTTCATCATCAAATTGTCGATCAACGTTGTTTCATGACAAGCAACAAACGCAAAAGATCTCTTTACACTTTTTATTGCGTTGGCATAACTTATCTCAACCTAGTATCCGAAAACAGAAACAATCGTTCCTTTAGCAGCGCTAGGTAGGCCTTATGCAACTGCTGCTCAATACAGTCCACTTCGAATCACCCCATACCTGATTTCACGATATTCATTCCTCCTCCTTCGCCTCCTCCCAATTCACCCGTCTTTCTATCCTTCTGTTTGGTACAGGATCTCTGAGGTGGCGCCGGAACCGTATTTGGGTGGACATTGGTTCAAATCCAGTTCAGCCATCCACACTTAGGCTTTCCGTGATCTCCCTAAATTTTTCAAGACTAACTCCAGGACGGAATCAGCGATAGGGCACAAGCGTTTTCCTTCCACAACCACAGCTTGTACTACATCTTTATTGACCTCGCTGCTGATGGAACTTTAAAGCGTAATAAACAATACTCTTCCTTCCTTTGCCCAATTTATTTTTTATTCCTTCGCTGTCGCACGTATGCGAACAGGTATCGCACAGCTGCATTATACCAGTTACCCCATTGTCTGTGTGGCAAAAGGTGAGTTCTTGGATCGAATATGCATGCGATTTGAAAATAACAGAGAACGGTAATGAGACCCATAGTGTCTGTTGCTTTTTACTTTTTATTGTGACCAGACTGAAGTCCCTTGAGAAAGTTCGCAGCTTAAAGACATCATTTCAGCCCTGCTCTACGTAACACACATAGACCGCAGTCGCAGCAGCAAGGAAGGTTGGAGTTTAATGTACCGACGAATACGAGGTCATTCGGGAAGACGCTGAACAAGCGCGAGAGGGGCGAGGTATATCGCAGTCACTTCTTCAAAGGGACCGCCCCGTCATTGGCCTTAAGCCATTTAGGACAACAATTTCAAAAGGAACTCTGGTACCTCCTTTTATAGTGAACTTGAATGCAGTGTCAGACACACCCATTCGTTATATCAGTTCTGAATATGCCTCATACTTCGACTTGACAGTTTCGAGAACAATTCGGAAAACAGGAAGTAAAAGAATACCATTTCACAAATGGCCCGATATCTGGCGTCAGCTAACCGATGAAATCCTTAATATCTGCGAGACAAATATCTACAGAACATGACGCAGCTGTCCTTAAAGACACAGATCGCAATCTAGCGTACACCTTTACACACATGGTGTAAAATGGTGACTCCCTTTGTGTCGCATACACTTCTGATTTGAAGAGTTTCAAAAGAAGTGCAGTGCCTGATACAAAAGGCCAACAACCAGGAGTGGGGGGGGGGGGGGGGGGGGGGGAGTAAACTAAATGAAATCTCACGGGTTGAGATGGAATGTGATACTATTTCAGTGATGAAAAAGTCAAGTCAGATTCACAAAGTACAGTCAGTTCCACAAGAAAGTGTACACCATAATTTTAAATGTAGTGTTCGCAGCGACATCTCTGGTAGTGGTCTCGAATCTATACCCAACGCGCTTTTGCATATTGTGTAGATAAACCGTGTGAGAGATTAATGTTTTGTTTTCTCGGTTGCAGTTTTGGCTATTTTCACTTATTTAAGGCCAATTTAAAAGCTGTAAAAAGTGCGGAATATTGATCGAAAATGGCTTCTGAAACCCGTTAAGAAGCGATTTGGTTCGAACGAGTCAAATTGGGCCCTTGAAGAGGATAATGATGCGAAATATCGCAGCCGTCTCTGTACAGAATGGAAACAAGACAATGGGGTGTGCAAGATGGAGTGGCCTGCAATGTTTCCGGATGCAAATCCGATCGGAAATGTTGGGTTGTATATTAAGATGAAGCTTAAAGGAAAGCCAATATATACTTTGAAGCAGCTGTCATATAAAATCAGGACGCTATGGAGATCGTTATCAAGCGAATATGCAGAAGATCTCGTGAAAAGCATGCCAAAAAGGAGCCAAGGTTTAAACGATAATGGCGGCGTTTGGATTAACTATTAAGTAATTGTGCAATTAGTGATATGTACTTCCATATAAACATATATTTACAATAGTGTCTTTTATTTCACACAGATAACAGCATACATTTCCATGTGGTACTGTCGGTACTTGGCAGCATGATGCAACAGTGGCTCAAAAAAAAAATGGCTCTGAGCACTATGGGACTCAACTGCTGAGGTCATTAGTCGATGCAACAGTGTTGCGTTGTATTCTCCATCTGATCTGCGTGCATATAATCTACCGATTCTCTTGGAGCGGGTGTCACAAGAGATTTATATGCTAGAGCTGTTGACAAACTATCTATATATCAATATTTTTTACAAAAATTGTCGATATAGATCGATGTTTTGTTTTGCCACGATGTATCGATATCGGAATGGCTGTATCGAGAACTAATATTTATATTTTATACTATATTTTTCCAGAATTTTCGGCAAGTATTTGAAGTCGTTCTTTTGAAATTGTAGTAAAACATAATTTTACTCTACTTTTTGATCTCCCATCACGTTAAGTCTTACTCTTTGACTGTGTGAAGCAAATGTAGATGGCACAAATGAGTCCGATTGCACTGAGTGGGTGGGAGGGTGGGAGGTGGGTGGGTTGTGTGACTGGAATAACGTGGTTTCAGCGCAACTAGTGTGCTACTTCTTCATATTGACATTTTTCGAAAACACTTGCTGAAAAAGATGACCATAATCTAAATGAGAAGATTGGGTTTTTTTGCGGTGGACGGAGACGTCTGTGTATATGCTCACGTAATCGGCGCTAGGAGATCCTAACAAAAATTACAATGTCTAACTTCACCACCCGATTTGGACACTAGAGCTGCTAGGTAGCTGGCGGTTGCAGAAATGAAAAAAAGAGGGAAGTCGGCGTGAAGTGTTGCAGACAAATCCGGTATGTCACGAAACCGAACGACGGACCCATTGGACACCTGTTACTGTGCCACTTACGTGCAGCTACCACTGCCACCAAAGTGGTTATCGCCAATCGTGAACGTGCATCATTTTTCTTCCAATTCTTGCTCTAAGGAGATAAGCAGGCAACTAGCTCATCGATGTACAGAATATCTAACAACAAATCAATACTTAAATATACAGATGTAAAACCTGCAGTATATTTATAAAGTGTAGCCGATATTTTTATAGGCCGGTACCTTTTCTTCGATATATCGATACTCTTTCCGATGTATCGATGGCCGATAGTTATATTGTGGGATACTGCCCACTTGTGTAATATAAGGTGCCTAGGAAACATACAAGCAAATTACATTAATGGAGTTTATTACAGGAATTTAACTGACAATACTGAAGAGGAGATTTACCACCTTTGGCCCGAAAAAAACATGTTCCTTCAGGATTTTTTTATTGGGATGTGTTATAGATAACAATGTCAAATTTGGTCAAAATGTTTATTGATATTTCCTCTACAAACTGGAATTTAATCGACCGGAAATGTCGAGGAGCAAACGCGGATGTGCCGTCAGAACGAAACAAAATTTCGGTGTAGACCTCTACGCGCGGTATGTCACAGGTCAGCCTGCTCATTTTAAATGAAAATTGAGTTGACGTTAGCGAAGAATATAAGATTCTTTAGGAGATGTACCTCGTTTAAGTCATTTGGACCATAGGAAACAAAATGGAGGCCATTTGAAAAAAATAGGGTTTTCTTCATCGATTTTTCGTCTTCGTCGGACAAATAAAAATATTTATAGTTGATGCATCGGAATTAAAGTGGTAAAACTCCTAGAAAATTTAGTTAGCTTCGCTGTAAACAAAGAATCATGCCAACCGGTTCAGATTTGAAGTTACAATACCGCGCGATCGAAAAAAGTCATTTCGAGAAAAACGCGTTTGAGGTTTTGTCTACATATAAATGCAATATTATGCAACTTACGTTCAATCTGCTATTCCGGGTCCATAAACTAGTCCTTCCTCTTCCTCATAGAGAGCGTTCTGCTCGATCTGGGCCATACTGCGTTGCTCCAGAGCCGCTCGTACGGCCGGTGACAAGCGGTTTTCGGCCGCTTGAATCGGGCGGTCGTCCGAATGCTTGGCGAACTGCGTCGAATAGAGTCCCAGGGTGACGTCCACCGTTGTCATGGTCTTCACAGTTGCTTTATACCCTTCGTTGAAGCTGCTCACTGCCAGAAAAGTCGCAATCTCAACAGTCGTCGCACCAGAATGCAAATGCTTGGGAGCTAACTTCCAAACACACGCGTTCAAACTTTCATTTGAATTTTAGTGTTTCCTCCCTAGTACCGGTACAGTAAGTCGTCCTCCGAAAGAAACAAACTGGTGCGTGAAAAAGGCTGATTTCAGGAAGGTGTATTTTTTGTTCAACCGCGAATAATAAACATTTTCGTTCCGTATTCGGAAAAACTTTTTCGTGGTGGAGTCTAAACATTTTTATAGATCCAAAAATGCAGTTTAAAAAAATCGGTTTTTTGAACCAAATGATAGTAAACCTCCCCTTAAATTGCATTTGTACAAGGTGGGTCGCAATCAATTGGCGGGAAGCAAATAATTGATGTCCTTCGATAGATACAATTTCCATGCAAGCTAATCACACAAGTTCGTAAGTCACGGCTCTTCCAGTGCCCGTCTGCTAGACCGTCTTCTAGTGTGTCGAGGCTAGGCGGCGCGGCGCGCCTATCGTCGTGACGTCCTAGTCAGGCTGCTATTGGCTGACGTCGTCTCGCAGCCCTCTCTGCTGTATTGTTCTTGAGCTTCGTGCCGCCGCCTGTCGTTACGCCGGAAAAGATATTTTTTATCGTATCAGTATATTTCCAATATTATTAACAATAAAAACAGTCCTATTATATCCTATCCTGAGAAAAAAATAACCCACTTCTTTTATAACTGGTCCCTTGATATCCTCGATGCTGGCGCTGGGACGGACTCCGACACATGTTCTAAAAGGGGCAGTTCATGCGTTCTTGCTGGACATGTGAGTTTCTCACTATCACTCAGGCAATCTACCGAGACGCGTGCCATCCGTGATCGAGCGTTGTGCGGTCAGGAAATGACATCACGATATTGTCAACCGGAAACTCATCAGGACTGACGTTGCCTCGGACAAACCGCTGCACTGTCAGAATTCCCTTAGTCATTACGAGTCATGACCTCAAGTCATACCTGGTGGCTCTCCGCAAGACGATGTCAGGAGTAACGCCGTTGTGCCTCTGCAAGATATTGCAAGACTGGGACCCCACACAGGTCGCCAACATACTCATCGACGACGGCCATCCACGTCAGTGCAGAGTCATTCACCTGACTGCGCGTAACTAAGCAGCAGCCAGTGCTTTGGCGCCACTTCAAAGACAGCCGTTTCCGTCGTGCTGGTAACGGCGGGGTACTCATGGGTGGGCAGTTCCATATAGTACGGTTGCTACCGGTCCCCCACCAATGGCGATGGATGGCACCCACACCTACATCTCCAAAGTTACTCTGCAAATAAAAGTGCCTGGCAGACGGATCGTCGAACCAACTTTACGCTAATTCTCCATTATTCCACTCCTGGACACCCCGCTGAAAAAGCGAACACCTTTAACTTTTGTGCTAGCTCTGATTTCCCTTAATTTATTATGATATTCGTTCCTTCCTATATATGTCGGCGTCAACAAAACATTTTCGCATTCGGAAAAAAAGTTTGTGACTGAAATTTCGTGAGAACATCCCACGGCAACAAAAAACGCCTTCGTTTAAATGATTTCCACCCCAAATCCTCTATCATGCCCGTGACACTCTCTCCCTTGTTTCTCGATACTTTTTTTTTTTTGGTCATAAGTCTACTGAGTGGTTTGATGCGGCCCACCAAGAATTCCTTTCCTGTGCTAACCTCTTCATCTCAGAGTAGCACTTGCAGCCTACGTCCTCAATTATTTGCTTGACGTATTCCAATCTCTGTCTTCCTCTACAGTTTTTGCCCTCTACAGCTCCCTCTAGTACCATGGAAGTCATTCCCTCATGTCTTAGCAGATGTCCTATCATCCTGCCCCTTCTCCTTATCAGTGTTTTCCACATATTCCTTTCCTCTCCGATCCTGCGTAGAACCTCCTCATTCCTTACCTTATCAGTCCACCTAATTTTCAACATTTGCCTATAGCACCACATCTCAAATGCTTCGATTCTCTTCTGTTCCGGTTTTCCCACAGTCCATGTTTCACTACCATACAATGCTGTACTCCAGACGTACATCCTCGATAGTGCATACATAAAAAAACAATTTTGCATCACCCCAGTTCCCAGAACTCTTGAAGATACACGTTGGCTGTGAATACTGTATCACAGACACAGTCCCTTTGACTGTTCAGAGATGTCACTAAACCTGCCCAAAGATGTAAACAACCATGCATGACCAGCGCCTATTAGACGGAGAGGTTCCGACAGCCGATCAGTTTCAGGAGATACACGACTCGTGTTGTCTGTAGTTTAACCATATCTAGACGGTCAATGCGATGGCGTCCGAATTGTTCCTTTGTCCCAGGAAGGGCTCTCAACAAGGGAACTGTCTAGGCTTCTCGGACTGAACCAAAGCGATGTTGTTCGGACATGGCGGAAATACAGAGAGACAGGAAGTGTCTGTGACATGCCTCGCCCAGGCCGCCCAAGGTCTACTACTGTTGTGCGCAATAGGCTGCATGATGCGCAACTTCACTCTCGACGTCCATGGAGACCACGACACCATGCAGCGCGGTACAGATGGGCCCAGCAACATGCCGAATGTACTGCTCAGGATTTGCATCACATTTTCACATTGTCGCGTATGCCTTCAAGCAGGCAATCGTCGAAGACGTGTTTGGAGGCAACCCCCGATAAGGCCTTATAACACAGTCCAGCGAGTACAGCGAGGTGGAGGTTCCCTGCTGTTTTAGGGTGCATTATATGTGACCGACGTAAGCCGCTGGTGGTCATGAAAGGGGGCGTAACGGCTGTACGATACGTGAATGCCATCCTCCGACCGATAGTGCTACCATATCGGCAGCATATTGGCTAGGCATTCGTCTTCTTGGCCGACAATCCGCGCCTCCAGCGTGCACATCTTGTGAATGACTTCCTTCAGGACAACGACATCGCCCGATTAGAGCGGCCAGCATGTTCTGCAGACATGAACACTATCGAACATGCCTGGGATAGATTGAAAAGGGCTGTTGATGAAAGACGTGGCCCACCAACAACTCTGAGGGATCTACGCCGAATCGCCGTTGAGGAGTGGGACATTCTGGACCTACAGCGCCTTGATGAACTTTTGGATTGTATGCTACGAATACAGGCATGCATCACTGCAGGAGGACATGCTACTGGGCATGAGAGGTACCGGTGTGTACGGCAGTCTGGACCGCCATCTTTGAAGGTCTCGCTGTATGGTGGTACAGCATGCAATGTGTGGATTTCATGAGCAATAAAAAGGGAGTTAATGATGTTTATGTTGATCTCTAATCCAATTTTCTGTACAGGTTCCGGAACTCTCGGAAATGGGGTGATGTAAAACTTATTTTGATGTGTGTACACGCTGCTCTTCTTTGAACTTCGTCGATGTACTCCCTTAATGCTGCCTGGTAAGGATCCCACATCACGCTGCAGTAGGTAGTCCACAACAGGATGGACAAACATAGTATAGTCAGTCTCTTTAGTAGATCTGTTGCATCTTCTGAGTGTTCTGCCAACAAAACGGTATGTCTGATTCCCTTCGCCGCAACGGTTGCTGTGTGTTCTTTCCCATTTAAGTTATTCGTAATTGCAATTCCTAGGTATTTAGTTGCCCGCATCTCGTGGTCGTGCGGTAGCGTTCTCGCTTCCCACGCCCGGGTTCCCGGGTTCGATTCCCGGCGGGGTCAGGGATTTTCTCTGCCTCGTGATGGCTGGGTGTTGTGTGCTGTCCTTAGGTTAGTTAGGTTTAAGTAGTTCTAAGTTCTAGGGGACTGATGACCATAGATGTTAAGTCCCATAGTGCTCAGAGTCATTTGTATTTAGTTGAATTTACGACCTTTAGAATGATTCATTTACCGTGCAACCGAAGTTTAATGAATTGATTTTAGCACTCATGTGGATGACCTCACACTTTTCGTTATTTAGGACCAATTGCCAATTTTCGTACCATACAGATATCTTTTCTAAATCGTTTTGCGATTTCTGTTGATCTTCTGATGACTTAACTAGTCGATAAACGACAGCATCATCTGCAAACAACCTAAACTTAAATTTGAAGGAACACATAGAAAATGTTGTGGGGTAGCCTAACCAAAGACTGCGTTGTGTTGGCAGGACACTTAGAAAATGTAACAGACCTACTAAGGAGATTGCCTACACTACGCTTGTCCGTCCTCTTTTAGAATACTGCAACGCGGTGTAGGATCCTTACCAGGTAGGACTGATGGAGTACATCGAGAAAGTTCAAAGAAAGGCAGCACGCTTTGTATCATCGCGAAATATGGGCGAGAGTGTGGAAATCATTAAAAGAAAGGCGTTTTTCGTTGCGACAGAATCTAATCATGAAATCCCAATCACCAACTTTCTCTTCCGAATGCGAAAATATTTTGTTGACACCGACCTACATAAGAAGAAACGATCACCACGATAAAATAAGAGAAATTAGAGCTCTACGAGATTGGAATAATAGAGAATTGTGAAGGTGGTTCGATGAACCCTCTGCCAGGCACTTAAATGTGATTTGCAGAGAATCAATGTGGATGTAGATATTGGTGTAATTATTAACAGAAGCATTTATAAACGCATGTTAACAGAGAATAACGCGGTGGTCTACTTGCAAACCGAGCATTCGAGATGACGACGGTTCCAACCCGCATTCGGCGATCCTGATTTAGCTTCTCAGTGATTTCCCTAAAACGCTTCAGGCAAATGCCAGGATGGTTAGTTTGAAAGGGTATGGCCGACTTCCTTCTCCATCCTTCCCTAGTCCAATGGGACTGAGGACCTCGCTGATTGTTCCCCTCACACCAAATCAACCAGCAAACCAACCAACTACTTGCAAGTAACTAAAAAAGTTAACAACGGCTCTATCCACATGACATATCAGTTTGCCTCACATTAGTAGATACTGAGGATGTTTTCGTACCTATTCCAATCTGTTACGACGTAAAGTCAGCTCGGGCACGCCGGTCGGGAAGACAGAGAAGAGGTCAGCCAATCGCACGCTGACCGACCTGCCTCCAGAACGACAACGTGACAGCAGCGGCTCCTACGTGAAGACGACATAAGCTCCGCGCCCGACTGGTGGCAGCCCACTTTGATAGCAGCTTCAATGTTAGCCATTTCGTTGGCTAGCTCTACGTTGCACAGACTTGTTTGTCTAGTCTGATGAAGACTGATTACTTTGTATGTCACCCTTTGCTTGCGACACATTTGTCAAAGATAAGTAATTGCTGAGCCGTGGCTGGCTCGTGCTATGCGTTGGATTAAACCTCGATTGCTATTCTGTGTTTAGTCTCCCGCAGTTATGCCGTTATCCTCTCTCTCCGTGAGTGGCAGCAGCAGCGTGTTTCTATATTCGCACCCTTGTACTATCTTTGGCCTCGCGCTTATAGTTTTCGGATGTGCCGTGTGTGACAAGTTGGTCGGAGTGTGTGTTGCTGTTCCCATTGCTATGAGGTTCGTGGCTCACCGATCCTGAACACGAAAGTTGAGTTTTGACTTAATTTACCAGCAAGTCACGACTGTTCACATTGTGTCGTTTGGATTTCGTTGTCGGCTGTTGGGACATTCCCGCGATCAACAACGTGTGTTTTCAAGTTGGCAAATTTTAGTCACCCTCCGGTGGAGTTTACCTGTACTTGTTTATTTTGATCTGAAGTGCACAGCGGAATCTTCTGCCTTGTGGCCGTTAACGTTCCGGTTACCCGCCCTGGCCGTCGACGTAAATTCAGGTAGTGTATTTTCCTCATCGTGTTGTCGCTGTCCAGCACGGCGTGTAGTTTGACAGCTCAATGTATAATTGATTGTGGGCGCCAATACCTACCACGATGTTCGATTGAACTACTTATTGTGTGCTGGTTGGGTGGAGCGGAAGTTATCTTGTTGGTGGGTCCGTTGACTGTCTGTCTGTCGGTTGGATTGTCGTGGAATCGAGAATGGTTGGGCCGACTGCCTGTCTCACTTAAGCGAGCGTGTTTGAATTCCATGCCGACCGTTGGAAACTTCTGAGACCCGCTGGGTGTACTGCCTGTTCCTGTTTGTTCTTGTTGTTTGTATTTAGATGGCTTCTAGCCGATTTTTTTAATGAAGGTTGTTTCGCCTTTAAGGCGTAAGATTGTTTGGGCCTTCAGCGTAATTTAAAGAACTGCTTTAAGGTAAGGCCTTGGCCTTTTAAAAATTTATTTTGGTTTGAGTCTTAAGTGATGGGCCTTCAGCCGATTTTTAAATTAATGTTGTTGTTCTCTTAAGGTGTGAGATTGTTTGGGCCTTCAGCCTAACTGAAAGAACTGATTTAAGATAAGGCCTTCTGCCTTTTAAATTTCTGATTTTGGTTCAAAAATAGTTCAAATGGCTCTGGGCACTATGGGACTTAACTTCTGAGGTCATCAGTCCCCTAGAACTTAGAACTACTTAAACCTAACTAACCTAAGGACATCCACACCCGAGGCAGGATTCGAACCTGCGACTGTAGCGGTCACGCGGTTCCAGGCTGTAGCGCCTAGAAGCGCTCGACCACACAGACCGGCTCTGATTTTGGTTTAAGCCTTAAGTTATTGGCTTTCACCCGATTTTAAAGTAAAGTGGTCTTCCCCTTAAGGCATGAGATTCTATGGCGTATTTAGCCGGTAAATTAATGCTATGTGTGTGTGTGCGTGTGTGTGTGTGTGTGTGTGTGTGTGTGTGTGACTTTTTTTAATTTTTTTGACTCTTATAATGTTTCGTCAAATAAATAAAGTCGTATGATCGAATGTAACTGACAGTCGCTTATTTTGGCCCCTTTCCACGATTTAAACTACCTGTTCTGTCTTGCGGGTTTAGCAGGGCGTTTCAATTGCATCTTGTTTTATAGTAATAAACTTCATTAATACGAGTTGTTTGATTAATTGTCTAGCAAACCGAGTGTGCAGGATTCCTAGATACAACAAAGTGGAACTCTATTAACACCATTCAGAAATGACAGTCGAGTTCTGTTCGCGAGACAGAGATAAAGAGAGAGAGGGAGACAGAGAATAAGAGAGAGAGAGAGAGAGAGAGTGAGAGAGAGAGAGAGAGAGAGAGAGAGAGAGAGAGAAATTCCAGTAACAATTCGCAAAACTCATTATTTTTTATCTTCATAATCTAAAAAATAAAGTCTGCACCAAAACTGAAACATGTATAATCACTGTTGATAGGCACGTATGCTAATCCCTTTTTTGTCCGTTTTGTATCGTGGGTATTGAACTGGGAACCTAGAAATGACGGAGAGTCTTCGTCCCCGCCATAGTCCTTAGTGGTTCACAACCTCACAACAAGCTACAGTAGTCCACTCACCCCACCGCCGCCCCACACCGAACCCAGGGTTACTATGCGGCTCGGCCTCCGGTTTGCAGGCAAACGTTACAGTTGGTTGGCGGCGGCCTATAGAGAGGGTGCGACGGCTTGCGAGAGAGCCAGTCGGTATCGAGCAATGGGCACCGAGTAGCAGGGCGTTTGGTTTGGCAGCGCGGCTCTATTGGTCAACTTTCGTGGCGCCTTCCTGATAGCTTCCTGGTGTCTGGCTGGAGGCGTGAAGCTGACGTGGTTGCTGCCGAGGGCTGTCGGTGTTTGTTTGCGCCCACTATCGCTGGTCGCGGAAGGGACAGAGTTCTTGTATCCCTGCGCTGCTCGAATTAATATTAAACGGCGAGCCATCCGGAGTGGTCGAGCGGTTCTAGGCGCTACAGTCTGGAGCTGCGCGACCGCTACGGTCGCAGGTTCGAATCCTGCCTCGGGCATGGTTGTGTGTGATGTCCTTAGGTTAGTTAGGTTTAAGTAGTTCTAAGTTCTAGGGGACTGATGACCTCAGAAGTTAAGTCCCGTAGTGCTCAGAACCATTTGAGCCATTAAACGGCGAGCCCCATTCGCTGCTCCATACCTGCCATTCTAGGGAGCTCGTGCTGTGCGCTGGTGGGATGTTAACACCGTTGTGTACAGTGTTATTAGTTGTACCGATTTGGTGGCTCGTCGAAGGTAATTGTTTGGTTCTGATTGTACCCTGTCTGTTCCGAACGTAGCATTAAGAATATAGACACGAGATTGAGTGTGCTATCTTGTTGTGCTAAAGACATGTATTTTCTTCTGTAAGATTGAAAGGGTACAGTACCGCCCGACATTGAAAATAGGTACAACATAGTTAATTATTCTTGTCTGAACAACATATTTTTTCTAATAACAACTCAATTTCAATTAATACAGCAAAGCCGGATACCAGTGTGGGAAAGAATGACAATTTATTTATTTAATTGATCACATGTGCACTCCCTCAAAATAAATCCCTACATCCAGTTTGGTGAGATCTGTGAAATGAATGAATGTATGGTCGTCTGCTAACCGCAGATAGTGAATGTGAATATATGATCATCTTTGAGACGATCCTTTGGCCACCTTTGGTGGGACCAAAGGGATGAAATTTACCTGAGCTTTGAGCGCCTGAAATGTGGCTGACCAATACGGTAGCAAGGTGCTCCCCCACTTCGACAGAGGTGCGAGAGGACCTGAGGAACGGCCATGTTTCAGCACTCTGCCGCTGGATCTTGTGCTGTTAAGACCTGTCTTAGTTGTGCTCCGTAAAGACAAAAGAGTGGAGACATGGTATGCATGTGGAATATTTAGGAGTAGTTTGAAATAATAATTTCTCTATTTCAGGAACTTTTGTGGGGAGAATTAAATGTCAGGCAGGTAATATTAATGGGATCGTAGTAATCTTCGGAAGTGACCAACGGTCACAATGAAACCACGTGTAGCAATAAGTTGAAACACTTTTGTGTGCTTAAGTTAAGCTGAATTACTAGCGTGTGTACTATAAGTTGAAATATTTAAGGAATGGCGTGTGCAGGACTTGAAATTAGAGACGCGTACTTCCACGTGGTGAGTACTATGTGAGTCTCAATCTGTATATGAGACAAAGGATAAAGAGAAGTACTCGTCCATGGTATCAGTTGAGGACTTGCGTGTGTGATGAATATGCTCTTAATATTACTTTGCATGTTATGTTCCCATGTGACGCTTGATTCAAACTATAATACTCAGAGAGAAGCAAGGTGAGTCGGCCGTCTATCCGGCAACGCCACTTGGCTTGCATTGCACAGGAAGACGTGCATATATCTCCAGAGTTCATAGTAGGAAAGAAGAATTACGAAGTGGGGCAGTGTCGTGTGAAACTGGGATAAGTACTAATTGAAGTGGGAAAGCTGAAAGTGATAGTGTTGTGACTATTTATTGTGTTGTATTCCATGTAGTAGTGTGTTGTATGTCATGTAATTTGAGTTTGTGTGGTTTGCCTGGGAGAGTAGCAAGGTAGTTTCAGAGGTAGTGGGTTATGCTTGTTCCTTCTGTACCGCTCGGTCTGGAGGAAAGTTTCGTGATGATGATTGTGAGAGTCGAAGTGTGAGACATAATAAAAGATCCACCATCCTATCCAGAAAGTGCACTGTAGCGTTAAATAATTACGAGACCATAAGGTAGAGAATCACCAATGTAAAGCCACGCCCACTGGGCGGAATTTCTCATGTGTAATTGTTGTAGGTTATAGAATTTGTGTGTTTAGGTTATAGAATTTATCGGAATAAATAAAATAGTGAAAAGAAAAAGATTGGTGGCCTTTTCCTTCGAATTGTATGTTGTCATGATATCCAGAATTTATAATGTGTGCGCCACTCATATTCAGTGCGATGGCCACGTATTGATAAAAGCCGTTAAATAAAAAAAGAAAATGTGATATTGCCAGTGCGTAGTGAACAGTCAGTCCTCTAAATTACTGATAGTCAGATGTGCGTTTCCGTGGCGTATTATTCATACAGGAGGATAATTTGTAACTTAATTGAGAGTACGAGAGTTCATATTACCCGATAAATAAGAATGAATCCACTCACTTGGCAGACCACTCATCTTGCAGGCCTGACTGCTTGATGCCACACTATGAGCAAGGCACGTGGGTGCCTCTCAAGATATCTGTAAAAATAATGTTTTTGCTATTTGTTGCAATGGTACGCTCCTCGTTGTTAAACAAATGCTGTCGAAGCAGAGATTAGAACTGCGTGGTGGGTTAGTATTTCAATTGATTGTTAAGCCTTGCATAAAAGGCGCTGTTATGAGAATACAATACTTGAAAGCAACAGGTACGAAATTTGTATTCGGTGCCACATTTAAGATTCACGCTTGTCTGTTCCTCTGAAAAATAATGTGGAATTCGATCAACAGCTGTAACTGTGAAGTTAATTTAAACACTAGTGTCTTTAATACGTCAAAGGTCTGCCTCAGTTGCGAAAAGTTACTGGTCTTTACCCAGGTTTCAGGTAATCTAGCCTTCTTCAGAAGCATAAAAAACTAATACATGCCAGAATAAGGCACGGTCAAACGTAAAAAGCTAAAGTACCGTGGTACCATGTCAAGCTACGTTACTTAGCTGAGAAACAGCACCGGCCCCTCTTCATGGAAAGCGGTCGGTTAGCGGCGGACGCTGCGTTGGAACTATAGGCCTTAGAGGACGACCGTCTTTGTGCAGCTTCGGAAGGCTATACAGTCATCCTGGTATGCTGCCATCTGGTCTTAACCGCCTGGTGGTCTCTGGAGGAAGAATTCAGGAGTGTACACGTCTTCCGTTGCACATGTGCTGTAGGGTCGTGATCAGTCTTTCTGTACATAGTATCACTAAGGAGGCTATACGTCTTCTCCAAATACAAAGTACGAAAGTAACAAAACAACTGAGTTACTTTTATCAGTCTTCAGCACCACTATGTCTGGATCCTCTCAGAGATCAGAGATTTCGTAGTGCAACTCTTTCTTCATAGGAGGAGCGGAGGAGCTTTCAAAAGAGCACAGCAAGTTTCTCTTCTTATTTCTTCAGCAGTATCCATACGAACGCGTCATACTGGTTTTCGACAGCACTACCAAATTTTATCAGAGGTAGGTGTAGGTGCAAAACTGAGTCCTTTATGCAGTACAGACAGCATCGCATCGTCCAAATTCTTCTCCCTGAAGTTGAAAAGGCAACGTCTTGCAGTTATTCCCTGTCATAACCGCTGTTGGGCTCCAGAGGATCAAATTTTGATATCTGCTGAGAACTTGTATCCTTGTATATCCAACCAAAGTTGAAGTCATTCCATCAACCCAATTCCATGATACAGGAGAGAGAGAAGTGAAAGTGATTTTCCATCTACCGTCTAAGATTTCAGGCCTTTTGGTATCAGTGAATGATAATTTGTTATTGCGGAAGGCTGGAATTTACAAAATGCCTTGTCAGTGTGGTATGACCTCTATAGGATAAACAACACCGACAGTGGGAAGAACGCTGCACAGAACATAAACGTTGCACTCGGCTTTGCAACCTAGCGACTCTGCAACATCGTGTCTCCAATGGACATTCAATGAAGCATGACAAAACATTAATTTTGGCAACAGAAACATCCATTTGCGACTCCATTATAAAACAGTCCATTGAAATACGCATGGAGGAAAAACTAACGAAGCGTGCAGCGGCTACCAGCTGGATAATGCGTGGAATCCCTTTATCTCCTGGATTTGCTTCAGACTAAGACACCACAATACTCCGATGACTGTGGTTAGTCGCAACGCAGAAGACAGCTGACCTTCGCATTCCACCACCGACGGCGCTGTCGCTGGGTGGTGTGGTCCATCTGTCACCGTGACTGACGAATGCGCGGCACTAGCTGAACGCGCAGTATAGGGCGGAGCGGAGAACGTCTTCGATGGCTCACCTGAATATGAGTGGCAGGTGTCCAGTTGAAACATCGTGATGTTTACCACGAGCGGTTTCAATCCCGAAATATATTCGAACAGATTGTTAATTTTCTTTTCCATTGGTGTGCTCATTATTCTTGTCGGCACCTTGGATGAATGGGCTATTAAGCGAATAGCGTGATAATTCTCGCACTTGTCTTTTGCTATGCTCGGGATTCTGTGGATGCAGTTTTTCTGAAAGTCTGATGGTATATCGCCAGTCTCATGTGTTCCATACACCAACGTGAATAGGCGTTTTGTCCCACTTCCCCCAATGATTGTAGAAGTTACTGTTTAATGTTATCTATCCTTTCTGCCTTATTTGGTCTTAAGTCGATCAAAGCTCTTTTAAATTCTAATTCTAATGCTGGAGCCTCTGTCTGCTCCTGTAGACTTTTCTTTCTTCTTCTGCCACATCAGACAACCTCTTACCCTCATAGAGGCCTTCAGTGTACCCTTCCCCCCAACCGCTCTCTCCACAGCGTTCGACAGTGGAATTTCCATTGCACTCTTAATATTACCTACACTACTTTTAATTTCGCCGAAGGTTGTTTTGACTTTTCTACATGCTCAGTCAGTCCTTCCGACAATCATATCTTTTCGATTTGTTCATACTTTCCACACAGTCATTTTGCCTTAGCTTCTTCGCAGTTTCTATACATTTAATTCCTGAGAGACTTGTATTTCTGTATTCCTGAACGTCCCTCAACATTTCTGTACATCCTCCTTTCGTCGATCAACTTAAGTATTTCTTTTGTTACCCATGTTTTCTTTGCAGTAGCCTTCCTGGTACTTATATTTTTCTTTTTAGACATGTACATTCATCTTTAGCTGAACTGACTACTGAGGTATTCATTAGTGCAGTATCTATAGCCTCAGAGAACATGTGTATGTTTTTTGGAAATTTGTGGTAAGGTGCCGGCCGAAGTGGCCGTGCGGTTCTAGGCACTGCAATCTGGAACCGCGAGACCGCTACGGTCGCAGGTTCGAATCCTGCCTCTGGCATGGATGTGTGTGATGTCCTTAGGTTAGTTAGGTTTAACTAGTTCTAAGTTCTAGGGGACTGATGACCTCAGAAGTTGAGTCCCATAGTGCTCAGAACCATTTTTTTGTGGTAAGGTCTTATAGGACCAAATTGCTGAGGTCATTGGTCCCTGAACGTATGCACTACGTAATCTAAGATAAACTAACTTACGCCAAGGACAACACACGCACCCATGCCCGAGGGAGGACTCGAACCTCCGATGGGGGCAACCGCGAGGGCCTTGACAAGGCGACTTAGACCGCACGGCTACCCCGAGCGGCCCATGTGTACGTTTTTCTTCCCTAGTACTTCCATATCCCTCTTCGTTGTACATTGGTTATTCCTAACTAGTGTCTTAAGGTTCAACCTACTCTTTACCGTTAGTAAAATGTGATCGGAGTCTATATCTGCTAGTAGGTATGCCTTACTACTCAGTATCTGAGTTCGGATGACGTTTATCTGTAATCTTCCTTACCTCCAGGCCGTTTCCAAGTATATTTCCTTTTCTTGTGTATCTTGGACAGAGTATTCGCCATTACAAGCTGATATTCATTTCAGAACCCAGTTAATCTTTCTCCTCTCCCATTCTCGCTACAATGCATTCCAGGCAGCCCCGACTATCAGATTTTCATCTCCATTTACTTGATGAATTACCTAATCAGTAACCCCATATACTCCCACTATCTTATCATCTTCTGTTGGCGACGTCAGCATGTATACCTGAGTTGTTGTTGTCGGCGTTGGTTTGCCTGTCGATTATGACAACTACCCTATCAGTAAACTGTTCACAGTAACACATTCTTTGCCCTGCCTTCCTATTCACAGCGAATCATACTCCCGTTAGACCATTTTCTGTTGCTGTTGATGTTACCCTATACTCACCTGACCAGAAATACTTGTCTTCTTTCCATTTCACCTCATTGACCCCCACTATGTCTAAACTGAGCCTTAGCATATCCCTTTCCAAATTTGGAAGTTCTGTAGTCGAATTAAATCAGATGATGCTGAGGGAATTCGATTAGGAAATGATACACTTAAAGTAGTAGATGAGTTTTGCTATTTGGGGAGCAAAATAACTGATGATGATCGAAATACAGAGGGAAAGGCAAAGAAAGCGTTTCGGAAAAAGAGAGATTTAACATCGAATATAGATCTAAGCGTCAGGAAATCTTTTCTGAAAGTATTTGTATGGAGTGTAGCCATGTACGGAAGTGAAACATGGACCATACATAGTTTAGACAAGAAGAGAATAGAAGCTTTCGAAATGTGTTGCTACAGAAGAATGCTGAAGATTAGATGGATAGATCACGTAACTAATGAGGAGGTACTGAATAGAATTGGAAAGAAGAGGAATTTATGGCACAACTTGACTAGTAGAAGGGATCGATTTAGTACTGGTGGGAAGCCGGGGGGGGGGGGGGGAGGGGATAAAAACCGTAGAGGGAGACCAAGAGATGAATACAATAAGCAGATTCAAAAGGATGTGAGTTGCAGTAGTTACTCGGAGATGAAGAGGCTTGCACAGGATAGAGTAGGACGGAGAGTTGCATCAAACCAGTCTCTGTACTGAAGACCACAACAACAAGTAAACACTGAGACCTTAGTTTATCCCGTCGTATACAATCTTCAAATAACTTACGCGAATTCAGCCAGGTGACGTCTTCGACAACCGCCGATGTTTCGACAGGAGCACACCTTGCTATTTTCAAGGCAAAACTGCAGCAATTAAGGGCTGTGAAGCGAATTTAAAAATTTAAAAAATAGATTTTCAGAGAAACTCTGTAAAATAACGCACACACATACGTAAGCTCTAAACACTAGAGCCGTCACATACAAAAGGTTACCGACGTCAGAAGTTACAGACAGTGAAGTTAGTAATCAACTGGTTTGCTAGCATAAACTCTGTTCCTTTGTTTCTTGACAAGTAAGAAAGCAGGATTCCCCGTTTTTTTTTTTTAGTAAAAACACCATCTCTATTCATAAGGTTAGTTGCTAATTTAATTTAAACAGCTTCCTTAATAATACTGTCCCAACACTATCCGAACCGATGATTGAAATTCGCCTGCACAGCGCATACTTGCTGCAGTTTTGGCTTGAAAATAGCAACGTGTGCTCGTCGAAATACCGGCGGTTGTCGGCGACGTCACCCCGTTCCGTTCCCGTAAGTTATTTGAACAAGTAAATATTGATACACGGGCCTCATTCACCAATAAAAATATCTGCATTTATACTTCTAACACACTGTATCAACACCACAAGTCTACAACAAAATCCATGCTGTGGATAGCAGTCTGTAGAAGCCTTATGGAAGTATGGCCCCTGTTTCACGTCCATTCCTATGGCTAAATCATAATAGAGCTGCAGCTTGTCCACTTTGTCCATGGTGAGACGGTTACAACTACGTTTAGGTTTGCCATCAGTTAGTTTTGTCTCGCAATATCTCTTATGAGTTTGTGTAAATGTCTGTCCAGCTTCTTTTTCACATGACCCACACACTACATCTTCTCAAAGGCATATGTGTTCCAATACACTGGCAAACCCTTTTGAATCGCCAAGGTACTTCGCGCACTGCATATCATAATTCTCAACTGATATTTTAAAGGTATTGAGAACTTTCTCTCATTCCATTCCACCACTGTATCCAGAAAAGTTCATAAGTGATAGATCAGAATGTTTGCTTCATTAATAGTCACGGCAGTTCTCCCTCAAACATTCAATGTGACAACATCATTGAATACCATGTGGTCATGTCTCTCATGTCTCATTGTAACATGGTCATTTTTTCTGAAAATCTCCACTGTCATATTATTGAGGATGACACGCAAATTCCCTTGATCAAGAAGTCGCTCAGTTATAGGGCTCTGTAACTGCAGATTGGATTAGCATCGCCATTAGCTGCTTTCATTTCACTGTTTCTTTCTTTGCACTTTCTATATAGTATGGTGGAGGTTCTGAAGTGTTGGAAACCTACAAGCTGGCTTCACGAGATAGGAGCTCTTCTAAGAGGAATTTGCTGCCAGTAAAATGTTGAGCCCTGGGCTGATTTGCAGTTTCTGGTAAACAGACCGGCACTCGCAACCACCCTCTCAAGGGGGAACACAGGACTCGCTTTTTCTGTTGTAAGAAACGTAATTCTTCACAGAAGGCTTTTAGCAAGATAAGAGGTCTCTAACGTCGTTTTCCTCAGGCCGTGTGAATTGTCGTCATGACGTCTGGGAATAACGCTCGGTTTAAACTTTAAGAATTCCTCTTCCTGAGTGGGTCACACTGTCATTTTCTGGAGAGCCAGCGTTTTTCCCCGTGTCTATGAGCAGATCATTGGATAGGCCACGTGTCATATGGTGAAGACATAATAAATTGTACGTTGTTGCGCTTCAGGTTACCTGAATCCATCAAGGGCACTCCAAGATAGGAAACCAGAGACACAATGCTGACAGCAGGCAAAAGTTTTAGCGTTTAGGCTACCGGAGATAAATAGTAACTAGAGAGCCGTGCAAATTGCAGACGCGCTGTGTAGCCGTCACAGGCGAGGAGTTCCACTTCAGAGAATGAACTGGTAACTCCATCCACCGCCTAGACGCTGTCGCTAGGCGTAACTGTAGAAGGCCACGAAAAGGCACGTCTTAGCAGAGGCAGCTAGCGTGATACTTGCTCCTGAGAACGGCAGTGTCAGTGGGATTACACAGGTCAGGGTGCTACTACAGCGGTCCCCACACACAGTAGGGCGAAGAGCGGGGTCAAGTGACAAAAACACTGTCGTTGCTGACCATAATAGGAATGGCAGGGACGTTTAGCTTTAAGCTGAATGCTGTTGATAACAAACTTGGAGTTTGTTAAGGGGCTCCGGAAAGGCTCAAAATCATGAAAAGTTCAATTTTTACTTTTTTGCGTTTTCTGAATCTGCAGACTATTACCTTTTAATAGATATATAATTTATTCAATTCCAAAGACTACAACTATTTTTAAATTTTTTTTAAAATGTGTTCTACATGGGCGTGACCCATTGTGGCGCTGTTAAACTGCTGTCAAATGGTGTTATTGGTTCAAATGGCTCTGAGCACTATGGGACTCAACTGCTGAGGTCATTAGTCCCCTAGAACTTAGAACTAGTTAAACCTAACTAACCTAAGGACATCACAAACATCCATGCCCGAGGCAGGATTCGAACCTGCGACCGTAGCGGTCTTGCGGTGCCAGACTGCAGCGCCTTTAACCGCATGGCCACTTCGGCCGGCAAATGGTGTTATTATTAACGTCCGTGTTCATCAGGTACATTTTAGTCTGCCGCATGCAATAATGGAGGTGATAAAACCTATTTTCAGAGACTTAGCAGCACCTAAACTGTTGAAAAAGTGTATTCACGGAAAAACTCAAAGCCCCAATGAAAGTGTAAATATTGTTATATGGTCGAGAATCCCCAAGACTGTATTTTTTTGAATAGAAACACTTCACTTTGGTGTGTATGATGCTGTTGCGACTTTCAATGATGGCAACATTGTAAGGTGCAAGGTATTTAGAAATATGGGAAAGAAGATAGGTTCTAACATGGTACGAGCGATGCTTGCTTTAGACAAGGAACGCCTTCGGGCTGCAGACAGGGCTGTAAAGAGTCTATAAATACAAGCAAGAGTAAACAGGAGGAGGAACAAGAGGAAGCTGGAGGAGGAGTTTGCAGAGGATGAAGATAATCCATCCTATGGACCTGGAATGCACTAAAAGGTTAATCCAATCTTTGTCGCTCGATTCCCAAAACTTTTATTTTCTCATACTAATTACATGTTTTCTAAGGATCTTCCGAACATATTTGTTTCAAATTTTCAGTAAATGTTACACAGTACATTCTGCATAATTTAACACAGCCTTTTTCCAAAAAACTGTATATTTTTGAACATGTAAATGAAAAATTGCAAAAAAATGTTGTGAATTTTCACTACAATTGAAAAAAAATCATCTTTAATAACTGAACTAAAATTTTGTAAAATCCCTGTGTTAAGTTGTAGCCCATATTCCAATAAATAATCTGTAAAAAGTTCAACTTCCTACCTCAAATACTTTGTGAGGAAAGATGTAATTTATAAGCGTTATTTTAACATTGCAAGTATAGGGCGTTCCGGAGCCCCTTAATGTATAATCCAGAACCATCCCTACCTACCGAGTAGGAGTAGGGGAGGAATCTAAATGTGGCAGGCCAGATGCGCCCTGGCGGCGCAGAAAGACTCGCCAGATTGGCCGAAGCTTGTTGAGTGCCTGTGTATTGGTGGCTCGACTACAGGAAGAGAGAAATGGTGCGCTGCCACGATTCTTTTTCCACGTTTTTATATTCAGAGGGAGTTCTCAGTCAGATCGCTGGAGCGCCGACTCCGTGTCGCTTTTCGACAGCCTCTGTATACTCTGAAATGTCTGTTTTTCTCGCTTGGAGTGCTGCTCTGGAGTTAACGTGTTGTCAGTATCTGCCACTTCTGTTTAACACCTGCCCCCGTGGCTTCAGACACTGACTTCTCTTGTGCAACCAATTGCCTCCATGGCTTTTTCTAATGTTTCTAATTAGCCTTCAGTGTATAGGTTGATTTGATTGCAAAGAAATAGCTTTAATCTGGTCTCCGAACTTCATGATTCTCCTGTTGCAAGCATCCTGTCGAGTCCCAGAATCCACATATCTCGTAGATCGCCTGTGACAGTGTTTGGCGCTGATGAAGTCATCAGCCTGCCTTCACTGGGTATTCGTCCTCTTGCATTTGCTCCTCACCGCTCGAAAATGGCAGACTGACCTTAAACCGCCTGTCCCCTACCGCCTCTACCCTATGCCAGGGCACGACTTCCGCCCAGGATTGTGCCATGGTGTCTGAGAGTTTATCTGCCTTCCTTCTCAGCTAAGAACAGTATTGCTTCAACGTAGGGAAAATGTACAAAACCAGCAGATGGTTTAACACCTTATCTTGAGTTTTACTTGTCGGCACTCCGAATCTTTGGCAACTTTCGCAGGCGAGTTACTGCTGTGACAAAAAACAGCAAAGTTCCAGAGCGACCAGAAAGAGTACGTTTCGCTGTACACTTTCGTAAAATAAACGCTATGACTTAGCCCTTTGCTTTTGTTGATGTTCATCTTATATTCTCCTTTCAAGACTTTGTCCATTCCGTTCATCTGCTCTTCCATGTCTTTTGCTGACTCTGACAGAATTACAATGTCATCGGCAAAACTCAAAGTTTTTATTCCTTCTCTATGGATTTCACTTCTTACTCCGAATTTTTCTTTTGTTTACTTTACTGCTTGCTCAATCTGCATATTGAATACAGTCGGGATAGGCTACAACGCTGTCTCACTCCCTTCCCAACCACTGCTTCCCTTTCATGTCGCTCGACTCTTATAACTGCCATCTGGTTTTTGTACAAATTGTAAATAGACTTTCGCTCCCTGTGTTTTACTCCTGGCACCTTCAGAATTTGAAAGAGAGTATTCCAGTCAACATTGTCAAAATCTTTCTCTAAATCTAAAAATGCGAGAAACGTAGGTTTGCCTGTCCTTAATCTATTTTCTAAGTCGTAGGGTCAGTATTGCCTCACGTGTTCCAAATTTCTATGGAATCCAAACTGATCTTCCCCGAGGTCGGCTTCTACCAGTTTTTCCATTCGTTTGTACAGAATTCGCGTTAGTATTTTGCAGCCGTGACTTATTAAACTGATAGTTCGGTGATTTTCACATCTGTCAACACCTACTTTCTTTGGGATTGGAATTATTATATTCTTCTTGAAGTCTGGGGGTATTTCGCCTGTCTCATGCATCTTGCTCACCAGATTGTAGACTTGTGTCAAGGCTGGCCCTCCCAAGGCTATCAGTAGTTCTACTGGAATGTTGTCTGCTCTCGGGGCCTTGAGTCGACTTGACCTGTCAGTGCTATGTCAAACTCTTCACTCAGTGACATATCTCCCATTTCATCTTCATCTACGTCGTCTTCCATTTCCATAATACCGCCCTCGTCACCCTTGTATAGACCCTCTATGTACTCCTTTCACCTTTCTGCTTTCCCTTCTTTGCTTAGAACTGGTTTTCAATCTGAGCTCTAGAGGTGGTTCTCTTTTCTCCAAAGGTCTCTTTAATTTTCCTGTAGGGAGTATCTATCTTACCCCTAGTGATATACGCCTCTACATCCTTATATTTGTCCTCTAGCCACCCCTGCTTAGTCATTTTACACTCCTTGTCGATCTCATTTTTGGGACGTTTATATTACTTTTTCCTGCTTCATTTACTGCATTTTTATATTTTCTCCTTTTATCAGTTAAATTCAATATCTCTTCTGTTACCCAACGATTTCTACTAGCCCTCGTCTTTTTACCTACTTGATCCTCTGCTGCTTTCACTATTTCATCTCTCAAAGCTACCCATTCTTCTTCTACTGCATTTCTTTCCCCCGTTCTTGTCAATCGTTCCTAATGCTCTCGCTGAAACTCTGTACAACTTCTGGTTCTTCATTTTATTTCATCCAGGTCTACCTCCTTAAATTCCCACCATTTTGCAGCTTCTTGAATAACCAATAGCTTGTGGTCAGAGTCCACATCTGTAACTGGAAATGTCTTACAAATCAAAACCTGGTTCCTAAGTGTTTGTCTTACCATTATATAATCTGTCTGAAACCTTCGCGTGTCTCCAGGCCTCTTCCACGTATACATCCTTCTTTCACGATTCTTAAACCAAACGTTAGCTACGACTAACTTCTACTCTGTGCAAAATTTCTACCAGACGGCTTTCTCTTTCACTCCTTACCCCCCATTCCATATTCACCGACTACTTTTCCTTCTCTTTCCTTCCTTACTATCGGATTCCAGTCCCCCATGACTATTAAATTTTCGTCTCCCTTAACTTTCAGAATAATTTCTTTTATCGCTTCACACATTTCTTCAATCTCTTCATCATCCGCGGACTAGTTGGCATATAAACTTGTGATGTGGTGGGCATGGGCTTCGTGTTTATCTTGGCTACAACAATGCGTTCACTATGCTGTTCGTAGTAGCTTACCCGCGCTTCTATATTTTTTATCCAACCTACTGTTGCATTACCCCTTCTTTATGCTGTATTTATAACCCCGTATTCTCCTGACCAGAAGTCTTGTTCCTTCTGCCACCGAAATTCACCAATTCCGGCTGTATCTAACTTTAACCTATCCATTTCCCTTTTTAAATTTTTTAACTCACCTGCCCGATTAAGGGACCTGACATTCGAAGCTCCGATCCGTAGAACGCCAGTTTAGTTTCTCCTGATAACGACGTCCTCCTGAGTAGCTTCCACCCGCAGATCCGAATGAGGAACTATTTTATCTCCGGAATATTTTATCCAAGGGGACACTATCATCATTTAACCGTATAGTAATGATGCATGCCCTCGGGAAAAATTACGGCTGTTGTTTCCCCTTGCTTTCAGCCGTTCGCAGTACCAGCACAGCAAGGCCGTTTCTGTTAGTGTTACAAGGCCAGATCAGTCAATCATCCAGACTGTTGCCCCTACAACTACCGGAAAGACCGCTACCGTTCTTCAGGAACCACACGTTTATCTGGCGTCTCAACAGACACCCCTCCGTTGTGGTTACATCTGCGGTACGGCTATCTGTATCACTGAGGCAAGCAAGCCTCCCCATCAACGGCAAGGTCCATGATTCATGGGGGGGGGGGGGATTTACTTCATTTACTTCATTTACAGACTAATACTACTCCTAATAACTATAATGATGACTTCATTTACAGGCTAATAATTATAGCTTTTAGGAGTAGTGTTGTTTTAGGTTGGTTTGTAGCTCCAGGTGCGTGTTGCCAGAGCAGTCAATAAATGCTTATTTTCTCCAGGTCAGGTATTGAAGTGTGTAGACATCGACGCAAGACGCATAGTCTTCACTGACAGGCGTAGTCCACTTAGTGGCGCAGTCATATCATGCAGAAAACATAAGGTTGTAAATTATGTGGCATGTTTGAGGGGAAAGCTGTTCGACGCAGAAGAAACAGCTAAGACACTGAATTGGCTACGTAGCAGGGTACCAAAGATCACACTGTCTGCACCTATTCCCCTAACACTATGCAGAGTAGTACTTGTACAGCCGCGTGGGATTAGCCGAGCGGTCTAGGGCGCTACAGTCATGGACTGTGCGGTTGGTCTTGGCGGAGGTTCGAGTCCTCCCTCGGGCATGGTTGTGTGTGTTTGTCCTTAGAATAATTTAGGTCAAGTAGTGTGTAAGCTTAGGGACTGATGACCTTAGCAGTTAAGTCCCATAAGATTTCACACACATTTGAACATTTTAAGTACTTGTACATGGTGATGTTTATACTCACCATCACTCCCCGGTATTTGTAGTTTTGGAAGCAGTTGTGCACATATAAGTGCATCTATGTGACAATAAAAAAAATGTTCAAATGGTTCTGAGCACTATGGGACTTAACATCTGTGGTCATCAGTCCCCTAGAACTTAGAACTACTTAAACCTAACTAACCTAAGGACATCACACACATCCATGCCCGAGGCAGGATTCGAACCTGCGAACGTAGCAGTCGCGCGGTTCCGGACTGCGCGCCTAGAACCGCTAGACCACCGCGGCCGGCAATGTGACAATAAACTGTTGTCATTATGCTTAAGTGGGAAATCACAAAATGTAAAAAAAAAGAAATAAATAAATAAATAAATAAATAAATCTGCCATTTGATAAGGGCGCAACTGCTGGAAGCGGCGTTTCTTGGTCTCAGCAGAATGACATTAAGTGTGTTGGACTCTAATTTGATTTAATGATGGGGCGGCAATTGGGTGTGGAATTGCTGAATTGCTATGAGTATCTCCTGGGTTCAATATGGAACAATCATTGGAGGCAACTGACTCTATGTTAGTGCCAGAAGCTAAAATTTGTGCGCTTGAGGTAACTAAAGAGGTTTCACAGTCTCACAGAAATGCATAACATTAAAAATGAATCTGCAAGAAATAAAAACGACTTATTGATCTTCAGAAACATATTGTGAAAAATCAATGAGTGTACTAGTTTCATTAATTATGTATCAAAATTTTCAGCAAGAGACTCTCCTACTGCCATAGATCCTACGAAGAGACCAGGTTTGTGAGCTACAGCCGTGTGAACTTTATGAAAATACTTAGTATTTTCCAGCCGTTCAGAGGCAAGCTGTGGCGCTCATGCCACATTACTGCCCACGTTTGTTACATTTTGTTGCTATATTTTAATGCAGAGTACAGGAAGATTTTGGTACGGGAGGCGAGCAAGTAGGTAGGATCACAAGGCAAACTCATCGAACGACGCGCCAGATGATCACACAGCGTGAGAAAGGCCGGTCGTACAAGAAACGAATCGTACTGGAGCAGAGAAAAACAGTGGTGCTTCACCAACAACGCTGGGCGCACAAGTATCGACAGCTGCACCTGTATAATAATATTTGAACAGTAAATACAGATAATAAGTGCTGACGACGTTACCGGCATTGGGAACTTGTTAATGATAGTTACAGTATCATTCGGTTTATCAGAAAACGCTGTTTCCAAATTTTAATTACTGTCATGATTCTTATTTATGAAAAGGATGGACCAATCACACGCGCGTCCTGGAAGAGCGGCCGTCAAACAGCTAAGATGGCTCACTACTTGTCTGCGATCTGTTTCCGAAGAGCTAAGGCACGAATCCGTTTATAAAAAATCTGAGGACGGCTCCCCCCTTCGGAGTTTCGAATCCTCTCTCGGGCACGGGTGTGTGTGTTGTCCTTGGTGTAAGTTAGTTACATTAAGTAGTGCGTCAGCTTAGGGGCCGATGACCTCAGAAGTTTGGTCCCATAGGACCTTACCAAAAATTTACAAAAATCTGATCTCATGTAAAGATGAACAGTTTGTTGAAAACTTGCCTCGGATAACTCACTTTTCGATTGTGTATAAAGCCAAGGCAGTCTACGATCGGTTTTTCAGGTGGAAACTGCCGAGCTAGTGTGTGAAGTGCAACTCCGCATAAAGATACAATTAACAAAAGTGGCCTCGGAAAACATATTTGTGTGCTCTCGTGATGATTTTAAGATCGTGTGAGGCATTTTGTGAGTTTTGCGGTGCTCGAGAACAAATGATTAATGACCGGGAATCTCATGATGAATATTAACAATAATCTGGCTATAGAAATCGTTTTACTAGTTTTGCGATTAATGACAAAAAATTTATTGAAAACCTAACATCTTACGATTCTTATTATGCTTAGTCACGGCTGCAAAATAATAACGCGAATTCTTTACAGACGAATTGAAAAACTGGTAGAAGCCGACATCGGGGAAGATCAGCTTGGATTTCGTAGAAATATTGGAAAACGTGGGGCAATACTGACCCCACGACTTATCTTAGAAGATAGTTTAGGGAAAGGCAAACCTACGTTTCTAGCATTTGTAGACTTAGAGAAAGCTTTTGACATTGTTGACTGGAATACTCTCTTTCAAATTCTGAAGGTGGCAGGGGTAAAATACAGGGAGCGAAAGGCTATTTACAATTTGTACAGAAACCAGATGGCAGTTATAAGAGTCGAGGGGCATGAATGGGAAGCAGTGGTTGGGAATGGAGTGAGACAGGGTTGTAGCCTCTCCCCGATAATATTCAGTCCTGGTATATTGAGCAAGCAGTAAAGGAAACAAAAGAAAAGATCGGAGTAGATATTAAAATCCACGGAGAAGAAAAAAAAAAAAACTTTGAGGTTCGCCGATGACATTGTAATTCTGTCAGAGACAGCAAACGACTTGGAAGAGCAGTTGAATGGAATGGACAGTGTCATGAAAGGAGGGTATTTTATGAACATCAACAAAAGCAAAACGAGGATAATGGAATGTAGTCGAATTAAGTCGGGTGATGCTGAGGGAATTAGATTAGGAAATGAGACACTTAAAGTAGTAAAGGAGTTTTGCTATTTGGAGAGCAAAATAGCTGATGATGGTCGAAGTAGAGAGGATATAAAATGTAGACTGACAGTGGCAAGGAAAATGTTTCTGAGAAAGAGAAATTTGTTAACATCGAGTATAGATTTAAGTGTCAGGAAGTCGTTTCTGTAAGTATTTGTATGGAATGTAGCCATGTATGGAAGTGAAACATGGACGATAAATAGACTGGACAAGAGGAGAATAGAAGCTTTCTAAATGTGGTGCTACAGAAGAATGCTGAAGATTAGATGGATAGATCACATAACTAATGAGAAGATATTGAACAGAATTGGGGAGAAGAGAAGTTTGTGGCACAACATGACTAGAAGAATGGATCGGTTGGCAGGACAGGTTCTGAGGCATCAAGGGATCACCAATTTAGTATTGGAGGGCAGCGTGGAGGGTAAAAATCGTAGAGGGAGACCAAGAGATGAATACACTAAGCAGATTCAGAAGGATGTAGGATGCAGTACTGGGAGATGAAGAAGCTTGCACAGGATAGACTAGCACGGAGAGCTGCATCAAACCGGTCTCAGGACTGAAGACCACAACAACAAGAACATTATGCTTACATTTAAGCCTACCCACTGTCGCATTGTTATGCACTGTTTGTGGCATAAGCGTTAGAGCTGGCGACCGACGGAGAACAAATGAAATGATCATGTGGCATTGATGGCCAGGAGGCCCCATCCGGGGAAATTCGGCAGCCGGGTTGCAAGTCTTAAAAAAAATGGTTCAAATGGCTCTGAGCACTATGGGACTTAACATCTGTGGTCATCAGTCCCCTAGAACTTAGAACTACTTAAACCTAACTAACCTAAGGACATCACAAACATCCATGCCCGAGACAGGATTCGAACCTGCGACCGTAGCAGTCGCGCGGTTCCGGACTGAGTGCCTAGAACCGCTCGACCACCGCGGCCGGCGTACAAGTCTTACTTCTGGCGACACCACAATTGGCGACTTGCGTGCCGGCGATGATGAGATAACGCTGAGGACAGCGCAATACACAGTCCACGAACTGTGAACAACACCAGCGGGAATGGAACCCGATCCCGCTGAATGGTAGGCAAACACGTTATCACTGAGCTAAGCAGGCGCACACCGAGAAGAAACCAAGCGAAACAACAGCTGTCGGACACCTTTAGAAGACGTGAGACAAACAGGTTGCGTCCAGTTGTGCTAGGGACACTGATCACAGGCTTTTGTTGCTAAAATACACTGTGTTTGTGGGCAGTTTTATTTACTACCACCCGCTGTGTACCTTATGGAGGTCAAATCCGCGTTTACTGTGAGAGTATATTTTACCACCGGCCCTAGTATTCGTTACAAGCGAGCTTCTTTCGACCTGTCGTGAGTTTCACAGAAGGGGGACCCCACTTTGTGGATCGCGGCAGCCGACTTTGGGAGGGCGGTGTGGGCGGAGCTGGTAGTTGCGGCGTGTTCCTGAGGTCTTAATTACGACAGCGGTGGCCTTTATCCGCTTAATTAACTTGAAGGTGCCTGGGAGGCGGCCCGGCTCACAGCCCTGCTTGCAGCCGACCTACTCGTTCCTGTACTCGCGGGGCTGTGCTACTTGCTCCAACCCCCTCCTCCCCTTCCGACTCGTTCACTTACGCTATCAACCCCTGCAGTCTACGAGGAGATGCGCGCTGGTTAAGGTAACTACACTACTAGCCATTAAAATTACTACACCAAGAAGAAATGCAAATGATAAACGGGTATTCATTGGACAAATATATTATACTAGAACTGACAGTACCCAAAACAACCACCTCCGGCCGTAATAACGGCCTTGATACGCCTAGACGTTGTCAAACAGAGCTTGGATGGCGTGTACAGGACAGCTGCCCATGCAGCTTCAACACGATACCACAGTTCATCGAGAGTAGTGACTGGCGTATTGTGACGAGCCAGTTGCTCGGCCACCATTCACTGGACGTTTTCAATTGGTGAGAGATCTGGAGATTGTGCTGGCCAGGGCAGTAGTCGAACATTTTCTGTATCCAGAAAGGCCCGTACAGGACCTGCAACATGCATTATCCTGCTGAAATGTAGGGTTTCGCAGGGATCGAATAAAGGGTAGAGCCACGGGTCGTTACACATCTGAACTGTAACGTCCACTGTTAAAAGTGCCGTGAATGTGAACAAGAGGTGACCGAGACGTGTAACGAATGGCACCCCATACCATCACGCCGGGTGATACGCCAGTATGGCGATGTCGAGTACACGATTCCAATGTGCGTTCACCACGATGTCGCCAAAGACGGATGCGACCATCATGATGCTGTCAACAGAAAATGGATCCATCCGAAAAAATGGCGTTTTAGCATTCGTGCACCCAGGTTCGTCGTTGAGTACACCATCGCAGGCGCAGCGGCAAGGGTAACCGCAGCCAAGGTCTCCGAGCTGATAGTCCATGCTGCTGCAAATGTCATCGAACTGTTCTTGCAGATGGTTGTTGTCTTGCAAACATCCCCATCTGTTGACTCAGGGATAGAGACGTGGCTGCACGATCCGTTACAGCCATGTGGATAAGATGCCTGTTTTCTCGACTGCTAGTGATACGAGGCCGTTGGGATCCTGCACGGCGTTCCGTATTACCCTCCTGAACCCACCGATTCCATATTCTGCTAACAGTCATTGGACCTCGACCAACGCCAGCAGCAATTTTGCGATACGATAAACCGCAATCGCGATAGGCTACAATCCGACCTTTATCAAAGTCGGAAACGTGATGGAACGCATTTTTCCTCCTTACACGAGCCATCACAATAACGTTTCACGCTGCAACGGCGGTCAACTGCTGTTTGTGTATGAGAAATCGGTTGGAAACTTTCCTCATGTCAGCACGTTGTAGGTGTCGCCACAGGCGCCAACAATGTGTGAATGCTCTGAAAAGCTAATCATTTGCATATCACAGCATCTTCTTCCCGTCGGTTAAATTTCGCGTCTGTAGCACGTCATCTTCGTGGTGTAGCAATTTTTATGGCCAGTAGTGTATTATTTTACTGCGTAAGGAGCGGCTGCAGCGGCAGCAATGCGAATGTCCAATTTTTTAAGCGCTTGATCCACTAGAAAATAGCAGTTAGCTGCAGCCTTCGCTTAGCTTTGCTCTTTACCAGTGGCACTTTTGATCACTGACTTTCATGCATCTGATCACAGCATTATAAGCCAGACAGGTCCAGATCTGCTGCGTCCACTGGATCAACGAAGTGTCATCAGTCTTCTGACTGGTTTGTGCGGCCCGCCACGAATTCCTCTCGTGTGCCAACCTCTTCATCTCTGTGTAGCACTTGCAACCTACGTCATCAATTATTTGCTACAGCTTCCTCCCGTACCGTGAAAGTAATTCCTAATTTGTTAACAGATGTCCTATCATCCTCTCCTTCCACTTGTCACAGTTTCCGTATATTTCATTTGTCGCAATATTCTGCGCAGACTCTCCTGATTCATCAGTCCATTCAGTTTTTAACATTCGTCTGCAGCACCGCGTTTCAGATGCTTCTGTTCCCGTCTGTTTCCGTTTTCCCGCAGTCCATGCCTAACTGTCATACAAGGCTGTGCTCCAAACGTACGTTCTCATAAATTTCCTCCTGAAATTTGTTCGATACTAGTAGACTTCTCATCACGAGGAATGCACATTTTGCCAGTGATAGTCTTTCTACGTCCTTCTTGCTCCGTCCTTCATGGGTTATTTTGCTACCTAGGTACCAAAATTAGAAAACTTCATCTACGCCGTGATACCCAACTACGGTAAGTTTCTCGCTGTCCATTTCTGCTACCTCTCATTACTGTCGTCCTTCTTTGGCTTACCCCCGGTCCGTGTTCCGTGTTCATTAGACTATTCACTCCATTAAATAGATCCTGTAATTCTTCTTCACTTCCACTATGGATAGCAATGTCATCAGAGAATGTTAATCGATATCCTTTCACCTTGAATTTTAATCTCACTCTTGCACCTTTATTTTATTTCCGTCATTGCTTCTTCAACGTGTAGAATGGACAGCACAGGCGATAGATTAAATCCCTGTCTTACATCGTTTTTAATGTCCGTCCTCGGTAGTTGAGTGGTGAGCGTGACAGAATGTCAAACCTAAGGGCCCGGGTTCGATTCCTGGCTGGGTCGGAGATTTTCTCCGCTGAGGGACTGGGTGTTGTGTTGTCCTAATCATCATCATTTCATCCCCATCGACGCGCAAGTCGCCGAAGTGGCGTCAGATCGAAAGACTTGCACCAGGCGAACGGTCTACCCGACGGGAGGCCCTCGTCACACGACATTATATCGTTCTTAATACGTGCACTTCGTTCTTGGTCTTCCACTCTCAATGTTCCTTCTTGGTTCTTGTACATAATGTATTTTACCCTATTTTTTCACAGGATTTTTAACATCTTGCACCACTTTACACTGCCAAATGCTTTATCCCGGTTGAGAAATCCTATGTACATGCTTTGATACTTCTTCAGGCATGCTTTCATTACATTCTAGGAAAAATGATACAGCACGTCATTTTCACCGTCAGTTACTGTTCCCAACTTGGAAAATAGATTCACTTACGGTAGCTGACCTTCATACCACTGCTAACATTACAGGCTTCTCCAGTGGACACGTCGTCTGAATATATCTGATCCAACGAAAACTGTTCACACACGCCTCTCCCGTGACAAGGGCTGCTAATGCCATCTTTGACATCGGCAGCTAGCCAGTATGCGTTCAGTTAAGTTCGAGGCGGATATGGCACTCACTAGATACAATTTTTTTTTTTTTTTTTTTTTTTTTTTTTTTTTTTTTTTTTTTTTTTTTTTTTTAGGACCGGCGGTATAACTCTTGAAATGTTACTGCATGTCATGCGTGGATTAGAAGACACAATTTCTTTTATTCCAACGATCATTGTTTTCCGGACAAAATTTCTCCAGACTGGTCATAACAAAAGAAAAATTATTTAGTTACGTGTTGCAGAGTTTACGAGCTCTGCCACTCCATAAATGACTGCCGATATTCGTAACTTCACAAAAATATGCACTCCTAGATATTAATATTGGAAGTTCACTAAGGATAGCAAATAACAAAATTTTGCTTGTTGTGCATTTGTAGTACAGTAGAAAGACTGACGGAAAAAATCGCATGACGAAAAAATAGTTAACGTAGAGTAACGGAATTTGGGGAATGCATTTGTGTGGGTAACATATATAAGTGATTAACATTGTAAGATCACAGGTTAATGTAAGTGTAAGATAAGGCATTGCAGATGTGAAATGGTGGTACATTAATAACCGGTGTAGCTGCCATAATGTTGAATGCAAGTATGCAAACGTGCATGCATTGTGTTGTACAGGAGTCGGATGTTAGTTTGTGGGATGAAGTTCCGTCTCTGTTGCATTTGATTGATCAATACAGGCTCTGTTAAGCTGTTTCTGGACGACTCTGGAGTTGTCCTTCGAATGATGCCCCTTATGTAGTCGACCGGAGACAGATTTGGTGATGGAGCAGGCCAAGGCAACACGTCGGTAGACTCCAGGGCATGTTGCGCTACAACAGGGGCATGTGGCGAGCGTTATCCTGTAGGGAAACACTCCTGGACTGCTGATCCTGAATGGCGGAAAATAGGTCGAATCACCAGATTGACTTACAAATTTTCAGTCCTCCTCAGTTAACATGCAATGACGATCATCTACATCTTCATCACACTCCGCAAGCCACCTAATGGTGTGTGGCGGAGGGTACGTTCGGTACCACTATCTGATCCTTCCAACCCTGTTCCACTCGCGAATAGCGCGTGGAAAGAATGATTGTCGGTAAGTCTCTGTATTGGCTCTAATTTCTCGAATTTTCTCCTAGTGGTCAATACGTGAGATGTATGTGGGGGAAAGTAATATGTTATCTGACTCCTCCTGAAAACTGCTGTCCCGAAACTTCAATAGTAAATCTCTCCGTGATGCACAGCGTCTCTCTTGTAAGTCTGCCAGTGTAGTTTGTTTAGCGTCTCCGTAACGCTCTCTCGCCAGCTAAACGATCCCGTGGCCAAACGTGGCGCTCTTCGTAGGATATTCTCTATCTCCTCTATCAGTACTACGTGATATAGATCCCAGATAGATGAACAATACTCGAGAATCGGGCGAACAAGCGCCTAACAAGCCACTTCCTCCGTTACATTTCTTTAAGATTCTTCCGATGGATCTGAGTGTGGTGTCTGCTTTTCCCACTGTTTTAAATGGTCATTCCACTTAAGGTCCACTTGGATGATTACTCCTAGATATCTTACGGCAGACGCTGTCTTCAGCTGTTTCTCATCAATAGTGTAGCTGTACAGTAGTGGATTTCTTTTCCTATGTATGCGCAATATGTTACATTTATTTACGTTCAGGGTCAACTGCGAGGGTCTGCACCATTCATCAATTATCTGCAGGTCGTTTTGCAAATTCTTACCATCATCTGGCGTTGCTACTTTGTAATAGACAACTGCACCAATAGCCTTAAAGGGCATCCGACGCTTTCTACTAGATCATTTGTATATGTTTTAAAGAGCAACGGTCCTAGCACACTTCCCTTTGGTACTCCGGTTATTACCTTTACATCTGTCTACATGGTTCCGTTAAGATTGACGTGTTGAGCTTTATCTGCAAGAAAGTCTTGAATCCAATCGCAGGTCTGCTCCGATACTCCGTAAGCTCGTATTTTTTTTCTTTTCATTAAACGGCAGTGCGGGACGGTGTCGAATGCCTCACTGAAGTCAAGGAGCACGGCATCAAGCTGAACGCCGTTGTCCACTGCGCTGTGGCTCTCATGGAGGAACAGAACCAGTTAAGTTTCACAGCTTCTCTGTTGGCGGAATCCATGTTGATTTTTGTAGAGGAGATGTTGATTTTCGAAAAACGTCATAATTCTTGGGCATAAAACATGTTCCATAATTCTGCAACAGATTGACGTCGACGATACAGGCTTAAAATTGTCTGGATCTGTCTTACGGCCTTTCTTAAAAACGTGAATGACCTGAGATTTTTCCAGTCGTTAGGTTCATTTCGTTGCTCAAGCGAACCACGATGAATTACTGCTAGAAGGGGAGTGGGTTCTTTTACAGAATCTTCTACGTATCTCATCTGGTCCTGAAGCCTTTCCAGTACTAAGCGATTGTAGCTGCTTTTCAGTACCGCGATCGGTTGTGTCAATATTTGTCATTTCGATGTTCATACTGTAAGTAGGCTGTTTCGGTTTTTTTATTGGTAACGCCACCTTTGTATAAAAATCACTGGCTGTGCTGTGTGCAGTCTGTGGCTAGTTTGCATTGTTGTCTGCCATTGTAGTGTTGGGCAGCGGCAGCTGGATGTGAACAGCGCGTAGCGTTGTGCAGTTGGAGGTGAGCCGCCAGCAGTGATGGATGTGGAGAGAAATGGCGGAGTTTTGATATTTGTAAGAATGGATGTTATGAACTCCCATATATATTGTGACTTTTGATGATATTAAGGTAAATACATTGTTTGTTCTCTATTAATATCTTTCATTTGCTAACTATCCCTATCAGTAGTTAGTGCCTTCCGTGTTGACTAATTGTTTCACTGTCTACACCATTGTTTGCAGCCCACTCCATTTCACTATGCACAATTACCAAATTACTACTTTGAACATCAGTTAATTCATTACTCGGTGGCGCTAACACACTGCTTTCGTTTTCACTGTCATTTCTCAGTTTACTTTGGAGCCTAGTATTACGTTTTTCACACGCCATTATTGTCACAATATTTCACATGATAACACAGAAAAGCACAATTTGAAGAGCAAAATAAGAGAACACATTAACATAAGACTGAAAATAGCATGCCACAACTGTTTTACTGTACAACAATAAAAGACTGCAACTACAAAGGAGATTTTCTCTACAATTACGCACTAGCAATAAACAAAAGCTATACTAATTACACAAACTACAAGAAAAAATCAGAAGATTCCAGTGTGGTATCCTGGCAGGGTCGCCATATGAAACGTCATACAATATTTTTAGCGCAACGCAATCTGACTTTCAAAAATACCTACAAAAGAATGGCCCTGACTAACATTAACCTATACCTTTCACAAATCACTTACCTCACAAAAATCTTGGTTACTCGAACTACTGCAATACAGCAAGCACCACTACTGCCAGCTAAATAAAAGATTCAAACTACGGAAGGCACTAACTACTGATAGCGATAGTTAGCAAATGAAAGATATTAATAGAGAACAAACAAAGTATTTACCTTAATATCATCAAAAGTCATAATATATATAGGAGTTCATAACATCCATTCTTACAAATATCAAAACTCCGCCATTTCTCTCCACATCCATCACTGCTCGCGGCTCACCTCCAACTGCACAACGCTACGCGTTGTTCACATCCAGCTGCCGCTGCCCAACACTACAATGGCAGACAACAATGCAAACTAGCCACAGACTGCACACAGCACAGCCAGTGATTTTTATACAAAGGTGGCGTTACCAATAAAAAAAAACCTAAACAGCCTACTTACAATACGACGATAGAAAGGAGGGACAGTGTTACGATCTTCTGTGGTCAATCAACTATGGAAGGCTGATTTCAGTATTTCGGCCTTCTCTCTGTTATCTTCCGTTTCGGTACCGATGTGGTCGCTGAGAGCATAGGTCAGGCGTGCACTACACGCAGGAAGCGGCTACGAGGGTAGCGGAGTACGTGTGGAGTGCATATATGGATTTTTTAGGTTAGAGAATTCCCTCCCTAGGCCCGACAAGACGCCTCCTGACACGCGGCAAGGTAGGAGTAGGCAAAATGCAACAGGGAATAACAATGCTAATAGTAAACTGCAGGAGCGTCTATAGAAAGGTCCCAGAATTGCTCTCATTAATAAATGGTCACAATGCCCATATAGTACTAGGGACAGAAAGTTGGCTGAAACCAGACGTAAATAGTAATGAAATCCTAAACTCCGATTGGAATGTATGCCGCAGAGACAGGCTGGACAGTGAAGGGGGAGGCGTGTTTATAGCGATAAGGAGTGCAATTATATCGAAGGAAATTGACGGAGATCCGAAATGTGAAATAATTTGGGTGAAGGTCATGGTTAAAGCAGGCTCAGACATGGTAACTGGATGTCTCTATGGGCCCCCTGGCTCAGCGGCTGTTGTGGCTGAGCACCTGAAGGGTTATTTGGAAAATATTTCGAACAGATTTCCCCACCATGTTATAGATCTGGGTGGTGATTTTAATTTGCCGGATATAAACTGGGAGACTCAAACGTTTATAACGGGTGGCAGGGACAAAGAATCCAGTGAAATTTTTTTAAGTGCATTATCTGAAAACTACCTTGAGCAGTTAAACAGAGAACCGACTCGTGGCGATAACATATTAGACCTTCTGGTGACAAACAGACCCGAACTATTTGAAACAGTTAACGCAGAACAGGGAAATAGCGATCATAAAGCGGTTACTGCATCGATGATTTCAGCCGTAAAAAGAAATATTAAAAAAGGTAGGAAGATTTTTCTGTTTAGCAAAAGTGACAAAAAGCAGATTACAGAGCACTTGACGGCTCAACACAAAAGTTTTGTCTCAAGTACAGATAGTGTTGAGGATCAGTGGACGAAGTTCAAAACCATCGTACAACATGCGTTAGGTGAGTATGTGCCAAGCAAGATCGTAAGAGATGGAAAACAGCCACCGTGGTACAACAACCGAGTTAGAAAACTGCTGCGGAAGCAAAGGGAACTTCACATCAAACATAAACCTAGCCAAAGCCTTGCAGACAAACAAAAATTACGCGAAGCGAAATGTAGTGTGAGGAGGGCTATGCGAGAGGCGTTCCATGAATTCGAAAGTAAAGTTCTATGTACTGACTTTGCAGAAAATCCTAAGAAATTTTGGTCTTATGTCAAAGCGAAAGGTGGATCAAAACAAAATATCCAGACACTCTGTGACCAAAATGGTACTGAAACAGAAGATGACAGACTAAAGGCCGAAATGCTAAATGTCTTTTTCCAAAGCTGTTTCATAGAGGAAGACTGCACTGTAGTTTCTTCTCTAGATCGTCGCACAGATGACAAAATGGTAAATATCGAAATAGATGACAGAGGGATAGAGAAACAATTAAAATCGCTCAAAAGAGGAAAGGCCGTTGGACCTGATGGGACACCAGTTCGATTTTACACAGAGTACGTGAAGGAACTTGCCCCCCTTCTTGCAGCGGTGTACCGTAGGTCTCTAGAAGAGCGTAGCGTTCCAAAGGATTGGAAAAGGGCACAGGTAATTCCCGTTTTCAAGAAGGGACGTCGAACAGATGTGCAGAACTATAGACCTATATCTCTAACGTCGATCAGTTGTAGAATTTTAGAACACTTATTATGTTCGACTACAATGACTTTTCTGGAGACCAGAAATCTACTGTGTAGGAATCAGCATGTGTTTCGAAAAAGACGGTCGTGTGAAACCCACCTCGCGCTATTCGTCCACGAGACTCACAGGGCCATAGACACGGGTTCACAGGTAGATGCCGTGTTTCTTGACTTCCGCAAGGCGTTTGATACAGTTCCCCACAGTCGTTATAGAACAAAGTAAGAGCATATGGACTATCAGACCAATTGTGTGATTGGATTGAAGAGTTCCTAGATAACAGAACGCAGTATGTCACTCTCAATGGAGAGAAGTCTTCCGAAGTAAGAGTGATTTCAGGTGTGCCGCAGGGGAGTGTTGTAGGACCGTTACTATTCACAATATAAATAAATGACCTTGTGGATGACATCGGAAGTTCACTGAGGCTTTTTGCGGATGATGCTGTGGTATATCGAGAGGTTGTAACAATGGAAAATTGTACCGAAATGCAGGAGGATCTGCAGTGAATTGGCGCATGATGCAGGGAATGGCAATTGAATCTCAATGTAGACAAGTGTAATGTGCTGCGAATACATAGATAGATAGATCCCTTATCATTTAGCTACAATATAGCAGGTCAGCAACTGGAAGCAGTTAATTCCATAAATTATCTGGGAGTACGCATGAGGCATGATTTAAAGTGGAATGATCATATAAAGTTGATCGTTGGTAAAGCAGATGCCAGACTGAGATTCATTGGAAGAATCCTAAGGAAATGCAATCCGAAAACAAAGGAAGTAGGTTACAGTACGCTTGTTCGCCCACTGCTTGAATGCTGCTCAGCAGTGTGGGATCCGTACCAGATAGGGTTAATAGAGATAGAGAAGATCCAACGGAGAGCAGCGCGCTTCGTTACAGGATCATTTAGTAATGGCGAAAGCGTTACGGAGATTATAGATAAACTCCAGTGGAAGACTCTGCAGGAGAGACGCTCAGTAGCTCGGTACGGGCTTTTGTTGAAGTTTCGAGAACATACCTTCACCGAAGAGTCAAGCAGTATATTGCTCCCTCCTACGTATATCTCGCGAAGAGACCATGAGGATAAAATCAGAGAGATTAGAGCCCACACAGAAGCATACCGACAATCCTTCTTTCCACGAACAATACGAGACTGGAATAGAAGGGAGAACCGATAGAGGTACTCAAGGTACCCTCCGCCACACACCGTCAGGTGGCTTGCGGAATATGGATATAGATGTATGTGTAAATGTAGATCTAGATAGATGATTTTGACCCGCTTACTGGTTTTACATACGATCAAAATCTCTTAGGATTTTTACTCAGATCGAATGACAACGTCTTACTTTGAAAGTCATTGAACGCTTCTCTCATTGCCCTTCTTACGCCCAGCCTGGTTCTCTTCGATCCACACACGTACACTGCGAGCTGTGTCAAACTTTGCATTTTTATGCTGGAACATGCCATCGTGCGGAGGAAGGAATAGTGGTGGACATGGTCCCCAAGAATAGATGCGTACTTGCGTTGATCCATTATGCCTTCCAGAATGACGAGACCACCCAGGGGACCCTACGAAAACATCCCCAAGACCACAACGATCCTTCTTCTAGTCTGGAGTCTTACAGTACTGATACCGGCGTTCAAATCCCAGCCTTCGTCGCCGATGAAAAAAGTGCCTGGTGCAGTGGCCCATACAGAGCATTGTTCGCTAAGCGGTCGTTGAGGATCCTTTGATTCATCTTGGACGTCAGCTGCTCAACAGTTGCGCGTCTATTCGCCCATTCACATCTCCGCAGCCGTTGTTCACCACTGTCATCTACTGCCTTGGCGCACCCTTGGTGCTGACTTTGGATTCCGCCATTTTGCCATGCACGGTGTACTTTACCCGCGGCGGCACGCCAACGCTTAACCAATTTAGCCATTTCACAATTGCTTTCATCTTGGTCCGAGAACCGATGATAAATCATTCCATTCATTCATTACAACAACGAATGAACTGTTTTCGGCATCCCACTGGCACACTTTATATATCCTCCATTGACAGTGCTGCCAACCGCCCCCTGTGTGTAGTTATTTGATGTTGACGTTGAACATGGACGGTGGTCACGTTAACGTGACTGGACCGTGTATAACACATGGCTAGACTTGTTAGGGTGCATGGACTCGGAGGACATTCGGTGCTGGAGTTGTGAAAGTCAAAACCATGTAGATGAAGTCTGCTGTATTCACCAAACTCACTTGGCGTGAAACATATAAATGTGGCAGGAAGAGAACCCCTCTACAATCGAGTAGTTGTCGTTACGACGTGGCCTGTCTGCACGTAGCACAATACGCAGCAACCAAATAGGGTTAGCTGACAGCACAGCAAGATTATGTGACAATACAGGTTAGCAACAATTTACAGTGATTTGATTAAAGCAGCCGCTTTACGAAGCGAGTCGGCCCAGTGATTAGCACACTAAATTCACGTTCGGGAGGACTACGGTTTAAACCCGCGTCCGGCCATCCTGATTCAGATTTTCGCAGATTTCCCTAAATCGCTTCGGTTATATGCCAGGATACTTCCTGTGAAAGGGCACGGCCAACTTCATTCCCCGTCCTTCCATAATGCAATGGGAATGATGACCTAGCTGTTTGGTACCCTCCCCCGTATCAGCTAAGAAACCAACGAAACTTCACTTGATTATAACTATTGTCGCAAGGCAATATACACTCCTGGAAATTGAAATAAGAACACCGTGAATTCATTGTCCCAGGAAGGGGAAACTTTGACACATTCCTGGGGTCAGATACATCACATGATCGCACTGACAGAACCACAGGCACATAGACACAGGCAACAGAGCATGCACAATGTCGGCACTAGTACAGTGTATATCCACCTTTCGCAGCAATTCAGGCTGCTATTCTCCCATGGAGACGATCGTAGAGATGCTGGATGTAGTCCTGTGGAACGGCTTGCCATGCCATTTCCACCTGGCGCCTCAGTTGGACCAGCGTTCGTGCTGGACGTGCAGACCGCGTGAGACGACGCTTCATCCAGTCTCAAACATGCTCAATGGGGGACAGATCCGGAGATCTTGCTGGCCAGGGTAGTTGACTTACACCTTCTAGAGCACGTTGGGTGGCACGGGATACATGCAGACGTGCATTGTCCTGTTGGAACAGCAAGTTCCCTTGCCGGTCTAGGAATGGTAGAACGATGGGTTCGATGACGGTTTGGATGTACCGTGCGCTATTCAGTGTCCCCTCGACGATCACCAGTGGTGTACGGCCAGTGTAGGAGATAGCTCCCCACACCATGATGCCGGGTGTTGGCCCTGTGTGCCTCGGTCGTATGAAGTCCTGATTATGGCGCTCACGTGCACGGCGCCAAACACGCATACGACCATCATTGGCACCAAGGCAGAAGCGACTCTCATCGCTGAAGACGACACGTCTCCATTCGTCCCTCCATTCACGCCTGTCGCGACACCACTGGAGGCGGGCTGCACGATGTTGGGGCGTGAGCGGAAGACGGCCTAACGGTGTGCGGGACCGTAGCCCAGCTTCATAGAGACGGTTGCGAATGGTCCTCGCCGATACCCCAGGAGCAACAGTGTCCCTAATTTGCTGGGAAGTGGCGGTGCGGTCCCCTACGGCACTGCGTAGGATCCTACGGTCTTGGCGTGCATCCGTGCGTCGCTGCGGTTCGGTCCCAGGTCGACGGGCACGTGCACCTTCCGCCGACCACTGGCGACAACATCGATGTACTGTGGAGACCTCACGCCCCACGTGTTGAGCAATTCGGCGGTACGTCCACCCGGCCTCCCGCATGCCCACTATACGCCCTCTCTCAAAGTCCGTCAACTGCACATACGGTTCACGTCCACGCTGTCGCGGCATGCTACCAGTGTTAAAGACTGCGATGGAGCTCCGTATGCCACGGCAAACTGGCTGACACTGACGGCGGCGGTGCACAAATGCTGCGCAGCTAGCGCCATTCGACGGCCAACACCGCGGTTCCTGGTGTGTCCGCTGTGCCGTGCGTGTGATCATTGCTTGTACAGCCCTCTCGCAGTGTCCGGAGCAAGTATGGTGGGTCTGACACACCGGTGTCAATGTGTTCTTTTTTCCATTTCCAGGAGTGTAGATCAATGTCTATTTGCCCTGGGCTCCCTTCAAACGTTGGGTTCGTCCTAGGTCCAGTGAACAATGACTGGCATTACTTTCATGACGTACAGTTTGGTTCTTTCTGACCGCGATTGTCGACTAATTGTGAAACTAATTTAGACACAGTTTTGTACCAAGGTACCTTTACCTAGGTATTATCCTGAGGTGCTGACTAACTGACCGATGTGTGTGTGCTTGTATTCACTTTTGCCGAACAGATATCTAGTTGGGATGTAAGGCGGAAGCATAACATAACCTCTCTATAGTGTGCCATCTGGAGAGTCTGATTTCAACTGTATCATGCCTGAGTCATAGTCAGCTTGGAGCTCTTCTGTATGTTGTGCCCTTTATTTTCTGGGAGACGTAGCAATGTGAAAAGACAGCGTGCAAGTAGTGCTTCATGAATCCTTGTACGGCTCTTCTTCCACCAGATGACTAACAACTAGCGAGAAGACACGGTTATTTCTTGCAGGACGATGGAAAAGGGTATATGGCCAATGCGCCTATGACAGTGTTATGAGATGCTTTTGATGGTAGAATCTGTCCGAGTACCGGCATGGAGCATATATGTGAATCGGAGCCTGCGGAGCCGGTACTGATTTCCACATAACGCAGAAGACAGTACTTAAATCATTTATGAAACACAGTGAATTAAACGGGAAAAGAATGAACTATGTCTTTAGCGAAAAAACAGTCTTTTATTGCAGATATGTTTGTGAATGTATAAACCCTGAACTTAATGTCTGAGCAAAAGCGTCCGCGCATCTATTAGTGGTGTGTCAGCCTTAGCCTTTATAACAGCATGAACTCCGCTGGGGACACTATCGGTGTGGTATCTGAATGGCAGCCCATGCTTCGTCAAGAGCCGAAAATAGAGGAGGTAGTGAGGTTGGACACTGGGATCTAGACCGAAATCTACTTTTTAACTGATCACAGAGGTTTTCCAATTGGTTCAGGTCTGGAATCTGTGCACGCCAGTCCATATCGGGAACTTCGTTGTCCACAAATTACTGCTCCACAGTTGCTGCTTTATCACCAAACTGCTCCTTTACTATACACAGTACACGACTCTGCAAAATGTGTCCATTTCTTTCCGCATTTATCGTTTCGTTAAGCACAACACTGGGACTACACGAAAAACACCGCCAGATTTTAACAAAGGCTTCTCCAAACTTTACTGTTGGGACTATACTTGATGATTGGTAAAGTTTTCTAGGCTTTAACAGTACCTAAACCCTTCCATAGGGCACACCGTGATTCATCTCTCCATATCAGTCGTTTCCAGTCGTCCAGTGTCCAGTAATCTCGCTCTTTATACCGCCTCAAGTGCCAGCACTGATCACAGAAAAAAAACTGTCCATCTACATTAATGTGACCATCACTATTGTTCCAGCAACCTCGGGGGTGGTAGTGTTAGATGTGGAGAGCGTATAGAGCCTTTTTTTGGGGGGGGGGGGGGGGGCGGAGGATGTGGAAAAGCAGTGTAGTCGCTCTCGTAAGGCGGAAACGAAGCGATTCATCTGACGCCCTAATGGACATGAGAATTCGCTTTCGGGATAAGGGTGGAAGAATTTCTGGAACGGCTAAGTTGGTAAACCCTTCGCGTGCCACAGTTGTTAATGTGCGCTGCGCTCTATATGGCAAAATGTCTCCATCCAACTGTGGTGCACCGCCGGCCATAGATGACAGAGGAGATGTGTGCGGGTGAATAGACGTGCAGCTGTCGAGTAACTGACCACCCAGATGAACCAAGGAGCTACCAACGGCGTTTCCTCAACGAATTTCCGGTAACCTTTGCCGCGTGTCGGCCTCCGCAACAAATACGTGGTTCTTGGACCAATTCTGACTGCTGTTCTTCAGCGACAAACGGTCTGATTTGTACGCCAGTGCCACAACTGATCGTCTGTTGAGTTGCGACAAGTGGTGTTTTCAGATGAATCAAGTTTTATGCTCCATCGGACAGATGGCCGTCGGCGTGTATGGCCCTGCAATAATTGTCGTAAAGGTCGAGGCCTTGGCATTCTCTGGCTGATCTCGTCATTCTGGAAAGCACAGTGCATCATCGCTTGTATGCATCTGTTCTTGGGAACCAGGTCCACCCCAACATGCAATTTGTTTATTCTCTGCACGATATCTACCAGCAGGACACTGCAGTGTATCACACATCTCCCAATGTAAGTCAGTCGTTTGAAGAATCACCAGGATGCGTTTACCGTACTGCTCTAGCCACCAGCGTCACCAGATTTAAAACCAGTCGACAACGTGTGGAACGACCCCGATCTGGCTATTTGCTCCATGATTCGTCAACCGAGGGAAGTAGCACAGCTGCCATGGCACTAGAGTCGACATGAATTGAGTTGAAATGTCCCTGATAGCTTTGTTACTCATGCGACATCCACATTTAAATTCACTGGTATCTCATGTAACTGCTTCTCTACCGACAGCATAATTTCCCGCTTTCTTTAATATTGATGTCCATTCGTGACTTCTACTGGTCTCTTGCGCAATACATAGGAGTACTTACGACCAGATGGTGTAACAATAAGATCGACATAAGTGAGCAGGTTCCAGCTGCTAATTAGTCAGAAAGTGCACAAAATATATCGAGTGCATGTGAGTTCAAAGTTAGGACATTGCGCCTCTGGCACACCCAGATTCTGCAAGCTCTGTGTAGCGGGAGTGTGGGCGTCCATTCCACATCCTCTTGCCGCGGTCAGCAGTTCGTGATTGGCTGGATCGCCGTCACCTGACGTTTGTCACGACACTGGCCTTTCGCGTTACGTATGTAGCAGAGAATACGATAAGTATTTTTGGAAGTTTCGAATGAAGTAATTCTACAGCTTTCCGGGGTAAATGAGAGAAAAAGCATACATGGATAAAGTTAAAAGTAGACACGGGGATGGCTATTTGGAAACTTAAAAATAGTTTCGCTACGTGGTCAATGTTATTCGTGAAGATAGCTGCAGGCTTATCTCATTCGTTTGTCTGCGTTTTGTGTTGTAACGTAAATGCAACTAATATTGCCTAAGTTCGTCTGTGAAAAAGAACTCGATAAGCCACCTACGATATAGGTAAACGGAATCTAACCTGCATAACACTGTGTGAATGTTGTATCAATGTCAGTTTCAGTGTCATTTAAGCCCTCAACAGATCGTTACATGAAAAACTTAAAACTAACGTTTGGATAAGCTGTCTGACGGCGTATTTGGATATGAAAAACTACAGGAACAAATGAACCTGCAACAGTGAATACCTAAGCTATCTGAGTGCGTTTTTGAACAAGAATTTTCAAGTGATACAGAATCGGACTTGCGTACATTACATGTTGTGGTGTGTTAGTGTCTCTGTTTTGGCCCTAAGTTTTGCACTCACCTCTTTAGATGACTGCCTTTTTCCATGTGGTTTACAGCAATTCGTAGCAGCAGCGGCTAAAGCTTATTGTTACTAAGAATGAACTTAATGAAAAGGAGTCCGATTGGGTACTGTTAACTACAAAATAACTTCTGAGAAGGGATTGCATTAATTATGAACAAGTATTAATAATGACAATGACGAATGACATTTCTGTCAGTAATGGCTGAGTGCCAGATTAAGAAATTATTTCCATTTCAAAGTTACATTAAAATTTAGTAACCACGGAATATTACTTAGATGTGGATAATAATAATTATTATTTGGAGGATAAGGAGGCTTCTTTCATTGACAAGCAAAACATGGGACTGTTGCAAACACGGACTAACAATCACGAGCCTAACCCTGCAAATACTTTTGCTCTATACTTGCGAGTTTTACCTTGTATTCCATCTTCAAGCGTAGTTAAGCCATCTATATCCCTCCTGGCTATATAAATTAAATCAGGCTACACTACCCTTCCACTCTCGCAGACAGACCTCGTCTCATAACAATGCTTAGATCGCGCTCCCATGTTTCGCCCCAGATTGTCACTATCGATATTTGCAAAAAGAGTAGTGTTAAGTTAGAAATATTTTTTTATGTAGTGGGTTTTTCTTTCTATATCACTAACACCTCAATGTAGAAACGTAGAGTGTAGTAGAATCATGCATCTGTGTGTCCAGTGTCTCTCTCACAGACACATTTCATTGGAGAAACTGCATTTTTGGTTACACTGAGGCTTGTATTGTCAGCATCCTTTCACTGAGACAGCACTGCGTAATTATGGCGCTCGAAGGGAAGGCTCAGCATTAGTCGCTGATTGCCACTCCAGAATAGGTATTTACTGCAGACATCCTTCATTATGACAGACTTCTCTTAGTTGCTACCATCTTTGGAAGTCACATCATTGTTGCAGTGTGCATTTTGTAATTTGTTTGTGCCCTGTCAGATCCCAGTTACTTGGTACTCTATTGACAGAAAATACTTATCGTAACAACTTTCCAAATTTTTTTTTACATATTCCTGTACATAAGTGAAGATAGTGAAGTAATTAAGTGCACATGCAGTTTACATGAATAAAAGGTTGTAAATTGTTTCATAAGAGGCACAAATATATTAACAAGAATCTAACATTATTGTACATAGAACTCATGCATGTGGCATTATGAGAACTGTTTAATTACTAATTAAGATATCTACTCATGAAGTTTATTAAAGTGAACATATAAAATATTAAGCAATTCTGCACAGGCAGTGGTTCCTTATAATATAAACATCTAACAAAGTGTGCTGCATTATACAGTTTTATACACAAAAATTACACAAGAAATGTATATTGACTAATAAATGTTTTTTGTCATACACAAAATGCCACAAAAATGTTATATTACATAGCAAGTGCTTTGTGTATATATGGACATAGGATATGCTGCTTGAGGCAGCTATAAGCAAGAATGCTAAAAAATTATTCGTCTGCGCATGCAGTATTTGGCGCATATTGATTAAAAATCTTAACAATTATTTTTATGATCAGAAGTGCACTTTTGCTGGGGAATGGAGGTACTATGCTACCATCACCCTAACTACCACAAAACACACAGCGACTTATACTACACACAAATCGGATCCATCTTTCTACAGGATATGGATTGTAGTAAGGGGGATTGGGGTAGTTAGCTTTTTCATTGTTGTTTTCACTATGGAATACTGTTCAATATAAGTACTCTCTTGTAATTCTATCTGAAAAATAAATTGATTTGTCCTTATACTAACGGTAGTATAGATGTTACGTAAAATTCTTATTTTCACATTCATGGTTTACACTGCAGTGGGTGCTGGCACGTTTATTGTTGTCAATTTGGTTTCTAAAGGAACAATCTAAGCTAACAATTAACATGTTTTCTTCTTTCTGGTGTGGCTGCCAAGTTCAGTTTCCTCTGACACCTGCAAGAGATTATTATAGTTATTACATGAAATATTTTTGTTTTTATAGTTAACCGTTTGTGGTTCGCTTGCTTTCATTTTATGATTTACTTCCATTTCTGATCCTTTTCGATCTTATTTGATTTCCATTATTATCTGAAAAGATTTCATTAATGGCATACATATATGCATTATAAAGTTTACAGCGCTGTATTTGTCTATGATTACTTGTGACAGTGAAGAACTATATGAGACAAATCTGATTGTTTCCTTGTTCCGTGGTTTTAGTTTTACCTTTCTCCATAATTTGCATTGTTAGCATTTACACCTTTTTTTCCGAGCTATCCCCTGAACTATTTTTCTGAGAGAATCGTTTGACTCTTTAGAAAAATTTGCTAAACCTAGAATAATCGTAATAATGTCAATTTATTAATAATATAATATAATTGAAGTGTCTTCCACAGACCTTCTTACAAAATATTTAGAATTGGAGGCGTCCACAATGGACCCTCAAGGCATCTTACCTTCATTTATTTTAATATGGAGAAATTCCTTTGAATCCTCTTGTATTACTTAACACTAATCCTTCTCTGGGAGTGGTGCCATCTTGTTGTTTTAATTGTGCTTTGCGCATCTGTTCCTACTGACAGCTCATACAATTGATATGTGGTATTATGCATCAACTTCTGGAGTATTCTGAAAACTAAAATTATGCTTTAATAAGAGGAAGTATATATGTAACATGTCCCGTCGTAATCTGTGAGAATAATCATTTCATCACTTAGTAAGCGCTGGCTTCTTTTATGAAGCTAATGATACAACAGTGAGTATCGTTTATTATTTAAAAGTGGAAAGACAGAGGAATTTTTCCCATGGAGACAACAGCAACCACTTACTTTCACAAGGTAGTGAATCTGTTTCTCTCTTAAAAGGAACGCTTCAGCGAGGGCTGTGACATATTTACGACCCCTCGGTTGGAGTTACACACGAAAAAAGGTGAACTGGTAACAGCGTCCTAAGCTGGGTGACGAACTCCCGCTAATACCTTTGGTCTTGTCCTACCTTATGGCCAGCTGCGTCAAGCTAAAGGAAAAAAAGTAAAATGCTCACTCTCGCCCGCTGTCTCTCGAAATCTTGTTGTGACGTCGTAGTTTCTTACCTTGAGGTGACAATTGTTGTTAACATATTGAAGAAAACACGTCTTAAAACTAAAACATAATACAGAAAATATACATAGAAAAATGCGCTTGAAAATACACAGCTTATTCAATGAATGGCTTTATGTGTGAAACATGATGTAGGCCTTTTCTCTGGTGAGTACGTTAAGTTTCCAGTAAGACCGCATTGTCGTGCACAATGCGATGTATGTAATATGGGCCATTGAATATTAGGAAAAATTTCTTACTAAGACTCTTACTTTCATTGGAGAGACGGTGGCTCTTAACAAATACCTTCTGATTGATGGTAAATTTTATTACTCTGATCCTTCTAGACAAAGATCCAATTCTTCACTCTGCCATCTCTCTTATTTTGTGGAGTGCAAAATTTACAACTTCTCTTTGCCTTAACTTCCTTGTTGCCGGAAAGGGTATCATTTCCTTGATTCTATCCGGTGATTGTTCATTTTTGAGAACTAGGATGGGAGGCAATGACGTAGGGTCTTGTGGTAACTCGTTTATTACGTCCTGAAATATCTTAATATGTGTATCCCATGTTCTGTGTTTACTGTGGCAGTACAGTCTGCACAATTTATTGATCTCTTTCATACTATGTTCTACCGGATTAGATGCTGGTCAGTATAGGAAAATAAACACAGGTTTTCTTTCTGTCAATGTAGCATGCTTACCCAAGTACGTGAATGGAACTGGGAGCTATTGTCGGATATAGTAGCCTTACCAACGTGGCCTACTTCTTTTAGGAAATTTTTTAAGAAAGCTGCAGCAACTGTCCATGCAGTAGCTTTTCTCAAGGGAGTGAGAGAAATGTATTTTGAGGTCAATTCAACTGCAACAAAAATTCAAGCACACCCATTTTCTAACCTCACAAGAGGTCCTAATAAATCAACTGCTGCTAAATCCCTCAGTTTTACCAGTTAATAGGAAACAATGGGGCTTGAAGTGACACAGTGGGTGGCTTTGCTTTCCGACAAAGCTTACATCTGCTGACGACATTTTTAATTCTCTTCGCCATATGTGCATAACTAAGGTGAATGTACCAGATGAGTTTGTTCTCTAGCTCATCTGGTATACATACCACCCAAAAGAATTGTTACCAGAGCTATTGTTCCTGACCAGGTAATAATGCCTAATTTCTGTGTTAGCTTCGTCTTGCCACTCCTCCTTAATGTCATTCCATACTGGATCCTTATCCTGCTCTTTCCCACTGTTCTGTAATGAGGACGAAACGAAATTCGCCGGCGCCGTTCTGCCCATGTGGGCACTTGCTGACTGTCCGCCACATTTTAACGTCCTGTCAGGATTTTACTACACTGCGTCTTGATCTTGGCCTGCCATGTACTCTCGATGCCATTTTAGCAGATGACCCAGGAGCAGCTGCTCGCGTTCTTCGTTTTATCAAATTGACCAACCTGTCTAAGGACATTTAATTATGCTGTTTTTTTTAATCCTATGCCTGTCGATCTTTTATCGTGTTTTCCCTTTTAGTTGCTGTTTTAAACTTGTGCCTCGCGGTGCATTCCTAACGTAGTCTGGGCGCTAAAGACCGTTGAAGTTGTGCGCCCTAAAACCACAAAAAAAAAAAAAAAAAAAAAAAAAAAAACGAAATTGTCAAACATGAATTTCTTTATGTAAAGAAGACGGAAATTATTGTCATGGTAAACTTCCTGGTTATTTCTAGATAGTCCAATTGGTACATTAGACAGTGCATCTGCAACAATATTCTCCTCACCAGGGATGTCGATAATGGTCACTTGAAATTCTTGAAGATGCAGAGCCTAGCGTATTAGGCACTCTTGTGTCAATTTTGAAGACATTGAAAATTGCAATGCATGATGATCTGCGTAGACCATGTTTTTAGCATAAAGGAAAAAACTAAATTTCGTTAAAGTCCATACAATGGCTAATAGCTCCAGTTCTATGGTTGAGTAGTTCCGTTCTTACTTTGTCAGAACGCGACTACCGAAGGCTATGCTCCTTTGTGCAATAAAACCATTTTCCTCCACCTATTGCAAAAGATGAGCCTCAAGCTCAACGTTGGAAGAGTCTATGGACAAGAAAATATCTTTGGATGACTCTGAATGACCTAATATTTTAGCTTCAAGCAGTGCTTTCTTCAAGCATTGGAATTCCTTTTTCAGCCTGCTCATCCCATTCCCACAGTTCGTTTTTCCCTGTGAGAGCATACAATCTTGGCATTGTAATAATTATTAAGTTCAGAAATATACGATAAAAGTTGATTAATCTGAGGAAACTGCGAACTTCCTACTTATTATTCGGTGAATAGATCTGCTTTATGCATTCAAATTTGTCAGGATCCCGTTCTACATCTGCCATTGAAATGACATGGCCTAAAAATTTTACCTTAGATTTTCCAAATGCGGATTTCTTTAGGTTTACAGTAATGCCTGCATAAAGAAAGACTCGTATCAGAGAGTTTAGGATTGTATTATGTTGTTGCCAATTTTTTTCTGCTATAAGAATGTTATGGACATAAGCTTTGATACTTTTTTCAAGTAATCAGGTAGAATAGTATTTAGCCACGAATAAACGCTGCTGTAGAAATGTTGAGTACAAAGGGTAGCTTGCAGAATTGATAAAATCAACTGAAACACAAGAATGCCATATATTGTCGGTATTCAGGATGAAGTTCAATTTGCCAAAAACTTGATCAGAGGTCAACTGAGGGCAGGACCTGTACTCGATAGAAATTTTGGAGGAGTTCCTCAATAGTTTGAGGCCTGTCAGTTTCTGGTGCTAGAATGGTATTAATTTGTCTCGAATCCAAGACCAAACGGATCGAGCCATCTCTCTTCTTAACAATGTGTAACGGACTATTGTAAGAGCTTACTGGTGGCTCAATGATTCTGTGTTGTAACAATTTGAATTTCAGCTTTAACCTTTTCTCTATAGTGTGCAGGAATGATATATGGTGACAGTCTAAATTTTTGGTGGGGTGTGACCTGGAACTTATAATTAAAACCTTTAGTGGTGCCACGACGATAGGTGAAGGCTTCAGCATGATTATGCAATATGTTTTCAAGGTCTTGTTTGTCATCCTTTGGGAACTGTTGTATGCTTTCTGCTTTGTCATGGAGTATACTATCTATATCTATGACCTTATTAGTGTTCTGCCATGAATCATATTCTAAATTTAATTCTTCACAGATGCTAATCAGTGAGGTGTGCGGATTTTGTTGGCTGAGAAAACATAAAAAAATTATCATCTTCCTCTTCAGGAAAGATCCATTCCTCCATTTGTAGAAAAATAAGTTTACCCTCTATTTTTAGTTCTACTTCTCCTTCGTTGAAGTTTGATACCGCTTTATGTGCACTCAAAGTCTCATTCTAAGATTATTTGAGTGGACACGAGTGGCACAATCACGAAGTTTGCTGAGAGACTACGACCCTGACACTTAAAATCGATGTTCGTTTGTTGCCTCACATCCACACTCTTCCCGGCAATGGCACCCATAATTCGTGTCTTTTGCAAGGGAAGAACTGGACAGTCTGTGATTTTACAACATTGACTAAACATAACACGACTTACAAAGGAAACAGGACTGCCCTGAATGTAAAACTGCTGAAAACTTGGTATCCCCAAATGAAATTGATGTAATTGGATTGAAAAAAGTGTTCCTATTATCTTCCTTTTCCCTTAATAGGAAATCCCTTGAATCATCTAAGTGTACTAAGTTTAGTGTTGTAGTGTCATTGTCGTTTCTACTATAATGAGCTTTTGCTACTGGTTGTTCTAGTGACATTGCTTTATCACGGGAATTGTTTCGTGGATCTCGTGACCTTATTTCAACAAATTCACGCTGATTTTTACGTCATCGTTGGGTTGCCAATCTCTTGCTGGTGGTTGCAGTTGTCTTTTGCGAAAATTGGGAGCAGAATTATTATGACTGTCACTCTGAGTAGACATTGCCTCATCTTGATTTGAGTTGCCATGACTATGAGATGGAAAATCACATTGATTGTTTTAGCTACCTGGTGGATGGTTACCTCCATTGTCAAAACTATACTGATTTTCATTATTATAATGCATGTTCTGGTGAACTTTGTTTCCCTGGAAACTGTCGCTCCTATAACAATTGTTTCTTCTATTTCCCTTGTTTCTAAAATTTTTCTTGCCATTACAGTGTCCATTCTGGAAATTTCCATTCCTTCTTTGGAAACTACCAGAGCTACCATTGAATTGTTGATTGGGCACACTACCTTGATCACAATGTGTTTGTTAATGGTTTTGTTTGTCGTAATTGTTGCAGTTGTTAGGACTACTGAAACTTCCTGGCAGATTAAAACTGCTTGTTGGACCGAGACTCGAACTCGGAACCTTTGCCCTTCACGTGCTTGGGTAGCTCAGTCGGTAGAGGACTTGCCTGCGTAAGGCAAAGGTCCCGAGTTCGAGTCTCGGTCCGGCACACAGTTTTATCTGCCAGGAAGTTTCATATCAGCGCACACTCCACTGCAGAGTGAAAATCTTATTCTGTTAGGACTACTGTTAAAACCTTGCATAGGCTGATTGTTCTGCGCAGATTGTGGGTTTTTTGCAGAGTGTTGCGAATAGTGATGTTGGTGTGCATGACTTTCGTAATTTTAATGGTGATTTGAGTGTCCATTATTACCATACTGGTTCACAGAAGCTTGCGTTTGCCTATTATTTCTACTGTTGTTATTATTAGATCCCTGCCTATTGAGGTGATTGTCGTCACCATCTTGCAAAAATCCTGTGAACTCGACAATATCTTCTTTGCATCTGCTAGCTACAATGACATGTTTTACATAAGAGGGCAGTATTGTTATGCAAGTACCGATAGGTTCTGCTGGACTGCGCTGATTGTCTAACTCCTGGCTTCTACGCACCATGCCCTCAAAGTACAATGTTGAGGTGGTAAATTCCGATCTTTCGAACGGTTTCTGGTTTAATATGTTAGTTTTTACGCGTGAATGTGTTGTGGGAGACCAGTATGCCGTCAAAAAGGCGTGCTGAAATTCTGCCAATGATCGGCATTGTTGCGTTATTGAACGCATTGTAGAAGCCGGCTCATTTTGCAAATAAGACCACATGAATTACTACTTGTTCGCAATCGGCCATTCAGGGGATAAAGACTAATGGAATTGATCTTTACTAGCATTACGAAATGTTTTAAATTTTCGTACCTGAAGGAAGTGTTTGTAATCGATCCTATCGTCCTTTCTTGGTTCAAATTCGTGGGGACAGAATCTCATCGATTGTTCTGGTTGTTGTCTCTTGTAATATTCAGATTTATGGGCACTAGTGCAAATGCGTTATGAATGAGGCTGTCCTCTAATATTGTGGCCTACACGATCGACGGGTATCTGACCGCTGACGCAATCTGATTGCTGCGTAAAATCACAATCTGTTTGCGATGGTAGTTTTTCAGCGTTAAGAATTTTTAGTTCTAAAGAATTTAATCTACCTTTTTTACTTTCACGTTGATGAGCACTTGCCCTTCCTGTACACGTTTCATTTTTAAATACTGTTCCGTTTGAGAGAAGTGTACAGGGGAAGTGACGTCAGAGCTTGCGCCTGCGTCGTTGGAAAAGTCTGTAACTGCTGTTGTTGGGTCCTCAGATTTCTGAGAAATAGTTCCTAACTGCTCTACAAGAGAATGAACAGTTTCTTCTACAGAATCTGTTTTGGTGACAGTTTCTGTAATTTTACAGGCATTTTAATCGCAGTGCTGTTTGAGATCCGCGATCAAAGTGCTAGGTATTGCTGCTTTAACGGCCGTTAACACATCCTGTTTGAGCTTTTGGAAACCTGTCTCAATCCTTGAGATTCTTTCTGTCCGTTGAGTTTGCACAGTCTCAACTGTGTTAATTTTAGTTTCTTAAGTTTGCACTTTAGGGATCAATTGTTCATGCAGCGTTTTGGTCCATTTAGAATTGTTTTATTTTCTGTTTGCGACGTATTAAACTGCGCAATTTGAGTTTTCAAGCCTTCTATCATTGTTCGTGTGTTCTGTTTAGACTCAGTTATCATGGTTTGTGTCTCTTGTTGCAATTTTGTAACCATGATTTGTTGCGACTTTTGTATACCTGGAACTTGTTAAATATGGCTTCTAACAGTGTTTGCAATGAGTCATTCGTATCAAACTGAAGATTGCTGCTACGTGGAGCCGTCTGAGGTGCTGTTTGTTCCTCAGAGTGACTTACGGAACCTAAATTTACTATCACTGAAAAGATTTGTCGTGTCACAGTGCTGTGATACTTCACTATTTGTTAGTCAGGCAGTGCTTTCTGCATTGCTGCTGACGTCATCCGTTACATTGTTTGACCATTGTAATGAGGCAGTAGAAACCTGAGTCTCATTATGTGTGCGAAAGTTTTCCGCTTCAGTCCCTGAAGGCTGGGAATGTTCTGGAGAGATAATCTCGTCATTAGTGGTGTCTGCATTTGGAAGTTCCCTGAGGTCCCTAATGTGATTAGCGGATCACGCGTTGTGAGCCAACGTTAGTAATAATCAGAAAATAATGACATAAAATAATTTCACACCAACGAGTCTATCTCGTTACAAAATCACTTACAAAACATAGTGTGTTCTGCTAACTCAACATAAATTGCCTGCCACTACGCATCAGTCACGTCGCACGGAGGGAAAGAAAATGATGTTCGTAACTCTTAGCTGTCGACAATGAGTCGTCACACATGTCACACGCAGTGCTTATAATTAAGACACATACAGAATAATACACAATTATTGCTACAAAAGAAAGTAACAAGGCAGGGCAGTTGTAACCACTTGTGTGTAATGTTGATGTGACTGCATTTTTATAATTTCCAATGGTATCGTCTAGCAACATAGTTCGCCATATGTAACGTAAATGCAACTAGTATTGCCTATGTTCGTCAGTAAAAATGGGCTCGATAAGCAACCTGAGCTATCTGCAAACGGAATCTAACCTGCTTAACACTGTGTGTGTGTTTTATTACTGTCAGTTTCACTGCCACTTAAACCCTCAACAGATCGTTGCATAAAAAACTTAAAACTAACGTTTCGATAAGCTATCTGAGCGCGTATCTGATTATGAAAAACTACAGGAACAATTGAACCTGTAATAATGAATACCTAAGGTGAGTTTTTGAACATGAATTTACGAGTGATACAGAATCTGACTTGCGCAACGGAATTTACTGGATTAGAGTACATGACATGTTGTGGTGTGTCAGTGTGTCCGTTTTGTCCCTAAGTTTTGCACTCACCTCTTTAGATGACTGCCTTTTTCCATGTGGTTTACAGCAATTCGCAACAGCAGCGGCTAAAGCTTATTGTTAATAGGAATGAATTTAACACAAACGAGTTTGCTTGGGTCCTGTTAACTACTAAATAACTTCCGAGAAGGGATTTCACTAATTAAGTCTATTTAAAACTTATGAACGATCATGAAAACGGTCTAAGGCGCTGCAGTCATGGATTGTGCGGCTGGTCCCGGCGAAGGTCCGAGTCCTCCCTCGGGCGTGGGTGTGATGTGTTCGTCCTTAGGATAATTTAAGTAAAGTAGTGTGTAAGCTTAGGGACTGATGACCTTAGCAGTTAAGTCCTATGAGATTTCACACATTTTTATCATGAAAAAGTATTAATAATGACAATGACAAATGACATATATGTCAATAAGAGGTAAGTGCCTTATTAACACCGAGCGAGGTGGCGCAGTGTTTAGCACACTGGACTCGCATTCGGGAGGACGACGGTTCAATCCCGTCTCCGGCCATCCTGGTTTAGGTTTTCCGTGATTTCCCTAAATCGTTTCAGGCGAATGCCGAGATGGTTCCTTCGAAAGGGCACGGCCGATTTCCTTCCCAATCCTTCCCTAACCCGAGCTTGCGCTCCGTCTCTAATGACCTCGTTGTCGACGGGACGTTAAACACTAACCACCGCCACCACCACCTTATTAACAAATTATTTCCATTTCAAAGTTACATTAACATTTAGCAACCACAGCATATTACTTAGATGTGGATAATAAAAATTATTATTTGGAGGATAAGGAGTCTTTTTTCAGTGACAAGTAAAACATGGGACTATTGCAATCTCAGAATAAGAATCACGAGCCTAACCCTGCAATTGCTTTTGCTCTATACTTGCGAATTTTATCCTGTATTCCAGCTTCATGAGTAGTTAAGCCATCCAGATCTCTCCTGGCTATATAAATGAAATCAGGCCTCGAGTGTGGTAAGATCTGCCATCACCGACGTGAGGGCAGCGTGACACGTCTCCTGTCTCCGAGCTCTCGACCGACTCTTCTCTTCCACTCTGACAGACAGACCGCGTCTCACAGCAATGCTTATAATCGCGGTCCCATGTTTCGCTCCCAGATTGTTACTATCGGTATCTGAGAGCTTACACAATGCAAAGAATAGCGTTAAGTTGGATATATTGTTTTATGTAATGGAGAGTTCTGGCACACTCCTTCAGTGTATCACTACAGAAAAAAACCAAGACAGATAAAATAAAATAAAAATGGTGGAAACAAAATAAGAACATTACAGTCGACTTTTTAAAAATTTTTCTGTGTATTACACGTGTTTCCACACAACCCTAAGCAATTACAGCACCTACCAAGTGTAACATATTTGCCAAACAATATTTATTGATACAAAGAAGATGTAATAAAAATTAAACATTGTGTTGTGGAGTTAGGTGCTCGTTTTTTGAACGACACGTATTTCCAAACATTGTAAGATTTGAAGGCCATATCTGATACGGATCTGTGCTGAGGATACTGTATATAATGTGCCTACTTTCCCTAGGGGACATATGTCTTCCATTGTGCTTTGCTCCGGTAAAAACTCATTGATAAACATAGAATATTACTGCATGCACAGTGCATAATATACTGTAATTCTGCCCCAGCTTAAGATAGCGTTGTAATAAGAAACATGGCAAAAGAGAAACATTTAATCCGATTCCTTAAACCTTGCTACTGGAGAAGCGGAGTTTCCGAAAACTACTTTTTCGACTAATTTCTTTTAAATATCTTTCATAAATCTGGTGTTTGTCCAGCTGATTTTATTTGCTGTTGTAAAGACGATGTTCTCCTTCCTAATACTGGTTGTCTTTTCCTGCTTCTGTTTCTGAGGTTTCAGGATGATTAGCTTAAAGTTAGTCACGGCAACGCTAATTATTTGAGGTCTGTATAATAAGGGCAAGGAATTGCTATAGTTCTGAATAAATAACAGCAGCACGAGAACTTTGGTAACCTTGGAGGCTAAATACATTTTTCGGCATGTGTGTTTAGATCGTTTGTTACTGAAGATTCCATAATTCAGTGTGAAGGTAGCGCTCTACTATAGAAACGTAAAACAAGGAGTAATGCTCTGGTTTATTTATCGCACCATGGAAGCGGTGTCAGATTTTACACACAATATTCAGCTCGATCAGCCCTTCTCTTAACGATAATATACCGTAGTTGCCTTTGGAACGTCCCCTTTGAACAATTTATACAAGACTGTGCTTTAACTTGACACACAATATTTTTATCGCAATGCAATCTGACTTTCAGAAATCCCTACAAAAGAATGGCCCTAACATTAACCTATGCGTTTCACAAATCGCTTACCTCACAAAAATCTTGGTTACTCAAGCTACTGCAATACAGCAAGCGCCACTACTGCCAGCTAAATAAAAGATTCAAAGTACTGAAGGCACTAACTACTGATAGGCATGGTTAGCAAATGAAAGATTTTAATAGAGAACAAACAATGTATTTACCTTAATAGTCATAATATATATAGCAGTTCATGACAAATTACAAAACTCCGCCATCTCTCTCCCCACATCCACCACTGCTGGCGGCTCACCACCAACTGCGCAACGCTACACGCTGTTCACATCCAGCCACCGCTGCCCAACACTACAATGGCAGACAACAATGCAAACTAGCCACAGACTGCACACAGCACAGCCAGTGATTCTCACACAGAGCGCTACGTGGCGTTACCAATAAGAAAACCTAAACAGCCTACTTACATAGCCCCCATGCTCACCACTAAAAATTTTACAAATTGTTTTGGGCAGTGGCCAATAATGATTTGATAAAATTTTTCATAATTACAATAACAAAGAAATCAAATGCACACACTTATTGATACAATGTTGGTCAAAAGCTAAAATTTTGTCACAGTCCATAAAGAGCATCCTGATCATTCATCATAATAGTAATTACAGTTTTTTTTCACAAAGTCTCATTAGTAAAAGAAATTGCACACAGAAGTAGTGGATTTCCATGCAGTCTTGAAGAAGTAGTGTTGTCCTTCCAACGGAAAGACAGTGCTGACTCTCGACATGCAGACAGGTAATGGGTCACAACAGAGCAAACCCACAACAGAGTCATTCGAAGTTTTGAAGAATATTGGTAGGTAGGTCATCACAGAGCAGACCCACTGTAGTCCTGGTAGAGATTACGGTATTGGTGGGCCACCAGAGGTGCAGACCCACTGCAGTCCTTGTAGAAATAATGGTACTGGTGAGTCAGCAAAGGTGTAGACCCACTGTAGTCTTTGTAGAAATAATGGTATTGGTGGGTCATCAAAGATGCAGACCCACTGTAGTCCTTCTGGAGATGGCCAGCAGCCATCTGTTGTGACTGTGCAGGTACACAATCACCATTGAAGAGTCTTGCAGATAATATAGCAAGTCCATAACCACCACTTGTGCACTCACAAAGTGTTTGGAATTGTCCTTAGAACCAGCAATGCTGTTATCCAGTCCCTTGCTGAATTATTAACACACGTGCAAACACTAACAGTCCCTACTTCTCACATATTGTCCATATACTATGACAAACAGAAACGTGTGCAGTGAAATGTAACTTACAAGTTAATAATATGATGAACTGGTGACAATTACAATTTTATAACAAGAGAATACAATTACAAAGATACAGAAAACATCATTAAAAACATAGCAATACAGATAACATTTGTAGTAATAGGGGCTTTACAAAAGAATAAAAATAAACATATACATCAGTGTCACGAAAATAATGACATAAGTACATACATAAAAGATCAGAATAATTATTGAAACATCGACTTCACACATGAGCATTAAAACAGAACAGAATAAATGTCTAAACTTCTTTACAAAGAAAATAACATATTATTAGAAAAATTCTACAACATAGCTCTCATCAGCTAAACACATAAAGACAGGAAAAACACAAATATACAAGAGTACACAAACACATAGAGGGATGACACAAAAGGAAAGGACAGGGTTTGTTTTACTGCAGTATTTTGCATGGAGATCTCTCTTCGTTCATCATTATTCCCAAAAGTACTATCTAAGCCTGCTTTCTGTATTCTGTTCACATCCTCTTTCAAAATAGTTTTTCTCCACTGTACACTACTTTTTTTTTTGGCCAAACCATTTTCTTATATCTTCTCAATGCATTTCCTCCAATTCATCATAGTTAGTTTCTTATATAGTCTACCCCCTCTTAAGCTAACTTAAATCTACTGAGCTCAGATGCTAAACTAAGGGACGAGGCAATGCAGCAGCACAAAACAAGTAACACAAACATCAACGACAAAAAATTCAAACTGGCAAAGCAATTGCAATATTAAAACTAATATAAGGCACTGTGCAGCAAACAAGAAAAATAAATGCGTAGTAAAACTGGCTTAACAGCGTAATACAAAGTCAAATTCAGTAACATTATGCCTGGCAAACAGCAGCAGAAAATGAAATACCTAAACATGACATAGCTCAAGCAGAAAAAATAGTACACTAAAGACAACAACACAGATAAGGGAAATGTCTGTTCACATCTTAATATCTATGTCATTAAAGTGGTGCACCACAACAACTTATTGTAAAAAAAAAAAATATTACCATGTACTTGAAAAGAAAATTATGTGTGCAGTTACTGTTACTAGTCCCTTCTTATTGTTCTTTCCTTTCCAAGTGCTCCTTTTTTAAGAATTTGGATTACAAAATTATTATTTAATAGATCTGTTGACAGAAAGTGTTCACATTAGCAAATGCATTTTATTTTATAAAAGCAATGCTGCAACACAGCTGGAAACTAGATATCAAATGAAATACGCAACTATGAAAAGCAAAGCATAAAAATATCATTCAATAGTCATGTGACATTTCATAAGTTAGTAGAAATTCTCTCAACTCTCGTAGAAAGACGCTTGTCATAATCACGTGTGCAGATGTATCTTTCCAAGTAATGAGCGTGTCGTATTTGCGATGCTTTCTCTAAAGGAATGTCAATGGCGAGGATATTGGCCTCTTTTTTTTTTTTTTTTTTTCTCTCCACCTAATGGCTTTCTTTTGTCAGACGACTACCTCTCAGCTGGGTGCCAAAAACTCATTACGTCAAGGTCACTTACCTTTCTTAACGAAATATTTACGACAGCAGTTTCCGCTACAGTGACAGTCTCATAGAAAAATTTCATAGGTCGAGAATTTGTGTTACAAATGTAGAAACAAAATCCTGTAAATATAAAAGTGTCCAAAAAATTTTTGCGGGCATTGTGATACATTCACGCATTTACACACATTTCATAGCTCTTAAAGTACGGTTCTTGGTTTCCAACATCCTTTTTCACAAGTCAGAGTCCCTAACCACTACTCATTATTCCTTACCTTATTACACATATACATATTCGTCTACACTTCTTCAATATTTCATCATAAGAAATACGTAGCATACTCAAATAACTCATAGCATCAGCTTATTGATCATAAACATACCTCAGCAGTATAATACACATCGTCATCGTAAAAATAACATCATAACACCTCAGTCAAATCTCAAAATCGTCGTAACTTCCTCCAATAATTTCAAAACCTAAAAAAATTATCTGCTCATGTCAAAAGTGTCATCTGCCTCAAACGCACTTTAAAAATCATAATCCCATACCGAATACATCATTCAAATATCTCATAGTATCACAATGGTTCCAAAAAAATATGAACAGTTCACAAAGCACAGACAAAATACAATTTCATAAGTGTGAAGTTATCCAACTGTGTAATTACGTAAACATCTGTCACTGATATAGTAAAAAGAATGTTTGTTTCTCTGTCAAATAATCAGATAGCTGTGTAATTCGGTGTTAGAGAAATATGGTACCGATGTGTAAAGTTGTATAAGCAAATACCATATTAGCTAGGGCTCCTTGTGGTTGCCAAACACATGGTACACAAAGTAAGCGTGTACCCCTCTGAGGATTAATGTAATTATACCCTCAGGTGTTACAGATTACTGCAATGGAATGAAATGTATCATGGAAAACATTCTTTGTAATTCAAAAATCTTGAAAAATAAATGGGTTAAATACAAAATTAATCTCTCAAATGCGTGTCCTGTAGCGCTAAATGTGCGTCTTGCTATAAGATAATTCTGTGGAAGTATCGTAGTTATCGTCCTCTGCAAGCAAAGTTCTGCTGAAGTCAATATACTTACCTCATCATAAACGAAAGTGAAATGCTTTGCATATGGATACCGTAGTTATTACGTACCTTACCGTGATCAAGAAAGTACTATAATGTAACGTATTGTTGTGCTACGAAAAAGGCTGTCTCATTGTAGCTATACCACAAAAGTTACTACTAAAACATGTTTTACTTTCCAGAATAATACAGAAAAACTGTGCAGAAATAAAACAGAAACACTGCAAAAGCAACATTGTATATTGTCACTCATTAGTAGCGTCGTGATAAAATCGTGTAGCTGTCACATAAACTAACCACTGTGTCATCTGGTATCTCACAGAAAGTACTTTAAATCCAGAATGTATTTTCAAGTAAACCAAAATGTTACATTAAAATCTCATTAGCAGTACTGGTAAATGTTCTAAGTATGTGAGCCTTATAGTCGTAAAGTAATCGTGCAACTAACAAGCAAGAATGTACACACACAATAACACTGTGTCGTCTGTTCACAATAACAATGCATTTGTAATTTCTGTTTAAATAAGTTCTCTTGGTTCTTGACTGGATATTTAACTTCAAACATTGTTGCATGTTAACAGATTTTAAGTCTGATAAAGCATACTAGAAATGTGAAGTGAAGAGTTTTATGGCAAAGACAAATTTAAAAAGCAGATTATCTTTCAATAAAAGGTTTTACATGTGAAATGTGGTGTAAACCTTTACTCTTCCTAGTACGCAGAGTTTCAACTTCAACGCAATTATCATGTGGTATACGTCGGATTCTGTAAGGTCCATTGTAAACTAGAAAGAATTTGTGACTCAAGTGTTTCTTCTTGTGTGACAATGAATGAGCTTTAATGAGAATTTTCTGAACAATATATAATTTCTTTGCATTTGCTTTACTGTGTGGTTTACTCCTTTTGTCTGCTGCAGATTTTATATTTTTAAGAGCCAAGTCAATTATGTCTTTGTGTCGAAGTTTACTTGTATTCGGGAAAGGTACAAGCTCTCTGATTCTGTTCGGTGGTTCTTCATTCTTCAGTACAGGAGTAGGTGGTAAAGCAGTGGAGTTATGAGGCATTTCATTCAGCACGTTTTGAAATAAGTGTAAATATCTGTCCCAATCCTGATGCTTTCTGTGACGATAAAGTCTGCAAAGCTTATTGATTTCTTTCATAATCCGTTCGGAGGGGTTGCAATGAAATAAAAACAGGTTTGATTTTATGATTCCGAAGCATGCGTGACCAAACAGCAGATCTGAATTGCGGACCGTTATCTGAAATGACTTTAGCAACGTGGCCAACTTCACGTAAGAAATTTTTAACAAAGGCGTTAGATACAGAGCGTCCAGTGGCTTTACGTAACGAAGTGAAAGAAACAAATTTTGAAGTAAGTTCAACAGCGACTAGAACATACGAAAATCCATTAGATGTTCTGAAAAGCGGTCCCAAGAGATCAACAACAGCAAATTCTTTTAATTTACAAGGAATGATAGGAAACAGCGTAGCACGATGGGAGATAGTAGATGGTTTCACCTTTTGACAAAGTTTACAAATAGACAAGACTCTTCGAATTCTCTTTTCCATATTGTTAAAATAACAAGTCGTCCGAAGAATATGATAACATTTTCGTGGACCAAAATGTGCGTAGCTGAAATGAATGTACCAATTGAGCTTATTAACAAAATCATCTGGAATGCAAAGAACCCATAGCTTGTCATCAACAGTGCAGCGTTTGAACAGTATGTTGTTTCTCACCAGATAATAATGCCAAATCTGTGTGTGTGTCTTTTCATGCTATTTATCTTTGATGTCTTTCCAAATCGGATCTTTATCTTGTTCATGAGCAATGTCCTTTAAAGATGTGGTGATGAAGTTTTAAAAGGCGACTTTCTGAATGTAAAGAATACTGAAATTTATCTCGAGGTTGCCTTCTGTGTTACTTTTCTCAAGCCCAGCCGGTGCGCGTGACAGTGCGTCCGCAACAATGTTCTCCTTGCCGGGAATGTAGACTATTGTGAAGTGGAATTCTTGCATAAACAATGCCTATTGTTTTAACCTGTCATGATTTAATTTTGAAGACATAAGAAATTGTAATGCACGATGATCACTGTATACTTTTACGTGCTTACCAGAAAGAAAGAAACGGAATTTGTTAAATGCCCAAACGATAGCTAAAGCTTCTAATTCAGTAACGGAATAATTTTTTTCAGGTTTTGTTAGCACTCGGCTAGCAAAAGCAATGGTTTTCTGAACGGTAGTGTCATTTTCTATAGCTTCTTGAAATAAATGGGCACCAAGACCGACTTTAGAAGAATCTGTGCTAAGGCAGAAATCTTGTGACAGATCTGGATGAGCTAGTATTGGCGCGTTAAGTAGCGATTCTTTCAACGAATTGAATTCCTACTGTGCTTGTTCGTCCCAGTTCCAAATAGTATTTTTTCCAGTGAGAGAACAAAGTTTTGGTGTAACAAGAATTTCCATATTCAGAAAACGACGGTAAAAATTTACGAGACCTAGAAAACTGCGGACTTGTCTTTTTGTGGATGGAACTGGAATGGCTCTGATTGCTTCTAACTTTTCAGGATCCGGCTGAATGCCTTCAGAAGAAATAATATGTCCCAAAAATTTCACCTTTGACCTACCGAATTCAGACTTTTCCAAGTTAACTGTAATTCCAGATTCTGCAAAAATACGTAACAAACTGTTGAGGATGCGATTATGTTGTTCCCATGAAGCTTCTGCTATTATAATATCGTCCACATATAAGGTGATGTGACGTTTTAAGAACTCAGGTAATATGGAATTTAGCCCGCGAATGAATGCTGCCGTAGAAATGTTCAAACCGAAAGGAAGTTTCCGAAACTGATAACAAACGCCGAAACAAAGGAAAGCTGTGTATTTTCTACATTCTGGATGAAGTTCGATCTGATAAAAGCTGGATCTGAGATCAATGGAAGACAACACTTTTACACCATCAAAATTTTGAAGAAGTTCTTCCAACGTTGCCGCCTGTCTGTTTCAGGAATGATGATAGTATTGATTTGTCTCGAATCTATGACAAGCATGATCGATCCATTTTTCTTCTCAACAACATGTAATGGATTGTTGTATGAGCTTACTGCAGGCTCAATAATGCCCTCGTCAAGCATATATTGTATTTCTGTTCTAACACGGTCCCTATAATGTTCTGGAATTACGTATGGTCTAACACAAAATTTAGTATGCTCACGAACACGAAACTGGTATTGAAATCCCTTGATTGTTCCTGTTTTGTGAGTAAAAACTGTGGAATGTGCTTGTAACATCTCAAAAAGGTCCTGCCTATCAGTGTCATTACAATTCTCAATTGTTTGAATTTTATTCTGAATTAACTCATTAGTATCAAATGTGTCGTCGATATCATCCCTGTCAGTACTTGCAGAGTGATTGTTAGTGTCTAGTTCCGTAGAAAATTCCGAACTGTTGTCTAACAGAAGGTAAAGCCGACTAATTTCCTCGTCATGGTTTGAGAGCCAATTTTCAAATTTCAAAGCTATTGACTTACCTTCTTTCTCTAAACTTATTTCAGCATCGTGAAAGTTTAAGATTGCTTTGTATTCATTCAAAAAGTCTACTCCCAGTATAATTTCCGTCGACAATAATGGAACAATAAGAAAGTTCACAGAGAAGCTGTGGCTTTGACAAAAGAATTCTAAGTTGGTTTGTTGGCGTACATCTACACTTTTTACAACGATTGCACCTTGTAATTTAATCTTACGTAACGGAGGTGTGGAGCAATCGTTCGATTTGTTGCATTTGCTAAAGACTGTTTCACTAATTACTGAAATGGGACTGCCAGAGTCAAGTACTGCAGTAAATTTTACGTCATTTACTGTAATGTGAATAACAGGATATGCAATGTTGTTATGTTTTACGTCGTGTTCCTGGAGTAAGATGTCCCTAATGTCTTCCATTTTTACGTAATTACTAGCTATGGCAGCTGCGTCGTCAGTTTCATAAGTACGTTTTGTAGCTGCCAGCGGTATGAGTCATTGCCTATTGTCTCTTTGTTGGCGCACGTCGTTATTGGGATTTGGAGACCCAACTTCTACAAATTCCCCTTGTCTAGAGGGCCCTGCTCTGTTTGAATCCCGCCAGTTCTGATGCAATTCAGGTCTGTCGTTACGATCATATCGTCTGTCGTCATGTCGGTAGATTCCATAGCTTCTTTCTTGTCGGTCACGTGGTGGAGAATTTCTCCCTGAATCGTAACTGCGCGCTGGACCATTGCGTCTAAAGTTATTCTGTCTGCCCTGATAATATTTATTTTGGTTCCCATATTGTCTGTTTCTCTGATTGTCTCTGTGATAGTCATTACCACGGAGAGGTGATCTTTCCCTGTAATTATTACTACCCTGCCAACGGTTGTCATATGGGTGGTGTCTGTTTTGGTCACGATTTGTGTTGTGAGAATAGCCTTGTCGCGTCCCATTATTATTTCTTTCATCGCGGAATTGCGACAGATGTGACCTGTAATTGTTGTGTTCCTGTTTTCGCGTTCCGCAATTGTCAGTGTCAATTTCCAATTCTTGTAAGAGTCGCTGAAAAGCTTCAATGTCGTCTTTGCTACGTCCTGCCAAAATAATATGTCGTAAATGTTCAGGCAATTTGATTAAGCAAATGCAGATGAGTTCTGAGGGGCTGTATGGGTTTGACAGGTACTGATTCTTGTGCAACATGTCTTCAAAATATTTCACAAGACTGGAAAATTCAGGTTGTTCGAAATGTTTCATCATTATGATGCCATGTTTTACTCGGCCTTGTGTAGCTTGAGACCAATATGCTGAGAGGAAGGCATGATAAAATTCACCTTCACTGTGACAATCGTGAATGATCGATCGCATTCTTACAGCTGGTTCATTCTCTAAATAGCCACACATAAATTCTAATCTTTGCTCTAATGACCAGTTGGGAGGAAAACAATGAGAGAATTGATGGAGCCACGCTTGTGGATGAATGTCGTTGCCAGAATTCTTAAATGTTTTGAATTTACGTGTAGTAATGAACAGCTTATAGTCAAAATCATCATGTCGGCGAGTCGCATGTCGGCCATTGTTACGTCGTGTCGGCGGTTCCATCTCAAAATTCGGTGCACATTGCCAATTTCTTTCATAACTTCCGAAATGCCCTGTGTTATTATTTTGTGGCTGTTCCGTATTTCTATGTCACTCTTCCCGTACTGGGGCGCGAGTGTCCTCTGAAATACGTAATTCTTGTATTATTGTGTCAGCTGGTCTTATAATTCCCGGATTTCTCTTTGGTGTTGCGAATTAATTTGATTCCGATTTTGTTTGAAATTCCTAATTTGTTCGCACTCTTCTGTGTCATTAAAGACTACCGGTTTTGTGTCATTCAGATTATCATCTACCTTCGTAGATAAATTATTTAGCTGATCCGAAAGTTCAACTACTTTCTCTGATAATGAACTAATTTCCTCTATGTGTCTTTCTGAACCAATTTTCAGAGTATCTACTGTGTCCTTTAAGTTTTTCTGAGTTTTTGCAAGTTGCGTAACCAAATCGGTAGATGCAACTGAGTCAATTTTAGCTTGCAAGGTCTCATGATTTTCGTGAACAATAGTTTGCAATTCTTTTATGGCTGCTTCGTGGTTCTGTAATGCATTTTCATGCCGGGAAAAAATAGGTTGAAAATGCTCACAAATTTGTGTTTTTACGTCATTACAGACTTTTTGACATTTCGATTCAATGTTATGTAACACAGTAGTTAAATCTTCACATGTTTGTTCAAGCGTGGTGTCTAACTTCCGAAGATTTTGTTCCATTGTGTCTAACTGTTGCTGTTTTTGTCTCTGGTGTTGTTCCATTGTGTCTAACTTTTGAAGCTTCTGTCCCATTTGTTGCATTAATTGTAATAACAACGCACTGGCGTCTGAAACATGTTCCTCAGTGCTTTCCGGCAGTGAATTTGCACCGGCAACATTCACATTTTGACAAGCGGAAAATGTGTCTTGACTCATTTGAGAAAACGGTGAGAACCCAAAACCTGAGTCTACAGTATTTGCAATATTGTGTTCTCTCATTCCCGATTCCTGAGGCGAGCTGTTGCCGACCGATCCATCGATAATGCTTCCCTGTTCACTACCTGTTTCACTGTCTACACCATTATTTGACGCCCGCTCCATTTCCCTATGCACAGTTACCAAATTACTACTTTGAATATAAGTTAATTCATTTCATGGTGGCGCTAACACACTGCTTTCGTCTTCACTGTCATTTCTCAGATTACTTTGGAGCCTAGTATTACGTTTTTCACACGCCATTATTGTCACAATATTTCACACGACAACACAGAAAAGCACAATTTGAAGAGCAAAAATAAGAGAACACATTAACATAGCACTGAAAAAAATATCTAGTTAATTGCAGCTGCGAAATACTTGGTGCAAATCTACATGCGCGCCACACCTGTTATACTGTACAACAATGAAAGACTGCAACTACAAAGGAAATTCTCTCTATAATTACGCGCTAGCAATAAACAATAGCTACACTAAGTACACAAACTACAAGAAAAAATCAGAAGATTCCAGTGAGGTATCCTCGGCTGAGTGTTGCCATATGAAACGTCCCCTTTGAACAATTATACAAGACTGTCCTTAAACTGACCCACAATATTTTTAGCGCAACGCAATCTGACTTTCAATAATTCCTACAAAAGAATGGCCCTGACGAACATTAACCTATACCTTTCACAAATCACTTACCTCACAAAAACTTCGTTACTCGAACTACTGCAATACAGCGAGTGCCACTACTGCCAGCTAAATAAAAGATTCAAACTACGGACGGCACTAACTACTGATAGGCATAGTTTTAAATGAAAGATTTTAATAGAGAACAAACAATGTATTCACCTTAATAGTGTTGAAAACTCATAATATACATAGCAGTTCATGACATCCAGTCTTACAAATTTCAAAACTCCGCCATCTCTCTCCCCACATCCACCACTGCTGGCGGCTCACCTCCAACTGCGCAACGCTACGCGCTGTTCACATCCAGCTGCCGCTGCCCAACACTACAATGGCAGACAACAATGCAAACTAGCCACAGACTGCACACAGCACAGCCAGTGATTTTCATACAGAGCGCTACGTAACGTTGCCAATAAGAAAACATTAACAGCCTACTTACAACTATTCCACACTTACGCTGGAGAAGGGTTAATGGTTGAAATGCCTGCTACCGCTATTGGTTGGTCGTCATCAGTGGCTAGATTCGAAACGGACAGAGCAAGAGAGGGGGAATGTGGAATGTTTACCCAAAATATTATTGTCCGCCGAGGTGACTTGCAGCGCGTTGTTTATGCCGCTCACACACCGCGGCCGCGTATTTACTTCCTTGATGGCGGGAAGCCACGATGCCGGAAGGCTATATGGCTGGCTCTGAGCACTATGGGGCTCAACTGCTGAGGTCATTAGTCCCCTAGAACTTAGAACTAGTTAAACCTAACTAACCTAAGGACATCACAAACATCCATGCCCGAGGCAGGATTCGAACCTGCGACCGTAGCGGTCTTGCGGTTCCAGGCTGCAGCGCCTTTAACCGCACGGCCACTTCGGCCGGTTCGGAAGGCTATAGCCGTCCTCTCTATTGAAATTAGATGCTTTCTTAGAAATTTCAACGGCTTCTCAGACCTTTCTTCTATAGATGTTTGTTTCTTTAGCCAGTACACGTACGTTATTAATATCGACGTGAGAGCCACAGTTGAAATGGCTCAGAGCACCAAGTGACTTAATTTCTGAGGTCATCAGTCCCTTATAACTTAGAACTACTTAAACCTAACTAACCTAACGACATCACACACATCCACGCCCGAGGCAGGATTCGAACCCGCGATCGTTGCAGACGCTCAGCTCCAGACTGTAGCGCCTAGAACCGCACGGCCACTCCGGCCGGCAGAGCCACAGTTCTCGTGATGTTCCGCTACTGCCGATTTTGCACTTTGTTTTAGCCGCATGTGCCATTCGTGTTCCTTAATGCGTTCTTTAACAGTTCTTCCCGATTCGCCTATATACACACTTTGCCGCAGCCACATGACACTTGATAGACGCCTGCATTGTGGAGGTAACCAGGTGCATCCGTTTTCCGTCGGCAAAAGTATTTTATTTTGTTGTGACTAAAGAAAGGTGTCTGAATATCATTTTTCTTTAAAATTCTGCTTATGCGGTCAGTGACCCCAGAAACTAACGGTAACCTGACGTAGTGAGAAGGTGGTCCCCGTCATTCTTATTAGCGGTGTAAATTTTCCGCCTAAAAGCCATGTCGATTAAATAACTATCATACCCATTTGCCTTCAATGTTCTCTTTAAAAAATTCAGCTCCTATTCCAAACTGTTGTCATCGCTGATACGGAAGGCACCTGAAGACAGAGTGTTGAGCATTGCTTGCTTCTGGGCTGGGTGGTGGTGCGAAGTGGCATCTAAATACCTATTTGTGTTAGTCGGCTTTCTGTGCACTCTGACCTAGAATGTTATCAGATCTTCTGTATAACAACACATCTAGGAACGGGGGACCGACCTTACTCTCGAACTCCAAGGCGAATTTGATTTTGGGGTGAATTCCATTTAAGAAATTGTGGAACCCATGAAGTTCTTCTTCGCCGTGTCGCCATATGAGAAATGTTCCGTCCACATAGCGGAGCCAGCAAGAAGGCTTCAAAGCACTCCGTCTTCAGGCCACGAGTGGCCTACCGGGACCACCCGACCGCCGTGTCATCCTCGGTGGAGGATGCGGATAGGAGGGGCGTGGGGTCAGCACACCTCTTCCCGGTCGTAAGATTGTATTCTTGACCGAAGCCGCAACTATACGGTCGAGTAGCTCCTCAATTGGCATCACGAGGCTGAGTACACCCCGAAAAATGGCAACAGCGCATGGCGGCCTGGATGGTCACCCATCCAAGTGCCGACCACGCCCGACAGCGCTTAACTCCGGTGATCTCACAGGAACCGTTGTATCCACTGCGGCAAGGTCGTTGCCAAGAAGGCTTCAAAGGAGCACTACTTAACGCTTGTTACTCAAAATGTTCCATAAAAACGTTAGCTGCAACTGGCGAAATGGGTGAGCCCATAGCAAGGCCGTCAGTCTGTTCATAGAATCCACCATTGTATTTAAAATAGCTCGAACGAAGACACAAACATTTGGAACAACACACTCTCTTATGATATCCATTGTATCTGATACTGGGACGTTAGTAAATAACGATGTCACATCGAAGCTAACAAGAATATCTGCTGCTTTCCCTATAACGCATGTACTTTAGACCCAGTATTCTTTTACTCCACCATAATGGAAATGTTTGCAGCTTAGAAAACCAAATGCGAACTTACTCGCTTTCAGAACAACTGCAGAATGACAATACGGCAGTGCTAGATGTCGCGCCACAGCCTGTCTGTGTATTGTCTGCCTCCCTGGCTTCGCTGTTCTGAGCTGCAGTCCGCCTCTACGGGCAGAAGCGGAGTTGACGCGTGCTCGGACCGCCCACGCAAGCGGCGTACAATACCCGCGCTGCGCTGCCACGCACCTACGCACTCCCCGTTAATTTGCCGCCCACGCCGGTGCCGCCACTGGACTGAGAGCTCCGGCGAAAGTCACCGCCCGACTGCGCTGTGGAGCGAACACCGCGAAACCTCGCACTCAATAGGCGGGCGTCGGAAGGCAGCACAGGCAGAAACTCGCGGCGCCGCTTTGAACTCGGCGAAACGTCCGCGTCCACAGGCCTCGTTCTGGCTTCCGGCAGGCACCGAGTTACCAGGGTATTTAGCAGGAACGTCACACCTGAAGACTTTGAGCGCAACGGCGCCCGGAAGCCAGAGCCAACTCCGTCCACATACTGTCACACTACATGTAGTACTACTGTTTCTCGTGCATGTAGGCGACATTGTGTCTAATATAGGACAAGGAGAACAGGCTTTGTTTAACAAACACGCTAGTATTGCAACCGATGTAAAAAAAGAGGGAGCCAAAAACGTAACTGGCCAATAAAAGATTTAAAATATAACAGACGCTGTTTTCACCCACTGGGTGCGCCCTTCACTGCAGAAACCAATTTATGAATCTCTCCCTCTATTCGTTTTCGTGTGCAGCTACCGCCAGCAACATGAAAAGGAACTTTTTTTTAAAAAAAAAAAAATGTATACCAACCTTCTTTTGCGGCAAAGTTATTGAAATGGACCCCTTACCACCAATTTTCAATGTGAAGAAATACTTATTGTTGTTGTTGTTGTTGTTGTGGTCTTCAGTTCAGAGACTGGTTTGATGCAGCTCCGCATGCTACTCTGTCCTGTCCAAGCTTCATCTCCCAGTACCTACTGCGACCTACATCGTTCTGAATCTGTTTAGTGTATTCATCTCTTCGTCTTCCTCTACGATTTTTACCCTCCACGCTGCCCTCCAATATTAAATTGGTGATCTATTGCTGCCTCAGGATATGTCCTACCAAGCTGTGCCACAAATTTCTGTTCTCCGCGGTTCTATTCAATAACTCCTCATCAGTTATGTGATCTACCCATCTAATCTTCAGCATTCTTCTGTAGCACCACATTTTGAAAGCTTCTATTATCTTCTTCTCTAAACCATTTATCGTCCACGTTTCACTTCCATACATGGCTACACTCCACACAAATACTTTCAGAAACGACTTCCTGACACTTAAATCTATGCTAGATGTTAACAAATTTCTCTTCTTCAGAAACGCTTTCCTTGCCGTTACCAGTCTACATTTTATACCGTCTCTACTTCCACTACCATAAGTTACTTTGCTCGCCAAATAGAAAAACTCATTTACTACTTTAAGCGTCTCATTTCCTAATCTAATTCCCTCAGCATCACCCGATTTAATTCGACTGCTTTTATTTATTTGCTAAAAAAGATATTTGCTAATAAAGCTGAAAGACGTAATTTGCAAAAGAAAGGAACACTGTCCACTGTCGCTGTTTAATACGGTTTTCATCTGATTGGTTTTATCTTTTTGACGGATACCAAGTGGATGTCGTTTTTTTCTCTTTTTTTTTGAAAAAAAAATGTTCAGCTTAATTTCTATTTAAATTCTTAAAGAAATTGATACATTGCACACTGATTATGAACAATACAGACTACAAGGAAGAACTGTTTTTGATTACACACAGTTCAATTCTTTCTTTTATATTTTCTTTAAAAAACAATTCTATGGATACCTGTGTACCTTCCTTATTACATTGTAACACCAGTCAGACACTGAGAGAGGGAAAGAGAGAGAGAGAGAGAAAGAGAGAAAGAGAGAAAGAGAGAAAGAGAGAGAGAGAGAGAGAGAGAGAGAAAGACAGAGAGAATCAACCTTTTACATCAATTATTAATCAACAAAGATTGCTAAATGTTATTTTATAATTATTCATTATCATTAACTTCAAAGATCGATGTCCACTAACAACATTATTCGTTGCACCTCATTGTACACTTTTTATTTGTAATACTTATTCCGTCGATCACGATGTACGAACATTCTGTCAACTGTCGATCCCTCATAACACTCTCTCGTCTCTGCTTCCACTACAAGTTCCCATTTTTTTCCAACATCAGTGTCTCTCTCCTTATTAATTGTCCGGCCTGAATCATGTAGCCTGAAAAAATATCCACTTCTAAGAACCTCGCCTCATTTGGGTTGTTTCACATGACGAAAGTACATGAAATATGAATTTACAGCTGAACCACAGGTTGCTAGCATCAGGAAATATAAAGAAAAAAAGTAATAGATAAAATATACGAGAGCGAACGCTATTGTCCCCGCATGTCTTGTTAATGAACATGGCAGAAGATGCTGGAAATGGTCACCGTTGTCGTCGATTGTGCGCTGTGTTCGATTTATCGAACGCTGACACACATGTAGAGTCTCTGTCTGAGAGGGAGCAGCACCAGCGCTTTCAGTTTTCTGCTGTACTTCTTGCAGTATGTGAATACTGTTCGAGTGCAACTGATCCTTCAATCTGCTCCGCTGGTAAGGAGAACAGGAAGAGCGAACAGGTGATAGAGGTGGCCATGAGACTGCACCGCATCTGCTATCTGTCTCCTCACCGAACACCTCATGCACACTGGACGAGGGTCAAGTGATGTGAGCTGTCGTTCCACCTTGCTGAAAATATCCGTTCAATTGTTGCTCTTCTGTGAGCTGAACCACATAATGATTAAACAGCTCCTGGACAAGCCGGTTAGTCTGGTCACTGGTGAAGGAATCGTGTTACGATGGTCACACCGGACACTGTGCACCAATACCGAAAGTATACGACGGTTCTTCATAGTGCTGATGGGAACTTTCTGATTCATTATGGCGCATGTTCTGCGAGTTAAGACATCGTAACTGGCTGACCCAGACCTCATCTAAAGAACTGGAACCTCAAAATTTGGCCGAACGAGAAATCCTCCAAAGAATCTGCCTGGCATCTGCTACTCTTGAAACTATGTTACGGGTTCGTTCCATTTGCAATCGCTCCAAACATATGTCCATATAAAACTCACAGATATCACCTTTCTCAGTGACTAACTGCCTATCGCGAAATCGCAAGTTTTGCGTAATACGGTACATTCATTTATCTTAAAAAATCAACTACCATTCCTTCAAGAAAAATCGTAATACGTTAGCAATTAACCAAAATATCTCCATAGTTTCCATCAGAATGACACGAGAAAAAAACTTTCGGTTTCATCGAGCGTTACTCAAACTGCTATCCTTATGTTTATTTCGATTCGTTCATTTTCTGTTTGTCAACAAGGCTCTGACTTCATGTAAATCTTTTCTTCCTTTTGTAAAAGTATTAAACCACTGCTCAATTTTCACATCTCTCACAACCTACTTCTACAGCGTATGTCTTTAACATATCGTACAGTAGACTTGAATCCCAGTGATTTTTACTCCATATTTTCAGTCCCAGAAGCAAATTTCGATGCCGATTGCCCTGGTAATCTGTAATTCGTTAGTTATATCCACGACTCTGTGGCGTTGTTACCTTTCTACAGACAACAACAGATATATTTTGCTAAGGAAAACTATCTTCCTATCATTACCAACATTTCCTTTAACACCAGTAGTCACTGAAACTATAGCAGTTATACGAGTGGGGTTGATAGTCACTAAAAGACGCAGGAATTACGTCGACCGTAAGATTTTTATGACACAAAAATCGGGCAAATAAAGTCTGTCAAGCCTGCAACGAGTCGCTACAGTAAAAACCGTAAATATCACCACAGTCGGAGATTTATGTTCCCAAACATCCCTAAAGCGTACAGTAGGAACCAAATTAATGGAGATCACGACTAAAATTAAAATGAGGGCTTTGGTCAATGTGACGCAATAAACAGTTGGAGTCACAACCCAGCAGAAAGATCCAAAGAGATTTACAGTAAAGATAAGGGTGTTCCTCTCTAAAATTTCGAGAGCGCCACCGTTTGAGTCATGCCGTATGGCGCATAAAACACAAACAGGGTAAGATTAAAAAGACGGCAACCAATTCCGCAGCCGGAATGGAGAACTCCATTGTCAGTGACGGAAATACTTTCACGATAAAGTACAGCAGTATCCGACGATTCTTCAGGCACTACATTAAAAATAGGTCTCAAACTTGAGGAGAGAACAGTTGGGAAAAAATAGTCTACTTCTTGCAAGAATATAATATCTGCACTAGAATCTTGACCAACTTTATGGAGGGGAGCTTGGTGTAAGATTAAATTAGATTGACGTTCAAAGCAGAAGGGGTGTATGTCTGAATAATCTACCAAAGTGAGACTGAAGTGGAGCCCATCTGTGCACTAGTCCTCCTTCCTGCGAAACCCTTACGTCATGATTTCTTGCCCTAGACAGCGTGACCCGGGAAGGACATGCTGCGTGCGTCAACCGCTAGGTAAAATCGTCTCAGACGTCTCAGGGGATTAACCTGAATATCTGAATCGGTCAATGCTGGAGCACGGAAAGTAAACTGAGGAGGATGGAAGGCTACTATGCAACTTGTATCGCCTAGAGAGACACTTAACGGCGAAGGAAGTAACAGGGAAGGTCTGCATCCTGGGTATGACGTCACTTGTGTTCAGCGCCTGAGCTTTCAGCACGGGGAGCACCTGGCACAGAATCTGTCTTCGGTCTTGACGGGGGAAAACTGCGCGCGGATAAACACAAATCAGGCAGTGGACTGCCACTAGACTTCGTCACCTGGCGGAAAGAGATCTGACAGCTTCAATTTAACGCTGTTACGGACAATTTTTGAGAAGAAAAGCCCGCTTCGGTCAACTGAGAAGGTGATGAGCACTCTCGTTACATAAGAAGGCTGTCCCCACCTGACCACTACAAGTAACAGGGACCCCACAGCCACCAATGTGAATATGTGACGGGATGTTCCGTTTAATGCATTGTACACTGAAGGCGTATGCCCATAACATCACCAAATGTAAGCAGCACAGCCTTACGATACTGATTATCTACTTTCGTCGGCAGGTTGAAAACCCGCACATTGGAACACTCAACAACAGCACTGTCAAGGAGGACAACACTAATTGATCTGTCCCTGTGGCGGAAAGAAACCAGATTGCCGTATAAGTAACAATCTGTCTACTTGGCGGGGGTTCATGAATTTTACAAAGAAGACATAAAAGTCAGTGTCAATATATTCGATGTCAACCTGACCCGAAGTTATAGCAAACATATGCACTCACCAGTCTCGAATTTATGGAGAATTGGTAGCACATTATGGGTGGACTTATCAAACGCAAAACTGACCGTACCTATATCCGGAAGCACCCTGGACGCCATGGACATGAAAAAAGCGGACGAAGCCGCCAGCAAACAAAATACTCAAAAGGACAGATTGTAAACAGTTTTTCATGCTCAATAATGAAGGAAGTGACTCGCTGTGCCGGAATCACAGCAAGCGTGCGAGTGCAGGATGTAGACACAAAATGACATATCAAAGTTTCGGTCTCTGCATGAAACATGCTGAGATAGCGGATTTAATTAAAGCAAGAGCTCGCGAAAAGCAGGAAATGCGGCCCGGTACAGAATTTCACTGTCAATAATCAACTGTGCAGCTGAGGAATAATCGTATTTGCAAATACGAGTACATTTCTTTCATTTCATACGGCTGTAGATCGCTTCCGTGTCTGTTCCTTTTTTTTTTTTTCAGTCATCACTCTTCAGACTAGTTTGATGCAGTCCGTCACTAATTCCGCTCCTGTGCAACCTTTCCATTATAGTGTAGCACTTGCAACCTATGTCCTCAACAACTTTCTGAATGTATTCCATTCTCTGTCTTCCTCTACAGATTTTACCCTCTATAGCTCCCTGTAGTATCATAGAGGTCGTTCCGTGATGTCTTAACAGATGTCGTGTCATCCTGTGCCATCCTCTTGTCAGTGGTTTCCGCATCTTTCTTTCCTCACCGATTCTGTGGCGAACCTCCACATTCCTTACCTAATCAGTCCACCAAATTTTTAACATTCTTCTGTAACAACATCTCAAATGCTTCTGTTCTCTTCTGTTCCTTTTTTTTCACACTCGACGTCTCACTGTCATACAGTGCGGTGTTTCAAACGTACATTCTGAGAAATTTCTTCCTCAAACTAAGGCCTATGTTTGATACAAGTAGACTTCTCTTGGTCAGAAAAGCCCTTTTTACCAGTGCTTGTTTGCTTAATATGTCCTCCTTGCTCCGTCCCCCATAGGTTATTTTGTTGTCTAGATAGCAAAATTTCTTAACTTTGTCTGCTTTGTGATCCCCAGTTACGATGTTAAGTTGAGCAAGAAATTTCTGAGAATGAAGGTTTTGAGCACAGCATTGTATGAGTGGATCATGATTGAGGGAATGCGTTATAGAAGAAATATATGATATATAGTTTTGCAAAAGAACATTGAAAATTATGTGGACGAATAACGAATCATAAGGTATCAGCAGAGTCGGCGAAGAAAGAAGACATGGGAACTACTGACAATGGGGCTGGATACAGGACGTAAGACATCAGGGATTAATTTCCACGGTACTACAGGAAATTGTAGAGGGTAGTAATTGGCAGTCGTTCGGTCTTCGTTTCGCCGGTACTACATTTAGTCGGAGGGTGACAGATTTCGACATACTATGCTGTCTGCAGTGCAAATCTGAGAGCAGTCTGTCCATATTAGTTTCCCATACTCCGACGTGGTTACTTGATGTGTGTTAAAAGCTGCAAGGCGTGAAACGTTTCAACTTGACACCGGAGTATAATATGGTTGCATCCGTCAAGTCCGCAGCTCGTGGTCATGCGGTAGCGTTCTCGCTTCCCACGCCAGGGTTCCCGGGTTCGATTCCCGCCAGGGTCAGGGATTTTCTCTGCCTCGTGATGACTGGGTGTTGTGTGCTGTCCTCAGGTTAGTTAGTTTTAGGTAGTTCTAAGTCCTAGGGGACTGATGACCATAGATGTTAAGTCCCATAGTGCTCAGAGCCATTTTTTTGAGCATCCGTCAAACCTAAGTAAGATGTCATTCGTTCCCTTCTCCCACCTCCTAGCCTTTAGTAGAGTCATTTTTACATATTTAGGGTATGCTCAGTTGTAACTGAGACCTTCGCTGTTACCGTGTTGCATGTAATTCCAGTGTTTGCTGAGAGATGGCGTGATGATAGTCCCAGTTGCACAAGTGGAGTTAACAGCTTCGCAGCAGTTTCCTCACTTCTGCAGGGTTGATTCTGCAGTTCGCTACATGATAGATTTCTCTCGATCAGGATAAAGAGTGGCAAATTTTTTTTTTTTTTTTTTTTTTTTTTTTTTTTTTTTTTTTTGTAGGGATGTCACGCCCTGGTCAGTCGCATGTTGTCACCTAAAGTTTCGGATGTGGAGGAGCTCATATGGACGAATCGTCAGATCACCACACGTGACATGGCTGTGGAAAAGTTGGTCCACAGTGGGTGCGGAAGCATCTTTCAGCGAAACAGAAGACAGTGAGTATCGGTGTTTCGACCATCTGTCGAGATTCGTGAAGCACGGAACGTGTTTTAGTGCTGAGCCTGCGTCATGTGATGAAACGTGGTGTCACCACTTGGACCTTTCCTCCAAAAGGATGAACGTGGATAGCGGTATCACTGCTCCCCTCGTACAAAAGTAGCCCATTCTGCCTCGGGCACCGCAAAGTGATGCCGAGTTTTCTTTTTCGACGAAGAAGGATCTCTGCTCATCGGCAACAGTTGACGCTGAGCATTATTGCAACGCGTTGCTTAGGCTCGGACAGGTCATTAAGAGCAAGCTCTGGGGCAAGGTCTCCTATGGAACAGTGCTTGTGTAAGACAACGCTATTTCACATGTTGGCAAAAGAAACGTCGATCCCCGTCAGAAACTTAGATGGGAGGCGCTGCAACACAACAGGTCTCCGGGAAGTAAGGAAGAATCTGAATTTTGCGCCATTTTGTCATATGACGATTGGGAGCCGAGGGGTTTTCATGTTTCTTATCTGCGATCCTTGCCATTAATAGAATGATACCTTGTGTGTGGTGAGCTTCGTTGTTTGATCTTTATTTTCGTCATGGAGCAGATGGCTGAGCAACGTATCCAAGTGTTAAACGTTGTTGCAAAAATACTGGAACTCCCACGGCAACCGTTCGCGAATTGCCGGTGATACTCGGACGTAATGCTGCTCCAACAAGCTGATCTGGAAGTATGGGACCACGGGTTCTGTTTCAAACGATAAGAAAACAGGACGACCGCGTTCTATTCGAACGTAAGAAAACATTGCTGTCGTGCGTGACAGTGTGACCGTAAGACCCAGAATATTGGTTCGCCGACGAGCACAGCAATTTAATTTCTCACCAAATTTGATGCATGCAATCCTTTCAAAAGATCTGAAAATGCGTGTGTACAAAACTTATACAAGAGCTGAATCCTGCAAATTATGGAAAGACACGTCGATTTGTTCAGTGGGTTTCGGCTCGATAAACGGAGAAGAACTTCACAAAAGGAATAATTTTCTCAGATGAGGCGCACTTCCACCTCAGTGGGTACGTCAATAAACAGATTTTGCAGAATTTGGGCCGGCCTGAGTGGTCGAGCGCTTCTAAGCGCTTCCGTCTGCAACCGAGTGACCCATACGGTCGCAAGTTCGAATCCTGCCTCGGGCATGGATGTGTGTGATGTCCTTAGGTTAGTTAGGTTTAAGTCGTTCTAAGTTCTAGAGGATTCATGACCTCAGATGTTAAGTCCCATAGTGCTCAGAGGCATTTGAACCATTTTGCAGAATTTGGGGTAACGAAAACCTGCGCGCGACTGTAGAAGATGAGATGCGTCCACAACGCACGAATGTGCGGTGTTTGTTCTGGGCAGTAGGAGTGATCGGCTCGTACTTCTGTGAAAATGATGGGGGAGGTGTCGTCACTGTGAACGGCGACCGTTACCGAATAATGCTTTCTGATGGGTTTTTTCCTCTTATTGCTAGAACTATGACGATTTTTGGTTTCAGCAAGATCGTGCGAGATGTCACAGCTCCCGTGAAATGAAAAGTTTCATCGAAAAATCATCTCTTTGCGTGGCAACCAGGGATGGCCTACGAGATCATTCCCTCTTACGTTTTGGGACTTTCTTTGTGGACATCTGTGAAATCAAAAGTGTACGTGAACAAATCACAAACAGTACACCAATTGAATGTTGAAATTAAAAGCGTTATTAATGGCGTCCCACCAGATGTTTGTGAGCGCGTCATCGAGAACTTCAATTAATGTACTGCTCGTTGCCGCATGGCCTTGGCTAAGCATATGGAGGGTACAATTTTTCATACGTAAATGGAAGAAGTTACTTAGTGTGTTTATAAAAATCATTACATTTTCAATAAAAAATTTTTATGTTCTATAGCACTTTAATGTTCGTCCATACGTCCCGCACACCTTCTACTTCTTTACAGGTCGGATAACTCCTCATGTGTCTCACACGTCTTCGGCCCCTTAAAGCAATCTGGGAGAGGTCAGAGGTTCACCTGTGACAAGCAAGTGCGGTACACCGTTGAGAACTGTATTGATCAGTAAACGAAGTCGTCCTCTCCCTTCCTACGCCATGGGATCGGTTTATCAATGTCAGTGGCAATTACGTATAGCTGTATTGTTCCACATGAACTGGAATTACAATATTCTTATTACAATTTCTACAAATGTAACTGTCGTCTCCTTTTCAATTTGGGAACACCTCATACTTCTCTTCTTTGCATACTAGCTTCAATTGTCCCATTATTAATATCATTACAAAAAATTATGTCAAATAAAGACAAAGCTCTTTTCCCACTGTACTTTCTCATCAGCTATACAATACGCAATCGCCATTAACAGCTTTCAGAATGACTGATAAAATTCCATTTGCATATAAATAAAAGACAAAAAGAAGAAATGAAAAAAAGCAATGGACACACCCTAACGCCACCTCGTAAGCTTATGGTACTAAACCGATTTTCAAGTAAAAACAATTTACGATGTATTATTAATAAATTTTACTGGTTCCTGTGGTGATGATGACTTCAGACTGTAGTGAAATTATCAGTAGAATTTACCGCCTTGTTCTGATACAATGTAATCACAGAGTACAATATCGCATAGCATGTTTGTTTATGGCTTCACTGTCTGTTATTTCAACCTCTCTCATACTGCAGTCAGATTATACAGCCTTTGGACGTGTCCGATGATGAATACCAACTGAAATCTGTACAAAAATGATCTGTACTCGCATTCGCGAGGACGACGGTTCAGACAAGCGTCCGGCCATCCTGATTTAGGTTTTCCGCGATTTACCTAAATCGCTTCAGGGAAATGCCGGGATGGCTCCTCTGGAAGGGCACGGTCGACTTCCTTCACTAATTCAATAATCTCACCGTTCGTCCCCTCTCTCAAAATCAACCAACCAATCATCATAAACGATAGCAAACAAGCAACTCAGAGCTCTGGGTGGAAGCGTAGAATATGATTCGTTATTTTCTGTGATTCTGGTTTTATTTTGCGTAAGCATACAAATGACTGGGTTCAATTTTGTCACAGTACAATGTTTCGTTATTGTACCGAAACGATTTTAAGTTATTAACTACGGTTATATTCTTACATTACCCATTTGATGTGGTTTTTACATATACATCGCAATAATTAACTGCGAGAATCAATATAATTTATTTTCTCTGTATTAATGCATTCGCGATGCAGTAAGCTTTGCTTTGAATCAGTCCTTAAATGCATTGAATCAAATTGTGTAAAATCGTTGATTATTAATTTGTACTTCTGATGTGGCTGAGAATTCTTGATACTAACGGTTTTGTTGCGTGCGTTACAAATCCTGCGATATGGTATAAAGTCAGTACCTTCGTTACTTGCGTGTACTGCTGTGATAGTCATTTCATTTTGATACTTCATCCAGATTTCGGCATTAAAGCCATGAAAACTTGTCGGCCCTTTTCGACTTTAAATGAATGATAAGCGAAAAAGGTATTTTCAACAATGCTGCAAGTCGAAAATACGTACACTGTAAGTTCTAGCATTGTAAATGTCACTAAGTGTAAGCAGTAGCACGGGGTTTGCGACAAGAGAGTGGGGATTAGACGTTAAAGGTTTTACACTTGTTGCTATGGAAATTAAAAGTGAACACAAGGAAAACGAAAATAATGAGAGATCGGAAAAATGTGGAAGAAATTAAAATCAATATAAAGAGTGATGTGGTGAGAATTTATTAGGTGAAACAATTTTGATAGCCGATAGTATAAACACAGAGGACAGTAGATACTTAATGGAAGTGTGTTTGCAAAATTGGCATTCGTGGCTAAAAGGAAATTTAAAAAATTAATTAGCAAACATACGAATAAAACCTTTGATAGTATAAACACAGAGGACAGTAGATGCTTAATGGAAGTGTGTTTGCAAAATTGGCATTCGTGGCTAAAAGGAAATTTAAAAAATTAATTAGCAAACATACGAATAAAACCTTTGAGCTGAGTACACTTCCCTACAGAAGCTAAAGTTGGACTCAAAGTAAATTGGAAAGAAATTGGGTTGAAGCTGCAGGAGTATGGGGGTGGGAGACTTGTGAGAAGAACGAACCTGACAGAAAGAAACTTTAAAAGACGTCAACGAAGAGAGAACATTATCAAAATAAATCGAAAAAAGAAAAAGAAAATTAAAGAACATGAAAACTGCAGTTGTTTTAAAGAAAATGCCTTTTTTGCATGATGCACATCGAAATTTTCATTTTTATTTATGCACCCAGACGCGTTTCGCCTTTTTTACAAGGCATCTTTACTGGGTGTCCTGAAATATTACATGATATGTCCCTTTTACACATAGGTTATGGTTTCACATCTAGGTTATAGATTTAAAAACAGTTCCTTAACGTTTTTTATGAAATGGAAAGGTACTTACAGGTAACTTCTAATTCACTACATCTAAGTAAATTGCTTTTTCTCATCTGGCAACCAGGTGGACATCTTACAGTTAACTTACAGTTCACTATTTACGTTACACATCACTGTAACTGCCATCTTTTTAATACAGAGATTCATTTTTTTCTAAGTGTTATCAACATTCTCAGTTTTCTGCATTGAACTGTTCTGTATTTGTGTGTGAGTGCGTGTGTGTGTGTGTGTATGTGTGCGTGCGTGCGTGTGTGTGTGTGTGTGTGTGTGTGTGTGTGTGTGTGTGTGTGTGTGTGTTTGTGTGTGTGTGTGTGTGTGTGTGTGTGTGTATGTGTATTAGACAGGGAGAGAAATTTCTTATTTCTTAGTAATAAAATAAAAATTATTTATTTTATTTTTATTACTATTTTTTATTCATTTATTTATTCTTAAAAATAATAATAATTATTATTATATTTTCCTGTATATACTTATGAGAGGAATCAGATGTGTAATCATTTGTAGAGATTTCTGTCTATTATATGATCAATCAGTGTAAACAGTAAGTTGTTAGTCATATATACTTAGTCATTTAGTAGTTGTTTCTTTTCAGCCTTTGTTGTGTATGTATGATAATTTTCCTGTAATGTTAGGAGATGTCTTTAATTATTTATTTTAATTATTTTCATATCAATTTCTAATGTAGTAGGTTTGTGGTTGTTTTCTCCCAAATGTTCTGCAAAAGGTGAGCGGCTCGTTCCATATTTCCATGCTCTGATATGTTCTTTGTATCGGGTGTCAAATGTTCTGCTGGTTTGTCCTATATACCTTCCATCATATGTGTTGCACTGTAGTTGGCATATTCCTGCTTTTTGGTAGATGTCTGTGTTTTTTGTTATTTTTGGAATGTGCCTTTGGATTGAATTGTCTGTTTTGAATGCTACGTTTATCCCTTGTCTTTTGAAGATGTTTGTTATTTTATGTGTTAGTTTGTGCTTGTATGTCATTGTGGACCATCTTGTTTTCCTGTATTCCTTGTGTCGTTATTGTTCTGTCATTGCTTGTTCCTGTTTGTGTAGTGTTTTGTTGTACTGTTCTTTGTGGGTGTTTATGTTCTGTGTTCACTGACTGTATTTGTTTTTTGATTTTTTTGTTCAATTTGGTGACTAGTTCCCTATTGTACCCATTGTTCGTTGCTATTTATGTCATGATGTCTAGTTCTTTCTGGTAATTTTCTGTGCTGAGTAGTACTGTGTTGAGTCTAGGAAGCATGTATCTGAGTGCTGTTTGTTTCTGTGAGTGCGGGTGATTAGACGTCTGATGCAGGATTGTGTCAGTTGTTGTAGGTTTATGGTAGATTTCAAAGCTATGCTGACTGTTTTCTTTTTTAATGGTTATATCTAAAAGATTTATTTGGTTTTTCTGTTCTTTTTCCATTGTGAATGTTATCTTTCTATGTATTGTGTTTATATCTGTATGGAATTGGTCAATTTTTGCCTGAGGTTCATCTATTATACAAAGGATTCCATCCATGTATCTGACCCAATAACGTATGTTGTAATTCTTTTTGATAACATTTTTGAATATTAAGTTTTCAACATGGTTTATGAAAATGTTTGCTAGGGCGCCTGATACTGGGGATCCCATTGGTAAAACATCTTCCTGTAAATAGTATTCATTACTGAAATGGAAGTAGTTCTGTTCAGTTCCAGCAACTTGTCTTTGATGTGTTGATGTGTTGATCTGGTAGCTGGCTGTTGTCCTACGGGTTTTGTTCTATGAAATTTATTGTTTCTGTTATTGGAAACAATGAGGCTCGAATCAGTCTCAAACTGTAGGAAAAGAAAGTGCTCAAGCACATTGATATATTTGCTTCCTGTAACAGTGTTTTCGGCAAGAAAAATGGACTATACACCTTTTCCTATGAAATTGCACAAAACACCTTAAATTTTGGAGAGTTCCTCTCATGTTGTACAACTTCATGTGGTCGTTACGTACCAGACATACTCACACTATGAGGGTTCACTTTTCCATTTAAATGGAAAGTTGCCTCGTCACTAAACACAAAGCGTGGAAGAAAATTGTCATCATCGTCCATCTTGCCAAGTACGAAATTACAGAATGTTGTTGTTTGTCACATTCATGAAGAGCTTGCAGTAGCTGAATTCTGAATGGTTTCATGTGTAAACGTCGATGCACACACACTAGACGGACATCGGAGGCCTATTGAGTTGTCGAGCTGCACGGCGAACGGATCTCTTCGTACTCCTTGTGAAACCATGGCGGATGCATTCGACGTCTGTGTCGGACACTCAGGGACGGCCCGGCGATTTGCCTTCACACAAACAACCTGTTTCTCTATACCGTTCCTGCTATTGTCTAATGCTCTATGCTGTAGGAGGATGAACACCATATCTAGTACGAAAGTCACGCTGAACAGTTATTACTGACCCGCACTGCGCAAAACGAATAATACAAAATATTTTCTGCTGTCCCGACACCATTTTTACTAGAACTGAAGTGGGTACACAGTGCCGCTACCTAACGAGACCCATGTAAAACTCGAGAGTTTACTTTCCAACAGTACGTTGTTCGCTCACATATCTCAGATAACGTAAGTTATGATTTTTTTAGAGTAGGATGATTCTTTTTGATACCCCCTGCATACTGGTGCTAGTGTATGAAAGGAAGCAGTGCTTCGAATAGTTCTAGTCATACGTGGCATGACTTAATTCCCAGATTAAGTGCCACCCAAAGATGCTTAGATTTCTGTTGGGAATAGCATTTGTTGCAAAATCAGAAGCCGAGGACTTGCATGGATTGCAATGAGGCGACTGGTGTGAGGCTAACTGCAAAAAGTGATGACTCAGAATTCCCATGTCAGCTGTGTTTCACAAAATGCCGGAAAAGATGAAGTATAAGGAGAAATATGTAGTTAGTAAAATGCAGAATGTCAGTTCAGCAACCACCTTTATGGTTTGCTGGCTTAAGGACTACATATTGGAGAACACAACCTCAGAAACATGTCTATCAGTAAAAACTGTACGTGATTACTATGGATTCTGCCGTGAAGTCTGCTACATACACTCACGTTCAGAAAAAAAAAATTAAAAAAAGAAAAAAAAAAACAGAGCACCTTCAACGACTAGAGACTGGACGTTCATATTCACTGAACACGTGCATTAGTGTGTTCTGCAGAAATGGTTAGCATTTCGGTCACCTGGGTTCAGCATGTGCCCTGTTGCCTGTATCTACATCTATATCTACGTGATTACTCTGCTATTCACTATAAAGTGCCTGGCAGAGGGTTCAATGAAACACTTTCAAGCTGTCTCTCGACCGTTCCACTCTCGAGTGGCACGCGGGAAAAACGAGCACTGTGCGAGCACTGATTTCTCTTATTTTATCGTGATGATCATTTCTCCCTATGTAGGTGGGTGCCAACAGAATGTCTTAGCAATCGGAGGAGAAAATTGAAATTTCAAGAGAAGATCCCGTCGGAACGAAAAACGCCTTTATTTTAATGATTGCCACTCCAATTCACGTATCATGTCTGTGTCACTATCTTCCCTATTTCGCGATAATACGAAACGAGCTGCCTTCTTTGTAATTTTTCGATGTCATCCGTCAGTCCCACCTGATGCGGATCCCACGCCGCACAGTAATACTCCAGAATAGGGCGGACAAGCGTGGTGTAAGCAGTCTCTTTAGTAGACCTGTTGCACCTTCTAAGTGTTCTGCCAGTGAATTGCAGTTTGTGGTTTGCTCTACCCACAATATTATCTATGTGATCATTCCGATTTAGGATATTTGTAATTGTAATCCCTAAGTATTTCGTTGAATTTACAGCCTTCAGATTTGTGTGACTTATCGCGTAATCAAAATTTAGCTGATTTCTTTCAGTACTCATGTGAATAACTTCACACTTTTCCTTATTCAGGGTCAACTGCCACTTTTCGCACCGTACAGATATCTTATATAAATCATTTTGCAAGTCGTTTTGATCATCTGATGACTTAACAAGACTGTAAATGACAGCATCATCTGCAAACGTTTTAAGACGGGGGTCAGTAAAACGATACAATTAATAGTTTAGTCCGATTGACAGGTATAACCTCTACCCATGCTATTTCACACGAACTATCTACTTCAATTTCGCTACAAGGCAAACTACTTCTGACAGCAATAAATACTCCACCACTAACTGTATTTAATCTATCATTTCTGAATACTGTTAGATCGTTTGAAAAAATTTTGGCTGAACTTATTTCCGGCTTCAGCCAGCTCTCTGTACCTACAACTATTTGAGCTTCAGTGCTTTCTATTAGGGCTTGGAGCTCTGGTTCTTTCCCAACACAGCTACGACAATTTACAACTACGATACGAATCGTTTCTAGAACTACCTTACCTTGTTTTACCTGCACACTTTTAGACAGACGTCCCTTCTGCCTGGTAGGCACAGAGTTTGCCATGTGCCCTGATTACTTGTCCCATGCATGATGGCATCGGGGCCTGATTAATCTTATGGGCCGCTATGGCACCCGAATCGTATTGCTCTAAGATTTGCAATACTTGGGGAAGTGATGGATCAGAGTACTTTAAGATCTGTTCCCGTATCTAATATCTGGGACACTGAATGTTATTGCATCACATATCATCAAATCACTGTAAAAGTTGCCAAAACCACACTTAAATTTACACTTCCTAGTCATGCCCGTTAATAATGTGTATCACTGACGGTACGGCTGTTCCGGATTTTTCTGCAAGTCAAAGAACTGTTATCCAGCTGCAGCTACATGGACTTGCTGGACATAGTATTGAGTTAATGCAACAATAACTTGGTCATAGACTAGTTCGTCAGGAGACGCGGTTGGGAATAGTTTTTGTATTAATCTTAACACTGGGGACCTCGGAACCGAAAGTAAGTATCGTAACTTTACAGTAAGTTGAATACGATTGAACTTGACAATGTGCTTGGATCTGAGTCAGGTATTCCCGCCATAGCTCCTCTGTTTCCTTAAATTGCCGGAACGTTGTCATACTAGTCGGCGGTACTAGTTCGGCTGGTTGGTTGGTCGGTTGTGGTTGTGCGGCCGACGCAGCTTGTGCAGCCAGTATATAGTTGTTGTACCGTCGTCAGTAAGGTAGCAATTTGTTGGCTCAGAACCTGAAAAACCTATGTTATATCCATCACATTTACCCTCTGCGGCTGAAGCGCGAGGGAAGGGGTGGAGGTGGCGGGGAATTCATGGTTTACAGCCGGCCGGAGTGGCCGAGCGGTTAAAGGCGCTACAGTCTGGAACCGCACGACCGCTACGGTCGCAGGTTCGAATCCTGCCTCGGGCATGGATGTGTGTGATGTCTTTAGGTTAGTTAGGTTTAAGTAGTTCTAAGTTCTAGGGGACTTATGACCACAGCAGTTGAGTCGCATAGTGCTCAGAGCCATTTGAACCATTTGAACCATGGTTTACACAAATACGTTATATCAAAGCAAATCCTCTGAAAAGAGAAATTTGATCAGTACTGCGGCTTCCCTCTGGAATACACGCAAGAAAACAACAAATTAGTAGATAGAAACACTTGAATACGGTCACCGCTACAAGTTAAAATACAAGAGAAGCACGCAAAATCTCGGGCCAAGCTGATCAATTTCGATCGGCACTGAATCATCCTTGTTCGCGACTGTAGCATCCCGTCCTCTTCCCCACTATAGAGTGTTGTACCGTGAGGAAGCAAGAGAGGTGATAATCTACAATACAAATGCACACGTGGATTAATACGGTTCTTTATTTACATGAACACGAAGTTGCTATTTAAGTTGAATAGAGTCCATGAGTTGTTGTACAAGATCATCAGTAATAGCCCTCTTGCAGACAGTATCGGTACACTTGCTACGAAAAACTTTAGTCTCACTGGTAGCCCAGCTGTGGTCTCTTAGCTGGTCGCTATGTACTGTCGTTGTCTATGATGAACTACCCACTCTTCAGGTAACTGACAGAGGCTAGACTGGATGAGTGAGTCAGTCCAGCCCTCCGGTTAGCGGCGGCTGCATAAATACGTGCTGTCGAGAGAGCGTTGGCGGCGTGTTGATTGTCAGTGTGCCTCTGGTCTCTTTCATGATAGGCGCGCTATTGACAGCGCTTACTATAGATCTTCACGCTTCTTCTTTGTCAGTGACGGCTTACGCCAGCATGCACTTTAACTCCACAAAATTCTGTGTTAGGTAAATGCAATGACATATGAGACCTATCTCTCTCTCAAGTATCACCTTTTGTATGTGTATGGTAGACACATGGTGACGATAACAGAAAGCACCTGAGTAAAAATGCAAACACTTCGGTCGTATAATGTCACTATGCTTTCAATTACCTAATGTGCTCCTGCTAGACACATTACGTCATTTAGACATCTGAACAACCACAAATTAGGCCTCTCCTTTGCATTATCAGAATTGTTCCCACTAGATCTATCTCCATCCCCCTGCCCATATTTTTAACTCATTAGTAAAAACTCTGGGAAACGTGAGATGCCGCTTTTGATGATTTTAGAAACCCTAAGTAACAACCATGTCCCTAAGTCTTGATTCAGTAGCGTGCACCAAACCCACAGCTATAACGTGTCTGGGCGGATGATAGGCCCATACCTTTTGCTTTGAGAACGGGGATAAAATACGTTTCTGCAGTAGACTAATTTTTTACCAGGAATATCAAGCATGGAAAAAGAAATCTGGTGTATAAGCAATAAATTCAAAAATGATTCAAATTGCTCTGAGAACTATGGGACTTAACATCTCAGGTCATCAGTCCCCAACAACTTAGAAGTACTTAAACCTAACTAACCTAAGGACATCACACAGCCGGCCGCGGTGGCCGAGCGGTTCTAGGCGCTACAGTCTGGAACCGCACGACCGCTACAGTCGCAGGTTCGAATCCTGCCTCGGGCATGGATGTATGTGATGTCCTTTGGTTAGTTAGGTTTAAGTAGCTCTAAGTTCTAGGGGACTGATGACCTCACAAGTTAAGTCCCATAGTGCTCAGAGTCATTTCAACCATTTTTTGAAATCACACACATCCATAGCCGAGGCAGGATTCGAACCGGTGACCGTAGCAGTCGCGCGGTTCCGGACTGAAACGCCTAGAACCTCTCGGTCACCGCAGCAATAATTTCGCAAATACTTTTACAACCAGTGGACTATGACAGGAGGAGCTCGTAGGACGACAGATAGAGCGGTCGTCGAACTACCAAATCCAGTAGCAATGAAATACGGACTGGTAGGTGGAGCAGGACCGCGGCGACACTGTATTTAGTTACAACACCAGCCGTGACCTACCATAAAGATCTGCTGTTCTCGATTAGGAGATATCCTTATCCGACAGTATTGTGGAGAACAGTGTACTGGATTGAGAGAAATACGTTTCTCATGTTTTAATATAATATCTACGTCGACTTTGTTGGAATCAGAGATACGGATCTCCATGTAGTAGATATTTAAACTGTATGCAGACAGAACATAATTAGTAAATATTCCTCAGTCTTCATTCTCAACACAGTTAAAGTCAATTTCCGAGCCTTCTTACTACCTCCAGTAGACTAACTGCGAGTTATCTTTAAGCTGACCCCACATGGATGTAAGTGGCACGGAGTACAGTGGAGCACATTGTAAATGCTGTCTGTTATAGCTGAAAAACACACAGTCTTGCAGTATGTCAAATAGAAGTCTCCAGCCTGGTAACACAGTGGTCTCTAGGCAAGGAATACGTAAAAACCCCTCATTGTTACACGTCTGAACATTGCAGAATCTGTCAGTTGGTTATCTGTACCTTCGTTCACCCTTGTGATTTTACGTATACATCTATTATGTATCATAGCAGAAGCACATTACGTAATTTAAAGCGTAGCGACACTTCGTGACCAAAACGATTGTATTTTTGCTCAGATGTTTCCTGTCATCGGTACGAATAATCGTCATCCTGTGTCTACTATACGCATACAGAAAGTGATGCCCGAGAGTCAGTGAGATCTGAAACACGCCATTCGGGGGAGTAAAAGTAGATATGGGTGACGTGTGAGGAACCGCGCATATTTCTGGCATTCAGGTCGGATAATTGGTAACAGAGCTGTATCCCTGTGGAATGGAAATGAAGTCCCATGGTTCGTGACAGAGCGTAGGGGAACGATGCGGGAGACCCGCACCGCCGTACTAGGGAAGGTCCGAATGGAGGTGGTTTGCCGTTGCCTTCCTCCGATCGTAATGGGGATGAATGATGATGATGAAGACGACACAACAATATCCAAGCATCTCGTGGCAGGTGAAAATTGCTGATCCCTCCGGGAATCGAAACCGGGAACCCGTGCTCGGGAAGCGAGAATGCTACCTCGAGCGGCGGAATGTATTCCTATAGCTTTAATATTTAACGTGGAAATATGCTTTCCGGGGGTTAGCTACACAATAAATGCGAAGTGCCGTGCTTATAATATTACGAAAGTAGACACACACACACATCAGAAAAACCACCATACCGAGTGTTGATGTAGATATCACTGAGCAGAAACACGTCCACTGCCCCCCCCCACCCGAACTGGGCTGATAAAAGGTTATACAAAATTCCGAACGGTTTACTGACACTAATGTTGTGGTGTATATCTTGGTGGTATATTATGTTGCGCATACAGATGACTATTTGTCGTAAGCAAATCGGTATGAAAAATTCTAGTCAGAGTAAATCTAAGAATGTAAAGAACAGCTGTGCATCTGTTCTAGAGTGACTAGTTGGCTGTAATATAGATTAAATTATGCTTTTCTGATATATATATATATATATATATATATATATATATATATATATATATATATATATATTGGAGATTTTGTCGAAAAGATCTATTAAAATTATTGAGATTGTTCCACAAATTGTCTACTGAAGGTGAGTAACACTGGGTCACTTGGTACTGAGTCTGTCCTGTGATTCATTGACCGTAATTTAACGCTACACACGTAGTCAGAACACCATTGTTTTTTTTATGAGTCTCATCACGATGTGCAAAATGACCCAAGTTGCTGCATATTCCTCTAAGAACGTTTCTGTCCAAAACCAATAGACTTTATAAAATATCGTTCTGCTGATGGACTCTCCAACACTTACTCTCAGAAGTGTTAGCCTCCAATGTTACCTGATGTGTGACTTGTCATCGACAAACATTCTGTTGACGGAGCTCTAACGATTCGTCGTATAATCTTCGAACATCTGCTCACACTGTTATAACTAGTACAAATATGCAGTATCTTTCTACTAAATAATGCTATTTTTGTTAACACCCCGCTGTCTGGTGACACCACAGTGGTGTCGTGAGCATAGTATCGCGCAGTGGCAGAGACGATAAGATTCTTTACGATGAATGCGCGGACGTCTTTCCTGACGTTCCGTATAATAAATCTGAAGGATCTCCGGGTCCAAACATATTTCCCGAAGATACACAGAGCTTCGAGAATATCGTAGAATTATGTATCGAGAACGATTTATTTGAATATATAACGAAACCAACAAGTACTACAATCAAAATTGCAATGGAACGAACTGGGTTAAAAAAAAAAAAAAAGGAAACACACCAAATTTGTCGACGTTACTGGACCCGAGCTTAGAAAATGTTTTGGGCCTGCTATCCTTATGCGAACTGTAAAAAAAGTAAGGATCGATGATCATTGATCAACGAATTCGTTGATAGACACACCGATATTTCGCAAAACGGCGTCCTGCAACCGATTCAGACAAATATTATCATTTTTACGTTTTCCCGACAGCAACAATTAACCGGATAATGCCGAACCGCTTTTCACAGTGCAATTCGTAATTGATTATCTATCCAAAAAGTTTAAAGAAACTTTTAATCTAAGTCAAAACATCTAAATTGATGAAAGAATGATACCGTGGCGTGCAATCCGTCGAAAATTACGAAATATGGCATACTCATTCGGATGCTGTGTGATTCGAGTACGGGATACATATCCTCATTCAAGATATATACCGGCGCTGGACAGCCTTTTGAAAAAGCAGTGATGGAACTATTGACACCTTCTTATGGAGAGTGGCATCACCCCAACATGGATAATTATTATAACTGTGTAGCCCTTGCAGGCAACTTACTTGAAAAGGAAATTCGAGTTTGTGGAACGGTATGGCAAAATAGAGGATTTCCAGAAAAATTAAAGTGTGCAAAAGTCAATGTGTTTGTTGAAGCTCGTCATCAATGGAAAGGTGAAGTAATCGCACAGGTGTGGAGAGCTTCGAAAACTATAACGATACGAATGATCTCTACAATACATAATGCCACTTTGACGGACACTCAAAGAAAATTACACAATAAAATTACACAATAAAATAACCTGAAAATGTATTGGACTACAACAAATACATGAAAGGAGTGGATCGGGTAGACCAATACTTGAGTTATTAACCTATATAAAGAAAAACCATAAAATGGTCAAAAAAGGTTTGCATGTACCTCTTTAATAGCGCATTATTTAAGGGGAGTTTGCAGGACCTATGTGGGCAATGTTAAATTAGCCTACTTCATGTACCTTTATCTCTGGAACCAATAAAGATAACACTGTACGATTTTACAGCTGTCTTATCCATGCTATTTATGTCTACTGAATCAGGATTAAGAGATGAGGTATAAGAGGAGGAGAGATATATATGTATTTTCAATTATGCTATTTTTTATTAGAAATAATTGCACACATAATGCCCTAGATGGCCTTCTATTCAAGTTATTGCTATGGTTGAGCTTCAGTAGGAACAATATATTATAATGAAATATGTGCTAAAGTTTCATGTAGCTGTCACAAATAGGTTTTGATATAAAGGAACATAAAGCTAAAAATGTAATTTTGAGAAAATCAAATTTGAAGTATAAAATGATAAAAATTGTAATTTGATATTAAGTCTCAAAAGCACACAGCAGCATAGTCAGCATCACCATCTTTGCCAGCTTCCTTCTCCACAAGCTTTTTTCGTCTGATTGATCTTGCTTCTTTGGTGGTGAACTGAGCTGCACGCTGTACCTTGGCGAATCTTATCTTCTCCAATAACTTCAAGCCCTTTACAGTATGGTAGCCTGGAGTGATGTTAAGATGTTTTAGAACTCTTATTCGTCCCATATTTCCATCAGTAAATGTTAATACAGCATCACTAACTATTCATTTTAGTGTATTGAGACCTACAAATCATTTTTGGGCACTCGTGTCCAGATAATGCTAGTGAATGATCGATTAGGATTCTGTGTTTGCCCATGTAAACACTTTCGGAGGAGGTATGGGTGAGCTAGGTACCAATAAATTGGTTTCATTGGTTCCATAACAGCTTCAGGAATAGAGTTCTTGTGTTCAAAAGACACTCCTGAAACTTCAGCCTTCCGTAATTTACACCACGATTCAGGTCCAGGTGGGCAGAGTGCGTGTGTCGGTTTTCTGTCGGTTGAAAGTTTGTGGAAGTATGTGGCCCAGACTGCTTTTCTCATATTTTTCTAAATCATTTCCGTTATTTCTGATGGCCATTCCATAATACTTCTGGAGCTGATCTATTGTTTTATCAGTCAGCCGACCTCTAAGTAGCTTGCCATCAGACAGTATGGTGGTGCGAAGAGATTGTTTTAATTTTCTGAGACGTGTGCCCATCTTCTTTTGCACATGCCCAACACATTCCAATTTCTTTATCACAATATCTTAATATGGATTTGCTTCAACAACACACTTATAAACCTTAGAATATCCATCCCCAATGAACTGGGTGTATCGTACACTCCTTTCCTGCAGTGATCTGCTAAACATTTTCATTGCGGCATCAGCTTCCATTCCTCCACTAGTTCATAATTTTTCTGGCAGTTTTCATGTTCATTTTTTCCATTTTTGTCACAAGAGCTATAGCAATGTTTTGTAAGTGCCGCAAAATGAATTACTTCGCCTGTGTCTGCACTTGTGATTGTGGCAACTGAGTATTTCGACGTGTGACAACGCTCTTGCCATGTCCCATCAAACGCAACTTCGCTCACTTCAACAGCTTCATTTGTTGCAGCCTTCATTGACAGGGAAGCGACAGATTCAACAGCTTCTCCTATAACTTCACTATACCTCTGAATTTTTGTAGGTTTTGGTGGTGATAGATTCATTACCGAACAGAAACACTGAGCTGCTCTAAAACTTAGCTCCCATGGAATAGAAAAGTCTTACATTTACCTCCTAAAGATTATTCTTGCATTCATTTTGTTACAAATGATTTTTTGTTGTCACAGCCCATGCAAATGATTACTATTGTCATAGTGAGTGCTATTCTTGCAGAAAAATTTTCTTCAATAATTACTTTTCCGCCACAAATATTACAGCACAATGTATCACACAACACCTGAATTAAAATGTTAATATCACACAAAACATAGCCCAGACCAGAAGTACTATTTTCTAAATTATGCTGCAGTAATCCTAGTTCCTCGAATTGTTTATGTAATTTAGTTTTACTTATTGGGTGAGGTCGCATCTCCCTTGTTCTCTGGTGGCACATCAAGGTTATTTGATTTTACACTCTTGAACAAAACACGGTTTTACACTTCTAGTGTGTTGGTTTCCAACAAATTTACGTTTCTTGAATAGACTAGCACTTCTAGGCATGTTTATATTACGTCAGACTGCACCAGATTACACCGAAAGTCACTGTTTCACTCTAAACAAACAAACAATTGCCAAGCGACTGAGAAATATCAGTGTGACTAACATCGAGCGCCACGTGTTTTCCGTCAGAGATGAAAATCACAGCTTTCTATAAAATGTAATTTCCGAGATATTCACATACAAACAGATGCACGTCTGAAATTTGGTGATGTCGCAGATACGCATGTAAGACTTCAAAATTAAAAATAAAATACTTCTAAACACCATACACAGATAATTAATGCACTATTTTCTGCAGGAAAGAGTACATAATATTCTAGGGAATGTTTTTTAAATGTGAAAATTTTCGAATTTTTGCTTGCAAACTGCCCTTAATGGTAATATTTCAATACAGAACATAAGAGTTTCGGATTCCACGATTTTTTATTGAAAGTGTCTGATTCGTGAATAAAAGACCATGTGCCTGCTTCTGAGCAAAACTTGGAGGTTGCTACTATATCGCGTATGTCTCATCATGATCCGGTTGACAGACTTTCCGGTAACATAAAGCAACACCAAGTAATAATTATTTCCGAAACGAGTGAAGGAAAGCGAAGAAACTGCCATGCGTGTTCCAAAAACAAAAAAATGAGAACAACAAATTTAATGCGCAAGTCTTGTGGAGTTGCGTTACATCTTGGAGACTGTTTCGCTGCATAACATATGGAACATAAATACTAAATACCAGAGACAATGAAAATAAAGAAATATATGAAAAAAACAAATTTTGAATTTATGTACGGATGTAGGTCTTCGAAATTTCATGAAAGTAGGGGAACAGGATTGTGAACTTATGAGAAGTAACGATGAGATTAGTAAACCTTAATAATTTATAATCCCCCGATAATGTCAAGAATGGTCGGCGACAAGCCAAGTAAACTGAATTAGCGCTGCCGGCGCTAAGTGAATTGGTGTGAATTGTACCGATTCAGGGAATAAATTTGTACGAGACGTGAGGACGGCAAAGTTTTAATAAGACTATGCAGCACCTCACAGGTGTTTAATGTAAATTAGTTCTTGTACGTCGAGCCGTGGCGCCATATTTCACTTCGTTTGGGTCTTGTCTGTTGCCACTGGCTCGAGTTTGCTATCGATTTACAACTTATTCAGTAAGCATCTTTGGTCGAAGTCGGCCTAGGAGGAAGTGCTGGCTGTGTGGTGTGTCTCTGGGTCCGAGACAGCGTAGTTGTACGGTTAGAGCCCAATTGTTTTGTGACATCGTGTTCCTGAGTGAGAGCTGAGATGGGCTGTTTGAGCCAAGTTAGTCTGCGAAAGCCGCACCCGTCTGACACAGGAAATTGGCTGCTGGACGAATGGTGTGTGGGGCGTCAGTCGGTTGGTGGGGTCTACTTTCGCCGCGTCCGCCAGCTAGTGTGGGCCTCTGGCTGTAGGAAGGGGCAACTTTGTTGCCGTCCGATCGTTGGTTAGTGACACCGCAATTCATCGGCTCGTATGTACAACCGCTTCATGTTGCTTGCAGCCTGGTGTCTGCTCCACCCTCGATTGATCTGCCGGTTCCGTCATCCGACTGTTTGTTTAAAAAATTACCATCTCAACGCACCTTTTGCATCCATGCAGCACCGACCCCTTACACAAGATGAGCATTAAGTATGGCTTCGTTTGACTACAGTTGTCTGAAAAGAGAAACCTTATAGTCATATTTTTATAAACTGTGGCCTTAAGATTTAAATTGCAGTATTTATTTATTTGATTTTAAGTTAAATTTTAACTTTTCAACAAATTGTTATTTGCATAAAATAATAACCAGTCGACTTGTGGCCCTGGTCTTTCCCGTTTTGCTTAACTTCCAATTGTCCCGTTCACTAGTACGTTTTTATTCTTCTGGCTGTTACAAGTCTTCTCCCGGCGATACACTGTGTCAGCGTTATCAATTGCTGGCTTCCTCTGACACCAGTGGCGTGTGGGCGATCTTCGGCTATATTTTCAACTGCCGCGTTGTGACCGAGGCGGTGCTAGTTATCATATGAAAGCCACTGGGAAAAGTTCAGAACAGTTACTCCATGCCGCACACAGGTCGATGATTCCCTACATCTCAAAGGTTGCGTATGACTTTTTTTCTGCGGCTACTTGGAGCCAATGAGCTGGCTCTTAGTCTGGAAAGTGCGAGTAGGTGTTGCACGACCGAATGTGCATGGGGCGTAAACTGTTTGCAGCAGTTATCTGCAGAGGAGTTGACAGATTTCCTCTGGTGAGCCTACAGGTGTCCGCTATTTAAGACTGATTTCCACAGAGAAATTATGGAGGAGCAGGGAGGAGGAGTCCTTGGTGCTTAAACTTTTTGAACCATTTTTCTGCAAGTGCCTCGACTAGTTACCACAGGTTTTGCTGTGGCGGAACGTCTCAATCTTGGACGTTTGACAGCTACTAGGTCGGAGGTGATTGCACATTCATTGTTCAAATTTCCCCAACACTCCTGGGAAGATGGCCTGGCATAGGCGTGCGGAGCATTTCCATTCGCGAACTGCTGGTTACGATAGTTTTTGGAGTTCCATTACGTATTGGCATTATTCGGCGATTACAGGTGAGAAGATCGTCATAATTTAGGTGTGTACCGGTCTTTGTTATTTCCACCAGCGACTTGGGATCTGTTTGCCGCTATAGCCATGAGCGATAGATATCTCGGCCAGCAATGTTTGACACCATCAGCAACTTTCCCGATAATTACTGGCCACTGTGTCAGCCGGCATTGTCGTTTGCAGTTACACACCCACACGTTGGATGTAATAGGGCAAAGCCACAATGAGCACAGTTTTGATGTAAAATTTACATCAAATTTACTATGTGACTTAATTAATTGATCAATTTATTACTCCTAGATGACTTCATGCGTATTCCCCAGCCAGAACATGGATCACCAACTCCTCCCCCTCTCCTCACTTCCTTCTCCTCTCCTACACTTTCCTCCTCTCACCTCCCCCTCCACCATTGGCAGTGTTTCTGGTCTGCGGAAACAGGTAAAAGACTCAAGAACAGTATGCTTCCTGTAAGCCATTAAACATATTTCTCAGAAAGACTGGTCTCCCTGAAACAACTACGAAATTCTGTAGAAGTCTCCAGAACGCTGTTTTTAAAGTCTGCTGATTGGGAAACAGTCCACTGCCGCCAAGTCTGCTGTTGCAGCCTCTGCCCTTGCAGCCCCCACCCACTGCTGTAGCTGAGAGCACAGTCTTCACTCCACTGTGGACAAGGAGTCGTATCCAGAGACATCACCTCTGGCCAACCATGTGGCTCGAGAGACCAGAGCTATCGATGCAGGTACAAGTTATATACACACACAATAGGCCTTGACTCCAGCAGGCCATAGAGCAAAGCAAGGTAGATGACGGCTCCCCAAACAAAGGTCACCAACGAGACACGCTCCATACAATCAGAAGTGGCCACTGCAAGAACTAGCCGTTGTATGAGAGAAAACATTTCAGTGTAATGATTGTATTTCAGATTAATACACCTCTTATAAGAGAGTATCTATTAAAAACACACAATCGCAATTATAATAGAAGTCTTGTTTTCACTAAAATAGGGGCAGTCAGTTTTCTACTAGTTTTGTGAGCACAATCATTAGAGTTTTTTTTGTTTCTCTCTCTCTCTCTCTCTCTCTCTCTCTCTCTCTCTCTCTCTCTTCCTCTTCCTCTCTCTTCCTCTTCCTGCCTCCCGTTATTTTGTAGCATCCAATGCTATGAAAATAATTACAGCACTGCTCCCGATTACAGATGAACAAACTGCGAAGTTTAGAGCTCTACTGCGATACATGTAAGAGATGACTTAACTCTTCTATCTCCTATGTATGTCACACTGTGTACCATCGAAAAGCTTCCACTATACTGCCTTGAAAACTACTGATGACTGCAGATTGTCGTCATTGTTTCGAAACTCTCATTGGGAAAAAGTGAGAACTTTAAACTCCAAAGAAAACAAACATACAGTTTAATGAAACATCTATGTTAACTGATTTTTTAAGTTTGATACGCAAAATTTCATTGTTTGGGAGTGTCCCTGGTGTTCAAATCAGTGTTTGTAATAAATTGTCTTGCATATGGGTATTACAAACATTTTCAGGCACGTGAAAGAACATTACATAATAGCCATTCGTGATATCTGTTCACATGTCAGGAAATAACGTTATTTTACGTTCGGCAGCAACAATCTATAATTCAGGAGGATTTTGTCATTTGGTACACTATGGCAAGTCCCATTAACCAATGCAATGATGTATTGCCCTGGCATTTACGAGACGTAGAAAACAAGTCATGGGAGGATGCCTTGTAATAGCTCATAACGTCATGCAGTAGAGAACCCTATAAAATTTCAATGATACACTGAAACAAATGCCATCTGCGTGCTGACATCTGATATATTTTCTCCTGTGTATAAGGTTTATGTCATCTGTACTGACAACACCCAGCAGACCATCCTTCACAATAACAGCAGATTATTGAGTTGTAGTTTTGTTTGCAATTTGGCAATCACAGAACAGCCTTTTCCATGCATTCTACACAAATGTAGGGAGAAACACTATAATTCCTAGGTTCCACAATGAGCCACTATTTAAGTGATGGCTACTTTATAATTCGAAGTTATGAAGTGTGAATAAACACAGGACTTACAGTGATGGATATTTTTAAACACACAATCGTGACGCTAACACTAAAAACAGTCATAACTCGACGAGAATAAATACGGTTGATTTCTGTGAGTTTTCTGAGCAAAATCGGTATAGTCTGAGAGCATACTCCTAACCCAATTACAAATTGCGATGAACAAGGGCATTGGATTCATTTAAGATGTATGAAATACCATTACAGATCACCAACTATATAAGGTAACTCTAGTGGGACTATATAAATGATTTAGAATCTGGGCATGATTTTAGTGTTCTAACAATACTGTATTTATTTATTCTAAAAATAGAAAAAATTATGCTAAACAAGTTATTAATTGAGTACCGTAAACAACTAACAGGTGATTTAAGACCACACTGGACAAGGATCCTGGGTGGCAGAGACAGTTTAACTGGTGGAGTGGGTCAAGTACTATGGCCCTAAAAATGTGAATAATGCAATCTGATTTGATCTGCCGCTGAGCAGACTTTGACTGAACAAATCTACTGCAGTTTCTCTACATAGGTGCAGCTGAGAGCGATTGAGATCTGTACGCCCTGACGATGCCGGAGTGGCGGTACGTTACCCTGTCTGCTTCGTGCGGCGATGTAACTTGCAGCTGGCGAGATGTGTGCGGCGGGGCTGAGACATGGAGGCGACACCTGAGAAACGATCGCGGTCACGAAAGAAATGCAAAAATCTCACGATCTAGCGATCAGGCAGACAGATCGCAATTTACTCTCTACCAGAACCCTGAAATCATGGTAGATTTCAGTATGTGACACACCTGTTCGCTGGTTGTAGCAAGGACCAATCTGGCTCACTTATACGACAGAATGTGCAAGGATACCAAACGTCAAGATTGGTAAACCAGAAACGAATAAGTGTGCCCTCAGCAAACGAGTACTCCGAGACATTTGAAGTCACTGTCGGTATTGTAAGAACTTCACCTCAGGCTCCCCAGTCCAAACAACTTGCAAGTGAAGTCAGTCTCAGGAAACGTCCCACGTACCAACCACACATGCCAGAGATTCGACTAGAAGTGCTTACCAGACGAAAGTCCCATACTCAAGTGCTTCATACCTCTCCAGAAGAAAAATTCCTTTTTCCCACAAAGTGCATGAACGACACCATCTTCAGCCCGTCCTGAGCCAATCACAGGGCTCTAGAGGCGCTAAATCTCCCCTCCCACATGACAGCACAGACTCATGTCGAAGCAGTGCAATAGTTAAGAAACCTGTGTCTCTGAAAAAAAAAGAAACAACCAATTACTGGCTTGTTTAAATTTTCGCAGAGGGGGAAGATGATTTTTTCCAAATTCATGCCTCTTCCCATGGCAACAGGCGAACAGATACGATCTCAAAGATCTTTATCTAAATCACCTGTGGCTTGGAGCATGTTAGTGCTAGCTGAGAAGTGTAATAAAGATTCTGTATCGAAACGTTTCGCAGACGCTGGATTTTTCTTATACTACCGAGGCAGCCAAGGGAAGTGGTTGACTGGCCTATTTGCACTATCGGTGAACATCAAAGCAGGTGAATTTTTGTTATGCGTGACTCTGCACACAATGCTTGGTTTACGTCCCCACTGTGTAGATGCGTTCCTTCAGACCATCACTCCAGCCCAGGCCTTCTGCTGGCACTGTGGCAGGTAGCGTGACATTGTTCTGCTGGAGACCTGTCTCAATGAGGGGCTACCCTGTCTGCCCTGTATGGCTGTGAACCTGTCCGGCAAGATTTACTAAGGGGTGGGCTCGCCGCCAATTACTTTCAACTCCCAACAAGCCGTTTCTACGAGCTAAGAATCATAAAAATACCTCATGCCTTTAGCGCCCTATGAGGCTCTATAAACGTCTGCTCAGGCTGTTAACTTTCTAGAGTCTTGCTCAAGGTGCATCAGGTTGTTATGAAATCTTTAATAATTTTCCATATATGTTCAAGAGCATTTCTCTTCCATATTTTGTAACATCCAGAGCACGTAAAAAAAAGAAAATACAAACTATCTGCTTCCAGACTTTAATGTGCCATACAACTCCTTGTAATAGAACTTCCCAACATCACCCTATAAGATGTTACCAGGTCTCACTTCAGATATACCGAAAAATAAATACCATCAACATGCTGACATCGAGCGTATTTGCCCCATAACTGCTTTCATGCACCTACATGTGGGTGTAAAGTATTGTCATCTGCGCAGAAAGAAAGACCATATCTAGTAGCTATCACTCGCAATAGATGATTCTTGTGTTACAGCGGCAGGTAAAAGATATCCAGGTGTTCCATCTCGAAGAGGCCAAGAGAACTACCTCCTCATATCACAGTTCTGGTACTGATAAAAAAGAGAGGCACTGCTATATTATTAGTAAAATGAAAAGAACGTGCTGGGTATCGTAGCATATGAAAATAGGATGAATCTGCAACATTGAGTAATGACTCAAAACAGCTGTCTAAAGGTGATGATCCCTGTATTTAATCCCATGTTCCACTGTGACAAGTAGCAGATATTCAGTGTTCCACCAAGGCTATCTCCATTTCAAACAACTGATAGCAGTCCGTTATTATGTGGTAATCAACAGCGTACCAGTGGACGGATGCGATGAAAAGACATCATCGATATGGACTGAAGCACTGTAATAAAAACTGTAGTTGTTAGTATGATCAATTTTAGCAATAGTCCCAGTTTTTCCGTAATTTAAACGTCAGCCAGTGAGGCAGCAGAATGCTTCCTAATTTCTGAATAATCGCTAAACCACCCATCCACTACTTTGCGAGTACCATGTAATACTGCGAATGCAGGTAGATGATTGCGCAGTATCTCCATTCGGTCACATACATAGAAGCATACCAGACAGCGTCCTATACTGATGCAGTTAAGTTATCTAAATATTTCTAGCTGTGGGGCCCTGCCCACTTGTCGTTTATAGGGTGCTGATTTCTCGGATAGTTACGCAACAATTCAAGCAAATCACATAAATAGTTTTCATTACAATAAAGATGATAGACAATACTTTGTATTACAAGAACGTGTCGCAAGCGATGGGCGACAGGCAAACAGTCAGTCCTTTGGTGTAGACAAGGTCAATTGATGTGGACCACTGATAACTGCTCTTCTAGTGCCGGTTTAGTATTGTGCGCCGAGGCTGGAAGAGCCGCGCTCATATTCTCTTCAGGTAGAGGCCACTCCTGTCGTGGCGCGATCCTTATCAGTTGGTTATTGACTGATGTCGCCTCACCGCCTTCTCTGCTTTTGCGATCTTCACTTTTGTGCTGGCGCTTTTCGTTACGTCGGCACACTAGCATATAGCCCACAGTGCGCAATTTACGATTACAACTGGCCATCTTTCCTTATGTCGACGGGAGTCATAAGGTATTCTCGCACTCATAGGATGAAGCTGGAGATTGAAAGATCTCCCGCCATTGTCCTTGACCAACCCACATTGCAACACTGACGCTGATTTAATTTGCAACTGACCAGAGGTAGGAGGGTACTATACCCAATATATGCACATCTCGTGAAGGAACGGAGTGAGGTGAGTTCGTAGCTGCTGTTCAGTGATGACTGTTCCCCTCCAATCTCACTCACGCCATCCATCTAAGTGCACAACATTTCTCCAGATGCGCACATGTCGAGGAAGTTACACTACTGGCCATTAAAATTGCTTCACCAAGAAGAAATGCAGATGATAAACGGGTATTCATGGGACAAATATATTATACTAGAACTGACATGTGATTACATTTTCACGCAATTTGGGTGCATAGATCCTGAGAAATCAGTACCCAGAACAACCACCTCTGGCTGTAATAACGGCCTTGATACGCTTGGGCATTGAGTCAAACAGAGCTCAGATGGCATATAAAGGTACAGCTGCCCATGCAGCTTCAACACGATACCACAGTTCATCAAGAGTAGTGACTGGCGTATTGTGACGAGCCAGTCGCTCGGCCACCATTGGCCAGACGTTTTCAGTTAGTGAGAGATCTGGAGAATGTGCTGGCCAGGGCAGCAGTCGTACATTTCCTGTATCCAGAAAGGCCCGTACAGGACCTGCAACATGCGGGCGTGCATTATCCTGCTGAAATGTAGGGTTTCGCAGGGATCGAATGAAGGGTAGAGCCACGGGTCGTAACACATCTGAAATGTTACGTCCACTGTTCAAAGTGCCGTCAATGCGAACAAGAGGTGACCGAGACGTGTAACCAATGGCACCTCATACCATCACGCCGGGTGATACGCCAGTATGGCGATGACGAATACACGCCAAACACGGACGCGACCATCATGACGCTGTAAACAGAATCTGGATTCATCCGAAAAAATGACGTTTTGCTATTAGTGCACCCAGGTTCGTCGTTGAGTACATCATCGCAGGCGCTCCTGTCTGTGATGCAGCGTCAAGGGTAACCGCAGCCATGGTCTCCGAGCTGATAGTCCATGCTGCTGCAAACGTCGTCGAACTGTTCGTACAGATGGTTGTTGTCTTGCAAACGTCCCCATCGGTTGACTCAGGGATCGAGACGTGGCTGCACTATCCGTTGCAGTCATGCGGATAAGATGGCTGTCATCTCGACTGCTAGTGATACGAGGCCATTGGGATCCAGCACGGCGTTCCGTATTACCCTCCTGATCACACCGATTCCATATTCTGCTAACAGTCATTGGATCTCGACCAACGCGAGCAGCAATGTCGCGATACGATAAACCGCAATCGCGATAGGCTACAATCCGACCTTTGTCAAAGTCTCAAACGTGATGGTACGCATTTCTCCTCCTTACACGAGGCATCACAACAACCTTTCACCAGGCAATGGCGGTCAACTACTGTTTGTGTACGAGAAATCTGTTGGAAACTTTCCTCGTGTCAGCACGTTGTAGGTGTCGTCACCGGCGCCAACGTTGTATGAATGCTATGAGTAGCTAATCATTTGTATATCACAGCATGTTGTTCCTGTCGGTTAAATTTCGCTTCTGTAGCACGTCATCTTCGTGGTGTAGCAATTCTAATGGCTAGTAGTGTAGCACACGTTATCGGAGTATAGTACTCATGAGAGTGTCATGATGATATAACAGATGGTTAAGAAGAAACCTGTGGTTTATACATGACAGAGTTACAGATGGATGGAGTTTCAAACAGTTTACGTAAATGGACTGTGCTATCAAGTCCAGAATATTATTGTACTGTCTGGAGTCAGTACAAAGAAGGTACTGGCAGGAGAGAACTGATGATAGAACATAACACATCCATTCTTAAGGCTACATGGTTCCGTACATAAAAATGGTATAAAATTAAATAGATACCGTTTCTGAAATATTTATCATGTGGAATCCAGCGCTCTAAGGGGAAATAGAACGGAGAAAATTTTTTTTTTTCACATTGTCGCGTTTTTATCTCATTATAAAGTTTGCAATCTACACCGTTTGGAAATGTGAAAATTTTTACGTCATTACTTCGAGATCTAATAAAATGTGTAATTTTTTATATATAAGGCTGTGGATTGCTGTGTTATAAAGGTCATGTCCAGAAGAGGATGGGCCCAGATTAAGGAAGCTGAAACAAAGTTTGAGGGACAAAAAACTATCTAGAATGAAATTTTCACTCTACAGCGGAGTGTGCGCTGATATGAAACTTCCTGGCAGATTAAAACTGTGTGCCGGACCGAGACTCGAACTCGGGACCGTTGCGTTTCGCGGGCAAGTGCTCTACCAACTGAGCTACCCAAACACGACTCCAGGAGTGCTAGTTCTGCAAGGTTCGCAGGAGAGATTCTGTGAAGTCTGGAAGATAGGAGCCGATGTACTGTCGGAAGTAAAAGCTGTGAGGACGAGGCGTGAGCCGTGTTTGGGTAGCTCAGTTGGTAGAGCACTTGCCCGGGAAAGGCAAAGGTCCCGAGTTCGAGTCTCGGTCCGGCACACCGTTTTAATCTGCCAGGAAGTTTCAAGAAACTATCTGATGGTAAAACCATAAGAGGCAGGCTGACAGACAAAATGATTGATGAACTACATCAGTATTACGGGATGTCCATCAGAAATACTACTGAGGATTTGTTGAAAATAAAGCAGGCAGCATGGGCTACCTTCTCCCACAGTACACAACTTTTGCCCTCCTGGACCTGATTCATGGTGCAATTACAGCAGTGCTCAGTACTCAAGCAGTTCATACAGCCATAAGCATTCCATCCCTGCAGCTGTCATGGCTGTCATAAAACGTATTTACAGAGACCTGGCAAATCGTGATATTACTGAAGAAGTGTCTGCATGGCCAGACTCAAAATCTCAATGAGTCATTCAATAATCTTGTATAGATTCACCAAAAAATGTTTTTGTTGAAATGAAGACACCAAAGTGGGGGGGGGGGGGGGTCAGTGATGCTGCTGTTATTGCTTTTAATGATGGCTGCATTGGTAGGGTTCTACAGCATATGGATGGGAATTTACCTTCGAGCAAACTTTAATAGAGAACTTGAACGGATGGACAAGGTGTGCACTGATAAAGCAGAGTATGTAGCACAGTTGGCCACTAAGGAGTCCAGAAACAAGAAAAGAAGAAAAAACTTGGAAAAAGATCAAGACGATGATATACAGTATGGTGCAGGGTGCTTCTGAGTGACTAAAAATTAAAAATTAAGCATATATTGAGTTAGAGTCTTTTGAAAGTTTAGAAGCCATTCCTGAAAATTTACATTTTCTGTTGCATTTTTCCCTAAGTCTCAGAAACCACTTCGAGTAGAGTATTCAAATTTTCGGGAGTAGCAACATACATATGCTGAGTTTACTGAACTAAAAGACGAACATAATGTTATGTATAATTAAAATTATTTAGGATAACGTACAAAATACGTACCCAAAATTTTAACCGTGTAATCAAAAAATTGTATTTCCGAAAGCAGTGGCTGAAATGCATTTATTGTAGTTCAGTAGACTGAGAACATACAGTTTAATGTCCTGTAAAAGTTTCATGTCAATGACTACAATGGTTCCTGAAATACAGGGAAGGCAAGTCACTAAATTTAACATGGTCGGAATAGGGCGCTCCCACTCTCCTTAATACTCTGCTGCAGGACATATAAGTCCAACATAAGACATAAAACCAACCTGAAGTTTTCTACGCCAATCACTACGGCGACAAACTATAAGGTGATAAAACCACTTCCTTCTGCACTATTCAGTTGCCCTAGGAAGTGACTGAGCTGTTCGTCACCGAAAAGATGTCATCGGTGTATATCTGTCACTCAAACTGCTTATCAGCTGACTAGAACAAAGTCAGGAGACTGCTGTTCTGTCTCTTAGGAAACTGACGGAATTTATACGTCTTTTCTAAACGTTCTTACCATCAATCACATTTCCCATGCCAGTCATGCTTATCAGTAACAGTAGCGATTTTGACGGAAAATAAAGGAAATAGAGAGAGACAACACGACATGAATACTTTTGGTAGTTGATGTACTGAGATACCACCCACGTTCTGCTGCACGAAAATGCACGTGAAGAAACAGTGACTTATTACGAGGGAGTAAACACCTCTATCAACAGCCAAAGGACATATAACAGTCTTATTGCTCTTTACAGTATCACCACCATGCCCTGGTAGCCTTCCTCTTGAACACGGAAGTCATGGTCTGATGTTAGATAGTTTTGCTCACGTGTACGATAATACACCATAACATCACATCTCTAGAGTACGCCTTCGTCACACTATTAAGGCAGATATATGTGGCATCCTACAGAACAGGCTAGGAAATGGCTTAATTCTATTAAAAACATTGATTCTTCTCCTTCATACTTATGGAATAACGTTACTTGTTAGAGCAAAATATAATTTGGTAGTGTGTATGCTCGACTGCACACAGGACGACGAAATATGTAACACCGCGAAAACCAAGCAAAATTGCGTAAACTGACTGAAAATACATAAGATTAGAGAAAAATACCATGAAATGTTGGGATTTGAGTTGAGTTGGGGGCACCTAAACACTCAAGATTGAGAAAAGCTTAAAAATTATGCTCTATCTGAATTCAGCTTTGATTCCCCTCACCTGTAAACCACGCGGGTGATCGTAATACATACTTTAACAAATGAGAAATAAGTACCATACAAAAGCGATACACTAAAGCAGACGAAACTTATGTATTCCAATCCAGGACGGTGATCTCACACATGCAGTCGAAAAAGATCTCAGTGGCAACGTTATTCCGTAAGTATTAAGAAAAAGAATTTATGTGTTTAACAGACTTAAACCATTCCCTAACACGCTCTGTAGGACAGTGGACTGACGTCATGTATATCTGCCTTAAAAGTGTGAGAAAGGGGCACTCTACAGACGTGGTGTTAAGACGAAATTCCTGTATTATCCTACACGTGAACAAAACTACTTAACATCAGACAATGACTTCTGTGTTGAATAGGAAGGCTACCAGGGCCGCGGTGATAGTATTGTAAAACAGCGTAAAGACTATTACATCTCATTCAGCAACTGATCGTAAAACAGAAAAAAGACTATTACATTTCCTTCAGCTACTGATAGTGATTTTTACTCCCTCGTAAGCAGTCATTATTTCTTCATGTAAATTTTCGTGAAGCAGGGTGTGAGTGGTGACTCAATGTATCAACTAACGAAAATATTCATGTTGTTTTCCTGTCTCTGTTTCTTGATGAGGAAATGTGATCGAGGGTACATATGTTTCCGATTTAAAAATATGTGTAAAATCCATCTCTTTCCTGAGAGATAGAACAGCAGTCTCCAGACTTAATTTTAGTTGGTTTATAAGCAGTTCAAGAGGTGGATATATACCAACGATACCTTTCTAGTGAGGAACAGCTCGGTCACTTTCTAGGACCCTTAACAGTGTGAGAAGGAAGTAGTTTTATCATCTTAAAGTTTGTCAACATAGTGACTGTGGTAGAGAACTTTGGGGTGGTTGTATGTCTGATTTTGGACATATATGTCCTGCAGTAGAGTATTAAGAGGGTTGTATTCCACAAGATTAATACACTGGAAACCATATGGCTTTAACTTTATAGCGTTTTTAAGTGCAGGGTCGTGTAGTCTTAAGAGAGTATGTGTTTATGTTCCACGATCATTTCTCTCTTGCTAGTACCTTCTTGGTATTGACTCCAGACACTGGAATAATACTACAGAATTGATAGCACAGTTGATTTACGTAACATATTTCGAACTCCATCCCTCTGGAGCTCCATCATGCATAACACACGTTCAGCACAACACTTTCGAGTCTACTATACATCGATAACGAGTGCTAACTCCTGTGACAAGAACACATCTGGAGAGATCTTGTACACTTGGAAGAGTGGCGTGAGTCAGACTAATGTGAAACAATCTTTGTTAACCAGCAGTTAAAGACTCAGCTCACTCTGTCCCTTCACGAAACGTGGAATGTAGTGGGTGTTGTACCCTCCTACTTCTGGTAATAAATGACTATATGGATGCTGATTCCCTCTATTCGTTAGTGTTCTTCCCTTCCATAATATACGAAAAAATAATGTCTTCTAGAATAATTGGTTGTTGCTGCAGAACATAAAATTATTGTACGTTATCTGACATGTGAACAGATAGCATGAATGGCTCTTTTCTGTAATGTTATTTCACGAGCCTGGATTGTTTGTAGTACCCATACGCATGACAAATTATTTCCAGTTTCGTCACACAGAGCCGTTAGCGCTTGCGTGGGCCACTGATGGCGGTGTGAATCATGTCACATGGGTGGCTGCATCGCGCCTTTAGACAAACGACGTGTGGTCGTCTTTGTTCGGGGAAATGTTGTTTATCTTACTTTGTTCTGTGGCGCATTGGAGTCACAACCTATTATGTATGTGTACCTTTTGCGTGAAATTGATAGCACTGGGTTCCTGAGCCACATGGCTGGCTGAAGATGCCATCTCTGGCAACGGCTGCTTGCACACAGTGGACTGAAGACTCTGCCCCCAGCAATGGCAGTGGGCAGGGTTGCACGGGCTGCAGCAGCAGGGCTGTGGCAGCATAGACATTGGTTACCTACCGCTACCTCAAAGAATGCTCTTGAGACTGCCGAAAAACCTTTGGCATGACCTAGGACACGATACTCTACAAAGGTCTCTGCTAAAAACTGTCGAAAATATCCAGTGTCTTGCTTATCCTGAAATCGGATACTCCTATTATCTTTACATCACTTATTAGCGAAACTCAGGAAACCATTCTTATCCATCAGCATCTTACAATCCACCTACCACTTTGCAACTCACCTACCCTTGCACAATACCTAATGCAGATTTCATCCCAACTATAACACTGATGACAAACTTCTTTATTTTACCCACCTTATCTCCCATCAACTGACATTTGGAAAGTGTTTGATGATGTCTCAAGCTACAAATCTATGCATCCCTAATTAACTTTATTCGCCTTAAGCATCCTTCCTGCCCCACCTTCACAACCACACTTGCTCCCATATGATTAAGCCAACTGCATGTGCGCTTCAAGCCTCTGTTGTTACATCCCATGATTACACCCTGTACCCTACAGACGTTCCCAAACCACCAGCCAATACGTACCTCTGGCAATAATGTAATGGTCCCATCTACTCACCACACCCATCAACTCTCCCATGTCTCCAACCAACCCAACTCATGGTCACGTGGAGCTGGTATAATACAGGCCACAAAAAAAGTTTTGCATCACTACGGTTTCCAGAAATCCTAAAGATAGTCGTTGATTGTGGATATTGTGTCACATACACACATACACACATACACACGCAAAGATTTAGACAATCGTGCATGAGCAGCGCCAATTAAATGGTGGGGGCCCGACAGCCGATCATTTCCAGTCATTCCACCAGGAAGGAGGTACACAGCCCGTGTTGTCTGTAGTTCAACCATGCCTAGACGGTCAACACGGCGGTTCGATCGCGTCAGCATTGTTACTTTGTGACAGGAAGGGCTCTCAACAATGGAAGTGTCCTGGCACCTCGGAGTGAACCAAAGCGATGATGTTCGCACATGGAGGAGATACAGAGAGACAGGAACTGTTGATGTCATGCCTCGCTCAGGCCGCACAAGGGCTACTACTGCAGTGGATGACCGCTACCTACGGATTATGGCTCGGACGTATCCTGACAACAACACCACCAAATTGAATAAAGCTCTTCATGAACCACAGGACGTCGTGTTACGACTCGAACTGTGAGCAATAGGCTGCATGATGCACAACTTCACTTCCGATGTCCATGGCGAGGTCCATCTTTGCAGCCACGACACCATGCAGCCCGGTACAGATGTGCCCAACAACATGCCGAATGCACCGCTGAGGATTGGCATCACGTTCTCTTCACCTATGAGTGTCACATACGCCTTCAACCTGACAATCGTCAGAGACGTGTTTGGAGGCAACCCAGTCAGGCAGAACGACTGAGACACACTGTCCAGCGAGTGCAGCAAGGAGGAGGTTCCCTGCTGTTTTGAGGTAGCATTATGTGGGGCCGACGTAAGCCGCTGTTGGTCATGGAAGGCAATGTAAAATCTGTATGATACGTGAATATCATCCTCCGAAATAAATGTTCAAACGTGTGTGAAATCTTATGGGACTTAACTGCTAAGGTCATCAGTCCCTACGCTTACACACTACGTAACCTAAATTATCCTAAGGACAAACACACACACCCATTCACGAGGGAGGACTTGAACCTCCGCCGGCACCAGCCGCATAGTCCCATCCTCCGACCGATAGTGCAACCATATCGGCAGCATATTGGCGAGGCATTCGTCTTCATGGACAACAATTCGCGCCCCCATCTTCTACGTCTTGTGAATGACTTCCTTCAGAATAACGACATCACTCGACTGGAGTGGCCAGCATGTTTTCCAGACAAACCCTATTGAACATGCTTGGGATAGCTTGAAAAGAGCTGTTTATGGAAGACGTGACCCACCAACCACTCTGAGGGATTTACGCCGAATCGCCTTTGAGGAGTGGGACAATCTTGACCAAAAGAACCTTGATGAACTTGTGGATAGTATACCATGAGGAACACAGGCAAGATCAATGCAAGAGGACGTGCTACTGGGTATTAGTGGTACCAATGTGTACAGCAATCTGGACCACCACCTCTGAAGGTCTCGCTGTATGGTTGTACAACATGCAATGCGTGGTTTTCATGAGCAATAAAATGGGCGGAAATGATGATTATGTTGATCTTTGTTCCAAAGTTCTGTACAGATTCCGCACCTCTCGGAACCGAGGTGATGCAAAACTTTTTTTGATGTGTGTGTTTTGAAACTTCAAACAAAACCACAGTGATTTCAAACCACCATCTTTGATCGCACCACTCAGCATTTCCTGATTCCCATCCCCCCACCTGCAATAAATTCATCTCTTTGACTAACACAGTTAAATATTTAAGACATACTCTCGCCAGAAAACTAACACAGAATGCACACTTCCTTACCATCCAAAATAAAGCCCAAAATTGAGCAAACTACCAACAGGCTGCAGCAGAGATCGACATCCGTCTACGTTTATCCTCACCTTTAAATACTTAACCTGCTCCATTCTCATGTACACCAGCATTACTTTGATCTCCACCTCTCATAAATTCTACTAGTCCCTATGAAATCCTATAAAGGCACGAATTCTGCCTCGACTTCCGCATCCGTCGTTTTTCTCCCACTCGCATCTTCACCGAATCATTCACGCCCCACTCTTCCACGAACATCTGCAGATCTAGTACATAAATCGCAGAAACCAGTCCCGGAGACCAATAGCCTACCCACTAATCAACAGTGCAGATAGCCTGCTGCGCCACTACACCCATATTCCACCTTCCTAGCCTTATCCATATTCTTCATCCAGAATTTCGGGAAATTCCCAATCTTCACTGATGAAATCTTTCCTGATATGTACCCTTATTTCGAACCTTAGTCACAGAGCTCTGCCTAGCACCATCCTCCCTGTCTGCTGCTCCATGATGCATGATATTTATCAATCCACCTCTGTCATGGCCATGATCATTTTCATCCATGAACAGCATCATCATTACACCATAGCATCATTCATATTACACAGGGCAACACTGATTCTGCGACATGGGATTTAGAAACCAGTTTAAGGTAATTCTGGCCTGCTGAATGCGAAAATATTTTTTTTTAAGTGATTCTACTTCTTGAGATACAGGCAATCCATTTACACTGGGCCGGCCGGAGTGGCCGTGCGGTTCTAGGCACTACAGTCTGGAACCGGTCGACCGCTACGGTCGCAGATTCGAATCCTGCCTCGGGAATGGATGTGTGTGATGTCCTTAGGTTAGTTAGGTTTCATTTGTTCTAAGTTCTAGGCGACTGATGACCTCAGAAGTTAAGTCGCATAGTGCTCAGAGCCATTTGAACCATTTATACTAGAAATTAAATTATAAAAAAGGGGAGAATATTTTTTAAAAAGCTTATTTCAAAGTTATCAGATGTTTTGAAGCAAACAAAGTGCTCTGATTGGTACAAAGAAAAATAAAATTAATCATAATAACAAAAAAATATCAATACGAACTAAAAAAAAAAACGTTTCGCATGAAATTTTATTCGGTGTTTTTGATCCGAACAGTCTCTCTGCAAGTTCTAGCAGTAGTCTGCCAACATATGGCGGTCCCAACGGTCTTGGTATCTTGCCTCCATAAACTTGATGTCCTGGTGGAACCGTTCCCCTCGTTATGCACTGTAATTGCCCAAGTCATCAGGAAATTTATCTATTACCTCCTAGATTGTGGAAATTTTGAGCACTTTGTCTACTATGTCGGAATATTCTTCAGCTTTGTGGTTCCTCAAAAAAATTTTGACAACTGATACATGCTTCCAGTTCAACTTGGGTCATGTGGTTTGTGAAATCATCGTTGTTTATAAGAGTTCGTATCTGTGGGCAATCAAGAATTCCTGACTGTAACTTTTCTATACTGAGACCAGGGGATGATTGACAAATATATTTGAAGCAGTTGTCATTCCTGTCTAAAGCCTTAACAAACTGTTTTATAAGTCCAATTTTAATATGTAGTGGCAGAAGAACGATTTTTTCCCGACTTACCAACGGTTCAAGAACGATGTTATCTTTTCCTATAGTAAGGTTCATTCTCGGTGGCCAGTCTTTCCTGCTCAAGTGTTCATTGTTCGCATGACTGTCCCACAGACAAAGAAAACAGGTATATTTAGTGTATCCATTTGCTGCCCAAATAAGAAAATTCACCATTTTTAAATCTACGCACACTGACCACTGATGTTGATGAAACGAAATTGGGTCTAAAACAAGTTTAACATTTTGATATTCTTCATTTAAAAGTAATTGAATGAGGTATCGGGATCGAAGCCACAACAAAAGCTCACCTGTTAAATGGCTGATAGTCACGGCGCTCTCTGTGAGAAGCAGAGATAGTTAACGTAGTTTGCCAAATGCACATGAAGTGCCATCTGTCGAATTCCTGTCATAGTTACCACAGCAAAGGCACTAGGCCATATTGAGTCACAGGCCATACTGAGTACGGTTACCTTACTTTGAAAAAGACTAGTTACTGAGGCTAAATTAGTGAAAAACGCGTATTTTTATAGAATGGTTTAGCAGACTGCACTCAAACAAAATAATTTATACTGTAAGTACTTCATAATCATATTTATCTAAATATACTTTGTAAACTTATGCCACAGAAAATTTTTTTGTTATCCTTTGTCATCATTAGTGATTATATATTAATTGTAATATGTAATCACCCAATAAGTTTTAAAAGCTCATCAGTACCGTCACCCATGTGTGTTTTAAATGTACTAAGTATGGCCAACTAACGTGTTTTTCTTTTTTTAAAAAAAACACATGAGGTGTTGTCATCTGTTTTTATGTGTTTCATAACATCTTTCCAACTGTGGAACCTTTGGCTGAAGAGCCCTTCTATCTGCTTCCAGTTCTTTCCTTCGTTAGAACGGGAGTAACACTAAGGAAAAGGAGAAAAAAAAACGAGAAACAGAATGCAATAGTTAGACCCAGTGAAGAAGAACGCTGTAAAGTCGGTCAGAACATTGATATTTTACTTGATTTTAACACCCAAAATGATATTATTAAAAAAGGAAACAATGTCTAGATATTTGTAAACTGATACTGTGCATCGATATAGAAGGTAAAAATTTCTTTGCACGTTAAGTATTCAGGGACCAGGTTATGTTATGCAGAAGTGCAAAAGTGAGAACCCACTAGTAAAGAATACACGGATCATTGCAGCCACGTGCCATAGCCGAGCACCATCTCCAAAGGTTTCCCATTACCCAAGAAAATATTTAGCGCTCATTCTTTCTTGCGGAAAAGACAGTTATAAGAATCGAATATCTAGACATCCTGGAGCTGTTTTTTCGACAGAACATGCGGAAAATTTTATTCTCCAGCGGAATGGATCACCACCACACTGGCAGCTAAATATAAGCCTCAACGTAAGGTGCTTTAAATATTGTGAACTGCTATACTGCATCAGAGGTCTTTTGATCATTGCAGTACGTGATTCTTTCTTTCTTTCTCTTCCTTTCTTCATGTCTCTCTGTCTCTTTATCTTGTAGATGTTTGTAGACGGCTCCTTTCAAAACGCGAGGCTGATAAGGAGACCTAACAGCATGAGTATTGATTTCAAAAATCTAGAGAATCTCTCATAAGTATTGGACGTGTTTGACTATCGTCTGGATGTTTGTCATGCGACCATCGGAAGGCGCACTGAACTGCTATGAAAGGAAAATGTAGGCTTTGACCATCAACTTAATTGTAAAAGAAAACGGAAAGTCTTCATGTTTGCGTGTCCATATCTGTAAAATAGAGATTCTACATTGAAAACGATGACTTCCTGGTCCTATAATTAATTTAAAAAAATGGTTCAAATGGATCTGAGCATTATGCGACTTAACTTTTGAGGTCGTCAGTCACCTAGAACTTAGAACTAATTAAACCTAAGTAACCTAAGGACATCACACACATCCATGCTCGAGGCAGGATTCGAACCTGCGACCGTAGCGGTCGCTCGGTTCCAGACTTTAGGGCCTAGAACTGCACGGCCACTCCGGCCGGCATACGTAATTTAAAATTCACCTCAAGTTTCTATGTTCATTCATGTAGAAGAAAACTTCTGAATACGCATTAAATTTTTGGTTCGAAATCCCCTGTAGCCTAACGAGATAATTTTTCATAACGAGTATTCTCTGAGATTACACCAGAGAGATTACAACAGACGCGCTGCAGTATTGGTCACGTGGTTGCAGATAAGGAGACAGCCGCCGAAACAGCACGGAATGAAGTCTCCGCCGCTCGGACATTTAATTTCGCCCTCCCGGACGAGGAAAGAAGCCGTACCTGGATCAACTGCGAAACTGGATTACTGGAAGCCCGGTCGATACCTGGTCTGGCCTGGCGCAACAGGCGGGAAAACAGCCACACCGATTTGCAGAAACATTCGGATGGTGTGCACTCTTCTTCACATCCTTCTTTCGTGACTAATTCCGCGAGATTGAATTTTCCTCTTCTCCTCCGAGGATCTCTCAATCCGTTACGTTGCACTCTACAACTTTTCTTTTGAAATCTTCAGGATCCTCTTCTACTAGTTGCTGCACTGGCGACTTTTCCTGTATCCTCGTCTCTCGTTGATCTCTGGTCACGGTGTACATAACTACCGTATATGATGATAAACATATCCGGAGTTCAATGACCCGTTCACTTCCTCTCCTTCCTCTGCCAGCTGTCTGTGGTCGTTCTGCCCGTATTCGTCCTGATCACACGCCCAGCAAATGTTGCACTTTTCAGTGTTACCCTTTCTCCTGACACTGTCGTCGATATCTGGCACACATCTCCCACAGATCTTCTCCCAGTACCTGTTTTTCCTATGGGAAACAGTTTTTGCTCAGTATTTTCCTCCCTTGTAAAGTCGCTCTGCAGCATATTGGATAGGATTACGACCTGTGCTGTGTGTAGTACCGAGTTCCCGACTCTTGCATTCTATTAGGTTGGTGAGTAAGTTCGTAGCATTTGTCCAAAAGTTTAATGTACACAACAAATACACATAGCAGAGACTTTCGTCATTAATAATAGATTCTCCTTCACTATTTACGACAGGCTGCCAACGATGGGGTAAATTTTCAATTCCGCGACTATAGACATTGCATGGTTTTGAGGCGAAGAACTCATCGAACCATTTACGGAGCGCATTTTCATTTGGAAAGGAAATTCTTTGATGATTGATAGAGAACTTGTACGACAAGCGATATTTGCTGCCACCATATATACTTCTAGCACAGTCTTTGGCTAAAGATTCAGTCTGTACACATCCTTTTTCATCACTTTGATCCCCTGTTTCATTCAAGGAATTCACAGGTGGCAAAACTGTCCTCAATATATTTTAAAACATATCCTCAAGGTGAGGGTCATTAACACGAACAAAATCCATAAGGTGCGGTATTAGAGACCGCTAGCACGAAAGAAACAGTACAAGTTCACGTCACATTCCAGTGGCTATGGACAAAACAAACCACCGCAACTTCAGGAAAGAACAACTACAAAAAGCTGTAATCTCCTGACCTACCGTTACGCATTAGCAACAGGGTAAAAATAAATCGCTAGCGGTGTAAGACCGCACCTGGAACGTTAAGGGTTACGACGAATTCTAAACGTAATTAGTTAATGCATGACGTTTACAAAAGTCTTTCCCGTTTAATTACGCTCACGAGAAAGTTTAAATTCATGATATTAGCGAAATAGCCGACTAAGCCTGCGGCGCAAGGGAACGAGAAGATATTGGAAATCTCACGCTGCACGCATGCGCTTTAACTTGGTGGGTGACTTCCGCAGGCCAGATTGAGGTTGTATGCCGATTTGAAAGACCACAAGTGTCCCATACCAAACTGTTCGTGTCGACTTCCCCTACTCCATTGCGATACGTTGTAAACAGTTAATGTTCCCACTCCATATACAGACGGACCTAGTATGTCAGTATACGACAGCAGTCGACCGCATACTGTGTATAAATAGGAGAGGCTGTGTCTTACAAGGGCACCACAAGGCAACTGAACTTCGCAATTTCTTTTTTATATTTATAGAACGTGAAGTTCACAACTCAAACATACCTCTCCCAAAGCAGTTCGATGCAACTCTCAAAAATTCTCGAGAAAGTCGACTTTGAAGTTTCGTGACGGACTTAATTTGATAAACTAAGTTTAGCATTCTTCCTCCAAGCACTGTGGCGATGTGTTAGAGTAAGGGACTGGCGTTCGAATACTGGCCGAAACAGATTTGTAAACAAATGTGCATGTTGTATGAGCTTCTACGTGATGCGTAAAGTACAAAAAGACATATAAAAATTTTATTTATAATTTTCTTAATTATAAAATCGTGGTTAAAAATCTGTTTTTAATCATCAGTTTTTAATCGTCTGTTTGTAATGAAAATGAATTTTTGCGTGCAATACACAGGGTGCTCAGAAAGAGCCTAAAAAGCCTGTACGGATTTTTCAGGGAGGCTGTACTGAGAAATAATTTTCAAGAAAAAAAATTCGATACTTTGTGCCGCTTCCGAGTTACTTAGCACTGAAGTAAGTCAATCAGGCAGTTGTGCACACAAAACTAAAGTGGCCCGCCAGAGACGGTATCACCAAAGGTGTTCCTCGTTTGGTTTCCTAAAATCGAACAAAAGAGCGATACAAATATTACACATGTGACTATACTAAAGATCGAACCCGAGGCAAAGACTGAGCAATCTTGTGCGCTATCATCTACGCTATGAGTACAACTGACAGGAATTGTTTCTCGCAGGCTTCTTGCATATGCGCTCACGGCTACCTGATTGGCTAACTTCAGTGCTAAATGGCTCCGAAAGGGCTCAACGTATCGAATTTCTTTCTTGACAATTACTCTTCAGTACAACCTACGCTGAAGCACCCTTACTCGACTGTCTAGCCACCCTGAATAATAAGGAACAAGAAAGTGTGTGTTTTTCATAACAATGATACTTATATGTGTTTGTTAGCATGCTTTTGGTGAATTGTATATTTAATGATGTAGGTCATGGTGGCCAATCTTGCGGGCTATACCCGGGCACGAGTAATGAAACACGCTGCCTCGATGCGTATCACCTCCCCCCCCCCCCCCCTCCACCTCCCCGCCACACTACGCTATCTGAAAAGGGGGGAGGAGGGGAGCAGACGGGAAAACTCGCAAGACACTGCATTTAAGTGGCATTTCTTAACAACACAGATCACAAACAAAACATATTTTCAGTACTATTTAATTATTTTTGGTGCACTGAACACATACTTTTATCTAGCAAAAACTGTCGTAGAAAATTACAAATTGTTTCACACCCAAGTTGCCACATAATCGTGACTTACATTGTTTCGTAATCGAAAGAAGGTATTTCACATAAATATGTCGAACATTGTAGCACTTTTTCAATGTCATTATGGAGAATTGGAAACTCTACCGTAGTGGACAGTTTTAACGCAAAAAAGACTGAAATTGAAACTTTCTGGTAGATTAAAAATGTGTACCGGACCGAGACTCGAACGCGGGACCTTTGCCTTTCGCGAGCAAGTGCTCTACCAAGTGAGCTACCCAAGCACGACTCACGCCCCCTCCTCACAGCTCTACTTCTGACAGTACATCGTCTCCTACCTTCCAAACTTTAATCTGCCAGGAAGATTCATATCAGCGCACACTCCGCTGTAGAGTGAAAATTTCATTCTAGAAACATCCCCCAGGCTGTGGCTAGCCATGTCTCCGCAATATCCTTTCTTTCAGGCGTGCTAGTTCTGCAAGGTTCGCAGGAGAGCTTCTGTAAAGTTTGGAAGGTAGGAGGCGAGGTACTGGCCGAAGTAAAGCTGTGAGGACAGGGCGTGCGTCGTGCTTGGGTAGCTCAGTTCGTAGAGCGCTTGCCCGCGAAAGGCAAAGGTCCGGAGTTCGAGTCTCGGTCCGGCACACAGTTTTAATCTGCCATGAAGTTTCATACCAGCGCACACTCCGCTGTAGAGTGAAAATTTCTTTCTATAAAGACTGAAATAACCTTGCAGGCCAGTCAGTTACATCTCCACGTGCACAGGGTGCTTTCAATTGAGACGGCAAACGAGCCCGAAAACACATGTAAGACTGACAGCTCTCTAAAAACCTTTATAAAACTATTCTTTTAATTCTTTCGTGCCACAACGAATTCGTGAGAGCTCGTGTTTTCTTCAGCACCAGTGAGATTAGGGAGCTGGACTTTGTTCTTAGATGTGTCCATTCTATAATGCGATGTTATTTTTATATGAATACTCGTCGAATCAGTAGTCATATGCAATTTCTTAAAATGCGAATTGTGCAATCCGTTACAGATGTTCTAATTTTTGTCACTGGACCTTTTTTCCTTCATAAATTCAGCAAGAGCGACTTTTAAATCGAAAAATATTTCTAGGTATTCCTCATGACTTAACCAACGTACTTCGCACCAGTATATGAAGTCTCCGTATTCTTCGTTCCATTCCGTAGAAAACTGTTGCAATTTGACAATGGGATAATGCTTGCGACTTGAGAAATTTCACTATTTGTACCACCAATTTCTTCACAACTTCCTGCCTGCAAATTTAGCAGAAAGTGCTTCTTGAGACTCAGAACAATGATTCCTCTCTGCCGATAGTTCAAATTTTTTCCTCTTTCATTGTCAACTGAAACTTAAAATCCTTCTGTGTGGTATTGTAATGTCGTTCATAGTGGGTATGCAGTACCTGTCCCTTAAGCTAATTGGAAATCCTATTCCCTCTCTTTATTCCCATTTATTTTTAACGACTGTTGCTACTGATCGCTAGATTGACTCTTTTTGTGCACACAGCCACCGGATCTGTGAACGTCCTTCATAACACGCGCAAATATCGAAGGGTAAACAGCGATGACACCACGATTTTGCCGGAGCCAGAGTGTTGTGCTGCCCGAAAAATGTCACGCGATATGCTACATGAAATGTCGCGCTGTTCCGGATACTTCCGAGAAGGACCGAGCAAATTCGAGTGACAGGGCGGGCCTGCACTCGCTGCACGCGGGAAGTACGGCACGTCATGGCACGCCCTGATGCAGATGTTCCAACTGAACGGAAAAAATGAACAAAATAATGACCGAAGCGAGATATCGTATCACTACCGCCTCATTCCGGACACCGTCTCAGGTACACTTACGGTGTACACAACGAATGTGACGAAAGGAGAGTAAGAAATTCTGATCGCCTAACTTTATTGATATTTACGCCCGGCAAGACCGTGAATAGAGCACTTATTTGGCGAAGCGACACAAGGAAGAATCATGATAATATGGGGCACCGGAATCTATACTTTCGCAAAATAGTTTTCTGAGTTATGATTATTTAACAGCGCTCGAGGCGCTTTTAGAATTTGTTAAAACTGGTCTACGTGGACGAAACCGCGCGACTGCTACGGTCGCAGGTTCGAATCCTGCCTCGGGCATGGATGTGTGTGATGTCCTTAGGTTGGTTAGGTGTAAGTAGTTCTAAGTTCTAGGGGACTGATGACCACAGCTGTTAAGTCCCATAGTGCTCAGAGCCATTTGAACTAATTTTTTTTTGTCTACGTGGAGCGTTCATACTGACGAAAAAACGTAAACATAATCTCGGGGATTTTATTTCATGTTATGACATTACAATATTGCTGCAGGATATCTTTACTGTACTGGAATTTAATTAAAAGAAATCTTTTAATGAAAGAAAGTATTTACCTTTCTTAAACGTTATAATCCTCGTCTTGCCGAGAAGCGACCAATATCTGAACTTAACTGAATATTCTTAGTTTTTACCTTAATGGGACATAAATCAATATATTCACTTTCTTTTCCTTAATAATGTTGGTGCAAGTCTTTCATAGCGTCCGTTGATGACGGAACGCAACGAAATTATAATGAAATTATTCCTACGCAAGATGTCTGTCAAGAATGGTCGATTGTTCGATCGCTCTTGTTGTTTATCCCGCGTGCTGAAAACCTTACAAATAGTATTTTTACTTCCCGATGAAGGTCACAAAGGACATGAAAGAAAAATGCACGATCAGCATAAATTACCATGTATTATTTAAAATTTACAAATTACATTGCGAAATGGCCGCTGTAGCGTGCTTTAGCTTCGAGACTAGAAAAGAGAGAGAATAATAAAGCTGTTCTTTTTAGTATCTTTCGCCAGCGAGTAAAAGAACAATTAACTGCAACAATGCTCTGAGCACTATGGGACTTAACTTCTGAGGTCATCAGTCCCCTAGAACTTAGAACTACTTAAACCTTACTAACCTAAAGACATCACATACATCCATGCCCGAGGCAGGATTCGAACCTGCGACCGTAGTGGTCGCGCGGCTCCAGACTATAGTGCCTAGAACCGCTTGGCCATCCCGGCCGGCCTTATTATTTTACTTCATTATAAATTACCGGTATGACAGCTAATTGCATGCGCATTTTCCGAATTTTTTTTTTCAATTTTCATTTTACTTTGTTTTTTGTCTGACTTGAAAAACTGAAATGTCGTGTGGCTAGGGCCTCCCGTCGGGTAGACCGTTCGTCTGGTGCAAATCTTAAGAGTTGAGGTCACTTCGGCGACTTGCGTGTCGATGGGGATGTAACGAAGACGATAAGGACAACACAACACCCAGTCCCTGAGCGGAGAAAATCTCCAACCCAGCCGGGAATCGAGCCCGGGGCGTTAGGTATGACATTACGTCGCGCTGAGCCCTCAGCTACCAGGGGCGAACGTCTGACTTGTCACCGTACGTTTAATATTTTGTACGGTATATCGGTACAGTACGATATAGCGATTACCAGTCTGGGGTGCTTTTTATCTTCTACGTTTCACGGAAATGCTCGTGGAACAGGGACCTTTGTGTAAAAATTTGATTCTCCCCGAAACTAAATCCAGCCTTCAGACACAGTGAGCGACTAATATGCCACAGCACCACCCTGTTCATCGAAACTCGTTTTCCTTATATTGGGATATTAAAATTTCGAAGTCGATTTTCTCGAGAACTTTTGAGATTGGCACGGAACTGCTTTGCGAGAGGTACACTCGAGTTCTCGACTTCACGTACCATAAGCTTAAAAAATTACAAAAATCCGATTGCTGTGTGGTACCCTTGTTAGTGACCGGACGACGAGTACATACTATATCATCAAATAAACACGGAATATCAGGTTGTGACAATTAAAGAAATCAGCGTCGGTCGTGCACACACTGTGTGATTTCAACCATGTCATAAAATTGATGATATCAAGTTCTCACTATGGAGAAGAAATAACATGCCAGTTTGTTAAAGGAAGTCACAGAATCTTGTAAAGACACAGGATGTATGTTGTACCAGGATGTTGCCATTTTTTGAAGCGTTATTCAAGAGTCATACATTTAGGTGATTTTGAAGCTATCTACAATTGTATAGCACTACTAGTACATGAAACCTCTACGTAATATATCTGGCTGATTTGATAAAAGTGTTTCGTGTGTTTACTTCCAATCTCATCATTGACATTGAAGGCGTAGAAATTTTAGGACGCAGTAATACATGACATGATAAGCTAAGACTACCCACACAAACCTATACAAAGAATCTATAACCACCACGCAATTCTATAGATGAATAAGATAAGTATGTAACAATACAACATCGTTGACATTTCTCAACTAAAGCTGTCAAACTTGTAGAAATCGAAAATTTTAGGTCAAGTTGCTCATCAGCAACATACACTGTTGAGAAAAAATATATCTAAACAAAAACAACTGTATCCATGCTATACATATAATATGCATAAATATTTGACAGCTACAACATCAACAATGAAATATGAAAGTAATTGCTCAACACATTATTACAAAATCAATCAGATATACAATGTAAAAATGTATATACTAATAACGCTACATAGCTGCAGATCGATTAAAAGTGGCAATGTTGTCGAAAAAGGCTATAACCTAGTCGTAGAACTCTTGAGTAAAACTTAAGAAACTAGCAGAATCCTGGTATAGAATACAGTAAATGTCTTTACAAGACAACTACTACGCTGCAGGCCCTGAGGAATACAAAATGCTGACACTACTGTCATACAATTTCATGGAGAATTTTCTGTGACGTATAAAGCCACGTGTAAAGATGACACAATTAGTCGAAAGAGTTAAATTCAACAAAATGTGATCCTAGTATATGTTTCCATCGAAATAACAACACCAAAAATCAAGACAAGAATCATGAACTATGTAGCAAGAGTATGCATGGAAAAAGAAATTAAGGACTAATTAGCATGGAAAAATGTTTCAAATCAAAATATGTAAGTCACCAATTTCTGTCTTATCAATAATACCAGTCCTCTAATTTTTGACCAATTTTATAGGTAAATTTATAGCTAAATACATATTGGTAAATGCATACATTACACCAACAAACAAATATGAATAACAATCAACAAAAAGCTTAACATCTGCTATATACACAGTACTCTAAAAGTAGATAACAAAAAGGACACGCTGCAATTATTCAATTTCATACAAGAACTGTAAACCTGATTGATGTTAGTTTTGCTCCAGAAGAACAAAAGCTGCTAGATAAGGACACAAAGTATAATACACAACCAAAAGCCAACATAAAAAGGGTAAAAAAACCTCTGAGCCACAATTAATGTTGTTACTGATATGACAAATTCTTTATCAGATGACAAAATGAAATAGCAATAACAACTTCACAAATAACGGAGAATACTTTAGCTTATACCAAATATGGACACAAAATAAAGGTAGAACATGCTACACTAAATAACATAAACCAAAAGCTTACCTCAAACAATGCAATAGGATCGAAAGCAGACAAAGTAAACAGACTACTTGTAATGTACAACAACGACTACGGAAATAAAGTATATGATTTTTTCAAAGCATATATTATCAGAATTAATTGTAACTCACCAACAAATATGGAGCATTAACCATAAAAGCAGTAAATAGCAGTAACATATTTTTGAGTTTTTTGAAAAAAGTAAATATACACTGATAAACTCACAAAAACCTTAATTATATGGAAAACCAAAGTTGCACAAAATCAGAGTCCCAATTCGCCTGATAGTGAACATTAATATCCCAGATAACTGAAAATCAGTATCCTATGATATCACGAATACCTGCACCAACATTCCCATATAAGAAACAACATATATAATCGAAAACAACTTATAATAACAAACAAAACTACTTATTTGAAGGATACAAGAAATAACTGAACTACTAAAGGTAATGTTATACAAAAATTACTTCAAGTTTAATAACAAAATATGTAAGAAAAATGATGGAGTAGCGATGGGTACGGCATTGCTGGCACAATAGCTAACATATTTTTCAACAGCTGAGTAACTAAAATTCTTCAGCACTAATAAAACATATGTTCTAGGAAAATTAAATACTAATTGTGATGTATAGATTGCACTCTGCCAATAACAGACAGTTCAAACAATGACATACAAGGATACATCCAGCACTAAGCGAACTTCATCCTAACATGAAATTCACAACAGAACATAAACGCGATAAATCTATGAACTTTCTTGATTAAAAAAATAAAAAAAACAAAAAGAACCATTAACAAAGCACATCACATTTACAGCAAACCTAAGACCCCAGATAATATTATTAATAGAAGTTCTTGTCATCCAAAAATAAGCAAGTGTGCTTATTGTCACACAATTATTAGAAGATTACATAACCTACCTTTACAACAACCAGCTATATAAAAAAAACTTGAAACTTTCAATTAGATGGCACAACAGAACAATTTTAATTCCAAGTATAGTCAGCAAAATGTATTAGAAATACTAATATCCTACATATACCAAAATTCAAGCTGAGATAAACCTGAGAATCACCAACAAAATGGAAAATCACATATGTTCCACAAACATACACACGAAATGTATCACACAAATTAAATTCACTATTAAAAAACACTGCAGTGAGATTTGTGTACCGAACCATGCCCAACATAAAAACACAAATCCATTCCAGTAAAACAAAACTACATACATATGCTCAGATATATACAAAATCAGTTGCAATGACTGAAAAAAATTCTATATAGGCCGAATAGAACGAAATTTCTGATTGGTTATCAAGCACATGACAGAAAGAGTGACAAAATTCCCTCCACCCTTTTCTGTCATTTGAAAGCAGTAAACCATGACGTAACCAGATGCAATCATGCAATGAAAATATTGCACATAATATGTAAGGACCGAATAAGGGCATTGTCCCTTAGACAATGTGTCTAATAGTATATTTTAAATATGACAGTATGCCATCTTAGGCACTGTATAACCTTGAAACACTTGATAATGGCACTTTGAAGCCTAAATCATGATAGTGTAAATGTAACACTCCAAATAAAAAACAGTCAAATGGCGGTAGTGACTTTAAAGAAATAGTTCAAACGTCTCTTGGCCACAAATCTTGCTCTGTAATGGTGAAAAAACATGGCGTGTTGTGACGTCACCCTCGCCCTCTGCGACGCTTCATACAGTAATGTGTCGACAGACACGGAAAGAGGGTCACAGCTCAGAAATTCACGTGCTAGGTGGTTTAATGATGTCACACTGGCTCCAGATTTCGATGCAATGCCACCGTGGACGTGGCAATCAGAAGGTCGTCACAGCCCATCATACGCACATTTCAGGATGATGCTCTTGCGCCTGATAGAGGCCCATTTAGAATGGCATTTGCGTTAAGGAACGTACTCACGATGTTCGTCAAAAACGTTGTCATCCACATCGTCCTCATACCTGTATAAATGTTTCCTGAAACACATTTTTCTGGCACGAACACCGCAGGCGTTGCTACCGCCACAGGCCATGTTTCAGGCACTTAAACGGTTAACATGCTCTCATCCTGACAAAAGACGCCGTTAGTGAGACTCTTAAATTAGATATATAACTGCCATTTCTCGCTTTATCGTAGAGCTATAAACTAAAATAAATAAGCCCGCCACGTACCCGTTTTAAAGGCAATAACTCATCTACTCGTAGTGTTTCTTGCCAGATTTTACAGTCAATGTGTTTAACTTATTGAGAAGCGTTTCTACTCAAATAAATTCTTTTTCTGATACGAAGGCTAGATTACGTTCCTTAATTTAGCATATGGGTCACAACTAATCTATGACAGCGATAGTTATTACCAGATCAGGTAATGTTGGGTTCACTTTGAACTAGTAAGCCAAACTTCAAACAGAGCAAGCCGCTTGCAAGTTTCTAATATTTTATTTTATGCTGGACCCGTTGCGGCTTTTAAATTGAAGCCATTCTCTGGTGGGATCTAACAGTTGTTTCTGTATAAAATTCGAAACTGGTCTTGGCGCAAAATAAAGCAGCTGTCAGCAATTAGAGCTACTCTAAGTCAATTCAGCAAACAGCATATCGAACAGCGGAGTTCTCTAAGCATACATGAACCAGTAAAACCATTCACCTATAAGGTCAATGTGATATCTGTTCCGTTCTTCTTTGAGGTCAATGCCGTTCTGTTTTCCTTTGAAGTCGAGATCTTGATCTCATTTTCGTCGCTATCGTGTGCCTCTTTCGGCAATTCGTACACTATCGACCCAATCAACTTTTCATAATAAATACACCGAGGTGACCAAAATCACGTCATACCTCCTAATATCATGTCGAACGTCCTTTAGCCCGATGTAGTGCAACAACCCGACGTGTCATGAACTCAAAATAATCGTTGGAACTCCACTGCAGAAATATCTAGCCATGCTGCGGCTATAGCCATCCATATTTGCGAAAGTCTTGCTGTTGCTGGGTTTTTTGCACAAAAAGACCTCTAGATTACGTCCCACAAATGTTCGATGTGATTCACGTCTGGGAAGCAATCTGTGTGACCAAATAATTTGCTCAAATTGTCCGATAATGTTGTTTAAACTAATTGGCAGCCCGTGATATGGCGCGTTGTCATCCATAAAAATTCCGTCGTTGTTTGGGAACGTGAAGTCCATCAATGGCTGCAAATGGTCTCCAAGCGTCCGAACATAGCCATTTCCATCCAATAATGGGGTCAGTTGGATCAGAGAATCAAGTCCGTTCCATGTAAACACAACCTACACCATTATAGCGCATCTACCAGCTTGCCCAATGCCTTGTTGACAACGTGGGTCCTGTGTCACACTCGCACCCTGCTATCAGCTCTTACCAACCGAAATAGGGACTCATCTGACCTGTCTGTGGTTTTCCAATCGCCTACAGGGTGAGTCACGTAACGTTACCGCTGGATACATTTCGTGAACCACATCAAATACCGACGAACCGATTCCACAGACCGAACGTGAGGAGAGGGGCTAGTGTAATTTTTTAACACAAACCATACAAAAATGCACGGAAGTATGTTTTTTAACACAAACCTACGTTTTTTAAAATGAAACCCCGTTAGTTTTGTTAGCGCATCTGAACATGTAAACAAATACATAATCAGTGCCGTTTGTTGCATTGTAAAATATTAATTACATCCGGAGATATTGTAACCTAAAGTTGACGCTTGAGTACCACTCCTCCGCTGTTCGATCGTGTGTATCGGAGAGAACTGCAACATACATCGCGTTTCTACAGAATGATCTGCCAACGTTGCTCGAAAATGTCCCACTGGAAATGCGTCGACGTATGTGGTATCAGCATGATGGTGCACCTGCACATTCCGCAATTAACAGTAGGCTGACCCTTGACAGGATGTTCGACGGGCGTTTCATACGACGTGGAGGACGCATAAATTGGCCAGCCCGTTCTCCTGTTCTTACACCTCTGGACTTCTTTCTGTGGGGTACGTTAAAGGAGAATGTGTACCGTGATGTGCCTACGACCCCAGAGGATGTGAAACAACGTATTGTGGCAGCCTGCGACGACATTACACCAGATGTACTGCGGCGTGTACGACATTCATTACGCCAGAGATTGCAATTGTGTGCAGCAAATGCTGGCCACCACATTGAACATCTATTGGCCTGACATGTCGGGACACACTCTATTCCACTCCGTAATTGAAAACGGAAACCACGTGTGTACGTGTACCTCACCCCTCATGGTAATGTACACGCGCGTCAGTGAAAAACACCAATAAAAAGGTGTTAGCATGTGGACGTAATGTGCTGTTCCAGTCTCTTCTGTACCTAAGGTCCATCACCGTTCCCTTTGGATCCCTACGTAATTAGGTGCTCTCCGATACACACGATCGAACAGCGGAGGAGTGGTACTCAAGCGTCAACTTTAGGTTACAATATCTCCGGATGTAATTAATATTTTACAATGCAACAAACGGCACTGATTATGTATTTGTTTATATGTTCAGATGCGCTAACAAAAATAACGGGGTTGCATTTTAAAAAACGTAGGATTGTGTTAAAAAACATACTTCTGTGCATTTTTGTATGGTTTGTATTAAACAATTACACTAGCCCCTCTCCTCCCGTTCGGTCTGTGGAATCGGTTCGTCATTATTTGATGTGGTTTACGAAATATATCCAGCGGTAACGTTACGTGACTCACCCTGTGTAGTACGGTCGATGCTGTTACGAGCGCAGTGGAGGCGTCGCAGGCTGTTAACAAAGGCACACGCCGCGGTCGTCTGCTGCCTAGCCCATTAACGCCAGATTTCACAGCACTGACCTAAGAGATACATTAGCTAGATATCCCACATTGATTTCTGAGTTATTTCACGCGGTGTTGCTTGTGTGTTAGCACTGACAACCCTACACAGCTACTCTCAGTCATTAAATAAAGGTCGTCGGCTTCTGCATTGTCCATGGTGAGAGGTAATGTCCAAAATCTGGTATTCTACACACACTGATGACTCTGTGGATCCCGGAGCATTGAATTCCCAAACTATTTCTGAAACGGAATGTCACATGTGCCCAGCTCCTGCTATCAGTTCGCATTAAAAGTTTGTTAATTCGTTTCGTGCGGCCATAATCACGTCGCAAACCTTTTCACATGTACTACTTGAGTACAAAAGACAGCTCCGCCAATGCACTGCCCTTTTATACACTAATGGCCATTAAAATTGCTACACCAAGAAGAAATGCAGATGATAAACGGGTATTAATTGGACAAATATATTATACTAGAACTGACATGTGATTACATTTTCACACAATTTGGGTGCATAGATCCTGAGAAATCGGTACCTAGAACAACCACCTCTGGCCGTAATAACGGCCTTAATACGCCTGGGCATTGAGTCAAACAGAGCTTGGATGGCTGTACAGGTACAGCTGCCCATGCAGCTTCAACACGATACAACAGTTCAACAAGAGTAGTAACTGGCGTACTGTGACGAGCCAGTTGCTCAGCCACCATTGACCAGACGTTTTCAGTTGGTGAGAGATCTGGAGAATGTGGTGGCCAGCGCAGTAGTCGAACATTTTCTGTATCCAGAAAGGCCTCTACAGGACCTGCAACATGCAGTCGTGTATTATCCTGCTGAAAAGTAGGGATCGAATAAAGGGTGGAGCCACGGGTCGTAACACATCTGAAATGTAACGTCCACTGTCCAAAGTGCCGACAATGCGAACAAGAGGAGACCGAGACGTGTAACAAATGGCACCCCATACCATCAAGCCAGGTGATACGCCAGTATGGCGATGACGAATACACGCTTCCAATGTGCGTTCACCACGATGTAACCAAACACGGATGCGACCATCATGATGCTGTAAATATTACATGGATTCATCCGAAAAAATGACGTTTAGCCACTCGTGCACCGAGGTTCGTCGTTGAGTACACCCTCGCAGGTGCTCCTGTCTGTGATGCAGCGTCAAGGGTAACCGCAGCCATGGTCTCCGAGCTGATAGTCCATGCTGCTGCAAACGTCGTCGAACTGTTCGTGCAGATGGTTTCTGTCTTGCAAACGTCCCCATTTGTTGACTCAGAGATCGAGACGTGGCTGCACGATCTGTTACAGCGGATTAGATGCATGTCATCACAACTGCTAGTGATACGAGGCCGTTGGGATCCAGCACGGTGTTCCGTATTACCCTCCTGAACCCACCGATTCCATAGTCTGCTAACAGTCATTGGATCTCGACCAACACGAGCAGCAATGTCGCGATACGATAAACCGCGATCGCGATATGCTATAATCCGATCTTTATCAAGGTCGGAAACGTGATGGTACGCATTTCTCCTCCTTACAAGAGGCATCACAACAACGTTTCACCAGGCAACGCTGGTCAACTCCTGTTTGTGTGTGAGAAATCGGTTGGAAACTTTCCTCATGTCAGCACGTTGTAGGTGTCGCCACCGGCGCCAACCTTGTGTGAATGCTATGAAAAGCTAATCATTTGCATATCACAGCATCTTATTCCTGTCTGTTAAATTTCGCGTCTTTAGCACGTCATGTTCGTGGTGTAGCGATTTTAATGGCCAGTAGTGTATTTTGTTTACTGTCTGTATATGTGCATATCGCTTTCCGACGAGTTCTGTCGCCTCAGTGTATTCCATATATTTATTCAGTTAATCGGCTTTCGGCTTAAGATATGATCATCAGACCAAATGAATATTGTCTTCAAAGAAGCTACAATGTTTTTAAACAACATTCGAAAATATGTTACTCGTCTAGACTGAGGTGCAAACACAGCAAACGTCATATTTGACAGCGAGGAGGTCGTGCAGTTTAAAAGGTGAAAAGGTGAACAATAAATGTAAATAAAGATAGCAAACATAGAAAAACATTAAAACTAAAATCGAAGAATAGTGCCCATATATCAGTTGACGTTCACAGTCTCAGTGAAATAAAAGTAGTACTTGACGAGACTATTTGAAGAGGTAATACACGTGGAAAATGATACAGAGACTGATTAAAAGAAATAATTAACAATTAGAAAAACAACGAAAAAGTTTATGGAGTACATAGGCAATCACAATATAATAAATACATATGAAGAAAGACAGGAAAATGGAGGAACAGGAATGAACAGATAGTGTGAGAAGTAAGGGAAAACTGAGAGGATTATGAAGTTTAGAAAAGGGGATGTATTAAGCTGTGTTTAGCCATTTGCGATTAAATCAGCACTGTGCGCTAGATGTTTGTTGATTTCCAGGGATTCCAACACAGTGACTTTTTGACTTTTATTTACTAAATGAAGGACATGGGACTGCGGCTGGTAGGTGTGGCCATGACTTAGTGCGTGCTTGGCAAATGCGGAGTCTACAATCCTGCAACCTCCAACTGCGTTCATGTTCAGCCAGCATAGTCGCTGTGTCTCTGCCTGATTCACCAACATCAAACTTTTCAAGGTCATGACAAGTAATTTTGTATATCTCAGTATTTGTTGTCTAGTAAATGGATCTTACGTTTGTTACTGAAAACACACTGGGCTGTGGTGTTCTTCACAGAGTAGGAAATCATGTAGTTGCAGTATTTCAGTGTTTTTGATACAGTCTGTAATACCTGTTCCAGATATGACACTGTACACCACTTCCTGTAAAGAATGGAAGGGGTATCAGCGGGAACGAAGAGGAGGGATATAATATTCAGTTTTTGTTCCCTAGGCAAGATGTGGTCAATCAGGATAGAACTGCAGTCATTGCTTGAGGCAATAAATTTTATTACGTGTAAATCCAACATTTTATTTGGCTACGGAAATACATGTGAAGCGGTGTATCATTGAGTGGAGAGCCACATCTTTGTGTGTTAGTGGGTTTCATTTATTTCTCCTCGTAATCGTCAATAAAATTATTGATAACGTCATTATACTGCCCTAGCTGCTTGTGAAGCGAGTCTCCGAGGTCACTTTCTGTGCTCGCACTGTGAGGAAACAACGAGCACTATTCTGAAGTGGAACGTGACTATACGGTAATGTGGTGCTGACTGCAGCATGAGCATACCTGGCAAAATATTAGTTATCTCTTTGAAAGAGCACATTGATCACTTTCAAAGGCTGAAGTTTGTGCAGAACTGGTACCAAGCGCTGATGCGACCCTCCACCGGAAACGTACACTGCCTGACAATAAAATTGAAGCACTTGGGGGGAGGAAAGGAAATGAAACTGGTCTGGATCAAAGGATATCTGACATTGTTTTAATGATTACAATATGAGGGTCAAACTTCCTGGCAATATAAAACTATGTGCCGGATCGAGACTCGAACTCGGGACCTTTGCCTTTCGTGGGCAAGTGCTCTAGCAGCTGAGCTACCCAAGCACGACGCACGACGCATCCTCTCAGCTTTTATTGCGCCACAAGAGCAGGAGAGCTTCTGTGAAGTTTGGAAGGTAGGAGACGAGGTACTGGCGGAATTAAAACTGTGAGGACGGGGCGTGAGTAGTGTTTGGGTAGCTCAGATGGTAGAGCACTTGCCGCGCGAAAGGGAAAGGTCCCGAGTCCGAGTCTCGGTCCGGCACACAATTTTAATCTGCCAGGAAGTTTGATATCAGCACACTCTCCGCTGCAGAGTGAAAATCTCATTCAGGAATATGAGAGTCAAATTTGCAAATAAGTTGGCAGTATTAGCCCCGATATCAATAAGACAGTCGACCATCCCACAGGTCTTGGACTTTTTGCATGCACTGATTCGGTTGGGAAGGGTAAAGTGAAGCCTCTTTATTCTCTCTTGAGGAAAGCTGGCCTCCAACCACTGAGACAAGGACGTCCGAGCTGTTCCCAAACATGTTCTATCGAGGACGGGTTCCCAAACATGTTCTATCGAGGACGGAGCTGGGGATATTGCTTACCACGGCAGTACGTGAACATCACGCAGGCGCCGGCCGAAGTGGCCGTGCGGTTAAAGGCGCTGCAGTCTGGAGCCGCAAGACCGCTACGGTCGCAGGTTCGAATACTGCCTCGGGCATGGATGTTTGTGATGTCCTTAGGTTAGGTTAGGTTTAACTAGTTCTAAGTTCTAGGGGACTAATGACCTCAGCAGTTGAGTCCCATAGTGCTCAGAGCCATCACGCAGGCAGTTCATAGAGACACGTGTCATATTTGGACAAGAAATGTCGCCGTGGTATTGTCATACGAAGCTTAACGCTTGAGGATGCAGGAAGTCAGCCACGTATCACTGTTCTGTCAGGTTCCCGTCAGTCCGAACTGAAATTATAACCGATGTCTCCCCACAACATGACGCTAGGAGGAACTCCACTGTGCTTTTCCAAGATGGGTCCTCTACCCAGATGGCCGCCATTGACGCCTACGATGGGCATTCTGGGAAGTACAGAACTGCAATTCATTGCTGAACACAATGCGACACTTTTCATCAGAAGTCCTTGCTGCCTTGTGAGGGTATCACTGTCAACGCAGCCGTTTGTGTAGTGGTGTTGACAACAGCCTACACATGGTGCAGCAATTCCCTAGTCCGTCTGCTGCTAGTCTGCGGGATGACGCAGAATGTTGCAGGCAGTCCACTACTTGTTCTAGGAAAGCAGGCGCAGGTGTGAAAGTTTGTCGATCTTCAGTTGTGGAGATCAGACTTGTTCAACGGGAACCTTGACGGCGAGTACGCCCGTCGTCATATTCCCATACTGTCCAATAATGGATCACTCTAACGTACGTATGTCCCCGTACATCTAGATACTGCAGGGTTTGACGAGCTGGTCGAATAAAGATCAAAATGAGGCCGCTTTTAAGCTCTTACAGGTGCTACTAACGCTGTCTTACAGGATTACGCGGCATCTCTGTGTTCTTCACAGCGACACTCAACATTTGACACTTTGCACGTCCTCCACTTACGCTACTTGGCCTCATAATGACACTAAACACGAATAAGACCTGTCGGAGAGTGTCTAAGCTTTACTCATTTACATACCCAATAATGGTTTGTACGAGTAAGATTGACATTTTGAGCCGTGGCTGTGTACGAAATATAGGTTGACTCGTATACAGAAGATTACAGCAACCACCCACTTTTTATAATGATATTTATTTAAATAGCGCCGTTACCGGTTTCAAACCGTCAGGTTCATCTTCAGACGCCTAGTTCACGTTTTACATTAGATTTCGCCTCTTGTTTCCCCACATGACGAAATTTCCTTGGGGTGGTGGTGGATGTGAGACAACAACGTCTTTTTAACTGTAATCGTGCCTCACAGCGATTTTAAGTGATGTACACAAATAATTAATATTAAGGGAAGATGTTTCGGTTACTTACGATGAAGCATCTGCGCCATTATGTTTCAGTGCAGGTTGCTTATCATCTTGCAGCAGTGAAAATTGTATAATGCACATAATGTCAAGCACCACTCACAAACTAAGAAGTTTCATCACATGGAGCTATGTATACAAGGATGGAGGTATTACACCCATAGCAATGCCAAAGACTTCCACTCTCAGAGACGATGTTGTTTCGACCTCAGAGGAGGCGTTGCAGGCTTTCTCGTGGTGTTAGCAGGGACACACGTGGGGGTCGCCTACTGCCTAGTCCATTAGCGCCAGATTTCGCTGCACTGACCTAACGGATGCGTTAGCTGGACATCCCACATTGATTTCTGGGTTATTTCACGCAGTGTTGCTTGCCTGTTAGCACTGACAACCTTACACAAACAACGCTGCTCTTGGTCGTTATATAAAGGTCGTCGGTTTCTGCGTTGTCTATGGTGAGAGGTAATGGCTGAAGTTTGGTATTCTGGGCACACTGTTGACACTGCGGATCCCGCATTATTGAATTCCCTCACTATTTCTGAAATAGAATGTTACATGTATCCAGCTCCTACTACAAGTCCGCCTTAAAAGTTTATTAATTCGTTTCGTGCGTCCATAATCACGTCGCAAACCCATTCACATGTACTACTTGACTACCGCCCTTTTATACTTTATGTACGCGATACTTCCACTGTCTGTATATGTACAGTCATGCTCAAAAGTATCCGAACGATCTGAGTTGCATTTCGCCTGATTTGCATACGATCCGCATAACGCAGCTGTCAAGCTGGTCCTCTAATCGCTCCTCGGTACAGTCGTTTGACTATTGAAAATGGATCCAACAAGTCACCACTAGAAAACACTGCTCTGTATCACAATAACTCAAGACGTAAAGTAATACCACGATACTACAAATATCAGGGAATACCTTATCACAGATAAGACTGTCCTTGGAGCTTGTAGGCTCACATTTATTACAATAAGTGACATACCCGAAATGTTAGCACTCTCATTATTACGACAGATAGGTAATGCACGTAGTAGGTTCGCCGTATTCATGATTTCCTCTTCAAAGTAGCATACCGTACTTATTATTTAACACAAAATACATTAAAATATAAGTTATTCACGAGCAGCTAGTTGAGAATATGTATGAACTTCTAATGACACGACGAACCGTCTCGTTCTGCATATGGATTCAAACCCAGGTCATGCAGACTAAGCAAAGATTTCATGACTGACGGAAACAAACAGTCATTCCTGATTAGGCATACAGAGAGTGATATACTTCGAGTTTAAACAGAATCAGTTAGCAAATATCAACTTTAAATTACAAAGCGCAAATATTTTTAACGGACACGAATTCCTACCCAGAATCTATTGTCCCTGTTAACGAACTACGAGAGATGTTAAATACTGCTTCTTCACAAGTAACTTACTTGAAATGCCGTGAGGTAAGGCTTTGTGTTGGACAGGTATTCGAACCCAGAGCATAAACGGATTGACATCGAAGCACAAGCACCTGTGACATATCGGATTTTCTCGGCAGTAGCTAGATGTTTTAAATGAAATGACGAGACGAAGCATTAATTTTTTCCTTCCAGAACTCCAACCCGGCACCTATCGCTGTTATATTCTACAGAAAACGAACGTTAAATATGGGTTTCTTGCACCAGCAGCGACGTGTGAGCATGTTTGAACTAGAAATAATATGACGATGAGTTCAGTGCTGACTGGGAATAGAGCCCCATACATATCATTGTTGACTACACGCAAATAGACGGCAGCTACGGATTTTTTCTCCACCATCAGCTCGGAATAACATCTTGAACTTACAGTGATCTCGCAAATAGTTCTGTGTCTCACTGGGAGTCAAAAACGTCAAATATCGTTGGTGTTGGCAACGAATGAAAATACATTAAAATGGAAATAATTATCCACCAGCAGATAGGTGTTCTCATGCTAGAGCTTGATAATACATAATTAAAACTTTAGTGCCGAGACAGGATTCGATCCCATTCACTCGTAATATTTGGAGATGTTGAGGAATCTGCAGTTTTGAACAAACAACAAATTGTAGCCGAGCTGTATTGTCACGATGGGATCAAATTCTGCGTTAAGGGCGGTCTGAGTTGCATTCTCGGTTCAGAACCAATTTCACCAACATACAGACGCTCAAATAAAAGACGTAATAAATGTCCTGTAACCCTACATAGCGTTTGTTTCGTCACTAGAAATAAATGACTAGCATAAGAAAGGTTACTGGTGATATAGTTTCTACATGTCGCCACTCCAGACTTTATTGTTGATCAACCTAACGTCTACTTGGTAGAGAAGGAATATCGTCTTTAATGTGAATTTCAGACCACAATGCCATTATATCTTCTTCACTTGGTGTAACAAGAAGAGAATGGAATCTGTCACTCCCTGTCTAAAATCATTGACACAAGTTGGAATCGAACTCAGATCATAGGTGTATGAACATATCATCAGTCCAACAGACCACCAAATCCTCCTCTCTGCAACTCATTTTTCTATCGTAAAGGCGTTGCGCCACACTTGATGAGAATTCTGACACAGAGGCTCCCTGTAGTAATTTGGGGCATGTTCAGTCATTTACTTGGTTGACCGAATCACCATGAACTAGCTGCCTCGGCTACCCAGTGCATACATTTGACCCTATTTTGTAATCACCGAAATAAAATCACGTAACTGCCACCTACACAGAACTGCCAACAGTGTAGGATGCAGAAATTTATTTAGGAAGTGTTCCTTTCTACTTGAGCTACTCTATTGCGCTATCTGTTTGTTGAAAACGTCATGCAGTACAAAAGAAAACCTATAACAGTTTGTCTCTCAGAAGTCTAGACCCAGCCATATGCATTATCTCACAGCACTGTGGAATGTAGGAGTTCTGGAGGAGTTGTTACTAACTTCCTGAGCGGTTGTAGCTACGTGTGAGCTAGTAGCGAAATGGTAAGTGTCGTCCACAGTAGATAAGATGTCACGAGTTCGTGTATGTTCACTGTCACATTTTTTTTAAACGAAATTCTGCTGCCTGCTGAAGTTATCAATCCAATTGAACTGTGAACATAATTCCCTTCACTTCTCAACCCAAAATAATTGCAAGTGGAAAAAGGGCTAACTTCTGCGACATTTTGTTCTTTTCAGGTTTAATAGACAGCCAGGAAGCAGATGCATCTCGAAACTTTTGTATTATGTATGGGGAGAGCGCATCGTTCCAAAATACGTCAGGAAAGTATTTTCTACATTAGCTGTCGTGTGGTAGTGGCATTTTAATCTTCTTCAAACATTGTTTGACAGCTTTAACACAAAACAAGTGGGAGGAGGAAACGAAATGAAATTGGTCTGGGTCATACTGCACATACTGCAGACATACTGCAAACTAAGCATCATAAATCAGTAACTCTAATAGTTGTTTTTATATTTCTTTCGTAAGTGTACTTAAAACTAAGAAACTCATGCACAGACGTATTCAGGCCTCGCCGATAGTCGAGCGCAACAAACAAATAAAAATGAAAAAAGAATGTGTGTGTGTGTGTGTGTGTGTGTGTGTGTGTGACAGAGAGAGGGAGAGAGAGAGAGAGAGAAATAAAAAAGAATGAGACAGAGAGAGTAAAAAATTGTTGTAAAGAAATTGGATCATGAATGTAAAGAAATCTTTCATTAAAATGACACGTTCCACATCATTACGAAATGTCGTATTCATGATCTATGGAACAAGAATTAATCTAATGTAATCAAATCTAATCTAATCATATCATATTTATATTTATGACTAGCCATGAAGAGTCATGAATTACCGAATTTTTTTCCAATACCAGTAAACAAATCTAAATTTGAAAATAAAAGACGAAAACTTCTGTAATAAACCGGGACTCCTATCAAGACCCTTTCGTCCCTGTTAACTAACCACGAAAGATGTCTGATATATCTCCATTCTGAAGTAACAAAGTGTGCATCTATTTAAAGATGAAGTGCATGATGTGAAGTTCTGTGACGGAGATACGAACCCAACACGTAATCGGATTGTTAACTAAGTAAAATCAAATGTTACGTATCGGTTTTTCTTATCAGCTGCTAGGCGTTTGAATCTAAAATGAGGATACAAACTTTTGTGCCTAAGCGGCAATCGAACTTCACCCCTACCGTGCATCCATGAGTGTAGCTTAAGTATCAATTGCTTACTCACCAACATTAAGATGTGTGCGTGTTTGACCAGAAATAACGACACCTATTGCGATTGTTGGCAACACATGAACCGACATGACTGTGCAATCACTTCCGCGTATGGTACTGAATTGACTCATAAATATATTTGATATTCCCTTTCCATTTGAATGACTCGTGCTATATAATCGTCATGTAAACGAAGACACTGAGACAGAAAAATCAATTTTTTTGGCTAAAACAATGCTATTCTTCACATAAGTGACAACTCTTATCATCTTTCACGATGCGTTATGAGGCTGACTGACCAATACCATGATGAGAGTGGGGTGCAGACAGCAGTGTGTCCGTAGCCCGGTGGTACCGCCCGTGTCTCGGGTCAGAACGGCTCAATCAGTAGTCAGTTTTAACCGTAATAGTGGCCAGCGTGTGCGAGCTTTTTTTCTGATATATCTTATGAAACTGCGAATTTCCAGAGAAAAATCTGTAACGAAATCGGAAGAAAACCCTTACACATCAAATCCTCTTCGTAGATCGACTCAGTAAGTTGTGTTAATGGTCATAGATCACGGCTTTATGACTGCGAAGCTGCTCCACAATACCTGCGTCTCTGAAGAAATTCGAATCGACCGTCAACGATACGAATTTCAATATTGTTCTTCACTTAAGGCTCACATGCCAGGGTGATAAGTATCAAGGAAATGAACCTCTTGATTACTATAGGGCCAATATGCTAAATTTCCGCAGTAGCAATTAGGAACTCTCTGCAGACATTTTGTAACAGCAGCTCTAGCAACTAACTTTTTCTCTGGGTAGCTTCAAATACGGCAATGTTGTCACCTTAAATCCAATTGAACATTTTAAATATCACTTGTGAACAGCGTTCACTTCTCCATTAATTAAAATATGGGCCTCCAAACAAGCAATTTGCCTGGGTAGCTATAGAGCAGATTCTGAAAAGTATTAACAAAATCTTTCACATCCATTTACCATAGGGAATCAAAGAAAGGAACCAAACACATTACATTGCATTTACTCTCTGTGCCTTGACTAACACATATGAATCCATGACAAAAATAAATTATTTGAAGAATCTCCTGTGACAAAAAAACAACAGAATGTGATGCTTTAATTATAGCACTCTCGATCAGAAACAATGAAATTAATTCTGTGCCACATTGATGTATTGCATTCTATTGCGATAAAATAATCATCAAGTAAAAACGGTTTTGTGCCACCATTGCTATCAAGTGTGAAACACAGATTATAGGCAGATTTTATGGGTCACCACTCAACAACATTAAAGCATTTTACATGGTCGAGAGTGCGGAGTGGAGCAGACGTTGTCGGCGTAAGGCGAGACAATGCTTAGTCTGCATGTTCTCGCTTCCCGCGCCCGGGTTCCCGGGTTCGATTTCCGGCGAGGTCAGGGATTTTCTCTGCCTCGTGATGACTGGATGTTGTGTGATGTCCTTAGGTTAGTTAGGTTTAAGTAGCTCTAAGTTCTAGGGGACTGATGACCATAGATGTTAAGTCCCATAGTGCTCAGAGCCATTTGAACCATTTTTTTAGTCTGCATGACCTGGGTTTGAATCCATATGCAGAACGAGACGGTTCGTCGTGTCATTAGAAGTTCATACATATTCGCAACTAGCTGCTCGTGAATAACTTATATTTTAATGTCATTTTGTGTTAAATAATAAGTACAGTCTGCTACTTTGAAGAGGAAATCATGAATACGGCGAACTTACTACGTGCATTACCTATCCTACGTAATAATGAGAGTGCTAACATTTCGGGTATGTCACTTATTGTAATAAATGTGAGCCTACAAGCCTCAAGGACAGTCTTATCTGTGATAAGGTATTCCCTGATATCTGTAGTATCATGGTATTACTTTACGTCTTGAGTTATTGTGATACAGAGCAGTGTTTTCTAGTGGTGACTTGTTGGAACCATTTTCAATAGTCAAACGACTGTACCGAGGAGCGATTAGAGGACATGCTGACAGCTGCGTTATGCGGGTCATATGCAAATCAGCCGAAATGCAATTCAGGTCGTTCGGATACTTTTGAGCATGACTGTACATATCGTTCTCTGACGACTTCTGCGCCTCAGTGTATTCCATATATTTATTCAGTTAATCGGTTTTCGGCTTCCAAAAATATGTCATGAAGTCAAATCAAACATCAAAACAATGATGATTGATTTTTTGATTCCAAGGACATAGTACATTCAGAGTTTGGTCCCCCAGATCAGGCAGTCAATGAAACTATTTATATCTATTTGTATTTAAGTTTTATGAAGACTACACAACAGAGTTCGTCGAGAAAGACCCGATTTGTGGCGAACAGGAGACTGGTTCTTCCACCACGACAACGCACCTGCAGCCATTTCTGTCAGACAGTTTTTGGCTAAAAATGGCATTGTCCCACTGCCCCACACACCTTACTCTCCTGACCTGGCTGGGTGAGACTTTTTCTTATTTCCACACATGAAAAGGGGCATGAAAGGAGACCGATTTGACAACATAGAAGAAGTAAGGAAAGAAATGAGGAATGAGCCATCAGCCATTTCTAAAGATGACTACGAAAAATATTTCGTACAGTGCAACAAATGTGATAGTTGTAACGGAGAGTATTTTTAAGGGTATAAGGTTGTTTTGGAAACACTTTGAAAATATATAGCTTTTGAAAAATAATTCGGTTTTTTTTCGGGTACCTCCATCGTACACCATATCATCTGTGCTATCTGAGCACTTTTGCAGACCTTCTGCATCCCTCCAAGCTTCATGATTTCCTGACGTCGATGCCATGTTAAACAGGTTAATTGCGTGTGTTACAAGATTAGATTCGTGCTACGTGATTTGAGGAACATGATAATGAATTCGCTTTGATGTCGTGGCCACCAAATTCGCCTGATCTGAATCCGATGGAATGTATCTTGGACGGAGCCAGTTGCGCTTCCATAAACCACGGTTGTGTAATGTACAGGAATTCCGCCACATGTACTTGGACGTCTGGTGTCAAATGCCTCCAGAAACCTACCGAGAGATCTCGAATCCGTGCCACTCTAAATCGCTGAAGACAGGCCAGCAAGAGATTACACACAAGGTCAGGATGATTTGCCTGGTCAGTGAATAAACCATATGAGAGTTTTTTGTTGTTGTGGTCTTCAGTATAGAGTCTGGTTTGATGCAGCTGTGGTGTGCGTACTGTAAGACCTTCGGTACACACACCATCATATTATTTGACCTGTCACTCTAACGAAGTAGGCAAGTGTCTGCAATATGTCTTGTGGTCTTATCGTGGCGTGGTTATCATCTGCCGCTAGGTCAGATGATAGAAATGCCACTTGCATGCTTAGAGTAGCAGATTGATGGTGACCAACTTTAAACAGAACTTGATTAATTTTCACACACATTTATTAAAATAATAAAAAGCATAGACATTACATAACTTGATCCTCGATGCTGTTTACAATTGACAATCTGAAGTTCCTTTGGCCTTGGTACGTTAATCTTATTCTCACATATCTCTGATACTTGACAATGTGTCTATTCATTTATCTTCATGGCTATGTACAGGAATACGATAATCTTATTAGGCGCAGACTGAAACTGGACTATAGACTGGTACCGACTAATGCAGATTCGTACAGACTGGTACAGACCAACACAGACTGACTAATCGGAGGTCTGTATACTCATTATAATACCACGCGCGTTCAGGTATCACTGCGCGAGTGTGATCCGCAAGGAGAAAAGGTTCTACGTTAACAGCAATCTCATTGGCTGCGTAACATATTAATATGCGGATCGGCGGAAGCAGAATTTTGTCCGTCTCTAAGGCAGCGCCATCTCGTAGTGCGGAGATGGACGAGCGTTGCGTCTGCGCTGTTGTGCTTAGCGGGGCGCGCTGTAGTGGGAAAGTTGTGTATGCGCTGACTACGTGGAACTCTGTACACAACAGCAGCTCTTATGCTACTCTATCCTGAGCAAGCTCCTTCATCTTCTCATACCTACTGCAACCCACATCCTTCTGTATCTGTTTAGCGTATTCATCTCTTGGTCTCCCTCTACGATTTTTACCCTCCGCACTGCCCTCCAGTACTAAATTGGTGATCCCTTGATGCCTCAGAGTATGTCCTACCAAGCGATCCCTTGTTCTAGTCAAGTTGTGCCACAGATTTCTCTTCTCCCCAATTCAATACTTCTTCATTAGTTATATGATCTAACCATCTAATCTTCAGAATTCTTCTGTAGCACCACATTTCAGAAGCTTCTATTCTCTTTTTGTGTAAACTATTTATCGTCCAGTACACTCCATACAAATACTTTCAGAAAAGCGTTCCTGACACTGAAATCTATACTCAATGCTAACAAATTTCTCTTCTTCAGAAACACTTTACTTACCATTGCCAGTCTACATTTTATATCCTCTCTACTTCGATCGTCATCAGTTATTTTGCTCTGCAAATAGCAAAACTTATCTACTACTCTAAGTCCCTCATTTCCTAATCTAATCCCCTCTGCATCACCCAATTTAATTCGACTACATTCCACTATCCTCGTTTTGATTTGGTTGATGTTCATCTTATATCCTCCTTTCAAGACACTGTCCATTCTGTTCAGCTGCTCTTCCAGGTCCTTTGCTGTCTCTGAGTCTATATAGAAAAAGTACCCAGCCTGGTCAGACGCCTCTCGTCCCAGCTCCGCTGACCCAGCCTGCAGCGCAGGTGCTGACGCCGCTGACCCGGACTGGCTGTCAGTGGCGCAGCCCCTGGCAGCTGCGCGGTCGTTCAATGGCTGTGCTGATTTGCGGTCCAGTGGCGCGGCCGGTCCCTCACCACACAACAGAGGACGCCGCCCGCCTCACCACTAATGACTGTGAGATCAGTCCCCACTGGTGCCACCGCAGCTCTACACAGTCAAAGCGAGTTTTTGAAATGACGGAAAATACTCCAGCGTACTGCAGGGCTCAATTCGTAGCCCGCCGATGTGTCGACCACGGCACGTGTACAGCTTTTGCTATGCTCTGCCGATGCTGGAGCACTATCACGTCCTTTTTATCGCCATGAGAGAGACGGGTAATATAGAATATGTACAAGAGCCAAGAGGGAATAATAATGGTGGACAACCAAGAACGAAGTGCTCAGATTAAAAATGGGAGGACAGGGATGCAGTCTTTCGCCCCTACTGTTCAATCTGTTCATCGAAGAAGCAATGATGGAAATAAAGAAAGGTTCAGGAGTGGAATTAAAATTATAGGTGAACGGATACCAGTGATATGATTCGCTGATGACATTGCTATCCTGAGTGAAAGTGAAGAATAGTTGCATCATCTGCTGAATGGAATGAACAATGTAATGAGAACAGAACAAGGACGGAGTAAATCTGAACTGTGGATTTCTTTTGAAAGAATGTTCTTAAAAATTTTATTTTATTTACTAGCGATTCATCAAGAACATTAACACATTTAATCACACTATGCCTGCGTGGAAGTAGTTGCCAGGGAGTAACTGATGAAATTATAAGCAAAATTCCTTTTCAACAAATGTTAATTTATTCACTTTAATGGTGCCTAAAGAATTTTTAGAAAGAAACTGATTTAACATTATAATCAGAAAGCACCCTCTATATATCAAGTTACAATTTACTCAGAGGCAGAAAGACACAAATTTTTCACTGTATGAGCTTTCGGGCTGAGAATCTTGCTGCTCCCTTTTGACACGGCAGTAGTCACGACCGCTCACAACAACCTCTGAAACACTACATGGGTGCAAATCTGCAACACACCAGATTACTTTAAACTAAAAGTTTTATGAATTCACAAGCACATAAATTATGCCCCCGTAGGAGGGAAGGAAATGGTACAAAACACTACCATTAAAATATAACTTGCCACCGAAGATACAACTTGATTTTAACTTCTAAGAAAATCTTACAGCGGAAGGGTGGCAACTTTATACACTGAAATAACCGTTTAAATAAAAGCCCATGAAATTTAATCTTAAATAAAATTATACAAGGTTGGCCAAACAAGTTAAAATGCTCTACAGTACACAGAAACCGCCTCTCAAAATGATAGGCAAGATCAAAACATATTTCAGGGACTAGGCCGTTACACTCCAAGCAATAAATTTGTTAACACACCGAATCCGACAAACATGACAGAGGCAGTTCCGAACGACCGACATCCTAGCACTCCGACCGACAATCTGACCGATTTCCAACCATCAGATCCAACTGTACAAACAACAGAGAATATCGGCCGATGTCGAGTAAACCAAGATACCTTCACCTTCTAACTCGGCCTCACCAAGATCAAGGCATCAAACACCACTCAAGACAAGTTTAATAGAATACAGAAAACACAAGTCGCAACTGTGAAATCACTACAGAAGATGGCTGCGGGTTCTAGAAAACAACGCACACCACTTGTTATCACACGCGTGAACGGCTGAGGACACAACAATCCACAAATAACGAACAAATGGTAACAGTCGAGATTTAAAAGAAGTAACTAATTACTCAACTTGTGGATCCTGCTTTAGAGGAAAGCGAAATGTCGCTCTCGCAGCTAGCGCCTCCAAATGCAACAGCGCGTGCCCGTCGCCAAAAGCCCCGGCCTGGCTTCGCGCTGTGGAAACTACGTCGCTGCTCACTTCCAACGAACCAACAAGGTCCAACCACATCCCGACTGGGAAAATGGTGTTCATCCTGAGGATCCAAGAAGTCGTCGACTAAGACGACTGGCCGAGCAAACGACGAACGGCAGCCCGCTTTCGCCTACAGCGGTCCCGGCGACTACTAACACCATACGGACCCGACTGTTGCTGGCTGCTAACTCTTCCCGACTGATCCTGGTATCAGTGCTCAGCGGACCACATGTCGCCATCCGACGACCAGCCGACCGATCGACCAACGGCCTTCCGCCTGCGTCGACCACGGTCCCGGCGCGTACTTGCAGCGTGCGGACCTGCCTGCTGCTTGACTGCCAACTCGTCCAACAGCGGCGTAACGACGAACCCGACTCAGTCCACAACCCAACAGCGATTGAGACTTAGAGCCGACTGACTAACATGCGAGTGTCTGCCTTCCGACTGACTCTGTCGACTCACTGCACCGACTGGCGAGCTCAAAGCGCCCCTTAAATGCACGTGAACAGGCAACCCTTCCCCTTTCATACCAGAGGGAGACACCAAAGTGCGATTGCCAAAGCGGTGCCACCGCCAGAAACGGAGGGCGACTGCTTCACACTACGCGCTGCGGCGCGCTCTTAGCAATTTTTACCACTGCTCAAAATCCAAGAGAGACGAAGCAGCAGAAACGAGAAAAGGAACTTAACAATTGATGGTCACGAAGTAGATGAAGTTAAGGAATTCTGCTACCGAGGCAGCAAAATAACCAATGACGGACGAAGCAAGGAGGACATCAAAAGCGCTGGCAAAAAGGTCATTCCTTTTCAAGAGAAGTCTACTAGTACCAAACATAGGCCTTAGTTTGAGGAAGAAATTTTTGTCAATGTGCGTTTGGAGCACAGCATTGTTTGTATCACGGCGTAAAGCGTCGGAACACCAGTCGGAAGCAAAAGAGCGGAGAGGGATGTGAAGAAGACGTCAGCCAATTGCACTATAACCGATCCCTCTCCAGGACGACACCACTACGGCAGCGCCCTCTATGTGAAGAGCACATAAGCGCTGTCACGAATGGTCGCGGTCCAATTCTATGGGAGCATCACGATTAGGCACTTCAAGACCAGCGACTTAGGAATTGTGTATACCGAACAGATTTCTTATATTGCTTGCGACACTTCCGTGTTAATGTCAAAGTTAAGTATTGTCATCGTTATTTCGTAATAAAACTCATTAATACGATTTGCTTGAATTGTTGTCCAGCTATCCGAGGTTTCCTAGATACCCCACATCCGACGACTAGACAGGATTCATCAGTACGGTGGTGAAACATGGACTGTTGGAAAACCAGAACAAGAAGAGAAAGGAAGCATTTGAGATGTGGTGCTACAGACGCATGTTGAAAATTAGGTGGACTGGTCGAGTAAGAAATGAGGAAGTTCTGCGCAGAATCGGAGAGTAGAAGGATGTGTGGAAAATACTGACAAGTTGAAGGGGCGGGATGGTAGGACATCTGTTAGGACACCAGGGGAGACTTCCATGGTACTAGAGGTAGCTGTAGAGGGCAAAAACTGTAGAGGCAGACAGAGATTGGAATACATTCAGCAAATAGTTGAGGACGTAGGTTGCAAGTGCTACACTGAGATGAAGTGGTTGGCACGAGAGAGGAACTGGTGGCGCACCGCATCAAACCAGTTAGAAGAATGGAAGAGAAAAAAAAGACACGCTGATGAACCAAGACGTTATGAGAACCCGCTTAACAGCCTGTTAGTTCACCTTTACAATGAGATTCAGCAGAGATTCCACATGGGACTGATTCAGCAAGTCCGCTGTAAGAACAGGTCACGTAATTCCCGTGTATTACGGGCAGGTGGTTTCTGGGTCCGAATTTGGCGCCCGACAGTGTCCCGCGTGTGTTGCATCGGGTTAACATTGCGTGAATTTTGCCTGGCAAGACATCAGTGTGAGTTCACTATCACGATACTCAAATCACTGTAGCACGAAGTGGGCTTGTGACAAGGACAGATATTTTTTGGGACATTGTTCCAGGGAAAACAGCGACTCGAATAATGTTACAACTTATTTCAATACACACAGTCGTGATCACATTTAGGATCTTTTGTATTATTTTAAGATAACTGGTTTCGATCTTCTACGAGATCATTTTTCAGGAGCGTTCTCCACGCCTGAATAGCTGGACCTGCTCGACGCCAACGGTACCTATGGCCATCAAGGAATGTAAGACCTGTAGATGATACCTTGAGGTACCTTTACATCAAAAACCAACTGCAGAAAACAAAAATATACAACTGTTGTGAGTTTGACAAACATGCAACTGTTGTGAGTTTGGCAAACTTACAACCGTTGAAAAACGTTGATAACAGTTCCAAACTCTTGTAAACGTTCGGTGTCTTTATTTTTTGTTACAAAAAAGCAGCGGAAATGCATATTGACTGTAAAGATTTGCCATTTGTTATCGTTGGACATGATGCTTTTGCTCTTTCCGAGTTCATGATGAAACCGTACGCAGGATGGCAAGAGAAAGGCAGCCAGGAAAGAATGTTTAATTACCGAATATCTCGCGTTGGAAGAATTGTGGAGAATTTTTTTCGAATATTGTAAGCAGTTTATCGCTGTCTTACAACAACCACGCACTGAAGTGCTGGAAACGCAACACTAGTGACTTCTGCCACTGTGTCTTTGCAGAGTTTTCTTAAAAGAAATAAAGAAGGTGCCACAGTTTACTCACCACGTGGCAGATTTGATGGGAAGATACAGAAACAGGCAGGGTTTCGGATGGCAGTTGGAGGATGTGTCTGCAAAATAAATGTCTTCGGAGAAAGGATGGCAACGCAGGAAGAACTACAAAGAATATATGGGATGAATTTGCAATGTATTTTGTATCGGATGATGGTAAAATGAAATGGCAAGGTAAATACACTACTGGACATTAAAATTGCTACACCAAGAAGAAATGCAGATGATAAACGGGTATTCATTGGACAAAAATATTATACTAGAACTGACACGTGATTACATTTTCACGCAGTTTGGGTGCATAGATCCTGAGAAAACAGTACCCGGAACAACCACCCCTGACCGTAATAACGGCCTTGATACGCATGGGCACTGAGTCCAACAGAGTTTGGATGGCGTGTACATGTACAGCTGCCCATGCAGCTTGAACACGATACCACAGTTCATCAAGAGTAGTGACTGGCGTATTGTGAGGAGCAAGCTGCTCGGACACCATTGACCAGCCGTTTTCAATTGGTGAGAGATCTGGAGAATGTGCTGGCCAGGACTGCAGTCGAACATTTCCTGTATCCAGAATGACCGTACAGGACCTGCAACATACGGTTGTGCATTATCCTGCTGAAATGTAGGATTTGGCAGGGATCCAATGAAGGGTAGAGCCAAGGGTCGTAACACATCTGAAATGTAACTTCCACTGTTCAAAGTGCCGTCAATGCGAACAGGAGGTGACCGAGACGTGTAACCAATGGCACCCCATACCATCACGCCGGTTGATACGCCAGTATGGCGATGACGAATACACGCTTCCAATGTGCGTTCACCGCGATGTCGCCAAACACGGATGCGACCATCATGATGCTGTAAACAGAACCTGGGTTCATTCGAAAAAATGACGTTTTCCCATTCGTGCAGCCAGGTTCGTCGTTGAGAACACAATTGCAAGCACTCCTGTCTGTGATGAAGCGTCAATGGTAACCGAAGCCATGGTCTCCAAGCTGATACACCATGCTACTGCAAACGTCGTCGAACTGTTCGTGCAGATAGTTGTTGTCTAGCAAACGTCCCCATCTGTTGACTCATGGATCGAGGCGTGGCTGCACGATCCGTTACAGCCGTGGGGATAAGCTGCCTGTCATCTCGACTGCTAGTGATACGAGGCCGTTGGGATCCAGCACGGCGTTCCGTATTACCCTCCTGAACACACCGATTCCATATTCTGCTAACAGACATTGTATCTCGACCAACGCTAGCAGCAATGTAGCGATACGATAAACCGCAATCGCGACAGGCTACAATCCGACCTTTTGTTGAGTGGTACTTATGATAGGTAAATAAATTAGTGGAATCAATGTGAACTGAAGGAGAAATTAGAAAATAAATGAAGAACTTAGATTAGTTTAGATGTCTTACACACAGGGAAACAGCGGACAAAGCAGCAGTGGCAACGGTCGGCGCTTGCAAGTCAGCATAGCACGCCATCGCCCTCCCCACATAAGCGGAAGCTGTCGATTCAGCCGTCAGGGCATCGCCCGACCGGCTCACGTGTTTCTCAATTGTCACATGTGATCAAAGGCCCTCGCCTACATTCCAAGAGCCAATGACCGACGTTAAGATTCTTCGAGAAACTTTTCAACGTGACAAGAGAGGTAATGACCGTGAAGTCGTTCACCTCCAGCGAACTGAAGTGAATAAATACGCGAGACGCAGTGGGCCCAACAAGAAGAAGAGTAGTAGTAGTTTTCAGTTCAGTTTCGGTGCTGAAGACCGTCATGCAAGAAGAGACTACATCATGCACAGACGCACCAAGTCCACAATCTGAATTAAAAAGATGTTCAAATATTTTCGACAACTCTTAAAATTATGAGAGAGAATATACTTCTAAATAAAGAAAATATTACGACTGCTATGCAAACCTCTATCCTTTCACACATTAAACAATACTAACTGTGGACCTTTAGTGACTGTCATTCACACCTCATATTGAGCCAAGGGATTTTTCTCTGACACCAAATGTAACAGTTCTGACACTAAATGTAACACTTCTGTTACTTGATGTAACTGGGTTTTCTCTTTTGATGCTAGTCAATTGTCAGGATGAGCATTACTGCAAAGGGCCTTTGATTCTAAAGCATTATGTCAGGCTGAAGATTCTAAATAAATTAATTTTTCTCTCTTAACAACATGTGGGCAGGGCGAGTTCTTCCTTCGCTCGGGTATGAGGTGGAATGAAACAGCATTTTTACATAAGACAACTTTTATTCAAAGTGTTGTGTAGTGTCGGCAGACTTGCCAACACTACGCACACTAATTGAAAGAGGCGGCCACGATGCACGCGCTAACTCACGCAGGCGGGCGTTAGGTCTGAAACAGGATACGTAATGAATGCTATAAAGAAAAGTACGTAGCTGCTGGAATACTTAACTTTAATCCATCATTTGTATACAGCGTTCTTGATGATACAAGTGAGACTCTCTCTAGATAAATGCAATATAATGCTAATGGCGCCTTGCTAGGTCGTAGCCATGGACTTAGCTGAAGGCTATTCTATCTCTCGGCAAATGAGAGAAAGGCTTCGTCAGTGTAGTCGCTAGCAAAGTCGTCCGTACAACTGGGGCGAGTGCTAGTCCGTCTCTCGAGACCTGCCGTGTGGTGGCGCTCGGTCTGTGATCACTGACAGTGGCGACACGCGGGTCCGACATGTACTAATGGACCGCGGCCGATTTCAAGCTACCACCTAGCAAGTGTGGTGGCTGGCGGTGACACCACATGTTGTTCATCCTTACTGGATGTTCTGGCTGGGTAGAGCGGCAGCTGTGTCGTTTGCGAAGCCTTCTGCTGCGGCAGTGGCGGCGTCTGATTACGCGTGACATTATTTAAACAGTTGTGTGTGGTTAAGCAAACCGGTTCAATCCCTCCCACCCTAGATTCCTCAGCAGCAGCCTTGGTAACTCCTTTTTCAGGTAAACCTGGCGAAGATATAACAGCCTTTTTTGATGATTTAGAAGCAGCTGCAAAGTTAGGATCATGGTCAGATGAACAGCTCTTACAAATGAGAAAGTTAAGATTGATAGGAGAGGCTAAAGCACACGCATTATACAATGAAGAATTACGGAATGCTCCAACATTTGAGGAATTGAAGAAAGGATTACTTAAACGTTTTCAAAAACAGAACAGCTGTAGATTTTATAGGGAAAAATTAAAAACTATCACTCAGAGGCAAAACGAGCCGTTAGAAAGCTTTGTAGATAGGATTAGAAAAGTTAATATTAACACCTATCAGTTGACAACCAGTGATGAAGCAAATAAAGTTATTTTACAAGAGGCAGAAGATAGAGCTCTGGATACATTTTTACGTGGGTTACCTCCTGAAACGTCCCGTCGTGTCAGGGCAGAGTTTCCTAAAAATTTTGCGGAAGCTGTATCTGTGGCGCCGGCTTTCGAAGAAATAGACATTGCCACCAGATACAAGGAGTACGATCGACAGGGACATGTAACAAAACACTGCAGACAACGTCAACGCACTAATTGTCAAAGAATAGGTCACACATTCAAGGAATGCAGGTATAAGAAAGTTTTTGGAAGTAGAAATCAGTTAAACTCAAACGGGAATGTCGGAGCCGCCGCCAGGCGTTCCCAATAAAATTTTATGCCATTAAGGCGAATATGAAGGCGGAATGCTGGTTATCTGCTACCATACAGGATAAAGAGGTAAGGATACTGGTGGATACAGGCGCAAACGTATCAATAGTGAGTAATGAATGCATTGGAGAAAATGCAAGGTACAGATTGAGTGGGGTAGGAGGAGATACAGTGAAGTCGTTAGGATGTACATCATTGATTTTCTATATTCACGGTGTACAATTTCAAGAATATGTAGAAGTGGGAACAAAGGTAACTGACGGGTACGACGCGATCCTAGGGCTGGATTTCCCGAATAAACATCACACTAAAATCGACCTCAGACAGCAAACTGTAGAACTTAGCGGAATAGTGTTTCAGCTAGGTATCACCGCTGCAAAGGGCCCGCTGCCGCAAGATTTCCTCAACCGGGAGGCGAAATCAACTACACCGATTTGCGGGATAAGATACCATTTGGCTCAGGAAAACTTTTCTGGATGACCGTTGACCCCGAGGTACCTACAGATACAGTATGTCTAGTAAAGCCACTAGAGGAAAATGAGGAATTAGATGTATCACATTGTTTTGTACGTAGAAGTGTTCTACGGGTTCAAGACGTTGAGGGAAAAAGAAAAGTACCGGTACATATTGACGATTTCGAAGTGGAGGAAAAAGAGTTGCATAAGGGAATATTAGTAGCTACAGTCAGTACTTTTGAAGAAGAAGATTTCATTTGGTCAGATATTACTGATGGTCAGAAACCAGACGCCTATAAAACCGCATTACGCCAGAAGATAGAGCATTTGAAAGGAAATGATAGAGACACGACAGAAGCAGTTTTAGTTGAGTTACAAGACTTATTTAATGCAGAAGGTCCACTGCCAGCAACAGATATCACACAGCATAGGATCCCAACAGGAAATAGCCCCCCAGTTTATAGGAAGTCTTATAGAGTTCCGCATCACTTACAGCCAGTGCTGGATGAATTTTTAGAACAGCATCTAAAAGATGGAATTATAGAATATTCTGATTCGCCTTATAATTCAAATATTGTAATTATTCCAAAGAAGTCTCCCGACGGTACGAAACGGTACAGATTTTGTTGTGACTACAGACACCTTAACAAACAAACTATCTCAGATGTCTATCCTCTTCCAAACATTACAGGTATCATTGACAGTTTGAGTAACAGTAAATACTTTTCAACAATCGATTTACGTAGCGGATATCATCAATTGGAAGTTGCACCTGAAGATAGGCATAAATCAGCATTTTCTATCCTTGGAGGCCACTGGCAATTTAAAAGAATGCCTTTCGACTTGAAAAATGCACCAGCAACTTTTCAAAGACTACTCGATGGAGTATTGCGAAGACTCAAAACTCAGCTATGTTGTGTATATCGAGCCGGCCGAAGTGGCCGTGCGGTTAAAGGCGCTGCAGTCTGGAACCGCAAGACCGCTACGGTCGCAGGTTCGAATCCTGCCTCGTGCATGGATGTTTGTGATGTCCTTAGGTTAGTTAGGTTTAACTGGTTCTAAGTCCTAGGGGACTAATGACCTCGGCAGTTGAGTCCCATAGTGATCAGAGCCATTTGTGTATATCGAGACGATATTATTGTATTCTAAGTCGAAACAAGGTCCCCGGAGTAGACAACATTCCATTAAAGCTACTGACGGCCTTGGGAGAGCCAGTCCTGACAAAACTCTACCATCTGGTGAGCAAGATGTATGAGACAGGCGAAATACCCTCAGACTTCAAGAAGAATATAATAATTCCAATCCCAAAGAAAGCAGGTGTTGGCAGATGTGAAAATTACCGAACTATCAATTTAATAAGTCACGGCTGCAAAATACTAATGCCAATTCTTTACAGACGAATGGAAAAACTAGTAGAAGCCGACCTAGGGGAAGATCAGTCTGGATTCCGTAGAAATATTGGAACACGTGAGGCAATACTGACCCTACGACTTATCTTAGAAGAAAGATTAAGGAAAGGCAAACCTACGTTTCTAGCATTTGTAGACATAGAGAAAGCTTTTGACAATGTTGACTGGAATACTCTCTTTCAAATTCTGAAGGTGGCAGGGATAAAATACAGGGAGCGAAAGGCTATTTACAATTTGTATAGAAACCAAATGGCAGTTATAAGAGTTGAGGGGCATGAAAGGGAAGCAGTGGTTGGGAAGGGAGTGACACAGGGTTGTAGCCTCTCCCCGATGTTATTAAATCTGTATATTTAGCAAGCAGTGAAGGAAACAAAAGAAAAATTCGGAGTAGGTATTAAAATCCATGGAGAAGAAATAAAAACTTTGAGGTTCGTCGATGACATTGTAATTCTGTCAGAGACAGCAAAGGACTTGGAAGAGCAGTTGAACGGAATGGATAGTGTCTTGAAAGGAGGATATAAGATGAACATCAACAAAAACAAAACGAGGATAATGGAATGTAGTCGAATTAAGTCGGGTGATGCTGAGGGAATTAGATTAGGAAATGAGACACTTAAAGTAGTAAAGGAGTTTTGCTATTTGGGGAGAAAAATAACTGATGATGGTCGAAGTAGAGAGGATATAAAATGTAGACTAGCAATGGCAAGGAAAGCGTTTCTGAAGAAGAGAAATTTGTTAACATCGAGTATAGATTTAAGTGTGAGGAAATCGTTTCTGAAAGTATTTGTATGGAGTGTAGCCATGTATGGAAGTGAAACATGGACAATAAATAGTTTGGACAAGAAGAGAATAGAAGCTTTTGAAATGTGGTGCTACAGGAAAATATTGAAGATTAGGTGGGTAGATCACATAACTAATGAGGAGTTATTGGATAGGATTGAGGAGAAGAGGAGTTTGTGGCACAACTTGACTAGAAGAAGCGATCGGTTGGTAGGACATGTCCTGAGGCATCAAGGAATCACAAATTTAGCATTGGATGGCAGTGTGGAGGGTTAAAATCGTAGAAGGAGACCAAGAGATGAATACACCAAGCAGATTCAGAAGGATGTAGGTTGCAGTAGGTACTGGGAGATGAAGAAGCTTGCACAGGATAGAGTAGCATGGAGAGATGCATCAAACCAGTCTCAGGACTGAAGACCACAACAACAACAACATATTGTATTCTCCAAAGACATTAATGAACATGCTGTGCGTCTGCATAATGCTTTTCAGAGACTTAGAAAAGCTAAATTAACATTAAATATGGAAAAATGTAGTTTTTCATTGAGAGAGGTTACATACCTAGGGCACGTCATTAGTGAAAAAGGAACTAAATCAGATCCTTGATTAATTTCGGCAGTTAAGGAATTCCATACACCACAACGCGTTAAGGAAGTATAATGTTTCATTGGTCTCGCAACGTATTACCGAAAGTATGTTCAAAATTTTGCTGAAATTGCCCGACCCTTAACCAAATTGTTGAAAAAGGGTGCAAAATTTCATTGGTCTTAAGATTGTGATTCAGCATTTCAAACCCTTAAAGATAAGTTAACACACAGTCCAGTATTAGCCTACCCTGATTATAACAAAGAATTTATTTTATCCTGTGATGCAAGTGGTCATTCAGTAGGAGTTGTTTTGAGTCAGAATATTAATGGCACGGAACACCCCATAGCCTACGCTTCGAGACAACTAACAACGGCAGATTTAAATTATTCCACAACGGAGAAAGAATTATTAAGTGTTATTGATGGCATCAAATACTTTAAATGTTACTTGTATGGTAGGAAATTCAAGATTAATATAGACCACGCAGCTTTAAAATGGTTGCTTGGGTTAAAGGATCCATCTAGTCGTCTTACCCGTTGGGCCCTATGTCTTTCCGAAATGGATTGCGAAGTTATCCATAAAACAAGCAGAAGTGTTACGTTTAGTGTCAGAACTGTTACACTTTATCAAAGTCGGAAACGTGATGGTACGCATTTCTCCTCCTTACGCGAGGCATCACAGCAACGTTTCACCAGGCAACGCCGGTCAACTGTTGTTTGCGTATGAGAAATCGGTTGGAAACTTTCCTCATGTCAGCACGTTATAGCTGTCGCCACCTGCGCCAATCTTGTATGAATGCTCTGAGTAGCTAATCATTTGCATATCACAGCATCTTTTTCCTGTCGGTTAAATTTCGCGTCTGTAGCACGTCACCTTTTAATGGCCAGTAGTGTAGGAACAAAGAAATATCGAGTAAAAAGTAAATGTAATTAAAAACATCCGAACAAAACCCTTATAGATTTAGATATTAACAATGTAAGGCATTAATTTGCAAACCACTTTGTATCAGATGTTGACAAAATGATATGAAAAGAGAAATAAATTTCCTTTGAAAATACAGTTGTAATTACAAAATTTCCGACCAGAAGTGTTACAGCTTCAATTACACTAATGAATGTCATTTTACTTACGATTGTAAATATTTTTCTCCCAGACTTCTTCACGCCCTCCAAATACTTCATATGTTTGTAAAATATCCATTTCGGAACGTAGATCTTAGCTATCCCAGACCCACTTTTATTTCTGACCATTTTATAATGCTCACAATTGTACTGTGTTTTCATATTTGTCCATTTCCTTTCACACCCCACAAGCGGTACACCAATTTTATCCAAAACGTCTTTCAACAAATCTTTTCTCTTATATCTGTTTTTATATGCAGAATCTGAAGGATCCTACAGTGGTTTCCTCATTTAAATTTTTGGATCTGTTGCCATTGTCGAAAGAAACGCAGCAGACGTCACGGCAAATGCGCATGCGCAGGTCACACAGCTCTGCCGTGTTTTTGCTCACTGACTATAAATTACACACTCGAGACAAAACTTTCCTCAACTAGTTGTTCAGATTCGCGATTTCAAGCAACTGTTGACAACAGCTGAAAACAGTCAAACTTCGAGTTGGAAACATTTGTCAACCGAGTTTGTTGGCGTTGGTTTTCTGTGTGAAGGTACCTTTAAAAGATCGCAACCGGTTGTCTAAAAATGAAGATAAACAACATAAATACGATCACGATTCTGTGTATTGAAATAAGTTAAGGACAGATATCCTGCTGGAAGATGCCTTCGCTGTTGGAGAAGACACCAGTCACGAAGAAGTATGAAGGTGCTTAGCAATAATGTTCACGTAGGCCACAGCCGCCATCGAGTCTCCGATTGCTATCGCTCACGTCGTATGCGGACGCAACCATCAACCTGCTGTAACAGTAATTGTGATCCATCTGAGCAGGCAACAAGTTTCCAGTGACGTACGGTCCAGTTACAGTGATTTCTTGCCAACTACGGTCGTAGTTTATGATATTATTGAGTCAAATGTGCGAACAGGAAGGTGTGGAACCCAATCGCAGTAGAGTTTTGGAACGTATATTGTATTCGAACATTATGAGTTATCTCGGAGGAAACGATTTATTGACAAACATCCAACTCGGATTCAGAAATATCGTTCTTGCGAACCACAACTAGCCCTTTATTCTCACGAAGTAATGAGTGATATTGATAGGGGATGTCAAATGGATTCCATACTTTTAGATCTCCAGAAGGCTTTTGACACTGTAACTTCAGAAGAGACTTCTAATCAAATTGAGTGCCTATGTGCTATCGCCTGAGTTGTGCGACTGGATCGTGATTTCCTGTCAGATAGGTCACAGTTCGTAGTAACTGACGGAAAGATATCAAGTAAAACACAAGTAATATCTGGCCTTCCCCAAGTAAGTGTTCTTGGGCATCTGTTGTTCCTGATCTACATAAACCATTTAGGAGACAATCTGAGTACAACTCTTACGTTCTATGCGGACGATGCTGTTATTTATCGTCTTATAAGGTCATCAGATGACCAAAACAAAATGCAAAACTATTTAGAGAAGATATCTGTATGTTACGAAAATTGGCAATTGACTTTAAATAATGAAGAGTGTGAAGTCATGCTACACTATAAATTAAACTGATATAATGGCTCTAAGTTGAACTAAATACTTAGGGATTCCAATTTCGAATAACTTAAGTGGGAACGATCACATTGATAAGGTCCGCGGTATTGCAAACCAAAGAATACGATTTATTGACTGAACACTGACAGAATGCGACGGGTCGACTAAAGAGGCAGCCTACGCAACGTTTGTTCGCCCTCTTCTGGAGTGCTGGTGGGCAGTGTGGAAAACGCATCAGATGGGACTGACGGAGATCATCGAAACAGTTCAAAGGGCAGCTCGTTTCGTACTATGGCGAAATAGGCGCTACGGATATGATACGTGTATTGTGGTGGCAATCATTAAAACAAAGAAGTTTTGCCTTGCAGCAGGATCTTCTCATGAAATTTCAAACACCATTTTTCTCCTGAGAGGTTAAAATAGCTTTTTGGGGACTACCCATACACGAGGTAATGATCACAACACTAAAATAAGAGAAACTATACTTCGCACAGAAACATTTAAGTGTTCGCTTTTCTCGCGCGATGTTCGATAATGGGACTGTAGAGAAATATCCTGAAGATGGTTCGATGGTCCCTCTGTCCCGCACTTAACTGTAAACTGCAGAGCATGTCTGTAGACTTAGATGTAATAATGTGTAATGTGTGATGAACTGTGCGCTCCGAAACACTTGTGTCTGCACCGGCATTGTACTGTGTCGTCATGTCTGTCACATACGAACCCATGTCCTGGTTTACGCAACGGTCACGTCTTCAACCACCACTTTCTGTGATCAGGAGTGGACGTCGAACGCCTTGTCACCCACATGTGGTTTCACCGTCCTTCAACCACTTTCCGTAGATGCTCACGGCAGTAGCACCGAGAACAGCCGAACGGTTTCGCTGTTTCCGAGATGCTCATTCCGGGCGCCGGGCCATGTCTGCTCGTTATCATACTGGCTTATGTCAGCGGTTTTCCGCATCTGCTGCCCGTACCATCGCTGGAAAGATTCCCCATTCGTCGCTGCTCCATTTACGTAGACACTTCACTCACCATGAAATGAGTCTGTAACACCATCAAGTGGCATTCAGTCTGGCAATGTGTAGTAATAATAACGTTGTGTCAGATTACTGAATAACAGCATTTATTCTTTCCAAATAACAGCTCACTTAAGAATATGAAGTAAAATCAATCTGTTGAAACATTTGCAGATATATTCACAACTTGGAACCACACGTCGCAAAACTAACAAACCAAGCTAACAGTTTACGTAACATTGCGTGTGACGAATAAAGGGTGTTAAAGAAACAGTATTCAATAATTTGACAGGTGGTAGTGTGGGGCGACGGGTTAGATAGCACAATAAAGCTTCTCCATTTTTACAAGGCCCTGAAAACTATTTTTGCCGTCAGCCAGAAAGCGATGGAGAACATACTGACCATAATTCCCAGTCTGCAAGTCCACAATCTTCTTGTGCTCACTGAATGAAAATGTTAATGTAGATATTTACTCAACAGGATCAGGAATTATTACTATAAATACAAGTTTTGGACTCCAAATAACTAATATATTCAATAAAAGTTAACACGCACAAACATAATAATACTGCTGATAATAATGATAATGTGCCCTTTGATTGTGGTACCATACACAATCATTAAACCGGCTCCAGGGAGGTAGGGTGCCCTTCCCTACTCCTCCACTGGGGTAATTCCTGTCTGGCGCGACCACGTCGCAGGGGGGGGGGGGGGGGGGGGCATCCTTCACTTCAGTAGGTCGGAGTGCTACGGTGGCTGAATTCAAGCGGGGACCCAATCCCGTAGGGTATAACACGGAACCCATGGCCAGCGTTACAGGTGAAGACCTTAATAGCAGCGACGGTGGAGAAGGAAGACTTCGGAACAGCGTAGCTGGCAGATGAGGCAACCCTCCTTCCTGGGGATTAAATCAAAAGGGAACCACTGCCTTGTGGTGGAGGAGATACTCCAAAGGCTAAGGGAGATAACCCCCAACAGAAAATCCTTTCTTGCGCAAGGCCTAGCAAGCCAGTAGGAAAATCTTCATATATTTCTCTCAAAACACAGATGAGCCTCGGAACGAACCACTCAGGATTTGACCCCACTGCTTCTTCAAGTAATGATGGGAGACCTGATGATATTCATCGGTACAAGAAGATGAAACCAAATACACTAAAAAATAACCTAAATATAGGCACCCTTAATATATTTAACATCAATGGAAAAATGGAAGAAATGACAGACGTACTAATAGAGAGAAAGATATATTGGGATTAAGTGAAACAAAGTGAAAGAGAAATGGTGAGAAGAATTTGAGAGGAGGAGGAAAACTTTACTGGAGTGGGAACAACAGGTTTGGAAGAAATGGTGTGTCAGTGATGGTGAATAAGAATGCACAAAGCTGTATTGAAAGTGTGAGATATATATCAGACAGGATCATAATCTTACACCTGAGATTCCAAAAAGAAACACTAAAAGTAATCCAGATTTACGCACCTCAAGTGGGATGTACCTAAGAAGAGAAGATGGACTTTGAAAATGAGTTAGAGAACCATATAGAGGGTGATAATATAGTAATGGGAGATTTTAATGCACAGGTAGGCAAAGACAGATAGTGATTTGAGCAAGTGTTGAGATGTTTTGGATATGGAGGCAGAAATGAAGAAGGAGAAAGACTCCTGGATTTGTGCCAGAGGAATGGAATGAAAATAGCAAACAGCTGGTTTATGAAGAGAGAAAGACATATTATCACCAGATACACTTGGGATGGAAGAACCAAGAGTGTAATTGATTATATTCTAGCAGATATGGAATGTTGAGAGAAAAGAAATTGTATAAAATGATGAAAAATAAAAGGAAGGCTTCTGAAGTGCCAGTAAAGATGGAAGCAGAGGACGGTACCGTGACTGAAGGTCCAGGGAATATAAAAGATCTCTGGAAAGAACATTTTAAGAAACTGTTAAACGCTGAGGAGCAGATACACGAGGAAACAACAAATAATGGAGAAACTGAGAAAAGTTGGGAAGTAGAATTAGGACAAATTACACTGGAAGAATGGAAATAGCTGTGAAGAAGATGAATGGGAGGGGGGGGGGGGGGGAAGCCCCAAGAACTGATGAAGCATCAGTGGACATGATAAGAGCAGCAGGTCCAGTAGGAATGCAGTCGCTGTATAGAGTACTATCAAGTGTGTGAAGAAATAGTACAATACCTGACGACTGGAGAAGAGGAGACATTGTTCCCATATTTGTAAAAACTACAGAGGAATAACCCTTATGCCGACCGGAATGGCCGTGCGGTTCTAGGCACCACAGTCTGGAACCGAGTGACCGCTACGGTCGCAGGTTCGAATCCTGTCTCGGGCATGGATGTGTGTGGTGTCCTTAGGTTAGTTAGGTTTAATTAGTTCTAAGTTCTAAGCGACTAATAACCTCAGAAGTTAAGTCGCATAGTGCTCAGAGCCATTTTAATCATTTTTTTCTTAACCCTTATGAGTCATACAGCCAGGATTTTTGAAAGAATTTTGCTAAATCCAATAAGTGAATAGATAGAAAAGGAGCTCAGTGAAGTACAGCAGGAGTTTAGGAAAGGAAGAAGCACGATCGACCTGATATTTTCTATCTGTCAACTGATGGAAAAAAGTTGGGAGTATAACAAGAGGGTGATAATATTTTTTATAGACACAGAAAAAGCATATGACTCAGTTAACAGGGAAACTTTGGGAAGAAATGAAGTAGATAGATGTAGAAGATGGATACATTAATGTTATAAAGACAATGTACAGAGGACACAATTGTAGAATTAGAACACCATTGGGGGAACTCTGAATACTTCAAATGAGAGAAGGACATAAATAAGGAAGTATTCTATCTCCTGCACTTTTTAATGTTGTGATGGGGGGAATGACGAGGGTAGTTAATGATATAGTAAAAAACAGACAAAAATATGATTTTTTCAGATGATATGATAATATGGGGTGATGTGTACAGTTACAACTTGATGCGTGGAAGGAAATTATGAAAAGGTATGGATTAAAAATAAATAAATATATGAATGAAGTAATGGTATATGGAAGAGAGAAAGGGATCAACGTAAATATCACCTCGAATGGAGAACCCCTCAAAGTGGTAGAAAGTTTCACTTATTTAGGTACTGAAATATCTAGGGATGGAAGAATAACCAACGATATTAATAGGAGGTTACAGAAGGGAGGCAATTTCTACCAAACAATAAAACACCTCATTTGGAATAAGGAAGTTTCAGAAAAAGCAAAACTCCTTATGTATAAGAATTATTACTTCCCTATTGTCACCTATGGTGGAGAAACAACGACAGTGACAGAAAGGGACTGGAGCATATTGCAAGCAGGGGAAATGAAATTTCTCAGAGCAGTTAAGGGAAAAGCAAGAATGGACAGAGTAAGGAATGTAGAGATTAAAAAGGACCTTAAACAAGAAAGTATGAGAGAAGAAATTGAAAAAAAAGGGATTAAGATGGTATGGGCATGTTAAGTGGATGCATGGCCAGAGACTCCCCAAAATTATGGAAGAACTAAAAATGGATGGAAAAAGACCTAGAGGGCGCCCAAGAACATGGTGGAAAATGGAAGTGAGAATATCTGTGAAAAGGAGAGGTGTGACCTGGCAGCAGGTGGAGGGAGAAAAGTGGTGGGAGGATCGAGAAATGGAGAGGACTCGTCAGCACCCAGCAGTAGCTGGAGCGGGATCCGGATGTAGAATAAACATCATAATCAGCAATATTAGAGGCGACCTCTACGGTAAGTCCCAAGTAAAATGGTCTGTTGCCCTGACTTGGCTCATCAAAGTTAATTGCTCGCTACAAGACTGGAAGATAATCTCACCACTTTCCACGCGGTTTTCTCAACATTACAGGCGACACACAAAACGTTACTTCCGTGGAATCTAAACGATACAGGACGGTGTACAGTCCTCACGCGTTCACTTCCTACTTTTACTAAAAACATGCGTTCTGTAGGTGCCTAGCTCTGACAGCATCCGAGGCAGCGCTTAAGCCGGCATTTGACTGATGCAGACAGATTGGCAGCTTAGTGCGAACTGTCTCGCTCCACTGTTTTTTTTTCCTTTATTGTAATTTTACACCTTATACAAGGTGGGCTGGCAGCGGGAATTGTACGCCGCTCTTCAGCCGCAGGCAGTACAAATAGAGAAAAACAATGAAGACAAGGAAGTAACAGAACATAACGGTGGTTAAAAAACAGTAGACACAGTAATTAAAAAACACAAAGCCATTCACACGCAAAGAAAACAAAAGACTGTAGGCACTGTGCACGAGCACTGACGATGGAGATGACATACGTGAACGATGGAGCGTGGAGCGTGGGCGGCGAAACACATTAAAGCACAACACGAAGGCACGCACACGAAAAAGTGATGGCGATGATCTCCCGCGCGCTAATGTTCAATTAACGTGTGCGAGTCCGGGGACCTGCCAAAGGGGACAAGAATGTGGGGGAGAAGGGAGAAGGGAGAGTGGAGATGCCAGGCCAGAGGAGATGGGGGGATGAAAGAAGGTATGGGGGAAGGAAGGGAGGAGGGAGAGAAGGCAGAGAGGGTGCCCTGAGGAAAAAACACAGGAAGTGGGGGAGGAGGATCAAAGTTGATAGGAGGGGTAGATGGAGGGGATGAGGGTATCATCAGGCAGGGGGAGCAGGTGGAAGCCACCTTGGGAGAGGGTAAGGAGAGTGGAGAGATGGAGAGCAGGTGGGACGTGGGAATACAGGTGCGGCAGGGATAGGGCAGATGAGGGATTTATAGGTGTGGAGGATGGTGGAGGGGTTCGGACACCACGTGCGGTCAGAAAGGAGCTTGAGGAGGAGTCAGAAGTGTGCCTTGGCTTGGATTGTGGGGGGTCCAGAAGAGGCGACGGTCAAGGGTGATGCCAAGGCACTTAAGGGTGAGGGTGAGGGCGATAGGACGGAAGGAAGGGGTGGTTTTGCCTACAATGAGCGCCTGGGTCTTGGAAGGATTGACCTTGAGCAACCACTGGTTGCACAAAGCGGTGAACCGGTTAATATGGGATTGGAGAAGGTATTGGGAGCGCTGCAAGGTGGGGGTGAGAGCAAGGAAGGCAGTGTCATCAGCGTACTGGAGAAGGTGGATCGAGAGTGAAGGTGGCGATATGTCTGACATATGCAAAAGCTACAGAAGAGGGGAGAGGACGGAACCTTGGGGCACACCAGCAGAGGGGAAAAAGGTGTAGGAATCCGTGTCATGGATGGTGACGTAGGTAGGACGTTGAGAAAGAAAGGACCCGATCAGATGGGCGTAGTTGATAGGAAGGGCGATAGTTTGGAGTTTTAAGAGGAGACTGGAATGCCACACATGGTCATAGGCGCGTTCAAGGTCAAGGGAAAGGAAGATAGCAGAGCGAAAGGAATTGAGCTGTTCAGAGAGGAGATGAGTGAGGTGAAGGAGAAGGTCACCGGTAGAGAAGGACGGCCAAAAGCCACACTGGGTAACGGGAAGGAGGCGGTGCTGGCGGAGATGCTGGTGGATGTGTTGGGTAAGGATGGATTCCAGGACCTTGCTGAAGACCAAGGTAAGGCTGATGGGATGGTAGGATGAGACAGCGGACGGCAGTTTGTCAGGTTTAAGGAACATCAGGGTATGGGAGGTTTTCCACAGGTTGGAGTAGTAGCCAGTGGACAGCACCACATTATAGAGCCTGGCCAGGTTGGAGAGGAAGGAGGCAGGAGCTTCACAAAGGTGGCGATAGGTGACACGATCATGACTAGGAGTGGTGTTGCGTTTCGTGTGGAGTGTAGCGATGATATCCTGGGTAGTGATCGGGGAATTGAGTTTGTTGTGTGCAATGTTGTCCAAGTATTGGAAACCAGGAGCAAGGGGAGGGACAGAGGTGTCAGGTCGATCACGGACACCCGGAAAGAGGGAGTAACTGAACTGGGGATCGTCTGGGATGTTAAAGACCTCAGAGAGGTAGGAAGCAAAGTGATTGGGCTTACTAAGGTTGTCAGGGAAGGTTTGGTTATCATGAAGGAGAGGGTAGTAGGGGAACGGTTTAGATCGAGTAAGGTGGTAGAAGGCTGACCAGTACTTGGACGAGTTGATAGGAAGTGTAGAATTAAGACGAGTTCATGACTGTCGACAGTCCTGGCGTCTGTTAGCCGCAAGCAAGTTTCTGATGTGTCGTTGTAGTTGCCAGTGGCGTCGTAGTGTGTCCGGGTCATGCATGTGAAGGAAGGAACGGTAGAGACGGTGGGATTCACAGAGTAGGAAGACGGTCTGTGTGGGTAGAGTAGGACGGTGGGAGTGGATGGTGATGGAAGGGGCATGTGCCTCCACGGCCTCAGAAAAGGTATGCTGGAGAAAGGAGGCGGCATGGGTAACATCATCAGGACAGAGGTAGGTGAAGGGGTGGCTATCGACCTGGGTAGAGAGAGTATCCTGGTAGGCATTCCAGTCGGCAAGGGAATAGTCATGGCAATTGAATCTCAATGTAGACAAGTGTAATGTGCTGCGAATACTCAGAAAGATAGATCCTTTATCATTTAGCTACAAAATAGCAGGTCAGCAACTGGAAGCAGTTAATACCATAAATTATCTGGGAGTACGCATTAGGAGTGATTTAAAATGGAATGATCATATAATGTTGATCGTCGGTAAAGCAGATGCCAGACTGAGATTCATTGGAAGAATCCTAAGGAAATGCAATCCGAAAACAAAGGAAGTAGGTTACAGTACGCTTGAATACTGCTCAGCAGTGTGGGATCCGTACCAGATAGGGTTGATAGAAGATATAGAGAAGATCCAACGGAGAGCAGCGCGCTTCGTTACAGGATCATTTAGTAATCGCGAAAGCGTTACAGAGATGATAGATAAACTCCAGTGGAAGACTCTGCAGGAGAGACGCTCAGTAGCTCGGTACGGGCTTTTGTCAAAGTTTCGAGAACATACCTTCACTGAAGAGTCAAGCAGTATATTGCTCCCTCCTACATATATCTCGCGAAGAGACCATGAGGATAAAATCAGAGAGATTAGAGCCCACACAGAGGCATACCGACAATCCTTCTTTCCACGAACAATACGAGACTGGAACAGAAGGCAGAACCGATAGAAGTACTCAAGGTACCCTCCGCCACACACCGTCAGGTGGCTTGCGAAGTATGGATGTAGATGTAGATAGATGTAGACATATTTTGGGATGTGGGTAATGACCGTCTGAAAAGGTGAGGAGGACAGGCAGATGGTCACTACCAATGGCGTTCAGGACATCCACTGCTATGCAGCCAAGGAGGTTAGGGGAGGAGAGGATGACATCTGGAGTGGAGTTGGATTCAGGGTGGGTGTGCTGGGGAATGGGAATGATGTCGCCTTGTAGGGAGGAGAGGAACTGACGGCACCGACATAACTGAGTGGCAGAATGACTATGGATGTTGAGATTGGCGGCGATTACGTAGGAGGAGAAGGTACAGTCAATTTGGGAGAGGAAGTCAAAAGGAATAGTGGCGTTAGGGCGGACATAGATGGTGGCGCAGAGGATAGGAAGGCCAGGGAAGAAGAGACTAAGGATCAGGTGTTCAGTGGGGTTGGGAAGGAGAAGTTGGAGCCGAACAGGGATCTGGCAGTGGTGGCCAATGGCTACTCCGCCACATGCTATCGGGAGCGGATTATCGGAGTGGTGAAGGAGGTAGGGCGAAGTGTGTAAGGTGTGTTGTGGCTGATAAAAGGTTTCATTAAGGAGGAAGGCATCCACGAAGTGGGTTGCGAGTATGTGCAGCAGGAGGTCGTTGTTGGTGGGAAGGGACGGATGTTATTAAACAATATACCTTGCTGTCGCGCCATGACAGGGCTTTATACGAGGGTGTTGAGACGGGAGAAGGAGAAATGGTCCTGATTATGGGAGTAGCTGGCATACATGTTGAGGTGGGAGATGGATCGGGAGGTGAGGGATATCTGCTGGAGGGTGTGGGGGCGCTGGAATGGGTGGACATTCTGGAGGACAATGGTTATGATGAGGTCCTCAGCGGTGGGGGGGGGGGGGAGACGAAGGGAATTGGCAGGAGGGGTGAGGGCGTTCAGAGGGTGGACAGGGACGGTGAGTTCAGGAGTGGTGGGGGGGTCGGGCCTTGTATTTCTGGGAGTAAGTGGGATGCAGGAAGTTGCAGATATTTCAGGAGGGAGGGGACTGTAGGTTGGGGCACTGCTGGAGGAAGTGCGCCTGTTTACAGTGTGGGTAGACAGGGGTCTCGCAGCACTCACATGTAGGATGTGCATTGTAGCGCAGACACCTTTGGCAGCGGAGGGATTGAGGAGGGGAACAGGAGGGGTCGACCTTATATCGTTGATGGAAGGGGATGGCACCCTCCTTCAGGAAATGGTTGATGGATGGGGTATGTTCTGAGAACACCAGCATAAGGCGGGTGGGGCCGGCGGGGTTGAAGATCCAGGGGACTGCCGGAATTTCTAAGGGTGGGTGTGCCTTAAGCTTCGCCAACACCTCCTCCTCCGTGATCGTCAGACTAATCACGGCGGTGTTGGTCAGTGGGCGATGTGGGGTTTGGGGTTGGTGGGAGGTGATGGGGGAGGTGGAGGAGTGAGGGAGGCATTTGGGCCAAATCGACAGAGTAGAGTATGTCTGTGTGAAGGGTGGGACTATGGAGGAGATGAGAACGGAATCTCGGTGGGGAGTGAGGAGGGAGATGGGGGCTCCGGGAAAGTGTTGATGGAGGAGGAGCATGAGGTTCTGGGCCTCGAGGACGAAGGGATCAGGTGGAGTTATTTGTAGGAGGAGGGGGAGGAGGAGAGGAGGAGGAGGATGTAGCAGGGACAGGCGGGGAGACATTCATGGCATCCTGGGGGGGGGGGGGAGAGGACTGGGCTGGGCATTTTTGGGAGCAGAGGAGGCAAGGGTACCACTGGGGTGCTTTACAGTGCCTGAAGGGTGAGAGGAGGCATGTGAGACAGGAGCTACTGGGAGATGGTGGGAAGTGGCAGGTCCCGGCATGCATGCTGGAGCTGGCGCCAGAGACAGGGATGGCTATAGCGAAGGCGATGGCAATGGTGATGACGATGGTGAAGGCGAGGGCGAGAGCAGGGCGTGTGCCGTGGCACTCTGGGCCACTACCCTGGTGGGGGCTGCTGAGATGGAGGGAACGGAGTGAGGGAGTGGAGGGGAAGGGATCAGAGGAGGAAGCATGGGAGGAAGGAGCTGGGGATGGGGCGACCAAGAGCGAAGGAGAAGGGAGGGTGAGAAGTGGGGGGATGGAATGAGGGGGGGAGGCGATTGGGCACACCACGTTATTGTGTTGATGGCGGAGGAGGGAGATGTGTATACAATGGCGTAGTGGTGGCATTGGTGGTGGTGGTGGGGGTTGTCATGATTACATGGAGGAAAGGGAAAGGACAGGACGAAAACTACAGAAGAAAACTAGGGACTTACGAAGACAGACGAAGACGAACGAAGACGGACGAAACGCCGACTGAGGCCGAAGCCCCACTCCGCTGCCGCTGGTGGGAGGCGACCGCAGAGGCAGGATCACTGGCTGGAATGCTGGCGGGAAGCAGGAACGCTGGCTGGCTGGCAGGAACGCTGGCTAGCTGGCTTGACCGCTGCTGCTGCTGCTGGCTGGACCACTGCTTCTGGCTGGCTGGCTGGCTGGCTGGCTGGCCCTGGAAAACCCTAACACTTCGATTAGAGGCAATGCCGCTATCGAAGGGCGGTACTCTTGCGAGGTACCTCCGGAATTCTCGCTCTACTGTGTCTCTGCCCTCATTTAGATACGGGCGCAGCGGACGACCGAACGAAACATCTGCTGTCAACTGCCTTGGTACAGTTAGCAGCATCTAAATTCGTGAACACGTATTTTTAATAACTGTGTCGTGAAACAATTTACAGTCTTCAATCATTTTTCCAGAACGGAGTTAAGTTAGGCTTTAGTTACTGAAAAAGTTTTAGCTCGACTGCATTTAAACTTTGCCAGCTAGAATTTTTAAAATATAACCGACAATAGAACATTGTGGTTTCGATAGTTCCGATGCCTCAACGTAGGTTGGCACTACGAGAGCTGAAGTTGTTCGCCGACCACAGCGCCCTCTAGCCGACGCTGTGGAGATATCCGAGCGCCGCTCCACTTTCGACCAGTTCATCAAGAGCAGACGCCCGAGAACCTTCGCTTTAACAAAACTAGCTATTGAGACTTTCTATCTAGACCACGGCTTCGCACCTACTTACTCACCTGTACCAAGTTATGTATTCAAGGGTGTAATTCGGGTTGGAATATAGTAAAACCACTTTTACTTTACTTGCAGTAGGGCAGGGCTTCCCAACGTGTGGTCCGCGGACCCCTTAGGGGGTCCGCAGCCACGTTTCACCAAATCGTGTAAAATGATGAGTAAAACTATTGAATAAAAATGTGAAAATCAGATTCATAACTTTTTTTTCGTGTGAAAAACTTGTGTACTTTTACTTCAGGTCGTATTCCCAAGCAGCCTTTGCGGTTCCTGAGTGAGAACGCATACACAGTTTAGTGCCGGAGAATGCGGCTTCTCTGATCAACTGTTTCGCAACAATACGGGGGTCGTTTTGGCGCCGGCTCACGGCGCTAGATGCGCTGAAACCGTCTACACATGCGCGGAGCGAGCTTTGCCGACCAATCACAGCGCTCGCTGGCACGTATGCGGCCCGAGGCATCATTAAATGTTAAACTTGCTTTGTCAGTGCACTACCTATTTCATAAGTCGATTTTTGACCAGTTTATTTACTTATAACGTGGATCGGTGGTTGAAGTCAGGATCATTGAAGAAGGGTGCAGTTTCTCCATCGCCTTCACAACAAGGGAAGTTTCCAGTTGAAATGAATGAGGAGGGAGGACGACCAAAGGAAGAACAATCACAAGAAGGTCTACAGTCGGATTTAGTATGTGAAAACGCTGCAAATACTCCATTGGTTGCAATATCCTGTGGAAGTGGAATAACCAAGAAGCGTAAGTACAACGAAAACTATTTAGAAATGGGCTTTATGGAGACAAAGAAGGGTAAAGCGTAGTGTGTAATTTGTGCGCGAGTCCTTCTGAACAGTTCAATGGTTCCAGTTAAATTGCGCCGTCATTTTGAAGGTACTCACCCGGATTTCCAGGCTAAAGACACTGATTTTTTCAAAAGGAAGAGTGCTGAACTAGCTGCTTCTCAGCATTGCATGAAAACTCACGCATGAACGATTAATGAAAATTCATTAAAAGCTTCTTTCTTGGACAGTTATCGAGAGGCAAAAACAGGTCAAGCTCATACCATTGCAGAAAACCTCATAAAGCCGTGTATTAATGATATTGTTTCTTGCATGCAAAACGAAAAGGCAGTAAAGCTTGTATCTTCGGTGCCATTATCAAAAATTACTGATATGTCAAGTGATGTGAAAGACACTCTTGTTTCTCGCATCCAACACAATTCATTTTCTCTGCAGGTAGATGGGGATCCACTGATGTTGCACGATTAGCGGTTTTATTGGCTTTTGTCCGTTACGAATATGGTGGACGTTTTGAGGAGGACCTCTTATTGGCAGACCACTACCTGCCAACACAACAGGTGCTGAAATATTCCGTCTATTGGATGATTTTTTAAGGTCTAACGAAGTTTCATGGTCTAATTGCATAGCTATGAAGGGTCCTACAGTCGGAGCAATAACGAAAATGAAAGAAAACGCCAAAATTTGCAGCAGTAGTCATTGTGCTCTCCACAGATACGCTTTAGCTACGAAACAAATGCCTGTTTCGTTCAAGAAAATTTTAGACGAATCCATTCAAATCATTAATTACATAAAATCCAGGCCGTTGAAATCAAAACTTTTCACAATACTGTGTGAAGATATGGGAAGCCTTCATCGTTCCCTGCTTCTCCACACGGAAGTGAGGTGGCTCTCACGTGGGAATGCACTCTCTCGGTTTTACGAATTAAGATTGGAAGTCTTAGCTTTCCTTTTGGAGCATAACACCAAATTAGCAGACCTTATTAAAGACGAAAATTGGCAGTGTATACTTGCCTATTTGTCAAATATTTTCTCCAAAATTAACGAAATGCGTATTCACTCCAAGAGCAAAGTGAAACAAAGGACATTTCTATCGACAAAGTTCGAGCATTCAAGAGGAAAATCAATTTTGGGACAGAGAGTGTCTAGTAGGGGGAGGTCGAATGTTCTCTTCTCAAGGACTTCTTGAAAAACAAAACATTGGCGCTTGGGAAGAATTTGTTTCATCAAATCCTGGAACATCTCCGAAGCTTGATGTCATTGTTGGAGCATTATTTCCCAACAGCTGAAGATGAGAAGCTGCTGAAATAAGAATGGGTGGTCAACCCATTCACTGTATCCAAAAACCCGAACATTCTATCATAAAGAGTTGTTGATAGAAATTGCCACAGACCCAACCTTGAAATCAAGTTTTGACATTGGCAGTTACTCACACTTTTGGGTCCGTTTGGATAACAAGAAATCCTTGTTGAAAAGGCAAAACGTGTACTTCTTCCATTTTCCACAACATACCTGTGTGAATCTGGATTCTCGATCTATGCTGCCGTCGCAGGTTCGAATCCTGCCTCGGGCATGGATGTGTGTGATGTCCTTAGGTTAGTTAGGTTTAAGTAGTTCTATGTTTTAGGGGACTAATGACCTTAGAAGTTAAGTCTCATAGTGCTCAGAGCCATTTGAACCATTTTGTGTCAGCAGAAGCACACTCAACCATCACATTAGGATTCGATTATTATTCCTACAGACTCATCTATAGTAAAGAAGAAAGCATTTTTCTTCATAGATGCTCAGTGAACGTACCTAAACTATAACTCCGTAGGAATTTTGTTTCTGCCTTCTATCATTTACAAAATAATTATTAATTGAATTCTGTTGGCAGTGATATTTTTGTTACGAAAATTAAAATGATTTCTAAAGCTAATTTCTTTTCTTTATAATATATTCCGTCCTCTCAATTAAAAATGTGGCCTCCTATACTTCAATTACATTTACTTGCTGTTACTCTGACACTATATAGTGGCAACTGGCTGCGAGCATAAACAATTGTGGACTTTTCACGTTCCACCATGTAAAAGGTAAACGTCCTCTGCCAGAATTGTTTCCTTTGAGAAAAAAAGTCTTACTATCTGTGAAATGCTTTGTCTTCTTGTATAGAAATAAGAGAGTCTGTTTGTTTGTTTTCCTAATTTGTTTACAGTTGAGGCTGACTGCCACGATATAGCGTCCTAGCAGTAGTTGAAGTTGTCAGCTGTGGCTAAACTGTTGCCACGCCGCCTGCCGGTTGCCAGCTACTAACTGACAGTACACTGTTGCAACGCCGCCTGCTAGCTGCCGGCTATGGACTGACAGCTGCCGTTAAGTAGATACGCAAAGACGTAAAAATAACTAGACTTTCTGAGCTATTTACATGGGCACGAAAATCGATTGTGGAACTGGAAAACGGCTTTATAAAAGCAGATTTCCAGAATCGAGTTTGAAGTGTTTACCTGTCCAACCAAAAGCGGAACAGGTACATCGGCTTACGAAATTCGGTTTTGGAAACGCATGTAAACTGGGTGAATGTATTGCCACACATTGCACAACAGATGTGACAATAGTCCTTTAAAGGCAATTCCTTGGCTTCTTTTCTTTCGTGATGTGCTTGTATCCCGAATCATGGGTGTGCCACATTTCTTCACAGCCGCGGGGAATGGCCGCGCAGTCTGAGGCGCCATGTCGTCGTAGATTGCACGCCCGCTCTCGCTGGAGGTTCGAGTCCTCCCTCAGGCATGTGTGTGTGTGTGTGTGTGTGTGTGTGTGTGTGTGTGTGTGTGTGTGCGTGTGTGTGTGTGTGTGTGTGTGTGTGTGTGTGAGTGAGTGAGTGAGTGTGTGTGTGAGTGAGTGAGTATGTATGTATGTATGTATGTGTGTGTGTGTGTGTGTGTTGTCCTTAGTGTAAGTTAAACTTTGGTTAATAGTGTGGAAGACCCCAGCAGTTAGGTCCCATAGACTTTACATACATTTGAATATTTTTCTTCGCATTTCACGAATAACCACACACACACACACACACACACACACATACACACATACACACACGACTGTTACGAAATGTGCATGTTCATTTCACAACAGTAGCCAAACAGTGGAAGTGAACATACCACAAGCCGCGGCTTGTCAACAGCGGACAATTTGGTTGTGACGTTGATTGCTCTTGGAGGAAGGCAGCTCCAACGTGTGAAATGTCAATTACCAAGTAATTTTAAACAGGCTGTAGTGTGTTGAACAAAGGGAGTAAATCCACTGGTAAGTGTCTGGATCCAGTGGATCGTTAATTTCTTGTTGTTTTCATTCATCTCCAAACCATAGACTATTGATACTTCGGGGGAGAGGGGTCACTGGGAACACGGCACTTGCATTAAGAAGCTTTCAGCTCCCATGGGTTTCGCACTGAAATCTTAAGTTACTGTGCTCATGACTAAGGGTCAGCCATGGATTTTCGGCTGAAGAAGGGGTCCGCCAGCTGAAAAGGTTGGGAAGCCCTGCAGTAGGGAAAGCTTTACCTCACCTGCTGCTACTCGCTTCTTACATTCGGCCTATGTTACAGATTTCGGGAGCAGACCCACACGCCGCCTTCGAGGAGGGATACAAGAAACATGACGTCTGAACTACTTCTTTAACAGTCCTTGTCTTTATTGTTATTTACTCAAAAGCCTTGAAACTTGTTACAGATGTAAAATTACTGAATGTAATAAAGTGCTGTGATTAGAACTTTATATCACAAATACAAATGTTACATAATCTATTAGGAAGAAGAACATTTCTGTTCCAAATTTAGTTTTTAGTTAGTTACTTGAAAACTATTGACGGTAGTTTAATGGAGTCAGCTGGTTAATGTTTTGTATCAAACCCAGGATATCTACGAATTTTGATCTTCCTGAGTTTAATATTTAGCGCCTTTTATTTTTCGTAAAAACACCGATTTTGACCAGAATATTGCACCGATTAAATTGAGACTCGTAATTTCGGATTATGACATAGATTTGCACATTCTCAACAATTTTTGGCATTCTAGCTTCATTCTTTCGCACCACTTATTTTTTTGTTAAAACAATGTATTTAGCGAAACATATTCGTCTGATCGTTTTGTGATTTAACACTTTTAACATTAATGTACTGAAGCATATATTGACAAAGTTTGGAAAAGTTACTTTAATTTTTAGTTTCATTCTTACATTACGGAGCAATCCTTTGTATGCTAGTACATACGAGTTGTGATGACGTGGTGCTAGTAGCAGTGAACTGGGGTAAGTCCCGGCACACTCGGTCGCCTCTGTATCTCTCAGTGATACAGCGCTTGCATCGCCTCAGTAGTGCGAAACAAAACAAGATAAAATTATCCACTGAACTTGGGCGCTAAGGTTGATAGCTACCTCAAGAGCTACCAGCACTTGTCCATCTTTGCTACGGTTGGACACACACGTTCTACTGCAAGCTCTTTGCCATTACAGACGACCTATGGACTGCAGCAAGCAAAAGACTAAACAAATTATTCACATTGCTTTGTTACAGTGAAACAGCAGAGGTTCTTATGCTATATGCTTGCTAGTGCATACGCCCTGCGCTCGTGAACTATCGCTAACGCAGGTACTCAATACGGTGTCCACCCACAGTCAGACACGCTTCTGTCCGACGCCTTAGGGAACAACACACTCTCTGAAAACCCAAAATTGGCCACGGATGCTTTGGCAGCCATTGACGTAATGTTTGTACGTCATTAGTGGGGTTTGCATACTCAAAAGGCTGCAAATGTCCCCAGAACCGAAATTCGGAGATATTAACATAGGTGGCAGAAGCTGGCCAACGTACTTGCTCCAGTATCCGTTGCCTGTTAAATATTTGTATGAGGTGTTGTCAGCTCTGCAGTTGTTACCATTTGCAGACCGTAACAGAAGGTCATGTCTGACATTTCGCGCGTGAAATAATAGGCTTTCATTATGGTATTCAGTGCAGAGGTAAAATTAAACTATTAAAGCATTTCTCAAGCTTATCAAAACACTAGTGATGCCATGGGAAGTAACCTATGCGCTGGACCGTGCCCAAAAGGGTGAAGGCGATTTACGATAACAACACTAAGAGGTCTTTACTGCATACTGTATCCATGGAACAGTAACAGAGGAATCTGTCTTCTAGACTTGGCCACTGCTTCTATGTTTCGATACAGTGTATCGATACGTGGAACTGTTTCAGTGTTTCGGAACGGCTGTGGTTCACTGTTTCGAAACAGCGGTGTTTCATTCCGCCCCTGTCTCGGATAACCGGACCAGATTCGATCTCGAGCCAGACCCAGAAACTGTATCGTTGTTTCAAGATAAAACTGTTTCAGTCCACCTGTGCTTGGAACGGACTAATTGTATCGAAATAGTGATGTTTCATTCCGCTCTGTGTCGGACGAGATTCGGGCCGGCACAGGTACCGAAACACAACATACCACTTCATGAAACACTTTTAAGAATGTCGAAATCCTTTTGACAGGCAATAGCATGAAGCTTAAGATATCCGAAAATAAAGCTTCGTTTCTAGCTGACTGTCCTATTCCGAAACGTCGTAACATCTGCTTTATAAACACTAACCAAACAATAAAACAACGCATATATTCACATTCAAAATAATAAATATGTGAAAATCATTCAGTTAAATTACACATTATTTATTTATAACATACGCCTCTTAATGTACAGTAATCATATTAAGAAACGCAAGTAAGCCTACAACATTTTGAGCAAAAAAGGCGTAGAGTGACAGTTATTAGACATATACACAAATTTGATGTAGGTATAATTGCAAACAATCTGTTTGACATATCACTTATAGTGTAATGGTGAACGGGATGGGCTGGGGAGCATGGTGAATTTATAGTAACGGTTCGAAACACCTTGAAAGACAAAGTTTTTTTCTGTTATATTTTGTTATTTATTCGAATTATTTGGCGTTATTTGTGAGTCTATAGTCAATATGCCTATTATCCACAATGATTCCCTTTGTGTGCATGGAAATTAGAAGGATGGGTACATTACCCATACTAACGGAATGTAGTAATCCCAGTAGCATTTCCGTAGTTTCTGCAGTTTGCTCCCACCTCCAGTTCCATTCGTGGTAGTTCTTCTGTCTTCAGCTATGGCTATCCTCAGCCAATTGAAAAGTATGAAAGTCACACGACACGAAAGCAGTGCTTTTGCTGCAGGAAATACGAAACTACCAATACAAACCTCATTTGTGTTTATATGGACATACCTATACAGTAGACATTCAAGATAATAAAATGTGTAGGTTTATTAGATTACAAAACACAAACTGTTTCTTTGTTTCGAAACAGCGTATCGAAACATTACATTGCACTGTTTCATTTGTTTCGAAACAGTTACGTGTTTCAGTTTGCCCATCTCTACTGTCTTCATTTGTTTATTACATTCTGTACGTCGTTGGTGATGACAAAGAGTTTCCAGTAGAAGAGATGTGTTTCACAGTAGTGTTCATAATTCCTAAGGTAAACATACTAGAGCTCGTGTTTACTGGATGTTTCCTTTTGTTTTGATCCATACTAACACCTCTAAAAATGTGGAATACTTTTTTAGCAGCCTATATAGGTACTGTAGCACTTAACAAGTTCTGTTGTTGTTGTTGTTGTTGTTGTTGTCGTCGTCGTCGTCGTCGTTTGGGCCATCGGAGTGAAGACTGGTTTCGACACAGGTCTCCACGCTGAACCTGCTTACTGTGGTCTGGTCTTGATGTTCCTCTAAAATTATTACCCTAAATACACTCCTGGAAATGGAAAAAAGAACACATTGACACCGGTGTGTCAGATCCACCATACTTGCTCCGGACACTGCGAGAGGGCTGTACAAGCAATGATCACACGCACGGCACAGCGGACACACCAGGAACCGCGGTGTTGGCCGTCGAATGGCGCTAGCTGCGCAGCATTTGTGCACCGCCGCCGTCAGTGTCAGCCAGTTTGCCGTGGCATACGGAGCTCCATCGCAGTCTTTAACACTGGTAGCATGCCGCGACAGCGTGGACGTGAACCGTATGTGCAGTTGACGGACTTTGAGCGAGGCCGTATAGTGGGCATGCGGGAGGCCGGGTGGACGTACCGCCGAATTGCTCAACACGTGGGGCGTGAGGTCTCCACAGTACATCGATGTTGTCGCCAGTGGTCGGCGGAAGGTGCACGTGCCCGTCGACCTGGGACCAGACCGCAGCGACGCACGGATGCACGCCAAGACCGTAGGACCCTACGCAGTGCCGTAGGGGACCGCACCGCCACTTCCCAGCAAATTAGGGACACTGTTGCTCCTGGGGTATCGGCGAGGACCATTCGCAACCGTCTCCATGAAGCTGGGCTACGGTCCCGCACACCGTTAGGCCGTCTTCCGCTCACGCCCCAACATCGTGCAGCCCGCCTCCAGTGGTGTCGCGACAGGCGTGAATGGAGGGACGAATGGAGACGTGTCGTCTTCAGCGATGAGAGTCTCTTCTGCCTTGGTGCCAATGATGGTCGTATGCGTGTTTGGCGCCGTGCAGGTGAGCGCCACAATCAGGACTGCATACGACCGAGGCACACAGGGCCAACACCCGGCATCATGGTGTGGGGAGCGATCTCCTACACTGGCCGTACACCACTGGTGATCGTCGAGGGGACACTGAATAGTGCACGGTACATCCAAACCGTCATCGAACCCATCGTTCTACCATTTCTAGACCGGCAAGCGAACTTGCTGTTCCAACAGGACAATGGACGTCCGCATGTATCCCGTGCCGCCCAACGTGCTCTAGAAGGTGTAAGTCAACTACCCTGGCCAGCAAGATCTCCGGATCTGTCCCCCATTGAGCATGTTTGGGACTGGATGAAGCGTCGTCTCACGCGGTCTGCACGTCCAGCACGAACGCTGGTCCAACTGAGGCGCCAGGTGGAAATGGCATGGCAAGCCGTTCCACAGGACTACATCCAGCATCTCTACGATCGTCTCCATGGGAGAATAGCAGCCTGCATTGCTGCGAAAGGTGGATATACACTGTACTAGTGCCGACATTGTGCATGCTCTGTTGCCTGTGTCCATGTGCCTGTGGTTCTGTCAGTGTGATCATGTGATGTATCTGACCCCAGGAATGTGTCAATAAAGTTTCCCCTTCCTGGGACAATGAATTCACGGTGTTCTTATTTCAATTTCCAGGAGTGTATTTCTCTTCATTACCAGCTTAACCACTTCTTAACCAGCGAGCACTCGCGCTATCAACATTTTGCCCACACAAATTTCAAAACAATCGGCAATTTGGCAACAATGCCTTCAGCGTTCTTGTTCGCTCGGTAGTTGGGTTTTGTACTTTCCCCGACCCGCGCAAATTGTTGTCATTACGCCGGTACGCGGGTGTCGCTCGCAGATATTATTTGGTTGGCCGATTATCACCTTGCGGAATTTTTCTCATAGTGCGAATGTCGATGTAAGTATATATTTTGTTATTCATATTTCTTCAAATGTCATTTTATGTGCATTTCTCTCGGTTTATTGTGTTTTTTCATCATTTACAATAGATAAGTATCTATATAATGAGTAACATTATCGTGTATTTTTACAGATGGATATACTAGAAGAAAGAATTTTGACGTGGCTGGAAGATGTTGCAGTAGCATCTGTTAGAACCGATAGTACCGAAAAGTAACCCAGACAGTGAACACAGCTGCTGCCGTTTAGAAACGGAGTAGTCATCAGATGAAGTAGAGGTGGAAATCTCTTCCATACAAGCACGAGGTCAGTTATTTTACGTAGGCAAAGGCAAACGATGTGCAGTTACAATTCAGGATGTTCCAGTGTGGGGCAACAGCTCATAATTATGTTAATGGTAGATAAGAGATAAAAGCTGTGGCAAAAGACGCCAAAGATATTGTAGACTGTTTTTTCCTTTTTGTAAGTGAAGAAATGCTGACTGACATAGTAACGTATAGGATTATTCATATTAGAAAAGTCAACGCTCGATTTTCAAGAGAGAGATTGTAATGAGACTGATATTATGTAAATGAAAGCGTTTATCGGCATTTTATACATGGCTGGTATTAAAAAAGTGCGTCATTTGAAAGTGCAGGAAATGTGGGACAAAGACGGCACAGTTCCTGGTATTTTTCAGGCCATTATGAGCAGTACTAGATTTCTTTTTCTGGTGACAACTGTAAGGTTTGACGATATTCAAACCTGCTCCAGAGGTCTAAGTTTGTCAGTCTAGCCCAAATTCGTGAAATATTTGATTCGTTTGTCGCAAAGTGTCGATCGAATTATCAGGTAGGAGAAAATGTAACACTTGATCAAATGTTAGAAACCTTTCGAAGCCGATGTAAATCCCGTACGTACCCAGCAAATAAACTATCCAAGTATGGAATGAAGATGTATGCCTCAAATTTTTGACTCAATTTTTTTTTTACACTATAGTGTAGAAGTTTACCCAGACAAGCAACCAAATGGTCTATACAAATTCGATAACATAGTATCTGTTGTCGTCATCGTTTATCACAAGATATACACTAGTAGAAATATAACGACTGACAATTATTTAACCTCGATCCCATTGGCTGATGAATTGATGAGTGAACAAACAACTTTAGTTGATACTCTCAGGAAGAATAAAAAAGAAATCCCTCCTTTGTTCCTGGATACTAAAATAAGACCAACAGCGAGCAGTATCTTTGGCTTTCATGAAAACAAGGTTCTGATTTCCTATAGGCTCTATACGAACGAAAAAAAGGAAAAAGTTGTGCTTATGATAGGTATACACCATGACAGTAATCAGATTGATCCAACAACTGGGGAACACGCAAAATCCGAGATAATTTATTATAATCGGACAAAAGAAGGTATCTATGTGGTGGATCGACTGAAAGAAGAATATTCCGTGGTTCGAGGAGTATGTAGGTGGCCACTCAAATTATTTTTAGATTTTAAGTATTACTGGCATAAACAGTCAAATAATATATAAAGAGAATGCAAATGTGATTATTCCTAGGAGACAGTAGAGCTAGCATGACCGCAAATTGTGCGTAGGTTTTGCACTGTACTCCTATCTCATCATCTGCAGCAAGTGATAGAACGATTTACCAATGAAACTGAAGTTTCAGGCGCTGAAAAACCCAGCGGTATGTGTCAGGTCTGACCAAGACGCAAAAATTGGGAGATAAAAAAGCCTTGTATCCCCGCAAAAATTTAAGTGTAATGAACATGCTGTAATATTATGCGATATGTGCAAAGCTCAGATATATAACGAAGACTAAGTCACAAAAGTTAAATAACAACAAATACTGGTTTTATTTGTTTTTTCAATTTTCTATATAAGTGCCTCAGAAGACTGGCGATTGTAATTGTCCTAAGATAATTACCAACAATATAGATAAATTCATTGTTGCGTACTGCAAATAAATGTATTAAATACTAAAATATGAGTGTTTTATTGCAAAAATATCAAAAAACATACTAATTTACACATTTTAGGTACATTTAGGACTGCTTGTTGTGTGTGAGAAAAATGCTCGACAATCGCCTAACTTTCAAAGGCGCGAGTTCCCGCGGGTTAATGACACCATATGCCTAACGTCCGATACCATCTTTTTGTGTAGTTGTGCCAAGACTCTATTTTCTTCCCGAATCGATTCAATATGTCTTCAATAGTTTTCACTATCTCTTGGTGCACACGTTTCAAAAGCTTCTATTCTACAAAACATGTACATCCACACTAGCCTAGCCACCCTACGGTGTGCAACTGAGCACAGTTTCGTACCACTTTCCCGCTTCTTCCCTTATCTGTTATGTTCCCGAGGTTCAAATTCCTCATCCGCGGCTCGAGGTCTAACGGTTAACGTTGCTGCCTTCAGGTTTTGGGATAAGATTCTCGGCCAGGTAGGGCATTTTCTCCGCCTGGGGACTGGGTGTTTGTGTTGTTCCCGTCATTTCATAATCATTCAGAAAGATTGCGCGATTGGACAGTGAAAAAGTTGGGTATTTGTACGGGCGCTGATAACCTCTTAGTTGAGGGCGCCACAAACCATACATCATCACCATCAGGAGTCATCATCATCTAATTTCACCGATTTTCTCGTCGCAGTCATTTCGCAGTAAGCATGTGGGAGGAGGAGATATGTTTTGGACACCTCTTCGAACGGAGGAGGACGACGGGTCAAACCCTAGTCTTGCTCTCAGATTTAGATTTTCTGTGATTTCTCTAAATCGCTCCAGGTTCCTCTGAAACGGCATTTCCGATTTCCTTCCCCATCCTTGACACAATACGAGTTTGTGCTGCTTTTGTAATGACATCGATGTCGACGGGGCGTTCAACACTACCTTCCTTCCATATGTGGATCGGAGGCTCTCGGATTTTCAAGAGCAAACCTGACCGTGATATGCAACGGTTTTCCTGCGGACTATGCCAGTGAACATCGCTGGGCATCGGCGTAACGCTTTTACACTTGTACTGTCACGGGAACGTTAAACGAGACACGTACCAATCTGGTGTCTCAGACTGATACGGAACACTCAAAAATTGGTCTTACAACTGATTTGCGAGTTACTTCTATCGTAGATAAATAACACCTCTTTAAGATTCTTGTAGTGAACCTCAGTCTCGAAGCTGCTTCCTTTACTGTTAACTTTATGCGGCCATTCTGTAGTAGGGCGTTCCAGACGACAACTGCTAGCTACCTTACGCCGAATCGAAATCGAACAATAATGGGTATCCTGAATGAGATTTTCACTCTGCAGCGGAGTGTGCGCTGATATGAAACTTCCTGGCAGATTAAAAATTGTGTGCCCGACCGAGACTCGAACTCGGGACCTTTGCCTTTCGCGGGCAAGTGCTCTTCAATGGGTATCCTGGTTCATTTAAGGGCGGTAAGTCACATATATTTTCGTTCAGGTTCAACTCTGTGTCTCCGCACCAATCATTTAACCTCAGCACGTCTTCTGCTGCATTCGTTTGGCATTGTAACATTCCTACAGACAAAAACTTTCTATCAGGCTTTCAACATTGTCTACTAGATCGTTTATAAAGTGTGTAACACGGCTAGTAAAGATGGCTTCATGATTCTGTATCAGTTCAGTTACATTCATGTCTCAAATGAAAGCAGTGCAACTGTTGGGTGGTGGCTGAACGGTTCTCACAAAAGCAAGCTGACTCCATGATCACCCGTGGTCGTGTCGTATGTGACATAAATATTTTGCTTGAGAGCTGCGTGGCGTTCTGAGGTGGTTCCCATGGCCTATTCTGAAGTAGTGGTTTCCAAAAGATAAGCTCCAGAGTTGCCTTGGTCTCCAAGTGCCCACTTGAAAAGTATCAATAATCTGTTGAGCATGGACGTCGACAAAGATCCAGACTTTCTGTTCCCATGTAAGATCAGAAAATTAGCGCCTTCTGAAAAGTATTTTTAGCTGCTGTGAATTGCCTTCCCTAGTAGACACTTGTGTATACTTCGTCAATCAATTACAAGAGACCACTGAACCTCGGTACCAATCTTGGAAATTGTATTAGCATATTTGTACGCCATATCAAGGAAACCTTTGCACCATTCCCCTCTGTTTTCGTGCTTCGATGTTCATTTACGTTCGTCACATTGACGTCAAGCCCGATGCCGCCCCTGCAGAGAGAGTTTGGGCTGAGAACAGGGAACCTTGAATTCTGACCTTTCGCTTCCTGACATTCTGATTGTTCACTTCCTGGTTGTCGTCCCGTGCTAACGGTGGACGCTCATGATGTTAAGTACCGCTTTTTGCTGTAGCTTGAGATGTTAGTTTCATGTATATTAGAGTCCGTTCTCTGAGAAGCTCCCATTCATCTGGCTGTTTGTGAATTTTGGACTCGGAGTTCATGGGTGGCTCTGAGCACTATGGGACTCAACTGCTGAGGTCATTAGTCCCTTAGAACTTAGAACTAGTTAAACCTAACTAACCTAAGGACATCACAAACATCCATGCCCGAGGCAGGATTCGAACCTGCGGCCGTAGCGGTCTTGCGGTTCCAGACTGCAGCGCCTTTAACCGCACGGCCACTTCGGCCGGCTCGGAGTTCATGGGATTCCTTCTCTTGTTACATCTACGTCTACATCGATACTCTGCAAATCACATTTAAGTGCCTGGCAGAGGGTTCATCGAACCATCTTCACAATTCTCTATTATTCCAGTTGAAAGTGCGAATTGTGCAGATGAGGAACTTTTTTCTTCTTTCAGTCTTCCCAATGATGTCGATGTCCCTCTAATTAACCCCAGTATTTCATGTTAGTTTCTGCGTTTTTGTATTTCAAGAGAATATTGAAATGAGATTCCATGTTGGTTTTGAATTTAAATAAATGTTTAGAGCTATGGTGTTGACTTCCTACAACTACTTGCACTATTGGGCTATCGTTGTTTAACAAATATAATCAGCAATGAACTAAGCGGTTGTTTCAGTGTGATGGTGTTCCGTGGTGCACAGTCGCCAAATTATTAACGGAATGTTGAGTAATACGCAAAGCCATTTATCGTAATGACGTGTGGGTGGCACTTGCAGTTTTTATTTTGGAGCTTTAACCATTAACAATGCAGATTAGTTTAAAATGTAAACAAAAAGGTCCTTTGGGGTTCTTCTCAAATTACCATCCCATCTCTCAGTTTTATGTCATGTTGACTTCTATCTCATGGGAAGTCCTGAATGTTGTCACAAATGAAGTCCGATATTCGTTAAGTTTGTATTTTGTCGTCAAAACTACAGTGCAGATCCTTAAAAATCCTTCCTGGAGAAAGAGAGCAGAGCATCAAGCCAGGTGCCCCTGTCCAACGCGCTCTGGTTGTCTCGGACGAAGTCACGTCTCATCTGTATTGATTATCTCTCACGTTTGACTTCCAGATAAGGCTACACTCGAGACAGACATATATTTTCAGAAAAGTATCTCTAAATCATAAATTCATATCAGGGAACATCTGTTTTGCTGTTGCAAGCCTGCTTTTTGTATTCTCTTTACTTCGGCTATCGTCAGTAATTCTGTTGCTCAGATAGCAAGAATAATCTAGTACTCTGTGTGTCGGTTCCTATCGTAGCTCCCTCAGCATCAGTCAGTTTAATTCGATTACACCGTGTTACCATTCTTTCGATTTTGTGACGGTTCTTATAACAAACGTTTTTCAACAAGACACCATCAGTTCCCCTTAACTGAACTCCTTTACCATCTCACTCAAAAATACAATGACATCAATACACCATTTAGCCGTGTTCGGGTAGCCTTCATGTTGTTTGTTTTCCGGCATTTTGTCACGTTGAATGGCGGCTTGTTTCTTCCTTACTTAGTGGCGTAATGAAGGTGCTGGCTTCACTCCTTGAGTGGCAGCAGCGCTTATCGATACTAGTACTGTCTTTGGTGTGACCACTAGTATTTCCAGGTGGTGGGGGTGTGTGTGGTGGTCAGTCGGTTGGGACTGAGCAGCGAGGAAGTCTCTGTGGCGTGAGGCCAGGCCGGGACCGCTGGCAGCATCCACACGTTGTCGGATCGTGAGACGCCAGCGTTGCCCACCGAACGTAGACGCTGAAGTTGAGTGATCAGTTAACCTGTTATGAAACCTCAACTATTGTGACATCTCTTCGTTCATTTACGGGTTGTTTCTCCCTGGGCTAGCAGCAACGTATGATGTGTTGGATTCGGCGAAATCTTGCAACCATCTTCCTATATTGTCATTAATTATTAAGTTAACTGTTACGTGCCAGTGAAGAGCACCAGCGATAGTTTCTGACCTGTGGCCTTTAACGCCCCAGTTACCTGCCCTGGTCGTTAGTGTAGTTTTCCGGCAGTGTGCCTTTCCTCGTCATGTTGATGCTGTCCGGCGTAGCGTGTAGTTCGACAGCCTTTAAGTTGTTTGGTTCATATTTTGCTTGGAATGGTTATTGTTCCCTTGGCTACTTTTAGACAGCAATTTCCGAAGATGTAGTGTTGTTCATATCCTTGTCCTCGGTCGATATTTTCCATCGTTGTGCCGTTGGTCAGACGGAAGGGAGTTGGTTAAGTTGTTGGTCGATCCTTGGCCCGTCCCTACTTTTGGGTGTCATCCAGATATTTAACTTCAACTCCTGGCTGCCTGTCTCACCTCACCTTACATTTGAGCTACCTTCTCAGGCCCACCCTTGGAACACTTCTGAGCACCACTTGTTCTGTTTGTTTTGGATTGTGATTTTCATTTTACTTTGAAGTATTGTGTGAGGCCTTCGGCTGTGTATTAATTAAGTTCTTTTAAATTTTACATAAAGGCCTTTAACAGTGTTAAATTAAAATTTTGATGACTGATTTTATTTTTAAAAAATTCCTTAAAATTCGTTCTATCTGAAATTGTTTGTAATCCAGGGCCTAAGACTTTAGTTGTTCGACGTGTCGTGTGGCCTTCAGCGGAGGATTTACGTGAACCCCTTTTAATAATGCCTTGAGCCATGTGTATTCTTTAAAGGGATATTTTTGTACAAGAAGGAATGGGTCTGTTTTAAATTGTTTGTCTGACTTGTTGATCAGGCCTCCAGCCGTTGTTTCAAATTTGTTTGTGGCCTTCAGCCGTGCGCGAAGTTAATATTTCTTTAATTAGGCTTTCGGCCGTTCTGTTGTAAGTTTAAAAACAAATTTCTTGCTTAGAAAAATTGGTTAATAATGCGTTTTAATTATAGTTGCCCTTCAAACGTGTAGTGTAGGCCTTCAGTTGCTAATTGTTTTCAGATGCATGTTTTTTTAAATTTTTTACCTTCTTTTTTTAATTGCTTGTGATTTCTAAGCCCAGTCTTCAACGGTTATTGGTTTTGGTGTGGTTTTGGGCCTTCAACCCAGGAAACATCTCAAGTTTTCTTTAACTAGGCCTTCAGCCATATTGTCTAATTGTTATATTTCAAAGCAATGTGTAAATAAGTGGTTTTCAGAAAAATTAAGTTGTGTGTCTGATTGTGCAACTCACAGTAACTGTTTACAGTCCCATCCACAATCGTAACCTTATCCTGTGCGCTGTCTGAGTACCTACCAATCAGGTTTCAACCATAAAGTTTTTAATTCTTCTTCCCTTTTTAAATTTCTCTTTGCTTTGCTTTACAGCTTGCTCAATTTACGGATAGAATAACTTCTCCACTGCTGTTTCCCTTTCATGTGCCTCGGCTCCTATAAACTTAGATCAGTTACTGGGTCCACATTTTTCTTTTCTCTAACCTGCGAACCTGGTTAAGCTAACGGTGATTCCACATTCCGCTCCACAGAATGCCATATATATATATATATATATATATATATATATATATATATATATATATATATATATATATATCCCCTACCAGAGATCATAATGGAAGACTGTTTTACCTCTGGAATATTTTACTCTATAGGATGCCACCATCACTACACAATATGGTAGAGCTGAATGTTCACGGGAAACATAACACTTCTTGTTTCCCCTTATTTTCATCTCTTTTCAGCACCAACGTAGCAAGGTGATATTGGCTAACATTACAAGGTCAGATCAGCTGGTTGTCCAGAGTGCTGCGCCTGCAACTATTCAAAAGGGCTGCTGCCCTTCATCATAACAATATTTTAATCTGACCTCTTTGCAGATACCCCACCGAAATTATTACTAAGACTATCTGTGACTATCTACGTTGTTGACGCCCATAAACCACCGCACCATGGCGAGGCCCATAGTTCATGAGCAGGAGAAATCTTGTATTAGTAGAGAGAAAATACTCTCTGAAATACTGAATCCGTAATTGAGTTTTGTCTGTTTCACATTTTAACCGTATTTTTTTCACAGCAGAAATCGCGATTGTAAATAAATAAAACTGCTAAGAACCCCTGCGGAAAATGTTTTCGTAACTACAATAGAGCTGGACTGCAGGCAAACAGGAAATAATATTACAATTTTTTTTTTGACGGAAATATGTCTCCAACAGCACTGAAAGATTATGAACGGTGGGCGATCTTAGACTTCGGTATTTGCTACTATAATCAAGATAACATCCAGTGGCATCTACATCTTCATTTGCCTCTACATAGATACTCCGCAAGCCACGGTAAAGTTCGTGGTGGAGGTTACCCTGTACCACTACTTGTCATTTCATTTCCTGTCCACTCGCAAATACAGCGAGGGAAAAACGACTGTCTGTATGCCTCAGTATGAGCCCTAATTCTTCGTATCTTCATCTTCGTTGTCCTTAAGCGAGATGTATGTTAGCGGCAGTAGAATCGTTCTGCAGTCAGCTTCAAATGCCGGTTCTCCAAATTTTCTCGATAGTGTTTCTCGAAAACAACGTCGCCCTCCCTCCAGGGATTCCCATTAGAGTTCCCGAAGCATCAGCCCTGTTGGTACCTTCCGGTAACAAATGTAGCAGCCCGGCCCTGAATTGGTTCAATGTCTTCCTTCGAACTGACCTGGTACTGATTCCAAACACTCGAGCAGTACTCAGGAACAGGTCGCACCAGTGTCCTATATGCGGTCTCCTTTACAGTGAACCAATCCCTTAAAGTTCTCCCAATAAATCGATGTCGACCATTCCCCTTCCCTTCTCACGTGCTCGTTCTACCTCGTATAACTTTGCAACGTTATGCTCAGATACTTAAACGACTTGCCTCTGTCAAGCTGGACACTAATGATACTCTATTCAAATATTACAGGTTTTATCTTTCTGCTCATCCGCATTAACTTATCATTTTCGCCATTTAGGCCAAGCTGCCATCCATCACACTAATTGACAATTTTGTCTACGTCGTCTTGCATTTTCGTAGAATCACTCAACTTCGACACCTTACCGTATGCTACATTTGTCACCGGAAGGTTCCAACAAGGCTGAAGCTTCGGGAACTCTTATGGGAATCCCTGGAGGAGGGCGACGTTCTTTTCGAGAAACACTATCAAGAAAATTTGGAGATCCGGCATTTGAAGCTGACTGCAGAACGATTCTACTGCCGCTAACATACATCCATCACACTAACTGAAAATTTTGTCTACGTCGTCTTGCATTTTCGTAGAGTCTCTCAACTTCGACACCTTACCGTACAATACGGTATCATCAGTGAAAACGCTGTCAGCCAAATCATTTGTGTATACTGAGAACAACAGCGGTGCTATCACATTTCCCTCGGTCTCTCCTGACGATACCCTGGCCTCTGATGAACAGTCGTCGTCGAGGACAACATACTAGGTTCTATTATTTTAGAAGTCTTCCAGCCACTTACATATGGCTGAATTTATTCTACATGCTTGTACCTTCGTTAACAGCTTGTAATGGGGCACCGTGTCAAATGCTTTCCGGAAATCTAGAAATCTGCCTGTTGCCCTTCATCTTGTGAGCTTTCTAAAACCATGCATAAGGTTTTCAGTCTTAGGAAAGTTTATTATACTCGAACTGAGGATACGTTCAAGGATTGTGCAGCAAACAGACGTTAGGGCTTTTGGCCTGTAATTTTGCGTGTCCGTTCTTTTACCCTTCTTATATACTGGAGTCGCCTGCGCTGGGCGAAAGAGAAATGCAAGCTAGGTAAGGGGCCAGTGCCTTAAAATACTCTTTGAAAAATCGAACTGCGATTCCATCCGGACCTGGTGATTTATTTGCTTTCAAATCTTTCTGTTGTTCCTCTACGCGAGGGACGCTTATTACTATGACGTTCATAGAGGAGTCTGTCCGATCGTCAAATGACAGTATCTTTGTACGATTCTCCTGTGTGAACGATTTCTTGAACGTAAAATTCAACTGCCGCACTAGATTGGTCACACTATAACATGTTAATAAAAATGGTTCAAATGGCTCTGAGCACTATGGGGCTTAACTTCTGAGGTCATCAATCCCCTAGAACTTAGAACTACTTAAACCTAACTAACCTAAGGACATCACACACATCCATGCCCGAGGCAGGATTCGAATCTGCGGCCGTAGCGGTCGCGCGGTTCCAGACTGTAGCGCCTAGAACCGCTCGGCCACCTCGGGCGGCACATGTTAACAACATCTGCATAACTGTCACATTTTCTTCAGTCTTTCTTTTCTCTTAAGTAGTGATAGTTCATCTTCCTGCACTCTTGACAATGGTAACTGCCGCGCGGGATTAGCCTTGCGGTATTAGGCGCTACAGTCATGGATTGTGCGGCTGGTACCGGCGGAGGTTCGAGTCCTCTCTCGGGCATGGGTGTGTGTGTTTGTCCTTAGGATAATTTAGGTTACGTAGTGTGTAAGCTCAGGGACTGATGACCTTAGCAGTTAAGTCCCATAAGATTCACACACATTTGAACTTGGTAATGGTAATTACGCGTCACCACGACTTGATTGTCCAAGTTTTCGGTTAGAGACTGCTGCGTCTTGATAAACTGTGCAGTCGTGATGCTTTGTTGATTGGTATCTTACTCTCCGCTTGCGAGAAAGGCATCCGCCATCTTTGGTACGGTATCAGATTATTCGCGTCGTCTTTAAAATCTTACGGGTCTACGAACGTTATGAGCATCGCTAAATGGACAGAAATTGCATTTGAAATTACGCAAGTAACTTGTTTTGATGTAATAATCGAAAAAGAACATGTTTCCACCTGCAGTTTATTCGTGGAATGTTTGTTCGTCAATATTCCGAATAGTTGACCAGTGTAGCGTAATCACGTTTCAGTTACGCAAAAGTCCCTGTTTTACGATCGTCTCACAACAGCGATTAATATGACAGAAATGTATGCAAGCGTGTTATTGCACTACTAGACATAGACAAAAGGGCGAGGAATAAGGTAGGATTTTACGAAAAGCCACTAAACATCTCACAAAGTCATGTTTTTCATTCTGTATCGTAATCTTTGTAATATGAAATGCTATATACGCACAATTTTGCTGACGTTGGCAACGAGGTAGGAATGAAATCAGGGGAGTTTTCCTGTTCACACTGTTGCCGACATCGTTTTTATATTTTCTGTGAGATTTGTTATTGCTAGAACATCTGAACTTGCGACATTACCGAAAACATTGTCTGACGCGTTAAATCAGTTTAAAATTTTGATCATGGGAGCAGTCAACAACTATAGAATTGTTAAAATCGTACAGCCAACCATTTGCACGTCAAAAGCTTCTTAAAATACGATAATGACCCATGTGTTTTTGATTGAAGTAACATCTCGAGACAGCGCGATAGCAGATGCAGCTGCTATGTCAATGTAAAAACAAATTGAAAGCCATTGAAAAGGTTTCTTTTTTAAGCTGTAATTGATCATTAAGAATAAAGCCTCTATAACTGAAATTTTGCAAAAAAATTTGAAATTCCTCTACTCTATGCAAAATAACCGTGTCATCCAATTTAAAAGGAGAGAGTGAGCATTGTATGAGATGCTCGACGTAAGTAGAGACTTCCTTACCCAATAAATGTTCTTTGAATCTAACTTGGGCTGCTTTTCCTGTCTGGCCTGAGTAGGAACGGGGAAAATCATTTCACCGTATTTTATTGACGGTATGATGAGAAAATAGTTCGTCATTACGCATTAAGGCAGAATTAAATTTTTCGCAAGACTGTTGTTACTTGAAAACTAAACTTTACAGCCATGTTTCTTCGGAAGAAGGTGGTTTATCTCATACGAAATGTTTCCTAGAAACGGTACAGAAAAGAAATACCCTTTATCTTTACCGTCTTTTTCCAGTTTATAATTTCCTAGAATGGAATATTTTTAGCGGTTTTATCATCCAATATACAGAGTAGTAATGACGGCTCGTAGCCGTTATTACTGGCTATGGTTTTAATCAAATTTATCTCCTCCCGAAAATTCTCCGGGGATAGCGGGCTAACCAAAGCACGATGAATATTATAATCGGGGAAGGCCAATTTGTGTGCTTCGGAGTGACCCAAATCACCCGATATACTGTTTTTTGGAAAACGTGGCTTACGAAAGATTCTGAAGTCAGTTTTATTGTTTTTTACACCCAAAGTAAGATCAAGAAAATTCTGCTCTGTATTTCGATATGTAGTTCTTTAGTGAACACTAATTTCTCATGAAACTGACTGAAAGTATGCATCAGTTGAAGTATGAGTGCATTTGAATACAAAAAGTAAGTCGGCAGTATACCAAGCACTGAAGGTGGACGTTACTTTTTATCTCAGGATTGTCCTGAAGAAATCTTCTTGACGGGAATTTATGAAAATGCCAACTAAAATGCCGGCTAGGAGACTACGCAACGCCAAACCAAATGGTTGCGTGTATAATTTGTTGTCAAACACATAGTAATTGTGTTTAAGCACAGTTAGAAGTAACGACATTAGTCCAGAAATTTCTTGAACTGTTAACTTTTTGTGAAGAAATCAAATTATTTTATACAGTTTCCAAAATAGTATTAAGCAGGACATTGGCATATAAACTAGTGATATCAAAAAACGATAGATATGCTTGAGGAGAACACGTGATAGTTTTCAACTTGTTAATCAAATCCACTGAATTTTTAACGGAAAAATTCTTTTCATTTATACATATCATTTAATTACTGACTAAGCCCTATGACTTCGTTTCCCTTATCACGCAATATGTGACAGGTCAGTTTATTTTATACTTCCAATGAATGTAATTTTTGTTGTTTCTTTTTGCTGCAGATATGAATTCCATGAACTGGTTGTACTATATCTCATTTTTGGATGTCATTAGTTTTTCTGAGGAACACAAGTTTGTGTCTGTCGAAACCTAGGTAAAGGTTTGAATGAACTTCTGACGTGCAACTAGTTGGCTGTATGATTCTCATTCACAGCTGGCTGAAAAACTTTGTATGCTTATTACAAAACTTCTCAATGTTTTTTCTATGTCGTGCAGTTTTTTCATAGTGGAATAAAGTTTATTTAATTTTTCAGTTGTAGGAATATTATTAGGACACAAGTTTGGGTACACGAAAATGCCATGCATTTTCTTTTAGTGGAGTAGCCAATCAAAACAGAATCCCTGGAGTGTAAAGTTTTGGGGAAGTAAATGACATCTTGTGCCCGGGACTAAAAGGAATTTGGTTGAACTGCTTGTAGACCACAAAAAAGTAAAATTTCTTTCACCACAATATATCAAACTGGACTTGACGAAGAGGTTTGGGAGAGCTCTTCCTCAATATTGGTCCTGCTTAAGTACATACGCAGGAAATTCTCTTCGTCAACAAGAAATATCGACAGATCGAATTTTTATTGGTCTTCAGACGCAGAAATTGATTAAGTATCGCCTATTTGAGAATACAATAAATATTAGAGAAACAAATGCGTGGGCTACCTTAAGCCCTGTTACTGAAAACCTTATATAGACTAAAATACATCAAAATTACGGAAACAGTGTTCAAAACTAGTTGGGTTCCACATGAGTTAAAAGTCCATTTCCTACACTCACATATTAACTACTTTCCTCAAAATCTGGGACACTGTAGTAAAGAGGAGGAAGAACACATTCACCGGGACATTAAGAACAAGGAGAAAGAAGAGGTACCAGGGAAGATGAAATGAAAATATGATGGCTAATTGTTGCTGGATGTTGAATAGTGACAATAAATATGATGGTTCTGCGAGAGAATCAAAGAAAAGAAAGTTTGAAAATTAAATTTAACATAAGACTTACAACGTTGCTCATTATGTTTTGGCTAAGCCCAAAATATATAATTATAAAAATGTAGAACGTGACTGAAATTGTATCTTAATATTTGTGCTTCTGTTACTTAAATCTTTATGTGACGTTATTTTCCGAAAAATAGTGAAATTATAGAACAAGCTGATGATATTTTCCTGAATCAGTGTTGCAAATTTATTGTAGAACACCTGTTTTACAGAAACCGTGAAATTTTTAAAAATTTAGGTTCCCTTATTTTTCCACTTGGCGTCTGTTTTATCCTAGATAATGCAAGTAGTGTATTTTCTGCTTTCAGTCTGTGCAAGTTCGATGATTGTGAAACCTTGCAAACCCAAATATCATTCTAAACTGGATGCAAAAATTTAAACTTCCTTGTGAGTTAGCTATTATAGTTCTTGTCTCCAGCCAGTGCTTTGTAATTAGGTAGTTGAGAGGTTAATACATATCTGAAAACTAGTGAAACGTTACTGTATTCAGTTGAGACGATACTGACAGATTTCGCCTGTCCTGCTTCAACAAGAGATACTGCAATTCATTTGTCAGTTTAAATCACTATCTTCGCGGGGTCATTGTGATCGAAAGCTGGTTGATAGTAAGTTGCTACTAATGAATGTCAGGACAGTTGACAGATTCACTAACGAGATGCTTTTCACCCGCATTCAGAGTATAATATTACCAGATCCTTATTATTATTAACGACTGGTGGTAAAGCAGTGCAGATATAAATGAAAGCTACCAGCGGATAGCATCTATATTTATAGCACGGCTAATCTCAGTGATTTGCCGAAAGTGAGAGGTCGAAGTATTTTCCATGTTGTCTTCTCTGTCTTAATTTCTTTCTGTGTACTCACAACAGATGTTTCTCTTCCACCATCACGTTAGCAATCATGATCATTTATTTTAGGTTTCCAAAATTGTAATCTGGCAGTTGCCCTTGATCTCTGATTGATTGACGAGTGTGATTAATCACCAGTATTATATTCGTGCGTAAATGCAGAACGAAACTGTTGCGAAGATAGTTTAGTGTCACTATTGATGAATGAACCTCCAGAATGCTACCTTCAATGAATAAAACGGCATCATCCTGAATGTTGTTAGATATTCTGCTATCTTCTGGATTTCATTTTCAGTTCCGTTTTTATTTCAAAACCTAAAAATGATGCAATAACATTGTTCACTTTAAAATATGCCGGTAAATTACTCCGGAACTTGCGCCTTTCGAGATGTTTGTTGTAGCTGGTCAGCAGTGTTACGTTACTGTATTTGCAAGAGCGCCTGTATTGATATTTATAGTGTTATTTTCTTCCGTCTATAAACAGGTTCCACGTTTTAAAATATCTCTACCCAGTATTTCCTCTCGACCCAGTTCACTCAATAAACATAAGTTATTGTTTTCACTGTAATTTACAATGGATTTATAAACTTTAAACAAGAGTGGCCACCGTTCTGAGTCCTAGCAAATTGAAAAGCAACAGTGTACAGTTTTCCAGACAGCTGATGATTTCTAGTGTAGGTGGTAGCCTTTACTGCAAAACCTATCGAAATAACACACAAAAGCACCCTCCTTTACAAACACCACCAGGTTTTTCATGTATCTGGAGATTCACAAGCTCACTCTCATAAGTGCATCTAGTGCTAGCAAGTGGAATTTTTGTAGCATTTCGCGTAAACGCGTCACAAAAATGGGCTATTTCCAGTTTTCAGCTGAGCCATCTTTGTAAGCAGTGATGCCAAGCGCTCTCTTGGAAAGATTACTAAATTATATTGGTTTCTCCATTCTTTTGACCGAGCGAGGTGCCGCAGTGGCTAGCACACTGGACTCGCATTCGGGAGGACGACGGTTCAATCCCGCGTCCGGCCATCCTGATTTAGGTTTCCCGTGATTTCCCTAAATCGCTCCAGGCAAATGCCGGGATGGTTCCTTTGAAAGGGCACGCCCGACTTCCTTCCCCGTCCTTCCCTAATCCGATGAGACCGATGACCTCGCTCTCTGGTCTCCTTCCCCAAAATAACCCAATCCATCTTTTTGTCTACTCTGTAGGGGTAATGTCGCTGTCTGTTATTCTCCTGATGTTCCTCTGGTGCAACAGTGCCTCTGGCAAAGGTTCACTTTAGTCACACATAAATTGAAGATAGTTACTCTTATTGGGTCCGTAAAGTAGCCCTTCTGTTTACGTTTTAGTTCCTTATTTTCCAGTTTTATGGTCTTGTATCGCTTCTGCAGATATCATGTAGCATTTAGTCAATAAAACGCAGAGAGCGCACAGTCGAAAGTTCAGATTTCAGCTCCTGCGCTGGCTGCAGGGGCCGGTGGACCATACGGCGTTGTCAATGGACGGTGGTAAGAGGCGCTGTGGCTGGACATGAGAACGCGCATTACGTCAGCAGCGAGGTACGTACGCAAGTATAGTTATTCTGGTGTGAAGCAAATAATCTTGCTTAATAAATATTTTCAAATAAAAGTCTCTTTTTCCAATACATATACTAGGAGAAGCCAACAGGTTCTAACTACTTACAACAATACTACAACGTCAGAAATCGATTATCTGAATAAATAAATGAATAGTGACTAAGCTAACGAAAATGTACGAAGAGTTATGAAATATCACGATTTAAGTATGAGGTGCAGGCTGTGCGCCATAGTCGTCAGTCGCTGGTAGGATACCTTCCGATCTAATTCTCTCGAAAGGCCTATAGTGTCCCTTTCGAAATATTCAAGCCGATATATTTGAGGTAAATATTAAAAGGACTCTGAATAATATTATGTGGACATAACCGACAAATTAATTATAAAAATGTATTAAATTACCTTCAAAGAAAGACTATATCGATTGCAATGTTATAAAAAGACATTATTTATACCAGATGAGATCGTAGTGCATAACGTTCTCGAAACTAACATTATTATCTTTGTCATTATATATAAGAGAACAAAGATATTTAAAATCACTTGGAGTCAGATCACTTCTTCTGCTGTATGTAAGGTACGCTTGCGGTAGCTTTTGTTCTATTTGTCCTCGTACGTAGCGAATAATTCAAGTGTGTATTCTGTGCTTTGTGGAAATATATTTGCAAAAAGTGAGTGCATTGTGTTACTTAAAGAACCCATGCAAACAATTCTTCCTGAATTAAAAATTGCATTTTTTCAGTTTCTGCGAAGCGAGCAGCGGTGATCTATAACTGGCAACAATTGACCGCCATTACGCGGCGCATTTAAATTTATTTTTTTGTATAGCATATCACCACAGCCGGAGCAGAAAGAATCATTTAAAGTTATTCAATTAACTAAAGCGCAAAGCTTCACTAATTTTATTTCGTCAAAAAATTCATACTTTCAAAGATACTATTTATTCTAGGTCAGTCAAGTTAGCCTGCGTTATATTCCGCCGAAAGCATTTGAAATAATTTGTAGGGAGCCTGGCGCTCATTTGAAACATAATTTAGTATTTATCTTTGGCCACCTACAAATCAATATATATATATATTATCCCTTTGTTTCGCTTAATAATAACAATAATTAATAACCACGGAAAGAAACTGATAATATAGGCCATGCTCTTACGAAAACGTTTGTTTCTTGTTAATGATTATTAATTGTGCTGATATTATAAGTTTAGTAAATAAATCCGTCGCAATGGCATTCCTTTTGAACGTTATTCCGAATAATGTAGCTCCCCGCTTCATCACTTAGAATAACACGAGGAAAAACTGCACTTTACAGAGAACCAGACGGCGTTCTGCTGCTTCTGCGAGACATGTAAATTTCGAGAGCGTCTCGACAAAACAGGTAGGAAGAATCCTACACGTTGACTCTCTGAGACAGTCCCAGGACGGATTGTCCTGTTCTCCGCAAAAATCAGATGGACCAGCACGGTCAGTCAAACTGTACGCCTCCTGTACCATCCTCTGCTGCTCAACTGAGGCATTTCTAGAGGTTTGGTGCAAGTCTGGGTCTCTTGTCGATAGCCACCGAGCCCTCTAATTTGGAAACAACTGAATGTTGTAAATGATACATGTGATATGACACGAGTGCATTAATTTTTGTAAAGAGTTCTCATTCGTAACGAAAGTAGCACTAGCACAACTTAAAGTACATAATTCGAAATGTACGTCTGTCGTAATTACAGTCATGTGTTGCTCCTATACTGAAAATAAAGCGTTTCCGAAACTTAGCTCATCCACAACAGCTTACGATTATTCCATCAGAAAAGAGTCAAGCTTTGCTTGAAATGCTAAGCCTGAAGTAGACACAGCAGGAGCATGGACTATCAGGAAGCAGTCGGAATTTGCGCCCTTCTTTGTGCAGACTACGCCGCTGAATTGACCAATCAGGTACGCTTCTCCCTCCGCCCCAGCCCAACCCCTCCCACCTCCCCTTTGACCCAACAACTACCACCATCACTAATCGTACAGCTTAATCAATGTATATTACACAAGTAAGTGTACAACGTGTGTGCAGCTAAAATTCAGAGATGGCACCAGAACGATCAAGGGAATTATATGGTGTGATAGCCGTCTATTTCCTATCCTTGAAGAAGGTTACCATTGTTGCCTGAAGGTCGTGCTTTTGAAGATTATAAGGACTGGGAAGTTTCGCCCTCTAGAAATTTCCAGAACATTCCAGAACTATCGAGAGTATTCGATAACATTTCAGAACATCAGAGAGATCTCGAGAGCATTCGACAACATTCCAGAATGTTGTGGAACATTGGATGTGGGACGTTCTGGAATGTTCGTGAACAGTCTGGAACATTCGAGAAGATTCCAGAACGTTCTGGGACATTCCAGAACATCCCAGAGCATTGTGGTACATTTCAGAACGATGTGGAATGTTCTTGAATACTGTGGACCATTCGATGTCTTTTTGGTATGTTCTGGATATATCAATGTACTCAAGTATACAAAGCAAGTCCCGTCGCAGGTTAGAGCGTCTATTTATTTTCCAACGATGAAAGAGAATACTTCAACTCCATTGTAGTTTCTTTCAGCAATGGGATAGGGACTGTTGGGATTGGTGGAGACTGTATTTCTCTGAACGTTGACACTGTCAGCTGTTTTTAAATTGTCAAGGGTTTTTAAATAATTTTTAATCAGTGGAAGCTAAAGCCTGCTGCAGTGATCTGTATTGTTTATCATCTTAAATACTGTCCACCCCTAAAGATAAGTATGGATGTGGAAAGCTCTAGCCTGCGACGATAGTAGGAAAAGCAGCGCTGCCGTTGACAGAGCTGGAGACGCAGTTGTCCTAGCCGTTTCAGACATAGAAAATGGAGGACGTTCTCTAAAATGCTGCTAATATGTGGCCATGAAAAATCGTCATTGGCAGATTGCTAGTGAAGAACGATTTTGTTCGTTGCACTGAATTGCGTACATTCATATTCAGCAAGGGCACTGATAAGTATGCCGCAGAGTGCCCTAAATATCATCATCATCATCATCGTGGAATGGACCCCAGTCCTTGAGTGGTGGTACTGACCCTAACTTGGCATTCAATTTTTGGAATATAGTTCCAGCTCGTTAACAAGGTGATTAAAGTATGCAATGCTGACAAAACGTATGGAGTTGAAAGCTGAACTAGATCTTGCAAAAGGCTCCTGTGATTTTGACTTCCAAAAATTATGTATGCAAGTAGCAAGTGTTTCTCTCGACCACACCCAGTGGAAGAGCAATCAAATTACACTCCTGGAAATGGAAAAAAGAACACATTGACACCGGTGTGTCAGACCCACCATACTTGCTCCGGACACTGCGAGAGGGCTGTACAAGCAATGATCACACGCACGGCACAGCGGACACACCAGGAACCGCGGTGTTGGCCGTCGAATGGCGCTAGCTGCGCAGCATTTGAGCACCGCCGCCGTCAGTGTCAGCCAGTTTTCCGTGGCATACGGAGTTCCATCGCAGTCTTTAACACTGGTAGCATGAAGCGACAGCGTGGACGTGAACCGTATGTGCAGTTGACGGACTTTGAGCGAGGGCGTATAGTGGGCATGCGGGAGGCCGGGTGGACGTACCGTCGAATTGCTCAACACGTGGGGCGTGAGGTCTCCACAGTACATCGATGTTGTCGCCAGTGGTCGGCGGAAGGTGCACGTGCCCGTCGACCTGGGACCGGACCGCAGCGACGCACGGATGCACGCCAAGACCGTAGGATCCTACGCAGTGCCGTAGGGGACCGCACCGCCACTTCCCAGCAAATTAGGGACACTGTTGCTCCTGGGGTATCGGCGAGGACCATTCGCAACCGTCTCCATGAAGCTGGGCTACGGTCCCGCACACCGTTAGGCCGTCTTCCGCTCACGCCCCAACATCGTGCAGCCCGCCTCCAGTGGTGTCGCGACAGGCGTGAATGGAGGGACGAATGGAGACGTGTCGTCTTCAGCGATGAGAGTCGCTTCTGCCTTGGTACCAATGATGGTCGTCTGCGTGTTTGGCGCCGTGCAGGTGAGCGCCACAATCAGGACTGCATACGACCGAGGCACACAGGGCCAACACCCGGCATCATGGTGTGGGGAGCGATCTCCTATACTGGCCGTACACCACTGGTGATCGTCGAGGGGACACTGAATAGTGCACGGTACATCCAAACCGTCATCGAACCCATCGTTCTATCATTCCTAGACCGGCAAGGGAACTTGCTGTTCCAACAGGACAATGCACGTCCGCATGTATCCCGTGTCACCCAACGTGCTCTAGAAGGTGTAAGTCAACTACCCTGGCCAGCAAGATCTCCGGATCTGTCCCCCATTGAGCATGTTTGGGACTGGATGAAGCGTCGTCTCACGCGGTCTGCACGTCCAGCACGAACACTGGTCCAACTGAGGCGCCAGGTGGAAATGGCATGGCAAGCCGTTCCACAGGACTACATCCAGCATCTCTACGATCGTCTCCATGGGAGAATAGCAGCCTGCATTGCTGCGAAAGGTGGATACACACTGTACTAGTGCCGACATTGTGCATGCTCTGTTGCCTGTGTCTATGTGCCTGTGATTCTGTCAGTGTGATCATGTGATGTATCTGACCCCAGGAATGTGTCAATAAAGTTTCCCCTTCCTGGGACAATGAATTCACGGTGTTCTTATTTCAATTTCCAGGAGTGTATATACAATAAGGTGTTTAGTTTATAAATCATCTATTCCACTTAAACAATGTTCCAGAGTCCTTTTCGGACGTTCTATCATTTACTAAGTCCTGAAACATTTGACTACCGATATTATTTAGTAGCCTATATGTGCTAAGACCAGTTTCAGTAATAGAGAATGAAAATATTTCTTCTACAAGTTTTGTGACTTGAGTTACTGGTATGCCTTCTGAAATACAGTTGATTGTTTACAGTGAATTCCATAAAGGAATATACCTACAATGATAGTGCAGTTAAAATACAGAAGTCCCTAAACAACGTTCTACAAAATTACTTTGGTGAGTACCTCGTGTTACGCTTAAGACATGTTCAATGAAAAGTTTCATTCTTTCTTGAATGAAAAATATAAAAATTTGATTTTCACTTATCCGAATTTTACAATATGTCCAATTGCTGAAGTTTCCGTACAGAAGCAGCAAGCGAAAGTTGTTTAAGAATCTCTGTATCTTTACAATATAAAGTCTCATCGAACACTGTACACTTTTGCTTCACTATTACTTATTGATCCGGTTTAAATCTGTTATCTGTTTCGTAGCCAGTGGTGTCAAGCAGTAAATGTGTTAATACTCTACACATCAGTTCCAAAATTTTACTGTCATATGAAAAACGATTACCTACTCAATAAGTGTCATATATATGCTTCATTTGAAATGAGGAACAGTGGGGGATCCAAGACAGAATCACGAGGAAATCCATTAGCTGTCTGTAGTGTGAGAAATATTTTTTTACAATTACTATTCTGTCTATAAAATATGAATGCCATCAATAAATGGATAATTAATTGTATACAAAAATAGATACAATATCAATTTTTTAACTAAACGGAATTTACACAATGAAATGAGTTGGTTCGCTCAGGAAAAGTACGATCTGTCTAAATCTTATCAAGTGATACCCTTAACACAATTTTATTAAGTAAGCGAGAAAAAGATCCCTTTCGTTTAAGTAGCTCGTGATCATAAGGTGTAGACAGCACATCCATCACGCACATATGTTAAACTGTATTTTTCTTCAAAAAATAAATCATTAGAAGGATCAGTAGTTACAGTAATACGGAAGAATTCTTTACGCTATTTATTCCTGTGTCGAACCGTAATGTACGTTGTGACTTCCGTCTGGTCCGATGTTCCCCTCTGGGCTTAGCCTATTTTCGTACACGCTGCGGCGGTGCAACTTGGCATTTGCCGCAATATGGTGGCCACAATTCCGCTACGGAAATAACCCGCAGTTGGGCGGAATGCAGCTCGCGGTTAATTACAGAATCTGACGCCAGGAGCGCTGCACTAGCCGGCATTAAAAATAGACCACTAAACGCAGATGTTGCCCTTTTTTTTATTTGTGTTTCCCTTCGCGTTTGTATTATATTGCCACACTGAGTCTCGGAAAAAAGCACAAATAATATTCGTTACGGAAATGGCATTTTAGCTGTACGTCTACCGCAACAGTAATTTACTAGCGCGAAAAAAGGTCGCTGCGGGAATGTATTGATTTTGTGTACATTAGTCAATGCATTAAATGGTTTTGCTCAGAAACGTATTTTAGAGCTGTTGAAATTGGTCCACTTCTCGGTCTTTATTACTTATTTGACTAAGGATGACTACGTTATAAAACCTATCGATATTTATTACTTATTTGGTTAAGAATGACGACGTTATAAAACAAGAGTCATGACATATAGAGGGTGAACCGTAATAAAACTAAAGAATACATCCCTGTCTTACGCCCTTTTTAAAACGAGCACTTCGTTCTTGTTCTCTCACTATTGTTGTTCACCATTAGTTCTTGTACATGTTTACCCATCTTTCCCTGTAGCTTATCCTTATTTGTCTCATAAATTCAAACACCTTGCACCGTGTCACTTTGTCGAACGCTTTTTCGACTTAGTATATGAACGTGTCTTGATTTTTCTTCAGTCTTGCTATGATTATCAAATGCAACGTCGGAACTGTCTTTGTGGTACATGTACCTCTTCTAAAGCCAAACTGATTTTCATCTAACGGATCCCCAGTTTCCTCTTCCATTCTTCTGTATGCTATTCTCTTCAGCAACTTGGATGCATGAGCTGTTAGGCTGGTTATGCTATAATTCTCGTGCATATCAGCCCTTGACATCTTCGGAATTGTAAGGATGATATTTTGTCAGACGTCGGATGGTCAATCGCCGGTTTCATACATTCTACACGTCTTCCAAAATGTTTTTAAAAATTCCGATGGAAAGTTTTCCATCCCTTCTCCCTTATTTGATAATAAGTCTGGAAAGCTTCCATAAATTCTGACTAATACTAAATCCACTATATCTTCCCTATCGACTCGTGGTTTTTCTTCTGCTACGTTGTTAGACAATTCCTTCGCCTCATAGAGGCATTCAGTGTGCACTTTCCACCTATCTGCTCTCTCCTCTGCATTGAACAGTGGAATTCCCATTGCGCTCTTAATGTTACTGGACTTACTTTTAATATTACCGGAGGATATTTTGACTTTCCGCTATGCTTATTCAGTCCTTCCGTTAATCAAATCTTTTTTTTTCACCTATTTCGTGCAGCCATTTTGACTTACCTTCCCTGAACTCCCTATATATCTTATTGTTGTGTGACTTGTATTTCTGTATTATTGAATTTTCCTGAGCGTTTCTGTACTTCCTTCTGTTGTCCATCAGCTCAAGTAGTTATTCTGTTATCCATGGTTTCCTCGCAGTTACTTTCCTCGTACCTATGTTTTTCATTCCAACTTCTGTGACGGCCCTTTTTAGTGACGTGTACTCTTCTTCAACTGATTTGTCTAGTGAGCTGAGAACTTCAAGCGTACCTCTTCAATTCTTAGCATTTCCGTATCCCCTTCTTTGCACATTGTTTCTTATTGAGGTGTCTCTTAAACTTCAGCCTACTCTTCCTCATTACTAAATTGTGATCTTAGCCTGTATGTGCTTCTGGGTACTCCTTATAATCTAATATCTGATTTCGGAATCGCTGCCTGGCTATGATGTAATCTAACTGAAACCTTCCGACATCACCCGGCCTTTACCAACTGTGCTTCGCTCTCTTGTGGTTCTTGAAGAGAGTAGTTGCTGTTATTAGCTGAAACTTGTTGCAGAAATCAATTATTCTGTGTTGTTTTACTATCGACTCTGAAGAGAACAACCCTATCATTGAACTGTTCAAACTCACTCTCTGTGCTACCTTCCTATTAATAACGAATCCTACCTCCATTATACCACTTTCTACTGCTGTTCATATACGCTACAGTCATCTGACTAGATATAGTCGTCTTCTTTTCATTTCACTTCACTGACCCCCAGTATATCTAGATTATGGCTTTTCATTTACATTTTCATATTTTATAGCTTTCCTGTCACGTTCAAACTCGATTATTCAAGCTTTTTGTCATCAATAGTTCCCCCTTGGCAGTCCCCTTCTGGATATCTGAATGACGGCTAGTCTGGAATCGTCTGTAGTTGGACTGATCATCATGCAGCTTTTTCAATTACATTCCACTTACGTCCTGTTTGATACAAGTTATGTGTCTTTAATGCAGTGATTCCCTTTTCCTTCTGCCACCTCATGTCCTTGATCACTGCTGATTCTTCCGCCTTTTAGAGGCTGTTTCCCACTCGTAGGTCAAGAGAGTGTCCCGAAGCTCTGCTCCTTCGCCTTTTTTGACAAGAGCATTGGTCAAGGAAGGTGACTTTATTTCGGAAATCTTCGACTTCAGTTTCTGATTACTTTTATGCAAAATTTAAGCAGTGGCGATTGCATGTTATGTAATATTAAAGATTTTGTAACGATTCATTACAGTAGTTAGTAATACCTGTTACAACCAAGTGTGGCCTGCATCGAAATAAGCAATGTTTATACTATGAAAATTGAAACACAAAGATTATATTAACTGTAGGGCAAATATCATAACTGTTAGTTTTCTATAGAGTTTTACTACGTTTTACTGTGCACAAAAGAAAGTTCCGTCATGAATTTCTGTTCAGGCAGCACTTGCACATAAGTTCGTGGCACGGAACATCGACTTTGGCGATGGGGAACAGGAATCATTGTTTGTTTCTTATGTGTACGACGTCATACACAGGTCATACACGACAGCAACAAGGAGGAGGCTCTCTGAGCTAAAGTACGAACCGTGATGCTGGAGCCGCACTTTGGCATTGTGTACGTAGCAACACATAGTAAAGAGGCTCCAGGTGCCAATGGGCTGATGGGCTGTTCGGCTGCCACCGCCCGTCCTGTACTGTGACGGCAGAGGACGCTCATTGTCCAGAGTCACTGGAGGTGTGGCTCAGTGGATGTGCTCCATTGGGTCCCCCGTATACCACATGACTGCTGTCGGCGTCTGTCACAAAATTACAATTCGATTGGCAAATTAGACGCCGGTGGGGTGGTATCGATTTGTGACACCACCGTTTGGTCATGGTTATAACAACAACAAAAGCTTAACCTGGCAGTCTGCTGAGCGTATGGAAAGGATGTGTACCATTCTCCAGTAATTTAGTTTCCAGCAAGGAAGGCGTTGGCAATAGACAGCTTTGCAGAACATTGATGTCGTTGACCCAGTACTCAAAAGTTGATCACAAGACTCGAAGTCACTGTGTGGAGATACAGGCATTGCTTAGGATGGGTTCATTGACACGCTGGACCACTCACTCTTTCGGAGTGCCAGTGTGAAAATGAAAAGGTACCGCTATTGTACATGCCTACCGTTTCCTGTCACAGCTGACCCGTTCGTGCATCCCACAGGACATGTGGGTATCGGTCGTGGGTTGAAAGAAGCCTCCCCAAAACGACGACCGTCGCATACAGTCTGGCACTGGTCGAGGGCAGAGCATAATCGGGCGTCTACTTACAGTGAACTGGAGACCAGTCTTTCCTGAGGCTGACCAGTCTCTCCTGAGGTGAACCCAAGTGGTCCAGCGTGTGGCCAAGTCGTTGGCAGGTGGGTGGAACCTCATCAAGCCGCTCCTCGGTCGAAACCGGCTGCGTGTCTGGTCAACGACTCGCTTCTTACCACAGGAGCCAAAGTCCATGTCTGACTAGTTTTGTTCAGCTCTCGGCTCTACGATCGGGTGGCGGTAGACTGTCAATTTGTTGTCATCGTTTGCGGAAAGGCTGAGACTCCACCGGAGGATCCTGGTCATTAATCGTGCCTGGTGTGTCTGTTGACGGGTTCCATGCCTCTTCGTTCGATGGGCTGCTTGTAACGCTCACGCTTCTGCACATATACTGAGCCAAGACATTATGACTACTGTCCACCGCGAAGATGTAAGCTACCCAGTGGCTCTGAAGGCTCGTGAGACGGCAACAGAAGTATTTGAGCAGAGCAGATACGAATGGAAAATCATTCTAGCGACGATATGTGGCGCAAATATGGAAATCCGCCGACTTGAGCGACTTTGTCAAAAGCCAGATTGTTGTGGACCAGTGTCTGGGAGCGAGCATGTCGGAGACGTTGAAGATAGTCGGCTGTTCTCTTGCTACTATCGCGAGCGTCTATAGAAAGTGGCTGAATAATGGTAAAATCACGACTAGGCGACAAGAAGTTGGACATCGCGGGCACATGGGGATCATACGGTTACCCACTCTGTACGGCAGGATAGGTGGCGATCTGTGGCAGATCTACATCTACATCTACAGCTACATTTATACTCCGCAAGCCACCCAACGGTGTGTGGCGGAGGGCACTTTACGTGCCACTGTCATTACGTCCCTTTCCTGTTCCAGTCGCGTATGGTTCGCGGGAAGAACGACTGTCCGAAAGCCTCCGTGCGCGCTCCAATCTCTCTAATTTTACATTCGTGATCTCCTCGGGAGGTATAAGTAGGGGGAAGCAATATATTCGATACCTCATCCAGAAACGCACCCTCTCGAAACCTGGCGAGCAAGCTACACCCCGATGCATAGCGCCTCTCTTGCAGAGTCTGCCACTTGAGTTTATTAAACATTTCCGTAATGCTATCACGGTTACCAAATAACCCTGTGACGAAACGCGCCGCTCTTCTTTGGATCTTCTCTATCTCCTCCGTCAGACCGATCTGGTACGGATCCCACACTGATGAGCAATACTCAAGTATAGGTCGAACGAGTGTTTTGTAAGCCACCTCCTTTGTTGATGGACTACATTTTCTAAGCACTCTCCCAATGAATCTCAACCTGGTACCCGCCTTACCAACAATTAATTTTATATGATCATTCCACTTCAAATCGTTCCGCACGCATACTCCCAGATATTTTACAGAAGTAACTGCTACCAGTGTTTGTTCCACTATCATATAATCATACAATAAAGGATCCTTCTTTCTATGTATTCGCAATACATTACATTTGTCTATGTTAAGGGTCAGACAGAGGACAGATGGTGCGGGCAAAAGCGTTTTGGAGCACAGTGTTCAGTCCACAGGGTTGACTATGGTGTTCCTCATGTGAGAACACCCTACATGTTCGTATGTTGGCCCAACAGCATCTTCGGTTATGGCTGCAGTGGGCACGGGATCATAGAGATTGGACCACAGATCACTGCAATCGTCTCGCTTGATCGGATGACTCGCGTTTATTGTTCTACCAGGTCGATGATTGTGTCCAGATACTCCGTCATCCAGGATAGGGGTTTCGTGGGACCTGCGGTGGTAATCAGGCTGACAGTGACAACTGCGTACTCCATGAACATCATCAGGGACAAGCTGTAACATCTTAGGCTTGGTGTCTTCCCCACATCGATAGCATCTGCCAGCAGTATAACTGCCCGAGTCACAGTGCCAGAAACCTGCTGCAGTGGTTTGAGGAGCATTATAGTGAACACACGTTAATGTCTTGGCCGTCAAATTTGGCTTATCTGAATCCGATGAAACACAGCTGGGACTATATCGGATGCCAGCTCCTCGCCCACAGACTAACCGCCTGTAAATTACTGGAAGTGTGTGATGTGTGAGTAGGTATCTGGTGCCACAAACCGCTGGAAACCTATCAAGTACTGTCATGCGCGCGGAACCACTGCTGAATTGCTTTTCAGAGGTGGATCAACAGGTTTTAAGGGGAGACGGAAGGCAAGTTGGTTTCAAAAATTCGATTTTTAGATTTTATCATATTTGAAATGCTTGGTCTTTCCTGCATGAAACAGTTTTTTTATATAAATACGACAATTTTTTCGTGAGATAATGGTTTTCCTGATGCTCTGTGCAATCTGGCATTTAAATGCCACGCCTTCTTTTTTGCACCATGCAGATATAATGCACAGCATTTAATTAAATTAAATGAAATTAAACCCATATTTAGAGACCTTTGTAAAGATACCTTGTTGAAGAAATGCCTTTATGGGAAAACCCAAAATTTAAATGAATTTGTGAAATCTGTCATTTGGAACCAGATACAGAAAACTGTATTTCTTTAGCTTAAAACCCACAAATTTGGTGTTTATGATGCTATTTTCTGCTTCGGTGATGTTGCAATTAGAAAACGGAATGTTTTGGAATTATTGGGCATAAAATCTAGTGGAAATACTGCATAATTCTTGGTGCAAATAGATAAAGAGAGAATACGCAAAGCAGATATTGCTAATTTAAAATGCAGGAAAGGAGCCAGACAGAAAAGAAGGACCAAGAGAAGAAAAGAAGATCAGTATGATTCAGATGATGCTCAGTATGGGCTATGGTGCAGGAAAATATTTATGGTAAGTAATTCTCATCAATAACTATACTAGAATTGCAATATTAAAGTTGAAATGAATTTTTCTCAAAACTACATTTTTTTTTTACTTTCAGGTACCATTACTTGATAAACGAATGGGTCAGAAACACGAAATTTGGTCAATTTGTACTGCAGATGGTAATAAGTTATTACAAGTTAATTGAGAACCACTAAGCAATCAGAAACTGTTTTATAATAATTAATGCACAAAAATTTTAATTTTACTAGTGAAAGAATAAATATTTTTTGTTCAAAACCATGAGAGGTATTATGTTCATTTTACTTGTAAATTGAGGCGCATATATATATATATATATATATATATATATATATATATATATATATATATATATATGCGGCAAAAATTTCATTGTTTTATCACTTACAGTTATTTTGAAAAGAGTACCTATTCAAAGGGTAAAATAGCATTAGCTGAATAGGGATAAAAATTGTCTTCCGTCTCCCCATAAAGTAGGTGGTCATAATGGAAAATTGTGGTAAGTTACTATGGGACCAAAGTGCGGAGGCCTTCGGTCCCTAGGCTTACGCACTACTTAACCTAACTTAAACTAACTTACGCTAAGGACAAAAGATACACCCATGCCCGAGGGAGGACTCGAACTTCCCGACGGGGGGAGCCGCGCGAATCATGGAAAGGCGACTAAGACCACACGGCTACCCTGCGCGGCCAAGGTCATAATGTTTTGGTTCAACAGTGTAGTTATTTTACATAAGATATTAAAACATATTAACAGTCTAAGCAGTCGTCCGCTGTGGCCGAGCGGTTCTAGGCGCTTCAGTCTGGAAGCGCCACCACTATGGTTGCAGGTTCGAATCCTGCCTCGGGCATGGATGTGTGTGGTGTCCTTAGGTTAGTTAGGTTTAAGAAGTTCTTAGTTCTAGGCTACTGATGACCTCAGATGTTAAGTCCCATAGTGCTAAGAGCCATTTGAGCATACACAGATCAAATCTAATTCCACCTCTCCCTTTGTATAAAAGGTATATAGACAGTTTCATAGTGTAGTAATCTAACATAACAGGTTAAAACATATTAACAGTATATGCATACACACTTCAAATCTAACTCTACCTTTGAGTTTACATAAAAGGTACATACAGTTTCATGGTCTGAGACGCGTCTGAACTTTACATCTCACCTGTTAAATCAGTCACATTCTCAAGAAAGTAATCTTAAAAAAATTATCATCGTGTGAATCGAGAATTTCAACTATGTTTGCCTGATCTCGCTATCGATACTGGCAAGATATTGGTCCTGGGAATTGTAAGACCATATCAAAACTTTCACAGTAATTCCTCATACTAGCCAGTAGTACAAAAACAAGTGAGCATGGGACTTCGGTTTACGTATGTAAAGAGAGAAGTAATGTTCGTCTATCATCCTGTTGACGAATAACGAATGCAGGATACGTTAAAAAACGAAAAAGACATTTTTCATGTGAAATAATCAAAAATTAACAATTTTCGAAATTTTTCTTTTATTTATACCACGAAACGTTGCTTCTTGCCAAACTGTATGATTCCAGGTCAACGGGAGGCATCTATCGATTTTAATGAATGACTTTTCGAGTATAGAAATATGTAACATAAATGGCCGTGTATTTTGACTGAAGTGACTTAGAAGCTTAAAATCTTTACAGGGCCAAGGGGCCATGGTTCTTAACATCGACATACATTTGCCAGTGGTGCGTCTACTAGTTCCTGAGAAAAAGGACTTTGAACAGTCTGGCAGACCGACTGAGAGCACAGCAGGGTCGGCGGGTAATTTTAGACGGTGTCCGGATACTTTTTTACCGAGGTGCAGAAGAAAAACCTCACCTTTATTACTAATTTTTTATTTTAATTTTCACTCACACGATAATATGATACACAACGGACCGGCATATAGTTATTTAAAAAATCAATGGGAAAAATTGCATTTGCGGTCTTGAGCCACTTTCTCAAAGTTAGGTTCATGTGGGGAGCACCTTATGCGATTAGTGTCTTCGAGGTGTGAGGCCGTTAATCTTAAGTGACACTTGTTATTCACTTTTGAAAATGAAATTTTCCACATATGTGTGGAGGCATATATAGCAGTCAGGTATATGGCTAATTTTTGCAATTTACATATTTTTCTGAGACATGTTCACTCCAAAATTCTTTAGCATTTCATTGGGAACAAAGGCTTTGAAAGCCAGATAAACTTCCCAGCGACATTTGTCCATTCGGCGGCTGGAGGAACTTCAATAGGTGATTTTAAGAATCACGACAGGTTCTGTACCTCCGAAAAGAACTCTTGCTGCAAATTCCTTCTTAAGAGCTGACACAACATTTGAGAATATTGGAATGTCTGTTTCACAATTTTTTCATATCCAGAAATTGTTGGAAAGAGAAAAAGTTCTTTACTTGCAATGTCTTTTCCAAAGATATCCAGCTTGCGACGGAAAGAAGACACACTTCATACCAGACGACATAAAATTAGTTTTCCATTTCCTTGTAGCTCGGTATTGAGCGTATCTGAATGTTTCAGAATGTTTTTCAAGAAAGCCAGTTAGCGGGTTGAGTTCGTTGACTAGAAACTCCAATTGGTTTCTCGCTTCTTCTGAAACTATGTTTTTAATAAGGATATTACTTATTTTATTTGCCAAAACCGTTCAATCACTTGACCTTTACTTAGCCAACGAACATTGTTGCACTGCAGTGAGTCATAATGCGCCGAATCACATTCAGAAAGAAACTCTCTGAAATGTCAATGCTGAAGAGCAGAACGAAACTTCATAAAACAAATCAACTTATCAGAAAGTCCATTAGTTCTTCCAGAGTCACACTAAGTTTTCCACAAAGGGCTGCCTGGTGAATTATGCACTGGTAAGATAGTCGTCCAGTATTCTTATCTTTGATTGTTTCTACTAGTGCTTTTTCTTTGCCTGTCATTGCTAACTAATGGAAGATTTTCTCATGAGTCATCAAAAATCTTGAATAAATCTTCACCGCGAGTCTCGCCTCTGAACGGAAATATTGTTAGCAATTCTTTCCTAAATTCTTTACTTTCAATATCCAAAAATAGCACGAAAATGGACATTCGTTCTTCATCAACAACGTAGCATGATTCTTCTAGTGCTATGGCGTAGCAAGGTACCTTCTGCAGAAATTTGAGCAAACTACAGTATGGCGCTAATAAAAGTGGCCCGGACGAGTGGATACTTTTGGAGGTGAATTTGTGGTAAGATGGAAACTTCCTGGCAGATTAAAACTCTGTGCCCAACCAAGACTCGAACTCGGGACCTTTGCCTTTCGCGGGCAAGTGCTCTACCATCTGAGCTACCGAAGCATGACTCACGCCCGGTACTCACAGCTTTACTTCTGCCAGTATCTCGTCTCCTACCTTCCAAACTTTACAGAAGCTCTCCTGCGAAACTTGTAGAACTAGCACTCCTGAAAGAAAGGATATAGCGGAGACATGGCCTAGCCACAGCCTGGGGGATGTTTCCAGAATGAGATTTTCACTCTGCAGCGGAGTGTGCGCTGATATGAAACTTCCTGGCAGATTAAAACTGTGTGACCAACCGAGACTCGAACTCGGGACCTTTGCCTTTAGCCCGCATCTCGTGGTCGTGCGGTAGCGTTCTCGCTTCCCACGCCCGGGTTCCCGGGTTCGATTCCCGGCGGGGTCAGGGATTTTCTCTGCCTCGTGATGGCTGGGTGTTGTGTGATGTCCTTAGGTTAGTTAGGTTTAAGTAGTTCTAAGTTCTAGGGGACTGATGACCATAGATGTTAAGTCCCATAGTGCTCAGAGCCATTTGAACCTTTGCCTTTCGCGGGCAAGTGCTCTACCATCTGAGCTACCGAAGCATGACTCACGCCGGTACTCACAGCTTTACTTCTGCCAGTATCTCGTCTCCTACCTTCCAAACTTTACAGAAGCTCTCCTGCGAACCTTGCAGAACTAGCACTCCTGATAGAAAGGATGTAGCGGAGACATGGCTTAGCCACAGCCTGGGGGATGTTTCCAGAATGAGATTTTCACTCTGCAGCGGAGTGTGCGCTGATATGAAACTTCCTGGCAGATTAAAACTGTGTGCCCAACCGAGACTCGAACTCGGGAGTTGTTATCAAACGTCAGTGTGGTCTCGGCTTCACCTGGCCACTCTGGTCACCCGGTCTTTGTGTGTACGATAACTTTGTGTGGACGGCCCTGAAGTGTATGGTTTATCGCAACAACCCTCACAGTCTTCAAGAACCGCAGTAGATTTCGGATGAGACTGCAACAATTCCAACTGTCAAGCTTCGATGTACCTTGAGTAAATTACTGGTCGGGCCAAAAACTGCGAAGGAATCAACGGTGGTCATTTTCAACATCTGCAATAGTAAGGTTAGTGCTGTATTTTCTTTCCTCTGCCGTTTCTTTATACCCCAGAACTCTGTTTTTCGGGCCACTTTTATTTGACACATTCTTTACTTTTATTGTCAGCAGCCAAAATTTCGGTTCTTCTTGTATTACTTCTTTCCGACAATGGAATACCCTGAACTGCGGCAACAACCACCTTTTCCGCTTCAAAAAGTGCCACAGCCACTTCCAACATACATTTGTTTTTACTATCTTAGAGTCTGAAAATGGATAAGCGTCCAATACACACGCACCGCTGCTTCTGCAGAGTTTTCTTGCTTGTTCATAATGGCAACTAGGAAGGCGTACTTTTTGTTGTAAGAAGCTAGATATGCCTGGAGTTGTTCTTGACGAGCTTCACTATTTTTTGATGGACCTGCTGATGAATTTTTTGGTAGTGTCGCTTTAAATTGGCACTTTCGACAAGAGCGACACTCCTGTTGCATATGAGGCAATCTGGAACAGCTCGAGGACTATCAGGCAGCGTTAAACAATACTGTTCAGCCCACTCAGTCAAAAACTTCATATTTTCACTATCAACTTTACACTTTTTAGGATCGTTATCGGTGCAAAAGGAACGTTAATAACGAAATGCTCCGTACGACATCGCAAGTTCTGACGAAGTAGTGAAAAAATTTGTGTAGTTTATTTAGACATGTTCTTTATAAAAAAAAATACCGGCATCTAGCACACATCTCGTGCCGACGCACTGCAGAGAAGCCACTTGTGTGTCAAAGTGCGTGCTGCCGCACACCAAAGGAGTCGCACCGCGAAGGGGGCGCTTCGCTGTCAAAGATAGCCGCCGCCCAAAGTTTCATAGAGTAGGTTTAAGCTGTTGTTCGAGTCACGGGCACAAAAATATTGACTTTAAATGAACGTGCCTTCTCCAATTGAATGGGTGTTTCAAATGTTGCTAGACTGTGAAATCGAATTATAAAATTTTCTTGTCCATTAAATAAAAGTCTTGTGTTCCTCTTTGTGTGGAGAGCTTACATGTGGATCGACATGACACGCAGCGCCGGACTTCCAGCTTGCTCCCTTCCGCCCCCGCTCTCCAGGCCACTGCCCTGCGCTGCACAGCATAGCAGCTGCGTATTTACTCTACCTGTAACTTACCATTAAGAACTGTAATTATTCAGCAGTTAATTTTACACTACCAGAAAAGGTAATAATGGTGGTGCTCAAGCGATTTTTCGTCTACAAAAAAATAGCTTTTTAAATAATTCGGGTACGTAATTTATACTTTCAAAATATTTTTTGACCTTCCGCAGTCCGGACGATAACCGCGTCCAGCCAGTGGCCGACCGCTGGGGGTAAGAGTTACCGTTTTACAGACTGACGCGCAGAATCCTAGAACTCGTAACTGCTTTCTTCGTAATTTGTAACAAAGGTAATAAGGACTGTACTTATCACTGTCCATTATGAAAATATTAGCACTACCCATAACGCATCCCTTGTTACATCTCAAAGTTTTTATCCCTTACTCGGTTTTAGGGCAACAACTGCTCAAACTGTCCATTATTAATTTCTACTTACTTAGCTCCACCATAACCTTTCTCTGACAACGCAACATGCTGTAACGAAATACGAGAGAAGAGTAAAATAATTTTCATTATTTTGAGTAACTTCGTGTTACCGTACCATTTCTTAAATGTCTCCACATCTTCTCACGAGACATATAGCTCAACAATACGTGAGTGATCATGGAATCAACTCCTTTCTGGGGTCTACTATGCAGAGTGAGGGAGATCTTTACAGGCTAAACATCATAAAGAGCAAAAGAAAAAAAAAATTCACCATTATCACTACCATTATTTGCAGGGGATTAAGGTCTAGTGAAAACAGAAGATTTTACCTTCTCCTGTCCACATGTTCCTCACCTTCTTGTCTTACAATTTTTTCGGGATTATCTCATGCCTAGCCATCGTTCTCTTCCGCGTGATTTCACAGCATACCCGAAATGTTTTCTGTTATATCGGTTAACATGCTTTCTGGCTCTGTTCTTCGTATTCTCAGCGTCGTCCATGAAAGTAACCAAGTGTTTAGGTTAAAAAAAATGGCTCTGAGCACTATGGGACTTAACATCTGAGGTCATCAGTCCCCTAGAACTTAGAACTACTTAAACCTAACTAACCTAAGGACATCACACACATCCATGCCCTAGGCAGGATTCGAACCTGCGACCGTAGCAGTCGCGTGGTCCCGCCTAGAACCGCTCGGCCACCACGGCCAGCGTTTAGGTTATTTACGTATTTTAATTGCCTTTGCAAATCAAAATAACTTCTTCCAGATCATCCTTATTGGTTTCTGGTCTCTCTAGTCTCCCTTTCAATTGACTCCTGAAACTTATAATAGTGTTTATAAACGCGATTAATCGCAAACGTGCAATAGCTACCTTCAAAAATATTCCATACCCGACAATCCTAGTCCCTCAGTCGTAAGGTCAAAATATATACAAATCAACTCTATATAGCATCACTCAATTAATATATTGAAAAAGACACAGGCTCACCCAAATAACCATACCTGTAATTTGTTAAAAATTACCACACCTTCCATCTCATTCTTATAGGTTCATGGCCTTGAACAACTCCCAACTTGATCTTCTCACATATAGCCTCAGTCAAACTTTGGCCTGAAGCTAGCACAGTGATATGTACAATACCAAAACAACAGGCAATTCAGTGTTTTCATGAAGGTACATTATCATCTAAACATCATTAAGGCTAAAACACACCAATATTCATGATAAGTTTATCCTCGAATTTCCGCTTACACGCAAAGCCTGACATGCTCGTTCACTAACTGTGCACACATTAGAATACTGCATCACTACAACGAGAGAAGGGTCCTTCCAAGTTATTAAATTTAGTACTCACCATTTGCATACTCTGATTTTTATAGAGTCAAAATACACTCCTGGAAATTGAAATAAGAACACCGTGAATTCATTGTCCCAGGAAGGGGAAACTTTATTGACACATTCCTAGGGTCAGATACATCACATGATCACACTGACAGAACCACAGGCACATAGACACAGGCAACAGAGCATGCACAATGTCGGCACTAGTACAGTGTATATCCACCTTTCGCAGCAATGCAGGCTGCGATTCTCCCATGGAGACGATCGTAGAGATGCTGGATGTAGTCCTGTGGAACGGCTTGCCATGCCATTTCCACCTGGCGCCTCAGTTGGACCAGCGTTCGTGCTGGACGTGCAGACCGCGTGAGACGACGCTTCATCCAGTCCCAAACATGCTCAATGGGGGACAGATCCGGAGATCTTGCTGGCCAGGGTAGTTGACTTACACCTTCTAGAGCACGTTGGGTGGCACGGGATACATGCGGACGTGCATTGTCCTGTTGGAACAGCAAGTTCCCTTGCCGGTCTAGGAATGGTAGAACGATGGGTTCGATGACGGTTTGGATGTACCGTGCACTATTCAGTGTCCCCTCGACGATCACCAGTGCTGGGAAGTGGCGGTGCGGTCCCCTACGGCACTGCGTAGTATCCTACGGTCTTGGCGTGCATCCGTGCGTCGCTGCGGTCCGGTCCCAGATCGACGGGCACGTGCACCTTCCGCCGACCACTGGCGACAACATCGATGTACTGTGGAGACCTCACGCCCCACGTGTTGAGCAATTCGGCGGTACGTCCACCCGGCCTCCCGCATGCCCACTATACGCCCTCGCTCAAAGTCCGTCAACTGCACATACGGTTCACGTCCACGCTGTCGCGGCATGCTACCAGTGTTAAAGACTGCGATGGAGCTCCGTATGCCACGGCAAACTGGCTGACACTGACGGCGGCGGTGCACAAATGCTGCGCAGCTAGCGCCATTCGACGGCCAACACCGCGGTTCCTGGTGTGTCCGCTGTGCCGTGCGTGTGATCATTGCTTGTACAGCCCTCTCGCAGTGTCCGGAGCAAGTGTGGTGGGTCTGACACACCGGTGTCAATGAGTTCTTTTTTCCATTTCCAGGAGTGTATTAACTAAGCGATAAAGAAAATAAGACTTTCACATCTCATTCAGGTCCAGGTTCTTATGTCGGGGTTTCGTCATATTGCTGTTGTGCTTCTCCAAGCCAATGTTCGATATTTTCTGTGGTGGCTACACTTATCCTTCTACAAATTCCATTTCTGTTGCTCATATTTAAGACATCGTGACTACACTCTGGAAATTAAATCTGTTAGCTTTCTTACAAACTTACAGTTGTACATACTTTGATTAGTGGCGCAGCTTAAGTTGTAGAAATGGGTTATTTATTCTTCCTACAATGTATAATACTCTCTCTGCATCCGCTTCTTCATGTAAACGAATTTCCTCCTGTAAGCTCTCTCGTAATGAACCCGCCATGGGCAAGAACTACAAACAACATCCATGGGCAAATACTACAACAACCTCCATTGGAAAATCTCTCAAAGATATCTTAAGGAACCAGGAAAAAAAGAACTGGAGGAAACAACACCTACTCTCCCTTGGGGTCGGTTGAAATCCTACACATTGCTTGGAGATACTCATCACTCTCAACAAGAACAGAGCCAAGTACCACAGATTCTTCAAGATAGTCACCTAACATAAACCACAACAATACACATTACCTGACGCAACATTTGCTCTTGGTAAAACCAATAATCGTCTCAAATTCCTCGTTGACCTACAACTCAACACATAAAACTATCCTTTATCAACCTCTGGTTTGGAGGGAGTTCATAACCATGCAAAACTCGCTTCAAATAAAGACATAATCACAGTACTCAAGTACAGTCACAAACGAAGTTGTCACATCATCTACCACAGAATCTTCGCACTTCTCACCACAGTTTGGAGACATCATTATTCGCCTTTACTGGACAAAACCCAACTCATGGTATCATTCACTAATATTCATTCCCTGATAACTACTAATGGTTCGCGACCTTCACCTCAAGGATTTTTACTTTTGTTATCTACACATACATTTAAATCCATTAAGTGATTTTTATATACAAGGTATTCCTCAAAAGATAACATCAAGTCAATCAGCCTCAAAAACTTTATCATAAATTTTTTTCTGGTTAACACAGAACTAATTCTATTTTCATCTGACATTGACTGTCATCCTCACAGGGAACTCACAATAATCTCGTCACATACTTCTTACGATATGCACAAAACAATTAGAAAAGCCAGAATTCATTCGACAAACAAGAATAACAGCCTCACTTCATCTAAATATCTGAAAAAAACATTGATTAAGACTAATAAAACAGCAAACTTCACCTCATATGAGCCCATTTCCAATTAACCGTGCTGCGACAGCTCGACTCACGCTCTAGAGTTCCACAGATATTACTCTCGAGTGTATTCGCCGGGCTCCCATGCCGTGCTGGGAGACCGAAGAGCGGGTCAGTCTGGGGTATTACTTGCTCGCCTGAAGACGGGAGCGCCATGGTCCGAAGTCGCTTCTTCCAACTGTGTCCGAGGTTCGCCGTCCAAATTCTGCTAGGCGTGCGGAATTAGACGGCAGATTGCAGTTAGTTAGGTGGAGCAGCGAAGAGCTGACCACAAGGATAGTCCGCCTTTAACAGCCGAGGCAGGAGGCCACGAACGTGCACCATGGGTTGGTGCTGAGCGTGGCCAATGGCACTGACGCGACCCCTGGAGTACATCAGATGGGCGAGACGCGGAGAGGATGTAGTGTAGGCAGGGAACCATCGCCAGTGTCCGGCTGCTTAGCTGGGTGGTAACGTGATTGCCTATTTTCCAGGGGGTGCAGGTTCGATTCCCGACCGAGTCAGAGATTTTCTCCGCCTGTGGACTGGGTGTTGTGTTGTCCTTACCATCCTCATCGCCGACGTGCAGGTCGCCCAGTGTGGCGTCACCTGTAGTAAGACTTGCAGTCCCGCGGCCGACCTTCCCGGAATGAGGGATCCCGCCCATCAATGCCACACTATCATTTCATTTAATTTCATTGGCTGTGAAGGCACTGCCACCAGATCCATGCCAGTCTTCTACCATTGACAGGCTCCTGCGAAAAGATTAGACGGGGTGAGCGCGGTTTTGAACTCATTCACATCACGGGCGCTCAGCTGTTTTGTGTGACCCGGAATGAAGTAACTACAATTTGGTATTTCGTTTTGGTGGGCATGTTGTGAGACTGACAACAAGTCATTTTTTAGAATTGTACCTATGCTTCAGCGACGTTAGCCTGCGGATCTGTGTGTTGTTTGAATGCTTTAAAATCGATACAGGTTTATTCAAATGTTCATTCGTTTGGTGTAGAGTACAGCTCAGATTCTCGTGATGAATGTTTGCTAATGAGTTTCGTTCTTGTTTTCAGTGTTAAATAACTGTTTCAGAGGGTTATTTGAATAGTGATATCGTTTTACACCAAATATTAAGTGGATCTTCTTAATGACGTTATTTCTGGTTCAAGGCTAGTTCGAGTGTGATTAATAATCTGTTCTTCCGACTATATTTTACTGGTTGGTCAACAAATTGTGGTCAATTAGGAAGTTGTTGTTCGATTGTAAATTTTCCAAGACATTATTGTGTAGTGACTTGGCAAGACAGCCAAGCCACTCGGAGGTAGCCGAAAGGCACGCGTTTAAGCTCACGCAAACTGGCGTGAGGTCTGGAACAGGACAATGTAATTAATATAGCCAATAAGGTACGTTGCTGCTGGAATACTTAACTTTAATCCATAATTGGTGTACATCGCTCTTGTTGATACATTAATAACAATCTCAATATAAACTAGTAATGGCGCCTTCCTAGGTCGTAGCAAACGACGTAGCTGAAGGCTATGCTAACTATCGTCTCGGCAAATGAGAGCGTATGTGTCAGTGTAGCATCGCTAGCAAAGTCTGCTGTACAACTGGGGCGAGTGCTAGGACGTCTCTCTAGACCTGCCGTGTGGCGGCGCTCGCTCTGCAATCACTGACAGTGGCGACACGCGGGTCCGACGTATACTAATGGACCGCGGCCGATTTAAAGGCTACCACCTAGCAAGTGTGGTGTCTGGCGGTGACACCAGATATTGAATTGTTGGTGTTCATTCATTTAACTGTAGGGTTGAGGCGTTATATTACAAACTTGACACCTGCCTGTTACGTGAATTATACAGACTGCTGTCATTTTAAGGAAGAGCTTAGATTTTATTATATTTCATGACCTTAATACTGTGTTTTTGATTTTCTTTTTGTAAAAAAATTTTGGTTGTTGTCCGTGCAATACTTGGAGTATTACGCTCACTGTTCCCAACGGACAGAGCCCCAACAGTTGTTAATTTTAACTTTACTCGCTAAAATCTCATTCGCTATTTCTCGGTTTCTGACTAATTCCTCTTCAGAAACACACTTGCCAGCCCTGGCTCCATATTTTGAACAGGTGATTCATGGTATATCGCACGTTCTACCAACTGATTTGAACGTCCAGTACTCACAATCACATTTACTTCAATGAAACATCTTCCTTCATTACTTTCCTGGCGCTCTTGAACAGCTGCATTTACTTAACTAATACACTGTCCTTCATTGTCTTCCTGACGCTTTTCTGATATGCTTCAAATGGCTCCGAGCGCTATGGGACTTAACATCTGAGGTCACCAGTCACCTAGAACTTAGAACTACTTAAACCTAGCTAACCTAAGGACATCACACACATCCACACCCGAGGCAGGATTCGAACCTGCGACCGCAGCAGTCGCGTGGTTCCGGACTGATGCGGCTGGAACCGCTCGTCCACTGAGGCCGGCTGTTTTTCAGATACATTTAAATTGTGTAACCCTCCAAAACCCTGTTACCTTCTGATTCTCGTTTAGTTACTACCAAAGATTCTGACTTAAAATTTCGCTCTAGTACTTGGTAATGTGTACAGTGTCGGCTGTAGGTCCATTCACACGACACTGTAACTTCTAACTCACAATCATTGATTGGTATCTAGTCTTCTGAGCTTGCTAAATGCTAACAGTTTGCTGGTAGTGACTGGTTCAGCTTCTGTAACATCCTCCTTCACCACATTGCACTCACGAATTTGTTTACAATGTCTTCAGCAGCTGTGGAGTTCTCTTCTTTCATAATCTGCTCCTTACTTTTCCACTGTGTGACTGCTAACTTTTGCATAATACCTCATTTAGAATCTTGCTTCTCTCTTCGTCGTTTTCAAATTTCGACTCAGATTTGCCATTTGATCCTCCCCTAGGTCGAATCATCTGATTCTTCAACTCATCAAATTTCCTCGGTATCTCTTCAATTTTGTTCGCGAGTTCCTCTCCAGATTCACGACCTTTTCTCCCCAACTCTTTGATTTTATTTCTAAGTTTTTGACACATACTCTGATTCAGTTTCTGCATTTCTCGCAATCCCTCCTTCTGCCTCTCATACTGTTTCTGCAGCTGCTGTAGCTGGTCACTTAAACCGGAAATTACACTGCTTATTCCCACCGTTATGGCCTCATGTCCAGTAGGCTTATTAACCTGCACGCACTGTTCACGCACTTGCGTCTCTACAGCAACGATACCCTTACCCGGAAAGCCAAACAAATTATTTGTATTTTCGTTAACTGTCAGTGGAGTGGCTTGTGAGTTGCCTAAGTTTAGTACGTCACATACACTAGTGAAATCTGGTTCCGGGTTCCCGAACACCGACCCCTGGAGATCATTAGAATGACCTATTCGCTGTTCATTATGCAAGTATGACGGTCCCACTGTCCATTGTCTCAAATTCGACAGCAGATTCGTCCTCTCGCGTGCCTATTTGCGCGTTCTCTTTTCCAATTTAGCCCTTCTTGAGCTGCTCTTGGAGCGAGTACGACAAATCATATTGAACTTTATTGGTGCACAGAATCACGCTAATGAAATTACACTCAGGAAAACTAATATAGAAAATGTTAACACCAAAAAGGAGCCTAATACTAGTTCACAGCAAACATATTTTTCATCAGCTGCATAAATGTTAAAGTTCTCCAATTACTGATGCGCTGCACAAGGTCCCTAAAAAAACACACAAAAACATCATTGGACTTGCACAGTTTGCCCTAAAATACAAGACACATAAAAACTTAATCCAGCACATTTCAAGCAACGCTGCTGGATACAAACGGAATTGTATAACTCCCTGGAATAAATTCATTAATTAGACATCCTACTGCGTCTGCCCACTTATCACAAAATCCTTACGATTAATGAAATCCTATGCTATTTATAGCATTCTTTACTGTTTATAGATACTGGTGAACATGGGGAAGGGACATATGTATGTGAATAATCCTGCAAGGATTTTACCATTTCTATCGTCTTTAGGGAGGTCTGAATTATCTGAATAGGTTATTATTTCTGAAATTTCTAGTGGAGATGTCGCTGAAACCATTTGCTTGAAAGATAGGGGACTATAATATCTACGGAAAGTACACTAGTCGTTTATGTATTCATATATCTTAAGGTTGAGCAATTAAGCCGGTGGGAGTGGCCGAGCGGTTCTAGGTTCTACAGTCTAGAACCGCGCGACCGCTACGGTCGCAGGTTCGAATCCTGCCTCGGGCATGGATGTGTGTGATGTCCTTAGGTTAGTTAGGTTTAAGTAGTTCTAAGTTCTAGGGGACTGATGACCTCAGAAGTTAAGTCCCATAGTGCTCAGAGCCATTTTGAACAATTAAGATGTACAATATTACACACTGTTGGTACATAAATTATGGAACTACAATCATTAATTATCCTTTAAGGGATTTCCCGCACAAACCATCATCATCGCAGTTGTGTGACTCCCAAGGGGCAAGTGTGTGGGAAAAATTTAATGGTATCACCGCCATTAATCGTAGCCACAAGGCTGATACATATCGACAGGAGCAAATACAGCTCCTAGTCACAATAAAAGATTATTTATTTGTCACACGACCGGTTTCGGGCTTGTACCCGTGCTCAGGTATTTATGCATTCATGTACATGTTTATGTTGCTGGAAACCACTGTATAAATACAAAGAAAATTATTTGTATCTGTTTAGCCAACAGCAAATAATAGGCTACGTTCTTTTCTCTTCATTGCAGGCTGTTTGACGCAGAGAACGTGACCTTCTTCTAAATTTAGAAACTTTGTTAAAATAACTGCCTATAAGGCAGATGAGATTTTTGACGAAGCGTACTCAATAGTAGCTACTGTTTGTAGGCCGCTAGCGGATTTGTAACAACAAAGATCCATCCTCTCAGTACAAGGACATTTAACAGATGACGACTTCTTGGTGTTTTTTTTTTTCAAATGCCACCTGACGTACAGTTGCAATTGATGATCCAGTAGGCCTAAACACAACATCAGGTGACTCTCTGTCGAGTACAAGAGAACCAAATGGAAATGACCAGATCAGCGATTCACCTACGCCTGGGCTTTCTTCAAAAAATATTGAACAACGTGTGAGTCAGTAGGCCTAACGAAGAGTAGCATTATAGTGGCAATAAAAGAAATTTCTCCGTTATCTGGTTACAACACTCTGGCGGATAATTCGACTTCCAAGACACCGAGACAAAAACAGCACTCAGAAATTCTCACCTCAAACCCAGTGAAGAACAAGCTTGAAGAGAAGAAGAGAAGAAGGTTGGAATATAATAAAAAAGCTATCCTGAAGAAGCCAAGTAATCCTCAAAATGTTGACTCCCGCTGAAAAACTAAAAGGAGAAGGAATAATAGGCCTAGGAAACAATTGTGCGGTGAATTTTTCGACTCCGATGATCCTACAGACGGAAAAATTTTGTGTCTAGATGGCTCTGAAAATGATTAAAATTTCGGTGACAATGAAAAAGTTTGTTTTTATTGTGGGAGGATTTGAAATAGATCTTTGGTCTAGATGTACATTTTGTGGCATATGGGCTCATGTGGCATGTTCAGGACGGGATAGCTCTGATAGCGTGTGACTCCTGCAGAGAGTACAGGCAATGCGGTTTCTTTTTATCAATCACATTTTATGTATCATAATATGAAAGCTTTCACTACCGGATGACATATCTTCTGGTAAACCTTCCGGGATATAAGGTCGTGGACCATGAAACTCTTCAGCTCCTAACGTTTCGTCCAGAGCTGCGCTGGACATCTTCAAAGGGGTGTTTCTCCTCCGGTAAGTCTTGCCGACTGACGGGTCGGACGTCTGAGAGCGACTTATATATCGTAGAAAGTGGGCGTGACCAGAGTTACACGTGATATTCAGAGATAATCTTTGTCAGAGATAAAACTTAACTATCGATCGTAATCACGTCACGGATAAAACTGTCTAGCAATTCTGTAGTGCTACTGTCCAAATATCACTAAGTTTCTTCGGAAAGAAGGAGGAGAAACACCCCTCTGAAGATGTCCAGCGCAGCTCTGGACGAAACGTTATGAGCTGAAGAGTTTCATGGACCACGACCTTACATCCCGGAAGGTTTACCAGAAGATTTTATGTATCCTTTCAGTTTGATTTCCTCTAACACGAGCTCCACTGGGAACATGGATGCCCACGTGAATGTTCCCCAGAGCATAATGTAGCCGCCGCCAGCTTGTCTCCGTCTCCCGGTACAGGTGTCAAGCAACTGTTCCCCTAGAAGACGACGGATTCGCGCCGTCCTATCGGCATGCTGAAGGTATCGGTATTCATCAACGACGCAACGCTTTGCCACTGCTCCGACTTCCAGTGACGGTAGTAACATGTTCAGTTCAGTCATAGTTGTGCATGTGTCGTGTTAACTTTGAAACATGCGTGGGTCGTCGGCTTAGAAGGTCCATCGTTGGAGTGCTCGGTGCACTGTGTGTTCAGACACACGTACTCTGTCCAGCATTGAAGTCTGATGTTAGCTCTACCACAGTTCACCGCCTGTTCTATTTTACCAGTCTGCCCAGTGTACGACGTCCGACATCTGTAATGAGGGGTAACCAGCTAACTCGACCTGTGGACATGGTTTCACCCTGCTTTTTCCACGTGTTGAAGACACACTGCACTCCTCGAATACCCGACAAGTCGAAAAGTTTCCTAAATGGTAGTGCCGGACCTCCGGACCATCACAGTCTGCCCTCGGTCAATCTCAGATAGATCGCACGCCTTCCCCATTCCACACACAGACAGCACGATCACTGATACTACATGCACCGTGCGTGTGTCTGACTAGCAGTCATTCCTCGCCAGGCGGCGCTCTTATCGCTTTGACGGGTTTATATCTATATCATACCGGTGCTCATAATGTTCTTTCTGTTCAGTATAGACTTGTACAGTACAAAGTTCCTTAGGTGATCTCCGTTACCTCAGTCCCCCCTACTTTTAGCTATGCTTTCTTTATTGAGGGATTGGAATTGCTACTGCCTTCTGAAGTCTTCTGAAGCAGGATTTGATATTTTTGCTTCTTTCCTTTTCCTCTTCCGACTAACTTGCATATTGTGTATTGCATTGTGTATTGAACCGGGGACCTTTGTTCCATTGTAGCCCTCAATGGTTCACAAGCCCACAACATGCCATAACAGTCCACCCACCTTACCCCCAGTGGACCCCCCCTCCTCCTCAGAAACGATTTGCGTGGTAGAGTAATTATGGTATACGCGTACGTGGAGACAGTCTTTGCGCAGCAATCGCCGACACAGTGTAACTGAGGTGCAGCAAGGAGAACCAACCCGCATTCGCCGAGGCAGACAGAAAACCGCCTAATAACCATCTACTGGCTACCCGGCACACCGCACCTCGACAATGAACCCTCCGGGCGGATTCGTGCCGGGTGCGGCACGCCTCATCGCTCGGGAAGCAGCGCGATACACCGCGTGGCTAGACGGGCGGGCAACTTGCATATAATCAGACATGTCTGATTACGAAGAACTTTTCCCTGCAACTATACTGTGTGAAGACTACGGTGCCATGCTCCGTAGTAAAGAGTCAGCAACGAGAACGCTCCCAGTGTGTATTTCGGAAGCCGATAGTCTTATAGGGTGACTGTCCGAACGTAATGAGGGGTGGGCTGGAGTCACCCTGCGCTCACGACGAATATGATCTCTGTGTCTTTTGCCTGCAGCAAAACAATAAATCATGTCAGTTTCTATGTCAAACAGATTTTACCACCTAAAATAAACCAGAGGCCCAAATTATTCTCTGTGTATTATTTTGTCTCCCTTTTTTCAAAGACGGAGATAATGGCACAGAAGTTAGTTCTACTCCGCCATTGATAGCAATAACGTGCTTTTTGTCTACTGGTCCACCGTTATCAGATACACACGATTACAAGAATGTATTAATGTAAGAGAAGAAAGGTACACACATCAAAAAAGTTCTGCATCAGCTCGGTTCAGAGTGTTCCAAAACCTGTACACAAAATTGTAGTAGAGATCAACATAAAACATCATCTCCGCCCTTTTTATTGGTCATGATAACCACACATTGTATGTAGTAGCATCATATAGCGAGACCATCAGAGGTGGTGGTCCAGATTGCTGTACACACCGGTATCTCTAATACCCAGCAGCACGACCTTTTGCATTGCTGCATCGTGCCATACTATCCACAAGTTCATCAAGGCACTGTTGGTCCAGATTGTCCCACTTCTCTACGGCGATTCGCTGTAGATCCCTCAGAGTGGTTACTGGGTCACGTCGTCCACAAACAGCCATTGTCAGTGTATCCCAAGCATGTTCGATAAGTTTCAAGTCTGGAGAACATGCTGGCCCCTCTAGTCGAGCGATGTCGTTATCCTGAACGAAGTCATTCACAAGATGTGCACGAAGGGGGCGCGAATTGTCATTCATGAAGACGAATGCCTCGCCAATATGTTGCCGATATGGTTGCATTATCGGTCGGAGGATGGCATGCACTTGTCGTACAGCCGTTACGGCGCCTTCCATGAGCACCAGCGGCGTACGTCGGCCCCACATAATGCCACCCCAAAATAGCAGAGACCCTCCACCTTGCTGCACTAGCCGGATAGTGTGTCTAAGGCCTTCAGCGTGACCGGGTTGCCTCCAAAGACGTCTTCATCGATTGTCTGATTGAAGGCATATCCGATACTTATCGGTGAAGAGAACGTGATGCCAATCCTAAGCGGTCCATTCGGCATGTAGTAGTCCTTGGGCGGCTTGAGTGACGCATGACATCGACAGTTCCTGTTTCTCTGTATCTCCACCATGTCCGAAGAGTATCTCTTTCGTTCACTTCGAGACGCCTGGACACTTCCCTTGCTGAGATGCCTTCTTGGCAGAAAATAACAATTCGGACGCGATCTAACCACGGTATTGACCGTCTAGGCATGGTTGAACTACAGACAAAACAAGGCGTGTTCCTCCTTCTTGGTTGAATGATTGGAACTGATCGGCTGTCGGACCCCCTCCGTCTAATAGACGCTGCTCATGCGTGGTTGTATATATCTTTGGGCGGGTTTAGTGACATCTCTGAACACTCAAAGCGACTGTGTCTGTGATACAATATCCACAGTTAATGTCTATCTTCAGGAGTTCTGGGAATCGGGGTTATGGAAAACTTTCTGGATGTGTGTATTTAAGTGTAAGTGTATAGTAGGAATAATATTATGAAGCAGCGAAAGTAAAAGCATTAAGGTAATATTGAAAGCTGTTCCGTATCTTCTGTACGTTAGTAAGAATTTTACGTCTTTCAGAAATATATTCACAGAAAACCAACGATGTATTTTACTTTTATGCTACGTCAGAGACGACAAAATACATAACCCTGTTGGGAATGGTCAGTATTCAGGTATATGATAGGAATAATCATCTGAAGCAAAAAACCTGATGCGCACATGCCCTATTAAGAATGGTTTCCAACATACACAGTCCAGGTACGCTAATGTGATCACCACCTACGTTCGACTTGAATGTGAAATAATCACATGCTGCAGCACTACCGGTGGAGGGCGTATAATGCGTGTCGCAATGCGGAAACGGAGCGATTGATACCACGTCTACAAGGCGTGACCATTTGCTTCCGGACCAAGGGCTGAAGCCGTTAGCGTGCAGCCATGCTTAAAGTATACTGTGCATGGCAGAATGACGCTATCTAATACCAGTGTCGAGGCAATTGCGAAGTACCACTGGCCGTAAATGGAAGGGCCTAACGACGGCTGTGGAGATGTGTGCGGACGAAGAGATGTGCAACTGTTGAGCACCTGACAGCTCAGAGGGGACACCAGCAGTTCACCTCAACGACAGTTCACTGAACGTCGCTGCATGAGGGCCTCCGCACCTGGCACGTGGTTCATGCATCCATGCTGTCTGCCCACTGCGATGATGGTTGGAGTCTGCACGCCAGTACCTCAAAAAATGGTTCAAATGGCTCTGAAGACTATGGGACCTAACTTCCGAGGTCATCAGTCCCCTAGAACGTACAAGTACTTAAACCTAACTAACCTAAGGACGTCACACACATCCATGCCCGAGGCAGGATTCAAACCTGCGACCGTAGCAGTCACGCGGTTCCAGACTGTAGCGCCTAGAACCGCTCGGCCATCCCGGCCGGCGCCAGTACCTCAGCTGGACGTCCACTGAATGGGGAAGGTGCCCTTTTAAGATGAACCACGTTTCATGCTCCATCGGACGTATTACCCTTGACGTGTACGACGTGACGTTATGATCTGGGGATGTTTTCATGGCATTCCGTAAGTCATCTTATCATTCTCGAAGACACAATGGATCAAGACAAGTAAAGCTCTACCGTGGGATATCAAGCCCAGTTTGTTTTCCCTCGGCACGATGCCATCTACGAGCAGGAGAGTCCAACGCGTCACACAGCCCGCAGTGTTCGCACATGGTTTGAAGAGCACCAGAATGAGTTTACCGTACTCCCTTGGCCATTCAAGTCCCCCAATTTAAGCCCAGTAGAGACTCTATGAGACGGGCCGTTCGCATCATGGAACCTCAACAGAGAAACCTAGCGTATCTGGACACGGCACCGGAGCCGGCACGACGCCACAGCCTTTTCGGTACCTTCAAGAAACTCACTGACTCTATCCGTTCACGTGTCACACCGTTCCCCGCTGTAAAATGTGGTTATTCAAGCTTTTGGCAGGTGGCCACACAAATGTGACTGGACAGCAGGATGTCCCTTATTTTCATCTTCCTAAAAGTTTAGCTCCCACCCCCCATTGTGTTCCAATCATCCAAAATAAAAAAAAAAGATAGACTAAATGCAAAATTTTTGCTCAATCGGACAACTACAAGAGGATCCTCGTCGACCATGATGTTTCACATTTTTGCTGTATGAATTTTGTTACCCAGTCTCTCATGATTATTATGCCGGCCGTTGTGGCCGAGCGGTTCTAGGCGCTTCAGTCCGGAACCGCGCAGCTCCTACTGTTGCAGGTTCGAATCCTGCCTCGGGCATGGATATGTGTGATGTCCTTAGGTTAGTTAGGTTTAAGTAGTTCTACGTCTAGGAGACTGATGACCTCAGATGTTAAGTCCCATTGTACAGCCGCTTGAACCATTTTTGAACCATTTGATTATTATAATAGATATTTTTACTAACCAGGTTTTACGATTTTAATCCAAATATTGTAATATAACGTAATACATATCTACATCTACATGAATGCTCTGCAAATCACATTAAGGAGCCTGGCAGAGAGTTAATCAAGCCACCTTCACAATTCTCTATTATTCCTATCTCGTACAGCGCCTGGAAAGAATGAACACCTGTACCTTTCCGTACGAGCTCTGATTTCCCTTATTTTATCTTGGTGATCGTTCCTCCCTATGTAGGTCGGTCTCAATAAAATATTTTCGCATTCGGAGGAGAAACTTGGTGATTGGAATTTCGTGAGAAGATGGGGTCGCAACGAAAAACGCCTTTCCTTTAATGATGTCCAGCCCAAATCCTGTATCATTTCTGTGACACTCTATTCCATATTTCGCGATAATACTAAACGTTTTTAGGAAGCTTTTTTGCATTGATGTAGAGATGTCTCTCCTTCTGACAGGGCAGGTAAATACACCAATGTATAACGTTCAGTGCTCATTCAATCAAATTATCTTTTGGTTCTACAGAAATGGATGTTGTAAGACGATGATCTCAATAAAAAAGTTTCTCAAACTGAAAATGCGTGTATTAACGAAAATAAATTTGATATTTCTAATATTTTTTGTGTTGTTTTTTTTAATTCTTCGAATTAACTTTTCAGTAGTGAGTCAAAATTATTTCAAACAACTGCTGGGTTTGTTTGAATATGTGACATACATTACTGTCACAAACGACGAGGATGCAGTGGAGATAAGGAATTGTACAGTGCTTTATAACGGAAATAGATGCTGGAGCTCCTATGCTCCAATTTCAAGGCGTTTGTGGGTTGTTTAGAATATGTTGGATTTAGATGAAAAGTTTCACCGGCTGGTTTCTGTCATTTGGAAGAAAAGTGGGAGGGGGCGGGGGAGAGAGAAGCAAAATTATAACTTCCAGAAAATTACACATAGCTAAGAGCCATCCTATCGGGCAGTGGAGAACACATATAATGCCTTATTTTCGGTATTGTTCAGTACAGTGTCATTGTTTAAAACGTACCACAGTAGTGTCGGAGAAGTCGAGACGAACAATTTGATGCAGTACACTTGTGGTCTATCGATTCGGGAAACTACATCGATTGACCTACAAAACCTCCCTGCGCTACAGCGCATGAGCATCTTTCGCGGTTTTCAGTGTATTCTTTCCCTCTTCGTGCCAATCAGTACTCGTAGGGAAAAAATTAACAGGGATGTTTTTGTAGCAAATTTAATGTAGGTTAATTTTCCAGTATGATGTGTTTTCAATAGAGGCCGCTGCTTCTATTCCAGAAAAACGTACAAAAGTGACATTAAGTGTGTTCTATCACGGGAACCTTTCGGAGTAGGGCATATGTCCGTATGAACTTTTATGCTTCAAATGAGGCTTCATCTCATATTCCTGAATATTAATCATTCATCCTGCGACACCCTGTGTAATTTATGTGGGACAATATTCATATGCCGGCCGAAGTGGCCGTGCGGTTAAAGGCGCTGCAGTCTGGAACCGCAAGACCGCTACGGTCGCAGGTTCGAATCCTGCCTCGGGCATGGATGTTTGTGATGTCCTTAGGTTAGTTAGGTTTAACTAGTTCTAAGTTCTAGGGGACTAATGACCTCAGCAGTTGAGTCCCATAGTGCTCAGAGCCATTTGAACCAATATTCATATGCCGGCCAGAGTGGCCGAGCGGTTAAAGGCGCTACAGTCTGGAACCGCACGACCGCTACGGTCGCAGGTTCGAATCCTGCCTCGGGCATGGATGTGTGTGATGTCCTTAGGTTAGTTAGGTTTAAGTAGTTCTAAGTTCTAGGGGACTTGTGACCACAGCAGTTGAGTCCCATAGTGCTCAGAGCCATTTGAACCATTTTTTGAATATTCATACGCAAAATATAAGGTAGCAAAAAGGAGAAAGAGAGAAAGTAATGAGTATCATATAGGAGTACACATGGAAAAACATATTCAGTGCAGATTATTAAAAGCTGCTGGATATACTTCGTAATTAAAGACAAAAAAGTTAGTTCAGAATTGAATGATATGGATAAAGATTTAGAAAATTAATTATTTGAAAACAATAATTGAGTTAGTGACTATAAATTAAAGAAGAAGTGAATGTTGAAGGGACAGACAACAGAGCAGAGAAATATAGAAACAAGAAGGTACCTGTTGAGGTACAGTCAGAGGCAGACGAAATCTGTCATCCCTCAAATTGATATGAGCATTACAGTAACCTTGTTAGACGGAACAGGCAGGTAAAGCATATTTCTGAAAGAGCAAATGATGATGACTGAACTGGAAATTACGACAGAATATGCAAGGACATTACAAGCTCTACACTTTAGCTCTACCTGTGGATCAGTACTAAGACAAACAGTTCCGAATATTAATGCGAATGTTCGATGTTCCGCGTTTCACGTAAAAGGGCATGGCTGTGGACGATACGAGACGGTCGTGCAGCAGTTTCACGGGTTGCCTCGTTTCGCCGTCACTGCGACAGCGGCCGCATTCGGCGCCTCGCCTCCTTGCAGAACGCGCCCATTGCCGGCAGCAGCAGTCGCTGGCCGAGCGGCCGTTTAATAATGCAGCCGGCACTCAGCGCGCGCGCCATCGCTTTTCATCCCGGCAGCACGGGAGGCCGGCGGCGCAGAGAACTGCGTGTAGCACGGCGGAACGCGAATCTCTCTCGCTACTCGAGGGCGAACAGCCAGCTAATATCAGAAGACGCGAGCTTACATCGAGAACATCGAGAAAAGCAAAAAAGAATGTGTGATACAGTGCAATATAATTAAAGCGATCGATTGCAAAGCTATTAGATTAGGAAATGAGACACTGCAAGTAGCAATGAATTTTGGTTTTACTGCACCGGCAAGCTAAATACCTGAATATTAATAACTTCAATACAGCGTATTAATATTCCACAGTAATATTTATTAGTTTGTTACTAACCGGCTGTCTGCTTCTTAGGCCGTCGTCAGATAACTTAATGTTGAACAAATGGTCCACACAACGTCAGCGAAAATTCATAACTGTACAAAAAATGCTGTACCAAGATATGCGACATTTGATGAGTATACCGTTACGAAACATATGCATGATGCTGTGCCTAAAGAGACACTGAACCAATAAATCTCACATTTCAGTATATTCAAATATTAAAACTATGTGAGTGTATAAAACAGAAGTGTTCTGCAAATGAGTAATGGTACAGACTACCTTGTCATGCAGGCAAACTAGTGAATGTGATGAACAGACCGAATAAAGGGTGGGGAAGAAAGACGTTTATAGAATGTGGGTGTGTAACAGTTATATCAAGCTTATTAGCTAATGGTGAGAGGAATAATGACTCACTGTTACTTTAATAAGGGTGAGTAATGAAACTGAGTTTGGACCCTAAGGATTAGTCAAAAAAATGGTTCAAATGGCTCTGAGCACTATGTGACTTAACTTCTGGGGTCATCAGTCGCCTAGAACTTAGAACTAATTAAACCTAACTAACCTAAGGACAGCACACACATCCATACCCGAGGCAGCATTCGAACCTGCGACCGTAGCGGTCGCTCGGCTCCAGACTGTAGCGCCTAGAACCGCACGGCCACCACGGCCGGCGATTAGGTCAGGATTCTTTGATTGGTATTTATTAACGACCAGAATTTCAAGATAATTTTAGTTTTCTATCTTCAGTTCCTTTATGGAGAACATCACATTGCACAACATACGAATAACATTTATTCAGAACGTGTTCAGCACAGGTGGAATCTTTCTTTTTTAGTCTCCAACTCCTTTCATAAGGAGTCTAGTGGTTATAGCCCTACATGACTGGCCCACACATAATTTGCCACATAGATTAACACGATCTCAATAAATGTGATTCATATGACGCGAAATGTGATGTCCTCCATAAACGAACTAAAGGGCGAAAACTGACATTACTTGAAATTCTGGCTAATAATAAACATCAATCAGAGAATCCTGACCTGGTCGTTAATGACCAAACACAGTTCCACTACTCACCATTATTAAACTAACAGACAGTTATCATTACTCTCACCATTAGCTAATAAGCTTGTTACAACTATTCCCACACCCACATTCCACAAACGTCTTTCTTCCTCTCCCTTTATTCGGTCTGTTCACTACTTTTACTAGTTTGTCCATATGACATAGTAGCCCGTACCATTACTCACTTGGAGAACAATTCTGTTTTAATATTTGAATATACTGTAATGTAAGATTTATTTGTTCAGTGTCTCTTTAGGCACTAAATCATGCTTCTCTTTTGTATCGGTATGGCCGTAAAATATCACATATCTATGTGTAGCATTCTTGGTACAGCTATGAATTCTCGCTGAAGTTGTGTGGACTATTGTTCAGCATTAAGTTGACTGGCGATGGCCTAAGAAGCAGAAAGCCGGTTGACAACGAGCTAATAAATATTATTGTGGAACATTACACATTGTAATCACGTTATTAATATACACCCATGCTCATAAATTAAGGATAATGCTGATACATGGTGAAACGACGCTGTGGGCGGTTTGCGGGTTTAAATCACGTCGGGGTATGGCCATGCGGTGCATTTAACCAGCGGTCGTCCCACGGCAGCGTGGCGACGGCAGCAGTCCACACACGCAGAGGTGAATTGGTGCATGTCAGAGTACGGTGCAGCGAGTAAGTGTGCAGACGTTTTAAGACGTGATAATGGTGACTGTGTGATGAAAATGGCTCAAAGAACACATATAGATGACGTTGTGAGGGGTAGAATACTAGGGCGACTGGAGGCTGGTCAAAGACAGCAGGTCGTAGAACGGGAACCCCGTGTGCCACAATGTGTGACCTCAAGATTATCGCAACGATTCCAGCAGACAGGTTACGTGTCCAAGCGCTACAGTACGGGTCGTCCACAGTGCACAACACAACAAGACCATATCTCACCATCAGTGCCCGCAGACGGCCATGGAGTACTACAGGTAGCCTTGCTTGGGACCTTACCACAGCCACTGTAACAGTTGTCTCCAGACACACAGTCTACAGACGACTGAACAGAAATGGCTTATTCGCCCGGAGACCTCACTGACCCCTCGTCACAGGAGAGCCCGTAAAGCCTAGTGTCAAGAACACAGTACATGGCCATTGGAACAGTGGTCGCAGGTTATGTTCACGGACACGTCCAGGTATAGTCTGAACAGTGATTCTCGCCAGGATTTCATCTGGCGTGAACCAGGAATCAGGTTTTTTTTTTTTTTTTTGGTCATCAGTCTAGTGACTGGTTTGATGCGACCCGCCACGAATTCCTTTCCTGTGCTAACCTCTTCATCTCAGAGTAGCACTTGGAACCTACGTCCTCAGTTATTTGCTTGACGTAATCCAATCTCTGTCTTCCTCTACAGTTTTTGCCCTCTACAGCTCCCTCTAGTACCATGGAAGCCATTCCCTCATGTCTTAGCAGATGTCCTATCATCCTGTCCCTTCTCCTTATCAGTGTTTTCCACATATTCCTTTCCTCTCCGATTCTGCGTAGAACCTCCTCATTCCTTACCTTATCAGTCCACCTAGTTTTCAACATTCGTCTTTAGCACCACATCTCAAATGCTTCGATTCTCTTCTGTTCCGGTTTTCCCACGGTCCATGTTTCACTACCATACAATGCTGTACTCCAGACGTACATCCTCAGAAAATTTCTTCCTCAAATTAAGGCCGGTATTTGATATTAGTAAACTTCTATTGGCCAGAATGCCTTTTTTGCCATAGCGAGTCTGCTTTTGATGTCCTCCTTGCTCCGTCCGTCATTGGTTATTTTACTGCCTAGGTAGCAGAATTCCTTAACTTCATTGACTTCGTGACCAGCAATCCTGATGTTAAGTTTCTCGCTGTTCTCATTTCTACTACTTCTCATTACCTTCGTCTTTCTCCGATTTACTCTTAAACCATAGTGTGTACTCACTAGACTGTTCATTCCGTTCAGCAGATCATTTAATTCTTCTTCACTTTCACTCAGGATAGCAATGTCATCAGCGAATCGTATCATTGATATCCTTTCACCTTGTATTTTATTTCCACTCCTGAACCTTTCTTTTATTTCCATCATTGCTTCCTCGATGTACAGATTGAAGAGTATGGGCGAAAGGCTACAGCCTTGTATTACACCCTTCTTAATACGAGCACTTCGTTCGTGATCGTCCACTCTTATTATTCCCTCTTGATTGTTGTACATATTGTATATGACCCGTCTCTCCCTATAGCTTACCCCTACTTTTTTCAGAATCTCGAACAGCTTGCACCATTTCATATTGTCGAACGCTTTTTCCAGGTCGACAAATCCTATGAAAGTGTCCTGATTTTTCTTTAGCTTTGCTTCCATTATTAGCCGTAACGTCAGAATTGCCTCTCTCGTCCCTTTACTTTTCATGAAGCCAAACTGATCGTCACCTAGCGCATTCTCAATTTTCTTTTCCAATCTTCTGTATATTATTCTTGTAAGCAGCTTCGATGCATGAGCTGTTAAGCTGATTGTGCGATAATTCTCGCACTTGTCAGCTCTTGCCGTCTTCGGAATTGTGTGGATGTTGCTTTTCCGAAAGTCAGATGGTATGTCGCCAGACTCATATATTCTACACACCAACGTGAATAGTCGTTTTGTTGCCACTTCCCCCAATGATTTTAGAAATTCTGATGGAATGTTATCTATCCCTTCTGCCTTATTTGACCGTAAGTCCTCGAAAGCTCTTTTAAATTCCGATTCTAATACTGGATCCCCAATCTCTTCTAAATCGACTCCTGTTTCTTCTTCTATCACATCAGACAATCTTCACCCTCATAGAGGCTTTCAATGTATTCTTTCCACCTATCTGCTCTCTCATCTGCATTTAACAGTGGAATTCCCGTTGCACTCTTAATGTTACCACCGTTGCTTTTAATGTCACCAAAGGTTGTTTTGACTTTCCTGTATGCTGAGTCTGTCCTTCCGACAATCATATCTTTTTCGATGTCTTCACATTTTTCCTGCGCCATTTCGTCTTAGCTTCCCTGCACTTCCTATTTATTGCACTCCTCAGCGACTTGTATTTCTGTATTCCTGATTTTCCCGGAACATGTTTGTACTTCCTCCTTTCATCAATCAACTGAAGTATTTCTTCTGTTATCCATGGTTTCTTCGCAGCTACCTTCTTTGTACCTATGTTTTCCTTCCCAACTTCTGTGATGGCCCTTTTTAGAGATGCCCATTCCTCTTCAACTGAACTGCCTACTGCGCTATTCCTTATTGCTGTATCTATAGCGTTAGAGAACTTCAAACGTGTCTGGTCATTCCTTAGTACTTCCGTATCCCACTTCTTTGCGTATTGATTCTTCCTGACTAATGTCTTGAACTTCAGCCTACTCTTCATCACTACTATATTGTGATCTGAGTCTATATCTGCTCCTGGGTACGCCTTACAATCCAGTATCTGATTTCGGAATCTCTGTCTGACCATGATGTAATCTAATTGAAATCTTCCCGTATCTCCCGGCCTTTTCCAAGTATATCTCCTCCTCTTGTGATTCTTGAACAGGGTATTCGCTATTACTAGCTGAAACTTGTTACAGAACTCAATTGGTCTTTCTTCTCTTTTATTCCTTGTCCCAAGCCCATATTCTCCTGTTTTTCTTCTACTCCTTCCCCTACAACTGCATTCCAGTCGCCCATGACTATTAGATTTTCGTCCCCCTTTACATACTGCATTACCCTTTCAATATCCTCATGCACTTTCTCTATCTCTTTATCTTCAGTTTGCGACGTCGGCATGTATACCTGAACTATCGTTGTCGGTGTTGGTCTGCTGTCGATTCTGATTAGAATAACCCGGTCACTGAACTGTTCACAGTAACACACCCTCTGCCCTACCTTCCTATTCATAACGAATCCTACGCCTGTTATACCATTTTCTGCTGCTGTTGATATTGTAAGTAGGCTGTTTAGGTTTTTTTATTGGTAACGCCACCTTTGTATGAAAATCACTGGCTGTGCTGTGTGCAGCCTGTGGCTGCTTTGCATTGTTGTAATACTCGCCATTGTAGTGTTGGGCAGCGGCAGCTGGATGTGAACAGCGCGTAGCGTTGCGCAGTTGGAGGTGAGCCGCCAGCAGTGGTGGATGTGGGGAGAGAGATGGCGGAGTTTTGTAATTTGTCATGAACTGCTATCTATATTATGACTATTAAGGTAAATACATTGTTTGTTCTCTATTAATATCTTTCATTTGCTAACTATCCCTATCAGTAGTTAGTGCCTTCCATAGTTTGAATCTTTTATTTAGCTGGCAGTAGTGGCGCTCGCTGTATTGCAGTAGCTTGAGCAGCGAAGATTTTTGTGAGGTAAGTGATTTGTGAAAGGCATAGTTTAATGTTCGTCAGGGCCATTCTTTTGTAGGGAATTTTGAAAGTCAGATTGCGTTGCGCTAACAAAATATTGTGTGTCAGTTTAAGCACAGTCATGTACACTCCTGGAAATTGAAATAAGAACACCGTGAATTCATTGTCCCAGGAAGGGGAAACTTTATTGACACATTCCTGGGGTCAGATACATCACATGATCACACTGACAGAACCACAGGCACATAGACACAGGCAACAGAGCATGCACAATGTCGGCACTAGTACAGTGTATATCCACCTTTCGCAGCAATGCAGGCAGCTATTCTCCCATGGAGACGATCGTAGAGATGCTGGATGTAGTCCTGTGGAACGGCTTGCCATGCCATTTCCACCTGGCGCCTCAGTTGGACCAGCGTTCGTGCTGGACGTGCAGACCGCGTGAGACGACGCTTCATCCAGTCCCAAACATGCTCAATGGGGGACAGATCCGGAGATCTTGCTGGCCAGGGTAGTTGACTTACACCTTCTAGAGCACGTTGGGTGGCACGGGATACATGCGGATGTGCATTGTCCTGTTGGAACAGCAAGTTCCCTTGCCGGTCTAGGAATGGTAGAACGATGGGTTCGATGACGGTTTGGATGTACCGTGCACTATTCAGTGTCCCCTCGACGATCACCAGTGGTGTACGGCCAGTGTAGGAGATCGCTCCCCACACCATGATGCCGGGTGTTGGGCCTGTGTGCCTCGGTCGTATGCAGTCCTGATTGTGGCGCTCACCTGCACGGCGCCAAACACGCATACGACCATCATTGGCACCAAGGCAGAAGCGACTCTCATCGCTGAAGACGACACGTCTCCATTCGTCCCTCCATTCACTCCTGTCGCGACACCACTGGAGGCGGGCTGCACGATGTTGGGGCGTGAGCGGAAGACGGCCTAACGGTGTGCGGGACCGTAGCCCAGCTTCATGGAGACGGTTGCGAATGGTCCTCGCCGATACCCCAGGAGCAACAGTGTCCCTAATTTGCTGGGAAGTGGCGGTGCGGTCCCCTACGGCATTGCGTAGGAGCCTACGGTCTTGGCGTGCATCCGTGCGTCGCTGCGGTCCGGTCCCAGGTCGACGGGCACGTGCACCTTCCGCCGACCACTGGCGACAACATCGATGTACTGTGGAGACCTCACGCCCCACGTGTTGAGCAATTCGGCGGTACGTCCACCCGGCCTCCCGCATGCCCACTATACGCCCTCGCTCAAAGTCCGTCAACTGCACATACGGTTCACGTCCACGCTGTCGCGGCATGCTACCAGTGTTAAAGACTGCGATGGAGCTCCGTATGCCACGGCAAACTGGCTGACACTGACGGCGGCGGTGCACAAATGCTGCGCAGCTAGCGCCATTCGACGGGCAACACTGCGGTTCCTGGTGTGTCCGCTGTGCCGTGCGTGTGATCATTGCTTGTACAGCCCTCTCGCAGTGTCCGGAGCAAGTATGGTGGGTCTGACACACCGGTGTCAATGTGTTCTTTTTTCCATTTCCAGGAGTGTATAATTGTTCAAAGGGGACGTTTCATATGTCGACCCTTAGCCGAGGATACCTCACTGGAATCTTCTGATTTTTTCTTGTAGTTTGTGTAATTAGTGTAGCTATTGTTTATTGCTAGCGCGTAATTGTAGAGAAAATCTCCTTTGTAGTTGCAGTCTTTCATTGTTGTACAGTAAAACAGTTGTGGCATGCATGTAGATTTTCACCAAGTATTTCGCAGCTGCAATTAACTAGATATTATTTTCAGTGCTATGTTAATGTGTTCTCTTATTTTTGATCTTCAAATTGTGTTTTTCTGTGTTATCGTGTGAAATACTGTGACAATAATGGCGTGTGAAAAACGTAATACTAGGCTCCAAAGTAAACTGAGAAATGACAGTGAAAATGAAAGCAGTGTGTTAGCGCCACCGAGTAATGAATTAACTGATGTTCAAAGTAGTAATTTGATAATTGTGCATAGGGAAATGGAGCGGGCTGCAAGCAATGGTGTAGACAGTGAAACAGGTAGTGAACAGGGAAGCATTATCGATCGATCAGTCGGCAACAGCTCGCTTCAGGAATCCGAAATGACAGGACACAATTTCGCAAATACTGTAGTTTCAGGTTTTGGGTCATCACCGTTTTCTCAAATAAGTCAAGACACATTTTCTGCTTGTCAAAATGTGAATGTTGCCGGTGCAAATGCACTGCCGAAAAGCGTAGAGAAACAGATTCCAGACACTAAAACATTATTATTGCAATTAATGCAACAAATGGAACAAAATCAGAGACAAATGGGACAAAATCTTAAAAAGTTAGACACAATGGAACAACACCAGAGACAAACACAGCAACAGTTAGACGCAATGGGACAAAATCTTCAAAAGTTAGACACCACACTTGAACAAACACGTGAAGATTTAACTACTGAGTTACATAACATTGAATCCAAATGTCAAAAAGTCTGTAATGACGTAAAAACACAAATTTGTGAGCATTTTCAACCTATTTTTTCGCGGCATGAAAATGCATTACAGAATCACGAAGCAGCCATAAAAGAACTGCAAACCATTGTTCATGAAAATCATGAGACCTTGTGGGCTAAAATTGACTCAGTTGCATCCACCGATTCGGTTAAGCAACTTGCAAAAACTCAGGAAAACTTAAAGGACACAGTAGATTCGATTTCAACACAAATGGACACTCTGAAACTTGGTTCAGAAAAACACACTGAGGAAATGTGTTCACTATCGGAGAAAGTAGCCGAACTTTCGGATCAGGTCACTAACTTATCTACAAAGGTAGATGATGATCTGAATGACACAAGACCTGTAGCCTTCACTGACACAGAAGAGTATGAACAAATTAGAAAATTCAAACAGAATCAAAATCAAATCAATACACAGTACAAAAGAGAAATCCGGGAAGTACGAGATCAGCTGACACAGGTAATACAAGAATTACGTATTTCAGAGGATACTCGCGCCCCAATACGGGAAGAGGGACGCAGAAATACGGAACAGCCACAAAATAATAACACAGGGCATTTCGGAAGTTATGAAAGAAATTGGCAATGTGCACCGAATTTTGAGATGGAACGGCCGACACGACCTAACAATGACCGATATGCGACTCGCCGACATGATGATTTTGACTATAAGCTGTTCATTACTACACGTAAATTCAAAACATTTAAGAATTCTGGCAACGACATTCATCCACAAGCATGGCTCCATCAATTCTCGCATTGTTTTCCTCCCAACTGGTCGTTAGAACACAGATTAGAATTTATGTGTGGCTACTTGGAGAATGAACCAGCTGTAAGAATGCGATCGGTAATTCACGATTGCCACAGTGAAGGAGAGTTTTACCATGCCTTCCTCTCAGCATATTGGTCTCAAGCCACACAAGACCGAGTAAAACATAGCATCATAATGATGAAACGTTTCAAACAATCTGAATTTTCCAGTCTTATGAAATATTTTGAAGACATGTTGCATAAGAATCAGTATCTTTCAAACCCATACAGCCCCTCAGAACTCATCCGCATTTGCTTAATGAAATTGCCTGAGCATTTAAGAAATATTATTTTGGCAGGGCGTTGCAAAGACGACATTGAAGCTTTTCAGGGACTCTTACAAGAATTAGAAATCGGCACAGACAGTCGCGGGATGCGAAAACAGGAAAACAAACACTACAGGTCACATCTGTCACAATTCCGTGATGACAGAAACAATAACCGGACACGACAAGTCTATTCTTACAACGCAAATCGTGACCAAAACGGACACCACCCATATGACAACCACTGGCAGAGTAATACTAGTTACAGAGAAAGATCGCATTTCCGTAGTAATGAATATGACAGAGATTACCATAGAAACAGACAATATGGGAACAAAAATAATTATTATCAAGGGAGACAGAATAACTTCAGACGCAACAGTTCAGCACGCAGTTACGATTCCGGGAGAAATTCTCCACCACATGACCGACAAACAAGAAACTATGTAAACTACCGACAAAACGACAGACCTGAATTCCATCAGAACTGGCGGGATTCAAACAGAGCAGGGCACTCTCGACAAGGTGAATTTGTAAAAGTTAGGTCTCCTAATCCCAATAACGGCGCATGCCAACAAAGAGACAGACAATGACTTGCACCACAGGCAGCCACATGCGCCAGCCGGCGCAGCAAAAAATAACATAGATGCTAACCTTGAGAAAAATCTTAGCATTCCTTACCGACGTATACCGCATGATAATTGCGTTCAAGTTGAAACTTTGAGTACTATGAAGAGTAATGGATTGTACCACATTTCACATGTAAAAACGTTTATTGAAAGATAATCTGCTTTTTAACTTTGTCAATGCCATAAAACGTTTCACTTTACATTACTAGTATGCTTGTCAGACTTAGAATCTGTTAACATGCAACAATGTTTGAAGTTAAATATCCAGTCAAGAACCAAGAGAACTTATTGTTATAGTGAACAGACGTCACAGTGTTATTGTGTGTGTACATTCTTGCTTGTTAGTTGCACGATTATGGAATGACTATAAGGCTTACATACTTAGAACATTTACCAGTACTGCTAATGAGATTTTAATAAAACATTTTGGTTTACTTGAAAATATATTCTGGATTTAAAGTACTTTCTGTGAGATACCAGATGACATAGTGGTTAGTTTATGTGACAGCTACACGATTTTATCACGACACTACTAATGAGTGACAATATACAATGTTGCTTTTGCAGTGTTTCTGTTTTATATCTGCACAGTTTTCTGTTTTATTCTGGAAAGTAAAACAGGTTTTAGTAGTAACTTTTGTGGTATAGCTACAATGAGACTGCCTTTTCCGTAGCACAACAATACGTTACAGCACAGTACTTTCCTCATCACGGCAATAAGCGTAATAACTAAGACATTTATACGCAAAGCATTTCACTTTTGTGTATTATGAGGTAAGTACATTGACTTCTGCAGACCTTCGCTTTCGGAGGACGATAACTACGACACTTCCACACAGATTATGTTGCAACAAGACGCACATTTAGCGCTACAGTACACGTATTTGAGTGATTAATTTTGTACTTAAAACATTTATTTTTAAAGATTTTTGAATTACAAAGAAAGTTTTCCGTGATACATTTCATTCCATTGCTGTAATCTGTAACACCTGAGGGTATAATTACATTAATCCTCAGGGGGGTACACGGTTACTTTGTGTACCATGTGTTTGGCAAGCGCAAGGAGCCCTAGCTAATATGGTATTTGCTTATACAACTTTACACATCGGTACCATATTTCTCTACATAAATTACACAGCTATCTGATCATTTAACTGAGAGATAAACATTTTTTTTGCTACATCAGTGACACATGTTTACGCAATCCACAGTTGGGTAACTTCACACTTATGAAACTGTATTTTGTCTGTACTTTGTAAACTGTTCATATTTTTTTGGAATCATTGTGATACTATGAGAGCTTTGAATGATGTATTTGGTAAGGGAGCATGATTTTAAAGTACGTTTGAGGTAGATGACACTATTGAAATGAGCAGAGAATTTTTTTTAGGTTTTGAAATTGTTGCAGAAAGCTATGACGTTTTTGAGATTTGACTGAGGTGTTATGATGTTATTATTACGACGACGATGTGTACTATGCTGTTGAGATATGTTTGTGATCAATAAGATGATGCTACCGTATATGAGGAATAAGAAGTATGTTGGAAACCAAGAATCGTACTTTAAGAGTTATGAAATGTGCGTAAATGCGTGACTGTATCACAATGCTGACGAATATTTTATTTGGACACTTATATTTATAGGATTTTATTTCTACAGATTTGCAACGCTAATTCTTGACCTGTGAAATATTTTTATGTGAGACTGTCACTGTAGCGGAAACTGCTGTCGGAAATATTTCTGTAAGAAAGTTAAGTGACCACCTGCACGTAATGCGTCGCGGGCACCCACCTGGGCGACAGCTGCCCGAAAAAAAAAGCCATTAGCCTTTCAGCGGCACAGGTAGAAAAAAAAAAGGGGAGGCCATTATCCTCGCTATTGACGTTCCTTTGTAGAAAGCATCGCAAAAACGACACGGTCGAACTTGAAAACATATGATTACACTGTGGAGCTCTTAATTTATGATATTTACTGAAATGCTTATGAATTGATGGGAAATATTCTTACATCTGCAAACCTGATAATGACAAGTGTCTTTCTATGAGAGTTGAGAGCTACTGACTTACGAAATGCCACATAGCTATTGAATGATGTTTTTATGCTTTGGTGTGCGTAATTGCTTATTTCATTTGACATCTGTTTTCCAGCTGTGTTGCAGCATTGGTTTCATAAAATATAATTAAATGCATTTGCTAATGTGAACACTTTCTGTCAACAGATCTATTAAATAATAATTTTGTGATCCACATTCTTCAAAAAAGGAGCACTTGGAAAGGAAAGAACAATAAGAAGGGACTAGTAACAGTAACTGCATACATAATATTCTTTTCAAGTACATGGTAATATTTCTTTTACAATAAGTTGTTGTGGTGCACCACTTTAATTACATAGACATTAAGATGTGATTATACATTACCTTTGTCTGCATTGTTATCTTTAGTGTACTATTTTTTCTGCTTGTGCTATGTCATGTTTCGGTATAAGTTACTGCTGTTTGCCAGGCATAGTGTTACTGAATTTGACTTTGTGTTACTCTGCTAAGCCAGTTTTACTACTCATTTATTTTTCTTGTTGCTGCACATTGGCTCATATTAGTTGTAATGTTGAATTGCTTGGTAATTTAGATTTACTGTGGCTTGCTTTGCGATTTTCCATTTTTTTTCATTGCTGTTTATATTAATTGTTTTATGTGCTGCTGCATTGCCTCGTCCCTTAGTTTAACATCTGAGCTCAGTAGATTTAAGTTAGCTTAAGAGGGGGTAGCCTCTAAGAGAATGAGTTGCGATGAATTGGAAGAAATGCATTGAGAAGTTATACGAAAAAAAGTACAGAAAACAGGTTTAGGTTGGATTTTCTTGGAAATAAATGTTGAGGTAAGAAATGTGTGAACATATAAATACAGAAAGCATGCTTAGATAGAAATTTTTTGGTGGAAACAAAGGATGAAATAAGAGGAAAGATATATGAAGTTTTGGGTTGGACTGCAGTACCAAATGTTACACTGAAAACGAACCCTGTCCTTTCCTATTGATGTTATCCCACTATGTGTTTGTGTACCCTTGTGTATTTGTTTTCTTCCTGTCCCTGTGTACTGTTTCATAGAACTTTTTTCTCTTATAATACTAAGTTACATTCACTATGATGAGGAATACTTTTATCCTCAAATACAATTGGCATTAATAATGTGTTATTTACTTTGTAAAGATGTTTAGACATTATTTATTCTGTTTGTGTTAATGCTCATGTGTGAAGTTGATGTTTCGAAAGTTATTATGATCTTTTATGTATGTACTCATGTCATAATTCCTGTAACACTGACGTATATGTCTATTTCTATTCTTTTGTAACGCCTGTTTTACTACAAATGTTATCTGTATTGTTATGTTCTTTAATGATGTATTTTGTACCTTTGTAATTGTATTCTCATGTTATAAAATTGTAATTGACACCAGTTCATCTTATTATTAACTTGTAAGTTACATTTCACTGCACACGTTTCTGTTGGTCATAGTATATGGACAATATGTGAGAAGTAGGGACTGTTAGTGTTTGCACGTGTGTTAATAATTCAGCAAGGGACTGGATAACAGCATTGTTGGTTCTAAGGACAGTTCCGAAAACTTTGTGAGTGCACAAGTGTTGGTTTATGGACTTGCTATATTATCCGCAAGACTCTTCAATGGTGATTGTGCACCTGCACAGTCACAACAGATGGCTGCTGGCTATCTCTACAAGGACTACAGTGGGTCTACATCTTTGATGATCCATCAATACCATTATTTCTACAAGGACTGCAGTGGGTCTGCGCTTCTGGTGGCCCACCAATACCATAATCTCTACCAGGACTACAGTGGGTCTGCTCTGTGATGACCTACCTACCAATATTCTTCAAAACGTCGAATGACTCTGCTGTGGGTTTGCTCTGTTGTAGCCCATTACCTGTGTGCATGTCGAGAGTCAGCGCTGTCTTTCCGTTGGAAGGACAACACTACTTCTTCAAGACTGCATGGAAATCCACTACTTCTGTGTGCAATTTCTTTTACTAATGAGGCTTTGTGAAAAAAAACTGTAATTACTATTATGATGAATGATCAGGACTGTCTATATGGACTGTGACAAAATTTTAGCTTTTGACCGACATTGTATCAATAAGTGTGTGCATTTGATTTCTTTGTTATTGTAAATATGAAAAATGTTTTTCAAATCTGTATTGGCCACTGCCCAATTCAATTTGTAAAATTTTTTGTGGGGAGCATGGGGGCTATGTAAGTAGGCTGTTTAGGTTTTTTTATTGGTAACGCCACCTCTGTATGAAAATCACTGGCTGTGCTGTGTGCAGTCTGTGGCTGTTTTGCATTGTTGTAATACTCGCCATTGTAGTGTTGGGCAGCGGCAGCTGGATGTGAACAGCGCGTAGCGTTGCGCAGTTGGAGGTGAGCCGCCAGCAGTGGTGGATGTGGGGAGAGAGATGGCGGAGTTTTGTAATTTGTCATGAACTGCTATCTATATTATGACTATTAAGGTAAATACATTGTTTGTTCTCTATTAATATCTTTCATTTGCTAACTATCCCTATCAGTAGTTAGTGCCTTCCATAGTTTGAATCTTTTATTTAGCTGGCAGTAGTGGCGCTCGCTGTATTGCAGTAGCTTGAGCAGCGAAGATTTTTGTGAGGTAAGTGATTTGTGAAAGGTATAGTTTAATGTTAGTCAGGGCCATTCTTTTGTAGGGAATTTTGAAAGTCAGATTGCGTTGCGCTAACAAAATATTGTGTGTCAGTTTAAGCACAGTCATGTATAATTGTTCAAAGGGGACGTTTCAATATTATCTGATACTCATCTGACCAGAAATCCTTGTCTTCCTTCCACTTCACTTCACTGACCCCTACTATATCTAGATTGAGCCTTTGCATTTCCCTTTTCAGATTTTCTAGTTTCCCCTACCACGTTCAAGCTTCTGACATTCCACACCCCGACTCGTAGAACGTTATCCTTTCGTTGATTATTCAATCTTTTTCTCATAGTAACCTCCCCCTTGGAACCAGGTACCATCCCCTTAATGTCCTCTAAAAGGACCTGTATGGAGGTCGTGGTTTGATGGTGTGGAGTGGGATTATGGTTGGTGCACGTACACCCCTGCATGTCTTTGACAGAGGAACTGTAACAGGTCAGGTGTATCGGGACGTGATTTTGCACCAGGCCGGCCGGTATGACCGAGCGGTTCTAGGCGCTTCAGTCTGGAACCGCGCGACCGCTACGGCCTCAGGTTCAAATAACGCCTCGGGCATGGATGTGTGTGCTGTCCTTAGGTTAGTTACGTTTAAGTAGTTCTAAGATCTAGGGGACTGATGACCTCAGATGTTAAGACCCATAGTGCCCAGAGGCATTAGAACAGTTTTTGTTTTGTTTTTGCACCAGTATGTTCGCCTTTTCAGGGATGCAGTGGGTCCCACCTTCCTCCTGATGGATGATAACGCGCGGCCCCACCGATCTGCCATCGTGGAGGAGTACCTTGAAACAGAAGATTTCAGGCGAATGTAGTGTTCTCCAGAACTAAACCCCATCGCGCACGTCTGGGATGCTCTCGGTCGACCTGTTGCCGCACGTCTTCAAACTCACCACGACACTTCAGGAGCTCCAACAGGCACCAGTGCAAGAATGGGGGGGCTATAGCCCAGCGGCTGCTCGACCGCCTGATCCCTAGTATGCCAACCCGTTGTGCGGCCAGTGAGGTGGCGGTCGGCGTTGAGGTACTCCACCTCGAATCCTAGTGGTGAACATAATTATGACTGCCAGTATTTGGCCGCTAAGGGGAGGAGAGACGGTGGCATCAAGTTCCGGATCACCAGTTTTCCGAACAACGTCCTGGTTTCAATTCCGAAACACTCTGCAGTATCTCATGAAGGGAGGCCATGTGACACTCTTGATTATCCATCCGTTAGATGGTGAGGTTAAGCTTTGTCGCCGTTTGGTGCTATTCGAGAGGAGAAAGCTACGTGTGTGCCATCTTGTTCCTCTCATCATCATCATCATCATCATCATCATCATCACCATCCAAGACAAATATAATACCACATTATACACGTGTCTGTTACACTCATCCACACTCCACAAATACACATACTACGTAAGTTGGAGGGGAGAAAGGAAAGCTGCATCGGGACTTTATGTGGAATCAACAGTGATTGCTCACTAGGCGATTGCATTGACCGATGCGCCAACCGCACACAGTCTTTATCGCAATTGCGCGGAGTATCTCACTAGGATCCCTGGGCGACTCACATTTTCACCTAGGGTCGCCTGTCCCCAGTCTCCATCCATGTCCTCCACGGTTGTTAATTTTCGATTCTCGTTGGAGGTCGACGTAAATTGTGCATCCACACTGGAGGTTGTCGATTCACTGTCCATCAAGGTGAATCCATTATATGAATACATGGTGTCTGTTCACACGGTATCCAAAGCTGTGTACATATTATATAAACTGAAGGTGTAGGGGGGGGGGGGGGGGGGAGATAGGAACGGAAAGAGAATGAATGAAGGATATCAGCTGCAATGGGACTTTACGCGGAATCAGCGCTGATGAGTGAAAATGTGTGCCAGATGGAGCACGGGCCAAATGTCTCATGTCTGCTAGGCTGCTTCATTAACCAAAGCACCTCCCGCGCATAGTGTTTATCGTAAAGGCGCGGACTGTGTCAACATGCTCCCCAGCTGACTCACATTGGCACCTAGCGCCACTTGTCCATAATCCCCGTCCATGTCCTCCTTGCCTGCTAATTTTCAATTCCCACTGGAGGTCGAATGCAGATGTGCATACGCATTGAAGGTTGTGGACTCATTGCACATCGAGGTGAGTCGAGTATATGTGTGGTGTCACCACCAGACACCAAACTTGTTAGGTGGCAGCCTTTAAATCGGCCGCGGTCCGTTAGTATACGTCAGACCCGCGTGTCGCCACTATCAGTGATTGCAGATCGAGCGCCGCCTCACGGCAGGTCTAGTCTAGAGAGACTCCCTAGCACTCGTCCCAGTTGTACAGCCGACTGTGCTAGCGATGGTTAACTGTCTACATACGCTCTCATTTGCAGAGACGACAGTTTAGCACAGCCTTCAGTTACGTCATTCGCTACGACCTAGCAAGGCGCCATATTCAGTTACTATAATTACTATCTTCAAGAATGTATTCTGAACAGATAATATTGTGAATCTTGTACCGTCAAGAGCGACGTTCATCATTAATGGATTATAGTTAAGTATCAAACTAATTACGTCTGCTTTCTGAATTCTAATTCCTTGTCATGTTCCAGACCTCACGTCAGTATAGTTCTCCCCTCCTCACGCCAGCCTGCGTGAGCTAAAACGCGTGCATTTCGGCCTCTACTCGTAACACGGTGTTGGCTCTTCTGCTAACACAAAAATATGCATCCGTGATATCTTCTTTTCGACATAATAAATATTCGGAGCTGGTACACCAAGTCCTTTCATCCGTACATGTATTTTTTCATCATTACTAACTTTACGACAGGAGTGGGTATACAATGTAAAAGGCATATTACTATATACATAACTAGGTCTAGATTGGGTCTTAGCATCTATTACACAATGCCAGGTCTTGTAAGCGATGACATCTCGGTCGGCGAATGATTCCAATCCAGGTAGAGAGGCATTCTCACATCGGCCGATAGCGAGAGTAAACCATCCACTTCCAGTACTCCCTGTGGCAACGTCCACACTGAAATTCACTCGACATCCACGGAAAAAAATCGGTCCATTCAATACGACACTTTGTGCTGTTCCAATAGTCCCAAGTTTGTTCTCCAGGCTTATTATGTGTTTGTAGACTGGCATGCGATTGCGACGTTGACGATAAACACGTCGACGAGGCATAGTGCTTCAATGCTGTTGCAGATATAGCTCACAGCCGAATGATTCGGCAGTTTTTTTTTCTTTATTGTGATTTCATTCCCCTGCCCCATATGGGTAGGGGAGGGCTGTCAGCAGCACAATCCGCCGCTCTTCAGCCGAGTGACATGACAACTAAAACAAGAATAAAATAATACATACATAAGGAGGTAAAAAAGGGGAACATAAAACAGAGTAAGGGGAGAAAGTGGAGGTAAAAATACACTGATATGTAGACGTTCATTGGGGACAGTTAAAAAAGCCACCAGAAAGTTAAAAAAACACAGTTGGCGATTCTTAAAACACAGAGAAGACGCTGGATGCGCATGCACAGGTTAAAAGTTGGCCACAGTATTAAAAACACTCCGAAACAACACACTTAAAACCCACTTGGAGCACACACGACGAAGAATAAAACTACCGGATGGGACCTGCCGAGGGAAAGGTCAGAGAGGATGGAAAAGGAGGGGAGAGCATGGGGTAGCTGGGGAAGCGGCGGGAGGAAGAGAGGAGGGGCAACCGTGGGTTCACGAAGAGGCAGGAGACACATGGGGCGGGAGAGGAAAAGGGAAGACAGGGCAGGAGGGAGCGCAGAGACACTGAAAGAAGGCACAAGAGATGGAGGGGGAGTAGGAGGGGAAATCCGCTCAGAAGGAGGGAGGGGGAGGAGAGGGAGCCCTGAGGAGGAGGCAGAAAGAGGGGGTTAGAGTTGGTAGGAAGGGTAGATGTCAGGGCGAAGCTCATCATCCGGGAGTGGTAGACGGTGGAAGTTGTGTTGGGAAAGGAGATGGAGGGTGTGGAGATGGAGAGAGGGAGGGACACAACAGTAAAGGCGCGGCAACTGGTTGGGAGTGGAGAGGAAGGGAGACACCAGGGGGTGAGGGGGATCAAGGCGGCGCACGATATATAGTGTGCGGATGTGTTCAAGGAAAAGGAGAAGGTGGGGGAAGGGGATGAGGTCATAGAGGATGCGCGTGGGGGACGGAAGGCGGACGCGGAAGGCGAGGCGGAGGGCATGGCGTTCGAGGATTGGGAGGGCGTTATAGAACCGGGGAGGGGCGGAAATCCAAGCGATGCTGGCATAACAAAGGATGGGGCGGATCATGGATTTGTAGGTGTGGAGGATGGTGGAAGGATGCAGACCCCATGTCTGGCCGGACAGGAGTTTCAGGAGGCGGAGGCGGTTGTGAGCTTTGTTTTGGATGGTAAGGAGATGGGGAGTCCAAGTGAGGTGGCGGTCGAGGGTGAGGCCAAGGTATTTGAGGGTAGGAGTGAGGTGGATAGGACGGCCATAAATGGTGAGGTAGAAATCATGGAGGCGGGAGGAGCGGGTGGTGCGGCCTATGATGATCGCCTGTTCGGCTGGTCTGCGTTGGACGCTTTTATACTGAGCGCATGACCTTGATTACATAAGAGCGCTGATAACGGACTTAGCCGCTGAGAGGGCCGGCGCGGGAGCGTTATACCGTACGCGTGCTGTAGTGTTACTAGCAGCACGCGTACCCGCTGGCGAGCCGACCCAAGCGGGTTGCATCATGCACCCTCGCAGGCGTTCAGCGGCCAACGCGGCACTATGTTTCCGATTTTTTCCCAATTGTTGCATTCTTGAGCCCCCGTTCACCAGATGTACGTCTAGCGATTGGCGGCTGACGCTACAGATCAGACTTTATTAGTAATTATATTTCAGGGTCACATCACAATGTGTGGTACGCTGCCGAACTGAAACACTAGAATACGCCAGCCAACTATTTCAAACGACTTCACAATTTTTACCATTTTAGTGACGCTGAAGAAAGCGTCCAATCCGAACTGAAGAAGCTCCGGACAACTCTCTGTGTAAAGTGATATAGCAACGAGAACGTACAGCGAGGAGTAAGATACAGTGGAGAGAACACAGAGAAAGGAACAAATGAACTTCTACCTGCTGCTTGCTTACCTTATGTAAGAGGCTTGAGCGACCCTGTAGGCAGAAGGATTAAAGATATGTTGAACAACGGCTGCGGGATCAGAGGTGTGTTGAGGCCCACGAACGACTCCGTACGTGCTCTCCACACTGCAACTTCGATGGAATTCGGCGAAACTTACGTTGCTGGAAGTGGGACACCAGCGCTCCTGTGTCGGAGCTTGAACGCTGTGTGCGGCGGGGGCAACACAACAGATCAGCTGTAACTGAACGCCAACGGAGCTTGGACCTATCTTGTTCCAAAACCTCGTGTAGCTGCTGGAAAGCCGTGGATGCAGCAGCTAATAACAGCAGATGCTATCTAAATCACCTCGGTTCCGAGTTTTCCGAAACCTGTACAGAAAATTGGATAGAGTTCAACATAAAACATAATTTCCACCCTTTTCGTTGCTCATGAAAACCACACGCTGCATGTTGTACCACAAATAGCGAGACCTTCAGAGGCAGTGGTCGAGATTACTGTACACATCGGTACCTCTAATACCCTCTTGCATAGAAGCATGCCTGTATTCGTCGTGGCATACTATCTGCGAGTTCATCAAGGCACTGTTGGTCCAGATTGTCTCACTCCTCAACGGCGATTCGACTTAGATCCCTCAGAGTGGTGGTGGGTCACGTCGTCTATAAACAGCCCTTTTCAATTTATCCCAGGCATGTTCGATAGGATTCATGTCTGGAGAACATGCTGGCCACTCTGTTCGAGCGAAGTCGTTATCCTGAAGGAAGTCATTCGAAAGATGTTCGTGATGGGGGCTTGAATTGTCGTCCATTAAGAGGATTGCCTCGCCAATATGCTGCCGACATGGTTGCACTATCGGTCGGAGGATGGCCTTCACTTATCGTACAGCCGTTACGGCGCCTTCCATGACCACCAGCGGCGTACGTCGGACTCACATAATCCCTCTCCAAAACATCAGGGAACCTCCATCTTGTTGCACTCGCTGGATAGTATGTCTAAGGCTTTCAGCCTGACCAGGGTGCCTCCAACGACGTCTCCGACGGTTTTCTGGTTGAAGGCATAAGCGATACTCATCGGAGAAGAAAACGTAGAAAACGTGATGCCAATCTTGAGCGGCCCATTCGGCATGTTATTGGGCCCATCTGTACCTGACTGCATGGTGTCGTGGTTGCAAAGATGGACCCCGCCATGGACGTCGGGAATGAAGTTGCGTATCACGCAGCCTATCGCGCACAGTTTGAGTCGTAAAACACGTTCTGTGTCTCACGATAAGCTTTATTCAACATGGTGGCGTTGCCGTTAGGATACCACCGAGCCATAATATGTAGGTAGCGGTCATCCACTTGGGCGGCCTGAGCGAGGCGTGTCATCGACAGTTTCCGTCTCACTGTATCTCCTCCATGTCCGAACAACATCGATTTGGTTCACTCCGAGACGCCTGGCCACTTCCCTTGTTGAGAGCCATTCCTGGCACAAAGTAACAATGCGGACGCGATCGAACAGCGGTACTGACCGTCTAGGCATGGTTGAACTACAGACAACACGAGCCGTGTGCCGTGTACCTGCTTGCTGGTGGAATGACTGTAAATGATCGGCAGTCGGGCCCTCTCCGTCTATTAGGCGCTGTTCATGCAAAATATATATGTGATGGAATGTTGAAATTTCACAAAGATGTAGTTTGTGCTATTTTCTTTTTATATGCAGATCTGGAGAGAGAATCTGAACCACGAAACTAACGTGGCTCGCATGTTACTGTCGTGAGGTAGTAGCTCGATATTTCTGGGCCAAATGGATAAACCGAGTGAAATTGACAGGGAGGTTTGTGGTGTGTATGAAGACGAATGTATGTACCGTAGCAACGTCTCCAGGCGATGTGCATACTTCCGAGAAGGACGAGAGAACCTCAATGATCCGCCATGCTCCGGGTGGCCGGTAACAGCTGCAAACGCCCAGAATGTCGGAGACATTGAGGTAGTAATTTTGAACGTCGTGTGCAACTGCGAACCTTATCAGAGCAGTGAAATATTTCCTATGTGCTGTCTGTGATATTATTCATGACACGCTGAAATTTCGTATAGTTTGTGCTTGCTGGGTGCCTAAGAACCTGACAGACAACTACAAGGGCCAACGAATGATGACAAGATTGGATCACTTACCGCGTACCTCTGCAGAAGGGCACGACATTCTGGTAGAAAATGGCACTGGTGATGAGTCGTGGGAATATCACTACCCCCTGAAAACAAGCAGGCCTCTATGGAGCGGAAACATGCAGGTTTCCTAGTACGGAAATGAAAAAAAAGAAAGTGATTCTGTATGCCAGGAAATTGCTTTTGTCAGTATCCTGGGATATGCATGGTGCGCTTTCCTGAACACGGGACCAATGTGAACACTATTAAAACGTTCGTTAAGCTATGTCGTGCTCTTCGTGACAAACGCGACAACATTAATGCTAACGGTGTCAAACGTCTTCATGTCACTGCTCACCCTCATGCTGGTGCTCCCGTTCGTGAGAAAACTGCCAGATTTCCATGGGAGGTGGTCCGGAGTCCACCATACAGTCCGGGCCTTGCACCGCCGGAGTTTCATCTGCTTCGTCCCATGAAGATATTCCTGACCTGCCAACACTTTGCAACAGGTGCTGAATTGAAGTCAGTGGTCTTCTACGAACAGGGAATATTAAACATACTACCACGACGGGAGGAACGTGTTGAAAACGCCGGTGACTACGTAGAAAAGTAGGTAAAGTTGTAAGTTCATTTGTGATTTTTTTTGTTTAATTTTTTGGTGCTAAAATCACTGCGAGTTTCGTTCCGACGCCCCTCATAGATGTACTGCCGGAAAAAAAACAAAAACATAAAATAAAATAGTGCACCTGGAAAGACGGCGTCGACTTTCATCCGATGGCAGCATTGGCTATTAGGCTATGTCACCTGGGGTATAGTATATGTACTGATAATGGTATCAGCGTTGTCCGCAAATGGCATAATGCCATAGCTATCAGAGCGCCATCTGTGTCTAACCTTTAGCAGGGAATACTGCCAGAAGGCTCAGTGTGTTGCAGACGTGGGAAGTAAACAGGCAGGCACGTCACGGAGATGCAGTCGTGTTTCCTACAGCATTTGGGGGAGTTGGGTCTAATCGTGGTCTCCTAAGTGGCTGGTTGGTCGTTTCAGAGAAATGCTGCACAATTTAGAGTGCTGCGTCTGTTGTGCCACGATGCTGGTTCAAAAATGGCTCTGAGCACTATGGGACTCAACTGCTGTGGTCATAAGTCGCCTATAACTTAGAACTACTTAAACCTAACTAACCTAAGGACATCACACACATCCATGCCCGAGGCAGGATTCGAACCTGCGACCGTAGCGGTCGTGCGGCTCCAGACTGTAGCGCCTTTAACCGCTCGGCCACTCCGGCCGGCACACGATGCTGATATCAGCGGTCATGTGAACATCTTCACACCCTTAGACGCCGTTCCGGAGGTAAACACAGTACACACTCCCGTCAGGATCGTTGTATTTTGAGGGCAGCAGAGGCAGATCATACAGCTACAGCAGAACAGATAAGAGGGCTTGTGAGACCAGACATGTCAACGCAAACTATTGCTTACTGGTTATTAGCAATGGGACTACAGCCACGAACACCTCTAGCCCGCCTTCTACTTACGCCACAGCATCGACGTGCACTGCTAGAGTGCCACCTGAGGATCGCTAGGAAGATGGTATGGCGCCACTTGGTCTTCAGCGATGAAAGCAGGTTTTGCCTGAATTCCAGTGACGGTCAGTTTTACGTACGACCACGACGTAGACCTGGTGAGTGCTCTCGTACAGTCCATTCGTCCAAGACACACTGGATACAGCCCAGGCCTTACAGTTTGGGGTGCGAGTAGCTACAGCTCTCGTTCACATTTGGTGTTTCTGGCGAGGATGCTAACCAGCGTTCGGCACGTGCAGAATGTTGTTAGCCCCGTTCTTTTGTTGTTCTTGATTGGCAAGATGATATGTTGATCCAACAAAAAATGATCGCCAACACACTGCCTGTGAAATTCAACATGCTCTGCAAGACGTACAGCAACTTCCGTGGCCAGCAGGGTCTCCAAACATGTCTCCAACTGAGCACATGTGGTGGGACATGATGGTGCGAGAAGTGACGAGTGCGACGTGTCAACCGACACCTGTTTCAGATCTACGAGAATAGGTCGAGCAGGTGTGGAGTAACGTATCCCAGGACAGTATTCGCCATCTGTACGATTCTACTGGATGCCCAAGTCAGCGCCTCCATTGCCGCCCGTGTGGGCTACACCACGTACTAACATGGGTATTTCAGCGTCTGTCGGTAATTGGTACCTCAGAAACGCTTGTACTATTGATCTGTACATGTAATCCTTTCATTCACTGCATATACAGTGTTGCAACAATAAATCTTGAGTGAACTGGAAACCTGTAGAAGGATGTACCAGTTTTTCTTCGTGGCATATTTTGAACGCCCTTGCGGGAACACCCTGATATATCGTGCAAAATTGTGACATAGAGAATGCTCCACTGAACATTTTGCGGTAGGAAACCTGGGGCCGGAGTAGCCAACTTAAGGACCAATAGAAGTAAACTTGTCTACCGCTTTGTCTAGCATTACAGTTTTCCATGTTATTTAAAACTAACATGGGTACAAGTTTACATGTACTGCGCTGTTTATTTACATGTACATTCTTTACTTCCTACAAGGAAACAAAGAAGACGAGCCTTTTTACTAGGATGTCATGATGCAGGTTCTGTTTACTCTACTTGTCCATAAGGTGGTTCTGTTGTATCGTATTTACATTTTCCAGTGTCGTGAGAGGATATGGATACAACATGACGGTGCACAGCCTCACTTTAGTGTGGATGTCCGCAACATCTCAATACTGTATTTCCTGGTCGCTGGATTCGAATAAGGGCAGGTCCTATTCCACGGCCTGTGAGGACACCTGACCTCAATCCCATTGATTATTTCCTCTGGGGCTCTCTAAACTCACTTGTGTATGAGGCTTCATTGGATACGGAGGTGGAATTAGCTGCCAGAATTTTATCTGCCTGTGATGTGATTCGAAACACGCCAGGGATATTTGTCAGGGTGGCTCAAATGGTTCAAATGGCTCTGAGCACTATGGGACTTAACATCTGTGGTCATCAGTCCCCTAGAACTTAGAACTACTTAAACTTAACTAACCTAAGGACATTACACACATCCATGCCCGAGGCAGGATTCGAACCTGCGACCGTAGCGTTTGCGCGGCTCCGGACTGTAGCGCTTAGAACCGCTCCGGCCACTCCGGCCGGCTACGAATGAAGGTTCGGTACTGTGATGCATGTTTGCCACAGCAGCAAGTCTACGAATGGAGTAGGAAGTTCGCAAATGGTGTGACTTCAGTGGTAGATGCTGCTCGTCTAGGTCAGGGACAACGAGTTGTGACTCCACAAAACGATGCAGCAGTTGAATCCATAGTGAAGGAAAACTGACGGGTGACAGTGAATGACATTGCAGCACGTTTACATATTAGTCGTGGGTCAGCACACCTCATTGTGAATGAGGTGCTTCAGTTTCACAAAGTGAAATGAGAGAACGACTTGCTGAGGCTTGTGAAGAACTTCTTCGGCGCTTTGAACGAGAAGGTGACTGATTCCTTGCAAGAATCGTTACTGGGCACGAAACCTCGATTCACTTCCACCAACAGGAAACAAAGAGAGCGAGCAAGTAATGGCGCCATTCCTCATCACCAAAACCAAAGAAGTTTCGAACAGAACCATCAGCAGGAAAGGTTATGCTGAGACTCTTAAGGGACGAAACAGGCGTCATTTTGGAGCATTACATGCGTAGAGGAACCACTGTCACCAGTGCATCATACATAGATCTCCTAAAAAATCATCTGCGGCATGCAATCAAATCAAAGCGACGTGGATTGCTGTCAGCAGGTGTCCTTTTGCAACATGACAATGCAAGGCCCCACACTGCTCGTACAACAGTTGCAACAATCACAGACCTGCATTTTGAATGTCTTCCTCATCCACCATACTCAGCATACCTTGCCCCAAGTGATTTCCATATGTTTGGACCACTCAAAGACACAATGGGAGGAAAGAAGTTCCGTTCTGATGAAGAGGCGCGGTGCATGAGTGGTTGCGCGGACTACCAAAAGAATTTTTTTTCTAAATGAATTTATGCTCTTTGTAAGCGCTGGAGGACTTGCATTGAGCGTGAGGGAGATTCTGTTGAAAAGTGATACAGCCTTGTACCACTTCTGCACAATAAACAATATTTTTAAAAATATTTAAGGTTTTCATTTACTCATCCTCGCATGTCCTGTTACAGTTCTGCACGCTCTTACGGAAACAACCTGAATGTACAGGGTGCGTCAAAAAAATGTATACACACTTTGAAGCGTCATAGAAAATTTATTTTGCGTTCTACAATGTTAAATTTCTGGAAATGGAAAGCTTAAAGTTCAATTGGTAAAATAAATGAAGTTTGCAAATGTGATTAATGTTCAAACTGGTGGCCTTCAGCATCAATACATTTCTGAGTACGAGTCACCACTGATTCTGTACATCGTACCAAAGTGTCCTATGAGATTTCTGCGCACATCGCCTGAATATCATTCCAAAGTGTGTCCAGGTTACATGGTTTACGTTTGTACACCTCATCTTTTACTGTACCCCATAAGAAGAAATCCAGCGGCGTGAGGTCTGGAGAACGTGCAGGAAACTGGATTGGTCCCCTGCGTCCTATCCACTGGCCTGGCACATTGTGATCCAGGTATGCTCGTACGTCCCTATGATCCATCTTGTTGGAAATAAAACTCATCATTACCGTATAATGCACGAATGGCAGGGAATACGGAGTCAGCAAGCATTGTTAGGTACGTTCCTCCAGTAACAGTGGCTTCAAAGCGGAAAGGCCCATTGAGTCCCCTTGCAGACAAGCCACACCACACATTTACACCAGGCAAATTCACAGCCTTTTCAACTGTAATGTGAGGATTATTTTCAGCCCAGTACACACAATTGTGCCTATTGACAGTTCCATTGAGTATGAATTGGGCTTTATCCGACCAAATTATTCTACCCATAAATCCCGGTTCACGTCTCACCGTCTCCTGAACCCATTCACAAAATACTAACCTTCGATCTGGATCGTCGTCACTTGGCATTTGCACCAGCCTTGGAATGTACATACGAAACTTGCCTCTCTTCAGAATGCGTAGCACACTACTAGCACTTACATTACCCTCACGTGTCGCTTGCCTTGAAGATTTTTGAGGCGAACGCTGAAACAGTTCCGAGACCGCAGTTGTGGAATCATCACTTGTAGCTGTATGAGGTCGCCCTGATCGACCTTTATGCACATCACACACTGTTCCATTAATTGCCAATTTGTCTCGTAGACGTGTAATTGTTAACCTTGAAGGTGGTTCTGTACCATACTCACTTCTGCACTGTCATCGAAACGCAGCTACATTATCAAACTTCCAGTACCACTTAATTATCTGCTTCCGCGCTTCATAGCTCAAACGCACGTCCGCCACGTTGCAGTTACTTCCTTGTCACTGCTGCCACTTGTTGAAGAAACATAACATTATTTTCTCACAGATATTTAATCTTGTAGAACGGGAAATAAATTGTCTACGACAGTTCAAAGTGTGTATACATTTTTTTAACGCACCCTGTATAAATTTTTTTGGAAGAACATGTTTCAAATGCTCTACGTCCCTGAACTATGTCTTCGTGTAGATTATTTAAATGTAATGCACTAAGCACGAAGGTGACTGTAGCTTTTATTATATTAAAACCTTAAACATATTTTGTTGTTCTAATCATTAAAATCCTGACACCAGCAGTACTGCAAAAATGAGCGTGACCACAAGTTATATGCGTGGGCAGTAGGCGAGAAGAAGAGCGAACATTGACCCCCTCAGAACGGAATTTGGGGCCCGCTCGTGAAGCGCTGAGGTTACCGTGGATTGAGGTCGTGACGCGGTGTCCACCGCCCGGCCGCTGACCGCGAGGTGAGAGACGCAGGGTGGGAGCGCGTTACCGGTGGCCGCGCTTTTAATCCGCCGTTTCCGCCTCTCCTTCCGCCGGACGGCTCCTCTTCTCAGAGGAGCCGCTTTAATTACCGAACGGAAAGGAGAGCGGAGTCCGCAGCGCGTGGGTGGAGGCGGCTTTTAATCCCGGGCGGGTCGCACTTCCTCCGGACGCTGCCCCGAGTCCTCCGCTACCTTGCTACTCTGCTACTCTGCTACTCTGCCACTCTGCCGCTCGCCGCCCCCGGAAACGCTGCGGCGCTAATTAATGGGCCAGTAATTGCGTGGGCAGCTACCGTGGGCAACACGTCAGCGGCGGTCGCCGCGCTGTGTGCAGGCGAGCCTCCGCTCCCGGCATAACACGCGACGACTGAGTGGCGTCCACGTGCCTCTTTCCACAATTACTATTCCCCAGCTTTCAATCGACGCATTGCTGCAAATAAAGAAAAGAACGGAGAGCTCTTATTATAAATGGCGTGTGCCAGGGATGCTACCACTTGCATCCTGGCAGGATGAGCTCGACACCCCGCCAGAGCGCATGGACGTAGACGACAGGCGCTAGGCGACGCTCCTGTACTACGTTCATCGTTAAGGTAATCCTGATGTACAAATTATGCCATTTATTCTTCCGCGTTGGCTTGAATCCCACTGGATTTTGTTTCGCGTGGAGCGGAAGCTACGCTGTGTCCAGTACAGTCCAGTACGATCATAAAGATACGTTTCATGCTGTTTTTCACGCACATAGACTGAGCGACAAATGCGGGACAACAACTTTGCCAGTGCATTGAACCTGAACAGCACTGGCCAGCCAGCTGGTCTTACTAACCTGCGACGATGTGAGCGGTTGCAGTTCAGACATAGAAAGAGACGACCAGAGAAACAATATACACTACTGGCCTTTAAAATTACTACACCACGAAGATGACCTGCTATAGACGCGAAATTTAAACGACAGGGAGAAGATGCTGTGATATTCAAATGATTAGCTTTCCACAGCATTCACACAAGGTTGGCGCCGCTGGCGACACCTACAACGTGCTGACATGAGGAAAGTTTCCAACATACACAAACAACAGTTGACCGGCGTTGCCTTGTGAAACGTTGTTGTGATGCCTCGTGTAAGGAGGAGAAATGCGTACCATCACGTTTCCGACTTTGATAAAGGTCGAATTGTAGCCTAATACGATTTCGGTTTATCGTATCGTGACATTGCTGTTCGCGTTGGTCGAGATCCAATGACTGTTAGCAGAATATGGAATAGGTGGTTTCAGGAGGGTAATACGGAACGCTGTGCTGGATCCCAACTGCCTCGTATCACTAGCAGTCGAGATGAGAGGCATCTTATCCGCATGGCTGTAACGGATCGTGCAGCCACGTCTCGATCCCTGAGTCAACAGATGGGGACGTTCGCAAGACAACAACCATCTGCACGAACCGTTCTACGACGTTTGCAGCAGCATGAACCATCAGCTCGGAGACCATGGCTGCGGTTACCCTTGACGCTGCATCACAGACAGAAGCGGCAGCGATGGTGTACTCAACAACGATCCTGGGTGCACGAATGGCAAAACGTCATTTTTTTCGCATGAATCCAGGTTCCGTTTACAGCATCATGATGGTCGCACCCGTGTTTGGCGACATCGCGGTGAACGCACATTGTAAGCGTGTATTTGTCATCGCCATACTGGCGAATCACCCGGCGTGATGGTATGGGGTGCCGTTGATTACACGTCTCGATCACCTCTTGTTCGTATTGACGGCACTTTGAACAGTGGACGTTACATTTTAGATGTGTTACGACCCGTGGCTCTACCCTTCATTCGATCCCTGCGAAATCCTAAATTTCAGCAGGATAATGCATGACCGCACGTTGCAGGTCCTGTACGGGCCTTTCTGGATACAGAAAATGTTCAACTGTTGCCCTGGCCAGCACATTCTCCAGATCTCTCACCAATTGAAAACGTCTGTTCAATGGTGGGCGAGCAACTGGCTTGTCACAATACGGCAGTCACTACTCTTGATGAACTGCGGTATCGTGTTGAAGCTGCATGGGCAGCTGTACCTGTACACGTCATCCAAGCTCTGTTTGACTCAATGTCCAGGCGTATCAAGGCCGTTATTACGGCCACAGGTGGTTGTTCTGGGTACTGATTCCTCAGGATCTATGCACCGAAATTGCGTGAAAATGTAATCACATGTCATTTCTAGTATAATATATCTGTCCAATGAATACCCGTTTATCATCTGCATTTCTTCTTGGTGTAGCAATTTTAATGGCCAGTAGTGTACACTGAAGAGCCAAGGAAATTGGTACACCTTATAAAATAAATAAAATAAATAAATAAATAATATATTGTTATTTTAAATATGTTAATTATTCTATCTGTATGATGGTGATTGTGATTGCAATTGTAATTAATATTTTGCTTATCTGGAACGTGGACGATTAATTATTCGGTATCAGACGCTTGACAATGGCTTTTTCGTAAAGGCAATGTTACTCGTAGTTGACCGTGAAATAAAACTGAATAATCGGACTTCGTAATTAAATCGTTTCCAAAGACTGCTGCGGTAGGTGCGGACTCATAATCTAAATCTCAATATTACAATAATTTGCCAGCCATGCCAATACGTCGTACAGAGGTGATTGTCTACTAAACATAAAAAAGTTACACAGTTAGTTAAATCAGATATATTCAATGAATAAGCCTACAGTTCATAATCCTACTTACTTTTATAAATATAAATTCTTTACAGAATCGAGTGCCTAGTGTGGTTGCAACTCGCAGTATTCTTCTATAACATGAAATATGGCGGTGTGCCAGACAATAAAATAAAATACGTGCTTCTCGCACCACTTCAACCAGAGCTCTCCCTTTTCTTAAACAAACATAAGAGTAACGTAATTGTGCTTTTGTTTTATCAGCGACACAGCGCTGCAGTTGTGTGCCATAGGCTTTATTTATTTGTCACTGATTATTTATTTAATTAATATTTCGCGTTTCTGAGGAAACTCACGCTCGGCATGCAAATGTGCCTTTATATTGCCCCCTGAATTGCGAGGCGAAGGACACACCTGCAGGCGAGCAATTCACCTAAAGGCACAAGAAAATCTAAGTTATCTACAACTATTTACATGACTTACATTACACATTATACACATTATATACAAAATTTGAATGACGCAGGTGCGCCGTAAAAGTTCTAATGTTGGCAGATAGAGTGCGCGCATGCGCAGAAGCATCTGTGTAACTGCGGCACTGCCGTTATATCGTACAGTTAGATCACGCGGCACAGTATTGCAGATCATATTGTTCGTGTGCGCGCGTTTTTCAGTCGTTGCACAAAGAAAATATTCAACCAAGATTACATATGAAGACTACATTCTATGACAGGTAACTTAGTTTTAAATTTACAATATTTGTTATAACACAATACAACTTAGATTGTTGAATGTTCTTAGTTACATAGTATTGTTTTGAAATACTTCAAAGAAAAATGTCTGTATTTTTCAGGTGCGTTGACCTATACACATCGTGTCGTTATTACAGTTCATATTCATCCGCTGCACAGTAATTTTTTACAGGTTAGTATCGTCGTGGTAAAGTTTTTTGATCACAGTAACATCGTTGTATAACAACGTGATTAATACATAAGCGTGTCCATTTCTCATTTCCATTATAGTCGTAGTGATGCAGTTCGTTGTGACTAAAAGCATTGCTTATTACAGATCAGACGTGACCCGTCGAGTAATTGGTCCACGTGCAGTTCGTTTTCTTACATTCCGTGGAAGCTTGGTTGCAGAACCTCGGACGGCACATAGCTGGCGTCGATCCTTGGACAGTCCAGGTAAGAGTGTCCGTCACATTTCGAGAACATTTCATTCCCTGAAGTTCCAACCAAAATTCTTCCACCCGTCGTGTTGTTTTCTGGACAGGCACTTTGTGTCCATTTAATCCAGTTAACATCTTGAAGTCGGGTACTGTAGTAATGTCACTAGACGATGCACGAATTATGCACTTCACATTTTCAGTTTTTTGCTGAATATAGCTCACCTAAATGTTCGTAGTTATTAATCGTTCATCGCGTTTACATTGATACGCTGCATAATGAATGGCATTAACAGTTTCTTTCACATAGGTTTCCGCGTAGTTGCAGAGTTAGTAATGTTCGTTAATGTCCGTGAACAGTGGTTCACTATGCAATGTCTTTTTGGCACTCGTTTTGTTCAAATTTTTACATAGTAACAGTTACACTATACATCAGTTAAAAAAATAAGTAATTATACATTCACACGTCACATATTTTCTTAGCATAAACATAATATAGTTGCACATAAACATGTTTACATCATCATTACATCGCTATAGGTTATTACATTGTGTCACATTTGATTACATGAATTGCAGATATTTACATCCTCTTTAGCGGTTTTGCTGGGATATTATTGATGTTTTTTTTTTTTTGTGATGTCATCTGAAATTAAGATCGGTTAGACACAACATTCATTACATCAGTAGGCAAGACCAGGCGTTTTCACTACTCAATAAATATTCAAAATAGTAAGAGAGAGAAAATGTTCGATTCCTCGCGTTTTGTGCGTGTGTGTAGAGTGTCTGTGTGGCCTTGACTACTGATAGATGCTTTTCGTGTTGAGAGATGTGCGTCTAATCTATTTCTCAAAGTAAAAGATCGCTTCACAGATGACGTCTGTCAGTTCGTCAGGTGTCACACCAAGTCAGTGGTACCTTCAGTAACAAATGTTCCGTGAAAAATTAATATGTCATCCACTGCTACGTAATCATAAATTTTACTTTAATATTCCGTCTTTCAGGTGGAGGCGCGCGCTGAAAGAAGAGTTCTTCTGTCTTCAACTGCGTCACTGGAACCGCTGAAATGAAAATTTCTATACTACTTATTATCTGTGTTGTAACAACAGAGTTTTTCGAGTTGCTTAGCAATATTTTGATGGGTATGACTTTGACATTATTCAGCATGAAATGCTCTAAGATCTCGGTGTGCGTATAGCCCAATAATTTTGTTAGTTCTAGGACGTTGTAACAGATACGCACCAGGATGCGGTATGTTAACAATTATATAAGGTCCTTCATATAGCAGACGCCACTTAGCGTTGCGTCGTTTGAGTGCTACAGATTTATGATGAGTACGAAGTAGTACAAGCATTCCTACCTCGAATTTTTGTTTTCTTTTTATTATGTCTCTGTGATGTTTGTTTCGTATTTGTGCGTGATGTGTCAATGTAGTCAATACTTCTTTTATTTTCTGTTCAGGTGTGATTTCCTCGTCTGACAACTTAGGTAATGGTTCTATCCACTGATCGTTCTGTTTGCAATTGAACATGATCTCGTTAGGTGTGTAATTCGTATCGTAAATATTTAAGTAATTGTGTACGTCTTCGAAAAGACTTAGGTAGGACACCCAATTAGTATGTTTTGATGAAATATAGGTCCTCATGAATCGATTTAATTCTCGGAAAAGTCTCTCAGTCGCGTTACATTGTGGACTAAACCTCGAAATAAATATACTTTGAATGTTATTGTCCTTCAAGAAATTTCTCCATTTGTACCCAGAGTAGTATGCTGCATTATCTGATAGAATTGCTTTAGGTTTTCCCACGTGCGTCAGGTAATCACTTGAGAATCTTCGTATTATAGCATTTGCAGTGGCGGATTTTAAAGCATAAAGTTTTACATGTTTAGAAAATATATCGTAAAAAGCTAAGATATATTTGACGCCTCCAGAGCTTGCTGGATGCGGTCCACTGATGTCAGTACACAGAATTTCCAGGGGTTTACTGGGTAAAATAGAATGTAAATCTGTTTTTGTGGATAAATTCTGAGGTTTTGATTTTTGACATATGACACATGTTTTTAGTTCCCTGTAAATTTTTCTTCTCATATTGCTAAAATAACAGTATGTGCTGAGCTTTGCCAAACACTTTTTCGTCCCATAATGACCCCAAACTAAGTGTGTGTGCCAAATTAGATTACGTTCAGACTCTTTGGGAATGCATACACACCAGTTAGTAGCATTTGGATGTCGGCGGTAAAATAACACATCATTGTGTAACTTGTAATACTTAGTCAAAGGATGATTGTGTTTTTCTACCAGTAATGTTATTATCTTATACCAGTGAGGATCAGATTTTTGTAATTCAGCCATGTTTCTGCACATATCAATATAATATTGGTGATACTGCTTGTCTTGCGTTAAGAGAATCCTGTAGTCATTTATATTTTCTAAGTCACTGTTGGTATCATTCATACCTTGTGGAAGTCTAGACAAAGTGTCTGCAATGGTGTTGTCCTTACCTCTTATGTACTTAATTTCAAAAGAGTAGTTCTGAAGTGTAACTGCCCATCGTGATAGTCTAGGATGTACAAGTTTACAAGTTAACAAATATGTCAGGGCCTGGTGATCGGTGTAAATTACCGTATGTTTTCCAAATAAATAATAATTGAATTTCTTGAATGCCCATACTATGGAAAGTGTTTCTAACTCAGTAGTGGAGTATGGACGCTCACATTCAGTTAGAGTGCGACTCGCAAACCCAATAATTCTTATCTGTTCCTCCTCTTTATTCTTTACAACTTGAAATGAGCAACAGCCCAAGCCAGTACGTGAAGCGTCACAAGTCATACAAAAATCTAAATTGAAATCTGGATGGCTCAATATGTTAGCATTCACTAAAGCATGTTTAATTGTATTAAAGTCATTCTGGCACTGTTCCGACCAGATCCAAACTTGATTCTTTCTGAGTAGATTTAGCAGATGTTTACTGTTCAAAAGTGGTTGTGGCAAAAAACGTCTGAAAAATGAACATAGCCCAAGGAATGATTTTAACTGCTTTTAAGTTCGAGGGCTAGGAAAGTTTCTGATAGCATCTAATTTACTGGGATCCGGACGTATGCCCTGTGAATTAATGATATGTCCTAAATACTTTATCTCACTGCAACCAAATTTTGTTTTTCTTAGGTTGGCTGTGACTCCAGCTTGTGCAAATTTTTCTAAAATTCTTTGAAGAGTGTCAACGTGTTCATTCCAAGATTGTGTAGCTATCAGTATATCATCTACATAGTGTGTGACTGTCTCAACTAAATCGTCGCCAAGCACGGTATCCAGGGCTGTAATGAATACCCCAGAGCTGACATTCAGTCCGAAGGGTAGAAAACAAAACTGATAGGTTCGCCCCCCGAACATAAATGCAGTGTATTTCCGAGAATCAGGAGTGATACCCACCTGCCAAAACGAATTAGCGAGATCTATTGTGGAAAAATATTTTGCATCTAGAAATTTCTGTAATTGCTCTTCTAAATTTTCAGGTTTTGTGTGAACCGGTAAAAATATTTCATTAATAGCTCGTGCGTCTAACACTAACCTAATGCTTCCATTTGATTTTTTGACAACAAGTAGAGGACTACAATAAGGTGAGGTGGATGGTTCAATGACCTTCCAGTCTAACATTTGTTTTAATTCTTGCCACACAGCAGGTCGTTGAGATAACGGAACGTTATATGTCTTATAGTAGAAGATCTTGTGAGGCTTAACTTCAATCTTGTATACATACGTGTTGGTAACACCTAATCGTTTGGTAAAAACTTGTAAATATTTGGATAACACTTCCTGTAGTTTTATACGTTCATGTACACTGAGAGCTGTAGCTTCACTTATCTTATGATCAAGCAATGTTTTCAAGTCCATTAGCTCTGTGTCAGATGAGTGTGTTTGCATGTCTTGAATGTCATTGTCAAGTACTAACTGAACCTTGTACCCTGTACAGTGTTTGTCATGCTTTAGAGTTCTCCTGTCCAAATCAATAATAATTACACTGCCTTTATCATTTAAAATACATTTACCTTTGGAGAAGTCTATAATGCAGTCCTTCTCGCTCATAATATCTATTCCTAATATGCAATTTGTCACAAGGTTTTGTACAACCAGGAATGGCCATTGTACGGTTCCATTACCTATTTTAACGTTTACAAAAACTTGCTTCGTAACCCTACATGACTTATTACCTAGTGCAGTAGTTATTTTACAGTTTTGGGCAGGAAACTCAGGCACAGGTTCCAATTCACACATCTTTTTATAGAAATTAAAAGACAAAACGCTCACAGCTGCACCTGTATCTAGGATAATAGTAGTTGGAATCCCACCTACTACACCAGTAGTAGATGCTAAAACAATTTCATTTGTGTTTAAACGACATTGTGTACTGTCTTGTAAAAGTTCATCTGATATATTGTTATTGTGGTTGTATCTTATAAATAAAACAGGTAGTTTTTGTTTAGAATTACTCGGCATATCATTATTCTGTTGTTCAAGTGTGGTGTCAAATAACTGATTAACATTGAAGTCGCCCCCCAAGAATTCTTCAGCCACGACCTGGGGCAAAGTAGTGACTGTTTCTAGTTTGTTGGATTATCCTTTGTACTAGGTACTGACACAGATTGAGGTTGTGCCTCAGGTGTCATTTCTATTATATTCACATTCGGATATTGCCTATTATGATCTCCAAACTTTTGCGGTTGTTGTTGCTGTTGCGCATTATAACTTACCTGTCGGTCGTAAGGTATTCTCCAATTTTGACCTGGTGGCTGCTGTGGTAAAGCAGAGTTTGAATGAAAGTACCGATCGTTACGAGTCCAACCTTGATGCTGTCTTGGCTCGTAGTTACTATTATTTCTATTTCTGTTTGTGTTTTTGTTATTACCTTTGTATCCGTTGTTACCGTTGTAGTTATTACCGCGGTGCCTTTTGTATGGATTGCCGCATGAAATGTTATTACTGTTGTAACTATTGTTTGTATTGGAATACGCGTGTTGATTTTGATTTCCGTACTGAGACGGCATGTGAGTTTGCTGTTTTTGTTGTACCGCGTATCCAACTGTGGGCGCGCCAGAATTGTGTTGGCAAGCCTGCATGTTTTGCATACCACTAGTGTAAACATTGTGGCTGCTGTTTTGCCGCGCGAAGCGCTGATCTTCAAGTAACATGTCAACCGAATCTAAAGCTGTTAAAAAATAATCTGAATCGTCATCCGGGATATGTAGAAGTTTTTCCTTAATGTTGAAAGGCAATTTGGCCTTCAACGCTCGGAGTATATCACGCGTTGCGACTGGTTCGTCTAAAAAATGTCCCATGTTCAAGTATTTTTCAAAATATCAGCGTAAGTTACCATTTTTACTGTTAAAAGTTTCAGGTTCTAAAATTTGTCTTCTGAGTCGCTCCTCGACGGATTGCGACCAGAATTTGTTCAGAAAAGCACGCTCAAACTCACTGTACGTGGTACATACGTCAGCTTGACTGTATGCCCAGACAGCTGCATCGCCTTGGATGTAACCGACAATATATGAAATCTTTTTCCGGTCACTCCAAGTGCGTGGAAATGCGTTACTAAAAGATTTAAGAAAAATCACCGGATGAATGGTTCGTTTTTCTGGGATAAAAATCTGAAATTGCCTGTGTTTCATTAAGCTTTCATCTTCCTTCGCATTGTGATATGGATTTATTCCACTGTAATTACTGGTATGTTCAGCTGGCGAGTAATTTCGATAATGTTGCTGTAGTTTACCATGATAATAGCTTGTGTTTGTGTTTCCACATCGTGGTATGTGTTGTAGTCGTGGTGTGTTTTGTTCTTGTGTATTTGTCGTGTGCGGAATGTGTGTATCATACTCGAATGTATATTGGTTTCTGAACTGTACATTTTGACTGATATTTTCGTTACATTCAGACTGTAGTTGATCGGTGAATTGTCTCATGGGTGCAGTGACGGATTGTACTGCGTCACTGATCAGCTGTTTGTTGTTAGTAATGTATTGCGCTACGGAGTCGTGCACAATTGTTGGTAAATTTTCACGTAAGCATCTATCAAAATGTTTGTCTTTGTTCTCAACCCAATCATGAAATTCTTTATTAATATTTTGAAAATGAGCTGTGGCATCCGATTGTAAGATGTCAGTCAGGTGTTGTTCAACATTGTCAAATTTATTCTGTACGTCAGTAATTCGTTTTTCAAGGTTGTCATGTACTGAAGGATATGTTTGAATTTGTTCAGTAAGAACTTCGCACGTGACATTAAGGTTTTTTACTTGTGTCTGTAAAAGTGCTACGTCAGTTGTAGTCTTTTCTTGTCTCGTATTGAGCTGGGAAAATTTAGTACTGAGTTCGGTCACCTGTTTGGTCAGTGTGGCGTCTATAAGTTCCACACGCTTACATAAAGTGTCATTACCTATCTTGATTGCTATGAGATCAGATTTGATTTCGTCATTTTGTGTTTTTAACTGTTCATTTTGTGTCTCTAATTGTGCCTTTAAGGTTGCCATGTTTTCGGCGTTCTGTTTCCTTATGGTTGCCATATTTTCTGCGTTTTGTTTCACTAGCATTTGTAACATGTCGGCAATGTTTACCGTTTGCAAGGTCTCTGCCCCCGCCGCGTCATTAGACGTGACGTCATGCATTAACATGGGCTCTGATTGAGATTTTGAAATTTTTGTAGTGGACGGCCTATCGTCAAAATTTTCGTCAACACTTGCGTCAATGTTTGATGAATCGTCACTACCGGTTGCTGTCGTAAAGTCATTTTCTAACACTTGTCTCACGTCCGAGTCGGATTGCGTCTGAATAGGACGTCCTTGCTGTTCCATTTTTGCGTATTGTTTTCTAGTTATTACCATGCCACACGTGATATATGTTTCAAGAAAATTTTTGACACTGATTTTAAAATAAAATGTAGTTGAGCATGAATCGCTCGTAGCAACAATGGCTGTCTGTTAATTTAAAAATATAAACTGAATTTGAGATTATTGGTAATGGCTGCTGGCCATGTTACATGATATCGTACAGAAGTCGGCCATATTGTACACTCGTGTATTGGTATTGTTGCATACGTTATCGTTTAGGGAAAAGTACTGAGAATGAAATTTATCACTGAAACTGTTATGCAGAAAAGAAACACTACAGAATTTACTGAAAAGCTAATACACTGAATTATAAGTCTGGTCAAGCCTACCAATGCAAAGATGCTGCGTCTTACCTTATTTTGCTGGAAGTTTCATTGCGTCTTCCCGCAAAATTTCAGAATTGGAAAATATCTTCAGATTTTGTTATCTCTCATACATTGACGTCCAGGTCCAGAAAGTTGATTTTTTACATGAAACAAAGAGAACAATGTAACAAATGACAAAATAACAAGTCCTGTCACGGTCGCCAATATAAAATAAATAAAATAAATAAATAAATAATATATTGTTATTTTAAATATGTTAATTATTCTACCTGTATGATGGTGATTGTGATTGCAATTGTAATTAATATTTTGCTTATCTGGAACGTGGACGATTAATTATTCGGTATCAGACGCTTGACAATGGCTTTTTCGTAAAGGCAATGTTACTCGTAGTTGACCGTGAAATAAAACTGAATAATCGGACTTCGTAATTAAATCGTTTCCAAAGACTGCTGCGGTAGGTGCGGACTCATAATCTAAATCTCAATATTACAATAATTTGCCAGCCATGCCAATACGTCGTACAGAGGTGATTGTCTACTAAACATAAAAAAGTTACACAGTTAGTTAAATCAGATATATTCAATGAATAAGCCTACAGTTCATAATCCTACTTACTTTTATAAATATAAATTCTTTACAGAATCGAGTGCCTAGTGTGGTTGCAACTCGCAGTATTCTTCTATAACATGAAATATGGCGGTGTGCCAGACAATAAAATAAAATACGTGCTTCTCGCACCACTTCAACCAGAGCTCTCCCTTTTCTTAAACAAACATAAGAGTAACGTAATTGTGCTTTTGTTTTATCAGCGACACAGCGCTGCAGTTGTGTGCCATAGGCTTTATTTATTTGTCACTGATTATTTATTTAATTAATACTTCGCGTTTCCGAGGAAACTCACGCTCGGCATGCAAATGTGCCTTTATAACCTGCCTAATGTCGTGTAAGGGCCCCGCGACCATGCAGTAGAGCCACAACACGACGTGGCGTGGATTCTACTAATGTCTGAAGTAGTGCCGGAGGAAACTGACGCCTTGAATCCTGCAGGGCTGTTCATAAGTCAGTAACAGTACGAGGGAGTGGAGACCTCTTCTGAACAGCACATTGCAAACCATCCCAGATATGCTCAATAATGTTCATGTCTGGGGAGTTGAAGCGTTCAAGCTTAGAAGAGTGTTCCTGGAATCACTCTGTAGAAATTCTGAAAGTGTGGGATGTCGTATTGTCCCGCTGGCATTGTCCAAGTCCGTCGGAATGCACAATGGACGTGATTGGATACAGGTGACCAGAGAGGATGCTTGCTTATGTGTCACCTGTCAGAGTCTATCTAGACGTATCAGGGGTGACATATCACTCCATCTGCAAACGCCCGACACCGTTAGAGAGCTTCCACCGCCTTGTATAGTCCCTGCTGACATACAGGAACCAAGGATTCATGAGGTTGTCTCCATATCCATAAACCTTCTCTTCGATACAATTTGAAACGAGACTCGTCCGACTAGGCAACACCTTTCCAGTCTTCACCAGTCCAACGTCGGTATCGACGGGCCCAGGCGAGTGGTACATCTTTGTGTCGTGCACTCATGAAGGGTAAAAAAGCCCATATCGGTGTTGTTTCGTTGAACGGGTAGCGATCCAAACAGCGCGCCAAACGGAAAGCGCCACCGCAAACACTAGGCGCGAAGCGAAAGCACTCCACCTGGAGCGCTTTTCGAAGAGCCGGATACAGCTACGGTTCACAGGGTATACAAATTCCGTCCATGATAGGGGGAGGTGAAGGGGGGAGGGAGAGAAAATGAGTGGGATAGAGAGAGCATCAGACCACGTTCGGCTACAGACATCGGAAAATTCAGATTAAATTAACATGCCGACTTCGTGAAGATGTGGGATAAGGCGCGGGGTGAGAGGGGGGGGGGGGGGGATTGTTTAGGGGAAGAGACCAAACAGCGACGTCATCGGTCTCATCGGATCAGGTAGCCGTCCATGCCCTTTAAAAGGAACCATCCCGGCATTTGCCTGGAGCGATTTAGAGAAATCACGGGAAACGTAAATCAGGATGACCAGGCGCGGGATTGAATCGTCGTCCTCCCGAATGCGAGTCCTGTGTTTACCTCGCTCGGTAAAGTGGGATAAGGGCAGGAAGAAGAAGAAGATTGCTTGTTCGATGTGTAGACTGAACAGTAGGAACGAAAGAATGTACGGCGACTGGAACAGGACACGACCAGGAGATACTGGCCGACGGTGTCGATAGTGAGTCACCGAAAACCAGACAGACAACAACAGTGAAGCATGAACAACAGAGACAAACAAGACAGAATGACAAGTTTCGAGAGCGAACCTAACTGAGAGCCTAGACGTAGCAACATCAATATCCAGGCAACGCTGAGTACAACGTACAGTACGAGAGCGCAGTCCGGGCCCCTGCGCTGCTAGCTTCACAGCGCTGGCAGCGGTGGCTCGTGCAGGAGGCGGGAGGAGGCAAACACAATCGCGATGATTGGTCAGAAGCCGTAGCACACGTACACTGGTGTTGTTATGTTCTTGTTAGTAGGTCCCACTTATGTATTACATATCTTATTACTAAGTTACGTTAAATGGAACTTTAAGATATTGTAATGCATTAACAGCCAGTTTTTCTTAATCACGCTTTAGCTATGTAGTTCTTATCCCAAAAACTGTGTAAAATCGCAGTCTATGTACTATTGTGCTGTCATTGTCGTGCTGTGAAGTTAGTTATAGGAAGAGATGTCAATCTAGCATTCATTGACTGGGAAAATTACACGTTTATCACAGGGGGCAGAAGCAAAGATTCGTGTGAAGTTAACCTTGAGCAATTAGTTAGAAAACCAACTCACGATGGGGACAAATTAGATATCTTGGCGACAAACAGACCTGATCTTTTTGAGGAAGTTAATCTAAAAAAAGGTATTAGCTACCATAATGTCGCTGTGGTTTCTACGTCAGTGGAAGTTGCAAAAAAACAAAAAACAGCGTAGAGTTTTCTTGTTTGGGAAAGCAAATAAAACTTTTATTAAGGAATATCTTCATAGTCAGCTCCAAGCATTCACAGCTGGACACAAAGATATTGAGCATCTTTGGTCGGAATTTTAAAGGTAATGTCCACCATGTGCTAGAGAAGTATGTGCCTAGCAAAAGCATAGGGGAGTGAAAGGATCCACCTTGGTACAACGCACTTATTAGGAAGATAATTTTGCACAGTCGTTTTAAACATAGTCACTGCCCCTCTGGCAAACAGAAATCATGCGAAATGAAAGCAGCTGTCAGAAGGGCAATGAGAGGTCCCTTTAAAGAATTTGAAAGCAATATTTTATCTGTAGATTCTAAAAATAACCCCAAAAAATTTTGGTCGTATGCAAAATCTATGAACGCTACAAATAATTCAGTACCTTTTCTTGCTGACAGTACTGGTAATGTAACTGATGATGATAAACAGAAGGCCGAAATTCTAAACCTAGCTTTCAAAAACTCGTTTACGATAGAGGACTGAACCACCATTCTCCCTTTCAATTATCGAACAAACGAAAGGATGGCTGACATAGTGTTTAGTGTATCTGGGATTGTAAAACAGTTAAGATCCTTAGACGCCAGGAAGGCATCTGGCCCAGACGGTATCCCCGTAAGATTTTATGTTGAATATGCTACAGACATAGCACCATTCTTATCCGGCATCTGTCAGAGATCATTGGAATGGCGGAATGTTCCACGGGACCGGAAGAAGGCCCATTTAAAAGCAATCTATAAAAAGGGTAGAAAATCGGATGCACATAATTACCGGCCAATTTCACTGACATCGATTTGTTGTAGAACACATATTTTGTGTTCAGACATAATGACCTTTCTAGACTCTGAGAAGCTCATCTGCAGAAACCAGCACGGTTTTAGGGAACAGCGGTCATGCGAGACACAGCTGGCCCTCTTTGTGCATGATGTACAACAGGCTCTACATACCGGCTCCCAAGCTGATGCCATATTTCTGGACTTTCGAAAGGCGTTCGACTCAGTTCCGCACTGTCGCTTGTTGCAAAAAGTGCGCACTTACGGTCTATCCAGTGACATATGCGGTCGGATAGACAGTTTTCTAACAGACAGGGAGCAATATGTCGTCCTGAACGGGGTGACTTCAACAGAAACAAGAGTAACTTCAGGTGTGCCCCAGGGCAGCGTAATAGGTCCTCTGCTTTTTACGATTTACATAAACGATGTGATTGATGGTATCGACAGCGGCCTTCGAGTGTTTGCCGATGATGCTGTTGTCTACAGGAAAGTAGTATCACACGAAAGTTGTGAACAAAACAATGAGGATTTGCAGAAAATAAATGCGTGGTGTAATGACTGGCAGTTATCTCTCAATATTAGTAGGTGTAACCTACTGCGTATAACAAGGCGAAAATTCCCATTAATGTACGAGTACAAAATAAATGCCCAGTCTTTGGAAGCGGTAACGTCCGTCAAGTATCTGGGTGTGACTATTCGAAATGATCTCAAATGGAATGATTAGATTACACAAGTAACGGGTAAGGCGAACTTTAGACTGCGGTTTATTGGCAGAATTCTGAAGCGATGCAGTCCTTCAACAAAGGAAATAGCTTCAATACGCTAGTTCGTCCAGTCTTGGAGTATTGTTCGTCTGTATGTGACCCTTGCCAGTTGGGTCTCATTCAAGAGATTGAGGAGGTCCAAAGAAGGGTGGCAAGATTCGTAACTGGTACATTTAGCCATCGAGAGAGCGTTACAAATCTCATAGAAAGTTTGAAGCGGGACACACGTGCAGATAGACGGCGCTCTAAACGGAAGGGGCTGCTCACTAAATTCCGAAATCCGATCTTCACCAAGAATGTAGAGCATACATTATTACCACCAACTTTCAAATCGCGCAATGATCAACATTCAAAGATAAGGGAAATTAGACCTCGTACTGAGACGCTCAGACAGTCGTTTTTCCCTCGCGCGATCCGCGAGTGCAACAGAGAGGGGGGGGGGGGGGGTGAAATATGACTTTGGCGCGAATTGTGCCCTCCGCCACACACCGCTTGATGGCTAGCGAAGTATATACGTAGATGTAAATGTTAATACGCAGCGTAAAACTGACAGGCTGCTTCCTGCTCCGTAGTGGATCACGCGTATGGAACACGGTTAAATAGGTCGTTCTTAACTTTACAGAAAAAATCGGCTTTGAAGTTTTCCGACGGCCTGTTTTTGGTACAGTTCAAAAATAACAGGCGCTGGACGTTTAGCGGAATCAATAGCGTACTAGATGGATAACCTACAGCAGTTCAGGGATTATTTGTTCGAGTCTCACCTTATTCATTTTTTTCGTTCAATTTGAAACACCTACATCTCGTAACTATAAAATTCATCATCATTATTTATGAATAACGCAAGTCTGCTTGATTCTAATTACATTTTCGACGCGAAATTCCTGTTTTCATTTCAAATATAAATTCTTAATCATCGATGCTTTATGAAACTATTAATAATGGCTGCTTCAATTAAGAAAACATAACAGTTAAATTTTTTAGGACAAAAATGAAAAATCAAATACTCTTTATCTGGACTATGTCCATTGTTTTATACCACACATGAACCAGAGTGGCAAGTGTCGAAGAAAGATGAAAAAGAATCATTTTCACAACATCGAGCGCACCACACATATGCTGCACTTTTACATTACAATATGAACACAACAGAACTTATCTGGACATTCAGTCCGAGAAATAACAAGACGGTTAAGCTTCCAGACGAACTGGAACTAACGCACGCAGCTTTTTCACATGTCACTGCCGAACGCTGGCGAGATATAGAACGGTACGTCGCAAAAGAAGAGGAGAAAATGTGGCGTCTTGGTGGCTTCGTGGGTTCCGTTGTTGATCGACTCGTTATCAACGTAGTAGATGGCAGTGGTAGAGCTGAAATGTATTTCTCGAATACGGATAAGGAAGGAGCTAAGAGATTACCAGACGACTGATTGTAATTAATACTTTCAGTAGTTTCAGTATTCTCCGAAATCTCTGCAGTGTGCTTTTGCTTCACACACATATCGCTCAGAAAAATCACCCTACATATAAGTTCAAAATTTTCATCACTCTTGTTATTAATTAGAATACTATGTTAGGTGAGAACGAAAACATTTTATACTTTCCGTATCGTCACCTATGACGTGTGATGTATTGCTGGAGTTTTGCTGAATATTCTTTCATTTTTTTTTTAATTAAATGACAAACGAAGCTACACTGAAGCCCCAAAGAAATTGATATAGCTATGGGTATTTAAAATCAGAAGCGGTCAGCAACCAACGCCTATATAAGACAACAAGTGTCTGGCGCAGTTGTTATCGCTTACTGCTGCTACAATGGTAGGTTATCAAGATTTAAGTGAGAATCAATGTGGAGCTATTCTCGGCTCACGAGCGATAGGACACAGCATATCTGAGGTACCGATGTTGGCTTTCCTCACCGACCATTTCACGACTGAACCGTAAATATCAGGAATCTGGTAAAACATCAAATCTCTGATATCGCTGCGGCCGGAAAAAGATTCTGTGAGAACAGGGCCAATGGCGACTGAAGAGAATCGTTCAAGCTGACACAAGTGCAACTCTTCCGCAAAATGCTGCAGATTTCAATGCTGGACCATCAACAAGTGTCAGCAAGTGTACGGTCGCGTGACGATCTGTGTAGTACGTACTGGGCGGTGACCGAGAGAGGTGGTGGCGCGAGCGGGGCCCTGCTGTTGGGGGTCATCAACTGCTCGCCACGTGCTTTGGCCGACCTCTTGGCTGTCAGGGGATAAGTCTGCCTTACCCGCATGTACGTGGCTTATGAAGCTTAGAAGCCGTGGTGCAGGAGATCAGAGCGTGGGGCTCTATGTCTTCCTATCGGCCGTTGAAACCACTGGCAGCGGTTGGCTCTGACGAGCATTTGGAAGTGCAATGTGTTCCCGGCGTTGGGGTGGAGTGTGAGAAGTTGGGTACCGGTTTTATGTAACAGAGTTAGTTATATATATATCGCGGGAATGTGTTAATTGCTTCTTGGTCTGGCTGTTTTCATTCACACCTCGATTGAGTGATTTAGAGTCGGTGTCGCGGGTCTCTGTAGTTCGGAGTCTGTACAGGCACCGCACTTGCTACATTTTCTGGTTTTGAGTAACTCGGGGAGGTGGCGGCTTGTAATGGAAGTTTTGGGGCTGATCTGCTGTGGCCCTGTAGACCACCAGTAACTATTCCGCCTATTGTGATTTGGGCCCATTTACACGTTTCACTCCCTCACCGAGATAAGGATTTTTTTTTTTTTTTTTTTTTTGGGAACTGCCTGTAATGTCAAAGTTTGTGTTCTGGCTTATTCACATTTATCTTGTAACAAATATAAGTTATGTAACTGGCGAGATAACTATTTTTGCTTAGTACAAGCTAGCTACTTAAAGTTTTTTCTGGAATCGTTCCCTTATTGTTATAACAAGTTTAAAATCTACTTATTGTTAAAATCAAACCTTGCAGTATCCTTTACATAGACCTATTTTTAAAAGAATTTTTTCAATTGTTGACTTATATATATACACTCCTGGAAATGGAAAAAAGAACACATTGACACCGGTGTGTCAGTCCCACCATACTTGCTCCGGACACTGCGAGAGGGCTGTACAAGCAATGATCACACGCACGGCACAGCGGACACACCAGGAACCGCGGTGTTGGCCGTCGAATGGCGCTAGCTGCACTGCATTTGTGCACCGCCGCCGTCAGTGTCAGCCAGTCTGCCGTGGCATACGGAGCTCCATCGCAGTCTTTAACACTGGTAGCATGCCGCGACAGCGTGGACGTGAACCGTATGTGCAGTTGACGGACTTTGAGCGAGGGCGTATAGTGGGCATGCGGGAGGCCGGGTGGAAGTACCGCCGAATTGCTCAACACGTGGGGCGTGAGGTCTCCACAGTACATCGATGTTGTCGCCAGTGGTCGGCGGAAGGTGCACGTGCCCGTCGACCTGGGACCGGACCGCAGCGACGCACGGATGCACGCCAAGTCCGTAGGATCCTACGCAGTGCCGTAGGGGACCGCACCGCCACTTCCCAGCAAATTAGGGACACTGTTGCTCCTGGGGTATCGGCGAGGACCATTCGCAACTGTCTCCATGAAGCTGGGCTACGGTCCCGCACACCGTTAGGCCGTCTTCCGCTCACGCCCCAACATCGTGCAGCCCGCCTCCAGTGGTGTCGCGACAGGCGTGAATGGAGGGACGAATGGAGACTGTCGCTTCTGCCTTGGTGCCAATGATGGTCGTATGCGTGTTTGGCGCCGTGCAGGTGAGCGCCACAATCAGGACTGCATACGACCGAGGCACACAGGGCCAACACCCGGCATCATGGTGTGGGGAGCGATCTCCTACACTGGCCGTACACCACTGGTGATCGTCGAGGGGACACTGAATAGTGCACGGTACATCCAAACCGTCATCGAACCCATCGTTCTACCATTCCTAGACCGGCAAGGGAACTTGCTGTTCCAACAGGACAATGCACGTCCGCATGTATTCCGTGCCACCCAACGTGCTCTAGAAGGTGTAAGTCAACTACCCTGGCCAGCAAGATCTCCGGATCTGTCCCCCATTGAGCATGTTTGGGACTGGATGAAGCGTCGTCTCACGCGGTCTGCACGTCCAGCACGAGCGCTGGTCCAACTGAGGCGCCAGGTGGAAATGGCATGGCAAGCCGTTCCACAGGACTACATCCAGCATCTCTACGATCGTCTCCATGGGAGAATAGCAGCCTGCATTGCTGCGAAAGGTGGATATACACTGTACTAGTGCCGACATTGTGCATGCTCTGTTGCCTGTGTCTATGTGCCTGTGGTTCTGTCAGTGTGATCATGTGATGTATCTGACCCCAGGAATGTGTCAATAAAGTTTCCCCTTCCTGGGACAATGAATTCACGGTGTTCTTATTTCAATTTCCAGGAGTATATATATATATATATATATATATATATATATATATATATATATATATATATATATATAAGACAACAATTGAAAAAATTCTTTTAAAAATAGGTATATATATATATATGTATATATATATATATATATATATATATATAAAAAATTAAAATCTCTTTATTGGCAAGTTGTTAGTATACCGGGTAATCTCCCTTTCATAATCAAAATTGTCAAGTTATTTGAAATTCTTTTGAAATGAATTTTTTTAAAGAAATGCCCGACCTAAAAATTTATTATTGGGAAAGATAAAATAAAAAGGTATCTGTAGCAGTGTGTGTTATTTCACCAGCACCTCCTGGCCCCTACTTCCACTATAACGTTTTGGAACAACAGGTGTACTTGAGTTGTTGTTTGTGAACCGCCCTAATTGATGGTTCACCCTGCACTTATCTGAGTCTAACGTTTACCCCTCTGAAAGTATGAGAACCATTTCGAAATGTTTGCAAATCGTGTAACAGAGGCAACAATTCTTTACCAGCCCACTATTCACATAATCGGATGTGGGAAACCGCCTAAAAACCACATCCCATCTGGCCGGTACATCGTCCCTCGTTGTTAATCTGCTGGATTAATTCGATACGGGGCAGCGCTTCCCCTGACTCCAGAAGTGGCGCTCTACGGCACGCAGCTCTCTGTTCACGTAAACATCGAAGAAGAAGGGATGCAAATAAAGGAAACGAGCAACCGTGGGATTAAACAGCGTTCAATTGCCTCTGAGCACTATGGGACTTAACATCTGAGGTCATCAGTCCCCTAGACTTAGAACTACTTAAAGCGAACTAACCTAAGGACAACACACACATCCATGCCCGAGGCAGGATTCGAACCTGCGACCGTAGCAGCAGCGCCGTTCCGGACTGAAGCGCCTAGAGCCCCTCGGGCGGAATGGCAGGCTTAAACTACGTGAAAGAATGTCGATGACTGGATTCGCTGATGACACCCCGATCGTTAGAGAAAGTGAGAGTAAATGTAATAAACAGTCTACTAAATGTAATAAACAGTCAACTATACATAGAAAATCAATTGAGAGTAAACTGACGAAAGATGAAAGAGTTGAAGAACGCCACAAATGAGACAAGCAACGAACTTAACATCTTTACTTCGTCCATTCCGTGGTCCTCAGTTATGATGGTATGCTACCTCACAGACAAATCGACGGAGCAAAGACGACACGAAAAATACACCAAAATGGCAAAGAGACCATTCTTGGCCTAGAGAAGCCGACTATTATCTTACATTGGCCTTAATATGAGGAAGTGATTTCAGAGTAAGAATTTGTGGAGCACAACACTGTCTACAACCGAATCGTGCCCTATGGGAAGCAGGACAAGAAGAGAATTAAAGCGTTTGAGGTGTTCTGTAGAGGCGTTTTCGAAAATTAGGCGGACCTCTAACATAAGAAATGAGTTTATCCGCAGAATTTATGAGGAGAGGAACATAACTAAAACATTAACAAGAAGAAGGGACAGGATGATAGCACACGTATAGCACAGACATAAACGAGTAACTCCAATGTGTCAGAGGGAACAATAGAGGGTAAAAACTGTAGGAAAAGATAAATATTGGTACATATCCAACCAGTACTAGTAGATGTTGGTTGCGAGGGCTACTCTGAGATGAAGAGGTTGCACGGAAGAGGAATTACTTTTACTCCGCATGAAACCCAACAGAATTCTGGTGACTTAAAAAGAACCCAATTGTAAGAAAACTATGAGAGGAAGAAAGGGAAGCTGCCTTCTCCGCTACTGTTCAAGTTGCACTTCAAACAAATGACGATGGGAATAAAAGGAAAACAGATGATTAAAACTGTGGCTGAAACGACACCAGTGATGAGATTCACTGAATACATTACATCATCAGTGATAGTAAGGTAAGTTACTTAGACCATTTAACGTAACAAACAGTCTACTAGGCATAGAATATGAACTGCGGTTAAGCGAGAGACAGACGAAAGCAGTGAGGGAAAGCATAAATGAGATAAACAATGAAATTAAAGTGAAAATAAGTGAACAAAGTGTTTCAAATGCCTCTGAGCACTATGGGACTTAACTACTGAGGTCATCAGCCCCCTAGAACTTAGAACTACATAAACCTAACTAACTTAAGGACATCACAAACATCCATGCCCGAGGCAGGACTCAAACCTGCGAACGTAGCGGTCGCAAGGTTCCAGACTGTAGCGCCTAGAACCGCTCGGCCACCCAGGCTGGCATAGGTGAACATTTCCGCAACAATAGAAGGATTTTTGCTACGTTCCAAGCAAAACAACGCCTGGCAGATAGAGAGATGAGGCTGCCGGTGTGGCCGAGCGGTTCTAGGCGCTTCAGTCTGGAACCGCGCGACAGCTTTGGTCGTAGGTCGTATCCTGCCTCTGGCATGGATGTGTGTGATGTCCTTAGGTTAGTTAGGTTTAACTATTTCTAAGTTCTAGGGGACTGATGACCTCAGATGTTAAGTCCCATAGCGCTCAGAGCCATTTGAACCATTTGAACAAAGAAATGAGGTTGTAAGAAGCAGATCAGCAACAACAAAGACGACATTCTTTGTTACTGAAGTGAACTAGCGTGAAATTTAGGCCTTAATATTCAGAAGAAATTTATGGGAATCAGCTTTTAGAGGACAGAATTGTATGTAAGTGAATCATGAATTGTAGGGAAATGTAAAAAGAAGAGGATTCAGCATTTGAAATGTTGTGTTAAACAAGTATGTTGCGAATCAAGTGCACTGTTAAGTAAAAAATGAGGAGGTCCCACACAGCAAGATATGTAACATCTTTAAAACCGTTAACTCAGAGAAAAGACACAATATGACGCACGTGTTGAAGAGATCGGTGAGTAATTTCCATAGCATTAGAGGGAGCGGCAGACGACAAAAATATAGTTTGTGAGAGAATTTGGAGAACATCCAACAAATAATTAACGACATTAGGTTAAGTGCCACAGAGAGATGAAGAGGTTGGCAGGGGAGGAGATGACGACGTGGGTCGCATCTAAGCAATCAGAAGGACAATAATGCAAAAATAATTCAACTAATCCGTTTCAAAATCTTAGAGCCAGGTGATAAATTCTCGGTCTGTTTGTAAAAGACTACAGTTTCTATCGAAAGTAAACTTACTTTTCGAAGTGTTACCATTTAGTTTAGAGCATTTTCAAATTGTTCAAATGGCTCTGAGCACTATGGGACTTCACTTCTGACGTCATCAGTCCCCTAGAACTTAGAACCACTTAACCCTAACTAACCTAAGGACATCACACACATTCATGCCCGAGGCAGGATTCGAACCTGCGATCGTATCGGTCGCGCGGGTCCAGACTGTAGCTAGCGCCTAGAACCGCTCGGCCACTCCAGCCGGCTTAGAGCATTTTCCCAGACGACTTTCACTGTGATATATGTTATGATATGTATCTCCTTGGCTAGGATCATGGATGGAAATTAAACCCGTTTCATACAATAGATCGAAAAATTGCACTGTTTCTCACATAAAGTCTAAATCAATTTGCTGAGTATTTTCTTTGAATTCCAAGTAAGATCCCGCAACATGAAACAACGTATTTTTCTGTGAATATTTTTCTGTGAACTGCTTAGGTTTACATAAACTGTCCGAGCAAAGGTACCGAACAAACCTATGTAATGAGGAATTAACGACTATATCGGACAAGCGCATCCGTCGTATAAACGGAGGTTGGAAGCAGTGACAGCAGAATGGGTCTGACAGGAAATCACTCTACCGTCTAGCATGGACTAATATTTGGATATCACCTGCATATCAAAGTCATTAGGGGCATTTAAACGCTTCTAATCCTGCCCAGATCGACTGTTGGTCATGTGATTGTGAAGTGGAAAAGTGAAAAGTACAAGCACAGACGTCATGTACTGAAAGACGGAACTGTCGAGCATTATGTAAGATGGTAGCAAATAATCGCGTGATATAAGAGGAAGGAATCACTCGTGAGTTTAAGACTGCTACCAGCAGTCCAGCTAACACTACGACTGTGTGTAAGTGCTACAACGATCGAGCAGCTTCTCGTAATCCACACATTTCTCTCCTTAGTGCTAAATGGCGTTTGATGTGGTGTAAAGAGCATCTACACTGGATGGTGGATGAAGAGAAAAGGGTGATCTGGATCGATGAATCACCCTGTACCCTGTGGCAATGAGTTCTGAGTTTGGCGACAGTCTGGAGAACTTTACCTGCCGTCATGAGTAACAAAAATAGTGAGATATGGAGGTACTGTTTTTATGTTAAATGTTTTTGTTACTGCTGGGTATGTTCTTCTTATTGTGCTTAGGGAAACACTAACTGTAGAAGGATAAGAAAACACTGTACAGCATAGTGCACAGTAGAGTAACAGTTCGGAGACTACAGTTGTTTTCATCAGTATGACAATGCATTCTGTCAAAAAGCAGCATCTTTGAGGCAATGGTTTGTTGACAGGAACCTTCCTTAAATATCTAGCTGCCCAGAATCCCTTCCTGAAATCACTGTAACATCTTAGAGATGAGTTAGAACGTCGAATACGTTGCAGACCCCTGCGTCCAGCATCACTATCTTCTCCGGTATCAGCTCTTCAGGAAAAATGAGTTGCCATTCCTCCACAGACACTCAGAGACCTCATAGAGAGCGTATCCAGTAGAGTTGAAGCGGTCATAAGGGCGAAGGGTAGAGTCATATCACATATTAATGTTCTCTAATAGGTGTCCAGGTATTTTGTATCAGGCTGTGTACTGCAGACACTATAGAAGCTAACCCTTATTTCAAGGGAGGGTAGTTCATTTACCGAGAAAATGAATTCCTGACCTTGGATTCCAGAAAAATACTCGACAGTTTCGATCATTAGGTTCAGATTGGAAGTGGCTGCGAACGATCTTGTTTAACAGGAACCTCCTTTGCTCACTAGGTGCTGAATCAAACGTGCCCCATCTCTACATGAAATAACGCTCAAAGCATGCCACAGAACGGACGAAGTGGAGACGTTGGTTACTTTAAGCTCTCTGCTGTGTTGGGGTGAGTCATTTGCAGCACTAATGGTAGCGATGAGGGGTTGCAGTTTGACACGGCATGCGCTGATCAACAATTTCTCAAAGCGTTGTTTTATGAGCGGCTGATCGATAAATACGAAGCTTTGTGCGTCTTCCTGTATAAACATGTACGCGGCCACCAGCGTGCCGTGCTATTATTAAATAGCAGGTCATTATGTGTAACTGTTAAAACAATTTGCATTTCGCAAACACATTAATGCACGGATGTGCCAGGCAACTATGGACCATGTGGAAATTTTCCAAAGAATTTTTTGCACCACTTGAACGTTTCCTCAAAAAGACACATGTATTCTTGAGAGTGATAGTTGCCAGTACTTGAGCTTATGTCAATACAGCCCTTAACTGCGTAGTCGGTTCCTCTTACTGTTTGTTTACTCATTGCCTTCATTTATAACGCTCTTTAGTAGAACGAAGTATTACTTTGTACAGGGTGTTTCCGTAAGACTGTACAAAAATGTAACAGGACATAGAGAATGCTCCACTAAAGAATTTGAGCTCGAGAACATGGGGTCTGAGAAACCAGCTTAAGGAGATATTGAAATAAACATGCTTACCGCTTTGTCTAGCGTTGCTGTTTTCCAGCTTATTTACAACTAACATGCATACAAGTTTACACGTATTGTGCCATTTGTTTACATGCATATTCTTTTATTTCCTGGGAGGAAACAAGGAAGACGAGCCTGATTACTAGGAAACCTACGTAGCCATCTGAATGAACACACGTACTTGAGGTTCGTGCAACATATTCTACCCGAGTTGTCGGAGAATGTACCCTTGGCTGTTCGTGAGAGGATGTGGATTCAACATGGCGGTGCACTGCAGCCATCTCAAAGCTGTATTTCCCGGTCGCTGCATTGGAAGGGGAGGTACTATTCCATGGCCTGCGAGGTCACCTGACCTGAATCCCCTTGATTATTTCCTGTAGGGACACCTAATGTCACTTGTGTCTGAGACCCCAGTGGATACTGCGATGGAATTAGTTGCCAGGATTGTATCTACCTGTGACGTGATTCGAAACACACCAGAGATATTTGTCGGGGTGCGTCATAATCTTGTTCGCCCATGCCACACTTCCTCCGGTCTCATTGTGCAGACACATTGGGTGGCGCTGGTCGGTCGGCGGGCACGTCCAGGTAGGCTGACTAGGGCCGAGGAGTCATTGAGGTTGATGGCCGTCAGTTACTGTACATTTTGTAACATATAGTACAAACAGCACGTTCATTGTGTCAGTGATTGTGTTTGCAGTTAACTGTAGCTAATGTAAATAAATTGAACGGAGGAGCATCATCTCTATCCTGTTAAATTCCTGCACGCTCTTACAGAAACACCTTGTATATTATCTGCCAATAAACCGATCACATTAAAATGGCCCCCAAAGTCGATATAAGGCTCCTGTTGATTCATTATGAGCCTCCGCAGCTTTCTGGTTTGCTTTCGACTTTGTCACAAAATCCAGGTGGCTTAAGGAGCGTACTAATGACCTCTGATTGATGTCTTGGCCACCAAAGACAACATCTGTACCCGATGGAACCCAGTAGGTACGCTATTGGGCGCCAGCTTCACGCCCACAGACAGCCGGACCGTAATTAAAGTGAATACGTGACCGGTGCATAGACACGTGGCGCCAGATACCTTCGAAAATCCACCAAGAGATTCTCGAATCCATGTCTTGCAGAATCGCTGCTGCGATTTCCTCCACGTTCGCTCTTTGATTTCCACACCGGACATATATGTGCATCTCCACTGAAAAAGGTGGACTCATTGCCCAGATAGGCCAATCAAACTGTATGGTGGCGCTCGATGGGAATGTGAACTGGTCGCGAGGCGTGCCGACGTAGTCCACGCAGTTACGCTAACGCTGTGTCCCGGATGTTGCAGTGCATAACGCACCTGCCTAGTAAGCAGGATATCCCGGGTTCGAATCCCAGTCCGGTGCACATTTACCACTCGCCGCCGCTGATACCGCGTAGTGCCCAGATGCAGTTGACATCAGTGATCCCCTCTCTTTCCTTTCCTTTCTTCCTCTCTCCTCCTTCAACTACACGCAGTTTTCATTCACAGAGAAACCACTCAGTGACTAGCTCTATGTTTGTGGATCAGTTTAAGGCCGAATTCCATCGCCCCAGTGACAGTATACCTTTCCAACTCGCGAAGCGTTGTTCAGAGGATAACATTCATAAAAAGTCGAAGTATGTAAACGGTGCAGCCGGTTGCGCTTACACGAAAACAGGACAAGTCCCTTACTACCGCCGCGCGGAGAAGGCAACGGTTTGCCCGGCTTCCCCCGTTGGAGGTTCGAGTCCTCCCTCGGGCATGGGTGCGTGTCTGTTGTTCTTAGCGTTAGTTAGTTTAAGTTAGATTAAGTAGTGTGTAAGCCTATGGAACGATGACCACAGCAGTTTGGTCCCACAGGAACTTATCACCATTACTACTAGTAACTTACTGTGTAAGACCACAGACTCCTCGTCGCTCGCCATTAAACAAACGAGCATCGGACGACTTTCCAACGTAGCAACTCAGTATTAACGAAATGGTACACCATTCAAATTTTCATAAAACTGGGCCTGCAGTTACACAGAAGTTGCACGGCATCGCAGGAAACTTTGCAGATTACGTGTTTCATGGCAGAGTATACGCTACCTGACCAAAAGTATGCGGATTCCTTTTAGCTGAACTGAAACCAGAGAGAGGACGGCGATGTTGGATGTTGTGGTCTCATTCTCATGACGTTCCATCAAGTTCACGTAGGAACTATGGGCACGCTAGTGCATTTCGGCAATGTTGTTATACCTCACAGTTTCTGGTTTATGGCAGGCTGCTCTTTCATACCAATAAAAATAAACAACGCCTCTGTACTCTTCTACCATACGAAGTACACAATGGTGTAAAAAGTGTTCCTACCCCTCCGTATTTAGTGTTTCATTAAGCGGAGTACAGAGGCCACACCGCAACCAAGCAAAATACGCCCATACCGTAACACCACATACTCCTTACTGAACTGGTGGTACTAAATGAAGTGTTGGCAGAAGAGCCAACACCGTGTTGCTAGAGGAGGCCGAAATGCACGCTTTTAAGCTCACGCAGATTGGCGTGAGGTCTGGAACAAGGTAAAGTAATTATCCTATAAAGAAAAGAACGTAGTTCTTGGAATACTTAACTTTAATCCACAATTGGAGAACATCGCTCTTGTTTAGACATTATTATAATATAAACTGGTAATGGCGCCCTGCTAGGTCGTAGCAAATGACGTAGCTGAAGGCTATGCTAACTATCGTCTCGGCAAATGAGAGCGTATTTGTCAGTGAACCATTCCTAGCAATGTCGGCTGTACAACTGGAGCGAGTGCTAGTACGTCTCTCTAGACCTGCCGTGTGGCGGCGCTCTGTTTGCAATCACTGACAGTGACGACACGCGGGTCCGATGTATACTAACGGACCGCGGCCGATTTAAAGGCTACCACCTAGCAAGTGTGGTGTCTGGCGGTGACACCATACTAAACATGATGGCGGGTAACGATTTCCAGACATTCGCCAAACCCAAACTCTTCCATCGCATTGCCCAGCATATAGTGTGACTTTTGATTCCAAATCACTAGTTTCCGGTCATCCCCTGTCCAGTGGCGTCGCTTAGCACAGCCGGCCGGTGTGGCCGAGCGGTTCAGCCGGCACGATAGCTCCGCGTGTTCGGTCAGAGGGCTGCTCGCCCTCTGTAATAAAAAAACTGAGTAAAGGAATCAACGATCAACTTAAACGGATACCTTGCGTCGTCCGCCTGGACCAATTGCAACGAACAATACCGAATAAAATGTAAAAAAAAAGCGTTTCTAGGCGCTACAGTCTGGAACCGCGAGACCGCTACGGTCGCAGGTTCGAATCCTGCCTCGGGCATGGATGTGTGCGATGTCCTTAGGTTAGTTGGGTTTCAGTAGTTCTGTTCTAGGAGACTGATGACCTCAGAAGTTAACTCCATAGTGCTCAGAGCCATTTGAACCATTTTCTTCGCTTAGCACTGATTACAGAAAATGTGGCTTATAAGGAGCTATTCCAGCATTGTACCTTGCGAGCTAACATCCCAAATGATGTTCGGACTCACATGTCGTGGCTCAAACTCGTCTAGGGGTTGAACTACAAGTGTAGCATTACACCCCCAGAATTAGACACTTGTGACATACACTCCTGGAAATTGAAATAAGAACACCGTGAATTCATTGTCCCAGGAAGGGGAAACTTTATTGACACATTCCTGGGGTCAGACACATCACATGATCACACTGACAGAACCACAGGCACATAGACACAGGCAACAGAGCATGCACAATGTCGGCACTGGTACAGTGTATATCCACCTTTCGCAGCAATGCAGGCTGCTATTCTCCCATGGACACGATCGTAGGGATGCTGGATGTAGTCCTGTGGAACGGCTTGCCATGCCATTTCCACCTGGCGCCTCAGTTGGACCAGCGTTCGTGCTGGACGTGCAGACCGCGTGAGACGACGCTTCATCCAGTCCCAAACATGCTCAATGGGGGACAGATCCGGAGATCTTGCTGGCCAGGGTAGTTGACTTACACCTTCTAGAGCACGTTGGGTGGCACGGGATACATGCGGACATGCATTGTCCTGTTGGAACAGCAAGTTCCCTTGCCGGTCTAGGAATGGTAGAACGATGGGTTCGATGACGGTTTGGATGTACCGTGCACTATTCAGTGTCCCCTCGACGATCACCAGTGGTGTACGGCCAGTGTAGGAGATCGCTCCCCACACCATGATGCCGGGTGTTGGTCCTGTGTGCCTCGGTCGTATGCAGTCCTGATTGTGGCGCTCACCTGCACGGCGCCAAACACGCATACGACCATCATTGGCACCAAGGCAGAAGCGACTCTCATCGCTGAAGACGACACGTCTCCATTCGTCCCTCCATTCACGCCTGTCGCGACACCACTGGAGGCGGGCTGCACGATGTTGGGGCGTGAGCGGAAGACGGCCTAACGGTGTGCGGGACCGTAGCCCAGCTTCATGGAGATGGTTGCGAATGGTCCTCGCCGATACCCCAGGAGCAACAGTGTCCCTAATTTGCTGGGAAGTGGCGGTGCGGTCCCCTACGGCACTGCGTAGGATCCTACGGTCTTGGCGTGCATCCGTGCGTCGCTGCGGTCCGGTCCCAGGTCGACGGGCACGTGCACCTTCCGCCGACCACTGGCGACAACATCGATGTACTGTGGAGACCTCACGCCCCACGTGTTGAGCAATTCGGCGGTACGTCCACCCGGCCCCCGCATGCCCACTATACGCCGTCGCTCAAAGTCCGTCAACTGCACATACGGTTCACGTCCACGCTGTCGCGGCATGCTACCAGTGTTAAAGACTGCGATGGAGCTCCGTATGCCACGGCAAACTGGCTGACACTGACGGCGGCGGTGCACAAATGCTGCGCAGCTAGCGCCATTCGACGGCCAACACCGCGGTTCCTGGTGTGTCCGCTGTGCCGTGCGTGTGATCATTGCTTGTACAGCCCTCTCGCAGTGTCCGGAGCTAGTATGGTGGGTCTGACACACCGGTGTCAATGTGTTCTTTTTTCCATTTCCAGGAGTGTATAATAACAGTAATAATAATATCGGGAACTAAATGAACGACCCATAAATGATGTGGGCCACACAGTTGCGATTTGGTAGAATAATGTTTATTCACAATCTCATCGCGAATTTCAAGTTCGATACGCCACTTCGTTAACTATGCGAAAAGTTAGAGTTCACACCAGGCGCGTGGCTGATCACCGCTCAGAGACTAAGTCCCGCGATACCACACAACGCGATTGTTCTAAGTCGTTTAACTTCCTAGCTGCCTACAGATCGGCTGTCCGCTTTCGCGTCTCAATCCGAACTGTACCCTTTGGTGTCTCCAGCCAAACTGTCTTATTTCGCGTCTGCGCGAGCACTGTCCTTTGCCCATCTCCGACCGCGTTTCTCGCGCACCGAACATCTTCGCTCAACTGACTAGCGCAGTTCCTTTCCTGAAGCCGTCCATCTGATTGGCTACAGCTTTTTCTACATTACATTATATTTTAACATATTTAAATAATCAAAGCTTGACCACTTTGACGTTCTAAATAAAGTAACAATAATATCCGTTACATAACAGACGTTAAATTCTTTTACATGAAACCAATTCAATTTCCTTCTTAACTTTGAATGTCACAGCCAGTAGCCTTGCACCAATGTGCTTTCTGGTAAATAAATAAAGAACAAAGTAAGTAATATGCACTAAACTTGACAAGAAATATTCTATTACCGAATGATTCAATAAGGTGTCATGCTGTCATCGTTCATTGTGTTTTGTGTGGAGCAAATGATGATCTGATGCTTAACTGTAAATACTGATAATTTAAATTTGCTATATCTTTTACACAAATAAAGTTACAGATTTGATATTGACATCGTTTGTCATTTTAATGATGCGCTTCCATATGAAATGTCGATCGTTAAGATCTACCAAAGCGTTCAGACTTTAGCACTCAGGTCTTTGTTACAAAACTTGTTAATTTAACTTTAGCAGTAAATCCTAAACTATTATAGATATGATCAATATTCAAGTTTTATTGGGATCACCATGAAAATTTATGGAGGATAGCAGATTAAAATTGCTGTCGCTTCATTCCCTGCACTACTTGATCACGATGAAAATTTATAGAGGGTGGCAGATTAAAATTACTGTGGCTTCATTCACTGCACTACTACAGAATTAGTTTTCATAAATGTTTCCCTTTATGGCCGATCTTAGGTCCTCCATATTTAACACTGCTGCGTCTCCTTGGCCACAAAAGCCTTCCACTGGATTTTTCTACGACGTAGGTTCTCGTCTGTCTCACTCGCACCCTACAGTGCTTAGGCCTCAATAGGCCTGTGAGTTTCCCCATCTCGTGGTGGATCTGCGCTCTTTGTGGCATCTGGTCCTGGACGACAGGGTTCGTTTCACTGTTCGTGAAGGCTGAGTCTTCCGGCAATATACTTAAATGAGAGCGAAATGTTCGTTAACTCACAGCCTCATTCTTTTTTAATCTCTGTTGCTCCATCGTGGATAGGTTAAGTAATTGTCAATGGCAATAAAATTCATTTACTGGCTGAAAATGGCATAATGAAATGCCAAAACTGGTAGCCTTCAGTATAAAATAAGGTAACATCAAGCACACGGCTGTTGTTGAATTTTATTGACACTGACGATTCATTCTTTTTTAGTGCTTACGCACAGTCATTGTGTTAGTTATAGTGCTGGTAGTACTTCGGAACACACGAGTGATTCCTTAGGCCGATTTCAAGCTAACTGTTACAAGCACCTTGTTAATGCTCTACGGTCCCTGTACGTCAGTACTTAAGGTTTGCCTGGTCGAAGTTTAACTTTAGTTGTATTCAAATTTTTGTTTAGTCTCAGTTACAAAGTGGTTCATTACTTCTTGTATGTATGTCGCGAAGATATGGCGAGCGATGACTACTCTGCGACGTAAACGGTGTTACAGTGAAACAACTGAATCATTAACGAATGTAGCGTCTGTCTTTATTTTTGGTCGCCCTCGAATGAAATTCTTTTTCACGGAATGAGTTTATTTATTACGTGGCCAAACACTATACCTCGCTAGTGGAAATACAAGAAATTAAAATGTTTTATGAAAAATATAAATGATTTACGAGACAATCTGAGCAGTCGTCTTAAATTGTTTGCAGGTGATGCTGTCGTTTATCGTCTAGTTAAGTCATCAGAAGATCAAAACAGATTGCAAAATGATTAGAAAAGATATCTATATAGTGTGAAATTTGGCAATTGACCATAAATAACGAAAAGTGTGAGGTCATTCACTTGAGTGCTAAAAGGAATCCATTAAACTTCGGTTACACGATAAATCAGTCAAATCTAAAGGCCGTAAATTCAACTAAATACCTAATAATTACAATGACGATCAACTTAAGCTGGAAAGAAAACATGAAGAATGCTGTGGGGAAGATGAACCAAAGACTACGTTTTATTGGCAGAACACTTAGAATATGTAACAGGTCTACTAAGGAGAATGTCTCCACTACGCTTGTCCGCCTCTTTTGCAGTACTGCTGCGTAGTCTGGGATCCTTACAGATGGCATTATCAGAGTACAGCGAGAAAGCTCAAAGGAGAACAGCACGTTTTGTATTGTTGCGAAGTAGGGGAGAGTGTGTCACTGACGTGATATGGGGCGGACATCACTAAAACAAAGGCGCTTTTCATTGAGGCGAAATCTTGTCACGAAAGTTCTGTTACCAAATTTCTCCTCCGAATGCGAAAGTATTTCGCTGACGCCGATTAACGTAGGAAGGAAAAATCATCATAATAAAATACGGGAAATCAGAGCTCGTGCGGAAAGATATAGGTGTTTGTATTTTCCACTCGCTGTTCCAGATGGGAATGACAGAGAATTATTGTGAAGCTGGTTCGATGAACTCTCAGACACTTGAATGTGATTTCAGAGTATCCATGTAGATGTAGGCCAACGGCATTGCCGCAGTGGTAACACCAGTTCCCATCAGATCATCCAAGATAAGCGCGGTCGGGCTGGGCTAGCAATGGGATGGGTGACCATCCGGTCTGCCTAGCGCAGTTGGCAAGCGGGTTGCACTCTGCCCTTGTGAGGTAAACAGAGGATCTACTTGATGGAGAAGTAGCGGCTACGGTCTCGTACACTTACATACGACCGGAAAGTGGCGTGTTGACCACGTGCTCCTCCATATCCGCATGCAGTGACGCCTGTGGGCTGAGAAAGATACGGCGGCCGGTCAGTACCGTTGGGACTTCCAAGGACTGTTCGGACGGAAAAATGGTTCAAATGGCTCTGAGCACTATGGGACTTAACATCTGAGGTCATCAGTCTCCTAGAACTACTTAAACCTAACTAACCTAAGGACATCACACACATCCACATCACACATTCGAACCTGCGACCCTAGCGGTCGCACGGTTCCAGATTGAAGCGCCTAGAACCGCTCGGACGCACCGGCCGGCTGCTCGGACGGAGTTAGTTAGTTTCTTAAGTAGATGTAGATGTGGAAACATAACTAATATTCATTATATGATGCATTCCACTTTAGACACCAAAGATGAAGTTTTATAGTTGTACCTAATATGGAAGAATGATCTGTTATGCAAGTCTCCAGGCTTTCGTGGGCGTTCTCACTGAAGTTAAAATCTTCTCGGTTATTAGGCCGCGTCATGTTTCTTCTAAAATGTTCGACGTTTCGACCCCTCTGCTTGGATTTTCCTCAGGAACTTTTGGAGTCCACTACTGCTAGAACACTCTCAGAGATGAGTGTCACGTCCACTTATAAAGGGGATATTTCTGGCGTTCGTGCTGGAGAAGTGATAGTATAGGTTAAAGTTCATATACCTACCATTGGTGGGCCATAGTCATAGGCTATATTCCCGCTCTGACGCAGAAGAAGGGGCGTTGGTAGCTCATCTCCTGTGGACATCATTCGCGGGCCATCGTCATTGGATAGAAAGGCACTATTCCACACTTATGCTGGAGAACGGTTATTGGTTGAAATGCCTGCTACTGCTATTTGTTGGTCGTCATCAGTGGCTAGATTCGAAACGGACAGAGCAAGAGAGGGGGAATGCCTACCCAAAATATTATTGTCCGCCGTGGTGACTTACAACCTGTTGTTTATGCCGCTCATATACCGCTGATGCGTATTTACTTCCTTGATGCCGGGGAGCCACGATGCCGGAAGGCTATAGCCGTCCTCTCCATTCAAATGAGATGGATTCTTAGAAATTTCAACCGCTTCTCGGAAATTTCTTCTGTAAATGTTTGTTTCTTTAGTCAGTACACGTACGTTATTCAAATCGATGTCAGAGCCACAGTTCTCGTAATTTTCCGCTACTGCCGATTTTGCACTTTGGTTTAGCCGCATGTGCCGTTCGTGTTCCTCAATGCGTTATTTAACAGTTCTTCCCGTTTCGCCTATATACACTTTGCCGTAGCCACATGACACTTGATAGACGCCTGCATTGTTAAGGTAATCAGGTGCATCCGTTTTCCGTCAAAAAAGTCTTTTATTTTGTTTTGACTAAAGAAATATGTCTGAATACCATTTTACTTTAAAATTCTGCTTATGCGGTCAGTGACCCCAGAAAAGAACGGTAACGTGACGGAGTGAGAAGGCGGTTCCTCGTCATTCTTATTAGCGGTATAAATATTCAGCCTAATAGCCCTGTCGATTGAATAACTATTATAACCATTTGCCTTCAATGACCTCTTTAAAAAATTCAACTCCGATTCCAAGCTGTCGTCATAGCTGAAGGCACGTGAAGACAGAGTGTTGAGTACAAATTGCTTCTGTGCTGGGTGGTGGTGCGAAGTGTCATCTAAGTACATGTTTGTGTTAGTCGACTTTCTGTACACTCTGTGACCTATAGTGTTATCAGATCTTCTGTATACCAACACATCTAGGAACGGGAGACCGACCTCACTGTCAACCCCCAATGTGAAATTGATTTTGGGGTGAATTCCATTTAATAAACTGTGGAACGCACGAAGTTCTTCTTCGCCGTGTGGCCATACAACAAATGTATCGTCCACATAGCGGAGCCAGCAAGAAGGCTTCAAAGGAACACTACTTAACACTTGTTGCTCAAAATGTTCCATAGAATTCATCATTATATTTAAAACAGCTCGAACGAAGACATAATTCAATTAAGACACAAACATCTGGAGCAACATTCTCTCTTATGATCTCCATTGTATCTGATACTGGGACGTTAGTAAATAACGATGTCACATCGAAGCTAACAAGAATGTCACCTACAGATACCCTCAGTGTGCGTATAATTTCTAAAATATGTATCGAATCTTTTATATAAGTACACTCCTGGAAATGGAAAAAAGAACACATTGACACCGGTGTGTCAGACCCACCATACTTGCTCCGGACACTGCGAGAGGGCTGTACAAGCAATGATCACACGCACGGCACAGCGGACACACCAGGAACCGCGGTGTTGGCCGTCGAATGGCGCTAGCTGCGCAGCATTTGTGCACCGCCGCCGTCAGTGTCAGCCAGTTTGCCGTAGCATACGGAGCTCCATCGCAGTCTTTAACACTAGTAGCATGCCGCGACAGCGTGGACGTGAACCGTATGTGCAGTTGACGGACTTTGAGCGACGGCGTATAGTGGGCATGCGGGAGGCCGGGTGGACGTACCGCCGAATTGCTCAACACGTGGGGCGTGAGGTCTCCACAGTACATCGATGTTGTCGCCAGTGGTCGGCGGAAGGTGCATGTGCCCGTCGACCTGGGACCGGACCGCAGCGACGCACGGATGCACGCCAAGACCGTAGGATCCTACGCAGTGCCGTAGGGGACCGCACCGCCACTTCCCAGCAAATTAGGGACACTGTTGCTCCTGGGGTATCTGCGAGGACCATTCGCAACCGTCTCCATGAAGCTGGGCTACGGTCCCGCACACCGTTAGGCCGTCTTCCGCTCACGCCCCAACATCGTGCAGCCCGCCTCCAGCGGTGTCGCGACAGGCGTGAATGGAGGGACGAATGGAGACGTGTCGTCTTCAGCGATGAGAGTCGCTTCTGCCTTGGTGCCAATGATGGTCGTATGCGTGTTTGGCGCCGTGCAGGTGAGCGCCACAATCAGGACTGCATACGACCGAGGCACACAGGGCCAACACCCGGCATCATGGTGTGGGGAGCGATCTCCTACACTGGCCGTACACCACTGGTGATCGTCGAGGGGACACTGAATAGTGCACGGTACATCCAAACCGTCATCGAACCCATCGTTCTACCATTCCTAGACCGGCAAGGGAACTTGCTGTTCCAACAGGACAATGCACGTCCGCATGTATCCCGTGCCACCCAACGTGCACTAGAAGGTGTAAGTCAACTACCCTGGCCAGCAAGATCTCCGGATCTGTCCCCCATTGAGCATGTTTGGGACTGGATGAAGCGTCGTCTCACGCGGTCTGCACGTCCAGCACGAACGCTGGTCCAACTGAGGCGCCAGGTGGAAATGGCATGGCAAGCCGTTCCACAGGACTACATCCAGCATCTCTACGATCGTCTCCATGGGAGAATAGCAGCCTTACATTGCTGCGAAAGGTGGATATACACTGTAATAGTGCCGACATTGTGCATGCTCTGTTGCCTGTGTCTATGTGCCTGTGGTTCTGTCAGTGTGATCATGTGATGTATCTGACCCCGGGAATGTGTCAATAAAGTTTCCCCTTCCTGGGACAATGAATTCACGGTGTTCTTATTTCAATTTCCAGGAGTGTATTTGTTTTACCAACTAGATGTCTCAGTTTGTCAGATAAATGACGCGCTAAAAGATAAGTCGGCGAGTTAATCCCACCGACTATAGGCCTCAAAGGAACCGATTCTTTATGTATTTTCGGTAGTCCGTACATTCTGGGTGAGACAGGTATTCGAGGTGTTAGATTCTTTGTAATAGAGCTGTCCAGTCTGGAGACTGATATCAGGTTTTTCACTTTCTGAACGATTCTGTTAGTCGAATCACTTTTTAATTTGCGATACACAGGATCAGCTAGTAGTTGTTCCATCTTCCTGTGAAAATCCACAGCGTCCAAAACAACAGTAGCATTCCCCTTATCCGATTTTGTTACAACGATGCTTTCGTTTCTCATGAGTTCAATAAGAGATTTCCTTTTCTGCTCCGATATTTTGCTTTTCGGAGGTTTCGATTTCTGTAGAACTCTCGACACATCTTGTCTTACATCTTCGGCCTGCACCTTCGGAAGACGAAACAATGATGCTTCGACGGCACATACGATTTCTCCAACAGGTATTCTCTTCGTTGTAGTTGCGAAATTCGGACCTTTTCCCAGAACTGAAACAGCTGCTTCATCGAGTACTTCTGACGGGAGATTCACCACTACTCGCTTCGGAGTAGCACCTTCCTTCTGAACTTTAACCGCTACCTTCTCGAACTCCTCTTTTTGTTTCATAGCACTGAAATCCGAAAACCTTGTTGAATGATCAAACGTTATTCTGTCCACTTTATCCCAGTCCTGGCGTTAGAGAGTTGCCGCCAGTGAAAAGTTGTGTTTCCCAAGATCGATATTCTCTGAATCTGTATTGGCCGATTGTAAATAAATCGTTTTCTTCGATGTAATTCAAAATGTTTAAACACAGTATTTGTTCCAAAACCTTACTGCAAACTGAAGTTAGCGATATGGATATGTGATTCAGGTGGATCACTATTCTCATTCTTGGGTACTGGCGTAACATGTGCAACTTACTAGTCTTAGGTGCGGATCTTTCGACGAGGGAGTTGGCGATGCACAATGAAAAGACACGTGAAAGGCGACTTTGACCGTCACGCCACCTTCAAAAACAGAAACAAATTAGTCAGCTTCAGTAGGTCCACTCGCAAATACATTATGCCTGAAGAAATAAAAAGCTTTGTTTTATTTTTTTAACTGAATTGAACTGCCGACAGCTTGGTACAAATGTTTGAAGAATGATTTAGAATTATTTTTCAACATCCACTTACAGAGGGTCGACACCAAATCCGGCCGCGGTGGCCGTGCGGTTCTGGCGCTGCAGTCCGGAACCGCGGGACTGCTACGGTCGCAGGTTCGAATCCTGCCTCGGGCGTGGGTGTGTGTGATGTCCTTAGGTTCGTTAGGTTTAAGTAGCTCTAAGTTCTAGGGGACTTATGACCTAAGATGTTGAGTCCCATAGTGCTCAGAGCCATTTGAACCATTTTTCTAGAAACACCAAAAACAAAACACATTACCATGTGAAATATGGTGTAGGAAAACCTTTGCCATTCAATACCGCTACCAGTCGTCTCTGAATTGATAAATAAAGATTCTGCGTGGTTTTTAAGAGAATCTTATACCATTCATACCGCAAAATGGTGGCATGTTCAGGTAATGATAGTAGCAGGGCAAAGCTGTTATGAGTGCATTGTTGCCAAATTTTATCCCCTTCCCCCCAGCCTGGTGAGGGTTGGTGTGATACATGTGGCAATGCCACAATTTAGTTACACAGATTAATCAATTTAATTACACAAATTATACTCCTCCTGCCTCCTAACCTCCCCCCCCCCCCACTCCACCCCCACCCCGCGACCACCCCTAATGGCAGGAATTTCGAATTCAAAAATTGACAGGTAGTTAAAAAATGGGTTGAATGTATTTGTCCCAAGGCTGTGCTGACATTACAACCCCCACCCCCACTGGGGAACTGGAGAAAGAATGTTAGCTTCACTCCAGTAAATATAATTTTGAATTTGATTTTAAGGATGTTTTGTTTATAGTTAGACATATAAATAGTGGATGTCATTGAGTGGCAGCTAATTCAAAATAGGATCGCCCTTTCCAGGACTAAAACCCCAGTCCATCTGGGCAGAATGCCCACGTCCACCCCTGTACACAGAGAAATGGTCATCCAAAAATAGCTCTGAGCACTATGGGACTTAACGTCTGTGGTCATCAGTCCCCTAGAACTTAGAACTACTTAAACCTAACCAACCTAAGGACATCATACACATCCATGCTCGAGGCAGGATTCGAACCTGCGACCGTAGCAGTCACACGGCTCCAGACTGTAGCGCCTAGAACCGCATGGCCGCACCGGCCGGCAATGGTCAGTCCCTGTCCAAATACAGGAGAGGAACATTTATTTATTTTGGATAGGGAAACATAGTAAATATTGGTCCTAATTGCATTATTAATCATAAAGATCGCTCCTAATTACATATTTATATACACTCCTGGAAATTGAAATTAGAACACCGTGAATTCATTGTCCCAGGAAGGAGAAACTTTATTGACACATTCCCGGGGTCAGATACATCACATGATCACACTGACAGAACCACAGGCACATAGACACAGGCAACAGAGCATGCACAATGTCGGCACTAGTACAGTGTATATCCACCTTTCGCAGCAATGCAGGCTGCTATTCTCCCATGGAGACGATCGTAGAGATGCTGGATGTAGTCCTGTGGAACGGCTTGCCATGCCATTTCCACCTGGCGCCTCAGTTGGACCAACGTTCGTGCAGGACGTGCAGACCGCGTGAGACGACGCTTCATCCAGTCCCAACCATGCTCAATGGGGGACAGATCCGGAGATCTTGCTGGCCAGGGTAGTTGACTTACACCTTCTAGAGCACGTTGGGTGGCACTGGATACATGCGGACGTGCATTGTCCTGTTGGAACAGGAAGTTCCCTTGCCGGTCTAGGAATGGTAGAACGCCCGCATCTCGTGGTCGTGCGGTAGCGTTCTCGCTTCCCACGCCCGGGTTCCCGGGTTCGATTCCCGGCGGGGTCAGGGATTTTCTCTGCCTCGTGATGGCTGGGTGTTGTGTGCTGTCCTTAGGTTAGTTAGGTTTAAGTAGTTCTAAGTTCTAGGGGACTTATGACCGCAGCAGTTGAGTCCCATAGTGCTCAGAGCCATTTGAACCATTTTTGAATGGTAGAACGATGGGTTCGATGACGGTTTGGATGTACCGTGCACTATTCAGTGTCCCCTCGACGATCACCAGTGGTGTACGGCCAGTGTAGGAGATCGCTCCCCACACCATGATGCCGGGTGTTGGCCCTGTGTGCCTCGGTCGTATGCAGTCCTGATTGTGGCGCTCACCTGCACGGCGCCAAACACGCATACGACCATCATTGGCACCAAGGCAGAAGCAACTGTCATCGCTGAAGACGACACGTCTCCATTCGTCCCTCCATTCACGCCTGTCGCGACACCACTGGAGGTGGGCTGCACGATGTTGGGGCGTGAGCGGAAGACGGCCTAACGGTGTGCGGGACCGTAGCCCAGCTTCATGGAGACGGTTGCGAATGGTCCTCGCCGATACCCCAGGAGCAACAGTGTCCCTAATTTGCTGGGAAGTGGCGGTGCGGTCCCCTACGGCACTGCGTAGGATCCTACGGTCTTGGCGTGCATCCGTGCGTCGCTGCGGTCCGGTCCCAGGTCGACGGGCACGTGCACCTTCCGCCGACCACTGGCGACAACATCGATGTACTGTGGAGACCTCACGCCCCACGTGTTGAGCAATTCGGCGGTACGTCCACCCGGCCTCCCGCATGCCCACTATACGCCGTCGCTCAAAGTCCGTCAACTGCACATACGGTTCACGTCCACGCTGTCGCGGCATGCTACCAGTGTTAAAGACTGCGATGGAGCTCCGTATGCCACGGCAAACTGGCTGACACTGACGGCGACGGTGCACAAATGCTGCGCAGCTAGCGCCATTCGACGGCCAACACCGCGGTTCCTGGTGTGTCCGCTGTGCCGTGCGTGTGATCATTGCTTGTACAGCCCTCTCGCAGTGTCCGGAGCAAGTATGGTGGGTCTGACACACCGGTGTCAATGTGTTCTTTTTTCCATTTCCAGGAGTGTACATATCTCTTCACAAGGAACTCCTAAAATCGCAATAGATCTCAGAAACTAATGATGCCATAGAACTGGTGTTATCCCACTTGGAAAAAATCGACAATATCACTCGAAACTAGTAGGAGATATACTCAAAAATAAACAGTAACTCTACATATGATGATCAGAGTGTTGGACGGAATGCTCATGCTGCATTGTTGTATGCCCTGATCGACAAGCACCCTGCAACCCTGGTCGTTGGAATTCAAATAATCAGTGCTGTCTTTATTTCTCGACAACTTTGTCCTATTCCACTGCCCCCGAGAGGTTACCTTGGTATAGCTGCTGAGTAACTTCTATACTGATACACAGTAGAGCAGCAAACCATCAATAAAGTGTGGAAAGGCAAATATATGCTAGCAGAACTGATGGAAAACGCTTCATTCGTCTCGGGAAAAAATAATATAATTCAGCATTAACGCTTCAAATACACACACACACACACACACACACACACACACACACACACAGACGTGCTGCTACACAATCCACGGTAAATGCTTAACTGCTCTTATAAGAAAAAGACATAGAAATTAATGTGAAACAAATCACAACCCACCCTCTTCTAATCGTAAGACCGCCAGCCGCTGTGGCCGAGTGAATCTAGGCGCTTCAGTCCGGAATCGCGCTGCTGCTACGGTCGCAGGTTCGAATCCTGTCTCAGGCATGGCTGTGTGTGATGTCCTTAGGTTAGTTAGATTTAAGTAGTTCTAAGTCTAGGGGACTGATGACAGATGTTAAGTCCCATAGTGCTTAGAGCCATTTGAACCATTTGAACCACTCGTAAGCAGTAAACCATATTGCAGCATACATCGGAAATTAATGAAAAAGCATTTTAATGTAGTCACTTAGCTATGGAGAGAAATTCCCTGGCCACCATAACTATTTGACCTCCTTAGCGTATGTTAGCAGACAAAGAATGCAATTTTCAACCCCTGGGGCAACAAAGAAATTCCAGAGAACTCTTCAAAACGCTTTTTCAAATGCAGCTGGTCGCAGAAGACACAAAGACTGGCCGCGGTCGGACGCAGGTTCTCCAGCGAAGCAGGTGGCCTGGGTAATCAGTAATACTGATGTAGACAGAGCTAAACATACACAACAGTCCGTACCTCTATCAGGCTACAGAAAAAAGCGAAGTAAATGACGGGTAACTGAACAAAGAGAACCACAGCAGCGACCGCCTGAGACAGCCTGGTATAGTTTGAGAGCACTCCTCATGCACGAGGGCATTACACTCATTTCAGATGACTGAATTATCAGTATAGAACAGCTTCTATTGAGTCATTTTTGTTTGACTGGAGAACACAATTCACCTCTCTCTCTCTCTCTCTCTATCGGTCTCTCTCTCTCCCTCCCACTCTCTCTATCTGTCTCCACTTCCCATTATTCTATGCCATCCAACGACGAAAAAGGAACTACAGACTTGCTGCCAATTACAGATGAGCAATTTCCAGACGTCTGAGCTCCACAGCGGTACGCCTGAGAGATGTATTAACTTATCTCCTATATGTGTCCACCCTGAATAAAAAAAATCGAAAATCTTTCACTGTTTTGCTGTGAAATCTACCAATCAATTTTCAATGTTCCTGTTATTTCGAAACTTTCATCAGATAAAAGAGAAATTGAGAATTTAGACACCAAAGAAAGTCGAATGTAACATATATGTTAACCGATGTCTTTCAGGTTGATGAAAAAAATTACACGGCTTGAGAGCCTCCATGATATTCAGATCGGTGTTTTTAAATAAATTGTCATGGATGTGGGTATTACAAACATTTCAGATATGTGAAATAAACTTACAGAATACAGCCTTTCATGCTATCTGTTGACATGTCGTAAAACCGATTATTTTACATTCGGCAACAAGAAGCTACAATTCAAGAGGATGTTGATGTTTCGTACACTGTGGCAGGCTTTACATATGGAATGGTGTATCGTGATGGGGTTTGCGAAATGTAAAATAATGAAACAACATATGTCGTGAGAACATCCCTTGTAATACAACTAGTAGAGAGCCCTGTAAGATTTCATAGATACGTCGAAAACAAATACCGCCTGTGTGCTGGCATCTGACGTATTTGCTCCATAAGTCGCCTCTACCGACCTGGTGTAAAGTTTCTGTCGCCCATACTTGAAGACAGCACAAAAAAGTTCATCATTTGCAATAGAAGCAGATTTTCGTGTTGCAGTTTCGCAATCAATTTGGTCTACATCTGCATCTACATAGATACTCAAGCAACAGTATGGTGCACGGTGGAGGGTACCCTGTACCACTACTTGCCGTTACCTTTCCTCTTCCACTCGCAAGTAGAGTGAGTGAGAAACCAGTGTCTATATGCCTCCGTATGAGCCCTTCTTTCTTGAATCTTATCTCCGTGGTCGTTATGCACAGTGTCTGTTGGTGGCAGTAGAATCGTTCAGCAGTCAGCTACAAATGCTGGTTCTCTAAATTTTCTGAATAGTATTTCCCGAAAAGAATGTCGCCTTCCGTCCAGGGCTTCCCATTTGAGTTCCCAAAGCATCTCAGTAACACTTAACATGTTGTTTTAACCTACCAGTAACAAATCTAGCAACCTGTCCCTGAATTACTTCAGTTTCTTCAATCCGACCTGGTATAGATCCCAAACACTGGAGTAACATTCAAGAATAATGTCGTATACGTGGTCTCATTTATAGGTGCACCAGTGTTTCCTAAAGTGTTCCCAAGAAACCGAAGTCGACCATTCGCCTTCGCTACCACAGTTCTCACGTGCTGGTTCCACCTCAAATCACTTTGAAACGTTAGTAACGCCCAGATATTTGAACGACGTGAGTATTGCAAGCACGACCCTAGTGATACTGTGTCTGAAACAAATAACGTCTGTGATCTTCCTACTCATGATCATCAAATTACATCTTTCCACATTTAGGGGCAGCTGCCATTCATCACACCAACCGGATATTTTGTCTAAGTCATCTTGTATCTTGTTACTGTCACTCATATTCGACACCTGATCGCTGAGAACAACAGCGATTCTATCAAACTTCCCTGTGGCACTCCTGACGATACCCCTGTCTCTGTTGAACACTCGCCATCGAGGACAACACACTGTGTTCTAATACTTAATAAGTCTTTCAGCCACTGACATATCTGTGAAATCATTCCATACGCTTGTACCTTAGTTAGCGGCCTGCTGTGGGCCACCCGTGTCAATTGCTTTTTGGAAATCTATAAATATCAAATCAGCCTGTTGCCTCCATCCATAGTTAGTAGTGTATCATCTGAGAAATGCGCAAGCTGACTTTCGCAAGAGCGATGCTTTCTAGAACCATGCTGATTCGTGGACATAAACTTCACAGTATCTAGAAATTTTGTTATAATCGAACTGAGAATATGTTCAAGGGTTCCGCAGCAAACAGAAGTTAAGGACATTGGTTGTAATTTTGCGTGTCCGTTCATTTACCCTTCTTGTGTACTGGAGTCACCTGCGCTTTTTTCCAGCCGTTTGGGGCTTTGTGACGGGGGAGAGATTCACGATAAATACAAGCTAGGTAAGGGGCCAATGCCGTAAAGTACTCTTTGTAAAATCGAACTGGGATTCCATCCGGACCGGGTGATTTATATTCTTTCAAACCTTGCAGTTTTTTTCGCAACACCAAGGATGCTTATTACTATGTCGTCCGTATTGGTGTCTGTCTGATGGTCAAATGATTGTATGTTTGTCCTATTCTGTGCGAACGATTTCTTTAATGTGGAATTTAAAACCTCAGCTTTCGTTTTGTTATCTTCAGCTGCCACACCAGACTGGTCAATAAGGGACGTAGATCCGTTTAGCCGTTTTACACACCACGACAATTTTCTCGGGTTTTCTGCCCGACCTTTTGCAAAGGTGTGACGACGGTAGTAGTCGTATGCTTCGCGCATAGATCTTTTCACATACACACAAATCTCAAAAAACGTTCGCTTGTCGTCATTTGTGCGTTTCTTTTTGAACCGATAGTGCAATAGCCGCTGTTTCCTCAGCATCACCCGAAAGTCGTTGTTAAAGCATGGCGAGTCGTTTCCATCCTTTATCCACATACAAGGCACATAGCTCTCCAGACCACGATTTACAATCTGCTTAAACTTTGCTCACAGTTCCTGTACATCCATCTTACTGGAATTAAGTGAGGCCGATTCACTGTCTAAATGAGATGATAATAACAGCTTATCTGCTCTGTCCAGCAGAAACACTCTCCGAGCTTTCTTGACTGATTTGTCAACTTTCCTAATCGTACTTGCTAAAATGACATCATTGAGCCGTGGCGGGAGTGGTTCCAAAGCTATCTTTGGTTAGGCACTATCGATTCCCTCTGGCAGAAGTTTGTCTTTGTGGCCTGGTCCAGCAGAGCGTGGTTTCGATCCACGGACCTCGGGGTTATGGGCCCAGCACGCTTCCACTTTTGGTACGTTATTTCTGTTTTGAACTGCAATTTCCTTAACCTTTAATATAAAGGGAGTGGAAGGACTTGACCCATACAGTGACCATTTCATTTCAACATATTTATTTGCATGATAGGTAAATCATTAAGAAAATTCAATCATATATCAGATAATAATATCTTTAAGAAACGCCATCCAGGCAAACTTTACAAACTGCTTGTTATATAAAACCACAAATGAATTAATCTCTTTAAAAACGTTTAAAAACCCGCCACTCAGGCCAATTTTACAAACTGCTTGTTGTATGAAGCCACAAGCGAATTAATCTCTTTGCAAACATTTTAAAAAAACCGCCACTCGGGCCAAGTAAATCGTTTAAAGTAAACTTTACATCAAATAACCAGGAAATCAATTATTATTTCCACATAGATTGAAAACCGCTCCGCCCGGGCAAGATATTACCAGACAACTTTACAAGGTTATAGATGGTTTGATCAATAATAACCCAGTCACTTCCCCATCAAAATTAACATACGCCACTAAGGCTGAATTGCACCGCCATTTTAGAAAACGGTTTCAATTAAGACACATTCTTCTAGAAATCCCTCAAAATTATTAAGACAAATAATTAAAACATTTAACCCGGGCAACCTTGCAGGGCCACCACAAATTTTATAAAAATGCAGCTTGTACAATAACTGAGGCCCTAGATTGTGAGGCCTCGACTTGGCCACGAACGGTGTACGCGACTGAGTACTTATTTTCGAATTAAGATGTGGACTCCGTTTGTACTTCCACCCCGTTCGGAAAACCGAAATCGGAACCAAACAGCACACGCGAGCTCAGGCGAAGTCCACCGCCCGTACGCCCGCTAGTAATTTAAAAGAGGAGGCTCTGCACTTCGGTGGCCCACTGCTTCCGATCTCTGAAACATAAATCAGAAGTGACAACAAGGAACCAAACAAACCTTCCTTCACCTCAATACTCAAGCTTATACAGAAAACTATTTCGATAAAATTGACAAAAACTGATTTAATTTCTTTAAGCACAGCCACGTACACGAATGATGCAAACGGAACTGGCTCATTAAAACCCAAGCATCACATGGAGCACCTTATGTGAGCCTACACGGCAATCTTTAGACACTGACTATAGATCGTTCGGTAAGGCTGCGCACACGTATCAATCTTTTAGACACTTGCCAGCTGAAGTAAGAACAATACTATTAAGTAGCGAAGCACACACTTAATAAGAGGCATGAAATATCACATAACAGTCCTTGCAACAGTTTGCTGCCTCAAGAGCAATCATCCTTATATATCACTAATCGTTGGTAGGACTTGAATTACTTAACCTGATGCCAGCTGCTGGATCGATGTGGCGAGGACGCCAGACGTTGCTTAGTCCGATAGTAACAGCGTGTTCCTTCACGGAAGCGAGCACATGCACAGCTTCACGAGGCTGCCAAGAAGCCACAGCGCCGGCCCGCTGCTGCTGACCCCAGTACGAACAGGCGCTGACTGCCGCCCGTACTCTGGCACACCGTGCTCGCTGTCGTCTCTCCAACGTCTCCCTAACACGCGCACTTCCGCGTGACGTGCCCAACAATGTTGTTCCTTTTCACTCCGCACTGCCCGCTATATCCTGAGCCGGCCGAGGCTCAAAAGACAAACTTCTGCCAGAGGGAATCGATAGTGCCTAACCAAATATAGCCCTGGCACCACTCCGGCCACGGCTCAATCGTGATCGCTAATCCCCGTTTTTATACTGACATTGTCGATAAGGTCTAGCCAGTTTGTAGCTACATGATGTAAGATATTTCTGTGGCGTGTGGGCTACCGAGCTAGCTGCTCAAGACAGTTTCCAGAAAAGGTGTTCAAAAGTATTTCTCATGACTGTCTGTCTGTATCTCCGGCAATGAATCCGTAGACATCCCAGTCTATACTCGGTAGGTGAGGGTCGCACCCAACTGTTAGTGCATGAGCTGGGTAGTTACAAGCTATTGACCGTAGACTTTCTTTGAAGGACTCTAGAACTGTCATAGCAGAATCGGGTGGCCAGCAAAAATATCCATCAATTAACTGGGTTTCATCTACATTGTTATATGCGATCAGATTACTTCACTGTCACACTCAACTCCGATCTCAAAAGGGAGAACACTCCTCCTACCATGGCCACTAATCTGTCTTTCCGATATACGTTCCACGACTCACTAAATATCTCACAGTCTTCCAATTCAGGTTTCAGCTAGCACTTGGTCACAAGGAAAATTTGCGCTCAAGAACTTTCCTGGAGGACAATAAATTAGGGAACTTCATTATGAATACTTCAACAGTTTACTGATAAAATTACAACAGTCGAATGGTCTTTTATTGAAAGCCGTTTGACTTCCCTTGCTGCGTACCGAACAGTGAATGTTCGTCAGGGCATCTCAAACTACTGCCTAGCCTAAAAAAACACCCTCATGTTCACTCCACAAGAACCCTGCTATCCAAGTAACTGCTTCCTTAACGTAGTGCACAACTGACCTGTCAAGAGGAGTGGTACAAATCCGCCCACAATAATGCAGGTCTAGAAATCTGCAGCGAGACCATCACAGAGTGAACGAAGCCTTTGGTTTAGGTCCTCCACTGGGTTCCAAACCAAAGGACCCCGATCAATGCTGGGAGCGATGCTGCAAATTGCGAGTAATGCTTGCATCCCGTGCACAAGGCCTGCAGTCTTCACCACCTCCGTCAGTCAGCCGCCTGTACGAACCGAGGATCACCATTGGTGCCGACATGAACCACAACATGCAGACGACTGCGCCCTGCACACTCGATAGCCACTGGCAAAGCAGCCTCCACATCTGGTGTTGGAGCATGATGAAGAAGTTCGAATCAACTGGAGAACTGGGACTCGCTCCGGAAAGAGGCCGACGATCGATTGCACCACAGGTGATACAATGAAGGCTTTCACGACCGGATGGTACTGTTGTTGATAATTCTTCCGGGTTATATGGCCGTGGTCCATGCAATTCTTCTATTCCTAACGTTTCGTCCAATATCACGTTGGACATCTTCAGAGGTATGGCTGGTCCTGCTGAGTCCTGCCGACTCCTGCCGACTCCTGCCGACTGACTCAGCAGGATCAGCCATACCTCTGAAGATGTCCAACGTAGTTTTGAACGAAATAAAAGAATTCCATGGACCACGGCCATGTTACCCGGACGAATTATCAACAACAGCACCACAGGTGGTTGACGAAATCGCTGTTGCTATGGGAGGCAACGCTGCGCGCAGTTCCCGATCGTAGGGCGTGCGCGTGTTGTGTCACGACAGTTGAACATCGCTTGATCCACTGTACGGAAAGTGCTTCGAACCACCTCAAAAGGTATCCATACAAGATCCGTATCGTACAGAAGCTTGCACCACAGGATTCACAACGAGGTGTTGACTTCGCTCTCCACTCTCTCACAAGGATTGAAGTTGACGAGGGCTGGCCCTGGACTATCCTATGGGCAGATGAAGTTTTCCTCTGATGGGTGAGGTGAACACACAGAATATCCGAGCGTGGGGATCTTCACGTAAAGTAGTCACTCTGCATGAAGTTTCTCTGTACGGTGAACGTGTCGCCGTATGGTGTGGCTTCACGTCTATGTTCATTACTGGCCCATTGTTTTTGAACAGGTTGGCACTCAAGGACCTAAGACGTGCAATGTGATTGGCAAGCGCTACTGCGATATGCTTCGCCAGCATCTCATACCTGCCCTACAGGAAAAAAGACGCATTGAACTTAACAGTTTTCATGCCAGATGGGGCCCCACCGCACATCGCTTGTGAAGTCCGCCTGCTTCTCCGAAACACATTTGGAAACGATCGAATTATCATCCGATCGTTTCCCAATGGTTGGCCGACATGATCACCTGATCTCACCCCATGGGATTTCTGGTTGTCTGAAGGTATGGGTTTACCTGAGGAACATTCACACATGTGCTGACCTGAAGTGCAGCGTATCAAGAGAGATAGTCAGCATGCCTATAGATATGCTTCATTCTGCAGTGCAGAATGCAATCGTGCGCTTTCAGACTCTTCTGGACACTGAAGGGAGCCATATTGAGCCCCTTTTGTAGCAGTAATGGTACCGGTATGTAATGGTAAGATATACAGTAGCAGCATGTTAAAAGTGTTTAAGCTGAATTGATTTCTCTTCCCCATGTCCTTTACATTAATGCTACCAAATTTGGTCCTCATACAGTAATTAGTTTCCGTACCATAACTTATTAAATGGGGAAAGTGTGATTATAACCAACATCAGACATGCAACCACCCCACAAGTTTTCTGCCCCTCTCACAACTATCACTGTTTCTACACTATTCTGGTGTCTTAGGATGTGGCCGAGCTGTTGCTCAATACTAAGGTATCAGGGATGTGTGTCCGCCGCTCGAACTGCTGATAAACCAAGTAGAACGAAGACTGCTGTTATGTCTCCTAGGAAATTGACCCAGTTTATACATCTTTTTTAAGTCTTCCACGTAAGTGCCCTCTGTCACATTTCCAGCGTCAGTCACGCGTATTTGCAGTAGTAGCGCCGGCCGAAGTGGCCGTGCGGTTCTAGGCGCTGCAGTCTGGAAGCGCGAGACCGCTACGGTCGCATTCGAATCCTGCCTCGAGCATGGATGTGTGTGATGTCCTTAGGTTAGTTAGGTTTAACTAGTTCTAAGTTCTAGGGGACTAATGACCTCAGAAGTTGAGACCCATAGTGCTCAGAGCAATTTGAACCATTTTTTGCCGTAGTAGCGGTTTTGACGGATGCGGCCGTGCGTCACTAGGAAGTGGAACGAAGAAAAACTAAATGAATACATTGCTTAGTTGATGCATTGAGTTACCACAGGTTTCTCAGTACCAAGAAGCAAATGTCCATTTTCCACCAAGATTCTGTCCATTTAAAACCAGTGTTGTCAGTCAATCACTATATACTGATCAACAGCGGACCAGTGAACAGATGCTGTGAAAAAGTCAGTGCTGATATACGACGATGTACTGTAATAAGCACCACAGTTAATAGCGCGATCAATTTTAGCAATTTTTCCAGTTTCCCCGTAATTTCACCGCCAGCCAGTGGCACAGCAGAATTCTTCCCAATAACATCATCGTCGCTAACACCCTCCCCCCCCCCCCCTCCCTACCCCCGGCATTACTTCGCAGTACCATATATACTAGACTGCGAAAGTAGTTAGATGACTATGCAGTACATCCACTTGGACATATGCACCAAAGTATACCAGAGATCGTCATATACCGATGTGGTAAGTGACCTACTTATTTCCAGCGCATCGAACATAGTGTGGAGTAAACACCATGGTCAGCAGCCAAGGGAGATGTAATTGTCTTATTTATGTTTACAGAAGCATTATCACGGCCCTGGTAGCCTTCCTCTTGCACAATGAAGTCATAGTCTGATGTTCGGCAGTTTCGCTCGCGTGTAGGATAATATATCCATTTCGTCCAAACATCACGTCTCTCGTCTACCCGCTACTTACACTGCTATGGCATACACATATGGCATCAGTCCACTCTCCTACACACCACGCTAGGAAATGGCTTAAGTCCGTTAAACTCACTAAACAAACTGATTCTTGGTTCAAAAATGGTTCAAATGGCTCTGAGCACTATGGGACTTAACTTCTGAGGTCATCAGTCCGCTAGAACTTAGAACTACTTAAACCTAACTATCCTAAGGACACCACACACACCCATGCCCGAGGCAGGATTCGAACCTGCGGCCGTAGCGGTCGCGCGGTTCCAGACTGTAGCGCCTAGAACCGCTCGGCCATCCCGGCCGGCAACTGATTCTTCTCCTTAATATTATGGATAACATAGCTTGTGAGAACCACCCCTGATTCGGTAATATCTATATTCTACTGCGTTTTTGAGAACTCTGCCCTGGATTGGGATACCCGTGTTTCGCCTACTTTAATATAGCGCTTCTGTATAATACTTATATCATCTTTGTTGAAGTATGTGTTACGAACAGCCACATAATTTACAGTTAGAGGGGGGAATTAAAATTGAATGCAGACAGAGCGTAATTTTTAAGCTTTTCTCTGTTTGAGTGCCCAGGTAACACCAGGCAGCCTCAGTTACCACATTTTACGTTTTTTTTTCAAGTTTTATGTATTCTCAATCAATTTACGTAATTCTGAAAGTTTTCTGTGATTTTACGTATTACCCTCAATTTACGTTCCTATTAATTTGTCATAGTTATATTAGGTTTTCCTAGAATTTTATCAATTTTATGTCATTTTTTCATGCTTTCTTCTATAACTTTTGCATACGTATATGGTCATATTGCTGTTATTTCATTTTATGCAAGGGTATTTCCGTGTCTTATACAACATACTATTAAAAAATCAGAAGAATTCCTCACTTCCCGATGATCTACATGCATGCAATTTGGATGTGACCCTCGTGAAATGCATAGTAACACACGCTTCATACCTAGATCAGGCTCAACGTGAGGTGCAGATGATTGATGCATCGGAAACTCGAAGTCTGGAAAAATTTCCGTGTGATGCTAAGATGCATCAGAGAGCTTGTCTGCAGATTCCTGTAGTGATGCACTTGACGGAAACTCAAATTTGCAAACACTTCTACACGTCTGACTTCCACTCCATCGTGTAGGAATCTGCAACAGGGAGTTGACATGTGTACAGAGTTGACTTATGTTGCTGCTCAGATATTTTCACTTAAGTATATGCTCTTATTTCTTATCAGATGTGCTTCGCTACTTCTGTTTATACTGTGCAGCTATGGTATGTACTCCCAACCCTGACGGGCCATCTACAAACCTTAGGTTTCGGGTACTTTTTTAACCCTAGTAAAAAGTTATTCGTTACATGTCAATGTGTTGACTGCATATAGCATCCTGGCCGTAAGAGTTTCCCTTTTCCCTACCTACCTTCAGAATGCTTCTCCCCTGCAGCGACATTTATAGATGATCAGTTATTATCTTATGCATTCGAACTGCACCTGTCCGCCGCTGACTGCTCTACATACAGACACTGCATGAATATTACCGATCGCCCAGACTCAATTCCAACCACTTTTATGTTATTTTCGACAGTGCTACAGCCCTGAAAATAGCGAAAAACTCTTACCAAAACGGTTCTGTATGGGATGCAAGCACATTTAAATTCATCCTGCTAAAAGAGCATAACGTCTTCGACAAAGTTATATTATCAGTATTTGTAACAAGATTGTCAAAATTCTCCAGTAATAACAAAACAAGGTATCCTGCTACTCCCGTCACACATCCTTTTATACTATTAAAGATCCACGATGATGGTGCATGATCATCCCAGTTCCGCTGTTTTATATATTAAATGCCCGTTAGATGGAGGGAGACAGACCTTCGTGAGTATTATTCTAATGTATGAGACAGAACAGCATATTACTCGGATGGTATACACTACTGGCCCTTAAAATTTCTACACCAAGAAGAATTGAATATGATAAACGGGTATTCATTGGACAAATATATTATACTAGAACTGGCATGTGATTACATTTTCACTTAATTTCGGTGCATAGATCCTGAGAAATCAGTACCCAGAACAATCACATCTGGCCGTAATAACGGCCTTGATACGCCTGGGCACTGAGTCAAACAGAGCTTGAATGGTATGTACAGGTACAGATGCCCATGCAACTTCAACACGATACCACAGTTCATCAAGAATAGTTCCCCGCGTATTGTGACAAGCCAGTTGCTCGGGCATCATTGACCAGACGTTTTCAATTGGTGAGAGATCTGGAGAATGTGCTGACCAGGGCAGCAGTCGAACATTTTCTGTATCCAGAAAGGCCCGTACAAGACCTACAACATGCGGTCGTGCAATATCCTCCTGAAATGTAGGGTTTCGCAGGGATGGAATCAAGGGTAGAGTCATGGGTCGTAACACATATGAAATGTAACGTCCACTGTTCAAAATGCCGTCAATGCGAACAAGAGGTGACCGAGACGTGTAACCAATGGCACCCCATACCCTCACGCCGGGTGATACGCCAGTATGGCGATGACGAATACACGCTTCCAATGTGTGTTCACAGCGATGTCGCCAAATACGGATGCGACCATCATGATGCTGTAAACAGAACCTGGATTCATCCGAGAAAATGACGTTTCGCCATTCGTGCACCCCGGTTCGTCGTTGAGTACACCATCGCTGCCGCTCCTGTCTGTGATGCAGCGTCAAGGGTAACCACAGCCGTTGTCTCCGAGCTGATAGTCTATGCTGCTGCAAACGTCGTCGAAATGTTCGTGCAGATGTTGTCTTGGAAACGTCCCCATCTGTTGACTCAGGGATCGAGACGTGGCTGCACGATCCGTTACAGCCATGCGGATAAGATGCCTGTCATCTCGACTGCTAGTGATACGAGGCCGTTGGGATCCAGCACGGCGTTCCGTATTACCCTCCTGAACCCACCGATTCCATATTCTGCTAGCAGTCATTGGATCTCGACCAATGTCGCGATACGATAAACCGCAATCGCGATAGGCTACAATCCTACCTTTATGAAAGTCGGAAACGTGATGGTACGCATTTCTCCTCCTTACACATCACAAAAACGTTTTACTAGGCAACGCCGATCAACTGCTGTTTCTGTAAGAGAAATCGGTTGGAAACTTTCCTCATGGCAGCACGTTGTAGGTGTCGCCTCCGGCGCCAACTTTGTGTGAATTATCTGAAAAGTTAATCATTTGCATATCACAGCATCTTCTTCGTGTCGGTTAAATTTCGCGTCTGTAGCACGTCAGTGTAGAAATTTTAATGGCCAGTAGTGTAGTATTGCACTTTACTGGAATGCATCCAGTCACTTACACCCACATATTATACAGATACAGAGCGTTTCTTTTACATTCTGTATAGCTAAGTCTGTGATTGTCTTGTGGAGGCTCCCATCAACAGTCCTCTAACTGGTGGATCCACCTTAGAACACTACCTCGGACGTAGCCCACTGTGGATGTTGCTCTAGACACTGTTCCAGGTATAATGCATGGAGAATCCATCCCCTCCCTTCCCAGGACTTTTCTGGTACCGACTCCAGTGATGATAGCACAGTTGATCTACGTACACTGTTCAAACTCCAACCGTCTGGAGCTCCATCACGCCTAAGCTACACATTCGTTCTTAACCATCCGTTACATCACCCACCACAAGAATCTCATATCTACATCACAGAGATAAGGGGTGCTAAGTTCCTCGCCATGCGCGCATATGGAGTGATCCTGTGCACTTGGATGGGCGCCATAAGTCAGACTGGTGGGGAACAGTGTCCGCTGAACAGCAGTTGCAGACTCAGCTCGATATGCTCCTTCATGAGACGTGGAATGCAGCGGGGTATGGCACCCCTCTACTGCTGGTCAGTCGCAAATTAAATCGGCGACAGTGTTGCAAGGAGGAGCTCTTTCAGTCTCTGACAGTATCCTATGAATATGAGAATGCTCCGTGACTGCGATGGACATAGGGGAAGACAGGCAGTCGTAATCGTAAATTCCACACTATGTGCTGGAAATATGTAGATCACCTACCAGCATCGGTATATGACGCTCTCTGGTTTATTTCGGTGTATATGTCGAAATGGATGTAGTGCATAGTCATCTATCAGTCTAGTGTATATGCTACTGCAAGTAATTGGGGGGGGGGGGGGGGCGAGGTTATTGGTGATGTTACAGATATTGGGTAGCATTCTGCTGTGCCACTGGCTGGCTTTGAAATTACGGAGAAACTGGTAAAATTGCTAAAATTGATTGCGCTATCAACTGTAGTGCTTATTACTGTACATTGTCACATATCAACAGTGACATTTTCACACCATCTGTTCACTGGTTCGGTGTTGATTAGTATATAATAATTGACTGACACCGCTAGTTTCAAATGGACAGACCGTTGGTGGAACATGGAAATTTGCCTCTTGGTACTATGAAACATGGGATTAAATGTAAAATTCCTTTAAACACAGTTTGGCTGAGGCAAGTTATGGAGGTAATATATTATATGTCTGGAATCAGAAGGAATTTGTTTTCGGCATGTTGGTGAAATCTTACATGGGCGTCTGCTTGCTGACGTTGTTAGGTTGTGTTACAAGACATTATCTCACGAACATTTTACATTTTATAAACGTTCTTTCGCATGTCTGAAGTGGTTGTAATACCAGTGTTCATGACAATTTATTTACAATCACTGATTTGTACGACAGGGACGCTCTCAAACCATGTAATTTTGTCCATCAACCTGAAAGAAACCGGTTAACATATATATTTCGTTCGACTGTGTTTTTCTTCGATATTTAAATCGGAAAATTTGGAAATTTGTGGTAAGTTCCTTTGGGACCAAACTGCTGAGGTCATCGGTACCTATGCTACTTAATCTAACTTAAACTAACGTACGTTACGGACAACACACACATCGATTCCCGAGGGAGGACTCGAACCTCCGACGAGGAGAGCCGTGCGAACTGTGGCACGACTCCCAAAACCGCGTAGCTACCCCGCGCGGTGGCATTTAAATTCCCAGTTTTTCTTTACCCCAATGAAATTTCCGAAATAACGAGGGATTTCAACAGTGATCGGTAGTTTTCACAGCAAAATAGTGCAAGTTTTTACAGTTTTTTTATGCCGGGTGGATATGTATAGGAGATGCGAGATAACTTAATATACCGGGTGATCAAAAAGTCAGTATAAATTTGAAAACTTAATAAACCACGGAATAACGTAGATAGAGAGGTAAAAACTGACACACTTTCTTGGAATTGCATGGGGTTTTATTAGAACAAAAAAACGTATTGCTAGATGCGTGAAAGACCTCTTGCGCGCGTCGTTTGGTGATGATCGTGTGCTCAGCCGCCACTTTCGTCATGCTTGGCCTCCCAGGTCCCAGACCTCAGTCCGTGCGGTTATTGGCTTTGGGGTTACCTGAAGTTGCAAGTGTATCGTGATCGACCGACATCTCTAGGGATGCTGAAAGACAACATCCGACGCCAATGCCTCACCATAACTCCAGACAGTGCTGTTCACAACATTATTCCTTGATTACAGCTATTGTTGAGGTATGATGGTGGATATATTGAGCATTTCCTGTAAAGAACATCATCTTTGCTTTGTCTTACTTTGTTACGCTAATTATTGCTATTCTGATTCAGTTTTGAAATTTATACTGACTTTTTGATCATCCGGTATCTGTCAGCTGTATCGCTACGCAGCACCTGCCTCTGCATTTTGCTCATCTCCTAGCACAACTGGCAGCAGTGCAGCTGATTTTCTAATGTATTTGCATGTCACAAAATAACATGGGAATGGGGAGAGGGGGGGGGGTAGACAGCGAGAGAGAGAGAGAGAGAGAGAGAGAGAGAGAGAGAGAGAGAGAGGGAGACAAAGAGGTAGAGAGATGTAAATTGTATCCTGGTGTCGAACATAAAATTGACTGTATACATGCCGTTCTATTTCGATAATACAATCGTCTGAAATGAGTGTAATGTCCTCGAGCACGAGGAATGCTCTCAAACTATACCGGACAATCTCAGGCGGTAGCTGCCGCACTTTCCGACAAAGAACACGTGATCGTCTTTGTTCAGAGAGCCGTCATTTACGTCATTTTGTTCCACAGCCCGCACCAGTTGTGGCCTATTGTGTACGTGTAGCTTTGTCTGCATCGACAGAACTGACCACCCACGCCGCCTGCTCCACTTCAGACGAAGCTACCGACCGCAGCCGGCCTCTGTGTCCGCTTGAAGCTATAGCAGTCGGTGGTGGCAGCAGCGGCCCGTTCCCGCGACCAGTGTGGACGTTATAAAAAGCGTTCTGGAGAGTTTTCCGGAATTTCTTTGTTATTCCGGGGTCTGAAAATAGCATTCACTGAACAAAGCATTCCATCTTAGGGCGGTGGAACCCTTTGTGCATCACTGGCGACAAATTCTAAGAACAGACCAGAAAACCACATCTACCTCTGCGAGGGCTGGGGTAGGCGAGGGATGGAGGACGGGTGAGAGAAGGAAGGCAGGGGTGGTTCTTGCGTTCTTTCTCTGCTAGCATACGCTGAGGATATCACAAAGTTATGGTGGCGAGGGATTTTTTTCGATAGCTATATGACAATATTACAATTTCCGAAGTATTCTGGATTATGGTTTGTTGTTTGCAAGTGGAGGAGGGTCGGGTGTGATCTGTTTCGCGTTAATTTCGATGTCTTTTTCTTATGAAATAGTTAAGCAAGCATTTACCATGATCTGTGTATGCGCACCTGTGTTTGTGTGTGTGTGTGTGTGTGTGTTTGTGTGTGTGTTTGTATGTGTGTGTACGTATTTGAAGCATCAAGGGTGCATTATTTCGAGTGGTGTTTAATTGCTGGATTCTACGATTTTTTTCCGAGAGCAGTGAAGCGTTTTCACCGTTTCTGGTAGCTTGTATTGGCCTTCCCTCACTTTAGTGATGGTCTATCGCCCTATCCCTTCTTACTATGTATCAGTGTACATTTTACTCAGCAACTATACTATGGTGACCTCTTGAGGCAGTGGAATAGGACAAAGTTGTCGAAATATAAAGAGTGCACCATTTATTTGAGCACGAGGGCTGCCGATTGTTTGACGAGGAGGGCGTACAGCAATGCAGCGCGGGGTGTCTTCAGTGAGCTCCAGCGTCAGACAACAGACACACAAGCAATCGGTAAAAAGAGATGGCGGTGGGCACGTGAAGTTCTCTCCTGCACTGTTGAATGACCAGCCATTTCAAAAACGTGAACAACTCCAGCACAGGCAATAATCTCTATGAGGTGTGAAATGCAACCTCAGTCCGTCCTGCTGTATCACCATTAATTTCTGCAAAGAATTTTCCCTCTGCTCAACCATTACCTCCTCCTTCCATCCTCATGTGGTCCTCAGCTGTAGGCTTATAAGTAATACACTTATTAAACACCTCTCTGTCCAGCCACAGTATCTTGTTACTTGAACACATTTATCGATAAAAATAAAGATAGCACCTTCCACTCCAACCTTTTTCCTGCCAATTCACAATTGGAGCAGAGATTTCTTTCGACTTATAGGTAAAGGGAACACCCTATGTATAAGTTACTATTTAATTTGAGTTCATCAGCTAATAGTTTCGAGTGGTTCTGAGAATTTTTTTCCAGCTGGATACCGTCACTTGTAAGACATCATCAGTTTCAGATCTGTATTGCGATTTTAGACGCTGTCTGTGTAACGCTATATATATATATATATACGCTTAATAGGGATGGATCATGTCATTACGTAATTAGGACTGATCTTTACTTCATTTCCTCACAAAAAGTAAATAAAATACACTAACCTAACCTTCCGGTCCTGCTGCTGGACAGAGAATGACGGTTTCGCTATGTAATGGGGTGCACCTGGGCTTTCTGCCCAAAAGCAATGGGTTTCGAGTCTAAGAGAGGATAAACCTCCGTTTTCATTTTCCTGTCAATTCCCGGGTGGGGGTTGGGGACGAGATGTCAGCACAACCTTGGGACAAAGAAACTCCCACCATTTTTAAATTTTAATCTTGTTTTTAATTTCCCGCCAAAATTCGAAATTCCCGCCAATAGTGCTCGTTTGTTTTGTTGTTTTGTTCTAAGCCGCAAAGGCAATTAGGGTCATATACGCCCATGTCAAAACTGTAGAACACGAATAGAGGAGTTGAAACGACTACGCGTCAATCCCAAACAAGGGAAGAGAAGACAGCTAAAAACAGGGATGTGGAGAAAGGTTTGAAAAATACGCCACAGAGCAACGGCGGTCCAGAACTAAAAATTAGATGGCCTTCACTATACTGCTACGACGAATAAAAAGTGAAACGTGGTAGACAGCCCGCTCGTCGTTCGCTAAATCGGACAATAACTCAGTCGGCAAATGCAAACAGGAACGTAAGCAGTTAAAAAAGGGGATTGTGTCAGGAAACGGCGGACAGTCGAAAGTTGGGCGCAATGGGTACAAAGTGGTGAGCAGCACCAATTAAAAATGGCTGTGGCTAAAGAGACCGTAGCCAATACACAGCCTAGTTAAAATGATTACCTCGCATCGAGAGGGCCAACAGGTCATCCAAGCCGCTGGGACAGCCTTAATAGCTCGGAGCTTGTCCGCATGAAGGGAGGATCAGTGGTGATGCCAAAGTGACATCACCTGCTGACAGACGGCAACACAGAGATCATCGGAGGGAATGTAAGAACTAGTGGGCTGAGGTACGAGGACTACAGCCTTTGCAGCAGCGTCAGCGGCCTCCTTTCCTGTCAGTCCCACATGACCAGGAACCCTCATAAACATCACTGTGGCTCCATCAAGAGTGAGCAGGTGACAGCTTTCCTGGACCCCTTTCAATAGGGGTTGGACTTTGTGCAGCACACAGAGGCTTGGAAGGGCACTGAGGGAGTTGGAGCAGATGACGCAATTGAAAAGCCTGTGTCGCTGGAAGTGCTGTGTGGCCTGATGCAGGGCGTAGAGCTCAGGTGTAAATACCTAGCAGTGCCTGGAAGCCAATACCAGAAAACGTCAGTGCCAATGTCGAGGGTATACCCAATATCACAGTCAGTCTGAGAGCCGTCAGTGTACAGAAAGGTACCATCGCGAAATTCCATGCGACTGACATGAAACTGTAGGTGACAGAGCAAGGCTGGAGTGATGTCCTTAGGAAGCGCATGAAGCCAAGGTGAATATGGGCCACCGCACGAAGTCAGGGTTGTGAAGGGTTCACACCCACTGGGAAAGATGCAGGCAGCCTGAAGTTAAGCTGCAGGAGCAAGGGTCGATAGTGAACTACAGCAGGTAACAGAAGAGAGGGACGCGCCCCATACTCACGATCAAAGTAGTCATCGAAGGAGGAGGCATGGGTGGCCACTCATGGCAGTCAAACGGCATGCATAGCTGCTGCGGAGAAAGTCATGGTGATAGGTCAGTGGTAGTTCGGCAGCTTCTGCATACAGACTGTCAAACAGGGTAGCGTAAAAGGTGCCAGTGGCGAAACGGATGCAACCATGATGGATAGTATTGAGACGGCGTAGGAGGGACGGACGTGCAGATGCATCAATGAAGAACCCATAGACTAGTTTCGAGTAGACAAGGGACCGGTACAAACAGAGGAGGGTGGGTCGACCTACAACCCCCAGAAAGCACCACTGAGGACATGTAGGACATTGAGGTACTGCATACAGCAGGCTGCCAGGTAAGACACTTTGGAGGACCAATAGAGTTTCCAATCGAACATGAGCCTGAGGAATTCCGTAGTTTCAATGAATGGAAGAGCAACAGGCACAAGTTGTGAAGATAGTGGAGACACCAAGTCATACAAACCAATTTGTCAGTGGAAAAACGAAACCCATTCATCTACATCTACATTTATACTCCGCAAGCCACCCAACGGTGTGTCGGGCAGGGCACTTTACGTGCCACTGTCATTACCTCCCTTTTCTGTTCCAGTCGCGTATGGTTCGCGGGAAGAACGACTGTCTGAAAGCCTCCGTCCGCGCTCGAATCTCTCTAATTTTACATTCGTGATCTCCTCAGGAGGTATAAGTAGGGGGAAGCAATATATTCGATAACTCATCCAGAAACGCACCCTCTCGAAACCTGGCGAGCAAGCTACACCGCGATGCACAGCGGCTCTCTTGCACAGTCTGCCACTTGAGTTTGCTAAACATCTCCGTAACGCTATTACGGTTACCAAATAACCCTGTGACGAAACGCGCCGCTCCTCTTTGGATCTTCTGTATCTCCTCCGTCAACCCGATCTGGTACGGCTCCCACACTGATGAGCAATACTCAAGTATAGGTCGAACGAGTGTTTTGTAAGCCACCTCCTTTGTTGATGGACTACATTTTCTAAGGACTCTCCCAATGAATCTCAACCTGGCACCCGCCTTACCAACAATTAATTTTATATGATCAGTCCACTTCAAACCGTTCCTCACGCATACTCCCAGATATTTTACAGAAGTAACTGCTACCAGTGTTTGTTCCGCTATCATATAATCATACAATAAAGGATCCTTCATTCTATGTATTCGCAATACATTACATTTGTCTATGTTAAGGGTCAGTTGCCACTCCCTGGTTCAAATGGCTCTGAGCACTATGGGACTTAACATCTGTGGTCATCAGTCCCCTAGAACTTAGAACTACTTAAACCTAACTAACCTATGGACATCACACACATCCATGCCCGAGGCAGGATTCGAACCTGCGACCGTAGCGGTCACGCGGTTCCAGACTGAAGCGCCTAAAACCGCTAGGCCACACCGGCCGGCCGCCACCCCCTGCACCAAGTGCCTATCCGCTGCAGATCTTCCTGCATTTCGCTACAATTTTCTAATGCTGCAACTCCTCTGTATACTACAGCATCATCCGCGAAAAGCCGCATGGAACTTCCGACACTATCTACCAGGTCATTTATATATATTGTGAAAAGCAATGGTCCCATAACACTCCCCAGTGGCACGCCAGAGGTTACTTTAAAGTCTGTAGACGTCTCTCCATTGATAACAACATGCTGTGTTCTGTTTTCTAAAACTCTTCAATCCAGTCACACAGCTAGTCTGATATTTCGTAGGCTCTTACTTTGTTTATCAGGCGACAGTGCAGAACTGTATCGAACGCCTTCCGGAAATCAAGGAAAATAGCATCTACCTGGGAGCCTGTATCTAATATTTTCTGGGTATCATGAACAAATAAAGCGAGTTGGGTCTCACACGATCGCTGTTTCCGGAATCCATGTTGATTCCTACAGAGTAGATTCTGGGTTTCCAAAAACGACATGATACGCGAGCAAAAAACATGTTCTAAAATTCTACAACAGATCGACGTCAGAGATATAGGTCTATAGTTTTGCGCATCTGCTCGACAACCCTTCTTGAAGATTGGGACTACCTGTGGTCTTTTCCAATCACTTGGAACCTTCCGTTCCTCTAGAGACTTGCGGGTCACGGCTGTTAGAAGGGGGGCAAGTTCTTTCGCGTACTCTGTGTAGAATCGAATTGGTATCCCGTCAGGTCCAGTGGACTTTCCTCTGTTGAGTGATTCCAGTTGATTTTCTATTCCTTGGACACTTATTTCGATGTCAGCCATTTTTTCGTGTGTGCGAGGATTTATAGAAGGAACTGCAGTGCGGTCTTCCTCTGTGAAACAGCTATGGAAAAAGGTGTTTAGTATTTCAGCTTTACGGGTGTCATCCTCTGTTTCAATGCCATCATCATCCCAGAGTATCTGGATATGCTGTTTCGAGTCACGTGTAAAACGATCGAGACATCGCTGGAAACGCTGCTCAATGAGACAGGTCTGTGGGGAACTGCAATAGATGGCAAAGTCGTCAATGAAAAGGCAGCCGGAAATGCCCAGTGGGGGACAGGCCACTGTAGGATTAATGTCAGTAGCAAAGAAGACAACACTCAGGACGGAACTATGAAGCACACCGTATTCCTAAGTTAAAATGTCTGACAAGGCAGAACCCACACATACCTTGAGAGATAATATTTGTAAGATATTCCACCTGATTATCACAGCTGGGGAAATGTTATTCGTCGAAGCTCGTCAGAGAGGAGTAAATCCTCCAGTCAGCCCGAGTAAGCTGCCATTTGGGTGTGCACATAGATGGGGTGGGTGTCAGAAAATGGACAGCGTATGGGAAATGATCGCTCGAGTATGTGTCCGAGAGAATGGACCACTCGAGAAGATGGCCAAGCTGGGCTGTGCAGAAGGATAGTTCCAAATGGAATAGGTGTGTGTGGAGTCTGAAAGGAATGTGAGTGCTCCCGTGTTAAAGCAGAGGAGGTTATGCTGATTGGGGAGGTCAGCCAAGATGGTACTTTTCTGACAGATTCTTGGAGAAACCCAAAGAATATGGTGCGTATTAAAGACATCGAGCAGCAGAAAGGCGTGAGATAGCTCCCAATAAGCTGGATGTAGTCTACCCTTGCGATACTGAATAACAGAGGGATGTAAACAGTTCGAAGGGACAGATCAAGTGAGGAAGTGAAAGGCAAACTGCACTAGCTTGAAGAAGGGTAGTCAATTTGATAGATTGACTATGAACACCATCCCCTATAAGCAGCATGACGCCTCCATGAGATGGAATGCCGACCTCAGGGGGAAGGTCAAAGCAGACAGGAAGAAATGTGAGAGCTCCAAGAGGTCGTGAGGACGCAATTTCGTTTCCTGAAGGCAGAGAACAAGTGGATGCTGCAATTCTAAGAGGAGCCATAAATCCTCTTTGTAGGATCGAAGGCCATGAACGTTCCATTGGATGAGAGTGATGACGAGGAATAAATGATGGGGTGTCACTTTGGCAGCTGCTGAGTGGCAACTTTCAAAGATCGGCTGCTGCACAGGCACAGAGGCAGGTGGATCCTGCTCCATGTGGTTTACAGGAGCTTCAGCATTCTTTCATTGTCGGTCTGCGGAGTCCAGTATAGGAAAACGGTTGGTGTAAACACTGGTGTCATGGAGGTCGGGCAGGTGAGGGTATCACGTGGCTACAGCATCAAAGAGGAGCTTCGAGTCAGCAAAGGAGAAGACTATTTGCCTTTGTTTGACTTCTTCTAGTCTTTGCGGTAAGTAAGGGAAGTCTCAGATTTTGGGAGGCTGGAAGGATGTAGGAAGTCTTCACGAGAGTATTCCTTATGTTTTCTAGGGCCTCCTGATGTGTAGCTAGTGACTTCGCCCAATGAGGCGAAAGTTTGGTGGTGGGTTGCACAGCTGGAGGAGTTGACTGGGACGCTACCATGAGGCTCACAACTGTGGTGCTAAATTTGAGGTCGCATGGCTGTGTGGCCATGGCCATCCTGGAGCGAGAGGTAGTAAGAACAGCTCTGTGGATGAAAGTTGGTAGAATGCAGGGTTCCCAACGAGCCAAACACTTGCAAGCGACAGGGTAAGGCATTTTTTCCTTAACCCGGATCTCCTAGACAGCTGGCTCATCGAGGTACATGGGACAATCACCGGGGGGAGTCGACATGGTCACCATTGCAGTTGATGCAGCGGGGAGAAGGAGGCAGATACTCGCCCGCATGAGCATCTCTGACTCATGTTACACATTTGGCTGCGTGTCAACAGGACTCTCGAATGTGGCTGTAATTATGACACTGATAGCAGCTCATTGGGTTTAGAAAATACAGTCTGACTGAGCCAACTTCATAAGCTTCTTTGATGGAAGAACCACTCTATCAAAAGTGAGAAAGAGATTTTGTGTGGGCACTAAAGAGGCATCTTCTTTCTTCATCACCTGATGGATGGCAACGACACCCTGATCAGAGAGATACATCTGGAAATTCTTCCAGTCCATATGTGGCATAAAAGCAAACCATTGCTTAACAGTATTGGTTAAAAACACTATTGTTTCAATTTTAGTTTTTTATTTTTCTACGAACGTTTCGCCTTATTTAGGCATCTTCAGGTTATCTACATAGAAAACAGAGAACAAATACATCTATTTAAGAATCGCGATCGCGTTGTGCAGTCTTGGATAACCTATAAGCATGTATAAACAGATAACCTATTGAAAATATAAACAGATCACCTACTGAAAGAGCAAATACCTCAATTTGGTATTTCTTAAGAATCCTTTAGTCAGTGTAGCCTAAGGGCATCGTCGAATATTACATTTCTTTGCCATTTATGGGCAATTTTAGTTATGAACTGCCAAACCTTTCCGGGGAGTGGGCTCTCGTATAGCATTTTCAGTGGCTACCAATCTCCAGATTATGTACATACATAATGAATAACCTAAAAAAAAACCTTTTGGCATCGGGGGTATATTTGCTGGAGTGTGGCGATTGTAATGCAGAATATGTTGGACAAACAGGCAGAACCTTCAAAATGAGATTGCAAGAACATTTTCTTAATAGATAGGGATAGGTAAAACAGAGCTCTGCCTTTGCCCAACACCTTAAAGCCAGTGGCCACAGTCCTCCGAAAGTATAAAATCTTAAGATTTTGCATTTTGTGCAAAGGGGTAAGAAGTTAAACATTTTGGAAGAAATTGAAATATTTAGGCATATGGAAGATAAAGATTTGTCTCTCCTTAACGGCCAAATATTTGGCGGCAATCAGGCCTTTTTAGAAGTTATGGAGGAGGAGATTAGTGTTTAACGTCCCGTCGACAACGAGGTCATTAGAGACGGAGCGCAAGCTCGAGTATAGAAGTTATGAAATCGGTGTTATTAATGTAATCCTGGAGCTCTCGTAGTTCTGCCTAAATATGAGCTCTGTTCCTCTCTGGTCTTTTGTCGTCTTCTTAGCAAAGCCATTAGGTTTTTTTTTGAGTCAAATAGGATACTTGCGAGTTTGTCGCTTTAAATGATGACGCATTTTACACATTTAAATGTAGCTATAAAAAAAAGGGGGGGAGTTTACCTGCATAACGTCCGTCTTCCACGTTGGTGTCTATTTTTTTAGCCTAATAATTTTACTTGTATTTTATAAAAAAAAAGTTTTCTTGCTAGACGTTCTAGCGCCGAATGACACAGTATTGTGTGTTATATGGGCGGCCTCTTTATTTGAAATTACGGTCCTGTGTTTAAATGTTCTCGTTCTAGTGGTATATGATACCAAAAATCTGTTTATGTACTGTATCTGTGTGTTGTATTATACACTTTGTTTTATCATTTTAAATTTACCACCTTCACTTATATTTTACTTCGTCAAAATTTTAGGATAAGTTAAGCACAGGTGTTGCCCTTAGTAATTCCATCTTATCAATGTTTTATGTGCATTATATTTATAAAGTTTTAGTGGGTATGTATATCCAGTTTACGATCTCTTACATTAATCACTGCTGCATCGAAGCGCCACCTCTTGAGGTGATTCTGTATTAGGCTTCAGTACTGGAACACGACACTGTGGCGCATTATGCTTACTACCTGAGCCCCCATCTTACTGTTACTCGCTCCTGTGAAAGGGAACGCGTTACGCAGATCATGGTGCCTCTGGCGTCCATCTAGAAAAGGTAATGATTTTACTATGTTATATTTCTAGTTTTTACTGAGTTTAACGAAGGCGGTGTAGGCCTGATACATTCACGATGCTCTTTGGCTACACTGACTAAAGGATACTTAAGATTCTAGGCGCTACAGTCTGGAACAACCAGTGGTTGCTCAAGGTCAATCCTTCGAAAACCCAGGCGATCATTGTAGGCAAAACCACCCCTTCCTTCCGCCTCCTTGATTTCTATCTCACCGTCTATGGCCGTCCCATCGCCCTCACTCCCACCCTTAAGTACCTTGGCGTCACCCTCGACCGTCGCCTCTCCTGGACTCCCCATCTCCAGACAATCCAAGCCAAGGCACGTTCCCGCCTCCGTCTCCTCAAGCTCCTTTCCGGCGTACGTGGGGTCTGGACCCCTCCACCATCCTCCACACCTATAAATCCCTCATCCGCCCCATCCTTTGTTATGCCCATCCAGCATGGATCTCCGCTGCCCCTACCTTTTATAAATCCCTCCAAATCCTTGAACGCCATGCTCTCCGCCTCGCCTATCGCATCCGTCTCCCCTCCCCCACGCGGATCCTCTACGATCTCATCCCCTTCCCCCACCTCCTCCTTTTCCTTGAGAGGATACGGATCCTGTACACCTCCCGCAAACTCGATCCTCCTCACCCGCTCGTCTCCCCGATCCTCTCCCACCCCCGCCTGCTGCCGCGCCTGTATTCGCACGTCCCACCCGGTCTCCATCTCTCCACCCTCCTTACCCTCTCCCAAGGTAGCTTCCGCCAGCTCCCCCTCCCTGATGATGCCCTCCTCCCTTCCATCTACCCCTCCTACCAACTTTGATCCTCCCGCCCTCCTCCTGTACTTATTCCTCTGGGCACCCTCCCTCCCTCCTCTCCCTTTTCCCTCCCTCCTCCTTTTCTCCCCCCCCTCCTCCCCCGGGCCTCCCCTCCCCTGTTCCTCTCCTCCTGCCCCCGACTCCTCAGCCATTGGCATCCTTTTTCTCCCCTCTCCCCCACCTCCCCCTTCTACCCCTCTTGGCAGGTCCCTGGACTCGCACACGTTACGTGGACATTCGCGCGCCAGAGTTCGCCGCCATCAGTGTTTTGTGTGTTTAGTGTTTAGTGTTTAGTGTTCACCGTCCCCTCCATCGTTCACCAGTGCCATCATCATCTTCAGTGGTTGTGCGTCGTCTCATCAGCTAGCAGTGTGGATTATCGACGAGTGTGAACGGCTCCGTGATTGTCTCTATGTGTCTCCTGTTTTATTGCCCACCGCTCTGTGACTTATGTGTCTTCTCCCTGTTTTTGCTGCTTGTGTCTTCTATGGCTGAAGAGCAGCGTAGTGTGCTGCTGACAGCCTGCCTGTTGTACAGGTTTTAAAATAACAATAAAGTAAAAAAAAAAAAAAAACAGTCTGGAACCGAACGACCCCTATGGTCGCAGGTTCGAATCCTGCCTCGGGCATGGATGTGTGTGATGTCCTAAGGTTAGTTAGGTTTAATTAGTTCTAAATTCTAGGCGACTGATGACCTCAGATGTTAAGTCACATAGTGCTCAGAGCCAATTGAACCATTTGATTCTTAAGAAATACCAAATTAAGTTATTTGCTCTTTCAATAGGTGATCTGTTTATATTTTCAATAGGTGATCTGTTTATACATGCTTATAGGTTATCCAAGTCTGAAAAATGCGATAGCGATTCTTAAATAGATGTATTTGTTCTCTGTTTTCTATGTAGATAACCTGAAGATGCCTAAATAAGGCGAAACGTTCGTAGAAAAATAAAAAAAAAAATTGCAACCAAGGCTGTTTTCAACCAATAAGGTACATTTGGATTTCTGATTCTATCAGACTATCGAGCAGCCTAGTGTGAATAACACCATGGGAAGAATTTAGATTCTTATGTGCCTCGGCATGAACAAGGTAGCCTTGGAGGAGCGAAGCTGCAAGCAGTTGTTATGCTTGAGAATCTGAAGTAGTCTCCAAAAGTAAAGTGCCATTCTGTAAATGTTGCGACGGATTGACTGCCTTTAGAATGCGAAACTACAACGAACTTTGGTGCCGCTGGTAGAGCCTTTGAACCGTTAGCCTCATTCTGTTTACATTTCATAGCCCTTGACTGTGCTGATGATGGGCTCATTGTGACAAAATCTACATCTACATCTACATTGATACTCCGCAAGCCACCCAACGGTGTGTGGCGGAGGGAGTGCGTGCGAACCCTACCTGTCGACCTGGGGCTGGGAATTGTGCAGTCACGTTTTATGCTTCAAGCACGTGATACAGGCTTCAGGAATGCACAGGAAGGAAGAAGAAAAAGAGGAACGTCAAATATTGAAGCAGAGCAAGAATACGAGAAAGTGAATGAAGGAAGAAAAAGGAACAAAGAAACAGTGGTGAGACTGTTCCGTTGTCAGCCACTAAGATGCGGAACACATTCTGAAAAACGCGCCAGACATGTTCCCTATGGGATTGGAAAAACATCGAGGATAGACATGCAGCACAGAAGGGAAAAGATGCTTCAGAGGCTGGGGACCCATGGTAGTCAAGCACAAACCCACCAAAGAGGGGTGAGGCGAGGGCAACGGTGAGGGCGACGGCTAATTTCCATTGTTAAACTGAGTGATTTGTATAATTAAATCGTGATGTTGCCACATCTCCAACCCTGTACCCATCTGAGGGAGGAGGAAGAAATTTGGCAACAATGTAGACATTTCTTATATCGGCTTTGCCATTCTACTAACGATGATGGAGGTGGACAGCCATTTAGCAACCTTCTCTCTGAATTGGACAACAAAGGCTCAGTGACATTGAGTTCTGGTGATTGTGGCAGCCAGGGGAAATGGGATAATTCATTCTTGGCCGCACAAAACCAATTGTGGACTATGTGAGCTGTGTGAATAGATGCCCTGTCCTCTTGGAACACAATATCGTCGTTGGGAAACAAATATTGTTCCATGGGATGGACTTGATCTACCAACATGGGTGGATAATCACTGGCGATATTGCGACGTTGGAGAGTAACCATTGACCCCAAGGGATATCACGATATTGCTGCCCAAATCATCATCGAATTGCCGCCCTATATCACTCTTGGGACGTAAGCACGTCCAGATGTTGGAGTGAGCAAGAAGGCTCATCCGACTTTGCTGTTACGGGCATTTGAGCCACTGATGAGTGGGTTTGGGATTCCAGCTCACCCTGGAATTCCATTCTCCTGGAGCTTCCTTCGTGTTGTTTTGGTGTTGACAACGTACGCGAGTACGATATTCAGTTCTGCAACTACTTTTGCAGCTGTCGTCCTGTTATTTTTGTCACAGTCTTCTTCAATGAAAGTCCACCAATATCACTCAACGTACAGTTACGTTCGCATTGTGACTTAGCGGGTGATGTTTATCCGCTTTCCCCGTATGCAGTATAATTCTTCGACACGGTGCCTCTTCGAATACCAAACACTTCTGCAACCTCGGTTACGGAAGCACTCGCCGTACAAGCGCCAACAGTTTCCGCAGTTTTGAATTTATTTATCTCTGACGCAATGTATTCACAACTACATAGAAACTGTTCCAAAGGCGACTGAGACTTTTAATGTTTTGAGGCCGTTGCAGGGGTGCCATTCTTAATCAAATACACTAGCGTTATTGTCCAAGCATGCATTTCTCGTAGTGTTTGTACATTTTTGTTCAACCCCTATAAAGGCGGCCACTGTGGACGAGCGGTTCTAGGCGCTTCATTCTGGAACCACGCGACTGGTACTGTCACAGGTTCGAATCCTGCCTCGGGCATGGATGTGTGTGATGCCCTTACGTCAGTTAGGTTTAAGTAGTTCTAAGTGCTAGGGGACTGATGACCTCAGATGTTACATCCCACAATGCTCAGAGCCATTTGAACCAACCCTTGTAGGGATAATACATGCTACTCATGAAAATTAACTAAAGGCAAAATAGAAAACAAAATGCACATAACAAAGATTGAGGAACACACAGCTGAGGATTTGAGTGTTTATGCAAGCATAGTCAGAACGACAAATTTCATAAACACGCACGTTCCAATCTCGTAGGAAAGAGAAAAGGGATTTTGTATATTTGAGAACGTTCATGACAAATTAAAACACGAGCACTTGGTGGAAGAAGCAACTTCATATTGTCAGAGTTTTGCTGTTTGCGGTTTTGGTGCGCTTCGAAGAAACTTAATAAATGGATGGATGCCGGGAATGGTTTGTATAACTCAGTGCGTGGCTACTTAGCCGCTCTTTACACGAATCTGCTTCTGCCCGTTGCCTCGTCCCGGAACCAGCAGACCGTGCTAACTAAAGCGCCGGCATTCTGCTTCTGCGGTCGCTGGAAATTGTGACGTCAGACGGCGTGAGGATCCTGGGCAGAATAGTGTCATGCAGAGCGCTCCCGAGAGAGCCGTATTTAGAATCTGTACAGCCCTAGGACGAACTTGTGGTACACACCCTACTAGGAAAAGTTTTGTGGTAGTGGGCACATAGAAATAGGATTTCAAAGCTAGTTTGTAATTAAAGGGGAGGGCGCAGGCACAAGTTCCTTACAGCGCTACGTCGACGCCGCTGCTGCTTGTTGCACGCAACCAAAGGCAATCTAAATCCGTGCGTAGAAGCGCGTCTCACGATGTACGAATGTTGCCGCCAGAAGTCGAAGCGTTCGTTCAAATGAAGAAGACTAAAATTTGGCAGTTTGCGAGAAATTTCATTAACTCTTGACCCACAATGGCCTCTACTCACTTTCGCCAGAAGCATATATTAGATTCTTGACCTCTCGAAGCTGGCTAAAAACATTTTAACATAACTTTATTCGCTAACGAGATATCGCGGGAAACATCTGAACATCCACCGCGTGTGACATATCTTACTGACTCGTGACACCACAGCATGTTAAACAAATTGTCTAATAATAAACTAATGTATTTCTTTAAAAATATATGTTTTCGTCGTAATACATATACTAACTACAGTTGGAAACAGCATCCATATTACACCATTATGCTTCATTCTAGCGCAATACACAAAGCTGTGGTGGCTTTCCCCGCAGTTATAAGCCAATAACAACGTAGAGCCAAAGTTAGTCTCTCACTGTAATAAAAGCTTGTTTTTTGTTTGTTTCTTTTTTCATTGTAATATATTATGGAGGCCTGTATAATAAGAACTGAGAGTGGTTTAGCGGCGAGATGCAAGTTTCCCTGTTGGACAACAATTCGGAGACTTGCGACCCCTGTCCGACCCCACTTATCCAACCGGGGAAGTTAGATGTTCACTTTAGCGCGGAATCGGAGCCATGTCTCGTTTCTGGTGATTCCTCACAACGCTGAGGGGTGAATGTTAGGTGAAAACGCAGATCGAAGAATCCGTGGCCCCACCTGGATTCGATCGACCTTCTAGTTCGAGGCGAGCACGTAACCACTTTCTTTTTTTATTTTACGGAAAATAACTTTGTTGACAAATACCTATGACGCTATAATCTACGAAGATCTACAGCTCTCGTTTGACATACATTATTAATACAACACACAGCACACCTTCAAATCACAATAGTAATACGTCACATTATAATTTACATAGTTTACGTGTATCAACAGTATTGGTTTTCATGCTGACCAAACGACTGTGGGCTCATCCCATCTCGGTCTGAGTTCCAGACTAGGATTCTGTCGTCTTTTGAGTCTTTGCCTTTATATTTCTACAGTACTGTATTGACATTTTGTTCGATTCTGTTTCCACGCTGTCCGCTACTCGTGAATATCTCGGCGTATGGAGGTGTCGGAGGGTGTTGAGCGATGTCGGAATCCATCCGTTCGTGAGTCGCTTCTTGTGTCTGCGTCGCAGAGGTATTTTCCTCCGCAAAATACCTGCTTCCTTTTTCCCTTCCCTTTCCTGCTTGTGTGATGTACTAAGTTTTTCATCTGCATCTACATCTACATGGATACTCTACAAATCACATCAAGTGTCTTGCAGAGGATTCATCGAACCACCATCAGAATAATTCTCGATTATTCCAAGCCCGAACGGCTCGCGTCAAAAAACGAACTCCTGTATCTTTCCATGCGAGTTGTGATTTTCCTTATTTTGTTGCGATGATCGTTTCTCGCTATGTAGGTCGGCGTCAACGAGATATTTTCGCATTCAGAGGAGAAAGCTGGTGACTGAAATTTCGTGAGAAGATTCCGTCGCAAAGAAAAAGTCTTTGTTTTAATCGTGTTCTCCCCAAATCATGTAGTATATCAGGAAATTTCCTCCCCTACTTCACGATAATACTGTTCCTCTTTGAACTTTCTCGATGTATTCCGTTAAACCTCTTTTCAGTAGATCTGTAACATTTTGTAAGTGTTCTGCGAATAAAACGCAGCCTTTTGCTTAGCCCTCCCCGCAACATTTTCTGTAGGTTCTTTCCAATTTAAATTGTCCGTAATTGTAATTCTGTCTATTTAGTTGAATTTACAGCCTTTAGATTTGACTGATTTATCTTGTAACGGAAGTTTAAGGCATTCCTTTTGGCACACATGTGGATCACCTCACACTTTTCATTATTTAGGTCAAATGCCAATTTTCGCACCATTCAGATGTCTTTCATAAATCATTTTGCAATTTGTTTCTATCTTCTGATGACTTGACTAGACGATAAACGACAGCATCATCTACATATAACCTTATACTGCTGCTCATATCGTCTCCTAAATCGTTTACATAGTAAGGAACACCAAAGGTCCTGCAACACTACCTTGTTGAACCCCAGAAATCACTTCTGTTTTACTACGAACTGTAACGCCTCTGACAGGAAATCAATAATCCAATCACATAACTGAGACGATATTCCATTAGCACGTAATTTCACTACAATCTGGTTGTGTGATACAGTGTCAAAAACGAAATCAATTTCAAATCCCTTGTCAATAGCACTCAACACTTCGTTTGTGCATAGAACTAGTTGTGTTCGACAAGAACGATGTTTTCTAAATTCATGTTGACTGTATGTCAATAGACCGTTGTCTTCGAGGTAATTCATAATGTTGGAACACAATATACTGTGTACTCCAAAATCCTGCTGCATATCGTCGTTAATGATGTGGGCCTGTAATTTAGTGGTTACTCCTACTACCCTTCTTGAATATTAGTGTGACCAGTGCAACCTTACAGTTTTTGGGTACGTGTCTTTCATCGAGCGAGCGTTTCTATATGAGTGTCAAGTATGGAGTATTGCATCACATACTCTGAAAGGAACCTAATTCTGTATATCAGTCTGGATCAGAAAACTTGCTTCTATTAAGTGATTTAAGTTGCTTTCCTACTCCAGCGATAACTTCTTCTAAGTTACTCATGCTGGCAACTGTTCTTGTTTCGAATTTAATTCGCCCTTATTGTTGAAGGAATTTCGAAAGGCCGAGTTTAGTAAGTCAGATTTCGCCGCACTGCCGTCGATAGTATTTTCATTCTTATTCCGCATGGTAGGCATTGACTGTGTCTGGCCGCCAGCGTACTTTGTACACGACCAGAGTCACTTTGGTTTTTGTGCCAGTTTTCATCGTATATGTTCTGGGTTTCTGTGCAAGCTCTCCTTCTTTTGCTTATCAAGATTTCACACTTCCAGTTGTGCCTTCTTTGTTTTGGTGACTCGCTGCTTCACGTCCGGCATCAAATTGATCCCTCCTGCCTGTTGCTGTACTCTTATAAATGTTCATTTCCTGTGACAGTCCACACCATCTGCTGCAAAATGGATACGTCTTCGTGCGGTCTGCTTCAATCAAACGTTGAACGCCAGATCACCAGGCCCGATACTAATCCATCTAAAAAAATTTAAAAAAGTAGTTAAAGGCAAAAAGTCTGCAGTTATGCACTTCATAGCATCCACTTCGCGTAGACATAACTTACTTCGGGAAACAATAACGTTGAAATATGGCTACTTCATGGAAACAATACATGAATATTTTAAGTGAATAATATGAACTGAAGCCGCGTCAGTTTGACATCAGAGGTATAGATTAGCACTACAGGAAGAAATATGATATAGCATCAACGATAGAAATTAAAAAGAATATAAAAACTCTGTCTTTTATATACGGCCAAATTATCACTGGGACCTCAGAAATGATTTTTACCAAACAAAAGTACGGTTTTGTGACAGACTTTGATTTATCCGTGGCATGGTATCTTATAGTACGTAGCTGATAACCTCTCGGAAGAAGAAACTACCTTTACTATCACAGTGACCAGTTTATTGAATTTCAGTGGTATAAGGCGCAGTGGGAGTCAACAATTATGCTCGCCGATCCTCAGTTAACTTCGAAACGAATGTCTGTCCTCTAAAATGAGTTGTTTTCGAAGAAATGGCGTCACCCCTTCTCCCGACAGCTCATCCACTTTCTATATCAATAATGGCAAAGCTCTTCTTTTCGTGCTGTTCCATGCCACGGTATAGAATATGCACCTGCCCCTGACGCAATAATAGCTTCTTCTCTCTCTCTCTCTCTCTCTCTCTCTCTCTCCCTCTCTCTCCCAGCATCTACCGATGCGTGCTTTGTGGCGCATCTGACCACTCGATATTTTCCTCGCTCGCTTTAACCAGGGCTTTCTTGTGTGGTTTAAGGAATTTGTAAATTAGTTCAAGTTTTATTATCCTGTTGTACGAAATTCAACTGTACAAATATGTGAGCTGATGAGATAAAACGGGAGGAACTACGCCTGGAACTTTCGCCTTTAATATAATTTACTATCAAGGAACTAGTTTGTTATCTATGGCAGTTCGTAGTAACAGAGTACACGGAAAATATCGAACTTGTCTCACTACAGTAGTAGCCTGATTTCGCAGTTACATTATTATTCACCAAATACATTTGTTTCCTTTCAACGGCTTTATTTATTTAACTACCGAATTCCTTGCTTACACGATCGCAGCGTCACAAGACAGTAAGCTGTCTCACACATGTGCACGCAAGACGTCATTGTACATTTACTTCAATATCTCGCTTTCTAGAAAAGGTATCTTAAAATGGGTTTCGCCAACTCCTCCAAGAGGTCGAAAATTCACGTCGGTCGGAAAAAATTAAAATAATTGTGTGCGTTTGTGTCCTGGTTTGGATGGAATGAGGGTAGGCAAGAGATCGATTTCCCGAGAAACTTATAAAAACTGCCAAAAGTCCGTTAACCTTTCGTTTAGGAATGTTAACGAGTGCGGCAAATGATTTGCCATGCGTTGACCAGTCACCACTGAATCTGACGAGAAGGAGCGCGAGGTCAGAGATGTGAGTGCAGACTTCGTTTGTATCCCCTGGAAAGTTCATCAGAATAAGCCCGTACAAAATAACTACGTCTATACCTTCTGGAATGCAAGGGGGTGCATACCACTGTTCTAAATCGAAGGCTTTCTTTATTTTAAATATTTGTAGCTACAGGCTAGACAGTCTGCTCGTGAGAGGCGTCCACCAGGAACATTACTATCGCTACTAACGCGAGTGACTGTTCTAAGTGCAAGATATTACTACCGTACAGTGTGAACTAGCGTGACGTCATTAAAGATACAGTCTGGAAACGACCAACGACAGCGACTGGTATTGTAACGGCTCGTATACGGATGTAACAACTGGGTTACATACGTTTTTTCTTCTTTTTGGCACCCGAAATATTAATTTCAAATGTAAGGATTGCAATTAACACCTAACTGTTGCTGAATGATGGGAGAAGAGCAAAAGTTGGGGAAAAATTCTTCTGTTAATTATTTTTGGAAAAAGCCTGAAAGTTCTTGCGCCTTTGTTAATAAAAGGAGCTTGTAGTAATACAAGATGAGAGAGTGCAATGTTCGTTGCTGTCAGAAGGTACCACGTAAAACAAAATCGTACTGATACGAGAACGGGGAAGTACAATGCTCGCTGGGTGAGGTGGGTGGTTGTGGTTCCGTGTGTGCATACCCCTGAAGGGAATACTGAAGTGCCCGTGTTAAGAAAATGGAGTGAAAATCCCCATGCAGTCACGCGAATTTGCTTCCAACAGGTTATGTTCGTCTGTTTGGCTGATTGGTAGCGTGATTACCTGCCTTACAGCGGCCCTGGGTTCGATTCCCGACCGGTTTGGATACCTTCTCCGTTCGTGGACTGGGTGTTGTGCGTGGAATGGGTGCTGTGTTGTCATCATCATCATCATCATCATCATCATCATCACCATCACCGACACGCAAGTCGCCCAAATTGGCGTCACCTGAAATAAGACGTGCAACTCGGCAGACGAACTTCCCCGGATGGGGCCTTCCAGCGAACAATGGCAGATGATTATTTCCTTTTTTTAACAGGTAATGAAACAAGTCCCGCGACGGATGACGTTATATTTAACCTGAATTTAATAAGGGCTACGCCCAACTTTAAAAATTGAGAATCATGTCTGAAACGCGCTGATCAACAACCACATGACACAACGTTTTAGTAAAAGATGACATAAATATTAAGTGAAAGTGAAGCGTTAAAAAGGTGCTGTTTGCTTCCCTTATCGGCGCTGGTACAGAAATAGGACTACTAACACAGTAATAATGAAAGCAAAGTAAGAGACAATTACGTCTAATTCCTAGCTTGGTGCCAGTTTGGGATCGCGTAAAGAAAATTGCCAATAGTCAAGAGAAGAGAATATCAGAAAGTGCTACTGAAAAGATAACTCGAAAGGACAAACACCTTACGACGATGCAATATGTCCCACGAATCAGTCAACTAGCTGTGTTCATCAGTTAATGAAACGAATTACTCCTGAGCCATTCCACGTAGAATTATTGCTGACCGATTCATACGAAAGAAGCTTTTAGTACTTCGACACTGTGCTCGCCGGCTGAGAGCCGCTGTTAATTGTGTGCTGCCCCATCAGCGTGTGCGCAACTGACAAGGGAAACTGCCTATCGGACTCGATATTCTTGCGGTAAAATGGTCCAGTGGATATCCAGCGAAAAAAACACAGGTCAAGCATGAAAACAGGAAGATGGCGTACAGAACCGTGAAAAGAAAAGTAAAATATGAACAGTTAATGCTTCAGCCTCAATATATGCAACATCGAGCGGTTCGCCAGAACCATGCCGTCGTGGCCCTGTGGTCGTGCTGTCGGATTGCTAAGTGGGAGATCCTTGTTCAGATCTCATTCTCACTCTTTTTTTCACAGAATTTTGAACTTTCTGTCTGGACATTGACCTATTGTTCTCCTTGTGCAGTCTTGGCAATTGCCATACGATACATTGGTTACAGAATATGAGACATGTGGTGAGAAAATATTACCGTTATGAATTGTAAGAGCAGGCGACATCCCGCATAGACCTCTCATAGAAATGAAAACAACAAATTAACGGCTGTGAACTATGCTACAACAAAGGAATTCGAGAATCGAAATTTCCAAAACGGAACAGGTGGTATATGTGTGGGACAAATATGAGGTACAAAGGTCTCTAGGTCCCTTCCTTGTATCTCTCATTTGCAAACGGACGTTACACCACGACACACACAAATCTGAATACGGCAAACAGGTATGTCAGTGACAGGATGGGAAGTTTATAATCTTGTAAGAAAAAATGAAAATGGGACACGATGGAGATTTGAACCCGAATCTCCTCCTTTGGGAGTTCAACACTATGACCACAGAACGACCAAACCGTGGCAGCTCAAACTCGCTCGATGTTGCACGCCTTCAGCTCAGTTCCGCATACCTTCTTCCTGTTTTCATGCTTGATCTGTGTTCAGCTTTCGCCGCCTATCCACTGGACCATCTCACCACTGAATCTGAAGAGGGTGCGATGGGGAGTTTCGTATACATCTACACTGATACTCTGCAAATCACATTTAAGTGCCTGGCAGAGGGTTCATCGAACCACCTTCACAATTCTCTATTATTCCAATCTCGCATGGCGCGCGGAAAGAATGAACACCTATATCTTTCCATACGTCCTCTGATTTCCCTTATTTTACCGTGGTGATCGTTCCGCCCTATGTAGGTCGGTGTCCAAAAAATATTTTCGCATTCGGAGGAGAAAGTTGGTGATTGGAATTTCGTGAGAAGATTACGTCGTAACGAGAAACGCCTTTCTTTTAATTATTTCCAGCCCAAGTCCTGTATCATTTCTGTGATACTCTCTCCCATATTTCGTGATAGTACAAAACGTGCTGCCTTTCTTGGAATTTTTCGATGTACTCCTACCTGGTAAGGATCCCACACCGCGCAGCAGTTTTCTAAAAGAGGACGGACAAGCGTAGTGCAGGCAGTCTCCTTAGTAGGTCTGTTATATTATCTAAGTGTCCTGCCAATAAAACGCAGCCTTTGGTTAGCTTTCCCCACAACATTTTCTATGTGTTCTTTCCAATTTAAGTTGTTCGTAATTGTAATACCTAGGAATTTAGTTGAGTTTACGGCCTTTATGTTAAACTGATTTATCGTGTATCCGAAGAATAACGAGTTCCTTTTCGCACTCTTTTCAGTAGATCTGTAACAAGTGTTCTGCCTCCCGGCAACACTTTCTATAGGTTCTTTCCAATTTAAGTTGTTCGTAACTGTAATTCTATGTATTTACATGAATTTACGGCCTTTAGATGCGACTGATTTATCTTGTAACCAAAGTTTTAACGCATTCCTTTTAGTACTCATGTGGATGACCTCGCACTTTTCGTTATTTAGGGTCAACTGTCACTTCTCGCACCATTCAGATATTTTTTATAAATCTGTTTGCAGTTTGTTTTGATCTTCTGATGACTTTATTAGTTGATAAACGACAGCGTCATCTGCAAACAACCGACGACGGCTGATCAGATTGTCTCCCAAATCGTTTATATAGATAAGGAACAGCAAAGGGCCTATAACACTACCTTGGGGAACGCCTGAAATAACTTCTGTTTTACTCCATGACTTTCCGTCAGTTAATACGATCTGTGACGTCTCTGACAGGAAATCGCAAATCCAGTCACATAACTGAGACGACATTCCATAATCACGCAATTTTACTGCGAGCCGCTTGTGTGGTACAGTGTCAAAAGCCTCCCGGAAATCGAGGAATACGTAATGGATCTGAAATCCCTTGTCAATAGCACTCAGCACCTAATGTGAATAAAGATCTAGTTGTGTTTTACAGGAACGATGTTTTCTAAACCCATGTTGACTGTGTGTCAATAGACCGTTTCCTTCGCTGTAATTCATCGCGTTCGAACACAATATGCGTTCTAAAATCTTGCTGCATATCGACGTTAACGATATGGACCTGTAATTTAGTGGGTTACTCTTGCTTCCTTTCTTGCATATTGGTGTGACCTGTGCAACTTTCCAGTCTTTGGGTACGGATCTTGTGGTGTCACCGCCAGACAGCACACTTGCTAGGTGGTAGCCTTTAAATCGGCCGCGGTACGTTAGTATACGCCGCCCCGCGTGTCGCCACTGTCAGTGATTGCAGACCGAGATCCGCCACACGGCAGGTCTAGAGACATTTCCTAGCACTCGTCCCAGTTGTACAACCGACTTTGCTAGCGATGGTTCGCTGACAAAATACGTTCTCATTTGCCGAGACGATAGCATAGCCTTCAGCTACGTCATTTGCTACGACCTAGCAAGGCGCCATTATCAGTTGCTATTGATATTGTAAAGAATATACAGACAAAAGCTAGGTTCAACATTAATGGATTAAAGTTAAGTATTCCACCAGTTACATCCTTTTTTTCTAGTCTAACTACCTCGTCCTGTTCCAGACCTCACGCCAGCTTGCGTGAGCTAAAACACGTGCCTTTCGGCTTCCTCTAAACCCCGTGGGTTGGCTCCTGCCAATCCACAACAGATCTTTCGTCGAGCGAACGGTTGTATATGATTGTTAAGTATGGAGGTAATGCATCAGCATAATCCGAAAGGAACCTAATTGGTTTATAGTCTGGACCAGAAGACTTGCTTTTATTAAGTGATTTGAGTTGCATCACGTTACTCATGTTGGCAGCTGTTCTCGATTCGAATTCTGGAATATTTACTTCGGCTTCTTTTGTGAAGGCATTTCGGAAGGCTGTGTTTAGTAAATTTGCATTGGCAGCACTGTCTTCGATAGTATCTCCATCGTCATCGCGCAGAGAAGGCATTGATTGTTCCTTGCCGCTAAAATATTTCACATACAACCAGAATCTCTTTGGATTTTCTGCCCGGTTTCGAGACAAAGTTTCGTTGTGGAGACTGTTATAGGCGTCTCGATTTGAACTCCACGCTAAGTTTCGAGCTTCTGTAATGGATCGCCAATATTGGGGATTCTGCATCTGTTTAAATTTGGCATGTTTGTTTCGTTGTTTCTGCAGCAGTGTTCTAACCCGTTTCCCTTGTGAGGAGCGCTGCAAGACCATCGCTTGAGCAGGCACAAGGCACAGCACTCTTTTCTAAAACCCTCTCTCTCTAGTTTTCGAAACTCTCCAAGTCATCCACCAATGATGATTGATGATTCCGAGTTCCATACAATCTCTGGCTGACTTTACCCAAGTTTATGAGTACCGCACCAGTGAAATTTCCGGATATTTGCAGAGGATCAGCAGGAGTGGAGATTTTTGTTTGTTTTGTTGACGGAGACACAGGCAGCAGTGACACAGACTTTCTAACTGCGTTCCTCTCCCCCCGTTAAGACTCTGTCTCTTGCATTTCCCGCAGAGAGTTGCCAACCTCAGGTTTTTTACGGAAATGAAGAAATTCTCCAGGGCATCTCGCCTCAGTGCTTTCTAAACTCACTATCGCATCACCTCCCTCTGCGGTACGTGCAAGCCCCGACTTGGGGAGAACTCGGCGGTGAGGCCCCTTCAGTCCTGCACGCTTAACGCGACAGCTTTATGTCCGTGCCCAAGGCTGGCTGCTTGCGGCCGTCCGCCGTTCCACTCTCTGCTAGTCTGCAGGGCCAAGTCGGAAAAATACTGCTTCTCACAAACCGAACTTAGCAGCTGAATACACTTCCTTGTGTGACCGTAGGCAACATTGTGGTTTTAACACGAAACATAACGACACCTTAGTAATTCAGTGAATAGACCTGGGTGGTACTAATTAGAAAATAAAATGTGAATAAATCATGTAAGGTGGTCAACATGTGTAATTAAGGTATCTCACATTTGTTTTCACAAAATAATAAGTAAATTACATTTGTCGTTGGTCACTGTGAGCGAGGCAACCCGGAGATGGTGAAGTGAACCATTTGGGTATATTATTTATTGATATTAATTCCTTTAACTCCTTATGTGGAGCATAGGAATGTAAGAAAGGATCACCATCTTGTTCTGTCTTTTGCTAGTATTTTCACTTCTTCCCATCCTATTCCTTGCTGTTGACCTTTGGCTTCAACTGATCGTCTCCATGTCATTCTGGGACTCCCTTTTCTCGGTCGTCCCTGCGGGACCCAATAAAGTGCTTCCTTCGCAATGTGTTCATTTGGTCTCCTAAGTGTATGTCTAACCGCTTCCTGAGTCCTATTTGCAGCTCAATTGGCTTCTGGCCGGTTCTTTGCCAGAGAGTTTCATTAGAGACGACATTTGGCCACCATATCCCCAGTATGTTCCTCGGACATCTGTTGTTGAATCTGGAGCTTATGGATCAGCTGCCTTGTCACTTCCCATGTTTCACATCCATATACGAGGGTCACTCCAAAAGAAATGCACACTATTTTTGCAAAAATACAGTTTTATTTCTGCATATGTGAAAGTTTTACAGCGTGTAGATACATCCTCCCCGCTTGTTTTCAAACTTAGTTCAACCTGTTCCCGTGAGTGGCGCCGTCACAGCATGTCTTCAAGATGGGTGCTACACTTGACGTTCGTCAGAAACAACGTGCTGTCATAGAATTCCTGTGCTGTGAAAACATCCACAAGAGGTTGAAAGAGGTGTATGGAGATGCTGCTGTCGATCGCAGTACAGTTAGTCGGTGGGCAAGCAGGTTACGTGATGAAAGCGGGCACAGCAATATTGAGGATTGTTCTCGCAGCGGCAGGCCTCGTACTGCACACACTCCAGACGATGTGCAGACAGTTAACAAATTGGTGACTGCTGACAGACGCATCACAGTGAACGAATTCTCACGCTACGTTGGGGTAGGGGAAGGAAGTGTTTGCAGAATACTGAAAGTGTTGGCGTTAAAAAAGGTTTTTGCCAGGTGGGTTCCCAGGATATTGACAGTGGTTCACAAAGAAACAAGAGAAACGGTATGCAGCGAACTTTTGGAACAGTATGCGAATGGTGGAGATGAATTTCTTTGAAAAATTGTGACAGGTGATGAAACATAGCTCCATCATTTTTCACCAGAGACGAAGAGGCAATCAGTGGAGCGACATCATGCAAATTCACCCAAGAAAAAAAAATTCAAAACCACACCTTCTGCTGGAAAAGTTATGGCTACGGTTTTTTCGATTCCGAAGGACTCTTGGTTGTGGACATAATGCCAAGTGGAACCGCCATAAATTCTGATGCATATGTGACGACACTGAAGAAACTTCAAGCTCGACTGAGTCGTGTTTGGCCATATCGGCAAAAGCACGGCCACATGTCAGTCAAAAAACCATGGAAGCCATCACAAAACTCGGATGAACAACACTGAAACACCTGCCTTACAGTCCTGACCTGGCTCCATGTGACTATCATCTCTTTGGGAAACTGAAAAACTCTCTTCGTGGAACAAGGTTTGAAGATGATGACTCCCTTGTGCACGCTGCCAACCAGAGGCTCCCAACAGGTCGTTGTGCGCTAAGTCCGTGGCTGGCGCGCTGCCAAGATGACGTCAGACGGCCTTATCGGCGCGGGATCAAAGGTCAAATGCTCATTGTGCTGACGTGACATGCTGTTACATACTCTATGCCTACAGTTCCTAGATGTACCCTTGTCCGGTTCTCAGCTACGCTACAGATCACTTTATTTGTGAAAATAAAAAGTACAGTCACCAACAAATTTTACATATTCACATACATCTTTACCTTTAATCCAAACAAATACAGATTCATTTACAGATATTTTCCTTCTGTTACGAGTATACAATGTTAGTGCAGAAGTTGACATATATGCTGATTTTCCAAAGTCTTCATTAGCCAATTCAGCCATATGATCGGTACGGTAGGCAATAATGTCTCTGTCTACAAAACTTTCAAGGCCAGGAACATTAGGTACTCCTGTACCACCTCGTACAATAGCTACAGTAAGCCAACCATTTCCATGACTGAATGTATCATTAAGGTCTATGCTAAAATTAATTCTACATCCAACAAATACACAGGGACCGTCGACGAGGGCATTAGCAGCAATGTTCTTCACGGTATTCCTCTTCTTGTCAGCGGCGGATGTAGTCAGTTCTATGTTTTCAATTGTTTTATATACTGTTTGTTTAACACGACGTCGATAGCGCAATGGTAATGGTTGGCTTACTGTAGCTATTGTACGAGGTGGTACAGGAGTACCTAATGTTCCTGGCCTTGAAAGTTTGGCTTACTGTAGCTATTGTACGAGGTGGTACAGGAGTACCTAATGTTCCTGGCCTTGAAAGTTTTGTAGACAGAGACATTATTGCCTACCGTACCTATCATATGGCTGAATTGGCTAATAAAGACTTTGGAAAATCAGCATATATGTCAACTTCTGCACTAACATTGTATACTGGTAACAGAAGGAAAATATCTGTAAATGAATCTGTATTTGTTTGGATTAAAGGAAAAGATGCGGGTATACAGGCGCTGGTTCCAAGATGGCGTAAAGCAGTTGAGAGGGATGGAAATTATGTGGAGAAATGAAAATATTGTTCCTAAAGGATGTATCTACACACTGTAAACATTCAAACATGTAGAATAAAAGATGGATTTTTAAAAAATAGTGTGCATTTCTTTTGGAGTGAGCCTCGTAGAAGCACAGATTTTGCATTACTTTCAAATATCCGCAGTTTGGTCCTCAATGTCATTTCCTTCCACCTCCAGATAGAGCGGAGAGTTGTAAAAGCGACTTTGGCTTTGTCGATGCGACTGTTAGTGTCCTCTGTTGCGCCACCATATGGTGTAATCATGCTTCCAAGATAGCAATACTTAAGCATCCTTTTAATTAACTGGTTCCCAAGCTTAAGCTCTGCGGTGTTGTTATCATTTGCCCCTATGTCTTTTGCTTTCGCGCATTAATTTTCAAATCGATTTTCTTCGCCGCAGATTTCAGATCTACTTTCTCTGTCATGTTGTTGAGACTGTGGGATAGAAGGCGAAGGTCATCTCCAAAATCTAGGTCTTCTAGATGTGTTCCATTAGTCCATTTTATTTCTCACACGTTATCCATTGCTTGCGTCATTACAAGATTCAGTATGATGTTTAACGGTATCGGTGAGAGCATGCAGCTTTGCTAAACTCCTGTTTTCACTGGTATTGGATCTGAATGGAGCCCTTGATGTTGAAACTGGCACTTTTAGTTTTCATACTTGCACTTGATACCAGCAATTATTTTCTTGGGAATTCCAAGTTTGAAGTGAGCTCCATATTTTTTTCTAACTATACTGTCAACAGCCGTTTCAAAGTCTACAAACAGCATGTAAAGCGGTGGCTTGTATTCATATGAATGTGCAGCTATTATTCTCAACGCGTTTATCTGGTCAATGCAAGAGCGACCCTCCCTGAATTCTGATTGTTCTGTTCTTATTTTCTTGGCTATATATGTTCTTATCCTGTTTAGGATTATTCGCGACAGGTTCTTGCTTGGGACAGCAGGCTGATGGCTCTCCAATTATTACAAACCTATAGGTCTCCTTTCTGGTGGAGCTTGAGGAGCAACAATCAGTCGTCCTTTTTTTAGATTTTCTTACGCAAATCCAGATTTCGGCTAGTGGCTAGCCATTCTCAAAGCACTATTTTCTATTCTCGATGCATGTAAGTCCCTATTGTTGGGGCGTTAGTCAAATTTCTTTGAATACTTCTTTGATTATTATTCAAAGAAATGTGACTGACGTCCGAACAACAGGGACTTATATGCATCGAGAATAGAAAATAGTGCATTGAGAACGGCTAGCCACTAGCCGAAATCTGGATTTGCGTAATAAAATCTAAAAAAAGTTCGACTGACTGCTGCGCTCTATAAGTTATAATCCACATAACAGTCGCCGAGTGCACCCACTTTCCGAATGGAAAGTAACCTGATGTCTTGATGAGCAAGCCTTTGTTCCAATGACTTGGTACCTTGTCATTCATCAATATGGTGTCAGGAGCGGATGTAAAATATCTGCTGTTATAGAGAGATCTACTTTAAGTAAATCTGGACTGATGTTGTCCAGGCCTGAAGCTTTTCCAGTTTTTATTTGTTGGAATGCCTTAGCGATTTCTTCTTTGGATGGCGGTTCTACGTTAATTAATATACACTCCTGGAAATTCAAATAAGAACACCGTGAATTCATTGTCCCAGGAAGGGGAAACTTTATTGACACATTCCTGGGGTCAGATACATCACATGATCACACTGACAGAACCACAGGCTCATAGACACAGGCAACAGAGCATGCACAATGTCGGCACTAGTACAGTGTATATCCACCTTTCGCAGCAATGCAGGCTGCTATTCTCCCATGGAGACGATCGTAGAGATGCTGGATGTAGTCCTGTGGAACGGCTTGCCATGCCATTTCCACCTGGCACCTCAGTTGGACCAGCGTTCGTGCTGGACGTGCAGACCGCGTGAGACGACGCTTCATCCAGTCCCAAACATGCTCAATGGGGGACAGATCCGGAGATCTTGCTGGCCAGGATAGTTGACTTACACCTTCTAGAGCACGTTGGGTGGCACGGGATACATGCGGACGTGCATTGTCCTGTTGGAACAGCAAGTTCCCTTGCCGGTCTAGGAATGGTAGAACGATGGGTTCGATGACGGTTTGGATGTACCGTGCACTATTCAGTGTCCCCTCGACGATCACCAGTGGTGTACGGCCAGTGTAGGAGATCGCTCCCCACACCATGATGCCGGGTGTTGGCCCTGTGTGCCTCGGTCGTATGCAGTCCGGATTGCGGCGCTCACCTGCACGGCGCCAAACACGCATACGACCATCATTGGCACCAAGGCAGAAGCGACTCTCATCGCTGAAGACGACACGTCTCCATTCGTCCCTCCATTCACGCCTGTCGTGACACCACTGGAGGCGGGCTGCACGATGTTGGGGCGTGAGCGGAAGACGGCCTAACGGTGTGCGGGACCGTAGCCCAGCTTCATGGAGACGGTTGCGAATGGTCCTCGCCGATACCCCAGGAGCAACAGTGTCCCTAATTTGCTGGGAAGTGGCGGTGCGGTCCCCTACGGCACTGCGTAGGATCCTACGGTCTTGGCGTGCATCCGTGCGTCGCTGCGGTCCGGTCACAGGTCGACGGGCACGTGCACCTTCCGCCGACCACTGGCGACAACATCGATGTACTATGGAGACCTCACGCCCCACGTGTTGAGCAATTCGGCGGTACGTCCACCCGGCCTCCCGCATGCCCACTATACGCCCTCGCTCAAAGTCCGTCAACTGCACATACCGTTCACGTCCACGCTGTCGCGGCATGCTACCAGTGTTAAAGACTGCGATGGAGCTCCGTATGCCACGGCAAACTGGCTGACACTGACTGCGGCGGTGCACAAATGCTGCGCAGCTAGCGCCATTCGACGGCCAATACCGCGGTTCCTGGTGTGTCCGCTGTGCCGTGCGTGTGATCATTGCTTGTACAGCCCTCTCGCAGTGTCCGGAGCAAGTATGGTGGGTCAGACACACCGGTGTCAATGTGTTCTTTTTTCCATTTCCAGGAGTGTATGTTGCACGAGTCCTTCCCCATTCATATTCAGTTGAGTTACACTGTCATCTGCAGTTTCACGGTGCAGAACGTTCTCAAAACGTTGTTTCCACCTCTGTACTTGGTCTTCTCGATTTGTGAGTAGTTTTCCTTGCTTCTCCTTGATTGGCATATAACCCCCAAATTTCTTATTTGACAGTTTCCTTGTGATGTTATATTGTGTCTTGTTATCGCCTCCGTTACCTCCTGCCTCCGCCTTAGCTGCGAAATTCTTGGTAAAGGTTCTCTTATCTTTTCTGAAACTCCTCTTCACCATCCTATCTAATATCCAGAGTTCCTGTTCTATTTCGTCTAACATCCCTCGTCTGTGCGCAATTTAGCCGGAGTTTTACCGTCTGCCTCTACTTATTGCATCCCATGTTTGGTCAGAGATCCAGTCTTGTCTGCAGTGGTCCATTGTTCGAAGAATTCCTTGAGCAGTCTGTGAATAGGTCGTTTTCGCTACATGCCATTGACACTCGATGTTATTCTCTTCGATTTCTCTGTTAAAGACTTCAAAACGATTTCTCAGTTGGATCGAGAACTCCTCTCGGAGTTTTGTATTGTCAGACTTTCAAAATTAAACTTAATCCTCTTCTGCCCGCAACGTCTCTTGTGTGCAGCTACTTTTAGATGGACTGTTGCCAGCATAAGGTGGTGGTCGCTATCGACATCTGCTCCTCTTTTATTCTTCACATCTAGGAGTGATTTGTGCCGGTTTCTGCTAATTGCAAAGTGGTCTATCTGGTTCTCTGTTCTGCCGTCTGATGAAAACCACGACACTTTGTGACATTGTTTATGGAGGTAAATGGAACCTCCAGTGATCAGGTTAAACAAGCCGCCCAAGTCTATGAGACGTTCTCCTGTGTCATATTGCCCGATAATCTGCTCTATTCCATGGTTGTCATTCATAGTTTTTGCATTAAATTCACCCGTCAGAGGGAGTATATCTCATTTTCGACACTTTCGCAGTGCTTCTTGAAGTTGCTGTAAAAATTGTCTTTCTCGTCATCCTCAAACACTTCTGTTGGTGTGTAACAGTGTACAATGGTCACTGGCCTTACCCTCGTTGCAAAGCGAGCGACTGTGATCCTCTATGCAATTGGGTGCCACTCTATCAACGAATGCTTTGCTTTCCGGTGTAGTATTAATACCACTCCTTCACTATGGGTTTCATCCTTTCTTCCAGAGTAGAGGAGGATATGTCCTTCCTTTATTCTTCTTTCTCCAGATCCAGTTATTCTTGTTTCACTTAATCCAAATATTTCTGACCTGTTATGAAATTCATGGAAAAGCATGCAAAAGAACATGTAAATTCGCTCCTTTTGCGTAAACGACGCACATTTTTTGGTAATGGGGCGAAGCACTGTGTTCAACACGGTCAACCCTACACGGCAAGAACACTTTCCAGAGCGACACGGTTCTATTAGGTGAACCAAATCTTTAGAGCGAACCCAGCTGATCCTCCCACGCAGGACGGATGGTAACTCGCTGAGCTGTTTTGGGCGGAGGGGGCTGTGGGACAACATTCAATGGCCGCAGGGAGAGTCACTACCTAATATCCGTATCCCCGTAGAAGACCCGCCTCATTTATTATTATTCACAGACTGCCTTGCTCCCCCCCCCCCCCCCCCAAAAAAAAAAAAAAGTCTGAGTTATTTCCGACATCACACCACCCTGTTTGGTGACCACATGGCTACCTTTTCGACCACTGCTCCAATGTTCTCACTAAAACAAATGCGAAATAACGACAGAAAACGAAATAATATCGCTTAGCAGTTTGCGACAGTAATGTTGCATATTTTTGGCAGTAACGTCACGAGTTATTGTAGTAATCTAAGAATTCCCGAACCACCGCCTATCTTTGAGCTCGGGGAATGCCGTACCTCGAAAACTGCAGTGGAGACGCATAACAATGCTTCAATCTGTGTGGAGTCCACAACATGCAGTTCCAGTGCAGAAATTATAAAAGGTAAGAAATAATACTGTCTGTCTCTGCTGTGTGTCCATTTTGGATTGGCAAGGTTATCTTTCCACCAGGTCGAGCTGATGTGGTTCAAAAATGGTTCAAATGGCTCTGAGCACTATGGGACTCAACTGCTGTGGTCACAAGTCACTTAGAACTACTTAAACCTAACTAACCTAAGGACAGCACACAACACCCAGCCATCACGAGGCAGAGAAAATCCCTGACCCCGCCGGGAATCGAACCCGGGAACCCGGGCGTGGGAAGCGAGAACGCTACCGCACGACCACGAGATGCGGGCAGCTGATGTGGTCAATACATTTATGGCTTAATAGAAAGTCAGAAAATTTAATTACGGCGAGGCGCAGTGAACGTAATTTTCGTTCTAGAATATATCATTTGTTCTTAATTGAGTAATCATTCGTATCCTGTACGAAGCGAACTTAATTGAAAACACTCAAATTTTTTCCAGTAATTGAATGCAGTGTGCAGCTTCCTTTCATTATTAATGGCTGTGTGAAGCCGGAACCATTTTCTAACTCTTAGTTTTGCCGTTTAGCATTCTGTAGAGCTTAGTTAACCTCTGAGCAGAGGAACATTATTAATGCTCGTCAGATGCATATTCCACGTCTCCAGTCATAATTTCCGTACTGGAGAATTAATTTTTTTGAGGTATTTTTATTTTAGGCCCCTTACAGGAATTGCTCATCCGAGACAGACTTTGGAAACTTAATTTATCTGAACTGTAGAGCTCAGGTTGCAGTTCATATTCGTCGGAAAAGGAATCGACCACAATACGATCATCACCAAAGCAACTACCGTACAGCCGTATGTTTTCAGACGTTATTTTATTCAAATAACCAGTTTGGACATGTCGTTAATGGCCTCTTTACCCCCATTTCCTCTTCATGTATAGACGATCAGGTACAACGATGTATGTATAACTGGAAATATCAATATCGGGATTGCATGAATTTTTTGTGGAGTGTGTGCTCGGAAGACTTGACAGCAACTGAGAGAATAAAATAACTTCTGAAAGCGTACGGCTGTTTGGCGATTTTTCTTTGGTCAATTTCTGACTGCCAGCTTCCCCGTATTCACGATAGGTATCCACAGAAGCACAACATGATCACGTCGTCGTCTGCACACAGGGAAATATTGACTCACAGAAACGTACTTTTACTACATGGATGAACGTTGTGGCTAATGGATACTCACATTTTATTACAATCATTCTCCAGTAATATTTTCCATTTGACAAACAGTATAATTAATTTTGTCGTGAATCGTTTTTGTTTAGACACTGTATTATCACCTGCTTCATCAGCAGTAGCAATACGCAAGTAAAGAAAGCAGATACTCTACTGGTCATTAAAATTGCTACACCACGAAGATGACGTACTACTGACGCGAAATTTAACCGACCGGAAGAAGATGCTGTGATATGCAAATGATTAGCTTTGCAGAGCATTCACACAAGGTTGGCGTCGGTGGCGACACCTACAACGTGCTGACATGAGGAAAGTTTCCAGCCGATTTCTCATACACAAACAGCAGTTGACCGGCGCTGCCGGCCGGAGTGGCCGAACGGTTTTAGGCACTTCAGTCTGGAATCGCGCGACCGCTACGGCCGCAGGTTCGAATCCTGCCTCGTGCATGGATATGTGTGATGTCCTTAGATTAGTTAGGTTTAAGTAGTTCTAGGTTCTAGGGTACTGATGACCTCAGATGTTAAGTCCCATACTGCTCAGAGCCATATGCACCATTTGACCGGCGTTGCCTGGTGAAACGTTGTTGTGATGCCTCGTGTAAGGAGGAGAACTGCGTACCATCACGTTTCCGACTTTGATAAAGGTCGGATTGTAGCCTATCGCGATTGCGGTTTATCGTATCGGGACATTGCTGCTCGCGTTGGTCGAGATCCAATGACTGTTGGCAGAATATGGAATCGATGGAATCAGGAGGGTAATACGCAACGCCGTGCTGGATCCCAAAGGCCACGTATCACTAACAGTCGAGATGTCAGGCATCATGGCTGTAACGGATCGTGCAATCTCGTCTCGATCCCTGACTCAACAGATGGGGACGTTTGCAAGACAACAACCATCTGCACGAACAGTTCGACGACGTTTGCAGCAGCATGGACTATCAGCTCGGAGACCATGGCTGCGGTTACCCTTGACGCTGAATCACAGACAGGAGCGCCAGCGATGGTTTACTCAACGACGCACCTGGGTGCACGAATGGCAAAACGTCATTTTTTCGGATGAATCTAGGTTCTGTTTACAGCTTCATGATGGCTGCATCCGTGTTTGGCGACATCGCGGTGAACGCACATTGGAAGCGTGTATTCGTCATCGCCATACTGGCGTATCACCCGGCGTGATAGTATGGGGTACCATTGGTTACACGTCTCGGTCACCTCTTGTTCGCATTGACGGCACATTGAACAATGGACGTTACATTTCAGTTGTGTTACGACCCGTGGCTCTACCCTTCATTCGATCCCTGCGAAACCCTACATTTCAGCAGGATAATGCACGACCGCATGTTGCAGGTCCTGTACGGGCCTTTCTGGGTACAGAAAATGTTCGACTGCTGCCCTGCCCAGCACATTCTCCAGATCTCTCACCAACTAAAAACGTCTGGTTAATGGTGGCCAAGCAACTGGCTCGTCACAATACGGCAGCGACTTCCCTTAATGAACTGTGGTATCGTGTTGAAGCTGCATAGGCAGCTGTACCTGTACACGTCATCGAAGCTCTGACTCAATGCCCAGGCACATCAAGGCCGTTATTACGGCCAGAGGTGGATGTTCTCGGTACTGATTTCTCAGGATCTATGCACCGAAATTGCGTGAAAATGTTATCACATGTCAGTTCTAGTATAATATATTTGTCTGCATTTCTCCTTGGTGTAGCAATTTTAATGGCCAGTAGTGTATGTTTCCTAGTACAGTGAGAAATAACATTGCTTCGGACTCGGGGGAAAATATGTCACTCTCTATTCAGTCCCATCGCTGCATTATGAACGGCTGAAGGGAAAAAGTTGTCGCGCCTGGAGACATACAGGATATACCGTAGCAGCTACCTTCATTTATTGCTGTATTATGGGTGATTCCCTCATTTTACAAGCATCTCCAAGATCTTCTAAGCATCAGGGTAAGGATGTGTTAGTTCAAAAGTTGGTGAAGAAATAAAAAAAAAACGGCAAGAGCTTATCCGCAAACCGATCGCTGTGCCATGTTTCGAGAAATGCGAGAGTCGCTTTCGTCTGTTGCTGCTGATAACAGACAGTACAGCGCCTTACAAAAGACGCAAGACAGAAATAGCTCTTTCCTAGCACTTGTCCCGTCGTACATTATTTGTCAGATTTGTTTGATTTTAATTTTATGTCCGGATGTTTCCGCTGTCGCTGCAGTTATCAACCTTACCTTCTTTTCCCCTTTCACCTACCATAATCATGATCTCGGAGTATCACTTGCAGTTTACGTCTGTGCTGACGGACGCCTTCGCCACCACACCGGTCGGCACTAGGAAACATTGTATAACAGGCGCTGAACTAGGCGTCCCTATGACAAGAGAAGAGCAAGACACGGCCCCAGGCTACCAGGCTATTCGTCAATAACTCTCCCTGGACAGCGTGCATATAGGCCGCCGCCGATGACCGAGCTGTCTCAAATTGTCAATCTCAGCACCTCAGTACGTCGCATCGGGACTCAATTCTCATTGCATCTCAATGCGTCGCACTGTGCTTTAGTCTCCCACAGTGATAATCGTCGCCTCACACCTGTGAGGTAACGTTAGTCATTGTGTGTAGTCGTGATATGTACACGGACAATATTCAAAAATTGGTACACGTTATTTGATTGCTGTTAACCACAGAACTTAATATTCCACATCACTCAAGTTAGTCAATTGGTCCCTGTAGTAAAGTGTATTTTAACCATGTGTGCATTTGTGTTGTAGTGAGGGGAAACCGACCACCCACCTATTATACCACCCTCTCCTCATACAGCCACAAACCACAAATCATTACAAGAGTGCACAAGCACCACAACGTTCTAAGTTATTTGCTCAATGTATTCCAGTCTCTATCTCCCTCTACAGTTCTTACGCTCTACAGGTCCCCTTGCTACTATAGAAACTGTTCCCTGATGTCTTAACAGATGTTCTGTCATACTGCCTCATCTGCCTGTTAGTGTTTCTCGCATTTTCCTTTCCTCGCCGATTATGCCGAGAACCACCTTATTCTTTATTAGTCCACTTAATTTTCAACATTCGTTTTAAACACCAAATTTGAACTGCTTCGAATCTCTTCTGCTCCTGTTTTCCAACAGTACATGGTTCCACTACCAAACAATTATGTGCTCCGAACGCACATTATTTGGAATTAGTTCCAAAGATTAAGACAATTGTTTCATACTAGTAGACTTCTCTTGTCCAGGAACGGCCTCTTTTGTTGTCTTAATTGGCTTTTTATGTCCTCCTTGCTTCGCCCGCCATGTGTTATTTTGCTGTCTAGGTAGCAGATTTTCTCCACTTCCTCTACTTTGTCGTCCAAATTTTTAAGTTAAATTATCATTAAACTCATTTCTGCTACTACTCATTACTTTCGTATTTCTTCACACTGCTGTTCATATTGTGTTATTATCAGACTGTCATTCTATTTACCGTCTCGTGTAGTCCTTCTTCACTCACTCAGGATAATCATGACAGCAGCGGATCTTAACGTTAATATCTCTCCACCCAGAATTTTAATCCCACTCTTGAACCTTTCTTTCACTTCCGTCATCGCTCTTATGGATTGAATAGTTGGTACTAAATACTCCATCCCAGTACAACATTCTTTATAGTCCGAGCTTCCGTTCTCGTTGTTCAAAAACGGTTCAAATGGCTCTGAGAAGAATGGGACTTAAAATCTGAGGCCATCAGTCCTCTAGAACTTGTTGTTGTTGTTGTTGTTGTTGTCTTCAGTCCTGAGTGGTTTGATGCAGCTCTCCATGCTATTCTATCCTGTGCAAGCTTCTTCATCTCCCAGTACTTACTGCAGCCTACATCCTTCTGAATCTGCCTAGTGTATTCATCTCTTGGTCTCCCTCTACCATTTTTACCCTCCACACAGCCCTCCAATGCTACATTTGTGATCCCTTGATGCCTCAGAACATGTCCTACCAACCGGTCCCTTCTTCTTGTCAAGTTGTGCCACAAACTCATCTTCTCCCCAATTCTATTCAATACCTCCTCATTTTTTATGTGATCTACCCATCTAATCTTCAGCATTCTTCTGTAGCACCACATTTCGAAAGCTTCTATTTTCTTCTTGTCCAAACTATTTATCGTCCATGTTTCACTTCCATACATGGCTACACTCCATACAAATACTTTCAGAAACGACTTCCTGACACTTAAATCTATACTCGATGTTAACAAATTTCTCTTCTTCAGAAACGCTTTCCTTGCCATTGCCAGTCTACATTTTATATCCTCTCTAATTCGACCATCATCAGTTATTTTGTTCCCCAAATAGCAAAACTCCTTTACCACTTTAAGTGTCTCATTTCCTAATCTAATTCCCTCAGCATCACCCGACCTAATTCGACTACATTCCATTATCCTCGTTTTGCTTTTGTTGATGGTCATCTTATATCCTCCTTTCAAGACACTGTCCTCTAGAAGTTAGAACTACTTAAACCTAAATAACCTAAGGACATCACACACATCCATGCCCGAGGCAGCATTCGAACCTGCGACCGTACCTGTCACGCGGTTGCAGACTGTAGAAACGCTCGGCTACTCCGGCCGCCGTTCTCGTTGTTTCCCCTTGGTTCTTGTACATACTATATATTATCCTTCTCTACAGCTTCCTCCTACGTCTCTCAGAACTTCAAATATCTTGCACTATTTAACGTTCTCCTACGCTTTTCACAGGTAGACAAACTCTATGCACGTGTCTATTTTTATATGATGCTGTTTCCACTGTCAAGTGCAACTTGAGAACTGCGTTTCTGGAGCCTGTACCTTTTATAAAGACAAACTGAACATCATCTAGCATTATTCTCAGTTTCGTTTTCCATGTCGCTATCGAAAGAAGGAAATTTAGTGTGATCTTAATGAGCTTAGTATCTCGGACATCCTCTGTTTCGATGTTAGTACAAGAAATAATGACTGAAGAGATAACTTTGATCTACTGCCTGAATTTACTCCAACTCAAATTTCTTACAACTTTTCGGCGAATCGATAAATTGTTCCTTTGATTGTACCATAAGCTCGTCTTGGCGTATTCAGCTTTTATTTCCCAGGAGAATTTGGTTTCACATGTATTTCCAATGGCGCTCTTTCGTGTTATAGTAACATTCCTTCTCTGATTTCCATTCTAGGAACATACTTTCAATACGACACTGCCTTTAACAGTGCATACTTATTTTTAACATAGGTCCAAGGACGTTCTTGACTTTGTGACGCAACCTTTCACACTTTCTCTCTACGACTGAGCCTTATGTCTGGGTAACATTGGTTGCTAAAAGTCTGTTTCTGTCACGCTAACAAACCTTATATATTTTTTTCTGTTGGCATACTCATTTCGAATTTAAAAGCGGAATTGTGACCACTACTGTTTTGTTCTGCGTACAGTAAATGGGAAACACTAGTTAAGTAAGAATCTCGAGGGATCTGTGCAACTAATCAAAATAAGAGCTTGCAAATTTTATGTATTATGCCTCCCAGACTATTTCCAAAGGTTTCATCCTTTTTAATACCTGACGCATGTGGCTAAAATAATGAGTACTCTTTTTGACCCATCAGTGGGGCAAGTCTTTATCCACGTTACTTCACGAAGGTAAGTAATAATTGTCTTTATACAACTGACACCTTTAGTTCCAAAATTTTCCAGATTGCACCGTGTTAACCTTACCATCTATGTTGCTACTGTTCAATTTTCTCGAAATGGAAAATGTCGCAGCGACATATTTCAACGACATATTACCTGGACATTCCTGCCGTTGATAAATGAAAGTAATTCTCTGACGCCGCTATTGGGCATTGCCAGAAGCGGCGCAGACCCCGCTGAAATAACTCAGTGGAATGTGTAATGTGTCGCATTTGATGCTCCACGTGCATAATTTAACCCTTCGAGCTGTGTTTCCTGGCAAGTGGTGAATAATACACGGTTGTAAATTCAGAACGGCAGCTTTAATTAGCTGCCGATTCACATGTGTGTATGGGTGATTAATCAGTGTATTGTCACGTGTAACTGTTACGTTATATTCCGGCAATTCCGATCGGTTTCACTGATGCAAAACAGAACAATCCGAAAGTTCTGGTGAAATGCTGTATCCCTCCCTCCCTGGAGCAATCAATACATTCATACATGTTCGAAGGACAGTGGAAGGAGCTGTAATAGAAGGAATTTGCGATTTGCAATTATTACAGAATGTGTTTACGTAAGTGACAGGCACGAGACGAGTGATCATGTGAGAATCTCAAAGCTGAATTGTAGCACAGTGTAGTCGTTACATTCTCGGTGTTAGTGAGGAGAACAGAAGCCGTGTCACGGCAGCAGCCTAAGTGAAAAATAACTTCTATTTTGATCATATTTGTCAAAAACGGTTCAAATGGCTCTGAGCACTATGGGACCTAACTTCAGAGGTCATCAGTCTCCTAGACTTAGAACCCTATTTGAACCTAACTAACCTAAGGACATCAAACATATCCATGCCCGAGGCAGGATTCGAACCTGCGACCGTAGCGGTCGCGCGGTTCCAGACTGTAGCACCTAGAACCGCTCGGCCACTCCGGCCGGCCGTACTTGTCATTTTGTTTTCACAGAACGCCTGTGACCTCATTAAACTTGGTTATAGAATTGGTCAGTTGAGCCTCACATAAATTTTGTTCATTGTCTATACGGGTTTTCAGTAACCCGTAATGCTTCTTAACAGGCGTTTGCGTCACAACGCAGTAGAACTAAGTGTCTCCTTAAAGCCGTCGGCACACGGACCGTGCTGTCGAACGTTAACGTTGAGCGTGCCAAGTTCAACGTGCTGCTGAACGCTCAGGAACGATGCGACTTGTGCATACGGTACGTGGGCCCCAATGTGGTATACGCGATCGCAACGCACTCCAGCGGCAGTTGAGGGATGTTTCTAGTTCGTAAATCACACTGTTTACTCAACGGGCGCGCGTAAAATTACCACGTTAGCTCTATTAAAATGCACATTTCCTCCATCGTCCTCGAAAAGGAAAGTATCATGTCCAATTAATATGGACACAAGTTTATAAAAGTTCCATTACAAACAGTGCGGTACAAATTTGGAATACTCCTCCGCATAAGAATAATAAGTAATGTTTATTATTTCATAATTCCCAATTTTAAGTAAAACTCCAAGGTCAGTCTTACTTGATCGCTGTTCCTACCCAGTAGCAGAATCTTTGCAACATGTGAATTACCAAGCGTAAAAGAAAAGGGAGCAAAATAATTTTATACTAGTAGCGCAAGCAAAAAAAGGTGAACTTATATTTACATAACATCAAATATTATAGTATATACTTATATTAAACCAATAATAAAGTATCAGAATCTAATAAAAACGCGAATGTTAGGAAGAAAAATTTTAAAGTGTCAATATGCGAACTACCGTCCCGAGAAAGCAGCCACTACAAAACAGTGGTTTTACTCATTACGCTACACCAACAACACACAGCCGGCATCTAAGTACAGTATGTTACACGTTGCTGAAAACACTAATCGTAGATATGTTACTAATCGAAATTTAATTATAACAAATTGTATCAAGAAAAATGCGTTTTGGGTGGATCTTTAGCGTGTTGCTGCCTTCAAATATCCTACTCTCATAATACGCAAGTTACAATAATTATTTTGCCACGAATATGATGTTTCTCATTATTTTATTGGAACGAATCACACAGTTAACAACGGGTTTTCCAGTGATTCTCAATTTGCTGGTGCCCAGAAACGGAATATATACATATAGGCTTGAAATGAATGCCAATATGGCGCGTCAAACATCTGTACTGAAGAGAGATGGCGTGCGTGTGACGTTGGTGGCGTTGTGCCATTTCATTGGTCAACGCTCAGACGCACGCTCAGAATATCCGACTTGCCAGATACTGCTCTGCACGTTAGGGAAGACTCCCGAACGTGCTATTCCACGCTATGACGTCAGAAATTCGGCACGCTCAACGCTCAACGTTCGGATGCACGGTCCGTGTGCCGACAGCTTAAGGCTACTCCTACAGGAGTCACTGAATATGTTCCGTGAGTCACTTCTTACATTCCTGGCTTGACGAGCACTATCGCAGCCGAACATTCTCCGACTGGTCCGGTGAATCATCTGATTTTCATCTCTTCTCAGTACCTAAAAACTGAAATCGCTTGCTCGTTGTCATCTTTATGTGCAGGCTAATGTCAGGAACTGCTGTAGAGATTTTGATCCAGTTTTCATTAATAGATACACTGATTAACGAGGTAGGTTTTTGTATACAGGGTGATTTTGTTACACCGTGTACAAACTCTAGATATTGTTCGATGAGAGGATACGGCACAAAGGAGGTCTAATGAAGTTTTATCCGGAAATGCATGGTTTCCGTGCTAGAGATTATTCAGTCATACATTGTTACAGGGACTATGGGCTAATATGGATTGTACCATGCAGCCACAGTTACAGTACGTGTTCGAATGGTTTCCATGTGCCTCAACCCATGCGTGTACGAGCCGTAGCATGTTCTCTCTCACACGTTCACGTCGGCTATGCTTCATCCGACCTGTGTCAAAGGCAGTATGAATACGCTGCTCCAGTGTCCCCACATCTGGAACGGGCTCTGCATACACGATACTGTTGACATAGCCCTACAACCAGAAATCGCATGGGTTGAGATCCGGTGAACGAGCAGGTCACGAAGCTGGGCCCCCTCATTCGATGCATCGACCAGTGAAGACACGACTAAGATGCGTCCGGAAGTTAACGTCGAAATGGGCTGCAGCACCATCGTGTAGCAGCCACATGACCCTTCGAATCATCAATGGCCCTTCTTCCATCAGGGGAGGCAAAGTCAGCCGCAAGAAACGCCGATAGTACCGGCCTGTTAGGCGACGTGGGAGGATGACTGATCCCAAAATACGATCGCCAATAATACCAGCCCAAACATTCTTGCTGCACCGATGCTTATGACTCGCTGCCACCATACCATGGGGGTTCTGCGTATTATCCTACAGATGACTGCTCTGAAAGTAAAAGATGCCATTCCACATAAATGTGGCCACAAATCCCAGAATCGTGCATGTCTGGTGAAGAAAGCACTGACGAAACTGCCCTCCATGTAGAAAACCTTTCGCTAATAAATCCTTCACACGATGCAAATGATGAGGTTAGTAACCACTGTCACGGAGAATCTTCCGCACGATCGTCTGGATTACACTGTACTGGCGGGCCAACTGCCTGGTACTGACACGGCGGTCGCCTTACACAGTGTTAATCACATTTTCCTCGAAGCCTCGTGTCCGAACTTTTCCGCTACATCGTTTGTGATCTCTTGCTTCCTGAAACGAACCTGTCTCAGAGAAACGTCGAAACACTGTTGCAAACATTCAATGCTGTGGTGATAGTTGGTGGGGATAGGTCTCCTGATAAAACCTTGCTGACAGCCGCCCGCTGCCATTTGCCTTTCCGTAAGTAAACACTATGTCGGCAAGTTCTCAATTCGAATATGGAACCGGTGTGCACAACGTTGAATCACATCCACTACAAGGTGAGTCGGCAAGAGAAGTGAATCAGACATAACATTACCAATTACTATGGTAGGAGAGGGCGTTAGGGCTTGACGTATGAGGAACAGTACCATCCTCTAGGAGGAAACTATGTGTACTGTAACTGTGGCTGTAGCTGCATTGTACAGCGCATATTAGTCCGCAGTCTCTGTAACAATGTATGACTGAATAAATGGTCTGTAGCATGAAGAAACAATGTATTTCCAGAAATAAGTTCATTATACCTTTTTTTGTTCCGCATCCTCACATCGATCAATCCCTAGAGTTTGTACATAGTGGAAAAAAAAATCACCTGTGTACTGTATACGTATTTGGCACAAATTGCCTGAAGAATAACAAATTAAAGTTAAGTTTTGAATACTATGCCACTGTCACCTAGTACAACACTTGCACAACTCGAGAGAGCAGCAGAGGCTCGAGAACACAGCAAGCGGAACCAAACTAACAAGTGGTGCAGTGGTCTGGTGGAAGTGGGGCTTCACACGCCGAGCAGGAATGTTGTTAGTTTTCCGCCTCACCGCAGTCTTGCGCGCTCCTGGGCAGCTTTTCCTCAGAGTTGTTTGTGTCTTCGTGTGTGTCACATAGTCGTCAGGTCCGTAGCGTTAGTTTTGTGTGTCCGTAGGTAGCGACGTAGTCCGCTTCATAATGTCAACCACGGTTTCCAAGTGTGACAAAAGGCACAGTATGCCAGTTCAATTGATTTTTCACGAGTCTTCAGGACATAGTCTCCGATCTTGAACCAGGCAAACTTCAGGTTCCTGTTGTGCCTTTTAGATCTTTGTTCTGCTTTCTGCTTTGTTTTTTCTGTTACCAATTCTTTCTTATGGGCTAGTCATAGATCTGTACACGGTTTTTCCTCAATTATACATTTGCCCTTATTATTGAGCAGGATTTCCACAGGTGTGAACGGAGTAGATTCATGAGGGAAGGTATACATTACACTCTCAAAATCAGATACGAATTTGCCCCATGCTCGATGGTTATGGTGGCAATAGATCCTACATAACTTTCCTATTTCCCTCATATACCGTTCAACAGAGTTACTGGACGGATGGCTACACCATTCTGCTCCATGCCACCTTTCCAAATTTTGGAATTGAATTGGGTCTGACCCCCATGAACCATGGACCTTGCCGTTGGTGGTGAGTGTTTGGTGCCTCAGAGTTACAATAGCCGTACCGCAGGTGCAACCGCAACGGAGGGATATCTGTTGAGACGCCAGACAAACGTGTGGCTCCTGAAGAGAGGCAGCAGCCTTTTCAGTAGTTGCAGGGGCAACAGTCTGGATGATTGACTGATCTCGTGTCGTAACATTAACCAAAACGGCCTTGCTGTGATGATACTGCGAATAGCTAAAAGCAAGGGGAAACTACGGCTTTGAGTTTTCCCGAGGGCATGCAGCTTTACTGTATGGTTAAGTGATGATGGCGTCCTCTTGGGTAAAATATTCCACACGTAAAATAGTCTCCCATTCGGATCTCTGGCCGGGGCCTACTCAGGAAGACGTCTTTTTCAGGAGAAACAAAACTGGTGTTTTACGGATAGGAGCTTGGCAGGTAGGTTAGAAAATTGAAAAAGGGAAATGGATAGGTTAAAGTCTGATATAGTGGACTCTGACCACAGCCTGTTATTTATGAGCTGTCGGTTAAAACTGAAGAAACTGCGAAAAGATGGGAATTTAAGGAGATGTGACCTGCATAACCTGAAAGAACCAGCTCACGCCATTACCCTCGCAGCACGATCCTGAAATTGTTGTTGCCATGCTGGCAGTGTCAGCAGTGCAACATGAGAAACGTCGTATCCAGTATGGTGAGGAGTCTGATACGTCCACTCGTCACCCACTCCTGCCTAAAGTAACTTTGTCGGTTGATCTGTCTTGTAATTCTGCGTTTAGCACTCCTGATGAGGGCGGTGGTGAGAAAACAGCTACTGACAAGGAAGATCAAAGAGTGTCTTAGATCAGCAAAGGAGAAAAGAGACCCACTTGCCATGTCAGGAATACACCGTATACCATGCACATGCTGAAAAACTTGTGTCTGAACGTCTGGATGATAAAAGAACATAAGCGACATTGCAGGTTGGGCAGGTGGAGAAATCGACCGTGGCAGAGCACGCACTGGGTGAGACCGACCACGTAATAAAATTCGCTGAGACTGAAGTTCTGGCTGTAGAGAAGCACTATCACACCCGCATCTTTAGAGAAGCTGTAGAAACACAAAAACACGCGAACAGTTTCAACAAGTAAGAGGAAAGCCTTACGGTAAACGGATCCTGGCTTCCCGTACTGCAGCGAACGACCGTCGCAGGTAGCAAGAGGAGAACCGCACCGGAAATGACCGCGGAGAAGCCCTCGGACGTTGGCGCGCCAGGTACATATAGTCTGCGGCCGCGAGCCCGGCTCCAGTTCACCACCGGCAGTGGAGGGTGAAGCTCTGACAATGCTGGCGAAACGTCAGTAAAATCATTTGAACCTGAGACAGAAGCCAATCGGCAGTTTGTTTAGTGATTATGTTTTTGTACTCTTACCAGTGATTTAAGATCTGTTTCCTTTAGGCAGCCCTTTGTGAGTAATATTTGCTACCTTATTTTATGATGCAATTTTTGTGCTTATAGCCGTGATCTCCTAAGAAGATGCCGATTGTCGCTCATGTAATTTGTATTTCTCTGGGCTATATCTCCTCCATATAGTGTTTGTTAGCAGCGTCTTTAGTCTTGTGAAGCACGAGCCCGACATTTCGGCTGTGGCTACAGTGGAAATGGTCACTTTGGAGGCCTGTCTTCTGCAAGTTAAGTTTAGTCTTTCCTTTCTTAAATCTCTCATATACTTGCAGTAATATTGCGCCTGAAAGCTCATGTGTGAGCCATGATGTAATTAAATTTTCAGGTAGTTCCTCTGCCCGTTCAAACATTTGCGTTTATTCTTGGTGTGCTGAGGGAAATTTAATGTAATTATCGTTCTGATCGTCATCTCCTGTGATTTCTATTTTTAATTATAGCTAGCTGTTCTTTGGTGGATCTGAATTTGTCACAGTATCCGTTCTATGGATGTAAGAAAATTTGTCAGATCTGCCATGCTTGGGTGTTTTTTCTAAATTACCTGCTCTTTACTTAATAATTGTAACTCTTTAAGAAGATTGTTCGAGAGTTATCTTTTACTTATATATTGCTTAAGAGGGGTATTGTTATGACGTATTTTTTTATTTTTTGCTGACACTAACTACGTTGGATTAGCAAGAATTGGAAGTTCAGTCATGTAAATCTGTGGTTAAAATTTAAAGACACTTATTTTCATTTAACATACTCTTGTGTTCAGAGATATTATTGTATTTTGTTTGGTGCTATCATGATCACGGTAAATAAATGTGATCATTCAAAGGACAAATGCTGCTAGAATTACAAGACTGAACACACATGGGCGAGGCGATCTCGGTGCACACATATACGGACGATATGTCCTCCTGCTGAGATGCTGTTGCTCTAAGCTACGTTGGATACCTTTAATCTCGTGTTCTGAATACCTCGTATTTGGTATCTGCATCAAAAAAGGCAAATGATAAATCATAAATTACAGAGTTGAGAACGTTGTCGTTCTGGGTGAGACTGGTCGATACACATAAATCTTTACGAGATACAATTGATCGTCCTCCTCTCCAAGTGGCTAAACCTAATTGGAAATTGGTTACAGAGAAGATAGAAGGCGCTCTCCTGGAATATGATCAACGTTTGCTTCACCTGCTTCAGAGCTGGCACCGGTTTAAAAAACATTTAGCGTTTCTAACTCGACCTCCTGAGACTGCTGTTCCGGCTAATACCCTGTTGCGTCCAGATTCCTCATGCTTTCCGAGGACAGAGTCAAATACAACTCCGCATGGATGTTTGGCCTCTATGTTCATCATATTGTAGATGGAGCAGGCAGTACAGTCCCACTCGCCTTACACCGATACATGGACATTGTGTATGAGAATATATTGTACATGCCACGGTACGAGACTTAATTGCCAATATGTTGAACCTTGTTCTTCACCGTCGAGGTATCGGCTCAGTTAGATGGTCCTTATGGTGGTATTCAAGTCATCGCCACTTTACATACATTTTTTTGTGGAAAAGTGGTGGTGCCAAGTAGAATTAACTCCAAGTTTTGTTGTATTCTTCTTTGAGTAGCAAGTGTAAAAGAAGAAAAAGCGGTAAGCGTCACGCAATGCAGATAAAAAGTCTGCAAGTTCGATTCTCCTCGAGGCCTAATTTTTTTAAAGAACATTTCGGGTGTCTGCTAAAGTTATGTATGCTGAGAAACAAAATGTAGTTGAGCCTCCGGCTGGAAATCTAAAGGATGAGGAATCGAAGTCTCAATGGGTCACTTTTTTTCACTATGCCTTTTAACCTCTCGATGACAATTTCAGACCTCCAATTTCTGCCTCTCTCAGATTAGCAATTGAAATTCGCACGCTTTATTCACTGTAAATTCTTCTAACAATGTACACTGAGATACTCAGCTTTGAAGTCTCGTAATAAATATGGTCAATAACGATAGGAAAACTACCCTATCATCAGTCTGTGATGTGGGGCTTACAGGTTTAAAGAATCAAATATTTTTAACCAGTAGTTACCGAGCATTCGTTTGATAACAACTGCACAGCGATAAAACATGCGATCGAAAATATATGGTTTCTAATTTTTTTATGTTCCCCGTAAAACGTTTTCCGAAAAACCATTTCCTTAATTTCAGCAACTTAGCTCAGTTACTTACAGTACATTCTTTTAGCAGCAAAGCAGACGATTCAACTTTCAGCTTTCTACTTTCTTCGAATCGAACCTATATGTGCAAAGGGTTATTTTAGTGACGGACATAAAGGGTCTACAACGAAGAATTGCGGAAGTGGGTCTCAACAATGCATCACAGCTTCACAAAGGAAGTGCTATAACACGAGCTTGAACTTGAGAGTTATTTATTTTTTGTCTTTCACGTGTGCCACCTCAGCTAGCTTCCGATACACTCTGAGTCACTCACACAGATACACTCCCATAATTAGCACACCGTATTTACATTGTTTGTGAGCTTACAATACTATGTGCTCGTATCATTGCCGTGAGATTTAACTCTAAACACCAATTCGGAATGGAACATTTAACATACGTGCCTCCAGATAACTTCCTTGCCGTGCACGGCTTACTCTACGTAAGTTATATGAAACTGTTGGTGTTCAGTAAGTTCACGTTGTTCCCCGAAATTTACTTATAACTCTTCACAGTGGCCCGCCAATAGAATAGGTCACACGACACAAGTCGTCTGGCCGTATTAGATACGTAATGCTAGCCGTGCGGATCCCGCCTGGATCGCTAGTCCCGCACAAAACAGCATGGAACTATTTTGAAGTACGGGTGATAAATTCTCAATTGGCATCCACGCAGTTTGGTAACTCTGCGAGATGCAGTCGTTAATGAGTATCCTAGCCAATATAGGTTTACCTGCATTATCCCCCGAACTCTTTTAGTAGCAGTACTTAGGCATGGAGGTGACAATTTTGTACGTTATGCTTATTTGGCGTGAAAGAACAACGCTTTTGTATCAAGGGAGAGAGACAAATCTCATGGATTTTCCTGCAGACACGGAGTATTCAAGAGATAAGTGTTTGAAAATAATTCCCTATAACCTTAAATTGCATGAAACAGGAAAGTGAGAATGAAACGCTACACACAGTATTTACAAGCCATGGAAATCTTTCTCAATCAGTCCTTTGCCCATGTCCCCTACCCACCTCCCTGACAAGCACACAAAAGGTGTGCGACATATTCTCTCTCTCTCTCGCTCGTTCCTGCCTCTTTGATCACGCGCAAAAATAACGTATTGGCTGCAGCGTCGCGGCGGTCTCGTACAGTGATTACGCAGCTGCCGCCCACCTCTGCGCAGTGTTTCCCGATAATTACAGCCCGCGGAGGCAATACAGAAGCGCATTCCCCGGCGCTGTGGCTCTCCCCTGGACCTACCTCACCAGACACAGCTGCTCCACGAGCTAACTAGGGACATAATCAGTGGCTTAGGGCAGGCGAATCTAGACTGAGCTGCGAATAGCTGTAAAAACTGCTAGGCGGGGACTGTCGGAATATTGAATGATTGAAGCATCGTTGAATTGAATTTTTCCGGTACAGCCCACCCCTTTGGTGACGACATCTGAAAGCTATTTATAGAGAAAACATTCCTCTCCCGGCTTCTCGTTGCTTAGTTGTGAATAATAAATGATTTCCCTTGCTACAGGCTACCGAACTGTAGACAGTGTATCTATGTGGTATGGCTGCTACCTTTAGGTGTCCTAGCAGACCTAAAAACAGCAGCAAATGGAAATGGGCACCCTAGATGAGTAAGTTATGTAGACTGATATGAAATAATATAGGAGAAGCGTGACACATCTGTTGTTGTTATTGTGGTCTTCAGTCCTGAGAGTGGTTTGATGCAGCTCTCCATGCTACTCTATCCTGTGCAAGCTTCTTCATCTCCCGGTACGTACTGCAATCTACATCCTTCTCAATCTGTTTAGTATATTCCTTTCTTGGTCCCCCTCTACGATTTTTACCCTCCACACTGCCCTCCGATATTAAACTGGTGATCCCTTGTTGCCTCGGAATATGCCCTTCCAACCGATCCCTTCTTCTTGTAAAGTTGTGCCACACACTTCTCTTCTCCCCAATCCTATTCAATAGCTCCTCATTAGTTATGTGATCTACCCATCTACTCTTCAGCATTCTTCTGTAGCACCACATTTCGAAAGCTTCTTGTCTCTTCTTGTCTAAACTATTTATCGTCCACGTTTCGCTTCCATACATGGCTACACTCCATACAAATACTTCAGAAAAGACTTCCTCACACTTAAATCCATACTCGATGTTAGCAAATTCCTCTTCTTCAGAAACGCATTCCTTGCCATTGCCAGTCTACATTTTATATCCTATCTACTTTGACCATCACCAGTTACTTTCCTCCCCAAATAGCAAAACTCGTTTACTACTTTAAGCGTCTCATTTCCTAATCTAATTCCCGCAGCATCAGCCGATTTAATTCGACTACATTCCATTATTCTCGTTTTGCATTTGTTGATGTTCATCTTACATCCTCCTTTCAAGACAGAAGCAGTGGTTGGGAAGGGAGTGAGACAGGGTTGTAGCCTCTCCCCGATGTTATTCAATCTGTATATTGAGCAAGCAGTAAAGGAAACAAAAGAAAAATTTGGAGTAGGTATTAAAATCCATGGAGAAGAAATAAAAACTTTGAGGTTTGCCGATGACATTCTGTCAGAGACAGCAAAGGACCTGGAAGAACAGCTGAACGGAATGGACCGTGTCTTGAAAGGAGACTTAGCTATGGGCCCATAATTTAATCCACAAAAGGAAACTAAAGTTCTGGCCTTTTGTGGAAAAGAATTTAGAGCTAAAATCATAATCGAAAATAACGTATTGCAACATGTCTACGTATTTAGCAACTTTATGCTTATGATACCGATCCTAAAACAAACTGTAAAGGAAATAAACAGGTTATGTACGATTAAGAGCAAGGTCCTGAATAAAATTTCCGAAGACACAGAAGAGCACAGTGCTGTACCTACAGTATAGTACACCCAGGAGCGCAAGATACCAAGATTGGTTGTTTAGGGGTAGTGCCTTTGACTAATAATCAACACGTTCCAGGTTCCAACAGCGCCACCACTTAAATTTTGAATAAAAATCATCAGCAATGGTGGCCGAATACAACAGGCATAAGAAGTCACCTTCGTTCTGCCGACAGCCTTGTGACAGAGGGCGGGGGAGCGTACAGAGGTTCAGGGCACTCTCTTGCCCTTGGGGTAGAAAAAGACTATATAAAGCGGAAGGCTCAGCAATGATCAACGGCATGAGGACGCACAAAGCAATTGAAACCACTGTATTAAAGACACATACAATGTGTATCCTTAGGACATGCGGCCTGTAATTGAAAGATTATAGTGACGGTCTCTCTGTTGGCAAAAGATTCTGCATAACTCACCCCTTCGCATCGCCGGTATGGTATTTGCAAGGAGGAGGTGACCATTACAAAAAGACTGAATAATTAACGAAAGGATAACGTACTATTACTTGGGGCGTCGAATGTCAGAATTTTGAACGTGGTATGGTACCTAGAAAACTTGGAAAGCGACGTGCTGAGGTTCAGTCTACATGTAGTGTATGTCAGTGAAATGCGTCATTGGACAGCCCACCAGTGACGACATGCTGATAGGGTTATCCTGGCGGTTTAAATCCCTTTTCCAAGAGGTAAAAGCTGCTATAGACGCCCTGTATCCAGTAGGACTTGATATTTTTGAAAATATCGTGGAATCTGATATATCAATAATTAAAAAATATCAATATCAGGCCTCGATACATCGATAAACTCAACCAGCCTTTAAAAATATCGGCTGCACATTGGAAATATACTGCCGGTTTTAAGAGCTGGCTATTTAAGTATTGAATCATTACGCCAACAAGCTAGCAGCCTCCTTACAGCAAGAACTGAAAGGAAAACGATGCACTTTCGCACTTGACGATAACCACTTTGTTATCGATGGTAAGTGCACGTAAGTGGCACAATAAGATATGTCCAATGGGTCCGTCGTTCAGTTGCGTCACGTATCTTAATGTCGACTTGTTTTTTCATTTGTGCAAACGCCAGCGAACTAGCAACTATAGTTTCAAAATTTCGCGATGAAGCTAAACGTTTCAGTTCCTGTTGGTAGTGCCGAACGTCGATTACGCCAGCATTTCCTCCCACAAGTCTCCGGTCATTTAGATTTTCATTCATGATTTTCAGCTACTATGTGCTATGAAGAAATAGCACACTAGTTGCGTTGAAAATTGTTTTCTCATGCAATGGTGTGCTATTTCTTCATACTGGAAATCTTGTTATTCCATTCACACCGCCACCCACCAGTGCAGTCTGACTCCTTTGTGCCACATATACCTGCTTCACACAGTCAAAGAGGAAGACTGGACGAGATGAAAGCTCAAAGAGTATTAAGACTCCTTCATAGAGTGAAACTAAAAGTATGTTGTTCTACAGTTTCGAAAGAACAATTTCAAATAGCTACGGGATGTTGCAAAAAAAAGTATATATATATGAAATACAAATAATGGTGCTCGATATTGCCATTTAGATACCGATATATCGCTAAAGCGGTTCAAGAGACGTCGCCGGTGTGCATCGATACATTGTTGAGAAGATATCGATATTTTATCGAAAGCTCCAGTATCGAGGCCGCATCGAAGCAAGGTCGATGGCCTGGTGTTCGGGAGATCGTACGGAGCCAGCCCGCATGCAGAAGCGCCGGCTGCGTAAGCCATGTCTACTGACACAACTGAGGTGGCAGGGCCAGCCGCGTTGGCCGAGCGGTTCTAGGAGCTTCAGTCCGGCACCGCACGAATGCTACGGTCGCAAATTGAAATCTTGCCTCGGGCATGGATGTGTGTGATGTCCTTAGGTTTAAATAGGTCTAAGTTCAAATGTTAAGTCCCATAGGGCTCAGAGCCGTTTGTACCATTTGAGGTGTCAAGTAGGACCTTCGCCGATAACTGGGGCCTGTTGCTGAGCTGTGGTCCTGGCTGTCGGCATTTGAGCTGTTGGATTTCCTCAATCCTTAGACTAATCCGTTCCTCACGGTTTTGAATGGAAACGTAAAACACCGACAGCCCGAAGAGCAGAAGAGCAACCAAAAGCAGTCTGCAGGTTCCGGCCACTTCCCTGCCAGCTCAGTAGCGTCAAAACAAACCTATTTCTCAGTCAGGCGGAAGTCCGTGTGACGACCATAACGGGGAAGTATGGCTGGGTTCGGTTCCTGCACAATGACAATCAGCCTTACTTGCTGATGTGTTGGCAGAAGAGCCAACACCGTGTAGCTAGAGGAGGCCGAAATGCACGCGTTTAAGCTCACGCAGGCTGGCGTGAGGTCTGGAAAATGACAAGGAATTATAGTAGCCAAAAATAGTACATAGCTTCTGGAATACTTAAATTTAATCCATAATTGGAGAACATCGCTCTTGATGATACATAATTACAATCTCAATATAAACTGGTAATGGCGCCTTGCTAGGTCGTAGCAAATGACGTAGCTGAAGGCTATGCTAACTATCGTCTCGGCAAATGAGAGCGTATTTGTCAGTGAACCCTTCCTAGCAAAGTTGGCTGTACAACTGGGGCGAGTGCTAGGACGTCTCTCTAGACCTGCCGTGTGGTGGCGCTCGGTCTGCAATCACTGACAGTGGCGACACGCGGGTCCGACGTATACTAATGGACCGCGGCCGATTTAAAGGCTACCACCTGGCAAGTGTGGTGTCTGGCGGTGACACCACACTTACGTCACCAAAAACGCGGATAATCATATAAAAAAACAGCAATCTACAATTACACACATGTTTTAATAGGAAAAAACGTCATCCTCACAATACATTTTTCAAATCACAGTAGTAGATGCAATAACACAAAGCCACGCAATCCTGAAGAACTCTTGAACAAGCCACAACGACAGTGTCAATACTGTGGCTACTACAAGTCGCTAATCGAACCTGTGTAATAATTTAAAACTTGGTAGCTGGAACTTTCTCTTCAGATTCAAGATCTTGTATATATCGATTGTTTCACTGCCACTTACTCGTATCGCATCCGCTTGTTGCCGACAGCAATAGCAAAGAAGGAACAATTCTTGAAACAACATATGCGTCCCCATTTTTCAAATTTTAGAAAATACCCCCAGAAGGACCCCTTCCAAAACTCTACCAGAAAGAATTCAGAAAATGATACAAGCGTTCTCACTGTATAAATTTTTCGCGTGGCCGGTGCTCTTCCTCGTAACTGATTTGCACAGGTTCGAATTTGAGATATAATGCACGCAGTAACTACCATTCTTGTTTATTATTTGATCTTGCATATTTCGACACTTTTAATTCATTTTGAGCACTTTTCATGGATATTTACATGCACGTTTTAAGGTTTTTATGATGGATGGTCTTGGAGTAGCGTCTTTAATTCATAATCGAAACGTCGTGGTCCGGGATTCGAATCCCGCCACTCCTTAAATTTATATTATTAATCAGTATTGGCAACCGAAGACTTTGGGCATAAGAAGTCAGCCTCATTCTGCCAACGGCCTTGTCGAAGAGGGCGGAAGAGTGGACAGAGGTTCAGGGCACTCTCTTGTCCTAGGAGTTGGAAACTGCCCCTGAAAGCGGAAGAATCAACAAAGGTCAACGGCATGATCATGCAGAAGGCAATGGAAACCACTACATTAAAGCCACGTAACGTGTATCCTCAGGACATGTGGCACGTAATTGAAGATGTGTCATGATGATCTCTCCTTTAGCAAAAGATTCCAGAATAGTCCCCCATTCGGATCTCTGGGAGGGGACTGCCAAGGGAGAGGTTACCATGAGAAAAAGATTGAACAATCAAAGAAATAATAACATTCTACGAGTCGGGACGTGGAATGTCACAAGCTTGAACGTGGTAGGGAAACTAGAAAATCCGAAAAGGGAAATGCAAAGGCCCAATCAAGATACAGTAGGCGTCAGTGAAGTGAAGTGGTAAGAAGACAAGGATTTCTGGTCAGATGAGTACAGCAGCAGAAACTGGTATAACAGGAGTAGGATTCGTTATGAATAGGAAGTTAGGGCAGAGAGTGTGTTACTGTGAACAGTTCAGTGATAGGGTTATTCTTATCAGAATCGACAGCAACCCAACACCGACAACAATAGTTCAGGTATACATGCCGACGTAGCAAGCTGAAGAAGAAGACATAGAGAATGTGTATGAGGATATTGAAAGGCAATACAGTATGTAAAGGGATACGAAAATCTAATAGTCATGAGGGAATTGATTGCAGTTGTAGAGGAAGGAGTAGAGGAAAAGGTTACAGGAGAATATGTGCTTGGGACAATAAACGAGAGAGGAGAAAGACTAAGTCAGTTCTGCAATAAATATCAGCTAGTAATAGCGAATACTCTGTTCAAAAATCACAATAGGAGGAGGTATACTTGGAGAAGGCCAGGTTTACGGAAGATTTCAGTTACATTACATCGAGGTCGGACAGAGATTCCAAAATCAGATACTGGATTGTAAGGCGTACCCAGGAGCAGATATAGACACAGATCACAATATAGTAGTGATGAAGAGTAGGCTGAAGTTCAAGACATTAGTCAGGAAGAATCAATACGCAAAGAAGTGGGATACGGAAGTACTAAGGAATGACGAGATACGCTTGAAGTTCTCTAAGGTTATAGATACAGCAATAAGGAATAGCTCAGTAGGCAGTACAGTTGAAGAGGAATCGACATTCCTAAAAAGGGCGATAACAGAAGTTTCTAAAATCGTTGGGACAAGCGGCAAGAAAAAGACTATTCACGTTGGTGAGTAGAATGTATGAGTCTGGGGACATACCATTTGACTTTCGGAAAAACATCATCCACACAATTCCGAAGACGGCAAGAGCTGGAAAGTGCGAGAATTATCGCACAATCAGCTTAAGAGCTCATGTTTCCAAGTTTCTGACAGGAATAATATACAGAAGAATGGAAAGGGAAATTGAGGATGCGCTAGATGACGACCAGTTTGGCTTTGGGAAAAGTAAAGGCAAGAGAGACTCAATTCTGACGTCGCAGTTAATAATGGAAGCAAGACTAAAGAAACATCAGAACATGTTCATAGGATTGGTCGACCTTGGAAAAGCGTTCGACAATGTAAAATGGTGCAATATGTTCTAAATTCTGAGAAAAATGGGGGTAAGCAATACGGAGGGACGGGTCATACACAATATGTACAAGAGCCAAGACAGAATAGTAAGAGTGGCCGACCAAGAACGAAGCGCTCGGATTAAAAAAGGGTGTAAGGCAGGGATGTAGTCTTTCGCCCATACTATTCAATCTGTACATCGAAGAAGCAATGACGGAAATAAAAGAAAGGTCCAGGAGTGGAATTAAAATTCAAGGTGAAAAGATATCAATGATACGACTCGCTGAAGACATTGCTATCCTAAGTGTAACTGAAGAAGATGTTCTGCTGAATGGAATGAAGAGTCTAATGAGTACACAGCTTGAACTGAGAGTTAATCGAAGGAATATGAAGGTAATGAGAAGTAGTAGCATGTGAACAGCGAGAAACTTAATACCAGGATCGATGGTCACGAAGTAGTTGAAGTTAAGGAATTCTGCTACCTAGGCAGTAAAATAACGAGTGAAGAACGGAGCAAGGAGGACATCAAAAACAGACTACCAATGGCAAATGGAACATTCCGGGTCAAGAGAAGTCTACTAATATCAAATGCAGGCCTTAACTTGAGGAAGAAATTTTTGTGAATATATGTCTGGAGTACAGCATTGTATGGAAGTGAAACATGGATTGTGGGAAAACCGGAACAGAAGAGAAACGAAGCATTTGAGATGTTGTGCTACAGACGAATGTTGAAAATCAGGTGGTTTGATAAGGTAAGGAATGAGGTGGTTCTGTGCAGAATCGGAGAGAGAAGGAGTACGTGGAAAACAGTGATAAGGAGAAGGGACAGGATGAAGGACATCTGATAAGCCTTGAGGGAATGACTTCCATGGTACTAGAGGGAGCTGTAGAGTGCAAAAACTGTAGGGAAAGACAGAGATTGGAATGCATCCAGCAAATAACAGAGGATGTAGGTTGCAAATGCTACTCTGAGATGAAGAGGTTACCACAGGAGAGGAATTCGTGGCCGGCCGCATTACACCAGTCAGAAGACTGGTCCCCCCCCCCCCCCCCCAAAAAAAAAAAAAAAAAAATCATGCATATAATCCTGTCTCTAGTAACAACATTTGAAGGGCATCTCTGAAAACCAGCATTAGTACAATAATCAAGTTTTTGGGAAACGAGATGAAACTGTCCACCACCATAATGCAGCGATATACATGGAATTTGATATTGCATAGGTATACGTTTACACTGCCATAAACATAATATACATTTGCAAATACGTAAAATGTTATATTTCAATCACGAGAACAATACCTACAATGGACGTATGTCAGTTACGTTTGATTGTTACAGATATCATAAATACATTTCTTTTTGCTACAATGTATTCACAAGTATAGCAGTGTACCAGTGACACACAAAAATGATATTACAGTTAGAGTGCTTATTATACAGTATATAACCCTCTGTGACACAATTAGACCGCACACCCTTAATCAAGGGTACTTTAATAATATTTCGGTGAACCGAACCTACATTACACGCAATTTACATTCGTAGAACAGCTGCTGTCAGCTGCTCATGCATTACACCCACTGCCGTTGTTGTCACAGTCAATGTCAGCATCTTCAACGTTGTCTTCAGGTGCCATGCAAAGTTTGTTATAAGATGCTGTGGTTTCGTTCTTGCTCAAATATTGCATGAAGTTTTGCAGGTCCGCAATCTTGGCTGGTGGTATTGGTAATCGTGCACTTTGTGCTGGTGTTTGTTCAATTTCCTTATTGCGAATGACGCTAGTTTTCCACGGACTTCAATATGTACCCCAGAGTCTTACAGCTGGACGCCTTTGCTCTATCATTCTCACAGTTTTAATTTGCGTTGGAGGCTTGTGACGATTCAGAAAGTATGGGTCCAAAGTTGCTCTAAAATCAATGATATCGCTATATTGCATTTCTTGTACATTAAATGGTGATGGATTTTGTCGTTATCTTGATATTGTTTCCATACAGTTATTAGGAGATTCTGCGGAGTTCAGTTTTCTTATCTTTCTGTGAGGGAAAAGTCTTGATTATTTGGGAGGTAGCTGTTTTCCCGCACTGGAAATAAGTACGTTATTCTAAGAAACATTTTCAAAGCACGCGCTAGAAAATAGAAGGAATACACCATTACAAGTTTTCTGTACCGACCAGATGCACCATCACTTATTAGGACTGTGTGTTCTAAATCGTAATTCAAATGTTTTAGGCAAGTAAATAGCATTGCTGTAATATCATTGGCTCCCTTTTCCCCTTCGGCTTCGTGAAAAGTAAACATAGTAATTCTGTCACCAGCTACGTTCACCAGAAATATAATACCAGACCTGCTCAGGATAAAAGACAGCATTGGATGTGTGGCAGCGGAAGGTTTTGCATATGATCAGTAGCAATGCATGTCGCTTCATTGGTTTTAGATTTTGCCTTGAACATTCTCTTTTGCGGTCTGAATGCTTCTGCTTTGAGCAAGTGAAGCTCCTTCCCTGTTCTCGTCTTTGTCTTGCACGGCCAACTCTGGATTGCTCTACGTCTGTTGCAGCGAATCACAAAACGTGCATGTGTCCGACCGATGAAAAACAGAACTTAATGTTATGGTTGGAGAAGACTTCCCACTGCAGTTTGTAAGCAATATTCAGTTCACACTGTGCTAGAAACATTCTGTGGAACCTTTCCACTGACATGTCTTCCGGTGGATATTTCACACTGGGATTGTTTCGGAGCGAACGACGAGGCTGCCGGATAGGAAATGATTTGATGCGAAACGTGATAACATCTCTCACTACTGACGGTTATGCATTAGTCCAGTTGTCATGCTTGCCACCCATGTCTTTGGTGGACATGCAATGAACCACCAAAACATTTGAATTCTGCACACACGCGCATGCATTATGCCATGAAGGCTTAGAAATGCTTTCAGATAAATTAGCAAATCCGTATCATGCAAACTTACAAGCAGCACAGTGATCTTTGCCACTGGATTATGCAGCACAGGATCATCATCGAAATACGTAACACAAGTTAATCACTCTAGCTAAGAGAGAATGTTGATGGTTTTTTTTTGCAGTGCATTAAAATTTTGAAGAATATGTTCTCTTTCTTCACCTCCTATCTTCAGAAAACTGTGAAAGCACGCACTCCTGAAAAAGAAGTCACATTCAATGTGATACTAACACTACTGCATAGTACAACACAACAAACACATTTTCCAAAATAAATCAGTATGTAGACAGAAACAATAGGACGTAAATTGCACAATAAACGCGTAGGAAATCGTCTTATTTCTTACCTGCAGTCAACTCCTCTTACTCAGCTTGGTACTACATGGTCGAAATGTTTTATATGTTGCATCCCAGACACTTTCTTCTTACATATCAGTTCTCTAGTATGTATCTTCCTCTTCTTACGTAAAGGCCAGTCATAACATTCTGGTTCTCCATCCGCATTCATGAATACAATGTAACTTAGAAGGGCAGCACGTCTTCACGGAAACACAACGTCTCTGTCGACAAGATTAGTTTAATGGCCTGCCATTTTATTGCAGCACCATGCGCCGCTGTTTCGTGCAAAAAAGCAGCTGTTGTGCATTCTAGTGCAGTTTTTCCCCGGAATCACGTCGGAGTAATGCCGTCCTTCCGAGAATCCCTTCATTTATTACCAAGCTTATCAATAAAATAAAGAAGGAAATATGAGTATAAGCTCCCCAGAGCCATACCTTTAGAGTGCTCGAAGACTGTATCGTGAAAACAGCAGAATATACCATACCGATGTGTTCCAGGTAATTGTGGTTCTATTTCATTTAGTATACAGTCCCGGGGTCAGTAGTACACATAATGGATAAGAATAATCTATACTATTAAACAGCTAAAGCTCTCACCCAAATCAAACTGCAGGTTGACTATATAATGGCTTATGGGGGCCACAAGAAATCTGATTCTCAAAAGTTCACGTACTTACTGACCAAATTGAAAAATATAAATTGCTGCCACAATCTGAATAAGAGGTATAATTTATGTGAAAGCTTTAACACGACTAGGATAGTGTTACTGTAAGATAATGGTTGTTTCTCCTGAGGCAGTGGAATTCATGGCCTTCAGGTTACCCAGATTACATTCCTCCAATGTTCGGTAGTGCTAGCGTTAGGCCTGTTCCAATAAATTTTACACATCATGTGAAACGTTTTCTAAACTTTCCCTCGTTTACAGACCAACAAAAATAATAAAAGAAAAACGGTTTATCGATTACAAAACGTTAGTCGCAGTCCGCTTCTTTACCTGAGTGGTCAGAGCGCCTGAGTTCCACACAGCGGGGTGCTTGGGTTCGATTCCCAGCCGGGTCGGAGACTATCCCCGCTCGAGGCTTCGATATTGCGTTGTACTTATCATCATTTCGTCATCACGCGATTGGCTCAGTGGGGCGTCAACTGAAAACAGTTGCAACTACGAAGCCAAATTTTCCCACATGTAGATTTCCAGCCATCAATGTCATACGATCTCCTTCGTTTTAGCTGCTGTACAAGCGGTTCAAATTTCAGCAACAAGCATCGAGTTATAATTTATTACTTCATAACTACTTACTTTGTAAGCTACCTACATTGCAGACGGTAGCCATACACACTGAACCGCCAAAGAAACTGGCATACCGATGCGTATTCAAATACAGGGATATGTAAACATGCAGAATACGGCGCTGCGGTCGGCGACGACTATACAAGACAATAAGTGTCTGGAGCAGATTTTAGATCGGCTACTGCTGCTACAATGGCAGTTTATCAGCATTTAAGTGAGTTTGAACGTCGTGTTATAGTCTGCGCGCGAGCGATGGAACACAGCATCACCGAGGTAGCGACGAAGTGGGGATTTCCCCGTACGACCATTTCACGAGTGTGCCGTGAATATCACGAATCTGGTAAAACATCAGATCTCCGACATCGCTCCGGCCGAAAAAGATCCTCCAAGACTGGGACCAACAACGACTGAAGAGAATCGTTCAACGTTGCAGAAGTGCAATCCTGCCGCAAATTGCTGCAGATTTAAATTGTGGGCCATCAACAAGTGTGAGCTTGCGAAACATTGAACGAAATGTCATCGGTATGGGATTTCGGAGCCCAAGGCCCGCTCGTGTACCATTGATGATTGCACGACACAGAGCTTTACGCCTCGCCTGGGCTCATCAGCACTGGAATGTTGATTACTGGAAATATGTTGCCTGGTCAGACTAGCCTCTTTTCAAACTGTATCGATCGAATGGACGTGTACGGGTATGGGGACAACCTCATGAAACCATGGACCGTGTATATCAGCAGGAGACTATTGAAGCTGGTGGAGGCTCTGTAATGGTGTGGGACGTGTGCGGTTGGAGTGATATGGGACTCCTGGTAAGTCTAGCTGCGACAAGTACTAGGTGACAAGTACGAAGCATCCGGTCTGATCACCTGCATCCACTCATGTCCTCTGTGTCTTTTGTGCATTCGAAAGGATTTGGGCAATTACAACAGGACAAAACGACAAACCACACGTCCAGAGTTGTTTCAGTGTGATCTTCTGAGTTTATACACTTGCGTTGGCCACCATACTTCCCAGCCGTGAACTTTATTGAACATATTTGTGATACCTTGCAACGTGCTGTTCAAAAGAGATCTCCACTCCCTTGTACACTTACGGATTTATGGACAGCGCTGCAGGATTCGTGGCATCAATTACCTCCAGCACTACTTCAGACATTATTCGAGTCCACGCCACTTCATGTTTCGGCACTTCCGCGTGCTTTTAGGGGCCCTACACGATATTAGGTGGTGTACCAGCTTCTTTGGCTCTTCAGTGTATTAAACTGAAGACATGTACAAAATCATGTCACTGAACGACACATTGTTTAGGAAAAATAATAGCTTTTCAGAAAAGGTGCAAGTTTTGGTCTCGACATTTCCATTGGTATATGTGTAACTAAGATGGAACTATTGATACCAACGTTTTGCCTATTTACTCATAAAGGCTTCATACGCTTAACGTTAATATTTAATTCCTTAACTCGCTATAAAGTGATAAGACTTTAGAGGTGTTTCATACATGGGATATCGGTTGTTTAAACAGAGCCGCGGGGGATAGTTATTAAGTAAAATATAAATGAAATGATAATTAAGTGGACACCCTAGCTGCAAAGAGGCGTTGATATACTTCATTGGGGACATGCTGCAAATGTGTGCCCCGACCGGGACTCGAACCCGGGATCTCCTGCTTACATAGCAGACGCTCTATCCATTTGAACCACGGAGGGCACAGAGGGTAGTGCGCCTGCAGGGACTTATCCCTTGCTCGCTCCCCGTAAGACCCACATTCCCAACATGTCCACACCACTACATTCGTAGTGCGCCTAATAGATGTTTGGCCACCATACTCATTACTCGTGGCAGATTAATCTGCCAAGTCCCGTACGAGTCCGGGCATGGCGTGTGCGTTCGCACAAAGAGGTTAATGGCCGGGAAGCCATATTTTAACTATATATGACGGTAGTGTCTGTTCCTGAAAGAATGGCGTTGATGACCATGCAGCTTTGCTAGAATGAAATGATAATTAAATGGACACCCTAGCTGCAAAAGGCGTTGATATACTTCATTGGGGACATGTCGAAAATGTGTGCCCCGACCGGGACTCGAACCCGGGATCTCCTGATTACATGGCAGAGAACAGATACTACCGTCATATATAGTTAAAATATGGCTTCCCAGCCATTGACCTTCATGTGCGATCGCACATGCTGTGCCTGAACTCGTACGCGACTTGGTAGATTAATCTGCTATGAGTAATGAGTATGAGAGGCAAACATCTATTAGGCGCACTACGAATGTAGTGGTGTGGACATGTTGGGAATGTGGGTCTTACGGGGAGCGCGCAAGGGATAAGTCCCTGCAGGCGCAGTCTCCTCTGTGCCCTCGGTGGCTCAGATGGTTAGAGCATCTGCCATGTAAGCCGGAGATCCCGGGTTTGTTTCCCGGTCGGGGCACACATTTTCAACATGTCCCCAATGAAGTATATCAACGCCTCTTTGCAGCTAGGGTGTCCATTTAATTATCATTTCATTCTAGCAAAGCTGCATGAACATCAACGGTAACTGTTCTTTCGGGAACAGATACTATTGTCATATATAGTTAAAATATAAATATATACGGCGAGATAGAGTTTCAAATGCCCAGCGCGGTTGAGACACGGGGTACATGCAAAATAGGAAGTGAAATGAGTACTTGGATAACTAAATATTTCCCAGAATTTCACGACGTGAACCACATGGCAGAGACAAAAAATTTTATCGCAGACTGTCTCTGCTGCGTAGGATTCAGATTTTTTTATAATCGCTTTTTTTAAACCCAACACCTGTCGCGACGTACAGCTCCTGGTTTATTTTAGTCCCCCCCCCCCCCTCTCCCGGTCGCTTCAGCTCAGCTTCCCAGAATTCTGACGCCAGCTGTTTCTGGCCACAGTGCTATTCTCGCCGCCAGCCTCTACCCACTCATTTATTGCAGCTACTTTTCTGTCCATAAACAGTTTGGTCAGAGCGTGATTCGCTGTCGTGTGAAATGCAACACAAGATCGCTCTCGTTCTGAATCGTTTATTCTCCATTACAATGTTTTTACGTAATGTAAATACAATTCCTTTTTGTTTTTCTTATTTTTAATGCTAATGTATAGAATAGTACGCCTTCGGAAGTCTTCATTTAGTGGTGCCTGTTAGTACTGGAAGACGTTCCTATAAATCTGCAAGAACTGAAAGAAGAAGAAGATGAAAGAAAATCTCGAATTAAATCAGCTCGAAATTATAACGAAATGATATAAACGAAACGATATAAATCAAGCTTATTGAAATCTTCAGAAATTAAGACACCAAATTTAGTAATAATTTTTCCTGGATCAAACAGAATAGTAAGAGATTCCATATCTCCAGTTAATATACTTTCGAAACTGATGTAAACATGACTAATGAAATTCTAAGAAACACTGATTGAAAAATGGAGGAACTACGCCCAATGTATTCGCGCTGTGAGCTTGCACTGATTTGGACCAGAGGTTAAGTATTCGCCACAACGTTATCCTTATTCAAATTGGCTTGAAAAACGAAAGAGTGATGAATGTGGAGGAATTAGGGGGAAATAACTGATGGGAATGCCGTTTCTGAGAGCGGCCTAGAGACCTTGCAGGTTTCTTCTGATTTTGATGAGCATCCGATTTGATGGCAGCACAACCCGGCAGAAAAGACAAAGGCTTGACGAACTTATTATTATAAGATATACTTTTCAGAGCTTTGTTTAGAACGTCAGAAAATCTCGTAGCATGTATGAACTTATTGCTTTTTATGAATATACAGTGAAGAGCCAAAGAAACTGGTACACCTGCCTAATATCATGTAGGGCCTCCGTGAGCACGTAGAACCGCCGAAACACGACGTGGCATGGACTCGACTAATGTCTGCAGTAGTGCTGGAGGGAATTGACACCATGAATCCTGCAGGAATATCCCTAAATCCGTAAGAGTGAGAGGAGGTTGAGATCTCTTCTGAACAGCACGTTCCAAGGCATCGCAGATAAGCCCAATAATGTTTATATCTGGGGAGTTTGGTGGCCAGCGTAAATGTTTAAACTAAGAAGAGACTTTCTGGAGCCACTCTGAAGCAATCCTGGAAGTTTGGGGTGTCGCATTGTCCTGCTGGAATTGCCAAAGTCCGTCGGAATGCACAATGGACATGAATGGATGCAGGTGATCAGACAGGAAGTGTACGTATGTGTCACCTGTCAGATTCATATCTAGACCTATCAGGGGTCCCATATCACTCCAAATCCATACGCTCATACCATCACAGAGCTTCCACCAGCTTGTAGAGTCCATGGATTCATGAGGTTGTGCACATACACGTACACGTCCATCCGCTCGAAATGTTCAAATATGTGTGTGTTCTTAAGGGACCAAAGTGCAGAGGTCATCGGTCCCTAGACTTACCTACTACTTACACGAACTTCCGCGCGGCCACTCCACGCGGCTCCATCCGCTCGATACAATTTAAAACGAGACTCGTCCGACCAGGCAACATGTTTCCAGTCATCAACAGTCCAATGTCGGTATTGAAAGCCTCTTTCTAGACGTAAGGCTCTTTGTCGTGGTGTCAAACCAAGAGTTCTAGGTTCTTCAAAATTTGGTTGCCATAGAAACCGATCTCTCGTGTTCTATATACACATGTACTGTTACTTTGTTGTCTACGATGCATAGCAGTTGCGACCAAGACTCGGGAAGTGGAGAGCTAGAGACCGCTCTGGATTACTGGATTATAATAGGACCAAAGTTGGAGTGGGCACACTGGACAATTTATGAGCTACATATAATGTGGCCACAACAGCAAGAAGGTGGCCCTTATCAATTTTTTCTTCCTGATAAATAGAGTGAGAACGAGTACCTGGGTGATACATGTTATGCTGAAACGAAATGAAAGACTCTTTGTATGTACAAATTTTTTGAAAACTTTGTTCCTTGAATTAATGGAGGAACAGTGTAAAACATGATGAACATGAGAGCCACAAAAGTAGCTGCAGTAAGTTAATATATATTTTTTTGTGTATTTTACATGATATCTCTGTTTCAGCTTATTGCCATTATGAGGAAATGTCTAGTTGGAAGTGACGATCATATTGCATCTGTAGTAATTTTCGTCTGTCAAGTCTTCGTAAGAGTGATGTTTTGTTGCTACAAAACGTAGAAATATGTTTTTGACATATATTTCGTGAGTTCATTTTCTATGTATGTATAAAATATTGACAACAGCGTCATATGAAATAAAGAAGTATGTAAACAAAAATCATAGTGGTAAATTACTGACAAAAAGTGAGCTGTCAAAATATCTGCTAAAAACATATCTTTACGGTTCGTAACTACAGAATATTACACTTACCGAATCTTGACGAGAAAAATGTGATATAATAATTTCGTTTGCGTGGCCATCATCCGCAGCAAGCACAGAAATATTTCTTTCGTAAATAAGAACCGACTTCTCTTGCTACAAAGAAAGGCGGTTTTTATTTTCAAAACTACAATTTACTATAAATGCAATATGTCTTATAGTGACATATACTATGCCGTAGCCCAATGCAACGTAAAATAACGAAGAAACATAAGAATTGTATAAATAAAATTATCTGCCTCCCAACACAAATCAAGGCATTTGTTCAGCTCCAGTATACACATCCTTCAACTTCATCTCAAGCAAAAAGATGAGTAGGACATGCACATTCTGCGGGAAGTCGAAGAAGCAGCTCTTCACCAATGGTGTGTAGTATGTGCGGTCACTTTGTAACGAAAGCTCGTTCATAGAAAGAAGTTGGTTGCAGTAATCGTCAATAACAATAATTTAGAATTGCAAGTAGTTACATTTAATTGTAATACAAATAACAATAAATGTTTCTTATCTTAAAATTCTTTTTACTTTTTTAAATAATAAAAACTTAATATAACTGTATTCCGAAAAACACATTCTGTTTTGAACATAAAATGGTTATTATGTGTTATTTAATACATTTGATGAGAAATAAGAGTAATAACTGAAGCAAAACAACGTTTTGTAATCTGTACAGTGTGCAGCCACTCATGTGCAGATAGTGGCATGGCTCCACTTCCGCTTGTATGTAACTGTATACGTAAGATATTCATCTTGAGGCTGAAGCTTCTTTGTCCGTGTTTGCTTTAACAATACGAATGTTTTTGGATGTGTTCTGCCACAGCAAAACACAATTTTGTTTTTTATCCCAAACATGATTCACTGCGGTTGCGGCATCATCGGTGGGCTTTTATTTTATGGCTTTTTACGACATGGTAAACAGTGGAAAGTGACTGTGTCAACTCAATACACAGAACTTCAAAGTGAATAAGATAGGGAAGAAAGAAAGCGTGACAAATTGTGAAAGAAAATAGGTCCTATAAAATCATAATACCTCGGGAAAACCACAACATGTGGTAAAAAGCCATAAAATGAGAGCCTATTGATGATGCTGCAACTGCAGTGCAACATATTTTGTTTTGCTAAAGGCAGACCCCATCCAAAAACATACGTACCGTAAAATATTGTTTATGTCCACAACCTTTTCATGCGTAATATACAGCTGGGAATGATCCTATACCTATATCCTTTTGGTAAGTGTCAGTGCTATTTTTTTATACTTGACCGCAGTTTCCACGGTTGTGGAAACTCACGGTGTAATGAATTATAATAAAACTGATTTTGACCAAACATATGCTGCGAAGCATCGTCACAAATAGCGTCCGCAATCTTGTCAAACTTTCCAAAATTTCTGGCAAACACGTCAAGCACGATCTACGCTAGACTAAAACGTCAAACAGTAGCAAACACGGTCAAATACTTGACAAGCATACAGTCATAGAAATAAGTATTCATACAGTAGGTGGTGACAAAATACGATCACCCACAGCGCCGATACGAATAAGTACGATGATGTAGTGTCAGATAACCATGTACTTGGTAATGAAGCTTTCCGTATGCCATAAATCTATTCTGGGATAATAAAATATGTTACACTCCGCACAGTCTACGAACAGGGCAAAATGTATTCATACAGCGGACTACTTTCAACCAAACAAACGGCTGACGCAGCCCCGGAGTGCATGCCACACTGTGTAGTCGTGTGACGAAACCGAGCGGCTGTGCAATTTATCATTAAGTGATATAAGGACAGACATGTAGTACTAAACAGTGAACGACACGGTCGTCCACAGAAGCTTACAACAAGAGAGAACAGAATGCTACTAAGAATAATCAATAAAAACCCGAAAACGACAGCGTCGGCACTATCCGCAAATGCATATGATCACTTCCGAAAGGACATCACTCCAAGGGCAGTTCGTACCATTCTCAATCGTTCGGGCTACAGAGCCAGGGTCCCGAGGCGAAAGCCCTACATCAGCAAAAAGAACAGGAAGTGGCAGATGGAATTCGCGAAACAGCATGTATCCAAGACAGCAGACTTCTGGGATTCTGTATTGATTAGTGATGAAAGCAAATTCGATATCGTGCACAATGATGGTAGGATCTTGTTTTGGAGAAGACCGAATACAGACCTCGACCGAAACAACATTCAACCCACGGTGAAGCACGGAGGTGTTGGAGTGATGGTATGGGGCTGTATGTCGGCCACCAGTGTCGTAAAATTAGTGTTTGTGGAAGGTACCATAGACAAATTTGTGTATATGAACATATTTGCGGTAAAAATTGTCCTATACCGCAACTGGTGTGCCATTTCTTTACATCGGAATATTCCATTCACACCGCCACCCGCCCTGTACAATCGGACTTCTTCTTTTATGCCACATATACTTGCTTCACGAAGTCAAAGAAAAATTAAAGCTTAAAAAGTAGTAAGACGCCTTCACACAGTGAAAGAAAAATTGTGGTCTACTACAGTCTCAAAAGGAGAACTTCACATATTAAATGAAAATTGAGAAAAAAAGTATAATATAAAATGAAAATATCAGCACTCGATTTTGCCATTTCCATATCGATATATTTGGGTAAATGTATCGCTGATACATAGCGATAATTTCTTGGAAAAAATATCGATATATCATATTTTATCAACAGAATATTAATATCTGCATTGCTCTGAACCACGAATTTCTCCTCCACATTTCACGGATAACGTTCACAGATACGTCAACTTGGAGAACCTGTTGTGCATAGATTGAAGAACAGTGCCAACTGTTTAGGCACACCAGGGCTCAAAAGAACACTGCCTAACTAAAAAGAGGAAGCACCAAGGAGAAGGGGGCCAATCGAAATTTCATGGGATGAGAGAGTCTGTGATGTTATTTCAGTGACTACAAAATAGGGAAACTTTTCAAAGAACTTACCAGTATGAGACCACTTACCAGAATGACGGTGCACCCTCTCTGGCCGGGTCGTATGCACTGTTTCGGCTGGGAAGAGCGTCAAAAAGGCGTTGTTTCCTCTCCTGAGCCAACTGTCCTGTAGCTGGTCCTTTGATATTCTGGCTAGAAACACTAGGACGGAGCTGATGTCCGAGATGATCCCATCCATGTTCTGTGGAGAACAAATCCGGGGATCTTGGTAGTGACGCGAGTACCTCAGCCTGACGCAGACAGCTCACGGACATATGTACTATGTGTGGACGAACGTTGTCGTGTTGAAAAATAGCGCCGCAGTACTGTCCAATGAGAGGTAACAGAAAAGGTCCCACGGTGTCTGTGACGTACCGTTGTGTCGTGAGATATCTATCAATTGTAACAAGCCTGGTTTCAAGTCATACCTGGTGACCCCACGCCATGACATCATGAGTAACACCGCTGTGTCTCTGCAAAACATTGGGAGGACGGGAACTCTACGTAGGTCAACGTCATTCACTCCTCGACGGCGAGTTTCGATAGTGCAGGACACTTGTTTATTGCTGAGCGAGGTCACTCATCAAAATATCATGCTTCTACATATACATCTACATAGATACTCTGCCAGCCACAGCACAGTGCGCAGCTGAGGGTACCTTGTATCACTACTAGTCATTTCCTTTCCTCTTTCCTAGCAAATAGAGCGAGGGAAAAACCTCTATCTATACGCCACCGTATGAGCCTTAATTCCCCTTACGCGCAGTGTGTGTCGGCGGCAGTAGAATCGTTCGGCAGTCAGCTACAAATTCCGATTCTCTACATTTTCTCAACAGTGTTTCTCGAAAAGAACGTCGCCTTCTCTCCTGGGATTCCTGTTTGGGTTCCCGAAGCATCTCAGTAATACTTACAAGTTGTTCAAACCTATTGGTAACAAATCTAGCAGCCCTCCTCTGAATTCCTTGGATGTCTGTCTTGAGTCTTACATGGTACTAATCCCAAACACTCAAGCGGTACTGAAGAATAGGTCGCACCAGCGTCCTATACGCGGTCTGCTTTAAATGTGAACTACACTTTCCTAAAATTCTCCCAATAAAATGAAGCCGACCATTCACCATCCCACCCACAGTTCCATTTCATATCACTTTGCAACGTTACGTCCAGATATTTAAACGACTTGACTGTGTAAAGCAGGACATTACTAATATTGAATCCGAACATTACAGGTTTGTTCTTCCTTGTCATCCACATTAACTTACATTTTTCCACATTTAGGGCTAGCTCCATTCATCACACAAATTGGTAATTTTGCCCAAGTTTTCCTGTATCTTCCTACAGTAGCTCACTTTCGACACCTTACCCTACACCACTGCATCGTCAGCAAACAACCATAGATTACTGTCCATCTTGTTCGCCAAATCATGTATGTATATAGAGATCAACAGTGATCCTATCACACTTCCCTAAGGCACTCGTGGCGATGCCCTTGTCGCTGATGAACACTTTTCGTTGAGGATAACGTACTGGTGAAGATTATGCTTGGCTTGTGGGGCGCTCAACTACGCGGCCATAAGCGCTCCCACAATCCAATCTAGCCACTGTCACGAAAGATGCCTGTTTACATTTCTGTGCATGCCTGTGCCAGTTTCTTTGACGCTTCAGTGTATATTCCTCTCTTTTCTTGAATTTTGTGGGGAACTTGCTCATTCCTTACCTTACGTGTCCACCTGTAGCACCACACCTCATACGCTTCAACTATCTTCTTTTCCGGTTTTGCCGGCCGAAGTGGCCGTGCGGTTAAAGGCGCTGCAGTCTGGAACCGCAAGACCGCTACGGTCGCAGGTTCGAATCCTGCCTCGGGCATGGATGTTTGTGATGTCCTTAGGTTAGTTAGGTTTAACTAGTTCTAAGTTCTAGGGGACTAATGACCTTAGCAGTTGAGTCCCATAGTGCTCAGAGCCATTTGAATCATTTTTTTCCGGTTTTCCCACAGTCCATGTTTCCAGTCCATGTTTCACTACCATACAATGCAGAGCTCCAAATGTATATTCTCATAAATCTGTTTCAGAAATTTGTCTGATTCTAGTAGACTTCCCTTGTTGAGGAATGCCCTTTATGACAGTGCAAGTCTTCTTTTTATGTCCTCCTTAGTCCGCCCGTCGTGGGTTATTTTACCACCTAGGTAGTAGGAAGCCTTAGCTTCATCTTCTTCAGACTCAACAATCTTGATCTTGTGTTTGTCGCTGTCCTCATTCGTGTTACTTCCCATTACTTTCGTCTCAATCCTTATTGTGTACTCATTAGACTGTTCATTCCATTCACTTTCACGGGAAATAGCAATGTCATCAGCGAATTTTATCAATGATGTCCTTTCGCCTTGAATTTTAATTTCACTCTTGAACCTTTCTCTCATTCCATCATTGCTTCTTCAATGTATAAGGTGAACAATAGGTACTAAAGACAACATTCCTGTGTACAGCTTTCAATCTGAGAATTTCGTTCTAGGTTTTCAGCTCTTATTGTTCCCTCTTAGTTCTTGTGCATATTGTGTATTACTCCTCTTTCCCTACAGCTTCGCCTTAAACTTTAACTTCTCTGATGTGCTCTGGCAGCTTTCCTACCTGTCACACAGAATTGTAGCACCTATTGCTGGTGTGTGCGTGTAGAAAGGTACTTTGATGTCCAACCATCTCTTCTGAATGCTTCGCTTTTATGTAAGGCAACGTATAGGAAAAATTAACGAGTTAAGTAGTCCTGAAAGCAAGATCCACGAAAAGGGAACAGCTTTTGAGACGACAAGAAAGATTTACGATGAAAACTGCTTTCCCACATGTTGTTTGTTGTTGTTGTGTTGTGGTCTTCAGTCCTGAGACTGGTTTGATGCAGCTCTCCATGCTACTCTATCCTGTGCAAGCTTTTTCATCTCCCAGTACCTACTGCAACCTACATCCTTCTGAATCTGCTTAGTGTATTCATCTCTTGGTCTCCCTCTACGATTTTTACCCTCCACGCTGCCCTCCAATACTAAATTGGTGATCCCTTGATGCCTCAGAACATGTCCTACCAACCGATCCCTTCTTCTGGTCAAGTTGTGCCACAAACTTCTCTTCTCCCCAATCCTATTCAATACTTCCTCATTAGTTACGTGATCTACCCATCTAATCTTCAGCATTAATCTGTAGCACCACATTTCGAAAGCTTCTATTCTCTTCTTGTCCAAACCATTTATCGTCCATGTTTCACTTCCATACATGGCTACACTCCATACGAATACTTTCAGAAATGACTTCCTGACACTTAAATCAATACTGGATGTTAACAAATTTCTCTTCTTCAGAAACGCTTTCCTTGCCATTGCCAGCCTACATTTTATATCCTCTCTACTTCGACCATCATCAGTTATTTTGCTCCCCAAATAGCAAAACTCCTTTACTACTTTAAGTGCCTCATTTCCTAATCTAATCCCCTCAGCATCACCCGAATTAATTAGACTACATTCCATTATCCTCGTTTTGCTTTTGTTGATGTTCATCTTATATCCTCCTTTCAAGACTCTGTCCATTCCATTCAACTGCTCTTCCAAGTCCTTTGCTGTCTCTGACAGAATTACAATGTCATCGGCGAACCTCAAAGTTTTTATTTCTTCTCCATGAATTTTAATACCTACTCCGAATTTTTCTTTTGTTTCCTTTACTGCTTGCTCAATATACAGATTGAACAACATCGGGGAGAGGCTACAACCCTGTCTTACTCCCTTCCCAACCACTGCTTCCCTTTCATGTCCCTCGACTCTTATAACTGCCATCTGGTTTCTGTACAAATTGTAAATAGCCTTTCGCTCCCTGTATTTTACCCCTGCCACCTTTAGAATTTGAAAGAGAGTATTCCAGTCAACATTGTCAAAAGCTTTCTCTAAGTCTACAAATGCTAGAAACATAGGTTTGCCTTTCCTTAATCTTTCTTCTAAGATAAGTCGTAAGGTCAGTATTGCCTCACGTGTTCCAGTGTTTCTACGGAATCCAAACTGATCTTCCCCGAGGTTGGCCTCTACCAGTTTTTCCATTCGTCTGTAAAGAATTCGTGTTAGTATTTTGCAGCTGTGACTTATTAAGCTGATAGTTCGGTAATTTTCACATCTGTCAACACCTGCTTTCTTTGGGATTGGAATTATTATATTCTTCTTGAAGTCTGAGGGTATTTCGCCTGTTTCATACATCTTGCTCACCAGATGGTAGAGTTTTGTCAGGACTGGCTCTCCCACGGCCGTCAGTAGTTCCAATGGAATATTGTCTACTCCGGGGGCCTTGTTTCGACTCAGGTCTTTCAGTGCTCTGCCAAACTCTTCACGCAGTATCATATCTCCCATTTCATCTTCATCTACATCCTCTTCCATTTCCATAATATTGTCCTCAAGTACATCGCCCTTGTATAGGCCCTCTATATACTCCTTCCACCTTTCTGCTTTCCCTTCTTTGCTTAGAACTGGGTTTCCATCTGAGCTCTTGATATTCATACAAGTCGTTCTCTTATCTCCAAAGGTCTCTTTAATTTTCCTGTAGGCGGTATCTATCTTACCCCTAGTGAGATAGGCCTCTACATCCTTACATTTGTCCTCTAGCCATCCCTGCTTAGCCATTTTGCACTTCCTGTCGATCTCATTTTTGAGACGTTTGTATTCCTTTTTGCCTGTTTCACTTACTGCATTTTTATATTTCCTCCTTTCATCAATTAAATTCAATATTTCTTCTGTTACCCAAGGATTTCTACTAGCCCTCGTCTTTTTACCTACTTGATCCTCTGCTGCCTTCACTACTTCATCCCTCAAAGCTACCCATTCTTCTTCTACTGTATTTATTTCCCCCATTCCTGTCAATTGCTCCCTTATGCTCTCCCTGAATCTCTGTACAACCTCCGGTTCTTTTAGTTTATCCAGGTCCCATCTCCTTAAATTCCCACCTTTTTGCAGCTTCTTCAGTTTTAATCTACAGGTCATAACCAATAGATTGTGGTCAGAGTCCACATCTGCCCCTGGAAATGTCTTACAATTTAAAACCTGGTTCCTAAATCTCTGTCTTACCATTATATAATCTATCTGATACCTTTTAGTATCTCCAGGGTTCTTCCATGTATACAACCTTCTTTCATGATTCTTAAACCAAGTGTTAGTTATGATTATGTTGTGCTCTGTGCAAAATTCTACCAGGCGGCTTCCTCTTTCATTTCTGTCCCCCAATCCATATTCACCTACTATGTTTCCTTCTCTCCCTTTTCCTACACTCGAATTCCAGTCACCCATGACTATTAAATTTTCGTCTCCCTTCACAATCTGAATAATTTCTTTTATTTCATCATACATTTCTTCAATTTCTTCGTCATCTGCAGAGCTAGTTGGCATATAAACTTGTACTACTGTAGTAGGTGTGGGCTTCGTATCTATCTTGGCCACAATAATGCGTTCACTATGCTGTTTGTAGTAGCTTACCCGCATTCCTATTTTCCTATTCATTATTAAACCTACTCCTGCATTACCCCTATTTGATTTTGTGTTTATAACCCTGTAGTCACCTGACCAGAAGTCTTGTTCCTCCTGCCACCGAACTTCACTAATTCCCACTATATCTAACTTCAACCTATCCATTTCCCTTTTTAAATTTTCTAACCTACCTGCCCGATTAAGGGATCTGACATTCCACGCTCCGATCCGTAGAACGCCGGTTTTCTTTCTCCTGATAACGACATCCTCTTGAGTAGGCCCCGCCCGGAGATCCGAATGGGGGACTATTTTACCTCCGGAATATTTTACCCAAGAGGACGCCATCATCATGTAATCATACAGTAAAGCTGCATGCCCTCGGGAAAAATTACGGCTGTAGTTTCCCCTTGCTTTCAGCCGTTCGCAGTACCAGCACAGCAAGGCCGTTTTGGTTATTGTTACAAGGCCAGATCAGTCAATCATCCAGACTGTTGCCCTTGCAACTAATGAAAAGGCTGCTGCCCCTCTTCAGGAACCACACGTTTGTCTGGCCTCTCAACAGATACCCCTCCGTTGTGGTTGCACCTACGGTACGGCTATCTGTATCGCTGAGGCACGCAAGCCTCCCCACCAACGGCAAGGTCCATGGTTCATGGGGGGAGGCTTTCCCACATACAAAGAAATTATTCATTAGAACTCTGCCACAAACACAATGTGTCTGACGCAACTGTTTTGTTAGATCCCGGGAATGTTTACTGGTGGGATTAAAAAGAAAAAAACAAAGAGTTATTACACAACAGACTGAGACAAAATGAACAAAACGGAATCCACGTGAACAAAATCACCGTAAACAGTTATTATACGGCGACGGTGTCAGTTTCAGTAAAACGCCTCTGGGTGTCTGTGACTGCACGGCGTGCAACAAAACTGCCAACATTTCGGATGCTGTTGGACACAGCCTCCATTACTGTGACTATTGTGGCTAATGGTTGTTGCTGCGTACTTATTACTTTGAAATGGGCAAGCGTTGGCCATGCAGTATCTACATTGGTAAACAAGATCGATGGGGAGGGATATCAGATGCTATTACTGGGAAATGTGAACTGATTTTTTGATTGCTTTTCGCCGGGGAATACGGCCGTAGCTACCGTCGTGCCGTGGTGCTGCTGACGTACTATCTGGTGGGGCCTGAGGCCCTTCAGCGAGTGCTCGATATCTGCTGCAGTGTGGTGCAAGTTCACATTAGGCGGTGAGGGAGCTCAGCTGTCAAGTTACACTTGATAGCAGGTAAATGTCAAAAGGAAAGGAGAAAAAAATGACAATGTGCAAACGGAAGGTTCGCTGTTTAGGCCACACAGGAAGAACAAGTGGTTCCAAGTGAACGAAACGAAATTTCTCTCGAATCGAAAACCAGGATACCGTGGCACATGATCGACAAATAAGATGTAGAGAGAATGGGTGTACAACGACTGCAGTGACGTTTGTAAAAAGTTGCCAAACGGTTAACATAAAGCCGTGCTAGACTCAGTGCACTGATGAAACAATTCTCGCTTAAAGATGAAAACAAAAACTGAGATCGCAATTAGAACATCTGTTGAGAGTTTCCCAGTTCATTCAATACTTTTAGCGACACAAATTATGCGGAGTATACGGAATGATAACATTTACATATCAGTAGTGAGTATGGACCCATGCTGAAACACACATAGTAGTATGCAGTGTACCATGCTCGGGTAGCAACGCAAACTCTGGCATGCAGTCTGTCATAAAGGGACGAATGGTATCTTGGAACACGTTATACTTCACCAGCTGTTTACGTGGCACTGTAAGACGAGTCACAAGAGTCATTTGTCGTCTCCTCGTATCCCACACGTGCTCGGTTGAAGACATGTTCGGCGATCGTCTCGCCCAGGGAAGCTGTTGTGTGCCTTGCAGACGACGTGCTGGCGAGAATTACCCTACTGTAACAGCACATCTACTTCCTCTTGTAAGAACGGCAGAGGAACTGGTGAACCTACACTGAAGCGCAAAAAAAAAAAAGGACATGTAAACAGGCAGAATACGGTTCTGCGGACGGCAACGCCTATATAAGACAACGAGTATTTGGCGCAGTTGTTAGATCGGTTACTGCTACTACAAAGGCAGGTGAACAGGACTGAAGTGAATTTGAACTTGGTGTTATGGTCGCGCACGAGCGATGGTGACACAGCAACATTGAGATAGCGATGAAGTCGGGATTTTCCCGTACGACCATTTCCCATTCGATCATTTGGAGAGTGTACCGTAAAAATCAGTAATCCGGTAAAACATTAAATCTGCTACATCGCTGCGGCTGGAAAAGATCCTGCAAGAACGGGGCCAACGACGACTGAAGAGAATCGTTAAACGTGACGGAAGTGCAACTTCCGCAAATTGATGTAGATTTCAGTGCTGGGCTATCAACAAGTGTCAGCGTGCAAACCATTCAACTAAACACCACCGATATGGACTTTCGGAGCCAAAGGCCCACTAATCTACCCTTGATGACTGCACAACAGAAAGCTTTACGCCTCGCCTGGGCCCGTCAACACCAACCCAGGACTGTTGATGACTGGAAACATTTTGTCTGGTCAGACAAGTCTCGTTTCATATTGTAACATGCGGATGGACGAGTAAGAGTATGGAGGCAACGTCATGAATCCATGGACCCTGCATGTGAGATGGGGACTATTCTAACTGGTGGAGGCTCTGTAATGATGTCAGGTGTGTGCATTTGGAGTGAGATGGAACCCTTAATACTTCTAGATACGACGTAATTAAGCATCCTGTCAGATCACTTGCATCCATTCGTGTCCATTGTATATTCCGACGGACTTTCAGGACAATGCGACACCCCACGCGTCCAGAATTGGTACAGAGTTGCTCCAGCAACACTCTTCTAAGTTTAAACACTTCCACCAGCCACCAAGCTCCCCAGACATGAACATTATTCAGCATATCTAGGATGCCTTGCAACATGTGGTTCAGGAAAGATCTCCACCCGCTGCTACTCTTTCGGATTTACGGACAGCCCTGCCGATTCATCGTGTCAGTTCCCACCAGCACTAGTTAAGACATTTGTTGAATCCATGCCACGTTGTGTTGCGGCACTTCTGCGTGCTCGCGGGGGCGCTACATGGCATTAGGCAGATGTACCAGCTTCTCTCGCTCTTCAGTACATATTCTGCACGCGTCTAGTGGTCGTCAGCATTTTGTCCACACACACCAAATGTGAACGAGAGATGCAGCTCATGAGCATGTCAGATCGTCCATCGAACCAATGCGCTGTTCGAGTAGTGCCCACCAGGTCTACATCATACATTCGATCGATCGTCATTTGCATGCAGACCACGGAGGGCCATTCTACCCTCCGGTGATCTTCTGGCGACACTAGTTGATCCGTGCACGTCGATGCTGTGACGTGGACTAGAGGTGTGCGAACCACAGTTCCATTGCTAGTAACCTGTTCGCAACGGTTCGTGTGGGCACTGGTGGTGTCACATTTGCCATTACCATACGACGGACTTGGTTGGTGTCTGTTCTTGTGAGCGATGAGGATTTCATTTGCGTGTGTGAGTGTGCCCACGTGTATCGCTGCTCAACTGACGTGGCAAGTCACACTTGTGTTGCAGTGCTCTGAAGCGACCATGGTGCCACTCGAAAGGCCACAGTTTCACCCCTTTCGAACTCACTCAGTTGACTGTAGGAAGCACGAGTGTGTCTCCGTGGCATGGTTGCGTGCTTACTTCATACGTTTGCACCACTGTGAGTCTTATGGTCGTGGTCATTCTCTTTTAAACGCTAGACGTGTATGGCGTTATGGTGGTTATACAGTAGTAGACAGACACAATTATAGCAACTAAAGGATGGATTTGTGTTTAAGTAGGTGACTATATGCTTTTTACTTACAGGCAGTTTAATATATCTAACTAGAGACTCCAGATATTCGAACAAATATTCCTCATGTAGAAAAACTTCCAGTGAAAGAGCAGGCACTATAATTAACAAAATATTAGTCACAGGAATAAATAAACCACTGATAACTAGGTTAACTTGATATGTTCTTGGTTTTAGGTGTTCCAGCTGGTTCGAATCCTGCCTCGGGCATGGATGTGTGTTATCTCCTTAGGTTAGTGAGGTTTAAGTAGTTCTGAGTTTGGGGGAATGATGACCTCAGATGTTAAGTCCCATAGTGCTTAGAGTCTTTTGAGCCATTTGTTCCAGCTCCAGACATTACTTTATGTGTAAGTTGCAAATGCAGTTCCATGTAATTTAGAGGCAGTGAAACGTTTGTTGGTAGGTACAAAGCACAGAAGAATGTTGCAGCTCTAAGATTTGAGGTAATATAGATATTTCATAGGTTCTCACCCTTAGCGGTCTAATCGAATGTTTGTACCGAAGCTGTTAATTGAAATAAATCTGAGTGCTGTTTTTTTCCGCTGTATTGAGTGACGGATCGTTTTAACGTGCTATATTTATAGCTTCAGGAATTATATAAAGTGTGAGTAACAAGATGCAGCCACAATCCCTTATGTATATGCATAAAACGGCAGAATCTACCGGGTGAATCATAATTAACAGCGAACACTACCACCCTTGGAAGAAGTACGGTGAGGTGACAGAAGACATGGGATAGCTATATACACGCATACACATGGCGATAGTATCGCGTACACAAGATGTAGGACAGTGTATTGGGCAGGCTGTCCTTTGAACACAGGTGGTTCATGTGAAAAGGTTTCCGACGTTGTTATGGCCGCACGACGTGATTAACAGACTCTGAACATTAATAATAATTGGAGGTAGAGGTACGCGATATTCCATTTCGGAAATTGTTTGAGAATTCAATATTTCGAGATTCACTGTGGCTCTGAGCACTATGGGACTTAACATCTATGTTGATCAGTCCCCTAGAACTTAGAACTACTTAAACCTATCTAACCTAAGGACATCACACAACACCCAGTCATCACGAGGCAGAAAAAATCCCTGACCCCGCCGGGAATCGAACCCGGGAACCCGGGCGGTGGAAGCGAGAGCGCTACCGCACGACCAAGATTCACTGTGTGAAGAGTGTGCAAAGAATAATAAATTTCAGGCATTACCTCTCACAACGGACAACGCAGTGACCGACGGCCTCCACTTAACGATTGAGAGCAGCAGCGTTTGTGTACAGTGGTCAGTGCTAATACACGAGCAAACTGCGTGAAATAAGCGCAGAAATGGATGTGCGACGTACGATGTACGACGACCGCATCCGTCAGGACAGTGCGGAGATATCTGGCGTAAATCGGCTGTGGCAGCAGACGACCGACGTGAGTGCCTATGCTAAAAGCGCGACATCGCTTCCTGTTTCTTTTGGGTTCGTGAACATATCGGTTGGACCCTAGATGAGTGGAAAACCCTGGCCCAGTTTTAGCTGGTAGAGCTGATGGTAGGCTTCGAGAGTGGCGCAGACCCCACGAAGCCATGGACACAAGTTGTCAACAAGGCACTGTGCAAGTCGGTGGTGGCTCCATAGTCCTGTGGGCTTTATCTACATGATCGCGATTGGTTTGAAACAAATTCTGGACAATCAGAGCGATGGCTTAATCGCCAGATCGCCCGAGAGAAATACCATCGAATATTTATGGGACATAATCGAGGGGTCAGCTCGTGGACAAAATCCCGCACCAGTAACGCTTTTGCAACTATGGTCGGTTATAGAGGCAGCGTAGCTCAATATTTCTGAAGGTGACTCCCAACGGCTTGTTGAGTTCATGCCGCGACGACTTGCTGCACTATGCCTGGCAAATAGTGGTCCCACGTGATATTAGGAGCTATCTGATGACCTTTGCCACCTGAATTTAGCTAGTAAAAAGAGCAATAACTATCCAATAAACAATGGTCCGAAAAGAACAGTCTGCGCAACAATAAGGCGAACCTGTAGTTACGAAACAAAACAGACTTCAGTGACGAATATTGTTGTAGTCAGGAAAAATGTATTTGAAATGTAAGCATTTCGATTAATCCCCTGTCTAATTGAGCTCGTATTTCACCCGCGGTCACTGTTATATGATAAGACCATTTCAGAATTGTTGTTTATGTAAGGTATTGATACTGTCCAAGATGGTCTGGTGGAGCAGGTTCGGTACCTTGGCCTGCAATATAATCCGACCTCACACTTGTGGCTTTTTCGTTCTGTGGCCACCTCACAAGTGATCTATACAGCGCTTCCATTGTCACGTTTGAAGAATTGGAGCAGAGAACTGTCGAATTTACGCGACTCTCCGCGGCTATTTGAAAGAATTCGTAACTCAGTATTGCATCCAAATACGTGGGAAACGTGTGCGAAATCTCCTTTAGAAGATACGAGTGTGTACCACCTAACGTGACGAAGTAGTATTTCTTGTTGAGGTAGGCCATTGGTGATATTTGACTCCAATTATAGGGGAAAGATCGATACATTTCTCTTAACTCGGTCGGTATTTCATACTGAACTTAATGACCGCTTGTTATAACAAGTTAGCAGTTAATAGAAAGTGTGGGAATAGTGCGCTCTTAGACAAAAAATATTGTTTTGTCACATTCATAACAAATGAACTAAAATAAACTAGAACTGTAGTATATCTAGTTTCACTAAACTGTATCACTTAAATCGAAAACATACGGTACAGTGAAGTTAAACTGCAAATATCTCAAAAATGCGACTGCGCAAGATTCCCCGTCCTATGGGAAAGTGCACCAGAAGGGACGCTTGGTTGGTAGGTTGATTTGGGGGATGGGAGCAAAGAGCGAGGTCATCGGTCCCATCGAATCAGGGAAAGGTGGGGAAGGAATTCGGCGGTGCTCTTTCAAAGGAATCACCCAGGCATTTGCCTGAAGTGATTTGGGGAAATCACGGAAAAGCTAAAACAGGATGGCCAGACGCGAGTTTGAGCCGTCATCCTCCCGCATGCTAATCCAGTGTGGTAAACACTGCGTCACATCGCTCGGTCAGAATGTACGGTTATATTGTATCTACTTAGATGATCTGCCAGTTTTTGTTAGTAAATGACAGTACTGAAATGTATTTAACAGTAACTTTCATTTCCCCATATACACTGTGAGACGCCCTGCTTAAACCGCAGCACAGGGCAGATAGAATAAAATGTGGGAAGGGGCCAAAATAAGTTGCTGTCAGTTACACTGGAACATAAAACTTTATTATTTGATCAAACATCACAGGAGCCCAAAAATATTTTTAAGCACACAGCTTTCATCCTTGGGACTTAATTACCGGCTGAAAGCCAATGTAATTTAAAAACGGCTGAAGGGCAATAACTTAAAACGCAAGCATAATCAGAAACTAAAAGGCAAGCCTTTTCTTAAAACAGTTCTTTAGTTCGGCTGAAGTAAACAAGTTAAATTCAAATCGGCTGAAGGCCGAACAGTTAAAACTCCAAAACATTTTTTTTTAATGCCAAAGTCCTTACGTGAAATAGTTCTTTAATTTAGGCTGGAGGCCTTAAGAAGGAACAACTGAAACTCAAACAGGCTGAAGGCCGAAGACTTAAAAATTCAATAGGTTGAAGTAAACAAGTTAAATTCAAATCGGCTGAAAGCCGAAGACTTAAAAAATCTTTTTTTTTTAAATGCCAAAGGGCTTACGTGAAACAGTACTTTAAACTAGGCTGATGGCCTTAAGAGTAAACAACACAAATCGGCTAGAAGCCATACAAGTACCAAGAACAAGAACAAATTAAAATTATAAGGCAGTACACACAAGTGCGCCCAGATGTTCGAGCGTCGGCCAGTAATTCAAACACTAAAGTTCGCTTAGGTGAGAGAGGCAGTCGGGCCAACCATTCACGACCCGACGAAAACCCAACCGGCCGACAGTCAGCGGACCCACCGACAAGGTAACCCCCACTTCACCCAACCAGGGCACAACAGGGAGTTCAAAGGAACAACGTAGAAGATACTGGCGCCCACAACCAATCATACACGGAGCTGTCAAACTACGCGCTGTGCTGGGCAGCAACAGCACGGTGAGGAAACCACACTGGCTGTAATTTACGTCAACGCCCAGGGCAGGTAGCAGTAACGTTAACGGCCACAAAGCAGAAGATTCCGCTGCTGCACTTCAATTCAAATAATCAAATACAGTGAAACTCCACCGGAGGGTAGCTGCAATTTTCCAACTTGAAAACCACGTTGTTGCTCGCGGGAATATCCCGACAGCCGACAACGAACTCCAGACGACACAATGTTAACAGTCTTGACTTTCTGGTCGGTTAAATCAAAATTCAACTTTCGTGTCCAGGGTCGGTGAACCACGAACCTCCTAGCAATGAGAGCAGCGCCACACTCTCCGACACCGCGTAGAGACCGCCAGCGGACCCCGGCCAAACTATGCCCCGCCGAGAATTCCTAACTGCTCCACGCCAGCCGACCGACTCCTCAGAGCCAGTACGCTGACAACATTTAGAATAACTTGCCAGTCCAAATCACACAAACTACACACAGTTTTACGAACAATTGCACGTGGAACTAGACAATGCTAACGGCAGTCACTGTACAATGACAGGGACGAATCACGCGTCGGCACCCACAGCCAGCCCATAAGCGATCGCCGGCCAAATACACGTCGTCCGGCAAGACGACCTACCGACGACCAACCAAAGTCGTCCCCACTCCAATCATGTGTGTCGGCAGAGTCATGGCGGTCCGGACCTCACTGCCGCACTCCGACTGTACTTGTGCCACGTGCCAACACTTCCAGGTCCGAGCTAACAACACACGACGACCGGGAAGTAACAGCAGTCCAGCAAAGATAATACGGAAGGGCATATATCGATAAGCGCTGCTGCTGCCGCTCACGGGCAGGCGGGACAGCATCTCAGTGACACCAGTAATTGAAAATTAACATAAAGAGGTGGCAGTATGGTAAAACAAGATGTAAAATAAGAAATGGTAAGAACACGAGTCACGCACGGCTCACACTGAAGAGCCAAAGAAACTGGTACACTCGCCTAATATTGTGTAGGGCCCTCTGGAGCTCGCAGAAATGCCGCAACACGACGTGGTATGGGCTCAACTAATGTTTGAAGCAGTGCTGGAGGGAATTAACACCACGAATCCTGTAGGACTCTCCATAAATCCGTGATCTCTTCTGAACAGCACGCTGCAAGGCATCACGGATACGCTTAATAGTGTTCATGTCTATGGAGCGACTGTGTAGCAATTCTGGACGTTTGGTGCTGCAATTGCCGAAGTCCGTCGGAATACGTAACCGGCATGAATGGATGGACGTGATGATACAGGATGCTTACGTACATGTCAAATGTTAGAGTCGTACCTAGACGTATCAGGCGTCCCATACCAACCCCAACTACACACGCCCCACACCATTACAGAGCCTCCACCAGCATCAGCAATGCCCAGCTGACATGCAGAGCCCATGGATTAATGAGGACAAATGGTTCAAATGGCTCGGAGCACTATAGGACTTAACTTCTGAGGTCATCAGTTCCCTACTACGAGGGTCGGTCAAAAAGGAATGCCTCCCATTTTTTTTCTACTTAAAGAAAAAGTTAAGTGAAAAATTTGAATTTGGCGCCATTTCTCAAACCTTCTTCTGCAATCCACTGCAGTAGTAACTTTCTGTGTCTACAGGTGGCAGCACAGCAGAAGTTTGTAAGATGGCCGACATCGATGTTCGTTTGAGACAGCGTTGTGTGATTGAATTCTTGAATGCAGAAGGTGAAACGCCCATACGCATTCATGAAAGACTGAAGAAGGTGTATGGTGTTGTGACAGTGGATGTCAGCACTGTTAGACGATGGGTTCGTCGTTGTAAGGAAGCTGAAGGGCAAACATCGTTGACTGACGAAAAGCGGAGCGGAAGGCCGGTGAGTGCAGTGACTCCACACAACATTCAGCAAGTTGATGACATCATTCGTGGTGACCGTCGGGTGACTGCAGATGAAGTGTGTCGCATTATTTCTCTTAGTAAAGGCAGTGTGATCACGATTATTAAACAATTGGGGTACTCAAAAGTTTGTGCACGGTGGGTTCCAAGAATGTTAACCGATCAGAATAAAGAGGCAAGGAAAACAATAGCCTCCCAACACTTGCAGCGCTTCCGTTTGGAAGGAGATGAGTTTCTGAAAAAAATTGTGACCGGGGACGAAACATGGGTGCATTTTTTTGAACCCGAATCAAAGAGGCAGTCAATGGAGTGGCGTCACACAAGCTCGCCGAGGAAGAAAAAATTCAAAACTGTGCGATTGGCAGGGAAAGTTATGGCAACAGTTTTCTGGGATACAGAGGGTGTGATTCTGGTTGATTTTTTGGAGCAGGGATGCACAATAAATTCTGTTCCATACGTCACAACCCTCAACAAACTTAAAGCACGTCTTCAGCGAGTTCGCCCAACAAAATCAATGGCAGATGTTCTTCTTTTGCATGACAATGCAAGACCACACACCAGTCGTCACACCTCTGACGAGATTGTCAAAATTGGATGGGAAGTTTTGCCTCATCCCCCATACAGCCCTGACCTGGCACCATCAGACTTCCATCTGTTCGGGCCACTAAAAGAAGCTCATCGTGGGATTCATTTTGAAGATGAGGAGGCCGTCAAAACATCCGTGCGTCAATGGCTTAGGAAGCAGAGCTGTGATTTTTACCGTGCTGGGAAACATGCCCTTGTTCAAAGATGGACCAAAACTGTAGAGATGGGCGGAGATTACATTGAAAAATGACAAAATGATCCTCAATGTTGTGGTTTTCAACCTATGTAATTGCATTTAAATTTCCTGACAATTAAACGTAGAAAAAAAAATAGGAGGCATTACTTTTTGACTGACCCTCGTACTTAAACCTAACTAACCTAAGGACATCACACACATCCATGCCCGAGGCAGGATTCGAACCTGTGACTGTAGCGCCTAGAACTGCTCGGCCACAGATTAATGATGACATCTATATACCTGTACACGTCCATCAGCTTTATACAATGTGAAACGAGACTCGTTCGATGAGGCAACATGTTTCTAGTCATCAATAGTCCAATGTCGGTGTTGACGGGCCCAGGCGAGGCGTAAAGCTTTTTGTCATGGAGTCATCAGGGGTACATGAGTGGCCTATATCGATGATATTTCGTTGAATGATTCGCACGCTGACACTTGTTGATGGCCCAGCATTGAAATATGCAGCAATCTGCGGAAGAATTGTACTTCTGACACGTTGAACGGTTCTCTTCAGTCGGTCGCGTTCTTGCAGAATCTTTTTACGGCTGTAGCGATGTCGGAGATGTGATGTTTTATCGGACTCCTGAAATTCAGGGTACACTCGTGAAATAGTCCTGCCAGAAAATCCCCACTTCATTGCTACCTCGGCAATGGTGTGACCCATCGGTCGTGCGCCAAGTATAACACCACGTTCAAAGGTACTTAAATCTTGATAATCTTCCATCGTAGCAGCAGTAACCGATCTAACAACTGCGCCAGACACTTGTTGTCTTATACAGGTGTTGCCGGTCGCAGCGCCATATTCTGCCTGTTTACATATCTCTGTATTAGAATACGCACGCCTATACCAGTTTCTTTGGCGCTCCGGTGAAAACAGTTGTTAGAAATTTATATTTGGTCGGTGTAAGCAGTTGTTAGAATATTTATATTTGGTGACGAGCTACAGTTTCCAATACTGAATTTTATTCCTGAAATCCAACTTAACTGTTATAGGTACAGATGTACTACCTACCGTGACGTATGAGAATACGAGCCGGACCGGTACCCGAACCCCGATTCTGCTCTTATCTAGGCATTCGTCGCAATAAGCGGGGAATAAGCGTTCGAGGCCCGGTGTGCTGTGTCGTTTGGGAGAACGCACATTTTATTTCTTATTAAAAGTGATATCGTGATACGTTTTAAAACCCAGGAAATTTTGATAGGAACGTAAAATTGTTTGTTTCGTAATAATTTTGTAGATGTCACGACGTCCGACTGCAATATGGGCTTCCGGTGCCTTGCTGCTGTGCGTGAAATCCTGTCTACCTCTGCAATCCAGGCAGACTGCATCCCATCACAGGTGTAGCTGGCCGCTGAGGGTGCAGACGACAGCCTTCACCAATAACATCGCAATTGTTAAAACAGACAGTGGCGCCATACATTTGTTCGAAATTGAATTGTTCCAATCATTTTGCATTCAGTAGGCACTGCCATATATAAGGTTCGTGTCGAGAAGGGCATAGTCTAGGATAAACGAGTTGTCGGTGCGCGAACTACTGTGTGCGGTCAGTGTAAGACACCACCGGATATACATAGTGATTTTTTCCACCGTGTAAAAACTCTAGGAACTGGTCGATGAGAGGATACAGAACTAGAAAGGCCTAATGAACTTATGTCCGCAAACGCGTGGTGTCCGTGCTAGAGACCGTTAATTCAATCATACTTCGTCACAGGCTGCGTTGCAATTTGCGCCGTGCATTGCAGCCACAGTTAAAATATGCATGGTTTCCTCCTAGAGGGCCGGCTGGAGTGGCCGAGCGGTTCTAGGCGCTACAATCTGGAAGCCCGCGACCGCTATGGTCGCAGGTTCGAATCCTGCTTCGGGCATGGATGTGTGTGATATCCTTGCGTTAGTTAGGTTTACGTAGTTCTAAGTTCTAGGGGACTGATGACCTCACCAGTTAAGTCCCATAGTGCTCAGAGCCATCTGAAGCATTTGAACCTCCTAGAGGGTGGTACTGCTCCTCATGGCCGCGTGGAATGGGCGCGCGGTTAGAGGCGCCATGTAACGGATTGCGCGGCCCCTCCCGCCGCAGGTTCGAGTCCTCCCTCGGGCATGCGTGTGTGTGTTGTTCTTAGCATAAGTTAGTTTCAGTTAGTTCAAGTAGTGTGTAAGTCTAGGGAGCGACTACTTCAGCTGGTCAGGAGTTCACACACATTTGTTCCTCATGCGTCATGTCGTAGCGTTCTCTCCTGGTAATGTTCTGTCCGATTCGCATCTCTTGCTGACTCACCTCCTAGTGGACGTAATACTGCGTTGTACAAAATGGTTCCGTATTCGAATCGAGAACTTTCCGACGTGTGTTTACTAAGGGAAAGGCAACTGGCAACGGGCAGCGGGCAGCAAGGTTGTGGCAGGAGACCTATCCCCGCCGACAACAACCACAGTATTCAATGTCTGCAACAGTGCTTCGCCGTTTGTCTAAGATAGGGTCGTTTTAGGAAGGAGGAAATCATGAAGGACGTACCCGAAATTTTCGGACACCAGACTTAAAGATAATCTGATTAATACTGTGGAAGGCGACCACCCTGTCAGAACCAGATTGGCCCACCATTATACGGTAAACCAGACGACAGTGTGGAACATTCTCCATGACAGTCGTTACTACCCTTATCACGTACACCGTGTGCAGGGCTTACTAGCGACAGACTTTCCATATAGACAGCAGTTTTGTCACTGGTTTCTTCACTAGGCAACCACGATTCCAGCATTTGTCTCATCCATCCTGTTCACAGATTAGGCCACCGTTATGCGGAGTGATATCTTCAACTTTCATGACAGTCATCTTTGGGATAGTATGCAGAACCTCCGTGCTATGGTGACAGCGAATCATCAGCATCGGTGCAGCTGGACTGTGTCGGCCGGGATAATTAGCGACCATATTTTGGGACCAGTCTTGCTATCACGTCGCCTAACAGAATGGAACCATCGGCGTTTCTTTCTTGGATAATTCGAAGGATTATATGACTGCTGTATGATGGTGCTACAGCCAGCTTCGCCTTTAATGTCCGGACCAGCTGCCATCGTCTCAGCAGTATCAACGATATAGTGGTCCCAGGCTACAGGAGACCCGACATGTGTTAGCAAAAATTCGTAAAATTTTTCCACAAACTCACTCGAGGTGAACACTTAATTTTTAGGCCTTACCCTAAACGGCCAATAACCAGGCGTCCAAATGATGGCAGCAGTGAACGTCTTAGATTTTCCGTGGCGCACGTCAACAGACAACAATGATTATAGTATTCTCTTTTTCAGTTGACTGAGAACAATCTATACGCGTTTATTTCAATGTGTGCACGCGGTTCATGACGTTCAGATATTGAAAAACTAGTGATTATCTGTTCGTTAATAAGTATAATTCGGAAAGAAATGAGAGAGATTACGCCAGTGGAGCTATGAAAAGAAAAAGAAATAAACAGTTGAAAGAGTAAGTTATATTTTACTATAAAATACAGCGACCAGCCACTTTTTTTAATGCGTTTTATTTATGCCAATATGCATTTCGGCTTTGCACCTATCTTCAGCTGGCAAATTACATTTATCTTCAGTTTCTACAGTGGTAAAATATCGATAGCAGTTTGGATGCTGCAGCTGGCATTCTCGTCTCCTTGTTTTATCTTGGCTTTTCTTATTTTTTGTAACAGCACAAACACTTTTTGTCACGTATCTTACACTGGCGCACTGCGCTATCCGCCATGTTGTTGATTTAAATTAGCCAAATTTTTTTCATTCTTTCAGCAATCCGATTCTGTGAGTGATTTACTTTGCAATGGTATGTATGCGAAACTTACGTGTATTCACAGAAAAAATAATTCTGGTTTATAACTGACATCACGTTATGTAGCTTTCTATACTGTGTAACGTAGGACTGAAAAGTATGATTAAACTTCATTGCAAAAGTGTACAACATACATAATTTTATTTGAATTATGGTAACTAACCATAGAATTTGATTAAGGATGCGCATGCGATACATGTCGCTCGAGAGCAGCGGCGTGTGAAGAGTTGCATCTAGGTCAACCGTCTAATCGAACTAATTGCGCTCGGCAAACACATGCGAGCAGCGCATTCGCTAGATTTGCACACACGTCGTACACACCTTTATAAGAAGATACATTCCATAATTTTATATACACAAGTTTTCCCGCATTAGGCGTACGTACATGGATGTTTAATTCTACACAGTTAACAAGATGGTGATACATTAAATTTGTTTTCAACAGTGAAATTATATCAGAAAGAGATCTCTTCCACCCAACACATCTGTTCTTGGAAGGGCGATGATAAATAAAGTCAGTCACTGTAGATTTTATTAAGTACACATTTAATAAAATAAAGTTTTCAGCTATATAGTAAGGCATTACTGTTTAATCTCATTAGCATGAAATCGCTCAAGACGAACTCATGGTTAACGCGAAAAAAAATTGGTCCAGGCAGGAATACATTAATTCTAATAGTAAATTTTATCGGTTAACATGAATTTCGGTTAAGGTGAATTACGGACTCTTTTTTTCAGTCCCAAGAGTAATAAAATTTCGATTGAACACAAACTTCCAGTGTTACCGTAATGTAGCTACAGGGCTAACTATCCATTGTTGACTCGTTTCTAACGTATTGTTCGTCGGAAGCCGCGATTATCAGCGTGTACAGGACATTTAACCAATGATTATAAAATATTTCTTACGGATATTTGTGCTTTGTCACGTGTAATGAAAACAAAATAAAAGCTGATACCTCCAAGAGCAAAAAACTAGATCCTTGGGAGAACTGATCGGATGGAAAAACCCTTATATGGAAGGACACTAATCGAATGTTTCGAGTAAGATGGAAAATTTTTGAATTATAGACTAGATGAAAAGCCTGAATTAGCGATATAAACTCCAGGATGATATGTTCGATGCATTGACTTTGCTGGTTACATATTCCCCAACACCATTAATTTCGTCTTAGAGCTGCTACAAATATTTGTTTCTAATCTTGATGAGCCTTAGAAAACATCATATGTCAATATGCTTACATAGTATTTATTACAATATTCATTTTCCGCGAATGGAGAGTATGAAAAAGTAGCTCACCGAAGAAAAGCACATTTTATATCGAAAAATAACAGGAACGCTACATTATACGTACAAAAGTAACACTTTGCAGAAGTTTAGCATGAACGAACAGAGATATATCTCGATGTACACCAAACTCGCACAGGATTAAAAATGAAAAAGGTACAAATACAGAGAAATCAGTGTACGCACATTGCAGTTTGCAGCTATTACAGGTTGCTATTCGTGTGAAGAGTCGTTTGCGAACAAACGGCTAACTCTCCTTCGTAACACACAAACCAATCACTGTTACATTCACTGGTGCCTGCGCAGCGGCGAATTTCACTTTACATTATGTTTTAAAAATAAATGTACTACTTTCAATCTCTAGTGCGAATTTGGTCCACTCTGTTCCAAAAAAATATTCATTCGGAGGTGCCAAAACGCCGTTCAGGCTTGTTCCGGCCCAAATTAAGCTTTTTACTCCACTATTTTACTCACATTTTTACGATCCGCCTATGTTTTGAAGAAATCTCGCCAGTGATGCTTAGAACTTTTAGTGCTGCTTTGATACATCAGCCAATCTATGCAGTGATCGTTTGTGTTGCGCTGCAGTATCAGTTACGCCGTTTATGTTTTATTGCATTGTTATCGCTTTGTTGAGCGCTCAGTTAAACTAGATGGTTGAGAAAAGTTTTCCTGGCACATTATCTATTACTTTTTCAACGCCTCAAGGGAACGTAATAGGATCGTATAAATTTTTAAATGTTAGTGTTCTCTTAGTTTAATGTCACATTCATTGGTAGAATAATCTATCACATACGAATATCAATGACTCTGCAAAGAAATTGTTTCCACGAAATATCACTTGTATTCGTCGAATCTCCACCATAGCAGTCGTGCAGCACGACAGGAAAGTGGTGTGTGTGTGTGTGTTTTCGTCGCATCGTTGTTCATCCGCCTTCTACACCTCACACCCTCCACACCGCAGCGATCTAAGACTGAGCAACGTATAAAACATGGCCCGCTTTGACGTTGCACTTCATCAAGGAGGCTCGTGAAACAATTGGGTTCGCGCCGGCCGGTGTGGCCGTGCGGTTCTAGGCGCTTCAGTCTGGAACCGCGTGACCGCTACGGTCGCAGGTTCGAATCCTGCCTCGGGCATGGATGTGTGTGATGTCCTTAGGTTAGTTAAGTTTAATTAGTTCTAAGTTCTAGGCGGCTGATAACCTCAGAAGTTAAGTCGCATAGTGCTCAGAGCCAATTGGGTTCGCCGGGCCTGGTTTAAATATTAATTAAAAAATTAAAGATTGACTTAATCAACCTTGTTAACCGTACAGTTTTTAATTATTTGCACAAACTCACAGTATTAATTTTTCAGATTCGTATGGAACACATTGGCTGCCAGAGGTTCAAAAAACAGAATAAACCCATACTGAAGATCTTAATAGATCTGAGGAATTTCGTAACATATGTTCCTCGGATAGAGGAAGTTTTGGTGACAGCGTTACTGAATACGAACGAAAAATAATTTTTAAATCGAGCCCATTTAAAGCACAAGGACCGTTTCCAAAGAACCCAGAAACAAAGTCATGTTTTTCAGCCTATCATTACTCATATTTCAATAAGGCTAACATAAAAATTTCAAGGGCATGGCTATGTTTTTCTAATATTTTAAACAAACCGTATTGTCATTTCTGTTGGTTGTTTGCTGATGGTCAAAGAAAACTATACTCCACCGAATGTATTAACGGTATTTCAGTTAGAAGCAATTTAACACAATGTATATTTGACCATGAAAACTGAAAGCAGCATATTAACGCGGCTCTATACCAATGATACTTTACTGCTATGTGAAATCAATAGCCGGGCGGTGTGGCCGTGCGGTTAAAGGCGCTTCAGTCTGGAACCGCGTGACCGCTACGGTCGCAGGTTCGAATCCTGCCTCGGGCATGGATGTGTGTGATGTCCTTAGGTTAGTTAGGTTTAATTAGTTCTAAGTTCTAGGCGACTGATGACCTCAGAAGTTAAGTCGCATAGTGCTCAGAGCCATTTGAACCATTTTTTTGAAATCAATAGTAAAATTACTTTCTGGAGAGATATATTCGATGGTGTTATTAATGTCGTAATTACTTTGATTTCATGCAATTTACCTTTGAAAGGCCAAAATTCGTAATCTGAAAATTTCATGTCAATTTTACGTTTACTATAGAATTATGATCCTATTTTAAAAGAACTTTTATAGGCAAAAGATGAAATAAATCACTTAAGCCCCACGATTCAAAATGAGATTCTTAATTTACTTGCTACCGCAGCTAGAGAAAATATTAATTTAGAAATTAAGAAAAGCATCATTTCTGGCGATTATTTTGGATACAACTCAAGACCTGTCAAGACTGACCGACTTTCTGTTGTTTTTCGATACATCTCGATAGCAGAAAATGATGATTGTGTGCCTAAACAATTAAAAATCTGCGAGTCCATTTTGAGATTAATATCAGTAGCTGACTGTAGTGCAGAAGGGCTTACTACTGAAATTCTTAATACCATGAAATAATATGGAATTGATTTGTCCAAATGTAGAGGCCAGGGTTACGATGGAGCAAACGATATTTCGGGTGTGTATGCTCCAAACGCCAATTATATTCATTGTACGGCGCACGCATCAATTTTAATTTCAAACGATACTGTGAAGCGTGTGCCTGAAGCGTCAACAGTTTTTCGATAATTTGGAAAAAAATATATACCTTTTTTGGGATCAGTATAAAACGCTGGTCAGTGCTGAGTAACGATAAATATTTAAAATATAAATTTACCCTTAAGAAGGTATATCCTGCTAGATGGTCTTCAAGGCACGACGCTCTATCGGCTATAAAGAAAAATTAATCAGTAATAATGAAAACATTGTAGCAGATAAATTTAATTTCCACTAAAAAAGGCGAACGTGACGAATATAAAATTGTAATTAATACTTTACAGAACTACGATTTTATAGTGCTTGTCGCCTTACTTGAATCATTAATCCTCTTTCTAAGACTCTATGGCGAGGCAATTTCTATGTCCCAGTAAAATTTGTGATGGAGAGAGTGTTACAGTAAGCTAGATGCTTTGGCTCGGAGACAGATTATTGGAGACGCAGAAGAGGTTCCACGATGAGACCCTAATTGCCAGCAATATCAGCGACGGAGGGCACTTGCAGAAATACACTTGCTGTAGGCCAGCAACCGTGTCGTGGAGAGGCGATAACATAACGGTGGCGGGAGTGTCATATTGAAACGTCTCCAGAATGACTGTTCTATTGCAAAGGAGCAAAAATTACTTTGTGCCAGTACCAAGGTGATGGGGAGAGAGTTACAGAAAGCTATCAGCTTTGTTTCCCACAAAGACTGCTGGAAACCCGGAAGACGTTCCGTGGTGAGACCCTAGTAGGATGCCAGAAACAGTCTCGGAGAAACGCTTCCAGAATGACTCCAGCAGTGTCATAGAGACACTTGCTGTAGTCCATCGTGAGATGGACAGACCGTACCTGAAGGGAAGCCATAACGTAATGGTGAGGCGTCTGCAGAATGCCTGTAATGGTCTGATGCTAAAGCAACTTCTATGTCCCAGGGTGAAGGTGAGGGAGTGAGGGTTACAGTAACCCAGCAGCTGCGCCTCGGTCAGAAAATGCTGGACAGCCAGATGTGATTCGACGTCGAGAACGTAGCGGAGTAATAGGAGCCCTAGTCGAGATGAGTTGTGTGATGGATTGACATTTGCAGTTGACCTGAAATGATGCGATGGAGAAGCACTTCTACAACGGCCTCAGGAGTGCCACAATGCCTATAGTAGTGCAAAGACGAAGCAGTTTTAGTGTCCCAGCAACAGTAAGATGACGAGAGTTGCAGTAAGCAATTGCGCCTTGGAGTCAGACTATTGGACGCACAGAAGAGGTTCCGTGGGAGACCAGTGCCAAATTCCAGCAGAATTCTCATAGAAAGGCACTCGCAGAAATACTCCAACGTTGTCGGTGAGATATTTGAAGTAGGCCAGCAGCTGTGTTACGGACAGGCATAACTGAGCGCCAGTCAGTGTCATATTAAGGCGTCTGCAGAATGCCTATTGTATTGCAATGGCGAACCGATTGCTGTGCAACAGGAGCAGTGCGATGGGGAATTACAGAATGCCATTAGCTTTGTGTCGCAGAGAGAGTACTTGACACACTAGAAGAGGTTCCATGGCGAGACCGTTCCTAGTTGCCAGTAGCATTAGCATAGTAGGGCACATGCAGAAGTACTCCAACAGACTCTTGTAGTAGGCCAGCAGCCTTATCATGGAGAAGCAAAAACGTAATGGTAGCAGGAGTGTCATATTGGAGCTCCAAGATGATGGAGGGAGAGCTACAGCAAGCCATCAGTTTTGTCTTGCAGAGAGACTGCTGCACACCCAGAAAACGATTCAGGGTGAGACCCTATCGGACTGCCAGTATCCGTCTCGAAGAAATGCACTTGCAGAATCCCGTAGAGACACTTGCAGTAGGCCAACAAACGTGAGATGCATAGGCGATTCGAGAAGGGCAGCCATCGTGTGATGGTGAAGCGTCTGCAGACTGCCTGTAGTAGTCTGATGCCGAAGCAACTTCTGTGTTCCAGCGCCATTGTGAAGGAGCGAGAGTTACAGTATGCTCGCAGCTGTGAATCAGCTGCAAACTACTGATCACCCAGATATAGTTTGGTGCTGACAACGTTGCGGAATGATAGGGGCCGTCGCAGACTTCAGCAGTGTAATGGATTGACAATTGCAGCTGCTCAGAATCGGTGACGTGGAGAACCATTTCTAGAACGGCCTCAGGAGTGTCATTGAGAGGCATCTGCGCAATAACTGTGCAAAGGCGAAGCAATTTTAGTATTAACTATGAGGGTTGGAACTTAAATAGTGGCAACTATTTATTCACAACCGATACAAATGAGTTACATGTTTGCATGTGTTACTGTCCTCCAAAGTAGTCACTAGCGTTGTGTAGAACCCGTTGTCAGTGATGTGGAAGGCGTAGTATACTTTAGCAGAACCTGTTCTGTTGAAAGTGCGAATGGAGCGGTCTAACGTTATGGAGATTCTTGTGTACAACTGAGTTGGTGTTATCCTAACGCGTTACGTTCCTCCACGGCAGACCATCAATGCACAGTATTACTGTCGTTTTTGGAGCATCGCCTCCGACCAGCTTTGCGAAAGAAGAGGCGACACTTTCTGCCCAACCCACCAATCATTTTGCACGACAGTGCTCGGGCGCATACAGCGCAAGCTGGGCTGCTCTGTTCGGTGGGTCTGGTAATTACTGTATCATCCGCCATACTCCCCGGACTTGGGTCCTTGTGACTTTGATTTGATTTCGAAGATTGGAGGAACCACTCCGTGGCATTCGCTTCAGAAGTGTTCCAGAGATTCGGTAGACCGCTCCAATGGCACCATCTACAGAACAGGCTCTGCTAACGGTATACTACGCCTTCCATGTCGCAGGCAACGGGTTCAGCATAACGCTGGTGGCTACTTTGAAGGACAGTAACAGGTGCAAACATGTAACTCTTTTGCATCGGTTGTGAGTAAATAGTTGCCTCCTTTTAAGTTGTATCCCTCGTATAATATGAAACAAGAGTTGCAGTAAGTTGGAAGCAGTAACTCAGAGACAGATTATTGGACACACAGGGAGACCAGTGTTAAGTTCCGACAGAATACTCATTGAAAGGAACTCGTAGAAATACTCCAACAATGTCGACGAGACGCTTGCACTAGGCCAGCAGCCGTGTTATAGAGAGACATAATTGAGCGCCAGCACAGGGGTCGTATTAAGGTCTCTGCAGAATTCCTATAGTGTTGCAATGGTGTAGCGATTACCGTGTCCCAGTGGCAATGCGTTGTGGAGAGAATTACAGAAATTCGTCAGCTTTGTGTCGCAGAGAGAGTTCCTGACACTCAGAAGAGGTTCCATGGTGAGACCCTAGCCTAATACCAGCAGCAGTATAATAGAAGCAGGCCGTTGTGGCCGAGCGGCTCTAGGCAGATAAACTCCAGCAGTGTGTGAGAGAGACTTGCAGTAGGCAAGCAGCCGTATGATGGAGAGGCAATTCCTGAGGGGCAACGTCAGTGTCGTGGTGAGGCGTCTGCAGAAGCCTGTAGTAGAGCGTTGGTGAAGCAAATTCTTTTTCCTAGATTCATTCAGAAGGTGCGAGGGTCACAGTAAGCTAGCATCTATGCCTCGGTTCCAAGCCATTGGGCAACGAGAAGAGGTTACATGGCGGGACCGTAATCGAATGCCAGTGGCAGTATCATACACTAGGAGAATGACTCCAACAGTGTCGTGGAGATATATGTAATAGGGTAGTGCCAGTCTCATGGAGACGTGATTACTGACGGGTAGCATTAGTTTCATAGTGACTCATCTGTAGAATGCCTATGGCAGTGCAAAGGCGAAGTAATTTTTGTGTCCTTGTAACAAAAAGATGAAGCGAGATTATAGTAAGATAGCAACTGTACCTCGGATACAGTTTAATGGACAACCACGAAAGGTTCCATGGTGAGACCAAATTTAAATTCCAGCAGCAGTTTTATAGAATGACACTCGCAGAAATACTATAACAATGTCGACGAGACACTTGCAGTACTCCAGCAGCCAGCCGCCGGGTTATGGTGAGGCATAACTGAGCGCCATCACGAGTGTCATGTTAAGGCGGTCTGCAGAATGCTTATTGTATTGCAATGGCGAAGCGATTACTGTGTCCTATGAGAAAAAAAAATTGCATTTAAATGCAATTATCCGCCTAATAATACGATTATCTGCTTCATAATACGGTCCGCAGCTCGTTGGAGTAAATTGCATCTATTTACAAAACTTATACCAGTTTAAAGCTAATGGAACTGTGAGCTGTCTATCGCATGCTTGTACTAATGAATCATACTATCTATAGAATCTCATCCCCTTCAATAATAATATTGGATTGTATACAGTAATTAAAGCCTTTCACTCTGACATGGTGTGTCAGTTTCAATAGTAAAGTACATAATTTTCCATTTTTGAACATGCCTGTTATTCAACAACAGTATATTAGTTTCTATAAAAGATTAAACAGCAAACTGGTTACTGATGTTGTTCCCAGCTGGATACATGTAGCAAAAGCTATAATCTTATGTTCTGACTTGAGCTGAGATGCTTTTTAGCAATGTAATCGTACGATCTACCAACTGTTCATTTTGTTGAAGACATCCCTAGTAGGTGTCAAACCTTAGGTCAACGTCCCTAAGTTTTTTTCTGGAACCGGTTAGCTGTTTAATCTTATATTGAAGTTTACGTAATCTTGTTATGACAAAAAAAAAAAATTAGAATTGCGCTATATTGTTCTTTCAATTCGATACTTACGAGTGATTACTTTGCAATCAAGGCCAGCGATGTAATTTGTCATTTATACCGGCTTTCTTTTATTTTTCTGTTGCGATCATAGAATCTTAACTTTTTTGAACTTCATTGTATCTTTTCCTTTAAGAAATCTGTTTATAATACATAAATGATTCGAATAGAATGTCTGAAGCTTGTCAATTAATTTCTGTTAAGAATGATAGTTTTTTGCCTTTCCAGAAACAATCGTAACTTCATTAAATTCTTTATCAGAACTTCAGCGCATTTACGACTACCTGGCAAATTTTGATTATCTTTGCCCTTTTTAATAGGACTTTTCCAAAATTGTATATTCATAAGGCCTTTCGTGTTTGTTTGAGAGATAGTCTGTCCTGAATTATAAGTCGAGAACTAATATTTTTGGGTAACGTAGCTTTATTTCTGCTTTTATTCCTACAAAAAGCCAAAATCGTCGTCGTGTGCGCATGCCAGCAAAAATCTACACAAAAAAGCACCTACGAGCCACCACACTTATAACCATACAATTACTCATGTGTTCAAAGCTAGCAGCCTCTTCAGGTGTTCCCGTAATCCGTCCGTTTACGACCCTTAAGTTGATAATAATGTGTGATACATTTTCTGTACATTTGCTCATTTTAATGGTTCAGTCAGTGTTCGTGGTCTGTCTCTAACAATGCTAGGGCAGATATTTAGTAAAACACGCAGCAGAACATGACAAACTTCCGTGCATATACGCCAGCGTCTATCACAATAAATCTTGAGTTACTACGCTCAAAGCCCACCATCAACAAAATAGCCACAATTCTATTACCTCATAGTGTGGCACAGAACAAACCATCCACACCTCAATTACGTTTGACTGTGGCTACCGAATCACAAGTCACAGCACGGAAGCATGGGGATACCAGTTCGCTATTCTCAAACCAAACCTCACAATATTTTATGTTCTGTTCCTTGCAGTTCATCAAGTACTTCCCCAACAATAAATAATTGCAAATAATTCAAGCCTGGCGCGCTATAGATCATAGTCACATATCTACCAGCACAACAGTGCTTATTAACTGCCTTACGTAACGCGTCAACCACGAAACCAGTGAACTAAATCCTACCAACATTTATCGTGGCAGGAAACTCGGTAACACATATACAGGGTGATTTTTTCCAACTGGTACAGTGACTGATCGATGAACAAAAGGGTCTGATGAACTTATGTCCGGAAATGCATGGTTTCTGTGGTGTCACCGCCAGACACCACACTTGCTAGGTGGTAGCCTTTAAATCGGCCGCGGTCCGTTAGTATACGTCGGACCCGCGTGTCGCCACTATCAGTGATTGCAGACCGAGCGCCGCCACACGCCAGGTCTAGAGAGACTTCCTAGCACTCGCCCCAGTTGTACAGCCGACTTTGCTAGCGATGGTTCACTGACAAATTACGCTCTCATTTGCCGAGACGATAGTTAGCATAGCCTTCAGCTACGTCATTTGCTACGACCTAGCAAGGCGCCATTATCATTTGCTATTTATCTTGTGATGCATGTACCGTCAGACCGATGTTCACTAATTGTGGATTAAAGTTAAGTATTCCAGAAGCTACGTACCTTTTTTACTAGACTCAACTCCTTTAGCTGTTCTAGACCTCACGCCAGCCTGCGTGAGCTTAAACGCGTGCCTTTCGGCTACCTCATAGTGGCTGGGCTGTCTTGCCAAGTCACAACAGTTTCCATGGTAGAGACCATTTATTCATTCATACATACATTCATACATTGTTCCCGAGACTGCGGTCTAATACGTGCTCTACCATGCAGCCACAGTTACAGTAAGTGTTGAAAATGGTTTCCATGTGGCTCAACGCATGGATGTACTCGCCGTAACATGTTCTGTCTCAGAAGTTCACTTCGGCCAGGCTGCATCCAAACAATGTCAAAGGAACCATTAATGCGCTGCTCCACTGTCTCCACGTCTGGAATGGGCCCTGCATAGGCGATGCTTTAGAGGTGACCCCATAACCAGAAACTGCATGGGCTAAGATCCTGTGAACGAGCAGGTCATGCAACTGGACCCCCTCGTCCGATCCATTGAGCAGGGAAGACACGATTGAGATGCGTTCTGTACAGTGGCGTAGCTTGCCTTAGACGGGCGCTGTATCAAAATTTGTCACGGGGCCCTTATACCCGATTGTGGCTAAGCTCAAATGGAGGGTACATATTTTTCACAAAATAAACAAAAACCCTCATTTTGAATAAAATGAATGTTTATTGATTATGTGTAGGTTACATAGGTAAATAGGTTTTTTACAATTAATGCTCCTAGCAGCCAAGTTAGCCAAACAATTCAAATATATACTTTTCTCGCCTTTTTTCTGGCAAACTTACTTATTAAATCATCAATAGCTGAAGATGATTTTTCGAGATTTTCTACTTCTATAGACAGCACTGACAAGTCTGAAAGCCGTTCATGGTTCATAGAAGTCCAAAGATAGTTTTTAATCAATTTTAACTTCGAAAAACTGCTTTCAGCTGTTGCAGTTGTTACAGGAAGCGTCAAAAATAGGGAACATTCTGTTATTACTTCGAGAAAACTAAATGCAAGGCTGTTAATAATTCCGTGTTTTCCTTAATGGAATGAATTTTCTGAATTTCAGTGTTCCATCGAATTCAGATCAGGCGAATTTGGTGGCCAAGACGTTTGTCAGTTTACTATAACGTCTCTCAAACCACTCTATCACGCTTATGGCCTCGTGAGGCGGGCAGTTATACTGCTGGCAGATGCCGTCACCGTCTGGGAAAATATGGAGCACCCAAAGCGATACAGATGGTCCGCAACAGCGTTCGTACACTGAGGGGACAAAAGCCATAGGATACCTCCTAATAACGTGTCGAAAGTCCTTTCTTCCGGCATAGTGCAGCAACTCGGCATTGAAGCCATACGCAAAAGTATGGAGTCATACTGCCTCTATAGCCTTCCGTAGTTGCGAAAGTGTTGCCGATGCAGGATTTTATGCACGAAGTGACATTTCTATTTTGTCTCATAAATATTCGATGGGATTCATGAAGAGCGATCTGGATGACCAAATCATTCGCTCGAATTGCCCAGAATGTTCTTCAAACCAAACGCGAACAACTGTGTTGTGGTGACATGGTGCGTTGTCATTCGTAAAAATTCCGTCGTTGTTTGCTTGTACGAAGTCCATGAATTGTTGAAAATGGTCTCCAAGTACCCTAACGGAACCGTTTCCAGTCAATGATCGGTTCGGCCGTACCCAGTCCATCCCATGTACGCAGCCCACACCATCATGGAGCCATCATCAGCTTGCACAGTGCCTTGTTGACAACTAGGGTCCATGGCTTGGAGAGGTCTGCGCCACGCTTGAACCCTACCATCAGCTCTTACCAACTAAAACTGGGAGTGATCTGGCCAGGCCAGGGTTTCCCAGTCGTCCAGGGTCCAACCGATACAGTCACGAACCCAGGAGAGACACAGCAGGCGACGTCGTGCTGTAAGCAAAGGCGGTGTCATCGGTCGCCTGCTGCTATAGCCCATTGACGCCAGATTTAGACGCACTGTTCTCAGGATACGTTCATCGTACTTCCCCTTATTGATTTCTGCCACTGTTTTACGCAGTGTTGCTGGTCTGTAAGCACTGACAAATATATGCAAACACTGCTGTTCTCTGTCGTTAAGTGAAGGCCGACGGCCACTGTGCTGTCCGTTGTGAGAGGTAATACCTGAAATTTGTTATGCTCAGAACACTCTTGGAATACTGAATTCCCTAACAATTTTCGAAATTGTATGTCCGATGCATCTAGGTCCAGCTATCACTTCAGTAGCTGAATCCCGTCGTTCTGCCATAATTCCTTCGGAAGCATTTTCATTTGAATCACCTATGTATAAATGACACCTTCACCAATGCACTGCCCATTTATACCTTGTATACGCGATACCACCATTTTTAAACGTCCATATCGCTATCCCATAACTTTTGTCACCTCAGTATACTGTTTCGGCTCATTGGTGTATGTACACTCTGCACTGCTGAACGAGGAGACAAATCCCTTTAATAGGTGCAGTAGAGCGAATTGTGATATGCATAAATGTAATTTGTATTAAGATCGAGCATTATACATTTCGACAAACAGGTAATTGTTCATCGTAAGGCAGTAATTCGCCCACTAAGGTAGTGGAGTGTGCTTGTTTGAGAACTTCGGGTTTATGCACAGTGCTAAGGCCTTATCATTAATTTTCGAGTTACAGCTATGTTTGGCGCAGTTGGTAAGCGGCTTAGAGGCCCCTCCGTGTCTTCCCTGGGCTCCCTGGCAATACCTGCGTCTGTGGTCGCTGGCGAGGCGTGGCGTTCCTCTGTTGCCGCCTGTGAGGCAACGCCAACGCAGCAGGCGAGCGTCATCAGGGGATGCTCATCCAAGTAACCGAGGACCAAAAGTTTAAATGCCATTACACAGACCACAAACAATGCAACACCGACCCAGAACCTCACACCCAGCGATTTTGATGAGTGAATATACGAGACGTTGATGCTGTGATATGTAATTCAGGTGTCAGTTGGAAAATACAGCTCCTTGTTGACTGTTTACTGCATAAGATGAAAGAAGGGCCGTTTCAGTACTTCTCACAGTTTTTGACGATGCAGACTTGGTATAAGTCATGTGAATGGACAGCACATTACAAGTAGCGGGTGGAGAGATGGGACAGCCAGGTGAACACTACGTGGATACCATCCAGAAGGAACACAAAAGAAGAGTACGTTTCTTTGCTTAGTAGCAGTTCTAAATGGCGTCATTTCTTTAAGTTTCTTGTATCTGAAGTCTTGAAGGAATTGACCTCTTTACCTGAGGGCTATAGAATATTTTGCAGTTGATTTCTGAACAAGCTGGACAAAGACGAGACGTTTGCTTCCGAAATTCTCATCATCTGTGGTATTCCTCCAATGTGTTGCAGAGAGATCTCTTTGTTATTTGCAACGTAGTATTAACTACAGTAGTAACAGTGGTAGGTTTTTAATTGGAAGCTAAGTTACAAAGCACTACTGCATCTTTTTTTTGTGTACTAAAAGGTCTCGACGTATTTCCCAAAATGGTTCAAATGGCTCTGAGCACTATGGGACTTAACATCGGAGCTCACACACATCCGTGCCCGAGGCAGGATTCGAACATGCGACCGTAGCAGTCACGTGATTCCGATGTTTAGGTCTTATAAAATAAGCATGCGTCTGTCGCCGAGGTCTAGTGCATATTTCGCACAGCTTTTCAAAGACTGACAATAGGCGGAATAGGGAATTGCCGTCCGGCGCGTAGGCTGACGTTAACACTGTAAAACAAATGGCTGCGTTTGGAGCGGTTCCGTAACCAGGGGGCGTGGACTGCTCATGAACGTCGACCCATTGTGTTCAGAGATGATTCGCTATTCGTCCACGGATGATCACCGTGGCTCAATATGTTGGTTATCTGTGGAGAGTTCCAATTGTTTCGATATTTTGGAGAGGCACAGAGCCGTTCATCCTGGCGTCACGGTGATGGAAGCCATTGGCTATAATTTCAGTTCGCGGGTGATAGTTACAGAGGGAACTCCGACTGCTAAACGCTACGTCACGGTCGTCCTGCATTCTGATGTGTTACGTCTTTTTTTGAGTCACCAGTTTCTGACTGGTTTGATGCGGTCCGACACGAATTCCTCCTCTGTGCCAACCTCCTCATCTCAGACTAGCACTTGTCACCAACTTCCTCATTTATTTTCTGGATGTATTCCAATCTGTGTCTTCCTCTACAGCTTTTGTCTTCCACAGGTCCCTGGGAGTCTTAACAGATGTGCTATCACCCTGGCCCTTTTCCTTGTCAGTGTTTTCCACATTTATCCTCTCCGATTAAGCGCAGAACCTCCTAATTCCTTAACTTATCAGTCCACCTAATTTTCAACATTCGTCTATAGCATCACATCTCAAATGCTTCGATTCTCTTCTGTTCAGGTTTTCCCACAGTCCGTGTTTCAGTACCATACAAGGCTGTGCTCCAAACGTACATTCTCAGAAATTTCTTCGTCAGATTAAGGCCTATGTTTGACACTAGAACACATCTCTTGACCGGGAATGCCCTTTTAGTCAGTGCTAGACTGCTTTTGAGGTCCTCCTTGCTCCGTCCGTCATTGGTCATTTTGCTGCTTAGGTAGTATAATATTCTCATTCTGCTCCTTCTCATTACCTTCGTCTTTCTTCGCTTTACTCTCAGTCCACATTCTGTACTCATTAGATTGTTCATTCCGTTCAACACATACTGTAATTCTTCACTTTCGCTAAGGATAGCAACGTCAACACCGAATCGTATCATAGATATCCTTTCATCTTGAATTTTAATTGCATTCCTGAAGCTTCCTTTTTCTCATCATTGCTTCTTTGACGTACATATTGAACAGTAGGGGCAAAAGACTACATCCCTGTCTTATACCTCTTTAATCCGAGCACATCGTTCTTGGTTGTCTACTCTTATTATTTCCTCTTGGCTGTTGTATATATTGTATATTACCAGTCTCTACCTATAGCGTACCCCTATTATTCTCAAAATTTGGAACAACTTGCACCATTTTCCATTGTCGAACGCTTTTTCTTGGTCGAAAAAGCCGATTGACGTGTCTTCATTTTTCTTTATTCTTGCTTCCGTTACCAACCGCAACGTCAGAATTACCTCTTTCGTGCCTTTACGTTACCTAAAGCTAAACTGATTGTCCGTAAATACATTCTCAATTTTGTTTTTCATTCTTCTGCATATTATTTGTGTCAGCAACTTGTATGCATGAGCGGTTAAGCTGATTGAGAGATAATTCTCGCACTTGTCAGCTCTTCCAGTCTTCGGAATTCTGTCGATGATATTTTCGCCAGAGTCAAATGGTATATTGCGAGACTCATACATTCTACACACCAACGTGAATAGTTGTTTTGTAGCCACCTCCCTAAAGATTCTGATGGAATGTTATCAATCCCTTCTGCCTTATTTGATCTCCAGTCCTCCAAAGCTCTCTTAAATTCGAATACTGGATCCCCTATCTCTTCTGAATCGACTCCTGTTTCATCTTCTAACATATCAGACAAACTTTCCCCCTCACAGACGTCTTAATATACTCTTTCCACCTATCCGCTCAATACTCTGCATTTAACAGTGGGATTACCATTGCATTCTTAATGTTATCACCCTTTCTTTTAACTTCACCCAAGGTTATCTTGCTTTTCCTATATGCTTAGTCAGTCTTTCAGACAATCATTAGTTTTTCGAATTCCTCACATTTTTCTTGCAGCCAGTTCTTTTTAGCTTCCCTGCACTTCCTATTTATTTCATTTCTCTCAGACTTGTATTTCTGTATTCCTGAATTTCCCTGATCATTTTTGTACTTCCTTCTTTCATCGACCAACTGTAGTATTTCTTCCGCCACTCATCTTTTCTTCGCAGTTACCTTCTTTCCACGTGTGTTTTTCCTTCCAACTTCTGTGATTGTTTTTTCCAGAGATGTATATTCCTCTTCAACTGTACTGCCTACTGAGCGATTCCTTATTGCTGTATCTATAGCCTTACAGAATTTCGAAGGTATCTCCTCATTCAGTATCCCACTTCCTTGCGTATTGATTATTGGTAACTAATACCTTACACTTCAGCCTACTCTCCATTACTACCACATTTTGATCTGAGTCTACATCTACTTCTGGGTACACCTTACAATCCAGTATCTGACTTCGTAATCTGTGTCTGACCATAACATAATCTAACTGAAATCTTCCCGTATCACCTGGCCTTTTCCAAGTATACCTCCTCCTCTTGTGATTCTTGAACAGAGTATTGGCTATTACTAGCTGAAATTTATTGCAGAACTGACTTAGTCTTTCTCCTCTCTCACTGATTGTCCCAAGCCCATATTCTCGTGTAACCTTTTCCTCTACTCCATCCTCCTACAATTGCATTCCCTCATGACTATTAGATTTTCGTATCCCTTTGCATACTGTTTTACGCTTTTAATATATTTATATATTTTCTCTATCTCAACTTGCGACGTCAGAATTTGTACCTGAACCATTGTTGTTGTTATTAGTTCATTGTTGATTCTGGTAACAACAATCCTATCACATAAATCTTCACAGCTGGCTGACGTGGCCGAGCGGTTCTAGGCGCTTCAGTCTGCAACCGCGCGACCGCTACGGTCGCAGATTCGAATCCTGCCTCGGGCATGGATGTGTGTGATGTCCTTAGGTAAGTTAGGTTTAAGTAGTTCTAAGTTCTAGGGGACTGATGACCTCAGATGTTAAGTGCCATAGTGCTCAGATCCATTTGAACCATTTTGAACTGTTCACAGTAACGCACTCTCTGTTCTACCTTCGTATTCATAACGAATCCTACGCCCGTTATACCATTTTCAGCTGCTGTTGATATTACCCTGTAGTCATCTGATCAGAAATTCTTATCTTCTTACCGTTTCACTTCACTGACCCCTACTACATCTAGATTGAGCCTTTGCGTTTCCCTCTTCAGACTTTCTAGCTTCCTACCACGTTCAAGCTTCTGTCATTCCACGCCCCCGACTTTCGCTGGTTATTCAATCTTTTTCTCGTAGTCACCTACCGTTTGGCGGTCCCCTCATGGAGGTACGAATGGGGGACTATTATGGAATATTTTCAAAGGGAGAGATCATCATGACACTTTTTCCACTACAGGCCACATGTCCTGTGGATACACATTACGTGTCTTTAATGCAGTGATTTTCATGTGTCCATCAGCGGCCACGCCATGCGCTGGTGTCCGCTCGGGCCCTGCGACTGACTGACCGGTTGTCACGCTAATCCCCAAACAAAAGCACCTGCGAAACTTCGGTCGAAATACGTGCCCCTGCAGAATACCGACACACGTGAGAACTCTTTCCACGGTAAATTTCTGACTGAGAATGGATTCCGCCATGTGCTGTAAACTGTCGTCTATGCTGGAGAGAAAGTATCTCACGACAAAAAATTCAGTTTTATATATCATAACAGATAGTGATTATTTATAAAATATAATTTTCAGGGGCTGGATCTCACTTCTATTTGTTGGGAAAGTTCACTTCCAGCAAATACATACACTCCTGGAAATAAAAAAAAGAACACATTGACACCGGTGTGTCAGACCCACCATACTTGCTCCGGACACTGCGAGAGGGCTGTACAAGCAATGATCACACGCACGGCACAGCGGACACACCAGGAACCGCGGTGTTGGCCGTCGAATGGCGCTAGCTGCGCAGCATTTGTGCACCGCCGCCGTCAGTGTCAGCCAGTTTGCCGTGGCATACGGAGCTCCATCGCAGTCTTTAACACTGGTAGCATGCCGCGACAGCGTGGACGTGAACCGTATGTGCAGTTGACGGACTTTGAGCGAGGGCGTATAGTGGGCATGCGGGAGGCCGGGTGGACGTACCGCCGAATTGCTCAACACGTGGGGCGTGAGGTCTCCACAGTACATCGATGTTGTCGCCAGTGGTCGGCGGAAGGTGCACGTGCCCGTCGACCTGGGACCGGACCGCAGCGACGCACGGATGCACGCCAAGACCGTAGGATCCTACGCAGTGCCGTAGGGGACCGCACCGCCACTTCCCAGCAAAATAGGGACACTGTTGCTCCTGGGGTATCGGCGAGGACAATTCGCAACCGTCTCCATGAAGCTGGGCTACGGTCTCGCACACCGTTAGGCCGTCTTCCCCTCACGCCCCAACATCGTGCAGCCCGCCTCCAGTGGTGTCGCGACAGGCGTGAATGGAGGGACGAATGGAGACGTGTCGTCTTCAGCGATGAGAGTCGCTTCTGCCTTGGTGCCAATGATGGTCGTATGCGTGTTTGGCGCCGTGCAGGTGAGCGCCACAATCAGGACTGCATACGACCGAGGCACACAGGGACAACACCCGGCATCATGGTGTGGGGAACGATCTCTTACACTGGCCGTGCACCACTGGTGAACGTCGAGGGGACACTGAATAGTGCACGGTACATCCAAACCGTCATCGAACCCATCGTTCTACCATTCCTAGACCGGCAAGGGAACTTGCTGTTCCAACAGGACAATGCACGTCCGCATGTATCCCGTGCCATCCAACGTGCTCTAGAAGGTGTAAGTCAACTACCCTGGCCAGCAAGATCTCCGGATCCGTCCCCCATTGAGCATATTTGGGACTGGATGAAGCGTCGTCTCACGCGGTCTGCACGTCCACCACGAACGCTGGTCCAACTGAGGCGCCAGGTGGAAATGGCATGGCAAGCCGTTCCACAGGACTACATCCAGCATCTCTGCGATCGTCTCCATGGGAGAATAGCAGCCTGCATTGGTGCGAAAGGTGGATATACACTGTACTAGTGCCGACGTTGTGCATGCTCTGTTGCCTGTGTCTATGTGCCTGTGGTTCTGTCAGTGTGATCATGTGATGTATCTGACCCCAGGAATGTGTCAATAAAGTTTCCCCTTCCTGGGACAATGAATTCACGGTGTTCTTATTTCAATTTCCAGGAGTGTATCCTAATCACGTATTAACACAGAGGGGATTGAAGGTGTCGTGTTATTAAAAAATTTTCCTGTGTGCTCACATCTACCTCTAAACTTGCTTGCATCTGCGTTAAAGGATGACAGAAAGTCGATAGAGCGATCGCTTGAGATGGAGTTGTAACGAGATTTAATGTTAGACTGATGATGCATTCTAGAGAGACAGGGAAATGTTGCTGCAGGTCTTTGACCACTTTATTCGGTTGTTCTGTCGGGACGCATCAGTTGAGTGTCGTATATTGCGTCCGATATGTGTTCTGTGGGTGTGACTTAGACCACAGTGTACTTGGGATCGTTAACAGTAAAGCGCTCAGTCATGTGCGATGATCTGTGTCCATCCTGTTTCGACATATCCTCTAGATGAACGAAGATTTTTGCGACGTACTCCATTCCCCTTCTGCAACTTGAGCATAAAATCGAATCTTCATTTTCATAACTATGGATATTAAAAGTTAGCGATATGTGTCTGTGAGGTACTGCAATCCTCATGTATGCATCCGCTTGAAAGATGTCCTTTTTATGGAGGTAGTGGCGTCATGACGTGCAGTTTCACATGTCAAATACTACAGCGATGCGCATGTCCCTTTCTTTGTACGAGGCATTCTCCGTTACTAGAGATCATTATACCGTATATAGGACCGATACGAGCATAGTAAATTTTCTGAACCGTGATCAAGTCTGACAGTTGACGTTATACACCTCTGGAAAAATCTATTGTGCGTGCATCATAAAGAATCGATGTTTTCAGGAAGTAGTTTTTTCATTTTACAGTTTGTAACCATAATTTATTGTAGAGGAACCTGCGGGGACAATGTATGTCATGCGCTGGAAATATATTTCTTACATTTGGATAGTAACAGCGCCGCATTCCACACGACGAATAGGTTTTAAATGCAGCACCGTGTAGCCTTAGGAGTGCATGTGTTTATGTTCTGTCTTACAAATACGTTCTTATTACTAACCTCAGGCACTAGAACAGTACCTTAGAATTGATAGCGCAGTTTATTTACGTAAAATGCTTCAAACTCCGTCCATGCGGAGCTCCATCATGCATATAAAGCACCTGTTTCTTGTTCCTAACCATCTGTGATGTCATCACAACACTTTCATATCTACTATACACCGGCGAGGGGTGATAAACCATCGACATTCGCGCATTTGGAGAAATCTTGTGCTCTTGGTGTGGGGCAGCAGTTTCAGTCTCTGCTCCTTCACGAAACGTGGAATCTGGAGGTATACTTCTGGTCATTTGCAGATTAAATGGATGACGATGTTGCAGGGAGCGTTGGTCAAAGACAATGTGGACTGATTTTTCAGTCTCTATCCTAAGAATGCGAGAACTCCCTTCCGCAAATTACCACGAGCAATTAAACAGAGAACCGACTCGTGGAGATAACATCTTAGACCTACTGATAACAAACAGAACTTTTCGACTCTGTAAGCGCAGAACAGGGAATCAGTGGTCATAAGGCCGTTGCAGCATCCTTGAATATGGATGTTAATAGGAATATAAAAGGAGGGAGCTCGCGTATCATGTCGTTTCTGAAAACCCAGAATGTACTCTGTAGGAATTAACATGGATTCCAGAAAGAGCAATCGTGTGAGACCCAACTCGCTTTATTTGTTCATGAGACCCAGAAAATATTAGATATAGGCTCCCAGGTAGATGCCATTTTCCTTGACTTCCGGAAGGCGTTCGATACAGTACCGCACTGTCGCCTGACAATCAAAGCAAGAGCCTACGGAATATCAGACCAGCTGTGCGGCTGGATTGAAGAGTTTTTAGCAAACAGAACACAGCATGTTGTTCTCAACGGAGAGACGTCTACAGACGTTAAAGCAACCTCTGGCGTGCCACAGGGGAGTGTTATGGGACCATTGCTTTTCACAATATATATAAATGACCTAGTAGGTAGTGTCGGAAGTTCCACGCGGCTTTTCGCGGATGATGCTGTAGGATACAGAGAAGTTGCAGCATTAGAAAATTGTTGCGAAATGAAGGAAGATCTGCAGCGGATAGGCACTTGGTGCAGGGAGTGGCAACTGACCCTTAACATAGACAAATGTAATGTATTGCGAATACATAGAATGAAGGATCCTTTATTGTATGATTATATGATAGCGGAACAAACACTGGTAGCAGTTACTTCTGTAAAATATCTGGGAGTATGCGTGCGGAACGGTTGGAAGTGGAATGATCATATAAAATTAATTGTTGGTAAAGTGGGTACCAGGTTGAGATTAATTGGGAGAGTCCTTAGAAAATGTAGTCCATCAACAAAGGAGGTGGCTTACAAAACACCCGTTCGAGTATTACTCATCAGTGTGGGATCCGTACCAGATCGGGTTGACGGAGGAGATAGAGAAGATCAAAAGAAGAGCGGCGCGTTTCGTCACAGGGTTATTTGGTAACCGTGATAGCGTTTAGCAAACTCAAGTGGCAGACTCTGCAAGAGAGGCGCTCTGCATCGCGGTGTAGCTTGCTCGCCAGGTTTCGAGAGGGTGCGTTTCTGGATGAGGTATCGAATATATTGCTTCCCCCTACTTATACCTCCCGAGGAGATCACGAATGTAAAATTAGAGAGATTCGAGCGCGCACGGAGGCTTTCCGGCAGTCGTTCTTCCCGTGTACCGTACGCGACTGGAACAGGAAAGGGAGGTAATGACAGTGGCATGTAAAGTGCCCTCCACCACACACCGTTAGGTGGCTTGCGGAGTATAAATGTAGATGTAGATGTAGATGTCCGCATAGGTAAAGATCGGCAATCGTAGATTACGCACTATGATCGAAGTGCTAGAAGTTGTGCTCGCTGTCTGGTATACTTTGGTTTAGATGTTAGATAATTAACAGTGAATCGACGTACTGTACCCGTCATCTACCTGCATTCGCAATGGTACTCGCAAAGTAGAGGAGGGGCAGTTTAGCGATGATACAGAATCTGGGAAGCATGCTACCGTGCCACTGATCGGTATTGTAAAAAAGTTGGTTCAGCTGCTAAAATTGATAGCACTATCAATTTTGATGCTTATTACAGTACATCGGTGGTGTCTTTTCCATCCCATCCTTCCACTAGTACGTTGTTGATTACCACGTGATAATTGACTAACATCGCTTGTTTGAGCTGATGAGAGAGTTGGACAGCAGTTCTGAAACGCTCCAGAATGCCGTAAAACTTCCAGTTTCCTAGTGTTGTGTCCTGTATTTCAATCATTCAGTGTGTGTGTTGTGGGAGCAGGAGCAACATGATTTACAATGTTCGATGTCCAGTTTCCTGTGAGAGCCAATGGATCGAAAAGTGTTCATGTCAGTTTAGGACCTGACACAGAACACAAAGTCGTGGCGGAAAAAACAAAATGTATGGCTCGTTACAGCAGGAAAAAAACAATCGATCTTTGACTGAATCAATATCTGTATATTTAATGGGATCGACACATAAGCTCAATGTCAGCACACAGTTGATATTTGTTTCTGATATTATATATCGGATGACAGGAACATGGTAACATCTTATCGAGTTCTCTGTCGGGTGAAGTTAGCGGAGCTTTAATATTTCATAGTTTTTCTCTGTTGTATGGTACAAAATAACAGTGATAGAGAGAATGTGACGGACATGAATGAACCCTGTAGGATGCAGATCTTCAGAGTGTGGTACCTGTAAGTAGTTTGGCGACACACAGCAAAGCAGTAGCAAAATTCTCTTCCAGTTCCTGTATGATGTAGAGTCTTCCTAACTCTCCCAGTAAGCAACACCAGATTTAACGGTTCGTGCTGTCTTACTATACTGTACTATACTATACTATACCACCTAGTGTTGCAGGGGAAAGCTTCGTTTTGGCGCAGATGTTATGCATCGTACATCGTTAGCAAAGTGATGACAACATGTTCCCATTTTCATCAAGTCATCAAAAGACGATCCTGTTGCATTAACTCTACCCTGTTTCTATACAGATTGCAGAAAGTGGTAGATATAGCTCTCTCAGATTTCTCCTCAGATCCGACTTAAATTGGAATGATTACATGCGCAAAGCTGCAGGAGTGGCGGGTAGAGACTGAGGAGCAGTTACGAGATGCATAGGGACTGTCTAAAAGCAAGTTGGAGATTTACTGTAGCAGATAGGTTCGAAAAGAGATATGAGATCGCCACGAATGCGAATCACTAGTGGCTGTAAACATTAAAAGACATTTCCATACAATCCAACATACGTATGCGATTGAATGGACAGACTTGATTCCAAAACGCTGACAGAATTTATACCAGAAAGCGTAACACTACCGATGACTCCTGTGTGTACCTGTAGAACTAAGACCGCTTTTCATGCAGGGTGCAAGTAAGACATCAGTTGTGATCGTATTTTTAATAGCGTGGTCCTTATGCGTAATGTATGTTGCCGGTGGTAGAATAGTTCCGTAGTAAGCTACAAATACCTTCTCTTGCTGACAGTACGGGTAATGTAATGGATGATGATGAACAGAGGGCCAAAATTCTAACCCAGCTTTCAAAAACTGTAGAGGACTACAGAGCCATTCCCCCTTTCAATTATCGAACAAAGGCAAGGATGGCTGACATAGTGTTTAGTGTATCTGGGATTGTAAAACAGTTAAGGTTATTGGATCCCAAGAAGGCATCTGCCCCAGACGGTATCCCCACAAGATTATTTGATGACTATGCTTCAAATACAGCACCATTCTTGTCCATCATGAATCAGAGATCATTGGAACAGCGGAAAGTTCCACGGGACTGGAAGAAGGCCCAGATCATAGCAGTCTATAAAAAGGGTAGAAAATCGGATGCACATAATTACCGGCCAATGTCACTGACATCGATTTGTTGTAGGCTCGTGGAACATATTTTGTGTTCAGACATAGTGACATTTCTAGACTCTGAGAAGCTCATCTGCAGAAACCAGCACGGTTTTAGGAAACAGCGGTCATGCTAGACACAGCTGGCCCTCTTTGTGCATGATGTACAACAGGCTCTAGATACCGGCTCCCAGGTTGATGTCATATTTCTCGACTTTCGAAAGGCGTTAGACTCAGTTTAGCTCTGTCGCTTGCTCCAAAAAGTGCGCCCTTACGGTCTAGCCGATGACATATGCGGTTGGATAGAAAGTTTTCTAACAGATAGAGAGCGATATGTCGTCCTGAATGGGGTGACTTAAACAGAAACAAGGTGTTCCCCTGGGCAGCGTAATAGGTCCGCTGCTTTTTACAATTTACATAAACGATCTGGTTGATGGTACTGACAGCGGCATTAGACTGTTTTCTGATGATGCTGTAGTCTACAGGAAAGTAATATCACACGAAAGTTGTGAACAAATGAATGAGGTTTTGCAGAAAAAAATGCGTGATGTAATGACTGGCAGTTATCTCTCAATATTAGTAAGCGTAACCTACTGTGTATAACAAGGCGAAAATCCACATTAATGTACGAGTACAAAATAAATGCCCAGTTTTCGGAAGCGGTAATATCCGTCAAGTATCTGGGTGTGAATATTCGAAATGATATCAAATGAGACGATAATATTACACAAGTAACGGCAAGGCGAACTCTAGATTGCGGTTTATTCGTAGAATCCTGGAACGATGCAGTCCTTCAACAAAGGAAATTCCTTACAATACGTTAGTTCGTCCAGTCTTCGAGTATTGTTCGTCTGTACGGGAACCTTCCTAGTTGAATAAGAGACTGAAAGGGCCAAAGAAGAGGGGCAAGAGTCTAGACTGGTACGTTTACCATGAGAGCGTTACAAATCTCATAGAAAGTTTGAAGTGGGACACACTTGCAGATAGACGACGCGCTAAACGGAAGGGGCTGCTCACTAAATCCCGAAATCCGATCTTTACCGAGGATGTAGAGCATATATTATTACCACCAACTTTCAGATCGCGCAGTGACCACCATTCAAAGATAAGAGAAATTAGAGCTCGTGTTGAGGCGTTCAGACAGTGGTTTTTCCCTCGCGGGATCCGCGAGTGGAACAGAGGAGGAGGAATATGACTTTGGTGCGAATTGTGCCCTCTACCACACGTTGCTTGGCGGCTAGCGGAGTCTATATGCAGAAAAGAACGTCGTCTTCCCTCCAGGGATTCCCATTTTAACTACCCGGTGAATGTAATTTGTCTACTGAGAAAGAGAATTTACTAGCCATGCAAAGTCTCTCATGATGGTTTTAAGTAATTAGCGTATCACTTGGATATCAATGACATGCCACCTGGCGGGTGTAGACGATGAATAAGGCACCATGGATATGATTATTCTCTTGGTGTTTCCTTTGTGCGGTGGTATCTTTTAACGATATTTCAGTTGTCGACCCTTACAGAGAGAGACAACCATCATAATAAAATCGTATGTATTACCGAATTTATAAAGTGATACATAGTGTAAAACTTATATTTAGAACTTCTCTGTGCTGTAACCTTAAGAGGCTTCATATGTGGCGAGACATTTAGATATCTTAACAGTGAGTTCGAATGTGAGGGGGCGTCCTGTGACAGAGGTAGGGCTTAGGATGCCGTCATGTTCGAAAAATGAATTTAGTATTCTAGATAGACCTGTGATGCATGACGACACAGATGAGGAAGGATATTTACCTACCTGATGAAACAATACTACGTACAGGATTTTCACAACGATACTGTAGCAGTAATAGCTGAAATCCCTGGGCGAGCAAAATGGTTCAAACGGCTCTGAACACTATGGGACTTAACATCTGAGGTCATCAGTCCCCTATAACTTAGAACTACTTAAACCTAACTAACCGAAGGAATCACACACATCCATCCCCGAGGCAGGATTCGAACCTGCGACCGTAGCGGTCGCGCGGTTCCAGACTGATGCGCCTGGAACCGCTCGGCCACAACGGCCGGCCCCAGGGATAGCAGGACAGAGCGGATGCGGTTATATTTGTGGAAAGGGGCCAAAATAAGTTACTGGCTGTTCCAGTCAACATATATTTATTTCTTAAAACACACTATCGCCGGCCGGGTTGGCCAAGCGGTTAAAGGCGCTACAGTCTGGAACCGCGCGACCGCTACGGTCGCAGGTTCGAATCCTGCCTCGGGCATGGATGTGTGTGATGTCCTTAGGTTAGTTAGGTTTAAGTAGTTCTAAGTTCTAGGGGACTGATGACCTTCGAAGTTAAGTCCCATAGTGCTCAGAGCCATTTGAACCAAAACACAATATCACACAAGCAAGAATCAAAACTCTCAAGGTTTTAACGAAAGATCTCCTTTGATTTAATTTAGATCGGCTGAAGGCCACATCGAGAATCCAAGGCACAAAGCCTAAGCAAGAAATAGAGTTACAAAAGTTCTTGTGGAGGTTTCAGTTCTTTAGAAAAAAAATTATGTCTTCAACATAAATTGGCTGAAAGCCTTAGCTTAAATTTTTCCCATAGAACTCTGCTGAAGGCCACACATTAATCAAGACTAGTGATACGGCTTAAGGCTGACACAAAGATTTTCAAAGTTTAATCAAAATGGCCTGAAAACAAGGCCGATGGTCGAATATACACAAAACAATTTAACGGCTTAAGGACTAGCAAGAAGAGCTTTCAATTTGAAAAGGCTGAACGCCTTATCTTAAAATATTTCGTGTAAAACTTGGCTGAAGGCCTCATGCTAAAGAATAACAACCTTATGACTCAAGGGCAAGACAAGGATTTTGAGTTTTTAATGTAAGAGAGATTAAAACTCGGCTGAAGGCCACACCATGCAGTAAAGGGAAGAGCTTCTAAATTTCAACTAAAATAGGCTAAAGGCTTTAACCTAAAAGACTTCACATAAAACTCGACTGAAGGCCACATACCACCTTGGAACAAATTTACGGCTTAAGGCCTAGGAGCAAGGAATTTTCAATTTTAGTTTTGAAAGGCTGAGACTCGGCTGAAGGACACATACCAAATAAGAAAGAATTTTTTTTACGTCGTAAGGCCTAAGAAGAAAAGCCTTCCAATTTTAGTAACCTAAAACTCGGCGGTTTGGTAATCAACTATCACCATCATTCAGTATACAAAATGGATTGAGACAAGGAGATCCATTGGCGCCAATATTATTCAATTTGGCCCTGGAAAAAGTAAGCCGTGACACTTGTCGAACCAGAGAGATGGAGATGGTGGGAGCAGACACAATCTTGGCATTTGCTGATGATGTTGTGATCCTTGGCGACACTCTAGAGCAAGTACGCAGGGATACTTCCCGATTCCTCCACAATGCAGAGAAAATTGGGCTGGTGGTAAACGAGGAAAAAACTAAATATCTTGTTGTATCACGCCGCCGAGATCTCCCTCCTTCCATTGATGTCGACAGGCATACCTTCGAACGAGTTGAAGAGTTCAAGTACCTGGGCTCCATACTAACAAATAGAAGTGAAGTAACGAAAGAAGTACAGCAACGTATAACAAATGCTAATCGCATGTTCTTTAGCCTGAACAATCTTTTCAGATCTCGGCTGATATTGCAGAAGAACAAGATCCACCTATACACGACACTGGTGAGACCAGTACTTTTATACGGCTGTGAAACTTGGGCAACATCAGCAACAGCAGAAGAAGCAATATGTGCATTTGAAAGGAAGGTACTTCGGAAGATATATGGACCCATCTACAATGCCATGGAAGGTAAATGGGAACGAAGAAAAAAAGAAGATTTATACCAGCGGTATGGAAAGCCACACATTGGACGAATATTGGCGCAGAAGAGACTCCAATGGTTTGGCCACATCCTACGGGCAGACGGATCCCTTCCAAACAGAGTCCTCCACTCTCAACCCACAGGAAAACGCCCTAGAGGACGCCCAAGAACTCGATGGAAGGATAGGATAACAACGATCCTGAAAGAAGTGGAACCAGCAGCCGTGGAGGAGGACGCCAACGACCGGATGAGATGGACTGCCATCTGCAACAGCTCCCTCCTCTCGTGTAATTGACAGACACTGCGTGTGTGTTTTTTTTTTTGTTTTTTTGTTTCTGTAATGTATCCCTCTTGCCTTTTAAACCTTTGATTGAATGCCCTGTTTATTTTTTCGTTTTTCTTTAAGCTGTAATGTACATATGTAACTTTTACTACTGTATAGAGTACTTTTGTAAGTCTTTTTGTCTTTACTTTTCCTTTTGTTCTTCTTGCTGTAGGCCTTAAAGGCCCGATAAGGCAATAAATGATGATGATGATGATGATGAAAACTCGGCTGAAGGCCACACAGAGTACTTAAGGCTAAAAAGGAAATCACTATGTAAAACACAAGGAGCGGCGCTCAGAAGGTTCCAAGGATTGGCCTGGGAAGGTAACACAACACATGTTTAGGTGAGACAGGCAGACAAACCGACAACCTCTTAATCTGAAGGCAACCCAACCGAAAGCCAGCCGATGAACCAACCAACAAGATCAGTTCTGCTCCATCCGACCAGCAAAACGACCACAAGAGGTCAATAGCACAACGTTATGGATACTCGTGCACAATCCAACCAAGTCAGTATAAACGCCCAAAACTACCGACTACACCTCACCTGTCGAACTACACGCCGTGCTGGACAGCATCAACACGACGAGGAAAATACACTGCCGAAAACTACGTCAACGACCAGGGAAGGTAACCGGAACGTCAACGGCCACAAGGCAGAAGATACCGCTGGTACACTTCATTAATGAAGGAATGAATTAAATTAAGTTAAACACCGCAAAGGGAGATGGCTGGAATTCTAGCCGACTTCAATGCACACACATTGTTGCTCGCGGCAATCTCCCAGAAAGCGACAACGAGGATCCAACGAAGAGGAGTAATAGCAGTTGAGGCTTGATAATAGGCTAAGTGAGCACTCAACTTTAGTATCCAGGATCGGTGGGAGACGGACTTCGTAACCCTCGCAAGAAGCGCCGCACAACTCCAGCGGGTCCGACTCGGCTACGCGCCACGGAGACTTCCTCGCTGCTCTGCCGCAGTCGACCGACTGCCTACACCCAGAAACTCTCAAAAGACCAAACACAAGTCGGCGGATGAGACGACCGACTGAAAGACCTACCAACGGTCGTTCCCGCTCCAGTCTCCTTCCATTGGATAGTTCAAGTGTGTCGCCAGCGGTCAGTGAGCACTGGCTGTCCGCGCCTCACAGGCGCACCTTCCCCGACTTCACTGCTGCTGCGTCCCGACCGAACTCCAGACACACGGCGACCTGGAAATACTATCAGTCGCTGCAGAAATGGTACGACAGTGCACTTATCGATAAGCGCTGCTGCTGCCACTCATGGCAAGTAAGAAAGGAAGTTAGTGACGCCAGTAAATGGAATAAGAAACCGTGAAAGAAGATGACAAACAATAAACTGCATAAACACAAGCTACTATACCATAGATGAATTGTTGAATAGGAATCAATAAATCTATTAATATACACTCCTGGAAATTGAAATAAGAACACCGTGAATTCATTGTCCCAGGAAGGGGAAACTTTATTGACACATTCCTGGGGTCAGATACATCACATGATCACACTGACAGAACCACAGGCATATAGACACAGGCAACAGAGCATGCACAATGTCGGCACTAGTACAGTGTATATCCACCTTTCGCAGCAATGCAGGCTGCTATTCTCCCACGGAGACGATCGTAGAGATGCTGGATGTAGTCCTGTGGAACGGCTTGCCATGCCATTTCCACCTGGCGCCTCAGTTGGACCAGCGTTCGTGCTGGACGTGCAGACCGCGTGAGACGACGCTTCATCCAGTCCCAAACATGCTCAATGGGGGACAGATCCGGAGATCTTGCTGGCCAGGGTAGTTGACTTACACCTTCTAGAGCACGTTGAGTGGCACGGGATACATGCAGACGTGCATTGTCCTGTTGGAACAGCAAGTTCCCTTGCCTGTCTAGGAATGGTAGAACGATGGGTTCTATGACGGTTTGGATGTACCGCGCACTATTCAGTGTCCCCTCGACGATCACCAGTGGTGTACGGCCAGTGTAGGAGATCGCTCCCCACACCATGATGCCGGGTGTTGGCCCTGTGTGCCTCGGTCGTATGCAGTCCTGATTGTGGCGCTCACCTGTACGGCGCCAAACACGCATACGACCATCATTGGCACCAAGGCAGAAGCGACTCTCATCGCTGAAGACGACACGTCTCCATTCGTCCCTCCATTCACGCCTGTCGCGACACCACTGGAGGCGGGCTGCACGATGTTGGGGCGTGAGGGGAAGACGGCCTAACGGTGTGCGAGACCGTAGCCCAGCTTCATGGAGACGGTTGCGAATTGTCCTCGCCGATACCCCAGGAGCAACAGTGTCCCTATTTTGCTGGGAAGTGGCGGTGCGGTCCCCTACGGCACTGCGTAGGATCCTACGGTCTTGGCGTGCATCCGTGCGTCGCTGCGGTCCGGTCCCAGGTCGACGGGCACGTGCACCTTCCGCCGACCACTGGCGACAACATCGATGTACTGAGGATACCTCACGCCCCACGTGTTGAGCAATTCGGCGGTACGTCCACCCGGCCTCCCGCATGCCCACTATACGCCCTCGCTCAAAGTCCGTCAACTGCACATACGGTTCACGTCCACGCTGTCGCGGCATGCTACCAGTGTTAAAGACTGCGATTGGGCCCCGTATGCCACGGCAAACTGGCTGACACTGACGGCGGCGGTGCACAAATGCTGCGCAGCTAATGCCATTCGACGGCCAACACCGCGGTTCCTGGTGTGTCCGCTGTGCCGTGCGTGTGATCATTGCTTGTACAGCCCTCTCGCAGTGTCCGGAGCAAGTATGATGGGTCTGACACACCGGTGTCAATGTGTTCTTTTTTCCATTTCCAGGAGTCTAGTATATGCATAGTGTGCCATTTAATGGAATAGGATAAATAATAGAAATATTAATCTTAACACCGTATATATATATATATATATATATATATATATATATATATATATATATATCGGATGATCAAAAAGTCAGCATAAATTTGAAAACTGAATAAATCATGGAATCATGCAGATAATAGAGAGGTACAAATTGACACACATGCTTGGAATAACATGGGGTTTCATTAGAACAAAAAAAAAAAACCAGTTAGAGATGTTGGCCACTGATGCATTGTGTATATGAATGATGTTAAGCCCATCAGCATCTGCTGAGGCCTGCAGATGGTGCACTGAAGCACTGAAACTGGTAGCCATATGATGAACAACATCATATGGATGGCTGTGGGTGTTTCGTTTTATTACATAAGTGAATGGCCGATGTCCCGCAGACCTCCACACACAAGGATGGACACACCAAAACAAAACAAAATTACTTGTAACCTAAAATGGAAATTTCTTTCAGTACGACCTAGTGAGGTCATTCATTAATTTTATTTTACAACAGTTTCACGTAACTGACAACGCTCAATTCACGGAGGCAACATTGAGGAATAAACAAGGAACACGTAGGTGAAACTTCCTGCCTACTGTTCTGATCGACGACGTTGCTGTCATCAACCCGGTAGTCACCTACAGAAATGAACCATTCCTAAAGCTCAGCACTCCATCTACTTTGACCCTTATCGTTAGAAAAAAGAAAGGAGGCTATAAATGCTGAACTGTTACCACCTAGAGTACCATGTTATAGTAACACTCTACCAATTACAGTTGCGATCGAACCATCAGTACTCAGCTTGATTAAAGAATGTATAATATTTATCGTACACAGCAAATTAATAACAATAACATGAACTTTGAAGAATCAGCTGGTGAAAGACTACATCGATCTAAGTAAATCGTACATTATGACAAGTGGTCAATTTAAGAAATGTACTGTGCAGTCATTAAATCTCAAAAGTAAACCATGTTTTTTTTCGTTCTTTCAGTGACGGAAAATATATATCATTTTAAAATGTTAACATCTGAAGGCCACATCACAGTTTTCTCATCTTTGGTGGTGACCGCGCCCAGATGGGGGAGGGTAAATATTTAATTAAATAGTCCTGAGCTCATTCAAAATTCCAGGAATTAACACCAACACCTGACATTTAACACTGTGTTACCATAGGATCGAATAATCCATTGTGATTCACAGCTTATTTAAAATGTCATGATAAACGAAACGCAGTTATTGATGTGTGCAACCAGCAAGAAATTGAAACTCCTTAAAAACATGTAAAGAACCCATTTGTTGAAGATGTAAATATATCAAAAACTATCTTGTCAGAAACCTAAACTGGGCAAAACTGTGTTATTGTTGTATTTTATACTAATCTGACATGTCATTATTGTGTTATTTTTTATTCTGCAATTCGTGAAAATACTCAGCCCCTATATGAATTACGATTGAATGACGAAAACAAATTGTTGTCAACTGTCATTCAAAGGGGCATTATAACGAATCACCGTGGTCGTAATCTCACTGACCAGATTGTTTTGAATTCAAAGCAGAAATTATATGTCTGGAAATTAATGCATTTATGTTTCATTTTCATTTATCCTATGTTTTACAAAAACAGTATAATGCGTAAAGTCTACTTCTTGTTGCCCATTTGTCTCCAGGGTGTCAGCCTGAAAGGTATGAGTGGTTATACGCAATTTGCTTTTAAGAACAATCATAATGAACTAAAACATATTTTCATTTATGGAGAAAATAGTTCATTCCTTTTTCTGGCAATATGTGAAAACAGTATCTGAATGTTACAGCTAATTAAAGCATTGAAAGTGAAAGGTTTGGTGGCGTGAAAATCGTGTGCCTCCAGTGCCCTGTGCGATGTGTATTTCCATCTTGTGTATGTTGAAGCTTCAGTCTGATTTTTCGTTTATGATGTCTGATTGTTATTACTTTTGTCATGCAAATAATTTTTTACATTGCAATTTACTGTGATCGTGGATGTAAGACACTAAACTACACCATTCACTAACGACGATTTCTGCACCTGGCTTTCACCAGAATAAGAGAGTTCAGGTAATCATTTGTACCTGATGTGGCAGGAAATTAATTTCAATCATTAACATAACAATTTTACAGTTTCCTTCATACACATGGCCAGATGCGGTGATTTCGGAATTCCAGGAAGGACAAAAAGTGTTTTCGAACAGAATCTGCAGTGATCCTCTACTTGTTGTCTGATCAGAAGTATCTGTACATCTACCAGCGGAGCGCCTTTGTGACTGTGTGAACATTGCTGGGGACTCGTTCTGTGAGGAATTTGAATTTATGTGGAGGAATGTCAGCCCATTATTATTCAAGAGCTGATACCAAGAAGGTAGGGATGCTAGATGCTGTCATCTGCAGTCAAAGCAGCGTTCTGACTCATCCGAAACCTTCCCCATTGTGTTCAGGTCACGGCTCCAGACAGACTAGACCAATTCAGGAATGCTATTGTCCAGAAATCATTGGCTCATAGGTTCTGCTTCAAGACATGGCGCAGTTGCCATGCTGATACAAACCATCACACACTACTGGCCATTAAAACTACTACACCAATAAGAAATGCAGATGATAAACGGGTATTCATTGCACAAATATATTATACTATAACTGACATGTGATTACACTTTCACTCAATTTGTTTGCGTAGATCCTGAGAAATCAGCACCCAGAACAACCACCTCTGGCCGTAATAACGGCCTTGATACGCCTGGGCATTGAGTCAAACAGAGCTTGGATGGCATGTACTGGTGCAGCTTCGCATGCAGCTTCAACACGATACCACAGTTCATCAAGAGTAGTAACTGGCGTTTTATGGCGATCCAGTTGCTTGGCCACCATTGACCAGACGTTTTCAATTGGTGAGACATCTGGAGAATGTGCTGGCCAGGGCAGCAGTGGAACATTTTCTGTATCCAGAAATGCTCGTACAGGACCTGCAACATGCGGTCGTGCATTATCCTGCTGAAATGTAGGGTTTCGCAGAGATCGAGTGAAGGGTCGAGCCACGGGTCGTAACATATCTCAAATGTTAAGTCCACTGTTCAAAGTGCCGTCAGTGCGAACAAGAGGTGACCGAGACGTGTAACCAATGGCACAACCATACCAACATGCCGGGTGATACCCCAGTATGGCGATGGCGAATACAAGCTTCAAATGTGCGTTCACCGCGATGTCACCAAACATGGATGCGACCATCATGATGCTGTAAACAGAACCTGGATTCATCCGAAAAAAGACGTTTTGCCTTTCCTGCACCCGGGTTCGTCGTTGAGTACGCCTTCGCAGCCGCTCCTGTCTGTGATGCAGCGTCAAGGGTAACCGCAGCCATGGTCTCCGCGTTGATAGTCCATGCTGCTGCAAACATTGTCACATTGTCGCACTGTTCGTGCAGTTGGTTATTGTCTTGCAAACGTCCCCATCTGTTGACTCAGGGATCGAGACATGGCTGCGCGATCCGTTACAGCCGTGCGGATAAGATGCCTGACATCTCGACTGCTAGTGATACGAGGCCTTTGGGATCCAGCACGGCGTTCCGTATTACCCTCCTGAACCCCACCCGATTCAATATTCTGCTAACAGTCATTGGATCTCGACCAACGGGAGCAGTAATGTCGCGATACGATAAACCACAATCGCAATAGGCTGCAATCCGATCTTTATGAAAGTCGGAAACGTGATGGTACGCATTTCTCCTCCTTACACGAGGCATCACAACAACGTTTCACCAGGCAACGCCGGTCAACTGCTGTTTGTGTATGAGAAATCGGTTGGAAACTTTCCTCATGTCGGCACGTTGTAGGTGTCGCCACCGGCGCCAACCTTGTGTGAATGCTCTGAAAAGCTAATCATTTGCATATCACAGCATCTTCTTCCTGTCGGTTAAATTTCGCGTCTGTAGCATGTCATATTCATGGTGTAGCAATTTTAATGGCCAGTAGTGTAGTTTCGAACTGTTCCTCTACCACTCTACAGTCGCTGTCTGTCATTGCATGAGGTATGCCAGACCTTGGTTTTTCTGTGGTTGTTCCTGCCCGTTTCCACTTCACAAGTACTTCACGAACAGTTACTTGGGGAGCCTTAGAAGGACTGAAATCTCTTTGAAGGACTTGTCGCTCTGGTGATATCAACATAGCTACTCTACATTGGAAGCCACTGACCTCTCCTTATCGACCTGTTAAACTGGCGCTGCTTTCTACCGATAACGTCCGCAACTCCTGGTCTAGTGGCTAGCGTTGCTGCCTCTGGATCACGAAGTCCCGGGTTTGATTTCAGGCCGGGTTGGGGATTTTCTCTGCCCATGGACTGGGTGCTTATGTTGCCCTCATCATTTCGTCATCATTCGTGAAAGTGGAGGGATTGGACTGTGTGAAGATTGGCACTGATAACCGCTTTGTTGAGCGCCCCACAAACCAAAGATCGTCTACTGATAACACAGTACTTTCGGCCTCCTTTTATAATGGCGGATCCGCCTCTCATGATATCTGGTGGCCCGCTCCCCGTCACATAGGGGCGTCTGGATAGTGTGGATCAGATAGTGCATTTTACGTCGTCCAAACCTCTTCCAATACTGAAACGTCACCTGAGGCTATAGAGCGGGTGGAGCCAGTTACCGCACAGATGCAGCCACAGCATCGCCGGCTTGCCCCCCTCCTCTGCTCGCCCCCTCCTCCTCCGCTCTCTCCGCCGCTAGGCAGGCCATCCATCACGCCGCTGGCGTGGGGGCGGCTGCGGAGGCGGCGCTGATGGAAAGCCTGTCGATGACTTCCTGTTGCGTCACACCAAGTGGACGGCGCAGCCCCCACCACCCCAGCCCAGCGCGCAATTATGAATACAGCCGCCTCATCGCGACGAATGCCAGTCTCCCACTCTAGAAAAATAGCGTTACGCGAGTAGCCGAGGGGCGGAGGAATGCCGATGCTTTCAACATATACTCATGTATTATACGTAGCAGTTGGTGCATCACAGATAGCAGATACTAGTCAGAATTCTTCAACGAAAGCCTTTATTAGTGAACCAGTTTCGATTTTTGCTTATCATCATCAGGCAGAAGATGTTTTTAAATTACAGTGTCAGTAGGAAAGTCATGTATGCACGAGGTGTGTGAGGAAGACTAATAACACTGCGTGGAATCTGGGAAAGTTATGTTGTTGTACTTGTGTAGGCTGGTGTTTTCATCCCTTCCTGATGCTCCGTCCGACTTCCAGCTCTCTGCAGCCATCACGTGATTTATGAGAGTTACATCAGTAATGTGATGTTACGAAAATAGAGCTGCGGAATTTAGAGCAACTTTATGCCGTCAAGTTTTCTGTTAAACGTGGGGAATTAGCGAGTTTGACGTTTGAAATGTTTGAACAAGCCTTTGGGGAACATTCCTTGTCAAGAGCACAAGTTTCTCGCTGGCACAGACCAATTTTGGAAGCCCGAAAACAACTTGTAAACGAACGTCGTTCAGATAGGCCTACAACTTTAAATATCGACGAAAACTTCGAACTCGTGTGTGCTCTTGTGAGAACAGACCGAGGTTTGAGGACAGAGATGTTGGGTGACAAAATGATGTCCTTGAAAGGCTGAAGAAAAGGGTGGACCGAGTGAGACCGGCCATTGCAGACAAGGGAATGGTGCATCGTGACAACGCCCCATGTTACACGACCACTTCCACCACGGAATTTTTGACCTCGAAAAGCATTCCTGTTGTTACGCAGTTCCACTGTTCACCTGTTCTGAGTTGTTGTGACTTTCTTCTATTCTCGAAATTAAAAATATCTTAAAGGGGCGTCATTTTGGAACAACGGGGAACATTCAGAAAAGTGCGACCGACATGTCACAAAGGCCCTACCAGTTGAAGGTTTCCACCGCTGCTACCATGACTGGGATCAACACACAGGTACCGAAAGGAACTACTTTGAACGGGGCAGTATTGTTTGGAAAAAGTAAAAATCTTGGTAGATAAGCAATCAGTCGCATTACTTTTCTCACACTCCTCATATACACACGTACAGTAACTGAAAACCTTCTTCTGCCTGATAATGATCATGGTGGAGTCCAAAATCTGTTTCTCAAAGAGTGCGCTGCAGCACTGGTCCCTTACTTAGCTTGCATTTATTGTTTATCCCTCGCCCAGCGCGAAGCTCCAAGGGACTTGAAAGCAGCACATCTGACTCCTTTGTACATGGTGATTTTTTCCTCCGTGTACGAACTCTACGGATACGTCGACAAGAGGATGCGGAACAAAAAAGTTCTAACGAACGAATGTCCGGAAATGCGTGGTTTCTATGCTAGAGACCATTTATTAAATCATACATTGTTCCAGAGACTGCGGTCTAATACAAACTGTACCATGCAGCCACAGTTACAGAACGCGCTGAAAATAATTTCCATGTGCTTCAGTACATGCGTAGTTACCAACCGTGCACAGGCAGGGTGACGACTCCAGGGAGCGACAAAATGCTGTAAATCGCCCTGAAGATGACCCCACCGCGGATTGAAACCGGTTGGCGGCGTCTGTAAAATATCTGGGAGTATGCGTGCGGAACGATTTGAAGTGGAATGATCATATAAAATTAATTGTTGGTAAGGCGGGTACCAGGTTGAGATTCATTGGGAGAGTGCTTAGAAAATGTAGTCCATCAACAAAGGAGGTGGCTTACAAAACACTCGTTCGACCTATACTTGAGTATTGCTCATCAGTGTGGGATCCGTACCAGGTCGGGTTGACGGAAGAGATAGAGAAGATCCAAAGAAGAGCGGCGCGTTTCGTTACCGGGTTATTTGGTAACCGTGATAGCGTTACGGAGATGTTTAATAAACTCAAGTGGCAGACTCTGCAAGAGAGGCGCTCTGCATCGCGGTGTAACTTGCTCGCCAGGTTTCGAGAGGGTGCGTTTCTGGATGAGGTATCGAATATATTGCTTCCCCCTACTTATACCTCCCGAGGAGATTACGAATGTAAAATTAGAGAGATTAGAGCGCGCACGGAGGCTTTCAGACAGTCGTTCTTCCCGCGAACCATACGCGACTGGAACAGGAAAGGGAGGTAATGACAGTGGCACGTAAAGTGCCCTCCGCCATACACCGTTGGGTGGCTTGCGGAGTATCAATGTAGATGTAGATGTAGATGTAAAATAAATAATGCGATTGTGACTGTCATTTTGAATAATTGATTATTAGTGGCTTTTCCCTTGCTGCTGTTGTTAAACGAATGATTAGCAGAGGTGCAAAGTACCCTTCACCATGCACCGTTTGTTGCCCTGCGGAGTCTAGATGACCAGTAAAATCTAAAGTGGCAGCAATAATAGAGGTATGTCGTAGCCGCTAATGATAGTACAACTCACTATTCGACAAGTTCTTTCCAATATGGAAACGTATACAAACAGACCTAGCGTGCCTCACTGATTTATGCTTTGAATCCAGCCTATGAATGACAAAAACCTGGTCCGAAAATTCTGTTTCCCTCTGTGCCGAAGTGACTTCTGAAATATTTAACTAAACCAGGGACCTATTATATATTATGTGTCTCATTGGAAGTCAGGTCTGGACGCTGGAGAGATCTGGAGAGATTATCTCTGACCGTTCTTTCCACCGACCTGTTGTCTTCTAATGTTGTGTCCTCATCGCAGTAGACAGCTCGTCTTTCGTGGGATCTTCTTCGGCGAAGGCTGCTACGCTGTCAGTTCGAACCGCCGATTGTGCCTTTTGTGAGATGCCACTAGCTCAGGTTAGTCTCTGTATCTACAGAGGGCAAGATGTGTAGTACTGTCAATGATGGTAGGAAGCACTTCTCATTAATGTATCTTGTTTGGTTATTATTCAAATATTCACACATTTACAGTGTCTTTTGCAACACTCTACATAGTTTTCTTAATTATATGGTAACTTTTCCATCCAACTTACCCGATGTAGACTACAACACGACCGGCTCTGAAGAACAGCCGAAACAGGGTGACTATTACAAATTCACATCTAAGTAACGCACGATACTGAGATACGTGTCCGGCCCTCCAGAACGCCTCAAACAGGATGACCAGCAGCCGGACTTTTCGTCTCCCCAGGCACGCCAAAGTGACCCGAATGTGTCCGAAGCAGATCGGTGGCACTATCGCTACTCTTATGTATCTCAAAACTCGTGAAATTTAATAAAAAAAAACCATAGGCTCGTAGGATAACCATGAGAGACTGTCATACTAATAACTGGGTTAAATAAAATGAAAAGTAAGCAAATAATTAATAAGAGTAGGAGTTTTGGCGCCTCTCACCCGAACGTCCCGATCAGTTAGAAGCAGTTCAGTACAACTGGCGCACTCTCCCACGGGACTGGTACATACTGCACCATCTGTCGCTTGTACCTCACTCCACGTTTATACCATATCCCACTTCACGTGTATCAAGTTACATCGAGGCGAGCTTCTAGCAAACTAAAATACTGGTGTCCATAGCCAGGCATACGACACTATTTACGCACATGTTATCATAGCAGCAACTCAGGGACTCGATAAAGAAAAATACAGAAAAGTCTATGTTTCAATAATCATGACTCCTAATGCGGCTGGTCCCGGCGGAGGTTCGAGTCCTCCCTCGGGCATAGGTGTGTGTGTTTGTCCTTAGGATAATTTAGGTTAAGTAGTATGTAAGCTTAGGGACTGATGACCTTAGCAGGTAAGTCCCATAAGATTTCACACACTTTCGAACATTTGATTTGAACTCCTAATGGTAATTATTCTGTACTGGCTCATTTGGATGGGTTTTTCAGTGGACAGCTGATGTGAATAAAGTCAGTATTCACATCTTTAAACTTGCTCTCTGAAGCATCAAACTGTCGATGACACCCAGTCGCGTGACTCGTGTTTCAGTTGGCAAAACCACCAATACCTTTGCCTGAATGCTTAATGGAATTCGGGAATTTTGCGGTGAATTCCACTGTGCACGAAGTCGATTTCTTCCATATCTCATCTCATGCAACACAGAATTCATGAAAATCAAAGATGGTTTCCCTAGTACCGAGATCGGACCAAGAATATATCTGTCACTTATGACTGGAAACTAGCTTAGAACCTCCATGACAGCAAACAGGCTCAACGCTTTGGCTCAGCTCAGTATCAAGAGCGATATTTTTAGACAGTTGAGACAGTTTTCGACGCGGATATGTACTTAAAATTTATGTTCCTCTTTAAATACTTGTTCACATCCAATGTTACTTAATCGTGTTGAATACCTTAATAATTTCAACTCTTTTCATTTTTTTAATCTCATCAGAGCGTTACAGCATAAATTCTACAGTAAAAATTTATACAACTAAATAATAAATGTTAAATGCTTCGTTATAGGCTTTTACTTCGAAAATTGGACTCAAGTGTCATTTTTGTGGGTTAATCATCACAAAATTTCCCCACGCATTGGGGCGCAACAACAAATTTAGCATACTGTTTACAAATCCCGTATACAGCCAATAACTAATACAAGCAGTGTTCCGAATTCGGCGTAGAACGAGCCGTCTAAGGTACTACTGTGTCTACAAGGCTCGGTAGCAAGTAGTTTTATAATTCAGTTATCAGTGTAATCGAAAATTAGGAAGTAAATCACTTTACTGAAATCTTTGGAATACAGTGGACACAAATAATATATCGCTGCACATTTGATACGGCACTGATTGATGGTGTTGTCAGTTCATACAACACAATTACATGGCGTCATCGCCTTATTTTCTGGCGGACGTAAAGAACAGAAATACCTTTAGTCACAGAAACGTATCAACACATTAATAATGCATTAAGACACATGCACATGACACAAAATGATTTACACAAGTTGTTTAATGCAATGCAGTTGAAAGTCGTCTGTTGTTAGAACATTTTCAATCGCGTAATTATGCGCATCGATGAGTATTTGGCTGCATCAAAGGACCTGTATTCATCTAGCTGTCCGTAGGGATTGTATATCGCTGATTAGAAACTGTGAATTAGGTCTGAGGAAGTCATCTGAGCTTTGGCATGAGTCTGCCAGTAGGCGAGCTTGGCGGCAGAATCAGTTTGTATGACCGCGTGGGCTGCAGAGAAAGGCTCACTTTAGCCGGCCGAAGTGGCCGTGCGGTTAAAGGCGCTGCAGTCTGGAACCGCTGGACCGCTACGGTCGCAGGTTCGAATCCTGCCTCGGGCATGGATGTTTGTGATGTCCTTAGGTTAGTTAGGTTTAACTAGTTCTAAGTTCTAGGGGACTAATGACCTCAGCAGTTGAGTCTCATAGTGCTCAGAGCCATTTTTGAAAGGCTCACTTTATCCCGGTCATTCTCTTTCTCCCCTTGCTACCGAGATGACGTGCCGATCTCTTCAGTATAGGCGCTTTGTCTAAACGAAAATGTTACTGATATGAGAACAGTAAAGTGATTTCGTTCTGGATGATAATGAGACGGTTGCTGGATTGGAAGCTTGTGCTGCATTTAAGGAACTGTATGTCACGTAAATCTTCAAATTAGGGAATATTCCATTTCTCTACGCGAGGTACTTTGGAGTTGTGTCTAGCTTGGGCGATGTTAAGGTTCCATTCGAGTTCACACCTTCCTTAGAAGGCGTAGGAGTCAACACCGAATTTTTATTGGGTCATTAGAGCTAGCAAGTTGCAATACCTGTACAGAGTCCGCTGGACAAGAATTATGTATGAAACATGTATTCAATCACTGAGCAATACATAAAGAGTGAATATAATTTTTGACCCTAACGATATTATTTGGGAATCTCTTTGGTCTTTTTCGGGTTAATCTTCCACGTGCTCCATATCTGCACATATGTTCTCTTAAGAACTACATTCTGGAATATACCACATTAGCTTTAGCGGCAGTTAAAGCTGAGAGGGAATAAGCTGTCTTCAGTGCTGATGAAATTTTTATTTTAAATAAAATTTTCTGCTCTATAGGTAAATTCTCGTTGTTGATGAACTTCGAGACTTATGCTTAGGGAGATGGAGGATTCGAGATAACATTATGTTACCAGAACGGGCTAGATCACTACAATTTATAACGTCTTGTAGGATACAGAGTGCAAAATTATTAGTGTCGTACGAAATTTATCTTTCAGGTATAGTTCACACACATGTATAGGGAGTAGCTGCAAACCGTCTCTTGTAAGAGTTATGGTTTCAATTTTGGCTGAGCTTTTGAAACCCACCTTTAATTATTCCACTGCGCTCTTGGAAACGTCGACACTTAAAAACAATGTTAGTCAGATTTTGTTTACTCACAGATCGGCCACATTTTATGTAAAGTAAGCCTGCTGCGTCAGGGCATTAAAGCCGGGGTCATAGTATCTTATCTACGTAACGATCAAAGAATAAAAGCGTGAAAACATGGAAGTTAATTACTCGACACATAGGAATAGATCCAAACGAATAAACTGAACATTTAGGTTCAACCAAACGTCATCTCTATTTCGTCATATCGAGTGGTTCATGTTTACAAAAACGGTAAACTCCGAAAGAAGATCCAAAAGAAAACGGTTAACTCTGAAACAAGATGCAAAAGACAATGCTGACGTGTTACAACTTACTTTATCACGGAGTTGCAGCAGTCCCATATTTACTGGGAACTCAGAGCACTTTTAAACACGATGGATGTTATCCTGTTGTGGCTGGAACATCCTGAACAGACCAGTGAACGACTCCTTCAGGTCCATTCATTGATGACTGCTCTGGGTTGTTTGCCTCCTTTACCAACTTGGGATACTGCTTAATTATTGCGCATCCTGCTTGCAGCGAAGACGCACTTTCAGTTTTCCGGCTGAAACTTTGTCCTTTTACTCTAAAGGCGCCACCTGTCTCTCATCGCCTGTCCCGGATGAGCCGCTTTCGATAACGTAACTAAAAGCAGATGACAAAGCAGCGGCCGTAGTCAAACTGCGACTCGCATGACTTCTTCTTGCGGACCGCGATTGTTTCATAAATACTGGTCTTATCGTTTGGAGTTATTTCAGTTTCGCACCAAAACTGGAATGCGAGTAATAATGACGACCAAACAAAACGCCAGCTGCGACGACTACTGCCGCCCGTGAACCTCCGTCGCCGGCCGATCGAACGTAACGAGTTAGCTGTGCATCACTGTACGAAAGGAGCAACTACTGTATAATGTTTTGAATTTCAGTAAATGTGAGTGTTCTTTTATTAGAGACACTTGAGTTCACAAATCGTGCATGCAACCTAATAATACTTCTTCTGTTGCAGTGTTTACTCTGAGTTGTAAGCTTAATAACTTTCACAGTGTTCATACATATTCTAACTGCTATTGCTTCGTCGATGCAAACTCACTCTTCTGTAATTGCCTCTTCCTTTTTTGTTCCGTGTGACTGTCACATCCCGTCCTCTGCATAGTGTCTTCCAAATACTTCATCGTAGCCCGTCGTTTTCCGTTCTTTCCCAGCACTTTCCCTTCAAGAATTTTAATGATGAAGGTGTTATGTTTGATAACAAGTCCAGTAAGTTTTATGTCCTGTTTTCCATTTCGTATAATATTCTTTTTTCTTCGTTGACGTCCTCGGGAATAGAGGTTGGTTTTTCTTTCCGTCCAATTCGTTCTTGCCATTTTCCGCCATATCCACATTTCAGTTTACCCACAGTCCAATTTTCACTTCCACCCAGCAGTGTACTCCATACAAACGATTCTGTAAAGAATTTCCTAACATCTGTATTCATATGTTTGCTGGTTTAAATATCTTTCTTAGTCATAAATGCCGGCTTTGCTGTCTCCCTCTTCACTTCCATTAGGTATCTATTGTCCTCTGTGATTATACTATCGAATAACAAAATTGTTTCACCTACTTAGTTGTGACGCCTTCAATTTTTGTATTGGTTTTAATTTTTGGCATGCATTTCCGTACTAGCATTACTCTTGTTTTCCGTTTGTTCACTTAGGTCACTTTTAATTTTCGTAGTTTAAGAGTGGCTGACATGATTTTCAACATTCATTTTTTTCGAGGTCTGCAATTATCACGACATCGTCAGCAAATCTTATACAAAGTATCCTTTCATCAGTGGCGTTTCTTCAATTCGTTTTCTCCTTCGTCTGAACAGCTTTCTCAATGAACACAATAAATAAATACGGGAATGTGGGACATTCTTTTGTAACTTCTTTTCTATACTTGCCCTTCCTTTACCTTATTGACTTTTATTTTTGTGATTTGCTACTGATGCAGTTGAATTCCAGTCACGTCGTGTTCTTTTTCATAATTGTAAAGAGTAGCTCCCACTTCACACCGTCAAGAAAGTAAGTCCTATTTATATCCGTTCTTCTCTCCAATAGCATTCGCCAGGCCAAAATTGCTTCGCTTGTTCCTCTGCCTCTGCCTTCACTAAATCGCTTTTAACTGTATTTTAGAGCCACGTGATAACGCTGATAGTGTACTGTAATTGGTAAAGTTAAATGCTTTTCCTGTTTTATTTGCGATAACGGTACTACATTGTGTGAAATCATCTGGAGTGTTTCCTCTTTGTAGTATTCATTTACTCTGAATAACTGATGACATCTCCTGTAGAAGAGCTGAAAACTGTAGGTAGCAACTTTCAATGTTTTAAAAAAGGACAAAAAAAGATATTACCGGAAGAAAATACTGTTTAACGATGCATGAACACATTTATACTTTCTATTTACTCTTAAGGAACAGACCTGTACCTAACATGTCAAAAAACTCGACGTATGTGGTTCATATCAAGGCTGCACAACAAGATTGCCACAATCGGTCACATTGAGTTACAATTTCAGCGGTTCATACTTCGCATACAAGCCTCATTCATTCCCTGATCCACTCAGACCACATAACAGACCAAAAAAGCAGTATCAAGGAAATTGAAAAAAATGGGTTTTCTAAGCTTTTAACAGTATGTAACTTACGCTGTTAAACAAACCAGTGTTTAATGAACTACTTTGGCTACTTAATATTGAATTTATATCATCATATGACTTTTTTTTCTTTATTGTGATTTTAAACACCTTATACAAAGGCGGGCTGTCAGCAACATAGTACACCGCTCTTCAGCCTTGAGTTTCACAATGACTATTACAGATAGGTGGCACAGAGAATACAATCAAAACGGCGGGCAAAAAATGTAGACACTAAAAAACAAAAAAACATGGAGCCCTTCACGCTGGACGAGAAACATCACTAACACTAGTTGACACGGCGCACATAACATGGATGATGGCGACGGCACACGGGAACAGTGGTGGCGTGACGGCGAACGAACACTAAACACAAACGAAGGCACACACACGAGACACTGATGGCGATGATCTCCGGCGCGCGAATGTTCACTAACCATGTACGAGTCCGGGGACCTGCCAAGAGAGGAGGAGGGGGTTGGAGAGGGAGAGGGGAGAGCAGAGATGCCTAGGGCAGGGGAGATAGGGGGAAGGGAGGAAGGGTAAGGGGAAGCCCGAGGGAAGAGGGGTGGAGGAAGGGGACAGGGGAAAGGAAAGAGAAGGGAGGGAGGGTGCCTAAAGGAAAGGACACAGGAAGCGGGGGGGGGGGGGATCAAAGTTAATAGGAGGGGTAGATGGAGGGGAGGAGGACATCATCAGGGAGGGGGAGCTGGCGGAAGCCACCTTGGGAGAGGGTAAGGAGGGTGGAGAGATGGAGACCGGGTGGGACGTGGGAATACAGGCACGGCAGCGGGCGGGGGTGGGAGAGGGTGGGTGAGGCAAGTGGGTGAGAAGGATCGAGTTTGCGGGAGGTGTACAGGATCCGTATCCTTTCAAGGAAAAGGAGGAGGTGGGGGAAGAGGATGAGATCATACAGGATCCGCGTGGGGGAGGGTAGACGGATGCGATAGGCGAGGCAGAGAGCATGGCGTTCAAGGATTTGGAGGGATTTATAAGAGGTAGGGGGGGGGGGGGGCGGAGATCCATGCTGGAGGGGCGTAAAAAAGGATAGGGCAGACGAAGGATTTACATATGACTTATTTCTGACGCCATATTAAAGTGTCTGGATGTTGACTGTAGTAATAAGTTATAAAGTCTCGCTTTTAGGTAATTTTTGAAAAACCCACAATTACTTCACATATGAAACAGAGATCCTTAAAATACTTTACTATTGTTGTTTTCAAATTCGCTAGAAAATTTCCTATCGAGTAGTGTATGGCAAAAGTCTTTATTAATTCTTTGGTTGATGTGTAATTTATCGACAAAGCGCCAGCCGAAGTGGCCGTGCGGTTAAAGGCACTGCAGTCTGGAACCGCAAGACCGCTACAGTCGCAGGTTAGAATCCTGCCTCGGGCATGGATGTTTGTGATGTCCTTAGGTTAGTTCGGTTTAACTAGTTCTAAGTTCTAGGGGACTAATGACCTCAGCAGTTGAGTCCCATAGTGCTCAGAGCCATTTGAACCATTTTTATCGACAAAGCATACGAGCGACGCTGTACCTAGGAAAACAAGCAAAGCACGGAACGACAGATGGCGCGCACACAGGGTGACGGCGCGTTCGGCGGGGCAGCAAAGCTTATGCTGCATCCACATTTTTTACTGTTCATCTTCGCGCATGCGCTTACATTTCCAACAGCAAAAGTACTCATGACCATTTGTGCATGCGTAATTTCCCCGAAACCAAGGCTGTGCTAGAAGCGCATTGCTTCCCGCCTTTCGTAGCACACTGGTGCTTTTTAGCAGATGGCAGTTACCTGCAATCAGCTGTTGTTCACGGGCGTGTCCTTGTACTCTGCTTTCTTATTGTGTCGCTGGCCACTAACTGGCGGCACTGATATCTTTTGTCTCGACAGAGTGCACTCTCGAATTCAAGAAGACCAGCCGAGTACCCGCCGCTGCCCGGGTATGTATTTATTCCGATCCTCTCTTCGTCCATCTCCACTTATCCCCCTCTCTGACCATCTTCTAAACCCCCCTTCTCTGTCCATCTCCTCCTCTTCCCTCACTGTCCATCCCGTCCTGTCCCTCTCTCCGTCAATCTCCTGCCCTTTTGCCTTCTGTGTCCAACTTCTCTCCCAGTCCACCTCCTCGATTGACCTTCCTCTGTCCATTTTCTCCTCCCCCTCTCTCTCCACGTCATCACACTTGCCCCAATAGAGTCCTGTGGTTGTTACCCCTACAGTATTCCTTTCCAGAGCGTAACTAATATGTGTACCAAATTTGAAATCGTTCCAGGCTCTTAGGACGAGCTTTTTATTCGTGGCTTTGTCCATATATTTAACATATTTCACACGTATTTGTAGCCGGCCGGTGTTGCCGTCCTGTTCTAGGCACTTCAGTCTGGAACCGCGCGACCGCTACGGTCGCAGGTTCGAATCCTGCCTCGGGCATGGATGTGTGTGATGTCCGTAGGTTAGTTAGGTTTAAGTGCTCAGAGCCATTTGAACCATTTTTTTAACGTATTTGTACACATTTTTGTCTGCCTGTCTAGCCAATTTCACCCTTTAGTTTAATTGTCACGCAGCTCAATGTTTATGAATTATGTGCTGAATTGTGTGCTGTATGACAATAAAATTTTGCGAGTACATTCAGTGTTATGCCTGGCTACAGTTTGGAAATATGTTGTGAATTGAGTTAATAGTAAAGAAGTAATAAATTTAAACGTCTTACATGAGGTGGCAGTTTTCCGTGCGTCTCCGTGTTTATGACGTCATATCTCATGACCTAAGTGTTATACAATAACGTAATTTTTCTTGTTAACTCATTGGTATATGTGAATGCAGTCTGCAGAATGTGTCACGAATACCGCTAGTAGTAAGACAAGTAATACATTAAAAGGTAGTGGTTTATGCTATAAACGTTTTCGATTTCATCTCTTTGTGGGGTAAAACGACAGGAAGTTTTGTGAAGATTTAAAATTATATTTAAAGTTTGTTGCATGTCTGTGAGTGTTCTTATCTCACGTACTGGATGACTGAAGAATGGATATTCGCCCGTCGTGCTCTACACTGCTGTTTCCTCCCCACCTCCACCCTTTTGATAAGTCAGTGGTTCATACAACCATCTACATTTACAAAAATACCCTGCAAATCACACTTAACTGCCTGCCAGAGAATTCATCGAACCACTTTCACGAAAATTCTCTGTTATTCCACTCTCGAACAGCGCGGAAAAAATCCGACCACTTCCGTCTTTCCTTGCGAGCTCTGATTTCCCTTACTTTATTATGATGATCGTTTCTCCCTGTGTAGGTCGGCGTCAACAAAATATTTTCGCATTCGGAGGAGAAATTTAGTGATTGAAATTTTCTGAGAAGATACCGCAGCAACGGAAAACACCTTCGTCCAGCCGAAGTCCTGTATCATTTCAGTGACACTCTTTCCCATATTTCTCGACATTATAAAACGTGCTGCTCTTCTTTGAACTTTTTCGGTGTACTCCCTAAACCTTATATCAAGATTTTAAACATGTCTGAAAAAGCACTGTTGAAATTCTTCACGGTAAATGATAACAGCCAAACAGTTGCAGGATAAAGATTTATTAAAATCCTTGACCACCGTTTCGGTATATCTAAACATACCTTCATCAGAAGTAAAATACACCTGAACAGGAAGACACCTTCATTAGCAAAAGCTTGGCACCGGAACTTACAGTATACGCCACGTAAACTGGATGACGTGGAATTGCTTCATGAAGCGAGTAAGGGTTACAAACTGGACCTGCTCGAAGAATTAGAGATCTTCAAGTATCTGTCTCAAAAAGATGTTTTTGATCTTAATGAACAGGTACAGTTTAGAAACAAAAATATTTTAGGTAGTTTTAAACCCCTCCTTGCTCTAATGTAAGATATTTTTTCCTTTATTGAGTTTCGATTCCCCCCGAAGGGGGCGGGCTGGCTGCAGTTTAGTATGCCGGTCTTCAGCCTACAGCCTTTGTTAGAAAGATGAAGAGAATAACTGATAAAAAAGGCGACAAAATCGGAGACTTAAATGGTAACATGCCGGAAAATCGTGGAACTTAAAACATAGAACAAAGGGTTGATGTTGTTAATAGAATACATATGAAGCAGACAGGTAAAATAATAGACAGATAATTAGAAAAACACGGCGACAGTCTGGTTTCTGTTCGCAAGAGATATAAAATTCACACCCAGCGACAGCATGATTTCTGTTCGTTAACACTTTGGAAATACGAACAACACTTAACATTCGCTTGAACACTGCACTAAAAAATTGGCTCAAATATGATATACCACAGCCGAGGGCAGATGGGGGGAACCCGGACAGATGACGGGAAAGGGGGAGGGGGAGGGGGGGAGATGTAACTTTTTTTTTCCTTTATTGTTATTTTAATACCTGAACAATCAGGTAGGCTGTCAGCTGCATGCTACGCCGCACTTCAGCCGTAGTGGTAACAATAACAGTACACAGAATGGAGATTTAGAAAGAACATAGTGACAGGCAAAAAACAGTGGTCACAGATACACAAAAAACACGGAGCCGTTCACACTCGACGATAACGACACTGAAAACACGTTGACACGGCGCACATAGCACTGATGAATCCGACGGCACAAGTGAACGTAGAAGCGTGACGGCGGATACTAAAAACACAAAACGACGTCACACACACGAGACACTGATGGCGATGACCTCGGGCGCGCGAAAGTCCACGTAGCGTGTGCTAGTAGGAGATGTAACATATTTTTTTTTCTTTATCGATTTTCAATTACTACGCTGCTCTACAGCCTACAGACTTTTTTTTAAAAAAAGGAGAAGAAAGAAACAAGAAAAAACAGGCGATAAAATGGTGATTTAAAGTGGAAAATGGCGTAAAAATGCGGAAAGTTAAAACAGAAAGCAAAAGGGGATGGCAATGTTGATAAAATACACAGGAATCAGACAAGTAACATAGTAGACACACAATTAAAAAACATGGCGACAGTCTGGTTTCTGTTCGCAAGTGATAAAAAAAAGCACACCCAGCGACAGTATGATGGCTGTTCGCTACACTTCCCAAAAGACACAACACGGAGCACGCACTGGAAAAACACACTGTAAAACACTGCACGAAAAAGGCGGCACAAAGATGCCACTCCTGATCCAAGGCAGATGGGGGGGGGGGGGGGGGACCTGGAGTAGGGGGAAAAACAAGGAGGGAGGAGAGGAAAAAACGAAAAGGGGGGGGGGGAACCAAGGAGGGAGAGGACTAATAAAGTTGGAGAAGGGCAGACGCGAGAGGAGAGGAGGCAGAGGAGGGAAATGTAAAAGGACTCGGGGGAGAGAAGGGGGCAAAGAGAGGGGAGGTGTGGAAGAAAGAGGATGGAAGGGGGGGAGAGGGAGCCTGGGAAAAGGACAGAGGAAAGGAGGGGGAGGGATAAATGGCGGGAGAGAGGGCATCATCTGGGAGGGGGAGTTGATGGAAGCCACCTTGGGAAAGGAGATGTAGGGTGTAGAGATGGAGGGTAGGGGGGACACAACGGTGAAGACGTGGCAGGGGGTGGGGATCAGAGAGGAGAGGATCAACCAGGGGGTGAGGGGGTTCAAGACGGCGGGAGGTGTAGAGGATGCGGATATGTTTGAGGAATAGGAGCAGATGGGGGAAAGGAATGAGATCATAGAGGATCCGTGTGGGGGACGGGAGGCAAATACGGAAGGCGAGGCGGAATGCATGACGCTCAAGGATCTGGAGAGACTTACAGAATTTGGGGGGGGGGGCAGATATCCAGGCAGGACTGGCATAACATAGGATGGGACGGATTAAGGATTTGTAGGTGTGGAGGATGGTAGAGGGGTGCAACCCCCATGTCCGGCCAGAGAGGAGTTTGAGGAGTCGGAGGCGGTTGTGGGCTTTGGATTGGATGGAGCAGAGATGAGGGATCCAGGTGAGGTGACGGTCAATGGTGAGGCCAAGGTAGGTGAAGGTGGGGGTAAGGCGGACAGCACGGGCGCAGACAGTAAGGGAGAAATGCAGGAGCCGGAAGGAGCGAGTGGTACGACCTACGATGACGGCCTGGCTCTTGGAAGGGTTGAGTTTCAGGAGCCACTGGTTACACCGTGCAGCAAAAAGGTCAAGGTGATTCTGGAGAAGGTGTTGGGACTGGTGGAGGGTAGGAGCGAGGGCGAGGAATGCGGTGTCATCAGCATATTGCAATAGGTGTACTGGAGGGGTGGTTCGGGCATATCTGCTGTGTACAAGAGGTAGAGGAGAGGGGAGAGGACAGAGCCCTGGGGCACACCTGCAGAGGGGTAGAAGGTGTGGGAATTGGCATTATGGATGGTAACATAGGAGGGGCGGTGGGAGAGGAAGGAGGCCATCAGACGGATGTAGTTGATAGGAAGGGCGTAGGTTTGGAGTTGAAACAGGAGACCGGGATGCCAGACATGGTCGTAGGACTTTTCGAGGTCAAGGGAGACAAAAATGGCGGAGCGATAGGAGTTAAGCTGGAGGGAGAGGAGATGAGTGAGGTGGAGGAGTTGGTCATCAGCAAAGAAGGAAGGTCGAAAACCACATTGGGTGTTTGGGAGGAGGTGGTTTAGGTGGAGGTGGTGATGGATGCGCAGGGAAAGGATGGATTCCAGGAGCTTGCTGAACACCGATGTGAGACAGATAGGATGATAGGAAGAGGCATCAGACGGAGGCTTGTTGGGTTTGGAGAACATCAGGATACGGGAGGTTTTCCACAGGTTGGAATAGAAGCCAGTGGCAAGGATGACATTGTAGAGGGTGGCAAGGATTGAAAGGAAGGAGGGAGGGCAGTGTTTGAGGTGGCGGTAGGTAATGCAGTCGTGGCCGGGAGCAGTGTTGCGTTTAGTGCGGAGTGTGAGGCTGATGTCCTGGGAGTGTTAAGTGCAGATGGTGGGGTGTGGCCCAAGTATTGGAAGCTAGGAGCAAGGGGAGGAACAGAGGTATTCATACGGTCCATGACATCAGGAAAGAGGGAATAATCAAAGTGGGGATCATCTGGGATGGGAAAAACATCAGAGAGGTGGGAGGCAAAGTGGTTGGCCTTACTGAGGTTGTCGGGAAAGGGACAGTCATTAAGGAGGAGAGGGTACGGGGGGTGGGGCGGTTCCCAGTAAGGCAGTAGAAAGTAGACCAATACTTGGAAGAGTTTATGGGGAGCGTGGTGTTGAGTTGTGTACATGTCTGGCGCCAGGCATGGCGCTTCTTCGCAGTAAGCAGGTTGCGGATTTCCCATTGTAATTGCCAGTGGCGGGTAATGGTATCCCAGTCACGAGTGCGGAGAAAAGAACGGTAGAGGCGGCGGGACTCTCGAAGGAGAAGGACAGCCTGTGGAGGCAGGGCGGGGCGGTGAGGGTGGATGGCTTTGGTGGGGATATGGGTGGCGACGGCGTCAGACAAGGTCTGGTGCAGGAAGGCAGCAGTGCGAGAGATGTCATCAGGAGATTGGATGGTAAGGTCGTGGCTGTCAACCAGGGTGTGAATGGAGTCCCAGTAAGCATCCCAGTTGGCACGGGATTAATCATGGACAAGTTTGGGAGGGACGTCAGGGCGAGGAGCGTTGCGGGGATGGCGACCATTAGAGACAGTGAGGAGAACAGGAGCATGGTCACTGCCAATGAGGTCAAGGACATCTGCGGTGATGCGCCCAAGGAGGTTGGGAGAGGCAAGGATCACATCAGGAGTGGTGTTGGATTCAGGTCGGGTGTGCTGAGGCAGGGGAACCAGGTCTCCCTGGAGAGTGGTGAGAAACTGATGCCACCGCTGCAGGTCAGCAGGATCACGTCTGTGGATATTAAGGTTGGCGGCAATCACGTAGGTGGAGAAGGTGCGGTCAATGTGGGCCAGGAAATCGTACGGGATGGGGGTGTGAGGGCAGACATAAATGGTGGCACAGGTGATGGTAAGGGTGGGGAAGAAGAGCCTGAGGGTGAGATGCTCGGCAGGATTGTTAAGGAGAGGTTGGGGCCGGACAGGGAGGTGCTTGAGGTGGCCTATAGCAACTCCGCCACGCGCCAGAGGGTACGGATTATCGGTGCGGTGTAGGGTGTAAGGAGCTGTGGAGATGGAGATACGGGGTTGAATGAAGGTTTCATTTAGGACGAAGGCATCCATGCGGTGCTGACAGAGGGTGTGGAGGAAGAGGAGTTTGTGGGTGGGCAGGGAGCGAATGTTGTGGTACAGGATACAGTAGGGTAGTTGTACCATGGGAGGGGAGAGCTAGAGGAGGGTGGTGAGGGGGGTGAAGGTGAAGTGGGCCTGGTTGTGGGAGTATGTGGCATAGGTGGTAAGATGGAAGATGGAACGGGCAGCAAGGGCGATTTGGGAAAGTGTGTGTGAGCGTTGGAAGGTGTGGATGTTTTGGAGCACAATGGTGGTGAAACAGATGATGTCCTCGGCAGTAGGGGGAGGGGGGAGCGAGTTGTTGGGGTGGATGGGGTCATCAACAGGATGGACAGGGATGGTGAGCTCAGGGGTGACTGGTGGAGGTTTCGCTTTACACTTCGAGGAGTAGGTAGGATGTGGTTCGTTGCAAGTGTTGCAGGAAGGGGGAGAAGTGAGGTTAGGGGAAATTCTTTTGGAAGTGTGAAGCTTTGCAGTGGGGACAAGTAGGGGGGTTCTTGCAGGCAGAGGTAACGTGGTCGTTGTAGCTGAGACAGCGTTGGCAGTGGTAGGATTGGACTGGGGAACGGGAGGGGTCCACCTTATGGCGCTGATTGTAGATGAGGGCTCCCTCGGTGAGGAGGCGGCCAATGGAGGAGGAGGATTCAGTCAATATCCGCATGAGAAAAGTCGGCCCGGCTTCATTGAAGATGCGACAGGCTGAGCGGATTTCAATGTCGGGCCGGGAGTTGAGTTCCGCCAACACCTCAGCCTCTGTGATCATGGGGCTAAGCTTCGTGATCACAGCGGTGAAGGTTGGCGGACGTCGGGGAGGTTGAGGCTGATGGGAGAGGACGGGGTGTGGTAGGGGGTGAGGGTTGCACGTTGGCCAAATTGGATACGGGGGATGCGGGAGAGGAGATCAGTGTGGAAGGAAGCATTGGGGGATTTAATGAGGACCAAGTCCTTGCGAGGAATCAGAAGGGAGATGGGGGCATTGGGGTAGTATTTCCGGATGGCGAGGGTGAGGGAGCGGGCATCAAGGAATTGAGGGTCAGGATTGGAGAGGTCAAAGGTGTGGGTGGCAGGCGTGGCGGGGGTGGGGGTCGGGGCCGCGTCCATGGGGGTGGGTGGGTCATGGGGATTGGGGGTTTTTTTGGAGGAGACTTCGGGGGAAGGGTCAACATTTGGGTGCTTTGAAGGTTTCGTGGTCACGACTGGGTGGAGAGGGGGCAGGGGGACGGGTTGCAGGGGGAGATGGCGGGGGCCAGGACCACCCTGAGCAGCGGATGACGCAGACGGAGGGGGCGTGGGCGTCACAGAGACTGTGGAACGTCGAGCCGAGATCTGTGCTGGCTTGGAGCCTGTCGGAAGCGATGCAAGGAGCGGCGGAAAGTCAGTAGCTGTCGATGGGGCAACAGTGATAGGGGAGGAGGAGTTGGGGGTGGTTACAGCCGAAAGTGGCGCAGGGGTGGGGTGGACAGGGAGAGAAGGAAGGACGGGACGTGGGGTGGAGGATGAGCTCCATGTGATGGTGGTTGGAGCAGTGGAGGGAGAGGTGAAAATGATAGTGGTGGTGGGTTGGGACATGGTGGCGGCGCGCGAGAAGGGCGGCGGCGGCGACCAGATGGCGGCGGAGGCGGGCACCGGCAGGCGGCGGCGGCGGCGGCGGCGGCGGCGGCGGTGGTGGCGGCGGCGAGCACCGGCAGGCGGCGAGGATCGGCAGGCGGCGACCAGCCGGCGGCGGCGGCAGGCAGCGACTAAACGGCGGCGGCGGCGAACACCGGCAGGCGGCGACCAGGCGGCGGCGGCGGCGGCGGCGGCGGCGGCGAGGAGGACCGGACGGCGAGCAGTAGTGACGGCGAGCAGGCGACACGGAAAGGAAATGGTGGGGATCTTCCACGTCGAAGATGCACCCTGAGAGTAGCCCAGGCAGTGAAAGTCTTCGATGAAGAAGTGAGGGAATCCAACCCTCGAATGATGTAACATACTCTGGTTCTTGCCTGTTGATGCTGGTGAGATGTGCTTTTCCTGTCTTGTTGAGATTTTACGTACTTTTGGTGTTTGCTGTTTGTGGCTTTCGATGTCTGTGTGTGGTTAAATGACTCTGTTATATTTTATTTCACAACGACAGATGGTTTCGTTTTACTTTATCATTTTGGTTGTTTTCGCTAGTATGTATTTTAGCTTTTAAGTTACGCGAGATTCTCGCGCATACCACTAGTGCCCTCTCTCGTTAGATGTGTTCTGTAGCGCAAGAATCATCTGATGGACACTAGGAAACAGGTAAATTGGCTTCATATTTTCTATTTTAGGTAGATGTTTTTAAATGGTTCTGATATGTTGTATTTATTTACACAGAAAGTTTGAATTAGCACAACTTTTAACAATTTTGATGCGCATGAGTATGTATCCATTGGTTTTAATGTGCGCAAGCGTCTAGCGCATGCCAGAAGTGCCCTATCTTGGTGAAACTGTCTGCGTAAGGACTTTCAAACACTCTTCACGCTAGTTCACAGGCGAAGTACTGATGCTATGCTGTGTTCGAATCGACCCTCCGTCCATAATTATATTGTATAAATGGAGATGATGTTTAAACTACTGACGACGCCTTTGGCACGATTGTTTAATGTATCTCCACTGCAGGATGTGATTTTAGTAAGTGACTAAAAGTTTTTGTGCTTGTAATACTCTGGTAATTTTACAATTACTTAAGCTATAGTGTTATTTGTTTCTCATTCTTCGTTTTTTTAAAAAGAAAAAAGTCTGTAGGCTGTAGAGCAGCGTAGTAAGCTGCTGCCAGCCCGCCCCCCTTCGGGGGGAATTGAAAATCAATAAAGAAAAAAAAAATCTTTCTCATGCCAGCAGCCAGCGTCCAGCAGCGGTCCCAGCCAGCGTCCAACCGCCAGCAGCGGTTCCTGCCAGCGTCCAGCGTCCAGCAGCGGTTCCTGCCAGCGTCCAGCAGCCGTCCCAGCCAGCAGCGGTTCCTCCCAGCGTCCAGCTGCGGTCCCAGCCAGCGTCCAGCAGCAGCAGCAGCGACAGCGGCAGCAGCAGCGACAGCGGCAGCAGCAGCAGCAGCAATAGCGTCCCCACCGGCCTGCCAGCTGGCCAGCTCGCCTCTCCCACCAGCAGCAGCAGAGTGGGGCTTCGGCCCCAGTCTCCTTCATAGTTTCTCCGTCCCTTCTACTCTGTGTTTCTCATCGCCTTCTTTGTCCTGTCCTGTCCTGTGCTTTTCCCCTTCTCGTAATGTCGACCCCCACCACCGGCACTACTGCCACCACCACTGCCATCATATACACCTCCCCCTCTGCCGCCGCCACCGCTATCACATGGTGTGCCGCATCACTCCCCCCTCAGTCCATCCCCCTACTCCTCACTCTCTCATCTCCCTCCCTATTTGTCACCCCATCACCAGTTCCTCCCACCCGCGCCTCCTCTGATCCCTTCCCTCCACTCATTCCCTTCGCTCCTCCCGTTTCTGCGGCCCCCGCTAGGGTGTTCGCCAGGAGGGCTACGGCCCACGCTCCACTCCCCCTTCGCCTTCATCGTCGTCTTCACCGTCGCCTTCGCCATCGCCCTCACCGTCTCCGACGCCGCCTTCAGCACCGAGACCTGCCACTCCCCGCCAAATTCCAGTCACCCCCATCCGCCACACCTCCTCCGCCGCCGTCAAGCGCCCCAGTGGCACCCCTCCCTCCTCTACTCCCAAAAAGACTCCGCCTCGTCCCCCTTCCCCCTCCCATGATGCCATGAATGTCTCCCCGCCCGTCCCTGCCCCCTCCTCCTCCTCCTCTACCATCTCCTCCTACCGCTACCTCCTCCCCCCTCCTGATCCCTCCCTTCTTGAAGCCCAGAACCTCACCCTCTTCCTTCGCCAGAATTTTCCTGGTGCCCCCATCTCCCTCCTCACTCCTCGCCGTTATTCGGTGCTCATCTCCTCCCCCAGCCCTACCCTTCACACACACCTCCTTTCCCGTATCCCTGTCACCCACTTTGGCCCTCATGCCTCCCTCACCCCTGCTCCTTCCCCGCCTCCCTCCCGCCAACCCCAAGCCCCGCGCCGCCCGCCGACCCTCACCACCGTGATCACTCGGCTTAGTCCAACGATCACGGAGGAGGAGGTGTTGGCGGAGCTTCAGGCCCATCCCCATCTGGAGGTGCGTGTGGTTCGTCGCATCCACAACGCTGCCGGCCCCACCCGCCTTATGCGGTTTTTTTCTGAGCACGCCCCCTCCATAGACCATCTCCTGAAGGAGGGTGCCCTCCTTTTTAACGAACATTATAAAGTTGACCCCACCTGTTCCCCTCCTCAATCCCTCCGCTGCCAAAGGTGCTTGCGGTATAGTGCGCACCCAACATCTGAGTGCCGCGAGGCCCCCACCTGCCTGCATTGAAGGCAAGCCCACTTTCTACGGCAGTGCCCCAATCTCCAGTCGCCCCCCCCCCTCCTGTAATACCTGTAACCTCCCTCATCCTACCTACTCCCAGAAGTGTAAGGCCCGACCCCCTCCTACCACTCCTGAACTCACCTTTCCTGTCCGCCCTCTGGACGCCCCCACCCCTCCTGGCAACTCCCTTCACCCACCCCCTACGGCTGAGGACATCATCAGATTCCTCAGCATCGTCCTTCAGAATGTTCATCCTTTTCAGATCTCCCTCGCCGCCCGTTCCGTTTTCCAACTCAAAATCTACACCACCTACTCCAACAACCAGGCCCATTCCACCTTCTCCTGTCTTGACACCCTCGTTTAAATCCCTGTCATGGCACGACAGCACCGTATCCTTTTCAACAACATCCGCTCCCTTCCCGCCAACGAGAACCTCTTCCTCCACACCCTTGTCACCCACCGCGTGGAAGCCTTCCTCCTCAATGAAACCTTCCTCCAACCCCACCACACCGTCCACACTTCGCCCTACCTACTCCACCGCTCCAATAATCCCCTCCCGATTGCGCGTGGCGGAGTTGCCATTGGGCACCACCGCCAGATCCCCGTTCGGCTCCAGCCTTCCTTCCCGACCCCACCGAACACCTGATCCTTAGTCTCTTCTTCCCTGGTCTTACCGTTACCTGCGCCACCATCTATGTCCGCCCTAACACCCCTATTCCCTTCGAGTTCCTCTCCCACATTGACTGTACCTTCTCCTCCTACGTGATCTCCGCCGACGTCAACATCCATAGTCGTTCCGCCGCCCAGTTACGGCGGTGACATCGGTTCCTCTCCTCCCTTCAAGGTGACCTCATCCCCATACCCCAGCACACCCGTCCCGAATCCCATTAGCTTCGAGCGAGTAAGTTGTCCTAGTTCCTCGTAGCACCGCATGTCGTCCTTGTTTTTTGTTCAGTGTCGTGTGGGTTCCTGTGTGTGTCGCGATGCTTTATGTCACCTAGTGTGTGGTGTTTGCACAGCCCTTCTTGACACGGCGTTGTATCACGCCATGATTTCCACCACGCGTCGCGCCGCTATTCGATGTAGAGGTACCGTCAGCTGCAGTTTTGATAAATTCAAGCAGCATGTGCAGCTCGGCTTTTTGGAGATAGGCGACTGGTGTGTACTTTGATTCGGAATTACATGTGTTTTCTCGTTAAATTTCTTGAACCGATTCAGGGTGGCCGGATATTACTACGTCACGGTTCTCAGGTCACCTTTACTCGTCCACTAGCATGTAGTTCTTTTGGTGAATGCAGAAGTGATTTATACAAATGTTTTTTAATCTTCTACTCGTTATAGATGACAGTTTTCAGAGGTCCAGCATGCTCTCTTATGGGGATAAATGACATTTTCGAAGAGAACGTTGGTCTCTTCAGCACCGGGTATTCAGAGCGGCCACCTTCACACAAACTGCCCATGTCGTGTGGTTTGATTAATACCCGCTGATGAACAACATAAAAAAAGAATTTAGCAAATCTTCTCCCACGGGAATTTGCAGCTGAGACAGCCACAGTTATTTGACGGATTTTGTTGTGGTCTTCAGTCCTGAGACTGGTTTGATGCAGCTCTCCATGCTACTCTATCCAGTGCAAGCTTCTTCATCTCCCAGTACCTACTGCAACCTACATCCTTCTGAATCTGCTTAGTGTACTCATCTCTTGGTCTCCCTCTACAATTTTTACCTTCCACGCTGCCCTCCAATGCTAAATTTGTGATTTCTTGATGCCTCAGAACATGTCCTACCGACCGGTCCCTTCTTCTAGTCAAGTTGTCCCACAAACTCCTCTTCTCCCCAATCCTATTCAATACCTCCTCATTAGTTATGTGATCTACCCATCTAATCTTCAGCATTCTTCTGTAGCACCACATTTTGAATTTTTCTATTGTTTCCTTTACTGGTTGCTCAATATACAGATTGAATAACATCAGGGAGAGGCTACAACCCTGTCTCACTCCCATCCCAACCACTACTTTCCTTTCATGTCCCTCAACTGTACAACTGCCATCTGGTTTTGTGCACAAATTGTAAATAGCCTTTCGCTTCCTGTATTTTACCCCTGCCACCTTTAGAATTTGGAAGAGAGTATTCCAGTCAACATTGTCAAAAGCTTTCTCTAAGTCTACAAGTGCTAGAAACGTAGGTTTGCCTTTCCGTAATCTTTCTTCTAAGATAAGTCGTAAGGTCAGTATTGCCTCACGTGTTCCAACATTTCTACGGAACCCAAATTTATCTTCCTCGAGGTCAGCTTCTGCCAGTTTTTTCCATTCGTCTGAAAAGAATACGCATTAGTATTTTGCAGCTGTGACTTATTAAACTGATAGTTCGGTAATTTTCACATCTGTCAACACCTGCATTCTTTGGGATTGGAATTATTATATTCTTCTTGAAGTCTGAGGCTATTTCGCCTGTCTCATACATCTTGCTCCCCAGATGGTAGAGTTTTGTCAGGACTGGCTCTCCCAAGGCCGCCATTAGTTGTACTGGAATGTTGTTTACTCCCGGGGCCTTGTTTCGACTCAGGTCTTTCAGTGCTCTGTCAAACTCTTCACGCAGTATCGTATCTCCCATTTCATCTTCTTCTACATCCTATTCCATTGCCGTAATATTGTCCTCAAGTACATCGCCCTTGTATAGACCCTCTGTATACTCCTTCCACCTTTTTGCTTTGCCTTCTTTGCTTAGAACTGGGTTTCTATCTGAGCTCTTGATATTCATACTAGTGGTTTTCTTTTCTCCAAAGGTCTCTTTAATTTTCCTGTAGGCAGTATTTACCTTACCCATAGTGAGATAAACCTCTACATCCTTACATTTGTCCTCTAACCATCCGTGCTTAGCCATTTTGCACTTCCTGTCTATCTCATTTTTGAGATGTTTGTATTCCTTTTTGCCTGCTTCATTTACTGCATTTTTATATTTTCTCCTTTCATCAATTAAATTCAATATTTCTTCTGTTACCTAAGGAGTTCTACTAGCCTTCGTCTTTTTACCTACTTGATCCTCTGCTCACTTCACTACTTCATCCCTCAGAGTTACCCATTATTCTTCTACTGTATTTGTTTCCCCATTCCTGTCAATTGTTCCCTTATGCTCTCCCTGAAACTCTGTACAACCTCTGGTTTAGTCAGTTTATCCAAGTCCCATCTCCTTAAATTCCCACCTTTTTGCAGTTTCTTCAATTTTAATATACAGTTCGTAACCAATAGATTGTGGTCAGAGTCCACATCTGCCCCTGGAAATGTCTTACAATTTAAAACCTGGCCCCTAAATCTCTGTCTCACCATTATATATATATATATATATATATATATATATATATATATATATATATACTGCTGGCCACCGTAAATGCAACACCCTGAAGGAAGATCCGAATCAAGTGAAATTTACACCATGGGTTTGCAGCGATGAGATATGCAACTGATTAGAATTTCAGCGCAGACGCACATCACGCGCGCCTGTGGCGCCACCTCATAGCGCCATTTAAGGCTTGGCGATTTCGACGAGTGTACGTTCGGCACGTGTGTTTACCTTGTGGTTGTTTCACAAGACGATCAGTTATGCCTCGTAGACAACAGCGAACATCTTTTGATCAAGTATCCGAGTTCGACAGAGGAAGGATAGTGGCTTACCGAGATTGTGGATTATCATACAGAGAAATCGCTAGTCGTGTTGGACGAAACCAAACAACTGTAACGCGGATATGTGACCGTTGGATGCAGGAGGGTACGACGGACCGACGTGGTCGATCGCATTCACCTCGGTGCACCACTGCACGTGCAGATAGGCAAATTGTGCGCATCGCAGTGACGGATGGCTCAGTGACATCCCGAACCATAGCACAGCACATTGCGTCTGTAACGCATCATCCAGTGTCTGCGCGTACCATTCCACGGCGTTTACAGCAGAGTGGTCTGTCCGCAAGACGTCCATTGCTTCGTCTACCATTGACGCAGAACCACAGACGTCTCCGTCGCCAATGGTGTGATGACAGACGGATGTGGACGGCAAAGTGGAATGACGTTGTCTTTACTGACGAGGCACGCTTCTGTCTGCAGCACCACGATGGTCGGATTCGAGTGTGGAGACACCGTGGAGAGAGGATGCTGGACAGCTGCATTATGCACCGCCACACTGGTCTTTCACCGGGTATTATGGTATGGGGCGGTATTGGATATTACTCTCGCACGCCTCTAGTACGCATTGCAGGTACTTTAAATAGCCGGCGCTACATATCCGAGGTGCTGGAGACAGTTGTCCTTCCTTACCTTCAGCGCTCGGCCACAGCCATATTTCAACAGGATAATGCGCGACCCCACGTGGCACGCATTGTCCAAAGGTTCTTCGTCAATAACCAGATTTAATTGCTTTCCTGGCCGGCTCGCTCTCCGGATCTTTCGCCGATAGAAAACATGTGGTCCATGGTTGCTCAACGAGTGACCCAGATTACATCCCCAGCTGGCACACCAGATGATCTTTGGCAACGTGTGGAAGCTGCTTGGGCTGCTGTACCCCAGGAACACATCCAACGTCTCTTTGACTCAATGCCGAGACGTGTGGCAGCGGTGATCTCCAACAATGGCGGCTACTCTGGCTACTGATTCTGGCAGGAACCACATGTCACAGACGTCTGTAAACGTAATCATTTGATACTTGGTCAACTTGTTATCTACAAAATAAATCTTGTTGTGCTACCTCTTGTCTTTCTTGGTGTTGCATTTACGGTGGCCAGCAGTATATATATATATATATATATATATATATATATATATATATATATATATATAATGATCGTTATTTTGCCCCGCTGGTCACACGTAGGGGACATTAACGCCATCACTTCCACGATGGCAGTCCTCGTTATTCAAGAAGAGCGTCGCAGAACATTGGACAGTGACGCAGCTGATGTGCCTCCATTGAAGGACCCTCTTCTCCGGCCTGATTTTATAGACGAGGACGGCATGAGTGCTTCTGCACGAGATCAGTCGGTTTCTGATAATTCACCCAACATAGACGCCGCCCCTTCAGAGCCTGTTGTTACGGAATGTGTTTCAGGACCCCACTTGTCTCCCCTGGCTCTATCGGATACCTCTCCTACTGTCTCAACTTCCCAAACTACTCTGTCCCGGCCTGTGTCAACAGCCTCTTGATGTCCATAACCTAATTAATTTCCAAGGGCAGGAGGATACCATCGTTGCTAAACAACCTCTCCTTACGCGAAACTCTGTCCGCCGACGAGTGGGGTGTGAAGATCTCTCCGTCACCATCTGAAACGGACTTTCTGCACGACGCACTCACACAACCGTATGAAGGAGCACCAATTCCGAGGAGCCGGAATAAACAAGTTATCCAGCTTGAGATAAACACATTACGGAAGAAGAAAAACCAGTTGGAAGACTGGGGAAAAGTTCACATTTCTTCTTTCTCAATTTTTTCCACTGATTTTCCCATGGGTACTGCTATAAAGCTCCGTTAGATGGTTGTTTCGTAATTTCGTGGTCTTTGTTTTGATTTCTCACTTTGAACATTAACGGAATTTGTTCTAAACTCCGACTCGCAGCTTTGTGACAGTTTATGTATGACTATGACGCAGACTTTTTTTTAACATGAAGTATTGTTTGATAATTTTTCAATTCCTGTCTTCTTGAGCATTTTTAATGTGGCTTCCGAACATGATGTTTTATAAGGAAGGAATTCCATTACGAGATTTCGAAACTCTCGAAGATGATAGGAATGCACTTATTGTGATCGCACTTTTCATCTTTTCTACGCTCATTCTGGCTTTGATCGATCTGTGGAATATTCGCGTTTCTACAGAGAGGAAGTGATTTAAATATTTCGTAAATCCCTCAGAGAGATTCCATTTCATAAGCCGTATTGCGTCAACTTTAGGATAACGCTAGGCAAGCTCCTCTATGGATTATGGATGTGCGGCGAATTACAGCCAGATTGCTACAACTAGAATAATTTCAAGTGGAGGGATCTCTGACGAGATCTCAACCGCGTTCGTTTTTACAAGATGGGCTGACGTCACTACATCCTCTTATTCATTTGCGAGCGCGCAGGAAACGCGTTTGCATTGCATCCTTCGTTAACGCCGATGGTCGACTGTCAGCGTCTCGCTGCGACATTTTCAATTTCAGTTTTGACTAATCTAATGAACTGTATGATGCTCATGTTCCGACTGAAAATTTTTCTGACGACTTTTCCCCTTTTCTGGATTGTGTCGTCACCCCTGAATCAAATTACAGTTTCTTGACTGATTTACGCAGAGCCGATATATATCATGTTATCACCAGGTGTCAGCCGCACAAATCACCTGGATTGGATACCAAAATTACGTCGATGGTCAACAAAGTGATAAGGGTTGTCTCGCTTCCTCCCGCTTTCGAGGAACGGAAAATGGCCTTTGCTCCGAAAACCACTGGTCAGTATGATATTGACTCACTTCGTCCGATTGCTCTCCTACATTTCGACTACAAAATTGTCGCTCGAGCTGTGAAGACCCGTCTCAGTATGGTTCTTACTTCGATAGCTGCGGCCACTAATATCTCGCCATCCTTGCTTTTTTCGACTTCCACAAGGCATATGGCAGTGTCAGCCAATTTTTATAGTGAGTGTGTTAATCAAATGGTTCAAACGGCTCTGAGCACTATGGGACTTAACTTCTGAGGTCATCAGTCCCATAGAACTACTTAAACCTATCTAACCTAAAGACATCACACACATCCATTTCCGAGGCAGGATTCGAACCTGCGACAGTAGCGGTGGCGCGGTTCCAGACTGTAGCGCCTAGAACCGCTCGGCCACTCTGGCCGGCTGTGTTAATCGTTTTGAGTTTTACTCACGATACATGCCAGGTACAAGCCAATCTTTTCACTGGTATCCGTGCCTTAGTGTTCGTGAATAGTTCAAAGGGTTCTACCCAAGGAAGCCGCTTGTCCATATCACTCTTCTGTTCTTGCTTCACCGTACTGCCATGCAATTACATGGCTCACTATATTGGAGGAACGATTTTCGGTCAGCACGTACTCCTATGACGTCATGGTTTTAGTATGAAATGTAGACATTTCCGGGCTCAAGGATACTTTGAATTTCTTTTGTTGCTTGGGGCCCCACATTAACGATCGGAAATGCACGCTGCTGTACTTTAAGCAAGTGGTAATACCTTAAGCGATGGTGATAGATCGTCGCAGTACTTTATGCATCGTAGCGGATCGCAATGGTACCAAATGGTGGCGCATGACTTGTAAGAGGTTACGATTCGCGCTCGGGGAACGATTCCTAAACACTAACGCCGTTCGCTTAGCTTCCTTCACCAAGTGCGGGACTTAGACACCTATATGTTCAGTAAAGTGAATTTTATGGCACATATACTCCCGCTTCCCGCGATATTGGCACGGACACTCAAAACAACTGTCCAGTTGATTGCTGTGGTGGCGCCACATCTTTCGAATTCGGTGTGAAGTGGTCGCCAAGCCCCCAGGCTGGGAGAATTAGGTCTTCCCGACGTTAAAGTGAAGGCGTCTGCCTTGTTTGTACGACACAATATCTTAACATGTATACAGGCGCCATATTCCATTACATCTCTTTTTATTTTCCTGTGTCCAACCGCTCAGTGTGACTCCACCCGACGTTGTTGAACGGATTAAACGCGAATTGTGTCATTTACACGAATATTGTATCATTGTCACTTTATTAGGTTCGTTTATTCTCCCACGAGTTCACAATTTTGACAAGAAAATGCTGCACAGGATGGCAGCCAGTCAAGGAATATTTTAGGGAATTTGTTTAAGAAATTTATTTCAAAGGCCCAGTGGAATCTTTACAAGTTTTCTCCCAGAGTAATTCACGCCGTGTCTACATGGCACAAGTCGCTCGCCTTTCAAAACCGAGGCGGTTCTGTCCAGTTAAAGCTGCTGACAGGAGACGCCCTGAGCCCTCTGCTGAAACTGCTACCGAATTCACGCCATTGATTTTAGCCAATAGCGTGCGCAGGATACCGATCACATATGTGGACGCCCGAGCGTCTTGCAGAGTGGAACACACTTGCTTCTCTCTCTTGTAATCCAGACCTCGAGCAGAACAGACGCCTTTTTGGAACCCAGAGCCTCCGGCTCTGCCTTTCGCGACCGGCTTCCAACGTAAATTAACATGAACCGCTTCCATTTCCGTTGCCTACTTTTATTAATTATTCGACCTGCTAGACCGGCCTAAACCTGCTAACTTCCGACCCTAGACACGCCCTTTGTACTCCGCATATTGAAATATATCCTCTTCATTGTACTTAATTTCCTATTTTGTCATTTAACGGCAGCTCCGGATGCCCACTATCAAATCCTGACCGCTCGACCTCCTGCACACTGTCGCCACGAGGTGTATTTAACAACCTTCGTGCCCTTTTCCTGCCAAGCTATATATTAACATCGGTTGGAGAAATCCCTCGTAAACTTCCCCTAACTTTACAATGCTTAATTCTCAATTATATTTCATAAAGCCATCCTGTTGCAACATCTCGATAAGGCAACCTGTGTCAACGCAGATCTGTTAATCTGACGTGGGAGAAAACTGTAAATAATTCATAAAAGTGCAGACTGATCGCCATGAAATGAGTTCGTAAAGTACAGAGCTGCTGAAGGCAACACGCAGATTTACGAAAGATAGTATTCCACATCTGTTATAGAAAAGTAAACGTTTGGTGATTGGTAACGCAAGTCGTCTGAGTGAAGCTGTAAGTTGTAACTGATTTGAATTACCCTATCACATGCAGAAGCAGCTCGGTCTTACCATATTACAGCTTTTGGCGTAGGAATGCCGCGACCTCAATATGCGGTAGCACCAGCGATCTACCGTCTACGATGGCGTCAAAAGGAGAAGTTCTCCGAGACGACCAGGAGGAGAGAAGAGTCACTGAATTCCCTGTATCCTGTGAGACGCCGTCCATCAAAGTGAGGAGAAGTGAAGGAGAAGTTCTGCAAGGCGACCGGGAGGACAGAAGAGTCACTAAATTCCCTGTATCCTGTGAGACACCGTCCATCAAGGAAGCCTCGCTTCACAGCATTTTGCGTTGCGAGCTAGCCTTGGTTGGCTGGATGTTTATCCTGCGAGCTCCGACCACTAAGAAGGGGTCCTTAAAGAGCAGATCGCCTTCCCTCCACTATGTTTAACTTTGTTGCCCAGTGAAATTCTTCCTAACAATTTCCTCAGAAAAAAAGTCGTTCCTCACTCTTTCTCTCTCATTCTTCAGCCAATCAGGGAGCTTCTTTTCAGCGACGCTGTGGTCTCAGTCACTCTGGGACGAGTTCCATAAGAACCTACGTCCACCCTTTTCATTTTCTTAAACAAAGATTTTGTGTAGGAGCTGTAAGGATTAGGAACTTTCTTTTTACCTACCCAATAGCAACATCCGGTGTCCGTCCTAACAGTTGTATCTGCGTGCGGCAATTAATAGCGTTTTCTGCTATCGTTCCTCCTCACCCCAACTCACAAATAATTCTCGCACGTAGTCGCTACAGGAAGCCCTCCCTGTTGCGGAATTCGGCAGGCGGCGCCGCACGGGGTCAGAGGAGATCCTTCCAGACACTCACCCACTGTGTGTCGCCCAGTGTTCGATTCACTGACTGGGCCCTCCAGTTTGCTTCCAAACATTTCCGAACTCCTCAACAAAATGCAAAACTATTTTTATACTGTTATATCCTAGCCAGTAATGCCACCCTAGCCCGCTGCCAAAAGGTTGGCAGCATCAAAGTCCGGACGCCGCCCGCATAAGCAGCGCCAGCGAGACAGGAAATCGCCGCAAGTCTGCGCGCGCCACCGCTGGCTTCTGGTTTCTTAAGCGCTGGAGTCGCGAGCGCTAGGACAGTTCTGTATTCGCCGCTCAGTTGTATACTCGCCACAGAATTGTGTACTTGCTAGTCAGTCGTGTGTTCATCGCAGCAGAGTTGTTGTTTGTCGTCAGCCGACGCTGACCTAGCCGCTCCGACTCGAAGTAGACAGATTTCTGTAGACACAGAGTTCACTCCTGTGTTTCTGTATCTTCGTTAATAGAGATAAGTACCGACTTTTATTTAATCAGAGTGTTTGGGTTTTCATCTTTCTGTTCACTGTTCCAGCGGACCGGTCGGCCCGCTATTAAAAGTGTGGCGGTGACTTCGTAAGCCGTTTCTACAGCGAATTGCTTGTCGCTAGGAACGCCGCCACAAAATATACTACTCCAAGTAGCAATCAATCGCTTGTTTAAGATCGATTAATGATGCAGATCGAGGCTGGGTCTCGAATTTCAGGCACAATCAAGAAGAATATTTTGAGGGTTTTACTGATAAAAGTGGCGCATCTCGTGTTGTACGTATACCTCAGGGAGAGACACAACATAGGATGATGTCTCGTCATATGATGTGTTTACCTGTCGTTTAAGTCCTCAAATCGAAGGTGAGATTAAAGGGACGTCCCATTTCTGTTTAGCTGAGGTAGTTCGCCTCGCACCATTGTTTGAGAAAGCTAGAAGATTCATTTAGTGTCCTTCATATAATAATGTCCCTCATCACGTGTTGGCAAACGAACAAACCGCGTGAGACGCTAGCGGCAGGGTCGCATTGTCGACAAGAGCCATGTCCCCGGCTGCATTCTTTGTAAACAGATTGGCCACCAGTGTGTCTATTGCCGCCAGTCGCGTGGTAGATCAACCAGGCACAGAGCAGCATTTCGAAATTGACATAATTTTTCTACTTTTCCAGACTCTTGCAACTTTCGACTTACGGAGAAGTAACCACAGAGACTCCTAATCCAATCCCGTGCCACGATCCGTCCTCTGTTCTTTCATCTTGCCTATCGACTGCATTTTGTGTGCACTTCGATGGTTGTAACCTTCACCTTGCTCCACAGACGTGAGTGATTCAGGGACCATGCAAATCCTTGTACTCAGAAAGAAACGCCACTGGCACACCAGGAAATGGAATCTTGAGGGAGGTAAGTTTTTCTTTCAAGGCCAAACACAGATTTGGAGCCAGAATCTAGACGTTGAGAGAAAGAACCACAAATTGTCAGTTTCTAACAATCCAGATAGTGCTCATCACGTTAGCAACAGGAATAGGCGGCTATAGGCCCGAAGTGCAACAACAACAGCACTCGTGTCCGGGAAACTGCTGGAACGCTGCGTTACGTATTATCACACTGCCACACTGCGAAACGAAAGGATTCATTTTCCCTTCTTTCTTCGCCTTCTTCTCTTATATAGTCAGGGAGTGAGAAGTCTTTGTATTAGAACTGGAAGTTAGCGGTCATAACTCTGGGTTTTTTGAAAGATAACGTCGATAGTATGTTAATTATGCGAGAAGATTAATGATAAAGACTAATGAATTTATAGAAAGAGGGGAGAACCCCTCCCAGGAAATAATGTGGAAGTGCTGTGCACAGGTATTAGGACGGTTATTTTTATATTCATTTTTATATTCGTATCTTTCTGCTGACATCTTCACTAGAACCAGCGAGATACGGGAATGGTTTCGAAGCGTGTTAGCAGTAGCAAACATCAGTTACTTTTGGAGTTGTTTTATTTCGCAATCTCTGTCACCATCGAACGTTTTCTACAGTCTTCAGGCAGGATGGTGAGACTGTACGGCCCGGCACGCAGCTGTTGCTTTCGTATAACCCGGCCACAAGAAGGATGCGCCGCCATCTCTCCTTCCTCTGCCTTGTCAACGACAGACTTACGGCACCGCTCACTGTGCGTGACGTCGTGCATCCCCCTACTCCTTACAGACGTGGCTCGCTACCATCAGGATGAAATGAGCACAGGACAGCTGCGCCAGCGAAGAACTTCACCGCCTCATGGGCGAAGCTCTCGCCACGCCCTCGAGTGCTGTAGAAGCTCTAATAAATGTTCCTCACTATTAACTGAACATTACACAGATTTTTTTATCTTCATATTATGTGAAACTCCAAGTATCTCAGCTGTATGTGCTAATGGAAAGTGGTGATCTGGAAAACTCTCATGAACATTTCATGTTTAAGGATAATCACACATTGTCGTAGAGACTATTATTTTGTTCGTGTTTCATGGGTGACACAATGCTACCTAACTGTTTTTGCATATTTTACCCCTATGTTAGGTGACTAAAGACATCAAATTTAGGTTGACATGTAATAATAGAATTTTATATGTGTGCTCATTACTATATCCACGAGCCCCTTTGATCGAGCACCATTCCTTGTCTGTTATCTGAATTTTTCTGTTCTTAACGCATGCCTTTCGCCTGTATATTAATTTGAAGGACTACTAACCTGTGGTTTTACACATAAAGAAAAACTTCTTGTCAGACCTGTTGCTCCTACACATTTCTGGGTATATCTGGCTAGCTTATATTGTCATTTTTCCAGTGATGTACCTAAGTGGAGGCTATAGTATTTGTTGACCCTGATATAGATGTAAATTGTGTACCTGCCTTAGGATTCATTTAAATGCATTTTCAGTGGTGGCAGGCTAATTGACAAGTGGTACTTAGACTATTCCCTAGCTTTACGTTGTTATAATTGCCTTTTAATATTCAGTGGCACGTTTTGTTCAATGCTGCTGAGCCGATGGCACTAAAAGTGGCCGGGCTGCCAAACTGCCCTGTGATTTTATATTGGTGGGCGATTGCTGTCTTGCACTGAGCAGGTGATTTTGATACCAATCTTGTTTACTCTTACGCTGTTGCCATAGCACTGGTGCTATTCTGTCCTCTTCTGCTGAAGAAGGGTAATTAACACTGAATTATTCCAGCAGTAACGGTTTCTATATCTCATCTTTCCACCAACAGTTATTGAGGCATCGAGCTTCCATTCTATCAAACTTCCTTAACAGAAGTCCTGTTACCCCATTGCTGATATTGACACTTTCTTGATTTACAGACTAGGCCCTAAAGATATAACACTGCACAGTACACATTTTAGTCCAGTATTTCCCACTTTAAAACAGAATCATTTTATTATTTTTAATTTTATTATTGCTGTACCTATTCTGTACAGTCTGTGTTACTCACATTACCTAATGATACATGGGAATGTCATCTTCATTTATCCCACGAGCTACTTCTGCAATTTCTTTATTTTTTTTGAGTCAACAGTCGTCTGCCTGGTTTGATGAGTCTCGTCACAAATTCCTCGCCTGTGCCAACCTTTTCATCTCAGAGTAGTAATTACAACCTATTTCCACAATCGTTTGCTGGATATATCACAATTTCTGTCTTCCTCTGCAGTTTTTACCCTCTACAGCTCCCTTCTTCTTTTCAGTATTTTCCATATGTTTCTTTCCTTGCTGATTCTGCAGAGAATCTCCTCAGTCCTTACCTTATCAGTCCACCCAATTTTCAACATTCTTCTGTAACACCACATGTCAGATTCTTCGATTCTCTTCCATTCCCGTTTCCCCACAGTGCATGCTTCAGTGTCATACAATGCTGTGCTCCAAACGTATGTTATCAGGGGTTTATTCCTCAAATTAAAACCTTTGTTTAATACTAGCAGACCTCTCTTGGTCATGAACGCCACTTTTTTCGGTGCTAGTCACCTCATTACGTCGTCTTTATTCCATCCATTAATTTTTTGCTTCGGTGGCAATATTCCTAAGCTTCGTCTATTTTACAGTAACGGAAAGTGGTATGTTCTCTATTATCTCTACTCTGTTACAGGGGATTTCACGGGTACATATAATTCCACTGTCTATGCTTTAGGATATGGTTGGGTTTCAAGGTTTTCTATACAATTTCTTCCAAGCAGCTACAGAGCTACAGATGATTAAAAGAGCTGTGATGGTTACACTTAAAGGGCACTATTTCAGTTTGTATCAGTAACGGAAAGTGGTATGTTCTCTATTATCTCTACTCCGTTACAGGGGATTTCACGGGTACATATAATTCCACTGTCTATGCTTTAGGATATGGTTGGGTTTCAAGGTTTTCTATACAATTTCTTCCAAGCAGCTACAGAGCTACAGATGATTAAAAGAGCTGTGATGGTTACACTTAAAGGGCACTATTTCAGTTTGTATCTGTATTGTTATGTTTTTAAATATTACTTTCCCAATGTATTAGTAGAGTGTACGGCCTACAATTAGTTTTACAATAACTATAATAGCATTAAGAAATGCAGATTCCCTACGACTTCTGACAAGTGCCTAAAACTGTCGCACGTCATACCTATGTCTAGTAGGAAGAAAACGTGGAGTTTTGATACATTTAAAAGTAAATTACGAATTAAATCTAAAAACAAGAGAAGTTTAAATGTAATAGTTCCTGCAAAGTATATGACATTCCACTGTAGTACCTTGAACTAGATGTAAGTACTGAGTCATTTGCCCTAAACCGATCTCTCCCATAGAGATAAGTCGTTACTAGGGTCAACCCCCCCCCCCCACACACTCCTATGGATCTAAAGGAAGAGAGAAGGATTGTACAGCATAGGAATAATCCATTAACCTTTGTTGACAGTCTGCATAGACTTTCATGTTTGAAGCTGCGACCAAGCTAGACACCTGTATTCCCAAAGTGTCACACACAGTGCATGTCGGAAGCAGTGTGCATTAGCATCATGCCTGCTTTGTGTTGAATAAACCAGCATCACACGTAGTGTGTGCTGAACATATCACCATGACGCCACCACTGTCCTGAGTCAGCCAGCCACACGAGGCTGTAGGCCGCCAATAGGAGGCGTGAGAATGGGTTTACGCGGCGGTTTGCTCGCCGTTGTCTTGGGGAACGGCGACCTAGCGAGTGTCGCTCTTAGATTCCAGATGTCGACCTACCCGACACCTCCTCACATCTGTCACCAGACAGGTGGACGACCCCACACTCGGAACATTCATTTATGCATATAGTCCTAGTTTACTTAACTTCACTCTTTTGTTTCGAACTCTCCGTCCCGACACTGTCCTCCCCCATGCCTACCACGTCGCTGCTTCTTGTGCCTCCGCAAGTCATGGAATATCTGCCTCCTAATATCGGGCCAGACATCTTTTCGCCCAGCGTAGTGCAGCAACACGACGTGACTTACACTCAAGCAGTCATTGGAGGACACATGCAGAATTAGTCAGCCATGTTGCGTATACAGACGTTCCATAATAGCGAAAGAGTTGCCGGTGCAGGATTTTGTACACGAACTGATCACTCTATTGCGTCCCGTAAGTGTTCTATGGATGGACAAATAATTCGCTGCGACGTGGCTTACACTCAAGCAGTCGTTGGAGGACACATGCAGAATTAGTCAGCCAAGTTGCGTATACAGACGTTCCATAATAGCGAAAGAGTTGCCGGTGCAGGATTTTGTACACGAACTAACCTCTCTATTGCGTCCCGTAAGTGTTCTATGGATGGCCAAATAATTCGCTCGAACTGTCCAGAATGTTCTTCAAACCAATCTCGAACAACTGTGTTCCGCTGAGATGCCGCAAAGTCGATGATAGGCTGCAAATCGTCTCCAAATAGACAATCATAGCCATTTGGGCCATAGCATCCAGTCCATTACAAGTAAACAGTGCCCACACCATTATGGAGCCAACATCATCAACTTGCACAATGCCTTGTTGACAAATTGGGTCTATGCTGTCTGCGCCGCACTCTAACCCTACCATCAGCTCTTAACAACTGAAATCGGTACTCATCTGAGCAGGCCACGGTTTTCCAGCCGGCTAAAGTCCAACATATAGTCACGAGTCCAGGAGAGGCACTTGGTGCAGGGAGTGGCAACTGACCCTTAACATAGGCAAATGTAATGTATTGCGAATACATGGACAGAACTTTATTGTATGATTATATGATACCGGAACAAACACTGGTAGCAGTTACTTCCGTAACATATCTGGGAGTATGCGTACGGAACGATTTGAAGTGGAATGATCATATGAAATTGTTGGTAAGGCGGGTGCCAGGTTGCGATTCATTGGGAGAGTCCTTAGGAAATGTAGTCCATCAACGAAGGAGGTGGCTTAAAAAACACTCGTTCGACCTATACTTGAGTATTGCTCATCAGTGTGGGATCCATACCAGGTCGGGTTGACAGAGAAGATTCAAAGAGCGGCGCGTTTCGTCACAGGGTTATTTGGTAAGCGTGATGGTGTTACGGAGATGTTTAGCAAACTCAAGTGGCAGACTCTGCAAGAGAGGCGCTCTGCATTGCGGTGTAGCTTGCTGTCCAAGTTTCGAGAGGGTGCGTTTCTGGATGAGGTATCGAATATATTGCTGCCCCCTACTTATACCTCCCAAGGAGATCACGAATGTAAAATTAGAGAGATTCGAGCGCGCACGGAGGATTTCCGGCAGTCGTTCTTCCCGCGAACCATACGCGACTGGAACAGGAAAGGGAGGTAATGACAGTGGCACGTAAAGTGCCCTCCGCCCCACAACGTTGGGTGGCTTGTGGAGTATAAATGTAGATGTAGAGGCACTGCAGGCGATGTCGTGCTGTTATCAAAGGCACTCGCATCCGTCAGTCTGCTGCCATAACATATTAGCGACAGATTTCGCCCCACTATTCTAATGGATACGTTTGTCGTGCGTTCCACATTGCTTTCTGCTGCTACTACACGCAGTGTCGCTTGTGTGTTAGCAATGACACGTACTATACGCAAGCGTTGCTGCTGTCGTTACGTGAAGGCTATGGATCACTGCGTTGTCCGAGGTGAGAAATAATGCCTGGAATTCTGTATTCTTCGCACACTCTTGACACTGTGGGTCTCGGAGTACCGAATTCCTCAACGATCTCCATAGTGGAATGTCCCACGCCTCTAGTTCCAACTACTATTCCGCGGTTCAATGTTTTATTATTCCCGTTCTACGGCCATTAATCACGTCGGAAACGTTTTCATATGAATCAACTGAGTTAAAATGCCAGCTACACCAATACACTGCCCTTTCATAATTTATGTACGTGACACTAGTATCATTTGCCTATGTGCCTCTCGCTACCCCATGACTATTGTCTCCTCAGTGTATCGCGCGCCATAAATGAAAATAATAGTCAGGAACATTTTCGCGAGATAATTATTAGGCTAATCTAAGAAAATAACATCAGAAGCCTGCTTTTCTGTGGATATGCTTTCTTCCCATTTCTAAAATATTCAAAGGTAATGAGTTCTTCCTAGCTATTAATATTCAGTCTGTTGTAGGGAGTTTCATAATGCAGAAGCAGCCACTATCGCTTCTGCACTGGCTTGCGTCAGAAAAATAAAGTAGCTGATTTAAAATTGTACGATTGTAGAAAGAGCTCATTATTATTGCACGTTGTAACAAATTAATCTAAATAATTAATCATTCCATTCAATAATTATTATCGCAGAGATTTTGAAATTTTAATTACATACTAACACACCAAAAACTGTTAACTTCCTGTTTTTCGAACGATTGACTTTTATTACGTATACTGAATGAAAGCAGAGGACGTTTAGGAATGAGAAACAGAATACGTTACCGAATAATAAAGTACACTAATTTTCTTTTACAAAAGGTGGAGGATGTGATTTAAGAATAATTAATAAAATGTGTCGTAATAACCTTCACCGAGAATGGGTCTCTTGAAAAAAGTTGAATAGTTTTCCGTGTCCTTAGACGGGTTGACAGCGTTTAACGCTCTAGAGCTCCAGTGGCTTGAATACCAATCTCTCCAAAATCAAGAAGCTGGTGCCTCCAAGAGTTCGCCGTCTAGTATATCCAAAATACCAGCTTCCACTAATAAGCACTCCAGTGCAATGACTGGACCTCAAAGGCCTAGTTACATAGCTGTTTAGCTGCAAATGATGATATTTTTAGCCACTGCGCGTTCTGTTAAGTCCTAGATCTTGACGAGGATTTGTACTCTAAAACCCAGCAGACACAGCTTTACATGCAGCAGCGCCTCTGTGATACTTTCCAGACACTGTGTAACCTCCCCACAAAAATTTAAAAGATATTCTCAAATGTTAATGGTAATAGAGCTAAGTGTATCCTCCCCACAAAAATTTTAAAGAAAATATTTTTAAATGCTAATGGACATTGTGCTATGTGTAAGCTCCCCAGAGAAATTTTGAAACACAATAATTGAATGTTAACTAGAATACAACTTAATGTAACCTCCCAGCAAATAAATTTAAAGACAATGACAATTAAATGAAAACTAGTTATCTGACCCAAGTATAAGTTCCTCACAAAAAAAATGAAAGTCAATTCAGCGATAAAAAAATTTCAGTGACAATGAAAACACAAATAGACCGAAATGTCGATCTTAGGCCCTGTTCACTAATTAAACTGTAATTCTTATCTTAGTAAAACTGCATCTGCTCTTATTTTTCGCCATATCTTGGAGGAAATGCATCGCAAAAATTTTGAATTTAAGGGAAACTTTCCTTTAAGGAATAGCAAGGGAAATATTTCTTTCATTAAAGGATTCTTTGTTAAAAAATTGCTTTGAAAACAAAATTATTATTGGGGCGATTCTTGGACAAATTACTTACAGTTAATTTACATCATTAGCTGAGCGTAATGCTGCTTCATTACCTTATTTAAAAATAATATACCTCGTCCTGAATCTTGACCAGAATGCCATGTCGACGCCCGCCGACTGCTCACACACAACTGCTAACCCGCAACTAAACTGTCTCGTAACTCGACTGCCACAGAACTGAACTCTCGCGCGGTCAAGCGCAGACTAGGAATGACAAATAGCTCTCTGGTCAGAGACTCTGCAATGCCTCGCCATCGCCGCCACACAACATACGTGTTTCATAACCCTCCACTGGGGGGGCAAAAATTTGGCAGCGATGGTGAGTCATTTGGACTTGCCAAGCGCGGCAAAATTTTTCCTTCAATTAATCAACTTTTACAATTTACAGAATATTCAGATGTAGTACATAAATTAAATGTGGTGCACATGCACCGAGTACAAAACATTTCAGGCAAAGACAAAATGTGAGTACAAAACATATTAGCAAATCAGAAAAATGTATATACAAATTATGTGATAGATAACAAAGTGCACACGCACTGAAAAAATTCTTTAGCATTTTCAGAACAAATAAACAGAATGGCAAAAAATCATGTTGACAAGTGACATGAGTGCACATGCACTGCAGTTCAGCAAATCGAAAAAAATGTATAGGCCATGAACATAAATGATGTTAGCAAAAAAATGATTTTCACTATGTGACAAGAATTAGGATAGGAAAGGGAAGGATTGCATCATGGTTGTAGCACTTTAGATTGCACATAGCTGCTCTGAAAGTCCATATCTTTCCACAGAAGTACACCACCAAGTGACACAATTTGAAGTTCTTTTTCCGTTAGTATTTATCAGCGTAGCCAAGACACTGAAATGTCGTAGTAATCTTCCATGTTATCATTTTGGCAGTACATCAGGTACACCAAACAGTGGGACCATAATAACGTCTTCATCGCTCACGGTGGTGGACAGCATGTCGTGTCAACACCACGCTCTTACAAGGCACACCAACGTAGAATTAGTGCAAAAACCAAATATAGTGCTCCATGATCATGAGGATGGACAAGACAAATGGATATTATAGTAATTCCAGGTAGTTAGGTCAGAAGGTGAAGGACATTAACTCACAGACTAGTCTTGATTAGGAATTACATTAGTAGTTTGCGGCATTCATAGCCCAGTTATTGAACATTTCTGTACCATGTATTTAGTATTACAGAATAATGTTCATAAAATTAAATTATTGGCATCATGGGTAATCGTATTACAATAAACAGCGGCAGTCTTTGGCCAGTTACAAAACATATTTAGTATGACAGAATAATGTTCATCAGAAGTCTTCATTGAGAAAAAAAAGAGTTAGTTATTGGCCTAGCATTAACATAATACATTGAGTTATACAAATTATTGACACTCATTGGCCGGTTACCAAAACATGAAAAATCATCATTGAAAACAAGAGCTAATTAATGGCATAATTATTAACATAATTCATTTAGTGACATTAATTATTGGCACTCAGTGGCCAGTTATAGAACATGAAAAGTCATCATTGAAAACAGGAGCTAATTAATGGCATAATTAATAACATAATTCATTTAGTGACATTAATTATTGGCACTCAGTGGCCAGTTAGCAAAATATGAAAAGTCATAATTCATTTACTTATATTAATTATTGGCACTCAGTGGCCAGCAAGTATTGAATAGTATAAAACATTGTTCATCATTCAGTATTATTCAGATCATTAAGAAGTCATTATTAAAAATCAGTTAATTACAATAACAGCATGAATAATCATGGGCATTATAAGTAGTCTCATTACAATCAACAGTGGCAGTTATTAGCCAGTTACAAAGCATTATTTTATATATATATATATATATATATATATATATATATATATATATATATATATATTTGTATCATTAAGAAGTCACTACTGAAGTGACATACTATTCAGAGCTGATCAGTATTATTCATAATTCTCTTAAACTAGTAACATTATTTGGAACTGGTAATACATTTTTTCTGTTACTGTGCTAGTTAGTTAGCAATGCATTGCTTTGGGTAATTATAAGGGAAAGCAAGAAGAAAAAAAGAAAAAAAATTGCTTCTGGGTTGTTCCTGTAAATGAAAAATGTGTAACATCATTCGTCATGAGTCAGCTGTAGCAAGGTTGTGACACAAGTGGGTAAAAAAATGCAAGTACTAGTATAGGCTTAATAAGTAACAAGTTAAGTAACTATCATGAAAGGCTTCTCCTGGAAAAAATACAAAATGGATTATTGAGCTGAAAGAAGAAACGCATACTATGCTGAAAAGTAGTGAACTTCGAATTAACAGATAGTGAAATGTGTATATAATGTGTTCCATTGCTGTCCTTTCTAAAACCTTCAGTCATCATACCATACGATATAAAACATACTGTCAAAACAAACTGCAGCAAATACTTAAATAACTACATAGCATAAATACATAAACTTCAACATCATCCTCATCTGTAAAGAAAAACTTCATTATCCATATTATCATAACTTCATTATTATCATCACATGTAAAGAAAAACTTCATTATTCATAGTAGCATATTCTTCATCATTACTCTTCATCAGTATTCTTTATCATCTGCAAAAAATCACTTCATTATTCATTACACAACTATTCCTTATCTCCAGCATATTTCATCACTTAAAACTAAGATGTGTAGTTCCGTCTGACAGCCTGCATCAATCGCCTTGGATTCTGAAAGAAAAAAATTAGTTAAGACTGCTATTCTACGATGTGTATAATATATTCCTGCCAATGCTTGTTAATTCTGATCCATTTACTCTTCCTCATAAGGTGTTTGCATCTTCTTTCGTCTATTCCGTAGGTGAAATTCCCATTTCTGTTTAATTTATTTCCTTTACGTATCATTTCTTTCTGAAATTGATGAACACAGATTAATGCCTTGCATTTATATCATATACCCACTGAATAATGACTGATTAATGGTGACACAATTAAGCATACAGCACATCATGACAGAAAACGTAATATGTCAAAAGCATAGACAGCGCTCAAAGGCAAAAATGTACAGAGAATACCACAATGCAGCAGCAAAAAAAGAAAAATGTAAAATAGTCACGATGTTGAGATATCACAGGGAAAAAAAAATGTCAAAGTCAACTGGTGTGTTATACCTCAACTACTTCACAGTGCATACAAACAAAACATGAAAACAATCGTACATACATAAAAAGGACAAAATGTGACGTTCGTTGTGTTCAGCCTGTACGTAGTGTAGTTAATAGAGGCGATAATCAAAGACTTTCATGGAGAGAGAATGTGATAAAATTAATAGGTCACTACATAGAATTGCATAATTATTCATAAAATGCGTAAGTTCATCTGGAAAATATGCACGGTCTGATGTGTAACGACAAGAAGAGCGACCTGCTAACCTTACCTTGCCGGGCACTTGCCCAGAAAAAATACGATAATCATCAATAATTAGTCATGTGAATATAATTGCATAAATGTTCATAAAAATTAGCAAATAGCATTACAGCCTGATAAATCGTAAAGTATGTTCACTCAAGAAAGGGTTTTATGTTGGATGAGTGGTGGTTTCCTTTCGATTTTCTGGTTGTCAGAGTTTCGACGTGTACTACATTGGGGTGAGGAATACTGCGAATCCGATATGGACCTGCGTATAGAAGTTCAAATTTACTGCACTTACCTTTTATTTTGCTGGATAAATAGTGTGTACGTACTAATATCTTCTGTCCCACGTGAAAGTCTCGGCGTGTACAAACCTGTTTTTGCTGTCTTCTCCGGCGCTCTGCGGCACGTTTGATGTTGTTCAGCGCTATGTCAATTATTTCGTGGTGTCTTAGTCGACGACAGGTAGGGACGATTACTAATTCTTTAATTTTGTTTGGTGGTTCAATGTTTTTCAGTATAACAGACGGAGATAGCATAGTGGATTCATTTGGAATAGAATTAATTACATCTTGGAATGAGAATATGTGTGTATCCCAATTAATGTTCTTTCATTAATCGTTCACAAGGGTTCGAAGAAGCGTGGTACTTGGATATATAGATCGGAGAAATGTTTCTGGCTCGTAACATGCGAGTCCATATAGCAGAACGAAATTGTGATCCATTATCAGAAACTACTCTCATCACATGCCCTACATGAAATAGAAAATGTTTTACAAATGCTTTCGAAACAGTTTTAGCAGTAGCTTTGCGTAACGGAGTGAAAGTAACAAATTTTGAAGTGAGTTCAACAGCGACAAAGATGTAGCAAAAACCTCTGCTAGTTCTCGGAATCGGACCAAAAATGTCTACTGCGGCCATATGTCTTAATTTAACAGGTATAATGGGATATAATGGAGGAATATGTGAAGTGGTGTCTCACTTAGCTTTCTGGCAAATTTTACATGACGCTAAAACTAGTCGTATACGTTTTTCCATATTGGCAAAATAACAGTTCTGTCTCAGTATAAGAAAACATTTTCTGGCTCCGTGATGTGCGTAGCTTAAATGAGTGTACCAGATTAATTTGTTAACAAGTTCGTCAGGAATGCATAATAACCAATTGTTGCTGTCTGGATGAGAGCGGCGAAACAGAATGTCATTGCGTACAGTGTAATGGTGTCTAATCGTAACATTATTCTTATCTTGCCAAAGGTGTTTAATTTCTTTCCACACATTGTCTTTACTTTGCTCTTTTGCTATGTCCTGTAATGACGACGAAATAAAATTTTCAAATGCAACTTGTTGAATGTACATGACACTGAAATTTGTTTTGCAGAAGTTGGTTGCTACGTCTTGCTGATTGTTGCTGAGAGAGCGAGATAGTGCGTCTGCTATAACATTTTGTGTGCCGGGAATGTGAACAATTGTAAAATTAAATTCCTGTAAATAAAGTTTCCATCTGCTTAATCTGTCGTGAGTGAATTTAGCCGAAAGTAAAAATTGTATTGCTCTGTGGTCTGTGTAGACGGTGGTATGTCTGCCATAAAGAAAATGTCTAAATGTCGTAAAAGCCCAAACAACACATAACGTTTCCAGTTCTGTAACGGAATAATTTCGTTCAGCAGGTGACAAAATGCGACTTGCAAATGCGATGTTTTTAATTACTGTAGAGCCATCTTCTCCAATTTCCTGAAAAATGTGTACGCCTAAAGCGGTGTTGGAACTGTCGGTGGCAATGGAAAAATTTCTGGTAAGATCTGGGTGTGATAAAAGTGCTGCATTCAACAAAGCGTCTTTCAGGTTCACGAATTCAGAATGTGCTTGCTTATCCCAGGACCAAATACTGTTTTTACCTGTTAATTGGCATAATCTAGGTGTGTCTAAAGCAGAGTGATGAATAAATTTACGAAAAAAGTTAATTAAGCCCAAAAAGCTGCGTAATTGCTTCTTCGTTGTAGGAACAGTAATGTCACGTAAAGCTTGAAGTTATTCCGGATCAGGCGCAATGCCTTCTGCTGAAATTACATGTCCGAGAAATTTTATAGAAGTTTTACCAAAATGCGATTTACTGAGATTAACTGTGAGTCCTTGTGCACGAAAAGTTTGCACAGTTGTTCTAGAATCAGATTGTGTTCACACCAGTTAGCTTCTGCGATAAGAATGTCATCTACGTACGTCGTAATTCTGTCCTTAAGTTCTGTCGGAAGTATTGTTTTCAAACCGCGAATAAAAGCTGCAGAAGAAATAGTTAAGCCGAACGGTAATTTACAAAATTGATAACAGTCGCCAAAACAGAGAAAAGCTGTATATTTTCTGCAATTCGGATGAAGCTGAATTTGCCAAAATCCCGATTTCAAATCTAATGTAGAACAAATAGCCGTACCATGAAATTTCTGTAGCAGTTCCTCTAAAGTCTGTGGTCGATCTGTTTCATTAATAATAATGTCGTTAATGTGACGTGAATCAAGTACAAGGCGAAGTGAGCCATCTTTTTTCTTAACAATATGTAGCGGGTTTATGTACGGACTAACTGCCGGTTCAATAATTCCTTGGCCGAGCATATCTTGCAATTCTTTTTTAACTTGTTCTCTATGGATATACGGAATGGGATAATTTTTAGCTTTGAATGTATCGTGCTGTTTGACTTGAAATTCATACATAAATCCGGACATAGTACCAGGAATGTTGTCAAAAACTGGAGCTTGCTGTAAAAGAATTTTGCGTAGTTGCGTGCGTTCGTCGTCTGTATTTGCACTACTTTGTTTAACTTTATCTGAAATCATCTGCATTACGTCGTAGTCAGCTTCGTCTGGAGTATTATAGTTATGTACGTACGTATCTGTGAACAATGTGGAATTTCAGTCTATGTTACGTGATACAGAAATGACCTCTGTGCAATTAATTGTTGGTTCTTCCGCAGATAGTGAGTGCTGAAATTCTATAGCAAATTGTATATTTTCGTCCTTCAACATTAAATAAGAATTCTGAAAATCAACCACTTGCGTCGTGTTGTACGAGAAAATTAGTACCTAAAATTACGTCTGTTGTCAATAAAGGAACAATCCAAAAATTTGAGTGAAATGTGTGACCTGCAATACAAAATGATAAATGCGTCTGTAATTTAACGTCTACTCCTTTACTCGATACTGCTCCTTTCACTTTCGTTTTGCCTAAAGGTAATGTGGGATAAGTATTCTCTTTGTTGCACTCGTTGAAAGTTTCTTCATTTATTACTGACATAGGAGATCCAGAATCGATTACTGCTGAAAATTTCGATGAACCAATTTTAATTTCGATGACAGGATGTGAAATGGTTTTTTGAACAACTGGTCTTTCCTGTAAAAGAGTGTCTCGTATGTCGTCAAAAGTAATTACATTTTCATGAACAACATTCTGCGTGTCAAAACTAGTGCTTGTATTACTGGAAGATGCGACCTGTACTGTATCTAGTCAAATTCTATCTGACGTGTTATTATTGTCAGGAGGATGTTGTGGCATTTCTACTATTTGAACTGTTCTATTACTTCTTCCAGACGTGTTACGCTCTGGGTGATACCTACTGTCGGGTTCATTCCTGAGAATAGGTTCTTGCGGATAATTCTGCTGTTGGTATGACCGACTGTTGTTAGATATACGCTGAAAATTGTCCTAATTATTTTTACGTCTGTCATTATGGTCATTCCTATACGGTGCATTGCGATACGAATTGAAATGCTGTCTTCTCTGTACGTAGTTATTTCCTTGCTGCCGTGCGTTACTATTTGTTGGATCTGGGACTATACGTGCACGCGGCGAAACATTAAAGTTAGGTTGACCTTGTGCATTACATTGTTGGTTATGTATTCCAACCGGCTGATTTTCATGCTGTTGCGGTGGAAAACGTCTATTGTTACCAAAATGTGATTCCTGTTGGTCAAAATTTTGACGATATTGATAATTAGAATTTTGTCTGTTATTAAAGTTTTGTTGGTTGTCATTCCTAAAGCGTCTGTTGCCTTTCCTATTAAAATTACGTGTCTGATCATAATTGCTGTACGTCTGTTGGCCTTGGTTGTTATATGCAAAATTTTTGTTTACGAAAGAATAATCTGATTGCTGCACTTCTAAAAGCTGCAGCAGATCCCTGAATGCCGAAATATTTTCTTTTTGCTGACCTGTTAAAAGTGACACTCTTAATGATCGTGGTAATTTAGAGATACATAATTGAATGAGTGCAGATTCACTATAGGGTTCACTTAAATACTGGTTTTGTTGCACCATGTGCTCAAAAAATTGCGTCACACTCGGAAAATTTGAGTTCTCGTAATTCGGTAAACTAATTAACTGATATTTAATTCCGCGCTGTGTCGTTTTCGACCAGTACGCTGACAGAAAGGCATTCTGAAATTCTTCTACCGAGTAACATTGCCTCGCGATTGGTCTCATACGAGTTGCCGGCTCGCCTTCCAAAAAACTGCAAATAAATTCAAGTTTGTGCGTTACAGGCCAAGTCGGTGGAAAAGCAAAGCTAAATTGTTGTATCCAATCTAGCGGGTGAATCTGTGTTCTGTCATTCTTAAACACTTTAAATTTTCTTACTGACAGAAAATGTTTGTAATCAAAATTATCGTCTCTGTATGTTGGAACAGGTTCATGATTGTAAGAGAATCTATTTGCCTGTGTCTGTTCTGAATCTAAGGCGTGTACTCTCTGTTGATTACCTAAATTATACGCACTGCGTGAGTCTGACAAATGTTCATAAAGTGGCGTCTGTTGTGATGTGTTATTAACTGAAATATTTTTCATCTCTGTTACTTCTTGTTGTAAACTTGACAATTTTCTACGCAACGTGTTATTAGACGAATCGATCTCATTAATTGTCTGCTGTAAATTTTGAAATTCAGGTGTTTGGTTAAATGAAACCGGTGAAATATCGTCTGATTTGCTGTCATTATTACTTTCAATAACGTCAATACGACTGGCCAATTCATCACATTTCTCAGTCAGTATTTTTACCTGATCATCGGTTTTAGAATCAGAGGCATTAATGTGTTTTTGCAATTTATGTGTTGTTTCGTTCAGCTTTTTAACGTCAGCTTGAATTACATCGGAATCCTGTATTAGTTCTAATTGTTCGAGTCTGTCTGTCACTGTCTGAAAATCTGTTGTGTATGTGTCTGTTTTCGATTTAAGATCGCAAATTTCGTCACGTAATTCTGTGTTCGACTGTTCGATAGTATTAATTTTGTCCGACACTGTAGCAATATTGTTGTCTACATATGTTTTTGCCTTTGCAAACATTTTACGTTTGTCTTCTTGTCTCTGTGCAGTGATTGTTTCCATGACTTGACGTTTTACTTTATTTTGATCCTGAATAAATTTGCGGAAACGCGTATCACTGTTTTGTATGTGAAGACTAAGACGTTCGTTAATTTGAGTGTTCTGTTGTTCGAATTTCGCGTCAATCTTTGCATCCATTGTGCGCGAAAGTTCTGCTGTCATTGCTTTAAACTCATCGCGTAATTGTGTAGCTTTTTCAGAGCATTGTTTAGCGACTCCGCTAATTTCGTCTCTGGGTGTTTCTGTTGCAGCTGTTTGCAATTCCCTTAATTCCTGAGCAACAGACTTAATTTCTTCGCTACTTTTTCTTGAACAAGCCTCTATTTCCTCGCGTAACTGTTCCTTGGTATCATGACACTGCGCGGCAACGTCTCTAATTTGTTCACTAAGCTATCTGGAATTGTTGTCTAATTTTTCATTTACCTGTTCGTTCTGTTCACTAAGTTGTTGTTTGAGATCTTCTTTAAGCCTGTCTTGTTTTTCATTATTGTCATTAAGTTGTTTACTCATTTGTAGCAACAATGCCATAATGGATTCGACACAAAATTATCATTTGTATTCTTCGTGTTGTTTAGTGGTGTACCTGGTATTGTCTCGCTTTCCGTAACCATTTGGTTATTCTGAGATTCACAAAAAGGTTTGTCAGTCGGATGTACACTGTCAGACATTATTTCGGAATTAAATAAATCCGTCGTACTTTGTGTATCCTGTTCATTTTCATTAGACAAATTTGTGTGTTCGTCACGTGAATTTAGTAAACCGGTTGTGTTAAGCTGGGCAGCGCTCATTACAATAGAGCGCCCCGCGTCGTCAATTGTCGTCAAATCAACAGAGGACATAACCGAGTTAGTTTGCTCATCATTAAGACAAAAGTCATCATTAGAGGTTGGAACGCACTGATTGTCGGTGAACGCAGGATTGTCATCATTACACTGCGTGTCACAATTACTATCGGTCACGTTGTTTAAGTCAGTAATTTCGTTCAAAATACCTCGCGATACACTATTCACAGTCTTTCGCGGCATTTTTACAATAGTCAAAATTATTCACAAAAGAAATAAGCACAAGTGCAAAAGGCAACAAACAAAAATACAACAGAGCAAAGAATTGCCGATGATCTGAGGAAAGAAATTCACAAATTAGTAAAATCGTTGCGCCAAATGCTAATTATATTTAAACAAATAAGAGCAGTTATCTGGCTACGTTTCAGAGGATTCTCAACGAAATACGATCCTGGACTGGATGTCGCCAAGTGTAACCTCCCCACAAAAATTTAAAAGATATTCTCAAATGTTAATGGTAATAGAGCTAAGTGTATCCTCCCCACAAAAATTTTAAAGAAAATATTTTTAAATGCTAATGGACATTGTGCTATGTGTAAGCTCCCCAGAGAAATTTTGAAACACAATAATTGAATGTTGTCTAGAATACAACTTAATGTATCCTCCCAGCAAATGAATTTAAAGACAATGACAATTAAATGAAAACTAGCTATCAGACCCAAGTATAAGTTCCTCACAAAAAAAATGAAAGTCAATTCAGTGATAAAAAAATCTCAGTGACAATGAAAACACAAATAGACCGAAATGTCGATCTTAGGCCCTGTTCACTAATTAAACTGTAATTCTTATCTTAGTAAAACTGCATCTGCTCTTATTTTTCGCCATAGCTTGGAGGAAATGCATCGCAAAAATTTTGAATTTAAGGGAAACTTTTCTTTAAGGAATAGCAAGGGAAATATTTCTTTCATTAAAGGATTCTTTGTTAAAAAATTGCTTTGAAAACAAAATTATTATTGGGGCGATTCTTGGACAAATTACTTACAGTTAGTTTACATCATTAGCTGAGCGTAATGCTGCTTCATTACCTTATTTAAAAATAATATACCTCGTCCTGAATCTTGACCAGAATGCCATGTCGACGCCCGCCGACTGCTCACACACAACTGCTAACCCGCAACTAAACTGTCTCGTAACTCGACTGCCACAGAACTGAACTCTCGTGCGGTCAAGCGCAGACTAGGAACGACAAATAGCTCTCTGGTCAGAGACTCTGCAATGCCTCGCCATCGCCGCCACACAACATACGTGTTTCAACTGATACGGCGCCATGAATCAAACCTCTATAGATAAGCCCTCGTCAGTACGAAGGTTTTCTGTTAGATTCCCGGTCAGTCACACAGTTTTAATTTATTACGCAGTTTGAGTACAAACTCAGTTACCAGCCTTAGCCCCAAATACTGATGGCGAGATGTTACGAAGTCCATGTGTGTAGGTCAGCAGAAATTACGCATTGTCCCGGCGGACTGCTCACCGCTCGGATTTCTGATTTCCAGGACAGGATGGGCGTGGTGTGGCATCAGTCGCTGACATACAACGCCCACACACGCACCCACACACACACAAACAAACACACACACACACACACACTTAAATACACGCACACCAATATGCACGCTAACGTCTCTACGTGTCATTAGTGTTCATTTGGGCGTACACTAGCTACCGTATATTTTGGCGTTCGAGAAACATATACTATACACAGTATATGTATATACTATACTATATAGTATATGTATATACTATATAGTATATACTATATGTATATACTATATAGTATATAGTATATGTATATACTATACTACACTATACTGTTCGAGAAACATATACTATACAACAGTTTTTCAAGTTGACAGCACTATTAGAAGATACGCTTTGCGATGCGTTTATTTATGTTTTGTTTGTCTGTCTTTGGTTTTCCAGCGTTGTTTTCCTTATACTCTTTTCTGTAGCTTGAGCTGCTGCTACTTTATCATTCTCAGAAGTTATTATACCTGTAATTTGTTTTAATGTGAGGCAGTTAACAGGTGTCAAGTTCTAGAGTTGCTGGGAATATATTCTGGGTTTAATGTGAGACAATCACTGTTGACAGTCGATTCTATGAGAGTGAGTGAAGCAGATAAACGGTCGTTGAAATAACTAAAGAAGCCAAACTAACAATTAAAAACAGGAAAAGGTAGAGAGAACATGCACATGTAAATCAATAAGATTATGCAGCTGTAGTATATTAGAAACAACAGGGGTGCGTCATAGATGAAATATAACTTTGAATTAAATTTTCCTAGAATTAATTTTTCTAACACGTTTACTTTATGCACAATTAATCTATTTTAGCTAGAGGTCTAAATTTATGTTGTAATGCTTCAGGGGACTATTTGGAGAAAAGTACGTCACAGACACTAACGTACTATCAACACGAAGGTAAATACACAGTAATTAATTATAAAATGTGACCGTAACTTTGATTATCAGCTGCAAATATTTTTAGAACAAAAGCTTGTAGCTGAAATGACATGATTGTAGTCTGATTTTTAGATAGACATATTGTTTATATGAACTTAAGGTTTCAAGCGTCTAGGTAAGGTAGTTAGTGCATAAATTTCAAGCATATAAAAATGTAATTTAGCCTACTTCCCTTCACAAAATACTTTTAACTAAGTCAACGTGTGAACTAATGTGGTCAATTGTATATCAAAATATTCAGCAATAGCCACTCCTATTCTCCAACAATATTGATCCCAAAAGGAGTTTACTCTTTTTTAGTTAGAGCCATATCAACTTTATGAAAATTGTTTGTGTTTTCCCAGGGGTTCCCAAGAAATGTATCTGAAGTACCTTGGTTAGTAAACGAAAATAGTAGGCGCTTCTCCAGCCGTAGTGGTCCAGTGGTAAAGCGCGTGTATGGAAACCTAAACGTAATGGGATCGAATTCTATTCAGAACACGGAATTTTCAGCCCTAGCCTACCTTCACGTATCAGTGATGTGAATATTTGCCAGCAACGGCATGTGGATCAGATTCCACCTTCCACCGAAGGTCCCCATTCCCTGGTTCGGTAACTGGGGTAGGTTAGACACACGCAAATCGTCGATGTAGCTTCAGATTGAAACACACTTGCACTGGGGCACTGACCCACACGGAATTAAACAATTACAGTAAACCCCCACCTCAGGTTCTTTAATATATCGAACTCCCATGTGTAAAGCAGCTTCAAACTTCTGACGTGAATCTCCAGTTAATTCGTTGAATGTTTGGCGTTCACCATGCAAGCGGGAAAAACTCTTGGAAACCTACGGGTTTGTAGTTAAAGTTTGCTGGAAGTCGGCAATTTCTCTAATTATCAAATATTGCGTGACTATAGTCTGGGTAACTAGCGTTCCGTTTTAATCAAACACTACATTTATACGCATCTCACTCTTTTGGAAACCATGTCGCCTGTACTGTGTGTCATACAGTGACATAATTTTGTGGGTACATTCAGTTGTATTTACGGACACAGTCTGCAAACTCCGTTACGAAGAGAGGTGGTAGTAAAGAAGTAATGAATGGCAGTAAACAAGTAATGAATGGCAGTAAACTTGTAATCAATTAAAACGTAATGCTTGGTGTAGACATTTTATTGCGTAGAACAGAGAAAATACCGTAAGGGATAACCTTTTCTTTTTCGTCATTTTGTGGCCGGTATCAGCCAAAAGGATTCCGTAAATGTTTGAAATTTTGCGTAAAGTTTGTTGCAAGTCACTGACTGGTGTCATTGTCATTTAGTGGAAGAGTTTTGCAAGGGTAATTTTCGCGCTGTGAATTACACGGCCTTCCGACATACATACAATTTCTGACTGTACTATTTGTCTTACTGTGTTAACCCATTAACAAAATATTCTACTTCTTATTGAGTAGATTATTACAGCATTTTAAACTTTTATAATCAGGAAATAATAAATGAAATAGCGAAAACCAAATGTTGTTGTCCCTAAATCCGTTAAATAGACAACCAGCAACTGGGACTGTGCACCATGAACCGGATTAGCCATCCAGTAATACAGACATAAAGCCAAAGACAACGCTCAGTGTCAAATGAAAGGGCATTTCTGTAATACATGCAGCTGCAAAAGTACCTTCCAGCCACGAGCAGGTTGAAGAGAAAATGTACTTTAATTTCTTTTCGTTGACTATGGCATACTGCATTACTTATCACTGTGTGCGCCCGTACGCCATCCAACTGTCCAAACCCAGTTTATTGCAGTAACCTTTCCTTTCCTATTATGGATCGCAGAGTACTGTCTTTTTTCTCGTCTTTTAGAGTTTCATCCGTTCTGACTAACTAGTGTAGGACGTCCACCGTCGTCTTCCAATTCGATGTACGAAATGTTTAAGAGACGGTGCTATTGAACGCGGTGGAAATGGGTATTAGAGGAATTTTGCTCTACGACTCTTTCATTTGCGCAAGAACCCTCCAACTGCAGGCCCATTTGAATTCTACAGTCCTATCCAAGGCTTTAGAATATATAGTTCACGGACAGCTCACTAAGTATTAAACATCACATAACCTTTTAAATGAATACAAGTCTGGTTTCCTGCAAAAGGCAGCACGATGACTGCTCTTATAAAACTGACTGACGGTTTAAAAAGAGCCATGGACAAACAGCAAGCGACTATTATGTACTTTTTAGATTTCAGCAAAGCATACGATACTGTGGAGTTTGACAATTTACTTGCTAAATTCAAAAGCTTAAAAATTTCTTATAGAGTTGCAGAACGGTTTCGCTCATACCTTATATCGTGCCAGCAATGTGTAATAATTTAACTAAAAGGTCACAGTGGAGGGACATACCATTAGGAGTCTCTCAAGGATCAGTACTGGATCCGCTAGTATTTACATCATATATTAATGACGACTCAACAGTTCTCACCCTCTGTAAATATCACTTATACGTTGATGATCTCTAGGTGTGTCTAAGTGCAAACCCAAAAGACTTTTGCACAGTCATCAAGCATGTGAATGCTGATTTATTCGCCTTTTCAGACTAGGCGCAGGAATCAGATTTAAAACTTAACCCATCTAAAACACAAGCTCATAAGCGGCTCATCACCAGTCAACACAGAGAATCTCTTTCACCATTACTCCCAGCCGGCACAGAAATAACCTTTCCTCCTTCTGCAAAGAGCTTGGGAATAATTCTGGGCCAACACCTAGAATGGACTGAACACACAATTGCAGTCTGTAAGAAGGTGTCAGCGTCACTTCATTCACTACAGAAGTATAAAAAAGATTTTTCTTTCGTGCTTGAAAATAAGCTTGCAGAGTCACTTATACTCCCTATACTCGGTTATGGCGATGCGATTCTCCAACGACTTTCATACGAAAGCTCACGCAGATTGGAACTAGCGATGAATACTTGTGCACGACACATCTATGACATTCTCTTTTTCCTCCATATCAGTGCTGCCTACAAACAATTGTCATGGTTACATGCATTATCCTGCGCTTGCTCTATCTTATTCTCAATCACTGCACTCCCTCCTACTTGTCGTCAACTTTTGCGCTACTATCTTAACAGCACAGCAGAAACACCCGCTCTCAAAATAGTAAAATCGTCTCTATACCAGCACATAACACTGCCATATTGTGTAAATCATTCTTTGTATGAGGAACCCGACTGTTGGAACAATCATCCACAAAATATCAGATAAACCAGATTCCTTCCAAGCTTCAAAAGACAGCTATTGGCCCACATTCTATCCCATACTCAGATCCACAGCTTAGTCTCGCAAATTACTATCCCACAAATCGCTCCGCCCCCCTCCCACTGCTATCAGCAGAATTCTCTATTTGTATTAAATTGGTTCCTAAAAATAATTTACATAATTCTTTATGCCATTCACTATTGTTGTTATTATTAGCATTAGCATTATTATTATTACTAGTGTCAACTATTACTATTGTTACTATTATCATTTTTAATACCATTATGAGTATTAATACTGCGAACTATTTTGTACGTGCTGTTCCTGGTCAGATGGAAGAAAAACCTTAAGGCTCTTTTCTGGTCAGGCTAATTCAGCAATAAATAACTAAATAGATAAATATATTTAGCAGCAGCTACATAGAAAATACAGTCCCAACGATATTACTTACCGATTTTCTTTTTGTCTGTGATCCCAAGTCAGCACATCAATCTCGTAAATTTTTCCAGGAACTACGCTTCCAGGGACTTCTACTAACTGCGAAACAGAACGGATATGTGATCACGGCTTGAAGGTAAAGTCCCTCAGTGCCTCAAGGCACTTGTGTACTGAGCTCATCATTGTGGAATCATCAACATCGAGATTTGTGAAATAGTACTTGACGGAACGTTCTCTTCACGGTTGTCTGCCTTGTTTCTATTACGGTTCTTGCCACACATTAAAAACTTGAGGTTAAGTTGAATAAGATCCTCTGAAGAAAAAGGAAGGAGGAAACGGAACTTACAAATTAACGCCCTGTCGACGAAGTTTGGGACTTACAGTACAAGTTTTCATTGGAGATGAATAGGGCAAAAAGTATGATGCAGCCTTGTCAGAGAAGCCATTTGCCTCAAGCCAATTAGGAAAACCACAGGGAGTCTACACGGTTACAATTAGTGAACTATATGAAATAAAATCGTCATAACTTCTGAACGGTATACGCTATTGTGGTGTCACCGCCAGACACCACACTTGCTAGGTGGTAGCCTTTAAATCGGCCGCGGTCCGTTAGTATACGTCGGACCCGCGTGTCGCCACTATCAGTGATTGCAGACCGAGCGCCGCCACACGGCAGATCTAGAGAGACTTCCTAGCACTCGCCCCAGTTGAACAACCGACTTTGCTAGCGATGGTTCACTGACAAAATACGCTTTCATTTGCCGAGACGATAGTTAACATAGCCTTCAGCTACGTCATTTACTACGACCTAGCAAGGCGCCATTACCAGTTACAATTGATGCTGTAAAACATGTACCGTCAAGAGCGATGTTCACCAATTATGGATTAAAGTTAAGTATTCCAGCAGCTACGTACGTTTTTTGTTAGTCTCATTTCATTGTCCTGTTCCAGACCTCACGCCAGCCTGCGTGAGCTAAAACGCGTACCTTTCGGCTTCCTCTTATAGTGGGTTGGCTCTCTTGCCAATCCACAACAGTTATGATGTTCAAACTGCGCGTTGGCCGCGGGGCATGATGGGAATTAGTATGGGCTGTATGGTTTGGTTTAGCGATGACCTCACTTTCGTTTGGATGGGTTAGTTAAGAAGCAAAATTTGTGCATTTGAGAGACAGAGATTCCGCATTTCGCGATCGAGAAGTCGCAGCACCATCAACAGGTGACTGTGTGGTGTGCAGTGTCCAATCACGGAATAGTCGGTGCTATATTCCTTGATGGCACTGTGACTACCGAAAGGTACGTGAAGATTTTGGAAGATTATTTCATCCCCATTATCCAAAGTGACCCTGATTCCGACAGTATGTGGTTCATGCAAGACGGAGCTGTGTCCGTCAAAGCAGGAAAGTGTTTGATGTGCTTGAGGAGGAGATTGGGGGCCGCATTCTGACTCTGGAGTACCTAGAAACCAGTAGGCTGGGCCTCGATTGGTCGCTATATTCTCCGGATCTGAACACATGCGATTCCTTTCTGTGGGTCTTTATTAAAGACAATGTGTACAGCAATAGCCCCAAAACCATTGCTGAAGTGAAAACAGCAATTCGGGAAGTCATCTAAAGCATCGATGTCCCGACCCTTCTGCGTGTCATGCGGAACTTTGCTATTCGTCGGTGCCGCATCACCGCCAATGATGGTAGGCATATCGAACATGTCATAACCTACATCCGGATAGCTGTAGTGATGTTCTCATGTTGAATAAACTGTGTGCAAGCCGTAGTTTGTATCTAATTTACGTTTTTTTCATATAGTTGAGTAATTGCCACCCTGTAAATCTGGAGGGCTACTCGGGATTTGGCTGTGGCGATTTGCATCTTTGAGCCCAACCTCTGTCCTAATAACAGTGCCATCTGGCTCTGTCGCAAGAAACAGACTAGTGTGATGGAGGGGAGTATCTGTAGTGAGCAAACGTGTTGGTGGGGGTGTAGAGCCGCATATCTCCGTTGACGGTCGCAAGTCCATTGCTACCACTGAGAAGGTCCTAGAAGAAGTGATGGAAATTCTCATACGAATGTTAGTCAACATCTCATCTTCATCACGTATTGATTACTACTCTGTAGCGGGATGATGACGTTTTCCCAATTCCCAAAATATGAGGACCGCAGACTGCGGATATACCTCAACTTGTAATATTAAAGTACATTTATAATTCTTGTCTTTTTGTATCCACTTAGCAGTTAAAAAATTTATTAGATTCTGATTACACTGTGGCTAGTTTGAAATAATAACAATACAGTATCTACATCGTCGTCTGCATGTAAAATCCGGAAGCCACCTATCTGTGAATGGCGGAGGATACCTTGAACCACTGCTGGTCTTTCCGTTTCTTGTTACATCTGGAAATGGAGCGAGGGGAAAACGATTACCTTTATACTTTTGTACGAGCCCTGATTTCCCTTGTCTTTGCAGTCCCTCACAAATAGCGGTTCTCTAAACTTTCACTATAACGTTTTGCGAAAAGCACGTTGTCTGCCCTCCAGTAGAGCGGCCACGTAATATTAACGTGCTGATTGGACCTGCCCGTTACAGATATAGCACCACGACTCTGCAATGCGACTTGGTGAGGGGTCCTAAACACTCAATATGCCACACACGCGTTCCGTGCGCGGTCTCCCCTATAGATGAGCTGCACATTTCTACAATACTTCCAATAAATCGAAGTCGATCATTTGATTTTCCACAACCGACTTTTAAGTACTCGTTCCTTTTCATGTCGCTTCGCACAGTTTCGCCTAGGTATTCAATCGACGTGACTTACAACGTGCGTTTCCTTATAAAACGTTTAAACTTTTTCTGTTTGTTAAAATCCTAGAAAAAGTAGTCAAGTATAGCGAGCTTGCTACCGCCTTTTAAGGGTTTTGAACTTTTAAGTGTTAGTTTCTTAGCTTTGTAATGTTCGTGAACGGATCTGCTATATGTAAGTTTTAATCAGAATTACTGAAATTCCCAAATCTTCTTTTTCTAACAGTGTTCTGCTACACATTCTGTTGTGTGTTACCTGCAACGTGAAGGTGAGCTCAGTTTGGAGGTATAGAACTCCCCTTGATGTCGATTCATACTTATGTGATTAAACGAAATGAAAGATTTATTATTAATTCCTTTGAATTATCACTTATTATTTCCAATTTGTTTTCGATTGAAACTATGGACACAGATCCTTACCATTGTTTTCATTCTGTTCACCACTTCGTTAAAGTAAAACATATTCGATAATGGACTCACCCAAGTGTCACAACTTGTCTTGTCCCCTCAGTATTCTTTCTAAATTGTGAATTGTTTCGATATACCTACAGCGCGGAGGCGGAGGCGGAGGAACGGGCCGAGGTTCAGTACCGAGGTTCAGGCACTCTCTCGCCCTTGGGGTGGATAGCTGCTCCTAAATACGGAAGAATCAGCAATTATGTGCGGCATACGGATGCAGAAGGCAATGGAAACGACTGCATCACGGGCACATAAAGTCTGCGAGTAGGAGGTGTGTCCTGTACTTATCATGACGATCTCTCTATTGGATGAAGATCCCGAAATAGTTTCCCAAGCGGACCTCTGGGAGCGGACTGCTAAGAGCATGGCGACCATAAGAAATAGACTGAACAACCAACGAAAGGATAACGTTCTACGAGTCAGGCGTGGACCGTCAGAAACTTGAACATGTTAGGAAAGTTAGACAAATCTGAAAAAGGAAATGCAAAGTTCAGTCTACATGTAGTTAGGATTAGTGAAGTGAAATGTAAAGAATACAATGATCAGATGAGCATAGGGCAATATCAACAGCAGCAGAAGGTTGTATAACAGGAGTAGGATTCGTTATGGACAGGAAGGTAGGGCAGAGTGTGAGCTACTACAATCAGTTCAGTGGTAGGGTGGTCCTCACCAGAATTGACAGTAAACCAATACCAACATCAATAGTTTATGTATATATGTCGATGTCACAAGCAGAAGACGAAACAGTAGAAAAGTATATGAGGATATTGAATGGGTAGTTCAGTATGTAAAGAGAAATGAAAAAAGTCACAGGGACTGGAATGCGGTTGTAGGGGAAGTAGTAGAAGAAAAAGTTACAGGAGAATATGGCCTTTGTACTAGGGATGAGACAGGAGAAAGACTATGTGAGCTATTGATTGGCGACCCCATAGAGTGTTGTGTGCACAACGACCATGTGGTAGGTATAATTAGAAGGAAGCTCTGCATTGGCGTAGTTTTGATGATTTATTAACAGCAAAATCGATTTCCCATCACATAATGATCATCTTCAGTGCTTTAGCGTACAAATTAATGCTCGTAGGCACTGGTGCCTAGTTATTAGCAGTAACAGAAGCTATGAAACGACCACAATATTGTCACCGATTTTATATTAGCTTTCAGTACATTATCACCTAAAACTTCGATTCCCCCTTTAACTTTTTCGATTGTATCAATAAAAGATTCATTTTTTTATATTTTTCGTATTTAGTTGTTATTTACTTTTCCCAAAATTTGACTCCTTCTTTCAGTTCATCAACTTTTTCTATTTTGTTTAGTATTTTTAACATCCTCTGGGCTATAATTCGAAAATATTTACTAAGAATAAAAACATTACTGAAATTTATTTTTATGCATGGATTTATAAAAATTTAATAAGATAATGCAATCAGCTATTTTACATCTATCAAAAAAATAGCAACCACGTATATCTCACCCACATTTAGCTTCTTTTATAGCATGTGAGCACTTGGTATGATGATAACCAGTTTTTTCTAGCTTTCGATACTCAATTATATGGTCCAGAAAGTCTTTAAATTCATTTATATGTTCAAGTAAAATACCATCATCGTGGTCTAACAGATATGTAATTTCATCTGTAATAAGGATAAAAATTCAGTTTACAAACTCATTGATACGGCATCTGTATTTCCTTCCATTAGGTTTGCTAGTCATGTTAATATAAGAAAATTGGAACTGATCATTCTAATATTTGTTACACATTTCTTTAAATTGTTAGAAATATTGGTAAAGATTGGTTGATAACTAGTTGATGAATAAACAAACAATCTATCTGTTTAACTGCCCAGATGGAAGCTGCTGCATTTGTGTCGACCCTGGGACATATCTCTGTTTTGTGTAAGCTAAGTGCAGCTGATAAGGATATATAAGTATACCAGCCACTTCGCACCCTCCTTTTGTCTCCAGCTCATCCACTCAGTAACTCCTTCCTACCACACAGTTATACACTCTGCATTAGTCTGTAAGAAAGTGTTTTAAATGCTGAAGCAATTGCAGCGAAGTGGAATAAGAGATCTTATGCATATTTTGGCTATTTCTTAACATATAATAAGGTTTAAATAGTGAGTGATAGACATTTAAGTGATTTACTATCCTTGTCTTGATGGTTAAATTTATTGTAAAAAGTACTGCATGCTTCGATTGGAGCAACACTTGTTAACAATTTTCTCACTTATTTTTTAATCGAGTTTTACATTTAAACTTCGAATTCACGCTATTTAAGTTGGTTACTATCGTTTCCAATGCGTCAATACGTGCTGCTAGAGATATGAATATAATTAAAATGACATTTTCCGCCTTGGGCAGCAGACCCAGCGACCAAGTCACGAAATGTTTCCTAGGGGCATTTCATGGTTTGAATCCTGCTCGAATACTGGGTACTTTTAAAAAATTCTGGGTAGTTTTGCCCAGGATTTATCTATACGAGAAAGGAAGTTTAGCTGAAAAGAAACAATATTTTGATCAGTAAGTTTTCAACTAAAAATTTTTATTCATTATGTTATTATTCTTTCTAATGATTTTAATTAGTTTGAAGAAGATAATATTAGGAACAAAACTTTGGAAAATAATGGCAATGAATTTCATTAGCAGTAATTTTTTAAATTAATTATAGTGTGCTCAAAACTGATGTGGATTAAGGTATATAAGTAGATAGTGGGTACACTGAGCTCAGTTCGTTTGCTTTTTATACATAAACGTTTTTACGAATTATATTATATTCTAATATAATTAATTTCTACAAATGTGTGTGCATAAAAATCACGCCAACTGCACTCATTGTACCCATTTAGTACCACTGAGGAATGAAACCAGTAGGAAGTGCAGGGAAGCTAAGACGAAACGGCTGCCTGAAAAATGTGAAGATATCTAAATAGAAATTATTTTCGAAAAGAGTGTCTCAGCATGTAGGAAAGTCAAAACAATCTTCGGTGAAATTAAAAGCAAGTGTCGTAGCATTAAGAGTACAACGTGAATTCCACTATTAAATACAGAGGAGAGAGTGGATGTATGGAAAGAGTACATTGAAGGCCTCTATGAGGTGAAGATTTGTCTGATGTGATAGACGAAGAAACAGGATCGTTAGAAGAGATAAGGGATCCAGTATTGGAAAGAGAATTTAAAAGAACTTTGGAAGATTAAGTACCAAAAATGTCAGAAGCGATAGATAATATTCCTTTGAAATTTCTAAAATCATTGGGGGACGTGGCAACAAAACGACTAATTACGTTGGAATGTAGAATGTATCATCTGGGTATATACCCTCATACTTCTGAAAGAATATTATCCACACAACTCCAAGGACTAAAAGAATTGGCAAGTGCGAGAATTATCGCAGAATCAGCTGAACACCTCATGCATCGAAATTGCTAACATGAATGATATACAGAACAATGGAAAAGGAAATTGAGGATGTGTTAAGATGGCTGTCAGTTTGGCTTCAGGAAAGCTAAAGGCACCAGAGAGGCAATTCTGACATTGCAGAGATAGTAGAAACAGGACTAAAGAAAAATCAGTCACATTCATAGGATCTGTCGAGCACAAAAGAAACGTTTGAGACTAGCAAATAGTGCAAGATGTTGGTAATTCTGAGGAAAATAGGTGTACGCTATATGGAGAGATATGTAACATACAACATGTACAAGAGTCAAGAGGAATGATTAGTGTGGAAGACGGAGAACGAAATGTCTAGATTTAAAAGATTGTAAGATAGGGATGTTGTCTTTCGCCCCCAGTGTTCAACCTATACATCGAAGAAACAATGGTGGTAAGAAATGAAAGGTTCAAGAGTGCTATTAAAATTCAAGGTGAAAGGATATCAACGATAAGATTCACTTATGACATTGCTATCCTCAGCGAAAGTGAAGAAGAATTAGATGATCTGCTGAATGCAATGAACAGTTGTACAGAATGTGGATTGAAAGTAAAGTGAAGAAAGACGGAAGTAATGAGAAGAAGTAGAAATGATAACAGCGAGTTAACATCAGGATTGACAACCACGAGGTAGATGAAGTTAAGGAATTCTCTTACCTAAACAGCAAAATAACCAGTGACGGACAGAGAAAGGAGGACATCAAAAGCAGACTAGCACTGGCAAAAACGGGCATTCCTGGTCAAGAGGTGTCCACTAGTATCAAACATGGGCCTTAGTTAGAGGAAGAAATAACTGAGAATGTACGCTTGGAGCACAACATTACATGGTAGTGAAACATGGACTGTGGAAAAACCGGAATAGAAGAGAATCGAAGCGTTTGAGACGTGGTGCTACAGACGAATGCTGAAAATGAGATGGACTGATAAGGTAAGGAATGAGGTGGTTCTGCGCAGAGGTGAGAAATATATGGAAGGCACTGACAAAAAGAACGTACAGGACGATAGGACATCTGGTAAGAGATCGGGGAACAACTTGCATGGTACTACAGGGGGCCGTGGAGTGTAAAAGTGTAGAGGGTTTGGAATGCATCCAGCAAATGATTGAGGATGTACGTTGTAAGTACTGCTCTGATAGGAAGAGATTGGTGCATCAAACTAGGTAGAAGACTGATGACTCAAAAACAAAAAGAGTGATATGTTTGTGTTGCCGCTTAATGGTGAGAGACACCCTCCTTGGAGGGTTTTTGGGCCGGAATTGTGGTAAGACAGAAGCGCCTCGCTGCAGGTACAATGGGACTGCTCATGTAGCTACAGCTGCCTGGTTTCACGTCACGGGAAAGGCCTGTGGAAGGCCCATGGCTACGAGGAGTTACCAAGCCATGAGCAGTGTCCTGTTGTTAATGCACTACAGTGAATTGTTCCCAATGTTGACCGTAGAGCCTTATGACAACTTTCAGACATTATTGCTTGAAGAACCAGCCCTGGAGATTGTTCCCTGTCAAGAGATGAACCTTTTTGGAGTTTTCTGATATTCAGAGCACATTTTGAGATAAAATTTACGCGTTAGGATTGTAAGAACGTCTCTTCCCGGAGTCTGAAATAGCTCCGCACTGTTAGATACCTGATAATGTGTTGCCAAGGCTGCCGTGTGTATTTTTTGATATGTTTGGGTTCCCAAATCAAGCGATTTCCTGTACCCACTGAAAATGAGCGCCTTGGTTCAGAATCAGATGGTGACATCAGAATACATACCGAGGACGTCAGCAAGTTTTCGCGGCAAGCCACTTTATTTGGGGCAGTAACCTTTGCTTATCTCATGGACAGATATTGTGCGCTAATATTTGATTATGTCGTTGGCATGATGAAATCCTACAGTGTGCAATTTATTGGTAGCTCGAACTGTGTGAGATTCTGGAGTGTTTCTGAAGACGTGCATTCGAGAGAGAATTTTAAGAGGTGATGCGGTATAAAGATTGGGGTTCGTCCTGGTGTGTTGATTGAGTTATAATCCAGCATTTGTGTCTGAGCATGGCCACCTAAGCTGCGAACTTGCATATTTTGCAGCGCTGTGCACAAGCACCACTAACGACGGGCTGCTGTTTGTAATGACCATCTTTGCAGCTTCGGCAGATATGGTATTTTGCATGGTGCTTTACACCCTCTGTGACACTTTCTTTCAACTTGTAGTAGCAGCTGTTCAATCACTGCATGTAGCACAGTCTTACAGTCTACTTATTTTCGAAATCACTTTCGCTTAAGAATCTGTCACATACCCTTAAAGTTCATACTCTCAGAGTAAGGTGTTGCGTGGAGAATTCCTTCACACCAACCTTGCCAACCAATCATTACTGTCTGCATAATCGTGATTTAAAACGTAGAATGGCAACGGCAAGGAAAGCGTTTCTGAAGAAGAAAAATTTGTTTACATCGAGTATAGATTTAAATGTCAGGAAGTCGTTTTTGAAAGTATTTGTATGGAATGTAGCCATGTATGGAAGTGAAACGGGGATGATAAATAGTTTAGAGAAGAAGAGAATAGCAGCTTTCGAAATGTAGTGCTACAGAAGAATGCTGAAGATTAGATGGGTAGATAACATAACTAATGATGAGGTATTGAATAGAATTGGGGAGAAGAGGAGCTTGTGGCACAACTTGACTAGAAAAAGGGATCGGTTGGTAGGACATGTTCTGAGAGATCGAGGGATCACCAATTTAGTATTGGAGGGCAGCAAGGAGGGTAAAAAAGCGTAGAGGGAGTCCAAGAGATGAATACACTAAGCAGATTCAGAAGGATGTAGGCTGCAGTAGGTACTGGGAGATGAAGAAGCTTGCACAGGATGGAGTAGCATGGAGAGCTGCATCAAACCAGTCTCAGGACTAAAGACCACAACAATAAAAACTATGATTTATACGTATTTTATAGTTTATGTTTTTAGTATTATTATGTTATCACAACACACTTCATGCTCATCGGTTTGATAACAAATTAATCGTTTCAACGAATAACATTTCTCATTTCAATCGGGAATATATTTAGTTCATTTGATAATTATTTAGTCTTTTTCTGTGGGATATCTGACATAATTTATTAATTTACCATCTGCCAACTGATTGTTAACTACTGGGAGTAAACATTAATAACACACGTTCAGACAGTCATTTGCGCCCAGATTACACTAGTGGATGTTAAGGGTGGTTACATGTCAGGGATCATTCCAGCACACAAATTAATCACAGGTAATTCCGCATTATGTATCCTTTATATATTGGTGCCACCACCACTGATTTTATGTGTAGTCGGTAAACTTAGATGTTATTCCTCGTAATTTATTTCATATTGATGAATGTGAACAGTAAGATCCATGATGATCATAGTTACTGGTGTGAATTTAATAACAGTTCCCTTTAATTTTCAGCTCATTGTTTTATTTCCCATATTTTATTTCCTATGATTTCTGGTTTGAGTGTGCTTTTGCAGTGTAACATTTCTAACACTGCCACGAAAATGTGTAAATAATTACTGTTACATTTGTGGTGAAATAATATTTCCTTCACAGAATCGCAGTCTGACACCTCTTTTGAAGACCTCCTAACAGTATTATTTCTGTATGAAATTAAAGGACCAGGATAAGTCTTGGACTCCAAATATATGTTGCTACCCTTGTTCAGTTATACTGTGAGAATGGCTGAAAAATAAGAAACGATCTATGGCTTCTGCTGTGCATTTGTTTAGGCGGGAACCTACAAACCATACGGATGACTGCTATTTCTGCTTGACTACACCTATAAAGCCAGGATTAGCTATGAAGAAAAGAAGAGCAGGTTAGTACCCGAATCTTCAATTTGCTATTCGACCCATTCCGCAGTCAGATAGTTTTTACCACTCCTACTGCACCCGAAAACGGTGTGTTTGAAACAGAAAATGAAGACAATGTGGAACAAGGAGAAGAAGAACCAAAGAAGCCTTCCACATCCAGTGACCCTGATTCTGAGCGAAAAGGTGATAAACCGCACTGACTGAGTCAAGCGAAATTGAGTGACCTCATTATAGATCTTGACCTGTCAAAGAAGAAGGCAGAAATTCTTTGGTCTCGACTACAGCAAAGGAATTTTCTCGAAAGTCTTCCTTCTATTCCCGTTGGTAATGCAGTTCACTTACACGGAAATATGACAGCCCGCTTGGACTCAATCGAATATCGTGAACACGAATGGAAAATCTGTGGTGATGTAAAAGTCACTGCCATACTCTACTTAGTGACAGTGCTCCTGCAAAAATACCCTAACCATGGATGCTACTTATCCCTTAAAATACATTTTTTTCACTCCCGCGTCGACTTCCCCCCCCCCCCCCCCCCCCGCCCCCCTAGTTGTGGAGCCGTCAGTGATGAACACGGAGAAAGACTTCATCAGGACATTTCTGTTATGTAGCAAAGATATCACTGCCATTTGATTGAAGCAATGCTTTCGGATTAGTGTTGGTCTTTTTGTGGGGATGCTCCGGAACTCCGTTACAAGAGGCAAGCCAAAAGACGACGATCTCATGCAGCCACCACATGATTCTCATCAGAACCAACCGTCTGCGAGGCATTCTTCCATCAATTTAGAACTCTTAAAATATAACAATCATTTAAATAAATGAAACATACTTTCAATGTTGTTAGCACACGAAGACTAAATGGTTCACCCAGGCGACGAGATCGACTAGCTGTCCAAGATTCGATTCCCATCACCGTGGCCCAGTTGGCGAGCCTGCAGATTTTGCAGGTCCACCCATGACGGGCGGCCGTCTGAAGCTCCAAGACATGGGGAATTTTCTGTGGTGCTTCACTCCCTCCGCAGAGAATTCTTCCAACTTGCGGCAGAAAGTGTTCAGTTAATGCATGTAGTACAGCCTTCCAGTTTAAATGTTCACAATCACTGTCGCTTAAGAAAGTATTTGTCATATGTTCATAACTCACAGAGAGAGACACTGCGCAGAGAATGGCAACCCTGCAAGCCAACCTTGCCAAACGGCTATTACCACTTACATAATTACGATTTATAGGTGCTTCATTGTCTATGGTACTTTTTTTGTACTACTGTGTTGGAACAACATACTTCACGCACTTAGTTTGGCAAAAAATTAATCTATTCCATGAATAACCAACCTTTCCTACGTCAATGGAGAATATAACTTGTGCATCTGATAATTTCTTGTTTTTTTCCGGTACATTTTTGACATCATTTACTAATGTATTACAGGTTCCCAACTTGGATCTCATCACTAGGGCCGTATATTATTAATACGCGTTCACACATTCACTTGCACACAGATGACGGTAGTGCATCTTAACAGTGGTGTCCAGGGTTATTCCACTGAAAAACAGATTACAGCTAATTTCCACGTCGTCATTCCACCGTGGCATCCGTAAACTGGAATTAAAGCAAAGTACGGTGTACACAGTTCCTGTCTCAAAAACCTTGTAGAAGCACGACTTGAGTGTCACAAGCTGTTCACGTAACCTTAGAAGCCGAGTGCGCTGCTGTTCTTAGTACCGAAGACGGATAAACCAAGTTAAAAAAATGGTTCAAATGGCTCTGGGCACTATAGGGCTTACCATCTGAGGTCATCAGTCCCCTAGAACGTAGAACTAACCTAAAGACATCACACACATCCATGGTCGAGGCAGGATTCGAACCTGTGACCGTAGCGGTCACGCGGTTCCAGACTGAAGCGCCTAGACCCGCTCGGCCACCACGGCCGGCTTAGAAGCTTAAAATCAGTACCGAAAAGCTGCTACGTTTATAATAAAAATAATCTCCTCTGCTGAGTCTGCTTTACTTATTTCTACTCCACTATACCTTAGCATGTTTAATCAGGAGCAATACTCTGCACTGATCAAAAAGGTTCTTTGTTCGAGAAAGGGCACTCGGAATGGTCTACGGTGTCACATCGAGAGCCTCATGCGGGCCATTGTCCACTCGTTGCGGAACTGTGTTAATGCCAATCAAGAATATATACTACCATACGAGATTTGTTGTTCAGACTATAAATTCATTCAGAACTAGCTGACGCATTCACTCGAACTTAAACGATTTACGTTTTGATAATACTTCAATAACCACTGCATAGAAACGTGGGCGCTATTTCTGCTGATTTCATTCTGAATAGGGCATTGTAGAACTGAAGGTCTGGAATAGGAAACACCACATTTTCAATTCTAATTTAAAACCCTCAATTATGCTACAATTATATAATCCCGTACTACAGTTCCTGATAGCAGTTGCTGGTCTCACATTGTAGTGCAACTTTTATTGAACGAACTATTTCGAATCATTTAAATAGAACATAGTAAAACTGAAGATCTAGAATGGGAAACACCACATTTTCAAATCTAATTTGAAAGGCTCAATTATGCCACAATTTTTTAACCGCGTACAAAATTTTCTAATAACAGTTCTTGGTCTCATTTTGTAATGCAATTTTTATCAAACGAACTATTTTAAATCATTTTTGACTGTGGTGCATGGAACCTGACGTGTTAAATAAAATTAACATTGTATTATTATTAACTCAACTCTGTGCGTGTATGAATAAGTATGAGAGTTGATCAGTCATTCTATTTTTCTATTCCCTGTTTTATTTTCATTTTTAAACTTTCAATTCAGTTTCTTGCTCATTAATATGTGAAGAGTAACGACAGTCATATGAAAATTATCCGGTAATGGAACACGTAGCTGCGGAATTTCTAGTCGTATTGACTAACGTTAATTCATAACGCCACAGAGACTTATAGATTTAATTGATCCCTGAAGATATTAACGTCTTTTAGAAATCATAGTGTCTCTGAGTGTTAGTAAAGGTAGAATACGTTCTTCTTAGACTGTAGAATTAACCTGCTTGCATGATTATATGTTTATAAGACCAAATTCCATCATCAGAGAATAGCAGTATGACGAAAATTAATAGCGACCCTATTATTAACGAAATATATAGAAAAGATTGCTAGTTACCACTATTAGGTTTTTGTCATTTGCTCATCGGCAACTAAAGTAATACTAGGTTGCTAGAGCAGGAGTGCCAGTTTTGTTCCTTTTCCTTGAAATAATAAAATCTCACTGTCGCGTAAACTGTATGTACTACTATTTATAGGAATTACACAATGACTACCGTCTCTCAAAATCTGTAGTTTCGGTAGAAGTTCGGCACTCAGTACAATAGATAGGAAGCAAAGTAATAGAGCGGGGCAGAATGTACACTACAGGCCATGAAAATTGCTACACCACAAAGATGACGTGCTACAGACGCGAAATTTATCCGACAGGAGGAAGATGCTGTGATATGAAAATGATTAGCTTTTCAGAGTATTCACACAAGCTTGGTGCCGGTGGCAACACCTACAACGAGCTGACATGAGGAAAGTTTCCAACCGATTTCTCATACACAAACAGCAGTTGACAGGCCTTGCCTGGTGAAACGTTATTTAGATGCCTCGTGTAAGGAGGAAAAATGAGTACCATCAGGTTTCTAACTTTGATAAAGGTCTGATTGTAGCCTATAGCGATTGCGGTTTATCGTATCGCAGCATTGCTGCTCGCGTTGGTCGAGATGAAATGACTGTTAATAGAATATGGAATCTGTGGGTTCAGGAGGGTAATACGGAACGCCGTGCTCGATCCCAACGGCCCCGTATCACCTAGCAGTCGAGATGACAGGCATCTTATCAGCATGGCTGTAACGCATCGTGCAGCCACATCTCGATCCCTGCGTCAACAGATGGGGATGTTTGCAAGACAACAACAATCTGCACGAACAGTTCGACGACATTTGCAGCAGCATGGACTATCAGCTCAGAGACCATGGCTGCGGTTACCCTTGACGCTGCATCACACACAGGAGTGCCTGCGATGGTGTACTCAACGACGAACCTGGGTGCACGAATGGCAAAACGTCATTTTTTTTCGGATGAATCCAGGTTCGGGTACAGAATCATAATGGTCGCATCCGTGTTTGGCGACATCGCGGTGAACGCACATTGGAAGCGTGTATTCGTCATCGCCATACTGGCGTATCACCCGGCGCGATGGTTACACGTCTCGGTCACCTCTTGTTCGCATTGACGGCACTTTGAACAGTGGAGGTTACATTTCAGGATAATGCACGACCGCATGTTGCAGGTCCTGTACGGGCCTTTCTGGATCCAGAAAATGTTCGACTGCTGGCCTGGCCAGCACATTCTCCAGATCTCTCACCAATTGAAAACGTCTGGTCAATGGTGTCCGAGCAACTGGCTGGTCACAATACGCCAGTCACTATTCTTGATGAACTGTGGTATCGTGTTGAAGCTCTTTTTGACTCAATGTCCAGGCGTATCAAAGCCGTTATTACGGCCAGAGGTGGTTGTTCTGGGTTCTGATTTCTCAGGATCTATGCACCCAAGTTGCGTGAAAATGTAATCATATATCAGTTCTAGCATAACATATTTGTCCAATGAATACCCGTTTATCATCTGCATTTCTTCTTGGTGTAGCAATTTTAATGACCAGTAGTGTAAATACTACCATGGTTGTTTTGCAGGAACCATATCCTCCCTAAGCATGTTAGTCATGGGAAATGTGATGGACCCAAGTGTCGGGCATTTCTGTGTGCCTACTCCTTTAGGCGAATGAGTTTCCATCCACAACAAATGCCATCTCCCTCGGTAAGGGCAAAGTGGTTTCGAAATGTACAAGCCACTGGGTACGAGCTGTCGGGAACACGGCGTTTCTGAGAGGCACCGAGCAGTTCACAGTGGGTTTGCAAGAGTCCCGTCAAACAGATTCTCTCTACCGCCTTCGCTTCGCTTTGCGGGAGCAGTGGATCCCTCATGCGCCTGTTGCTTGCCACTTCGTACTGCCGGTACCCTCACAATGCTGTTGTTATCACAGAGGCCTTCCGGCTTGTGTGCGTTTGGCTTTTCTTGTGTAATGTGAATTTTTATTTGACACTCAAGCGCCAAAGAAACTGGTATAGGCAGGCGAATTCAAATGCAAAGCATTGTAAAAAGACAGAATACGGCGCTGCGGTCGGCAGCTCTTATGTAAGAAAACTGTCTGACGCAGTTGTTAAATCGGTTAGTGCTGCTATTATGGCAGGTTATCAAGATCTGAGTGAGTCTGAACGTGGTGTTACATAGTCAGCACACGAGAGGTGGGACAGCATCTCCGAGGTAGCGGTGAAGCGGGGATTTTCCCGTACGACTATTTCACGAGCGGACCGTGAATATCCGGAATCCGGTAAAACGTCAGATCTCCGACATCTCTGCGGCCGGAAAAATATCCTGCATTACCGGGACCAACGATAAGAGAATCGTTCAACGTCAAGCGAACGAAAGAAACATAATCGATATGGGATTCCGGAACCGAAGGTCCACTAGTGTACTCCTGATGACTGCAGGACAGAGAGCTTTGCGCCTTGACTACGCCTTTCAACACCCACATTGGACAGTTGATGACTGGACACATGTCGCCTGGTCGGACGAGTCTCGTTTCAAATTGTATCGAGCTGATGGACGTGTACGGGTGTGGAGACAAACTCATGAATCCATGGACCCTGCATGACAGCAGGGGACTGTTGAAGCTGGTGGGGGCTCTGTAATGTTGTGGGGCGTACGCAGTTAGAATGATATGTTACCTCTGATACGTCTAGATGTGGTCTGACAGGTGACACGTACGTGAGCATCCTGTCTGATCACCTGCATCCATTCGTGTTGATTGTGCATTCCAACGGACGTGAGAAATTCCAGCAGGACAACGCGACACCCAGAAATTCTACAGAGCGGCTCCGGAAACACTCTTCTGAGTTTCAACACTTCCGCTGGCAACCAATTTTCCCATACGTTAACATTATTGAGCATATCTGGGATGTCTTGCAACGCCCTGTTCAGAAGAGATCTCGACTCCTTCATACTCTTACTGATTTGTGGACAGCTCTGCAGTTCCCTCTAGCCCTACTTCAGACATTAGTAGATTTCACGGCACGTTGCGTTACTGCACTTCTGCGTGCTTGCGAGGTCCCTACACGATATAGGGCAGGTGTACCAGTTTCTCTGGCTCTGATATCGGATCTTCTAGTTTCTGTTCAAAAAATGGCTCTGAGCACTATGGGACTTAACATCTGAGGTCATCAGTCCCCTAGAACTTAGAACTACTTAAACCTAAGTAACCTAAGGACATCACACACATCCATGCCCGAGGAAGGGTTCGAACCTGCGACCGTAGCGGTCGCGCGGTTCCTGACTGTAGCGCCTAGAAACGTTCGGCCACGCCGACCGGCTCCATTAATATCAAAGAAGGGTTGATAACGCATATCATATGTATTCATTTACTATGTTTCAGAGGAAGGAAAGTGCTTAAAATCTTTTTTCCTATATTATTTTAGACCGCCTGCCATAAAATCGTGTAGGAGTTTATACACTTTTATGCCGTCTGTCGCCAACTGAAGCTCAATGTTTGGCGGTAAAGCGTTGCCAGAGGGCATCAGACGCTGTAAAAGTTTCGTAGTTTCTTGATATCTCCTGTAGCCACAGAAGAAAGTGTGGTCAAACAATTTGCTCACTGCCATATTCACATGGAGATGGTGTGATAGCGTTGAAACCGTACATAGGTTACCAGTACCCCGCTGCAAGGGAGTTTCTGCTGTATCTGCAGTTTTGGTACCAAGGACGTGATGCGAAATTTGGTGCAACTTCGTCGTATTATTTCCCTTTAATTTTGTGGGACCGATGGATGTTTTCGTTCTATTGGGCCCTGATTCCAGCACTCACGGTTGTAGGAGATCGTCAAGTGGCATTTCTGTTTCCCTGAATCAGTGTCCATACTTTACTTGGTCAGAGTGTCTATTTATTCATTTCTCATTATTTACACGTGTGCATTCACCCAAAACACGGTGGCAGTGTTATTTAGGCGAAACAGCAGAAGCAACGAAAACAGTACGCCAAATTTAAACGAACACGAAATCTCCAGGACTGGCGATCTTTTACAGAAGCTCGAAAGTTAGCACGGACATCAGTGCTACATGTTTATAATAACTTCCACAACGAAATTTCATCTGGAAATCTGGCAGAAGATCCAAAGAGGTTCTGCTCGTATGTAAAGTATGGTAGCGGCAAGACATCGCCAGTGCCTTCTCTACACTATAGAAATGGAAATACTATGGACGAAGATGCTGCGAAAGCAGATTTAGTAAATACGGCCTTTCGAAATCCTTCCACCAAAGAAGGCGAAGTAAATATTCCAGAATTCGAACCAAGAATAGCTGCCAATGCGAGTGACTTGGAAGTGAATATCCTCGGAGCAGTGGAACAACTTAATAAAAGCAAGTCTTCAGAGTAAGGTGATGCAATAGCTCCATACTTAACAAACATATACAACATGTCGCTCGACGATGGATCCGATTCCAAAGATTGGAAAGTCCCACAGGTTACACCAATATTCAAGAAAGGTAGGAGGACTAGTCCACTAAATTACAGGCCCATATCATCACCGTCGATATGCAACAGGATTTCTGAACATATATTGTGTCAGAACATTTTGAATTACCTCGAAGAGAAAGGTCTATTCAAACACGGTCAACACAGATTTAGAAAACATCGTTCTTGTGAAACGCGAATACACTAAAGAGCCAAATCAACTGGTACAGCTGCCTAATAACGTGTAGAGCCCCCGCGAGTAAGCAGAAGTGCCGCAACGCGACTTTGCATGAACTCGACTGATGTCTGAAATGGTGCTGGAGGGAATTGACACCCTGAAACCTGCAAGGCTTTCCATAGATCTGTAAGAGCAAGAGGGGGTGGATATCTCTTCTGAACAGCACGTTGCAAGACATCCCAGCTATACTCAATAATGTTCATGTATGGGGAAATTGGTGGCCGGCGGAGATGTGGGGCGTCGCGTTTTCCTGCTGGAATTTCCCACGTCCGTCGGAATGCACAATCTACACGAATGGATGCAGTTGATCACACAGAATGCTCACGTACGTGTCACCTGTCAGACTTGTATCTAGACGTATCATAGGTCCCATACCACTCCAACTGCACAGGCTCTACATCATTACAGAGCCTCCACCACCTTGAACAGTCCCCTGCTGACATGCTGGGCCCATGGATTCATGAAGTTGTCTCCGTACCTGTACACGTCAATCCGCTCGATACAATTTGAAACGAGAGTCGTCAGACCAAGCAACATGTTTCCAGTCATCAACAGTCCAGTGTCGGTACTGACGGGCCCAGGCGAGTCGTAAAGCTTTGTGTCGTGCAGTCATCAAGGGTACACGAGTGGACCTTCGACTCCGAAAGCCCAAATTTATGAATGGTTCGCACGCTGACACTTGTTGATGGCCCAGCATTGATATCTACATCAAACTGCGCAAGGGCTGCGCTTCTGTTACGTTGAACGATTCTCTTCAGTGGGTCCCGTTCTTGAAGGATCTTTTTCCGGCCGCAGCAATGTCGGAGATTTGATATTTTACCGGATTTCTGATATTCACGATACACTGGTGTAATGGTCTTACGGGAAAGTCTCCAAATGGTTCAAATGGCTCTGAGCACTATGGGACTTAAATCTGAGGTCATCAGTCCCCTAGACTTAGAACTACTTAAACCTAACTAACCTAAGGACAGCACACACATCCATGCCCGAGGCAGGATTCGAACCTGCGATCGTAGCGGTTGCGCGGTTCCAGACTGAAGCGCCTAGAACCGCACGGCCACACCTACCGGCGGAAAGTCTCCACTTCATCGCTACCTTGGTGATGCTGTGTCCCTTCGCTCGTGCGCCGACTATAACACAATGTTCAAATGTCTTATGTAGACGTAGCCGACTGCAGCGCCGTATATTACCTGATTGCATATCTCTGTATTTGAATACGCATCCCTATGCCAGTTTCTTTTGCGCGCCTATACCAATATCTTTTGCGTATCAGTGTAGCTCTTTACTTACACGAAGTGTTGAGTTCCATTGACTTGGGATTTCAAACTGATATCGTATTTATAAAATTTCAATAGGCTTTTGACACTGTACTACAAAAGCAGCTTGCAGTGAAATTTTGTGGTTGTGGAATATCTTCTCAGTTATGTGACAGGAATGCTGGTTTCTTGTCAGAGAGGTCACAGTTCGTAGTAACTGACGGAAAGTCATCTAGCAAAACAGAAATGATTTCTGGCGTTCCAGAGGGTAATGTTTTAGGCTCTTTGCTGTTCCTTATCTATGTAAACGATTTAGGAGACAATCTGGGCAGCCGTGTTAGGTTGTTTCCAGGTTATGCTGTCGTTTATGGTCTAGTAAACTCTTCAGAAGATCAAAACAATTTACAAAATGACTTAGAAAGAATATCTGATGACGCAAAAATTTTGAATTGAACCCAAATTACGAAAAGTGTGCGGTTATCCACATCAGTGCTAAAAGGAATCCATTAAACTTCACTGACACGACAATTCATTCTAATCTAAAGACTGTAAATTCAACTAGATACCAAGGAATTAAAATTCCTAACAATTTCAATTGGAAAGTACACACAGAAAATGATGTGGGGAATACGAACCAAAGACTGCGTTTCATTGGCAGAACACTTAGAAAATCTAACAGATGTACTAAAGAGACTGCCTACACTACGCTTTTCCGTCGTCTTTTGGAGTATTTCTGCACGGTCTGGGATCTTCACCAGACAGCATTAACATCGAGAAAACTCGAAGAAAAGCAGCGCTTTTTGTATTAACGCGAAATAGGGGAGAGAGTGCCACTGACATGATACAGTATTTGGGATGGACACTGTTGTGGCCTGGCAAGACAGCCAAGCCACTATGAGGAAGCCGAAAGGCACGCATTTAAGCTCACGCAGGATGGCGTGAGGTCTGGAACAGGTAAAGTAATTGAGACTAGCAAATAAAGTACGTATCTGCTGGAATACTTAACTTTAATTCATAATTGGTGAACATCGCTCTTGACGGTACATGTTTTACAGCATCAATAGTGACTGGTGATGGCGCCTTGCTATGTCGTAGCAAATGACGTAGCTGCAGGCTATGCAAACTATCGTCTCGGCAAATGAGAGCGTAATTTGTCTGTGGACCATCGCTAGCAAAGTCGGCTGTACAACTGGGTCGAGTGCTAGGAAGTCTCTCTAGACCTGCCGTGTGGCGGCGCTCGGTCTGCAATCACTGATAGTGGCGACACGCGGGTCCGACGTATACTAACGGACCGCGGCCGATTTAAAGGCTACCACCTAGCAAGCGTGGTGTCTGGCAGTGCCCGCATCTCGTGGTCGTGCGGTAGCGTTCTCGCTTCCCACGCCCGGGTTCCCGGGTTCGATTCCCGGCGGGGTCAGGGATTTTCTCTGCCTCGTGATGGCTGGGTGTTGTGTGCTGTCCTTAGGTTAGTTAGGTTTAAGTAGTATGACCACAGCAGTTGAGTCCCATAGTGCTCAGAGCCATTTGAACCATTTTTTTGTCTGGCAGTGACACCACATTCCTCCCCCGCAAATCGGCGTACGGTTGTGTTATAAGGCTTCCGCCCGCCGTGGGAAGGACCCCATGTTGACGTATTCGACGAGGTGGGGAGCCTAACAACAGGCGAGGCTGTGCCACCCGCACCCTGCCATTCGGTCCGAGGGAAGGTAGGAAACGCCTGAAAACCTAGTCCAGGGTGCACGCAAACATGCGGTGGATGCGCCCGTAAAGAGACAGGAGGGGCCGAAGGGTCGACCTCCATCGGGTCGGGGCACCCGACGGGCGAAGACGCCATGTGGTCCGGAGCGGGCAAGAAGTCCATGGCGGAGGTCAACGGGTCACGGGAAGCGATCGGCGGCGCGTGACCCAGGGAGGCGACCGGCGGTTGCAGCGACGCGTCCACTGCGGGCGGCGCCGGCGGGAGAACAGGCGGCGGCGGCGGCGCGTCACCATGGGGCAAAATGGAAGGCAGCGTCGGTAACACCTGGGGCTGAGGCGAGGCAGTAGATGGGTCCCCAGGGCGCTGACCGGACGGCACCGTCGCTGAAAGCAGACGGGGAGCGGCAGAACCCGTGCGACGACAGAGGCGCAGCTGGATGAGATGCCGGTGCACCTCACCAGAGGCCCCCAAAACCAAATACATAGCGCGGCCGAGGCAGCGAAGAATGCGCCCTTCGAGCCAACGCCGTGAACCTCGATAGTTACGATTATAGACAACGTCGCCCAGAGCAAAAGCAGGTGTCTGCCGCTGTACATGAACCTGATGCGGCGGATGTAGCAAAGACATCAAGGTTCGATGAGGGCGACCGTGAAGCAACGTCTGTTTCCCTGAATCAGTGTTCATACTTTACTCGGTCAGAGTGTCTATTTATTCATTTCTCATTATTTACACGTGTAAATGCGACCATCTCGGGGCTGAGAGCGATACGCGGACAAAAAGAGCAATAACGCATCCTCCCGAGAAAGCGACTCTTTCAACTTCAACATCTGTGACTTGAAAGTCCGGACCAATCGTTCAGCGGCACCGTCTGACTGTGGCGAAAACGGCGCGGTTGTCACATGTTGAATACCATTGGCTTTGCAGAATGACTGAAATTCTGCGGACATGAATTGTGGGCCGTTGTCGGAAACAATAGACTGTGGAAGACCTTCAATGCAAAAGATGGTGGATAACGCTTGGATGGTGGCAGATAAGGTCATGGAAGACATCCGGACAACAAAAGGAAAATTACTGAAGGCATCTACCAGAACCAACCATCGAGCATTCCAGAATGGACCAGCAAAATCGATGTGTAAGCGTTGCCAAGGGGAAGTGGCTTTTGGCCATGCAAAGAATTTCCGCGGTGGTGCGGATTGTTGTTCGGCACACGCCATGCAAGAAGAGCACATATGCGTAATCGCAGCATCGATTCCGAACCAAGTACAGTGCTGACGAGCAAGTTGTTTCGTTCTCACTATACCTCAATGTCCTTGGTGGAGAAGCCGTAAGACAGAGGACTGTAACGAACGTGGGACCACGACCCTGGACTGATCATTATCAGAACGCAACAGCAAAACACCACGTCGTATAAAAAGTCTCTCCTTGTGAGCAAAAAATCGGCGAACCAACGGATCCTCGATCCGTGACTTTGACAAGGGCCATTGCGTAGCAACAAAACGCAGAACGGTAGAAGGACAGGGTCAGCAGCTGTGGCTGTAGCTACACGACAAAAATCAATCGGAAACGAGTCGACCACGTCATCGGTTTCCGAATCAATGAACATGCAAGCAAGTTCGGAGGAATCGAATGCTCTATCCTCAGCAACAGGCAAACGGGACAACGCATCGGCGTTTCCGTGCTTAGCAGTGGACCGATACAAGATATCGTAGCGGTATTGCGAGAGGAAAATAGACCAGCGAATGAATTTCTGCGCTGTACGTGGAGGTACAGGCTTGGTCGGATGAAAAAGCGATGTCAAAGGTTTGTGGTCAGTGATGATGGTAAAGTGACGACCATACAAGAAATCATGAAACTTTGTAACACCAAATACGAGAGCCAATGCTTCTTTCTCGATCTGTGAATAATGTCTTTGCGCAGACGAGAGCAATTTGGACGCAAAGGCAATAGGGCGATCGAGCGAACCATCTTTGTGCGCAAGCACAGCACCGATCCCGAAATCCGATGCATCCACCATCAACAAAAGGGGCTTCTGGGGATCGAATGGTGTAAGGCAAGTATTGGAAAGCAACGCCGATTTCAACTGGCGAAAGGCGCGTTCGCATTCCGTCGTCCGGAACACCTTTACGGCGTAAGCGATGCAGCGGAGCGGAAATGGAAGAGGCGTGGCGCACATAGCGGTGATAATAATTGATTTTTCCCAGCACACTCTGCAGCTGCTTCAAATTCTGCGGCGAAGGCAAGTCTTGTATGGCACGGAGGTGCTCTGCACTGGGATGTATGCCTTGGGCATTGAGTACATGGCCCAGATAGGGTAAGTCACGAGCAAAAAACACACATTTATCCTTCCGCAAGCGAAGACCATTTTGTCGCAAGACCTGAAATAACGTTCTGAGATCGGCTAAATGTTCTTCTTCCGTCTTTCCGGAGATCACAATGTCGTCCAGATAGTTTGCTGCAGTAGGGACCGACGCACAAACAGTTTGTAGATATTGCTGAAACAATGCAGGGGCAGATGCACACCCGAATGGCAGTCGTTTGAATCGGTACAAACCAAGATGCGTGTTAACCACCAAAACGCGCTGGGATTCTTCGTCCACCAGTAGTTGCAAGTACGCATCTGCTAGATCCAACTTCGAAAAATATTTACCTGGGCACAGTTTGTCAAAAAGTTGCAATCAATAGTTGGGGATTCACTGTTGCCTTGAAGTCCACACAAAGTCTCAATTTTACTTAAGGGTTTTTGCAAAATTACTAAGAGTGATACCCAGAGAGAAGCCTGCACACGTTCAATTACACCTCGTGATTCCAAATCGTATAATGTTCTTGCGACCTCATCACGCAATGCGTGGGGAACATTGCGCGCTCTGAAATACTTCAGTTGCGCGTTTACTTTCAGTTCCAAATGTGCTTCATAGTTCTTAGCGCAACCAAGGCCTGGTGCAAAAATGTCTGCAAACTCTTCACATAGACGAGAAACACTGGGTGAAGGCACAGTCTGGTTCACTGAGAGGACCTGATTGACTATAGACAAGTTAAACAACTGAAATAAATCGAAACCAAACAAGTTCACTGCAGAAGAAGAACGAAGTACGTAAAATGACACAAGTTCTGTTTGTCCTTTGTATGTTGCAAGAAGGCTGCACTGTCCTAACACAGGGATTGCTTGTCCTGAATAACTACTGAGCTTAACATTTGTGGCACGCAACGGAGGTGTGCCCAGCTGTTTGTACGTGTCGTGATTGATCAGTGAAACTGCAGCTCTGGTATCGAGCTGGAATGGGATCACTTTACCGTTAATGTCCAAATCTACAAAAAGTTTATTGTCCTGCTGTTGACAAGAGCAACTGTCTCATGCAACTTGAACTGACACTAGTACAGAATCACTTGCGACTTGACGGGAATTCCAGCGATGTCGACGCACACTATTTGTGGGACCAACACAGTCACTGTTAGAGAGAGTGGCACTGGGCGGAGTGGAATGAACTACATGAATGTCCATGGGCAAAGGTTCACGAGCCCGAGTATTCTTGGTTCGATTCTGGCGCGAAGCAAAGGGCCTGGAGTGGTTGTGGGTGTCCGATTTGAGCTTTTTCTGGCAAACACTTTGAACATGGCCTTTTTTATTACAGAAAAAGCAAATAGCCTGGCGTGACGGGCAATTCTCATGCGAATGTGTAGTAGCACACCACGGGCATGATTTTAGCACTGCATTTGCTTGCTGGCACGGTACACGTGGCTGAGAGCCTGGCGGCTTTGGCGCGGCCGGGCGCGAGGACTGTTTACTGTACCGTGCAGCTCGCTCGGCGGGCGGGTTAACCTGACACACGGGCGGCGAAGTTTCCTGAGCAAAGTCAAGTGTGTGCTGCTGATCCAATATGTCCATCTCTTGTTGAAGGGAGAGATTGACTAGTTTCAAAATCTGTTCCCTTATATGAACATCAGAAAAGTTCTGTGCAATTGCATTACGCACCATAGTATCTGAATAAGGGAGTCCACATTGACACTCAAAAGCACAATCCCTAGTAAGGCCTTGCAAGGTTGCAACTCACTCCCTATTAGTTTGACCTGCTGTACGTTTTGTACGAAAGAAGGTATACCTTCTACATTGACTGATTCTTTGAAATATGCATCTAATGCAGACAAAATTTCTCCATAGGACAGAGTTGCTACGTCGCGTCGGGGTAACAATTTGACTATCACACGGTACGTGGGCACTCCCACGCACGATAACAAGAAAGGCTGCCGCTCGTTACCTTGAATTCTGTAGGCGGCGAGATGGAATCCAAATTGGCGAGACCACTCCATCCAGCTTTCCAGTGCCGCATCAAAAGGACGAAAAGGTGGTGCAACTGCGTGTTGTGGCTGCGGTAGCGGTGGAGCGGCGGCTGCCGCATCGTTTTGCATTGCACGTTGACCCTGGACGAGCTGTCCAAGGGCATCCAGTAAGGCCTGCGTCTGCTGGTTCTGTAAGCGATAAAATTCGGACAGTACATCTGGAGATTGTGGCGAACCCATTACACAAGTAAATCAGGGCAGTATAGGTACAAACGCGAATTGGCCTCGTCGTCAAACTGTTGTGGCCTGGCAAGACAGCCAAGCCACTATGAGGAACCCGAAAGGCATGCGTTTAAGCTCACGCAGGCTGGCGTGAGGTCTGGAACAGGTAAAGTAATTGAGACTAGCAAATAAAGTACGTAGCTTCTGGAATACTTAACTTTAATTCATAATTGGTGAACATCGCTCTTGACGGTACATGTTTTACAGCTTCAGTAGTGATGGTAATGGCGCCTTGCTAGGTCGTAGCAAATGACGTAGCTGAAGGCTATGCTAACTATCGTCTCGGCAATGAGAGCGTAATTTGTCAGTGAACCATCGGTAGCAAAGTCGGCTGTACAACTGGGGCGAGTGCTAGGAAGTCTCTTTAGACCTGCCGTGTGGCGGCGCTCGGTCTGCAATCACTGATAGTGGCGACACGCGGGTCCGACGTATACTAACAGACCGCGGCCGATTTAAAGGCTACCACCTAGCAAGCGTGGTGTGTGGCGGTGACACCACAATTAAAACAAATGCGTTTTTCGTTGCGGCAGGATATTCTCATGAAATATGAATCACCAACTTTCTCCTCGGAATGCAAAAATATTTTTTGACGCTGACGTACATATGGAGAAACGATCATCGTAATAAAATAAGGCAAATCAGAGCTCGCACGGGAAAACATAGGTGTTCGGTTTTTCCGCGCGCTATTCGAGAGTGGAATAATAGAGAATTATTGTGAAGGTAGTTCGATGAACCCTCAGCCAGGCACTTAAGTGTAATATGCAGAGTTCCATGTAGATGTAGATGCAGAAAGCCCCAGACTTCCTTTTGCAGCATGATATACTAGTACATTTTTGGAACTGTTAGCATATTAACAACATCAGTGCTGAGCGTGAATTTAGTAAAATAATAATTGTTTCTCCTTTTGTGTACTTAAGACTTCCTGAAACCACTGTAAGTTCTGCAGCACGAACGCTATTTCAGGAAGTTTGAATCTGCCTCCTCGGTTACTTTGTCCCTTTACGAATGCACTACCTGCGCCGTCGTTTTGTATAGACACGTTTGTGTAAATCTTTATTGAGGATCCAGAATGAGACGAGGTACTGGTAGAAGTAAAGCTGTGAGGACGGGGCGTGAGTCGTGCTTGGGTAGCTCAGTTGGCAGAGCAATTGCCCGCGAAAGGCAAAGGTCCCGAGTTCGAGTCTCGGTGTGACACACAGTTTTAATCTGCCAGTAAGTTTTATTGAGGATGGCCATGCTGCTGCATAGTCAGCTAAAATTTTCCCATTTAGTGCACCTTGGACGAATACAAGGCGCGTCAGTCTCACTACTGTACAGAGAACAAAGAGACGTAGTACACATAGGGAGGCTGTGGTACCTTATTTAACACTCCTTGCGGAGTTACGCTGTAGCATTATGCTCATATTTTCGGAAATTCTGTGGTTATTTTGAAAACGAGGTACTACATTTGCGAACTTTGAAGATAAGCTATTGCCGTCCTTTTTTTCTTTCAAATTCATGTCTAATATATATGGTCAGCGTATTATTCCTCTCACAGAAGCAATAAAATTACGAACTGACTTATTTAAAATAAGTATTGTTAAAAATATCAGCTGTTAGTGCTTTGTACATCGACGGAAAAAAATTCACAACCCCAAGAAGGAGATGTGCGACATAAACGAAAGTTTTTAGGCTTGCTTCTACGTGTGAATGATGACGTCTATTCCAATATCGCGCCAGTTGCATAAGTGTTGCACTTGTGACGCCACTATGATGATGCAAATCAGGTTTACTTTAAATACACGCTGCAGTGGTCGAGATCGTAGTTACCTTTGACACTGGAGTGGTGATTTGATATTAGTTAAGGATGCCATTAAGGCGATAAAGACACCACTGTCAACACCTCCATGAGTTTGAACGAGGTCGTGCAACAGGGCTACGAGAAGCTGAAAGTCCCTTCCGCGATACTGCAGAAAGACTTGGTAGGAGTGTGGCCACTGTACATGATTGTTAGCAGCGGTGGTCACGACAATGTGCAGTCGCAAGAAGGCGCCCACGGGGCACTTCCGAGAAGGAAGGCCACCGTGTTCGATGTATAGCTCTGGCGAATCGTGCTACATCTGCAGCAGCGGTTTGAGCAGCAGTTGGCACCACAGCGAAACAACGAACTGTTACGAATGAATCACCTGAAGGGCAGCTCCGAGGCACACGACCTGTAGTGTGCATTCCACTCAACCCAAACCGCCGCCATTTGCGACTTCAGGGGCGTCACGCCGAAGCTCATTGGACGGCAGGGTGGAGGTCAGATGTGTTTTATGATGAATGGTTCCGCCCCGGTGAAAGTGATGGCCGTGTATTGGTTAGAAGGAGGCCAATTGAGAGGCTACAACCAGCCTGGCTTCGTGCTAGACACAGTGGACCTAAACCTGAAATTATGGTCCGTGGTGCGATTTCCTATGACGGCAGGATCACTGTCGTGGTTATACCACGCACCTTGGCTGCAAATTTGTACGCCAGTCTGTTCATTCGACCTGCTGTGTTGCCGTTCATAAGCGTCATTCCAGGGAGCGTTTTCCAACAGCATAACGCTCGACCACATTCTGCTGTTACAACCCAGCATCCTCTGCAGAGTGTCGGGGTGTTGTCTTTGCCTGCACGATCACAATATCTGTGCCCACTCGAGCACTTATAGGCCATCATCGGACAACAGTTCAGGCATCATCCACGATCAGCATCAACAATCCCTGTGTTAACTAACCAAGTCCAACTGGCATGGGGCCCCATGCCACAAACTGACATTTGGCTCCTGTAAAACATAATGTACATTTGGTCGGTTACACCGGTTATTAATATGCAAGCTTTCCACATTTTCTATGACTTATCATTCGCTTACACTGAACTGTGATCTTGGAATGCTTATCACTTGTGTATATTACCTAGGCAAATATATTCCCGAAATATCATTACGCTATATTGAACCGGTTTTTGGGTGTTGTCATTTTTTTTCGTCAGTGTACAGTAATATCTTGCGCGTGGTTAGCTACACGTGAATATATGAATTATTATTTTACCCACAGTTTGATAATACCCCTGCGTAGCATCGCTTACCATGCCACTTTTTTTCGGCTTCCTAAAATATGGCGGATAATTACGCAGTTTGCTTCACTCTGGTCGCCGTGATGCTTTTCTACGGTATTCTCTATGCTATTCGTTTGCATACGACGTGCTGAAACAACTCATATTTGACGAAGTGATGTAAAGCCAAAGAATGAAATTAAAAACCTACTAAAGCCGGCACTTTTTCATCAAACAAATACCAATCTGCACTTAATAGTCAGTGCTCTATGTGGGTCGTTTGAAAAGTCCGTGCAAAAATAAAAATTACTTGCGTGTTTGGGGTAAACCTTTTTTATTTTTCGACATAGTCTCCTTTTAGACTTGTACACTTCGTCCAACGCTGTTCTAATTTGTTGATCCCTTCCGAATAAGAGGAATTGTCCAAGCCTGCAAAATAGCTATTAGTTTCTGCAATCACCTCCTCGTCTGAATAAAATCTTTCTCCCGCCAGCCATTTCTTCAAATTCGGGAACAAATAGTAGTCTGAAGGAGCCAAGTCTGGAGAATAATTTTGCGACCACAACTGCTGTAGCGTGTGTTGGTGCAATGTCGTGATGGAAAAAGACTTTTTTGCAGTCCAATCGCCGGTGTTTTTCTTGCAGTTCGGCTTTCAGATGGTCCAGTAACGATTAATAATATTCCATTGTAATAGTTTTATCCTTCTCCAGACAGTCGATGTGGATTATTCCTTGCGAATCCCAAAATACAGTCGCCGTAACCTTTCCGTCCGAAGGAGTGGTCTTCGCCTTTTTTGGTGCAGATTCTCCCTTGGTAACCCATTCTTTATGTTGTTGTTTGGTCTCAGGAGTATAGTAATGTATCCATGTTTCATCACAGTGACGAAATGACGCCTGAAGTCGTGCGGATTCTTCGTGAACAGCTGCAAACCATCCTGGCAACACTCCACACGATTCAGTTTTCAGTTTTTGGTCAAGCGTGAGCAGTCGCGGACCCCATCTTGCGGATAGCTTTCTCATGTCCAAATGTTTATGCAAAATATTATGTACCCGCTCATTCGAGATGCTCACAGCACTAGAAATCTCAAGCACCTTAATTCTTCTGTCATCCATCACAATATCATGGATTTGATCAATGATTTCTGGAGTCGTAACCTTCACAGGGCGTACAGAACGTTCAGCGTCACTTGTGCCCATATGGCCACTCCGAAAATTTTGAAACCACTTATAAACTGTACTAATCGAAGGTGCAGAGTCACCGTAATGTTTATCAACCTTCTCTTTAGTCTCCTGAGGCCTTTTGCCTTTCATAAGGTAATGTTTAATCGCGACACCAAATCCTTTTTGTGCATTTTTTGACAATCACTCGACTTCCTTAATTCACACGAATTCCAAAACCAAAGAAATAGACCAGTATGACTGAAACTTTGTATGCGTTCTCTCCAAAGATACTATTAACTGAACATGACCTCGATACGTACCGGTGGTACTATGCCTTGGACTCTGCATGGACTTTTCAAACGCCCCTCGTAATGTCCGTTAATAAAATCTGTCAAAACCGCTTAGATCAGTGGATTTCCGCATTTGCGGCAAGTGTTTTCGCTATAAAGACTGGCTATTTGTCTCTCTTCCGTTTACGTTCTTTCCTCACTACGAGATGTCCCCGCAGCACCACCAGGAAGTATTCACTTCGCGGTTGGCAGTGGTCGCAATATTTTGGCTCGTTAGTGTACATGAAACATATGAAATACGCTCAGACTACAAGAAGTATGTAACAATTCCAGTTCCAAAAAACCAGGTGCTCACAGTTACTAAACTATCAGTTTATCGTTGAAAAGCACTAGAACGAATTATTTACAGAAGAATGGAAAAACTACTAGGAGCCAGTCTTTGGGAACATTAGTTGTGGTTTCGGAGAACTGTAGGAACACGCGAGGCAATAATGACCCTGCGACTTCTCTTAAAAGATAGGCTGTAGACTTAGAGGAAGCTTTTGACGATGCTGACTGGAATATTCATTTGAAATTCTGAAGGTAGCAGGCTTAAAATACAGGAGGAGACAAGTTATTTACAGCTGATACAGCAACCGACGGCACTTACAAGTGCCGAGGGGCATGTAAGGGCTCTGAGCACTATGGGACTCAACAGCTGAGGTCATCAGTCCCCTAGAACTTAGAACTACTTAAACCTAACTAACCTAAGGACATCACACATATCCATGCCCGAGGCAGGATTCGAACCTGCGACCGTAGCGGTCGCGCGGTTCAAGACTGAAGCGCCTAGAACCGCTCGGCCACTCCGGCCGGCTAACAATTTGTTATTATCGACTGTAAATTTAAGTGTTACGAAGCGTTCTGTGAAGGTATCTGTGTGAAGTGAAGGCATGTATGGCACTGAAAGATGGACGATAAAAAATTAGTTAAAAAGAGAACAGGAAGTTTTGAAGTGTGGTGGTACAGACGAATGCAGAAGATTAGATGGGCAAATCGTGTACTTAATCGGGTGGTACTGAATATAATTGGGCTGAGAAGAAATTTCTAGCACAATGCAACGAAGAGAAGGGATCGGTTTATAGGAGACACTCTGAGACATCAGAGGTTCACCAGTTTATTATTGGATCAAGAGGTGAATGCCGTAATCCGATTCAGAATGATGAATGAGATTTTCACTCTGCAGCGGAGAAACTCGGGACTTTGGCCTTTCGCGGGCAAGTGCCGAGTCTCGGTCCGGCGTACAGTTTTAATCTGGCAGGAAGTTTCATATCAGCGCACACTCCGCTGCAGAGTGAAAATCTCATTCTGGAAACATCCCCCAGGCTGTGGCTACGCCATGTCTCCGCAATATCCGTTCTTTCAGGAGTGCTAGTTCTGCAAGGTTCGCAGGAGAGCTTCTGTAAAGTTTGGAAGGTAGGAGACGAGGTACTGGCAGAAGTAAAGCTGTGAGGACGCTGCGTGAGTCGCGCTTGGGTAGCTCAGTTGGTAGAGCACTTGCCCTCGAAAGGCAAAGGTCCCGAGTACGAGTCTCGGTTTGGCGCACAGTTTTAATCTGCCAGGAAGTTTGAGATGAAGAGGCTTGCACAGGACAGAGGGATAGAGCAGCATGGCGAGCTGCATCAAGCCAATCTTCAGACTGACGACCACCACAACAACGTGGTGTCTCGAACGCCTGCTGCCTCTATTTATTAAACATATTTTGGCCTTGTTTGGGATTTCATTATAAATGATCTGGCCGAGATTTGGAGACCTCCCAGGCTCCTCACCTCCTGCCCCCTCTCCCCCACCTCAGCCCCTTTATTCCTCTTATGGGTCCGGCAGTCAGTAAATTAAGATCTCGCTGTCAATGTGGACTCGGGACAGAAAAAAAGATCGTAAATGGGATTAGTGGTCGTCGGGAATCAATCTTAGCTACGAACTGCGGTTGGAGTCCCGACAGCACGTTCTCATAACAGCGAAACATGCAGCACTTGAAGAAGACGTCTGGATCGCTCGTCGAAATTGTGTATAAAATAGGAATGGAAACAAGAGTTCGGCTGAACATCGTTAATCGTTATAGAATTTTAACAGATAAAAAAGAATAGGACATTCATTGTTCTGTCTTTATGTCACTGGCCAAGCAGTATCGGCCGCAAGGGGAGCGTCCTTTATCTATGTTAGAACCTAGCAGTGGGCCTCACGAGCTGGAGGCAGTTGAGCCCAGCGTGCGTGCCACCGCACCTTGCGCCACTGTACTCGGGTTAGGTAGAGGCGCCGTGGTCCTCCGCTCCCCTTCCCTTGCCGTGCCTTGCTAGGCCGCCGTGACCCGGGCGTGACGTCACGCGGACACCTGGCCGGCCCGTGTGCCGGCGCTGCACGGCGCTCGATACGCCGAAGCGGGGCGCGGAGCAGCCTGGGCGAGCAGCCCCTGCGTGCTGCCGAACACGCGCCGAGGCGCGCCGGGGCCCTGCTGGCCACTGCGCATGCGCGCCACCGTCACCAACGGCGCACGCTGCTCAGCGCTCAGCGCGGGCCGTCCGTGCGTGCTCTCTCGCAGACGTAATACCGTGCAGCGGTTATAACCATGGGTCCTCCGGCTCACTTCCCTTCGGTGGAGGTTTCTTCCTGGCCTATACTCGAACTCCAGTAATACCAAAGTTAACCAAGAGTGCCCAGTCGCATCCCGGTCACCAGGCATGGCTGGTGGAGGCCACCCCCTGGGCTCAAGGCCCACCGCAACACCGCCAGTAGCGCCGAACCACATCCAATCCCACCCACAGGCCGCAAGCCGGAAGATGGCAGCATAATGGGCCACGCTCCCCCACCCGTAAAATATTGCCCTAATGACCCTGAGCGTCCTGGCCTATACGCGAACTCCAGTAATACCAAAGTTAACCAAGAGTGCCCAGTCGCACCCTGGTCACCAAGCATGGCTGGTGGAGGCCACCCCCTGGGCTCAAGGCCCACCGCAACACCGCCAGTAGTGCCGCACCGCATCCAACCCCACCCACAGGCCGCATGTCGGAAGATGGCAGCATAATGGGCCACGCCCCCCACCCATAAAATATTGCTCTAATGGCTCTGAGCGCTATGTGACCAAACCTCTGAGGTCATCAGTTAGGTGGAGGCTTCTTCCTGGCCTATACGCGAACTCCAGTCATACCAAAGTTAACCAAGAGTGCCCAGTCGCACCTCGGTCACCAAGTATGGCTGGTGGAGGCCACCCCCTGGGCCCAAGGCCCACCGCAACACCGCCAGTAGTGCCGAACCGCATCCAACCCCACCCACAGGCCGCAAGCCGGAAGATGGCAGCATAATGGGCCACGCTCCCCCACCCGTAAAATATTGCCCTAATGACCCTGAGCGCCCTGGCCTATACGCGAACTCCAGTAATACCAAAGTTAACCAAGAGTGCCCAGTCGCACCCTGGTCACCAAGCATGGCTGGTGGAGGCCACCCCCTGGGCCCAAGGCCCACCGCAACACCGCCAGTAGTGCCGAACCGCATCCAACCCCACCCACAGGCCGCAAGCCGGAAGATGGCAGCATAATGAACCACGCTCCCCCACCCGTAAAATATTGTTCTAATGGCTCTCAGCGCTATGTGACTAAACTTCTGAGGTCATCAGTCCCCTAGAACTTAGAACTACTTAACCCAACTAACCTACGGACATCCGTATGTCCGAGGCACGATTCGAACCTGCGACAGTAGCGGTCGCGCTGCTCCAGACTGAAGCGCCCAGAACCGCTCGGCCACCAATGCCGGCCCCCTACCCGAGCCACGAGGAAGTTAAACCAGTCCGTCCCTGAACCAACTTAGTGAGCCGCCACGCAGCCACCCCTTGCACCCGCCACGTGGAGGTACCCTGGCAGCCCCATGTTCGGCTGTAGTGCGCCAGCATCGCTGTCGGATTCTGATAATACAACACTAGTCTATGCTTCACGTAAGTAAGGTGAAGAATTCTTTTTTGTACGAGTAATTTTTACACAGAACGCGGTTATTTAAGGAACACTGTACAATGAACTTGTTCGCACTGATTATAAACTAACTACACTACTGGAAATTAAAATTGCTACAACACGAAGATGACGAGCTACAGACGCGAAATTTAACCGACAGGAAGACGATGCTGTGATATTCAACTAATAAGCTTTTCAGAGCATTCACACAAGTTTGGCGCCGGTGGCGACACCTACAACTTGATGACATGAGGAAAGTTTCCAACCGATTTCCCATACACCAACAGCAGTTGACCGCCGTTCCATGGTGAAACGTTGTTATGATGCCTCGTGTAAGGAGGAGAAATTCGTACCATCACGTTTCCGACTTTGATAAAGGTCGGATTGTAGCCTATCGCGATTGCGATTTACCCTGTAGCGACATTGCTGCTGGCGTTGGTCGAGATCCAATGACTGTTACCAGAATATGGAATCCGTGGATTCAGGAGGGTAATACGGAACGCCGTTCTGGATCCCAATGGACTCGTATCACTAGCAGTCGAGATGACAGGCATCTTATCTGCATGGCTGTATCGGATCGTGCAGCCACGTCTCGATCCCTGATTCAACAGATGGGAACGTTTGCAAGACAACAACAATTTGCACGAACAATTCGACTACGTTTGCAGCAGCATGGACTATCAGCTCCGAGACCGTGGCTGCGGTTACCCTTGACGCTGCATAACAGACAGGAGCGCCTGCGATGGAGTACTCAACGACGAACCGGGGTGCACGAATGGCAGAACGTCATTTTTTCGGATGAATCCACGTTCTGTTTACAGCATCATGACGGTCGCATCCGTGTTTGGCGACTTCGCGGTGCACGCACATTGGAAGCGTGTATTCGTCATCGCCATACTGGCGTATCCCCTGGCGCGATGGTACGGGGTGCCAATGGTTACACGTCCCGGTCACCTCTTGTTCGCATTGACGGCACTTTGAACAGTATACGTTACAATTCAGATGTGTTGCGACCCGTGCCTCTATCCTTCATTCGATCCCTGCGAAACCCTACATTTCAGCAGGATAATGCACGACCGCATGTTGCACGCCCTGTACGAGCCTTCCTGGATACAGAAAATGCTCGACTGCTGCCTTCCCAGCACATTCTCCAGATCTCTCACCAATTGAAAACGTCTGGTCAATGGTGGTGGAGCAACTGGCTCGTCACAATACGCCAGTCACTCACTACTCTTGAACTGTGGTATCGTGTTGAAGCTGCATGGGCAGCTGTACCTGTACACGCCGTCCAAGCTCTGTTTGACTCAATGCCCAGGCGTATCAAGGCCGTTATTACGGCCAGATTTGATTGTTCTGGGTATTGATTTCTCAGGATCTATGCACCCAAATTGCGTGAAAATGTAATCACATGTCAGTTCTGGTATAATATATTTGTTCAATGAATACTCGTTTATCATCTGCACTTCTTCTTGGTGTAGCAACTTGAATAGCCAGTAGTGTATTAAGCGTGGCCTACCGCATGATTGGATCGAAAGGTACCCTGACGTCGACTGCCGACTATAGTGCACTGTCTGTAACTTGACCGTACCGTCGCTATAGTTCTTGCACTGTACAGCCAAAGAAACTGGCGCACCTGCCTAATATCGTGTAGCAGCCCCGCGAGCACACAGAAGCGCCGCAACAGGACGAGGCAGAGACTCGACTACTGTCTGAAGTAGAGCTGCAAGGCTGTCCATAGATCCGTAGGAGTACGAAAGCGTGGACATCTCTTCTGACAGCACGTTGCAAGACATCCCAGATATTCTGAATAACGATCGTGTCTGGGAAGATTGGTAGCCAGCGTAAGTGTTTAAACTCCGAAGAATGTTCCTGGAGCAACTCTGTAACAATTCTGGACGTGTGGCGTGTCGCATTGCTTGCTTGAATTGCCCGTTGGAATGCACAAAGAACGTAAACGGATGCAGGTGATAAGACAGGAAGCTTACGTACGTTTTACCTATCAGATTCGTATTTACACGTATCAGGGGTCCCATATCACTTCAACTGCACGCACCCCACAGTATTATAGACCACCATCAGCTAGAATAGTCCCCTGCTCACTCGTTCAAATCTTTCAAATGGCTCTGAGCACTATGGGACAACATCTGAGGTCATCAGTCCCCTAGAACTTAGAATTACTTAAACCTATCTAACGTAAGGACAACCCGAGGCAGGATTCGAACCAGACTGAATCGTGTAGAACCGCTCGGCCACAAGGGCCGGCGATCGCTCGTTTGACACGGCAACATGTTTCCAGTTATAAACAGTCCAATGTCAATGCTGACGGGTCCAGCCGAGGTGTAAAGCTTTGAGTCGTGCAGTCATCAAGGTTACATGAGTGGGCCTTCATCTCCGTAAGCCCATGTCGATGATGTTTCGTTGAATGGTTCACACACTGACACTTGTTGATGGATTAGCCCTGAAATGGCCGGCCGGAGTGGCCGTACGTTTCTAGGCGCTACAGTCTGGAGCCGAGCGACCGCTACGGTCGGAGGTTCGAATCCTGCCTCGGGCATGGATGTGTGTGATGTCCTTAGGTTAGTTAGGTTTAATTAGTTCTAAGTTCTAGGCTTCTGATGACCTCAGAAGTTAAGTCGCATAGTGCTCAGAGCCATTTGAACCATCTGAAGCCCTGAAATGTGCAGCAATTGGCGGAAGGGTTGCTCTTGTGTCACGTTGAACGATTCCCATCAGTTGTCTTTGGTCCCGTTCTTACAGGATCTTTTTCCGGCCGCAGCAATGTCGGAGATTTGATGTTTTACCGTATTCCTGATATTCACGGTACACTGCGGCGAGGTAATCGCTAGTTCGGAGATGGTGTTTCCCATCGTTCGTGCGCCGACTGTAACACCACATTCAGACTCACTTAAATCTTGGGAACAGATCTAACAACTATGCCAGACACTTGTCTGATACAGGTGTTGCCGACCATAGTGCCATATTCTGCTTTTTTACATATCTTCAGTTATGCCAAAGCTACTTTTTTATTTGTCAACATCAACATTTCCTGGCACTGTATAATTAACGAAAGGTAGTATTAACGACCTATAGACTCCTCCTAATGTCAGACTGGTAAGATGCAACTTTTGTTATTTATTAATTACCGGTACTTGATTTGCGCCAGAATAGATGTATTTTCCCTACGTATCTCCTTGATGACGTCACAAGTGATTTATGCATCGGCGCCTCATCGCACTTGCTCTAAAAGCGCCAGATGGCCAACCGCCTGAGCTAGCCAGTGTATAAGCCTACAGCTCGCTCCTTAGTCCATACCCACATGTGAAAGAGCAAAACTTGAACTAAACTGAAATGTACTCTTATCTGCAAATAAGTGGTGCCTTACGCCTTCCACTGAAAGCGAATACCAGCCATCTCCCAGATCCTCCACCAAACATCGTCCTCCCTATTAACGGGTACCAAACTATAATACTCAGTTTATTATGTAAATAATATTGTATTGACAGAAAAAATGGCTCTGAGCACTATGGGACTCAACATCTATGGGCATCAGTCCCCTAGAACTTAGAACTACTTAAACCTAACGAACCTAAGGACATCACACAACACCCAGCCATCACGAGGCAGAGAAAATCCCTGACCCCGCCGGGAATCGAACCCGGGAACCCGGGCGTGGGAAGCTAGAACGCTACCGCACGACCACGAGATGCGGGCGTATTGACAGACTTACATCTTAGGTCGTTATAAACCTATGCACTTGCCGGTACGTTTGTACATGTTCCTGACCACTCTTCTTGGCTACATTCTATTTCCTTGGTTGCTTTGGAAATGTCTGCCTTCGGTGCCTGCGTTGTATGTGGATTGCTCCAGCAGACAATACCTTTTAAGTAGACCCACAGAAAGAACTCTTGGACTACTCAGACCATGGGGTCGTGGTTGTCACAAACCTGTTGAAATGATTCGTTCATCAAAAATAGTCCTGTAGCATCTCCATAGTAGAGCTACAAGTAGCGGCATCCTGTTGCAATCAGGAGTCAGGCTCATCCTTTTTCTCTGCAAGGCCTTGAACTGTTCGATAATGTCTTGGTAGGCGGCAGCATCCACAGTTGCGTCAGTACATAAAGGTTCTACTATATGTCACCTTGAAACTGCACGCCGTACGCCAATTTTTTCTACGTGTAGGAGAGACTCAACGAAATTGTGTGGGTTGTCAGTACCCCATGTCCAGTAGTTCTGGCTATTATTTTACCTGCCAAGCGTCATCTGTGGAAAACACTTAACCTAAAATGCCAATGTTTCGTCTAATGAGGGTCCTAAACTGTAGGCAGAGGTGACTCCTGACTTTTCTTGGCATCAGTAGTTTGGCTGGTTATACGTGGCCCCTGACGAATTCTGCTTCTGTGCCAACCAGTGGCGGCTACTGTGTAAGAGGACAAGAGCTCTAACTTTCGACACGTTGCGGATTTATCTGTTATTTTTCTTTGAAGACATTCTTAAATCTACCGCGCTATTGCTCCTCTAGACTCTGTGAAGCTTGGAATCAGGGTCACAAGCACACCTTCAGTTGTGCACGGTTTAAGGAACTTTTGCACAAGCGCTACTCGCGTCATGTACAGGGTGTTTCAAAAATGACCGGTATATTTGAAACGCCAGTAAAAACTAAACGAGCAGCGATAGAAATACACCGTTTGTTGCAATATGCTTGGGACAACAGTACATTTTCAGGCAGACAAACTTTCGAAATTACAGTAGTTACAATTTTCAACAACAGATGGCGCTGCGGTCTGGGAAACTCTATAGTACGATATTTTCCACATATCCACCATGCGTAGCAATAATATGGCGTAGTCTCTGAATGAAATTACCCGAAACCTTTGACAACGTGTCTGGCGGAATGGCTTCACATGCAGATGAGATGTACTGCTTCAGCTGTTCAATTGTTTCTGGATTCTGGCGGTACACCTGGTCTTTCAAGTGTCCCCACAGAAAGAAGTCACAGGGGTTCATGTCTGGCGAATAGGGAGGCCAATCCACGCCGCCTCCTGTATGTTTCGGATAGCCCAAAGCAGTCACACGATCATCGAAATATTCATTCAGGAAATTAAAGACGTCGGCCGTGCGATGTGGCCGGGCACCATCTTGCATAAACCACGAGGTGTTCGCAGTGTCGTCTAAGGCAGTTTGTACCGCCACAAATTCACGAAGAATGTCCAGATAGCAAGATGCAGTAATCGTTTCGGATCTGAAAAATGGGCCAATGATTCCTTTGGAAGAAATGGCGGCCCAGACCAGTACTTTTTGAGGATGCAGGGACGATGGGACTGCAACATGGGGCTTTTCGGTTCCCCATATGCGCCAGTTCTGTTTATTGACGAAGCCGTCCAGGTAAAAATAAGCTTCGTCAGTAAACCAAATGCTGCCCACATGCATATCGCCGTCATCAATCCTGTGCACTATATCGTTAGCGAATGTCTCTCGTGCAGCAATGGTAGCGGCGCTGAGGGGTTGCCGCGTTTGAATTTTGTATGGATAGAGGTGTAAACTCTGGCGCATGAGACGATACGTGGACGTTGGCGTCATTTGGACCGCAGCTGCAACACGGCGAACGGAAACCCGAGGCCGCTGTTGGATCACCTGCTACACTAGCTGCGCGTTGCCCTCTGTGGTTGCCGTACGCGGTTGCCCTACCTTTCCAGCACGTTCATCCGTCACGTTCCCAGTCCGTTGAAATTTTTCAAACAGATCCTTTATTGTATCGCTTTTCGGTCCTTTGGTTACATTAAACCTCCGTTGAAAACTTCGTCTTGTTGCAACAACACTGTGTTCTAGGCGGTGGAATTCCAACACCAGAAAAGTCCTCTGTTCTAAGGAATAAACCATGTTGTCTACAGCACACTTGCACGTTGTGAACAGCACACGCTTACAGCAGGAAGACGACGTACAGAATGGCGCACCCACAGACTGCGTTGTCTTCTACACTCCTGGAAATGGAAAAAAGAACACATTGACACCGGTGTGTCAGACCCACCATACTTGCTCCGGACACTGCGAGAGGGCTGTACAAGCAATGATCACACGCACGGCACAGCGGACACACCAGGAACCGCGGTGTTGGCCGTCGAATGGCGCTAGCTGCGCAGCATTTGTGCACCGCCGCCGTCAGTGTCAGCCAGTTTGCCGTGGCATACGGAGCTCCATCGCAGTCTTTAACACTGGTAGCATGCCGCGACAGCGTGGACGTGAACCGTATGTGCAGTTGACGGACTTTGAGCGAGGGCGTATAGTGGGCATGCGGGAGGCCGGGTGGACGTACCGCCGAATTGCTCAACACGTGGGGCGTGAGGTCTCCACAGTACATCGATGTTGTCGCCAGTGGTCGGCGGAAGGTGCACGTGCCCGTCGACCTGGGACCGGACCGCAGCGACGCACGGATGCACGCCAAGACCGTAGGATCCTACGCAGTGCCGTAGGGGACCGCACCGCCACTTCCCAGCAAATTAGGGACACTGTTGCTCCTGGGGTATCGGCGAGGACCATTCGCAACCGTCTCCATGAAGCTGGGCTACGGTCCCGCACACCGTTAGGCCGTCTTCCGCTCACGCACCAACATCGTGCAGCCCGCCTCCAGTGGTGTCGCGACAGGCGTGAATGGAGGGACGAATGGAGACGTGTCGTCTTCAGCGATGAGAGTCGCTTCTGCCTTGGTGCCAATGATGGTCGTATGCGTGTTTGGCGCCGTGCAGGTGAGCGCCACAATCAGGACTGCATACGACCGAGGCACACAGGGCCAACACCCGGCATCATGGTGTGGGGAGCGATCTCCTACACTGGCCGTACACCACTGGTGATCGTCGAGGGGACACTGAATAGTGCACGGTACATCCAAACCGTCATCGAACCCATCGTTCTACCATTCCTAGACCGGCAAGGGAACTTGCTGTTCCAACAGGACAATGCACGTCCGCATGTATCCCGTGCCACCCAACGTGCTCTAGAAGGTGTAAGTCAACTACCCTGGCCAGCAAGATCTCCGGATCTGTCCCCCATTCAGCATGTTTGGGACTGGATGAAGCGTCGTCCCACGCGGTCTGCACGTCCAGCACGAACGCTGGTCCAACTGAGGCGCCAGGTGGAAATGGCATGGCAAGCCGTTCCACAGGACTACATCCAGCATCTCTACAATCGTCTCCATGGGAGAATAGCAGCCTGCATTGCTGCGAAAGGTGGATATACACTGTACTAGTGCCGACATTGTGCATGCTCTGTTGCCTGTGTCTATGTGCCTGTGGTTCTGTCAGTGTGATCATGTGATGTATCTGACCACAGGAATGTGTCAATGAAGTTTCCCCTTCCTGGGACAATGAATTCACGGTGTTCTTATTTCAATTTCCAGGAGTGTATATCTTTCACATCACTTCAGCGCCATCTGTTGTTGAAAATTGTAACTACTGTAATTTCGAAAGTTTGTCCGCCTGAAAATGTACTGTTGTCCCAAGCATATTGCAACAAACCGTATATTTCTATCGCTGCTCGTTTAGCTTTTATTGCCATTTCAAATATACCGGTCATTTTTGAAACGCCCTGTAATTGCCTTACGGGACGAATACCTACAGATTTGATGAAAAACGTGCACGGATCACGATGTGCACAGCTGGCCCTTGCCGCTCAACTAGAAGTTTACGTCCATGCCACCAGGTTGTAGCACGCTGTGGCAGGCTTTTATCCCCGTTCGCTTGGCATAAATCCAGCTAACGATAGCACACTCCTCAGATATGCTAATTCACTCATCATATAGTAAACTGAGATCGGACGCCAGTAAATGAGAAAGTTGTACTGATAAAAAGCCTATCTTGTGGGTTCCTGAATGAGTTATAGGGTATTAAGTTATGAATTTTATCACACAGCAATCCATTTGAGGCGCTGACGCCCAAACCTACAGACGTCAGACACTCAGATTGGCATCAAACGTTGTATTTCGATGGGGTATCAACCGAAACACCGATTTAGTTCGTTCTACGTGTTGTCCGGCAGAACATGCGTAAACGGTAATTGAAAGTAGCACCGAACGACAGACAGGAAAAACGTATCTCTTGATAACTGCATCACAGAAGTCGTTTGAGTGAAAGAGCATAATACCGTCGTAACAAAGGTCCCGCATTCGAAATCAACTAATGGCAACTTTTGTTTAAATTATCACGCGTGAAACTGTTATATGGGAGAACATCTTCCTGCCATGTAACGGCACTTCCCGGAGTTTGTAGCAACGTTCTTTTCGTAGTCTGCTATCGCTTCGTTATTTCAAATTAGCAAACCTATTCGGTAAATTTGTGTAGATGTGTGTGGTGTTCTGTCGGACATGTGCGGTAGAACAGACACCACTCGTGACGAAGCAGCTAGTGCACTTGTCGTTTCACAGAATAAAGAAACAATTCATTACACGTGTGGAATTATTGTTAGTCCCATGTAACACTTTCACACATAATACAGTGAAAAAACGCAGGACCCCTGGTATGACAATCTAACGCCATAACAACTTTCCCACTATTTGGACAAATTATTCACAATTACACTTCTACAGAGCTCCACTGCTCTGGTGTTAATTTTAATTAAAGTTTACACCCGTTTCTCCTGGACGACAGCACATAGTACGAACTAAATCAGAGTTTCGGTTGATACCCCTCTACCGACGTACAATGTTTAGTACCGATCTGGGTGTGAGAATCATAAGAGCCTAAAGCATATCACGTCGATAGTGAGACTGAAGCATTTATTGATGCTTCTAAAATCTGTTGATCATGTGTTGAGTGACGTTTATGTGTGCTGTAGGCCAGCATTGTATGTATGAAAGTCCACGAAAAGATGCATCACTGCTTTCTCTGATATTCACTTAAATGTGGGATCGATGGTGGTGTGTTTTAGGCCCTTATGGATCTCAGCGCCTCATTTGTATTCTAATCAAGTGACCTTGTTGGTAGACATTACTGCTTCAGTTCAATCATTTCCACAAATGGCAGTTTTTGTTTGGAGTTTCTTGTTCACTGTGCGGGAATAGGCTTCCGTGGGGAGTGTTAACACGTGTGTGCGACAGGGTGCTATTCTGTCGTTCTGCGCAACGGATTAATCTGAGACGCACCCTTTACCCTGTGGCTCCTGCAAGATGCAATTTCCACCCCCACACTACTACAGAAGTCAGACAGACGCTCCTAACATTCTAAAGAGAAATGCCTGAAAAACTTTCAGCAATAAATATCTTCTGGAGTCGTCTGCTGTAAGGAAATGACACAAAAATTCACAAAATTTCTTACGTAACTAGTGGGATACTTGGGTACTGGAGTAGGGCTAGTTAGTGTAAGAAAAAACATGAAACTAACGAAAATTATTATTTTTTTGCAAAAATTCTGAGAAATCACAATGGCACTTTTAGTTATGAACTGAACAAGTTATTTCCAGGTTCTTTTCGGAATGTGAAGTTACCTCTTAAGGATAGGATTTGCTAATGAAATTTCTATACAGAGTTTAAGATTGTTATTGGCTTGGCAGAATGGTTGAGATCCATGCCTACTCAACTTCAATAATTAACCGTTAGAATGTTGTTGGGTACGGTCGAGGCTGTCACGTGTGAAATGCAGTGAAGTGTACTGTTGTGGAGGAAATATGGGGCTCACAAGAGCTGTAGCACGCAATACCATAAGCTGCGATGACTGCTGCCTGCGCTGCCTGCTGCTGACAAATAAGATAACTCTGGTTCTATCTGGATTGACCTTCGCAAATCAAACTCTCCCTATGCCTTGATGAAGTCAAGAACTCCTATTTGCCCCTAGTCTAACTATTGACGTGGTACACCAGTCAGATAAACCAGTCCACCGCGATGCTACTCAAAAATTCGTTTGCAGGCATTTAACTATAACTCTGTCCATTCATACTGCACAATAAGTGTGGCAGCTTACACAGTGAACAATGCTTAATCGCAAGGACTCAATATAGAGTCGCACTCCGATTCGCTCTCGACAGAGGTGCTCTCCCAGTGAAGTACTGAGGAGAGATTTGTTCGTCGTTCTTTGAGTACACGTTCGAGCGTGCACACTCTCGTTACATGTTCTCACTCCAAAAGCGACAACGGAACGGTCCCTCTCCACGCCAGATGTGGAGGGGTATATCTTTCAGTCTCTTCCGCTACTCCTTCAGCTCAAGGTGTCAGGAATATCGTCTGCCAATCAGCATTGCACTTCTAAAATGGGAGAATGACGTTTCGTTTAAGGCGACTAATCCGGAAATCTGTAGCATCGGCGTTTGGCGTTTGCTCTCTCCCTGTGAAAAACCCTGAAACTGCGTGCTATGTTTGTAAAGAATACATAGGCTGGGTGCTCCCACACAATGTAGCGGAATTTGCAATTTACTTTTAAGCCGAACACGGTGTCGTTCTAACTTTCACTCGGGCAAATGCTGTCTGCTCTACGGGTGGTCGCCGGTTGACATAGATAGGTTCACTCGTCCTCTGAAGGGACCGGCCTCCTGGCATGCGGTTTGCCTCTCCTGAACTAAAATCTTTTATGACCGTCTTGTCTTGAATGTGTGGGTGTACGCCAGCCTCAAGTATTTCAACCTCGGTGCGTGCTTTGCGATTTACTTGTTATTTGCATATCGTTTACATGAATTCATACAACATTGACTTTATGTTAGTTTGGGTTCGAATGAAGCATCTTGATGTGTGGAATGTGATTCTGAGGGTGGAATATGTAAGCAATGAAGGTCAGGAGACCACGACATCTTACCCACAAACTATGTTGAAGCTATTTTACATGCTTACAGAAAAGCAAAGCTGTCAGGTCAGGTCATGAGTCTTGCTTGGGTAGAGCGCTTGCCTGCAAAAGGCAAAGGTTCTGAATTCGAGTCTCGATCCAGCACATATGTTTAATTTGTCGGGAAATTTCATATCAGCCCCTCCGCTGCAGAGTGAAAATCTCATTCTGGAAACAGAAAAGTAAATTACTGGGGAAATTTGGCTGCAAAGGAACTAGGGTATCCGAGAACAGGGCCTTAGATTGAGAGAGATATGAAATGAAATAACTTGACAACAAGCGAACACTTGACAAGGAAGTGTACAATTAGCACAAGTTGTTGTGTGGGTGCAGAGTAAGAATATCTGATTTTCAGCCCGGAGGGAAATTTGTGAAGTAATATATGTGTTACTGATCTTGTACATTTGTACAAAAACATGTAGAAGCATGAAAAATCCCACTTACACAAAAGTGTGAAACAGAGCATTGCGAAGACTTACACTTTATTTCGTTATTTCCCTATTGTGATAAACTGTACTGAATTAAATACAAAACAACAAAAATCCACAAAAGCAATTCTTTCTCTTGTCAAGTAAGTTATCCATCCTATATTATAATTATAATAATTATTATTATTACTACTTCTGTTATTATTATTGGCAGTGGCTGCAGTTGTATATTCTTGTTATACAGTAGATGCTATTAATTTCACTCTCTCAAACTTCCTGACTCTACAAAACTGTGAACACCCAGATTGTATATCACGAGCCCCCATTGGTGCTAACCTTTTCAACTCAAGAGAAGTACTGCAACCTACGTCCTAAATTACTTGCTGGAGGTATTCGAAGCTCTGTCTTCCTGTATACAATCTACAGCGGCCTCTACTACCCTTGTGTCTAACTAGGTGTCTTAACATCCAGTCCCTTCTTCTTGTCAGTGTTTTCCATATATTCTTTCCCCACCGATTCTCGCGGTTTTCCCGCAGTCCATGTTTCACTACCATACAATGCTGTGCTCCAAACTTACATTCTCCGAAATTTCTTCCCCAAACTAAGGCCTGTGTTAGATACTAATAGACTTCTCTTTGCCATAAATCCCCTTTTTGCCAGTGCCAGACTGCTTTTTATGCCCTTGCTCTGTTTTTCATGGGTTATTTTGCTGCCTAGTTAGCAGAACTCCTTGAGTGCGTCTGCTTCGTGATCTGATATTAAGTTTCTCGCTGTTCTCGTTTCTGCTACTTGTCATTTCTTTCCTCTTTCTTCAGTTTATTCTCAGTCCAGTTCTGTATGCATTAGACTGTTCTTTCCGTTCAATAGACTCCGCAATTCGCCTTCACTTTCACTTAGGATCGCACTGTCACAAGCGAATCTTATCGTTGATATCCTTTCACCTTGAATTTTTTCCGCCTCTTGAACGTTTTCGTCATTGCTTCTTTGATGTGCAGATTCAGCAGAATGGAGAAAAGACTATATCCCTGTCTTTTACCCCTTTTAATCTTTATCTCCCACTCTTGTTGTTCCCTCCTTTGTCTTCTATATATGATTTATTATCCGTATTTCCTTACAGCTTCCTCCTACTTTTCTCAGGAATTCAAACACATTGCACGATTTTGCATAACCAGCATTATTCATCTCATGGAAAACCTACATGCAGTACAGATTACATCACAATTCTTCTCACTGCAGTTTGGGCTGAACAAAGTGAAATGCTCTGTTCCTGGCTAAATCAACACAAAGATTAATGAGGAGATGTTTGAACTGCAAAAATATCCGGATCATATGCATCGTTAAAAGTGACATTTGTTTGGCACGTTTCTTGTCTAACATTGAACCTGTTTCACTAAATTTTTTAACTAACAACACTTTGAAGTGGTGCTTTCTTTTCAGTTTCTCCGTGAACTTTCGCTAACACACGTGATGAGATTTCATCACAAGGTAAGTTTCAATAACGAAAATGTGGTATCGATAGCTACGATGCCATGGCGTAGGTTCAAGTTCGTAGGTTGGTACTGCATCGACACCGACGACAGCACCCTCTAGCCGGCGCTGTGCAGCTCTACGAGCGCCACTGAAGATGCAGTCAGCCCCATTTGATTCCGAGCCGACGACCAAGCAACTTAGCTTCTTCTCCATAGGGGGCTAGCCATTACAGGCTTTGTTACTTCACTGGTAGTTTGCCCAGCTACCAGTAGCTGTTAGCGTTGATACCTGTAGGCTTCGCACCTACGTGCTCATCACAGCCAAAGTTAAGTTATATTATAATTTGTACATGTTCATGCACCAGTAAAAGAGTTTTTAACTTACTTGCAGTACCGCAGTACTTCACCTTTTCCTGCTCCAATTCGCTTCCCACATTCGGCCTACCCTTCAGTTTGCAGGAGCAGACCCAGGCGCCGCCTTCCAGGCGGGATACAAAAGAATACACATTCATCAAAGTTAAGCGCATATTAACAAACAACAAAACACGATTATGCGATTTTGTTCAAAAGCCAATGCTCAACAGTGACTGACACAATTAAGGGTGCAGACAAGAGACAGCCCTCCCACTCTAGGTCCCGTTGTAACCACGTCACACAAATATATCGATTTCAAAAACAATATTCATTCATTATAAACTATTGAGAGATAGGCCTCGTTTTAAGCTGAAATCTCTGTATAATGAGTCAACATTGTAGCCACCATGTGATGCTATTCCGAGGTAACTGCTTTTAGTCAAGTATCTTCCTCATTTCACGTCATGCAGTATTTTTATTCCTCTCCATTTTATTGAAAATCTCTTAATGCATGCCTTATAATCAATGAATAAAATCCTATACGTCTGTCTTTCCACTATACCATCGATGGCTGTTGACATAACTCTGTTTCCTCGCAGTAGATGTCCCATTCAATTCCGCTTTCATTTTGTTAACCTTGTTTAGGAGAGATCTTTCTTCCATTACGCTTTCCAATAGTCACTATTCTTCACATTAATCAACCATTTTATTTTTTAAGTTTTGCTCCAAACTTATGTCTCGAATGTTTCAATGTATTTCAGGGATTGCACGCCACTCTTTCACTTTAACCACATTGTTAGTTTATATTTTAGATCATGACCTCGGTGTTCCCCATACCTATAATATTTTTGGTGCATGTGATTTATATCTTTCTTACAAGAGGAAATTACGGGCACAATACTCTTATGACCGCATGTATAACCTGTACAGTACTCATACCCAAGGGGCTATAATGGAGGATATGGAGGAGAGGTAGAGAGATGAATTGGGGGTTATAAATGCTGAATTCTGTGACCTGGCTGTGTGAGTGATTCTGGGAAGTAGGGCTCAGTGTATCGTACTTGCAGAGGGATTTCTGGCTGAAGCCCCCTTCTGCTTCCTGTTTAGGGTGGGAGAGACGGGTGACGATTCACAAACCATTTTACATGGGCCACGCAGCAGTCGTTCGTGAGGGCAGCCAGGGTGTGGAAATTTGGTGGAAGAAGCCATTTAAGAGGGACTGCTGTAAACTGATCTTTTGTGCAAACGGTGTGAAGGTCATAAAAATCTGTACATTCTTAATTTAGAATCTGGGATGATATGGACATAGTGGCTGGTGCATGCATTTAGTGGAGCCAAGACTGTAACCCCTGATGATTCCAGGAAGCCGACAGATTCTTTTAGAAAGCAGCGAAAACATATATTTCATGGGCACGACTGTCTGGAAAACTTAACAGCCCTTTTTCTGAAACTGGAAATGATTGGCCAGGAAAGATTATATCTCTCCATAAATGAGGGACTATTGGGCTATCTAGGTAGACTTTTTTTGTGAAAACATGGCCATGTTTGCTGTGAGAAAGACACCTCCTTCGTCTAAAATCTTCTTTTCTCAGATAAGATATATTGTGAGTCGCTGATAGGCTCTTCTCTGGATACCCAAAGTGGAGTCTTGCTCCCCAAGCGTGGGCCCCCGATGCTGCAACTGGACTGGCTACCATGCCAACTTAACAGTGAAGAGCGGCAGGAGGGGAGAAGCAATGACTAGAGCATGATTCTATTGCTTTGTGCAATGTGGGGGCCATTTATGTTTTGCTAATTTGGTTCCCGTATCGAGCCGTTGTGGAAAGTGGATGTGTTTCTTTGTTTTTCTCTTCTTGTTCTGGTCTTCCTTGGGGGAAACCTTTGTGTCTTTCCCTAATGGGTGAGACTTGTGGTCTGTATCTCGTGGTGGACTTCTAGCCAGTGGCAGTTTCCAACTTTGCCGACAGTACAACTGCATAACGTCTCAGACATGTTGTGTGTAACGAAGATGGCCTTATTCGTCCTGAGTCGACATTTGACATTTGACAATAACAGCATGCACCGTCATGCCTGTAGACAGGTTGGTCTGGCCAGACCAGCGAATGGGTGCATTTGTGATAACCTGAACGACTGACCGCGTGGTTTGCAAATTTCGAGAGACTCATCAGAATATTACAGCCGACGCAGCGCACCACTCCTCGCCCACACCGCGCCGCTTTCCTGCTGCCACCTGAATCAAGGTGATACCGCTGCACTGGCATAGGGTTGTTAAATGATATTCACAGCTCCCTGTTTTCAGGTGAAACACAGTTTCTGGTATACTTGGTCGTAGTTGATTCTGTTTGAATACAGTTGGGCCTCACGCTGGATTCATGAAAACAAAGACACACTGCGTTGGAAAAGGGATTAATTCAGGAGAGAAATCGTATGGCTTCCATCTCCAGTGTATGCTTTACTAGTTAAACACCACTCCTTTTCTGATTTATTTTTGTCATTTTTCTTTAAATTTATCAGATAGTTGTAGTTACAAAAGAATTAATAGAATTTCTCATTATTTTTGGAAACTTAAATGCACCTTTGTTCTCATTCTACTCCCTCAACTATTCACTGTTTTCATTTTATTGTGGTGGTACATGTGTAAACAAGAAATTTATTGTTCAGTCTTATTAAATTAATTAATTTCAATATTAGTTTGAGTTCTGAAACCTGCCATGACATAGATAACAAAAGTGCGATGAGTGAATTCACTAATTCATATATAAAAATTAAGGGTGTAGCTCACAATTTGAAGGTTATTGAGAAGATAAGACTTTCCTTTATGTAGAAATAATGACATTTAGCGTCACGCGGCCATATGTTTATTATTAAAGCAGGCGACAGCTTGTATTGTCTGTTTGTCTTTTCTTTACTGTCCAGCCTTCACAGCCATACAGGAAAAAATCTGCACACAAATTATGACGTCAATTTACCATGGTAGGTGTTAAGTCTTTCTTATCTCGCACTTTTCAGTTTTTCAAATGTTTCGTCAGTTTTGCATTTTGTATTTTCCTGTTTCTTTATTTCCGATGATAATTCGGAAGAGTCGAAATCGGTGAGATGCTGTAAATTCATCCAATACAATCAAGGTAGCAGCGAACAATAAATTACTTTCCAAATAAATCGCATGCTGCAATTTGACAGTGTTGTATTTTACTACCGGAAGATGCTACAGTTTGTTACTCAGTACGCTGTCCAGCCGTGGCAGACGGCGTCGAATTGTCGACGCAGACAGGTTCACACCTATTGATGTGAACAGAGCAGTAACGTTTTTCAACCCGTCGTATGACTTCACTGCATGGTGCAAGTGTCATGCCATTGCTACGCAAATTAAAGGCTTTGGATTCATGAGATGTGCTACATTATTAGTTAGGAGTAATATGTTACAACAAGATATGGGTCGTTGATTACATACCTGGGAAGACAGCGAATCTGTTAACAATAGGATGAAATTATAGAGCATCACAGCATTGTCTCGATGTTTTGTACCTCACAACGTGTAGTTCTAATTAACGCAAACATTTCGGAAATCTTTAAAATATACTTTCAGCAACGAAAAGAAACTTTGAATAAAGTACTGCAAAGAGCAAACGTCGTTCAGATGCAAGGGGCCTGTTAGCAAACGAAAGTAAAGACACCCGTCTCTCGCCCTCTCGCTAGGTGACAACACTTTTATTACCGTATTGTTGTGCATTCTAGTGAGACATTCCCATGCTTACTGTAACTTTATTACTGTCGATAGGTTCATCAGTGCCAGAGATAGAAGAAAATAAACCTTGAACACTATCAAAACACAAATTTTGAACGTTTATCAGTGCCCCATTAAAGTATACCTAATAGAAAGATGCAAACACAGGAATCTGAAGATGAAGCTTCCCCTTGACTGTGAGTAGTGGGACATGGAAATAAAGCGGAGGTTGGTACGACCACCATAGGCTCAACTATCTGAGAGTTCTAGATGCCCATAATAACTTCTGCAGCAGCCGTTCCTCTCCCCCCCCCCCCCCTGCCTCTACGACCCTACGACACACAGCCTGCCACCGAACGTGTAGAGTACCGCAAGGAAGCAAGGGAGAGGATGCTGTTACAGGTGGCAGGCATTTTCTTTCTACAACACAAATGCACATGTGGATTAATATGGTTCTTTATTTACATGAAAAGGGAGCTACTCGTCCTGAGCCGAGTCCATGTGTTGTGGTACAAGCTCTTGCAGACAATATGGGTAAGTTTGCTATTACAAACTTTAGCCTCACTGCTAGTCCTGCGATGGGCACTAATCTGTTCGCTATGTACTGTCGTAGCCTGCAATGAACTATACCCACTATGCGTATGTACTGACAGATGCCAAACTGGAAGAGTTAGTTAGTGAGGCCCTCCAGTCAGAAGCGGCGGCCTAAATACTTGGTACCGAGAGGGCGTTGGCGGCGTGTTTCTTGCGAGTGTGTCTTCGGCCTCTCTCATGAGATGCATACTTGATCAAGTGCCTACTACCAATCTTCATGCTACACCTTTGCCGAACCGTGTGCTAGCGACAGTTTACGCCAGCACGGAACGTCTGCTACATGGAACTAACTGGCATTTGAAGGGATTTCCGTTTGAGAAACATCATTCTCTATCAACTGTTCTGACGAAATAGTCTGAATTTTTTTTAAATTTGCATGGGAGATACTCGAAACGCTTTGTGATAGCTGAAATTATGTAATGTATTATTAAAAATCTGTTGTAATACATGTTTTGGCTGGCTTCATCTATGAGTCATTAGCGATGAGCTGCATATAACTATTATTTTCGTATTACAACCAGATATCACATTCCACAGGGCTACTGGGTATCCAATAAGTTCCACATATACTGTGACGGACACTGAAACAAACAAGATAGTGCAAATTACTGTAACAAAGTCTTGTTCGGTCATTAAGGAACGTCTTCTTAATACCGGTTTATTTAAGATTTACTGAAAATACGAAACAGTGGGAAACAGATTATTTTCTACATCTGCCAGGAAGTTTTTTATTTTCTACATGTTTCGTGTATAACCAACTGTGTTGATTATTTGTTACATATCCTGATTTTTCGAGAAAACAAGGTACTCACGTTGCTAACATATAAAATTCTGAGTGAACACATCTTGACAGCATTGGATAAGGAAGCTGGTTATCTTTCCGCCAAAGCAATGTGTGCTTATGCTTGTGTTGTTGTAATTAGCGTTGCTGACTCTTGATCATGTGGTTCCGTGTTTTACTCCCTGCTGGGTCGGGCATTTTCTCCACCTGGAGCTTTTGGGTGTGCTGCCTTCATCAACGCCCTATTCATCGAATTGGCGTCAACTGAAGAGACTTCCACGAGGCGGCCCAACTGAAAAGGGGATTCACACATATATTTCATTTGTCGTTGTGAAGATAGTCCCTCTCCCCATTGCTATTTATTTCTAAAACGGTAGCAGATATTTTCGCTGAAATGTGACAGGAAACCGCGTCCTAATACAAATGCAATGCTATACTATCAAGGAGTGTAACATTCATGAATTAACCTGCAGGGGCAAAACCACACTTGTACCTTTAATTCCATGCAGGGGGGCTTGGTTGCATTAGCAGCGCGACATCAGCAAAAGCAAGTAAATGGAACCCGGTGTGCAACAGGTTGGACATCGCAAGTTTTTTGTTATCCTCAATGTCTGTCTCTCATACAGTAAATGTTTTATGTTTCCTACTGACCACGTTCATTTCCTATTTCCGTGACCACGTCTTGATAACATTTTACTACATGTCACATACTGTTTGATGGTTCTTATCTTATTGGATACATGTTCAAATGTAATCAACACATTATTCAGTTCTTTGAGTGTAATCAGAAGAGTAGTGGACTAATCATTATCAGTGAGGTCAGAAACTGCAAATGATGCTGCCTCCTCACTCCGTCTGAGAATTGATAAATTGACTTTTGTGTCTCTTTGCTCCGTATTTTCTTTTAGGGTTTACCCAGAGTCGTCTTGCAACATCATATTTGACCGCAAATATAACACTGTGTCATTTTGTTACTTTTTTCCCTCACGGAAAATGATTCCCACAAATATCTTGATTTCTACCCTTATTCGTCGTCTGTAAGCACACGCAACTGTGCGCAAAAACTGACTGTAAAATGTCCACACTTTGAATTCGTACAGCTCTTAGTGGCCCGCCACGGTTTCACGCGGGTAGCATTAAGGGGATACGGAATCGGATTTTGGGTTAAAAAATCGAATTTTTTTTTATTGGCGTATTATATTCTGCCATGTTTCCTCTTTAAAATGACGTATCATACATAGCTCTACTACAATTATAACTATTTTATTTTTATATATTTGTGAGATCGGGTATTGCGCTTTAGTTATACACGTCTCTCGTGGCTGACCATGAACTTTTTGGCAGTACCTTTAAAGTGACATGAATTCAAATATCCCGGTTTCCAGCGACTATTTATACACTAGTTGCCCGAAAATGTTTCTCTCTGGTTTCCTCAAGTTACTCTTTGACTTTGTGGCGGGACTGTTTTGTAAACAGTGTGATATAAGAAAGTAGTTGTTGTTGAGTTATTTCGTATTTAGTGGTTCATTTTTCGCAGTGAAAATGCCTAGAGCTAAAGCAAAAGTATTTAAAAAGCGTATGAACTGGCAAAAGAAAAGAAATAATGATTCATTAGCAAAGCAAAGCAGTTCATCATCATCACTGTTGGAAAATGTGAATCCACTTATTACTGATTTGCCGAACGAACTTACACCAAATGAAAACAGTGCTTCTCATAAAAAACTAAGAGATTTGGAAGAGAAATATAATTTACTTGATAGAGGGAATGAAGTTTTTGAACTCATTGATACGAATATATTGTGTGAAGCTCTTGAAAACAGTTTGTGCTGCAAAAAATGTCATGGAAACGTTTCTCTGAAAGTAGAATCCCATGTTGGCCTGGCTGCCCAGTTTAATTTAATATGCAGTGTTTGTAAATACAGCTGTAAGTTTCCAAGTTCGGTTTCAGTAACTGTAAATAATGGATACAAGAAAACTGAACTTTATAGTGTAAATATTAGGTTAGTTTATGGATTGCGAGCAATTGGTAAGGGCAAAGCAGCTGGTGATATGCTATGTGGTGTTCTAAATCTTCCAAGTGCACCTTCAAAGTTTGAAGCTTACAATTATGTACTAGGATCTGCAGTTGAAGATGTAGCACAGAAGTCAATGCAGGTTGCTGTGGAAGAAGCAGTGGAAGAAAATGACGGCAGTCGTGACCTCACAGTGGCGTTTGATGGCACGTGGCAGAAAAGGGGCCACACCTCCAACAATGGTGTTGTAACAGCAACTAGTGTTGATACTGGCAAGGTTATTGATGTTGCAATAATGTCTAAATACTGTAGGTGCACAGGCAGGCTGAAAAATGAACACAGTGATGACTGTATTGCTAATTATTATGGTAGTAGTGGTGGCATGGAGGTTGCTGGGGTGAAGAAAATTTTTCATCGCTCTTCACAGTGGTATAATGTTCGCTATGTCAAATATCTGGGAGATGGTGACTCTAAAGCATTCAAAGAAGTTTTGGAAAGCAAACCATATGGGAACAGTGTAAATATAAGCAAACTTGAATGTATAGGACATGTGCAGAAGAGAATGGGTGCCAGGCTGAGAAGGTTAAAATCAGTTATGAAAGGGAAAAAACTAGATGATGGGAAAACCTTGGATGGCAGAGGAAGATTGACTGATTCCATAATAGACCACATTCAGAACTGCTATGGCCTTGCAATCAGGCAATCTTGAAGAAATGAGGAGAGCTATATGGGCTTTATATTTCCACACCGCATCCACGGATGAGCATCCACAACATGGTTTGTGCCCCAAAGGTGAAAACAGCTGGTGTAAATACAATAGGGGACTAACAACAGGAGAGAAATACATTCACCACCACAGTCTACCATCAGCCATCATGGCAGAAATAAAGCCCATTTTCAGAGATCTGGCTGACAGAAGTCTTCTGATGAAATGTCTTCACGGAAAAACGCAGAACCCCAACGAGTGCTTGAATAGTGTGATATGGCATCGTCTCCCAAAAACAGTGTTTGTCGGAATTAATACACTACATTTTGGTGTGTATGATGCTGTGGCAACCTTCAATCTTGGAAATATAACTAAATGCCAGGTCCTTCAAAAGTTGGGTATGTGTGTTGGTTCCCGTACGGTACGTGCTATGTTCTTTTTAGATCAGCACAGACTAAGGCATGCTGATAATATAATCAAGACATTAGTGAAAAAAGCAAGACAGGTGCAGAGGGGTGCCAAAAGAAGACTTGAAGATGATTATGAAGACTGTGAAGGGGGTATTAGCTACGGATCAGGAATGTTTTAATCTTCTTTCTCCGTTTCCCGTAAGTTTACTTTTTACTTCATCTAGGAACATTATCTCAGGTACTGGTCAACCTAGAAGTCTGAAATTTTTATGACATAGTGACATAGGTCCCTATTACATACTGAAACAACGATTTTTTAATTACGTGATTTACAAAAGACTTAGGGGTGATAGTCTAGTAAAAAGCGATGGAAAAAATTTACTTAAAAATAAATGTACAATATCTCTGTAAGAAAATACTTTGACAATAAACTGTTGTTTCAGTATTGTTGTAACATATGAATGCACATACAGTAAAATTTTTACCTCTCTGTCTCCAGTAGTTTGTGAGAAAATGTTCCCTATAGTAGGCATATATTAACATTGCGGGGATAGGTGATTCCGTATCCCCTTAAGGGGAGTGTCGACGCCCTACCACTGATAATGTTAAGTTTAGCAAATTTATATTCCGTTTCTTCAGGAACTACCCAAGATAACAAAACAAAATTTTGTCGGGGTATAGAGACATATCTTATACATTAACTGGTGTATTATCAAGTAACTAGCTTTGTTAGGGACAAAGATAAGTATGAATTCTTTACGGAACGTCTCAAGAATTATGCAATTTTTGTAAAAAATATTTTTATCATCAAACGATGTGCTATTTCTACTGTTGCAGATCGACGTAAACGTAATATACTGTGAATAAGAGGTAAAATAGTCAGAGTTTTACCTTAAGTAGTTTCCGGGATGATGGGAAACATTTGTAACAAAAAGTTTTTCAGAAATCGCATTTGAATATTGAAGTAAAGGAAAACTCACTATCGAATAAAGAGATAGCCTAAACTCTTAACTCTGTAATCCCTATCTTATTGAGGATCGACTACATGCAGTCTCTTTTCCGTTTGAGGCATTTTGCTGCTCCTGTTGTATCTCTGACCAAAATTTCTGTCTTGGTGCTTTGCTGTCTGTCCAGTTCTTGTACGAATTCTTCTGTATTATGGCCAGACAAAATTCGAAATTGCTTCAGAGCCGTAATTCTGACTGCATTTCTGTAACTGAAGGATGATTGCAGCGAAATTCACCTCAATCTTCAGTGTTTTCAAGCTCACAAATTCGTTTTTGGGTATCCTGGTTCATACAACATTGCTTAAGGTCTCATTTACATTTCGCATTTTGAATTTTTCCTGAGAGACATTTGTTCGGGTTGTGCTAGATATCTATATACTGGCTTTATTATTGCTCCAACAGTCTCAGCGATGGTGTTTCTATGGGTATTTTCGGTTCCTGCCGCCTCAGTTTTGCGGTCAACTGAAACCAAGTTATATAGTGCTTCCTCACCACTTGACGTCTTGAGGAAGATCGCTAGCTAGCCATACTGCTGCCATCATTCATTACAGGTTGTCTTATTCTTTCTAATGATATGGCCATAGTATTCCTCTACTAACTCACAGGAACTATCTACTTCAGTATCACTACAAGATAAAGTACTTTTAATAGCAACAAACTCAATACCGCCAATTGTATTTAGCCTATTCTTTCTGAACACCGTTAGGACCTTCACAAAAATTTCGGCTGTACTTATCTCCGGCTTTAGCCACATTTCAGTACCTATAACGATTCGATCAACAGTGCTTACTATTAGCGCTTGGAACTGTGGTACTTTCCCAACACAGCTACGGCAACTTAAAACTGTTACACCGATGGTTCCAAGATCCACGCTGTTCTTGTGTTCGACTTGTAGACTTTGAGGCTGAAGTCCTTTTTGTGTTTCCCCGAGACTCTCTAACTTAAAAAAACTGCCCAGTCCACGCCACAGACCTCGCTATCCGTGCAGTGGACTGCTGACCTACTTAGCAGAACCCGAAACCCCACCACCCTCTGGCGCAAGTCGAGGAATCTGCAGCCTACATGGTCACAGAAGCGTCTGAAACTCTAATTCAGATCCTCTTCTCGGCTCCGTACCAGTCGTCCGCAATCCGTGACGTCGGCTATGTTGGAAATACTGATTTCTGTTTTCATCTTGCATGCAAGACTGGTAGCCTTTATCACTTCTGACAGCCCCTTGAAACAAGAGGGAATCTTTTCCGATCCGAAGCGATACGCATCTTTAGTGCCAACATGAGCCATCACCTGCAGTTGGCTCCACTGTGTGCTCTGCCTGTTTTCGCAGTTGGGTACACATTCGTTTCTGCAGATGTCAGACACGTTCTAACTTATGCGCTGTTACGTCATCATAGGCTTTGCTGTCAATCACCTATTTTTATGAACTGGAATCACCATCACGAATGAATTTAGCATTGTGAACCCAACGTTGCTCTTGAGAGCACTGGATGATCTTCACAACTGAGACACTTTCCATTCCTCCACTGGATCTCTCATATGTTTTCTAACACTTGGGTTCGAGCAGTTCTTTCTTTACATTATAGTAGCAACTTTTGTTCATACGTGGCAATGTTCTGACAATATTTCAAATCATGAGCTTTCCCAGTACCAATACTTACGGCAGCTGCACAACTATTTTTCGGCTGATGGCCCCTCTTCTGCCTTCATCTGTCAAACGTGACGCAAATTTTCTTCAGCTGCGCTGCTGCAGATTCATTGTTTGTACTGCCACTACTTTTACTGTTTCCCCTGAAGCATTTGTGTTTCTTGAAACATCAGTAGGGTGCATGACAGGTTCATAGCTGCAAATCAAATTTTCCGGCCTAGAACCCTTATCTAAGCATTTCAGCCAATAGAAATGTCTGACGTTCGTCTTAAAAAATTATTGTTTTTACATTTTTCAGATGCTCACAATTCTTTCCTACTCTCACAACTCGAACAAGACACTTTGAAATTAAGAACTAACCCGTTTCTTTTGAAAACATTTTCAGAAATTATTACTCCACCACACCAATTACAGCAAGCAGTTTGATTAATCATTGTATATAGTACTAATATCGTACTAATATTAAACTGATATAATTGGCACTGGTTTGACTGTCCGTTCATTGCAGATCACAAGCCTCTTCTTGGAAGCACTTGGAGATAAGGACTTTGTTCAGTGTTCGTTGCCCTAAGCTTATTCTCTTGATGTAAACTTCCAACAGGACATGTTCTTTAGAACACACTCCAATTATTTCTTATTTTCGTAAATATTCCATTTTGTCGAGTCAAACTGAAGAGGGAAACACAAATCAAAGAGCAATAAGTCCAAATATACACAAACAGTTAGTGATATCACAGCAACTAACGTAGCGTACCTATGCAGTAGGATGTTTACTACAAATCAACGTAAATCATCGCCTTCTAGGGCAGACAGTTCCCGAAACATTTTGTCCTAACTGAGCAAGTACTCATGAAACATGTAGAAATTACTTATTCAGTAAATTATTTGAAAATAAATAAAAAATAATTAATCATCTGAAATCAACGATACATACCTAAAATTAAAGACAAAAGTCCAAACATCAAAATTCGATAAAAAATAAGACTCGACACTACCTTTTGTATTCCCCTGGAGTGCATATGGCCAGACAACTCATGTGCCATAGCGTATTTTGTTTACGGGCCGCTGCACAGAGTTAAGCATATATTTCAAACAACAGCGTTAAGTAACTCAATATCATCGCTTTCATATATCTTACGCAATGTCTGTAGCGCACGCCAGAAAAGTTGTCTGGAGGCTTGAACATATTGTGTCCAGCACTAAACTGGCGTGTGGACTGACACCGCATGGCAACAATGGGAGCACATTGTGATGTAAATAACATAATTAAAATCAATGTACTCGTAAAATCATTTGCGAATCATGGGTGTATGTGTATGTGTGAGTGTGGGAATCAGTCAATATGTATCAGAAGCTGACTGAGGGGACACAAGTAAATGAAAAAATAAGAAAAAGCACGCTTGATGTACATGTTTGGTTTGTGTTGCGGCATTCCTCGTGTGAAGCTTAGTATGCGCTGTCATACAGGCTCGAAACTCATTGCCTTAATTCTTCGAGGTGTGGTATACATGACAGGCTTCTTCATCATGCGACGGAAAAAGTCGTATCCACATCTAGGTTTCACTGAATGACAGCAAAGAGCTGAAAGTTGAGCCATCTGCAGTGCTGCTGAAAGAATTTACTGTATGTAAAAAAAAAAAAAAAAGTTGCTGAAGTAGTTTTTAAGAAAAGGTTTTACTTGAAGTATAGAAAGTAAAACACCACGTATTTTGGATTTGCATGTTTCCCAAACGATTCAGGGAAAGTATTGGTTAGAAGTATTCGATTATTTCAGACTGTAATTCTCGCATCATAGCTTGACGATGAGGTGGTTATGTTTTCGTTATTGGTCACACTTATTGTGCTGCTTCATAGTTAAGTAACTCACTGTGTGTTGCTCGAACTATTTGAAGTGAAACAGAGTGCGAATTTTGGTTGTTAATGTGAAGGAAACAGAAATTTGCTACCTGAAATTGTTGTCATATTGCGAAATATGTATCTCCACACCATTCAGACGTGAATGTAAGGTTGATTGGGGGAGAAAAAGAAAGTTACCCAGCAGTAGATGGAATTTGTCAGTACAAGCGCACTCGATCGAAAATGAAGAAATCTCTATGTTCCAAGGAAAAGTTGATGAAAAATGATGAAATTTCTATGAAGAAACAAGATGTTACGAAATAGTTGAATTTTAATAATAAATGCACTTTACATGATACAGGAAGCAAAATAAGCAAAAAAAGGAAAATAAACAAAAATAACCCCTTTTCTTTTCAATTCACCCTTAATATTTATTTCATTTTTTTCATCATGCTGTAGTCCAAGGACTCCTCATCATCGTCATAATCCCTTAATCTTATACAATTAATTTCTTCAGCCTCATGATCAAAAATGGGAATCTACTCATGTTTATAATGTTTGTGAAGTATTTCGAGAAGCAGTTCTCCCAGAGGTTTTTTGAGCCTTCGTTTATATACATAAATTCTTTTAAAAATGAATGTGATTAAGAAGAAGGAGTGTAAATATCGTGAGGCAAAGACGACATTTGATGGGTACCATTCACAAAGGCACACATGGGATAAAGTGCTGAATAATTGCAAAGAATGCGCTAAAATCTATCAAAAAATAGGCTTGGTTGAGTGCTTTGTGAAAGGTGTCATATCGGAGTATTATCAGAAGGATTTAAGGGAAATTTCGAATAATGAACACACTGCACTATTGTCATCCATGAAAAATTATGAGACTGTTTCAACCGTGATTCAGTATGAAAACGAGTGGTAAAAAATGAATAAACCCTCAAAAAGTTAAAGATTTTGGTTGTCTTTACATAAATCCACAAACTATGGACAAGACACATTTGGATGCAAGGTTTCCTTCGATAATGTAAAAGATATAATAAAGTGGTGTGTAAGTGTGGAGGAGAAATAATGAAAAAAATCTCAAACGTCATTTACCGTCAGCCAAACACACAAAATTAACCGAAATACAAGAAAGTGAACCAGTCCAAAGATTGTTCTTAAATTTACACAGTTATGTCCTATATCTTCCGCTCTACTTCATTTTAAAAATCCTTATTAAATTTTCCGCTCACTTAATGAAAAGATAAATTGAAGTTCACAATTGCTCAACATAGCCTCCTTTGTAAGGCAGAGGTACTTACTAGGTACTGAAGACTAACAAAAAGTGAATTTATTGCATATATTGTTAAAAACGACAACAATCAGAGAAAAATTCAAAGTGTAAAGAGGACTAGTAATCTCGAAAATGGAAAATGGTGATGAAATCATCGAAAATCAATCTTCCCATTATGTACCAATGTCTATTGGGGACAAAGACACAGAACAACGGTTAACCAATATCATGTCAGTACACAATTTTGCGACAGGCTAAAAGGTCTAGAAGAACAAAAGTTCTAGAACAACTTTAACATCCTTCAACCGAACGTCTTCTTGAACGACATGAGACAAAAACTTACGAATATTGTGAAAGATAGCATAAAAATTCATCATTGGCTCAAGGTCAATTTTATCCTCTTTTGAGACCACAAAACGCAGTTAACTGAAGGGATCATGGAATTTAGAGTTCAGACAGAGAGCTACAGAATCTCCTATGAAAGAGATTCTATTAAATTCTAGAAAAGAGGAAGAAAAGAGATTATGTCAAAAATATATATAAAAAGTCTGCTTTTCTAACTCATGTTTGTTGTCCAACTCCAGGGTTGGACAATAAAGACAATTATTGGTCTGAAACTGCTCATTAACAGACATGTTTCACTCGGATCATTATAGCTTGAACTACAAAAAAAGAGAATGATAAGCAAAATTATATCAATGTGGACAATAATAGGCAAAAATTTCTTCTATGGTGTATAAAATTTGAGTTATGTCACATAAAGAAGGCTTCACAAAGTGTAATAAGTTCAAAAATGTGGGTATTGATATTGATGAAATACTTGTAAACTTTGAGTTTCCAGTCATACTTAATGTCTGTCCAAAAATCGAAAAATAAAATTAATGCGTCCATCTGTGTTTACTCGTTTGAAGAATAATGTCAATGACAACTGAACAAATCACCTCGAAGGGCTAAGAATGAATTAGACTGCATCTGAAAACATCCATTCAACATAACAAAGTAAAAGAAAGACAATTATGCAAATAATTTATTGAATGTGACAACTCACAATACTGTTGGATTATAGAACTGTCTCGTCTTGATTCAATCCATATAACGAAAAACGAACATGAAGAATTTATCTGCAATATGTTGATATGCGTGTGCTCCATTTCTACATCAAGGAAAGATTGAATGGTAAAGCATTTAGTGAAAGCGCCACTAAAGGTAAATCTGTCCGAAAAAGGAATATGACACAACTTTCAGAAATCATCAACGTTTAATGAAGGATCCACTCACCGTTGATGACAATTTTGAGCGTTTGCTTCTGAAGACGGCAAACTCATCCAAACCCAGAAGCTTCATGTGTTTGTTAATATTTCAAGTGTATTAGTGGAAACTATAAAGACCTAGTCGTGTACAGAGGATTCAACTGTCACAAAAAAATTCGTCGAATGTATGGGAAATGAGACAAGAAATTGGAACGATTTATTCTGCAACTGAAGAAATGAGACCACTCACACCTGAGGAACAAACAAGGCACTATATGTCTGAAAGATGTTCATTAAATGGATTTCGTTATTCACATTAAAAGAGAGTAGTTTGTTACCATGAGCATCTAACTGGAAAGCATGTAGGTCCACTGTGCAGCTGGTGTAACTTTAAACTATAAAATCCAACATTTGTACCTATTAGCTAAATAATTTGTCAGGATATGACTCACATTTGTTCGTGTACGACAAAAAAGAAATAGACTTCATAGCGAACGCCAAAGATAGGTAAATCAGTTCCCATCAGCAAGCGGAAAATTGGAAAATCAGGTTTATTGGCACATTTTGGTTCATGGCCTCTACATTTGACAAATTTTCATCGAATTTGAAGAAATAAGAAGTGGAAAAGATTTTAAAATTTTTCTCAGAGAATCTATTCAGTGTAGAAACTAAAAGGAGTATGAATGCTTATGATCACGTAGACAGAAGGAAGTATCCTGAAGAAATACAGCTTTCCTCAAAGGGAAAATTTTACAATAAACTGAATGACCGTGGTATAAGTGCTGAAGACTAGTAATATGCGCATCTGGTCTCGAAAATTCAAATGAAAAGTATGATAAAGTTCGGCTCATGCCTCAAGGACAAAGATGGCTTGCCTTTAAGAATGCCGAATAATTTGATATCTTACTTACATAGTAGTCCTTCAAATACTGGTTCTTTTCTTTTACACATGTCTTATAGCACTGGGATATACCGCTTCTTAGGCCTTTTTTCCCTTTAGAATCATGTCATAACTGCAGCGGTTGTTTAGTGATTTTTAACGTCGCATCCCATGACTGACTAGGAGCAGTAAAGTACCAAGATAGGTCCTAATCATAGGCTTTCACTAAAGTTTTTCTAAAATTTTCGAACACGTTGGCCAAATAAACAACATCAGTTTTCCAGTCCAACTCTGGGTGTTTGTTGTCTGCATTACTTATACCAGAGTCGTTCAGTTTATTGTAAAATTCTTCCTTTGAAGGAAACTGTGTTTCTTCCAATTGTCCATATAATCATAGGCTTACACACTCTTTTTAGTTGCTACATTGACTATATTCCCTGGAAAAAAATTAAGCTCATTTGTTATTTCTACATATTTGATGAAAGATTTTCGTTATTTCTTCATGTTCAATGAAAGTTTGTCATAAACCCCATTTTTAAATGTTCTGTTTTCTTGCCGAAACTGACATACGTATCTTCGTTGTTCGGTATGAAGTCTGTTTCTTTCTCATCGCACCCAAGTTCTTTCACGACTAATATGAGTCATATACTGACAAATTATATAGGTGAATGAGTACAAATGTTGGATTTTCTATTTCTAAGTTACATCACTTGTTCAGTGGACCTACATGTTTTCCAGTTAGACGGTCTTGGTAATGAGTTTTCTTTTTCTTATACGAGTAACGAAATCCACATAATGAACATCTTTCAGGTCTATAGTGTCTCGTTTGTTCTTCAGGTATGATTAATCTCGTGTCCCCAGTTTCGGAATAAATCTTTCCAATTTCTTCAGTATCTTGTTCCATACATTCGACTAATTTTTTTATGACAGTTCTGTCTCCCATACACGACTGTGTATTTGTAGTGTCCATTGATATACTTGACATAGTAACAAAAACTGTTTGTTACGTGTGTTTGATAATTCACTGTACATGATGCTTCTCGGTTCGGAAGCTAGCTGTCCATCTATAGATGAAAACTCTCACAACTATTATAGATAACGAATGGAGCCTTCATTAAACGTTGATAATTTTTAAAAGTTGTTTTACGTTCCTATTTCTGGCAGATCAACATTTAGCAGCTTGTTGACTGAATAGTATTTTGTTGGCCATCCAATTTTCCTCGTTTTTGGAAAGTAATGGACACATATGAAAGACATATTTTTGATGTTCATTTTTCCTTATGTGATTTCAAACACAGACAGATCTATTATCCAAAGATATTGGGAGTCGGCATCTTCTTTAAAATAACATGATTCTCGTTCTTGCAATTTTTTTTTGTTTCTAGTGGATGTATTTGGATGGGGTTCGATGCGTTCTTAGCCTTTGGGTTGACTTGTTTAGTTGTCACTGACTTTTTCTGAAAACGAGGAAACACTGATGGACACATTATTTTTTCTCGATTTTTGGAATGATATCGAGATCGACTGGATGCTCAAAATTTTCACGCTTTTCATCAATGTTTAGACCTACATTCTTTTACTTACTAAACCTTTGTGGATCCTACATTATATGATATAATGCAAATTTTATCAACCATAGAAGACTTTTTGATCGCTTGTTTTCCGCTTTGATATAAGTTTGCTTATCTTTCATTTTGTATGTTAGTTCACGGTATGATGATTCTCTTGTAACACTGCTGTAGGTCAGAAATTAAATATTTATGAATTGTTATGCGTTATCATTCGTTAAAATATTTCATTGCTTCTAACTGATTAATGTTCTTAAATAACCTATTTAGGCCAGTGTTATGATGACTAATACTAGTCTAATAAGAACAGTAGGATACTATCGAGATACCAACTATAAAAATAAAGGAAATCTCAAAATAGGATCTGTACAATTACAGCATTCATTGGTCAGACTAAGATTGGCAGTCTACACAGAAATCTCGCCTTCTATTTCCATGGGGGAACAGTTAAATGGTCGATACTCTGTTAGTAAGAACCTCTTCCCTGATTTGCGCCAACAGTAGACAGTTCAGAGAACAATCGAGTGCAAATGAACATATTTATTTTCACAGTTCCCTATTTGTCAAGCTGTGGCACATATACTGTATTTAACTATGGAGGAGACGTGTGGCTGCGTCCACCAGCTTCTGCATTTGTAGTTACTCAAGTACAGAGTCCGTTCACTAGTCAAAAAAAATTTGCTTGCACACTTCTTAAGCGCAGATACTTAACTCTAGTGTGCGGTGACAAGTGAGCTTTTCAGAATGCCTAAATCCCCACGGAGAAAGACCAATTTCTTTCTTTGCTTGCAGAGAAACAAAATGATTTTGCTTCAAGTGGAGCTATCGGCACCTTCTCGGACTAGGTTTGAGAGTGATCATTGGATACTTTTCCAGCGATGTCTCAAACAAATTATACCTTCCCAGCAAAGTGTATCGACTGGACACACACCAGTGAGTTCCCGAGACATTCTGCCCCATTATTAGCAAACCTAGGTTTACCTATGTGGACTCACAACTCAGCCAATGACGGCGTTCAGTGCAAGCCGATTTCCTTCCACTCTTTCTAGACATGAAACCGCTGGCCAACCCTGACCAGTTCATATAAAATGTTCTAGACTCTTCTCGAACAATTTAAAACAACGTCCACCTGTAAGGCTTAGCTAATGACAAGGTCTCCACGATACAGGGATGGGGAAATGGGTGCACTGAAAACTGCGTCCACTGAATCTTGCGCCCAGAAAGGGTAGAAGAGCTGAGAGAGTCTACCTAGAGGTTTCCGGGCTCGCATTTTCAAGCCATGCTGTACAGAAAGCTGCGAACTGAGATGTTCAATGTTAAGAATGCACAAGAAATTGATACACGCTGCAAAACCATGGAACGTATATCGCATGTTGTTTCAGATCGTAGTCATTTGATTCAAACTTCAGAAACAAAACTTTCCATGATTATACAAAAATCAGTTGACAAATGTCATGAGATTCCTTGCACAAATTTCGCGACTAAGAAGATTTTTTTCTGGAAGTGTTCCCAAAATTATTTTGATGCTAAGATTTTTTTTAGTGTGCCTCTATTGCGTTATGAAAGAGAAGTCTTTCTTTTTTTTCAGAGGTTAGTTAGGAATTATGTTTGGTTCAGCATGAGTCAAGCACGACTGTTTAATGTAGCAGTTAGTAGTAAAAAATGGGCTAGCAAAAAATATCGATATTGATGAGGCAATATCATAATTTGCAGCCGAAAAAGAATGAAGAAAATCTAAGCTACGTGCTAGTCACCTGTCACTGGAGGATTTTCGATTACTTCTTCTGCTTTCTTAATAAACAGTTAACTAAGTGTGTTTTTTAAATGTATTATACTTATGCCTTTTGATCCAGAAAAAGCTGCTTTCCAAATAGTTAGCATTGTATTTTGATTAATTAATAAAGCACATGAGAAAGCTCCTACACAAATGTAACATTTTATGCTTTTGTGACGTTGGCAATTTTTCTGGGGGCTGTGTGGGGCGAGGGAAGGGGAAAAGTTTGCACCAGGTACCAAACAAACTAGGTATGTCACTGCATAGATATCAGTCTGCACCAGAATAAAGTATTGGATGTGTAGGTAACCCAACATGGAATTCTTTGTACAGTTCTGTGCAAGTTTGAAATTGATAACAGCAAATATTGTCAAGATCGACAGTAAATTTTGAATAGATGAAGAGTCTTATCTCTACGTCATTAAAGTATTTCTATGTGTCTTGGAAATTTTCTAAAGTAAATGACATGTTCACTCACAGAACAACGTTTACATTCCACTGATATGCTTAACTGTAGCTCAGCTATCGTCACTCATCATCATAACAACCTGACGAAGACAAATTTAGCGTATGGTGTTTTACATCGCATCGACTTTTATTATTGTTAGAGATCTATCTTTATCACACATGTGAATTTATTGTCTCACTTGTTCATTTTCTTTTTATTCACGAATAAGTCCTGGATCTTACACTTTTCTCCAGAGAGACTTTTGTCATGTGGAAATAACATCCATGCACTTCGGCTGTCGGTAGTACAACTCAAGTCGCAGAGCTAGCCGCTGATTCGTAATCTACGGTCTTTCCTTTCTGGAATATTTTCCATCAAATTTTGGAAAAGATGTATTTATGTGTCTTTTTCTTTTGTTGGGCAATAATGCTGAGGCAACTGGATATATGTTTGTCTCATTATTTGTACTCTCAAAGTTGGCGTGAATGGTGAATATTTGCGAAAACTGCTTGCTACCGCACTTGAACTTGCCATCCATAAAAATGTTTGTTTACATTTAGAGTCTCTCTCCCTGCTTTTCCGCTAAAATCTATTAACCTTTCCTCTAATTTGTCGTCGCTTAACAGAAAACTGCTGCGATCACTCATAGCTAGTAACTCTGTTTTGATGTTAATTTGTTCTCTTGTCTGTGGATCTCTCTCATATTCCTGTGATTTTTCCCTCTGGTGGTATAAAGTTCTCTTCGATGCTTGCTTCCCTGGAATTTTTGTAACAAAATCATATCCTCTATTATGCTGGCAATCCAGCCCCTATCGATATATTTTGGAAATAGAAGTCTCTTACTGCCGTGCACTTTTCTTTGCCCGATTCCAAGTCTTGCTTACTTTGAGCCGAGCGTTATCCGGAGCTCCATATTAATATTCGTGTGAAAAAAGCAACGTCGAAAAGTTGGTTTTAAATATTCGTCGGCACAGGTTTGCTTTACAGTTCCATCTTCTTTCGTTCTCATAACTACGTAAGAATAACCTTCATAGTGGCAACATAGCTTACCGCGAAAGGACATTGAAACTTCTATACTGAAACTACTACGACAGATATACATAAGTTACACGGTGTCAATTCTAGGACAGCTTGAGCGATACTAAGGCTGTTTGTTCAGACAATAGGCTACTGTGGTTGAGGAGGTTTATCGGAGTGCAGTTCGGCTGTATCTGGGGAGCAGGTAGTTTAGAGTAATTACGACGGTGTGGGCGCAGGTAAGACGTGACACAAATGCTGCAGGTATTTGGAGCAGAGTTCACAGATTTCCTGTTGTGCGCAAATTTCACTGGGCGTAGTTTTCGTGAACTCGTAAAATGCTAAACGTTCTGCATGGGATGAATTACAAGCTATTGATTCCCGAGAGCCTGCGTGGCGACAGCAGACGCATTCCAACGGGGCTGAAAGAACTGCAGGCGATACAAGTTAGACAGCTATCTTTACTGCTCCCTTTTAACTGTTGCCTGCGCAGCTGACAACTGGAAGCGATGCTCGCTGGGCAATTCCCCAGGACAGGTGATGGCCTGTAAAATTCTCCCCTTTAGCTGCCGAGACAAAACTCCCCATCTCGCCCCGACCTGCACGAACTCTATCGCTTCCTCAGGCTCTCTCACAATCCTGCCCAGTGCAAAAAATACTTTTGCAAAGCACCATACGGTACTACAGTTGTGTGGGTGAAGCTGCCCAGTATCAAGCAGTATGATTATCAAACTGACAAATCAACCCATATTTCGATCACAAATAATATGAATGTGTTAATGTAATAGACCAAATTCATTACGTTAAATGATCATGTTAAGAGGACAAAACACTGCAACCGTACAATCGTAGTGTAACATATCTATTAATGCGCAGTTGCACACCAATAATTCTGTTTAATGTTCAGCCTGGGCCACGAGCTTGAAAATCAAATATTTATACATATTCGCTCTTTTTGCTCGTTTATAGAGTTTAGTCGAATCTCTTTCATTGGTCACCCTATAGCTCTTAAGTTTGAAACATAAATTCCATGATTCACTTAACTGGATTTTCCGCTCGCAAAAGAGAATAAAATTGACATTCAGTCCTTGCCCATTTCTTTTTCCTTCTGGGGGATCAAAATGAAAGAAATAAAAGATTTATGCCTGTCAGCCTACCTACAGTTTACAAGAAACTTTGCTGATGATCTGTTGCTCTCCAGACCGTGCTGGCGTCGGATTATTCTTCGTGAACAGTAAGAATGCCAATTGCTGACTGATTTTAATATGATAATGAAGAGAGCAGGGGTAGACTAGAGGCCAGTAACAGGTAGCTAAAAGGAAAGCAGTTTTATTCTCGTAAACACATTGAAATGAGAGGCAGTCTCAATACAAGCAGGTGGTAACTAACCAGCCCACAATTTCGGAATACGTAGACGATCCACAGGCTTGCTGTGGACCAAACCACAAGACACAAAATATGGACAAAGACAGTATAAAGTTGATGCATTAATTTGTTCTGAAAGCGGTGCTGATATTCAAGACAATAAAAGCGGGTTAAAAGCTGTGAGCTATCTGGAGAAGTTAACCTTGCATTACTGAGCAACTGTTTCACCAGGTATCCAGTCTATCTTACCAAATTCCCAACCAGAGTAACATTAATTATAATCTTTTAATAGTCATCTTATGACAACCGATGATATATATATATATATATATATATATATATATATATATATATATATATATAAAGAGGATTTAAATAAAAAGAAATAAATCAGTTTATATTTGGACATTTATTTTAACATTGATCATCGTTCTGTTAAACTTTTAGCATATTAAACTTGATTCATAACTAAACTGGTGCCTTATTTAAGATTGTGAAACTGTGAGTTAGTAATCTTACGGAACACATCAAATATGGAGACAAGATTGGGAGACTGCATTCATAAAATAACACACGAAGAACTTTGAAACATATGCAAGAGGAAATTACCCACAACCAACCGCTTCAATTTTCATCGAAAGAAGTTACGTTCGTAGAGCAATCCTGTCCGTCATGAAATTACCACACACTGGTATGCTAAATTCATACTAACTGTCTGTGAAATCTTACCGAAAAGAATAGCTGAGGGATACTTTGATGATTACACCACATGCTTCACGTGGTCAACTTGGTTTACACAAAGAGTGTTACTCCACAATAATTTTGATAATTAAAATAAATTGCATCGAAACGCAATTTACAAAAGTGTAGCTATCGTCTTACTATTAACCTGATCAGTCAAACAATTGTATAAGCACGTGGTACTGGTCTCACAAAGTACACCCCACATGGGTTGAACATAAAGAAAAGTTGCTATATTCAAAAATATTGTCAAGAGGAGACGTTATAATCTCACACACATTCGAATTTAACATTGATGATCTTAGAGTTACGGATCATCAACTTGTGGTTCCATTTTACTCACAAAGTAGTGACAAAGCAACTACTGGAAGATATTGTGAATTTCACACTCGAATTACACTTCGTTGCAATTTCAGATAGCATTAGATATTTTAGATCTAAACCTGAAATAAAGGTGACTAAATTTTCTGTTAGTCTGAACTTAAGAAATCCATTGTCCTACAGACTTAGCAGAGACGCGCTCAGCCAGAGATCTTACCACTTCAGACGCTCGCTGCAGACAGACTGCCTGGGCCCTACCGAGGGTGCTTCACGGACACGAACGGAAGTGACCGGAGAGGCAGCTTCTTATACCAACATGACAAGGGACGGACAGGACCATACCAAGAATAGAAACCTCTTTGCTTTTAGAAAGTGTAGCTACCTGTTCCGAAGTTGGTCCTACTGTTCTCTAGCAGAGAGGCTTGTCTGCTACCATCAAGCATGCAACTAGAAATACATTTGCTCATTCATCCTTTCACACAGAAGGGAAGGGGGACGACAGTATTTTATCATATATAGTATATAAAAGAAAGCGGATGTAGGTTCCGTATGAGACTGTGTGACATGAATTACATATAAGCTGTGTTTTAAAGTGTAATAGTGTGACAGATCGTTCTTGATTATGTGTAAAAGCAACACGTTCCACTGCTCAGTCTCCTCCCAGATAGTCAGAAACACCACAGTAAATTTAGAAGTGGAATGTATGCCGTAAATGACAACAGTTTTAAGAAATTAACGTGAAAGGAATCCAACAGAGACCTTTCAATAATGAGAACTATTCCTGTCGCTAGAGACAATTTTCATGAAGAATAACAAAGATAAACAATTAAGCTAAGGAGCCATGAGTGGAAACATGCTGCGATCACACGGACAAGGCGCAGCACAACAAATCCTAACGAATTATCACCGGTCAAACAGGGAGGCTGATCTCTCGCCGTTCAAACAGAATATTTAAACGTTAAATGCAGTTGACTCTACTATGAGGACTCTACCGTGAATGACTCGATCAAAACTGAATGTAATCGTGAGTGGCTGCTTCCATACCGATGGAAACGTAAAAAAATGCAGTGCAAAATCGTGCATACTGACGAGTCACGAAATAAAGCCTACAACGTACTGCCACGAACTGTGGGCGAGAGGGCGTCGCTCAGTAATTTTGTAATCTCATGTCCTCGCACACTGTGTGCTTCCTGCGACAGCAGAAGGTACCCGCTGCCAACATGAGCGATGGCGGAAACACCTACGGTCGTTTAGACTTTCAGCCGAGGGGCTGATCGGTCCGCCCACGCTCATATTGACGTCACTGGTGTGGCGCGAGATGTCTGCCCGTCAGAGAGGCAGGTGCCTCAGCGCAATCGGCTTGCTACGAATTTTTGAAATCAACGCCCACTGGATCTTATGCAGTTCTACGCCGTTCTGACGAATTTATAAATTAAATGTTTGATGAACTCAGAAATTTCTCTGTCCCCATAGTCCTGTACTCAGGCAAGTTATCTGTGGTTACGGATGGCTTGAGAAAATAACTTGTAATGCATAATCTGTAAGGGTGGTGGGGGGTGGAAAAAGTAAAGATATTTGTGTATATGTAAGTTTTGTTTATTATTACCCCTTCTCTGCAAAGTATACAATTATCTGTCACACTTAATGTACCTATTAATAACTAACGAGTTTGGACTGCTAAATTGATATTATAAAAGCATTCGTTCTTACAAAACGTTTCGCAATCGATTATGACAAATGGTTCAAATGGCTCTGAGCACTATGGGACTTAACATCTGAGGTCATAAGTCCCCTAGAACTTAGAACTTCTTAAACCTAACTATCCTAAGGAAATCTCACACATCCATGCCCGAGGCAGGATTCGAACCTGCGACCGTAGCGGTCGCGCGGTTCCAGACTGAAGCGCCTAGAACCGCTCGGTCACAGCAGCCGGCCACAAGTCACCGTATTGTGCAAGACATTGCACCTGTTGTGATCTTGGGTCTCTGCGGACCGAGTTTTGGAAGCTGTTCTTTAGGTGGCAATGGCATCGTTTCCGTAACTTAACTCTAATTCATGCTTATCGACGAGGACTCTCCTAGGAGAGTAGCTTTCCTTGTCCATGTCAGGGGGATCAGTGGAATGTCTCCAATCCGGTAAGGGACATGGTGCTCGTCCTTCAACCAAAGATGCCTTTCAACACGACCTTGTCAACATCAAGAACCCTTCGCTGGACACCTGCCTCCCCATCACCAGGTCCTACAAAGTATCTCTCCAATCCTAACTACCTGTGCAAGACCCAGCTTTGGTGTTTACCTCACGGCGTTCACCGACCTGCTGCTGAATCCAATGCCAGTTTCACAAACAGGATAATAAAGCCCCCACAGGAATTCATCGGAATCCCTTCCCTCACCATCCCAGGCAGCACAGTCAGTTTCGTCAGACTAGTTGCGCAGTGTGAGGGAAAACAGTACATAAAATTGAAGTGTGTTGTTCTTCCACACCTATGTCAGTGGACTACACAAACGCCAATCACTGTGAACAGACAGGCCGATCTCAGCAAGACGCACAGTGTTTAAATTCAGTCCATCCTCCTATCTTCCACCATACAGATTGAGCTGGACTTGCAGCACTACAGAGTTCCGATCACCATGCAGATTAACACATGTTCAGCACTCACCATTATCGACAGGGACACATAAGGGAGCATTATTTCTCAACACCTCTCAAGAGACTTTATTTATACAAGTCCGTCTTGATCACACAGATTTCTTTCACATTATTACCGGTTTTGGCAACTGCCATCCTCAGATGATTAAAATGTTCTGATGTAAATCATCATCAAGTTAAACATATTAATTAGTAATGATGTTCTTTCGGTGCCTGCGGTCTTCCACAGACGTGTACAGTATGGGGTTACCTCCATGACGGCTCATAACCTAGTGGTTTCCACACTGGGCACATGTAACCTTCCTGAGTTGCACCTTTTCATGCTCTGGGACTTGCAGTTCATGATGAAACTCCTATGGTTCATGCAATGATATAGCCGCCCCATGCCAGTAGTTTCTTTGAGAAATTCCCCATCTTGTTCTTGGTCACCACTATGGGGATCAACAACTCTGAAGCCCACATAACCATGTTGCCAAGTTCTGCAAGCCCAGACTGCGCCATTCTCCCTTCCGGAAAACTTGTTCTATAACCTTCAGATGTGTGAACTGTTCATCCAGGGACTACTCAGGCCATGTCTTTAGCATCCCACACCCACCTATTTCGAAGACAGTTTTTGGGCAGAACAATTACTATTGCTGTTTTATCCCACATCCAGTGACAGTGGCAGAGACCTTGGACTGCCTTCTCAGGAAGAGTGCACCATGGAACAGGACTTTCTGGACACCTGAAGCTGATCTGTCTTGTCTACAATCTTTCCAAGCCGTTGGTCCTGGCAACAGATGCTTCCGATTACAGTGTTAGGGCAGTGCTATCTCATATCGTCAACTGCGCAGAATGCCCTGTTGTATTCATACCCAAGAAGCTCGACCATCCCTGGAGGAACTATACCCAATCTAAGAAAGAAGCTCTGGCGATATTTTTTGACATGACGAGATTGTGCAGCTATATGTATGAACATCAGTTTACTGCTCCTCCTTCTTTGGGTTTCGGGAGCTTTAGCCATGGCAACATCTCAGAACCTACCGTGAAGGGCCCTTTTCTTGTCGAGCTGTTCCTGGATTTTTTCCCCTCCATCCATGGGAGTAGATCCTCCATTTGACGCTGACGCTGACACTTGTTTTCACCTGGATGCAGCTTCAGAAGAGTCTGTCACTATCTTTTCATGGATTCCACCCTGGTGAAGCTCAAGATCCAGGTCTCAGAAAGTCTTGAGGTGTGTCCTTTATATGCTGACAAATGAGAAGCATCTAAAGACTCTCGACCTCCATGCCTTCTAGAACAGATGCTATGAGCTCTCCACTCTTTAGGGAGTGGTCATCCCTGGCTCTCTCCAGCAGGAACCCTTGACCTTATATCAGGGCAATTGGGGGTCATCCTCACCAAACAGTTGGCCTGACATCGTATGAGGGATGGCTGCAGCGGTCTTTACAATGGACACAGTGTGCACAGCCTGCCAAAGCAAGCTGGCCTACCACCTTCACTGAGTGGTCCAGGCTAAACTTCAATTTTCCAGGACCTTCATGGCGTCCTCCTGCTTAACGATGGTCCACACTGTCTCCAGCTTTCTTTTGTGTCCTGCATGACACCTACCATCAGCACCCCCATTATCCAAGCATAGGCGCAAGTGTTTTCGTCGGATTGACTCCTCAAAACCACTGTGACGGTCAGTGGCCCATAATGTATGTCTGTAGAATTCAAAGAGGATTGCACAACTTACAGAATATCCTTGATACACATGGCTTCTTTGCAATAGGAATTTAATGGCCATACCGAACTTTTCATGTGGACTTTCAAAATCCAGATAGACAAATTCTATCATCATTATTTCGTTATATATGCCTTGTCGTTATTCTTATCTTCCTACTGAAACAATCCCATAAGTGGCTGTCTCCCGCCGAACGCCCACGCCACTGTTATGTTACCCAGGTCAACATGCACACCAGGGGTAAGTCGAGGTGAATCCTGGCCACCGTTTAGCCTCTCCTGGACCGTGTCATGGTGGACATTGGGTGTGCCAATGGGTCCAGACACCGGCAGCCATTATGAGCTCCGCCGGCCGCGGTGGTCTCGCGGTTAAGGCGCTCAGTCCGGAACCGCGCGACTGCTACGGTCGCAGGTTCGAATCCTGCCTCGGGCATGGATGTGTGTGATGTCCTTAGGTTAGTTAGGTTTAAGTAGTTCTAAGTTCTAGGGGACTGATGACCACAGCAGTTAAGTCCCATAGTGCTCAGAGCCATTTGAACCATTATGAGCTCCGTTAGTGAGATCTACCTCCAGTACCTGTCAGTACTTGTTCCAGAGCCTCCTTCACCACCTGCTGCTGGCGACCTGGCGCCATCCTGGGAAGAGGAATGCCAGTGTGTCCTGGAGCACCAGCTGTCCGTGTCAGTGGTGGTCGTCGATCTGCAGCTGGGCCCTACCCTCCCAGGGTTCAGAGGAGATGAACGCCGTCGAGGACCCTGACACCTGCCTCTTCTTCGACACCTCTGTGCTGGGGGTGTGGGGGCAGGGATAATATGGCACGTCCTGCATAGATCACCGACAGTTAACTGTCAGCGAGCCTCAGCATTTAAACTCCCGCGATTGCGCACTACCAACAGCCGACCTTCGGAGCGCAACAAGAAGTCGGCCAGTGTTGCCGTCAAATGGCGATACGAGCGGCCACAACAAGTCAGCAATCGACACGCCCATTAGCCAGTAGCGCGCGCCTATCCGACTACGTCATCCGTCCATCAATAACGGAACTAGCAAATAAGAAAGATGTAGTCATGCGTGCGGCCAGGTTTTTAGACCACGCTGTGGCCACAACTGGTAGTTTCATCCATCCTGATGTTCATCGCTGAAGTAGCTGCTGCTGCTACCACTCTGTCTGGCACTCACTGCCATTTCTGTCCTCCTTCGATGTCATGCTTCCGCAGGCAGGGCTTGCCCAGCATGACTCATTCAGGCCTTGAAAAGTTTTCAGTAGTGGCTACTGAACTTCGACAGACTTTCACTTCCCTGAATCAAGGCAGAACATATCACACGCGAGGCTTATTTTTTTGTTCCAAGTATTATTCAAGTTTCCTGCTAGGAAGTGACAAATTTTGGTCTCTGGACGTGAACACTTCAAGAAAAATTAACGTTTTGTTACATTTTCAGAATAATTTTGTCTCGTTTTTAGATTCAAGCATGAGATCAATCTTGTTCAAACTTCTTTCAAATTGAGTGCTAGTAAACGTGTTAAGTGGCAGTGCTTGTTATTCTGTTTTTGGGAGACTTTTCAGTAGTCAAATAACCAATAAGTTGGATGCCACAACAGTGAAGCTGCAAGTTACTCAGAATATGAATCGTTATACGACGCACCGAGACACTTACTTTTCTCCAAAACCTTCAAAACGTGCACCCGTTAGCACCAAACGTCAAATGGGAGACCTAATAGCACGGTGGCAGACAGACAAGTGCCAAAATATTCGTTCTCCCCCTGAAACTCTCTACTTTTCAAAATCCTCTACATGGAGGGGATGTTTCAATGGGTTTGCAATGAGACGCACGTGAATGTTATTTATTTCACTAGAAAATGAGGAATACTGCAGAAATGTCACATTCTTCACATACAAAACAATCTTCAAGAAACACAAGGTTGATTCTGACCTGAGTCAGTGTGTTATGACTGATCATCTTCTTTGTGCGAAGCATAATACTGTCAATACACATTCTATTGGACAATAATTTTTTTGAATGAGAACAACTCACGCTGGCTAGGCAGCGTCGTCGTTTCTCGCCCTATGGTGTTCATGTAGAAAATGTAAAATTGGCTTGCTCAGTTATTCTGTTGCGATTGCAGTGGCTGCTGGAACCTCCGTCCTCAGCGAAGACAGGCAGTGGTTCTGCCCACAAAAGTAAGAAGCAGGCCACAGCCCCACTTCCTTGAAAAACGTAAACCTCGCTGGAGAGTCTCATCTCTCATAATGGGTCTTACTGACAGCCATCTGCCGACAAAGAGGAACCTAATACCACACCATCAGTGGAGCCCCAACATGAAATACGCAAAGATTTCCTCCAAAGATTGCATGTCCAGTACTTTCAATAAAATAACTGCAGATTGTGGCACAAGTGAAGCAATATCGCTTGGAGGTGTGTGACAGTAATTGCACCATGTGTGGGACCAGATCATCCGTCGATTCTTACCCACTGGCAATGTCCAGGATATCAAAGACCAGTTACAACAGTTGGGAGCCAGTTTTCCTCAGGAGAGAATACAGCGTGTTATGCTACATTTTAGACGTAATAAGTGGATGCACTGAGGCCAAACGAGATGAAATGTCGGAGTGGTAAGTATGTTCTTACTACCAGTTTATTTGCAAATTTGACTCGATTTTGAAGTCGCCTGAGAAAATTATATAGCCTCACAACTCGTGAAGTTTCGTTTTATTTTTTCTCACTTGTATAACTGCGCAGAAGAGAAACAATGTGACCGCTACCAGTGCAACTCCCGCTCGACCCACCGACGTGAAGTTGAATAACATGATGAAGGAAACAACAAGCGGCAGCCACTTACCACTTGGAAATGGCCAAAGACAAATCGGGCAAAAAGTAATGGATGTATAGGGGAAAGTGCCCTATTATCGGATACCGTTTTAAAATATGAAATCAACAGCAAATTAGCAGTCTTTAAAGTATGGAAAATGTGCTGTACTATTACTAGCGAATATTGAAACACTTCCCAATATTATCTTATTTCGCAATAGCAAGACAGAGAATAAAGACGTGCAAATTTTACCTCCGGAAAATATGGTTCCCATTTTTGGGGTTTCCGGTTTCCTAGTAACGGTTTGCAAATAAACACTAAAATTTAATGAGTTCGTAACATAGACCTTGAAACTTCCGGAAACATAGCTTTTTTTCACACCAAATGTTTGTTTCAAAGCCAAAGAGTTCCGTATACCTTTCGGTTACTCTGCAGGCGATTCAAGCCTTAAGAAGTAAAATGCGCAACCTTTTGCCTTTTGATACAGAAGTGACATTTAGAAACTTTCCAGGTATCATCGTCGACATCTGCACAAAGCTCGTAACACCAACCAAAACAATCAATGCACTTAACCCAGGACTCTTTAGCCATATAGGTATCGGTAGGCTACATTTGGTCGCATTAAATGCAGTAATCGTTATTTTCGTATTCAGATGATGAGTCATTCAAAATGGTTACATTAGTTCCTGAACTGCAGTCTTTCTCACCATCATCCTGCTGCTTCGTGATTCTCTTGCTCTTTTTTACGAAGAACTTCCTTTCGGTAGTTCCAGATGCTGAACGTCGATCAGATGCATCGAATGAAGCGCCTAGGGTAGGTGTCGTCCCCGTAGTCTTGATAGTTTCTTCCTTTTTCCCTTTAGCCAGGAGCTGGTCCAAAGCCTTTATTAAAAGGAGATAACATTAACATTGCTCCTTTACCTGCTGTTGTGGAGATTGATGGTGGAAGTGCAGAAGGTGGGCTACTTTCAACTGCTGTCGACAGTGGCACTGCTGTGACTTTGATGTCTTATCCGCATTTGCTGCAGATCGTTGAGGAGGAAAATCCATAGACGAGTCAATCAGTGGGTCACAAGGACAGATCCCATATTTTTTTAAATCCGTTTGCAGGCACTTATATTGTTGCCGCCTTGCAGTGTGCCGAGCCCGTCAGTGGCCCAACGTCTTTCTCTCTCCAACACAGGAATAAAATACAGAACACCTGTTTCTATATAGTGACACCCAATTTCGGGTCCCCGAAATATAGCAACCTATTAGTACCCGTTATTAGGAACCATCCCTTACTTCTGTTCAGGCGCAATCCGACCCTTAAGTGAACTGTAGACGACACTTTTATGAATTATATACGAAACAGCATGCTTAAAATAACTGCCTCATGTAAAATACTTTGAAAGTACGTCTTACCTGGCTTAATGACGGACTTCCAACTGAACTCTGTATAAAACGTTCATCTTGACCAGAATGAAAAAAAAAAAAAAAAAAAAAGCCGACCGATGTGGCCGAGCGGTTCTAGGCGCTTCAGTCTGGAACCGCGCGACCGCTACGGTCGCAGGTTCGAATCCTGCCTCGGGCATGGAGGTTTGTGATGTCCTTAGGTTAGTTAGGTTTAACTAGTTCTAAGTTCTAGGGGACTAATGACCTCAGCAGTTGAGTCCCATAGTGCTCAGAGCCATTTGAACCATCTTCGTGACGTCTGCGCCACGCCCTAAACCTACCACCAGCTCGTACCTACTGAACTCGGGGATGACCAGGCGACGGTTTTCCAGCCATATAGGGTCCAACCAATATGGTCACGAGCCCTGAAGATGCGCTGTAGGCAATGTCGTGCTGTTACCGAAGGCATTCGCGTTGGTCTTTAGCTGCCATAGAAAATTAACGCCCAATTTCACCGCACTGTCCTAACGGATACGTTATTCGTACGTCTCACGTTGATTTCTACATTTCAAACAGTGTTGCTTGTCTGTTAGTACTCACAACTCTACGGAAACACCGCTGCTCTCGGTCGTTAAGTGAAGGCCGTCGTCCACTGCGCTGACCGTTGTGACAGATGAAGCCTGAAATGTGGTATCGTCAGACAATCTCGACACTGGGTCTGCAAAACACTGTCCTTTTATGGCTTGTGTTGGGGATACGGCCGCCATCTGTATGCGTGAATATCGCTGTCCCATGACTTCTCTCAACTCAGTGTATTACAACACTTTTCTGATTTATACACTACTGGCCATTGAAATTGCTACACCAAGAAGAAATGCAGATGATAAACGGGTATTCATTGGACAAATATATTACGCTAGAACTGACATGTGATTATATTTTCACGCAATTTGGGTGCATAGATCCTGAAAAATCAGTACCCAGAACAACCACCTCTGGCCGTAATAACGGCCTTGATACGCCTGGGCATTGAGTCAAACAGAGCTTGGATGGCGCGTACAGGTAGAGCTGCCCATGCAGCTTCAACAGGATACCACAGTAGTGACTGGCGTATTGTGACGAGCCAGTTGCTCGGCCACCATTGAGCAGACGTTTTCAATTGGTGAGACATGTGGAGAATCTGCTGACCAGGGCAGCAGTCGAACATTTTCTGTATCCAGAAAGGTCCGTACAGGACCTGCAACATGCGGTCGTGCATTATCCTGCTGAAATGAAGGATTTCGCAGGGATCGAATGAAGGGTAGAGCCACGGGTCGTAACACATCTGAAATATAACGTCCACTGTCCAAACAAGAGGTGAGCGAGACGTGTAACAAATGGCACCCCATACCATCACGCCGGGTGATACGCCAGTACGGCGATGACGAAGACACGCTTTCAATGTGCGTTCACCGCGATGTCACCAAACACGAATCCGACCATCATGATGCTGTAAACATAACTTGGATTCATCCGAAAAAATGACGTTTTGCCATTCGTGTACCCAGGTTCGTCGTTGAGTACACCATCGCAGGCGCTCCTGTCTCTGATGCAGCGTCAGGGATAACCGCAGCCAAGATCTCCGAGCTGATAGTCCATGCTGCTGAAAACGTCGTCGAACTGTTCGTGCAGATGGTTGTTGTGTTGCAAACGTCCCCATCTAATGACTCAGGGATCGAGACGTGGCTTCACTTTCTGTTACAGCCATGGGTATAAGATGCCTGTTATCTCGACTGATAGTGATACGAGGCCGTTGGGATCCAGCACGGCGTTCCGTATTACCCTCCTGAACCCACCGATTCCATATTCTGCTAACAGTCATTGGATCTCGACCAACGCGAGCAGCAATATCGCGATACGATAAACCGCAATCGCGATAGGCTACAATCTGACCTTTATCCAAGTCGAAAACGTGATGGTACGCATTTCTCCTCCATCCACGAGGCATCACAGCAACGTTTCAGCAGGCAACGCCGGTCAACTGCAGTTTGTGTATGAGAAATCGGTTGGAAACTTTCCTCACGTCAGCAAGTTGTGGGTGTCGCCACCGGCGCCAACCTTGTGTGAATTCTCTGAGAAGCTGATCACTTGGATATCACAGCATCCTCTTCCTGTCGGTTAAATTTCGCGTCTGTAGCACGTCATTTTCGTGTTGTAGCAATTTTAATAGCCAGTAGAGTATGTCCCGTATTTATTGTTGTGTATTTGACTGCAGACATTCAGGCGGACGACACTTGAAGCCAGCAGCCCTGCGTGAGTGTGTGTTGTCGGCGTCCAGGTGATGGACTACGGACCGATGACGGGCAGACAAGCGCCGTCAGTGGATTGGCGGAGAGCAGAGCGCGGACATTGATCTGCGTCCAGCCGCTGCTCTTGCCTCTGCCTGGCCTGCAATTACCCCCTGCCTGCCTGGCTGCTCTCTGCCGCCAAGTGGAAGAAGGCTGCAGGTACTATAATTAGTTAGCTGCGTGTTCTACAGATCATTTCAGCGATGTTTCTATCTAAGTGGTGTGGAAAGAGCGGCGTTACAGGTCACTTATACGTGATAAGGTTCAACATTAATGTACAACTTTCTAATACAACAACAGTTACAGATTAGGTTCAAATTACAGCTTACCAGTTTTCAACTAAAAATTCGTCTATGGAATACCAGGCGTTACCCATAAGAAATAATTTTAGGTAGAATTTAGAACGTTTTTTAGTATGTGGCAGACATTTTATGTTATTGGCAAACTGTCAAATATTTTTGTTGATGCAAATTGAGCTCCTTTGTGATAAAATTAGTAACTGGTAATAAGTGTCGTTTAGATCTACATCTACATCACACTCCGCAACCACCTAACGTGTGAGGCGTAGGGTACATTTTTTACCACTAACTGAGCCCTTGACACTGTAATTCTGTCAGGGACAGCAAAGGACCTGGACAACAACTGAACGGAATGTACAGTGTCTTGAAAGGAGGATATAAGATGAACATCAACAAAAGCAAAACGAGGATAATAGAACGTAGTCGAATCAAATCGGGTGATGCTGAGGGAATTAGATTAGGAAATGAGACAGTCCGAGTAGTAAATGAGTTTTGCTATTTGGGGAGCAAAATAACTGATGATAGTCGAAGTAGAGAAGATGTAAAATGTAGACTGGCAATGGTAAAGAAAGCGTTTCTAAAGAAGAGAAATTTGTTAAGATCGAGTATAGATTTAAATGTCGTTTCTGAAGTTATTTGTTTGGAGTGTAGCAATGTATGGAAGTGAAACGTGGACGACAGATAGTTAGACAAGAAGAGAATAGAAGCTTTCGAAATGTGGTGCTACAGAAGAATGCTGAAAATTAGATGAGTAGACTACGTAACTAATGAGGAGGTATTGAATGGAACTGGGGAGAAGAGAGGTTTGTGGCACAACCTGACTAGAATCGGTTGGTAGTATATGTTCTGAGGCATTAAGGGATCATCAATTTAGTATTGGAGGGCAGCGTGGATGGTAAAAATCGTAGAGGGAGACGAAGATATGAACACAGTAAACAGAATCAGCAGAATGTAGGTTACTGTAGGTAGTGGGAGGTGAAGAAGCTATCACAGGATAGAGTAGCATGGAGAGCTGCATCAAACCAGTCTCTGGACTGAAGACCACAACAAAATCAATAACAACAACAACTGAGCCCTCTAACGTTGTTCCACTCGCGAATAGCGCCTGGGAAGAATGATTGTCGGTAAGCCTCTGTATTGACTCTAATTTCTCGAATTTTGTCCTCATGGCCATTACGCGAGACGTTTATAGGGGGAAGTAATATCTTGTCAGACTCGTCCCGGAAAGTGATCTCTCGAATCTTCAATAGTAAATTTTTCCGTGGTGAACAACGCCTCTCTTGTAACGTCTGCCAACGGAGTTTGTTGAACATCTCCGTGACGCTCTCGTGCCGCCTAAACGATCTCTTGACGAAACGTGCCTCTCTTCGTTGAACCTTCTCTATCTCTTCTATCATTCCTATTTGGTAGGGACTCTAGATAGATGAACAGTACTCAAAAATGCGTGGGTCGAACAAGTGGCTTATAAGCCAGATTTCCTTCGTGGATGAGTTACTTTTCCTTAAGATTCTTCCTATGAATCTGAATCTGGCATCTTCTTTTCCCACTCTTCGTTTTATATGGTTGCTCCGGATAGTTACTTCTAGATATTTTACGACAGACATCAGTCGTGTAGACACACAGTAGAGGATTTCTTTTTCTACGTATACATAGTGTGTTACACTTATTTACTTTCAGGGTCAACTGCAAGATTAGGCACCATTCATCAAGTCTCTGGAGGTCATTCAGCAAATGGTTACTGTCTTCTGGCGTTGCTATTCTGTTATAGACAAGCGCACCATCAGCGAATAACCTTAGAGAGCATCTGACGTTTACTACTACATCATTTATATGTATTGTAAACAGCAACGGTCCTATCACACTTCCTTCTGTTACACCGGACATTACCATTACATCTATCTATTTTGTTCCGTTAAGAGCGACGTGTTGAGTTCTGTCTGCAACAAAGTATTGAATACAGTCAGAGATCAGTACAGTCGCAGATCTGCTCCGGGAACACGGAATCAACCTGAGCGTCATCATCCACGACATTGTGGATCTTATAGAGTAACAGAGCTAGCTGACTTTCGTAGGATCTCTGTGTCCAGAATTCAGGTTGATTTTTATAGAGGAGATTTTCCTTCTCCAAGAACGTCATAAATCGTGAGCATAAAACGTAATCTGTAATTCTACAACGATATAGCTCTATAACTGTGTGGATCTGTCTTACGGTCTGTCTTAGAAACGGGAATGACCTGCACTTTTTTCCAGTCGTTACGCAGCCTTCGTTGCTCAAGAGATCTACGATAAATTACTGTTAAAAGGGGAGCAAGGCCTTTCACATAATCTTTGTAGAATCTAATAAGCATCTCATCTGGTCCTGAGGCCTTTCCTCTACTGAGAGATTGCAGTTCTTTTCCTATTCCGTGATCGGTTATCTCAAAATCTGACATTTTGATGTTCGTACGACGATTGAAAGTACTGACCATGTTACGATATTTCGCAGTGTAACAATTTTGGAAGACTGAATTCAGTATTACGGCCTTCTTTCTGTTACCTTCCGTTTCGGTGCCAGTATGGTCACTGAGTGAATGAATAGATGGTTTTGACCCAGTTACTGATTTTACATACGGCCAAAACGTTTTAGGTTTTTTACTCAGATCGACGACAAATTTTTACTTTCAGAGTCATTGAACTCTTCTAACCCGCCAGGGTAGCCGAGAACGCTAACACGCTGCTACCTGGACTCGGGTAGGCGCGCCGGACCCGGATCGAATTCGCCCGGCGGATTCACGACGAGGGCCGGTGTACTCGCCAGCCTGGATGTGGTTTTTAGGCGGTTTTCCACATCCCGCTAGGTGAATACCGGGCTGGTCCGCAGTTCCACCTCAGTTACACGTGTCGCAGACATTTGAAACACGTTCCCACTATTTCACGATTTACACTCGATGCAGACAGCTGGTGTACGCTGATTCCATTCCTGGGGTGGCAGCAGGAAGGGCATCCAGCCACCCCTAAAACTAACTTTGCCAAATCCGTTCTAACCACACCGATCCTGCGATCGCTACCGAACTATGACGTCAGGGAAAGAAAGGAAGAAAGAAAGAAAGAAAGAAAATCATTGAATTCTTCTCTCATTGCTTTCCTTATGCACATTTCCGCTTTTGTTTCTCACCTAGATTTTTACTTCTCTTGAATCTGAGGTGAAGTTCTCTTTGTTTACGCAGCAGTTTCCTAACACAGCTGTCATACCATGGTGGGTCTCTCCTGTCACTTCAGACCTTACTCGGAACGTACTTGTATACGGCATATTGTACGATTCCTTTGAATTTTTTCCATTTGTTTTTCATATGTTTGTCCTCATCAGCAAATACTTGGTACTGACTGCTCAGATACTCTGAAATTTGTGTCCAGCCACTCTTGCTATGCAAAAATATCTTGCTACCTTTCTTAAGATTCTTTGTGAGTCGCGTTTTCATAGATGCTATAATAGTCTTATGATTACTGATACCTTCGTGTATGTTAATTGTTTCGGTAAATTCAGGTCTGTTTGTTGCCAGGAGGTCTAAGAAGATACCCTCACGAGTTGGTTCTCTATCTGCTCCAAGTAATTTTCAGGCAAGACCTCCAGAGCAACTTCACGCGATTCCCTGTCTCTGACACCAGTTTTGATGCCGTGACACTACCAATCTATACCTGGAAAGTTGAAGTCACGCACTATTACAACGGCATGATAAGGAAAATTACTAACGATATTTTGGTAGTTCTATCTGAAGCGCTGTACCACTAGAGCTCCTGATCCAGCTGGTCTATAAAAGCGTCCGATTACGATTTTTAACCGATCTCTGATGCTTAAATTCGCCCAGATTAATTCACGATCGGAGTCCGTGAAAATCTCGCTAGATTTTATCGAATTCTTCACTGCAATAAACACGGCGCCACCATTGGCGACTAACCTATCCTTACTATAAATATTCCTATCTGAAGGATTTCGTTGTCAACCAACTTTCTTTTTCTTCTAATATCTGCGCTTTGTAACCTTCCGTAATCGATACTATTTCTGGGACCTTTCCATGGATGCTCCTGCAGTTTACTAAAATCATACAAACCTTTTCCATCCCTGATCTGCGACGACGAACGTTCTCTGAAGCCATTGTGGCTTCCCTTTCTCAGGGAAATCGTCTTCGATGCCAAGGAAGGGTTTCTCTAACCTAAAAGAGCTCCATGCCCACGCCACACGTACTCCGCTACCCTTCTATCCACTCCTGCGTGTAGTACACGCCTGACCTATTAAGGGGAACTGTGTAATTCTATACCCGATAAAGGTGATCGAGAAATTCGCGTCCGATACCGTCGCAGAGTCGTAAGAGCCCGTGGTTTAGACCTTCCAGTGTGCTCCAAACGACAGGACCGTTATCGACACTGGGAACGATGCTACAAATAGACGCTTAAGCTGCACTCCGCGTGCGATGCTTGTTGCCTTCATCAAATGAGCCATCCGCCGAAGGGAGACGAGGATATCCCCAGAACCCAAACGGCAGGCGTCATTCGTGCCAACATATGCCACTATATGCAATCGGCCGCCGGCAAGGCCTCCTCCACATCACAGCAAACATACCGACTGGACGCTGGCATTTTTTCCCGGGTCGCCAACCTGCTATTTTCCTGAGAGGCTGCATCACCCGCCCTACGTTGGAGCTTCCCGTGACAAGCAGACCCACCCTCTACACTTGTTCTGACTGGGCGGGAAAATCGGCTGCTGGCCCAGGAGAAGAGGCATCTCACGCTGAGTTAGAGCTACCATCAACACAGGGCTGCACCAGCCGCGCGACCTGCTCCCTCTTCCGCCTTCCGTCCAGTGACACGCGAACCCACTACTGTCTGCCACCCTCCCTCGAGGACGAACCGATCAGACCTTGCGAATCAGAAGATGCAGTGACACCCAGGTCACCAGGGAATTCCAAAGGCACCAAAGGTGACACTGGTCTTGTCCCCAGCACCCCAATGCCGCCGCCACTCGGACATTAGTCAGAAGCATGTCGACGGTAGCCAGCGCTGCTTCCAGCTTCCAGCTCCCAGCATCTCAGTCATGTCTTCTCCAGTCAGTAGATCGGAGAAAGGGGTCTCGATGCTTGGCCTGCTCCTTCACTGGATATCAATCTGTCCGATTTCTGGTTATGGGGACATCTCAAAAGTGTCATGTATGCGCTGTCCATTCCAGATGTGGGGCCACTGGAGCAGCTTAACAGCATATTCATGATGTCTTTGTTCATATGCAGCCTGGCTGATGTGAACGTGTGATACAGAACATGCTTTGGCGCGTACACTAATGTGTTCAGGCACATGGAAACCATTTTCAACACATACAGTAAATATGGCTGCATGGTACAGCGTATATTCGACCACAGCCTCTATAACAATGTATGACTGAATAAATGGTCTATAGCATGGAAGCCATGAATTTCTGGACATAATTCATTAGACCTTTTTAGTTTTGGATCCCATCGTCGATCAATCCATAGAATTTGTACATGGTGGAAATAAATCACCCTGCATAAGTTTGTAGCTATGAAAATATTTTCATCGACTAGACGATACACTGCAAGCAAGAACGATATTTCGAAAATTGCCAGATCAGCTAATAAGAGTCTGAGAAATCCGCGATGGAGAACACGGCCTGACCAAAGAAAACGGTATTAAGTAAAAGGATACCGGTAGTCGTTGCGTCTCATGACTGGGACGTGATTGACTAGCTTGCCGAAGAATCTTATTAATGGATAATTTTAGATTTATGTAGGACCAAAATCTGGTATGCAGGAATATGGAACACCTTTAGCCTTAAGAGGCAAAAGCTTGTATTCGCATTTCACGCAATTACGCATGGTTGTTGCTAGCGTTTACCATACGTTGGCAGCCCTGACACTGATTTTTTCTCACTGGCCTGTCCCCTCTCGAAGCAACAAGTAAGGGAAGGTCTCTGGTATTGCGTCAGTTCAGCAAGATATAGTACATTCATCTGAGGATGGTGGCGAGTTGGATTGCTGAAACATCATGCGGCTATCCAGCGAGAATACAATGCATTCTTATGTAGGGAAAGCCTTCATGGATAAATCTGAAGAAGACGAAAAACTTGTCACTTGTAGATTAAAATCCAATCATTTCAATTTGGACTTCTTGATCGACTAACAGACGATGAAACAAATCGTCTGTCACAGTCCGCAGAGTATTTCACTACAGTTTTCACAAAACACAGTGAATTTCATTTGTGGGAGAGCGTAACATAAGAAGTTTTACGTTGTTAGAGTTTATACCTGTGTGCTATGACAATATTTCGCAGTCTGAGCTGACTTGCAGGAGAGAAACTACCTTGTGGTTAACAACTGAATAGGTAATTGCAAACACGTCAATAATTAGACCAATCGCATATGCATCCCAGTGAGCTCACCTTTTCAAATTCTACCATCTGCAGTGCCGTATTTTATGCAGGCAACCATTAACGAAATTTTGTTCTTAGGCTGCGGTTTGATTATGACAAAGTCCTTAAGAATTTGTGTGTTAATATGGTTACTTAAACTCTAGTGAGTTACTCCATGTTATATTTCGTACACTAAGGAGTAACGGAACTGCAAAGTACCACAGTGTTCCTGAATCTATCTAAATACGCTGACAGAAAGAGTGTGTCTGTATGCGGTTAATCAGCCTTATGACACTAGCTTTTATTATATACGTTTATTTTGTCTAGTGTTAAATACAGTTGTCAGGGTCTGCGCTTCTGTATCCGTACAGTGAGTTTACCAATATGTACAAACTTAGGTTACCACTTAGCATGCAAATGGACAAAATATCTGAATTGTCTTCTCAAGCCCATGGTGTTTAACACACATTCTAAATAAATAAGAGCTTGGCCCTGTAAGGCAGCTAATATCAGGTGCAGATCATAACATAAATCATTAGAAAAGCTGGAGACACTCAACTAGAATGCACGAATTAATAAAAGTAGAAGTTTGGGGTCTACACTAGAAAGACAAAACAGCTATTCCCTAGTTTTCTATATGTAATTTATCAACTGCGCTTTCAGGAGTCGGATGGTACACAAAAATCATGTTCAATTGCTTTTGACACTCAATAAATTTACAATGAGCTTTACTTTTGAATATTTACATGAATAATACAAAATGAACGTTTCAGTACTTTACAGAAGAATTATATCATTTACACATTAAATTAATTCATTTTATATCGGTTCATTTACTTGAATGATCATGGATTGATGATGTGTAGGTTAGTTAATTAGCGCACCATGCAATTAGTTTTCTTTTATTTTTGTCTGATCTACTTTGATGGTTTAAATGATTAGTACTATTGTACGTATATTTGGTCTGTGTACTTTGATCTTTCATGCTTTTAACACTAATAAGTCATTGTCACTATTGCAAAGATAGAATAACTGCTATGACATAGCCATTAACTGCTTCCCTCTATCTACTGTTGGATTAACGACAATAACCTTGACTGTTACACGAAGTATCGGACTTATCTCTGAAGTACTCTCATCTTCGACTTCCTCCATTAGTATGTCCTCAATTACATCGTAATTCAACTGATGTATTGTGTTTATTCCGTCACAACTGGATGTTTATAGACGTCCATAGTTGCGTCATTTTCCATCAAAATTTAATGGTTCTCATCTAGAATTTGGGGAGAAGTACTTTCCCTTTTTAAACTTTCCAACTTTAGTCTCTCTGCTTCTAGATCAGCTTCTAAAGTAACCAATCTAGATTTTAAATCCTCATTTTCACACCTTGCTACTTCCTCTATGTCTCCTCGTCACACATCTGTGTAATCGTGTTTAATTTGGATTTTAGAGCCTGGCAAGTATTCTTTACGTGTGATAGTATTTCAAATTTAGATTCTGGGGAGTCGACAGTTTCTACGTTAAGTGTATCTGTACTTGCACCCTGATTCAACTCCTTATCATAATTGCTATCTGCCACTATGAGTTGCGGATTCAAATTTTCAGCCATGTCGTCATTTATTACGACGCTGTTTTCTGTGTCTGGTGTGATGATCACATAGTCTCGGTAATACTGCCGTACTATGTGCTCGTATGTGCCAAAATTGTATTCATTTGAATCTGACTTATCAGACTGTTCACATACTTTATTACCTGGTTCGTTTTCCGATCCAGACGGGATATTTTCCCTGTCATTTTCCTCCTCATTATCAACTTGTTCTTCCCGATATTGTTCGATTCCCGCTATCCACAATGTCTCAGACTCTTTCTGCTATTCTTCCTAAGTTTTTTGGGACGATTATAGTAGGTCCTGTAGCGTGTCGAACTTTTGATAAGGTTTACTTATCTGTACTTCCTTCTTTTTTATATGACCTGTACGAGACGTATTTTGTCGGTTAATACTATCGTCTTGATCAATTGTAGCGTCACAGGCTACAGTAGGATATGTATTACCCTGCTGAAAATCATTCTTCACCTGTGCAGAACCAAACATCTGCACCATGTACATTAATGCTTCGTCATAATCAACTGCTTCATTACTACGTAATGCTGGGAGTTCATCCTCATTTCAGTGTCAATTCAGCCTATCTCGTCCCAACACTTCAGTTGTGACTTGCTCCCTATTTGTTGTATCTGTGTGGATACCTTTGCTGGTCTTTCTGTCGTTCCAGTTCCCAATTCCGACTCTTGTACGTCACACCTTAACCTATTTATTGTTGGGGATACCTTGCCATCCGTTTCTCCAGAAAGTGTGTTATCTGCTTGAACTTCTACAATACCTAACGTCAGTCAATCCTCAAGCTTCCCAGGATTTAGTGGTCGTAATTTATCCTCCATCTGCGGTTCGTTTCTCCTGTAGTTACCAGAAGTATTTTCTTGTGGCTGCGTTCTCGCATCACGTCCCCAGCTGCTTTCTCTCCGTGGACCTGGAGATCGCTGATTAAAGTCAGTCTGTCGGTTATACCAAGTTCTTTAGTTTCCATTCATGTTTTAGTCTATATTCTGCCTGTTCCAGCCACTATTAAAACCAAATCCATTATGCTGTGGTCTAGTATTTCAACTACTTCTATTTCAGCAATTATTACCATTTTGTACAGAATTCAATCCCAATACCGGCTTACCATCGCTACCATTATTGTTATTCGCCTTACTATTACGTGTTCTGTCAGAATTATTATGTCCTAAATCACGTCTTTGACCATAGTTTTCATACATGAATTCTACCTCTCTCAAAACACCTTTGAAAGTTTCTGCATTATTGCCCCCACGTCCTATCGAGACTTGTTGACGCTTCATTGGCAGTTTCGTTTTGCATATTTGAATCAATTCTCCGTTGCTATATGGCTTTTCTAAGTATTGGTTTCTTTTAGCCATATTCTGAAAGAATCTGACTGCTGTTCTCTCATACGAATTTTCGAATGAGAGATTTTGTAATAATCCATATTTTATTCTCATCTCTGCCTCAGGAGACCAATATCTTGCTACAAAGGCAGCTCTAAACAAATCATACGAATTGCAAGTTTCTGCTATCTTTCGCAAAGTTTCAGCAACTCTTCCGCCCATATGTGCGTAAATGAAATCTAACTTATGTTTCAATGGCAAATGTGTCGGTGTCCCTACCTTATATTGGTCAATAAATGTGCGGGAATGGAGAATATTTGCGTCTTCCGTATAATGCCTACATTTCCGCACTGTAAGAAAGTATTTACTAGCAAAACCTCTCGCTTCTCTCTGTAATGTATCTTCAGGGTCTTGGAGACTGGATTTCTGTCCTTGGTTTGCGTCAAATCTACGCAAACTTGTGTAACTGGTTTCATTCTGTTACATTTGTGCCGTAGAATCATTTGCAGGTCTCATTGCGCAATATTCGTGTATAACGCTCGATACCGGCTCAGAATCTTGACGTGTAAGCAGTTCTGGTTCCTTAGACGCCTTACTGTAACCCGCCAGTATTAGTCCTACAAGTTGTGGCGTTGCATAACACGTCTCTAGGGTTTGAGAAGCGTATGTCAGGCTTTGCTCTTGACGTACTGAACATTGCTGGAATCCACGCTCTTGTATTCCCGATTGACCTGTTATTCTTTCTTGAACAAGTGGTCGCAATCCACAATGTTCACTACGGTTACCGTGATGTTTTGGCATACGCTGGTTTGTACTAATGTCCCGTTCGCGGCTTGCGGTTTCAGACTGGCATCCACATATGCCTTTCCGTCTTACGTCACATGTAATTTCGCGTACCCTTTCTGTCGTATTATCGACAACTACCGATTTTGCAGTCTTTACAGTAGTATCAACCGACATGCAAGTGGATTGTGTCGTCGTCTGCGACTCCTCACTAACGCTTTCTGCGTCACCACGACTTTCGATCGACAGTAAAACTTCCGATCTCGGCCGTTGAAATTGGTGTTCGTTTTTATCTTGTATTTTTAAAAAACGGGCATAGAATTTCTTTAATGCTGCTTTTGTCGTTCTTCTGTGAGACGTCGTCTCAGCAATAATATGTTCCGTCTTCGTCGTCGCTTTGATGGCAAAAGCTTCGACCTGTTGTTTAACCTTTTTGACACTTTGTTGCGTAACTTCACGCAACGTAACCATGTCTGCTTGGACAGTATCAATGTCTATTCTCAGCTGTTTGTGCCCTGTACCGAGTGTTTGAAGCGTGATTTGTGCTTCCTTAGCTTCAGTTCATTTTCTGAATATCCTTGTTAGTTCCTTTCAGCCCCAGTGTTAATTCTCTTTTCTCTTGTGTTATGCGCCTTTCTAAATGCTTTTCTAATTCATGAGCTTATTGTAATAAATGCTGCGATTCCTGAGGTTGTTGTAGTAAACGCTTGAACATTCAAAATATGCTGGCGTTTTCATCTACACCATTTTCGGCAGTTGCTATCTGATACAACAGTTTTCTATCTCGTTTTTCGCGAATTGTTTCCTTCACTTCCGAACACAGTGTAGGAACACTAACACATTCTTTCATGCAAATGAAAGCCTACCTGATTCAATATGATTATGTTTGGTTCAATATGTTGTAAATCACTATCTACAGACACAGCGACTGATTCATTGGTAACGCCGTTCTCATGTCTATTCTTTGGACCACATGTGTTGGTTTTTCGGTCACATTCGGTATTTCTACGCTGATTTACCTGTTGCATGTCAAACTCGGTCCTATCAAGATATTTCATGAATTCTCTTTGTCTTAATCGATTTTTTTTCTGTCATTTTTTAGCGTTCTAATATGCGTTGCAGTTCGCGAATTTTCCGAAACAGACTACACGTTAATATCAGATCATAAGACTTGATTCTACCCCAAAATATCTTCCATGGTACTATATTCAATATCTGAACCCGTTTCCTTGTCTTTTATATAGCCTTTTGGTTACTGGCGTTGAGTCAGAACTCAACCTAATTTAACGATGTGATGCACCAGCAGATAAGAAATACATGAATAAAATTCTATCTATACTTACTACACAGTTGAGTCACATTTACATTTACAGTTTTCTCCAATTTGCATCAACTTATTGTTTGGGGGGATTATATGTTTTTACCTCTCAAAATCAAACTCTCAATCTATCACAATGCTGTAATTTCACATCCTGGTAGGGTCGCCATTTTGTCATGCTCCAACCTTCTGTATCTGCACAGTGAGTTTATCAACGTGTGCATACTTAACTTACCAAATAGCATGCAGATGGACAAAATATCTGAACTATCTTCTCAAGTCCAGGGTGTTAAACAGACATTCTAAATAAATATGAATAAATATGAACTTGTCCCTGTAAGGCAGCTAATATCAGGACCATAACAAAATTCATTAGAAATGCTGCATTCACGTAACCAGAATGCTTGAATTAATAAAAGTGAAAGTTTGGGGTCTATTCTAGAAAGACAAAACAGATATTCCCTATTTTTCTATATATAATTCATCAACTTTGCTTTCAGTGGTCAAGTTACACACAACAATCATGTTCAATTTCCTTTGACAATCACTAACAAAATAGTTAACTCTTGGACATATTGAACTGACGATTATTAAAATTGTTATCTGTACATATGAAAAAATTTTATCACAAGAGAGAATGATTAAAAATCTTGATCAGATCGTTTCTATTTACATTGTCATAGCTGGTCAATGCACTGAGTTGGTGGAGAATAAATTTACTTTTTGTAATAGTGAAACAACTCTCATGTACTCAATGTGAGGGTAGGTTAATATCCAAGCTTGTCATATTCAATGGTCAAAGTGTACGCAAGTTGGAGGGAGCAAAATCTAGACTTAACATTTACTGTGCGATGGTACTTTACCATGTGGCATCTACAATGGCGTTGTCTCCATCCTGGATCTGAAACGCTAATTCTCTACTTTGGCCTTAACTGAATTCACTCAGTCTGCATTCCGTAGAACGTTAATCTTTCCCTAGTCGAAATAGTGGCTATTGCACACTCGCTAAGCGTTGGAGTTATGTTCACGATTTGTTTTCCCGCAAAAATTCCCGCAGGAATAATTATTTACCTCTTTGGTATCCGTCGCCGTGATATTTTAAGCGTATCGTCCTCACTTTGGAGAAATCAAAGCTCTCAATGCCCTCGCTTATTTCCTCACACTTGTGCGGTCTGCCTTGAGATGAGTGAGAGATATAGCCATTTTAGTTCTCAAAATGCTTTTATATAGTGGGCATCTCCCCCCATGTCGCATCTGTGTCACTCAGTATGGCTTCCGCCAACTACCATCTCACTGGAGGTGAATTTTATGTTTCTGGCTGGGTCACAGCCTAGCCCTGATAATGCCATGCAGCCACTTACCCTCCGTCCAGGCCGTTAAAAAGAATAATGTATTGTTCTGGCCTTACCCCTTTCTGTGCTGAAGCTTGCCACTCTCTTGTTAAATGGGTTTTTCCGATGTCATTAACCACCTTCTCAGTTCGTCTCCAAAATGTGATTCACTTCAACTTGTTTATTCATGCCCATGTCCATATATTGGTAGATATTGTTTTGTTAGTTTTTTCTGAATATGGTTAACTGCAGTTCCTTTTTGTTTATATAATCTAATTTTTATTTTCTGAGGGTCCCAAACTGTATCGTACCGTCGTTCTGCGTGAGTTAACTGAAAGTGCTCCATTCAAATGTGACAGGGTATTCATTGTTTCAGAAAGCTATCATGATTATTATGTATAGCCACGTCATGTGATTGGTGATGGACACGGGACTCCACCCCTGTATCAGATTGCGTTTAAAGACTGAAGACAGCTGAGGCATCGAACTTTTGGAGCTGTGTGCCATCATGTTGCTGAGACCGGATCCATAGCACCACAGAATATTGTTCGAGGAAGGTCACATGTTGCTCCTATTTCTGTTCAGGGAGAGCACATCCTATGGGCTGGCATGTGGTACATCTCCAAGCTCAGCGTGGAGGATGCTTCACTCATGTGTCCACATCATCCTCAATGTGTGGAAGGTGTTACACATGGCTGCCACCCACCACAGGAGAACTTTTGGCAATGGTTGTGGCCAATACGTTATTTGCCTCTTCATTTTGGTTTAAGGACGAGGCAACATTTGAAAGAGATTGGATAAGAAATGTCTATAACCGACACACATGGGCTGATCTCAATCCTCATGCTATAAAATGTGCGAGATATCAGCATCTGTTTAAGATAGATGTGTGGTCTAGAATTTTAGGTGACTGCTTGGTACAGCCATAAGTTCTCCTAGCATGTCTTAAAGGTTCTGTCTACAGGTGCTTTATTCAGAACATTTTCCAAGACTAGCTAGAAGATGTGCCTCTGTGAAGCAGAGGAAACATGTGGTTTCTGCATGATGGAAAACCAGGACATTTAAGTTTCAGTGTTGGTGACGCACTGGCTGGCATCTTCTATGACAGATGGTTAGAGGAGGACCAATTACATGGCTGGCACTTTCCGCCGAACCTTAATATTTTGGTGTAATATCTCTGGGACACCTTAACTGATGCAGACACTCTTCATCGACATATCATGGAAGCCAGTGAAATGATTCTAAACTCTCAGGGAGTATTTGAAAAGTTGCAACACTCCATAATTGACGATTGCATGCATGTTTAGAAGCAAGAGCAGGACATTTCGAGCATATATTATAAGTTTAAGTGTTGATGAGCACCAATCACCTAAAGAGCAATCTGTCATTAATAACTAGGTAACGAACAATTTTCGGACGTAAGTTTACGTAAACTTCTTTTCTTGTTTTGGTGTAAGGAATATATCACCCAAATTTTTTAAAGGAATATGGAACTATATGTTGTAAATTTGCGTAGCCTTCAATGCCCTGTTGAAATTTGAACAAATTTCTTTTGAGTGTGAGAACACATCACCATGATGCATTAAAACAACTTAACAATGGCCCACAATTTTTTCTCAAAATGTATTTATTCATAAGAGGTGGAATTTGTTGAAAATATCATCCCAATTTCTGTTACCTGCACTATTTCTCGTAAATAGTCTCCAGCGCGTTCTATGGCCATATGCCAACGTTGTGTAAGACCACGCATCAGTACAGCTTCGTTCTGGTGTCACAGTGTTAATGCTCTGTTACGGGAGTGGTAACTGATTTCCGATTTCGCCAACGTAGACATCGCTGTTTTCTGATCGATGATCGTAAATGCCTGAGCAGCAAGCATCTGCAGAGTTCTTTGTGGGCTTCAACTGCAAAACGCTGACCTTTGATACAAAATGCCGATTTTTTATTGCTTGCCAACCACCTACCAGAATAGCACAGGCAATAGCCTATCGCATAGTAACGGCTACACTCACGTTTTGAGTTTTTACAGTGCAATACATACCAGAACGTTATATTGGTTGTCACCTGATATGCGAAATAAGTTAATTCTTGTTGCAATTTTGCATTCATAAGATATTAAGCTAAAGGAGAGGTAATATTCGTACCTGTCAGCACCAAGTCTTGGAATCTGAAATGTTGATCATTCTTGACGTTTTAGGATACTTCACGTGTCTCATATATCTGTAATAATAGCATTATTGAGAATGTTCATAATTTTCAGCGAATGTGGTCCAACGCAGGTGATGTGTTTCGACTTTGTACTTCCGCCATAAAACTATTTTCACAGAATAGCTTTACCCATCCCATGACTGGCGGATGAGTAGGCATATTAGCAGATGATACAATTGTGAATGGAAGGTGACATCATTAAAAAATTGCCAATAAATGTAGAGAGATTTGAAAATGGTTGAAGTCAAGTGAAATGGTTGTTATTGTTGGTGGTGGTGGTGATAAGATTCTATGGAAGCAAACTGCTGAGGTCATCGTTCCCTAGGCTTACATACTGCTTAATCTACTTTAAGCTTACTTACGCTAAGGACAACACACACATATACCCGAGGGAGGACTCGACCTCCGGCAGGGGAGCCTTGCGAACCATGGCAAGGCGCCCTAAATTGCGCAGCTTCCCCGCGCGGCGCAAGGATTGGAAAGTAACTCCCGACATAAATTAACATGTACTTGGGCTAAGTAGACTTCAGTATCTAATGTTAGTCGATTGTTTCATCGGCATTCAACCACTAGTCTCAGTAACATCGTCCAAGTATAGAGGAGTTTCTCTCCAGAACTATTTGTGTTCATCTGGAATGTTGATCATTCTTAATGTTTTAGGATACTTCACTTGTCTCATATATCTGTAATAATAGCATTTCTGAGAATCTTCATAATTTTCAGCGAATGTGGTCCAACACAGGTGATGTGTTTCGACTTTGGACTTCAGCCATAAAATTATTTTCGCAGAATATCTGAATAAGGCTGCAGCTAGTTGCAAAATTATACTCCTTCGGAAGGACACAAAAGGAGGATCTGAAAATTTTATTTTTAGATAATATTTACGAACAAGTTATCATGCGACTGATATATAATTTCCAGGCAACATCCATTCTTTGTTTTACATTGTCAGTAGTGCAGTAAATGAAATTATCTTCAACGCGACATTTTCTCCCCTTTCCTGTCTTATGAAATTTCCTTCTGGCAGCAGATGGTCGTTTTTATTTGGCGCTGGCTGATTTGCCACTATTTATTTTTCTGTATTACAGTGAGAAACTATTGATTCTAAATTTTAATCTTCGTTGAATTATTGGTCGTACTGACGTAATCTGTTAATACGATCGTTCGCAGACTCGCTAAGTCCCGATTACAAGTAGTGCGAGATAAACATTTGTACATCGGCTTCAGCTATCGAACGCGTCTCCCCTAAAGCGCGGTGGCCATTCACAATGGAGCCCCCACCATTACTTTCGTTTAGTCCCCCACTGTTTGAGACGCTACGGGCCAAGGCACTTTTTTCGTAGTATGCTGACAGTCTTTCTGCAAGCGTGCTACCCGCGAGTGGAGCAGTGTAGAGAGAAACTGGGACCGTCCTCTAGTATACTGGATATTACACAAGGTGGTCCATTCATCTTGACAGGGCCAAATATCTCAAGAAATAAGCGTCAAACGAGAAAACTACAAAGGAGGAAACTTGTCTAGCTCGAAGGGGGAAACCAGATGGCGCTATGGTTGGCCCGCTAGATGGCGCTGCCATAGGTCAAACGGATATCAACTGCGTTTTTTAAAATTGGAACCCCCATTTTTATTACATATTCCTGTAGTACGTAAAGAAATATGAATGTTTTAGTTGGACCACTTTTTTCGCTTTGTGATAGATGGCGCTGTAATAGTCACAAACATATGTCTCACAATTTTAGACGAACAGTTGGTAACAGGTAGGTTTTTTAAATTAAAATACGTTTGAACATTTTATTTCTGTTGTTTCAATGTGATACATGTACCTTTGTCAATTTATCGCCTTCCGTACTGTTCGCACATGCATTGAGAATGCGCTGACGCATGTTGTCAGACGTTGTCGGTGGATCACGATGGCAAATATCCTTCAACTTTCCCCACAGAAAGAAATATGGGGACGTCAGATCCGGTGAACGTGCGGGCCATGGTATGGTGCTTCGACGACCATTCCACCTGCCATGAAATATGCTATTCAATACCGCTTCAACCACACGCAAGCTATGTGCCGGACATCCATCATGTTGGAAGTACATCGCCATTGTGTCATGCAGTGAAACATCTTGTAGTAACATCGGTAGAACATTATGTTGGAAATCAGCTCCATTTAGATACCCATCGATAAAATGAGGGTCAATTATCCTCAATCCCATAATGCCGCACCATACATTAACACACCAAAGTCGCTGATGTTCCACTTCTCACAGCGATGGTGGATTTTACGTTGCCGAATAGTGCGTATTATGCCGGTTTACGTTACCGCTGTTGGTGAATGACGCTTCGTCTCCTAATATAACGCGTGCAAAAAATCTGTCATCATCCCGTAATTTCTCTTGTGCCCAGTGGCAGAACTGTACACGACGTTCAAAGTCGTCGCCAAGCAATTCCTGGTGCATAGAAATATGGTGCGGGTGCAATCGATGTTGATGTAGCATTCTCAACACCGACGTTTTTGAGATTCCCGATTCTCACGCAATTTGTCTGTTACTAATGCGCTGATTAGCAGCGACAGCAGCTGAAACACCTACTTGGGCATCATCATTTGTTGCAGGTCGCGGTTGACGTTTCACATGTGGCCGAACACTTCCTGTTTCCTTAAATAACGTAACTATCATGCGAACAATCCGGACACTTGGATGATGTCCAGGATGCCGAGCAGCATACATAGCACACGCCCGTAGCCATACATCAACATGATATCGACCTTTCCCGCAATTGGTAAACGGTCCATTTTAACACGGGTAATGTATCACGTAGCAAATACCGTCCGGACTGGCTAAATGTTACGTGATACCACGTACTTATACGTTTGTGACTATTACAGCGCCATCTATTACAAAGCGAAAATAGTGGTCCAACTAAAACATTCATATTTCTTTACGTACTACACGAATATGTGATAAAAAATGGGGGTTCCATTCTAAAGAAACGCAGCTGATACCACATACTTATACGTTTGTGACTATTACAGCGCCATCTATTACAAAGCGAAAAAAGTGGTCCAACTAAAACATTCATATTTCTTTACGTACTACACGAATATGTGATAAAAAATGGGGGTTCCATTTTAAAGAAACGCAGCTGATATGCGTTTGACCTATGGCAGCCTCATCTAGCGGGCCAACCATAGCGCCATCTGGTTTCCCCCTTCAAGCTGGACGAGTTTCATTCTTTGTATTTTTTTCGTTTGATGCTTATTTCGTGAGATATTTGGCACGGCCACTATCAATGGACAACCCTGTACAGACTGAAAGGTGGCTGTACACATATGGAACGGACTGGAGGTGGTCAGCCGCGTATGCTGCACAGCGATGAGGTGGGGGCCCATCCAGGGTTGGGAGGACAACGCCACTCTTTTCGGCCCGCGGCACGGCACGTCTGCGTCGAAACTTCCGGTCCGGCAGCGTGCGGCGTCCGGGCCGTGCTGGGCTTACTGGAGGGGGATCGATAGCAGAGGGCCGCGCTGGCTCCCTGCCTCTGGCCGCTGCAGTGCGGGCCAGACCGGAGCGGGGCTCCACATCGCACCGAGCGACTCCGTCGCTGCCGGGGGGCCTCAGCCCGGGAGCTGCGGGCCGCTGTGTTGCGTGCACCGCGGGGTGGCCTACCCGCTAGGGGTGGCAGGTTGCAGCACAGGCGTTCCGGGCACAAGGCACACGCCTACAACCGTCTCTCTCTCTCTCTCTCTCTCTCTCGTCCCTCACTAAATAATATCTTGATATATACATTGCAGTTTCATGCAGTTGGCTAACGACTGTGTTTTCCCTAGTTTGTGTGCCTCAGCTTCCAGATAATCACCATCACCGTGTTGTAAAGTTCTCCTTCAAACAGAAATCCCTCCATCTTCTCCAGACTTCCCGTCACTTGTCGCTTCTGTTGCTCAGTCTACTCCTCTCTTCCTAATGCTTTATTCCACACTTTTGAAGCACTTGTCTCTTGTCCTTCATCTTGCTCTCCTGCCCATCACCTTCATTTCGTGCATTTTTCTAGCCTTCCACGTCTTCTCCATTCACTTCGAATGCCCATACCATTTTAATCTGTTTCCAGTGCTTCAGTAACTCTTCTATTTCTCACGTTTTCCATTTTTGCTAAATCTATCGCATTTCTTAAGAACATCACCTCACTTGTTCACACATTGTTTGTTTCCACTTCCATCACGATCAAAGTTTCTACAGCGTTCAGTCGAACTGGTTTATAAAACATGTAGTACTCATATATCAGAATCTTAGTTTCCTGAAGTATTTGTCCGTTTCATGTCAATCTACATTTCCCATAAAACTGTCAGCTTGCCTTTCCCGCCGGCCGGTGTGGCCGAGCGGTTCTAGGAGCTTCAGTCTGGAACCGTGCAACCGCTATGGTCTCAGGTTCGAATCCTGCCTCGGGCATGGATGTGTGTGATGTCCTTAGGTTAGTTAGGTTTAAGTAGTTCTAAGTTCTAGGGGACTGATGACCTCTGATGTTAAGTCCCATAGTGCTCAGAGCCATTTGAACCATTTTTTGCCTGTCCCATTCATTTCCTACACTTTCCTGCGTTTTACTGCACAGGTACTTGAAACTACTCACTGTTTTCAACTTCTCCCGACCAAGTGTCATATTTGCTGCAAGTCAATACACTTTTTGTTATGGCTATCATGCCACACTTCATTGCAATATATTTTAGACCATATTCTGTAACTTCTTCCCAAATGTATAACAGCTTAGAGATATCTAACCAAAAACCACGTTTTGCCACATTTGAAAATTAAAAACTTTATTATTGCTACCAGTTAAGACTTAAATTCTTTCAAATGTCGTATATGTTCATCATCAAATAGAAATTCTTTCTATTGTAGTATATGTACAGGCACATACCTGCTCTTCGATTATACTGTGCATTACGTCTAACAGAACACAATATTTGTTCAACATTATCCCGACTTCTGTTAATGGACAATAATATGGGTCATATTTACCATTTGCATTTATGACATATTGAATTCTGCTGGGGACACTTTCCATGAGATAATTCAATGTCAGTGAAGGAATGCCAATCCATTCTTCCGCAACAGATGAAACGAGAGGAAGTAGTGATTTTGAACGCTGGGCTCCGTAGTGAAATGACTTCCTAACTCATTTTAAAGGTGCTCCATTGGCTTTACGTTGAGCTTCTGGGCAGACCAGTTCGTTTCAGGAATGTAGCTGCCCAGAAACCATTGGCTCGCAGGTGCTGCTTTATGCCAGGGTACGTTGTCACTCTAACAGAAACTATCATCGTCTCCCCATATGTTCCTCCACTGTTGTGTTCATATTCCTCGCATTCGGCGTTTCCTTAAGAGCAGTAACGAGACCACACTCTGTCCACGAAAAACATCCAATACTGTTGGGACAACTCCGCCGTGATTGACAGTTAACATTATAAATTATACAATGTTATCCAGATATTTTCCAAACCAAACACTTGCATCGGATTGCTACGGGGTGTAGCGTGTTTCATCATTCCGTATCACTTGTTCCTAGACTGGTAATCAAATTGGATGGCGGTAAATGCAAGGCTTGCAAGGGGCTGGAGGGGGGGGGGGGTTCAACTTCAATTGTTGCTTAGCATTAACTACAAAAATGTTTGGATTGTGAGGAACTCTTCGACGTTTGTACCGCACTCTCTAAGACTCCTTACGGATAGTCATTCTGTTGGCTGGAATGCTGGTAGCATTTTAGAGTTCGCTAGTGATTCCTTTGGCTGTGTAGAGGTCAAGTCGTGACTCCTAGTGTGGCGGATGAACTGGGTTGCTGACAACTCAGGATGGAGTGCGATTACCCGTCTTCGACATGGGACACGGTGGTTTGGCGGTGAGCTGGTTAAACGACGAACCGTCAGTAAAACGTCCTTCATTAAAATAATCTTCTATTCAAGAGGGTACAGAAACGGAAACATAGCTGGAGAGGATGTCGCCACGGTCGCTGGAACGTGCCGGCGTTTTCGCCAATCAGTCAGGAAGGTTGCGCGTTGAAAGGGGTGGGCGGGGGGGAGGCGGGGGCGGGGGAGCGGCTGGCGTGCGTTGGTGCCAGAGGGGCTGCAGAGAGACTGACGCAAAGTGGTGCTCTGTCGACGAGAGACGGTCCTGTACCGTCAGCGTGTAGCACACCGGATTTGCCTGTGCTAACCTGACGCATGGCTGGATGGCATGCGCCCACTCTGGCAACTGGAGTGCAATAACGTAAGCTCGCCTAGGACTGCGGAGAGCGGCGGAGCAGTTGGGCACCTAGGTGTCCCAGGTTCGAACACACGTACCTCGAGGGTGCTGACTATTGGCAGAAGTTAATCACACAGCTGGTGACTATACGGTGCCATGGCTCCAAATGGACGGCACGCAGACTTCAGCTCAGGCAGAGCCATCCAGGAAGCTCTGGCGATAGTGACTGGCTGCTACATCTTCAGCTGACAGCGGTCTTCTCATCGTACGCATCGGCTGGTGCTGTCGGCATTTCTGGGCAAGCTGAGCACTCCTGGATACTATTGAGCGTAAGTGAGTGATTTGTGTAGCATATATGTCATCCAGCGCTTCAGTGTTTCTGCAATGGCGCCGCTGCCACCCCAGAACTCATAGGACGATGGAGCAGCTGTGCGTTCCTGTTGAGTGACATTGACTTAATTTTCTGGGTTTACCACCTAGTCAGCTCCTCCAGAAGCCCTTCTGGAATTGCAACATGGCATTCAGAGGCAATGGCTGCCGTCATACATATTGTGAGTGGATTGAATGAGTGTTATTATATACTGAGTACACATTGTTCCTTCATTGCGCCTTGTCATCAGGATGACTAGCGTTTGTCCCCTCTGTGACGTCGACCTACTGATCGATGAAGAAACATTTCCTTTCATATGCCAAAGCCGTGGTGCAGTAGAAGATTTCATGTGAGTTTCTGCAGCCTCCCTCCCCAATATTCGACGGTCCCTGTTCATAGCTACTTGAAGTTCGCTGATTGTCCTAACTTCCTCTTCAGATTCACATCACCAGGTGTGTACCTGGGCTCCTTTTGAAGAGTTGAAATGTTGCCGATATATTTGTTAGTCAGATAACATCCAGTGACTTGTCCACGTTCTAAGCCCTTCTTCTGAGCCATCCATTCTCCTGTTACTGCCGCTCCACAGGCAGCACAACATTCCCCATCTTCTTTTATTCTAACTAGATCACTTCTCATGACATGTAGTGATCAATCCGGCATAACATAGGGGGTTACGAGTGCATTTGATGACATAGTATTGCCCTACATTGTCGACAAATTGGATCTTGTGAACATGTTGAGAGGTATGTAGCTCGTCAAACATCTTACTACTCCTCCTTTAGGCAGGATAACGCAAACAACGAAAGTTACAGGGCCTAAAGGTTAAGCGCCTCCAACTCACTCTAAAGCGAGAATAAATTTATTTACATCCTTCTCTACTTATGGAATGCTTCCTCGTTTCAGGTAATCACAGCCACTGGTGTCACCACCAGTTTCAAATAACTGCCCCAAAGACCTGCGAGGGAGAACAACATACATGACTGTCATCATATAGATTAAAATTTCCAGAACACTGTAACGTATTCGATGTGTATTAATTCTAGGTATTCGGGATTCTTGAAGGTTGCCGCAAGTTGTTTGTTAATCTGAAGAAGTTTTGACTCAAATGTCAATAGTCTGTTGGGCTTTAAGTCTTCATGTAACAGTATTCTTCTTAGTACTTTTCTTGACTTCTAATACAGGTCCCATTACTAGATATATATGTATTATATGTACAGCTCACAGCCACACCATTTATAAGCTAGTGCTTCCACCCAAATAAACGAAATATTTCTCAATGTTGTGGCACAGCGTCAAAGATGGCTCTCATTCGATACAGGGGATCGTTATCACAAGTATGTTCTCCGCTATTCTACCAGTGGTTGATGAGGAAACGACACGAACAAGCAACCAACCAACCATCTGTCAGAAGTGTTTGATGACTGTCTTGTAAGGCGAACGTGCAGAGCATATAAGTGGTGCCATTCATCATTTTTCCAAGGCTTGCACAAAAAAAAAAAGTCAGCTCAACTGGCTATTGTACAATTAAAAGTACAGAATGGGGAAAGTAAAACTAGACGCGAAAATATTTCATGTACAGGAGAAGCTCTGACAACTACTGAAAAAAAAGCACACATCTCTTTTGTACATGGAGAAATTAAATCATTTGAGTGAATTTAATAACTGACATGGCAACATTCATTGAGCCACCACTGTAGCATTAGATTAATAACTGCATTTGACGAAATTTTCAGTGGGTGCCGTTTTCTAGAGAACTTTTAAATTTTGCTGGTGCGAATGAGGGATAATAGTTTTTTATATGGCTTTGAGATTGGTCAGGGATGTTACAACCAACAACGTGGATATTAATAATGTGTGGATAAATCCCTTTAAACAAGTACGATTTTATCCATTTAATATTTACTCTACTATGCAAACTGTTATTTTGTCTCAAGGGAAAATTCGTACCCTTAAATCTCACTATGCTGTGATTAACATCACTTTGGGACTGGCAGATGCAGTGGCGGGGGGTGGAGTGGGGGGGGGGGGCAGTGTTGTCAGCCACGCTTCAGGAGCTGTTTCACGCACCTTCAAAGCCGGCAGCATAGCGAGCACGTGACGCTCGTGAAGGAACTACGATTGGATGGTGGTTGGCCCCTGCCACTCGACTAGCTAATATCAACCACAGAGTAATTTTAAGCAGAGTGTAACAATGTTTTGATGTACTTGTGTTGCGGCCTCGTCCACACAAACCTGAAAATTATATATATGAAGATGATACAATCTTCTTATCGATAAGGCTTCCCGGAAGATGATCTTCGTCAGTGTGGATGCACTCACATTGCTCGAACTCTTACGGGAATCGGTAGATTGACTGCCGCGAGTAATGAGTATAGTCGGCAGGGGCACTACAAATGTAGTTTGTGGACAATAAGTTGGAAATGTCGGTCTCACGGGGAGCGTGGCAGAGATAAGTCCCTGGAGTCGCAGTATCCTCTGCGTCATCCATGGCTCAATCGGCAGTCGGCCTTAGGCTGTGGAGCGTTACGGTACGTCCCTGCCGCTCCGTGTCGCGTTTCTTTGTGTGTTGTTGTTTACCACGTCAACGCGCTAGTGTTTAGTGTTATAGTTACGTTCCTGACATCCGATGGCTCTTTCGTATCGGAAAGCCACGATCAAGCTGCATTTCGGCACTAAGTACTCTAGACCCAAGGCCACGCGACGTGATACATGGTGACCCGAAAGAGCTGCCGGGTGTCTATTTATCTATCTTCTCCAGCGTTGTATATCTTAAGTTCACTGACGATGAGGCCTATGACGAACATCTCAGATGCTCGGTGGAAGGTTATAGGTTCTGCCACTCTGACGGAAACGTGGGTGTGGTAACGCTTGAACGTGCTGGATTGGGAATACAGTATGTGCGCGTGTTTGAGCTACCCTTTGAAGGTCCAGGTCACCCTTGCTCTTCGACCCTACAGCGCAGTCCTCGGCCCAGCCGCTGTGGCCGAGCCGTTCTAGGCGCTTCAGTCCAGAACAACGCAACTGCTACGGTCGTAGTTTCGAATCCTGCCTCGGGCATGGATGTGTGTGATGTCCTTAGGTTAGTTAGGTTCAAGTAGTTCTACGTTCTAGGGGACTGATGACCTCAGATGTTAAGTCCCATAGTGCTCAGAGCCATTTTAACCATTTTGAACAGTCCTCGGCCATACGGACGAAAAGTGGAAGACCTTCGAAACTTACCCTGTCCTTAACGGGGTGCGACAGGCTCGTATTGAACTGCACCGCCATATACCTTCGTATCTCACGATAGCCGGTTGCATGCCGATAGTTATTTACGACGGTCATCCGGGGACCTGCTCTAGATGTGGACGGGTAGGACACATTCGTACCGAATGCCTGCAACGCCATCTATTGCAGACGCCCTCAGCCGATCAAATTCGACCGTCAATCGCGACCTCTATGCCGATTACGTATGTTGCGGCGGCGAGACGGGAGGCGCCAGCTGTCTATGACGACCCTTCTGCATTGGTGCAAGGCATGGAGGCCCTTGCAGCAGTTCCTCAGCAGCCCCCAGCGTCTTCCACCGCCGATGCCTCTGTTGCCTTCTAATCAAGCCCAGGCGCACCGCTACAAGGGCAAGCCGACGGTGCGGTGGAAGTTGAAGAACGTGATTCAGCGTCCTTTCCCTGCCCTGTGCCGGACACAGAGGCGAGACAGCGTAAACAGAAATCGACAAAGCGCCATAAGACACGGCGCATAACAATCGACGCAGTAGAACAGACCGAGACAACAACGATGGGTGATGAGGTGCGTCAGCCCATAGACCGATCAGACACGGGCGACACTAACGTACCACACGGTTCGACGTGCCTCGTGGGTCTGTGCAACGTGGAAAAGCGCGAAATCTCCGAAGCCCCGACCCAGGGGATTCACCCACGACTACGTTGGCTCTCGAGATCCAGTAGTATCGACGTCCCTGGGAAACTGGGCTCAGGAGATGGAGATGCAGGTTGCGTTTCGGGACCCTGAAGACATCCCGATGTCCTTGGCAACGTCTACGTTGACGGCAACAGACTCCTAGGCTAGCATGACCCACATACGTCGCTTCCAATCTCTAGGCCCTAACGACGCTCCACACCACGACTACTACCCACCTGCAATACCTGTAACCTCGACTTTACGGAACAGGCATACCGCCTCGCCACGATCAGTGTCAACGGCATTACTTCTGCTCTCAAAGCCCGTATGTTGAAAGATACGTCACGAGCTGCGGATCTGGATGTTGATTTCCTTCAAGAAGTCCGATCAGGACTCTGTATCGATACCTACAGATGTGGGCGGAGGAGGTACGGCTATTCTGCTCAGGGAAGGGATTATGGCAACTGAGGTATCATATTTACCTTCGGCCCGGGGGGATCGCACTCACCGTTGGTACTGGCCTGGGGGTTCGCACTCTCCGTTGGTACAGTTCGTCTGGTGAACCTGTATGCCCCTTCCAGCACCGACTGAAGGGGAGAACACCACACCTTTTTTATCGAAGACATAGCTCTGCTCCTCCAGGGCAATGCCGACCACTAGGTAGTAGGCGGGGATTTCATTTCTGTGCTCAGACCATCCTACCAGGTGCCGCGCTATGCCACCTGCCCAGCACTTCAGGCACTTCTAAAGAACTTGGCTTTGTTGGACACTTGGGTCATACAACACGGCGACCGAAAGGCATACACCTACTATACTAGTCATTCAGCGAGCCATTTGGATCGAGTCTACGTCACACGCGGCCTGCGGTCGGCACTTGTCGACGCTGAGATGTAGCCGGCATCGTTCACTGACCACCTAGTGTGTGTGTGTACTCTCACCCTCCCCCACCAACGTGTCCGACGAAGTAGAGGTCAGTGGCGCCTCAATGTGCCCCTTCTTGATGAGGTAAACTGCAGACGCGAAGTTGAGTCCACATGAAGCAAATGCCACCAGCGGTTACCCAAGTACGCTTCCTTGCTGGTTACTGCGTGTCAAACCCGCCATATGTACCAGAACATTAGCCAGCTATGAACGAGATAGAGCGCGCTGGTATAGTGTGACCACTGATTTCTACCACACTGCGCTCTGCGAACTGGCTGTGCAACCGCTGTCGCCGGAACGAAAGAACAATAAGCAGAACACCACGTCAAGGCACAGTTGGTACCTATCACCACCGTACGACTCGCAGGTGTGCGGAGCGAGGACAACTGATGATGTTGGCGGAGTACGACCTTCCCTCCACCAAATCATTCAAGACAGGAGAAGACACAAGAGGCAGTTCATTACCGAGGTCGAGACGGAGGATGGACGACGAGCTGAAACGCAAATGGACATCGTCCGAGCGTTCACAGAGTCATTTACACTTCTCTACGAGCGAGAGTACAACATGGATGTAGGAGTCAGGGAAGTCCTATCTGACCTTCCCATCTCTAGGAACCCACAAGATGATCCTACGCTCTAGTCAGAGGTCACTTTGGACGAACTACGACAGGCTATGTTGTGCGGTGCTCCCAACAAAACACCAGGCCCTGACGGGACTCCCTCTTGTATTTTACAAAAGGGATTTTGATATTATGGGCCCAATGTGGATCAGGATTTACAGACAATTCCTGAACCCCGATTTTCAGGTACCATCTTAATTCATTGAGGGTCCCTTGATTCCGGTGCCCAAACCCGGAGGAGGCGGTCGCCCACTTTCTTTTCGCCCATTGACAGTGCTAAACACCGACTACAAGCTGTTGACACACGTCCTCCGCGAGAGGCTCAAATCTGCAGTAATAGCGGCCATTCGCACTCATAAAACCTGTCTCGGAGGCGACACTAACGTGTTTACGACTTTAAGCACCTACAGAGACGTGGTGACGCTCATGCAAACATGTCGCCTCCACGGCCCTCTTGTTGCGCTGGATTTTGACCATGTTTTCCATCGCGTCAAACATGGTTTCCGGCGTGCAGTTATGGAACACATCGGTATCCCGCGCGTGACGACATCAATTGTGCTTCGTTTGATCCATGGGGCTGTCACGAGGTTTATGGTAAACGGCTATCGGTCCACCCCCGTTCGTGTCAACAGGTCCGTCAGACAGGGTTGTACTCTTTCTGCCATATTTTTCACCATTTCCCTCGAACCAGCTCTTCATGGACTGCGGAGACGCTTGGAAGGACTTTGCCTCCGCTCCGTGACCTTTCGATGTGGTGCATACGCTGATGATGTGATGTTCTTAGCACGGACTGATGACGAAATACAAACGGCGCTTTCCTGGCTCCAACAGTATGGCGCGGTGGCAGGCAGTGTGATTAACCTAAGGAACATGGAGTTGGGACGAGGCATGTCTGCAGAACTGGATGTACCGCTGATGCTCAAATGTTTAGGGATATCGCTCCAACGACATATACAACGTACGGCGGCCTTTACGTATCGTAAGGTATTACGACGACTCACCTCAACAAAATCATATCGTTGGACATTTTTCAACGCGCTCAATACGTCAATGTGTACATGGATTCTCACCTTAACCATTACGCCCACGTATTACACGATGGCTTCCAGGATACTGACAGTTTTTGGACACTTGGTGAACGCTGCTGCCGTTTTTAAGATCCGTTTTGTTACTCTTACTTTACCCTTCCAAAAAGGAGGTGTTGGACTAATTTCTGTCAAGCACAGAGCGTTGGCGCTCTACCTTCGCTCAATGCGGCGTCTCTGCCTTCACTAACAGACAGTCCTACTGGCATCCTGATAGCAGAGGTGGCCCCACACAAGCTGTGCCCACCGGTACCCGTTAGACATTTACCGCCCTCGCTATCACATGTTAGGACGTTCCTCGTGGAGCACAGCTATATGTTGGGGGTTATACCGGAGACACTGAATCCGACAGCAAACGCTTGTTATAGTGTTCTCCAACGCTGGAATCCGTCTAACGACATTGTACGGCGCCACCCCACGGTCGACTGGGCGCGGGTTTGGCGAGCCGTGCTCGTGCCCTTCCTGTCATCTTTCCTGCAGCCGACGTGGTACGTGGTCAATAACGAGAAATTTGCGACCCGACGTAGGCTACATGCCATTCACCCAGTTGACGACTCTATGTGCCACCGTTGCGCGACGTTGGACACGGACGAACACAGACTGAACTGTGGCCCCGCACGCGAGTGCTGGAAACTGATCCGCCACATACTGGCTTTCCTGCTACGCCGCCCCTATGTTTCGATTGTGCTCCTGAACCTCCTTCATCCCGACGCTGCCTATATTCCCGATGACCCGAATGAGTGCGGTCAATTGGGTACAAGTAAGAGCGATTACAGTACATGTACCGCGACGGGGAAAAGGAAGTTCTCGATTTGTGGCAATACATGATGGACGAGTTCCTGGTCTTAACGAACAGAACGGAATTCCGGGACCTTTTTCTAACTATTTGGGATCGTCATTCATGGACCCACCGCTCGGCTGGGGTGTGCTGGGTAAGAGAAGAAATTAACTTGCAGAGTGATGTTTCCACGATTCACCTACGGTCTCTGACTGTGTGCAGCGGCCCCAGGTGCTGCAACGGTTGATGACTGGTGATGTCCATTGCAATGACGACCGCCTCCTACTGGCCATCCACTTCGGTAAGGTGATCCCACCGGACAAGATAGCCCTTTTCAGTTCACATTAACGGCATAATTTTTGGCGTATGACTCCCTTGTTTTTGTTGCGTCATACATTACAAAATAAATAAATAAAAAAGTATTCATGGTGGCTAGGACTCGGAATTCGACCCCTACCCGCCTTGCCTCCTCCAGCCCGCCTCTGACTGTGAAAAAAAAAAATAAAAATGTAATGTATATTAAACTTGGTCGACAGGCTGGGGTAGATTTCCGGGCGGTGCATTTGTTTTTAATTTATTGTTCCGTTTCCGTATACAAGAGGTAGAAAAATGCAGTAATCGTTTTTGCCATAAAATGGACAAAACCTTTTTAATCAATTAAAAAAGTCGGTAGAGCACTTATCCGCCAAAGGCAAAGGTCCTGAGAAAAAAAAAGACGGATAGAATGTCTGCCATGTAAGCAGGAGATCCCGGGTTCAAGTCCCGGTCGGGGAACTCATCTTCAACTGTCACTCTTGATATTTATCAACCCGATGAAGCAGCTAATGGTCTGGATTTTATTGCAATTTGAAACTGAAAATTGTTTCTTCTGTATCCACAAATGACTGTAAAAATCATGAAAGCATTTAAAGACGTGCCTCATCTGTACAGAAGTCTTGCAGATTAGTCCCGAAATGCAATTACGCTATCACACGTTGGTGGGAAACAGCTTATTATCACTATAGAATTATTAGATGTATCAAGGAACAAGAAATTAATTTCTCAGTGATCTCCGTCAGAATTCACTGATATCGCTGTTAAATAATATCATACATTTGTTTCTTAGCAATACAAAACGAAATGGTGTAAAAATCGTTGGCTGAACGGACAGTCTTTCTCGTCTGTCGGTGTATGGCCCGGTGAGCAGTCCAGTCCTGTCTGCCTCTTTTTCTCTGTTTGATTTTTGGTGTCTTCATAATACCGAACACACCGGAAATTTATTACTTCTACGTATCGAGCCAGTACAAACGTACCGGTTGCTACTAGAGCACGTGCCTCATAGTTTAGCACGGTCGCCTGAGGCATATCCTCCCCTCACCCCATCTGCAATAGTTCATGTTTACTACACTCTGCCTACACCTATTCCGTATACTGCTGTCAGCTACAAGGACAAGACAAAAAGTAATGGTAATTTTTAAAAGAGAATATTGTTATTGGGAAAGCAACATTTCAACATAATATCCGTAATTCTTGGTCCATCTCATGACAACCTTCCTCACTGTGTCCCGGAAGAGACTTTGTGACACCATGCGTACCCACACTTTGTAACATATTTGCTTCTGCAGCTGAGGTTGTCATAATGTGGAATGAAGAAGCAGCAACAGAAGCTACTACAGATACACAAATGTAATGGAAATCGACTTGTATGCTGATTGGCAATGCACTAAAAGCTATAGTAGGTGTTAAACTGCAGCTGGAGCAGCTATTCCTGAAGTTTTCCAATTATGAAACTTTATTTCATACTGACGCTACTTGACAGCTGTATTGTCAGTTGACTCAGCGATATCAGTACAGCTGTCAACAGATTTTTTTAGAAAAAGGCGAAGCAAATAAAGTTTGCACTGGAGAGGACCGCTGCAAACACAGTCGAAACGTCGGTTGTGTCACATAATGACACGGCCAAATGTACACAATGGTTTTACTCAAAATAGCGAAACAGTTGTGATTAAAACGTGAAAAATTTAGAAATTAGTTTTTGATGGAATTTACACGAAGTTTAAAGTGTTGAACATATTTTGCTTAGCTTTAACTAAAATCAGTCGACTAGAAAGTAAAGATAAAAAATATATGTTTGAAACCTATTGCAGAAATGGTGATGCTGTGTAAAAAGGATGACTCTACCTTCCTTTTATTAAAAACTAGAAGAATGATTTTGCTGAAGGAAAATGTTGGGCATTGTGAAGGATGGAGAGTGTGGATAAGAATACAAGTGACTATTAGGTAGTGTGTATGGTGCAATAGACAGATGTTGAGGTGAGTAGGAGGCAGGCCTTAGTATGGAAAGGAGAATGAATACGGAAAGAAGGAGAGGGAAGAGGGAGCCCCGACGTTGATAAATATCGAAGCTGATTTCATTGTTTAGAAGGAGTCGGTTGAAGTTGCGTTGGAATAGGAGAGTGTGTACATGCTGGTATAGTAGGATGTGTTGGTGTAGCGCCACAGGATACCAGGATTGGTTACCAGAGGAGAAATATTGGAATTGTTGTAATGTGTTTTCGGGTAGTGTAGGCGTTCCGGTGAGTTAGGAGGAGTAGGAAGTAAATAAGACAGTAGGGAACCCATGTGGGGGAAGGCGAACGGATACAGAGAGCAAGACGGAGAGAATTTAGCTCAAGGATTTGAAGGGAGTGACAGTTTATGGGTGGAGCGACTATCCAGGAAGATTGGCATAGTATGTCAGTATTTTGTAGATGTGGACTACAATGTAAGACTGCAATCCTCGTGCCCATCTGGTACGAAGTTTTATTAGTTTAAGTACATTGTGGGCTTCCTCTTGGATTGTCATTAAATATGGTTCCAAAGTTACCTGCATTCGAGATTTAGTCGAAAATATTTTAGTGTGTTAGTTGATTGGATGGGTCAGTTGTAAATGCTAAAGTAAAGGTCATGGATGCGGACATTGTTGGATTTATCTACGGGAGTAGTGACTGATTAAGGAAAACTGGTCAAGATGGAGTTGGAGATATCGCTGAGATTTTTAGAGTGTTGGTGTTTCCTGAGTTATGGAAAGCTTTGCTTTTAGTGTTACACTGTTCTCGTCGAGCGTATTATGTCTGAATACTGAAATACAGTGTGTTTTAGAAGTGATGGTCAATAATTCACAGATAGAAAGCACAGGTCAAAAGTAGCTAAAAAGCTCCAATAAGCATCGGGTCCACAAATCAACCGTTGCCGAGGTCTCGCATTAATTCTACTTGGGAACCAACTGTCAAAGCCCTTGGACACTGCATTGGTATCTCAAGGTTTGGAATCGACTATCTGTTTACGCAAGTGCAATTGCTTTCCTTTCCGCCTTCATGCACTGTGCCGTACCGGCCTAGCAATCAGTTACGAACGTTAAGGCATCATGGACAGAGTTTACTCCGATGGAGAGTAAGCTGACATGTACTTCGTGTATGGCAAAGCGAAAGGTAGTGTCCTTGGGGCTGCAGGATTGTGTGAAGGCGCTATCCCTCCCCGCAGACAGCCCGATAGGTGCAAATTTAGCCGGTTACATAAGCGTCTTAGGGAAACCGGGAGTTTCGCACACGATTACGAGAAAGTTAACCCAGCTGCATAATAACTGATCTTGAGAAAAGGGTGTTACGCATTGTACACGAGCGTCCGAGTACTTCAACAACGAGGATTGCTACCTGAGTCACAGAAGTGTGTGGCAGATTTTACATCGGCAAGTACTCTATTCCTATCACCTCCACTGAGTGCAAGCCCTCAACAATGCAAACTCCCCCCTAAAGAGAATTTCAGCCAAGGGGTGTAACAACAGTTTATCCTGAATACCCTGCTTCTAGGCAGCATTCTGTTCACGGATGAGACTGGAATTAGCCGTGAAGATATTTTTAATTACCATAACTGACACATTTGGGCCGATGTCAGTCCTAATGCGACACACATATCACGACAGCAGCAGTGTTCTTCGTTGAATGTCTGGGTAGGAGTGCTCGGAGACCACATAACTAGACCACACTTCCTACCACAGAGACTAATCGGACAGCAGTACATACGGTTTCTGCGGACTGTACTTCCAAACGTACACGATGACGTCCCACTGAACCAAAGTCTGAACATGTGGTTCGTGCATGACGGTACTCCAGCACATTTTCATTTACGAGTGCACTGGCTTCCAGTTCGGACGTATTATCAACATTGAATAGGTAGAAGAGAGCGTATGCCTCCAAATCCCTTCCGGGGTCGTGTCAAAAGCCTGGTCAATGTTACCGAGAACAACTCTATTGAGATCTTGCGGAAGGAAGCAGCCTTATAGCATTTACAGAGTATCCCAGGGCTGCCAGAGACAATTTACAACTTTATTATTTCAAAGGCGGGTTCCGTGTTGGATTCAGACGCATGAACAACTTTTAGAACACCTACTTTAACTTTTCAAATTGTTCAAATGACTCTAAGCGCTATGGAACTTAACATCTGAGGTCATCAGTCCCCTAGACTTAGAACTACTTAAACCTAACTGACCTAAGGACATCGCACACATTTTATTTATTTATTGCCAAATTATAGACCTGCCACCTGATGTTTGAAAAAGGTCGTATTTCTCACAATTTTCGCTTTTCATCTTTTTACAGTTTTCTTTTCTTTTGCTTTATCTACAACATTTACAAAGAATGATACTTTTCAAAATAACAAAAATTTAAGTTTGAAATATAAATGAAATTTTGTTGTTTTTTAAGAAGAATATAAAAAGAAGGTAGGATAGATTTGTTAGTACCATCATCGAATGTGACTGACGGTATACTTCGGAATGGTTTCTTCGAGCCGTTGACCGCCAGTCACACACACACACACACACACACACACACACACACACACAAATGGTTATTAGTAGAGAGATAATGTTGCTTATCCTATTTATTCTAATCCTATGTATTACCTACTTTAGGTGCCCATCCACGTACAGCATTTGGTGTTTTCTTGGCTAGATCACCAGCACTTTTGCTTATGTACTGTCACATCTCAGCTTCCTCTCCGTTCCTCCTCATTGTCACTATTTTCGCTGTCACTGTGGGTATGTCTATTGTTCGCGTATTGCCCGAAGAAAAAGACAGTGTATTCTGGGGAACCTTCTTCCCCGCATGTGCATGTTGTAGGTGTCTGCCTCAGACTCACTCGGTTTAAGTCCGTTTCCGGTTAAGAAATGTACCATACCGCGGCTGGGATCGATGTGTCTCATTCTCAACCCCTCCCTTATGTCAGGGAGGAAGTCGTGCAGTCTACATCCCTTATCACTTACGTCCCACTCACCTCGCCATGTATCCAAACACCAACTTTTAAGGTGACGTATCGTCTTTATCGGCACACCGGTTATTATGTGTACCTTATCTAGTCTCCTCACCTTTAACCAGTTCCTTGGAGCTCTGTATTTGATTGTGATATCCGCGCCCTAGTCAGGATTCGAACCTGCGACTGTAGCAGCCACGTGGTTCCGGACTGAAGCGCCTACAACCGCTCGGCTACAGCGGCCGGCTGTATTTTAAAGATGCCATGTGATTCTAGACAATAATGAACCGCAACAGAAAATGTCTTGTATCTCGACAATGGTTGATTTGTGGACCCATAGTTATTGGAGCTTTTTAGCTACTTTTGGCCTGTACTTTCCATATGGGTATTATTGAGCATCACTTCTGAATCCCTCTGTATTCACAAACTAGAGAGAGTGAAAAATAAGTTTACAAATTGCCGAATATGATGGTGGTGAGGGTGGTATGGTATGGATATTTAGACATTCAGTCGGCATTTAGCGGAATAGACTGACAGAGACGTTTACGTGCTGACGGATGGCGGCCATTTGCATAACTGGTGACGTCAACTGCGCCACTGCATGCTGCACGCCACGTGTGCGGCCGCCTGTGCCTGAAGATGTCGCGCGTGTCGGTGCCGGCGCGGCAGTTCGCAGCGGCTCTGGAGGCGGCAGCTGCTGGACAAATATTTGCGCGACGGGCAAGGCGTGGGAAGAAGCGCTGCGGCCCGCCGCTCCCGGAACGAAATTCATTCCGCGAGCCGCCGCCGCCGGCGCTGCCGCCGTGTTTACTTACTCCTGTTTCATCAGGCCGTGCGCCGCCGGAGAGCGTTCAGAAGGCAGCGGCAACTTTAATCTTGCAGCTTGTCGGGCAATCTGTATGATTTAAATTTGCGTCGGCGCTTCTGCTAGGTAAAACGTTATCAGTGTATGAAGCTGGCACGCTATTCTCTGTTTATACGTAATTGAAATTGCTTTAAAAACGGGGAATTTCGATTATACTCTTTAACAATCCTCCTCACCCCTCCCCCCTTTCGTACTGCTACACATATCATTAAATTGAAATCCCCCTCGGCGTTTTCCTGTCTGTATATGAAGGCTAATAGCAGGAACTAATGTAGGGATGTTGATATTGTCCTCATTAACAGACATGATGATTCATGACAAAGGTTTGTGTACACTGTTCATAGTTAGGATAATAACGAGGCTCATGCGCTTGCCCCGCTACTGCACCTACCCGACTACCGCGTGTGATGCGCATGCGCGAACTAACGCGTAGCACTTAAGCAAGGCGACAGTAGCTGCATAATATCAATTTTTTTTAGAAAAGGGATATTTATTGTCTATAATAGAACATACAGTCACCATTAATCTTTATTTTAGAATTTCCATTGCCAACCTTTGCCCAAATAAAAAGATATTCATCTTTCTTCTTGCAGACAAAGTAAATGGCCTTTCTGGAACAATGGTCCCATACGTAACTTCAGCAAGTAATCCTGTACTCTCTGTGATACTCCAAGTTTTCCAAGCCAAGATGTTAGAATCTGGGAATGCTTCAAGCTCTCCATAATCAGCATGATTGCCCCACATAACGGCCAAGGTCAGCCATGTACTGCCTCCAAAAACAGATTGTATATCACACTTGAACTCCATCTGTAGTCCACGAAAAACATTAGAGCCACCCATAAACTGTTGCTTATTAAACTGTCCATTCAAATCAATATCTATTGCTCCAAGCGTTTCATACACAGTAGCACTACGTCGCCAGCGACGTTGATACCCTCGTCGCAAACGCATTGCTGAGGCACGTTATGTTATCTCTTAAATATTTGACTGGCGTCTGGAGTGATGTAGCGTGCCAATGACTTGAGCGAGGAGGTGTTCACCTACAGATGTGGCCCCATTTGGCAAGAAAAGAGTGAAGTAAACAGCCGACTCATGTCCCCGGAGAAATCTGTAGATTCACGAATTGCACAAAAAAGTGGAAAGACCTAAAACACTAGACATAGCCGCACCTAATACAGTGTAGGAGACCCGCTAACATTGAAAACAGCTTCCAGTCGTGACGCAGTGGATAAATAAAGGCCCTGAATGGTTGTGAAGGGAAATCGTATACCATCCTTCCTGCAAAAAATGTGGAAAGTGCAAGTATCGATGTTGGAGTCTGATAGCGAATATGCACTTTTCTCTCCAAAGTAGGCCACAGAGGCTAAATGGTATTGATCTGCGGTGGCCTGCTGCAGTCATGGACTGTGCAGCTGATCCTAGCTGAGGTTCGAGTCCTCCCTCGGGCATGGGTGTGTGTGTTGTCCTTAGGGTAATTTAGGTTAAGTAGTGTGTAAGCTTAGGGACTGATGACCTTAGCAGTTAAGTCCCATAAGATTTCATACACTTTTTTTTGCGGTGGGCAGCGGAGATGCGACAATTCATCCTCGTGCTCACAACACCAGTTCTAGACGGTGCTAGCCGTGTGGTTAGGGTCCCTGACGTCTTGGAACACAGCGTCAGCATTGGGGAACAAACACTGTACCATCGGATGGACCTGACCAGCCAAAATGGTCACATAATACTTGGTAGTAATGCGACCTCGCAGGGTAACAGTGGAACCCTATCGAATATCACGACATGGCTACCCAAATCATCAGTGAAAGTACGCCATGTTTGACTCTTGGGACGCAAACTTAGAAACAGTGTGAAACAAGACCTATCCTACCAAATGACATTCTTCCATTGCTCCACAGTCCATGTTTTATGGCTGCCTCACCGTGGTTTCATGTTAGGGGTGTTTGGATCACTGATGAGTGGTTTAGGAGTTCCATCTCGCTCTTTAATTCTCTTCTTATGGAGCTCTCTTCGTATTTCTAGGTGCTGACAGTCAGCCGCGCGTGGCTCATGTTCCCGCCATAATGTATTTTACACCCTGTTTTTTAACTTCCAGCTCACTACGTTAATTTAAATTACTACTTCCACAGCGTTGCTGCTTTGCCTGACCGTGAGCGGCGTTAGCAGCGCGTGTCGATATATCCCCTCTCGCAGTGTCTTTGCTCGTCTGCTATTACTTCCCGGTCGTTGTCTGTCGTAGGGACGTTCGGATTGCGAGTTGGCTTCTGCCGGTCATTTGGAACGCGTCTGGAGCACAGTCCGGACCTGACAGTCGGGGAGTTGCAATGCGGAACTAGTGCATTCTGGTGGAGCAGCAGTGATTTCTGCGTCGACATGGCACACTCGACCATTCCCGCCACGCTTCAGTTCAGCCGGGCCACGGTCTTGGTGGATTGACGGTCGGCCGTTCTACCGGACGACGTGTATTGGCTCTCCGATCGTTCGTGAGTCGGCTGTGTGTGTGTGCATCGTCTCCCGATTTCTCTTCGTGTGTGCTTAATTACTGTTGGATATCGTTCAAGTCTTCATGCAAGTGTTTGTCAGGTTGTTTGCGTAGTTGGTGTATTTTCCTTTGACAAGTTATTTAAATGTTGACGGCATACTGGCTCTGAGAGATCGGTCGTCTGCTCGGGCGACGTGTAACTGGATCTCCGAGCGCTTCTGGGTCCCTTCAATTGCCATCTTGTGGAACTTGGGTCGGTCCTTTCCTGGTGCAAGGACGTCGTTAAGCCGGTGGGCGTGTTTCCTCTGCATGGATGAGTCGGAGCCAGTATTTCCGCCGTCGTGTGTGTCGGCAAGTGAGTCGGAGGCGCACCAGCAGTGCAGTCGCGACGGAGCAGTCGCGGACGGACCAGCAGGCAGTCGGTCGGTTGCTGCGGACCAGGGAAGACATCTCCATGCGGTGCAGTCGCGTGGGTCCGCTGCCGGGCCCTGCGCAGTGTCGCAGCGTGTGTGGAGCTGTCCGATCGCTACGAGTTTCGTGGTTCACCGAACCATGACGTCAAAGCCGAGTAGTGGTTTCAACTACCCAAGCCACGTCGATTCATGTAGTGGTGGCTCGTTTCGATGGTTCGCTGTTGGGGAGTTTTGGTGTTAGAATTCTCATGTACCGATTGGTGGGAAGCAACTCGTGTCGGTCGGTCCGTGGCTGCCCCCTGATTGCGTTCCGACGGGTCAAGTATAGTTGGGCTTACCACCTGTCTCGCCTAAGTGAACGAAGGCAGACCCACCTGCCTGGAGGCTTTCTGAGTGCCACCGGTGTTTAATTATAGGTTGTCAGCTATTTTAAATTTTAAACTTATGATTATTTGTTTTGTTTTCTTAAAATTTTGCAAAATTAATTTTTAAATTTATCTTTCAAACTTAAACGCTGCGGCCTTTTGCCTTTAAAGATTATGGTAATATATTTTAAAATCTTGAAGTTTAATTATGGCCCTCAGCTATTGGTATTGCAACTTGAATATGTTTTTCAATTATTTTATTGCTATCTTAGTTGGATTTTTAACTTGTGATTTCTTGTTGGAGGCCTTCAGCCGTGAAAATGTTGCATTCGGTAGAGATTCGGCTATGTGCCGTTTTGGTTGAAAAGGTTATTAAATTACAATAAATGACAATTAGAAGCAGAAACTGACCTCATCCCTTGGTCCTTTTCACAATCCTTTTACCTGTTGTGCCCAGCGGGTTTAGCGGGCGTATCAGATAGGATTCGCGAGTACGGCATTCAGTCAGATGGTTCAAATGGCTCTGAGCACTAGGCGACTTAACTTCTGACGTGATCAGTCGCCTAGAACTTAGAACTACTTAAACCTATCTAACCTAAGGACATCACACATATCCATGCCCGAGGCAAGATTCGAACCTGCGACCGGAGCGGTCGCTCGGCTCCAGACTGTAGCGTGGCATTCAGTCCTGCAGCAACTTTTTCAGCTCTCGTTCTCTTTATATTCATCACAGTCCTCTTCAGTGACCGTCCATCACTATCGCTCAACAAACGCTTTCATCCGCGCTGTGAGTTAGCGGACGATGTTATTCCAGTTCCCCTGTAAGCGGTAGATATCATCCATGCGGTGCTTCTTGGAAAACTGAACACTTAGACTACTGTGTTTGCTAAAGCATTCACGATAAGTGCACCAACTACTCGCCCACGTTCGGATTAACTTAGATCCGACACAATGCACTCGCAACTTCACGGGAAATTGTTCAGACCACGACGAACACTTCTATCGAGGACGCTGAACAGGTGTCTTCCGCTGTCCGATACAACAGCGCAATCTGCGGGCTTGTCCAGCTCTGCATTTATGTTCAGTAATGCACTTCTCGCTGTGTTTATTTTTGTCCAACCCTTGTATCTACACTCCGAGGAAAAATTAGTAGTCCCTATCAGAGGCTGACAACTTATTCAGTGTATATTGCTGCAACGGTGCATATGGGGTACATGAAGTAATTACATTTACAGATTAATAGCACAAGTGATTCTAAGGTACCAGTTATCGACCACGCTGAGACACCCATATAAGTACGTGGAGCACCATCCACTGGCGGCAACGTGGGCGCTGACTGACAGGCAGTCGATCATACAGATGGCAATGGCTGTCCTGGGATACGTTACGCTACGCCTTCCTGACCTGTTCACATACGTTACTGACCATTAAAATTGCTACACCAAGAAGAAATGCAGATGATAAACGGGTATTTGTTGGACAAATATATTATACTAGAACTGACATGTGATTACATTTTCACGAAATTTGGGTGCATAGATCCAGAGAAATCAGTACTCAGGACAACCACCTCTGGCCGTAATAACGGCCTTGATACGTCTGGACATTGAGTCAAACAGAGCTTGGATGGCGTGTACGAGTACAGCTGCCCACGAAGCTTCAACACGATACCACAGTTCATCAAGAGTAGTGACTGGCGTATTGTGACGAGCTAGTTGCTCGGCCACCATTGACAGACGTTTTAAATTGGTGAGAGATCTGGAGAATGTGCTGGCCAGGGCAGCAGTCGAACATTTTCTGTATCCAGAAAGGCCCGTAGAGGACCTGTAACGCGCGGTCATCCATTATCCTGCTGAAATGTAGGGTTTCGCAGCGATCTAATGAAGGGTAGAGCCACGGGTCGTAACACATTTGAAATATAACGTCCACCGTTTAAAGTGCCGTCAATGCGAACAAGAGGTGACCGAGACGTGTAACCAATGGCACCCAATACCATCACGCCGGTGATACGCCAGTATGGCGATGACGAATACGCAGTTCCAATGTGCGTTCACCGCGATGTCGCCAAACACGGATACGACCATCATGATGCTGTAAGCAAAACCTGGATTCATCCGAAAAATGACGTTTTGCCATTCGTGCACCTGGGTTCGGCGTTGAGTACACCATGTCAGGCGCTCCTGTCTGTGATGCAGCGTCAACGGTAACTGCAGCCATGGTCTCCGAGCTGATAGTCCATGCTGCTGAAAACGTCGTCGAACTGTTCGTGCAGATGGTAATTGTCCTGCAAACGTACCCATCTGTTGACTGAGGGATCGAGACGTAGCTGCACGATCCGTTACAGCCACGCGGATAACATGCCAGTCACTCGACTGCTAGTGATACGAGGCCGTTGGGATCCAGCACCGCGCTCCGTATTACCCTCCTGAACCCACTGTTTCCATATTCTGCTAACAGTCATTGGATCTCGACCAACGCTAGCAGCAATGTCGCGATACGGTAAACCACAATCTCGATAGGCTACAATCTGACTTATCATAGTCGGAAACGTGATGGTACGTATCTCTCCTCCTTACTCGAGGCATCACAACAACGTTTCACCAGGCAACGCCGGTCAACTGCTGTAAGTGTATGAGAAATAGGTTGGAAACTTTCCTCATGTCAGCACGTTGTAAGGTTCAAATGGCTCTGAGCACTATGGGACTTAACATCTTAGGTCATCAGTCCCCTAGAACTTAGAACTACTTAAACCTAACTAACCTAAGGACATCACACAACACCCAGCCATCACGAGGCAGAGAAAATCCCTGACCCCGCCGGGAATCGAACCCGGGAACCCGGGCGTGGGAAGCGAGGACGCTACCGCACGACCACGAGATGCGGGCCAGCACGTTGTAGGTGACGCCACCGGTGCCAACCTTGTGTGAATGCTCTGAAAAGCTTATCATTTGCATATCACATCATCTTCCTGTCGGTAAAATTTCGCATCTGTAGCACGTCATCTTCGTGGTGTAGCAGTTGTAGTGACCAGTAGTGTACAAACTCTGTCATTATATTACAAATAACACTCAGGGTTTTTGCAGTTTTAATGCAAATTGTACTTTGCCTGGAGACGACGCAATGTTATGCGTTGACACCTACATCTACATAGATAATCTGAAAGCCTCTGTACGGTGCATGGCGGAGGGTATCCTGTACCACTGCTTGTCATTTACTTTCCTGTTCCACTCGCAAATAGAGTGGAAGAAACGCGGCTATCTATATGCCTCAGTATGATCATTAATTTCTTGAATCTTATCTTCGTGGTCCTTACGCGCAGTGTTATCTGGCGGCAGTCGAATTTTTCTTCAGTCAGCTTCAAATGAAAGGACGTCTTTCAGGGAATATTTTCGAAGAACACGATAGCGTCGACGAAATCTGAGTCATCGCTGCATTATATGACATCGCTGCTGAGCAGATGGTAGATCCAGCACTGCTGAAAAGCATAGAAACTTTGAAAGAGGAGAAACCGACGTAAAGAGAATTCCAGTTAGTTAACGGAGCATCGTATTCAATAGGGCTGAAATGGTTGGTCGTAATCCCAGTTCATCTGCGGCCGCCTATCCTTACGTTTTTACATGACCCTCCAACATCTTGTCATCTGGGAATCGTGAGGAAACTGCATAAAATCAAACGTAAGTATCACTGTATGGAATGCCAACGACGGTTGCGAGTGTCGGCGTTACCTCCAGGCCGTCTGACTGCCACATCGTCACTGTACCGAAATAAAATCGACTTCTTGAGGAGGCTTCCGAAATCGTTAACGGGAATCGATGGATAATAGTCTTCATTAACTACCTCACCGGCTAAGCTGTTACAAAAGCTGCACCGACTGCAAAATCTCCCAAAAATTGGAGATGTGGTTATAGAAGATATAATTATAAGCATGGAGCTCCCGATGTTATGATCTGTGATCTAGGAAAAGCTTTCCAGTGGATATTGGTATCAAACGTAATTTCACGTTGCGACGTCACTCATAGAATGACGACTGCCTTTCACCAACAGACGAATGGCCTCACGGAATGTTTAGAAGACACTGGCAGGACAGACATTGATCTCTAAGAGAGAGCCAGGGATATAGTACTGTCCGTCGTGAAATTCGCTTACGACACAGAAGCCAGACATTACAGGCTTCAGAGGGTTTTTCTATTCCACTTGTCGTGAGGCCGAAATGACAATGGATGCATTGTTCCCGTTTTGTGGTGTGCGTACTGTAAGACCTTCGGTACACACACCGTCAGATTATTGGACTTGTCGCTCTAACGAAGTAGGCGAGTGTCAGCAATATGTCTCATGGTCTTATCGTGGCGTGTTTATCTTCTGGCGTTAGGTCAGACGATAGAAATGCCAGTTGCACGCTTAGAGTAGCAGATTGACGGTGACCAACAGAACTTGATTACCTTTCACACACATTTATTAAAATAATAACAATCATAAATCTTACTTAACTTGATTCTGAATGCTGTTCACAACTGACAATCTGAAGTTCCTTTGGTCTTGGTACGTTAATCTTATTCTCACATATCTCTGATACTTGACATTTCTCTTCATGGCTATGTACAGGACTGAAACTTGACTATAGACTGGTACAGACTGGTGCAGACAAATGCAGACTAATGCAGACTGACTAATCGGAGGTCTGTACACACGTTATAATACCTCGAGCGTTCAGGTATCACTGCGCGAGTGTGATCCGCGAGTATAAAAGGTTCTACGTTAGCAGCAATCTCATTGGCTGCGTTACATACACTCCTGGAAATTGAAATAAGAACACCGTGAATTCATTGTCCCAGGAAGGGGAAACTTTATTGACACATTCCTGGGGTCAGATACATCACATGATCACACTGACAGAACCACAGGCACATAGACACAGGCAACAGAGCATGCACAATGTCGGCACTAGTACAGTGTATATCCACCTTTCGCAGCAACGCAGGCTGCTATTCTCCCATGGAGACGATCGTAGAGATGCTGGATGCAGTCCTGTGGAACGACTTGCCATGCCATTTCCACCTGGCGCCTCAGTTGGACCAGCGTTCGTGCTGGACGTGCAGACCGCGTGAGACGACGCTTCAGCCAGTCCCAAACATGCTCAATGGGGGACAGATCCGGAGATCTTGCTGGCCAGGGTAGTTGACTTACACCTTCTAGAGCACGTTGGGTGGCACGGGATACATGTGGACGTGCATTGTCCTGTTGGAACAGCAAGTTCCCTTGCCGGTCTAGGAATGGTAGAACGATGGGTTCGATGACGGTTTGGATGTACCGTGCACTATTCAGTGTCCCCTCGACGATCACCAGTGGTGTACGGCCAGTGTAGGAGATCACTCCCCACACCATGATGCCGGGTGTTGGCCCTGTGTGCCTCGGTCGTATGCAGTCCTGATTGTGGCGCTCACCTGCACGGCGCCAAACACGCATACAACCATCATTGGCACCAAGGCAGAAGCGACTCTCATCGCTGAAGACGACACGTCTCCATTCGTCCCTCCATTCACGCCTGTCGCGACACCACTGGAGGCGGGCTGCACGATGTTTTGGCGTGAGCGGAAGACGGCCTAACGGTGTGCGGGACCGTAGCCCAGCTTCATGGCGACGGTTGCGAATGGTCCTCGCCGATACCCCAGGAGCAACAGTGTCCCTAATTTGCTGGGAAGTGGCGGTGCGGTCCCCTACGGCACTGCGTAGGATCCTACGGTCTTGGCGTGCATCCGTGCGTCGCTGCGGTCCGGTCCCAGGTCGACGGGCACGTGCGCCTTCCGCCTACCACTGGCGACAACATCGATGTACTGTGGAGACCTCACGCCCCACGTGTTGAGCAATTCGGCGGTACGTCCACCCGGCCTCCCGCATGCCCACTATACGCCCTCGCTCAAAGTCCGCCAACTGCACATACGGTTCACGTCCACGCTGTCGCGGCATGCTACCAGTGTTAAAGACTGCGATGGAGCTCCGTATGCCACGGCAAACTGGCTGACACTGACGGCGGCGGTGCACAAATGCTGCGCAGCTAGCGCCATTCGACGGCCAACGCCGCGGTTCCTGGTGTGTCCGCTGTGCCGTGCGTGTGATCATTGCTTGTACAGCCCTCTCGCAGTGTCCGGAGCAAGTATGGTGGGTCTGACACACCGGTGTCAATGTGTTCTTTTTTCCATTTCCAGGAGTGTATTAATACGCGGATCGGCGGAAGCAGAATTCGGTCCGTCTTTATGGCAGCGCCATCTCGTAGTGCGGAGATGGACGAGCGCTGCGCCTGCGCTGTTGTGCTTAGCGGGGCTTAGCGGGGCTCTAGTGGAAAAGTTGTGTACGCGCTGACTACGCGGAACTATGTACACAACACGTTTCAACCGGACAATACTCGGGATGACTACATGCAACACATCATCACCAGGGCCGGAAGAAGCGAGACAGCTGATTTGCAAGCAGACTCTGCGCTCTCCCCAGAAGGACGCAGACCACTATACCGTCAACCACTGCCCAATTAGACAGACCCAACAGACACGGTGTGGTTTTCAAGCCTGTGTGGAAAGTAGGACAGTTAGAAATGTTACTAAAGTACTACGTGGGCCGTACCTTACGTTGCTTGTCGGACGTCACATATAAAGTGCTAGATTATGATCCTTCATCAAGAAGGAAAAAGCGTGAGTACGTCGCCGATGTCGTCAGTATGAAGCCGTAGTACTGTCTAGAAGCGTAAATGGGCGATAGCAGGTTCAAGGAAACGGAAGTCCCACTCAAAGACCGCGAATCTTCGACTGGAGGAGCTAGAGAAACTGTGAGCGCCATCATACTGAGTCCACTGCCAAAGTTCAGATCCAAGAAACAGTAGTCGGCTCCAGCGAGGACCTCTGAATCTGTGGGCCGCTGTTTCTGCAGACGATCGAGCGATGCCAGCAGTGGCGAATGGAGCGTTGAGTGGTGGCCATCATCGCTCGCTGGCGTGGCATCAGGTCGCAGGTTCAAGTCCATTCAGCAACAATTAGTTGTTACTTAAAATTTAGCATTTATGAGAGATTTTTTAAGAATCGTACGGCTGTCATATCTGTATATTTTGGAATATTCTATGTTTGTGAAAGTAACAGCATCCATGAATATTCGATGTTTATACAAATAGCTGCACTCCGCGACCTCTGTTCCGGCTGTACTATGGTGTCAGTAATAGACGTGCTTCCAATAGTAAGTGTTGAATTTCGTTAACGATTCCTTCCTTCAAATGTCGACTTGATTGTGGTTCATAAGTGACAATATGTCATTTATCTATCGCAGATTTCATCAAAAGGCGCTGGAAATGACTTAGTCGAGGCGCGTAGTGTGAAGGAGTCGCCCTCCGTTTTTGGCGGTGGCGCCGCTGTGGCAATCGCAGCTTTGGTGTCTCCCTCTGGTGGGAAAGGGGAAAGGTTGCCTGTTCACGTGCATTTAAGGGGTGCTATGAGCTCGCCAGTCGGTCAGTCTGATTCAGTCTGGGGGTGAGTCTGGGTCAGTCTCTCGTCCCCAGCTTGCTAGTCTGTCTCTCGTCCGCATTTGTGAGGCAGTTAGAGTCTGTCTGTCGTCCGGAGTGCTAGTATGTCTTTCGTTCAAATCAACCTTTAAAGCAGGCAAAATGAGAGTCTTTCCACTCCGCCAGTAAGAGAAATCAGCAAGTTGGTCGCCCTGTCGGGGCTTAGTTCCTGCATCTGGGTCTGCGCGTTAGGCTGCAAGTCTGCTCGAGTTTGCGCACGCAATGGTCATTGGCTGTTGGATCGATCGGTTGATCGGTCGCGCACTGAGACACAAGGTGACTTGTTCCTCTGGAGTGTCGGCGCATGTGATGTCACCACGTGAGTCCAGTGGGCCGCGCCTTATAGCGAGGGGTAGAGGTTTCGCGGCCGACACGAGAGCAATAGGAGTCAACCCACGACATCGGTCTGGCCGGTGCAAGCTGCGACCCCTTGAGACGGGAGATCGCCGCGTATTCCTGCGTCCGTTGAAGCGGCTGGCAGCGGACGGTTCGGGAGAGCGTTTTGGGGGTGCTGCGCTAGGTCTTCGCCAGAAATCGCAGTTGTTAGAAGTTAAGTGATTGGTGATATGTTGTTTCATTTACTTGTTAAATTCTACTTCTTTCACCAGCCGCTTTGTTTTGAGGTCGTCCCACCATTCTTCTCCGTTTTCCGTTTGCCCACCCACGGGAAGGTGGCTATTTATTAGTTGTGTGGTCCGTTTTTCCCTTATGGAGTAGGGGCAGGTTAGAGCAACCTGCGGTTCGGGTTGTTCGGTAATCCCCCTATCAATCTGCCGTACGTTAATAGTTGCCTCTGCCATGTTTGTCGGATTCGGTGTGTTAACGAATTTATTGCTTGAAGTGTAACAGCCTAATTCCTGAAATATGTTTTTATCTTGCCTATCATCTTGAGAGGCGGTATATGTGTACTGTAGAACATGTTTGGCTAACCTGGTCTAATTTTATTTAAAATTGCATTTGATGAGCTTTTACTTAAATGGTCATTTTAGTATATACGAGTATATTGTTGCTACCCTTCCACCGTAAGACATTTCTTAGAAGTTAAAATCAAGTTGCACCTTCGGTGGGAAGTTATCTTTCAATTTTAGTGTTCTGTACCATTTCCATCTCTCCTACGGGGGTGCATAGTTTGTGCGCTTGTGAGAATCGTTAAAACTTTTACTTTAAGGTAATCTGCTGTGTTGCAGAACTGCACCTGTGTAGTCTTTCAGAGGTCGTGACGATGGCCGTGTCAAAAGGGAGCGGCAAGGTTCTCAGCCCGAAAGCCAATTTCATTTTGATTTCATCAGTTACTCCCTGGCAACTACTTCCACGCTCACATAGTGTGATTAATTGTGTTAATGTTCTTGATGAATCGCTAGTAAATAAAGTACATTCTTAAGAATAATGTTTGAAAATAAATTCACGGTTCACAGGTCTTCAAGAGAAGGTTACGAGCTACAACCAATGCAAAACTCGTGTCCCTGTTTCGACCATTTGCCTTTTTTTCAGCACTGTTTAATGTAATTCAGAGAGTAGACGGTCCACTATCATATTTGATATTCAACCAGAATCGCTTATAGTTGTTGTAACTGTTTAATAGATACCAATTTCAAACTCACAACACTTCAGTCCGAACCTACGCTTCTCCTCGGCCTAAAAAACTGTTTTTGCTGTGTTTAGTGTCAATGTGTAATTTTCCCCAAGAAAATTATTGAGCCCTCTGTTAGCCATAGTTTAGGACAATTATTCTTTCTCTTGGTGAGCGCGCGAAGTTTAATCTTAAACACTTGATGAGCATCTGACGTAACTTTCTTTTTAACCTCTTCATCTATGCCGGAATTCATTAGAATTCACTCTTTAAGCACTTACCTTGAATTCATTATATTCAGTATAACCTTGTTTCGTTCAGGATTCACTCTAACCTTCCCCTTAGGCTCTCACGCATTCAGTTCAGGTAACGCCCGCGCGAACTGATCAAAAACCGCATCGTCGGGACGGCAGTCCCCTGGAAATGCCTCTCAGGCAAATAATTTGGGCTCCTACACAGTCTACTATGGAAATTCAGTAGTACGTTGGTGTACGTAGCATATCTCAGTGATTTACATTGCAAGTTCACTAGCTGATATGAGCGCAAGATAAACCACTGAAAATGTGAAACGCTGATGCATTAATAAACGGCGTAACCGACAGAATGTGAATGCAAGCATACAATCGTGCTTGAATTGTGCTGTACATGTGTTGGATATCAGTTGCTGGGAAGGGGTTCCATGCCTCTTGCAACTGGTCAGTCAATATCTAACAGCATTATCGATTGGGAGTGATTGGTACAGCGTAATTTTATTATGAAGTGTTTATTGTGTATGAGTTGAGATCTTTTAATTGTTGGAGAGAAATGGGAAATTATGATGGATATTTCGTTTATCTTAACAGAGTGCTTAAATAATGAAACTTTAATAAATATGTCTGTCTGCAAAAACAAAATTGTATGTAGAAAACTGGTTCATACTGCGGGATCTTGTATTTTGAAGCAGAAAAGACGTAGGGAACCCACTCCACTACGGAAGGGGCTTGGCACGTGAGAAAAGATGGAAGTGGCGGTCAATTTGGGTGGCAAGAGAGAGAACACGTTAGGCAGTCAGTGGACAGCAGTTGTGCAGTCAACACTGCAGGTGACAAGTGCGGCATTTTGAAACTAAATCTATGATGGAATGGCCTCGGATGTGGTTCCGGCTGTAAAATGGTGTTCTCGAATTTGGAAAGGCTCTAAAGATGATGAATACGTCGCCAAGAAGAATTAAATAGATCTTAAAACCGCCAGAAGGAGACCTGATAGCCACCACGTGCTTGCCAAGTCTATTGTGCCACTCCTTCACCTACTTTGGAAAACATATATCTATGCCAGTATGAACCAGTGTGCTTGTGTGTGCTTTTTGCTATAATAATTCAAGAGTTTGAAAATTTGTGTTTGAACTTTGAAACTGTCCTCTTCATGATACCAAGCAGGGTCCTATCCTACAAGTGCTAAAGACCGAGTACCCTGTTTATGGCGAAATGCAAATTTGTTTCTATTTAAATGTGCCTAAGTTTCAGTGTTAAAGTATACAAAAGTTGCTAGTTAAATCATTTGTTTCATACGTTACTTTAAACTTGTTAAAAAGTTTTCTTTTGCTTTGAATTGCTACTACTTTGATTGTGCCCACGTTTAGTGCTAAAAAGTGTAAATGTTGATAATTAACATCACTTGCTTACCCAGTAATGAAACAGTCATATAATGCTAAACATATTTGAAACTTTGCTTTACCTCGAAGTAATTTCCGAAGCTAAATAAGAATATTGCTGGTGTAAATTGTTATAACAAGTCTTGAAAGGTAAATAATGTCAAGTAGGGTTGAAAGTCAGTACTAATATGACGAAAATTGTCTCTTAAAAGTGTGCATAGTTGCTTATAAAGGAAGGGACAGTTTAAAGGCCCCCACTTTAACCCTTGCTAGCATGAGAAAGATAATTTGAATTCTGCTTTTGCTAATGAAATCTGAAACATTCCTACGGTATAGTACACTTGAAATGTTTAGGACAGTGTTATTTAACTTTATTTATGCTGTTTGGGTATTAGCTGAATTTGGGTACAGTTAATGTTCAATTTTGGTCTTGTGATGCCTTTGATAACATTTGGTACTGAAGTAATTAAGATTGGAGTGGTAATTATTTTCAATAGGAATAAAAAGTCTCATATGTTTTTGTTATTGCCAATATATACTACTGATTATAACCGCTATCCACTGTGCAGTTCGTCTGGTTGTTGTGAGTGTCCATTGCACATTACTAGGAGAGAACGAATGAAAGTCCTTTTGCAAAATTATATTTAAACCCATTGAGAATAATGTTTTCACATTATTATGCCTAATTAGGCTGGCATCCGTTTAGTATTTCATTTAAGTGAACTTTATTAATTTCATTTCTTACAAAATTAAAGACTTTCTGCTTTCTACCAATTGCCACAATCACGAAATTCGTGTTCGATACCCTCTATCCATTAGGCAAATCTCGCTCAAACAATTCTGAATTCCTCCCAGAGGGTAACGCTATATTGTAGGTTTATGTCATGTTTGGCATTTAACACTCCGCGGTTGCGTTATACTTGGCTTTCCTGTGACAGGACTAAAAATTCAGTTATTAGGAAACAGCTGGAACGTTCCGCCAGTTGTGTTGTAAATACACGGTTAATGGTGTTTGTGGATGACGCTGGAGTTGCCGTCCGTTGATGTCCCGTATGTCCTCTATTGGAGACACATCTGGTGATCGAGCTGGCCGAGGAAATATGTCGACATTCTGTAGAGCATGTTAGGTGATAACAGCGTTATGTGGGCGAGCGTTATCAAATGGTTCAAATGGCTCTGAGCATTATGGGACTTAACATCTGAGGTCATCAGTCCCCTAGACCTTGGAACTACTTAAACCTAACTAACCTAAGGACATTACCGTAGTGGTCGCGCGGTTCCAGACTGAAGCGCCTAGAACCGCTCCACCACACGGGCCGGCGTGAGCGTTATCCTATTGGAAAACACCCCCTAGAATACTATTCGTGAATGGAAGCATGACAAGTCGAATCAGCAGACTGACCTACAAATTTATAGTCACTGTGCGAGGGAAAACCACGAGAGTGATCCTACCGTCATGTGAAATCGCACTCACACGATAGCTCCAGTTGTAGGTGCGGCATGCCAACTACGCAGACAGGTTCTCTGCAGGCCCCCAAATGGTCCCCTTGTAAGCAACACACGGCCATCACTGGCACCGAGCCAGAAACAGCTGTCATCAGGAAACACAACAAGTCTTCACCCTGCCCTCCACGGAGCTCTCCCTTAACACAACTGAAGTCACGAATGGCAGTGGTTGGGGTCAGTGGAATGCACACTATATGGAGTCCGGCTCTCAGCCGTCATTAAAGTAACGGCGTTGTTGCATTTACTTGTGGCACTGTGGTGCCAACTACTGCTGAAATTGCTGCTGCAGATTCGGTATGATGAGCCGGAGGCATACGCTGAAGACTATGGTTTCGCTCTCGGTAGTGCCGCGTGGACAACTGGAGCCCGGTCTTCTTGAGACCGTACGTTCTCGTGACCACCGCTGCCAGAAAACATATACAGGACTATTACAAACGATTGAAGCGATTTCATAAATTCACTGTAGCTCCATTCATTGACATATGGTCACGACACACTACAGATACGTAGAAAAATTCATAAAGTTTTGTTCGGCTGAAGCCGCACTTCAGGTTTCTATCGCCAGAGCGCTCGAGAGCGCAGTGAGACAAAATGGCGACAGGAGCCGAGAAAGCGTATGTCGTGCTTGAAATGCACTCACATCACTCAGTCATAACAGTGCAACGACACTTCAGGACGAAGTTCAACAAAGATCCACCAACTGCTAACTCCATTCGGCGATAGTATGCGCAGTTTAAAGCTTCTGGATGCCTCTGTAAAGGGAAATCAACGTGTCAGCCTGCAGTGAGGGAAGAAACTGTTGAACGCGTGCGGGCAAGTTTCACGCGTAGTCCGCGGAAGTCGACGAGTAAAGCAAACAGGGAGCTAAACGTTCCACAGCCGACGGTTTGGAAAATCTTACGGAAAAGGCTAAAGCAGAAGCCTTACCGTTTACAATTGCTACAAGCCCTGACACCCGATGACAAAGTCAAACGATTTGAATTTTCGGCGCGGTTGCAACAGCTCATGGAAGAGGATGCGTTCAGTGCGAAACTTGTTTTCAGTGATGAAGCAACATTTTTTCTTAATGGTGAAGTGAACAGACACAATGTGCGAATCTGGGCGGTAGAGAATCCTCACGCATTCGTGCAGCAAATTCGCAATTCACCAAAAGTTAACGCGTTTTGTGCAATCTCACGGTTTAAAGTTTGCGGCCCCTTGTTCTTCTGCGAAAAAAACTTTACAGGACACGTGTATCTGGACATGCTGGAAAATTGGCTCATGCCAAAACTGGAGACAGACAGCGCCGACTTCATCTTTCAACAGGATGGTGCTCCACCCCACTTCCATCGTGATGTTCGGCATTTCTTAAACAGGAGATTGGATGGATCGGTCGTGGTGGAGACCATGATCAGCAATTCATCTCATGGCCTCCACGCTCTCCCGACTTAACCCCATGCGATTTATTTCTGAGCGGTTATGTGAAAGATTCAGTGTTTAAACCTCCTCTACCAAGAAACGTGCCAGAACTGCGAGCTTGCATCAACGATGCTTTTGAACTCATTGATGGGGACATGCTGCGCCGAGTGTGGGAGTAACTTGATTATCGGCTTGATGTCTGCCGAATCACTAAAGGGGCACATATCGAACATTTGTGAATACCTGAAAAAACTTTTTGAGTTTTTGTATGTGTGTGCAAAGCATTGTGAAAATATCTCAAATAATAAAGTTATTGTAGAGCTGTGAAATCGCTTCAATCATTTGTAATAACCCTGTACAGTGCCTACACCGCTGTCAAGTCTTTCTGCGATATCATAGAAAGAACATCCAGCTTCTCAAAGCACCACTACAGTACCCTGTTTAAACTCAGCGAGGTGTTGATAACTGCGTCTTTGTCGCCCTATAGGCATTCTTGACTGACGTCAAATCACCGCCTTCGGTCTCAAAGGTAATTATCGTTCACGATTGCTACAGCGTGTATTTAAAGATAACGTCATTTACATCGTCATAGTGGCGGTGCTAGTGCCACTCTTATGCGACTGGCGCGAAATTTTTATAGACACGCCTGCCAACTTTCGTTTATGTCACAGATCTCGTTCTTGGTGTTGACTTTTTTTTTGCGTCAAAGTACTGCGATAAGAATGGCGTACCAAAGCGAGTTGAAATTGAAAAGTACTGCGCATGTAAAAAGGAAAGCGAGGGAACTTGGCGCTAATATCGAATTATCTCGTGCTATTCGCCCACGAGACTCAGAGGACGATAGACACGGGTTCCCAGGTAGATGCCGTGTTTCTTGACTTCCGCAAGGCGTTTGATACAGATCCCCATAGTCGTTTAATGAACAAAATAAGAGCATATGGACTATCAGACCAATTGTGTGATTGGATTGAAGATTTCCTAGATAACAGAACGCAGCATGTCACTCTCAATGGAGAGAAGTCATCCGAAGTAAGTGCGATTTCAGGTGTTACGCAGGGGAGTGTTGTAGCACTGTTGCTATTCACTATGCTATGATCTTGTGGATAACATCGGAGGTTCATTGAGGCGTTTTGCAGATGATGCTGTTGTGTATCGAGAGGTTGAATCAATGGAAAATTGTTCTGAAATGCAGGAGGATGTGCAACGAATTGACGCATGGTGCAGGGAATGGCAATTGAATCTCAATGTAGATAAGTGTAATGTGCTGCGAGTTCATAGAAAGAAATATCCTTTATCATTTAGCTACAATATAGCAGGTCAGCAACTGGAAGCAGTTAATTCCTTAAATTATCTAGGAGTAGGCATTAGGAGTGATTTAAAATGGAATGACCATATAAAATTGAACGTCGGTAAAGCAGATGCCAGACAGATTCATTGGAAGCATCCTAAGGAAATGCAGTCCGAAAGCAAAGGAAGTAGGTTGCAGTACACTTCTGCGCCCAGTGCTTGAATACTGCTCAACGGTGTGGGATCCGTACCAGATAGCGTTGATAGAAGATCCAACGGCAGGATCATTTAGTAATCGTGGAAGCGTTACAGAGATGATAGATAAACTGCAGTGGAAGACTCTGCAGGAGAAACGCTCAGTAACTTGGTACGGGCATTTGTTGAAGTTTCGAGAACATACCTTCACCAAGGAGTCAAACAGTATCTTGCTCCCTCCTACGTATATCTCGCGAAGAGACCATGAGGAAAAAATCAGAGAGATTAGAGCCCACACAGAGGCACACTGACAATCCTTCTTTCCACGAACAATAGCAGACTGGAATAGAAGGGAGAACCGATAGAGGTACTCAAGGTACCCTCCACCACACACTGTCAGGTGGCTTGCGGATTATGGATGTAGATGTAGATGCAGTGACTAATGAACATCGTTTTGAAGATTACACACGAAGGTTCAGGTGCAAATAACTTCCTCAGGAAATTTGAGCACTCAGACATGTATCCTGCTTCAGATTCTCCACAGATTGTGTAAATCATTCCAGGCGATTTCTGAGATGGTGCCTATCGCTGTGACATGAAAAGGATTTATGTAATTTATACCAAGTCTGAAAGGCTGAAGTCACGCAGCGCCACTTTATCCTGAAGTGGGCTGCTGTAAATGAACAGAAGTCTGCTGCCAATCTTCCACTGTCTCAAAACTAACAACCAGGAAAATGAACTTTCGGTTATGACTTCTGGGACGAGCACTATATATTTTTGCTGTTAACCTTTGTGTTTGCGTGTGTGGGTGGGTGGCTGGTGTGTGTGTGTTTGTGTGTGTGTGTGTGTGTGTGTAATGGAAAGCCGTTAATTTTTTGTATGAAATCCTCAGCGCTAGTAATCATTTTTATAAATATTAACTCCCGTCAACTGTACCACACACCGAAGCAGAAAAATTCTATGTCTAACGAAAAATTATGAATACCCTACCTGACTAACAGCATGCGGAATTGACCCCAATAAGTCACTAGAGGCGAAACCGGCAACATGAGTGATGGCGGTGAGTGTTCGGGTATAGTGTTGTCAGTATAGAAGCAGTAACCGCACAATGTATCGTTTACGAAAGGTAAGTGATTTGGAACATAGATCAGACACTGGACATCACCTGAGTAACAGAACAGATCCATGAGGGACACTTCAATAGTTCTAACACTCTCCTAGTCGACTGTTGATGTTGGGCTGTCAAGTGGAAAAGTGAAGGAACCGCAGTGATACCGACACCAGGCACACCTCGTGTGCCAACGGAGGACGACCGTCGAACATTCCGGAGTGTGTCTGCAAAAAATTACGTAAAATCAGCTGCAACGTTCCACCAGCAGTCCAGCTGACACAACGGTCGAACTGCATCTCATAAGATAGACATTCCTGTAATCAGTACTGAGTGGCACCGGAGGTAGTGTAAAGATGGACGACATTGGACACTGGATAAGTGTAAGCTAGTGATCTGAAGTGATGAATCACCCTATACCTTGTGGCAATCCGACTAAAGGGTCTGGATTTGGCGAGTACTGGAGAACGTCACCTGCCATCGTGTGTAGAGCTCACAGTTAAGTACGGAGGACGTGGTATTGCGGTATGCTCCAGCCCCCAGCGTCCAATATGACTACCCTCTGTGGTTTCCGTTCTTGAGTGAGGATGGGCTGGCACAACTCCACAGACATTCAGAAACCTCGTTCTTTGTCTCTACTAAAGTTCAAGTTTTGGTTACTGAAAAAATATCGATATATAGACATATCGAGATTATTTCGAAAATTATCGATATACATAGGACATATTTCCCCCCTATACACCGAGTGTCGATATTTTTATTTTTTACTTATTTCACAGTTTGGGGAAATATTTCAAGTTGTTATTTTGAAATTGTAGTACGTCATAATTTAATTTTCGCTATGTGAAGGGGTCTTGCTACTTTTTGAGCTTTCATCACGTCCAGTGTTTATCTTCGACTGTGTGAAGTAATTATTTGTGGCACAAAAGAAGAACTCCGACTGCGCTGTGGACTGACGGTATGAATGGAATAACAAGATTTCCGATTTGAAGAAACGGCACACAATTTTCAGCGCACCTACTATGCTATTTCTTCACGTCGACAGTCTTCAGGAACAGTTGCTGAAAATGATGAACAAAAATCTAAACGACAGGATTGGTCTTTGCGGTGGATGGAGACGTGTAAGAGGAAATGCTGACGTAATCGGCGCTCGGCTCTACCAACGTTTACTTTCACTACAACTGCAACTGCATGCTGGCTGGCGTTTGCAGAAATGAAAAAAAAAAAAAAAAAAAAACGGAAAAGTCAACGTGGATTGTTCCGGACAAATCCGTTATGTGACGTAACCGAACGATGGACCCATCGGACATCTTTTATTGTGCCACTCACATGTAGTTACCATTGTTAGCAAAGCGGTTATCGCCATGCTTGAATGTGCATCGTTTTCCTTTCAATTCTTGCTCCAAGAATGATAGGCAGGCTACTAGCTTCTTGATTTACAGAATAATAATAAATTAGTACTTGAATATACAGTTCTGAAATCGGCAGTTTACAATGTGTAGCCAATATTTCTACGGGCAGATACGTCGATGTCTTTTTGCACCATATAAATTGATACTTTTTTCGATATATCGATTTCCGATAGTGATATATGTTTTTCATTTCGACATATTCGATTCCCGATATTTTTAAAAACAACATAGTTCAAGCCACCATAAAGGCGACAGATGGAAGACTACAAATTAAAATCCAGTAATAGGCGTCAGCATACGTTTGATCAGGTAGCGTACTTTACATTTCTTCATTTGCCACAGCTGTTACTGTCCTCGCTTTAAAATGTCACTTGTAAGCACACTAACAGTGTCCGCCTCCGTAGGTGAATGGTCAGTGAGGCTGAGTAGCTTGCAGAAGTCCCGGGTTCGCCAGAGGCGTTTCCTTCGTGGGAGGACTGTAAAGTTATGTACTGAGCCTCATGACGGCAACTGAGCAGATACTTGACCGAGTAGTGGCGGCGCTGTGTCATGATACTTACGGCAAGTTGAGAAAAAGAGATAGTGAGACAGTGTGCAGGAGGGTGATGTATTCGTGCGTATGGTAAACCCCTTCCCTGGAAAATTTCTCTCCTACATATCTCCTCTGTGTTGCCACAGACGACGTGTTACTGATCTCATTTGTACGAAGGTCGCTGTACACGTGAAGTGCCTATTTGTTTCCACCGCCTTGAGTGGAACATATAAATACCAACCTGCAGTTTTCTATAGTTGTTGTCCCTTGCGCAGGAAACAGCACGTAGGTCATGAATCCGTTATCTTGACGCTGTAATAAACTCTTAGCGAGGAACTGATATTTTAAAAGTAATTAAATTTTCAATTACCTTTTTAAATGGGACACCTACTAGCACATTACTGGGACACTTACCAGCAGAATACGAGACCCTGCACAATTGCATTCCACTTCATTAATCACAAATGTCCGCCACCGTACCTGAGTGTACAGCGCGCCGAATTGTCAAGCCGGGGGGCTGGGTTCGATTCCCGGCAGGGTTGGAGATTTTCTCCGCTCAGGGACTGGGTGTTTGTGTCGTCTTAGTCACAATCATTTCACTCTCGTAGACGAGCAAGTCGCCGAAATGGCGCCACCTCAGAATATTTGCACCACACTCCCTCGCCACACGACATCTCATTCAATCACAAATGATGTCCAATATTTACACTTTCATAAAAAGTAAACAGTGAACTGCGTGTTTGCGTGATTACTATCAAATTGTTCTCAATTACATGTCCACATAACCAGAAGTTGCTAATAATGTCTTAACTGATACCGACCGTGGCAGACAACCTCTCAGTCCTTCAAGGCTGCCGAACCAGCTCTGATTTAGAAACTAGACATTGTTAATTAAGTCTTAACTGATACCGATCGCGGCAGACAACGTGTCCGTCCTTCGAGATTGCCGAACCACCTGTGATCTTACAGCCGAACCACTTCACCCGCCATCCAAATTAGGCCATCTCCGAAGTGCTCCGACTACCTTTCCGTTTAGGAATTGTCTGTTAATTTTGTGGCAGCGTTCGTAGGGACAAACACTTCGCTGTAGAAACGGCTTACGAAGACACCGCCACACTTTTAATAGCGGGCCGACCGGTCCGCTGGAACAGTGAACAGAAAGATGAAAACCCAAACACTCTGATTAAATAAAAGTCGGTACTTATCTTTATTAACGAAGATACAGTAACACAGTAGTGAACTCCGTGTCTACAGAAATCTGTCTAGTTCGAGTCGGAGTGGCTAGGTCAGCGTCGGCTGACGACAAACAACAACTCGGCTGCGATGAACACACAACTGACTAGCAAGTACACAATTCGGTGGCGAGTATACAACTGAGCGGCGAATACAGAACTGTCCTAGCGCTCGCGACTCCAGCGCTTAAGAAGCCAGAAGCCAGCGGTGGCGCGCGCAGACTTGCGGCGATTTCCTGTCTCGCTGGCGCTGCTTATGCGGACGGCGTCCGGACTTTGATGCTGCCAACCTTTTGGCAGCGGGCTCGGGTGGCATTACTGGCTAGGATATAACACTCCTCCCCCCCAAATCGCCGCACCGTCGTTGAATAGTGACGTGGCGAGCGTTGACGGCGGGGGAGGGGTCTGGCCGCAGGCGTAGCAGAAGAGACCGGGGCGGAGACTGTTGTCGGTGGCAGTCCCCGGTCCGCACCCCAGCATTGGCTGCGCGGGGCCTCGGGAAACACCGACTGAAAACCGAGGTCAGGGTGCACGCCTGTGACCACGGGCGCAGCTTCTGGTACTGGACGCGACGGGGCGTCGGGACCCACGAAGAGAGGCAGCGTCTCCTGACGCTGCGTCGACGGCTGCTGAGTGGGCGCCGGACAAGGCGCTGCGGTGTCAGACTCCTTGGGGGTGCCCAAGGAAAGCGGCTGCAGGACAGGCTGCACAGCCACCGCTTGGGAAGGCGGCCCGGCTGAGGGGTCGACGTCCATCAGCTCCGAAGGCGGTGGCGACTGAAGAGGGACCGCAGGCGCCGGAGCGACCACCTGGGGCGCTCCCGGATGAAGCTGCGCGGGAGGCATCAACGGGACGGGCTGTCGGCGTGGTAGCGGAGACGGCGGCTGCTGCTGCTGCCCTGGGGGCGGCAGCGAAGTCGGAAGGCGCGGCTGGAACCCGCCGCGGACCAAATCTGTGGACAAAGAACGAGCGGCAGAATCTGGGCGGCCAGCGCGGCGCAACTGGTTCTGATGCCTCCTGTGCACCCCAGTAGCACCTTGAACAGTATAAAAACCGCGACCCTGGACACTTATCACGGTACCACGTTCCCAACGACGGCGACCGTGATAAACTCTGAAAAAAACGGCGTCGTTGCGCTGAAAACGCGTGCGATGCTCAGAAGCGGCGGGTCGATCCGGGGGGTGCAACAACCGTAGTAGGGTGCGATGACGACGGCCGTGGAGAAGCTCCGCAGGCGAAGGGCCGTCGCGTGGCGTGGTCCGGTACGACGACAGGAACGTGATGTGGGCCTGCTGACGAGAGTGCGTAGCACGAAGGAGGACCATATGATCCTTGAATGTGCGTACAAAACGTTCCGCTGCACCATTCGATTGAGGGTGGAACGGCGGAGTAAGAACATGGCGAATGCAATTGGCAGAACAAAAACTTTCAAATTCAGCAGAGGTAAATTGTGGACCATTGTCAGACACTAAAACTTCTGGAAGATCTTCAATACAAAAAATTGAAGTCAACGCCTGTATAGTTTGTGCAGACGTTGTAGACTGCATGGGCACAACAAACGGAAAATTACTAAATGCATCTATCACGATGAGCCAACGAGAATTCCAATATGGACCAGCGAAATCAATATGTACCCGCTGCCAGGGACCGGCAGGGCGTGCCCACTCAAAATAGCGTTGAGGCGGAGCAGCTTGGTGTTCGGCACACGTCGAACAATCTGTAGACATCTGCGTAATCTGCTTATCAATGCCGATCCATGTACAATGACGGCGGGCAAGCTGCTTGGTGCGGACCACTCCCCAATGACCTTGAAGCAACAAGGCGAGGACCTTGGATTGGAGCACTCGGGGAACCACTACACGAAGCTGGTCATTCTCGGTGCGTAACAGCAAAACTCCGTGCGAAACAGACAACAGATGACGTTGCGGATAATAGCGACGAACCACAGGATCCGATATGTCCTTTGCCATGGACGGCCAACCACGTTGAACAAAACGTAATAGTAAACTCAGATGAGGATCCGTAGCTGTCTCACGTGCCACCTGACGATAATCAATCGGAAAATCCCGGAGGGATTGATGCTCATCGGCGTCAATCTGATGGCAAGAGTCGTCAGAGGAATCGAAGACATCATCCGCAGCAATCGGCAATCTAGAAAGCGCGTCAGCCTTTGCATGCTGAGCTGTAGGGCGATACAGTATCTCATACTGGTATTGTGATAACAAAAGAGCCCAACGTTGTAGTCTCTGAGCTGTCCGCTGAGGAACTGGTTTAGACGGATGAAACAGTGACGTCAGGGGCTTGTGATCTGTTACTAAATAGAATGGTCTACCATAGAGGTAGTGATGGAATTTTGTGACACCGAACACAATAGCCAACGCTTCCTTGTCCAATTGGCTATAATTACACTGAGCTTTGTTTAGCAATTTAGATGCGAACGCAATAGGACGTTTGGTGTTACCGATTCGGTGAGACAACACAGCACCGAGGCCGAAAGAAGAGGCATCACAAGCTAACACCAAAGGCTTGTTAGGGTCGTAATGGACCAGACAACGATCATTCAATAAAGCCTCTTTAAGCTGCTGAAAGGCTGATTGGCAATCAGCTGACCACACAAACGGAACATTCTTACGGCGGAGACGATGCAACGGTGCAGCAATCTGTGATGCATTAGGTATAAACCTAATATAATATGTCAATTTGCCAAGAACTGCTTGCAATTCCTGCAGATTGCGAGGGGCGGGCAAATCACGAATAGCTGCTAAATGTGACTGGGAGGGATGAATGCCTTGAGCATTAATAACATGTCCCAGATACTCCAGCTCCGTAAGGAAAAATGAATATTTATCGATGTTGCAACGTAGGCCTGCCTGAGACAACACTGTAAACAAACACTCCAAATTACGGAAATGTTCAGCAGGCGTCCGACCGGACACAACAATATCTTCTAAATAGTTGGAACACGATGGCACATTAGCCAGAAGTTGTGACAAAAAACGCTGAAAAACAGCTGGAGCTGACGCACAACCAAAAGGCAAACGCAGAAAACGGAACAACCCCAACGACGTGTTTATGACAAAATACTGTTGTGATTGCTCGTCGAGGGGCAATTGGAAATATGCTTCACGCAGATCAATTTTGGAAAAGAAACGAGCTTCCCCTAACTTATCCATCAGCTCGTCCGGTCTAGGCAAAGGAAAAAAATCAATGACAGTCTGAGGATTAACTGTCGACTTAAAATCAGCACACAAACGTAACTTGCCAGACGGTTTCTTTATAATAACTAAGGGAGAAGCCCACTGGCTCGCTGAAACGGGTTGAATAACACCGTTGTTTTGCCATCTTCTACAGGTGCCCGGAGGGCGTGAGGCACTGGACGAGCACGACAAAATCGAGGCTGAGCGTTATCTTTTAACGTAATATGAGCGGCAAAGTTCGCAGCACAACCTAGTTCGTCTTTAAATATGTCACTGTATCGTTTACACAAATCGGTTATGCTGTCTCGAGGAACAACAACAGAATTAATTTACAACACATTGTCTTGGATAGACAGGCCAAACAAGTCAAAACAGTCTAATCCGAAAATGTTTTCACTGTCTGTAGCGCGGAGCACTGTGAATGAAACTGTTTTTGTATTGCCACGGAATGTGGCTGGCACGCTACATACACCTAACACAGGAATTTGTTCTCCACTATAAGTAGCCAAAGAATGTTTTGCCGCTGAAAGTTTATGAGAGTCACAGACGCGCCAGTGTCTGATTGAAAATTGAAGGTCTTATCCTGGATGCGTAGCTTCACAAATAGTTTATTACACTGTCTCTGGATCGGTGCAGTGGAGGCGGAAGACACAAAATCAGCGCGTTTAGCGCGCGTTCGCTGCTTACGACAACTCGTGGGTTGGGCGGGTGGAACAACAACTCCCGCTTCACTTGCAGTCTGTACATTACTTTTTACAGCGTTTGAATTACGCTTGGGTCGCATAGCAGAGGGCTGGGCGGGTGGCTTATTGCGAACAAGTTTATTACCCACACGAACCGTGGAAGAGTCTTTAGACGCGACCTTCTGGGCGGGCTGGCTTTGAAGAACATGAATATCCATGGGCTGGGCAGCACTAGAATTGTTCTTGCGTTTACGCAAACAAACAGTCTGGATGTGTCCCTTCCTTTGACAAAAGCGACAAACCGCGTTTCTTAACGGGCAACGTTCACGAGGATGAGCAAGAACACACTTAGGGCAAGACTTAACTCTATCATTGTGCACACTCGGCTGACGAATGTGTTTAACATGACGCGGCCGGCTAGTGTTTACAGTCTGACTCTGCCGGTGGGGCGGCGGGCGTGACATAACTTGCTTAGCACAGGCAATTTGAGAAATATATGGCTGATCTAACTCACACTCAGCATACTCAGAAGTATCTTGGGCTTCAATGATGTTCATCACAGTCTCTAATGACGGGTCAGGCAACTTTAAGATAGCAGCACGAATACGAGAATCTGCAATGTTTTGAGTAATAGCGTCTCGTAACATGACATCACTGTAGGAAGCTCCACACACACAATTAAATCGGCACTGACGGGTGAGGCCCCGTTAATCTGTTAACCACTGTTTATTAGACTGATGTGGCAGTTTCTTTAATCTGAAGAACTTGAATCTGGCTGCTGCCACATGAACTCACGACTCGAAATACTCAGCAAGCTTGTTAACAACAACGTCATAGTCTAAAGCTTCTGGCTTGGATTCCGGGAACAAGTTACAAAGTAGTCGATAGACTTCCACGCCTGCAGTGGAAATTAAATAAAGCTGCCGCTCAGTACCCGTGATTTTGTAGACTGTCATGTGCGCCTGCAACTGCGCGAAATATTCTCGCCATTCTTCTCTTGATGCATCAAAAGCACGGAAAGGTGGTGCTGCCTGTGCTTGTTCCTTTTGTGTTGGAGGATTAGCCGCTTGTTTGGCGATTGCTTCCACCAGACTTTGTATTTGCTGACTCTGTAACAAGATCAACTGTTGTAATTCGGCAGACATAGTGAACACAAATTAAACCAGCCCCTAAAATTTTATCGCTATAATTAGTATAACAAGAAACAAGTTGAACCAGCCCTGCACACGAGATCGGAAGTCCTCGTCGCCAGTTTTGTGGCGGCGTTCGTAGGGACAAACACTTCGCTGTAGAAACGGCTTACGAAGTCACCGCCACACTTTTAATAGCGGGCCGACCGGTCCGCTGGAACAGTGAACAGAAAGATGAAAACCCAAACACTCTGATTAAATAAAAGTCGGTACTTATCTTTATTAACGAAGATACAGTAACACAGTAGTGAACTCCGTGTCTACAGAAATCTGTCTAGTTCGAGTCGGAGTGGCTAGGTCAGCGTCGGCTGACGACAAACAACAACTCGGCTGCGATGAACACACAACTGACTAGCAAGTACACAATTCGGTGGCGAGTATACAACTGAGCGGCGAATACAGAACTGTCCTAGCGCTCGCGACTCCAGCGCTTAAGAAGCCAGAAGCCAGCGGTAGCGCGCAGACTTGCGGCGATTTCCTGTCTCGCTGGCGCTGCTTATGCGGACGGCGTCCGGACTTTGATGCTGCCAACCTTTTGGCAGCGGGCTCGGGTGGCATTACTGGCTAGGATATAACAGTTAATCTGCTGGTAATGAACACTTTTGAAATAATGGAATGACAGCCTGCTATTCAGAGATGCTTATATATGAAATGCAAGGAAATTTATTGTTTAGTTTATCTAATGTTAATAACAGACGTTTGTAATTGTGGCGCGCTACTTCCGAACGCATCAGCCAGTCACGGAAGAAGACCATAATTTAGGCGGCCTTTCTCACGATACCCATACCGAAGAAACCAAAGCCGCCCTTTGTGGCCTAGGCGTTTCAGTCCGGAACCGCGTGACTGCTACGGTCGCAGGTTCGAATCCTGCCTTGGGCATGGATGTGTGTCATGTCATTCTCCAACTGCTGCCTTCTCAACTGCTCTAAGAAGTGCATCCTGTAGCAGAATGTGATGGCTTGCAAAGCCAGAAATACTAGAAACTGACGAGGCCAGGGCTGTGGTATGCTCACCACATGGCCCTGCATAACGCATGGAATTACGCTGTTGGCAGAATATGACACGGCGGACGATCGGTAACGATGGACCCGGTGTTACCCCTGGACATAGTTTACGTTTTTACATCGTTTCTAATAATGTAAGTTACACAAATTAGTTCAGAAAGCTTGATGAGAGAACAGATCCGTCACCACTGAAATTGTTTTCCAAAGTACCCCGAAGTTCACTTCAAAGATGTCGCCAATGTTACGCTGTTTCTCGCCTCGCTCGGTCCTATTACGTGGAAACTCTTTCCGTCACACGGCAGCGGCCCACAGCGAGACGGCAAACACTTTGCCGCCGCCGCCGCCACCGCAAGAAATTGCCCTGCGACGACGGCGTTAACAGGTGCGGCGGCGTTCCTAGCCGTTTCGTAATCTAGACACGTGCCAGTGCAGCCGGGTCGATGCAGACCGCGGTACTGCAGCAAGCGGCACACACACACACACGCACACACACACACACACACACACACACACACACACATACACCCGTAAGAGGCGATCGCTATTCAGGACGTGTAACATTGTTTCTCTCTGTCTCCGCTGCAATCAGCCTGATACACGCTCTTACCACAAATGCACACTGTCCGAGGTTGACATAATATCATCTACTTCGATATATAGGGTGTTTCTGTTAAGAGCGTGCAAAAATTTAGCAGTCTGAGGCAGGGAACCTTGGGTGGGAGAAGGCAGCTTAAATAGATAATAGGAATAAAATTACACTACTGTGTACATTTATATTTACGTTAGTTCCAGTTAACTGCAAAAAACCATCGCTGACGTAATGAGCGTACCATTTGTACTGTATCATACAAAATGTGCTTAAAATGATGGCCACTAATCCCAATGCAAGTATGACTTCAGCGAAGAAGATTGTGACTCCCCCTGACAAATATCCCTCGTGTGTTTCGAATCACATCACAGGCAGCTACAATTCTGGCAACTAATTCCATCTCCGTATCGTGTGGAGCGTCGTACACAAGTGACTTCAGATATCCCCACAGTAAATATTCAAGGGGATTCAAGCCAGGTAACATATCAGGCGATGGAACAGGATATCCCCTTCCAGTCCAGCGATTAGGATATAATGTACCGCTATTGCTCCAGCGTACTGTACTCTACATCTCTAAATAGCACTTAGTAATGAGTGGGTCTGTCGTTGATTCGTAGCACGCTCTGTCATGGAACAATGCAGGAAATAAGGAATGCACATGTAAATATACAGCACAATACGCGTAAACTTCTAAGTATGTTAGTTGTAAATGTTGTGTTGGCAGAAGAGCCAACACCGTGTTACTAGAGGAGGCCGAAATGCACGCGTGGGTTCGAATCCCATCCTCGTCGCCAATGTAGTGTTGGCAGAAGAGCCAACACCGTGTTACTAGAGGAGGCCGAAATGGACGCGTGGGTTCGAATCCCATCCTCGTCGCCAATGTTGTGTTGGCAGAAGAGCCAACATCGTGTTACTAGAGGAGGCCGAAATGCACGCGTGGGTTCGAATCCCATCCTCGTCGCCAATGTAGTGTTGGCAGAAGAGCCCACACCGTGTTACTAGAGGAGGCCGAAATGGACGCGTGGGTTCGAATCCCATCCTCGTCGCCAATGTTGTGTTGGCAGAAGAGCCCACACCGTGTTACTAGAGGAGGCCGAAATGCACGCGTGGGTTCGAATCCCATCCTCGTCGCCAATGTAGTGTTGGCAGAAGAGCCAACACCGTGTTACTAGAGGAGGCCGAAATGCACGCGTTTTAGCTTACGCAGACTGGCGTGAGGAGGGAAGGACTATACTGACGTGAGGTCTGGAACATGACAAGGAATTAGATAGAATTCAGAAAGCGGACGTAATTAGTTTGATACTTAACTTTAATCCATTAATGATGAACGTCGCTCTTGACGGTACAAGCTGCAAAACAATAATGCTAGTCAAACCGGTAGACAATTTTGTGTATTGCTTAATGTGTATGAAGCTGGGGACCTAGAAACGACAGAGAGGCTTCGTCCCGTCGTAGCCCTCAGTAGTTCACAACCCCACAACAGGCCAGAGCAGTCCACCCACCCCACCGCCGTCCCACACCAAACCCATGGTTATTGTGCGGTTCGGCCCCCAGTGGACGCCCCCCTCCCCCCCCCACCCCCCGCCCAACGAGAACATCTCATACCAGGCTAGTGTAACCCCAAATGTGGTAGAGTAATTATGGTATACGCATACGTGGAGACAGTATGTTTGCACAGAAATCGCCTACGTATTGTAACTGAGGCGGAATGATGGGAACCAGCCCTCATTCGCGGAAGTAGATGGATGGAAAACCGCCTTAAAAACCATCCACAGGCTGGTCTCTACACTGATGCGCCTGGCGGATTCGTGCCGGGGACCGGCACGCCTTCCCCCTGCGGAAGCAGCGCGTTAGACCGCTCGGCTTGCCGGGCGCCCTTAGACAAGTTTAGTTGCATACCTCCTTAATCTGGCTTCTCCATCCCCAGCTTTCGCTATCTCAAACTGGTGAACGCATCAATCTCTACGTCCTGTTACATTTTTGCACGCTCTTACAGAAACACCCTCTATGAATCTACACAAATACTCCGAAGACCAGTGTGTAGTACATGACAGAGGGCCATTGGCATGGTGCAATATGCTCACAATCGCGTATGGAGTGCGGAAAGAGTAACTTCTTAAGTACTTCTCGGTGCGCTGCAATTAGTCTTACCTCGTCGTCGCGATCCCTACGAATACGACGAGTGGGGGGTTCGTCATATATACTGCTGTGCAAAACTGAAGGAGAACAGTAATTTGCGCATGAACTGTCACATAATATATCTCAAAGAATGTTGGACGATACAAAAAAGAACTGCTACAGTATAATACACAAGCTAAGTAAAAGAAATACACAACGAGATGAAGACAAAGCGGCCCGCTACTAATTCCTCTAGTGTGCCAAACTCTTCGTCTCAGCGTAGCACTTGCCACCTACGTCCTCAATTATTTGCTGGATGTATTCCAATCTCTGTATTCCTCTACAGTTTTTAGCCTCTACAGCTTCCTCTAGTACCGTGGAAGTTATTCCGTGATTGCTTACCTGATGTCCTACCATCCTCCCCTTCTTCTTGTCACAGTTTTCCACATATTCCTTTTCTTGCGTAATCAGCCCACTTAATTATCAACACTCTTATGTAGCACCACATTTCAAATGCTTCTGTTCTCTTGTGTTCCGGTTTACCCACTCTTCATGTCTTACTGCCGTACAGTGCTGTGCTCCAGACGAGCACCTCAGAAATTTGTTCCGGAGATTAAGACTTATGGTCGATGCTAATAGGCTTCGCTTGGGCAGGAGTTTCCTTTTTTCCATTGCTAGTCTGCTTTTGATGTCCTCCTTTTCCGTCCGTCATTGGTTGTTTTACTTCCTAGGCACCAGAATCCCTTAACCTTTTCTACTTCGTGACCATCAATCCTGATATTTTCTCGCTATTCTCATTTCTGTCATTTTACATTACTTTCGTATTTCTTCGGTTTACTGTCAGTCCATATTCTGTACGCATTAGATTGCTCATTCCATTCAGCGAATCATGTTTTTCTTCCTCACTTTCACTCAGGATAACAATGTCATCAGCGAATTGTACCATTGAGAATCTTTTACCTAGAATTTTAATCCCACTCCTGAACCTTTTTTATTTCCATCACTACTTCATCAATGTACAGATTGAACAGCAGGGGGAAAAGACTACATCCCTGTCTTATACCCTTTTTAATACGAGCACTTCGTTCTTGGTTGTTCATTCTTATTGCTCCCTGTTGTTCATGTTATATATTACACATCTCTCTCTACAGCTTATCCCTAATTTTCTGAGAATTCCGAAGATCTTACACCATTTTACATTGTCAAACGCTCTTTCTAGAACGACAAATCCTATGAACGTGTCTTGATTTTTCTTCAGTCTTATTTCCACGATCAATCGTAACATAAGAATCGCCTTTGGTTCCTGTACCTGTGCTAAGGACAAACTGATTGTCATCTAACACATCCTCAATTTTCTTTTCCATTGTTTTGTATATTATTCTTGTCATGCCCCCGTTGGAGGTTCGAGTACTCCCTCGGGCATGAGTGTGGTGGTCCTTAGCGTACGTTCGTTTAAGTTAGATTAAGTAATGTGTAAGACTAGGGACCGATGACCTCAGCCGTTTGGTCCCATAGCAACGTACCACAAATATTCTTGTCAGCAACTTGGATGTATGAGCTACTAAGCTGATTCTGCGATAATTCTTGCACTTGCCTGCACGTTACATGGTTCTTCATATGGCGCGTGATCACCGCAAACGGCAATGGAAGCTCTGCAACGTGATGTAATGCTGGCCACAAGGACGGCTCTGCCAGCGCTGTTAACAACTATGGAATGTCGTTGGTGCATGTCGACGTGGTTCAATATGTCTCCACAACGAATTTCACACGTGTCCAGTGGCGCTCAAGTCGGGCAAACGGGCAGGCCAGTCCATGCGCCCAATATTCACTGGTTCCAAGAGCGCTTCCACCTGCGCTGTGTTATTTGGCACTAACACATCATGCGGAGGTTACTTTCGCTCTTTTGCACAGCAGTTTATTTCGTAATTCAATACTTCAAGCTTGTTCTTCAAACTATATATGTACGCTTTCGTGGGGTAGGGTGCGACTATCTTCAGCGCTTTACCAGCTTAGATTTTTCAGCATCTCCGTGGCGCTCCTTCCTGACTCAGATAAACCTATCACTATTCGTGCTGCCCCGCTTTGTATACGTTTCCTATTCATGTGTCCACTAGAGCTGTCGATGAGACAGCGATATATCGATGGACAGGTATCTCTTAAAAAGTTGTCGATCTTCTTCTCCTGATATACCGATACATCGATATATTAACAATACCGAAAGCGATATTTTTATTTATTTTTTCACAATTTTCGGTACACATTTGAAGTTGTTCGTTTGAAATTGTAGTAGAACATAACGTTACCTTCACTGTGTGAAGGAGTTTTACTACTCTCTGAGCTTTCATTACGTCCAATCCTTTTCGTTCAGTGTGTGAGGCAAGTATAGGTGGCACAGAAGAAGTAGTCTGCCTTTACTGGGTGTAGACTGTGTGTATGGAATAACAAGAGTACCAAAGTGAAGAAATAGCACCCCAGCTGCCTTAAAAAAATAATTTTTGATGCAACAAGTGTGCTATTTTTTCGCATCGGCAGTCTTCAAAAATAAATTATGAACAAAAATCTGAATGATGAGATTGGATTTGCCGGGTGGAGACGTGTGAGGGGAAATGTTGACGTAATAGGCGCTCAGCGGTACCGAAAGAAACTGCACAGTTTAGCTTCACCAGGCAATTTTGACATTACAACTGCTTGGTCGCCGGTGTTGGCAGAAATGAAAGAAAAACAGGGAACTCTTCATTAAGTGTTCCGGAGATATCCGATATGTGACAAAACTGAACGTTTGACCCATCGGACACCTTTCACTGTGTCTTGTACGTGCGGTTACCAATGTCAGCAAAGTGGTTATCAACAGGCATGAACTTGCATCGTTTCCCTTTCAACTCTTGTTCCAAGGGGAATAAGCAGACTGCTGGCTTGTTGATATAAAGAATATCTAATAATAAATCAATACATAAGTATACAGCTCTAAAACCGGCAGTATACTTACTACGCGCAACCGACATTTTTATAGGCCGGTATGTCGATATTTTTTCCGTTGATATGTCTATATATCAATAGTATTCGATGCATCGACAGCCTTCAATGGCATTTTTTAAATATCGATACATTGGATTCCCGAAGTTTTTAAAAATATCAACAGTTCTAGTGCCGGCCGTGGTGGTCGAGTGGTTCTAGGCGCTACAGTCTGGAACCGCGCAACCGCTACGGTCGCAGTTTCGAATCCTGTCTCGGGCATGGATGTGGGTGATGTCCTTAGGTTGGTTAGGTTTAAGTAGTTCTAAGTTCTAGGGGACATGACCACAGCAGTTGAGTCCCATAGTGCTCAGAGCCATTTGAAACATTTTTGTTTAGTCCCATAGTGCTCAGAGCCATTTGAACCATTTGAAATATCCGACAATCAAGAATTAGGTTTAAGGTTTAAGGCAAATGCTGGGATGCTTCCTTTGAAATGGGCATGACCTTTTTTTCTTCCCTGTCCTTTCCTAAACCAAACATTAGCTCGGTCTCTAATGACACCGTTGTCAATGGGACATTAAACTCTGATCTTGGTTCCTTCGTAATGAAATATTGAAGAAACTTGTCTGAGATTATGTCGTTGGCTAGGAGAACAACAGTACCGTTATACCAAGTCCCAACAAGCATGTTGCTGATAACTTAAGAGTCCGAGCTGAGGATTCGGTGAGCTGTTCAGAAGTCAGTGGCCCACTCCTTGGTATGCCATTGCGGAGATGGTTCAAATGGGTCTGAGCAGTGTGGGAGCTAATATCTGAGGTCATCAGTCCCCTAGAACAGGACTACTTAAACCGAACTAACCTAAGGACATCACACTCATCCATGCTCGAGGTAGGATTCGAACCTGCGACCGTGGCGGTTGCGTGGTTCCAGACTGAAGCGCCTACAACCGATCCGCCACAGCGGCCAGCCATTGCGGAGACACTCAGGATGCTGGCTGTGACAGAACTGCTGTCTGGAATTCGTGTGCCATCCTAAATACGAGTAGCAGCCTTGTGGATGTGTACTTGTAGGCCTAATGTTGGCAGATGACATGACAGATACATGAAGTGATGCGGTTTGGCGACGACCTCTACCGCCACCACGTATGCTGCCTAGTAGAGTGAGTGGAGCGTTGCTCATGCCTTCTGCTGGCCCGGCCACTGACTTCCGGATTTGCGAAGTCCGGCAGGTTCTGAACTGTAGAGGCTGAGTTTACTGCAACCCACACGATGTTTCAAGCGGTAATGTCAGCCCCCTGATGTCTAGGGCGCCATTTTTACCCCTATTTGGTATAGGTCTCACGTACTTGAGCAATATTGTAGGCGATTAAGAACAGGCGATTCGTAAGTAGTCGCCATTTTAAGCTGAATGGATTCTCCCAGTATCCTGCTCTCCCAGTATCCTGCTTATGAATGGAATTCTGTACCTGTCTTCCTTACGAATGAGTTTATATTATCATTCCATTTCATACCCCTACAAACTGTTGTAACCAAGGATTTCTATACATTGATTTTATTGTGAATCAATGATGTTGCCGTCAAAGCAGTTGAGCGCTCCACAAACCAAATATCATCATCATCATCATCTAGCTTGCTCAGTAATACAAGTTCAATATATTTCATTATTTCATTTTTAAATGATGACAATCTTTTCTGAAATAAGAAAAAAGTTACCGCCGAAGATTAAGATTTCCCAAATGTGAAAACATATTTCGAGGTACAAAATGGTCACGTACTTAGGAAAGAAAATATTGTACTGAAATTTAAAAGCCTTGAAATGGAGAAAATATTGTGTTATTTAATGAACTACCCGTTAGATTATTAGTATGCTACACATCAATAAATAATTATTAAGTGAAATTAAAATGAGCAGAAGTATAATCCAACACCAGCTACAAATCTGATGCGTTCTGGAATTGAAGTTACTGGAAACCAACACAAATTTCCATTTTGAAAACACTTAAAATTGTTAAGACATTGAAGAGTCTCAGTTCATTTGCAAGTTTCACACAATATGTGGTGAAAGACCTTCCTGTGTTTCAAGATACAAGGTGGCTCATAGCCGACAAAATATTGCTTAACTGTCCACATGTTAGACAGGCTATTCGGAATTCCCGTTACAAACTTCCAAGACTTGCAGAGAGGAGTGTGTACAAAATATTTTCAATAGGAGCCACGTCCGAAAATGTACCGTTTCCATTCTTCGACCGTTTCAGTTCAAATGTTAAACTCATCCACTTCTGTTTGAGGAAATTAATTAGGCATGACGCAGCACAGTGATTAGCTAACAGTTCGAAAGGAAACGTAAGGAAACACTCATCAATTCATCACATTTGTTTGTATTAACACTTAAACGTTACGTGTTCACATTATTCCAAATCAAAAATTAACCCAGCATACTGTACGGACAGAATATAATGCTTAAGTGTTAATACAAAAAAATGTGTTTAAGTAATAGATGGATTTTATGTTATGTTTCCTTTCAAACTGTTACCTAATAATCGTACTGCGTCACGCCTAATTCAGTTCCTCAAGCATACAAGGAAGAGTTAAACATCGGAATTGAAACCCTCGTAGAACGGAAACGGTCCGTTTCGGGACATGCGTTCTTCTTCAAAATATTATGTACTCATTCTCCTCTAGAACTCCTAAAAGGTTTGTAACTAGGATTTCCCAACACCCCATATAAATAGTCCTAAAAACACGTATACATCATTTTATGCATCACCTGAAGATGAATTAACGGTATATTCCAAATAGTTTCAATGTATTATAAGGCACTTAAATCTGCAGAACGCTAAATTGTACGAATGTGTAGTGCCTGTTCTTTCGGACATGATTACGTTTTCGAATTCCGGTGCGGCATACATTTCGACTCGTCGTCGCTCATTCCGCGTAAAGTTCCGATGCAGCTGACATCAATACTTCCTTCCCTTTCCCTTCCTTTTTGCCCATCCACCTTCAACGCTGTGGCAAGGGGTTAATGTACAACACAAAAAGCCAGGCTCCCAACACACTTCCCCATGGCAAGCCAGAACTTATCTCTACTTCTGTCGACGACTCACCGTCGAAGATAACGTGCTGCATTCTCTCTATCAAGAAAACCTCACTCAAGTTGCAAATTTTCTTTAACAACTTACATGAGCGTACCTTTACTTGTCAAGCTTCTATCGTACTTCAAACTAGAGGCAAATTGACCTGTCACGTTCTGACATATCATGTCGATAGAAAATCTGTGCCAGACCCAGATTACGTTTCGCTTTCCTTCGTCACGCGCTTTCATTGATGTTCTGAATGGAAGTTTGAGCGTTGCATCGAGGCCTCTTCATGCTTCCAGTTTACTGGTGGCCAAACGAATTCTCAGTTGTAGCTACAAATTTGTTACATTGCAATTTAAACATATATGATTAGATTTTAGATTAAATGTAATTTTGCAAACTGTTTTTTATGTTTCTGGGTACATGAAAATACATCTCTCGACAAGTGCCTGGAATATGTACCCCTTTTTATGAAATTCCTTAGCCCAAGATATTATTAAGAACGTAATCTTGAGCATATTCAAGAGTAGCGAGTGCTTAATGAGCGGAACTGAGGGACTAACTGTATTTTTCTCTTCTTTCTTACGATGAATAACTTAATTTGGAAAGGTATTTGAGTTTTATTGAATAGAAAAAGTGCTATTACCACGAGAATAGGACTTTAGATTAGATTTACTTTCATTCCGTCGTGAGGAGGTCCTCCAGGATGTAGAACATGTCAGAAAACAACAATATATGACAAATATTTACAACTAAAAGAAATAAGCTAATTACCATTCGACAGATCCCAAGTGGAATGATCGTCATTTTTAATGTACACTATATGAAACAGTCATTTTACAATTACTACAGCACTGAATTTAAAATAAAAATGTTTATTTATTTGTAAGGTAATAAACATGTAATTCAACTACTATAATACTTATTTACAATGAACACATTACTGCACTGTTGGTTTTACTGAGAAATTCATCAATGTAGTAGAAGGAGTTGGCCACCAATAAATCCTTTAGGCTTCTCTTAAACTGAATTTCATTGGCTGTTTAGCTTTTTATAGCTGCTGGCAAGTTGTTGAAAATGTGTGTTCCTGAATATGCACACCTTTTTGTACGAGACTAAGTGACTTTAAATCCTTGTGAAGATTATTCTTATTTCTAGTATTGATTCCATGAATTGAGCTGTTGGTTTGAAAAAGTGGTATACTTTTAATGACAAATTTCATTAAAGAATAAATATATTGGGAAACAGTAGTTAGTATCCCTAGTTTTCTAAACAGGCCTCTGCAGGATGTTCTTGAGTTCACACCACATATAACTCCTACTGCACGTTTTTATGCCCAGAAAACTTTAGCTTGGCTTGATGAATTACCTCCAAAAAAAGTCCCAAATCACATTATGGAATGAAAGTAAGCGTGGTATGCCAGCTTTTTCATTTTTACATCCCCTATGTCTGACACAACTCGCATTGCAAATAGAGATTTGTTAAGACGCTTCAGCAGTTCTGTGGTGTGCTCCTACCAGTTGAATTTATTATCAAGGTGTAATCCAAAGAATTTAACGCTGTCCACTTCTTCTATCTTCTTGTCATCGTATGTTAGACATATACTCGTGGGACACCTCTTAAAAGTTCTGAACTGCATGTAGCGTGTTTTTTCAAAGTTTAATGACAAATAATTGGCTAGGAATCACTGATTAATGTCCACAAACATTTTATAGCCTGATCTTTCTAAGACTGCACTTCATTTGCTATTTATTGCAATGTTCGGCAATCATCGGCAAACAAAACGAACTTGGCATCTGGTAATGTTACTGATGGAAGGTCATTGATATACACAAGAAAAAGTAAGGGCCCCAAAATGGAACCTTGTGGGATCCCACATATAATTAGTTCCCAGTTGGATGATGCCTGATAGCTTGATGCATGTCTCTTTCCTAATAACACCCTTTGTTTCCTGCCAGAGATATAAGATTTAAACCCTTTTGCAGCATTTCCTGTTACACTATAATATTCTAATTTACTTAAAAGGATATTTTGATTTACACAGTCAAATGCCTTTGACAGATCACAAAATATAGCAGCTGCCTGCAATTTTTTGTCTAATGATTTAATCACATTTACACTGTAAGTGTAGATAGCCTTCTCAATATCAGAACCCTTTAGAAATCCAAACTGTGACTTTGTATGTTATTTGAGATACGATGGTTATAAAGCCGATTGTACATTACTTTTTCTAAAATTTTTGAGAATGCTCGCAACAGTGACATTGGATGGAAATTTGATGCTATTTCATTATCTCCCTTCTTAAAGAGTGGCTTAACTTCAGCATGTTTCAACCATTCAGGAAATATTCCAATGATGAACGATTTGTTACACAAATAGCTTAATATGTTACTTAGCTCAGAATCACATTCTTTAACTTTGTTGATATTTCATCATAGCCACTAGATGTTTTTGATTTTAAGGATTTTATGATGGACATTATTTCTGCTGGGGTAGTGAGGGTCAAATTCATATTATGGAAGCTACTTGAAATGTCTGGGTCGTAATAACACTGATTTAACACTTATCTCCCTGAGCAAGAATGGAGAATTTCATTTTTGTGTCGCTTGTTCTTATTCTTCCTTTTTTATTTGTTCTAACGTTTTCTTCTTGGTTGTATACGTACAGATACGTGATTCATGCATGTTCATTTACTGAATAATAACTTACGATGAGAATGAATCTGTTGTATTGGGTTCTTTCGTTTTAATCCCAATATTACGTTTTAATAGCTTACCTCATGGAACAAACGGTGAGTTTTTTAATCAGCCCCAGCCAACTTTGCTGCGATCTGTCCAGCTGCCATTGTGGCAGTCTCGTTGAAATAATTATTGCTTTTATACGTTAGATAGAACCTGCTTGTTTTGTATTGACGAGGTTTGATTTGCTAGTGCAAACAATAAATGGACGCACACAGCATAAATGTAAATTCCATGGTCATTCAGTTTTGTATAACCAAGCCTGTTGTTTCAAAAGGTAATACTTCGTGTTCAGCTTACTGAATTACAGCGTGAGAGAAAGGTATTTTGTTGTAAGACATGTGCAACGATTAATTTCAACGTAGTCTTTCTCTCAACGATGTGACTCACGTTTTATGTGATCTCAAACCACGTTTCGTTAATGAATCAGTCCGACTTTGGACACCATTTAATGAAAATAATGTTTCGTAATTCTTTTCTTCTCGTATGTAACGGGCGTAACACAATGGGAGGAACTGAGCGTTTAATTAAACACTTCAATGAATTTTATGATGCCACTTACTTCTAACAATTTCACACTCTGTTTCGAAGAACGTGCTATTGATCAACATTATAGGTAAAACATGTGTAGTACGATGCATGATTCAATCCGGTAAGCACATCGAATGTACGAGGGCGTACTGAAAACTAATTTCTCCAAATTTATGTGAAAACTGTTAAAGCTTTTTAAATAAACGAACGTTATTATATTCTACCTTTTTATTCGTCGTGTCAACATATTCGTTTCTCAACCCGACGCATACATTCCTACCAAAGAGAGATTAGTTTGGTGGTACTGTCACTGTAGAATGTTTGACTTTGTTAACTCAACTATAACCTCGCTTCTGTCATCAAATCGAAGCCATCAGAGGTGTTCTTTAAGTTTTCAAATAGATGAAAATCGGATAGGGCTAAGTCTGGACTGTGTGGAGTGAACTCAAGGCATCGGATTACTGCATATGTCGTAATGCTCGTTTGTGGTCTGGCGTTATCGTGCTGGAGGAGAGCGTGCTCCACGTGTGGAAGAACTCTTCGAATTCGAAACGTAGTTACGTTTAGCCAGCGTCATGTGTGCGATTCGGAGCTCTCTAGCGGCAGAGAGTTGCAAATGTTTGGACATGAAGAATAAAGATGTAGAATGTTAATAACGATTGTTTTATTTCAAAAGCCTTAAGAGTTTTCACACAAAAAAGTTCGGAGGCATTACTTTGCGGTACGCCTTCGTTTTATGATCAGCAGCAGGCAGTCTTCGATTCTCCTCACTGTTAGTTACCTTACCAGGTGTGTGCGTGCCTAGAATAGCAAAGGTTTCTCGCAGCTTCTCCTCATACTGACTAAATTTCCCCTTGAAGGAAGAGAGATTGCATTTCAAATGTATTGCTGACTGTAAAATGCATACCAAGTCACATTATGCAGTCGTATATTTAAAAGCAATTTCATCAATGACAAGGGAATCGAAATAAATCGTAGGAATTTGCTCAACATATAATTATTACGAGTGAGTCCACAATCACTGAAACAAGAAGCAGTACTATTTTTATTACGTGGATCACATGGTGCAGAGGACCACAACACAAAGGAATCCGAACATGGAAAAGTGCTAGGTGTATACTAAAATCCTGGAAACATTTAAATAAACTAGAGTTTGATGTATTCAGCACGCTTAGTATGTTGATTGACTAACGAAAACCGATACTACACCACTTGAATCGGAACGTGACTGAACACGAGCAAAGACACACTGAGGATCTGAAAATACTAGAAGGAAATATCAGACGAAGCTATGACATGAATTGCGATCCAGAGTACACGGAACATAAAGTAATCAGGAAAGTGGAAATGCTAGCGAGCAACTTTCAGTTTTTATTCAATAGACAAAAGGTGAAGATATCCAGAAGGCTGCAGAACATGCCATAAAACAAAAATACATCATATATATATTTATGTTGCAACGCTTTTCAGATTTTGCAGCAGAAGCTTAACTAATTTTCCAGTTCCATTCTGAAATCGTAGCGGTCACTTTATGTGTGATGTGAAAAACAGTTCCAAATTACAACATGATCAGGTACGTAGCATCAAACATGTTACTCTAATCTAAATGTGTTGCAATCGAGCAAATTTTACTAATGATGAATTAAGTAGTCAATGCGTTATATTTTACCCTGCTACACACCAAAAATGAGCAAGGGAAATCTAGTTAAGAAGTAGTATTATCAAAAATCACTTACAAGTTAAGAGCATTTTGAAATAGAAGTGACTGGCAATTGACATTAATTTTCAAAGACACGAAAAATTGTTATGATGTTAAAGAAACTCAGTTCATTTGCCAATATGAGGTGTTCCATGGCAGAAAACCTTCTTTCTTTTCAAGGTATTATGTTGTGCACGATCTACGAAGTGTACTTTAACAGTCCGCACATTATGTTACTAGTTTTGAAAATATATACAGAACTTCACTCACCTTAAATCACTGTATGTGAAGAATTAAGGCCGGGATGGTGGCCGAGCGGTTCTAGGCGCTACAGTCTAGAACCGCTCGACCGCTACGGTCGCAAGTTCGAAACCTGCCTCGGGCATGGATGTGTGTGACGTCCTTAGGTTAGTTAGATTTAAGTAGTCCTAAGTTCTAGGGGACTGATGACCTCAGAAGTTAAGTCCCATAGTAAAGGCCCATTTGAACCATTTTTTTGAAGAATTAACACCATCCTCGAAAAAATTTTGTACCGCACATAAATATATGAAACTGATAGTGATAATCGTTCTTGCTGTACCTCATACTTTCTATGAAACGACAGTGTTCCTGTAGTGTATAATAAAAGTGCGAAGTACGGAAAAGACTTCTTACTTGCTGGTGAGCACCTGAGCGAGGGCGATGTTGTTGTTGTTGTGGTCTTCAGTCCTGAGACTGGTTTGATTCAGCTGTCCATGCTACTCTATCCTGTGCAAGCTTCTTCATCTCCCAGTACTTAACATCCTTCTGAATCTGCTTAGTGTATTCATCTCTTGGTCTCCCTCTACGATTTTTACCCTCCACGCTGTCTTCCAATGCTAAATTTGTGATCCCTTGATGCCTCAGAACATGTCCTACCAACCGGTCCCTTCCTCTTGTCAAGCTGCGCCACAAACTCCTCTTCTCCCCAATTCTATTCAATACCTCCTCATTAGTTATGTCATCTACCCATCTAATCTTCAGCATCCTTCTGTAGTACCACATTTCGAAAGCTTCTATTCTCTTCTTGTCCGAACTATTTGTCGTCCATGTTTCACTTCCATACATGACTACACTCCACACACATACTGTCAGAAACGACTTCCTGACATTTAAATCTATACTCGATGCTAACAAATTTCTATTCTTCAGAAACGCTTTGTTTGCCATTGCCAGTCTACAGCTTATATCCTCTCTACTTCGACCACCATCAGTTATTTTGCTCCCCAAATATCAAAACTCATTTACAACTGTAAGTGTCTCATTTCCTAATCTAATTCCCACAGCATCACCCGACTTAATTGGACTATATTCCATTATGCTCGATTTGCTTTTGTTGATGTTCATCTTATACCCTCGTTTCAAGACACTGTCCATTCCGTTCAACTGCTCTTCCGAGTCCTTTGCCATCTGTGACAGAATTACAATGTCATCGGCATACCTCACAGTTTTTATTTCTTCTCCATGGATTTTAATACCTACTCCTAATTTTTCTTTTGTTTCCTTTACTGCTTTCTCAATATACATATATATGCTGAGCGAGGGCGATAGGTGAGTTGAACGTGGATCTTTCGAAGTTACTGCGTTTGGCAACGTGCGGCTTTTTTGGCGTCCTGTGTTCACCTTTTCGGCTCCTGTCGTTCACTCCCTTCGTTTGAGCTCCGACACCGCAGCCCCGTCTACCGCTCACACACGAGTTCTCAGTGGCTCAGGCAACACCCTCTCTCTGTCTGTAACGCAACGCTCCTCCCCTAGACTTCCACGTGGCGAGACGCGCGCGTGGGCGGCTGCAGAAGACCGCAAACAAAGACAGAGACCCGAATACGAAACAGTAGGCAACCAATTAACTGAGAAACCAAAATATGGAAATAGATTTTGGCAACGGTCATTTTGAGACAACTTACCTAAAAGGCGTCATTCGTTAAAAACTTATCAAGTTTTCAATTGTCGTTCTTCTTACTCATGGAGGTACACGGGTACAGCGAAACCGCCATTCCGCCAATTTGAACTGAGCCGGAGTAGGAAACGTACACTACTGGCCATTAAAATTACTACACCAAGAACAAATGCAGATGATAAACGGGTATTCATTGGACAAATATATTATACTAGAACTGACATGTGATTACATTTTCACGCAATTTGGGTGCATAGATCCAGAGAAATCAGTACCCAGAACAACGACCTCTGGCCGTAATAACGGCCTTGATTCACCTGGGCATTCAGTCGAACATAGCTTGCGTGGTGTGTACAGGTACAACTGCCCATGCAGCTTTAACACGATACCACAGTTCACCACGAGTAGTTACTGGCGTATTGTGACCAGCCACTTGCTCGGCCGCCATTGACCAGTCGTTCTCAATTGGTGAGAGATGTGGAGAATGTGCTGGCCAGGGCAGCAGTCGAACATTTTATGTATCCAGAAAGGCCCGTTCAGGACCCGCAACATGCGGTCGTGCATTATCCTGCTGAAATGTAGGGTTTCGCAGGGATCGAATGAAGGGTAGAGTCACGGGTCGTAACTCATCTGAAATGTAACATCCACTGTTCAAAGTGCCGTCAATGCGAACAAGAGGTGACCGAGACGTATAACCAATGCCACCCCACACCATCACGCCGGGTGATACGCCAGTATGGCGATGACCAATACACGCTTCCAATGTGCGTTCACCGCGATGTCGCCAAACACGCATGCGACCATCATGATGCTGTAAACAGAACCTGGATTCATCCGAAAAAATGACGTTTTGCCATTCGTGCACCCAGGTTCGTCGTTGAGTACACCATCGCAGTCGCTCCTGTCTGTGATGCAGCGTCAAGGGTAACCGCAGCCGTGGTCTCCGAGCTGATAGTCCATCCTGCTGCAAACGTCATCGAACCGTTCGTGCATATGGTTGTTGACTTCCAAACGTCCCCATCTGTTGACTCAGGGATCGAGACGTGGCTGCACGATCCGTTACAGCTATGCGGATAGGATGCCTGTCATCTGGATACGAGGCTGTTGGGATCCAGCACGGCATTCCGTATTACGTTCCTGAACCCACCGATTCCATATTCCACTAACAGTCATTGGATCTCGACCAACGCGAGCAGCAATGTCGCGATACGATAAACCGCAAACGCGATAGGCTACATTTCGCCCTTATCAAAGTCGGAAACGTGATGGTACGCATTTCTCCTCCTTACACGTTTCACCAGGCAACGCCGGTCGACTGCTGTTTGTGTATGAGAAATCGGTTGGAAACTTTTCTTCATGTTAGCACGTTGTAGGTGTCACCATCGGCGCCAACCTTGTGTGAATGCTCTGAAAAGCTAATCATTTGCATATCACAGCATCTTCTTCCGGTCGGTTAAATTTCGCGACTGTACCACGTGATCTTCGTGGTGTAGCAATTTTAATGGTCAGTAGTGTATGTTAGGAGAAAGGCGTAGTCAGCTCCTGTGTCTCCAATGTACTGAACAGGCGTTAATCCATCTCCAGCAAGTCACAATTCCCGTACAATGTAGCGCATCGTCTGTTCCAATGAAATGTTGTTATGTACTTGTGGCTACATTTTACAAAGTGTGGTGCAAACATGTTCTAGACAGAAGGTGAATGATAGGGAGGAGCAGCGAGCTGCTGGGTGTTTCCATCCATTCAGGCATCTGAGCGACAAAGGCAATACATCGCACCTCAGCAGGGCACTGAGAAGATATACGGCAGCTAATGAGCACAATATGTTAATTGTTGAAAGTGCAGTAGCACTGCCTAATTTGTTCATTTTAACGGTTCACAGAAATCTTAAGATCGTTCTAGTGAAAGTATGCATTTGGTGAGAGAAAAACAAAGCTGCATGCCACTGGATTCTGTCGATCTTGGCCAATGACGCGAGTATAGCTATCACACCCAACAGACAAGAATTAACTGATGATGAATGTTTCTCAGAAAATCATTAAGCGGTTCTCTGCAAATGTGCTCTCATTAAACTTTGACAAAACACAGTATATACAGTTCCACACAGTAAATGGAGTGATACCATTTACGAATATAGACTTCGATCAGAAATAGGTAGCTAAGGTAGAATATTCAAAATTTATAGGTGTGTGCATTGATGAGGGGTTGAACTGGGAAAAACACGCTGCAGATCTGATGAAACGTTTGGGTTCAGCTCCTTATGCTATTAGGATCATTGTGAATTTTGGCCATATACATCTCAGTAAATTAGCTTACCATGCCTAATTTCATTCTCTGCATTCGTATGGCATCATATTCTGGGGTAACTCATCACTGAGTAAAAGAGTGTTCATTGCACAAAAACGTGTAATCAGAATAATTGCTGCAGCTCATCCAAGATCATCCTGCAGAGACTTATTTAAAGAGCTAAAGATCTTCACCGTAGCCTCTCAATATATATATATATATATATATATATATATATATATATATATATATATATATATATATATTCACTTATGAAATTTGTTATTAAGAATCCGAACTAATTCAAAAGTAATAGCAATGTTCATGGCTACAACACTAGGAGAAAGGACAATCTTCACTACTCATGGTTAAATCTAACTTTGGCTCAGAAGAGGGTAAATTATGCTGCCACGTAAGTCTTTGGTCGCTTACCAAATAGAATCAAAGGTCTGACATATAGCCATAAAGAATTTGAAAGGAAATTAAAAGAATTTCTGAATAACAAGTCCTTCTACTCATTAGATGAATTTTTGGATATAGTATGTGGGTAATTTCCCCACCCTCCACCCAAAAAAATATTGTCATGTAATATTTTGTGTAATGTAATATCTTGTATAGACACATTTTATTAACCTGACACGTTCCACATCATTACGAAGTGTCGTATTCATGATCTATGGAACGAGTACTAATCTAATCTAATCTAATCTGGGCACAGTCGAATCGACATTATGAGGTTGCGTAAGTCAGAGCGAGAGCTTCGCTGCCTTTGAATGTTGGCGTTCAATAAATTTCCCGTACTGAGTTCTGAAGGTACTGCTACAGATTCCGATGGTTATTTGATAAACTGTTTCAAATACGATTCGCGGCTGACTGGAATTCCAGGTCTTGATCAGTACGAGAGTAATTTGGACTGAAACAGCTAGGTTGCATCCCAAAGGAGTTTTTTGACAACGGTTGAAAGCAAATATTTTTTTACATTGTTTTTTGGTTTGATGATCATTTGTAATTAGCATAAGTTCCGATCTGATTCCGCATTTTTTTACTAGTGGGCCTGTGCAGAACAATCTGGTGAGGAAGAGTATTTTTTACCTGTTCGTCGTATTGGTTGTTGAATTGCTTGGAGTTCATGGATGCAACTCAGGTTCAAAATATTGCGAAAACAGCCGCTAGTAGTAAATTCCGGAAATTGAGATTTTTTAAACAGCATCGTTTGTTCTGAAGTCGACAAGGTCCTTTATTCGAATCCCAGATTGTGTATTTGCCAAATCGATCCATTAATCTGCAACATGTACGGTGCTGTTATTCACTTAAGGAAAAACAGTCGAGTGTCCAACATATTGCAGCACCGCGTAGTGGAGGTACAGCGACAATTAGCCGCCACCGCCTGAAGAAGAGTTACGTCATAAAAGTTTTCTGTGTATCGTACCGCGTAATAATGCTACAAACTATACTGGATGAACCAATGTTTCGGCCACTGTAACCGTGGCTGATACGTTTCTTTTTCCATTGTAGTTATGGCATTACGACACGGTAAAACACCCAGAAATTTTTTATGTCAACTGACACTGTATGCCAAAGCCTAGGCAATTGTGGAACAGTTTTCTTTGCATATCTAAATGGTAGGCTGAAAGTGGCGGTGGAAATAGTTATTTTTGTTGTAGCCCAGATGTTGTGGTACCTCTGTTACGCGGGTATTCGGTCACAGCAGAGATTTTGTGTGCTACAACCTTGGTGAAGAATCTTCCTTCGTTAGATGTAGGATGTAGGGCCCCAGCTCTTGTTATTTTACCTATATTGAACTAACCCCAACGCCGTACGACCTATAATGGGGTCATAAAAATGTCAAAAGAAGAAACATAAACTCAATGCATATCAACATATTTTCTTCTCAGGTAGTATGTGACGTATTTAAATGAAAATATATTAGAAATTCCCATAGAGAGTAACCTCAGTAACTAATATTTAAATGGTGTAATTTGAATTTCAATCCGAACGAGCACATTTATTGTGCTGTTGTTGTCCATAACAATGTTAAGGAAGAAAAATATTGCATAGAGTGGAATTTTCCCCATTACAAGAAATAACTATAAAATAGAGTTATAAGGAAAAAGAGATACAAAGCAAAAACATACTTATGGTCTTTGATAATTTTAAATAAGCACATGTATGTATAACTTTGCGAATAGGCATATCTCTGTTTTCGTGACAGAAGGTCATGGAGGTAAAAAAGAAAAGAGTTTTCTTTACGTCACAAGCTTGAAGCCGATGTCCACCGCCTTACATAGCCCAAAATATTAGGTTCACCGCATTTGAACATCCATTGTTCATCGCAGTGGCACTTCCCCGTGACGTCATTCTGATGTGCCCCTGGCCAGTTCCGACCGATGGGAATATCAATTGACTTTCGGAATTGTATCCGAAATAGCGTCATGTTGTGAAGGCGTAGTTGTTTCACCAAAAATGCCAGCTTGCATAGTTTACGGGTATACCAACTGATCAGATCGTAATATAAAGTTTAAAGGATGACAAATCACTCACAAATGGTGCAATTCAATCAATATTTTACGGGATCTAAGCTTTTTAGACCACTTCCTTAACCCACTGTAACACTGTACAACGCTGGAACAAGCTTAAAAAACTATATCTTTTTTAATCCTGTAAATCGCTGTTATTGGCCACACACTGAGTGACGCATCATAGGTAAGATTTCAAAATGAAAAATGTGTAAGCTACAGTGAAATTAATTCACTGACAATCTAATAAAACGAAAACTCTGTTCTTCAAGCAGGTAATACCTCTTTGCCGTTCTGTTGCTTTAACATTTCAATAATCATTCGCTTTATTAACACGCACGAAATACAATAGCATTCCTCGATTCTTTACTCAATGCACACATTTACGGGGTAGCAAAGAATATCTAGGTAAGTTTTTTGCAAACGCCAGTATTAAAAATGTTGTGCCTAAGAACTGAAAGCTGAAAATATGACGAATAAGAAGCAGTACCAGTAAGCAAACAATAATTGGGTTCGGAGCCCCAGCTTAATTTGCTGTTGATACAAATACAGTAAAAGTGGCATTAAGTGAATTACGAAAGCAACCTTTTCACATCACACACCTCTTTTTCTGGTTATTCGAAATATACATACAAAACACAAGTTCCATAACGAGGCCAAATGCGTCGTATTACTAGAGCAAATACGCATTCAAGAACAGAAAACCGTTCTAAATTTCCTTCCTCATACTATGTTGTTTGTGAAAGCACTGTAAGTTTAAGTATTTAAAACAGACGCCGCATACACACGACAGAAATAATGAAAAATAAGCAATCATAAACAGTAGTCTGCTAATGTTTTGGGGCATTTAAGTTGGTGGCAGACTCCCGCCCATCCTGGCTTCAAAACAACGTACAGCGTAAGTCTATGGGGTCATATATATATATATATATATATATATATATATATATATATATATATATATATATATTCCTCCAAGTAGAAGGATTATTAGAAAAAAGACAGATAGTGACGGAAACCTTAATTCGACAAATAGGGAGTAAGTGAGTAATGAGGCAACTCACAATATCCAAATTTCATCAACACATTTTGATGATAAAGTCTCAATAAATATTTAACGTTGATAGATATTTGAATTCAGTAAGACATAGAGTCAGAGATATAACTATCGTGTCGTTTGCAATTAAGCGTCACAAATTTGTTGGCGTTACGAATTATAATTGCTTACTGGAGTAGGTAATAATACCCTTTTCAAGGGAGAATTAGTATTTACAGCTCAGTATTGATCGATACGTACTAGATAACACATATTGAAAGTGCATTACTGCTATCTAATGTGTGCAGTGGCTATGAAAATTTGTGATTCATGTTACATAGCTGTGAACAGTGTATAAGGTGTTAACCTCCCTGGGGAATAAAAGTTGTTATTAGTGATCCTATACAAGTGAATAATCGTACGGCAAATCTTCTAAATGGTCTTCGAATATTATTAATATCTATGTGCCAGGCGTTGTTGGGCCCAAGATAGGGTGTACGTATAATAAACGAGCTTTGTATTGTCAAGAAGATAAATATTTAAAAGCGAGATAGGGCTTGCCATTCACACCAGTACACATGACAGAGGGCGGAAGTCACGACATATAGGACATCTGTAATCAGCGAGCTCTTTTATGCTACACATTTTATTTTATTTGATGAACCAATCGTCATACAAAGTGAAACGTCGGCTTTTCCTTGTTTGATTTGAGCTTGAAAATTTGAAAATATTAGTGCTTGAGGGGGAGGGGGGATTTGGGCTCAAATATCCTATTTCACAGTTCTTAATCAGTCTGGGACAATATAAGTCCATTAATTCGTTGTTTCCCCAAGATTCCAAACTCCTCAGGGTCTCCACGAAATGAACATTTTTTCGTGCATTGCCAACAAATACAATAGGTGCTGGGTTCGATTTCTTCAGACACAGAACAGTTAATTCCTTCATTTCAAGCTAAAAGTGCTATCCTTATCTAGTGATAAGGAAAATTTATAGGTGACTATTCTTCACGACAGTTAAAAACAAGATTATGTGTGGGCCTGGACACCCAGTTAGTATAGAACTTTTCGTGTTGTTATTTCTAGTTCGAACTAGCGCACATCTCGGTAGTGGTGAAACAAAACGATATTTAATATTTATTCGTGCCTAGGAAACAACAATAGCAGTTGCCGAGTTTGAATCTCGGTAAAGAAAAACTGTTCCGTTTCATCATTTCAGGTTCAAGTACCTCGCTATTAGTGAAATAATTAGATATTACTACTTGACTGTGTTTAGTTAACAAACTAATTAGATGTTGGGTTTGAATTCCTGTGCAACACAGAACTTTAAATCACGTCATTTCAAATTTGAGTATGTAGAAACTTCGTTGCTTGAGAATGAAACCATATTTAACATCTTTTATGGGTAGTTAACGGGAATAATAATTGCTGGATGGAACAAACTTCGTTGCTTGAGAATGAAACCATATTTAACATCTTTTATGGGTAGGTAACGGGAATAATAAATGCTGGATGGAATCCTGGTCCAGCAAAAAAATCTGTGTGATGTTATTACAAGTTCAGACTTCCTACCTGCTACTTGTCAGGAACGTTCCTTACGCCTAGTCAATAGTGAAGACTGGCACTGTGTTCAGGTCTCGGTCACGCATGAAACCTTTACCTTTTGGTATTGGCTATATGTGATGGGTTTGAATAAATGTCCACAACGAAGCATTTCATGTCATTTAAAGTCAAATCATGGGCACAACTACCTGCTCATGAATGACTTAAGATACTTAATTTCACTTTGTGCTAGATAATAAGGACGATATGTGACTTCCGAAATGCACATAAATCCACGAACCATTATGGGTACAGTGAAATTACTAGTGATATGCCGCTGACTATGATGCTTGCATAGAGCTTGACGCTGAGAATTGATTCATTCATTAATCAGTTCATGCTTAACCACACCCAAGTAAAAGACTGTTAATAATTAGTTGGAAATTTTCTTATGGAGCACGATTTCTTCAAATTATTGTAGAATGCGATAGTCTACATATTCTAACAAAATATCTTACGACAAAAATTCAATTTTCAGTAAGGATTGCTGGACGACTTATGTTACAGTGTTGCTGCTATTGGTAGTCTGAGAAACAAAATTAGAATGGTAAAAGTTTTGGGATGTCACTTCTTGTGATACACTTAACTTTATAACCCTTAAGGACTGTCTCATCTTCTTCTTCTTTTTCTTCTTTCGTTTCACCCTCTTTGGGGAACGTTGGATCAATCATTTTTTGTGTTCTCCTTTTGTCAGTGCCCAGTATCTCTTCATTCTTTCTGATCCTTTCCTCTCGTTTTCCGAGATGATGTGTTTGGGTTTTTGTGTAGATTTATCTGGGAACTTTATATTTTCGTATTTAGCAATTTATGTAGCTGTTCGATCGGTAAGTGATTCTTCTGACATCTTTATTTCCACTAGATCTTCCTCAGTTTCTTGAAACCGAATGTGTCTTGTTTTCAGGTTACGGGAAAAGTCAGTAGTTTGTTGCGTTAATCAGTTAGTGTTCATTCTGAGAAGTTGCCAATAAAAGTTTATCCTCCTTTTTCGCATTGTATCTGAAAGTTTTTCGATTTTCTTGTAGAGGGTTTCATTTTTGATTTATACTATCTTATTATCTTGGAATTTTGGTCCTGTAATTTTGCCTTAAAATTTTTCTTCCCTTTATCTCAAGTTCTTCCATTTACCTTTTGAAGTACATATTTAGTATTTACAGTGCTTCTGGCTTAACCATTGTCTTGTAATTTGTTATTTTGGAGCCACATGAAAAGGATTTTTTTTATTGCGTGTATCTTTTCTCAGCTGGAACGCCAATTTAAGTTTATTTTTTCGGAATTCCTTTGTCATCTATAGATAGATAGATAGTTAGATATTCAGCGATCACAGGCCCTGCGGACCACGCGCTACTTCCACAAACTGCCTCCATTCCTTCCTGTTTTGTGCCCGGTTTCTTCAGGTGTCTTCAATCCTCAGGGCTGCTAGGTCCTTCGCCAGGTCGTCCATTCAGCGCTGCCTCCGTCGTCCAGTGGGGCGTTTGGTGTTTGGTTTCCCCTATAGAGCCATCTTCGCCTATCTGGGATACGGCCTACATGGTCCACCCACCATATTCTTTTGCTCTTTATCTTCTGTAGGATAGCTGGTTGTCGCATCAGAATGTAGATCTCCTCGTTTTTCCTCCTCCTTCATTCTCCGTTATCTAAAACTGGTCCCATATCATCCTCATTAAGCCGGCAGAAGTGGCTGTGCGGTTAAAGGCGCTGCAGTTTGGAACCGCAAGACCGCTACGGTCGCAGGTTCGAATCCTGCCTCGGGCATGGATGTTTGTGATGTCCTTAGGTTAGTTAGGTTTAACTAGTTCTACGTTTTAGGGGACTAATGACCTCAGCAGTTGAGTCCCATAGTGCTCAGAGACATTTGAACCATTTTTCATCCTCATTACTCTTCTTTCAAATATTAATAGTTTTTCCCTTTCTCGCTTAGTCATGCTCCACGTTTCTGAACCGTACATTACTGCTGGGCATATCACTGTGTTCTAGATTTTCATCTTAGTGTTCACTGAGATCGATTTAGAGCCAAGCGTCTCTCTGAGGGAATGCATGCATTTCGTTCCCACTGCTATTCTTTCCTTGATGTCCATTTTTATGTTGTTGTCCGCGGTAAACCAAGATCCCAAATATTTCAACTGGTCTACTCTCTTGAACCTCTTGCCATCTATCTCAAGAAATTCTACCTGCTCCTGTCTTCTTCCTAATTGCGTGAACTCTGTTTTGTCTCGATTCACTTTGAGCCCCACCTTCTGTGCGTTATTGTCCATTTTCTGGTACATTTCTTTCAACTCGTGCTTGGATTCACTTAATAGCACTATGTCATCTGCATATGCGAGATAATTGAAGTTACCGTCCATCTCTACTCCAGCCCACTCCTGTTGCCCTAACTCTTTTATTACCTTTTCTAAGATGACATTGAACAGAACACATGAGAGAGCATCCCCTTGTCTGAGGCCTGTCTCAATCTCAATCTCACCTATAATAATGTATTTCCTGATATTTGCAGTATGGTAATATGAAATTACGCCTGGACTGAATGCCATACAGCGCAGTGTTGCCTACGAGTCAGCTATGGCTACAACGATTACAGCCACATGACTGTAACGAAAAGTGATAAGAGAACTTACAAAACAGTTACGTTGCATTGGCTGCATGCAAATCAGGCAGAAAGCAAATTGGGCCCTTCAGCTGCCCTTGAAGATACAAGTACAGTGGTACGTGTGACGTTGCTCTGGCAAGCAAGATAGCTCCATTAGCGTGGACCGTAGAGAGGAAGAAATGCTACAATACAGTGTAAAAGATATCTGAAAGAAATTCGTACTACAACGAACGGAACTGAGGCTTTCATCCAAGTCTTCAAGACACTGCAGTCACCACGATTTATGATAGTCCCGTGGACATCACAAAAGGCGGGATATGGTTGTTAATACGTGATTACCACGGACAGCAATGCCTGCTCTGCAGCGTGGTCTCTTGCTGCCTACAAGATTGGCAATGAGTTCTTGTGATACGGTGTTCCATTCCTCCACCAGCACGTCTGACAGCTACTGCTTGGTCCTTAATTCATGTGGAATACTACCCCCGACCCGTGCCACACTTGCTCAGTGGCATTACGGCGGGTGAACGGACAGGGCAGTCCATTCGCCGAATATGCTCTTGGTCCGAGAGCTCCTCCACCTGAGTACGAGGGTGAGCCAAATGAAAACTTTAAATATTTTTTAAATATTATTTCTTGTGCAGAAGAGGTACAAAGCAGTATCACTTTTCGACATAATCTCCACCACGCTCAATGCAAGTCCTGCAGCGCTTACAAAGTGCATAAATTCCCTTAGAAGAAATTGTTTTGGTAGTCTGCGCAACCACTCATGCACCGCGTGGCGTACCTCTTCATCAGAACGGAACTTCTTTCCTACTATTGCCTCTTCGAGTGGTCCTTTGGCTTTGGTGATGAGGAATGGCGCCATTCCTTGCTCGTTCTCTTCATTTCCGGTTGGTGGAAGTGAACCCAGGTTTCGTTCCCATTAACGATTCTTGCAAGGAAGCCATCACTTTCTCGTTCAAAGCGCCGAAGAAGTTCTTCACAAGCAACAACACGTCGTTCACTCATTTCAGGAGTCGGCTGCCGTGGCACTCATCTTGCAGACACTTTGTGAAACTGGAGCACATCATTCACAATGTGGTGTGCTGACCCATGACTAATTTGTAAACATGCTGCAATGTCATTCAGTGTCACTCGGCGGTTTTCCTTCACTATGGCTTCAACGGCTGCAGTGTTCTGTGGAGTCACAACTCGTTGTGCCTGACCTGGACGAGGAGCATCTTCCACTGAAGTCACACCATTTGCGAACTTGCTACTCCATTCGTAGACTTGCTGCTGTGAGAATCATGCATCACCGTACTGAACCCTCATTCGTCGATGAATTTCAATAGGTTTCACACCTTCACTACGCAAAAACCGAATAACAGAACGCTGTTCTTCCCTGGTGCAAGTCACAAGTGGGGCGGCCATCTTTATACTGATACTGCAACGGTATGTGTGCATCTGCACTATGCTGCCACCTACAGGCCATTCTGCACGCTGTTTGTAGCACGCTTACCAACTTACAGGATAACGACGGGAAATTTCGATATGTTATTACAAATTTAAGGTCTTCATTTGATTCACCCTCGTATTTAGAGGCGATCCAGCATTGTGATGCGTAGAAATGGTCAGGGCCGAACCCACCCCGGAAAAGATGTACACGTAGGTGTAGTACGGTCCCACAGTAACCAAAATAATCATGAGTGGTGAGTGTACCGTGTTCGAAGATTTCGAGGTCGTACGCCAATGAAACATTATATTTTATTACACCATACCACCTTGAGCACCAGAACGATCATGTTCGACATGGTGCTATCTACACTAAGGTTTCTCACCTCTCGCTTTATGGCTGTACGCGACGAATCACTACATGCACTGAATCTGGTCTCATTGAAAAAGAGCGCGCGAACGTCTTCTCTTTGACCCATCCCCTATGGTGTCGGCACCACTGCAAATCTTTGAACACGGTGCACTCACTGGTCGTGGCTATTGTGAAACTGTAATCGTTCCCCACGTGCGTCTTTTCTGGGATGCATTCGACCCTGACTTCATTTTCATGGGTGATAATGCCCGATTACATGGAACTGCACAGGTGGAGGAATTCGAGAAACGACAGGATATTCGGCAAATGGAATGGTTTTTCACTTCCCCCGTCTTAATCCCGTCGTGCACTTGTGGAACGAAGTGGGGAGACATATTGCAGAACGTCTGCAAATACCAACGGCAGGGCTGGTGGCAGAAAGAAGTGATCTACAAGAAATCGTTACCAGCCTTGTGGATAGCGTGGGAACACGCTACAGAGCAAGCAGCGTCGCCTATGGCGAGCACACAAAATGTTAACAACCATGTTCCACCATTGTAATGTCCCGGGGATCATCACAAATCGCGGTGACCTCAGTGTCATTATTGTCTTTGAATGAATGCGTCATAGCTCTTCGTATCATTGCGTATTTCTTTCAGTTACCTTCTGTACTATGTTGTAGCATTTCTTCCTATGACCGTTCCAAGTTGCATTGCGGTATGTTACTTGGAAGTGGCACATATTGGGAAAACTACTTTACAGCTTCAGTTTCGCACACCTGGGGACGTTCTTAGGAATTTCTTCCTCAAATTAATCTTTATGTTTGGTGCTATCAGACTTCTTTTAGCGAGGAAAGCCATCTCCTCCTGGACCAGTCTGCTTATTAAATGCTTCTCTTTCGTATTTCATTCGTTATTTTCCTTCCGAGTAATTGCAAGTACTTCAGTTACTCACCTACGTAGTCCTACTCCAGAGTATTTCTTTTCTTTCCGCCATCACTCCTACGACACAGGTTGAACTATGACTAATAGTGCGTTCCCGCACTACGCCGTTTACTGCTAACATTTCTTCCTTCATCCTCGATTCTTATTCGTCCCTCTTATCTCCTGTATATGTTGTGTACTTGTGGTGTAGGGGTGTTATCTCTGACTAGTAATAAGAACCTCTAGGTCCCGGGAAATTGCTTGAATTTTGAGCAAAATTATCAGCTATGGCGACCTAAGACATCCGGTGTACAACATCACTCTCATTCTGCAAACGTTCTACTCAAAGAGGACAATGGAACGGGCATACATTCAGGGTACTCTTTTGCTCATTTTGTGGAAAACTGCCCCAGAATGGTGGAAGAATCAACAATGATGAACGGCATTATGATGCAGAAGGTAATGGAAACCATATTAGACACACATACTGCGAACGTCCGGGAAATGTAATCTGTAATTGAAAAAGTTTCATGTTGATCTCTTTGGCACATATTCTGCATTAGTCTTCAATTCGGTTCTCGGGAGGGGTCACCATGACCATGAGAGGAAGGTGGAATAACTAATGGTAGGCTATCATTCTACGAATCACAGCGTCGAATGTCACAAATTTGATACTTGAAAGCCGGCCGGGGTGGCCGTGCAGTTCTAGGCGCTACAGTCTGGAACCGCGCGACCGCTACGGTCGCTGGTTTGAAGCCAGCCTCAGGGATGGATATGTGTGATATGGTTAGGTTAGTTAGGTTTAAGTATTTCTAATTTCTAGGCGACTGATGACCGCAGAAGTTAAGTCCCATAGTACCCAGAGCCATTTCAACCATTTTTTTTCCTTTTTTCTTTACTTGAAAAGGTGAAACGCAAAGTCTCGCGCTGAATATAGTGTGGGTCAATGAAGTGAAATGGTAGGAAGATAAGGACATCTGGTAGGACAAATATAAAGTATAATCAACAGCGGAAAATGGAATAACAGGTTGAGCATTCGTTATGAATAATAAGATAAGTCAGAGAATGAGTTACAGTAAACAGTTCACTTATACGATTGTCCTCATAAGAGTCATCAGCAAACCAACGGCGAGAACGATAGTTCACTAGTATATATCGATATAACAAGCAGAAGATGAAGAGACACAGAAAGTACGTAAGGATAATGAACGGGTAACTTGGTATGTAATGGGGGATGATAATCTAACAATTACGTAGATTATAACGCGGTTGTGCGGTAGGGAATAGAAAAAAGCTTTACGGGAGAGTATAGACTTCGTAGTAGGACTGAGAGAGGTGAAAGATTAATTGAGTTCTGCAATAAATTTCAGATGGTAATAGTGAATACTCTGCTCAAGGTTCACAAGAAGAGAAGTATACTTTGAAAAGAATTGGCGTTATGGGAAGATTACGTCTGGATTATATCAAGGTCAAAAAGAGATTCCGAAATCAGGTACTGTATTCTAAGGAGAACCCAGGATCAGTTGGAGATTCAAACCACATTTTAGTAATGATGAAGAGACTGAACAATGATGAGACGCTGTTCAACTTCTCTAAAGATACAGATAATGCGATAAGCAATGCCACAGTAGGCAGTTCGGATGAAAAGGAGCGAACATGTCTAAAAACAATAAACGCGGGCGTTGGAAAGATAAACATACGTACTAGATAGGTAACTACAAAAATAAATAAAAAACAAGTGAAATACGTCAACTGCTCGACGAAAGAAAGAAGTACAAAAATGCTCAGGGAAAGACAGAAACACAGCAATATAAATTATTGATGAATGAAATAAAGAGGAAGTGCAGAGAAGCCACGGCCAAATGTCTGCTGAAAAAATGTGAAGAAATCTAAAAAGAAGTAATCGAGGGAAGTAATAAGTCAGCGTATGGAAAAGTCAAAACAACCTTTGGTGAAATTAAAAGCAAGAGTGACAACATTAAAAGTACAGTGAGAATTCAGCCGTTGAACGCGAAGAAGACAGCGGAGAGGTGAAAAGAGTACGTGGGAGGCCTCAATAAGGATGAGAATTGTCTAATTACGTAAGAGAAAAATAAGTTATAGTCGATATAGAAGAGGTAGGGAATCAAGTGTTAAGTTCACAGTTTGAATGAGCTGCGGAATCCTTCTGAGTAAATAAAGCAGAAGGGATGGATAAGATTCCATCAGATTTTATGACATCATTGTGGAGTTCGCAACGAAGCAACTGTTCAAGTTCTGTGAAATCTCTAAGCCGGAGTGGCCGAGCGGTTCTAGGCTTCACAGTATGGAACCGCCCGACCGCTACGGTCGCAGGTTCGAAACCAACCTCGGGCATGGGTGTGTGTGATGTCCTTAGGTTAGTTAGGTTTAAGTAGTTCTAAGTTCTAGGGGACTGATGACCTCAGAAGTTAAGTCCCATAGTGCTCAGAGCCATTTATGAACTGGCGACATACCATCAGATTTTCGGGAAGCTATCACCCATTCAGTTCCAAAAATAGCAAAGGCTCTTAAGTCCTAGAATCATCGCACAACCTGCTCGATAGCTTATACATCCAAGTTAGTGATAAGAATAAGATATAGAAGAATGAAAAAGAAAACTGTAGATCTATTCCCTGAGGATCAGTTTGGCTTTAGGAAAGGTAACGGTAGCCAAGAGTCAATCCTGATGTTACGCATAGATAACTGAAGCACGACTGAAGGAAAAACAAGATACGCCTATAGGATTTGTCGATCTAGAAAAAACATTTGACAAAGTTAAATGGTGCAATATATTGGAATTTCTGAGAGGAATACAAGTAATACAGTACACAGGGAAAAACGAGTAATGTACAGTATATACAAGAATCAAGAGAGAACCATGTGACTGGGAGACCAAGAACGACGTGTTCGGTTTAAAAGAGGGTATGATAGCAATGCAGTCCTTTACCCGTACTGTTCAATCTATACATCGAAGAAGTAATGATTGAAATATAAGAAAGATTCAAGGGTGGGTCTTAAATGAAGTGTGCAATGATATCGTTGAAAATATTCACTGATGACATTACTATCCTCAGCGAAGATGAAAAAGAATTAGAAGATCACTAGAAAGCAGTGTTCTAATGAGTACAGAATATGGTTTGAAAATAAATCGAAGAAGGACGGAAGGAATAAGAATTAGCAGGAATGAAAATAGCAAGGAACATAATATCAAAATTATAGATCACAAAGTATACGGAGGTAAGGAATCCTGCTCCAGAGGGAACAAAAGAAATTCACGACGGATGGAAGATATAAAGAGCAGACTAACACAGAACGAGGGCATTCCTGGTATCAAACATAGACATTAATTTCAGAAAGGAATTTCTGAGAATGTACGTTTGCAACACACCATAGTATGGTAGTGATCGTGGACTGTAGGAAAACTGGAACAGAAGATAATCCAAGAATTTAAGGTGCGGTGCTACAGAAGAACGTTAAAATTTTTGCGAACTGATAAGGTAATAAATGAGGTTATTCTCCACAGAATCTTCTATGACAGGAGAATTGGCAAAACATTAACAGGAAGAAGGCACAGCATGATAGGACATCAGAGAATAAATTCCGTGGTACTAAAGTGAGCTCTAGAGGGCAGAGGAAGACAAAGACAGGAATATATCCAACAGATAATTCAGGACATAGGGTGCAAGTGTTACCCTGGGAAGAAAGGTTTGGCACGGGAGTGTAACTGGTGGCAGGGCACGTCAAACCAGTCAGAAGACAGATGACTCAGACAAAACTAATATTACTGTTGAATGATTCGTGGTGCCGAGGGCTATCGGCGCACTTGGTGTAACTGAACTATAGCAGCTACAGTTGCTGCTACAACAAACTCTCGGCCACCTGTCATATTACTCGACTACTATTACCTGTACCCTATACTCAGATACATGTCTGAAAGAACGGACACTGTTAACGATACACAACTGCGCGAAATGCTTCGAAATTAATTGTTCATGCTGTCATAATAAAATATGGACAGCCGTGTATTCAGTTCCGTTGTAGAACGAACAGAAATAAGAAGGCCATATCATGCGGAATGTTACGAAATATTGAAAAGAAATATTTAGCAGTCCGAAACAACGGAACAAATTGTACTTCCACTCATCCACAAAAGATCTCATAGAAGTCAGAGTAACACTTAGATTCAGTACTGAAGTTGTCACATTTAATTCAAAAAGTGTATATGTGTACTTTTATGAGGTGCGCAGTGCTAACATAAATTTGGAAGGAGACATTAACGTGGTCCCAAACCGGCGAAGCATCTCAACGGTTGGAAGCAAAGGTTACTGGCCGTGCATGGGTGCCAATCTATCGAACATGTGGACAACTGGTGTCTATGCGCACTGTTTTGTCCAATTTTTAAAAGTAAACAACTCTAAATTAAAGAAAATTCGTCATCTTGAACGATGATCATATTGACTGGACAGTAAAAAACCTGAGCACCCTCCAGCCGATAATATGCCATACAGACACGATATCGGCCGTGGTTGACGTCCAGAGAAAATTAGTTTTGATACTCAAATTGACTGATTTAACGAGTGATGTTTTTAATCATGCCGTTAAGAACTCTACACTTCGTACCAATAAACTCTTCATCTCTATAATGTTATGAAACTGTAATCGCATTTTTCCGAATTAATTTTATTTCCCTCTTTTCCTTTGTATTCTGGTACTGGGGAAAACAGTCTGGGTGGTTTCGCTACAAGCTTGTCTGTCCACGAAAGGCCTAAGGGTTACGATATTGTGCTTCAGAAGAACAGATAACATAAATTGTAAGGAAGTTCTCTGAGGAATCAGCGAAGAACAAACAAGATGATACGACATATTTTACAATAGCGAATTACCTTCATAGTGCTAGGGAGAGGTGCAGAGGGTAAAAAGTGTAGTGTAAGACAGAATCTGTAATACATCCAAGGAAGAATTTAGAACGTAGGGTGCAACTGTTCGTTTGAGAAGGACAGGTTGGCACAGGAGACGAATTCGTGGCTTGCTGCACCCAACCAGTCATAAGATTGATGTCTCAAAAAATGATTATTACCAGTAAAATTTCTTACACTCTATTATGGTTCTGTTACAGCAAACTTACGTAGAATATCTGAATTAAAAGCAGCCTTAGTAGCAACTTATTCTTTTATTAATAACGCGTTTCGCTTTTGTGGAACAACTTCAGATTATATGTAGGGATAACAAAATAACCAAAAATCAGGCTATGGAAATAGCTTGCACGATTATAAATGTGAACAAATAATTGTTATAGACCTTAAAATTTTTCTTTTACCACATTTTATACCAAAGTAAGGCTTATTGTTACATTGAAGCACGCACCGAATATTGTTTTCGTCGCTGTTAGACTTCGCTAATTTCATTGTATTCGTACCTTTCAAGCCCATAGTTAATTTATTTTGAAGTCGAGGTTCTAATTTTGTTGTGGGTATGTCCGCAAATGCACGTCTTATTTCTGGCATTATATTGTATACCTGCAGGCACAGTTTGGTAGTCCAGTGCTCATGAAGACTTCAGACGGGACGTTTCATATTATTCGCTTACTCTTTCATCATCTGGTGTTGCTTGGGCATTCATTCTCGTTACTTTCAACTAGATACCCGAGTACAGAAACGTATATACAGTTTAGCACACAAGCTTACATATGTCCTATACTATTGGTTTCTGCATCGTACAGTGCTGTTTTCTGATTGACTCGGCACTATCCGTTTGTTTGAGTTCCTTGATAATGATTGAAAGTTCGCCTTACGTTTGTAGCAGAAAATTTGCTATTGTACGAGGGTCGTTGTATAAAACACGGTTGGTAACACCTTGCCTCTACGTACTGCTTTCGCTGTAACTGCTGTTCCCTTGTGTAAGTCACTCGCTCAGTTTCTCCTAGAGTTGAACATTTTAAAAAGTTCAACATTTGCATAATTTTATCATTCGTAGGCGGTATGCGTCACATAAAATTTTTTTTAGTCTTCTTTCACTGCCAAGCAGAGTCGTCCAGCGGTTGATTCACTTTTATGCGAGAACTTTCCTCGGGGAATTACTGGAAGTCCAGAGAAGAAAATATGGATCGAGCACTTCTCAGAGTTTAAGTAACGACATAAACTACAGACGTAAATGTGTGCAAGATGTTGGAGTAGCGCAAGAGACGTATGGTAAAAGATGCTCCTGAAAGATAATCGAACGTCTTGTAAGAAGACGAGCTGCCCGAAAGTACTGTATTAAATCGCTTGGGGAAAATTTTTATCTATCCCTTGGTGGATGGCTTCACTGGGATGATATATCGTGGAAGATTTCGTCACCAAACTGTGTACAGCGGTATTAATATGCACTATTTTATCACTTCACTTAAATGTCTTACTTTTTTTTCGAATGAGTATTCTATACGAAATAGAGCAAAACAGCGTACAATGTCATGTGCCAATATTATGCTCCTTATGCTACTATTGTAGTTGTAGTGGCAGCGTTTGCACAAGTTAGCCCTTACAGTAGCAACGGCGGGGCGGGGGGTACTTTGAGACCACCTATGTAAATATGTAATTTAAATTGCATTTTACATTTTAAAATAATGACAAAAATATTTATTGTTTTTATTATCTACTCTACCAGATTTTATAAATATATAATTTTTTCATTTAAACTTAATCCTTTAAGTGAAGTCTAATGACTGTCGTAATAAAGTCTACCTCCATAGCAGTAGATGTGACTTGACAAGGAATATCTTACTCCATAAATTATAACATTTCGCCTGTGAGGACATTCTGGGCGTTAAATTTTCCATGAATGTAGTAGCAATGATTTCAACAATGACTGTGATTGAAAGTGCACCGTCGCTGTCATACTAAGAGAGAAGTATTGGACATTTTAGAAAGAGTTAACAGATTCTGAAACTGAAGATGGTCACAGTAAATAAGAGGTGCGTGTAGCCGAAGAGGAATGCGTTGTGCGGCAGTGCGTGTACAGTGATGGCGTACAGACTCTGAAGGCGACCTCTGGGCACCTACAGCGGATGATGACGCAGCTGGTGATGTTAGAAAGAAGTATTTTACAACTGCTGGAAAAGTTTTTGCGTCCAAACCTCATTTCAGAAGGCGAGTAGCACAAAACGTAGTGAAAGAGCGAGAAGCCATTAGAAATGAATGTAAAGTAGCACCAATAAGAGAATCATTTGAAAAGATTTTTTCTCCAGGAACTGTTAACATCATAATAAAGCATACTAACAAAGAAGCATTGAGACAGAATTTACCTAAAACACACACCTTAGTAAGTCACCTATTCGTGATTTGTGGCCCAACACTTCAAGAACAGTTGTTTATACTGTTACCATCAGTAGACGTAGATTCTTTCACCTTACTAAAATGACGAAGACACGCGAAATCAGCGTAGGGAACATGAAAAGTTTGCTGCGATATGAGAAGTACTTGATAAAATGAATGAATTAATGCCAAGATATTATTCTGCTGGGATGCACGCTGTTATTCATGAAATGTTGTCATTGTTCCGTGGTAGATGTTCCTACAACATATTCATGAAGGGAAAACCTGGGACTTATGGTATACGTACGCGAATACTCACAGACTCTAAACCCAGATATGTTCTCAGTATGGAGCCGTATGCAGGGAAGAAAAATGAGAGTCCACAACAATTAAATCTGTAGTGAAACTCCTGGTGGTTCCTATACATAATTCACGGCGCAATGTCACCACAGACAGATATTACAATTCAGTTGATTTAGCTGAAGATTTGTGAAGGAATCACAAGCAAACTGTCGTGGGAACATTACATCTACGTCTACATGGATACTCTGCAAATCACATTTAAGGTTCCTGACAGAGGGTTCATCGACCCACCTTCACAATTCTCTGTTATTCCAATCTCGTATAGCGCGCGGAAAGAATGAACACCTGTATCTTTCCGAACGAGTTTGGAATTCTCTTATTTTATCTTAGTGATCGTTCCTCCCTATGTAGGTCAGTGTCAACAAAACATTTCCGCATTCGGAGGAGAAAGTTGGTGATTGGAATTTCGTGAGAAGATACCGTCGCAACGAAAAACGCCTTTCTTTCAATGATGTATCGATTTAGTGACACTCTCTCCCATATTTCGCGATAGTACAAAACGCGTTGCCCTTCTTTGAATTTTTCGATGTACTCCGTCAGTCCTATCGGGTAAAGACCCCAAACCACGCAACAGTATTCTAAAAAAGGACGGACAAGCGTAGTGCAGGCAGTCTCCTTAGTAGATCTGTTACATTTTCTAAGTGTCCTGCCAATAAAACGCAGTCTTTGGTTAGCCTTCCCCACAACATTTTCTATGTGTTGCTTCCAATTTAAGTTGTTCGTAATTGTAATACTTACGTATTTAGTTGAATTTACGGCTTTTAGATTAGACTGATTTATCGTGTAACCGAAGTTTAACGAGTTCCTTTTAGCACTCATGTGGATGACCTACACTTCTCGTTATTTAGGGTCAAATGCCAATTTTCGTACCATTCAGGTATCTTTTCTAAATCGTTTTGTTATCCGTTTTGGTCTTCTGATGACATTATTAGTCGATAAACGACAGTGTCATCTGCAAACAATCGAAGACGGCTGCTCAGATTGTTTCCAAAATCGTTAATATAGATAAGAAACAGCAAAGGGCATATAACACTACCTTGGGGAACGCCAGAAATCACTTCTGTTTTACTCGATGACTTTCCGTCAGTTACTACGAACTGTGACCTCTCTGACAGGAAATCACAAATCCAGTCACATAACTGAGACGTTATTCCATGAGCACGCAATTTCACTACAAGCTGCTTGTATGGTAAAGTGTCAAAAGCCTTCCGGAAATCCAGAAATACGGAATCGATCGGAAATCCCTTGTCAATAGCACACAACACTCCATCTGAATAAAGAGCTATTTGTGTTTCACAGGAACGATGTTTTCTAAACCCATGTTGACTGTGTGTCAATAGAGCGTTTTCTTCGAGGTAATTCTTAATGTTCGAACACAATATATGATATAAAATCCTGCTGCATATCGACGTTAACGATATGGGCCTGTCATTTAGTGGATTAGTCCTACTACCTTTCTTGAATACTGGTGTGACCTGTGCAGCTTTGGGTACGGTTCTTTCGTCGAGCGAACGGTTGTATATGATTGTTAAGTACAGAGCTAATGCATCAGCATACTCCGAAAGGAACCTAACTGGTATACATTCTGGACCAGAAGACTTGCTTTTATTAAGTGATTTAAGTTGCTTCACTTCTCCGAGGATATTTACTTCTACGTTACTCATGTTGACAGCTGTTCTCCATTCGAATTGTGGAATATTTGCTTCGTCTTTACAAGTTACTAGGAAATTTATACCTCAAGAACTGAAAGATATGTCAAGAAAATAATTGTACTCCAGTAAATTTGCTGTCAGTGATTCTAGCACTGGAAATATCCCAGTCACAGTTATTTCTTATATCCAAAGTGAAAAACCAAAAAAACTTCCTTTGCTGTTGACACAACTGCATGACTCTGTAATTGGTTCACTTATTGACACTAAGAAGAAAACAGTCAAAAATTTATATTATAATGAGAAGAAAGGTTGCATTGACACAATCTACAAAATGCTAAAGAAATTTAAGAGACAACAAGAACGTGGCCGTTATCTATTTTCTATACTCTTGTGAACATGCCAGCGTTATATGGTTATATACGTATGGATGTTAGTGTGTGTTGATGAGAAAGAGAGAATTTGAGAGCACACAATTGTTATTTGCTTGTGTCTGAAATTGCACATACGGGTACCATAAGGAAAGCACATTACTAAATTTATTGCATCGTGTAACGTTGTGACGGAGAAGCATAGTTACTTAGACACAGAGATCGAGCAATAGAAGATGATAACTGCACCATGCCCTATGTCTTTACAATCTACGCACTTCTGTCCTGGTCATTCATTCTAAAGTAAGTTAATCTATGCATTCAGACTTCTTTGATCGCAAGACTTCGAAACCTCTTTCAGACGCTGGCTGTAATACTGGATCCTGTATGTCTTCAAAATCCACATACATTTCTCCTTGTATTACGTTTATGGGCAATTGTTCCACATTATAGATGCCCTCAGTGTAATTTTCCACCAATCCGCTGTCTTTTCTGTGTTTACCAGTGGAATTATCTGTGCTCTCTTAAGGTTTATCCCTTTCCTTTTAGTTGCACCACAAGTTATTTCGATTTTATTATACACTGTATCTCTCCTTCCGATGATCGTTTCCTTTCCGACTTCATATTTCTTTTACTGCAAGCGTTTGGCTTTAGATTTCCTGCATTTCAATGGATTTCATTTAGAAATGAATTATACTACTGTATTCCTTCCTTCTCCTGAACATTTCTGTGTTTACATCTTTCGTTAATCATTACTGAAGTATTTCTTTTGTTATAGAATGTTTCCTCTCTTATCAGGGGTAGGCATTCCTCCTCAAATCAACTGCTTATTGATCATTGCAATATATAATACCTGAAGAAGCTTCAAAAATACCTGATCATTCCTCAGTAATTAAATATACAACTTCTTTACCTATCTGATTGTTCCCGACGACTGTCTTAAATTTGTGTTTAACTTTTACCATTTCTAAATTGTGATCTGAGTCTATATTACATGCTCCTAGGTGCGTCCTGAAATCTATCTGATTTCGTATCCTCTGTCTCATAATGACCTACTTCAGTTGGTAACCTCCTTTGCCCCCGAGCGTTTTCTACGTAAACTCCTCAGCTTGTGATTCTCGAGGGGTGTATATGCTCATACTAGTTAAAATTTATAGTAGAATTCAAATAATCCTTTTCCTGTCTTAGTCCTACTGCTGAACACATATTCAAATGTAACTATATCTTCTACTTCCTTTCCTATCATAGTGTTCCATTTCCCCAACTTTATTACATTTTCAACTCCCTGCTGTGTGTATGCTCATACTAGTTAAAATTTATAGTAGAATTCAAATAATCCTTTTCCTGTCTTAGTCCTACTGCTGAACACATATTCAAATGTAACTATATCTTCTACTTCCTTTCCTATCATAGTGTTCCATTTCCCCAACCTTATTAGATTTTCAGCTCCCTTTACACACGGAATTACATGTTCAATACTCTCGTATGTTGTGACGTCGGCATTTATATCCTAATGTTTGTCCAATCGATTTTGCTACTGCTGCTACTAACATTCACTTTAATAGAAATGGATTCACAGACTGAGCCGTTGCATTTTCCTTTCCAGTTTTTCTAGCTTCCCTACCAGATTCAGGCTCTGCATGCATAATATTACACAGCTTCACGAGTTATCTTGTTTCGGAGAAGTTGATGGCAAACATCTGTATGGTGCTATGAGACTGACACACACGTTTCCTACCCAAACACTGATACGATGTAAACCAGATCTCTTGTATGCATGGTCGCTCAACAAACGGTATGTTCCCACATTGCGGTAATTTGCTATTCCCCACTATGTGACTGCGGCTTCATCCGTAAATGAAACACCAGCTGTGAGTTGCGACCCTTCTGTGCTGGGTAACGAAATCCATTGGCAGAACAGTCTTGTGGCTAGAGAACAAGATAACAAGCATCTGCTCGTGCTGAATGTATGACCAGCAACTCTGTTTTGGGTTGCAGCCTGTCATAAACATGACAGGCCACAATGACGAACAACACAGAGTGCCCAAAAACGTAGTAGAGGGCTCCAAGTAAGCTAACCTGTAATCAATACTAATAATCACAGGTAGAATTTACTTAAATAGCACACACAACTGCATGGAGCTCAATGTCTGAACGCTGATGTAGAAAGCGAGGTAACAAATGAATTCTGTTATCAGTCATTATTTATTCATATGCACGGCATGTTTCAGAGGTTTAAACGTCCTACATCAGGTGGATTTATGTAGATTACTATGGCATGTATGTGTTGTGTTAACCGTGGAGCTATGTAGTACAAAAAAAAGCAAGACACTATTCTAGTACATAGGTCATAGTTCTGTTGAGCTCCTTGACAGGAAGCATTAAAAGAAATGTAAACTTGGAAGTAAAAGTACAAATATCTCCAATGGTAACGAGCTCCATTTATAGCGCGTTATATCACGACGTACACCACCAGACATTGCAAAAACTGGTGAGGTGGGGAGTAGAAAAGATGGCGACTAGACGTTGAAATTATTGCAAAGATCATACAGCAAAGCGAAACACTGTTTTGGAGCAAGTCTCAAAATATTTTGGAGATATATGGCTGGGTAGCTGAATAGAAATGTAAGTATTTCCATTGGACACAGAATATTTTACAGTCCAGTCTTGCTGTACTTTGATAAATGTCCTTTGCACTTATTAAATTTTAGACGCCATCTTTACTCCATTCAGTATTAACAGAGAGTGATGCTGTACTTTATGTAGTCTTTTGCCACTGGAGGTACTTTTATTTTTATTTTTAATTTCAAATTTATATTTTCGTTCATACTTTCATGCAAAACTGTGAGCCATGTACTGAAATATCCTTTTTTTCCTTTTTGCTACCCGGAAGTCGTAACTCAACACATACATGCCGTATTAATCCACATTCATCCTCTGGATTAGGGAGAGTTATTCTTTTTTCCTCTTTGCTACCCGGAAGTCGTAACCCAACACATACGTGCCGTATTAATCCACATTCATCCTCTGGATTAGGGAGAGTTACACATCTTAAAACCCACTGTGGAAATAAATAATGACTGGTAACAATTTACTTGACTCATTTGATGTCACTAACAGTCATGGTAAAGAGAAGTGTATTTTATAACCAGGGTACCGAAGCTTCAGTGACGCAGTACGAACTCCCTGTCCACCTCTGGGCTGGGAACTGATCCCTTGTACAAGGCAAACTGCCGTCGTAATGATACCTGTTGGCTGCGACTCATGGATTTGCAGTAGCCGAAGCAGAATCTACGTATCACAAAAATCTCCGCCACTCTCAAAGTATTTTTAAATATCGTTGGAGTATGGGGTATTAGACCCAAGTGCTCATACATATGTCAGAATAATTTTCTTCTTTGTCGCAACACTCGTGCTGCATGCCTGAAGTGCGAACTGCGCGAATTCTACCGCTATCCATTTGAAAGATGCTGAGGCGGGGAGGGGGGCTCCGACTAGAAGTGGGGGTAGTTGTTTTTACTTGTTCGTCTAAGAGTGACTCTGGTAAAAATGGCGTTCTTCCACTCACGTTACTTTCGTTACCCTTCATGTCCATCACCTTAACGAACGTCATGCTATTGAACAGGCCCAGTAAGTAAAGTGATAATTGTTTTCTGCAACGGATAGCTAGCACAAATGTAATCTATTCTTGAGCATGCGTGGTCGGAGGAGATAGTAACTGGAATCTTACATTCACTAAGCTTGACTTTCTCTCCTTTGAGATCGACACGACTCATGTTATTTCTTTGGGAAATTTGTACAGAAGTGAAAACGAAATGAAACTGTATAACGTCGGGTACGTTTAAGGCATCTATAAGAACAGGAGTTCCTGTCGATATCCAGTCCAAAAGAACAGTCTCTATAGGTCACAGAACATTTATAAGATCATGGAGGAGACAACGTGTGACACTGAGACTGGTTCTGTGACAATTCATAACGTAAGTTGTCCCTTAACACGCATTCGGAGTCAGATATCCAGGTAACGTGGGTATAATCAGAAGTAAAGCTAACCATATTTCTCCGGGTACGTGAGACAGTACGACTAGAGGGATGAAGATACTCCACTCACTTGCAAGTTGAGTATTTCCATGACCGTTTATTTTGAAGCCCTAAAACCTGGAAAAAGCGCAAAATGCAGACTCGGAGCAAATCGATCGAATAAATCCCGCATTAGCTGTAAAGTACCCACAGTTGCAACAGAATAGGCGTTATTTTGTAACACGTTAATGTAAGACAGCACCGAGGAAAAAGTTAATGAACTGGAGTGGCAGCTATTGCGTCAGTCACCAAATTCGAACGATATTTCGCCACCAAATTCACATTTCTTCCGATCGCTATAACATTCTCTAAGAGGCAAAAAAAAAAAATGAAAATGTCGCTGGAATGTGACTGGATGAAGTATAATTTTCTTCAGTGACGGGTCCCGCTTCGAACTGAGCTCCGACGACCAACGAAATCATGCTTAAGGGGCTCCGGAAAGGCTCAAAATCATGAAATGTTCAATTTTTACTTTTTTGCGTTTTCTGACTCTGCAGACTATTACCTTTTAATAGATATATAATTTATTCGATTCCGAAGACTACAACTATTTTTAAATTTTTTTTGAAATGTGTTCTACATGGGCGTGACCCACTGTGGCGCTGTTAAACTGCTGTCAAATGGTGTTATTATTAACGTCCGTGTTCATCAGGTACATTTTAGTGATGTGAGATAAAGTATGTGTTGTGGCTAACCTGTGATGGTTCAATATATATCGCTGCTGTGATTGTCGATTGTTTCATGTTTCTTACTCTGTCGTTATCTCGAAAATATTCATAATTAATTCTGTTTCTTGAGTCTCTGTTTTATTGAAGTATAATAATGAGTAAAAGTAGAGTTATTAGAAATCCTCTGAAGGCTTTTAAGAAAAGGAGAAATGTTGGAAAGCCAAAGGTATGTGTTATTACTGTAAACAATAAAGACGATAACCAAGTGGGTGAACCTAACCTCTCAAGTACACCTGCCCATAGCAGTCAAAGTGGGAAAGAAAATACTTCACAGAAGAAGCTTGGTTCAATGAGTGAAAACTATGAATGTTTTATGGGCGAATCGGATGTGAATGAAATATTTGATATGTCGGTTCTCAAAGGAATTTTTTCAAACTGTGTAAGATGTATTCGTTGTAGTGAAGTTGGTCTGGAACTCTCCATAACAAAGCACGTAGGACTTGCTAGTGAAATACAACTGAAATGTGATAAGTGTTGATACATGGCCTCCTTTTGGAACAGTGTTGCAGTAACTGCAACTGAAGAAAATGGTAGCAAAATCTACGAACACAACAACGAGCGATGCTTGCTTTAGACAAGGAACGCCTTCGGGCTGCAGACAGGGCTGTAAAGAGTCTAGAAATACAAGCAAGAGTAAACATGAGGAGGAACAAGAGGAAGCTGGAGGAGGAGTTTGCAGAGGATGAAGATAATCCATCCTATGGACCTGGAACGCACTAAAAAGTTAATCCAATCTTTGTCGCTCGATTCCCAAAACTTTTATTTTCTCATACTAATTACATGTTTTCTAAGGATCTTCCAAATATATTTGTTTCAAACTTTCAGTAAATGTTACACAGTACCTTCTGCATAATTTAACACAGCCTTTTTCCAAAAAACTGTATATTTTTTAATATATAAATAAAAAATTGCAAAAAAATGTTGTGAATTTTCATTACAATTGAAAAAAATCATCTTTAATAACTGAACTAAAATTTTGTAAAATCCCTGTGTTAAGTTGTAGCCCATATTCCAATAAATAATCTGTAAAACGTTCAACTTGCTACCTCAAATACTTTGTGAGGAAAGATGTAATTTATAAGCGTTATTTTAACATTGCAAGTATAGGGCGTTCCGGATCCCCTTAGAGACACCCTGGACAGTGTCTGGATGCCAACCTGACTGCCTCCCGTCATGCAGCATGACAACCATGAGTGACGGGCAGGGTTCGATTTCTTACCATAATAGGACCCGTTTAGTTATCTGCGGCATCCTTCTAAGAAAATTTTGTCATATGGCGTAGCTACGTAACAAAGGACCCGGGGGAAAAAGTGAAATTGGGGCCCTATTTAACTTAAACTATTTTTTCTTTTTATAATTCAGTCTTGATCGCACCAAATATGCTTGAACATGGATGACCGGTTTCGGTCATATCACATGACCAAGTATAACAAGTCTTATTTTTTTTATGCTTATAAGCATTTTGTCATATTTTATTGTCAATCTAGTAAGGTTTCTATTTCTTTCTAAATTAAATTACAGGTCTGATGATGGCCGTGTGTTATGACCAAAACCGGTCACCTATGTTCTTGTAGCATACGTGGTGCGATCAAGACCGAATTTTAAAATGAAATTTTTTTTTTAATTTTTTGATCCCTATTTCAAAAATGTTTATTAAAATTGTTTAAACTAAATACTTTACAGACGGTAAACTACTTCACCATCAGCTCCTTACCGGCCACTGCATGGCATAATAAGACAAACATATTTACTACTAATTAAATTAGTATGTGTAATGCTGCAGATAATATTTGATCGTACTTCCTAATAATATTATAAATGTGACAGTTACTTTGTTTGATATGCTTTCACGCAGAAACTACTTGCTGGATTTGGATGAGATTTTGCTCACGGATAGAGTTCGTCCTGGGTAGAACGTAAGACACTTCCATGCAAATAAAAGGATGCCATTGGATAATTCTTAGTGTTGGTCCATACTAGGAGAATGAAGTCGCGGGCAGAAGCTAGTAAAAAATAAACAGTGAAGAAGTATTACTCAGCCACGAAAACATGGCCACTTGCCGCGAAGCGCGTTGGGAACAGTCGAGTCAGTACTTGCGTCTCCACGGTGGCACAGAGATGCGGGAAGGCGGCTATTATCAGCGAAGGCGACCCACGGTAAACTAGTACGCTGTGAGCTCACTGTTCCGACAGATCAGCCTTATTTCGTTTAGAGATACGATTTCCAGTCGGTAATCGTCGGAGGCAGGGACCATGTTTTCGTGACTGTAGTAGATTACAGTCAATACTTCAGGTGTACAGTAAAACGAAGTAGACAATTTTATGTTAACAATTAATTTTAAGCCTTTTTCTGGCTTCAGTTTTTGTGGAATCAACAATAAGCACCGTTCAATCTAGATTTCATGCAGCTTTGTTTCGATTGCTGTGAGTGTCAAACGTCAGAGTGGAACTTGAGCCATACTATTCCTTAAATAAATTTTGATTACTTTTAATCTGCTGAATGATTTTCGGCTGTTGTAGAAGTGATAGGCATTGTAAGAAATAATAAAATGGCGGTAAACACTTCCGTAATGTCACATTCTAGCATAGAATATTTAGTTATAATTTCATGACATAGTTAATGAACAGTCCATGCCGGAGCCAATTTAGGTACAACAAGAATAAATAAACTGAAGAAAAAAATTAGGTTCAGTTGAATCCAAATATTTACTTCGGAACTGACCACATTTTTGCAGTGAAGTTGCTTCATCTACAGTGAGCAAAAGTGATGCTATTAGGAAATTAAATATTTGACAAGCTGCACTCGTGCCAATGAAACGTATATTTAACTAACCAATGATTGCGTCTAGTACAGTTTTGAAAATATTAATTTTAAATACTTCTTCCCTGTTTCGAAATTGGTGGTCAGAAGCCAGTTTATCAAAATGTTTTTAACTTAAATTTACCGCTTTCCTTGAAAATTCTCGTCAATGTTATACTTGTTTGCAGTTCCACTGGCTTTTCACTTCAATGATTCGAAATAGCTCTACTTGCACGGTACAAATCGATATCACGTTATTGTGAAATGTTGGATGCGTAATTGCTGTAATTCAATATTTGGTACATGAATTCACAAAGGAACACGAACTCGAAATTTCACATTTTGTTCTGATACTTGCTGCTTCGATAGGGTCATCTTCACTGGAACTCTTCAGTACTGTTGCTGACAATTTCTTGACTGTATGTAAGAAAAACGAAGTTTTATTGCAGATATCGTATTAACTCTTCTAGACCATCTAGTCAGATTGAATTGTTTTTGGAGCGGTATCTGATTCCCCAGGGAATTTCGACAGTAAATTCCAACACTTATTGCTATTCCCAAAGAAATTATATAAGTCTTTTATTGTTGAGAAGAAGTGTGTACTTCCACACAACAGCTAACAGCATAATTTATCATCAAATTGTGACTGGCGCAATGTACGTACTCCGCATTTGATTGAATATCTTTAATCTGTTTTTCGTACACCATTATAAACACTACTCACCTACACTGATCCCATCACAACCTCGATCCACACACTTTTTTGAATCAATATTTTTGTCAATGAAAATAATTTAGTCATCTGCTTGACTAAATCTGCTGCGCCATGTTTGATGACTGCATAAAAGCCGGAAAATAATTATTTTACTTGTACATCAACTGGTTGTCCACTTTCCGATCTGGTTTTCACTGCAGGTCTCAGAACAATACTTAGCTGATCTACCTTCGGCATATACTGTGAAGTGTCCATTATAATGGCGAAAAACGACAATGCTCTAATTTGTTCTAGCAGCTTGTTTTCAAGTATGTTCCCTCAGCAGTCAATCATTTCATTTTGAATTGTTTGACTTAGATACCTTGTACATTTTTAGAATATTTTCGAATATAATCAATTGAAAAAAATAAAAAATAAAATACAAAAATTTATTTGGAAGTGAAAATGATTACCTTTGGGCATATCCAAAATTAGCCGCAAAATTTTTTCGTACCAGGCACAAAATTTCCGTGGTATCCTTCCTCTTGACTTAAGTTCTATTTACGTCTTCTGAAAGCTAATGGACTTTTGCTAGAGTAAGTATAATATCGAATAACAAGAACCATTTGCCAAACTGATGCTTCTTTACAAATTTCATTTTCAGCTTCCTTGTCGACAGTATCGTTCTTTTTCCAAACTTTGTACACAGCACGTGCCTCCGCATGGCCGCTCGAGAAACTGTGTTCTCTTTCTGATAAATACTACTAGTCCCTGTAACCCGTCTCCATACTCTATTCCTTTGCGAAGCAAATAATGAGCAAAGTTGACAATAGGCAGCATCCAGAATTACGGAATAACACACGCGAAAACTATTAACTGGTCCCTACCTAGAAACTGAAACATAGATGTTGAAAAGCACCTGTTTTTCTGATGGGGACCTTTAGTAAATTCTCCTGAAGGCAGTCACGGTCCCTTGTTAAGAATTAGCCATTTTTATTTATCACTCAGTGTCTTGTTCGTGAAGTTTCCCATGTCATAGGAAGACTTCGTTAATTTTTCGAAGAGTGTGTAAGTCGACAGCTCTTTCCCTTTTTCGTATGCCATACAGATGTTGTCGACGTGATCGGTGGCTTCATCATGGCCAGCGGTATTTGAAATTGTAATTATTCTCTGATCATCTTCAGCAGGTTCCTCAACAGATGCCACATAATCTGAGTCACAGTCTGGAAGAACTTCCAGAAGGCTGAGCAAAAATATTTGCCAATTTTGGTAAATTTTTGTTTACTCTCTTCTTTTTCCTGACGTTGTTTCGCTGAAAGGCAACACTGGGTTTCTTTTTTATATCCGTGATTTTAATTCACTTCAACAAACACCTTGCACACTAAATAAACAGTCCCAACGCTTTGTTACCCGTATGTGGTCGAGTCGAGTACTCACTGCGCTGGTCCGACTGTATACGTTCTTAAGAATAAAATAATGTAGACACTGTGATGTATGTACTTCCGCGTTTGCTGTTGCCTTATTGGCCTGCCGCTACCGTGGAGCATAAAACACGCCCTCTAGAGTACACTGAAGTCAGATGATAATAAGTCAAGTTGTCCCATAATGTCGCCGGTACCCCAGCTAAGTCATAGAAAGGACGACGGACAGAGAAACAACAAAACAGCAAATGGTAGTTGATTTTAAGACAACGAATCAAAATTCGTAAAACTTCGGAAATACGCACGTTAACAGCCAAGTGGAACTCATATGTCGGTTCAGAAAGAGCAGGTAAAAAACGTGATGTCACTGAAGGCAGTACACACCATTATTAACTCATACGGTAATCTTTTAACTCCATCGATAGCTGAATCTGATGGATACAGCCATACTGGTCACCACTGAAGCTGTTATTTGCTACGCTGATGACGACCCGATCAGTAATACGAACCACAAAACCATCCAAGACCAAGATCCGCGTTTTCTATTCCTTTATGAAGTTCAAAGCGCAATTGGTCAGAGCACTTCATCAGGAACAATGATTAAAGGTTATTCACTTAGCGGAATTCCCTATACAAGCAATTGGGTTACCACACTTAATGCAATATTACTACTTGTCATCTACGTCGTGGCCCCTCGCTGCCGCGAAGAATTCTGGGACCCTGCGCAGCAAGGCCTTGGCAGATGCGGGGAGGAAAGGTCGCGCAAATACCTATCGTTGTCGACGTTGGAACTGACGAACGGCAGTTATAATGTTCCTTATTAATAGCAGTACATTACAGAAATATTCAATCGTGGTCACACACTGTATTGTGAAGCACACTGCTGGTAATTCAGCGCCTGTCACTGTTAGTTCTCAACGGCTGGCAGCCATGACAAGTCTGACTTCAACCGACGAGACCCGAACGGCAGCACGGCCCACGTCTCAGCGGACAGACAATAAACCCTGTTATGTTCATGTTCTGGAGGTGGAAGAAATTTTTGTCATTTCAGTGACTGCCATTCGAGGTTTGTTGGTCAGGGTCCAAAAAGTTAAAATTCAAAAATTCTTGATTCAACTAACGTCGTTCATGGAGGCCGAGCGGCCCCTTAACTTTGGACGCCCTGGCGCATTGCCCCGCTTAGCCGTATGGTAGCTGTGCCACTGGATATGCTCAACCTAATGTATAAGATTCACGAAAATAGAGAATGACGCTATTCATTTTGAAATACTTGTAAAATTTAGTGATATACGAGGTGTGGCTAGAAAAAAACCGGACTAGTACTGGTGAAACAATAAAACGAATGCAATAAGGCTGATAGTCGCGTGGCCTGTCACGTGACTCTCGCTCCGCCTAATGCTCGAGTTTCATCTGCCTCCTGCACTCAGTCTGCCCGTGGCGTCTGTTTTAAGCAGTTGACGTTTTGTCTGTGCGTCGGAAAATGTTGAGTGTACAGAAAGAACAGCGTGTTAACATCAAATTTTGTTTCAAACTAGGAAAATCTGCAAGTGACACGTTTGTAATGTTACAACAAGTGTACGGCGATGATTGTTTATCGCGAACACAAGTGTTTGAGTGGTTTAAACGATTTAAAGATGGCCGCGCAGACACCAGTGATGACACTCGCACTGGCAGACCATTGTCAGCAAAAACTGATGCAAACATTGAAAAAATCGATAAACTTGTTCGACAAGATCGCCGTTTAACAATCAGAGCAGTGTCTGAGTTAACAGGAGTTGACAAGGAAAGTGTTAGGCAGATTCTTCATGAAAGTTTCAACATGAACAAAGTGTGTTCAGAAATGGTTCCAAAGTGTCCCACAATTGAACAGAAGGAACGCCGAAGAATGATTTGTTCTGACATCGTGGAAAACATTGAAAGTGATCCCACCTTCTTACAAAATGTTATTACTTGCGATGAATCGTGGTTTTTTGCTTACGATCCCGAAACTAAACGCCAATCGATGCATTGGAAAACTCCTGGTTCTCCACGACAAAGGAAAGCACGAATGTCAAAATCGAAATTCAAGGCAATGATGATTGTTTTTTTTTTGACATCAAAGGGATTGTGCACATTGATTGGGTACCAGAGGGGCAAACAGTGAATCAGCATTACTACATTAGCGTCCTGGCTACCCTACGTGAGCGAGTACGGAGAAAACGGAACGATTTGTGGAGAAAAAAGTCATGGATCCTTCACCAAGACAATGCCCCAGCTCACAGTGCGTTGTCAGTGAAGACGTTTTTGGCAAAACACAACATTCCCATCTTAGATCATCCACCCTACTCACCTGATTTGGCCCCCTGTGACTTTTTTCTTTTCCCTAAAGTCAAGTCAGCTTTGAAAGGAACTACATTTGAGACTGTTGAAGCAGTAAAAGAAAACGCGACGGAAGTAATGTATGGACTTACCGAAAATGATCTGCAGCATTGCTATGAACAGTGGAAAATTCGTATGGAGCGGTGTAGAGACCGAGGAGGAGAGTACATTGAAGGAGATAACATGAAATTGTAAATAATTGTAAATAAATGTTTTTTCCAGCATCAGTCCGGTTTTTTTCTAGCCGCACCTCGTAATACGTTAACAGCAAAATACCCGAAACTGAAGACCTCAGTTACCACGTGTGCAACTATAATCAAAGTTAGTGCAGAGTTCAAACCTTTCTCAAACGATCTAGAAAACGATATTAGCAAGCCACTCGGAGTGGTCAAGCAGTTTGAGGCGCCATGTCACGGATTGCGCGGCACGTCCCGCCGCAGGTTCGAGTCCTCTCTCGTGCATCAGTGTGGGTGTTGTTCGTAGCATAGTTGAGATAGTTTAAGTAGTGTGTAAGTCTGGGGATCTCAGCAGTTTGGTTCCTTAGGAACCCTCACTGCGGTGTTCCCCACGAGACAGTAGAGGAGCCGCTACGCACACCACACGTGCGATAGACGTCCCTTAGCCGGAGGAGTCTGACGCAGGCGCCGAACATGCCCGCTTGCGGCGCTCCGAGCTGTGGTGCGCAGCGTCGACCACAGACGTATCGACTCGGGCGCCAGTCGATTGTGGTCGTGACAACCGCTGCAGGGCGTCCTGTCAGCAAGGCTGCTAGTGGCGCGGGTAGCTGTCGTGCCCCTGCGGTGTCTGCGGCAAGGTGCCTCAGACCATCCACCACACACGTCGCCGCAGGAGGACGGGAAATACGCCGCTGCCCGTCTGGATAGCATCGACTGCGCTATAGCGGTCGGGATGTTCACGGGGGAGTCACGAGTCGATTTAGAGAAATATCTACTCTGAAATTCCGAGTCTCCTTCTTTCAGGATAAAAGTATAGCTCACCAGGCTTTTGGCTAACCTATATATACATCGTGATTTCTTCCATCTAGGGATTGTCGATGAGAGGACAGGGTACAAAAAAGGTCTAACGAGCTTATTGCCGGAAATTCATGGTTTCCATGCTAGCGAAAATTTATTCAGTCATACACTAAGTGTTCAAAAGTATCCGGACACCCCCAAAAACATACGTTTCATTCTAGAGAAGCTACACGGTCATCAATGGTATCTGTTCTTTCGAGCTCAGCTTAGTCTGGCGCGAGTAATGAGTGAACGGGCAAATATGGTTGAAATGGCTCTGAGCACTACGGGACTCAACTGCTGAGGTCATTAGTCCCCTAGAACTTAGAACTAGTTAAACCTAACTAACCTAAGGACATCACAAACATCCATGCCCGAGGCAGGATTCGAACCTGCGACCGTAGCGATCTTGCGGTTCCAGACTGCAGCGCCTTTAACCGCACGGCCACTTCGGCCGGCAAACGGGCAAATATCTTTTAGGAACACTACGAATGTAGGTTGTGGAGAGTTGGGAATGTGGTTCTCACGGGAGGCGTACAAGGGATAAGTCAATGTAGTATCACTATCCTCTGTGTGCTCGGTAGTTCAGATGGATAGAGCGTCTGCCATGTAAGCGGGGGATCCTGGGTTCGAGTCCCGGTCGGGGCACAAATTTTCAGCTATCCCCATTCATGCTTATCAACAACATCTGTCGATAGCTAAGGGTATCGATTCAATTATCATTTCACATATTAGGTGCATTGTGTGGCTACCTACTGCCAGGTACTCCAAATCAGCGCCCTCAGTAGTCAGTAGACATCGTGAGAGAGCAGAATGGGGCGCTCCGCGGAACTCACAGACTTCTAACGTGGCCAGGTGATTTGGTGTCGCTTGTGTCATACGTCTGTACGCGAGATTTCCACACTCCTAGGTCCACTGTCTTCGATATGATAGTGAACTGGAAACGTAAAGGGACACATACAGCACAAAATCTTTAGATCGATCTCGTCTGTTGACTGACAGAGACCGCCGACATTTAAAGAGGGTCGTAATGCGTAATAGGCAGACATCTTTCCAGACAATCACACGGGAATTCGAAAATGCATCAGGATCCACTGCAAGTGCTATGACAGTTAGGCGGGAGATGAGTAAACTTGGATATCATGGTCGAGCGGCTACTCAAAAGCCACGCATAACACTAGTAAATGCCAAACGACACCTCGCTTGGTGTAAGGAGCGTAAACATTGGACGATTGAACAGTGGAAAAACGTTGTGTGGAGTGACGAATCACGGTACACAATGTGGCGATCCGATGGCAGGGTGTGGGTATAGCGAATGCCCGGTGATCGTCATCTGCCAGCGTTTGTAGTGTCAACAATAAAATTCGGAGGCGGTGGTGTTATGGTGTGGTCGTGTTTTCCATGGACGGGGCTTGCACCCCTTGTTGTTTTGCACAGAACTATCACAGCGCAGGCCTGTATAGATGTTTTAAGCACCTTCTTCGTCCCACTGTTGAAGAGAAATTCGGGGATGGCGACTGCACCTTTCAACACGACCGAGCATCTGTTCATAATGCACGCCCTGTGGCGGAGTGGTAACATCCCTGTCATGGACTGGGCTGCACAAAGTCCTACCTGAATCCAATAGAACAACTTTGGGATGTTTTGGAAAGCTGACTTCGTGCCAGGCCTCTCCGACCGACATCGATACCTCTTCTTAGTGCAGCACTCCCTGAAGAATGGGCTACCATTCCCCAAGAAACCTTCCAGCACCTAATTGAACGTATGCCTGCGATAGTGGAAGCTGTCATCAAGGATAAGGGTGGGCCGACACCATATTCAATTCCAGCATTACCGATGGAGCCACTGTGAACTTATTCCATATCCTAATACTTTCTTTTACTGACCTAGCGAGGTGGCTTAGTGTTAACATACTGGACTCGCATTCTGGAAGGATGACGGTTAAAACCTGCGTCCTGCCATCCTGATTAAAGTTTTCCGTGATTTCCGTAAACTGCTTTAGGCAAATGCCGGGATGCGTGCGTTGAAAATTCCCCATCCTTCATAATGTGATGGAACCGATGACTTCGCGGTTTGGTCCTCCTCCCAAATCAACGAACCAAACCTCTTTCACTGATGACAGCAATAATGTCAACGAATTTCATTTATCGTCCTATACTTTAGTGCTAGACTTGAACTTCTCGTTTATTATGGTCCATAGATTAGGTGCGAAAGACTAAGAAGCGTTCGGGTTAGAAAGGGTGTAAGACAGGCTTGGAAGCAAAATAACATAAGGTGGAAGACACAGGCAGGTCATAAAACGACCAACATATGGACAGAGGGCCTTCGTCTAGAATCAACTATCAGTTTTAATTTCAGAAAGTACTGGTTAGCATGGCAGTGAATTATGGACACCGGTAAGAACAGAAACGTCCGCATCTCGTGGTCGTGTGGTAGCGTTCTCGCTTCCCGCGCCCGGGTTCCCGGGTTCGATTCCCGGCGGGGTCAGGGATTTTCTCTGCCTCGTGATGACTGGGTGTTGTGTGATGTCCTTAGGTTAGTTAGGTTTAAGTATTTCTAAGTTCTAGGGGACTGATGACCATTGATGTTAAGTCCCATAGTGCTCAGAGCCATTTGAACCATTTGAAGAACAGAAACAAAGTAAATCGAAACGTTTGAGATTTGGTCCTACGGAAGGATGTTGAAAATAGTGTGGCCTGGTAAGGTAAGAAATGAGGAGGTTTTCCCGTAAAAGAACGTAAGGAAAACGCTGACAAAATGAAGGGACAGGATTGATGGTATATGTCAAAACATTAGGGAACAACTACCGTGATATTATAATGAGCTGCAGACGCTAAAAACTGAAGGGTAAAGGAGACGCGGGATTACATACAACACACATGAAAAGGTTGGCACAGAAGAGGGATTCATGGTGGACGACATCGAAACAATCGGAAGACTAATGATTCAAAAAACAAGGTTGGGGATACCACTGAACGAATTTAGAATGTTTCAACACCAGTTTGTGGAAGTCATTTTGTACATTTGTAATAACTGAAGTGTTATAGAGTATTTACAGTATTACATCTAGTATTGCTTTGTGTTTCATGTTCGACGTGATGCACTCGTGTATTTTCTTTACACCAATGTTTAGTGGCTCTCACCTGCAACGATATGTGCGGACAGTTTTGTGACGCTGGTGGTGCGTTGTATGGAGCGTTAAGCCACAACATTAATTTTGTCTCGTGCATTATTTCGAGAGGCGGTGGGGCGTGTTTTCACATTGGGCTCTGAACGATCGGTAATCTCTCGATCGCTAAAACAGGCACCAGTAGCAGCAGGTCGACATCGAAAATTTCGCCGTTTAACATTCATTAAAATAATCAGCACCATAAGGAGTATACCAAAGCGTGCTTGCAATAGAACGTAGACTACATAATGTTTTGTGAAAAGTACCGAAACCAAAGAAAAAATAGTGAACTCCATGGAAATTTTGAGGAAGGTAATGAAAAAAATATACAGTGTTGAGCCAAAACAATATGACTACTGCCCACTAATAGACTGAATGCAGCCTAACGCAGTAAGGAAAATATACTGGCTGTATCAAAAGATATGTTATAACACATGGTGTATGTGGGATGGGTAGCGTGTGAGTATATTGCACTATTCCACCTATGCTCGAGAACTCATCCAACTTCGATGCAGTTTGTGTGTAGCCTGATGATGTCTTACCAAATTCTTCGATATATTCCCGGTATAACAAGGATGACTCAAGCTCCTACTTCTATTCGTGCCGTGGGGACTCCATGGCCGTCTCATTTTTTTTTAATCATCAGTCTTCTGACTGGTTTGATGAGGCCGGACATGAATTCCTCTCCTGTGCTAACCTCTTCATCTCAGAGTAGCACTTGCAACCTACATCCTCAATTATTTGCTGGATGTCTTCCTCTACAGTTTTTGCCCTCTACAGCTCCCTGTAGTACCATGGAAGTCACTCCCTCATGTCCTATCATCCTGTCCCTTCTCCTTATCAGTCTTATCAGTGTTTTTCACATATTCCTTTCCTCTCCGATTCTGCACAGAACCTCCTCATTCCTTACCTTATCAGTCCACCTCATCTTCAACATTTGTCTGTAGCACCACATCTCAAATACTTTGATTCTCTTCTGTTCCGGTTTTCCCACAGTCCATATTTCACTACCATACAATGCTGTACTCCAGACGAAGAGTCTGAGAAACTTCTTCCTCAAATTAAAGCCGATATTTGATATTAGTATGCTTCTCTTGAGCGGGGATGCCCATTTTGCATTGCTAGTCTGCTTTTAATCTCCTCCTTCCTAGGTCCGTCGTTGTTTATTTTACGGCCTAGGAAGCAGAATTCCTTAAATTCATCTACGTTGTGACCAGCAATCCTGATGTTAAGTTTTTCGCTCATTTCTGCTACTTCTCGTTACCTTCGTATTTCTTCGATTCATTGTCAGTCCATACTCTGTACTCATTAGACTCTTCATTCCGTTCAGCAGATTATGTAATTCTTCTTCACTTTCAATCAGGATAGTAATGTGTTCAGCGAATCGGATCAATGATATCCTTACACACTGAATTTTAATTCCACTCCTGAACCTTTCTTTTATTTCCATCATTGCTTCCACGATGTACAGATTGAACAGTAGGGGCGAAAGGCTACATCCTTGTCTTACACATTTGGCTGTTGTAGATATTGTATATGACCCGTCTCTCCCTATAGCTTACCCCTACTATTCTCAGAATTTCTAACATCTTGCACCATTTTGCATTGTTGAACGCTTTTTCCAGGTCGACAAATCCTATGAACGTGTCTCGATTTTTCTTTAGTCTTGCTTCCATTATTAACCGCAAAGTCATCTAGCGCATCCTCAATTTTCTTTTCCATCCTTCTTTATAATATTCTTGTAAGCAACTTGGTTGCATGAACTGTTAAGCTGATTGTGCGGTAATTCTCGTACTTATCTGCTCTTGTCGTCTTCGGAACTATGTGGATGATGCTTTTTCGAAAGTCAGATGTTATATCGCCAGACTCATACATTCTACACACCAAAGTGAATAGTCGTTTTGTTACCACTTCCCCCAATGATTTTAGAAATTCTGATGGAATATTATCTGTCCCTTCTGCCTTATCTGATATTAAGTCCTCCAAAGCTCTTTTAAATTCTGATTCTAATACTGGCTACCCTATCTCTTCTAAATCGACTCGTGTTTCTTCTTCTTTCATATTAGCCAAATCTTCCCCCTCACAGAGGCTTTCAATGTATTCTTTCCACCTACCTTCTCTCTCCTCTGCATTTAACAGTGGAATTCCCGTTGTACTATAAAAGCTATCACCCTTACTTTTAATGTCACTGAAGGTTGTTTTGACTTCCCTGTATGCTGAGTCTGTCTTTCTGACAATCATTTCTTTTTTCGTGGTCTTCACATTTTTCCTGCAACCATTTCGTCTTAGCATCTCTGCACTTCCTGTTTATTTCATTTCTCAGCGACTTGTATTTTTCTGTGCCTGCGTTTCTCGAAACATATTCGTACTTCCTCCTTTCATCGATCACTTGAAGAATTTCTTCTGTTAGTCATGGTTTCTTCGCAGTTAATTTCTTTGTACCTATGTTTTCCCTTCCAACTTCTGTGATGGCCCTTTTTAGAGATGTCCATTCCTCTTCAACTGTATTGCCTACTGAGATATTCCTTTTTGCTGTATGTATACCCGTAGAGAAGTTCAACCGTATCTCGTCAATCCTTAGTACTTTCGTATCCTTCTTCTTTGAGTATTGATTCTTCCTGACTAATATCTTAAACTTCAGCCTACTCTTCATCACTACTATATTGTGATCTGAGTCTATGTCTGCTCCTGGGTTCGCCTTACAATCCAGTATCTGATTTCGGAATCTCTGTCTGACGATGATGTAATCTAACTGAAATCTTCCAGTATCTCCTGGCCTTTTCGAAGTATACCTCCTCTTGTGATTCTTGAACAGATTATTCGCTATTACTAGCTGAAACTTGTTACAGAACTGAATTAGTCTTTCTTCTCTCTCATACCTTGTCCCAAGCCCATATTCTCCTGTAACATTTTCTTCTGCTCCTGCCCCTACAACTGTACTCCCGTCTCCCATAACTACTGGATTTCAGTAACCTTTTACATACTGTATTACCCCTTCAATATCCTCATACACTTTCTCTATCTCTCCGTCTTCAGCTAGGGACGTCGGCATGTGTACCGGAACTAAAGTTGTCGGTGTTGGTTTGCTGTCGATTCTGATAAGAACAACCTTATCACTGAACTGTTCACAGTAACACAATCTCTGCTTTACCTTCCTATTCATAACGAATCCTACTCCCGTTATATCATTTTATGTTGCTGTTGTTATTAACCTATATTCATCTGACCAGAAATCCCTGTCTTCTTTCCACCTCACTGACCATTACTATATATAGACTGAGCCTTTGTATTTCCTTTTTCAGATTGTCTAGTTTCCCTTTCACGTTCAAGCTTCTGATATTCCACGCCCCGACTCGTAGAATGTTATCCTTCCACTGATTATTCAGTCTTTTTCTCATGGTAACCTCCCTCTTTGCAGTCCCCTCGTGGAGATCCGGGAATGTTTTGTCAATGAGGAGATCATCATGACACTTCTTCAATTACAAGCCACATGTCCTGAGGATACACGTTATGTGTGGTTAATGCAGTGGTTTCCATTGTGTTCTGCATCCTCATGCCGTTGATCATTGCTGATTCCTCCGCCTTTAGGGGCAGTTTCGCACCCCTAGGACAAGGGACTGCCCTGAACTTCTGTCCTCTTCTCACCCTTTTTTGACATGGCCGTCGGTGGAATGAGGGGTGACTTCTTATAACGGAAGTGTTCGGCCGCCAATGCTAATTATTAATCAAAATTTAAGCAGCGGCGGGATTCGAACCCGTGGCCGTAGACATTTTTATTAGGAATCAAAGACGCTACCCCTAGCCTGAGAAATGAAAATCTACGGTGTTGGGCCCCCATCTCCAATCTATCTGTTGTTAAATGTGTGATTCGAGTGGCCATCTACCACACTGTCGAGGTGTGATGGAACTCCGTTCTTCTGGAGCCACATGCCACGGCAGATGTCCAAAGGCATCTCTTCGGACAACCCAGACAAACCTCATTGGGACAATCATCACTCACGGACATGAGGTATGGACCTATGATGTCACAAATGAGATCTGACCACACAATGAGAGCAACGTGATGTCGATGATACTGGATATGCAGCCCTTTTCATCCAAACAAGGCTGTTTCTGATTTTGAAAATGCCACCCCTGGTAAAGGTACACTCATCAGAAAGTGGGATACATCGTAGAAAATAGGAATCCTGCACACTTAGTTGAAGCAGCCATGGGAAAAAGTTGACACAACAAGGAAAGTCATCCCGAATCATCAAGCGAACCTTCTTGAGTTTCTAGGGATGAAGGTGTTCACCATTGCCGTGTAGTTTATGTCCATGGTGTGATTTGCAGCTCGGGTGCTTATTGAAGGCTGCTCTGCCAAACGTTGACGTACAGCTTGCTGAGACTTTGATGTACCGTGTCGCTGCAGGCGTCCCATGACTTAACCGTTAGGACGTAAGTTGCCCATCTCACGTAAACGTCTGTACAATCTTGCAAACGTGATCTGGGCTAAGTGACAACTGTCGTGGTAATGTTCTTCATAGAGTCGTCAAGCCATTCTTTCTTTACTTCGGGATTCCCCATGCACGTGACACATGTCAGTGCGCTCTACAGTTTTGTACACAACCGCCATTGTTCATTTCCGTTTGCGATAGCCACACGAATGACTGAAAACTACAAACAGAATGAAAGTATGGAATACAAAACAGTACCGTACTCTAAAGTTGTCTGCTTGAGATTGTGGAGTGCCATGTGTGTAACTTCAATTCACCTGTTATTTAGGGGTAGTGTCTCTGACTAGTAATCAAACCGTCCTGGGTCCTGGGTTCGATCCACGCCATTGTTTAAATTTTGAATCAAAATCATCAGCAATGTCGGGCGAAGGCTTCTGGTGTAAGAAGTAAACCTCATCCCGACAACGGCCTTGACCAAGAGGGCGGAGGAGCAGGCAGAGGTTGAGGGCTCTCTCATGTTCTTGGAGTGGGAAACTGCCCCTAAAGGCGGAAGAATCAGCAGTGATTAACGGCATGGGGTGCTGAAGGCAATAGAAACCACTGTGTTAAAGACATGTAACGTTTATCCACAGGACATGTGGCCTGTAATTGAAAAAGTGTCATGATGATCTCTCCATTCGCAAAAGCTACTGGAATAGTCCTCCACTCGGATCTCTGGAAAGGGTATGCCAAGAGCGAGGTAACCATGAGACAAAGATTCAATAATCAATGAAAGGATAACATTCGACAAATCGGAGCGTGTGTCAGAAGTCTGAACGTGGTAGGGAAGATATAAAGTCCGGAAACTGAAATGCAAACGCTCAATCTAGATGAAGCAGCGGTCAGTGTAGCGAAATGAAAAAAAAAGGATTTCTGGTCAGGCGAATATAGGATAACATCAACAGCAGCAGAAAGTGGCATAACGGGGCAGGATTCGTTATAAATAGAAAGGTAGCGCAGAGAGTGAATTTTTGTGAGCTGTTCAGGGATAGATTTGTTCTTATCATAATAGACGACATCACAGATAGAAGATGAAGAGATAGAGAAAGTATATGAGGATGGTGAACGGGTAACTCAGTATATGAAGGGAAATGAAAGTCTAATAGTCATGTGGGTGTGGAATGTGGGTGTATGGGAAGGTGCACAAGAAAATATTACGCTAGAAAATGGGCTTGGTAGTAGGGATGAGAGAAGTGGAACACTAATCGAGTTCTGAAATAAATTTACGATAATAGCAGCGAATATTCTGTTCAGGAGTTACAAGAGGAGGAGATATATTTGGATAATAAAGCATACCCAGGAGCAGATTTGGATTCAGGTCACGATTTAGTAGTTTTGAAGTGTAGGCTGAAGTTTAAGATACTGGTCAGGAAGAATAAATGTGCAAAGAAGTGTGTCACAGACTGAGGAATGAAGAGGTGTGCTTGGAGTTCTCGGAGGCTATAGATACTGCGATGATGAATGGCTCACTAGGCTGTTTAGTTGAAGAGGAATTGCCATATCTAAAAAGGGCAATCGCAGAAGCTAGAAATAAAAACATAACACGTGTGCAAGGAAAGTTACTGAGAAGAAACCATGAGTAACAGAAGAGATACTTCAGTTAATCGGCGTAATTAGGGAATACAAAAATGTGCAGGGAAAGTCAAGAATAGAGAAATACAAATAACTCAGGAATGATGTAAATAGGAAGTGCAGGGCAGCTGAGATAAAATGACTACATGACAAAAAAAGAAAAAAATTCTAAAGGAAATGATGGTAGGTTCGACTGACTCGGTATACTGAAAAGTCAAAACAACCTTCGGTTAAATTAAAAGGAACGACAGTAACATTAAGAAAGCAATGAAAATTCCACTGCTAAGTGCAGAGGGAGAACGGGTAAGAGGAAAGAGTACACTGAAGTGGGAGAACTGGTTAGATGACGTGGTTGAACAAGAAACAGGGATCGACAGAGAGGAGATAGAAGCTGAATTAAAAAATCTTTGGACGTCTCAAGGCCAAATACGTCGGAAGGGATGGTTAAAATTCTAACGGAATTACTAAAATTATTGGGGGAAATGGAAACAAAACGACTACCCTCGCTGGTGTGTGTGGAGAGTATGAGACTGGGGGTATACCAACAGACTTTCGGGAAAACATCAGCCACACAATTCCGAAGATAGCAAGAGCCTACAAGTGCAACAATTATCGCCCAATCACCTTAACATCTCATGCTTGCAGTATACTAACATGAATAATATTCAGAAGAATTGAAAAGAAAATCGAGAGTCTGTTAGACGTCTATCAGATTGGACTTTGGAAAGGTACAGGTAGCAGAGAGGCAGTTCTGATGCCACGATTCTGACGTTGCGGTTGATAATGGAACCCAGACTGACGAAAAATCAAGATACATTCATATGGTTTGACGACTTGAATAAAGTTTTTTGCAATGAAAAATGGTGCAAGATGTTAGAAATTATGAGAAAAATATGTGTAATCCATAGGGAAAGACGGGTAGCATACAATATCTAGAAGAACCAAGCGGGAACAAGAGCGAAATGCTCGTATTAAGAAGGACATAAAACAGTGTGGAAGTCTTGGAAGTATGAATTAACAAACGCCTTCACTCACAAATTTTCGTGTTTTATGAAGTACACGCTGCATTTCGAACCCTGCGGATCCACCATCAGGTGTTAATTTGTCTTAATATATGCTTCATTTTTTTCCATTGAATGATGTGAAATACATATCCCCGCCACGAAAAGTTTTGGTGTTAGGTGATGAATTTCATCAGCCAAGAGCGGAAAACATGTGTGAAACAGTGGAAAAGATGGACAAACTTAACACATAACCTAAGAAAAGCGTTTTTATCACTTTAGCAACAGCATACATTCTTTCTCCACCGTTTCTGTACACATCACTTCATCCAAGAGGCACATTTCTATATACACGTTTGTAAACACCTCACAGATGTGTTTGTACGTGGTGTGATCAAAGATGAGTTTATTCATAGTGCTAAAGACATAATTATTAAACAATTCACATCTGCAGGAAGAATAGGTATTTAAAATTACTGTTGTAACTGCAGCTTCCGAAATCTGTTTGTTCATTTAACATAAATTCTGATTTTGTTTTTTTATTTTGTGGATATCTCCAGTTGTTCTAACAAATTCATGGTCTTAACATTGGCATCATTATGTGGTACTATGAAATTGCTTTCTAGACTGTTAATGACGTGTTTCTGAGATGTGGCTGGCTCATGTATGTTATTCGTTGGATTGAACCTTGATTGCTATTCTGTGTTTAGTCTCCCGCAGTTATCGCGTTTATGTTGTTATCCTCTCTCTCCGCAAGTGGCAGCAGCGGTGTGTATCGATATTCGCACCTTGTACTATCGTTGGTCTGGCGCTTACAGTTTCCGGCTGTGCTGTGTTCGAGCAGTTGGTCGGTTGGCGTGGAGCAGCGACGAAATCTCCGCGGCGCGTAGTTTGGCCGAGGCCGCTGGCGTCGTCCATGCGCGGCCGGAGTGTGTCGTTCTGTTCCCATTGCTACGAGGTCTGTGGCTCACCAATCATGGACACGAAAGTTGAGTTTTCACTTAATCTACCGACGTCACAACTGTTCACATTGTGTCGCTTGGATTACGTTATCGGCTGTTGGGAAATTCCCGCGAGCAGCAACGTGTGTTTTCTTGTTGGCAATTTTTAGCCACCCTCCGGTGGATTTTAACTGTACTTGGTTGTTTTTAATTGAAGTGTACCAACTGAATCTTCTGCCTTGTGGCCGTTAATGTTACCTGCCCTTGCAGTTGACGTAAGTTCAGGCAGTGTATTTTCCTCATCGTGTTGTCACTGTCCAGCATGGTGTGTAGTTTGACAGCTCAATGTACAATTGGTTGTAGGCGCCAAGACTTTCTACGTTGTTCCATTGAACTCACTGTTGTGTGCTGGTCGGGTGGAGCGGAAGTTATCTTGTCGGTGGGTCCGTTGACTGTGTGTCGGTTGCGTTGTCGTCGGATCGAGAGTGGTTGATCCGACTGCCTGTCTCACCTAAGCGAGCGTTAGTGTTTGAATTCCAGGTCGACCCTCGGAAACGTCTGAGCGCCATTAGGTGAACTGCCTTTTGTTATTTGTTCTTGTTTGTATTTGTATGGCTTATAGCCAAATTTTTAACTTAAGGTTGTTTTGCCCTTAAGGCGTAAGATTGTTTTGACCTTCAGCCTAATTTTAGGAACTGTTTTAAGGTAAGGTCATTGGCATGTTAAAATTTATTTTGGTTTGAGTGTTAAGTGATGGGCCTTCAGCCGATTTTTAAATTAAAGTTGTTTTGCCCTTAAGGCGTGAGATTGTCTTGGTCTTCAGACTAATTAAGGAACTGATTTAAGATAAGACCTTTTGCCTTTTAAAAATTTAATTTTGCTTTTAGTTTTAAGAGATGGGTCTTCAGCCGATTTTTTTTTTAAATTAAAGTTGTTTTGCTCTTAAGGTGTGAGTTGTTGGGGCCTTCAGCCTAATTGAAAGAACTGATTTAAGATAAGATCTTCTGTCTTTTAAATTTCTGATTTTGGTCTGAGTTGTAACAACTATGACGGCTTCTGACACTAAATGTAACAGTTGTGTTACTAAATGTGACACTTCTGTCACTCAATGTAACTGGATTTTCTCTTTGGATGCTGTCAATTGTCAGGATGAGCATTCTAAAGCATTCTGTCAGGGTGAAAATATTAAATAAATTAACTTCTCTCTTAACATGTGGGCAGGGTGGGTTCTTCCTTGGCTCGGGTATTTTTACATAAGATAACTTTTATTGAAAGTTTCGTACAACTGTATCTTACTGGGACGTTCTGGTTCGGAGAGCGGCAGCCGTGTCGTTTGCGTAGCCTTCTACTACGGCGGCGTCGGCGGCGGCGTCTGATTACGCGTAGCGGTGTGTATCTCGTGTCGCCGTCTCGCCCAGCTGACCGGAGACGCGCAGCGCGAGGTGGCCCGTTTAATTATTGCGAGCGACGTCGTGCATCGGATGGTGATACCTTGAACGTGACGTCCCAGTGTTTCTCTTCTCTAAGCGGCCGCGTCTGTTGTGCGTCGACCAGCGGAGCGGCGCGGCGGGGCAAGGCCAGTGTCCCGAACTCGAACCACGGACTCCCGCTTGCCAGTCTTCGGCTGTCAGGTCTTTATCCCAGCTCACAGGTGACTGCTGAGGTGTGGCCGTCTCCTTCCCGTCCTCACGAGTCACCCGGGTACGTAAAAAGCAGACTTCCAATACCTTTTAACTTCTGTCTTCTGGCGCCGCGGCTGCTGCTTGCTATTCCATTACAGCGGCGGACTTGGTGCGACTGTGCATGATGTAGTCTCTTCTTGCATGACGGTCTTCAGCACCGAAACTGACTGAAAACTACTGCTACTCTTCTTTTCTTCCTACGTCTCTCGTCTTCGTCTCCGTCTGTCTTCATCTGTCTACATCTCTCTTCAACTGTCGGGCCCACCGCGTCTCGTGTATTTAATCACTTCAGTTTACTGGAGGTGAACGACTTCACGGCCATTGCATCTTCTGTCACGTTGAAAAGCTTCTCGAAGAATCTTCTTGACCTCGGTCATTGGCTCTTGGAATGTAGGCGGGGGCCTCTGATCGCATGTGACGACTGAGAAACACGTGAGCCGGTCATTGCCTCTTCCGTCACGTTGAAAAGCTTCTCGAAGAATCTTCTTAACGTCGGTCATTGGCTCTTGGAATGTAGGCGAGGGCCTTTGCTCACATGCGACAACTGAGAAACACGTGAGCCGGTCGGGCGATGCCCTGACGGCTGAATCGACAGTGCCCACTTATGTGGAACTGCTGACTTCACGGTCATTGTCTCTTCTGTTCTGCTGTTCTGCACGCTGAATGCCAGTATGTAACTCTCTAAACTAAACCAAGTTTTCCATTTATATTCTAATTTCTAGTTCACTTTGATTTCACTAATTTATTTACTTAAGTAACACTCAATAGAGTCTTAAGTTATTGGCTTTGAGCCGATTTTAAATGAAAGTGTTCTTCGCCTTAAGGCATGAGATTGTATGGCGCATTCAGCCGGTAATTAAGTTCCAAAAATTAATGATGCATTTTCTTTTAATTTCCTTGCATCTTGTAATGTTTGGTCAAATACACAAAGTTGTATGTTCGAGTGTAGTTGACAGCCGCTTATTTTGGCCCCTTTTCACGCTTTAAACTGTCATGTCCTGCGGGTTTAGCAGGGCGTCTCACTGATTGCAGAGCGTGGTTGCCATTCTAGTTGCTGTCAGTTTCACTCTTTTTTCGTTTGTGTTCTGTCGTACCATATTGTTTTGGCTGTTACTTGTTTCAGGTGCTTATCGTAATGGCAGTCAGACAGTATCTGGGGATCGGCCTGCTCAGAAAGGACCACATCGTCTACGAGTTGGCAATAAGGCGCCAACCGATTGAGAGCAGTGTTCCGGAATTGGTAGCTCGTTTGCGCGCTGCCGTTCTGCAGCCGATTGACGTCATGTCGGCCGTGGTGGGTGAGACAGGAGCGGCAACTGAATTTTTTTTTGAGGCTATTAAACGCCTTGAGGACACTATTTTGGAGGGAATCCAACCTAGTGGCCGTCATCTGTATAGAGTGTGGGCACAGTTAATGCATTTAACTAATCGGATAGGAGATTTAAGCACGTTTGATTTGGAATATCATCACAAAAAATTAACCGTTGAGTTGGGAACTTTGGTGAGCGCATTACAGTTTAAGCTTACGCGTTTGGAGTTGGATGGGAAGACTGTTGAAGATAGGGACTTGCACTGTCAAGAATAGGGTGAGAGCTAGCCAGGGATGGTACTGTTACATCCTCTGTCAAGTTAGATGCTGTGTCTGTGAAGTTGCCTAATCCTCTGGCCTATTTCTTCCGTCATTTTACTGAATTGGTTGTGGAGCGAATTGACCAGTTGGAAAAATTACTGTGGTTATTGGTTCACCTAGAACAACACGCGGCCACCTTTCGCGTCCCGCACCAAGTGATTTTGTCGTTGTTATACCCCTTAAGCCGGCCAGGGAGGCCGAGTGGTTCTAGGCGCTACAGTTTGGTACAGCGCTACCGCTACGGTCGCAGGTTCGAATCCTGCCTTCGACACGGATGTGTGTGATGTCCTTAGGTTACTTAGGTTTAAGTAGTTCTACGTTCTAAGGGACTGATGACCTCAGACATTTAGTCCCATTGTGCTCAGAGCCATTTGAACCATTTTTTTGCACCAGTTAGCTAGAGGCGAACTGCAGAATCTCCTCTCGCGAGCCATGGCGGAAGGGTTTTCCTTGCAGCAATTAAAGGAGCTCGTAAATAGGGAAGGGTTGACCACCGAAGTTCGTAAACAGCTTGGGTGTCGTTACATTTGGGAACTGCAGCGGCGTGAGGAGCAGTTAAGTCAGTATGTCCATAGAGTCCAGGAAGCCTCGTTGGCCTTACTAATTGATTTGGTCTCTACCGTTCTTAGGGGAATGCGTGCGGCGGATAAGTCACATTTTGTCTTCTGCAAGCAGCCTTCAACCTGGGAAGAGCTCCGTGACGTGCTCATAGCAGCATCCGCATTACCACTTGAGAACCATGGACGTCACGAGGTTAAGGGGCGAGACGTCGGCGCTGATTCCGTAGTTACTACATCTGCTGAAGTTACCAAAAGGGAACCCCGGCGTTGTTTGGTTCAAACGGTTCAAACGGCTCTGAGCACTATGCGACTTAACTTCCGAGGTCATCAGTCACCTAGAACTTAGAACTAATTAAACCTAACTATGGACATCCTGCCCCAGGCAGGATTCGAACCTGCAACCGTAGCGGTCGCTCGGTTCCAGACTGTAGCGCCTAGAACCGCACGGCCACTCCGGCCGGCCGTCGTTGTTTCAGGTGCGCCAGTACGGTTCATTTGGTGCGCTCTTGTGTGCAGCCACGTGCACCCATAGCCAACAGATGACGCAGGGGTGGGCCGCGAACTCGGGTTCCAGCTTTCAGACCTTGGCGTACTCGGGTGGTCGCTCCCTCATCACTCCCCTTGCCTTACGTTTGTTCTCGGGAAGGTGGCGAGCCGGTTTGTGCTCTTTTCAATTCTGGTAGTTCCTTTTCATTATTGAGCTTAGAGTGGTTTTTGGAATTTGGCCATCTTGCGAAACTTCGGTCGGTCCGTTCGCGGGTGCTGAGACGTCGGGTGGCCAATGGCCATGTGTTGCCTCTGCATGGTTGGGTCCGGGGAAGTATATCGGTTGGCGATTTTTCCTGGGCTATGTCTTTCGCCTTGGTTTATGAACTGTCTGTTAATTTTGTGGTGTGATTTCATCAATAAAACCGGGTTGGTCTTAGACTATTCCGGACACACCTTTTCCTTACAGGTCGTTCCTGAAGAGAAGTTTGGCCTTCGCGAATCCACTAAACCTATTGTGCATAGAACTATCGGGTCGTTGGCCGTTGAGGCCGTAGCTAATGAGTTTGATCTGGCCTATCTCTTGCCCCATCAGGCTTCTCAAAAAAAAAAAAAAAAAAAAAAAAAAGTGGCTCTGAGCACTATGGGACTCAACTGCTGTGGTCATCAGTCCCCTAGAACTTAGAACTAGTTAAACCTAACTAACCTAAGGACATCACACACATCCATGCCCGAGGCAGGATTCGAACCTGCGACCGTAGTAGTCGCACGGTTCCTGACTGCGCGCCTAGAACCGCGAGGCCACGGCGGCCGGCTCAGGCTTCTCAGTTACACGATTTGTTGCACAGTTTTCCCAGCTCCTTAGCGATAACCTGGGTGTTACTAACGTTCTAGATAATCATATCCGTCAGTCCGACAATATTTCGGTAAGGCAGTCGCCATACCACCTCTCACCCCCTAAGGTTAAGATACTCAAGGCTAAAATATCTCAGATGCTCCAACAAGGAGTGATTAGGCCTTCTACATCTGCTTCTGCTTCCCCAATATTTCTTGTACCTAAAGATCAGGGGCACGTTTTCAGACCTGTGGTTGACTACCACGGTTTAAACGCTGTAGTTGTCATTGAATCGGTACCCCTACCTGATGTGCATAATTCTTTTACTTGGTTTGCCGGCGCTAATTAGTTTACGGTACTTGATTTGAATCAGGCCTATTATCAGATTGGCTGAAGAATGTAAACTTGTTACAGACTTTTGTACTGATTAGAACTTGTTTGAGTTTAACAGTGTTCCTTTTGGGCTGGCAACTGGAGCGGCCGTGCTTACTCGTCTTTTGGATAATATCCTTGGCGACTTGTAGTTAGTCTGTTTGTATAATTATTTGGACAGCTTGGTTATCTATAGTCATTCGTTTGAGGATCATTTGGAGCACATCCAGCAATTTATTTTGAGATTACAGGGGGCCGGGCTGACCGTTAAGCCTTGTAAGATGACGCTAGCCAAGCAGCAGGTATCTTTCTTAGGTCATATAGTGTCGGGTCAGAGTATACGCATTGTCAAAGAGCGACCTAAAGCCTTACGGGCTTTTCTTCCGGCTACTGATAAGCGGGGGATTGCTAAATTCATAGACATGGAAAATTACTTTAAAAAATTTAATTGCTTTAAAAAAATTTAATTTTGGTTTGAGTCTTAAGAGATGGGCCTTCAGCCGATTTTGTTTTAGTTAAGGTTGTTTTGCTCTTAAGGTGTGAGATTGTTTTGGCCATTATCCAAATTGAAAGACTGATTTAAGGTAAGGTCTTCTGCCTTTTAAATTTCTGGTTTTGGTCTGAGTCTTAAGTTATTGGCTTTGAGCCGATTTTAAATGAAAGTGGTCGGGCCCTTAAGGCATGAGATTGTATGGTGCATTCAACCAGTAAATAAGTTCCAAAAATTAATGCTGTATTTCTTTTTAATTTTCTTGGCTCTTGTAATGTTTGGTCAAATAAATAAAGTTGTATGTTCGAGTGTAACTGACAGACGCTTATTTTGGCCCCATTCCACAATTTAAACTACCTCTCATGTCCAGCGGGTTTAGCAGGGCGTCTCACTGGTAGCAGAGCGTGGTTGCGTTTGTGCTTGGGGCCTGATACTTTCTACGTTCCACTGTTGTTGTTTGTTTGCGTGTTTGATTTTAACAGAAAATGATCGCAGTGTATCAGGCTCCAGTTTTCCTGCCTACTATGTAGCAAAAACAGGCAGGAACTTCAAAACCCGTTTTCAGGAGCACGTAAATGCTTTCAGGCTAAACCATTCCGAAAATTATGTGATTGCACAACATATGTTGGAAACGCAACGCGTCATCGACAGTCTAGAAAAAAATTTCATAGTACTACATTATGAAGCCAATGTTAAGATCCTGAATTTGTTAGAACTGGAGATGTACCTCAACAAAATCTAATAATTCAGAATTTATGTTAAATGAACAAACACATTTTGCAAGCCACAGTTATTTCAGTAATTTGAAACACCTATTTTAAAGTTCTTTCCTGCATATGTGAATTGTTTAATAATTATATATTCAGCACTACGAATACACTCATCTTTGATCACACCATGTACAAACACAACTGTGAGGTCTTTACAAACGTATGTTTAAAAATGTGCCTCTTGAATGAAGAGATGTGTACCAAAGCGATGGAGAGAATGTGTGCTGGTACTGTAGTGATAAATCGCATTTCTTAAATTCTGTGTTGAGTTTACACTGTCCGTATTTTCCACTATTTCGCACATATTTTCCGCGTTAGATTTATGAAATTCATAACATAACACCAAACCTTTTAATGACAGGTATATGCATTTCACCTCATTCGGTGGCGCAGTGGTTAGACACTGGACTCGCATTCGGGAGGACGACGGTTCAATCCCGCGTCCGGCCATCCTGAATTAGGTTTTCCGTGATTTCCCTAAATCGCTCCAGGCAAATGCCGGGATGGTTCCTTTGAAAGGGCACGGTCGACTTCCTTCCCCATCCTTCCCTAATTCGCTGAGACCGATGACCTCGCTGTCTGGTCTCCTTCCCCAAAACAACACAACCCAACCCAACACCTCATTCAATGAAAAATAGCCTGTATTAAGACAATTTACACCTGATGGACCAAAAGGTCCGAAATGCATCGTGTACTTAATAAAACACGAAAAGTTTTGACTGAAGGCGTTATTTAATTCATACTTCCACTGTATTGAATACAGTAACGTTCGAAGCTGCTAAATAGGAAAAAGATCAAAGTGTTGTAGTCTTTTGGTAATATTGTTCAGTCTCTGTACACCGAAGAAATAATCACAGAAATAACAAAAAACGGTTCAAATGGCTCTCAGCACTACGGGACTTAACTTCTGAGGTCATCAGTCCCCTAAAATGTAGAACTACTTAAACCTAACTAATCAAAGGACATTACACATATCCACGCCCGAGGCAGGATTCCAACCTGCGACCGTAACGGTCGCGTGGTTCCAGACTGAAGCGCCTAGAACCGCCCGGCCACCCCGGCCGGCACAGAAATAATATTTAAAGGGGAATAAGATTCGACGATGCCATTGCTATGGTCAGTGAAAGTGAAAAAAAATTACATGTGTTGAATGGAGTGTACAGTCTAATGACTACAGAATACCGACTGAGACTAAACAGAAGAAAGGCCAAAGAAATAAGAAGCAGCAGAAATGAGAACAGCGAGAAACTTAAGGACAGACGTAGCGCAAAATGCGTTCTTGTACATAAACATTTTCTCCAAAAATATTGTAACTAAAACAGTAATACTCGACACTTATGTAGAACATAAAGCTTAATATACATCGAATTTTTTTAAATGCGCATCGACATACATTTTATAATGAACTAAATAGTTCATCACTGTTGTTCATATAATGTACCTTTCTTGTAAATCAATCAAGCAATAAAACTGGTATTTCACAGTTCACATCTGCATAAGAGACAAATAAAACCCGTGGAACAGGTTTACGGTCATAGTTGCTTTGAAATTAATATTTCAGTTCTGTGTTACCCGGCACTGCTCTATTTTTCTCAAATTATAAAGGAGAACTTTTCTCAGAGAAAAGATAGCGGAAAAGTCCTGCACATGATTATTTAGTAAATAGGTCTTAAGAAATATGCCAAATTTCAGGATGTTAGCTTTTATAGCTCCTGAGATATGTACATATAGCTGAAAAAAGTCAGTTTGTAGTAATTCGCATTTAAAGTTTTCTTCTCAGTTTTTGACAATATTGCTATACCTCTAGTGACTAATGCTGTTCATTTCCATGATCTGTATTTTCTCCCTCGTCTTGCTGGGGTCATCTCTTCCCTTGCCTGCCTTGCCTAGCCAATTTTTGCATTTTTTTCTTCTGCTGCCTGAGCTTTGTCTAGTCTGACTTCATCGATGCTTCTGAGTATCTTCAGTGTAAATGGACCTGGGTAAAAGCGTAGTATCTGCAAGCACTTAATCCTACCAACATTTCCACTACTAAACACTAGAGGGGTCAAGTGAACAACTGAGGACATAAATACTGTTTTCGGACAACGCATCCATACAAAGTGATTGTAGCTTTCATTTGTATTCTATGTTTTTGATGTACACACATTTACTACATGTCCATGTAATATAAATCGTACACGCAAGTATTTCTAATTCAGTTAACTTAAATCCACAGGAAATCTCGTCTTTGGCATTGGACACAGTGTCATCAAATCATTGATTAATTTTTTTCTTCGATGAACTCAGTGATTTTCTCGAAAATTGTTCTTCAGGCTTAGGGGCAGCACCTGCAAAATTGTTATTTAAATGTCCTGTACCCATTTCGAGCAAAACAGATTGATATTCGAAAAACCACGAACTGAATTAAGGTTGTAGCACGCACTATTAAAACAACCTCGTCGTAAACAAAGGAACAAGCAAAGATAATCTTTCTCATACACTTCTAGACTCATTTGCAGTTTGTTTCGATTGTGTGAGTGAAAAATTAAGGCACAAATATTTGTAGCGTAGAGAGGGTGCAGATCACAGCATAGAAAGAGGGAGAGTGGCAGGTGCATACGCACAGAGTATTTTTTAAACATTTTTCTATCTAGAATTAGATTATGCTACTTTGCGATTTTATTCTTAATGAATCTAAGAATTTACGCGATAAAAATATTCCAATTATTTCGCAATTTTAGCCTACTGCTGCCCTTAACAAGAGAATTGGGTATCACGAAATAGAAGTTCAGGAACTGTGCTACCTAGGTACAGTAAAATAGCCCATGATGGACGAAACAAGTAGAACTAAAAACCCAGGCCAGCACTGGCAGAAAGGGCATTGTGGCTTGGCCAAGAGAAGTCTGTTAGTATCAAACATAGCCTTTAATTTGAGGAAGAATTCTGAGAGAGTACGTTTAGAGAAAGTATTTTATGATAGTGAACCCAGGACTGTGGAAAAACCAGAACAGAAAAGGATCGAAGCGTTTGAGATGTGGTGCTACAAACGAATGTTGAAAATTAATTAAACTAATAAGGTATGGTTCTCTGCAGAGGAGGCGAGCAAAGGAATGGTTATAAAGCTCTGATAAGAACGAGGGAGAGGATGATAGGACATGTGTTCAGACATCAGAAAAAAAGTGGCACTAGAGGGAGCTTAGAGGGTGAAAGCAGAGAGGAAGAGAGGAACTGAAATGCATCCAGCAAATAAATGAGGACGTAGGCTGAAATAAATGTCATGACGTATGAAGCAGTACCACTGGCAAACACTCCGACTTCGCAGTGCAAACACTGTGCTGCTTGTCTGTCTTGGTTTGTTTATCTACCGTCCCGTTTGGAATGGCCTAACACGTCAACTGTCCCAAAATAATTTCAGTTGACATTGCCTCTTTTACTTCAAACTGACCACATCCTACTTCACATTTCAGAGACACTAGCACGCACATGAAGCGTTTCGGAACATATATGTACTGCTAACATAAGCTAAGATTATACCCATCAATCAACCACGACGATTTGTAAAACACCTTTTAATACAAACTGGATAAGTGGAGCAGAAGCAAATGATGAATCAGAAGTGTACGCATTCCTATTATTGGTCGCTAATTTGGGCGAGTACAAACTTCATCTTTATGATAGCTTGATCTTTGCTAGGGACACTGTCATGAAATTTCAATTTGTCTGTGAAGGATTGCAACACTTGCTTCCTCAAAAGCCGAATTCAGTGTTAGTAAATGATCGTGGACACTGAGTGACCGGAGCGAAGATTACGTTGCAACTCATCCCAAATTTTTTTGTAGTACCATCCTTGTAGCAGACGGTTACTAGGATTTCGGCTGTTCAATATAAAATGAATATTAAAATACCTGCAACGCCCTCTTTAGCATTTAATCTATTTACGCAACCTGTTTCCGTGTTCCGATACACCATCCTCGGGCCCATTGATCAAGGTAAATTGGGAGGAATCCAGTCTCATGTTCAGTCATAACAGCACCCAATATTAAATAACCGGTGTCCATAGATCTCTGGTTTACACGACACTATCCCTTCGTTGTCTGTTGTTTGATATTGATTCCTGTTATGACTGCACACGAGACTGGATTCCTCCCATGCCTGGTCAATGGGCCTGAAGATGGTGAAATGGGAAATCGAAACCGGTTGTTTAAATAAATGAAATTCAAAAGAGATGGCTGGAGGTGTTTTAATTTTCGTTTCATGCGACCAGGTTCAGGCTGGGTCTCTATGCAGGGCAGTCCTTTCAGGAATATTTTGGTGGACAAACCATTGCCACTGGAGGCATTGTCATTCAAATACAGAGAATCATTGTCTCTGCAATTTTCCTCTGCTGTACACAGCATACAAAGCTGTACAATGTATTCATATTCTTCTCCGTTTAGCGTTTTCTGTTCTCAATAAAGAGACCATATTTTAACCACGAAAAACGCTTCCACACCGTAACATCACCTCCTCTGTACTTCTCTGGGCATTACGGATGACGGTTCTAGGCACTTCAGTCTGAAACCGCGCGACCGCTACGGTCGCAGGTTTGAATCCTGCCTCTGACATGGAAGTCTGTGATGTCCTTAGGTTAGTTAGGTTTAAGTAGTTCTAAGTGCTAGGGGACTGATGACCTCAGATGTTGAGTTTCATAGTGCTCAGAGCCATTTGAACCATTTACGGGTGATGGCAGGTAAATTTCACTAGGCATTCACCAAACGCAAACCTTTCCATCGGATTTCGGAGGAGTGGAGAGAGTTTCATGACTTAAAACAACTTGGTTCCAGCGTTATCGCCCTTTACGTAATCTGAAGCGTCGCTTTGCACTGGCTGCAGAAATGTGTGACTTGTGAGGAGTTACTCTTTCTTTCTAGCTCCCTATGGACTTTCATTGTGCTAGCTGGAGTGTGGGCACGATTTTGGAACTCACGAGTTATTCCTTCCGCTGCTCTCATGCGACGTTTCTACTACCACCCTCCTCAATGCGCAACGATCACCGTCCGTCAGTACGTGAGGTTTGTCTGGTCTTTGTTATTCTTTCTCGTTTCCACTTCACAGCAGCAACTGACTGGGGCAACCTTAAAAGGAAAAGTCTTCGATGTACTCAGGTGGCAACCGATCAGTACTCTACGTTCGAAGTAATTTAATTTTCGTGACCGAACTTAGTCCTTTTCTGACGGCACAATAATCTCTCTACCTCTTCATACTGTCGACTGTGCTTCTTGTGACATACAGTGCTAAATTTCTCATTACACAGGATATCCGGATACTTTTGATCAAATACATGCCAATTACATAAAACTGATCAACCTTCCATGCAATGACTGGAGAAGTGCGAATATCTGTATTTCTATGGACAAGGAAACAAAAGAGATAAAAAAAAACTATTCTCGCCTGTGGATAGTTTAAAGCATCGAATGTGTGCCTGATTCTATCCAACTATCTTTTAAGACATTTTAGGGAGTCATGGGGTACCTTTCATCCAGACAGTAACCTAGAATTGGAACAATAATTCTCCAATGAGCAGTTGGCGTTAAAAAAGAGCGACTTTCGAAGGACGACATCCTACATGCGATTCGTCATGGTTCACAAATGCTGCAATATCGGTATACAGTTGCAGGGACGGAAACGCAACGAGAATTACCGAACTACATGTAGTGCCCTTGAGAAAACTTTTGCAGAGGTGCATCATCTTCGAATCCAGTGCACTTTGACACATAAAAGTAAAGGTAATAAAATTGTGTCGTTAAGTGCTGAGAGCTATTTTCTTCTCACGTCTTCTATGCCCTAAAAATATTTTTCTTTATGGTCACTGTGGGGAAAACGCCAATAAAAATATTTTTGTCGCTATACTCGTTTCATGTGATGCATGAAAAAGCAGCGTCAATTTGTTTTGAGCTATGTACTGCCTGATTGAATGCTGCATGATCTGGCGCAATGGCATGATTCTCTGCGGGGTTTCACGAATCATATTCTAGGAAGTTGGCAATCCTAACCTGTGAAACTTATTCTTTGTAATTATATACTTGTCGGAAAATAAATTAACGAAATGGAGCAGTGGTTGACATTGATTGTCACTTTCACTGTGTTTTAAATCCCCATCTGGCCAACAAGATGTAGATTTTCGCGAGCTAGGATGGAAACCCAGCTTCGGAAGAGAAAGAAATCGTCACTCCTGATTTCGGCTTGTTAATGTCCAGACCAACTAAGGCAACTTCTGGCGTCATTCGCGATACCAGGTTGATGTGCCCGCGTCTTCGCTAGAGACACATGTTGCACATACAGCCTCGGCCCCCTCTCAACGTCCATCTCTTCTTCTCCCATATCTCTGTCCCCTCATCCTCCTTCCTTCTTATATCCCTCCACTCTCTCTGACTTTCCATCTCCTTTCTTCCTCTTCTTTGTCTATCTCTTCTGCCCACTCTGTACTACCACACCTTCCTGTCAATATTCTCCTCCTCCCCTCTCCAATAATCTCCTCCTTCCCTTTCCCCTGTAAATGTCCACTTTATTGTCTCTGTCAGATCCCTTCCTACCCCTCTCTCTTCCCCCATCTCCACCGCCCTCTCTCTGTCCATTACCTACTCCTCCACTGTCTCACTGACCACCTCTTCTCCTGACTGTCCTTCTCCCCACTCTCTTTGTCAACGTCATCAAGCCCCCCCCCCCTCTCACAATCTCTTCTTTTCCTGTGCTTCCTCTCTGCTGACATGCTCGTGTGCATGTGTAGCCCCTACAGGATGTGCTGACACTACCTGCACAACACATCTGTTAAGAGTAGAAAACACTTTTCTACTTTCGGTCACATATGACCCCCAAAGACCTGATTTTCATGTAACAAGCGACATGTGTACCAAATGCGGTTGAAATCGATCCACTGGCTTAGTAGGAGAAGGTCACAAAATGTGCGCACACACACACCTTTTCCCTTCTTTGTGACACTCTTCTCCTCCTAACTTTCTCTGCCTTACCCTTTTCCCTCCTACCCATGCCCATATCCTCCTCCCAAATACTCTCTCTTCCCATCTTCCTCTCTAACCATTTCACCCTTCGACCTCCCCATCCACGTTTGTCCATCACTCATCCCCCTCTCTCCAATTCTGCCCATCTCTCTCTCTCTCTCTCTCTCTCTCTCTCTCTCTCTCTCTCTCTCTCTCTCTCTCTCTCCATTTCTTCCTCCCCCATCTCTCTACCACCTCGTTCTCCTGCAGTTTCTTCTGTATATCCTGCTACCCTATCTCCATATCCAGTCCCTCCTACCCATCTCAACCTTCCGGTAGTCTGCATATGTAGTCATTCCAAGAGAGACCAGTACCACTGCCACGCAATACGACTATTGTCTAATGCAGCCCATACAGCAGATTCTCAAGGGAAACAGTTTTCCCCTATCCTTGATAAAATTGGAACAAGGAAGATATAAACCCTCAGTGCTGATACTCATGAAGCTCCCTGTTTGTGTTCCACATTTGGTTGAAACGGATCGAGGATAAATCCTGCTTCCTGTCCATCTCTTCGTCATCCTTCTCTCTCTCTCTCTCTCTCTCTCTCTCTCTCTCTCTCTCTCTCTCTCTCTCCACTCTCTATCAATCTTCTCATTGTCAATCTCTGTATTCATTTGCCTCAGCAGGGGTCAGGAGGAGATAGAGAGGGGGGGGGGGGGGAAGAGGATATGGCCAAAGAGAAGGATGCAGGAGGAGATGGACATTCATTGGGAGGAGGAGTTTACAGTTGCCAAGAGAGGGGATAGGAGGAGATGGACAAATATAGAGATGGGAGAGGGGAGGTTGATAAAGACAAGGGGGAGGAGCAGATGGGCAGGGCGAAGGGGCATGAAAGATGGGTACTGGGAAATCCAGAGGGGCAGGACAGGATGGTGATAGAGGAGAGGAGAAGAGATGAACAGAGTTGGAGGCGATAGAAAATGTGGAAAGGAAGATAGGCAGAGAGCAGGAGGAGCAACTGGTGAGAGAGGGGCAAAAGGAGGTGGGTAGAGAGAGAGACAGTATAGGAGAAGGATTTGGAAGAAGAGACATTGGGCAAGAGGTGAAGACAGATGGATGGAGGAGCAGATGAGCAGGGAGATAGATTGAGGTGGAGAGCTGGAAGGAGGAGATGGACAGAAAAGGGAGAAGGAAATTGACAGAAATGGGGAGGAGGTGGTGGACTGAGAGGAGGATGGAAGGGTTGGACAGAGGTTGGTTGGTTGGTTTGGGGGAAGAGACCAAACAGCGAGGTCATCGGTCTCATCGGATTAGGGAAGGACAGGGAAGGAAGTCGGCCGTGCCCTTTCAAAGGAAATCCCGGCATTTGCCTGGAGCGATTTAGGAAAATCACGGAAAACCTAAATCAAGATGGCCGTACGCGGGATTGAACCGTCGTCCTCCCGAATGCGAGTCCAGTGTGCTAACCACTGCGCCACCTCGCTCGGTTGGACAGAGGGATATGGAGGATTAGTAGCAGAGAGAGGTGTGGGGAGGAAGAGCTATACCCACAGACAGGGAAAAGTAATTAAATGTAATGTATTTGTTGGAAATGTATGCTAAAGAAGGCTGCCATATAAATCAGGGTGATGCTACTCCAACATATCACATGTGTTGTTCCTGACATGTAAGTTGACTATCAAAGCAGGTAGATAGGGGCAGATGATGATATTATTGTGCAGCACTGTATTCATGCATGGCAGCCTGTATGGCAGGGGCTGGATGCTGCATCATATTTACAGAATAATCTAGGTTTTTCCTCTCAGCTTTGCTTGTGTACACATTTGAGATATATATCCCATAAATCGCCTAATTCCCCATTTCTGTGTCTACCATCCCACATCACTCTTTCCACCTCCCTACCCTCCTCTCTGTCAATCTAGCTCGTCATCTCTTCTCCCTCTCTTTTTGCAAATCATCCTCCCATTACACTGTCCATCCTCTCCAGCCACCAATTCTATTTTCACATGCTCTTTCTCTCCCCACCTACTCACTCTTTCCACCCCCATCTACCCTGTCTCTTTGTCCATCGCCTCTTCCTATCAGTCTGTTCAATTCCTGCTCCCCACCTCACACTATCCATATATTCCTCCACCTCCCCATCTTCCCTTCCTTGTCCACATTGTCCTTACCCTCTCTCTTCCCATATACACCTCCCTCTCTTACTTCTCCTCCTACTCACTACCTGTCTACACTTTCCACCCTTATTCTGCATACCATGCTCCTCCTTAATCGCTCTAATCATGTCCTCCTCCCTCCTCTCTCCCCTCCCCCATTCTGTTCATCTTCTCTGCGTACCCCATCTTCATTCCCCTCTCTCTCTTCATATACCATTCCTCCCCACTCTTTCTTTCTGCCCAACTCCTCCTCCCCTCCTATCTATCCATCTACAAATCCCTTCTTCCTTCCCATTTCCCGCTATTTGTTTCCTTCTTTTCCTCCACACTCTATCCATTCTCCGCTCCTCTTTATTCATCTCCTACTCTGTCTTTCTCTGACTTCATGTCGTTGCCCTCCAACAGTCTGTCCTACTTCTCCTCTGCATCTGTCTCCTCCTCGACCCCCTATATAAGTTTGCCTGCTCTGTGCCCTCTCTCTGACTATCTGCTCTTTGCCCATCTGTCCATCTCCTCCACCGCTACCTCTGTCAACCTGCTCCTCAGCCTCTCTCTGTCCATCTCTCACCTTTCCACCAGCCCACTTCCACTCTCCTTTCTTCAAAAAAAAAATGGTTCAAATGGCTCTGAGCACTGTGGGACTTAACTTCTGTGGTCATCAGTCCCCTAGAACTTAGAACTACTTAAACCTAACTAACCTAAAGACATCACACACATCCATGCCCGAGGCAGGATTCGAACCTGCGACCGTAGCAGTCGTGCGGTTCTGGACTGAGCGCATAACCACGAGACCACCGTGGCCGGCTCTCCTTTCTTCACCTGCTTCCTGCCCCACCCCCTCATCACCCTTTCTCTGTCCTATCTTCTCTGTCCCCTCTCTCTGTACACCTATTCCTATCCCACTCTATGGTCTCCTTATTCCTCTCTCTCTCTCTCTCTCTCTCTCTCTCTCTCTCTCTCTCTCTCTCTCTCTCTCTCTTTCCTCTCCCTGTTCCCGTCTCATACTTCCTCTTCTTGTCCCTCCTCCCTTTTACCATGTTTCTGTGCAAGCCCTCCAACCACCCTCCCATCCTCAGCCCCTTTTCTCTGTCCATTCTTTCCTGTGACATTCACTAAACCATCCCCTACTACCTACTCACTCTGTCCATTATCACTTGTATCTGACTCATCTGTACGTCAGCTGTTTCCATCTCTATGGGCCACACCAGTAGAACAGGTCAAAAAATCAGTCTAATAATATTCCCACAATATGCCTGACAAGCAGGGTAGCCTAAAGGTCAGAGGCTTGAAAACAGTTCTTGCCCACAACATGTTGGTTGGCCTGAAAAGTGTGTTGATAAAGCAGGCTGACATTACACTCATACAACACGTCTATCATGTATTGTAGCTTGCACATAAAGAGCTTTAAAATCCGTTTTTGCCCATGTCTCCTATGGAAGCTAGGGGGTTCTAAGCCCCATAGTGCTGATTCTCATGAACTGTGCGGGTTGTCTGCCACAGTTTAATTCAGGAATTTAGTAAGAGAGTCTGAACACATATAACCAAGTGCTCCTTCATATATGTTACCCATGGCTTCAGTAGCATATGTGTTTAACACATATATTGATCATGACTCTTCAGCCCCCCCCCCCCCAATGTGTGCATCTCTTCTGCCACCAGATTCTATGTCCATTTCATCCGCCTCCTCCTGGCTGTCTCTGTCCTGCATTTCCTACTCCCTGTTACTCTCTATCGCTCTCCTACTGCCCTCTCCCACTCTGTGACCATCTTCTGCATCCCTAACCTCTCTGTCCATCTCATTCTGCCCCCCCACCACTCCCTAACCATCTCCTCCAACCAACTTCTCTTTATCCATATCTTCCTGTCCACCTTTCTCTATACATCTTACATCTCCTCCATCTCTGTCTCCTCCTGCCCCTGCGCCTTATCCACTTCCTCCTGAACCCATCATTCTACCCATCACTTCCTGCCATCTCTCTTTGTCCTTCCCTCCTTTCCCCATTTCCATTTTCTCCTGTTCCTTCTTCCTGGTCCTCCAATGCTTCCACTACATTCTTTAGACATCCCCCATGACCTCTGTCAGTCCTTTCCTTTGTCAACCTCAAGTGTTCCTCAGCAATGCCTATCCATAGACGTAGCCCTTACAAAACAGCCTGATGTAGGCTGATGCTACTACCACAAGATAACTATATTACACCCACAACACAGTTCATGTGTGGGGTAGCCAACACGTCAAGAGCTCGTAAAACGTTTTCTGTTGCTGATTTATAGGCTGCCCTGCAAACCAGGTCGATAAGGAAGGCCTATACTTATCCCATGCAACGTGCTACTTGAGCAGCGCCACCTATATTGCTGGGGCTGGAAAAACACGTTCTTGAAAATAACTCTGCTCCTGTTAGAGCTAATAGATTATAAGCTCCACACTGCTGATGCTCTTAAAGTTTGTGCCTAATTTGATTGAATCGATCCAGGGATTTAGGAGGAGATCCTGGATATACACACATACCTGCTGCTTTCTGTGTGTAGAGACTAGCCTGTTTCCCCTGGCTTCACCAACATATACATCTCACATATATATTCCTGCTCTCCATCTGTCCACCTCTTCCTCCCTCCATCTCTATGTACACCATACACTTCTATCTTTCTGCCTACTCCCCCTAATCCCTTGGCCTGCCCAGCTTTTCCTCTCTCATCTCTTTGTCCAAATCCACTACCCAGTCACTCTGACACCACCTCTGTCAATCCCCTTCTTCCCCTCTCTTTCAGCTCCTTCTCCTCCCCTACTTTTCCATTGCCAATTTTCCCACTACATCTTTTGCATGCCTCCTGCATCTCTGCTCCTGTCTCTTTGTCCATCTCTTTCTCCTCCTCTTTCTATCTTCTTTAAGCCCTGCTCTGTGTCCAACTCCTCCTGCTGCACACTCTCTTTACTGTTATCGCTGAATACTTGATATTCTGGTCAGCCTATATGACAGGGGCTAAAAACACATTGGCTCACATCTTTGCTCCCATTGCTACTAGGAGGTTATAAATTCCACAGAGCTGATACTCATCACGTTTCCTGTATGTGCTCCATATATGGTTGAAGTCTATGCATGGGTTTGTGACGAGATTCTGGTCACACACACACACACACACACACACACACACACACACACACACACACACACACACACTAATATATATATATATATATATATATATATATATATATATATATATATATATATATATATATATAACATACTGAGTCTGCTTTATATGTATATGGAGTGAGGTAGGAGGAAAGGTACGTTCTATTTGACTTTTGTACGCTTTTCTTCAATAACTCGAAAACAGCACACTCCAACAAAAACGTGTCTCGCTACACAATTAAACTAAATTAAATTTGCTATAAAAAGGGTCTTATTTATTTTTTGTCTAGGGCTAACACATGTCTATCCAGACATTTAATGTAACTGCACCCAACAGGATAGGCGAAAAACCTCTAATAACTGTAAGGTAGATCGGGCCTGTTACTCTGTTTGCCAACAGATATGGCTCAATGATATGGTCGCCCAGATGTTAATATCTCAATTGTTTTGGTAGGTCTGAATCACCTATGCATGCGGATTTTCGAGTGCCCAAATATGCATATTGGACAAGTTTAAAATGCCTTCTATAGTAACCTGCCTTTTGTGGCCGAGCGGTTCTACGCCCTACAGTCTGGAACCACTCGACCGCTACGGTCGCAGGTTCGAATCCTGCCTCGGCCATGGATGTATGTGATGTCCTTAGGTTAGTTAGGTTTAAGTAGTTCTAAGTTCTGGGGGACTGATGGCCTCAGAAGTTAAGTCCCATAGTGCTCAGAGCCATTTTAACCATTTTTGAACCTTCTCTAGTAACATTCATTCATCCATGAGTAGCACCAAGATCGGGAATCGTGACTGGAGCGTGAAACTGCTGTACATACCACTGCACAAAGTGCACCTGTTGTGGGTAATACTACTCGTGTAATGCCTGGTCATTCTGCCGATCATACGGATGGAGCCAATGTTCGTGGACAGAACACCACATGGCACTTTCACCCACGTGCAGTGCTTACCACTTATCGATTGCTAGTGGTTGGTTCCATTTCGAACATTGTCAGCATGTTGTTCTCCAATTGTTTCGTTCGAGCCGAGTGTGAATCACATACATCATATTTCGGTACCTACCAGACGACAAATAGTAGACTGGCGGTAGTTTTTGTAAGTACCAATCATAAAGTACTACTACATTACTATAGAATGGATACATCTCAGGCAGAAAATACCTATGCACAACTTTCCGAGTCTGAGGGGTATCTCGATGGCAACGAAAGTGGTATTACGTGGGATATATCTGTTTGGAAAACGTTCCGCAAAGAATCTTCCAGCAACTCTAATTGAAATACGCTTTGCATGAGCAAGCACCATGTCAATCATTTCAGTAGCTGTGCACAGGTACATGTCAAATTGCTGTCAACAAAGTCACTGCACTGGCAGACCATAGAAGGTCCGAAGTAGGATGCGCACAGTGACTGTATAGCAATGTAGTGCATGCAGGCTGAGGTCGTCCATCCACACCACACAGTGGGCTAAAGGGTTATATGCCTTCCGTATTGAGACAGAAATGAACGGGAACAAAGTGTCACAATGGTCTGGCCCTAGCCTTCGACGCTCTCCAGCCCTCAAGCGGATATGGGTTCCTTCTTGAAACTCGACTATCAGTACAAAATAGTTAGCGTTGCCTGTGTTTTCGGGTCATACTATGTATGTATAGTCACGCTCAAAAGCATCCGAACGACCTGAATTGCATTTCGCCTGATTCGCATGCAATCCACATAACGCAGCTGTCTAGCAAGTCCTCTAATCGCTCCTTGGTACAGTCGTTTGACTATTGAAAATGGTTCCAACAAGTCACCAATAGAAAACACTGCTCTGTATCGCAATAACTCAAGATGTAAAGTAATACTATGATACTACAAATATCAGGGGACACCTTATCACAGTTAAGACTGTTCTTAAGGCTTGTAAGCTCACATTTGTTACAATAAAAGACATACCTGAAATGTTACCACTCTTATTATTATGGGTTTGTTGCACCAGCAGCGACATGTGAGCGTGTTTGAACTAGAAATATTATGAGGAAGAGTTAAGTGCTGACTTTCCACTTGAGCTACTCTATTGCGCTATCTGTTTGTTGAAAACGTCGTGCAGTGCAAACGAAAAGGTGTAACTGTTTGTCTCTCATAAGTGTTGACCTGCCGATATGCATTATCCCACAGCGCTGTGGAAGCAGAATTTCTGGAGGAATTGTTGTGACTTCTAGAGCTGTTGTAGCTACGTGTCTTCTAGTGGCGTAATGGTAAGTATCGCGCACGGAAGATAAGATGTCGCGAGTTCGAGTACATTCAGAGATACATTTTTTAAAGCGCAATTCTGCTGTCTGCTAAAATTATCAATCTACTGGAACTTGTAACATAATTTCCTTCACTTCTCAACCCAAAATAGTCGCATGTGGAAAAAGGGGTAACTTCTGCGACATTTTCTTCGTTTCAGGTTTAAAAGACAGACAGACAGTAGATGCATCTCGAAACTCTTGTATTACGTATGGGTAGAGCGCATCGTGCCAAAATACGTTGGAAAAGTATTTCTACATTAGCTGTCGTCTGGTAGTGTGCATTTTATTCTTCTTCAAACTTTGTTTGACAGCTTTAACTCAGAACAAGTTTTCTACATGCATGTAATCAATAAACTGCGTGTACATTTTCAGACTGTTATAGATAACATTAGAGAATTCGCATATATCGTTGAGGATTAATTTCTCTCTCATGCTTACTATTGTTTTAACAACATTAAAGAAAACCTTACAAAAATTGTGAACCGTATTATAAAAAATGAAATAGAACTACCCACGATAACCTTGCGACGAAAGTCTGTTTTAATAAAACTGAGTATCTGTACACAAGCGTGCCTCTATCGTCACGAATTCGTAAAATACTACTCACTTAGATTTTGATTGGGTCTACGTTTGATTGGTATGCTATGTCATACTCAAGAGGTATACAAATGTGGCATTTCATAAACAAAGTTATGTATTCCTAGAAACTCAGAATTTGCTTGTCAGCAGCGGAAAGAGGCGTTACCTGTTGTGCAGCATTGTAATTGTTTCACCATTGCACTATGAGCCGAAAGTATTTTTTGCAATTTCCTTATCGATGTTTGATGTGACTGCTAGTAGCTCTTTCACAGAAGGGATAAAAAGCACTACACTCAGTGAGACTGGAACTGCGAACTATATCAGACGATTTTGCACAGGTCAGCACGTTACCACAGAGCTGGCGAAGAAGTATGTGCTTGAGCTTCCTCTTAGGAGACCAATAGTGGCTAGACCTCGTAAACCGCTATTTGAAGTACGAGATTAGTTGCGAATTCCACGTGCAACGATTTTCCTGGGCTGGAAACCGTAAATTTACAATCTTTTGTTACACCTCAAGCGATAATAACTCATTATTCAGTGGAAATGACAGGTAAAATCAAGTGAACTTTGAGGCTTAATTTCGTGCACACCAGGAAGTGACTCGTCGATCACAGAGTTGCCAAACACATTGTCTTGTTGCCAAATCTGTTACAATAGCAGCAGGAAGAAGACGAACCGATGTGATCTTACAGCGGGCTGGGAAGTGACCATAGCTGGTCTCTCAAAGTCGCAGCTGCTACAGCCTGGAATACGTAACGCGTCTGATTCGCGCTTCTGTAACTAGGTTTAGGGACTGGAGCGTAGTTACTAATCATACTCAGAACTGACTGCAAACTAAGCATCATAAATCAGCAACTCTCATAGTTGTTTTAATATTTCTTTCGTAAGTGTACTCAAAACTAAGAAACTCAGTCACAGAAGTTTCCGTGCCTCGCCAATAGTCGAGCACAACAAACAAATAAAAATAAAATGTGTGTATTTGTGTGCTGCCAAAGGGCAAGAGATCTTACTGCCTTCCATTATATGTCGCTGTGAGTTCTTCCATATGATTTGGATCAGAAACAATGAAATTAATTCTGTGCCACATTGATGTACTGCATTCTGGTGTAATAAAATAATCATCAAATAAAAACGGTTTTGTGCCTCCTTTCCTATCAAGAGTGAAACACCAATCGTAGACAGATTTTGTGGGTCACCAATCAACAACATTAAAGCATTTTACGTGGTCGAGAGTGCGGAGTGGAGCAGACGTTGTCTGCAGAGGGCGAGACAATGCAGTGCCTCAGCCCCCGCCGGTAGGCAGTAAACGGATCCCAGAGAACTCAAACGCATGCGGTGTTCAGAGGCAGATGTTGGACCAAACTATTATTACCAGTGTGACGGAAAGCAAAATCTATTGTAGATTCGCTTGAATTACACTCTTAGCTTCGGCACCGAGAGGAAAGGGGCGATAAAAACTTTGTCGACGTGTGCTTTTAGTTACCAGACGTCGTATTAGCTAGTCTCGCGTTTTACCTCAAGACTACGGTCGCAGTCAAGAATAAAGTACTAAGAATGAAGTCAAGACTTCCTCTGGGAAGTGCCGCAGTGTACGATGTTGCCAGATGGAGCATATTGCCGGACATAGGATTCTGAGAGGAGCACGACTGTATTGTCCACCTTACGTGAACAACTCGGCGGTCAATTTTTTTGCTCTAAGACTGTATGTACAACACATGTCACGCTGAAGACCCGGAAGAACTAAGAAACAAAAGTAGTTTTTGAGAGCGACGTTAACTATAGCGTTCGAAGTATTCATAGTATTGTATACGTGTGTGCAAATGCCTTCCAACGCCCACTCAAGGAAGACAAGGATACAGTCAATATAATAAATACGCCTCAGTTTGTGGATGAACTCAGACTTAGGTTGATAATAATTTTGAATATTTAGCAGTACTGTACCCATTGGTGTTAAACTCGTTTTCAACCAATGATTTCCACAGCTACAGGAACATTACTTGTGATACCTCATAGAAAAAATACGTACGCAGTGCCATCAGACGAAATGATCAACCTGACACAAACAGTGGGAAGTTTGTTTTACAACCTTCGTACCTGGATAATGAGCTTTTTCCTATTTGTGATGTCTGTGAACATTGCTGCTTGAGACGATTTAAGACGAAACTAAATTCCTTCAGCTACGACAATGTTTAAAGAAATCGTCTTAACTGCACTAAGTCGTGGTTTGTGAATCGTTTACCGGCCGTACTGTGCCTCATTTCGCTGGCTGGAAGGCAAAAAGCCGGCCGGTGTGGCCGTGTGGTTCTAGGCGCTACAGTCTGGAGCCGAGCGACCGCTACGGTCGCAGGTTCGAATCCTGCCTCCGGCATGGATGAGTGTGATGTCCTTAGGTTTGTTAGGTTTAATTACTTCTAAGTTCGAGGCGACTGATGACCTTATAAGCTAAGTCGCATAGTGCTCAGAGCCATTTGAACCATTTTTGAAGGCAAAAAGCTCACTGACAAATTTCACAGAAGGAAGAGGGGGACGAAATGTCTCCCACTGGAAGTTCATGTTGTTTTATTTAAATGATTACAAAATCAGGTAAAACGAACAGTCAGCTTGTCAGTATAAGCACATTACTGTTGGCAGTATGATTTTGCACTCCCCAGGGCCTGTAATGATAAAGGGCCCGTTTAGGTCAGGCATATTGTATACAGAAGTGGAAGAGAGAGCACCACTAAATTCCAATCCGTATGCATTGCATACACAAATAAATTACTGTTACAGTGTACTTATGGAGCCCAATGAATGAATTGTGTAATTTCCGGTGAGAAAGAGCACTGACAAACAGTCTTCGCTACATTAGGTGACTTACACTGGTGTCACTCTGAGCTAGAATTTATGTTCAGGGACTAAGTGTAATGACAATGAGTCAGATGCGAGTTCAGCAACTGTGAAATACTTTCCTACATTATAGAAGCGAATATTAATTTTGAGCTAATATTGCGAAAATTTTGTACTTGGGTAGCTTAGAATGAAACTCTTTCTGTTTATTGCAAAGGAAAACAAATGATTTTCTAAAACATTGTCTGACATACACAACTTGAAACAGGTCATGTCGACCAAATCATATGGAAGAACTGACAGCGACATATAACGGAAGGCAGTAAGATCTCTTGCCTTTTGGCAACACACACACACACACACACACACACACACACACACACACACACACACACACACATTCATTTTTTTTTTTTTATTTCTTTGTTGTTCTCGACTATTGGCGAGGCACGAAAACTTCTGTGACTGAGTTTCTTAGTTTTGAGTACACTTACGAAAGAAATATAAAAACAACTATGAGAGTTGCTGATTTATGATGCGTAGTTTGCAGTCAGTTCTGAGTATGATTAGTAACTACGCTCCAGTCCCTAAACCTAGTTACAGAAGCGCGAATCAGACGCGTTACGTATTCCAGGCCGTAGCAGCTGCGACTTGGAGACACCAGCTATGGTCACTTCCCAGCCCGCTGTAAGATCACATCGGTTCGCCTTCTTCCTGCTGGTATTGTAACTGAGATTTGGCAACAAGGCAATGTGTTTGGCAACTCTGTGATCGACGAGTCACTTCCTGGTGTGCACGGCATTAAGCCTCAAAGTTCACTTGATTTTACCTGTCATTTCCACTGAATAATCTGAGTTATTATCGCTTGAGGTGTAACAAAAGATTGTAAATTTACGGTTTCCAGCCCAGGAAAATCGTTGCACGTGGAATTCGCAACTAATCTCGTACTTCAAATAGCGGTTTACGAGGTCTAGCCAGTATTGGTCTCCTAAGAGGAAGCTCAAGCACATACTTCTTCGCCAGCTCTGTGGTAACGTGCTGACCTGTGAAAAATCGTCTGATATAGTTCCAGTCTCACTGAGTGTAGTGTTTTTTATCCCTTCTGTGAAAGAGCTACTAGCAGTCAGATCAAACATCGATAAGGAAATCGCAAGAAAATACTTCCGGCTCATAGTACAATGGTGAAAAACTTACAATGCTGCACAACAGGTAACGCCTCTTTCCGTTGCTGACAAGCAAATTTTGAGTTTCTAGGAATACATAACTTTGTTTATGAAATGCCACATTTGCATACCTCTTGAGTATGACATAGCATACCAATTAAACATAGACCCAATCAAAATCTAAGTGAGTAGAATTTTACCAATTCGTGACGATAGAGGCACGCTTGTGTACAGATACTCAGTTTTATTAAAACAGACTTTTGTCGCAAGGTTATCGTGGGTAGTTTTATTTCATATTTTATAATACGGTTCACAATTTTCGTAAGGTTTCCTTTAATGTTGTTAAAACAATAGTAAGCATGAGAGAGAAATTAATCCTCAACGATATATGCGAATTCTCTAATGTTATCTATAACAGTCTGAAAATGCACACGCAGTTTATTGATTACATGCATGTAGAAAACTTGTTCTGAGTTAAAGCTGTCAAACAAAGTTTGAAGAAGAATAAAATGCACACTACCAGACGACAGCTAATGTAGAAAATACTTTTCCAACGTATTTTGGCACGATGCGCTCTACCCATACGTAATATAAAAGTTTCGAGATGCATCTACTGTCTGTCTGTCTATTAAACCTGAAACGAAGAAAATGTCGCAGAAGTTACCCCTTTTTCCACATGCGAGTATTTTGGGTTGAGAAGTGAAGGAAGTTATATCACTGAATGTACTCGAACTCGCGACATCTTATCTTCCGTGCGCGATACTTACCATTACGCCACTAGCTGACACGTAGCTATAACAGCTCTAGAAGTAATAACAATTCCTCCAGAAATTTTGCGTTCCACGGCGCTGTGGGATAATGCATATCGCCAGGTCAACACTTATGAGAGACAAACAGTTACACCTTTTCGTTTGCACTGCACGACGTTTTCAACAAACAGATAGCGCAATAGAGTAGCTCAAGTGGAAAGGAACACTTCCTATTTAACTTTCTGCATCCTACACTGTTGGCAGTTCTGTGTTGATGGCAGTTACGTGATTTTATGTTGGTGATTACAAAATAAAGTTGAATGCATGCACTGGGTAGCCGAGGCAGCTCGTTCATGGTGATTCGGTCAACCAAGTAAATGAATTTACTAACATGCTGCAAATTACTATAGGGAGCCTGTGTGTCAGAATTCTCAGCCAGTGTGGTACAACAGCGTTATGATAGAAAAATGAGCCGTTGAGAAGAGGATTTGGTGGTCTGTTGGGCTGATGATGGATTCATATATCTGTGGTCTGGGTTCGATTCCAACTTCAGTCTATGATTTCAGATAGGGAGAGACAGATTCCGTTTTCTTCTGGCTACACCAAGTGAAGAAGGTATAATGGCATTGTGGTCTGATATTCACATTAAAAATGATATTCCTTCTCTACCAAGTAGACGTTAGGTTAAGCCACAATAAAGTCTGAAGTGGCGACATGTGGAAACTATCACCAGTAACCTTTCTTATACTAGTTACTTATTTCTAGTGACGAAACAAACACTATGTAGGCTCACAGGACACTTATTCCACCTTTTATCTGAGCTTCTGTATGTCGATAAAATTGGTTCTGAACTGGGAATGTAACTCAGACCGCCCTTAACGCGGAATTTGATCCCTTCGTGACAATACAGCTCGTCTACAATTTGTTTTTTGTTCAAAACTGCAGATTCCTCAACAAAGCCACATATTTCGCGTGAATGGGTTCGAATCCCGGCCCCGCACTAAGGATTTCCTTATGTATTATCAAGCTCTAGCATGAGAACACCTATCTGCTGATGGATAATAATTGCCATTTTAATGTATTTTCATTCGTTGTCAACACACGATACTTGACATTTTCGACTCCCAGTGAGAGACAGAACTATTTGCGAGATAACTGTAAGTTCAAGATGTTGTTCCGAGCTGCTGGTGGAGAAAAATTCAGTAGCTGACGTCACTTTGTGTGTAGTCAACAATGATATGTGTGCAGCTTTAATCTCAGTCAGTCCTGAACTCTTCGTCATATTAATTTTAGTTCAAACACGCTCACATGTCGCTGGTGGTGCAACAAACCCATATTTAAGGTTCGTTTGCTCTAGAATATAACAGCGATAGGTGCCGGGTTGGAGTCCTGGGAAGGAAAAAAATTAATGTTTCGTCTCGTCATTTCAGTTAAAACATCTAGCTACTGCCGCGAAAATCCGATATGTCACTGTTGATTGTGCTTCGATATCTATCTTATTAGGTTATGGGTTCGAATCCCTGTCCAACACAAAGCTTTACCTCACCGCATGTCAAATAAGTTACTTGTCAAGAAGCAATATTTAACATCTTTCGTACTTCGTTAACAGGGACAATAGCTGCTGGGTAGGAATTCGCGTCTGTTGAAAATGTTTGCGTTATGTAATTTAAAGATGGTATTTGCTAATTGATACTGTCTAAAATCTAGGTATATCATTCTCTGTATGCCTAATCAGGAATGACTGCTAGTTTCCGTCAGTCACGAAATCTTTGCTTAGTCTGCATGACCTGGGTTTGAATCCATATTCAGTACGAAACGGTTCGTCGTGTCATTTGAAGTTCATAGATATCCTCAACTAGATGCTCGTGAATAACTTAAATTTTTGATGTCATTTTGTGTTAAATAATAAGTACGGTATGTTACTTTGAAGAGGAAATCATGAATACGACGAACTTACTAGGTGCATTACCTATCTGACGTAATAGTGAGAGTGGTAACATTTCATGTATGTCATTTATTGTAATAAATGTGAGCTTACAAGCCTTAAGGACAGTCTTATCTGTGATAAGGCATTCCCTGATATTTGTAGCGTCGTGGTATTACTTTACATCTTGAGTTACTGCGATACAGAGCAGTGTTTTCTAGTGGTGACTTGTTGGAACCATTTTCAATAGTCAAACGACTGTACCAAGAAGCAATTAGAGGACCTGCTAGACAGCTGCGTTATGTGGATTGCATGCGAATCAGGCGAAATGCAATTCAGGTCGTTCGGATACTTTTGAGTACGAGTGTACATGAGGGTGAATCAAATACAAACATGATTTTGTTTTTTTATCCTTCTATTTAAGCCTCAGGAAGTCGACAAAAATTAATTTTTTTACATAGTCTCATGTGTTGAAAGGAGGATATAAGATGAACATCAACAAAAGCAAAAGGAGGATAATACAATGTAGTCGAATTAAGTTGGATGATGCTGAGGGAGTTAGATTAGGAAGAGACACAAATAGAAAAGGAGTTTTGCTATTCGGGGAGAAAAATAACTGATGATGGTCGAAGTAGAGAAGATATAAAATGTAGACTGCCAATGGCAAGGAAAGCATTTCTGAAGAAGAGAAATTTCTTAACATCGAGTATAGATTTAAGTGTCTGGAAGTCGTTTCTGAAAGTATTTGTATGGAAGTGAAACATGGATGATAAATAGTTTGGACAAGAAGAAAATAGAAGCTTTGGAAATGTGCTGTTACAGAAGAATGCTGAAGATTAGATGGGTAGATCACATAACTAATGAGGAGGTATTGAATAGAATTTGGAAGAAGAGGAGTTTGTGGTACAACTTGACAAGAAGAAGGGACCGGTTGGTAGGACATGTTCTGAGGCATCAAGGGATCACAAATTTAGCATTGGAGGGCAGCGTGGAGGGTAAAAATCGTAGAGGGAGACAAAGAGATGAATACACTAAGCAGATTCAGAAGTATGTAGGTTGCAGTAAGTACGGAGATGAATAAGCTTGCACAGGAGACCACAACAACAAGAAACATAGTCTCAAGATTGCTAAATACACTTGACCACGCTTTCGTAAGTTGAACATGGCTGCGAGAGCAACCAGTTGCATATGAACTCTTCGACAGCGCCATTGTCATCACATGTACGCCCTCTGATTGCCTCCTTTAGTGTTCCAAACAGATGAATAAGTCCAGAATGTAGGGAGGATTTTCTTGTGTGGTCCAGAACAATTCCGGATATTTTTAGCTGACATAAGAGAACTGTACGTCTTCGAGCATTGTCATGAACCATGATGGAATCCTGGATTGGAAATGTTTGCTTTTCTAACGATATGCTTGTTCTGTTTCGTTCGAAAGTTGGAAATGGTTTGTAGCGTTCACAGTACGACGTTCATGGAGAAAATCTATGAGAAGAACTCCTTTACAATCAAAAATCGCTGTTACAAGAAACTTCCTTTCAGAGAGATGGTTTTCGGCGACATCGGTGAGATGCACTCTCAACTGTTTCTCGTTCTCGTGAAAACTGTTCCTAACAGGCGTACACTTGAGTACTTGTCAGGCTGTTTTCTTCGAAGTGTGCCGCAAGTCTTTTCAAAACGTCGAACAGTTCTACTCCTACTGTTGTGAGAAACGTGTTTATAATACATTGCACAATAGAGCTAGGAATAGGTCTGAATTGCAGCTACAATATAGCAGGTCAGCAACTGGAAGCAGTTAATGCCATAAATTATCTGGGAGTACGCATTAGGAGTGATTTAAAATGGAATGATCATATAAAGTTGATCGTCGGTACAGAAGATACCAGACTGAGATTCATTAGAGGATTCCTAAGGAAATGCAATCCGAAAACAAAGGAAGTAGGTTACAGTACGCTTGTTCGCCCGATGCTTGAATACTGCTCAGCAGTGTGGGATCCGTACCAGATGGGTTTGACAGAAGAGATAGAGAAGATGCAACGGAGAGCAGGAGGATCATTCAGTAATCGCGAAAGCGTTACGGAGATGATAGATAAACTCCAGTGGAAGACTCTGCAGGACAGACGCTCAGTAGCTCGGTACGGACTTTTGTTGAAGTTTCGAGAGCATACCTTCACCGAGGAGCCATGCAATATATTGCTCCCTCCTGCGTATATCTCGCGAAGAGACCATGAGGATAAAATCGGAGAGATTAGTGCCCACACGGCGTCATACCGACAATCTTTCTTTCCACGAACAATACGTGACTGGAATAGAAGGGGGAACCGATAGAGGTACTCAAGGTACCCTCCGTCACACACCGTCAGGTGGCTTGCGGAGTATGGATGCAGATGTAGATGTAGACGTCTCCTCCTGCTCTGGCAACGCTATTGTGACTAAAGAAACATCACGTCAAAGTTCTAGCTGTGGCGAACAATCACTGGAAAAGGAAGCAACAATGACCACAGATCGCGGCGCTCTCCGTTTGCAAAAAAAGGTATGTGAAACAAAAATTCCGGTTCATATTTGACTCATATATATAAATACGGGTGTCCATAAAGTCTGATTACCTACAGAATTCTAAATAATAATAATAATAAAGTACATTTTAGTCATTTTAATGTTATTAAACAATATTTTCAACATGGTCCCCATGCTTTTCAATGCACAGTTCGATCGACTTTGCAAGATTAAGGTGAATTCTATGGAATAGGTCTGAATTGCCGTCGATTTTAGCACACTGTCTGATAATTCGTTCTCTCAGGTGGCTTCAATTTATGATCTTCATCGAGTAAAGTTTCTCTTTCAGCATAGCCCGGAAAAACAAATCAAGGGGAGAAAGGTCTGGCAAACGAGGAGAGCACTCCACGTGACCATTCCTCCCAATCCAGAGGCGAAGATTGTCATTCAGGCAATCTCTAACAGCTTGTAGCAAAATGGCCAGGGCAGCCGTCCCGCTGCAATCGGTCTGCGAGTCCCTTACCAATACGCTCAACCTGAGGCATCAGTTGGTCTCTCAACATGATCAGATAAGCCTTACCCGTTACATGGCCACCAAAGAAGCAACGTTGTAGCACATGAGCTTCCCACAAACCACATCACACCATTGTCTTTCGGCAGCCCTACTGTTTGGATATACTCACCCAGTGTGGATTGCCTCGAAACCAGTATCGAAGATTTTGTCTGTTCACTTCACCATTGACATAAAATCATCACTGAACAACGCGCAGTCTGTAGTAAAATAGATATTTTCATCCAGTTTATATACAAACCATTCACACATCATACAATTAAGGCTTTCGCGACTGGATGTTTCAGCTGCTGAGAATTCTTCCGGGTTGTATGTCCGGGGTCCACGGAACTCTTCTATCCCTGACGTTTCGTCCAAGGCTACGTTGGACATCTTCGGAGGTGCTCCTGGTTGTGCTGAGTCTTGCCGACTGAGACAGCAGATGACCGGCGTCGCCTGGTGAACCGATGTTGTGATCCCTCGAGTAAGGAGGAGAAATGCGTACCATCACGTTTCCGACTTTCATAAAGGTCGGATTGTAGCATATCGCGATTGCGGTTTATCGTATCGCGACATTGCTACTCGCGTTGGTAGGGATCCAATGACTGTTAGCAGAATATGGAATCGGTGGGTTCAGTAGGGTAATACGGAACGCCGTCGAGACAACAGGCATCTTATCCGCATGGCTGTAACGGATCGTGCAGCCACGTCTCGATCCCTGAGTCAACAGATGGGGACGTTTGCAAGACAACAACCATCTGCACAAACAGTTCGACGTTGTTTGCAGCAGCATGGACTATCACCTCGGAGACCATGGCCGCGGTTACCCTTGACGCTGCATAACAGACAGGAGCGCCTGCGATGGTGTACTCAACGACGAACCGGGGTGCACGAATGGCAGAACGTCATTTTTTCGGATGAATCCAGGTTCTGTTTACAGCATCATGATGGTCGCATACGTGTTTGGCGACATCGCGGTGAACGTTCATTGGAAGCATGTATTCGTCATCGCCATACTGGCGTATCACCCAGCGTGATGGTATGGGGTGCCATTGGTTACACGCCTCGGTCACCTCTTGTTAGCATTGACGGCACTTTGAACAGTGGGCGTTACATTTCAGATGTGTTACGACCCGTGGCTCTACCGTTCATTCGATCCCTGCGAAACCCTACATTTCTAGCTGGATAATGCACGAGCGCATGTTGCAGGTCCTGTACGGGCCTTTCTGGATACAGAAAATGTTTGACTGCTGCCCTGGCCAGCATATTCTCCAGATCTCTCACCAACTGGAAACGTCTGGTCAATGGTGGCCGAGCAACTGGCTCGTCACAATACGCCAGTCACTACTCTTAATGAACTGTGGTATCGTGTTGTAGCTGCATGTGCAGCTGTACCTGTACACACCATCCAAGCTCTGTTTGACTCAATGCCCAGGCGTATCAAGGCCGTTATTACGGCCAGAGGTACTGATTTCTCAGGATCTATGCACACAGATTGCGTGAAAATATAATCACGTGTCGGTATAATATACGAAGGCTATCCACAAAGTACATTACGTTTTGGAATTAAAAATAAATAAAGTATTGGAAATTTTTCTAATTATATGCACATGAAAGCCACAGTTCAATACTACGTTTCTGCATAGTTTCCATTTAAATTAAGGCACTTATCGTAGCGATGGACGAGCTTGGAAATTCCTTCGTCGTAAAATTCGGCCGCCTGCGCCTTCAACCACGTGGTTACCTCTTCTTTAAGCTGTGCGTCGTCATCAAAACGCTGTATAGCCAATCACTTCTTCATTGCTGGGAATAAGTGGAAGTCGCGCGGTGCCAGGTCGGGACTGTACGGCAGATGAGGAAACAACTCCCACTTAAAAGATTCGAGAACTTCACGAGTGGCATTTGCCCTGTGGGCCCGGGCGTTGTCGTGAATCAGCAAGATCTTTGAGCTCAACTTTCAAAATGGTTCAAATGGCTCTGAGCACTATGGGACTTAACTTCTGTGGTCATCAGTCCCCTAGAACTTAGGACTACTTAAACAACTAACCTAAGGACATCACACACATCCATGCCCGAGGGCATTCGGGAGGACGACGGTTCAATCCCGCGTCCGGCCATCCTGATTTAGGTTTTCCGTGCTTTCCCTAAATCACTCTAGGCAAATGCCAGGATGGTTCCTCTGAAAGGGCACGGCCGACTTCCTTCCCTAATCCGATGAGACCGATGACCACGCTGTCTGGTCTCCTTCCCCAAACCAACCAACCATGCCCGAGGCAGGATTCGAACTTGCGACCGTAGCAGTCACGCGGTGCCCAACTTCCCCCTGCGCTTGTTTTGTATTGCTCATCTGAGGTTGTGCAGAGTTTGGCAATACCTTTGAGAGTTTATAGTAGTGCGTCTTTCCAGTAAATCCACAAGAGTCGTATTTCTACCGGGTTACTGATTAACCACGTGGTTGAAGGGGCAGGCGGCCGAATTTTACGACGAAGGGATTTCCAAGCTCGTCCATCGCTACGATAAGCGCCTTAATTTAAATGGCAACTATGTAGAAAAGTAGTACTTAAGTGTGGCTTTCATCTGTAAATAATAAAAAAAAATTCCAATACTTTATTTATTTTTAATTCCAAAACGTAATGTACTTTGTGGATAGCCCTCGTATTTGTCCAATAAATAGCCGTTTATCATCTGCATTATTCTTGGTGTAGCAGTTTTAATGGCCAGTAGTGTATTAAGCATAAGATATCCTATTAACGTTTATTCATGTAAGTGAGCAATATCTCGAATATTATTTTTTTACTGACGATTAACGAATAGTTATTTTCCTCCTTATTATTCGTCATTCTAATAAATTTCTACCAACTATGGTGGCAAGCGAGCAGTCTCCTTGCCTATATACAAGTGAATGCAAGAGCACAACATATGCATAGCTGTTAACAAGTGCTCACTCGGCTGTGCCATCTGCGTGACTAAAAGTGCTCAGACGGCTGCCATTAAGGGGGAACGACGAGGTGACCGTCGAAAAAAGTACTGCATTAATACACTTGATAAATGCCCTTCAAAACAAAATCGGAGATGAAATGTGCCGATTCTGTGAACACAGAGATGCCGGCGGGCATGTGTTCAGCGACGAAAAGGGCTTTCAGGACAAAAATGAGCACTTATCAGGTCAAAGTAGCAGAAAACGGCGGTACACAAGCAGGGCGAAAGCTATTATGGACCAGGCATCGATGATATCCCGTAAGCTTCAAGCTTTGTCCCCTTTTTTATATGATAAATATTTGTCAAACTATAAACGCGTTTTTCTCAAATCCATTTTTCTCGGCATGGTTGTCGTCGCCCGCCCTACAATTTTAATCTGATTTTATTGATTTGGGGCCTCTCTTGAAGCAAACTGAATTCTCTTCAGTTCATGGTAGCCAATTTTTCGTGTGTTATTTTCGTCCGTCATCCTCTCTTTCCCCCTTACGCAAAGCAAAAAATCGTTGGTAACCTTCAGCAGCGTACGCCAAAGTATGTGAAGTGTATTCATGCTACCTCTCACGCACCATAGCCGCGTGAACGCCACGCAGGTCAGGCAGTGCTCTAGTAGTATCTAACGTAGTGTGTGTGTGTGTGTGTGTGTGTGTTCAAATTTAAAACCGACTGTCGTCATATTTTTTTTTTTTTACATTTTCTGACAAGTTTTCAAATTTCCTAGGTTTATCAGTTGATGATATCACCGAAACATGAGTGAGGTTTGTGAGCTATGAGGTGATGAAAAAAGAGATACGGGTAGACGACGTTATGAAACGGTCAATCAATTCATCTAAGGGTCAATGACCTGAGTCACATACCATCACTAATGTAAGCAAATTGCGAAACAACTAGTATAGCTACATTATTCCTGATCGTACATCAACAACATCACACTAATCAGTCAATAACTGTACTACGTTAAAGAACAATAGCAATATGAGCCTGTTATTAGAAAAGAGATATTTCAATTTTCTACAACAAACGGAGAGTCGGAGGAAAGTGCGTGATCCCCCCTCTGAGCATTAGAATCTGGTGGCGAGGCACTGGGCACAGCTAGGTCTTCGGAGAAGTCACGTGATCTCACTGTCATCGGTACTAATGAAAAAGTGGCGGAACTCAGTTTTCTACTTCAAAACGCAACAAATATCGTTGATATGCGTGTCGCACGTATACTTGGCCGGCTGCTGCGGAAATAGTGTCAAATGAGTTTGTGATACTACTGGCTGAACAGAATAAAAATTTTTTATATTAACATTTAAAAATCGTGGAAGCGCCAATATTTTATTTCTAACGCCTTTCGGTGGAAATTAATGAGGAATTTTTGCTTTTGTCATCTAATCACGTTAAAGTGTATTAATTCGAGAATAAATTTGCATAAATCTTTCCAGGAATTTGCTCATTTTCTATTGGCCATTTATTAATTCCTTATATGTCGGTCACGACGATCTCATTTCGGCATTTTTGCCGTTCTCAAATGATCCTACAATGTTGGCAAAATTTTTCCTAAAAATCTACGACAGAAGTATATTGCTTACGTCTACATTATAATATCGAATTATATAGTTTTTGTCTGTGTTGGTAGCTACTTATTTTACGCCTCGGATGTTATGATGCATATAACACAATGACCTTTGTTACGTGTGCCTGTGGTCGCTTATCAATAGTTTATGATGGGTAATAATACGTAAGTAAGCCGGTAATTCCAGGTGGTGCAGCAACTCAATATCCTAAAGCAATCGCACAATAAGATTGAATTTGTGGAAATTTTATAAAACTTATATTTTTATTTTGTACGTCTCAGTTGAGTGAATGTAAAATTTTTGCTTCAGCGGCTTTCGATTTGAGTCTGATACGACCACTCTCAAACCGCACAACTCAAAAATATAAACAATGTTTACATACAGTGTGCATGCCCATGTTATATGGACTTATATGCTCACAGACATACCTCGTTATTCACCATAACAATTCAAACAATATAGTGCCAAGAGGCAAAAAATGGTTCAAATGGCTCTGAGCACTATCGACTTAACTTCTGAGGTCATCAGTCCCCTAGAACTCAGAACTACTTAAACCTAACTAACCTGAGGACATCACACACATCCACGCCCGAGGCAGGATTCGAACCTGCGACCGTAGCCGTCGCGCGGTTCCAGACTGGAGTCTTAGAGCCGCTCGGCCACACCGGCCGGAGTGCCAAGAGACAGGAATACCTTCTGTACAGAAGCCAAACTGTGAATAACAAGTACTCTCATTCGTAAGCTAGTCTACGTGTCTACTGTTGCACGTGAATGACACAATCAAACTGACAAATATTACTGTCATTAGTCAACAGTCCACATTGGAAGGTGCATACACACGCGTACACGCTTATGCATACGATTGCCGATTAGTTCCTATGGTACTACCGCATTCACTGTCATTTATTGATGACTTTTTTAAAAAAAGTAGAAAACTATCAAATTTACACTACAGTAAATATTAACAATTTTATTTTACAAAATAACGTATCATTCAAGTAAAACATACAAAGGCTGGAGGTGACGACATACTGCGGCCTCCTGTATATAAACTAGTATTTTTATTTCAGGGTACAGTACCAAAGTTACTACATTCCATACGTAGAGTCAATGCTTAAATCTAAAACATGCCTTTTTGTATGTTATCAACATACTGTGTAAAGGATTAAAACAAGATGAAAGACATTAAACAATCTTCTCACATTGTATAATTTATGTTATGTTTGGTACCAAATCCAGAGTGACGCAATAAATAAACAGTATCCACAGCATACTAAGCATCATCCGACACAGCCATTATCAATGACACGATGACCGCATTCAAAAACAAAACCTTATCTGTACATTGATCATAATGTGTAAAATCGTAGCTAAAAGTATTATATAAAAATGCCAGTAATATGAAATAGGGGTACATTACAAATGAGCCTGTTACAAATAATATGCAACATCATGACACGTGCAGATCACTTTGATGTAGACATTAGGATAAATGTATCAAGAAACTACGCATGCACGCACCCTGTATGCACTACCAATATAGCAACGCATCCCTTTCACTCTTATAAGTTATAACCATAAGTACCATTGACATATACAGCACGGCACATTTTTGTGATTGAAAACTACGATTTGTGTTGGTATGGAGTTTGTGCCTAGAGCGTGCAAGTCACTGTTGATATGGATTACAGCAACGTTGTGTAGTACATAGATAATGAGTATATGTAGGTGTTACGTTTGTCTACTTTTTAGAAATGTTATCAATAAATGACAGTGGACATGGCAGCACCATAGAAAACCAACACCTACCAAGGTGTCTTCTTGACTACTGAAAGTAATCTTTGTTAGTTTCGTAGTGTTATTCGGGTGCAACAGCAGACACATACGCTAACTCATGAATGAGAGTACTTGTTGCCCACAGTATGACTTTCTGTGGAAAAGGTGTTTGTCTTTTGGCACCATATTGTCTGATAAGTTACGGTTAATAATGAGTTATGTCTACAAGATACAGGTACCTGTAACATGGACATGCATACTGTACGTAGGCATTGTTGTATGACTTCATAATTTTTCGGTGTGTGGTTGTGGATAGGCGTGTTAACCCTAAACCGGTAGCCTCTGCAGCAAAAATTGTAAATTTATGCAACTGACAAGCACAAAAAATATTAAATACAACATCTGCGACTTACCATTCAGAGGCAGCATGCCTCGAACAAGCAAGCATTGTATTTGCATTGACGCAGAATAATCTATAAAGTATAAACTCTAAGTGTCACCGACTATCGCTCCAGTGTCATCTGCATCCCACGCATGTATATCGTATTGAAAAATGAAAATAATACACAAAAATATAACACAAATTCCTACAGTAGCTTATGAGCTTCCTCAAGAAGCTATCTGCGTACTAAATTTTATCAGAATCGATTCAGTGGTACAGTCGTGAAAACTTAACACACAGAGTTACTTTCACATGTATGATATTAGTATGCAATTACGGATTGGAATGGCTGAAAGCAAGAGGAAACTACAGCCGTAATTTTTCCCGAGGACATGCAGCTTTACTGTATGATTACTAACGGCCTTGGGAGAGCCAGTCCTGACAAAACTCTACCATCTGGTGAGCAAGATATATGAGACAGGTGAAATACCCTCAGACTTCAAGAAGAATATAATAATTCCAATCCCAAAGAAAGCAGTTGTTGACAGATGTGAAAATTACCGAACTATCAGTTTAATAAGTCACAGCTGCAAAATACTAACGCGAATTCTTTACAGACGAATGGAAAAACTGGTAGAAGCGGACCTCGGGGAAGATCAGTTTGGATTCCGTAGAAATGTTGGAACACGTGAGGCAAAACTAACCTTACGACTTATCTTAGAAGAAAGATTAAGAAAAGGCAAACCTACGTTTCTAGCATTTGTAGACTTAGAGAAAGCTTTTGACAATATTGACTGGAATACTCTCTTTCACATTCTGAAGGTGGCAGGGGTAAAATACAGGGAGAGAAAGGCTACTTACAATTTGTACAGAAACCAGATGGCAGTTATAAGAGTCGAGGCGCATGAAAGGGAAGCAGTGGTTGGGAAAGGAGTGAGACAGGGTTGCAGCCTCTCCCCGATGTTATTCAATCTGTATATTGAACAAGCAGTAAAGGAAACAAAAGAAAAATTCGGAATAGGTATTAAAATTCATGGAGAAGAAATAAAAACGTTGAGGTTCGCCGATGACATTGTAATTCTGTCAGAGACAGCAAAGGACTTGGAAGAGCAGTTGAACGGAATGGACAGTATCTTGAATGGAGGATATAAGATGAACATCAACAAAAGCAAAACGAGGATTATGGAGTGTAGTCAAATTAAATCGGGTGACGCTGAGGGAATTAGATTAGGAAATGAGACACTTAAAGTAGTAAAGGAGTTTTGCTATTTGGGGAGTAAAATAACTGATGATGGTCGAAGTAGAGAGGATATAAAATGTAGACTGGCAATGGCAATGAAATCTAGTATAGATTTAAGTGTCAGGAAGTCGTTTCTGAAAGTATTTGTATGGAGTGTGGCCATGTATGGAAGTGAAACATGGACGATAACTAGTATGGACAAGAAGAGAATAGAAGCTTTCGAAATGTGGTGCTACAGAAGAATGCTGAAGATAAGGTGGGTAGATCACGTAACTAATGAGGAGGTATTGAATAGGATTGGGAAGAAGAGAAGTTTGTGGCATAACTTGACTAGAAGAAGGGATCGGTTGGTAGGACATGTTTTGAGGCATCAAGGGATCACAAATTTAGCATTGGAGGGCAGCGTGGAGGGTAAAAATTGTAGAGGGAGACCGCTCCTGCACTCGAATACGAGTAAAGCTGAATCAAATGCGCGTGTATGGCCTTAGTGGCTGAGAGACCCCGGTCGAGATGTTCAGAGCTTGATGCAAGTCTTTGTATTTGAATCCACGTCGGTGACTTGCCCGTCGATGACTATAAAGTGGTGATGAAAACAGACGCATGAAGGCGCGAGAGGAAATAATCAACCCGGCCGGCAATCGAAGCTGGGGCCCCAATGATAGAGAGCCAATAATACTAACCGAGTGACCACGTGCTGTACACAGAAATCGCGACACGGCTCAACTGTTACAAGAGACCCGTGACGCTCAGAGGCTTAACTGCGACGGGTATGTAGCTGATATGAGCGTAGGAGTGTGGATTAAACACGCAGAGGATTGTATAAGCATTATATTTATTACGTTGAATCGTATCATGTAGAACTTATGAAATTACAAAAGCGTTTCACAAATATAATAAAGTTCAAAAGTCCAACAGTAAGTAGCTTTTTCGAAGAGTAATTATTGTTCCACATTTCGCATCATAGTCATAAAGTAAATACATATGCTGTGCTATACACTTTATGAAGTAGCTTATGTTTTTCCTCACCGTTCAAGCTAACTCCACACCAAATTTCATCAAAATCGGTTTACCAGTTTAGTCTTGAGAGCGTAACAGCCAGAGTTCTTTCAGTATTTATCATATTGTAACGAGTACTAAGTAAAGTATGGATTGTATCCTGGAGTGTTGTTTTGCTTATCTCTCGTCATATTGGTAATATTAGTAATAGCATTTACATACCACTTATCTATGTTTCATAATTTTTTCCAGTGATGCTTACACTCGTATATCTACAATTATAAACGTGACAAACAGCACTGAGAGATAATGAAAATACACGTTCCAGGATATTGTACGCAATATACGTCACAACATCTGCGATGTAAAACAAGTAACTATTAACATATGTATTAGGCATATAATTCAATATTATACTATAGGCGTAAATAACATACTATCATTGTAAAAGACTTGAAAATCGCAAAAATGCCGAAACGAACTCGTAGTGATTGATGTATAACGAATTAATAAAGTGTCAATAAATATGCAGCAACAGCTTCGATTTGATATGCGCTGTGGGCCCATCGGAAAGGAAATTTTAGATTCAGTATCGAGAATAAATGTGAAGGTCTTATAAAGTACTTGCCAAGTGATATAAATTTTTGACTTATTAATCATTAGTAAAGAAACAAGGGACATTTGTTTTTACCCAGTGAAATATGTGTGTAAAAATTAACTTCAGTCCCAGAAAATTATTTATTACGACATTGGACACACTGTTTTTGTTGTTTGTTCTTTCGCTACTTGGCACTGCAACAATATCATTTGTAACCAATTTTATAACGTCGTTTGTTCGGCTTTACGTACAGCAAAAGTCAGTTACAACAGTGAACAATTTTGATTCGAAATTTGGTTACATTTCTGAATGTGTTACTTCGGTAAACAGTTTACGTTTCAAAGTAATTCTACCCGGATGAGTCGCATAATGCTATTAAAACGTCCAGCAGTTACGTATTGTGTTGCTGCAAAATGGTAGCCCAGCACTCGGTTACGAATCAGGACTGACGGAAATCAAATTAACACATACGCAATTATCTCTGAGTAACTGAGAATAGGCTGTTTAGAGTTAATACTATTTCAGCGACGTGCGCTACACAAGAGGGCAGGAACAGAGTTACAATTGGTACGTATTCACTAGTGGCAAGCCGTACATTGCACGCCGCATTTAGAACGTTCATATTTCGCCTGGATGCAGCGGTTTGCAGCGACCCTGCAAGTTTGGATTACCTGCTATTGAGTTCTGTGCTGTACATGTGCGGAGATGAGCGAACCGCCAGTCCAGCCAGCGAACGCTAGACACAGCAGACGGAGTACTGACAACTCTAATCGTCAGTTCGTCTGCGTGAAATAAATCTAACAACAGTGTTACAAAGGGCCTAATCGAAGTATGTGGTGGTAGAAATGATAACATTGACAGTACAGGCAATTTATTTGACCTGTATAATAGTTCAGCAGTGTAGTTAATTCGAGGTATAGCATGGTATTTTAATCCTTGCAGAGATAAGACTGTTTCTGCAATATTATGACACAGGTGTACAGCAATATTAAGACCCCTGGCAGTCGATTTAAGTGACAGATATCTTTTAGCATTATGTAGATGAATATTTAACAAACGTTAGTTCAACTTATTTCCAGATCATGCAGATGTTTAACAAAGTAAGGCAGGGGTTACCTGGTGACAGTCTAGAAACATAGAAATTCGGATATAGGCCTAAAAACAGCTAGCAGCCACTAGTTTTCTGACTTATTCTCCATTACATTTTATCGTTTTTTACCAGTATTAGCTCCAAACGTTTTGTTCATCACCAAGCTGTTGCACTGCATTACCAGGACTTAGGGTAAATCGTCTGTTGAATAGTTTGAACGCCATTTTCTCCTAAGGCAGAAAAATATGACAAATTTTCAAAAAGGAAACGTAGCTATAGAGTAAGTTCAAGATTAAATTATATGATAATCGTGTGAGACATGATATCTACTGACAAAATAGCTTTATAAAGGTTGAACTGGTAGCGAGTGAATTGTTAGCTTCTGTTGATAAGAAAGTCCCAGAACTGATGTCTCACACGTTAAATGTAATAGATATTGAATGATTGTTAGAAAATGATCATAAGTTTATTAATTAAAGGCATACAGAGCAAACTAAAAAAAGTTAAAATGAAGTGAGCGACAGGTAGCTGTCAGAAACAGAAAGAGATTTTTTCGAATAAAACGCAAGGAATATAGCTTCTGAAACATTCAGACAATTTCTAGACCCGTGGTCTAGGGGTAGCGTCTTTGATTCATAATCAAAACGTCTTCGGTCCCCGGTTCGATCCCCGCCACTGCCTAAATTTTGATAAATAATCAGCATTGGCGACCGAAGACTTCCGGCATAAGAAGTCAGCCTCATTCTGCCAACGGCCTTGTCAAAGAGGGCGGAGGAGCGGATAGAGGTTCAGGGCACTCTCTTGTCCTAGGGGTGGGAAATTGCCCCTAAAGGCGGAAGAATCAGCAATGATCAACGACATGAGGATGCAGAAGGCAATGGAAACCACTGCATTAAAGACACGTAACGTGTATCCACAGGACATGTGGCCTGTAATTGAAGAAGTGTCATTATGAGCTCTCCATTGGCAAAAGATTCCGGAATAGTCCCCCATTCGGATCTCCGGGAGGGGCTTAGGTTACCATGAGAAAAAGATTGAATAATCAACGAAAGGATAACGTTCTACGAGTCGGGGCGTGGAATGTCAGAAGCTTGAACGTGGTAGGGAAACTAGAAAATCTGAAAAGGGAAATGCAAAGGCTCAGTCTAGATATAGTAGGGAAGGAAGACAAGGATTTCTGGTCAGATGAGTATCGGGTAATATCAACAGCAGCAGAAAATGGTATAACAGGTGTAGGATTCGTTATGAATAGGAAGGTAGGGCAGAGGGTGTGTTACTGTGAACAGTTCAGTGACCGGGTTGTTCTAATCAGAATCGACAGCAGACCAACACCGACAACAATAGTTCAGGTATACATGCCGACGTCGCAAGCTGAAGATGAACAGATAGGGAAAGTGTATGAGAATATTGAAAGGGTAATGCAGTATGTAAAGGGGGACGAAAATCTGATAGTCATGGGCGACTGCAACGCAGTTGTAGGGGAAGGAGTAGAAGAAAAGGTTACGGAAGAATATCGGCTTGGGACAAGGAATGAAACAGGAGAAAGACTAATTGAGTTCTGTAACAAGTTTCAGCTAGTAATAGCGAATACCCTGTTCAAGAATCACAAGAGGAGGTGGTATACTTGGAAAAGGCCGGGAGATACGGGAAGATTTCAATTAGATTACATCTTGGACAAACAGAGATTCCGAAACCAGATACTGGATTGCAAGGTGTTCCCAGGAGCAGATATACACTCAGATCACAATATGATGAAGAGTAGGCTGAAATTCAAGACATTAGTCAGGAAGAATCAATACACAAAGAAGTGGGATACGGAAGTACTAAGGAATGACGAGATACGTTTGAAGTTCTCCTAACGCTATAGATACAGCAATAAGGAATAGCGCAGTAGGCAGTACAGTTGAAGAGGAATGGACATCTCCAAAGAGGGCCATCACAGAAGCTGGGAAGGAAAACATAGGTAAAAGAAGGTAGCTGCGAAGAAACCATGGGTAACAGAAGAAATACTTCAGTTGATTGATAAAAGGAGTAGTACAAACATATCCCGGGAAAATCAGGACTTACGGTCAAATAAGGCAGAAGGGATGGATAACATTCCATCAGAATTTCTAAAATCGTTGGGGGAAGTGGCAACAAAACGACTATTCTCGTTGGTGTGTAGAATATGAGTCTGGCGATATACCATCTGACTTTCGGAAAAGCATCAGCCACACAATTCCGAAGACGGCAAGAGCTGACAAGTGCGAGAATTATCGCACAATCATCTTAACAGCTTATGCATCGAAGCTGCTTACAAGAATGATATGCAGAAGAATGGAAAAGAAAATTGAGAATGCGCTAGGTGACGATCAGTTTGGCTTTAGGAAAAGTAATGGGACGGGAGAGGCAATTCTGACGTTACGGCTAACAATGGAAGCAAGACTAAAGAAAAATCAAGACACTGTCATAGGATTTGTCGACCTGGAAAAAGCGTTCGACAATATAAAATGGTGCAAGCTGTTCGAGATTCTGAAAAAAGTAGGGGTAAGCTATAGGAAGACACGGGTCATATACAATATGTACAACAACCAAGAGGGAATAATAAGAGTGGACGATCAAGAACGAAGTGCTCGTATTAAGAAGGGTGTAAGACAAGGCTGTAGCCTTTCGCCCCTACTCTTCAGTCTGTACATCGAGGAAGCAATGATGGAAATAAAGGAAAGGTTCAGGAGTGGAATTAAAATACAAGGTGAAAGGATAGCAATGATACGATTCGCTGATGACTTTGCTATCCTGAGTGAAAGTGAGGAAGAATTAAATGATCTGCTGAACGGAATGAACATCATAATGAGTACACAGTATGGTTTGAGAGTAAAGGAGAAGTAGTAGAAATGAGAACAGCGGGAAACTTAACATCAGGATTGATGGTCACTAAGTCAATGAAGTTAAGGAATTCTGCTACCTAGGCAGTAAAATAACCAATGACGGACGGAGCAAGGAGGACATCAAAAGCAGACTCGCTATGGCAAAAAAGGCATTTCTGGCCAATAGAAGTCTACTAATATCAAATACCAGCCTTAATTTGAGGAAGAAATTTCTGAGGATGTACGTCTGGAGTACAGCACTGTATGGTAGTGAAACATGGACTGTGGGAAAACCGGAACAGAAGAGAATCGAAGCATTTGAGATGTGGTGCTATAGACGAATGTTGAAAATTAGGTGGACTGATAAGGTAAGGAATGAGGAGGTTCTACGCAGAATCGGAGAGGAAAGGAATATGTGGAAAACACTGATAAGGAGAAGGGACAGGATGATAGGACATCTGCTAAGACATGAGGGAATGACTTCCATGGTACTGGAGGGAGCTGTAGAGAGCAAAAACTGTAGAGGAAGACAGAGATTGGAATACGTCAAGCAAATAATTGAGGACGTAGGTTGCAAGTGCTACTCTGAGATGAAGAGGTTAGCACAGGAAAGGAATTCGTGGCGGGCCGCATCAAACCAGTCAGTAGACTGACGACCAAAAAAAAAAAAAAAAAGAAATAAAATTTCTAACTACTGTCGAAAACAGTAAGATTTGTAAACCGAGGAAAAATTATCGATCAGTGCAGTAAGAAGGGAAGAAACAAAAGAGAATAGTCTAAAGGATTAGTTTTCACCATTTGTAATGTAGTCAAATGTCAGTTCTAGTATAATATATTTGACCAATGAATACCCGTTTATCATCTGCATTTCTTCTTCGTGTAGCAATTTTAATGGCCAGTAGTGTATCTGAGACACCAACCACTGAGTTTCCGGCGCTTGATTTCCAAATGTGTACTAGGCTCTGTTGGTACCGTCCTAACCCCAAAGACATACAGTAGATAAACAAATGAGTAGGATTATTTAACTAGTGGTCTAGGGATAGCGAGTTCGACTAATAATCAAATGATCCAGGGTCCTTGTTTCGAACATCGTCATTGCTCAAATTACGAGTTAAAATTATCAACAGTGGCGGCCGGAATAAGAAATTCCCCCGGTCTGCCGACGGCCTTGTTAAAGAGGGCGGAGGAGACGACGGAAGTTCGGGCACTCTCTTGCACTCGTGGTGGAAAACTGCCCCTAAAAGGCGAAGAGTCGGCAATGATCAACAACATGAGGATGCAGAAGGCAATGGAAACCACTACATTAAAGACACATATCGTGTATTTACAGGACATGTGTCTTGTCATTGAAAACAATGTTATGATGATCTCTTCGTTGGGAAAAGTTTCCGGAATAGTCCCCCATTCGGATCTCTGGGAGGGGACTGACAACGGGGAGCTGGCCATGAGAGAAAGACTGAATAACCAATGAAACGATCACGTTCTACGAACCGCGACATGGAACGTCAGAAGTTTGAACGTGGTAGGGAAGCTAGAAAATCTGAAGAAATACATCCGAAGATTCAATACAGGTATTGTGTGGGTCAGTGAAGTGAAATTGAAAAAAGACAAGGATCTCTGATCTGACCCATATAACGTAATATCAACAGCAGCAGAAAATGGTATGACAGGAGTAAGATACGTTATGAATTTGCAGGTATGGTAGAGAATGAGTTACTGTGTTCATAATCAACAGCAAACCAACACCAGCAACGATAGTTCAGGTATTGATGTAGATGTCGCAAGCAGAAGATGAAGAGCTAGAAAATGTGTATGAAGATGTTGAAAGGGGAAGTCAGTACGGAAAGGGAGATAAACATCTGATTGTCATGGGTGATTGGAGTGAGGTCGCAAGGGAAGGAGTAGTAGAATGGAAGAATGGTTTAGAGAGAGAGTATGGGCTTGGTAGTAGGAATAAGAGAGGAACAAGACAAAATGAGCTCTGAAACAACTTTCAGCTGGTAACAGGGTATATCTGAACAAGAATATCAAGAAGAGGAAGTATTCTTGGAGATACATCATAGTCAGACAAAGAGTCTGAAATCCGACATTGGACTGTAAGGCATACCAAGGTGCAGATTTAGACTTGGGCCATAATTTAGCAATGATGAAAAGTAGGCCGAAGTTTAAGACACTAAGTGATTAATCTGGAAAAATCAGTGTGCAAAGAAGTAATAATCAATGAAGAGTTACGCTTGACGTGCCCTGAGGCTACAGATACAGCGATAATAAATATCTCAGTAGGCAGTGTAGTTGAAGAGCAAAGGACATCTTTAAAAAGGTAGTCACAGAAGCTGGAAACAAAAACATACGTAGAAGGAAAGTATCTGTGAAAAAACTATGGGTAACACAAGAAATACCTGAGTTGATATACGAAAAGGAAAATTCAGGAAAACGTAAGTAAAACTCACTGAGGTGTGAGAAACACAGGAAGTGCAGGGAAGCTAAGGCGAAATGGCTACATAAAAAACGTGACTCAATCGAAAAGAAGTGATTGTTGGAAGGACTGATTCGAGTACAGAAAAATCAAAACAACCGCTGGTGAAGTTGAAAACAGGGTTGGTAACATAAATATTCCAAGGGGAATTATGTTGTTAAATGCAGAGGAGTGAGTGAATAGGTGGAAAGACTACACTGAAGGCCTCTATGAGAGGGAGGACTTGTTTCATGACATGACAGAAGAAGAAACAGCAGCTGACTAAAAGGAGATAGGGGATTCAGTATTAGAATCAAAATTTATAAGACCTTTGGGTCATTTAAGAACAAAGAAGGCAGAAGGGATATATAGATTTCCATCTGAACTCCTAAAACCACTGGGGGAAGTGACAACATAACGAGTATTCAGAATGCTCTGTAGACTACATGAGGCTGGCGATATACCGTTAGATTTTCGGAAACACATCATCCACACAATTCCGACAAAGGCGAGAATTATCGCAAAATCAGATTAACAACTCATGATCCAAGCTTCTGACAAGAATATACAGAACAATGGAAAAGAAAATTAAAGATCTGTTAGATAACAATCAGTTCGGCTTTAGGGAAGGTAAACGCGCCGGAGAGGCGCCTCTGACGGTGGGGTTCAGAACTAAAGCAAGCCTGAAGAATAATCAAGGCGTGTTCGTAGGATTTGTCGACTTCGAAAGAGTGTTCGACGATGTAAAATAGTGCAAGATGTTAGAAATTCTGAGAAAAAATGTGGGTAAGCTATAGAGGTAGTGGTGTAAATGTGGAAGCGTGTGGGTAATGTGGAAACGTCTAGTATCTGGCCTGTAGAGTGCTGCACTCTAGCGGGGCAGCCAGAAATTGTTGCAATAGTTCCTATTTGTCACGGAAGAGGGTTGGCAGTCAGTTGAGCAAGACGCCGTGACAGTGATGCAATTTACGTTCGCGCATTTTCTAAACGTTTTTCGGGGTAAGTTCTGGTATTATGTTTATCTACATACTTTGTAGTTATCTTTCTTTAAGTCTGATAGCTTATAAAGGGAGGTGCATAGAAGGTTTTAGCAGTCCTTTGTCAACTTTAAATGGATATTTGGTTAATGTAATCTACCGAAATTTAGAAATGGCCATTGTGTTCATAATGTGGAAGCATACATACGATGCCATTGTGGAAACGTATCCACAATACCAACATCAAATACCATACTTCTAATACGTTTTGCGTCTGTTTCTAGATGCCACAAAAGCTAACTGATCGGAAATCGAGAGCTATTGTGAAGAAGTGAGATGCTGAAAACGTGATTAAGGCTATAATAGCCTTAAGGGAAAGCAGGTGGGGTTAAGAAGAGCAGTAAAAGCTTTCACTGTGCCTCAGACGACACTTCAAACGGTTGTCATAGTGATACGTCACCTGAGGAATTTGTTTCATTGAGACTTGGACATAAGCTTGTACTACCTGATGCTATTGGGAAACAGTTGGTACACTATCTCATTGAAATGGACAATCGCTTCTTTGGCCTTACCAGATTAGAAATAAAGAGAATGGCATATCAGCTAGCGGAAAGAAATAATATTAATCATCCTTTTACTTCAAATGCTGCAGGTAGAGCTTGGTTTGACCTTTTTCTTAGATGATGCAGAGATAAACTCATAATCCACAGACCTATGGGGACCTCATTCTCGAGAGCAAAGGGTTCAACAAAGAAGCTGTAGACAAGTTTTTTGACGTTTTGGAAGCTGAGTACAGTAAACACTGCTATAGTGCTGATCGTGCGTACAATGTGGACGAGACGGCTGTCTGCTGTCCAGAGCAGAATACTACATGTAATTGGACTGTAAGGTAAACGTCAAGTAGGTGCCCTCACATCAGCAGAGGGAGGATCCCTGGTGACTGTCATATGCTGTATGAGTGCTGGCGGTACTCTCATACCACTAATGATGATCTTCCCCACGAAGAACTGGACTGATACTCTACTGAAAGGAGCACCACCTGGAACAATTGGTAAATGCCATCCTTCAGGCTGGATTCAAACTGAGCTCTTCTCCGAGTGGTTTGACCTCTTCATTTCTAAGACAAATCCATCAGAAGAATCTCTTGTGTTGTTAATTCTTGATAGGAATAACAGTCATGTCAGAAACCTTCAAGTTAAAGAACGTGCAAGGGAGAACCAAGTTACAAAAGTGAGCATCTCGCATCACACCTCTCATACAACTCAGCTGCAAAAGGATTTTTGGAGACTGGAATTTTCCCGTGTGACAGGACTATTGCTGCAGAAATCGACTTTACAGTTGCCACATCGGATTCAGATGAGGCCAGAAGTCTGAGTGGAACTTACGAGAATCCAGCATCTCCAGGTGAAAGCAATGACCTCAGACAAGAAGACAGTCACAACGCATTCAGGCCTTTGACAACTGACACCCCAAGTGAAGATGGCCAAAGAGAAAGCAGAAGGTCAATATCGTTGTCAAATACTTCATCAAACACGGGTGTGTCTCCACAATATATCATGCCAATCCCTCTTCTAAAGAGGAAGGTTTCCAACAGAGGTCGTAAGCCAGGTTCATCAGCTGTTTTGACTTCTTCGCCTTATAAAACACGCCTTGAAGACTCCTTACTGAAGGATAAACAAAGCTTCCTAAGGCACGTGGAAAAAGCAAGAAAAAACGTGGAGCTCCTCCTAGAAAACCATGCATAAATGGCTTAAGTTATCTAAGGATTCAGATGAAGAGCTCAATGCACCAACTGTCTCTTCAGGTGAGTCAGATTTGGATCTCCCAGTTGGGGAAGGAAAACCTACTGAAGAAGATGCCATTTGCAGTTTTTGTGGAGGCGCATTTTCTAAAGACGTTCGGGGAGAATTGTGGATTAGGTGTGTAGTGTGTGAGGAGTCACTCTTTGTGTGCCAGAAATGAAGGAGATATTTACATATGCGATTTTTGCAAGTGCACTTCGCTTATGAAGAAGCATTTCTCTATTACATTTGCGTTTAAAAATACAGGGTGATTCAAAAAGTATACCAGAACTTTAAAAATGTGTATTTAATGAAAGAAACATAATATAACCTTCTGTTATACATCACTACAAAGAGTATTTAAAAAGGTTATTTTTCACTCAAAAACAAGATCAGAGATGTTCAATATGGCCCCCTCCAGACACTCGAGCAATATCAACCCGATACTCCAACTCGTTCCACACTCTCCGTAGCATATCAGGCATAACAGTTTGGATAGCTGCTGTTATTTCTCGTTTCAAATTATCAATGGTGGCTGGGAGAGGTGGCCGAAACACCATATCCTTAACATACCCCCATAAGAAAAAATCGCAGGGGGTAAGATCAGGGCTTCTTGGAGGCCAGTGATGAAGTGCTCTGTCACGGGCTGCCAGGCGGCCGATCCATCGCCTCGGGTAGTTGACGTTCAGGTTTCATAACTAACCTTTTTCGTAAGACTCTCCATACAGTTGATTGTGGAATTTGCAGCTCTCTGTTAGCTCTGCGAGTCGATTTTCCTGGGCTGCGAACAAATGCTTACTGGATGCGTGCTACATTTTCATCACTCGTTCTGAGCCGTCCAGAACTTTTCCCTTTGCACAAACACCCATTCTCTGTAAACTGTTTATACCACCGTTTAATACACCACCTATCAGGAGGTTTAACACCATACTTTGTTCGAAATGCACGCTGAACAACTGTCGTCGATTCACTTCTGCCGTACTCAATAACACAAAAACTTTCTGTTGAGCGGTCGCCATCTTAGCATCAACTGACGTTGACGCCTAGTCAACAGCGCCTCAAGCGAACAAATGTACAACTAAATGAAACTTTATAGCTCCATTAATTCGCCGACAGATAGTGCTTAGCTCTGCCTTTTGTCGTTGCAGAGTTTTAAATTCCTAAAGTTGTGGTATTCTTTTTGAATCACCCTGTATTTTTGTGTAATTTAAATTTAATATAAAATAAAACAGTTTCTAACATTTTAAATAGTTTTCGTTTGAAGTAGTCAGTTTCCCACAATTTTAAGGCGCTTCCACATTAACCGCACTTCTTGAAAAATTAATGAGTTATTGTGCAAGCAGAAAATGTCTTTTAATTTTTAACATATTTGGCTCTTGTGTTTCATAATAATACATTCATTGCTAAAACATTATCAATTAGTTTTGGCTAATTTTTGAAGCTGAAAGCTAAGTAAACATTTCTTTTAGACAGCAGAAAGAAAGTGGTTTTCCACATTTACAACCCTACCTCTACATAATGACGGGTAAGATACAATATGTACCCGCACTAAGAGGGAACAATATGAGCGGAAGACCAAGAACCAAGTGCTCGGGATAATGTGAGTGTAAGATAGCGATGTAGTCTTTTGCCCCTGTTGTTCAGTGTACATATTGAAGAAGCAGCGACGGAGATATAAGGAATGATCGAGAGTGGAACTAAAATTCGAGTTAAAATGATATAAATTTTGTGGTGTCACCGCCAGACACCACACTTGCTAGGTGGTAGCCTTTAAATCGGCCGCGGTCCGTTAGTATACGTCGGACCCGCGTGTCGCCACTATCAGTGATTGCAGACCGAGCGCCGCCACACGGCAGGTCTAGAGAGACTTCCTAGCACTCGACTCCAGTTGTACAACCGACTTTGATAGCGACAAAATACATTCTCATTTGGCGAGACGATAGTTAGCATAGTCTTCAGCTACGTCATTTACTACTGCCTAGCAAGGCGCCATTATCAGTTGCTATTGATATTGTAAAGAATGTACAGACAAGAGCTACGTTCAACATTAATGAATTAAAGTTAAGTATTCTACCAGTTACCTCCTTTTTTCTAAGTTCTAATTACCTTGTCCTGTTCCAGAACTCACGCCAGCCTGCGTGAGCTTAAACGCGAGCCTTTCGGCTTCCTCTCAATTTAGTGGGTTGGTCTCCTGCCAATCCACAACAGATTTTTTTTGTTGTTGATGACATCTCTACCCTCAGTGAAAGCGAAGAGGGACTGCAAAACGTGTTGAATGGAATGAACAGTCTAATGACTGCAGAGTACGGATTGAGATTAAGTGGAAGAAATAAGAAAGTACTGAGAAGTAACAGGAATGAGAACAATAAGAACCTTAACATCAGAACTGGGTCTCACGGAGTAGACGAAGTTAAGGTTTTCCGTTACTTAGGCAGCAAAATAACACATTGGTCAGGTGTCTAGGTACAAGGCTTTTGTTGGCTGGCGTTGGAAATCTGTCATGTAGTGGGAGAGATTTTCTGCCTTCATTCCTGTGGCAGACCATTTGGTTAACCATGAAAAAATCAGCGAGGGCAGTTATTTCCCGAATTTACTTATAAAATTATTATTGATCTCAACGTGCAAGATCTGCTGCAATTGGCCGGTGAGAATCCTACACAGGCAGAACCAGCTAAGGCAGACCACTTAAGGCAGAGAGGTCGAGGATAACAGTTGCTTCAGGGATAGCATCGAGAACACACTGCGCTTTTGGCAGCTTCAGAGATGGGTGTCTCTGACTTAGAGCAGAGTATAGAGGTTGAACTGGGTTGAGAAATCTCAGCCACTACTACAGCGTTCTTCCCCAATTTAGGAGAGGTAGGTTCAAATGGCTCTGAGCGCTATGGCACTTAACTTCTGAGGTCATCAGTCACGTAGAACTTCGAACTACTTAAACCTAACTAACCTAAGGACATCACACACATCCATGCAAGAGGCAGGATTCGAACCTGCGACCGTAGCGGTCGCTCGGTTCCAGACTGTAGTGCCTAGAACCGCTCGGCCACCCCGACCGGCTTAGGACAGGTAAATGTGATCTGTAGATGCAGTCATTGAGGCAAGGGGAACAAGAAGCTAGTTAGTTTCCAACAGTGTTTAGCTGTCCAGTTTTAACATACGTATCTGTTGGCGTTTATTCTTGCTTTCCTCCTGCAAATCATCAACCACTTGCACAGTGACTGGCCACGATCCGCGATTTAGTTCCATGTGACGTGTTCATGTGTCCACCCAACTGCACGAAGGCTGTTTATAAGTGCAACCTTTTGTCCAGTCACTGTCTACATGCCTGGCTCAGTGGATAAATATTTGTTTTCATGTTTTATGGTAATAAACCAAACTGTTGTTGTGACCGATAGCTTTATTTTGTACTTAGTGTCCCTTCACCTAAGCCCCTTCATCCATGTGATATGTAATACACTTTCTTTCTGTTGTGAGCTGGAATACAATCAAAGACACCGTTACAAGAAATCCACAGTTTATTAGGTCATGGAGTGACAGTACAACAGTTACAAGATCGTGGAGTGGCGACATGCAGAACGAGTACACGCAGGCCACAGTTACAAGCTGGTTCGTGCATACAGACTACAGAAAGGTACAGACTTGTTGGTCCATAGAGACTGCGGCCAGAGCTGGTGCGTGGCAATATAAAAAGCATTTGCCTGCCAGGGGCCGCTGACTATCGGCTGCAGGCGGCTGAGGCACCGAACCGCGATCAGCGCCTTGTGGTGGCGTCTGGAGCCGCCAAACGGTGCATCACTCAAACGACGGTAATAGCGGCGCAGGTGTAGTAACGCACACAGGTTACTACACCTCGCCTTCCTTGAAGGGAAAAGCAACTAGATGCCCTTCCCTCACAACCTGCTGATAGATGATACATCCATGGTATCAGAAGCAGTTCTCCTGGGCATGCATAGCGAGCGCCAAGTCTGTGTGGGTAGGGTAGGAGGCGCCAGTGTCATTGCAGCAGGCGCCTGGGTATTACGGTAAGAGGGCCACGCATCAGTGCAGTAAGCACACGGAAACGTCTGCATAGTTGCATTAGGCTCCAGTAGCAGGTAGGAGGTATTTTAAAATTGGATTGCAAACAGCCTCGACCATCCGCAGACCCTCATATCATGATGACTGGTGACGGCAGTGAACGGAGTGGGAGTCGTAATTCCATGAACGTCAACTGCTCGTAAATTTATAAAACGCACTTCATTCACTGCGACCGCCCACCACCATGATGTAAGGGTCTGAGGATGGTTGACTACTGATCGAAACCGCGTACCATCTAAATAAATGTTTTTGCTGTCGATATTGTTTGTAACCCATTTCTAAAGTACTTTTATCCAGATCGCTGTTTCTCCACCAGAAATGTTCTCAGAATTTAGGGTAAGAGGTGCCTGTCTTGGTGCTGGACAAAATTGGAGATAATTCCGTAGGTGCAATAGGCACTTGTGTCGGGGTGAGGGGTGCTGCTGTAGATAGAGGGCGGGCCTGTAGCATAGCAGGACAGGAGGCGTCGGCATTGGTGCAGAATGTGGCAGGAGTGGTTGCTTTGGTGGAGGTGCCGAGTGGTCGAACACCATTCTCCCCGTGGGGGCAGTCCACCGGTGGGAAGGTGAACGGCCGCGCCGGATTAGCCGAGCGGTCTGGGGCGCTGCAATCATGGACTGTGCGGCTGGTCCCGGCGGAGGTTCGAGTCCTCCCCCGGGCATGGGTGTGTGTGTTTGTCCTTAGGATAATTTAGGTTAAGTAGTGTGTAAGCTTAGGGATTGACGACATTAGCAGTTAAGTCCTATAAGATTTCACCCACATTTGAAGGTGAACGGGCACAGCCGGGGTGGCGTGTTGCCACAGCAAACTGCAATGGCAGTGGATACGGTTGTGGAAGGAAAAATAGTAAAAGGAGATTAGCCTAAAAAACCACTGTACAAGTGAGGTCTTTGAGAGTTTAAATGTATGACACCGCCGCAATAGTCGTTTCTACTGTAGTAGATGGACAAATATCAACTAAACATGGAGGGCATCAAATGAGCAACTGCAAAAAGCACATAAGAAGATTCAACAAAGGGAATAAGGATTCTATCCCAAAGTTAAATGGCGAAAGTGTACTAACGGTCGGTTTACTATATTTCCATGCTTGCTTGGGCCATTGCTGGTAATAATCATTTAAAAGACTTTATCTCTTAGGCGTCATTTTTTCTCCTAAATTTACATGATCTTATGGGGAAGTTCCTTTCGCTGCAATTCTCCAGGGTTTAGACTTCTAGTATCTTAATGGTACGCTATAGGGGTCAATTGATACGACGCAATGGGGATAATAAAATATATCCGTTCATGTGAAATCTTACTTAAAGTAGCTGGTCCTTGCAGTACTAAACATCAATGGTCATGCTAAACGTATTAATTGTAAATTTCCAGAACAGCTGATCATCTCATTAACTGTCCCTCACTTGCCCTCCCCCCCCCCCCCCCCTCTCCATGCAGGTGATATCGATGGAATATTTGTTTATACTAGCGCTCATGTTGCAACCAGGAGATATTATTGATCAAAGCTAGAACGTCCTATAACGATATAACTGGAAACGAACCTGTACTGTCGTTCCAATCTGTCTCTTATATGAAAGGAGACACCTATAAACAGCGCTGCATGCACTTAACACACATCCTTCAGACCTTTTTTCTGTGTTTCAGCCACTCTGTCACGACCCGTAGAAAATGGGTGACCCCCGTTGTGCAAAAACCACAGTCTTTGTCTTTCTGGCAGTGTAACTTTTTTCAATAGCACTGGTATTTGTAGCACATAAATCGACGATACAAAAAACCTGTTAACGTATTTGACAAAGTGTACGTCCCTACGAGCCTATCACAAATAATGCCTTCCCATACATTGATAATGGAGCGATCCTATTGCCTCACCTCTATGGCTGCTCGAGGGTTTGCAACGGCCCACACGTGTGTGTTGTGGCAAATTTCTATATCAGTTTTTTTGGATCCTGGCCTATCCATAAGTAAAATGCAGGCTGTGAACTGGGGACCTTCGACGGCTCACACCTGAATAGCAATGCTTTCCAGACATGTCATTAAAGTTACTTTTCTTCTAGTCTTGACCAACACACCCTCCTCTAGGAATTTATGAAAGTATATTTATTTATTTTAAAATAAAACATGTAATACATGTAGTCTGTAAGTGCGCATGTCCTGCCCGTGTGTAAGGTGTTTACCGTTTGCCTGAGTAAGGTAACAGTCGGGGCTGGTCCTTGAGTTACTCTCCTTAACAAGGTGGTGGGTGATTCACGCAAAAGGCAAATTTGAAAGGCGATACTATAAAGCTTCCAGCGCCTCCTTGACAGATCAGTTCGTCAGTCACTCTCAATCCGTCTCTATAGACGCTGCCGTGCCACATAAGATGAGACTGTCTCGTCATAACTTTCCCTTGCCGCATACACCATCCTTTTCACTCAGGGTAGGCCCTTGGAAGTGCGCTATGTGCTGACGAGCTATGAAGAGCAATGTGGTATTTCTAGTTGTCCAATAAAATTTATGTGTGCTCCATTGTGTTGTTCCATTTAATTTGATCGCACCTTTTGCCCGAAATAAGCGCTAACTTCAGCACAACGAAGTTTTGATTGGTCTGCTTCAGTTTCGGAATGCTATCGCCCCTGAAGGCTTCAGCAAAATTTTATTTGTTACTCTCGTATAAATACGATTTTCTGTTTTGCGAAGTGCTGAATTAAGGTGATAATTTACCCTTTGAGGTCACAGTAAATAGGAAATACACTGTCAACAAAAGTAAAGGAGACATTACTGTCCCTATCTGCTTTTAATTTCACTTATTGTACTACATCGAATATTACTTAAAGTTATAGGTAGGAAAACCTCTTTTCTCAGTCTTGCTTGATGACTGGCAATCAGCAATATTGTTGCAACTTCATCCTCAAGGATAGTTCTGCACCAGCAATTCTGCCACCATGTGACAATAGCTACACGTACAATTCCTCCCTCACACCATTAGCGATTGTCCTTAGCCTACCACCTGGACAGCACAAAAATACTTTACCAGTATAGATTAGTTGGAGGATGGATTGCTATAGTGAACTAAAGATAATAAGAAATCATCTCTGAGCCCCTTTTCGCTTTATTTGCTTGGCATTGTGCATTACATCAGTATGAATATACTGAAACGTCAAGTTGCGGGTCGACGGTTCTTAGTAGTACAGGAGCAATCGGAGGAGAACCACTCACTAGCTCATCGCAACCAAGACGAGGACTGGCAAAAGACGGAACAACCTCTAGAATAAGTACTAGGACACGGATTAGCAATAGCGACAGCTGTGTCTTGGTCGACGTGACCAGGCATCATATACAGAGATATCACAATTGGTCAGTGAGAAACTTAATTTCTCAATAATTATTCGATAAATTTAAGCAAAACTGAAATGAATATTAAAACACGATTCTTTCCTGAAACTATGCAAAGAAGTCCTAAAAGCTTGTGCCAGGGATGAATTACACAACGATTCCTGTTGAAAGTCAATTACTGTCTCACACACACAGTAAAGGCCCCCGTATACGACGAACCATTTTGTCAAACTTAACTATGCTTGGAAAATATTAGACCGTGTACGGTGCTGTTTGACGTGTTTGTCAAGCACAGATCGTGTCTGACGTGTTTGCCAGAAATTTTGATTCATGGAAAGTTTGACAAAATGGCGGACACTATTTGTGACGACGTTTCGCCGCATATGTTTTGTGAAAAACTGTTTTAATGTAATATATCTCATTTTATAGTGAGTTTCAACAACCATGGGAACTGTAGTCAACTATAAAAACAAAATAGCACTGGCAATTACCATAAAAGTAGAGGTCCAGCATATTTTCCAGCCACATATTGCGCATGAAGAGCTTATGAACAAAATCAGCACTTCATGTTTACAGTCACATACAAGCGGAAGTGGAATAAAATAAAAGAAATCGAAGTTCTCCGGTTCTTACACAGAGGATGAGGGCTATATGTTCCTAGGTTGTGGTATTTTAATGAACAGGCATTAGAGGATGAAGCAGAAGAGAATAAATTTTTGCATGCTTGAAACCTCTTTTCCAGTGTGAGGGCGTAGTAATGCTAAACAGGTTATTTAACACTTCACTGTCCATCCGCAGAGAGTAGATGATATCATCGGGATCTAAATGTAACATTTCGATCGACAGATTTTCAGTTGTATATTTCTCTCTCGTTTTAAACCATTCCCTGGACTAGCGCCTTGATTTCTTCTCCTTTAAACACAGGGCCAGAGTCAGTGTTGTTCTTTTTGTGGTCTTCACTCTGAAGAGTGGTTTGGTGCAGCTCTCCAAGCTATTAAAAATGTTTCATCTGCATTTATAGCCATTTCCTCTAGTGCCAAAATAGAGCACTCACGAAAAACTTCAGCTTCAAAAGTAAGGTTAAATTGACAAACTTTCTTGGTACATGCGTGGGCTTGTTTGACACATCCTTGGCTAGATAAGAGCGACCTCCTCAGACAGGTTTGCTCCATCAGGAGGGCCTTAACAAGTGTTAAGAAATTCCATTCGAAGAAAGTGAATGTAATCATCGGGTTCTGAGGGTAATATTTCCTCTAAAAGATATTCATGGGCAAATCTCTCATTTTAACCCATTCCATGGACAACAGTCTGATTTCTTCTTCTTCAGTCTCTTCATCTCTCATTTTAACCCATTCCATGAACAACAGTCTGATTTCTTCTTCTTCTTCTTCTTCTTTAAACACAGTATCAAAGTCAATCCGAGGAATAGTTTGTCTGCATTTGTGATCGTTCTCACTACTGTCAAAATACTTACGAAGACGAACAGCGTCAGCGACTGCTTCACAGTGAGGTTAAACTGACAAACGTTGTTTGATCGTGTACGGGCTTGCTTGGCATATCCGTGGGTAGAAAGAGCAGTTTTATCAAGCATGTTTGATCGTTTACTGGGGCTTCAACATCTACCACTAGACTAATCCTCTCCCACAACTGCCATCACCCACTCAGCTCCTCAACCGTCCGTTACTGAACCCTCTCTCGCTGCCACTGATATTGGCACGGTTATTGTTCCGGTGGCGGGTCCAGTGGAAGGCGGTTCTTTGTTCACAGATTCCAAGCCACGAGACAGAGAGCTTCTGCTTCCCTCCCTGCTGGCCGGTGGGTCTAATTTCGCCGGCGGTGCCCAGCCCTGGTCGCGCAAACACTTGCCGAGAGGCAGGTGGGCCTGTTTACAGCCCCCGTAAATAGAGGAACCGACGGCCCCTCGCACCACTTGCCGCTACTCGTCGCCCCTTTCCGCTCGACGCTTTTACGCGTCACCGTCGTAAAAAACATCATACGGCGGTGTCGCCAGGGCTTTCTCTAAGCTCGGTGTACCGCGAAACGGCCGCGTTAACAGCCGAGCGCTGCGGGGCAAGACACCACCCTCCCCCCCTCCCCCTCACCCCCCCTACCCCCGCCACAAACCCCAATCCCTTTTACAATGGGTCACAACGTCCAGCGCCCCCCCCCCCCCCCCCCCCCTGCTGTGGAGTTTACTGTCTCTCTGGCTCGTTTACTACCGCTTCATAAGGAACCTGTCTCCTCCCTCATTATACGCTGGGAGAGCCAGCCTACTGCCTTCAATGGTCGTTTCTTTCCATACTTCACTAATGCAGCACCCATCATGTAAATATCTTCAGTACATCGCACTGCATCACTGCTGACGATTGAAGTTTAAATAGTACTATAAAATTCTCCTTTTCTTGATATCGCAGCTACATCCATGCTTGAAAGTTCCATTGCGCAGAATAATACGGTTTCTTCCTGTACCATTCACGTATGGAGAGCGGTAAGAATAACAACTCTAACCTAGAATGATGTCTGGGGTCTTTTTAGACCCCAATGCTCGTTTAACTACAAATGAACAGTTGTAATGTGGGTGTAGACTACTCGTCCTACAGTTATGCTATTCCCAGACTTTTTATTGTGACTGGGTAAAACATTTATGCGTTTATCACAGTTTGTAGTACAACAAAAAAATGGCTCTGAGCACTGTGGGACTTAACTGCTGAGGTCATCAGTACCCTAGAACTTATAACTACTTAAACCCAACTAACCTAAGGACATCACACACATCCATGCCCGAGGCAGGATTCGAACCTGCGACCATAGTGGTCTCGCGGTTGCAGACTATAACGCCAAGAACCACTCGGCCACCCCGGCCGCCTGTAGTACAACAATTTGAAAATTTGCAGTGGGGTCAGAAAATGGCCTAGCTATACAGTATGTGATTTTCAGTATTATACATAAGTTTTGCTACGAAAATGAATCTTGGCGACAATACACCTTATAAATCGACAATCATTTGTAAATTGTTGCCCGCATCTCGTGGTCGTGCGGTAGCGTTCTCGCTTCCCACACCCGGGTTCCCGGGTTCGATTCCCGGCGGGGTCAGGGATTTTCTCTGCCTCGTGATGGCTGGGTGTTGTGTGCTGTCCTTAGGTTAGTTAGTTTTAAGTAGTTCTAAGTTCTAGGGGACTGATGACCATAGATGTTAAGTCCCATAGTGCTCAGAGCCATTTGAACCATTTGAAAATTGTTGTAAACAATGAATAAAAAATACATTCACGTGCCTTGTTACGACAAATTCACAGTTTGGAATTGAGTTTTGTTGAAGGAAGACGTGGTGTTATACTTTACTCGTCATGGATGATGATATACGTTTTTCAAGGGGCTATAGCCTCGAGCAGGCTTTGGCATATTTACATCAAATTTTGGAATCGAGGATGTCAGTGATATGTTAGAGGAAGATATACAGGTCAGAGATGAAGGTGATATGAGTGACTCAACAGGATGATGATGGTATTGAGGTAACGAGTGCATCTACTTTTGTGTCTAGAAGTGGACAATAACATAAAACACAGTACCACCTGTGGGCGCAAGCAAGTTTAAAGAAATGTAAGACGTGAAACTGCGCATATTCCACTCCACCTTAGACCACAATTACACACAAGGGCAGATTCTTTCAGACCTTTTATCGTCAATCACATGCAGAGTGTAATAGTAATGCATAACAATAATCATGCAAGAGATACCCATGTCTTGAACGCTGGAATAAACTTGACTCTACAGAGCTGCAAGCATTCTTTGGTCTACTAACAGCTGGCTTGCACAAGGCACATGGGAAGCCTTTGACTGAATTTTGGTCAGAAGAGTATGGCTTACCTAGTTTTCGAACCACAATGAGCTTTTCAAGATTTCGTGATGTTTTAATGTGCGTCCAGTTCGTTGATAAACTTACAAGGGAAGAAAGAAAAGTTGCTTCCAGATAAAAAACCTCAACCTATAACAGCTGTGCTTGAAATGTTCATTGATGCATGTGTTTCGTCTTATGTAACTGGTCCTTATATTATGGTTGATGAACAGAGTATCTGTGTACTTTCAGGGGACAGTGTCCATTCAGGGCGTACATCCCTTTGAAACCTGGAAGGTATGGGATAAAAGTGTGGGCTGCTGTAGACTGAGATACCAATTGTGTCAGAAATGCACAAGTGTACACGGGGAAATCTGCTGAAGGAAGGGAAATAAGCCAAGGGAAACGAGTGGTACATGATTTAGTTGATCACATGAAGGGAAGTGGTAGGAGCATTACCACTGATCACGTTTTTACAAGTTTTGATTTGTGACAAGAACTTCTTGCTAATAAATTACACTTGTGGGGACTCTCTGAACCAACCGAAAAGAGATACCTAAAGAAATGTTGCCATCAAAACACAGTCATCCATTGTCGACCACTTTTGGGTATCCACAGAATTCTGTTTTAACTTCATACACAAAATAATGAGTCATTTCGTTGCCTGCTTTACAACTAACATTAGATATAAGTGAGCATGAGCATAAAAAACTGGAAATAATCATGTTTTACCACCCAACAAAGTCAGGAGCTGATAAAGTTGATAAGATGGCTTGGCATTACTCATTGAAACGTGGAACAAGAAGGTGGCCACATGCTGTATTTCTTGATTCCTAGGTTTAGCTTGTCTCAGTCCTGAATTCCAAATTTTTACATAATACGAGAAGTAAAAATGCGAGGAGAGATTTCCTCTCAGAACTGTGAAAAGAAGTAGTGAAACCTCACATTGAACGACGAATTGAGCTGTCCCAGTGCAGAACACAACGCATTCGTTCAGTAACAATATCTTCAGGCTTAAAACAACACGACAACCAGGAACCCAATGTTCCACTTCTGAGAAGAAAACGGTATGACTCCTGTCCAAGGTCAAAGGACAAGAAAGTGAATCAACATGTAATGGGGGTCATAAGTTTGTCTGTAAAGAAGATGCTAGGATAAGTGTGTTGTGTAATGTTGGTCGTCAAATGACACGAAGAGCGAGTAAGTGATATTACACATAATATTAATAAAAGACAGTTTTGTTGCATGATGCATGGGTTATGAATATTTGGTGTTAAAATAATTTTTTGGAACTAAACAAACGAAACAAAATGTTTTCTTATTTCAAACAAAGGTAGTAAATAATTGCAACTTATATGTAACTTAATTATATTAACAAACTGTGGAGTTGTAATATCAACATTGTGCATATGTTTCTCAATAAATTATAATTACTGTAGTGGACATAATTCAAATTTTATCGCCATATATCTTCTCAGAGCTGATATCATGCGAGGATTAAATGCTTTTGCGTGTGCTGTAATTAGTCTGATCTCGTCTTCAGGGCCCCTGTAGCTGTGATACGTAAGGCAAAGGGAGAGAGGGCTGAAGTATCTGTACATACTATAAATTGAAGACCCTACCACTTTTTCTGGCTGTATATGAAGCTGCTGTCTTGTCCAAACTACTGTAATATTTCAATATGATTGTCACTAGTAACTAAACAGATACATGATGAAAGTATTTGTATATAGTTTATTACCACTTAATAGTGATGAGTGCGTAGGAAATGCATTGCTATCTGTTTCATAATTAATTAACTTTTGGAGCGACATCTCGTGACAATGTTTGGAGCTGTGATTGGGTCAGCTACAGAGGAGGTGATGCCTGGTTGCGAAACGGTAAAGCAAATACCACCACTGCCACAAAGATTAGTGATTATCGACCATAATTGAAATGTACCAACCGTCACAAACCTATACATGCTATGAATTATAGTCTCCTGCTGCGTTTTTCTGTCTGTATTTCAAGGCTAATCTCAGGAAAAAAGGGAGAGATTTGATACGGTTGTCAGTAATACTCAAATAGGGGAATAAGAGCCGAAGTCTGCATTGGTGCCAAATTTATTCAAGATGGCGGCTCTCCCTGGCTGGTCCGCCCACCTCATCTCCGTTGGTGTAGATGCAGCAACGACGCATTGTTGACATTACTGCCTCCAGTCCTTCCACCTCTCTCGCTTCCCCTCCCCTCTCCCTCTTCCCCTCTCCTCACCCACTTGGGAACTTTTACGAAAAATGCTCTATCTGTTTTGAGTTGTTGATAAGGAAGGTACTGTGTGTGTATGTGCAATGTTACAATTGATGAGATATGAGTCTGTACAGAGAAGAATTTTATACCGACTGCAGGCAGACAAACGTGGGTTATGAAAACCTGTGTCCGATAGGAGATGTCCAGATTCATCACACTCGCGTTTCAGACCATTAGCAGAGGGAATGTAGCAAATGATTCCACCAAATTTGACAGATGCAGCTTAACTAATGCCAGACTCTAACTGAACTTCGAATTCTATCTCTATGATAATTTACATGTGCAGTGGAATGAAAATGTGTACAATCAAGCTTTTCACATGTATGTGAGGTTTCAAGCTTCTTACTATGAAGCAGAAGAATGTCCACTAAGTCCCCAGAAACTCAAGGAGCTGAGTCATTCATCATATTGGACTTTTCAAAACAGAACGAGATAATTTTATCTGAACCTATATATGTACATACTGAACTTGAATCCTTGGCAAATTTCCAAGAACACTCTGCATCACTGTGTGCTCTAGCTATTCATGACCTGGTTGACTGTTCACTGGTGTTCTACAATAAGCTGTGTAAATGAACAACTGTTGTACCATAACCAGAGTATTTCTCAATGGCATCTCAAGGTGTGCACACCAGTTGCATGAAAATAGTGTGAAATCTGCTTATAAAAATGTAAAATTACTTTTAAGTTGGATGAAGATAAATGACATTTACCTCACAGTCTCTATATGATTTCTAATATTTCAATGCAGAGACACAATAAACTTACACACTATTATTATTATTAGTAATAACTATGAGTAGAAAATACCTTCCACAGTCCATCAAACATCAGCCCTGGTTGAGAATACTTACTATTTTCGGCAGCACTGGTTCAGAATTTTTTTTACAATTTTTCCAGGGCACATTGTCATCGGTTGAGAATATTTTTACTATTTTCCAGGGCATAGTAGCAGAGGCTGAAAATATTATCTTCATGGACAACACTCTTTCTGTACTAAAAGTTGCACTGGATGGTTGGCAGCAGGCGAAGCTTAAACACTAGACCGTTTACACGAACAATTTACACTGTAAACACACAAGTGGGTGCAAATATTTACATATACTCATAGTGCACAACATTGAGAAAACCTACACATCGTGTGGATATAGTTACTTACACACACACACACACACACACACACACACACACACACACTCACTCACACAAGGACACATCAACACTGCAATAATTACACTATGATACATGGGGCATAAAATTGCACACACATACATATGTTCATGCTCTCACTTATGCACAACTCTCATCAAGTGAATAGTGTGAGTATGGGTGAGTTTTAATTGCATCATCACATATCATCATGAGCCAACAAACTGATTTTAGACTGCAGCACAATGTACACCTCATGCCTTCGAGACCAAAATGAGCAATGTGCAGCTGCTCTGGTGGAGCACTGTGATCACCTCCATACAGGCACTGTGTTCAGTCTCAAGGGCCACTGACGCCACACAGTGCATGCACATTCCCCACCTCTGCATGGCACCTTCCAATCTGTGATATGCATACATCATCGATCTTAGACCCAAAAACTCCACAATCAATGACCCATTCATCTCATCTTTCAGTAAGGCAATAACTTTCTTGTTCTGTGAAACAATACCATCAGGACTGTTGATCGTATATGAAGAGGTGTTGAATTCTTCACTGTGGCACCTCAATAGTTCACACGGATCACAGCTCTCACCCAGTAGATAAAGCTATCTGTATCGATATAAAGTAACTTAGGATCAGCGAACTGAGGTTTTACAAACTAATAATCAAATCACCACAAGTGGATTTTGGGCAGGTCTAGTATGCATATCCCCACATAGAAAGGTTTCATGAATTCTACTGCAGTTTTCGACATATCCACAGCAACTAAATTCTAGTTGAAACTAGCAACCCATTCGAAATTTGCTGCGGTGCTACACGTCCTTAAGCACAAACGTGCATCCCAATCACAGTTAACAAGAATTTTACAACGTTTTCTCAAATTTTCCATTTTCTTGCCAAAAACAGCATTATTTATCAATATATAAAAGTGTTTTTCAAAATGATTTTTCATGAATACCCTCTTTCTGGTATTGAAGATCAATATATTTCATCAACCAGGGCGCCTGCTTGAAGATAAACTGTGCCTACCTGCTATTAGCTCCATGCCTAAACTGAGACACTGCTGGAGGTATCTCTGCTTTTGTCCTGTGCACTGTCATCAACTTAGAGATTTACCTGCCTGTGGAATTAGTTGCTCTAGCCATAACAACAAATTGCTTTGAGCATCATGCAAACTACTAGAGTATCTGAGGTCTGCCTCCACTACATACCCTACACCAGACTCGGTCACAACACTATGAATAGTTTCACCTAATCATGTGCATTCAGGTTTGGACAGCCATTGACACTCGGCAATTGGCAGTAAATTATTGTATGGCTTACCCATACAAGGTATTCACTTCCAGATACATGATGTAGCTTGAATCATTGGATGTTGAACCTCTCACCGTAAAGTAAGTTATTTGCTGTGGCATGTCTATGCACACACTGGATAAGACTCCCATGGATCACTCGCTCAAAGAAAAGATGCAGGTCAGCATCAGTGGAAAGCTCGATATGGACTTTCGTTTTCTTTAGCATGACATCCAAAGACAATCATGGTGCTGTGTAATAGGACGAGCGTCCAGAGAATATTTGGTCAGGCATACACCCTGGATTTTCTTGAAGACATCCACTATCAAGTGCACATCTATGCTCGTATGAAGTCTTTCATGCTGCCCCAAATTTTGGATGTTTAACTGCTGTCAAATACTCACAGCATGTTTACATACTGCGCCCAATAGCACAGTCTGCAAGGTTACTAGAGAATAGAGCTATGTCTGGTGGTCTGTTTTTTTATTTTTTTATTTTTTTTTTAGTTTCCCCATACAAAGCAAATACTCACACGGGGCAATACCCCCTTCTTTGTCACAAGCTGAAACTTTGCATCACCAGGACACGCACTTCTGGTGGTGTGCATTTCCTCCTTGGGCTGAGTTTCAACTAGTCTCTGGAGTGGTGCCTGCAAAAATTTCAGTGAGCCCAGGGACGAGAACAAAATTCTTGGCGTCATTCGTTTGGTGAATGAGGTGTATTCCTCGACTCTATCAGGCAGGACGCTGACCTGATCATTCTCCATACCTAATTTAGCCAAATACTCAATTATAAATGGAGCATCATACCCACTTAGATTGTGTATTCGTTGTGTTAACTGAAACTTCAGGCTGGATGTATTATGGGCAGCACCACAAAACTTACCTGTTTGATGATAATGGTCCCTATGAGGATTTTTCACTTTCCTATTTAACAGATGTCCACAGATTTGAGAGTCAACAGCCTTAATGTACAAGTCATCATTCTCCTTAGACTTGGTCATGGGACTGTTGATGATGTGAAGTTTATCGACCTCCCACAAAAGTTTCTCGAACAGTGAGCGACCAAATTGCAGGATTCTCCCAGATGTATGATTTGTTATCGATAACATCTAATGTACACGGGATCTGATACACTGGTGCATATGGTTCTGTGAAGGTTGTATGTGAGGGCGCATAGTCGACTTTCAGCTTGTCATGCGAGTGAGGAGGCACTCAAAATCAGTGTAAACGTTAAAGTGGAATCGCCCCTGGTGCTGGGCATTCTTAAACTTTAAGAATTTGTTGTCCATGGTAGGCATATGACATGTAATGGTTTCCTGGTAGAACAATCAACCTGGTGTGTGCTTAAAAGTCTCTTGTGGAAATGGTGTTCAGACACCTTAGGCAAATATGTTGATTACCATTGTCCTTACTCATTTTGGAGGAGAAAAGGTGGGATGTGTCTTTGATCCAGCAGTAACGATATTTGCCTTCCTTCTTATTTTCCTCAGCTGAGAATAAAAGAATGTTCATATGCGTCTTATGCTGACAGGCAGATTCAGAGAAATGGATGGGTCTCACGACTCTGTTCGAAACTTTACCATCGTCTGACTTTCACTTATCCAGGGTATAAACAAGAACCGATATATCTATATTCTGTGCCTCAAATTTGGGTATGTCCTTTGGTTTATCGGGAACTCGATATTGCCAATGTTATAAATTGCCCAATGTGAACACCTTTTCCATATAGAGATGTGCACTCTATATGAATCAAGTAATTTCTTTTGCAGGCCAGGATTGAAGAAAGCAACACTGATTGTAGCTTTTGACACTAATATATAACTTCCTAATAGCTACATAATAAAGAAACTTGGTATAACTGGATCCTCCATGGAGTACATCATGGAGATGTGTATGGGTGTTGAGCTGTATTACTTGGATGAGTACTTTTCTGAGCCTCCCAACTTCCATTTCAGAAAACTTAGGTCGTATAGCACTCAAGGTGCAATGTTCAAATCATGTAGTGATTCAGGTGCTCTGCAATATCACTCCTTTTCTCCCCAAATGTAGACAGTGCTCGTTTCCTCAGCAGCAGCACCTTGTATTGGGGGACACATGAGCTTGCAGCACAAAACTGCACTGCACTTACTGAAGAGTTACCACAGATGATTAAGAACCCAAGTGAGCTCTCTCTCCAGCACGGGAAGGCACCTTTTCAGAAACTCTACAGTGTCTTTGCACCCTTCTGCTGGTTTCTCAATTTGTGAGAATGAAATTTGATCATCGAAAGTGTCCTCAATCACCATGCAGTTTAGCTCTGGAATGACATTACTAACCTATGGAGATCGCTAATAGGATGGGAGACGGAGCTGCTGCACGCACAGAAACACTATAACTAGTCACAGAATGGGTAGGACGCTGCTGATGGTCTTACTTTCTCGAGTGGGGGCAACCAGTCTGGGGTGATGCAGGCAAATGAGAATGACATTTACCAACAGCAGTGCCTACACGTTCATAAGATTGTTGTGGTGGTAGTGTGTCAGAGATACTGGGCATCTGCATACGGCCAGTGAGAGTAGCTGGGATGTGGTGAAACAGGTTGGCAAGATGGTTCCTGTTGGGTTGGAAGTGGTGTCTCAGAAACCTGTAATAATGTCTCCCACAGATGCCAGAGTGGGGTGGGGACTTCAGCAGGTGCGGTGGGGTCTGTGTTAGGAGAGGTGGTGACAGTGGCCCATGCAGCTGCAAGACTTATCCTGCAGTATGGGGCACATCAGATAGGAGAGGGTTTTGTTGGTTTTAATACCTGCTGTTGCGCCCTTGCCACAGCATGCAGTCATGGTGTAAATGTCAAGAGAGAGAGAGAGAGAGAGAGAGACAGAGAGACAGAGACAGAGAGAGATGGAGGGAGAGAGGGGGGGAGGGAGATAGAGAGAAGAAATAAGTAGATATACTTGCATGCTGCTGTTATATTGGAAGGACATTGATTATGTATGTGCAAATGTAGTATGGAAAATAAAGATAATTATCGATATCTCCCTGCCTCCACAATGAAACCATATAAGTGAGCTCAATGGGAACCTTTTCCACTCATTCTGGCATCAGTGACTGGTTCCCTCCACTCACTCTTGCCTCTCGTCGTCATGCACCTACTGGTCTAGCTCCCCAACAACAACACAAAGACGAATTAGAAACTCTTTCTTTCTAAATGAGAATATATAATAAAATCCACCTTAATAAATGTACATGTACTTACATAGCTGTTGTGATAGGTTTATTGGGGTGCTGTAGCACACCGCTTGACTTCCTTTAAATCACCTACAACAGCAAGGACATGTTGATATAAAAATGTATATAGTGAGGATGCAAATACCTGAAATACAACACTACCAAATAAATTTAACTAGAATATGTACTTACCTGGAGGAATTTCCGCTGGAGAGTGTACAGACTCTTTGACATGCTTGCCTACAAGTTCCACCAACTGGTCAATCTCGCCGAGATCACGTACTATCGTAAGAAAGAGTTTTGTTAACTTCCTCTAACATAACAATTTACTACGAAATTTGAACGCTAAATTATGGACTTACGTGGCTGATGTGTTAGTGTAATGGCAGCTGGAGGCTGTTCCACATTGTGGGGAGCCTGCACACCCTCATCAACCCTCAGCCCCCAGCACCCAAACTAAATCCTCCTGAATTTGATGAATGGATGCTTCAACAACAAATAAAATATTTCTAGCGAAAATATACTACGAAATCTGAACATAATCGACGAAAATATACTACTAAATTTGACCATAAACTCAATACCTGATCTCACTCACACACAAACACACACACACACACACACACACACACACACACACGCACAGATGGTTTGAACAGACAGGGTAGCAGACTATCACCGAAGGGTAGGAATAGTAGCCTCCTACCAATCTAGGAGTCGAAACAAGGCCCCGGAGTAGACAACATTCCATTGGAACTACTGACGGCCTTGGGAGAGCCAGTCCTGACAAAATTCTACCATATGGAGAGCAAGATGTATGAAACAGGCGAAATACCCTCAGACTTCAAGAAGAATATAATAATTCGAATCCCAAAGAAAGCAGGTGTTGACAGATGTGAAAATTACCGAACAGTCAGTTTAATAAGCCACAGCTGCAAAATACTAACACGAATTCTTTACAGACGAATGGAAAAACTAGTAGAAGCCGACCTCGGGGAAGATCAGTTTGGATTCCGTAGAAATACTGGATCACGTGAGGCAATACTGACCTTACGACTTATCTTAGAAGAAAGATTAAGGAAAGGCAAACCTACGTTTCTAGCATTTGTAGACTTAGAGAAAGCTTTTGACAATGTTGACTGGAATGCTCTCTTTCAGATTCTGAAGGTGGCAGGGGTGAAATACAGGGAGCGAAAGGCTGTTTACAATTTGTACAGAAACCAGATGGCAGTTATAAGAGTCGAGGGACATGAAAGGGAAGCAGTTGTTGGGAGGGGAGTATGACAGGGTTGTAGCCTCTCCCCGATGTTATTCAATCTGTATATTGAGCAAGCAGTAAAGGAAACAAAAGAAAAATTCGGAGTAGGTATTAAAGTACATGGAGAAAAAATAAAAACTTTGAGGTTCGCCGATGACATTGTAATTCTGTCAGAGACAGCAAAGGACTTGGAAGAGCAGTTGAATGGAATGGATAGTGTCTTGAAAGGAGGATATAAGATGAACATCAACAAAAGCAAAACGAGGATAATGCAATGTAGTCGAATTAAGTCGGGTGATGCTGAGGGAATTAGATTTGGAAATGAGACACTTAAAGTAGTAAAGGAGTTTTGCTATTTGGGGAGCAAAATAACTGATGATGGTCGAAGTAGAGAGGATATAAAATGTAGACTAGCAATGGCAACTAAAGCGTTTCTGAAGAAGAGAAATTTGTTAACATCGAGTATAGATTTAAGTGTCAGGAAGTCATTTCTGAAAGTATTTGTATGGAGTGTAGCCATGTATGGAAGTGAAACATGGACGATAAATAGTTTAGACAAGAAGAGAATAGAAGGTTTCGAAATGTGCTGCTACAGAAGAATGCTGAAGATTAGATGGGTAGATCACATAGCTAATGAGTAAGTATTGAACAGGATTGGCGAGAAGAGATGTTTGTGGCACAACTTGACCAGAAGAAGGGATCGGTTGGTAGGACATGTTCTGAAGCATCAAGGGATCTCCAATTTAGTATTTGAGGGCAGCGTGGAGAGTAAAAATCGTAGAGGGAGACCAAGAGGTGAATACACTAAGAAGATTCAGAAGGATGTAGGTTGCAGTAGGTACTGGGAGATGAAGAAGCTTGCACAGGATAGAGTAGCATGGAGAGCTGCATCAAACCAGTCTCAGGACTGAAGACCACAACAACAACAACCAATCTAGAAGTGAAACAGCTACAGCTGCTGGGGCAACTTGTACACACACACACACACACACACACACACACACACTCACACTCACATACACGCATACAAACACATTTACATGTTGTGAAGGAATGGGGCATCAAACTATTACTGAAGTGTATGAAGATTAACCTTCTACTGATCTGTAAGTGTATAGCTCCTGAGGAGGTTGTACACAGATACACAGTTTTAGCGAAATCTGAATTATTGAAGACGATAATATGAATTTACAGGGCAATTCTTCTTCATTCGGCCTCAGGCATTTTCCGCTAGCAATAGTGATGATTGAGCAGTGCTTCATGGCGACCACAGAAAGGCAAGCAATCACGGCTGCGGTCTAAGGCAGAATAAAGATGACTGTGGAAGGGGTATGGTTTATATAACCTCAAGCTCTTCTCCCTATTTAGGTGGCAGCCAATAGGATGGCAGGAACTCTAGCGAGCAACTTGTGGCAAAATTTGTTTTGTAAATGATGGCCATGCAAACAAAGTTGGAGCAAGTCCATTATTTTGTCTGTCTCAACATTTTAAACAGAGAGCCTTTATTCCTTCCAACATGCATGTTTCAAGTTGTGGATTTTTACTGCGGAAGTAATCATAAGTTGAATGGTTGTAATCACAGCTCTATAAATTAATTAATTGAGAAATGGATAAAGGTAATCAGTGTATTTATGCATTCAAATCAGTTTTCCCCGCCCAACTTGAACTGCCGAAGGCTGGCCTGAGTAGCGGATAATTGAATGATTTGGGTGGAGCACTTTTCATGTTCACCAATCAGTTAATTAGGAAAATTCACAAGACTGTGAAATCTGCGTAAGTTCTGGCCCGTTACTTCCAAATTCATGCTGCAACAACAGTGACACTTAAGGACACTAGTTCCGCCCTCGTTCAGAGAACTGGCGCCAGCGCAGTGTAGCCAACCTCAGCGCTGGGAGGCTTAGCTGCCCCAGTTGCTGAAAGCAGGATGAATCGTCTGTATTGCCAACCCCCTGTCAAGTTGGCTACAGGAACCTTTCTCTGTCGAAGGAAGCACACAGCCGTGCTGCGTACGAAGCTACAAAACTATGGAGGAACGCTTTCCTAGGCCAACTTCTTTGCCGTCTTTAGTCGTCTTCATTCTGTTATTAGTAGTGGTGTAGGAGTTGCCACCATTTCAGTTTTCATTTGTTGGCTTCCATTGCTTGGGACGCAACCTAGCGCAGATTTAATCAGCCTTAAACAAAGTTTTTCACGGTTCGATATTGGTGGCCACCTCAGCCATGGTTAAAATAGAAATAATTTTTACCGCAAACAAATGACACCACTATTCCATCGATGCTAAGCCGGTAAACTTTATCTCGTTTTCCCTATGTATATATTCATCTTATATGACTCTGCATAACTACCTGCTTTCTTTCGTCATATTCTATTCCCAAATTCATCTCATTTCTTTTATTATTCTTTGAAATGGACGAGGTGTTGTTGTTTCTCGTTTCAATCTCGATGTTTTTCATGTTTGACTGGTCTTACATCAAGTCGGTAGCTGGGTGCCACCATATGGCTCAGAGATGTGGAATCGCTAAATTACTTTCTTCATGACAAGGCTACCTCTCATTTACCTGTTTTTATTGTAGATATAAGTGATTTAATTTCAATTCATTGTCTGTTAAAGGTCTGTAGATTTGTCCCGGTCCCCATCATTAATTAAGTCTTTTATGCATTAACTAGAATACCTTTCAGTAAGTGATGAAGCCTGATGTCTTCACAGTCTAAAAAACAAAAGATTAATCAGTGAGATTGCTTTCACCTACTGATAGGGCAACAGCAATATGCCGTATATCCCATTTCCATTCGCTCGATCTGCAGTCCCAACCGAAACTAAACGTCAAGGAGCTACAAAAAAACCTACGGAAATATGACGAAAAACTGCTACGCCTCACTTAGGCCCGACATAGTTTTGTACACTGACGATTCAGTAGCTTCATCGATGTTACAAGAGATAAGATAATGCTTCAAGTGGTGTATTTTTCGTTATGAAATATTTTATACCAGAACAAAATCTGTTCCTCTGTCGTGAATTATAATCAAAACCTCTTGCCCATTGTTTCAGTATTTAATTAGTTGAAGTATTATTCAAAATACCTTCAAATAGTTTTTGGCTCATAATTTACACTAAAGACTTACACTGGAATCATTATTTTTTTGCCACTACATTTTAGATTGCTGTAATTATTTATGATCAATGTAATATACTGCAGCTAGATGATTACAGTGTTACTGTGCTGCACCGGTGTAGAAGTCAGTAAGTTTCTGGTTTTCTTCTTGTTCTTCTTTTCTCTTCTTACTGCTACGTTCCATTTGCTGCTGTATCACTGTGTCGTGATTAAATCAGCGTTGCGGATCACCACTGGAAAGACTAGAGCTCGCTCAAAATACATTTTTGTGAAAAGTGTTTCACTAAATCTGTTTGCTTTGTTGTGTTGTAAGTTTTTGTGTATTTATTTGGAGGGGGATAATTTGGTACAATTTTTGTGTCTTGTTGCGTTACTGTGTCTAGTGAATGTCAGGACCACAACAACTCTAGTAATAGCTTGACTGCATTCAATAATGAACTCTTCGGGTGAGAAATAAAATCAAATTTATGTAGCTGCGCTTCACTCAAGGCGTGACAAGACTTAGGATATTTAACTTGGTACTGTTTAACGTTATTTTAACACGCTCTCTCTTTTGTTACGCAAAGGGAAACAGCGATAGGCAGTAAATTTCCAGTCGACAAATCTATAGCCCCTAACCATATCGAACGTTAAGGCAATTTTCAACACGGATTTCATATGCTACAAAATAATTCGTGCATTACGTGGGCGTGCTGGAAAGTAGTTGCTTATAATTTCTTACACGAAAACTCTTAAGCTTTTTAAATAAAACAAATATTATTTACATTCCATATCTTTATTCTTCATGTCTATGTATTTGCAGCCCTCTGCCGTTAGAGGGCTCCGGACTGTAGCGAGTAATATGGCGGTGTGTAACGTGAGTATGTCGGAGGGTGAGAAACAGCGTGTTGTAATCGAATTTCGAGTTGTTCGGCCACACGTGGAGCACCCTTTCCGTCAGAATGACAATGCTGGATCACATTCTAGCGCTGCGACATCTGCAATAATCTGACGCTTAGAGTTCACTGTCATACATCATTCTCCATACCGTCCCAGCTTGAAACCATACACTTTTCATTTGTTTTCAAAACTTTAAGGGCAGCTTCGAGGACTTCGCTTTGATAGTCACGCGTTGGAGCAAGCAGAGATGAGGTAGGGCCTCCATCAACAATGTCAAACATTCTACAGTGACGGTATCAACAAACTGCTCTCTCGTTGGAAGTCTGTAGTGTTCCCCAGGGTGACTACGTTGTGAAATAAATATGCTGACATGAACTATAACGATGAGAAATGTTAACAACGTTTGTTTTATTTAAAACGCTTTGAAAGACTTCACATAAAGAATTTAGAGGCATTACTTTGCAGCATGTTCTCATACATTCTATGTTGTATGCGAGTTATTCCACTACAAACTGTTACAAATTACGGAAAACAGCGACGTAGATGCATCTGATATTCTTGTAAGCGCTCGGAGCAGAAGCATCGAGTAGAAAATCTGTATAATCACTGCTTCAAACCCTTTCACTGGCTCGAAGACATGTAGAGGACTTATATTCATACATACGTGTGAGCACAGTCTCGCTGCACTGATATACACTATGTGATCAAAAGTTTCCGTACACCCCCAAAAACATACGTTTTTCATATTAGGTGCATTTTGCTGCCACCTACTGCCAGGTACTCCATATCAGCGACTTCAGTAATCATTGGACATAGTGAGAGAGCAGAATGGGTGGCTCTACAGAACTCAGGGACTTCGAACGTGGTCAGGTGATTGGGTGTCACTTGTGTCATACCTGTACGCGAGATTTCCACACTCCTAAACGTCACTAGGTCCACTGTTTCCGATGTGATAGTGGAGTGGAAACGTGTGGGACACGTAAAGCACAAAAGCGTACAGGCCAACCTCGTCTGTTGACTGACAGACACCGCCGTCAGTTGAAGAGGGTCGTAATGTGTAATAGGAAGACGTCTATCCAGGCCATCACACAGCAATTCCAAACTGCATCAGGATCCACTGCAAGAACTATGACAGTTAGGCAGGAGATGAGAAAACTTGGATATCATGGTCGAGCGGCTGTTCATAAACCAACAATCACGCCGGTAACTTCCAGATGACGCCTCGCTTGGTGTAAGGAGTGCAAACATTGAACGATTGAATAGTGGAAAGACTTTGTGTAGGATGACAAATTACGGTACACCATGTGGCGACCCGATGGCAGGGTGTCGGTATGGCCAATGTCCGGTGAACGTCATTTGCCAGCGGTTGTAGTGCCGACAGTAAAATTCGGAGGTCGTGGTGTTATGATGTGGTCGTGTTTTCATGGAGGGGGCTTGCACCCCTTGTTTTTGGTGGCACTATCACAGCACAGGCCTACACTGATGTCTTAAGCACCTCCTTGCTTCCCATTATTGAAGAGCAATTCGGTGATCGAGATTGTATCTTTCAAAACGATCGAGCACCTGTTCATAATGCACGGCCTATGGTGGAGCGGTTACACGACAATGTCATCCCTGTAGTGGACTGGCCTGCCCACAGTCCTGACCTGTATCCTATAGAACACATTTGGAATGTTTTGGAACGTCGATTTCGTGCCAGATCTCATCGACCGACATCGATACCTGTCCACAGTGCGTCACTCCGTGAAGAACGGGCTGCCATTCCCCAAGAAATCTTCCAGCACGTGATTGAACGTATGCCTGCGAGAGTATAAACTGTCGCCAGGTTAAGAGTGGGCCAACAACATATTGAATTCCAGCATTACCGATGGAGGGCGCCACGAACTTTTAAGTCATTTACAGCCAGGTGTCCGGATACTTTTGATCACCTAGTGGACATTCAATCATATTACTCTGGTCATAAATAGTTAAAACAATTAACAATGTAGCAGCACAAAACAGTAATTCTATTATGTCGCCAGGTGTAATGCAAAGTAACTTTTTCGTCTAGTTTGGAGCCACCAGAAAGAGGAAAGGGAAAGTTTTGCTCTAGTTCCTCATTTAGATCTATGGTCAACAAGCATACCAATATATATAAATGACCTAGTAGATAGTGTCGGAAGTTCCATGCGACTTTTCGCGGATGACGCTGTAGTATACAGAGAAGTTTCAGGATTAGAAAATTGCAGCGAAATACAGGAAGATCTGCAGCGGATAGGCAATTGGTGCAGGAAGTGGCAACTGACCCTTAACATAGACAAATGTAATGTATTGCCAGTACGTAGAAAGATGTATCCTTTATTGTATGATTATATGATAGCGGAACAAACACTGGTAGCAGTTACTTCTGTAAAATATCTGGAAGTATGCGTACAGAACGATTTGAAGTGGAATGATCATATAAAATTAATTGTTGGTAAGGCGGGAGCCAGGTTGAGATTCATTGGGAGAGTCCTTAGAAAAGATAGTCCATCAACAAAGGAGGTGGCTTACTGGACACTCGTTCGACCTATACTTGAGTATTGCTCATCAGTGTGGGATCCGTACCAGGTCGGGTTGACAGAGGAATTAGAGAAGATCCGAGGAAAAGCGGCGCGTTTCGTCACAGGGTTAGTTGGTAAGCGCGATAGCGTTACGGAGATGTTTAGCAAACTCAAGTGGCAGACTCTGCAAAGAGAGGCGCTCTGCATCGCGATGTAGCTTGCTGTCCAGGTTTCGAGAGGGTGCGTTTCTGGATGAGGTATCGAATATATTGCTTCCCCCTACTTATATCTCCCGAGGAGATCACGAATGAAAAATCAGAGAGATTCGAGCGCGCACGGGGGCTTTCCGGCAGTCGTTCTTCCCGTAAACCATACGCGACTGGAATCGGAAAGGGAGGAAATAACAGTGGCACGTAAAGTGCCTTCCGCCACACACCGTTGTGTGGCTTGCGGAGTATAAATGTAAATGTAGATGTAGAGGTAAAGAAGTTGCAGTATTATTCTGAGTTACACAATATCAGTAAGTACTTCTATGATTGATAGCGTTAGAATCTGGGATTAGCTACAACGGTGGCAGCGACAAGAAGGACGAAGACTGGAGTAAGCGAACAATGTGTTCCCTTCATTTCCACACGACCGCCGAGTACGAAGAGTGGTAGGATCGCTGATGTTCTCTGTGAACATATATGATTTGGCGGACAGTTGGGAACCAATTTGCTGTTGTTGGCTGATGATGCCGTGATGTACGGTAATGTGTCGAAGTTGAGCGACTGTAGGAAGATACAAAACGACTGAGACAAAATTTCCAGCTGAATGGCAGCTAGCTCTAAATGTGGAAAAATGTAAATTGTTGCAGATGAGTAGGAAGATCAAATCTGTAATCTTCGGATACAGTACTGCAAGTGCCCAGCTTGACACCTTCATGTCGTTACATATCTGGGCGTAGCGTTGTGAAGCGATATGAAATGGAAATTTCATTGTCACCTACGATAAAGTTACACATCCTCTGCAGACCAGCATAATAAGAGATTGTCCTAGTAGCTCTTATCAGCTTAAGCATTAAGTTTACGTCAGTGGAAAGATCTCTGGTATTCCCCACTCCAAAAATTGTTCCCCTCAAATATCAACATCAGTATAGCGTTCAATACATTTCTGAAATACTGCGACAGCATCTGTGTCTAATTAGTATCGGTAGACTAGACGACTAGAAGCTTAGCTTCTACACATCCGTACAGAGCTGCTTTGTCGTGTAACCACTCCACCATAGGCCCTGCATTATGAACAGGTGCTCGATCGTTTTGAAAGATACAATCTCGATCACCGAATCGCTCTTCAACAATGGGAAGCAAGGAGGTGCTTAAGACATCAGTGTAGGCCTGTGCTGTGATAGTGCCACCCAAAACAAGGGGTGCAAGCCCCCTCCATGAAAAACACGACCACACCATAACACCACGACCTCCGAATTTTACTGTTGGCACTACACCCGCTGGCAAATGATGTTCACCGGGAATTGGCCATACCGACACCCTGCCATCGGGTCTCGTGCACTACAGCGCCCGTTGTTACATATTTAATGTATAACTTTTCGCGAACATCCATCCATTCCTCCTGCATCTATGACTAACAGACTTCGTTATGTTCCACAATCTTCGCTGAGAGACACATAATCTGTGGAGTTACCTAATGACCAGTTACGTTTGATCTTTGTTGGCAGAATCGGCAACATATCAGATGCTGCCCAGTGAAACTTGTGGCCTATGAACTTTTCTTCGGATGTGAATAAAAGTATTCTGATCATACCTTCTTTCTTGAAATACAAATTATTTACAGTTTTGGCGAACCTTTCATTAGTTCTGCGGATGATAAACTGCGTAAGTATTACTATTCACTGTTTTGAAATTTCCTGATATATTCGGAATTTGTTAAAAATCATTCAGAAGCCAAGACAGCACAAAACATTTTTTGTTCAAGACAACCGGTTTCAACAATATTGGCTGTCCTCTTCACGTCTAAAACATTTTTTCTAGTGAACCATTTTCTTCTAATGCTGACGTCACGCATAAGATGTCAACTAGATAAAACTCAGCACACTATAAACATTTCACATCTCTAAAATGTTTAAAATTGATGCATCCAGCATATGTAAACAGCTGTGCTATTGTACTCGTATGTGTTGCATGTAACAAGCAACTTTGTGAAATACGTATATGCTCATGGCCTTTTGAAAAAGATGCTGCGTGATTTTACATACACTCCTGGAAATTGAAATAAGAACACCGTGAATTCATTGTCCCAGGAAGGGGAAACTTTATTGACACATTCCTGGGGTCAGATACATCACATGATCACACTGGCAGAACCACAGGCACATAGACACAGGTAACAGAGCATGCACAATGTCGGCACTAGTACAGTGTACATCCACCTTTCGCAGCAATGCAGGCTGCTATTCTCCCATGGAGACGATCGTAGAGATGCTGGATGTAGTCCTGTGGAACGGCTTGCCATGCCATTTCCACCTGGCGCCTCAGCTGGACCAGCGTACGTGCTGGACGTGCAGACCGCGTGAGACGACGCTTCATCCAGTCCCAAACATGCTCAATGGGGGACAGATCCGGAGATCTTGCTGGCCAGGGTAGTTGACTTACACCTTCTAGAGCACGTTGGGTGGCACGGGATACATGCGGACGTGCATTGTCCTGTTGGAACAGCAAGTTCCCTTGCCGGTCTAGGAATGGTAGAACGATGGGTTCGATGACGGTTTGGATGTACCGTGCACTATTCAGTGTCCCCTCGACGATCACCAGTGGTGTACGCCAATGTAGGAGATCGCTCCCCACAACATGATGCCGGGTGTTGGCCCTGTGAGCCTCGGTCGTATGCAGTCCTGATTGTGGCGCTCACCTGCACGGCGCCAAACATGCATACGACCATCATTGGCACCAAGGCAGAAGCGACTCTCATCGCTGAAGACGACACGTCTCCATTCGTCCCTCCATTCACGCCAGTCGCGACACCACTGGAGGCGGGCTGCACGATGTTGGGGCGTGAGCGGAAGACGGCCTAACTGTGTGTGGGACCGTAGCCCAGCTTCATGGAGACGGTTGCGAATGGTCCTCGCCGATACCCCAGGAGCAACAGTGTCCCTAATTTGCTGGGAAGTGGCGGTGCGGTCCCCTACGGCACTGCGTAGGATCCTACGGTCTTGGCGTGCATCCGTGCGTCGCTGCGGTCCGGTCCCAGGTCGACGGGCATGTGCACCTTCCGCCGACCACTGGCGACAACATCGATGTACTGTGGAGACCTCACGCCCCACGTGTTGAGCAATTCGGCGGTACGTCCACCCGGCCTCCCGCATGCCCACTATACGCCCTCGCTCAAAGTCCGTCAACTGCACATACGGTTCACGTCCACGCTGTCGTGGCATGCTACCAGTGTTAAAGACAGCGATGGAGCTCCGTATGCCACGGCAAACTGGCTGACACTGACGGCGGCGGTGCACAAATGCTGCGCAGCTAGCGCCATTCGACTGCCAACACCGCGGTTCCTGGTGTGTCCGCTGTGCCGTGCGTGTGATCATTGCTTGTACAGCCCTCTCGCAGTGTCCGGAGCAAGTATGGTGGGTCTGACACACCGGTGTCATGTGTTCTTTTTTCCATTTCCAGGAGTGTATTTTAGCTATGACAAACGTTTATGGTGTCCTGAGTCTTATCCACTTGATATCTTGTGAATGAGGTCAGAGTAAAATGAACATGTTTTACTACAAAAGATATTTAAGACATGAAGATGACAGCTAAGACTGTTGAGTCGGTTCTCTCGAATAAAAAATATTTTGTGCAGTCTTGGCTTTCGAATGATTTTTAAGAATTAAAACAGATCTCCCTTCAGTATTCTGATAATGAGAAAATTCAGTTCCAAGTTGACCACAGCGTGAGAATTATTGTTATCCTCCTGAACTTAATACCCACCTTAAATGCAGTCGTATCCTATTCCATCAACTGAACCTCACAATACGTACTTAAAAAATTGACCTCTTCCTATCGAACTCTCACTACATTTTCTGCACCCATATCCCACCTTTGTTATCCATCCCATAACTCCATTCTGTACTAGGCATCTTACCTAAGATTGGTAACTGAGCCACTGAATGGAACCTGCAGACAAACTTGAGATTCCCCAAAGTCAGTACCATTAACAGCATTACAATCCACCTTCGACTCTATCACACACATTGAAAGGTAACTCTGGTGGGACTATTTAAATGATTGAGAATGTAGGCAAAATTTAGTGTACTAACAACATTTAGTTTCCCAAAACACGTCATAAATTATACTAAACAAGTTATTGATTGCATACCCTGAACAACTAACAGGTTATTTACTACTCCACTGGATGGATCCTGGGTGGCAGAGACAGTTTAACTGGGTGAACAGTGAGTCAAGTACTCTGACCCTAAAAATGTTGATAATGCAAGCTGAATTAATCTGACGCTGAGCAGACTTTGGCTGATCAAATGTACTCAAGTTTCTCGACATATGTGCAGCTGAGAGCAAGTGGCGATTGAGATTTGTACGCCCTGACAATGCTAGAGCGGCAGTATGTTACTCTGTTTGCTTCGTGCGGTGACGTAACTTGCAGCTGGCGAGATGTATGTGGCGGAGGTGAGACGTAGAGGCGGTAACTATGAATCGATCGTGGCCAGGAAAGAAATGCAAAAATCTCATGGTCTAGCGATCAGGCAGACAGATCGCAATTTACTCTCTACCAAAGCCCTGAAATCATGGTAGATTTCAGTGTGTGGCACACCCAATCGTTGGTGGCATCAAGGACCAATTTGGCTCACTTATACGACTGAGCACAGAAGGATACCAACCGGGTAGACTGGTAAACCAAAAACGAATAAGTGTGCCCTTGGCAAGCGACTAGTCCGAGACGTTTGAAGTGACACTGTCGGTACAGTAAGAATGTAACCACATGCTCCCCAGTCCAAACTATTCGCAGTCTCTGGATAGGTCGCAAGTACCAACCACACATGCCAGATCTACGACGAGAAGTGCTTACCAGTCCAAAGTCCTGCACCCGAGTGCTTTACACCATTCCTGAAAAAAATTCCGTTTTCCCCAGAAAGTGCATGAACGACACCACCTTCACACCATCTTGAGCCAATCACAGGACTCTAGAGGAGCTTAATCTTCCCTCCCACAAAACAGCACAAACTCATGTCGAACCAAGACAAGAGTTAAGAAACCTGCATCTCTGACAAAAAGGGAAACTGTCAATTACTGGCTGTTTTAAATTTTTGAGGAGGGGGGAAGAGACGATTTTCTCTGAAGTCATGTCGCTTCCCATAGCAACAAGCGAACATATACAAAGATCATTATCTAAAATACCTGTGTCTTGGAACTTGTTACTCATAGCTGTGAGGTGTAATAAAGATTCGATTTCTAAACGTTTCTCAGACGCCAAATTTTTCTTATACAACTGAGGTGGCTGGGGGAAGTGTTTCACTGGCCTATTTGCACTGTTGGTGAACACAAAAACATGTGAATTTTTTTATTATGCATGGTTCTGTACACAATGCCCACTTTATGACTCCACTGTGTAGATGCAATACTTGAGTCCATCGCCCTAGACCAGGCTTCTACTGGCGCCGGCGCAGGTTGCGTGGCATTGTTCTGCTGGAGAGCTGTCTTAATGAGAGGCTGCCCTGTCTGCCCTGTACGGCTGTGGGCCTGTCTGGCAAGATTTACTAATGGATGGGCTCACTGACAATTGCTTTCAACTCCCAACAAGTCGTTTGTAAGAGCTAAGAATCATAAAAATACCATGTGCTTTTAGCGCCCTACCAGACTCCATCAACGTCTGCTCAGGCCGTTAATCCCTAGAGTCTCGCTGAAGGAGCGGCAAGTTGTAATAAAATCTTTAATAATTTTCTGCATGCAAGAAATATGTGGGAGAGCAACTTATCGTCTCTCAACATCCATCTGTCACAAGAAGATCAATCGATTCAGTTTATGAAATTCTCACTGCTTTACCATTATCTCGTATTTTTGTACCACTATTTATCTCAATTCCTGTGCAGCTCGTTCCCTTTGGGTAATTGAAATATCGATAAATAAAACTAAAATTACAGGTGTGAGTAAGTTAGTTCCAAGGTAGGACCTGCATTCCCTTTATTAAATACATAGTGTGACTGAGCTCTTTAACACAGCCTTTTCCTTTTCCTCAATAATTAGTGATAATTACAGATAAAAGAAGGGAAGCTTATGTAGAGCAATTTTGTTCACGTAATTCAAGTATGGTGACGTCATCGACAACAGCCGACATTTCGACAGGTGCACACCCTGCCTTTTTTTTAGGCAAAGCTGATGCAAGTAAACACTGTGCAAGACAAATTAAGATATCGGCTTGCAGAGACACCAGAAAAGATAACTCACACACACACACACATAAACACTGTCGTCCTTATTCTTGATAACGGAAAGAGCAGTATTCCATGAAGAATTTAAACGAAATCCATCTCTGTTTGTAAGGTTACTTACTAATTTCATTTGAGCTAATTCCTTTGTAACACTATCCCAGTAGCTGAAAGTGCATGCCAGAATTCAAATGTGTGTGTGCAATCGTATGGGACTTAACTGCTAAGGTCATCAGTCCCTAAGCTTACACACTACTTAACCTAAATTATCCTAAGGACAAACACACACACCCATGCCCGTGGGAGGACTCGAACCTCTGCCAGGACCAGCCACACAGTCCATGACTGCAGCGCCAAGACCGCTCGGCTAATCCTGTGCGGCGCATGCCAGAATCCCCGTGTTTTTATACTGCACAGGATGAAAGGAGCCAAGAGAAAGTATTGCAATGGCGCGTTTTCTCGGCTATTGTAAGCGATTGAGACGCGCATGCTCAGTAAACCGGTCCTCCACACTTCTGACAGTCTGACCCATATATGACATGCCACAACTGCCAGGAATACGGTAGACATGCACTTACGCAAACCAAGATCATCCTTTACGGAAACTAAAAGGCGCCTGATCTTAGATGGAAGTCGAGAAACATATAGCACATCATATTTTCACAAAATACGACCAATCCTGTTCCAAATCCTCCCTGCAGATAGCAAAAAGGGCGTAGTTGCTCGATAGCACAACGCACGTCCGATCTGACTTTCAATATGTCAAATATGACGGAAGGTGACCTCGAGATGGGCAGTAGTAGCCGTCCGAGACAGACGCAGCAACAGGGATGTAGCCGCTTTTGTGATATTTACGAGTTCCTAACCAGCAGCAATTTTACTATATCATCTGTGTGATTTATTTTGTTGAGTTTCTGCATGTAAAATTAATAGCTAATAACCTCAGTTCTCGCGTTTTCGTTTGCGTCGGAAAGTGTATTACAAGTTCCTAATCAGGGGCGAATTCTTTAGTTTCACCTGTGTGGTTCGGTAGTTAGGTTTTTGATTATCTGTGTATTATTAGACACAGTACCTGCGTTTGCGTCAGGGTCTATAGTAGAGTTGCACAGCATGTGCCGATAGTCCATTTCTCTACATAGTTTAGGTTTCCACATCTTCAGTAATGACAGGGACTGCGATTATTGTGTGCGGATGCGAGCCGAGTTAGTGACACTCCGTTCTCAGCTTCAGGCTGTGATAGCTTCGGTTACACAGCTTGAGGGTGCAGTGGATGGGCACCACTGTTGTGGGCCTGCCATGTGGATCCAATGGACGTTCAGCATGGCCGAGTCCTCTGATCAGTCCTCACCGGTGGACAGGCCAGTTACTGCTTACACTGAGGCTGACCCCTCACTTGTGGTCGAGTGGGAGACATCCCAGGCGGCCGGTTTGTCTGACAAACAGGTTTCACGTGCTGTCTGTTGTTGACACTGCCGCTTAGCCAGATGCTGTCGCCTGTCTTGTTTCAGAGGATACCACTCAGCCTGCAAGATGCGGGCAATCGTAGAGGGTGGGATTATTGGTAGTTGGAAGCCCCAGCGTTAGGCGCTTTATGGGGCCCCTTAGGGACTTGGCTGACAAGAAGGGAAAGAAAACCAGTGTGCATACTGGGTGGAGTCGTTCCAGATGTGATAAGAGTCCTCCAGGATGCTATGAAGAGCACATGGTGCAGCCAACTGCAGGTGATTGCTCACGTCAGTACCAATGATGTGTGTCACTTTGGATCAGAAGAGATTCTCTCTCGTTTCGAGCGGCTAAAGGATATGGTAAAGGCTGCCAGTCTGGTACATAGTCGGGTGGAGGGTCTGAATCAGGCTCAGACAGTTCTGCGACGGTGTAGGCCAAAGGGTGTTTGGGTTTTTAGTTCCTGTGAATAGGTAAGGAGGCTACAGGGGTATCAGGGGCTGTGTGTCGTGGACTGGGCGGTTTTTGAGGTTAGAGGGTCTCGGGAAAACACAAGAAGGGCTTCAGTCACAAAGAGTGCAGGCCGAACACAGGAATAACGTAGATACAGGAACCATTGGTATATCAGTTGTAAATAGTCGTAGCTGTGTTGGGAAAGTATCAGAGGTCCAAGCGCTAATAGAAAGCACTGATGCTCAAATAGTTGTATGCACTGAGAGCTGACTAAAGCTGGATATAAGCTCAGCCGAAACTTTTGCGAAGAACCTAACGGTGTTCCGAAAGGATAGGCTAAACACGGTTGGCGGTGGCGTGTTTGTTGCTGTTGGAAGTAGTTTAACTTTGAAGTAGATACTTCCTGTGAATTAGTATGGGTAGAGGTCGTTGTTGGCAACCGGAATAAATTATAATTGTATCCTTTTATCCTTTTACCGACCTCCCAGTTCAGATGAACACGTACATGACTCATACGATAACAGTTGATGGCGACTTTTGTTTCCCTCGATATGTTGCCGAAAATACATGTTTAATTCCAGAGGTACGCATAAAATATCATCCGAAAATGGGCTAAACGCATTCTCTGAAAATTATTGCGATCAGTTAGTTCATGAGCCCACGCAAATAGTAAATGGTCGTGAAAACACACTTGATCTCTTAGCAACAAATAACCCTGAGTTAATAACTAGCAGGAAAATCGATACAAACAAGCCAAATTTAAACAGGCGCAAAATCATCAAGATTGGCAATCTTTTACAGAAGCTCGAAATTTAGCACTGACTTCATTGCAGGATGCTTATAAGAGTTTCCACAACGAAACTTTGCCTCGAAATGTAGCAGAAAGTCCAAAGAGATTCTGGTTGTATGTGAAGTATGTAAGCGGCAAGAAACAATCAATGCCTTCTCTGCGCAATGGAAATGGAGATACTATCGAAGACAGTGCTGCCAAAGCAGAGTTACTAAACACAGCCTTCCGAATTGCCATCACGAAAGAAGACGAAGTAAATATTCCTGAATTTGAATCGACGGTTCAATCCCGCGTCCGGCCTTCATGATTTAGGTTTTCCGTAGTTTCCCTATATCGCTGCAGGCAACTGCCGGGATGGTTTCTTTGAAAGGGCACGACCGACTTCCTTACCTAATCCGATGAGACCGATGACCTCGCAGTTTAGTCTCCTCCCCCTAAATCAACCCCAATTCGAATCGAGAGCAGCTGCCAACATGAGTAACCTAGAAGTAAACATCCTCGGAGTAGTGAAGCAACTTAAATCACTGAATAAAGGAAATCTTCTGGTCCATACTGTATACCACTTATAATTATGAATTATCTTGAAGAAAACTGTCTAAGAAAACTGTCTATTGACACACAGTCAACATGGGTCTAGAAAACATCGTTCCTGTGAAACACAACTAGCTCTTTATTCACATGAAGTACCGAGTGCTACTGACAAGGGCTATTAGATAGATTCCGTATTTCTGGATTTTCATAAGTCTTCTGACATTGTACCACACAAGCGGCTTGTAGTAAAATTGCGCACTTACGGAATATCGTCTGAGTTATGTGGCTGGATTTCAGATTTCCTGTCAGAGAGGTCACAGTTCGTAGTAATCGACGAAAGTCATCGAGTAAAACAGAAGTAATTTCTGGCGTTCGCCAAGGTAGTGTTATAGGCCCTATCCTGTTCCTTATCTATATAAGCGATTTGTGAGACAATCTGAGCAGCCGTCTTAGGTTGTTTACAGATGACGCCGTCGTTTAACTACTAATAAAGACATCAGAAGATCAAAACAAATTGCAATACTATTTAGAAAAGATATCTGAATGGTGCGAGAATTTGGCAGTTGACCCTAAATGACGAAAAGTGTGAGGTCATGTACATGAGTGTTGAAAGGAATTCGTTAAACTTCGGTTGCACGATAAACCAATCTAATCTAAAAGCCGTAAATTCAGCTAAATACCTTGGTATTACAAATACGAACAACTTAAATTGGAAGGAACACATGGAAAATGTTGTGGGGAAGGCAAACCTAAGACTGCGTTTTATTGGCAGGACACTTCGAAAATGTAACAGATCTACTAAGGAGACTGCATTCACTACGTCTTTTAGAATACTGCTGCGTGGTGTGGGATCCTTACCGATAGGACTGACGGAAAACACCGAAAAAGTTCAAAGAAGGGCAGTACGTTTTGTACTATCGCGAAATATGGGAATGAGTGTCACAGAAATGATACAGGTTTTGGGCTGGACATCATTAAAAGAAAGGCGTTTTTCGTTAGGACGGAATCTTCTCACTAAATTCCAATCACCAACTTTCTCCTCTCAATGCAAAAATATGTTGTTGACACCTACCTACATAGGGAGAAATGGTCACCACGATAAAGTAAGGGAAATCAGAGCTCGTGCGGAAAAAATATAGCTGGTCGTTCTTTCCGTGCGCTTTACGAGATTGGAATAATAGAAATTGTTAATGTGGTTAGATGAACCTTCTGCCAGGTACTTAAATGTGATCTGCAGAGTATTAATGTAGATGTAGAACTCAGCTGGGAAATTCTCAGGCACCGAGTTGACATGGACCCTGCAAACTGAAGTACGAAGTACCCCTTCACGTTGACCCGGATGGTGACAACTACCAGCCTGCAGATACAAGTCAATGTGAGTACGTTGCCTATAAACGGCATGTCCCAACGTACGATCAACCTTCCTCCTGACCAATACACCAAGCAACGGAAGAGAGCCTTCCCTTTTCACCTCCACCGTGAAACAAATATTCGGGTGGATTAAATTCAGGTACCTTAGAAAGTTGTTCAAATTCTCACTGCTATGAGGCCAAACAGCAAAAGAATCATCTACATATTTGAAAAAAGACGCAGATTTCAAAGTCCTCAACTCAAAAGCACCTTTCCCGAAGTCTTGCGTAACCAATTTTGCAACAAAAGATAAAATCGCTCTACCATGTGCAACACCATCTCTTCGCTGGTAGCACTGGTCATTCAATAAAAAGTACGTGAAAGTCAGTGCATGTCGAAATATGTTCGTTAGTTTAACACCAACCTAACTTCAATCAACGAATGAAAGGAAAAAGAGTGAAGAGAGAGACCGCATCAAAACTTACTACACACATCAAAAAAAGGTTTCATCACCCCGATTCCTAGAACTACAGAAGATAGACGTTGACTGTGTATATTGTATCATAGACACGGTCCCTTCGACTGCTCAGAGATGTCACTAAACACGCCCAAAGATGTAAACAAACATGCATGAGCAGCGCCTATTAGAGAGAGGGGGTCCGACAGACGATCAGTTCGTGTCATTCCATCAGGAAGGATGTACGCGGCTCGTGTTGTCTGTAGTTCAACCGTGCCTAGACGGTCAATAGCGCGGTTCGATCGCGTCTGCATTGTTACTTTGTGCCAAGAAGGACTCTCTAAAAGGGAAGTGTACAGCCGTCTCGCAGTGAACCAAAGCGATGTTGTTCGGACATGGAGGTAATACAGAGAGACAAGAACTGTCGATGACTTGCGTCGCTCTGGCCGCCCATGGGCTACTACTGCAGGGGATGACCGCTGCCGAAGGATTATGGCTCGCAGGAACCCTGACAACAACGCCACCATGTTGAATCATGCTTCTAGTGCAGGTACAGGACGTCGTGTAACGACTCAAACAGTGCGCAGTGGGCAGCATGATGCTCAACTTCACTCACGACGTTCATGACGATGTCCACGTTTGCAATCACGACACCATGCAGCGCGGTACAGATGGGCCCAACAACATGCCGAATGGACCGCTCATGACTGGCATCACGTTCTCTTCACAGATAAGTTTCGCATGTGCCTTCAGTCAGAAAATCGTCGGAGACATGTTTGGAGGCAACCCGGTCAGACTAAACGCCTTAGACACACTGTCCAGCGAGTGCAGCAAGGTGGAGGTTCCCTGCTGTTTTGGGGTGGCATTACGTGGGGCCGACGTACGCCGCTGGTGGTCATGAAAAGCGCCTTAACGACTATACTATACGTGAATGCCACCCTCCGACCGATAGTGCAACCATATCGGCAGCATATTGGCAAGGCAACTGTCATCATGGACGGCAATTCGCGCCCCTATCGTGCAGATCTTGTAAAGAACTTCGTTCAGGATAACGACATCGCTGACTAGAGTGGCCAACATGTCCTCCAGGCATGAACCCTACCGAACGTACCTGGGATAGATTGAAAAGGGCTGTGTATGGACGACATGACCCGGCAACCACTCTGAGGGATCTACGCCGAATCGCCGTTGAGCAGTTTGACAATCTGCACCAACAGTGCCTTGATAACCTTGTGGATAGTGTGCCACGACGAATACAGGCATGTGTCAATGCAGGAGGACGTGCTACTGGGTATTAGAGGTACCGGTGTGTACAGCAATCTGGACCACCACCTCTGAAGGTCTCGCTTTCCTTTGTGCAACATGTAAGGTGTGGTTTTCATGAGCAATAAAAAGGGCCTTTCTCTTCGCAAGGGTGTGTTTATCTCATACATGTTTTAACGGCGTCTCTTATAGAGTTTTTTTCTATTCAGTGTTCTCAGGTGGGCGTTGCAGATATTTTTTTTTGCTTGTGTGTTTATTTTTATTGCTTGCTCCATACTGCGGCACCGTGATGACACCCCCCGGCGGCTGCTGTGGCCACGCTGTCCTCGGGATCCGTGCATCTGGGGAAGAGATGCAGAAGGATCACCGTACACATGACAGTGAATAAAATTATTGTGATGTTGGCGCTGCAATCAGTCAGCGCCTGAAATGAGATACATGCATGCGCCTGAAGTCGACGATGGATCTCAGCCCGCACCCACAGTCTGCTGCGGAACAAACCCTGAAAAATACAATATCATGCGGTGCGAAGCAGTGTTTGCGGCCTTCCTTCGGCGCCGGACGCTGAGAAGCTTGGTGCAGGTGGAGCAGTGTACGATGGCTGCGGCCGTGAAACAACTGCCCCGGCGATGGTCCATCTCGTGAACGATAGGAGACGAGAAACAGTTGCAGTGCTTGGTCCCTGGTGTGTGAGGTGCGAATGTTGGACATCTGCTGCTTGAAGGTTCTGACAGAACGTTCTGCTTCGCAGTTTGACTGTGGATGGAAAGGTGCACTAGTTAGATACTGTAAGCTATTGCGATCACAGGATGTTAGGAATTAATTTGACGTGAACTGAGGGCCGTTGCCCGGCACTGTGACTTCAGGCTAACCTTCCAGGCAAGAAAATAGAGGACGATGCCTGAACTGTGCTATATGACGTTGTAGAGTTCAGTGGCACAACAGGAAACTTGCTATAAGAGTCTACCACAATCAACCAACAATATTCCAAAAAGATCCTTCAAAGTCTATGTGTACACGTTGCCATCGTGATTGCGACTTAGACCAAGCACAGATTTCTGTGGCGGAGTGGACTTATTTCCTGTACATGCGTGACACTGTGACGTCATCTGTTCTACTTGGGTGTCGGTACCATGTCAAGTACAGATGGTAGAACCCAGTTTGCTGTCCTCAGTGGCGATTGTTCATCAGAGAGAAGGGTACCGTCAGGACTGCCCCCGGGAAGTGTGATAGGACCGCTGTTGTTCTCTCCATACACAAATGATTTGGCCGACAGGTGGGCAGAATTTTGCGGTTGTCTGCTTATGATGCTGTAGTCCAAGTTGAGCGACCGTAGGAAGATATAAGACGGCTTACACAAAATTGCCAGCTGGTGCGATGAATGGCATCTAGCTCTAAATGTGGAAAAATGTAAATTGATGTGGATGAGTAGGAAGATCAGATCTGTAATGTTGGGATACGGTGTTAGTAGTGTCTTACTTCACAGTCACGTCGTTGAAATATCTGAGCGTAACGCTGCAAAGCGATATGAAATGGGACGAACATGTGGGAACTGTGGTAGGGAAGACGAATGGTCGACCGGTTTATTGGGAGAATATTAGGAAAGAGTGGTTCACCCGTAAAGGAGGCCGCAATAGGACGCGGGAACGATGTATTCTTGAGTACTGCTGGAATGATTACTATCCGTAATGGGTTGGACTGAACGAGGTCATCGAAGTAATTCAGAGGCGGGCTGCTACATTTGTTACCGGTAGGTTTGAACAACACCTAAGTGTTACGGAGATGCTTCGGGAACTCATATGGGAATCCCTGGTGAGAAGGTGACGTTCTTTTCGAGGAACACTGTTGAACAAAATTTAGAGAACCGCTGTGTGAAGCTGATTGCCGAACGATTCTACTGCCACCAAAATACACTGCAAATGTCCACGAAGGTAAAATAAAAGAAATTAGGGCTCATACGGAGGGATAGAAACATTCGTTTACCCATCGCTCTATTTGCGAGTGGAACAGGTAAGGAAATGACTAGAAGTGGTACAGGGTACCCTCCGCCAAGCACCGTAAGGTAGCTTGTGGAGCATTTATGTAGACGTACATGTAGAAATGAGAACATTTGGTTCTAATGCACTGCACATGTCAGGATGGCAGCAGGTAGACATCTGGAGTGTTTTTCCTACACGTAAAATGACAACTGCCAGGATTCAGGAAAAACATGTGTTTTATTCCCAAGATACGGGATACAATGTTCATGAAAACTGGCTACGACGGCGGAGTGAACATGGTACGGAAAGAGCATTTCGCCCTCAATAAGACGAACTGATGAACACCTCGAGAGGGTAAGGAAACTTGCAGGCAAGAATGCGACCCGCTGTTGCGGCCGCTAAATCGCCGACCCTCTCGCATACCTCACCTGACGGCACCCGGTCCTTCCACTGGCGGATTTGTCGCAGAAAGTTGGCGTCTCTCAGTCAGCAACACCGTGGTGGCGTCCCTAGCTCAACGTAATAGCGTGGGAGCCAGCCACAAGTAATGCGGAGTAGTTTACGTAACTGCACACGACACTGCCTGAGGCCAAGTTTAAGTGGTGGAAGTACACTTATGCTCATAAATTAAGGATAATGCTGATACATGGTTAAATAACACTCTGGTGGGAGGTTTGCAGGTTTAAATCACCCCAGGGTATGACCATGCGATGCATTTGACCTGCGGTAGTCGCACGATGGGCGCTGGCAGCAGTCCACATACACAGAGGTGTGTTGGTGCATGTCAGAGTACGGTGCAGTGAGTAAGTGGGCAGACGTTTTCAGTAGTGCTAATGGTGACTGTGTGTTGAAAATGGCTCAAAGAAATATTGATGACGTTATGAGGGGTAGAATACTAGTGCGACTTGAGGCTGGTCAAACACAGGAGGCCGTAGCACGGACCCTCCGTGTGCCACAATCTCAAGATTATGGCAACGATTCCATCAGATAGGAAACGTGTCCGGGCGCTACAGTGGTACAAGTGCCCACAGAGTACAACACCACAAGAAGCTCGATATCTCACCATCAGTGCCCGCAGACAGCCACGGAGTACTGCAGGTAGCCTTGCTCGGGACCTTACCGCAGCCACTGGAACAGTTGTCTCGAGACACACAGTCTACAGACAATTGAACAGACATGAATTATTGGCCTGGAGACCTGCAAGGTGCATTCCACTGACCCTGTTCGCAGGAGAGCCCCTAAATACTAGTGTCAAGAACACAGTACATGGTCATTATATTAGAACAAATAAGCCCTCGGTCACAAATATTAATTAAAAATGACCAGGTTTCGACGATACTCGGAGCGTCAAAACCTGGTCGATTTTTGACTTAATATTTGTGACCGAGGGCTTATTTGTTGTAATATAATTCTGACACGGTCACTAACCTTAGCAGCTATGTTAAAAGTTTTACAGTACATGGTCATTGGAACAGTGGTCCCAGGTTATGTTCACGGACGAGTCCAGTTACAGTCTGAACAGTGATTCTCGCCGGGTTTTCATCTGGTGTGAGCCAGGTACCAGATACCAACCACTTAATATCCTTGAAACGGACCTATATGGATATCGTGGTTTGATGGTGTGGGGTGAGATTATGATTGGTGCATGTACACCCCTGCATGTCTTTGACAGAGGAACTGTAACACGTCAGGTGTATCGGGACCATTTTGCACCAGCATGTCCGCTTTCTCAGGGGTGCAGTTGGTCCCACCTTCCTCCTGATGGATGATAACGCACGGCGCTACCGAGCTGCTATCGTGGAGGAGTACCTAGAAATAGAAGATATCCTGCGAAAGGAGTGGCCTGCCTGTTCTCCAGACCTAAACCGCATCGAGCACGTCTGGGATGCTCTCGGTCGGCGTATCGCTGCACGTCCTCACCCCTAGGACTTCAGTTGCGACAGGCACTGGTGCAAGAATGGGAGTCTATACCTCAGCAGTTCACCTGCTCCAGAATTTGCCAACCCGTTGTGAGGCCTGTGTACGGATGCATGGTGATCATATCCCATATAGATATCAGGGTATATGAACAGGAAACAGTGGCGTTTTGTAGCACATGTATTTCGGGAGGGTTTTCTCAAGTTATCACCAATACCGTGAACTTACAGATCTGTGTCGTGTGTGTTCCCTATGTGCCTATGCTATTAGCGCCAGTTTTGTGTAGTGCCACTTCGTGTGACACCACATTCTGGAGTTATCCTCAATTTATGAGAATGAGTGTAGAATGTAATAAAAATCTTTTACCATTTTTACGTGTTACCATATACAGCAGATCTGTGGTTAAAGATCGAAGGCATCTTAACCCTTTGTCTGTATAAACGCCTACCTAACTATAAAAAACTTTGAAAATCCCTGCTCAATTACGCTGATGAGACAAACCATAATGAGCACCTGCTTTATACTGTGTCAGTCCAACTTCGGAACGCAATACAGTGGCGGTTTTGCGTGGTAGTGAATTGACAAGTCCTCGATGGGACTGCAGCGGCGTGTGGCAGCACATCTCTACGCACGGCTCACTCACTTCCCAAGAATTGGAACAGTTCGTTTCTGGGTGCTTAAGCTTGCGTTCCAGGGTGTGTTCTAAGGATTGTGGTTGCAAAACTAAAGGTTACTATAGTGTTTACCGCCTTTCACGACAGCTGTGACACATCCACAAGGAATGAGAAGACCAAATAATTAGAAGACTAATAGATGCTTCTACACACATAGTGTGGCCGTCTGGCGTCGTACTGGAGTGGTAAAACAGAACCCAGAGCATGACTGCGCCCAACATGACATACACGATGCGTAAATGCTCTCGGACACCCAGCGGCGCGGAGTGGCCATGCGGTTTGAGGCGCCATGTCACGGATAGCGCGGCCCCTCCCACCCTAGATTCGAGTCCTCCCTCGGGCATAAGTGTGTGTGATGTTCTTAGCATACGCTGGTTTGATTAAGTAGTGTATATGTCTAGAGACCAATGATCTCAGCAGTTCGATCCCTTAGGAATTCATATACGTTAACGTCGAACATCCACCGAATGCGAATTTCGATTTGTTCCACTGTTTCTCCTGAGGCAGGCGCACAACCTGCAGAGATACTTGACAATCAGTTACGTTTGAAATTAATCGATCATTCGAACAAAAGTGCCTTTGTTGTCAGTTTATAGTCTGTTACTAAAGTCATTATAGTGAGTCTTTCTACTAACGAAATTTGCATTGAAACTCAACAACATTTTTTTTAAATTTTTCTTTTACTTTGTACACTCCATCGACACCATATATCAAGCGGTGTATTGTGTGTGTGTGTGTGTGTGTGTGTGTGTGTGTGTGTGTGTGTGTGTGTGTGTATGTGTGTGTGAGTTTGTAGTCTCCGTTTCCTGTTTTAGAAAGTTGCGAAGTTGCCGGGAGCAACCGTCTCGAGCATACATAATCTCCCAGCCGTTTAATTGCAGCCGGTAAGTTAGTCGTGGCAGCCGCCATTCTCGGTCGCTTACCCAAGTTCGCCAAGTTGCGGCTTCGCTTACATATCGATCGGTCTGACGAACTTGCCCGGCAGTCGACTGCAGGAACCGCACATCTGCAGACCTCAGGCGTCTCAGCAGCAGCTGGTCAGTCCGCCGCGAAAAACAGTCTCCATAACTTGGTGTCTCCTCACAGAAACCGAAAAAGATGGCGCGGTGGTGTGACGGCTCGCATTCTGGAGACAGTCATTCAGGTCCCTGTGTGGCTGTCTAGAGTTAGATTTTCTTAATGCAAACGCTGGCATTCTGAAGCGAAGAAAAGAATTCGGCCGATTCCCTGACACATCAGACTTTGTGCCCTGCCTGTAATGTCATTTTCGTCGACTGGACGTTAAACAATCTGCCTTCCTTTCTCCCCAGAAAATGTTACCCACTAGTCGTTGTCACATTCATGCAATCCCCATATCAGTTACGAAAACAGCGTCCCATTTAACTAGACACTGGGCTGAGTCTAGCTACAGAGCCACAATTAGTGTACTACATGAAATTAAAATCCTCATAATTCCTGAACGGTTTGCTTTAGGACATTCAGACTGTACGCATGGCCGCGGGGCGTGATGGAGGTTAGTATGAACATGCCCCCCATCTTGTTGCTGTCGACCATTTGCACATGAAAATGTCACACTGAGTGCATTTGGGGGACTGAGAATCCCTATTTCGCATTCTAGAAGTCTCTTCACTCCCAGTGGTTGACTGTGCGGTGTGCAATGTCCAGTCGCGGAATGACACTTAACCTAACCTAACCTAACCTAACCTAACCTTGATATTCCTTTATGGCACGGTGGATACCGAACTGTACATGAAGGTTCTGGGAAATGACTTCATCCCCATTATCCAAAGTCACCCTGATTTCGACAAGATGTGGTTCATGCAAGACGAAGCTCGACCCCATCGAAGCAGGATAGTTTTTGATGTCCTGGAGGAATACTTTGGGGACCACAATCTGGCTCTGGGGTACTCAGAGGCCACTGACAAGGGCCTCGATTGGCCGCCATATTCTCCGCATCCGAGCACATGCGACTCCTGTTTGTGGGGTTGTGTTAAAGACGAGGTGTCCAGCAATAACTCCACAACCATACTTAGTGTGGAAACAGCCATTCAGGAGGACATCGACAATGTCGATGTTCCAACACTTCAGCGGGTGATGCAGAATTTCGCTGTTTGTCTGCACCACATTATCGCCAACGATGGCAGGCATCTTGAACAAGTCATAACCGAATATCTGCAGTGACGTTAATAAGTCGAGTAAAGTGTGTGCACTCCGTAGTTTCTAATCAGTTTACGTTTTTTTTCTTTTGATATAGTTCAATAATTGCCAACCTGTACGTACAGAAGTAAGGCAGTGACTTTGCTCCGTTTGATACTGCGAAACCATAGGCCTGGAAGACTGTGTTGGCCAAAGCATCCCAGTATGGAGTCAGAGGCAAATTATGTAAATGAAACTTCGACATCTCCTACTAACCTATAAATACGCCTCCAAGAAGACACTAACATAAGCCCACAAGAAAGTACCTGAAGTTTGAGAAGGAGCTCGCAGCTGTATCTTTGCTGCGACATAAAAATGAGCAGCGTTAATGACGATCAAATGACGTTACCATGCTGAGCAGGTAAATGAATGCCACATCGATACCCCTTAGGTCTTAACAACCAAAGTTTAGGTCTCCTTCTCTCCTAACAGTATGCGGATAACCAGCATGATGAGGGTGGTTCAGAGGATTGTGCGTTGGGCTTAGAAACGATACTCAGAGTTTGCAGGAGACAAGCGGAAGATCAGTCTTATTTCCTGAGAACATTACTTCCCGGCAGAGCCCCATGAAAGATAGGGTAGAGCTCGCAATGACATTGTGAGTTCATTTCTTACCTCAACGTGGATGATGTTTGTGAATGATTTTTTCAGCTATCTGAGACTCATATATTTCCTATATATGATTCCTAAGGCCATCCGCGTGCAGTTCTTTCATTAGTAATCGAAATCATCCGTCCCGCGTTCGAACACCGCAAGTGTTTAACTTTTGAATAAAATTCATGAGCAATAACGGCAGAAGACTTCCGACATAAAAAATCACACTCATTCAGCCAATGGTCTTGTCAAAAATGGCGGAGAAACGTGCAGAGGATCAGGGCAGTCTCTTGGCCTTCGGGTGTGAAACTGCCCCTACGGGTGGAAGAATGAGCAATGACCAACGGTATGAGGATGCAGAAACCAATGGAAACCACTGGACTAAAGACACATAATGTGCATCCACAGGACATGTAATTGAAAAAGTATTATCATGACCGCTAAATTGACAAAAGATTCCGGACTAGCAGCCCAAAACGGATCTCCCGGAGGGACTTCCAAGCGAGGGCTGACCGTGAGTCAGGTCTGGATAACCAAAGAAAGGATAACTTTCTATGAGTCGGAGCGTGCAATTCAGAAGTTTGAAAATAGTGGGGAAGCCGGAAATCTGTAAAGGAAAACACTAAGCCTCAATCCAGATATAATGGACCTCAGGGAAGTAAAATGGAAAGAAGACAAGGGTTTGTGGTCAGATGATTGCAGGATAATATCAACAGCATCAGAAAGTAGTATAATGGGAGTAGGAATCGTTACGAGTAGGAAGTTAGGGCACAGAGTAAGTTACTGTGAACAGGTCTGTGACTGAGTTGCTCCCATTAGAATTGACAGCAAGCAAATGCCGACAACGATATTTATTTCGACTTCTCAAACTGAAAACGAAGAGACAGAGAAAGTATATGAGGATATTGTACTGGTAATTCAGTACGTAAAGGTAGATATAAATGTAATATTCGTGAGGGGCAGGAATGTATTTGTAGCAAAAAATTAGAAGAAAATTTTACAGGAGAATATGGTCGTGGTACGAGGAATGAGAGAGAGGAGAAAGACTAATTGAGTCGTGCAATAAATGTCAGCTAGTAATACTTTCAATTGTCTTTTCACATAAAAAAACGTTCCATTAAACTTGAACGTTGTTGGTTTGTCAAAAAAAAATCTTTGCTTTCCCATAGTTTATCGGAAAAACCAAAGAAAATTGACTTGATTTCATCGTGGCGTGTTAAAAGGGCAGTAGTCCTCGACCTTTAAAAACATCTCTCAAATAGAAAACTTGAATTAAAGTTAAATTTTTTCAGCGACTAACTCACTGAACGCTGTTTCCACAGACAGTTACCACCCGATTGAATAATTTGCAAATATTTTCGGAAAGAGACAGTTTTGTTCATTTTAATGAAATTTGGCGTCTGTGGATTACTGCATCTTTAAGATTCTCCATTTCACTTATGAATGAATAAATAGGAAGTACAGGGAAGTTAAAGAATGGTGACTGCATGAAAAATGTGAAGAAATCGAAAATGAGTTGTTTGTCGGGAGTACTGATTAAGCATACAGAAAAATCAGAACAATCTTCGGTGAAATTCATAGCAGGGATGGTATCATTAAGAGTTCAATGGCAATCCCACTGTTAAATGCAGTGGACACAGAGGATAGTTAGAAAGAGTAAATTTAAGGCCTCTATGAAGGGGAGATCACGTAACTAATGAGGAGGTAATGAATAGCATTGGGGAGAAGAGAGGTTTGTGGCACAACTTGACTAGAAGAAGGGATCGGTTGGTAGGACATGTTTTGAGGCATCAAGGGATCACAAATTTAGCATTGGAGGGCAGAGTGGAGGGTAAAAATCGTAGAGAGAGACCAAGAGATGAATACACTAAGCAGATTCAGAAGGATGTAGGTTGCGGTAGGTACTGGGAGATGAAGAAGCTTGCACAGGATAGAGTAGCATGGAGAGCTGCATCAGACCAGTCTCAGGACTGAAGACCACAACAACAACAACAATGAAGGGGAGGACTTGTTTCAGACGTGATAGAAGAAGAAACGGAAGTTCATATAGAAGATACAGGGGATCCTATATTAGAATCAGAATTTAGAAGAGCTTTGCAACACTTAAGATCTAATAAGGCAGAAGGAATAAATAACACTCCATCAGAATTTCTAAAATCATGGAGTCGAATGGCAAAAAAAACGACTGCTCACGTTGGTGTAGAATGTATGAGACTAGCGATATACCATCTGGCTTTTGTGAAAACATCATCCACACAACGCCGAAGATTGCAAGAGTCAACAAGTGAGTGAATGAGCGCAAATTAGCTTAAAAGTTCATGCATCCTTGTTGTTAACAAGATTAATATGCAGAAGAATGGAAAAGAAAACAGACGATGTGTTAGATGACCATCAGTTTCCCTTTAGGAAAGATAGTGGACCTGAAAAAAGCGTTTGACAATGTCAAATCTTGCAAGATGTTAGCAATTCCGAGAAAAATAGGGTTAACCTATAGGGAAACATGAGTAATCAATATTATATATTAAAAAACTAAGTGTATAATATGCGTGCCGCTAAAACTCACCGAGCGAGATGGCGCAGTTGTTACCACACTGGATTCGCATTCGGGAGGACGACGGTGAAACCCGCCTCCGGCCATCCTGATTTAGGTTCTCCGTGATTTCCCTAAATGGCTTCCGTCAAATGCCGGGATGGTTCCTTTGAAAGAGCACTGCCGACTTCCTTTCCCATACTCCCCTAATCGGATAGGAGCGATAACCTTGCGGTTCGGTCCCCTCCCCCATATCAACACACCAACCATCTAAACCTCAGAAACGAGTCCTGCTATGATAAAGGGAGTTATATCGCATTGGAGCCCTCTGTCCCTACCCATGAAGACGGTTCCCTTTTTTGCCTGAAGGGCCTGCTTTTGCAGATACAAGTACTGGGAAATTTCGTCCTCTAGAAATTTCAACATTCCAGAACGTTTTTGAGAATATTTCAGAACATTCTAGAGTACTCCAGAGCATTCTACAACTTTCCAGAATGTTCCGGAATGTTTCACAATGATCCGGACTGTTGTGGAACGTTTAGGGACAGTCTGGAACATTCATGAAGATTCCAGTATGTTCTGGAACAGCCCAGAGCACTTCAGATCATTGTGGAACATTCCAGAACACTCTCAAATGTTGTGGAATATTCTAGAAAACTGTGGACTATCCGAAGCCTCTCTGGTACGTTTTGGTTGGGCTTCCTATTGATAGTGGTACACAGAGGAAGACCCGCTGTGGTTTCGAAAGTCAGTTTCTTATCGGTAATGAAGGGAGGAACTGAAAAAGTTGTGCAGTGAGTGAATAAAAACAAACAGTGAAATGTGAGTATTCAAAGTGATTATGTGATTGAATATAAATCGAAAACAAAGTGCGAAAAGTGTGCAAAGTGTACTCAGAGTATTTGCTAGTAAAATTTGATTTAATTTACATTTTAGACAATGCACAAACGTAAAATAGGAAGAGATATTGGCAATTCTGAAGCAAAAGGACGAAAACAGAGAGAACAGCGAAAAACGAAAAGGTGAAGCACGTTTAAGTTCCCAACGAACGACAACGAGCACCGTGAGAAGCGGAGAAACCGAAAAACAAGGAAATGAACGGATTGAAGAATCTTGAATTGCGACACAATCTTGTAATGAAAGACTGCGAACTCAAGCCAGCCATGAAAATATCACACTATGAGAAGTGCGCACGAGGACAAGTTGAGAGTACAACGTAACAAATGAAGCATTCCACTACGACCCGACGAAGGAGGATAACAAATACAAATACGTCATAATCGAAAAAAATAGATAACATCTACACAGTTTTACAATGCGAAAAAATTCATTAGAGATACACCAGGTTTCTGTTGCATGAATGGAAAAATTCGATTACCACCACTGTAAGCATCTCCGCAGGAATTTTTGCATTACACTGCCGGGGACACTTCGGAATAGAAAAACTTTCTTCAAAATATAAAAGCCTGCTTCCTAATGACTTCCATCGATGTCACTTCCATTAATACTAACATAGATGAAACCCATTGTGTTTTCTCCATCCAAGGATAAATCAGTCACAACATGGGATCATTACTACCACTACCTGACGAAGTCCATGAATTTCTGCAAGTACAGTGTATTTAATTGGAAATGAGGAAACAGAAATTGATCAGCGATGCACAAATATCTGTAGATTGAGACGGGAAGTAGCCCAAGATGTAAAGAGGAACTTACGCAAACACAATCAACCGATTCACATTTTAAAAAGAGTACTAGATCGAATGATTTCTGAGGATTGTACAGTTGTAGTTCGAGCCCAAAACAGACCACCAGGAGAACACGAACGTCGGTTTAATGGACCTGAGGTAGACGAATTTGCTATCATAACTGTGGATAGTTAAAACACCAGCCGTTACGAAATTGTACAACAAAGAAGAGAACGACTACAGTGCTTTGCAGAGACACACCGTTGACATCATGTCCTCCAATATCCATTAATATTTCTGCACGGAGAGGACGGATATCATTTCAAGCTGAAACTGTCATAGAAACAAACAAAAAAGTTACTTCCAAGGGGCTCTAAGCTTACCACTTAATGATCACATCATGTCCTCCAATATCCATTAATATTTCTGTACGGAGAGGACGAATATCATTCCAAGCTGAAACCGGCATAGAAACAACGAAAAAGTCATTTCTAAGGAGTTCTAAGCTTACTGCTTAATGATCACTTCATGTCCTCCAATATCCATTAATATTTCTGCACGGAGAGGACGAACATCATTCCAAGCTGAAACCGGCATAGAAACAAACAAAAAAGCCACTTCCAAGGGGCTCTAAGCTTACCACTTAATGATCACATCATGTCCTCCAATATCCATTAATATTTCTGTACGGAGAGGACGAATATCATTCCAAGCTGAAACCGGCATAGAAACAAAGAAAAAAGTCATTTCTAAGGAGTTCTAAGCTTACTGCTTAATGATCACTTCATGTCCTCCAATATCCATTAATATTTCTGCACGGAGAGGACGAACATCATTCCAAGCTGAAACCGGCATAGAAACAAACAAAAAAGTCACTTCCAAGAAATTCTAAACTTACCGCTTAATGATCACATCATGTCCTCCAATATCCATTAATATTTCTGCACGGAGAGTACGAATATCATTCCAAGCTGAAACTGGCATAGAAACAAACAAAAAAGCCACTTCCAAGGAATTCTAAGCTTACCACTTAATGATCACATCATGTCCTCCAATATCCATTAATATTTCTGCACGGAGAGGACGAACATCATTCCAAGCTGAAACTGGCATAGAATCAAACAAGAAAGTCACTTCCAAGGAGTTCTAAGCTTACCGCTTAATGATCACATCATGTCCTCCAATATCCATTAATATTTCTGCATGGAGAGGGCGAATATCATTCCAAGCTGAAACTGGCATAGAAACAAACAAAAAAGTCACTTCCAAGGAGTTCTAAGCTTTCCGCTTAATGATCAGAGGCAATGAAACAACAACCGTATTCTCAACACTAGCCATTTATTCCAGCAACTCCTGGTAGATGTGTACGCAAAAGGGAAGTGGAACTGTTGATTTACATAAGACTGAATCACAAGAAACTACGAACGGAATCATACGTCCACCTTCGAGACACAGTCTTAAAAGATGGAAGCATTGATGACATTTGAACAACGGTAATCTTACCCTCATCTTACATAGGGAGTCCGAGACAAATGCACGAATGCGCTCAAGATTCCTTGACATACATACGAAAATATGGACAATCTGACCTCTAAATAACATCCACGCGCAATTCGTCCACATGCAACTCGTCGTGGCCAGTAATCACAGAATAACTAACACACGGAGATGCCCCCATGCATCTACACGACGTAATAACCCGAGTTTTCCGAAAAAGCAAATGAACTTTATTGAAGTCATCACAAAATACAACGGACACAACTGAACGGCAAACACGACTGCTTCACACACACAACCTCATACCTCTACACAACAGAGTTCTTCCCAAGGATATCGACTAAATCATCCAAGCTGAATTTCCCAATTCACAAGAAGATCCGGAACGGTACGAAATAGTAGTGAAAAACATGATTCACGGACCATGCGCTCCACTAAAACCCAAATATCAATGTATGAGTGACGGAAAATGCACAAAAAAATACCCCAAACCTTACTTGGACGACACACACCAAAGTTGATGGCTATCCCAAATACAGAACATCACCCGATAACGTTGGTTTCACAGTAAAGAATACGAATACCACGCAGCGACGAACTGGAAATAGATAATCAATGGGTATTACCATATAATACACTACTTAGAAAAATGTTACAAATGGTTCAAATGGCTCTGAGCACTATGGGACTTAACTTCTGAGGTCATCAGTCCCCTAGAACTTAGAACTACTTAAACCTAACGAACCTAAAGATATCACACACATTCATGCCCGAGGCAGGATTCGAACCTGCGACCGTAGCGGTCGCGCAGTTCCAGACTGTAGCGCCTAGAACCGCTCGGCCATCCCGGCCGGCAAAAATGTTACAAGCACACATAAATTTCGAATACTCTATTCACTGAAGTCCATCAAATGTATCTGTAAATGTGAACAAAGGCAGTGACATGATAGTATTTCAAATGACTAAAGACAGTGAACAACAAAACAGAAACGACGAGGTCCTCATGTAACAAATGGGAAGATGCATCAACAGCAACGAAGACAGAGTGGCGGATTTTCGGTTTCCTCATACACGAAGGCGAACCAGCTGTGCAACATCTAGCAGTGCATTTGGAGAACGAACAGAAAGTTTGTTTTACAAAAGACATTGCCAGGAAAACTGCAAGCGAACCACCTCAGAACAATATATTAACAGCTTTTTACCAACTGTGCCAAACGTATCCATTCGCGAAAACGTTACTTTATGCTGGCGTCCGCACCTATTATATGTGAAACAGAACAAGAAGAATGGTTCAAAGACGAAAACAAGGAATTGAAATAGAAGCTCATCCAGGAATAATGAAAACTGGCGTAGTAGTCCAAATATACGCCACACATCCGAAGAACGCCGAATGTTTCTATCGCCGTATGTTGCCACACGGAATATGGGGACCAACAAGTTTCACAGACCTTAACACCATTGACGGTTACTTATGCCAGATGGGCAGAGAAGACGGGGGCAACGCTGAGGACTACTGGAAAATGACAAACACTCGGAATTAACACTACAAGAAGCCTCCTCACAGCCTCAGCTGAAGAAATTCTGACAACATGTAACCCATCGAATCCAAAACAGCTAAGGGACTCCTTTAAAGCAGTACGAGGGATGATATGCTATACCAATTCCGACATGCTCGTCGTGAACTGACCATCGAATCCAACGACGACATTTTCAATGACCGCTCATTCGCCTAGAAGATAAGTAACTAGCAATAAACAATCAGACCTTAGTACAACTTAGGATGCAAGCTCCACGTCAAGGTACTGTCAGTGTGCTAAACTTCAAAGCTGCAAAGGAAAAAAAAACTGCAACATCAGCGAATATTTCAATATACTACAAGAAACCACTCCTCAATGACAATCAAAAGGAAATTTATGTTATCATGGACCGGGTCGACAACAACACTGACTGAATTATTTACTTGGGCGCACCAGGCGACACCGAGAAAAGTTTCTAATAAATATACTGCTGATGGAAATACGTGCTAAACAACACATCACACTTGGACATGGCATCGTCCGGCATTGCGGCCACTCTTATGGAACGAGGAAGAACTGCCCATTTAGCCCTACAGCTACAGTTGAATATAGCCGAAGAGCAATTCCTGGTATATAAAATCTCAAGAGCATCTGGACGGGGTGAACTTCTGAAGCAATTTAAAATTATCTCCTTGTACGGTTGAGGAATGGCACATAAGAAATCACTTGAAGCCATTGACAACACATTACAAGATTTGCGAGGAAACACTGAAGTGGTGGCAGGAGTTCTACTCACACTCTCAGGAAATTTTCGACAAACACTTCCAGTTATCCCTAAGTAAACACCAGCAGACGAGATCATTATATGCTGCGACACATACAAATACTGCCACTAACAAAAAATATGAGAGGTGAGCTATAGGAAGTCGAAACTCTAGTACCTCCCGCCGCGGAAGTCGAACACACGCCAGAACAAATGGACGTGGACGGCCCATAGAGGGCGCCACCGCTACACCACGTGCACACCGCGGCCAATAGCCGTTCCCTCCGGTTTCGTATATAGGGACCCGCTCTGCCTAGTCCAGACCCCTCCTACCAACTTTGATCCTCCCGCCCTCCTCCTGTGCTTGCTCCTCTCGGCACCCCTCCACCCCTGGGCCTCCCCCCCCCCTTTCCCTCTCCTCCTGCCCCCATCTCCTCAGCCATTGGCATCCTTTTTCTCCCCTCTCCCCCACCTCACCCCTGTTCCACTCTTTGCAGGTCCCCGGACTCGCACACGCTCAGTGGACATTCGCGCGCCGGAGATCACCGCCATCAGTGTTTCGTGTGTGCCGTCATGTTTAGTGTTCAGCGTTTCACCGTCACACTCCATCATTCACCAGTGCCATCGTCTTCTTCAGTGTTTGTGCGTCGTATCAACAGTTTACAGTGTGGATTATCGTCGAGTGTGACCGGCTCCGTGTTTGTCTTTATGTGTCTACTGTTTTATTGCCACCGTTCTGTAACTTATGTGTCTTTTCAGTGTTTCTTCTCTTTGTGTATCCTCTGGCTGAAGAGCGGCGTTGTATGCCGCTGCCAGCCTACCTGATTGTTAAGGTGTTAAAATCACAATAAAGTAAAAAAAAAAAAAAAACCTAGTCCAGTCAGTCTGGTACTCGCTCTGGATTGCGTCTCTATCTCGGCGGTACCGCATTCTGGTCGTTGCTCGTTGTTGACATTGGCCTGGCTCTGGTTCCGAGTGGAATTACTGCTGGTGTTTGTTGTTGTGGTTTCTACAAGCCTCCGTTGCTTATCTCGTCTTTGTTGTGTCGGTCGTAGTCGGCCATTGTCGGTTGTCTTTGGTCTGTCGTCCGACTCTACCTTGTGTTTATCCGGTGGTGCGTGCTCCACCGCCAGCGGCTTCCCCGCCTGGCGGCTCCGAGCCGCAGCCCAAGGCGTTCCCGCGGTTGGTTTTGGTTACTACAGAGACGACTGCACATTTTGCTCAACAACCTATACAAACAGTCGAAGGCACATGTACCACTGAGCAGACGACCGGTCTTGTTAAACTCAAGGGTCATTTATGCAACATAGCGAATGCTGAAAACGAAGTGATCGACCAAGTTTATCCAACAATTGTTCACAACTATACGCATCTGGACTCGCTATTTGAAACAGCAAGTTTGGCACCAAAAAATAATATTGTCGCCTATACCAACTTTAATATTCAAAAGAAAATTCCCGGTGAAGAGAGAATATACAAATCGATCGGCACGATGGTAAACGATGAAGGAAGTATGAACTTCCTTACAGAATTTCTAAACTCTTTGCAAGTATCAGGACTGCCATTACACTGCCTTCGACTTAAAATTTGATGTCCCATCATGCTACTCAGAAATCTCAACTCACCAATGCTAACTATGGAACAAGGATGATCGTCAAACAGCTATCGAAGCCGAGCTTATGACTGGAAAGTGCAAAGGACACACACTATTTTTCCCTCAAAATATCACCGATCTCTACTAAAGAGCCATTCCAGTTTAAGACTGCTATTTACAATTAAATTAGCCTACAGTTTTACAATTGACAAAGCGCAAGGACGGACTTTAAAATATTGCGGCATCAACCTCAAACAGTCCTGCTTCTCTCATGGTCAACTGTACGTAGCTTGCTCTAGAAATTCGAAGAATTTGTACATGTATACCCCGGATAACAAATTGAAAAATGTTTTTATGAACAAGTATTCTAAATAGTTAGAATATGTCTTCAATAATTTTTTTACCTCTTATACGCTAACAAGTATTTTAAACATGTGTATGCAATTAAATTTTTCTACGTCTTATGCATTAACCCTTATAATGCGTTTTCAATAAAAAAATTTCATCTCTTATACTTTAACGTTTACTCTCTTATTCCAACTACTATACAATCTCATATAAACTCCTGGAGCGAATCCGGGTAGCTAGTATACAATATGTACAAGAGCCAAGAGGGAACAATAATGCGGAAAACCAAGAACCATATGTTCAGTTTGAAAAAGATGGAAGACAGGGGCGTAGTCTTTCTCCACTTCTGTTGACTCAGTACATCAAAGAAACAATGGTGGAACTAAAAAGATGAACTCAACACTGGAATTAAAATTCAAGGTGAAAGGAAATCAAGTTCGCTGATGGCATTATTGTCCTCAGTGATTGTGGAGAAGTACTACAGGATGGCCGGCCGGGGTGACCGAGCGGTTCTAGGCGCTACAGTCTGGAACCACGCTGCTACTACGCTCGCAGGTTCGAATCCTGCCTCGGGCAAGGATGTGTGTGGTGTCCTTAGGTTAGTTAGGTTTAAGTAGTTCTAAGTTCTAGGGGACTGATGACCTCAGAAGTTAAGTCCCATAGTGCTCAGAGCCATTTTGAACCATTTTTTGAACTACAGGATGTTCTGAATGGCATCAACAGTCTATTGAGTACGGAACATGTATTGACGGTAAATAGAAGAAAGACGAAAGCAGTTAGAAGTAGCACGATAGAGAACATCGTGAAACTTAACATGAAGATTGGTGACCACGAAGTAGGTGAAGTTAAGGAATTCCGCTACATGGGCACCAAAAGATGACAGAGGCGGCAAAGATGACATAAGAAGGACATCGATTGCAATTGTTTCTGTGAGATGAAGAGCTTGGCACAGGAAAGGAATTCTTTGCGGACCACTTCAAACCAGTCAGGAGACTGACGCAAAAAAAGGCCATGCTCTGAGTACAAAACCTCTTCCATGGACAGGCTACTGAAAAACGACCGCTAGAAGGAAAGAAGACTAAAGTTTGTCGTCGAGATGTCCCCCAGTTCATTATAAACGGAAGAAAAATTGAGATTCATAAACTATAGGGAAAGAAATCGTGAACATTCTTTTCGGAGTATCTATTCATTTATTCGTTTTGTGCGACCTCAAAATATTCTTGAAAGGTTTGAACGCCATCCTCCCGATCGCGAAGCAAGTGTCTTAACACCGTTTCATTTCACTCGTCGGAGGTCCTCAGTTCTCACCAATGTTTTGCAAACATTTCTGCGACTGTAACTTCATAGAGAAACAAACGGTGGCATCATTCAGTTTAAAGTTCAACTGCAAGGGCGACAGCCTGAACAGTTTTTTCAAGAGAAACTTGGGGAAAGTCACTGGGAAAATTACCACTAATTCAGGGCTGTTGCTCATCTCCTGCATGCATTGAACGTAGCCAGTCAATACAAACAATCCCGACGAGCTCTTTTATACTAACAACTCGACCCAATCTTACATCTGAGATCGCTTGCCTTGGGCCTCCTCTGGATGGTGCTTTACATAAGTAGTGTTCATTCTGCATCCACATCTTTAGGCAACATGTGGTACAGACTCCAATGGTTATCCTACGCATGGGCAACTACATAGTCACCATTCGATCCTAGGTGGGTTAACTGTAGGGTATCCTCTGTTGGCACATACAAAGTATCTTTCGTATGATGCGTTACTACCACGTAACATACATCGGTGAAATGTGTGTCCTACATAGAAAGCATTGCTACAGTATTGTACAGAATGTAACTGAAAGAACTACAGACTGAGATGAACAGAAATAATACTTCATTCAAACACAATAATTACCTGAGGTTACCACGATTCATGATAGTCACGTGGGCATTATAAACGGCGGGAATACAACCAGGAAACGGTGGGACATGGTTCTTAATAGCATGTGTAATCATCACGGGCAAGCGATGCATGCAGTGCAACCTGCACCCGTGCCGGCTACAAGGTTGGTAACGAGTTCTTCTGATACGGCGTTCCATTCCTGCACCAGCGTTGTTAACAGTCAGTCGTTGGTAGATGTGGACGTGCTGCAGTGTGTCACCCCAATGTACCCCACACGTGCTCAATGGAATTCAAGTCAGAGGGACGGGCAGCCCAGTAGATTTGCCGAACACGCTCTCTTTCCCAGAACTCCTCCACCTGCGCAGTTCGGTGCGGTCGCGCATTGTTAGCCACAAAAATGAAGTCTTAGCTGAATGCACTCCCAAAGTCACACATGTGGGAAAGGTGGACAGTGTCAAAATAATGTTAACTGGTGAAAACACCGTGTTCAAAGATCTGGAGTCAGTTCGCTCATGCACAGTATGCCTTCCCAAATCATAACACATGGACCACCAAAACCTTCACGTTCACAATGTTCCTGGCTGGTGAGGTGTGGGAACACTTAATGCACACAGGAACAGTGTCGATGTGCAGAGGCATTATGTTGCAGGGGCGTACTGTCCTCCAAACTTTGAACACGGTAGACTCACTGGTCTGTGTTTGTGATATTGTTATCATTCCCTACACAACCGATAGAATTAAATTTTCCGTGAGGCCTCAGAGTCTTATCTTTATCTCTGATAATGGTACAAGCTGAAGAAATGAATTAAAATCTGTGCCAAGGCTAGGTCTTGATCTGAGCAGCTGTGTTGGCTGTACTGGTGCGGAGGTGTAATGGGTAGCACACATTCCTAGTAAGCAAGGAGATCTGGGTTCAAATGGTTCAAATGGCTCTGAGCACTATGGGAATTACCTGCAGTGGTCATCAGTCCCCTAGAACTTAGAACTACTTAAACCTAACTAACCTAAGGACATCGCACACATCCATGCCCGAGGCAGGATTCGAACCTGCGACCGTAGCGGTCGCGCGGTTCCAGACTGTAGCGCCTAGAATCGCTCGGCCACTCTGGCAGGCGATCTGGGTTCAAGTGGCACACATTTTAATTCATTTCCTCAGCTCCTACCATTTTAGTAGATCATCCACATATGCATGTTTTCAGTGTTGTATTTGGCCATCTTTATGGGTGATAATGGGCGGTCGCATCGAAGAGCATAGCTGGAGAAGCACTTGCAGTGAGAGGATCTTCGGCGAATGGACTGGCCTGTCCGTTCCGCCCATTAAAAATTCCATCGAGCGCAAATGAGATGCGTTGGGGAGATATATATCAACATGTCCAAATACACTAGCGATCATCCAGCAGTTGTAGGTCTCGTTGATGGCGTAATACAACGCCCTGTCACAAAACTCAACCCTGTAGTCAGCATGGGAGCACGCTAGAAGGCAAGCATTTCCGTCTATGTTGATGACACACCCTATTAAGAACCATGTCGATGCCCAGGGGGCAATCATAAATCGCCGTGGGTTCAGTGTCACATCATAGCCGTTCGTCTTATTGCATATTTCTTTGAGTTGCCCTCTGTACTGTACTGTACTCTATTGTACTATACTATATTGTAACAGCTCTTTACATATGTGGTAGAAGTTTCATTGTGCTGTGTTACTTGGCTGTGGCACATCATGCGAAAGATACTATCGGTCGTAATTTTTGCAAACCTGTGTAGTTACCGACCCAAGAGCCTCCTACTGACCAACAACACATCGACTGACTACTGGGAAACACACAGTTTCTTGCAGACATTCTAATCGCCTTTCTGTGTCCCTTCCATGCCACTGTCTTTCTCGCCACAGGCAACACCTTCACCACTATATCCCGCAGTCTTCGGATCCATAGTGACCTCAAAAGACAGCCCCACAGGGGACATCATTCACATGTTCCTGCAGCTGATGTCACTAACCCACTAATGGAGTTGCTCCTGCTGACACTGCATCGTGCTCATCCCTGGGGTCGAACGACCCCAGGCATATGAACCAAGGCAGCGAACCAAGGACAGTCCATTTTCTTGCCAGGCGATCCACTGCTACATCTTTTCCTCTGATGTGGTGGGGCCATATTAGAAGTCTAAGCTAGGCAGCCGCGATTCCGGGGGTACACCGATTCGGTAGGAGCACCAAACCAGATGTAGCACATCAGTTGTTTAGAGACTGCAAATGCTCATTATGGGTTAGCATACTACAGAACGAAATTCGCCAAGGACGTGAAAGCAACCATTGTTTCATTTAAGCTGCTGCAAAGTACACTACTGGCCGTTAAAATTGCTACATCAAGATGAAATGCAGATGATAAACGGGTATTCACTGGACAAATATATTATACTAGAACTGACATTTGATTACATTTTCACGCAATTTGGCTGCATAGATCCTCAAATCAGTACCCAGAACAACCTCCTCTGGCCGTAATAACGGCCTTAATACGCTTGGGCATTGAGTCAAACAGAGCTTGGATGGCGTGTACGGGTACAGCTGCCCATGCAGCTTCAACACGATACTACAGTTCATCAAGAGTAGTGACTGGCGTCTTGTGACGAGCCAGTTGCTCGCCCACCATTGACCAGACGTTTTCAGTTGGTGAGAGATCTGGAGAATGTGCTGACCAGGGCAGAGCAGTCGAACATTTTCTGTATCCAGAAAGGCCCGTACAGGACCTGTAACGTGCGGTCGTGCATTATCCTGCTGAAATGTAGAGTTACGCAGGGATCGAATGAAGGGTAGAGCCACGGGTTGTCAGAGTGAACAAGAGGTGACCGAGACGTGTAACCAATGGCACCCCATACCATCACGCCGGGTAATACGCCAGTACGACGATGACGAATACACGCTTCCAATGTGCGTTCTCCGCGATTTCGCCAAACACGGATGCGACCATAATGGTGCTGTAAACAGAACCTGGATTCATTCGAAAAAATGACGTTTTGCCATTCGTGGACTCAGGTTCGTCGTTGAGTACACCATCGCAGGCGCTCCTGTCTGTCATGCAGTGTCAAGGGTAACCGCAACAATGGTGTCCGAACTGATAGTCCAAACTGATGCAAACGTCGTCGAACTGTTCGTGCTGATGGTTCTTATCTTGCTAACGTCCCCATCTGTTGACTCAGGGATCGAGACGTGGCTGCACGATCCGTTGCAACCATTCGGATAAGATGCCTGTCATCTCTACTGCTAGTGATACGAGGACGGTGGGATCCAGCACGGCGTCCCGTATAAGCCTCCTGAACCCACCGATTCCATATTCTGCTAACAGTCATTGGATCTAGAACAAAGCGAGCAGCAATGTCGCGATACGATAAACCGCAATCGCGATACGCTACAATCCGACCTTTATCAAAGTCGGAAACGTGATGGTACGCATTTCTCCTCCTTACACGAGGCATCACAACAACGTTTCACCAGGCAACGCCGGTCAATTGATGTTTGTGTATGAGAAATCGGTTGGAAACTTTATTCATGTCAGCACGTTGTAGGTGTCGCCACCAGGGCCAACCTTGTGTGAATGCTTTGACAAGCTAAGGATTTGCATATCACAGAACGTTCTTCCTGTCGGTTAAATTTCGCGTCTATAGCGCGTCATCTTCGTGGTGTAGCTATTTTAATGGCCAGTTGTGTAAATACTTCTAGAAAGTAATCTTCAGTAGAAAGGACAGTCGTGCTCAGAACAAGTTCTACACCTGAATAATTCAGTGAAGTACTTTAGCAACAAGCAAACAAGGTAGGTGTCACTACTTTTGTCAGATTCGAAACTGCATGTGAAACATAGGTTGATAAACTCTCTGCAGACAGAAGCTGAATTTGAATTGGATCAAAAGTCAAGGGATAGCGATATGCACTATGCAGATACCGGCAGTATCCCGTACCCAACATATGAAAGGGCAGTGCACTGGCAGAGCTGTCACTTGTACTCCGGTGATTCATGAGAGAAGATATCCGATGTGATCATGGCCGCTCGACGGGAAGCATCACACTTCGAACGCGGATTGGTAGTTGGAGCTAGACGCATTGGACGTTCGGAAATCGTTACGGAATTCAATATTCCGCCGTCCACAGTGTCAAGAATTTGCTGCGAATTCCAAATTTCAGGCATTGCCTCTCATCACGGACAACCAGTGGCCGACGGCCACCATTTAATGGTTGAGAGCAGCTTCGTTTGCGTAGAGTTGTCAGTGCTAACAGACACCTACATCTACATCTACATCCATACTTCGCAAGCCACCTGACGGTGTGTGAAGGAGGTTTCTTTGAGTACCTGTATTGGTTCTCCCTTCTATTCCAGTCTCGAGTTGTTCGTGGAAAGATAGATTGTCGGTATGCCTCTGTGTGGTGTCTAATCTCTCTGATTTTATCCTCATGGTCTCTTCGCGAGATATAGGAGGGAGCAATATACTGCTTGACTCCTCGGTGAAGGTATGTTCTCGAAACTTGCTCTTGCAGAGTCTTAGACTGGAGTTTATCTATCATCTCCGTAACGCTTTCGCGATTACTAAATGATCCTGTAACGAAGCGCGTTGCTCTCCGTTGGATCTTCTCTATCTCTTCTATCAAACCAATCTGGTACGAATCCCACACCGGTGAGCAGTATTGAAGTTGCGGGCGAACGAGGGTACTGTAACCTACTTCCTTTGTCTTGGATTGCATTTCCTTAGGATTCTTCCAATGAATCTCAGTCTTTGATCTGCTTTACTGACGATTAATTTTATACAGTCGTCCCATTTTAAATCACTCATAATGCCTACTGCCAGATAATTTATGGAATTAACTGCTTCCAGTTGTTGACTTGCTATATTGTAGCTAAATGATAAAGGATCTTTCTATGTATTCGTAGCACATTACACTTGTCTACATTGCGACTCAATTGCCATTCCCTGCACCATGCGCCAATACGTTGCAGATCCTCCTGCATTTCAGTACAATTTTCCATTGTTACAACCTCTCGATATACTACAGCATCATCCGCAAAAAGCCTCAGTGAACTTCCGATGTCATGTACAAGGTCATTTATGTATATTGTATATAGCAACGGTCCTACGACACTCCACTGCGGTACACCTGAAATCACTCTTTCTTCGGAAGACTTTATTCCATTGAGAATGACATGCTGCGTTCTGTTATCTAGGAACCGTTCAATACAATCACACAATTGGTTTGATAGTCCACATGCTCTTACTTTGTTCATTAAACGACTATGGGGAACTGTATCAAAATCATTGCGGAAGTCAAGAAACACGGCATCTACGTGGGACCCGTGTCTATAGCCCTCTGAGTCTCGTGGACGAATAGCGCGAGCTGGGTTTCACACGATCGACAGACGTGAAATAATCGCAGAAATCGATGTGAGGCGCACGACGAACGTACTTGACGTTCATGGGCTACAACAGCAGACGACCTACGAGAGTTCCTTCAGTGACAGCAGGACATCACCTGCAGCGCCTCTCCTGGTCTCGAGATCGTATCGATTGGACCGTACACAACTGGCAAACCGTGGTCTTGTCAGATGAGTCCCGGCTTCAGACGGTAAGAGCTGACGGTAGCGTTCGAGTGTGGCGCAGACCCCACGAAGCCATGGACTCAAGTTGTCAGCAAGTCACTGTGCAAGCTGGTGGTGGCTCCATAATGGTGGCTGTGTTTTCGTGGAATGGACTGGGCACTCTGGATGTTCGGCTGCCTGGAGACCAATTGCGGCCATTCATGGACTTCAGGTACCCAAACAACGATGGAAGTTTTATGGATGACAATAAGCCATGTCACCGGCCCAAAATTGTTTGAGATTCAGTTGAAGAACATACTGGAGACTTCGAGCGAATGGTTTGGCCACCCAGAACGCTCGACATGAATCCCATCGAACACTTATGGGACACAGTCAAGAGGTCAATTCACGCACAAAATACTGCACGGGCAAAACTTTCACAATTATGGACGGCCGTCCGGAGTGGCCGTGCGGTTCTAGGCACTGCAGTCTGGAGCCGAGCGACCGCTACGGTCGCAGGTTCGAATCCTGCCTCGGGCATGGATGTGTGTGATGTCCTTAGGTTAGTTAGGTTTAAGTAGTTCTAAGTTTCGGGGGGACTTATGACCTTAGCAGTTGAGTCCCATAGTGCTCAGAGCCATTTGAACCATTTTGAATTATGGACGGTTGTAGAGGCAGCATGGCTCAATATCTCTGCAGGGGACTTAAAACGACTCGTTGAGCCCATACGGAAGCACGTGATTTTATGGAAATTTGATGTCGCAAAAACAATGTAATTCACAAAAATGTGCACTTATCTATTTATTTAGGGTAAATAACTTCAAATCAGAATAACTAATGTAAAGTAAATGGATTCTTGGATGAATCTCTCTCTCCTGCCTGATAGCCCTTATACTGAGACAACGCACTATAGCTGCCTCCCTTCCGTATCATTAATTAATGTTTCTTTTGTGTAGACAAATGTGATGTATCTCTTATGTATTAGCTTTAGAATGACTCGCAACTAAATTAATGTAAATTGGTTAAGTCTCGTGAGTCCTCATTTTAACAGTTCTCCTAATAGATCTAAGATACATGAAATGTTTTGTTTTAATGTTACAACCAACTACCAATACGAATTTAACAGATCGTGGTGTGGAAATGGCCGAAATTAGTATTCTTCCATTTACTCATTTTCGACTTGCTACTGCGTCTCTGAGATTAACTGCCGACCATCATGAAGCGTGTTGCAAACTTGAATGCAAGCGCGGAATCTTAAGTGATCTGGCCACTGTCTCCAAGCTATGAATCCATTTCGCCCGTAAATAACAGATGCCGGCCAAGCAATTTTAGTGGTTATAGTAAAACATGTAGTCTTTTGTACATTTTACAGTATTCTAGAAGTCAATTTTTCCACTTACAAATGCATCCACTATCATCAACAGCCTTCTGATCCCGTTAATTTTAACAGTTTTATTTACAGTTATTAATTCCTATTTCTACTTAAAACCAAATTAGTATTCCTTTTGTAATATTTCGTGAGCAGATGCCTCAATACCACGTCGAGCTGTTGCAGTGCGCCGGTCAAAAGGAGGTCAACACGCTATTACGCGGTATCCCATGACCTTTGTCACCGCAGTGTACTAACAGAGCAATTAGAAGTAAAAGAACGTAGAATTATGAGAAAAATATTACGAGCGAGAATAAAGATGAAATGATAAGTATTTCTTCGAAACGCGATTAGTCCACAAATAAAAATTTTACAGCAGAAGCAAAAAACTAATATTAGGAAAAGTTGTGGAGTAAATTACGATTTCTGCATTAGAGTTTATTAAACTTCAAAAGTTAGAAGAATGGAATGTGTGAGACTAATCTCACTCTTTATTTAAAGGCAGTGTTGTCAACTGAATTTTTGAAATCTGTGGTCATTTCACGTTTTGCACCAGCCGAATTGACATAATGTGAATCGAAATAAATTTACATATAAAAACACCAATCCAATCATTGTCTTTCATTTACACCAATAAGACGCAACACAAGCGAAACAGGAATAAGTGCCCAGTTGTACTTGAAAGAAAACAATCAAAATTAGTTATTTGACTGAATGGTTGCTTACTATAACGGTTTACATATTGTCTTTTGTAGCAAAATTAAGCATGCCACATTCAACAATTGTTAAAGAATACAGCCGTAATTTTTTTCGAACTTGTAAATTATAATATAGATTGTTTTCCTCGAAATTATCTAAAAGTTTTGTAAGCAGTTAAACTGAAATTATTAATAATTCTTCTCAAATCTTAGTTAATTTATTGTTTGAAAATAATTGTAAAATTCATTTTTACAATTGGAACGCGAATCATATTTTGTAATCACTAACGTAAACGTCATTTCGGTTTTCCCATGTTTTAATTAAAAAACAGTGTTGAAAATGTGCTGAGTATTATTCTTTCAAACGTTCTTCAAAGCATCTGACATCCTGGTTCCTCCTCCAAGCAATCACACTCAACATCATCAGCTTCGTCTTCCACATTGGCTACCACACAATCCCTCTGAAGTACGTCAACATAAAATTTTAAGAAATCATCTTCAATCCAAGTATTACCAAATCGTTGTTTCAGATGGTCGAATAAATCCCTCTTTTTTGTGATTTTGTTGGATATACCAGACACACAACATTTGGGTGACGGATCTGATCCGTTGCTACACCTCTTTTTAGCAAGGTCATATAACTTTTCGACGGATCATCCAAACCATATGAGGGCTCCATCCTAAAAACAAACGGATTTTTTCCCCTTCAGTTTCTTTTTGGGTATAACCCGTTTCATGTCTCTTATCCCCACCGGCTCCCTCAAATTTTGACAGATACCCTTGAGTTCAGAACATTGAAGTTTCCCAATTTTCTGATAATTCCTGTGACATTTTCCAGGAGTTAGTATTTCAGATTGCTCAATAAGGCTGTTTTCCACAGCACTAAAAAGTCGATCTGCAGGTAATGTAATGCGTATATCCTTTACTGAGTACGGAGATTTTTTTAACCGCAAAATAATCTTATTGTTAAAGAGTTTTCTTCATATCTATGGTTGCTCAGAGCGTCCATCAAGGCTGAAGCTACTTTGTTTGAACCTCTATGAACCTGGTCGTCAGTCCAGCAGCAAAAGTTTGGAGATTTATTGTCAGTATCCGTACTACAGAGAGCATAAAATGACAGTTGCCGTGCGTAATAAGCCTACCAATAGCGAGTTTTGGCAGAGGTTGGACTTGCTGCAGATCAAAGCATTAAGACAAGCTGTTGGGCAAATTCTCTTTCATAATGTTGTAAAACTGTTTGGCTCTCATTTTATGAGCAGCGAGCTGTGCTCGCGCCATTTGTCTTTTGACCAACTCTCTAGCTAGTTTTATTTAAAGTTTCATTCTGCAGCTGTAACTACAAACATCCACTGCAGGATCACCAAACCCCAAATTAAATTGTTTTTGAGAATATGTTGCTGAAGAACCACTTTTTTACTTTTAATGAATCAGGGCACTTTCATTACACATTAAAATTTTTTTTTTATATTTAAGTCTGAAGAAAGATACAGACTATTACCTTTTTGTCTGCTATAGTGTCTTTCTCTAGCCTTAAAATTTGCAATGAATTGTATCACATTATCTTTCTTTGCAAAGGTTTGTTTTGTTCTGCGATCCCCCCCACCCTCGTTTTTCACAAATGGCATTACCAGCAATTGCCGAGGAAGCAATGCTATTAAGTCGAGTTGTTCTTATTCCAAGCAGAGTTCTAAAAAACTTGGAACAAACAGGAACTTACATACCGGCCAATCTAACATGAAACTTTGTAGTTTGAGTCTTGTGTTTTCCATCCAATTTCCGCGAACGTCATCGTTTCGGATTGGAGACAGCCACAAATGAAGACAGAATCCTGTCCTCTGTAGTTTACTTAATTATCTGTATACTTTCATCCTATTTCTGATTAGATGGTATACGGGGATGGTACAGCAGTTGAATCTTCCCTCTTTGTGTTCACAAGGAGGCTCAGACTCCAACATTTCAGGTTTCTTATCACGGTATATGAGAGAGTTAAATAGTACACGTTTAAGTGGATTCCTATCCAGAAATTAAAGCGAAACACATAGTTAGCATATGTAGTAAAATCTATTTAGCAGAAAATATCATAAAAAATTATCTTTTAAAACATCTTACCTCTCCATCTGTGCCATCTTCCTTTCCACAACGCCCTTCTACCGCTTCCTAGATCCAGAGCACTGGACCCCTACACATACAACTTCTTCCACGTCAGTCATATTTTTCACGAACAGTAAGCTCCCACATAAACAAGATACTGGCCAATCAGTCTGTTTTATGCGACAGTGCGCTGGCTACAACAACAAGTGGTACTGGTATACAACAGATACATTGCAGTGAATTTTTAAAACTCATTCTGTGCTGGCGCTACAGCTTTTATTTATCTTACTGAAAAAAAACTTTCGTTAGCAATCGGCAGTAAATGAACTCATCGCGATCTGAACCATTTTCACTGATGGACTTCCTGCACTTTGAACTGAAATTCAAATTTTGCTCGTGATTCAAACAGTTATAAATATCGTTTTGAATGAAAACAACAGCATAGCTCGATATGGCACACTCTGTACAGTAGAAATTAGCTTCAATTTAATTTTTGATAGCAAGTGGACTTATCGCGTTTTGAAACGTCACTCCTCAAATACGTCAGCCGCAACCAAACGCAGAAATCTGTGGCCAGCCACTAGAATATCATTCTTACAAAGACTATGTCCGATTCATGGGCTACAAGAAAAGACTGGATCGAGAGAAGCTATCCCATCAGATTTACATATTCTTGGAAAATAAGGTTGCTGAACAAGCTTTTAAAAACAAAAATAAAACGGGCTCACTGCATTAAGATCGATAGACGTACAGGACCTAGATGCAATCTGAATATTTCCAAAAGCATGTGAAGTTCCGAGGAAGAATAGAGAAGGCGCAGACAACATATGATTGGAGTTATGAAAACATGTTCACTCGTTGCGCATGAGAGAATATTGGGAGGGAAAGAAGGCCGCCAAGTTATGACTTCACATTGTCCAAAGACAGAGTCCTAAACCGATTGCCGTGGCACACTGGCGTACCGCCACAAGGTAAAGGGTACACGCGAACATTTGCATATTGTTGTGAGAAATTAAGGGAATTCGATTTTACAAAAATGGAGAATTTCTGTGATTTTAAAGAAATTAAATGTAATTGATTTCCTTCGAATTTGAGATGGTCCTCATTCACTCTTTTAATTATCTGATATACGCTGATAACTGATACACTAGCATAGAAATTAAATGTGATTCATTTACTCATTATTGTTGTCATTACTTTGCTTACCTTAAGTTAATTGTATTCTCGGCTGCGCCACTGCACTGGCTATGCTGCTAGGATGAGAACACTTCGTAACTCCCCATGTTTTGAGTGCGGTTGGCTGCACGTGTTTTTTCCTAAAATTCCGAGGATTAGCAAAAATATCTTCCGCTTATTATTTTTATTGCTTGTTTTGGTATTTGTTACAGTTTGTAGCCGATTCTTAAATTTCATTGCTGTTTTCGTTCGCCGCCAACGGACTACCACGTCGTCAAACAACAATACCGTATATCAATTCAGCAAAACCGTTGTCATTCCATCCGGGACTTTGCCCTGTTTAAGTATTTCAGTTATTACAGCTGTGCTCTGCAGCAGCGCAAATATTGCGATTGAAACGCCAGCATTTTCTATTACAGTGAAACCAAACTTCAGATATGAGGTTTTGATTGCCTTGGTTGTGTGTAGATACACTGGATTACTAGTTTCGACTGGACTAAGCTGCCATTTTCAGATTCACAGAGCGCAGGCTGTGAAATCATGCTGTGCGGTTAACCGCACATTTGTTTTCGTACCTTAGTAACGCACTCGTAATAAAAAAAAAGAGTAGAACATTAAAAATACAACTGCGTCTTCATGCCAAGACATGGAGTATGGTGCCCGTCGCCAACACAGACATATGCGGCACTTCTTGATGTGCAACACTTATATGACAGTCTTGCCATGAGAACACAGCTATATTTTCTAATTTCTACTCTCTTTTGATTTCTATTCACATTTAGATGGTCCAAAAACAAATGTGCACTTTACTGCAAGCATGATTTCATGACCTGTACACTGTGGGTCTGAAGATGACAGCATAGTCCTGTCGAAACTAGTAATCAAGAGTACCTACTCACGACCAAATGAATAAAAAAAATTATACGTCAAGCTTCCTTTACGTTGAATTCATTGATAGATCTCTAGCCAACAGTGTCATTTATTTATAATATTCTATTGTCGTCTTACTAAAATTTTTTTCCGATAGGAAATAGTTCACTTTAGAGAGTGGTTCGTCCTCGAACCCAGCTAGTGAAACAATCGAGTGTTAAAAAACGAAAAGTGTGCGATTGGAAATTTAATGTAGACTCGGGCGGCAGCGAGAATTTGGGTCGGGAGGGAGGGTTAGATTTCCAGCCTTGGTACAAATTTTCACTCACTGCTTCATTCTACATGCATAAAACCAGAAAGTAGTTTAAAGGCCAAATATTGATAATTATTTACCTTATCATTTTTTTCTCGCGGTGACAAAGCATGTCTAATTTCCGAATGTGTTTTAGATGGTGGAAAACTCAGTAATTATTCTATGCTTCCCACTAAATGGAAACGACATTTGTGAATAAAATATTTCTCTATGTCAAGTAAAGATGTGAGCTATTTTCGTCTGTTTTCGGATGAAAATAAAAAGCAAATGAAGCTCATGACCACGACGGGATATGTTTCGCAGGAAGTACATCAGTCATCTCTAAGATAGTCTAACCTATCACAAAGGCTAGAAAGCCACACACAAAGCAGAAGCTCTGTTAAAGTTTGCGTGGAAAGAAATGGTAGAAATAGTACTTGGTTCAGAAGATGCGACTGAAATTTCAAAAATACCTCTTTCTGCTGACACGATTAGCCGCCGAGTTAGTAACATGTCCAGTGATATCGGGGGCCTTTCGAAGAAAAAAATAATGAGCAGTCGTTAGTTACCACTAGAGATCGATACCGGTACTGACGTTCACACACGACTTCTTTCCTACATAACGTACGTTGATGGGTGTGTTGTTGCAAGTAATTTCCTTTTTGCAAACAGCTACACTAAAGGCAACCGCCGAAGAAATATGTTGTGACTCGGCAAGACAGCCACGCCACTAGGAGGAAGCCGAAAGGCACGCGCTTAAGCTCACGCAGGCTGGCGTGAGGTCTGGAACAGTTAAAGGAGTTGAGTCTAGTAAAAAAATTACGGAGCTTCTGGAATACTTAACTTTAATCCATAATTGGTGAACATCGGTGTGACGGTACATGCATCACAAGATAAATAGCAAATGATAATGGCGCCTTGCTAGGTCGTAGCAAATGACGTAGCTGAAGGCTATGCTAACTATCGTCTCGGCAAATGAGAGTGTAATTTGTCAGTGAACCATCGCTAGCAAAGTCGGCTGTACAACTGGGGCGAGTGCTAGGAAGTCTCTCTAGACCTGCCGGGTGGCGGCGCTCGGTCTGCAATCACTGACAGTGGCGACACGCGGGTCCGACGTATACTAACAGACCGCGGCCGATTTAAAGGCTACCACCTAGCAAGTGTGGTGTCTGGCGGTGACACCACAAAATATTTCGAGCGAAAAGTACTCGAAGTACATCCTAATTTACGAACGGACAATTGCCTCACTCGCCACAAAACTACTGTTGCCATCTCTTCTGAAAATTTTGATGGATGAATTAACCAAAAGCTGTGAACTGCATCAAACCATGGTTCCTAAACATGGGAATACTTAACGTTTTGTTTCAAGAAATGGGATCATAGTACTATACACTTTTGCTGCAAACAGAAGGGCGATGAGTATCCGGAGGTAAAGTACTAATGCAAATTTTTGAATTTACAGGTGAGATACTTGCATTTTTCAGTACCGAGGGTAGTGAGTACGAGAATTTATTTGCAGGTGAAGATTGAGTATCTGTGTTGGCATATCATCATGACATTTTCGTACACTTACATGAACTAAACAGAAAGGTTCAAGGTAGAAACGAAAATATTGTGACTAGTAGGGTTAATATTCAAGGATTTATTACTGTGTTAAATTTATGGGTGCAAACAGTTGAAAATCGATAGAGTGAAATGTAACCAACAGGATGGATATCTTCCAAATAACTTAGATTTAGGCTTACAAGATGAACTGGAAGAGTTGAAAGCAAACACAACATTTCAATCAAAATTTTTCGAAGTGCGTTTAAAAGATTTTGTGTATCAATGAACAGTAAATCGTCGGCTATCTCAGAGATGGCAGGTGACGTGTTATTACCATTATAACTACATATTTGTGTAAACTGTACTTCTCCATGTTGCCTGAAATTAAAACATACAAAGAGAGAGAAAGTCAAATCCATCGCTGAAGAAATGAGGCTTGCTTTATCAATTATTCAGCCAGGGAACAGTCATCTGTGTGCAGCTAAGTGAATTCAGGTATCACATTGTAGGTACGAGTATGGTTATTCTTATTAAAATGTATGATTTCTACAGCGAATTAATGTTAAAACAGTGGGGTGACTTAGATCATGTGATACCTCCGTATATCCTGTCGGACTTTCCTTTGCTTGGCGTGCTGTGGCAACTCGGCGTGGCATCTTCTCAACAAGTCGTTGGAAGTCCCCCGCTGAAATATTGGCCCATGCTGCCCCTATAGCCGTCTATAATTGAGCAAGTCATGCACCACTGGATCTTGTGCACGAACTGACTCCTCGATTATGTCCCATAAATATTCGATGGGGTCCATGTCGTGCGATGTGGGAGTGACCAAATATTTGCCTCGAATTATCCTGAATGTTCTTTAAATCAATTGCGAAAAATCGTGGTCCGATGACACGTTGCATTGTCACCCACAAAAAATCCATCGTCGTTTGGGAAGCAGAAGTTCATTAATAGCTGTAAATAGTCTTATCGGTTCAGTTGGACCAGAGACCCATAATATTATGAAGCACAGTGTCTTCTTGTTAACTTGGTTCCATGGCTTCATTGTGTCTGTGCCACACTCTAACCCTACAATCAACTCCTACCAACTGAAATCGAGACTCATCTGACCAGGTCACGGTTTTCTAGTGGTCCAGGGTCCAACTGATACGGTCACAAGCCAAAGAGAGGCGCTGCAGGCGATGTCGTGCTGTTAACGAAGGCACTCGCGTCGGTCTTTTGTGCCACAGCCCATTAACCCCCAATTCCGCCAAACTGTCCTAACGAATCCGTTCATCGTACGTCCGATATTGATTTCTGCGGTTGTTTGATGCAGTGTTGCGTCCCTGTTAGCACTGAAAACTGTACTCAGACGCCTCTTCTCTCCGTCGTTACACACTGAAGAACCAAAGAAACTGGTTTAGGCATGGGTATTCAAATACAGAGATATGTAAACAGCAACAGTACGGTTTTGCGGGCGGCAACGCCTATATAAGACAAGTGGCTGCCACAGTTGTTAGATCAGTTACTGCGGCTACAATGGCAGGTTATCAAGATTAAATCAGTTTGAATGTGGTTTTGCAGTCGTAGCAGGAGCGATGGGACACATAATGTCCGGGGTAGTGATGACGTGGGAATATCAAATCTGCAACATCACTGCGGCCGGAAAAAGACCCTTCAAGAACGAAACCAATGACGACTGAAGAGAATCGTTGAGCGTGACAGAGGTGCAACCTTTCCGCAAATTGCTGCAGGTTTCAATGCTGGGCCATCAACAAGAGTCAGCGTGCGACTCATTCAACGAAACATCATCGATACGGGCTTTCGGAGCCGAAGACCCACTCGTGTACCCTTGATGTCTGCACGACACAAAGCTTTACGCCTCACCTGGGCCAGTCACCACCGACATTGAACTGTTGATGACTGCAAACATGTTGCCTGGTCGGATGACTCTCGTTTCAAATTGTATCGAACGGATGGATGTGTACACAACCACATGAATCCTAGGACCCTGCATGTCAAGCTGATGGAGGCTCTGTAATGGTGTGGGGCGTGTGCAGTTGGAGTGATATGGGACTCTGACAGGTGGCACGTACGTAAGCATCCTGCGTGATCACCTACATCCATTCATGTCCATTGTGCATTCCGGCGGGCTTGGGCAATTTCAGCAGGACAATGCGACTCCCCAAACCTCCAGAGCTGTTGCAGAGTGCCGGCCGATGTGGTCGTGCGGTTCTAGGCGCTGCAGTCTGGAACCGCGTGACCGCTACGGTCGCCGGTTCGAATCCTGCCTCGGGCATGGACGTGTGTGATGTCCTTAGGTTAGTTAGGTTTAATGAGTTCTAAGTTCTAGGCGACTAATGACATCAGAAGTCGCATAGTGCTCAGAGCCATTTGCACCATTTTTTTGTTGTTGTTGTTGTTGCAGGGTGGCTTCAGAAACACTGTTCTGAGTTTAAACACTTTCGCTGGGCACCACATTCCCCAGACATGAACATTATTGATCTCGCTTCCCGCACCCGGGTTCCCGGGTTCGATTCCCGGCGGGGTAAGGGATTTTTTCTGTCTCGTGATGACTGGGTGTTGTCTGGTGTTCTTAGGTTAGTTAGGTTTAAGTGGTTCTAAGTTCTAGGGGACTGATGACCGTCGATGTTAAGTCCCATAGTGCTCAGAGCCATTTTTTTGAACATTATTGAGCATATATGGAATGCCTTGCGAAGTACTGTTCAGAAGTGATCTCCACCCGCTCGTACTCTTACGGATTTATGGACAGCCCTGCAGGATTTATGGTGTCAGTGCCCTCCAGCAGTACTTCAGGCATTAGTCGAGTCCACACCACATCGTGTTGCATCACTTCCCAGTGCGGGTGGAACTCTACACGATATAAGGCAGGTGTACCAGTTTCTTTACCTCTTCTGCCTATGAATGCCGTCGGCTACTGCTTTGTAGGTGATGAGAGGTTGTGCCTCAGATTTGTTATTGTCGCACTCTCTTGACACTGTGGATGTCGGAATATTGAATTCTTTAACGATTTCCGAAGTTGAATGTCCCATGCGTCTACCTCCAACTACGATTCCAAGTTCAAACTGTGTTAATCCCCTTCGTGTGGCCATAATCACACCGGAAACATTTGCACACGAATCATCGCAGTACAAACGACAACTCCGCCAGTAAAATTCCCTTTTATACCTTGTGTGCGCGATACCCCCACCATCTGCATATGCGCATTTCAAAAGACTTTTTGGCAGCTTAGTGTAACTACTTACATAACCACCTAATAATTCGCAATTATTTTAAGATTCAAAGGATTTTGAGGGGACTGACATTTTGGTATGCCGTGCTGAGTCTAGGCTCCACTGGATGTAGAGTGAGTAGGCTACTAAAAGGTTACGGAACACTGACATGAGCTACATATTCCCTGAAGCAGTGGAGAGATTTTGCAAACATTTGTGTCTGTTGTAATTAGCAACCGCCTTCAGTCAACCCTGGCCGACACGTCTCGCAAACGTGAGAGTTCCTCGCCGTCCTGCGGTCGGCTGTCTGTGGAGGTGCCTGTCCTCCCGGGCCAGAGGCCACTTCTGCGGCCGAACGCCTCATTAGCGGACCACCTGCGGCCGGTCGCTGATGCGTTTTTGTTTGCTGCCGGGACGGGCCGGGGGCAGAGCCCGTGCAGTTCTCCAACTTCTCTCCGCTTGTTAGGCAGTAGCTGCGGGCGACCCAACACCCACCCCACCCCCAACTACCTAGGCAGCGGAAAAGCATTTTTCACAACGTTTGTTGTTTCGGCGCCTTCGGGAATGTTAATTACTCTCCAACTGCCCGAATGGTTGAAAAGTATGCTCTCTGTCCAAGCTTTCTTACTGTTTTTCGTGTGAAGTGCTTTAAACATACATTTAACTTGCCACCTTACTTGCCATGATTTTACTTCTGTAATTAATCTAGCTAACAAATACATTTCTCAGTGTAGCGTGCTGCCATTTCTCGCGGACGTATGTGGCTTGCTATCTATCACGGAGAGAGCGATTTGCAAAACTGTTACATAAAGAGGTCCACGTTGTTGTTATTGTTGTTTTATGTTGCGTTATTAATGTCCGCACGTTAAACTGATGTAGCTCTCCATGCACATCTATCGTATACAGAATGTTTCCGTAAGAGTGCGCAAAAATGTAACAGGACATAAAGAATGTTCCACTGAACAATTTGAGGTAGGGGACCTGGGGTCGGAGAAGCCAGCTTATGGAGATGTGTAAGTAAACTTATCTACTGCTTTGTCTATAATTACTATTTTCCAGCTTAGTTACAGCTAACATGCATAGAACGTTACATGTTCTGTGCTGTTTATTTACGTGTACATTCTTTATTTCCCGCAAGGAAACAAGGAAGACGAGCTTGATTACCAGGAAGTCATAAGGGAGATATTGTTTACTTTACTTGTCCATAACGTGGCTCTGTGGTATCGCTATTTACATTGTTCCATGGCAGAACGCACTATGAATCAACGACAGTCCCATGCATTGCTCAGTGCTATTCAGAGACGTAAGTAGTGTGAGTAAAGGTCACTACGTGTAAGGTGCGTAGGCGCACTTTGAATATATCCTGATGGCTAAAAGAGCCACTCCCCTTTGGATCAGAAAAATCTGTCTGACATTAAAATGAACCCCAAAGATTGGGTCGGCACCAACTCTAGCCACACGACAAATAAGATGTTGCGCTGAGTCGGAAAATTAATTAATTTATTCATAAGAAAAACTCACAACAGAACATTCATTGTAAAGTCACTGATAAAGAATGGGATGTAATTATTAATATCATCCAGGCATTGTTCACATGAGTCAAATATTGAATAAAGTAAAGAGTGCGCGAACACTGTGCATAAGTGCAGCTTGAAGCAACATTCCTGAAAATAACATCTATTCCAATGCATTTGTTTTAAATTAAAAAGGGACACTAATTATTGGACCTGTGCACATGGAAGTGCTGTGGATGGGCTAACAAGGAAACCTACAGGGTAAATGGCGTAGTTAACGGAGACGTAACATCGGTACACTGGATAAGATTGGAGGCAATATTATTTATTCCTTAAAACATTGAAGTAATGCATCTATATAAATGCTGTTGCCTGGTAACTAAGTACAATTGCTTGCGAAACGCTGTACATTTCACAGCAGACACGTGTGCCCAAGTGATTCGCGGAGACACACTTTCCACCGGCCGTGGCGAAATCTTAGTAACATCAAACCACGCAGTCGCGAACAATTAACATTTTACAGATGACACATTTGAATGGAGAACGTATAACGGGAGAGAGCCAACAAACTCTAATATTAACCCATGTGGATGGTTTACACCGGACATAAGTAATGAGACAAGGAAAATACACAAAGAAGCAAAAGTTACCTAGATTCGGTAAAGCTTAGAATGCATGCACACGCAGTTGCTGGCACACAAACATTCACACTGACCCGAGGGGGCTTAAACATATACAACACATTTGTGCTACGTTCTTCTTACGTATGAAAGTCAAGTCTGCATTAGGAATCAAACTGAAAGTCTGCAAAACCCTTGCATTCCTTGCTGCGACCCAGCAGATCAGTCTTTATAAGACGAAACGCGAGACCAAAAGCTAAAAGCTCCCATCTTGCTATGAGAGAACGTGCCACGCGGTTAAGTCAACTCAACCTTCTTCGGAGAGACTTCGGCCGCAGGCCCTCGGCGAGCTGGAAACAGACTGGCGATCTCACACACTCCAACGTCTCCCACGTGACCCCTTGGCCAGGAAACCCAGTGCTGAGGCTTCCGCGACCAACCTAACACCGGTAACTTTCACACGAGCGGAGCAAACCTCTTTGCCTACTTCAAACCTACAAGGTTAGGCCACTCTGTACGACAACCGCTGACTCTCTGCAGCAGACTAAACCACTGTATAGCAAAATGAAAAACACCCACAATTCATTCACTCACGCATGCCAGAGAGTTCTGTATCACTGAAAAGCAAATAAAATCATAATGAAAGGGGACTACAGGACCCTTTCTACGTACAGTACAATACGATGGAGCAGTACGGGTACAGGACTTTCTGGTCGCTCAATTGGAAGGGGAGGTCCTATTCTACGGCCTGCGAAGTCACCTGACCTGAAACCCATTGATTATTTGCTACTGGAACATCTAAAATCACTTCTGTATGAGACCACATTTGCTACAGAGATGGAATTAGTTGCCAGAACTGTAGCTGTCTGTTATGTGATTCGAAACACACCAGGGATGCGTCAAAATCTTGCTCACCATTGTATGCTTGCATGAGTTGATGGCCGTCAGTTTCAACATTTTGTAAGATACAGTACAAATGGTACGTCCATTGTGTCAATTATGATATTTGCAGGTAACTAATGTAAATAAAAAAAACACACACACACAGTATAATCTCCGCAAGCTGGCTTCTCCGAGCCAGGTCCCCAACCTCCAGTTCTTCAGTGGAGCATCCTCTATACCTTGTTAAATTTTTGCACGCTCTTACGGAAACATCCTGTGTAAGCGACTTAAATCACCCAACAATCAACTGATTAGTTACAGTTTTGTTAGTAGTGTATGTGAGAAGATGTCCTGCGAAACATTGCTAACTGCCTTCTCTGAAAACAATTTAGAACAGATTTTTCGGAAACCTATGAATGATGGAAATATGTTTGATCTAACGGCAATAAATAGGGCAGTCCTCTTCGATGTTGTGTATACCCAGACTGGTATCACTGACGACGAGACAATGCAGCAAAACAACAAAGTACAAAGGGCAGCTAACACAAGTAGAAAGATCTATATGCTCCGACGACTACAGTAGATGAAGAACCAGCAGCGTTACATTTCAATGAGGAACATGAAATTTCTAGCTCTTGACAGGAGTGTATAGAGCAACTGTGGCTCAGGTTTATGGAGTAGTTTGCCTTGCATAGGATAGATACGTACCTAGTAGAACAGTTCATGGAGGGAAAGACCCTCCATGGTGTACAATCACTTTAAAGAAACTTATAAAGAAAGGAAGCTACTGCTTAAGATGTATAGAACGTATCGTACGGCTATAGACAGGAAGATGGTGAACGGAACACGCTTATCTGTCAAGAGAGCAACGCGTGAAGCCTTCAGTAACAACCGTCGCAGGGCACAGTTGAAAGATCTGTCGTAAAACCCAAAGATATTCTTGTCCTGTGTTCAGTCGCCGAAAGACCTGACAGAAATTGAAATCTACAAAGAAAAACACTGTAACATTGCATGAATTTAATTCTTGTACCACTGAAAAGATCATTGAAATATATATTAATGTGAATGGGGTTAAAACACATCTGAAATCATTATGACTGAACAGAGCCTCAGAACCTGATGGGATCTCTATGAGATTCTGTACTGAATTTGCGGACAAGTTAACCATCCATCTATCAATAATATATTGCAGATTCCTTAGATGTCCATTGGTTGAAACAAAGCTGAGCTACCATCTGTCTATTTAGTACAATGGATGCAGGAAAAGAATGGAGCTGTCATTACGTCTAGAACTTGAAGTCGACGTCCGCCATCTTACACAGCCCGAAACATTGGATTCACCGCATTTGCACCTCCGTGATTCACAGCGGAATACTTCCCAGTGATGTTACTTTGGCGTGCCCGTAGCCAGTCTCGGCCGTCGGGGATATCTATCGACTTTTGCGATCGTATTCCAAATAACATAAGGGTTTTGATTCCGTGGAGACGTAGTTCCTTGATCAAAAATGCCAACATGCGCCGTTTACGGTTGTACTGATCGATCCGATTGTTATCTAAAGTTTACGGAATTCACATTTCTTTCGTAAGTGGTATGCTTGCACTGTTTACTGTTATTCTTTCCTATCCATAAATCTGTAAAGAGCTTGCGAGAGTAATTGGAACTTAGCTAAGGAAGTGAACCTTACTACGATATACTGTTACAGCTTGGGAGGAATCCACTATTCACCGATCGCATTCAGGGACAATACGTCAGATAATAGTGATAGTAGCTAGTTCAATTAGTCATACTCAGCTCTTATTATTAACCCTTAAGTCGTCACGCGGGTGACGTACAGTGTCACAATTACTAAACTACATAAAAAACGTATATTAGTTACAAACTACTTTATTCAACATGTAAACTTCACTACAGATTTTCGGTTTTAGGTTATAACATATTCGATAGGCCTGCCATCATTGCCGATGATGCGGTGCAGACGAATAGCGAAATTCTGCATGACCCTCAGAAGTGTCCTAACATCGATGCTGTCGATGACCTACTGAATGGCTGTTTTCGGCTCAGAAATGGTTTTGGGGTTATTGCTGTACACCTTTAATATAGGCCCACAAAAAGAAGTCGCACTTGTTCACATCCAGTGAATATGACGGCCAATCGAGGCCCATGTCAGTGGCCTTAGGGTCCCTAAAGTGCTCCTCTAGGGTATCAAACACTTCCCTGACTCGATGGGATCGGACTCCGTTCTGCACGAACATCTTCTTTCTATACTAGAATTGCAATATTAAACTTTTAAATGGATTTTTCTCAAAACTACATTTTTTTACTTTCAGGTACTATTATTTGATAAACTAATGGGGTTAGAAACATGAAATTTGGTCAATTTGTACTGCAGATGGTAATAAGTTATTACAAGTAAATTGAGAACCACCAAACAACCGGAAACTGTTTTACAGTAATTAATGTACAAAAAAAGTTAAATTTTACTAGTGAAAGAATAATTTTTTTTAAAAAACCATAAGACGTATTATGTCCATTTTACTTGTAAATATATATATGCAGTAAAAATTTCATTTTTTATCACTTATAGTTCTTTTGAAAATTGTACCTATTCAAAGAGTAAAACAGCATTGGCATAGTAGGGATGAAAATTGTCTTCCGTTTCCCCTTAAAATAATATTGAAAAGAATTGTGGGTTACAGATGTCATCCACGTAGCGAATAACAAAATGGAAATTTACGCGACTACTCCAGGGTTACACAGCAACAACCTCTTAGCAACATATCACAACTAAATCATCTTGTGCTTTGCTGTTTAATAAAATTGGAATGTTTAATTCGACATTGCTCAATTCTCTCTGATTTGTCTATTCGTTGGTTCTAAATGCACAAGAAGGGTAGCAAAAGGGACCCTACAGAACTACCACCCAAAGGTCTTCACATACTTTGAGTTTAAACGTAATGAGGTACCTTGAACAGAATGACAGCGTCGATGCATGGATTCCGAAAACATCGAATATGTGAAAACCAACTCTCGCCCTTCTCACATAACACCCTAAAAGCAGCATTTCTCAATTCCCGAAAAATATTTCACTCAGCACCGCATCCGCTTATTATCTAAACTACGATGGAGTGGGGTACCAAGCTAAAATTGTTACTATAAATAATGAATATACCAAAACTAAATAAAGAATACACTATAATACCTTACTTATCGCTTACTTACGAATCTCAAAGGAGCCCTTAGGGCAAGATTAGATAAATTATACCGTACACAGAGGCATTTAAACAGTCGTTCTTCTTCCCACACTTCATACGTGAATGGAAAGCGAAAATGCCCTAAGAAATAAAGAATGAGAAGTACCACCTGCCGTACAATTCACACTGGATTGGAGAGTATCGTTTTAGTTGTAGATACCGACTCTGCCTTACATCCATCTGAACCAAATTATTGCAGTCCAGCCTAGGTGTCGATCTACAATCTTTAACCTTCACGTTCCCTTCTTATTTAAAATTGACAGTTATATTTAATGCCTCATTATGTATCCCATCAACGGATACATTCTTTTATTCAAGTTTTGCCACAAAATTCTTTTCTCCCCAATTCCGTTTTGTAGCTCCAGATGTGTTATCCAATCTACCCATTTAATCGTTAGCATTCTTCTGCTCAACTTCATTTACAAACTCTGTTTTCTCTACTTGTCTAAACTGTTTACCACCACGTTTCACATACAAGGCTGAACTCCAGACAAATACCAGCACAAAAGATTTCCTCATTCTTAAGCACCTCTTCGATGTTAATAAATTTTGATCATCTCTTCATTGGGCAGCGTCAGTTATTTTGTTGTCCTGGTAGCAAAAATGATCTAACACTTTTAGTGTCACATTTCCTAGTGTAGCTCCATCAGCACCATCTGTTTTCATCCACACTCCAGTACTCGTCTGACAAAAAGTAACATCGATATTCTCATTAGGACATAAGTGAGTAAAAACAGCGTGTACTTAACGTCATTCAATGACACTGTTTTATTCTGACAGTCACAAAAGAAATATGGTTCAAATGGCTCTAAGCACTATGGGACTTAACATGTGAGGTCATCAGTCCCCTAGACTTAGAACTAATTAAACCTAACTAACCTAAGGACATCACACACATCCATGCCCGAGGCAGGATTAGAACCTGCGACCATAGCAGCCGCGAAAGGAAATATAACGAAATACTGAAAAATGCTATAGTCTAATAATAGAAAGCTGTTTGTACTTTCAAAGTATTTCAGTGAGCTAAGCATCTTGTGCAGATAACTTCAGAATGCATTTTGCATACATGTTTTGTTGAACATTTGTTGTTTTCTGTTCTTGAGCAGATGAAGCAACTCTTCCGTTTGTACGATGTTAAACCAGTTCCTGATTTTTTCGTGTGTCTTATGTTGACGATCCTGCTTCTGCTTTTGTGGTATTTCTGTGCCTCTGTCAATCAGAAGCAACTTTATTCACTCCTTAACATTGCCGGAAATATGACTGTTACCTTCTAACAACACCACTTGCAAAGTAGGTTAGAAATCAGATTAATGATGTTGCTCACGCAGCATATGTTCGCTTTATCGGGCAACAACAAAGTTATTGACTGTGAATGGAATCGTCAGAATGGAAATAATGAAGCCACTCTAAAAAAGTCATTAATTTTGGCACTTGTCTTGAATGGGTTCCCACCTAGATTTCGTCGAAGTTGTTATATCTCATCTTGTTGATTCTAGGGTGATCCCACTTTGACTGCTAGAAGGTCTGGATCTGTATTTTAGCAATATTTGAAGACCTAAGAAATGCGTTTTTCAGGAAATGCATAATGACCAAACAATCACAGATCAGAACAATGGTCTGGTAGAAATAATTTTTGACTTGGTGTTCACGATCCACATTTTTATTAAACTTCTTGTAAATTCACATATACTTCTTCTTAATTGTCACATCATCAAGAAAACAGTTTTGTATCAATCTTCATATATTTAATTTCCACATTAACCAAACACAAGACTTGACTGTTCTTTTACAAAGCGAAATAACAAATTCTGCAAAGTGAAACAAAGACTGCTCTGTGCATATTCGCGCCAAAACGGTTACAAGTAAGTCAAAGATTATGACAGTCTCACAGAAATTAATACACACAAGAACCATATCACAGTAATATATCGATACATCGGAGTACCTATACATTAATAAATCCAAATGTGAATATTGTCACAAAAATATGTCTGTTACTTCGCAGAAAAGTAGTACGATATTACTGGTATCGAGAACTTTGGTTGAAGTGCGGTAATGGTCTCGTAAATAAAGAACCATTACAACCTTTTCTCCTGGCAACACTCTCCATGATAAGTTTGTTTGCAAACTCCTCCAAAAACTTTCTTATTTTTTGCGGTTTGACTACTGTTTACCTGCTAACGACATATGAGTTTAGTGGAGACATTTAGAAAGTTAAAAACACAGCAAGGAGTCATCTCCTTGTTGTTGCATAGCTTGTAGCATGCGTCCCTCTCTAGAGCCCTGCACCGCGTGACCTATCCGCGCGGCCTGCACGCGCCTATAGTGTGCGAGTGAGAGTGCTCATACGCTTCGCGAACGTTGGCGGAAGTTGCCGAAGGCTATAAATGCTAACGACAGCCGCCACAGCCCATGTGCACGCCCCTGGCACAGCCGCATGGTTCACGCGGATTTCACGCGTGTGCACTCACTTGCACACAGGCTGGGAATCTGCAGTGTGCACGTGTGGAATGCGCTTCGCCTAGCACCAGACTTTGGCCAAATTTATGCGAGTGACGAGTAACGAATACAGATATAAATTATTATTCGTTGTTCGTGAATAACAAATATTATTCGTTACATTTTCATCCATGATTAAAAACACTTGTCCATCATCTGCGAATAAAAAAACTGTTAAGAACAATAGGTAAATTTGAAATCCAATTGCATTTATAGCACCTACTCTTTGTCATTTATTAAACGAATGTACTTTTCGTTTCCTTTAAATTAGTTTTCAGAACAATCCTTTTTTTTATATGACCCATCAAAAACTTTATTTGATGTACAAAGATTTATAGCTGTGACGCTAAAGAAAATATATTCTACACATGAAAGGCACTCCTGAATCATCTTTAATCATGACTTCAATATCTGACTTTCAGCTCACAATCTTCTTTAGCAAAAATTGAAAACTCATCTATTCTGCTGTAGTTTTTGACAAATAATTCGTTGTGGTTTCACTTTAACTTTACTTTCAAATCAAATTCCTATTAATATCTTATTTTTACATCATAATGTAATATGAAATTCGTGATCCGACTTCTTTGACACTTATTTGTCTATTATGCGCTAAACCTCCCTTGGTCATGGACAGCAGTAAAGGTGAACTACTGTTTTTAAATCGTGGGTAAGACTTTACAACAGTTATTGCGGTTGGTATAGAAAGGCGGAAACAGTCTTCCAGTCGTCTCTTGACAGTTTCATGATACATAAGTTGCAAGTATGTTGCAATATTATGAATAATTTTTCATACTCGAACCCAGCGTCTCTTCCGAAATTTTTGAATCTCAAACTCTATGTAATTGCACAGACGGGAGTCGGATCGAAAATCTATTCCATATTCGAATGTCTAACTCACTCGGAGTTAACCCTAAACCACTATGGATGACCCAGGATATCCAGAAGTATCCCGTAAACGTTTTACGAGACTTTAGGTTAAAGATCTGGCGATGTTAATCGTTAGGAATCACTGAGTTCTTGCTTGGTTCACTCATTTTGTAGCCCTGTAACCAGGAATTGTGTAATTATTATAAGAAGACACGCGTGCCCGACTGTGTTAGTTCGCTAAGAAAGGTTCTGAAGACAGGGAGATTTTATCGGCTGCTTTGTCGTTGTTGGCTGCTTACTTAGAGTTCTTGCACCATGTTAACAGTGAGAGGGGAAGACGTACTGACAGGTACAGACACAGATGATGGGGACAGAGTCGGTAGTGCAGTGACATTGTAACGCACTAGGAAGGGTGTTTGTTGCATCCGATAACAAAAAATGACGTGCTCTTCAGCCTGCGTACTGGGCCCAGGCGACAGCCAGCTGGCTCTGCGTTGCCAGTTGTGAGCAGGCTGTCTCGTGGAGAACTTACATAGCTGCCTTCAGTGTCTGTGCACTTGTCGAGGTCTTCCTTGCATCCTGAAACAAATTTTATGACGACTTTCGACAGCTTGTGTAGTTTTTGGGAATCGGTCCACGGTCGACAACCTGACCCTTCTAGAGGCGGCTATTCAGCAGGCTTTCCTCCGTCAACATATTCTTTGATATCAGTAAGGCATATGATACCACTTGGAGACACAGTATTCTTGCACAACCGCATCAATGGGGCTTTCGTGGCCACCTCCCTTCATTCGTTCTTTCCTGTCTCACTGGTTTTTTCAGACCCGAGTTGGTAACACTCTGTCTGATTGATTTGAGCAGGAAGTGGTGTCCCCCAGGACAGTGTTTTAAGTGTTACCCTCTTTGCCATTCCCATCAACAGTATAACGTCTACAGTGATGAGTCCAGTACAGTGCTCCTTAACTGTGGACGACTTTGCTTTTTTCTGTTCCTCCTCCTATGTTGCAACATTGAGCCGTCAGTTGCAACTATCAGGACGTCGGTTAGAGGAGTGGGCTGCAAATACGGGTTTTCAGTTTTCTGCCGATAAGTGCGTTTGTGTTCATTTTAATCGTTCTCGTTGACCTTTTAAATTGCCTGCCTTGCATATGGGGGACACTGTCCTACATTTTAGAGACGTGGTGAGGTTTCTGGGCCTAATTTTTGACTCCAGGTTTTCATGGTTGCCACACCTACGAGACTTGAAAGCCAGAACCCTGAAGGCACTGAACATCCTCAAGTGCCTCAGCCACAGATCTTGGGGAGCGGACAGGGCGCGTCTCCTCCAGTTTTATCGGGCTTTTGTGCGTTCACGGCTGGACTACGGGTGCACAGTGACTGGGTCAGCGAGGCAGTCTTATTTGCAGATCCTTGACGCTGTCCACCATGCGGGGATTCGACTGGCCACGGGTGCTTATCGGACCAGTCCCATACCCAGCCTCTGTGCTGAGGCCGGGGACCGCCACTTACCATCCGGCGGCAGCTCCTCCTGGTTCGCCAGGTGTGTAAGCTTCTTGCAGCTCCAATCTCGCCTGCTCACCACATTGTTGCTCATCCGCCTCTGGATTGCCTTTTTTCCCAGCGTCCCCGAGCTACGATGTCGTTTGTGATCAGTGTGTAACGTGTGCTAGAGTCCCCCAGTGTGGAGTCTGTACGACCCCAAATCCACGGTTTTGACCGCCTGCCTCCCTGGTTATTGGAGAGGCCCAGAGTGATTTTAGATTTGGTGCGGTACAGGAAAGATAGAACTCCTGCTTCCGTTTTTAATGGGTTCTTTTCTGCCGTTTTATCTGAGCACCACGATCATGCAGCTGTTTTTACGGATGCGTTTAAGCAGGGTGACTCTGGTGGTTGCTCTGTCGTCTTCCCGGATCATGTCCTCAAGGTAAGACTGCCTCCCGAATTTGACGCAGAATTATATGGCACCTTGCGGGCACTGAAACAGATGAGACTTTCTCCCAGTGTCAGATTTCTCGTCTGTTCAGATTCTTTGAGCGCCCTTTGCTCTCTCCAGTGTTTGTACCCAGCAGATAAAGGAACCCAAACTATCCACGACTCCCTCCAATTACAGCGACTGGGGAAGCGGGTGTCTTTCTGCTGGGTACCAGGGCACGCGGGAATTCTGGGGAATGAAAAGGCTGATCGAGCAGCCATGGAGGCGTGTCGTGACCGTCAGGTCTTTCAGTGTGCTATCCCACTGCATGCGCTCACTTCCCTGTTGCGGTATAAAGTCCTGTGTCGATGGGAACATGAGTGGCTACAAGTGACCGACAGCAAGCTCCGTGTCATCAAGCCCACAACTCGGCCGTGCGTACTTCCTTCCAGCCACGTCGACAGGACGAGGTCATCCTTACTCGTCTTCGCATCGGCCACACCCCTATGACGCATGGATTTTTACTCCGGCGAGAGGACTCTCCGATGTGTGGCGCTTGTGCCGGGCAGATCACGGTGCACCACATCGGACTGCATTTCATTTGCTGACCAGCGGACTGCAGCGGATTAGCCGGCGGATGTGCAGTATATTTTATGCAATGCTCAAATGAATGTGGTTCGCGTTTTAAAGTTCTTTTAATTGTCCCACATTTTAAAAAAGATTTTGGGGGAATATTTTTAATGTGTCAACAGGGTGGCTGACTCACCCAAATTTTTTCCTAAGTGGTCAGCCAGTCACATTTCCAGTTGCTGTTCTTTTAACTCTTTTGTGGTTTGTTTTCCTTCTTTTAATTTCTTGATTGGCTATCTTGCCTCCTCATTGGTTTTAGTGCATGTGAGAATGCCTGTGCGATAGTCATTGTGTGGTCGTTCCGTGTGCATGAGTGTACGACAGTTTTGGTTCTTATCCACATTCGTTTCTTTTAACCATTTCGTGAGCCGTGGGAAACACGCTTCCCACTACAATGAACTCGCTGTTAGTCTCGTGGGATTCACAGTTCCCACCTCTGTACGGTGCTACCACCTAGTGAACAGTATAGGGTACTACTTCCAGTCGGAAGTTCCCGCCGTTTTTGCTGTACCTTCGCGCAGAGGCATTGTATAGCTGAGTGTTGCTCTGTAGAGGAGCCTTTCAGTGCTGTTTGCGTGACTTTTGTGATGTTTTCCTCAAAGCTATAATATTTATCCAAATTTATGAAGGAAAACATAAAATTGGAACGAGGAGATTTCCATTTTGAAACAAAAAGAGCCATTTATGCAGTAAAATGGATGGATAACCGTCCAGTCACCTTGCTGTCCTCAATTCATGACCCATGAGAAACAGCCACAGTGAAAAGGAAAAACAAGGATGGTACTAGTACAGAGATTTCTTGTTCTGAAGTTGTGGCAGAATACAACAAAATAATGGGTGGTGTCGATAAGTTTGATCATTTACGAGAAAGTTATGCTATTGGCAGACGTTCTGTAAAATGGTGGCACAGGATATTTTATTTCCTGGTGGACGTTGCTGCAGTGAACAGCTTTATCCTGTGGAAAATACGTAAAAGAGAAAGTGGACAGCATGATCAGCTCACATACAGGATCCATCTAGCCAGACAATTGATTGCTGGCTTCTCATCCCAAAAAAGGCGTGGACAAAAACCTGTCCTTCGTGAAAAAAGGGGTAAAGTACCTGAAGATTTTCGTCATGTGGCTGTAGGGGAGCATCAACCCATTTTAGAAGAAACCTACTGGACGTGCCGTCATTGTAGTACCAAAGCTGAAGAAGAGAGCACTCGCTGTTTGTACATATTGTCAAATACCACTTTGCATAGACCAACGTTTCAGAAAATTTCATGGCAAGTAATTGTGAACAATCATTGTAACAAGAGAAATAAATTTATCAAATAAATATGACATATATTGAAAAAGTTGTTTTTGTCTTTTAAGTCCAAGGAAGGGCAGTGGGAAGAATACTTCCCACCTTGTTGTGTGACCTCACTTTCACAGTTGGAGCAAATTTGATGTTCTGTATGATAAATATACCTATCTGTTAACTACTATCTGCTCCCCATTCATTAAAAAAAACTGCTCAATAATTTGGCCCACGAAAGGGTTAATCGATGTCAGGGCGCGGATAACGCCGTTGGGCGCCCATGAGTTCCCAAACCACACACACACACACACACACACACGCACACACACGGGCACACACACGGAATGGTAGTTGAGGAGCGAATACAACGTGTCTTCAGATCTATAGCCGTCTCTTTCGGACACATTATTTCGCAAAACACGGCAAGCATTTATTATGGCAATTGCAAATTCATCTGGAACATTCATTGAGCGATGGAAAATTACCCGTTACCCATTTATTTGCCAGAGTGCATTCTATAAAGTGCCTATCTGGGACGGTTTTTTAAAGGCTCTTCTATTGTTCGTTAAGCTCCTTGCTCCATATGGATGCATTAAATTGTCAGATATACCAAATGCTTCGTCGCTGACAATGACTGACGGCGTCGGTACTCCGTTGTTTGATACGGGTCATTTTTCCGATATTGATGAATTTTTGCCAACGATATTTTCATGCAGAACTGGTGACACGTAGTACTTACGGGAATTAAGGATAACGCGGAAGGGAGAACCCACTAATATAAATAAACGATTTAGAAAAAGACATCTGAATGGTGCGAAAAGTGGCAGCTGACCCTAAATAACGAAAAGTGTGAGGTCATCCACATGAGTGCTAAAAGGAACTCATTAAACTTCGGTTACACGATAAATCAGTCTAATCTAAAAGGCGTAAATTGAACTAAATACCTAGGTATTACAATAACGAAAAACTTAAAGTGGAAGTAGCACACAGAAAATGTTATGAAGAAGGCTAACCAAAGACTGCGTTTTATTGGCAGGACACTTAGAAAATGTAACAGACCTTCCAAGGAGACTGCCTACACTACGCTTGTCCGTCCTTTTTTAGAATACTGCTGCGAGGTGTGGGGTCCTTACCCGATAGGGCTGACGGAGTACACCGAAAAAGTTCAAAGAAATGCAGCACGTTTTGTATTATCGTACAATATGGGAGAGAGTGTCACAGAAATGATACAGGGTTTGGGCTGAACATCATTAAAAATAAGGCGTTTTTCGTTGCGACGAAATCTTCTCACGAAATTCCGATCGCCAACTTTCTCCTCCGAATGTGAAAATATTTTGTTGACACCGACCTACATAGGGAGGAACGATCACTAAGTTAAAAAAATTGTTCAAATGGCTCTGAGTACTATGGGACTTAACATCTGAGGTCATCAGTCCCCTAGAACTTAGAACTACTTAAACCTAACTAACCTAAGGACATCACACACATCCATGCCTAAGGCAGGATTCGAACCCGCGACTGTAGCGGTCGCGCGGTTCCAGACTGAAGACCACCACGATAAAATTAGGGAAATCAGAGCTCGTACGGAAAGATACAGGTGTTCATTCCTTCCGCCCGCTGTACGAGATTGGAATAATAGAGAATTGTGTAGGTGGTTCGATGAACTCTGCCAGGCACGTAAATGTGATTTGCAGAGCATCCATGTAGATAAAGATAACTTCCTTTTCACATAACCAGTTTATTTAACAATATATAAATTGTGTTTTGCAAATAATCGAAGCATTTAACGATAAAATTTTCTTTGCCAAAATGAACAAATCTGTAAAATTCTTTTGACCTTAACCCTTAAGTTGAATAAGTTTTTGCAAAAGAAATCTGAAGTGCTGTATTGCAAAATACCAAACAATATGACAATGATTACAAGATGGCGGGACCTGCAGCCTGCCCGTTATCGGGTGAATCAGCAGTGTTTACTACCACGCTGGACACAGTCTGGTTTATTAAATGTCCTTCTGCAGTACACGAAAACGATATAAGCACCAATGATGACAAGAGTGATTCAATTACGTAAAAGCAAATAACTTATAATTTCAAAGCTGTATGTCGAAAGGTTCTAGGTTTAGATGCGCGCTTTTGCTTAAAGGTTAAACATCTTAGCAAATAATATCACAACGATAAGGGTTACTTCAAAGCAACCAACCTTTTAATTTCAATTGGCAACCAAGGTGCGACTGGACCCCAACCCACATTTTCTGACAGTTTTATTTTGACTAAAGCCCTGGTGACAGTTCACTGTTAATATTTTCATAGTTAAACAAATTGTCAGTCTTAAGGAACGTCTTAAAACATTACTTGTGAACATTTCAAATGTGTGTGAAATCTTATGAAACTTAACTGCTAAGGTCATCAGTCCCTAAGCTTACACACTACTTAACCTAAATTATTCTAAGGACAAACACACACACCCATGCCCGAGGGAGGACTCGAACCTCCGCCGTGACCAGCCGCACAGTCCATGACTGCAGCGTCCACGACCGCTCGGCTAGTCCCGCGCGGCTTGTGAACATTTATTACAAGAGACCTCCCTCGGCGGAACCACAAGATCCAGCTGAAATACGCCAATAATGGCCCGGTCTTTCAAACACAGAGACGAACAGCTTAGTAGAATTGATTGTAATTAATGACTGAGATATTTAATTAGAGTTATGGAATTGAACCGGTTAATATTTAAATCTAACCACAAGGTCCACTTTGTTTAATGGCAACGTGTGCCTTAGTACAATTGTTTCGGCTGTATTTACGACCATAGCTGATTAACTAGAACATTGATGATCGGGTACAAACCAGAAAGGACAGGCAATATAATAGCTGGACAAATTTTCAAACGACAGCTAGTGTCTTAGTACAATACTACTGCCTTTATTTACGACCAAAGGGATGACCGATTAAAGCTGCGAGGGTCGGGTACAAACCAGAAAATAATGACGGCAGGTAGACAATGAAACAAATCACCATGAGAAACTTTCTGGCAGATTAAAACTGTGTGCCCGACCGAGACACGAACTCGGGACCTTTACCTTTCGCGGACAAGTGCTCTACCATCTGAGCTACCGAAGCACGACTCACGCCCGGTACTCACAGCTTTACTTCTGCCAGTACCGGGCGTGAGTCGTGCTTCGGAAGCTCAGATGGTAGAGCACTTGCCCGCGAAAGGCAAAGGTCCCGAGTTTGAGTCTCGGTCGGGCACACAGTTTTAATCGGCCAGGAAGTTTCGTATCAGCGCACACTCCACTGCAGAGTGAAAATCTCATTCTGGAAATCACCATGAGGATTACAGAATGTTACTCCCTTTTATCAGCAAGCAGCTTCATGGATCCACGGTGCGTCGCAGCGGTTGCTGAGTGGTCCGATGGGAGCCAGGTAGCAGAGGGCAGCCAGGCCACGAGCGGTCGTCCGACACGGTTGTTGCCAGCCAACCAACGGGATGTCGGCCTGCTGCTTGTAGTCGACGCTGGTCCCGGTGGAGTCTCCGATATCTTCTCTCTGCGCAGGCCCTCCTTGCACAGCTCGTGGCTCCGGAGGAACGGACGTCGCAACCACCTCTTGTCATTACGCTACCGCAAATCGCCAAACGTTATGCCCTCTCTCGAGTCAGCGAACAACGTATAGATACCGGCAAGCAAAGACCTAAGGACACGCCCCACAGGTAGCATCTCTTCCTCATAGATATTGGCAATTGGGCCGCAAGAGGGACAGTCGATCCTACATCTGAGTTAGTGGCGCCAGACAGAACAATCTACCGATTAAGCGGCATCACGGCTCAATTGGTTGCATAGAAATAGATGAGTCACTACATCTTCCATATCCTCTGACATTTGTGTAAGTAACGCTATAATCAGCAGCGCATATGGCAAGTAAAACAACTGAAAAATAATTTTTATAGTTACAGTAATGGATGTTTGTTATGAGAAAAAAGACATAATGTATTCCACGTCCATCTCGCTCGGATGATCGGCAACAACTGACCATAAACCATCAGCTGGGTGACTAAATTGGCTGCTTAACGTTTCGGCTGCTTAGTGCGTTGTAGCCCAAACTGCTGAGGATGTCCACCTATGAGCATTTCTACGTTTCGTCTCTGTGAATCAAATAAAGCTGTGCTCAACTTGAAGGATGGTTTCAGCATTGCAGTTCTTTACTAGACATGTTGGCGTGAGCTTGACTTCCGCCCACATCTGAACAGATGTACCCAGTTATAGGGTGATCTATATTTCAATACGTACTCCGAAATACAGTTCAACTTGTCATTATTATCATTGTTATAGGCGGAAGAAGCAATACGAACAGAAAAAATCGAACACTAAGCATAAGTTTTGTAGTCGTAACTTAAACCACTAAGCCACAAAGGTAAGTTTCTGGACAAATCATTTATAACTTATTTATAAAACAGAAACTGCACTGAATGAGGCGAAAGATACTAATTTTGTACAAGAAGTAAACAAAGAAAATACAGTGGAATTATATATTATTCGCTACTTAATTTACAGATAATTTGTTGGGTGAGAAAATTTGTTTGAATTATATGCTTATTCGAATAATTATCCTGAAAGAAATCTACTCGAATAATTCTCATGTCTTTTCACCACTACACCTTGCACTTCCTTTGTCTTTCTATTCATACTATCAAATTTAAGAAGTACTACGATTTCATTTGATCGATTTATTCATGAAAGATGTCTGTGAAGCTGGATTTTAGTTTTTTGTTAACTGTAAACAAAGTGGACAATTACACCCTGTTGTTGCACTCTCAATTTAAATCTTTTTAATCTGTTTTGTGCAAACTATGTGTGAATGTCAGTGTGATTATAGCAGCTGAATGAAAGTGAGTATTAATTCGTCAGCAATTATTTCGCGGAAATACGCAGTTCCACAACTGAAACAATGACCGAATATAACAGTCAATACTCGGTTATCACTTTAATTTTCCTTATACTGTGGTAACGCTTGGTAAACCTCAGGTATACTGCACACATCTTCTCCATAGAAATCCACAAAATTGACAGCTAAAAAGAAATTCTAACTCCAAATGCATTTGAAAGCTTGCTGGGCCAGTTCGTGCCACTACGCCGTGTCGAAGCTGTGCAGGTAGAGTTCATTTTCCTTACCTGCGTGGCAGGGCCACAGGGGCCGTTGCCCGACACTCTGTGAGTGAGCGCCGCGTGATACCGCATGAGTGAACTGCCAGCCGCGTGCTTCCGCATGCGCGTGCACAGCGAGTGATGCAGACGAGCACTACTCACTCGGATTCGCCACGCGGCTGCAGTGCTCTAGTCCTCTTATCCCTCGTGCAACTGCAGACAGTCACCATTTCTGGCTTTTTATCGGCACCTGTCGTTACCTCTATCTCGGCTCACTATGCAATATTGATATTAACAGTACTGAGCAAAATTTCCTAGGAAGATAATAATCCATGGACATCTCTTTCTTGAACTCATATTCCTGTGTTTACTGGACAGGAACTCAGCAGAAATGTCATGTATTTTTATGCGTAATGTCCCCACTAAAGTCAGCTTCACGTCCAGCAATGTTCTGGCAAGTGAGATACTGACACACCTTTTATCAACCGTACCGTTCTTTCTTGACTCTCTAATGCGAGCAACAAGACGTTGATTACGTCTCAAGGACTCAAGCTTCCTGGAAGGTTAAAACTTTAACTCACGAATTGACCCCTACAGAGTCAAAATTCCAATCTGGATTATTAGACTACCTGACCGGGCCATCATGCTGCATTCCTGCACACATTTCAAATGTAAGGAAGCACAGTGTTCCAGAACCTACTACGACAAACACTTTTATTCCATATTTCTTAGACTTTTTAGGAAAGTACTGAGCGACGATCCCGAAATGAAATCAGTTTCTCATCAGCCGTCAAATATTTTTCTGGGCCTGTAAGCTTTCATAATTTTTCTTTTATTAGTACCTGCTAAGGGTCGGATTTCTTACTCTCATCTCACATTGTTAAATTCAACCGAGAGAAGTAAGAACAATAATCTCAGCTAAGACAAGGTCAGGGAAAAAAATATCAGGTCTGTCCTGCTTCCCACATACCCTTGAAGTGTAGATGGGAAACTCTGTAGATAGTAATAAGCCAAGAAATGCTTTTATTTCAACTCGAACTCTAAGCTGAGCCTCACGACTCCTCTCAAAATCTGTGGCGATTGCCATAATGGACATGTTAGCTTACATAACGAGTCTGCCAATTATAGTCTCGTCCAAATAAAGTAGAAGGGCTCTGGTGTCTTCGTTTCCTTTGCTATGCCTAGAACTCCAGGTAATTTGTGGTAATAATATCGTACTTTTTGACACTGCCCCTTTGACTAAATGACATTTTGTTGCATTTGGTTTTACCATCTGTGCCCAGAAAAAAGAGTCACGTTTCATAGTCACCGTTTCCTCACCAGAAAGAAGCAGCGGAAATATCTGAATCAGCATCCTGTTCACTTTGATCAACACTGTCATCTTCAGAATCAGTGAATCATCTTCGCCAGATAATTCCGCGATAATTTCTTCATCAGTCAGTGTTCTAGTCATTCTGTGTCAGGAAAAAAGAACAGATACGTCGCTTTCTTTTTGACTATGAGAGGAAAATGTGACAGGCAGATAAAGCAGGTAAAATTTTCGGTTTACTTACGCAGACAAGAGTAAGTATATTAATTTAAACTCTTATAGTCCCTGTATTTCACGGCCGAATACTCACGTTCCCATCGGGCCACAGTTGCAAAAGCAACGGAACGCAAACTCTCGTGTCACGTCAGACGGGTAATAACGCCAGATGGGCAATAGTCGCGTCGGGTCGAACACTCATTAACAGCAATTTAAGGCGAAACAATGAAGGCACAATGACTGGTTACTGTATCTGAAACAGCTCAACAGTAAAGGAAAGTACGTGCTGCTGGCAAGTTTCAGAATGTCACGTGCCAAAGAAATTAACCAAAAGGGAAAATCTCTAGAGGCATTTTGAAAAGGCGCGACTAATTAAGGACTAAAAGTGCAGTCCTTTACTTTTGTTGCTATCGATCTTTTAACCCCTTTTCTAAACCCTATCCATTTCATTCAACTGAATTTCTTAGGGCCTCTGTCGACTCTGTCAGAATTGCAATATCATAGACAAACTTAAGATTGTTTGATTACTAGATATGCTTTCTTTAGTTTTCCAGCTTACAGATATGAACACATTATTGTATTAGCAATTAAAGGTCCAAGAAGAGTGCTAAGAATTATGCCAACTTAAGCCCCAGAAGAAGGAAAAGTTGACAAGTCCGAAGCCGTTTATAAACAGTTACAAAAGATCTTAAACAGATACAATAAATGTTAGATTTTACTTATGGGAGAGCACAGTGCTAGAATTGGAAATATTTTTTTTTTTTTTTGTCATCAGTCTACTGACTGGTTTGATGCGGCCCGCCACGAATTCCTTTCCTGTGCTAACCTCTTCATCTCAGAGTAGCACTTGCAACCTACGTCCTCAATTATTTGCTTGACGCATTCCAATCTCTGTCTTCCTCTACAGTTTTTGCCCTCTACAGCTCCCTCTAGTACCATGGAAGTCATTTCCTCATGTCTTAGCAGATGTCCTATCATCCTGTCCCTTCTCCTTATCAGTGTTTTCCACATATTCCTTTCCTCTCCGATTCTGCGTAGAGCCTCCTCATTCCTTACCTTATCAGTCCACCTAATTTTCAACATTCGTCTATAGCACCACATCTCAAATGCTTCGATTCTCTTCTGTTCTGGTTTTCCCACAGTCCATGCTTCACTACCATACAATGCTGTACTCCAGACGTACATCCTCAGAAATTTCGTCCTCAAATTAAGTCCGGTATTTGATATTAGTAGGCTTCTCTTGGCCAGCAATGCTTTTCCTGCCATAGCGAGTCTGCTTTTGATGTCCTCCTTGCTCCGTCCGTCATTGGTTATTTTACCGCCTAGGTAGCAGAATTCCTTAACTTCATTGACTTCGTGACCATCAATCCCGATGTTAAGTTTGTCGCTGTTCTCATTTCTACTACTTCTCATTACCTTCGTCTTTCTCCGATTTACTCTCAAACCATACTGTGTACTCATTAGACCATTCCGTTCAGCAGATCATTTAATTCCTCTTCACTTTAACTCAGGATAGCAATGTCATCAGCGAATCGTATCATTGATATCCTTTCACCTTGTATTTTAATTCCACTCCTGAACCTTTCTTTTATTTCCATCATTGCTTCCTCGATGTACAGATTGAAGAGTAGGGGCGAAAGGCTACAGCCATGTCTTACACCCTTCTTAATACGAGCACTTCGTTCTTGATCATCCACTCTTATTATTCCCTCATGGTTGTTGCACATATTGTATATGACCCGTCTCTCCCTATAGCTTACCCCTACTTTTTTCAGAATCTCGAACAGCTTGCACAATTTTATATTGTCGAACGCTTTTTCCAGGTCGACAAATCCTATGAAAGTGTCTTGATTTTTCTTTAGCCTTGCTTCCATTATTAGCCGTAACGTCAGAATTGCCTCTCTCGTCCCTTTACTTTTCCTAAAGCCAAACTGATCGTCACCTAGCGCATTCTCAATTTTCTTTTCCATTCTTCTGTACATTATTCTTGTAAGCAGCTTCGATGCATGAGCTGTTAAGCTGATTGTGCGATAGTTCTCGCACTTGTCAGCTCTTGCCGTCTTCGGAATTGTGTGGGTGATGCTTTTCCGAAAGTCAGATGGTATATCGCCAGACTCATATATTCTACACACCAACGTGAATAGTCGTTTTGTTGCCACTTCCCCCAATGATTTTAGGAATTCTGATGGAATGTCATCTATCCCTTCTGCCTTATTTGACCGTAAGTCCTCCAAAGCTCTTTTAAATTCCGATTCTAATACTGGATCCCCTATCTCTAAATCGACTCCTGTTTCTTCTTCTATCACATCAGACAAATCTTTACCCTCATAGAGGCTTTCAATGTATTCTTTCCACCTATCTGCTCTCTCATCTGCATTTAACAGTGGAATTCCCGTTGCACATTTAATGTTACCACCGTTGCTTTTAATGTCACGAAAGGTTGTTTTGACTTTCCTGTATGCTGAGTCGGTTCATCTGACAATCATACCTTTTTTGGTGTCTTCACATTTTTCCTGCAGCCATTTCGTCTTAGCTTCCCTGCACTTCCTATTTATTTCATTCCTCAGCGACTTGTATTTCTGTATTCCTGATTTTCCAGGAACATGTTTGTACTTCCTCCTTTCATCAATCAACTGAAGTATTTCATCTGTTACCCATGGTTTCTTCGGAGCTACCTTCTTTGTACCTATGCTTTCCTTCCCAACTTCTGTGATGGCCCTTTTTAGAGATGTCCATTCCTCTTCAACTGTACTGCCTACTGCGCTATTCCTTATTGTAGTATCTATAGCGTTAGAGAACTTCAGACGTATCTCGTCATTCCTTAGTACTTCCATATCCCACTTCTTTGCGTATTGATTCTTCCTGACTAATGTCTTGAACTTCAGCCTACTCTTCATCACTACTATATTGTGATCTGAGTCTATATCTGCTCCTGGGTACGCCTTACAATCCAGTATCTGATTTCGGAATCTCTGTCTGACCATGATGTAATCTAATTGAAATCTTCCCGTATCTCCCGGCCTTTTCCAAGTATACCTCCTCCTCTTGTGATTCTTGAACAGGGCATTCGCTATTACTAGCTGAAACTTGTTACAGAACTCAATTAGTCTTTCTCCTCTTTCATTCCTTGTCCCAAGCCCATATTCTCCTGTAACCTGTTCTTCTACTCCTTCCCCTACAACTGCATTCCAGTCGCCCATGACTATTAGATTTTCGTCCTCCTTTACGTACTGCATTACCCTTTCAATATCCTCATATACTTTCTCTATCTGTTCATCTTCAGTTTGCGACGTCGGCATGTATACCTGAACTATCGTTGTCGGTGTTGGTCTGCTGTCGATTCTGATTAGAACAACCCAGTCAGTGAACTGTTCACAGTAACACACCCTCTGCCCTACCTTCCTATTCATAACGAATCCTACGCCTGTTATACCATTTTCTGCTGCTGTTGATATTACCCGATACTCATCTGACCAGAAATCCTTGTCTTCCTTCCACTTCACTTCACTGACCCCTACTATATCTAGATTGAGACTTTGCATTTCCCTTTTCAGATTTTCTAGTTTCCCTACCACGTTCAGGCTTCTGACATTCCACGCCCCGACTCGTAGAACGTTATCCTTTCGTTGATTATTCAATCTTTTTCCCATGGTAACCTCCCCCTTGACAGTCGCCTCCCGAAGATCCGAATGGGGGACTATTCCGGAATCTTTTGCCAATGGAGTGATCATCATGACACTTCTTCAATTACAGGCCACATGTCCTGTGGATACACGTGCCCTGAACCTCTATCCGCTCCTCCGCACTCTTTGACAAGGCCGTTGGCAGAAAATATACCAATTTCAAAAAACGTTTGGAGAAAACTATGTAAAGAAAACAAACAAAAAATACTCAGAACTTTTGCTATTCTTAATCATCTAAAAATTACCAATAGCTTCTTTAGGAAGAAAGACAACAAATTTATCTGATGAGCAATAGGATATAGATCTACTTATTATTACATAGATCTATACGTATTATTATTTAATAACAAACGAGGAATTTCCTGGACAGATTAGAGATACCAACTTTATCGAGATATGGACATTGGATCATATCACTTCCTACTAGTGTCAGTAACTGACGTCTAAGCAAAATGGAGAAGTGGAGGAAACTAGTTATGGGTGAAAACGAAGAATAAGTTCTTATAGCTCACATTTTAGAAAACAGCAGCATAAAAGACATCTACCGAAAGCGGATGACAAAAACACTGGTAAATTTAGGAACGGGCAAGGAAGAAGAATGGAAAAACTCAAAAACAGCCGTATCGAACATAACTAATGAAGTTCTGGGCAAGAAAAAGAAATGCAAGAAATGCAGAGGAGTATGGGGTTGTATGACAGAGATGGAAACAGAAGCCCATGTGCGGAGGACTGCCTGCAGTGACAGAACCTGCCGCTACCTACGTCACGCAGCCCTGTAGTCTAACAGTGGAGGCTACATGTCTCAAGCCAGCACAGGCAGCTAGAGGCCACCACGCGCTGGCAACAGCCCCCTAGCGGCCAATGACCCGCCATGCCACTAACCGAAGGACAAGCAAGTCACGTGGCACCACAGCCGACGCGCGCCGAGTCTAACTGGCTCAGCAGGGTGTCAACGGTAACGGGTCTCATCGACAAAAGGCGAGCACGTTCTGACACAGAGGTGAACGGGAAGAGCAGGGCTGTCCCACTCCCGCTAATGCTGAATAGATTTCTTTACCAGTGAGCGGGTTGCATGTCAAATCCAACACTGTAATGCTGGTCCGTGACAGCTGACTGCTGCCTGACCAGCATGACGCCAAGGTTTCAGCTGTGGTCCAGAAGCTGCTAAAGGTGCCAGATGCTGCCCAGACACCAGATGCTGCCAGAGGACGAAGGGGAATGCCAGAGACGTCTGCTGCCACTTCTGCTACGTCATGCACTGAGTGAGAGGCCATACACTGTGGCGCAAATTGCTGTTCTTCAGTCCTACCAGTCACGATTTGTGTTTGTGTGCGTAAGTGCTATATTCTCAATTCATGTGACATTTGCAATTGTAAAACTTGTCTCCCCAGTGACGCTTGTGGAGAAAGCAGTAGGATAACTTTCTATAATATCATTATATAATATCTTTTTGTGTTTTTGTATGGATCAATTGAACTGTCTTAAGTGTGATTTCTATGTTTTTCTGTACATATATTAATGCACTAGACACTGATTATGTGCATGTATTTGTTTTCATGTTACAGAAAAGAATACACAAATTTATACAACTTAGGTAATAACACTGAGAATTTGAAAATGCATGTGTTTGATGATTGAGACCAAATGAGTGATAGAGCAGGGGTAAATCAAGCAGCAGAGAACAGTTCATATTCCAGGACATTGTAATTGCTTGGAAACATTAGACATATCTGACCTCGGAATATGGTATAAATTGGTATATTTCTTTGCTGCAAGGCCTTTTAACCGCCTATCAAATGTTTAACAGAAGTCTGTGATGTAACAATGACCCCTAGGACTAACAGATTTCATACTACTCACAGAAATATTTACATGTACTCTTGCTGGCTTGCAGCTTCATGTAAGCGAACACCCCTGGAATGAATGAGGTCACGCTAGGATGTGTTTCAGCCAAGGGCAATCCAGATTGGCAAAATGACTTTTTTGACATATATATAGGTTATCAGGATGAGATTCTCCTACTGTTTTCAATTAGTTCCTCTGGTTCACATCACACTAAACAATATTTAAGTGAGACACTACCCATGCAGAAATCAAGAGCAGTTAAAAGGCAGTGAGAGAGGCCAAATTAACTCTCACCTATTTTTCGAATATGTAACATTGTAACCTCCCAACAAAAATATAATAAATTATAATGAAGCAAGTGTAACCTCCCCACAAAAATTATTAAAATAAAATGAACCAGATGTAACCTCCCACGGAAATAACAATTAAATGAATTTTTAAATATTGTAACCTCTGAACAAAATTGGTTCCCATTCATAATCTCTGTGCAGAAATGCATTCACATTTAATGTACCCTCAAAATTCTTTTCTCATTTAATGTTAAGTTCGAAACAGAAAAATTCCTAAACATCAAAATAATAAAAAAATTCAGTAACCTGGTAATTTTTATGACGACAGCAGTGCTGCACCACGGCCCTGTACTCTGAATAAAAAAAGCAAAAATTCTTACCTCAATGAAAACTGCGAATATATCTGCTCTTACCTAAAAAATTTTCGGCACAGCTCCATGCAATGCTGGCCTATGCTTTGTGATTCATGAAAGGAAAGATAATCCATTGAATAAAATCTTTAAATTGAAATGAATGCTTTTTTTTAAAAAAAATTACTTTATATTATAAAATTTTTTATTGGTGCATTTTTTAAAAGAAATTGAATGACAGTTAACATACATTATTAGATATGCACAAGGCTGCTTCTTTACCTTCTACAATAATACTCATCCTCCAGAGTCCCGACCAGAGCAGACTGCCGACACGCGCAGACACGCGCAGACTACTGCGGACTACTACAGACTCACGCAGACTACACAAGACTACTGCCGACTGCTGACGACTAGCGACAAGCAACAACTACACTCCTGGAAATTGAAATAAGAACACCGTGAATTCATTGTCCCAGGAAGGGGAAACTTTATTGACACATTCCTGGGGTCAGATACATCACATGATTACACTGACAGAACCACAGGCACATAGACACAGGCAACAGAGCATGCACAATGTCGGCACTAGTACAGTGTATATCCATCTTTCGCAGCAATGCAGGCTGCTATTCTCCCATGGAGACGATCGTAGAGATGCTGGATGTAGTCCTGTGGAACGGCTTGCCATGCCATTTCCACCTGGCGCCTCAGTTGGACCAGCGTTCGTGCTGGACGTGCAGACCGCGTGAGACGACGCTTCATCCAGTCCCAAACATGCTCAATGGGGGACAGATCCGGAGATCTTGCTGGCCAGGATAGTTGACTTACACCTTCTAGAGCACGTTGGGTGGCACAGGATACATGCGGACGTGCATTGTCCTGTTGGAACAGCAAGTTCCCTTGCCGGTCTAGGAATGGTAGAACGATGGGTTCGATGACGGTTTGGATGTACCGTGCACTATTCAGTGTCCCCTCGACGATCACCAGTGGTGTACGGCCAGTGTAGGAGATCGCTCCCCACACCGTGATGCCGGGTGTTGGCCCTGTGTATCTCGGTCGTATGCAGTCCTGATTGTGGCGCTCACCTGCACGGCGCCAAACACGCATACGACCATCATTGGCACCAAGGCAGAAGCGACTCTCATCGCTGAAGACGACACGTCTCCATTCGTCCCTCCATTCACGCCTGCCGCGACACCACTGGAGGCGGGCTGCACGATGTTGGGGCGTGAGCGGAAGACGGCCTAACGGTGTGCGGGACCGTAGCCCAGCTTCATGGAGACGGTTGCGAATGGTCCTCGCCGATACCCCAGGAGCAACAGTGTCCCTAATTTGCTGGGAAGTGGCGGTGCGGTCCCCTACGGCACTGCGTATGATCCTACGGTCTTGGCGTGCATCCGTGCGTCGCTGCGGTACGGTTCCAGGTCGACGGGCACGTGCACCTTCCGCCGACCACTGGCGACAACATCGATGTACTGTGGAGACCTCACGCCCCACGTGTTGAGCAATTCGGCGGTACGTCCACCCAGCCTCCCGCATGCCCACTATACGCCCTCGCTCAAAGTCCGTCAACTGCACATACGGTTCACGTCCACGCTGTCGCGGCATGCTACCAGTGTTAAAGACTGCGATGGAGCTCCGTATGCCACGGCAAACTGGCTGACACTGACGGCGGCGGTGCACAAATGCTGCGCAGCTAGCGCCATTCGACGGCCAACACCGCGGTTCCTGGTGTGTCCGCTGTGCCGTGCGTGTGATCATTGCTTGTACAGCCCTCTCGCAGTGTCCGGAGCAAGTATGGTGGGTCTGACACACCAGTGTCAATGTGTTCTTCTTTCCATTTCCAGGAGTGTAACTACATACTGCTCTCTGGCCAGAGACTCTCCTAAGTCTTGCCTGTTGCAGGCAGCGCATATAGCGCATACTTCTTACAACATTATTGAAGACTTCATTACAACCCGATGCGCCTTGAGCGAGACTCTAAGACGTTAACGGCCTGAGCAGACACTGATAGAGCCTGGTAGGGCCCTAAAACCATATGGTAGTTTAGTGATTCTTAGCATGTTGGTACTTGAAAGCAATTGGTGGCGAGCCCATCCCTTAGTAAATCTTCCTGGACAGGTCCAAAGCCATACAGGGCGACCCTCGTTGAGCCAGGTCTCCAGCAGAAGAATGCCGTGCTACTTGCCACGGAGCCAGCAGAAGCCTGAGCTGGGGTGATGGTCTGAAGGAACACATCTACACAGTGGAGTCGTAAACCAGGGATTGTGTGTAGAGCCATGTGTAGTAAAAATTCACAAGTTTTCCTGTTCGCCGATAGCGCAAATGGGCCGTCTCAGTTGTTTATGAAAAATTCGGCGTCTGAGAAACGTTTGGAGATAGAATCTTTATAACACTTCATAGCTAGGACTAACAAGCTCCACGGCACAGGCGACTTAGATTATGATCTTTGAGATTGTGACTGTTTGCTTGTTGACATGGGAAGAAACATAACTTCGAAAAAAATCATCTTCTCCCTCTGTGAAACTTTAAAAGGCAGTAATTGGCCGTCACCTTTTTTTCGCAGAGATGCAGGTTCTTAAATCCGACATGGTTCGACATGATTCTGTGCTGTCGTGTGAGAGGGGAGATTTAGCACCTCTAGAGTCTTGTTATTGACTCAAGACGTTGAGAAGACGGTGTCGTTCGTGCACTTTGCGGGAAAAACGGAATTTTTTTGTGGAATGGTCCGAAGCATTTGGGTATGGGATTTTGGTTTGGTAAGACTTATGGTCGAAGCTCTGGTATGTGTGGTTGGTACTTGGGATCTGCCCTGAGACTGACTACTTGCGAGTAGTTTGGAGTGGGGAGCCTGTGGTGAAGTTCTTACTGTGCCAAAAGTGTGGCTTCAAACGTCTCGGATTACTCAGTAGCTGACGGCACACTTATTCGTTTTTGGTTTACCAGTCTTGGTGTTAGGTATCCTTGTGCACTCTATCGAATAAGTTAGCCAAATTGGTCCTTTGTATGAGCAGCGAACGGGTGTGTCACACACTAAAATCTACCGTGACTTCAGGGATCTGGTGAAGAGTAAATTGGGATCTGTCTGTCTGATCGCTAGACTGGGACACTTTTGCCTTTCTTCCGTGGCCGTGATCGATTCTCAGGTGCCGCCTCCACGTCTCACCTCCACCGCACACATCTCGCCACTTGTAAGTTACATCGACGCACAAAGCAAACAGGGTAACGTACTGCCGCTCTTGCATTGTTAGGGCGTACAGATCTCATTCGACATTTGCTCTCAGCTGCACCTATACAGAGAAGCTTCAGTAGATTTAATCAATCGAAGCTCTGCTCAGCGTCAGATCAATTCAGCTTCCGTTATCCACACTTTTAGAGCCAGAATCATAACGTATTTGCCACCCAATATCCTAGTCCAGAGTAGTCTGAAATTCCCTTTTAGTTGATTACGGTATTCAATAAATAACTCGTTTATCTCTTTTGGGAAAATAAATGTTGTTAGTTCACTAACTTTTGCCACAGACAGCTTCAGATTACAACCAGCCATTGTCGGTAGATAAAATGAAATTGTTCACAATAAAGGATGGCAGCCAAAAACAGTTGCAGGATAGAATTTTTTTATTAAAATTCTTGACCAAGGTTTCGGTACATATAAATATACCTTCATCAGAAGTAAAACTTCCTGAATGGAAAGACACATTCATTAGAAAAGCTATATCAACGAAAGTTTTTTTTTTTTCTTTATTGTTATTTTGACACCTGAACAATCAGCTAGGCTGGCAGCAGCGCAATACGCCGCTCTTCAGCCGAAGAGAGTACAATGAGATAAACAGAGTAGAGACATCACGAAAAAAATCGGCGGGAAAAAACAGTAGACACACGAACATAAAAACACAAGAAGCCGTTCACACTCGATGGCAATCCACACGACGAACGGGTGACACGAAGCACAAACACTGAAGAAGACGACGGCACTGGTGAACGATGGAGTGTGACGGTGAAACACTGAACACTAAACATGACAGCACACACGATACACTGACGGCGGTGATCTCCGGCGCGCGAAAGTCCACTGAGCGTGTGCGAGTCCGGGGACCTGCCAAGAGGGGAACAGGGGTGAGGAGGGGGAGAGGGGAGGAAAAGAGGATGCCACGGCTTAGGAGACGGGGACAGGAGGAGAGGGACAGGGGAGGGGAGGCCCGGGGGACGAGGGACGAGAAAAGGAGGAGGGAGGGAAAAGGGAGAGAAGGGAGGGAGGGTGCCCAGAGGAGTAAGTACAGGAGGAGGTTGGGAGGATCAAAGTTGGTAGGAGGGGTAGATGGAGGGGAGGAGGGCATCATCAGGGAGAGGGAGCTGGCGGAAGCCACCTTGGGAGAGGGTATGGAGGGTGGAGAGATGGAGACCGGGTGGGACGTGGGAATACAGGCGCGGCAGCGGGCGGGGGTGGGAGAGGATCGGGGAAATGAGCGGGTGAGGAGGATCAAGTTTACGTGAGGTGTACAGGATACATATCCTTTCAAGGAAAAGGAGGAGGTGGGGGAAGGGGATGAGATCATACAGGATCCGCGTGGGGGAGGGGAGACGGATGCGATAGGCAAGGCGGAGAGCATGGCGTTCAAGGATTTGGAGGGATTTATAGAAGGTAGGGGGGCCGGAGATCCAGGCTGGATGGGCGTAACAAAGGATAGGGCGGATGAGGGATTTATAGGTGTGGAAGATTGTGGAGGGGTCCAGACCCCACGTGCGGCCGGAAAGGAGCTTGAGGAGACGGAGGTGGGAACGTGCCTTGGCTTGGATTGTCTGGAGATGGGGAGTCCAGGAGAGGCGACGGTCGAGGGTGACGCCAAGGTACTTAAGGGTGGGAGTGAGGGCGATAGGACGGCCATAGACGGTGAGATAGAAATCAAGGAGGCGGAAGGAAGGGGTGGTTTTGCCTACAATGATCGCCTGGGTTTTGGAGGGATTGACCTTGAGCAACCACTGGTTGCACCAAGCGGTGAACCCGTCAAGATGGGATTGGAGAAGGCGTTGGGAGCGTTGCAGGGTGGGGGCAAGGGCGAGGAAGGCGGTGTCATCGGCAAACTGGAGGAGGTGGACGGGGGGCGACGGCGGCGGCATGTCCGCCGTGTACATAAGGTACAGAAGGGGGGAGAGGACGGAGCCTTGGGGCACACCGGCGGAGGGGAAAAAGGTGTAGGAATCGGTGTTATGGATGGTGACATAGGAAGGACGGCGGAAGAGAAAGGAACCGATCAGACGGACGTAGTTAATGGGAAGGGCAAAGGTTTGGAGCCTGAAGAGGAGACCAGAATGCCAGACGCGGTCATAAGCGCGTTCGAGGTCAAGTGAGAGGAAGATGGCGGAGCGACGGGAATTAAGCTGTTCGGAAAGGAGATGAGTGAAGTGAAGGAGAAGATCGTCGGAAGAGAAGGATGGCCGAAAGCCACACTGGGTGACGGGAAGGAGGCGGTGCTGGCGGAGATGCTGGTGGATGCGGCGGGTGAGGATAGATTCTAGGACCTTGCTGAAGACCGAGGTAAGGCTGATGGGACGGTAGGAGGAGACAGCGGACGGCGGTTTGCCAGGTTTAAGGAACATGAGGATACGGGAGGTTTTCCACAGGTCGGGGTAGTAACCGGTGGACAGGACTACATTGTAGAGCCTGGCCAGGGTGGAGAGGAAAGAGACAGGAGCTTCACGAAGGTGACGGTAGGTGGCACGATCGTGGCCAGGAGCGGTGTTGCGTTTTGTGCGGAGTGTATCAATGAGATCCTGTGTAGTGATAGGGGCATTGAGTTCCGTGTGTGTAACGTCGTCCAAGTACTGGAAACCAGGAGCGAGGGGAGGGGAAGAGGTGTCAGTTCGATCGCGGATATCTGGGAAGAGGGAGTAATCGAACTGGGGATCATCGGGGATGGAAAATACATTGGAGAGGTAGGAGGCAAAGTAATTGGCCTTACTAAGGGAGTCAGGGAAAGGGTGATCATCATGGAGAAGAGGATAATAGGGGGAGGGTTTAGTTCCGGTAAGGCGACGGAAGGCCGACCAGAACTTGGACGAGTTGATTGGTAGGGTTGCATTTAAACGGGTGCATGTCTGTCGCCAGTCCCGGCGTTTCTTAGCCGCGAGCAAATTACGAACGTGTCGCTGGAGTTGCCGGTGGCGTCGTAGTGTGTCCGGGTCACGCGTGCGGAGGAAGGCACGGTAGAGACGACGGGATTCACGGAGGAGGAGAACGGCCTGTGGGGGTAAGGTAGGACGGTGGGGGTGGATGGCGACAGTAGGAACGTGGGCCTCCACGGCCTCAGACAAGGTCTGCTGGAGAAAGGAGGCGGAATGGGTGACATCGTCAGGGTGGTGGTAGGTGAGAGGGTGGCTATCGACCCGGGTGGAAAGGGTATCCCGGTAGGCATTCCAGTCGGCTCGGGAATAGTCGTGGACATACTTAGGGGGAGGGTCAGTACGAGGGTCGGGACGAGGGCGACGACCGTCTGAAACGGTGAGGAGGACAGGGAGATGGTCGCTACCAATAGGCTCCAGGACATCCACCGTTATGCGGCCAAGGAGGTTGGGGGAGCAGAGGATAACATCAGGAGTGAAGTTGGATTCAGGACGGGTATGCCGGGGGATGGGGACGAGGTCACCTTGAAGGGTGGAGAGGAACCGATGCCATCGCCGTAACTGGGCAGCGGAACGACTATGGATGTTGAGGTCGGCGGCGATCACGTAGGAGGAAAAGGTACGATCGACGTGGGAGAGGAAGTCGAAGGGAATAGGAGCGTTGGGGCGGACATAGATGGTGGCGCAGGTAACGATAAGGCCGGGGAAGAAGAGACTAAGGATCAGGTGTTCGGTGGGGTCGGGAAGGAGAGGTTGGAGCCGAACGGGGATCTGGCGGTGGTGACCAATGGCAACTCCGCCACGCGCAATCGGGAGGGGATTATCGGAGCGGTGGAGGAGGTAGGGCGAAGCGTGAATGGTGTGGTGGGGTTGGAGGAAGGTTTCATTAAGGAGGAAGGCATCCACGCGGTGGGTGGCAAGGGTGTGCTGGAAGAGGTTCCTGTTGGCGGGTAGGGAGCGGATGTTGTTGAAAAGGATACGTTGCTGTCATGCCATGATAGGGATTTAGACGAGGGTGTCGAGGCGGGAGAAAGTGAAATGGGCCTGGTTGTTGGAGTAGGTCGCGTACATCTTGAGTTGGAATATGGAACGGGCGGCGAGGGAGATCTGTTGGAGGGTGTGTGGGCGCTGAAAGGGATGAACATTCTGGAGGACGATGGTAAGGAACCTGATGATGTCCTCAGCGGTGGGGGGGGGGGGGGACGAAGGGAATTGCCAGGAGGGGTGGGGGCGTCCAGGGGACAGACAGGGATGGTGAGTTCAGGAGTGGTTGGAGGGGGTCGGGCTTTACACTTTTGGGAGTAGGTGGGATGGGGGAGATTGCAGGTATTGCAGGAAGGAGGGGATTGGAGGTTGGGGCACTGCCTGAGGAAGTGCGCTTGCCGACAATGTGGGCAGGTGGGGGCCTCGCGGCACTCAGCTGTGGGGTGCGCGTTATAGCGTAGACACCTCTGGCAGCGCAGGGATTGAGGAGGGGAGCGGGAGGGGTCGACCTTGTACCGCTGGTTAAAAAGGAGGGCACCCTCCTTCAGGAGACGGTCAATGGAGGGGGCGTGCTCAGAAAAAACCCGCATAAGGCAGGTGGGGCCGGCAGCGTTATGTATGCGGCGAACCGCACGCACCTCCAAATGGGGATGCGCCTCGAGCTCCGCCAACACCTCCTCCTCCGTGATCACTGGACTAAGCCGAGTGATCACGGCGGTGAGAGTTGGCGGGCGACGTGGAGGTTGGGGTTGGCAGGAGGGAGGTGGTGAAGGAGCAGGGGTGAGAGAGGCATGAGGGCCAAAGCGGGTGACAAGGATGCGGGAAAGGAGGTAGGTGTGGAGGGTTGGGCTGGGGGAGGAGATGAGGACCGAATCTCGGCGAGGAGTGAGGAGGGAGATGGGGGCACCAGGGCAATGCTGGCGAATGAAGAGGGTGAGGTTCCGGGCTTCAAGGAGAGAGGGATCAGGACGGGAGAGGAGGTAGCGGTAGGAGGAAGGGGGAGAGGAGGAGGATGAGGGGGCAGGGACAGGCGGGGAGACTTCCATGGCATCATGGGTGGGGGAAGGAGGACGAGGCGCAGACTTTTTGGAAGCAGAGAAAGCAGGAGTGCCACCGGGGCGCTTGACGGCGGTGGAGGAGGTGTGGGGGATGGGAACAACGCGAATGTGGCGGGGAGGGACAGGTCCCGGGGCCGGAGTCGGCGCCGGAGATGGTGACGGTGACGGTGAAGGCGAAGGCGACGGCGACGATGACGATGACGGTGGCAGTGGCGGCGGTGATGGCGAAGGTGACGGGGTGAGCTGGGCGTGGGCAGTGGCCCGACGGGCCACCACCCGAGCCAGAGCTGCAGTGACAGGCTGGGGGAGTGGGGGGAAGGGATCAGAACGAGAGGAGCAGGAGGAAGAAGCGGGAGAGGGGGCGACAAAGATAGAGGGTGAAGGGAGAGTGAGGAGAGGTGGAATGGAAGGAGGGGGGTGGGACTGGGCACACCAAGTTATAGTGGTGGAGGCAGCGGAAGGGGAGGTATAGACAATGGCGGTGGTGGTAGTAGTGACAGTGGTGGTGGGGGGCGGACATTACGGGAGAGAGAAACAAGAACGAACAGAACGAAGAGGAGAGGACAGAAACTGGGGACAGACAAAGACGAAGACGGATGAAGAAAGACGAAGACGGATGAAGACGAAGACGGCCGTAGACCAGGGTCAGGACGGCGGCACAGGACGGCGGCGGCGGGCACCGGCGGCGGCGGCGGCGGCGGCGGCGGCGAGCACCTGCAGGCGGCGACCAGGCGGCGGCGGCAAGCAGACGACACGGCAGGGATCTTCCACGTCGAAGGCGCACCCTGAGAGTAGCCCAGGCAGTGAAACTCTTCGATGAAGAAGAGAGGGAATCCAGCCCTCGAATCAATCAACGAAAGTTTTTTTTTTTTTTTTTTTTTTTTCTTTATTGTATTTCAATTCCCCATCGGGGCGGGCTGGCAGCAACATATGCGCTGCTCTTCAGCCGAAAGACATAGAACAAAACAATAGAAGACATTTAAAAACAGCAAAGGAGAGAAGAAGGCGAACATAGATATACAAAAGGGAGAACATCATGGAAGGCAATATACAAAAAAACGGGGTGACTGTAAAATGGAGATAAAAAAAAAAAAACTGTTTAAAAGTAGCACACACAAAAAGCCACACTCTGCGACGATTAAAAGAACACAAGGCACAGTATGACTGGAGCATGAAGGTGTTGACGGATGGCATAGCACACTGACGGCGAACCTCAAGGCAGTACACAATTAAAATCACACCTCTGGACGCACACGAGAAATAGCACGAAACACAACACTGATGTGGCACACTGATGATGATCAATACAGAGGATCTGCCAGGTTCAAGGAGATGAGGGAGGCCTGAAGAAGGGAGGGAGGGGAAGAGATGGGGGAGGGGAATGGGGGTCGCTCGGAAGAGGGCCAGGTAGGGAGGGATGTGGGAAGGAGAGAGGCAAGTATGGGGTGCAGGGTCTCAGGGGAGGGGGGGATGGAGGAGAATCCGCTCTGGGAGAAGGAGGAAAGAGGAGGAGGAGAAGGGGGCCCTGGGGAGGGGGGGGGGAACAAGGCCGGGTTATAGTTGGAAGGAAGGGTATATGTCACGGCGAAGTTCGTCATCCGGGAGGGGGAGGCGTTGGAAATTGCCCTGATGAAGGAGATGGAGGGTGTGGAGGTGGAGAGAGGGAGGGATACAGCGATAGAGGCGCGGCAACGGGCGAGGGGTGGAGAGGAAGGAGGAAACCAGAGGGTGGGGGGGATCAACCCTGCGAACAATGTAAAGGATGCGGAGATGTTGGAGGAACAAGAGGAGGTGGGGGAAGGGGATCAGTTCATACAGGAGCCGTGTGGGGGAAGGAAGGCGGATACGGAAGGCAAGGCGGAGCGCATGGCGTTCAAGGATTTGGAGAGCCTTGTAAAAGCGGGTGGGGGCGGAGATCCAGGCGACGCTGGCATAACAGAGGATAGGACGGATGAGGGATTTGTAGGTGTGGAGGATGGTAGAAGGATGCAATCCCCATGTCCGGCCGGACAGGAGTTTCAGCAGGCGGAGGCGGGAATGGGCTTTCTGCTGGATGGTCAGGAGATGAGGGGTCCAGGTGAGGTGTCGGTCAAGGGTGAGGCCAAGGTATTTCAGGGTGGGGGTGAGTTGGATAGGACGACCATAAAGGGTGAGGTAGAAATCTTGGAGGCGAAAGGAGCGAGTGGTACGGCCTATGATGATTGCCTGGGTTTTGGAGGGGTTCAGACGGAGGAGCCACTGGTTACACCAAGTGGTGAACTGGTTAAGGTGGGTTTGGAGGGTACGTTGAGACCGTTGAAGGGTAGGATAGAGAGCCAGGAAGGCGGTGTCATCAGCATATTGGAGAAGGTGAACTGGTGGGGGTGGCTTGGGCATATCAGCTGTATACAAGAGATAAAGGAGAGGGGAGAGGACAGAACCCTGGGGGACGCCAGCCGTGGGATAAAAGAGACGGGAGTTGGTGTTGTGGAGGGTGACATAGGAAGGACGGTGCGAGAGGAAGGAAGCGACCAGACGGACAAAATTGATAGGCAGGGCGTAGGTTTGGAGTTTAAAGAGGAGACCGGGATGCCATACACGGTCATAGGCATTTTGGAGGTCAAGGGAAACAAAAATGGCGGAGCGACGGGAGTTGAGCTGGAGGGACAGAAGGTGAACAAGGTTGAGGAGTTGGTCGTCAGCAGAGAAGGAGGGTCGGAAGCCACACTGGGTAAGGGGGAGGAGGTGGTGTTGAGCAAGGTGCCGATGGATACGGTGGGAGAGGATGGATTCAAGGACCTTACTGAAGACGGAGGTGAGGCAGATGGGACGATAGGAAGAGGCGGCAGAAGGGGGTTTGTTGGGTTTGAGGAAGAGGAGGACGCGGGAGGTCTTCCACAGGTCAGGGTAGAAGCCAGTAGAGAGGATGACATTATAGAGATGGGCGAGGACAGTTAGGAAGGAATAGGGGCTTTCTCGAAGGTGACGGTAGGTGACACAGTCGTGACCAGGGGCCGTGTTGCGTTTGGACTGGAGGAGAAGTTTAATGTCTTGTGCTGTGATGGGAGTGTTGACGTCGGAGGGGGGCAACTGCCCCAAGTACTGGAGACTAGGAGCAAGTGGAGCGACTGAGGTATCAGCACGTTCCATGACGGTGGGGAAAAGAGAATAATCAAAGTGGGGATCATCGGGGATGGAGAAGACCTCGGAAAGGTGGGAAGCAAAGTGGTTGGCCTTACTGAGGTTGTCTGGAAGGGGGCGATCGTTATGGAGAAGGGGGTAGTGGGGAGCGGAAAGGGAACCAGTAAGACGATGGAAGGCAGACCAGTACTTGGAGGAGTTGATAGGGAGGGTGGCATTGAGTCGTGTGCAGGTCTGGCGCCAGTCCCGGCGTTTCGTTGCTGTAATAAGGTTCCGTACGTGTCGCTGTATTTGCCGGTGGCGTTGGAGTGTATCCCTGTCACGAGTGCGGAGGAAGGAGCGATAGAGGCGGCGGGATTCACGGAGGAGGAGGACAGCCCGCGGAGGGAGAGTGGGACGGTGTGGGTGGATGGTTTTAGTAGGAACATGGGCCTCCACGGCGTAAGTAATGACCGTCTGAAGGAAGGACGAGGCGCGGATGATGTCGTCAGGATGGCGATAGGTAAGAGGGTGGCTCTCGACCTGGGTGGAGATGGAGTCCCGGTAGGCATCCCAGTTGGCACGGCGATAGTCATGGACGACCTTGGGAGGGGGTGCAGGTTGCGGAGCTGGAGGGGGGCGGTTTGCAGACGTTATGGTGAGAAGGACAGGGAGGTGATCGCTACCTGTGGGGTCAAGGACGGCGACAGTGATACGCCCAAGGAGGTTGGCGGAGGCAATGACAACATCGGGGGTGGTGTTACTTTCGGGTCGGGTGTGCTGGGGAATGGGAACAAGGTCACCCTGGATTGTGGAGAGGAACTGATGCCACCGCCGAAGGGCAGCAGGAGTGCGGCTATGGACGTTGAGGTCGGCGGCAATCACGTAGGTGGAGAAGGTGTGGTCAACGTGTGAGATGAAGTCATAAGGAAGAGGAGCAGTGGAGCGGACATAGATGGTGGCACAGGTAATGGTGAGGGAGGGGAAGAAGACGCTAAGGATAAGGTGTTCAGTGGGGTCATTGAGGAGAGGTTGTGGCCGGACGGGGATATGCTTAAGGTGGCCAATCGCGACTCCACCCTGCGCACGAGGACCAGGAGCATCAGTGCGGTGGAGGATATAGGGGGAGGAGCGGATAGAATGGTGGGGCTGGAGAAAGGTTTCGTTCAAGAGGAAGGTGTCGACCTGGTGGTGGGAGAGGGTGTGCATGAGGAGGTATTTGTTGGAGCAGAAGGAGCGAATGTTCTGGAAGAGGATGCGAGACTCGTGCCGCGCCATGATGGGAAGGAGGGGGGGAAGAGAGGGAAGGGAAGAGACTTAAACTAGGGTGTCGAGGCGGGTGAAGGTGAAGTGGGCTTGGTTGTGGGAGTAAGTGGCGAAGGTGTTCAGGTGGAAAACAGAGCGAGCAGCAAGGGATATTTGTTGGAAGGTGTGCGGGCGCTGAAAAGGGTGAATGTTTTGGAGTACAACGGTAATGAACCGGATGATGTCCTCGGCCGTGGGGGGTGGACGGAGGGAATTGTTAGGATGGACAGGAGGATCGACGGGACGAACTGGGACTGTAAGTTCAGGGGTGGCTGGAGGGGGTTTAGCTTTACATTTGTGGGAGTATGTGGGATGGGGGCCATTGCAGGTATTACAGGAAGGAGGAGCAGCGAGGTTGGGGCAGTTCTTGAGAAAGTGGGAGGCCTTGCAATGGGGACAGGTGGGGGGGTTTTTGCAGTTGGGAGTCAGGTGGTCATTGTACATCAGGCACCGTTGGCAACGGTAGGATTGGGGAGGGGATTTGGAGGATTCAACAGGGTGGCGACGGTGGTATATCAGGGCACCCTGGGTGAGGAGATGGTCTATGGACGGGGCGGACTCTGAGAATACCCGCATGAGGTAGGTGGGACCAGAGGCATTGTGGATACGGCGAGCAGAGCGGATTTCCAAGTCCGGGTGGGAGTTCAGTTCTACAAACACTTCATCCTCTGTGATCACCGGGCTGAGCTTGGTGATCACAGCGGTGTAGGTGGGGGGGCGACGGGGAGGCTGGGGCTGACGAGGAGTGGAAGCGGAAAGGAAGGGTGTCAGAGAGGCGTGGGGGCCAAACATAACTCGTGGGAGTTTTCGCAGGAGGTCTGTGTGAAATGATGGGGACGGGGACTTGATAAGGACTGAGTCCCTGCGGGGAATGAGTTGGGAGATGGGAGCACCAGGTAAGTACTTTCGCATTTCCTTGGTGAGGGTACGAGCGTCAAGGAACTTAGGATCGGGAGTGGACAGGACAAAGGTGTGGAGGGTGGGGGCCAAGGTAGGGGTGGCAGGAGGAGGGGTGGTGTCCATGGGGACGGCAGGGGGAGGGGGAGGTGGCGTTGATTTTTTGTGGGAAGTGGCGGGAGCAGAGTCGGTAAGGACGCGCTTTTGGGGTTTTTTGGAGACTGGAGGCTGGGAGGAGGGGAGAGGGACGGGGAGGAGAGGGAGGTGGCGGGTGGCAGATCCCTGTGACGTAGTGGAGGCACCGGGAGAAGCAGCTGGTTCAGTGGTGGCGATGGTGGCTCGGCGCAACGTGATGCGTGCGGGAGATGCAGAAGACGAAGCGACGGGGTCGGTGAGAGAGGGGAAGCCAACCACCTGAGGGGCGGCAGCAGAGGCGGCAACAGAGGCGTACGTGAGGGCGGGGGTAGTAGTGGGAGCTGTTGAGGGTGTGGAGGCTGGAGGAAGGGTGTAGAGGTGTGGGTATACAGCAGGGGAGGAGATAGGGGGGTGGGTAAGTGGAGGAAGGGAAGGGGAGGTGGAAGGAGGGAGGCCAGAGGCGGCACTCCAGGAAGTGACTGTGGGAGAGGGGGAGGGGGAGGTGTAGATGACGGTGGAGGTGGGAGTACTCATTGCAGACGAACGGCGACGGACAGACGGACGTGCAGCAGGCGGCGTCGGCGTCGGCGTCGGCGATGGGCAGCGGCGAACAGCAGGCGGCGTCGGCGTCGGCGTCGGCGGCGAACAGACGGACGAACAGCAGGCGGCGTCGGCGTCGGGGGCGGCGGCGGCGGTTGCGACGACGGCGATGGACAGCCAGCAGGCGGACGGACGGACGGACGGACGAACGAACGAACAGCGACAGCAGCGGGCAGACAGACAGCCAGACAGACAGACACACACAATCTTCGAAGACGGAGATTCCACCCTGAGAGTAGCCCAGGCTTTGCAATCTGACGCTTTCGAAGGAGGGGATCCAACCCTCTAGATGTCCTCAACGAAAGTTTTTTTTTTTTTTTTTTTATTGTATTTCAATTCCCCTATCGGGGCGGGCTGGCAGCAGCATATGCGCTGCTCTTCAGCCGAAAGACATAGAACAAAACAGTAGAAGACATTTAAAAACAGCAAAGGAGAGAAGAAGGCGAACATAGATATACAAAAGGGAGAACATCATGGAAGGCAATATACAAAAAAAAAACGGGGTGACTGTAAAATGGAGATAAAAAAACTGTTTAAAAGTAGCACACACAAAAAGCCACACTCTGCGACGATTAAAAGAACACAAGGCACAGTATGACTGGAGCATGAAGGTGTTGACGGATGGCATAGCACACTGACGGCGAACCTCAAGGCAGTACACAATTAAAATCACACCTCTGGACGCACACGAGAAATAGCACGAAACACAACACTGACGTGTCACACTGATGATGATCAATACAGAGGATCTGCCAGGTTCAAGGAGATGAGGGAGGCCTGAAGAAGGGAGGGAGGGGAAGAGATGGGGGAGGGGAATGGGGGTCGCTCGGAAGAGGGCCAGGTAGGGAGGGATGTGGGAAGGAGAGAGGCAAGTATGGGGTGCGTGGTCTCAGGGGAGGGGGGGATGGAGGAGAATCCGCTCTGGGAGAAGGAGGAAAGAGGAGGAGGAGAAGGGGGCCCTGGGGAGGGGGGGGGGAACAAGGCCAGGTTATAGTTGGAAGGAAGGGTATATGTCACGGCGAAGTTCGTCATCCGGGAGGGGGAGGCGTTGGAAATTGCCCTGATGAAGGAGATGGAGGGTGTGGAGGTGGAGAGAGGGAGGGATACAGCGATAGAGGCGCGGCAACGGGCGAGGGGTGGAGAGGAAGGAGGAAACCAGAGGGTGGGGGGGATCAACCCTGCGAACAATGTAAAGGATGCGGAGATGTTGGAGGAACAAGAGGAGGTGGGGGAAGGGGATCAGTTCATACAGGAGCCGTGTGGGGGAAGGAAGGCGGATACGGAAGGCAAGGCGGAGCGCATGGCGTTCAAGGATTTGGAGAGCCTTGTAAAAGCGGGTGGGGGCGGAGATCCAGGCGACGCTGGCATAACAGAGGATAGGACGGATGAGGGATTTGTAGGTGTGGAGGATGGTAGAAGGATGCAATCCCCATGTCCGGCCGGACAGGAGTTTCAGCAGGCGGAGGCGGGAATGGGCTTTCTGCTGGATGGTCAGGAGATGAGGGGTCCAGGTGAGGTGTCGGTCAAGGGTGAGGCCAAGGTATTTCAGGGTGGGGGTGAGTTGGATAGGACGACCATAAAGGGTGAGGTAGAAATCTTGGAGGCGAAAGGAGCGAGTGGTACGGCCTATGATGATTGCTTGGGTTTTGGAGGGGTTCAGACGGAGGAGCCACTGGTTACACCAAGTGGTGAACTGGTTAAGGTGGGTTTGGAGGGTACGTTGAGACCGTTGAAGGGTAGGATAGAGAGCCAGGAAGGCGGTGTCATCAGCATATTGGAGAAGGTGAACTGGTGGGGGTGGCTTGGGCATATCAGCTGTATACAAGAGATAAAGGAGAGGGGAGAGGACAGAACCCTGGGGGACGCCAGCCGTGGGATAAAAGAGACGGGAGTTGGTGTTGTGGAGGGTGACATAGGAAGGACGGTGCGAGAGGAAGGAAGCGACCAGACGGACAAAATTGATAGGCAGGACGTAGGTTTGGAGTTTAAAGAGGAGACCGGGATGCCATACACGGTCATAGGCATTTTGGAGGTCAAGGGAAACAAAAATGGCGGAGCGACGGGAGTTGAGCTGGAGGGACAGAAGGTGAACAAGGTTGAGGAGTTGGTCGTCAGCAGAGAAGGAGGGTCGGAAGCCACACTGGGTAAGGGGGAGGAGGTGGTGTTGAGCAAGGTGCCGATGGATACGGTGGGAGAGGATGGATTCAAGGACCTTACTGAAGACGGAGGTGAGGCAGATGGGACGATAGGAAGAGGCGGCAGAAGGGGGTTTGTTGGGTTTGAGGAAGAGGAGGACGCGGGAGGTCTTCCACAGGTCAGGGTAGAAGCCAGTAGAGAGGATGACATTATAGAGATGGGCGAGGACAGTTAGGAAGGAATAGGGGCTTTCTCGAAGGTGACGGTAGGTGACACAGTCGTGACCAGGGGCCGTGTTGCGTTTGGACTGGAGGAGAAGTTTAATGTCTTGTGCTGTGATGGGAGTGTTGACGTCGGAGGGGGGCAACTGCCCCAAGTACTGGAGACTAGGAGCAAGTGGAGCGACTGAGGTATCAGCACGTTCCATGACGGTGGGGAAAAGAGAATAATCAAAGTGGGGATCATCGGGGATGGAGAAGACCTCGGAAAGGTGGGAAGCAAAGTGGTTGGCCTTACTGAGGTTGTCTGGAAGGGGGCGATCGTTATGGAGAAGGGGGTAGTGGGGAGCGGAAAGGGAACCAGTAAGACGATGGAAGGCAGACCAGTACTTGGAGGAGTTGATAGGGAGGGTGGCATTGAGTCGTGTGCAGGTCTGGCGCCAGTCCCGGCGCTTCGTTGCTGTAATAAGGTTCCGTACGTGTCGCTGTATTTGCCGGTGGCGTTGGAGTGTATCCCTGTCACGAGTGCGGAGGAAGGAGCGATAGAGGCGGCGGGATTCACGGAGGAGGAGGACAGCCCGCGGAGGGAGAGTGGGACGGTGTGGGTGGATGGTTTTAGTAGGAACATGGGCCTCCACGGCGTCAGTAATTACCGTCTGAAGGAAGGACGAGGCGCGGATGATGTCGTCAGGATGGCGATAGGTAAGAGGGTGGCTCTCGACCTGGGTGGAGATGGAGTCCCGGTAGGCATCCCAGTTGGCACGGCGATAGTCATGGACGACCTTGGGAGGGGGTGCAGGTTGCGGAGCTGGAGGGGGGCGGTTTGCAGACGTTATGGTGAGAAGGACAGGGAGGTGATCGCTACCTGTGGGGTCAAGGACGGCGACAGTGATACGCCCAAGGAGGTTGGCGGAGGCAATGACAACAACGGGGGTGGTGTTACTTTCGGGTCGGGTGTGCTGGGGAATGGGAACAAGGTCACCCTGGATTGTGGAGAGGAACTGATGCCACCGCCGAAGGGCAGCAGGAGTGCGGCTATGGACGTTGAGGTCGGCGGCAATCACATAGGTGGAGAAGGTGTGATCAATGTGTGAGATGAAGTCATAAGGAAGAGGAGCAGTGGAGCGGACATAGATGGTGGCACAGGTAATGGTGAGGGAGGGGAAGAAGACGCTAAGGATAAGGTGTTCAGTGGGGTCATTGAGGAGAGGTTGTGGCCGGACGGGGATATGCTTAAGGTGGCCAATCGCGACTCCACCCTGCGCACGAGGACCAGGAGCATCAGTGCGGTGGAGGATATAGGGGGAGGAGCGGACAGAATGGTGGGGCTGGAGAAAGGTTTCATTCAGGAGGAAGGCGTCGACCTGGTGGTGGGAGAGGGTGTGCATGAGGAGGTATTTGTTGGAGCGGAAGGAGCGAATGTTCTGGAAGAGGATGCGAGACTCGTGCCGCGCCATGACGGGAAGGAGGGGGGGAAGAGAGGGAAGGGAAGAGACTTAAACTAGGGTGTCGAGGCGGGTGAAGGTGAAGTGGGCTTGGTTGTGGGAGTAAGTGGCGAAGGTGTTCAGGTGGAAAACAGAGCGAGCAGCAAGGGATATTTGTTGGAAGGTGTGCGGGCGCTGAAAAGGGTGAATGTTTTGGAGTACAACGGTAATGAACCGGATGATGTCCTCGGCCGTGGGGGGTGGACGGAGGGAATTGTTAGGATGGACAGGAGGATCGACGGGACGAACTGGGACTGTAAGTTCAGGGGTGGCTGGAGGGGGTTTAGCTTTACATTTGTGGGAGTATGTGGGATGGGGGCCATTGCAGGTATTACAGGAAGGAGGAGCAGCGAGGTTGGGGCAGTTCTTGAGAAAGTGGGAGGCCTTGCAATGGGGACAGGTGGGGGGGTTTTTGCAGTTGGGAGTCAGGTGGTCATTGTACATCAGGCACCGTTGGCAACGGTAGGATTGGGGAGGGGATTTGGAGGATTCAACAGGGTGGCGACGGTGGTATATCAGGGCACCCTGGGTGAGGAGATGGTCTATGGACGGGGCGGACTCTGAGAATACCCGCATGAGGTAGGTGGGACCAGAGGCATTGTGGATACGGCGAGCAGAGCGGATTTCCAAGTCCGGGTGGGAGTTCAGTTCTACCAACACTTCATCCTCTGTGATCACCGGGCTGAGCTTGGTGATCACAGCGGTGTAGGTGGGGGGGCGACGGGGAGGCTGGGGCTGACGAGGAGTGGAAGCGGAAAGGAAGGGTGTCAGAGAGGCGTGGGGGCCAAACATAACTCGTGGGAGTTTTCGCAGGAGGTCTGTGTGAAATGATGGGGACGGGGACTTGATAAGGACTGAGTCCCTGCGGGGAATGAGTTGGGAGATGGGAGCACCAGGTAAGTACTTTCGTATTTCCTTGGTGAGGGTACGAGCGTCGAGGAACTTAGGATCGGGAGTGGACAGGACAAAGGTGTGGAGGGTGGGGGCCAAGGTAGGGGTGGCAGGAGGAGGGGTGGTGTCCATGGTGACGGCAGGGGGAGGGGGAGGGGGAGGTGGCGTTGATTTTTTGTGGGAAGTGGCGGGAGCAGAGTCGGTAAGGACGCGCTTTTGGGGTTTTTTGGAGACTGGAGGCTGGGAGGAGGGGAGAGGGACGGGGAGGAGAGGGAGGTGGCGGGTGGCAGATCCCTGTGGCGTAGTGGAGGCACCGGGAGAAGCAGCTGGTTCAGTGGTGGCGATGGTGGCTCGGCGCAACGTGATGCGTGCGGGAGATGCAGAAGACGAAGCGACGGGGTCGGTGAGAGAGGGGAAGCCAACCACCTGAGGGGCGGCAGCAGAGGCGGCAACAGAGGCGTACGTGAGGGCGGGGGTAGTAGTGGGAGCTGTTGAGGGTGTGGAGGCTGGAGGAAGGGTGTAGAGGTGTGGGTATACAGCAGGGGAGGAGATAGGGGGGTGGGTAAGTGGAGGAAGGGAAGGGGAGGTGGAAGGAGGGAGGCCAGAGGCGGCACTCCAGGAAGTGACTGTGGGAGAGGGGGAGGGGGAGGTGTAGATGACGGTGGAGGTGGGAGTACTCATTGCAGACGAACGGCGACGGACAGACGGACGTGCAGCAGGCAGCGTCGGCGTCGGCGTCGGCGATGGGCAGCGGCGAACAGCAGGCGGCGTCGGCGTCGGCGGCGAACAGACGGACGAACAGCAGGCGGCGGCGGCGGCGGCGGCGGCGGCGGCGGCGGCGGCGGCAGCGGTTGCGACGACGGCGATGGACAGCCAGCAGGCGGACGGACGGACGGACGGACGGACGAACGAACGAACGAACGAACAGCGACAGCAGCGGGCAGACAGACAGACAGACAGACAGACAGACACAATCTTCGAAGATGGAGATTCCACCCTGAGAGTAGCCCAGGCTTTGCAATCTGACGCTTTCGAAGGAGGGGATCCAACCCTCTAGATGTCCTCAACGAAAGTTTTTTTTTTTTTTTTTTTTTTTTTTTTCTTTATTGTATTTCAATTCCCCTATCGGGGCGGGCTGGCAGCAGCATATGCGCTGCTCTTCAGCCGAAAGACATAGAACAAAACAATAGAAGACATTTAAAAACAGCAAAGGAGAGAAGAAGGCGAACATAGATATAAAAAGGGAGAACATCATGGAAGGCAATATACAAAAAACGGGGTGACTGTAAAATGGAGATAAAAAACTGTTTAAAAGTAGCACACACAAAAAGCCACACACTGCGACGATTAAAAGAAACACAAGGCACAGTATGACTGGAGCATAAAGGTGTTGACGGCTGGCATAGCACACAGCGTAGCACTGACGGCGAACCTCAAGGCAGCACACAATTAAAATCACACCTCTTGACGCACACGAGAAAAGCACGAAACACAACACTGACGTGGCACACTGATGTTGATCAATACAGAGGATCTGCCAGGTTCAAGGAGATGAGGGAGACCTGAAGAAGGGAGGGAGGGGAAGAGATGGGGGAGGGGAAAAGGGGGGCGCTCGGAAGAGGGCCAGGTAGGGAGGGATGTGGGAAGGAGAGAGGCAAGTATGGGGTGCAGGGTCTCAGGGGAGGGGGGGATGGAGGAAAATCCGCTCTGGGAGAAGGAGGAAAGAGGAGAAGGGGGCCCTGGGGTGGGGGGGGGGGGGAACAAGGCCGGGTTATAGTTGGAAGGAAGGGTATATGTCACGGCGAAGTTCGTCATCCGGGAGGGGGAGGCGTTGGAAATTGCCCTGATGAAGGAGATGGAGGGTGTGGAGGTGGAGAGAGGGAGGGATACAGCGATAGAGGCGCGGCAACGGGCGGGGGGTGGAGAGGAAGGAGGAAACCAGAGGGTGGGGGGGATCAACCCTGCGAACAATGTAAAGGATGCGGAGATGTTGGAGGAACAAGAGGAGGTGGGGGAAGGGGATCAGTTCATACAGGAGCCGTGTGGGGGAAGGAAGGCGGATACGGAAGGCAAGGCGGAGCGCATGGCGTTCAAGGATTTGGAGAGCCTTGTAAAAGCGGGTGGGGGCGGAGATCCAGGCGACACTGGCATAACAGAGGATAGGACGGATGAGGGATTTGTAGGTGTGGAGGATGGTAGAAGGATGCAATCCCCATGTCCGGCCGGACAGGAGTTTCAGCAGGCGGAGGCGGGAATGGGCTTTCTGCTGGATGGTCAGGAGATGAGGGGTCCAGGTGAGGTGTCGGTCAAGGGTGAGGCCAAGGTATTTCAGGGTGGGGGTGAGTTGGATAGGACGACCATAAAGGGTGAGGTAGAAATCTTGGAGGCGAAAGGAGCGAGTGGTACGGCCTATGATGATTGCCTGGGTTTTGGAGGGGTTGAGACGGAGGAGCCACTGGTTACACCAAGTGGTGAACTGGTTAAGGTGGGTTTGGAGGGTACGTTGAGACCTTTGAAGGGTAGGATAGAGAGCCAGGAAGGCGGTGTCATCAGCATATTGGAGAAGGTGAACTGGTGGGGGTGGCTTGGGCATATCAGCTGTATACAAGAGATAAAGGAGAGGGGAGAGGACAGAACCCTGGGGGACGCCAGCCGTGGGATAAAAGATACGGGAGTTGGTGTTGTGGAGGGCGACATAGGAAGGACGGTGCGAGAGGAAGGAAGCGACCAGACGGACAAAATTGATAGGCAGGGCGTAGGTTTGGAGTTTAAAGAGGAGACCGGGATGCCATACACGGTCATAGGCATTTTGGAGGTCAAGGGAAACAAAAATGGCGGAGCGACGGGAGTTGAGCTGGAGGGACAGAAGGTGAACAAGGTTGAGGAGTTGGTCATCAGCAGAGAAGGAGGGTCGGAAGCCACACAGGGTAAGGGGGAGGAGGTGGTGTTGAGCAAGGTGCCGATGGATACGGTGGGAGAGGATGGATTCAAGGACCTTACTGAAGACGGAGGTGAGGCAGATGGGACGATAGGAAGAGGCGGCAGAAGGGGGTTTGTTGGGTTTGAGGAAGAGGAGGACGCGGGAGGTCTTCCACAGGTCAGGGTAGAAGCCAGTAGAGAGGATGACATTATAGAGATGGGCGAGGACAGTTAGGAAGGAATAGGGGCTTTCTCGAAGGTGACGGTAGGTGACACAGTCGTGACCAGGGGCCGTGTTGCGTTTGGACTGGAGGAGAAGTTTAATGTCTTGTGCTGTGATGGGAGTGTTGACGTCCGAGGGGGGCAACTGCCCCAAGTACTGGAGACTAGGAGCAAGTGGAGCGACTGAGGTATCAGCACGTTCCATGACGGTGGGGAAAAGAGAATAATCAAAGTGGGGATCATCGGGGATGGAGAAGACCTTGGAAAGGTGGGAAGCGAAGTGGGTGGCCTTACTGAGGTTGTCTGGAAGGGGGCGATCGTTATGGAGAAGGGGGTAGTGGGGAGCGGAAAGGGAACCAGTAAGACGATGGAAGGCAGACCAGTACTTGGAGGAGTTGATAGGGAGGGTGGCATTGAGTCGTGTGCAGGTCTGGCGCCAGTCCCGGCGTTTCGTTGCTGTAATAAGGTTCCGTACGTGTCGCTGTATTTGCCGGTGGCGTTGGAGTGTATCCCTGTCACGAGTGCGGAGGAAGGAGCGATAGAGGCGGCGGGATTCACGGAGGAGGAGGACAGCCCGCGGAGGGAGAGTGGGACGGTGTGGGTGGATGGTTTTAGTAGGAACATGGGCCTCCACGGCGTCAGTAATTACCGTCTGAAGGAAGGACGAGGCGCGGATGATGTCGTCAGGATGGCGATAGGTAAGAGGGTGGCTTTCGACCTGGGTGGAGATGGAGTCCCGGTAGGCAGCCCAGTTGGCACGGCGATAGTCATGGACGACCTTGGGAGGGGGTGCAGGTTGCGGAGCTGGAGGGGGGCGGTTGGCAGACGTTATGGTGAGAAGGACAGGGAGGTGATCGCTACCTGTGGGGTCAAGGACGGCGACAGTGATACGCCCAAGGAGGTTGGCGGAGGCAATGACAACATCGGGGGTGGTGTTACTTTCGGGTCGGGTGTGCTGGGGAATGGGAACAAGGTCACCCTGGATTGTGGAGAGGAACTGATGCCACCGCCGAAGGGCAGCAGGAGTGCGGCTATGGACGTTGAGGTCGGCGGCAATCACATAGGTGGAGAAGGTGTGATCAATGTGTGAGATGAAGTCATAAGGAAGAGGAGCAGTGGAGCGGACATAGATGGTGGCACAGGTAATGGTGAGGGAGGGGAAGAAGACGCTAAGGATAAGGTGTTCAGTGGGGTCATTGAGGAGAGGTTGTGGCCGGACGGGGATATGCTTAAGGTGGCCAATCGCGACTCCACCCTGCGCACGAGGACCAGGAGCATCAGTGCGGTGGAGGATATAGGGGGAGGAGCGGACAGAATGGTGGGGCTGGAGAAAGGTTTCATTCAGGAGGAAGGCGTCGACCTGGTGGTGGGAGAGGGTGTGCATGAGGAGGTATTTGTTGGAGCGGAAGGAGCGAATGTTCTGGAAGAGGATGCGAGACTCGTGCCGCGCCATGACGGGAAGGAGGGGGGGAAGAGAGGGAAGGGAAGAGACTTAAACTAGGGTGTCGAGGCGGGTGAAGGTGAAGTGGGCTTGGTTGTGGGAGTAAGTGGCGAAGGTGTTCAGGTGGAACACAGAGCGAGCAGCAAGGGATATTTGTTGGAAGGTGTGCGGGCGCTGAAAAGGGTGAATGTTTTGGAGTACAACGGTAATGAACCGGATGATGTCCTCGGCCGTGGGGGGTGGACGGAGGGAATTGTTAGGATGGACAGGAGGATCGACGGGACGAACTGGGACTGTAAGTTCAGGGGTGGCTGGAGGGGGTTTAGCTTTACACTTGTAGGAGTATGTGGGATGGGGGCCATTGCAGGTATTACAGGAAGGAGGAGCAGCGAGGTTGGGGCAGTTCTTGAGAAAGTGGGAGGCCTTGCAATGGGGACAGGTGGGGGGGTTTTTGCAGTTGGGAGTCAGGTGGTCATTGTACATCAGGCACCGTTGGCAACGGTAGGATTGGGGAGGGGATTTGGAGGATTCAACAGGGTGGCGACGGTGGTATATCAGGGCACCCTGGGTGAGGAGATGGTCTATGGACGGGGCGGACTCTGAGAATACCCGCATGAGGTAGGTGGGACCAGAGGCATTGTGGATACGGCGAGCAGAGCGGATGTCCAAGTCCGGGTGGGAGTTCAATTCTACCAACACTTCATCCTCTGTGATCACCGGGCTGAGCTTGGTGATCACAGCGGTGTAGGTGGGGGGGCGACGGGGAGGCTGGGGCTGACGAGGAGTGGAAGCGGAAAGGAAGGGTGTCAGAGAGGCGTGGGGGCCAAACATAACTCGTGGGAGTTTTCGCAGGAGGTCTGTGTGAAATGATGGGGATGGGGACTTGATAAGGACTGAGTCCCTGCGGGGAATGAGTTGGGAGATGGGAGCACCAGGTAAGTACTTTCGTATTTCCTTGGTGAGGGTACGAGCGTCGAGGAACTTAGGATCGGGAGTGGACAGGACAAAGGTGTGGAGGGTGGGGGCCAAGGTAGGGGTGGCAGGAGGAGGGGTGGTGTCCATGGTGACGGCAGGGGGAGGGGGAGGGGGAGGTGGCGTTGATTTTTTGTGGGAAGTGGCGGGAGCAGAGTCGGTAAGGACGCGCTTTTGGGGTTTTTTGGAGACTGGAGGCTGGGAGGAGGGGAGAGGGACGGGGAGGAGAGGGAGGTGGCGGGTGGCAGATCCCTGTGGCGTAGTGGAGGCACCGGGAGAAGCAGCTGGTTCAGTGGTGGCGATGGTGGCTCGGCGCAACGTGATGCGTGCGGGAGATGCAGAAGACGAAGCGACGGGGTCGGTGAGAGAGGGGAAGCCAACCACCTGAGGGGCGGCAGCAGAGGCGGCAACAGAGGCGTACGTGAGGGCGGGGGTAGTAGTGGGAGCTGTTGAGGGTGTGGAGGCTGGAGGAAGGGTGTAGAGGTGTGGGTATACAGCAGGGGAGGAGATAGGGGGGTGGGTAAGTGGAGGAAGGGAAGGGGAGGTGGAAGGAGGGAGGCCAGAGGCGGCACTCCAGGAAGTGACTGTGGGAGAGGGGGAGGGGGAGGTGTAGATGACGGTGGAGGTGGGAGTACTCATTGCAGACGAACGGCGACGGACAGACGGACGTGCAGCAGGCGGCGTCGGCGTCGGCGTCGGCGATGGGCAGCGGCGAACAGCAGGCGGCGTCGGCGTCGGCGGCGAACAGGCGGACGAACAGCAGGCGGCGGCGGCGGCGGCGGCGGCGGCAGCAGCGGCAGCGGCAGCGGTTACGACGACGGCGATGGACAGCCAGCAGGCGGACGGACGGACGAACGAACGAACGAACGAACGAACGAACGAACAGCGACAGCAGCGGGCGGGCAGACAGACAGACACACACAATCTTCGAAGACGGAGATTCCACCCTGAGAGTAGCCCAGGCTTTGCAATCTGACGCTTTCGAAGGAGGGGATCCAACCCTCTAGATCCAACGAAAGTTAGAAACAGAAGCTTAAATAACGGTGAAATTGCTAAAGTAATACAGGCACACAATCTTTAGTACTTACTAAAATTACATCATGCACTGGAGAATAATAAAACAATTATGCCAAAAGGCGTCGTCAGTAATTAAAATATCATCTCCATTTGTACAACATGTGTAATGGGCACAGGATCAAAGCGAACAGTTAACAATGTTACTTCGCCTATGAACTGTTGAGACACGAGTGTGAAGGCACTAAGTTAGATTGTTTCGCCGAGAGAGGGCACTTGCATGTGCCAGACTCGCGCATACTACAATCCATAAATACATATATAAGCGCATCAAAAATTATTAAAGGTTGTGTTAATTCAAACTTTGTCTTAATAAATAAAGCGTATCACGCCAATTAAAGACATTTATGTAAAATAGAAATATAGAACCAAATTTACCTGTGTCCTAGTGTCAAACGGATAAAGCTTGCGCTTGGAACATCTAACGAGAGAGGGCACTAATGTAATGCGCGAGAGTCTCGCGTAACGTAGGCAGTGAAATACATACTAGCGAAACAACCAAAATGTTATAATAATACGAAACCATCTGTCTATATGAATAAAACATAGTAGTCATTTAACCACACATACACATTGAAATTCATAATTAACAAACATCACAATATGTAGATCCCAACAAGACAGGAAAAGCGCATTTCACCGGCATCAACAAGCAAGAAAATAACTCCTAGTCAGCCAGACTATATTACATTAAGGCAATGAGGGGTTTGAAACTGTCTAAAAAATTTTTATTTCGAAGCTGCACCTGTTCATTAAGAACAAAACCGTCTTTTAAAGACAGATGCTTGAAAATCTCTAATTCTTCGAGCAAGTCTAGTTTGTCACCTTTATCAGCTTCATGAAGCAGCTCTACCTCGTCCGTTTGACACTAGGACACAGGTAAATTTGGTTCTATATTTCTATTTTACATAAATGTCTTTAATTGGCGTGATACGCTTTATTTATTAAGACAAAGTTTGAATTAACACAACCTTTAATAATTTTTGATGCGCTTATATATGTATTTATGGATTGTAATATGCGCGAGTCTGGCACATGCAAGTGCCCTCTCTCGGCGAAACAATCTAACTTAGTGCCTTCACACTCGTGTCTCAACAGTTCATAGGCGAAGTAACATTGTTAAACTGTTCGCTTTGATCCTGTGCCCATTACACATGTTGTACAAATGGAGATGATATTTTTAATTACTGACGACGCCTTTTGGCATAATTGTTTTATTATTCTCCAGTGCATGATGTAATTTTAGTAAGTACTAAAGATTGTGTGCCTGTATTACTTTAGCAATTTCACCGTTATTTAAGCTTCTGTTTCTCACTTTCGTTGATCGGCATTCGAGGGTTGGATTCCCTCTCTTCTTCATCGAAGAGTTTCACTGCCTGGGCTACTCTCAGGGTGCGCCTTCGACGTGGAAGATCCTTGCCGTGTCGTCTGTTTGCCGCCGCCGCCGCCGCCGCCGCCGCCGCCGCTTGGTCGCCGCCTTCCGGTCCTTGCCGCCGCCGCCGCCGCCGCCGCCGCCGCCGCCTGCCGGGGCTCGTCGCCCGTCGCCCCCGCCTGGTCGCCGCCTGCCGGTCCTTGCCGCCGCCGCCGCCGCCGCCGCCGCCGCCGCCGCCTGCCGGGGCTCGTCGCCCGTCGCCCCCGCCTGGTCGCCGCCTGCCGGGGCTCGCCGCCCCCGCCTGGTCGCCGCCTGCCGGTGCCCGCCGCCGCCGCCTGCCGGTGCTCGCCGCCGCCGCCGCCGCCGCCGCCGCCGCCGGTGCCCGCCGCCTGCCGGTGCTCGCCGCCGCCGCCGCCGCCGCCGCCGCCGCCGCCGGTGCCCGCCGCCGCCGCCGCCGCCGCCGCCATCCGGTGCCGCCTGGTCGCCACCATCGCCGCCGTCCTGACCCTGGTCTACGGCCGTCTTCGTCTTCATCCGTCTTCGTCTTTGTCTGTCCCCGGTTTCTGTCCTCTCCTCTTCGTTCTGTTCGTTCTTGTTTCTCTCTCCCGTCATGTCCGCCCCCACCACCACTGTCACTACTACCACCACCGCCATTGTCTATACCTCCCCTTCCGCCGCCTCCACCACTATAACTTGGTGTGCCCAGTCCCACCTCCCTCCTTCCATTCCACCTCTCCTCACTGTCCCTTCACCCTCTATCTTTGTCGCCCCCTCTCCCGCTTCTTCCTCCCGCTCCTCTCGTTCTGATCCCTTCCCCCCACTCCCCCAGCCTGTCACTGCAGCTCCAGCTCGGGTGGTGGCCCGTCGGGCCACTGCCCACGCCCAGCTCTCCCCGTCACCTTCGCCATCACCGCCGCCTCTGCCGCCGTCATCGTCATCGACGCCTTCACCGTCACCGTCACCATCTCCGGCGCCGACTCCGGCCCCGGGACCTGCCCCTCCCCGCCACATTCCCGTTGTTCCCATCCCCCACACCTCCTCCACCGCCGTCAAGCGTCCCGGTGGCACCCCTGCTTCCTCTGCTACCAAAAAGGCTGCACCTCGTCCTCCTTCCCCCACCCTTGATGCCATGGAAGTCTCCCCGCCTGTCCCTGCCCCCTCATCCTCCTCCTCTCTCCCTTCCTCCTACCGCTACCTCCTCTCCCGTCCTGATCCCTCTCTCCTTGAAGCCCGGAACCTCACCCTCTTCCTTCGCCAGCATTGTCCTGGTGCCCCCATCTCCCTCCTCACTCCTCGCCGAGATTCTGTTCTCATCTCCTCCCCCAGCCCAACCCTCCATACTGACATCCTCTCCCGTCTCCCCATCACCCGTTTTGGTCCCAACGCCTCCCTTACCCCTGCTCCTTCTCCATCTCCTACCCGCCAACCCCAACCCCCGCGTCGCCCGCCGACCCTCACCGCCGTGATCACGCGGCTCAGTCCGTCGATCACAGAGGAGGAGGTGTTGGCGGAGCTCCAGGCCCATCCCACGCTGGAGGTGCGGGCGGTCCGCCGCATTTTCAACTCGGCCGGCCCCACCCGCCTTATGCGGGTTTTCTCTGAGGACGCCCCCTCCATTGACCGTCTCCTGAAGGAGGGTGCCCTCCTCTTCCACCAGCGGTACAAGGTCGACCCTTCCCGTTCCCCTCCTCAATCCCTGCGCTGCCAGAGGTGTCTGCGCTATAATGCGCACCCCACAGCTGAGTGCCGCGAGGCCCCCACCTGCCCGCATTGTCGGCAGGCGCACTTCCTCCGGCAGTGCCCTAACCTCCAATCCCCTCCCTCCTGTAATACCTGCAATCTCCCTCATCCCACCTACTCCCAAAAGTGTAAAGCCCGACCCCCTCCAACCACTCCTGAACTCACCGTACCTGTCTGTCCTCTGGACGCCCCCACCCTCCTGGCAATTCCCTTCGTCCCCCACCCACCGCTGAGGACATCATCAGGTTCCTCACCATCGTCCTCCAGAATGTTCATCCCTTTCAGCGCCCTCACACCCTCCAGCAGATCTCCCTTGCTGCCCGTTCCATCTTCCAACTCAAGATGTACGCCACCTACTCCAACAACCAGGCCCATTTCACCTTCTCCCGTCATGACACCCTCGTTTAAATCCCAGTCATGGCGCGACAGCAACGTATCCTTTTCAACAACATACGCTCCCTTCCCGCCAACAAAAACCTGTTCCTGCACACCCTTGCCACCCACCGCGTGGATGCCTTCCTCCTCAATGAAACCTTCCTGCAACCCCACCACACAGTCCACACTTCGCCCTACCTCCTCCACCGCTCCGATAATCCCCTCCCGATTGCGCGTGGCGGAGTTGCCATTGGTCACCACCGCCAGATCCCCGTTCGGCTCCAACCTCTCCTTCCCGACCCCACCGAACACCTGATCCTTAGTCTCTTCTTCCCCGGCCTTACCGTTACCTGCGCCACCATCTATGTCCGCCCCAACGCTCCTATTCCCTTCGACTTCCTCTCCCACGTCGATCGTACCTTTTCCTCCTACGTGATCGCCGCCGACCTCAACATCCATAGTCGTTCCGCTGCCCAGTTACGGCGATGACACCGCCTTCCTCGCCCTTGCCCCCACCCTGCAACGCTCCCAACGCCTTCTCCAATCCCATCTTGACCGGTTCACCGCTTGGTGCAACCACTGGTTGCTCAAGGTCAATCCCTCCAAAACCCAGGCGATCATTGTAGGCAAAACCACCCCTTCCTTCCGCCTCCTTGATTTCTATCTCACCGTCTATGGCCGTCCTATCGCCCTCACTCCCACCCTTAAGTACCTTGGCGTCACCCTCGACCGTCGCCTCTCCTGGACTCCCCATCTCCAGACAATCCAAGCGAAGGCACGTTCCCGACTCCGTCTCCTCAAGCTCCTTTCCGGCCGCACGTGGGGTCTGGACCCCTCCACAATCCTCCACACCTATAAATCCATCATCCGCCCTATCCTTTGTTACGCCCATCCAGCCTGGATCTCCGCCCCCCCTACCTTCTATAAATCCCTCCAAATCCTTGAACGCCATGCTCTCCGCCTTGCCTATCGCATCCGTCTCCCCTCCCCCACACGGATCCTGTATGATCTCATCCCCTTCCCCCACCTCCTCCTTTTCCTTGAAAGGATACGTATCCTGTACACCTCACGTAAACTTGATCCTCCTCACCCGCTCGTTTCCTCGCTCCTCTCCCACCCCCGCCCGCTGCCGCGCCTGTATTCGCACGTCCCACCCGGTCTCCATCTCTCCACCCTCCATACCCTCTCCCAAGGTGGCTTCCGCCAGCTCCCTCTCCCTGATGATGTCCTCGTCACCTCCATCTACCCCTCCTATCAACTTTGACCCTGCCCCACCCCCCACTTCCCGTGTCCTTTCCTTTCGGCACCCTCCCTCCCTTTTCTTCTCTTCCCTTCTTTTTCCATCTCCATGTCCCCTCCCTTCCCCCTCTTCCCCCGGGCTTCCTCTCCCCCTTCCTCCCTCCCCCCTATCTCCCCTGCCCGTGGCATCTCTGCTCTCCCCTCTCGCTCTCCCACTCCCCTTCCTCCTCCTCCTCTCTTGGCAGGTCCCCGGACTAGCACACGTATAGTGAACATTCGCGCGCCGGAGATCGTCGCCTTTTGTGCTTCGTGTGTGTGACGTCATATAGTGTTTTTGGTGTCCGCCATCCCACTCCTACGTTCACTTGTGCCGTCGGACTCACCAGTGTTTTGTGCGCCGTGCCGACGTGTTTTCCGTGTTGTTATCGTCACATGTGAACGACTCCGTGTTTTTTTTTTTTATATGTCTCTGTGACCTCTCTCTTTTGCCCGTCACTTTGTTCATTGTTATTCACCATGTTTTATACTCTTGTAAAACGCTATGGCTGAAGAGCGGCGTAGTGTGCCGCTGCCAGCCTACCTGAATTGTACAGGTTTTAATATAACAATAAAGTAAAAAAAAAAAAAAAAAAACTTTCGTTGATCGCATTCGAGGGTTGGATTCCCTCTCTTCTTCATCGAAGAGTTTCACTGCCTGGGCTACTCTCAGGGTGCGCCTTCGACGTGGAAGATCCCTGCCGTGTCGTCTGCTTGCCGTCACCGCCGCCGCCGCTTGGTCGCCGCCTTCCGGTCCTTGCAGCCGCCGCAGCCGTCGCCGCCTGCCGGGGCTCGCCGCCGCCGCCGCCGCCTGCCGGGGCTCGCCGCCCCCGCCTGGTCGCCGCCTGCCGGTGCTCGCCGCCGCCGCCGCCGCCGCCGCCGCCGCCTGCCAGGGCTCGCCGCCCCCGTCTGGTCGCCGCCTGCCGCCGCCGCCTGCCGCCGCCGCCGCCGCCGCCGCCGCCGCCGCCGGTGCCCGCCGCCGCCGTCCTGTGCCGCCGTCCTGACCCTGGTCTACGGCCGTCTTCGTCTTCATCCGTCTTCGTCTTTCTTCATCCGTCTTCGTCTTTGTCTGTCCCCAGTTTCTGTCCTCTCCTCTTCGTTCTGTTCGTTCTTGTTTCTCTCTCCCGTCATGTCCACCCCCACCACCACTGTCACTACTACCACCACCGCCATTGTCTATACCTCCCCTTCCGTCGCCTCCACCACTATAACTTGGTGTGCCCAGTCCCACCCCCCTCCTTCCATTCCACCTCTCCTCACTCTCCCTTCACCCTCTATCTTTGTCGCCCCCTCTCCCGCTTCTTCCTCCCGCTCCTCTCGTTCTGATCCCTTCCCCCCACTCCCCCAGCCTGTCACTGCAGCCCCAGCTCGGGTGATGGCCCGTCGGGCCACTGCCCACGCCCAGCTCTCCCCGTCACCTTCGCCATCACCGCCGCCACTGCCACCGTCATCGTCATCGTCGCCGTCGCCTTCACCGTCACCGTCGCCATCTCCGGCGCCGACTCCGGCCCCGGGACCTGCCCCTCCCCGCCACATTCCCGTTGTTCCCATCCCCCACACCTCCTCCACCGCCGTCAAGCGCCCCGGTGGCACCCCTGCTTCCTCTGCTTCCAAAAAGGCTGCGCCTCGTCCTCCTTCCCCCACCCATGATGCCATGGAAGTCTCCCCGCCTGTCCCTGCCCCCTCATCCTCCTCCTCTCCCCCTTCCTCCTACCGCTACCTCCTCTCCCGTCCTGATCCCTCTCTCCTTGAAGCCCGGAACCTCACCCTCTTCCTTCGCCAGCATTGTCCTGGTGCCCCCATCTCCCTCCTCACTCCTCGCCGAGATTCTGTTCTCATCTCCTCCCCCAGCCCAACCCTCCATACTGACATCCTCTCCCGTCTCCCCATCAACCGTTTTGGTCCCAACGCCTCCCTTACCCCTGCTCCTTCTCCATCTCCTACCCGCCAACCCCAACCCCCGCGTCGCCCGCCGACCCTCACCGCCGTGATCACGCGGCTCAGTCCGTCGATCACGGAGGAGGAGGTGTTGGCGGAGCTCCAGGCCCATCCCACGCTGGAGGTGCGGGCGGTCCGCCGCATTTTCAACTCGGCCGGCCCCACCCGCCTTATGCGGGTTTTCTCTGAGGACGCCCCCTCCATTGACCGTCTCCTGAAGGAGGGTGCCCTCCTCTTCCACCAGCGATACAAGGTCGACCCTTCCCGTTCCCCTCCTCAATCCCTGCGATGCCAGAGGTGTCTGCGCTATAATGCGCACCCCACAGCTGAGTGCCGCGAGGCCCCCACCTGCCCGCATTGTCGGCAGGCGCACTTCCTCCGGCAGTGCCCTAACCTCCAATCCCCTCCCTCCTGTAATACCTGCAATCTCCCTCATCCCACCTACTCCCAAAAGTGCAAAGCCCGACCCCCTCCAACCACTCCTGAACTCACCGTACCTGTCCGTCCTCTGGACGCCCCCACCCCTCCTGGCAATTCCCTTCGTCCCCCACCCACCGCTGAGGACATCATCAGGTTCCTCACCATCGTCCTCCAGAATGTTCATCCCTTTCAGCGCCCTCACACCCTCCAGCAGATCTCCCTTGCTGCCCGTTCCATCTTCCAACTCAAGATGTACGCCACCTACTCCAACAACCAGGCCCATTTCACCTTCTCCCGTCTTGACACCCTCGTTTAAATCCCAGTCATGGCGCGACAGCAACGTATCCTTTTCAACAACATCCGCTCCCTTCCCGCCAACAAAAACCTGTTCCTGCACACCCTTGCCACCCACCGCGTGGATGCCTTCCTCCTCAATGAAACCTTCCTGCAACCCCACCACACAGTCCACACTTCGCCCTACCTCCTCCACCGCTCCGATAATCCCCTCCCGATTGCACGTGGCGGAGTTGCCATTGGTCACCACCGCCAGATCCCCGTTCGGCTCCAACCTCTCCTTCCTGACCCCACCGAACACCTGATCCTTAGTCTCTTCTTCCCCGGCCTTACCGTTACCTGCGCCACCATCTATGTCCGCCCCAACGCTCCTATTCCCTTCGACTTCCTCTCCCACGTCGATCGTACCTTTTCCTCCTACGTGATCGCCGCCGACCTCAACATCCATAGTCGTTCCGCTGCCCAGTTACGGCGATGGCATCGGTTCCTCTCCACCCTTCAAGGTGACCTCGTCCCCATCCCCCGGCATACCCGTCCTGAATCCAACTCCACTCCTGATGTTATCCTCTGCTCCCCCAACCTCCTTGGCCGCATAACGGTGGATGTCCTGGAGCCTATTGGTAGCGACCATCTCCCTGTCCTCCTCACCGTTTCCGACGGTCGTCGCCCTCGCCCCGACCCTCGTACTGACCCTCCCCCTAAGTATGTCCACGACTATTCCCGAGCCGACTGGAATGCCTACCGGGATACCCTTTCCACCCAGGTCGATAGCCACCCTCTCACCTACCACCACCCTGACGATGTCACCCATGCCGCCTCCTTTCTCCAGCGGACCTTGTCTAAGGCCGTGGAGGCCCACGTTCCTACTGTCGCCATCCACCCCCACCGTCCTACCTTACCCCCACAGGCCGATCTCCTCCTCCGTGAATCCCGTCGTCTCTACCGTGCCTTCCTCCGCACGCGTGACCCGGACACACTCCGACGCCACCGGCAACTCCAGCGACACGTTCGTAATTTGCTCGCGGCTAAGAAACGCCGGGACTGGCGACAGACATGCACCCGTTTAAATGCAACCCTACCAATCAACTCGTCCAAGTTCTGGTCGGCCTTCCGTCGCCTTACCGGAACTAAACCCTCCCCCTATTATCCTCTTCTCCATGATGATCACCCTTTCCCTGACTCCCTTAGTAAGGCCAATCACTTTGCCTCCTACCTCTCCGATGTATTTTCCGTCCCCGATGATCCCCAGTTCGATTACTCCCTCTTCCCGGATATCCGCGATCGAACTGACACCTCTTCCCCTCCCCTCGCTCCTGGCTTCCAGTACTTGGACAACATTACACACACAGAACTCAATGCCCCTATCACTACACAGGATCTCATTGCTACCCTCCGCACAAAACGCAACACCGCTCCTGGTCACGATCGTGCCACCTACCGTCACCTTCGTGAAGCTCCTGTCTCTTTCCTCTCCACCCTGGCCAGGCTCTACAATGTAGTCCTGTCCACCGGTTACTACCCCGACCTGTGGAAAACCTCCCGTATCCTCATGTTCCTTAAACCTGGCAAACCGCCGTCAGCCGTCTCCTCCTACCGTCCCATCAGCCTTACCTCGGTCTTCAGCAAGGTCCTAGAATCTATCCTCACCCGCCGCATCCACCAGCATCTCCGCCAGCACCGCCTCCTTCCCGTCACCCAGTGTGGCTTTCGGCCATCCTTCTCTTCCGACGATCTTCTCCTTCACCTCACTCATCTCCTTTCCGAACAGCTTAATTCCCGTCGCTCCGCCATCTTCCTCTCACTTGACCTCGAACGCGCTTATGACCGCGTCTGGCATTCCGGTCTCCTCTTCAAGCTCCAAACCTTTGCCCTTCCCATTAACTACGTCCGTCTGATCGGTTCCTTTCTCTCCCGCCGTCCTTCCTATGTCACCATCCATAACGCCGATTCCTACACCTTTTCCCCCTCCGCCGGTGTGCCCCAAGGCTCCGTCCTCTCCCCCCTTCTGTACCTTTTGTACACGGCGGACATGCCGCCGCCGTCGCCCCCCGTCCACCTCCTCCAGTTTGCCGATGACACCGCCTTCCTCGCCCTTGCCCCCACCCTGCAACGCTCCCAACGCCTTCTCCAATCCCATCTTGACCGGTTCACCGCTTGGTGTAACCAGTGGTTGCTCAAGGTCAATCCCTCCAAAACCCAGGCGATCATTGTAGGCAAAACCACCCCTTCCTTCCGCCTCCTTGATTTCTATCTCACCGTCTATGGCCGTCCTATCGCCCTCACTCCCACCCTTAAGTACCTTGGCGTCACCCTCGACCGTCGCCTCTCCTGGACTCCCCATCTCCAGACAATCCAAGCCAAGGCACGTTCCCGACTCTGTCTCCTCAAGCTCCTTTCCGGCCGCACGTGGGGTCTGGACCCCTCCACAATCCTCCGCACCTATAAATCCCTCATCCGCCCTATCCTTTGTTACGCCCATCCAGCCTGGTTCTCCGCCCCCCCTACCTTCTATAAATCCCTCCAAATCCTTGAACGCCATGCTCTCCGCCTTGCCTATCGCATCCGTCTCCCCTCCCCCACGCGGATCCTGTATGATCTCATCCCCTTCCCCCACCTCCTCCTTTTCCTTGAAAGGATACGTATCCTGTACACCTCACGTAAACTTGATCCTCCTCACCCGCTCGTTTCCCCGCTCCTCTCCCACCCCCGCCCGCTGCCGCGCCTGTATTCGCACGTCCCACCCGGTCTCCATCTCTCCACCCTCCATACCCTCTCCCAAGGTGGCTTCCGCCAGCTCCCTCTCCCTGATGATGTCCTCGTCCCCTCCATCTACCCCTCCTATCAACTTTGACCCTGCCCCACCCCCCACTTCCCGTGTCCTTTCCTTTCGGCACCCTCCCTCCCTTCTCTTCTCTTCCCTTCTTTTTCCATCTCCCTGTCCCCTCCCTTCCCCCTCTTCCCCCGGGCTTCCTCTCCCCCTTCCTCCCTCCCCCCTATCTCCCCTGCCCGTGGCATCTCTGCTCTCCCCTCTCGCTCTCCCACTCCTCTTCCTCCTCCTCCTCTCTTGGCAGGTCCCCGGACTCGCACACGTATAGTGAACATTCGCGCGCCGGAGATCGTCGCCTTTTGTGCTTCGTGTGTGTGACGTCATATAGTGTTTTTGGTGTCCGCCGTCCCACTCCTACGTTCACTTGTGCCGTCGGACTCACCAGTGTTTTGTGCGCCGTGCCAACGTGTTTTCAGTGTTGTTATCGTCACATGTGAACGACTCCGTGTTTTTTTATGTCTCTGTGACCTCTCTCTTTTGCCCGTCGCTTTGTCCATTGTCATTCACCATGTTTTATACTCTTGTAAAACGCTATGGCTGAAGAGCGGCGTAGTGTGCCGCTGCCAGCCTACCTGAATTGTACAGGTTTTAAAATAACAATAAAGTAAAAAAAAAAAACTTTCGTTGATATAGCTTTTCTAATGAATGTGTCTTTCCATTCAGGAAGTTTTACTTCTGATGAAGGTATATTTATACGTACCGAAACCTTGGTCAAGAATTTTAATAAAAAAAAAAAATTCTATCCTGCAACTGTTTTTGGCTGCCATCCTTTATTGTGAAGAATTTTAACAGTTGCTGCTGCAGCCATGTTTAAAATCTTGAAAATGAAATTGGTTACATTTCAGGACAGACTGCCAGTAAGATCTGTAATAGTCTTGAATACTGAAATCTCGGACCAAATAAAACATTTTAAGTATCTAGGATGCGATATTACTTACGAATATAAGCATGACGTGGACCAAAATTTAATAAATAAATTCACTTCCTCATGTGGGTCCATCGTAAATAGTTTGCAGAGTAAATCCAGTTAATAAAGGAATCTGAAGGTTTATAAAACAACAGCAATACCAACCGATACTTATCAAAGTGAGGCAACAACAAGAAGGTAAGAAAGTGGAATACATCCTCAAGAAATTACATTTTTAAAAGGGGTATAGGGATGTCCAAGGGAAGAACGAAGAGGAGATGTAAGGAATGACATAGCAATATGCAACACAAAAAAAAAAAATAAAGGAAAATGGACCAAACAGTTTCTACCTGTGAAAGCTGTTCCGCCATGCATTAATGACAACGTACTTTATGTAGCGCAACGGATATACGCTACTGGATATTAAAATTGCTACACCACGAAGATGACGTGCTACAGACGCGAAATTTAACCGACAGGAGGACGATGCTGTGATTTGCAGATGATTACCTTTTCAGAGCATTCACAGAAGGTTGGCGCCGGTGCCGACACCTACAACGTGCTGACATGAGGAAAGTTTCCAACCGATTTCTCATACACAAACAGCAATTGACCGGCGTTGCCTGGTGAAACGTTGTTGTGATGCTTCGTGTAAGGAGGAGAAATGCGTACCATCACGTTTCCGACTTCGATAAAGGTCGGATTGAAGCCTATCGCGATTGCGGTTTATCGTATTGCGACATTGCTGCTAGCGATGGTCGAGATCCAATGACTGTTAGCAGAATATGGAATCGGTGTGTTCAGGAGAGTAATACGGAACGCCGTGCTGGATCCCAACGGCCTCGTATCTCTAGCAGTCGAGATGAGAGGCATCTTATCCGCATGGCTGTAACGTATCGTGCAGCAACGTTTCGATCCCTGAGTCAACAGATGGAAACGTTTGCTTGACAACAACGATCTGCACGAACAGTTCGACGACGTTTGCAGCAGCATGGACTATCAGCTCGGAGATCTTGGCTGCGGTTCCCTTGGACGCTGCTTCACAGACAGGAGCGCCTGCGATGGTGTTCACGACGAACCTGGCTGCACGAAAGCAAAACGCCATTTTTTTCGGATGAATCCAGGTTCTGTTTACAGCATCATGATGGCCGCATCCGTGTTTGTTGACATCGCGGTGAACGCGCATTGGAAGCGTGTATTCGTCTTCGTCATACTGGGGTATCACCCAGTGTGATGGTCTGGGGTGCCATTGTTTACACGTCTCGGTCACCTCTTGTTCGCATTGACGGCACTTTGAACAGTGGACGTTACATTTCAGATGTTTTACGACCCGTGGCTCTACCCTTCATTCGATCCCTGCGAAACCCTACATGCCCACAGGGTTGGCCGAGCGGTTCTAGGCGCTACAGTCTGGAACTGCGCGACCGCTACGGTCGCAGGATCGAATCCTACCTCGGGGATGGATGTGTGTGATGTCCTTAGGTTAGTTAGGTTTAAGTAGTTCTAAGTTCTAGGGGACTGATGACTTAGAAGTTAAGTCCCATAGTGCTCAGAGCCATTTGTACCATTTGAACCAAACCCTACATTTCAGCAGGATAATGCACGACCGCATGTTGCAGATCCTCTACGGGCCTTTCTGGATACAGAAAATGTTCGACTGCTGCCATGGCCAGCACATTCTCCTGATCTCTCACCAACTGAAAAGGTCTGGTCAATGGTGGCCGAGCAACTGGCTCGTCACAATAAGCCAGTCACTACTATTGATGAACTGTGGTATCGTGTTGAAGCTGCATGGGCAGCTGTACCTGTACACGTCATCCAAGCTCTGTTTGACTCAATACCCAGTCGTATTAAGACCATTATTGCGTCCAGAGGTGGTTTCTCTGGGTAGTGATTTCTCAGGATCTATGCAACCAAATTGCGTGAAAATGTAATCACATGTCAATTCTAGTTTAATATATTTGTCCAATGAATACCCATTTATCATCTACATTTCTTCTTGGTGTAGCAATTTTAATGGCCAGTAGTGTAGGAGTTGACTCACGGCACAAGCGTGGGATCCCAATTGTCTCTGACTGTCGTCATGTTTTTTATGGAGCACTTTGAGGAGCGAGGTTGCGACCGCTTGCTTCCTATGATGCGCTGACGGCACATTCTTCATATGGCCTCATGGTGAAAAACAACTACAGCGGTTCGTCGATCACGTGAACGGTGTCCATCCCAAATTCATGTTTAGTGCCGATTTGGATGGCAAACATCCATTCTTGGATGTTTTAGTTGAACGTAAAGCCGGAGGCCTACTTGGTCATTCAGTACACAGGAAATCTACGCAAACTGATCGGTATGTAAAGCCCAACAGATTTCACCACCCTGTACACAAGACGGAACACGTTAGTACACATGGCAAACTTTATATCTGACGACGGCCATCTAGAGGCTGAATGTCAACATTTGTTGAAATGGTTACAGCGAGGGGAAAATTGCTAAGGCTTTCAAGCGCCACCGGCGAAAAATCTCGTGAATCGGCGGAAGAGACCAAGCCATCTGCGTTCCTTCCGTACTGTGGAGCAGTAGCAAGACAAGACTCATGTAGAAGATGCATGGAATGAGACCAGTGTTCCGGTCCGCCTTCGTGATAAGAGATCCGTTACATCCCGATAAAAAAAAAATGTAGGTCTTCTAGTTCCTGCCGTGAATGGTGTACCCTGCTGATGTGGCAGTATTTACATAGGCCATGCCATTTTCAATGTTACCGAGCTTTGTACAGAACATTCACTGCCCATCAAACAAAGTTAACTTCAGAAGTCTGCCGTGGCTGAACATTTCCTAGAAAATTGGCATGAAATACAATTCGAAAAAACGATATATCTCCCTCTGCGCCACTAAAAACAGACCAGAGCAGAAAGACAAGCGGAGGTCGAGACAGTTTCCGCCTCGCGCCCTCTGGGCACTCGGAACCGAGGCGAGCATACAGGCCGGCGCTCGGTGCGGGCCACGCTGTTGGGTTAGGACCGGGTTGCGACCTTCCGCAAACCATCGCGCCGTGGTGAGCCTGTGGTGAGCCTGTGGTGATACAGGGACAGGGAGGGACCTGTTGATCCCGGCACGGCCGCCCAACCTGCAGGCCAAAAGTCGCCCTGCAGCAACGAACACTGGCCGTGGCGTCACGGCAGTTGGGGGCTCAGTCCACACGCACGAAAGAAAAAGAGCAGGTGTCACGTTTCTATGAATTTAAATTATGTGGCTACTGTAGCTTCGTTTTGTATCCAGTTCCACAAATTGTAGTCTTAATTCTCTGTGTCATACCGATACTCTCTCATCCAGGGTGTTTCCGTAACAGCGTGCTAAAATGTAACAGGACATAGAGAATGCTCCACTGAACGATTTGAGGTAGGGAACCTGGCGAAGTAAACTTGTCTACCGCATTTTCTAGCATTACCGTTTCCCAGCTTATTTACAACTTACATGTGTACAGGTTTACACGTACTGTGCTGTTTATTTACACATACGTTCTTTACTTCCTGCAAGAAAACAAGGAGGATTGAGCCTGATTACCAGGGAGTCATGATGCAGGTGGCTCTATTGTATCGTATTTACATCGTCCCATGACAGAACGCGCTATGAATCAACGACAGACTGATTCATTACTCGGTGATATTCAGAGACGTACAGTAGAATTCGTCGCTGGATAGGAAGGAGAGGTCCTACTGCATAGCCTGCGAGGTTACCTGACCTGAATCCCTTGATTATTTTATATGTGGATATCTAAAATTCCTTGTGTATGAGACCCCAGGGGATACGGAGCTGGAAGTAGTTGCCAGAATAGTAGTTGCCTTTGATGTGATTTGAAACACACCGGGGATATTTGTCGCGGTGTGTCACAATCTTGCTCGCCGATGTCATGCTCGTACTGATGTTGAGGGCCGTCACAATTTGTGTGAAACAGTTCAAATGGTACGTTCATTGTGTCAGTGATGGTATTTGTAGTTAACTAATCATCTGTACGACCTGTTAAATGTTTGCACGCTCTTACGGAATCGCCCTGCGTGTCACGTAATTCAGTATAACACTAACTACTTCGTTTATATAAAATATGGCGTTTCAGTCTTCGATCGCTATTCTTTATTTTCAATTACCACCATGTGGTAAAACAGCATGAATTCATAATTTCATGTGTTTTTTCAAATATATGTAAATACGATTTAGAAACTAATAGTTACATGTATACAAACAGTAAAGAAAATTCTTTATCTCTAACAGCCATAAAATAAAAGCCCACTGAATATGCTGCAAATGCAGTGAAACATGTTTGCGTTAAAAAACAAAATTGTGCTTTGTTAAAAGTGGACCCTACCCAAAGACATAGTACTATTACTCTTTATTTCTGTCACGATATCTGTTTATTCTTTTATACGACTCTTTTGATCTCTGAATTATTCCTGATTCACCAAAACACTCTAGTGGTGTGTATAAGGAGCGCGAACAGCGTCAGATGTTGAGTGACCATAAACACTATTTGTTTATGGTTCATCTAAAATTTGTTTATAATTTTTTGCTTTACAGTTTTTGGATATTGGTACTATATTTTCTGTATATGTAAAATAAAGTGTGCTATACTGGAGGTTGAAGTTCTTTTCATTGTGAGGGAGTTACGTATGTGAAACACTGTGTAAATTGTTTATTACGTTAGGTAATTTTCTGATGACATTTTGGATTTAATTATATTTGTGTGTATATACTGTTTATGTTGATGTAAATTTGACAATTATATGAAATGGTCACGCTTAGGAATAATGTAAGAAATAGGTGTAATGTAAAAGCCAGTCTGCTTTCGTTTGTAACGGAAGTGGCTCTGGAGAGTGGAAAACATGGCATGGGCGAATTGGCGCGCTATCTAGAGCAAGCGCGGTAAGTAAGTCACAGAATCTGTAGGCAGCAGTGACTGAGGCTACACCCTCGTGGGAAAGGTGAAGCTTTGCCTGCAAATTTCTACAAAAACGCCTCGGATGAAGATTGCAAACGGCTTACGCCATAGCTGCGAGTTGTTCGACCACTGTATGTAAAATTGAACGACACCAAGAAGAGGAATGAAGCCCATACAGCAAGATACTCGCACGTCGTACTGTGGGCCATTATTTTTCGCCATACCCAAGCCTATAGGCACCAAATAAGACTGAAATATCAATTTAAACTGTTTTCTATTAGTCAATAATTATTCTTGAACTTTAAAGAAACTGGTTCACCCTGTTGTTTCACCCTAATCATACACCTATATAGCGTTCCTTCCTGGTGTTTAATTAAGCCGACTACCCTGTTTCATAGACTTATGAAGTGCCAAGTTGATATAAAGAAGCACACTTAAATTGTTTTTGTGTAAAAAGTTGTCTTACTAGTAACATTGAAAGGCTTAATGAGAAATTTAGTTAGAGTAATAACACATCCATGCTTTAGTACATCACAGAGAGATAAAGTTAAACTATTCTTATTTTCAATGTTTTCTTAACTATTGACAAAGTTATAGTGAAAGTTTGCTTAAGTAAAATTCAGCCAGAGTGAAACAAAGTTACTGCCACATATTACATGACTATAGCGAGTTAATTCAAAGATTAATGGCTTTTGAAAGCAAAATTACCGTAAGAAAGAGGTTTTCATGAAGTGAAATATTCAATATAAAACGCGTGTGCTATAGTATTTAAAATTTCAGTGTTTAAGATTGTTGATTATGGAAAGAGCTTTTCTAAAAGTCCCTCCTGGCCATAATTGTTCTAGCTTCCTTGAAGTTATATACTGGGCTTTTCCTCTTTTAAAAAACGTAATGAGTAAGGGTGCAGTAGTCAGATAATTCCGATGTCTGCACCAACAACAGGCAGAATTCATACTTGTGGTTTTCCAATACTTCCCTGTTTCATTGCCTGGATAGGCTGGCGACCGTTAGTACCTACTTCAAACCACTAAATGAACTATCACCTGAGTTGTCCTAACTTCAATATAATACTATTCATTCTGCGTTTCTTTCTAACCGCTGGGTGAGATCTCAGGAAAAAATTCAATAGTGTGATTTACTTATCCATTAGACACAACACACGCTCAAATCCTGTAAAAAGGGTAACTCCATTGATTAGATTTTCCTATTAACAGGAATATCTTCACATTGTCTACTTTATTTCTGAACTAAACCAAATTTTACTGATAGGGATACACGTGGCAACATAGAGACAGGGTTCCCTGTTATTTAGGTAAATGCTCACTAAATTACAATAACAGTGGTAGTGTTTACCCTCTGTCGAGGAGACGGAGATGGTCGATATATGTGCGAGACAGCGTTAGCAGCACCTGACAGAGATCGAATGGGCCTTCTCGTGGATATCCAATTGCCTGGCTGGACGAATCGTGCAATAAGCACATGTGTGAAGCATTCGCGTGCAACAGTGGCTCAGTGTTGGACTGCATGGGGACGCGAGGACAGGCTAACTTATCGTCTAGCTTGCTGTCGACCACGTCTGACCCCGACAAGGTACTGTGAACCAAGCACATCGTAACCCAATCACATCTGCCCCTGCCATCCGGGAACAAGTAATGAACTGCCTCCAACGTTCTGTGTCGTCTATCACCGTCTGTATTGAAATAACAGCAACGGAATTTCAGTCCCACGCCTGGGCTCCCGTTAACAACACAAACGACTGCTTTTGTGGAGGTGCCGCAACCATGAAGCATGGGCTGCTGATGGCCGACGTACGGTGGCTGGCGACCTAGAAGGAGTCCCTGCCTCCCAAAGGCACAGCTGCGTGACTCCCGACGTCACTGTGTGGGGATTCATCGGGCTAAGTTCCGGTCACGACTGGTACTGACTAAGATAACTCTGACGGCACAACTGTATGTCATGGGAATCCTGCATCCTCATATGTTACCGTTTTTCAATGCGACAATATTAGTACTCACGTGGAACGAGTCCCCACGAACTGTTAACAAGTTGTTGAGGCACTACTGTGACCAGCAAGGTCCACAGATGTGTCCCCGATGGGGCTATATGACGCCCTAGCTCGGAGGACAGTTACGTCCCAGGGCTAGTAAGCAAGATATCAAGGGCCAGTTATAACAGTTATGGGCCAGCTTCCCCCGGGAGAGGATACAATGGCTGTATGTCACCCTTTCTAATCGTGTCGTTGCATGCATCCAACCCAGGGAACGTGCAAGATCATACTAATAACTCTGCCAAGTTCTCTGTAAATTTGATTCCATTTTGTAGTCAATCAAATAACATAACATTCCCTCTCAACCCGTGAACTTCCATTTCGTTTACTCCTCCCATTCTGGGTGCCTCAATTTCTTTATGAGACCATGAAAAATTACAGAAAAATGGTTCAAATGGCTCTGAGCACTATGGGACTTCACATCTTAGGTCCAGTCCCCTAGAACTTAGAACTACTTAAACCTAACCTAAGGACAACACACACATCCATGCCCGAGGCAGGATTCGAACCTGCGACCGTAGCAGTCCCGCGGTTCCAGACTGAAGCGCCTAGAAACGCACGGCCACCGCGGCCGGCAAGAATCAGAGAACTTCACAAATTTCGTTTCATAATTGTATGACATTTGGACGTGACTTTCATTGGCTCATAAAATTTCTACTGTAAACAAATAAATACTCGCAAGGGGAACTGCCTTAGAATAATGGGTAGAGGATAACGACACCAAACAATACTATTCGGGGTGTTTTAGAAGTGATGGTCAATATTCAGGGGTATGACAGGAACAAAAGAAGTTAAGTTAACATGGAGCCCAAAGCGGATACATTAAGAGCTACGAGCAATTCTTGATCTTCGTTACTGTTAAACAAATTTGTAGTGCAACATCGTTGCTTCCCATATTTTGGGATGTGGTAGTATGGACCAAAACAAGAAAAAATGCCCCGTAAACAAGTGCTCTAGAATGCATACCTTAGAAGCTATGGGCACTTGTTCATCTTCGCTACTCTGAAACAAACTCTTCTAATGAGCAAGAGCATATAACGTTGGTATGCAGTTTAGAGCACATTACTGGGCGTTTTATCTTGTTTTGGTCTATACCACCACTTTCCAAAATATGGAAAGCAATGAGCTTGCGGTAGAAGAGATCTGTTTTACTGTATCGAAGATAAAGAATTGCTCATAGCTCTTAAAGTATGAGTTTTAGAGTCCATGTCACTTGAATTTTTTGCTTGGAACGATCATTCATGTCATACCTCCGAATATTGACCATCACTTCTGAAACACCCTGTTTGGATATCAACAAATTGCATATCAGAATAATTATTCCATGTTTAACGAGATAAAAAAATTCGAAATCTCTCTCACATTGTCGGCTACTAAAGAAACAGATTTCCTGTATATAAATGTCCATACAATCTTGCAGACAGTTTATCTGCACGGTTGCGATATCACTCGAGACGACCTCCGAATTTACAGATATTTTAGTAGGTGACTGTCTACAACTGTTAGGTGATTTGAAAAAAATGCGTATTTGCGCCATGCACTGTAGAACTCTATGTTTATTCTTTATCGGTTTCGATTATCATCGTCATCACGAATAGATCAAACACACATTGTGTCAAATATGACCCAACCAAATGTAGAACGTATATAATTGTCAGAACAGTTTGTCTTAACACAGTCCATACAAACGCGTGCAGTCTTGGCACAATTACAGTAGTACCTACATGGTAATAACGCAAGTGTGTACTACTCCAATTGTACCAAGGCGCAGCAAGTTTTTTATGAACTACGTTAAGAAAGACAGTTATCACAATTGTATCATTTTGGACGAAAATATATGTTTCACCCACTGATGCACACTGTTTTCTCTCCTGTGAAGATAATTGCAATAAACGAAACCGGTAGAGAATTAACATAGAATAGTACAGCTGATGGTATGAATATGCTTTCTTCAAACTCCAGTTCTGTTAACCATCAAATTTTTACGCAAGTTCTGCTAAATGTTACTCATGTACTCAAAGCCCAAGTAGCGGTTTCTCAGCTCGTCCCAATAGCCACGCGGTCTAACGCGCTGCTTCCAGAGCGGGAAGGCGTGCCGGTCCCCTGCACGAATACGGCCCTCGGATTAGTGTCGAGGTCCGGTGTGCCGGCCGACCGGCCAGCCTGTGGATGGTTTTTAAGGCGGTTTTCCATCTGCCTCGGTGACTGTGGGCTGGTTCCACTTATTCCGCCTCAGTTGCAATATCTCGGCGATTGCTGTGCACTGTCTCCACGTACGCGTATTCCATAATTACTCTACCACGCAAACAACGTTTGGGGTTACACTCGCCTGGTATTTGACGTTGCCGGGGGCGGGGGGGGGGGGGCGGGGGGGGGCGGGGGGGGGGGGCGGGGGTGGGGGGCGGGGGCTCCGCTGGGGGCAGCACTGCACAATAACCCTGGGTTCGGTGTGGGGTGGCGGTGGGGTGAGTAGACTGTTGTAGCCTGTTGTGGGGTTGTGAACCACTGAAGGCTATGGCGGGGACGAAGCCTCTCCGTCGTTTCTTGGTCCCCGGTGCAATACACACACACCAGTTTCTCAAATTTATCTACTTAACACCAAGTACGTCATATTTCTGTTTCTGCAGATTCTCCACAAAACACATTTTTGTTGTACCACTGCAATCACCTTCTTTGCAATCTAGGACATATTTACCCACTACACGTTTGTTGTGCTTCTCTAAATATCTCTCAGGGAGCATATTTTCCATTATTTGACTGGCAGTCTGCTGTGAGATCTCTTGTAACTCCTTTATGTACAATACAATTCATTTATTCTGAATATTTTTCTTCACGGTGGATTCCATAAAAAGCACTCCGTCGTCAGGCCGCGAGTGGCCTACCGGAGCCATCCGACCGTTGTGTCATCCTCAGAGGAGAATGCGGATAGGAGGGGCGTGGGGTCAGCACACCGCTCTCCCGGTCGTTAGTCCACATAAACAGGGTACCGGAAGTCAAACAGTATTAAAGTAATAGAAGTGCAAACATTATTTAGATGGTACCGTCTTATAAACGGAAAATAATCTTTGGAACGTTTGTGAGAGGACAGTTGTAGAAATACGAATTCACCCTTTGAATCACAACAGTTCCGTATCCAGATCGGTTGCAAGTTCTCAGGGTTAACACACAGAAAGTTTCTATCTCTGGTGAAGCTACTGGTGCTTGATTGAGGAATGTGCTCCACAAAGAATAAAGCAGGCTCCCCAGCGTTGTACTAGATGCAGCTGAGAAACTCAGTGAACCGCCCACTTCCTACACACAGATGTATCTTACAAATATTACCACGTCTCCTCAATCTATTACTGTGACAAATTATTTGGGAAAGATGCAGCTTACAACAAGACCATGCATTTAACATAGAAAATGTATTGTGCGTCGAACTTGTTCTAGGAATGTGCCTGGAATAACTTACAATAAAATTTACAGAAAAATTTTAAGGATAGCTTATACGAAAATCTAAAATATAAGTTGACTGAATTTTCGTCAGTTAAGGCAGTCGATTGTCAACGTCTACCCACATCCCTTAAGTTGTTCATAGACTCTAACGAGAGTCACGGGGAAGAGAATGAAATGAATGAAAAGAAATCAGTCTAATACTTTTCATTTCATTACAGTCTACAAACGTTTATGGGCATATAGATATTGTATTTATTGGTAGGAAACTGTTTCCTGTTGTTAAATGAAATAGTATCATCTCTGCTTTCAGCAACTGCCTCCATTCTTAAAATACACACACACACACACACACACACACACACACACACACACACACACACACACGTGCACATCCCTTAATATTTACCATAAGTATTGACAGCCGCCAAGAGTACAAGAAATTGACATCATTTACAGATAATTCATCACACCAACAGCTTGTACCACTTGTCAGCTTGAAACTGTATGTACATCAACTACTAGCACAAATTGTATATCTATCTGCATATTTTATAGCATTAACCAAATTATTACCCCATCCTTTAGGCAGCTAATATATGTAACATGTAATCTTGATACCCCTTGCCATATAAATGTTTGCTCTCATATAATCACTCTTTCCACCCTCTCTCTCTCCCTCTCTCTCTCTCCCTGTCTCTCTCACCTTCTCTCTCTCTTCCTCTCCTTCTGCCTCCAGCCTCTCACATCTGTCTATTAATCCCAATCAAATAGTGTCATCTATGTATAATATTACTGCTGTAGCCAATATGATTATTGTACTTCAAGTCTGTAACATTTCACCTGATTGTTATTAACAAGGTGAAGATTAAGCCATTTTAACATTTCACCTGATTGTATAAACGAGTACGAATGTAAAGCTGTTTTAACTCGTCAAAATTTGATTTATACGCCACCTGAAGTACACACACATATATTCGACACCTCAAAACAAATACCTGCAAATGCTTTAAACAATCATTCTGTAATAATGTTGTTACGATGTATATTCCTTGCACTTTGCGATTACGTCTTCTCTTCTGCTATACGAACCTTACACCCAGCAGATTCCAGACACCATATTGGTTTACAAATATGACAGTATACATGTGATGTGTTACGGCAGCGAAAGGAACCTGTGACCACTGTAGGTACTCTAGTTTACTTATTTTATGTTTACCATTAGATATCAGTTTAATTTTTTGTCAGAAGAAATCCAATACCATTTTCTGAAATACTGTCTTGTTTTTCCACTAGGCAGTGCCACAAGTTCCTCCAAAAAATCGTAACACAATGCAAACACGAATGTCATACTAACTAATGTAAATCCACCCGATGATGGAGGTTTAAACCTTTGAAATGCGTTGTGGGAATAGATAAAACGGTGACTGGCAACAGTAAACTTGTTGTTTCATTTTTGTCAATAACCGTCACGGTAAAGCCTAACCTAAAATGTTCGCATTTAATGTTTCCTGTTGACTTTAACATCTCTTTCTTGTACATCGACATTGTCAGATATCTTTCTCAGGTATTACATTGTATTTTGGTTTGGTATATTTCCAAAAGAACAGTGACGAAAATCAAATGTGTTACATCAGTCGGGTGTTAATTAACCTCTGTGGAGACTTTAGTCGCATACAGGATACGAAATGGTTATTGATATAATAGTGATAAAGTATTTGGAGAAATGTACGTAACAATCATACGAGAGACGTCCTGTTAAAAATTAACCATTAATAATTCAAATAGTAGACTCTATTTAATAACTGAGTGCACGCTGTTTGCGGTAGCGGGAATCTCAGGTGTGTCTCGTGACTGGACTCATCCTGTCGCGCCCTCTGCGAGCGCGGTACACTGCTGGCGTCGCCCTCGGCCGGGTGGGGCTGTAGCAAGGCGGAAGAGCCGCTGTCCAGTGGCGTGGTCTGAGTACGTCGTCAAAACTCGTGAAGTATCCAGAATTCTTGACGTCCCACTGTATATTGTGTATTCTTGTGCGTTCTTGCACGGAAGCCTATAGTACAGTATATAGTGGCGAGCCTACATGTACTTCTGGAAGAGGTGGAGCGGATACTACAACACACGCGTAATAATAGATCACTTTGTTAAGATTTGAAAATCTGAAACACTTCATCCTTTCGTGGGGCGTGGGGGATATTTTTCTTACTAAATGTATTTCTTTACAGCTTTTAAGGGAATATGTGTTACCACTCCTGTACGCTACTGGCATTAAGTGGCTGTCCGCTGCACTAGCTGGAGTTCGTGTTTGTTCTGAAATATAGCCCTCAGGACGGTGGTAAGTGTACAGCCCCCCAAACAATGGTGTTTCAATAGTTCTTGGGAACTATGGTTACCACTAAAGTAATTTCTGGGAGGGACTTGGGAAATATACTTACCATAAAATTAATCTGTCATTTGTGGTCTTTGGGAAACATATTTACTACCAATTTAGGGGTATCCCAAAGCTTTCCGGGCTATGTCTTTCCACCTTTGTCTATGCCTGACATCTTGCGGCAGTACACTGCACCAGGTGTATGAAAACTGCTACAACAATCAGTTTCTGTTTATCATGGGATCAGCTGTTGTCGTAACACATTATTGTGCCCAGTATCAGCCCATATCTTTATTGCGTGATAAAGTTTCTAGGATTGTTTTCACATTATGGTAAGTAAACTTTAGTATCGGTAACACATATTATTTAAGTAAAGTAACAGAAAACATAAAATAAAAACAGGAAACGCTCTTCATTATCTTTTACGTGTAATGGCACCACATAACAGCCCACAAAAGGGAAGTGGGAAATCCATTTACCATCGCAGTTTTAATACATCACTATGGTGCCACGGTGATATATGTACCGCCGCCGTTTTTGATCCTAAATCACAGACACGTCAAAAATAAATATAGTCAGTTGATCACAGTTCTAATAATATAGCAAAAAGTTATCTTCGCTGAGTTGTTACAAAAAATGCTCCTGCGAAAGGGTTAACTTGGAAACAATCCACGATCACGGGAATGTCACTACGTACGGGTATTTATTGCTGTTCGCTGAACGCTATTAACAGATATCACTGGATGCAATACAGAATGATGGTCTCATCTCATTGTAAAATTGATTATCAACTTTGAAACATGAGTCCAATAGTCCTGTGAGGTCGCAGTCGGATCTGACATGATAAGACATTACTGTCGTAGTATGTGATGATTACAGAGCGGGATGAGTGGCGCTACGCTGTGACGCAAATAATCTTCCTGCACTGGCGTCGTACGGAACTCCTTGAAGGCGTGTCTGCGCTGACGTCTCTCTTTTGTTGCTGCGTCAGGCAGCAACAGTCCTTAGCTGTGTTTCCATCCCATGCGACCACCCTCTTCGGAAGGCAACCCACATAGATTTCTCGTTCTACCAGTAAGTACAGAAATGTCTCATAGGCGCATTGTGTAAAATTTCAAAACGTGCCAGTATCGGTCATAAGAATTATCTAGTTTCGGTTAGACGGTCTTCAAAAAACGTCTTACTATTTCGTAGTGGAGTGTGTTCTTGAAAGAGGATCTCAATATTTATGCTAGTCTGGTATATACAGTGTGTAGTACAGTGGTTGCATCAAATCTGATGCACAACAATATCCTAAGCATCACTCTTCCAAAAAGACCTGCACGTTCCGAAGGAACGAGAAAACTGTTGAAGATTTTATGCGACCATTAGTCCTGACCACTGAATCTGTCAGTTAGTACGGCGGCTATTGCGTCAAACTATCAAGCATCTTCTGCCTGAATCAGATTTTCATTCTGCAGCCGAGTGTGCGCTGATACGAAACTTCCTGGCAGATTAAAACTGTGTTCCCGACCGCGACTCGAACTCGGGGCCTTTGTCTTTCGCGGGTAAGTGCTCTACCAGCCAAGCTATCGAAGCACGACTCACGATCTATCCTCACAGCTTGTGTAGCGCTGTTGGTAGAGCACTTGTCCGCGAAAGGCAAAGGTTCCGAATTCGAGTCTCGGTCCGGCACACAGTTTTAATCAGCCAGTAAGTTTCATATCAGCGCACACTCTACTGCAGAGTGAAAATCTCATTCTGGAAACATCCCCCAGGCTGTGGTTAAGCCATGTCCCCGCAATATCCTTTCTTCAATGAATGCTAATTCTGCAAGGTTCGCAGAAGAGCTTCTGTGAAGTTTGGAAGGTAGGAGACGAGGTACTGGCAGAAGTACAGCTGTGCGGACGGGTCGTGACTTGTCCTTGGTTAGCTCGGATGATACAGCATTTGTCTGCGAAAGGCAAAGGTCCAGAGTTCGAGTCTCGGTCCGGCAAACAGTTTTAATCTGCCAGGAAGTTTCATATTCTACACGTAGAAGCACTGGTTCCCGATGGTGAACGTGCTTGTTTTGGACCGGGTTACTGCTTTAATTAATGTTATCAACGTATTAAAGCACTTAAAATATCAGACTACAGAAGGATATTACGGGTTTTTCATATGCGGCGTAGATGTTACTGCAGACACACACACACACACACACACACACACACACACACACTCACACACACACACACACACACACACACACACACACACACACATATTGATGAGGCAAAGTATCACGGCCGCTCTGCTTAACAGCTTGTTGCTTCTACTCTGGATCGCAGTTAGGAATATTGATACTTTTAAAAATATGGGGAATCAGATAGATCGATATTTAAACTAATATTATTATATGTCATCGATATATAGAAAAATGTATACACATTTCCATACATCCTTGGAAGAAAACCGATATGCTGGCCTATAATAATATCGGTCGATCACTGTAAACATATTGCCAGTTTTAGAACCGAATAGTTTTGCTTTATTATTAGGCATTCTGTACATCAAGAAAGTAGCAGACTTCCTATGCCCTCACAGCAAGAATTGAAAGGAAAACGACAGACGTTCACGCTTGGCGATAACTACTTCGCTGACAATCGTAACTGCACGTAAGTGGCACAATAAAGGTGTCCAATGGGGGTCTCGTTCGGTTTCGTCACTTATCTGATTAGTCCGGAACACTTCATATCGACTTCCCTGTTTTTCATTTCTGCCAACGCCAGCGGCCTAGCAGTTGTAGTGTCAAAACTGCGTGGTGGAGTAACACGCTGCAATTTCTGTTGATAGCGCCGAGCGCCGAGCGCCGATTACGTCAGAATTTCCTCTCAGACGTCTTCGCCCACAACGAAGACCGATCTTATGATATAGATTATCATTCATAATTTTCAGCAACAATTTGTGAAGAATACCAGTGTGAACAAACAGCACACTACTTGCGTTAAAAATTGTTTTCCAACGCAGTTGGTATGCTATTTGTTCATATCGCAAATCTGGATCTTCCTTTCAAACCGCCATCCCCTGCCCCACCCTACCCCCCCCCCCCCTCCCACGCCAGTGCAATCAGAATTCTTATTTGTCCCATCGTCACATCTTCACTTGGTTGACCACACAGTCAAAGAGTAAGACTGGACCTGATGAAAGCTCAAACAGTAGTAAGACTTCTTCACACAGTGAAATTAAAATTACGTTCTTCTACAATTTCAAAAGAACAGATATTTACCGAAACTTGCCAAAAAATATCGACATCCACACAGCCATTAGATTATCGATATATCTAGGGAAGCAATACATGCTACTTATATCGACATTTCTTGGATAAAAGTTGATATATGTGTATATTGATATTTTATCAACAGCTCGAATCGAAATACAGCAGCGATTCCCTGTGGAATGGAAAACGAAAGTTAGTGGCAGCTGTCTGGAGGCGTCTGACACCAGGTATCTGGGCAGAGGCCAACAATTCCCGTACATTACGAGCCGGTGGTTTATGGGCGTGGAGCTAAAGCCAGACGTCACCCAGAGCCAACGGCACCCACACGATAACTTGTGTGGGGAGCGGAGGGTGGTGGTAGGCGGGGGGTTATGAAGTATTTTTAATAATTTGAAAGACGGAAGGCGACTTGTAAGTAGCCATAAAAATGTCCCGACTCCGACCCTGCTAAAAAAATTTTGTAATACCGATTTTTACATAATTTTCTTGAAAGGAAAACAGCTGACTACAGTTCATTTTTGCTTTCTCTGAGAGCTGAGGGAGGGAGGAGTGCGCCCAACCACCCATTTCCCATACGAATGGGCGTCGCTGCTAATAGCACAGTACCCCCACCAACCTGCGCCCACGGCGTGGTGCGTGTTTCGTGCAGCCAGCAGTTCGACTGGATGACGTCGTATACGGTCACGATCACCGGTCTCTCGTAGGAAGAAAGTTGATTCACCCGACTAGGAGATGCGTTTCCAGTGACCCACGGCCGAATCTCGGTGATTCCATGTCCAATACAAACATAACTGGCAATGTCGTTTGACGGTAAAAGACAACATCCAAACAGCTGTAGGATTTTAAATGAGATGTCCATGTATTTCGAAACAGCCTTTGGATCCTGGGCAGGTACGTATTTCAAGATAGAGTCCACATCATAAACTAGCGAGATTCCTACACACTAAAATTAAAGAAGCCTTCGTTTTTGAAAATAATTATTCCGTTAAAAATAGTGATGGGTTAATAAACAAGCTAAAAGCGGTAGATTGCACTACCTCCTCCTGGTTGGTTTCGTTCGATGTTGTATGTTTATACACTAATGTTCCTGTAGATATCACTCTTAAAATTATTGAAAATAGCATTCGACAACATAAAGCTTTAAGTGAGTTGCAACTGTCAGAGTTTATGTCATTACTACAGGTTGTACTCGATTATAATTACTTTCAGTTTAGTGGCAAAATGTATGAGCAACTATTCGGCTTAGCTATGGGTTGCCCGTTAGGTGGTATCTTAGCTGACATCTTTGTGAATGCTTCAGAAGGAAATTTTTTCAAAAATAATCCTGTGTTGGGTGATATGATTCCTTTCTACGCTAGTTGCGTTGAAGACATACTCATAACATTTCAAGGGAGTGACCAAGATCTGCAACTAATATTTCATGCTTTTAACAGTTTTCACGAAAAAATGAATTTCACAAAAGAGGTACGAAACGACGAGAGAGAACTAAGTTTTCTTGATTTGAAGCTTAAGTTATTTGACAACACTATTAACTTTTTCTGGTGATATTATCCCAGCAGATTCTAGTCAGCCACAATCTCACAAAATTGCCTTCTTTCACTCTTCAGTTCATCGTGCCGTGAACACAGCTTTAAAACAGGATTGTTTAGAAAAATAAAATCCATAGCTATTAACAATGGATACGACCCTATGTTAATTGACCAAATTGTTAGGAAAGAAACAGCCGTAAAATATTCAGCCTTCGGAGATAACGGGGCGATAAAGAGTGGGGGTAATAACTTTATTTCTATTCCATTTTTGGGGAACGTATCATACAAGATAAGGAGACTTCTACTGAAGCAATACGGTTACAGAGTTGCCTTTTCCATAAACAACAGCTTAAAACAAAAAGTGATTCATACTATTTGGGCACGGTAAGAAGCTGGCATTAAATTCGGAGTTACTTGTAACGATTGCCCCAACTATTACGTTGGACAGACAGGTGGGCGCGTTAAAGGAATATATAAAGAACACATGCTGGGTAAAAATGGGATAACATATACAATTCCACGTTTGCTGAACATCTATTGCTCTTACAACATACGCCGCGTGAACTGGATGACGTAGAATTGTTACCCGAAGAGAGTAAGGGTTGCAAACTGGACCTGTTCGAGGAATTAGAAATTTTTAAACATCCATCTCAAAAAGATGGGTTTGTTCTTAACGAACAGGTGCAGCCTAGAAACAAATTTTTTTTGGATAGTTTCAAACCCATTCTTGCTCTAACGTAATATACTTTGGCTGACTAGAAGCTAGTTTTCTTGTCTGTTCATGCTGGTGAGATGCTCCTTTCCTGTCTTGTTGGGATTTTACGCATTTTTGATGATTGCTGTTCGCGGTTTTCGATGTCTATGTGTGGTTTAAATGATTCTGTTATGTTTTTATTTATGATGACAAATGATTTCGAGTTTCTACAACATTTTGTTCCTTTTCGTTAGTATGTATCCTAGCCTTTAATTTAGCGCGAGATCCTCGCGCATAACACAAGTGCTCTCTCTCGCTGGGTATGTTTCTTAGCGCAAGCTGCACCTGCTTGAAACTAGGACACAGGCAAATTTGTGTTCATATTTTCTGTTGTATGCAATTGTTTTAAATGGTGCTGATATGTTTTATTTATTAAGACAGAGAATTTGAATTAGCACAACCTTTAAAATTTTGACGCGCATGACTATGTATCCCAGGTTTTAATGTGCGCGAGTCGCTCGCGCATTCCACAAATGCCCTCTCTCGGAGAAACCGTCTGCCCTAGGACTTCCACACCCTCTTCACGCTAGTTCACAAGCTAAGTACTGATAGTATGCTGCGTTCGCATCGACCATCTCTTCATAATTATTCTGAACAGATGGAGGTGATATTTTAATTTTAAGTACCGGTGGGGCCTTAGGCACGACCTTTTTCTGCATCTCCACAGCAGGATGTGATTTTAGTAAGTGGCTAAAAATTTTTGTGCTTGTAATACTTAGGCAATTTTCATGGTTACTTAAAGCTATAAGCAATTTTTTCTTCTGTCTCAGTTATGTTGATGAGTTTCTTACTAATGAAGGTGTCTTCCTGTTGAGGTGTATTTTTGCTTCTGATGAAGGTATGTTTAGGTATACCGAAATCGTAGTCAAGGCTTTCAGTAAATCTTTATCTGGCAAATGTTTGGCTGTTATCATTTACCGTGAAGATTTCTAACGGTTGGTACTTCAGCCATGTTTAAAATTTAGAAATGTCGTTTGATCTACGTGGGAACACGTAGGGGATCGATGCTGCAACACGCACGCTGGTTGGTGTGCTCTCAAAGACTTGTTGCCTGCACAAGCATTGTACTCTATCTTCAGATTTGCCGCAACACGCTTTCTGTCCTGCTTTGCAGAGTGGACTATAAAAAATGGTTCAAATGGGTCTGAGCACTATGGGACTTAACATCTTAGGTCATCAGTCCCCTAGAACTTAGAACTACTTAAACCTAACTAACCCATGGACATCACACACATCCATGCCCGAGGCAGGATTCGAAACTGCGACCGTAGCGGTCCCGCGGTTCCGGACAGCGAGTGGACTATCCTCCGAAACTTGTGTTGTGTGGTAAGACTTGAACGTATTATATCTTATCGCCTACTCTTGTTTCAGCTTCCTTAAATCACATTACAAAGATGCACACGACAGCAGCGCGCGACATCTGACCGGCTTCTGCGTCTGCGCGATGCTCGTTCCCTGGCGCCTAGCTACAACAATCCGTCCGTTGTCAAAGTCACCTATTAATATAATTTAGTGGATTTTAGAAAAGCTGAGCAGTCACAAACAAACAGATAGGTCTACTATTTGTTTTTTGGTGCATTTGTTACTAATTACGTGTTTCGCACACTGCCGATCATTAGATTTCAGGGGTAAACAAAATAAAACAATTAGTTATAGATTTTTTAAAACAACATATATTAATAAGAAAGAGCAAAATCGAGTTATGTGTCAGAACCAAAACACACCATTTCATAGCATTTGTTCGTTACCCATACAGTCACGAACCAAAGTGTGTGACATTTAATTACAACTTAGAAATTGGGAATGTCGGTCATGAGTAGGAATACAAAAAACTGTATTCCACTTCGCTCGCACTTGGTGGGAAAACCACGCGGTGCAAGAGGCATTACGGCTCTATGCCAGAGAGAAACGTCACTATTGGGTGGCAGTGCTCTGTAATTTTCGTAGTGGCAACAGAAACTGTTCGCAGGGAGAAAGGTGTGCAGAGCGCAAAGTAAACCCAAACCTTAACATACATTGAGAGACAGCAGTCGGTGGCGGTCCGTGGAGATTTTTAGCAGGTGGACTAACGTCGAGGGTAGTTTGTTCAGATTATTGGTTGACTCCAGTCGGTAATAGATCGCTGTCACGGTTTGCTGGCGGACTTCAGAGGAAGTGAAAAGGAGTGTTTGTTAGCAGATAACCAAGCTACTGTGTTCCAGAGTTGACGTCGTGCCCTTGCCTTCTCCGGCGAGCTACACTACTGGCCATTAAAATTGCTACACCACCAAGATGACGTGCTACAGACGGGAAATTTAACCGACAGGAGAAAGGTGCTGTGATATACAAATGATTATCTTTTCAGAGCATTCACACAAGGTTGGATCCGGTGGCGACACCTAAAACGTGCTGACATGACGGAAGTTTTCAACCTATTTGTCATACACAAACAACAGTTGCCGGCGTTGCTTGGTGAAACGTTGTTGTGATGCCTCGTGTAAGGAGGAGAAATGCGTACCATCACGTTTCCGATTCCAGTTTATCGTATCGCGACATTGCTGCTCGCATTGGTCGAGATCCCATGACTGTTAGCAGAATATGGAATCGGTGGGTTCAGGAGGGTAATACGGAACGCAGTGCTGGATTCCAACGGCCTCGTATCACTAGCAGTCGAGATGACAGGCATTTTATCCGAATGGCTGTAACGGATCGTGCAGCCACGTCTCGATTCCTGAGTCAGCAGATGGGGACGTTTGCAAGACAACAACCATCTGCACGAACAGTTCGACGATGTTTTCAGCAACATGGACTATCAGCTCGGAGACCATGGCTGCGTTTACCCTTGACGCTGCATCACAGACAGGAGCGCCTGCGATGGTGTACTCAAGGACGAACCTGGGTGCACGAATGGCAAAACGTCATTTTTTCGGATGAATCCAGGTTCTGTTTACAGCATCATGATGGTCGCATCCGTGTTTGGCGACATCGCGGTAAACGCTCATTGGAAGCGTGTGTTCGTCATCGCCATACTGGCGTATCACCCGGCGTGATGGTATGGGGTGCCACTGGTAACACGTCTCTGTCTCCTCTTGTTCGTATTGACAGCACTTTGAACAGTGGACATTACATTTCAGATGTATTACACCCGTGGCTCTACCATTCATTCGATCCCTGCGAAACACTACATTTCAGCTGGATAATGCACGACCGCATGTTGTAAGTCCTGTGCGGGCCTTTCTGGATACAGAAAATGTTCGACTCCTGCCCTGGCCAACACATTCTCCAGATCTCTCACCAACTGAAAACGGCTGGTCAATGGTGGCCGAGCAACTGGCTCGTCACAATACGCCAGTCACTACTCTTGATGAACTGTGGTATCGTGTTGCAGTTGTATGGGCAGCTGTACCTGTACACGCCATCCAAGCTCTGTTTGACTCAATGCCCAGGCCTATCAAGGCCGTTATTACGGCCAGACATGGTTGTTCTGGGTGCTGATTTTTCAGGATCTATGCAACCAAATTGCGTCAAAATGTAATCACATGTCAGTTCTAGTGTAATATATTTGTCCAATGAATACCCGATTATCATCTGCATATCTTCTTGGTGTAGGAATTTTAATGGCCAGTAGTGTACTTCTACGCCAGCGGTGTTCGTCTTGGCTCACGATAAATTTACGGTGGGCATTAAAAGCCGCTCGGCCAGCTAGTTCATTCTCTTCCACACCTGTGGACATTCATATGGCTGCCCGTCTCAGGATCAATTTTAGCGTGTTGGCTGTATGATCGTTTGAATCAGTCAACAAATTTCGAGTGACTGTGTCGTTTGGCAGGAATTGGTGGGCTTCTACTTGAGTCGCAGATCGCGGTTTTAGTTAACTGGGTGCAATTTTGTCAGTAGAGTAACACTGTTATCCATAACTATAATGAGAAAGTTCATACAGATAGAATTTATCATCTTTTACACTGTCTCTTCCTTATGAGTATAAGGATCAATGTTTTAATAAAATATATTAAAATGTTTGAATGAAAGAATGTTTTTGTCATACACTATCCTGTCACATTCATTATTATCAAAGTCTCCCAATTTAGGTTTTATATCTACGGCCTAATATCGCATTATCCACCAAAGTTGACCACATGTAAATCACAGGGAAGATCCTAGACAAGTCGCTGGCCCAGAATTATTTTTCTGCTTTGGGGAGATAAAACCACGAAGAGGGGATTTTGTGTAAATTGGTAAACGCGTGCCAGGATTAGAACCTGGATTCTGCTGGTACACAGTCAGAAACATTATCACTAGCATTCACATAAACTTTGAACCTGCTGAGTTAAAACTTTTATTTTCGGTTGTTATTGTTCATTCATGGCGTTGTTGATGACTAAGGGAGCGCAAGTACTGTATCGCAATACTTTGATACCTGATTCTGCATATCACTAATCTTTCTACATTCTTACCCGTAGGTTCTAATTGCTATTTTTCCGGATTTGGTTCCATATCTGTAGATACATCGGCGTTGATCACCAGTGTTGTGAGATTCTAGGATAAATTATCTACATATATTTCTGTCAATAATTAATTGTTCATGAGAAAATAGAATCTGTCAAGAGAAAAATTTTGTTGATGTTATCATTTTGATTGAGGACTGTAGAAAATTATTGTTGTCTGGTTTGTGAGGGCACACAGTTGGACTTGCATCAGTTCAGAGGAAACTCACGGGAAATAGAGTATTTGCGATCCACGAAATGTTGCCAGTGCAGTCAGACTGGACACAGCATGATGTGTACTCAGGTAAAACAGGGAATCTGTGGAACGTGCAAACAGCGCAAGAGAGCATTAGTTGCGCATAGCGGCGCATCGGAACGATGAAGCAGGGAAAGTTATGAGTGTGGCATCGACACAGGCACAGACGACAATTGTGGTTAGCAAAAGTATCACTTACAGAGAAGTTTAGCGAGCAGAAGGAGTAAAGTGAATCTGTTGTGTTGGCGCTGAAGTAATAGAAAGTATTATCTTCAGATTGACTATTGTGTGTGAAAATGTAACCAGTTTCAGAAGAGGTTACTGAAGAAAAATTTGTGATGAAAGAAATGAAAACATAATAGGTTTGAACATTACAGATTCGTGGTCGATCGGAAGTTACGGAAGGACCAAATTTTTGTTTCTTGTTTCAAGATGAATTTACAGTAAATATGAGGGCAATTACATTTCAGGGAATTTAACGGAGTGAATCTCTGTTAACGTATGTAACGTACATCGTAGCTCTAAATTGAGTACTGAACATATCGACCACTGAACTTGCAATACTGATACTTAGCTACGTCATTTATGAGCTTTGTGCACACGCCATGCAGAGCGACTTTTTGACGAGGGCGAAGCCACAGAGGGTGCCCGACACTTACTGCTCTGAGAAGGGATGTGTTTAAAGCAGTAACCAGCAGACGAGAAACATTGGAGAAGCTCAGACCACATACGACAGCGCAGGTTGTGAAACCATAGTGCAGAAAGACGGATTCAGACAGAAAATTAGTGGTGCTGAAAAGGCGGACGTGTTGGGCGCTAAAGAAGAGAGAGGAAAGATAGTGTAACTACTTCTGATTCAGGAGAGGATAATGTTACTTTTACCGCGCAGCAGTTAATTCCGATAGGTAGAAATCATGACGACAGTGTAGGAATAGCGCCGCGCAGGATTAGCCGAGCGGTCTAAGGCGCTCCAGTCGTGGACTGTGCGGCTGGTCCCGACGGAGGTTCGAGTCCTCCCTCGGGCATGGGTGTGTGTGTGTTTGTCTTTAGGATAATGTAGGTTATGTAGTGTGTAAGCTTAGGGACTGATGACCTTAGCAGTTAAGTCCCATAAGATTTCACACACGTTTGTGTAGGAATAGCAGGAAACTGTAAAATGAAGCTAGAACTGCAAACGGCAGTACTCGAGATGTAATGGAAGAAACCCGAGACAAATATGAAGAAACGGTAGTGATAATTCATAACCAGGAGGAGAAAGAGAGCAGAAGCTGGAGTCGGCAAGCGATAAACGTGACTCGAGTAAGATCTAGAGCAGCTTCAACAGACAGAATGATCAAATACGGAAATGACGAGCTAATATAATCGATTTTATGAAACGGATAAAAGGCAAAATTTAACGTCATGGGTAACAACGTAAGAAAAAAAGTTGAGACATGGGGAAAAGATAAGTCAAGTGAACAATGACATGGGGGAAATGAAATTCTGAAGATAAAAGGAGAAGCAAAAAGGACTGGGGAAATTAGCAGAGAAAACGAATTAAATTTCACAGGAGGCGCGGTTTGAGGCACAGGATGCTGAGAGTAAAGCCTGAGAGGCAAAGTAAGAGTGTAAGAGAATCGAGGAAAATAGTTGTCAGGCCATAGTAAATTCAGGGGAAACAAAGGAGAAGTTATAGAGGCAACAAAAAGAGTTGGCAAGACAGGCGAGCAAGACAGAGAAGGGAAAAAGATGACGCCATGGGCAAATACAGCTCGAGAAGCTCGGAAAGATGTCAGATGCAACGAGCGAAACAAAGGAAGAGATCAGACTGATATCCGCAGGCGTGCAGCTGTTCCCAGAATGGGAAGAATCATACGAAAGTGTCTCTGGAAGCAACACGGCAAAAGGATACAGTAGATTTTGAGATGTGGAAGATATTTGACAAGGGCTGAACGTAGATGTTATGTCAATAGCCGAGTTCAGATACGGGAGGCAGGGGGGCCTGGTCCAGAAACGACTCATGTAACCGTTATCAGAGAATAGGGGAGTTCTGAAAAGTACAATTGAATACATAATTGAGAAAAACCGAGGAGATATTTCTTTGATTATTGTGTGTAAGTTATGTGTTTCTTTCTCCATTCTTGGGAATTTCTCTTCCGATATAGTTTATACAGTTGTGGCTTAAGTGTCCCTGGTCAGTCTTGATATGAGGAGAGAGGGATATATTGGTCGACATGGGGGATATTAAGGATTTGATGAAGGTGAAATGAAAATTTTGTGATACAATTACTTTATGTGTATGAAATTTGGTATTTTATGTTCGTCAGAGTACAGCAGAAGGAGGACAGTGGAAAGGATAACCAATAACAGTGAATAGTATGTTACAGGAATGCAGGACACGTCGAATAGTAAAAGAAAAGAAAACTACATCCCGTGCTTTGCATAAGGGTATGTAAGGCATGGCGTTGAAGGTAACATGATAAAACATCTCAGCTCAGCTTCACGCATTACTATATTGGAAGTGTCTTAACAACAATTATTGACAAAATAAAATGTATATGTGACATTTTTATTAGCAGAAGATCATGGGAGCACACGACTATGAAGGCAACGAACGGTTGGCACCAGTACTGGATAATGTTTAAATTTTATTCATGCTACATGTACGTTACCAGCATGTACCTTAAATTAATTAGGTGCTAAGCTTGCAAATCAATCTAACATGGGTGTAAGGTATGGTTTGCCAGGCATGGAAACCTACTGAGATAACAAAGGGATAAGTAAGGCAGATCAAACCAGTTATGGATCGACAAAACTACACTACTGGCCATTAAAATTGCTACACCAATAAGAAATGCAGATGATAAACGGATATTCATTGGGCACATATATTTTATTAGAACTGGCATGTGATTACATTTTCACGCAATTCGTGTGCATAGATCCTGAGCAACCAGTACCCAGAACAGCCACCTCTGGCCGCAATAATGGCCTTGATACGCCTGGGCATTGAGTCAAAGAGAACTTTGATGGCATGTACAGGTACTGCTGCCCATGCTGCTTCAACACGATACCACAGTTCATCAAGAGTAGTGACTGGCGTATTGTGACGAGTCAGTTGCTCGGCCACCATTGACCATACGTTTTCAGTTGATGAGAGATCTGGAGAATTTGCTGGCCATGGCAGCAGTCGAACATTTTCTGTATCCAGAAAGGTCCGCACAGGACCTGCAACAAGCGGTCGTCCATTATCCTGCTGAAAGTCGTCCATTATACTGCTGAAATGTAGGATTTCGCAGGAATCGAATGAAGGGTAGAGCCACGGGTCGTAACACATCTGAACTGTAACGTCCATTGTTCAAAGTGCTTCAATGCGAACAGATGGTGACCGAGACGTGTACCCAACGGCCCCCACACCATCACGCTGGGTAATACGCCAGTGTGGCGGTGACGAATACACGCTTCCAATGAGCGTTCACCGCGATGTCGCCAAACACGGATCCGACCATCACGATGCTGTAAACAGAACCTTGATTCATCCGAAAATATGACGTTTTGCCATTCGTGCACCTAGGTTCGTCGTTGAGTACACCATCGCAGGCGCTCCTGTCTGTGATGCTGCGTCAAGGATAACCGCAGCGATGGTCTCCGAGCTGATAGTCCATGCTGCTGCAAGCGTCGTCGAACTGTTCGTACAGATGGTTGTTGTCTTGCAAACGTCCCCATCTGCTGACACAGGAATCGCGACGTGACTGCACGATCCGTTACAGCCATGCGGATAAAATGCCTGTCATCTCGACTGCTAGTGATACGAGGCCGCTGGGATCCAGCACGGCGTTCCGTATTACCCTCCTGAACCCACCGATTCCATATTCTGCTAACAGTCATTGGATCTCGACCAACGCGAGCAGCAATGTCGCGATACGATAAACCGCAATCGCGATAGGCTACAATCCGACCTTTATCAAAGTCGAAAACGTGATGGGACGCATTTCTCCTCCTTATACGAGGCATCACAACAACATTTCACCAGGAAACGCCGGTCGACTGTTGTTTGTGTATGAGAAATCGGTTGGAAACTTTCCTCATGTCAGCACGTTTTAGGTTTCGTCACCAGAGCCAACTTTGTGTGAGTGTTCTGAAAAGCTAATCTTTTGCAAATCACAGCACCTTCCTCCTGGCGCTTAAATTTTGCGTCTGTAGCACGTCATATTCGTGGTGTAGCAATTTTAATGGCCAGTAGTGTATGAGTCACAACAACCAGGTATCATGTGGCCATCACCGGCACCGGTTGCAGAGCGTGAATAAAAAATACTGATCACTTGAGGGTGAACAACCCTTGTACGCTACATGAAAGTTTTATAGTGGATTCACTAATTTCTTGTGTTTATTGGCCGCACTAAATTTAGTTATTCAGTCTTAGGTATACTTATTAGGATGCGTTTTAGATAAAAGTACTTCATGTACTGATCCTGATGGTAAAGAACGGTGCAGAATGTCTTGAAGACGAGGCATGAGGACTCGAAGCAATGCACGGCGTGCAGCCTGACGTAACAGGAGAACAGAGCAGTGGGATACACACAGAGGGAAGGTGCCAACATGACAGTCGAGCTGCAGTGAGCCTGGGGACATGTCCGAGCTCTCGCTGGCGGCGGTCAACGTCAGACAGCCCCAGAATGAGATTTTCACTCTGCAGCGGAGTGTGCGCTGATATGAAAGTTCCTGGCAGATTAAAACTGTGTGCCGGGCCGAGACTCGAACTCGGGACCTTTGCCTTTCGTGGGCAAGTGCTCTACGAACTGAGCTACCCAAGCACGACTCACGCCCCATCCTCACAGCTTTGCTAAAGCCAGTACATCGTCTCCTACCAAACTTTACAGAAGCTCTCCTGCGAACCTTGCAGAACTAGCACTCCTGAAAGAAGGGATATTGCGGAGAGTTAAAATCTCATTCTGGAAACATCCCCAGGCAGTGGCTAAGCCATGTCTCCGCAATATCCTTTCTTTCAGGAGCGCTAGTTCTGCAAGTTTCGCAGGGGAGCTTCTGTAAAGTTTGGAAGGTAGGAGACGAGGTACTGGCAGAATAAAGCTGTGAGGACGGGGCGTGAGTCGTGCTTGGGTAGCTCAGTTGGTAGAGCACTTTCCCGCGAAAGGCAAAGGTCCCGAGTTCGAGTCTCGGCCCGGCACACAGTTTTAATCTGCCAAGAAGTTTCAATATTCGAACTCTCTGTATTTTACAGACATTGGTGAGATTATTTTCAAAATATTGATCGTCACACGTACATTGTGATTCTAGAACACATGCCATTCAATACAAAATATGTATTAGTTGTAGAATATGAATGGACCTTCAGTCAGAATATTGTTCTTGCAAAGTGAGAGAAGATTTATTTGCATTTGATCGGCTGGGATTCAAGTTCTTATATACTGTCATTGTTAACGTAATTTCTAATTCTGAAGGACACGCCTTAAGCATGCACTCCAACATTAAAATGAATGTAGGGAGCTTTTGGAAGAGAATGATTTACTTAAATTTGTTAATTAAGTGCCACTTACACACTAATGTTACCGGAGTTACAGCGACTATTGATATGCAGTAAGCAGGGACTGTGATTCAGAAACACTGGACAGTTATACATAAACCTGTTTCGTTGCTGGAAGCAGAATTTTTCCCGTCACTGTCAACCTTGTTTAACAGGGTCACCCACAAATCACAAAATGTTCAAATGTGTGTGAAATCGTATGGGACTTAACTTCTAAGGTCATCAGTCCCTAAATTATCCTAAGAACAAACACACACACCCATGCCCGAGGGAGGACTCGAACCTCCGCCGGGACAAGCCGCACAGTCCACAATTCACACTTTTTATTGGTAGGAAGCTGTTATGAAATATTAATTTTTTCATTAATTTTTGTACGGGTTCAGTATTTTAGAAAATGGGAACAGTGAGGGTTGCAATAAGGTAATAGTTGTTAAAGATCTTGGGCCACGGTGACTGGTAGTATTGTTCCCTCTGTAATTTCCTTTATTTAACATAGTGAAGGACGCACAGATTCCTGAATGCCTGTGCATGTCTGGGATGACTCAATGTGTTGGAGCCGTGATGGACGAAATGAAAATGTTTCGGAGAAATGCACTTGTCCGGCGACATGAGGGACTTCATGGAACCAGGACATCGCAGGGGGCTGCAAAGGATTGTCCAGTATTCAACCTCACGCAGACGAGTACGCCATCAGGGGCTGGAGGCGTACCTGATGTTGCAGACAAGGCATATTTGCTCATGTTTTCTAGACTCGGTCCTCAGATAGCCATCACTGGCATTTGAAAACACGAGGTGTGCAAAGTAATGGGGTAGCCTCACCAGCGGTATTTCCTAATGCCTGACGCCCTCTACTGTGAGGCTAACTCCATGGGTGTGAAGATGTGGTTTTGGTTTGTGAGAGGGTAATGTCACGAGCACGCAGCTGTTGCGGACGCTGTCTTAGCAGTAGGGGACAGTCTTGCGACATGTTTTGGGGCTGAAGGTGACACTCTGTTTCGGCGGGAGGGAAACCTCACTACCGGGCAGCAGTGTTTTGTAATTTTACTACTGGCAACAGACACTATTTGGCCAAAAGAGAGAGTGCGGAGTGTAAAGCAAAGCCAGATTTTAACATTCGGTAGGTGGTGGCTCATGGAGAATTTTTGGAGTTGGATTTTCCTTGCTGGCAGCCCGTAGAGATTAAGTGGCTGACTGTTGTCATTAGCAGATGGTTGTTTGGTTTTATTGGTAGACTTCAGACATCTTAGCAGTCGTCCGCCCCCGGTAGCTGAGTGGTCAGCGTGACAGACTGTCAATCCAAAGGCCCCGGATTCGATTCCCGGCTGAGTCGGAGATTTTCTCCGCTCAGGGACTGGGTGTTGTGTTGTCCTAATCATCATCATTTCATCTCCATCGACGCGCAGGTCGCCGAAGTGGCGTCAAATCGAAAGACTTGCACCAGGCGAGCGGTCTACCCGACGGGAGGCCCTAGCCACACGACATTTCATTTCATCTTAGCAGACGAACCGGGGACAGTGTGGCATATTTCACGATGAATCCTCGTCTTCCCCCCTGAGCCACTTCCACACCAGCAGCGTTCATCTTGTCACACGAGAAGTTAACAGCGAGCATTAAAATTGGCACCAGCCAGCCACTACATTCCATTCCACACATGTGGAGTTTCATACGCTTGGCCGTTTCAGTTTCTACTTTCATGTGTTGGATGTATGATGTCGACGAGCTTCGAGTCACTGGGTTTTTCAGCAGAATATTGTGGGGTGAAATTTGAGACTCAGGTTTGGGATTTGAGTTAACTAGGTGGAATTTCCTAAGGTCGTAGAGTAGCACTGCAAACCAAAATGATCTATAATCAGAAAGCTCATACAGATACAATCCGTCAACTGTTGCACTGTCTCTTGCTAATGTGTATGATGATCAATGTTTTGATAAAATAATTTAGAGTGTTTTAGTAAAACATTGTCTCAGATACCCTTCTGTCGCTTAATCTATCTAAAATTTGCATATGTATGTTCATAGGGTAGGTAATAGAGAAGTGGCCAGTCTACAACTGTTTCTCTGGGTTTTGGAGATAAAAACCACAAAGAGGGGATTTTAATACCCTCATTCCTAGCTAGGATTATTTGAGATTGGTTGGGTTTTCCACTTTAGTGGATTATGATTATGGTATGTAGCAATTCTGACAGAAAATCGTCACTCCCCCATCCGTTTTATTATTATGGCAAACATACTTTGAACTTATCACAGCATAAGTACATCTAGCAGATTTCCATTTATTTGGGACTGGGTTTGTATGCTCATAATGACATATATTGTTAGGTAAGGGAAAAGGTATTTGACAAGAATACATCCTATCGCATTAGGTATTCCAACTTGCTGTAAGCCTCAAGCACCTTACAAAAATCACATACATTTCTGTAGTGAGATTATAATTAACTGGACACCCTAGCTGCAACCAGGCGTTGATATACTTCATTGGGGACATGTTGAAAATGTGTGCCCCGACCAGGACTCGAACCCAGGATCTCCTGTTTACAGGGCAGACGCTCCATCCATCTGAGGCACCGAGGGCACGGTGAACAGTGCGCCTGCAGAGACTTAACCGTTGCACACTCCCCGCGAGACGCACATTCCCAACATGTCCAAACCACTACATTCGTAGTGCGCCTAATAGATGTTTAGTTAAAACATGGCTTCCCGGCCATTGACCTTCTTGTGCGAACGCACACGCTATGCCCAACTCGTACGGAACTTGATAGATTAATCTGCCACGAGTAATGATTTTGATGGGCAAACATCTATTAGGTGCACTACGGATGTAGTGGTGTGGACATGTTGGGAATGTGCGTCTCACGGGGAGTGTGCAAGGGAAAAGTCCCTGCAGGCGCACTGTCCTACGTGCCCTCGGTGGCTCAGATGGATAGAGCGTCTGCCCTGTAAACAGGAGATCCTGGGTTCGAGTCCCGGTCGGGGTACACATTATCAACATGTCCCCAATGTAGCTAGGGTGTCCATTTAATTATCATTTTATTCTAGCAAAGCTCCATGGTCATCTACGCTAACTGTTCTTTCGGGAACAGATACTACCGTCGTATACATTTCTGTAGATTATGGTGTAATGTCCTTATTAGGTGATGATAAAAATGTGAAGTGACACACGTATTGAAATTATTTGAGTTTATACTCATATCAACAATATCGCGATGAACAGTTGAGCCACAAATGAAATTCACATACACTGAGTGACGATTAAGGCTACATATACAATAATGGAAATCTGTGGAAATTTCTCAATAACATTTGATAATTGTCACTTGTGGAAACGTATGTCTGACGAATCTAATATGAGGGAAGAAAACTGAGGGTAATAATACAATTATTTTGTGATTATTGTGAAGCTGGTTAACATAGAGCAGAACGACTGAAGGTAAATGTACAACTATTGAAGGTAGTATGTCACACTTGTGGATTTTGAAGGCAAATTTTTAATTAATTCACAACGCACTGAGGCTCTAAATGGTAAAATTATGAGTTTAAAATCCCTATATCTAACGCAGTAATTGCTTGGTCTTACCATAATGTAGTTGTCAGTGACTGAAGTACTGCGAACTTAGTCGGTGGCAGCGCCAGCAGTCGTCTCCCGTCGCCAAGTGCTGGATGGCCTCAAAATTTTTAAGTCCCGCAAACGCACCAGATCAGCTGAAGGCGCACGTTGATGAAGATGGCAGAGCAGTAACAGCAGTGCCCCAAGACCAGACTCACACTGAAGCATCTCACAAAATGAGACGAGATAAGGCGAGACGATTGATAAGCTGGCCTCTGAATCTTCTGAGATCTGGCCAATCAGAATGCTCCTTAAAGTGCTCAGGTCGCCATTCCTGAAACATGTTTTACTCGGTTAGGCAATGAGCGCCGTCCTACTAATCTACTCTAAAAAAAACCATTCAACGCTCTTCCCGTCTCTCTCCTCAACCGGTGATATAGCTTTATGCCGTCACTGTCATGCTTCCCTGTCTCTCTGGAAAAACTTTAGATGAACCAACGTCCACAGGTCTTACGACTTCAAACAATGTTTTCTGTAAGATGTGTTTGATGACATATCACAGTTTTCAGAGACGTAGCTTGGGGTTCTCTTTCTACACGCAAGATACCGATCTGCCGAATCTACCTCCAAAAATTTACTTTTTTGCGTTTTGCAACTTTCGCTACAAATTCTTCCTCGCTCCACTTCACCTGCAGTGAGGAAACACTGCAGAATATCCTAACCATCTGCACTATGGCGCCCTGTGGTGTCGCAAATATGCCTGTTGACCCAGCTGCGGCAATGATGGTCTTCCCTGAGTGGTCTTCTGTGAAGAGCCGAGGAAGGTTGTTGACTACTCCGACATTCAGCTCTGCACCCGCGCCAACCAATGTGCCTCCCGTTTAGCATGTAATCACGTGGTAATTAACATCAGTTCATTTCTCTGATTGCATTCAAATATTCAAGACGAGGGTGGACCTCAAATACCAGTTTATACGAACACGCATAAGTTGTGTGACTGTTCCGAAAAACTGTCCAATAACAGTTGCTCACAGAGAAGTTGTAAGAATTATGTTCAAGAATGGAATACCATCCATTGGAGCTCAGTATTAAATAACATTATTGATTAATATGATACTTTGTTGCTAATATTCAATGATTAATGCATTTAAATCTCTGACAGTATTATTACTACTTCACCAACAGACTGACAGGTGCTTCATATTGGGATTGTTATAGATTGTTCATTATTAAGTCCACAACGAGTCCCTTTGAAGCAAGATCAGAACACATGCAACGGTATCAAGTTTAGCAGTCAGTCCCTGCAAAAGAAATCTAACACCAAATTTAACGTCGGATAAAGTTTTTCAATCTGTTCATCATACAAGATAGTTTCTACCACTAGTGTGACATGAAGAAAAATAACTGAAGCTACAGCTTAAAATTTGTTTTCGAATGGGGTCTGCTTTGAGCTAAAGACAATTTTATCTCTTCTTCTCTGTCCCACGCATATTTCGCTGAATTTCCCGTAATATCAGTGGGCTTTTATTTCCTTTTTTTATTTCTAGTAAAGAAGAAATACGGTCTTTGCTGCTTGTACACATATGAAATTGAGTTTATAAGACAGAATTTACAAATTTGAAGAACAGGTAAAGTTTATACATACTGTCCTACCTCGTGCTGTGGTTTTCCTCGTATTCCAGACTGCAATCCTATACAAGTTAATGTAAAAAAGTTATTTATAGCGAAATTTTATGACTAAATTTCATGGTTGTGTGTGTCGTTTTGCAATATGTTTCACTTTTTCTTTCGTTTCCCATTTCTCTTCATTGTCAAAAACTGCGCTACGTAACTTTCAGTGTCACTGTTTGCAAGCAGCTAAAACAAGATGACTGACGGTTGAAGAGTTGAATGAGTTCTGGATGGGAGTTTTGAGTCTTTGTGAGGTATTTATGCATGTGTGTGTGTGTGAGTGTGTGTGCGTGCGCGCTGTGTGTTTTGTTTAATTAATTTACCTGAGTGTATGTGCGTATGTGTGTGTGTGTGTGTGTGTGTGTGTGTGTGTGTGCGTGCGTGCGTGCGTGCATTCGTGTGTGGTGTGTGTGTGTGTGTTTGTGTGTGTGTGTGTGTGTGTGTGGGTGTGTGTGTTTGTGTTTGTGTTTGTATGTGTGCCTTTGCGTAAGTTGGTGCGTGAGTGTGTTTATCGGTTAGTGTTGTGTAATAGTTCTTTGATGACAGAGAATACAGTTCCCATGCTGTGTATTCATTCTTTATTTCTTTCCTTCTCCTAAGGCTATTTGTACTTCCTAGTTTTGCACAATTATAAGTTTTTGCGGGTGGCTGTTGCTGCATTTGATGATTTTCAAGTCAGTGTTGATATCTTCTGGGGTAAGCCTTGAGATAAACACAATTTTATCTCTTCTTCTCTGTCCCACGTATGTTTCGCTGAATTTCCCGCAATATCAGTGTTCAGCAATATGAAATGACAGCAGTTACTTGTTAATGCCCCTCTGTGGCCTGTGTATCTGGGATTAAAGTTTCTGCTTGTCTGTCCTATGTAAATTCATTTGGAGTCCTGGTATCTCAGTTGGTAAATACTGGACATGTTGTGTTTGTATTTGTATGTGTTTTGTAGGGTACTTTAAGCCCTTGCTTTTTTAGTATGTTAGCTATTCTGTGGGCTGCTTTGTTGTAGAAGGTGAGATTGTGCCATTTGCTAGTTGTTATTGGTGTTTCTCGTTCACATGCGCATGCGTGTGTGTTCTGAGTGTTTGTGTTCTGTATGTATATGTTCGCCGGCAGGTGTGGCCGAGCTGTTCTAGGCGCTTCAGTCTGGAACCGTGCGACCGCTACCGTCGTCGGTTCGAATCCTGCTTCTGGCATGAAAGTGTGTGATGTCTTTAGGTTACCTACTTAAGTAGATCTACATTCCAGGGAAATGATGACCTCAGATGTTAAGTCCCATAGTGCTCAGAGCCATTTGAACCATTTGTTGATGTTCCATATTTCTGTGTTTTTAAGTTAGTGATCAGCTGTTTGTTTTTGTGTACTAAGTGTCTCCTATATTTTTGTTTTAATTTTGTGATTCAGTGTCTATGTTGAATTTTATTTTTGGACCAACTGTGTTTATGTCATTATGGAGTTGTTGAATGCATCTCGATGATTCATTTAGAAGGCATATAATGATATATACATAGCGATACCAGTATACTACCTTTTACTGTTTGGATCTTACTATTATTTCAAATATTTTGTTTTTGATGTGATTGAGGAAGATGTTGGACAGGAATCAACTAACTGGGGACCCCATGGGAAGTCCATCTTGTTATGTGTAGTACTGGCTTTCAAATGAGAAATAGTTTTGTTTTGTGATTAGTATTAGAGTGCTAACTATTTGTTTTATGTGGGATTTGGGGATGTCTATCTGTTTCTTTAATTGTTGTTTGATAATTTCAGTGGAAGGGCTATTATGTATGTAGGTCTCATATCGAATGACATGAGTATGGTTGCTTTGGGTGTGTTGATGTGTGTTATTTACTATATGAGCTCTTAAGTGTTGTGTATGTTTCCTTTCTTCATGTATACATAATATTACTTTGCATATGTGTGTATTTACCTGGCTAGATGGTATGTGGGTGCATTTCCGTAATTTACCGGTGGGCATACCGGAATATCTTCTCTGTGGAGCTTTAGTAGGCTGTTCAGTGTGGGTGCATTGACAGTCTTTTGTTTAAGCCACTTCAATTTCTGTTTTGTCAATATGTGTGAGACGTTTTCTATAACTGTGTGTGTGTTTCTCTGGTATCTTTGTATTGGGTCACTGTATAGCTTTGTTACACAGCTGTCTGCTAGAAATTTTAAGGTTTCATTTTTGTATTCCTCTTCCTTTATTACTATCATGGTGTTTGCCTTGTCTGATCTCATGATGAGAGCCCCATTGTTTGTAAGTTTGTTCATTATTTTTCTGGAACTTATTTCTTCTTCATTTTTTATTCCTCTCAGTATTGTAGTGAAGTCAAGAAATTGTTAGTGACCTCACATAATGTGAAAATCACTTATGAGATCGACCCACACCAGGAGCCAATAATTGACATCAATTATTAAACGAAATCAAACACAAAGGTTATGAAACTATGAGGTTGATAGGATGAATAGAACAGATTGCTTGATAGTTAAAACATGAATGCAATGTATTTATTTCAGTACTGTATACACAAAGCAAAACAAAATTGTAGATCTCAGACCTATTTGACTGGGCATGGAATAACTCAGTTATTAATGGAAAGGAGCGAGGACGAATCATCTCACCATTATTCGCGATCATTCGTCGTGTACTGCTATGGGCGGCAGGCGCTGCGTCTGTACGGCACATCGCCTAGGAGTTATGTGGTGCGAGTCGGCTCCACGCATCAGCAATCGCGGCTTTGCAGTGCAGCCCAGGTACGGTCCCTGCATTGCCTGCCCATTATCAGTTACCTGGCCGAAGCTGTGATATCACGGTGTCGGAAGGCGGATGTTGGCGATGGTTGGAAGACCGCCCGTGTCCTCTCGCTTCCATGCTGTCTCAGCCCAACTGCTCTTTGAAATTTTCTTCTTTTCGGCCTTCTCATTGGAGGACCAGATTTTCAGTGCATCCCAGTGACAGGTCGCCGTCTCATGCCTACGCCTCTCTCTGGAGACTCAAAAATTCGTATCTGGCGTGGGCTGCTGTGTGCCTAGGAAATAGGCATCGTTCTCACGAGTTCACATTTTTACGATGTTTTTTCTGCGTTCCGAAGCAGACGTGAGAGCAGCTACACAACATTTCTTTGCAACCGCAGTCTGTGTGAGAGGCCTGGACGCACCCATGTTTGGGTTTCGTCTCAAAATCTGCAGGAATCCGTGATTGATAAGGAACGTCCTTACTGTCGATAAAAACATCTTCTTCAGAACGCTGACTTCTCTCACAAACCTCCCTGCGTGGGTTTTCCACACTTTGTCTGCGCTCCTCCTGTGCCCGTGAGTGCTGGAATTCTCGGCACATTCCTGTTTTCTAAGGCAGGTAAAATGTCTGCTGTGAGGATGTCTGCTGCATGAGAACTCACATGCTTCCTCGCGTATGTTCTTGATGTTCCGTCCTAACTGCTTCAGGCATCCATCAGTACTTGGCACGCTTCTCGTCCTCCGCTATTCTCTTCGCAACGTGTCCCTTCTTATGCGAGGCGAGGAAGTCCGCCAGTTACCCCTGTGGGCTTTGTAGAATGGCTGCAGTGTCCTCTTCTCGGGCGCTCACACCATGGGTTCCAGACGGCTATTTCCTGGACCGCTGGTGGTGTGAATCGGCGAAGGAGCTCCCATGCGGAGGTATCGCAGTATGTTGTATTTGTTTCCCTTTATTATGCAACTGATTTATTCTGCAAATAACTCTCTTGTCAAACCTGCACTGAAGTTCGAGTTACTGTGCCATCTCGTTCTTTTATTGTGCACTAAATTGCTACGATTATTACAACTTAAGGTTCATAGGTATGGGCCTATGTTCATTGACAGTGCAGTGTTTATTTCGCATAATTGTTGACTGAACTTTCGACATTCACCACAGCATGAAGATTGTCCCATTATCCTTTTATCTTGCATCAGAGTACGTTCACTCAGCCGTGTATTTATACTGTTTATGATCACGCTTATCTATATTCAAAATTGTTCAAGTCTATGATTTGATCACTAATGTTCTTGCTTGTTTTAACTACGTATAAGTTTATGCTATCTAATAAATGTTCACCCTTTCAATAACGCTATAAATTTCACTGAACCTTAATCACATTATAGTGTCCTCCCACTTGATCAAGAGTTTGATCATTATTTATTGACTAGTAGTGAGATTCATTACATTTTCCTTTCTCATCCAGCAAACAACAATGACTCGAGATAAAAAAGTGTTCATCTCAATGTACAGTTTTCCTGTGTCATGCACAGCACTTTGTGTTCATTGGTCATAGCCATCAGCATTCAGTCTGTGATAGGAGTGAAGATGAGTTCATACGGCTACATGAACAACACATAATGAATATTTCTGAAGTGTCCATGCGTATTTCAATGAATATTTTTAGACTATACATTGACTGACTGGTACAAAGTACCTCTTCTCGCTGAAACAAAAGACATGGCTTAGTTATACATCAGCAGCGTAATGATATTTCATATTCTTGATTTCAATAATTATTGAGCTTGTGGTAGTGTTTCTTTCTTCACTGTGCCGACAGTTAAGGAAAGGGCCAACTTGTAACTGAAAGCATAATTTCCGGCTACTAAATTAGGACATCGCATGATGTCTAAACCCTGGACAGACGTGGCCAACCCTCTATCTGAGATTATTGCTCAACCATCGACATATCCCCGTAGATGTTAGTGCGATCTGTACTGGGAGAGCTTACCAATAAACACATCATTCCCAAACAATCACGTGAATTTATTTTAAGGCGTCGTGCAGCGTACAATTTAATGAATTGAATTTATTGAACAGTGCTGGTCCCAGCATACATGAGATGTAGGTGCTGTAACTCACAGGCAGATAAGACTAGGGAGTTCATCAGACCACTGAACGAAACAATGGTCATTACATAACCCTGTTTATTATATTAAGTTTTATACATGAAATTGAACACTAGTGCATAAAGGAGAGAAAACCGTTACTTAGATTAAATGTTAACAGGAATTACAATGAGAGGAAGACATAAATACCATGGCAAAGATGTGATAATTTGTTTGAAATGAATATATGAAAATCAGATCAACACTTGCTGCATCAACTAAGCTCATGGATGTTGCACAGTGATGTTAATCAGAGAGGAAAGAAAGAAATACAGAAATAATCATGCACGTACCCATTACCTCGACTGATTGAAAGCCGACGTCAGGATTGTTAATAAATGTACTTGTAATAGTAATGTGAAAGCTGTAATGTCAATCTGAAATCTTTGCATACATCCTATAGCTTGCTTCGTGAATTGTGCAGACTTATCAGTACCCACTAATGGCAGATGTGGTGCCTGAAAGTTCTAAGTAATCTTGCCTGCAGCAAAGGCTGCTCTCCCACAGAGACCAGAATCAAAATTGCTTTCTCAAATTAAACTTCCCCTGGCGAGTCGTGTATCGACCTAAGCTGTACATAGCACTTCCAGCAGGAAGCATAATTGTTTATTTTTTGAGCGTGAGCTTTTGCATGATTCTGAATACCTGTGAATGTGGTTCTTCTGCGTGCCAAACAATCAGATACAGCCAAACAATGTCCCTTTTATGCACAATTTTAATATGAGTAACGAATGTGAGGGTTTATAGACCTGGAGATCAAAAACAGGCAGTTTCTGCCCCCAAAATCAGTTCTATTTTGTGTTCTAGATAATACGGCCTTCTCCACGTTTACACAGGCGAGTTCGGTTTTGTCATTATGGAATACATCTATATTTTCCAGTGGTACCTTCTCTTGTCGTTTCTTGACAGTGTAACAACAACCCACTTAACTTGTGACCAGCCAGTTGGCTGGGAAGCTGTGTACTTAAGCACAAAAACGCCAGAATGTATCTCCTATCAGTCTACTTTAGAGAATTAGAGATCTTATCTTTGCACTATGCTGAGCCTAGTAGTTGCCTGACTACAGAGAGGTTTCCTGCAACGTGTACTCGCCCCCTCCCCCCTCCCCCTCCACCCCATCCCACAATGTTAAGAACAATATACAATAGCTTCCTATTGTTTAGGATGCCAACACCTTGAGCGCATACAATATACTGATCCCAGCTTCTATCTGGCTCTCCCTTCACCTGTTGTAGTGGCAGTTTTTGTCATTTCAAGAGAACTGCGGACCTCGTAAAGGCAGAGCAATGACCTGTTTTCCCCTGTTCTTCTGTCGTCTGCTCAACATGCATCCAAAAGGATTCTCACATACACATTTAAACACTCCTCAAAAGTAAGAAATGAAAATCAAAATTCAGTACTTAGACATGTAATCACTGATTTTAAATTTAACTATACATATACTCTAATTTCTAGCTGGGGAATGATTTAGATTGGCTGGGTTCATCAATTTGGCGTAATTTTATTATGGTATATGGTAGTTTTAACATAAATGGCCTCATGACAGTATCTTCGCGTTCTTTTGCAGATGAACTAAAGTCTTTCACCTACAGTAACTGTGGGTGAGCCTAAGAGACTGTTCTGTGTCATGTGTGTAATAAGTATGTTATCGAAATATTAGAAGGTGTTGACCAGTTGCAACTGTGATTTACTAGTATCGTAGTTGTAGGACAATAATTGTTTCTTGTTTGTATTATGAATTGTAAAATTTTACACTTTTGAACTTTTCAAAGAATTTGTAAATCTTTGGACTACTTTGAAATCTTATCATTTTGGTGCTAAAAATTTGTGAAGGTCTTTACAGACAGCTCTTTATTAGAGATATGTGCATAATCTGTTAAAAATCTGAAATTACTATTAGTACAGTCTGCAAGGTAGTTAGTAAACAACTTAAACATCATGGATCCCAACACACCTTGTAATGTGCGCGTGGGGCACACAACACTCATTAAAGCCTGTACTATGGTAAGTGAGCGGGGTTCACCTTACGAGACAGGATTTTCGTATAGATATTGACCGCGTGTACCTGAATGGTGGCAAATCAGACTTACACCCACTCTGTACTAACAATGCAATTACACGTCAGTATGTACCAAAGTCAACACTGAAGATGCTACCAATTTGATAATAATACGGTCGCCAGCATAATTAGGCATTAACTGAATTTCTTCCCTGTACAAGTTGATGTATATTCATGCAAAACAACAAGTAGTAAGACTGCATAATATAGTAGAATATTAGAACCAGAAAATCTATTGAACTGATAGTTTCACGTTCTGTACTGATATGGAAAAATTCATGAATACATAACACTGCACTATAATGTATACCACAAGACTCTATACTGTCTATTGATCTGATTAAATGGCTCTGAGCTCTATGGGACTTAACATCTATGGTCATCAGTCCCCTAGAACGTAGAACTACTTAAACCTAACAAACCTAAGGACACCACACAACACCCAGTCATCACGAGGCAGAGAAAATCCCTGACCCCGCCGGGAATCGAAGCCTGATCTGATTAAAATCGGACATAGGTTACCCTAGGAACAGCACTTTCGAGCCACACACAAAATGTCAATTTTGGTAAAGATAAAACACTGATCAATTCTGACATATATTGACTTTAACTTTTGCTGGTCAAACCAATGTGGAAAACTTCAGAATTCAAATGAATAAAGGGGGGGGGGGGAACCCTGAAACTGTTATGATTACTATATAAAAAAATTTGGTTACTGAAATTGGAGGAGGAGGAGATTAGTGTTTAACGTCCCGTCGACAACGAGGTCATTAGAGACGGAGCGCAAGCTCGGGTGAGGGAAGGATGGGGAAGGAAATCGGCCGTGCCCTTTCAAAGGAACCATCCCGGCATTTGCCTGAAGCGATTTAGGGAAATCACGGAAAACCTAAATGAGGATGGCCGGAGACGGGATTGAACCGTCGTCCTCCCGAATGCGAGTCCAGTGTGCTAACCACTGCGCCACCTCGCTCGGTAGGTTACTGAAATTATCATGCGTTCAAGATTTCCAGTATATGAGTTACTACTCTTTTTATCTTATTTACTTCTCATTTAAATACCTTTATATCTGTCTCGAAATAATTAAACTTCATTACTATATCAATATTAAAGTTATCTTTCAACTTCGTTAGACCTTCGTTATTCATTTACCGGTTCATTAACAAAACAGTTCTTTAAACACCATTCTAACATAATTAGGTCTGCAAGTAATTATTATTAACACAAAATTTAATTTTTCATTTCGGGACACTCGGATTGCACAACATTTGGAAAGGACCCTGCTTAGGTTAGTTGTGAGGATAATTAAATGAGGGGAAAGTTCTGGTAAAATTTAGGTTATTATTGAACAGTTCACTCTATGGTCCATACGCATACAGTACTAAAAGTTTCATCCTGCTTTTATCGATGCGGCTGTTGGCAGGTGGCGAGATGGCGAGGCACAGAGCACACATACAACTACAACTATGGCTCTTGGCGTATCGGCACTTTAATTCTTCTTAGCGTCGCAATACTTTTCCATTTAGTGCCTATGGAATATTGCCATGCTGTGTGGGCGTTGGAACAGCATACCCGAGGCTCAGTGAAACTACGTCTTCCAGGAGAGCCTCCTCGCTCCAGAAAGTGTTGCTCAGACCAATGCCCAACTCCGACTACTACTGCTGAGCTCGTTGTGCCGTGCAGTGCCCATGCGCATTTTCCCGCGCTCGCCTGCCATCCACCTTTCACCGCTCCCTTACAGACAGGGTATTCACCCGAGGTTTTGCATTCTACATATCCTAACACATTGCCTACGTATGGACAAGACGCACAGTTACAATTTTAAATATCTTACAACAGTCTCAACATTTGTTACTTTTCAGTTCTATTACAATATTACTTGACATTTGACATAAACATTAATATTCACATTGAAAATTGTTTACAGTTTTCTTAACACAATGGCATGAAAAAAAAAGAAATGAAATCAGAACATCAATTACACTAATTTATCGAAAAATCAGATGGAAAACAAAATTTACTTATATGTACAATAGTACAGCGTCGTTGTTGTTGTTACAACATCTCTGGGACAAACCTGAAGTTACTTTTATATGTGTCAGAGAATCTTCATAGAACATGAAACTTTCTCCCTACCAAGTATCTCTGAATAAAGTCACAAATTTCGTCTGATAGACCGTACGACCTTAGTTTCGATAATAAGCGCGTATGTGATGCTGACTCAAGTGATTTTCGCTAGTCGAGAAATACGAGTATGACATGTAGATGACTACCCTGATGCAGGGTGTTCAGGATCTCATGTGTGAGAAGCGCGAGTTGTGTTTCACATGGTCGATGTTTTTGTAATCCACGCTATTTGGCACGGAGGAGATCCTTCTGTTCTAGATACCTCATTATATTTCAGCTCGCAGTACTTTCCAATATTCTACAACAAATGTATGCGATGGATATTGCACAATATTTTTCTGGATCACTTCTGCTGTCCTCCTTCTAGATGCATGTGACCTGTGCTTTCTTCCAAACTCTGGGCACGGTTTATTAAAGTTAAAATATTCAGTCTTTTGGGGCTGAAGACGATGGAGACATGAAATATCTGATTTTCTTGTTAGCAACTACAAAATAACTCACATCCACAGAGGAGGTTGTGGCGGACCTTACACAGCAGGTTCCTTTCGTGGGCAGCTGCCGCCATACCTGTCAGGGGCGGTTCAGAGCAGGTCGTAAATCAGCATCACAGAAAGCGGTGCGGAGCGGAGGGTGGGCTGGCGCCTGGGCAGCTACTTTCCGCCAGATAAGGCACGTGCCTGGGTCAGCTGCGTGGTTTATCGCCACACACTTCACCTACTGCGGCTATCAACACGCAGCGCGTATCGGGATGGGGAAGTTTGCTTACAGGTGGTAACAGTCCTCAGCCCACAAAAACTGAGTCCCGATGAGGCCACAAGATCTCTCAGTATCCTCCTCTAGCTCATGTTCACAATATTTATCAAGCGATCATAAATAAACTGTTTGGTTGAGAGCTTTGATTCTTTCACATCTTTTAGTCTCACATCGTACCTTGGCTTAAGTAGTCATAGTTATTATGATGTCTTGAATTTAAGAAACATGTAGCAGTTAATTCAGTGAGCTTGCAGTAAAAAAATGTCGTCACTTCATACAGTACGTTCACTGACGTCTCATCCAACTGCATAGCAAATGCAGACATCATACTGAAATTGTTTTACGGGTAAAAGTAGAGTCATATCACACTATAATGTGGAGTAAGTATAATTTTCACAATCGTCACATATAGCTGTGCACAACAGCCGAATTTGTTCACGCACACTAATCCGAATTCTTTTGTTTGTTTCTGCTACTGCTTCTTATGCAGTTTATCAGATTAATCACATCAGCAGTCTATGTTGGCATTTGGAATTACATTTACATTGTACTGTAACAAGATAATATGAACGAAAGAGAGCTATGTGGGGATCGTAATCGATTTCGGAACATCTCTGGCAGTGTGTGTTCTAAAGTAGGCCTTGAGCAGCGTTGGTGGTAAGATGGAGGCAGCGAGTGACAGTGGCCTAGAGGGCACCATGGGCTGATTTCCTGACACAGTGGGTCATCGATCTATGGTTTCTCTTTATGTCGAGACTTTGTGTAACTGGTGAAGTGGGAGTTGCGACACCGAGGCGGGTACGGCGCCCTCCTGTCTGCACCCAATGATTAGTGAGGCTCCAATATTCTATGCTGTGTGGGTCTGGGAGCTGAGAGCCACATTGGATGTTTTCAGGATTATCCAACACGTGCCACATCATGTATTTATGCTATCAGACGAGCAAGCGAATCACAAATAAATTTAAATTCAAGAGTCCAGAGTCTCATTCGCTACTGATACAGAGCTCTCATTCATCTTTGTCCCAGGACAGTAAGGGAGAATTACTTACAATGGCAGAAAACATATGAAAACCTCACTCACTAGTTTCCACAAAGGCAGACATTATCGACCAGCTACAGCAAACCATAATTCCCATACAACATGTTTATCGAAAGGGTTAGTCAGTGGATATCAAGGCTGAGAATAAACCACCTTTACCTCTATATGTTGTGGATGAACTATGTCATAAGGTCCTGAAACTACCTACAGATGAATAACAGTGCAATTCTCTCATATTCGTTTAACTGAAGTGTTATGTAGATAAAAGTTCCAATAAAACAATTTGTCTCTGTTAGTCACTTTTTATTTTCTCCCACGACGCGCTTAAATAGTTTATACTCTCATCTTCGGGTGGAAAATAGCGATATCTTGTCATGTGAACTGGCTGGATGCCGCTAGTTGTTTGTATTGATTTCATTGTGCTGCAAAAAGTATAAAAGGCACTTGTTATCGGCACTAATATTTTACATTTTAAATGGTGATGGAGCTACTTACATTCTGCTACAGTGTACAGAACCCTGCAATTCGTCATAAATGAACGCTGACTTGATTTTTCACACAGAAACACTAACTACTAACATGAACACATCAAAGATTGTAGCGATGAAAAGATATGGTACTTTGCCTCAGATCATTCATAGCTAGGTTACACTGTGGATCAAAGATACATATAGCAACTATAAAATTATTTGTTTCTTTATGACGTCTTGTTAAAAGTACTACATTGCAAAATATATGACCATAACATGTGTGTGTGTGTGTGAATGTCTGTGTGCTTGTGTGTGTGTGTGTGTGTGTGTGTGTGTGTGTGTGTGTGTGTGTGTGTGCGCGTAAAACTTGAGGACTTAGTGTAGACATACTGTTTCTCAAGAGTATTTAACGATTTTTTTTAAATTTATTTTTAACCGACTCAGGGAGTAGAAGGTAGAAAGAGTTATAATCATCGTCTAGTAAAACCCGAAAACTATTAAGGAAGCTCATTGCCACTGTCTCAGCTTTTTCATTTAGCATATTCTGTCCACGTTTCCTGTTGTGAATGAAAATTTCCAGCTCTTTGTACATGTTAAGTTTGTGGCCTTTGTTCATTTTGTGAAGTGTTACTAGATTGTCTTCTATGTTATAAAAGCAATGTTCTGTGCCCCGAATGTGTGAATCTAGTTTGAAAGCGTCGTCTGGTCTGATCTACATATTGTACACAGCATTGATTCCACTTTATCTTGTATATACCTGAGTTTCAGTCGTCCACGGTGGCCGAGCGGCTCTAGACGCTTCAGTCCGGAACCACGCGACTGCTATGGTAGCAGGTTCGAATCCTGCCTCGGGCATGGATGTGTGTGATGTCGTTAGGCTTAAGTAGTTCTAAGTTCTAGGGGACTGATGACCTCAGATGTTAACTCCCAAGGTGCTCAGAGCCATTTTGAACCTGAGTTGCAGTACTTACCTTTATTGGTTTTGGTATTGTGTGGGAGTCTATTACCTAATTCATTGTTTGTGCAGAAAGTCACTCTTACGTTGTATCGTCTCAACACATTAGGAATTATTTGTGAAACAGTGCCAAAGTAGGGTAGGCATACTGTCCTTGTGTCTGTATCTCTGTTGTTCTTATTTACGTTTCTCTCTATTCCTTTTTTAACTCTCTCAGATATGTTTTCTAGGTGTGCACGTTGTAAACCATTTGCGGCTGTTATCAGTTTAAAATTTTATAAAGTATTCTTGACTGGAGCACAGCGATGATTATAAAATGTTAAAAATCAATAAGAAAAGTCTCGATCTCGGTTTCAGATTTTTTATTTGTTGGAAACAGGTTTCGGCCATTTCCTCCGACCCTCTTCAGGCTTACACCGCTATCATGGCTGCTAGTGGCGGCAGATGGAGCGACATCTGTAGAAGTACAATTGACACTGTGCACCATGGATGTATAGGATGCTAATTTGTGTGTGTGTGTGTGTGTGTGTGTGTGTGGGCGGGTGGGTGGGTGGAATAAAGATGCTTGGATGTTTACATCTGTAGTTGTGGCTTTTCTGTAAATACTAAGCATGTGCTACTTGTTTTTTTCTAGTGATTGTGAGGTCCGAAACGTTTGAGTTCTGAATTATTGCCTTAACATTTTATTTGTTTCCCCAATCTGTTATTTTTAATGTGTGATCATTATATCTTCTGTAAAACATAATGTCTTGTATTCGTGGGCTGTTGTTACTGAATAATTTTAGCACGATGTGGTTAATGAATATGTCAGCTATGGTCCCTGATATGCTGGAGCTCATTGCTAGACCATTTGGTTCTTTATATACTTTATTGCTGAAATCGTAATAGTTGTAATTAAATACCAGTTCAAGCAAATCAATGAATTCAACTATTTGAACAACTGATAGTCTTTTGTGCTTTATGAGATGGTGTTTAATAACTTCCGCTGCTTCGTCTTTTGGGATGTTTATGTGTAAATTGGTGACATCTAGTGAGTATTTGTCAGAAACGGGGATGTTTAGTAGGCCACGTGCTAATGTATAACTGTTATCTAGAGAGTAGTTTGTTTCAAATGTGTAGTCTTTCCTCAGCATTTTATTTAATTTATGTGTTAACTTATAGCCTGGGCTGTTTCTCGACTTAACAAGTCGCACACGACAGTCCTCCTGGTGAATCTTTCACTGTGAGCTCAGTTCTGGTGGTTTTGGTGTTGTGGATAAGCATCTATATTTCTCGTTCTCATTCCTCCTTCACACTAAGTAACTAGTCAATTTTCTGTAAGAGTGCCTTGATCGCAGCTTAAGATTTGTGTGTTGGGTCTGTCTTTATCTCTTCAATATAATTCTCTTTAAAAAAAAAAAAAAAAAAAAAAAAAAAAAAGCCGTCCTACATTGACGACATAAGGTAAGGGTTATGTGCCGAGGAACGACAAAAGATGTGTGCTAGCAGAATGGGAAAGACTGTCAAGAGATGCTATAAACCAAATAAGTCATCATATTGGTATAATGATGTAACACACACGAAGGAAATAATAATGAATAGTACTGGAGAGTAAGTCTGCAGTGAAAAAAAAAACAATGAGCAACTTATTTCACTGAATTCTGACATCTGCTCTTGTGACTACACAGACGATAGCCAATGTGACAGAGACATATGTGGCGTGCGTCCATTGGTGGTATAATACGTTACCAAGAATCCAACTGTATGCATCCCTCACAATTATCTCCGCTTATTTAGGTAATTTGTTAGATTGTTTTAAGTTCCTGACCTTAAGCTCGCCTTATTGCTGTTGTTCGCCCATAACGAGTGATTACATCGTCTTACGCAACGCCATATCTTAAGCAGCAGTGGCGATCATCACCACTGCATACAAAAACCTGGGCAACATACAGTAAGTACATGACTTCTTTCTTTGTGGAAAGCGCGAAACCATCGATCGCATGAGCACGTTGTGTAAGAGCCGTCAACTTCGCTCCTACCGCTGTCATTTGTCAATCACAAAGTAATTTGATTCTGAGTATACGAGGTGTGGCTAGAAAAAAACCGGACTAGTACTGGTGGAACAATAAAACGAATGCAATAAGGCTGAAAGTCGCGTGGCCTGTCACGTGACTCTCGCTCCGCCTACTGCTCGAGTTTCATCTGCCCCCTGCACTCAGTCTGCCCGTGGCGTCTGTTTTAAGTAGTTGACGTTTTGTCTGTGCGTCGGAAAATGTTGAGTGTACAGAAAGAACAGCGTGTTAACATCAAATTTTGTTTCAAACTAGGAAAATCTGCAAGTGAAACGTTTGTAATGTTACAACAAGTGTACGGCGATGATTGTTTATCGCGAACACAAGTGTTTGAGTGGTTTAAACGATTTAAAGATGGCCGCGAAGACACCAGTGATGACACTCGCACTGGCAGACCATTGTCAGCAAAAACTGATGCAAACATTGAAAAAATCGGTAAACTTGTTTGACAAGATCGCCGTTTAACAATCAGAGCAGCGTCTGAGTTAACAGGAGTTGAGAAGGAAAGTGTTAGGCAGATTCTTCATGAAAGTTTCAACATGAACAAAGTGTGTTCAAAAATGGTTCCAAAGTGTCTCACAATTGAACAGAAGGAACACCGAAGAATGATTTGTTCTGACATTCTGGAAAACATTGAAAGTGATCCCACCTTCTTACAAAATCGATGCATTGGAAAACTCTTGGTTCTCCACGACAAAAAAAAGCACGAATGTCAAAATCGAAATTCAAGGCAATGATGATTGTTTGTTTTGACATCAAATGGATTGTGCACATTGATTGGGTACCAGAGGGACAAACAGTGAATCAGCATTACTACATTAGCGTCCTGGCTACCCTACGTGAGCGAGTACGGAGAAAACGGAACGATTTGTGGAGAAAAAAGACATGGATCCTTCGCCAAGACAATGCCCCAGCTCACAGTGCGTTGTCAGTGAAGACGTTTTTGGCAAAACACAACATTCCCATCTTAGATCATCCACCCTACTCACCTGATTTGGCCCCCTGTGACTTTTTTCTTTTCCCTAAAGTCAAGTCAGCTTTGAAAGGAACTAGATTTGAGACTGTTGAAGCAGTAAAAGAAAAAGCGACGGAAGTAATGTATGGACTTACCGAAAATGATCTGCAGCATTGCTATGAACAGTGGAAAATTCGTATGGAGCGGTGTAGAGACCGAGGAGGAGAGTACATTGAAGGAGATAACATGAAATTGTAAATAATTGTAAATAAATGTTTTTTCCAGCATCAGTCCGGTTTTTTTCTAGCCGCACCTCGTAGTGCCCTAACTTGTGCCATTGACCTCAAACTTTGTAACAAATTTTTAATCGCCAGATACCAGTCTCCCGACTCCCCCCCCCCTTCCAAATGTGTCCTTATCTTGTCTTGGTGGTGGAACTTGCGTGGTCAAATGATCCTGAGGGCTAGGCTTGGAGCAGCTTTGCTATTAGTAGGGTCTCCCAAATCAGATAGGTCAAACGTGACGATCCAGACTAAATGGGACACGCTGGTCTTCCAGTTTGTGGGTTGGGCGCGCGGCCAACACCCTCACACCTTGAAATGGATGAATATTACTAAACATCAAGAAACAGCCTCTGATACGGTACGGGACAATGTAAACGACCCCAGCAAGTCAAAGGTCAATGCCAGGAGACCACGGAACAAACATAGAGTGAAGTGTGGCACTTGGAATGTGAAAATACTTGATGAACAACTGAACAGGTACTGGCTAGACATAGTGGCACTGCAAGAAATGTGATGGCCTGGAGAAGGATTGCATAAAGCAAAGTGGTATAGCTGCTTCTACTGTCGAAATAAAGAAGGAGTGGGCTTTTCAGTAGCCAACAGAGTAAGGGGAAATATAATTCACTTCAAGGCTGTTAATGAAACACTATGCTGGCTAAGAATAAAAGGAAAATTCTTCAACGTTACTCTGGTTTCATTGCATGCACATACGGAAGATAAAGATGACAGTGAAAAAGACAGTTTCTATGAAGACCTAGAATCAGTGTAGGAAGATGCACCAACATACGATGTGAAGATTTTCCTTGGCGATGCCAACGCCAAAGTAGATATTTTGAGGCCTTACGCTGCCTTCACCGTCTGCGAGATGACAACAATGGAATGACATTAGTTAATATTATTATTATTATTATTATTATTAGTTAATATTATTATTATTATTATTATTATTATAGTTATTTCCCCAAGGGTCGGTGCCGGGGCCACTGCTGTTTCTTATTTATGTAAATGATATGCCTTCTAGTATTACAGGTGATTCAAAAATATTTCTGTTTGCTGATGACACCACCTTGGTAGTGAAGGATCTTGTGTGTAATATTGAAACATTATCAAATAATGTAGTTCATGATATAAGTTCGTGGCTTGTGGAAAATAATTTGATGCTAAATCACAGTAAGACTCAGTTTTTACAGTTTCTAACCCACAATTCAACAAGAACTGACATTTTAATCAGACAGAATGGGCATGTTATAAGCGAGACGGAACAGTTCAAGTTCCTAGGCGTACGGATAGATAGTAAGCTGTTGTGGAAAGCCCATGTTCAGGATCTTGTTCAGAAACTAAATGCCGCTTTATTTACCATTAGAACAGTATCTGAAATAAGTGACATTTCAACACGAAAAGTAGTATACTTCGCATATTTTCATACGCTTATGTCATATGGTATTATTTTTTGGGGTAATTCTTCTGATTCAAAAAGGGTATTTTTGGCTCAAAAACGGGCTATTCGAGCTATGTATGGTGTAAGTTCGAAAACCTCTTGTCGACCCCTATTCAATAGTCTGGGAATTTTGACATTGCCCTCACAGTATGTATTTTCTTTAATGTCGTTTGTTGTTAGCAATATTAGCTTATTCCCAAGAGTTAGCAGCTTTCACTCAGTTAATACTAGGCAGAAATCAAATCTGCATGTGGAATGCACTTCCTTGACTCTTGTGCAGAAAGGAGTGCAGTATTCTGCTGCATCAATTTTCAATATGCTACCACAAGAACTCAAAAATCTTAGCAGTAGCCCAAACACTTTTAAGTCTAAACTGAAGAGTTTCCTCATGGCTCACTCCTTCTATTCTGTCGAGGAGCTCCTGGAAGAGCTAAAAAATTAAGCAAATTCCAGTGTTACATTCTTGATTTTCTTTATTTAAACTAACGACTTGTCATCTGAATATGTTTCTTATATTTCATTTTATCTGTTTCTACAATCGTGTTATAATTTCATGTATTGACTCGTTCCATGACCATGGAGACTTCTCCTAAATGTGGTCCCACGGAACAATAAATAAATAAATAAAAAATAAATAAATAAAAATATGGGAGCTTCAAAAAAACTTAAGAATTATGAGTACCTATTTTCCTCGCGAAGACAAAATAACGTGGAAGTCACCTGACCAAGAGACGCAGAACCAAACAGATCACATACCTGTGGATGCCAGACACAGAAGTACTATACAGAATGTAAAATTTCAAAGAGGTGCAGAAATAGGGTCAGGCCATTATCTTGTCGTGATAACCATACAGAAGAGGATAGAAAGCTGTAACAGCTGGAGAAGAGAAGCAAACTAGAAAATAAATGCAGATCTACTGAAAGAGGACCACATTAACGAAATATATGCACTTGAAATAGGAAATAGGTTTGCTTCCATAGAAGAAGATGATGAAGATGATATTGAAAAGTTCAAGACGGGTTTAAAAGATGCTGCAAGTGAGGTGCTGAAACCAATGGAGAAAAGGAAGAAGAACAGAAGATGGTTTAATGATAGGTGTAGAGACGCAGTCACCAAGTGAAAAGCAGCGAAACTGCTATGGCTGACAAACGAACAAGATGAAAGAACAATGTTGAAATACATGGAAGTAGCTAGAGAAGCAAGACAAGTCTCTCGAACAGAAAAGCGAGTGTTCATAAACAGTAACATAAAACTGGCAGCAGAAGACCGGACAGTAGGAAATACAAGAGAGTTTTACAGGACAGTCAGGTTCTTCAAGAAAGGATACAATCCAAGGATTGGCATGATCAGAGGTCAAGAAGGACAGATAATCACAGATGAAATGAAAGCTATGAAGGAATGGAAAAACTACTTCGAAAACCTCTTCAATGTGGATGTAAATACCATGAGTGCTACAACAGAAAATGAAGAAGAAGAATCATATAGAGAAAGCAGAGTCACTGTACCATTGGGGGAGTATGAACTACCAAGCATGGAAGAGGTGAGAGCGACCATAAAACTCCTGAAGAGGGGGACGGCACCAGGAATAGATGGCATACTTGTATAGATGCGGAAGGAGAGAAGAGTTTCTGTACAACTGAGAGTATACCAATTAATCTGCGTAATTTGGAAAAATTAAAGTATACCAGCAGAATGGAAGGAGTCCGTCATCTGCCCTATACTAAAGAAAGAAGTCCCAATGAGATGTAGCAACTACAAAGGAATCACACTACTATATATGGCTTATAAGATCTTGAGCATGTTGTTACTGAAACGACTAACACCACATGTCGAGAAAGTACTGGAATTCCAACAAGCAGGTTTCAGAAAGGGAAAGTCAACTGTAGACCATTTACAATACGGCCAGTGCTAGCTAAGAGCTGGGAATTCTGCAAAAATGTTGCAGACTTCCGAAAAGCATATTATAGTGTGAATAGGCAAGAGATATGGTAAGAACTCGAAAGGGCTCACGTTCGAGGAAAACCCATAAAACTGACACATATATGCACATATGCACCCAGGAGACAACATGCATGCTAAAAGTAAATATAAACATGTCAATAAAAGTTCAAGCTGAGGACTGGTGTGCGACAAGGACACTGCCTCTCCCCTCTTCTGTTTAAACTGGTACTAGAGAGAGCTCTGAGAAAGTTAGCAAACCTAGAGACAGTAATACAGCGGGGAAGAAGGATCAACACGCTGCCTATACAGATGATGTAGCTTTAATAGAAGAAAAAGAGCAAGACCTGCTTCAGATGACAAGAACATTAATAGAAGAGGCAATGAGAGCAGGCCTGAAGTTGAATATGGATAATTAACTCGTAATTAGAGTTATATATTAATACCTTCAGCGGCTGATGGCGTTGATATGTATCAACGGAGACAGGTGAAAATGTGTGCCCCAACCGGGACTCGAACCCGGGATCTGCTGCTTACATGGCATACGCTCTATCCATCTGAGCGACCGAGGGCACAGAGGATAGTACGACTGCAAGGACTACCTCGCGCACGCCTCCCGCGAGACCCACATTCTCACCTTCCATGTCCACACACTACATTCGTAGTGTCCCTACCCAACACACTCATTATTCGTTCAAGACATTCTTACCAAGTCCCTAAGAGTTCGGGTAATATGTGTGCATCCGCACAGAAGAGAAAGGTCATAGCCGATATTGCCAGAACTATATACTTATATGGATATGGTGTCTGTTCTTTCGGACATGGCCGAATAAACAGACACCATATCCTTATAAGTATAAAACACCTCGTAGTTAACAGAGGAAATGATGACAGACACCTGAAGGTGGAGGACAAAGTGATTCAAAAGGTAGAAGACTTTAAATGTCTTGGGGCTATAATCAAAGGGACGAGATAGACTACGAAATTACCGCACGAATACAAGCAGGAAACAGGTCAAGGTTTGCTCTGGTAAAGATGTTAAAGTCCCGGCTTTTATATGTATCCTCAAAGACCAAGATCTACAAGACATTAATACAACCTGTAGTCTTATATGTAGGGACCTGGACCGTCACCCAAAAGCTGGAAATAAAATCCTGACATTTGAGAATGCCATCCTCAGACAGATTTTTGGGCCAATGAGGGATGGAGACGAACGGAGGAAAAGAAAGAACTGTGAATTGCAGGAGCTATACAAGTCGAGGGACATCGTGGCAGTCATCAAAGAAAGAAGACAGAAGGGGCGTAATGCGTCGTGAAGGCCAGATCATCAGGCAGATAGTGGAGGAAGATACTAGTGGCAAAAGACATCGGGGAAGACCACGACTATGATGGACTGACCAGGTCAGAGAGGATATGAGTACGCTGGAGCTGTATGAAGAAGAAACAGGGAACTAGGACTCTGGAGGAGGCTGATTGGTGAGGCCAAAGACCGACTGTTGTTTGTGTGGCCAACGCAGTAAGAACGTAGGTAAGAAAGTTACCAGTGTCCAGCATGTGCCTCTAATTTTTAAGCATGGCGCCCTCTGGATTGACATGGAGAGTGATATGGCACGTAGGGTGGCAGAGGGTTAACGTGAAATTTTACGAATTCAGACGCAACAAACGGTGTTCAAAAATGGTTCAAATGGCTCTGAGCACTCTGAGACTTAACATCTATGGTCATCAGTCCCCTAGAACTTAGAACTACTTAAACCTAACTAACCTAAGGACAGCACACAACACCCAGTCATCACGAGGCAGAGAAAATCCCTGACCCCGCCGGGAATCGAACCCGGGAATCCGGGTGTGGGAAGCGAGAACGCTACCGCACGACCACGAGCTGCGGACCACAAACGGTGTCTAACGGTGCGGCGCCTACTGGACTTACGGGTGTGGTCATAGTGGAAACCACATCGGGGCACTCCGAAGACGTCCTACAGCATGTGCGCGGTGTCAGTGGAACACAAATCTGCTTGTTTTCTTCTACTAATTCCAGTAACGTCCTCTCACGAAAACGTGAATTCTCAGAACCGAGTACAAGAAAGGAGTCTCTCATATGCTAACGACGAGAAACAAAATAACAGCGAAATACCGTAATAGGTCTGAAATCGCCGAGTGAGGAATATATTTTTCCTATATTAGGAATATATTTTATTCCTACCCTGTAAACCGTATGTAAAAGGTAAGTAGATGTTTTTGTAATACACTGTTTTCATTCCATTGCCTTTTCAGGTGTACGGCGTTAGACCTATTACGTTCACCTTAGGCAAATTAAAATTATTCGCTTGCTATTATCCGACTGCAGAAACTGAAGAGTGATGGTTGGTTGGTTGGCTGTTTGAGGAAGGAGACCAGACAACGCGGTCATCGGTCTCATCGGATTAGGGAAGGACGGGGAAGGAAGTCGGCCGTGCCCTTTCAGAGGAACCATTCCGGCATTTGCCTGGAGTGATTTAGGGAAATCACGGAAAACCTAAATCAGGATGGCCGGACGCGGGATTGATCCGTCGTCCTCCCGAATGCGAGTCCAGTGTCTAACCACTGCGCCACCTCGCTCGGTCTGAAGAGTGAAAGTTAATTATTTGCGTGAAAATTCAATTACAGTACTGCATTCTGCTCATAATATTACTTCACCGAGCTTAGTATAGTATGTTCCACTGTAGAATTTCACTTAAAAACACACACCGCGTAATCACAATTTTTTGTACAGAGTTTCAAATCCATTGAGATGAGCGACTTTGTCAAAGGACAGACTATTATTTCGCAGTGCCTGTGAAAGAGTATTTCGAAAACGGCGAAGCTGGCAGAATGTTCACGTGCTACTGTCGTGAGCATCTACGGAAAGCGGTAGGACAGTGAATCTCCCGCTAGGCGCTAAATGCTAGGGAACCTATGACTCTCCACAGAATGTGAGATTCGCAGGATTGTCTGCTCTGTATATGAGAGTTGTCGGTGATCTGTGGCATCTCCGTCGAAGGAGAGAGACGTTAGCTCATGGTTACGATTAACATATCTTGCACTAAAAAGGACTTTCAGAAGTTGGATTGCTTTTAACTGTAAGCACGAGTCATGTCCTATAACGTTTTCCTTTTCATACTCATATATTCGTTAGGCCTGTCTGTTTAAGTGACTGAGGAAAGAGTTTATTCGGCACATTCTCATCGAGACAGATAAAGCTCATTCACAAGCAATAACAAAAGCCGCAATGCAGGATTCGTAGCAAGCACACAAGCGTCGTGGCGTCCATCTCGCCAAAATCTGACGAAGGGGATCAGACGCTTTGTGACGAAGCAGTAGGCCACACTTATCGCCTACGTCTGGCGACGGCATCTGGCGACCGTTGTCCGTTTCACTACGCTGCTGAGTCAAAACTTTATGACCACCTGATTAATAGCTTGTTTTTTTCCGGCAATGGAACGAAATAAATCACTGATTCTGCGTATCAGAGATCCGACAGCTTGTTGGTGGGTTTGTGGAGGTATGTAGCTCTAGATGTCTCCCCAAAGGTCATGTAATTCCTGCAGGTAACGGGCCGATGATTTGCGTGCGCTGTGGTGGCGCCCGATAGCACCGATAACAACCCAGATGCGTTCCATAGGACTTACATCAGGCCAATTTTGTCGCCGAGTGGCGGCGGCGCGGTTCTTTCCGTCCCTTCACGACGGACCTGCACCTATCTGTGAAGATTGACTCAGCAGATCATCAGTAGGAAAGCCGAGTGAAACCTACTGTACTTCGACGTGAACCAGGCTGTAATTTAAGTCACTAATCTACGTTTCGGGAGAAAGTTTTCACACAAATGAAAGTTTGGAAATTTTGTCCTCAGTTAATATATTCTGAAACTTAGGTGAACTAGTATCACTGCCAAGCCCGTGCTAGTCTTAACACAGTCACTCACAATCCCTTTCACTCACGTTAGCAAGTTTATGGTGTTGCATTTCCCGAAAACGTAATAGCTACAAAAATACTGATTGTTTTTTACTGATAATGCTCGCCAAATATTAAGTCTGTCGGTAACAAATGCAGTCACAGTTTTTAGCCACCGATCTGCTCAATAAGCCACGCGGAATATATGTCTTATCTCGTCACAAAATTCACTTAAAAATTCCGAAATTTCTACACAAACATCGGAATAATTATTCCGTTACTTTCCAACACTTTTGATGTATGAAACACTGCTAGACCCGGCAACTTATCATTTCCATCGGAACTACTACTGCACACGTCCGATCTCTTTCATGGCTAGGCTTCGACTCTTTTCTAGAATACTCTAAGTCTTCTCTACCAGCAGAGAAAGGCGCGTGAAGAATATCGCTCTACCATTGGTCAGTTTACTCAACAGCCAATAGCAAAATAACACTCTCTCGCGTCAGTCCGCGCTTTTCATCAATAACCAATCGAAAAATAGTAAACCTAACGACTGCACTTTTTACCGACGTAATTATCTAATACGCTGAAGTTTTTCTTATGTATAAAGTTATTTACTATTGTTATTTATACCTGAATTAACTTCCCCTTGACCATAAACTCACTTTACAAATCTATTCTACAAAAATCCCCTTTGTTCATATCCACACTTCTTTGAAATGTTCCCACACTAAATCCTGCTACATAACTCCTTAAACAATTATCTTCACATTAACATTAATCCACACTCACGCATCATTCATACTGCTAAAACACATTTATAACATTTTACCTACACAAAAAGATATAATAACACTTTATGAAAATACTAGAACAGTTTATGAAAAACATTCTATTACTTTAGGGCACTCTAGTGGGCACAATCGAAACTAAATCAGTCCCCTATCCAATACTGTCCTCTATCGGCTGATACATAAACTATGTGCGCGTCCAGTCTCGCGTCACCAGCTGTCAGGATCCAGTTCTGAGACACATCTCCCGCTTAACCGCCTCCAAGGCAGGATCGTTATAGGGCGCTACGCCTCAGAGCCATCCACTGAATTCACTACAGTGCTCTTCAAACTACTGTAGCGTGGTTATGGTTCCGAGACACGGACAATTATACTGCTGAATGATGACATCGCCGTCGGTGAAGACACCAAGCATGAAGGGATGCAGGTGGTTCGCAGCTGTCAGCGTGTCTTCAATTACCATCACAGGTCCCACGCAAGCGCAGAAGAATGTCTCCCGTAGCATAATACTGCTCCCACCAGCCTGCGTCCGCGCGCGCTGCAGGTTTCAACTCGCCGCCGTTCACCTCGATGACGGTGTTTGTGGAGACGACCATCGGCCTAGTGTAGTAAAAACGTGATTCACCCGAAGAGCCGAAACGTTTCTATCGATCAAAGGTCGAATGAAGATGGCCTCATGCCCACCGCACTAATAACTGACGTTGTCGGTGCGTCAACGTGTGAACACGTAGGCGTGGTATGCTGCTGAGCTCATTGTTCAACAACATACGATGAAAAGTGTGCTCCGAAACACTTGTGCGTGCAACAGCGTAGTGTGCTTTCGGCAGAGTTGCCACAGATCACCATCTATCTCACTTTGCAGAGCAGACAAGCCTCCGAACCTCACGTTCTGTGAAGAGTAGTGGACGTCCAACCATTTAGCGCCTACTGGTAGATTCATTGACCTTCTACCTATTTCCGTAGATTCTCAAACAGCAGCACGTGAACATTCGACCAGCTTTACCATTTTTGGAAATACTCGTTCACATGCTTTACGTAATAATAGTCTGCCCTTGGACAAAGTCGCTTATTCAAGTGTATTTTCCAATTTGCGTCCCATGTCTTCGCCAGGCTGATACTCCATCCGTCTCTGCGGCGCTTACGTAATTTCTATAGCGCGTCACGTGCCCGAAAAGTCACCAGGCGTCATCTAACTTCGAGGTAGGCATTGGTGATAATGTTTTGGCTTATCAGTGTATGACTGGAACGTTAAGCGACGTAACGCATTGTATGGAATGCAACGAACGCCACATGATCGCGGCATGCTGCAGTTTCGTCACGCACCACACCTGTCCTTGTGACAGTTTACAAGCATTTGTTCGTGCTGTGGAGGTTTACAAATTTACGATCTCAGCAGTAATGAATGTAAGAAGAACGCTCGAAGCATAACGTGGGAAGGGACTACAAGTGAAATATGGGAGATAGGTACAGTAATTGAAATTCATGTAATTTCTTTGCGGAAGAGAAGATATGGAAATGAACACAACTATTCAATGCCTTTTCCTATAAAGCATGTCTACAAGTGTCATTACCGATTTTCTGGACGTAATGTGATACCCAATCGTTTTGTTGTGCAGCTACTTTCATATATCTGCTGACAAGCTACGGTTCCACTTGGCTCAGTAACAAATTACACTGCCGATTTTTCAACTTCTTAGCTATTTTTGTAGATCTCAGTGATTTCAGAACAGGGTGGACTACATTGTGAAATAAGAAGTAATCCATAATTCAAAACATTCTGATAACGCAAAAATTACTTAATGAGAACATCTGAGCGTTAAATGATGAATTAATGTCAAAATCCTACTGATAAAAGTGGGAACTATGTAAGATCTACCTTTTAAAGTTAGTATTACACGCTTATCTGCAATAAGAATGTAACTTACTGTGCTTAAATTCCACTTGTAAGTGAAACTTAAAAGCCGGTTTTCTGCGTCCTGGGGAATTCTGAAGTGATATCCAGTTTCGAACCTAAGTTCCACAACATCTGTACAACAAATCAGAAGTTATTTCGATGTACATATGCAGACTGAAGCTGCGAATGAAAATTTGTACGAAGGCCAGGATTCGAACTCAGGTCTCCTGCTGACTATGCAGAGCCACTAACCACTACGCCACCCTGGCACAGTGGCTTTGCCCAACTGTACGGAGCACCCCAGGACGCCTCTCTCCTCTATTCAAATTCCCATTCACGCCTCAGCCGACGGTTGGAAACCCAGCCGTGGTACAAATTTTGGTTCGTTGCTTCAAACTGCATATATACGTTATAGATGTTTAAGACTTTAAAAGGTCTCTGGAACTATATAGTTTCATTTGACGAAGCCTTTTTGCCCATTCTGAGAAAAAGATTGAAATCTTTCGAATACATATTCCCTTTCGACATCTTAAAACCACTGCATTCGCTAACATCAGTGTGCCTATAAGTCAGTCAGACTTCTGTTGATTGGCTTGTTAAATGACTAAAGCCTTAAGGCCTTTACCGACTGAAGAAGGTTATGCTATGTAGTTAACGTCGAATTACATCTACTGGCGTCGAGTCACAGCATCTCATGAATCCGTCAAGTCACATATCAAATCAAGTGTCAAGCCACGTCGGTGAGCGTCTGTCTTAGTCAAAAGGAACACTTAAAAAATGTACAAATTTGCTCGGAACATAGGGCGGAATCTGCTGTATATCTGTTGGGATATGGTCTGAGAAATGCAACTTTATCGAGAGGAGATCGGTCCTCTGCCAACAAAAACTTATATGCGAAACATCTCTTTGACTACTTTACAGCCATTGTGTCCATGTTATGTATGCACGTTTGCAAATCTCTCGCGAGTGACATAACAATACTTCCTCACACACACTTTCAACTGGTATTTGTCTGGTAACTGTAAGAATATGATACTATAATAGTTCGAAAAAGTGTAATTTACATCAGACAAATACAAAAATATGGTAATGATGCCACTACTGTATCTACCACAAGGCCATCTGTTGGAAATATCAAATAGACAGCACGTAGTTTTAAATTCGAGTGACACAACTCGCTACCAGTTATACACAATTTTGCTCCGCGTGTTTGGCGTGAAGCAGAAACCGTTTCACGTATTAATGTTAGTAATCAGTATTAGGAACATAAATCTAGCTGCAACCTAGAGTGAAATCGCTAATCCCAACTGATGAGACCAAGTATTATGGTCAGTGCTCACCTGAAAGTAAATGCCGACTGTGACGAGTTAGGGCGACATTTGTCACTGTGACCGTGGCAAATGGGGTATCATTCCAGTTACGCTATTGGCCAAAAACTTGGAAATCAAGTGACCTCGAACAGCCCGCCATCTTAGATCGTGCATATTAGAAACGTCGTAACTGATCGGTTGTTCTCGAGCTACTGTGGTAATGGTGCTATGAAAACAGGTTACAGGCCGACGTAACGTCGGTGGTGCTATAGACTCTTTTCTGTTCCTTATCTATACAAACGATTTGGGAGACAATCTGAGCAGCCGTCTTCGGTTGTTTGCAGATGACGCCGTCGTTTATCGACAAATAAAGTCATCAGAAGATCAAAACGAACTGCAAAACGGTTTAGAAGAAATATCGGAATGGTGCGGAAAGTGGCAGTTCACCTTAAATAACGAAAAGTGTGAGGTCATCCACATGAGTGCTAAAAGGAACGCGTTAAACTTCGGTTACACGATAAATCAGTCTAATCTAAAAGCCGTAAATTCAACTAAATACCTAGGTATTAAAATTACGAACAATTTAAATTGGAAGGAACACACAGAAAATGTTGTGGGGAAGTCTAACGAAAGACCGCGTTTTATTGACAGGACACTTAGAAAATGTAACAGATCTACTAAGGAGACTGCCTATAATACGCTTGTCCGTCCACTTTTAAAATACTGTTGTGCGATGTGGGATCCTTACCAGATAGAACTGACTGAATACATCGAAAAAGTTCAAAGAAGGGCAGCACGTTTTGTATTATCGCGAAATATGGGAGAGAGTGTCACAGAAATGATACAGGATTTGAGATGGACATCATCAAAAGAAAGGCGTTTTTCGTTGCGACGGAATCTTCTCAAGAAATTCCAATCACCAACTTTCTCCTCCGAATGCGAAAATATTTTGTTGACACCGACTTACATAGGGATGAACGGTTGCATGGGGGCTTAATTATTATTAATGAAAATACTTTTTAAATTTTTAGTAGCTGTAGGTCCGATTACGCAAGTCTCGTAAACGTTGGCCCTGACTAATTTTTGTACGCAATCTGACTGCATAGAATAACAACAAAGAATGAAAGAAAATTTTCGTTAACACAATTAATTAATTAAGACCCCAGCAACTATAAAACCTACGAAGCCAACAAAGCACAAGTGTAGCTGTTCTGTGTGTGGAAGTGTGATTCAACGTACACATCTGGCACGGTTCTTCCTCACTAAGACAAGAAATTTTAAATATCATTTATACTGACGTGATAAAAAAAATTAGAAATACTATAATAGCGCAAGAAACCCAGAATTACACTCTAATACAAGAACACATGCCACATGCTTTGTTGACTGAACCTGTAATGACGCATTATTTAAGACATTGAGATAATAAAAAGAAAAGGAAATTTTTTTTTCTTTTACCTTCATATATTGACGAAAATCACTCTAATCATTACAATATATCTCCACACCGATTCGCTATTACTACATCTCAACAAGAACTCTCCACTACGACCTCTCGACAAGCACTCTTCACTACGAAATCTCAGCAAGCACTTTTCACTAGCACATCTCAACAAGCACTGACTACTACGAGTTCTCCCCAAGCACTTTTCACTAGCACATCTCAACAAGCACTGACTACTACGAGTTCTCCCCAAGCACTGCCAGTGGAGGCGGCTCTTTGGCGCAATCTCTGGCGCTGTGGCTCAGTGTAGCCACCTTTCACGGTCACCAAGATAAACTAAGGGAAATCAGAGCTCGTACGGAAAGATATAGGTGTTGATTCTTCGCGCGCGATATACGAGATTGGAATAATAGAGAATTGTGAAGGTGGTTCGATGAACTCTGTGCCAGGCACTTGAATGTGATTTGCAGAGTATCCATGTAGATATAGATGTAGATGTAGAACGTAAGTAGGAGACAGACTGATTGACCTCCACGTCCCATCAAAGGCTTTAGATTTCAGAGGCTTGTCCGCATAGTAAATCAGGATTGGCAGCGACCTGTGCAGATCTGACGATACAGTAAAATGCTGGTGGTGGCACAAGTGTTTTGGGAAAACACTGTTCAGTCCACATTATTGAACATGGGTTTCCGCAGCTGATGGCCCTCTGATATTGACCCAATGATATCATAAATAACGACTGCAGTGAGCGTGGGACCATCAGCACCGGATCGTGATCAAAGCAAACTCGTCGCTGGTCAAGTGAGTCTCGTTTCTTTTTAGAACAGGTTGATGATCGCGCTTGCATACTTTGGCATTCAGACGAATGCTGCTCGAAACATGCACCGCACAACGGTCGCAGGTCTGTGGAGGTATTATTGCAGTTTTGACCTAATCCATCTGCCTTACAGTGGGACCTGTGGTAGTGGTCGAGGACCCTATGACAGCTGTGCAATACGTTAAAGTGTTCAGCGGGCGACCTGCATCCCTTCCCGAGGAAGATGGCGTTTTATAACAGCATAATAAGGAAAAATTCGTGCTACTGTGTTTCGTGGAGTATAGTAATGGACACTTGTTCCACTCCTGGCCACTAAATTCTCCTGACGTGACGGAATACATCTGCGACGCTATGGGGTGGCTCCACCCGCCCGTAGACATCTACTGTCTTGTACATATGAAGCATACCACTGACTTTTCGAATCCTTACCACGCAGAATCGCTGCTATTTGTGATGCAAAGACGTATCAACAACCTTTTAAGTATGTGTTAATTTTTTGGCTCGTCACTGTAAATTTCAAGGATAGACTAGATGCCGGCCGCTGTGGCCGAAGGGTTTTAGGCGCTTCAGTATGGAACCGCGTTACCGCTACGGTCGCAGGTTCGAATCCTGCCTCGGGCTTGGAAGTGTGTGATGTCCATAGGTTAGCTTGGTTTAACTGGTTTTAAGTTGTAGGGGACTGATGACGTCAGATATTAAGTCCCATAGTGCTCAGAGCCCTTTGAACCATTTGAACAGCCTGGTGTAGAGATTGTTGTAAATAACTCGATATCTAATGATGCAATTTTAGATTCCGTAAGAATCTGGGTTAATGGAAGTGTCAGATATGGGATAAACTTTAAAGTTTGATGGCTTTTGTGTAGTTAACCTTTATCATAAGTCACAGCAGCAGAACGTTTGAGAGGAATTTGCAGACTATGACGATACAGTTTTCTGAGCTTTGTGTATGTAACCCAACAGATCAAATAAGTAAGGAGATGGATAGTTCAATGTGACGAGCCGTAGGAACGTTAAAAATCGGCGTGCAGGCTGGAACGTTCCTCCTTTTTGCTCTGAAGACTGAAATATTTCAATAAACTTTATTTTCTCTGTAGGTCGCGTTATGAAGGTACTGCGCATACCAGCATGCTTTGCAAAACTCGAACAACTCGATGAGAAAGAGAAAGATGCAACGACGTTAAATTAAAGTTGATCTCTTTGTAGATAAAATGCATTAAAATTCTGAATGATTACAAGTCAGTATGTATTTATGAAATAATTCACCGTCTAAATGAAATTCTGAGGCTGTGAACATCTGGCCATTGAGTCAATTGGTGAAGTCATTGTTCTGTGATACATTACTGATCACTTTGACAAAATACGTATGACGTAAAAATGTGCAAGAGAATGAGGAAACGATCGACAAATAAATCACAAGTTGGTTCTGCTTTACAATAAGGAATAAATATCGAAAGAACACGTAAAGTGTCCAGTTGTTGTACCACCTGACAATCCTCGCTTAGACTTGTGACCGCCGTAAAAAATACATAAATACTCATAAAACTGTATTCATTATACAGGAAACTAGGAGGTTTAAAGTGTTCTGAAATAACTACTAGCTGCATTAAAGTTACCATGTAATTTATTTCGGCGTAATAACAGAAGATTGGCACTCACATGTCCTCAGTTCAACATCAGACAAGAAAAATGCAAGAAACTGCGAAAGGGAAAAATGAAGACATCTAGTTTCATTTTCAGAAAAATTGATAGTATGACTTCTGGGTATTTCGAAATGAGTGGCTCGTTAATTACAGCAACTCACTACGTTACAGTACAATTATTACACTGATATGACAAATCAGGTGAAAGACGTGCATCTTCCTTGGACTTCTTTCACTTATTTACGATTTACCATATTGTAGTCATATTATTATCATTACTAATACAGCATGTCTGTTATTCTGCTGATTTTTTCAGTATGACACCGTAATAAAACTGGAGAGAGGACTGGAGCAAGGTATTTTTATTTTATTTCCGTATTCAGCAGTTTTCATCAGTTAGCCATGTTGGCTTTCCTTTTCCAGCGCTGACCTTTTGGCTTGGAAGCATGGGTCGGTAGTATGAACGACTTGAAGAAGCCAAATTAGTCCTTCTCCTTATTCTTATAAGTAGTAGTACCAACTTAAAACTTAGTTTCTCCTGCACGTTTGGCTCTGTAAAGACGCCTCCCTGACTAAATTCTATCCCATCACCAGCCACACCACCAAATCAGGAATGTCTGCTTTAACGGCAGCAAGGTCGGCGGAAGCTCCGTGCCCCCTGATTGGCCTGCGAAAAGTGTTCCAATTCCCACCCCCACAAAGCCCGGCTCCGATGGAGCAACGGCAATAAGCGGTTAGCAGCCGTGGAGAGTCGGTAGCGAGATACAGAAGAAGACGGTTGGAAGGTGGTAACCATGCGTTCTCTTGCTACGTTCAGAAGTTGACAGAGGAGAGAATACACATTAAAATGTTAGGTGATTTTTAATTTCGGGGGGATTTGCGCCTCATTGCTTTTATTTCTTCCTCATCTTGTAATTTTGTTCTTGGAGTTGGCGTCAGAGACTGGTCGGTTGCAGTATGCAAAATATACGTAGGACTCTCAGTCACCACGTCCGGTATAACTCAACCTCTCTGTAAGCACTTCGCATTCAGCGAATGTCTTTCCTTTTCCAATACCCCTTGATATTAGTCAACATTTCATAACGGCCTTTTGTGTTTTAGGTTTTCCCTTCTTTGTCGCCCACGTGTGAACACGTGTCGAGTAGTACTGCACACGATATCTAAATTGAACCAGAACAAGCATGGCCCCTCGTTTCTTGTTATTCGTATTCGTGAATCAAGATGTTGCGGAATGAGTTTTATGAATTTTATTAGTTTGTGGACGGGAGGCAGCTTTAATAACGTGCACTCACAAGTAGTGCATAGTATGCCTTTTCAGTATATTTACGTATTAGCTATTGGATCCCGTCTCATACCTTTCACTAATTATTACAGAAAATTCTTTTCTGGATGGTCAGATCCCACTTTTTCTTCTCCATTTCGAACGCTAATATCGTGGGTGACAACTGAATTTAGGTCATATCCCCCCATGCCCCCTAATCTTGTATTGGCATCCATTTGTAGCAAAGTATGTATACACAGTAATTATACTTCTATTGTACAAGTGTAACTATGATTTATAATAAATTGTTGTGCTTTTAATCTGGATTTCAATGGAAATTGTTCACCCCATTTATAGAGATATCAATGAAATACTAGCATTGCAAAGCCCCCAGTTGAAAACGCGTCTCTTAAATTGTAAATTGAATGAGTAGTTTTTTTTTTTTTTTTTTTTGATCGTGGTCGATATTTTTTTATGCAGTCAGATAGACGATCGTTGCGCCAGGCCCTAGTCCTTTCTGATGTACTGAAAACTCTTGTATGTGGTTATCTGTATGAAATTCAACCCCAGTCCTCCCTTCTAGGTAAAGATAAGACACACAGATCGGGCAGTGGTGAACAAAATCCACTTTATGTGGTGAAAGGGGAGGTCCTGCCATTCCCGATCCCTCTGAATGGGCAAGGCAGCTCTGTTACAGGAAATTTGATAGGAACGAGAAATATAAAAACAAAAATACAATAATTGTTAAAAATGGTTCTGAGCACTATGGGACTCAACTGCTGAGGTCATTAGTCCCCTAGAACTTAGAACTAGTTAAACCTAACTAACCTAAGGACATCACAAACATCCATGCCCGAGGCAGGATTCGAACCTGCGACCGTAGCGGTCTTGTGGTTCCAGACTGCAGCGCCTTTAACCGTACGGCCAATAATTGTACCGTCCCACATATAAGATAGTCGATTCTTCTGGAATATCTGGAAAATTTGTAATTCTCAGGTAATTACATTTAACCTGGAATAAACAGAGAAATCTCAGGGAATTTTGGGAATTTCATACAGTCTCAGAGATTTCTGTGCTTTTTAGTCTGGGATTGGAATTTAATTTTATTTAGTTTTGTGAACCACATATTGCAAAATAATTAATACTTCAAAGTATGTTAATTACATGAGAATTATACCATATAAATCACCGATGTTTAAAAACTGTGGTCAGACTACTGCTTATAGGCACTATATTTCAGACCATAGGAAACTAGTTGTTGTGATAAACTCCCCTCCTCACCCCTCACTCAACGTTAATTTATCACTGACTTATAATGACGTCATATTGCTCCCGATACCTGGAATTCTCAGAGATTATTCTTTTCATGTTTGAGTGGCCACCCTGCGTACAGATTACTTTCAGATATTCGAATCCTTGATTCACACTTTTCGCACACACAAACATGCAATGCTTTAAGGCGAAGGGTGGTAGGAAATGGCTCACCAGGCTTTGCGAAGGATTAATGAGCCACAATCGCCTTCTGTAAAAAGATACAGCATGCGTCACTGCGAAATTACTTCAGCAGGATGGCTCCAGGACTCACGTGGCGCCACAGACAGCTGTTCTTATCATGTGCTTCTAGAGTACTGTTGCCCACCAGAAATCGAAGTCAACAAATGCCAACCGTGCATTTAAATGGTGTGTGTCGTATTTACTATAAAGTACAATTATTTTGAAAACTTATAGCGAAAGACAGCCTGGCTCCATAGAGTCATCTGCAGAGGTTAATTGTTTACATAAACCACAGTAACTGTGACATTGACAGGCAGTCCCTTAGAAACTCGTTTGGTGGGGTTGCCTGCCCCCTGGCGCTGGAGCAGCCGCGAGGCTTCAATCAGCTGAATGGGTAACCATGTCGCAGACAGGTACATTTTTAACGTGCTCAACAAAGACGCTTGGTTGGCACTGAGGATGCTGTCAAACTTACGCGCATGTCAATGTTTCAGGAGGGCTGAAAAATCGTGAATAACCTTTGCCACTTGGGATCACGTTCAAATTTCGTCGAACGACTTCGGACGGTCCCTTCTGGTTCCACACCGTACAGCAGAGAAGAAGTTGCGGTCGCACTACAGGTATTCAGTTGGGCTGCAGAACCACGATGTCCTCCGAGTAGGGCTGAATAGTTCGGAGGGTGTCAGCAGTGTCGAACTGTCTCAAGAATGTCTCCCTGTTACTCATTGCACTGCGGCCTGTCGTCTTCGAACGTAAACGTGTGGGAGACATTGCCTCAAGGGAAGGGGTCGTTTCATTGATGCATTTTACGCCACCTCCCTAAGTCTTGACGTGTCGATTCTTTTCTGCGGTTTGTCTGAAAGGTTACCGCGTCCATCCTTAAAAAAACCGCGTGACTTCGAGTTGGTTGTCACGCTTCTAATTTCCATCGCAAAACCGTCAAAAGGTGAGGTGAAATGATATGAATGGATATGACGACCTTCCTATCGTGTGACACGTCCAAGAAGCCGTTGGGTGGAATTTTGGGAAAGTTTGTTGCCAATGTGACATAATTAATCCATCTCACAGCTCACCTGACCTTCTCACGTCTTTTCTTCTTCTTCTTCTTCTTATACGTCGACACCTTCCTGTTTGAAGCATCGCCCAGCCCGAGCGTGACGTCACAGTGGATCACAGTTTGCACCATTAGAGAGGAAGGTTATGGACACCTTTGAGCCAAATTTCAAACTTATGCGTCCCAATGGAAGATAACTACGGGGGTTCTGAGATAGTTACAGTTTTTCTTGCGCAGGGTGTTAAGGGTCCATTCACCTCAGTCGGCCTAAAGAATAAATGAAATTTACGATGTTTTTCGGAAAAACTAATGAAGCAATCAACACAAATCTCTTTGCACATTATTTACTGATTCTTGAATGAAATTGTCTGATTTTTTAAAGAATGTCGGTAACCATTAAGACCGCCATCCAAGGAGTGGAATTTGCTACATCCAAAATCAGATGTGTTCATGACCCTGAAATCTGCAAATCTTACGTAAAATAAAAAGAACATACAATTTTCGCTGTCTATAGGGTATTCCATACAGAGTAATAGCACAGCTTTTTGAACTTTGAAAAAATAATAAAATGGTGGACGTGCTTTTGGTCACGTTTTTTTCAAATAATTAAAGCATAAGTCTAATTAAAAATAGCCTAATTACTCTTTGCGGACATGCCAGAAGAGTAAATCAGCCAAATTTTCATTCTGTCAGCTTGAGAGCCAGTGTATTCCAAGCAAGTAATCTTTACCATGTGCTTCCTAAAGGCATACTAACACTGTGCTGTAAATGGGGTGTGAGTCTTGTAATGAAATCCATCCTTACATTGATTTAGCTTTGGTTATTCCACGTTCAGGCCATATGACGGCCTTGGCATTTTTATTAGCTTCTGTTGATGTTGTTGCTCATTCTGTGTTGGTTGATCTGTTGTGTAACAGGGCATAGAGGTGAAGGCATGGTTTGGAAACAGTTGTGCAGGAGAAATAGAAAGCAGATCTCACTCCACTGGTTTCACAAGTTAAGGTATTTACATTCACTAATGCAACACGCTAATATGTTTTCAAATCTCTTAACGTTACAAGCATTGTATACCATCGCATATTGTAGTAGGAGAAGATTTCCGTTAGCCAGCTGCAGAATGGGAAACTCACTCGACTGAATCAGGTACCAAGAAAAGCGATTTGTTCAACACTGTTTTCTCAAAAAACGACTGGCGAGGGAAAGGTCTTAGAACTATCATTTCCGCAATTTCAGCTTGTGTTTCAGTTATCAGTGAGTGAGGAAGCAGTGACCAGCAGACTGTTTTAACATCAGCAATTGCAAGGAACATCCGAAAAATACGAACAAATTTTTGCTTAGTATGTGTGACTGCTAATATGTGCACTGATGATAAAAACAATGACAGCACAAGAGTGAAAGACGATTATCACATCAACAGTATCCGTGCGTATCAGCATCTCGCTGTGATGCGGATTATGGTGCTACAGGACAGTATTTTCTAAAGTTGTGTGAAATGTAATAAACAACGTACTATTCAAATTACTAGCGGTACATGAAGTTGCATGTGTAACTGAAGGAAACGCCAGAGACTGCGAATCAAATGATTGCTTCTCAATATACACTCCTGGACATTGAAATAAGAACACCGTGAATTCATTGTCCCAGGAAGGGGAAACTTTATTGACACATTCCTGGGGTCAGATACATCACATGATCACACTGACAGAACCACAGGCACATAGACACAGGCAACAGAGCATGCACAATGTCGGCACTAGTACAGTGTATATCCACCTTTCGCAGCAATGCAGGCTGCTATTCTCCCATGGAGACGATCGTAGAGATGCTGGATGTAGTCCTGTGGAATGGCTTGCCATGCCATTTCCACCTGGCGCCTCAGTTGGACCAGCGTTCGTGCTGGACGTGCAGACCGCGTGAGACGACGCTTCATCCAGTCCCAAACATGCTCAATGGGGGACAGATCCGGAGATCTTGCTGGCCAGGGTAGTTGACTTACACCTTCTAGAGCACGTTGGGTGGCACGGGATACATGCGGACGTGCATTGTCCTGTTGGAACAGCAAGTTCCCTTGCCGGTCTAGGAATGGTAGAACGATGGGTTCGATGACGGTTTGGATGTACCGTGCACTATTCAGTGTCCCCTCGACGATCACCAGTGGTGTACGGCCAGTGTAGGAGATCGCTCCCCACACCATGATGCCGGGTGTTGGCCCTGTGTGCCTCGGTCGTATGCAGTCCTGATTGTGGCGCTCACCTGCACGGCGCCAAACACGCATACGACCATCATTGGCACCAAGGCAGAAGCGACTCTCATCGCTGAAGACGACACGTCTCCATTCGTCCCTCCATTCACGCCTGTCGCGACACCACTGGAGGCGGGCTGCACGATGTTGGGGCGTGAGCGGAAGACGGCCTAACGGTGTGCGGGACCGTAGCCCAGCTTCATGGAGACGGTTGAGAATGGTCCTCGCCGATACCCCAGGAGCAACAGTGTCCCTAATTTGCTGGGAAGTGGCGGTGCGGTCCCCTACGGCACTACGTAGGATCCTACGTTCTTGGCGTGCATCCGTGCGTCGCTGCGGTCCGGTCCCAGGTCGACGGGCACGTGCACCTTCCGCCGACCACTGGCGACAACATCGATGTACTGTGGAGACCTCACACCCCACGTGTTGAGCAATTCGGCGGTACGTCCACCCGGCCTCCCGCATGCCCACTATACGCCCTCGCTCAAAGTCCGTCAACTGCACATGCGATTCACGTCCACGCTGTCGCGGCATGGTACCAGTGTTAAAGACTGCGATGGAGCTCCGTATGCCACGGCAAACTGGCTGACACTGACGGCGGCGGTGCACAAATGCCGCGCAGCTAGCGCCATTCGACGGCCAACACCGCGGTTCCTGGTGTGTCTGCTGTGCCGTGCGTGTGATCATTGCTTGTACAGCCCTCTCGCAGTGTTCGGAGCAAGTATGGTGGGTCTGACACACCGGTGTCAATGTGTTCTTTTTTCCATTTCCAGGAGTGTATATACAGGGCTATTACAAATGATTGAAGCGATTTCATAAATTCACTGTAGCTCCATTCTTTGACATATGGTCACGACACACTACAGACACGTAGAAAAACTCATAAAGTTTTGTTCGGCTGAAGCAGCACTTTAGGTTTCTGCCGCCAGAGCGCTCGAGAGCGCAGTGAGACAAAATGGCGACAGGAGTCGAGAAAGCGTATGTCGTGCTTGAAATGCACTCACATCAGTCAGTCATAACAGTGCAACGACACTTCAGGACGAAGTTCTACAAAGATCCACCAACTGCTAACTCCATTCGGCGATGGTATGCGCAGTTTAAAGCTTCTGGATGCCTCTGTAAGGGGAAATCAACGGGTCGGCCAACAGTGAGCGAAGAAACGGTTGAACGCGTGCGGGCAAGTTTCACGCGTAGCCCGCGGAAGTCGACGAATAAAGCAAGCAGGGAGCTAAACGTACCACAGCCGACGGTTTGGAAAACCTTACGGAAAAGGCTAAAGCAGAAGCCTTACCGTTTACAATTGCTACAAGTCCTGACACCCGATGACAAAGTCAAACGCTTTGAATTTTCGGCGCGGTTGCAACAGCTCATGAAAGAGGATGCGTTCAGTGCGAAACTTGTTTTCAGTGATGAAGCAACATTTTTTTCTTAATGGTGAAGTGAACAGACACAATGTGCGAATCTGGGCGGTAGAGAATCCTCACGCATTCGTGCAGCAAATTCGCATTTCACCAAAAGTTCGCGTGTTTTGTGCAATCTCACAGTTCAAAGTTTACGGCCCCTTTTTCTTCTGCGAAGAAAACGTTACAGGACACGTGTATCTGGACATGCTGGAAAATTGGCTCATGCGACAACTGGAGACCGACAGCGCCGACTTCATCTTTCAACAGGATGGTGCTCCACCGCACTTCCATCATGATGTTCGGCATTTCTTAAACAGGAGATTGGAAAACCGATGGATCGGTCGTGGTGGAGATCATGATCAGCAATTCATGTCAGGGCCTCCACTCTCTCCCGACTTAACCCCATGCGATTTCTTTCTGTGGGGTTATGTGTAAGATTCAGTGTTTAAACCTCCTCTACCAAGAAACGTGCCAGAACTGCGAGCTCGCATCAACGAAGCTTTCCAACTCATTGATGGGGACATGCTGCGCCAAGTGTGGGAGGAACTTGATTATCGGCTTGATGTGTGCCGAATCACTAAAGGGCACATATCGAACATTTGTGAATGCCTAAAAAAACTTTTTGAGTTTTTGTATGTGTGTGCAAAGCATTGTGAAAATATCTCAAATAATAAAGTTACTGTAGAGCTGTGAAATCGCATCAATCATTTGTAATAACCCTGTATATATATATATATATATAATTTATTTGCAAGCTGGGTCCGCTGACCGACAGTTGGATAGCGAGAACAACATGGATACAACTGCAAGTGAATCACAAGGCTGTCCAACGCTGAAAGACAGAGTGCCAGCCAGGTACACAGTGAAAGGATCGGCGCTGTCAGAGACGGTGTCGCACTTTCCGATAACAACTCCGCAGAGGATTGAAAGCACCACTCGTCAGGCTGTATAAATCCGTTGTTAGAAACACCGTAAGGAATGTTTCCTAGAAAGGCAGGGATCAGCAAGGGGATGGAGAAACGCAAGGCACTGAAAGCGAGAAGAATGTTTCGGACTTACAGGAGGGAAACAATAATAGATGATAAAATGTGTATGAAATCCCGGATTGCAGCCTCTACCATTAGCCGAAATGTGAAAACACTTTCGTAGTGGGAGAGGAACATTTCTTTCTGCGCACTCTAATTAGGGAAACTCCTCTTCGCAACCAGCCTCAGAGTTAATGTTAAAATGCCCCAGTAGATAGCCCGTCGAAAACTGACGACACATCAAGAATGAAAAGAGGAAGAAGGAGTACTGAACATTGAAAAAGTGAACTGTCCAAGCTCAAGACCTGTAACATTGAGCGAAGTGCTAGAGCCACCTCGTCGTGATTGTGTGGTCACGGTACGGGCCTATGGAGGGGGAAGGCCGTGTTCAAACCTCCCTCAGCCTCATTTCCTTTCACAAAGTTATGAATTGTCCATCCGGTAATTGGCGTGTCCGTTCTCCTTCTGTAGTCTTGGAAATTGTCATATTATACATGTCTTATAAAATGAGAGTCATGTGGTAAGAGTACCGGGGATCAAAAAGTCAGTATAAATTTGAAAACTGAATAAATCACCGAATAATGTACATAGAGAGGCACAAATTGACACACATGCTTGGAATGACAATGGGATTTATTAGAATCAAAAACATACAAACGTTCAAAAACTGTCCGACAGATGGCGCTTCATCTGATCAGAATAGCAATAATTAGCATAACAAAGTAAGACAAAGCAACGATGATGTTCTTTACAGGAAAAGCTCAATATGTCCACCATCATTCCTCAACAGCTGTAGTCGAGAAATAATGTTGTGAACAGCACTGTAAAGCATGTCCGGAGTTATGGAGAGGCATTGGCGTCGGATGTTGTCTTTCAGTATCCCTAGAGATGTAAGTCGATCACGATACACTTGCGATTTCAGGTAACCCCAAAGCCAATAATCGCACGGACTGAGGTCTGGGGATCTGGAAGGCCAAGCATGACGACGCGCGCAAGAGATGTTTTGCGTGTCTAGCAATACGTTGTTCGTTTTTTGTTTTTGCTTTTTTGTTCTAATAAAACCCCATGTCATTCCAAGCATGTGTGTTAATTTTTACCCTCTATCTACATTATCTCGTGGTTTATTAAGTTTTGAAATTTATACTGAATTTTTGATCCCCTGGTATATTACCGCCGCAAGTAAATGTGACGAAATGTGAGAGCAGGCGGGATGTCACATAGACATCTTACAAATATAAAAACAGTAAATAAACGGGTGTGAACTATGTTACAACAACGGACGGAATTCAAGAGTCAAAACTTCCAAAACGGAACGCAGGAGTCATAACTTATGATACTTGAGTAGAGCAAATAGGAGATATGTACGTCTGCAGGTCCGTCCCTTACACCTTGCTGTTGTACACGGACGTTGCACCACCGACACAGATACAAATTTGAATACAGCGCACATACAAGTCAATGACCTGACGCACAGTCCATAATTTTGTGAAAAAAAATGTAGCACGAGGGCGATCTTAACCTAGACCTCCTCCTTCGGTATCCAACACCGTATCGACATAATCGACTTTCCTTTCCAAATGCTTTACATATTGTACATCTTGAACTAGGATCTTTCGTTGTTTCTATTCCGCTGCTTTTTTCACAGTTCAGTACACCTTCTTCCTGTTTTCATGGTTGATATGTGTTCAATTTTTCACGCACTATCCATTGGCTCGTCCTACCACTAAATCTGAGGTATGTGTGACTGGGAGTTACCCTTGTAGGGAGAAATGCGTGTTACTGGTTAATCACAGCAGATTCTGAACGAGAAGCCTTTGGCTTTCAGACGAGCCAATACAGCCATCTTAATAGTGATATGTTAGTTACGACGACACGAACAGAAGGACAACGAAACACCCTGTACCCATTCACAGAAAATCTCCATCCCAGCCTGGAATCGAACCCAAGGCCCCTTCGGTTAGGATTCCGCAGAGCCAACAGCGCAGATAGCCAGGCGGAAAAAGGAGACTATTCCTATTGTTATCAACTTTTCGTTGGCTAGAACTTGGAGGTCTACGGTGATTGGATAACGAGAATCTGGTCTTGGCGAAGCCAGCAAGATTCTGAGGGGGAGAGCAGATACACACATTGTCTTATATCTTCAGAGGACGAACTTGGACCATCAGAGGGGGAAACCCTTCGCTTTAGAACTGCGGAATAGGAGGACGTTGCCCTAGAGCCGATCGCAGATTATAATTCTCAGCTATCACTGCAGCCATTCTCTGCACCTGAGATACAAAACAATGAGATCAGAACATGGGTCGTACTCTTATGAGGAGCGGACCGTCAAGTCGTTTTCTTTAACTTAGTATTTGCTTTTCTAAACTAATTCAAACAGTCAGCAAGAGAAGTTCGACATGTAGTTATACAAGGAAGTTGGTGCTCACATGAACTTTACTGGGTCTTTCCTTCAATATAGTGACTAATTCAGCAATCATTGCGGGTTTACGTAGATATTACTGATTGTACCATCTCATTTTTAATTGCACCCACCTGCTTACTTTGTAATTATTTACTATTGCCTGTTCAATTATTAGAATCAATGTATACGATTTCTAAACAGCATTATATTGTGACCTATGGATTTATCTCGTAATGCGATGATAACCCTTGCTCATTATATGTACGTGAGCTATAATGCCAAAATTTCATGTTCACTTTGACCATCCCTGTTTAAATTCAGATGTTCAATAGCATCCATTACGGTCTGGTCGCTTTAAAGGTCATTGGTTTCATACTCTGTTAGCATCTCAGGTGCGATAAATGCTTAATCGTTGTCTCACAGTGGCCGACTGTTGTTTGCTGATTACGTGAATTACATAGCCCAATTACGTCTCGCAAGTTGTAAACGTCGTACTCCGTTTAGAGACGGTCTCACTACTCCTATATGTGGATGAGACCATAGAGCTACACTTCCACCAAGCCGGCTTTCACCAGAAAGTCTTCCGTAATGGGCACAGAGTACATGGCCGCTACATATTCACTGCCAGAGGACATCGATAAATGTGAGTTTTAGTAACTCTCGTATTTAGTCATTGCTCAAAAACACCACTCTTTCAGGGAAGGTATTTTTTTCTATGGCTGCTCTAATCGGCAGGTCCAACGAAAACCTAGGCATGTCTTACCAACGGTTCTGAGGGAACTCTGCAGATGTGCTAACTGCCATCTGTCCCCCAGGAAGGCATCCCAGCATTCCTGGCCCGTTTTTCAAACTAAGGAGCCTCTATAGTGGTCATCGCCACAATCGTGACTACCTAGAGCTACAGTTTGAATAACTTTTCATAAAAGTTAACCTGGCCAAAAATTACTCCTGTGCCGAGTGAATGATGGTGTGTAATTTCCATCTCACTCTCGTCTCGGTCACAAACTGGGAGGCAACTTTCTTTTGTTTTAAATTGTAACCTTTAATTTACATCTAACAAAATAAATGGCAGACATACACAGATACAGTATGTTACTTACTTTACAACGCGCAGGACCACAAAGCTCTCAAGGCTCCAATACCTCAACGAGCTGCTGAATTTGAACACACCACACAAAGACAGTATTCCGAGAAAGTGCTTATAATACTGTAAGGTGCCAGGACATGGGCACTTACACGTTAGCTTACCAACATTAGTATTAATAATAAAGGGACTGGCAAGGGCATCAGATCATGACTCTATTTAATTATGATAAATATTAAGCACTCTCGAGCAGTATTCCTTGCATGTCTGCATGATTATGTTACTAACTTAAAGCGTTGGTGAAAAGTGTCGTAAGTGGAGAATTGTGGAATATAAAGTCTGCGGCTGGCGGTAGCTCGCCGGGCCGCTGTGGGCGGCAGGTAGCGGTCACCGGAAAAGCGGGACAATACGGCGCTTTTGGGGATAGCCCGGCATCCGGAGCCACCTGTGCTGGGCAACACGTGACGAAGACGGGAATTTCGTTTGCCTAGGGGCGTTGTGACCTACTCGATCATTGGGTAGATCTCAGGAATGCCGTTGGAAGTTCAAAATGGTTAAAATGGCTCTGAGCACTATGCGACTTAACTTCTGAGGTCATCAGTCGCCTAGAACTTAGAACTAATTAAACCTAACTAACCTAAGGACATCACACACATCCATGCCCTAGGCAGGATTCGAACCTGCGACCGTAGCGGTCTCTCGGTTCCAGGCCGCTGGAGGGATTTCGGCGATGATAGAGCGTTCGACATTGGCCGAAACTGAGTATTCTTCGGCCGCGTTCCCGTACGCGAGGGAGACGGGAGAATTGTGGACTTCGGCTTCAGCCATCGAGCGGTACGGACTTGGCATCTTGGCCATCGTCTTCGAAGGGAGATATACGGTCTGTATAGCAGCACTGCACCAACGCGTGTTCCGTGCAGAGTTCTGCGGTTAGAGCTCTTTGTGTGGTCAGAAGCGAGATTTTCACCGACACTTAACCACTTCCAACAACTTACCTAATATTCTTGATCTGGTAGCTATCCTTGCGAGGTGCCGAATATTAATCAACGTAGCTGCCGGTAACAGGGGCGCGTAATTGCAAATTGTTAATGTGCCATTCCCAGGAGTGTGTGGGTGGAGAAAAATATTGAATTTTTTTTTGTAAATTTTCTCAGTTGTGGGCGCTATCAAATTAAAATCCCAGTATTACAATCGAATTATCGACTTCATTGTAGCTAGCATTTACCCTGTCCAAGTAAGCTTTACATGTACTCTAGTTACTGGACAGCTTGCCCAGACGGGAAGGAAAGAAGGTTTGCGGTCTTTAATGTCAGCGACGGACAAATAAGTTTACATTACTACTACTTTTGAAACTGTGGTATAGTGACCAAGTTCGGAAGATTATTCGTACGTTTATTTATGTCATGGAAAAACAAACATGGTAGTTTCGCAGGGATTCAGGCGGGTATCATATACTGTGACATTGACAAAAGACAAATGTTAAGTCCTACAATATTTGTCTCGTGCCGACCATAACCGAACAGATGTGGACATTGCTGTTCTTTTACGTGGCCATCGCACTGTACCTTGTGACAGTTGCTTGCCAACTCAGCCGTATACGTCGGAGCTCAGACACAGCATCGTTCTTCCTGCGGCGGCCCAGCGGCCGGTGACAGGCTGCGGCGAGCAGCGACGCCTGGGGGCCCGTGACGCCATGTTTACAGCTGCAGGCGCGCATCACGAGCCGTGAAGGGTGGCCGCGCCTTAGCGCTGCGAGGCGCGACGCAGGCGCAGTGCGAAGCGGGCGTGCGTTGCGGGCGTGTAGCGCTGTCAGGCGTCACGCGTCCCACAGGGGTCAGTACTGGGGCTGTACACTCCATAAAACTCCTCATCTGACCAAAGTCTCCTCCGTAGTTTTTGTTTAGGCAAATGGGTAATGCTCTGACTGACGACTGCGATGCAAGAGTTCATATAACACTGAGGGAAACTCGGATTATTCATACTGAGATACGTATGACAATTCAGTAATATGTACTATGTTATTGTTATGTTTTTAATACACAGATGGGAATTAAAAGTGTTTCACCACGAAACACCAGTACTGAATTTATCAACCTTTGTGGAAGTCTTCATCACATGAGAGTTATTAAACGATTGAGTTGTTATTCCAGCCGGAACTGATACCCACAGACAACATTGGCGTGAGTTTTGATCCACGCGTCCTCCAAACGATATCTCAACGAATTTCTTGCATACCCCGAAACGCACGCTGTAACTGTTCACGAATTTTGGCTAAACGATAAATCACACGGAATTAAAGGCTTTGAAGTCAATTAAATACTTCAGGACTACAAATACTAATAACTTACAGATTGAGAAATTACGATGTCGGTTGCGGAAGCTTTCATTTTAATATTTCAGGGAGATGTTTCGCCTGTGAGAGGGACCTTCAGATTATTTACAACGCAAAAAATTACAGAAATAGGTATAAGGAAACGTCCTGATCCCATCTTGCACAAAAACGTGCTCTACGGGAAAACTTCATATGCAAACTTACTTTTGGGGTACCAAAAAGTCGAAAATCACCAATGCGTGTCAAGTGGTTTCTTGAAAAAACCGGAAGGATCAAAAATTGCTGTAAAAATTTTTAAGGTTTGATAATCCGGAAATAATTGATGGTTCAAATGGCTCTGAGCACTATGGGACTTAACATCTGAGGTCATCAGTCCCCTACAACTCAGAATACTTAAACCTAACTAACCTACAGACATCACACACATCCATGCCCAAGGCAGGATTCGAACCTGCGACCGTAGCGGTCGCGCGGTTCCAGACTGTAGCGCCTGGAACCGCTCGGCCACCCCAGCTGGCACAGAACTAATTGACTTTGAAAGGGACAGCTAAGGATACTGTGAACATAAATACCGAAAAATCATTTACTTACTATACTCATTCTCACGTGTAAAACATGTCCCACAAGTTAGGAACAGCTGCACAGCAGAGTTTCATGAAGTGGGTGCACAACAGGTATGAGGGGCCACGCTACAAGCATAGAATGTGGGGAAGTATGGTAATCGGGCCTCGGGTGCAAGTAGTGCATTGGAATCAGATAGATGACGTAGGCTAGTCTACAGAGTATCCACTGTGCAAGGCCCTGTTCATATATAGAGCATCAATAAACTTATAAAACATAATGTACTTACTTTCTAAAATGACAGCCCAAAAAATGAATGTAAATTTAACTGACACCTTGTAACACACCCGGGAGTACAAATGGGGGTGGAGGACCCTTAAACTGGTTGTCGTTTCTGCTTTTCTTGACCGTGCGCCCTGTCCACAACACGTACCTGATAATCCCGTGGTCGTACTGTTCTGCTCCACATTGCTGCTGGCTTGCCTGAAATTATCTATCGAAATATGCAAGCGAATAAGTGGAGCCATTCAACGTTAAAACACAACACTGTTCTACGTCTGGTATGAACAACTATATTCTGAGGCGATAAAGAAAGTCGCAGTTTGCACTGTTTACATTCTAATTCATAAGCATTTAACCCAATTAATGGATGATTACCAGTCCACAACATCACTCAGACGAGCGTACGCGTAACCGACACGACGCGGGTGATTGTTGATGATGCAGAGGACGAATGATCGCACGAGAGTACTTACGCTCGTCACGCATACACAAATTACTTTTGGTACCAGTCCTCCTTGACACTAGTAATGATATAACACTGATTATAGAGTTAATCATTCAGTTCTCAGTTCTCACTTGTACAAGCGTGCGCGTAACCGTCGTGGCGCGGCTAATTGTTGATAATGCGGAACGCGATGACCGAACGCTTGTTCTCACGCTCGCTACGAAACACTGGCACTTGACTGCCCTCTTTTGTGGTAACTAATTTTTACTGATTCACATCAGTTCATTCTGGGAGACCGAACACGGCGCGGATGATTGATGCTGTGTGACACGCAACGAGAGTATACACAAATACGTTATCAGCGGCACTGCTCACTTTTAATTACATCATTACGCGCTTTCCTCTGAATCACTTCCATATTTCATCACTGTAATAGCACTTGTAGCAACACTTTTCAACTTCCATACTAATAATACTTTTTACATGCAGAGCTATCCACAACACAACATAACAGTTCCGTGTCCCGCGCTCGACTCTCTAGACGCAGCTGCCCGCAAAGATACTCCACAAGCCAGCGATATGACAATACGCTCACAGCCCGTCCGATGCAATAATTGTACCTTACGGAAATATAGCCATAAATATAAAAACAAGAATGGGCGAATTGTAAAATTAGCGTATTATTGATAGGAGGCGGGCAATGGCTTGAAACCTTCAGATATTCTGCAGACGGCGATTTGTTTTATCTGCCTTCTTTTTGTGAGCAGGTGTTCCTGAAACCTGGTTTCAAATATTCTTCCCGTCCTGAAACCTAGTTTCAAATACACTCCTGGAAATGGAAAAAAGAACACATTGACACCGGTGTGTCAGACCCACCATACTTGCTCCGGACACTGCGAGAGGGCTGTACAAGCAATGATCACACGCTAGGCAAAGCGGACACACCAGGAACCGCGGTGTTGGCCGTCGAATGGCGCTAGCTGCGCAGCATTTGTGCACCGCCGCCGTCAGTGTCAGCCAGTTTGCCGTGGCATACGGAGCTCCATCGCAGTCTTTAACACTGGTAGCATGCCGCGACAGCGTCGACGTGAACCGTATGTGCAGTTGGCGGACTTTGAGCGAGGGCGTATAGTGGGCATGCGGGAGGCCGGGTGGACGTACCGCCGAATTGCTCAACACGTGGGGCGTGAGGTCTCCACAGTACATCGATGTTGTCGCCAGTGGTCGGCGGAAGGTGCACGTGCCCGTCGACCTGGGACCGGACCGCAGCGACGCACGGATGCACGCCAAGACCGTAGGATCCTACGCAGTGCCGTAGGGGACCGCACCGCCACTTCCCAGCAAATTAGGGACACTGTTGCTCCTGGGGTATCGGCGAGGACCATTCGCAACCGTCTCCATGAAGCTGGGCTACGGTCCCGCACACCGTTAGGCCGTCTTCCGCTCACGCCCCAACATCGTGCAGCCCGCCTCCAGTGGTGTCGCGACAGGCGTGAATGGAGGGACGAATGGAGACGTGTCGTCTCCAGCGATGAGAGTCGCTTCTGCCTTGGTGCCAATGATGGTCGTATGCGTGTTTGGCGCCGTGCAGGTGAGCGGTACAATCAGGACTGCATACGACCGAGGCACACAGGGCCAACACCCGGCATCATGGTGTGGGGAGCGATCTCCTACACTGGCCGTACACCACTGGTGATCGTCGAGGGGACACTGAATAGTGCACGGTACATCCAAACCGTCATCTAACCCATCGTTCTACCATTCCTAAACCGGCAAGGGAACTTGCTGTTCCAACAGGACAATGCACGTCCGCATGTATCCCGTGCCACCCAACGTGCTCTAGAAGGTGTAAGTCAACTACCCTGGCCAGCAAGATCACCGGATCTGTCCCCCATTGAGCATGTTTGGGACTGGATGAAGCGTCGTCTCACGCGGTCTGCACGTCCAGCACGAACGCTGGTCCAACTGAGGCGCCGGGTGGAAATGGCATGGCAAGCCGTTCCACAGGACTACATACAGCATCTCTACGATCGTCTCCATGGGAGAATAGCAGCCTGCATTGCTGCGAAAGGTGGATATACACTGTACTAGTGCCGACATTGTGCATGCTCTGTTGCCTGTGTCTATGTGCCTGTGGTTCTGTCAGTGTGATCATGTGATGTATCTGACCGCAGGAATGTGTCAATAAAGTTTCCCCTTCCTGGGACAATGAATTCACGGAGTTCTTATTTCAATTTCCAGGAGTGTATTTATCCCGTTTGTCCAAGATATTCAGCGCTGCATTGCGTACATTCTGACCTGTAATTCCTAGACTTATCATAAATACTTTTCTGGGCCTGTCCATAACACATGGCAACGAGTTTTCGGTATATATGTGCAAGGTCTCTTAAGCAGCCCTTTCCAGATCCAATTATTTCCTGTTATGAAATCTTAAAATTTCTTTCGCTGGCATTTCTTATGTTTCCGGTTCTTTACGAAAACCCATGTGAAAGGCACTGAGGATTTTCGACTTTCTGATACCCCAGTCGGATTTTGCCGAGATATTAACATCACGTAATCATTTTATGTATGGCGTGCGCCCTGACCAAATTCTATAAGTTAGCCTTACTGTACTTTTCCTGTAAAGTACGTTTTTGCACAATATGGGGTCAGAACGTTTCTTTATAACTATTTCTGTAATTTCTTGAAGTCTAGATGAGCTGCGGATGCCTACCAGAGCGGCGAAACCCGTACTTTGAACATAAAAACCTCCGCAACCAAGACTGTAATATTTTATCTCAAATTTTACATTGGTTGCTGTATTAGCCGCAACGATGGAATGGATGATATTTTACAAATAACATACATTGAAACGACCACGTAGATAGTGTCGTGGGGAAATCGAACCAAACACTACGATTTACTGGCTGACCACTTACAAGATGCAACACGACTACTAGAGAGACAGCCTACACTACACGTGTCAGTCCTCTTCTGGAGTACTGCTTCGCGCTGTGGGATACGCATCATATAGAATGGATGAAGGACATCAAAAAAGATGAAAGCAGGGCCACTAGTATTGTATTATCACGTAATAGGAGAGAGTATCACGGATGTGTCACGCGAGATGAGGTGGCAATCAGTAAAACGATGGCGTTTTTCTTGACGACATGATCTTTTCAGAGAATTTCAATCAGCAACTTTCTTCTCTGATTTCAAAAATGTTTTTCTTGGGTTCACCTACATAGGGATACATGATCATTGTTTAAAAAAAGAGAAATTAGAGCTCCCGTGGAAATATTGAAGAGTTCGTTTTTCTTGCGCGCTTTTCGAGTGTGAAAGGGTCAAGAAATAGCCTGAATGTGGTTTGATGAATTCTCTTCCAGGCACTTAATTGTGAATTGGAGAGTAGTTACGAACATGTAAATCTAGATGGAGACGAGTATTCCTAGATGAGGATTGTGTTTCAGGGTATAATTAAAACAGTCCGTAGTTTTGTACATATAGCAGAAAGGTATATAAAAAAACATTTCCTAAAAATGCAATATACGAAAATGTAGAATTTCTAACACGTTGTCATCATTGCTTCCAAGATTTTATACAAGTATTTAAACGTTTGTAGAATAAGAAATCATAATCGTCTGTGGAACGTAAATTTACACAGTTAATTTGTCAAGATGAATGGGAGATATGAAATTTGAATAGTTTACTGCAAATACTTTTGAGAAATTCTTACATTGTAGTTCTGCTGCGGAGCTTTGAATATTCATAATTTGTCACGTATTGTTAACATGGAACGTAATATCCTCGAAATACGGATTCACTATGAAACCAAGTTCAATTACTTGTTATGAGAACTACTACACACAAGTGGCTGTTATAGTACTTGTAATCAACACATTCATTACGACTAGACGGTCAGGCACGTGTACGAATGGGAATATTTTGATGATACATAATTACAGTAAAATAAGAATTTTTTTATTCAGATACTGCTAGTATGATTCCTCCTGTCTCCTCGTTTTCATAGTCATTGTACCGAGCAAGAATATGTATTGTATGGTTTGAACTACATTACTGAACAGCTGTGATTATGTATCTGCATTAGTCCACATTATCTCGCTGTAATATGCAAATTTCGCTTCCCTCCATTCAACAATTACAAAATTTTTCGTGGTGGCATATCCAGCAGCTCCCAACACGATGGTTCCAAGAGGTGGAAAGTCAATCTCTGGAATAACTGCTTCCTATGACCTTCCACATGTGTATGTACATACATATTGGCATCGATCTGCCGTCCACAAACCGAATCGAGAGTTCAAATGGTTGAAATGGCTCTGAGCACTATGGGACTTAACATCTGAGGTCACCAGTCCCCTGGAACTTAGAGCTACTTAAACCAAACTAACCTAAGGACGTCACACACAACCATTCCCGAGGCAGGACTCGAACCTGCTACCGTAGCGGTCGCGCGGTTCCAGACCGAAGCGCCTAGAACCGGAAACGAGAGTCATCACACCGCATAACGCCACTCAATGTGCCAGTTGCCTCCGGCTCGGCGCCATGCAAGTTCCTGTTGTCTGTAGTAGTGTTGTCGTGAACCGAGCGTAGGTTTTGGTGGGGATTGAGCGACAGCGGTTCATGTTCAAGGGAATTCAGTCGGCTGATCGAAGTCAGAAAGAGTGCCTATTAAGTGACGTAAATTACCTGCGGTCGATGTAGGTCGTTGTGGGATGAGGCGGTGACTCAGCTCTCAAAAGGTACAATCAACCTTTGAGTTTACTCTGAGTCTCAAGTTACAGATTGACTTTTTTATCTGAGGTGCCTCCTCGTTAAAGTCAAGTCTTACACAGAGACATTGATGGATATCACTGTGCTGTATGCAAACTGAATTCCTGGTATGAATATAATATCAAGAGAGCCCTGCAGCTCATCCATACTGTCTACTCGGCAACAGTCCTTGACTACATTTCCGTAAAACTCCGTTTGTAGACGCTCGTCCTCGAGTTTCGTTTCGCCTTCCACGTCCACCCCACCATCCCCTGTCATGACATGGCGTCGAAGACTTCACATAGCCTTGGTATCTCTGCTCTTCAAAAATCCTTAAGGGGCTGTGTAGAGGGGAGAGGAAATACACTGCCAGAAAAAAAAACCGTTTCTATACCCTTTTAGAGATTTCCGATTCACTTTAGATTTATTTTTGCCACAGTGCATATGGAGTACATGAAACTGTTACATTTACAGATGACTACCACAAGCGGTGGTAATAAATGCTGAAACATTATCTAGTACGTGGTGTAGCCTCCATGGGCGGCAATGTAGGCGCTGATTCTGGCATCAAGTCGATCGTACAGATGTCGGATACCGTCCTGGTATACGTTACGCCATACCTACTGGACCTGTTCACGTAATTCTGCAAGAGTTGTTGGATGACGAATCGCACGAGTTACTTCTCGTCCCATCACATCCACGCGTGCTCTGTTGCAGACGTGTCCGGAGATCATGCTGGCCCGTGAACTTGCTGCATGTCTTGGAGAGCATGTTGAGTTTCACGTACAGTACGTAGGTGAGCGTTATCCTGTTGGCAGAACACATCATATTTCTGTTGCAAGAACGGCGAAAGGACGGGTCTAACAACATTCTTCATCTAGCGAGCGCTGGCTAGCCTCTCCTCCAGAAACACCCTGAGTGAACGAGAGTCTTATCTTACCGCACATCAGACCGTAAGGCCAAGGGGTGGGGCCAGTGTTTCCTGGACGAATACACTCTACGAGTATACAGCAGGTCTGCGTCGTACGTGGAAACTACCATTACCTGCGTGCAGGCAGAATGCCCTTTCATCTCTGAAGACCATCGCGCGCTGATTCTGTAGTGGCATCCGTCGAGCCGTGCACGTCGACGCTGTGGCGTGAGGGAGGACGGGCTGGAGGTGTGCTTGCCTGTACTCCTACTGCTAATAACTGCTTTGCAACAGTTCGTGCTGACACGTCTGAGCAAAGAACCCCTCCTACCTGTGCTATGGTAGGTATACGATTTGCCACTGCTGCCCATACGACGATCTTAGTGGGCTTCTGTTCTTCGTGGACGACTTGAACCTCGTTTACCGCTGTGAGAATGTTCACGTGACCGCTGATACCAGCATCGTTACACAACTGACGCAGCACAATTGACGCAACTTGTGTGGTAGTTCTCCGAAAGGACCACCCCGCCGCTGGGAAGACCACACTTTGACCCCTTAGAAACTCGCTCTCCGTGACGTGTTGCGCGCTTTCTTCACTCTACTGCACCACACTGAGCCTTCTGTCAGTAAGCATTTCTCATTAGTGGATAGACACAGATGGCACTCTGGTAGTACGCCACCTGTTGGCAGACGACGTTGAAAGCACTGTCAGTACATCTGCTATGCCCCAGGTATGATGTAAAGTCATCAGATCAAAATCGACGTCTGTTAACGTGCACTAATTTTTTTCTTCAGCACTGTATTTCCTGATATGGTTAGCAAATACACTACTGGCCACCGTAAATGCAACACCAAGAAAGATAAGAGGTAGCACAACAAAATTTATTTTGTAGATAACATGTTGACCAAGTATCAAATGATTACGTTTACAGACGTCTGTGACATGTGGTTCCTGCTAGAATCAGTAGCCAGAGTAGCCGCCATTGTTGGAGATCACCGCTGCCACACGTCTCGGCATTGAGTCAAAGAGACGATGGATGTGTTCCTGGGGTACAGCAGCCCAAGGAGCTTCCACATGTTGCCAAAGATCATCTGGTGTGGCAGCTGGGGATGTAATCTGGGTCACTCGTTGAGCAACCGTGGACCACATGTTTTCTATCGGCGAAAGATCCGGAGAGCGAGCCGGCCAGGGAAGCACTTCAATCTGGTTATTGACGAAGAACCTTTGGACAATGCGTGCCACGTGTGGTCGCGCATTATCCTGTTGAAATATGGCTGTGGCTGAGCCCTGAAGGTAAGGAAGGACAACTGGCCCCAGCACCTCGGATATGTAGCGCCGGCTATTTAAAGTACCGGCAATGCGTACTAGAGGCGTGCGAGAGTAATATCCAATACCGCCCCATACCATAATACCCGGTGCGAGACCAGTGTGGCGGTGCATAATGCAGCTGTCCAGCATCCTCTCTCCACGGTGTCTCCACACTCGAATCCGACCATCGTGGTGCTGCAGACAGAAGCGTGCCTCGTCAGTAAAGACAACGTCATTCCATTCTACCGTCCACATCCGTCTGTCATCACACCATTGGCGACGGAGACGTCTGTGGTTCTGCGTCAATGGTAGACGAAGCAATGGACGTCTTGCGGACAGACCACTCTGCTGTAAACGGCGTCGAATGGTACGCGCAGGCACTGGATGATGCGTTACAGACGCAATGTGCTGTGCTATGGTTCGGGATGTGACTGAGCGATCCGTCACTGCCATGCGCACAATTTGCCTATCAGCACGTGCTGTGTTGCGCCGAGGTGAATGCGATCGACCACGTCGGTCCGTCGTACCCTCCTGCATCCAACGGTCACATATCCGCATCACAGTTGTTTGGTTTCGTCCAACACGACTAGCGATTTCTCTGTATGATAATCCACAATCTCGGTAAGCCACTATCCTTCCTCTGTCGAACTCGGATACTTGATCAAACGATGTTCGCTGTTGTCTACGAGGCATAACTGATCGTCTTGTGAAACAACCACAAGGTAAACACACGTGCCGAACGTACACTCGTCGAAATCGCCGAGCCTTACATGGCGCTATGAGGTAAAGCCACAGGCGCGCGTGATGTGCGTCTGCGCTGAAATTCTAATCAGTTGCATATCTCATCGCTGCAAACCCATGGTGTAAATTTCACTTGATTCAGATGCTTCCTTCAGGGTGTTGCATTTACGGTGGCCAGCAGTGTATGTCATAAGCTTTTGACTGTTTTCTGATGTAGCGCTAGTCCCCACCATAAGCCTCCCGCTCTTTCTCTCTTACATCTTGCGGCCTCTGTCTGACAGTTTTTGGGTAAGGGTGTTGCTTCATTAATCTGCATATGTTTTGGTCTTTGCTGTGTAATTTCTTTGTTTCATTACTTCTGTAGCCATATACATCCTCTACTGTGTAAGGAAGTTTCTACATTAATTCTGTCATTTTATTCATCCCTTTACTACCGATTTCGCCTAGTAAAGTTTCTCAAATAACAGGATTCCAGCGTCTCTGTCTTGGCATATGGTGCATGTGGCTGCGACTGCTGCGTCTCTGCTTTACACACAGCGTCCTGTGGCTTCGGCCATGCCAAACTTTCGTTTTCACTCTAATTAACTTTGGGTATTGTTTACAGGACTTTTCTTTTAGCTAAGGACATGACACAGTTCAGCTGTAAGAGATGCGTGGGTAATCTCTACCCCAACACAGCTTCCAGAAGTTTGTTCGTGCTAACAGTCTTCCTGCCTATAGCCTTTCCCCGTGTTTCGTTTGTTTTCATCCGTCTATTCGTCGGATCCAACCGAACAGTCCTACTGCCTCATCGTATTACAGACCCTCTTAAGGCCCATGCCTACTCTGCTTACCGCTCTGTTGCCCTGAGTCCATCTCGTCACCTTCCGTTCGGCAGCCGTCGTGTTGTCTGTATGATCTGTCAGCATGGTGCTCCCACATCCAGTGTGCCAATTATTTTATTTTTCTGATCACAAAAAAAGGTGGTGACAGCCTGCATCTTCGTATCAGATGTAGCGATCCCCATCTAAAAAGTTCTGTTATCGTAGGCACACTCAAAAGCTGTCGTGTGCTCACATCATAGTCAGTCTGGATGAACGGTACTTTTCTTTCTCTACTGAAAATACGCTCGCGTAGGGTTGAAAATCTAATCGTTTCCCACAGGCACGGAAACACGGCGTTATCAATTCGATGACGTGAAGTCAAGTTATTCATGGTGTAACACATTCTAACTGCACCAGATTTTATACGGAACTAGTTGTTACCCGTGGATGAACTAGCATTCAGTAAAATAAAATGAAATTAAATGTGTGTATGGCTCCATTGGCCGGGAGGTGCAGTTCAGGAAGTTCGGGCGCTTGGTGCTAGTATTTTTATTTGACGCCACTTCTGCAATTTAGCTGTCGAAGATGGTAAAATTGTGGTGAGAACAACACACACACTCCGGCGCGAGCGGGAAGTTCGACAGTGCTGCGAATCGAACACGGAACCCGAAGGATGAAGGACAGAAGTGTAACCACAAGATAACCAACAGTTGACGCGTGTTAGCAAGCGCCTCGGATGTTGTAAGCGAAGCGAAACGCTCAGTGAATGAAATGCAATGGTTTTGTGAATGATATTAGTATGGAAGTACGGATTAAACAGGTAGAGGATTGTATAAGCAATGTGTTCATTACGCTGAATCGTACTGTGTATACCATATCAAACAACAAAAGCTAATTCACAAATATAATAAATTTCAAAAGTCAGGGAGCGTATGTCTTTTATCGAAGAGTAATTATTGTGGTCCAAATGGTTCAAATGGCTCTGAGCACTATGGGACTTAACATCTATGGTCATCAGTCCCCTAGAACTTAGGACTACTTAAACCTAACTAACCTAAGGACATCACACAACACCCAGCCATCACGAGGCAGAGAAAATCCCTGACCCCGCCGGGAATCAAACCCAGGAACCCCGGCGTGGGAAGCGAGAACGACCACGAGATGCGGGCGATTATTGTTATCTATATCGAGTTAAATTCTTCAAATCAATAAATGTGTTATACTCCATACTTTCTAAAGTAGCCTACGTTTTTCCAGTATGCATACGAAATTTCATTAAAAACGGTTCAGTGTTTTAATAGTAGAAGCGTAACAGACAGAGATACTCGCGCATTTATAATATTGGTATGGATATGGATATATCTGCTGCTGATACCTGCCTTGATTGTTTTGGCAATAAGGTACTAACCAAGCTGTTAGAGGGAAATTTGCGAAGAGCAACAATAATTCCGTGGGTACTGTTAAGAATGTAAACAATGATTTTGTGAGTGCTATCAAGAATGTAAAAAGGAATAGAACAAACACACACACACACACACACACACACACATATATATATATATATATATATATATATATATATATATATATATATATATATACTCCTGGAAATTGAAATAAGAACACCGTGAATTCATTGCCCCAGGAAGGGGAAACTTTATTGACACATTCCTGGGGTCAGATACATCACATGATCACACTGACAGAACCACAGGCACATAGACACAGGCAACAGAGCATGCACAATGTCGGCACTAGTACAGTGTATATCCACCTTTCGCAGCAATGCAGGCTGCTATTCTCCCATGGAGACGATCGTAGAGATGCTGGATGTAGTCCTGTGGAACGGCTTGCCATGCCATTTCCACCTGGCGCCTCAGTTGGACCAGCGTTCGTGCTGGACGTGCAGACCGCGTGAGACGACGCTTCATCCAGTCCCAAACATGCTCAATGGGGAACAGATCAGGAGATCTTGCTGGCCAGGGTAGTTGACTTACACCTTCTAGAGCACGTTGGGTGGCACGGGATACATGCGGACGTGCATTGTCCTGTTGGAACAGCACGTTCCCTTGCCGGTCTAGGAATGGTAGAACGATGGGTTCGATGACGGTTTGGATGTACCGTGCACTATTCAGTGTCCCCTCGACGATCACCAGTGGTGTACGGCCAGTGTAGGATATCGCTCCCCACACCATGATGCCGGGTGTTGGCCCTGTGTGCCTCGGTCGTATGCAGTCCTGATTGTGGCACTCACCTGCACAGCGCCAAACACGCATACGACCATCATTGGCACCAAGGCAGAAGCGACTCTCATCGCTGAAGACGACACGTCTTCATTCGTCCCTCCATTCACGCCTGTCGCGACACCACTGGAGGCGGGCTGCACGATGTTGGGGCGTGAGCGAAAGACGGCCTAACGGTGTGCGGGACCGTAGCCCAGCTTCATGGAGACGGTTGCGAATGGTCCTCGCCGATACCCCAGGAGCAACAGTGTCCATAATTTGCTGGGAAGTGGCGGTGCGGTCCCCTACGGCACTGCGTAGGATCCTACGGTCTTGGCGTGCATCCGTGCGTCGCTGCGGTCCGGTCCCAGGTCGACGGGCACGTGCACCTTCCGCCGACCACTGGCGACAACATCGATGTACTGTGGAGACCTCACGCCCCACGTGTTGAACAATTCGGCGGTACGTCCACCCGGCCTCCCGCATGCCCACTATACGCCGTCGCTCAAAGTCCGTCAACTGCACATACGGTTCACGTCCACGCTGTCGCGGCATGCTACCAGTGTTAAAGACTGCGATGGAGCTCCGTATGCCACGGCAAACTGGCTGACACTGACGGCGGCGGTGCACAAATGCTGCGCAGCTAGCGCCATTCGACGGCCAACACCGCGGTTCCTGGTGTGTCCGCTGTGCCGTGCGTGTGATCATTGCTTGTACAGCCCTCTCGCAGTGTCCGGAGCAAGTATGGTGGGTCTGACACACCGGTGTCAATGTGTTCTTTTTTCCATTTCCAGGAGTATATATACACTCCTGGAAATTGAAATAAGAACACCGTGAATTCATTGTCCCAGGAAGGGGAAACTTTATTGACACATTCCTGGGGTCAGATACATCACATGATCACACTGACAGAACCACAGGCACATAGACACAGGCAACAGAGCATGCACAATGTCGGCACTAGTACAGTGTATATCCACCTTTCGCAGCAATGCAGGCTGCTATTCTCCCATGGAGACGATCGTAGAGATGCTGGATGTAGTCCTGTGGAACGGCTTGCCATGCCATTTCCACCTGGCGCCTCAGTTGGACCAGCGTTCGTGCTGGACGTGCAGACCGCGTGAGACGACGCTTCATCCAGTCCCAAACATGCTCAATGGGGGACAGATCCGGAGATCTTGCTGGCCAGGGTAGTTGACTTACACCTTCTAGAGCACGTTGGGTGGCACGGGATACATGCGGACGTGCATTGTCCTGTTGGAACAGCAAGTTCCCTTGCCAGCCTATGAATGGTAGAACGATGGGTTCGATGACGGTTTGGATGTACCGTGCACTATTCAGTGTCCCCTCGACGATCACCAGTGGTGTACGACCAGTGTAGGAGATCGCTCCCCACACCATGATGCCGGGTGTTGGCCCTGTGTGCCTCGGTCGTATGCAGTCCTGATTGTGGCGCTCACCTGCACGGCGCCAAACACGCATACGACCATCAATGGCACCAAGGCAGAAGCGACTCTCATCGCTGAAGACGACACGTCTCCATTCGTCCCTCCATTCACGCCTGTCGCGACACCACTGGAGGCGGGCTGCACGATGTTGGGGCGTGAGCGGAAGACGGCCTAACGGTGTGCGGGACCGTAGCCCAGCTTCATGGAGACGGTTGCGAATGGTCCTCGCCGATACCCCAGGAGCAACAGTGTCCCTAATTTGCTGGGAAGTGGCGGTGCGGTCCCCTACGGCACTGCGTAGGATCCTACGGTCTTGGCGTGCATCCGTGCGTCGCTGCGGTCCGGTCCCAGGTCGACGGGCACGTGCACCTTCCGCCGACCACTGGCGACAACATCGATGTACTGTGGAGACCTCACGCCCCACGTGTTCAGCAATTCGGCGGTACGTCCACCCGGCCTCCCGCATGCCCACTATACGCCCTCGCTCAAAGTCCGTCAACTGCACATACGGTTCACGTCCACGCTGTCGCGGCATGCTACCAGTGTTAAAGACTGCGATGGAGCTCCGTATGCCACGGCAAACTGGCCGACACTGACGGCGGCGGTGCACTAATGCTGCGCAGCTAGCGCCATTCGACGGCCAACACCGCGGTTCCTGGTGTGTCCGCTGTGCCGTGCGTGTGATCATTGCTTGTACAGCCCTCTCGCAGTGTCCGGAGCAAGTATGGTGGGTCTGACACACCAGTGTCAATGTGTTCTTTTTTCCATTTCCAGGAGTGTATATATATATATATATATATATATATATATATATATATATATGTGTGTGTGTGTGTAAGAATTCATGTGTGCATGTGAATTTGCAGCGCGACTTTCCAATCTACACAAAACTGTAGCCCGCAAAAAAGAACAGACAATATTAGCTTACGAAAATAGCTTTCTTTTGTTTGGCAAACGGTTTAGTCAATAATTCACATCTATTTTTTTTGTTTATAGAAGCAGCCTTCGGAAACTGACTGTCGCCGGAACAAGCGGCGAAACTCGGATGTTGGAACAAGCAGCCGCAAGGGAGACTCTCTGCTACGTGTTGACAATACGAATACAAAAACGATAAGCTGTGTCACATTCAGTCGGTGACTTTCGCCTAGTAGCACTGCCGCCCAAACACCATGAAAGTACGCTGTGTCAGTTGCTACGAACCCCTTCCTGTTGGATGCAAATTTTTTTCATTCGTCTCGTACATGCACCTCCAAACAGGCAACCCAGCTTACATCTGGAGCTTAGTGCGATGATGTAAGTTCGGTTGCCTACCTTAAAGCCAGTCTTAGCTCGCCAGTCCTGTATATTGTCCCTCCAATGATCTATAAGGTGCACTTTCTCTAATCTTTCTGAAGATTCCAATTTATTTTCTGCGTTGTATAACTGGAATCAGCCCAAAAAATTCCTACTCCTCACTTCCCTCATGCGACGGAAAACGTAGACGGAAACAGTGTGTTTATTTCCCATCACACACGAGATGATTTTTAAAGCGGAATTTTGTGTGCCCATTCGATAGGGCGGGCCCAAATTAGTTTAGTGCGACATTCACTTTATCGGTATGTCTTAACAGAGACAGTAAAACAGGAAGAACAGCAAGTGCCCCAGCAGCGGCAGCATCGCATCGGCTGGCGCTGACTGCTGCCGCTATGCTAATTATTACTCGTGATTTACTGTTCTTGTTAATACATATCGATAAACCTTCGCGTTCTCGGCCTCACACGGAGCTCCTTGTGCTTCCCTCATGGTTGAATCGCCATATGCCTGGCGATGACAGCTTTCCAATCTTATCGCAAAGCCACAGTCAGTATCAATATCATTCGCGTACAGCAAAAACGGTGAAATTCTGTGTGTTGAAGGCTTTGACCTTGTTCACCTTCACGAGGGGCGTGTTGCAAACTTCCTGTGCTCCCCATAGTTTTACGGCACATGGCTCCTTTGTTTCCCCTACTGATAGTGTGTTGGCGATCCTCCTACGTGACTGTATCCTCGCTGCAAGTTTGCCTATACAGGATGAAAAGTACTTAAACCGACAAACTCTAGGAGGTTGTAGGGGACATCAAAACAAATATTTTTCCCTAATGTCATTTTCTCCTATGAGGAGTATTTAAACCGGTAGAGGAAGATTTCTCTGGTGGCAAATTAATTAAACCAACAAACACTTTTCCATTTTTTATGACCAAGACACAACACATTAACACAACCCAATTTAAATTACAGTAGATTTTCAAAAATGCATCCACTGACACGTAAACAAAGGTTACACCGTCGGATCATGTTCCGTCTGACACGGGCAAAAGCCCCAGGAGTATCCTGACTTGTTCCTGCTGCTGCTACTATCCGGGCAACCAGATCCTCTTCTGATGCAACAGGAGATACGTAAACAATGTTGCGCATCTCTCCCCACACAAAAAAGTCCAGAGGCGACATATATTGGGATCGAGCAGGCCATGGTACAGGACCACCTCCGCCAATCCACTTTTCTGGAAACCGTCGGCGCAGGAATCGACGCACACGACGACTGGGCCCAATTCAACAGTCCCCAACAACACCGACCCACGCATAAAAGAAGAACCGCACTTGATGAGTACTAGTAACTGTAGCATGTGGGTTATCCTCACTCCAAACATGCGAATTGTGCGTGTTGAAGACTCCATCACTCCCGCATATTCCTTCATCGGTAAACAACACAGAGGATGGAAATGTAGGATGCATTTCACACTGTTCCAGGTACCATTGCGAAAACTGTGCTCTGGGTGGATAATCAACTGGTTCCAGGTTGTGGACACGCTGTGAGTGAAATGGACGTAAGAATTGCTCTCGAAGGACTGTTCTTACATTCGTCTGATTCGTCCGCATATTACGTGCAATTGCACTAATCCTGATTGAAGGATCCCGCTCCACATGCTGCGAGACATCTTCCTCAAATTTCAGCGTTCTTACCGTGCGACGGCGTCCCTGTCCAGGTAATCTGCTGAATGACCCGGTCTCACGCAGACGTTAGTACACAGCAGCAAAGGTCGTATGATGCGGGATACGGCGATTACGATATTGTTGTTGATAAACCCGCTGTGCAGCTCGTCCGTTGTGGTGCACTACGTAGTACGCAGCAACCATATCAATGTACTCACACCAGGTGTATCGCTCCATTAGTAAACACAGACAATGCACTACTACATTGGTGGACAACAGTTGCCAACAAAAGATCGTAATACGGCCTCTAACAACTGAAGAGCGTAATACGGCCTCCACTAGTTTAAATAATCCTCATAAGAAAAAATGACATTATGAAAAATATTTGTTTTGATGTTCCCTACAATCTCCCAGAGTTTGTCGGTTTAAATACTTTTCACCCTGTATATATGATGCCAGAGTTATGGCTCTCACGTTTAGTGCCATCAGCATAATCGGCGTGTATGCGCCATCTGGTTCGGGTCACCACCGCCATCGTTCCGTTTTCTTCTCAGGGGCAGTAAAGCCTCTGCTCCTGTGTCGCCAGGATCCATTGACTGTGGGAGGCGATTTCACCTCCGTCCAGACGTCCAAAGACCAACTGACACATCACTCTCCATTCGCAACGCTAGCGGCATTTCTCAATCAGCTAAACCTCGTGGATACCTGGGAGCCTGATCAGCAGCGTCGATCGTGTTTATATCCCACGCAATATGGTCAATGGAGTGAAGGCTACTGAATGCAGGTCCTTTGTGTTCTCTGATCACTACGCATATGTTTGAGCCATGAATCTGCCACCGAAGGATGTGGCGGACGGGGACCATGGAAACTGAACATGAGCCATCGTACTTCATCCGACTGTGGTCTGCTCATCGAGACCACGTGGATAGCCTGTCGTCGACGCCTTCATGGATATGTCTGCCCTGTCATGGTTGTGCTATGTGCAAAGCCTGCTGTCCGCAGGGCCGTAATTCGCTAGAGAATGGAGGTCGGGGCGGCTACAACCCCAGGATTTCTATTTCAGTTTTCTGGGAATGTACTACGTTGCTACATTCGCCAGAGCGAGAGGCGACGGTGAATCTTGCCATGGCACAGCTCACTACTCCTCTCTCGCCATTACCTCAGCGGAGCTATGGTCAGGGCGCAAACGCACATGTCGGGTTAGCGCAGGAGCGTATTTCTATGTAGCATGCGTTACTATAACTGCGCCCCCCGCGGAGGACTTGAATTTTCTTAAGGCTGATGACAGGTGGCGCTACCCAGGGCAACGTAGGGTCTGCCCTAAACGCACATTATGTTGTACTCGGTACAACGTCACCATCCTGTCTACACTTTTACGTTCTCTTCACTGTCCATTGGTTAGGTTGCTCGGGATGCAATGATAGATATGCTTGTCGACGTCACGGAGTACAAGGACCATGATGCTATCCAGGTGGATTTTAAAAACAAGTCGCCTATCACTGACGGCCTGCCACTGGAGTTTCATCGTCCCCTGATGGCACCAGTGTGGACGGAAATTTACCCGGACGTGATGCCGTCTCTCGTGCAGATCCTAGAGGGTTTCCTCAACAGCCTCCCCATTCTCATCCACAAGCCTTGTGTACATCTCGGATATGTGATTACCGCCCCTTGATGTTGCTGAACAGCTGTAAGAAGATCTAGGCTGGATGGCTTAAACGAACGGTCTGGTACGTGGTTTCCTATGACCAAACTTCTTTGAGAGCTGCTAAAAACATCCGCTCTGCCCTCTGTCGCTATCGGGACTTAATCCCTCTTACTCACCCTCGTCGTATTCGTGGACATTTGGCAGTTCTTGACTTCATCCAGTGGAAGTGGTACCCCGCAATACGAGATACCCTGATACTACCGCCGACGTCGTGATGCATCGCCTTCGTGGCGCTACGTCCCGCTTTATCTATAGGGGCAGTCTTATTCCTCCCATCTTGATCCGCAGTTCGGAGAGTCAAAACTGCCCGCTCTCCTTACTGCTATAGGGTTTCTCCATTGAGCTGTTGCTCTGTGGTTTCCATCATCTTCTGTCTACGATGTCTTTCGGTGGCCATGTATTCAGCTGCACTGCTTATGTGGACCATTTCGTAATCGTTCTCCGTAGCGGTGCTGACGTCAGGGAGTCACTTTCAAGGGTTACTACTCAAAGAGAAGCTTCTGGTAGTTGCGTTAACGTCCGTAAATCGAGCGCAGTGGCTACAGGTGCGGGGCCTCCTGCGGACAGCGCTGCTTCATTGCGTGTAGTTGCTAGTGTCCGATGCTTAGGACTCGATTGCGCTAGAGATTTGCGGTGCACGATTGCCGTCAACTGATGGAGATTGCTGTCCCAACTACCGGCTCGGCTCCAGATCATCGTTCACGAGCCCTCGATCTTCTGCAGCGGACACAATTTGTGAATGTATAATTGGCGTCACGTATGCCGCACGTGGCACAGACGCTTCCTGTTCCGCCGCCCATGGCCCGCTGTATGCTGGCGGCATATGTTTACCACAACCCGCCGTTCAAGGTAAGGTACGAGACCCTCTCCTTCCCGCGTTTCAGAGTCGGTTTAGGCCTGTATCGTGTCCCTGGCAGAGCACAGCCCTTTTCGTAAGCTAAAAATGGCTCTGTGGAGCCGATGTCCTACGTGCCTGTCGCTGGAGGTCCTTGAACCACACTCTCTCTCACTACCTACCCAACTTTCGGACGTCCCGCCGCCCTTCTTTTATTTACGCTATTTTTTCTTCCAATTGAGCTACGTCCATACTGCGATACTGTCAACGCATGTCACATTTACGAAGGCGATCTATGGCATTCGTCGCCGCACAGGTTCTCGAATGTGGTTGACCGAAAGCATCCAAATGTGGCTGGCGTGCCGTCTGGTCACCTGTGTGGGCTCCTAATCTTGCCACTGATGCCCAATCTACCTGGTATTTTGCGGTCAATGAGAAGCAAGTATGCCAATCACGCCTTCACGGTATTCACTGTGCAGACAGCCCGTTTTGTGTCGCTTGTGATGGTTTGGACATGAACGAGCACCGCCTGGTGTGGGGCTCCTTTCTTGGTGCGACAGATAATAACCCGTACGACTCCTCATAACGTACCTTCTCACCTGCTTCTCTTTCCGGACTGTAACTGAAAAAAAATGTCAAAGTGTCATGATGATCTCTCCACTTGCAAAAGATTCCGGAACAGTCCCCATTTGATTCTTCGGGAGGGGACTACCTAAGGGGAGGTGACCATGAGAAAAAAATCAACAACGAAATGGTAACGTTCTACGAGTCGAGAGGTGGAAAGTCAGGAGGTTTAATGTGGTGGGGAAGCTATAAAATCTGAAAAGGGAAATACTGAGGCTTAATGTAGATATAGCGGTGGTCACTGAAGTGAAATGTAAAGAAGACAAGGATTTCTGATCAGACGACTCTAAGGTAAAATCAACAGCAGCAGAAAATAGTATAACGAGGGTAGGATTCGTTATGGATATGATGGAAGGACAGAGAGTGTGCTACTGCGAACACAGCAGTGGTAAGGCTATTGTCATCAGAATCGACATCATACCAATACCAACAAGGATAGTTCATGTAAACGTGCCGATGTCACAAGCCGAAGATGAAGAGATAAATAGAGAGTGTGAGGATATTGCACTGGTTCAAAAAAAATGGCTCTGAGCACTATGGGACTCAACTGCTGTGGTCATAAGTCCCCTAGAACTACTTAAACCTAACTAACCTAAGGACAGCACACAACACCCAGCCATCACGAGGTAGAGAAAATCCCTGACCCCGCCGGGAATCGAACCCGGGAACCCGGGCGTGGGAAGCGAGAACGCTACCGCACGACCACGAGATGCGGGCTATTGCACTGGTAATTCGGTACGTAAAGGAAGATAAAAGTCTGATAATCATTGGGATTGAAATGCGGTTGACGATGAAGGAATAGAAGAAAGGGTCACGGGAGGATATGGGCTTGATAGTACGAATGATAGACAAGAAAGACTGAGTTCTGCAATGAAATACACCTAAGAATAGCGAAACACTGTTCAAGAATGAGAAGAGAAGGAGATATACATGGAAAACGCAGGGAGTCACGGGAAGATTTCATTTAGATTACATCATGGTCAGGCAGAGATTCCGAAATCAGATACTGGATTAGAGGCGTACGCTGAACCAGGTGTAGACTTAGATCACAGTTTACTAACGATGAAGAGTAGGCTGAAGTTTACAGAGACTAGTCGGCAAGGATCATTGCGCAAAGAAGTGGGATACAGAAGTAGTAATGAATGAGGAGATACACTAAAAGTTCTTCGAGGCTATATGTAGTGCGATAAGGAATAGCTCAGTAGCCAGAACAGTTCAAGAGGAACGGACGTCTATAAAAAGGGCAATCGTTGAAGTTGGAAAGAGAAACATAGATATAAAAAAGTAACTGTGAAGAAACCATGGGTAATAGAGGAAATATCTAAGTGATAGATAAAAGAAGGAAGTACAGTGTTTCGGCGTAAAGTCAAGCTCTGGCACGCCAGTCGGGAACGACAGGGAAGAGAAGGCTGTGAGAAGAACTCACCCATCGCACGCTGACCAGACCTCCGTCCAGGACGACAACGCGACCGCAGCAATCCCTATGTGAAGAGGTCATAAACGCCGCAACCGACTGGTGACGGCCCCAGTTCAATAGCAGCTTCAGGATTAGCGACTTGGATAGCAGCGTCAATTCTAGCCTCTTCGCTTGTACTGTTTATGTAGCACAGACTTGGTATTGTCTACACTGAAAAAGATTGATTGTTATGTATGTCGCCCTTTGGTTGCGACACATCTGTGTAATTGCCAGAGTTAAGTATTGTAATTTTCTTATTGTAATTAAACTCATTAATTGGACTTGTTTCATTGTTTGTCTAGTGAATCGAGTATGCGGGCTTCCTAGACACTATGTACAGAAACGTTCTTGGAAAATCAGGAATACGTAATTAAAAGTCACTTAGGAATGAAATAAATAGGAACTGCAGGGAAGCTAAGGCGAATTGGTTGTTTAAGAACGTGGAGAAATTGAAAAAGGAATGGTTGTCAGAACGGCTGACTCAGTATATAGGAAAGTGAAAAGAGCCTTCCGGTGAAATCAAATTCAAGGGTTGCAAGATAAAGAGTGCAATAGGGATAGATAACATTCTATCAGAATTTCTAAAATCATTAGTGAGTGGAGGGGGGGGGGGGGGGGGGGGGGAAGGTGGCAACAAAACGACTGTTCACGTTGGAGTGTAGAAAGTAAGAGTCTGGTGATATACCTTCTGACTTCCGGGAAATCGCTATGCACACAATTTACGAGAATTATCACACAAACAGCTTATGCATTCAAGTCTGACAAGCATCTACTCATGTATGCTTGTTAATAAGAATTTTCCAAAGGCATGTAAACTAATGCTTATGGACTTCTTATAAGTAATATCCCGATTTGTACTCATTGATTACTTTTGTTCGTATTGGCTTTACTTTTGGTACATTGTAGATCCAAAATGGCAGCATGATTCTGTCGAATCTGGTTATTGTGAAACAAAATGAAAATATCAAGTGATGTAGGCTGCGGAAAATTTTCCTATTCACCAATTTATTTTATGTCATATTTTTCCAAATACTGCAAAAAACAGCCACAGTTAATTATTGGCTACACTATTTTAATAATGGAGATGAGTTGCAGAATGGTGCAACAAAAGGACGGCTATGCATTTAAGCTTTCCGTAAAAAGGCTTTCCTCTAAAGTAGAAAACATTGACAGTTTCGTACAAGTACAACTCACACACACATAACCACTGTCTCTGGTCACTGAGGCCTGACTGTGCTCAGCTGCGATCGATGGGATTACAAATCCATAGATGGTGAGAGGTGGGAGAGTGCGGTGCTCCTTATGGGACCTGTTGGGGACAGGATAGGGCTGCTGCGTGCAGTCAGGAGGTTTGCGAGTAGAGGTGCGGAAAAGGAGTAAAGGAGGGGAGGGGAAAACGGAACAATGCATGCGTTGGTGGAACAGAGGGCTACGTAGTGCTGGAGTGGGAGCAGGGAAGCTGATGGACGCTTTAACGATCGGGACTAGCGAAGGCTGAGGCCGTGGAGGTTGTGGTAACGTGGGATTTACTGCAGGAAGATTTACCACCTGCGAAATTAAGAAAAGCTGGTGTTGGTAGGAAGGATTCAGATGCCATAGGGTGCAAAGCAATAATTGGTGACAGTTTGCCAGTGGCGATTCATGTGGACAGAGAGCTTGTGGTTCTTATGCCCATCGTAGGAACCAGCTCAAGGTTGAATATCACATGACTGCTATCACAGGTAGCCCAGCCTTTGATGGGATAATTGATGCCCAGTACTGGACTGAAGTAGGTGGTGGCACGAGGGTTTATATGACAGATCTCGCACCTAGGTGTAACAGAGTGTAGGCGCCCAGGTGGTCCCGGTCGCCTACGGTGGACTGGATGGCCGAGCGGTGACCTCTCCAGTTGACAGGTTGCTAGGAAATGGCTGTGGACGCGTCAGAAACGCCACAGAAACATTATTAATTCGTAACATTTTTATTCCTGCGGAGTACAATGTGGCTTGGTGATATCAACGACCTTCCCCGAGTCCTCGCTGACTCGTAGCGATGACACCAGCTCTGGGCCGCACAGTCTTGCTAGCGCAGCGCCGCATGCTGTGACGTAGCGGAGGAATACCCTTACTTCGGCCGCGCGTGGCTGGCGGCGCTCGGCTGGCCGGCCTGCTCGGCGGCGGACAGCAGGCTGTTGCGCGTAGAGGCTCCAGGTTGGGATCCCGGCGCTGTCGGCACGAGAGGCGTTCTCGTAGTGCGGAGTGTACTCTATCCCACCCCGGTTTCTTCCCTGCTCCTCCTGGTGGCTCGTCTGCGGTGGACGGGCGGAATGGGCTGCAGACCCCCAGCGTCGTCGGCTCACCCGGTTGTGACGGCGGATGCACAGGGCCTAGACCCCGCACGATCTCAACGACGGCTCACTGATGTGGTCAGCATTGGCGACGAGCGAGTCTGCCGCGGTGTGTGCTAATCCTGGGTTGATGATTGACAGCGGCAGCAGAGAGGACCAGAGCTGGTACTGGCCCCTCACCTCTGCTGCTGGATGGGCCATCCTTACTGCAACATCTCCTTATTAAAGATTAACATGTTGATCACCGAGCTGAGCGCTACGCAGCGACCCAGTACACATCTAACTGCGAGTCTAACTGCGAGTGCCTTGTTGCTATCAAAGCTGGCGTATTTACAGGAAGCACGAGCGACGTCCTGACGTCATGCTCCTTTGTAATGAACGCATTCGTTCGCACTGCTGATTCATTTGTCGTACTCGGCCCTTAGGTGTTCTTGCGACAGAGATACGTGTTGTTACGGCAGACTTACACGAAGTTGTGAAATGCAGTACAGCTGACGCTATACCTCTGTCTTGCACTCTACGAAAGTCTCCGTCTAACACAAACCCGCGTGGCAAGCAATTCTCTCTCCTGTTGTGTGTAACCAGGCCATTGCCCCTGCGTGACGACACATTCCGACACCCGTGTAATCCTCCTACCTCTTGCCTAACATACTGCCTCTGGCGCTCGGCATAGGCAACGAAACTTTGACTATATTCCACTTTTCCAACTCTTTACTATTCCGCGACACTACAAGAGGGATAAGAGCCATGAGGCAAGGGGTCAGGAGCGAGGTTGGACTTGGTATGGACAAAGATATTGCGTACGTTCAATGAGTGGCAGAATACCACAGCATGGGGGGAGGGAGAAAGGTGTGTGAGAAGAATAATGTGTAGGATATTTCTGATTCCAGAGCACGACGAGAGATGGTCGAAACCCCGGCAGAGAATGTATTTCAGTTGCTCCAATCCTGGGTGGTGCTGAGTCATGAAGGGAGTGCTCCTTTGTTGCCAGATAGTGGAAGTGTCGGTGGTGGCAGAAGGGGGTCGTTATTCCACCCCGGGTTTTCATTGTTCAATATTTGAAAAAAAAAGTATTTTGCTGTGCTTGTGTGTCATCACGATGTCCCTCTGCACTCCCTCTGACAAGCGCCTAACTATCGAGCTATACACAATCTATGGATCTGGAATACTCTAATGGCCATTCGCTTATAGTGCATCTCGGAAACGACAAAACATGGCTAGATAGTAAGTGATCATTTGTTTTCAGAGGATTGCACATCCTGTGTCAGCTAATTTTGAAGAAATTAGCTGGTTCTAAGCTAATAATTCCACAAAGAAATACATTAGAACCAGAATTACCCAGCACAGAAAGGTACTAAAAGTACATGTCTATTTTCATTGAAAAATGATCTTTTTAATAGCAACTTGCTAAGATGTTTGTAATTTCTTATTCTACAAAACTCCAAACAGTTTATTTAAAAGCTTGGAAGCGCTATTGTCGGTGTGTTAGGAAATCAATATTTTGATGAAAACAGGTGCCAGAAAATGTTTTTATTTTTGTGAATGTCTCGCATTATATACAAAACCGTGGACAGCATGAGCATACCCTACAACATAATATGATTCACTTCACTGCGCAGTCAGGTAAGGATATGACTGTGGTCTCATGAGATGTGTTTATTCCTCAACCTAACGCAGTCTTAGACGTACAATGAGTCCGTTTAAGGTTTTACACAGGGTGTAGCGACATTTATAATTAATTTTCACGCAGTATGGTAGGGATACATTCTTAATTATGATGGCTACCGAACTCTTCATGCGACATAATTTGTAGCAAAATCGAATGGTGCACTCATCATCGTTGTACAATAATGGGCAAATGATTTTTAAAAATTTCGTCGCTGATTATGAATATTGATTGATTTGAAAACTCACAGTCCTTGCTTTTCCAAGTTAGTTACAAATATCCCACACAAAACAGAACGGGACATACAAGAAGAAACAATGTTTACAGCACGATCATAATTCATTCCTTTGGTACTGAAACACGAAGTAATATCACATATATACTGTCAGAATTACGTCATTACGCCATTATAGGCACTCAGTCATTCATACGATACTACGATTGAAAACAGAAAAACAAAATTTCTTTAACTGCTACTAATAGCAATCAGTTTTTGTGCAACGTGCAGATCTTTTTACATAAACTGATATTTAATTTGTAACTAGTATCGACTACACGAAAGTGAAGTTATAGTGCGCCTAATTAAACTATCACTAATTTTGATATTTCCGGCTTGATTCCTACCAGCAGTTGAATCATACCTGTGGGACAAAAAAGGCTGAATTATCTGCAGTATCAGCTTTTCTGTAAATCTGAAAAACTGTTGTGAAACTTCCTGGCAGATTAAAACTGTGTGCCCGACCGAGACTCGAACTCGGGACCTTTGCCTTTCGCGGGCAAGTGCTCTACCAACTGAGCTACCGAAGCACGACTCACGTCCGGTACTCACAGCTTTACTTCTGCCAGTACCTCGTCTCCTACCTTCCAAACTTTACAGAAGCTCTCCTGCGAAACATGCAGAACTAGCACTCCTGAAAGAAAGGATATTGCGGAGACATGGCTCAGCCACAGCCTGGGGGATGTTTCCAGAATGAGATTTTCACTCTGCCTGGCAAAGGTCCCGAGTTCGAGTCTCGGTCGGGCACACAGTTTTAATCTGCCAGGAAGTTTCATATCAGCGCACACTCCGCTGCAGAGTGAAAATCTCATTCTGAAAAACTGTTATTCCACTATCTGTAGATACGTACTTGCGAAGTGTAAAACTACTGGCCAATAATAATGTTGATTCGGCATAAATGTATTAATCGATCTGCACGTATAATGTGTCTTGCTACGTTGTTTTGTTTGCAATCATAGAACAGTAATATAACTTAAGACGTTTTGTTGACTAACTTTTGAAAAAAAAATAGATCTGAGCACTATGAAACTTAACTTCTGAGGTCATCAGTCCCCTAGAACTTAGAACTACTTAAACCTAACTAACCGCTCGGCCACCCCGGCCGGCTTACTTTCGAAGTGCTAGGATGTGGAAATGTATGGAATTAAACGACGCATTTGCTGTTATTATGAAATATTACGAATAAAGATGAATAATAAGGAAGAAACGAGTTCAAAACTCACAAGGGTGAGGGTGAAACCAGCGCCTTTCTCATTTCAGTTACACATGCTACAGTTTCGGGAACACACGTTATGGAAATGGAATCAGACTGAGACGACTGCGACGACCCTGCACACAGTCGAAAACGGCAGTTCTTCTCTCGCAACAGATCACTCCGTCTTCGTATCCCAGCGAACGTGCTGTTGCATAGTCGCTCGAGCCCATTCCGTACCATTTTTCACTTGGTCGTAATACAACTAGTACTAAATTCTTAAGATTGGTGAACCGTTGTTATATTGTCGGGGAAGAAGCTGATTAGCACCGTGGTGTAGTGGTTATGATACTAAACTATTACATAGAGGGTCGTGAGTTCAAAACTAACCTAGACTGTACAATTTTTATTTCAATATTCGGTTCTACATTCGGCATATCTTTCCATGACACATGAGCGTAGCAAACGCTCAGCCGTTAATTGCAGAACAGCTGAGCGTTATAGAAACCTCCAATGCTGAGTCTGTGGGTGAAATGAGCGCTACCACTACAAGATCTTCTAGCTCAACTATCACCAGATCTAAGGAACAACAGAAGAAGCTACGTACCATTCTTCAAGAGTTCTCTTAATGGTTCAGTCCACAGGTGAAGTGCAAATTAGACAAATCTACGGTAAAGCACCGGATTAGCACTGGAGATCATCAATCAATAAGCAAAAGAGCATATCGCATGTCAGCAACGGAACGTTGAATAATTCGCGATGAGGCTGAGAAAATGATGAAGAATGATGTCATTCAGCCTTCGCAGAGACCATGGTCGTCACCAATGGTCCTCCTCAGGAAGAAGGATGGCAGTTGGCGCTTTTGTGTTGATTACAGGAAGCTTAATATGATAACTAAAAATAGACGTTTACCCTCTTCCATGAATTGACGATACACCAGAGTGTCTGAAAGGGGCTAAGTTTTTCTCAAACATGGACGTGTATTCGGGATACTGCAAATCGAATTGCTGATCGTGAGAAAACTGCATTCATCACTCCTGATGGCCTGTGTGAGTTTAAGATAATGCCGTTTGGTTTGTGTAATGCACAAGCAATTTTTGAACGGATGATGGATAATCTTCTAAGTCACCTGAAGTGGACGATGTGTCTTTGATATCTAGATGACATCATAGTGTTCTCAGAGACATTTGATGAACATATAAAAAGACTGAGGGCCGTTCCTATGTGTCTCCAACAAGGTAGACTGAAACTTGATCCAAGAAAGTGTCTCTTTGGAGCAAAATAAATCAAAACACTTGGACACCATGTATCAAACGAAAGTGTGCGGTCAGATCCGGAAAAGATGAGACCTATAATGGAATTTCCAATTCCTAAAAGTATTAGAGATGAGAGAAGCTTCCTCGAATTATGTCCTTATTACCGTCGATTTATCAAAGACTTTTGTATTAAAGCCAAGCCACTCCAAGAGTTGTTAAAAGCTGATGCTAAATTTATCTGGGGTGGTGCTCAACAAGATTCTTTCGATGTGCTGCGAAAAGCTCTGACGCCTGACCTTGTACTTGGTCTGTATGATGGGAGAGCACCTACAACCGTTCGCTCGACGAAAGATCCGTACCGAAAGACTGGAAAGTTGCACAGGTAACATCAATATTCAAGAAAGGTAGTAGGAGTAATCAACTAAATTACAGGCCCATATCGGTAACGTCGATATGCAGCAGGATACTGGAACATATATTGTGTTCAAACATTTTGAATTACCTCGAGCAAAACGGTCTATTGACGCACAGTCAACATGGGTTTAGAAAACGTCGTTCCTATGAAACACAACTAGCTCTTTATTCACATGAAGTGTTGAGAGCTGCTGACAAGGGATTTCAGACCGATTCCGTGTTTCTGGATTTCCGGAAGGCTTTTCACACTGTACCACACAAGCGGCTTTTAGTGAAATTCTGTGCTTGTGGAATATCGTCTCAGTTATGTGACTGGATTTGTGATTTCCTGTCAGAGAGGTCACAGCTCGTAGTAGTTGACGGAAAGTCATAAAGTAAAACAGAAGTGATTTCTTGCGTTCCTCAAGGTAGTGTTATGGGCCCTTTGCTGTTCCTTATCTATATAAACGATTTGGGAGACAGTCTGAGCAGCCGTCTTAGGTTGTTTGCAGATGACTTTGTCGTTTATCGACTAATAAAGTCATCAGAAGATCAAAACGAATTGCAAAACGATTTAGAAAAGATACCTGCATGGTGCGAAAATTGGCATTTGATCCTAAATAACGAAAAGTGTGAGGTCATCCACATGAGTGCTAACCCCTTGTTTCCTTACATAAGAAAAAATTTACTTTTTAACATTTTCTTTGCAGAATTTATGCTATTGTGGCCTCAAATGACGGTAGGATTTTTTGTGAAATTTTATTTTATTTTTTACAACATTTTTCAGTCCTGGTACTCAGAAGTACCGTCAGACGCCATGGACAGAATCACAACATGCGCAGAAAAATGCTCCAATTTTTATAATTGTACTTTATTCCACATAAATATTAAATATTTTTACATTAGAAAATTAATTAACAAAAATATGATATTTCTGATTTTGTTTTAAATTTCGCATAAATTTACCTTCTAGAGCAACTGTACAATACATAGTAACTTAGCTATACATTTTTGACAGTATGCACATATCACATATTTAGTGATACCTCATGAAATTGTAGGAAACAGTTCTTTTTCTCAATGCAGCACAAATACACTTCACATGCATTACATTGTGAATGTGGTCTCGACTGAATTTTATTTTACGCACACATTTCGCATCGTCCTCTTTTACAACTGAACACTGCAAAATGGTTTACTCGGTTGCCAAGACGCACATCCTTAGGAACAGAAAATTTATCTCTCCTTCTCTTTCGGGGAGTTATTTCATCTTTACCAGAGTTTCTCTTTTTGAGATTTGGCACTTGCTGTTCATTCATTAGCCCTAGTGCCACTGCACGCCTAAATTCCAGCAGTGGCAGTGCCCCATGTAGATCACTGTAAATGACGTAAGCACTGACAAAAGCAATTTCTATTGCTCCCCAGAAGAGACGGTGCCACCATTTCTTTGATCGCCTGTCAAGACCATAACTTGAAAACAATCTGTCTGCATGATCCACACCACCCATGTTTTTATTGTAATAACATACAATAACTGGACATGGTATAGTCATACTAGTTCCATCTTTCTGTTTTCTTGACACTACGCTCTGTTCAGTGCCATGGAAGTTTGACGCAAAATACACTACTTTATCGTCCCTCCATTGAAATGCTCTTAGGTCGAAAGGTGACACTCTGTTATTTGATTCCCCACGCTTTAGACATTTTTCTTTAGGTAAATTCGCTGGAAAACCTTTCCAATTTGTTCTGATTGTTCCACAGGCAAATGTACTTACGGACTTTAATTTCTCCAAAACTGGAATAGAAGTAAAAAAATTGTCAAAGTACAAATTTCTGTACTGACCCCAATACGGTTTAGACTCTTTCAGTACTACTCTCTCCCCTAAACCGTACCCTTCAAAGTCCTTCTCCAGTGTCTCATTTCTACCTCGTTACACTTCAAAATTGAGTGTGTATCCTTTTTGATCACAAATTGCCCATAGTTTATAGCCTCTTTTGATTGGTTATAATGGATTATATTGCTTTATGCTTCTTCTTCCCTTGAAGACAATCATTGATTCATCAATACTGAGTTCTCTAGTGCCCCTGTAGATGGACATAAATTGCTTATACAAAGCAGTCAGAAGCGGGCGTATTTTATACAATTTATTAGTGTTTCTTCCTGGAATTTATGTGTTATCATTAAGATGAAAATTACTCAAAATAAAATCAAACTTGTCCCTACGCATGCATCGCCTTACAATAGAAATACCAAGATCATCACATGCAGACCAGTAGTGTTTCCACGACGGCAGCTTGTGGTAACCCATAAATAAATTAATTCCCAAAAAAGCAAACAGCTCATGTTCCTTCAGATTAAAAATTTTTCCCTTCTGTGTTGCGTAAAGATTGCTATGGAAAATTATGTCTTCTACAATTGGCTTCAAAATGAAAATAAAAACATCAGTAGCTGTGAGGCAATCCTGAAATAATTCTTCCATAGGCCCTGCAAAACGAATACATGAATGGAAATAGTACTGCAGTTGTCACAGACGGAACTGGATTCTAGAGTAATTCGTGAAATGAAAAAGAAGAAATTGACTAATGCTGAAAAAGAATTTATGATAATCTAAGTGTAAGAAGATACCTTCACTATATCTGTATTCACAGTTCCTTGTTTCAATGTGTTTGTCTCTCCACATTCTGTTTGTCCAATATTGACATTGAGGTGAAGATGTAAATGGCAAAGAACTCTCTGAGTCATCATTATCCAAACAAGTGGAGTTTGTTTCACAATCTGCCTCTTGCAAATTGCACGAAAAAGCTTTGTCAAAATTATTAACATTTTCGTCATCACCTTCGATGTCAGTATCCTCTGCAATATCGGAGGGAATGTCCTCATACAAAATTGCTTCAATCTCTGCATCACTAAAAGGTCAAAAGTAACCACCAGTTCTTAGATTTTCGTCCATCTGTGTGAGAAAAAGTGTACACAACAACTAGTGAGAGGTAACGCACTGTTGCTACAGTAGAGTGTTCGCACAGCCTGGCGGTACTAATAAGTCCGCTTTATATTTTCCACTTTATCTCATTCACTTGTAACGTAATGCTCCAAACTATTATAAAAAACAAGGAAGGTAAGTACATACAATGGAAAACTCAACGAAAGTTTCAACAAATTTCGCACAAATTCAGGGCAACACCATGGAAACAAGCACATACAATCTTCTGTTTTTCACAGCAGCGCGCGAAAAACAATTTAAAGCTCTGACCGCCAGAGAAGTCTATGCATTCCACAATAACATCTATGAAACAGTAGAGCAGAGTTACTGTTACGTACCGTCAGGCTCTCAGATCACGAAACTGCACCACGAGAAAATAATGAGAGTCAAAACTTAATGGTACATTTAAGTACCGCCAGGAAACAAAGGGTTTAGGAATTCGTTAAACTTCAGTTAAACGATAAATCAGTCTAATCTAAAAGCCGTAAATTGAACTACATACCTAGGTATTACAATTATGAACAACTTAATTTGGAAGGAACATTCATAAAATGTTGTTTGGAGGGCTAGCCAAAGACAGTGTTTTATTGGCAGGATACTTAGAAAATGTAACAGGTCAACTAAGGAGACTGCCTACACTACGCTTGTCCGTCATCTTTTAGAATACTGCTGCGCGGTGTGGGATCCTTACCGGATAGGACTGACAGAGTACGTCGAAAAAGTTCAAAGAAGACAAGCACGTTTTGTATTACTGCGAAATATGGGAAAGAGTGAAACTTCCTGGCAGATTAAAACTGTGTGCCCGACCGAGACTCGAACTCGGGGTCCCGAGTTCGAGTCTCGGTCGGGCACACAGCTTTAATCTGCCAGGAAGTTTCATATCAGCGCACAATCCGCTGCAGAGTGAAAATCTCATTATGGGAAAGAGTGTCACAGAAATGATACAGGATTTGGGCTGGACATCATTAAAAGAAAGGCGTTATTCGTTGCGACAAACTCTTCTCACGAAATTCCAATCACCAACTTTCTGCGTCGAAAGCGAAAATACTTTGTTGACAAGGACCTACATAGGGAGAAACGATCACCACTATAAAATAAGGGAAATCAGTGCTCGTACGGAAAGAAATAAGTGTTCGTTCTTTCCGAGCTTGGAATAACAGAGAATTGTGAAGATGGGTCGATGAACCCTCTTCCAGGCACTTACATGTGATTTGCAGAGTATCCATGCAAATGTAGATGTGTGTCGTGATCTAAGTTGGGATTCCTATCTTCACGTGCACAAAGTATTACCGAGGACAGTTTTGTACTGCTCTGGCCTGTGTAATTACACTGGAAGTAACAACGTGCGTGCAGCCAAACGGCAGCCATGCTCACAGCGACACGAATCTACGCCTTCATTTTCAACCCACGCCTGTAGCAATTCGTACGGCGGTATCTGACAGGCACAGTTATTTTGCTGGCCCTGAATAACTGTAGCAGCTACAAATGGCAGCCACTACTCACTGCTGCGATTAAGAGCAAAAGAAATATTTCACAAAAGCCCCGGCCTGACGGCTGGACAAGAATCACCCGCACCGGACCGCGGTGCTCGGCGGTAGCGGCTGAATGAAGCGACCACCACGCCGGACGATAGCGTCCCTAATCACCGCCGCACGACCGGAATAGCAGCAGCTGGGGAACGCACGGTTCCACAGCATGCAGCGCGTCTGTCACACGTTCCCTGAGTTTGGCTCAGCTGGAAACTCGTAATGGACGTTGTAGCGCTACAGCAACACGCCGCGCAATTAATCGGAAGGCGTCAAAGTCGCAGCACACTGCGTTGTTCGGTGTAGGTTTATTGTCTCCCTAAACCACTCCATTCAAACTATACTTCTACAGAGCACCAAATATTATATTACCTTTTCATTCTCTATATCATACACTACTGGCCATTAAAATTGCTACACCACGAACATGACGTGCTACAGACGCGAAATTTAACTGACAGGAAGAAAATCCTGTGATATGCAAATGATTAACTTTTCAGAGCATTCACACAAGACTGGCGCTGGTGGCGACTCCTACAACATGCTGACGTGAGTAAAGTTTCCAACCGATTTCTCATACACTAACAGTAGTAGACCGGCGTTGCCTTGTGAAATGTTGTTGTGGTGCCTCGTGTAAGGAGGAGAAATGCGTACCATCACGTTTCCCACTTTGATAAAGGTCGGATTATAGCCTATTGCGATTGTGGTTTATCGTATCGCGACATTGCTGCTCGCGATGGTCGAGATCCAATGACTGTTAGCAGAATATGGAATCCGTGGGTTCAGGAGGGTAATACGGAACGACATGCTGGATCCCAACGGCCTCGTATCACTAGCAGTCGAAATGACAGGCATCTTATCCGCGTGGCTGTAACGGATCGTGCAGCCACGTCTCGATCCCTGAGTCAACAGATGGGGACGTTTGTAAGACAACAACTATCTGCACGTACAGTTCGACGACGTTTGCAGCAGCATGGACTATCAGCTGGGAGACTATGGCTGCGGTTACCCTTGACGCTGCATCACAGACAGGAGCGCCTGCGATGGTGTACTCAACGACGAACCTGGGTGCACGAATGGGAAAACTTCATTTTTTCGGATGAATCCAGGTTCTGTTTACAGCATGATGATAGTCGTATCCGTGTTTGGCGACATTGCGGTGAACGCACATAGGAAGCGTTTATTCGTCATCGCCATACTGGCGTATCACCCGGCGTGATTGTATGGGGTGCCATTGGTTGCACATCTCGGTCACCTCTTATTCGCATTTAAGGCACTTTGAACAGTGGACGTTACATTTCAGATGTGTTACGACCCGTGGCTCTACCCTTCATTCGATCCCTGCGAAACCCTACATTTCAGCAGGATAATGCACGACCGCATGTTGCAGGTCCTGTACGGGCCTTTCTGGATACAGAAAATGTTCGACTGCTGCCCTGGCCAGCACATTCTCCAGATCTCTCACCAATTGAAAACGTGTGATGAATGGTGGCCGAGCAACTGGCTCATCGCAATACGCCAGTCACTACTCTTGATGAACTGTGGTATCGTGTAGAAGCTGCATGGGCAGCTGTACCTATGGACGCCATCCAAGCCCTGTTTGACTCAATGCCCAGGCGTATCAAGGCCGTTATTACGGCCAGAGGTCGTTGTTCTGGGTACTGATTTCTCAGGATCTATGCAAATTGCATGAAAATGTAATCACATGTCAGCTCTAGTATAATATATTTGTCCAATGAATACCCGCTTATCATCCGCATTTCTTCTTGGTGTAGCAACTTTAATGGCCAGCAGTGTATTTATTTTCTGATACAACGATGTTTCTGTTCTCACCAGTAGCCCACTGGCCCAGTCCTGTACTTAAAAACATCGAATGCTCATATATAAAACAGATTTCAAAAGTCTGCTTGCCTTACAAAAGAGTTTATGCTTTAAAACTTTTATGATTGAAGACGCAAAATTATAATCAGCTCGTTTTATAAATTTCAGAATATTCAACCACAGCCGAATGAAAAAATTAAAAACAGTGTTTATGACGTCATATATCCTGAACCATGTGTTATACAGGTTTGCAGGTACATTCAATGGTATACATCCGCAAAAAGGTTTACCGGATACAAGAACGTCTTCTTTCGTCATGGTCTAGGCCATAACCTTGTTTTGTCTTCTAAATATCAAGCCATCTTTTTCTATGTCCTCTGACGGATCTTCTATGAAAAGAGTCTCAAATTTAAAGCATATTTTGGTAGTCTTGATTGCAGCATTATTTGTAGATGTTCGATCAGACTTCATCTTCTCATACGCATAATATAACCCAGACTGTGCTCTTACGTCTTCGTTTCTTAGTTCATATAATCTTATGCAGCCCTTCACTCAGAAATTTAATTTCTGCAGCTTGGATTTTACATTCTTGCTACTCATAAGGTGTCCAAGTTTCACTCCCAGACATCAGCGTGGGGATATTCATTACTTTACAAAACCTGGTTTTTGTGTCTTTTTTTCACGTTATTTCTCATTGTTCTGTTGACTGTTCCGTGTATTTTTGAAGCTTACAATTATGGATCTTGTTGGAATGACCATTCAACAGACTCCAATACTTCTTCTGTGGGGATATATGTTAGCATTAATGCATTTATTTGTTTGTGGGGACATTTATATGCGTGACTGTTCACCTTATTCTTTACAAATTGGCTCCTAAAATTGTGAGGTGTTGGCCTGGTTGTGGCCCTCCCTCCCATTTTAATTCCCCATTGATATACAATAAATCAGAATTTATTTGGCTTCATTTTCTTTTCAGCTTCATTTTCTTTCTCTGTCAATAAATGAGCGGCCATTACCTTATACAACATGATTTTTGTGTCGTTTCTCGCGTTCTTTCTCATTGTTCTATTGATTGTTCCCTGTATCATTTGCTGTTTCTCCAGTTTATTGTCAATGTAGATTCTGGCAACTCATTACATTTCCCGGGTAATACACTCCTGGAAATTGAAATAAGAACACCGTGAATTCATTATCCCAGGAAGGGGAAACTTTATTGACACATTCCTGGGGTCAGATACATCACATGATCACACTGACAGAACCACTGGCACATAGACACAGGCAACAGAGCATGCACAATGTCGGCACTAGTACAGTGTATATCCACCTTTCGCAGCAATGCAGGCTGCTATTCTCCCACGGAGACGATCGTAGAGATGCTGGATGTAGTCCTGTGGAACGGCTTGCCATGCCATTTCCACCTGGCGCCTCAGTTGGACCAGCGTTCGTGCTGGACGTGCAGACCGCGTGAGACGACGCTTCATCCAGTCCCAAACATGCTCAATGGGGGACAGATCCGGAGATCTTGCTGGCCAAGGTAGTTGACTTACACCTTCTAGAGCACGTTGGGTGGCACGGGATACATGCGGACGTGCATTGTCCTGTTGGAACAGCAAGTTCCCTTGCCGGTCTAGGAATGGTAGAATGATGGGTTCGATGACGGTTTGGATGTACCGTGCACTATTCAGTGTCCCCTCGACGATCACCAGTGGTGTACGGCCAATGTAGGAGATCGCTCCCCACACCATGATGCCGGGTGTTGGCCCTGTGTGGCTCGGTCGTATGCAGTCCTGATTGTAGCGCTCACCTGCACGGCGCCAAACACGCATACGACCATCATTGGCACCAAGGTAGAAGCGACTCTCATCGCTGAAGACGACACGTCTCCATTCGTCCCTCCATTCACGCCTGTCGCGACACCACTGGAGGCGGGCTGCACGATGTTGGAGCGTGAGCGGAAGACGGCCTAACGGTGTGCGGGACCGTAGCCCAGCTTCATGGAGACGGTTGCGAATGGTCCTCGCCGATACCCCAGGAGCAACAGTGTCCCTAATTTGCTGGGAAGTGGCGGTGCGGTCCCCTACGGCACTGCGTAGGATCCTACGGTCTTGGCGTGCATCCGTGCGTCGCTGCGGCCCGGTCCCAGGTCGACGGGCACGTGCACCTTCCGCCGACCACTGGCGACAACATCGATGTACTGTGGAGACCTCACGCCCCACGTGTTGAGCAATGCGGCGGTACGTCCACCCGGCCTCCCGCATGCCCACTATACGCCCTCGCTCAAAGTCCGTCAACTGCACATAGGGTTCACGTCCCCGCTGTCGCGGCATGCTACCAGTGTTAAAGACTGCGATGGAGCTCCGTATGCCACGGCAAACTGGCTGACACTGACGGCGGCGGTGCACAAATGCTGCGCAGCTAGCGTCATTCGACGGCCAACACCGCGGTTCCTGGTGTGTCCGCTGTGCCGTGCGTGTGATCATTGCTTGTACAGCCCTCTCGCAGTGTCCGGAGCAAGTATGGTGGGTCTGACACAGCGGTGTCAATGTGTTCTTTTTTCCATTTCCAGGAGTGTAGAAGTGACTAACTTGATCAGTGATTTCTTTTCCGATTATGATCTTAGTCCTCACCACTTTTGTCCCTTTAAAGCCATCAATTCTGCTTTTGGTATAGATGTTTCTATATCATATTTCTCAGAAATTTGGCGAGGCCTATAGGTGATCTTTGTAGCGAAGTTTCGCTATCTTGTACAATTCCGAGGTCGTCTGCAACAACCATTGTATTAGAAATACTTCACCTGATAATCTCAAGTCCGGATCCGTTTTTTGTTTCCATGTGCCAACCATACGAGTATCATCAGCCTACCTAGCAAAAAGGTGTAGATGGTAAGTAGGCGGCTACACCCCTGGCGTAGCATTCGTTTGGTAGGTGTGTCTTCCGATATAGCATGTGAAGTACCTTTGTACTTTGTACCTTTATATAGACCTTCTACCACCTTTGTTATTTGGTGAGGATCCCCTTCCCTGTCTGATGTGTTCCATAAGATTTTCCTGATCGGGGACATTCTCTAAGTCGATGAATGCGATGTTTGTTTCCTGTACGATTGACATTGTTTGTCTATAATTGGTGAAAGTCCTTGGGAATGCCACCTTCCTGTGGTGAGAGGTTTGCGTGTTCCGCTACAACCTGATAGCTACGCTGGTGGGGGTTAAACCGCTGTCAGCGCCTTCCGCAGCTCGTGGTCTCGCGGTCGCTTTCTCGCATCCCGAGCACGGGGTCTCGGGTTCAATTACCGGCGGGGTCAGGGATTTTCACCCACCTCGAGATGACTGTCGTCCTCATCATTTCATCATCATTCATCAAAGTGGCGAGAGTGGGCTGAGCAAAGGTTGGGAATTTGTATGAGCGCTGATAACCGCGAAGTTCAGCGCCCCACAAACCAAACATCATCATCATCTCATCCAAACTAGACTGGTGTAAAAATTGGGACAAGAAAAAGAGTAGTCCATTACGAGGCGCGTGAAGGCTTCAGATTTTATGGCATCGGAGCCGGATCAGAAATTGGTGACGAAGGGACCTCAGATGCGGCGAAGTAGATCTTTCTTAGGGAAAAAAACGCCGAAGAAAAATTAAGCAGGAGCTGCCACACAGTCAGGTTACTGGCTTACCAAATGCTACAGAGAGTAAACCTTTATCAAAAATTACTGGAAAATCATGAGTGCAAACAAAATGTGGTAGCCCCACCACACGTGTAGCCTGGCTACAAGGCGGCGTCCCGTAACGAGCACTTTAATCTGCGTAGAAAGTTCTCGGTTTACTTGCCGCATCAAATGTGGATAAAATCCTAAGCCTATGACTACCTCCGTCATCTTCGTCAGGGGGCCGGCCACGGTGGTCTAGCGGTTCTAGGCGCTCAGTCGGGAACCGCGCGACTGCTACGGTCGCATGTTGGAATCCTGCCTCGGGCATGGATGTGTGTGATGTCCTTAGGTTAGTTAGGTTTTAAGTAGTTCTAAGTTCTAGGGGACTGATGACCACAGATGTTAAGTCCCATAGTGCTCAGAGCCATTTGAACCATTTCGTCAGGGGTAAAACTGACGAAGATGATGGAGGTATTCATCGAAAGCTCGGGATTTTCTCCACATTTGACACGGAAAGTAAACCGAAAACTTTCTATGCAAGGATTCCGTCGCGAAAGACTTCGTAGTCAGGACTGTAATTTATTCATAATGTTACGAAACCAGCCGGACGGATTAAACAATAGTAATGAAGTAATACTTTAAAAGGTCATGTGTGAGGTTGAGGTTGTACAACATGAGCAGTGAAAATGTAATAAGCGAAAAACTCATTTCCTCTCATTGATTTGTGGAGTATCAGCGCGAAGAAGTTTCTAAAAGTTTGGAAACTATGTATTAAGTTTGTTGGAAGTCGTTAAGTGCTAGCAGTGCTGAATTAATATTTTCTGAGTAATTTGAGCACTGTGAGTTATACTGCCTCGAGACATATTCAGTTCCTAATTTTTATACTAGAGCCCCAATATAGCTCAAGGAAAATGTAATTACATCAAATCAATAGAGAACTTTTGTTGCTCCTGGTAGAAAGGCATCCTGTATCTTGTACTTTTGACCATTTAACCGCTCATTAATGTTAATAGGACCGATTTCAGCTGAACTAAACGATTATATTCAGTGTCATAGAGTTGTTGATGAAGCTGCAGTGTCACATAAGAACATGTCCTGGCAGACCCGACAGAATATGTAACACTGACTAGAGCTCTCTTACAAAGGTTACTGATTTGTTAACAAAACTGTAATATTTAATGTTTGCTAAAATATGCATTACTATCATCTGTAACATAACAAGGTTGCAAAACTTTTTATGGTTTATAGGAATTACCACAGAAGCTATATCGATGCCACAAAACAAATAAAGTGACAGAAATTGTGGAATTTTTACTTCAAAGGCTCGTTTGATTTCGCGTGTTTTTCCATGCCCTTTTTACAGAGAATCTTCAAAACACTTTCGGTAGCTTATACAAAATTTTCAGTGAAGTTACTTTTGAGTGGTCGGCGACGTTTGAATTAAGAGTAACAATTTCAGCCACTCTACTTACTGAACCAAGAAAATGCAGTGTTTAGCTTCCAGTAGGCAAGGTCATTAGACACAAAGCGCAATTTTAGGTTTGGGACACATATGGAAGGAAATCAACTGTACTCTTTTCAAAGGAAGTGTCTGAGCATTTGACTTAAGAGACTCAGGAGAAAAATAGAAAACCTATATCTGAACGGACAGAGTGGTATTTGAACCGTTGTCTATCCATATACGAATCCAGTGTCTTATCACTTGTGTCTCATACTTCTTAGGAGACTCATTTCAATGACTGAGTGCTATGATCATAGACTAGACGTGCCTATCTACGTAAGTTATACGAAATGAAGGGAATCATTCGCAGGCAGTCCGTTGTCTCTCACAAAGTAGATTAATTTTCTCTCCATTCATGACGTTAGCAATTATAAGCCTGATGCGGCAGCCTAGTACTTCATGCATTACAAGTATTGCAAGTTCTCCCATCTTCAGACATCCGTCCCCTAGCTATACAATAGCTAAATCCATCATTACACCCAAAAAATTACACATAGCCCGCTGCTCATGGGATCGTTGGTTGGTTGATTTGGGGCAGGGGACCAAATAAAGAGGTCATCGGTCCCTTTCAAATGAACCATCGTGACATTTTCCGAGAGCGATTTAGGGAAATCACGGAAAAGCTAAATCTGGGTGGCCTTACTTGGAGTTGAAGCGACGTCCTCTCCAGTGCGAGTCCAGTATGCTAAGCACTGCGCCACCTCGCTCTGTTATGCGATCGATCAGTATAATTGTTTATATCATTTTAATGGTATGCGGTTTTGATAATAACAATAACAACGTCCTTCTTCATTCTTAGTTCTACTGGCCAATATTTCTTGTCTTCTGGTATAGTTTTCGGTTGCTTTTATTCTTAGTTTTGTTCTAGTAGTTGTCCGTCTTATTTTTCCAACTTACAATTAGGGGTCATGTTGAAGCGATCGTTTCTACATCTACATGGATACTCTTCAAACCAAATTTAAATGCCTGGAAGAGGGTTCATCGAACCACCTTCACAATTCTCCATTATTCCAATCTTGTAAAGCGCGTGGGAAGAATGAAAACCTACACCTTTCCGTAAGAGCTCTGATTTCCTGTATTTTGTCTTGGTGATCGTTCCTCGCTACCTAAGTCGGTGTCAAAAAAATATTTTCGCATTCGGAGGAGAAATTTGGTGATTGGAATTTCATGAGAAGATTCCGTCGCAACGAAAAACGGCTTTCTTTTAATGATGTACATCCCAAATCCTGTATCATTTCTGTGACACTCTCTCCTATATTTCGCAATAATACAAAACGTGCTGCCTTTCTTTGAACTTTTTCGATGTAGTCAGTCAGTCCTATCTGGTAAGGATCCCACACTGCGCAACAGTATTCTAAAAGTGGACGGACAAGCGTAGTGTAGGCAGTCTCCTTAGTAGGTCTGTTACATTTTCTCAGTGTCCTGCCAATAAAACGCAGTCTTTGGTTAGCCTTCCCCACAACATTTTCTGTGTGTTCCTCCCAATTTAAATTGTTCGTAATTATAATACCTAGGGATTTAGTTGAATTTACGGCTTTTAGATTAGACTGATTTATCGCGTAACCGAAGTTTAACGGGTTCCTCTTAGCACCCATGTGGTTGACCTCACACTTTTCGGTATTCAGGGTCAACTGCCACTTCTCGCACCATTCCGATATTTCTTCCAAATCGTTTTCCAGTTTGATTTGCTCTTCCGATGACTTTATTACTCGATAAACGACAGCGTCATCTGCAAACAACGGCTGCTCAGATTGTCTCCCAAATCGTTTGTGTAGTTAAGGAACAGCAGAGGGCTTATAACACTACCGTGGGGAACGCCAGAAATCACTTCTGTTTCACTCGATGACTTTAACAGATTCAAATACTTCAGTGGGTATCTACATAAGCATCAGTGGATTGTAGCATAAAATTTTCACTCTGCAGCGGAGTGTGCACTGATATGAAACAACCTGGAAGATTAAAACTGTATGCCGGCCCGAGACTCGAATTCGAGACGTTTCCATTTCAGGAGAAGTGCTCTACGAACTACGCTACCCAAGCACGACTCAGAACATGTCCTCAGTGCTTAATTCCGGCAGTGGCTCGTCTCCTACCTCCCAAACTTCACAGAAGCTCTCCTGCAAAAGTTGCAGAACAAGCAATCCTGGACGAAAGGATATTGCGGGGACGTGGCTTTGTCATAGCCTGGGGGATGTTTCCAGAATGAAATTTTCCCATAACGGCGGAGTGTGCGCTGATATGAAATTTTCTGGCAGATTAAAACTGTGTGCAGAACCGAGACTCTAACTCGTGACCTTTGCCTATCGCGGGCAAGTGCTCTACGAACTGAGTTCCCAATCAGATTCAGCCACACTCCGCTGCAGAGCGAAAATTTCATTCTGGCAACATCCCCCAGGCTGTGGAAAAGCCATGTCTCCGCAATATTCTTTCTCCCAGGAGTGTTAGATCTGCAACTTTCGTAGGGGTGCTTCTGTGAAGTTTGGATGGTAGGAGGTGAGGTACTGACGGAGGTACAGCTGTGCGGACGGACCGTGTGCCCTGATTAGGTAGTTCGAACGGCAGAGCACTTGGCAGCGAAAGGCAAAGGTCCCGAGTTGAGTCTCGGTCCGGCACACAGTTTCAATCTGACAGGAAGTTTCGTCAATCGATTTACCTACTTGTGGAGACATTTATACACTTGACTGCCCATCTCATTTTTTTATAGATTAGCTCCTAAACTTGTGTGGTTGTGGTGCTCCCTCCCATTTTAGTTCGCGATTGACACACAATAAATCGGAATTTATGTGGCTTCATTTTATTTTCACTGTCATTCCTTTTTCTCTGTCAATAAATGAGCGGCTACGAGGTTCATATGTAATGATTCTTCAGTTAATTTCATTTCGTAACTTTATCTTTCAGTTTCGATTCCGAGAGCGCGCGTAATGTTCTGGGGAGTAGCCTTGTGGCCAAAATTCGGTTCACTCGAACGTTTTGTGCGAGAAAACTTTATGAGTTCCCGTCTGGCAGCATGGTTCCACTCGGGTATGCATTTGGAGGCTTCAGTAACTGCGTGCGCAAACAGAAAGTTCACCGGGAGTGTCGCCTTCCCTCAGATGGAACACAGAGGAAATTCAGAGGAACGGCACTATGACATTACCTTTAACCCTCAGTTGTCGATGCTGAAGGAGCTCGTGTCAGATAATGTCGTTTATGCATGAAGCAGGTGGTAGAGTTTTCAGACCTAACAGCACCTTCTCCATATTCGTCAGTACAGGTACTCAATCAGAATTACGTCTACTGTATTTGGCCAAATTCTTGTGGGATGTCGAGGTGGATGGCTGGTTCGTTTGGGGGGGGGGGGGGGGGGGGGGCTGCGGAGGGGATCAAACAGCTAGGTCATCGGTCCCATCGGATTAGGGAGGGATGGAAAGGATAGAGAAGGAAGTCTGCCAGGCCATTTTGAAGGAACAATCCTGCCATTTCCCTAAAGAGATTTAGGGAAATCACGGCAACCTAAATGATGATGGCCGGACGCGGAAGATGGATGGGCTTTCCGCACTAGGCCAGGCTGAATGCGATTGGTTCCTTTCTGCTAGACACTCCAGCTGGCTCTTAAAGTTTCCTGGAAATTATTTTGATTGGGACCTGTCTCATGACTTCCCAATGGTTGGGGGGGGGGGGGAGGGGGGTAGAGAGAGAGTCTCAGTCTTAAATTATGTCTGTGCAGGGTTACGTATTGAGACAGGATGGACTCAGCGTTCAGACACCGTCATCTAGTCTATGTTTGATATTAGGAGGGGAGATAGTTGCTGTTCAAACTTGCTTCTAAAGAGCAATTGCTCATTTTTAGGAAATTTAGAAGTTTTCAGTAAGCTGTAGCTTGTCACGATTGGAGCCAAACGTTTCCATTTATACTGAGTGATACGTAGACGTATCAGGCTATCGATAGATGACGAAGGCACACTACGGTGTTATTAAATTTGCATCCATTACTGGCGAAACAGGCGAGGGCGTGAGTAGCAGGCGCAATGCGCCTTCTGCCGCCCTAACAAACGATTCAACCGTGGTAGAACTGTGCCACGTGAAGCCTTGAGTTCTCATCATAAGGAAGAGAGATAGGATTCAAGTTAGATGAAAAACTAAAAACTATACAACGGCGTCACTGTATGCGGATACGGAGAGGCATGTGGTCAGCACACCGCTCTCCCGGCCCTGTGTCAGCTTACTAGACCGTAGCCGCCACTTATCAATCAGATAGCTCCTTAGTTTGCCTCACAAGAGCTGAGTGAAGCCTGTTAACAGCGCTCGTCGGACCAGATGGTCACCCATCCAAGAGCTGGACGAACCCGATAGCGCTTAACTTCGGTGATATATCGGGAAGCGATGTTACACAGAGACAAAGCTGTTAGCTTCGAGTCAGAAAACGGGGTCTAAATTAAAAGTCATGTTGGTAAAGTAGGGAACAGAACACAGGCACATTCGTTTCCTTGTTCCTTTAACAACAAGTGTTAATTCCTTAGATGAATTACATTTGTGTGAACACGTGCTATGGCGTTAGAAGACTTCCCTAATTCAAGTCAGGTCTGTAATCTACTTGTTATGAATCAATATAAATTTACTAAACAAATTTTTTTATGTAAATGAAACTTTTTATGTCTAGACGGCAATTTTCAGTATTCAATTACACCACGATGACTAGGTTCGCCTGATTTTTACAGTCATCTTCAGATCGTTCAAATCGTAAAAAAGGCGATAGACATACATCGAAAAACATCATCATTAACTGCACTCATACAATAGAATGCTTTCGTATTGTGGGTCAATAAGACTATGACACTCTGTAATTAAAATATCATGAGCGAGCCAGGTTGTGAACCATATTGTCGGAAGATGACGTTAATAAAGAAGGAATACTGCCAGTTGCATTAGCAAAACTTGCACCACGTGTCTGTCATTTGCTGTTATATGGCCGGCCTTATACCAAGAATAATATAGGCAACGGTAGAGGAATTGTCTGTCGTTGCATAGCCGTAAACATGCACACCAGACAGTACGTAATAATATGAAAAAGAAAGTATGTCGTCAATGGTCATAAAATGAGAAAGAAATACCATACCCCTCTTTAAGAACGAGTCATCCAGCATGGATTATAAAACTGTCCTATTTATAAAACATGGTCAAGTTGTCAATTTGAAGATTATAAGGAGGATAAAATGCCAATTTTCACGTGTCTTGCCAGGCTGGTTGAACTTGCATATTATTTTTAATCTTCAACTTACGTACATATTATAAAGATGACATGTATATGCCATGATGGCTCTTTCGTTTGTAAGGCAAGCTACGGAAAACCTGTCACTTCTTGTACCGTGATATACACTGTTCTCAGTACAATAACTACTGTACAACTACAAATAACGTTCACGTGATGCAAGTTTCGCTAATGCAACTGACAATTTTCCTCCGTTGTTACAGTCATCTTCAGAGATTATGGTTTACAACCTAGCTCGCTCATGATGATGATTTTAATTATGTACTGTCATAATCCTATCGACCAACAATACGAATGCATTTCATTGCATGATTATAGTTAATGATGATGTTTTTCAGTGTACATTCAGCGCTTTTTTACGATTTGAACGATCTGAAGATGGTTGCAGAAAACAACCGAAACTAGCCATCGCACTGTAATTGCATACTGAAAACAGCCGTCAATTCACAAAAATCTTTACACATAAAAAATTTATTTAATGAATTACGTAAAGGCTGCCGTCTCATCCCGGACAGTGTCCGGCTTCACCAACGTAAATTTCTGTTTGCTTCTGTTGATTATTGATCTTGTATATGTCCTTGTATTAAGGCATTCCAGATGCGTCACACTTGTCGTGACTCTAATATTGCATCATTTGATAAACAAACAAATTGTCTGGATCGAGGATTTTTCATCTGCCACTCATTATATCGCATGTATTACTGTAGCCCCGTTACCACACACCATAACTTAATTGTTGTGGCCATTATCAGTTAATAATTAATTTGCATGTCATCAACTTAATAGAGTTTCCTTAGGCATAGCAGTTTTGTGATCGCTAAGTTCTTGTCGACTCGAAATTATAGTGTCCAGGGACACTAAAAATGTGTTATATCGAGAGCCTGACGGCAGATGATAACAAGCAAAATGTATTCTTCTAGAAGCGTGCAAGGAATTATATTTTCCAGATAGGCTTGCTTCTGACAAGCAGAGGCTGCTACGCTGGTCTCACAGATTTACTACAAACTATGTGCACCTTTAGTAGGCCATTAAAACAACGTAATGTGCAAGTAGTAAGCTGCACTCCTCTGGCAATTCCGAGAAAATCGCAAGAGAAGTTTTACACATCTGTTATGTAACAAATGTATCTGTCCGAGGCTCTGGGCAGCACTCCGCAAGTGTGCTTCTTTAATCTCTGCGCCAAGTATTACGTTCGTTGATGTGAATTCGAGCTCTCACTGGGTATGGTGCTCTGTCACCGCCAGGCGAAGGTGAAACTCAAGTTCGACGATTCCTAAGTCCTTATGAAATGGAACGGTTTTTGAGAGGCGATCTCCAGGAGCTGACAGGCATCCATCTGTCTATCAGTTCCGGTAAAGTCTGCCTCAAAATGAAGGACGGAGAGGCCTGTGCTGACCGAGTCCGACATTTCACCAACGGCTACCGCTTCCGCAATGCTGACAGCAATGTCAGCACGATAACAGTGGACGACGCAACTATGGGGTTACATACACTACTGGCCATTAAAATTGCTACACCACGAAGATGACGTGCTACAGACGCGAAATTTAACCGACAGGAAGAAGATGCTGTGATATGCAAATGATTAGCTTTTCAGAGCATTCACACAAGGTTGGTGCCGGTGGCGCCACCTACAACGTGCTGACATGAGGAGAGTTTCCAACCGATTTCTCATACACAAACAGCAATTAACCGGCGTTGCCTGGTGAAACGTTGTTGTGGTGCCTCGTGTAAGGAGGAGAAAATCGTACCATCACGTTTCTGTTTTTGATAAAGGTCGGATTGTAGCCTATCGCGATTGTAGTTTATCGTATCGCGACATTGCTGCGCGCGTTGATTGAGATCCAATGACCGTTAGCAGAATATGGAATCGGTGGGCTCAGGAGGGTAATATGGAACGCCGTGCTGGATCCCAACGGCCGCGTATCGCTAGGAGTCGAGATGACAGGCATCTTATCCACGTGGGTATAACGGATTGTGCAGCCACGTCTCGATCCCTGACTCAACAGATGGGGACGTTAGGAAGACACAACTACCTGCACCAACAGTTCGACGACGTTTGCAGCAGCACGGGCTATCAGCTCCGAGACCATGGCTGCGGTTACCCTTGACACTGCACACAGACAGGAGCGCCTGCGATGGTGTACTCAACGACGAACCTAGGTGCACGAATGGCAAAACGTCATTTTTTCGGATGAATCCAGTTTCTGTTTACAGCATCATGATGGTCGCATCCGTGTTTGGCGACATCGCGGTGAACGCACATTGGAAGCGTGCATTTGTCATCGCCATACTGGCTTATAACCCTGCCTGATAGTGTGGGGGGCCATTGGTTACACGTCTCGGTCACCTCTTGTTCGCATTGACGGCACTTTGAACAGTGGACGTTACGTTTCAGATTTGTTACGACCCGTGGCTCTACCCTTCATTCGATCCCTGCGGAACCCTACATTTTAGCAGGATAATGCACGACAACATGTTGCAGATCCTGTACGGGCCTTTCTGGATACATAAAATGTTCGACTGCTACCCTGGCCAGCACATTCTCCAGCTCTCTCACCAATTGAAAACGTCTGGTCAATGGTGGCCGAGCAACTGGCTCGTCACAATACGCCAGTCACTACTCTCGATGAACTGTGATATCGTGTTGAAGCTGAATGGGCAACCGTGCCTGAACACGCCATCCAAGCTCTGTCTGACTCAATGCCCAGGCGTATCAAGGCCGTTATTACGGCCAGAGGTGGTTGTTCTTGGTACTGATTTCTCAGGATCTATGCACCCAAATTGCGTGAAAATGTAATCACACGTCAGTTCTCGTATAATATATTTGTGCAATGAATACCCGTTTATCATCTGCATTTCTTCTTGGTGTAGCAATTTTAATGGCCAGCAGTATACATTGCGCATATTCGAACTGCCGTTCGAAGTCCCGGCCGCGCTCGTCACTGACACGCTACGGCCAGATGGTATGGTCGTAAGCTGCATTGAAGAGAAGTGGAACACCTTCGAAACCTATCGCTTTCTCAATGGCATCCGACAGGTACGCATTCAACACCTCAAAAACGTGCCGACGTACGTGTTCATCAGCGACTGCAGTGCTATCATTATTTATGATGGAAAACTGCGGATGTGTGCTGGTTGTGGAGAGGAATACCAAGTCCGGCCAAACTGCCTCCAGCGCAACCTTGTCCCAGTGCTGTGTAGGGAACTAGTACAGGCAGCGGTGACGATCCCGCTACCGCTTACGCACGTGAAAGCAGTGGCCGGTCCGCCCATGACGCGGCCTCAGGAGACCGCGACGCCACACGACGAGACGCCCTTACCAGCCAACTCCACCACCGACGTCGTGCCGGGGGCGTCGGTTCCGGACGCCAGCCACATGGCCGAAGGTGCTGACCACGGCGCTTCGACGGGGATGGACACGAGGCCCCGGCAACAACCGTCACTGAGTGTCATAAGAAACGCCGCCTCTCGACGGAAGACGACAAACAGATGGAGTCCATTGCCCTCGTTGACTCACTGTCGCCGACCCCTTCCCCGCTTGGTTACTGGGCTGCTGAAATGTAGGCAGAAGACGCACCAGGCGCCCTTGACACTACTCCGCAACAAGAGATTGGCGCCCCACTTGGGGAGTGCCTAACCCTCTCGGAAGGGGCCGCGTTGTACATGCCTGCCACAAGGGTGGGTAGCCGTGCGTCTCTGTTAACACTGTAGGGGCAATCTTTTGCATCTACATACTCCGCATTAAAATGTCCCAATCCTACCATGTGAATACGACCAACGTCAATGGCAAACACTCTGTCATCAAAACGCACTTGTTCCATGACATGCTTTGGGAAGTGGACATAGATATGATCCTCCTTCAAGAAGTCCACCTGGAGCTGCAATTGAAAATTTACGGGTAGACAACTTACAGCATCCCATGTAGCGACGATGCTGATGGAACTGCCATTCTCTTACGCGACAGCATCCATGCATCTGCGATCTCCACAAGGCCTTGCCATTACGGTGGGAGAAGTCCATATTGTCAACGTATATGTGCCCTCCAGGACATCTCGGCATGGTTAAAGGATCACCTTTTATTCTGACGAAATTGATCGACTCCTGAATGGGAACACAGAACACTACATTATAGGTGGCGATTTTGATAGCTTCCTGGACCGAGAGAACCAAACGCCGCACTACTCTACGTGCTCGGCACTACGGGCACTCGTGAGAGATCTGGCGCTTCAGAACAAGTGGCGTTCCCTCAGTGGGGACCGCCAAGGTTATACACATTTCACCGACCACTCCACCAGCCGGCTCGACTTTATCTACATCTCCCAAGGGCTCCAAGCAGCGAGATGGGATGCAGAGCTGTGGCTGACAGCCTTCACCAACCATTTGGCAAACATCTGTCTGGTGAAACTCACTGGTCAATGCATATACTTAAGCCGTGGTCCTTGGAAACTGAACTTTCCTACCTGCATGAGGATGCATGTCGTCGGGAGATCGCTGCTACATGGGACCTCTGCCTCCAGAGTCTGCACATCCATTCTTCCACTTTACATTGGTGGATTGACCGCACCAAGCTGGCCCTCTGACGCTCATGTGATAAGGCCAAGACAGAGCATCTTGGTACTGGCCAACGTCGGACTTTTATTACACAGCGCTGAGGGAACTAACGACACTGCCACAATCGCGAGACCAACAGGCAGCAGTTAACCGTCTCAAAGCTCGCCTCCTCCATCTCACGACAAAACAGCTTAATTAAGCGAGGACACAGCATACCTTACCCACCGGAATGGCATCCTTATATCACGTCGTCAGTGATAAACGCCACCTCAAGCGCCCACTAATAACATCAGTCGAGATGGCAGCAGGTGGACGCATCGACACGCAGTGTGCTATTGCTGCAGCATTCGTCCAGCATTACAGGACATTTTATGCTGAAGACGCATGGACCATCCACGAGTATGAAGGCATTCTGTGCGATTTGCCTGTCCCCACAGTAGCAGCCCAGCCGACGCCCTGCTAGCTCTCATAACCGCTGAAGACTTAACAGTGGTCTTGGCTCACAGTCCCCGGAACAAATCACCGGAACCAGACAGCTTACCGAATTGTACCGTGCCTTCTATCCCCTGATGGGAGCTCAGTGAATTCAGATGTGTCAAGATATCTTCCGCGCCGATTTTACCATCGCTATGCATTACCTCGAAGGCATCATGATACGAGTTCCAAAACCGAGCGGTTCTCAGCATTATCACAACTGCTGTCCTCTTACGCCCCTGAACATGGATTATAAGCGTTTCTTCTGAATCCGTCGCACACATCGTCAGGCCACAATCGGCCACATGATATGTCTTGACCAGACATGGTAAGGGGGCGACGACAACATCCACAGGGCACTTGGCGACCTCACGGCGCTGGTGGCGGCCTGCGGCCTCCGAGGCGTCCTTCTCACCATCGATTTCGATCACGCCTTTGACGGTATCGACAGCACTTTTTTTCGCGCCGTACTTGAACACTTGGGTGTCTTGCAGATATCGCCAAAGGTAATCCTACGTTCATTCCATGGGGCTGCCAACAAGCCAAACACATCTTCTTGGATAGTCAGTGCAACAGGGAGTCCTTTATCTGGAATCTTATTCAGGATGGTCCTCGAAACCATACTGCACTGCCATCGCCAACTACTGGAGCCTTCCGCATGGGAGACGTGACCTTCCGATTCAGTGCCTTTGCTAATGAAGTGGGGCTGTTTGTGCGGTCGGGCGACGAAATCCAAAAGATGCTGCAGAGATTGTGTCCCTACGGGGCGGTATCATGTGTAGCGGCACCACAGTTTAGGATGGGGGAATTTGGTTTTGTGCGATATTTGGAGCACGAGCTACAGCCAGGTGTGGGCCCGATTGCAGTAAGTTACGCATACCAGCAGTTGCGCAGTGCAATGGACGCCACAAGGCCGCCGAACCACTGAAAAGAGTAAACGCAACGGTTCGCATGTCGCAAGCTATAGGCAGAAGGGGCCCACTGGCACAACCAGGGTGCGGCGCATACACGACACGAAGCAGTGTGCTAGTAAAACAGAGCCGCTCAGCCGAGTATAAATAGGTGTGGCAGCTCTCCTGGATGGCGGGGTGTATCACACCACTGGGCGACACTTGGCAACAAATGGGGTGACAGTGTCCCAGTCCACGGTGGGTCGTTGGTACGACCCTCTGAGGCAGATGTGGGATCCATAGCCAGCCAGGTTGAGCCACTCTTCAGCTCACAACCGCGGGCAGTCGTCTTGTCTCTCGACACACGCCGGTCCGAGGCGAAGGCCACAGGTTCGGACGCTAGATCGGGAGCAGTCGTAGCCGCCGCGTTCTCAGCTACGCTAGCAAGGAAGAAGTAGCAGCGGGACCGGCCTATGGCTCCTGGCAGAGCAGCGCGGAGTCAACAGGGAAGATGACGGCTGAGTCGGCTGCCAGCGCAGCCATCCTGACGTAATCGGAACAAGTCCGGCACGACACAGCGCTGCGTTGCACACGCCGCTGGGGTGCTTACTCAGCATTATGGGGCCTGGGACGCAGACCGCGGTGAACGCAGCACTGCAGTGGAAATAAATAAATCATTTGAAAAGCTCGGCCGAGTTTTAATACGGCACCACCTGGCACCCATCCACTACATTTGGTGTCAATACGCCGCATTTGGCGTCTGAAACCACAACACAGGCAATGTTGTCAGCATGCGCGAAACAACGGACCCTGATGTCGGAAGAGGCCTTCTCTGACCTACAGCTATCCCCTTCCAGAAAGTTCCCACACTGACCACGTTGGGAGTGCAGTTCTACAGTATACTTCACTGAACTGCGACAGCCACATATCGCCGGCTGCTACACCGGACAGGTGCGTTCCTTGATGACAGCAAATTCCCCAACATGGATATGATTCTCCGGGCTTATTACGTCAACACTTACCTAGCGTCCACACTTAATTATTTTTCGCACTTTCTTCCCCTATCTGTCACTATGGCCCATAGTTTCCAGGCGACGTACGGACATATTGTGAGCACAAGTCACATATTCAAAGTCTGCCACAATACTTCTCTGCTTCCATAGCCGAGCGCGGGCTATATATCTTTGGAAGATGTGATTCTCGTGAACTGCGGACAGCACCAGCTTGAAGAGGACACTGCTTCAGATCATTGCCCCTCAGATCTTCGATGACGTTTTGCCATGGGCCACACAGCTCTGTCTCTCACCCATCCGTGATTTCCTGGTCGAAATGAGATCCATGTCAGAGAATCCTGCAGTGACCAGGGCGCCAAGCACGAGACACTATTACCGCATCTACCAAGCACGACAACCCCACCAATATCGAGCACCAACACCCAACTGCCCACTGGACCAGGGTGTGGCGGGCTGTCTACACCCCATACCTGCCACATACACTCGTTCCTTGTGGTATGTGGTGGATATGATTAGGGTGATGTTTGGTTTCTGGTGCTCAACTGCGCGGTCATCAGCGCCTGGTCACATTCCCAATCTCAACACAGTCCAATCTCGCCATTTCCATGAATGATGAGAACAACACAAACATCCAGTCTCCGGGGAGAGAAAATCCCCAACTCGGCCGAGAATCGAACCCGGTATCTTGTGATGCAGAGGTAGCAACGCTAGCTACCAGGCCACGAGCCGCGGACGTATGTGGTCGTGAACAGTGAACTATCCACACGCCAGCGCCTCCACTACATTCCATCTCACGAACGACGCTCTGTCCTCACACTGCGGAGTCGTCAATTAGGATGAGCACCGCTTGACCTGTACTGCGATGGGCAGCTGCTGGGATCTAATACAACGTGTGCTGGCGCTTGTGTTGCGACGGCAGCCAGAATGTATCACGGCAGACGAGCTCCTACGCCCCAGATACTTTTTACTTTCCCACTGCCAGAACGAATGCCTCAACTAGCAGAAGGGCATGGTGCTGCACTACATTTTGCCATCCGCGCCCCAAAGCGCCCTCGACTTGTAAATCCACCTGACGCCGACTCATGAGGCGTTCCGCCGCCAAGCATTACATCGAGCACGATTATCGAATTATTTAGGAGCATTATTCTAGGATCCTGTTGCCCACTGAGCGGTTGCGAGTACTAGGAGACACATCTGAAGACGATTCACGGCATGTGATTGATCATCTGAGAAAACAGTTTAGAGAGAGCCCAGTCCATTAATTTGTGTGAAAACGACTCGGAAGCTTCTTGTGGCGGTAGAAATACCCGATTACAAAAAAAAAAAAAAAAAAAAAAAAAAAAAAAAAAAAAAAAAAAAAAAAACGATGCAACATAAAAATTAACAAAAATAAAGTACGTACTTACCAACAGCTAAATAAATTTGTTCATATAAATCTTCCTGTAAGACCCCTTTCCTTCCTTGACTCTGAGAGGGTGGGAATGGGGCCTTGGGGACAAGCCTCGGAAGACCAACCCTGCCCTCTTTGCCCCCGACCCTCGTCCCGGGCTTAATAAAACAAAACGAAAAAGTGGCTAGCGTTCGAGATTCGTAAGTTGAACGTATATAAGGCGACGGCTTGATTCTCGCTTCAAACTTGACTGTTTGATCTATATTTTTTATCATTGGTCATATTATTTAATTTATATGATATTTGAGAGGTATTTTAATTTAAAAAAGACGACGTGTATTTGCATGAAGCCGGCCGCTGTGACCAAGCGGTTCTAGGCGCTTCAGTCCGGAACCGCGCTGCTGCTGCGGTCGCAGGTTCGAATCCTGCCTCGGGCATGGATGTGTTGATGTCCTTAGGTTAGTTAGGTTTAAGTTGTTCTATGTCTAGGGAACTGATGACATCAGATGTTAAGTGCCATAGTTCTTAGAGCCATTTGAACCATTTTAGTTGCATGAAATTTTCGTGACGTTCATGTTATTTGAGTGCTTACTATGAGGGTAATCCCAAAAGTAAGGTCTCCTAGATTTTTATAGGTACATACACCTGTTTATTTCTACAATAGCTCACATCAGTTTACAGCTTGAACATTCAGTTATTTTTCGACATAATCGCCATTTCTGTCGATGAAATTTTGTAGATGCTGTGGCAGTTTTTGTAAGCCCATGTCATACCACCTCGCAGCCATGCTGTTCAGAAAGTTACGAACCTCTTCATTTACCTCGTCGTCGGAGCTGAATCGCTGGGAAAACAATTAACGATGACGGGTACTTTGAGGCTCTGAAAACACTCAAAAGGGCAATTCTGAACTGGAGAAGAGTAACGTTGACCAAGGGCGTACACATTCTCCATGACAACGCCCGCCCACACATCGCTCGGCAAGCCGTTGCTCTCCTGCGACAGTTTCAGTGGAACATAATCACCCACACACCCAATAATCCTGACTTGGCGCCCAGTGACTATCACCAGTTCCCTAGGTTAAAAGAACATTTGGCCGGAAAGCGATTCAGCTCCGACGACCAGGTGAAAGAAGAGGTTGATAACTTTCTGAACGGCGAGCTGCTATGATATGGGCATACAAAAACTGCCACAGCGTCTACAAAGAAGCATCGGCAGGAATGGTGATTATGTCGAAAAATAGCTAAATGTTCAAGCTATAAACTGATGTAAACCACTGAAGAAATAAACAGGTCTATGTACTTATAAAAAAAAGGAGGACTTACTTTTGGGATTACCCTCGTATTTTTAATTAAATTTAATTATAACAAACGTATTTATAACTATCTACAAGTAAATGAAGAAACGCATAGAGTTTTCCTGAAAATGTGTATGCGTCTCGTGATTTGCGAAATCCCTTATTCATGCGATGTGGTAAGGTACCCGGAACTACGTTGCCCCTCGATGCTTCGAGCTGCAGACACAGAGGCTGGTTCCATAGGTCAGTTAACTTGCATAGCGGTGAGACGTTGCTAATGTAGCAAGAATGAACAGTGTAGGTGCAAATTTCTGAAAATCATAGAATTTACACTTGTACAACAAAAATGAAGGTTTGACCGGGAGTCGAATTGTCGCCTCAAAAATGGTTCAAATGGCTCTGAGCACTATGGGACTCAACATCTTAGGTCATCAGTCCCCTAGAACTTAGAACTACTTAAACCTAACTAACCTAAGGACATCACACACACCCACGCCCGAGGCAGGATTCGAACCTGCGACCGTAGCAGTCCCGCGGTTCCGGACTGCACCGCCAGAACCGCACGGCCACCGCGGCCGGCAATTGTCGCCTCATGCGCGTTCATCTTACGAAGCTAGAACGCTGATCTTTTTTTTTTTTCTTTTGTTTCATGTCTGTCATTGTACATTTCATATGACACCCATTGGAGTACATCTTTGATCCATGCACTCGGTTCTTTTTTTTTTTTTTTTTTTTTCAAAGGGCAGCTACTCCTCTGATCGAACACGCCGAGCTACCGTGCCAGCAGACAGTTGACCTCCATCAGCTCTAACGTCTGGCACCTTCGCATAAACACATCATTTACATAGTAGACGCATAAAACTCCTCTTCCGATTTTCTCGGAATTACCCGAGCACTGTACCTTACTACTAGCCCATTATCTTGTTTTAATAGCCTACAAAAGGCGTACAAAGTTTGAACTCAATCCGTGATCCGAACGTAGTGGCTTCGATTTGTTAATCAGACGTCCTGCGAGAAGTGGGATGAAAGAGTACAGGTCTGTCCTCGTGGAGCAGGCATTTAATCGCTCTCAGACCGTGTTGCCACTGATGCAGACACACACACCACGTACCCCAGACCGTGGCAGTAGCGAAATTTGCACAGTGCCAAAGGGCGGTTTAGTGACGCCATCTGCACAGTCAGTGTGCTCCTCGGGCAGGGGACTCGACGAGAGTGCACCCGCGCACACCATGACATTGCTGTGCGCCCACCATTTACGGGCTCAAGCGTCATTCATGATCACGCTATTCCAGAAACAAAAGGGCGCCAGTTACGGTTTTCCTACTCAGTGTTAATTGAGTATGCTGTTACACGGTGAACCATTCTGTAAGGCAAGTTCTCGTAGACTACACTATCGCATCTTAATACAGAAATGGAGTTTACCATCTTCATCTACATCTACATCCATACTCCGCAAGCCACCTGACGGTGTGTGGCGGAGAGTACCCTGAGTACCTGTATCGGTTCTCTCTTCTATTCCAGTCTCGTATTGTTCGTGGAAAGAAGGATTGTCGGTATGCTTCTGTGTGGGCTCTAATCTCTCTGATTTTATCATCATGGTCTCTTCGCGAGATATACGTAGGAGGGAGCAATATACTGCTTGACTCTTCGGTGAAGGTATGTTCTCGAAACTTTAACAAAAGGCCGTACCGAGTTAATGAGCGTCTCTCCTGCAGAGTCTTCCACCATAGGTGACTGTACAGAGTGGATCTATTATTTACTAATTGTAACGTTTAAAACAATAAAGCGCTAATTATCAGTTTATTAATTGTAACGTTTAAAACAATATTGTGCTATATTACTTTCGCTTTACGGCCTTTTTACGGAGCAGATCATTATGAAAAGAAATTCGTGACCCCTTGGACCGAACCTATACAGATTTAACATACAGGCAGAAACTAGAACTTAATTCAGGCACCACGATATTATACCACACCGGCGCAAAAACGGTCCTGTCGCAGCACAAAAGAGCCGAAAATGCTGCTGTTTGAAAGAGCCTGATTGGAAATTTGTGTACCTCGTTCTATCTTCCTCAGCAGCTTTAAAACTTATCCCGAAACTTTTGGCATGCGAAACTATTGGCGCTCTTTTTAACATGCGACTCACCTCTCACTCCCAGAAGCTCTCTTAATTGGAACTCGCTCATACGCACTAGTCCATCGTAGTAAATCGCTCATGTTCGTCCACTCACACTTGCCCAGCCTTCCTCGCTCGCTCATTCACCCTAGCTCATTCTCACTAAATCATTGTGTCTTTTGAACACATTATGGGAGTGACAGTGATCAATATGTTACAAATATTTGCTATTAAAAACAGTTTTGACCACAAAATATTTAGTAAAGTCACCGGTTTTGACCACTACTGTGGTCATCTTCAGACCTACAAGTCGTATACAAAACTTTAATTAGAGGGCTACAGACATTAAAGAAAATACATGAAGTTGTAAAGCTATAAAACGATGAATTGACAATGAGTAAGAATCTCCTTCTGCTAAAGAATCACTACTGGAGAAATCAGTGCATGTCTTACTATATATAATGCAGGCTCCGCCCACTTCTGACGGTATGATGTCATTACTAACGAATGAGTTATAGGTCGAATAACAATGTAAAATTTCTTAGTTAAAAGAACATTGTCAAGAAATAAAAATTAACACACACTAAATTTAGCTTATTTAACAGCTATCGACAATGAAGAACCGTTAAAAATATTTAAACATGTAGGGTAAATGAACTTCGTTTTGACAGAACATGAGTTGCCCTCTCAAGGTCTGTTAGTGAACCATTTGGAACCACTGGTTGCCATGGCGAAGTTGAACGCCATTCCAAAGATGAGCCAGCAGGCTTCTTTCCAATGAAGTTGTATAAAGTCGATAGGCAAACTAGTGGTTGCCATGGTGAAGATAAACGCCAGTGCAAAGAGGTGGCAGAGGGTTTCTTTCTAACGATGTTGTTGCGAAAGTGCAATGGCAAAGACTGTCACGTCAAACGATGTACTATTGAGCAGCAACATGTCTTTATTGAAACGATTTTCAATGAGTAAGCTGCAATAATCTTTAGCCGACATGCTGCAAAGATATGATACGAAGTAGTTGTGCATATTTATGAAGTTCGTATGTAGATTGCATTTTTTAAAATTACATGTGACAATTTTTAATATGGCATTGCTATTACTTAAATTGTATGCCAGTCTTATAAACAAATAAAAATAATAAAAATGGAAGGAATTTAAAATTATAATACTATGAGCTGTAGTGTCAAAAATAAAAGGATGTGAATTAGCAATATGCAGTCTAAAAGCATATAAGCAGACATTCTAAAACAGATAGTGGGTCATAAATAATGTTTGGTGAAATAAAATTACAAAGTAAAGATAAAATATTTCCTAAACGTCTTAATAATTTTAAAACCGAAGGACAGAAGAGCGAACGTAACTAAAGCAGATCATCGAAAAGCTCAAAGAAATGTTTGTCTTTGAATTGAAGTTGTTCGTTTAAAACAGATAACGGATTATTTTTGTGAATTGAAAAGATTTCAATTTCTTCTAAAGTATTTAGCAGCAGTCCTTTTGGCACAGTATGTAATATTTTCAAATTGTTACAGATGAAACCCTCAGAACGATTGTATCCATCAAGATGTTGACCAAATATTGATTTGGTGCGTGCACTACCAGTAGTATGTTCTTTAAAACGTGTTAGAAAGTTACGGCCAGTTTGGCCAATATACTGTTTCTCACGGTCATTACATTGTATTTTGTTTTATAGCTTCATAACTTTATGTATTTTCTTTAACGTGTGTAGCCCTCTAATTAAAGCTTTGTATTCGACTTGTAGGTCTGAAGATGATCCCAGTAGTGGTCGAAACCAGTGACCGTACTAAATAAATTGTGATCAAGACTGTTTTTAACAGCAAATATCTTTGTGTCTCTCTAGCTGCCACTACCTCCCGTCACACAGCCACAGCCTCCTTCGTTCTGTCTCCTCTTACTGTCACTGCCTTTGTTTCGCTCTCTCTTACTGCTACTGTCTCATTGATTCATTCCCGTGGCTGTGACTCTTCTCACTGTCACTATCACCCTCTTTCTCGTTGTCATTCTCATAGATTGTCCCTCATTTCTACAGTCTCTCACCCACTTCTTCTTTCTCCGTCTCTTTCCTCCTCTCCCACTGGCAATGTCTCCTTCATTCTTTTCCTAGCACTGTTCTCGCATTATCAACTTTGTTCCACTGCCACTGTATCCATCTCTTTCTCCCACACTACATTGACTCCTTCGCTCTCTCTATACCACAAACACTGTCTATTATCTTCCAGTATTTATTACTTCTCCGCTTCTGTCACAGTGTCACACTGCCCCTGTCTCCTACTCTCTCTGCATAAAAAACAGTAGTTATGTCCGCATGTCAAAATTCTTGGGAAAATTTTTAAAGGTTCTGAGGAAGGTAGAGTGAGGAGGCTGGTGTCCAAATGATCAGTCAGAGTCTGTTAAATAGGAACATATCTGCCTGTTTTGTGCTCCGGCGGGAGCTTTCTTCCGCTGGTCCCCTTCTCTTCTCTACTGCAGGAGGCCACGTCACTCATACGAAAAGAACTTAATGGGGCAGCGAAATTTATATGGCTTACTGATATGAAATAGAAGTCATGCAAAAGTAATTTTACACCTCAGACCGGGTTTTACGCGCTCAAAAATTCTGCATGTGCTTCAGTACTACAATGTGTCGTTCCCAGAAACCTTCTGATGATAACAGAGACACTTTGTGACATACTCATATTTCTGCGCTCTACGTCATTTTGGAAACTACGTTTTCGCCTTACTGTGTATTTTACGTATATAGGTATGGTAAGTTTGACCCTCTACATCTCGGAAACGGATAAAGATACCCGAAAATTTTCAGGGCTGTTTCAGATTGTAATCTAAAGTAAAAATCGTTAAAATTTTAGCCACCTGCTGTTCATAGTCGTCGTGGAATACGTGGCTCGGTATTGGTACGAAAAAGGGTAGAAATACTTACTTTGGGGTTGTGTAAGATATTTACCAAGAATTAATAAAGATTATCGGGAACGGGAAGATGGCACTACTGGATATATGCGTAGAGAATAAACCGTTAAAGTTAGAGAGATTTTCTGCGGTCATTTGTTATTTATATTGCACCGCATACCGGGTTTTACGTGGGTATTTTACAGGTACGAGTAGAGTACCTTCCAACCTCTGTATCTCGGAAACGTAAAAGAACATCAAGAAAATTTTCAAGGTTTTTCGAGATCGAGATCTCAGGAAAATATGTTAAGAATTTCAGCTGTTTGCTGTACATAACCAACTTGGATCCGCGGTTCGGTTGTGATACGAAAAAATATTAAAGAAACCCTTTTTTGATGTGGATTTCTGACGAACTGCCATTGAACAAATGGTCTCTCTTCATGCACCTTAAGGCCCACCGTAGACCACATTAAATGCCAAAAGAACCGACTACTTTACTCGATTTGTCCAAGCCGTCGTGTGGCGAGGGCCTCCCGTCGGGTAGACCGTTCGCCTGGTGCAAGTCTTTCGCTTTGACGCCACTTCGGCGACTTGCGCGTCGATGAGGATGAAATGATGAAGATTATGACAACACAACACCCACTTCCTGAGCGGAGAAAATCTCCGAACCAGCCGGGAATCGAACCCGGGCCCTTAGGATTGACCTTCTGTCACGCTGAACACTCAGCTACCGGGGGCGGACTGCCCAAGCAGTGTAATACTTGGACGCTGTACTCTAAGCCAGTGACACTACGATGATCCTTGTGTTGAGTATGCGACTGATCCTTAACCCAAGGGCTGTCCAAAACACTTGACAATAAGTTTCTATCACTAACAGAACCCGACGTATGAGCACACGAAGAATCGCGTTTCTATGGGCGGCTTTTTGAAACAGATGAGGCAGCGCTTGCTATCGCATGCCTACCATTTTCCTTGGATCAGAATTGTACGCAGCTAAGTACAGAACAGCTCACTTACCCCATGTTGTGAACCATGGATGAAGAGCAACAGCCAGATTCCGTATTCCCAGATTTCCGAAAATCGTTTGGCACAGTGCCCCACTGCAGGCATCTAAAGAAGGTGCGAGGACACGGAATAGGTTTCCATGTATGTGAGAGATTGTAAGAATACTTGAGTAATCGAACTTAGCACCTTGTCCTCGAAGGCGAGGTTTCACCAGAGGCAAGGTTACTGTCAGGAATGCCAAGGGAAGTGTTATAGGACCGCCGTTATTCTCCAAGAGTACATGATGGGCAGGAATCTCCGACTGCTCGCTGATGACTCAGTAGTCCAAGGGAAGTGTCGTCTTTGAATGACTGCAGGGTGATACAGGATGACGAAATTTCTGTTTGTTGTGATGAATGGCAGCTTGCTCTAAGAGCAGAGAAAACTAAGTTACTGCGGAAAGCAGGAAAAGAAATCCTGTGATGTGTAAATACAGTATAAATGGTGTACTGCTCGATCCATCGCGTTGTTAAGATATCTAGGACTACCATTGCAGAGCGATATGAAATGGAATGAGCACGTAATGACGGTGGTAGGGGAGGCGAACATTCGTCTTCAGTTTATTGTGTGGATTTTGGGAAAATCCAACTCCACTATAAAGAAGACAGGATATAGTGCAGCAATGCAACTCGCTCTTGAGTACAGAGAAGGGTTGCTACATTTGTTAGTCTTAGGTTCGATCAACAAGCATGTAACATGGAAGTGCTTCGGAGACTGAAACAGAAATGTCAGGAGCCAAGCCGATGTTCTTTTCTAGGAACACTATAGAGAAAATTTAGAGAACCGATTTTGTAGCTGACTGTAGAACGTGTCTCCTGTCGCCGACGTATATTTCGCGTAATGAACTCTAACACAACAGAAATTAGTGGCCGTGAGGACGTATATTGACTCTCTCCTATAGTGAATAATTCCACGTAATCTGCAGATGACTTAATTTGTATTGTCTTTTCTTTACCTTTTGCGTATTTCGCATATGGCTGCATTATCAAATAAATTTGTAGATACTACAGGTGGTGAGTCAACTTACGAATACAATATCGGAGTATAAAGGTCAGTTAACATATATATATTTAATGTGTAATTGGAATAGAAGCCCATATTGCATCAGTGAGTGAAAGCTGACTGTCTATAAGTTGCTCCATTGTCACAAACCAAGTAAGTCTTCCTCGAGGAGTATTTTTGTGTCAAATACTTTCAACAGCTAGCATGACAAGGTGTTCTGTTTGATGCTTTATGTTTCCAGCGTAATAATTGTTAGTCTATGATGTTACTTGTATTTCATTGATCAAATAATTTTATGATCATTTTCATCTACCATAATCTTTTGTTTTAGTTCACTGTGTGTTTTTTATTCGTAGTCGTTTCCCAAAATGTTAAAATTTGCTAGAAAATCAACGAACGCTGCAAGAAAAATGAGGTAGCCTGTTCTAGGTGCAAAATACGTCCATCATGTATCTGTAAGCAATGGAAGACAGCAAGTCGCAGCGGGAAAGATGTTCCTCACCTATCTTCAAGCTGCCTCCGTTTGGATCACGGATCCAATGGGGCTAAACAAACGTACGCGCTGCTTACTCGACGCTGGAAGCCCACGAAAATTTATCAGCACTAGTTCAGTCAACAGCTTGCAATTGCGAGTCATCACCAACCAACCATTAGCTGTTACAGGAGTTGAGCCACTACATTCCAAGTCAACAGATATCAGGTTTGCTCACATCAAGTTAGCACGAGTCTGGAAAAATAACCCACTGACTTTCTCTGTTTTAGGAAGTGGGAACACGTACGCATCATTTCAAGTTTCTCCGCAAAATATTACTTGCTGAACCCAAGTCTGACGAGCATCAGTGCTTTGTTGAGATTCTGACAGATGGAGGCTAATGCTGGAAAATAATAAAAGACGACACCCGAACATGCCCTGATGATTCTCTCGTTTTCCTTCCTTCGACATTTGGATCGACTTTGTGTGGGCAGAGGTGTTGCACAACTGTCAGGCATGTCACTCTGTCTGTCAGGGGTGTTATTGTGAGCTACAACTAAGAGTGTGCGTCGTTATACAAGAACATGCGACCCTTGTGGGGACTGATGCCAATAAAACATCCGTCTCATCGAAGAATACTGCCATTTTGTACGAATTCCACTATACGTTTCAAACAGAAGACGGACGAAGATCATTGTCATTACTAAGAAAGAAAGATGTGGACGTTTCTTTGAATCCTTGCAACGTAGAAAAGCATTTCATACGTTGATAAAGAAAATGCTCCAAATACACTTATTTTGTGGGATGTATCATTCTCAGATGTGGCTTTACATTCAGAGTGAGAAAGTCGAAAGGATCAGGTTGCAGGACATTACAGATGATGAGTTCTTCCTGCCTATAACGCATTGAAGAGAGAAGGACTGGGTAATAGAAAGTGAAGCATTGTTTTCAATACTACTATAAAGTGACTGAGTGTGCCGTCCCCTAATCAATAATAAAAGTTTGAGTTTCTCTATTTAACATGAATTTTGAGAAAGAGATTAATTGCACTCGAGATAAGTACCAAAACATCAAATTTGTTCTTGCTTGCAAAGTGGACGATGTCGGAATCAAATTGTTGCAGCGTGGTGATTTAACTACGGGATATAATTCTATTTACAGTACAATATTTGTTTTGACATTCGTCTGGCTTTCAATTGTGTAGATACCTTTAATGACGTTTTTTGGATTTTGACGTCAGAGGAAGGTGACATGTAAGTGCCGCGTTTATTCAAAGGACAGAGGAGAGCGCTTTTGATTTATTCTGTTTTGTTGACCGAAGAAAAAATGCTACACTGTGTAATTGGTACACTAATCCAGTTCTGTCACGTGATAACGTCCACGAGAGTAGTTTAAAGTCACACAGAGAACACAAATAAGGCTTTGCTATAGGACCCTCTCAGACGGCATTGTGTATGATTGACTTTGCCGAATTAATTGAAAACACGTAGATTTGAACAGCCGCACGGTAGACAATAGTGTGGTGCGTAAATAATTAGCGGAGATTTAAAGACTCGCCCGTGCTAAGTTTTAAAATATTGAATTTTGAAATAATCGGCAATACGGAGTAGCTTATTGATTTCGTTGCTAGGTTACATGAATCATTCAGCACAATCACAGTTGTATACGTAATCACACTATTTAAGACGAGTGGATGCAGAGTGACTGCAATTTTATTTCAGAAGGATCAATAAACCGCAGTTTGACATGTTCAATGTTGTTCGATTTTCTCAACGTAAAACGAATCTTTTGAACTTTGAATGCCAGTACACTACATACCTGTCGGAATTTTGGTGAGGGTGACCAAACTTTCATTTTTTTTAAAGTAAGGAAATTGAATTAAAAATACAAATCCATACTAGGACATTAACTGAATAGTCACGCTTACCGAAACTCTACGTGCCGTTCTCCCTCGCTCCTTCCCTGAGACGAGCAAGCCGGAAGACAAGAAGACACAACGCCAAACAGTTCACGTGGTGATGCGAAAGAAGGAGGGGAAAAAGTGGTTCACTACGTCTCAGGAAAACATTTTATCCTCACTTAATGACACTTCGGATTCCGGATCAAATTTTCTGCCTGAAACATTGTCAACATTATTTCACTTCAGGATGTTGCAGTAGGCAATCGATGGAGACGACACTCCAGCATTTTTTACAAATGTTTACGAAGACTTAATGAGATTTGTCTGGTTGCTTGTCGAGAAGAGAGAAGATGCAATTCGACAAACTACGAAAGACATTCTCATTTACAGGTTTACAGTTTTACCAGCTGGACTTACAAGCAGCCCAATTCTCCTCTCTGCAACGATGCTTAGGGGCATATCTTCTATTGCAGGGGAACTCATCTATAAAGATAGTTTAATGGACGACTTCGCTACCACTTGTGGGAACGACAGTGAAGTGATATCCACATAAGCCCACCGCACAAAAAGTCAGTAGCCCCGGAGTAACCCCACTGCGCTCGCACTGGTGAATCGTTAAGCCTTTTCTGATGGCCCAGCACTCGAGCGACGAGAACGCAGCGCCTCTGGGTGAACGTAAGGCAGTAGCGATCAGTGAGACATTTATGTTTCAAGGGGACATTGTACGTAAACACGGGTAAATGTATGGACGTGACCGAGTGATAAAAAGGGAAAATTGTGTGTGTCTGTGCGTGAAGTTGCTGGATTTACTGGTGTTTCGCGGCGGACTGTTCCATGTGTCTACAAGCCGTGGTGTAAGACACGTGGCCACGAAACACAACGTCAGAATTATGGTCGCTAAAATATCCTGATTGCGATGGACTGGAGACTCCACGACTTGTGAATGAAGATCACTTCCAAACCTGACGCGAATTACTGCAGATACAGAATGAAGGAACATCCAAAACAGTTAGCGAGAGAACTTTGGAACGGGAACTTCATGAAGTGCATATTTGGCCTCGTAAGAGGTCACTGCTCACACAGGCACGTAAAGACAACAGCAATGTTCATCGGCACGGAAGAATATGTGAGAGGTTCCCTCAACTCTCTCCCACTCTATTACATCTCGGTGGGCGTGCATGATCACTTGACTTGAACACTTTGGATAATCTGTGGGACCTGTCGGAACATCGGTAAAAACTCCGACATCGACATAACCGCAGTTAGGCGGGATTACGCGTTCAGATCCTCAGCGAGTGGTTTAATCCGGATGAGATGTACAACGATTTGACTAGTTTTGAAAACAGAAGCCGCCATTAACTCGCGACCAATCTCACGCGATGACGGCGAAGCAGCGATAAAGGCTGCAGAATGACTGCGTGAAGAGATGGGGGAACAGGTAACTGCCCCAGCTCAAGATCTTTCATGAAGTAAAGCCCTTTTAAATGTACAGTGGGAGGTACTGTACTCTTGCAGGAAGACAGACAGCCGAGGCACCTGTGGAAGAAAGACCGCAGTGTTGAAAGAAAACCAGATAGAGATGGAATAGTGCGGGAGTTAGTTCTGCAAACCACAGACGGAGGATATATTAGGCGCCTGATGGAATTGGTCATCCCGACGGAAGTTGGGCCGAGCGGTTCTGGGCGCTTCACTCCGGAATCGCGCTGCTCCTACGGTCGCAGGTTCGAATCCGGCCTCGGGCAAGGATGTGTGTGTTGTCCTTGGGTTAGTTTGGCTTAAGTAGTTCTAACTCTAGGGGGATTATGACCTCATATGGTAAGTCCCTGTTGGTAACGTTGATTGTTGCCGACTTACGTGGTGGGCCTTAATCAAAATGATACTTCATTTTATTTTGATTTACAATTAAATGCTTTTGTGAAGTTCTTTTTTTAACAATAATAATCTTCAGTGGAATTAGACTCGCTGACTCTTAAAGCATGAACATCTAAATTGAACAATGTAATAAACTTTTCATATTAATTTCCTCGGCTAGTCAGTTCACTTTAAAGCAAAAAATCTTTAGTTATTAATTACAATTGCGGCCCACACACGCGCGAGAGTATTTTCCATTACCTCCGTCAGCCATTGCATTGTAGTCGAAGTCCTGGCTCTGGCCCTCGGCTGTTGTACTGAAAATAAGAATCTTAAAGCTACGTATTTTCTGCAACGTCGGGCAGCTGTGGGGAAAAATGTATATTACGTTAATAGCGGGCGAGTTCTTCGCTTCCGCAAATTTTTTATAAGTTAATATCGCCACGTAATGGCGTCGTTGGCTGCATCGGCCGCTGCGATTGTTGCGCTGTAGATTACTCGAATGCAGGTTAATTCAAGGAAGGCGGACATGAAATTGGGATCACCTCTTACAAATTAAAAGTGAACAATACTATTAAATCAATATATTATCTGCTTAATTAGTACAAATATGCTTACATTTGCCAGCACTCGCAAGATGTCCTTCTACACGCAACCAAGACGAAAGAAGAAGTGAAGACGTCTAAAAAATTAACAAAAGAGCGTATCTTGTCGTCTCTTTAGATCATTTTGTTATATTTCTTTGTCCTTGAAACTTACACGGAGAAATTATTATTTTACAGGTACCTGAGAAAAATGTATATTATTCAATTTTTAAATGTATCTTCTTTCTAAATACTGTTTTTTAAGTCTTTTCGTATTATTTCACTGGGGACGCTAAACAGGGTTGAACTGAACAGGATGGAGAGCCTGTTCAGGATCAAACAAATACTTTGTTATTCATCCCTCATATCGTTTATCTTTTACTTGAGACAAAACTAATGCTGTGAAAACTAAACGTGGAGTCCTGTTAGTTAATACACGACGTATATCACATATAAACTACAGAGAAAAATGTAGATGAACACACAAATTATGTTGTTACCGGAAGTTTCGTGCTGCTGAAGACCTGATTTATTCAAATTACTATCTACTTCGGATGATAACAAAAACAGCAACTGGAGTCGAGATGAAATGCGAACAAAAGTTACAAGCTGACACCGGATAATTGGTGATTACAAACCTGTTAACATTATATACGTCCAGAACTCCGCTACTGACTGAACGCCTACCACTGAAACTTCGATTACTGTGTGTGTTATCAAATAACAACAAATAAAGGCTCTGATTTAAGTTAGGTTAATGCATTTCCAGTGAAAATTGAAAAGATTGGAGACCGGGAGTCGTTTCGGACCTAATGAGGATGGAATTCAACAACCAGCAGCCACTTGACTTTCACGATAGATGTGTGGTTGGAGTATGTGTAAGATTAGGGGACAAAAAAGTGGCACTTACATTCGGATTCGGTCCCGCAATTTTGTGACGATATCCTTCTACATTAACCATTGCCTCTGTCAATAGTTTCTTTGTGCATCAGTCAGAAGGCTCAATAAAAGGTCTGATGATTGCTTAAATTTTTGAAAATGAATATTTTCCTTGTTTTTGATATTGTCTGACCTTTTATAGCGGGCGATGCAGCGCATGTGACGGAGAGTTCCGAGTACACCGCCATTTCATTACGAGGCCGTGAAGAGTACGTGCAGCCTTGGAATTTTAGGAACTTTGCAACGGACACGAGGCAAACTCAGCTGATAGTGCAGTGACCGATGAACATTGAATGGACAGTCGTTTCCTGGTTTAAATATATTCTTACATCCTAGATCTCTGCCGCACGGGGTAGCCGCGCGGTCTGTTGCGCCTTGCATTGTCCGTGTGGCTCCCCCCGTCGGAGGTTCGAGTCCTCCCTCGGGCATGGGTGTGTGTGTTATCCAAAGTGTATGTTAGTTTAAGTTAGATTAAGTAGTGTGTAGGCTTAATGACCGATTGTAACCCGCCGAATGGCGGAGCCCAAGATCGAACTTACAACGACAACGGATCGAACTGTACCAACGTCGCTATGAGGTTAATGTATGGCTTCCTGTCGCGCAAAATACTTGGGCGAACCAATCGACCACTACAGCTTTAATTAGGTGCAGTTTTTAATTTTACAGTCGAAGCTATGACTGCGGATCGCTATCTGATTTTAGAAGATTCCTGTCGTAGTGGAGCGCCGGGAGACTATTCGAAGCCTAGCTCGCACCGTAATCACACTCTCAAGGAACAAATTGAAGAAAGATCATCCCCAGTATAATTACTACTGCGGCAACCTCAACCACTGGCTATGCAGCCGGCTCGAATATCGAATAATGAAAGACAGCACCCTTACTTTACACAACGTCGAGATCGAACGATGACAGGATGACACTGCGAATACACACATCCAAACATTCTAATGACAATGATCACCAATATCAAGCGGTAATTACGAGATAGGCTGATTTACACAACAACTCTCGTTATCTAAGCTACTGGTCGAATCCAAGCATCAAATCTCTTTAAATACAGCACCTGTTTATATTATGTCGAGATAAATGCCCATCTAGCTTGCAATTGTTCTCCCACACAACGAAATTCTCACAACGTCGTACATTGTCTCTGGAAAAGACTCGTACCGTTTTAATTACTTACAAAATTCCTATTCCGTACATCGTCGTGTTATGACTAGTTTGTATTAAGATGCTTTTACAGACATGTATATAGATTAAAATAGTTTATGCTACGACTAAATCTCTTTCCGCTTAACTCAGCGTTGCTATGTAAATAACACGACATCACGTACTCCACCGATTTACCAATCTTTGTTATAGGGATAATCGTTTACTGTTCCGTAATAAATTATGACAACTTCAATTCTACTTGCATTCACTGTGCACACTCTTTCCATATATGAAATCGTTTTAACTGTTTCGAATATCTCCCTTCTATATATTTATCGTAGATCCACTCAGTAAACTTTTGATCAGTTAACCTTACAAATATCAGCGTATAGTCGTGTCCTGCAGAGCGGTATTAAGATCTCTGGAATTCACCATTTTCTTCTCCCGTAAAATATATATACACACACCAGATACTAGTTAAATACACGGAAGGTTTATGTTAACCCAATAAAACTTGAATTTATTTGCTCTACGTATTTCAATACAATCTCATTCATCGAAGTGTGCGAGTGCCATCAAATACTACACCCCACCACACGGAAATTCTGTAATAAAAAAGTTAAACGAAAACAATAAATGCCACCGCCGCCTTAAATCTAACCTTAAGTGACAATTTAAAACAATTCTGAAACTCTTTAGGCGTTGACAATACGCGAACTGCTAAGTTCCTCACTTGAATTCGGCCACTCGTCACTTTGGCTAATCAAGTTTTTGTTTAGCTGCATGCTGCTTGTAAAATGGTTCTTTTATTTCCTCGTCGCTTATCCACTCAACTACTGGTGCAATGTATCACAATATAGTGAAACACTTCGTATTTATTAGAGGCAATTCTCGATCCGCTGTAAGATAGTGGTATTTAAACAACAACTACGAACATGTGTTCGAGGCTTTCCCTTCTCGATACGTACACACCAACCACAACCAAAACATTTCAACAAAACTGTTAACAATCCATTTACCTCTGGGCGAGCCGCGACCACTAATCGTACAACACGGACAGGATATCGGTTAAACCGATTCCCAAAAACTCAGCACCTACAAATATACTTCTCTCTCTAAGCAGGCTCACGCTGGAATTACCACAGCAAACTTTACGACCGAAACTGCCCACAAGACGACAATCAATTGATAGCTCGTGCACCTAAATTCGCCAAAACCGGGGTATCACTAGTGACTATTCAGGATATACCACAGAATCTCTGTATATTCCGTTGCTCAGGTTTGGGAGAAAACAACCGTCACAGCCACGTATATGAGCATGGGCCTAACAGACTAAATAGCCACGCTTCCTGCGCGAAGTGTACCCAAATTAACGTACTGGTACTACCAATACATACTCCTTTCCCTCTCCCAAGCCTTAAGCGCCAGCTGCGGTGCCTCACTGCACCACGCAGTGGGTCGCTCTGCTATTCGACCTAGACGCACACCGATATATCCTCTTAGTCGGTGAGAGGTCTAAATGGGAACTAACTAAATCTTTATGTCATACCATAGGAACCATTTAAAACGGACAAACACGCAGTCGGGTTATTTGGAGAAGGAGACCAGACAGCGAGGACGAACAAAGACGCAGTGCCACGCCAAAAAATGACAATTAATAAATTATTCGTGGCTGCTGTCGGTTCTCTACACAGAGGCCAGCTACTGCACGTCGCTCAGGCAGTATCTGTGGACCCAGCGAAGGCGAGTTGTTGCATCGCTGAAGCCGCGCGCGCTCACCACCTGTTTTTTCGTCGACGTTCGTGGTTCACCTACAACACTTTTTTTCTTAATTCATCGTACACGAATGGGAAAACTGGTAGAAGCCGATCTCGGGGAAGATCCGTTTGGATTCCGTAGAAATGTTGGAACACATGAGGCAATACTGACCTTACGACTTATTTTAGAAGAAAGATTAAGGAAAGGCAAACCTACGTTTCTATCATTTGTTGACTTAGAGGAAGCATCTTACAATGCTGACTGGAATTCTCTCTTTCAAATTCTGTAGGTGGCGGGGGTAAAATACAGGGAGGGAAAGGCTATTTACAATTTGTACAGAAACCACATGGCAGTTATAAGAGGAGAGGGACATGAAAGGGAAGCAGTGGTTGGGAAAGGAGTGAGACAGGGTTGTAGCCTCTCCCCAATGTTATTCAATCTGTATATTGAGCACGCAGTAAAGGAAACAAAAGAAAAATTCGGAGTAGGTATTAAAATCCATGGAGAAGAAATAAAAACTTTGAGGTTCGCCGATGACATTGAAATTCTGTCAGAGACAGCAAAGGACTTGGAAGAGCAGTTGAACGGAATGGACAGTGTCTTAAAAGGAGGATATAAGATGAACATCAACAAAAGCAAAAGGAGGATAATCGAATGTAGTCGAATTAAGTCGGGTGATGCTGAGGGAATTAGATTAGGAAATGAGACACTTTAAGTAGTAAAGGACTTTTGCTATTTGGGGAGCAAAATAAGTGATGATGGTCGAAGTAGAGAGGATATGAAGTGTAAACTGGCAATGGCAAGGAAAGCGATTCTGAAGAAGAGAAATTTGTTAACATCGAGTATATATTTAAGTGACACGAAGCCGTTTCTGATAGTATTTGTAACGAGTGTAGCCATGTATGGAAGTGAAACATGGACGATAAATAGTTTGGACAAGAAGAGAATAGGAGCTTTCGAAATGTGGTGTTACAGAAGAATGCTGAAGATTAGAAGGGTAGATCACATAACTTACGAGGTGGTACTGAATAGTATTGGGGAGAAGAGGAGTTTGTGGCACAACTTGACAAGAAGAAGGCACCGGTTGGCAGGACATGTTCTGAGGCATCAAGGGATCACAAATTTAGCATTGTAGGGCAGGGTGGAGGGTAAAACTCGTAGAGAGAGACCAAGAGATGAATACACTAATCAGATTCAGAAGGATGTAGGTTGCAGTAAGCACTGGGAGATGAAGAATCTTGCACAGGATAGAGTAGCATGGAGAGCTGCATCAAACGAGTCTCAGGACTGAAGACCACAAAAACAACAACACGTATATTTACAGTAACCACTAGGTGTTATTATTAAGTTATCGTGTAGAATGCTCAGCACTAGTAAGGGCGAACGTAACCCGTGGGTTTTGACACAGCACATGATGAACTCAGCAGTTTGGTCCCGTAAGACGTTATCACAAATTTCCAAAAATTTCTAGATTTCTGAAGCGTAACGCTGAGAGTAGCTTACATGACACTGTGTGCGGGTATTTTTCCGCCATTAGTCAACCGTTGCGCTGTTACGACTTTTGTAGCAATGACAGTCAGCTTTTCTAGGAATGTCTGCACCGTGCGCCGATCCTGATTTACACACACGCACACACACACACACACACACACACACACACACACACACACACACATACACAGGCGCGCGCGCGCGCGCGCGCGCGCGCGTATATATATCTCCATACGTAACAGACAGGTCATAAGAAGTCAAAGTACGCAAATGTTGGCACCTCTATCATAAGGACGTTTGAGATTGTTCTTAGAGCAAAACAGTTTGAACTAACTGTCTGTGTGAGTTTCATTAGTCAGTCTTTGTAGGTAATTTAAGTATCCACCAACGACAGAGCTGTTTTGAAGGGTTTTGGATTTTATCATCAACAACCAGATTCACATTTTCGTTTCGACGTATTTTCACAAACTGTATGGAATAGTTCTTTTATTCTCCTTGTTTACTGACGAACTAATAAATGTAGCATAGTTTTCTTCCAATGTCATCAGTAACAATCAACATGAATTTCGCAAACAGAGGTCTTGAGAAACTCAGCTCGTTCTGTTCCTCCATCGGCAGTCGGATTGATGCCGTGTTCCTTGACTTCAGGAAGGCATTTGATACCACCCCAAATTCCCATTCAGCGAAAAACGTGTGACTTTACCAAGTATCAGAGCAAAAATGTATATAATTATTTGGAAATTAGCCGACGTTATTTGTTTAATGTTACCCTGAATTTGACGACAATCTCAAGGCTAATGTCCTTAGTATTCAAGTAACGTCTCTGGTGTTATGTTGTTGTATCCTGATCCAACTCCAGCTACTGCTTTTGTCTGGGTTGTTGCTGTGGAGTTTGGCAATGTTAGTTTTAGAAGGAGGCCAGGTGCCCTTCTTGTCGCCACCCCGTACCCCCTGGGACGGAAATAGTATACCCCACCTGTCAGCATCTAGTGTAAATTGTGAAATAGTGTGAACGTATTTCATATGTCGGAGAGTCGTGTAACTGAGGCGGGACTAGGGGACCAGCACGGTATTCACCTAGCGGGAGGTAGAAAACCGCCTAAAATGACATCCACGCTGGCTGGCACACTGGCCCTTCGCCATTAATCTGCTGGGTGGATTTGAGCCAGGGCCAGTGCGCCTACCGGAGTCAAGGAAGCAGTGCATTAGCGTTCTTTGCTAACCTGTCAGATCTCTGTGCGGTTATCTGTGAGAGTATTAAGCGGCCTTTAATCATGGAATTTGCTCTCTGAAACTCGGCGAAATTGCTTTTCTGATGCCCGACGCCCCGCTGCTAAGTTCGTTGGAGACTGTGACTCCGAAGGAAAACAGATTTCTCGCAATAGAACATCCGAAGGATGTCTGTGCAGTGATACCACTAGAGATTGGAATTTGATAGTATCATACGTTCAAGGAAAACCTCAAAGCGGAGGAAAACACTTCTTGGGCGATAAAATTTCTCCCAGCAGACTTCTGACTGTGCGCAGGCTATAGATTTTCTCCGGATTACATCTGTCCCAAAGTCAATTCGGATGCACAACACGTCGACATTCATACACATAATCACTTTAAAAAAAATATCTTAACTAACTTTTCAAATTAAACTATGATGTGTTTTACCGTTCTCTTCTCATACAACAGTCATTAGCGCTCCTATTTGACCAATTTCGACTTTCTCCTTTCATTAACGTTTAGAATTTGAAAAATTTACAGAATGGCTGACTTCCAATAGTAGGTTCCATTATCGTTACACAAAATTCAATACACGTCCATCCGGGCAAATAATTAACACCAGATTGTGTAACTTCGTTTGCCGACCGTGGTGGTCTAGCGGTTCTAGGCGCTCAGTCCGGAGCCGCGCGACTGCTACGGTCGTAGGTTCGAATCCTGCCTCGGGCATGGATGTGTGTGATGTACTTAGGTTAGTTAGGTTTAAGTAGTTCTAAGTTCTAGGGGACTGATGACCATAGGTGTTAAGTCCCATAGTGCTCAGAGCCATTTGAACCATTTTGTAACTTCGTTTCCTTCAAAGCATATTTGCAAGCTACAGAGAGAACCCTACACGCCACAGAGCATACTGCTTGTCTGTCTCAGTCAAAAATCAAAGATTGTATCTTATCTAACGTTTTTATGTTACGGTGTGTTGGGGGATAAACGCAGTTGGCATGCCAGCATACGCATGTGCTCCATACGTAACTGCCGGAAGATTAATTGTTATATGAGATGGCAGAGTTAGGCGAGCAACGGGTTTGTATTTGGAAACCTTAACAGAGACACATCAAATGATGCAGGAAGCTCACGGTGATGAGTGCCTTACCTATACTTGGTGCTACGAACAGTTCTCACGGTTTAAAGATGGCCGGCCGGAAGTTGAAGATGACCCTCGTTCAGTGTGCTCTTCGACGTCTACTAACGACGTTCATGTCAGGAACGTCTAGTATGATAAAAGAAAAAAAAAATTAAATTAAATGTATTTCAATTTTTTTCAGTAATAATATGATTATATATATATATATATATATATATATATATATATATATATATATATATATATATATTGCGTTTCATACTAGAATGTCATGTGCTCAGTTTGCCACAGGAAACACGAAATCGGTCGAAGGCGTCCGTCTTCTGGTCGGCTCCTGATCGTTGTCAGAAGGAGGCTAGTTTTTGATTACGCAGAGGCTTCTATTATTTGGAAAAGAACAACCCGGATTTCTTTGCGTAATCAGTATGAATTTTATAATTACCTAAGGGACCTTTAACAATGAACAATAAAAAAATTGCATTTGCAAATGAAATCATAAATGAATGGGGCAGCTATGAGTTGTATAGAAGACAAGGAGCGGCCTTCTGTCTACGACAAGTTTGCCGCAGTATTCTGTGCTGTAGTAAAGGCTGTCTGACATTTATAAAAATAATATGACATGGAGGTAAAAAAATAAAGGAAAAGAGTAGAATAAGAAATCTGGTAAACATTAAATATATTCAAATAATTCTCACAAGCAATTAGGGCTTATTTATAAACAGTGTAACTTACATAAGGAATTTTATGACTGTATGGTGCTATCAGATTTCAGCCTGTCCTGTGTTAGCTTCTTGGTTCACGTTTTTTCACAAATTACAGTCATTACTTTTCTGCTTCCTTCGAGAAAATTCTTGCACCGTTCAACAACTTCATAAGAACAACTTGCCGATTTACAGTATCCAACATAAATTACTTGAATTTTATTAATTAATAACTGTTGTCTGCATGCTGGCAAGACCGCTCACTTTTATGGCATAAAGACGAACTTCGTTACGCTTTCACATTACAAGAAGAAGTACGACAAAAACTGAAGATCTACAAAGGTTTCTTACCGTCATATTTTTTATTTAGATCGAAGCGGAACGCTCAGTTCAGCTTCTGTTAAAATGTGTCTTTGACTGCGGAATCGATGTATTAACGTTCGTGCTAGATGCGCAACTTTACAGTTACGTAAATTACATAAAACAAATGTCCTTCAAAGAATAGGTTTCATCTCATAAGCTGATCATTTAATACACAGCTAGGCGAATGCCTTTCCACGGGTACGCACAGATTTAATACGACGGAAACCCTAATAAAACTACAACCGTCAACGAATTTGTGCTTGCCAATCGAAGACTGATTGTCCGAGAGATTGCAGCAGAAAGTAGCATTTCAATTGGATCATATCATAAAATCCCGATACAGCATCTTGGAATGCACCGTGTTGCCGCCAAGCTTGTCCCACGACTCATGAGTCATCACCTCAAGGACCTTGGCCTGTGAAATCACAGTTCTGCCCCATCCTCCATTCTCTCCATATCTGGCCCATGCGGACACTTTTTTCATTTCCAAAGTTAAAATCCCCTTCGAAAGGATGAAGATTTGCTACAATAGAATAGATAATCGAGAATTCTCAGGCGGCGCTTCGCGCGATGCAGCAAGAAGCGTACGAAGAAAGTTTCCGAGAGTGGAAATGATGTTGGGAGCTGTGTATCAACTGTGGAGGAGAGTATTTTGAAGGAGACAGTGCACAATAAATAAAAGCTAAGGGTAGAAAATTTTTAGTAGTGCATTTTTTTAACAAATCTGGTACGGTGCGTCCCGTTTGTTGTATAGTAAATATTTACACTCCACAGATGGAAGAAAGGCTAAAACGAGATGTTAGATATTGTTGAAATGATCTCGTAGGAAAGCTCCATAAGGCTGTTGGCAGTTGATGTTGTTGTCAATAAGAAACTAGCAATTCCCAAAGACTGTGGCGATTTGCAAAAGCACCTGTGGAGGATTGGTAAATGGTGCGAGCTGTGGCAGTTGACCCTGAACGTAAATAAATACTGCTCATACACAAGAGGAGATATCCACGGCTGTGCAACTACACTACCGATAACAAATTACTGGAATGAGTATTCATCATAAAATATCAAGCAGAAACCATCCGGAGCGAACTTAAGTGGAGCGATGACATAAAACGTATGCTGCCCAAAGTACAGGGTTATTACAAATGATTGAAGCGATTTCACAGCTCTACAATAACTTTATTATTCGAGATAGTTTCACAATGCTTTGCACACACAAACAAAAACTCAAAAAGTTTTTTTAGGCATTCACAAATGTTCGATATGTGCCCCTTTAGTGATTCGGCAGACATCAAGCCGATAATCAAGTTCCTCCCACACTCGATGCAGCATGTCCCCATCAATGAGTTCGAAAGCATCGTTGATGCGCGCTCGCAGTTCTGGCACGTTTCTTGGTAGAGGAGGTTTAAACACTGAATCTTTTACATAACCCCACAGAAAGAAATCGCATGGGGTTAAGTCGGGAGAGCGTGGAGGCCGTGACATGAATTGCTGATCATGATCTCCACCACGACCGATCCATCGGTTTTCCAATCTCCTGTTTAAGAAATGCCAAACATCATGATGGAAGTGCGGTGGAGCACCATCCTGTTGAAAGATGAAGTCGGCGGTGTCAGTCTCCAGTTGTGGCATGAGCCAATTTTCCAGCATCTCCAGGTACACGTGTCCTGTAACGTTTTTTTCGCAGAAGAAAAAGGGGCCGTAAACTTTAAACCGTGAGATTGCACAAAACACGTTAACATTTGGTGAATTGTGAATTTGCTGCACGAATGCGTGAGGATTCTCTACCGCCCAGATTCGCACATTGTGTCTGTTCACTTCACCATTAAGAAAAAATGTTGCTTCATCACTGAAAACAAGTTTCGCACTGAACGCATCCTCTTCCACGAGCTGTTGCAACCGTGCCGAAAATTCAGAGCGTTTGACTTTGTCAACGGCTGTCAGGGCTTGTAGCAATTGTGAACGGTCAGGCTTCTGCTTTAGCCTTTTCCGTAAGATTTTCCAAACCGTCGGCTGTGGTACGTTTAGCTCCCTGCTTGCTTTATTCATCGACTTCCGCGGGCTACGCGTGAAACTGCCCGCACGCATTCAACCGTTTGTTCGCTCACTGCAGGCCGACCCGTTGATTTCCCCTTACAGAGGCATCCAGAAGCTTTAAACTGCGCATACCATCGCCGAATGGAGTTAGCAGTGGGTGGATCTGTGTTGAACTTCGTCCTGAAGTGTCGTTGCACTGTTATGACTGACTGATGTGAGTGCATTTCAAGCACGACATACGCTTTCTCGGCTCCTGTCGCCATTTTGTCTCACTGCGCTCTCGAGCGCTCTGGCAGCAGAAACCTGAAGTGCGGCTTCAGCCGAACAAAACTTTATGAGTTTTTCTACGTATCTGTAGTGCGTCGTCACCATATGTCAATGAATGGAGCTACAGTGAATTTATGAAATCGCTTCAATCATTTGTAATAGCCCTGTAGATGCCAAACTGAAATTTATAGAAAGACTTAAGGAAATATAACTGATTCACGAATGAAGTCACACACAAAACACTTGTTCGACCGATTTTTGAATATTGCTCCTCCTTTGGGATATTTACCAGATGGAACTAATGGAAGTTATACAAAAAATGTAAGGAGAAGGCGCGTGACTCATCATGAGATCGTGAAGTCGGTCCGAGAGCGCTAGAGAGCTGCTCAACAAACTCCAGTGGCAGATGCTACAGGAGAGGCGTTATGCATCACAGAGAGGTTTGTTTCTGGCATTCCAAGAGAGTGTATTCCGGGAAGAGTTGGTCAATATATCATTTCCTTCCATATGCGTCTTGCGAAATGACGACTGTGAGAAAACTCGAGCAATTTTAGCTAATACGAAGGTTTACAGGCAGTCATTCTTCCCACGTGCCATTCGCAAATGAAACATGGTCTGATAGGGAGGATTAATTAGTGGAACCAAAAGTACACTACGCCACACACAATCATGTGGCTTACGGGTTACCAGAATGAGATTTTCACTCTGCAGCAGAGTGTGCGCTGATATGAAACTTCCTGGCGTTAGTCGTGCTTGGGTAGCTCAGATGGTAAAGAACTTGCCCGCGAAACGCCAAGATCCCGAGTTCGACTTTCGGCCCGGCACACAATTTTAATCTGCAGGAAGTTTCATATCAGCGCACATCCCGCTGCAGAGTGAAAATATCATTCTGAAAACATCGCCCCACAATACACTTTCTTTCAGGAGTGATAGTTCTGCTAGGTTTGTAGGAGAGCTTCTGCAAAGTTTGGAAGGTAGGAGACGATATACTGGCAGATGTAAAGCTGTGAGGACGGGGCGTGAGTCTTGCTTGGGTAGCTCAGAAGGTAGAGCGCTTGTCCGCGAAAGGCAAAGGTCCTGAGTTCGAGTCTCGGTCTGGCACACAGTTTCAATCTGCCAGGAGGTTTCACTGGTTGATATTGATGTCGATTTAGGCGTGAAGCAGCTTAGGAAAGGTTATAAAATTTGTTTAAAAGTTGTTGGATGTCTTTAACTGCTCTTATCATCATACAATGGATGAGTATATTTATCGGTATTTTGCGAGCGGTCTTCAGCATAACCTAGTTTTCACACATCTCAGTGGCTATGACGGTCATATCTTTTCGATCATGTGTAGTGTAATGACATAGTTTTCCAGGTAAATTTAGTCCTATACGTGGACACCATGTGCGAAATGTGTTGCGTATGCGGTTAGTAGTAAAGACGAAATAAATTTTCTTATCACACCTAATGCAGCAGATTTACTGCATGAACACCATTTTGTACGGGGTGAGAGAGGATAAGTTTTGTAAACGTTTGAGATGATGTGTAAAACTTGTTGCAAGTCACTAAGAGCTCTCATTCTCAAGTAATGGGTGAATATACTCTGGGTATTTGCACACAGTGCGTTACACAGCCTCAAGTCGTATTGACAGTTTACAACTATAATACTTATCTCACTTTATTCAACCTTCACGTAAGTTTATATCTCGCAATGAGCAGTATTTTAGAATTTTTAATTCGGTTAGTATTTACAAGAGATATTTAAAATAAATTTTTTTTGTCCCTACAAGCCATTAGGTAGGCAAGTTGTAAGGGATTCTGCTGCGCGGAATTAGCCGAGCTGTCTAGGGCGCCGCAGTCATGAACTGTGCGGCTGGTACAAGCGGAGGTTCGAGTCCTCCCTCCGGCATGGGTGTGTGTGTGTCTGTCCTTGTGTTTGACGTTAGGATTATTTAGGTTAAGTGGTGTGTAAGTTTAGGACTGATTACCTTAGCAGTTAAGTCCCATAAGATTTCACACACATTTGAACATTTGTAAGGGACCGTCTTCTGTACCTTGGGATAACCGCTTCATAATATAGATAATGAGGTCCAGTGTAGCCACTTCTGGTGTAATCATTTTCCAGTACAACAAATTTCCCTGTGTAACCATAATACAGTATAGCCAACTGTTTTCCAATTCATCTATTTCCCAGTGTATTAAATTTCCAGTGTAACCTTCTTTCAATGTAACCATTTTCCACTGTAACAATTTTAGACTCTGACCATTTTCCTGTCTATTTTCTATTGTAACCAGTTTCCAGTGTGACCAGTTTCCAGTGTAACCAGTTTACAATGTAACCAGTCTCCAGTTTAACCAGTTTTCAGTGTAACCAGTTTCCAGTGTAACCAGTTTCCAGTGTAATGATATTCCACTTCAATGATTTTCCAGATGAACCATTTTCCAGTAGAACATTTTCCAGAAGAAGCATATTCCAATGAAATCATTTCCTGTGTAAATATTTGCCACTGCAAGCATTTTCCAGTGTAGCAGCTTTCCAGTGTAACAGTTTTCCATTGTAACAGTTTATCAGTGCAGCTGTTGTCTACAGTAAATATTTTCCAGTTTAACGATTTTCCAGCATAACCATTACCTAGTTGTCAATATCCAGCATAACCGTTTTCCAATGCAACCATTTCCTATTGTAACCATTTCCCAGATTAACCATTTACAGTGTAACCATTTCCAGTTTAAACATCATCAAGTGTAACCCTTTCCCAGTGTAGCTGTTTTCAATTATAACAATTTTCCTGTGTAACTATTTTCCAGTGAAGCTGTTTTCAGCTGTAACAATTTTCCAGTTTAACCATTTTCCAGTGAAACCATTACCTAGTGTAACCATATCCAGTATAACCATATCCAGTGTAACCGTTTCCCAGTGTAACCGTTTTCCAGTGTAACCATTTTCCAGTGTAACCATTTTCCAGTGTAACCATTTTCCAGTGTAACCATTTTCCAGTGTAACCATTTTCCAGTGTAACCATTTTCCAGTGTAACCATTTTCCAGTGTAACCATTTTCCAATGTAACCATTTTCCAATATGACCATTTTCCAGTGTAACCATTTTCCAGTGTAACCATTTACCAGTGTAACCATTTTCCAGTTTCATGATTTTCAATTGAACCATTTTCCAGTGGAAGAATTTTCCAGAGCACACTTATTCCAGTGTAACCATTTCCAGGGTTAGCATTTCCAACTTGAAGCATTTTGAAGTGCAACCATTTTCCTGTGTAACACTTTACCGGTGTAAAGTTTTCATTGTAACAATTTTCCAGTGTCGCTGTTTTCCATTCTAATAATTTTATATTGCAACCATTTTCCAGTGTAACCATTAGATAGTTATCCATACCCAGCATAACCAGATTCCAGTGCAACCAGTTTCCAGCATAGCCATTTCCCAGGTTAACCATTTCCCAATGCAACCATTTCCAGTGAAACCATTCCCAGGTAACTATTTTCCAGTGTAGATATTTTCCTGTGCAACAGTTCTCCAGTGTAATAGTTTTCTATTATAAGCATTTTCCAGTGTAGCTGTTTTCCACTGTAGTAATTTGCCAGTGTAATCATTTTCCAGTGTAACTATTACCTAGTATAATCATTTTCTTGGTGTAACCATTTTCCATTCTAACCATTTCCCAGTTTAACCACATTCTATCACAAGAATTTTGCTGTGTAAGCATTTTTCAGAATAAGCATTTTCCTGTATAATACTTTTCCAATGTAACAGTTTTCTGTTGTAACCATTTTCCACTGTAACTGTTTTCAATTGTAATAATTGGCCAGTGAAACCATTTTCAGATGTAACCATTACCCATGTAACCATTCCCAGTGCAACCGTTTCTGAATAACATTTACCATTGTAAAAACTTCCGTTGTAACTCTTTTCCAGCGTATCGACCTCTAGCATAACTGTTTTCTAGTGCAACCATTTCAAGTATAAGTATTTTCCAGGGTAACACTTTTCTAACGTAACTGATTTCCAGTGTAATTCCAACATCGAGTTCAAGTGTAATTGTCTTATTATGACATTTTACAATGAATAAAACACTTAGAATCATCATGTTACACGCTCAGATCAATACTTTATCGAAGTCGTCACTAGCCATGCAACCCTAAAGTTACATATAATCATGATATCAGATGTTGATCGTTGAAGGTGGCAGAATTAAGTCACAATAACGGGAAACTGGTTACACTACAAAAGTTACTCCAGGAAATGAATTGACTGAAAAACGGATGCTTTGGAAACAGTCATACTAGAAAATAGTTTTGCTGAAAAGGGTTGGACTAGAAGCAGTTTCACTGGAAATGCTTTCACAGGAAATGGCTAGACAGGAAAATGGTTACACTGGAAAATTGTTATAATTGAAAACAGCTACACTGGGAAAGAGTTACACTTGAAGATGTTTAAACTGGAAATGTTTGCACTGGAAGATGATTACACTGGAAAATGTTTACACTGAAAGTTACATTGAAAATCATTTAGACTGGAAATAGTTAAAAGCAATGGAAAACCTTTCCACAAGAAAACAGTTTCAATGTAAAACAATTACACTGCGGAATACTTATACTGGAAACGGCTAACTGGAAAACTGTTATTTTGGATGTCACCATTTTTGTAAGACGTATATATGTGGGATGTGTGTGTATGGTTACAATTTAGCACTATTATGAAACAATTTGTTGCAACTTTGCTGTAACTCGCCTCGTTACAGTTTCTGCTGTAACGTAGGGTGTTACAATTTTTGTATTAATGTGTGTTGTTAGAACTTCTGCTGCATTGTGAATGGTAAAATGTTTGCTGTTACATGGGCCATTTATCAGCCATGTGTTTAGAGTAATGGCAGTGAACCACTTCACATTTCACATACACATTTTCAGCCACTGATATTAAAAACTGTTTTAAAATACAGTAACTTACATCTGCTGCTAACTTATGGCACGTACACCATCAAGTAATCGCACAGACAACGCCAGCTTCTGCATTTAGAGTACTATTTCAGTCACAAATGTCCGTGTCTTTGTGTAAACTGTCACTGCTTGACCTTCAGATGGATGTCTGATACATAGACTAGGTCGATGTTTGTCTTCTACGTATAAACATTTGTTTCGCGTTGATGAAAAGTGATAACAGGGCTTTGGTGGTTTCCCCAGATTGTATCGATGATTTGTCACAAACAAAATACAGTGTTGCATGCAGCAGTAACTGTTCTTTAATCCTCCTAGGTTCCGGTCTAGATATGTGTAGTGAAACGAAGCAGACAGGCGATAATTTCCTTGGAAGACATTTTGTAAAAGATATACACTTTTGATGATTTCGTTTCTTCTTCGAAGCACCAAACAGTCTATTGCTGGTTAGCTCTGCACCCAGACACCTGTACCCAAATTTCGACACCTGGTATGATGTAGCATAAAGATTTGCATTTTCTCTGTCCTATTTTTCGAACGTTTTGACGCTCCAATGGACGTGAGCGTTATTCTTAGTGTGTCTTTCGATTAAAACGTTCACATGTAGTTCCCATAACTTTTTTCCTTTTTTTCAGCAATCATACCTATTTGAACGCCCAATGTAAACAGAGTACTCGGGTAATTTCTCAGCTGCCCGTTATTTACACAAAAAATGACATTTTAGCACAATAGTAATGTGACGTCTCAATATCAGCATATAGTGGCTGTTAGTAAAACCTTGAAAAATAAAATAAAAGAGCAAACAAGCAGATAGATAATAAAGGAAAGACTGTGGTATGTCTGCATTACGCTTTATTAAAGAGCAATACAGTGTTGGCCCCCTAGCTCCCCAACCCGACGACCCCTCCCCCCCCCCCCCCCACTTTTCGTTCCTCTCTCTCCACTTCTTCTTTCCCCCCCTCCCCCTCCATCCTCCCCACATTTACTTTACAACAACTGAAGCCGCGGAAACAGGCGGTAGTGGCGGCGGCTTCTGAGACGAAGCGCCTGGTGTCCGGTTCGCTTCCGCATGACGCGCCTCTGACGACGACGACGAGGACGTCGACGCCAGCGCAAACGTGTCGGGGGTGTGGACGTCTCTGAAGTGCTGGATGCGTCGATGGGGACAGCCCCCGAGGTGGACGGAATGGGGCCATCGGCGTCCTGCAAGCGAAATACGGGACCTTCAGCATTTCGCCACCAGTGTAATAAATTACATAGTGAATTGTTGGAAAACAAAAAATTCATAAAATGGCGGTAGCTTCCACGACTATCAGCTAGCGTGAATTTCTTAACGATGCTGTCCAGATTTTCAAACTGCCGAAAGCACACAAGCTGATCGGCTTCCCGGCTGACAGACATTTCTATGCTGACCTCACTAACACTCGGGGCTGTTAGACGCTGCACCACGTTCTCGACTACTAATCGAGGCGCCATCATAGCGTGTGTTTTCGCAGACATGTGGTTCCATTGTTGAATAGTTTAGTACAAGTATCCGGAACGGGACAGCGGATGTTACGTACAAACAGAGCTAACATTGCGTGTGCACCAAGCAGGCGTAATGTTCTTAGTGTACATAACGCAATTATCACATGACGTCAGAAGTTGTATCAGATTGTTCGCTGAAGAGCAGCTAACTACAAGGAGGCATTGTCTGAATACTACGTGATTACTCTGCAGTTCGCAATTAAGTGACTGGCAGAGGGTTCATCGAACCATCTTTAAGTTACTTCTCTACCGTTCTACACTCGAACAACGCAGGAAAACCGAAAACGTAAATCTTTCCCTGCGAGTTCTGAGTTCTCTTATTTTATTATGATGATAATTTCTCCCCATGTAGTGGGCGCCAACAAATTACTTTCACACTCTGAGGAGAAAGTTTGGGGTTGAAATTTTATGATGAGGTCCTGTCGCACGCAAAAAACACCTTTGTTTTAAAGACTGCCACCCCCGTTGAAGTATCACATGGATGATAGCATTCGTAATATGAATAGAAGTGCAAGTCAATGTCTATAAACAAGACAACGGTCCAAAAGATTAGTGTTGAACATATTGAGCACATCTCATCGTATCAGTATTCAGGGACAACAATGAGAATTAATGCAATGTGGGACGAGGATGCAAAGTCTTTACTGGACAAGGAGAACTGAAGACTTAAATTTATATCACGGGATTTGCTAAAATGCACTGCGTCTCTAAAGGAAGTTGCACCGAAGACGCTTGACGAACGATTCTAGAATATTATGCTGTCATCAGCAGTATTTATCCCCACAGAACAAATTCAGCGATGTGAAACTATGATCATAAACCTTTCGGTGTAGTCCACAGAAAAGGGCAACAGAAAAGCCTGGGTAACTTAAACGGGAATTATTGGAAGGAGGACTACTCAGTTCTTGCTAACCCTTGTTGTTTAAATTTAGAGAACCTGTACTCGCAGAGGATTGTGAGATATCCTGCTGTAACCGTCATATATCTCACATCAGGACAAGAGATTAAGACGCGGACAGAGGCAGGTACACATTTTGCGCTCAACACGCAAATGAACTTTCGCGGAACATCGATAACATCGTTACGAAGAACACTCCACTGTGTATCATCCTCTGGGTTGCAGAGTCTACATCTACATGGATACCCTGTAAAACACGTTTAAGTGCCTGCCTGGTAGAGCATGATAGAATCACTTTCGCAACTCTCTATTATTCCAATCTCGCATAGCGTGCGAAAAGAACGAACACCTATATCTTCCCGTATGAGCTCTGACTTCCCTTACGTTATCATGGTGATTGTTTCTCCCTGTGTAGTGTATTTGTAGATGTAGATTTACCATTTTAGTTACCAGACATGAATGTAAACTTGAAACTTCCGGACAACGCGTATTTAGAACGTTAAATCTGTATCTACCCACTAAGAACTTCATGTTATGGAACTGTGTTTAACTACGTGGCGATATGATCATTTTTTACAGGGTTAACAATTTTACTAACGTAGTTGGTAACAGTGTTGTCCTCACGCCGAGAACGCTCTACCATAATGAGCAAAATTCTGCCTCTTGCGAATGTCGACGAAGTGTCAATTCACTATTATGCGTCGAAGGTCGGGCAGTGAAGACTGTCTGTTGCTGAAGGCGAAAATTAACAGAAAACGAATACCGTTGTGTCATCGCAAACAGTTACGGCTGCTGTTTACACGGCATCCACAGAATATTCCGGAAATGTTACCAGTGACTCGCTCTCGTTAAGCGACGGTATTGGACTGTTGAAATGGATTGAAGCGGAATACGTAACGTTTGAAGCGATATAAAGGTCTTTCCAATAGTTTCCGCTCTCGGATTTACTGCTGCAATGGCAACGGCAACCCGTAAAAACTCCGAAATAATTTACACTATCAGATTCGATGACGCAGCCCGAGTACAACTATTTCCGTTTCGATCTGCACAGCTATGCAACATTTCAAAGCAACATGTTTAAAAGTTCTCTTCGTGTCAGGTACAATCGGTACCACAAGCAGTTCCGTGCACCGACTCCTCACGTCGTCTGGAGACTTGGCCTGAGGATGGTCTTGCAGACCGAAACCAGTAATCAGAATTTAAAATAGTAAAAATTATTGTGAGCTGGACAGCTTGCTGTTAATATATTAAACACGATAGCCGTGTTTCGTATTGATGTCAATGATCGCAATAATTATATCGCGCAAAGAAGAATTCAAGCAGTCATTTTTCCCGCGCTCCATATGATAACAGTGCAATGCCATGCACCTCGGAGTAATTTACAGAGTGTGGATGTATGTGCAGATGTCAAAGTAAATCTAAATCTGAATGTCAATGTGGCCTGAATGCTATGGATACCGAAGCTGATGGCGAACCGTGACCTGGAGTTAACTATGAATGGTATGGTGGTACTAACAGAATTCCCTGGTTTGGTTCAACACGTAACTGGCTTCAGTTTCAGGTATCAGTACATCATATTCAGTAGAAGCGACTACTTTGCTTTGTAATACGTATGTGCAGATTGATACTGCGCTATATTTTCAGCTCCAAGCAGGAAAACTGCCGGCAGGTACTGACGAGGGAATCATATAACTATTTCCGTGCCGCTGTCACAGTCAAGCTGTAGTATCAGGTACTCACCGCATCAGTATCTCGAACTTCCTCCCCTTGCAGGCGCCGTTCCATCAGCAAGCGCAGGAACTCGTCCAAAGTGAAGAGGCGCCCCTCCTAAAAGAGAACACACGAGTTTAGATACGGAACACGTAGTGGAAAAGGTAGGACGATCTAATATTTAGTATATGTAGTCTATATGCCATCGTAGCAATACTTGGGTGTTTTACAGTCTCAGGGAAATTATTAAACTTTTCTAAGGAGTTTCTTTTTCTCTCTTTTTTAAATGAAAGTTGTTTCTCTTTCAAATTATGTAAACCTTATTTTTATGAGCCAGAGATTAAATACGAAACATTTTTCGTAAAGTGAGATTTTAATCAGAAATTTTGAAGCGATTAGAATTTGCATCAGCGGGACAGGGTAATGTGTTTGGCAGTGCAAATAAAAATGGTTTCTTGTTTCATAACAATTTTACTGATCAGTTAATGACTGACAGCCAACAATTTCGTTAAGTGTTTTTTGAATGCGGTCGTTCTCGGCATCTGAAAACTGCCTAGAAAAATTTTGAAACAATTATTCTCCATGATAAAACGTAATACAATAATACAAGTCCTCCCTTTCCGTCATATATAACTTTTAATATTGATTCCGTCTTGATTTCTGAAAGTATGCAAGTCGGTTATCGTCACCACCAAATCAAACACCACTTATAAGACGAGGTCCGTTCCATGCTCAGTGTTTCTCATTACTCTGATGTGATGAACGCACCCCCCCCCCCCCCTCACTCTTTTTTGTGCATCGTTCGCCTCCCTTTTCAAGATACCTGTAGCAACATTAGGTAGCCAAAATTTGACTTTCTTTCGAGCCCAGTGTCATCGACACAAGGGATACGCATAGGCCTTTATCATAACGATCAAATCAGTTAGGGGTGGTGTACATTAAACTTAGTAGCAACAGACTACTGGAAGTGCACTTCTCCACGCACCGTAAGATGGCTTGCGGAGTACAGATGTAGGTGTTGATGTAGCATCACGACTAAAGTGTCTGAGGAGACAACCACTGATTGTAGAATCGAGTTCGCTGATCGATACTATTGTATCAAAGCTTGCACATTCGAATAAAATTAGTGCGATGAGAAAACACAGGATAAATACTACTCGAGTCATGCTGTATCTGACTACAGGTCTCAAAGTCTTTCTATCAAAGCCATGGTGGAGTTACAGTAAATCGTTATGGCGTTTAGTAGCTAGTAGCTACGTTAAATTCAGTCAGGTTGCCCTCAGTCCCCACTGCCCAGTCCCCTCTGGTGAGCCAAGTAACACGAGAAGGCTCACCTGCAGAATGTCTGGGACCGAAGCGCCGCTCGGCTGCTCCTCCGTGTCCTGGTTGCTGGCGCCCAGGCAGCAAAACTTCCTGAGGCGGTGGAAGATCTGTGTATAGAGAACAAGGTGTGAGACAGTGTCCTGACATTGAGCTTAAGTAAACGCTACAGCGCTATTTCGCACGCGATATGCGATGCGGTATAATACTTGCAGGTGAGACTGAACAGAACAGGTCCTGCAAGAATTACGTGCTTTCTCCTCTTTACTGAGAAACACCTGACTGCGTGTCACAGTGTAGCATACATTACTGTGAAAGTATTTGTATGGAGTGTAGCCATATATGGAAGTCAAACGTGGACGATAAATAGTTTAGACAAGAAGAAAAATGGTTCAAATGGCTCTGAGCACTATGGGACTTAACATCTAAGGTCATCAGTCCCCTAGAACTTAGAACTACTTAAACGTAACTAACCTAAGGACATCACACAACACCCAGCCATCACGAGGCAGAGAAAATCCCTGATCCCGCCGGGAATCGAACCCGGGAACCCGGGGACAAGAAGAGAGTACAAGCTTTCGAAATATGAGGCTACAGAAGAATGCTGATGATTAGATGGGTGGATCACATAACTAATGAGGAGGTATTGAACAGAATTGAAGAGAAGAGAAATTTGTGGCACAACTTGACTAGAAGAAGAGATCGGTTGATAGGGTATATTCTGAGGCATCATGGGATCACCAATTTGGTATTGGAGGGCAGCGTGAAGGTAAAAATCGTAGAGGGAGACCAAGAGATGAATACACTAAGCAGATGATGTAGGTTGCAGTAGCTACTGGGAGATGAAGAAGCTTGCACAGAATAGAGTAGCATGGAGAGCTGCATCAAACCAGTCTCTGGACTGAAGACCACAACACCATTACTGTCAGTGTTGAAAATAAACGTTGAAGATGAAGATCAGGTAACTATGTTACTAGCAAGCAGTAAATACCTTTTGTAAAGAAAATTCCAATACATTCTGGATCATCGATGTCATATACCCAACAATTCCTGATGGTTTCGCAACCACTGACACCATGCGACTGTTTCTCTTTCACTTATCCTTTCCAACTGAACAGTTAGAACTTTTTATTTTCTGTCTATATCTCTTATCGCAACTGCAACTGTGGATTAGTACGATAACGACAGCTGTTTCGGGGACGTACCTTGTAAAGTCTTCCCCTTCTGGTCGGCTGAGGGCGCCAACGCCACTGACGCGACACCTGGTCGGGCGTCTCTGAAAACCGGGACAGCTCGGTGTCCAGACTAGACCAGCTGGCAGTGTCCTGGAGAAAAAATTAAAAATGTTTGAACTAACGATACCTGTCAGTGATATGGTGGATTAATGGGTTTAGTAAGTATTTAACAGTAGCTGTAACTTAAAGTCATTGCGTTAGCATTGGAAATAATTTCTTACCGACTAAATGAATATAAACTGGGCAACAAGTTGTATCCGTCATGCCCTCTCAGATTAGAGTTATTGTGGTGTAAGTGTGTTTAAAACTATAGCACTGTCATTGTTATTAGTGTTGTCCCATTAGTGAGTCAATGGTTAACTAATACAGTGGGATATATGTTCTTGTTGTTGTTGTTACTGTTGTTGTTAACTTCAGACAGTAGACTTGTTTGATACAGCCCTCGAAGCTAATCAGTAGTATACAAGGTTCTTGAACTGACCACAACTACTACGAGTTCCATCCACTTTAACCTGCTTAGTGTAGTCATGCTATGGTTTCTTTCTACAGTTTTTGTTCCTCACTACACACGAAAAGTGGCGCCTGTCATCAACAGCTGCAGAATAAAAACTCCAGGAAAAAATTCCTTGAATAAGTGCAGGACGGCGTCTCCGCTGCTGACATATAATCAGGGGAAGAAGTATCCAGTAAGCATCTTCAGACGACAGCTATAACGGAACGGTGCGGAATCTGTGGTACTCACCCCGGCACCTCCACGCTCTTCCTCCGCAAGCAGGCGGGTTTCCATCAACAGAAGAAAGAACTCGTCCAGAGAGAACGCTGGCGCCTGTTGGAAAAGGGAATGTGGTTGTAGACAGCGAACATTTATTTGTAGTGTTAAGACATTGTAACAGTTCACAAGCATAGATTTTGCCGCACTATTACAGTCTCGATAATATCGATACTCATGTTGTCTGGTTAAAGTAACACACATTCGTAGTTTCCAGTCATCACTGGTCTTTCGTACCTGGAAGCTCAGAACGTTGATTGGAAGGACAGATGTGCATAAGAATTACATGGATGCTCCAGTAAAAGGCTGGTAATATACCATACTTACCAAAACCGAGAGGGAATAGTTGCAACGGAATATCAAAACGGGGGTGTTATGGAGTTTAAAAAAGGCATAAAGCATGAATACAGTTCTTCTCTACAGCTGTTCATCCTTCAAGTCTAAAAAGCAACGACGGAAATAATGGAAAGGTTCAGGATCAGAATTAATATTCAGGGTGAAAGGACATAAATGACAAATTCGCAAATGACATTAATATCGTAAATGAAAGTGAGGAAGAATTACAGCAAATGTATAACTCACTGAACAGTGTAATGAGCAAATGACATGGGCTGGGAGTAAAGTCATGAAAGAAAAAAGTACTGAAGATTATCAGAAATGATATTAGAGATAAACATGAGGTCAAATTTAAGACCTTGAATCAGACGGGATACATGAATTGTGGTACATTGGTAGTTAAATAACATTTGACGTCAAAAGTTAGGAGAATTCAAGTAAAAGATTACGACAGATGAAGATGCATTCCTCACTAAAAGGAGGTGAACTTACATTAAACCCAGGTGTTAATATGAGAAAGAAGTTTCTCAGAATACTTTGCGAAAGTGAATCATCATTGGGCTCCGGGAAAATCTGGGAAGGACAGAATCGAAACGTTTGGTACATGGTCTTACAGAGGTGGCCGGCCAGAGTGGCCGTGCGGTTCTAGGCGCTACAGTCTGGAACCGAGCGACCACTACGGTCGCAGGTTCGAATCCTGCCTCGGGCATGGATGTGTGTCATGTCCTTAGGTTAGTTAGGTTTAAGTAGTTCTAAGTTCTAGGGGACTGATGACCTCAGAAGTTAAGTCGGATGGTGCTCAGAGCCATCTGAGCCAAGAGTACATGAAACAAATTGTTGTAAGAAGGGAATCGACTACAATACATGTGTTGACGTTAGGAAATGCTTATCATTCTACGAGAGCGAGGCGTTGACGCTAGGAAATGCTTATCATTCTACGAGAGCGAGGCACAGAGGGCTAAATCCGTAACAGAAAACAGTAGTTGTAATATATCGAACAAATATTCGAAGACTGTGAGAGTAAGTGATACTCTAAGTTGAAGAGATAGGTCCAGTTTTGGAAGTTGTGCCGGCCGCTTCAAACGAGTCAGGAGACTGATCACATGTCTTCCCCCTCATAAAATGAGTCCCGACCCTGGAAGAAGACATGCGGGGCATCCTCATCGCTTGGCACGGGCTTCCCACTCAACCATGGAGCAGCTGACCACCTGATAATGGACCAGACAATCTGCAATGGCGTCATCCAACGGCGGATCTTACTCCAGGTCCAGTGAGTGAGGTTCCCGTGACACAAAACGCTGCGACGCCTCGATCAGATGCTACACTCGGGCACTTCCTGTCCCCAGTCTCCTACGCATCGTCATTACGGTGTGGTTAGTCGTAGCTAAAGCCTTACATAACTTCTTTTTGAGCTCTTTTGGTCTCCCCAGTTCTTTTGTTTACATTATACTATATGTCTCTCGGTTTGGACTCAATAAATTCGAAACAAACACTGAGTGAGTAACTATTGTTCCGCAGTGTTTTGGTTTTACTCTCATGAGCATTACATTAGCACGTAACTCACCTGCGAGCTGGCTGCCACGTGGACGTTGGAGTTCTCCACGCGGATCTCCTCCTCGCTGCCCTGTTCTGCTGAACGACAGCAGAACCACCTCTTCACGCGTGCAAACATCTGTGCAAAGAGGCACCACGTGAAATGTCATCCACACATTACGCAGGGATAAACATTATAGCTAGAGATAGGAAAAGAATCATTCCACTGTTAAGGCCGTTGTCGGGTTATTTAATGGCAATTGTGTTTCACGTGTGTCGCCTCCTTTCTTGTATCATTGCTCTTCGGTGCCACGTACAAAACTGAAATTTCCCTATGAATTACATTACTATTTTAAAGATTAAATACATTTCCATTATTGGAGAAAAGAGAAATTCATGTTAAGTTTATTAAATCTAATGAGTTAAGGGAGTAGAAATCTGAAACCATACATTGTTGGAAGTTTTCCAATGTGTAGCAGTTTCAAAATTTTTACGCTCTCCATCGAGAAACTAAGTTACCGATCTGCCAACTTAGCACTATGGTGCGGAGGCAAACCATCCAGTAGTTTTGTGAACATGGAAGGATCACAGTACGCTTTCACAATGTTCATATTCTTGCTACTATATGAAGTTACTTTTCCTGAAGGGGTTTGTGTCAATTTGAGGTGAGGAAAGCTGGTCGGGAAATGACTCGCTCGAAAGTGAAGAACGAAAACCATTCTGATATCTCCGACAGTCGAATACATTTACTGGTACCGTTGTCACTAACAAGATTTAGTTGTAAGTTGGCACAGTGGATAGGCCTTGAAAAACTGAACACAGATCAATTGAGAAAACAGGAAGAAGATATGTGGAACTATGATAAAAATAAGCAAAATATACAAACTGAGTAGTCAGTGCGCAAGATAGGCGACATCAAGGAGAGAGTGATCTCAGGAGCGCCGTGGCCCCGTGGTTAGCGTGAGCAGCTGCGGAAGGAGAGGTCCTTGGTTCAAGTCTTCCCTCGAGTGAAAAGTTTAATTTTTTTATTTTCAGACAATTATCAAAGTTCCGGCACTCACACATAATCAACTTCGCTCTCCAAAATTCCAGGACATGTTCAGATTTGCTTGGACATATGCAGGATTTGACGGTCTACACATGGAAAAATTTGAAAACGTTAAAAACATATGTTTTGACACAGCACAGGGAAAACTGTGCGACTGTGAAACTGTTGCATTCATTTGTTGCAGTTTATGTGACAAACTCTTATGTTTTCATCACTTTTTTGGGAGTGATTATCACATCCACAAGAAAACCTAAATCGGGCAAGGTAGAAAAATCTTTTTACCCATTCGCCAAGTGTACAAGTTAGGTGGGTCGACAACATATTCCTGTCATGTGACGCACATGCCATCACCAGTGTCGTATAGAATATATCAGACGCGTTTTCCTGTCGAGGAATCGGTTGACATTTGACTTTGCGATCAAATGTTTTCGGTTCCCATTGGAGAAGCACGACTTTCGTCTACTAATCGCACGGTTTTGTGGTGCGGTCGCAAACCACAGACACTAAACTTATTACAGTGAACAGAGACGTCAATGAACGAACGGACAGATCATAACTTTGCGAAAATAAAGAAAATAAACTTTTCACTCGAGGGAAGACTTGAACGAAGGACCTCTCGTTCCGCAGCTATTCATGCTAACCACGGGACCACGGCGCTCCTGAGCTCACAGTATCCTTGATGTTGCCTATCTTGCGCATGGACTACTCAGTTTGTATATTTTGCTTATTTTTTTCATAGTTCCACACAACTTCTTCCTGTTTTCTCGATTGATCTGTGTTCAGTTTTTCAAGGCCTATCCACTGTGCCAACTTATAACTAAATCTGAGGGGGGTGCCATGGGGAGGTTCCCTTGTAAGATTGTAGCGTAGGAAACTTTCAGAGGTGGTGGCGTGGATCAAAACAGGAAAAAAATTACTGGTAATCATCAGCTCTAAAATGTGTACAGCAAGAGTTATGCGCAGTTGCTCATCTTTGATACTGTGAAACACACCTTTTCTACTGCTAGCTCCTTGGTTTTCATATTATTGCTGCAGGTAGCATGGACCAAACAAGGAAAAAAAGTGTAGTAAATGTGGGTTCTAAATTGCATATCCTAGCTGCTATAAGCATTAGGAATGTCACCTTTCATAGTAGCGAAGGTGAGCAGGCGCTCATAGGTATCAAGGTATCCATTTCACGGCTCATGTTTCCTGGCCACTATTCCTTGTTTTGGTCCATACTACCACCTCTGAAAGTTACCTACACTGTAATCATAGTAACAACAGTACCGGTATACTCCACTCTCAGGGGTGTCAGAACGATTCTCGCGCATAACTTTCGACTCGGTGGTTTTCAGACCAGGATCCCATACCTCAACCTACTTTATCAAATTTACACTTGTTCATCATCCCCAAAAGTTTGTAACATCATCACGGAATCAACCTGTACAGATATCATTGTCGTCCTAGATAAGAGACAAGAATCCATTGCTGTCAACAGAGACTTGGATGAGACGGCAGTAATAAGATTTGGAAGTCTAGCTTAAAGTTGCAGCGCAGCGCGCTTCAATGTATCTCTCACCTGTGGAACAAATTTGTGAGTCATAATTGTATACTAAAGCTTGTTACTTCCATAATCAACACTCCTTTTTCGACAATAACAAGTCCAAATTCTAAAGGTATTAACTCAAAATAGATTTAACTGTATATCTACCGGTGTCGCATTTACCGTCCCATTTGCTCCAAATATCGTACGTAAACGGTCTCGCCTTCGAGAGTTCTTTAATTTCGCGCATCAGTTAAACTTCGTGTAGTTGTATCATGTAAGTATCGTAAAATGAACATATATGGCACTTTCGCTTCACAAAAACGTTGGTCAACATGGCGCATGATCGATTTTTCTCACCGTGAACCTGTGACAGTACGCCAACGTGATTTTGCCAGTGCAGAAGAATATTGAAAATGCTTCTTTAGGCATTCACTCAAAATATTTTGGTGTTTCGTGGAATAAAAACTGCGGGGTCAGCGTGCAGATACCTAACCGATGGGGTCCGGGTCCGATTCCAGACTGAGTCGGAGATTTTCTCCGCTCAGGGACTGGGAGCTGTGATGTCCTGCGAAAGGGGATTAGCGACGGGAAATGCCTCTGACGCAATAGATAGAATTCAGCGTTTGAAAATGGAGATCGCATCCCTGAAGGAACAAAATAAACAATTACGAACTGAAACGAGGCCAAAATCACTGACTTTCGCTGCCGTCGCGACAGGTGGTTCTGTCACAAAGTCGAAAACCAGGGTTGAAGAGCAAATCGAATTTGCGAAAAATAAATAAGCAACTGTCCTCTTTTTTTTTTAATCAGAGAACAACCAGGATGCTAAATCCATAAGGGAAACATTAACAAAAGCAATAATCCCCAGACTTGTAAAATAAAACTTAAAGCAATAAGGAATACAGCAAACACAGTAGTTCTTGAAACTGAGACACAAGCAGAATAGAGCAGAATTACTGAAAAAATGTCAGACTTGAAAGGCATTCGACGCGAAGAACCCAAAAACTGAGACCACTACTGCCAGAACACAGCGTTCCAACAACACTCACAAATCAAGACTTTCTAAAAGAACTGTTTCAAATAAATCTCAGCGACCACATCAGCGAAGAGGAACTTCAACAAAAGTCAAAATACGATTCAAAACAGGTCCGAAAGGGAAGAGAACCGTAAATAATATTCTAGAGGTGACATCAATGATCAGATTACTGTTATTACGGGGGGATAGGATGTACATACGCTATGAATCTTTACGCTGTAGGGACTATCTGTCACAACAAAAGTGACTCAACTCTTGGGAGCATGGCAATTCGTCGAGAAGATGTGACAGGGAAGTTATCTGCGAGAAATGTGGCAAACCTAGCCATAAAAAATTCGAATGTCATTTAGAAACAACTTTGGCTATATCCCTTGCAAGAACAGGAAAGAACATGCAACAAAGCTGGTTGATTAGAATGCCCTACTTACACACAATTCTGCAAAAGACAAATAGAAAAAGCGGAGTACGATGTCACCAACAATGTCAACTACCGCACACCGAAAGAAACGCAGTGAGACAACACTATTTGGACATCTAGGTAGGGGTTTGAATACATGTATCAACTACGGAAATGTACAGACTTCCTCTCAACAAAATACGGATATGAACGCCAGCATCCCACCTCGCAGAAGCAAACACAAATTACCAGCAACCAAAGCAAGAGCTAGGCGACGTGTAGTAACATGGAGGCAACAACTTAGGTTGCTGCTGATCGCAGACTCTCCAATGGACATGGATCCCGTCAGTAGTTGCAACTCCGTTAAAAACATATTTTAGCCTACCACATTACATTGACTGTGCGTATTTCTTCGGCGCCGTGGACTAGGGTGTGTGGCGAGGCGCATCAAACACGAACTTTTCCAGTGGGCAACACTCCAAAAGGCGACCTTTCTTAGGGTAGAAGAAACGAAAGAGGAAGCCCTGAGTAAAGATGATCTCAAAAACGACATCCGAGACACGGTCATGTTCAACAAGAACGGGACCATGAGAGAATTGTTAAAACCAGCACACCATACGTAAGAGAAGTACATAACAATGACAACAGACCTCAGACACACAGTCAAGTCCATCCAGAACACGATAATGGCGCAGGCATAACACCACCACATCTGGACACACGGAAACAACATAAACGTAATTTACTTCTTCCCTTCTCAGAGGATAGGTTACCATATAATAAAAAAACAACTACTGAAAAATATGACACATCTTAATATAAACCATACATGCAAACCGTACGTTTCGTCTACGTTCGTAATACGCATGAAACGGCAACTCAGGTTCAAGAAACAGTTATCAATGAGAAACAAACGCAAACAGAAAACTTCAAACAACAGAAAGTGATCACACACCATATGGATACTAAAAACAACATGGACACACAAAAAACTCACTCTGAAGAATCACAACATTCTTCAACCGGCGAGGCACCATATCACCCAAAACCGGTAACTGTATCAAGAGATAAACTCCGGGACTTAGTACATCAAACAGAGTTCCAAAGCCATGAAGTAAGAAACAAAATAGACTACGATTACATCGAAGAGAACATGCGCCTAAGTCGACTGGAAAAGAAAGGAGCTTTTCAAACTTCACGAAGACTGGTAACAAGACCGAATAACACATTGGGCCACGCTATATGCTACCCCTCGACATAACAAACAGAATGATTCTACGAACCGATAACCTACCAACATATAAACTCGAACTATGTAACGTTTTACGTAAATCATGTGGACGAGGAAATGAGGACCTTAACTCTGACAATGTCTACAAGGACCTGGTAAGAGTACATGGACGCGTGTACTTGGATTACACCAAAAGCGGACCGAAGTTTTTTGTTTTTACAGAATTTCCTTAGTGAAAGTCTTGTAGCTAAACTGTATGGGTAGCACTACGGTGGCCGCAGAACTTGGTACGCTGGTGAACAAGGTATGCGCAGATATATTGTGTCTACCAGAAAGGTACACACGAGATGGAAGAATTCCAGGCCTTCAGAGGCAGCACATGCAAATCACTGGCACGAAAAGCAACAAGGCTGCAATCATTGTAGTAAATAATAAAATTACAGTAACACGAATAACGGTGTTATGCACACAACATACGGTTAGTGTCGAAATAACTTCACGCCGGTGGGCATTGATCATCTCGTCAATCTACGCACAGTACTCATTTGATATAGAGCCTTTTGCTGAAGTAATAAAAAAAAACTGCTCGATTTGCAAATGGCAGAAGACTACTTAACAGACATAAATGCTAGATCAACGCTCTGGTACTCTGACAGAACGGACGCCAGTGGAAAAATAATAGTCGACGATATAAGCGAATGTAATGCTTTCGTTTTAAACAAATCAGACCACCCGCCTACTTAATGCAAATATTGAAGCATACAGCAACAGTGACATATCTCTGGAAAACTGCGCATCATTAGTGCAGGTGGCGAACTGGCAGGTCCTCGATAAGAGAATACTCAGTGATCATAACGCAATAATTATATACGCTGAAACAAACACATATACTGACATGAAACTTCCTGGCAGATTAAAACTGTGTGCCCCACCGAGACTTGAACTCGGGAGCTTTGCCTTTCGCGGGCAAGTGCTCTACCAACTGAGCTACCGAAGCACAACTCACAACTCACGCCCGGTACTCACAGCTTTACTTCTGCCATTACCTCGTCTCCTACCTTCCAAACTTTACAGAAGCTCTCCTGCTAACCTTGCAGAACTTGGTACAGCACTTGCCCGCGAAAGGCAGAGGTCCCGAGTTCGAGTCTCGGTCGGGCACACAGTTTTAATTTGCCAGGAAGTTTCATATCAGCGCACACTCCGCTGCAGAGTGAAAATCTCATTCTGGGAACATCCCCCAGGCTGTGGCTAAGCCATGTCTCCACAATATCCTTTCTTTCAGGAGTGCTAGTTCTGCAAGGTTCGCAGGAGAGCTTCTGTAATGTTTGGAAGGTAGGAGACGAAGTACTGGCAGAAGTAAAGCTGTGAGTACCGGGTGTGAGTCGTGCTTCGGTAGCTCAGTTGGTAGAGCACTTGCCCGCGAAAGGCAAAGGTCCCGAGTTCGAGTCTCGGTCGGGCACACAGTTTTAATCTGCCAGGAAGTTTCATATCAGCGCACACTCCGTTGCAGAGTGAAAATCTCATTCTGGGAACATCCCCCAGACTGTGGCTAAGCCATGTCTCCACAATATCCTTTCTTTCAGGAGTGCTAGTTCTGCAAGGTTCGCTGGAGAGCTTCTGTAAAGTTTGGAAGGTAGGAGACAAGGTACTGGCAGAAGTAAAGCTGTGAGTACCGGGAGTGAGTCGTGCTTCGGTAGCTCAGTTGGTATAGCACTTGCCCGCGAAAGGCAAAGGTCCCGAGTTCGAGTCTCGGTCGGGCACACAGTTTTAATCTGCCAGGAAGTTTCATATCAGCGCACACTCCGCTGCAGAGTGAAAATCTCAGTCTGGGGACATATAATGACACATTACAACAATAAAGGTTGCTGCTACACAAAGTAGACTGACAAAAACTTAGACACGTCTTTGAACAGTTTCCTCTATGTCTCACCCAAGATTACAGATCTCGTGTTCTTACAGACATCTTACAGAGAGCACAAGCTACAGCAATACCTGCAGCACACGACACACCCTAACAAAGAGCACTATGGTCAGCACTATTAACTAGACTAAGAGACGACACTCGTGATAAACGACGATATTACCAAAAATCAAAGACATCTCAAGAAAGAGAAATTAGAATCAACATTATCGTGAGACTAAAACACCATACAACGACGAACTACATACATCCAGCAAAGACCACTGGGACACTTACGTTAGGTTACACTTACAGAACATCATGTGTGGGAACCGTTTAAACTGCAGACTGATCGTATAAAGACTCCTACGGTATTATCAACACTGAAGAAACCAGATCGTACTACCACAAGAAGCTGGAGATGCACAGCACAGTACCTTTTCAACAACCTACTTCCTGTCGATGACCACACCCAGGATAACCACCTTCACTCCAGCCTGCGCAGACAACGTTAAGACAAATACTAAAACGAAAGTATCACCATCCCCTTTGCTCGTGTGGAAGATGCACTGGCAATACACAAAATAAAGAACTAAAAGGCTCTGGGCACTGATGGCGTCCATCCCGAAACCATCAACAAGCTGCTCCACTTACCATTCCACACATGACAGACGTACCGAACGATTCTCTACAACAAGGACGTATACTGAATGTATGGAAGGCGGCAAATGCAGTTCCAATCAAGAACGCAGAGGACGAAGACCCGACTGAGTCTAAGACATACAGAACAATAGGACTCATTAACATTATGGCAAAGGTACAGGAGAGACAGTGTGCGACACATTTCAGTCGCACAGCGGCTCTTCGGCATTAGCTCACATCACAAAGGTTTTCGACTCCATAAATCCAATGACGACGCAGTAAAGAGGGCCATAGAATTTACACAGACAGTACATGACAAATGCATAGTAGCAATCCTAATTGACATAGCTGGTGCTTTCGACAACCTTTGATGACCGGCACTGTTTGCAAGACAGAGAGATGAATGTTCCGCCGGCTCTAGACAACAGCTTTAGAGGTTATTTAATTACGGAATAGTGGAATGGAAGACTGGCCTCCAAAAGGTTACGAAAACGGTAAGAAATGGTTGTCCGCAAGGATCCATATGCGGACCGACTTTCTGGGACAAAGTCATAGAACTACTACTGAATGCACTAGATGATGACGGTATGGCAAACGGGGTGGTTGCGTACGCAGGTATATGCAAACTCCAGGTCTCAACTAGAGAGCAAAGCCACGCTTTCATCTGTGAGTGATGCACGAACTACAAACTCACAACAGCAACAAACAAAATTGTTTACCTAGTTATAAGGCTCAAACTGAAGAGAAATCTAAGTACAAAGTTAAACAACGTATCTATAAGTAGGAAAGTTATGACAAGATACCTTGGCATTTACACTGAAGATCGAAAAAAACTGGTACATCTGCCTAATATCGTGTAGGGCCCCCGCAGGCAAGCAGAAATGCCGCAACACGACGTGGCATGGACTTCAATAATGCCTGAAGTAGTGCAGCAGGGAACTGATACACATGAATCCTACAAAGGCTGTCCACAAATCCATAGGAATACATGGGGCTGGAGAACTCTTCTGAGCAGCACGTTGCAAGGCATCCCAGATATGCTCAATACTGTTCATGTCTGGGGAGTCTGGAGCCAGCGGAACTGTTTAAACTGAGAGGAGTGTCCCTCGAGTCACTCTGTAGCAATTCTGAATGTGTGGAGTGTCGCATTGTCCTGCTGGAATTGCCCTAGTCCGTCGTAATGCACAATGGACATAATTGGATGCAGGTTATCAGACAGGATGCTTACGTACGTGTCACCTGTCAGAGTCGTAAGCAGACGTATCAGGAGTTCCATAACGCACACGCTCCACACCATTACAGAGCCCTGCCGACATGCGGGGTCCATGGATTGATGAGGTTGTCTTCAAACCCGTACACGTCCATCCGCTCGACATAATCTAAAACGAGACTCGTCCGATCAAGCAACATGTTTCCTGTCGTCAACAGTCTAATGTCGGTGTTGACGGAGCCAGGCGAGGCGTAAAGCTTTGTGTCGTGTAGTCTTCAATGGTACATGAGTGGGCCTTCGGCTCCAAAAGCCCATATAGATTATGTTTCGTTGAATGGTTGGCATGCTGACACTTGATCGCCCAGCTTTAAAATCTGTAGCAATTTGCGGAATGGTTGCAATTCTATCATGCTGAACGATTCTCTTCAGTCGTCGATGGTCCGACAGTTGCAGGATCTGTTTCCGGCCGCAGCAATGTCGGAGATTTGATGTTTTGCTGGATTCCTGATAATAAAGGTACACTCGTCAAATGGTCGTACAGGAAAATCCCCACTTCATCGCTACCTCGGAGATGCTATGCCCCATCGCCCGTGTGCCAATCATAACATCACGTTCAAACTCACTTAAATCTTGATAACCTGCCATTGCAGCAGCAATAATCGATCCAACAAATGCGCTGACGCTTGTTGTTTTATATAGTCGTTGCCGGCAGCTGCGCCGTATTTTCCCTGTTTACATATCTCTGTATTTAATTACTCTTGTCCATACCTGTTTGTTTGGGGCTTCAGTGTGTAATGACGAACATTTACACTTTAACGAACATGCCAGACTGACATTTACAAAGCGACAAACTGATGCATAAAGTTGCAAGACTGAACACTATAACAAAGAGACTACCCCTTCAGACACTGAGGGCATATTACGCACGCTCTTTGATCAATAATTTATTTGGCGGCTAGTACTTGGGCACATCAATTATGCTTAGATACTCATAAAACCATTGTGAGGCGCGGCCAGAAGAGCGCTCTACTCAGAATATCGGGGACTTTCGGCACGACCTCGATTGAGGCACTGTGCGCGGTATTGGGTGTTTTACATATGGATATTACAATTACTGGCTGAAAAGGGGAAGACGCGACAGAATAAGAGAAATAAATGGACAAGAAATAACCGACAAACAGAAATTAAACAAGTAGAGAACTGATACATGGCAGACAGCGTGGGGGACAACTGATAAGGGAAAATGAGTCTACTCTTTCTTCCCCATTACACGAGAGCGTATGAATGTGTAGTACATAAATGCAAAACGCGGCATGGTGCACTTTGTCCGAGGCCGCGGTCCGTATCCTATGTATCTCCGCCGGTTTGGCCTGAAACAGACTCACACTTGTGCCTGTGGTGTGAATGGCACACTCGAACACACAGTGCTCATCTGCGATGCCCTAGGACACGTAAGACCGAGTATAGGAAACCAGGGTGTAGGACAGTTAACACGCAGACAAGATGACTAGAACTCTGTAAACAACATCGCGGCGAAGTATCGCGAGCACTAATACGGCATACAAACGCGGGAGAGCATACGCATGAATAAGACAGGCTCCACATCGGACATATCAGCAGTACGTAGTAAACGACACAGACACAAACACAGACACGGAATCGGATGCTGTATCACACACAGGAAGTGAAGACCAGATAAACATACAAACATGGGGAAAGTTACAGAAGGTTCTACAGCACTAAATCGAATCAGTCTGAAAATGTAACTCTCTGTGTAGCTGTTTGGTGTATCATTTCGTAGCATGCAATACTATCTGAAGACGTTACGTTTCTTCCTCTTTCGTTGCATCAAGTGTGACTGGCTCGAAGTTTTACCGAACCCTCGCATCTGATGCGGCTATGACATTTTCAACTACCAATCTCCACTGTTACATTAAGTTCGGAAACACATTATAACCTAACTAATAAATACACTAAATTAAGTATTGCCACTGTCGAGACAATGACAGATGTAACCATACAAGCAGAAGTCATAAAAAAGAATTTTCACATCATATCTAAATTAAATTGCCATCTCCTGTTTCTTCCATTGAATATGCTTTTAATTTAAATTTAAAATACTTTCACAACCTATTATGTATCTTATTCATCATCATTACCGAAGGTGTTAACAAATTTAAATAAATTGTGCGTGTACATTTGCACTTATTACAGAGAAAAACCGTAATAGTAACAAGACTGAGTTTGTATTATATAAAATGTAAAATCACACAATGTACGACTTGCTATTTAACAACAGGTAGCAGGTCTTTATTTGACAAATAAATAAATAATAAATAAATGTTCTTATTCTTGTAACGTCATAACTGACGCAAAAATCACCTGTATGGCGTCACATGACAAGTCTAAGTCTATGTAACTTAGTACCATGGTACAGCTTATCCCTAATTAGAGTTCTGAAGGAAAAAAAAAAAAAAAGAAAATGTTCATGGTGACAACTTGATATGTGCAAAGCGCGAGATATGAAAGGGTAAAGAAACTGAGCAAGTGCAGTTACCTTACGTGTCTGTCAACTAAAAGTAGCATATTTCACGGCGTCTAATATTTATACTTCCTAGTAGGTGTGATACTAGGGTCGATAATTTCCCTTGCTGGACCCCTAACTTCCACACTTCATCTGCAATAAAGTTAGTTAGTTTCAAATTCCGTGGGACATTTTGTAAGATCAATCGTAATGATGTGGGACGATTTATTTTGCATTCATGTCGTAGTTAATTTCTAAACGGGATGTGGCTACATGCTGAACATTCATAGGTAGGGTGGCGTGCCTCAATTTGGAGAAATGAAACTGTTACAGCATCGCTTAGTTGTCCATCTGCGACTCTGTCTGTCCCTTTTTCTCAGGAATCAGTAGATGTATCAAGTTAAAGTCTATGTCACGTATTGAAGTCAATGGTACCCTGGCGGTGTAAAAAATTTTGACCTTCTGAGTCAATCCAATCAATAGATACTGCTATATATGTCACACATTTTGTACCCAGTACACCCGCGGTCTAGGGCTGCCAGCAAGCTGGCTCAGCGTGTTCGATCAGAGGGTTAGATCTCCTCTCTAATTAAAAAAAATGAATGAATAGATCAACAATGAACTTGACCGTGTGTTATATGCCGTCCGCTGTGAACAAATGCAGCGAACAATAACGAACAAAATAAGATAAAAAAGGGGTAGCGTCTTTGATTAGTAACCTAAACCTTCTCGATCCCCGCTCCGGACCCAGCCACGGCCTAAACTTTGAATGAGAAACATCAGTTGTGGCGGCCGAAGACTTCCTGCGTAAGAAGTCACCACTCATTCAGCTAACGATCTTCTGAAAGAGGGACGAGGAGCGGACAGAGATTCATGGCACCCGCTTGCGCTTGGGGTGGGAAACTGCCCCAAAGGCGGATGAATCGGCAATGATAAAACAGCATTAAGATGTCGAAGGCAAAGGGAACCAATGTATAAAGTATCCATAGAACACAATGATCTCGTTATTGATAAAAGGTTCCAGACTTGTCCCTCATTCAGATTTCTGGGAGGGGACTGCCAATGGGGAGATGACCATGAGAAAAAGATTGATATGTCAGAAGTTCTTAACGTGGCAGGGAAGTTAGAACATCTGAAAAGGGAAATACTAAGGCTCAATCTAGATATAATGGGCGCCAGTGAAGTGAAATGGAAAGAAGCAATGGTATAACGGGAGTAGAATCATTACGAATAGGATGGTAGGGTAAAGAGAGAGCTACTCTGAACCGTGTCAGTGACAGTCTGGTTTCAGCAGAGCAGCAGCTCGAATCCGTTTACGTCCCGGCTGCGAAACGCTCGAGGAAGGGGCGGTCTTTACACCAGCGGCACTCGCATGTGTTGCATGTTTGAGTAATAGCATTGGTAATTAAGTTCCGAAAAACTACGGTACGGTATACGTGCTCTAAAGAATACGCAAAACCGAAAGCATTCGAAATGTAACGTTTCCTGAGAGATGAGGTGCATATTAATTACACGGAGCTCACTGGAACTCATTTATCAGCCGGGAGCTGCACTGTTTATGTCAAGACCGTCGATGACGTAGCTTGTGATACGATTATAGAAGCCACCAAACGAGGATTCCAGTTTCGACGCTCTGATGGTAATGTTAACGGCGTGTTAGTGTCTCATGTGGGCCTCAGAGTGTGCAATATTCGAATCTTCGAGCTGCCCTTCGAAGTACTTGAATCACCGATTAGTGAATCACTCCAGCCATATGGCGGAGTACACTACTGGCCATTAAAATTGCCACACCAAGAAGAAATGCAGATGATAAACGGGTATTCATTAGACAAATATATTATACTAGAACTGACATATGATTACATTTCCACGCAATCTGGGTGCATAGATCCTGAGGAATCAGTACCCAGAACAACCACCTCTGGCCGTAATAACGGCCTTGATACGCCTGGGCACTGAGTCAAACAGAGCTTGGATGGCGTGTACAGGTACAGCTGCCCATGCAGCTTCAACACGATACCACAGTTCATCAAGAGTAGTGACTGGCGTCTTGTGACGAGCCAGTTGATCGGCCACCATTGACCAAACGTTTTCAATTGGTGAGAGATCTGGAGAATGTGCTGACCAGGGCAGCAGTCGAACATTTTCTGTATTCAGAAAGGCCCGTACAGGACCCGCAACATGCGGCCGTGCATTATCCTGCTGACATGAAGGGTTTCGCAGGGATCGAATGAAGGGTAGAACCACGGGCCGTAACAAACCTGAAATGTAACGTCCACTGTTCAAAGGGCCGTCAATAGGAACAAGAGGTGACCGAGACGAGTAACCAATGGCACCCCATACCATCACGCCCGGTGATACGCCAGTATGGCGATCACGAATACAGGACTCCAATGTGAGTTCACCGCGATGTCGCCAAAAACGGATGCGACCATCATGATGCTGTAAACAGAACCTGGTTTCATCCGAAAAAATGACGTTTTGCCATTCATGCACCCAGGTTCGTCGCTGAGTATATCATCGCAGGCGCTCCTGTCTGTGATGCAGCGTCAAGGGTAACCGCAGCCATGGTATCCGAGCTGATAGTCCATGCTGCTGCAAACGTCGTCGAACTGTTCGTGCAGATGGTTGTTGTCTTGCAAACGTCCCCATCTGTTGACTCAGGTATCGAGACGTGGCTGCACGATCCGTTATAGCCATGGGGATAAGATGCCTGTCATCTCGACTGCTAGTGATACGAGGCCGTTGGGATGCAGCATGGCGTTCCGTATTACCCTCCTGAACCTACCGATTCCATATTCTGCTAACAGTCATAGGATCTCGACCAACCCGAGCAGCAATGTCGAAATACGATAAACCACAATCGCGATCGGCTATAATCTGACCTTTATCAAAGTCGGAAACGTGATTGTACGCATTTCTCCTCCTTACACGAGGCATCACAACAACGTTTCACCAGGCAACGCCGGTCAACTGCTGTTTGTGTATGAGAAATCGGTTGGAAACTCTCCTCACGTCAACACGTTGTAGGTATTGCCACTGGCGCCAACCTTGTATGAATGCTCTGAAAAGCTAATCATTTGCATATCACAGCATCGTCTTCCTGTCGGTTAAATTTCGCGTCTGTAGCACGTCATCTTCGTCGTACAGCAATTTTAATGGCCAGTTGTGTAATTAGTCATACAGCCGCACGTTGGGCAAATTTTTGCACGTATCGAGTGCTGAACGGTGTCTGTCAGGTGCGAATCACCCTTACAAAACATGTGCCCTCCAATTTAAATAAATTGTTATCTACGATGGCGAACCCTAGACATCGCTGGATATGGTGGTGAAGGACGCCTTCGAGCTGAGTGCATGAAGAGGGGACTAGCACAACTGTGCAGTGGAGACGTGCCGACGCAGCCGACCCCTACCACACTACCGTTGACACACGCTTAGGCGCTCCGCGAGGATATGACGCCAAGGTCGGAGCGTATCTTCGAACCAAATTCGCAGATGATGGAGGGGCCATGGAACCACAACGATGCTGAGATGATTCCTACTCCACTCCAGCCCCTGACTTTGCAGGTGAGAGATCACGAGGACGACAACACCACAAAGAACATGGAAACTGAAGTGCAGATGGTCCAAGGACGTTGCAGCAACGGTGATGCAACAGTAACTACACGATTCAACAGCTGCTGAGGTCGAGATCAAGTCGCGTGAACAACGCTCTCAGAAGCATAGCAAGAAGCGCCGCCTCGACTCTCGAGAATCGTCGCCTCTTCATACTGAGACAACTGATGACTGGCAATATGAACCTCTCTGACATGGACCAACAGCCACCGGCCGTTGCTGAACAACTGCATTCGAAAGGTGAAAAGACGTCATGTCGTTCCGACGATCTGTGCCCTTATGCGTCCAGCTGAAGGGTCTTCAGCAGCGGGGGATGATGCGGCGGAAAGTGCACGAAATCCACGTACCAGCACAGCCGTCGTAATAGTAGAAACCCTCGCTGGTAAAAACTGGGCTGACCAGGACGAAGAGATCCCCGACGTGAATTCTTTCTTTGGTAGAGACTCGCATCTCTCTTCCACAACTGAGCGTAACTTACGCCGTGGAAGGACGTCGGACACGAAGCCTTCTGAGGACGCGTAATGAGATCACCGACTTTGTAGCATTACGCCAGTTCACCATTGTGCGCGGATAACGGATACGGGGAACTAGGCACACAAAATAGAGACAGTTAACGTTCATACCATTAAATCGCTTCTGAAACAACCACTTTTCCCGGACATGCTGTATGTGTCAGATGTGGATATATTGATGGTGCAGGAAATATGCGTTACAGGATGTACATGGCTACAACTTCTATGCCGCGCCGAACTCGGACAATGACAGTGGAATGGCGATATTAGTCTGCGAGGTTATCGCAGTTTGTGACCTGTCCTAAATACCTTCGGCACGGGGATTGGCGATAACAGTTTATGGGATCCGTATTGTCAACTGTTATGCACAGTCCGGCATAGAAAACAGACGAGCACGTGCGAATTATTATTCGGAAGAGATCGTGCCCTTATTTACCGACGGATGGAGTCTTCAATTGTGTACTGGCGCCAAAGGATCAAACTCCACATTACAATACCTGTCGTTTATTACAAGCGATGTACCTGGAAATGGATTTATCCTACACATTGGGCAGGATCCATGGGGATCGCGAGGGATATTCGTTTCTTACAAGTCACTGGGGAAGCCGACTTGATTGGGTGTATGTTTCTGTTGGGCTACGAGATAAGAAGGCCGATACTAAACCATAGCTCATGCCTTTGCCGATCATCTACGTTGTCTGCGCACCATCTCCCTTCCTCAACAACGTATGTGGAGAAGCCACGGCACATAGAAGCTCGATTAGTCACTGTTGTCGAACCCGAATGTCGTCAGCAAGTCGAGAATGTACGGACGACGTGCCAACGCCGCGTCTGGCCTATGTCACAGTGCTTCTCTTGTGTTTGGAATGTGATAAACAGATGATACGAAGAGCTCTTATACAATACGGTCAGGATAAGACGAGGTCACTCTTGATTATTATTGCACGATGCTTTGTGAGTTGTCATTTCAGGACCCGTCTCCAGAACATCATGTAATAGTTCATCGTGTCATCCACCGATCACACGACGTTGACTGTGACTGGTAGACATCGCGGTCCGGGTAATGTGTCCAGACAACATCGCTGGGGAACGTGCCTCGACGTATCATGTGTCGCGAGAACACAAACGCCACCGCCGACCATTGGTCACAGGGCTTCATGACTGAAAATGGACGTCAGCTGATGAGACAAGAGGACATTCCGGGTGGATTTTTGGAACATTTCCGTCACCTATTTGCCGGCGTATCGACGGATCATCGGATTATAGCTGATTTTTGGCGAGACAACATTGAAGTTAAAGGTAGTCTGCGAAAAGCATTTATTGACATTGGCCACTGATGTATTGTGTACACGGATGGTGTTAACCCCATTAGTGTCAGATGAGGCCTGAAGATGATGCACTAAAGCACCGAAACTGGCAGCTATAAAATAAATGACATCATAAGGACGGCTGTAGATATTACATTTTATTACACTATTTTTTATCGTCAGTTATGAGCCGAGTGGCGGTTCCATACAGTCTTCCTCTCCATAGTTACGTGACTGATACGAGGAGCTGCATCAAAGATGATGGTAAACGGGCGGGGAGCAGGCTCAATTCACACAGCTCCGCCAGACTCGGGTGCCCGCTTTCAACGGTGCTTTCTGCAGTAGCATCAAACAGCTAATTCACATTGTGCGACGCTCTCTCACTGGGATAACTCTACATAAGAGCTCATTCACCTGTCGTGCTTATGCGGACGACGTGATACTCCTCATCCGCTCCGGACATGAAATTCGTCAGGCTGTTGGGCGTCACAGTTCTTACGGAATGGCGGCAGGGATTGTCGTTAACATGACGATGTCCGGAATACTACACTCTGGACGAGGTCTTGAAGACGTGTCGGGATGGTTTCTGACAGTGCAAACGTTGCGGTGCCTAGGGATCGCATTTACTCGTTCTCTGTGGCGGTCAGGGGTGGCGAGCTACCGGCGACAGTTCGCTGAGAGCCCTTGACATGGTGTAACGTGTAGCGTACACAAACGTTAACCTCGCGTCGCAATCGCCACGTTTAGCCCAGGTCTTACCGATTCCGGAATGTATCACGGACCATCTCATTGCTCCTTTGAATATTATGCCAGTACTAAAGTAAACAGAACTAAATTCCGTCCGGAAAGGCCATGAATTCCCAACGGCACCGACCGGCCGCCGTGTCATCCTTATCCCACAGGCGTCACTAGATGCTGATAAGGAGGAGCATGTGGTCAGCACACCACTCTCCCGGCCGTATGTCAGTACGAGACCGGAGCCGCTACTTCTCAATTAAGTAGCTCCTGAGTTTGTCTCACAAGGGCTGAGTGCACCCCACTGGCCAACAGAGATCGCCAGACCGGATGGTCACCCATCCAAGTGCTAGCCCAGCCCGATGGCGCTTAACATCGGTGATCTGACGGGAACTGGTGTTACCACTGCGGCAAGGCCGCTGGCATTATGTCAGTACTAGGATATTATTTAAGATCAAGTATGACACACCAACCCTACCGATCCGGAACGGTGGTTTCAAACTTACGAACCTGCGCATCAAAGCTCTGGCACTACATCTGCGAGCAATGCTTAGTTTGCTTTGTTTTAGGGCGCAAAGACAACTGGGATCAAACGTGTCCAAGTAAAAACTATAAAACACGGAGAAAGGGACAGAGAGAGAGAGAGAGAGAGAGAGAGAGAGAGGACTTAAAAACGAGTATATGTCAATTCGAATTGACGTAAGAGAAGACAGCTAAAACAAAGACGTGGAGAAAGGGCTACAAAAGACACCATATAGATACGGAGGTCCAGAACTAAAAATTAAATTGTCTTCGCCATATTGCTACGCCGGATAAAAAGTAAAACGCGGTCGACAGCCCGGGAAGACATTTGCTAAAACGGCCGATAACTCAGACGGTGGAACGTAAACGGTTAAAAATGGGCATTCCGTCAGGAAGTGGCGGGCAGTTAAAACTTGGGCGCAATGTGTACAAAGCGGTAGGGGAGCGCCACTTAACAAATGACGATGGCTAAAAAGGCAGTGTCCAATATGCAGCCTAGTTAATATGACCTCCTTCCGACGGGAGGTCCGAGAGGAGGTCGTCAAAGCCTCTGGAAGAGGCTTAATAATCCGGAGCTTATTCCCATGAAGGGAGGACCAATGGCGACTCCCAAGTGACACCGCCTCCTGACAGAGGGCAACACAGAGATCATTGGAGGGAATACAGGAACTAGTGGACTGAGGTACGACGACTGCAGCCTTGGCAGCAGTATCAACGGCCTCGTTTCCTGGCAGGCAATTGGCAACAGCGAGAAGACACCATTACATCATCTCTGACAGAGGAATTTATTCCGCCGTCGTTCGAACCTGCCATAGCGGTGGGCAGCATCTCGCCTTCACTTGCGCACGTTTTGTGGATTACAGTTATGTTCATCTGGAAGTACCTTCCATGAGAACAACGACGGTTCCGAAGATCTATCGCTGCTTGAATCACAACGGCCGCAACGCCATGGAAATCAAACATGCAACAAGAGCCTGCAAGCATATCTGGCGCGCAGTGCATACGCCACTGCTGCCAACGGCACCACGATCGACGTGAAATATCCTCATCAACCGTAAAATTGTCATACGGAAACGGTTGTACTCCATTCGTATAGTTGATTCTCCCCTTTTCATAACCTGTGGTTTCTTGGACACGGAAGAACATGGCTCAGTGTGCGCAGCGGCGAGGGACGTTTGGATGCTGACGTGTCGTGTACTGGCCTTCCTTCGGCACACCACAGATACAGAAGTCACGTCAGATGCGCTTTTTTTACCGGACACGACGTTCTCTTCGAAACGGAAAACACGTTTCGGTTAGCTGCATCGCTGAACATGTGAGGCAATTCATGTATCCACGAAAAGTATTGTCTGTGATGATAACATGAGCTCATACGCTGTCATACGAAATACAGTACTTACTCTGCCAACTATCTAGAAAGCGTATTTCACTGCCCACCCGACAGCTGACGTGTCCCAGGAATGAGATGAGTCGTGGGGCCGAACTTTTAAAGTCGATAATGTACACGGTTTACCATACATGTTGATATATTGCATATTGAAAAGGCGACCGGCTCTCTGCTGTTGACGCCATATGTGAATTTGCCAGTCCTACGAACGATGAGACGCGGTTACCACGACACACACAATGTTACTACAAATGGTCGACACCCAAAATAGCGTTCCAGCCCCGTTGGCGGGGATAATTTAGCTTACGCGGATCGACGCAAGAATGAATGATACAACTTCGAGTGCAGCTAGGAATGTGATGCAGGGCACCGTGTTCTTTTGACTCCTGAACGTGACCAGGATTTCCACATGTCATTCCATTTCGTTATATTAAAAAATAATATAAAATAAAGCAATATGAGGAGTATAAATAAAAAACAACTTTCTTACTTTGCAGCTAATAAGACGACTGCTCTCGGGGAAACAAGCGAATAGTGCGACCTCCCGCGTAAGCTGGAAAATCTGGTTTCGAGCCCTGGTCGCATTTCATAGGTGATGGTCGTTAGTATTCACAATAGCGAATACATTCCAGCAGAATTTTTTTTCAAGGTTGGCAAAGCCCACTTAAAAATCTTGTAACGATCTATGTAGAAGGTCGCACAGAATCCTAACACACGAACGACACTGATTCATTGTCTGTTGTAACAGAGGACAGAGCAGCTCGTAAGACGGTTGAAACTCTCATATTTCGATATAATTTGCATTCTATTAAAATGTCAAGTGGGTAACGTCTTTGAGTGGTAATGAAAATACCAACGGGTCGGTTTGGAACGCAGAAAACACTTAAATTTGGAATAAAAATCGTCAGTACTGGTGACCGACGACTACCTGCATAAGAAGTCACCCTCATTCAGCCAACGGCCTTGTCAAAGAGGGCGGAACAGTGGAAGATGGGCACTCTTGCCATTCGTTTGGGAACTGCCCCTACAGGCGGAAGAATCAGCAATGACCAATGGCATGATGATGCAGAAGGAAATGGAAACCGCTGCATTAAAGACGCAAATGGGTATCCACCGGACATGTAACCTGTAATAATGGTTTCTCCATTGGTAATAATCCCGATCTAGTCCCCCGTTCAGATCTTTAGGAGTGACTGCCAAGAGCAAGGTGAACATGAGAAAAAGACTGAACAACCAACGATAGATAAAGTTCTACGAGGAGGAGCGTGGAATGTCATAAGTTTTCAGTGTGGTAGGTAATTCGAAATTCTGAAAGGGGAAATGCTAAGGTTGAGTCTAAATATACTGGGCGCCAGTGAAGTAAACTGGAAAGCTGACAAGAATTTTTGGTCAGATGAGTACAGGGTAATTTCAGCAGCAAGAGAAAATGGTACACCGGGAGTATGATTCGTTATGAGTAGGAAGGCAGAGGAGAGTGTTAGCTACTGTGAACCGCACAGTCATAGCGTTGTTCTCATCAGAGTCCGCAGCAAACCAGCACTGACGACGATAGATCAGGTATACATGCCGACGTCGAAAGCCGATTATGAAGAGGCAGAGATAGTATATGAGGATACTGAACGGGTGATTCAGTACGTAAACTTCGAAGTATGTATATTCGGTGTAGTGTAGCAACTTAAATCACTTAATAGAAGCAAGTCATCCGGTCCAGTCTGTACACCAATTAGGTTCCTTTCACAGTATGCTGATGCAATAGCTCCAAACTTATCAATCACACAATACCGCTCACTCGACGAGAGATCCGTACCCAAGAGCTGGATAGTTCCACAGGTCACACCAATGTTCAAGAAAGGCAGTAGGAGTAATCCATTACATTTCAGGCCTTTATCGTTAACGTCGATATTCAGCAGGATTTTGGAACATATATTGTGTTCGAACATTATGAATTACCTCGAAGAGAAGGGTCTATTGAAACATAGACAACACGAATTTCAAAAGCATCGTTCTTGTGAATAGCCCTTTACACACACACGAAGTGTTGAGTGCCATTGACAGGGGATTTCAAATTGATTGCGTGTATCCAGATTTTCCGAAAGTTTTTACACTGTACCACACAAGAGGCTTCTAGTGAAATTGCGTGCTTATGGAATATCGTCTCGGTTTATGCGACTGGATACGTGACTTCCTCTCACAACGGCCACAGTTCGTAGTAACTGACGGAAAGTCACCGAGTAAACAGAAGTAATTTCTGCAGTTCCAGACAATCTGAGCAGCCGTCTTAGGTTGTTTCCAGATGATACTGTTGCGTATTAGCTAGTGAAGTCATCAGAAGAACAAAGCAAATTGCAAAACGATTTAGAAAAGATTTCTGAATGGTGCAAAAATTGGCAATCGACCAAAAATAATGAAAAGAGTGAGGTCATCCACGAGTCTTGAAAGGAATCCGTTAATCTTTGGTTACACGTCAAACCAGTCAAATCTAGGGACCGTAAGTTGCAGTAAATACCTAGGAATTAAAATTACGAACAATTTAAGTTGGGATGAACACACAGAAAATGTTGTGTGGAAGGCAAACCGAACACTGCGTTTTATTGGCAAAACATTTAGAATATGTAACGGATCTTACTGAAGAGTCTGACGATACAACGTTTGTCCGTCCTCTTTTGGAGTAGTGCTGCACGGTATGGGGTAACTAACAGATAGGATTAACGCAGTAGATCGAAAAAGTTGAAAGAAAAACAGCACGTTTCGTATTACCGCGAAATAGGGGACAGAGAGTCACTGACATGATAAATTATTTGAGATGGACATCATTAAAACAAAGGCGAATTTCGTTGCTGCCGGATCTCTCACGAAATTTAAATCACCAATCTTCTCCTTCGAATGCGAAAATATTTAAATAAGGGTAATCAGAGATGCCATGGCCAAGATAGATACAAAGCCCACGCCTACCACAGTAGTACAAGTTTGTATGCCAAATAGCTCTGCAGATGATGAAGAAATTGAAGAAATGTATGATGAAATAAAATAAATTATTCAGATAGTGAAGGGAGACGAAAATTTAATAGTCATGGGTGACTGGAATTTGAGCGTAGGAAAAGGGAGAGAAGGAAACGTAGTAGGTGAATATGGACTGGAGCTAAGAAATGAAAGAGAAAGCCGTCTGTTAGAATTTTGCACAAAGAACAACATAATCATAGCTAATACTTGGTTCAAGAATCATAAAAGAAGGTTGTATACATAGAAGAAGCCTGGAGATACTGACAAGTTTCAGATAGATTACATAATGGTAAGACAGAGTCTTAGGAACCAGGTTTTAAATTGTAAGACATTTCCAGGGGCAGATGTGGACTCTGACCACAGTATATTGGTTATGAACTGTAGATTAATACTGAAGAAACTGCAAAAAGGTGGGAAATTGAGGAGATGGGACCTGGATAAACTGAAAGAACCAGAGGTTGTAGAGAGCTTCAGGGAGAGCATTAGGGAACGATTGACAAGAACAGGGGAAAGAAATACAGTAGAAGAAGAATGGGTAGCTCTGAGAGATGAAATAGTGAAGGCAGCAGAGGATCAAGTAGGTAAAAAGACGAGGGCAAGTAGAAATCCTTGGGTAACAGAAGAAATATTGAATTTAATTTATGAAAAGAGAAAATATAAAAATGCAGTAAATGAAGCAGGCAAAAAGGAATATAAACGTCTCAAAAATGAGATCGACAGGAAGTGCAAAATGGCTAAGCAGGGATGGCTAGAGGAGAAATGTAAGGATGTAGAGGCTGATCACACTAGGGGTAACATAGATACTGCCTACAAGCTAATTAAAGAGACCCTTGGAGAAAACAGAATCACTTGTATGAATATCAAGAGCTCAGATGGAAACCCAGTTCTAAGCAAAGAAGGGAAAGCAGAAAGGTAGAAAGAGTATATAGAGGGTCTAAACAAGGGCGATGTACTTGAGGACAATATTACTGAAGTGGCAGAGGATGTAGATGAAGACGAAGTGGGAGATATGATACTGCGTGAAGAGTTTGACAGAACACTGAAAGACGTAAGTCGAAACAAGACCCCGGGAGTACACAACATAACATTAGAACTACTGACAGCCTTGGGAGAGCCAGTCCTGACAAAACTCTACCATCTGGTTAGCATGATTTATGAGACAGGTCTAATACCCTCAGACTTCAAGAAGAATATAATAATTCCAATCCCAAAGAGAAAGCAGGTGTTGTCAGATGTGAAAATTACAGAACTATCAGTTTAATAAGTCACGGCTGCAAAATACTAATGCGAATTCTTTACAGACGAATGGAGAAACTAATAGAAGCCGACCTCAGGGAAGATAAGTTTGGATTCCGTAGAAATATCGGAACACGTGAGGCAATGCTGAAGCTACGACTTATCTTAGAAGCTAGATTAAGGAGAGGCAAAGCTACGTTTCTAGCATTTGTAGACTTAGAGAAAGCTTTTGACAATGTTGACTGGAATACTCTCTTTCAAATTCTGAAGGTGGCAGGGGTAAAATACAGGGAGTGAAAGGCTATTTACAATTTGTACAGAAACCAGATGGCAGTTATAAGAGTCGAGGGACATGAAAGGGAAGCAGTGGTTGGGAAGGGAGTGAGACAGGATTGTAGCCTCTCCCCGATGTTATTCAATCTGTATATTGAGCAAGCAGTAAAAGAAACAAAAGAAAAATTCCGAGTAGGTATTAAAATCCATGGAGAAGAAATAAAAACTTTGAGGTTCACCGATGACATTGTAATTCTGTCAGAGACAGCAAAGGACTTGGAAGAGCAGTTGAACGGAATGGATAGTGTCTTGAAAGAAGGATATGAGATGAACATCAACAAAAGCAAAACGAGGATAATGGAATGTAGTCGAATTAAGTCGGGTGATGCTGAGGGAATCAGATTAGGAAATGAGAGACTTAAAGTAGTAAAGTAGTTTTGCAATTTGGGGAGCAAAATAACTGATGATGGTCGAAGTAGAGAGGATATAAAATGTAGACTGGCAATGGCAAGGAAAAGTTTCTGAAGAAGAGAAATTTGTTAACATCGAATATAGATTTAAGTGTCAGGAAGTCGTTTCTGAATGTATTTGTATGGAGTGTAGCGATGTATGGAAGTGAAACGTGAACGATAAATAGTTTGGAAAAGAAGAGAATAGAAGCTTTCGAAATGTGGTGCTACAGAATAATGCTGAAGATTAGATGGATAGATCACATAAATAATGAGGAGGTATTGAATAGAATTGGGGAGAAGAGATGTTTGTGGCACAATTTGACCAGAAGAACGGATCGGTTGGTAGGACATGTTCTGAGGGCAGCGTGGAGGGTAGAAATCGTAGAGGGAGACCAAGAGATGAATACACTAAGCAGATTCAGAAGGATGTAGGTTGCGGTAGGTACTGGGAGATGAAGAAGCTTGCACAGGATAGAGTAGCATGGAGAGCTGCATCAAACCAGTCTCAGGACTGAAGACCACAACAAGAACATGGACAGATAGACGTGTTCGTTTTTTTCCGCGCGCTGTTCGAGATTGGAATAATAGAGTATTATTGTGAAGATGGTTCAATGAACTCTCTGGCAGGCACTGAAGCGTGATTTGCAGAACATCCATGTATATGTAAACATAGATCCTCAGTGGAAGTAAAGAAGAATTACAGGGTCTGCTGAATGGAAAGAACAGTCAAATGAGTGCAGATGTGGACAGAGAAAATCGAAGCATGACGAAAGTAATAAGTAGCAGCAGAAATGAGAACAGTGAGAAACTAAGCATCAGGATTGATGTTCACGAAGTAGAGGAAGGTAAGGAAATCTGCCACTTGTGCAGCAAATTAACCCATGAAAGCAGGCTACCAATGGTAAAAAGACGTTCCCGGTCAAGAGAAGTCACCAGTATCAAACACAAGACTTAATCTGAGGAAGAAATTTCTGAGAATGTATGTTTGGAGCGTAGGAATGTAGGAAAACCGGAAAAGAAGACACTCGAAGAATTGAGGGTGTGTTGCAACAAAAGAATGTGTAAACGTAACTGGACTGATATGTTAAGGAGTGACGAGGTACTCCGCAGAATGGGAGAGGAAAGGAATATATGGAAAATACTGACAAGAAGGAGGGAGAGGATTGTATGCCAACAGTTAAGGCATCAGGGAATAACTTCCATGGTACTAGAGGGAGCTGTAGAGGATACAAACTGTAGAGGAAGACAGAGATTGGAATACATCCAGCAAATAACTGAGGATGTTGGTTTCAAGTGCTACTCTGTGATAAAGAGGTTGGCACAGGAGAGTAATTTGTGGCGGCCCGCATGAATCCAGTCAGAAGACTGATGACTAACTCGTTGACCCATAATCACGAAATTTGACCAGAGGCAAGGTTTATAGTACATGTGAAGGAAAAACTCCGAAATTTATTTATTGGTAGTTAAACAATACGAAAAGACATTTTTGTCTTCTTTTTATCCTCCAGTCTATCGAAATATTTATACCATTTTTTTCTCGGGAACAAGTTGGCGGTTGAAACTGTAATTTTCTGCCACATACTAAGGTTGATGGTCCCTCGGCGCTGTAAAATTTTAAGCGTCAGAACAGATTCAGCCAGAAGACACGGCCATTTCTCTCACATATATTTTTTTTTTTTTTGTATCTTGGTATTTCTCTGGAACAATTTGGAGTATCAACTTTAAATTTATGGCACCATTGAGGTCTACGCTGTGGTGTACGATCCCTTGGTGGTGTAAACTTTTAAACTTCCAAGTCAATTCAGTCAAAACATACGGCCATTTATGTTACATATCTCGATACTCGAAAACTCCATCATGAAAAACTGTAGGGTGGTTCCCGTTGACTAAGAATCATTAAATTTGGCCATAAGCAAGGCTCCACAGTATACAAGTAAAGGGAAAAATCCGATACTGTTAGTTAACTTTTAATCATATTACATAAAAAATATTTCTTTTTCAGTTGTCACTGGAAGTCAACAGCCTTTCCGCAGTGGTAACACCGGTTTCCGTCAGGTCACCGAAGTTAAGTGCTGTCGGTCTGGGCTAGCACTTGGAAGGGTGACCATCCGGTCTGCTAAGCTCTGTTGGCCAGCGGGATGAACTCAGCCCTTGTGAGGCAAACTGAGGAGCTACTTGATTGATAAGGAGCGGCTCCGGTCTCGTAAACTGACATGACATATGGCCGGGAGAGCGGTGTGCTGACCACATGCCGCCCCATAACCGCATCCGATGACGCCTGTGGGCTGAGGATGACACGGCGGCTGGTCGATGCCGTTGGGCTTTGATGGCCTGTTCAGTTGGAGTTTAGTTTAGTTTTTATTCAACTTAAAACTTCAAATCAGAACATCCTCGAAAGTCTTGTAATAGCTTGGACAGATATCTTTCCAGATAAGTGACGATAACAGGCAAGTATTGTCAATATCATCGATTCCAAGAATGGATGGACTGTCTATATACATAATTAAGTTTGTGCAAAACCTTCAGTGCGCGAGTCATACTCATACATGGCCAGTTTTTTAATTTTAAATCTACGGATGTCTGTCAGTAAGAAACCCTTCTACGGAACAGAAGGAGTTGTCAACGAGAAAGTTCTCCAGTATACTTTCATATTTTACTCTGCTGCCTGTCACACGCTTTATATCACTAGGAAAGTGATCAAAAATATTTGTTGCATTATTGTGCAACCCTTTTTGTGGTAAGACAACCTTGACGCAGGTTAATGGATGTTAGTTTTCCTTATGGGGCTGTTAGTATATGCATCATTGTTCCATTTGAACTTCAGTGGATTATTTACGAAGAATTTCGTGAGGACATAAATATACTGCGAACCAGTAGTCAGAATGCCCAAATTCTTAAACAGATGTTGAAAACGATCGTGGGTGAGCACCACATATTGTTCTTATGGCACGTTTTATGCGAGTGAAAACTTTCTTTCTTGACGATGAATTAGCCCAGGACATTAATCTGTATTGCATTATTGAATTCAAATATACAAAATATGTCAACTTACTGATTTCTCTCTCCCAAAGATTCAAAATGATTCTAAGCGCAAATGTGGCTGACCAAAGTTACTTTTAGAGTTCCAAAATGTGCTTTGTGCAGTTTAAATTCTCATCGATTTGGACGTCTAAGAATTTTTAATTTTTCGTCACATTTATTATTTCCTAGCCGTGAGGATTTACTGGTCCCCAATCGGGTGCCTCATACGTGCCGGATAGTGGGATGCTCACTAGATATGGTGAGTACGGGGGAAATAAAATACCGGGGGCGGACCGAAACCAGTAGCTACTGCCTTGCAGAGAGACAGAGGACCCTCAGATACTAAGGGAGAGAACTCCGACAGAAGACTCCTGTGAGCTCAATTGGAGGCTCAAGCGAGCAGCCCTCTCGTCTAGCTAGGCCGTATAGGCCGATAACCCGTGAACACGATATCAGTTATCACAGAAATTTCCACAGAGAAAACCAACAATCGGGTGGATTTAAAGATAACAACTTTTCAACGAAAAAGGTGACACGAATAGGGTTCTGGAGCGTGAGGACAATGTGGCAAACGAGTAAACGAACTGAAGTGGTACAAGAAATCTACATCTACATGGTTACTCTGCAATTCACAATTAAGTGCCTGGCAGAGGGTTCATCGAGCCATTTTCATACTACTTCTCTACCATTGCACTCTCGAATGGTGCGTGGGAAAAAGTAACACCTAAATCTTTCCGTTCGAGCTCTCATTCCTCTTATTTTATTATGATGATCATTTCTCTTTACGTAGGAGGGTGTGAACAAAATATTTACGCATTTGGAAGAGAAAGTTAGTGATTGAAATTTCGTAAATAGATCTCGCCGCAAAGAAAACCGCCTTGTTTCAGTGACTTCCACCCCAACTCGCGTATCATATCAGTGACACTTTCACCCCTACTGCGCGGTAACACGAAACGGGCTGCCCTTCTTTGCACTTTTTCGATGTCCTGCGTCAATCCTACCTCGTAAGGATCCCATACCGCGCAGCAATATTCCATCAGAGGACGGGCAAGTGTAATGTAGGCTGTCTCTTTAGTGGATTTGTCGCATCTTTAAGTGTTCTGCCAACAAAACGCAGTCTTTGTTTCGCCTTCCCCACAATACTATGTATGTGGTCTTTCAAATTTAAGTTGCCCATACTTGTAATTCCTAGGTATTTAGTCGAATTGACAGCCCTTACATTTGTGAGATTTATCGTATACCCAAAATTTATCGGATTTCTTTTAGTACCCATGTGGATGACCTCGCACTTCTCATTGTCCAGTGCTAATTGCCACTTGTCGCACCATACAGAAATTCTCTCTAGATCATTTTGTAAATGGAATTGATCGTCTGATGATTTTATTAGACGGTAAATTAAAGCGTCATCTGCAAACAATCTAATGGGGCTGCTGATATTATCATCTAGATCATTTATGTAAATCAGGAACAGCAGGGGGCCTATGACACTACCTTGCGGAACGCCAGATATCACTTCTGTCCTCCTCGATGATTTATCGTCTATCACTACGAACTATGACCTCTCTGACAGGAGATCACGAATCCAGTCGCACAACTGAGACGATGCTCCATATTCACGCAATTTGATTAATAGTCGTTTGTGAGGAACGGTATCAAAAGCCTTGTGGAAATCTAGGAATATGGAATCGATCTGAGATCCCTTGTCGACAGAACTCATTACTTTATGGGAATAACGAGCTAGCTGTGTTGCACAAGAACGATATTTTCTGAATCCGTGTTGGTTATATGTCAATAAGTCATTTTCTTCAAGGTGATTCATAATATTCGAGCACAGTATATGCTCCAAAATCCTACTGCAAATTGAGGTCAGTGATATAGGTCTGTAATTCAATGGGTTAGTCCTATTTCCTTTCTTGAATATTGGTGTGACCTGTGCTACTTTCCAGTCTTTAGGAACAGACCTTTCGTCAAGTGAGCGGTTGTATATGTTTGCTAAGAAAGGCGCTATTGTGTCTGCATACTCTGAGAGGAACCTGATTGGTATACCATCTGGACCGGAAGACATGCCTTTCTTAAACGATTTCAGTTGTTTCGCAACACCTAAGGTAACTACTTTTATGTCACTCATGGTAACAGCTGTTCTGGTTTCGAATTGTGGAATATTTACTTCGTCTTCTCTCGTGAAGGAATTACGAAAAACTATATTTAGTAACTCTGCTTTAGTGGCACCATCATCTGTAACATTTCCATCGCTATCGCACAGTGACGGTATTGACTATTTTTTGCCACTGGTGTATTTTACGTACGATCAGAATCTCTTTGGGTTCTATACCATATTTTGAGACAATATTTCATTGTGGAAACTATTAAAAGCATCTCGCATTGACGTCCGTACTAAATTTCGAGCATCCGTGAAACTTAGCCAGTCTTGCGGATTTTGCGTTCTGAATTTGGCATCCTTTTTTCGTTGCTTCTGCAACAGTGTTCTGACGTGTTTTGTGTACCATGGTGGATCAGTCCCGTCTCTTATTAACTTATGCGGTATGAATCTATCTGTTGCTGTCGATACTGTATCTTTGAATTTGAGCCATATCTGGTGTACCCTTACATAATTAGCTTGGAAGGAATGGAGACCCTCTCGCATCAAGCGAATTTCTATCTGCTATTTTTAATAGGTATATTTTGCGTTTATTTTTAATGGTTTTGGTTGATATGGTTTTGAGCCTCGCTACAATGATCTTGTGTTCACTAATCCCTGTATCCGTCATGGCGCTCTCTATTAGATCAGGATTATTTGCGGCTAAGAGGTCAAGTGTGTTTTCGCAAACCATTTACAATTAATGTGGGCTCATGAACTAAATATTCAAAGTAATTCTCAGAGAAAGCATTTAGTACAATTTCGGAAGATGTTTTCTGTCTACCACCGATTTTGGACATGTATTTTCGTCAACAGGTGGAGGGTAGATTGAAGTCTCCACCAATTATTACTGTATGAGTGGCTTACTTATTTGTAATAAGATTCAAGTTTTCTTTCAAGCGTTCAGCTATTATATCATCTGAGTCGAGGGGTTGGTAGAAGGACCCAATTATTATTTTGGTACGGCTGTTGAGTATAACCTCTACCCATAGTAATTCGCAGGAACTATCGATTTCAAATTCACTTCAAGATAAACTACTACCAACAGACACAAACACACCACCACCTACTTCATTTAATCTATCCTTTCTGAATACGGTTTTCGCCGCTAAAAAATTTCGGCAGAATTTACCTCCGGCTTCCGCCAGCCTTCTGTTCCTATAACGATTTCAGCTTCAGTGCTTTCTATCAGCTCTTGAAGCTCTGGTACTTTTCCAACACAGCGATACATATTACAAATTTTAGGGTTAAGTGAAACAAGAATAGCTGGTTTTGGAGAAAGAAGTATAAACTAAGGATATATCCCCCTCTATTCTGGAAGAATGGATGAAACCCGTAGTGAAGGAGTGGCATTAATACTAGAACGGAGAGCAAAGCAGTCTTTGATAGAGTGGCACCCAATTACAGAGAGAATCATAGTCGCTCGCTTTGCATCGAAGGTAAGACCAGTGTCCACTGTAGAACGTTACGCACCAACAGAACGATCTGAGGATGAAGAGAAAGACAGGTTTTACGGCAAACTCCAAGAAACACTGCAAAAATGTCGAAAAAGATATTTCCTCCTGCTGATGGGTAACTTTAATGCAAAAATAGGGAATGACAACAATGGGATAGACCTGATTATCGGACAACGTGGATTGGGCACCCGAAATGACAATGGAGAACGTCTCATAGACTTGTGCGGCATATTTAACGTGATCATTGGAGGTTCCATTCACCCCCATAAACGCTGTGACAAAGTGTCCTGAGTTTCAATAGACGGCAGAACAGAGAACTGGATAGACCACTTTGCAGTTAGCGGGACCTGGCGAAAATCACTCCTTGATGTGAGCAATAAAAGAGATACATATGTCGGCAGCGACCACCACCTTATGCTAGCAACAGTCCGTCTAAACATAGCTGCACACAAGAAACATTGCGGGCAGAAGAGGATTAAGGGTAATTTTGGAAATCTGGGCAATAGAAAAGACCGAGAGGAGTTCTCGGTCCAACTGAGAAATCGTTTCGAGGTGCTTAGCAGAGTAATGGAAGAGAATGACATTGAGGGTCAATGAGATGCAGTGACAACAACCTACGCACAGGCTGCTCAAGAAATTCTTGGAACAAAGCACTACATCAGACAAGACTGGATCTCTGACCATACTTTGGATGCAATACAGCATGGGACGATGGTAAAACTCTGGCTAAATTGCGCACAGACAAGGGAAGTAAATGAAGAAATCCAACAGGTACTCTGCATATTAAGTAGGATGGTGAAGAGGAGTTTCTGAAAAGACAAGGGAACGTTCATAAATAATTTTGCAGATAAGGCGGAGGCAGCAGTCAGCAGAGCCGATATCAGGACACTATAAATCATCACTAGGAAAATGTCAAGTACGAAATTTGGGGGTGGTACGCCAATCACAGACAAGCAAGGAAAACTACTCACAAATTGAGAAGACCAACTGTAGAGATGAAAAAAAAAACATTTTGAGAATGTTCTGAACCGTGAAACTACAAATGGCAGTGTAAATCAACTGGATGTAGTTGGGGAAGGACTCCCCGCAAGGTATGCCAATTAACTTAGAACCACCATCCAAAGAAGAAATCGCTGAAGCGGACCAACAAACAAAGAATGGAAAAGCTCCGGGCCTGGACAACATCAGTCCAGAGTTAATTAAAGTAGATCCCTCTATAACAACATAAATTTTACATCCACTCCTGACAGCCATATGGATGAATGAAAAAGTATCAAATGATTGGAACAGAGGCTTGCTCATCAAGCTCCCCAAGAAAGAAGACCTATCCGTTTGTGATAAGTGGAGACCCATCACCCTGCTGTCAATCCTAAGCAAGGCCCTCTGGCGAATACTCTTAAATAGAATACAAGCATATGTAGACAAGAAAATAAGAAGAGGACAAGCAGGATTCAGGTAAGGTCGCACTTGGATTGACGAGATAAACAACTTGAGAATAATGACTGAAAATTCATACGAAAATCAGTCACCGCTTTACTTGCTGTTTGTAGACTTTGAAAGTACGGAACTCAATGCAAACTTTTTGAGTTCCCTAGGAAACAACTGCTCTTTCCAAGCGCATGTATGAAAAGTAAACGTGCCAGTTTGTATATCAAGGTCTGCTTTCAGACCCTTGTAGCAGTGAAAACAGGGGTTAAGCAGGGCTATGTCCTCTCACCAATGCTATTTAACATAGCACTGAATATTGTAATGGTGCAAGCAATGGATAAAGAGAGAGGAATAAAATGGAGCAATGGAACACTTCTAGATTTTGCAGATGGCATTTGACTGCTGTCCCACAGCCTCAACGACATTAAACAGAAACTAGAAGATCTGATATCTGCGACGAAGGAAGTAGTTTTTAAAATTATTGCCCAAAAGACAAAATACATGCCGGAAAATGCTAACAACACCGCAGAGCTTAAGTTTGCAAAAGGGTGGATAAGTTTTGCAACTCTGGAAGCATGATTACACCATACTGTGGTGCAATGGGAGACATTAACAGCCGCATCAATAAAGACGAAGGAGCTTTTACAACTCTCCGTTCTGCCTAGAGATCGAAGGAATTAATATTGAGGACCGAATTGTGGATGTTAGGAAGTAATGTAAAATCTGTGCTTCTATATGGATGTGAAACACTGAAAGTGACAAATAAGCTAATCTGTAAGTTGCAGACATTCAGCCGGCCAGGGTGGCCGATCGGTTCTAGGCGCTACAGTCTGGAACCGCGCGACCGCTACGGTCACAGATTCGAATCCTGAATCGGGTGTGGAGGTGTGTGATGTCTTTAGGTTAGTTAGGTTTAAGTAGTTCTAAGTTCTAGGGGACTAATGACCTCAGAAGTTAAGTCACATAGTGCTCAGAGCCATTTGAACGATTTTGCAGACATTCAACAACAGACGTCTGAGGAATATCCTGGGGATACGATGATCAAATGTCATCTCTAACGAAACACTCTGGAAAAGAACCAGCCAGAAACCAACTGGGCTGCAAATAAGAAGAAGGAAGGGGGTTGTTTGCAACGTACACCTAGGAGGCTAAATGAACATATTGCGAAGGAAGCACTGTATGGGATCCCTCAGGGACTATGGGGACGAGGCAGGCCCAAACTTACGTGGAGATGATCAGTTGAAGCAGAAGGTCAACAGCAACGCATAGGATGTGAAGAAGTGAAAATGCTAGCAGAAGACAGAACAATATGGCGATCCTTTGTTGCTGCCCTATGTTCCGCATAACTAATTAAAGGAATTAATGAAAATAGAATAATAAATATATTTTTCTCATCGTATGTTGCACTTATGGTGTAGTACCCCTAGATGTGCATAAGTGAATACGCTGTCTTTTTAAAATTGATTGTGAGACCACTCGTAGAAAATCAATCGATGGTACTTTCAAGAACGTCGTCTACTGATTCGTGTCTTTCTGTATGTATACTTGGCTTGATTACAATACTACTGTCATCTGCAAAAAGAACTAATTTTGCTTCTCGTATATTAGGCGGAAGATGGTTTACATAAATGAGCAATAATACTGGACCTACGATTGAGCCTTTGGAACCCCGTACATGATATCTCCCTTGACTATATTGCCAAAGTACGGCTTTCTTATATATGAGATTATCCATTTGATAGTTATACCATCAAACCCATAAAATGTCAATTTATCTTGGAAAATACTGTGATTCACATACACATATGGCTTCGATAGGTTGCAGGAAATACCAACATGTGCTGTGGCGCTATTTAATGATTGTAAAATGAGTAAACATGCAAGTGGCATTCTCAGTGGAGAATCTCTTCTGAAAACCAAACTGTGATTTTCTGAGGAAATTATTATTGTTAAAGTGCAATACTATTCTAGGATATAAGACCTTCTCAAAGATTTCGGAAAGGATCTCAAGAGTGAAGCAGGTCTGCAGTTACTGACATCTCCCTTATCACTTTGCTTAAAGGCGGTTTAATAAAGTCGTCTTTCAATCAGCCTGGAAAAATGCCTTGAGGTAGTGATGCTCTACATATTTCAAATGTTACTGTGCTTATTATATGCGAATAAGTCATTAGGACGGTATTGGAAACACTACCAAAATCAGATGAGCTTTTATTTTTTAGAGAATGCATAATTTTATTAATTTCACAAGGAGGAACTGGTGATATATTCATATCATTAAATTTTATGAGAGTTTTTTCAACATGTTTTTTCGATTTTCCACTTGAGTTATTAGTTGCAATAGTTTCTTAAATATTTAAGAAATGTTTATTAAATATATTTGCCATCTGCGAGTCATGATGTATACCCCGCGCCATTCAGTTAACTAGTGAAGTTATCCTGTTCTATGGCTGCCTCTCGTTTCACTAAATTCCACATAGCGTTACTCGTAAGTCTATTGACTTATGACATTATGTGCATGTTTCTTCCTTTTTAATAACCTTTTTTTAGTAATTTTGAGAATTTTTATGATTTGCAACTATTGCAGGACCTTTGCTTGTTCTTGCAGAAAGACATATTTCTCTTTTCCTTTCACAAGATACTTTAACCCTTGTACTGATCCACGGTTTCTTACATGGCTCCTTTCTAAATAGCTTGTGCGACAAGCTGTTTTGAAATAGTGACTCGAATTTACCATGGAACAGATTAAATTTTGTGTTAGCATTTGGTTGATTATAAATCTTATCCCAGTTCTCTCGTGTAAACAATTGTTAAAAACAATTGTCGTGGAGTCATTAATCATTCTTATTTCCCTTGAGAAATGTTGGTCTTCATTTGCGGATAGGACTCGGGATAGTATGACCAGTAGTGTCTTACAATACTTTTTGCATGTGATGATTCCATTTTTTTGGACCAATGTAAAATTTTTTATGTGCTGATCTGAAACTAATATCGGCAGTACTGAAAAATAGTTCACTTTTAACTGTATACAGATCTCTACTGGGAAATTTTGAACTGTTTACAAGGAATCTGGGTTCCTTACTCTACTGTCTGCCAGACAACAGGGAACCAGTTATTAGTGTGTAGTGAGTTCAGAGTAGATTTCATAAAGAGTTCTGATACGAAAACTGATCTTTAAAACGTTATCTGAATCCTACAGTTTGATCTCAGTAATTAATTTTCCAACATGGGTGGACAAAGAAGGTAGGACGATAATTGCTAATGTTTTCTTAGCTGAAGATCAAAGCAATAAAATAACTGATGTACAGTTAGGTTGCTCGGTTCCAGACTGAAGCGCCTAGAACCGCTCGGCCACACAGGCCGGCTGCGATTTGGTGTGATAGCAAGAGCTCTCTCGTGGTTATCCCACGCAACCTGATTTCAAATTTGTACATCAATCTGGTGATTTGACCTGTTGTGCAGCCTCACATGAAGAGCGTTCTAGGGGGTGTTTTCCAACAGGATAACGCTCGCGCGCGTACACACCGCTATTGTGTCCCAACAGCCTCTTCATTAAGTGTTGGCGTCTTGCCTTGATCTGCTTGATCATCAGATCTGTCTCCAATCGAGCACATAAAAAGCATCAACTCCAGCGTCATCAACAATCAGCTATAACCGTCCGTCTACTGACAGACCAAGCGCAACAGGAATGGAGCTCCATCCCACAAACTAGAAACTGCAACTGCACACTACAATGCATCCACGTTTGCAGGCTTGCATTCAACACTCTGGCGGATGCGCAGCTTATTAATGTACAAGCATTTGACATTTGATATGGCTTATCTCGAGCTTATATTAACCTGTGATCTTGCTGTGTTAATCACCTACATTTGATACCTAGACAAATGGTTTCCAGAAATTCCATTACTCTACATTAATAATTTGTTGGTTTTGCGATTTTTATTTCCCTATCACGGCTGCTAGCATGTTATCTGTTTGTGTGTCTGAAGACGAAAATCGCGAAGTAGTAGCACTCATTGTAGCCATCGAACACGTGAAGCTAGTTTGAGTCATGTGTTCAGCTAACGAAAATATTCTTGCGATATCAATTAACTGAAATATTAGCTGCTAGAGTGAACACTCAAAGTTACAGGTGTAAAATACCCGTTTTATTAACTGTTTAGTTTACATCGCGAGAGATGACTGGTTTTTCTTGAAGAGCGAGCTGTAGTTCTTAGAACCTTCAGCCGAAATATAGCATCTCTCACATCAGGGCACCAAAGCAGCCCTTTTAGTTTGTGAGTTGATACAGCTTCTTAGACTTATTCCGAATTTCCCCCGTGCTGTTTAGTTTAAACTCTTAAATATCGAGCGTGTTTGTGTATTTACCAGGCACAGTTTCATGCTTTAGCAACTGCCTATAGAATATTTCTGCCGTCTTTTGAATGGATACTGACTGTGACTGCTGTGTTCAGGTGTCAGCCCAGTTTGTGATCCTTCGCTCACAGCTCCAGGTGTCGTTGGTCTCACAGCTTGAGATTGGTGCCAACGGCCGTTACCGAGAGGGGCTGGACGTGTGGATCGAATGGACGTCCAGCTTGTCCCACGTGTTCCCCGATCAGTCTACGACTGCGGCCGCCACGGGTACTGCCCGCACTGAGGTTGACCCCTCATCTGTGCTCCATTGGAACGTCGCTGCAAGGTGTGGCAGGCCGTGAAAGACCTTCCAGGGAGCCGATCAAAGGGTCTCTCCGGTTCACCTTACGAACAGGTTTCAGGCGCTATATGTGTGTGACAATTTCCCTGACCTAGATGCAGCCACTTGGATGCTTCAGGGGAAGTCTCTCGACCTGCAAGATCTGGGCAGTCACAGAAGGCGGGATTACTGGTAGCTGGGTCATCCAACTATAGCCACATGATGGGTCTCCTTAGGAATATGGCTACCAAGAAGAGTAACAAATCCAGTGTGTAGTCCGTGGGTATACCAGGAAGAGTCATTCCAGACGCGGAAGCGACGCTTCCGGATGCCATGAAGAGCACAGAGTGCAGCTACCTACAGGTAGTGACTCATGTTAGTACTAACGATGTGTATCGCTTTGGATCAATCATTTCAGGGTCCCACACGAAGTATAAATTTTTGCGAAAAGACACTTGACCTCTTCTTAGGAACAAACAGGTAGCATCGCGACAGATACAGGGGTTAGTGATCACAAAGACGTTCTAGCAATACTGAATACCGTAACGTCCAAATCCACTAAACATAAATGCCAAATACATCCATTTAAAAAAGCAGACAAAAATTCGTTTGACGCCTTCCTGAGACACACTGCTCCCAAACTGACTGTATAAGCGTAGACGAAGTGTGGTTTAGATTCAGGGAAGTCTTATCGATGGCAATTGAGAGAGATACACCAAACATTTTAAAAATACATGGTGCTGATCCCAGGTGGTGCACAAAACTGTCCAAACTCTGCTGTTGCAGAAATGAAGGAAGCATGCAAAATTTAAAAGAACGCAAAACCCCAGATTGACGAAGTTTCCAAAGTTCGAGATCTAGCACGAACGTCAATGCGAAATGCTATTCATGGTTTCCGCAACTAAACTCTGTTTCGAAATCTAGTAGAAAATAGGAAGAGATTCTGGTTGTTTGTTCAAATGTGTGTGAATTCCTAAGGGACCTAACTGCTAAGGTCATCGGTCCCTAGACTTATACACCTCTTAAACTAACTTAAAGTAACTTATGCTAAGAACAACACACACACACATCCATGCCCGAAGAATGATTCGAACCTCCGGCGAGAGGGGCCGCGCAGTCCGTGATAGGATGCCTCAAACCGTGTGGCCACTCTGCGCGGCTGGTTGTATCGAAAGTACACCAGTGGGAAGACGCAATCAATATCTTCACTTCACGGCAGCAATGGTAATGTTACTGATGACAGTGCCACTAAAGAAGAGTTACTAAACACGGTTTCCCGAAACACCTTCATTAAAGAAGACGCAGTAAATATTCTGGAATTCGCATAAAGAACGACTGCGTACGTGGTAAGTTAGACATTGATAGCCTCGGTGTAACGAAGCGGCTTAAACCTCCGTTGCTCGAGCGATAATCAGTGACACGCTACCTCTCACAGATAACAGACGTCATACACAACATAAACGATGTATGTGAGCTCTTTAAACGCAGCTTATAAATGAAACACAAACACGAGTACATTAAGATACACACTTGGTGATAAACATTTTTGACAATTGTTAGTAAACAGCTCCAGTACCTCCCTGATAGCAGCAAACGGGTCATTCTCTCTGCGAACACCTCTGTCATGGATACTGTCTAACGTCAGACATCTCAAGTGCAACATGAATTGGCTTCTACTCATACGTAAGTGCCATGATTCATGGCTGTTGCTTTCTGATTTTTCCCACAACTTCGATAAACTCTGTCTGAACATCTCAGAGATCCACACAGATATTGCAAACCAAAGAAAGCTCTGCTTTTTGTAATATCTGTTTCTTTGGCATACCTTTCGATAGAAAAGTTATCGCGATCTTCATTGATATAACGTATTGTATAATGGGTATTACACTTTCATCCAAAAATAACTTTGTAGTACCTATTTTCGTCTTTGTTATACGAGTTTCAATTTTGGGTTCAGGTAATAACGCAACATTGGTAGGATTTTTTCCCCCCGTTTAGCTATTCCACCTTTTCCTAAAAGAAATACATCCTCTTTCCTCACTTCTTGTTTGAGTCATAGTCACTATTATTTAACACGTGTGGTTCTGTTCCTGAATCATGACCACTTTCAAGTATACAGTCCTCGTTATCTGAGCCAGCAATACCAGTGTCAGGATCCTAGAATGTTTCTTAAATGTGTGGGACCCGTACCGGATAGAACTAACGGGGGATATTGAACGTATACAGGGAAGAGCAGCACAAATAGTTACAGGTCTGTTTAATCCATGGGGAATGTCACTGAGATACTGAAAAAGACAGAAGTAAACAATCCCGAGAAAGTCTGTTAACGAAGTTCAACCCCCTACGCACCACTCACACATGGACAGTGAGGATAAGACTAGAATAATTGCTGCACGCAGAGAGGCATTGAAACAATCATTCCTCCCGCGCTCCACACATGAATGGATCAGGAAGAAACCATAATAACTGGTGCGATGGGACGTACGCTCTGCCATACACTTCACCGCCGTTTGCAGAGTATGCATGTAGATAAAGACCATCACTCAGCTCAAGTAGCAACTTCAGCTGTACATCAGTATCTCTGCTAAACTCTGCTCTAGGTTATTTTATCTTTGACATTTATTCCACAAACTGAAGCCATAGAGAATATTTACTTTTTGTAGGTATGTGATCTAGGCAAAAAGCTAATTAAATGTAATTAGTTTCGGTATGCATAAAATTACGCACATTAAAGTTGTGTTGAATCTAGGAGAGCAGTCAAGTAATATACTCTTAATTTGTTTGACGCTATAGCAGTAGCGCTCGTGCTGATGAGCTGTGTCCTCAAAGACATAATAACGTTTCTGAAAACCAGTGATGACTGAAGCTAATGGACGGAGGGTTAACGGAAAGGTTCTGAGAATGACGCGAATTCAGTCCAGCCCAACCAGACGAAGCAGAGCGGGAAAATGAATTGCATGAGGAGTGTCATCCGCGCAGGTGCCGGAAGGTTGAATCACTTAATAAAGGCAAGGCCTTGGGTCCAGATTTTTTTTTTTTTTTTTGTGGTTTTAGGGCGCAAAACTTCTATGGTCATTAGCGCCCAGCCCGTGACTTAGGAAACAGGAGAAAACCGAAATTTAAAACCAGCACCAATGGGAAAAAGTCATAAAATTTGAGAAACTAAAAGCAGAAGGAATGCTTAAAAATCCACTACAGAAAGGGGTTGGTTGTCCCCAAAAAAAGCTTCAAATAACTGAAGTCATTTCACTGTCACTAATAAACTGGAGAACGCGGTCGGCTGAGCGCGTGTCATCTGCTAAAATCGACGATAGATCAGGCGATAGCTGTAGACGGGAGCGTAACTGATTAAAATAGGGGCATTCAATTAAAAGGTGTCTGACCGTCCACAGCTGAGAGCAGTGGGGACAGAGTGGGGGAGGATCGCCGCTTAAAAGATGTCGATGGCTAAAAAGACAGTGCCCTATCCGGAGTCTAGCTAAAATTACCTCCTCCCGACGACACGTTCGGGAGGAAGAGGTCCAAGCGCAAGGAAGGGCTTTCACTTCCCGCAATTTATTATGGGGAAGGGTTGACCAATGCGCATGCCATAATTGAGCAACTTGGCGACATAAACCGCTCCGTAGATCGGTGAAGGGAAGCGACTGAATAGCTGGCCGAAGAAGAGAGACTGCAGCCTTGGCCGCTATATCGGCCGCCTCATTCCCACAGATACCAGCGTGGCCCGGGAGCCAGAGGAACGCCACCGAGACGCCCCCCAGGTGGAGCAAGCGCAGACAGTCCTGAATCCGGTGGACCAGAGGGTGCACAGGGTAAAGAGCTTGGAGACTGAGGAGAGAGCTGAGAGAATCTGAGCAGATTACGTACTGTATCCGCTGATGGCGGCGGGTCCAGATTGTATACCAGTTAAGGTCTTTTCACAGTATGCTGATACAATAGCTCCATACTTAACAATCACATGCAACCGCTCGCTCGTCGAAATAACCGCACCTAAAGACTGGAAAGTTGCGCAGGTCACACCAATACTCAAGAACGGAAATACGAGTAATCCGCTGACTTACAGACCCATACCACTATCGTTGATTTCCAATAGGCTTTTGGAACTAACGCTGTGTTCTAATATTATGAATTACCTAGAGGAAAAGATTTATTGATAAACAGCCAATATAGGTTGGGAAAATATCGTTTTTATGAAACACAACTAGGTTGGTTGGTTGGTTTAAAAGAGGGGAGAAGAGACCAAACAGCTATGTCATCGGTCCCTTGTTCCGAATAAAACGATGCCACAGGGGTGAGTATAAAACAACCAAGACTGACAACACAAAATGGAGACAAAGGAAAAACCACAAGAACAACGGAAGGGCAACAAACACTTAAATGGAAAAAAGGGGAGAAGAAAACCACAGAAACGCAAGAAACAGGCAGAAGAGATTAAAATGACAAAACAGATTACCATCGCTGGCTGACCATGAGAATAAAAAGGAGAAGCCAGCCACTCTGCAACACATTAAAACCTCTACCCTAAAGGCACTAGGGTGGAGGACATAGAGAGACAAAGTACACGGACTAAAATTTAGATCAAATGATAAAACCCACCCTCACGAATAAAATGTAAAACTAAATCAGCCGATGAGGCGTGGTCAGATAAAATTAGCGTCAACGAGTCCGGTAAGCGAAGATTTTGTCGCAGGGCAGTCAAAGTGGGACAGTGCACCAGAATATGGTCCTCTGTCAACCGGGCGCCGCACCGAAACTGAGAGGCGGGTCTTCACGGTCCAGGAGGTAGCCGTGGGTCGCCCAAGCGTGGCCAATTCTGAGTCGGCGGAGAACCACAGAGTCCCTGCGAGACGCCTGCATGGAGGGCTGCCACACATTCGTAGTCTTCTTAATGGCACTCCGTTTGTTGTGCGTACTGAGACTATGCCATTCCTTCTCCCAAAGCCGAAAAACCTTGGCGACGTAAAAATGAAAGAAGGTCAGTTATTGGAATGCCGATCTCCATAAGCGATTACCGTATAGCTTATTTGGCCAGCCTGTCAACTAGGTCGTTGCCTGGGATTCCGACGTGTCTTGGGGTCCACACAAACACCTCTGAACGACCGGACCGTTCCAGGGATGAAGCGGGTAGCACTGGTCGATAGCTTTTAGGCTGCTCAAGGAGTCAGAGCACAGAAGAAGCGGCTCCACAGGGCATGAACGGATGTGCTCAAGAGCACAAGATATAGCCACCCGCTCTGCAGTGAAAACACTGAAGCCATCGGACAAGGAATGCTGTCCTACATGGACATACGCGAAGCAGACGTGAGCTTCAGCCATCGAGCCGTCGGTGAAAACCACTTCGTGGCCCCGCTACTTCTCAAGAATAGAGAGGAAGTGGCAGTGGAGAGCCGCGGGGTTAACTGAGTCCTTTGGGCCATGTGAAAGGTCCAGGCGAAGCCGCGGCCTAGGTGTACACCATGGAGGTGTACGCGATTGGACCTCGAGTACAGGTGGTAAAGGCAAGGACTCCACTTCGGAAAGAAGGGATCGGAAGCGAACTGCAGTTGTAAGCCCTGACCTGAGCCGCCGATGTGGGAGACGAACCACCGTGGATGGGAAAAGGAGAAGGTGATTCGGATGCGCAGGAGAACTACGAACGTGTTCTAACAACCCTACCACAACAAAGTTCAAACTTTTAATAACGATTGTGATGTTACTCACGCTGCTAAATACTGCATTTTCGGGCAACATCAGTAATATTATGTGGCAGGTGTCATTAGAGCACAGTTAATAGACATTTCATGTAATAATGAAAAAACTAAGCACTCATCTTTTTGTGTTTCCCACGCTGGTTTCGTATTATCATGGCTCAATCGTTGAAAATCTAGGTGATTAAGATTCCAAGCTCGGATGCAAAGAGGCCTAGGTTTTATTCTGTTACATTCAAAAGTTTTGTAGATGCGCTTCTCAAACCATTCTTGGAGATTAAACCTTTCAAAGTTATTACAATAGTGATGTAAAAAAAATAATCAGCACTCAGAATTTAAGTTACACTTCCTTTTAATTGCATTTATTGCAATATCACGTAACACACAAAACATCACTTCACAATACAAAACATACTTGAAAACATCTTCCTCACAGTCACTTTTAAAGTTCAAATCTTATAAGCTGACGACAATATTCGTCTTTCCAACATGACGTCCACGACTTGGCTTTCTCAAGGTCCGACTCTCTAACAAGTTAACAACTAACTAACAATCGCTTACGTGCCCAAAAATCAGAGTTACAAGTACGTCAAAGATCATAGTGACAAAAGAAAGAATACACATAAGAATAACATCATCGCAATATAAAAATATCGATGTATCAAAAGTGAAATCAAATCTGAATGTTGTCGCAGAAATATGTTAAGTAGTTAACAGAAATACAGTAGAATATTATTGGTATCAAGAGGTTCAGGTGAGGTACCGTAAAGGTTACGTAATTCAAGTACCATTACAGTGTGCAACGTAACTGGTATCGAGAGGTTCAGGTGAGGTACCGTAAAGGTGCAACGTAACTGGCGAGCAGTTGTGCACGCCAGACCTGCAATGGAGGAACTCCAGCCTCCGCAAGGCTGCTGGTCACCAAACTCATCCTAAAAGCTCCCACCGCTAGTCGAACGCCACAGTGGTGCATTGGGTCGAGTAAACGCAACGCTGAGTGCGCCACTGATCCATAAACGAGACTCCATAGTCAAGGTGGGATTGAACAAGGGCTCTGTATAGCTGCAACAGCGTAGAGCGATCTGCACCGCAGTTGGTGTTGCTCAGGCAGCGGAGGGCATTGAGGTTCTGCCAGCACTTCCGCTTAAGCTGACGAAGTTGAGGTAGCCAAGTCAATCGGGCGTCAAAAACGAGTCCTAAAAATCGATCCCATCCTCCTGGATATGGGGAAGGGGGGGGGGACACTATGGGAGGCACCGACTTGGACACGGAAAGTACGAAGCGACAGGAAATTCTGGGTAAAAATCTGGAACAAGCCTCAGATATCCCACTCGTATAATGTGCCAAGGATATGATGTCGCCAGGTGTTGTCATACGCTTTTCGTAAATCAAAAAAGACAGCGACAAGGTGCTGGCGTCTGGAAAAATCAGACTTGAGGGACACAAGATTATCAGTGATCGAGCGCCCCAGGTGGATGCCGCCCTGGCACAGAGCCAGTAGGCCACGTGACTCCAGGACCCAACCGAACCGCCGACAGCAGCTTACAAAGAACGTTGGCGAGGCTGATGGGCCGATAGCTATCCACATCAAGCGTGTTTTTGCCGGGTTTAGCCCTGGTGCTCTCCCACCAGTGCAATGGAAAGAAGCCATCGCACCAAATCCGGTTGTAGATCACGAGCAGATGTCTCTTGTAGTCATACGAGAGATGTTTAATCATCTGACTGTGGATCCGATCGGGCCCAGGAGCTGTGTCGGGGTAATGTGCAAGGACGCTGAGGAGCTACCACTCTGTAAATGGGGCGTTATAGGGTTCACTGTGGCGTGTAGTGAACGAGAGGACCTACTCTTCCATCCATCGTTTGAGAGTGCGAAAGGCTGGGGGATAACTCTCCGACGCAGAGGCACGAGCGTAGTGCTCAGCAATTGCGTTTGCGTCGGTAGATAACACGCCATTTATGTTAACACCAGGAACACCTGTTTGGATTTGGTGCCCGAAAACTCTTTTGATCGTTGTCTAGTGCCGCTTATGCCGCTGTAGAGCTCGCCGACCTTCCTTAATTGCCTCAGCGACCTCCGGCGACTACCAAGGGACTGTCTTTCGCCGGGGTCACCCTAAAAAACGTGACATCGCGTTTCCGCCGCAGAAATGATCGTTGTGGTTACCTGCTCAACCACCACATCGATGTTACCGTGTTGGGGAGATTTAACGGTGACAGCAGACGTGAAAGTTTCTCAGTCTACCTTGTTTAAAGTCCATCTGGACAGAGATGTCAGTAGGCCTGACGCCCGAGCAGTGACAGGAAGATGGGGAAGTGGTCACTATCACACAGGTCGTTATGTGCTCTCCAGAGGATAGGTGGAAGAGGGACAGGACTGCAGAAAGAGAGATCAATGGCCGAATATGTGCCGTGTGTTGCACTGAAATGCGTGGTGGCCCCAGTATTTAAGAAGCAGACGTCGAGTTGTGACAATGAATTTTCGACATCTCTGCCTCTGCCAGTAAGAACAGTGCCACTCCAAAAGGGATTATGAGCGTTAAAACCTCCCAAAAATACGAAAGATTTAGGGAGTTGATCAATCAGTGCAGCAAATGCGTTCAGGGGTACTGCACCATCTGGTGGAAGATATACGTTGCAGACAGTGATTTCCTGCGTTGTCCTTATCCTGACACCCACAGCTTCTAGAGGGGTTTGAAGTGTCACAGCTTCACCGCATACTGAGTTCAGGACATAGACGCAAACTCCACCTGACACTCTATTACACTTGCTACGGTTCCTGTAATATCCCTTATAGCCACGGAGGGGAGGGTTACGCAGTGCCAGGAACCAGGGTTCCTCGAGGGCAATGCAGAAAGCAGGTTTGAAGCTTAAAAGTTGCCATAGCTCAGACAGGTGGTGGAAAAAATGGGCGTAACTCCACTGGAGGATGACGTTAAGGTGAGGCTGGGAAGGTACCAAGCATGCAAAGAAGCAGGTTATGCCTCAGGGTCACCTTCTGCGACCGATTAAGTATTATTAGTCATTTCTATGGTGGATAAGGCATCAGTGAGATCCAGGTCCGCAGGGGACCAGGCATTAGTGGTGAGATCCAGGTCCGCAGGGGACCCTAAGATCTCCACTGTATCCTCAGGTGCAGGGTTGATAGGGAGTGGTGGCGCTGGAGCCACTACATAGTCCTGTTTCTTAGCAGACTTCTTCTTAGTTTGCTTACTATCTCGCTTCTCTTTAGGGGATTGATGGAAAGATTTCTCTGAAGCAGCTTCAGGCACGAAGGAAGCCCGTGAAGCTATTTGTCCAGCAGGTTTTGGCTCCTTGAGCCTCTGGCGAGTGTCTACCATGGCATTAGTGGAGACCTTGAAAGAGAGAGAGGGCCGTAAGGGGCCCTTTCTTCACGAGAGGAGCCGGAGGAGGCTGTTGCTACTCCAGCAGGGGGGAGGGGACCGATGTCCCCTGTGTTTGGAGGGGCCTTGCTCCCGAAGTAGGTGCTTTGGGAGCAACGGAGGAAGATTTGCCCCCTACCACCAAGGGGCTGGATGTATTCTGGTGGCCCAGAGGGTCCACTGTTCGTGGCACAGAGTGAGGAACCACTGGCACTTGGGACTGCGATGGTGATGTGGCTGCAGTGTGTGTCGAAGTCAACCGAATGGGGTGTAATCTTTAGAATTTACGTTTAGCCGCTGTGTAAGTTAACTGGTCCAGTGTCTTGTACTCCACAATTTTCCGCTCCTTTTGGAGTAGTGGTCAGTCTGGTGAACAGGCGGAGTGGTGCTCCCCACAGTTGATGCAAGTGGGAGATGGCGCACATGGAGTATCTGGGTGCAGTGAACGGCCGCAGTCTCGACATGTGGCGCTGGAAGTGCAGCGGGAAGGGATGCGCCGAAACTTCGAACACTTAAAGCACCGTATAGGGGGAGGGACGTATGGTTTAACGTCACAGCAGTAAACCATCACCTTGAGCTTTTCACGCAGTGAATCACCCTCGAAAGCTAAGATAAAGGCAACGGTACCAACCCTGTTGTCTTTGGGTCCCCTGTAAACGCATCAGATGAAACGAACACCCCGCCGTTATAAATTGGCGCAGAGTTCGTCGTCAGACAGCAAGAGCTGGTCATGATGGAAAATAATCCCCGGGTCCATGTTGAGGATTTTATAGGGAGTGACAGACACAAGAAAGTCTGGACATGTCCGAAAGAACAAATACCATCTTCATATACATAGTTAAGGCTCACTGGCCATTTGACCATCTTCTTCTGTGCGAATGCACAAGCAGTACCCGGACTCTTACGGGAATCGGCGGTAAGTCTGTGAGTAATGAGTAGAATGGGCAGGGGCACTATGAATATAGGGCGGGACAATAAGTTGCGAATGTGGGTCTCACGGGAGACGTGTCAGAGATAAGTTCCTGCTGTCGCACCATCCTCTGTGTCCTCGGTGCCTCAGATGGATAGAACGTCTGCGGTTTAAGCAGGAGATCCCGGGTTCGAGTCCCGGTCGGAGCATCCATTTTCAACTGTGCCCGTTGAGTTACATCAACGCCTGTATGCAGCTAGGGGTATTCATTTCATTGTAATTTAATGTCCGAAAGAACAGATACCATTTTCATATATATACTTCACATAAATCCAATATTGTCACGGGGGCGAAAGAGGACAGGAGACAACGGAAAAAGACAACATAGCCCAGAAAGTGTCCTCGCCGAAATAGTTGAAACGTAGGTGGAGATGCAAAGCCATGGCAAGAGATTCAGCAGATCAAATCTAAGGGCACTCGTGCACCACCTTCCCCATATGGCACGCCCTTCTGTATAATTTTGAAAGTAGCAGGTCAAACCATATCATGGGATCTGAACTCATATGGCCGAAAAGTGTGAGACTCCTTTTAGTCGCCTCTTACGACATGCAGGAATACCACGGGCCTATTCTAACCCCCGGATCCGCAGGGGGGAGAAACACAACTGTTTCTTTATTCTCACGAAGTAATGAGTGCTATAGACAGGGGATTTAACGCTGATTCCTAATTTTTTGATCTCCAGAGGGCTTTTGACACCGTTTCACACAAAAGAGTTCTACCAAATTACGTACCTATGCATCATTGCCCAAGTTACGTGACTGAATTTTTTACTTCCGGTCAGAAAGATCACAGTTCCTGTTAACTGACAGTAAGTCATCGATAAAAAGAGAAAAAATATCTGACTTTCCCCAAGGAAGTGTTATAGGCCCTCTGCTGTTTCTGATCTACGATATAGGCGATTTAGGAGAAATCTGAGCAACCCTCTTAGACTGTTTGCAGGGGAGACTTATTTACCATCTAGAAAAGTCATCATGAGAACGAAACCAACTGCATGTTGTAGACAAGATATGTGCATGATGGGAAAAGTGCCAACATTCTCTGATTAAGAAAAGTGTGAGATCATTCCCAAGGAGACAAAAACAATTCTGTAAAATTTTGGTTGCGTGTTAAATCACACAAATCTAAAGCCAGGTGTGTCACTTTTTGGCGTCAATACTGGTCGTCCCTTCATGGAAACATGCTCCGGCGAATGAAAGCTCTACCAGTGGCTTGGCCGACCTCCTCTCGGCCCTCTCGCCACGACTAGATTACTTTAGCTAGGTTGCGCACTGGACACAGTCTTTCTAGCCATCGCCATTGGTGACGTGGTGACCCCCACCACTTTGTACTCATTGCCCTTATTGGCGCTTCACCATTTGCTGACGGAATGTCTTTTTTTTAAACCACTTACGTTCTCATTTATGATAGCTGACCGAGTTATCGGCCGTTTTGTGAACGCGCTCTGGCTGTCGACCGCGTTTTACTCTTTATCCGCCGTAGCAATGTGTCGAAGGGCGTTTAGTTTTTGTTCAGGATCTCCGTTATCACAACGGCGTATTTTATGATCTTTTCTCCAAGTCCCTGTTTTTAGCTGTCTTTCCTTCCGCCGATTGGGCTTAACGTGTAGTAGCTTCCAACTCCTTTTTCGTCTTCGTGTTCTACGGTTCTGACATGGGCGCGTATGACTTTTGCGCCCTAGAATGAAATGAAACAAACCACCATTAATCAAACTTAGCACAACGACATAGACAATATTGTGGGGAACTGAAGCAAAGACTGCGATTTATTGGCAGGACTCTTAGAAAATAAAACATGTCTACTAATGAGTCTGCATTACACTACGCTTCTCCGTCCTCTTCTGCAGTATTACTACGCTGTGTGGTAGGGTAGGACGGACGCGGAGGACATCGAAAAAGTTGAAAAAGGGGATCTCGTTTTCTGCTATCGATAAATATGGGGGAGAGTGCCACGAATATGATACACGAAGTAGGATTACAATAATTAAATCAAAGGCGTCCTTCGTCCCGGTAGAATCGTCTCATGAAATCTGAAACACAAACTTTCTCCTTCGAATGCGAATGTATTTTGTTGGTGCCCCCCTAAATAGCGAGAAATTATCATCATAATAAAATAAATCAGAAACAGCACGGAGAGGTTTAAGTGTTCGTTTACCACGTGCGCTGTTGGAGAGTGGAACGGTAGAAAATTACCTGAAAGTGTTTCGATGTACCATCTGCGAGGTACTTGCGAATTGCACCGCATTAATGTACATGTGGTTTCATGCTCAATATGAATGCAACGTCCGCAAAATGAATGAAACGCCTGATTTCAAGTGACTGTTTGCTAAGAATCGGTTCTGTGTGCATGAACTTGTGAATTTTTACTCCGCTTACATAGAAACAGAAGAACACACTGTTAGGCTACAATGACGTCCCCATTGAAAAGACATTTTTTAGTGAATTTCGCCATAGTTTACTTTGACGCAGGAGGATTTGAACTATCCGACAATACAGACAGGTGTGCAAAAGAACATCTGTGACATAAATACAACATTTCATAGGTTTTTATAGCTATGATGAATTACAAGCACGATGACGCATGTCTAAATGTTTAGTGATATCCCAGTTGTAGCCATCTTTTTTCTCTGTCAACTCTGTTGTCATAGAAGCATAATACCCTAAGTTCAGTTGATGATAACATAGCAAAATACTTTTTTAATCCAAATCGCTTTCTTCTTTCTCATATTTATCGTGCGACGGTGGTGAAAAAAATCATGAAAGCAGCTCGGAAAGAAAATAAACAATTCATAATGAACAGTTCTGTTGGTTAATAACAGTACCTCACTAAATGTGTGTGCCGAGTGAGAAATATTGTGTGATAATATTCGGTGATCATAGAATATTGTCACTAAAAGTTTCTACAATAGTTTCTTCTACATAAAATTTATATCTACTGATCGGTAAGTAACAGTTCTCACAGTTGGTAAAAAAACCTGATATTTGTATTGCATGTTGTAACAGCCAATATTTTAAAACTAAATGTCCAAAGATGCAAAGCTACAAATGATGCACAACGCAACTATCCGGTGACTGCCCCACTGGAGTTACTTCCTTAAATTCCATTTGTGCTGTAGTTACATGCTGAAAAGAAACATTATTCAGATTCTTGTATATTTATAGATATACGCTTACATTATTTGCATATGGATATGTCATATAACGTGTAGGTGCCATACACCCTGCATCAAATACTGTTCAATAAACACCAAAGCTTAAACACCATACTGCCATACACATGAGGCGAAAGTTACGTTTCACTAGTAAACCACTCAATTTGAAAGTACTGCACGACTCATGGTTTTGGGGATACACAGCGAGTAAAGGTCTCTGTGGTACAATTCATCGCCAGCACAGGGACAATCATTAATTTACACCCAACATTTCCACCACTGAAGGAAGGGCAAAGGTACGAAATGGTTGCAGCTAAGATTAAACACAATGTACACTACTGGCCATTAAAATTGCTACACCAAGAAGAAATGCAGATGATAAACGGGTATTCATTGGACAAATATATTATACTAAAACTGACATGTGATTACATTTTCACGCAATTAGGGTGCATAGATCCTGAGAAATCAGTACCCAGAACAACCACCTCTGGCCGTAATAAAAGCCTTGATACGCCTGGGCATTGGGTTAAACAGAGCTCGGGTGGTGTGTACAGGTACAGCTGCCCATGCAGCTTCAACACGATACCACAGTTCATCAAGAGTAGTGACTGTCGTATTGTGACGAGCCAGTTGCTCGGCCACCATTGACCAGACGTTTTCAAGTGGTGAGAGACCTGGAGAATGTGCTGGCCAGGGCAGCAGTCGAACATTTTCTGTATCCAGAAAGGCCCGTACAGGACCTGCAACATGCGGTCGTGCATTATCCTGCTCAAATGTAGGGTTTCGCAGTGATCGAATGGAGGGTAGAGCCACGGGTCGTAACACATCTGAAATGTAACGTCCACTCTTCCAAGTGCCGTCAATGCGAACAAGAGGTGACCGAGAGTGTGACCAATGGCACGCCATACTATCACGCCGGGTGATACGCCAGTATGGCGATGGCGAATACACGCTTGCAATGTGCGTTCACCGCGATGTCGCCAAACACAGATGCGACCATCATGATGCTGTAAACAGAACCTAGATTCATCTGGAAAAATGACTTTTTGCCATTCGTGCACCCAATTTCTTCGTTGAGTACACCATCGCAGGCGCTCCTGTCTCTGATGCAGCTTCAAGGGTAACCGCAGCCATGTTCTCCGAGTTGATAGTCCATGCTGCTGCAAACGTCGTCGAACTATTCGTGCAGATGGTGGTTGTTTTGCAAACGTCCCCATATGTTGACTCAGGGATCGGATAAGATGCGTGTCATCTCGACTGCTAGTGATACGAGGCCGTTTGGATCCAGCACGGCGTTCCGTATTACCCTCCTGAACCCACCGATTCCATATTCTGCTAAGAGTCATTGGATCTCGAACAACGCGAGCAGCAATTTCGCGATACGATAAACCGCATTCGCGATAGGCTACAATACGACCTTTATCAAAGTCGGAAACGTGGTGGTACGCATTTCTCCTCCTTACACGAGGCATGTCAACAACGTTTCACCAGGCAACGGCGGTCAACTGCTGTTTGTGTATGAGAAATCGGTTGGAAACTTTCCTCATGTCAGCACTTTGTAGGTGTCGCCGTCGGCGCCAATCTTGCGTGAAAGCTCTGAAAAGCTAATCAATTACATATCGCAGCGTCTTCTTCCTGTCGGTTAAATTTCGCGTCTTTAGCACGTCATCTTCGTGGTGTAGCAATTTTAATGGCCAGTGGTGTATTAAAATGTCCCAGTGATCGATAAGGTACCAACATCAGAGGCACTAATGGTCCTTGCACACGCGGAAACGGTGAGGGCAAAACTACGAGCGTCCAGGTCCGCACAGCATGGATAAACAGAACCCGCCCGGCTAGCCGTGCTGTCTAATGTGCTGCTTCCCGAGCGATAAGGCCTCCCGGTCCCTGGCATGAATCCACCCGGCAGATTCGTGTTGAGGTTCGGTGTGCCGGCCATGATTTTCAGGGCGGTTTTCCATCTACCTCAGCGAATGCAGGCTGGTTCCCCTGATTCCGCCTCAATTTCATAGTGTCGGCGATTGATGAGCAAACACAGTTTCCACATACGCATACACCATAATTATTCTGCCACGGAAGTATTTGGGGTTACACTCCTCTGGTATGGGACGTTCCCGGAAGTTGCACTGGAAGGGGGGGGGGGATGCGAACCGCACAATAAGACTGGGTTCGTGGGTTCGGTGTGGGGCGGCCGTAGGCCGGGTGGTCTGCTGTGGCCTGGTATAGGGTTGTTAACTACTGAAGGCCATGGCGAGACGAATCTCTCCGTCGTTTCAAGGTCCCCGGTTCAATACACAATGCACAGTACACAATACTCGCGTAACCTACTTCTTCCCGTCGAACACCAAAATCTAGCATGTTGATATTATCTCTTTAATAAATCATAAAATTTCTTTATGCATAGTCCGCCCTTCCTCGTATCACATTCAAAAGTAGCACATGCACGAGGATGATTTTGTCGTTCCTTATAGTGACTTTCTGGCAGCAGTGATGCAGGATGGGAGACTAATAACGTAGCGATTATATCTCCGCAGTCGCATCCCGACTTTAAGAGTTGCAGGTACTGAAGCCAGTTCTGTTTCCATTGTTCCATTGTTCACAACTTGTAAAGAAGTTTGCATCGCCCAGGCTGCAACGTTTAGTATTTTGAAAAGTTCTTGTAGATCTATTTAATTTCTCTCCGGTTTTATGTTCGTGTAGGATGTTATCTCAGCAGAACTGTGTCGTATTGCAGTCGTCGAATGTCAAAGAAACTGCTAACAAATTCTGGCTGTTAGAAATCCAGCAGCTATAAGGAACCATCAACATATCGCTTCGTTTCTGCGCGTTCTCGAACCACTGCCGATAGGCTCTGACTGACAATCTCGCAGCGAGATTCACCAGTCGCGACTAGAATGGAAATTCCAGTTACTTTACAAGAAATGGAGTCGCTGGAGTCAGTTTAGTTCTCCCATACGATTGTGTCAGTACTTGCACCACACTTTGTCGTTTTCCGAGAATAGTTCAGACATGGGTGACCTGTAACACACTCAGCCTCACTCTAAACAACGCATCATTGGTATTCGGTAAAGTATCACAGGTGCTCTACTTTTGGCTCCGAGTTATGAAATGTCCTTGCATTGAATACGTTAGGAGTAGCCACACATTTATCGGATGTTGCACTGAGACGACAAATGTCATGGGATGGCCATACGCATATTAACAGATGATGGTAGCATGGCGTACACAAGGTATAAAAGGGCAGTTCATTGGCGAAGCTGTCATCCGTACTCAGGTGAAGAAGTTTCCGACGTGTTTTTCACCGCAGGGCGGGAATTAACACGCTTTGAACGCAGAATGGTAGCTAGAGCTAGTCGTATGGGACATTACATTTCGGAAATCGACCGGGAATTCAATATTATGAGATCTGCAGTCTCGTGAGTGTGCAGAGAGGACACTACTGGCCATTAAAATTGCTACACCAAGAAGAAATGCAGATGATAAACGGTTATCCATTGGACAAATATATTATACTACAACTGACATGTGGTTACATTTTCACGCAATTTTGGTGCGTAGATCCTGAGAAATCAGTACCCAGAACAACCACCTCTGGCCGTAATAACGGCCTTGATACGCCTGGGCATTGAGTCAGAACTTAAATGGCGTCTATAGGTACAGCTGCCCATGCAGCTTCAACATGATACCACAATTCATCAAGAGTAGTGACTGTCGTATTGTGACGAGCCAGTTGCTCGGCCACCAATTACCAGACGTTTTCAAGTGGTGAGAGATCTGGAGAATGTGCTGGCCAGGGCAGCAGTCGAACATTTTCTGCATCCAGAAAGGCCCGTACAGGACCTGCAACATGCGGTCGTGCATTATCCTGCTCAAATGTAGGGTTTCGCAGGGATCGAATGAAGCTTAGAGCCACGGGTCGTAACACATCTGAAATATAACATCCACTGTTCAAAGTACCGTCAATGCGAACAGAGGTGATCGAGACGTGTAACCAATGGCATCTCATACCATCACGATGGGTGATACGCCAGTATGGCGATGACGAATACACGCTTCCAATGTGCGTTCACCGCAATGTCGCCAAACACAGATGCGACCATCATGATGCAGTAAACAGAACGTGGATTCATCCGAAAAAATGACGTTTTGCCATTCGTGCACCCAGGTTCGTCGTTGAGTACACCATCGCAGGCGCCCCTGTCCGTGATGCGCCGTCAAAGGTAACCGCAGCCATAGTCTCCGAGCTGATAGTCAATGCTGCTGCAAACGTCGTCGAACTGTTCGTGCAGATGGTGGTTGTTTTGCAAACGTCCCCATCTGTTGACTTAGGGATAGAGACGTGGCTGCACGGTCCGGTACAGCCATGCGGATAAGATGCGTGTCATCTCGACTGCTACTGATACGAGGCCGTTGGGATCCAGCACGGCGTTCCGTATTACCCCCCTGAACCCACCGATTCCATATTCTGCTAAGAGTCATTGGATCTCGAACAACGCGAGCAGCAATGTCGCGATACGATAAACCGCATTCGCGATAGGCTACAATCCGACCTTTATCAAAGTCGGAAACGTGATGGTACGCATTTTTCCTTCTTGCACGAGGTATCACAACAACGATGCACCAGGCAACGCCGGTCAACTGCTGTGTGTGTATGAGAAATCGGTTGGAAACTTTCCTCATGTCAGCACGTTGTAGGTGTCGACACCGGCGCCAACCATGTGTGAATGCTCTGCGGCTGTGGAGGATGCACGGCTCAGTACTTCTGCAGGGGAATTACGATGACCTGTTGAGGCGACGCCTGCACTATGCCAGGAAATAGGACCTCCGACACAGTATTAGGACGAATCCCATGACTTTAGTAAGCCCAGTTTATATAACAGTTTGCTTGACGTGGTCCTAATCGCGCCTATGTAGCCTGTGCGTTTATTTGGTGCTGTCCACCGTTTTCTGCAACAAGTTGAAATCGGGAGGCAGCATGTTCCGTAACTGATGCAAGCGTTTCCGGCGTGACGTTCAAAATGTGTTGCTTATTGCGTGCTCGCAATGCAGCTTAGTTTGCAATCGGAACACTGAACACAACATCTTTCCGATATCCCTACAACCAGAAGTCACACGGTTAAGATCTGGTGATCGGGACGGCCAGGCTGTAGGGAAATGGCGGCTGATAATTCCAACATTTCCAAAATGTTGTTTCAGCAGCTGTTTAACAGCATTGGCAATGTGCGGAGCTGCGCCATCTTGTATAAAAATGATGTCATTCACACATCCACGCTGGATTGACGTGGTTGTGCAAAAGACACTCATAGCGCTTACCAGTGACGGTACAGGTAACAGGACTGCAAGCACCCGTCTCTTAGAAAAAATGTGGCCCTATAATAAAGGATGCTGTAAGCCCGCACAACACTGTGACCATTTCAGGATGAAGAGGTATTTGGTGATTAGCGTGTGGGTTTTCCGTTGCCCATGTTCGATAATTCTGTGTACTGACATATCTTGTCAGATGGAAGTGGGCTTCTTCTTTCCACAAAATATTCCCCGGCCAATCATTGTCCACTGCCATGCGAGCATGAAATTCTAAAGAAAAGGTCTCTCTTGCTGGCAGGTCAACAGGAAGCGACTCGTGCACATGGGCAATTTTGCATCGCTAGGAAAAAAGGATGTTTTGTAGGATTTTACTTGCCGTGCTCACGGGTACGTCCAATGTTCGGACAATTCTCCGTGCACTAGACGTTTGCACACCACCACTCGTCTCCTCCTGCATGGCTGTGGCCACTGCTGCCAATGACGTCGAATCAATTCGTTTCCTCCCTCTACCAGTTTGCACAGTAAAAGAACTCGTCTTTTCGAATTTCTGAATCATTTTCTCCAGACCCACGGCAGTCATCGGAACAGCGCCTTTCTTTAAACCCTTCAGTGTCCGGAACTTCCGCAGAGTGACGTGTGCCCAGTCAACATTCTTGTAATACAGCTTTACAAGAAGAGCGCGGTCCTGAGTTGAGAAAGTCATGGCGAACGTCGCAAAGGCGAAAGGAGGAAAAGCCGTGTACCCGGCGTGTTTACACCAATTTTAGTGGGTCGTGCGGATGACACACATTTTCATTTACGTATTCAGACACATACAGCGCCATCTATTGATCAAATTTTACACTATTTTTTTCTTCTGCCATACACATTCCCCCTTTTCCGATAATATTCCGTTGCCATTTGACGTCATTCTGACCATTGGTGTTATTTCTACAGAGTTTTGAAAGTTTACCTTTAATTATAATCACGCTGTACTTCAGTGATTTATTTGATGAAACCGAGATTCCATTTTGTATTACCGATTGCTGTATCCAAATTCATTACATAGTTCATCACTGAGTAGCAGTATTTCAAATGGTGCGTATACACCTGTGCGCGTTGCGGCTAATCACTTGTCGGCTGTTGCTTGTCGCACACGGATGTAGAGGCGCCCACTGTTAACACGTTAAGGAAGAGGCACGCACCTGCACGCATGCCTCTGTTTGCGTGTGCGGCAAGCTACAGCCGCACGGCGACCACCTGCAAGACGCACAGGTGTAAACGCACGTTCTGACAATCTGCCGTTATACACTACGTGTCGAGATACTGCAACAAGTGATTATCGTTTCTGATCTCAAGTTCAGAGTTATATGTAGAATAACCGTTACTGAATATATATCTCCGAGGGCCACTTTTACTGATAATTCTCCGTCCAAAGACTTTTCAGTATCCCCTTAATGGTCGTCGCGATGAAGGCAGATGAGGTGGCACGAGTAAAACGGCGATGTAGCTCAGAACGCTGCCATGAAGGACGAACGCATCGCCCCATACGGTCAGACCCGCTGACGCGAGTGTTTGCTTCTGAGCAGCAGTAAGCAGAGCGGGCCAGTACTGCTACGGAGTTGGGCAGTCGCTTCGTGCCGAGAGCTGTCGTGTGCTCGTGGTTATTTCACCCGCACCAGCCGCGTCCTGGGTATAGTGCGGAGACCATATACAGGGTGGTCCATTGTTAGTGACCGGGCCAAATATCTCACGAGATAAGCATCAAACGAAAAAACTACAAAGAACGAACTCGTCTAGCTTGAAGGAGGGAACCTGATGGCGCTATGGTTGGCCCGCTAGATGGCGCTGCCATAGGTCAAACGGATAGGAACCCCCATTTTTTATTACATATTCGTGTAGTACGTAAAGACATATGAATTTTTTAGTTGCACCACTTTTTTTGCTTTGTGATACATGGCGCTGTAATAGTCACAAACTTATGACTCACCGAGCGAGGTGGCGCAGTGGTTAGCACACTGGACTCGTATTCGGGAGGACGACGGTTCAATCCCGTCTCCGGCCATCCTGATTTAGGTTTTCCGTGATTTCCCTAAATCGCTTCAGGCAAATGCCGGGATGGTTCCTTTGAAAGGGCAAGGACGATTTCCTTCCCCATGCTTCCCTAACCCGAGCATGCGCTCCGTCTCTAATGACCTCGTTGTCGACGGGACGTTAATCACTAATATCCTCCTCCACATATGACTTGCAATTTTAGACGAACAGTTGGTTACAGGTAGGTTCTTTAAATTAAAATACAGAACGTAGGTACGTTTGAACATTTCATTTCGGTTGTTTCAATGTGTTACATGTACCTTTGTGAACTTAACATTTCTGAGAACGCATGCTGTTACAGCGTGATTACCTGTGAGTACCACATTAATGCAGTAAATGCTCAAAATGATGTCCATCAGCCTCAATGCATTTGGCAATACGTGTAACGACGTTCCTCTCAACAGCGACTGGTTCGCCTTCCGTAATGTTCACACGTGCATTGACAATGCGCTCACGCATGTTGTCAGGCGTTGTCGGTGGATCACGACAGCAAATATCCTTCAACTTTCTCCACAGAAAGAAATCTGGGGACGTCAGGTCCGGTGAACTTTCGGGCCAGGGTATGGTGCTTCGACGACCAATCCACCTGTCATGAAATATGCTATTCAGTTCCGCATCAACCGCAGGCGAGCTATGTGCCGGACGTCCACCACGTTGGCAGTACATCGCCATTCTGTCATGCAGTGAAACATCTTGTAGTAACATCGGTAGAACATTACGTAGAAAATCAGCATACATTGCACCCTTTAGATTGCCATCGATAAAATTGGGGCCAATTATCGTTCCTCCCATAATGCCGCAAAGGTCGCTGATGTTCCACTTATGGCAGCATCGTAGATTTTCCATTGCCCAATAGTGCATATTATGCTGGTTTACGTTACCGCTGTTGGTGAATGACGCTTCGTTGCTAAAGAGAACGCGTGTAAAAAATCTGTCATCGTCCCGTATTTTCTCTTGTGCCCAGTGGCAGAACTGTACACGACGTTCAAACTCGTTGCCATGAAAGTCCTTGTGCAAAGAAATATTGTACGGGTGCAATAGATGTTAATGTAGCATTCTCAACACCGATGTTTTTGAGATTCCCGATTCTCGCGCAATTTGTCTGCTACTGATGTGCGGATGAGCCGCGACAGCAGCTAAAAACACCTACTTGGGCATCATCATTTGTTGCAGGTCGTGGTTGACGTTTCGCATGTGGCTAAGGACTTCCTGTTTCCTTAAATAAGGTGACTATCCGGCGAACGGTCCGGACACTTGGATGATGTCGTCCAGGATACCGAGCAGTGTACATAGCACACGCCCGTTGGGCATTTTGATCACAATAGCCATACATCAACACGATATCGACCTTTTCCGCTATTGGTAAACGGTCCGTTTTAACACTGGTAATGAATCACGAAGCAAATTCCGCCAGCACTGGCGGGATGTTACGTGATGTCACGTACTTATACACTCCTGGAAATTGAAATAAGAACACCGTGAATTCATTGTCCCATGAAGGGGAAACTTTATTGACACATTCCTGGGGTCAGATACATCACATGATCACACTGACAGAACCACAGGCACATAGACACAGGCAACAGAGCATGCACAATGTCGGCACTAGTACAGTGTATATCCATCTTTCGCAGCAATGCAGACTGCTATTCTCCCATGGAGACGATCGTAGAGATGCTGGATGTAGTCCTGTGGAACGGCTTGCCATGCCATTTCCACCTGGCGCCTCAGTTGGACCAGCGTTCGTGCTGGACGTGCAGACCGCGTGAGACGACGCTTCATCCAGTCCCAAACATGCTCAATGGGGGACAGATCCGGAGATCTTGCTGGCCAGGGTAGTTGACTTACACCTTCTAGAGCACGTTGGGTGGCACGGGATACATGCGGACGTGCATTGTCCTGTTGGAACAGCAAGTTCCCTTGCCGGTCTAGGAATGGTAGAACGATGGGTTCGATGACGGTTTGGATGTACCGTGCACTATTCAGTGTCCCCTCGACGATCACCAGTGGTGTACGGCCAGTGTAGGAGATCGCTCCCCACACCATGATGCCGGGTGTTGGCCCTGTGTGCCTCGGTCGTATGCAGTCCTGATTGTGGCGCTCACCTGCACGGCGCCAAACACGCATACGACCATCATTGGCACCAAGGCAGAAGCGACTCTCATCGCTGAAGACGACACGTCTCCATTCGTCCCTCCATTCACGCCTGTCGCGACACCGCTGGAGGCGGGCTGCACGATGTTGGGGCGTGAGCGGAAGACGGCCTAACGGTGTGCGGGACCGTAGCACAGCTTCATGGAGACGGTTGCGAATGGTCCTCGCCGATACCCCAGGAGCAACAGTGTCCCTAATTTGCTGGGAAGTGGCGGTGCGGTCCCCTACGGCACTGCGTGGGATCCTACGGTCTTGGCGTGCATCCGTGCGTCGCTGCGGTCCGGTCCCAGGTCGACGGGCACGTGCACCTTCCGCCGACCACTGGCGACAACATCGATGTACTGTGGAGACCTCACGCCCCACGTGTTGAGCAATTCGGCGGTACGTCCACCCGGCCTCCCGCATGCCCACTATACGCCCTCGCTCAAAGTCCGTCAACTGCACATACGGTTCACGTCCACGCTGTCGCGGCATGCTACCAGTGTTAAAGACTGCGATGGAGCTCCGTATGCCACGGCAAACTGGCTGACACTGACGGCGGCGGTGCACAAATGCTGCGCAGCTAGCGCCATTCGACGGCCACCACCGCGGTTCCTGGTGTGTCCGCTGTGCCGTGCGTGTGATCATTGCTTGTACAGCCCTCTCGCAGTGTCCGGAGCAAGTATGGTGGGTCTGACACACCGGTGTCAATGTGTTCTTTTTTCCATTTCCAGGAGTGTACGTTTGTGTCTATTACAGCGCCATCTATTACAAAGCGAAAAAAGTGGTCCAACTAAAACATTCATATTTCTTTACGTACTACAAGAATATGTAATAAAAAATGGGGGTTCCTATTTAAAAAAACGCAGTTGATATCCGTTTGACCTATGGCAGCGCCATCTAGCGGGCCAACCGTAGCGCCATCTGGTGTCCCCCTTCAAGCTAGACGAGTTTCGTGCTTTGTAGTTCTTTCGTTTGACGCTTATTTCGTGAGATATTTGGCCCTGTCACGATCAGTGGACCACCCTGTAGAAGCGGGTTCGGACGCTCCTCTTCCCGTAGTTCAGTTCGCACGGCGAGTTCGTTAAGCTCATGCGGTTATTTTCCCCGATTGTTACTGACAAGGGAAATTCCCCATTGCATCCCCTTCAGATTTAGTGTGCTAAAATGGTCCAATGTGTATCCCGTCAAAAACTGAACACTGATCAAACTTGAAAACGTGAAGACGGCGTACTGAACTATGAAAAAAAAAAGTAAAGTAGAAAATGTGAACGGTCCGAGTCCAACAAGTGCAATATCGAACAGAGTTCATCAGCCGCGGCATCGTTGTTAAATGGTCATGGTGTTACACTGCAGACCGAAAGGCCAATTTTTTTCACGACATTAGGAAGTGTCCGTCTGGTTATTTAAATGTTTGTTCTCTTTCTATAGTCTTGGCTATTGTTGGTTGGTTTAAAAGGGAGGGGGGGGGGGGAACAAACTTCTTGGTCACCCGTCCCTTTTTCCTATTAAAACAACTGCACAAGGGAAGGAATAAGACAAACGAGACTTACAGCACAAAACCGGGAGAAAGAAAAAACCACAGCAACAACAAAAAAGGGCAACAAACATTACAACGGACAAAATACGACAAGAAAACCATAGAGAGACGCAAGAAACAGGTAGAAGGGATTAAAACGACAGAGCAAATGACCGTGGCTGGCTGATCACGAGAATAAACGCACATTAAAACCTGGAGCCTAAAAAGCACTTGGGTAGAAAACCCAGAGGGACAAAGTACATGCCCTAAAACTTAGAATGATAAAAAGAACCCTCCTCGCGTATAAAACGTAAAACTAAAACAACTGACGAGGCGTTGTCAGCTAAAATTAACGGTAACGAGTGCGGCAACCGAAGATTATGTCCCAGGGCAGTCAAAGAAGGAGAACGCAACAGAATATGGGCCACTGTCAACCAGGCGCTGAACCGACACTGAGGTGGGTCTCCGCGGCGCAGGAGATAGCCGGGCTCACTCAAGCGTGGCCACTGCGGAGCCGGCAAAGTACTATTGTACAAAAAAGAAACTGAAGAGTAAAAACTCCGAAAAAGGAGCCCAACCACAGAGAAACTGTGTGATTGTGAAACAGTTCCTTTCATTTGCTGCAGCTTGTGTGTCAAACTATTATGTTTTTATCATTTCCTTGGGAGTCATCACAAACACATTCATATGAACACCTGAATCTGGTAAGGTGGCATATACCACTCACTTTACCAGGCGTACAAATTAGGTGCGTCGATACGAGATTCCTATCATATGACGCACGTACTGTCAGTACTGCTGTGTACGACACACCAGACGTGTTTTCCGGTGGAGGATGCGGTTGAGTTGTCGCCTTGTCGTCAAACGTTTGCAGTTCAAAAAAGGCTCTGAGCCCTATGGGACTCAACAGTGGAGGTCATCAGTCCCCAAGAACTTAGAACTACTAACTAACCTAAGGACATCACACACATCCATGCCCTAGGCAGGATTCGAACCTGTGACCGTAGCGGTCGCGCGGTTCCAGACTGTAGCTCCTAGAACCGCGTTTGCAGTCCCCATTCGAAAGCCAGTTCCTTCAGACTGCTAACAGAATAGTTAAATAGCTCACCGCAAGATAGAAGTCACGAACGTGTTTTAACTTGTAATTTATGCAATCAACATCAATTGGGTGTTCACGACTAGCAAGACGGACACAGATAAATATATGAGACGTGAATGTGTAAGTTTCTTGTGTTATCATCAAAAAAGTGCGTCGTACATATTCATCTCTGTCTTCCTTCGTATGTCAGCCAGGCCCAACCTCCCAAAGGAATGAGGCTTCGTGACCACCTCATACCGTAAGCGAAAGGCATGTATTTTCCATAAGAAACGACCCGAAAGTTGCTGCAGTTTCTTTGCCATCTTCGACGTAAGCGGATAAACCTGATCCACGTAATAATCTTTGCATTAAACTTGAGTATCCAGTATTCGGACTTTCGGGAGCAGAGTAAGAGAAAGCCTTTCATATTCTAGTATCGCTCCCAGATTTTTTTTTTCTTTTTTGCTAAAAGACTTCCATTTGAGCGTCGCCATTTTGAGTGGACAACGATCAATGATGATACCGAGAGACTTATGCCGATCCACTACAGTAGCCCATGGAACAGCGACATCATCAAAGCCTCGCAAATTAACAAGCCTGCATTTACTTTCATTAGATAGTGTATCTGAACTCCGGCAATGATTATCGACTGCAGCCTTCAGTCGAGGTATCTCCGCAGAATTGCGGAGTAGTACCATCACGTCATCCGCGGATGCACGAACAGCTACAGTCCCGCCGGAGAGCGTCCAACCTTTCAGCTGGGATTCTAGCACCCTAATTAGGGGCTCCAGAGACAACAAAAACAAAGTCATTGACAGCGGGCTTCCTTCACGCATTCACCAAAGGGTATTTATCGGAGGCGTCGATTGGCCATTACACCCGTAAACAGATTTGAGAGCACTCACCGTGTGTCAATAGTGAAACCAACTGCCTCCAGAATCCGAAGTAAAATGTCGTGATTAACACGATCAACTGCCTTGTCAAAGTCTAGGAAAGCAAGGGCACAAGGGATGGACGTTATAGCAGCAACTGAAATCACGTCACGACACTCGACTATAGGAGTAAGAATGGTAGACCAGGCACGCAGCTTTGATGTTTGGCAACAATCATCCCCACCAGAACCGACATCCTACTGTTTACTGCCCTCGCCACAGTCTTATAATCAAAGTTCAACCAAGTAATTGGGAGAAAGCTATAAGGGGAAGCCAGTTCAAGGCGTTTTGGGACTTTGAACGAGGTCAGCACTGATCTACCTTTTAACACTTAATTCAAAAGAGACGTAAAGGTAGCACCCAACAGAGGCAAAAAGCGCATATAAAATTCCTTTGGAAGTCCATCCAGACCCGGATACTTTTGAGAAGGTCATCCCACAGTAAGTTTGTAAACTCCCCGGGATGAAATGTAGCTAAGATCGATTCGTTATGTTCAGGCGTCGCACTAGACTCATTGATGTCTACATAGTATTGGTGTAAGACTCGCACTATATTAGCTTGCTCCGATACGGTACGTCCATTATTTGTCGTGAGAGGATGAATACAAGGGCATCGGCGACGAGTCTGATGCCGAAGCAAATGATATAAGGAAGTCAGTTTTTCCATCACCAATGACCGTGGCTTGGATCGCATTTTCAGCCCTTCCATTTGTATTCTTTTCAGGGTCAACAATTTTGCCTTTACACGCTTAACATGTGGGGCGTAATCCGCAGCATCATAAAGTTCACGCAGGATGGAATAGTAATATTCGTAACTTCTCCGAAAGTCTCGCACTTTGCCAGCACAGAAAAGCATCAAAGTTTTCCTGAGCCTCGGTTTGGCCAACTGTGTCCACCAGTCAAGGATGGAAGAGTACATCCCGGTGGACCGTAGAGCACGCTCCCACACGGCTCGCATCACGTCATCGACAGATGACAGCAAGGTGAGCAACGTTTAACATCCATGGAGTGCGAAACAATTTGACCGATTGCCATTCTAGATGGAGGGTTGCAGTCACAGCATAGTGATCCATAAAGGAAGCTGGGATGACTTCAACATTAAGAATACAATCGCGCAAGCAGTCTGATAAGTAAAACCTATCTAACTGGCTACTAGAAGTCGTAGTACAGTGAGTAAATTTAACCAACTTAGGATATTTACATACCCAGAAGTCATGCATGCTTAAGGAGTGGACCAGTTCTTGTAATTCGCAGAAAGAAATTAAAATTTGGAGGATGATCAGCAGGACGCAACACACAGCTAAAATCACCACCTAACAAATTACCCAGTGGACTCTTACGCAACAGATAAACAATATCCTCTTTATAAAAACGCGAACGATCCACTGCGCTACCAGTGCCAGAAGGAGCATATAAAAGACCAAACGTAAGATTAAAAAGTTGACAACCTATGACCCTGCCAGAAACCAAAGTTTTCACCTCAGCAATAGGAATGCCTTCGCTACATTAAGATTGCACAAAAAACCAGGTAAGGGGAAATGCCTAAATGACACCTCCTAGGTAACACCTATGCCCGCACATGAGTCATAAATGAACTGACGCAGCGAAGCAAATCGCAATTCTGATTCTACACAATTAACATTTAAGGAACGCGTAAGCTTGGGTCATTGGCCACAGCTATACAAGGACGTACGAGTGGAATTAGGCATTGCGGAATACCTTTTTCTTTCGGTTTCTTACGCGCCACTGCACGGTCAGGTTGTATACGCTGTTTCTGTCGTCTACGTTGGATGTCGTCCTCTCCAGACGGAGGTGTGAGAGAGGTCATAGGCACTGTCTCCTGCCCCTCAGAACAATGGTCATGTAATGCAGTTCCAGTCACTAAGGCGGAAGCATTCTGTGGAACTGCCAATGCAATAGGTGATACATTGCGCTAATTTTATTCTCCTCGGGAGCTGCTGCAGTCGGCAAACTCAGGAAACCGTCGGCGGCTGAAGACGAAGGTGCAGAAGGACACTGCATCGCCTAAGACTGTAACGGAGGACACAAAGACGATGAGCGGCACTCCGCTCACTCTCCAACCACCGGCAGTTCAGAAGCAGCCACTTCACGAGTAGAAGGGATGCTGGAGATAACTTCTTCGCCACTCACCGTACCACGGACGGGAGGTATCGAAGCATCTTGAGAAGAGGCATCGTAGCATCGAGGGAAGTAGGGGACACAAATGACGCGGAGGAGGTTGGCGCAGAAGGCACAGCCAAATCCTCACTATCACCATACTGAGTGCGACGTCACTTGTTTGCCACCGTTACAGGTTCAGTCCTCGAGGCAATAGGATTCGGGACCTGTCGCGGAGGTAAAGGCGGAAATTCGTTGACACGATTATCACGATTGACAGTTTGTTCATTATGATCCGAAGCAGAAGTAGACCACACGGCGGGAGTGGAAGGAACAAGATCAGCAACCGTCATTTAGCGACGCTGGACTAATGACGGCTTTAATACAAAAACCCTCCTCGGGAAATTAGACCGAACGTGTCGACTTTCATTACATCATTAAATAGGAAGCAGGTTCCCTCTTGACCAGTACACATGACACGGACGGACGCGATAACCACACATTTGTAAATGTGACGGAATATTGCGTTTGACATGCATTTCCACGGAACGAATTCCACTATAGCACTGTAATTTGTGTTAAGTAGACCAGCGTTCAAGACGGACGTTTTTCAAGTTACCATATAGAGTCAATATGTCCTTTAGAAAGTTGTCATCAACTTCCGGCAGGAGGCTGAACAGTCGAACATTGGTATATTCCATTTCAGCATCTGCGAGTGACACCTTACTAACGGAATTATCGCGATGCTTGAACGGGACTTGAGAACCATGTCGCGATAGTAATCTTTCAACGTGAAGGGTATCCATAAATTTCATGTAAAATACAAACTCGCCTGCATCAAAATGAGATGTGTGGATCTGATCAGAGTTCGCATTTCTAGAGGCCCAGGCTGCACGTGTCGCGTTGTTTTATCGAAAGAAAAGGCTCACAGTACCTTTTCGTGGAATACACGTGGAAACCATGGTAGCCGTAGGGGAGCGGCCGACGCCGCCACAAGCAGACGAACACAAACAGACAGTAAGGCGGAGCGGAGGCACTACGACCCACTCGGCAGGCAGAACAACACTTAAGAGGAAAACTTCACATTAGCGACGCTGCGGCAAGTGATATAAACAAGAACCTTCCCGCTCGGCGCTCGAAACCGAACTGAAACACGACGCCACTGCTCCCTGAAGTTCAGATGTATTGAATTTCATGTCGTAGGACCGTTCACTGCTTCTGATTTGCTTCTTTTCGCAGTTCAATAAACTTTCTTGCTGTTTTCACGCTTGATCTTTGTTCAGTTTTTGACGATCTCTACACTGGGTCATCTTACCACTCAATCTGAGGGGGTTGCGATGGAAAGTTTCCCTTGTGAGTGAGTCACCGTGTACTTTATTGCACCGACCATGTGAGTAGCGACGTTGCCACGCCTTCTGAAGATACTAAAAACTTTATCATTGTATTTGAGAGGCAATGTTCTCCACTGACGTCTGGGCTAAACTGCAGCGGAATACCCGAGCAGTAGAGTAATCAGCAGTTGGAAATGAGTTTACAGGGTGTATCATAATTAATGTCGTAAACGCATACAGTTGAGACTACATGATAATAGAAGCAAAAAGTCTTAGTAACACAGGGTCGAAAATTCATACCTTAAAAGCTATGAGCAATTTTTTATCTCCGATACTGTAAAGCAAATCTCTTCTACTGCAAGCTCTTTGCTTTCCATATTTTGGGAAGTGATAATATAGACCAAAACAAGAAAAAAAGTCCAGTAAACATGTGGTCTAAAATGCATACCTTAAAACTTACGAGCACTTGTTCATTAGAAGAGTTGTCTTTCAAAGTACCGAATATGAGCAAGTGCTCATAGTTCTTAAGGTATACATTTTAGAGTACAAGTTATTAGCCATTTTTTCCCTTTTTTTGTCCATATTATCACTTCTGAAAATTTGGAACGCAAAGAACTTGCAATAGAAGAGATCTGCTTCACAGTATCGAAGATGAAAAATTGCTCATAGCTCTCAAGGTATACTTTTTCGACCGTATGTTTACTGATACCTTTTGCTTCTGGTATCGTGTACTTTCAATTGTATGTGCTTACGCCATTAATTGTGATACACCCCCTACATATCCAGTCAACAGATGGGCTCAATAAATCCAATCAGTACTGATAAGCAACACTTTCGACCTGGAGCACTCGGAACCGCACGTAGCCATGTTTAGAATAACACTAAAAATAGAGACATTTTAGTAGGGGCAATCAAAGTAACAAAGTATCAATATCACAGGAGGGAAATTACATGTAATTCAATGACGTCAGAGAATCTTAGCATTTTCAATCAACAGTACAAAAACACTCTATTTAAAGTTATTAAAACAGCGCAAAACAGACATGTTACTAGTGTGACATTTAAAATTGGACTGGTTGAATCAGAAAATTATAATTATAATTGAAAGTAAAAAAAAAAAATGGGCTTGCTGGGATGGCGGAGCGGTTCTAGGCGCTACAGTCTGGAACCGCGCGACCGCTACGGTCGCAGGTTCGAATCCTGCCTCGGGAATGGATGTATGTGATGTCCTTAGGTTAGTTAGGTTTAAGTAGTTCTAAGTTCTAGGGGACTGAAGACCTCAGCAGTTAAGTCCCTTAGTGCTCAGAGCCATTTGAACCATAAAAAATGGCTTTTGAGGTCTTTAGGCTTTTCGTGCTTGTATTAGTCCTCACAGAGCAGGTGCGGGATTTGGATGAAGTGGTTAAAAAACACTGAAGTATACACAGTGCATACTTCTTACTTTAGGCGTGCTTCCTCATGTTTGTATTAGTCCTCAGAATAGAGATGTGGGATTTGCATGAAGTGGTTAAAATCTTTGAACTGCGCACAGTGTACACGCCCCACTACAGCCGTGTTCTTATGTTCAAAATCACTTTCACAATCAACTAGTCTAATTTCAAAAACCACACTAATTACATCTGCGTATGGTGATATGGGGATGACAGTGTCATAGCTTGCCTCTTACCAAGCGTATTCCAACATAAGCAAATACTGTGGTGCAGAAAATTGATCGTAAATCACAGAATGAAGTTTGATGTTGAAATGACGATCATGTATCTTCACTTTGGGTTTGGCATGTTGTAATCCTACAGTACCAGCAGTTCTACTGATAGAGAGTTTATGTTGCCAAAAGAAGTAAACATCATTTGCTTGGAAAGCATGCATCTACAAGGCTGCGATCTGTATGACCTGACCAGGAATCACACAGCAATAGTCTCTTTTTACTTCTCACATATTCGCCGAGTGTTAAAGCTGGAAAACATTTCATGTGTTCTTTAATCCTTCATCCACTTTTGCTTGCCTCCACTTGAATGAGGAACTGCCGAATCCTGTCACAACTCTGGTCCGATACTCAGTAAGCTCCTGTTTTCTTCACTAAATGGCGGTGCGGGACAGTGTCAAGTGCCTTCCTGAAGTCAACGAACACGACACCAACCTGAGCGCCCCAGTCTACAGCCCTATGGATTTCATGGACAAAAAGAGCGCGCTGAATTTCGCATCATAAATTCGATCCAAAGTCCATATTAAATGCTCACCGCCTTATGGACAAAACACACGTGGGACATAATAATTTTACCAGAGGTAATGTTTAACAGCCAAGGATTGACCGGGTAAGCTTGCTCAGCATGGCTCAACGCACCTGCCGACATTGTTTAACTCGGCTACCACTTCACAGATGGCAGAAAATGAGAATACGCGATGAAAGAGTAATATCGCGTCGTATCCATATATCACTGACAAGGGAAAAAGTTTGGTGCTAATCTGGCAACGTGAAACGGACAGAGAGGAATTTGCGATGCTACTAAATAGGCAGCATTAACCAGTGACATAATGGTAATTACTTGCTGTGACAGCAGCTCAAAAAAAATGGTACAAATGACTCTGAGCACTATGGGACTTAACATCTGAGGTCATCAGTCCCCTAGAACGTAGAACTACTTAAACTTGACTAACCTAGCGACATTACACACATCCGTTCCCGAGGCAGGAATAGAACCTGCGACTGTAGCAGTCGCACGTTCTGGACTGAAGCGCCTAGAACGGCTCGGCCACTGCGGCCAGCTGACAGCAGCTCTTGTAGTACATTTCGAATTTAATTGTCCTATACCGTTGTTCGATTTCATATTTTCGCTCGTTTCATCTATCAGTCCGTGTATCGAATCAGAGAAACTACTACTATGCTCTAGAAGTAATAATATTTACTGCTGTACAAATTTGTCTGTGATACGTTTCGGTTCAAAGTGGCTCTGAGCACTATAGGACTTAACTTATGGAGTCATCAGTCTCCTAGAACCTAACTAACCTAAGGACATCACACACATCCATGCCGGAGACAGGATTCGAACCTGCGACCGTAGCGGTCGCGCGGTTCCAGACTGTAGCGCCTAAGAACCACTCGGTCACTCCGTTCGGCGATACGTTTCGGGCTATCTCTGTTAATTGTACTGTATTGTCAATCTATGACTGAATACCGTATTTGAAACTGGTGCTACTTTTTAGCCCCATACACAGTTTACGTGATGATAATTTTCTCTTCCATCAACAGTAAAATAATTCCAAGGATGTGACGTCATGTACATTACGCATCCTGACGCACATGCGCGTTGATTACTACATCGTTGATAAAATAGACATCGGAATACCTACTTCACCCCAATAAAACTTCCGACACTCTCCGAGAATACGCGAATCCACTACATATACACAGTCACATTATGCAATAAGCAGATTACACAAATTCATTCAACAAAATTTTTGAACTACGTGGCAAACTCACAGTAATTGCTGCTATATAAAATTGACACCGAGAGATTTACCTCCGACAGGGAGACCAGTCAGCAATCAGGTGTCGGCAACTCGGATCAGCAATTGAAAATATAGCTTCAGTGTGCCACGCTAATTCTTTACTTACACGCTCAAACAGAAGGTCTACGTTATGGTCACTGTAATTATATTTTATTACGTGCTGCAAGGCGAATACTGAGTGACAGCAAGACTGTGGGTCATACCTGTTAGCACTTGTGTCCTCTCTTGCCCTCAAAACTGGAGCGAAGACTTCTTGCGAAGCTCACAAGCTCACAATGAGGTTCTGACAGCTGCTCTTGTGCTGTAAAAAAAGATCTATCACTTCACAAAAGAATATCGATAGTTTCTCCTCGGTTTAAGTAAGCGCACGATTTCGTAACGACACTGTTATAGCCTCGGCAGAAATCGCAGTATTGCTAGGCAACGACACAGGCCCCTCGCACCGACTGTGCATTGTTGAGAACGTTCCCAAGGACCGTCACTAGACAACATCGCTGTGAATTACAGACCACGAAACAATTGTTTAGAGGTAGTGTTATGCATACATTTTGGAATGGCGGCTGTTTGGAACTGTAAAACCAGTCATAACCCAAACATCTCTATGCAGGTGATTCTGAAGATGTTTGCCCTTATATTACGTACTATTCACCGACAAGTCATCATGTCTTGCGTCTTGTGTTTGAAGTCTTGCCAAATTTCATGATTCGAGCTCAACGGGAAGTAGGGCCTGCTGTATAGGTTTTGATGAGTGTTTGCGAGGGTCGAAATATGTGACGTAAGTGACGGTATCGTTTGATTACATTGACTTAAAACCTTAAAATTTTTACACCGCCAAGGACCTGTTGATCTTGTATGCGACATACGTTTCAACTTGATAGTCTACCCCTCCTGATAAAAAGAAGTTTTAATAGACAGAATACAGACGGATAACGAATACCAAAAACTATCTTTTTCGTGTGATACAATTACAAATTAACTACTTTTGAACTTTTACTTTATGTTTTCTGTCAAATCTTTCTGTCTGCCAAAATTCATGGTCCTGATGAGTCAGTTTGCAAAAATCAAAATATGTGACATAAAAGACGATATATTTTGATTGCATTTACTTAGAAACTTAAAGTTTTTACTTTGTCAAGGGACTGTAGACTTTAGTTTTTGATTTACGTCCACCCGTTACCGAGAAAAAGGTTTCTTAACACTTTTTCAGAAAGACATACAGACGGACGGACAACGAAGTGTTCTTATAAGCGTTCCTTTTTTGTCGACTGAGATACAGAACCCTAACAACGTACAAATATTTAGAAACATGAGTTCAAAGAAGAAGTAACCGGTGGTTGGGCTAACCTTGCTCAAGGAATGAGTCTGCATTTTCGAAAAGCGAAAAACGTAAAGCACTGTTACCTTCCAACATCCCGAATCCGACACCAGTGTCTTGACAAAAAGTTCACTGCCTCAGTCGCTCACATCTAACGTGCAGTGCCCTTGCGTTTGTAAATACTTGAAACAACTTAATTAATAACATAAAAAAGAATCACACACCGTTACGTTTCGTCTTTCCGTACTTTACGCTGCCTACAACCACACACACGCACACACACACACATACACACACACACACACACACACACACACTTGGCAGAGGACAGCAGCACCGCGATCACGCTGATGTACCAGTGTTACATCTTCAAGTCTTCGCTTCTGCCTCTCTGACACCTGAATGAGCATTCCGCCAGCATCAGTGAGACGTTCAGCTACGGAAGATGGTGGTAAATTAGGATTATAACACCTTTGGACTTGGGTGTAAGATGTAGACAAAAACTAAACCACGCACGAGTGTCATGAGGAAGGTTTGGGGTGATTTTCATTTCGTAACAGTCGGGCTCTCTCAAACTTTTTCTGTTTCGCGCCTAACTATTTCAGTGTTTTACCTTATTCTTTATTGAGATGTGTGGTAACCCAGTTACATCAGGACAAACTGTAAGAGAACAGAGTTGAATCTCATAAAGTGACTTATTCATGACCATGTATCTGAAGGTTCAATCATTTGTAATAAATTTATGTTCACAGGTGAATTTTTCTACTAATGATAATACGCCACTCCAGTAATAATGAAACGTGCATTCTGTCTTCGCATGGTCGGTCGGATCTTGTGTTTCCATTGCGTTGTTGCTTTGCTGGATCACATTCAGATGCTGGAGCTTCATTTTTCTCTGAACCTTCACCATCCTTCGACATACGATAGAAACACAGAGATTAATTATGTATCATTCCTTCATTCGAAGAAAATAACGTGTTTCATTACTTAACACTAAATGGAAATCGGCCTGATATGGCGAAAGAGATGTATTTGTTAGGACGTTTATAGTGAAGTACATTGAAAAGTCCCCTTTGAACAATTATACATGACTGTGCTTAAACTGACACACAATATTTTGTTAGCGCAACGCGATCTGACTTTCAAAATTCCCTACAAAAGAATGGCCCTGACTAACATTAAACTATACCGTTGACAAATCACTTACCTCACAAAAATCTTCGCTGCTCAAGCTACTTACAACATGTTACTTAAGTTATTTTACGCATTTTCCTTAATCTTTTCCTGTAAAAAGCAAACCTTTTCATTAAACTACACTGTCAAGTAAACGCAGCCTGTCCTCCACGTCTTATAATACTACTTCTCACAACTACACTCCACTTTAACATCTTCTTTTGGCTAGTTAATACTATTTTCTTTCTCTCGACGTGTTACTACAGTTGTATAAATTTTGAATGTGTTTGTCTACCAGGTTACGGATTATACTTCGCGGTGTCTGTGCGTGCGTGCATGCTTGAGACCGCGCGCGCTCGCGCACGTGTGTGTGTGTGTGCGTGTGTGTGAATAATGTTATGTAATATTAATTGAAGCAATCGAACACTGTTAAATTACGGTGTGAATGCATTTGTTACTGTTCTGTTACCTGGTAATTTGTAAGTATACGGTAATCTGGGATCCTTTGGCAGTGTGAGAGTGTGAGTATTCATAGAACCAGGTAGATCGAACTTTATAAAGAATATAATGTGTGAATGTGTGTTCCGTAAGCGAACTACTGTAAGGTTTATCTAGTATGAGTGAACCTAACCAATGGGTCAGGTGGTATAATAGTGGAATGAGTGGCTCGTTTAAAAGTTCAGAAGGCCATTTCCGGTATCTTTTCCTTGGTCATTTATTTCAGTGGGCTAATGGCTAAATGAAAAATCGATTAGGTGATGCTACACTCTGCCTTTTTGGGTATGGTATTTCCTGCATACACTTTTGTACCGGAGGTGGTGACAGGCAGAAGCCTCATGCTGGGATACCTCCTCTCATGTTAATTCGTCTCTTAACACCGCTATGTTAATTTGGAAACTAACAAACTCATGCTATGTTTCATAGATTCACGGAGCCTGTCGATTGGTTGCGTGATCCACCCATCAGTTCGGTTCATCGCTTCATTGCGATTAATTTAGATCAAGCGTATATGTAACACGTTTCCAGAAACGTCACCTACATGCTAGGTTTGCGGTCTGCGTGCGAGCTGTGGGAAAGAGGGGAAGCAGTGAGGGCGGCCTCTGCTTAGCTGTAAGTTTCACGGGAGGGCAGAGTACAGTCACGATAAGAGTCGGCGGCTCCAGGATGACAAATACCTGCAGGCTAGCATGTTACCTGGCGCCAGAGGGAATGCCTCCACTGGCCACCCAGGCTACACACCAGAATTGCTTCTGTGGAGACAAGGGACTCACCAGAAATGCAGCGGAGATCGATGATATCACTTCGGTCGGCCTTTTAATGCTTTTCAGATGTCACATTCCAGCCGTACATACGCGACGGCAGTTATTTACTAATAGGGCGCATTCTTGAAGGATCTGCTGAAAAACGATTTATTGGGACTATATCTTTCAGCGTAAGGTGAGAAACCGCTTTGAGAGATGTCTCGGTATCTGCACCTCGTTGTATGGGACACTACTCCTAAAAGGAAGGAGACTCAGCACTGATCAACGACATAAGGAAGCATAAGGGAACGAAAACCACTGCACTAATGACACATAATGTGTTTCCATACGATATGAGTCTTGTAATTGAAAAAGTGTCATGATGATCTCTCCATTGGCAAAATATTTCGGTTTAATACCTCATTCAGCTTTCTAGGAGGGGACTGACATGGCGAGGTGACCGTGAGAAAAAGATGGAGTAACCAACAATGAGATAACGTTCCATGAGTTGGAGCACGGAATGTCAGAAGTCTGAACGTAGTAGGAAAGCTAGAAAATATAAAAAGGGAAATGCAAATGGTCAGTCTAGATTTAGTAGGGGGGTCAGTAACATGAAAGAAGATAAGGTTTTCTGACAATACGAACATAGGGTAATAAGAACAGAAGCAGAAGACGGTCCAACGGGAGTAGGATTCGTTATGAATAGGATATTAGGGAAGAGAGTGTGTTACTGTGAATGGTTCAGTGACAGGATTGTCTTCATCAAATTCGGCAGCAAAACAACACAGACAACGATGGTTCACGTATACATGCCGACGTCGCAAGCTGAAGATAAAGAGATAGAAAAAGTGTACGCGGATATTGAAAGCGTAACACAGTATGTAAAGGAGGAAGAAAGACTAATAATCGTGGGAGATGGAACGCAGATGCACGAGAAGGAATAGAAGGAAGGGATCGGGAACACATGGGCTTGACAAAAGAAACGAGAGAGGAGAAAGAATAATTGAGTTCCATAATAAATTTCAGATGGTAATAGCGATTGCTCTGTTCAGTAATCACTAGAGGGGGAGAAGGAATACTTGGAAAAACCTGAAAACACGCCAAGGTCCCAGCTGAATTACATCATAGTCAGATAGAGATGCTGAAATGAGATACGGATTGTAAGCCGTACACAAGTGCAAATATTGATTCATCTCACAATTTTGTAATGACGAAGAGTAGACTGCAGGTGAAGAGAATCAACCGGAAGTAGCACTGTGCAAGGAAGCGGGAAACGGAAGTATTGAGGAATCATGAGACGCATTTGAAGTTCGCTAAGGATGTGGATACTGCAATAAGGAATATCACAGCAAGCAGTGGAGCTGAAGAGGAGTGGACATCTGTAAAAAGGGCAATCACAGATGATGGACAGACAAATATAGGTACAGGGAAGGTAATTATGAAGAAATTCTAGATAACAGAGGAAATACTTGAATTGATTGACGGAAGAAGAAAGCACTAAAACGCTGAGGACAAGACAGGAATACAGCGATGCAAATCACTTAGGAATGTAATGTACATGAAATGCAGGGATGTCAAGGCAAAATGGCTGGATGAAAAATGTGAAGAAATCGAAAAGGAAATGATAATCCGAAGTACACACTCAGCATGTAGAAAAGTCAAACCAACCTTCGGAGAAGTTAAAAGCAGTGCTAGTAATTAAAGAGTGCAACGGGAATTCCACTGTTAAACGCAGAGGCTAGAGCAGATAGGTGGGCAGTGTACATCGAAAGCCTCTATAAGGAGGAGACCTGTGTGACGATGTGATAGAAGGAGGAATTGGAGCCAATATGAAAGACTTAGACGATCCAGTATTCGAGTCAGAATTTAAAAGAGCTCTGGAAAGCTTGTGAGCAAATAAGCCAGAAAGAATAGGTAACATTTCATCGGAATTTCTCAAATCATTGAGGTGAGTAACAACCGAATGACAATTGAAATTGATGTGTAGAATGTGTGAGACTGGTGATGTAGCATCAGGCTTTCAGAAGAATACCGTCAGTAGTAGGGTAGTGGCGGAACCACCCAAACTTTGATATCAAATTGATACGCAAATTAATTAAGTTGATCAGTTAATTCCCGCCACACCAACCACTCCCATCCCCACCCCTGACCACGCTCAGCCCCACCCCAGATGACATCATGTGTTTTTCTCAGCCTGCACATGGGTCTCCGTCCCCCCATCCCCCTTCTCCACCCTCGCCCTCTCCCTCCACCAACCCCCCCCCCCCATCTGATGGGGGGAATTTCCAATTTTGGCATTAATTTCGAATTTTTGCGGCAATTCCGAATTTTCACTGTACAATTCAATTGTCAATTCAGAGGGCATAATGCTAACGGTAACTGTTGACGGATGTTGGTTATAAAACAGGAATAGGTGGTAGAAATCGCAAGAAAACAGTTCAGAGGACGGGAATTGTGTTCTGAGAAGGACATAATTTGCAGTTCATAGGACAGTGATACTCTTGTGAAACTTCCAAATGTTGACATAACTAGAACGCCACATGCAAGCTGAAAATCTCCAGAAAACGTAAGAGGTTGTGCTACCATCATGTAAGTACACCTCGAAATTCTCCATGTGATTGTTTATATGTTCAGAAAACGGCTCTTGATGTTTTCAGAACTTGACATGTGTTAATAAAACCTCTGACCTCGCTGTTGCATCATTAGAGCACCAGCTGATAGACACTGAGCAGCTGCTGGAGTCTGAAATGTGGCAAGAAAGAAAGTACAGCTATAATACTTTGCTGTTAATCGTATACAGATGTGTGAGTAATATATTACTCATTGTTAGATGTTGCTAAAGATCAAGAGGAAAATGAGATACTAGTAGCGGTATGCTTCGAGAATGATGACCAGGGGTCATTACTTCAGTACAAATTTGTTGTTGTTGTTTCTAATAAACAATATCTTGTTGTAGATGACTTCCATGAGATGGATAGATGGCTCCAAAATAACAAAAATTCGGGCGAGGGTGAAATTCTTGACTGGGTGCTTGAAATGGAGTTGGAGATATTTGACTAGGTCGGAGAACTACCAGAACTGCTCGATCCTGGGATCCAGTATGTGAAAGGTGATTATAATGTGACCATCATCGTTGCAGCATACAAGTATTATTCAGGAATGGTGGTGTACTTAATTGTCGTTGTTTGTTTACAGCATATATTTTTAAAAATGTTGAGCATTGTACTTATTTTTTTCCCATTATTCGTATGTTAGGGAGGTGACACCAACACCACCACGACAAGGGTTTGCTGTGGCACGTGCACCTTCAACCGTGGTTGTGGGAGCGGGTGTCAGACACATACCCGAGCGATGGGCACCGACGTGCAGAGCGCCGCTCGTTGCCGCACCAGAGGCGGCCGGGGCTGCTGCAGTGCCTGCCGCCAAACCACCGCTTACCCTCTGGCGTCTGTGGTTGGTTCAGTCAGAGCAACGATCTCCCACCTCCCAAGCTTGGGATGCTGTAGGCTCCATCATGGAGCAGCGTCAACAAGAACCCTCTCCACAGTCTGGGTGCTCCCGCAGAAGCTCACCGCCGCCACCGATACCTCCTCCTCATGCCCCAGCTGCTCTTCCTCGCTGGCAACGAAAGGTGTGTGTGCTCAGCGCATAGCTCTCCCCCCTGAAGGTGCCTCCACCCCAGCGCCCTCATCCACTTCGTGGACGGTGTCGTCTGCTAACTGTAGTGTTAAAGATAATGAACCAGTGGCTAGCGCTAGTGCTCTCTCTTGTCCTGGTAGTGAAAAACATCAGATTAGTGGCGCCATGATCTCTCTAGAATACTCGGCGGTTGCTAGGGCCTTTGAGAGGCGTATGTCAGTTACTAGAATTGAGAATCCGGCTCGGGCATATTGTGACACAGTCAGGTTTCTAGAAGCATGCCTCCCAGTGCTGGAGCCAGAGCTCCTCAAAGTCTTGGACGATCCGAGATATAATGCCATTAAATGTAATGCAGTACTCTGCTGCGAGTTCTGATCCACTCAAACAGCTGGATGCTGCTGAGGAGACAAACTTGCACTACATCTGAGGAGATAATAGCATTATACCTGGGAGCACATTAATCGCTGAGTGGTATCGTGAATCTACCTTGGGTGCAATAATGGTCCAGTTTTCTGAGATGGAAGTGAGAGGGTCAGCTAAAGCTCTTAGCGAAATACCACACCTCGACATCTATATTCATGTCAATGATCCGTTAAATGGAGGGTCCAGTTATACAAAACTCCCTGAGGCTATTAAGAACAAATAGGCCTGTTTTAACGTTCGAAATGAGAAGGATAACGCTTGTTTTGCATGGTCAATGCTAGCTTGTCCGAGAAATTACCATTACAGATACCATCCCGAGTGCACAACAACATACAATGTGCGAAAGAATAAAATCCCCAGAGGTTATAATTTCGATGGTATTGACTTCCCTGTAAATTCTAGTTTGCCCGAGAAATTACCATTACAGATACCATGCCGAGTGCACAACAACATACAATGTACGAAAGAATAAAATCCCCAGAGGTTATAATTTCGATGGTATCGACTTCCCTGTAAAGATTCAGGACATACCAAAATTTGAGGTACAAAATCCCAGAATATCGGTTCATGTTTATGTCCTAAAGAAGAAGCAAAAACGTAAGCCAGATGAACAAAACAAGCATACTATAGTTGGACCACTCCGCTTTTCGAAAGATGCAGGTGAGTTTGATCTTCATGTAGACATGCTGCTCTTCTCTAAAGGTGATCAGTCAGCATTACGTATGGATAAAAGACATGTCCCAGCTCCTTTACAGTCGACTGTCGAAACATGAACATAAAAAACACATTTGCTTCAGGTGTCTGAATACGTTTCCAGAAGAAACTTATTTTAAAAGGCATCTGACGGACTGTGAATCCAAGGAACTGGTACGTTTCGTTTTGACTACAGAGGAAAACAAGTTTATTAAATTCAAGAATGCTCACCACCAGGAACGATGTCCGTATGTTGTATACGCAGGCTTCAAAAGTCTCCATGTCCCTATCACACACTGTGAAGGGAACCCCTTAGCCTCACATACCACCTTCACGCAAAAACACGTGCCGTATGCGGAGGCCTACCTGCTTGAATGTTCATATGATTCAAGACGTAACCACTATTAATCTTATGTCAGGGATAATCATGCAGTTTGGTTGCTCACTGAGCTTGAAAATCTCTCGTGAGATGTTGATAGGCTTTACAGCATCAACATCCCCATGACTGAATCAGAGGAGGATAATAAATTATGCAATGATGCTGTTAACTGTCATATTTGTGGGCTGCCGTTAGATAGAAAAGTTGAAATTCCCTGTAGAGAACATTATCATCCTTTGGAGAAGTTATATGGTGCAATTCACAACCCATACAATTCGAAGTATGAGTTACCAAGACACATACCCGTTTTCTTCCATAATTTAAGTGGGTATGACACTCACTTTCTAGTTGAGCAACTGGTTAATTTCGGTTGGGAGTAAAATTAGGTCAGTGTCCTGCCTGAGAGTGTTGAGAAATATATTTCATTCTCCAAACGAATGACGCCAAAAGTTTGTCTCGGCTTCATTGACACACTACGTTTTATGCAGGCGCCACTCGAGAAACTCGTTGAAACTCTACCTCTGGAGGGTATGTATATCACACGATCTGCATAGTCCAATGAGGAAAAGTTTCAGCTTGTGACTAGGAAAGGAGTTTTCCCTTGTCAGTATGTGGATAGTAAGGCGAAACTCGCCGAAACCAAGCTTATCGACGTTTCTGCATTTTCCAGTACTCTCAAAGGTGATGCCATAATTTCGCAAATTATGAGCATGCCGTGAATGTCTGGCGGGAATTCAACATTCCAGATTGGGTGAATACGCAAAACAATGCATGGACACCGACGTGTACTTGCTAGCAGATGTTTTCGAGACGTTCTGGATTGTATGCGTGGCCACATACTCTCTGGACCCTGCCTTTTATTACACGGCATCTAGGTTGTCCTGGGACGCAATCCTTCAGAATACGAGGCACGGCATCGAACTTTTAACTGATGCTGATATGCTTCTTTCCATGCAGCTCAAATGTCCGAGGAGGACTTTGCCAGTGTGTCTATTGACATGCCAAGGCAAGTAACCCACGTATGGGTGCTTGGTTCAACATATCCCCAGATTCAAGTGATATTCTATATTTGGATGTGAATCATTTATACGAGCATGCTATGATGCAGCCGCTGCCAGATGGTGTGTTTCAATGGTTGCCCGAAAACGAATTAGAGTGATTAGGTGGGAAAGTATTGGGCCCGTCGGCTGAATCTAATGTAGGGTATGAGGTGGAGGCAGACCTCTTATACCCTGTTAGTTTGCATGAAATGACAAGGGACTTGCCCTTATGTCAACAGCAACAAGTTCCACGAGGAAGTACTACACCTAAACTGAAGATAAAAAAAAATGGCTCTGAGCACTACGGCACTTAACATCTGAGGTCATCAGTCTCCTAGTCATAGAACTACTTAAAGCTAAGGACATCACACACATCTATGCCCGAGGCAGAATTCGAACCTGCGACCATAGCAGCAGCGTGGTTCCCGACTGAAGCGCCTAGAACCGCTAGGCCAGGTCGGCCGGCAACTGAAGACCACTGTTGGGCACATGCAGAGGTATGTTCATTATTGTATCCAGCGCTGTCACAGCTTAGGGATAGAGGTGGGTAGAATCACCTGGGCTATCTCTTTCAATCAGTCTTACTGGTTGAAGGAGTACATTGAATTAAATATCGAAAAGAGGACGGGCTTGACTAGAGATTTCGAAAAGATTTTTATAAATTGATGAATAATTCCATTGTCGCTTGCTACCCAGATCATACTAGTTGAGCCATGGTGGACTGGAGCCAGCACCGAGTACACTCGTTATATAGTTGTGATCGATTTTGGAGGTTATATGTGATCTTTGGAAATCGTCTGGCTTTCTTCCTAGTTGACGAGCTTCAAGAGTCGGCCGTCAGCTTTCGAAAGAAACACATGGGGAGACTTGGAACGTCTCCAGAGAAAGGAGTGTCGACTGCGACCGGGTGTGCCCTATCAGCGTGATATGCCACGGAGTTGTATTGGTCGGCAAGTCTGTATTTTTGGGCAGCCGGAGATCCAGGTTTCGCGATTTCTATCAAGGGAAAGATCCCTGAAGTAAAGTGGTTAGGCTGCATGAGCCGCTGAGTTGTGCTGTGTGCAAACATCAAAGAGTTGCAATTGTCCTGTGTTTGTCTAAAGCTGCTGTTAAGTGCCAACGCATTGGTGGGGAGTGAGGTGAAATCCGCAGCCTAGATCCTGCTGTGTTTACGTTACCCTTCCACAGTTGGATTGCTTTGGGCGAAGACCCCATACCAAAAGTTTAGTATATCTTTCCTTTCAACCAAGGTGGGGAAAACGTGTTTTGTAACTTGATTGTGATTTTCTGATGTTTAAACAATTGTTTTTTTTGGGTTACATAAAGATAGACCTACAACTAAATAAACGTTAGCAAATAGAGCAGGTGTAAAGTAATCAAATTCTCTCTATGAATTGTCATGTAATTTTGGGCTAACTGCAGAGATTTGTCTCTGTAGTAATAGACAGTCCACAGTGCTTGTTGAGTTGATGTCACATCTCTATTTAAGTTACAGTGTGTAGTCATGTAAAGTGTAATCTGTGTTTCTTTCAGGGCAATCTTTCTTGCTTCTGTTACATATCAATGTTCTAGTGAATTGTGGTTAACAACGAGGGCTTTAAGTGTTATTTGGGCTGTGCAGTAATCAAATGTAATTAAGGGGCTAGCCCAGTGTGATGGGAACTGTACTGTCAGTTGTAAGGTTTTGTTAAGTGTGCCAAAGCCACGGCAGTACTGTGTTTGCTAGCAGTTTCTTGACTGATTTCATAAACATTTTATGGTTATACTTGTTGGGTTCTCTTAACTGTCTTGTTTCAATAAGAACTTATACTAAGTGACTGCTGCATAGTACTGAAGATTGTGGGGAATTATCTGAAGGAATCTCATGTTAATAAACTAAGTATATTTAAATCAAACTATAACTACCAGCCATGATTCAGAATCCCGTTTCCCGTCCTGATAATAGTTGTGGTATGTATAGTGCTGCAAGTTAGTATTCAAAGGGCCAAGTACCATTTGGTAGCAGAGGACACAAAGATGGGGCCAAATCGTTGAGGTGGCTCTGTGGCTCTGAGCACTACTGGACTCAAGATCTGAGTGAGTTAATCAGTCCCCTAGAACTTAGAACTACTTAGCCTAGCACCACTCGGCCACAGCGGCCGGCGGGGACTTGTCTTTCTACCCACTCTCCTCCGGTTGGTAGTCGTTCTTTCACCTCCCGTACGCTCCTAAATGCTCATGTCTCTTTCTGGAACTCACCCAACATGAGTATCCGAGCCTGCCCCGGTCTCACGTATTTACGTAAGGACCAGTTGCTTTACGAACTCCGTATACACGGGCTGCCGGTGGACGGAAATGTTTGTGATTTGATAGCCCGACTTCGCACAGCGACCGATACTCCTATCTCCCTACCAGCCGCCATTATTACTGAGGTAGATGACTTTTTGCCCAACATTACAACAGCTTTAGATGATATCCGTCGAACGGTTGAATTAACTGCCCCTGATCAGTCGACGCGTAATCAGATTTATCGCGTAAAGGCCCACTTGACACATTACTGCAATTGTTTGTCGGATTTAGCTTCCCTCGATCTCGACGATCTACCGCGGTCCCTTCCGCGTAAATTATTTGCTATTGTTCACGGTCTACAGTTTCGCACCGTAGCACTTGCGTTAGGAGGAGCAGGATAAAGTACTGACGCCATGCCTGAAAGGGAGGCTGGGGTCCCACAAGTCGAGTGTAGGGAGCAGGATGCGTGTTGTTTTTCCAAATTAGCCAATCCCATTATGAGTCTGTTGAAAGACATATTTGATCTGTGTCTTGAAAACTTGGGCTACATTTAATCTTTCCTGTGGATATTAGTCCATCTACAAACTCATGCTGATGCATTGCATGTGCCACATCCGATGGCGTTAGCGTATTTATACCCAATGGCTAGAGGCGTGATTAATAGTATGATAGCCGAGGAATTGCGGGGCAGGGTACATTAGCACAGCTTCGCCAGCGCATCATGGAAAGAAGGGTGTCGGCACTTATGTGAGTTGGAATGAGAATATTATTGGAGAGTGCAAGCTCATAACGAAACCCTAGATCAATATGTCGAGAGGGATCGTATGAAGGTACTGGCATTAGATATGCAGGCGTCAGATTGTGATTGCATCGAGCACATGCTCGAGAGCATGCGTGCTCAGGATGGCTCTAGGTTAACTTTTGTAACGCGTCCTCAGTCCTTGGAGCAGTTTCAGGGCTTAATTGATTCCATTAAATCGATGTCGTGGGTGGATGAACAGCGGGCCACCAAGCAAGACAGAGAGATTCCTAGAGGGCAAGTTTGTAGTAGACCTAATAGTAGCAGTACTAAGTCTGTAATACACCATTGCTATCGATGCCATGCTGTAGACCATTTGGTACGGGATTGTCCAATGCCTAGTTGCTCTCGCCAAAATTGTTGACGCCAGAGGACAGGAAGGGGGAGTGAATGTACTAATTGGCAGGTAAATTATAAAGCGATTCAAGGGGCGGTTGTTCCGGCTCTACCGTATGTTGTGCGAGAATAGGGCAAGAGTCAGTGTGTGCCTTGTCAGATTCAGGGAGTGCTGTATCTCTGATTGTGAGTGGTATCTGGAATACAGACATTTGTGCAGCTCTCACGCAGAGATGTCGGGTGGCCGATGGCCGAAAGTTACCACTAGTGGGGGTGGGAAGGGGGGGGGGGGAGAAGGGGGGAGGCGGGTGCGACGGGAGTGCTCGTTGACGGGCTCTCATGGGCTCATAAATTTCTCACCGCAAAACATGTGAGGATTCCAGTATTGTTCGGGTGCGATTTTATTCGGTGTACCGGTTTGATATTGGACTATGTTGGGGGTTCCTTTTACTTTAAGTTCGCGCCTCGTCGAATTCTTCCCTTATGTTCTTGTAACTCGTTTGCGGGACTAGTATGAGAGATTTGTGGGCAATTCAAGGTGACGTGGGGTGTCTTAAGGTACACCAAGTGAAATCCCTCCATCAAGTTTTGCGGCGTTACCCGATGGTCTTGTCTGATGAATTAGAGGAAACCAAGAGCCTCGAGTATGATATTCAATTGACAGATAGTGTTCCAGTCCGACAGGCCCCGTATCGGTTGTCTCTGCCTATGATGATGGTATTAAAATTGAAAACATGCTCCAGGAGGGAGTGATCAGACCGTCCACTTCGCCTTATGATGCCTCGGCGGCGTTCTCAGTGCCGGAAGATCAGGGTCATTATTTCCGCATGGTGGTTGACTACCGACGGGTTAATAAAAAGGTTGTGTCAGAGTCGGTGCCTTTACTTGATTTACAAAACTGTTTTATGTGGTTTGCTGGTGCCCAGGTATTTACCATCTTATAACTTAATCAGGCATATTATCAGATTCCGCTGGCCGAGTCAGCGAGGCCAGTGACGACATTCTCGGCGGACTGGAACGTATTTTAATTCAACCGGGTACCCTTTGGGTTGGGGAATGACGCGGCGGTTTGGCCCCGGTTGTTGAATGTTGTGTTAGGCGACTTGAAAGACGTCTGTGTGTATAACTATTTAGACGATATAGATATTTATAGTCACACCTTTGAGGAGCATTTCGTCCATATTGAACAGCTTTTCCAAAGGTTGTGCTCTGCTAGACAGAGCTCACCGTTAAACCATAGAAAATTACGTTGTGTAGGCAACAGATTTCCTTTTTAGGAAATTTGGTCTCTGCCAAAGGGGTCAGCGTTGATCAAGATAGGACCAAAGTCTTGCGGGATTTCCCACCTCCCAAGAACAAGAAGGACGTAGATCGTTTTGTCGGTATGGCGAATTTTTTCCGGAAGTTTACTGCCAACCTTGCGCAGACTGTGGCCCCCCTTAATGACCTTCGCAAGAAGAACAGCGAGTTTGCGTGGGGAGGAACCCAGTAGAGGGCGATTGAGAACATTAAAAGGGCGATCACCAACCCGCCGTTACTGGCTGTACCCGACTTCAACAAAACCTTTGTGGTACAGACCGACGCTTCTCATACTGGGGTGGCGGCAGTGTTGCTTCAGGAGCACGAAGGGGGGGATGCTTCCTTTTGCCTATGCGTCTCGGCGACTGACCGCCCCGGAATCTAATTACTCCGTGTATGAGTTGGAGGCTCTTGCCGTAGTGTTAGCGTTGTAGAAATTTTGTTTCCACCTGGAGCACAAAGAGATTGTGCTAGAAACGTAAAACCAAGCCTTAAGCTGGGTTTTGGTCAAGCCGCGGAAGACAGGCCGAATTGCCCGTTGTACGGAGCGTATATCCGCGTTCGGTTTCCAGGTGCAACGCATTAAAGGTTCCGATAATGCGATCGCAGATGCCTTGAGTCGCATGTTCATGCAGGACTCCCAGAGAGAACAGGACCCGGAAGGTGAGGTTAGTGTTGGAGCCATCTTGTGAGAACCGCCGAAATTATTTTGTAACCTTAAGGAGAAACAATCAAAGGACTCGTCGTGGGGACCGATTTTAAAAAAAAAAAACCCTTGATGGCCAGGATTTCTGTGCAGGGCTATAGCTTTAGGCAAGGTTTGTTGCGTAAGCAGGTTAGTGGAGACCAGCAGTGGAGAGTGTGCTTGCCTATTGAGTTGATGGCCATGGCTTTGCAGCAAAACAACGACTCTGTACCTGGGGGTCACTTGAGGCTATACAAGACCTTAGCCAAGGTATGGGAAAGTTTTATATGGCCATCTCTTTATCTTTACGTCAGGCCTTTAGTTCGTCAATGTGACCTCTGTAAAAGGGCGAAACCTGATTCTGGGGCGTGTCGAGGCCTGTTGCAGTCTCAGAGGGAAGAGTATCCACTTGACAAGGTCTTCATTGATTACACTGGCCCGTTACCTCGGACCAGAAAGGGCAACTGGTACATCCTGGTTGTGGTGGGCGCATTTTCCCGGTTCACTTGGTTGCTGCCTACTCGTGGGATTACTGCTGAGATTACTACGCAGCAACTCTCAAAGGTGATAGCTTGGTTTGGGCCACCTAAATCACTGGTAAGTGATAATGCGCCCACCTTTCTCTCGCGAGTGTTTAAGGCATATTGTTTTAATCATGGTATTAAGCACATTACGATCACGCTCTACTACGCTGCCTTTCGCAGAGAGGGTTAATAGGAACTTGAAGACCGCGTGAACCATCTATCACACCCGCACCCCGAGTAAATGGGGTACCACTCCCTCATGGATTAACCAGGCATTCAATACTTCGAAATACGAGGACACCGAGGTACCACCGACCACGTTGATGTTCACGTATGCCATCAACTCTCCATTGCCTAATATGTGCAGCATCAATGATCTTTTACCATCAGTCATTACTCCGGAAACTGTCCAGGAAAACTGGTAATGGGCAAGGCAGAACATTCAAATAGTCCACTGGCGACAGCAAGTTAGGTATAATAAGGGTATCATGCCATTTGTCGGGAAGATTTGCGATCGTGTCTTTATTCGTAACTTGGCGGCTCCTTCTAGTCAGGTCACGAAGGGCAAGCTAAAACCGAAGTACAGGGTGCCTTGTCAGATTTGTAAGATTCTGACCCCTGTTAATTTGCAAGCGAAAGAACTGGGTTCTGGAAAGGTATTCCGTGTTCACCTGAGCCAAGTCAAGCTTGCATGATCCACAAGAATAAGACTAGGAGGTTGAGCCGTGGCGAACTGGCGTCAGCACATGATACGCTCGTTATATCGTTGCTATCGGTTTTGGATGTTATATGTGATCTTTGGATATCGTGTGGCTTTCTTCCGGGTTGGCAGGCTTCAAGAGTCGGCCATCAGCTTTCGAAAGAAAACCATTGATAGACTTGGGACGTCTCTGGAGAAAAGAGTGTCGAATGCGACCGGATGTGCCCTATCAGTGTAATACGCTGCTGATTTGTATTGGTCGGCAAGTCTGTGTTTTGGGGCAACTCGGAGATCCAAGTTTCATGATTTCTATAAAGGAAAGATCCCTAAAGTAAAGTGGTTAAGCTGCGTGAGACGCTGAGTTGTGCTGTGTGTAAACATGAAAGAGTTGCAATTGTCCTTTGTTTGTCCAAAGCTGCTGTAAGTGCCAACGCCTTGGCGGGGAGTGAGGTGAACCCGCAGCCTAGGTACTGCTGTGCTTACGAAACCCTGCCATGGCTGGACTGCTTTTGGCGAAGACCCCATACCAAAAGTCTAGTGTATCTTTCCTTTCCGCCAAGACGGGTAAAACGCATTTTGTAACTTGATTGTGATATTCCGACGCTTCAACAAATGTTCTTTGTGTGTGTGTGTGTGGGGGGGGGGGGGATACATAAAGATAGACCTGCAACTAATTAAACGTTACCAAACAGAGCAGGTGTAAAATAATTAAATTCCCTCTATCGATTGTCATGTAATTTTGGGCTAATTGCAGTGATCTGTCTCCGTAGTAATAGACAGTTCGCAGTGCTTGTTCAGTCGATGTCACATCTCTATTTGTTACAGTGTGTAGTCACGTAAAGTGTGATCTGGGTTTGTTTCATGACAATCTTTCTTGATTCTGTTTCATATCCTTGTTCTAATGAATTGTGGTCAACCACGTGGGCTTTAAGTGTTGTTTGGGCCGTGTTGAGCCTTGTAGTAATCAAATGTAATTAAGGGACTGGCCCACTCTGATAGGAACTGTACTGTCAGTTGTAAATGTGGCCAATCCACGGCAGTACTGCGTTTGCTAGTTGTTTCTTAACTGATTTCATACGCATTTTAGGGTTATACTTGTTTGGTTCTCATAACTGTCTTGTTTCAATAAGAACTTATACTAAGTGACTGCTTCATTGTACTGGAAATTGTGGAGAATTATCTGAAGGAACCTTATGTCAATAATTTAAGTATGTATAAATCAAAGTATGACTACCAGCCATGATTCGCTATCTCGTTCCCCGTCCTGATAATAATTGTGGTATGGATTATACGAGGTCATATTAAAGGGGCCATGTACGACTAGTTTTATGTGTAAGTTCCACCCAGCCATCTTAGTGCAGCTCTCTGGGATGAACATTTTAGTGCCATCAGCAGCTAATTATTAAATTATTTCAGCTGCTTGAAGTGGAAAATATTTAGAGCCACCCAGTTCAACGTATAAATTAAGTCTTCTGTTTGGGTGGAATTTCACTAGTAATAGTTAAGCGTTAGAGAAACTATACCTCTACAATAGCTGCAAACAGTACTGCAATGTAAAGGAATAAATTTTTCAATCTGTGCCATTATTTTTAAAAACGAAGAAATGTAAATAAAAAGAATTCAAACAGTAACAAGAAGTGTGAGTTTGAAAGCAGTATTACTTCATGCATTGTAGAAACAACAAGGTTCGTGGACGTAAAGCCATAGTACTACTATGAGTAGTGATGTCTGAATACAAATTGTTATTCGTTACCATACGTATTCGTTGTTATTCCACAAATCTCCACACTTACAAATGTCTATAAAGCCTGTGCAAGATGCACAAGATATTAGTTTAAAGCATGACGGAAGTTACATTTAAGATGGAGGAAAACGAAATATATGTAATGACAGCATGGGATTTCGCCTAACGTGCTGCACATACGGGTGTTTGGGAAGAGGTGGTGCGTGATCATATCCGCTTCCAAAGACATAGACCGAACATGGCTGAAATTATTTCTCCTGTGACTGAACAAAGCCACATTCATAGGATCTGGGCAATGCTACAAACTGTCTAAGGAGCGACTAGGTAGAAAGAAACAAAAACACAGAATACGATGTAAAAAAGTTCATTTGTTTTCATTCATCCAACCTAAAAGTAATTTTACATGTTCATAAGCAGACACAACACTATTTTCACACATCTTCTTATTCTTGAGCTTATGGATACAAGGACACCTGTAAAGTTCCAGGTCTTAAATAGATACAAAGCTGAGGATTCACTGCATCCTTGCGATCTACTCGTCGCCTTTGACGTAGATGATGACCTCAGTATGATCGAATATTCTAAGTGACTTCATAATTTCTCTATAAGGTATACTAGGATCGTCCCAGTGAAGTCCATGAAAGAAACGTGTTAGCCACATTGCACTCCTCCGTGTTTTAACACAGTTCACATCCTTGAAAGGCCTCGGTGATGCAATTCTTGCTGAGAAAGTCGCTATTTTACCAGCATCTTCTGTGTATGCTGTGAGTGCAACATCTTTAAATATGAATTGTCTACACCTATCATCATCGAAACCTTGAATATCGGCAGCGATGTTCACACTGCAAGTTGTCATTGTGAAAGGCTCTGTGCATGCCGCTGCACTTGGTCATTTATACAGCGCTGCACAACACCAGTAAGAGCTCAGTAGTTAATCACACGGTCATGTAGAATTAGAGCATACTCTCCAGTTTGGTGAGGATTCAAATTCGATTCGTACATATATTGGTCATGATTTAATTATCTCATTCTGCTTATAACAGTCTATTAAGATTATTGGTACCTGCTCCTTGAATTTCCGTGGACTGAGTAGGCATCCTTCCTCTTCAACACCTTCATAGTAAGAAGCACGGAACCTTGCTTACATGTCAAATGCTAGACTGTATACATCCTGATCCCACTGTAGCAGTAATTTGTCATATGGATAGAATTCTAAATTCAAGTAGACTCTGAAATTAGTTAAACTACAGTTGTCAAACAGGATGGAATCATTTGCAAAATTCTACCCCCTATTGGTCTGGAGACGATAAATAGTTTGGACAAGAAGAGAATAGAAGCTTTCGAAATGTGGTGCTACAGAAGAATGCTGAAGATCAGATGGGTAGATCACATAACTAATGAGGAGGTATTGAATAGAATTGGGGAGAAGAGGAGTTTGTGGCACAACTTGACAAGAAGAAGGGACCGGTTGGTAGGACATGATATGAGGCATCAAGGGATGACAAATTTAGCATTGGAGGGCAGCGTGGAGGGTAAAAATCGTAGAGGGAGACCAAGAGATGAAAACACTAAGCAGATTCAGAAGGATGTAAGTTGCAGTAAGAACTGGGAGATGAAGAAGCTTGCACAGGATAGTGTAGCATGGAGAGCTGCATCGAACCAGTCTCAGGATTGAAGACCACAACAACAACATTGTTCTGGAAGGAAAGTATGATGAATCTTGGTGTTTCCACCTGCACTGAGGTTTTGATAGCTCATGTCTGTCTGCTCTCTGTCGGTAGTACCGGGTACTCAAAAACATCCCATGAGCGGGAAGTTAATGGCAGATATGTACCGGTATTCAGAACTATTAAAAGCTTCAAACGCTGCTTGTCTGCCACAGTGATGTGCGGCATTTTCCATATAATTTTGTTGATGATGATCTGATTCCCCTCTTGAGCTCCTTGAATATATGAGTTGCTATCTGTTGCACTCCGTACCAGAATAAGCTCTTCTTTAGCATTCATAATAATTCACAGCTTTTCTCCAAAGTACCCCATAAAAAGTTTTAGAGGTATGCTTACAGTAATTCGGCGATACTCTTCTGTTGTTCTGCCCACAGGCTCGTGTATGAACCATCCTGCATTTTCTAAGCCCTTCAAACCCGAGGTTGATGATGAAGTATATGATTTAAGGGTTTGTGCTATGCGAACATAACGTTTATTATCAATCTTTACCCCATTAAATCCAGAACGTATTTCTTGGAACAGGAATGCGAAAGCGTTATGTGTAAGCTTTGATCCCACTGCATGACTACCATTCATTTTCTTAAAGGATCCATCGAAATATATGAAATTCTTGCATGGAAGAGTTAAAGCGTCTTGGTGCTGGATGACAATCCTAATTTCATCGTTCTTGTTAAACGTCGTTGAAGCATAAGGTTTATGCGAGAAGTACTCCTAGCGGACGATGCGCTCATCATATTCCACTGGGAGAGATATGTTGAGCGACGACGTCGCTGCGGGGTTTCCAGCCTGTCGATTTAAGAAACTCGTAGTTCGCGCGTGTTACTGCCTTACGGTTCTGCTGCGAAGTGCTTTTCTGTGTGCTGTGTGCGCTGGTTTTATACCTAATGCCCATCTTGTCGTAGCTGTAGTCTCACAATGATTGCGCCACCACGAACGTCAATAAGTTTGTTATTATGGTCCATAATACGCAACTCCAGATAGTCTGATGTCTGAACTGTCACTGGAATGTATGTAGCGTTCGTAGGAGTCAACAATCTTTTACCCTGTTCCAACTGATGGGAAGAATCCCTAAATTGAATGAACCAGTCTAACTTTGAGATACTAGATAAGAGGTAGTTGAAATGTAACACTCAACACGGATTGTACTGACAGGGAGAATATCAACTGTCTGATCAGATTTCAAAAAAGAACTGTCCCTTCGTGAAATTTTCGTGAAACCCAGCAGTGGGCCTATTGAACCTTTCTGCTTAAAGTCAGTCGATGCATTTATCATCCTTATTACAGCCTCATGTTTGCACGGAGCTCAATCCCTTTTCCACACTGTTTTAAAACTTCGTTTAAATCGTCAGTATCGTATGCATCATTCGATTTCTACAGTTTTGTTTTTACCATTAATTTCCAGATACAGTTTATTGTTAGCCTCCGTGATATTTGGGATGGTGTGGTATGTCTCCAGTCCAATCAGCGCGATGCTCCAATATCGAGCTCTTAAATAAACTGGTGGAAAGTAATTCGCACGTCGTAAAGACGATCGATCTTTTAATGTCAGAGTGCACGACATTGCATCTAAACATCGACTGGTGAATGGGTGCTTAATACCTGTCCTTATATACGATTCGTAAACGTCAGGAGGTACATGACGCATAGATGACCACACAGGGATGTATTAAAGTTTTGGTAGCGTCGAAAATTGTGGAACACATGCCTTCTGCCTGTGAAGTATCGTTGTAATTCTTCTGGAGGTTGCAGGTCGCCGAATGACTCGAAATAGTAGACGTTATTTGTATTTAATTTCCACACAGTCTTCGGTAATGTATTCCGCATAAACACACCGCGGAATCTCGGAATGTTGAATTTCTTCGTAACAAATTTAAGCAGATCTGTAATTGTAAGCGTCCTGTCTGGTAGGATTGCTAAGGGGCTTTTTTTGTGAAGAGACCTAGTTCTTTCTTGTATGGTTTCAAGTATAGCCCTTTTCCAGTGGCTGCTTCCTCCATCATGCGGTTGTCTTCGTGCCTCCTATAGTTGCTGTTGAGAGCTTTGTTCATTTTTTACTGTCCTGGCAATAGCCGCAGCACCCCCAACCAGTGAACCCACCGCTGAGAGACCGGTTTAAGGCAGGAACGAGGAAGGATATAATTCCACTAGACGTCTTGGGTATTGGTAGAACCCTGGGTGTTTTAATCTTTTTTTTTGTTTTTTTTCCTCACTCCTGTCTGCTTCAGAGCGCATTTACCTGCATACAACGCTGTCAGGATAAAGTTTTTCATGCAGCGTTTGGTTTTCATCTTCTTCCTACGTGCTGCTCTCATAACTGAACTGAACAACTTCACAAACAATCCCAACTTAACTATACCACACATTTTATCGCCATGTGCAAATTGTTTCAGAAGTTTTGTTCCGGGTCCACAGTACTTATATGCAGGAATGTGTAATTCGACTGGTAGTTAGTCGAGAACAACGCCTCCTCCTCTAATGCGTCTCCTAATACGCATGTTATGCTCCAGAGGTGCTCACTGTTACATAACAAGTCGTCGCGTCGGTCCAGCTGTTTTGTTGTGAGTGAAAACCAAGCCATTTAACTAACGCTCTATTCCGTCGACGCCGCGTGACCCTCTCTACGTGATACACATCTGGTTCCGAGCTCTTTGTGCGTAAAATCATCCTGAAATTTAAGTGCCACCGCTGTCCTTTAAGAGGTAGGTTCTAGGATTGGTTCTCTGCACTTTGGAAACTGTGAATATCTCAGATGACCAGTTTGGCATGTACGACTTCTCAAATGCTGTCTTGTGTTTTAAATTACCTACTAAATCACCTACATTAAATAGCTGTTTGCGCGGATCTAACATTTTAATACGATTGTATACTGTATCTAGAAGTATATTATTGCGAACATCGACTGGTCTCATTTTTATAGTGCGATGTTTGGTTCGATTATACTGTTGGATTTATAGCGATCTCATTTGTGTGAGCCACGAAGATTGAATAGCATCGACATTTAGGTTTTCACTGTTCTGTTCAGACGTTCCGCGATACTCGCGTTCGGTGGGTGTACGTCGAGTAGAGATGTATTCCATACCGCTCCATCACAACATTGGAATATATATTGTAAAACTCACAGCCGTGATCTGTTTGAAGGTTGTCTGGGCTTGGATTCGTTCCAGTTTGCAGCAGTTCATCAAACACATGCGCGATTTCCTTCTCTGTTTCCGCTTTCACGGGTAATGTCGCAGCATATTTCGAATAAGTGTCAACGGCCATTAAAATATATTTGCATCCGTTATTCACATTTGAATATTCCCTCATATAGACAAGATCCGCCTGACACGGTTCGTCCAAGTCTTTAATCACAACATATCTCTGAGGGCATGTTTCGTGTGCTGGGTCCGCAGCTCATGGTCGTGCGGTAGCGTTCTCGCTTCCCGCACCCGGGTTCACGGGTTCGATTCCCAGCGGGGTCAGGGATTTTCTCTGCCTCGTGATGACTGGGTGTTGTGTGATGTCCGTAGGTTAGTTAGCTTTAAGTAGTTCTAAGTTCTAGGGGACTGATGACCATAGATGTTAAGTCCCATGGTGCTCAGAGCCATTTGAACCTTTTTTTTTTCATGTGCTCGTTTGTGCAGTTCTCGAAGTAGAGTCTCCATACTTATTCGATGAAGTCTCTCTCTCTGAGCTCAGAAACTATTGAAACAACTTCATTCGAATGAGATACATTACCAGCGAGAGCTGATGCCATGAGCTGTCGTAGCTGGTCCATTAGCTCACTGGGGTCGTCGTAATACATATACTGCGGGAGTGGATTGACAACCCCTTTACGCTGAATGTCAATACCATCACAGCTGCTATTTTTTCACCATCCACCATTTTGCAATGGATTTGTATTTCACATTGCTGCGGCTTTTTGCATTCTTATCCAGATCAGTTAAAAGCAGTATTTCACTATACATTTACAGATCTTTAGGCGAATAATTTACAGTTTTTGTAGGTCTAAGGAAAATAAGATTCAGTAGATGAGGTGTTCTTTGAAACTTTTTATCGCCGATCTTATGCTGCTCCTCCCTTCAGTTAAGTTGTTTATTTTCTTTTCAATTACGTTAACCCGTTCGTACAATGTCCCTTTGTCAATGACAGCTATTCCACCTTCAGTTAAGCAGTTTACTTTCTTCACGATTGTATTAACCCGATCATTCAGAGTACTGTTCAGTCTCAGAAGGGTTTGTCAATACGTGTTTAGTTCCTTGCCTACTCTCCCAACTTTATTTTAGAGAGTTTGAATTATCGCGTCCATGTACAAATGTTTTGCCTATGTACACCCATCCTATCAAACTGAGCTCCCAGCATGCATGCGAATTTATCCATGGTGATACGTATACCGATGTACTCACGTCAGTAGAGGGACTACTTTAGTTTCAGTCTATTTTGTGAGTGTGGGTTGCCTACATCAGGGACAGGTACGGACTCAGGGGTAAACCTATTGTTCTCCTTGGAGTGACAGGTACATAACCTATTGTTCTCCTTTGATTGACAAGTACTTTACCTATTGTTCTGTTAAGTGGTTTTCCACGTCACCGGCAACCCCTTTTGATTAAGAGGCACTCATCCTACTGCCACCCACACCATCCCCCTACCCCAATCCACCTCCTCCCCTCGCTGCTACAAGTACACTTCCAAGTCTGAGTTAGCGAAATAGTGCCTCTCATTCTTACCAATTTGATTGACTACTAACTTAAATTGATCAGTTAATTAACCTATCACCCACTTGTAAATCCCTCCCCTACACCTCCCCTCTCCTACCCCAGAAAATGGCGGACGTTCAAGTTCCATCAGGACAATGCAACATACCATGATTACCTCCATAACCTAAGAAAATGGCGGGAGAAAAGGGAACTTCCACCAACCTACATCATTCGACCGCCACCTCTTCCCAGGAACTGACTAGGAAAGGACCCAGCCTGTGCTGGATAGGTCAAACATAAGTCTTACTTAAACTATTGTTCTGTTAAGGGTATACAGAACGCCCTATGCTTACTATGGTAAATTGAGCTAAAAGTTAGGAACATTTTCTCATTTGTTATTTGGACGATACTCTTGATTTTTTCACAGAACGCAGAGATATGTTCTGCTTTGATGCTGAATTATTAATTTTGAATAAATAATCTATAGGTTTTCAGATTTTTTTTTGTAAATGTTAAAAAAAGTTATACATTTTAACAAGTATTTTAATATTTACATCCATTAATACAAAATAATTCCACATATCTTTTAATTCAGATATATTAGAAGGTCTTAAGAAACAACTACAGAAAATTTTATCTTTCTACTATAAATAGGCCCTGAGAAAATGTACCTTATACACAAAAAACCTAAAGTCACAGGAAATTAGCTTCAAAGTTTTTACTTCAGTACAAGCCTGCTCGATGGCTTGTATCATCTGAATCGTCCAACAGCTTCCTCTTGATCGCTCTGCTATGCTGTCTAGCCATCTTTGAATATACTTTTATGGTATTATCTGAAGACCTGAGCCGCTCCTTGTCCAAACAAAGTATAGCTGCGGCAGTTCATAGTCCTACACAGAGCCCCAACTTCTGCAAAACTTTGCACTTTGTTATATTGCCCTGATTGAATGATGAAACAGCATCATAAACGCCAAAGTGAAGTGTGTTTATACCCACAAACACAGTTTTAGGTACTCTATTTCATATCACATTTGGATTTCGAGTCCGGCCATGAAGACATTTCTTTAGTAGACTAATATCTGCGAGGTCTTGGAATATTGGTTTTATTTCATCCATTATGGCAGGTGGCAGGTGATGAGGGTGATTGTATTGTTTCTTAGTTACCTTGCCTCTGTTGTACTTGCACCAACTATCGTCTCCTTTTGGACATAGCCCATGTTGGGGATTCTCATTGTATGAAGCTGTGTGAAAAAACAGAGCCCACACTGCTCTTCTCATTAATTCTGCATCTGCTGTATTCTGTCTTATTGCTAGACCATAGCACTTCTGAATATGATCTATTGTAGCATCTGTCAGTCTATTTTTCCCATCTAAAGTTTTTCCATCGCTCGATTTCTTGCCTTTCATGCTAGCCTTGAGCCGTCGAAGTCTTGATCCCATCTTTTTCTGAACATGGCCAACACACTCCAGTTTGGAAATTTTCACATCGTTACCATAGGGTCTACGTTCCTCAATTTCTGTGAAAGCCTTTGAGTCACCATCTCCAAGATAATTTATGTATCTAACGTTGTACCATTTTACTGAGCGTTGATAAATACTTCTTATACCAGCAACTTCCATACCACCACTCGACCCATAGTAATTTGCCATGCACTCCTCTTCATGTTTATTTTTCATTTTCTCGTTGCATCTGCAATGCTTGGAAAGTATTGCCACATCAACTACCTTACCAGTGTCACACTTGTAGCTGTTACTACACCATTCAGATATGTGTGGCCTCTCTTCTGCCAGCTTCCATCAAAAGCTATGGACAAGTCTCTGCTATCATTATTTTCAACAACTGCTTCCTCAACAGCATCTTTCATGTTTTCCGGTTCCACATCTTCTACAGCAGAGCCTAATGCAACTATGTGTTTGTTAAATTTTGAAAGTGGAGGAGGGAGGTTAACCACACCACACAACATGGCACCTGCAGCCCTGCCCTTTCCTATACACCGTAACCCATAAACCAGTATATTGTTTATATCGTATAATTTACCTGTATCTGCAGTAACATGTGAGGAATTGAAGAAAGTAACACTGTGTTTGAAATAACTGCACATCAACTCTAATTCACAAGCAAGTCCTACATGTAAGTTTGTGTTCAATGAAACACCACATTTTCCACATTGTTTGCAGCACACATTGTCCTCCAAAACGTCTGATAATAAAGAGACGTTAATTACCTCATATTTTGTAGTCCCAGCATTTAGTTTCTTGTATTCTTCTACAATTCCAGCTAGTTTTCTTCTTGAAGCACTTTCCGGTGTAGTGGCAGCAGCATCACTCAATGTATCACTACCAGTGTTGAGGTTAGTCGCTACTGGGACATCAGATACTGATGAAGATGAATCAGACGAATTTTTAGTACACTTTACCTTCTTGCGCCAATGTACACGCTTTCTAAATACCTTCAGACTAGGTCTTGGCATGTTGAAGGAAAGAAAACTTAATGACTTCTCCACATACGACTTTCACAACAATGACATGGATGTACTCACAGAGGAAACAATACAAATGGTGCAGAATATATTGTCAACTGTCTAGCAGTGTAGCCAACAGAAAAGCTAACTCTCCTGTGCTCAATTATATCTCTGGCAAGGCTGTCTATATCAGGTACATTTCGTGTCTCATATACAAGGTGCGGAACATCATGTGTCGAAATTACTTTAAAAAATTATTTAAAATAGTTCTATTCACGTCATCCAAATATTTTATACATGGTATTAAACGGAAGAGTCCAAATTTTTCGAAAATGCATTTACCCAAAAATCGATTTTTTCATCGAAAAACTCATTCCGTATACCCTTAAGTGGTTTTCCTTAAACTATTGTAACGCCTATCTTGCCATATTAAGTAATTAGTTACATCCTCCCACATTTTCTGGTACACTTTCCGAATTTAACGTGCGTTTGAAGCCACTTCCGGCGCATTCTTCTTTGTCACCCACTTCCATAAAGTATTGTACTGTGTTTTACATAAACATTATGCAAATTAACCTAGTGTTATGCACTTAACCTCCTGTTCTGCTCCATGTCACCCAGTCACGTAACCCCCCCCCCCCCCTTAACTATTGTGCACCTAACACCATCATCATCATCATCACCATCATCATTTACGACCGATTATGCCTTTCAGCGTTCAGTCTGGAGCATAGTTCCCCTTATAAAATTCCTCCATGATCCCCTATTCAGTCCTAACATTGGTGCCTCTTCTGATGTTAAGCCACCAAGTTCATATAAAAGAATTATGCAAATTAATTAAATAGATGTTTTTCACATGTATGGGGTAGCTTTTTTTTAATTCGCAGCATCCTACTGGTCTGTGAAATCGATGGAATACAGTTTAAACAAAAAATTGCTACTAAAAAACACGTCCCCCCCATTCGATGCCCGGCTGCAACGCCGCTACCGCCAACTGCCAAGCAAAGCGTACGTGTCAGTTCAAGTCCTGCAAGGATGAGGTGGCGACATCTCTTTCGTACAAGACACCCATAAAATTCCTGTCAAAACACCTGTTCATCTAGTTACCATTGCTGTCATGATGACGCATAGCTGCGAAGCAGGTCTAGCGCCGAGGTAGATACCCCAATGCAACAGCACAGGGAGCATTCTTTCTACTGATCCTCACTGCTGAACTTACCTGCCAAATAGCTGCTGCTGGTGTGGGACAACCATCTCAAATGACATTAGTTTTTGCTGAAGATGAGTACTGTTAATTAGGTGAAGTTTAAGTTGGAATATATACATACATATATATATATATATATATATATATATATAACGGTTCCATGGAATTACACCTATCATGCAGCCCAAATTGGGTTATGGGAGCAGGAGGCAAATGACCATGACCGCATCCAAAGGTATGTAGCAGACATGTCTAACATTATTTAACCTGTACGTCAAGAAAACCACAGACATGGCATGTGGTTAAAAAAAACTGTACACTGTCGGACTGGGAACTGGGTTCAGAAAAAAGAACACAGAGGTTGTAAGACCGAGCGAGGTGGCGCAGTGGTTAGCACACTGGACTCGCATTCGGGAGGACGACGGTTCAATCCCGTCTCTGGCCATCCTGATTTAGGTTTTCCGTGATTTCCCTAAATCGTTTCAGGCAAATGCCGGGATGGTTCCTTTGAAAGGGCACGGCCGATTTCCTTCCCAATCCTTCCTTAACCCGAGCTTGCGCTCTGTCTCTAATGACCTCGTTGTCGATGGGACGTTAAACACTACCCACCACCACTACCACAGAGGTTGTAAGGTAAAAATTCATCAATTTCTGATACTTAAATGAAACAACAAGTTTACTGTTACCGGTCGCCGTTTATTTATCCCCACGACTCATTTCTAAGGTTTAAACCTACATGATCAGATGGATTTACGTTTGTTATTACGACATTTGTGTGTGTGTGTTACGTTTCTTTAGAGAAACTTGTGACATTGCCTAGTGGAGAAACAAAAACTATTTCAGAACATGGTTTTGGGTTTCTTTTGATAAAATTAAACGTATATGTAACGATAAAAATAAAATAAGTAAAATAAAATATCTCCAGTGGTCACAGGATCCTTTCACTGTCGTAACACATCACACGAACACTGCCATTTTTTCTAAGAAACATGGCGTCTGGAAACTAGTGGGTGCAAGGTTCGTATAGCAGGAGAGAAAACATTATCACAAAGGACAAAGAATATATAATGTAACAAGATTAGTAGAGAAGAAATTTTAAAGGATTTGAAGGAGGTGTTTGTTTCGAGGTGTCGAATACATGCGTTGCAATAAATACCTCAGGTGGTATATCAATCCGATTTTGATCGGTTAAAACAGCTTAAACTTCATGCTCGTTTATACAATTAGGTGAAATATTACCAACTTTAAGTACAATAATCATATTAACTACTGCGTTAAAATTATACACAAATAACAATTTTGGTTGGAATTCATAGACTGATATGAAAGCCTGGAGGCAGAGGGGAGAAAGAGAAAGTGAAAGGGAGAGAGAGGGTGGAAAGAGTGATTGTATGAGAGCATACTTTACAAGACAAGGGCTCTTAAGATTATATCTGTTACATGTGTAACTGCCTAAAGGTTGGGGTAATGCATTGGTTAATGCTTTAAAATATGCAGATGGATTTACAGTTTGTGCCAGTAGTTGACAAACATATAGTTTCAAGCTGACAAGTTGTACAAGCTGTTGGTGTGATGACATATCTGTAAATGAGATCAATCTCTTGTACACTTGGCGGCTGTCATGGTAACATAACTAAATATTGGTGGTAAGTATTAAGATGTGTGTGTGTGTGTGTGTGTGTGTGTGTGTGTGTGTGTGTGAGCATTGCAATTTTAATGGCATAAGCAGTTTCTGGAAACAGAAATGATACTATTTTAAATATTATCACTTTTGTCATTTAAGATGGATTCAGGTTGTTTTTTTCGTGTTTGTATATTTGAAGTGTTTCAAGGATGTCTAGTTTTCTGCCTTTTGGTAGGATGTGTAGGATGCTGATACTTGTGGTGTTGACATGGCGTGTCGTTTCATGCAGGTGGGTGGCTACTGCTGATGTGTGGTATTTTTTGTTTTTTAGTGCTGCAATGTGTTCTTTGAATGTAATCTCCAATGATCTACCTGTGTGGCCTATGTAAAAGCAGTCACAGCCCAAACATTCAATTACGTACACACCTGTGTGATGAAGTGGGTTTCGTGTGCTGATGTTGTGGAGTAACTTCTGTTGTCTGTGGTAGAGGATATGCTTATGCCTTTTCGTTTGAGGACAGGTTAGGCTTTACAGTAACTAAACCCTAAACCATAAATTCCAGTCACCATCTCCTCAAAAATATCACCTACTACTACAGATATGTAGATGATATCATCATTTTAATCAAAGGCACAAAAGATGGCGTCAGTGAATTGAACCAGTTATTCAACAACTCCCATGTAAACATAAAATTTACAGTTGAATACCAGGCAGATGAGAGTATAAATTTCTAGGACCTTACCATTAGAATAAAGAAAAACAGACATCAGTTTGAAATTTATCAGAAGCCTACCACAACACTTATCACAATCCACAACTCCTCTTGTCACCCCACAGCCAAAAAAATGGCAGCATTCAGGTGCATGATCAATAGAGCTATCCAACTACCACTCTCTGAAGACAAACGTGATCAAGAAATTGAAATAATAAAACAAACAGCTATTGCAAATAGTTGTAAGAGATCCATAGTAGATACCCTAAAACACACAATGACGACAAAGCAATCACAACACACAAAACAAAAAGAAAATAGTATCTTCTATACAATCTCCTTCCTAGGTAACATTTTAAATCAGATTGTCAGTGTCTTCAAACGAAAAGGCATAAGCATATCCTCTACCACAGACAACACAAGTTACACCACAACATCAACACATGTAACCCACTTCATCACACAGGTGTGTACGTAATTGAAGGGGTGAGAATGACATAATCCAAAGCCACATAATGCAAATTTTTCAGGGGAGCTTTTTAAAACTTCGAATAAATCCATAAATCATACTTCAACTTTTCAAGTTTTTTGACAAAACTAGTTTATTTCTCTAAGGTCTTAATATACATGTTTGCATAGTTATATTGTGAACAAAGTTAAACATTATTATTAAAAAGATATTTTATCCCTGGGTGACACAACATTGGGCTTCGGCCTGTCTCATACTAACTTTACACAAGGTTTACAAGAATTTGTAGATCAGTATACAACATAACTTACAACGATAGTCACTACAGTGTTTCACACAATATAGCCAATATCTATCACCTGTGTTTCATTTTCATCACTTTGTTCCTGTGATTGACTCAGAATGTTGAAGTATCCCTTCGAAACATCTGGTATGTATGGCATTAATGACATAACATCTTTGAGTATTTTATCACAAATTGGAATGGGCTTTAAGTATTTCCTTGAGAGCTGGAACGGATTACTCTCCTGATGTGCTTGTCCTTTTTTAGTGATATTAACAGTTGTGAATTCTTCAAATTCACTGTACTGATACTTCACTTTTAAATGTGATGGCATTCCTTCATCAAAACGGAAAGCTATCGCTTCAGAAAATCGGAACTGAGATCTATAATCATGTTTGTCCTTTTTAGCAATATTTATCTGCAAGCGTGTCAGATCTATAAAGTCTGCTTGCTTCATTTTCATGACTGAAAATGGCTTATTCTTGCACGATTCCTTAATGACTGTAACCCAATCATGAGGGATGTACACAGTGGGGTTTCTGTTCTTATTGTGCTTCTCAATTCGACCGAACTGGAAAACAATGTGGAAAACAATGTTCAATGCCCTTAAATTTTCCTAAACGCACTAGTGATCTCTGTAGTGCAACAATTGCCCAGTTTTTGCCTTGGCCTCTGTAATTATCACTAATAATGTGAAGAATGTTTGCCTGAGACTTTTGTATTTCTAAGAATTTTATCAGACAGCTTCCTATCTCATCAGATCCACACTTTCATTCATCATCACTCCACATGAACAAATGTCCCTTTTAAGACCCATAATCATGAATTCCAAAATTGTAGGTCCACCATTTCCTCTAATAGAATGCAGGCCCAGATGTCAGCCTTGGTGTTGGAAAGGTTTATTGTAGATCAAACGCTATTGTAAGAGATTCCTCAGAGCTCATTTGGAAAGCTGTGTAATCATAGTTTGTCCAGCTGCTGCCTTGGCATGATGTATGTCTCTTTGAATTTTTAATCTTCTAATAATACCTTCACAGTTGGTCAACTGTGCATTTTTTATTTGAATTTGAAATTCGTCACGTACATGACATGTGTCTGAACTAGGCAGTTTAAAACCAATATTTAAATCTTGGTTAAATATATCTCGAAATCTCGAAACTTTTACTTGTGGTGCATTACTTTCTTCACAATATTTCAAATAATGTTCTTGATATAATGAAGAGATTGACATGTCATGGTCGAAGTACACTTTATTGGGGTTCTGTGAGTGGCTTTAATGACTGGAATACTTAGATATATTATTTACAAAATCATGAACTGTCTGAACTGCTTCTCGTGCAATTTTCCTTGATGGGTTCCTTTTTTTTCCTGGAAACAAAGGAAAAGTGATTTTAAAGGTAAATGCCCAGGTCAGACAAATTTAGTGAATTTGTGTCTGAATATGATATGTAAAGAAAAACACTGGATAAATAAGCACAACAGAACAAAATTATAGTTTCTCTTGGAAGCAACATTAATTTATTCGCTAATTACCTCTTCTGTCTTTTGGAGAAGTGTAGTGTCCATCACGCAAGTATTTTTTTAAGTTGTTAAGACGTCCTTGTTTCTTCTGAAGCCCATGCACACTTAAAAATGCTTCCCTGCGTACCAAAATATTGCAGCTATTAACCTTAACCTGGTACGAAAAAGTAACCATTCGCCGTGAAATTGTGCTTTTCCTTTTCTTTGGGTACCTTAAAAAGTGAAATATATTATTCAAAATAATAATATTTTATTTATAAAAAGTACATGATATAAAAATCAATTTCAAATTGTCATTAATTGTAGTTACCTCCTTTGCACTTGTTGCATCTTAATATTGCTCAGAAGGTAATTATTTTGGCAATTGAATATCTGCTCTACACATTCATCAATTTTGCTCCAACATTTGAATTTACATTTACATCCAGGCCCAAGAATTTTTGCAGCAACAATTTGTTCTGTTTTACCAGATATGTACTCTCTGCCATAATTTCTACGACGTTTGCATTTTTCCCTTTCCCAGTTGCTCATATTTCTCCTATTTTTTCTGGCTTTAGGTTCTTTAGCAGGTGATACTTCAGGAGACCTTTCACCTTCATCAGCATCCTGAGCCAAATAAAGCATTCAGAATTAGAAAAACCAAAGCCACTTTAACACGTATATCAAACGTTAATATATTATACAAATAGGCTTATAATATTTAAATTATTACCAATAATGCAGTAATTAATAGGAGAAGTAAAATTTGTTCATGATTCACATATACATATTTTAATTAACGAGTGTATAACTGTTATAATTACGCAATAATATTTCACTGTGATACAGAGCTAAGCCTCAATGCTTTAAATGTTTAAAAAAGTAAGTATTTTAGACTTACCATGTTATTTTCAGATGAAACTTCATCAGAGGGACAATAACTGCTGCCACTGGACGAAAAATCGTCTTCAGAACTAGCTATTTCTGTATCTGAATCTTCTTTTTCCCTTATGCATGGAAGTAGCCTCTTCTTTGGAAGCGCCATTGTACTGTGGCTTTGGTTTGTTTCACGCGAAAAAGACTGCTTCCTCACAGTATAAGAACAACAAGTGTGAACTGCTCTGCCGTATAGTGAGGGAAAGTTCAAATATTTACGCAGTAGCTTCCTCTGTTGAGTAGAAGTTGAACTAACACAAAAACGTATTTTGATAAAAGTGTGGCTTTGGGGTATAACATTCTCGCCCCTTCAATTGAATGTTTGGACTGTGAGTGCTTTTACATAGGCCAGACAGGTAGATCATTTGCGATTAGATTCAAAGAACACATGGCAGCACTAAAAAACAAAAAATACCACACATCAGCAGTAGCCACCCAGATGCATGAAACAAAACGCCATGTCAACAAGAAGTTTCAACATCCTACACATCCTACCAAAAGGCAGAAAACTAGACATCCTTGAAACACTCCAAATACACAAACACGAAAAAAAAAAACAATCTGAATCCGTCTTAAATGACAAAAATGATAATATTTAAAATAGTATCATTTCTGTTTTCAGCAACTGCCTATGTCATTAAAATTGCAATGCTCACACACACACACACATCTTAATATTTACCACCAATATTTAGTTATGTTACCATGACAGCCGCCAAGTGTACAAGAGATTGATCTCATTTACAGATATGTCATCACACCAACAGATTGTACAACTTGTCAGCTTGAAACTGTATGTACGTCAACAACAGGCGCAAATTGTAAATCCATCTGCATATTTTAAAGCTTTAACCAATGCATTACCCCAGCCTTTAGGCAGTTATCACATGTAACAGATATAATCTTAAGATCCCCTGTCTTGTAAAGTATGCTCTCATACAATCACTCTTTCCACCCTCTCTCTCCCTTTCACTTTCTCTTTCTCCCCTCTGCCTCCAGCCTTTCATACCTGTCTATGAATTCCAACCAAAATTGTTATTTGTGTATAAATTTACACACTGAAGTGAATACGATTATTGTACTTAAAGTGCGTAATATTTCACCTGGTTGTGTAAACGAACATGAAGTTTAATCTGTTTTAACCGATCAAAATCGGATTGATATACCACTTGAGGTATTTATTGCAACGCATGTATTCGACACCTCGAAACAAACACCTCCTTCAAATCCTTTAAAATTTCTTCTCTACTAATCTTGTTACATTATATATTCTTTGTCCTTTGTAATAATGTTTTATCTCCTGCTATACGATCCTTGCACCCACTAGTTTCCAGACGCCATGTTTCTTAGAAAAAATGGCAGTGTTCGTGTGATGTGTTACGACAGTGAAAGGATCCTGTGACCACTGGAGATACTTTATTTTACTTATTTTATTTTTACCGTTACATATACGTTTAATGTTATCAAAGAAACCCAAAACCATGTTCTGAAATAGTGTTTGTTTCTCCACTAGGCAGTGCCACAAGTTCCTCCAAAAAAACGTAACACACACTACAAATGTCATAATAGCAAATGTAAATTCACCGGATGATGGAGGTTTCAACCTTAGAAATGAGTCGTGCAGATAAATAAAAAGTGACTGGAAACAGTAAACTGGTTGTTTCATTTAATGTCAATAACAGTCACGGTGCCGGCCGGAGTGGCCGAGCAGTTCTAGGAGCTACAGTCTGGAACCGCGCGACAGCTACGGTCGCAGGTTCGAATCCTGCCTCGGGCATGGATATGTGTGATATCCTTAGGTTAGTTAGGTTTAAGTAGTTCTAAGTCCTATGGGACTAATGACCACAACAGTTAAGTCCCATAGTGCTCAGAGCCATTTGAACCATTTTGAACAGTCAGAGTAAAGAGTAAACCAAAAGTTTCGTATTTAAAGTATTTCTGATTCAACTTAAAAGTAATTTTACATATTCATAAGCTGTCACAGCAACACTTTTTTCATACTTGTTCTTGAGTAGAAGGACACCCGAAGATTTCCACGTCTTGAATAGCAGCAAACTTGAAGATTCGATGCATCCATGAGCTATTCTCCTTCCCATTCACGTAGACGATGGTATCCGTGTGATCGAATAATTTAGGCGCAGTCACCATATCTTTATAGTTTATGCCAGGATCATCCCAGTGAATTCCATGGTAGAAAAGTGTTAACCACTTTGCACTCTTCCGTGTCTTAGCACACTTCACATACTTGAAAGACGTTGGTGATGCAATGTTTGCTGAGAATGTGTCTATTATTCCAGCATCTTGTCTGCACGTGTCAAATGCTACATCTTTTAATATGAATTGTGTGCGCTCACCATGATAGAAACCCCGAGCATCTGCAATGATGTTCATACCTTGAAACGCTATTGTGAAATGCTCTATGTATGGTGAAGCACCTATTCATTTATACAGCTCGTAGGACTACATCGGTGAGTGGGCAGTAGTTTATCACATAGCCATGTATAACTAGAGGATATGCGGCAGTGTATTCTGGAAAATTTGTCGAAGAATCAAATTCAATTCGCACATCGATAGGTCCAGATTTAATTATCTAGTTCTGTTTCAAGAAGTCTATTACAATGATCGCTGAAAGCTCCTTGAACTTACGTGGACTGAGTAGACACCCTCCTCCCCCTCTTACGGCAATTTCATGGGAAGCGGCACGAAACCTTCCATACACGCCATAAGCTAGACTGTGTACATTTTGATTCCATTGCAGATGTAAATTGTCATGTGGGTAGAATTCTAAATTGAGGTAGACTTTGGCATTAGTCAACTTGCAGTTGTTGAACACAGTGGAATCATTTTCTATATTACCTCTTCTATCAGTCTGACACACAGTTATGATGAATCTAAGTGTCTCTAACTGCGAAGAGGTTTTAACAGCCCATGTTTGTCTGCTCGCAGTCGGTAACACTGGGTACTCGAGAACCTCCCACGAGCGAAATGACAGTGACAGAAATGTAGCGGAATTCAGGACTTTTAAAAGCTTCAAACGCTCCTCGTCAGAAACACCGATGCCAGGCATTTTCCTTATTATTTTGCTGATTGTGACCATATTCTCCTCTTAAGCTCCTTGAATGTATGAGTTGTTGTCGCTCACACTCTGCACCAGAATTAGCTCTAGTTTACCATTCACAGTAATCTGTCTCATATCCTCAAAGTAGCCCATAAGCATTTTTAGATGAATGCAAGCACTAAATCGCTTGTACTCTGAAACTGTTCTATCCTTTGCATCGTCTATGAACCACACCGCATGTTCTAAACTATGCAAATCTGTGGGTGATGAAGAGACGTGTGGTTGCGTGTACAGTCGATCTCAGACCCATTGAGTTCATATCGTATATCTTGAAACAGGAATGCTAAAGCGTTACTTGTAAGCTTTTGTCCCAGTGTATCGCTGCTGTCACATTGCTTGAATGACCCCTCTAGATATATGGGACTCTTGCATGGAAGCGTGAGTGCATCTTGGTGGTGGATAACAGTACTAACTTCATCGTTCTTGTTAAATGTGGTTTGAGCGTAAGGTTTATGAGAGAAGTATTTCTGACATATAATTCTCTCATCATACTCAACCGGTCTCGTTATATTGAGTGAGGACGTCATTGCGCAGTTTCAAGCCAACTGATTAAAGAAACTCGTACTTCGCATATGTTACCACTTTGCTGTTCGGTTGTGAAGAGACACGCATGCACTTGTTTTATAGTGTACGCCTATCCCGCCATAGATGCAATCGTAGAATGATCACCTCACCACGACAGTCAACAAGTTGGTTATTGTGGTCCACAATACGCAGCTCCAAATAATCCAACGTCTGAGCTATCACGAGATGGTATATTACATTGGCAGGGGTTTCAGGAATCTTATACCCCGTTGCAACTGATAGGAAGAATCTGTAAATAGTATGAATTAGACTATCGTTGAGTTAGGAGTTCGTTGGACTGTTACACTCGACTCGGATTGTGCTGACGGGAAGGATGTCCACAGTCTGATCTGACTTGTAAAATTTACTTGGATCCTTCTTTAGAACCTGCCCTTTTCTGAAACGCAGCAGGTGCCCTATTGTACCTTTCTGAACAAATTCAGTCGCTGCATTTACAGTCCTTATTTCAGATTTAAATGTATTGATGTTTGCACTTAGTACAATACTTTTTTCCAGACTGTCTTAAGACTTCGTTTAAATCGTCGATATCGTATGCACCCAGTCCTATCTCCACAATATATTTTTCACCATTAATATCCAGATGCAGTTTGTTGTTAGTCTCAGTGATATTTGGGGTGCTGTTGTACGTTTCCAGTCCAATCAAAGCAATACTCCATTCACCAACACTCAAATAATTTGGTGGGAAGTAATTTGCACGCAATACAGATGATCGTTCTTTTAACGCCAAAGTGTACAACATTGCAACTGAACCTCAACTGATGAAGGAATGTGTAAAGCTCCTCCTTGTATAGCATGCTTCTTCTTCTTTGCAGACGTCAAGAGAAACATAATGCATAGATGTCTACAGAGGTAGGTATTAAAGTGCTGGTAGCGCTGATAACTGTAGAATACAGGTCTTCTGTGAGTGAAGTATCGTCGTAATTATTCTGGCGGTAGCACGTCAAGAAATGAGTCGAAGCAATAGACGGTACCCGCATTTTTCATAACACATGATATCCAGTGGGTGCCGAATGACACATTCACCAGTTTTCCACATAGTCTTCGGTAATGTATCCCGCATAAAAACGCCACGGAATCTTGGTATGTTGAATCTGTTCTAACAAATTTAAGAAGATCTGTATTTGTGAGTGGTCTATCTGGTCGGACCGCTATTGGGCTTTCTTTTATTTATGAATACATCAAACACATTCCTGTACGATTTCAAGTATAGTCCTTTCCCGATGGCTGCGGCTTCTATCATGCGGGTATGTCTCATTGCCTCTTATAAATACGCCTGGTTGCTTTGCGCGTTTTTGACGGTTCGAGCGACAGCTGCAGCACCACAAACGAGGGAACCTACCGCCGAGAGCGCGGAGAGGGACGGGATGAGAAATGGAAGAAAACCGCCAGATGTCTTTGGTATTGGTAGAACTCGAGGTGCTTTAACCGACCCTCTTCTTCTTCCTCTTCCCGCATCTTTCTGCTTCAATGTGTTTTTAGCTACATACATCGCTGTCAGGATACAGTTCTTCAAACAGCTATGCTTCCCGCCTTTGTCTTTCTTCTTGTTTAGTGTACAACGTGCAGCATTCACAATCGCTTGAAATTAATCACTCCTAAACCCAACTTAATTTTTCCTCACATGGTTTCATCAACTGCAAATGCTGCGGTGCGTTGACTTATACCAATATCCTTTCTTCACCGTATCGCCCTAGCCTTATCAAGTAAAATCCTATCTTCAATGTGACGACTTGATAGATCTTTATTTGCAGCGCATGCAATGTCGTGTTCCATACACGCTTTGTCGAGCAGATTAACCTCCTTATCACCTCATGCCAAACGTTTCTGAAGCTTTGTCCCAGGTCCACAGTAGTTATAACCAGGGATGTCTAATACCACTGTCAGTTTGTCTAGAATACCACCACCTCCTCCAATTCGTCTCGTAGCACGCATGTTATGCTACTGTGGAGGTTGTGAACTATGCACCCCCATTATGCAGCAAATCGTCGTCATCAATCCAACTGTTTTGTGTAGCAGAAAAACCAAGCCATTTGTCAAGTGCTTCATTTTGACGACGTCTTATGACTCTCTCCACGAGAAAAACATCCTGTTCTGAGGCTTTCTGCATCCCTTCGGTGTAGAAGCAGCCTGCGATTTCTTCGCCTTTCCTATCCTTCAATATATAAGTTGTAGGATTCGTTTTTTGCACCTTTGAAACTGTAAATATCTCTGTTGACCAGTTAACTAGGTATGATCTCTCAAATGACATCTTGTGTTTTGAGATACGTACCAAATCACCTACATTACATCTTCGTGGATCCAGCATTTTGGTGCGATAGTACACCGTATCAGTGAGTCCATTATCACGAACATCGATAGGTCTCATTTTTATTGTGGTATGTTTGGTTCGATTATACTGATCAATTATTCTGGGCGTATATCTGTCCATCTGTATGAGCCACGAAGGTTAATACGCATCAACATTCGACCTTTTATTGTTCTGTTCAGACGCTCCACGATGATTGCCTTCAGGTGAGTGAATGTTGAGTAGTGATGTATTCCGTACCGCTGCATCACGGTCATGAAATACCTTTTGTAAAACTCTCCGCCGTGATCGGTTTGTAGGTTGTCTGGGCATCGATTCGCCCCTGTCTGCAGCAAACGTTCAGAAACATCCGAGACACTTCTACCGGTTTTTGTTTTAACAGGTAATGCCCAAGCAAATTAGGAGTATGTATCAATAACCATTGAAATATATTTCAACCCATTATTCTCATGTGAATATTCTCTTCTATCTACAAGATCAGCTTGCCATGAGTCATCCAAACCTTTAATCATAACATGCCTAAGTGGGTATGTTTTGCGTGCTGGTTTGCGCAGTTCTCGAACTTATTCAATGATACCTGTCTCTCTAAGCTCATAGATTACTGTACAACCTCATTCGAACGAACTCTATTACCTGCAGCAGCTGTTGCCACGAGCAGCCGTATTGGATCTATTGGGTTGTTGGGGTCGTCATATATACTGCGGGATTCGATTTTTCACTTCTTTATTCTCAACGTCAGTATCATCACCGCTGCTGCTGTTGTTGTTGTTGTCGTTTTCGCCTTCAAGTATTGGTTTTGTACTGGTTTTTTATTTCTTGTTGTTCAGGCTTTTCGCTATCTTATGTACATTTCACGGTTCGTTTCCTTATCATTAACTGAATAATTTATAGTTTTTTGTTAGGTCTTAAGACAATGAGATCCATTAAGCCATGTGTTCTCTCGAACCGCCTATCACCAATCTGTATTGTGTCATCAGTTACAGCTGTAGGATGCGTACGCAACATGTACGATCTTCCCTTCTAACGCCGAATGTTCTATCTATCTGACCAGGAGCGAGACGGATAATGAATATGTCAATGGCAATACCATCGTTATCGTGGGCCATTGTTTTCCGGCTTAAACGTCTCTTTTAGTGTTTGCTGTCGATCCATATGCCCTGACCTCAGCAACCTGTAACACCATAGCTTAGACAGTACATACCTTTTGTTGATTCATTTAGCTTTCTGTTTTGTTCAATATCCCATTGTTGAGTATCTGTAAGTAGTGTATGATTAATTCGATACTGTAATGAAATGTAATCTATGTAATATGCACAATATGAACTAATGATATGTTTTGTCTTTCTCACATAATCTCTTTGGTTGTCTTTAAAACTGAATAATTTTATTTTAAAAATTTTGTGTAGAACTACCAATACGTGCAAATGATATGGTTTATTTAAAGTGATTGTTTGCTGTTATGTAAACTGCTGACCTTCGCTTAGGGTTATTAGTTATTTTGTATGCAAACGGCGTTGCGGTTCCCCTCGGGAACGGAAGCATGCAGCGCGCGCAAAATGTGGTTGGCATGGATAGAAATGTGGAACCAAGAGTTAGACGGGGATGAGCCACTGAACCACCAACAGCTCACGAAAAGTTTGTAAATTGTGCTGGTGCCGACAGGGGTATTTTGTGCCGTTTTCCAATGTGCCAAAGCCTCGGATGGATGCAGTAACTAACTGGAACTATGTTGGAATTGATATCTATCATCGCCACCAAGAAATGACGGAGTCCTGCAGTACTACTTACAAAGCCAACTACCAACATGCACTCACCACCACACTGCGAAATCACTGTAATGGAACAGAAGAACTATAGTAATGTACAGTGAAGGATCAGCTCATAGGATGTTATAGTGTACTCAAATATAAGGTAAATTTTAACTTAACTCTTGTACCTACCGTGATTTATCCTCAGTAACATATCCACTTAGGGTCCCTCCCACGCTAAAGTCCTTACCGAGTGTCCTTTATTGGAAGCATATTAAAATTAATATGGCAATAGAGTGTGCTAAAATTAATATTGTTTGTTGAAAGGATCTTACAAATATCTCAGTTTTATGTTTCACTGCAGTAAAATTTCAGAACTGCAACTGTTGAGGGTTATACGTTCATGCTTGCTAAGTGCTTGTTTCACTAATGTAACGAAAGTGCGTTTATTTTGCTCTACTACAGTGGTAAAGATGAAGGGCCACCCTCTATTGAAAGTAATTCAAAAGCACGAAGTTACTTAATAATAGAAAGTTTCAATTGCTGTTGCTATTCAAGTCAAATTCTGTACAATATTGGGTTCCTCTTGTGTATTAAAAGAGCATATTAATAGTGTAACAAGATCTACAGCTTGTCTATTGTACTCGTGCTAGACAACGATTAGTAAAAAGACCACTATCTATGAAAACAGTAACTCCTTTATTCAAAAGACAGTGAGAAGAAATTTGTTAGTGAACTCCATTTAATTTTTATCCTAAGTAGAAAGGTGTTTAGTAGTGAGAGACTTAATTTATGCACAATAACTAGTTTTGCTGTGAACCATATCGATATTTCGTGTCAGGTAGGAATATGTTTGAAAAGTAATATTGAACCTATGTCCAATTTACGACTCTACAGTGTAAATTAATAGTAACGTTACTGAAACCATTCAGTTTGACAAAGTCCTGAAGGTAATAGTGTGTTTCGTTATCTGTTATATCTATACAAATAGTTTGTTCTGCTCTAACTGTCAGTTCTAACCTTAACGTTAACAAATGCAGGTGCCAGAGTTCATTGCACTCTCGCGCGGCAACTTCTAGGTTGTGTTTGTCCGTTAAAGTTACTCATACCTATTTTCTAAAAGAAGAATGTTACTCATTCTCTTGCCTAATTAGGCTGGCGACCGTTTCCTATATCCTTTGAACAGGGTGGACAGATAAAATATTGTTTGCTACTGTTTAAATATTTACGTAAATCTTTCTTTCACTTCCGATAAGACACCACCGTTAGGTACATCGCGGACAACACAACGTAATTCCACTCAGAGGGTAGCACTGCTCCGTTGCTTTATACCATAATTGCTTTAACAAGATAGTTTCATTTTACGATCTGCGTCCAACTTTAAGGTTATGGTATAGCAGTAGCGGACGGTGGTGTTATACGTGGCTTTTCCGTGACAGGACTATTTGTTCTGTTGGGGCACAGTACGTAATAAACCAAATTTGGTACTTGATTTCACAAGCTACGTAAATGCAGTTACAGTGTTATAAACTGTAATGCTTACGAACTGCTTTCCACGCTTGAATCGCTCTCTGCTTTGTTGACACCTCGGTCTGTACTAATCAGACATCTACGCAGCGTGAGGCTTTATATATCCGCTCCTTTTCTTCTTCCTCTCTTTATGTACTTGCTACCCCTTCTGAAGGCGGCCGCTGTGTACGAGTGGTTCTAGGCGCTGCAGTCTGGAACCGCTCGACCGCTATAGTCGCAGGTTCCAATCCTGTCTCCGGCATGGATGTGTGTGATGTCCTTGGGTTAGTTAGGTTTAAGTAGTTCTAAGTTCTAGGGGACTGATGACCTCAGAAGTTAAGTCCCACAGCGTTCAGAGTCATGCTTTGAACCCCTTCGCAACAACACGAACTCTACATCTATTTTCCCCTCAATAGCTTCGACCCTTTCAATTAAGTCCGCTAGTTTCTGACCGACTTCATGAACTAGCTCATTTAACGCATTCACCATTCTCAGAAGAGTCTGGTAATAGGTCTCTGGTTCCCAGGGCATACCACCAACTTTATGCGCCACAGCCTGAATTTTCGCATCCATGTACAGGCGAATGTTCTGTCTGTGTACACCCATTCTCTCTGGTTGAGAGCTAGACATACGTACGAATTTGTCCATGGTGCAACCTATCCTGATGTACTATCCTCTCTTACGTTGCTCCATATGCAGAAACTCTTGAAAGTTTCGCCTGTACCTACCATCAATCCGTTTTTTCGTTTTATCAATAACGAGAAACCCATACTGTGAATGATTCCAGCAATCAGCACATATGTTTACAAAATCATTGGACGACATGTCAATTCTTACACGTTTCTCGCAAATACGTTTTAAATTATAATTGTCTTGTTTGAAGGCTATAATGAGGTTTGAGTTATCACTAACCAACTGTTCCGGGATTCTGGAATGAATTTAGCTTAGATAAAATACTTCTGCACCCATATAACGACCGAAACAGAATTATTTTCGAATTTGGTTTTCCACAGCAACATCGTCAAACATGAAGACAGTGTTTGGCTTTGCTTTTTCAGGTGGACGGATATCACCACTTTCACTGAATGTCGTGCATGTAACACCATCTACACCGCACAGTGTTATGATGCGTCGTCTAAGGAGGAGAAATGCGTACCATCACGTTTCCGACTTCGATAAAGGTCAGATTGTAGCCTATCACGATTGCGGTTTATCGTATCGCGACATTGCTGCTTGCGTTGGTCCAGATCCAATGACTGTTAGCAGAATATGGAATCGATGGGTTCAGGAGGGTAATATGGACCGCCGTGCTGGATCTCAACGGCCTCGTATCACTAGCAGTCGAGATGACAGGCATCTTATCCGCATGGCTGTAACGGGTCGTGCAGCCACGTCTCGATCCCTGAGTCAACAGATGGGGACGTTTGCAAGACAACAACCATCTGCACGAACAGTTCGACGACGTTTGCAGCAGCTTTGACTATCAGCTTGGAGACCATGGCTGCGGTTACCCTTGACGCTGCACCACAAACAGGAGCGCCTGCGATTGTGTACTCAACGACAAACGTGGGTGCACGAATGAAAAAAGTCATTTTTTCGGATGAATCCATGTTCTGTTTACAGCATAATGATGGTCGCATTCGTGTTTGGCGACATCGCGGTGCACGCACATTGGAAGCGTGTATTCGTCATCGCCATACTGGCTTATCACCCGGCGTGATGGTATGGGGTGCTACTGGTTACACGTCTCGGTCACCTCTTGTTCGCACTGACGGCACTTTGAACAGTGGACGTTACATTTCAGGTGTGTTACGACCCGTGGCTCTAACCTTCATTCGATCCCTGTGAAACCCTACATTTCAGCTGGATAATGCACGACCACAAGTTGAAGGTCCTGTACGGGCCTTTCTGGACACAGAAAATGTTCGACAGCTGCCCTGGCCAACACATTCTCCAAATCTCTCACCAATTGAAAACGTCTGGTCAATGGTGGCCGAGCAACTGGCTCGTCACAATACGCCAGCCACTACACTTGATGAATTGTGGTATCGTCTTGAAGGTGCATGGGCAGCTGTACCTGTGCACGCCGTCCAAGTTCTGACTCGATGCCCAGGCGTATCAAGGCCGTTACTACGGCCAGAAATGGTTGCTCTGGATATTGATTTCTCTGGATCTATGCACCCAAATTGCGTGAAAATATAATCACATGTCAGTTCTAGGATAATATATTTGTCCCACGAATACCCGTTTAACATCTGCATTTCTTCTTGGTGTAGCAATTTTAATGGCCAGTACTGTATATCCGGACCGATGTTCGGAGGCGGAGGCGGATCCACACTCGAACGCTAACTCGTGTCTACTGCGGGTCGTGGGAGCCTTTAGCGGTTCATGGACATTCGAATGAGTTTGTTCAACTTATCTATGAGCTTAGAGAGACAGGTATCGTCGAATACGAATGGAGACAGTAGTTCGAGAACTGCACAAACCAGCACGCAAAACATACCCTCTTAGGCATGTTACGATTAAAGGTTTGTATGACTCATGACAACCTCATCTTGTAGATATGAGGGAATATTCACATGATAATAATGGATTGAAATATATATTAATGATTATTGATACATACTGCTAATTTGCTTTGTCATTACCTCTTAAAAAAAACATGTAGAAATGTTGGTGATGTTTTTGAGCGTTTGCTACAGACATGGATGAAGTCTTGTGTTCTACAGATATCGGCACTATCAGGACTTTAATACATACCTCTGTGGACATCTATGCATCATGTTTCTCTCGACGTTTGAAAAGAAGAACATGAATGCTATATAAGAAGGACCTTTAAACATTCCTTGATCATTTCAGGTTCAGATGGAATGTCGTACACTTTGAGGTTAAAAGGACGAACATCTGTATTGTGTGCAAATTACTTCCCACCAATTGATATGAGCATTGGAGAATGAAGTATTGCATTGATTGGACTGGAATCCCAAATATCACTGAGATTAACAACAAACTGCATCTGGATATTAATGATAAAAAAGATATTGTGGAAATAGAACCGGGTGCATACGATATCGACGATCTAAACGAAGTCTTGAAATAGTCTTGAAAAAATATTGAATTACATGCAAACATCAATACTCTCAAATCTGAAATAAGGACTATAAATTCAATGATTGACTTTAACCAGAAAGGTTCAATAGGGCCCCTGCTGGGTTTCACAAAAGGGCAGGTTTTAAAGGAGGATCCAAGTAAATTTTACAAGTCAGATCAGACTGTGGACATACTTCCCGTCAGCACAATATGAGTCGAGTGTAAAAGTGCAACTAACGTCTATCTCAACGATAGTCTCATTCATACTATTTAAGGATTCTTCCCCACAGTTGCAACATGGTATAAGGTTGCTGAGACCCGTGCCAATGCAATATACCTTCCAGTGACAGCTCAGGCACTGGATTATTTGGAGCTGCGTATTGTGGATCACAATAACCAACTTGTTGACTTTTGTGGTGAAGAAATCGTTGTACGATTGCATCTAAGGCGGAATGGGCGTACGGTATAAAACAAGTGCACGCAGTCCACAATATGTCACTTTACTATCGAATAGCAAAGTGATAACACGTGCGAACTACAAGTTTCTTAAATCAGTTGGCTTGAAACTGCGCAATGACGTCCTCACTCAATATAACCAGTCCCGTAGAGGTTGTTGAGATAATTATACGTCAGAAATACTTCTCTCATAAACCTTACATTTGAACAACATTTAACAAGAACGATGAAATTAATACTGTCATCCAGCACCAAGATGCACTCACGCTTCCAAGCAAGAGTTTCATATATCTAGAGGGGTCATTCAAGAAAAGTGACAGCAGCGATGCACTGGGACAAAAGCTTACACGTAACGTTTTAGCATTCCTGTTCCAGGATATACGATATGAACTCAATGGGTCTGAGATCGACTGTATACGCAAAGTCGGCATGATATCGACCTTTAAAATATATGTCTCTGCGTCACCCGCAGATCTGCATAGTTTAGAAAATGCGGAATGGTTCTTATACGATCCAGAGGATAGAACAGTTGCAGAGTAGAAGCGATTTAGTGCATGCAGCCTCTAAAATTGCTTATGCAGTGCTTTGACGACATGAGACAGATTATTATGAACGCTAAACTGGAGCTCATTCTGTTGTGGAGTGCGATGGACAACAACTCATACTTTCAAGGAGCTCAAGAGGAGAATACGATCACAATCAGCAAAATAATAAGGGAACTGCCTCACATCAGTGTATCTGACAAGGAGCGTTTGACTCTTTTAAATGTCCTGTATTCCAGAACATTTATGTCACTGACATTGCGCTCGTGGGAGTTTCTCGTGTACCCAGTGTTACCGACTGCAAGCAGAAAAGCATGGGCTATTGAAACCTCTTTGCAGCTAGAGATACGTAGATTCATAAAAATTTCGTGTCAGACTGATAGAAGAGGTAATATAGCAAATCATTCCACCGTGTTCGACAACTACAAGTTAACTGATGCAAAAGTCTACCTCAATTCAGAATTCTACCCATATGACAATATACATCTTCAGTGGAATCACAATGTAATAATAAATTCTGGACCTATAGATGTGCGAATTGAATTTGAAACTTTGACAAATTTCCCTGAACACACTGCCGCGTATGTTGTCGTTCTACATGGCCCTGTGATCAACTACTGCCCGCTCACCAGTGTTGCGCAATGAGCTGTATAAGTGAATAGGTGCTGCACAATACCTAGAGCATTTCACAATGGTATCACAAGGTGTGAACATCATTGTAGACGCTCACGGTTTCTATGATGGTGAGCATAGTAAGCTCGTATTTAAAGATGTTGCGTTTGAAATGGAGAGACATGATGCTGGGATAATATAGACATTCTCAGCAAACAATGCATCTCACAATGAATGTGAAGTGTGCTAAGACACAGAAGAGTGCAAAATGGTTAGCACTTTTCTACTATGGGATTCACTGGGATGATCCTGGCATACCCACTGCTATTCAAGACCTGGAATTCTGCGGGTGTCCTTTCCATCGACTCAAGAACATGTATGAAGAAGTGTTGCGGTGTCTGCTTATGAAAATGTAAAATTACCTTCAAGTTGAATTGAAAATAAATGACTCTTTACCTCACAGCCTCTGTGTCCTTTTTTCTCAACCCTTCTCCCTCTGTAACAGTGTACAGTTTTTTAACCACATGCTATATCTGTGGTTTTCTTCAAGTACAGGGGGTATAATCTTAGACATGTATGCTGTATATCTTTGGAAGCGGACAAGGTCATATGCCAGCTGTTCCCATTATATATATTTTGTTATCTTCCATCTTAAACTTCACCTCCTTAATAACACTCATCTTCAGCAAAAAATTAATGTCATTTGAGACGGTGTTCACACACTGGCAGCAGAAGTATGACGGACAAATTCAGTGACAATCGCTAGGAAGAATGCTCCCTGCGTTATTCTGGGAAGCATTGGGGCATCTGTCTTGGCGCTAGACCTGCATCACAGCTGTTCATCATCGCGCCAGCAACAGTACCTAGCTGAACACGTGTTTCAACAGGTATTTCCCAGGTGTCGAGTATGAAAGAAATGTCGCCGCCTCATCCTTGTAGGACCCAAACTGACACCTACACGTCTCTTCCCAGCTGATGGTGGCGATTGCAGCGGCAGCGTCGGGCATCGATTGGGGGAGATGTGTCTTTTATTAGCGATCTTTTCTTTAAACTGTATTCCATCGATTTCACCAAACAATAGAATGCTGCAAATTAAGAAAAACTACCTCATACATGTGAAAAATATCAGTTTAATTAATTTGCATTAATTCTTATATCAGCATGGTATTAGTTGTACAGTAGTTGGGGAGGGGGGGGGGGGGGGAGAGGTGCATGTTTGGGTGCCATGTAGCAGAACAAGAACAGCAGGTTAAGTTCATTGCATTCCGTTAATTGGCATAATTTTTACTTAAAATGCAGTACAGTAGTTCAAGGGTGTGAGTGACAAAGAAGAATGCACCAGAAATGGCGTTCAAAACCATGTGAAATTCGAAAAGTTTAACAGGAAAAGGTGGGAGGACAATACCAATTACTTAATTTGGCATCAAAGGCAGTACAATTGTTTAAGAAAATGGGGGTGACATGGAAAACCACTTGACAGAACAATAGGTTAAGTACCTACCAATCGAAAGAGACCTATAATTTAAGTACCTGTCAATCAAAGGACAACAATAGGTTCGCCCCTGAGGGCATACATGCCCCTGATGCTGGCAACCTGCACTAACAAAATTCACGGAATTAAGGTGTTCCCTCTACTCTCATCTTTGCAAATGTAGGATCTCGTGGAAATTCAGTCTATACCTACCAACACTCAGTTTCCTTTTTTTATCAGTAACAAGAAACCCCTACTGTGATTTGTTCCAGCAATCGTCCCATATTTTTACAAAATCACTGAATGACATGTCGGTTCCTACATGAGCCTGGTAAATGTGTTTTAAATTCGGATTGTCCTGTTGGAGTGCTATATTTAGGTTTGCATTATCCTTCATCAGCAATTTTGGGATTTTGGAATATTTCTGACTCAGATAAATACATCAACAGCCATATGGCAACGGAAACAGAAACATCGCCTAGTTTGATTTTTGTTTTCCACAGCCACATCGTCAAATACGAACAATGTGTTCGGCTTTACCTTTTCTGGTGGAGGAACATCATTGGTTTCACTGAATGTCGTGAGTTACACCATCTACAACCTGCAGAATCTGCTGTAATAGTTGGTATTTTGGCTGAAACAGTGTTTTTGGAAATACGCATACATGCCCAAAGTGTTGTGTTAGCAGCGACACGAGTACATTTGTCTGGCTGCAGTTGGTATAGATCTACAATTATTGTACGTATTTTGTTTGGAAGGAGTACACTGTTCTTCTTCTTCCAGTCTTCTTGCTCACCGTCATAGCTCCAGTCACTTACAACAATGACTTGATGCTTCACCCACCCTGCCACAATAACTGCTGCATCAGGTACGAGCATGCAGTGGGTTTTCATAGAAAAAAGTGAACACTATGCCCTTCCATGATACCGACCATTTCAGTTACTGGAGTGGAATGGGCTTTTATGGAGAATTTAGTTAAATGACACAGTTTTCTGCTGTTGCATAGTTGCAGCGAAAATACTGGGGAAATTGGTTTTGTACTAGCAATATAATAACAGGGAAGAAGTAACAAACACATACATGGTTATATAGATTTTTTATTCAGTAATCCTACACAGGGTGCACTACATCAACTGGTCGTTTCTTTGTCTAAACGCCAGTACAGAAAATAGAAAATAAAGCTTTCTTATAAGCATAGAATTCAGCATGTATTTCTCTCAAAAGTATTGGCAGTACACTAATTTTCGCTGGCGTCGTACTAACCTACTGTTTGAAGTCGTCTACATGCATGCTGTTCATACTTAGATACTCTGCAATGTCTATATACACAGCTTTAACACATGGCAGCCATCTGTTAAGTCCTTCAACACAATGGATAGCACCATATGTAGATCGAAAATGTTTTGAACGGTGGAGTGCTGTAGATAAATGGACGTGTTACCTGATTTCACACGGAGTGCAGAATCATTGTACACTGTTGTAATGAATAGAGTTTGAGCAGCACAATAAATTTCCAGAGCAGCACGGCTAGGATGATACTCGGCGGTCAACTGCTGCTTCATATACACTTTTGCACGACAGATTTCATCCCATTTCACCTACGTACACCGCACTTTAATACTTTTAGCTGCATTCTCGATCTCTATCGCCATACGTCTGTGGTTGCTTCTATACCAGTATCTAAAAGTTTCGAACCACTAACGGTTAAATTATGCACTGACGAGAAGAGGAGTGGTGCACAGGGCTTAACTGGTATCTTCTCATCCACATCATCCTCACTTTGTGCATGCAGTATCACTGGAATATTCTGCAATGCTGCACATGATGAAGGCCAGTATCGACCTGCATCATGCTGTTTAGGACCCCTGGTGCTCTTTAGCGAGTCAGAGGCTGGCTGGGTATCTTCAATTGACAATAACAGCTGATTGTAAGGTCATGTGGATGACTGTGAATTTGTTTTTAGAAAAGGTAAAGCCACTAGAGAATCAGACTAAAGAAAATTATAGGAATTGGTGATCTATGAAAAAGTGTTCGACAACGTGAATTGGGGTTAGACATTCGACATTCTGAGAGAAGTAGAAGAATGCTATAGGCAAAGGCGGATGATATATAATAGTATGTACAACAACCAAGAAGATATAATAAGTCTGGATGATCAAAAACGAAGTGCTAAGATTTAAAAGGTTGTAAGACAGTGGTGCTAATTTTCGCCCCTGCTGTTCAATCTATACACCGCAGATGTAGTCACGGAATCGAAAGAAAGATTGAAGAGAGGAAATTAAATTCTGGGTAAAGAGATATCAGTCGTAAGGTTAGTGGATGATATTGCTATCCTGAGTGAAAGTTAATAAAGGTTACAAGATCTGTTGAATGGAATGAACAGTCTAATAATTACAAAATATTGACTCAGGAAAAATTGAGGAAAGCTAACAGAAATGAGAACAGTGAGCATCGTAATAGAAGAGCTGGTGATCAAGAAGTAGATGAAGTTAAAAAATTCTGCTACCTGGGTAGCAAAAGAACCAATGATGTACAGAGCAAAGAAGACATAAAAAACAGGCAAGCACTGCAAAAAGTGCATGACTGATGAAGAGAAGTATACTAGTATTAAACACAGACTTTAATTTGCGTAAGGAAACCCTTTGTGTTCGGGGTACGTAAATTATAGCATTTTCTCTCTGAAACTGCACGAGATTGCTCTTCTGCTGTCCGAAGTCCAGCTGCTGAGTTCGCCGCAGTCTATAACTCGGAAGGAAATCAGACATCTCGCAGTAGAACATTCGAAAGTTGTCTAAGTAATGACTCCACTCGAAATTGCAATTTGATACTATTGTAGGTCCGTTGAAAATCTCATAGACGAGGTAAACACTACTCAGCAGAGTTATGATCGTGCGCAGGCTCACGGATTTTCTCCAGAGTCCATCCGTCCTAATGTGTTACGATGAGCAACGGATCGGGATTCACACATACTGTCACCTGAAAAAAAAATCGTAACTAACTTTTCAAATTAAAAACGATGTCTTTTTCCATACTCTTCTCATAAAATAGTCATTTAAGTTTGTATTTAACTTAATTCGACATTCTCCTTTCATTAACCTTCATAATTTGAAAAATTCACAAAATGGCTGACTTCCAATAATAAACTTCAGTATCGTCATACAGAATTCAGTACACACCCTTCCAATCAAATAACGAACAACAGAGTATGTTATTTCGTTTCCCTGATAGCATATTTGCATATTCGAGAGAGAACCCTACACACCACGGAGCACATAGCCTGTCTCTCGCAATCACACATTATAGATTGTACGTCATCTAACATTATTATGTTATGGTGTGTTGGTGAGAAATGCTACTAGCATGGCTACGCACGGATTTGTTTAATGTGTAGCTGCCGGAAGATTAGTTACTGTGTGTTAGCTATTGTTCAGTGCTGTACTGAGTAGAAAGTTTTGTCGCACAGTTTAGGAATTTCGAGATGGCAGAGTTAGGGGAGCAACGCATCTGCATTAAAGTTATTGAGTAACAAAAGGACACCTTAACAGAGACACACCAAATGATCCAGGAAGCCAACTGTGATGAGTGCGTAAGATATACTTGGTGTTACGAGTGTTTCACACGGTTTAAAAACGGCCAGCAGGAAGTTGATGACCCTCATTTAGTATGCCCTTCGACGTCTGCCGACGACGCTCATGTCAAGAACGTCAACGAAACTGTGCGTGCCAGTCGAAGACTGCCTGAACGAGAGATTGGAGAAGAAGACAATATTTCAATTGGATCATGTCATGAAATACTGATACAGCATCTTGGAATGCACTGCGTTGCCGCCGAGTTCGTCCCACGGCTCATGAGTCAAGAAGAGAAAGAAAGACCTTCGCCTGTGAAATCAGAGTGCTGCCGCATCCTCCTTACTCTCCATGCCTGACCCCGGTGGACTTTTTTTTTATTTCCAAAGTTGAAAATCCCGTTGAAAGGACGAAGATTTGCATTGATAGAATAGATAATCGAAAATTCACAGACGGCGATTCGCGCGATCCAGCAAGACGCGTACCAAAACTGCTTCCGTAAGTGGAATCGTGTTTGTGAGCTGTTTATCAATTGAGTGTTTTGAAGGACACCATGCACAATAAGCGAATAATAAGGGTGGAAAAGTTTTGTCGATTAATTTGCTCATTCTTTGAAAAGATCTCGTACAGTGTGTCCATTTATTGAAACGTAAATAATTGCACCCCAGATGGAAGAAAGGCAAAAACTAGATGTTAGATATTATTGAAGTGATCTCGTTGGAAACGTCGGAAGGTCCATAAGGCTGTTTGCAGTTGAAGTTGGTGTCTATAAGGAAGCAGCAATGCCGGAAGACTGTGGAAGTTTGCAAAAGGATCTTTAGAGGATTGGTAAATGGTGCGAGCTATGGCAGTAGACCCTGAACGTAAATAAATGCAACGTACTGCTCATACACAGGATAGAATATCCACTGCTGTACAGCTACATCACTAAAAACAAATTGCTGAAAAGAATATCTATCGTAAAATATCAAGTAGAAAACATCCCGAGCGAACTTAAGTAGAGTGACAGCATAGAACTTATATTGCGGATAGTAGATGGCAAACTGAAATTCATAGAAAGACACTTAAGGAAATATAACTCATCCACGAATGAAGTGACACACAAAACACTTGTTCGACCGACCTATTCGTGATTATTGCCCCCACTTAGGACTTTTAGCAGGTGGGACTAATAGAGGATATAGAAAAATGTAAGGAAAGGCTGCGTGCCTCATCATGGGACCGTGAAGTCGGTGCGAGAACGTTACAGAGCTGCTCATCAGACTCCAGTGGCAAATGCTACAAGAGAGGCGCTATGCATCACAGAGAGGTTTCTTATTGGCATTCCAAGAGAGTATATTCCGGAAAGAGTTTGGCAACTTATCATTTCCTTCCACATACGTCTCGCGAAATAATGTCAACGAGAAAACTCGAGAAATATGAGATAATACAAAGGTTTACAGGCAATCATTCTTCTTACGCGTCATTCTCAAATGAAACAGGATCTGGACGAGGGGATTAATTAGTGGCACCAAAAATACCCACCGCTACACACCTTCATGCGGCCTACGGGTTATTGATGCAGATGTAGGAGCCAAGAAGTTTAAGTAGCGTTAGAAAATATGTTTAAAGTTTGTTGGATATCGTTTACTGTTCTCATTATGAGACAATGGATGAGTATGTTCTGGGCAAGTTTTAAGCAAAACCCAGTTTTTCACGCATCTCAGTGTTATAAGTCATTTCTTCCCGACAATGTGTCGAGTGATGACTTAGTTTTCCAGGTACACTTAGTGCTATCCGTGGACCCCATCTACGAAATGTGTTGTGTACACAGTTAGTAGTAAAGAAGAAATAAATATCATCATCAGACCTGATGCGGCAGATATACTGCATGAACACCAATCTGTGCAACATGAGAGAGGATAAGTATCGTAAAGGTTTGAAGTGATGGGTAAACCTTGTTGCAAGTCACTAAGTGCTCTCATTCTCAAATACTAGGTGAATATACTCTGGGTATTCGCACAAACTGCGTTACACTGCCTCAAGACATGTTTATAGATTTTAACTACAATACCCCTCAATGAGCACTATTTTAAAATTTTAAATTCAGTTGTTATTTACACTAGATACTTAAAATCAAATTTTTGCCCCTACAAGCCATTACGTAGACAACGTGTAAGGAATCTGCCTTCTGTAACTTAGGATAAAACTGTAATACAACGTAGCCAATTGTTTTCCAGTGTATCCATTTCACAGCGTAATAGTTTTCCAGTGTAACGTTTATCGACTGTAGGTATTTTCCACTGTAGCTAATTACCACTTTAACCATTGTGAGCATTTTCCTCTATAACCACTTCCCATTGCTACAATTTTCCTGTGTAATTGTTTTCCAGTGCAAGCATTTACTAGTGTAACCATTTTCCAGTGTAACCATTTCCGAGCTTAACCATTTTCCATCGTAAGCATTTTCCATGTAAACATTTTCCAGTACAATCATTTTACTGTGCAAGAGATTTGCAGTGTAGCTGTTTTACACTGAGCTAATGTGCCAGTGTAACCATTTTCCAGTGTAACCATTACCTAGTGTAACCATATCCAGTATTCCCTTCCTCCAGTGCAACCAATTGCCAGCGTAACTATTTTCCAGGTTAACCATTTCCCAGTTTAACTATTATCGAGTGTAACGAATTTCCAGTGTAACCATTTTCGAGTTCATTGATTTTCCAACTGAACCAGTTTCTAGTAGAAGCAGTTTCCAGTGGAAGCATTTTCCAGAGCAACCATATTCTGGGGTAAACATTTCCAGCATTTTCAGGGCAATCATTTTCCAGTGTAACAGTTTTCCAGTATAACCATTACCCAATTATCCTTACCCAGTATAACCATTTCCCAGTGTAACCATATTCCAGTTTAACCATTTCCACTGTAACTATCTCCACTGCATATGTTTTCCACAGTAATGATTTGCTGGTGCAGCCATTTTTCAGCGAAACCATTACCTAGTGTAAACATACCTGGGAAACCATTTTACAGTGTAACCAATTTCTGTAGTAAGCATTTCCCAGTCTAATCACTTTCCAATGGTTTCCAGTGTAACAGTTTTCCAGTATAATCATTACCCAATTATCCATACCCAGTATAACCATTTCCCAGTGTAACCATATTCCAGTTTAACCATTTCCACCGTAACTATCTCCACTGCAGGTGTTTTCCAGAGTAATGATTTGCTGGTGCAGCCATTTTTCAGTGAAACCATTACCTAGTGTAAACATACCTGGGAAACCATTTTACAGTGTAACCAATTTCTGTAGTAAGCATTACCCAGTCTAATCACTTTCCAATGGATCCCTTTTCAAGGTCACCATTTTCCATTGTAACAATTTTCCAGTAGAAGCATTTTCCTGTAAAATGGTTTTCTAGTATAACAGTTTCCCATTGTAACCATTTTCCAGTGTAGGTGTTTACCACTGTAATAATTTTCCAGTGAAACCGTTTTAAGATGTAACCACTCCCAGTGTAACCACTCCCAGTGTAACCACTCCCACTGTAACCACTCCCAGTGTAATCACTCCCAGTGTAACTACTCCCAATGTAACAACTCCACTTCCCAGTGTAACCACTCCACGTCCCAGTGTAACCACTCCACTTCCCAGTGTAACTATTTCTCAGTGTAACTATTTTCAGCTGTAACCATTACCTCATGCAACCACTCCCAGTTTAACCACTCCCAGTGTAACCACTCCCAGTGTAACCACTCCCAGTGTAACCACTCCCAGTGTAACCACTCCCAGTGTAACTACTTACAGTGTAACCACTCCACTTCCCAGTGTAACCACTCCACGTCCCAGTGTAACCACTCCACTTCCCAGTGTAACTATTTCTCAGTGTAACTATTTTCAGCTATAACCATTACCTCATGTAACCACTCACAGTGTAACCACTCCCAGTGTAACTACTTCCAGTGTAACCACTCCAGCCGGCCGAAGTGGCCGTGCGGTTAAAGGCGCTGCAGTCTGGAACCGCAAGACCGCTACGGTCGCAGGTTCGAATCCTGCCTCGGGCATGGATGTTTGTGATGTCCTTAGGTTAGTTAGGTTTAACTAGTTCTAAGTTCTAGGGACTAATGACCTCAGCAGTTGAGTCCCATAGTGCTCAGAGCCATTTGAACCATTTTTGTAACCACTCCACTTCCCAGTGTAACCACTCCACATCCCAGTGTAACCTCTCCACTTCCCAGTGTAACTATTTCTCAGTGTAACTATTTTCAGCTGTAACCATTACCTCATGTAACCACTCCCAGTTTAACCACTCCCACTGTAACCACTCCCAGTGTAGCCACTCCACTTCCAGTGTAACCACTCCACATCCCAGTGTAACCACTCCACTTCCCAGTGTAACTATTTCTCAGTGTAACTATTTTCAGCTGTAACCATTACCTTATGTAACCAATCCCAGTGTAACCACTCCCAGTGTAACCACTCCCAGTGTAACCACTCCCAGTGTAACCACTCCCAGTGTAACCACTCCCAGTGTAACCACTCCCAGTGTAACCACTCCCAGTGTAACTACTACCAGTGTAACCACTCCACTTCTCAGTGTAACCACTCCACGTCCCAGTGTAACCACTCCACTTCCCAGTGTAGCTATTTCTCAGTGTAACTATTTTCAGCTGTAACCATTACCTCATGTAACCACTCCCAGTGTAACCACTTCCAGTGTAACCACTCCCAGTGTAACCACTCCCAGTGTAACAACTCCCAGTGTAACCACTCCCAGTGTAACTACTCCCTGTGTAACCACTTCACTTCCCAGTGTAACCACTCCACATCCCAGTGTAACCACTCCACTTCCCAGTGTAACTATTTCTCAGTGTAACTATTTTCAGCTGTAACCATTACCTCATGTAACCACTCCAAGTGTAACCACTTCCAGTGTAACCACTCCCAGTGTAACCACTCCCAGTGTAACAACTCCCAGTGTAACTACTCCCAGTGTAACCACTCCACTTCCCAGTGTAACCACTCCACGTTCCAGTGTAACCACTCCACTTCCCAGTGTAACTATTTCTCAGTGTAACTATTTTCAGCTGTAACCATTACCTCATGTAACCACTCCCAGTGTAACCACTTCCAGTGTAACGACTCCAAGTGTAACCACTCCCAGTGTAACTACTCCCAGTGTAACCACTCCACTTCCCAGTGTAACCACTCCACATCCCAGTGTAACCACTCCACTTCCCAGTGTTACCACTCCACGTCCCTGTGTAACCACTCCACTTCCCAGTGTAACTATTTCTCAGTGTAACTATTTTCAGCTGTAACCATTACCTCATGTAACTATTCCCAGTTTAACCATTTTCCAGTTTAAGCATTTTCCAGTGTAAGCATTTTCCAGTGTAGGCATTTTCCGGTGTAAGCATTTTCCACTGTAACTGTTATCTAGTGTGACCATGCCTAGTATAACCATTTTCTCATATAACTATCTTCCAGTGTAATCATTTCGCTATTTAACTATTTTCCAGTGCAACTATTTTCCAGTGTAGGTCAGTATTTTGCAGTATAAACATTTTCCTGTAAAATGTATTCCAGTGTAACAGTTTTCCATTCCAACCATTTTCCACTGTAACTGTTTTCCAGTATAATAATTTGCTAGCATAAACATTTTCAGATGTAGCCATTACCTTATGTAACCATTCCCAGTCTAACCATTTTCTGGTACAATCGTTATCGAATGTAACCATTTTTCAGAGCAACCATTGTTAGCTTAAACATTTTCAAATCATTTTTCTAATACCAAATGTTTCATTGTAAACATTTCCTTTGTAACTGTTTTCCAGTATAACTATTTCTAGTGTAACTGTTTTCTAGTGTAATTATTTAAAGTATAAGAATTTTCCAGAATAACAGTCTTCTAATGTAACTGATTCCCAGTGCCATTCCAGTATAACAATTTCCAGTATAATTATTTCATCATGACTTGTTCCAGCGAATAAAACACTTAGATTCATGATGTTACACATTCATTTCAACACTATATCCTTGTTGTCACTAGCCATGCAGCCCTTTTTTAAGTTACTTGTCATCATGATGTCAGTTGTTGATCCTTGAAGGTGGCAGTATTGGGTCACAATAACAGGGAAATGGTTATACTACAAAAGATACTCCAGGACATGAGTTGACTGAAAAAGTAATGTTTTGGAAACAGTCATACTTGAAAATTGTTATCCTAGAAAGGTCTGCAATGTAAACAGGTTGCAAATGCCTTCACTGGAAACAATTACACAAGAAAATAGCTACACTGGAAAATGATTAAACTGGGAAAAGGTTACACTGGAAAATCTTTGGACTGAAGAACGATAACACTGGAAAATGGTTACACTGAAAGCTACACTGACAAGCAGTTAGAATGGAAATGATTAAAACAGTGGAAAAGCTTTACACAAGAATATGGTTTCAATGTAAAGCAGTTACACTGGGAAATGCTTATACTGGAAATAGGTACACTGGAAGACAGTTATACTGGATGTCACCTATTGTGGTAAGATTTGTTAATGTGGGATGTGTATGTAGAGTTAAAATGTTTCAATGTAAAGCAGTTACACTGGGAAATGCTTATACTGGAAATAGGTACACTGGAAGACAGTTATACTGGATGTCACCTATTGTGGTAAGATTTGTTAATGTGGGATGTGTATGTAGAGTTAAAATCTTGCAATATCGTGGAATAATATTTTACAACTTTCCTGCAACTTGGATTGTTACAGCATTAACTGTTCTTTAATCCTTCTAAGTTCAGGTCTAGTTATGTCTAGTGAAACGAAACAGGCAAGCGATAATTTTCTTGGAGGGCGTTTTAAGGAAGATACACATTTGTTGATTTCTGTTCATCTTCGAAGCACCAAACAGTCATTTCAGAATAATAGTAACGTTACATCTCCATAGCAGCGTGTAGTGGCTGTTAGTACAATGATGATTATTAGTGTTTTAGGGCGCACAACAGCGAGGTGATCAGCGCCCCTGTTAGTACAAACTTGAAAAATAAAAGAGCAAATAAGTAGATAGGTAATAAAGGAAAGGCGGTAGTAAGTCTGTATTACACTTTATTAAAGAGTAGGACAGAGTTTGCTCCCTGCCTCCCCAACCCCCCCCCCCCCCCCCCCCCCCCGGTTCATTTCTCTCTCTCTCGCTCTCCCTTTCTTCTTCCCTACCCCTCCACCCCACAACAACTGAAGCCGCGAAAACAGGTGGCAATGACGGCGGCTTCTGAAACGAAGCGTCTGGTGTCCGGTTCGCTTCCGCATGACGCACCCCTGACGATGACGTCGAAGCCCGCGCAAACTTATCGGGCGTGTCGGCGGCTCAGGAGTGCTGGCCGTTCAGTTGGGGACAGCTCCCGAGGTGGACGGAAGGGGGTCTTCGGCGTCCTGGTAAGGGGAATAGAGAACCTTCAAAATTTTGCCACCATCCAGTAAATTATATGGTGAAATGGAGAAAAATAAAAAATTCTGAAAAATTAACTTCTAAGGCTGTGAGCTAGCGTGAATGTCGTAACGACGCAGTTCAGATTTTAAAACTGCCGAAAGTGCACAGCTTGATCGGCTTCACGTTTGGGAGACATACGTATGGTGACTCGGGGCTGTTAGACGCTGAACCATTCGATCTGAAGAGATATACAACACTACGGAGTAAAATGTTTTCCTGGTACCAGTCGGTACCACTAGCAGTTCCGTGCACTAACTTCTCACGTCATCTGGAACCTTGGTCTGAGGATGGCCTTGCAGACCTAAAGCAGTAACCAGAATTTAAAATTTAAAAAAAATTATTGTGATCTTAACTTCGTACTTTTAAGACATTAAACAAGATTACTGTGTTCCGTAATGATGTTAAAGACTGCAATAATTACAGAGCGCGAACGGGTATTTAAGCAGTCATTGTTCCAGGACTCGTGAATGGTACATAAAGGAATCGTAAGATAACGGTGCAATGGCAAGCACCTTCTGCCATGCACTTCAGAGTGATTTCCAGAGTATAGACGTATATGCAGATATCACCGAAGCTGACGGTGAACCCTGACATAAAGTTAACAGTGTATACTATGGGGATAGTAACAGAATACGTTGGTTTGGTTCAAAAATGTAACTGCCATCACATCAGGTATCAGTACATCAAATCGAGCAGAAGCGACTAGTTTTCCGAGTAATACATACGAGCAAATTGATTCTGAATTATATTTTCAGCTCCAAGTTTAATAGTACTGAAACACTGTGGTTGTAAGAGTGGTTATTCTGCTTATTGCAAAACAACCACTGCCGGGAGGTATGGACGAGCGAATCATAAAACTATTTCCGTGCCGCTGTCGCAAGTAAGCTGTAGTATACGGTACTCACCCCATCCGTACCTCGAACTTCGTCTCCTTGCTGTCCTTGTCCCACCAGTAACAACAGGAACTTGACCAGAGTTAGAAGGCGCCATTGCTGAAAAAGAACACACCAGTTTAGATACAGAATATGTAGTCGAAGAGGTAGGACGATCTATTATTTATTATATACAGACTATATGCCATCGTAGTAATATTCGTGTGTTTTACAGACTTAGCGAAATTATTATTAACCTTTTCTAAAGAGATATTTTCACTCTTTTTTTTTTACATGAAAGTCGATTGTGTTTCAAATTATATAAGCATTAAATTTATGTGTCAGAAGAAAGAAATATGAAAATTTTTCCGTAGATAGAGATTTCAATTAGAAATCTAAGTGATTGGAATTCACATCTTTGGGACAGGGTAAGGTGTTTGGTAATACAAGTAACAATGGTTTCTCCTTTCATAACAACTTTGTTAATCAGCTAATGATTGGCAGCCAATAATTTCGTTATTGTTTTTTTTTTAAGGTAGCCGTTTTCAGTTGCTGAAAACTGCCTGGAAAATTTTAAAACAATTATTATTCTCCATGATGAAACATAGCACAATAATACACGTCCTACACTTCCGTCAGCTATAACTTTTAAAGTAGGTTCCATCTTGATTTGTGTAACTATGAAAGCCGGTGACCGTCACTACTAAAGCAAACATCACTTATAGGACGAGGTGCGTTTAATTTTCTGTTCTTCTCATCACTCTGACGTGATGGTCGCCGTCTTTCCTGTGAATGGTTCCTCTCCCTTTTGCAAAGACCTGCAGCAACATCAGGTAGCCAACAGTCTGATCTCTTTTCGAACAGAGTGTCATCTACACAAGGGCTACGTGTAGGCATTTACCATACTGATCAAATGAGATATCCTTCTGAGCTGAAAGGAACCAATTTTGACGTTAGACGGGTATATCTTAGCCATTGTATCACGCAGTTCTACACCTCCCTTATGTATATTGTATTCTTTCACTACTGTTGAGTGAGGAGCAGTGTACATTAAACGTAGCAGCAAGAGACTGCTGGAAGTGTACTCCTCCACACACCGAAAGATGGCTCGCGGAGCACAGATGTAGATGTTGATGAAGCAGCAAGACTAAAGTGTATCGGGAGGCAAACACTAATTGAGTAAGCAATTCGCAGATTGATACTACACATGCGAATACGAATTGCTGCGATGACAACACAAAGGAGAAATACTACCCGAGTCGTGTTGCTTCTAACAACGTGTCGGAAAGTCATTCTAGCAAAGGCTGGGTGGAGTTACAGTAAATATTGATGGCGTTTAGTAACAAGTAGCCGTATTAAATGCAGTGAGGTTGTCCTCAATTTCCACTGTTCTGTCCCCCCCTCTGGTGAGTGACGTAACACGAGAGGCCTCACCTGCAGAATGTCGGACAGCACATCGCCGCTCTGCCCCTCCTCTGCCACGTCCTCCTCTCTCTCCTGGTCTCTGGCGCCCAGGCAGCTCATCTTCCTGAGGCGTTGGAAGATCTGTGTACAGAGAACAACGTGTGAGGCAGTGTCCAGACGTCGCGCGTAAGTAAATGCTACAGCGCCGGTTCGCACGCGACATGCGATGCGGTGTAATACTTCCAGGTAACTCTCTGCAGAACAGGTCCTGCAAGAATTACGTGCTTCCTCCTCTTTACCGAAGGACACCTGACTGCTGCGTGTCACAGTGTGTGGAACCTTAATTCCGCAGTGTACATAACTGTCAGTGTTGCAGATAAACGTTGAAGATGAAGATAAAGCAACTACGTTACTAGCAAGAAGCATTTACAATCTGTAAACAAAATCCAATATATTCTATATTATTGATCCAACATACTCAACGATTCCTAAGGGTCTCGGACCCAACAATACCATGCGTCTGTTTCTCTTTCACAGTACCGTTCCAACTAAACAGTAAAACCATGTGATTCTCTGCGTATACCTTAACAGCAACTGCAACTGTGGATAATGATGACAATGGCAGCCTATTTGGGGGACGTACCTTGTGGCGTCATCCCCTTGTGGTGGGCTGAGGGCGCCAACGCCACTGGCGCGCCACTCGGTGTGGAGTCTCTGAAGATCAGGACGGCTCGGTGTCCAGACTAGACGAGCTGGCAGACGAGGCGGCAGCAGTGTCCTGGAGAAGAAATTAAACATTCTGAACGAATGCCAACAGGCAGTGGTGTGTGGTGGCTTAATGGGTTTGGTAAGGATTTAGAGTAACGGTAAACTCAAGTCTCTGGGGTAGTACTAAAAATAATTTGTTACCGACTAAATGAATACAAACTCGGCGACAAGTTGTGTTTGTGATGTCCTATCAGATTTCAGTAATTGTGGTGTAATTGTGTTTAATACTATAGCACTGCCATTGTTATTAGTGTCGTCCCATTAGTGAGTCAATAGTTAACTAATACAGTGGGATATATGTTCTTGTTGTTCTTGTTCCTATTTTTATTGTTATCTTCAGCCCGTAGGCTTGTTTGATACAGCTCTCGAAGGTGGTCAGTAGTGTGCAAGTCTCTTGATTTGAGCAGAACTATTATGTGTTCCATCCACTTTAACCTGCTTACTGTATCATGCTACGGTTTCCTTACACAATTTTCGTCCATCACCACACGCACATACGCACAAAATGGCGACTGTCATCAACAGCTGCAGAATAAATACATCAGGAAAAAAAGTTCCTTGAATGAGTGCAAGGTGACACCTTTACTGCTAACAGAAATGAGGAGAAGGAATATCCAGTAACTGTCTTCAGACTACTCCTATAACGGAAGAGTAGCGAATCTGTGGTACTCACGCCACCACCTCCAAGCTCTTCCTCCCCATGTAGGCGGTTTTCCATCAACAGAAGAAAGAACTCGTCCAGATTGAACGCTCGCACCTGTTGGAAAAGAGAATGCCGTTGTAAACAACAAGCATTTAATTGAAGTCTTAGGACGTTGTAATAGTTAACAAGTATAGATTTTGCGGAACTATAACAGAAATCGTGCTTTTTAGAGCCTCGACAGTATCGATGTCTATATTGTCTGGTTAAAGTATGAAAGACATATTCATGGATACGAGTCATCATCGGTCGTTTCGTATCCGGAAGTCCACAACGTTGATTGCAAGGACAGTTATACACACATGCGTGCTCTAGCAGAAGACTGGTAATATAGCATATTTACCAAAAGCGAGAGGGAGTAGTCGTAACGGAATATCAGGAGCGGTGCTCTCGCGTTAAAAAAATGGTATAAAGCATGGACGCAGTGTTTCTCCAGAGCTTTTCATCCTTTACGTCGAGTAAGCAACAACGGAAGCAATGGAAACTTTAAGGATCAGAATTAATGTTCCGGGTTAAAATATATCGCAGATGACAGCAACATCGTCAGTGTAAGTGAGGAAGAATTGCAGAATGTGTAGAACGCATTAAACTGTTTAATGAGCAAAGAATATGGGTTGGATGGAAACTCATGAAAGAAAAAAGTTGTGTACATCATCAGAAATGATATTAGAGGTATACTTGAGATCAGATTTGAGACCTTGTATAAGCCGAAGTGAAGGAATTGTGTGGTACATTGGTAGCAAAATAAAGTATGAAGTAAAAAGCAAGGACGATTTAAGTAGCAGACTAGGGCAGATGTAGATGCATTCCTTCGCTAAACGGAAGTCAAATAATATTAAATACGGGTCTTAATTTGAGAAAAAAGTTTCAGAGAATATTATGTGAAAGTGAATAGTTGTTGGGCTCTGGGAAATATGAAAAGGACAGAATCGAAGCGATTGGTTTGTCGTGTTACAGAGATGCACAGAAAATTGAGGAGGCTGATAAGGTAAGAAATGAGGACATTGAATGCAGACGAGACAAGATTATACGAATGAAATGATCATATGAAGGGAAGCGACTACAAGGCATTTGTTGACGTCAGGTAATACTTTCCATTTTATGAGAACGAGGCACAGAGGGCGAAATTCGTAATACAAAATAGAAGTTGTAATACAACTAACAAACAATCTAAGGCGGTGGGGGTAGAAGTTGTGGCGGCCGCTTCGTACGAGTCAGAAGACTGATTACATGCCTTACCCCTCCCCCCCTCCCGCCCCCCCCCACCCCCGCCACCCGAAAAGAGTCGCTTCCCAGCGGAGGACACGCGAGTCATGTTCATCGCTTGGCACAGGTTTTCCACCCAACCATGGAGCAGCCGACCACCTCCTGATGGACCAGACAACCGGCCCTGACGTCATCCAAGGGCGGATCCTACACCAGGTCTCGTGAGTGAGGCTCTCCCGATACAAAACTCTGCGACACCTCCACCAGATGCTTTACTCGAACACCTCCTGTCCCCGCCTTGCTGCACGTCGTCATTATGTTGCAGTTATTCGTAGCTTAAGCCTTACGTAAATTCCTTTTGAGCTCTTTTGGTCTCTTCCGTTATTGTGTTTACATTACACTGTATGTCTCTCGGCTTACACTGGACAGACTCGAAACAAACACTAAGTATCGATCATTTCGCAGTGTTTTGGGTTTCATTCTCAGGAAGACAAGAATTTTTGGTCAGGTGAGTGTAGGGTAATATTAGCAGCAGAAGAAAATGGTATAGAGGGAGTAGGATTCGTTATGAATAGGAAGGCAGGGGAGAAAAATAGCTCTGAGCACTATGGGACTTAACATCTATGGTCATCAGTCCCCCAGAACTTAGTACTACTTAAACCTAACTAACCTAAGGACATCACACAACACCGAGTCATCCCGAGGCAGATTAAATCCCTGACCCCACTGAGAATCGAAGCCGGGAACCCGAGGGGGGGGGGGGGGGGGGGGGGGGGAAGCGAGAACGCTACCGCGCGACCACGAGCTGGCAGGGGAGAGAGTAAGTCACTGTGAATAGTTCAGCGATACTCTTGTTCTCATCAGAGTCCACAGCAAACCAACACAGACAACGGTAGTTCAGGTAGACATGCCGACCTCGCAAGCCGCAGATGAAGAGACAGAGAAAGTACACTTATAAAAAAAAAGGTTTGCATCACCTCGGTTCCGAGAATTCCGGAACCTGTACAGAAAATTGGAATAGAGATCAACATAAACATCATTTCCGCACTTTTTATTGCTCATGAAAACCACACATTACATGTTGTACCATCATACAGCGCCATACAGCGATACCTCCAGAGGCGGTGGTCCAGATTGCTGTACACACCGTTACCTCTAATACCCAGTGGCACTTCCTCTTGCATTGATGGAGGCCTGTATTCGTCGTGGCGCACTATCCACAAGTTCATGAAGGCACTGCTGGTCCAGATTGTCCCACTCCTCAACGGCGATTCGTTGTAGATCCCTCAGAGTGGTCAGTGGTTCAAGTCGTCCATAAACAGCCCTTCTCAGTCTATCCCACGCACGTTCGATAGGGTTCATATCTGGAGATCGTGCTTGCCACTCTAGTCGAGCGATGTCGTTATGCTGAAGGAAGCCATTCACAAGATGTTCACGATGGGTGAGCGAATTGTCGTCCATGAAGACGAATGCCTCGCCAATATGCTGCCGATATGGTTGCACTATCGTCGGAGGATGGCACTCACGTATCGTACAGCCGTTACGGCGCCTATCATCAGCGGCGTACGTCGGCCCCTAGCAGGGAGCCTCCACCTTGCTGCACACGCTGGACAGTGTGTCTAAGGCGTTCATCGTGACCGGGGTGCCTCCAGACACGTCTCCGACGTTTGACTGATTGAAGGCATATGCGACACTCATCGCTGAGGAGAACGTGATGCCAATCCCGTGCGGTCCATTTGGCATGTTGTTGGGCCCATCTGTAGCGCGCTGCATGGTGGTGTGGTTTCAAAGATGGACCTCGCCATGGACGTCGGGAGTAAAGTTGCGCATCATGCAGCCTATTGCGCACAGTGTGAGTCGTAACACGACGCCCTGTGGCTGCACGAAAAGCATTATTCAATATGGTGGCGTTCCTGTCAGGGTTTCTCCGAGCCATAATCCGTAGGTAGCGGTCATCCACTGCAGTAGTAGCCCTTGGGCGGCCTGAGCGAGGCATGTCATCGCCAGTTCCTGTCTATCTGTACCTCCTCCACGTGCGAACAACATGGCTTTGGTTCACTCCGAGACTCCTGGACACTTCCCTTGTGAGAGCCCTTCCTAGCACAGAGTAACAATGCGGAAGCAACCGAACCATGGTAATGACCGTCTAGGTATGGTTGAACTGCAGACAACAACACGCGACGTGTACCTCCTTTCTGGTTGAACCACAGGAACTGATCGGCTGTCGGCCCCATCCGTCTAATAGGCACTGCTCATGCATGATTGTTTACATCTTTGGGCTTGTTTAGTGACATGTCTGAACAGTCAAAGGGACTAAGTCTCTGATACAATATCCACAGTCATCTTCTATCTTCAAGAGTTCTGGGAACCGAGGTGATGCAAAACTTTTTTTGATGTGTGTATATGAGGACAATGAACGATTAATTCAGTACGTTAAGGGATACGAAAGTCTAATAGTCATGGGGGACGGAAATGCGGTTATAGGGAAAGGAGTAGAAGAAAGTGTTACTGGGCAATATGGGCTTGGTACTAGGAGTGAGAAAGGAGAAAGATTAATTGCGTTTTGAAATAAATTTCGGATGGTAACAACGAATGCTCTGTTCAAGATCAACAAGAAGAGGAGATATACATGGAACAGTTCGGGAAGTATGGGAAGATTTCACTTAGACCACATCATGGTCAGAAAGAAACTCAGAAATCAGATACCTTCTGAAGTATACTACTATCGTCTTCTATGTCCTAATGAGTGAGAAATGTAAGAATATACCTGGATGAAATTCCATATTCAGCCTGAGGAGTGTCGATAAAAGAAGCAGAAGCTTTCAAATTGATCAAGCCAACATTTGAAACGCTTCTAGTGCCCGCAATTTTATATGCCAATAGTGAACTAAAGACTCATACGACCATGCTATATTACATGCTCCTCTATAGTTTTTAATGTCAGTGGGTTTCCTTTAAAAAGAGATCCTGATCGTCTTTACATAACACGTGATTTAGGATTACTCTGCAATTTGATTTACTTTCAATGCACTTCTACCGCTTCATTAGTTTGCTATGGTAATTGAAGCGACGATTTTAATAGTTTTCATCAATTTTCTTCAGTACTCTGTCATCAGTGTCTTCTAATACACTGGGCCTCGACTGTTTTGGTGGAGACAGTCCGTACTCACTTTGCTAGATTTTTCCTGTTGCTCTGGAGATGAACGTCACGTATTGCTTGAACAGAACGCTTCAGGTTCAGGTTCTTCCTTCTCCTCCAAATCAGAAATCTATCCACCGTGATGTCATGTGTTTCTGAGTTGTCCCCATTGTGTTTTTGACTTATTATGTTATATAATACATCCGCGAACTCTCTGTCCTCGATTCCAAATTCATTTCGTATTCAAGACGTTGCAACAATATTTGGGCTACATTCGTATGATTAATTCTCTTCATGATATCCCTGTACACAATATACACAGTAACCCGTATGCGAACACTCCAAGAGACTCATTCGTACTGCAGTTTTACCATTCATTCAAGTCGAGCACTTGTTAATGCAGCTACAACACATCACCATGTGATGACGCTAGCAGACGAGTTCGGAGTTTTGCAAGAAAATGACACAGACCACTATGGTTTCGTGCGATTCTGAGCGTTCGAGGTCAAAATTTTCCTTGTAAAAAAGGAAAAGATGCAGGATGTGGTGGTAGGAATTCTGTATTGTTTAAGCGTGCATAAAAAGCTGAAAGACAGCATCTAAAGGTATGAAGCTGTCGTTGGAATAGGTGCAGTGGGAATGCAGTGTGTCATTTGTGTATTCCGTATCTGAAAACGCACACATAACGGAAAACCAGCAGTTTCAGCTTTGTTTTGCTCAACTTATGAAATATACTCGCAGGTAGTACCGAGTGAGGTAGCGTAGCTATTAGAACACTGGACTAGCATTCGTGCGGACGACGGTTCACATCCGCGACCGTCTATTCTGCTTTCCGTAAATGCTCTGAATTGCTGCAGGCAGATGCCGGGATGCTTCCTTTGAAAAGTCACGGCCGATATCCTTCCCCATTCTCGAAACATTCCGAGCTTGTCTTTGTCTAATGAAGTCAACGGCACGTTAAACCCTTACCTTCCCTCTTTCCTTTCACACGAAGTACAGAGAACAGCTAGCGAAAGAGGGTAAGCAGTTGTGAATTATGCATAAAAAACGGATCCTGTAAAGGGAAACCTCACATACATCGTTTTCATCATAACATGGTTAATAGCTACTAGAATTATAAATTATTTTACAAGTTTAAGCTGAACAGATTACTCAAAGACGTAAAGAATAAGGATCTTCCGCTGTAGTCAGCAAGAGTAATGAAAAGTTCATATGGCACAACATACATCAAAATTATAACGGAATGTCGGAAGCTGAAATAATCCAGAGATTTAGGTTCGAGTACCACCTACCACCGACGCTCTTTAATTTTAGTTTCATAAATAAATGGCAAAATGTAGCATCAAACATTTAAAAACTTAGAACAGTATTATAGACACTACGTTCTTTCGACAGCACCTAATGATTTTAGTTGTAAAGCAATATGATGGTTTACAACGTCGGTTGTATCTGCTTTTGAAAGTAATGATGAACAATGTTCAAGAATCCGGAGGATAAGCGCCTTGGTAGCCACTTGTTTCGTAGATGAATTACATTTCCTCGAAATTCCTCCTGTGAATCTCACCGTGGCGTCTGCTATTTCTGCTATTTGTTCTAAGTAGTAGCTTCTGAGTGCTGTTGTCCTTACTGCCTTTCTCACCGGTCTGTTTATAATCTACCATAACCAATAGTAAATAAAAATTCTTGGTTTTACTGTGTTTTACGTAAGTAAGTTTGAATCCCGGCAAGTGGATATTTGATGAAGGGTTATTGCCGTTGTGTTGTCTATTCGTTTGGTCCAGTTTCAGCTACTTAAAACTTAAGGTTGATGGGTATATTTTTTTTTAATTTTGGAAAATTAATTGTGGGCCTTCAGCCTTGGAAATTATTCTTAAAATTATCTATCAAGCTTTAACATTGTGAGTGAGAACCTTATTCTTAAAGTTACCTTTCAAGCTTAAGCATTGCGGCCTTCTACCTTTGAAATATTATCGTAATATATTTTAAAATCTTGAAAATTTTATTGTACAGCTAGACTCCAAGCCTCAAGGCAAGGGAATATATATATTCAATCAATGTTTGCTCTGAATTTAGAAAGTCTATTGTAACGCCGGCTAAACCCGCTGGGCAGAAGAGGTGATATGAATATACACTCCTGGAAATGGAAAAAAGAACACATTGACACCGGTGTGTCAGACCCACCATACTTGCTCCGGACACTGCGAGAGGGCTGTACAAGCAATGATCACACGCACGGCACAGCGGACACACCAGGAACCGCGGTGTTGACCGTCGAATGGCGCTAGCTGCGTAGCATTTGTGCACCGCCGCCGTCAGTGTCAGCCAGTTTGCCGTGGCATACGGAGCTCCATCGCAGTCTTTAACACTGGTAGCATGCCGCGACAGCGTGGACGTGAACCGTATGTGCAGTTGACGGACTTTGAGCGAGGGCGTATAGTGGGCATGCGGGAGGCCGGGTGGACGTACCGCCGAATTGCTCAACACGTGGGGCGTGAGGTCTCCACAGTACATCGATGTTGTCGCCAGTGGTCTGTTGCTCCTGGGGTAACGGCGAGGACTATTCGCAACCGTCTCCATGAAGCTGGGCTACGGTCCCGCACACCGTTAGGCCGTCTTCCGCTCACGCCCCAACATCGTGCAGCCCACCTCCAGTGGTGTCGCGACGGGCGTGAATGGAGGGACGAATGGAGACGTGTCGTCTTCAGCTATGAGAGTCGCTTCTGCCTTGGTGCCAATGATGGTCGTATGCGTGTTTGGCGCCGTGGAGGTGAGCGCCACAATCAGGACTGCATACGACCGAGGCACACAGGGCCAACACCCGGCATCATGGTGTGGGGAGCGATCTCCTACACTGGCCGTACACCACTGGTGATCGTCGAGGGGACACTGAATAGTGCACGGTACATCCAAACCGTCATCGAACCCATCGTTCTACCATTCCTAGACCGGCAAGGGAACTTGCTGTTCCAACAGGACAATGCATGTCCGCATGTATCCCGTGCCACCCAACGTGCTCTAGAAGGTGTAAGTCAACTACCCTGGCCAGCAAGATCTCCGGATCTGTCCCCCATTGAGCATGTTTGGGACTGGATGAAGCGTCGTCTCACGCGGTCTGCACGTCCAGCACGAACGCTGGTCCAACTGAGGCGCCAGGTGGAAATGGCATGGCAAGTCGTTCCACAGGACTACATCCAGCATCTCTACGATCGTCTCCATGGGAGAATAGCAGCCTGCATTGCTGCGAAAGGTGGATATACACTGTACTAGTGCCGACATTGTGCATGCTCTGTTGCCTGTGTCTATGTGCCTGTGGTTCTGTCAGTGTGATCATGTGATGTATCTGACCCCAGGAATGTGTCAATAAAGTTTCCCCTTCCTGGGACAATGAATTCACGGTGTTCTTATTTCAATTTCCAGGAGCGTATTTTAAGATTTATTGTTTGGAGGCCTTCAGCCGTGAAAGATTTGGAGTGTGAAACTCCTAGTTGTAAACTATCGGCTATGTGCCGCTTTGGTTGTAAATGTGTTATTAAATTACAATAAATTACAATTTTAAGGTGAAACTGACCCCAAACTTATTTGGCCCTTTCCACAACCCTTATCACCTCTTCTGCCCAGCGGGTTTAGCGGGCGTTACAATAGACTATCTAAATTCAGGGCAAACATTGATTGAAGTAGGAAAAAGTATGGCTCAGTAGATATTAAAAACCATATTCTGATGGTATGCAAAGTACTGCGTAGATGGCTTAGTATGAAAGTACTGCTACTTCTTCCAGACGTGCGCCTCTTACACACATAAAAAAAAAAAAACGTTTTACATCAACCCGGTTCCAGAAGTCCTGAAGGCAGACGTTGACTGTGGATATTGGATCACAGACACAGTCCCTTTGCCGGCCGATGTGGCCGAGCGGTTATAGGCGCTTCAGTCGGAACCGCGCGACTGCTACGGTCGCAGGTTCGAATCCTGCCTCGGACATGGATGTGTGTGATGTCCTTAGGTTAGTTAGGTTTAAGTAGTTCTAAGTTCTAGGGGACTGATGACCTCTGATATTAAGTGTGGTGTCACCGCCAGACACCACACTTGCTAGGTGGTAGCGTTAAATCGGCCGCGGTCCATTAGTACATGTCGGACCCGCGTGTCGCCACTGTCAGTGATCGCAGACCGAGCGCCACCACACGGCAGGTCTCGAGATACGTACTAGCACTCGCCCCAGTTGTACAGCCGACGTTGCTAGCCATGGTTCACTGAGAATTACGCTCTCATTTGCCGAGACGATAGTTAGCATAGCCTTCAGCTAAGTCAATTGCTACGACCTAGCAAGGCGCCATTTATCCTTTGCTATGTATCTATTGAAGCATGTACAGTAACAAGACCAATGTTCACCAATTGTGGATTCAAGTTGAGTATTCCAGCAGCTACGTACTTTTCTTTATAGCATTCATTACGTATCCTGTTTCAGACCTCAGGCCAGCCTGCGTGAGCTTATAGCGTGCATTTCGGCTTCCTCAAACAACACGGTGTTGGCACTTCTGCCGACACTTCATTAAGTCCCATAGAGCTCAGAGCCATTTGACTCACAGTCCCTGTGACTGTTCAGATATGTCACTAAACCAGTACAAAGACGTAAACAACCACCCATGAGCAGCGCCTATATTAGATTTAGAGGGTCCGACAACCGATCAGTTCCAGTCATTCAACCAGAAAGGAGGTACACGTCTCGTGTTGTCTGCAATTCAGCCATGCCTAGACGGTCATTACCGCGGTTCGATCGCGTCCGCATTGTTACTCTGTGCCAGGAAAGGCTCGCAACAATGGAAGTGTCCAGGCGTCTCGGAGTGAACCAAAGCGATGTTGTTCGACCATGGAGGAGATACAGAGAGACAGGAACTGTCGAGCACGGGGTCCCGGGTTCGATTCCCGGCGGGGTCAGGGATTTTCTCTGCCTCGTGATGACTGGGTGTTGTGTGTTGTCCTTGGGTTAGCTAGGTTTAAGTAGTTCTCAGTTATAGGGGACTGATGACCATAGCTGTTAAGTCCTATAGTGCTCAGAGCCATTTGACCCATTTGAACTGTCGATGACATGCCTCACCCAGGCCGCCCAAGGGCTACTACTGCAGTGGATGACCACTACCTACGGATTATGGCTCGGACGTATCCTGACAGCAACGGCACCAAGTTGAATAATGCTTTTCGTGCAGCCACAGGACGTCGTGTTACGATTCAAACTGTGCTCAGCCTATTGGCTGCATGATGCGCAACTTCACTCCCGAAGTCCATGGCGAACCACTTCTTTGCAACCACGACACCACGCAGCGAGTTGCAGATATGTCCAACAACATGATGAAAGGACCGCTCAGAATTGGCATCACGTTCTCTTCACCAATGAGTGTTTGTTATGCCTTCAACCAGACAATCGACGGAGACGTGTTTGGAGGCAACCCGGTCAGACTGAACGTCTTAGACACACTGTTCAGCGAGTGCCCTTCTGAGGTTCCCTGCTGTTGTGCGGTGGCTTTATGTGGAGCCGATGTACGCCGCTTGTGCTCATGGAAGGCGCCGTAACGGCTGTACGATGCGTGACTGCCATCCTCCGACGATAGTGCAGCCATATCGGCAGCATATAGGCGAAGCATTCGTGTTCATGGACGACGATTCGCGGTCCCATAGTGCACATGTTGTGAATGACTTCTTTCAGGATAACGACATCGCTCGACTAGAGTGGCCAGCATGTTCTCCAGAAATGAACTCTATCGAACATGTCTGTGATAGTTTGAAAAGGACTGTTCATTTACAACGTGACCTGCCAACCGCTCTGGGGGATCTGCGCCAATCGCCGTTGAGTAGTGGGACAATCAGGACCAACAGTACCTTGATGAAGATGTGGATAGTATGCAACGTCGAATACAGGCATGCATCAATGCAAGAGGTCGTGCTACTGTGTATTGGAGGTACCGGTGTGTACAGCTATCTGGACCACAACCTTTAAAGATCTCGCTGTGTGGTGGTACATCATGCAATGTGTGGTTTTCATGAGGCACGAAAAGGACGGAAATGATGTTTATGTTGATGTCTATTCCAATTTTCTGTGCAGGTTCCGGAACTCTCGGGAACGTGGTGATGCAATACTTTTCTGATGCCTGTACATTAAAGTAAATGAACCATGTTTTTGCTGAAATGCTTTAGGGGAATTTATAATAACCTGTTTACGCCACTTCGAAAGAATACAGCAAAACCGAATACACATCCTAGAAGAAGTAACTAAAACTGGTATAATGCTGGCCATAATTATCTGATACTCACTAAGGTTACAGGAAGTAGATTCGAAACCCTTACTTTAGTCATCTTACTAAGAGACATCTTAGGTTTCTTAGGTGCAAAGGATCTCAACTACTACAGAAAATGTATAGCTACACGACGTGGTGTAGTGCTTGGCACTCTCGACACTCTCGTCACGCATTTGGGAGGACGGTGTTTCAAACCCCTGTCTGGCAATTCTGCTTTGCGTTCTCCACGATTTCCCTAAGTTGCTTCAGGCAAAGGCTTGGGTGGTGCCTTTGAAAGGGCAATGCCTACTTCCTTCCCCACCCTTGTCTAATCCGATGAGACCGATGACCTTGCTGTTTGATCCCCTCCTCAAATCAACCAAGCAAGCAGCCAACCACAACATGTACTCGTATTAGAGATGACCTTGTGATGGTTCGAACTGAGGACAGGCATTACTTGTCGAAAGAGGGTGAGGTTGCGGAGAGAACTATTCATATCTAAATAAACAAACAACTCCAATAACGTCGAAAAGAAAGAAAAGAACAAGTAAAATTCATCATTTTCTTGCCCACAAAGACCCAAAATGAAAGTATATTTCATCGAGCCTCTTCTTGTGATAGTTAAAAGCACTTTTCGTCAACTTCCTAACCCTGCAGAGTAAGCTGGTGTATAGCGCAGCACAGCAGGAAGAACGGTAGGCAGCAAAATTCGTTTAGCGTTCTTGGGTTCTGCATAGCTTGGCTTGCGCGGGTGTAAAGCAGCCTGCCCGTTATGTTGATAACGTGCTTGCCCGGCTGGCTAACAGGAAAGCATGGGCTGGTTGAATGCGGAATGTGTACCCACGTGGACTCACGTTTCCAAACATACTGTGCTCTGTTACAGTTTAAATAAATAGGCCTCGTGACAAATTACTCTGCGAGAAACATGTTTCGTAAATAACGCCTTCTACAGGAAACGTTAAGTGAAGCAAACGTAAGAATATGGTTTAAGCCAGGAGCACAGTAGCTACCTCTCCCCAGTAAATGCTGGAGCATGAGGAAATTGCAGATCAGCGCCCACAACACTAGGTGTCCCTTCCAGCAGCCGATGCTCTCGCTAAACCTCTGATTGGCTCTACCAAGGTAAAGACCTTGAGCTCCGCGAGACTTACTACGTGTAGCTATACGAGGCAGTACAGCAGTGAGCTAGGCAAGGCAACCAGTAAGAACTATGACGCTTTGGAAGAGAACAGGAAGGTGGCGAGTGGCGCTCTAGAGTGTGGTCATTAAACAAGTCGGCGAGGCTAATCTACGTGTGGCGAGATGTTGTGTTACGTGAAGAGCCTTACTCAGCAACTTCCGTGAGTGGATGTTCCAAACAAGTTAAAAAATCAACCACTCCTTGTCACATGAAACTCCATACAGACCACGACACCAAAATCAGAGAAATAAGCGTTCATTTTTTTGGGATACCAACAGTTTATATTCTCTTCTTTCATCGACGACAGAAACAGGAAAAGTGGAAAATATTACCGTCACAGTACATACCATCCAGCACTGAAAGACCTAAGTCGAAACACGGCCCCGGGAGTAGACAACATTCCATTAGAACTACTGACAGCCTTGGGAGAACCAGTCCTGACAAAACTCTACCATCTGGTGAGCAAAATGTATGAGACAGGCGAAATACCCTCAGATTTCAAGAAGAATATAATAATTCCAATCCCAAAGAAAGCAGGCGTTGACAGATGTGAAAATTACCGAACCGTCAGTTTAATAAGTCACGGCTGCAAAATACGAACGCGAATTCTGTACAGACGAATGGAAAAACTGATAGAAGCCCACCTAGGGGAAGATCAGTTTGGATTCCGTAGAAATATGGGAACACGTGAGACAATACTGACCCTACGACTTATCTTAGAAGCTAGATTAAGAAAAGGCAAACCTACGTTTCTAGCATTTGTAGACTTGGAGAAAGATTTTGACAATGTTGACTGCAATAATCTCAAATTCTGAAGGTGGCAGGGGTAAAATACAGGGAGCTAAAGGCTATTTACAGTTTGTACAGAAACCAGATGGCAGTTATAAGAGCCGAGGGATATGAAAGGGAAGCAGTGGTTGGGAAGGGAGTGAGACAGGATTGTAGCCTCTCCCCGATGTTATTCAATCTGTATATTGAGCAAGCAGTAAAGGAAGCAAAAAAAAAAAATTCGGAGTAGGTATTAAAATCCATGGAGAAGAAATAAAACCTTTAAGGTTCGCCGATGACATTGTAATTCTGTCAGAGACAGCAAAGGACTTGGAAGAGCAGTTGAACCGAATGGACAGTCTCTTGAAAGGAGGATATAAGATGAACATCAACGAAAGGAAAACGAGGATAATAGAATGTAGTCGAATTAAGTCGGGCGATGCTGAGGGAATTAGATTAGGAAATGAGACACTTAAAGTAGGTAAGGAGTTTTGCTATTTGGGGAGCAAAGTAACTGATGATGGTCGAGGTAGAGAGGATATAAAATGTAGACTGGGAAAGGCAAGGAAAGCATTTCTGAAGAAGAGAAATTTGTTAACATCGAGTGTAGATTTACGTGTCAGGAAGTCGTTTCTGAAAGTATTTGTATGGAGTGTAGCCATGTATGGAAGTGAAACATGGACGATAAATAGTTTGAACAAGAAGAGAATAGAAGCCTTTGAAATGTGGTGCTATAGAAGAATGCTGAAGATTAGATGGGTAGATCGCGTAACTAATGAGGAAGTATTGAATAGGATTGGGGAGAAGAGGAGTTTGTGGCACAACTTGACAAGAAGAAGGGATCGGTTGGTAGGACATGTTCTGAGGCATCAAGGGATCACCAATTTAGTATTGGAGGGCAGCGTGAAGGGTAGAAACCGTAGAGGGAGACCAAGAGATGAATACACTAAACAGATTCAGAAGGATGTAGGCTGCAGTACGTATTGGGAGATGAAGAAGCTGGCACAGGAGAGAGTAGCATGGAGAGCTGCATCAAACCAGTCTCAGGACTGAAGACCACAACAACAACAACATACCATCCGCCACACACTCTGCACAAGCTTACAAGCTAACGATGTAGAAGTAGATTGCAGTTTGGTGAGTGAAGCCCAGCAAGAAGACTTCCCCAATACTTTTCCGGTGCTGTTTTCGAAAGCAGTTGGGTCGCCGCTCTTTGAATGCAGAGCAGAGTATCTGTGAATTGAAAATTACAGATTTCCTTCGCTATAAAAACGTTGCCACTTGTCAACTCTGGAATCTGGTAGTCTGTAAATGCCAACAGAGAAAGGAGCTAAATTACCTGATAATGACACAAATCAAAGTGAGGGTGAAAATGAACTCGCGCAAATTCTGCTTGTGTGTGGCATTGTGACATCTTGTTGGAAACGAAAACGTCTCATATACACTTTCGCCATGCCTAAAACAGGAAGAAAAATAACGACTCAGTGGTGGCGAGGAATTCTCTGGCAGCTGCTGCTGGCTCACCTTTGCCGACCTTGTCGGAAAACCATGCCCAGTAGTTTCATTTCAGTCCATTACAATCGACCTACCACTGATTATATCAGTTGCTATCTTACATATGTGACAGAATTACACAGAATAAAACGTCTCTGAGTTGATACACACATTGTGTTTAAGGAGGAACAGTAAATACATTAGGAATCAGTAGTATAGCGTTTTTCAAATAATACGTACATTGCGTATAAGAGGTAACCGTTTTTTGTTGATTAGGGAGATACAGCTCCTTACGCATTTAAGATTCCATTTTAGGTATTGGTAATGATTGGTTCAAATGGCTCTGAGCACTACCGGACTTGACATCTGAGGTCATCAGTCCCCTAGAACTTAAAACTACTTAAACCTAACTAACCTAAGGACATAACACACATCCATGCCCGAGGCAGGATTCGAACCTGCGACCGTAGCGGTCGCGCGGTTCCAGACTGAAGCGTCTAGAACCGCTCGGCCACCACGGCCGGCTGTTGGTAATGTAGTTGTTGCAAGTTCACATATCGATTGCGATATCCGGTTTGAAATCCAAATTGTGAAGTTGTCGCTGAGTTCACGTAATTGAGTTTTTCAACTTCGATTGAAATTGCGAGTTGTTGGCCAACTATACTTTATTACTTAACGATGCCGCAAGTCGTTACAGATGATGATTACAACGATGCGATATTTGTGTACAGGTGTTTTAAGGAAAACGATGTTGCAGTGATGCTCTCCCGGCATAATAATTCGTGATAGTATTCTTGGATTTGATGCCGGATCCTAAAATCAAGTTGACTCGATGTTTCGGTGATCCATCTGTCCGCCATCTTCAGGAGAAAGCTTCTGCTGCTGAGTCCAGATACTAACCGACAAGTTCTCAACAGAACTCGGCAGCAGCAGCAGCGTTCTCCTCAAAATGGTGGACGGAAGGATCGTCAAAACATCCAGTCATTTTTATCTTAGGTTCTGGGACCATAACCCGGGATACCATCAACAAACGATGTTGCTACTTGTGGAGGATACGGTAAATGAGAACATAATCGCAAAGAACCTCATTAAAGAATGCTATGTTTATGTTATCATTAAACTGCACGAGTCTGATAAAATGCCCATCTGTCATACTTTGTCTCTACATGCCAATAAATAGTCTGTGGATGAAGTAAACTGCATCATTCAGTTGGTTTCGTAATCCTTCTACACGTATCGGCCTTTCACATACAAGAATACCCAGACATTAATCCGCACGGCCTCTAGCCTCATAATTTATTTTGGGAACAGCACTTTCGAGAAATAGGTTGCGAAACCGCACATGTGTGTGAGTGTTAAGTTAGCTGAATCAGTACAATTTTGGTAAACATTTTTGGAAAGAGTGATCAGTAGAATATTATACACTCCTGGAAATTGAAATAAGAACACCGTGATTTCATTGTCCCAGGAAGGGGAAACTTTATTGACACATTCCTGGGGTCAGATACATCACATGATCACACTGACAGAACCACAGGCACACAGACACAGGCAACAGAGCATGCACAATGTCGGCACTAGTATAGTGTATATCCACCTTTCGCAGCAATGCAGGCTGCTATTCTCCCATGGAGACGATCGTAAAGATGCTGGATGTAGTCCTGTGGAACGGCTTGCCATGCCATTTCCACCTGGCGCCTCAGTTGGACCAGCGTTCGTGCTGGACGTGCAGACCGCGTGAGACGACGCTTCATCCAGTCCCAAACATGCTCAATGGGGGACAGATCCGGAGATCTTGCTGGCCAGGGTAGTTGACGTACACCTTCTAGAGCACGTTGGGTGGCACGGGATACATGCGGACGTGCATTGTCCTGTTGGAACAGCAAGTTCCCTTGCCGGTCTAGGAATGGTAGAACGATGGGTTCGATGACGGTTTGGATGTACCGTGCACTATTCAGTGTCCCCTCGACGATCACCAGTGGTGTACGGCCAGTGTAGGAGATCGCTCCCCACACCATGATGCCGGGTGTTGGCCCTGTGTGCCTCGGTCGTATGCAGTTCTGATTGTGGCGCTCACCTGCACGGCGCCAAACACGCATACGACCATCATTGGCATCAAGGCAGAAGCGACTCTCATCGCTGAAGACGACACGTCTCCATTCGTCCCTCCATTCACGCCTGTCGCGACACCACTGGAGGCGGGCTGCACGATGTTGGGGCGTGAGCGGAAGACGGCCTAACGGTGTGCGGGACCGTAGCCCAGCTTCATGGAGACGGTTGCGAATGGTCCTCGCCGATACCCCAGCAGCAACAGTGTCCCTAATTTGCTGGGAAGTGGCGGTGCGGTCCCCTACGGCACTGCGTAGGATCCTACGGTCTTGGCGTGCATCCGTGCGTCGCTGCGGTTCGGTCCCAGGTCGACGGGCACGTGCACCTTCCGCCGACCACTGGCGACAACATCGATGTACTGTGGAGACCTCACGCCCCACGTGTTGAGCAATTCGGCGGTACGTCCACCCAGCCTCCCGCATGCCCACTACACGCTCTCGCTCAAAGTCCGTCAACTGCACATACGGTTCACGTCCACGCTGTCGCGGCATGCTACCAGTGTTAAAGACTGCGATGGAGCTCCGTATGCCACGGCAAACTGGCTGACACTGACGGCGACGCTGCACAAATGCTGCGCAGCTAGCGCCATTCGACGGCCAACACCGCAGTTCCTGGTGTGTCCGCTGTGCCGTGCGTGTGATCATTGCTTGAACAGCCTTCTCGCAGTGTCCGGAGCAAGTATGGTGGGTCTGACACACCGGTGTCATTGTGTTCTTTTTTCCATTTCCAGGAGTGTATTTTAACCAAAGTTCAGTCTTGATCGCAAGAGACATAAGTGTTGTGATCAAGACTGAACTTTAGTTAAAATAGCTGAAGCAGAACTAATCTTTATACAGACCTACTCCTGGGACCCAATGAAAGACTAAATGTATACAATGCATTGATTAATACTACGAAAGATCGTGGTCAGAGCATTTGAAACGTCCCCTTTGAAGAATTATACATGACTGTGCTTAACCTGACACACAATATTTTTAGCGCAACGCAATCTGACTTTCCAAAAATCCCTACGAAAGAATGGCCCTGACTAACATTAACCTATACCTTTCAGAAACCACTTACCTCACAAAAATCTTCATTACTCGAACTACTGCAGTACAGCGAGCGCCACTACTGCCAGCTAAATAAAAGATTCAATCTACGGAAGGCACTAACTACTGATAGGCATAGTTAGCAAATGAAAGATTTTAATAGAGAACTAACAATGCATTTACCTTAATAGTCATAATATATATAGCAGTTCATGACAAATTACAAAACTCCGCCATCTCTCTCCCCACATCCACCACTGCTGGCGGCTCACCTCCAACTGTGCAACGCTACGCGCTGTTCACATCCAGCTGCCACTGCCCAACACTACAATGGCAGACAACAATGCAAAACTAGCCACAGACTGCACACAGCACAGCCAGTGATTTTCATACAGAGATGGCGTTACCAATTAAAAAAACCTAAACAGCCTACTTACATAGCCCCCATGCTCCCCACAAAAAATTTTACAAATTGTTTTGGGCAGTGGCCAATAATGATTTGATAAAATTTTTCATAATTACAATAACAAAGATATCCAATGCACACAGTTATTAATACAATGTTGGTCAAAAGCTAAAATTTTCTCACAGTCCATAAAGATAGTCCTCATCATTCGTCACAGTAAAATTGCAGTGTTTTTCTCAAAGTCTGAGCAGTAAAAGAAAATGCACACGGAAGTAGGGGATTCCCATGCAGTTTTGAAGAAGTAGTGTTGTCCTTCAAACGGAAAGACAGTGCTGACTCTCGACATGCAGACAGGTCATGGGCCACAACAGAGCAAACCCACAGCGGAGTCAGTCGAAGTTTTGAAGAATATTGGTAGGTAGGTCATCACAGAGTAGACCCACTGTAGTCCTGGTAGAGAGTATGGTATTGGTGGGCCACCAGAGGTGCAGACCCACTGTAGTCCTTGTAGAAATAATGGTAACGATGGGCCATCAAAGATGCAGACCCACTGCAGTCCTTGTAGACATGGCCAGCAGCCATCTGTTGCAACTGTGCAGGTACACAATCACCATTGAAGAGTCTTGCGGATAATGTAGCAGTCCATAACCACCACTTGTGCACTGACAAAGATTTTGGAATTGTCCTCAGAACCAGCAATGCTGTTATCCAGTCCCTTGCTGAATTATTAACACACGTGCAAACACTATCAGTCCCTACTTCTCACATATTGTCCGTATACTCTGACCAACAGAAACGTGTGCAGTGAAATGTAACTTACAAGTTACTTAATTTGATGAACTGGTGTCAATTACAATTTTATAACATAAGAATACAATAACAAAGGTACAAAATACGTAATTAAAGAACATAACAATACAGATAATATTTGTAGTAAAACAGGCTTTACAAAAGAATAGAAATAAACATATACATCATTGTTACAGGAATTATGACATAAGTAAATACATAAAAGGTCTGAATAACTTTCGAAACATCAACTTCACACCTGAGCATTAAAACAAAACAGAATAAATAATGTCTCAACATCTTTACAAAGTAAATAACATAGTATCAGAAAAATTGTACAACATAGCTCCCATCAGCTAAACACATAAAGACAGGAAAAACACAAATACACAAGGGTACACAAACATATAGAGGGATGACACAAAAGGAAAGGACAGGGTTAGTTTTACTGCAGTATTTTGCATGGAGATCTCCCTTTGTTCATCATTATTCTCAAAAGTACTATCTAAGCCTGCTTTCTGTATTCTGTTCACATCCTCTTTCAAAATAGTTTTTCTCCACTGTACACTACTTTTTTTTTTTGGCCAAACCATTTTCTTATATCTTCTCAATGCATTTCTTCCGATTCATCATAGTTAGTTTCTTATATAGTCTACCCCCTCCTAAGCTAACTTAAATCTACTGAGCTCAGATACTGAACTAAGGGACGAGGCAATGCAGCATCACAAAACAATTAACACAAACAGTAATGATAAAAAATACAAAAGGCAAGGCAAGCAGCATAAATTACAACTAATATAAGGCAATGAGCAGCAAACAAGAAAAATAAATGCGTAGTAAAACTGGCTTAGCAGAGTAACACAAATTAAAATTCAGTAGCATTATGCCTGGCAAACAGCAGCAGTAAACGCTATAATGTATACCTAAGCATGACAAAGCTCAAGCAGAAAAAATAGTACACTAAAGATAACAATGCAGACAAAGGTAATGTATAATCACATCTTAATGTCTATGTAATTAAAGTGGTGCACCACAACAACTCATTGTAAAAAAAAAAATATTACCATGTACTTGAAAAGAATATTATGTATGCAGTTACTGTTACTAGTCCTTTCTTACTGTTCTTTCCTTTCCAAGTGCTCCCTTTTTGAAGAATGTGGATCACAAAATTATTACTTAATAGATCTGTTGACAGAAAGTGTTCACATTAGCAAATGCATTTAATTTTATTTTATGAAACCAATGCTGCAAGACAGCTGGAAACCAGATATCAAATGAAATAAGCAACTATGTACAAAGTAAAGCATAAGAACATCATTCAGTAGTCATGAGGCATTTCATAAGTTAGTAGAAAAATCTCTCAACTAGAGAGACAGTAGTCATAATCAGGTGTATAGACATAAAAATATTTCAGTAAATACACTCCTGTAAATTGAAATAAGAACACCGTGATTTCATTGTCCCAGGAAGGGGAAACTTTATTGACACATTCCTGGGGTCAGATACATCACACGATCACACTGACAGAACCACAGGCACATAGACACAGGCAACAGAGCATGCACAATGTCGGCACTAGTACAGTGTATATCCACCTTTCGCAGCAATGCAGGCTGCTATTCTCCCATGGAGACGATCGTAGAGATGCTGGATGTAGTCCTGTGGAACGGCTTGCCATGCCATTTCCACCTGGCGCCTCAGTTGGACCAGCGTTCGTGCTGGACGTGCAGACCGCGTGAGACGACGCTTCATCCAGTCCCAAACATGCTCAATGGGGGACAGATCCGGAGATCTTGCTGGCCAGGGTAGTTGACTTACACCTTCTAGAGCACGTTTGGTGGCACGGGATACATGCGGACGTGCATTGTCCTGTTGGAACAGCAAGTTCCCTTGCCAGTCTAGGAATGGTAGAACGATGGGTTCGATGACGGTTTGGATGTACCGTGCACTATTCAGTGTCCCCTCGACGATCACCAGTGGTGTACGGCCAGTGTAGGAGATCGCTCCCCACACCATGATGCCGGGTGTTGGCCCTGTGTGCCTCGGTCGTATGCAGTTCTGATTGTGGCGCTCACCTGCACAGCGCCAAACACGCATACGACCATCATTGGCATCAAGGTAGAAGCGACTCTCATCGCTGAAGACGACACGTCTCCATTCGTCCCTCCATTCACGCCTGTCGCGACACCACTGGAGGCGGGCTGCACGATGTTGGGGCGTGAGCGGAAGACGGCCTAACGGTGTGCGGGACCGTAGCCCAGCTTCATGGAGACGGTTGCGAATGGTCCTCGCCGATACCCCAGCAGCAACAGTGTCCCTAATTTGCTGGGAAGTGGCGGTGCGGTCCCCTACGGCACTGCGTAGGATCCTACGGTCTTGGCGTGCATCCGTGCGTCGCTGCGGTCCGGTCCCAGGTCGACGGGCACGTGCACCTTCCGCCGACCACTGGCGACAACATCGATGTACTGTGGAGACCTCACGCCCCACGTGTTGAGCAACTCGGCGGTACGTCCACCCAGCCTCCCGCATGCCCACTATACGCCCTCGCTCAAAGTCCGTCAACTGCACATACGGTTCACGTCCACGCTGTCGCGGCATGCTACCAGTGTTAAAGACTGCGATGGAGCTCCGTATGCCACGGCAAACTGGCTGACACTGACGGCGGCGGTGCACAAATGCTGCGCAGCTAGCGCCATTCGACGGCCAACACCGCGGTTCCTGGTGTGTCCGCTGTGCCGTGCGTGTGATCATTGCTTGTACAGCCCTCTTGCAGTGTCCGGAGCAAGTATGGTGGGTCTGACACACCGGTGTCAATGTGTTCTTTTTTCCATTTCCAGGAGTGTATCATAAATTAAGAGCTCCACAGTGTAATCATATGTGTTTAAGTTCGACCATGTCGTTTTTGCGATGCTTTCTACAAAGGAACGTCAATAGCGAGGATAATGGCCTCCCTTTTTTTTTCTCCACCTGTACTTCAGAAAGGGGCACACGCTAATGGATTTTTTCCAGGCGACTGTCGCCCAGCTGGGTGCCCACGACACATTACGTGCAGGTGGTCACTTAACTTTCTTACCGAAATATTTACGACACCAGTCTCCACTACAGTGACAGTCTCATATGAAAATTTCACAGGTCGAAAATTTACGTTACAAATGTGTAGAAACAAAATCCTATGAATATAACAGTGTGCAAAAAATTTTCACCTGCATTGTGATACATTCATGCATTTACACACATTTCATAATTCTTAAAGTACGATTCTTGGTTTCCAACAACCTTTTTCACAAATCAGAGTCCCTAACCACTACTCGTTATTCCTTACCTCATTGTACATATACATATTCATCGACACTTCTTCAATATTTCATCATGAGAAGTACGTAGCATAATAAACATTCCTCAACAACATAATACACATCGTCCTCGTACTAATATCATAACACCTCAGTCAAATCTCAAAAACGTCGTAGCTTTCTGCAATAATTTCAAACCCTAAAAAATATTTTCTGCTCATTTCAATTGTGTCATCTACCTCAAACGTACTTTGAAAATCATGATCTCATACCAAATACATCATTCAAAGCTCACGTAGTATCACAATGGTTCCAAAAAAATATGAACAGTTCACAAAGTACAGACAAAACACAATTTGATAAATGTGAAGTTACCCAACTGTGTAATAGCGTAAACATGTGTCACTGATGCAGTAAAAAAATGTTTGTTTCTCTGTTAAATAATCAGATAGCTGTGTAATTCTGTGTTAGAGAAATATGGTACCGATGTGTAAAGTTGTATAAGCAAATACCATATTAGCTAGGGCTCCTTGTGCTTGCCAAACACATGGTACACAAAGTAAGCGTGTACCCTCCTGAGGATTAATGTAATTATACCCTCAGGTGTTACAGATTACAGCAATGGAATGAAATATATCACAGAAAACGCTTGTATCATTGTACTTCAAATATCTTAAAAAATGCATGTTTTAAGTGCGAAGTTAATCACTCAAATACGTGTCCTGTAGCGCTAAATGTGCGTCTTGCTGTAAGATAATCTCTGTGGAAGTGTCGTAGTTATCGTCCTCCGAAAGCTAAGTTCTGCAGAAGCCAATGTACTTACCTCATGATACATAAAAATGAAATGCTTTATGTATAGATATCTTAGTTATTACGCTTGTTGCCATGATGAAGAAAGTGCTGTGCTGTAACGTATTGTTGTGCTACGGAAAAGGCAGTCTCATTGTAGCTATACCACAAAAGTTACTACTAAAACATGTTTTACTTTCCAGAACAAAACAGAAAACTGTGCAGATATAAAACAGAAACACTGCAAAAGCAACATTGTAAATCGTCACTCATTAGTAGCGTCGTGATAAAATCGTGTAGCTGTCACATAAACTAACCACTGTGTCATCTGGTATCTCACTGAAAGTACTTTAAATCCAGAATATATTTTCAAGTAAACCAAAATGTTGCATTAAAATCTCATTAGCAGTACTGGTAAATGTTCTAAGTATGTAAGCCTTATAGTCGTTCCATAATTGTGCAACTAACAAGCAAGAATGTACACACACAATAACACTGTGACGTCTGTTCACTATAACAATGCATTCGTCATTTCTGTTTAAATAAGTTCTCTTGGTTCTTGATTGGATATTTAACTTCAAACATTGTTGTATGTTAACAGATTCTAAGTCTGACAAAGCATATTAGTAATGTGAAGCGAAAAATTTTATGGCAAAGACTAAGTTAAAAAGCAGATTATCTTTCAATAAACGGTTTTACATGTGAAATGTGGTGTAAACCTTTACTCTTCCTATTACGCAGGGTTTCAACTTCAACGCAATTATCATTCTGTAAGGTCCATTGTAAACTAGAAAGAATTTGTGACTCAAGTGTTTCTTCTTATGTGACAATGAATGAGCTTTAATGAGAACTTTCTGACCAATATACAACTTCTTTGCATTTGCTTTACCGTGTAGTTTTCTCCTTTTGTCTGCTGCAGATTTTATATTTTTAAGAGCCAAATCAATTATGTCTTTGTGTCGAAGTTTACGTGTATTCGGGAAAGGTACAAGCTCTCTGATTCTGTTCGGTGGTTCTTCATTCTTCAGTACAAGAGTAGGTGGTAAAGCAGTGGAGTCGTGTGGCATTTCATTCAGCACGTTTTGAAATAAGTGTAAATATCTCTTCGAATTCGCTTTTCCATATTGTTAAAATAACAAGTCGTTCGAAGAATATGATAACATTTTCGTGGGCCAAAATGTGCGTAGCTGAAATGAATGTACCAAATGAGCTTATTAAAAAAATCGTCTGGAATGCAAAGTACCCATAGCTTGTCATCAACAGTGCAGCGTTTGAAGAGTATGTTGTTTCTAACCAGGTAATAATGCCGAATCTGAGTGTGTGTCTTTTCATGCCATTTACTTTTGATGTCTTTCCAAATCGGGTCTTTATCTTGTTCATGAGCAATGTCCTTTAAAGATGCGGTGATGAAGTTTTCAAATGCTACTTTCTGAATGTAAAGAATACTGAAATTTTTCTCAATGTTGCCTTCTGTGTTACTTTTCTCAAGCCCAGCCGGTGCGCGTGACAGCGCGTCCGCAACAATGTTCTCCTTGCCGGGAATGTAGACTATTGTGAAGCGGAATTCTTGCAGAAACAATGCCCAACGTTTTAACCTGTCATGATTTAATTTTGAAGACATAAGAAATTGTAATGCACGACGATCACTGTATACTTTTACGTGCTTACCAGAAAGAAAGAAACGGAATTTGTTAAATGCCCAAACGATAGCTAAAGCTTCTAATTCAGTAACGGAATAATTTTTTTCAGATTTTGTTAGCACTCGGCTAGCAAAAGCAATGGTTTTCTGAACAGTAATGTCATTTTCTATGGCTTCTTGAAATAAATGGGCACCAATACCGACTTTAGAAGAATCCATGCTAAGGCAGAAATCTTGTGACAGATCTGGATGGCGCGTGAAGTAACGCTTCTTTCAAAGAATTGAATTCCAACTGTGCTTGTTCGTCCCAGTTCCAAACAGTATTTTTTCCAGTGAGAGAACAAAGTTTTGGTGTAACAAGAATTTGCATATTCAGAAAACGATGGTAAAAATTTACGAGACCTAGAAAATTGCGGACTTGTTTTTTTGTGGATGGAACTGGAATGGCTCTTATTGCTTCTAACTTTTCAGGATCCGGCTGAATGCCTTCAGAAGAAATAATATGTCCCAAAAACTTCACCTTTGTCCTACCGAATTCAGATTTTTCCAAGTTAACTGTAATTCCAGATTCTGCAAAAATACGTAACAAACTGTTGAGGATGCGATTGTGTTGTTCCCATGAGGCTTCTGCTATCAGAATATCGTCCACATTTAAGGTGATGTGACGTTTTAAGAACTCAGGTAATACGGAATTTAGCCCGCGAATGAATGCTGCCGAAGAAATGTTCAAACCAAAAGGAAGTTTCCGAAACTGATAACAAACGCCGAAACAAAGAAAAGCTGTGTATTTTCTACATTCTGGATGAAGTCCGATCTGATAAAAGCTGGATCTGAGATCAATGGAAGACAACACTTTTACACCATTAAAATTTTGAAGAAGTTCTTCCATCGTCTGCGGCCTGTCTGTTTCAGGAATAATGATAGTATTGATTTGTCTCGAATCTAAGACAAGCCTGATCGATTCATTTTTCTTCTCAACAACATGTAATGGATTGTTGTATGAGCTTACTGCAGGCTCAATAATGCCCTCATTAAGCATAGATTGTATTTCTGTTCTAACACGGTCCCTATAATGTGCTGGAATTACGTATGGTCTAACACAAAATTTAGTATGCTCACGAACACGAAATTGGTATTGAAATCCCTTGATTGTTCCTGTTTTGTAAGTAAAAACTGTGGAATGTGCTTGTAAAATCTCAAAAAGGTCCTGCCTATCAGTGTCATTACAATTCTCAATTGTTTGAAGTTTATTCTGAATTAACTCATTAATTTCAAATATGCCGTCGATATCATCCCTGTCAGTACTTGCAGAGCGATTGTTAGTGTCTAGTTCCGTAGAAAATTCCGAACTGTTGTCTAACAGAAGGTAAAGCCGATTAATTTCCTCGTCATGGTTTGAGAGCCAATCTTCAAATTTCAAAGCTATTGACTTACCTTCCTTCTCTAAACTTATTTCAGCATCGTGAAAGTTTAAGATTGCTTTGTATTCATTCAAAAAGTCTACTCCCAGTATAATTTCCGTCGACCATAATGGAACAATAAGAAAGTTCATAGATAAGCTGTGGCTTTGACAAAATAATTCTAAATTGGTTTGTTGGCGTACATCTACACTTTTTCCAAAGATTGCACCTTGTAATTTAACCATACCTAACGGAAGTGTGAGACAATCGTTCGATTTGTTGCATTTGCTAAAGGCTGTTTCACTAATTACTGAAATGGGACTGCCAGAGTCAAGTACTGCCGTAAATTTTACGTCATTTACAGTAATGTGAATCACAGGATATGCAATGTTGTTATGTTTTACGTCGTGTTTCTGGAGTAAGATGTCCCTACTGTCTTCCATTTTTACGCAATTACTAGCTACGGCAGCTGCGTCGTCAGTTTCATACGTACGTTTCGTGGCTGCCAGCGGTATGAGTCATTGCCTATTGTCTCTTTGTTGGCGCGCGTCGTTATTGGGATTTGGAGACCTAACTTCTACAAATTCACCTCCTCGAGAGGGCCCTGCTCTGTTTGAATCCCGCCAGTTCTGATGCAATTCAGGTCTGTCGTTACGATCATATCGTCTGTCGTCATGTCGGTAGATGCCATAGTTTCTTTCTTGTCGGTCACGTGGTGGAGAATTTCTCCCTGAATCGTAACTGCGCGCTGGACCGTTGCGTCTAAAGTTATTCTGTCTCCCTTGATAATAATTATTTTGGTTCCCAAATTGTCTGTTTCTCTGATTGTCTCTGTGATAGTCATTACCGCGGAGAGGTGATCTTTCCCTGTAATTATTACTACCCTTCCAACGGTTGTCATACGGGTGGTGTCTGTTTGGTCACGATTTACGTTGTAAGAATAGGCTTGTCGTGTCCAGTTATTGCTTCTGTCGTCACGGAATTGTGACGGATGTGACCTGTAGTGATTGTTTTCCTGTTTTCGCATCCCGCGACTGTCAGTGTCAATTTCTAATTCTTGTAAGAGTCCTGAAAAGCTTCAATGTCGTCTTTGCAACGTCCTGCCAAAATAATATGTCGTAAATGTTCAGGTAATTTGATTAAGCAAATGCGGATGAGTTCTGAGGGGCTGTATGGGTTTGAAAGATACTGATTCTTATGCAACATGTCTTCAAAATATTTCATAAGACTGGAAAGTTCAGATTGTTCGAAACGTTTCATCATTATGATGCTATGTTTTACTCGATCTTGTGTAGCTTGAGCCCAATACGCTGAGAGGAAGGCATGATAAAATTCTCCTTCACTGTGACAATCGTGAATGACCGATCGCATTCTTACAGATGGTTCATTCTCCAAGTAGCCACACATAAATTCTAACCTGTGCTCCAATGACCAGTTGGGAGGAAAACAATGAGAAAATTGATGAAGCCATGCTTGTGGATGAATGTCTTTGTCAGAATTCTTAAATGTTTTGAATTTACGTGTAGTAATGAACAGCTTATAGTCAAAATCATCATGTCGGCGAGTCGCATGTCGGTCATTGTTACGTCGTGTCGGCGGTTCAATCTCAAAATTCGGTGCACATTGCCAATTTCTTTCATAATTTCCGAAATGCGCTGTGTTATTATTTTGTGGCTGTTCCGTATTTCTATGTCCCTCTTCCCGTATTGGAGCGCGAGTGTCCTCTGAAATATTTAATTCTTGTATTACCTGCGTCAACTGATCTTGTACTTCCCGGATTTCTCTTTTGTACTGTGTATTGAACTGATTTTTATTTTGTTTGAATTTTCTAATTTGTTCATACTCTTCTGTGTCAGTGAAGACTACCGGTTTTGTGTCATTCAGATTATCATCTACCTTCGTAGATAAATTAGTGAACTGATCCGAAAGTTCGGCTACTTTCTCCGATAGTGTACTTATTTCCTCAGTGTGTTTTTCTGAACCAAGTTTCAGAGTATCTACTGTGTCCTTTAAGTTTTCCTGAGTTTTTGCAAGTTGCGTAACCGAATCGGTAGATGCAACTGAGTCAAATTTAGCTTGCAAGGTCTCATGATTTTCATGAACAATAGTTTGCAGTCCTTTTATGGCTGCTTCGTGATTCTGTAATGCATTTTCATGCCGCGAAAAAATAGGTTGAAAATGCTCACAAATTTGAGTTTTTACGTCATTACCGGCTTTTTGACATTTCGATTCAATGTTATGTGACTCGGTAGTTAAATCTTCACGTGTTTGTTCAAGTGTGGTGTCTAACTTCCGAAGATTTTGTTCCATTGTGTCTAACTTTTGAAGATTCTGTTCCATTGTGTCAAACTTTTGAAGATTTTGTCCCATTTGTTGCATTAATTGTAATAACAATGCTTTAGTGTCTGGAATCTGTTCCTCTACGCTTTTCGGCAGTGCATTTGCACCGGCAACATTCACATTTTGACAAGCAGAAAATATGTCTTGACTCATTTGAGAAAACGGTGAGGACCCAAAACCTGAATCTGCAGTATTTGCAAGATTGTGTCCTGTCATTTCGTATTCCTTAGGCGAGCTGTTGCCGACCGATCGATCGATAATGCTTCCCTGTTCACTACCTGTTTCACTGCCTACGCCATTGTTTGCCGCCCGCTCCATTTCCCTATGCACAATTACCAAATTACTACTTTGAATGTCTGTTAATTCATTACACAGTGGTGCTGATAAGCTACGTTCGTCGTCACTATTATTTCTCAGTTTACTTTGCAGCCTCGTGTTACGTTTTTCACACGCCATTATTGTCACAATAATTCACACGATAACACAGAAAAGCACAATTTGAAGAGCAAAAATAAGAGAACACATTAACATAGCACTGAAAATAACATCTAGTTAATTGCAGCTGCGAAACACTTGGTGCAAATCTACATGCATGCCACAACTGTTTTACTGTACAACAATGAAAGACTGCAACTACAAAGGAGATTCTCTCTACAATTACGCGCTAGCAATAAACAAAAGCTACACTAATTACACAAACTACAAGAAAAAAATCAGAAGATTCCAGTGAGGTATCCTCGGCTAAGGGTCGCCATATGAAACGTCCGCTTTGAACAATTGTACAAGACTGTGCTTAAACTGACATACAATATTTTTAGCGCAACGCAATCTGACTTTCAGAAATCCCTACAAAAGAATGGCCCTGACTAACATTAACGTATACCTTTCAGAAATCACTTACCTCACAAAAATCTTCATTACTCGAACTACTGCAGTACAGCGAGCGCCACTACTGCCAGCTAAATAAAAGATTCAAACTACGGAAGGCACTAACTACTGATAGGCATAGTTAGCAAATGAAAGATTTTAATAGAGAACAAACAATGTATTTACCTTAATAGTCATAATATATATAGCAGTTCATGACAAATTACAAAACTCCGCCATCTCTCTCCCCACATCCACCACTGCTGGCGGCTCACCTCCAACTGCGCAACGCTACGCGCTGTTCACATCCAGCTGCCACTGCCCAACACTACAATGGCAGACAACAATGCAAAACTAGCCACAGACTGCACACAGCACAGCCAGTGATTTTCATACAGAGATGGCGTTACCAATAAAAAAACCTAAACAGCCTACTTACACATTGAATCCTAAGTTGCGGAATTTGCATTTCATGAGTGAATAATATCAACTGTGATAAGGGAGGTAAAATCTAGTCCAGTCAAGGAAATGACTTAAGTGAGCTCTTCAGTTCATTACAAAATTTCTTGAAATTTATTTTGACCTGGCTACAAATCAACTACAGTCATTGTCAATTACTCAAAATGACAGTCTCAATCGCCTTAGTTTATTTTGCTGCCAACCGGGTTCAAGCCACGATGGGTTCATCTTCAGGGATATTTACACTGTAAAGTTATAATATTGGTAAGTAATCATGTACGTAATCTACAAGCTGTTATTCAAAGTTACATAAATAAATAGATTTTAATACCCATTTGGTCGCTCGCTGGAGTTGTCACCCTGCCTGTGCACGGTTGGTAACTATGCATGGTTGGCTCTCTGCATGAGCTTAAATAAAGGCCAACAACACGTGGACAGACGGTAACGCCCTCCACGGTGACCAATGGTAGTTACATGGTTAAGCAAGAAATCGTAAATTTTAAAGTTTGTTCCAGCTGTAATGTAAAACGTAATAAATTTAATTAGTTATTTATTGTGATTCTTGAGTTTCTCCCGGCGTATTTGATAATCAAAATATCCACGGGTGTACTGCCGGTCCACAGTGTCCAACGGGAACAATATTTCGGCGATCATACATGTCGCCATCATCAGGTGATGACACCCGTGAATATTTTGATTAGTTATTTATTATTTATTATGTTTTACATTACAGCTGGAACAAACTTTAAGATTTACGATTTCTTGCTTAAGCATGTAACTACTATTGGTCACCGTGGGGGGCGTTACCGTCTGCCCACGTGTTGTTGGCCGTTATGTAAGCTCATGCAGAGAGCCAACCATGCATAGTTACCAACCGTGCACAGGCAGGGTGACGACTCCAGCGAGCGACCAAATGGGTATTAAAAGCTATTTATTTATGTAACTTTGACTAATTGCTTGTAGATTACGTACATGATTACTTGCCAATATTGTAACTTTACAATGTAAATTGCCCTGAAGATGACCCCATCGCGGCTTGAAACCGGTTGGCAGCAAAATAAAGTTATACGATTGTGACTGTAATTTTGAATAATTGATTGTAAGTAAATTAATCGCTGTTATCTCCAGACAAATATGTTGTCTAAAAATTTACAGTCATTGTTGTCAGCACAGAATGTCAAAGAAACGCATGCAAATGAGAATCCACTGATGAACGTGGATAAGGAAAACTGATCATTAATACGAACTTCTATATCATGAAGGCCCTAACATGCTAGAGCTACTAATTACGCTCACACTACCGTCACTGCGATGTGAGCAAGATGGCGATACCGTGCCTGACTGCCGTTCAGTACATCGCTAGAATTACTCTGCTGAGGAGGAGTCTGCTGTTCCAGCTGGGGGTGCAGCTTTCGGAGTAACGATCCGATGTGTTCACTGCCAACTCGAGGGTCTAAGTTGATTCTTTCTAGTCAGTACAGAACTTATTGCAAACCTTACTTCTGTTCAAAATCTCGGCAAGTACTCCCCTCAAGGGGGGTAGGACGTCAAACGGGCCGCCTTGGAGCAGGAGAGGACCCACAGGACATTTTAATTTCCACTGTCTATACCATTACAAATAATTTCATAAGACTTTGTCAGCATGGCAAGGAAGGATTCAGGATTCGCACTCATAGCAGTGAAAGTTCAAAAACATAACAAAATAAATTTTTTTACATGTGAATTTTCATCATTTTTTCGCATACTATTGGCTGTATTTGTTGCTACATCTACACTTTTCTGCATAAGTAAGAGCGATTGTTTGAAGAATTTTGTACAGCATACAAACCAAATTGATTTTATACTGATAGAAGAAAGATGCAGGAATGGAATCAAGAAGGTGCACACATTACCAGGTGCAGATATTAATAGTGACCACAACTTACTTATGGCAGAAATAGAAATAAGAATGAAAAAACTGAAGAAGGCGACCATGGTGAAGAAGTGGGATTTAGAGAAGATCCAACAAAGAACAAATTACAGAAATGCTGTCTCGGGAGTTTCTAAAGACATTAAGAGACAAAGAACCACCTGATAATGCCAACGAGTACTGGAATATGCTGAAAGAAGGAATCATTAAAGCAGGACAAAAAAATATAGGATATGTAAAAGGGAAAAGGTAAAAAAAGACCATGGGTCACGCAAGAAATGATTTCCAAGATGGAGGAGAGAAGAAAATTGAAAAACAAGAACACTGAAGATGCAAGAAAGATATACTGAAGGTTAAATAATGAACTGCGAAGAGAAACAGAGCAGGCTAGGAAAAAATGGCTAAAAGAGAATTGTGATGAAATTGAAGAACTGGACAGGACGGGAAGATATGACTTACTATACAACAGAGTAAAGACTATGATATGGGAACAAAACAGAGCAGGAAGTGCTACTATGGAAATTTTGAGTAAAGCCGAAGAGGTAGTGTACAAAGATCGTGACGATGTCCTCCAGAGTTGGGAAGAATATCTAAAAGAGCTATATGACACAAATAGCAAACCAGAAACTCTGGAACTTAAATCACACAACAGTGTAAGTGATGACGAGAAAAGACCAACCATCATAATGGAAGAAGTAAAGTCTGCCATACCTGCAATGAAAAATGGCAAAGCCATAGGTACAGATATAATACCGGGAGAAATACTAAAATGCTTGAACCAAGATGGAATAAGAGAAATATTGAGGTTATGTAATAAAATATATAACAGTGGTGAATGGCCTGAGGACTTTCTGACAACAGTAATGATTCCATTACCGTAAAAACAAGGAGCCAAGAAATGCAGCGAGCACAGGACAATCAGCCACATTTCACATGCAGCCAAAGTGATGTTAAGAATAATTAATAAAAGACTTGAAAAAGTAATGGAGGAGAATCTTGGCGAGGAGTCTTGGCTTTAGACGGTATACGGGCACCAGAGATGCAATAGGGCTCCAACAAATCTTGGGAGAAAGTTATATTGAAAAAGGAAGATACCTATATATGTGCTTCATCGATCTAGAAAAGGCATTTGACAGTTTGGTTTAGGACAAGCTGGCGACTATAATGAGGGAAAAGAGAGTGGACTGGAAAACCAGAAGACTTATAAACTCATTATATCTTAATCAAAAAGTTTCAGTTAAAGTGAGAGGAGAAAGTACAAACTGGATCAGACTAGGAAAAGGAGTAAGACAAGGATGCTGTCTATCACCTACTCTTTTCAACCTCTACTTGGAAATTATGATTGACCAATGCTCATTAGATGACAAAGGAGTAGAAATTGGAGGAAGAAGAGTATGGTGTTTGAGGTTTGCTGTTGACATGGACCTTCTAGCCACAAGGGAAAAAGAATTACAGGATTTGATGGACACCATTGCAACTAACGTAAAAAAAATGGAATGAAAATTAACACAAAGACAGAAAAGTATTGGCACTATGGAAAAAAAAGGAAATGAAAATTATGCTGAATGGAGAAATACTAGAAAGGGAGCAAAATTTTAAGTATCTTGGAAGCAGGATGGAAACCGACTGGAAGTGCACCACAGAAATTAAAACAAGGATAGCAATGGCAAAAGAGGCGTTTTATAAGAAAAGGAGAGTTTTCTGCAGCGGTGTGGACAGAGAACTCAGAAAGAAAATCATAAAATGTCTTGTATGGAGTGTTCTTCTATATGGCGCTGAAACATGGACTATGAGGAAAAAAGACAGAGAAAGGCTGGAGGCTTTTGGACACGGCGGAGGATGGAAAGAATAAGTTGGATGGACAGAGTAAAAAATGAAGAGGTACTGAGAAGAGTGGGAGAGAAAAGACAGTTACTAGATGTAATAAAGAGAAGAAAAAGAAATTGGACTGGGCATATATTAAGAAAGAAACTGTTAAAAATATGGTTCAAATGGCTCTGAGCACTATGGGACTTAACATCTGTGGTCATCAGTCCCCTAGAACTTAGAACTACTTAAACCTAACTAACCTAAGGACATCACACACACCCATGCCCGAAGCAGGATTCGAACCTGCGACCGTAGCGGTCATGCGGTTCCAGACCGAAGCGCCTAGAACCGCACGGCCACACCGGCCGGCTAAAGACTGTTTTAGAAGGTTATGTAGAAGGGAAAAGGAAGCGAGGAAGGAAGAGTTTCCAGATACTGGATGACATGATGGACGGTACAACATACAGCAGCCTTAAGAAGGAAGCAATGGATAGCACAAAATGGAGAGGCAAAGGACCTGATAATACAGCAGATAACTGATGGTGATGATGACAAACCATACTTACAAGTTTATGAAACTCTAGAGTTAATTTATGAAAAAAAATGAATGAGCTGCTATATTTTAAACTTCATGTTTAGAAAAAATTCAAGTTTTATAATTAATTATCTCAACGTTTTACTACAGTGTTTAATATATTGGGAAAATTCAAGACATTCATTCAATTGTAATTATGGTTTGTATGCTGCGCAAAATTCATCGAAGAATCTCTCTTCCTTATGAAGGAAAGTGTACCTACAGCAACAAATGCAGCCAATAGTAAGTGAAAACTGATGAAATTTCACATGCAAAAATAATTTATTTTGTTACGTTTTCGAACTTTCACTGCTATGAGTGTGGATCCTGAATCCTTCTCCGTCATGCTGACAAAGCTGTATGAATTTATTTGTAAAAGTATAGACAGTGGAAATGAAAATTACCTATGGTGCCTGTCCTGCTCCAAGTCGGTCCGTTTGACGTCTTACCCCAGTGAAAAGTTGTGTCGACCCTCCAATGGAGTGATTGTTTCCTTAACAAAATATTCCACTGAGAAATGAATAATCTCGATTTTCTCCCCTCTTCTCTAAAACTTTGACCTGTATTAGCTTCACATCAGTTTCGCCATTTTGTGCCCTCTGAAGCAGCAGACAGCCTCACATCACATCACAAGCCCTCAGAAGGGCTGAAAATTTGTGCTTGAGGCTAGCCGCCAACGCTGCGGTACCTTCTGAATCTGCAGTATGGCAGAGCTGTTTGGCTTCTTTTTTTTCCAAAAGGCGGGAGATTTTTATCAGTTGAACGCACTTTCCTGAACATAGTCCAAATAAATACCTGCGGTTGGCAGAGTTCCGTGATCCGGAACAAAGGCTCTCAGCTCAATGGACATATCCAAGACACTGCGAAAGTGGCTAGCTCCCCTGCTCACATTTCCGGGAAGAAAGGCCACATTCCGTCCCTCGCCCCACAGGATCCGCTTTTCGCGCGCCACTTGTGACTCCTGTCCTACAGCTACAGCACTGCTCAGTTTTGAAGTCCAGCCAGGAAAGCAATATACCTAAATAAAAGAACGTTAAAAAGTAGTAAATAATGTTAGTGCATACAATCACTGTAATCTCATTAATCCTTCTAAAATTTTATGCTGACAGATCCTGTCTAATTCAGGCAGTCGAATTATTTATGTGAACAAATGAGAAGAGATGAACCGAATGACTCGTCGCATTTCAAGGTGAATGAAGATGATAGAAATTTTGTTGGTTAATTGCAAATAGCTGAGTAATCGCAATAGTACTGTTTACTAATGAAGCATCGACAGAATTGGCTACCCTTCTTGCTCACCAAGATCCCCACACCTTACCAATTTAGACCACTGCCTTCAGTGACGTTTGAAAGGCGAAGGCCACAAAGAGAAAGTAAAGACACGAAATGATCGTTTGGATTATTGAATAGCGCAGCGGTCATAAAAACAGACAATGAAGATCTCAAAATATCTATACGTGGTGCTGACAAGAGAATTCAAAAGTGCATTCAAGCCGGAAGCGGGATTTATTATAACCAACATTGCACTTAATCATTTGCCGTTGCTTAACACTTTGTCTGAGTATTTACGCTACTGGGCATTAAAATTGCTACACCAACAAGAAATGCAGATGATAAACGGGTATTCATTGGACAAATATATTGTACTAGAACTGACATGTGATTACATTTTCACGCAATTTGGATCCATAGAACCTGAGAAATCAGTACCCAGAACAACCACCTCTGGCCGTAATAACGTCCTTGATACGCCAGGGCATTGAGTCAAACAAAGCTTGGATGACGTGTACAGGTACAGCAGCCCATGCAGCTTCAACACGATACCACAGTTCATCAAGAGTAGTGACTGGCGTATTGTGACGAGCCAATTGCTCGGCCACCATTGACCAGACGTTTTCAGTTGGTGAGAGATCTGGAGAATGTGCTGGCCAGGGCAACGGTCGAACATTTTCTGTATCCAAAAAGGCCCGTACAGGACCTGCAACATGCGGTCGTGCATTATCCTGCTGAAATGTAGGGTTTCGCGGGGATCAAATGAGGGGTAGAGCCACGGGTCGTAACACATCTGAAATGTAACGCCCACTATTCAAAGTGCCGCCAATACGAACAAGAGGCGACCGAGACGTGTAACCAGTGTCATCCCAAACCATTACGCCTGGTGATACGCCGGTATGGCGATGACGAATACACGCTTCCAATGTGCGTTCACCGCGATGTCACCAAACACGGATGCGACCATCATGATGCTGTAAACAGATCCTGGATTCATTTGCCATCGTGCACCCAGGTTCGTCGTTGAGTACATCATCGCAAGCGCTCCCGTCTGTGATGCAGCGTCAAGAGTAAGCGCAGCCATGGTCTCCGAGCTGATAGTCCACGCTGTTGCAAACGTCGTCGAACTGTTCGCGCAGATGGTTGTTGTCGTGCAAACGTCCCCATCTGTTGACTCAGGCATCGAGACGTAGCAGCACGATCCGCTACAGCCATGCGGATATGATACCTGTCATCTCGACTGCTAGTGATACAATGCCGTTGGGATGCAGCACGGCGTTCCGTATTACCCTGCTGAACCCACAGATTCCATATTCTGCTAACAGTATTGGATCTCGACCAACGCGAGCAGCAATGTCGCGATACGATAAACCGCAATCGCGGTGGGCTACCTTTATCAAAGTCGGAAACGTGATGGTACGCATTTCTCCTCCTTATGCGAGGCATCACAACAAGGTTTCACCAGACAACGCCGGTCAACTGCTGTTTGTGTATGAGAAATCGGTTGGAAACTTTCCCCATGTCAGCACGTAGTACGTGTCGCCACCGGCGCCAACCTTGTGTGAATGCTAATCATTTGCATATCAGAGCATCTTCTTCCTGTAGGTTAAATTTCGCATCTGTAGCATGTCATCTTCGTAGTGTAGCAATTTTAATGGCCAGTAGTGTATATAGGTGACATTCTAACAGCGATTTCTCCTTAACCATTAAAGATGTAGCACGTGTTGCACTCATGTTTCACTGGAATTACTCTACATTGTGTGGTGTCACCGCCAGACACCACACTTGCTAGGTGGTAGTCTTTAAATCGGCCGTGGTCCGGTAGTATACGTCGGACCCGCGTGTCGCCACTATCAGTGATTGCAGACCGAGCGCCGCCACACGGCAGGTCTAGAGAGACTTCCTAGCACTCGCCCCAGTTGTACAACCGACTTTGCTAGCGATGGTTCACTGACAAAATACGCTCTCATTTGCCGAGACGATAGTTTAGCATAGCCTTCAGCTACGTCATTTGCTACAACCCAGCAAGGCGCCATATTCTGTTACTATTGATATTGTGAATCATGTACCGTCAAGAGCGACGTTCATCATTAATGGATTAAAGTTAAGTATTCCACCAGCTACGTCCGTTTTTTCTAAATTCTAATTTCCTTGTCCTGTTCCAGACCTTATGCCAGCCTGCATGAGCTGAAACGCGTGCATTTTGACCACCTTTAGTAAAACGGTGTTGGCTTTCTTTCCAACCACAACATTGGCGACGAGGCAAAACCGCGTTCTTCTCTAAACTGCCCTGATTTACTTGTGTAATGGCTTCGCCACAATCTCCAGGCGTACTGTCCGAATTTTATCGCTTACAGAATCAGCAGACGCCTGCATTACTGGATGCCCTTGGACTGATCGTCCAGGGTCAACGTGCGATGCAAAACGATGCAGCAGCAGCCGCTCCACCGCTAATGCAGCCACAACACGCAGTTGCACCAACTTTTCGAGCTTTTGATGCTGCACTGGAAAGCTGGACGGAGTGGTCACGCCAATTTGGATTCCATCTCGCCGCCTACAGAATTCAAGGTAACGAGCGGCAGCCTTGTCTCTTATCATCGGTCGGCATACAAACGTACCATGTGATAGTCAAATTATTTCCCCGACGCGACGTAGCAACTCAGTCCTACGAAGAAATTTTGTCTGCTTTAGATGCATGTTTAACAAAATCAGTCAATGTACTTGCGAAAGGGTGTACCTTCTTTCGTACAAAACGTATGGCAGGTCAGACTAATGGGGAGTGGGTTGCAACCTTGCAAGGCCTTATTAGGGATTGTGCTTTTGAGTGTCAATGTGGACTCCCTTATTCAGATAATATGGTACGTGATGCAATTGCACAGAACTTTTCTGATGTTCATATAAGGGAACAGATTTTGAAACTAGTCAATCCCTCCCCTCAACAAGTGATGGACATATTGGATCGGCAGGACACACTTGACTTTGCTCAGGAATCATTTGAAACTTTGTCACCCATGTGTCAGGTTAACCGGCCCGCCTGGCGAGCTGCACAGAACAGTAAACAGTCCTCGCACCTGGCCGCGCCGCTGCCGCCAGGCTCTCAGCGTGCCCCGCCGGCAAGCAAATGCAGTGCTCAAATCCTGCCCGTGGTGTGCTACTAGACATTCGCGTGAGAATTGCCCGTCACGCCAAATTATTTGCTTTTATTGTAATCAAAAAGGACATGTTCAGAGTGTTTGCCAGAAAAAGATCAGATCGAAAGCTCAAAACCATTCCAGGCCCTTTCCTTCGCGCCAGAATCGGAATCGAATCAAGGATACTCAGGCTCGCGAAACTTCGCCCATAGAAATTCATGTAGTTCATTCCACTCCGCTCAGTGGCACTCTCTCTAACAGTGACTGTGTTCGTCCCGCAAATAGTGTGCGTTGACATCGTCGGAACTCCCATCAAGTCGCAAGTGATTTTGTGCCAGTGTCAGTTCACATTGCACGAGGCAGTCGCTCTTGTCGTCTGCAGGACAATAAACTTTTAGTAAACTGAGACATTAACGGCAAAGTGATACCATTCCAGCTCGATAACAGAGCTGCAGTTTCATTGATCGATCAAGACATGTACAAACAGCTGGGCACACCTCCGTTGCGTGCCGCAAATGTTAAGTTAAATAGTTATTCAGGTCAAAATATCCCTGTGTTAGGATAGTGCAGCCTTCTTACAACATACAAAGGACAAACAAAACTTGTGTCATTTAATGTCCTTCATTCTTCTTCTGCAGTCAACTTTTTTGGTTTCGATTTATTTCAGTTGTTTAACTTGTCTATAGTAAATCAGGTCCTATCAGTGAACCAGACTGTGCCTTCAGACAGTGTTTCTCGTCTATGTGAAGAATTTGGAGACATTTTTTGCACTGGGCCTTGGTTGCGCTAAGAACTATAAAGCACATTTGGAACCGAAAGTAAACGTGCAACCGAAATTTTTCAGAGCGCGCAATGATCCCCACGCATTGCGTGATGAGGTCGCAAAAACATTACACGATTTGGAATCATCAGGTGTAATTGCACGTGTGAAGGCTTCTCTCTGGGCATCACCCTTAGTAATTTTGCCAAAACCTTCTGGAAAATTGAGACTTTGTGTGGACTTCAAGGCAACAGTGAATCCACAACTATTGATTGCAACTTTTCCTTTACCCCGCCTGGAAGATCTTTTTGACAAACTGTGTCCGTGTAAATATTTTTCGAAGTTGGACGTAGCAGATGCGTACTTGCAAATACCGGTGGACGAAGGATCCCAGCGCGTTTTGGTGGTTAACATGCATCTTGGTTTGTTTCGATTCAAACGACTGCCATTCGGGTGTGCATCCGCCCCTGCATTGTTTCAGCAATATCTACAAACTGTTTGTGCGTCGGTCCCTGCTGCAGCAAACTATCTAGACGATATTGTGATCTCCGGAAAGACGGAAGAAGAACATTTAGCCAATCTCAGAACATTATTTCGGGTCTTGCGACAAATGGTCTTCGCTTGCGGAAGGACAAATGTGTGTTTTTTGCTCGTGACTTGCCATACCTGGGACATGTAATCAATGCCCAAGGCATATATCCCAGTGCCAAGCACCTCCGTGCCATACAAGACTTGCCTTCGCCGCAGAATTTGAAGCAGCTACAGTGTGCTGGGAAAAATCAACTATTATCATAAATATATCCCATACGACTCTTCCATTTCAGCTCCGCTTCATCGCTTACGCTGTAAAGGTGTTCCGTTCGTCTGGACGACGGAATGCGAACGCGCCTTTCGCCAGTTGAAATCGGCGTTGCTTTCCAATACTTGCCTTACGCCATTCGATCCCCGGAAGCCCCTTTTGTTGATGGTGGATGCATCGGGTTTCGGGATCGATGCTGTGCTTGCGCACAAAGATGGACCTCACGATCGCCCTCTTGCCTTTGCGTCCAAATTGCTCTCGTCTGCGCAAAGAAATTATTCACAGATCGAGAAAGAAGCATTGGCTCTCGTATTTGGTGTTACAAAGTTTCATGATTTCTTATATGGTCGTCACTTTACCATCATCACAGACCACAAACCTTTGACATCGCTTCTTCATCCGACCAAGCCTGTACCTCCACGCACAGCGCAGAAATTCATTCGCTGGTCTATTTTCCTCTCGCAGTACCGCTACGATATCTCGTATTGGTCCACTGCTAAGCACGGAAACGCCGATGCGTTGTCCCGTATGCCTGTTGCTGAGGATAGAGCATTCGATTCCTCCGAACTTGCTTGCATGTTCATTGATTCGGAAACCGATGACGTGGTCGAATCGTTTCCGATTGATTTTCGTCGTGTAGCTACAGCCACAGCTGCCGACCCTGTCCTTGCTACCGTTCTGCGTTTTGTTGCTACACAATGGCCCTTGTCAAAGTCACGGATCGGGGATCCGTTGGTTCGCCGATTTTTTGCTCACAAGGAGAGGCTTTTTGTTCGACGTGGTGTTTTGCTGTTGCGTTCTGATAATGATCAGTCCAGGGTCGTAGTCCCACGTTCGTTACAGTCCTCTGTCTTACAGCTTCTCCACCAAGGACATTGGGGTATAGTGAGAACGAAACAACTTGCTCGTCAGCACTGTACTTGGTTCGGAATCGATGCCGCGATTACGAATATGTGCTCTTCTTGCATGGCGTGTGCCGAACAACAATCCGCACCACCGCGGAAATTCTTTGCATGGCCAAAAGCCATTCCCCTTGGCAACGCTTACACATCGATTTTGCTGGTCCATTCTGGAATGCTCGATGGTTGGTTGTGGTAGATTCATTCAGTAATTTTCCTTTTGTTGTCCAGATGTCTTCCACGACGTCATCTGCCACCATCCAAACGTTATCTGCTATCTTTTCCATTGAAGGTCTTCCATAGACTGTTGTTTCCGGCAATGGCCCACAATTCATGTCCGCAGAATTTCAGTCATTCTGCAAGGCCAATGGTATTCAACATCTGATGTCCGCGCCGTTTTTGCCACAGTCAAACGGTGCTGCTGAACGATTGGTCAGGACTTTCAAGTCACTGATGTTGAAGTTGAAGGAGTCGCATTCTCGGGAAGACGCATTATGGCTTTTTTTGTCCTCGTATCGCTCTCAGCCCCGAGATGGTCGCTTTCCGGCTGAGTTGCTCCACGGTCGTCATCATCGAACCTTGATGTCTTTGCTACATCCGCCGCATCAGGTTCCTGTGCAGCGGAAGACACCTGCTTTTGCTCCAGGCGACGTTGTCTACTATCGCCACTATCGAGGTTCACGTGTAACGCCGGGAATGCATATCCTCCTATTTCCATTGTACTATAATTTTTTTCCTTGTTTTGTAACCTCAAGATATGACATTTCTGCGTCTTTATATATTGTAATTGTTTTACTATTTGTATATATATATTTACGCATTTATGTCGATGTATAATTGGTTGTTTTGTAAATATTGTATTTTTACACTGAGTCTTGCCTAGGGAAAACTGTGCTATCGAACGAATACATCGATAAGTCGTGTGGAGAACCAAAGTGTTTAGGATCTTTGGTAGTGTTAACTCTGCCGCGTGGAGCGCGGGCAGAGCAGAGAGTGGTCTGGCTGGAGTAGAGCGGTGGAGCAGGTGTGTAGTGTGACGCTCCCGCGAGTTGCCGCGCTTTCGGGGTTGGGTAGCATGTAATTGCGCTCGACTTGCTATGATAGTTTCTGACACGGTGTCGCGTACGGGAAGCATTAGCTGGCGCATATCAAGAGCCCATTTCGCCTGGTGACCGTGTCGAGAAGAAGGCGCGCCAACATCCAGCTTCTGTAACAGCGACGGCCGACAATGAGTGACTGTCGCCACCTCCTCGATCGACGGCTTCAAACCTTCAGTCAACCAACAAGGAAGACTGGAAGCACGTAAAGTTTTAGAACTGTATGGCAGACCTCAGCTTTTCAAACTGTTCCATTTTCGTAACTATAATTACAGCGACTTAGCATGAACATTTGTTGCTCATTGTCCCAATTGCATTACCAAGCAGGGTCCCTTCCTTTTCCGGAACGAACCCGAGTGTCGTTGAAATTCAAGCGCCAGCATTAAAGTAATATTATTCCATTTCACTGCTTTAATTTCAAAGTTCAGTTAAAGTATTCATAGCTGGCTACAATATTTAGATTTCACAAGCACAAATTATGAGTGGGAGTTTTGTTACCATATTTTAGCTTACTTGTGACTACAGCTCAGCTTGGTACATACTAAATATTACTATTGTTAATTGTCCAGAATCATTTACTTCAAGTTCAAAGTTAAATCTCTTATTCCTAAATTGCGTAGATTCAAGTAGCTTTTGAAATGATTGTTGAGGTAGCCCGAGACTAAACTTATTTTACTGAATTTCGTAGTGCTTCAGAAGCAAAGCTCACTATTAACTTCAGTCACTAAATTAACTTTCAATTTTCCGGTTTTATTAGTTCTTTTGCTAAGTTAAGTCAGAATGTAGCGAAATTTATTACTTCTGACAAACTTTCAGTTTTCACACTACACGTGTCAACCTTCAGTTGCCACGCTTCTAGTGCTAATTATATGTGTAACCTTTCTTTTTCAGTTACTATGGTACTTGTCCATAGGACTGGCGACCGTAATATCCCCCAAATCTCAAATATCTAATTACTGGTAGTTGATTGTTAACGTAACGGCCGCACATTTACTTTCTTTATTAACTTTATCCGTTTTCAAAATTAATTTCCACCAGTTTCATTTGCATTTTTCCTTTCATTTAGATGTAACCTTTTCCTCTCTCTTTACCGACGTATTAACTTCGGTGACGATTGGTTTTCCCTAATTCCCATTAGGTACACACGGTTTAATTTTTCACTGTCATTAAGGTCGATAAGTGAGGGGGAGGTTACACACGGCGTTGGCTCGAAGGGCGCATTCTTCGCTGCCTCGGCCGCGCTATGTACCTGGTTTTGGGGGCCTGTAGTGAGGTGCGTCGGCATCTCAATCAGCTGCGCCTCTGTCGTCGCACGGGATCTGCCGCTCCCCGTCTGCTTTCAGCGACGGTGCCGTCTGGTCAGCGCCCTGGGGACCCATCTACTGGCTCGCCTCAGCCCCAGGTGTTACCGATGCTGCCTTCCATTTTGCCCCATGGCGACGCGCCGCCGCCGCCGCCTGTTCTCCCGCCGGCGACGCCCGCAGTGGACGCTTCGCTGCAGCCGCCGGGCGCCTCCCTGTGTCACGCGCCGCCGATCGCTTCCCGGGACCAGTTGTCATCCGACATGGAACTCTTGCCCGCTCCGGACGTTGTGTCGTCATCGCCCGTAGGGTGCCCCGGCCCGATGGAGGTCGACCCTTCGGCCCCTCCCGTCTCTGTACGGCCGCATACACCGCATGTTGGCGTGCACCCTGGAGCAGGTTTTCAGGCGTTTCCTAGCTCCCCGCGGTCCGAATGGTAGGGTGCGGGTGGCACAGCCTCGCCTGTTGTTAGGCTCCCCACCTCGTCGCATACGTCAATATGGGGTCCTCCTTACGGCGGGCGGAAGCCTTATGCGACCCCCGTACGCCGATTTGCGGGGGAGGAATGTGGTGTAACCGCCAGACACCACACTGGCTAGGTGGTAGTCTTTAAATCGGCCGCGGTCCGGTAGTATACGTCGGACCCGCGTGTCGCCACTATCAGTGATTGCAGACCGAGCGCCACCACACGGCAGGTCTAGAGAGACTTCCTAGCACCCGCCCCAGTTGTACAACCGACTTTGCTAGCGATGGTTCACTGACAAAATACGCTCTCATTTGCAGAGACGATAGTTTAGCATAGCCTTTAGCTACGTCATTTGCTACGACCCAGCAAGGCGCCATATTAAGTTACTATTGATATTGTGAATCATGTACCGACAAGAGCGACGTTCATCATTAATGGATTAAAGTTAAGTATTCCACCAGCTAAGTCCATTTTTTCTACATTCTAATTTCCTTGTCATGTTCCAGACCTCACGCCAGCATGCGCGAGCTAAAACGCGTGCATTTCGGCCTCCTTTAGTAAAACGGTGTTGGCTCTCTTGCCAACCTCAACACATTGTCGTTGTTGCAGTGGTCTGTTTTCCGATGCCTGATTTGATGCAGCTCTTCATACTGGTATATGTTGTTTAAGTCTCCCAATACCCATTCACCTACTTTAAGCTACCTCCATTTGTATCAGTCTACTAAATTCATGCTTAGGTTTCTCTCTACAATTTTAACCTCCCACTCTCTCATTAATTACCCAGCTGATACTTTCTTGATGCTTCAGGATCTGTCGTGTCAATCAAACTTTTAGTGGAGTTGTGCCATAGATTTCTTTCCTCCGTTTTTTTATTAAATGCCTTATCATTAGATGTACCCATCGAATATTCAGCATTCTTCTATGGAACTACGTTTAAAATGCATCTGTTCTGTCTAGCACGTAAATTTGTATTACACTTTAACAAATTCCTCTTTTTCAAAACTACTTTACTTTGTATTTGCCAGACTGCGTTTTATACCCTCTTTACTTTCAGCAATCATCAGCTTTTTTGCTCACCAAATATTTAAATGCATCTATTTATTTCAGTGTCCCATTTAACCATCTAATTACTTCCGCATCGCCTGATTTGACTCGACTACATTCCATTACCGATGTTTTACTTTTATTGTGATCCATCTTATAATCCATTTTCAAAATACTGTCCACTCCATGCATTTGCCCTTATAATTCTACACTACCTCCTCCTAAAATGTTTTCTGTTCCGCATGAAACATGTATATAAAGAAGAAAACGTCCTCGTGGCTCATCATGAAACAAGTAAGCGTATCGCATTACTTACATATACAGCACGATAAAAAAAATGGTTCAAATGGCTCTGAGCACTATGGGACTTAACATCTGTGGTCATCAGTCCCCTAGAACTTAGAACTACTTAAACCTAACTAACCTAAGGACATCACACACGTCCATGCCCGAGGCATGATTCGAACCTGCGACCGTAGCAGTCGCGCGGTTCCGGACTGCGCGCCTAGAGCCGCTAGACCACCGCGGCCGGCCTAGCACGATAGATTTTTGGAAGATACCAGTAGCCACCATGAAGCAAAGTGACGCGAAGGTGCCGTCAAACTGAAGTCTTTGACATGCGTCAGGTGTCAATTCGAACACTTCTAACTACTTTTGATTTCGACACATATCGTTCATTCCGGTTTTACTATTAGAGCAATTGGCGATACGTCCAAGGAATTTAATCATCTTCTGATAGCATCGCACCTGTTTCTTTCATAGACTGTGTCAAGTAAACTCTATTCACAAAGTTACAACCCTAACGTACGACAGAATTGTTCTCGACGTGAAATGGCAGTGCGCAACGAACAGACGCCATATGTCACTTTTAAGTGCTGGTCGTTTATTCTACACATGTCTCCTAAACTGAAAATTTAAGAAAAGAACGTGTGGCACTGTTGCCTAGTAGACCCCCGCCGACCTCTTCCGACGTCAAATAGCAAAGGCTTTCCCTTGCTAGCGAAAATGACACCTTTGTTTCGCAATGTGTATGTGTCGTGAATTCATCTGTTCAGTGTAGGCGAATGTGGTGAGTTCCTGTAAAGAGCAGTATGTAAACTTCCGTTCCCACTCCATGGTATATATCACTGACATTAACAGTCGCAAATTTATTTAAGGGAATTTGTAAATTACTTGTAGTGTAGAGCTCACACACTGGTTAATAAGGCACAGTCAAGAGCTTTGACCGTATGTTAGTCTATTCCCCTGGTTTGATTTAAATTGTTTGATTATCATTATATTTTAATTTAACGGTCTGAGACTGGTCAGTTCTCGTAATTCAGAAGGTGTAAGACAAATAAATATAATCTCTGCCTGACTATCATTTCAGTCCTCGCAGTAGCAGCTCGCTCTCAGGCTCGCGACTTCATTTGCACTACCATTTTCACTGCGGTCAAGTTCTTCTGGTTTGTTCGTCATGAAAAATACGAAAAACGTACTGTAATATAGTATCTGAAAAATAAATTTTTGCTAATTCACACCTTATGGTTAATTTTACCTAACTGAGCTATTTTCAAACCTGCTTTATTCATCACCAACATTAAACACGTATTCATGTGTCTCATACCGATTACTATAACATACGAACAATTCAAAATTCCGTTTGCATCCACCCGATTCCAACTAATCTCTATCACAACCAAAAATCGTATGCGCACTCGACTGAGAAACCGGTTTGTCAACACCAAAATCGCCTACGACTGTCTGGTCAGAGCCTCACAAAAGCGCAGAACGGATAACGTTAACCCTTGGATCACAACATTTTGACACAAGCGAACGACACTCTTAAAACAAAAATGCGACGCACTACGAAGAAATTATCCGATTGGGACGGAAATGATGTACGTGTACAGACAAACAAATTATTTCAATTTCAGAAAAAAGGATGATTTATTCAAAACAATGAGATTCAAATTCAGCAAGTCAACAGCGCACCGGGAACCAGGGAAATAATCATTTTTCGTCGACAGCGATAAGACGGCTGGAACAGAATGTTTTAACGTGGTTGACCACCAAATAGAGTAATAAATCTATATACGTCGGATCATAAGTCTAAATGTGACTCCACAGCTATAGGCAACCACATAAGTGTCCTTAGCTGAAGAGCAGTGCATTACCAGATGTGGGACTGCAATATGCGACTACAGAATACATTCCGTGTTTGACTCTGTGCAGGACTTTCACGTGTTTTAAACCCTGACAAATAGTATTTGCAATGTGCTTCTCTGTATTCTCCACCAGTCATAACATTGTGGTGTCACCCAACAGACACCTCAAAAACAGTTGCTGTATGCTTTTTTTAACAACATTCCACTGTAAATCTATTTAGGTAATACTGACGCTCGTAAGTTCACTGCTTTCTTTGATGCATTCCTGGAAAAGGAAGCATGTGCTTCTAAATTGACTTGCAACTGCGTTAAAGGACGATAGAAAGTGGACGGAGTGATGGGTTTGGTTGCGGTTGTAACGAGGTATGATTTAATGGTAGACTGATGCATTCTAGAGAGAGAGGTAGGTGTTACTGCAGGCCGTTAATCGTGGATTTAACTATTTTCTCCTTTGTTCTCTCGAGGATTATCAGTTGTGTGGTGCAACCTGGTTTAGACTCGAATACAATTGCGTTCTGTGTGTGACTTAGAACAATATCTACTTACTTTCGTTAACAAACCTGTGCATACCACAGTCATCACATGTGTGATGTGTAACACTTCTGACACTAAATGTAACTGGGTTTTCTCATTTGATGGTAGTCAATTGCCAGGATGAGCATTACTGCAAAGGGCATTTGATTCTAAAGCATTATGTCAGGACGAAAAATACTAAATAAATTACCTTTTCTCTCTTAACAACATGTGGGCAGGGTGGGTTGTTCCTTGGCTCGGGTATGAGGTAGAATGAAACAGCATATTTACATAAGATAACTTTTATTGAAAGTTTTGTACAACTTTTCCCTTACTGGTCGTTCTGGCTTGGAGAGCGGCAGCTGTGTCGTCTGCGAAGCCTTGGGCTGCGGCAGCGGCGGCGTCTGATTACGCGTGGCGGTGTGTATCTCGTGTCGCCGTCTCGCCCAGTTGACTGGAGACGCGCAGCGCGAGGTGGCCCGTTTAATTATTGAGAACGAATTCGTGAAACGGATGGTGATACCTTGGATGTGGCGTCTCAGTGCTTCTCTTCTCTAAGCGGCCGCGTGTGTCAGTGTTGTGCGTCGGCCAGCGGAGCGGCGCGGCGTGGGAAGGCCAGTGTCCCGGACTCGAACAACGAACTCCCGCTTGCCAGTCTTCGGCTGTCACATCTTCATCCCAGCTCACAGGTGACTGCTGATGTGAGACCGTCTCCTTCCCGTCCTCACGGGTCACCCGGGAACGTAAAGATCAGTCTTTAAATACCTTTTACTTCTGTCTTCTGGCGGCGAGACTGCGGCTTGCTATTCCATCACAGCGGCGGACTTGGTGCTTCTGTGTACGATGTAGTCTCTTCCTGCATGACGGTCTTCAGCTCCGAAACTGAACTAAAAACCTCTCTTCCTCTTGTCGGGCCCACTGCGTCTCGCGTATTTATTTACTTCAGTTCACTGGAGGTGAACGACTTCACAGTCATTACCGCTTTTGTCACGTTGAAAAGCTTCTCGAAGAATCTTTTTAACGTCGGTCATTGGCTCTTGGAATGTAGGTGAGGGCCTTTGATCACATGTGACAATTGAGAAACACGTGAGCCGTTCGGGCGATGCCCTGACGGCTGAATCGACAGCTTCCGCGTATGTGGGGAGGGCGATGGCGTGCTATGCTGACTTGCAAGCGCCGGCCGTTGCCACTGCTGCTTTGTCCGCTGTTTCCCAATGTGTAAAACTTCTAAACGAAACTACGTTTTTCATTTATTTTCTTATTTCTACTTCACTTCACATTGATTTCACTAATTTATTTACCTATCTTAAGTACCACTCAACAGATGAAACTGGTCCATCGAAGGAAAACCTGTTTCGGCACTCTGCTCTAGACGAACGAAGATTTATACAACGTACTGCAGTCAACTGCCGCATCTTGTGAATGAATAGAGTCTTCAGTTTCATATAGGTACGTAGCTACTGTTGCTATAATTTTCATGCTCGTTCTGTCCTAAATGCATGCAAGTGTATCATCCGGGAGAGTGTAAGCCTTACGATTTTTTAGTAGGTTGGTGTATAAAATGCGCAAACGCTCTCGTAAAAGAATGGCTCTGAGCACTATGGGACTTAACAGCTGTGGTCATCAGTCCCCTAGACCTTAGAACTACTTAAACCTAACTAACCTAAGGACATCACACACATCCATGCCCGAGGCAGGATTCGAACCTGCGACCGTAGCAGTCGTGCGGTTCCGGACTGCGCGCCTAGAACCGCGAGACCACCGCGGCCGGCCCGCTCTCGTAGAAAATCAAACAGCACATGAGTATGTGAGCAATATGACCACATACACATGGAAAACTGTTAAAATATGTGGAAAATGGTATTAAATAAGAAAAATTCGAGAAACAGTATGATCACGAAAAATTTATGTGAGATACTTAAAAATTGAGGGAAATACCATCAAATACGTAAAATCGTAAAAACCTAGTAATATTATGGAAATTGTCTGAGAATATACAGAATTAGAGACAAATACCATGAAATGAGCCCTGGGCAACAATAATAAAATTGCGTGCTCTGGAGGAGGAGAGTAAACTGATGCTAAAAGTAGTGGGGAGTGGAGCGGTTCTAGAGACGTGGCTGCAAGGCTAAACGGGAATATTACTCGTATACAGTACATGAGCAATACAACCTTAAATTGGACTACTGTGTGCAAGAGGATGGTTACTAGGGGAGGTGGGAAACTGCAATAACTCTCCTCTGGCTACGGATCCTGGTTTTTATTTCGCCTTAAGATGTCTCTGCGTCTTCGTATGTTTTTCGGCTGTTGACGATCATTTTATAAGGCTGTACTGAACATATCACAATTAACGAACTGTAATCAGGCATGAACAACAGGTGTCATACACCTCTGGAAATTTATGTAGTGTTTTGTGTTACAAAGAATCGGTGTCTTCTTTGGTGTGCAAATTAGTAGTTTAATCAAAAAAATGGTTCAAATGGCTCTGAGCACTATGGGACTTAACATCTTTGGTCATCAGTCCCCTAGAACTTAGAACTACTTAAACCTAACTAACCTAAGGACGGCACACAACACCCAGCCATCACGAGGCAGAGAAAATCCCTGACCCCGCCCGGAATCGAACCCGGGAACCCGGGCGTGGGAAGCGAGAACGCTACCGCACGACCACGAGATGCGGGCAGTAGTTTAATTACTTTGCAGTTTGGCACTATAGTTTATCGCAGAGAAACCTGCAGGGAGAGTGTATGTAACGCGCCGGGAATATATTCCTTACATTGTAATATTAACAGCGTTGCTTTCCACACGACTAATAGGTCGGAAACAGCACCACTCTAGCGTTATAGCGTGTGTTAAGTGCAGAACCAAGTAGCCTTAGCAATGCAGATGTTTATGTTCCAGGATCATTTCTTTCTTACAGATATCTTTATGGTACTGGCCCCACACATTAGAACAGTACTTTTGAATTGATAGCGCAGTGGATTTACGTAGAAGGCTTTAAATTGCATCTGACTGGAGCTCCATCATGCATAAAACAAACGTTTCTTCGTCATAACCATCTGTTATATCATCACAACACTCTCATATCTATTACACACCGATGAGTGGCGATAAACCCTTCGAAATGCGCACATCTGCGCTTTGATAGGCGGTGTGAATAAGACTGGTGCGGAACAGTCTTCGCTGAACAGGAGTAAGGGATTCGCCTCGCTCTGTTCCTTCATGAGATGTCTTTTTCTAGTCACCAGCAAATTGAATCCGTGACATTATTGCAGGGAGAGTTGCTCAAAGACGATGCGGGGAGATATTTCAATCGCTAACTTTATCCTAAGAATGCGAGAATGCTCAGTGACTCCCAACCCGCATAGGAAAAGGTGGACTATAGTACTCGTAAATTACGCACTATGATCAAAGTGCTAGAAATATGTAGACCGGTACAGGACGCTGTGTGGTATACATTGGTATATATATATATGTTCGAGAGTTAAAAAAAATGAAGATTAGAGCGGGAATCGAAGTAGGTACCAAAAGATAGCTAACACACTTGTTAAATTTGAAGATGCGGCCACCAGGTCCAGGGGACTTACTGGTAGCGCCTACCTTGACAGCATCTAGGACTTCATGGGGGTCACTTCATCCTGAAATTCGTGAGCCACGTCCTGCCGCAAGGTGTTGACAGTGAGTGCCACTACCTCCTCAGTTAATAACGCTGGGTTCGATGTGGAATGGCGTTGGGGTGAGTGGACTGCTGTACGCTGTTGTGGGGTTGTGTACCACTGAGAGTTACGGCGGGGACAAGCCTTTCCGTCGTTTCTAGGTCCTAAGTTCCATCCAGTACAACACAATACCTCTTCCATTAAGGTCGGGTGATGGGGAACGGCATCGTACAGATGGCTGAAATGAGAGGGGAAAATTTGACCAATGGTGCATTGCATAGTCTATCGTCGTCCTTCCGCATCACTGAGGTCGTGGATGAGAGCTGGACGACGACTTTAGCGTTCTGTGAGGAGGTGGTACATCGATGGCGTTTCATGAGGCATATAGTCACGGGTGCAGGACCTGACAAGGGTCTCTTCCAAGTGTCGTCGCATGAGTGAAGTAATCTGCGCTTTATAACGATGCACTATCGTCTGATTTACAGGAGAGATTGCCTTCGAAGTGCAGTCACGTAGCACCGCATAATAAAAGTCCATGGTGCTCGTATGCCAAGCTTTGAAGTCTTTGCCATATGCCATCAGTGCCCTGCGCAGAGCTGGTTTCGCGCAGGAGAGCCACCAGGAGAAGGTGGATGAGTATGCTGGGCGACTTCGACGACAGAGGGTCCACACGTCCTCGACGGCCCATCGGCAATCAACAAGAGTCACGTGGGAAACGTTTAGTTTCGACAGGCTGTGACTGTGCCACACCTGTTGTCAGGTGAGGACGACATCGCAGGTGTAGGCTTCATGGCCATAGAAAGCCAGAGACCACACTTCGGCATGTCAGGTGTCGCAAGCAACGGAACGTGTGAGGTATATACTATTGAGCCGGCTGGACGAATGCGTCGTATAGTATGTGAAACCTGTACGGGTGCCATGAACTTTTGTCCATGCGTCAACAAACTGAACTCGGTCGATGATGAGAGAGAGAGCCGCATTTGTGGAACTATGTGCAAGCTGGTCAGAAGGCCCTTGCGTGCAGTTTAAATCACCACATACATCTACATCTACATATACATCATATACACCCCACTAGACACTAAGCGGTGTATGGCGGAGGACATAATTCGTGCCAAAGTCATAATTCACCCCACCCCTGTTCCACTAGCGGATCGCGCGAGGGAGAAACGACTGCGAGGGAGAAATGACTGTCTGAAAGCCTCAGTACGAGCTCTAATATCCCTTATCTTTAAATAGTGATCATTGCTCGATTTGAAAGTTGGTGGTAATAATATATGCTCCACATCCTCGTCAAAGATCGGATTTCGGAATTTAGTCAGCAGCCCCTTCCGTTTAGCGCATCGTCTATTTGCAAGCGTGTCCAACTTCAAACTTTCTATGAGATTTGTAACGCTTTCGCGATGGCTAAATGTACCAGTCACGAATCTTGCCGTTCTTCTTTGGATCTTCTCAATCTTTTGAATTAGACCCAAGTGGCAGAAGTCCCACGCAGACCAACAATACTCTAAGACTGGACGAACTAACGCATTGTAAGCAATTTCCTTTGTTGAAGGACTGCATAGCTTCATGATTCTACCAATAGACCGCAATCTACGTTCGCCTTGCCCGTTACTTGTGTAATCTGATCGTTCCATTTGAGATCACTTCGAATAGTCACACCCAGGTACTTGACGGATGATACCGCTTCCAAAGACCGGGCATTTGTGTTGTACTCTTACATTAATGGAGATTTTCGCCTTGTTATACGCAACAGGTTACACTTACTAATATTGTGAGATAAATGCTGTGCATTACACCACGCATTGATTTTCTGGACTCTCTCATTGATTTGATTACAACTTTAGTGTGATACTACTTTCCTGTAGACTACAGCATCATCAGTCTAATGCGGCTGTCAATACCATCAACCAGATCGTTTATGTAAATCGCTAGAAACAGCGGACTTATTACGCTGCCCTGGGGCACACCTGAAGTTGCCCTTGTTTCTGCTGAAGTCCCCCATTCAGGACGACATATTGCTCTCTCTCTCTCTCTCTCTCTATTAGTAAACTTTCCATCCAACCGCGTATGTCATCGGATAGACCGTAGTCGCGCACTTTTTGGAGCAAGCGACAGTGCGGAACTGAGTAGAACGCCTTTCGAAAGTCGAGAAATATGGCATCAATCTGGGAGCCCCTATTTAGAGCCTGTCGTATATCATGCACAAAGAGGGCCAGCTGTGTCTCGCATGACCGCTGTTTCCTAAAACCGTGCTGGTTTCTGCAGATGAGCTTCTCAGAATCTAGAAAGGTCATTATGTCTGAACACAAAATACGTTCCATGATTCTCCAACAAATCAATGTCAGTGAAATTGGCCGATGATTATGTGCATCCGATTTTCTACCCTATTTATTGATTGCTATGACCTGGGCCTTAGTGAGTAAAAGTCGAAAAGTGCGAAGCCGTTCTGTTCACTAGAAGACCGAAACTACTGCGCAAACATCAGCACTGCAACCCAATGACACTACATGCACGCCTAATACGTTTCCGCGAGAAGGTCAAATACCACGGTGTCTGGCTCGACCGGAAACTACGCTGGGAGGACCACATTCAACACGTGACCAGCAAAGCAAACGAGAGGCTCAGACAACTCAACCCAATGCTTAACAGGCGTAGCACACTGAATAGGAGGGTGTCTAGGTCCATGTACATGACACTTATTCGACCCCTGAATGACGTACGCAGCCACTGTTTGGGGATACGCTGCGCCCACACGCCTGCACCGTCTCCAGCGCATACAGAACAAAGTACTCAGAATCATAAGCAACGTTCCTCGCTACACGTGCATCGCAGACCTTCACCGGGAATATCGGCTCGATGCTATCTTGCAGGCATTCCAAAAACTCTCTACACGACTGTACAATAACACGAGACACTCGCGTAACCCGTTTATCTATTCTCTGGATAACTACGACCACAACCATAGATGGAAACATAACAGACCAAAGACACTATTGGCGAGGAACTAAACATCTGTGGTCCATAGCACGCTAACATGACAGTACTGGCGAGCCCCTGCAACACAGCTACTACTGGCAACCCCAGATGCTCGACCCGCCGAAAAACAGGCAATCGCAGGAAAACCGTATCGTACACAGCACGAAAACCAGCCACACACACCCCCTACACTGTGAGCCGATCTATGACCGATCGCCCACTAATGTATGACGACCTTGAACTGTTACAGGGACGCAGCAACTGCAGCAATCCCTACAACGAGCTTCCGCAACGACAAAGGTAACGATGCACGATACCTCGCACTAACATAACCACACCTTGCATGCACTGTCGCAGTTAGCTTGTCGCTACTGCCCTTACTACCCGTCCTAATGCAGCAGAGGTTTTTTCCCCTTGGCGCTTGCCTTGGCATTTTTTTTCCTCTGCCCTTACAACCGCTACCCTTCGATCGCTTTCGTCCACTATCTATCTTCTGATGGACCATGTAAATGAGTAATCTTACCCAGATGCATGGATAACATCACAGCCAGCACCCTGTGACTCTTTATTGAAAAACTAACATGTTATACGGAGGTGACAGCAGAACTTCTGGTTTGGTCACCACGTTGGTGTGGGCGTGGAGGGGCCCCATCTTATGGAAAAAAATGGGCCTTCTTCCATTAAAGGAATCTCTCATTGTCCTTTCGACAGCTGCCTTCATTTCGCATAATTTCTGTTTGTCAGTGGGGCAGTGACCACGTTTAAAGCGACTGTGCAAAAGTCTCTACTTTGTCAGCAATTTCCTAAAATGTTTGTTGTACCAAGTTGGATCATTTCCCTCCCCTATTCTTTTTTTGCTGGGCACATACATCTCTAGCACGTGGTGGCAATATCTTTAAATTCCGACTAAATATGTTCAATATCTTTGTATCCCGAGGTGAATGCTTAGGGCTCACTATGAAGATATTCATTAATGACACTTTTATTTGCTTTCCCAAACAAGAAAACTCTACCCTGTTTCCTTGGAGCATTTCATCCAGAGAACCCTCAAAAAGCATCAGTAAAGAAGGTGTATCGTTCACGGTCTGGATTGGAGCCGGCCGGTGAATGTAAATAGAGGATGCGGGCGCTGAACAGCGTGAGGAACATGCCTCTAGCATTAGGAAGGTGCACTACTTCTTCAGCGAGAAGTCCAGTGCGGAGGAGGATGGCGACTACAATACCATTGACAAAGGCATGGGAAACATGGGCCATGTAGCGAATGGGGGTGTAGAAGTCAGCAACGATCACTTCTTGGACGAGGACAATGTCTCCATCAGCAGCAGAGTTGGTCTCTTGGAAGACTGCCGGTTTATGTGGAGCCAGAATAGTGGCAAGATTCATCGTCGCGATGCGGCAGTGTCGTGGGCGTGCTCCCACTATTGGCACAAATGGTCTGGCAGAGATGTTCAGCTCAGCGATTGTGGCTGCGATCACTGGGTGCAAGGTGGGTCAGTCACTACTATTGGGTACTGCCTGGCAGGTGAGCCACTATCTTGATCTGCTCCATTGTCAACACTGTCAGACCAGAAGTTTGGAACAGGTGGCAGGCAAATCTCGCACTCATCGAGGACTAGGTGTGGTGACGCTGCTGTAGCGGGATCTAGGGAACCTCCTCCCATGGGATCCATCACTTTCACGTGGGATCACCGGCAGTGGAAAGGATGCTCCTCAGATGATACATCAGGAACGGCCACACCTGTCGTCAGGACGCTCGAATGGAGTTTTGGACAACAATACTGTGGAGAGAAGCAGCTATTAGTATCATAAAAAAAACTGTCCTTATGTAGACAGAACTGACACCACCAGTAGTCGACCAATGGTGTAAACGCCCAGAAGATGTATTTGGAGGCCAACTTGTCGGGCTGAAAACCTTAGATGCAATTTCTAGGGATCTACGCCGAATCGCCTTTGAGGAGTGGCACAATCCGGACCAACAGAGCCTTGATCAGTTTGTTGATAGTATGCCATGACGAATACAGGCATGCATCAATGCAAGAGGACGTGCTACTGGGTATTAGAGGCACCGGTGTGTGCAGCAATCAGGACCACCACCTCTGAAGGTCTCGCTGTATGGTGGTACAACATGCTGTGTGTGGATTTCATGAGCAATAAAAAGAGCTGAAATGATGTTTATGTAGATCTCTATTCCAATTTTCTGTACAGGTTCCAGAACTCTGAACCGATGTGATGCGAAACTTTCTTTGATGTGTGTCTATGGATACTCTGCATATCACAGTCAGTGCCTGGCAGAGGGTTCATCGAACAATAATTCTCTGATATTCCACTCCCGAAGAGCGTGTGGAGAAAACGAACACCTATACCTTTCCGTGCGACTTCTGATTTCCCTTATTTAATGATGATGATCGTTTCTCGTATGTAGGTCGTCGTCAACAATATATTTTCGTAATCTGAGCAGTAAGCTGCTGATTGACATTTCGTGAGAAGATTCCGCCGCAGCGAGAAACGTCTTTGTTTTAATGACGTCCACCCCAAATGCTCCATCACGTCCGAAACACTCTCTCCATTATTTCTCGATAATACAAAATATGCTGCTCATCTCTGAACTTTCTCGATGAACTCCGTTACTCCTGTCTGGTCAGGACCCTACAACGCGCAACTGAACTCCAAAAGAAAACAGAGAAGTGTAGTCTGACAGTGTCTCGTAGATCTGTTGCATCTTCCTTGTGTTCTGCCAATAAATCACAGTGTTTGGTCCCCTTCATCACAAAATTTTCTGTGTGTTCTTTCCAATTTAAGATGTTCGTGATTGTGATTCCCAGGTATTTAGATTTGGGGCCTTTATATTTGGTTGATTTATCGTGTAACCGAAGTGTAACAGATTCCTTTTACCATTCATGTGCATGGCCTCACACGTTTCATTATTTAGGCTCAACTGCCAATTTTTCCACCATTCATATATCTTTTATAAATCATTTTCCAATTTGTTGTGATCTTCTGATGACTTTACTGGACAATAAACGGCAGTATCATCTGCAAACAAACTAAGAAGGCCGCTCAAATTGTCTCCTAAATTCTTTATATAGGTAAGGAATAGCAGGCTGCCTATAACACCATCTGGGGTTCGCTAAAAATCACTTCTGTTTTATTCGATGATTTTCGCTAAGTTACTACGAAATGTGACCTCTCTGACTGGAAATCACGAATTCAGTCGCATAACTGGGACTATATCCTATAAACTCGCAGGTTTGATTACAAGCCACTTGTGAGGTACAATGTCAAAATCCTTTCGGTAATCTAGAAATACGGAATAAATTTGAAATCCCCTGTGAATAGCAATCAACACCTCGTGTGAGTAAAGAATTAGTCGTCCAGAATGAGATTTTCACTTGTAACGTTCCCTGGCAGCATACACACTATTAATCAAAGGAAATGACATTTAATTGTACTATGTACGCTATGAAGCAATTAGTATGTACTGTAATTGTTTAGCAAAAAATATTATTTAATTTTGTATAAAGGACATTCGTTATTATTGTAATATTTTCTGTAATAATATTCTCGATGTATTTATGATTGTAATATTTCTATACTCATAATGTAATTACGAAATATGTCAATGTCTGCGATAAGAAAAATGTAAAATACAGCCACAGAGGGGAGTAATGTTGTAAGATTGCAAAGAGACATTAACGGTCGGCAGTGGTATAAATAGGAATACATAATGTGCATTCTTTGTCGTCTTCCTCGAGAGCTGAGAGAGAGAGAGGAACCTGTGACGTAGCATTTTATGAATGAATAGACTTCTTTTGTCCGTATCTATCTTTAGCCGCCATTAGAGGAGAAATTACAAACTAATTTAAGTTTAATTATTGTTGTGGTCTAAATACATTATAATTTAGCAAAATTATGTATTACTAATGTAAATTAGCTTGCCCATGTCATCTATAATATTTCTTTAAAGAATTTTCAGCATTTTTAGCAATTATCGCTGGTGTTGGTGGGCTGTGCCACGACCGAACGATTTGCAGCGGCAGCACATTTAAAAAAATTGTTCCACTAAGAAAAATTAACCAAATCCGTAAATCGGGAGCAAATAAAATTAGCAGTGAATTACGAAAATATTTATCTTTTACAGCAATCCTGAGACTGATGGAATTTATTACTGGTTTCACATTTGTGCATTCATAGGCGAACAGTTAACGTTGAAGTTTAACAATCTGTTGGTTCTCTCAATTTCTGAAGCAAATAACTTAAATGTATAGTGAAGTGTGTTTTATCAATGATAATTAAACATTCAGGTCGGCTTGGCAATATTTAACCATTTTCTGCTAACAGAGACAGTCTTGTGTTCCATAGCTAACGCCGGGAAAGAATTCAATAACTACTTAAAAAAACCACTGCATTTAGATATTGTGTGCCAAGGCCGAAATACGTAAAAAAATTTAATTTATACAATTTTCAACTAAATGTCCTTAATCAGTTAATATGAATTTATCAGCATGAGAGGGTTGACTAAGGTTCACGTAATTTTAAATGTGCTTAATTCTGTCTAAATGAATTTTTATTACCACACGTAAATAAGGGGTTCTACAACAAAGTTCGTACTGAAAGAAAAAATAACAAAAATATTTAAAGCCATTTCCTCCTCATTGTTCATACATTCATTTCTACATAATAATAATATTTTTTTTCACATCAAACACTCTGCAGCGGAGTGTGCGCTGATATGAAACTTCTTGGCAGATTAAAACTGTGTGGCGGACTGAGACTCGAACTCGGGACCTTTGCCTTTCACGGGCAAGTGCTCTACCAACGAGGTACTGGCGGAAGTAAAGCTGTGAAGACAGGGTGTGAGTCGTGCTTGCGTAGTTCAGTTGGTAGAGCACTTGCCCTCGAAAGGCAAGAGTCCCGAGCTCGAGTCTCGGTCCGGCACACAGTTTCAATCTGCCAGGAAGTTTCATATCAGCGCACAATCCGCTGCAGAGTGAAAATCTCATTCTGGAAACATCCCCCAGGCTGTGGCGAAGCCATGTCTCCGCAATATCATTTCTTCCAGGAGTGCTAGTTCTGCAAGGTTCGCAGGAGAGCTTCTGTGAAGTTGGGAAAGTAGGAGACGAGGTACTGGCGGAAGTAAAGGTGTCAGGACGGGGCGTGAGTCGTGCTTGCGTAGTTCAGTTGGTAGAGCACTTGCCCGCGAAAGGCAACGGTCCCGAGTTCGAGTCTCGGTCTGGCACACAGTTTTAATCTGTCAGGAAGTTTCAAGAATTAGTTGTGTTGAGAGGAGCGATATTTTCTATATCCGTGTTTGCGCTGTGTCAATAGATAGTTATCTTCGAGGTAATTCATAAGGTTAAAACACAATATTTGAACGAAAATCCTGCAGTATATCGATGATAATGATATGGCCCTGTAATTTAGTGGATCAGCCCTATTGCCTTCCTTGAATATTGGTGTGACCTGTGCAACATCCCAGTCTTCGGGTACGGATCTTTCGTCGAGGGAGCAGTTGTATATGATTATTAAATATGGAGCTATTGTAGCAGCATATTCTGAAAGTAGCCCAATTGGCATACAGTCTGGATCGGAAGACACGCTTTTGTTAAGTGATTTAGTTGCTTCAGTACTCCGAGGATATCTACATCTAAGTTACTCATGTTGTATCTTCTCTATTTCCTCTGTGAATCTGACCTGTTAAGAGTCGGAATCAGAGAAGTAATACTCAAATATATGATAAATGTCTTGTAAATTACCTCCTGCGTAGGTACTTCACACTTCTGCTATTCAAAGAAACCGTCTGATATCTGAGTTTCCTATGATTGGTTTTATGTTGTCCCTCCAATTTATATAGGTCTGTCTGCAGTTTTGGAGCTGTCTCTAAATTCTCATGACGTACCTTCTTCCTTATAACCATTAGATTCAAGTAGATGTGTCACCGCTCCACACACTTTGGAAGATGACGTGCCGCTGTTTGTACATTGATAATAGCAGCAACAGCAAATCATATATCTGAGCAAATGAGTTTCATGATATCCAAGAGCTCCGAGTGGAAAAACGATTGTGCGCTCGAAAACGAGAACCATCATACTGAATTCAGTACCTCACCAGGTTGCTACCAAGATAAAACATTGAGGAAAATGACAAAATTACGAGACAAAGAACAAGCGCGGAGAGAACCAAAAAATAGAAAACCAAGCAGGATGAAATTAAAAGAACTCAAGCGAAACTGACGAACAAAGCAAAATCCTAGATTCAGTAAAGAAAGGTTGAACTGAAAAGACGACATACTCATGAAGTCTACAAACATGTAGGAAAAGTAACAAGCACAATTCGCAGAAAGAGATTTGTTATTCATGGCCAATTTTCTCGCATGAGTTCTAAAGTGTTGAGTTATCCTATCTTCCGTAACATTCTTAAATAGATAACCGTGTAGGCATGATTCACCGGACTAGAGAAAGACCTGCAAGCAGTAAGTGCAACACAAGAGGATTTCCAGAAGTGCATCCACTCAAGAAGAAAGACCTGGAGCACGTTGGTTCCCAGAAGCAGTCAAAGCGGAAAACTGATCAAAGTAGAACTGAAACGAGGAAGAAAAAAGCATAGGAAACGAATTACGGATAATGAGCTAAATGTAAAGTCCAAGCGCAAGGAAATGAGGGAGACACAGATGAAAAATTGAAGTCAGTGGACGACCGAAACAACTATCAGAAAAATAAGAAATTGCCGTTTTCTAAACTGCATTATATCTGCCACATTCGCAAATAAAGAAAGTCTGCAAGAAGTAAACCGTTCATCGGTACTGGGTTAGCAAATACCGCTATTCTTAGAAATCCAAGAGCTGCCTCCCGTAGGGCTCTGCTCTCTACTTCCGGAAGGCTAATTAGTTTTCAAGTTCATACACAGTTATCTTCCTTCAGTGCACACATTCAACTGCCTTTGGAATATAGCTAAAAGAGCAGAATTTTAGTTCGTTCAGTACTTGCATAATTTACAGTTAGCAGCACACCCAGACAGATTTTAATGGAACTTATACCGGCTGCAGAAGCCTATCCACATAGGTTATAAGAGATTATAATATTACAAAGCGAAGTAGTTAATCAGTAATTAAGAGATAATGAAGAAAATAAACTATTTTGTCACTTGAGAGAACCAGTCACATCGTCAGCTAAAAGGACTTAATTACAAAAATCTTGTGATTTAATCATACGGTCAAAAAATTATAAAAGAAGAAAGAGGACGCAGTTGGTGGCAGGAGTTGCAGAAGATTGCTAAACGATATGTGTTCATTTACAATCAAACTAAAAGATATTTGTGTAAATGAAGAAAGAATTGCGTCAAGCCTCTTATCACGGAAGGGGCAGTTTTGTTGGAAATATTTATTGACACGCAGTATCAGCTGTTCGTTTATGACTAAAACGAACGGCTATAGTTGAAAGGCATGCGTGTGGCATATACGAGTAGCTAGGTGTCACTAAAAAAGTAGAAGATATGCCGGAGGAAAGAAATGAACGACAGGCTGAAATGGTTCATTGCTATACAGAAAGAATAATTTTCATTGATAACATTCAGTGGCATCCACAACAGCCAGGATAGTCGTGGTGTTTACTGTTCAGAAATGCAAACTGCCGCTCTGAACGCAAGAGGCTGCTAACGAAATGAGTAATGATTATAATTCCTAGCGCCGGTGGCGTTCCATGGGACTACAGAGCGGTAGCAGCTGGGCCGGACACCGGCACATTAATTATTGACCAGCTCAAAAGATTTCACTGTTTTCAGTGATTTTTCAAATGTGACAGTTTCACACAGCTCAGCGACGTGTGATTTAAAGCAACAAACTTTTTTTGTTCAACTGGCAGTTGCCTCGTTACGTATTGTGATACAGGGAATAACCAAGAGTAAATCCTGACAACTCTCTTCTTAAGTCGATGCCGCTAATCCACGCAGAAGTGGCAGTTTCAAATCTTATTTGTGGAAGAAATATTCATTTGGATGACAAATGGAGGAAAGACGGTGATGACCTATTACTCTTGATCAAAAGACAGCGTGTGAGTGTTCCACGTTCAGTCGCAAAACTGTCGACTGGGTCCAATGGAATAAGGACACGTGGAACAGTTGATGTTGATTTGTCTGACGGATGAAGATGTGACGCTCGGGTACCGTCTGGTAACAGTGAGAGGGCTGAGCTCTGTAACACCATTGGTCACCTTCCACCCATTCATTTAAAACGTATCCATTATCACACAGATTTCCACACTGCACATGAACCCATCGCAACAACTATTCGATAAACGTGCCTCACCTGTCTCTGATGACCTCGTTATCGACTAGTTTGTTGAACCCCCATCTAGATCTAGATGTAGATGTAGGCAGAAGTTCAGTGTCGTGCTCAAGTGTACCCTCTTATACCATGGCATACTAGTCAACAGTGACGTAAGGGTTCCCACGGTATGGCCCTCTATTCTGTAACCACTTTAAATCCAGGTTTCTCTCACTTACGATTGTACATGTGTTACAAGGTGTATGACACAATGTATGAAATTGCTTGACCACAAGACTAATGCATGTCTTGGTAGTAAATGCTACATTGGTTAAAATATGATAACTAGTATCTTGTACCATATTTATGATTCAAAATTTATTCAGTCTATAAATAATTTACGATTTCTAAAATATAACTTAATATACGTATTTCAGTATTGGAAAGGTACGAAAAAAGAAATTCTGAAATTAGGAACAATTAAGAAAAAGGGAACATTTCAAGAACTATATTTTTTATTTGTAAGGAAATTCGAGAACACTAATAAAATCTGAGAAAACTTAAAAAATGTTTCAAAAGAAGCAGCGAAGCAAGCAGTTAGAATAAGGAGCTTAGATGGAATAATGCAAGTGTGGATGACAACTGAAATGACGAATAAATTGGAGGAACGTAGGAAGTGGGAAAATATAAAAACAAGAAAGATAAAAGGAATTTACATGAATATAATAAAAAATTAATATAAAAGATAACTGAACCAGACAGAAGTGAATCAAGGAAAAATATAGTGATCTGGATATTTTAGAGAGAGAGGGAGTGAGATGGCAGTTATGATGTACATGTTGGAAGAAGGGACCAAAAGATGTTGTGGAGATAGAGATTGGGGATGTAGGATGGTGACAGACTGCCGTGAAATAAAGGAGAGGTGGAAGAAACGCACTAAAGTGGAGTACCTAAGGGGCCTCTAAACCACTTTGTTTACATTTCTTACATCAAATGGACAAGTCAGTGCCCTAACAATGACACCATACGACATGTCCCCTTATAATTGAGGTCATCATCATCATCGTCTCACAGGCCATGTCCCTTTTGCAATAAGAAGAAGTTAGCAGGAAATTTCAAAATACAAGAATGCAATGGTACGAAATTAAAAAAATCAAGATGCCACTAGCGGAAATTTTTTCCAAAACATTAAAATGAAACATTCAATGACAGCACAGAATTTTTCTTGCTTGAAACGAAACAGGCGAATCAGTATGTATAGTTCACCACCCTTAAAAGTATTTATACAATAAAAATCCGATTCAGTTGCCAGTTATTTCTTATTTTACTCCACAAGCAGCTTTGAAGCATCAAGTTTCATCTTTAGGTGCCACCAAATAATTACGGGTTCACAATCGCGTGGCTACAGGCCAACCGGTATGGTGCTCACACCCATGGCGAACTAAAGCATTAGAACCTAGGACCAGCAACCACAGTGCCCGCCTGGACAGCAATACACGGGAGTGACTAGTGCAGATGGGTTAGTAATCAACTGACCATGGCAGCGGAAGCGACTAGTCTTTTAAATCTCATCCTAAAGCGATATTTATGATAAGGCATGAGTGACGAGAAACACCTTTCATAATTAGCGTTCATCACAACATCAAAATAATAAAGGGCTGTATCGCTTCTCAATAACACCACTGTTTTACGAACTGCTTTAATGGGCCAGTGTGAAGCAATACATCTCCATTGCACCTGTTATTATCGGTCGTAGAATTCAGACATCTTGCGAAGCTGTCTCGTTATGATCCTTCCCTCCTTTACGTTTCCTCACACCGCTACTCCTGATCATACGTCGTCGTCAGTCAGCCAGTTCATCACTGCTGAGCCTGCTCAAATGAGCAGATCGGTGAACAGACCTGGTTTTGCTCCCTTTGAGGTGCGCATACACTCTGAGCTGAGAAGCTTGAGAGCAGTTTGTAGACACGTCAGTTTCTACCTGTTAGAGTAATGCCATAGTCTATTTAGGGACGTCGGTCTTTTCCCATACAGCGGTGTTATAGCGACAGTCTGTCCCATAAAACGATTTGGGGGTTCGGTAGCTTCTCAATACTCACAGATTAAGTAATTACTTGTAATAATGTAAGGTCTTTATTTAAAGATAAAAGGAAAGTATACACAGAGAAGTGACTTTCACTTTACATATTTGTAAGAGGGTGTAAACACATACATAGGAAACACTATTCGGTCAAGCTGTATAATGCAAATTCTGGGATGATTCTCTTGAAAGGAACAGCCTTAATTTCGTTTCTAAGCTTCAGCAGCGTCTCTAAAGACTGCTTGCTGAACTAGATATCAGACTCTAGATAGTTAACGGCCTGAGCAGACGTTAATGGAGTCTGGTACGGCGCTAAAAGCATGAGGCATTTTTGTGGTTCTTAGTTTGTAGAAATGGCGTGTTAGTAGTAGGAAGCAACTGGCGGCGAGCCCATCCCTCAGCAAATCTTTCCGGACAGGCCCACAGCCACATAGGGCAGACAGAGCACCCCCTAGTCGAGACAGGTCTCCAACAGGACAATGTCACTATATCTACATTCGCTCCAGCCGAAGGCTGGGCTGTGGGCGATGGATTGAAAGGACATGTCTACACAGTGGAGTTGTAAACCGGACATTGTGTGCAGTGGCACACCTAATAAAAATTCACAAGTTTCCTTATTCGCCGATACTGCAAATAGGCCTGTGACCCACTTCCATCGGCAGCCTCGGTCGTATAAGAAACTCTGGCGTCTGAGAATTGTTTCGAAAAAAATGGTTCAAATTGCTCTAAGCACTATGGGACTTAAATGCTGAGGTCATCACTCCCATAGAACTTAGAACTACTTGAACCTAACTAACCTAAGGACATTACACACATCCATTCCCGAGGCAGGATTCGAACCTGCGACCATAGCGGTCTCGTGGTTCCAGACTGTATCGCCTAGAACCGCTCGGCCACTCCGGCCGGCAAATGTTTCGAGATAGAATCTTTATTACACCTCATAGCTAGGACTAACATTCTCGAAGACATAGGTAATTTAGATAAAGATCTTGAAGATTGTATCAGTTCCCTTGTTGCTGTGGGAAGCGACGCGACTACAGAGAAAAACATCTTCTCCCTCCGCGAAAACTTAAAAAAGCCACTAATTGGCACTTTCGTTTTATTTCCAGGGGCTCAGGTTTCTTAACTCTTACGCTGGTTCGACATGAGTTTGTGCTGTCGTGTGGAAGGGGAGGTTTAGCCCCTCTAAAATCAGTCTTGACGATTGTTATCTGTGGCACGACCAGTGAATGGGTGTGTCACACATTGAAATCTGCCGTGATTTCAGGGCTCTGGTAGATAGTAAATTGCGATCCGTCTGCCTGTTCACTAGACTCCGTGGCCACGATCGATTCATTGGTGCCGTTTTACGCCTCGCCCCCGCCGCACACATCTCGCCAGCTGCGAGTTACTTCGCTGCACGAAGCAAACAGGGTAACGTACTGATACACACAGTGGTTACGGTTACTACAAGCCACACCAACGGGGCCAAATTTCTAATAGTTTACTGTCGAGTTGAGATTTTCACGCACAAGTGTTTGACTCATATCTTACAGAAACTTACAGTACGGCAATAAACAACCTTTTAAACACGCCACTAACGGCAATCAAATCATTTATAGCAATACAACAATTAAAAAAACCTTTTTTTAAAAAAATAGAAGTACCACTACGGCTGTGGTGTCACCGCCAGACACCACACTTGCTAGGTGGTAGCCTTTAAATCGGCCGCGGTCCGCTAGTATACGTCGGACCCGCGTGTCGCCACTGTCAGTGATTGCAGACCGAGCGCCACCAGACGGCAGGTCTAGAGAGACTTCCTAGCACTCGCCCCAGTTGTACAGCCGACTTTGCTAGGAAAGGTTCACTGACAAATACGATCTCATTTGCCGAGACGATAGTTAGCATAGCCTTCAGCTACGTCATTTGCTACGACCTAGCAAGGCGCCATTATCAATAGATATATAACTTGTGATGCATGTACCGTCAGACCGATGTACGCCACTTATGGATTAAAGTTAAGTATTCTACCAGTTACCTCTTCATTTGCTAGTCTTATTTCTCTGACCTGTTCCAGACCTCACGCCAGACTGCGTGAGCTTAAAAGCGTGCATTTCGGCCTCCTCTAGCAACACGGTGTTGGCTCTTATGCCAACACTTCAACGGCAATCAACAACCTTTCAAAACACGCCGCTAACGGCAATCAAGTAATTTATAGCACTAGAACAATTTAAAAAAATGAAAAAACAGAGAAGCTAGTAGTACGGCAATAAAATCCCTTTTAAAACACGCCGCTAGTGCCAATCAAAGTAATTTATAGCAATACGACAATTTAAAAAAATTTTAAGAACATTAGTAAACAGGCTACTAAAGTAAATACAGAATTTTGTTAAACAGATCTCAGCAAACACTCGATTAATGGCAATACAATGAATTCACAAACTTGGAGGAACTAAAAAAAATTAACAAAAGTGTCCTGGAATATCATTAGAACATAACAGATATGACGGACCCCTGTAAGGCGACCACAAATCACCCACTGAGAGATGCTCAGGCTAGACAGAATAGTGACCAATTTAAATACACCCGTAAACACAATTGCCACTCTCAGGCTGGTCGCTGCACCGACTTGTAGCCAGCGAAAACTTGTTATAAGATGGCTTAACTTGCTGACAGAATTACAGCTAACCTCCTGCAAGGAAACATTACACCACACAGTCCTAAATGAGCGACCACATGATCAACCAACAAGAAGCAAGACTTTACTCATAACACACGACAAAATAGGGAAACAATTACACTGCCAAAACTACACCTCCCATCGGGTAGTAACGAGAGGAGGTTGAAAGATCACTGTCTTCAATTACACCGCTGTCAGGGACAGGAAACCCACAAGGCAGAAGAGACTCTGGTTACGCAGACTTATTACTTGATGATTAAACCTTCCACTAACTTAACTTGCAATTATGCTCGAACAGGCAGTACACGACCTCCGATGGCAAGGATCCACACATCCGACCGCGCACGCGTCGCCAGAGTACCCAACACGCCACATTTTCTCTGCAACGTTGACGGGTAGTGACCGCTCCTTCATGTTAGATGTCTTCTTTTTAAACTCCAGTGTTGAAACGGAGGACTTAAAGAAGCTTGTTAACGTCCCACCAAGGTGAAATGAACAGCAACTACTCGTGGGGCGATTCTGTATACAACCAACCCGCGGGGAGCCCTTCCGTCAACTCCACCCGCTAGTTACACACAACCGACATACATCACGTGGCGACTCGGTAGAACTGACCACCTCTGGTCCCCGCTGGAGAGCCACTCTGCCCTCCCGTATCCACCAGACTCTCTCAGCGCACTCACCTACTTGCGCGCCACCACATGAATTTACCACCGGTCAAAGATCTCACTTCCTCCATAGCAAAACGCAGATATCGATACCAGAGGGAAAAGACAACCAAGCAGCCACTTAATGACAGACAACATATCAAACAAACATGTCAGGGGAAGAAAAGGAAAACCAATGCAATCTAAACGCAAGGTGTAGCACGAGTCGATACCCGGCTCACGCGCTGCTGCTCCGGCTTTGTCAGGGCGGACAAATCACAATCGCCACTTGTTCTCAGATGAATATATATATAGACTTCTGTAGATTATCGATCAAAGTCTGCTCAGCATCAGATCAATTCACATTGCGTTATCCTCATTTTTAGAGCCAGAGTACTGGACTCACATTTTCCACACAGGATCCTTGTCCATTGTGGTATTAAACCACCTGTAAGTTGTTTATCATATTCTATCTTAACGTGTTCTGCATAAATTATGTCAGTCTTTGTTTTTGGAAAAATAAATGCTGTCAGTAAATTAGATTTTACATACATTGTCAATCATTTTTATATAGCCCCCAACCAGGTTAACTTTCATTGCGGCGTCCCATTCCAGGATAACTTTCAAACTCAAATTCTCGACTAAGGGAGCCTACAAATTCCTTCACGTACGTCGTATCCAACTGTAGCAAGCCATTGATGATCCGATCCCGTTAACCTACCAAATTGTGGTTCAAAAAAATGGTTCAAATGGCTCTGAGCACTATGGGACTTAACACCTATGGTCATCAGTCCCCTAGAACTTAGAACTACTTAAACCTAACTAACCTAAGGACATCACACAACACCCAGCCATCACGAGGCAGAGAAAATCCCCGACCCCGCCGGGAATCGAACCCGGGAACCCGGGCATAGGAAGCGAGAACGCTACCGCACGACCACGAGATGCGGGCCCAAATTGTGGATCTACACATATATCTACCTGGAAACTCTGCAAATCACACTTAAGTAACTGGCAGAGGGTTTATCGAAGCACCTTCACAATAATTCTCTATTATTCCACACTCGAGCAGTGCGGGAAAAACCAACACCTATATTTCTCCATGTAAGCTCTTATTTCCCTTATTTTATTATGATGATGGTTTTTCCCTATACAGATCGACGTCAACAAAATATTTTCGCATTCGTAGGAGAAAGTTGGTGATTGAAATTTCGTGAGAAGATTCCGCTGTAAAGAAAATCTTCAATGTTACATCGTTCTCCATATCAAATCATGTATCCTGTCTGTAACACTTTCCCCCCTATTTATCGATAGTTAAAAACTTGCTGCTCTTCTTTGGGCTCTCTGTATGTACTTCATTAATCCTATCTGGTAACGATCCCACACAGTGCAGCAGTACTCCAAAAGAGGGCACAGAAGAGTAGTGTAGGCAATGTCTTTAGTAGAGCTGTTACTTTTTCTAAGTGTTCTGCCACCAAACCGCAGTTTTTGCTCCCCCTTACCAATTTAAAGTGTTCGTAACTATAATTCATGGATATTTGGTTGAATCTGCGACCTTTAGGTGAGACTGATTTACCGTATAGCCGAAGTTTATCGGATACCTTTCACCACTCATGTGGATGACCTCACACTTTTCATTATTTAGGGTCAACTGCCAATTTTCGCACATGCGGATACCTTTCCTAAATCGTTTTGCAATTTTTTTTATCTTCTGATGAGTGTACTAGACGATAAACGGCAGCATCAACCAGAAAAACCTAAGACGGTCGCTCAGATTGTCTGCTAATTCGTTAATATTTACAACAAACAGCAGGACTATAACACTACCTTGGGGAACGCCAGGTAACACTACAGGTTTACTCGATGACTTTCCGTCGGTTACTACGAACTGTAACCTCTCTCACAAAAAGTCACTAATCAAGTCACGTAACTGAGGCGATATTCCATAAATTGTGGAGATTTTGACTGCTAATTCTCAATTCCTACTCGGAATAGTCCTAGATATTTTCATCAAAATTAGTGAGTAAGTTGAGTATAAGAGGAGGTTTTTTTTTTTGTTTTTTTTGTTTTTTTTTTTTTACGAGATTAACATTTCTCCATCTCATTTTGGCCGCAATTAGAAACCGATTTACTTATTTCGGGAATTTTATGCTGACGATGGACACGGTCATTGTAAGTTAAATTTTTGGAAGTTTGTGGTAAGGTCTTATGGGACCAAACAGTGGAGATCTTCGGTCCCTAAGCTTACGCACAACGTTACCTAACTTAAACTAACTTACACTAAGGACAACACACACACCCATAACCGAGGGAAGACTTGACCCTCCGATGGGGGAAGGCGCGAGAACTGTGACAAGGCGCCTGAGACCACACGGCTACCCCTCGCGGCGTGAGTTAAATGATCAGGGTGCTATAGCAGCATAATTGGCTTATGCCATCCTTCAGGCTGCTATGTTCACCTGAAGCAGCAGTTCAACACATAATGTAGAGAAGTGAATTTGTGAAATCTTACTGTCTGTTCACAGTAGGCATGGCATTAGTTTTGTGACCTCCACGAAAGTAGAATTCACAGTTTTGTGGGTAGTTCTTTATAAAAAGTGTCTTGCCTTTGCGTTGTGCGTGTAAAAATGTTCTTAATTTGGATTATAAACAAAAGATTTCCCATCTCACCCAGTATTATATCTAAACTTCACCTTCCTCTGATATCATGAAAAATTCGGTGGTCTTGTATCAGGGCCGTCGGTGACGAATGGACGTCACCGGTGCAGCCGATCCATCACCCGTAACGTACTGGCAACATCGGCGTTGCTCTGGGCAACTGAACCGTGCCGGGAGTGGCTGTGTGTTGAAGGGCCACAGGAAGTTCGTTCAGCTGTTACGAGATTCAGTCCAATAATCTGACAGTGAGTCGTAACAGAAATTCATGTGCAAAGTTGCCGAAAATCGACTTCAGGAAGGAACTGCAAGCTTTCGTTGGACGATAAGAGACAACAGAAACGTTCCTGGCGCACTTGCAAAAGACGACGAACGCAATTATCCAATGATTAATATAACTGTCTCCGTTCGAATGGGCCTCAAAAGGCCCAACGATACCTACCGACCGCCGTGCCATCATTAACAGATAGGTGTCACTGGATGCGGATACGGGAAAGCATGTGGTCAGCAAACGTCTCTCCCGGGTGTTGTCAGTTTTGTGACCGGAGACGCTACTTCTCAGTCAACAGCTCCTCAGTTGGCCTCACAAGGGCGGCGTGCACCCCGCTTGGCAACAGTGCTGACCCACCCAAGTGCTAGTCTAGACAGGCAGTGCTTAACTTCGGTGATCTGGCAGGAACTGATGTTACCACTGCCGCAAGGCCGAGGGCAGTAATTGTTACAGAGAAGTATAATTTCAAGGGATTCGTATTCCGTTACTAGCATACAACACGTTAATTGCCACATCTGGTATAGGAAAGTTAGTAAAGCGCTTACATCATTGTCACAGTAGGGGATAAATGAAAATTAAAAAAGTCTCTCACACCATCGCTCCAAAGGTGCCATTATGCACGAATTATGCCACAATAAAAAATTTTCTCTCTTTGCTTGTGGTAAACATACCATTCGCTCCCGGGTGCAAAAAGTTCTTTTCTTTGAGAGTAACGACACAGAGATTACGTTATCGCTGGCAATCCCTGCCTCCAATATCCTGTGACCGGAAAACGTGTCGAACCATTGGTTCGCTTCCAAGATCTGTTGAGCAACAAAGTGCTAAGGACTCTCAAGTATCGTGCATAAAGTTGAATCAATTGTTCCGTTTTGTTGTTGCCAATTCGTTATGTTGGCATCAAACGTTTATTAAGTCGTATCTTTCTAAAGTTCGTAAAATCAAAGAACGAGCCATTACATGCGTGTTATCTTTGGAGAAAAACCTCAGCAATGGTAGCCGCAGATCTTAGGTCTAAACGAGTCGCTATTTTTCTGCCAAAGTCCTTGTCAAAGGGTGAAGGGAAGTCGGACAGAGGATAATGGCACTATCATGCTCTTCGGGTGGAAAACTGGCCCTAAAAGACTCAAGGATAAGCAATGATAAACTCTATGACGACATAGAAGGTAATGGAATCCACTGTATTCAAAGCACATAAAGAGTATTCACTGAACAGGTGGCCTGTAAATGAAATAAAAGTGCCGATCATTTCCATTTTGGGAAAAGAGTCAAAATTAATCCCTCACTCGAATTTCCTCGAGGGGGCTGTCAAGGAAAGTGAGAACATCTGAAAAAATTAAATTATAAACTGAAATGTAGCACAGTAGTTGCCGGAGCGTGGACTGTCAGAAGTCTTAATTCTTAATGTGGTAGGGCAGCTACAAAATGTGAAGAAGAACATGCTGAGAAGCAGTGTAGATATAGTGGATGCCAGTGAAGTGTAGTGGAATGGAAATTCCGATGCAGGGCAGCAGAAAATGTTTAATAATAGAAAGAAAGCGCAGACGGTGAGTTACTTGAGCAATTCAGTAATAGGAGTACTCTCATGTGAATCGACAGCTAACAAAGACGAACAACAGTAGTTCAGGTATACAAACCGGAGTGACTAACAGAACATGAGGTGTAGCTCTATAAGAAGTGAGATGTTAATCTGATAATGATGGCGGAATGATTCACTGCGATAGGGAGAGGAGGAGAAGACGGTGTTGCTGGAGAATGAGGGATTGGAAATAGAAATGAGAGAGGAGAAAGTGTAATTCTGTTCTGCAGCTAGTAACAGCGAAAACGTCGTTGAAATTTCGCAAGAGGAGGAGGCATACTTGGAAAGTTTCCTGAGACACTGGTAGTTACCACCTCGATAACGTTGCGGTGAGAAAGACGTACAGATATTAGGTATTGAATTTTAGGAAGTACCAAGGACAGATATAGACTCAGATCACAATTTAGTGGGGAGGGTAGACTGAAGTCTAAAGAATCAACAAAAGAACAAAAGTGAAAAGAAGTGAGGTCCTGAAGTACTGTGGAATGATGAAGTTCGTTTGGCGTCCTCTGAGGAGTATATGGTGTGATAGTGAATACCACAGCAGGAAATGAAAAATGGATATCTGTAGAAATGGCAGTCACAGAAGTTGGATGGTCAAATACAGATACAATGCAGCTAACAGCGACGAAACTTCGGGTAAAGTAAGATATACTTCATCTGTTCGATGGAAGAAGGAAGTACAAGAATGGTCAGGGAGCAAAATAAATGTGAAGTGCAGGGACGCAAAAGTGAAATGGCTGCAACAGAAATGTGAAGAAATCAAAGAAGAAATTGTCGTTGGAAAGACAGATACAGCATACAGAAAAATCGAGATAATTTTCAATGAAATTAAAGGCAAATGTGTCAACACTCATACTACTGGGGAGATTCCACTGTTAAACACTACAAGGGGGAGGAACCGTCTCTTTTTTGGAAGTCGATGTGGAAGTCATGTTCAAAAGACAATGGGATGTATCCAGAAATAATCAAAGAAGTGTTATGGAAGTGTTACTCTGAGATGATGATTTACGATTTGTGCATTATTGCTAAACTGATTTCTTTTTCGTTAAGGTATGTACAGTGATGCTCAAAAGTATCCGAACGACCTGAATTGCATTTCGCCTGATTCGCATGCAACCCACATAATGCATCTGTCTTGCAGGTCCTCTAATCGCTCCTTGGTACAGTCGTTTGACTATTGAAAATGAATCCAACAAGTCACCACTAAAAAACACTACTCCTGATCGCAATAACTCAAGATGTAAAGTAATAACACGATACCAAAATATCAGGGAACCCCTCATCACAGGTGAGACTGTCCTTAAGGCTTGTAAGCTCACATTTATTACAATAAATGATATACCTGAAATGTTACCACTCTCATTATTACGTCAGATATGTAATACACGTAGTAAGTTCGTCGTATTCATGATTTCCTCTTCAAAGTAACATGCCGTACTTATTATTTAACACAAAATGACATTAAAAATTTAAGTTATTCACTAGCAGCTAGTTGAGAATATGTATGAACTCCAAATGACACGACGAATCGTCTCGTTCTGCATCTGGATTCAAACCCAGGTCATGCAGACTAAGCAAAGATTTCGTGACTGACGGAAACTAACAGTCATTCTTGATTAGGCATACAGAGAGTGATATACCTCGATTTTAGACAGTATCAGTTAGCAAATATCAACTTTAAATTACATAACGCAAACATTTTTAACGGACCCGAATTCCTACCCAGCACCTATTGTCCATGTTAACGAACAACGAGAGATGTTAAATATTGCTTCTTAACAAGTAACTTATTTGAAATGCCGTGAGGTAAAGCTATGTCTTGGACAGGGATTCGAACCCAGAACCTAATAAGATAGCTATCGAAGCACAATCAACTGTGACATATCGCATTTTATCGGCAGTAGCTAGATGTTTTAACTAAAATGACGAGACGAAACATTAATTTTTTCCTTCCCAGGACTCCAACCCAGCATCTATCGCTTGTTTATTCTAGAGAAAACGATCGTTAAATATGGGTTTGTTGCACCAGCAGCGACATGTGAGCATGTTTGAACTAGAAATAATATGACGAAGAGTTTAGTGCTGCTGGGAATAGATCCCTACACATATCATTGTTGACTACACACAAAGAGACGTCAGCTACCGAATTTTTCTCCACCAGGAGCTCCGAATAACATCTTGAACTTACAGTGATCACGCAAATATTTCTGTGTCTCTTGGGAGTCAAAAACGTCAAACATCGTTAGTGGTGACAACGAATGAAAATACATTAAAAATCGAAATTATTATCCACCAGCAGGTAGGTGTTCTCATGCTAGAGCCTGATAATACATAATGAAATCTTTAGTGCCGGGCCAGGATTCGAACCCATTCACGCGCAATATGTGGAGACGTTGAGGAATCTGCAGTTTTGAACAAACAACAAATTGTAGCCGAGCTGTATTGTCACGAAGGGAACAAATTCCGCGTTAAGGGCGGTCTGAGTTGCATTCCCAGTTCAGAACCAATTTTATCGACAAGCAGAAGCTCAGAGAAAAGATGGAATAAGTGTCCTGTGATCCTACATAGTGTTTGTTTCGTCACTAGAAATAAATAACTAGTATAAGAAAGCTTACTGGTGATAGAGTCTCTACATGCAATACCCCACAGCGCTGTGAAATGAAGAAGGTTTGGAGGACTTTTTATTGACTTCGTGTCAGGACTTTTTATTGACTGCGTGTCAGCTAGTAGTGTAATGGTATGTATCGCGCACGGCACATAATATGTCGCGAGTTCGAGTACATTCACCGCAAATTTTTTTAAAACGCAATTCTGCTCTCTGATAAAGTTATAAATCTAATGGAACTTGTAACATAACTCCCTTCACTTCTCAACACAAAATAGTCGTATGTGGAAAATGTGGTGTCACCGCCAGACACTTCACTTGCTAGGTGGTAGCCTTTAAATCGGCCGCGTTCCGTTAATATACGTCGGACCCGCGTCTCGCCACTATCAGTGATTGCAGACCGAGCGTCGCCACACGGCAGGTCTAGAGAGACTTCCTAGCACTCGCCTCAGTTGTACAACCGACTTTGCTAGCGATCGTTCACTGACAAAATACGCTGTCATTTGCCGATACGATAGTTTAGCATAGCCTTCAGCTACGTCATTTGCTACGACCTAGCAAGGCGCCATTATCAGTTACTATTGATATTGATTCATGTACCGTCAAGACCGACGCTCTTCATTAACGGATTAAAGTTAAGTATTCCAACAGCTACGTCTGTTTTTCTAAATTCTAATTTCCTTGTCCTGTTCCAGACCTAACGCCCGCCTGCGTGAGCAATAACGTGTGCCTTTCGGCCTCCTCTAGTAACACGGTGTTGGCTCTCCTGCCAACCCACAACCGAAAACGGGGTAACTTCTGCGACTTTTTCTTCATTTCATGTTTAACAGACAACCAGACAGTAGATGCATCTCGAAACTTTTGTATTATGTATGGGCAAAGCGCATCGTGCCAAAATACGTCGGAAAAGTATTTTCTACATTATCTGTCGTCCGGTAGTGGCATTTGATTCTTCTTCAAACCTTGTTTGACAGCTTTAACTCTGAACAAGTTTTCTACTTGCATGTAGTCAATAAACTGCATGTCCATTTTCAGACTGTTATCTATAACATCAGAGAATTCGCATATATCGTTGATGATTAATTTCTCTCTCATGTTTACTATTGTTTTAACAACATTAAAGGAAACCTTAAGAAAATTGTGAGCTGTATTATAAAAAATGAAATAAAACTACCCACGATAACCTTACGACGAAAGTCTGTTTTAATAAAACTGAGTATCTGTACACAAGCGTGCATCTATCGTCACGAATTGGTAAAATACTACTCACTTAGATTTCGATTACGTCTGTGTTTAATTGGTATGCAGTGTCATACTCAACAGGTATGCAAATGTGGCATTTAATAAATAATGTTATGTATTCCTAGAAACCCAAAACGTGCTTGTCAGCAGCGGAAAGAGGCGTTACCTGTTGTGCAACATTGTAAGTTTTCTACCATTGCACTATGATTCGAAAGTATTTTCTTGCGATTTCCTTATCGATATTTGATCTGACTGTTTGTAGCTCTTTCACAGAAGGGTTAAAAACGCTACACTCAGTGAGCCTGGAACTGCGAACCATAACAGTCGCTTTTTCACAGGTCAGCACGTTACCACAGAGCTGGCGAAGAAATATATGTCTCAGATTCCTCTTACGAGACCAATAGGAGCTAGAACTCGTAAACAGCTCTTTAAAAGACGAGATTAGTTGCGAATTCCACGTGGAACGACTTTCCTGGGCTGAAAACCGTAAATTTACAATCTTTTATTTCACCTCAAGCGATAATAACTCAGATTATTCAATAGAAATGACAGGTAAAATCAAGTGAATTTTGAGGCTTAATTCCGTGCACACCAGGAAGTAACTCGTCGATCACAGAGTTGCCAAACATGCATTGCCCTGTTGCCAAATCTCAGTTACAATACCAGCAGGAAGAAGACGAACCGATGCGATCCTACAGCGGGCTGGGAAGTGACCATAGCTGGTGTCTCCAAGTCGCGGCTGCAACGGCTTGGAATACGTAATGCGTCTGATTCTCATTTCTGTAACTGGGTTTAGGGACCTGAGGGTAGTTACTAATAATACTCAGAGCTAACTGCAAACTAAGCATCATAAATCAGTAACTCTCATAGTTGTTTATATATTTCTTTCGTAAGTGTACTCAAAACTAAGAAATTCACTCACAGACGTTTTCATGCCTCGCCGATAGTCGAGCACAACAAACAAATAAAAATAAAAAAAGAATGTGTGTGTGTGTGTGTGTGTGTGTGTGTGTGTGTGTGTGTGTGTGTGGCAGAGAGAGAGAGAGAGAGAAAGAGAGAGAGAGAGAGAGAGAGTGAGAGAGAGGTAAATATCAAGAAGAGTGATCTATCAAACAAGAATTAATCTGATGTAATCTAATCTAATCATATCATATTGATGACTAGCCATGAAGAGTCATGAATTACCGAAATTTTTGCTTATTCCAGTTACCAAATCTAAACTTGAAAATAAAAGACGACAGTTTTTGTAATAAACCGGGACTTCTGTCAAGATCCTTTCGTCCCTGTTAATTAACCACGAAGGATGTCCGATATACCTGTATTCTGAAGTAACAAAGTGTGCATGCATTTAATAGTGAAGTGCATGATGTGAAGTTCTGTGAGAGAGATACGAACCCAACACGGTTTTTCCCTGTCTACGGAATCCTTTTCATGTTAATATCAAACATCAGCAATTACTCGTAGATTACATTAAAACTAAAGTAATTGATGAAGACGTTACTTGATAACAAAAACGCACTACCTTTCTTCATTTACTTGTACCTAGAAATGGCTCTCGAGTACTGCAAACCAAAAGGCAAGAGACCAAACTACCTTCCGATTTACGACGCTGTCAGTTCTTCCATATGATTTGGTCGACATGAACTGTTTCAAGTTGCGTATGACAGACAATGTTTTAGAAAATCAATTGTTTTCCTTTGCAATAAACAGGAAGATTTTCATTCTAAGCTATCGAAGTACAAAATTTTCGAAATATTAGTTCAAATTTTATATTCGCTTCTATAATGTAGGAAAGTATTTCACAGTTGCAGAACTCGCATCCGACTCATTGACCTTACACTTAGTGATGGCTGGGTGTTGTGTGATGTCCTTAGGTTAGTTAGGTTTAAGTAGTTCTAAGTTCTAGGGGACTGATGATCATAGATGTTAAGTCCCATAGTGCTCAGAGCCATTTGATCCTTACACTTAGTCTCTGACCAGACATTCTAACTCAGAGTGACACCAGTTTAAATAACCTAATGTAGTGAAGACTGCTTGCCAGTGCTCTTTCTCGCCGGAAAATACGCAATTTACTAATTGGGCTCCATAAGTACACTGTAACAGAATTTTCTGTGTGTATGCATTGCATACGGATTAGAATTTAGTGGTGCTCTCTCTTCCACTTCTGTATACAATATGCCTGACCTAAACGGGCCCCTTATCATTACAGGCCCTGGGTAGTGCTACATCAGACTGACAACAGTAATGTGCTTATACTGACAACCTGACTGTTCGTTTTACCTGATTTTGTAATCATTTAAATAAAACAACATGAACTTCCAGTGGGAGACATTTCGTCCCCCTCTTCCTTCTGTGAAATTTGTCCGTGAGCTTTAGCCTTCAAAAATGGTTCAAATGGCTCTGAGCACTATGCGACTTAACTTATAAGGTCATCAGTCGCCTAGAACTTAGAACTAATTAAACCTAACAAACCTAAAGACATCACACTCATCCATGCCGGAGGCAGGATTCGAACCTGCGACCGTAGCGGTCGCTCGGCTCCAGACTGAAGCGCCTAGAACCGTACGGCCACTCCGGCCGGCTTTTTGCCTTCCAGCCAGCGAAATGAGGCACAGTACGGCCGGTAAACGATTCACAAACCACGATTTAGTGCAGTTAAGACGATTTCTTTAAACATTGTCGTAGCTGAAGGAATTTAGTTTCGTCTTAAATCGTCTCAAGCAGCAATGTTCACAGACATCACAAATAGGAAAAAGCTCATTATACAGGTACGAAGGTTGTAAAACAAACATCCCACTGTTTGTGTCAGGTTGATCATTTCGTCTGATGGCACTGCGTAAGTATTTCTTCTATGAGGTATCACAAGTAGTGTTCCTGTAGCTGTGGGAATCATTGGTTGAAAACGAGTTTAACACCAATGGGTACAGTACTGCTAAATATTCAAAATGGCCCGCATCTCGTGGTCGTGCGGTAGCGTTCTCGCTTCCCACGCCCGGGTTCCCGGGTTCGATTCCCGGCGGGGTCAGGGATTTTCTCTGCCTCGTGATGGCTGGGTGTTGTGTGCTGTCCTTAGGTTAGTTAGGTTTAAGTAGTTCTAGGTCACTGATGACCATAGATGTTAAGTCCCATAGTGCTCAGAGCCATTTGAATATTCAAAATGATTATCAACCTAAGTCTGAGTTCATCCGCAAACTGAGGCGATTTTATAATACTGAAGCTATACTGTGTATCCTTGTCTTCCTTGAGTGGGCATTGAAAGACGTTTACACACAGGTATACAATACAATGAATACTTCGTATGCTATAGTTAACGTTGCTCTACTTTTGTTTTTTAATTCTACTGGGTCTTCGGCGTGCAATATGTGTTGCAGATACAGTCTTAGAGCATTAAATTGACCGCCGAGTCGTTCACGTAAGGTGGGCAATACAGTCGTGCTCCTCTCAGAATCCTATGTCCGGCAATATGCTCGATCTGGCAACATTGTAGACTGCGGCACTTCCCAGAGGACGTCTCGACTTCAGTTTTAGTACTTTATTCTTGACTGCGACCGTAGTCTTGAGGTATAACGTAAGACTAGCTAATACGACGTCAGGTAACTAAAAGCACACTGCGACAAAGTTTTTATCGCCCCTCTCCTCTCGGTGCTGAAGCTATGAGTGTAAGACAAACTAATCTGCAATAGATTTCGCTTTCTGTCACACTGGCAATAATAGTTTGGTCCAACAATGTTTTAGCGAAAGTTTTCTTTGCCGAACATCTGCCTCTGAACACCGCATGTGTTTGAGTTCTCTGAGACACGTTTACTGCCTACCGGCGGGGCCTGAGGCACTGCATTGTCTCGCCTTCTGCCGACAACGTCTGCTCCATTCTGCACTCTCGACTATGTAAAATGCTTTAATGTTGTTGAGTGGTGACCCATAAAATCTGTCTACGATTTGTGTTTCACTCTTGATAGCAAAGGAGTCACACAACCGTTTTTATTTGATGATTATTTTATTCCGCTAGAATGCAATACATCAATGTGGCACAGAATTAATTTCATTGTTTCTGAAACAGTGCACTACAATTAAAGCGTCACATTCTGTTCTTTTTCCTTTCACCGGAGGTTCCTCAAATAATTTATTATTGTCATGGATTCATATGTGTTAGTGAAGGCACAGAGAGTAAATGCGATGTAATTTGTTTGATTTCTTTCTTTGGTTCTCTATGGTAAATGAATGCAAAAGATTGTGTCAATACCTATCAGAACCTGCTCTATAGCTACTCAGGCAAATTGCTTGTTTGGAGGTCTATACCTTAATTAATGGAGAAGTGAACGCTGTTCACAAGTGATATTTAAAATATTCAATTGGACAAAATTGCCCATATTTGAAGCTACCCAGAGAAAAAGTAAGTTGCTAGAGCCGCTGTTAGCAAATGTCTGCATGGAGTTCCCAATTGCTACTGTGGAAATTTAGCACAGAGCCCCTATAGTAATCAAGAGGTTCATTTCCTTCATACTTATCACCCTGGCATGTGAGACTTAAGTGAAGAACAATATTGAAATTCGTATCGCTGATGGTCGATTCGAATTTCTTCAGAGAGGCTGGTATTGCGAAGCAGCTTCGCAGTCAGAAAGCCAAGATCTATGACCATTAGCACAACTTACTGAGTCGAGCTACCAAGAGGATTTGATATGTAAAGGTTTTCTTCCGATTTCGATATAGAATTTTTTCTGAAAATTCACAGCTCCATAAAATATATCAGAAAAAAAAGCTCGCATACGCTGGCCCCTACCACGGTTAGAACTGACTACTGATTGAGCCGTTCTGACCCGAGACACGGGCGGTACCACTGGGCTATGGACACACTGCTGCCTGCATGCCACTCTCATCATGGTATTCGTCGCTCAGCCTCATAACGCATCGTGAAAGATAATAAAAGTTGTCACTTATGTGAAGAATAGCATTTCTTTAGGCAAAAAATTGAATTTTCTGTCTCAGTTTCTTAGTTTACATGAGGATTATATAGCATGAAAGGAAAGGGAATATCAAGTGAATTTAGAGAGTCAATTAAGTACCATACACGGAAGTGATTGCACTGTCACAGTGTTGCCTAATGTTTGTGACGATGTTGCCAATTCTCAGCTGTGCTAGGAACAGCTCTGTAGCGGTATGCGAGGAGAACCCGTGCTCGTGTCATAGGAGGATATGGAGAGGAGGCGCGGGTTTTGGTTAATATGCAGCGTTTTCTCCTACCAGTTTTGTCAAAAATTCAGGTGTATAACCTTCTATCACGATTACAGTTTCCTACAAAATATATAGCAATAAAATACTTACCTTGTTACTTTGTGACAAAAGATTATTTCAGTACAATAAAAAGTCTTTGGAAATCACTTATGCCCACCTGTCACAAAAGTAAGATAACAAACACTTTGAACCTCGAAATCGATTGCACCTATGTGCATTCTTGTGACGTTTAAATAAATCGTCTTAACGGCACTAAATCGTGGTTTGTGAATCATTTACCGGCCGTACTCTGCCGCATTTCTCTGGTTTGTAGGCAAAAAGTTCACAGACAAATTTCACAGAAGGAAAAGGGGGACGAAATGTCTCCCACTGGAAGTTCATGTTGTTTTATTCAAATGATTACAAAATCAGGTAAAACGAACAGTCAGGTTGTCAGTATAAGCACATTACTGTTGTCAGTATGATGTAGCACTATCCAGGGCCTGTAATGATAAAGGGCCCGTTTAGGTCAGGCATACTGTATACAGAAGTGGAAGAGAGAGCACCACTAAATTCTAATCCGTATGCATAGCATACGCACAGAAATTACTGTTACAGTGTACTTATGGAACCCAATGAGTGAATTGCGTATTTTCCGGTGAGGAAGAGCACTAGCAAACAGTCTTCACTGCATTAGGTTACTTAATCTGGTGTCTGAGCTAGAATGTCTGGTCAGAGACTGAGTGTAAGATCAATGAGTCGGATGCGAGTTTTGCAACTGTGAAATACTTTCCTACATTACATGGTTCAAGTGGCTCTGAGCACTATGGGACGTAACTTCTGAGGTCATCAGTTCCCTAGAACTACTTAAACCTAACTAACCTAAGGACATCACACACATCCATGCCCGAGGAAGGATTCGAACCTGTGACCTTAGCGGTCGTGCGGTTCCAGACTGTAGCGCCTAGAACTGCTCGGCCACTCCGGCCGGCCCCTACGTTATAGAAGCGAATATTAAATTTGACCTAATATTGCGAAAATTTTGTACTTGGATAGCTTAGAAGAAAAGTCTTTCTGTTTATTGCAAAGGAAAATAATTGATTTTCTAAACCATTGTCTGTCATACGCAACTTGAAACAGGTCATGTCGACCAAATCATATGGAAGAATTGACAGCGACGTATACTGGAAGGCAAGATTTTGGTTTGGTAGTACTCGATAGCCATTTCTACGCGCAAGTAAATGAAGAAAGGCAGCGCGTTTTTGTTATCAAGTAACGTCTTCATCAATTACTTCAATTTAATGTAATCTACGAGTAATTACTGATGTTTGATATTAACATGAAAGGGATTTCTTAGACAGGGAAAGAACCTGTTCTTGGGAAACTACTTCTATAGTGACCAAAATGCATCAAATGATCTTCATATACAGTGTTCCAGCAGCGGTATCAAGAAAATAATAGTAATAATGATGTTAGTAATCGAATTATCCGGTAACTTCACACTTCCCAGTGGACTTTCTCGAAATAAGAAATTTTCTGAATCTGAAAATTTGAAAATGGCTTCACATCGAGCCTATGATCCTTACAAGACTCTTTACATCCTGCTGACATGAGAATAGCATAATCTCCGCTTCAGAAGATTACTTCTACTTAACCATTTAATAGGCTCGCGTTTTTTCCATCGTGACTAATTTTGTAAGCTAAGCACATCATCTGTTACAGCACACTCCTGGGGCTGGGAAATGTGGCCACAAAGGTATGTCGGAACGAACTATCACAGGTGCAATGCGTGGGTTCAGGCATTTACTTTTAAGAGGCATAAACAGATTTACTTTACCCCTAGTAACATCAAGAGAAAGACGTTATAATCCAGAAACAGCATTAAACATCATGTTCCTTCATTACCAACTGGGCAGAGCTGGTTTACTTTGGGAAATGACATAGCGGAAGTCATGGTAAACAGAAATACAGTCGCCAGTAAACATACTTACATTATAATATTTTATTTTATTTGATGAAACGATAGCCATTTAAAGGAACAGAGCTCCTACTTTACTTGTACTTGATTGAACTAGAGACGTTGAAAAATTTGGTGCTGGACTGTGATTCGAATTCATATCTCCTCTTTCGAGGATCTGAATCTCTCGGAACGGTATGGTTCCAACACTTCGTTCCTTTTCTAAAGACCGCAATCTCCTCCAGGTTTCCTCCAAAGGTAAGTATGTGGGTCCGTATCCTGATCCAGTATAAAAATATTTATAATTTCATTTCAAGCCCTATCACGTGTACACCGGCCTGTTAGTGAAAATTAACGTTCATTTTTAATGTCTGTTCATGTGTTGCCAACAATCGCAATAGGTGTCGTTATTTCTGGTCAAATACGAACACATCATAGTATTGGTGAGTAAGCAACTGATACTTAAGCTATATTTGTGGATGCACGGTAGGTGTGTAGTTCGATTGTCGCTTAGGCACAAAAGATTGTATCCTTATTTTAGATTCAAACACCTAGCAGCTGGAAAGAAAAACCGATACGAAACATTTGATTTTACTTAGGTATCAATCCGATTACGTGTTGGGTACATATCTCGATCACAGATGTGCACATCATGCACTTTATCTTTAAATACATGCACCCTTTGTTACTTCAGAACAGAGGTATATCAGACATCTTTTGTGGTTAATTAACAGGGACGAAAGAGTCTTGACAGAAGTCCCGGTTTATTACAAAAACTGTCGTCTTTTATTTTCAAGTTTAGATTTGGTTACTGGTATTAGCAAAAATTTCGGTAATTCATGGCTCTTCACGGCTAGTCATCAATATGATATGATTAGATTAGATTACATTAGATTAATTCTTGTTTGATAGATCACTCTTCTTGATATTTACCTCTCTCTCTCTCTCTCTCTTTCTCTCTCTCTCTCTTTCTCTCTCTCTCTCTGCCAACAACTATGAGAGTTACTGATTTATGATGATGAGTCTGCAGTCAGCTCTGAGTATTATTAGTAACTACCCTCAGGTCCCTAAACCCAGTTACAGAAATGAGAATCAGACGCATTACGTATTCCAGGCCGTAGCAGCCGCGACTTGGAGACACCAGCTATGGTCACTTCCCAGCCCGCTGTAGGATCGCATCGGTTCGTCTTCTTCCTGCTTGTACTGTAACTGAGATTTGGCAACAAGGCAATGCATGTTTGGCAACTCTGTGATCGACGAGTTACTTCCTGGTGTGCACGGAATTAAGCCTCAAAATTCACTTGATTTTACCCGTCATTTCCATTGAATAATCTGAGTTATTATCGCTTGAGGTGAAACAAAAGATTATAAATTTACGGTTTTCAGCCCAGGAAAGTCGTTGCACGTGGAAATCGCAAATAATCTCGTCATTTAAAGAGCGGTTTACGAGTTCTAGTCACTATTGGTCTCGTAAGTGGAATCTAAGACATATATTTCTTCGCCAGCTCTGTGGTAACGTGCTGACCTGTGAAAAAGCGTCTGTTATGGTTCGCAGTTCCAGGCTCACTGAGTGTAGCGTTTTTACCCCTTCTGTGAAAGAGCTACTAACAGTCAGATCAAATATCGATAAGGAAATCGCAAGAAAATACTTTCGGCTTATAGTGCAATGGTAAAAAACTTACAATGCTGCACAACAGGTAACGCCTCTTTCCGCTGCTGACAAACAAGTTTTGGGTTTCTAGGAATACATAACTTTATTTATTAAATGCCACATTTTCATATCTGTTGAGTATGACACTGCATACCAATTAAACACAGACGTAATCGAAATCTAAGTGAGTAGTATTTTACCAGTTCGTGACGATAGATGCACGTTTGTGTACAGATACTCAGTTTTATTAAAACAGACTTTCATCGTAAGGTTATCGTGGGTAGTTTTATTTCATTTTTTATAATACAGCTCACAATTTTCTTAAGGTTTCCTTTAATGTTGTTAAAACAATAGTAAACCTGAGAGAGAAATTAATTATCAACGATAAATGCGAATTCTCTGATGTTATAGATAACAGTCTGAAAATGCACATGCAGTTTTCGAATACATGAATGTAGGAAACTTGTTCTGAGTTAAAGCTGTCAAACAAGGTTTGAAGAAGAATCAAATGTCACTACCGGACGGCAGATAATGTAGAAAATACTTTTCCGACGTATTTTGGCACGATGCGCTTTACCCATACATAATACAAAAGTTTCGAGATGCATCTACTGTCTAGCTGTCTGTTAAACCTGAAATGAACAAAATGTCGCAGAAGTTAGCCCTTTTTCCACATGCGACTATTTTGGGTTGCGAAGTTAAGGGAGTTATCTCACAAGTTCCATTAGATTGATAACTTTAGCAGACAGCAGAAATGCATTTTAAAAAATTTAGCGGTGAATGTACTCGAACTCGCGACATCTTACCTACGTCGCATGACGAGAGACAGACAGTTATACATTTTCCTTTGCGCTGCACGAAGTTTTCAACAAACTGTTGGCAGTTCTGTGTAGGTGGCAGTTAAGTGATTTAATTTCGGTGATTACAAAATTAAGTTGAATTTTTGCACTGGGTAGCCGAGGCAGCTAGTTTACGGTGATTCGGTCAACCAAGTAAATGAATTAACTGAACATGCTGTAAATTGATACAGGGAGCCTGTTTGTCAGAATGCTCAGCCAGTGTGGCACAACGGCGTTATGATAGAAAAATGAGCCATTCAAAACAGGTTTTGGTGGTCTGTTGGGCTGGTGGTAGGTTCATATTTCTATGATCTGTGTTCGGTTCCAACTTCGGTCAGTGATTTTAGATAGAGAGAGACAGATTCCATTCTCTTCTGGCTACACCAAGTGAAGAAGATATAATGGCATTGTGGTTTGAAATTCCATTTTAAAATGATATTCCTTCTCTACCAAGTAGACATAGGTTGAGCCACAATAAAGTCTGGAGTGGCGACATGTAGAAACTGTATCACCAGTAACCTTTCTTATACTAGTTATTTACTTCTAGTGACGAAACAAACGCTATGTAAGCTCACAGGACACTTATCCCATCTTTTATCTGAGCTTCTGTATGTCGATAAAATTGGTTCTGAACTGGGATTGCAACTCAGACCGCCCTTAACGCGGAATTTGATCCCTTCGTGATATACAGCTCGGCTATAATTTGTTGTTCGTTGAAAACTGCAGATTCCTCAACATCTCCACATATTGCGCGTGAATGGGTTAGAATCCTGGCCCGGCACTAAAGATTTCATTATGTATTATCAAGATCTAGCATGAGAACACCTATCTGCTGATGGATAATAATTTCGATTTTTAATGTATTTTCATTCGTTGACGTTTTTGACTCCCAAGAGACACGGAACTATTTGCGTGATCACTGCATGTTCAAGATGTTATTCGAAGCTGCTGGTGGAGAAAAATTCGGTAGCTGACGTCTCTTTGTGTGTAGTCAACAACGATATGTGTAGGGCTCTATTCCCAGCAGCACTAAACTCTTCGTCATATTATTTCTAGTTCAAACATGCTCACACGTCGCTGCTGGTGCAACAAACCTATATTTAACGATCGTTTTCTCTAGAATAAAAAAGCTATAGGTGCTGGGTTGGAGTCCTGGGAAGGAAAAAATTAATGTTTCGTCTCGTCATTTCAGTTAAAACATCTAGCTACTGCCGATAAAATGCGATATGTCACAGTTGATTGTGCTTCGATATCTATCTTATTAGGTTCTGGGTTCGAATCCCTGTCCAAGACATAGCTTTACCTCACGGCGTTTCAAATAAGTTACGTGTTAAGAAGCAATATTTAACATCTCTCGTTGTTCGTTAACAGGGACAATAGGTGCTGGGTAGGAATTCGCGTCCGTTAAAAATGTTTGCGTTATGTAATTTAAAGTTGATATTTGCTAACTGATACTGTCTGAAATCGAGGTATATCACTCTCTGTATGCCTAATCAAGAATGACTGTTAGTTTCCGTCAGTCACGAAACCTTTGTTTAGTCTGCATGACCTGGGTTTGAATCCAGATGCAGAACGAGACGGTTCGTCGTGTCATTTGGAGTTCATACATATTCTCAATTAGCTGCTAGTGAATAACTTAAATTTTTAATGTCATTTTGTGTTAAATAATAAGTACGGCATGTTACTTTGAAGAGGAAATCATGAATACGACGAACTTACTACGTGCATTACCTATCTGACGTAATAATGAGAGTGGTAACATTTCAGGTATGTCATTTATTGTAATAAATGTGAGCTTACAAGCCTTAAGGACAGTCTCACCTGTGATGAGGGGTTCCCTGATATTTGTGGTATCGTAGTATTACTTTACATCTTGAGTTATTGCGATACAGCGTAGTGTTTTCTAGTGGTGACTTGTTGGAACCATTTTCAATAGTCAAACGACTGTACAAAGGAGCGATTAGAGGACCTGCTAGACAGCTGCGTTATGTGGTTTGCATGCGAATCAGGCAAAATGCAATTCAGGTCGTTCGGATACTTTTGAGCATTACTGTACCTACCTTCTACGCAAAAAACTGAAGGCAGTGTTGGGAGAAAGAACTTGTATCTCGCCTTCACATTAACACTACCCACCATACCTCTTCAAAATACGCTAACAACGACATTGTCTGAAGAACTCTTTCCCTGAAAGAAGGAAGCCTACCCAACGGAAGGACACACTGACGAGCATGCTAATGCTGCACACACAACTGTCACCGGCTAACGACACCACCCTATTTCTCTTGAACTGAACTCCGTCTTCCTCCGATAGTCGCGTGACAGTGTATTTTTCCCCGTATGCCAAACACACATGTGACATATTTCTTGAACGGAATTAGGTTTTCCTCTTCTGTAATAGTGTATTGTTGTTTACAACACTTGTCAGGGGCTCTGTCCACGAAGGACAAAATCTGGTATACTATCTATGATCAGTTTTCTTAAATCTTAATATGTATTTGCGTAATCGTAGACACTTGAGAGAATGAATGGGGATTAAACTGTATTACATTGTAAACCATTTTGAATAAGATTTATTAGCTTGACATATTCATGAAAGAAATTGGTGTGACCTCCATTGTAAAGGGAAACAATACACTCAGTAAAAGCCTTCAGCGACATTACCAGCAAAAAAATTAACGAGTTTAAATGGTTCAAATGGCTCTGAGCACTATGGGACTTAGCATCTGTGGTCATCAGTCCCCTAGAACTTAGAACTAGTTAAACCTAACTACCCTAAGGACATCACACACATCCATGCCTATTTCAACTTATGGTTTGCTGTATCCACGTGCGAAATAAAATTGTTAAAAAACGAAGAAAAAACTTTATTGTTGGTGACACACCACAATCGTTTGTGTAGCACAACCAGAAGTACTTTTTCATTAGGCGTTGGATGTGATGAAAAACGTCAAGCCGCTCCTGACATAACACTCCTCATTTTTGATAAGCAAATGCAATTAATCGTCGATTAAAATCATCTTTAGACTAATCAATTTTATTTTTAATTCAGTTTGCGAGGTTAATAGCTTTGAAAACACTGCAGACAGCCTTGTAGGTGGGGCAACCACAGCTGTGAGTATTCATCTTTAGTATTAATAATCGCTTCAGCTGTATTTCGTCCCTCTATTACTGGATCACTACTGGTCTCGTGGCACTAAATGCCACATCTTCTGCAGAACATCGTTTCTCCGATCTATACGGAAACGCGTCACCAACACGCGGTTACGTATAAATCGGAGAAGCGATGTTTACCGGAAGATGGGGCTTTTAGTGCCACGAAACCGGCAATGATACAGTAATAAAAGGACTAAATACAGCTCAATACCCAAAATATTTGATTCAAAAGGTCATACCATCTTATAATCTTCTTTTCCATGTTCTAGTTGAGTTTCTGTGCATGTAATGGTAGATTTTTCACCTGTGAGCTGCGGCTTTAGAAAGCCAGTAGTTAGAAAGACTGGGAGACATGAGCCAAGGCAGCATAGTGTGTTACCCTCTGGGGTCAGGGGCAGCCTTTGAAGAACTTTTCGACCTGAGGGAATGAGGTGTTCACCCCAACCAGACATGACAGTATGCAGCCCGTAATGTTTCGGCTTGCTCTGCACTCAAAAAATTGTATTCTCATGAGTTAGAAAATGTAAAATGCGAGAGTCCAATAGAACGCTAGGAACCGTGACCAGTGGAGACTCAAGCCAGCAAATAAATGGCCATTTGACAGCTAAACCCTTCCGTCAAAGCGCTTTCTTCTCAGGGCATTGTACCTCGTCCAGTCAATTCTCAGAAGGCAAGTTTAGGGGGGATCCATTTCAACAGATCGCTTTCCGTCTGCGTCTCCTGCAAGCCGCCGAACAATTCAGACACATTTCCTGTGATTTTCATGACTTCGTGGAAGAGCGTGCCGGCATACAGACTCCAGGAACCCGTGGGATGGAAGATTTCTTTTCCATTCACGAACATGAAAGAAGCACATTCAGTGTTCTTAAAAGAACAGCTAGAGTGGGAGGTGACGAGCCGCTTTCTGAATGTTTGTACGCAAAGAGAACTGCGTTGGTGGAATAAGGAACCGAGGCGATGCCTAGGCTCACAAGTCTAAAATTCTCAGAACAGCAGAGGTAGAAAGGTGACTTACTGGGAAATGTTCTTCACACAGTTTTTCGTGGGATACAAACATAACGCAATTGGTTAGAGCTGAGCGAACTTTTTCTCACTGGTGGGCGATTTTTAGAGACAAATTCTGAACAGAGCAGGCACAGCAGATGCGTTATAACTTACATGGCGGCAGAGAGACGAAGAAGACGTTTGCATTTTACACTTGGAGAAGGAAGCCTGTCTTGTTAGAATTCTTGTTGCTTGTGAAGCAGCCTTGGTTGGTAGATCAGTTGGCATTCATCTGCACCATTCACAGTCTATTCATCAACACGCAAAAACTGTGATGAGAATAACTAACAGCATCATCTGGTTAGGATGATGTGTGTGAAATCTTATGGGACTTAAGTGCTAAGGTCATCAGTCCCTAAGCTTACACACTGCTTAACCTAAATTATCCTAAAGACAAACACGCACACCCATGCCCGAGGGAGGACTCGAACCTCCGCTGGGACCAGCAGCACAGTCCATGACTGCAGCGCCCCAGACCGCTCGGCTAATCCCGCGAGGAGAATGAAGATATTTCAGGAAATTCTCGTAAGCTTATCCATTACATAACAGACATAGTTGCATGTTTATTTTCATTTCTCTTTCTGGTATAATCGCAAAATCTCTGTTATCACTCACGACTGTATTTAGCTGAATTGTTATGGCGGGTAGCTGATTACTACTGAGCCCGTTTCTTTGTCAGATTTCTTTGCCCAACTTATTAGGTGCACTAAAATTTAATTTAATTTCTTAATTAGATTTTAAGTATTGTCCATATTAACACGTGCACACTGATAATTTGATAATACAGATTGGGTTCACTTGGACCTAAATTCTGATTTCATAGCGAAAGACTCCTTTTTTCATGCTGTCTGCTAATATTGAGTTATGGGAGTTTCAGTGCCCAAGACTCTGTGTTAGGGCCAGCATTTTTAGTAAAATTAAATACGAGGGTTGATTGAAACGTAACGCCTCCACCTTCGTAAATCTTCAATAGTTGGCAGCATTGGTGTGCGCAGGTACTGGCTTGTTCCGTAGCCTCTTCTCTACAGCTCCAGTTGGCGGAAAGCCTTAGCATTGAACGGTTGTGTTGTTGAAGTATAAAGCATGGACCCCTGCGCAGACGGTCAGACAATGCAATTTAAGCAACGTGCTGTCATTGAATTCTCGACAGCATAAGGTGTCACCCCAAAGGAGATTCATCAAAGAATGAAAGCAGTTTATGGTGATTGTGTTGATGTGAGTGCTGTGCGTCGTTGGGCGATTTTGTTTAAAGATGTTGTGGCGGGAACATCTGACCTGCGTGACAAACAAAGAGTTGGACGTCCTGTCACAGCAACCACAGAGTTTCACAAGCAAAATATTGACAGATTGGTTCAGGACGATCGTCGTAACACTCAGAGAGAAATTCAAGCGCAATCGGCATTTCGAAAAAAAGTGTGGGTCACATTATTGTTTGCTTGGCTATCGGAAGATCTGTGCACGATGGACACCCCGTATGCTGACTCCTGAAATGAAAGCGCACAGACTTGAAATTTGCCAGGAACTCCTCTCGCGTTACGAGAATGAAGGTGACGCCTTTCTCCATTTAATTGTGACAGGAGACGAAACGTGGGCACGCCGTTACGACCCGGAGACGAAACGTCAGTCTATGGAATATCGACGCAAAGACTAGAACCGTGACGGGTTCACAAAACTTGTTCATCGTTGGCAGAAATGTGATTATGTAGAAAAGTGAATATTGGTAATTAAAGATCACATTCTAAGGAATATTTCTGTGTTAGATTTGTTAAAATATTCTCATTTAAACCAAATTAATGAAGGTGGAGGCATTACTTTTCATTCAACCCTTCTAATATAAGTTAAATAATATCTGTTGCATAACATGTTCATTTCGTTGTGATTCTTGAAGTTTTCCCGGCGGACATAATGTTCCATCATCTTTCGAGCGTGCACTCGGACAGCGACAATTCTTCTTGCGATATTTCGGCTGGAAACCCCCCAGCCATCTTCAAGGCGAGTCGGAGACTGAGTTCATAGCGTTTGTGCGTGCCTATTTATACGGAGAGTCACGTGATACAAAGCTGCTTTGGATTGAAAGCGCATGCGTCAAAGATATCAAAGTCGCCACTACTGCGCTAGTCATAGATAAGATGTATATAGCAAAGATAAACATATAAGCGCAGAACGCAAACAAAATAGTGCTACTGCGAATCCACCGTGCTTGTAAATAAATAATTAATCTTTAAAAGTGGTAACACCTGTCGGAAGTGAAGATGCAAAAATTCTATCCGAACGAAGGTGTGAAATAAGCGGTTTCCAAGCATTGTGAAGATGAAATCCTTCGTCACGGTTTAGCCGGTTGTCGGCTAGTTGTATTTCTACCACGTCCTTAACAACTGAGTCTCAGAAAGATGAAGCAGTAGTTAAAATCTTAACATCTTTATAATCCATGGCATGGCCATGGATTTTTAGGAGAAATGGCTATTCGCAACAGCAGATTGAGAAAGCCCTGCAAATAAAAACTGCAGAAAAATCACAGGAAAAGGATGAGGAAGTGGAAAGGGAAGTGAAATCTACAGCCTTTCTCCCATACGTGGGTAATGTTTCTTCTAAAATCGCTGGAGTCTTGAGGAAACATAAAGTGGATGTGATATTCCGCCCACCAGCTAAGACTGCAGCCTTGTTGGGATCCGTTAAGGATGATCTGCTCTTGCGAAAGGCGGGAGTTTATGAAATCCCTTGTGAGTGTGGCAAACGTTTCATAGGGCAAACCACGCGCACTGTACAGGAACGATGCGTCGAACAGCAGCGGTACACACGTCTTCTTCAGTCCAACAAATCAGCAGTTGCCAAACATTGCATTTCTACTGGCCATGCCATGGATTATAAAGATGTTAAGATTTTAACTACTGCTTCATCTTTCTGGGACTCAGTTGTTAAGGAAGTGGTAGAAATACAACTAGCCGACAACCTGCTAAACCGTGACGAAGGATTTCATCTTGACAATGCTTGGAAACCGCTTATTTCACACCTTCGTTCGGAAAGAATTTCTGCATCTTCACTTCCGACAGATGTTACCACTTTTAAAGATTAATTATTTATTTACAAGCACGGTGGATTCGCAGCAGCACTATTTTGTTTGCACTCTGCGCTTATATGTTTATCTTTGCTATATACATCTTACCTATGACTAGCGCAGTAGTGGCGACTTTGATATCTTTGACGCATGCGCTTTCAGTCCTCAGCAGCTTTGTATCACGTGACTCTCCGTATAAATAGGCACGCGCAAACGCTATGAACTCAGTCTCCGACTCGCCTTGAAGATGGCTGGGAGGTTTCCAGCCGAAATATCGCAAGAAGAATTGTCGCTGTCCCGAGTGCACGCCCGAAAGGTGATGGAACAACATGTTCATTTCGTGTCTGAATTCTTCAGTGATCGACCTTGCTCTCAGCTATCCAACAAATGCAGATCATCACGTCTTTCGAGAAAGAAGGTTGAGCTCAACTGGCACTTCTCACCTATGTTCCTCTGAGCTGAAATTTTCCTTGTGCTGAAATTTTAATTCGTCACAGACTTCGTCTTATTACCAATTGTAGTAAGCATGTTAAATCTATCACTGATTAGTTGTTATTAAAGAATGGAACTATGTTTATGTGTGAACTGTACTTAAAAGTGGAACATCTTCATAAAACCAGTCGATAGCTGTTTTAAATTTATGATTTAATATTTATTATGTAGCTGTTTGAGTGGTGGCACTTCTTATGATGCTTGTGTGTGGAAATGTACCACAAAGATCTTCACCTACATCTATATAGATGCTTCGCAAGTGTCCGTACGGTGAGGGGCGGAAGGTGGCGTGTACCACTGCTTGTCATTCGCTTTCCTGTTCCATTCGCAGGTGCAGGGGCGGGGGGGAAAGACAGTCTGTATGCCACTGTATTGGTCCTTCCGCGCGATGTATGTTAGCGGCAGTAGAATCAGTCGGCAGTCAGCTTCAAATGCCGGTTCTCTAAATTTTCTAAATAGCGTTTCTCGAAAAGAATGTCGCCTTCCCTCCAGAGATTCCCATATCATTTCCCGAAGCATCTCCGTAGCACTTAGGTGTTGTCCGACCTTACCGGTAACAAATCTAGGCCGGCCGGAGTGGCCGAGCGGTTCTAGGCGCTGCAGTCTGGCACCGCGCGAACGCTACGGTCGCAGGTTCGAATCCTGTCTCGGGTATGAATGTGTGTGATGTCCTTAGGTTGCTTAGGTTTAAGTATTTCTAAGTTCTAGGGGACTGATGACCTCAGAAGTTAAATCTCATAGTGCTCAGAGCCATTCGAACCATTTGAACAAATTTAGCAGCCTGGCTCTGAATTACCCCGATGTCCTCACTCAATCCGACCTGGTATTGAACCCAAACACTCAGGCAGTACACATGTATATGTCGCACCAGCGTCCTATATGCGGTCTCCTTTACAGGTGAACCACTCTTTCCTAAGATTCTCCCAATAAACCGAAGTCGACCATTTGCCTTCCCTGCCACACTTCTCACATGCTCGTCCCACCTAATATGGCTTTGTAATGTAATGCCCAGATATTTAAACGACTTGCCTGTGTCAAGCAGGGCACTAGTAATACTGCATCCGAACATTACAGGTTCGATCTTCCTATATGAGCAACCATGAGTCAAATGAGAAAAAGACATTTAGCAGTCTGTACTTGCACCGCTATTACTCCCAATTCGCTACTTCGGTTAACGCACATCCTCACTTTCACAGATGCCTCAAAAGTAAGCGTATTTTAGGAATTCTAAAAAATGGCTCTGAGCACTATGAGACTTAACATCTAAGGTCATCAGTCCCATAGAACTTAGAACTACTTAAAACTAACTAACCTAAGGACATCACACACATCCATGCCCGAGGCAGGATTCGAACCTGGGACTGTAGCGGTCTTGCGGTAGGAATTCCAACAGCGGGCAATATTACAGTTTCCGAGATTTACATACTCATTATATATATATATATATATATATATATATATATATATATATATATATGTGCATTCTTGTCAGGGATTTCATACAGTTTGGTTCGTAATTTGACTCTGTTGTAACATATCGTAATTGGACGGTAGACACTGAAACTCAAAGCTACGACATTAATCTGAGAAAACTCGCCTTTTTGGTACATGATATTTCTGGAGATCTGCGCAATTTCGAAACTGATATTGCGATGTAAAATTGCGTTTACGACGGCTGAAATGTAATCAGCTTAATAGTTGTGCAGCAGCTGTAATAATTAAAGCAATCTTTGGGAACTAGCTCTCATATGCAACAACTGCGATGCTGCTTAGGGGGAACCGGCGAGTCGGAAGGAGAATGGAGAAATTGCCGGTGGCATTGAAGAGATTAAAAGAAAAAGGTATAGCTCTGCTCTTGCGAATTTAATAAGCGAGGAAAGATTTTTCACTTAGTCGGAAATGAGAACGTAGGACAGAGGCGGAACCTCTGTGTAGTTCTACAGTGGCAGATCCGACGTGGGGGCGTCGCCTGTCGTGGGAGGGAATTATATACCCCACCCCCAAGCGCTGTCTGCGGTCTGCGCGCCCCTCAGGTTTTTGCTTGATGCTGCGAGACAAGAGAAGTGGTTTTGCTTCATATTCTGAGGCAGGAAAAGTCTCGGCGGCAGACCGGCTTATTACGAGACACACATTTTCCTACGCCCACGGTAATCGACGGGAAGTGGCGATATTGCACTCCTGTAGCGGATACGAAGGCTCCCTCAAAACCGGTTCTCTTGGGGTACAAGTCGCTGGTAAGGCGCCGTGAAAGTGTACACGATGTTCAGATATCGAAATTAAACGCTGAAAAGAAGAGATGACGAAGGGAAAAAGTCTTAGGAAAGGGTAAATCAGGATGCGATTCTGCTGTCACTGAGATTACGGCGCTCGACTGGTATTTTCAAACAGTGGGTACCTAGAAGAATTTATGAACAGATAATACTAAACGAAAATCATGAGCCGGCCTCGGTGGCCGAGCGGTTCTAGGCGCTTCAGTCCGGAACCGCGCGACTGCTGCGGTCGCAAGTTCGATTCCTGCCTCGGGCATGGATGTGTGTGGTGTCCTTATGTTAGTTAGGTTTAAGTAGTTCCAATGTCAAAGCGGTCTTTGTTATGTTCCTTTGAGATTTAAGGCCTGCATACACTGATTACTTGCTTCTATCTATAAAGGCGAAACATGAGTCTTTCCAATAATTAAGCAGGATCACGACTTAGATAAATGAAAGAAAGTTTCAGCAACGGCAGAAACAATGTATAACGATTTTCGTAGAACGTAATGACATGTAGGAAAAAGCGAAAAGAGACGCTAGCTTGTTGTGTTAACAGGTGAAATCAGTGACAAGGCAGAATAGCGAAGGACGGATTCTGTTCCTTTAACGAAATTAAACGCTGAAAAGAAGAGATGACGAAGTGAAAGTCTTAGGAAAGGGGAAATCAGGATGCGATTCTGCTGTCACTGAGATTACGGCGCCGGACTGGTATTTTGAAACAGTGTGTACCTAGAAGAATATATGAACAGATAATACTAAACGAAAATCTTGAGCCGGCCTCGGTGGCCGAGCGGTTCTAGGCGCTTCAGCCCGGAACCGCGCTACTGCTGCGGTCGCAGGTTCGATTCCTGCCTCGGGCATGGATATGTGTGGTGTCCTTAGGTTAGTTAGGTTTAAGTAGTTCTAAGTTCTAGGGGACTGATGACCTCAGACGTTAAGTACCATAGTGCTCAGAGCCACTTGAACCATTTTTAAAATCTTGAAAGGGAATCAGTAAATTTCTTCATATGTTTCTATAGTATATTTAAACAAAAGTAGTAACACATAGGTATAACCACAATTGTAAAATCGATATAACTAATTTATGATCCAAATTATTAAAATATATGGCCTCTGAACAAAAGCATACCATACTCTGTGGAAGACCTATAATACTACCTCTGTTAACTACTTGCAGGAACATCTTTGTGACTGTTTTGTTTACGTAAGATATTTTCGCTGTTTAAAGTGTACAGTAAGTTGTTTGTGATGTTTAGTGTGTGTGAGACTCTGCACAAATGAACCATAAGAAATCGCAAAAATACAAAATCTTCTAAACTTCGCCACTAACTTCACAGAACATCGGGTGTTTCTTACATATTGCAGTAAAGTCAACGAAATGGAGCAGACTCTCACACATCGACAATATCACATTGAAATGGCATAACAAATAGAAAAAAGCGCACTTGTAAATGGGAATCATTTCCCGAAACGAGCCGTGTGAAAAGGAATATAAAGAAAATCGTGACTGGTATCAGAAGAAATAGTTATCAACAAAGCTAGTGTATACCTGATATCCACCCCAGTGTATTGATTTGGATTCTGTGGCGCTCCTTAAAACGTCTATTTTAAAAATAACGTAAATATTGATGTAATGTTATTCAGTACACCTTCCTCAGTCACCAATATCACTTACATCCATTACAGACTACATATACATAAATTTGCAAAATTTATTCAAAAGTAATAGCAGAGGGTCACTGCCAGTTCTGGCAAGAATTTAGCTGATGTCAGCATCAGCATTCCTGGAACCGATGACATTAGTATTAGCATGATAAACCTGCATGTTCTGTTTCATGAAACATATTATCTGTATGTCAAACGGTATATACAAGGTGAGTGAGGAGGAAAAGTACATGCTTTGAGGGGTGATACTAGTGGTGATTCTGAGCCAAAAACTCCTCATAAGCATATTGAGCCGTAGTGTGAAGCAGTCGCCCTCCGTTTCTGGCGGTGGCACCGCTGTGGGAATCGCAGCTTTGGTGTCTGCCTCTGGTGCGAAAGGGGAAAGGTTACCTGTTCACGTGCATTTAAGGGGCGCTATGAGCTCGCCAGTCGGTCAGTCTGTCGTCGCCAGCTTGCTAGTCTGTCTCTCGTCCGCAGTTGTTAGGCAGTTAGTGTCTGTCTGTCGCTCGGAGCTGCCTCTGTCATGTTCGTCGGATTTGGTGTGTTAACTTATTGCTTGGAGTATAACGGCTTAATTCCTGAAATATGTTTTGATCTTGCCTACCATCTTGAGAGGCGGTATCTGTGTACTGTAGAGCATCTTAACTTGTTTGGCCAACCTTGTAGAATTTTATATAAGATTGCATTTTACGGGCTTTTATTTAAATGGTCATTTTAGTATACAAAGTTGCCACTCTTTCATCGTAAGACTTTTCTTAGAAGTTAAAATCAAGTTGCACCTCCGGTGGCGAGGTTTTTTTTTTTTTAATTTTAGTGTTTTGTATCATTTTCTTCCCCCCCTACGGTGTACATAGTTTGCGTGCTTGAATAAATTGTTAAAATTTTGGTTTTAAGTAATCTGGTGTGTGTTGCATATTTGCACCAGTGTAGTCTTTCAGAGGCTGTTGTGAGCAGTTGTAACTACGGCCGTGTCAAAAGGGAGCGGCAAGGTTCTCTGCCCGAAAGATCATACAGTCAGAACTTGTTTCTTCTGCCTCTGAATAAACTGTAACTTGATATTTAGAGGATGCTTTCTGATTATAATTTTAAATCTATTTCTTTTAAAAAAATGCTCTTAGGCACTATTAAAATGAATAAAATTCCCATTTGTTAAAAGGAATTTGATTACGATTTCATCAGTTACTCCCTGGCAACTATTTCCACCCTTACATAGTGTGATTAAATGTGTTAATTTTCCGGATGAATCGCTAGTAAATAAAATCAATTCTTAAGAATATTGTTTGAAAATAAATCCACTGTTCACGTATGATCTTTTCTTAACCGTTTCCGGGTAAACCAATGAAAAAAACTGGGAACGGGAAACGTGCAGCGTCGTTCTTACTAACCGTATCAGTACGCAGTTCAGTTGCACATGGTGCAGTTCTTTACCTCTAGTCTCAGTTCGACAGTGCTTGTCGTAGTGCACGATACTACGTTAACAACGAATACAGCTTTATGTAGTGAAAATACCACAGATCTTCACACATGCAGAGTACGCTGACATGATGTTCGTCTTAGGTTTCTCCAATGGGAATTCCAGAGCTGCTGTGTAAGAATACCAACAGCGATTTCGGAATCGCAGAGTGTCAGATATAAAGATGTTTAGCATTGTGTTTCACGGTTTGCATGAGCGTGGTACGTTTCCCAGCGAAAATGTTGTCTCTGAACATTCCGTACAACAAACTCTTAATGAAGTTGAGATCATTCTTCAAGTAGTGGAACGCAACCTTACTGCTCTAGAAGAATTGCTGCCCAGCTTGGTATTCCACAAACACGAGCGATACGCACAGTACACGAGCAAGGTCTGTATTCCTTTCATCGGCAGAGTGTACGACATCAGCATGAAGGAGATGCTGTCGCCCGGCAAGAATTCTGTCAATGCATCATTGCCAATGAGCGATTAATTCCACCTATTCTTTTCATTGATGAGTCAACATTTACCCGCAACAACACGCGCAACTCTCATGTATGGGCAAATGAAAATGTGCACGCTACTGTGGAAACGAATTTCCAACGACGTTTTACAGGCAACGTGCTGTTGACGAACTCATCGGTCCAGTTGTTTTAGATAACCATCTTACTGGGACACAGTATCTTGAGTTTCTTCAAAATGTATTACCATAATACGTGGTGAATATCCCTTTGGCAACACGAACTCGTATGTACTTTCAGTATGACGGAGCTCCTACACATTCCTTACGACGACTGACACAGTATCTGAACACAACATATCCTGGTCGTTGGTCCGGTCACCGTGGAGTCATTTCTTGGCCACTGAGGCCACCAGATCTTACCCCATTGGATTACTGTTTGTTGGGGTGGCTGAAGAGTGACGTCTACAAACGCACAGTGGACACAGCAGATGAACTTCTCGCTCATATTTTATATGCTTGTGCCGAGTTAAAGGAATGCAAAACTGAGCTACTATCGGCGACACAACATCTGTCTACATGCATTGAAGTTGACGATGGATTATTTGAACATCTTCTGTGAGGAAACGTAAACAATTAAACAAACCATAACATAAAAGTATCTTCATTTACTGTCACCTGCACCTTTCCCGTTCCTAGCTGTTTTCATTGGTTTACCCGGAGACTGTTAAGAAAAGGGAATATGTTTATTAGAAGTCTTTTGTTCAGATTCACCAGTAGTATCACCTGTCAAAGCATGTACCTTTCCTCCTGACCCACATTGTATTTACTCACTCAACATTCTATTCCACCTTGGAGAACATGTGAAGTTAACATAGTGACTAATGTCTTGTGGTTTAGTATGCAGGTATTCTGGTCGGGCACAGTAGGCTCTCGCTACTATAAAGATATGCATGGGCACATTATCTTGAGGTGAGCTTTTATATGGACAATGTAATCATTGAAGCCCGGTGTCCAGTCCCGCTTCATTTAATGGAGGATCAGCGACAGTTAGCCACGTACCATGTCAAGTGTTCCACTACATAAACATGACCACAATGTGGGTTCGCCGCCTGATCTCAGTACTAGCCCTTGCAGCAAAAATGGACCATGTGAAGTGCAGGTGACAATTGATTATGGAAAATCCAAGAATACTGTCATTTCGTCGATACGAATTCTATGGGTAGTGGAGAAACTGACTCAGCTGATGGAATTGACTCAGCTGATGGTCCTCTGTGAGTCTGCCTTGATCAGCGCTGCTGTTATTTCGTAGAGAAACGTTGTCGATGGAGGATCTGATCACTTTTACTTCTCCATGAGTCTGCCCTTAGTCCACCTTTCTGTTCAATAGTGAGAACATGAGTCAACCAACTGTTTGTCTACAGTAAAATAAAGTGTGCTGCATTTGACGTTTGTCATCAGTTAAACATTTTCTCTTCCCATTGCATGATATTGCCTGGTATAGAATAGATATGTTCCTTATTTTAATAAGACATTTTACATTTTTTTGGTCATTTACTGTTTTATTGTCAAAATATTATCAAGAGTTGTAAGTCATTCACTTTATTTATTTTACTAAGAGTGTATAATTTCTTACTATTGTTCTGCATTTATGGCGGTGTCTATAGTACTCAGTTTTCTATAGCATATTTATTTGTGAAATCTGTCTTGTTAATTTGCTCATAAATGTAACATTCTTAGGTTTCTCTTCGGTTACTAGTGAAATCATGCTCCCCACAATACATCACCACTCACGCTTATTAATTACATTTCACGTATTTATGTTTCAATACACAATGAATTTGATGCACAACTTTATGTACTTTTGCCTTTCTCTTGTATATTCAAATATTAGTATTCCTATTTCTTTTTTATAAAAAGTTTTTTGAATATTCCTTCCTATTTGTTTTAGTAAGAAACGCTGTGCGAAATCCTTGTTTGATAGGGTGAGGATGATGAAAGGTTGTTACATTATGGGAATTAGCAATTTTGTTTGTGGTATTGGCCACAGATATCACTTTTCCTGAATGCATGTACAAAGGAGACACACGCAATTACGAATTTTAGATTCTTGTCAAGTAGTAAGTCCTGTGTGAGCAGAGAGAGAGCAGAGAGGGAGAGAGAGAGAGAGAGAGAGAGAGAGAGAGAGAGAAGGAGAGAGAGAGTGTTTGTGTTTGCTGTTAAGAATTTCTTGGAACTATATGTCTACTAATTTGGAAATGCCGTTGCATTAAAGGGACTTTGCTACGTAAGGTGACGTTCAACCACATATCTGCATGCGCTACTGCTGCTGCAAAAATGGGATGTTACATTTAGGAGACACTTTTAGTTTTGGTTTAGTAAATTTTCGTAACTTGCATTGTTTGCCTTATATGAGCCGTTGTCTTAAGTGATAATACGCACGGAAAATGAAAAAAATATCCGTATCACTCCCAACCCCATTTCTTTTAAAACAATCATTGTAAAACAGACTCTGTTTCAAATTACAATATTACGAAATTCATGTTCAATATTCAATGTCATTGCATTTGTCTATAACAGTGTATACATCTTCATATTTTCTGATCTGTTTTACAAATACGTAAAAGTAACTTTTGAGAATCTTAATTGTTTGGCATTGAGCTCCCATGTCCAGCTTGTTTATCAAACATTTTCGAAGAAAACTCATTCGGACTCGCAGTTAATGAAATCCGATATTTTACTATATTATGCAGGTACGTAACAGTCTTGTGTTGCAGATAGCAAGACTTATTTAAATAATGGAAAATCATGATTTATTTCAGTTTGTAGCAGAGGAATGCAATTGCTTAGGAACAGCCTTGTTATCAGTTTTCCACAGGTGAGTCAAATGATTATTAGAGCCATAAATAAACATTGTCTTGTTCACTTAGGGAAGAGTGATTGTCTATTGACATTACGTTCACTGAAACAATAATTGGTTTGACATACATTCTAATGTTATTTATAGTGTGAAATTCTTTTGCATTGAAAATTTGAATATTGATATTACAATAAAGTTTTTACAGCAACATATCAATCATATGTGGTGGAATAGATATGTTGTGTTCATAAGGAGGCATGTAATGTGTGGAGGTACTTTAACCACAGAAGCCACATATGCGATACAAGTAACGTTTATATACAGCCACTAGCGATCATAAAGACATCGTGTACATAGTCATGTTGAGTCTAAACCTTTCAAACATGCAAAGGTAGAAACTCTCTTTTGAAAAATTATCACAATTGAAATGTCATTGAGTACAGAAAGCAGGAAATTTACACTGCACTGTCGAAAAGTCACTTTTGGAAAGTTACATGTGTTTCTGAGTGCAACCTACATTCCAGCAAGACTTAGTAAGCACGTATCTGACTATAATTTTTGTGGTGACAACAGGAAACTGTCTCAACTGAAAGGGAAAGCTGTCTGATGTCATAATTACTAAACAAGGAGAGAAAGTGGAATTAAGGGTTTGGGAAGATTTGAAATCTTAGCATAATGGAATGGACTTTATATGATGCATTGTTAATTTTTCTGCAGGATGTTAATCTGAAACAAGTCTGAATCTTACTTAAACGCACAGCTCTGACCTATGAAAGAAATACTTTCCTCTGATAATTTCGTGAGAGCTGATCTGTAACATGTGCCAACGGTGGTGTTGCATATAAATTACCACCATTCTGCTGTATACTTGATAGGAAAAAATTTGGGCCACTGTACACAAAATGGCAGAAAATACAGGCCATATGGCAACAGCAACAGAGAGAGACTTGCGTTAGGAAGTCAGACAGAGAAAGTGAGTCACTGATTCACGAAATGCGGGATAATCAATGCTCACATTTTATTCACCTCTGATCTGTTTGCTAATGACTACATACCCAACTGGCTGGCGGAGCAGTAATAGTAGTGCTAGCTTTATTCATTCGTGAATCACTTTTGCAAGGATATCGGACATGACTTGGTATTACAGGTTACGCCAAAGTAGTGTAATTGACATACTGTATACTGGCATTTGCATAGTTACAGGTGCATTTTGCCAAGAATGGTGCATGTAATCAGCCATGCTCCTATATTAGGAACTGTCATGGCATTCGCTTAAGTATTTCCGGAAAACCCCAGAAAACCTGAATCAGGATGACCATATGGAGATTTGAGCCTCAACTCTCTGGACTAAAAGGCCAGTCTGTTTAAAACAGTGCTAGCTCACTCAGTTTGTCCCTAGTGTACAACAGTATTTTACAGGTAAGTTATTTAATAATATAAAAGACTAGTGCTACACTGTTCATTCATTTCTCACTTCATGTTTCTGCATCCACTACACATGCTATAACACGTTGTTTCATAACATAAAGCTACACAATATATCACATGATGTCATGATCCTGGGGGGGGGGGGGGGCGATGTAATGGTGTGTTATTTCAGCACATTTCACCATCTTCGGTAAAGAGATAATACAAAAAGAGTTATCATTGCTAGATAGTCGAAATTCTTTGATTCTAATCTTTGGTATTCCACATGTCCTGAAACAATGGAAAGCCTGCAGGTTTTTCTTGTGTGCATTCACTTTTCCCTACATATTATTGCACACCAGCAGTTCTTTTAAATCAGAAACTTGATGTCCCACAGATGGAGCAGAAGCAGAAAAAAAATAGACCTGGAGACTAACGACAACACTCAGAAAAGTGAGAGAAATGAAGAAGTCGAGAAATGGTAAGGCAACGAGCATATACAATAAGGAAGAGGAACAAATTAAATAAATCTGTACCAAAACAAAATGCATTGATGCAATTTTGTCATATGATGACATGATGGAGACCGTGGCTGTTCTCTGAAGACAAATGTTGATGGTGTTAGGACAGCAACCACCCACAAATTTACTTTCAGTTCATTATTCAAAGGAAACCGTTACCGGTTTCGAATCGTTGTGATTCATCCTCAGGCGGCTTACATGCTTTCTTTATGACATTCGGTCTGTGTTTACAGATTAATTGTCCTAAAATATAAATAAAACATAATTATAAACACGCCACACACAGATGGTTGCGTTACAGATTCTCGTTGCATGTGACTTCCGTGAAACGTCGGTTTCGAGTGTATGTTTTCATAACATTCGTCCAACAGATGTAAATGCATTCCCACTGCATTCTCGTTGTTGCACACGTAAATAGTTCTCACTGTACACTTTGATTTATCGCTGAGATCATTTAAGTCACACACTACATGTTTTGATACATACAAGGAGCTTACAAACATATGAGTATCACAGATGCTATGATATATCGTAACATTTGATGATGATGTCCTATGTTTGGAAAGGATCATATATTCATTTACACAACCATAATGCCTTTTACATTAGTACAGAGACATTGAATTTTTGAGTTGATATTGCTAAATTAATTATAAAGTTTTCTACATATATTTAGAACTGTATAGGTAAAATAGTATATTATTTAATTACATTTGGCATCATGAGAATTATAGTAACGTATAAATTTCCTACTTGATCTGCAGATAGGTGTATTAATATTATTTGCTTTGGAGGCTGGAAAGTAATTTTTGGAGATTTTTCAGGAAAGGGGTGTTAGCTAACTCTGTTCGTTAAGGATATAGTCTGGGGTGCTGTTTCTGTGTGTGTGTATTTCTAATTCTTCTATATGAAATACGTAACTGCATAACAATGAATCCCTCGGCACCAAAACTGCATGCACAGCCAAAAGTTCATAAAGAAAATTGTCCCATTCGCCCAATTGTTAACTCAAGAAACAGCCCTGCTTACTTCATAAGTTGTAAATTAAAAGACATCATTACTATACATTTGAAAATAACTACACCATACATAACACACATGAACTCATCAGCTTAATTAAAGACATCCACATCCCACCAACAGCTAAATTAGCATCACTAGACAGTCAACCTGTACACGAACATCCCTGTCACAGGGACTATTAACATTATAAGAAACAATCTCCTTGAATATAAGAAAATTAGTGTTGCAGAGATCTGTGAACTCATAGAAATACTTTCACTTATTCTAGAGCATAATTAATTTAGCTTCAACAACAAACTGTACCAACAACATGATGGTTTGGCATTGGGAAGTAGCTTAGATGGGATATTGGCTGACATTTACATCAACCATATAGAACAAAAATTCTTCCCTGCTAACCAGCACATCTTAAACAAAATAATATACAACAGAAGATATGTTGATGATACAATCCTGCTTTTTGATGGTACAAGCAATGAAATAGATACATTAGCAGCAGATCTAAGCAAAATGCACAAAAATATTAAATTCACTGTTGAACATGAAACTAATAAAAGCATTAACTTTCTTGAACTGAAAATTTGCAATAGCAACTATAAACATCAATTTAGTATTTACAGAAAACCTACCACCACAGATGTCAGTATTAGCAACACATCTTGCACCCCCACCAACAAAAAATGGCATACTTCAGAACGATGCTACACCGAATTAAAAAAGTACCAACGAGTGACACACACCAACAAAATCAAATCAAAATAATTAAAACAGTTGCTCATAATAATGGATATAAACCCACAATAATAGGAAAACTCCACAACAAAATGCAGACAAAAACCACAGATCCACTTCACAGCAGTCACTTCAAGCCAAATCAGTCTGCCACTGAAGCTAAACCTAAATATGCTACTCTCCCATACATAGGCCCACTTTCATACCAAATAGCAAACTTATTTAAAAAGGAGAAAAACATCGCAATCAGCTTTTCCACAAATAATAAGTTACAACAAAAAGTAATCCATGATGTAAGTACCTCCAAGAGTGCCTACCATAAATCAGAAATATACAAACTCAAATGTGATGCATGCCCGAAATTCTACATTGGACAGACAGGCAGAAGTTTTGAAATTAGATATAAAGAACATATTGATGCTCTAAGACTTGGTAACTTGAACAAATCAGCATTTGCAGCCCATATTGCTGAAGCAAACCATTCATTGGAAACATTGAGGACAACTTAAAAATTTTACATCTAGCAGAAAAAGGAGCCACTATGAATAAATTAGAAGAATTAGAAATACATACACACAAAAACAGCACCCCAGACTATATCCTTAACGTACAAACAGAGTTAGCTAACACCCCTTTCCTGAAAAATCCCCAAAAATTACTTTCAGCCTCCAAAGCAAATAATATTAATATACCCATCTGCAGATCAAGTAGCAAATTTATATGTTACTATAATTCTCATGGTGCCAAATGTAATTAAATAATATACTATTTTACCTGTTGTTGTTGTTGTGGTCTTCAGTCCTGAGACTAGTTTGATGCAGCTCTCCATGCTACTCTATCCTGTGCAAGCTTCTTCATCTCCCAATACGTACTGCAGCCTGCATCCTTCTGAATCTGTTTAGTGTATTCATCTCTTGGTCTCCCTCTACGATTTTTACCCTCCACGCTGCCCTCCAGCGCTAAATTGGTGATCCCTTGATGCCTCAGAACATGTCCTACCAACCGATCCCTTCTTCTTGTCAAGTTGTGGCACAAACTTCTCTTCTCCCCAATCCTATTCAATAGTTCCTCATTAGTTGTGTGATCTACCCATCTAATCTTCAGCATTCTTCTATAGCACCACATTTCGAAAGCTTCTATTCTCTTCTTGTCCAAACTATTTATCGTCCATGTTTCACTTCCATACATGGCTACACTCCATTCAAATACTTTCAGAAATGACTTCCTGACACTTAAATCTATACTCGATGTTAACAAATTTCTCTTCTTCAGCAACGCTTTCCTTGCCATTGCCAGTCTACATTTTATATCCTCTCTACTTCGACCATCATCAGATTTTGTCTATACAGTTATAAATATATATAAAAAACTTTATAATAAATTTAGCAATATCAACTCAAAAATTCAATGTCTCTGTACTAATGTAAAAGGCATTACGGTTGTGTAAATGAATATATGACCCTTTCCAAACATAGGACAACATCGTCAAATGTTACGATATATCATAGCATCTGTGTTACTCACATGTTTGAAAGCTCTTTGAATTTATCAAAGCATGCGGTGCGTGGTTGAAATGATCTCAGCGACAAATCTATAGTGTACAGTGAGAAGTATTTACGTGTGCAACAACGAGGATGCAGTGGGATTGCATTTACATCTGTTGCACGAATGTTATGAAAACAAACACTCGAAACCGACGTTTCATAAGTCACATGCAACGAAAATCTGTAACGCAACCATCTGTGTGTGGCGTGTTTATAATTATGTTTTATTTATGTTTTAGGACAATTAATCTGTAAAAACACACCAAATGTCACAAAGAAAGCGTGTAAACCGCTTGAGGATGAATCACAACGATTCGAAGCCGGTGACGGTTTCCTTTGAATAAAGGAACTGAAAGTAAATTTGTGGCTGGTTGCCGTCCTAATACCATCAACAAAATGCATTGATTTCGTAGATATACTGATGCAGATTAGAGCGTAGATGACTGAGTTGCCATTAAAGAGTGCCACTGATGTCCTCTTCGAGACTTACAACCACAGTTCCATGTCGTGGTAACAGGCGTCAGTGCTGCTCAGGTTTAATGCGGTATGATATCTCATTACACTGTGGACAGATGGACCACAATACAGCTGAGCCATAGCTTTTCATTGTGTAGAGACTAGCCAGTTGCTCCTTATTTTTTATGCAAACTTGCACTATTCTTAAGTAAATTATACTAGTCTGCTATTCGTTTATGACAGTCTTTCTATCGCTTGTTTTCACTCTACTTGAGTGGTAGATTTCGAAGTACTGAAGATTTAGAATTATAACTAGTATCAGAATTTATTTAGGCGTCCATGTCATTACCAGAGCAAAGGCAGGACAGTCGTCAGTCAGAATGGCTGAGGCAGTAAGCTGATAGTTTAGGTACGAATCTACAGGTATTTCAGACGATTTATATCCACGATGACAAATCTATTCCGAATGGAGAATGTTACCAAATTACAGAGTAAGTAATATACGCAACATCTATCAGATAGTTATGATTGCGCCGTCTCGAATGCCACAGAAATAATTACTATTGTTTAAGCTCCTGGCTCCATTTAGTTACCTGAAAATGGTAGACAATGTTTACTGACGTAAGAAACCTGTTGCGTTTACCTGATGCGTTCCCTACAGGGTGTGATAAGGTCGAAGTACTGGGCGCCTCTGGCTTTTGGCTCAGACTCAAAGACCTACGGAATGTGAGACTCTCCTCTGACGTATTATACAGAAACTGTTCATAACTCCCCTGGAAGTTTCGATTCAGTACTTGTAGGAAGAGTCTTAGTTGTTTATATGAGAATACTGATCTACTTTGTAAGAATTAAGTTACGAGCCTATAGCAACGACCTGGTCGAGGAATAATTTGTTCCAACCAGTTTGTTTCATAGTCGAAATACGATTTCTATAACCCTTAAAGTAACTGTGGGAGCTTCCAGGATTTAACGAGTCTCCACTTCAGTAAACTTACAATGATGGGACCCTGCTTTTATCAGTTGCCGTGGGGCCAAGTACTTTTTCCTAAGATGTCACGAGAATTTTTCTAATGCTTTTGGGAAAAAAAGTTACTTAGATTTGATCAGAATGCAGCACGTTGTGGAGTAGTGCTTTTAGAGGCATAGGAGGCCGGACCTGTGCAAAAGCCTGTGATTGGGGCAAGATGCCAGACTCACTGCAGCTACGCCAGCTACTATCAAAAGTGTAGAGGTCGCTGGCAATGCTTGGAATCAATGAATCAGTTGTTTTCGCTCGTCGAGCATAGATAGATTATCAGTTTCTCGAAACTGACATAGTGATTCATGAAGTTCATTTCGGGTGCAGAAAAAGTACAAGACTAAATTTGTTTCTGTCTATCGGTGTTGAGTTTCATCAGCAATATACACAATCTGAAAGTGAATATCACGGTCTAGCACAGAAGCTTTTGACTTTACGAGGAGAGTGTCATTTATATACGTGATGAGTATTTTTTGTTCTCCGCAGTAGAGTGTATGGAGACTTAAATGGAATATTTAATCTAAAGTAGTATTATACAGCGAATAAATATCGTAGATGGTTAATAAGCCATATGAGGGCTGTTAAACCGTGAATAAACCTTATAATTTGTTTAAATTCTGTTTTGTATTGCTGTTATTTCTGATGGCTATTGCAGGACATCATGTGGGAGTTAAGAGACATATCTTTCTGTTTTAGTGACAGGGATTTATAAGTTTATATAAATGCAGTCAAACTGCACAGAGATTTTAGTTGTACATTTGTTGAGGTGAGTGTGGTGAGCCCTATTTAGACTAATTGCTTATTACAAAAGTGCTGGGAGTCGATTCGATGTCCCTCGATAGCTTACCACGTTATGGCATCTTGAGTCCACGTGTCCTAACTCACTGCGATCATAACCTCAAGCTACTAAAGTGAGTATCCCAAAGACAAGAAACAAAGCATCATTGCCTCCTGTTAGGGGTATATTAGTTATTTATGGACAAATAAACGTGATAACATTTAAGGAAGTAATGCAATTTGTTTCGTTACCGAAATATTAAATCTGTCAATTTGTCATTTTATTTTTGCAATATTTGTGTACCCAGATTATTCAGTTTAAAAAGAAATAGTGACCAGTAATATCTGCAGACAATTAAATGCGCTCTAGATCTATCTCGAAGGCCTATACACTAGTATACAGCGTTTACGACCGGTTCGGGATAGTTTGAGCACATCACGGGTTGAGACCAAACAGTAAGCAAACCCTTATTATGTTGGTTACCATTCAACAGAGCAGTCTGCTTTAGGACATACTTCTCGATGATTCTGATATAAATGTTGTGTTAGCCTAAATAAGTTGTTAATCTGAAATCATCAAGCAATACGTAAAAAACCAACTGCGCAAGCTGTGAGGCTTTGCATTAAACGTGTGCCCCACGCTCTAATGGCTAGCTTAGTTTATCTCTGTCATTACAGCACTGCAAACTGAACAGCTCATGGTACAGAAGGTTTCCCGTCATATAGACAAAACATCACAAGTGATTATTTTGTAATATTTATGGGTACAACTCACTTTCCGGTCTTGTGATTATTGTATACCAAATGACAAATTAAGTACTTTAATGTTGGGTATTGTATTTCTATTTACATTCTATGTTCACGTTTCTGTATGTCTTTGCAGCACATTGTTTTGGTCATTGAACATTGTTTCTTTGCACCATTCACTCGAATGATCTGAAAATTGCTAGTAGCGTAGAGTATTTTTCTGTGGACACTCGCATTTTGGAGTCAAATATCTGCTGTCGTTTTCTCATTTGCGTTTCTCTGTTTTGGATGTAATGCCAACGACACAAGTGCTTAATGAAAATCTTTTTCATGTAATTAACGATCAAAAGATGTGTTATCGACACATGATATTTACACTATAACTACTGAACATGGTCCAGAAAGCCACTCTGATCTGTTGAATGAGATTTTCGTTCTGAAGTACGCTTAGTAAATAAATATCAAATTGTGACAGCTGTTTACGTATGGTGCTTATTTTTCAGTCGGTGCATATGAGTACTACGCACTTGGTCCTAAGCGTATTTACAGAAATGCGAGTGAAGGTCAATCTCGTATACGTTTGAGATTTGGGTCCCTAGATCAAATCAGCAATGGCGTCTTTGAAACGGGAGCTGTTCTCTATAACTGACCCCTATTATTAGTTAAATTTATCTCACAACAACAAGATCGTGAAAACTTTCTCATACAGTTTGCAGTAATATTTCAAGGTGATCAGTTATAAACTCCAAGAGGACATCTCTTCGCAGTTGAGATAAAAGTTTATCTAAGCTAAGCAGTACCACTGAAGTACAAACACCCAGATGTCAGACACTCAGATCTGCCACATCGGTACCAAATATTGTATGTCGATACAGCATCAACCAAAACACCGATTTTGTTTGCGCTATGTGCTGTTGTCCAGTAGAACTTGCGTAAACGGTAATTAAAAGTATCGCCAGAACTACGGAGCACAGGAATAGCATAGCTGTGAATATTTAACACGTGTAGTTGCTTTGGGGGAGCTGGTAGAGCATTAGATCGTCGTATTAAGTGCCCTGGGTTCTTATACCAACAATGACAGATTTTTTCTGTATTATGTGTGAAAGTGTGATATGGGACAACAGGTTTATGATATCTAAAAGGACTATTCGAGTTTACAGCAATGTTCTATTGGCAGTCTACTTTTGCTTTGTTTCTTTGAAAGTAATAAACCTGTAGAATCCATTTGTAGTTTCACAGAATATACAATCATCAGAATACACAAACATCACACACGCGGAAGTAATAGTAATAATACTAATACTAATAATAATAATAACAATAATAATAATACACCTAATAAAACTAACAGTAGGACTAATAAACACAATAATAAGAACATACAGACAGTGTCATTCACTCAGGAACAAAGGCCTGACAATAATGGTTACATACGAAGAAGTGTGTGAAGCAAATTACTTTTGTACACCAAGCACATTTGATGAATCTCACATTTTCACATCATTGCAGAATGAAAACTTTTGTCTGAGACAGGAATTTGTTGATGTTTCAAAGGTTCCGGGTTCATCAACAAGTTTAGCTGTTATCTGTGACGTTGAGAATATAGAAACGTGGAGAACGTAACTGACTGCATGTGAGGGACTGCAGCTTAAGAAGATTATTCCGTCGTTGCAGACTAATCTCTTCCAATGAACTTCGAGCAGCATCGGACATTTTACGAACGACATGCTTGTACATTCTGAAGAAATCAAGATCAAGCCGTTGACAAATGGAGATTGTGCTGGAAGTATGTCAATTGTGGTTTTGTTTTCTGCTAGGTTATTTTGTACGTGCAGGCCATGAAGAACACTAGTGTCTCTGTGGGGGCCATTAAGAATCCAATATTAGCCGAAGTTTCTCTTGACTCATTTATTCCACTACTGCTTCTTGTAGAAACGTCCTGGACACTTCTTTGGTCATTTTGCCGCAGGAGTGAGAGTGGACGATTAAATCTAGTGTTGGGAATATGGACTGACGTGTATGAGCGCTCGGAGAAAGAGGCTCTTGAAGGACAACAAACAACTTTGGAGCAAGTTTGTGTAGTGTCGGCAGACTTGCCAACACTACGCACACTAATTGAAAGAGGCGGCCAAGATGCACGAGCTAACTCACGCAGGCGGGCGTTAGGTCTGAAACAGGATACGTAATGAATGCTATAAAGAAAAGTACGTAGCTGCTGGAATACTTAACTTTAATCCATCATTTGTATACAGCGTTCTTGATGATACAAGTGAGACTCTCTCTAGATAAATGCAATATAATGCTAATGGCGCCTTGTTAGATCGTAGCCATGGACTTAGCTGAAGGCTATTCTAACTATCTCTCGGCAAATGAGAGAAAGGCTTCGTCAGTGTAGTCGCTAGCAAAGTCGTCCGTACAACTGGGGCGAGTGCTAGTCCGTATCTCGAGACCTGCCTTGTGGTGGCGCTCGGTCTGCGATCATTGACAGTGGCGACACGCGGGTCCAACATGTATTAATGGACCGCGGCCGATTCAAAAGCTACCACCTAGCAAGTGTGGTGGCTGGCGGTGACACCACAGTTTGACCATCTGTGAAAGCAGTGGAATAATTATGTACGTATAGGTTGTCACGTGAACGGACTGTACAACCCTTACAATATCATTAGAAGCTCTGGTTGGAAGAGTACGACCCACAGACATCTCATTGTTCAGTCCACTTTCACCATCGTTGTGGAGCCTGTCATGAGTGCACGAGCTTCTCGTTGCCAGTCGTGTACCATTTTCTGGATGTCGTTTCCGTTGTGGTACAGTTTCACTGTAGCAAAAGATTTGCCTTTACTGCTTACAGTATTGTTTTTACGCTTCCAGCGCAAGATCTTACTGTCAATGGCGTAAGATCTCTTGTTTTCGTCCACAATTTCAGTCTACGTCGTAAACACGTCGAACTTACTGGCGATGATGTTTGGAGGACTACATCACACGAGTTGTAGTATGTTTGTACTTTTCCTTCAAAGACATAAACTCTCCACTTTTCCACTGCAGTTCCCATAATACATAATACACCGTGCAAGATAGCTAGTGCGAAATCGGTTTTTCATTGTAGATATCGTATGATGTGCAAATGTTTGGGTTGACTTCGGCTAATTTTCGACGTTAAGCCAGTATTTGAGCTTTTCAGTTTTCTCATTTGTTGAGTCAAACACTACCCTTTTCTCCTTCTGTGGTATTTCTTCACTTCCATCGATCGAGGAGTCTTCTGGCCACAACATCGAAGACGTCGACTCTCGTCCATTCACTTGGTCACAAACAAACGATTCCGCTCCACCTGGTGTGCGCTCGTCGATATCCAACGTTCGTGCGGTGAGGCAGGTCAGAGAGCGTAGAGTGTGGAGACGTCTCTGGCCGCTAGAGCGAGCCTCAGGCGCGGAGGGCTGTGCGCGTGGGAGGGCGAACCGCGCAGATCTTTCTTGCATAAACAGTTAAAAAAACTATCAGCAATGGGAGCTGAGCCCGGTATCTTTTTTTTTCTTTATCTAAACAATCATATAAGCACATAAGCACAAAAACAAAATAATGAAGTACTGGAACAGTTTCAACTCGAATTATATCCTACAATAGACTGAAGAACACATTTCAGTATAGTGCCATATAGTGCCATTTGTAAGATTACAAAACAGAACAAAAATACTAAACTGACAATAGCATCTTCAGTCCACACAGAGACATAGAACCAAAACGCAAACGTATTAAAGAGAATTATATATAATTGACTGTCTTAACTAGAACTGCAGTTCTGTCAATTGATTCACAACCGTCCAAACTCTTCGCAGAAAGTCACTTGGAGCATACAAACGGATAACAAAGACATGCACAGGCAACACAAATTGAGGAAAACGTCAAATGAAGTTAATAATACCACTGAGAAGTCGGGAGCAGTCATAGGAGCAGGTGTAACCCCTTATTAGTTGTGTATTTTGTTCGCTACATAGTCTTACATGTGATTTGTGTCCTTACCAGCGTCGAGAATTACCCTACGCCTTGTTTCTCAAAAATTATGTCTAACATGTTACCAAACATCGTTCTGAAATTTGGGTAACGTTTCATCTTCCAACGTGCCGTTCTCATATAAGCCTCGAAACTAATGAGATTATCTTCACTAGTGTGGATGGGTGATATATGTCACAAACTGTCCTAACAGCCACATCACGGTATTGTTCTTGGCAGCGGGAAAATGTTTCGTGTCCGGCCAGAGCAGGATGTCGGTGCAGTGGCTGGCTGGGCTGCTGTGGGTAATCAGGCCCAGCCTCTGCTGCACCCATTTCCAGTTAATGTGATGTCCGCCACAAGTGAAGCAATGGCGTAAGGTGTCGACCAGACCACAGCGGACGCATTTAACACTCTCACATAAGCCGATTCTATGCAGCCTTTCATTAGTGGGTGTAACATCGTTTACCACTTGATACCAAGTGGCACCACCTCAGCAGTGTGGACGGTTAAACTTATGTTGGCCCAAACTGCCTTCTAATGAACACTCTGATATTTAAGTTCAATGGGATGCCGGACTATTGGAGTTGTCCATCTTTTTAATAATAGGTGCGTCGTCGGTAAATCCTGCGTGAAATAATGTCTACCATTATAGCTTACTTCAAGAAAAAACTGCTTGACATGTCGTAGTTTGTAATGCATTTTACCTACATCAATGGGTGGGTGCTTATCGGTGGGTTGTAAGGTTCTGAAGAGCCAACTGGTTACGCTGAGAGGTTCCTTGTCCAACAAGTGGGTGATTCGTTTATATATAACGCCGTACACTTTCGGTTAATGTCAGGCATGTTGAGTCCGCTGGCCTGTCTGGAAGACGTCAGCGTGGTGTATTTCACTTTGAAGTACCTTTGGTATGATGACCTAACGCTCTACCAACTAAGCGACGCGAGATCTACGAAACACGTACTCACAGAAGTGTTTTTTCCGTGTTCCATAGTTCTGCGACGGCCCGTAGCACGAACTGAATCACTGTTTCGGTGATACTCTATCAACATACAACTATTGGTACCGATCTGAGTGACATCTTGAGGTTTGGGTGTGAATGTATCGTGTAATTATTAGCATTTCCATTATACTCACATCCGGATCCAATTATTTTCTTTAGTCAGGACAGACGCACCGATATCTGCTCAAGCCAAAGTTGCTGAGTACCTTCGGCTAGTGTGGTTGCATTTCAGATAGATATCTACTGTAAAGCTATGTACACAGCGTAACCCAATAAAGTGTCAGACTTCGAAAGCAAATAAACTGCTTGCAGATTCTGTTGTACTGTAGGTATAAGTAATGGCTATTAAGAACGAAAAGAAGTAAATGGCGTTACGTAAAACCAAGTTAGCGTCCACTAGTGGCCGCTTTGAACTCAAATGTTTCAGAGTAATAAGGAATAAGAAATGACGTAAAGAAGGTTGAACGAATTTCTTCAGTCTTTATTATTTCATTCATACTCAGAACATAGACAGCAATCGCAGTGGTAATCGTAAAAACAAGTAGAAGAGAATGGAGTGAACGAGCCGTTGTCGTGAATAATTAAATATGCTTATTCTTAGACAAACATGACACTTTACGTATGTCGTAATTGCATTATAGACTTAGAATTACTTTGAAAACCGAAAATCTTTCTTAAATAGCGAAGCCGTTAACAAATAGTTCGCACGGCTTCTTAATTTCGAGCCAGCACATATTCTTCTTGCGGTTAGTGTAATTAGCAGCATTGTAAAATGTGTCTGGCAGCTCTGTGACTGTCGAGTTACTTCCAACAGTGGCACATAATTATCCTACCAGTTTCATTTGATATTCTCTTTTGATGTCCATTAAATAATCTAAGTGACTTTTACTTATAATAATGTGACATAAGTTTATCAAATTTATAGTTCGTGAAAAGAAAGGACGCTCGATGCATAAAACAAAACACATCTCGTCACTCACGTGCTAAATATCTAGCTTAGCCATCACTGCGGCAATGTTAGAGCATAGAACACTGCAGTGGCTCGCTAGCTGAGTGGTCATGAAGCCACCGTCTGGAACGAAGGCTGCATTACCTGCTGATTCCAATCTGTCCGGAGATTAGCATACTGAGTCACCGTTTTTCCCTTTCTTTAAACGGATGGCAAACAGTCAGATTGAAAAGTGACAGTAAAATCTGAGGAAAACAACTACATCGTTAGCTTTCTCACAATAGATGTTCAGCATACTGTAGATTTGACGGTGAAAAAACTATGAAAACCCTGAGGTACATCAGCTGTTCTTCTGCTTCAGCTAACAAAATTTAATTTTTTTGTGTGAATCCATAGTTTCCTATATCGTTAGCTTTCTCACAATAGATGTTCAGCATACTGTAGATTTGACGGTGAAAGAACTATGGAAACCCTGAGGTACATCAGCTGTTCTTCTGCTTCAGCTAACAAAATTTAATTTTTTTTGTGTGAATCCATAGTTTCATTTATTATGAGGTTGCACTGACCAATTCGTAAATAGATAGAAAACTTAATTTCTTCTATAACAGACTGAGACTCAGCCATGGAGTTGACAAACAATACTTTCAAACAATCGCCACACCTTGAACATTGTGAGCATGACAAGAGAGCTAAAGCAACAACTGATCAAAATGCAGTTGACGTGAATTATGAAGCCCTTTGACAACATTTGACAACCCGTCAGTTGTGGGTGTCGATCCGTAATCAGCACTATGAGCACATTACGGTTAATGAGAGGTCAACAGTTGTATATGAACGTAGGGCGTGGGTAATGACATCCTGTGATGCATTCGTCTGATCATGTTTGTTACTAGCATTTAATATCCCGGTATTGTTAAAGGTGTCGCCTAACTTCTTCCACTGCTGTTTGTGCGCTGCTACTGTTGCCATAATGGTCGACCATGTGACTCCAGCTCATCTCGCCATCATCTTCGTCATCTTCCCATGTCGTTTTTCCCTTTAGGGCAGTTAGTCTTGTTGTAACGGCGACCGGAACGGTCACGGGGTTGAAGTGACGGAAAGCGCGGCGGGATCCGCGGAGGCGCCCACGAGCAGCATCACAACGCGAGTGGACGGACACGACCATCGACAAGGTCCAAACAACGGAGTCACACGAAAACCTTACAACCACGTCCACTCGTACACTGAAGAAGAAAGAAAATAATCTGTCTAAGGCGAGGCGAAGTGTCCGGAGACTGGCTGGCTGGCTGGCTGGCTGAGTGAGTGGCAGGCGCTTAAATATCGGAAGAGAGGGGGGGGGGGGGGGGGGGGGGTGGCGCTATTGGCCGCGGCAACCACGTGTTCCACTGTGGCGCCCTCACACTAAATGTGGGCCAGGAGGCGCGCGCCGCCACAGCTTACGGCACGGTGGTCATCGACGTCCATGACGTCTAGCGGGGACTCAAATTCCGCTCCACACGGTACCAGAAGCCTGATCTTTATTTGTTTCTAACAAGGGAACCTCCCCATCGCACCCCCCTCAGATTTAGTTATAAGTTGGCACAGTGGATAGGCCTTGAAAAACTGAACACAGATCAATCGAGAAAACAGGAAGAAGTTGTGTGCAACTACGAAAAAATAAGCAAAATATGCAAACTGAGTAGTCCATGAGCAAGATATGCAATATCAAGGCTAAGCTGAGCTCGGAAGCGCCGTGGTCCCGTGGTTAGCGTGAGCAGCTGCGGAACAAGAGGTCCTTGGTTCAAACCTTCCCTCCAGTGAAAAGTTTAATTTTTTAGTTTCAGTTTATGTGACAAACTGTTATGTTTTCATCACTTTTTGGGAGTGATTATCACATCCACAAGAAAACCGAAATCGGGTAAGGTAGAAGAATATTTTTACCCATTCGCGAAGTGTACAAGTTAGGTGGGTCAAAAACATATTCCTGTCATGTGACGCACATGCCGTCACCAGTGTCGTATAGAATATATCAGACACGTTTTCCCGTGGAGGAATCGGTTGATCTATGACCTTGCGATCAAATGTTTTCGGTTCCCATTGGAGAGGCACGTCCTTTCGTCTACTAATCGCACGGTTTACCGGTGCGGTCGCAAAACACAGGCGCTAAACTTATTACAGTGAACAGAGTCGTCAATGAACGAACGGACAGATCATAACTTTGCGAAAATAAAGAAATTAAACTTTTCACTGGAGGGAAGACTTGAACGAAGGACCTGACGCTCCGCAGCTGCCCACGCTAACCACAGGACCACGGCGCTCCTGAGCTCTAATAACCATGATGTTGCCTATCTTGCGCATGGACTACTCAGTTTGTATATTTTGCTTATTTTTTCATAGTTCCACACAACTTCTTCCTGTTTTTTGATTGATCTGTGTTCAGTTTTTCAAGGCGTACACAGTGTGCCAATTTATATCTAAATCTGAGCGGGGTGCGATGGGGAGGTTCCCTTGTAAGTAATCACATCGTCATCTATACGCTAGACAGTATGTCACAATTTGCGTCTAAGACGTTACCGTCTATGACGAAACTTTGAGTAAAATAATAAGCCACGTGAAGCAATGGAGACATTTTTGGCGTAGAAGGGTTAGCGAAACTGAGAGGGTCCTGCCGATAAATGCAGTGATGGCACAGTAGGTCTGTGCGGCCTTTGGCTGCTTTGTCAGTCTTGGACGTCTCTTCAAGATGCGATACGATGCCCTCACCCCTCCTCCTCGCGGCGGAGGACTGGGTCTAATCAACGTCAGAGCACGTGCGACAGCCCTTCACTTCAACATTATAATCAAGATGTGGGCCCATCGTCGAAGCCGTTCCACCGGTCTCCTCATTGACGAACTGACCCCTATTTCACTCACTCAGATCTCGCCTGCCCCCTACCTCGTCAAAACATTCTTCTCCGATTATAGATAAGTGCATGTGAATATCCCCTCTACCAGGACTCCTACGGCACTTGATGTGTATGGCCAGCTGATGACGAATCGTCCTCTAAATGTGTTGAAAGACACCAACCAGGACTGGCGATCCACCAACAGTGTTTCATGACGGAGATCCGCGCCACCTGTTATTTCGCCGTCAACGAAAAGTTTCCGACGAGGCAAAGAGCGCACAACTTTGCTCTAGCTGACACCCCAATGTGCATGCAGTGCCGTGTGATAGACATGATGGACATCACCTGGAATGGAGACCTTCTGCGGATGTGTGGCTTCTGTCTCTCAGTGTCGCCATACGTTATCGAGACTGGCATACTCCTCCACCCGGTTAAGACCTTCTTTCCCCAATGAAAGACTCAAAGACACATGCGATTAGCTGGATTAAAGGAATTCCTGTGCAGTACCTATATCGGGATGGTCTCAAAGAGGTGCTTGACTTTTGGACTTTCTTACAGGAACGACATGAACAATTGCAATACTTTTCCAAGTAGAGTCAGACCTTTCTTAGTAACTTAAACAGTGTATTCAAGGAATCCTCCTCCGGCAGCTCCGTAGTACCGGTACCGGGAAAAAGGACTCTGGTGGACATTAATTTGAATCTCGACACGAACAACTGAACAAGACTTTATTCCGAGATGACATATCCAAATCCCCACAGTGGAGAGCTAATACCCGACAGCGTTTATTTTCTGATTTTTTTCGAGCGGTTTGGTTCTTACACTGTACTACGGGAAGTATGAGTGTATTCTGTGTTATATTCTTTGATAGTATAATATACTGTTTTCACAAAAAACAAAAACATTCAAAACGCCATAGATTACTAATTTGTGAGTTTTTGATTCGAATCTTCTGAATCGCAACTTTTTCTTTTTTTCGTTTTAGTTTCATTTAAACTGTATATTTTGGTCATATGGAAATTATAATAAGCAAATACTGAATAAATAAAAGAAATGGTAACGCGACCGCTCGAGATTTAAAAAACGGAAAGGCGACAAGTGGGAAATCCTAATAAAGTGTTTTTAAATCTACACACAACAAAAATGTTTTGCATCACTCTGGTTCCCAGAACTCCTGAAGATAGACGTTGACTGTGGGTATTGTATCACAGACACAGCCCCTTTGACTGTTCAGAGATGTCACTAAACCCGTACAAAGATGTAAACGATCATGCATTAGGGGCGCCTATTAGACGGAGGGGGTCCGACAGCCCATCAGTTTCAGTCGAGTCGTCCCACCAGGAAGGAGGTACACGGCTCGTGTTGTCTGTAGTTCAACCATGCCTACACGGTCTATACCGCGGTTCGATAACGCCAGCCTTTTTCATTCGTGCAAAGAAGGACTCTCAACAAGGGAAGTGTCCAGGCGTCTCGGAGTGAACCAAAGCGGCATGGAGGAGATACAGAGAGACAGGAACTGTCGATGACATGCCTCGCTCAGGCCGCCCAAGGGCTACAACTGCAGTGGATGACCGCTACCTACGGATTATGGCTCGGAGGAACCCTGACAGCAACGCCACTATGTTGAACAACGCTTTTCGTGCAGCCACAGGACGTCGTGTTACGCCTCTAACTGTACGGAATAGGCTGCATTATGCGTAACTTCACTCCCGGCGTCCATGGCGAGGTCCATCTTTGCAATCACAACACCATGCAGCGCGGTAGAGATGGGCCCAACAACATGCCGAATGGACCGCTCAAGATTGGGTTCAAGTTCTCTTCACTGATGAATGTCACATATTCCTTCAACCAGACAATCGTCGGAAACGTGTTTGGAGACAACCAGGTCAGGCTGAACGCCTTAGACACACTATCCAGCGAGTGCAGCAAGGTGGAGGTTCGCTGCTGTCTTGGGGTGGCATTATGTGCGGCTGACGTACGCCGCTGTTGGTCATGGAAGGTGCCATAACGGCAGTACGATACGTGAATGCCATCTCCGACCGATAGTGCAGTCATATCGGCAGCCTACTGACGAGGCATTCGTCTTCATCGACGACAATTCGCGCCCCCATCGTGAACATCTTGTGAATGACAGGATAATGACATCGCTCGACTAAAGTGGCCAGCATGTTCTCCAGACATGAACCCTATCTAACATGCAAGGGATACATTGAAAAGGGCTGTTTATGGACGACGTGACCCAACAACCACTCGGAGAGATCTACGCCGAATCGCCTTTGAGAAATGGGTAATCAGGACCAACAGTACCTTGATGAACTTGTGAATAGTATGCCACGACGAATACATGCATGCATCAATGCAATAGGACGTACTACTGGGTATTAGAAGTACCGGTGTGTACTGCTATCTGGACGACCACCTCTGAAGGTCTCGCTGTATTGTGGTACAACATGCAATGTGTGGTTTTCATGATCAGTAAAAAGAGCAGAAATGATGTTTATGTTGTTCTGTATTCCAATTTTCTGTACAGGTTCCGTAAATCTTGGAACCGAGGTGATGTAAAACGTTTGAGTTCTCGGTTAGAAATAACAAAATACGTGCTTCAGCGTTTTTGGGAATTCAACTCACAAGGGAGTGAAAAAGGAGACGGAAATATTTATGAAAATGTTTTATCACGAAACAATTTTGAAACTAAATCTTAGAAAATTTGCTAGGAAAAAGAAGTGTTTTAGTCTTTTGGAAAAGTCAACCCCTAAGGGGCTGAAATTGGGGAAGAAAGTTTTATGAGTCTATTTCGTTATATTAAATCATTTTCAAATCTAAATTCATGAAATTTGCATTTGACTTGATATTTTTATTGAAATATCACCAGAAGACCTCGTATCATTAACGAATATCTCCGACTGTAGCTGCCAGAATTGCCTTTTGGTGGGAAGTAAATTCTGAAATGACCATACTTATATGGCCTTAATTATCTTCCAAAGTTTAGAAGATGCTGCAATTTGTGGCCAATATAAAAATTCGATTAAATGAAAAAAAAGTGTGAGACCGTACGTCAGTCAAAGTAAGAGACGCTGTGGGCGCTAACCTGTACTTAATGTTTCCTGAAAATCTTTTTATAAAGTAAATTTGCGTTACTCATTTGATTATACTGCGCACTCATGAGATTTTTAACGGTCATTTGTAAGAGCGAAAGTACTCGTTACATATTTTATCGTTTGCTGTTTTCGAAGCATTCTGTCGTTAATTTATTAGGAAAGTGTAATTACTGTTCCAGGGATAATAAATATTGGGTATCGATTGCAGCTGTAGCGGTTATGAAGTTAAGTATTGACAAACTTATTTGTGCTCTGTAATACAGTTATTAAATTTAATAGTTTTCAACGGTGTTGCGTGCCGTTTGTGTCGAAGTAACGACTTAATAAACTTTTGTAATCGTTCGCTCTCTGTGTTTCTTTAGAGTTTTCTGTGCGTCGAAGTCGTTTAGTAAATTTCGTGCTTTAGTTTCCAACTGACGTTTATTATTGTTTTTAGTGAAATATTTCAGTAAAATTTTCATTCAGTGTTTTTAACTTGTCTTAGGGTTCCAGTTGTAGTTTGAATTTTTTGGCTTTAGCTAATAATTTTGTGGAATTTTGTTGGTATTGGTATTTGCTGTGGTGTAGTAGTATTAATACGAGTAGTTGCTTTCTTAATAGGCAGAGAATTTCGAGACCATTATTGCTAGTTCTTAAATAGTTCTACTGGTGTAACTGAAGTTTGGTAACGTAGACGTATAGTTTTTTCAAAAACTGTAAAATTTTTCCATGAGTGAGAAGTGTGGGCTCTGTCGTAGGTTTGTAAGTAGTGGGTTACGGTGTGGGATTTGTTCAAAGTATTTTCATTGGGGGGAATGCAGTGGGGAAGGCAGTGGTCATTTTAGTGAGATCCTCTCCTGGAAATGCAGGATCTGTAGTAGAAATAAGTTGATAGAGGAGCAGGAGCATAAGATCTGTGCCCTTCAGGTGCAGTTACAATGCTCAAAGGAGGAACTAGATAGGTTGAGGAGGGTGAAGGGTTGTGGGGAATGGCAAGAAGGCAGGTAGGAAGAGGAGGTATTCAGACAGGTTAACTTAGAGTACATGCAATAGATATAACCAACTTTCAGAGTTGAGTGGAGAGGAGCCTCGTGTAGCTGTAGATGTAGGGAACATGCAGCAGTCCTCAGCAATTAGTAGGCCTAGGTTAGTCGCAAAGTCTAGCAGAAAGAAGAAGGTTCTGCTGCTAGGTAGTTCTCACGGTAGAGATGTGGGCCAGCAGGTAGTAGGTCTAGGTTAGTCGCAAAGTCTAGCAGAAAGAAGAAGGTTCTGCTGCTAGGTAGTTCTCCTGGTAGAGATGTGGGCCAGCAATTGCAGGAAGTGTTGGGGAGTGAGTACCAGGTCACCAGCATTGTGGAGCCTAGTGCAGGGTTGGCGCAGGTGACTGACAGCATAGAGGAGTTTTGAAGGAATTTTACGAAGGAGGATCAGGTTTTGATTGTGGGTGGAGCAGGGAACAGTCTCTATACTGACGGGGAAAATGATGTAGGTGGTGACCTGCTAACGATAGCTACTCAAACTGGTGGCACTAACGTGCATTTCGTGCAACTGTTTCAGCGTCATGATCGACCTCACATTAATGCGGCTATTAGGCGCGTTAGCGTGGGGCTGGAGGGGGCGCTGATGGCAGAGAGCATGGGTCACATCTCAGTGGTGCCAGTTGGGTCCATCAGTAAATTGGGTCTCACTAGGCATGGCCTGCACCTCAAGCTTATAGGTGACAGTGTAGTGGGTGGTGGTGGTGGTGGTGGTGGTGGTGGTGGTGGTGGTGGTGTCACTCATGGAAAAATTCCTGTAGTAGTTGGTGTTAGAGGTGCACCTTTTTTAGACTGAAGTTAGCTGATAGGTATACCTGCTTAAAGGAAGTCCCTCTAACTAAGGGCTCATCTTCCGAGGATGTAATGTTTCCAAGTAGAGAAGGAATTAGCATATTTCAGCAAAATATGAGAGGTATTAGAGATAAAGTTAGTGAACTGCTTATAGATGTTGACTATGAAATTATTGGTATATCAGAGCACCACTTAAATAATTTGAAGTTTCAGAGGCTTCCTTTACCAGGCTGCAGATTAGCTGGCTGTTTCTCAAGGAGTTCCTTGTGGGATGGGGGAGTGGCTCTGTACGTAAAAAACAGTATTCCATTTGAGTCTGTAGATGTATCACGACACTGCACTGAGCAGATATTTGAATGTTGTGCATCTGTAGCTGAATTTAGTGAAACTAAACCTCTAATTGTTGTTGTTTATTGGTCTCCTAACTCCGAATTCAAAGCATTTCTGCTCAAGCTGGATAGTGTTCTTGATTTACTTGGTAGGAGGTACCAGTAACTAGTTGTGTGTGGTGACTTCAATATAAATTTTGTATATGATGGTGCAAGAAAAAGGATGTTGGTAGATCTCCTAAATTCATATGATCTGATGCAAACTGTGGTTTTTCCAACTAGGGTGCAGGGGAACAGTAGCACAGCCATAGACAATATTTTTATTCATTTTCATTCTTCATTGCTAGATGGGCATTTTGTTAGTAAAAGCGTGAATGGCCTTTCAGACCATGATGCACAAATTTTAACACTAAAAGGCTTTTGTACTCAAACCAAGGCCATATTTAATTACAAACTATGTAGGAAAGTTAATCCAACAGCAATACAGAGTTTTTTAAACCTTGTCAAGGAAAACGAGTGGCAGGATGTTTATAGTGCCAATAACATCAATGATAAATACAATGCTTCCCTGAACACATTTCTCACGATGTTTGAGAGTTGCTTTCCATTAGAAGATTCTAAATGAGGTACTAGCATTAATGGGCAGCCCGGGTGACTGACTTGTGGGATAAGAATATCATGTAGAACAAAGAGGGAATTATATCAAAATGTTAGACGTAGTCACACTCAAGCTGCACCAGCCCATTACTAACAGTATTGCAAGGTGCTTAAAAATGTTATCCGGAAGGCAAAGAGTATTTGCTATGCAAATAGAATAGCTAATTCACGGGATAAAATTAAAACCATATGGTCTGTTACGAAGGAAGTGTCTGGTTAGCTGCACAAGGTCGACAATATAAAGTCAGTTCGTAGTAAAAATATTTTTGTTACTGATAAATCAGATATATGTACAGTATTTAACAATAATTTTCTGACCATTGTTGGTGAATTAAATAAAAATTTAGTTTCTACAGAAAATCATATAACTTTCTTGACAAATGCCTTTCTGAGATTGATGTCTGTAATACTCCTCTGTGATACAGACAAGAGGGAGATCGAGTCAATAATTAAATCAGTGGAGACTAAGGTCTCTCATGGTTATGATGGAGTGTCTAGCCGAATATTAAAGTACTGTGCTGCATATGTTAGTCCCTTATTTAGCCATATTTTTAATTTTTCCTTTAGGAATGGTCAGTTTCCTGAGCAATTAAAGCCGACTGACCAGTAGTAAAGCCGCTTTATAAAAGGCGAGAAAGGGATAATGTAGATAATTTTAGACCTTTTTCTATGACTTCGGTGCTTGAAAAAGTTATTGAAAAGGCTATTCCAGCAAGGATAATTGATCATTTTATATCACACGATATGCTATCAGATGTACAGTTCGGCTTTAGAAGTCGTTTAACAACTGAAAATGCTATATTCTCTTTTCTCTGTGAGGTACTGGATGGTTAAACAAAAGATTTCGAACGCTTGGCATGTTTTTGATTTAACTAAGGCATTTGATTTTGTTGATCACAATATATTGCTCCAGAAGTTGGACCATTATGGAATACAGGGAGTGGCTCACAATTGGTTCACCTCTTACTTTAGCAACAGGCAGCAAAAGGTCATTATTCACAATGCTGATAATGGCTGTGATGTGGGGTCTGAGTGGGGTACTATCAAGTGGGGGGTACCCCAGGGATCAGTGTTGGGGCCACTCCTGTTCCTTATTTATATAAATGAATGCCCGCTAGCATGGTAGTAAAGGATGTTGGGTGCAACATTGGCTCGGTTTCAAATAGTGCAGTACATGACCTCAGTTCATGGCTTGTAGAAAATAAACTGACGCTAAATCACAGTAAGACTCAGTTTTTACAGTTTCCAACAAAAAATTCAACAACGCCTGACATTTTAATTTCACAGAACGGGCATATGATTAGTGAAACTGAACAGTTAAAATTTCTAGGTGTTCACATAGATAGTGAGCTGTCGTGGATAGGTCACATTCAGGATCTTGTTCAAAGACTTAATACTGCCATTTTTGCTTTTCGAACGGTATCAGAAGTGAGTGATCATTCGACATGAAAATTAGTCCACTTTGCTTATTTTCACTCGCTATTGTCGTGTGGTATATTTTGGAGTAACTCTTCCCATTCTAAATGGATACTTTGGCTCAGAAACAGGAGGTTCGGGCAATAAGTGGTGTTAATTCACAAACCTCTTGTCGACCTCTGTTCATGAGTCTGGGAATTTTGACATTGGTTTCTCAATACATATATTCCTTATTGTCGTTTATTGTTACCAGTATTGGTTTATTCCCAAGAATAAGAAACTTTCATTTGGATAGTACTCGGCAGAAATCAAACCTGCATTTGGATCGGACTTCCTTACCTCTTGTGCAAAAAGGTGTGCCGTATACTGCTGCATCTATTTTCAATAAGCTCCCACTCGAATTCAAAAACCTTAGCAGCAAATCGAAACTGAAGAGTTTCCTCATGGGTCACTCCTTCTATTCTGTCGAGGAGTTCCTTGAAAAATTAAGCTGATTTTTATTGTATTGCTGATAGCGTTTACTTAAACTTATGGACTGCCTTTTTTAAGATTCACGAACATTTATTTTTATCTGTTGTTACGTTTATGTTGTATTTCATGAACTGACACGTTCCATGACCTTGGAGATTTGCTCCTCAATTTGGTCCTACGACACCTGACAAGTAAAATAAATAAATGAATAAAATTACGGATTTATAATATTTCTTATGTTTTTATGTTCGGATCTCTCTGTTAAGAATCTCTCTCGAAAGACTGCTTTAGTGGTTGGACACTTTGTTTGACATATCTTTCACTTCTTTAGTTACTCAAAGAAAAAATATTAGAATTACGGGAAAGCCGATATGCAACTAGGCGACCTATTTCGTTACTTTCACGCTCTATTTCATAATGTGGATGAACGTTGTTCCAAATTCCTCCGTCTCTTCCTTTCACGTGAATTAGTTCCCCGAAGCGATAGTAACAGTGAAATCAGGTATATTCTAACGCTGCATTTACAAGTTTCCACTATGGACTTGTAACCACAGCGCACACAACGAACAGAAGTTGAGAGCAATCTCCTCAAAGACACGAGTCGATACTCTCAGGGATGGCAATTTTGTGTCTTTAATCTTAATTCTAAATCGTACTAAGATTTAATTCAAATTTACAAAATACAGAGCTAAGCAATTTAAGAAAGAGAACTAGTAGATAAGACGGGTCTTTCCTATTTAACTACCTCCACTTAGAGACGCCTGAATGGCACATAGTTCACCATTATAAGCACACACTTAAAAGCTATAGTGCTTCTTTGCCTCATATTTTATTGGAATTCAGTTGCTCTCGCTGCAATTCAACCATTCACGCCGGCCGAAGTGGCCGTGCGGTTAAAGGCGCTGCAGTCTGGAACCGCAAGACCGCTACGGTCGCAGGTTCGAATCCTGCCTCGGGCATGGATGTTTGTGATGTCCTTAGGTTAGTTAGGTTTAACTAGTTCTAAGTTCTAGGGGACTAATGACCTCAGCAGTTGAGTCCCATAGTGCTCAGAGCCATTTGAACAATTTTGAACCAAACATTCACTTAGGTACATATTCGGTCTCGTAGCAACCAGAATACCTGGAGCGCCCTCTGCCAGCCACTCAAGTTAAGAAACCCTTGCAAACGGGGCATAGGTGAGTATACACTGACGTTAAATAATTCATGGGATAATGAAATACACGTACCGTACATAGATGTTCGTAGTACTGCGTACACAAAGTATGAAAGGGCAGTGCATTGGCGGAGCTGCCATCTGTGATTCACGCGAAAGGTTTCCGCGTGATTGTGCCTACATGACGGGAATTAACAGCCTTTCAACGCGTACTGGTAAGATGGGGCATTCAATTTCGGAAATCGTTAGGGAATTCAATATGCCGAGATCCGCAGCATCAAGAGTGTGCCGAGAATATCAAATTTCAGGCATCATCTCTCACCACGGACAACGCAGTGGTCGACGGCCTTCACTTTACCACCGAGAAAAGCGGAGTTTGGGTAGAGTAGTCAGTGGGTTGACAGAGCGACGAAATTTTGTGTTAATGGTCTATGACAGCAGACGACCGGCGCGAGTGCCTTTGCTAACAGGACGACACCACCTTCAGCGCCTCCTTGGTCTGGTCAGCTGAGTCCCGATTTCAGCTGGTAAGAGGTGACGGTTGGATTCGAGTGTGATGCAGATCCCACGAAGCCATGGATTCAAGTTGTCAACACGGCACTGTGCAAGCTTCTTGTGGCTCCATAATGGTGTGGACCGCCTTTACGTGGAATGGACTGAATCCTCTCGTCTAGCTGAACAGATCACTGTCTGCCTTGCACGCACACCATCTCAGCAAAGAACGACTGAATTTTGATGGGCGACAATACGCCATGTCACCAGGCCAAAATTGTTCTCAATTGGTTTGAAGAATATTCTGGATAATTCGAGCGAATTATTTGGCCACCCATATCGCCTGACATGTGTCTCATCGCACATTTATGGGACATAATCGAGAGATAAGTTCGTGCAGAAAATCGTGGACCGGCAACACTGCCTCAGTTATTGGCGGCTGTGGAGCCAGCATGGCTCAGTATTTCTGCAGCGGGCTTCTAACGACTTGTAAAATCAACGCCACGTCGAGTTGATGCACTACGATAGGCAAAACGAGGTCCGACACGATATTAGGAGGTATCTGACGATTTTTGTCAAAGTGTACTGTACATTGCCACTTGGAATTAAATAGGTGATGCTGCCACACTGAGGAACGAGGAAGGTTAAAAAATAAGAAGACAGATGAGCAAATCGTCATTTTGCCAAATATTCAGACATTCATTGAGACTTCTCATTCAATAGGAAATTGAAAGGGAAATGTTAAAACCGTTTACAGAGTAATAAAAAGTAATTAAATGATATAATAGCTGATTTGGTGTCTAGCGTGATTATGGATGGGAATGCCAAGGTCGGACACTTTTGCCTGTATGAACTCATGACTACCACAGGGAAACGGACTTCCATTTTCAATCGGAAGTAATAACAAGAGTTTTATCGTGCCTACAGCGACATCCGTAAACAGACTCGCCCTACATTTTCAGCCCATTACATTTGCAAATTTCAAAAAAAAAAAAAAAAATGTTCAAATGTGTATAAATTCCTAAGGGACCAAACTGTCGAAGTCATCGGCCCCTAAACTTACACACTACTTAAACGAACTTAAACGAAATTATGCTAAGGGCAACGCACGAACCCATGCCAATGCCCGAGGGAGGGATCGAACCTCTGGCGGGAGAGGCCATGCAACCCATGACATGGCGCCTCTAACCGCACGTCCATTCCGTGCGACTTACATTTGCAATTTGTTGCTTAACCCAATAGCAGTCTCTCCAACTGATTAGTAGCATCACCATCTGGAAGAGCGATCTGCTACGGCTTGACCCAATAAGCCACTGGTTGCCAACCTGGAGGTAATTACCCCTGAGGGACAAAATGAAATTTTCTGAGGTATAAAAACAAAACGATTTGGTTCTGTTTCAGTGACGAAACTAATTTATTCTGAAAAGATCATTAACATTATCACAATTTTGGAAGACCAATATTCATTCTGTAAGTTATCAATAATTATTTTTCGCAGTAAGCAGCATTAATGCGGTGTTCGCAGCTCGTGGTGTAGTGGCTAGCTTTGCTACCTGTGGATCACGGGGTCCTGGGTTCTATTGCCGGACGGGTTGGGGATTTTCTCTGGCCGGGGACTGTGTGTTTGTGTTGTACTCATCATTTGATCATCAACATCATTCTTGAATGTGACTAGATCGGTTTATGTAAAAAAAAAAAAAAAAAGTTGGAATGTGTACAACTTGGGAATTTGTACGGGCGCTGATGACCACGAAGTTGAGCGCTCCCCACACCAAACATCACCATCATCTTTTACGTGGTGCAAATTAGAGGTTCCTCCCGTGGTCTACCCACTATACACACTTGTTGTGCTTTGTCCTGTTCATTGCTGATGATAAAAGGGAGACATTGTTGTTGTTGTTGTTTTTAGTCCTGAGACAGGTTTGGTGTAGCTCTCCATGCTACTCTATCCTGTGCAATCGTCTTCATATCCCAGAAACTACTGCAACCTACATCCTTCTGAATCTGCTTAGTGTATTCATCTTTTCGTCTCCCTCTACTATTTTTACCTTCCACGCTGCCCTCCAATACTAAATTGGTGATCCCTTGATGCCTCAGAACATGTCCTACCCACCCATCCCTTCTTGTAGTCAAGTTGTGCCACAAACTTCTCTTCTCCCCAATCCTATTCAGTACCTTCTAATTAGTTATGTGAATTACCCATCTAATCTTCAGTATTCTTCTGTAGCACCACATTTCGAAAGCTTCTATTCTCTTACTGTCTAAACTATTTATCGTCCATGTTTCACTTCCATACATGACTACACTCCATACAAATACTTTCAGAAACGACTTAATGACACATCTATACTCGATGTTAACAAATTTCTCTTCTTCAGAAACGTTTTCCTTGCCATTACCAGTCTATATTTTATATCCTCTCTACTTCGCCCATAATCAGTTATCTTGCTCCCCAAATAGCAAAAATCCTTTACTACTTTAAGTGTCTCACTTTATAATCTATTTTCCTCAGCATCACCCGACTTAATTCGACTGCATTCCATTTTCCTCGTTTTGCTTTTGTTGGTGTTCATCTTATAACCTCTTTTCAAGACACTGTCCATTTCGTTCAACTGCTCTTCCAAGTCCTTTGCTATCTCTGACAGAATTACAATGTCATCGGCGAACCTAAAAGTTACTATTTCTTCTCCATGGATTTTAATACCTACTCCAGATTTTTCTTTTGTTTCCTTCATTGCTTGCTCAATATACAGATTGAATAACATCAGGGATAGGCTACAACCCTGTCTCACTCACTTCCCAACCAATGCTTCCCTTTCGTGTCCCTCGACTCTTATAACTGCCATCTGGTTTCTGTACAAATTGTAAATAGCCTTTCGCTCCCTGTATTTTACCCCTGCCACCTTCAGAATTTGAAAGAGAGTATGCCAGTCAACTTTGTCAAAAGCTTTCTCTAAGTCTACAAATGCTAGAAACGTAGGCTTGCCTTTCCTTAATCCAGCTTCTAAGATAAGCTGTAGGGTCAGTATTGCCTCACGTGTTCCAATATTCCTACGGAATCGAAACTGATCTTCCCCAAGGTCGGCTTCTACCAGTTTTTCCATTCGTCCGTAAAGAATTCGCGTTAGTATTTCACAGCTGTGACTTATTAAACTGATATTTCGGTAATTGTCACATCTGTCAACACCTGCTTTCATTGGGATTGGAATTATTATATTCTTCTTGAAGTCTGAGGGTATTTCGCCGGTCTCATACATTTTGCTCACCAGATGGTAGGGTTTTGTCAGGACTGGCTCTCCCAAGGCTGTCAGTAGTTGTAATGGACTGTTGTCCACTCCTGGGGACTTGTTTCGACTCAGGTCTTGCAGCGCTCTTTCAAACTCTTGACGCAGTATCATATCTGCCATTTCATCTTCATCTACATCCTCTTCCATTTCCATAATACTGCCCTCAAGTACATCGCCCTTGAATAGACCATCTATATACTCATTCCACCTTTCTGCTTTCCCTTGTTTGCTTAGAGCTGGGTTTCCATCTGAGCTCTTGATATTCATACAAATGGTTCTCTTTTCTCCAAAGGTCTCTTTAATTTTCTTGTAGGCAGTATCTATCTTACCCCTGGTGAGATAAGCCTCTACATCCTTACATTTGTCCTCTAGCCATCCCTGCTGAGCCATTTTGCACCTACTGTCGCTCTCATTTTTAGACATTTGTTTTTTCTCCTTTCATCAATTAAATTCAATATTTCTCCTGTTACCCAAGGATTTCTAGTAGCCCTCGTCTTTTTGCCTACTTTATCCTCTGCTGCCTTCACTACTTCATCCCTCATTGCTACCCATTCTTCTTCTACTGTATTTCTTTCCCCCATTCCTGTCAGTTGTTCCCTTATGCTCTCCCTGAAACTCTGTACAACCTCTGGTTCTTTCAGTTTATCCATGTCCCATATCCTTAAATTCCCACCTTTTTTCACTTTCCTCAGTTTTAATCTACAGTTCATAACCAATAGATTGTGGTCGGACTCCACATCTGCTCCTGGAAATGTCTTACAATTTAAAACCTGGTTCCTAAATCTCTGTCTTACCATTATATAATCTATTTGATACATTCTAGTATCTCCAGGCTTGTTCCATGTATACAACCTTCTTTTATGATTCTTGAACCAAGTGTTAGTTATGATTTAGTTATGCTCTGTGCGAAATTCTACCAGGCGGATTCCTCTTTCATTTCTTACCCCCAATCTATATTCACCTAGTATGTTTCCTTCTCTTCCTTTTCCTGCTCTCTAATTCCAGTCACCCATGACTATTAAATTTTCGTCTCCGTTCACTAGCTGAATAATTTCTTTTATCGCATCATACATTTCATCAATTTCTTCGTTATCTGCAGAGCTAGTTGGCATATAAACTTGTACTACTGTAGTAGGCGTGGGCTTCGTGTCTATCTTGGCCACAGTAATGCGTTCACTATGCTGTTTGTAGTAGCTTACCAGCACTCCTATTTTCCTATTCATTATTAAAGCTACTCCTGCATTACCCCGATCTGATTTTGTATTTATAACCCTGTATTCACCTGACCAAAAGTCTTGTTCCTCCTGCCACCGAACTTCACTAATTCCAACTATATCTAACTTTAACCTATCCATTTTCCTTTCGAAATTTTCTAACCTACCTGCGCGACTAAGGGATCTCACATTCCACGCTCCGATCTGTAGAACGCCAGTTTGCTTTCTTCTGATGACGACGTCCTCTTGAGTAGTCTCCGCCCGGAGATCCGAATGGGGGACTATTTTACCTCCGGAATGTTTTACCCAAGAGAACGCCATCATCATTTAACCATACTGTAAAGCTGCATGCCCTCGGGAAAAATTACGGCTGTAGCTTCCCATTGCTGTCAGCCGTTCGCAGTACCAGCACAGCAATGCCGTTTTGGTTAGTGTTACAAGGCCAGATCTACATCTACATCTACATCTACATCTATACTCCGCGAGCCACCTTACGGTGTGTGGCGGAGGGTACTTATTGTACCACTATCTGATCCCCCCTTCCCTGTTCCATTCACGAATTGTGCGTGGGAAGAACGACTGCTTGTAAGTCTCCGTATTTGCTCTAATTTCTCGGATCTTTTCGTTGTGATCATTACGCGAGATATATGTGGGCGGTAGTAATATGTTGCCCATCTCTTCCCGGAATGTGCTCTCTCGTAATTTCGATAATAAGCCTCTCCGTATTGCGTAACGCCTTTCTTGAAGTGTCCGCCACTGGAGCTTGTTCAGCATCTCCGTAACGCTCTCGCGCTGACTAAATGTCCCCATGACGAATCGCGCTGCTTTTCGCTGGATCATGTCTATCTCTTCTATTAATCCAACCTGGTAAGGGTCCCATACTGATGAGCAATACTCAAGAATCGGACGAACAAGCGTTTTGTAAGCTACTTCTTTCGTCGATGAGTCACATTTTCTTAGAATTCTTCCTATGAATCTCAACCTGGCGCCTGCTTTTCCCACTATTTGTTTTATGTGATCATTCCACTTCAGATCGCTCCGGATAGTGACTCCTAAGTATTTTACGGTCGTTACCGCTTCCAATGATTTACCACCTATGGCATAATCGTACTGGAATGGATTTCTGCCCCTATGTATGCGCATTATATTACATTTATCTACGTTTAGGGAAAGCTGCCAGCTGTCGCACCATGCATTAATCCTCTGCAGGTCCTCCTGGAGTACGTACGAGTCTTCTGATGTTGCTACTTTCTTGTAGACAACCGTGTCATCTGCAAATAGCCTCACGGAGCTACCGATGTTGTCAACTAAGTCATTTATGTATATTGTAAACAATAAAGGTCCTATCACGCTTCCCTGCGGTACTCCCGAAATTACCTCTACATCTGCAGATTTTGAACCGTTAAGAATGACATGTTGTGTTCTTTCTTCTAGGAAATCCTGAATCCAATCACAAACCTGGTCCGATATTCCGTAAGCTCGTATTTTTTTCACTAAACGTAAGTGCGGAACCGTATCAAATGCCTTCCTGAAGTCCAGGAATACGGCATCAATCTGCTCGCCAGTGTCTACGGCACTGTGAATTTCTTGGGCAAATAGGGCGAGCTGAGTTTCACATGATCTCTGTTTGCGGAATCCATGTTGGTTATGATGAAGGAGATTTGTATTATCTAAGAACGTCATAATACGAGAACACAAAACATGTTCCATTATTCTACAACAGATTGACGTAAGCGAAATAGGCCTATAATTATTCGCATCTGATTTATGACCCTTCTTGAAAATGGGAACGACCTGCGCTTTCTTCCAGTCGCTAGGTACTTTACGTTCTTCCAGCGATCTACGATAAATTGCTGATAGAAAGGGGGCAAGTTCTTTAGCATAATCACTGTAGAATCTTAAGGGTATCTCGTCTGGTCCGGATGCTTTTCCGCTACTAAGTGATAGCAGTTGTTTTTCAATTCCGATATCGTTTATTTCAATATTTTCCATTTTGGCGTCCGTGCGACGGCTGAAGTCAGGGACCGTGTTACGATTTTCCGCAGTGAAACAGTTTCGGAACACTGAATTCAGTATTTCTGCCTTTCTTCGGTCGTCCTCTGTTTCGGTGCCATCGTGGTCAACGAGTGACTGAATAGGGGATTTAGATCCGCTTACCGATTTTACATATGACCAAAACTTTTTAGGGTTCTTGTTTAGATTGTTTGCCAATGTTTTATGTTCGAATTCGTTGAATGCTTCTCTCATTGCTCTCTTTACGCTCTTTTTCGCTTCGTTCAGCTTTTCCTTATCAGCTATGATTCGACTACTCTTAAACCTATGATGAAGCGTCCTTTGTTTCCGTAGTACCTTTCGTACATGATTGTTATACCACGGTGGATCTTTCCCCTCGCTTTGGACCTTAGTCGGTACGAACTTATCTAAGGTGTACTGGACGATGTTTCTGAATTTTTTCCATTTTTGTTCCACATCCTCTTCCTCTGAAATGAACGTTTGATGGTGGTCACTCAGATATTCTGCGATTTGTGCCCTATCACTCTTGTTAAGCAAATATATTTTCCTTCCTTTCTTGGCATTTCTTATTACACTTGTAGTCATTGATGCAACCACTGACTTATGATCACTGATACCCTCTTCTACATTCACGGAGTCGAAAAGTTCCGGTCTATTTGTTGCTATGAGGTCTAAAACGTTAGCTTCACGAGTTGGTTCTCTAACTATCTGCTCGAAGTAATTCTCGGACAAGGCAGTCAGGATAATGTCACAAGAGTCTCTGTCCCTGGCTCCAGTTCTGATTGTGTGACTATCCCATTCTATACCTGGTAGATTGAAGTCTCCCCCTATTACAACAGTATGATCACGAAACTTCTTCACGACGTTCTGCAGGTTCTCTCTGAGGCGCTCAACTACTACGGTTGCTGATGCAGGTGGTCTATAGAAGCATCCGACTATCATATCTGACCCACCTTTGATACTTAACTTAACCCAGATTATTTCACATTCGCATTCGCTAATAACTTCACTGGATATTATTGAATTCTTTACTGCTATAAATACTCCTCCACCATTGGCGTTTATCCTATCCTTGCGGTATATATTCCATTCTGTGTCTAGGATTTCGTTACTGTTCACTTCCGGTTTTAACCAACTTTCCGTTCCTAATACTATATGCGCACTATTTCCTTCAATAAGAGATACTAATTCAGGAACCTTGCCCTGGATACTCCTGCAGTTTACCAATATTACGTTGACTTTTCCTGTTTTTGGTCTCTGAGGACGGACGTTCTTTATCAACGATGATAATGTCCTCTCTGGTAAGCCGTCAGGTATTTTATCGTTTCGCCCAAGGAGGGGTCCCTCTAACCTAAAAAACCCCCGTGTGCACGCCACACGTACTCTGCTACCCTAGTAGCTGCTTCCGGTGTGTAGTGCACGCCTGACCTGTCTAGGGGGGCCCTACAGTTCTCCACCCAATAACGGAGGTCGATGAATTTGCAACCATTATAGTCGCAGAGTCGTCTGAGCCTCTGGTTTAGACCCTCCACACGGCTCCAAACCAGAGGACCGCGATCGACTCTGGGCACTATGCTGCAGATATTAAGCTCAGCTTGCACTCCGCGTGCGATGCTGGTTGTCTTCACCAAATCAGCCAGCCGCCGGAAGGAACCAAGGATGGCCTCAGAACCCAAGCGGCAGGCGTCATTCGTTCCGACATGTGCTACTATCTGCAGCCGGTCACACCCAGTGCGTTCAATAGCTGCCGGAAGGGCCTCCTCCACATTACGGACGAGACCCCCCGGCAAGCACACCGAGTGCACACTGGCATTCTTCCCCGACCTACCCGCTATTTTCCTAAGGGGCTCCATAACCCGCCTAACGTTGGAGCTCCCTATAACTAATAGGCCCGCCCTCTGTGACTGTCGGGACCTTGCCGGAGAATCGGCCACTGGCCCAACAGGCGAGGCATCCTGTGGTGGCTCGGAAACGATGTCATCACCACTAGGAAGCACCCCGTACCTGTTGGAAAGGGGTAAGGCAGCTGCCACGCGGCCAGATCCCACCTTCGCCTTTCGGCCAGGCACGCGCGAGCCCACCACTGTCCGCCATTCACCCTGGAGTGATGGCTGACCGGTAAGATGCTCACTGCCGGAAGACGCAGCGACATCAGGGGTTCCATGCGATTCCAAGGCCACCGAAGTAGGCATAGGTCTCACCACAGTTGCCCCAACGCCACTACGAGCCAACGCCTGCGCCTCGAGCTCGATGAGCCTAACAGACAAAGCCTCCACCTGCCCCCGAAGAGTGGCCAATTCTCCTTGCGTCCGCTCACAACAACCACAGTCCCTACACATGACTATGTTTACCCTACAAGCGAACGGTGTACTCGCCTTATTAGCAGCAGGAAATCGAAGTGCTCTCTCACTGACGGTCCAACCGACACTGAGCTGTTCTAACCAAACAAACAGAAGCCTGTACGACACGAGCGTCGATAGCAACGGCGATACTGTACACTACACTGTTATTTAAATAAACGGTTGTGTCTAGTAGGCACTCAAACACGCAAGAAATTACAAAAATAAAATAGTAACTACCCAGATAACTGAAAATAAGTTGTACCTGTTTGAAGCTCGCAAAAATGTGTAACAAGCGGACGGTGTACTCGCCTTATTAGCAGCAGGAAATCGAAGTGCTCTCTCACTGACGGTCTAACCGATCAGTCAGTCATCCAGACTGTTGCCCCTGCAACTACTGAAAACGCTGCTGCCCCTCTTCAGCAGCCACACGTTTGTCTGACCTCTCAACAGATACCCCTCCGTTGTGGTTGCACCTACGGTACGGCTATCTGTATCGCTGAGGGACGCAAGCCTCCCCACCAACGGTAAGGTCCATGGTTCATAGGGTGGTGAGGGGGGGAGGGAGAGGAAGGGAGACATATACGTAACAAATGCTAAACATCTCAAGAAAATATCTTCTCTAAGTCGCAGATAATACCTTCAGTCGACCAAAAATTGCTTCACTTCTCGCATCGAAACGGATAAATGCATTAATTGACAGCACAAGGCAGTAGCAGCTATATAATTCTGTACACAATATTATTATTGTTATTAGAATGGTAAGACACGAAGCATTAACTGCCTGCAGTCGTCCAATTTGTGCCAGTTGAGACGTATAAGGAGACCTGCAATAAAATGATTTACAAACAGTAAATATAGGGCAAACTTCTTGCAGCTTTTGATTTTAGATGGGATTCCAATGTGCAGGCCAAGCAAGTGCTGTAGTAGAGAGGAGTAATGCAGAGGAAGTATTTGTGGAACATGTCTACCCTCACTGTGGATCCTGAGGTTTCTCATCTCATTAGGAGTTTTGGATACCACTTGCGATGTACCACAGATTGATTCATCATTTACTCTAACACACACTCACACACACACACACACACACACACACACACACACATACGTACATACATACATACACACACACTAAATACTGTATCATTCATCTTTCCGCCGGCCGGTGTGGCCTTGCGGTTCTAGGCGCTACAGTCTGGAGCCGGGCTACCGCTACGATCGCAGGTTCGAATCCTGCCTCGGGCATGGATGTGTGTGACGTCCTTAGGTTACTTAGGTTTAATTAGTTCTAAGTTCTAGGCGACTGATGACCGCAGCAGTTAAGTCACATAGTGCTCAGAGCCATTTGAACCATTCATCTTTCACATCTTACAACCTTTTAAAAATGGAAGTGTTCGAAGAAACATCTTACTTTCTACAGTTTATTTATCGGTGATAACGTGGGATAGGGGAGGGGCAACGGAGGGCTGGAGGAGAGAACAGTGTATAACTAATGTCTGATTGCACTAAGGGGTAAGGGTGTAAGAAAGATTGGGAGCCACTGTAATAGGCAGATGAAAGGTGGCCGCACGTGATGTTGGGTTTAGGCGGAAGTGTCGAGGTACATTGTCTGGCTGCCGCAAACCAAAGGACATCCCGCACGACATGTTATGCCTCCGGCCACGTCAAAGAGCAGTACTGGGCGGTACAGCTCGGAACCAGCATGTCTACCTCTTTCGGTGAGACGGGATAGCACCACGTTGACTTGTCAATGAAACGAGTCGAAACGAATCCAGAAGCGTTTCACTTGGTCGGAGTAGCCGCTGCCTCGTTAGGGTGGACAGCATGTCGCAGGCCGCTTCCAGCTCCGCAGCAGCGCCCCTGCTGCCGTGACCTGCGCAGCTCAGCACCGTAGCTCGCGGCCCGGCCAGGAGCGGCGGGGCTGTTGATTTTCCTGCGAGCGGAGCGCCCGACCCATCACAGAGTGCCGCGGGCTGCCTACCCTCCCCTGTCCCTGTCTGCCCCGCTGCTCTGACGTCGCACTGAGAGCAAACACAGGCAGACAGCAACAAGTAGGCACGGGGCGGCCGATCCGCGGGCTGTCCGCACAGAGTAGTTGCCCGAGGCAAACGCAGACGTCTGCGGCAGCCCAAGCCTACCCACCCCTACCCTTCCCTGCCCTCGCTGCTGCAACGCCAGACATCCGCCGCGGTCACCAGCTTCCTCTAGGGCAATGGGTCACACGAGCCGTCTGATTGGGTGGCTCCGTCTCAACTACAAGGGCAAGCTGGAAATTTCTCAGCAGTAACAGAAAAGTGGTAGTGTAGCCTAATTCGAATTAAACATTCCATATAACAGAGATTCACAATCTCATCGAAAGTATATGCAAATCCTTTATTGAACATTAATGTAGAAAGTGCTTACCCTTCGCCCTTATGATACCTCAAACTCTGCAGCGAACAGTTTCAGTGAGTTGTCTGAATGCCTGTTGACGAATAGCAGCCCACACTTTCTCAATATCCGAAATCCGACAAAAATCAGGGAAGGTAGCGGACGTTGGACGCTGGGTTCTGTCGCGAACTCGGCTTTCTAACGAATCCCAAATACGTTTCGTTGGATATACATCGGGGCTGTCATCAGGACGTGCCACTTCAGGAATCTTATTGTTGTTGTTGTGGTCTTCAGTCCAGAGACTGGTATGATGCAGCTCTCCATGCTACTCTATCCTGTGCAAGCTTCTCCATCTCCCAGTACCTACTGCAACCTACATATTTCTGAATCTGTTTAGTGCATTCATCTCTTGGTCTCCCTCTACGATTTTTACCATCCGCGCTGCCCTCCAAAACTAAATAGATGATTCCTTGAGGCCTCAGAATATGTCCTACCGAGCGAACCCTTCTTCTTGTCAAATTGTGCCACAAAATCCTCTTCTGCCCAATTCTATTCAATACCTCCTCATTAGTTATGTGATCTACCCATCTAATCTTCAGCGTTCTTTGTAGTACCACATTTCGAAAGCTTCCATTCCCTTCTTGTCTAAACTATTTATCGTCGATGTTTCACTTTCATACATGGCTACACTCCATACAAATACTTTCAGAAAAGACTTCCTGACACTTAAATCTATACTCGATGTTAACAAATTTCTCTTCTTCAGGAACGCTTTCCTTGTCATTGCCAGTCTACGATATATATCCTCTCTACTTCGACCATCATCAGTTATTTTGCTCCCCGAATAGCAAAACTCCTTCATTACTTTAAGTGTCTATTTCCCTCAGCATCACCCGATTTAATTCGACTACATTCCATTGTTCTCGTTTTGCTTTTGCTGATGTTCACCTTATGTCCTCCTTTGAGTCACTGTCCATTCCGTTCAACTGCTCTTCCAAGTCCTATGCTGTCTCTGACAGAATGACAATGTCATCGGGAAACCTCAAAGTTTTAATTTCTTCTCCATGGATTTTAATTCCTAATCCGAATTTTTCTTCCGTTTCCTTTCTGCTTGCTCAATATACATCGGGGATAGGCTACAACCTTGTCTCACTCCCTTCCCAACCACTCCTTCCCGGTCATGCCCTTCGACTCTTATAACTGCCATCTGTTTTCTGTACAAACTGTAAATAGCCTTTCGGTCCCTATATTGCACCCCTACCACCTTGAGAATTTGAAAGAGAGTATTCCAGTCAACAATGTCAAAAGCTTTCTCTAAGTCTACAAATGCTAGAAAGGTAGGTTTGCCTTTCCTTAATCTATTTCCTAAGATAAGACGTAGGGTCAGTATTGCCTCCAATGTTCCAACATTTCAACGGAATCCAAACTGATCTTCCCCGACGTCGGCTTCTACCAGTTTTTCCATTCGTCTGTAAAGAATTCGTGTTATTATTTTGCGTCCGTGGCTTATTAAACTTATATTTCGGTAATTTTCACATCAGTCAACACCTGCTTGGTTTATGATTTGTATTATTATATTCTCCTTAAAGTCTGAGGGTATTTCGCCTGTCTCATACATCTTGCTCGCCATATGGTAGAGTTTTGTCAGGGCTGGCTGTCCGCAGCTCGCGGTTGTGCGGTAGCGTTCTCGCTTCCCGCGCCCGGGTTCCTAGGTTCGATTCCCGGCGGGGTCAGGGATTTTCTCTGCCTCGTGATGACTGGGTGTTGTGCGATGTCCTTAGGTTAGTTAGGTTTAAGTAGTTCTAAGTTCTACGGGACTGATGACCATAGATATTAAGTCCCATAGTGCTCACAAGGGAACCTCCCCATCGCAACCCCCTCAGATGTAGTTATAAGTTGGCACAGTGGATAGGCCAAGAAAAACAGGAAGAACTTGTGTGGAAGTATGAAAAAAATAAGCAAAATACACAAACTGAGTGGTCTATGCACATGATATGCAACATCTTGGAGAATATAAGCTTATGAGCCCCGTGGTCCCATGGTTAGCGTGCACAACTGTAGCGCAAGAAGTCCTTGGTGAAAAATTTTAATTTTTTATTTTCAGACAATCATTATCTGTCCGTTCGTTCATTGACGTCTCTGTTCACTGTAATAATTTTAGTGCCTGTGTTTTGCGACCGCACTTGCTAAACCGTGCGATTAGTAGACGAAAGGACGTGCCTATCCAATGGGAACCGAAAAAGTATGATCGCAAAGTCATAGGTCAACCGATTCCTCCACAGGAAAACACGTCTGATATATTCTATACGACACTGGGGACGGCATATGTTGTCGACCCGCCTAACTTGTACACTTGGCGAATGGGTAAAAAGATTCTTCTGCCTTGCACGATTTAGGTTTTCTCGTGGATGTGATAATCACTCCCAAAAAATTGATCGCATCGGACGGGCGGACGGGCAGATAATAATTGTCTGAAAATAAAAAATTAAAATTTTCACTCGAGGGAAGACTTGAACGAAGGACCTCTCGTACTGCAGCTGCTCACGCAAACCACGGGACCACGGCGCTCGTGAGCTCAAGCTGTCCTTGATGTGGCATATGATGCGCATAGACTACTCAGTTTGTATATTTTGCTTATTTTTTTCATACCTCCACACAACTTCTTCCTGTCTTCTCGATTGATCTGTGTTCAGTTTTTCAAGGCCTATCCACTGTGCCAACTTATAACTAAATCTGAGGGGGGTGCGATGGGGAGGTTCCCTTGTCAGAACCATTTGAACCATTTGAACCAGGGATGGCTCTCCCAGGAATGTTACTGCCCACAAATCATTTCCTCACGGCTGCAGCTTTATGAAACGACGCACTGTCATGCTAATACAGTTTTTGTCTCCAAATTGTTCTTCTAATGTACTCAGTACACAATGGTGTCAAATGTCTGAATGACATTTCCGCCATCTGGCTGTACAAAATTCTTTATCTTCTGTTACTGTCACGATTTGTAGACCACGTTCGCCGCACATGCAACTACTGTATTGATGTTCATTCTGTGGCTCAGTTGTTTTATGGCGGGAGAACGTGTTTGCAAACTGTCTGCCATAGATTTCGCCGGTGTTGTATTTATCTACACGATAGGACCCCAGTGCATCAAAGCTTAATTATCAGAATTAATCAAATATTCCATACTATTATGCCATGGTCTATGGGATTTGCCGGCCGGAGTGGCCGAGCGGTCCTAGGCGCTTCAGTCTGGAACCGCGCGCCCCTTACGGTCGCTGGTTCGAATCCTGCCTCGGGCATGGCTGTATGTGATGTCATTAGGTTAGTTAGGTTTAAGTAGTTCTAAGTTCTAGGGGACTGACGACCTCGGCAATTCCCATAGTGCTCAGAGCCATCTGAACCGTTTTTTTTCTAAGAGATTTCACGTAAAAACACGACGTTTCGTCCCCATCTACGGAGGACATTTTAAAGGGAGATGATAGTTTTGTTGAATGTACAATTCACTCCCTGGCTCGCTGCTGACTACAGCAAAATTCCGCCTCCGCGAGATTCTGCGCAGTGGCGTAACGTCACATGTTTTGAACACGCGAGCGCAACTGGCCGTTGTCGACTGCCGTCATCCGCTGTTACTATCATCCTATGGTGGAAGACTGGTACACATCTTCTCCAGCACTGGAATCTAAATTTCATTCAATTTCAAGCCCTACTCGTTCCTATTATCCTTCCTGCGGTGCTTCACAATCTCTATGGCCTCCCTGTATAATCTTTCCTGGTATCCGTTTGTGGCTGCCAGTACTTGAGTGCGGTCAGAATGAATGTGGTGGTCTCTTGGCAGTAACGCATCTTCCGCAACAGCTGATGTATCAGTCTCACCTCTTCTGCAATTTCCCTTGTGCTCTTCGAGTCGTTTTTTGACAGTTCTTCTTGCAGTACCTTCCCACAACTACACGGAATCCTATAAATTCCAGCTTTCTCCAGCGGATGGCGACTACCCTTGGTCGTTTTTAAATGATCTTTTATCTACCGTGTGGGTGTGTAAATTACCGCAATGTTCAGAATTTTTCAGAATTTTTCCTACGCGGTCAGTCACGTCCTTAATGAATGGTAGGAAAACTTCCGATTTCACTGGTGCTTGAGCATCACTATTATTTCTAAGTGGTGGTCTTAACGCTCGTTTCACCTCAACGAACAAATAACCATTCGTGAGCAATGCAGAGGTCAGGGTGTTTTAATTCTGCATCAAGCAGCTCAGATTCACAGATTTTTCTTGCTCTAACCGCGAATGTTTTTATGATGCCTTGCTTTTGTTGCGGGTGGTGGTTCGAATCCCGGTGTAGGTAACGGTCTGCGTGCGAGGCTTTTCGGTATACGGTGTGGCCCTAATCTAGCACATCAACAAAATTTAATCTTCCGCCTGCTGCCTCCTCCTTGGTAAATTGAATCTTCGGATTGATCCAATTCAGATGCTTGTGAACACGATCCAGTTCCTCCCTGCCACGCCGCCACAAAACAAACGTATCGTCCACATAAGGGAACCAAAAATTCAGTTTCTTGTTCGCATTTTTCCATAAAGTAGTTCGCTGTAACCGGGCTTAAGGGGCTCTCCTTAGCGACACCATCCGTCTGTTGAGGCATAGAACTCTTCCTTCCATTTGAAATACGTAGTTGTGAGGCAATATTTAAACGGTTCCGCAACATCGAGAGGAAAAATCTGATTCAGCTGCTGCAACATTGAGTGGAAACTTACTGAACAGGGACACGATATCAAAACTAAAAACATTTTACGAAAACCTAATTATAACCAACACTGATGTACTTGATACTTGCTTAAGGCCGATGTCATGATAGTAATACACAATAAAGAATTTGGTACAGTGAAATGGCGGAAATATCATTACGTACACAACTGTGGCCCAAAAACATGAAAACATTTTCATCAGCTGCAAAATGAGTTCATATCCTTCCACATTCAGAATTTTCCCAAGTAAGCCCAAAAAACACTCCTGTACAGTAATAGTACCCCTCTGTGACACGGGCGAATTAACGAAATTTTGTGGGTAGGGGCGGTTGCGTAGAAGAGAAAGAAGACCCAGGGGTCCTCTCCTTGAAAGTTAAGGAAATAGCCTTCAAAAACTACTGTTTTAAGCTGTTTTGATGCTTAAAAATATCAAACAATTGCAAAAATGTGTTCTATTTTAGACAAAAAAGTTTATATTTCTTAAAATGTATAGCGTTCACAACCTTTTCCAGAGTAAGTTCTTTTATGTAATTCTTAGCACAAACCAACAAGTTCATAAGCCTTTCGTTAACACAGGATCATGAGCAAATTAAAGGCAAATATACTGAAATTAGAATAAATTACTTTTAAAACTCTGGTTCTTAATTTGATGACTTATATTTTTGCCACTTTAATTCACACACACACACACACACACACACACACACACAAATTGTAAAGCGTGTTGTTGTGGCTGATCGGGAAGCCGTGCTAATATTTGGCGCCCACAATTCGAACAGGAGGGGCAGCACAAGTCACTGGTACCGGTAGTACATTCTCTCGGGCACACATAGTAAGGTGGCTTGGAAAGACTGAATTAAATGACTAAATCCACTGACCAAGACTCAATCCGCGTGCTTAAGTTTTCCTCAGATTACAAAAATTACCATTTGATTTTAATTGAGTTTCAACTCCCGGAGGGGGCGATCGCCCCCTCCCCCCCACCATTCCTCCCCCCCCCCCCAACCCACGACTTTTAATCAGCATTTGCTCTGTACGCCCCTGTTAGCACAACACATGACGACAGGCGACACTTTCGGCATTTACCAAGCTCAGACCATACCGTCAGATATTTACAGGACATAGCACGATTCATCACTTCAAATGGTTCAAATGGCTGTGAGCACTATGGGACTTAACATCTGAGGTCATCAGTCCCCTAGAACGTAGAACTACTTAAACCTAACCTAAAGACATCACACACATACATGCCCGGGGCAGGATTCGAACCTGCGACCGTAACGGTCGCGCGGTTCCAGGCTGAAAGGCCTAGGACCTCTCGGCCACAGCGGCCGGCTTCATCACTTCAAATCATTCGTTTCCAGTCATCCGCAGTCCAGTGGCTACGCTCCTTACCTGGAGTGTCACTTTGTCATGGACTGCAGAACTGTGTGGCTTATTAAGAGTTGCTCGACCACTGTACCTGGTCCTTTTTAACTCCCTAGACATAGTGACTGTGCTAGCTGGACTGCTGGAGGAAGTCTGAGACTCACGAGTGACTCTCCGCCACTGATTTCGCAATAGCTCTCTGCAGTGCTCGATGGTTCCTACCCGTCAGTAATGACGTCTGGCGGGACTTGCTTTATCTGTGGTTCTTCCTGCACGTTTCCACATCTCAGTCGCCTCATACAACGTCGACGTGCGCAGCATTAGGAGTGTTGAAATCTCCCCCATGGATCTGCTGCCCCGATAACGTCCAGTTAGTAGTCAACGTTCCGCTTTTGTCTAAATGATGCGGCCCCTCCAAGCCCACACTGATGTGGTGACCAAACCAAAAGTTCTACTGTCACCTCCGTATAACATGTTAGTTTTCTAATCAGGAGTCACAGGATACGGGCTGTGATGACCGTGCGTCTGCGTAGGATTACTCATTGACATGGTCCATCAGGAGACAGAAAGTGGACGAAAGCGATCGAAGGATAGCGGTTTGTATGGGCAGAGGGAAAAAACCGACAAGACAAGCTCCAAAGGGAAAAAACTCTGCGACAGTAGGTCGGGTAGTAAGGGCAGTAGCGGCTTGCTAGCTGCGACAGTGCATGCAATGTGTGGTTACGTTACCTTTGTCATTTTGGGTGCAGCATACGTCATCAGAGGTCTGATAAGTGTGGTGTACATGGATCTGGACACCCTCCTATTCAGTGTGCTACGCCTGTTAAGCATAGGGTAGAGTTGTTTGAGCCTCGCGTTTGCTTTGTTGGTCATGTGTTGAATGTGGTCCCACAGAGTAGTTTCCGGTCCAGCCAGACACCGAGGTATTTGACCTTCTCACGGAAACGTATTGGGTGTGAATGTAATGTAATTGGGTTGCAGTGTTGGTGTTTGCGCAGTAGTTTCCGTGTTCTAGTGAACAGAACGGCTTCGCACTTGTCGACGTTAACTCTAACACGCCATTTCACCAACCAAGGCTCCGTCGCTCTAAGTGCAGTCTGTAGTCGTGAGTTAATGTTAGACGGTATCCAATCTTGCGCGAGGATGACAGTGTCATTCGCGTAGATTGCCACCGTCGTGATGCGTGTAGCTGGAAGGTCATTAATGTAGAGGTTAAGCAGTATGGGCTCTAGGATGCTTCCTTGGGGTACTCCAGCCTGGATACCATGTCGTGTTGATTGTTTGCCCTGCACGTCGGTGTTCACTCCTGTCCGTGAGATATGAGTGTACGAAACGAACGAGCCCGTCGGGGAACCCTACGTCGCTGAGTTTTCGTATAAGGTCGTTGTGCCACAGATGATTGAAGGCCTTTTCGATGTCCAGGAACACTGCCCTAGGTGCTTTGTTTGTGTTGTATCGGTGTGTTATGTATTCAACGATGTGGAGGAGTTGTTGTGCTGTCGAGTGGTGATTCCTGAAGCTGAACTGATCGGGCCTCAGGGTGTCGTTTGTAATGCAGTGCCTAGTGAGTCGTTATAGTATTACCTTCTCAACGATCTTGCTGAGCGCGCTCAGCAGACTGATGGGTCGGTAATTTTGTGGGAGGGAGTGGTCTTTCCCCGGCTTCCTGAACATTAGGACCTTGGCCGTATTCCAAAAGGCAGGGAAGTGATGGTGTTTAAGTATGGCATTCGTGATGTGTGTGAGGTATTCTACTGCTTTATCCGTGAAATCCTGGACGACCCGGTTTGGAATGCCATCGTGACCAGGGGCCTTCCTAGCTATGGTATGCATGATGGCCTATTTGACTTCAGCTATGTTAGCCTGTCGGATGTCGTTGCGCGATGGTTGGGCCAAGATGCATGTAACCTCCTGGTCGGTCGCCAGTGTGAACGCTGGGTCTGAGGGATCCAGGTTCGGTGTGAATGACGCTGCAAGTGTGAGGGCCATTAGTCCACGTTCCGTACCTACTGTTACTACTTATACGGTAGGATCGTTGATAAATTATTGCTATATCGATACCGTTTCCAAAAAATATCGATATGTATGTGAGGTGCTTTGTCCACCAACATATCTATATCAAAATTGTAATATCGAATACCGATAGTTTTATTTTACTTTGTATTTTTTTCACAATTTTCGGTAAGTTGTTCTTCTGAAATTGTAGTACAACATGTGTAAAGGAGTCTTACCTTTTTCTGAACTTTCATCACGTCCAGTCTTGGTCTTTGACTGATTAAAGCAAGTATGGGTGGCACAAAGAGGTAGTCCGATTGCACTAGCGGGTGGGGAGGGGGGACAGTGTGAGTGGAATAACAAAATTTCTCATGTAAAGAAATAGCACACCAGTTGCATTAAAAATCAATTGTTAACGCAACTAGTGTACTATTTCTTCACATCGGCGTTATTTAAAAACAGTTGCTGAAAATGATGAGCAAAAATCTAAATGATAAGTTCGTTCTTCTCGGTGGGCGGAGGCATGTGAGAGGAAAAGCTGATGTAATCGGCGCTACCAGCAGAAACTGGTGACTTTAGTTTCACCACACAATTTTGACTGCTAGGTCGTTGGGATTAGCAGAAATGAAAAAAAAAAAAAAAAAAAAACGGGGAAATCGACAAGACGTGTTCCGTGCAGGTCCGATATGTAATGAAAGCGAACGACAACCCCATCGGACACCTTTCATTGTGCCACTTACGTCCAGTTACCATTCTTAGAAAAGTGGTTATCGCCAAGCGTGAACGCGCATCGTTTACCTTTCAGTTCTTGCGCGAAGTGGGATAGGCAGGCTGCTAAGTTGTTGTTCTACAACCAAATAATAAATCAATACTTAAATATACGGTTCTAAAGCCAGCGGTTATAATATGTAGCCAATATTTTTATCGGCAGGTACGTCGGTATCTTTTTCGTCATTATATCGATACTACGGTATATCGAGAGCCGATATCTCCAAAAAATAAACGGTCCTATTGTCTGCTGACAAACACAATTCTCCCAGCCTCTTTTTATACTGGTGAGTCCTCCTCTCATTACATCTGGTGGTCAAGTTCGCATTACATAGGGACGTATGGATACTTTTAATCAGATAGTGTAAGTTTTCACTTCAGCCGACCGCTGTGGCCGAGCGGCTCTAGTCGCTTCAGTCCGGAACCGCGCTGCTGCTAAAGTGGCAGGTTCGAATCCTGCCTCGGGCATGGATGTGTGTGATGTCTTAGGTTTGTTTGGTTTAAGTAGTTCGAAGTTTAGGGGACTGATGACCTCAGATGTTAAGTTCCATAGTGCTTAGAGCCATTTTTTTCACTTCACTTGTTGGTAGTCCAGTTGGTATATTCCTCTATTGTCATTCTAGCAGTTAAAGGTTGCCTAGTAACTTTACCTCAATGTCGCACATAAATTTTGAAACAGTTTTTAAATTGCTTTTCTGGACCCTTCTTAGGGAGAACCCATGGTAACGCAATGTGGCTCGAAAGAATTGGCGACTAACGCTTAAATTTTCGCGTGCGCGAAGTAGATTCTAAAGGAAACTGATTAATTAATCCCAGTATGGCTACAGAATTCTTTGTGTATGATGTTCATCATAGAGACAGAAACTAATGCGTTGCAAAAGACTTTGCAGTTTTTAGATGTATATCGGAGTATCTAAGAAAATAAGTTTTTAAAGCGTTATCGACGAAATTACGATGAGGACTCGTCTGGAACGTGACTTCCAGTGTATTACCTTCACCGACAAACTGCGATAGCAATATTTACCGTGGAGCTAAAAGTGTTACTTAAGAAATAGTACATTCCGGAACGGTACAATGTGTGTTCATTACTTGTAACAAAACGGTCATTAAATGGGATACATAATAATAAGAGCAGCAGTGCTGGCCGCGAGTAAACAAAGCCACGTGGTTTTAATTTAGTGAATAGACGAATCCCAATACTTTTTGTTAAGGCATAGTAATATTCAAGAACTTTGGTTACGTGTTAAGCAGCCCTAAATCAACGACTGCAATTGTCTTAAATATTGCACAAGACGATTAAATAAGTCAAGCTTATCCATTGCGGATATCTTAGAACCTGTGACTGTTAACTGAATGTAAATAAATTACACAAGGCTGGAACCAGTCACTTTTTTTGAATAAATATGTTTTATTCCACGAACCGGTTTTCGAACCTTTTTAGTTTCATCTTCAGATGGTTCCTGGAAGTTACATCATTCCTTCTAGCATAATGCTGGGTGCTGGCTCTGTGACAAGAAGATGGAACACTCTGTAATGTATAGCCATGACTATCGTTTATCAGTCGATATAGATGTAAGTATAGTTTTTTTCTAACTTGGACAGTATAGGCGGCTTTTTCCCTTAGTATCCATCTGTCTACTTCCATTCTGATATGCAGTTGGTATATCACTTCACACACTTTTACACAATCTATGTTAATTTACACGTTGTCAGCATCCAGCATGTGCCATACAACTGTTGCTTCTAAGAAAGATCTTGACAGAAAGATATGGCATAGGCCTACTTTGGACAAAGATGTAATTTGTTCTTTTTTACACGTATTTAAGTTTTTTTACATGTATTAAAGTTGATATAAGGGCAAATATTTTAATCAGACTGGCGATAACACTACAGCACAAAATAAAATAAATAAATAAATTAATTACTACAAGAACCAACATCATGTTTTCTGATGTCATATTTCTATTCGTATATTAACGTATAACAAAGTCAGTTTGTAGAAAATATTTTAATCAAGATTGGCATTAACATGAATGCCCAGGAATCAATAATGCAGAGTTCCTGTATCTGCAATGAGATACAGCTGTTTTTATGACCGTGACTATTATATTTAAATTTAAACTTTAAATAATAACAAACCAGGAAATGAACTATTGGCTTGTTTCTGTTCTCTCGTTAACATGATCTGGAATATTAGTAAGAGTAGATTCTGTTTATTTTAGCTAAAGGTAATACGTATAAAAGTTATAGTGTAAGATTAGTATAGTGTAAATAAGTATCATTAACAGCGTAACACGCTTAGTAACAGTATTCAGAGTGGGAAACTGAGTTCCATGAAGGTTCAAGGATGTGAGCAGAACGAGAGGACGGCCTTAATCGCTTGGACCCAAGTTACAGTGTGTTCTATACCAATTTAAGTAAACACGTGATGCGAGAAATTACTCCGCAAGAAACGTAATTCAAAAAATAATATGTAAGTGAAATATTCGCAGAAAAGGTGGTAGAGATATCACCCAAAAAAGTAAGGCCAATGACAAACGGCAGATCAGCGTCCTTCGATACCAAAAGTTAGCCCGTAGCTTCGTCGCTTCCGCCAGCACATGCTATCCCTAACTGGAATTCGCGCCGGCCCTGTGACTGGCTGTCACAGGGCAAAGTTCTTGAGCTGTGCGCGTAATTTCACCTGTGGCGGCAGCGAACTAGGCAGTGCATCTTCTTGGAACTCTCATGTATAAAACGTCATACCTCCTGAATTACGATTATTGGATACAGGTTCCGCCTTTTGTGCTAAACACTGTTTCTTCTTGGTATAAAAACATGTTCCAGTACCTCTGTGGCATCATCTATGGGTTTTGTTTGCTGGACAGCTATAAAAGTGAACATATTTTAGATTGTAACTGATCTAACAAAATGAGGCCTTGTTCGCTTTTGTCCTTACCTAGAATTTACATTGTATGGTTTTGCAGGACCATCTTTACGTTGTCCTGCACTGATGCCCTGTCGTCTGCAAACCAAACGATGTAAATGTGAATGTTATCAGCGAGTTAAGCTACCCCTTGATTTTTTAAAACCATAATTTTCGTGTGGCAATATGTTTTGTGCGTATATTTGTTATTACTCAAGCTCTTTTGTGACTGATTGTCTGCCGCTCTGCCGGCAGTGCCGATTCACTCGGCTAGACACAGTAGGTACCAGATTAAACAGGGTCCATCACGTACCGCGCTTCTGTTTGGTCTCTCTGCCAGCAGAGCTGCTATAGCATAGTGCGGCTGGGCCCTAGGGGGCTGCGGTCACCGATATCGGTTGATTCCGCCGACGACCGACATCGGCCGAAGACGTCCGATCGTTTCAGATCAGTGAGCCACTACAGTGTGCAGTCACAATGTAGCCGACCTCAGCGTCCAAACGTACTTATTGCGGACGACAACGGGTGATATCCAAATTAGTTTGTTTTTTTCGGTCATAATGGTCGAGACGAAGCGAAAGATGAACTTTGAGAAACTGGTAAGTCTAGTCAAAGGCGGAGTTTGTGGCATCCTAAGCATAAAGAATATCATAACCAAGATTCAGTTCGGACTCTATGGACTGATATCGCCGGTTTATTGCAAAACGCAAGTGGGCGAAATCTATATCAGAAATTTTAGTTGTGCCTTATAACCTGGAAGAATAATTTTCTCAAGCGTTGACTTATCTTCTGCTTCAGATTACTGTGGTGGATACTTTTGGGCTATCGTAGTTAGAATCAGCTCTCTACAAAACATTATTACTTCTTACTGCCGTTGTTTTTATGGTAGTAGTGTGGTGATTATGTTACGCAGTGGTTCACGAATGTGGTTTACTTACGTGTTTCCACTTTCCAGTCCTATGGGTGTTGAGAGTACCTTACGTTAAATGTTATGTTTGTCTACCGACACTCATTCAAGGTTAACTTACATATGCCTGCACAACGTTAAATAAATTCAGGAAAACAGATTTCGGGTAGGCGCCTATTTGTAAACGTGTCATTCGACGTCTATTAAAAAATCCAGTTCTCCTATTAAAAATGTAGGTCAAGTTCAAGTACAACCAGAACCAACACTTTGATATTTGATACCTGTCGATTACATCTTCTTAATAATTAGGCCTACACCACCTTCTGAAAAATATAGTTTTAAAGTTTTTGTGAGATATGTTAGATGCTACTTACGATGCTCTAAACACTAATTTGAAATCTAACATTTTCACTCGTACATCTCAAATACCTGTACCATGAAGTATTTAATTTTCCTATACCGAAATTTGAAGCTATCTAACTGCACTAAAAGGCACTTCAAATGGCTCTGAGCACTACGGGACTCAACATCTGAGGTCATCAGTCCCCTAGAACTTAGAACTAGTTAAAACTAACTAACCTACGGGCATCACACACATCCATGCCCGAGGCAGGATTCGAACCTGCGACCGTAGCAATCGCGCGCTTCCAGACTGAAGCGCCTAGAGCCGATCGGCCACAGCGGCCGGCAACAGGCACTGTAATGTTCTTGATTTTCTTTATTAAAAGCGATACTCAGACTGAAATAATACTACCCCCAGGAATATTGTTACGTTCTTTCTCAAATCCACTGGGTAAGTGTTTAGAAAGTAGTGAAGTCCACTAGAATCTGATTATCTGACCATCCTACCTGTGCTGCACTAATTTTCAGCATGTTTAGAATTAAGTGAGCTGATCTAAAACCACGATTCAACCTTTCATTAATTAAAGCAAGACGAATATGTGAGCCTCAGCATCTCAGACGTGAAATAAAACACTTGGAAAGTGTTCTGAGAAACAATGAGTACTCCACAAGTGATATCAGAAGTATAAGAGAGTCAAACACTCGGCGAAGTACAAATCAGAAATACAAATGAAGGGTACGGCCTTTCTTCCCTATACTCCCAGACTGATGGACAGAATCGGCCGTATATTGCGCAAACACGGCGTAAAGACTATTTACAAACCGACAAAGAAGAACAAAGAGTGTCTCAGGTCGGCAGAGGAGAAAAGGGATCCACATGCAATGTCGGAAATATACCGCACATGTGGAAAAGTTTATACTGGAATGAATGCACGATCAGTCAACACCAGGAACACAGAACATAAGTGAACTGCAGGTCAGGACAGGTGGATAAATCGGCTGCGGCAAGCACGCGCTGTGTGAGACCGACCACGTAGTAAAATTCGCCGACGTGGAAGTCATGGCTGTAGAGAAGAACTGTCACACCCACTAGTTCAGAGAAGCTATAGAAATACAAAAACACGGGAACAGGTTCAACAAGAAAGAAGAAAGCTTCAAGGTAAACGGATCCTGGCTTCCCGTACGGCAGCGAACGACCGTCGCAGATAGCAAGAGAACCGTCCCGGAAATGACCGCAGAGAAGGCCTCGGACTTCGGCGCGCAAGGTAGGTATAGTCTGGGGCCGCGAGCTCGGCTCCAGTCCGCCCCCAGCAATGGAGGATGAAACTCTGACAATGTCAGCCGCTCGTGTTGGCGAAACGTCAGAAAATTCATCAGACGAACGTCGGTCGAAGAATCCGAGACAGAAGCCAACAGGCATTTTGGCACCAAGTGGCCACGAAAGGGAACAATTCTGAATTAGATAATACTTGCTTCCTTACACACAAATTTTATCCATGTAGCCTATAATATAAAAATGTGTTTTTACTACGTAAATTACACTTTATGTGCTCATAATGTCATTGGAAAAATCTTTACAGACTGATGTCGCACATCCTGCAGCTGTAGGATAACAAACCCCATTCTGAAGAACGTGTTGTAAAGAGATCGTTAGCGCAGTGTATCACTGAAACTACATATTATCGTAATACAAGCGTATAAATACGAAAAACATCAATTACGGACTTTTAGTTTCTGAGGTGGTGGTCCCTTCTGATGCTAATCGCTACTGAGAGAAGGAAAGTGACGTCACGAAGTTAAAGCGTTTTTAAGTTTTGTGTCTGGTGTTTTCCCCTTCATCGCGTATATTCGTAAAACATGTGTGGTAATTCCAGTAACACAGAACAGACTGCACAGTACTTGCCAGCTTCGTGTCGAGACAGATACAGCTCATTTACATGCATCTTTTAATAGCAAAAGGCGCAATGCAGCCCTCGTAAACAAGCACAGAGGCATCGGGGTAACAATCCCCCACAGAGGTTAAAATAAAACCTACTTCATACACAAAACAGATTCTAACCTAACCTAATCTAACATAATCTCCTCGATCCTGTCAAAAACCAACGAATGAGATCGGACGTGCAGTGACGAAGCTGTCGGCTGACATTATCGGGCAACCTTTGGCGAAGGCGCCTGACCGTCGTTGTTGGTGCCTCTATTAAGGGGCTCTGGAAAGGCTCAAAATCATGAAAAGTTCAATTTTTACTTTTTTGAGTTTTCTGAATCTGCAGACTATTACCTTTTAATAGATATATAATTTATTCAATTCCGAAGACTACAACTATTTTTAAATTTTTTTTGAAATGTGTTCTACATGGGCGTGACCCACTGTGGCGCTGTTAAACTGCTGTCAAATGGTGTTATTATTAACGTCCGTGTTCATCAGGTACATTTTAGTGATGTGAGATAAAGTATGTGTTGTGGCTAACCTGTGATGGTTCAATATATATCGCTGGTGTGATTGTCGATTGTTTCATGTTTATTTACTCTGTCGTTATCTCGAAAATATTCGTAATTAATTCTGTTTCTTGAGTCTCTGTTTTGTTGAAGTATAATAATGAATAAAAGTAAAGTTATTATAAATCCTCTGAAGGCCTTTAAGAAAAGGAGAAATGGAAATCCAAAGGTATGTGTTATTACTGTAAACAATAAAGACGATAACCAAGTGAGCGAACCTAACCTCTCAAGTACACCTGCCCATAGCAGTCAAAGTGGGAAAGAAAATACTTCACAGAAGAAGCTTGGTTCAATGAGTGAAAACTATGAATGTTTTATGGGCGAATCGGATGTGAATGAAATATTTGATATGTCGGTTCTCAAAGGAAATTTTTCGAACTGTGTAAGATGTATTCATTGTAGTGAAGTTGGTCTGGAACTCTCCATAATAAAGCACGTAGGACTTGCTAGTGAAATACAACTGAAATGTGATAAGTGTTCATACATGACCACCTTTTGGAACAGTGTTGCAGTAACTGCAACTGAAGAAAATGGTAGCAAAATCTACGAACACAACAACGAGCGATACTTGCTTTAGACAAGGAACGCCTTCGGGCTGCAGACAGGGCTGTAAAGAGTCTAGAAGTACAGGAGGAGGAACAAGAGGAAGCTGGAGGAGGAGTTTGCAGAGGATGAAGATAATCCATCCTATGGACCTGGAATGCACTAAAAAGTTAATCCAATCTTTGTCGCTCGATTCCCAAAACTTTTATTTTCTCATACTAATTACATGTTTTCTAAGGATCTTCCAAACATATTTGTTTCAAACTTTCAGTAAATGTTACACAGTACCTTCTGCATAATTTAACACAGCCTTTTTCCAAAAAACTGTATATTTTTGAATATATAAATAAAAAATTGCAAAAAAATTTTGTGAATTTTCATTACAATTGAAAAAAATCATCTTTAATAACTGAACTAAAATTTTGTAAAATCCCTGTGTTAAGTTGTAGCCCATATTCCAATAAATAATCTGTAAAAAGTTCAACTTCCTACCTCAAATACTTTGTGAGGAAAGATGTAATTTATAAGCGTTATTTTAACATTGCAAGTATAGGGCGTTCCGGAGCCCCTTAACGCAGCCTAAAGCCCGTATTACACGATGCGCCTAAAACGTACACCTGTGCACCAGTGCCTATAACGTGCATACCTGTAACTATAGACTGGTTCACTTACGACCTATTACACCATCGACGCGGGATATACCTAGTGCGCATGAGCAGCATCAGACGATAAGCGCGAAAAGAAGATAGAGCTGTCTGATATCTTGTAAAGTCGTCCTTTCTACTGCACGCAACTCAAAGGCGACTGTATGATATACCGGAACGTCATACGTTCAAATTATTTCTGTGATCTCAATGCTCGTATCTAATAAGAAAGTTGTTTTTTGCCATTATTTATTAAGTTCTTGTTTTTCTCTTATGTAGGTTAGTACTGTTCTGAATTAAAAACTCAACAGTTTTATATTACGAGACTTGGTTGCACAGATATATGTATTTCGAAATCTACGTTTATGCAGCATATTGCACATGGAGGCTCCACTTGTGTTTGAAGCTATTGCCCTGGCAGTGACAGTGAATCTTCGAATTAGGGCAGAACGGCGACGTTGTTGGGGACGAAGGCAGAGGAATATAAATAGGGGGCCTATCTCACCTTCGCGAAGGTAGGAATTACATGTTTATAAGTTTTGTGATCATGTCAGCGAAGATCACTGACAACATACCGGTCAACGTCCTGTTAATAACAGTATGTTTCCTGGCGAATGAGGAATCTTTTAAGAGCCTGGCTTTTAGCCACAGAATTGCACAGAAGTTGTTGTGAATGTATGTACTGCAATTTGCAGCACCTGAAAGGACCTGTACTTAAAGGTGTACTTGCGTTATCTTTCGAAGTTTTGAATATACGGTATATAAGTGCTCCTCAGCGTTTTTCAGACCGCGTCCATCGCACTGGGTGAAACTGCAGCGACTTTGTCGCCAATCACTGCCAGTTTCTCTTTTCTGGCATGCTGAAATAAACAAGAGATGCAGTCAAAACAAACATGAACTTTCTTTCGTAAGCTAAGGCATACGATACAAATCGAAAATCACCGTGTGGCGTTATATGCATAGTACTCAGAAAGAAACGATTGCCGACATATCGTACTATGATACAGCGAGTCACTTGTACACTTTTCGTCGCTGTATGCCTGAATGAAGACGCTTAGCGCCTCTTTGCTCCATTTCATTTCTAGAATACAAAGTAATCAATGGAATTAATGCTTCCACAAAAAGCTAGTATAAAAGAAAGTCTACTACCAAAAAAAAGGTTTTTCGCTGCATTTATGAAAACCTACTTTCTGAAAAAAAACGCGGAAAATCCCCAACACGAAAATCTGAAATGATGTACTATAGTTCAATTCTTTTATCTTGGCGGCTCGCGCATGCCCACCCAGACGCGGGAGATTGCTGCGTTGCCAGTTGCACACGGCGCACGCGCCAATAGAAGCAGCGCCATAGTATAGCATAGTTCGCAAGCTTACATTTAGGGGGGAGTGCGCAGTTCATGAAGTAAAACCACCACGGCCGCATTAACCCTTTCGCTGCTACAAAGACGTGCTCCCTGCATTCCGCGCTGTGCGCGATTTTGTCACTGCACTGCTCGCCTGTGCAGACACATCGTGTTCCGACTGCTTTGACACTCTTATCAATCGATAAGTGTGTCGAATGATAAGTGTATCAAAGCAGTGGGAACACCATGTGTCTGCACAGGCGAGCAGTGCAGTGATGACAAAATCGCGCACAGCGCAGAATGCGGCGAGCATGCGTCTGCAGCAGTGAAAGGGTTAATGAAAAGACAAAGCACTAGAAATTTCAAAAAATTGCATTCAAACGAATATAATTCGTGAAGTAAGGCACTTCGATATTGTTTTTAAATAATGAAAATATTAAGCACCGCATAAGGTTTAAATTCATAACCTCTCGCATAGTAGCCCAACACCTTAACCGTTACACTAACGCACCTCATCTGACTACATAACGCCATGAGGAGTATAACACGTCACGCAAAATACTGACAAACACTGTTGGTATGACTATGAATTACTCACACTTCGTCGAAGTACAATAGGAAATAAACCATTACTGCTGTTCTTTATTGCAAGAAAGCGGTTTGTGAGAGTGATACAAACACCTTTCATTGCTATCGCTGAATTAAGAGTCTTATTGCTTGTTTGGTTTAATTAATTAATAGAATATGAAGCAATTGTTATACAGAATGCATTTTTCAAACTTTCTATAAAAGAATGTCTGCTATCAAGACATTGCTTTTGTTCTATTATTTTATTTATGACTGAACGTTTCTAAAACTAAAGACACCCGTCCATGCTCTGCACTGCAGTCGAGATGTGGCAACGTCGTTCTCTGTTCATTGGCTGACTGTGTTTTGTGACGTCAGATGCGCAGAACGAACCTAAACTCGGCAGCCAACATAAATGACGCGCACTTTAGCCACCAAGCAGTACGCAAATAACAAGCAAACACTGCCGTAGCCCCTTCTGCGCATGCGCTGGTTATCGCTGCCTAGTGCGCATGCGCGGATAGACGGCAGTTTAGAACTGTTCTCTATTTCGGCGCGCGGATACTGTGTCTGCTAATTTTCGTAGTTTCACACGTTCTACCGCTAGATGGCTGTCGCGCTAGACCAGTACCGTTCGCGGCGTATCGTCGTGTAATACCGGCTTAAGAGGCTACGTAACATGCCTTACATTCGAGCTGCAGTAACTAGCGAACCAACTCCCTACGTGTGCCAGCTTGATTGCTACTGAAGGGCAACTGTCGACTCAGAGGGTGAATTATCGAGCGAGACAGCCAGTCTCCATCCTGGCCCTACGCCTCCAGCCACGCGAACGCGCTATGGTCCGCCACTCACCCTGCCAGACAAAGCGGCCAGCCTGTGTGTTGCTACGTCAGCTGTCACACTGTGGAAACGGCCGGAACCTCATTAGCTGCTTGCACGTGTTGCGCGATACGACAGAGCTGCCTCCATCTGCTGCCGCTCTACAGAAACCAAATTCGCCAATAGAGGCAACACAGCCGCTCCGGTCCGCGGCGAATCTGTATTCCAACTCGCCGACCACCGCCCACCACCGTGTCAAACCCGCACTTTCTACTACCAGCACGGCACAGTAGAGAGCATTTCAACGGCTGACCATAACGTCAGGTCTTGTTCTCTATGGTCCGGTCTCGAAGGCGGATCCCCCGCGTCGGGTCCACTAGAATGTGCCTCGCCAGCAGAATCGTTTGCCGAAAGAAGCGATACCTAATTTTCGCAATGAGACGTGTTAGATGTTCCACCGTTTCTACACCCCGAGGCAGCACCCTGAAGACGGGTGACCGTAGACAAAAGCGCCTTTAGTTATTCACAAACTGCGACCAGCACTTCCTGCATCTGCACACAGCATGCACACATCCTATCCGTTCCGGCCCTACTAACTAGGGAAAATCCCCATCGTGGCTTCCAAAGCGGAACGCAACTTCAAAAATGTTTAAAACACAGAAACTCTGCGATTGTGGAACAGTTGAGTTCATTTGTTGCAGCTTATGTAACAAACTATCAAGTTTTCATCATTTCCTTGGGAGTGACCACATTCACATTCATACGAGCGCCTATCTCGGACAAGGAGTCATATCTCGCTCATTTACCAATCGTACAAATTAGGTGTGTCGGTAAGAGGCTCCTAACATTTGAGACACGTAGTGTCACTAGTGCCGTGTATGACACACCAGACGTGTTTTCGGGTGGAGGATTCGGTTTCGCCGGCCGAAGTGGCCGTGCGGTTAAAGGCGCTGCAGTCTGGAACCGCAAGACCGCTACGGTCGCAGGTTCGAATCCTGCCTCGGGCATGGATGTTTGTGATGTCCTTAGGTTAGTTAGGTTTAACTAGTTCTAAGTTCTAGGGGACTAATGACCTCAGCAGTTGAGTCCCATAGTGCTCAGAGCCATTCGAACCATTCGATTCGGTTTCCATTCGAAAGCCACTTCATTTCGGCTGTTAATAGAGAAGTTGTGCAGAATCAACTGTCATTTACATGTCCTTACCTTACATCTTGCTATTGCAGACGAATGTTACACTACGACACAGACAAAAATTTGAATACAGAGAACAGCAAAAGAAAAAAGAAACAGAAAATGAAGCGAGGGAGGTTTCAACGCGGCTCGCCCGCTTGGGAGTCCAACACCGTAACCACTCAAGCCACAACGCCATTTTTCTACCTCGCCCTGATCTACACTCCTGGAAATGGAAAAAAGAACACATTGACACCGGTGTGTCAGACCCACCATACTTGCTCCGGACACTGCGAGAGGGCTGTACAAGCAATGATCACACGCACGGCACAGCGGACACACCAGGAACCGCGGTGTTGGCCGTCGAATGGCGCTAGCTGCGCAGCATTTGTGCACCGCCGCCGTCAGTGTCAGCCAGTTTGCCGTGGCATACGGAGCTCCATCGCAGTCTTTAACACTGGTAGCATGCCGCGACAGTGTGGACGTGAACCGTATGTGCAGTTGACGGACTTTGAGCGAGGGCGTATAGTGGGCATGCGGGAGGCCGGGTGGACGTACCGCCGAATTGCTCAACACGTGGGGCGTGAGGTCTCCACAGTACATCGATGTTGTCGCCAGTGGTCGGCGGAAGGTGCACGTGCCCGTCGACCTGGGACCGGACCGCAGCGACGCACGGATGCACGCCAAGACCGTAGGATCCTACGCAGTGCCGTAGGGGACCGCACCGCCACTTCCCAGCAAATTAGGGACACTGTTGCTCCTGGGGTATCGGCGAGGACCATTCGCAACCGTCTCCATGAAGCTGGGCTACGGTCCCGCACACCGTTAGGCCGTCTTCCGCTCACGCCCCAACATCGTGCAGCCCGCCTCCAGTGGTGTCGCGACAGGCGTGAATGGAGGGACGAATGGAGCCGTGTCGTCTTCAGCGATGAGAGTCGCTTCTGCCTTGGTGCCAATGATGGTCGTATGCGTGTTTGGCGCCGTGCAGGTGAGCGCCACAATCAGGACTGCATACGACCGAGGCACACAAGGCCAACACCCGGCATCATGGTGTGGGGAGTGATCTCCTACACTGGCCGTACACCACTGGTGATCGTCGAGGGGACACCGAATAGTGCACGGTACATCCAAACCGTCATCGAAGCCATCGTTCTACCATTCCTAGACCGGCAAGGGAACTTGCTGTTCCAACAGGACAATGCACGTCCGCATGTATCCCGTGCCACCCAACGTGCTCTAGAAGGTGTAAGTCAACTACCCTGGCCAGCAAGATCTCCGGATCTGTCCCCCATTGAGCATGTTTGGGACTGGATGAAGCGTCGTCTCACGCGGTCTGCACGTCCAGCACGAACGCTGGTCCAACTGAGGCGCCAGGTGGAAATGGCATGGCAAACCGTTCCACAGGACTACACCCAGCATCTCTACGATCGTCTCCATGGGAGAATAGCAGCCTGCATTGCTGCGAAAGGTGGATATACACTGTACTAGTGCCGACATTGTGCATGCTCTGTTGCCTGTGTCTATGTGCCTGTGGTTCTGTCAGTGTGATCATGTGATGTATCTGACCCCAGGAATGTGTCAATAAAGTTTCCCCTTCCTGGGACAATGAATTCACGGTGTTCTTATTTCAATTTCCAGGAGTGTATATTACATTTCTTCGTATTGGACAGTTCACTGTTTCTCTTTCCCTCTTTTTTTTTCTTTTGACAGTCCAGTATACCATCTTCCTGTTTTCAGGCTTGATCTGTGTTCAACTTTTGACAGTCTGTCCGATTGGCCCTCTTACCACTTTCTTGTAAGAAAACACCAAAAGAGCTTAATACGTAATTCGCAGCTCTACAGGTGTTTAGCAGGGGAAAGGTGATACCTCACTGGGCTAAAACGAAGGATTGCTGGCTCTTCAGAACAAACAAGTAAGTAAACACTGCGCTACGGACTGCCTGAATTTTCAGAACGCAAGATTGCGCCACTGAAATTGAAAATTGAATGTGCTGGTATGTCGCAGGCTTAGTACTTTCCCCCAGTTTCTTCAGTAGTTGCCGAGTTTTGCGTCTCGAATGGATGAAATCCAGACTCTTTGGAGCCTCTTTGCCATTATCGTTTTCTGTGGTTACGTAGAACTCGAAGAAATTCATCACTTTTCCGCAGATGTGAAGTAAGTACGAGGTGCATTCAAGTTCTAAGGCCTCCGATTTTTTTTCTCTGGACTGGAAAGAGATAGAAACATGCGCATTGTTTTAAAATGAGGCCACGTTCACTGTCAATACGTCCCAGAGATGGCAGCACCGTACAGCAGATGGAATTTTACCGCCAGCGGCGAGAATGAGAACTGTTTTAAATACTTAAAATGGCGACGTTTTCCTTACTTGAACAGCGTGCAATCATTCGTTTTCTGAATTTGCGTGGTGTGAAACCAATTGAAATTCATTGACAGTTGAAGGAGACATGTGGTGATGGAGTTATGGATGTGTCGAAAGTGCGTTCGTGGGTGCGACAGTTTAATGAAGGCAGAACATCATGTGACAACAAACCGAAACAACCTCGGGCTCGCACAAGCCGGTCTGACGACATGATCGAGAAAGTGGAGAGAATTGTTTTGGGGGATCGCCGAAGACTGTTGAACAGATCGCCTCCAGCGTTGGCGTTTCTGTGGGTTGTGTGCACACAATCCTGCATGACGACCTGAAAATGCGAAAAGTGTCATCCAGGTGGGTGCCACGAATGCTGACGAACGACCACCGTCCCGTGTGGCATGTTGCCAAGCAATGTTGACGCACAACGACAGCATGAATGGGACTTTCTTTTCGTCGGTTGTGACAATGGATGAGACGTGGATGCCATTTTTGAATCCAGAAACAAAGCGCCAGTCAGCTCAATGGAAGCACACAGATTCACCGCCACCAAAAAAATTTCGGGTAACCGCCAGTGCTGAAAAAATGATGGTGTCCATGTTCTGGGACAGCGAGGGCGTAATCCTTACCCATTGCGTTCCAAAGGGCACTACAGTAACAGGTGCATCCTACGAAAATGTTTTGAAGAACAAATTCCTTCCTGCACTGCAACAAAAACGTCCGTGAAGCGCTGCGTGTGTGCTGTTTCACTAAGACAACGCACCTGCATATCGAGCTAACGTTACGCAACAGTTTCTTCGTGATAACAACTTTGAAGTGATTCCTCATGCTCCCTACTCACCTGACCTGGCTCCTAGTGACTTTTGGCTTTTTCCAACAATGAAAGACAGTCTCCGTGGCCGCACATTCACCTGCTGTGCTGCTATTGCCTCAGCGATTTTCCAGTGGTCAAAACAGACTCCTAAAGAAGCCTTCGCCGCTGCCATGGAGTCATGGCGTCAGCATTGTGAAAAATGTGTACGTCTGCAGGGCGATTACGTCGAGAAGTAACGCCAGTTACATCGATTTCGGGTGAGTAGTTAATTAGATACAAAGCGGAATCCTTAGAACTTGAATGCACCTCGTACTCATCAGTAAACAAAATTTTATCCATGAGGTAATCGTGGAGTTATAATGCAACACAGGAGCCGGCAGCTGTGACCGAGCGGTTCTAGGAGCTTCAGTCTGGAACCGCGCGACAGCTACGGCCGGAGGTTCGAATCCTGCCTCGGGCATGGATGTGTGTAATGTCCTTAGGATAGTTAGATTTAAGTAGTTCTAAGTTCTAGGGGACTGATGACCATAGATGTTAAGCCCCATAGTGCTCAGAGCCATTTAAACCATATGGGGTAACGGACCACCTCACGCTACCATTGAATACCAAGGAAGCCCACAAAAAGTGAATTTGTGGGTGGAATACAAGTCACGGAGATTCTTCGGATGAATCTGTTTGGCACCTGCGGTCCTAACATTTGTTTATTCGGCCGTTCCACTTTACATCGTTCCCTACACACACTCCCAGACTTTCCGACTGCCTGCGCGTAGTCGCTACATCCGTCTATGTCGAGGAACAAGTTGAAGTCATCATCCGAGAACTGTATATAAATGAAATGTAAGTATTTTGTTATGTGGTAACAGAGATGGAAGAAAAAAGTGAGAGCAGGTTCTGACAGTGTATGTTTTGCTCTTACTTCAGTATTTGCTTAAATATATGGCAGTTCTGCACTCGATTGCAAAAGAAGCATTCAGCCACCATTTCCAGGTAGTTTACAAAACAAAACCGGTAGTATGTTGGATCTCTTGGAAATTTCATTTAAGATGTCGTCTATTTCCCGATCTATTTAATCAAATATTTTAATTTTTTTCTAGTCATGAGCAAATTACCTTTGCCATGCGAGAGACAATGAAATAAGTGTATGCCAAAAAATGCTAGCAAAGAAATTTTGTCGCCAGTAAGCATGGCGACAGATTTCCAGATTTCCGTCATGGCGCTAGCTTATTGCTGGGAAATGAAGATGGAGAGGAAATGATGCAACATCCTTTCGCTAGAGAGCACCTGATGAAGATATTGAGTCAGACCACAGAAACACCAGAAGTGCATTAGAATTCCTCGGACATTACCTGACGGCTGTGCCTCTCCATTAGCCGCTTGTAGCAAGCCACGAGCGCGAGATAACGCACCACGCGGTGGGGCAAAAGGGACTAACATCACTATAGATAGCGGAACGTGTTTGTTGTCTCTGCATCTACGGCAACATTCCACAAACTTCCTTATGCTGTGCCATGGACTGAATTGTGGTGTCACCGCCAGACACCACACTTGCTAGGTGGTAGCCTTTTAAATCGGCCGCGGTCCGCTAGTATACGACGGACCCGCGTGTCGCCACTGTCAGTAATTGCAGACCGAGCGCCGCCACACGGCAGGTCTAGAGAGACATACTAGCACTCGCCCCAGTTGTACAGCCGACTTTGCTAGGAAAGGTTCACTGAGAATTACACTCTCAATTGCCGAGACGATAGTTAGCATAGCCTTCAGCTACGTCAGTTGCTACGACCTAGCAAGGCGCCAATTATCCTTTGCTATGTATCTAATGAAGCATGTACAGTAACAAGACCAATGTTCACCAATTGTGGATTAAAGTTAAGTATTTCAGCAGCTACGTACTTTTCTTTATAGCATTCATTACGTATCCTGTTTCAGACATCACGCCAGCCTGCGTGAGTTTAAGCGCGTGCCTTTCGATTACCCGTCACTGTGGATTGGCTGTCTTGCCAGTCCTCAACATGAATGAATACAGATTTTGTCCTTTCGTCATAACCCTTTCTGCGGCTACTGTTCTAGCTGTGCCTGTTTTGTTATCCTACCGTCTCGTCCTCAACACAAGGCATGGAGCAATGAGGTTTAATTTAGGGGTCAGTGAATGGTTTGTGGTCCTGAAGTTTAGTTACAATACTTATTTCTTTATTCTGTTACAGTTAGTTATAAAAAGAATATGTACGTAACTGTTGTGTTAAGAAAGAACCGAATTTAGTGTAGCCATGTTTTACTGAAGCTCGACTTCGACTGACTGAGATGTTACTCTTTTTACATCATTTAGTCCCCGTATTAGCAGTACTTCTACAAAAATAAGTAATTACTGCTCTTACTGAGCTCACAAACTGCTGAATTATTAAATAATTTCACCCTATTCGTCAGCAAAGAGGCACACAGTTTGTAGCATCCAAAGGCATTCTGTTCACAGTTAATTCTTCCCTGAGTATTTAAGTCTGTACTGTAAAAAATGAAATATATGTATAGAACCGCTGTCATAGTTGGTCTTCGATCAATGGACAATGGTCAAGTTTGTTGTTCTTGTGTTGATTACTCCGAAGATTGATTTGACATACCTGTTCACGAAAATGTATATTCTACACGTCTTTCGTATCTGGACAACTAAATCTGCATGTATTTACTATAGCAAAGCCTTTGCTTCGGTCTATAATGTTTAAATCCATCCCTTCCTCCTCACTCCCCCCCCCCCCCCCCATGGCCAATTTCCCTTAACTTCCAAACTGACCAATCCTCGGCTTAGGAGGCTTCATAAAAACGTATCCTTTTCTTTAGTCAGACTGCACCATCAATATCTTTCGATTCAGTACATTTTTATTACTTCTATTAAAAATGAAATTTCCAACATTTTTCTGAAACATCGCATGTCAACAACCTCTATCTTGTCCTTACTGCACCGTTTATCAATAACGTTTCACTTCCGCATTGGGCTACACTTCAAAAAAAAGCATTCGGGGAAGACCTCCTAATAGTAATTTTTATACATGTGACAGAAGTGTGTCACATGGAACCGTTGACGATGCGAGTTGGTAACAGGACTCTTGCGAGTCACTTCCAGCGTAGGTAATTGCGGCTACGCTGGCGGCGCGACTGCGGAATGACTCAAGAGTAAATCGCTTGCAACGTGTTACCAACCAGTTGACAGCGACTCGGCGTCCACGTTGACAAGCGATATGGGTTGCGTTGTTTCTTGAAAACTAGCGCTATGTAGGTTTAATCTGAAAATGAACCAGCGGGTTGTGGACACTGTCTTTGTATGGGAAGTGCAGAAACACCCAATTTTATATAACTACAATCTCCCAGGCTACTGAAGCAGGGTTTTGACAGAAAGAATGGTGTCGGCTGGGAAAAGAAGTTCAAATGACGGGTATGTGTTGTACTCTACGTCTATTGCTTAAAGAAACAGCTACCAGTATGTCATAGGAGCAGCTGTACAAGAAAAATATAAGTCATACCAGGAGTACACTTTTGTTTGATTAGCAGCGCTTGAGTTGTTCTGTAAAATTTCATTGTCGTCTGCAAACTAATAAAGGAAACCGAAGGAAAACGACAGCAAAGCCACAAATTTCCTATTCGTGGAAGTACAGCGGTTTTCGCCTAAAAATGATTTATGTAGCACAAACCTTCACCACATATTTTGGCGTGTATAGATCTCAAGACCTCATGGTTAAAAAACAAAGGTAAAGCATTCTTGTGGCGGAAGAAATCAACTGTGCCAAATCATTGCAGCACTGTACAGGCTGTTTCATGAGGAATAGTAAATATTGTAGGTGCTAGTACCATAGAAGAATTGCAATAAAATGCCATATATCATGTGTCCAATTGAGAACAGAGATTCACCTGTTAGTATATAACACAAACAGGCTTAAAGCAAAGGCAAATGAGGATATTAACAATTGATTTTCAAAAATTCCACCGCCAACTTTTATGCACTTCTGACTTCTCTTGACAATATCACATGTAACTCTTAAGACCCCGTCTTTAAATGAAACAAGCCGGCCGCTGTGGGCGAGCGGTTCTAAGCGCTTCAGTCCGGAACCGCACTGCTGCTACGGTCGCAGATTCGAATTCTGCCTCGGGCATAGATGTATGTGATGTCGTTAGGTTTAAGTAGTTCTAAGTCTAGGGGACTTGACCTCAGATGTTAAGCCTCATAGTGCTTAGTGCCATTTGAGCCATTTTTAAACGAAACACCAAGTTTAATGTTACCAATCACTGTTTATTTATCTCCACGACACGTTTGAAAGGTTTAAACCTCCATCATCAGGTGGCTTTAAATTTGTTAGTATGACATTTGTGTGTATGTTGTGTTACGATCTTTTGGAGGAACTTGTGGCACTGTCTTGTTCCTCCAAAAAATCGTAACACAACACACATACAAACGTCATATTAAGAAATGTAAATCCACATAATGATGGAGGTTTCAACCTTTGAAACACGTCGTGCAGATAAATGAACAGTGACTGGTAATAATAAACTTGTTGTTTCATTTAATGTCAATAACAGTCTACATCTACATCCACACACATACTCCGCAAGCCACCTGACGGTGTGTGGCGGAGGGTACCTCAATCGGTTCTCCCTTCTGTTCCAGTCTCGTATTGCTCGTGGAAAGAAAGGTTGTCGGTATGCCTCTGTGTGGGCTCTAATCTCTCTGATTTTATCCTCATGGTCTCTTCGCGAGATATACATAGGAAGGAGAAATATACTGCTTGTCTCCTCGGTGAAGGTATGCTCTCGAAACTTCAACAAAAGCCCGTACCGAGCTGCTGAGCGTCTCTCCTGCAGAGCCTTCCACTGGAGTTTATCTATCATTTCCATAACGCTTTCGCGATTACCAAATGATCCTGTAACGAAGCGCGCTCCTCTCCGTTGGATCTTCTCTATCTCTTCTATCAACCCTATCTGGTACGGATCCCACACTGGTGAGCAGTATTCAAGCAGTGGGCGTACAAGTGTACTATAACCTACTTCCTTTGTTTTCGGATTGCATTTCCTTAGGATTCTTCCAATGAATCTCAGTCTGGTATCTGATTTACCGACGACCAACTTTATATGATCATTCCATTTTAAATCACACCTAATGTGTACTCCCAGATAATTTATGGAATTAACTACTTCCAGTTACTGACCTGCTATATTGTAGCTAAATGATAAGGGATCTTTCTTTCTATGTATTCGCTGCACATTGCACTTGTCTACATTGAGATTCAATTGCCATTCCCTGCACAATGCGTCAGTTAGTTGCAGATCCTCCTGCACTTCAGTACAATTTTCCATTGTTACAACCTCTCAATATACCACAGCATCATCCGCAAAAAGCCTCAATGAACTTTCGATGTTATCCACAAGGTCATTTATGTATTTTGTGCATAGCAACGGTCCTACGAGACTCCCCTGCGGCACACCTGAAATCACTCTTACCTCTCTCCATTGAGAATGACATGCTGCGTTATGTTATCTAGGAACTTTTCAATCCAATCACACAATTGGTCTGATAGTCCATATGCTCTTACTTTATTCATTAAACGCCTGTGGGGAACTGTATCAAACGCCTTGCGGAAGTCAAGAAACACCGCATCTACCTGGGAACCCATGTCTATGGCCTTCTGATTCTCGTGGACGAATAGCGCGAGCTGTGGGTTTCACATGATCGTCCTTTTCGAAACCCATGCTGCTTCCTACAGAGAGGATTTCTAGTCTCCAGAAAAGTCATTGTACTCGAACATAATACGTATTCCAAAATTCTACAACTGATCGACGTTAGAGATATAGGTCTATAGTTCTGCACATCTGTTCGATGTCCTTTCTTGAAAACGGGGATGACCTGTACCCTTTTCCAATCCTTTGGAACGCTACGCTCTTCTAGGGACCTACGGTACAGCCGGCCGGTGTGGCCGTGCGGTTCTAGGCGCTTCAGTCTGGAACCGCGTGACCGCTACGGTCGCAGGTTCGAATCCTGCCTCGGGCATGGATGTGTGTGATGTCCATAGGTTAGTTAGGTTTAAGTAGTTCTAAGTTCTAGGGGACTGATGACCATAGATGTTAAGTCCCTTAGTGCTCAGAGCCATTTGAACCATTTGAACCTACGGTACACCGCTGCAAGAAGGGGGGCAAGTTCCTTCGTGTATTCTGTGTGAAATCGAACTGGTATCCCATCAGGAACAGCGGTCTTTCCTCTTTTGAGCGATTTTAATTATTTCTCTATCCCTCTGTCGTCTATTTCGGTATCTACAATTTTGTCGTCTGTGCGACAATCTAGAGAAGGAAGTGCAGTCTTCCTCTGTGAAACAACTTTGGAAAAAGACGTTTAGTATTTTGGCCTTTAATCTGTCATCCTCTGTTTCAGCACCTTTTTGGTCACAGAGTGTCTGGACATTTTGTTTTGATCCGCCTACCGCTTTGACATAAGACCAAAATTTCTTAGTATTTTCTGCTAAGTCAATACATAGAACTTTGCTTTCGAATTCATTGACCGCCTCTCGCATAGCCCTCCTCACACTACATTTCGCTTCGCGTAATTTTTGTTTGTCTGCAAGGCTTTGGCTATATTTTTGTTTGCGTTGAAGTTCCCTTTGCTTCCGCAGCAGTTTTCTAACTCGATTGTTGTACCACGGTGGCTCTTTTCCATCTCTTACGATCTTGCTTGGCACATACTCATCTAATGCATACTGTACGATGGCTTTGAACTTTGTCCACTGATCCTCAACACTATCTGTACTTGAGACAAAACTTTTGTGTTGAGCCGTCAAGTACCGTAATCACGGTAAAGCCTAACCTAAAATGTTCGCATTTAGAGATCGTCTTTGCATTCTTTTACTCATAATTTGAACGATGAAATCGGCTCTTGTGGTTACTTTATCTTTGTAGACTTCGCCTTTCAGCCATCGCCACGGCCAAAAATCTAAAGGTGTAAGGTCCGGAGACTTTGTTGGCAAAGAAACCTGCCCATATCTACCGATCCGTCTTCCAGGGAATGCTAGGTTTAGATAATGTGTCACCTGAAAGCTACGATGTGCAGGATCCCCGTCATGATGGATGAACACACGCATTCTTGTAGCCAAAGAAATCTCTTCCGACAATGCTGGGAGTTTATTTTCAAGAAAGTGTAGATAATGGGGCCTGTAAGACGATGCGGTAACACAACAGGCCCAATCAACCAATTGTCTGCCAAACCACACCACACATTTACATAGAAGTATTTTGAATGTCCGCAATGGGATGTGGGTTTTCTTCAGACCACTGAAGCGAATTGCAAGTGTTATTGAAGACGTCACGAGTGAATGTGGCTTCATGTGTGAAGAGTAGAAATGGGACTACCTAGCGTTTTTCAAGTACCCAGTGAGAAAATTTCAATCGATTAACTTCATCTCCGGCTAGAAAGTGCTGAATGAGCTGTAAATGATACGAATGGAACCCGTGTATTCGTAGTGTCCACCATACTCTTGTGTGTGGAAACCGATACATGCAAAAAATTCTACGTGTGCTTGTTGAAGGACTGCCTTCTACCGACTGAATAATGTGTTCCACTTCATCCCCAATCTGTTCATTTGCTCGTACAGATGCAATATGTCTGCTGGCCACTGTACCGATGTCACGTAGTGTTGAACACACGAGTAAACACTCTTGAAACTGATAGTCTGCAATTAGGAAATCGCATGCCGCATTTTCCACAAGCAACAGCAGCGTTTCCATTGAAAAACCAGTAGACAAATTTCATGTCAGCATACTCAGTATGTGTAAATGTAACACGCCACAGTACAGTAGGTTTGCCGGCCGGTGTGGCCGTGCGGTTCTAGGCGCTTCACTCTGGAACCGCGTGACCTCTACGGTCGCAGGTTCGAATCCTGCCTCGGGCATGGATATGTGTGATGTCCTTAGGTTAGCTAGGTTTAAGTAGTTCTAAGTTCCAGGGGACTGATGACCACAGATGTTAAGTCCCATAGTGCTCAGAGCCATTTGAACCATTTTTTGAACAGTAGGTTTGGCTACCAAATCACAATGAAAACTAAAGCACAACTCCACAACGTGAACACCAAGACTCAATACTGATGACATTCGATAAATCCACCCATAGCAATCCATAGCAACTCGTGTACCAACACACGAAACAAAAATGCACTGAACTCAGCTATACGTCTGTACTCAATAAAAATTGGACACATGTAATACGGCATTTTTATTTGTCTGTTCTACCACCTCTGAAATATATACCATTCCGCCTGAAACACCCTGCAAGGTAAGTCAATAAAAAGCTATGAATTTGGAATCTGTGTGCTTGCGGCTCCTTGACTGCTACAACCTAGCAACAGTTTATGTTTCTCTGGATGTCCGGATGAATCCAGAATTTTCTTATCTTTTCATTTGTGTATAATTCATCTTTCTACTAGCTTCAATTTGTATTCGACATGCCGAGTGCAACAAACATCACACCCTCTCCACCAGACTCGCGCAAGGCAACTGCTGTTTCTTTTTTCAGATTTGTGCCGTGTGCGGAATTGCGTTGTCAGGAAGGCGGAAACCAGTTGCCGATTTAGATCGCTTGCCCGTTGAGTTCCTTTTCAGTCACTCCGTTTGCGGACGGCCTTGCATTTGCGCGATACTGACCAGCGAGTTTATACCGCTACCTTGGAGAATTACCAGTTCTCTGTTACGAGGTCAAGTAACAGAAAGTCTGCACGCCTCGTTCTGGCGAAAATTCGAATCAGGCTAAGAGCAACGATCCAGCCAGTGACCTGAAGTGCGGCATTCGGCAAACTGCTTTGTGTTTGAGTCAAGTCTGGGCTGGGAGTCCGTCCGCATAGCACGATGCGTTTGTTACCTTCTACTTGCTGAAATTAGAAAGCAGTCGATAACAATGATGTTTGATAGCAGCAAATGACAGCAAATACGAAATATGAGATTTATATTCAGTTATTCATAGTACATGTACCGCACATGTCCAGTTCAACTTGTACATCATCTTTGGCTTATTTTGTCATCAACCATTCTGTGGACATACGGCGGGAGTCAACAAATTGGCCTGAAACTGTTCGTTGAGGCTGGAATCTGGTTTCTCACGACAGAGCGGATCAGGTTGTGGAATGGTGCTAGTTGCACAAACATACCAACTGTATTTGCTGAAAACACTTAATCAGACATGCCCTTAAAGAATTCAGAAACAGTACGGATGAGGTCCAGGACACGAGTTATTAAAATTGCGTTAAGGAATACACATGGCTGAAGGCCTTATCTTAAAATATTTCATTGAAAATTTCGACCGAGGACCACATACTGAACATCAAAACAAACTGAATTAATACAAGGTTGAAGGCCTCGCACAGTACTTGAGACAAAAGAAATTCACAATCCCAAACAACAGAACGGTGGTGCTCAGCGTCCTGGGGAGGAAACTCTAACATCAAGTTAGGTGAGACAGGCAGCCAAGTGTAACACTAAATAATCGGGTGTCAGCACGACCTAGGGACGGCTGAAGAACCAACCAACCACCTAATGAATTCCCTTCCACCCGACCAACGGCACGACAACTGAAAATATCAACGAGCACGAAGATTTCAGCAGCACTACGTCTTGATAATTGGCATCTAAACACATCCAAGGCACAATAACCACCCAAAGAAAAAAAAGGAGAACAACACCAAACTGTCGAACTACACGCCATGCTGGACAGCATCAACACGGCGAGGAAAACGCGCTGCCGGAAAACTACGATTACGACCAGGGCAGGTAACGGGAACGTTAACGGCCACAAGGCAGAAGATACCTCTGGTGCACTTCACTGATAAGTTACTATCATTTCAGTAGTTAAACACCATACAGAAAGACGGCTGCAAAATTTGCGACTGCTTGTGGGAACAGCCCAGGATGCAATAACCTGCAATGAATGAAGAGATGTCACAGCAGTTGAGGTTTCGTGACAGGTTAACTGATTACTCAACTCCAGTACGCAGGTTCGGTGGGCGACGAACTTTGCAGCTCTCGCAGCTAGTGCCTCACAGCTCCGACCGCGCGTGCACGCCGCCAGTGGTCCTGGCCTGACTTCACGCCACGGACGCTTCCTTGCTGCTCTGTCGCAACCGACCGACTGGCTACTCCAGTATGCAGACAGCAGTCATCTACTCAGCGGAAATGACAGAAGCTACACACAGTTCCACGTAAACACTTGCACTAAGAACTCTGACAATCACCGTGGAACACCCAAGGAGAATTGACAAATCACACACACACAGAGTTTCCATAAACGGTCGGCGACCAACCAAGAACGTCCCCATTCAAGTTATAAGTGCTGGTAATGGTCGGGCGACTCTTGGCTGTCCGGAGCCCACTGCAGCTCCATCCCGACTCAATTCGATGTCCGTTCGGAACTCGGAGACACGGCGACCTCGGCACATTGACTCGGACCCAGCCATGCAGAGGTTACTCTTGCCCATCGGCGGCGACATCTCTGTACAAGTAAGGAACCGACACAGGTTGGTCAAGATGACCAACTGACGAGGCCTAGAAACGGTCAAAAGATCAAATACACGTCGCCCAATGAGAATGAGACGACAAACCGAATGACCAACAGCGGTCGTTCCCGCTCCAATCTCCTTCCTTCCGTCAGACCCGTCAGACGGTTCATGTGTGTGGCCAGCGGTCGACAATTACTGGCTGTCGGCGCCTCATTGGCGCTCTGTAACCCCCCCCCCCCTACCTCCTACAGACGACGACGACCCGGAAGTCCTAACTGTCGCTCCAGAGATAGTATGACAGCGGAAATCCTAACGGTCGCTCCAGAGATAGTATGACAGCGGAAATCCTAACGGTCGCTCCAGAGATAGTATGACAGGGCTCTTATCAATAAACGCTGCTGCTGCCACTCACGGGCAAGTAACCAGCAACTCAGTGACGTGAAAAAAAATTGAATAAGAAAGAGGCGACAGAGCCATAAAAACGCCATGACCGCAAGCCCTACATGGTTCAGAGACTATGGGGAATTATTCCAACACATTGGGGCCATTAGGAATGTAAGCTCCACTCGGTCTCGAAATGTAAACCACTGAGAGAATTAAAAATATTTTATTTGCAAAAGTTAGCTACATTATCCTACTTCTCCACTTAGCTGCTGCTCAAACTTATACATTTGTCGTAGCGTTGTACCAACTTTCCAGTACTGTCGTCATAGAAGGCAGCAGCCTGTGCTTTCTGGCAATACTCTACGCTGGTCTACAGCCCGTTGCTGCACCAAAATGTTGTCTTCGAAGCCAGCGGTTCAAGTGAGCAGAGATGAAACTCACAGGCAGCCAGTTACGAGCTCTGTTGTGTGTGATCAAACGCTTCCCATCGAAAACGCTACAGGAGCCTCTTTATTGCTCCTGAAGATTGTGGCCGCGAATTGTTATGAAGAAGGAACTGTATGACAGTTGTGTTATGTGGGCTGTACGACGTCAGGCGAAATCTCTCACCAGGCCCTCGTGCTTGGTGAGGGACGCTGTTTCCTAGGCATCTTTACGTTCTCACTGCGCACTCGGAACTGAAAAGATCGTCGTGACGCGGTCGGCCGGCATGCTAGAGACACTGCTTATCACGTCTGTGCAAAGCTCCATCGGATTTTCACAGTGATTTCCATTTCGCGACCTATCGGAACTTACTTTCCGAATAGACCACCTATCCATAATCTGATTTCTTTCCTTTTCTGCTTGTGAGCCTATAATATGTAGAACCTACTTGTTTATTTAGGTGTGGGATTAAAACGAAACACATCGTTATTCCATCGAAGATGTGGATACTGAAATGAGATACGTTTTTAGAGTGTACGTTACTGCTTCCTTTGCGAGGAGGAGAATGGATTGGTCGATGTTGGAGATATAACAGACTGGTGGTCTGAATCTGTGGGTGTTGGAGGAGGAAACTGCTGTGGGTAGGCAGGAGAGCCAACACCGGGTTACAAGAGGAAGATGAAAGGCACGCGTTTTAGCTCACGCAGGCTGGCGTGAGGTCTGGAACAGGTCAAGGAAATTAGAATTTAGAAAAACGGACGTAGCTGGTGGAATACTTCACTTTAATCCGCAAATGGTGAACGTCGCTCTTGACGGTACATTATTCTATCAATCGTAACTTGTACTGGCGCCTTGCTAGGTCATAGCAAATGACGTAGCTGAAGGCTATGCGAACTATCGTCTCGGCAAATGAGAGCGTATTTTGTCAGTGAACCATCGCTAGCAAAGTCGGTTGTACAACTGGGGCGAGTGCTAGGAAGTCTCTCTAGACCTGCCGTGGGGCGGCGCTCGGTCTGCAATCACTGATAGTGGCGACACGTGGGCCCGACGTATACTAACGGACCGCGGCCGATTTAAAGGCTAGGACCTAGCAAGTGTGGTGTCTGGCGGTGACACCACAGAAACTTTCAAAAGACGTTCCACATGCGGTTTCTCCTAGACATTTGTGTGCAGGCAGATGGCTGTAGCACGCCCCATTGCATGAGAAGGAGGTGACACTGTGTGTTACATATTTACTACACATTTGTCCTACAATGCGACACGTTTTTCCCAACGATGCTGAATTGGTGGAGAGCTTGCTGCTAGTAGTCTGCATTCTGGCTCTGCAAGTAACGCTCCATCTTAAATATCATTTTATCATCATGGTAACACCTGCCAAGCAATGTTATCCGCATCTGAGAAAACAGTGGGAAGTCACTCGAGACCATGTCAAGAGAATAAGGAGAGTGGTGTGGAGGTAAAATCTGACGGCCCTCATAATCTGCTTGCATGACTGAGTATTGTTAGGAATGAGTTGGATTCTTATCAGTCCCCTAGAACTTAGAGCTACTTAAGCCTAACTAACCTAAGGACATCACACACATGCATGCCCGAGGCAGGATTCGAACCTGTGACCATAGCGGTTGAGTGGTTCCAGACTGTAGATCCTACAACCGCTGGGCCACCCCGGCTGGCGATACCGCTGGTGAATTCCTAATAAGTTACAATCATTTCAGTAGTTAATCACCATACAGAAAAACTGCTGCAAAATTTGCCGACTCCAGCACCCGATACGTTGCTGCTTGCAGGAACGACCCATCAAGCAATAACCAGCAATGAATGAAGAGATGTCACAGCAGTTGAGGTTTGGTAACAGATTAACTGATTACTCAACTCCAGGATGCAGGTTCGGTGGGCGACGAACGTCGCAGCTCTCACAGCTACTGCCTGACAACTCCGACTGCGCATGCACGCCACCAGCGTTCCTGGCCTGACCACACGCCGCAGACACTTCCTCGCTGCTCTGTCGCAATCGACCGAATGTCTACTCCAGTACGCAGACAGCAATCATCTGCTTGGGGGAAATCACAGAAGCTACACACAGTTCCACATAAACACTTGCACCAAGAACTCTGACAATCCTAAAACAAATCACTGTGGAACACCCAAAGACAGATGACAAATCACACACACACACAGAGTTTCCATAAGCGGTCGGCGACCAGATACACGTCGTCCGATGGGACGACCAGCCGAACGACCAACCAAGGTCGTCCCTATTCAAGTTATGAGTGTCGGCAACGGTCGGGCGTGTATTGGCTGTCCGGAGCTCACTGCAGTTCCAACCTGGCTCAACTCGATGTCTGTTCGGAACTCGGAGACACGGCGACCAGGGCACAGTGGCTCGGACCCACCCATGCACTCTTAACACTTGCCCATCGGCGGCGACAACTCCGCACGAAGAAGGAACCGACCCACGTCCGGCAAGATGACCAACTAACGAGGTGCAGAAACGATCAAAAGATCAAATACATGTCACCCAATGAGGCGACAAACCGAACGACCATCCGGTGGTCGTTACCGCTCCAGTCTCCTTCCGTCGCACAGTTCATAAGTGAGGCCAGTGGTCGGCAAGTACTGGCTGTCCGCGCCTCACTCCGCCCCCCCCCTCCCCTGAACTCCTACACGCGACGACCCGGAAATCCTGAGGGTCGCTCCAGAGATAGTGCGACAGTGAACTTATCGATAAACGCTGCTGCTGCCACTCATGGGCAAGCAACCAGCAACTTAGTGACGCGAAAAAAATTGAATAAGAAAGAGGCGACAGAACCATAAAAACAACATGACGACGAATAAACGGCACTATGGGGAATTATTCCAAGATGCGGGGGCTAATTCGGTATGTAAGCTCCACTCGGTCTCGAAATGGAAACCACTGTGAAAATTAAAAATATTTTGTTTGCAACAGTTAGCTGCATTATCCTATTTCTCTACCTAGCTGCCGCTCAGACTCATACATTTGTCGTAGCGTTGTACCAACTTTCCAGTACTGTCGTCATAGAAGGCAGCAGCCTGTGTTTTCTGGCAATACTCTACGCTGGTCTACAGCCCGTTGGTGCGCCAAAACGTTATCTTCGAAACCAGCGGTTCAAGTAGGCAGGGATGAAACTCATGGGCAGCCAGTAACGAGCTCTGTTGTGGGTGATGAAACGCTTCCAATGGAAAACCCAGCAGGAGCGTCTTCATTTATCCAGCAGATTGTGGTCGAGAATTGTCATGAAGAAGGAACAGCATGGCAGTTGTGTTATGTGGGCTGCATGACATCAGGCGCAATCTCTCACCACGTCCCCGTACTTGTCGGGGGACGCTGTTTCCTGGGCATCTTTACGTTCTCACTGTGCACTCGCAACTGAAAAGATCGTAGTGACGCGGTCGGCGGGCATGCTGGAGACACTGCTTAACACGTCTGTGCAAAGCTTCATCGGATTTTCACAGTGGTTTCTGTGGTGTCACCGCCAGACACCACACTTGCTAGGTGGTAGCCTTTAAATCGGCCGCGGTCCGTTAGTATACGTCGGACCCGCGTGTCGCCACTATCAGAGATTGCAGACCGAGCGCCGCCACACGGCAGGTCTAGAGAGACTTCCTAGCACTCGCCCCAGTTGTACAGCCGACTTTGCTAGCGATAGTTCGCTGACAGAATGCGCTCTCATTTGCCGAGACGATAGCTGGCATGGCCTTCGGCTGCGTCAGTTGCTGCGACCTGGCAAGGCGCCGTTATCAGTTGCTATTGATATTGTGAATGATGTGCAGCCGGGAGCTGCGTTCAACATTGGTGGATTAAAGTTGGGTATTCCATCATCTGCGTTCGTTTTTCTGGGTTCTGATTTCCTTGTCCTGTTCCAGACCTCACGCCAGCTTACGTGAGCTTGAACGCGTGCCTTTCGGCTTCCTCTAAACTTCGTGGGTTGGCTCTCCTGCCAATCCACAACAGTTTCCGTTTCGCGACATGTCGGAACTTACTTTCCGAATAGACCTCGTATTCATAATCTAATTTCTTTCCTTTTTTTGCTTGTAAGCCTATAATATGTAGAACGCACTTGTTTATTTGGATGTGGGATAACACGAAACGCATCGTTATTGCATCGAAGATCTGGATACTGAATATGAGACACGTTGTTAGAGTGTACATTACTGGTTCCTTTGCGAGGAGGAGAATGGATTGGTCGATGTTGGAGATATAAGACATTGGTGGTCTGAATCGGTGGGTGTCGGAGGAGGAAGCTTTCAAAAGATGTTCCACATGCAGTTTCTCCTAGACATTTGTGTGCAGACAGATGGCTTTAGCATGTCCCATTCCATGTGAAGGAGGTGCCACTGTGTGTTACGCATTTACTTCACATTCGTCCTACAATTCGACACGTTTTCCCGAACGATGGCCGACTTGGTAGAGAGCTTGCTGCTACTAGTCTACATTCTGGCCCTGCAGGTAACGCTCCACCTTAAAGATAATCTCTTTATCGTCATGGTAAGACCTGCCAAGCATTGTTTTCCGCATCTGACAAAACAGTGGGAAGTCACTCGAGACCACGTCAAGAGAATAAGCAGAGTGGTGTGCAGGTAAAATCTGATAGCCCACATAATCAGCTTACATTGACTGAGTGTGGTGAGGAACGAGTTGGATTCTTACCGTTGAACGGAACCCAGTGGGCGACGGCTTTTCATGTGCAGAATGACGTGCTTATTGTTGAAACCTGATCCATAACGAACCGTGATTGATTTTTACTTTTCCCAAAATCATCTCGATTGCCACAGGCTGGCCTCCTAGTCTCAGATCCAGGGCGCTTCTCATCCGGTGCCCGTTCCTTTACTAAGACAGAGTCTGGCTCTTCATTCTTCGTCATTCAGACTTGTCCCTCTATAGGGAAACCGTCAACACTACCTAACGGCTGAGTGTAGCATTCGCTTTCACCAACGCATCGTGTGTTTCTGCAGTGTTGTCCCCCTTCAAGTGCAGAAAACTGATTTACCACATGGTACTACACTTCATAAATTACTTGCGCCATTTTGGTTTTTGCTCCCGTTACAGGGTCCGGCATATGTGACCGCGGAGATTTCCATGTGTACGATGACTGTAAACAAGTATTTACGTCAGAAACGAAAAGATTTACTTACATTTAATTTTCAGAGGCAAAAATTAGAATTTTATAGCCACTCCTGTTACAATAGTACATGCTGTGCAAAATGTAAGGACGAAAGTAATGTTCGCGTTATGTTTCACTATCAAGTCACATATCCCGACGAAACTTCAAGCATACACAGAAAGAACTGCTACAGTACATTACGTCACAAACTTTAAGCCGACGTCCGCCATCTTAAGTAGCCCAGAACATAAGGTTCATCACGTTCATACTGTAAGTAGGCTGTTTAGGTTGGTTCACTAGCACAGTAATTGACTAATTTTTCAAAGGGGATGTTTCAATACCTCCATGGTTCACCGCAGTGATACTTCCGCGTGACGTCATTCTAACGTGCACGGCTCAGTTTCGACCGTGATGGGCGCTTTGATTATGTTTCATCCAATGTGACAGCTTGAGTTGTTTAAGGAAGTACTAATAGATCCGATCGTACTATAAAGTGGACTCGTTCAACCAATATTTTCTTTTGTATACATGAATTATGGTTGCACTGTTTGCTTTTACTGCCGTAGTTTTGTTTCTGTTTTTTTACTTTTCACTAACGTTACGCAGTGTCCGTTCTCTTTCTTGTTTCCTGTTTGTTCATTGCCCATCAAATCTGAGACGTTCCGATATCCGAACCACACTGTATCATTGATGTTGGCACCGCACAACACACGTCTACGTAACAGCGCTGATTGTTGGGGCAACATCCCATACTCTAAATTCCTCCCTCCGATAATTATTCATTGTTCACATTTCCTCCCCCTTTGTAAACGATTCTGGTTAGAACAACGGGAGACAGTGGTAAAGTATTTGTGAGTTTTATTTGTATGATTGTATGAATGCATGCGTGAATGTGTGTGTGTAAGCCCGCGTGTGTATGTGTGTGTGTGTGTGTGTGTGTGTGTGCTTTGCTTCCTTTGGCTGAAAACTTACGTGAACACATCTTTCGTCTTGCCTGCCTGCTCCTCGGTGTGTGAGTAGCAATCTAACCATTTCACAGCATAGTTATTCCCTTGTTAAGTTTATTGTAAATAATCTACTGCACTTCAACAGCAACAATAATGTGCTAATTACAACGCCAGAAGAAAAAAAATGACATTCATTAAGTCACATTAAGGTTGTCTGTAGTAGAAACAGGGGTTCACAATGTTGCACCTAAAACTTTTGATCACTTACCCAACAACATCAAATGCCTGACGGGGAGGAAAATCTCGCAATGAAATTCAGAGGTAAAATGAAGCCAATGATCAAAGTAGACGTACATTGCAATTGCAATATGTTTGGTTATTCCTGAAAAACTGGGAGAGTTACTGGCGAGAAATATTCCGAGAAAGGAAGCAAACAGGCTACTGTTGGAAAGGTACGCCTATATGTTACACAGGTTAGGCTATCATTACTAAAATAGTGACTTATATATACGTTAAAGCAAAACATCCATTTTACGGGGTTTAGGTGTTGGTGACCATATGCTTAATGACATTTATTGTATTGCGTAATGCTGAACATGTTTAAAAATTATACAGTTTTTCTACCCTGTAATTTGCTATTATTGGTCACACATTGAATGGCACAACATAGTTAAGATTTAAAAGTGAAGTGATGTGTAAATTACTGTAGGACTAATGCACTCACACTGTAATAAAAAAATAACTCTCTTCTGCATGGAAGTATACCTCTACGCAGTTATGTTTCTTTGACATTTCACTAATCGTTCACTTTGTTGAAATGCACAAGATACGATAGTATACCGTACTTATTTACTTATTGCACATGTTTATGGACCAGCAAAGAATACTTAGGCAAGACTTTTTGGAACATGAATACTAAAAATATTGCGCATATGAGCTGAAAGCTGAAAATGTAACGAAGCAGCAAGCAAGCAAGCATCGGCTTCGGAGTTCTAGTTTCATTTGCTATCAACACAAACACAGTAAAAGAGGAATTAAATGTATTACGAAAGCATGCCTTTCACATCACTTCCTAAATGGCTCTGAGCGCTATGGAACTTAACTTCTGAGGTCATTAGTCCCGTAGAACTTAGAACTACTTAAACCTAACTAACCCAAGGACATCACACACATCCATATGCCCGAGGCAGGATTCGAACCTGCGACCGTAGTGGTCGCGCGGTTCCAGACTGTAGCGCCTAGAACCGCTCAGCCATTCCGGCCAGCATCACTTCCTAATCTTTTTGGTAATCCGAAATATATCAACAAAAAAACAAGTTACATTAACGAAGCAAAATGTGTCGTGTTACTAGAGGAAATACACATTCAAGAAATGAAAAACATTAGAAATTGCCCTCCTGACAAATTGCCTTCCTGACACTTGTTAGTCCCGTAAGCATTGTCATTTTTATTATTTAAAACAGCTGTTGTGTGCACGCTACAGAACAATGAACAAGAAGCAATCGTAAACAGCAGCTGCTAATGTTTTGCGCCATTTAGGATTGCGGCAGGCCCCACCCCATTTTGGCTTCAAAACAACGTACAGCATAAGTCTGTAGTTCCACCTCCCTTCTCTTTTTACCTCCATGCAGAGATAATAATGTCGTTTATGTAATCTTTGGTTGTTTATTTTTTATCCGTTGTCATGTTATAGACCTTCAATAAAATTTTCCGGGTAATGTTTATGTTTGAAGTCGGACTGTTCGTATACTATGTCATGCGGATAAGTTTCCATAATTGCATAAATTTCTAATTTTACAATGTGTTTATGGCGAGTCCGTTTTTTATGATGTGTGGGATTTGAAATTTCGATTTTGTCGAATTTATAGTATTGGTTTTCTTTAAATACATCAACAAATTCGATTAATTGCTATGTGTATCTCCAGCATGCTCTCTAAATCCGATGTTTGAATTTCGTCCTGTTTGTCCATTCTAAAATTTGTTACAATAGTCGCATGCATACCAGCTGTCTACATGTGAGAAATGTCAAACAAGACGAACATTATACTAAAAATGCACCCACAACTACTAGAAACCTAGAAATGAAAATCCACTCGGAAGAACCATAATGCCGGAACACGCTAATCCAAGAATATGCATATTGTAAGAAATTTTCCGTTGGAAAACAGGAAGAAATTTTAACATCTTTCCGTTACCTTCTGTACTACACTGTAGGTATTCTTTCTATGTATGGCTTTAGTTTTAAAGAGATATGTTACTTGGCAGTGACACATAATGCTTAAGGTACTTTCGTCCACAATATTTTCACGTCACTGTACTTGCATTTGAAAGGGGAAGGTCTTCAGTGGATCAAACCGTGAAACAGTTGGACAGGCGATATGATTTGATGAGCATTTAAACTTCCTCACGCTCCTAACAATATTTGACACTGTTCCTTCTACAGCACGAAATGGTCGTGTTAACTTCAGCAAGAGTTCATGGACTGCGTATTTGTGTAATCCGCTGGGAGGTGGATCGGAGCGGTGAAAATTGGAAACGGGACGGCTGAATAATTACGCACCGGTGAGTCGGTTTAGCGATGCAGGGATCAGCGCTCGGCGCTGGCTGTTCACCACTCGGAACAGCTCCCATCCCGCGGGGCAGAGCAGGCCTACCAACCCACTGGGAGGCGCTTAATAGGCTAACCACCGCCGACTCGCCTCACGTACTTTGCGTGGCGTATTTAACTTGTCATGTGTTCGCAGCACTGCAGAATCAACAGCGTTGCTTAATGATGATCACATGCAGATTTATGCACACCACTATCATTGACATCACGAGGCGAACTACACCTGCTGCAGGATAAATGCCAGATCGAGTTCTAAATGTTTTATAGTCCTCACACGTACCCATGCTGCTCCTTTACGTTATCTGATGTTGTACATGCATGCACTTTCCGTTAGCTCGAAGTGGCCAACTCTTCTTATTTCTAGGAATGAATCAAATGAACGAAATTCTTGCTTCCATTGACTATTCACTCGCCTGTGTACATTTTATTTTCTAATGCACACACAGTAATAATTTCTAAAATGCTTTCACATTAGAATTTCATGTTGCGTTAAGTTAGACTGGTAATGATCACTGAATTTAAACGTTCCTTTACAGACACATTTGAAGCACAGCTCCAGATCCTATTTTACTAAAAGGGCTGCATACCATCGTCACATTTCTGAACATTTCTATCACTGTAGGTCCAGCCAAAATTGTAGTCTTCATCTGTTCTGCCTACAAAAACTAATCAATTGGATCCATGACTTCATTGTTCACAAATTACATCTTCCCTGAAATTTGTTCATGGCACATTAATTAAATTTTACAATTGATTTTCGCGAGTAGTGACATACACTACTGGCCATTAAAATTGCTACATTACGAAGATGCTGTGCTACAGACGCGAAATTTAACCGACAGGAAGAAGATGCTGTGATACGCAAATGATTAGCCTTTCCCGAGCATTCACACAAGATTGGCGCCGGTGGCGACATCTACAACGTGCTGGCATGAGGAAAGTTCCCAACCGATTTCTCATACACAAACAGCAGCTGACCGGCGTTGCCTGGTGAAACGTTGTTGTGATGCCTCGTGTAAGGAGGAGAAATGCGTACCATCACGTTTCCGACTTTGATAAAGGTCGGGTTGTAGCCTATCGCGGTATGTCGTATCGCGACATTGCTGCTCGCGTTGGTCGAGATCCAATGACTGTTAGCAGAATATGGAATCGGTGGGTTCAGGAGGGTAATACGGAACGCCGTGCTGGATCACAACGGCCTCGTATCATTAGCAGTCGAGATGATAGGCATCTCATACGCATGGCTGTAACGGATCGTGCAGCCACGTCTCGGTCCCTCAGTCAACGGATGGGGAAGTTTGCAAGACAACAACCATCTGCACGAACAGTTCGACGACGTTTGCAGCGTCATGGACTACCAGCTCGGAGACCATGGCTGCGGTTACCCTTGATGCTGCATCACAGACAGGAGCGCTTGCGATGGTGTACTCAACGACGAACCTGGGTGCTAGAATGGCATAACGTCATTTTTTCGGATGAATCCAGGTCCTGTTTACAGAATCATGATGGTCGCATCCGTGTTTGGCGAGATCGCGGTGAACGCACATTGGAAGCGTGTATTCGACATCGCCATACTGGCGTATCACCTGGCGTGATGGTATGGGGTTCCATTGGTTACACGTCTCGGTCACCTCTTGTTCGCATTGACGGCACTATGAACAGTGGACGCTACATTTCAGATGTGTTACGACCCGTGGCTCTACCCTTCATTCGATCGCTGCGAAATCCTAAATTTCAGCAGGATAATACACGACTGCATGTTGCAGGTCCTGTACGGGCCTTTCAGGTTGCAGAAAATGTTCGACTGCTGCGCTGGCCAGCACATTCTCCAGATCTCTCACCAACTGGAAACGTCTGGTCAATGGTGTCCGAGCAGCTGGCTCGTCACAATACCCCAGTCACTACTCTTGATGAACTGTGGTATCGTGTTGAAGCTGCATGGGCAGCTGTACCTGTACATTCCATCCAAGCTCTGTTTGACTCAATGCCCATGTGTATCAAGGCTGTTATTATGGCCAGAGGTGAGAGTTCTGGGTACTGATTTCTCAGGATCTATGCCCCCAAATTGCGTGAAAATGTAATAACATGTCAGTTCTAGTATAATATATTTGTCCAATGAATACCCGTTTATCATCTGCATTTCTTCCCGGTGTAGCAATTTCAATAGCCAGTAGTGTATTTGCAATAAGGTTTGACAGCGGACCAGAAAATAGTTTATAAAAGGCATGTTTGACCGTCAGCTCCTTTTATTTCAAATCCAAATGTCGACCGGTTTCAGTCACAGACCATCTTCACGGATTCGAGTTAAAACACAACATCAAATTTGTCATTATTTAAATAATGGCCACGTTTCATGTTTACAGCATGTCATGTATTCCAGTATGCGACACAGGACTTCTACTAGCAAACATGCTATTCGACGTTTCCATCTATAGGTGCCTGTCTGTCTTCTTCAGGAGCAGCCAGTGTCTGGGGTTGGGGTCGGTCAGGTCTCTATCCACAAAATTATTGTGATGATATTGATGATAATGTTGGTTTATGGGGCGCTCGACATCGCGGTCCCCCGTACAAGTTCCAATCGTTTCCATTTCCAGTCTCGCCACTACCCGAATGATGAGATGATGAGGACAACACAAACACCCAGTCACCGAGTGGAGAAAGTCCCCGACCCGCGCAGGGAATCGAACCCGTGACCCCATGATCCAGACGCAGCAAGCCACTAGACGACGACCTGCGAACCCTCGCCACAAGACCACGACAGATTCATTCACGACAACGGTTGTCACTGTTGATTAGGCATAACACAACGTGAAAAATTGAAGTTTTCAGCTGTATGAGTTATCAAGCCTGAACTTGAAAATAAATGAAAATTTTTGTCGTGCCACATTCTGTCCGACCGGCGAGTTAGATCATCACAATTCCTTACTTTTTGGAAAACTGTAGCCATAATACTCCGAGAGCTCGCAAATGGGGAGAGACCTGGAGACCTTACTGGCCAGGGTAGTGTTTCGCAAGCACGAAGGCAAGCAGTATCAACTCACGCCGCGTGCGGGCGGGCGTTATCCTGCTGAAATGTAAGCCGAGGATGGCTTTCCGCGAAGGACAACAAAATGGGGCGTACAATATCGTCTTCGCACCGCTACGCTGTAAGGATTCCGCAGATGACAACCAAAGCGGTCCTGCAGTGAAAAGAAATGAAAAGCTATGGCACCACAGACCATTACTCTGGGTTGTAGTGCAGTAAGGCGGGCGACATTAAGGTTGGTACGCCACCGCTGCCCGGGACGTCTGCACACATGTCTTCACTGGTCATCGGGGCTCAGTTCGAAGTGGGACTCATTAAGGCAATTCTTCTCCAGTCAGTGAGTTTCTATTCATAGAATACAAAATCAGACCAACTGTCTGCATTTCAGTCAAAGACACACTGCGATCCTTTCACTCGTTATATTGTAGTCTTCCTCCGTGGAAACTCACACAGTAACTATGAATGATACTACGCCAGCCAAAATGAAAGGCGTAGCATACGCCGTAGATCGCGAGCAGTCGCTCCGACACGCGGGGAACCAATGTGCGCTCAAGGGGCCGATGGTCCCAGCCAACACCTATACCCGTTGTGTTGCGGGCGAACTCAGAAGCAAGAAGCGGTCGCAGGGGAAATTCTACTCTACAACTCTGTCACGAAAATATTTTTGTGGCGTGGCAAAATGTCAAATTTTTCTTCTGCTTCCGTTAGACATATAAATTTCGTACCTATGCAAAATGTATTATTTCTTAGCGCCCTTTCCCACAAGAACACTAGGAGACGCGGCATTACACTGCTGAGGTAATAACATTTCCTCTAGCAAGTTCTGCATAGTGCGGTGTTTTGCGCACTGACACACACAAAGTCTGAGGACAGCCATATTTGCCACAAAGCTAAAAGTTTGGGTCTAAGACGCAGTGGAGGTTGCCCAGTAATTTTTATGTGAAATACTGTAGTGTTTCGAATGCTATCGAATTTGCGTACCTTACAAGACTATTTACATACGCACAGTGGTTAATGCTATGCTTATCCGCCTATTGCAAATGTTTAAGAAAAGGTGTCACCTCATAGTCAATATCATACAATACAGTAACTACCACTTAGCCTGTTGCTAGTATGGCGTCGTGGTTTGATTGGTAATTTCCAGTCTGTAGGTAGAGAGCTGAAATCCTGCTATTCTTACAGATTTTAATTCGTTGTAAAGTTATTAGTTTACGAGGAGAATGTCAATTCTAGCATTCAAATGTGTGGCGTACATTTGTACATATAATTTGCAACACTAGCTGGAGGAAGGTAAAAACAGAAGAGACTCCATCAATTTACGTGAGATAAATACGCCTCAGTTCGACTGATAGCTGTTTTGTATTTTTTAGCATTTCGTAGCCTTAGGTGCTATACACGGTTTCAAATAATGATTTGCAACGCTGCAGAAACATGTGCGACCTGTACGCTGCAAACTTTATTTTTGCTTTCGCCAGATAAAATACTGGGATGTTTCTACACTTGAGTCTGGCTTTTTTGTGATTAGAGGGTAGCTCAAAAGTACTTAAACACTGTTCTCGGTTGAAGTACCTAAAGCGAAGTACGTCTTCTCGAGTCAAACTACAGACAGTGAAGGTCAATCAGAATATAAAACCATGCATTTGTGCAATATTTTCCACACGAATAACAACACGTCGATGCGTGGACATAACAAATTCGTTAAGTAAATCAGGTGTTGTTACTTGTATTGTATGGAACTGGCAACCTAGAAATGACGGAGAGTCTTCGTCCCCGCCGTAGCCCTCAGTGGTTCACAAAGCCACAATAGTCTACAGCAGTCCATTCACCCCACCGCCGCCCCACACCGAACCCAGCGTAATTGAACGGTTCAACCCCAGTGGACTCCCCCGGGAACATCTCACACCAGACGAGTGTAACCCCAATGTTTGCGTGGTAGAATAATTATCTTGTAAGCGTACCTGGAGAAAGTGTTTGCGAAGCATTCGCTGACATAGTGTAATTGAGGCGGAATAAGGGGAATCAGCCCGCATTCTCCGAGGCAGATGGAAAACCGCCTGAAAACCATCCACAGACTGGCCGGCAGACTCCCGGAATGCAGTGCATTAGATCTCGCGGCTAATCGGGCGAGCTATAGTTACTTACCGAGCTCTCCTTTCACGCTGTCTTTTAGTTTTCGCAAACTTATTACCATTCTGCTTCCTTTCGATCCCTCTCCCACAGGTGAACAGACCTCAATGGTGATCGAAAGAGCAAAGTCACGTAATCAACAGCACACTGGAAGCTGCAAGTTCAAAATAGTGAAAACAGCCAACAAAAGAGCCGCCTAATCAACACAGACTTTGTAATAGGTCTTAAACACAATATCCTTTGTACCGTCAGCTGAAATGTATATAACACGATTTGATCCGATTCAAGTTTTTCAGCATTAGTGCTATGGGAAAGAATGCGAAATGGTCCGATCTGACTGAGCAGCGTCAAAGACTATAACACAATTATAACGAAAATGCATCAAAATTGTATTATTTTAGTCATTCCAGAATTCAGCGAATGAACAAACAGTTGACAGTACGATCATATTGCTATTGTCTGTATGATGTTCCATGACCTGGGGCCTGAATTTATGCAGAGCTAGTTTTAGTCAGCCGTATGCCTAGCTCGAAGCCACGGCACTAGTAAATTTTGCATTCCGAAAGCATTGCTTGCACACAAAGTTACTGTTACATTGTAGGTATGGAGGCCAGTAATGCAAATGTGTGTTCTCCGGCGAAAAAGAGCGCTACAGAGAGTCGTCGCTAAATCGGATTACTGAAACTCGTGTATCATATAGTCAGAATTTCCGGTTGGCTACTAACAACAAGACAACACGCAAATCGGATTATTGTAATGTTCTCTATTTATGGTACGTGAATTTCGGAACTCAAATAGCAGTCCGTCAAAGCACTTAGATGCAACTCTCAGCTGTGCTATGTCGTAGAGTGCTTGCTATACGTGGGGCCATGGGTTCGATTTCCAGTGGAATCAAATTTTTAGACAAAGGTGCATGCTCCACGACCATTTCCGAGAATCTTGAAATACAGAAACATGGAAAAAAATTAATTTATATCACTTCAATTTGAAGAATCTTGATTAACGATCTTTTACACAAGAGCACTAATCAGGAATTTACAGGCTGGCTGTTACTAAACTATATGAAAAAAAACTACTTTATTCAACATGTCAACGTCACTACAGATATTCGGATTTCGATCATGGCATGTTCGATGTGCCTGCCATTTTTGGCGATGATGTGGCGCAGACAAACTGCGAAAGTCTGTATGCCTCGCGGAAGTGTCGCAACATGGATGCTGTCGATGACCTCCTGAATGGCTGTTTTCAGCTCAGCAATGCTTTTAGGGTTATTGCTGTGCACCTTGTCTTTAATATAACCTCACAAAGAGGAGTCGCGTGTGTTCAGAAGTCCAATCGAGGCCCATGCCAGTGGCGTCTAAGTACCCAAGAGGCAGAATGCGGTACCCAGCGTGCTGCTCCAAGACATCAAACACTGTCCTCCTTCGATGGGGTCCCGCTCCGTCTTGCATGAACCACGTCGAGTCGACATCCGTATCACTTTGGACAATGGGGATGAAATCGTCTTCGAAAAGCTTCACGACCCCTTCGGTTGTCAGGGTGCCATCAAGGAATATGGCACCGATTATTCCGTGACTGGATATTGCACACCACATGGTCACCCGCTGAGGGTTAAGAGACTTCTCCATCGCGAAATGTGGATTCTTTGTGACCAAAATGTGCCAATTTTGCTTACTGACGAACCCATCAAGCCAGCCGATGTGGCTGAGCGGTCCTAGGCGCTTCAGTCTGGAACGGCGCGACCGCTAAGGTCGCAGGTGTGAATCCTGCCTCGGGCATGGATGTGTTTGATGTCTTTAGGTTAGTTAGGTTTACGTAGTTCTAAGTTCCAGAGGACTAATGACCTCAGAAGTCCCATAGTGCTCAGAGACATTTTTTTCTACGTCGTCCGCTTCCTTCTTGACGCTTTGATCGACTATAGTTACCCATTCCTGCAAACACTGTCGAATAGCGTCATTGCTTTTACTCAGATGTCGAGAAATCCGCGATTGCTCCAACCGAATTCTTTTAGCCCAACTATACGTCCTCTGCCAAATGTTGACATCTGCATGCATTGTTCACGCCCTGTCTGTGAGGCATAGTTACTGTGCAACTAAAAACACGGAGTGAAATTCGTAAAGACTCTACACCTTTGTATCGCATCCACTTATTGGCCAGCTCCATGGTGAAACTGTGTTGCAGCGTCACACATTCATGTATCGTCCACCAAAGAGAACAGTTTTGCATTTCCCGTCCACACGAGTATGGATACTAATTTGTGACCAATTTACAACTCTTTCGTGGTGCTTCGCCATTCTTTTTTTGTGTCTTAGTGTCTTGCTGGGATAGGTGGGTTTGGCAAGCAAGAAGACAGGCAGCAAAAACTCTCGTTGTTTGTGGGCGGTTTAATGCGATTCTGTCTGTTTTAATTATTCGGGAGTTGACCGTCTGGTTTTAAACTTTCTTTGCTTTTTGCGTTTAATTTGATTGGGAGACCGTTGAGATTGAACTTAACACATACATGGATGAACATGAGAAATGAAAGGTTGCAATAAATTTTTCATCTGTGATTATTACTTTCGGTATGAAGTATTCTGTTGCAGATTAATAAAAATGAATTTCTCTGAATATTCAAAAATAATGATTCAAGTTTTACTTTTGTTCAAGTACTAATGCTGTATGTGCAAGAATGGAAATATTATTGTCCATCGAAGTTAGCAAACATTTTCACGTTGTAGTGGATTTTTGTTTAACTGTATACACCCCGACTAGCTTTGAAGCATAAGACTATCTTATTTATACGAAAACGTTTTCTTTTTTTATATTGCTATGCTCTCATGAAAATTATCCACTTTTAAATACACTTTATATGTTCAGAATTTATCACTTTTTTGAATGAAAATTTACAATTGGCAAAAGCTGCAGCTTGTATCCACCTGTGAATGCACAAGATAAAATTTACTATTTGCTTTTATTCTGTGTATGGAATGCTGTGAAAAGAAACACTTTATTACTTTTCTTCACCTCTACCTGTACCCTTTTTAGGATATGATCTTTATTGCGATCGTATATTAAAATCTGCCGCTGCTGCAGACTGCTCGCTCGCGGCGCAACTCCGCACCGTCAGCGATATCCAATAACATGCTGAAATTACTTAAATAAAATGGGTAATTTCCGGTGCGAACCTTGCAGTAATTGTGACAAACAGATTTTAGTATATAAATATATTTTAACACAAACAATTAAAATCTTTACACACCTTTTACAATCCCAGGTACAAATTGCGTCGATCATCGACTTATGACAAATGAAGACGACGTAAGAGCCTAATGCAACGTCACGGTGAAAGGGTACAGTACCGCCCGAAATTGAAAATGGGTACAACATTCTCCGTTATTCTGGTCAGAACAACCTATTTTTTCTAATAATAACTCAATTTCAATTAATACAGCGAAGCCGGATACCAGTGTGGGAAAGAATGACAATTTATTTATTTAATTTATCACATGTGCACTCCCACAAAATAAATCCCTACATCCAGTTTGGTGAGATCTGTGAAATGAATGAATGTATGGTCGTCTGATAACCGCAGATAATGCATGTGAATATATGATCATCTTTGAGACGGTACTTGGGGCACTTTTGGTGGGACCAAAGAGATGAAATTTACCTGAGCTTTGAGCGCCTGAAATGTGGCTGACCAATATGGTAGCAAGGTGCTCCACCACTTCGGCAGAGGTGCGAGAGGACCTGAAGAACGGCCATGTTTCAGCACTCTCCCGCTGGATCTTGTGTTGGTACGACCTGTCTTAGGCGTGCTCCTTAAGGACAAAAGAGTGGAGACATGGTATGCATGTGAAATACTTAAGAGTAGTTTAGAATAATAATTTCTCTATTTCAGGAACTTTTGTGGAAAGAATCAAATGTCAGGCAGGTAATATTAAGGGGATCGTAGTAATCTTCGGAAGTGACCAACGGTCACAATGAAACCACGTGTAGCAATAAGTTGAAATACTTCCGAGTGCTTAAGTTAAGCTGAATTACTAGTGTGTGTACTATAAGTTGGAAATATTTAAGAAATGGCGTGTGCAGGACTTCAAATTGGAGACGAGTACTTCCACGTGGTGAGTACTGTGTGAGTCTCAACCTGTGTATGAGACAAAGGATAAAGAGAAGTACTCATCCATGGTATCAGTTGAGGACTCGCGTGTGTGATGAATATGTTCTTAATATTACTTTGCGTGTTATGTTTTCGTGTGACGCTTGATTCAAACTATAATACTCTGAGAGAGAAGCAAGGTAAGTCAGCGGTCTATCCAGCAACGCCACTTGGCTTGCATTGCACAGGAAGACGTACATATAACCTCCAGAGTCCATAGTAGGAAAGAAAATTACGAAGTGGGATGAATACTAATTGAAGTGGGAAAGCTGAAAGTGATGTGATTATAACGTTGTGACCATTCTTTGTATCGTATGTTGCCAGTGTGATGTATTTCATGAAATTTAAGTATGTGTGGTTGGCATGGGGAGCAACAAGACAGTTTCAGAGGTAGTGGGTTATGCATGTTCCTTTTTGTACCGCTCGGTCTGGAAGAAATTTTCGTAATGATGTGTGTGAGAGTCGAAGTGTGAGATATAGCAAAAGATCCACCATCCTATCCAGAAAGTGCACTGTAGCGTGAAATAATTACGAGACCATAAGATAGAGAATCACCTATGTAAAGCCATGCCCACTGGGCGGAATTTCTCATGTGTTACTGTTGTAGGTTATAGAATTTTTGTGTTTATGTTATAGAATTTATCGGAATAAACAAGATAGTGAAAAGAAAAAGATTGGTGGCCTTTTCCTTCGAATTGTATGTTTTCATGATATCCATAATTTATAATGTGTGCGCCATTCATACTCAGTGCGATGGCCACGTGTTGATCAAAGCCGTTAAATAAAAAAAACAGAAAATGTGGTATTGCCAGTGTGTAGTGAACAGTCAGAGTAGTGTAAATTACTAATAGTCAGAAGTGCGTTTCCGTTGCGTAATATTCATACAGGAGAATAATTTGTAACTTAATTGTGAGTACTAGAGTTCATGTTACTGGACAAATAAAAATGAATCCACTCGCTTGGCAGACCACTCATCTTGCAGGCCTGACTGCTTGATGCCACAGTATCAGCAAGGCATGTGGGTGCCTCTCAACGGGTTCATCTCCCATTCAGTCCGTGCAGAAGACAAGCGATTCTATTACAGTATATTGCCTATTTATCTTAACTAGTTCTTGTGCAGTCTTTGTCATTTTGATTACATATCGTTTCTTCTGTGGCGGTTTTTACATCTTCCGCCACAGATAGTATTTCACACTTTTTGAATAATCGTTTATAATATCAAAATTCATGATTATATTTTTTCTCACAAAATTAAGTGTCCTTTTGAGATTCAATTAACAGTAATACATATAAATTACTTGTTACAGTGAGCATTCTACATCTAAATGTTCTTTTAACTTTCAGTTTGGATGCGTGCTGCCAGAGAACGCTACAGCGGGCATTATCTTTCTTAAATGTAGGACCAGGGTGGCTTGCCATAAACGGCGACAAATCGGGGAGTAGAATACCGTCGACGTACGGCTGTGCTGTAAGAGGGCAGCAGATGGCACACCAGGCCATCTCTCCTAGTTGTCTGGCCATATAGTGGGTGACATTAGGATTGGTATCCCACTGCTCTCTGGGGCGTCTCCACACACTTCTTCGACGTGGAATCTCATTGGAATAAACTTGTCTTCAGGGATGCGTCCCGATGACGAGTGAAGACGTTTGTGGAGACGGCCCAGATAACAGTGGAAAACCATCCTGACTTTCGCCCTCCAAATGGTCTGACAACCAAGAGTGATGGTCTGGTGCGCCATTTCCTTTCATAGCAGGAACCCTCTGGCTGTCATCCGGGGCTCCCTTACAGTGTAGCGGTGCGTCGAGCATATTCTGTTCCCCGTTTTGTTGCCTTTCATGGCAAGCCATGGAGGGCTTACATTTCAGCAAGGTAATGCCCGCCCGCACATGGCAAGACCTTCTACTGCAAGTTTACGTGCTTGCCACAACCTGTCTCAGCCTGCAAGGTCACCGGATCTCTTCCCTAATAAAAACATTTGCAGAATTATGAGTAAGGCTTTTCAACTATGTCGGGATTTTGACAATGTAAAGCGCCAATTGGACAGAATTTGGCACGATTTCACTCAGGAGAGCGTCAATAGCTGCTTTATAAGGGCCAGAGGTGGAGCAAAGCGTTATTGAGCTGTTGAATCTGAGAATCTCTTTCTTTTGAATAGATCATCTATTGTTTCAAAAAAATAGTAAGCGTTTCAATGTCTGTAGATGTGCACCACATCTACGGATTTCCATCCCATTCGGGTAATTCCTTCGTGGTGTATCGCTCTTTCGTCGTAGAGTATATACAGCATTTTCGTAACGCCATGTGCAGGCAGTCAGGTTGCGCTGTAGTTCACAATCGGCATTAAACCCGGCATCCACTCGCATCTCCAGTTTAGGTTGGTCATGACAAGCGGACAGCGACGCCGTCACAGTAGTGTTTCTTATAACACAAATTTTGTTTTATTTCGTGTATTTGATTTGAATTCTAGAGGTTAGTGCTGGATTGGAATTCGAATTCGATCTACTTGACTCTCCCAGGACGATAGAGATCCATCATTTCGTTGTTTTCCCCAAGGCAGAGAACTCCGCTAGGCTCTCAGGTAAAGCACGTACCTAGGTTCGAGTCCCGGTGCAGAACAAGAATAGTTATCATTTCATTTCAGGCCTTATCATCCGCACACCGAACTGTTGCTGATAAATAATTTTCTTAGTATCTCTTCTTCTGTTGTCAACGCTAACCATAGCTGCTGATATAAACTTGCTGCAAGGCAATGAATTTTCCACAGAAGCATTTCATGTTCAGACATTCCACTCATACTTCCTGGGGAAAAAAGTTAGATGACAAAATAACGTCTCTTAGTTTGCAGTTGACAATGTTGACATATGCTGTGTCCGATTCCCAATCATCAGGCAGTCTCCCATAAAACCATTACAAATTCAAACAAACTAATCCTAGAAATAGAATTTGGTAGTTAACATGTCTTCGTGACTATGTTCGTAGGGTTGGACTCTCAGTCCGCACAAAATATTTCGTTGCGTTCTCTGTAGCAAAACATGCCCACATCTCATGCTGGTGAACAAACGATCGATATTTAACATCTGATCATGGCTGCGAAACACAGGGGAAGGAGCCGGGTTCTAATCCTGGTCCAGCAAGAAATTTGTTTCTGTATTTCAGGTTCGAACATCTGGCTAGACATGAAAAAATTCGACATCAAATATCTGATTTTACTTAGTTCACATCCGATTGGGTATGGCGTTTAAATCCCTGTCTCAAACGTTATATGATGGCATTTCAGCTTTAAACATACGCACACTTTGCTACTTGAGAATGAAACTAATTAATTAACTGGCAGATAAGAGCCTTTACTAGAATTCACTGTTCAATACAAAAACTTTCTTTTATTTTCAAGCCCGCATCTCGTGGTCGTGCGGTGGCGTTCTCGCTTCCCACGCCCGGGTTCCCGGGTTCGATTCCCGGCGGGGTCAGGGATTTTCTCTGCCTCGTGATGGCTGGGTGTTGTGTGATGTCCTTAGGTTAGTTAGGTTTAAGTAGTTCTAAGTTCTAGGGGACTGATGACCATAGATGTTAAGTCCCATAGTGCTCAGAGCCATTTGAACCATTTTTTTTATTTTCAAGTGCTGATTTGAGAACTCATACTGGTGGAAATTCTATATATCACGTCTTTTTATACCCAGTCAACACCGATGGTCGTTGTTGTCATCAAGTCTCGGTGAAGAACGAAAGCTTTGCTTGGTTTACAATCGCTGTAGGTGCTCAGTTTGTATCCAGATCCTGAACAAAAAAGTTCCTTGTGCCATTTAAACTTCAAAGCGCTTGTGAATATTAATCCCGTTTTTTGACTGGTTATTTCAATAATCAGTTTATGCAAAACCACCCGTCGCAGGAACGACGTTTAGCAGATGGTGGGGGAAAGGTTTTCAGCAGCAAAAATACTTCGAACTGTCGTAGAACTTGAATATTCCAAAAATTTCTAATAATCTCTTATTCGTATAAACATTTGTAATTCTCACTAAGGATTGCAGACGGTGTGTGTGATAGTTCCAGATTCTAAAAAGTGTGGTAATATTTTTTAAATGTCTCTTACTGTAATGAAGTTCAGTTTCCAATCGTTAATGACACGTTCGCTAATATTTTACACATCGTAGTGTTAATTTACAGGTTGATTGATCACCAGACAGAGCACTTTTCTCAACTGGTCACTTGTAGTAACCATTTTGCTTAGTCGAACGACTGCACCGCAAAGAGATCAGCCGATCCTTGAGAAAGCTGCTGCATGCGAAACAGGCGAATCGCTGATGAGGTCGTCCGGATACTTTGGGCATGACAGGACATGAATATTGGTCAAGCGACAAAATGGAGAACCGGTCGCCCTTTTCAAACGGTTTCTTGCATAAAATATCGACCCCGCCTGTGAATTATGGTACTGTCGCTATTAATGTGAAGCAGGCAGAACGCAGAAAGTAATCTGATAGCCTAAATTTGTTGAACATCCTAATGAGTATGACGTTGATTTGTGTTTTCTGTTTCAAAAGTTATTATTGAGTGTCTTATTACTGTAATTTTGTTTGTCGGCTGGAGTGGCCGTGCGGTTCTAGGGGCTACAGTCTGGAGCCGAGCGACCGCTATTGTCGCAGGTTCGAATCCTGCCTCGGGCATGGATATGTGTGATGTCCTTAGGTTAGTTAGGTTTAATTAATTCTAAGTTCTAGGCGACTGATGACCTCAGAAGTTTAGTCGCATAGTGCTCAGAGCCATTTTTGTAATTTTGTTTATTCCTTGTGTTGGTTCCTGTTGAGTCTCTTGATCTGCTGCGTTGTTGCTGCAGCGTTTCATCTTTTGGTAGGTTTTATGTATTTTATGTTTGATTGTTTCGTGTCAATTATTAGGGAGATGATACTATGATCGTATACCGGTTAATTTGCTAAGTTCATCAGAACTCGCAGTCAGATTAAGATTAGGGCAGCACTCGAGGCCACATATAATAATGTAGACCAGACACAGTTGAATGATATACAGTCATGATGTATACCAATGCCCATAGGGAATACCTGAGTTAGGTAGGTCTCATGAATGCGGAACATGGCGTGAGGTCTGAAACAGGATACGTAATGAATGCTATAAAGAAAAGTACGTAGCTTTTGGAATACTTAACTTTAATCCATCCTTGTTGTATACATCGTTCTTGATGAGACATGCTTTATACGATAAGTATCAATTGCTATGTAAGGCTAATGGCGCCTTGCTAGGTCGTAGCCATGGACTTAGCTGAAGGCTATTCTAACTATCTGCTCGGCAAAGGAGCGAGGCTTCGTCAGTGTGCATCGCTAGCTACGTCGTCCGTACAACTGGGCCGAGTGCTAGACCGTCTCTCGAGACCTGCCGTGTGGTGGCGCTCGGTCTGCGATCACTGACAGTGGCGACACGCGGGTCCGACATGTTCTAATGGACCGCGGCCGATTTAAAGGTACCACCTAGCAAGTGTGGTGTCTGGCGGTGACACCACATTCCTCCCCCGCAAATCGGCGAACGGTCGTGTTATAAGGCTTCCGCCCACCGTGGGGAGGACCCCATGTTGACGTATGCGATGAGGTGGGGAGCCTAACAACAGGCGAGGCTGTGCCACCCGCACCCGGCCATTCGGTCCGAGGGGAGCTAGGAAACGCCTGAAAACCTAGTCCAGGGTGCACGTCAACATGCGGTGTATGCGCCCGTAAAGAGACAGGAGGGGCCGAAGGGTCGACCTCCATTGCGTCGGGGTATCCGACGCGCGATGACGTCATGTGGTCCGGAGCGGGCAAGAGTTCCATGGCGGAGGACAGCTGGTCACGGGAAGCGATCGGCGGCGCGTGACCCAGAGAGGCGCTTGGCGGCTGCAGCGAAGCGTCCACTGCGGGTTGCGCCGGCTGGAGGACAGGCGGCGGCAGCGGCGGAGGCATCGTCGGTAACACCTGGGGCTGAGGCGAGCCAGTAGATGGGTCCCCAGGGCGCTGACCGGACGGCACCGTCGCTGAAAGCAGACGGGGAGCGGCAGAACCCAGGCGACGACAGAGGCGCAGCTGATTGAGATGCCGACGCACCTCACCAGAGGCCCCCAAAACCAAATACATCGCGCGGCCGAGGCAGCGAAGAATGCGCCCTGCGTGCCAACGCCGTGAACCTCGATAGTTGCGATAGAATACAACGTCGCCTGGAGCAAAAGCAGAAGTCTGCCGCTGCACTGGAACCTGATGCGGCGGATGCAGCAACGACATCAAGGTTCGATGAGGACGACCGTGGAGCAACTCAGCCGGCGAGCGACCATCTCGGGGCTGAGAGCAATACGATGACAAAAAGAGCAACAATGCGTCCTCCCGAGAATGCGACTCTTTCAACTTCAACATCTGTGACTTGAAAGTCCGGACCAATCGTTCAGCGGCACCATTTGACTGAGGCGAAAACGGCGCGGACGTCAGATGTTGAATACCATTGGCCTTGCAGAATGACTGAAATTCTGCGGACATGAATTGTGGGCCATTGTCGGAAACAACAGTCTGTGGAAGACCTTCAATGCAAAAGATAGCAGACAACGCTTGGATGGTGGCAGATGACGTCGTGGAAGACATCCGGACAACAAAAGGAAAATTACTGAAGGCATTGACCACAACCAACCATATAGCATTCCAGAATGGACCAGCAAAATCTGTGTGCAAGCGTTGCCAAGGGGAAGTGGCTTTTGCCCATGCAAAGAATTTCCGCGGCGGTGCGGATTGTTGTTCGGCACACGCCATGCAAGAAGAGCACATATTCGTAATCGCAGCATCGATTCCGAACCAAGTACAGTGCTGACGAGCAAGTTGTTTCGTTCGCACTATACCCCAATGTCCTTGGTGAAGAAGCCGTAAGACAGAGGACCGTAACGAACGTACTGATCATTATCAGAACGCAACAACAAAACACAACGTCGAACAAAAAGTCTCTCCTTGTGAGCAAAAAATCGGCGAACCAGCGGATCCTCAATCCGAGACTTTGACAAAGGCCATTGCGTAGCAACAAAACGCAAAACAGTAGCAAGGACAGGGTCAGCAGATGTGGCTGTAGCTACACGACGAAAATCAATCGGAAACGATTCGACCACGTCATCGGTTTCCGAATCAATGAACATGCAAGCAAGTTCGGAAGAATCGAATGCTCTATCCTCAGCAACAGGCAAACGGGACAACGCATCGGCGTTTCCGTGCTTAGCAGTGGACCGATACAAGATATCGTAGCGGTACTGCGAGAGGAAAATAGACCAGCGAATGAATTTCTGCGCTGTACGTGGAGGTAGAGGCTTGTTCGGATGAAAAAGCGATGTCAAAGGTTTGTGGTCTGTGATGATGGTAAAGTGACGATCATACAAGAAATCATGGAACTTAGTAAGATTCTGTCTCGATTTGTGAATAATTTCTTTGCGCAGACGAGAGCAATTTTGACGCAAAGGCAATAGCGCGATCATGCGATCCATCATTGTGCGCAAGCACAGCACCGATCCCGAAATCCAATGCATCTACCATCAACAAAAGGGGTTTCTGGGGATCGAATGGCGTAAGGCAAGTATTTGAAAGCAACGCCGATTTCAACTGGCGAAAAGCGCGTTCGCATTCCGTCGTCCAGACGAACGGAACACCTTTACGGCGTAAGCGATGAAGCGGAGCTGAAATGGAAGAGGCATGCGGGAGAAAGTTATGATAATAGTTAATTTTTCCCAGAACACTCTGTAGCTGCTTCAAATTCTGCGGCGAAGGCAAGTCTTGTATGGCACGGAGGTGCTCTGGACTGGGATGTATGCCTTGTGCATTTATGAGATGTCCCAGATATGGTAAGTCACGAGCAAAAAAAAAACGCATTTGTCCTTCCGCAAGCGAAGACCATTGTGTCGCAATACCTGAAATAACGTTCTTAGATTTGCGAAATGTTCTTCTGCTGTCTTTCCGGAGATCACAATACCGTCCAGATAGTTCGCAGCAGTAGGGACCGACGCACAAACAGTTTGTAAATATTGCTGAAACAATGCAGGGGCGGATGCACACCCGAATGGCAGTCTTTTGAATCGGTACAAACCAAGATGCGTGTTAACCACCAAGACGCGCTGGGATTCGTCGTCCACTGGTATTTGCAAGTACGCATCTGCTAGGTCCAACTTAGAAAAATATTTACCCGGGCACAGTTTGTCAAAAAGATCTTCCGGGCGGGGTAAAGGATAAGTGGCAATCACTAGTTGTGGATTCACCGTTGCCTTGAAGTCCACGCAAAGTCTCAATTTTCCTGAGGGTTTTGGCAAAATTACTAACGGTGAGGCCCAGAGAGAAGCTTGCACACGTTCAATAACACCTTGTGATTCTAAATCATGTAATGTTCTTGCGACCTAATCACGCAATGCGTGAGGAACATTGCGCGCTCTGAAAAATTTCGGTTGCGCGTTGACTTTCAGTTCCAAATGTGCTTCATAGTTCTGAGCGCAACCTAAGCCCGGTGCAAAAATGTCTGCAAATTCTTCACACAGACGAGAAACACTGTCTGAAGGCACAGTCTGATTCACTGATACGACCTGATTTACTATAGACATGTTAAACAACTGAAATAAATCTAAACCAAACAAGTTCACTGCAGTAGAAGAACGAGGAACGTAAAACGATACAAGTTTTGTTTGTCCCTTGTATGTTGCAAGAAGAGTGCACTGTCCTAACACAGGGATATGCTGTCCTGAATAACTAGTGAGCTGAACATTTGCGGCACGCAACGGAGGTTTGCCCAGTTGTTTGTACGTGTCGTGATTGATCAATGAAACTGCAGCTCCGGTATCGAGCTGGAATGGTATGACCTTGCCATTAAAGTCCAAATCTACAAAAAGTTTATTGTCCTGCTGACGACAAGAGCGACTGTCTCGTGCAATTTGAACTGATACAGTACAGCATCACTTGCTAATTGACGTGATTTCCGGCGACGTCGACGCACACTTTTTTGTGGGACGAACACAGTCACTGTTAGAGAAAGTGGCACTGGACGGAGTGGAATTAACTACATGAATGTCCACGGGCGAAGGTCCACGAGCCTGAGTGTCCTTGGTTCGATTCCGGCGCGAAGCAAAGGGCCTTGAATGATTAAGAGTGTCTGATCTGAGCTTTTTCTGGCAAACACTTTGAACATGTCCTTTCTTATTACAGTAAAAACAAATAGCTTGGCGTGACGGGCAATTGTCACGCGAATTTCTAGTTGCACACCGCGGGCATGATTTCACTGCATTTGTATGCTTGCGCGGCACACGTGGAGAGCTAGGCGGCAGCTGCGCGGACAAGCGCGAGGCTGTTTATCGGTCCGTGCAGAGCGCCCGGCGGGCCGGTTAATGTGACACACGGCTGGCGAAGTTTCAAATGATTCCTGTGCAAAGTCAAGTGTGTCTTGCCTATCCAATATGTCTATCACTTGTTGAAGGGAGGGATTGACGAGTTTCAAAATTTGCTCCCGTATACGAACATCAGAAACGTTCTGTGCAATTGCATCACGGACCATAGTATCTGAATAAGGGAGGCCACATGCACACTCAAAAGCACAATCCCTTGTAGGGCCTTGCAAAGTTGCAACCCACTACCAATTAGTTTGACCGGCCGTACGTACGTACCTTTTTGCAACTACATTAACTGTTTCCTTGAAATAGGCATCTAAAGCAGACAAAATTTCTTCGTAGGACAGAGTTGCTACGTCGCGTCAGGGAAATAATTTCACTATCACACGGTACGTTTGCACCCCTACACACGACAATAGGTGAGGCTGCCGCTCATTACCTTGAATTCTGTAGGCGGCGAGATGAAATCCAAATTGGCGTGACCACTCCGTCCATGTTTCCTTAACTGGGTCAAATGGCCGGAACGTGGGTGCAACAGAATGTTGTGGCTGCGGTAGCGGTTTTGCATCGCACGTTGACCCTGAACGAGCTGTCCAAGGGCATCCAATAACGCCTGCGTCTGCTGATTCTGCAAGCGATAAAATTCGGACAGTACATCTGGAGATTGTGGCGAAGCCATGACACAAGCAAAGTAAAGCAATACGAACGCTAATTCCTCTTTTAAGCCTCGTCGCCATATGATGTGTCGACAGAAGTGCCGACACAGTGTGATTTGAGGGGACGGCAATGCACGCTATAAACACACGAAGGATGGCGTGAGGTCTGAAACAGGATACGTAATGAATGCTATAAAGAAAAGTACGTAGCTTTTGGAATACTTAACTTTAATCCATCCTTGTTGTATACATCGTTCTTGATGAGACATGCTTTATACGATAAGTATCAATTGCTATGTAAGGCTAATGGCGCCTTGCTAGATCGTAGCCATGGACTTAGCTGAAGGCTATTCTAACTATCTGCTCGGCAAAGGAGCGAGGCTTCGTCAGTGTAGTCGCTAGCAAAGTCGTCCGTACAACTGGGGCGAGTGCTAGTCCGTCTCTCGAGACCTGCCGTGTGGTGGCGCTCGGTCTGCGATCACTGACAGTGGCGACACGCGGGTCCGACATGTTCTAATGGACCGCGGCCGATTTAAAGGTACCACCTAGCAAGTGTGGTGTCTGGCGGTGACACCACAATAACTATACAGGAAAAAATGAGAAAAGAGTCAGGTAAGAAGTCACAAGAAATAGCATATTGTTAGAAAGATGAGAGACAGAAGAAATTAACAGAGATTTCGTGGAATAGTAGTGTTGGATTGTGACATGTCTGAAAAGGAGGAGGAGAATATTACGTTGTGGCAGGAGACTACTTCGGTTTACGAAAGGAAAATGAAGAGTTTATAGGGCCGGCTAGCCGATGTGAAGGCACAGCCAGGTCCGATCCTGACAGGAGAGGAAAAGGTGTGCAACGTGGAACAGAGTGTTATGGGACAGCAGAAACAGATTAATATAGTCGAAAGAGCTTAAAATTCGAAAGATTTTTAAATGCAGGGACCCGAAAAGTTCCAGATAAGGTAGAGCAGTAGAGAGGCTCACTGTTAGTAAGCGAGAAGTGATCGAGCGATGAGTTCATACTATGAGAGGGGGTTCTGTTGCAGAAATAGAGGAAGTGAAGCCCCTCCTGAAATTCCAGACGAATCAGGGACAATAAGCAAATGGCAGTGCGAGAAAATGTACGTAACGGTCAATGACGACGGAGCTTTCAAGCGAGCGGTTGCTCCGGTGTTAGGGTTCCAGCACAGTGAAAATGGTAGTCGTGGTGCAGCTCCAGAAAGGGGAAATTCAGTGCGTGGCCTGGGAATAAGCTAAAATGATACTTTTGTAAATCTTCTTCTGTTCGTTGAGTGAAACTAATCAGTGAATGAGATAAAGAATCATGAACAACATTCGTGCACTCAGGGACGTAAACTAAAGTAAAATCTTATGCTCGCTGATATAGTACCCATCATGCAAGTTGCCAGTTCATAAGTTTAGTGTTCAACAAGAATTTCAATACTCTGCTGTGTCAATCAAACAAAATGTAAGAAAACTTCTGGAAACTCCACACGATGGCAGAGACATCCAGCTCTGTGATCGAATAACGTCGCTCACATTTGACAGCACTCTGCTTGGAAAGGCAATCGTCTTCATGTACTTGCTCCTCCTCCCTCTATCTGTTGGATCACTACTACACCACAGACTGTCTTTCTGATGTCTGTACACACACAAAATCTCTAGACTAGGACGAGAAAGTGTAGGAACTACGAGACGTGGCCTCTTTATTTTTTTTAATATATATATTTTAGACCCTGATGGTATGACGTCACCACCACAGATATCTGTTTAGTTGCTTTCAGCTTGGGTCTAGCGGTGTTCCGCCGTTGAAGGGATGGACTCATCATTTATAAATTTTATCTTCGACATCTATAAGATCTACAATACCATTTGTTGGTATAACAATCTCAGCTAAGTTGATGCATTGGATTTCTGCGTATTTCTTTATTTTATTTAATCACTGTGTTTTTCGTATATACATATACTCCTTGATATGTTATTAGATCACTGTGAACCATGTAACTGTGTCCTTCTAGATAGCTTTTTAAATTTGATTTTACTACACTCTGCATGTTTCTTGAAAGATTTTTTAATTTTCCAGAATTCTTCTACCCTCCAGCCATTTCAAGCCAGTTGCAACTATAAAGCGGCTCGAGAAGTACCGTTTGAATGAAGTTACCAGGCCCACTTCTGATCTCCAAGAGAGTCAGCTTATTACAGCACTAGACGTCCTCGGTTTTCCATCTGGTCTGATGTGACCTCCTGTTGTTTCCTATTTTGTTCCAAAGCATTCATCCCGTTATAGGACCTTGACCCATCGTACTCAATTATTCCTTCTGTACCGTGTGTATAGTCATTAATACCGAAAACTGACGCGGCTGGAAGTATGCGATAATACTAAACGGGAGTCGCAAGCACTAAAGGGCACTGTATCAAATACCGATTTATATATTCGCCTGGAACTCAGTTCTTTTCGATCCAGCAGGGAAATTGGTCAAGGTGATAGATCATTTCATTATCCTCTTAGAAAGGTCAGTGAAAAGAATTAGCATTCTGTTGAGTACTGGAGAACCCTGGGAACGAAGAGAGTGAAGAATCTGACACAGCAGACAGCGGGGAATCTCGCAAAGACGCAGGGCCGCACTTCTTGCTTCACTGTCGAGCAAAGAAGTCGGTCACCGATTGGAACATGGGTGCCTGCAAGAGACTGACTCTCCACCCATTGCATCAACGAGGCTAGGAGATCTAATAGTGTTCTTCAGTACGTAGTTTTCGAAGAAGAGGAGAGCATTTTCTATTCTGACAAGAGGGTAGAAGTAAATTTGTGTTCGGCTCTTCGATGTATTTCACCTGACTATAAGAAGGTTATATTAAAGTCTGTAACTTATTTTGAGCAAAATCTGCACTGTCCAGTCACCTTAATTTGTCCACTAATCTAAAGCCTGAACAAACAACTCTTTCAGCGTGGACCACTGCGAGACGTGCAGGAAGAGTCAGTGATGTTCTGGAAGGTAGATCCAGGAATGTGGAATCATGCTGATTCCAGTAAAATGGCCCTCTGCGCTTGGTTTCTCTGTTGGAGATCCAAGGTGCAAACAGCACGCTCGAGGTGGTCGCATAGATTCGCGATTGGGTTTAAATCCAGGAAGATTCGTGGCTAGGGGAGTGCGGAAAACTCAACCTGGTACTTCTTGAATCAAGCAAGTACCACGTTTCATTTTCCTGGTGGTAGATGCGATCATGCCTTTCGGCCCTACTTCTCAATCTGTACATTGAAGAAGTAATGATGGAAATAAAAATAAGGTTCAGGAGTGGGGTTAAAATTCAAGTGAGAGGATATACGATTCTCTGAAGATATTACTGCCCTCAGTGAAACTGAAGAAGATTTACGTGATCTGCTGAATGGAACGAACAGTCACATGAGAGAAGAATATGGACTGACAATAAATCGAAGAAGGGCGAAAGTAATAACAAGTAGCAGAAATGAGAACAGCGAGAAACGTTACATCAGGATTGACGGTCACGAAGAAGCCGAAGTTAAGGAATTCTACTACCTGGGCAACAATATAACCAATGGTGCACGGAGCAAGGAGGACATCAAGAGCAGAAAGGCATTCCTGGTCAAGAGAAGTCTGGTAGTATCAAACGAAGGCCTTAATTTGACAAAGAATTTTCTGAGAATGTACGTTTGGAACACTGGCAATAAGGGCATTCCTTGTCAAGAGAAGTCTGGCAGTATCAAACGTAGGCTTTAATTTGAGAAAGAATTTTCTGATAATGTATGTTTGGAGCACAGCATTGAGATGTGGTGCTACAGACGAGTGTTGGATATTAAGTGGACTAATAGAATAAGGAATGAGGATGTCTGCGCAGAATCGGAGAGGAAAGGAATATGTGGAAAACACTCACAAAGAGAATGGACAGGATGGTATGACCGGTTAAAACACCACGGAGTAACTTCCATGGTACTAAAAGGAACTGTAGAAGGCAAAAACTGTAAAGGAGATTGGAATACATCCAGCAAATAAGTGAGGGTGTAAGTTTCAAGTGTTACTCTGAGATGAAGAGGGCAGGAGAGGAATTCGTGGCAGGCAGCATCGAACCAGTCTGAAGACTGATGACTCGAAGAAAGAAAAAAGTCATCCGGAGTGACGAAATCACCCGGGAAATACCCTCTGCCACGGACCCTTCTGTCGATTGTTGCAGTGTGGTTGGTTTAAGACGTTCCACGCTGTACAAGCCAACAGCCATCTGTCCGATGGAGCAAAAAAATACGTGACTCATCTGAAAACGCCACCTTTCGTCACTCAACAGACGTCCGACTGTGGTACTGCGGTCAGCATAGGGGCATGAAGCAGGCGCCTTTTGGCAGCCCCTTACGCAGGTACATTCGGTGAACAATTGGTGAGAACACATTGTTGTTAGCCCCTTGGTTCATCTGGGCGGGCAGTTGCTATTCACCAGTATACATGTCTGTAACTGTCTTTCGCCTATGGCTTGTGGGGCACTATAGTGGACTCGATGGTGGTTTTGGACAGAACCATTTTACGCCATGTGCGATATACTTTACCCACTGCAGTACGCGAAAAGTTTACAAACTAAGCCGTTTCGGAGACGCCTGCACACTTTGCATGAAGGCCGATGATCATGTACTTTTGGACATCAGATAAATCGCTCCGTTTCCACATTACGACAACGACTGCACTGTTTTCCGTCGTCGTCGTCGTCGTCCCCCCCCCCCCCCACCCCCACCCACCGACATGCTTTATATACCCCCCACTGCTAGTGTTGCCACCTGCCATATGTGATTATTGCACGTTGACGTCGAACGTAGGAGGTGATCATATTAATGTGAATTGACCGTGTGAATCATTTACAGTGGACATAATTTTGCGATCAGCGTGTCACACTGCAATTGCTGTAGCAATTTGGCTTTGTCTAATATTTGAGACAAGGCTTTAATGGTATTTGTGTGGGTGAAAAGTTTTTGCCCGAAGGTTATCTTCTCATGGCTACGATTCCTTTTTGGGAGCGTGCAGAGAAAATCAATTAATTTTTTAAGGCAACAAGTTACCAGGGTTTCATGGTGGACGGCTAGGATTTTATTTAGAAGAAGCTGCTCATATTTAAGGGAAGTCTCTTGCGTAGCTATCATTGCAGCATGACAGGACAAGAGCGCAGCTCACTCCTGTTTACAGAAGACGTAAAAAATCAGATGCATAATACACTCCTGGAAATTGAAATAAGAACACCGTGAATTCATCGTCCCAGGAAGGGGAAACTTTATTGACACATTCCTGGGGTCAGATACATCACATGATCACACTGACAGAACCACAGGCACATGGACACAGGCAACAGAGCATGCACAATGGCGGCACTAGTACAGTGTATATCCACCTTTCGCAGCAATGCAGGCTGCTATTCTCCCATGGAGACGATCGTAGGGATGCTGGATGTAGTCCTGTGGAACGGCTTGCCATGCCATTTCCACCTGGCGCCTCAGTTGGACCAGCGTTCGTGCTGGACGTGCAGACCGCGTGAGACGACGCTTCATCCAGTCCAAAACATGCTCAATGGGGGACAGATCCGGAGATCTTGCTGGCCAGGGTAGTCGACTTACACCTTCTAGAGCACGTTGGGTGGCACGGGATACATGCGGACGTGCATTGTCCTGTTGGAACAGCAAGTTCCCTTGCCGGTCTAGGAATGGTAGAACGATGGGTTCGATGACGGTTTGGATGTACCGTGCACTATTCAGTGTCCCCTCGACGATCACCAGTGGTGTACGGCCAGTGTAGGAGATCGCTCCCCACACCATGATGCCGGGTGTTGGCCCTGTGTGCCTCGGTCGTATGCAGTCCTGATTGTGGCGCTCACCTGCATGGCACCAAACACGCATACGACCAACATTGGCACCAAGGCAGAAGCGACTCTCATCGCTGAAGACGACACGTCTCCATTCGTCCCTCCATTCACGCCTGTCGCGACACCACTGGAGGCGGGCTGCACGATGTTGGGGTGTGAGCGGAAGACGGCCTAACGGTGTGCGGGACCGTAGCCCAGCTTCATGGAGACGGTTGCGAATGGTCCTCGCCGATACCCCAGGAGCAACAGTGTCCCTAATTTGCTGGGAAGTGGCGGTGCGGTCCCCTACGGCACTGCGTAGGATCCTACGGTCTTGGCGTGCATCCGTGCGTCGCTGCGGTCCGGTCCCAGGTCGACGGGCACGTGCACCTTCCGCCGACCACTGGCGACAACATCGATGTACTGTGGAGACCTCACGCCCCACGTGTTGAGCAATTCGGCGGTACGTCCACCCGGCCTCCCGCATGCCCACTATACGCCCTCGCTCAAAGTCCGTCAACTGCACATACGGTTCACGTCCACGCTGTCGCGGCATGCTACCAGTGTTAAAGACTGCGATGGAGCTCCGTATGCCACGGCAAACTGGCTGACACTGACGGCGGCGGTGCACAAATGCTGCGCAGCTAGCGCCATTCGACGGCCAACACCGCGGTTCCTGGTGTGTCCGCTGTGCCGTGCGTGTGATCATTGCTTGTACAGCCCTCTCGCAGTGTCCGGAGCAAGTATGGTGGGTCTGACACACCGGTGTCAATGTGTTCTTTTTTCCATTTCCAGGAGTGTTTTAGAGAAGAGTATCGCTGTTTCGGGATTGCAGAGCTTTTCTGTGCTCAACAATCATGACTTTTTCTGGAGGAATAGAAATTTCTCTGAATGAATCAGTACGGATTCAAGAAAATTCGCTCGGGGGACGTACACCTTGTCTCGTTCATAGATGATGCACTGAGGTACAGAAGTCATTCGATAACTCCAGATAGCGTGTAGGAGGTCCTTTTGCCTGGAATAGCGCAGCAACTCGACATGGCACAGACTCAGCAAACCGTTGGAAGTCCTCTGCCTCTATAGCAGTCCATTTCTTCGGAAGTGTTGCCGGTGCAGCATTTTGGGCGCTAGCCGACCTCTCGATTATGCCCCATAAACGTTCGATGGGAGTCATGTCGGGTGATCTGGATGATCAAATCATTCGCTCGTACTATCCAGAAAGTTCTACAAACCAATAGTGAACAACTGTGGCCCAAAAACATCGGCCTTTGTCATCTGTAACGTTCCCTGGCAACACTCACACTATTAATAAACTAAAATTTAGTTGCACTATATACGCCGCTATGAAGCAATTTCTATATACTGTAATTATTTAACAAAAAATATTATTGAATTTTGTGTAAAGGACATTCGTTATTATTGTAATATTTTCTGTAGTAATATTCTCGATGTATTTATGATTGTAATATTTCTATACTCATAATGTAATTGCGAAATGTGTCAATATCTGCGATAACAAAAATGTAAAATTCAGCCACAGAGGAAAATAATGTTGTAAGATTACAAAGATATGTTAATGGTCAGCAGTAGTATAAAAAGCACCACGTAGTGTGTATTATTTGTCGTCTTCCCGGAGAGCTGAAAGTGAGAGGAACCTGTGACGTAGCATTTTATGAATGGGTAGACTTCTTTTGTCTGTATCTAGATTTAGCCGCCATTAGACGAGAAATTACAAACTAATGTAAGTTGAATTATTGTTGTGGTCTAAATACATTATAATTTAACAAAAGTGTGTATTACTAATGTAAATTAGCTTGCCCATGTCATCTATAATATTTCTTTAAAGAATTTTCAGCATTTTTAGCGGTGTTGCTGGGCTGTGCCGCGACCGAACGATTTGCAGCGGCGGCACATTTAAAAAAATTGTTCCGCTAAGAAAAATTAACCAAACCCGTAAATCGGGAGCAGATAAAAATTAGCAGTGAAATAAGAAAATGTTTTTCTTTTTCAGCGATCCTGAGACTGACGGAATTTATTACTAGTTTCACATTTGTGCATTCATAGGCGGGTAGTTAACGTTGAAATTTAACAGTTTTGGTTCTGTTCTTTCAAATAACTTAAATGTATAGTGAAGTGTGTTTTATCAATGATAATTAAACGTCGGATTGGCAATATTTAACCATTTTCTGCTAATAGAGACAGTCTTGTGTTCCATAGCTAACGCCGGGAAAGAATTCAGTAAATATTTAAAGAAAACCACTGCATTTAGAAAATGTGTGCCAAGGCCGAATTATGTAAAGGATTTCATTCTCAACTAAATATTCTTAATCAGTTAATATGAATTCACGTAATTTTAAATGCACTTAATTCTGTGTAAATGAATTTTTATTACCACACGTAAATAAGAGGTTCTACGACAAAGTTCGTACGTACAGAAGGAAAGAAAGGCAAATTAACTGAAAACAAATTTAAAAAAAGGTAACTGATTATTCTTTAATGTAATTTCATCAAACATCGATAAAAATTTCATCGTTATCTGTAAACATGAAGTCCATGAATGGCCGCAAATAGTCTCACAGTAGCCGAACGTAGCCATCTCCAGTCAGTGATCGGTTGCGTTGGACCAGAGGACCCAGTCCATGTAAACACAGCCCACTCAATTATAGGGCCACCACCAGATTGTACAGTGCCTTGTTGACAACTTGGGTCCATGGTTTAGTGAGGTCTGCGTCGCACTAGGACCATACCATCTGCTCTTACCAACTGAAATCGGAACTCGTCCCACCAGGCCACGGTTCTCCAGTCGTCTACGGTACAAGCGACATGCCCACGAGCCCAGGAGAGGCGTTGCAGCCGATTTCGTGCTGTCAGCAAAGGCACACGCATAGATCTTCTGCTGGCATACCCCATTAATGCCAAATTTCGTTCCACTGTTCGAACGGATACGTTCGTCGTAGGTCCCACACTGATTTACTGAGTATTGCCTGTCTGTTAGAAATAAGAACTCCACACGAACGTCCCCGCTGCCGGTCGTTAAGAGAAGGCCGTCGGCCATTGCGTTCTGCATGGTGGAAAGAAGCGCTTGATATTTGATATTCTCGACATGCTCTTGACTCTGTAGATCTCTGAGTATTGAATTCCGTAACGATTTCGCATTTAAAGTCCATCGACTCCCGTTGTCCGGCCATAAGCACATCGCACACCTTTTCATGTGAATCTCCTGAGTACAAACGATAGCTCTGCCAGTGCACTACCCGTTTGTAGCTTGTGTACGCGGTACTACCGCCATCCGCATATGTGTATATCGCTTGTCCCAAGACTTTGTCACATCAATGTATCTTGCAGTGGGTAGACCTGGCGAGGTTCCTGTTATTTCCGAAAGTCGTTCGAGAGTATGACATTATCGACTACTAAAATATGATCATAGATAGTGTCCTCGCAAGACTCGATGAGTGTTTCGCTAATACAATACATTACGCTCCACGTGATGGCGAGTTTTTTATAGAAAACAAAATTGAGATCGCCTGTGACTTAAGGAAGTGCGATTTACCACACAATATTAGCAGAAGTACACTACTGGCCATTAAAATTGCTACACCAAGAAGAAATGAAGATGGTAAACGGGTATTCATTGGACAAATATATTATACTAGGACTGACATGTGATTCCATTTTCACGCAGTTTGGGTGCATAGATCCTGAGAAATCAGTACCCAGAACAACCACCTCTGGCCATAATAACGGCCTTGATAAGCCTGGGCATTGAGTCACACAGAGATTGGATGGCGTGTACAGGTACAGCTGCCCATGCAGGTTAACACGATACCACAGTTCATCAAGAGTAGTGACTGGCGTTTTGTGACGAGCCAGTTGCTCGGCCACCATTGACCAGACATTTTCAATTGGTGAGATATCTGGAGAATGTGCTGGCCAGGGCAGCAGTCCAACATTTTCTGGATCCAGAAATAACCGTACAGGTACTGCAATATGCGGTCGTGCATTATCCTGCTGAAATGTAGGCATCGAATGAAGGGTCGAGCCACGGGTCGTAACACATCTGAAATGTAGCGTCCACTGTTCAAAGTGCCGTCAGTGCGAGCAAGAGGTGACCGAGACGCGTAACCAATGGCACCCTATACCATCACGCCGAGTGATACGCCAGTATGGCGATGACGCATACACGCTTCCAATGTGCGTTCACCGCGATGTCGCCAAACACGGATGCGACCATCATGATGCTGTAAACAGAACCTGGATTCATCCGAAAAAATGACGTTTTGCCATTCGTGCACCCAAGTTCGTCGTTGAGTACACCATCGCAGACACTCCTGTCTGTGATGCAGCGTCAAGGGTAACCGCAGCCGTGGTCTCCGAGCTGATAGTCCATGCCGCTGCAAACGTCGTCGAACTATTCGTGCAGATGGTTGTTGTCTTGAAAACGTCCCCCCCATCTGTTCCTCAGGGATCGAGACGTGGCTGCACGATCCGTTACAGCCATGCGGATAAGTTGCCTGTCATGTCGACTGCCGGTAATACGAGGCCGTTGGGATCGAGCACGGCGATCCGTATTACCCTGCTGAACCCACCGATTCCACATTGTGCTAATCATGCTCTTTCTGTATGAGAAAACAGTTGGAATCTTTCCTCATGTCAAGACGTAGTAGGTGTCGCCACCGGCGCCAACCTTGTGTGAATGCTCTGAAAAGATAATATTTTGCATATCACAGCATCTTCTTCCTGTCGGTTAAATTTCACGTCTGTAGCACGTCATCTTCGTGGTGTGGCAGTTTTAATGGCCAGTAGTGTATAAGACTGTATACAGACAGTGTTGCTGTTTTCTGCAGTAAAGTTTAGTTGTTGTACGATTGTAAAGGAATGTTAAGAAACTTCGTTAGAATTACCACTAGGTGTAATGATTATGAGCGCTACTTAAATGTGGTGGAACGTAATGTATTCTGTACGGCTGCTATACCACCAGTGGTGTCTGTTCAGTCGGACATGCTCGAAGACGACTCCAGGTACATTTCAGTGCGAATGTGCCATATCTTTGGAACCCCTGCGGACTTAGAGAATGCTACAAGCAGTGCTACTTGCACGTGACAAGTTGAGAATTTGAATCCGACGGGAAACAAGACAACCGATATAGAGAAGCGCAGTTGCTGTGAGAGTGTGGTGGCGGCCTCCAACAGTACTTGTTGCGTATCTCTTGCTTGGTACGCAACCACTTCCTCAAGAAGCAGACAGTGAACGAATAGAGAAACGCGCTGCTAGGATCGTAGAAGTTCAATACTGTCTCTATCAAAGTGTTGTACTTAACGTTTTCGATGGAGAATGAAATTTTCACTCTGCAGCAGAGTGTGGGCTGATAGGAAACTTCTTGGTAGGTTAAAACTATGTGCCGGACCGAGAATCGAACTCAGGAGCTTCCCCTTTCGCGAGCAAGTGCTCTACCGACTGAGCTACCCAAGCACGACTCAGAACCCGTCCTCAAAGCTTTACTTCCGCCACTAGCTCGTCTCCTGCCTTCAAACATAACACAAAACTTACAGGACTAGCACTCCTGGAAGAAAGGATTTTGTGGAGACATGACTATTTCGATGTCAAATATTATTTCTATAGCAATCGCTGATGTGAGTTACGACATTCTTTTTGTAAATGAGAGAGGTAAGATTTGCTTCCTGTCTCGTGTCCCCACCTCTTCTTCTTTAGTCTTATTGCTCGCAGCAGCTTAGCATGTTAGCAGGCTTGTACTAATGTCGAAGGAGTTGAATAATAATAACTGTAATCTGTAAGTTCGCTTATGTTTCACACTCAAAGAACTGTGCTAATCTGTTTCATTGTAATTGAAGTTGGTAGGACATCAGTTACGTGACGGGTCGATCAGCGTGCGAACCACGCGTCATTACGTTCAGATCTCATTAAATTCAAGCCTTTACAGTCTGAACTTGCTCCAAAATGCACGATCTATACTATTCCACATAACGCCAAATCATTTGTTGCATCATGTTTAATAGAAACACGGTCCGCTGTCGTCAAACGTACCTGCTCACCAACAATTTTCGGCACCAGATTACCAGCACATTCGGTAATCGTATCAAACAAAACCTGCCATTCGCAGAAGAAACGGTAATGTATTAGCATTACTCGATTTAACACTGATTTGCAGCCTGCATCTCGTGGTCGTGCGGTAGCGTTCTCGCTTCCCACGCCCGGGTTCCCGGGTTCGATTCCCGGCGGGGTCAGGGATTTTCTCTGCCTCGTGATGGCTGGGTGTTGTGTGCTGTCCTTAGGTTAGTTAGGTTTAAGTAGTTCTAAGTTCTAGGGGACTGATGACCATAGATGTTAAGTCCCATAGTGCTCAGAGCCATTTTTGAACTGATTTACACATTTGATTCCTGCGGTGGACTGTGGGACTCATTCAACTCTCGAATAATCTGTATTCGGAAGACTGCTACAACAGCAAGTTTCTCAATTTTATTTCCTCTGTCTCTCTCACTCTTCTTCTTACTGATGATGAGTTACAGTGGAACACAGCTACTAGGGGATCTGAAGCGACTATTCTTACCCGAAACATTTGGAGCAGCTGTATTTGAAGAATACAACTAAAGCATTGTGATACCAAGGACGTATATCTCACGTAGAGCCGGCCGGAGTGGACGAGCAGTTCTAGGCGCTTCAGTCTCGGACCGCGCGACCGCTACGGTCGCAGGTTCGAATTCTGCCTCGGACATGGATGTGTGTGATGTCCTTAGGTTAGTAAGGTTTAACTAGTTCTAAGTTCTAGGGGACTGATGATTTCCGCTGTTAAGTCCCATAGTGCTCAGAGCCATTTGAAACATCTCACGTAGATATGATAACAAGTTACGAGACTTTAGGACAAGTGAAAGGTCGTAACAGGTTCTCTACTTTCAACTATCTAACGAAACAGATATTGAGACAATCGCTCGCGGAAGAGCAAAGCAACTACACTAGCTTAGTAGTGCAAAAGCTTCAGGACCAGCCGCGATACCCACAAGATTCTACAAAGATTGTGAGAAAGGACTTGGTCACCTTCTTTGCAGCACTGTGTCGTCGATCTCCGAAGCAACGGAAGGTGCACAACGACTAGAAAACCGTGCATGTCATTACCGTTTTATAACTGTTGTCTTATGTCGTTGACGTAAATCGGTTGCAGAATTACGGAAAATGTTCTATAATCAAGAAGATGACGTTTTTAGCCAACGAATATATCCTCTAAGAAATCAACACAGATTCCGCAAACAGAGATCTTGCAAATCTCAGGTCGCCATGATTGTGGTGGGGTGGGTATAACTTCTCATCCCTATGTGACATTAGAGTCCACCTACCTCAATAAGATTCTTGTTGTCTATCGCCTTCTGTTTGCTTCCCAATCAGTTGAGGAAAAACAGCGTTGAAGAAATCACTGACTAAATAACTATTAAACAAAGACCACATAACTCGAGCTTGGAAGCTGACTCTGTAAGTTCGTAAAATTATTGAGCATCCGAGTTTCTAAATAATTTGCAAGCAAATGCTTAGAGTTCACCTAACGAGCCTTTACTGCCTCCAAAACATATTTTAATGGCTTACTGTCAAAATTGTTATCGGTGCAAGTTCGTTACTGTTCTTACTACAAAGTTTCGCATGAAAGCAGCCAGAAGTTTTCCTGCCGACCCCAACAATTTTCACGTCCTGTACAGTCACTGACCCATACAGCCACTGACCCACAGCTATTAGTGAGCTACAGCATCAAGTCCTTTAGCAGACTTCTTGAAAAAAAGGTGCTCGTCTAAATGTTTCCAAATGTTCACGAAACATGCCACGCAGATTTTAAGTATGACAGGATCATGCGCCGGTAACTTCCAAACGAAGTCACTCAAAGTTTCCAAACTTTCACCAGAACGTTCAAAACTGTAGTCGCTTCATAAATACGATAAAAGAATTGATAGAATGAAGATGTTCTTCTTCTCAACAGAAACATGAGTGGCGGAGTTACACATGGATGTGTATCGTAGGACAGAACCCGAGCGACTCTTCGAGGCACAAAAAAACTGCGGGAACTGCTTAATCCTTATTGGTTGATGATTTAAGCAGTCATTCGGAACTGCACTAGCACTCAAATATACGCGGTAATTCCTAAGTTATACAACAGCATTGACGGAAGAATTTTTTAAAGAAATTACTAATCCACGAAACCAAATTTAAATGAAATGAAATACGAATTGTCCCCAGAAACGAAATACTAACTGATTTAGCACACAACATTTTTCTGGTTACTTTTATACGATAGCATGCACAATAGGGCGTACGTCACATGTCACATGATTCATGATTGCACAAGAACTTTTCCACAAATACATTTTACGTAGTTCCTGATAAAATAAAACAACCACACCTATATATGCCCCTCATACACTCACTCACTTCTTTGTACAAACAACAAACTGTAATTAAGTAATAATTCTGAAACTGGTTACTATTACATACTCAGTTATTGTAATGAAAACAAAGATAAAGTCTAGAAAAATTAACTTTTATGAACTAGACCGTTTTATTTTGTATTAATTGGTATTATACTCCGAAGTTCCACAGAAACTGCCATTTGCTTGCGTATTCAAATACATAGATACGTAAACAAATAGAATATGGTGCTGTGGACGGCAACGCCTGTATAACACAATAAGTGTTTGGCGCAGTTGTTAGATCGGTTACCGGTGCTACAATGGCTGGTTATCAAGATTTATGTGTGTTTGGACGTGGTGTTACAGTGGGCGCATGAGCGATGGAAACACAGCATCTCCGATGTAGTGACGAAGTGGGGATTTCCCTGAATGACCATTTCACGACTACCGCGAATATCAGGAATCCGGTAAAATATCAAATCTCCGACATCGCTGCAGCCAGGAAAAAATCCTGCAATAAAGGGACCAACGACGTCTGACGAGAATCGTTGAAAGTGACAGTTGTGCAACCCTTCCGCGTATTGCTGCAGATTTCGACGCTGGGCCATCAACGAGTGTCAGCGTGCGAACCATTCAACGAAACATCATCGATATGGACTTTCGGAGCCGAAGGACCACTCGTGTACGACATAAAGCTCTACGCCTCGCCTGGGCCCGTCAACACCGACATTGGACTATTGATGACTAGAAATATGTTGCCTGGTCGGTCGAGTCTCGTTTAAAATTTTATCTACCGAATGGATGTGCACGGGGATGAAGACAAACTCATGAATCCATGGACTCTGCATGTTCAAGATGGTGGAGGTTCTGTAATGGTGTGGGACGGGTGCAGGTGGAGTGATTTGGGACCCCTGACACGTCAAGACACGGACTCTGACAGGTGACATGTACGTAAGCAACCTGTCTGATCACCTTCATCCATTCATGTCCATTGGGCATTCCGGCGGACTGAGGCAATTCCAGCAGGACAATGCGACACCCCACACATCCAGAGCTGATGCAGAGTGGCTCCAGAAACACTCTTCTGAGTTTAAACACTTCCGCCAACCACCAAACTTCCCAGACATGAACATTATTGAGCACATCTGGGATGACTTGCAACGTGCTGTTCAGAAGAGATCTCCACCCCCTCGTCCTCTTACGGATTTATGGACAGCCCTGCAATATTCATAGTGTCAATTCCCTCCAGCAGTACTTCAGATATGAGTCGAGTCCATGCCACGTCGTGCTGCCGCAATTCTGCGTGTACGCGGGACCCTGCACCATATTAGCCAGGTGTACCAGTTTCTTTGGTCTTCAGTAAAAATGATTACTTTACAAGCCCTAGCTTGGCTGTGCAGCAGTAGAAAAATTATTACAGGTTTTAGACAAAATTTTATGTCTCGATAGGTACTGAAGGCACTGAACTGAGATTTTCACAACGTAGTTTTATTATCAATACACGTCCATGAATGGAATGTGAGAAAGATAGAATAAAATGTAATATTACTTCTTTAGATCCATAGGGATCCTGTTTCAGAAGGAATCTAAATATTTTAGGAGGTGGTCGTATAGACGAATTGCAATAAAAGAAGGCCATATAACATGTTTTCAGTTTTTATTGAGTATAGAGATACAACCGACTTAAATGCATTTTCGTTTCATGTGTTGGCACAGCAGTTGCTATTGGCATATTTATCGAAAGTCATCAGTAGAGTACTGATGTTCACGTTGTGAAGTTGTGCTTTAGTTTACACTGACGTTTCCAATGCAATTTTTTGGCCAAGTGTACTGTGCTGTTGCGTGTAAACACGTCATACGCATTTACACATACTGAGTATGCTAATATGGTATATGCGTACGGATTTTGCAATGGAAACGCTGCTTGTAGGGAATATGGCATGCGATTTACTAACCGCGGACTGCCAGATTCATGAGTGTTTACTCGTGTGTTCAATGCGCTGCGCGGCACTGGTCATCCTGCAACTGAACGTGTAAATGAACACATTGTGGATGAAGTAGAAGACGTTATTCAGTCGTTAGAACGTAGTCCTTCAAGAAGAACACACAATATTTCTGCACCTATCGGTGTTCTAGATACAAGAGTATGGCGGACTTTATGTGTATGAATGGGTTCTGTTCGTATCATTTACAGCTCATTCATCACCTTCGAGCGGAGACGAAGGTAGACGATTGGAACCTTGTCACTGGATACTTGAAAAACACCAGGTAATCCCAGTTTTACTTTTCACTGATGAAGCCATTTTCACTCGTGACGGCGTCAATAACACTCGTAACTCGCGTCAGTGGTCTGAAGAAAACCCACACGCCATTGTGGAGACACATTTTCTAGAACGCTTCTCTGTAAATGTGTGGTGTCGTTTGTTAGACAATCAGTTGACTGGGCCTGTTGTGTTACCGCACCGTCATACAGGACCCCGTTATTTACACCTTCTTGAAAATGAGCTTCCAGCATTATTGGAAGAGATACCTTTGGCTACAAGATTGCGTATGTTTCATCCAGCATGACGGGGCTCCTGATATTGTATTGGTCATATGACACATCATCTAAAACCAACATTCACCGGAAGATCGATCGGTAGATATGAGCACGTTTCTTGGCCACCAAGTTCCCCCGACCTTTGAATTTTTGCCTGTGTGGATGGTTGAAAGGAGAAGTCTACAAAACAAACGTAACCACTAGAGACGATTTGATCGTTCGGATTATGAGTAGTGCAGCCCTGATAAAAGAACGCAAAGACGACCTCAGAAGAGCTACACGTCGTGTTATCGAGAGAAGTCAAAAATGCATTTAAGTTGGCGGTGGAATTTTGGAAAATCAACTGTGAACGTCCTCATTTGCCTTTGCTTTAAGTATGTTTGGATTACATACTAACATCTGTATCTCAGTACTAAATAAAAATAGGACATATGTTATACGACATTTTTATTGCAATTGGTCTATACTACCGCTTCCTAAAATATTTACTATTGCTCTTGAAAGACAATGAATATTGGTAATTGCTTTGCCTTGCAAATTTCGAATGCCACGTTGGAAATTATTTTCACTTGTAAACAGGGTTCACCTAACATGTAGTTCAAAATAAAAGCAACAACTTTCCCAATATTATCAGCAGCTTTGTCTGATGTCACTAACTGGGCATCATGTGCTATTCTTTTTATGAGTGAACAGGATTGAAAAAACTGTTAATGATGGATAGAGTTGTGTTGAATGGAAATAGACGCTTCTCTGGAACACTGTTGAAAGGATCACGCTGGCATTAGCAAGAGATGTTTTAAGGGCACAAAGAGAGCAGAGAAAGAGACATAGTCAGATAGATAACGATAAGGAACACACTGTTCCAAAATAACAGTTCAATGCCTTTACCTCAGCGACAGGTGAATCGCAACTGGATTTTCCCTTTCCAAAGACGTCGTTACTCCGGCGGCTCTTCGTTTCTAGCCTTTAATGTCGTTAGCAGAGCGGAATCTCTGAGCCAGTATGGATGAAAAGACGTCGTTCGGTAATCTCTCTATCACTACTGATTTCATCCCACGTTAGAATATGTTAATATCTCTTTCTGATTTCCCTTCTATATTACGAAAATCGGGAGACTAGTGTTTTGTCACTTCTCAAAATTTCCTTCCATTGAGTTAAATCGAAATTATTCTTTAGAAAGACTCGCATTTCACTACCATAGACAGAAGCAAGTAATCAGTTTACGCAAATCTTAAATCTGAAAGGAACTGAACAAAGAGAGCTTTGGCAGGCAAGAAATCGTAAGAAGTGCTCCGATATCTTCTCATCATTATGCCGTCACGGTGTCTGACCAGTGACTTTTCGACTAACAGAACCTCTTTCGCTACTACGGAGCAATATTGCTACTTCCCGCTGATTAGTGTGGGCGTTGGAAAATGAAAGACGCGCAATAAGGCGGTCTATGGCCGCGACTTCCCCTGCCTCAGAGTATCGAGCCATAAAATTGTACGGCTCGGGCCGCAGAGTGCGCTCGTGGGGGATTATAATTCCCGTCTGCGTCGCGACAACCCCCCAGCCCCCACCCCCACGCCTTCACTTTTCTGCGCCGAATTCGCCGCCCTGGAACCACAGAGCTTGCACCTCCCTCCCTCGTAACCTCCGATTTCCAGCTAAGTGGAAAAGTTTTCCCGCTTTTTAATTTCAGTATGGCAGAGAAATACCTTTTTCTTTAATCTCTTCGACGTTACCGTCAGTTTCAAAATTCTCCTTTTGACTTAAGCGTTTTCTATAATCAGAACCGCAGTGGTTGCATTTGAAAGCTAGTTCCCAAAGCTTGCTTCAGTTATTACAGCAGTTACACAACTGTTAGCCTCATTTCATTTCAGTTGTCGTGCACGCAATTTTGCACTGTGATATTAGTGTAGAAATTGCACAGATCTCCAGAAATATCATCTACATAAATTGCGTGTTCTCTCAGTTTAATGTCATTTCCTTGAGTCTGAGTGCCTATTGGTCAACTGTTTAGAATACACAGAACACAAATAAGAGAATCGATTTTCACGAATTCTTCAAGAGAAAGCGTCAAGAAAATTCTGAGTATTTAAGGCATTCAAGATGGAATGTGGTTGTACTGAAAATTTGCTGACAAACGGTTCCGTTTGATGTAGGACGTACAACTATTCGGTGTGCTTGTGCATCTGTGTAAGAGAGGACGTGCTTCTTTAGTACATATGTTGCAATTTTCTCTAAAGCGAACATCAAAATATCTCCTCGACGCACCTACGTAAGATTTCGGAGAGACGCCAAAGTTTTGTGTTGCACGTCTGACTTCGTGAATTTAATGTTAAATGCTGTATATTCAAGCCGTGTTTCATAAGAAACTTTATCGTCAATACAGGAGATTGCTCTCGTTAAAAATATTATTCTCCTTTTATTCTTGAAGAAATAACGATCCATCTATTCAGACACGTTTCTTCTGTAAGTCAATTCAACGAATTTCTTCTATTTTTCTTTTCTTCGTTTATCATCTACATTGCTCCTTCATTTCTTTAATAAGTTCATGTGTAAGATAACGGCCGTTTAGACTACGTAATGTGTGTACCACAGATCGAAAATACTTCCACTAATAATGCGGGAAATTTACTTCTGACTAATGATAGCATCTGAACAGGTCAGCTTACGGTAGACAGAGAAACTGCTGGCCGCATTTACATCTACTTAAAACTCAATATTGACATCTTCCTTTACTATTTGACACACATGTACTTGGGAAGCGAGAGTGACCACTGTTTATGCCGGGGGTAAGAGGCTATCTGTACATTTTAAGATTCACTGTATGTGTTTGCTGCAATAATGGATAATATTTTTGTAAACTGCTGTTGCATTAGTGTACTAACTATGTGATCCAATTTCTTTTTTTATCATAGGATGGGCTGAAGATGGTACTTTTAAACCGGTAGCCAACTGGAAAAATAAATAAATTGCGACTGTAGACACAAACATACATTTTTTGTGTTTGGTATGTTGTTTTCATATGATAAGTTCTAAGAAATTGCTGCTGTTATTTTTCTGTGTTTATAACGAGAATTCGATTTCAGGTTGAAATACATTATACTAATCAGTAGCCTCTGTTAATTCGTCTACGGTATTTGTTCCATAATATGACTCTATCAAAGACATATCTACATCATTAGATTATGATTTCCTTAATTCTTGGTACTGACATTAATGTGATCTTTGGCTCAAATATAGAATAAAACATTTCATAAGCATGTAACAGTATTTTCCTCACAATTTTCAGTTGTCATGTCTTGTCTGGTGCTACTCGCTTCTAACGTTTGGAATAAGAAGTCCTTTTTCCATAATGAGTTCATTCTGACGAGACCGTTCAATTCACAATTCACAGAATGTTTTTTACATTGATATTTCTATCTTATTTTCTGTGAGAGAAACGCATGCATGCTTATGTAAGCCCAGGACATATTTTTTGTGAACCGTCTGTAAATGGTGACTAGCAACCATAGTTACGTAAATTAGCATAACAACCTACAAATTAAATCGTTCCATGTCATTATGCTGTACTGTAAAAGTGACAGTATGGCCTCACAACTATCTTATAATTAACTAATCGCTACAATATACTGCTAAAATTTAATTACGAATTCCATATATTCGGTAGTGCCTAATATAAAATTGGTTCATCCTTTACTTTCTTGAATCGTAGGGTACCTTCTAAAGATAATTACATTCGATCTGTGTAAAATAAAAGCAATATGTAATGTAGATAAACTTCTCCACTAGTTCTGTAAATACTAAGTAAAATACAGTAAAACGTCCAATTCGGGAAATCCATTGCAGCGTGTTGTTTAGTTATCAATGATTTATTTAGATATTAATTTTTCATAATTGTGCCTCTCAAATATTTCATTTGGTTACTCAGTTGTATATTGGTGTTTCCCATTTTTATATCCACCGTATTTTTATCCAGTTATAAGATTTGGTATTTAGACAACTGTCATTGTTGGCATACATCGTTTAAAGTAACACTGTAACCTTAAAAACATCGTTACCTCGTTTCAGGGCCTCACGGAGTGACCGCGCGCTTAGGGGTGCCATGTCACGCATTGCGCGGCCCCTCCCGCCGAAGGTTCGAGTCCTCTCCCGGGCATGGGTGTATTTAAGACTAGGGACCGATGACCTCAGCAGTTTGGTCCTCTTAGGAATTCACACACATTTCAACGTTCTTTTTTTTCGTTTCATTAAGCATCGTCTGTGTTCTTTACAATCCTTGAAAATTCCATAAATTACTGAATAAGTCGTGGTGTACTACAGATAGCTTTACAAGATTGTTTGATACTATGTGAGTATATTTACCTACTAGTCGTTGAGTAGAGAAAATGGGTGGAATCTGCTTCATGGAGGTATTTTGACAACTGTAACAAAATACATTTGTTAATGTTTCTCATCGTTTCCAGTATAAAGCATGATCTCTATGAAGATTTCAGAGGTTTAGGATTGAAGTTGAAACTAGTTAGAGAGATGCATAAATACGTACTCTATACCCAGTCAAGTCGAGTTAAATATTTTGAGAGTATTATAGATGAGTTTAAGGCTCAGTATAAGAACATTCCATCGGTCAACTCCTACTCAACTGGGAAGCATTTAGTCATTCTTAATCATTGGATACGAAATACAGTTTATTTGTTCAATCATACTGAATTTCTTTATTTTTTATTTATTTTTAATTTTATTTTTATTTTTATTTTTATTATTATTTTTTTGCGCTTGACGTGTTTCATGTGATGTGATGCTATGGCATTTGAAATCATAAAAGAAAAATAATTATAAAAGTAGCAGCACCAACTGCATTTGAAGTTGGAGGCGTCGTTGTATGAAATTTGATAACTGGAATTGGAATTCACAATGGTGCGAATAATTATCTTTCTAACTAACCAACCAATGCCACGTAAATTTAGAGTCGGTAGAGATATATTATCCTGCATAAGACACCAACGAGCGTAACGTAGAAATGAGTGAGGTGGCGCAGTGATTAGCACGTTGGACTTGCATTCGGAATGACGACGGTTCCAACGCGCGTCCGGTCATCCTGATTTGGGTTTTACGTGATTTCCCTAAATCGTTTCAGTCCAGTGCCGGAATGGTTCCTATGAAAGGGCTCGACCGACTACCTTCCGCATCCTTCACTAATCCGACGGGACTGACGGCCTCGCTGTTGCGTCCTCTTTCCCCAAATCAACCAAGCAACCGTAACGTAGAGTTCCCTCCTGAGGTCAATGGTGGATGACCGCAGGTTTCTCGGATGACATATTTGCTCGGCCGTCCGACGGCTATTGAAGATCAATATGTAACATGATATTCTTTCTAATTTGTGTAGACATTAGTTTTATGATTCCACTGCACGCCGACATTCAAATTCGGTTGGTAAGAGTGGCCATTGGTTACATGTGTGTTGACTACGCATTTGGAATGTTACAAGCCCTGAGACATCCGGAAAATATGTAATTCGAATAATGAGGCTACAGTACAGGAATTGACGACAACTTTTGTACGTCATCTCACGTTAATACTTCTATGATGGGTAATCAATAGTTCATGTTTGTTTTCGTGAGCACTCATACTCAAGTATACGACATGCAAAAGATCATACAAGAAGGAACGGCGGCAAATGTTTTATGACATCTCACATTGATTACTCTGTTATGGGAAGCAGTATTCAATGTTTGGTGTACGAGCATTCCAACTGAAATATATGCCTTACAAAACGGACTGAAACAAGAATTGAAGCCTAAGGTTCAATGGCATCACACGTCAGCTTGTCTATAGCTTACTGCTACTATTCATGTTCGGTTTTATATGTTTATAGACATTCAGACAGAAGTATTCGCTTGGGTTTACACTGAGCAGCTTTTTTTCCCATAGAATAAGGCTCAGAATAGGCTGAAGGCGTCAAAAATACAAATGGTGTCCCGCAGGTTTGCTAAATAAGATCATTTTGTGAGTTTTATACTTACATGAATGACTTATTTACAGAAATGTTCAGGGAAATTTCGGTATACAGATATAAGTCACTCACGAGTGAAATAAGTCGGAACTACAGGGAAGCAAAGATGAAAAGGTTGGAGGAAAAACATGAAAAACCGAAAAGGATGGTCACCGAAAGGCCTTAGTAAGCACACAGGAAAGTCGAAACGGCCTTTGCTGAAATGAAAAGCAAGAGCATCAGTGCAGTGACCATTCCAGTAGTAAGGGCAGAGAAGAGAGCGAATAGACGTAAAGTGTTCAATGAAGATGTCTGACGACATGATTCAGGCAGAAATGCGAGTCGATATAGAAGACATGTATATAATCCACTATTAGAGTAACAATTTAATAGAGCTTTGAAAGGCGCAACGCAGGAGGAATAGATAACATTCCTTCATAAATTCTGATATCACTGGGGAAGTGGCAACAAAGCGAATACTCAGTGTTGGTGTGTTCAATAAATGGATCAGCAAACATACTGTCAGACTTTCGGAAAACTATCACCCACACAATCTCGAAGATAGCAACTTTAACGGCTAATGTGTCCAAGTTGCTGGCAAGAGATTAGACAGAACAAATGAAAAGAAAACTGAGGATATGGTAGATGACGATCAGTTTGGCTAAAGGTACCATAGAGGCAGCTCTGACAGCGCCATCGATAACGCAAGCAACACTTAAGAAAAATAAAAACAGGTTCATTGGTTCTTTTGACCTGGAAAAACCTTCGACGAGATGCAGTCTTATAAGATCTTCTGAATTCTGAGAAACATTGGAGTAAAATATAGGAAAATACCCTTAACATAAAGTAGGGTGATTCTGGATGATGAAGAAGGGTAAATGTTTCAGTCTGAGGTAAGAGACCCTCGTCCGGAAACGACCGAGCAAAAGTTATAAGCGAATAACGTTGTGATACGTCTGACAGTGGATCTCAAATACTGCAAGCTCTTTGTTGTTCGTATTTCGGGAGGAGATCGTGTGGGCCAAAACAAGGAGAAAACGACCACTAAAATCCATATCTTCAGAGCTATGAGCACTTGTTCAGTCGAAGAGGTGTGTTCCACAGTGGCAAAGGCGTACAGGTTCTTAAGGTACGCACTTTAGAGCCTGTACTGCGGCACGCTTTAGATGCTACTAACCCGTAGGAGATATACTGTGTCAACATCCCCTACAGCACTGCAACACATAGGTGAAAAGCAACGTCGGGCAAAGTATCTCACACTCGTAATACCAAAATAAGTTGTCCTGACCAGACTATGCCTACACTCAACCACGTAATCTGTGTAACTTGAAATAATCGTCTGTAGTAACAAAAGACGTCACGTAAGATGTGATATTCAGCTTCTCACGCTATAAATCACACCAAAGCTCGCCACTACATCACTAAGTACAAAGGGATGGACACAATAACACTTTCTGTAGTTTACTGGAGTCAGTGGTAGCGATCTGGGTATTAATTACAACAACACATCTGACTATCAGCGTTCACTAGGTTCGCAAGATAAACTACCACCTAATCTAGTATCAATCGCCAGAAAAGTACTAAATTCTAGAATCTACGGGGAGTAGCAATGATGTATTTACTTTACAAATAACAGCAACTTATAGTTAAGCTTACTCTGTGTACTATGACGACACACCGTAACACTTTCTCACAAACGTAGGTAACAGAAACGATAGCTTTCGTATATAAGTGATGAAACATCATATAGATCCTTTGCCTCTCGTGGTTGCTCCTATTTTAAAGCTGCAACAAGTAATCGTATATACTCTTTATCAGTGTGAACCGTTATAAATTTTTACGTAAATTGGTGAATACGTTCACAAGGCAAAGATATAATTTAATACTGTTTATCCCTCATTGTCAATCAATGATAAACTATATAAGTAGCGCCTTGCTACATTAATATCCACACCTCTATTGAAATTTTATCGTAATAAACTATTTCGTTAATCTCAACCTTTCAGAATTAAATGGAACAACTTTTCATTTATAATTAATCACTTTCCAATAAAACGTAAATTTGCTTTTCCGTCTAAATAAAGGTTAACTATCTTTCTTTTCATTGCAAGTTATAAACTGAAAAATACTATTCCTTCTCTTCGATTTCTTTCAACTTTGCTTTTACCAATATTACTGTCTTTTACTTTATGAGCCTTTGGATTTACTTTGATACGAAAAGATATATTCGAGATACTAGTCTTGCTTTGAAAGGATCATTTGATCATTTTTCGTGTTATAGTTTGGGAATACAGGAAAAGTCGGCTACTGACTTTTTCACTTTAGAACCGTTTCCTTTATTTCCATTAACTCCATCGTTTACAGGTACAAGTGAGCATTTTACTTTACGAGGATTGGTTCTATATTCCAAACCCCACCCCACGAAGCGGAAATGCAACAAAAGAAAGAAAACAAAAAGCCTAAATCTCACAGCCACTTTTCGACTAAATGAACTGTAGAAAATTAAACAAAACTCAACCACTTTAGGCATTGTCTTCCACGACCCATTACTATTTAAAACTGAAAACTCAGCACTCGATGATCTCTTTTAGAGAGAATTAGGGCGTTCTCTTATAAATGTTACTTGATTTGTCGTTAAAGGACGAGGGTAAAACTCATGAAATTCTCAGTAAACTTCCGATTACGTAGGACGACCGTTCTGTCTAATGTAGACTACACATCCGGTGCATCCAACAAGATTTCCGGAATTTACTGTATTACGACGCTCACGCTGAAGTCACAAAATAAGTCCCAACCAAACATCGCTAAGTCACTATTCCTCAGTGCTTGCGTACACCTATCCAACCATAATGAAACAATGCGATGCTACTATCCCTTTAATCCTCAACCACAAAATAACTAAACGGCGTCCCGTCGACATGTCTCATCACATACAATATCCAGCGGAAAATCTCACAAAAATATTGAAACACGGTTCACCTACCATCGCGTGGTCATTAAACAACACAAAGCATCATTAATCACAAATAGGAGAAACTAATCTCACACTTCAATAAACCGGAGCTTTTTCTACACCTGGCGAGTCCTTATTGTACCAAAATCCCATAATCTTCTCAAAAATATATTTCTAAACCACTTAGAACTACTTTGAATACGTTTGAGTTCCACCACCATTGCAGACTAAATCACGTATCGTACGTATGAGCCGATCTCATCACACTCTTGAGATAATATCTCCCGAGGCTCACTACTCGAACAATACTCAGATATTACTCCCAAATTCTAAAAGGGCAAGCCAAGAACCATTCTCTGCGAACAAACATATCACGGTAATTCTCTTTTTTACTATAAGTGTGTCTTCATAGCAGTCGCCGGCATCGTAATTGTCATCTTTGCCGCACGCCGTCATTCAGCAGTCAGCTGGGAGTTGCAAACTCGCTCACTTGACAGGACACAGCATTTCTCGAACATTTGGTGTCACGTATCTACAAAATTTTAACACAAAAATATAAGCAAACTATAAAAACAACTTGACAAACCCTTCATTCTCCGAGAACATAAAAATCGATCGTAAATTGAGGCGACACCAACAAGAGATGCACTTTTTCTGGCAGAAGACGGTTTGGCACATTACAAGCCCATGTTTACTGGATATTTTTTACTTGTTTTGCTCCTTGCTATAACGTCAAAATTTGTCTGTGGACTTCTGGTTCACACGGTTTATTGGAGAAGCGGTGAGAGACATAAAACACTCGATCAAGAGTGCGATTAAAATTCATGGTAAAAGGGATAACAATGATAAGACTCACCAATAACATTGCTATCCTCAGTATAGGAGAATAAGAACTGAGGAAGGGCTGAGTGGAATTAACAGTCAATTGACTACACAACATGGATTGAGAGTAAACCAAATGAAGTCGAAAGTAGTGAAGAATGATAGGAACGAGATTAGTGATAAACTTCAAATCAAAACTGGGGACCATGAAGTAAACGAAATTCAGGAATGCTGCTGCGTTGGAAGCAAATTAACACATGATAGAAGAGCCAAGGATGACATGAAAAACAGATTAGCAGGGGCAAAGGCGGTATCCCATGTCGTAACACGTGTGCAAGCACCAAAATTCAACCATAATCTAAGAAACAAATTTTAAAAAATATATGTTTGATATACGGCATTGTGTTACAGAGGTTATGTACTCTGCTAACACTGGAAAACAATCTAAACCTTCGAAATGTGGTAGTGTAGAAGTATCTTAATAATTAGATGAACTAAGAAGATAAGGAATGACGAAGTCCTCCGCAGTATCGGCGAACAAGAGACAGGTGGAAAATACTATCAGTAAGAAAGGACAGTGTAGTAGGAGATTTGTTAAGATGGAAGGGAATAACTTTCATGGAAGTAGAGGAACCTCTAGAAGGTATAAATAGAGGGGGTTACAAAGGTTGGAACGCATTCAAAAAATAACTGTGGTCATAGGATGATAGTCTTAGATGAAGAGTTTGGCACAAGAGGAGAATTCATTTCAAACTGCATCGAACCAGTCAGGAGGCGGATGAGTCAATAAGAGAAACATGACTTGACATATACACTCCTGGAAATGGAAAAAGAACACATTGACACCGGTGTGTCAGACCCACCATACTTGCTCCGGACACTGCGAGAGGGCTGTAAGGACACACCAGGAACCGCGGTGTTCGCCGTCGAATGGCGCTAGCTGCGCAGCATTTGTGCACCGCCGCCGTCAGTGTCAGCCAGTTTGCCGTGGCATACGGAGCTCCATCGCAGTCTTTAACACTTTTAGCATGCCGCGACAGCGTGGACGTGAACCGTATGTGCAGTTGACGGACATTGAGCGAGGGCGTATAGTGGGCATGCGGGAGGCCGGGTGGACGTACCGCCGAATTGCTCAACACGTGGGGCGTGAGGTCTCCACAGTACATCGATGTTGTCGCCAGTGGTCGGCGGAAGGTGCACGTGCCCGTCGACCTGGGACCGGACCGCAGCGACGCACGGATGCACGCCAAGACCATAGGATCCTACGCAGTGCCGTAGGGGACCGCACCGCCACTTCCCAGCAAATTAGGGACACTGTTGCTCCTGGGGTATCGGCGAGGGCCATTCGCAACCGTCTCCATGAAGCTGGGCTACGGTCCCGCACACCGTTAGGCCGTCTTCCGCTCACGCCCCAACATCGTGCAGCCCGCCTCCAGTGGTGTGGCGACAGGCGTGAATGGAGGGACGAATGGAGACGTGTCGTCTTCAGCGATGAGAGTCGCTTCTGCCTTGGTGCCAATGATGGTCGTATGCCGTGTTTGGCGCCGTGCAGGTGAGCGCCACAATCAGGACTGCATACGACCGACGCACACAGGGCCAACACCCGGCATCATGGTGTGGCCGTACACCACTGGTGATCGTCGAGGGGACACTGAATAGTGCACGGTACATCCAAACCGTCATCGAACCCATCGTTCTACCATTCCTAGACCGGCAAGGGAACTTGCTGTTCCAACAGGACAATGCACGTCCGCATGTGTCCCGTGCCACCCAACGTGCTCTAGAAGGTGTAAGTCAACTACCCTGGCCAGCAAGATCTCCGGATCTGTCCCCCATTGAGCATGTTTGGGACTGGATGAAGCGTCGTCTCACGCGGTCTGCACGTCCAGCACGAACGCTGGTCCAACTGAGGCGCCAGGTGGAAATGGCATGGCAAGCCGTTCCACAGGACTACATCCAGCATCTCTACGATCGTCTCCATGGGAGAATAGCAGCCTGCATTGCTGCGAAAGGTGGATATACACTGTACTAGTGCCGACATTGTGCATGCTCTGTTGCCTGTGTCTATGTGCCTGTGGTTCTGTCAGTGTGATCATGTGATGTATCTGACCCCAGGAATGTGTCAATAAAGTTTCCGCTTCCTGGGACAATGAATTCACGGTGTTCTTATTTCAATTTCCAGGAGTGTACTTTGTGCTGCAAATCTCGTATACATAATGTGGATATTCGTAGGGAAGTGCTGTCCTTAAAAAAACTAGTGACATTCAGCTACATCTGCTGGAATGAATGCTAGCTAACTCTCAATATTCAAACAAAATCAGTTAGTAGCAGTTGGAATTAACCGCTAGTAGCAAGAATTTAGTCGCAACAATTTATCGAAATGTGAAATGGAGTGCTTATACACATCAGTTGTAGATAAAAGAATGGCATATTAGTATTCGCTGAGTGAGTAGTAGAAGACTGCAGTTTACGTATGTGGAGAATGCTCAAATTTCATTGAATGACCAAGGTTGGTACTCTAATGTGTAAAATTCACCACAGATCGGAATAACGCAGTGGGGAAGGATCTGCCCCATCGCATGTGACTATCAGACTCGAGTGCTCGGAGCCTTTCAGGGCAATATGCCATAAATTTTAGAGACGTGGTAAAACGAGTGAACTGACTGGATAAACTCAGATTACTGAAATGAACTTCGCATTTTACCTCTGAGCAATCAGACTACTCTAGCAATCAACCCGAGGCGTTTAGCGAAGTTGTATTTGACACTCCCCCCAATGAACCATGGACCTTGCCGTTGGTGGGGAGGCTTGCGTTCCTCAGCAATACAGATAGCCGTACCGTAGGTGCAACCACAATGGAGTGGTATCTGTTGAGAGGCCAGATAAACGTGTAGTTGCTGAAGAGGGGCAGCAGCCTTTTCAGCAGTTGCAGGGGCAACAGTATGGATGATTGACTGATTTGTCCTTGTAACACTAACCAAAACGGCCTTGCTGTGCTGGTACTCAGAACGGCTGAAAGCAAGGGGAAACTACAGCCGTAACTTTTCCCGAGGGCACGCAGCTTCACTGCGTGGTTAAATGATGATGGTGTCCTCTTGGTTAAAATATTACGGAGGTAAAATAGTCCCCCATTCGGATCTCCGGGCGTGGACCACTCAAGAGGACGTCGTTATCAGGAGAAGGAAAACTGGCGTTCTACGGAGCGGAGCGTGGAATGTCAGATCCCTTAATCGAGCAGGTAGGTTAGAAAATTTAAAAAGGGAAATGGATAGGTTAAAGTTAGATATAGTGGAAATTAGTGAAGTTCGGCGGCAGGAGGACCAAGACCTTTGGTCAGGTGAATACAGGGTTATAAATACAAAATCAAATAGGAGTGATGCAGGAGTAGGTTTAATAATAAATAAAAAAAACATGAGTGCGGGTAAGCAATTACAAGCAGCATAGTGAACGCATTATTGTGGCCAGACACGAAGCCCATGCCTACTACAGCAGTACAAGTTTATACGCCAACTAGCTCTGCAGATGACGAAGAAATTGATGAAATGTATGATGAGTTAAAAGAAATTATTCAGGTAGTTAAGAGAGACGAAAATTTAATAGTCATGGGTGACTGGAATTCAAGAGTAGGAAAAGGGAGAGAAGGAAACATAGTAGATGAATATGTATTGGGCGTAAGAACTGAAGAGGAAGGCGTCTCGTAGAATTTTGCACAGAGCATAACATGATCATAGCTAACACTTGGTTCAAGAATCATAAAAGAAGGTTGTAAACATGGAAGAATCCTGGAGATACTAGAAGGTAACAGATAGATTATATAATGGTAAGACAGATATTTAAAACCAGGTTTGAAACTGTAATACAGTTCCAGGGGCAGATGTGGATTCTGACCACAATCTATTGGTTATGAACTGTAGATTAAAACTGAAGAAACTGCAAAAATGTGGGAAGTTAAGGAGATGGGACCTGGATAAACTGACTAAACCAGAGGTTGTACAGAGTTTCAGGGAGAGCATAAGGGAACAATTGACAGGAATGGGGGAAAGAAATACAGTAGAATGAGTAGCTCTGAGGGATGAAGGAGTGAAGGCAACAGAGGATCAAGTAGGTACAAACACTAGGGCTAGAAGAAATCCTTGGGTAACAGAAGAAATATTAAATTTAGTTGATGAAACGAGAAAACATAAAAATGCAGTAAATGAAGCAGGCAAAAAGGAATACAAACGTCTCAAAAATGAGATCGACAGGAAGTGCAAAATGGCTAAGGGTGGGGGGGGGGCTAGGACAAATGTAAGGATGTAGAGGCTTATCTCCCTAGGGGTAAGATTGATACTGCCTACAGTAAAATTAAAGAGACCTTTGGAGAAAAGAGGACCACTTGTATGAACATCAAAAGCTCAGAAGGAAACCCAGTTCTAAGCAAAGAAGGGACAGCAGAAAGGTGGAAGAAGTACATAGAGGGTCTACACAAGGGCGATGTACTTGAGGACAATATTATGGAAATGAAAGAGGATGTAGATGAAGATGAAATGGGAGATTCGATACTGGGTGAAGAGTTCGACAGACCACTGAAAGACCTGAGTCGAAACAAGGCCCCGGGAGTAGACAATATTTCATTAGAACCACTGACGGCCTTGGGTGAGCCAGTCCTGACAAAACTCTACCATATGGTGAGCAAGATGAAGGAGAGAGGCGAAATACCCTCAGACTTCAAGAAGAATATAATAATTACAATCTCAAAGAAAGAAGGTGTCGACAGATGTGAAAATTACCGAACTATCAGTTTAATAAGTCACAGCTGCAAAATACTAACTCGAATTCTTTACAGACGAATGGAAAAACTGGTAGAAGCCGACCTCGGGGAAGATCAGTTTGGATTCTGTAGAAATGTTGGAACACGTGAGGCAATACTGACCTTACGACTTATCTTAGTAGAAAGATTAAGGAAAGGCAGACCTACGTTTCCAGCATTAGTAGACTTAGAGAAAGCTTTTGACAATGCTGACTGGAATACTCTCTTTCAAATTCTGAAGGTGGCAGGTGTAAAATATATGGAGTAGAGAGGATATAAAATGTAGACTGGCAATGGAAAATGGCTCTGAACACTATGGGACTTAACTACTAAGGTCATCAGTCTCCTAGAACTTAGAACTACTTAAACCTAACTAACCTAAGAACATCACACACATCCATGCCCGAGGCAGGATTCGAACCTACGACCGTAGCGGTCGCGCGGTTCCAGACTGTAGCGCCTAGAACCGCTTGGCCACCCCGGCTGTCGGCAATGGAAAGGAAAGCGTTTCTGAAGATGAGAAATTTGTTAACACCGAGTGAAGATTTAAGTGTCAGAAAGTCGTTTCTGATAGTCGTTTCTGTAGTGTAGCCATGTATGGAAGTGAAACATGGACGATAAATAGTTTGGACAAGAAGAGAATAGAAGCTTTCGAAACGTTGTGCTACAGAAGAATGCTGAAGAGTAGATGAGTAGATCACATAAGTAATGAGGAGGTATTGAATAGAATTGGGGAGAAGAGGAGTTTGTGGCACAACTTGACAAGAAGAAGGGATCGGTTGATAGGACTTGTTCTGAGGCATCAAGGGATCACAAATTTAGCATTGAAGGGCAGCGTCGAGCGTAAAAATCGTAGAGGGAGGCCAAGAGATGAATACACCAAGCAGATTCAGAAGAAAACCTCCCGCAAAAACTTATGACTTGAAAGGATAATTGCAATCATAGTGACATATGATCAGCTGTGAAGATTACACGGTTCCACTGTGTTAAAGGTGTACCACACGATGTGCCACAACAACTGGATGAACGGAGCTGTATCGTGGGCCCCATAAAAAGGTTTAGCGTTGTTCTGATATCATTTCAAAGCAGCTGCACTACTGCGGGCTAAAGGACGTCTGACGCGATGTTATGTCGTATCCCGGGACTTTTGTCAAGTCAGCGTGAATAAATCATGCATATAGAAAACATTCCAGCTGAAACTGAAGAAATGTACCGGAGATATTCAATATAATTAGAAGAAAAAGTAACACGCAATTAAAATAAATAGAGGAGCTTACAGTAGCACAAACTTTAGTTCAAGGTACAATTTTCGATCCTTCCAACCCTCCTCCCGCCCTGCCACCATCAACCATTCCCGTCACCAGCTTCCCTCAGCGTTTCCAGGAGGTGAAGTTATTATACACAAGGATAAACTACATAATTTATGGGCAGTTACCGTCTCCTCAGATTCGCCCACTTCTATAATCATCGTACAGGTCCTGAATGCAAATTTAAATATCCGCATCCATGTTGTGAAGCCAAGAACTCTCGAGTCCCGGTATCCTAGTTTGGTACTGGTTTCACTTGTTTATAGAGGTCGTTTGATAAACGATATTTTAGTAACGAACTTTTCGGTTTACACAGTTAAATACACCACCTATACAATCAGAATGACTTTGACACCAGTCACTTGTATTTTGGACACTAGTGGAAAGAAATGCCAAACAGTCGTGTTATATATGTCATACTGATAGTATGTTGAACAATTTTGGCGTACAGAGTTTATTTCAGAGTTCCGTTACGCACTTTTCAGGTTACAAGCCACTATAATACGCTTCTTTCCTGGTTAGAAATATCGCCACTACCACTCAACGGCACGTAATTTTGTCATCACAAGTAAATAATGATACTTTTCACCCAGTGAAAATTACCTTTAAATGCCAATAGATTTTTGTACCTAATTAAAACGAAGTTATGAATTTAGTGGATGTGTGTAATATAACTAAAGTTAATTATGTTTAAAAGAAATTAGATTTCTTTGTATTTCCTATAACGTCGTGAACAGGACTATGGATTTACGACAAATATGGATAAGTCATGTCATAAATTTAATTGACCAACATGCGCAGTCAATCGGGAAAGAAAATCCCTTGATGTAGTTGCTACACATACTGAAATTCAATTCTATTTAATTTATTTACTTTTGGACTATTTGAGTGATTAGGTGCTGTTCCTTAATTTTGGTCGTGGCAACTCCAATGACTATTCCATCTGCATTCTCACTTGAATTGTGATTCCTGTGTGTATCTCGGCAGGTGGAAATAAATAATTTCAGAACCTTACAATAATACCTTCCTTAGACACGTCTCAGTATTAGACACTGTAGGCAGTTTGGTTTATGTTGTCAAAGCGCTTCACTAAATCGATTTCAAATGGCTGCAAGTCCTAGTCGACATCATTGCCACTGATCACTCAATTATCCCACGTGAGCTTCGAGGCAGGAATTCATTAATTACCCAGTGTCAATCATAATTCAATTTGCCGCTGAATATTGCAAACATTTATATTAACACACGTCATAAATTCCATATGAACCTCATCTGCATAGAGCTCAATGATACCATATTAGATCTGTAAAAATGCATTCAAAACACGCATAAAATTCAAGTGTAATAAAATATCAGCAGTACGTTTACAAGTCGTTTGTTGGCTCATATTTGCAAATCATTTCATATGGTCTTCGTTAACCGCCAGGGTTTCGACTACATTTTTTCGAATGGCTGATAGCGAATAGTAATTTTTTTAAAACTAGAGAAAACAAAGACCTTCTGAGTTCAACAATTTCCAGAATCTCGGAGACTAATCGTGTCTTCTTCATGGCACTGGCCTTGAAAAAATGGCTGCTAATTGGTAGCCAGAACAGGTTGGCGGGAAAAGACAAGATATTTGTTATAGTAAACTCCGTCTGCAAGGAATAATCAAACAAACACGAACACGTTTCATATCTTCATATTGCAAAACGATGTTTTACGTAATTAATATATCATATTACGTGACCTATTGCAGTGCGTATTTTGCATAGCAATTTGCTACCAATTGTTCGCTTGTAGTTGTTGTGGTCTTCAGTCCTGAGACTAGTTTGATGCAGCTCACCATCCTACTCCATCCTGCGCGAGCTTCTTCATCTCCCAGTACCTACTGCAACCTACATCCTTCTGAATCTGCTTGGTGTATTCATCTCTTGGTCTCCCTCTACGATTTTTACCCTCCACCTTGCCCTCCACTACTAAAATTGGTGATCCCTTGATGCCTCAGAACATGTCCTACCAACCGATCCCTTCTTCTAGTCAAGTTGTGCCACAAACTTCTCTTCTCCACAATCCTATTCAACACCTCCTCATTAGTTATGTTATCTACCCATCTAATCTTCAGCATTCTTCTGTAGCACCACATTTCGAAAACTTCTATTCTCTTTATGTCTAAACTATTTATCGTCCACGTTTCACTTCCATACATGGCTACACTCCATACAAATACTTTCGGAAACGACATCCTGACACTTAAATCTATACTCGATGTTAACAAATTTCTCTTCCTCAGAAACGCTTGCCTTGCCATTGCCAGTCTACATTTTATATCCTCTCTACTTCGACCATCATCAGTTATTTTGCTCCCCAAATAGCAAAACTCCTTTACTACTTTAAGTGTCTCATTTCCTAATCTAATACCCTCAACATCACCCGACTTAATTCGACTACATTCCATTATCCTCGTTTTGCTTTTGTTGATGTTCATCTTATATCCTCCCTTCAAGACAATATCCATTCCGTTCAGCTGCTCTTCCAAGTCCTTTGCTGTCTCTGACAGAATTACAATCTCATCGGCGAACCTCAAAGATTTTATTTCTTCTCCATGGATTTTAATACCTACTCCGAATTTTTCTTTTGTTTCCTTCACTGCTTGCTCAATATACAGATTGAATAACATCGGGGAGAGGCTACAACACTGTCTCACTCCCTTCCCAACCACTGCTTCCCTTTCATGCCCCTCAAGTCTTATAACTGCCATCTGGTTTCTATACAAATTGTAAATAGCCTTTCGCTCCCTATATTTTACCCCTGCCACCTTCAGAATTTGAAAGAGAGTATTCCAGTCAATATTGTCAAAAGCTTTCTCTAAGTCTAGAAATGCTAAAAACGTAGGTTTGCCTTTCCTTAATCTAGCTTCTAAGATAAGCCGTAGGGTCAGTATTGATTCACGTGTTCCAGTATTTCTACGGAATCCAAACTGATCTTCACCAATGTCGGCTTCTACTAGTTTTTCCATTCGTCTGTAAAGAATTCGCGTTAGTATTTTGCAGCCGTGACTTATTAAACTGATAGTTCGGTAATTTTTACATCTGTCAACACCTGCTTTCTTTGGGATTGGAATTATTATATTCTCCTTGAAGTCTGAGGGTATTTCGCCTGTCTCATACATCTTGCTCACCAGATGGTAGAGTTTTGTCAGGACTGGCTCACCCAAGGCCGTCAGTAGTTCTGATGGAATGTTGTCTACTCCCGGGGCCTTGTTTCGACTCAGGTCTTTCAGTGCTCTGTCAAACTCTTCACGCAGTATCATATCTCCAATTCCATTTTCATCTACATCTTCTTCCATTTCGATAAAATTGTCCTCAAGTACATCGCCCTTGTGTAGACCCTCTATATACTTCTTCCACCTTTCTGCTGTCCCTTCTTAGCTTAGAACTGGGTTTCGATCTGAGCTCTTGATATCATACAAGTGGTTCTCTTTTCTCCAAAGTCACTTTAATTTTCCTGTAGGCAGTATCAATCTTACCCTAGTGAGATAAGCCTCTACATCCTTACATTTATCCTCTAGCCAACTCTGCTTAGCCATTTTGCACTTCCTGTCGATCTCATTTTTGAGACGTTTCTATTCCTTTTGCCTGCTTCATTTACTGCATATTTATATTTTCACCTTTCATCAATTAAATTCAACATTTCTTCTGTTGCCCAAGGATTTCTGCTAGTCCTCCTCTTTTTACCTACTTGATCCTCTGCTGCCTTCACTACTTCATTCCTCAAAGCTACCCATTCTTCTTCTACTATATTTCTTTCCGCCATTCTTGTCAATTGTTCCCTTATGCTCTCCCTGAAACTCTGTGCAACCTCTGGTATAGTCAGTTTATCGAGGTCCCATCTTCTTAAATTCCCACCTTTTTGCAGTTTCTTCAGTTTTAATCTACAGTTCATAAGCAATAGATTGTGGTCAGAATCCACATCTGCCCCTGGAACTCAGTTTCAAACCTGGTTCCTAAATCTCTGTCTTACCATTATACAATCTATCTGAGTCTGTTGGTATCTCCAGGTTTCTTCCATGTATACAACCTTCTTTTAAGATTCTTGAACCAAGTGTTAGCTATGGTTAAGTTGTGTTCTGTGCAAAATTCTACCAGGCGGTTTCTCTTTCATTTCTTAGCCTCAATCCATATTCACCTACTACGTTTCCTTCTCTCCCTTTTACTACTACGGAATTCCAGTCACCCATGACTATTAAATTTTCGTCTCCCTTCACTATCTGAATAATTTCTTTTATTTCATCATACATTTTTCAATTTCTTCGTCATCTGCAGAGCTAGTTGGCGTATAAACTTGTACTACTGTAGTAGGCGTGGGCTTCGTGTCTATCTTGGCCACAATAATGCGTTCACTATTCTAGTACCTTCCGCCGCGGAAGTCGAACACGCGCCAGAACAAGTGGACGTGGTCAGCCCATAGAAGCCTCCGCCTCCGCGGCGGCTATTCCGCGCAGCGGCTCTCGCGCAGCGAGGGCGCCACCGCTACGCCACGTGCAGACAGCGGCCAATAGCCATTCCCTCCAGTTTCGTATATAGGGACCCGCTCTGCCCTAGTCCAGTCAGTGTGGTACTCGCTGTGGATTTCGTTTCTATCTCGGCGGTAATGCGTTCTGGTCGTTGCTCGTTGTTGACACTTGCCTGGCTCTGGTTCCGAGTGGATTTACGTTTGGTGTTTGGTGTTGTGGTTTCCACAAGCCTCTGTTGTTTATCTCTTCCTTGTTGTGTCGGTCATAGTTGGTCGTGGTCGGTTGTTGTCAGTTGTCGTTGGTCTGTCGTCTGACTCGTCCTGTGTTTACCCGGTGGTGCATGCTCCACCGCCGGCGGCTTCCCCGCCTGGCGGCTCCGATCCGCAGCCCAAGGCGTTCCCGCTGTTGGTTGTGGTTACTACAACTATGTTGTTTGTAGTAGTTTACCCGCATTCCTATTTTGTTATTCATTATTGAAACTACTCCTGCATTACCCCTATTTGATTTTGTATTTATAACCCTGTAGTCACCTGATCAGGAGTCTTGTTCCTCCTGCAACCGAACTTCACTAATTCCCACTATATCTAACTTTAACCTATCCATTTCCCTTTTTAAATTTTCTAACCTACCTGGCCAATTAAGGGATCTGACATTCCACGCTCCGATCCGTAGAACGTCAGTTTTCTTTCTCCTGATAACGACGCCCTCTTGAGTAGTCCCCGCCCGGAGATCCGAATGGGGGACTATTTTACCTCCGGAATATTATACCCAAGAGGACGCCATCATCATTAACCATACAGTAAAGCTGCATGCCCTCAGGAAAAATTACAGCTGTAGTTTCCCGTTGCTTTCAACCGTTCGCCGTACCAGCACAGCAAGGTCGTTTTGGTTAGCGTTACAAGGCCAGGTCAGTCAATCATCCAGACTGTTGCCCCTGCAACTACTGAAAAGGCTGCTGCCACTCTTCAGGAGCCATACGTTTGTCTGACCTCTCAACAGATTGCCCAGGAAATAGAAGGATGTCTAAAAACCACCTTGGCATTCCAGCTAAGTGTTGCACCGTACACTGACGCATCGTAATTCCATATTTTAGAAAATAGCGTGTGGATTCTACTTGAAGTTGCTTTAGTTACAACATGCGGTGCTATTATGGGTGGCTGTGATGTATTCACCTGAAGTATCACTTGAATTTGCTGTTATTGTCTTATCCCAATCGGGAAGTCGATGTACTGCATTGCATGTACTATGTACGGCATATATACTGAGTATATTTTAGTTTACAACAGAAATTGGCACACGTAAAAATGTACGATAATAGAATCAATAGCTATACAATTTACATAAGTACTTAATGGGAACAGTTTTCGAGGTATCTGACTGTGTGGTTACAAGTCGTCACCGATATCAGTTTGAATTATTTCGCTAGCTGTTACAAATTTATTTGAAATGTAAACTTTTTAATGAATTTCCCTTATAACTGGTCTCAAATGTCATCTGTTATCTACCTGAACAAGAAATAAACTACTAATTCAATAAGTTGCATCCCGAAAGATAAGGTATACGCACTTGTATACCCACTCTTCGGAACAGCTCGAAAGCTCAACAAGAATGCGCAATTTAGTCCCGCAGTTCTTCAACCATAACAGTAGGAATGCTGTACAATGCATAATTGACGTGACACCACGTGGAAAAGGCCTTTGGATTGAGGTCAGTTCATCTGGTAGGGGAAGGTGCAGACCCTGCTCCAACCACACAGTCGTCTTACATGAGTCGCAAAATGGGTCACACCCGCACCATGTGTGCAGGACATTCTCAAAAGTTCTTGAAGGGACCGTCCTCACGAAATCATAGACGAAACTGAAGGTGCCTCCGTCCATCGGCTGCTCTTGGAAGAATTGTATATCAATCAGACAATCACCTATTTCCCGTAACCGTACAAAGACAAACTTTGCTGGTATGCTGAGGAGCCCGTGAATTTAAGTCACTCATAAAATGAGTGTTATGGATACTAAAATTATACTCGTATACAGTATGTTAAATCTATTTTGATACAGGTGGTATTACTGCAAGCGGAACCTGTGGTCTAATTGCACAGCTTGAGATCTTGGCTTTTAGCGTAGGCAACAAAATCATCCGCTATCTGTTGGCTCTTCTATGCATTACACTGTTACCACTCAGAAGGATTACAGGTGTCCTAGTGTTTTCTAGCAAGTTGCACAGATGGCAGTTCTCACACGTGGACATTGTACTCAACTGACATATTAATGGAGGGGAACTTGCAACGGCGGTCTGCCATCGAAAATGTAAGAAGTACTGGTCGTTTTGCTGCAGGTTTCAATGTCTCTCCACGAGTCATCCACAAGCTGTGGACACCTTACAGCGACACATGGTGAGTTGGAAAATCCCACTTGAAGAACGATATCTGTCCATTTCTACGTTCCTGCGTCATAAGTTTACCACCAGAGCACTAAAAGGCGGTCACAGGAGGGCCACTGGAGCCGCTGTGTACGACCAGACTGTAATGAACAGTCACGAGAAAGGACGTTACGATCCAGTTGTAGTGTCCGAGTAGCCCAGTTGACACGACATCTGGCTGGTCATCCACAGATTTGCCATTCCCATGCCAAATGGATACTTTGTGTTGTGTACATAGTTCCGCGTAGTCAGTGCGTACACAACTTTCCCACTAGAGCGCACCCCGCTAAGCACAACAGCGCAAGCGCAGCGCTCGTCCGTCTCCGCACTACGAGATGGCGCTGCCAGAAAGACGCAGCAAATTCTGCTTCCGCCGATCCGAGTATTAATATGTAACTCAGCCAATGAGATTGCTGCTAACGTAGAACCTTTTCTCCTCGCGGATCACACTCGCGCAGTGATACATGAACGTGCGAGGTATTATAACGAGTGTACAGACCTCCGATTAGTCAGTCTGCATTTGTCTGCACCAGTCTGTACCAGTCTGCATTTGTCTGCATTAATCTATAGTCAAGTTTCCGTCTTCGCCTAATAAGATTATCATATTCGTGTACATAGCCATGAAGATAAATGTATAGACACTTTTGTCAAGTATCAGAGATATATGTGAGAATAAGATTAACGTATCAGTGCCAAAGTAACTTCAGATTGTCAATTGTAAATAGCATCCAGAACCAAGTTAAGTAATTTTTATGCTTGTTATTATTTTCATAAATGTGTGTGAAAATTAATCAAGTTCTGTTTAGAGTTGGTCACCGTCAATCTGCTACTCTAAGCGTGCAAGTGGCATTTCTATCGTCTGACATAACGGCGGAAGGTGAACACGCCACGATAAGACCACGAGACATATTGCTGACACTCGCTTACTTCGTTAGAGCGACAAGTCAAATAATCTGATGGTGTGTGTACTGAAGGTCTTACAGTACGCACACCACACTTTGTCAGTAACGAAACGTGTGATTCGCTGACGAGCCCAGATATCCTCTGATACCAAGGTGATGCCTGAGTTCATTTGCGGTGACCCGTGGTGAACAGTACCTCCCAAATGTTGTCAGAAAATTGACAGAATTCCAAAGTTGTTGGATGTTGTGTGGTTGATTCAGTGTTAACAGTCATATGGATCTTGTCACTGTGCATCATAGCCTTATAGCCAGGCAGTACATCGAACAGATCATTCTGACCACGTGGTGGGTGATGGCTGCTGCAAACTCCTTGTAAGGGCAAGGGCTGTATGGCGGTTTTCAGCAGTGTTGTCTCGGAAATCGCGAACTCTCGCCTATGTGTCAGCGTGTGTGTATGTGTGTGTGTGTGTGTGTGTGTGTGTGTGTGTGTGTGTGTGTGTGTGTGTGTGTTTGTTTGGCGCTGATTGCCACACATTGGCGAGGTTATCAGCGCCCTTTCACTCATTGAAACTAACGGATGTGGATAAAATCGCTAAACTTGCCGCACACAGTGAGTAGAAATTTTCCAAAAATGCACCCATTCAATCACTCCCACCTCACTGGCATTAGTCACACAGTCACTGTCTCACACGCCTGAGCACAAACGAGAAAAGACGGAAGGTCCTGGAGGAAGGATAACAGAGATGTAAAAGCACAGGAGAGCTAAAAGAAAGAAACATGGAAATGTAACTGGCTGTTCACTAAAAGTGAACCAGTCACCATGTTAACACACTAAAATCTCGTCCTAAGATTTTCAGAAACAAAGAAAACAATATACTGAAATGTGGTCCACAGTGATCTTAACGCCGCAAGCACCCTGCATTGGAAGGTCCTCTCACCAGAGCAAGAAGCCCAGAGTCAGATGATTGTGGCCTGTGCGAAGACCAGTGAGGACGACCTCGTCCCTCCTTCGTGGCCGAAGTAGGTACGCCACGGCCGTGTAGAGTGCTTTTGCTAGACGTAACTCATTATCCGTCACTTCCAGCACTTACCCTCCCATCGACGCATGATTCTGTGTTTCAACAGCGAGGTGATAGCATACAGGTGGATGGCACACTGAAATAACCGAGGATCACGAGACGCCCACATAGCTGCAACATTCGCCCTTTCATTCCCCGTAACACTTAGGCGCCCCGGTACTCAGCAGACAGACACCTCCTTCCTCAGCCATTGACGGTGCCCTTGATATTCTGGACTGCTTTATCTGTCGGAAACAAGCGTCCGCGATAGTGAAGGATACTCAGAGTATCGGAACAAACAAGAAATTTAACACTCGAAACACGTCTCATCTGCTCCAGTGATCGCAAGATAGCCTATTACTTTGCATCGAAGACAGTAAAGTCTCGAGGCAGTCGGACCTTGAGCAAACGATCAGGGAAAACAACAGATCAACCAACAGAGTCCCTCTGTTTTGACACATCCGTAAAGACAGTAGTGGAGTTGTGGTGTTCACATAAAATGTTATAAAATAATGTATTAAAAACATATGCAGGAGAGCAATGTTAAATATGAGGCGGAACTGTGGGCCCCATGGAAAAAGGGTGACCCGGCTGAGTCACTCAATTTGACCCTTAGTCTGATCACGAGGTGTGGCCATTAATTGCACGCGTTGATCACGTAGGCTGACGTGAGAATCAATGAACTATACTTGACGGGATTCATCTGGAACATGTTAGGTGATTATAAAGTTAGTAGACAGGATAACAATTAAATACTTGGCTTTAAATGGTTCAAATAGCTCTGAGCACAATGGGAATTAACTGCTGAGGTCATCAGTCCCCTAGAACTTAGAACTACTTAAACCTAACTAACCTAAGGACATCACACACATCCATGCCCGAGGCAGGATTCGAACCTGCGACCGTAGCGGTCGCCCGGTTCCAGACTGTAGCGCCCAGAACCGCTCGACCACTCCGGCCGGCACTTAGCTTTAATTCAGCATCAGCGGTGAAAGTCGATCTTGACTTGGTATAATAATATTTACAAGTGCAGTTATAGACTGAACTGCGAATACTTCTTTACAATTCTGATTGATTGACACATGTAGATCAATTGTCAATGCATATACTGCATGTGACATCTGGCTAGGAAGTAGCTATTAACTTAGCTGAAAGCTATGCTAACTAGAGTCTCTGCAAATGAGATCTCTGAAGCTATAACAAGTGAACCATTCCTATTAATGTCGGCTGTAGAACTCTGCAGTGCGCTAGATTGTCTCGTAAGACCAGCCGATTGGCGGCACTCGGTGTGCTAGCGTCGACAGTGGCGACTCGCGGGTCCGATGTGTCCTGACGGACCGCGGCCGATTTGAAGCCTACAACCTAGCAAGCGTGGTGCCTTGCTGTGACACCACAAGGAATCCCTCCTGTACTATATAAAATCCAAAATTACTCTGGGCCTCTCCTGCGGTAACCGGGGGGGGGGGGGGGGGGGGGAGGGGGGTTAGAAATGCGGTTGGTTTTGGTGTTGTAGTAGATTCACACCAAGTGACTTCAGCACATCCAGCATGCTGATCCCCAATGGACTTGTTGTTCATGGACGATTGGAGAAAAAGCATTCCAGAGGTGGACAAGCAACAGTACGGGATTCGGAGCTGCGAGTAACATACCTGCCTGACGCACCACGAGGACTTACCGCTAGATCGTAAGTCATGGTACACCAGCCACATCACACAGACTTGCTACGGGGCTGGTCCTGTAAGCACCTGTGTCCGCCTGATCTCTTCATGGTGGACAGCATCTACAAATAACAAGGTCTCGTTGATCCATTCACTGTGCACCCATAGTCTAGCCGCGAATACACGAAAGCTCTGTAAGACTGGAGGTGACACGCTGTAACTACTGCCCGTGACCAGTGGCTAAGGTACCTTATGATATTCAGTGCCTTCAGGGTACTGGCTTTCAGGCCTCTCACGTGTAGTAAGCACCACAATTTGGAGTCAAAAATGAGGACTAGAAACCTCACTGTGTCTTTAAAACGTAAAATGGTTTGCCTCGTATGTAAGCTAGGTACATGAAAGATACGTCGAGAACGATTAAAATGAACACACACGGACTTACCTACAGAAAACCGAAAACCCAACTTTTCACGCCAGTTTGTTTTCGACACCTGTCCGACATTTCAGTTCTTTTTACACAAACGACCAAGGAAGTAGCGATGTTTTGTTGTGTGCTTAGTTTTGACAGATACACTGATGAGCAAAACATTATGACCACCTGCTTAATAGCTTGTTTTTCAGTCTTTGGGACAAAATACGTCACTGGTCTGCATATCAGTGATCCGAGAGTTTTCTGGTAGGTTTGAGGAGGTATGTAAGATTAGAGTATACGCGCAGGTCATGTAATGGACGTAAATAAAGGGCCGCTGATATGAGTAAGCGAAATGGTGCCCGATAGACATAGAGATGGATTCTATGAAGTTTACATCAGACAGCTGCAGGTGGTTTGCAGCTTTTGGCGTGTCTTCGATTGGTTACTGATAGAATACAGATAGTTGCGACTAGTCACTATCTCACAAAAGATTACTGTGTGCAAACCACGATTGAAATTTGAAAAAAAGTAATATGTTAAAGATTCTGTGTAGTTAGCAGTAATTTTGTACACCAAAAAATGTTTCAATGAATTTCGGTTGCAGAATAAAAACGGTCGCCAGTTCCCTAACGAGCAAAAGTTAAATTTCTTACATGGCTATAATAACTTTGAAATCATGCAAATACTGCTCACGAATGACAATCAAGTAACTGAACGGAATATACTCGCGCGAGCTTAGATGTACGAAACGTGTTTTACCATGAACACTAAAGACATTAATTTTTATTTCAGTTATGATAATCATTGTTATGAAAATCTATAATATGCAACAACTAGCAGTACTTCATAGAAACTGTACTATACTACCAAACTCACGATAATGTTTGTATGTTTACACAATCGTGAATAAGTTTGTTTACTGCTCTTGCTAATTACTTTTGAACTGATGCCGCATAAACTTTCATTCATGAGTTCAACTCTTTATAAATGGTAATGTTGCGTAAACATATTCACAAAATGTCATTTGCAGAACGCAATGTAAAATGATAAAATTACTTTGACTACTACTGTTGTCATAGAAATATGAATTGCATTTAAATCAATTTCAATGTGAACTGAATATTAGTCGAACACTATATGAAAACTATAACTACTACTGCGTTTTGTTCATCATCATCATCATCTAAGACTGATTATGCCTTTCAGCGTTCAGTCTGGAGCATAGCCTCCCTTATACAGTTCCTCCATGATCCCCTATTCAGTGCTAACATTGGTGCCTCTTCTGATGTTAAACCTATTACTTCAAAATCATTCTTAACCGAATCCAGGTACCTTCTCCTCGGTCTGCCCCGACTCCTCCTACGCTCTACTGCTGAATCCATGAGTCTCTTGGGTAACCTTGCTTCTCCCATGCGTGTAACATGACCCAACCATCTAAGCCTGTTCGCCCTGACTGCTACATCTATAGAGTTCATTCCCAGTTTTTCTTTGATTTCCTGCTTGTGCACACCCTCCTGCCATTGTTCCCATCTACTAGTACCTGCAATCATCCTAGCTACTTTCACATCCGTAACCTCAACCTTATTGATAAGGTAACCTGAAACCACCCAGCTTTCGCTTCCATACAACAAAGTTGGTCGAAAGATTGAACGGTGCACAGATAACTTAGTCTTGGCACCGACTTCGTTCTTGCAGAAGAGAGTAGATCGTAGCTGAGCGCTCACTGCATTAGCTTTGCTACACCTCGCTTCTAGTTCTTTCACTATGTTGCCATCCTGTGAGAATATGCACCCTAAGTACTTGAAACCGTCCACCTGTTCTAACTTTGTTCCTCCTATTTGGCACTCAATCCGTTTATATCTCTTTCCCACTGACATTACTTTCGTTTTGGAGATGCTAATCTTCATACCATAGTCCTTACATTTCTGATCTAGCTCTGAAATACTACTTTGCAAACTTTCAATCGAATCTTCCATCAAAGCTAAGTCATCCGCATATGCGGGACTGCTTATTTTGTGTCCACATATCTTAATCTCACCCAGCCAGTCTATTGTTTTCAACATATGATCCATAAATAATATGAACAACAGTGGAGACAGGTGGCAGCCTTGTCTTACCCCTGAAACTACTCTGAACCATGAACTCAATTTACCGTCAACTCTAACTGCTGCCTGACTATCTATGTAAAGACCTTAAATTGCTTGCAAAAGTTTGCCCCCTATTCCATAATCTCGTAGAACAGACAATAACTTCCTCCAAGGAACTCGATCATATGCCTCTTCGAGATCTATAAAGCATAGATACAATTCCCTGTTCCACTCGTAACACTCCTCCATTATTTGCCGTAAGCTAAAGATCTGGTCCTGACAACCTCTAAGAGGCCTAAACCCACACTGATTTTCATCGAATTTGTCCTCAATTAATACTCGCACTTTCCTTTCAACAATACCTGAGAAGATTTTACCCACAACGCTGATTAAAGAGATATCTCTGTAGTTGTTACAATCTTTTCTGTTTCCATGTTTAAAGATTGGTGTGATTACTGCTTTCATCCAGTCTGATGGAACCTGCCCCGACACCCACGCCATTTCAGTTATCCTCTGTAGCCATTTAAGACCTGACATTCCACTGTATTTGATGAGTTCCGACTTAATTTCATCCACCCCAGCCGCTTTATTGCACTGCAATCTATTGACCATTTTCTCCACTTCCTCAAATGTGATCCTATTTCTATCATCATTCCTATCCCATTGTACATCGAAATTATTACAATAGTTAAATGATTGAAAACGAATTGTGAATTTGACTGAATCTGCTTCCTTGTCACAATTTACTTCAGTAACCGTTTTGCTCGGAAGTAGGATCCTCATGATGTTAACGGCTTTAGTCAATAATGTTTCACATACAAAGTACATACTTTGACAAAACACCCTGTAATGTTCCAAAAAAGTTACTATTACGCTGGCATGCCTATTAGACAGCTATAAAAATACTGGGTGGATCTTACTTTGCAATTAGTTGCTCGTGGTGCGATGTAACGTTCATTATGAAATTCATTAATAGAAACAGGCTCTCCTTGATTAGCGAGCAGCTTGTATAAATTTCAGCCACACAGTTTTCGTTAATTACAAGATCTTCTTGCGGCCATGTAGTGTGCTATACATGCGCTCGCTCGCTTACATTTTGCTTTGCTACATACTGTACACAGTTTACTGCCTAATCTCTATTTGGCAAGCGCCATCGAGCACACACGCTTTTATCACACCACATATACTTCGCAATTAATTTCTGTTCTCATTTTTACCATTGCGCTCTGTCGTGCCAAACATCTTACTGTTACATAAAGATATTCTTTGCGTTTCGTACAATATAAATTTACCTGACATTGCCAAGTGTTTACTACGACGATTTGACGCAGTTATTTCTTACTTGTTCGTCGAGCATATATTAGATTTTCGTAAGCACTACTTGTTGACAATATTCACAAATACAAGACGTTACTAACAATGGTTTTAAACTCATGAAATTAAGTAGCGCAGATGTACGCGAGGCCCTGGGTTGGAGTGTTCCAAATTTTTTCTGCAGTAGTGAAGATGAACAAGTGCTCATACCTTTTAAGGTATGCACTTTAGAACCCATGTTTACTGGACTATTTTTGCTTTGGTCAGTACTACCACCTCTAAAAATGGTTCAAATGGCTCTGAGCACTATGGGACTCAACTGCTGAGGTCATTAGTCCCCTAGAACTTAGAACTAGTTAAACCTAACTAACCTAAGGACATCACAAACATCCATGCCCGAGGCAGGATTCGAACCTGCGACCGTAGCGGTCTTGCGGTTCCAGACTGCAGCGCCTTTAACCGCACGGCCACTTCGGCCTGCTACTACCACCTCTGCAAATATGGAAAGCAAAGAGTTTTCAGTAGAAGAGGCATGTCTCACAGTAGCGAAAGTGAACCAGTAAATCTTGTTGATGAACCTTACAAAAATTTTACACAGCTTGCATTCGACAGGTCCTTGGTACATTTGAGGAGGTATGTGGCACCAGAGGAGGCATAGGTCAATAAATTCCCGCAGATTACAGGTCTGTGGTTTGTGGACCCGGATCACAGTGAAGAGACGGTTCCCAATAGAAACATAGCAACGTGTTGCAAAACAGTCTGTCAAACACTCAGCGTAGGCTTATTTTTTGGTTTTCAAATCATATATGAAACCAACAGACCCACACCGAAGTACATGAGTATAACGTTTGGAAATTATCCATATCGAAATATTAAGAAAGGCGCAACGACATTACATACGATAACCTTAGAAAGAAAATTAGTTACTGAGATAAATTCAACGAGGACACCAACGTGCTTGACAGCTTCATTAGCAGCAGCCGCAAACCTTGAATGCATCTACACCAGTGAATTTTACCTATTAACTCCAAGGATAACATACATACAGAGGTATACCGACAATCTTTCTTTCCACGAACAATACGAGACTGGAACAGAAAGGGGAACAGATAGAGGTACTCAAGGTACCCTCCACCACACACCGTCAGGTGGCTTGCGGAGTATGGATGTAGATGTAGATGAAACGTCCCGGTGTCAAGTTTTACAAAATTTAGAAAAATACGACTGAGTAAACTCTTGTTGGCGGTATATCTATCTGTAAACAACAAAACAAAGAAATGATTCAGCTTTCTGACCCCTACTTAAGATTCCATATCAGCCTGCGGCTACACATCTAGGACATTTCGTACTCAAGCAAACACTCTATACGAACATTTGGGTCCCGACACTTTCCGTTTAGTGGTTACGGTGGTAGGGAAGGCAAGCGATAACCTCATCCCACTCTGTTCGCGCATGATGGCAGCAAGTGAGCAATTCTTCCAGTTATATTTATAGGCTATTTTGCCGATCAGGTACACTTCATGATGGCTGGATCGGAAATGATTTAGAAACGGACGTGTCCCATAAGCAGCTACCGTATTTATCCGACGGCGGACTAACTGATTCCCATTAGCTGGCATCTTATTTTTTCATAGCCCCATAAGCTATCAACAGTGCCATAACATTTCCCTTACAGTTTTATATGTCTATCTGCACCCAAGCAGCAAGTATGCTTAGAATGTTTGGCTCTTTAGTATTCTCATTTGTACCGGGTAATGGTTGTATTGGACAGCTTTTCTACGTGTTCTTTTCTTTAGTTTTGTTTGTCCATTGAATCTTTTTGCTGTAGTTTCCTCGTTGTTTCTCATTTTAAAGTAAGTTTATCTTAGAAAACCCTTTTAACCTCTCTAACACATGGAATATCTTAAGGTTGGAAGAGTAAAACTGAGCGCTCAGTTTAGAGTGGAATGCCTCAGAGCATTTAGTAGTCCATTCAGAGCTACTACTGAAGTCGGTATCTACAAGATTGTAGGTGTGAATAATTAAAAAATCATCTAGATATTCAACGTTATGTTCGTGGGATATTAGGTCTTCGACGAAGCAATCTCCAGTATGGTCAGGGGTGGAGAGGCAGTTCAATCAAAGTTTTCAGAAGTCTTCCCATTTGAGCCGTGCACGGCTCGTGTTCATGCCATATATTTTTTGTCATCTTCTATCACGGTACTGCCGCCTCGTTTTCTTATTCCATTTACTGGTGTCACTGTCTTCCTTTACTTCTCCGTGAGCGGCAGCAGCAGCGCCTATCGATAAGTGCACTGTCGTACCATCGCTGGAGCGACCGATAGTGTTTCTTAGTTGTCATGTTTCTGGCAGTCAGTTGGAGACGGACCAGCAATGCAGTCGGGATGCAGCAGCAGTGAAGTCGAGGACGGAGCGCCGGTGAGGCGCCGACAGCCAGTGCTCGGCGACCGCTGGTGACACACGTGAACTGTCCGACGCAGGCAGATTGTAGCGGTACGATCCTTGGTTGGCCATTCGGTTGGTCGTCTCATCGGCCGACGTATATTTGGCCCTTTCACCGTTTCCGGGCCTGGGCAGTTGGTAGGTTGGCGTGGAGCAGCGAGGAAATCTCCACGTAGTATGGCCGAGGCCGCTGGCGGCGTCCACGCACTGTCGGAGTGTGTGGTGCTGTTCCCATTGCTACGAGGTCAGTGGCTCACCGATCCTGGACACGAAAGTTGAGTATTCCCTTAATCTACCAGCAAGTCATGACTGTTCACAATGTGTCGTGTGGATTTCGTTGTGGCTGTTGGGACATTCCGCGAGCACCAACATGTGTCAAGTTGGAAAATTTTAGCCACCTTCCGGTGGAGTGTAACTGTGCTTGGTTATTTTTAATTGAAGTGCACCAGCGGAAGCTTCTGCCTTGTGGCCGTTAACGTTCTGGTTACCTGCCCTGGCAGTGAATTTTCCTCATCGTGTTGTCTCTGTCCAGCACGGCATGTAGTTTGACAGCTCAATGTGTACTTGATTGTGGGCTGCAATAGCCTCTACGTTGTTCCATTGAACTCTCTGTTGTGTGCTGGTCGGGTGGAGCGGACGTTAGCTTGGCGGTGAGTCCGTTGACTGTCTGTCGGTTGGGTTGTCGTCGGATCGAGAATGGTTGGGCCGACTCCCTGTCTCACCTAAGCGAGCATTAGTGTTAGAATTCCAGGTCGACCCTCCGACACTTCTGAGCGCCGTTGGGTGTCCTGCCTTTCCTTATTTGTTCTTGTTGTTGGTATTTGTAAGGCTTCTAGCCTATTTTTAAATTAAGGATGTTTTGTCCTTAAGGCGTAAGACTGTTTGGGCCTTCAGCCTAATTTAAAGAGCAATTCTAGGTAAGGCCTTTGGCTTTTTCAAAAATTTAATTTTGTTGAGTCTTAAGTAATGGGCCTTCAGCCGATTTTTAAATTAAAGTTGTTTTACTCTTAATGTGTGAGATTGTTTGGGTCTTCAGCCTAATTGAAAGAACTTTTAAGAACTGTTAAATTTCTGCTTTTGGTTTGAGTCTTAAGTTATTGGCTTTCAGCTGATTTTAAATTAAAGTGGTGTTGCCCTTAAGGCGCGAGATTGCATGGCGCATTCAGCCGTTAATTAATGCTGAGTTTTTTTTGTTTTCTTCGCTCTTGTAGTGGTTCTTCATCTAATTCTGGTGAGTTATTCGCTACTTTGGAAGTTTATGTAATCGAGTCACAGTAGTGTTTTCCGTTATTCGAACCAAATCCTGAGTTCGGAGAGCGTCAGTATCACCGTTACCTAACTCGTAGCGTATATGTTTGGAGGCGCAGCCATACAAACTGACTCTTTGCTGTTTTAATGAAGGACTAATTGCGAACCGACAAAAAAGTTAAAGAATTTAATTTCACAAAACTCTTACATGTTCGCCTCGTACGCTAGGACCTGTGAACTAGTTCTGTCGATAAAATATGGATATATCGACATTTCCTCCTAAAAGCATCTATAATTATTGGCGACATTTCCTCAATGACGTGTCGATACCGAAGTGGTAATATCGAGAGCCTATTTTTTAAATTTTTTTCGCGTTTTTCAATAAATATTTGAAGTTATTTTTTTGAAATTGTTGTACAACATAATCTTACGTTCAATGTGTGAAGGAGTCTTGCTACTTTTTGAGATTTCATCACGTCCATCCTTTCTCCTTGACTGTGTGAAACAAATATAGGTGGCACAAAAGAAGAAGTAGGATTGTACTGGTGGGTGGAAGTGTGAATGGAATAGCAAGATATCCTATGTGAAGAAAAAGCACACTAGTTGCGTTTAAAAACAATTTTTGAGGCAACTGGTGTGTTATCCCTTCACATCAGCAGTCTTCAAAAACAGTTGCTGAAAATGATGAACAAAAATGTAAGTGATAACGTTGGTCTATTCGCTGGGCGGAGACGTGTGAGGTGAAATGCTGACGCAATTGGCGCTCGGTGGTCCCTACAGAAACTGCAAAGTTTAGCTTCACCACGCAATTTTGACAGTACAACTGCAAGGTCGCTGGCGGTGGCGGAAATGGAAAGAAAGAGGGAAGTGATCCAGACAAATCCGATGCGTGACGAACCCGAACGACGAGCCCATCCGACACCTTTAACTGTGTCACTGACCGGCAGTTACCACAGTTAGCAAAGCGGATATCAGCAAATGACAACGTGCATCGTTTTCCTTTCAATTCTTGCTCTGTTGGAGATACGCAAGCTGCTAGCTCATTGATGTACAGAATACCGCCGGCCGGAGTGGCCTAGCGGTTCTAGGCGCTTCAGTCTGGAACCGCGCGACCGCAACGGTCGCAGGTTCGATTCCTGCCTCGGGCATGGATGTGTGTGATGTCCTTAGGTTAGTTAGGTTTAAGTAGTTCTAAGTTCTAAGGGACTGATGACCTCAGAAGTTGAGTCTCATAGTGCTCACAAGGGAACCTCCCCTATCTGTGACCTTTATTGTGAATAGAGTCTGCAGATTTAAACGTCATGTACGATACGCCAATTTTTCACACGTCTCAAAGCACGTTATACACTGAATCGCCGACGTAACTAGTACAGACAAGCACATTCAAATACAGAGGTACGTTAACAGGCAGAATACGCCGCTGCGGTCGGCAACGCCTATATAGGACAAGGGTCTGGCGCAGTTGTTAGATCGGTTTCTGCTGCTGTAATGGCAGCTCATCAAGATTTAAATGAGTTTGAACGTGGTGTTACAATCTGCGTACGACCGATGGGACACAGCATTTCCAAGGTGCGAGTATACCGTGAATATCAGGAATCCGGTAAAACATCAAATCTCCGACATTGCTGCGGCCGTAAAAAGATCCTGCAAGAACGGGACAAACGACAACTGAAGAGAATCGTTCAACGTGACAGAAGTGCAGCCTTCCACAAACTGCTGCAGATTTCAATGCTATGCCGTCAGCAAATGTCAGCTTGCGAACCATTCAACAAAACATCATCGATATTGGCTTTTGGAGCGAAGGTCCTCTCATGTACTCTTGATGACTGGACAGCACAAAGCTTGGCGCCTCACCCGGACACGTCAACAGCGGCATTGGATTGTTGAAGATTGGAAACATGTTGCCTGGTCGGTCGAGTCGTTTCAAATTGTGTCGAGCGGATGGACGTGTACGCGTATGGAGACAACCTCATGAATCCATGGACCCTGCATGTCAGCAGGTGACTCTTCAAGCTGGTGGAGGCACTGTAATGGTGTGCGGCGTGTGCAGATGGAGTGATATGGGATCTCTGATACATCTAGATACAACTCCGACAGGTGTCACGTACGTAAGCATCCTGTCTAATCACCTGCATCCATTTACGTCCATTGCGCATTCCGAGGGACGTGGGCAATTCCAGCAGGAAAACGCGATAACTCACACTTGCAGAATTGCTACGGAGTGTCTCCAAGAACACTGTTCTGAGTTTAAACCCTTCCGCTAGTCACCATATTCCCCAGACTAACTTTGTTGAGTATATTTGGGATGCCTTGCAACGTGCTGTTCAGAAGAGATCTCCACCCCCTCGTACTCTTGCAGATTTATGGACAAACTGCTGAATTAGTAGTGTCAGTTCCCTCCAGCACTACTTCAGACATTAGTCGAGTTCATGCCACATCGTATTGCTGCACGTCTGTGTGCTCGTGGGGGCCCTATACGATATTAGGCGGGTGTCCAGTTTCTTTGGCTCTTCAGTGAAACTCCTCAACTAAGACAGGTAGTTGGTTCTTGCCGCTACAGCTATTGTTGCTTGACAGTATGGGATATGTGTACCAAGTTTGGTTGAAATCGGCCAAGTTGTTTACTAGCAAACTTGGAATATTGACACGTACACACATATAAATCCGTTTCTATAATATGCGTTGGTTTAGGTACCATAAATTTATCCAAAAAAAGACAATTTCTTAAATCTCGTTAGCATGAATGATACACCGATTTTCCTCTCCATCCTTGTCAACGCTAAACTTCTGTGCAATAATGACATCTTCGTTAGCTGTACCTTAAATCTTAAAAAATCTTAAACTTCGTTCCTCCCTTCTCTGTGTGTCAGGGTGTAAACAGTAAACGTCTCACCAGCGATATGAGTAAGCACACCAGACAAAAAATTAGTCATACCCAGCAGACAAAATGGTAATACTGTGCCGTACCACCCCTAAACTCAGTTTGATCACAGCTTCCTTCAGGTATACCGCTACAAATGAAGATCCCGCAGAGCCACCGAATAATGGAGATACTGACTGCTACGCCTCATTCGCTGTTCCAAATACTCCCACATGTTTTAGTCGGTATTAGAAAGCATCGTTTCACTTAATATTGAACAGAAGAGGAAACAGTTATTTCTGGCAGTAGCTCTACATTTCCCCCCAATTTGGCTGTAATTAGTAACTGATTGTTTCATTTCCGAGCTGTTAAGCGTACGAAAGCGTACATGTTTCCTGGAGCGCTGTCTTCAGCGTTCTCTTGACCGTCTTTACTCCTGGAGTGTCGCCAGTGGCTTCCGTTTTTCTGCCGAGAAGACGGTCTGTATTAACTTCTGGCGCTACAAAGAGTTTCTCCCACCGTCCTTACGACTCGGTCCCGTTGCTCTCCCATTCGTGGAGAAAACAAAATTTTTAGGTCTTACATTTGACAGGAAACTTAGCTGGTCTCCACATGTGTCTTATTTGGCTGCTCGTTGTACCCGTTCACTAAATGTCCTCCGTGTTCTCAGTGGTATGTTGTGGGGAGCGGATCGAACCGTCCTACTTCGCCTATATCGGTCGATCGTCCGCTCAAAGCTGGATTATGGGAGCTTCGTATACTCCTCTGCACGGCCGTCCATCTTACGCCGCCTCAACTCCATACAACATCGGGGTTTACGACTTGCGATCGGAGCATTTTATACTAGTCCCGTCGAGAGTCTTCATGCTGAAGCCGGTGAATTGCCACTGCCCTACCGGCGCGATATACAGCTTTGTCGGTATGCCTGTCGGCTACTGTCAATGCCCGACCACCCGTCTTATCGTTCCTTTTTTGACGACTCCTTCGATCGTCAATACGGGTTGTATGTCTCTGACCTGCTTCCCCCTGGAGTTCGCTTTCGTCGCCTCCTTCAACACCTTGATTTTTCACTCCCTGCAACCTTTAGAGTTGGCGAGAGCCGCACGCCACCTTGGCTCCAGGCTCAGGTTCGCGTTCACCTTGACCTCAGCTCGCTCCCAAAGGAGGTTACCCCCGGTTCGGTATACCGCTCCCGTTTTGTCGAACTTCGTTCGAAGTTCATTAATATGACCTTCATTTATACAGGTGGCTCTAAAACCAATGACGGGGTCGGTTGTTCTTTTATTGTCGGGGCACAAAGTTTCAAATACCGGCTCCATGGCCATTGTTCGGTCTTCACAGCTGAGCTCTTTGCCCTCGGCCAGGCTGTTCTTTACATCTGCCGCCACCGACATTCTGCTTATGTCATCTGCTCTGATTCCCTGAGCGCCATCCAGAGCCTCAGTGATCCGTATCCGGTTCACCCTCTCGTGCACCGGATCCAACGCTCTCTTCAGTAGCTGGTGGACGACGGTTCTCCGGTTAGCTTTATGTGGATTCCTGGCCATGTCGGTATCCCTGGGAACGAAGCTGCAGATGCCGCGGCCAAGGCTGCGGTCCTCCAGCCTCAGACAGCTTCTTGTTGTGTCCCTTCATCAGATTGTAGCAAGGTCATTTGTCAGCGCATTTTATCGCTGTGGCATGCCGATTGGGCTGCACTTACGGACAACAAGCTTCGGGACTTGAAACCTCTTCCCGCGGCTTGGTCGTCCTCCTCACGCCCCTCTCGGCGGGAGGAGGTAGTTTTGGCCCGGTTACGAATTGGACACTGCCGGTTCAGCCATCGCCATCTGCTGACGGCTGCGCTGGCGCTGTTCTGCCCATGTGGGCACTTGCTGACGGTCCGCCACATTTTAACGTCCTGTCCGGATTTTATTCCACTGCGTCTTGATCTTGGCCTGCCATGTACTCTCGATGCCATTTTAGCGGATGACCCAGGAGCAGCTGCTCGCGTTCTTCATTTTATCAAATTGACCAACCTGTCTAAGGACATTTAATTATGCTGTTTTTTTTAATCCTATGCCTGTCGATCTTTTATCGTGTTTTCCCTTTTCGTTGCTGTTTTAAACTTGTGCCTCGCGGTGCATTCCTAATGTAGTCTGGGCGCTAATGACCGTTGAAGTTGTGCGCCCTAAAACCACAAAAAAAAACAGAAGTGCAGCAATACGATGTGGCATGAACTCGACTAATGTCTGAAGTAATGCTGGAGGGAACTGACACTACTAATTCAGCAGTTTGTCCATAAATCTGTAAGAGTACGAGGGGGTGGGGATCTCTTCTGAACAGCACGTTGCAAGGCATCCCAAATATACTCAATAATGTTCAAGTCTGGGGATTATGGTGACCAGCGGAAGGGTTTAAACTCAGAACAGTGTTCTTGGAGACACTCCGTAGCAATTCTGCAAGTGTGAGTTATCGCGTTGTCCTGCTGGAATTGCCCACGTCCCTCGGAATGCGCAATGGACGTAAATGGACGCAGGTGATTAGACAGGATGCTTACGTACGTGACACCTGTCGGAGTTGTATCTAGATGTATCAGAGATCCCATATCACTCCATCTGCACACGCCGCACACCATTACAGTGCCTCCACCAGCTTGAAGAGTCACCTGCTGACATGCAGGGTCCATGGATTCATGAGGTTGTCTCCATACGCGTACACGTCCATCCGCTCGACACAATTTGAAACGACTCGACCGACCAAGCAACATGTTTCCAATCTTCAACAATCCAATGCCGCTGTTGACGTGTCCGGGTGAGGCGCCAAGCTTTGTGCTGTCCAGTCATCAAGAGTACATGAGAGGACCTTCGCTCCAAAAGCCAATATCGATGATGTTTTGTTGAATGGTTCGCAAGCTGACATTTGCTGACGGCATAGCATTGAAATCTGCAGCAGTTTGTGGAAGGCTGCACTTCTGTCACGTTGAACGATTCTCTTCAGTTGTCGTTTGTCCCATTCTTGCAGGATCTTTTTACGGCCGCAGCAATGTCGGAGATTTGATGTTTTACCGGATTCCTGATATTCACGGTATACTCGCACCTTGGAAATGCTGTGTCCCATCGGTCGTACGCAGATTGTAACACCACGTTCAAACTCATTTAAATCTTGACGAATTGCCATTACAGCAGCAGAAACCGATCTAACAACTGCGCCAGACACTTGTTGTCCTATATAGGCGTTGCCGACCGCAGTTACGTCGGCGATTCAGTGTATAACGTGCTTTGAGACGTGTGAAAAATTGGCGTATCGTACATGACGTTTAAATCTGCAGACTCTATTCACAATAAAGGTCACAGATAGTATTCACTTTCCACAATTACATCATTGTACGACATATAGTTCAAGAGATATTACATCATAAAATCTGACATACGTGAAAAAATGCCGCTTCATACGTGAAGTTTTAATACCTCTATTCGTTACTACTAATACAGTCCTACAGTCGAGTCATCTTAAGGAAATCCTAGACATCTTGCAGCCCTTTTGACAGCTTTAAACTGCAAAGCGCAAACGGGTGTAGGCGAAAACAAGAGCCGTCTATAAAGCTATGAGGAGACATTGGTATAGAGACGTCTACAAAATCACTTCGTAGACACACGTAGCAACTGCATCCAGCATATAGAAACTGTCCGGGACACTTTACTTATATATCCATACATTATGCATTTGTACGATTGTTTCATAATTTCAAAGTTGTTTTTATCAAAATATGGAAATATAATTTTTTCGATATTACGCTGCAAACGCCGTTTAATATTTATTTTCCTTCATACAGAAAACCGCCAAAATGAACACGCGCGCAAATTCGGGTTACTCATCTAGTCTAATATATAAAAATGAATATTCCTTGGTTCATGCTTTATCCGTTTTTATACTATTTATATGATTACCACACACTTTACTCTTTTGCCCGATGCAAGCATTCCTCTCTTTCCATCCTTGCACTCTATTGTGATTTCTTCCCGGTATATTTTAAACTCCGTAAATCTCCCTATGCCCATTTCCTCTGTTTGTTCACCACCACATATGACTCTGGTTTTCTTCTTTTATCATAAATTCTTAATCAATCCTCCACTCGATACCATGGGTGCTGAGGATAGGCATCGCACCTCATCCAACCAAAAACTTTTCCCAAAGCAATGAAAACTTGGCAAATCTTCCTATTCTTTTCAGTGTCTCTCTCCTAGGACTTATAGTGAGCCTCTCTCGTTTCATACCAACCCTTTCTCTAAAACCTTACTGATCTCTTCTCTTTTCGTCCTTCTGAGCTTGCTAGTCATTCTTCTATTCACCGCTCTCAGTAAAATGGTTCAAATGGCTCTGAGCACTATGGGACTTAACATCTGAGGTCATCAGTCCCCTAAAACTTAGAACTCCTTAAACCTAACTAACCTAATGACATCACACACATCCATGCCCGAGGCACGATTCGAATATGCGACCGTAGCGGTCCCACGGTTCCAGACTGTAGCGCCTAGAACCGCTCGGCCACACTGGCCGGCAGCTCTCAGTAAAACTGTGGCTGCATGTGACATTCGGCAATGTTACTCGTATATTCTAGAGTAGCTTTTCCTTTCGAGAAGCATGAGGAGCGATGAAAACAACTCTCATTAGGCCCCTCTCTTGGGTAAATTTCCGTGTGTATTCCCGACAGGTCATCAATCCCTGTGGTCCTTCAGTTTCTCTCCTCCTAAGAACTGCCTACAGTTCACTCTTTAGAATGCTGTAGCCGGTCTCTTCTTACTTCGCTATTGTTTCTACTTCGAGATGAAGTTTTTCTGGTCCTGTCTTCTTCGTATTTCGTATAACCACTCGATGTACTTCTTCCACCTTTCCTTTACGTTACAGTTATCATTCACCATCATAGAGACCTCAGTATCCCTGAGACTGTTTCGCCCTTCTTTCTCATGCAACTCCAACGCTTCTTTACACCTTATATCATACCTGCGTTCGAGGTTATTACGTTACATCTCGATCCACTATGTCTGCTTCGATCTGTCGCCCTTCTCAATTAGTTACTTCATTTTTTGGATAGCGTTCGTCCCCCTCCCGTGTGAACATTCTCACACTATCTTCTTTCCTTCATATTATTAATAATTTGATCGATTATTCTCTCTCTTCGTTTTACTTCTAGCACTTGTTTTGCTGCTTCTTTCAAATTACTTAAGTTCTTTCACTTTTCATTGACGCCTTCCTGGTTTAATCTCCCTCAATTTTCAAACAAATTCGTCTCCTACCTACGAAACGCTATCATGTCGAGTCTGAGCTTGTAATATCAGAAATCTGAATGTGGTAGGGATGTTAGAAAATCTGAAAATGAAAATTCAAAGGTTCAGTCTAAATGTAGTAGTAGCCAGTGAAGTGAAATGAATACAAAATATTTCTTGTCAACGAATATAGGGCTATATCAGCGGCAGTAGAAAATGGTACAACGAGAGTGGGATACGTTGTGAACAGAAAGGAAGGCTAAGAGGTAAGTAATATGAACAGTTAAACGACAGGATTAATTTCATGACAAGCAGAGGATGAAGAGACAGAGGAAGTATGTGTAGAGCGCAGACATACGGGAGAATAAAGGCTTGGTAATTGGAAACAGAGAGGAAAAAGATTTCTTCTACAAAAGATTACACCTAGTTATAGTAAATATACTGTTCAACAACCGCAAGAGAAGGTGGTATATTAGGAAAAAGGCCAGAGACATGCGTAATTACTGTTGAAGTACATCATGATGACACACAGTTTGCGAAATCAGCTTTTGGATTGTAGGTCATATCTAGGAGCGGATGAAGAAGATGAGAAGCCAGTAATGATGAAGAGTAGGCTGAAGCGCAGGGTGGTTATTCTTAAACATTCGCGACCTGAGACAGCCCTCATTAAAACTAGTTGATCGTAGAATATTGAAGCACTCCGTCTTCAGGCCACGAGTGGCCTACAGGGACCATCCGACCGCCGTGTAATCCTCCGAGGAAGATGCGGATAGGAGGGGCGTGGGGACAGCACACCGCACTCCTGGTGGTTATGGTGGTTTTCTTGACAGAAGCCGCTACTATTCGGTCGAGTACCTCCTCAATTGGCATCACGAGGCTGAGTGCACCCCGAAAAATGGCAACAACGCATGGCGGCTGGATGGTCACCCATCCAAGTGCCGGCCATGCCCAACAGCGCTTAACTTTGGTGATCTGACGGGAACCGGTGTAGCCACTGTGGCAAGGCCGTTTCCTAGAATATTGAAGATTTGTGGAAATGTTTATAAGGACTTTCTGAAGAGAAATTATCAATAAACCATTGAAAGAAACAAATTTTAATTTCCACATGAGAGAAACTGAAATGGGCATATTATATTATATTTCAAAAATAATGATGTATTTTCATGCTGAAAATTTTTATAATATGTATCCACTACAAGAAGCTAGTTACCATATTATATATTTTACAGTACAAAGCCGCTACAAGAGAGTAGTTGTCATACTACACTGTCTGATCACATTAATGTGATCACATTTCAAAAGTCTCAATAACCACCTTTTGCAGCTCGGGCCGCTGCGAGTTGGGCAGCCAGAGAGTCAGTGAGATTCTGTGAAGACGTGGAGACATGCCGTGGGCAGCTGCGCTAGGTTTCTTTGTTGAAGGTCCATGATACGAACAGATCGATCAAAGTGGTCCCAGAAGTTATCGATTGTGTTTAAATACAGGGAGTTTCTTGGTCAGGGGAATTCAGTAAGCTCATCCTAGCGCTCTTCGGACCACGCAAGTACGTTGTGAGGTGTGTCACGTTGCATTGTCCTGTTGCTAGATGCCATTGTGCCGAGTAGACATGGTACCTTGGATATATGTATACTTGCGTTTATCCACAGACCTTCCAGAATGACGAGACTACCTAGGGAATGTCAGGGAAACCTTCCGCAGACATTACGCTCCCATCCCTGGCCTGGATCCTTCCGACGATTGTTGTAGTGTGTTTGTTTTCAGACGTTTCCCGCCGATGGAGCGTAAAAGATAGTTCGTCTGTGAAGAGCACCTGTCCGCACTCAGCGGGCGTTCATTTGCGGTACTGGTGTGTAGATTCGAGCTTTCGCCGCCGTTAACAGCTGTCAGTAGGGATGCATGCACCAGCCACCAGCTGCGGAGGCTCATACACAGAAACGTTCGTTCGGAGACACTGTTGGTAGCCTCTTGGTTCATCTGGGCCGTCAGTTCTTCAAAATTTCGCATCTTTTCGCCCTTACACATCCCCACAGCCACCGTTCACCCCTGTCATCTATGGCTCGTGGCCCACCACGGTTACTTCGGTGCCGGTCATTGTGCCATGCACAGTATACTTTAACCATCGTGGCACGCGAAATGTTTGACAACTTAGCGTTTCGGAAATTCTTCCAGACTTGGCCTGAAAGTCGATGATCACACATCGATTGGTCATCAAGAATTTCACGGCATTGCCTACTCTCCATTATTCAGCCGAATGATGTAATCAATATTTTTTTCACAAACTTGAAACCTCCATCTATGCGGCGAATGTCAGCGTTGTAGCGTGCGACTACAGAACAGAGCTGTCACAATTTACTCTTAGCTACTCCCTCTACCATATAATAAAACACTGGTAGTTTAACAATAAGAGATTGCTCTTCTTAATGACAGACAGTAGCGCAGTGAAAAACTGCGCGATTTGGAAACTCACTGAAAGCAATGAGAGCTTTTAATCCGGCCAGTAATAAATACGCTGGTGTCCGGACCATATGTTACCGTCCTGTGGCCCCACTGAGCCCCACCAACGCTGGGAATTTATAATCATTACTCATTTTGTTTGCCGCCTCCGGCGCTCACAGCGGCAATTTGCATTTATGAACCAAACTCAAATCAACACCACGCGTGCAGGCCAAACAGTAAAACCCACAAACATCCCGCCTGATGTGCATCTCCAGCAGATAATATTAATTAAAGTCTTTTTTTAAATTTTATAAAGCTGTATTAAATGACCTCTCTCGATTTCTTTCATCTGTCGTGACTTCCTCTCTTAGCTGACACCTACAGCAGCATTCATTTTCTTTAAACATAGCCAAATATCTAATGTTGCGTATCACTAGATCTTCCCAACAGAACTATCCCCTTCCGCGATAAGAAGTCTGATACATTTCTGTCTCCACCTACACAAATACTTCTTGTTTTGCTCTTAAATGAACACACATCGTTTACTACTCTTTGCATCACGTACCTGTAACAACAACTACTTACTTCTTTTGTTTCTTTAAGCATACGATTAACTCGCCAGTACTGGTAAGCTGTCATCGAGTGGGTTTAGTTGACAGTGTGAGTGGTTCTGTGAAAGGATAGAACTGCTCACTCAGTTTCATTCTTAACCTCCGGTTGCTCTCTACCTACTCCCTTAATGTTATACAGTGATATTGAACAGCTTAGATTTTCGCGGCTGGTGTAAATTTCATTAAAATGTTTCTGGCTGTGTGGCCTAACAATGTAAAATAATCGTATTACAGTGGTATTCTCCCACGACTTAGAATGTGTGTTCTGTTGGCATTTATATAATACCTACAGTCTCATTATTCATTAGCCTGCATAAATTATAGAAATGCGGTACAAAGGGAAGTAGACATGAATTTTCTAGGAATTATGATAATTGCTAACCCTCTGTGGATCAGCAATTTCCATCTTGCGAACTTTCTTTGCTTGGCACATATACTAATCTGTGTGAGTTTTAACGTAATTTGAAACACCACTTCCCTCTTCAACCGGTCATCGTTTCGCTCAACTACAGAACTCACTGTTTCAGCCGTGCTTTTCCTTTTCTTTGCTCCTAGCCTTTAACGTTGGCTCATTATCCTCTATACGTTGCCTATGTTTTTTCATCTTTGCGATCCACTTTTCGGCGGTTTTCGGGTTTGGCTTTTCTTGGAAACCAAAGTGGTGTAGGACTTCCTTCTTGAGTGGACTGCATTTTTGGGAATCCTTCTGCGCTGTGCCTTCTACGTGCACTTCTTTCTCTTCTTTACAGCGGTGAATCACGCTTAATTGAGCGTCCTTTTGAGGAAGTAATGGAAGATCCGATTACACAGTCTCTTAGGAACCACATGTTCAAGATGGTCATGGAAACCCAAACTGCTCCTATGAACTGCGACTGTCACCTTTACGACCTGTGCTTACACTTAATGATTCTCTCATATTCTGAGTTTATTCAAGATGCGGATCTCTTATTTCTAGTTTATCGATCAGAACGTTCCAATTCGAAGAATTTTGCTGCGTGTAGGGACTCGGGGCACTTCACTGTACGGCGATGTCATACTTTGATTTTTCCGGTCTCGTGACTCTTGATGCGAAGGGCTATATGTCGCAGATGTTGGAACCAGTCGACTCTTCCGTTCGAATTTACCGTCTTCCACCTATAATACTGTGGTCGATGACCTCATAACAATCATAAATTCGGTGAGACCTGCTATTGTTGCTAGTGTCTTCAATCGTGAAGAATGCCCGCATCTCGTGGTCGTGCGGTAGCGTTCTCGCTTCCCACGCCCGGGTTCCCGGGTTCGATTCCCGGCGGGGCCAGGGATTTTCTCTGCCTCGTGATGGCTGGGTGTTGTGTGCTGTCCTTAGGTTAGTTAGGTTTAAGTAGTTCTAAGTTCTAGGGGACTGATGACCATAGATGTTAAGTCCCATAGTGCTCAGAGCCATTTGAACCAGAGCCATTCAATCGTGAAGTGTTGCCGGCGTATTGGGTATGCCACGATCTTTCAGAACTGCAGCCGGATGCGTCAAAATCTTGCCTACATATTTCGCTGACAACCTTTCAGTAATATACAGGTGGAGGTTTTGCAGAGTAAGACACACACCTGAACGTGGGTGAATGGTTTTCAGCCGAAATATCGCGCCAAGATTTCGACGTCACCCAGCAGCACCTCTGAAACTTCAAAAAATTCAAAAAAACTTCAAAAAAAATTTTTTTCCCTACTGGTGGATTACTTAATCGAGCACACAGTTGAAAAGTAGGGGCAATAGTCCATCTCCTTGACTGACCGTCAACCTCATTACTCCCATAGGTTTCACTTCGAACGTAGTGTCATTAAGAGTCTGCTGGATAACAGCCTTTATTTTGTTATCTAAGCCATACTCGCTCGGTCTGTCGAGGATAAACGTCTGAGCAATCGAATACTTTTTAATTATCTACTTGTTTCATCTAGATTTTAAGATGATAGACCACTAATAATGGGCTGGCTCTGAGCACTATGGGACTTAACTTCTAATGTCATCAGTCCCCTAGAACTTAGAACTACTTAAACCTAACTAACCTAAGGACAGCACACACATCCATGCCCGAGGAGGGATTCGAACATGCGACCGTAGCGGTCGAGCGGTTCCAGACTGTAGCGCCTAGAACCGCTCGGCCACCTCGGCCGGCCACCAGTAATCATGTAATATTTGCATTACAGTATTGTTGATAACATATTTTGTTGAAATATGACAGAGACCACTCCATTGCCCGTTTCAGTTACGACCTCAGACAACCAGGGCGTCTAGGCTGCTTCAAGACCACGATAGCCTCTATTCCCCTATGCTGGCACATCCGCCGGAGTCTCCAGGAAGTGAGTCTGCTGTAGCTGTAGAAACCGACCACAGTCGCGGTTAAGATCCGCTGGCTCCCATATGTCCAAACCACTTACAGCTTTTGTGAAAAGCAGGCTTTGTGTTACCTGCCCTGCATAGTTTGCGTAGGCAACATCACACTCACACAGTATAACACATATGCCTGCAGCGTTCATATTTTTCTTAGAATTCTCTTCGGCGTCTAACATGCCCTGGATAAATTTAATTGTATAGAAAGTTAGCTTGATATCGCCGGACTTTCAGAAGGATGTCTTCCACATAATCCAGGAGGTAGATACGACAGATAAATGTGAAAGCAGAAGCAGCTTGGCAGTTCACGCATCGAAGTTCGTGATATAAAGTTGTCGCCAACCTCAAGGCTAGTTTGAACACCACACTTTACCAGGCACGGCCACAATAGGTTTTCTATACCCTCCCTTGTCTTTCTCAAACCTTTGAACTGACTTACACAGCCAGATACAGGAGTATGCACAGTTTAATGTGGTATAATGACGAATTTATCACGTTAACAGACACTGGCAAATCTGACTGATGTGTTCGCTGCCAGAAAAATAACGCAGCTCCTGACAAACACAATATGTTGTTCTGGTCTTTAAAGACTGGTTTGATGCAGCTCTCCATGCCGCCTGCAAGCCTCTTCATCTTCGAATAACCACTGCAGTCTACATCCTTCTGAATCTGCTTATTATATTCATCTCTTGGTCTATCTCTACAATTTTTACCCCCCCACACTTCCTTCAAATACTATATAGTTTAAACCCATTTTCAGCTTCTGCCCATGGACTGCAGTTATGTGACATTTGCGTGGTAGGCATTTAGTCGAATTTTCTTCAACGCCACTTTTGTCGGTTAAACCAGTATCTATCATCGCAGAGAGATGGGGCAGACAACCCGAAACGTATCCAGGTAGGTGGACACATTGTTAAACGGATAGATTGTTTAACAGATAGTGAGCGACTGACCCTTCCCGCCACACTGCTGTTACATTAACATTGTATCTGTGTGGTTCATGTGTCGCGTTGTACAAAGTGGACAAAAGGAAACGAAGCCTTGGCATATGATACGTGTGCGAGCTTGTGAAATACGTGTCTGGCCAACTTTGTTGTCAGAGTTTGGTCAGATATTGGTAACGAACAGTAACAATGACTGACATAATGCTGACAATGCTGACTCATAAGTACAAGTGGAAAAATAATTGGTTAGAAACTGGTAGAAGAATAAATTGGAGACGCTGTCACATAAAACACAAGATAGGCAGTCAAGTTTCTTCGAATATCTTGCTGTTCTAAACCTCACACCACTAACATCAAATCGGGGACAGTTTTATTGACGTCAATGAATCCGCTGACGCCTTCTTAGACCACTATGGAAGACATAATTCATTCTGTTGAAAGGCACCTTGGACGTGTCCTACAAATCTAAATTGAAAAGATAGAACAAATTAGTATTAGAAATTTACAAAAAACGAAACCATTCAAACATTACAACAGAAGACAAGAAAAATTCACTATAGGAGTACGCAAAACGAACAATGACGTTGTGATTTTGTTGTTGTGTAGAGGAATTGTTACGTTCGCTTTGCATACCACCTCGCGTTAAACTAAAATAAATAATACGCTGATGAATCCCATGTAAAGACTGCTAAGAATACTAATGTGAATTTAGAGTTCGATTAAAGGTTGTATATTTAGCTGTAGCATAGATGGGAGGCCAGTTTCGAAAGATGCGAGTGAGAATATAATAGTATCTATAATGCTTAAGGTAGCAGACTACTCTTTGAGGTGTATTGTCAGTGACGTCGACTCACTCACGTCTAGTTAAAAAATTAATCCACCTAGTGAATAACATCCAGATGCCCCTAAAGTATTCGATTCACCTCAACCAACTAGGGCAGGGGAGCACATTCAGTCTACGTATATAGTGGCCAGTTTCCTGAGAGTGAATCTACTAACAATGAGGAGGGAACAAATCAAACGCACCCGGAAAGGGCAGCCGTCAGTTACTAACGAAATGCTATTTGTAAAACGTGTCCCTTTTTATTGAAATATTTTTTAAAAAGCTCTTGAAATGTAAAACACATGACTAAGGATTTAGATCGATCAAGTCATTGCAGCAATAATGCACTGGACTCGAATTCGGTTCAAACCGCTTTCGGCAATCGAGACATTTCTTTCCCGTATTCTTTCACACTTCGCAGACGTCTTTGTTTCTCTGATCTTAAAAGGTTTACAACCTGTGACAAAGTCTGCCCCAAAAGAAGAAAAAGAAAACCTGTGGGAGATACGATGTTTTCTTTGAAAGATAACCTGTTATAAACGTCCGTTTCCGGTACTCCTATTTCGTACGAGTCCCTGTATCTCTTTTGGATCCGTTCTACTTTGTTTTTGTTACTCACAACAAACTTCAGAATTTGATCAGTCAATCGCTCAATGTCCGTGTTGTGCATATGTCGGAAGAACGTAATATCTCACTTTTCCTCATCGAATTGGAGATCCTGTATAGATATACAGTTACTGTTTCACTTACCTTTTTACGTGAATCGTCTCCTGTTCCTCAGGTCTGATTAACTTCCAAAATATCTTTCGTTCCGCAAGACATAGGGTCACAAATTAATTTGTTCTGCCTGATATACAATTTTTCAGGTGGAATCACTGATGGGTAATCTAAATTTAATGCAGATCACAGATTCATCTTCTTGTAGACCATAATGAGTTCGCATGCTCAATTCATCTTGTTGATTGGTGCTTCCATAGCTTCTTTTGCTGTTAGAGTAGTGCATCAAGATAAAAACATATCTATGAAAATTACATGAAGCTGAAGATTTTACACTGCAATTTTTGTCGGTTGATTTGTAATTTACTACGTCACAGATGATAAAAAAGTTTTGTTATTAGCTGCAGATACCATTCACAAGTAAGAGCACTGAAAACTTTGTATAAGAATTCAAAGGTTTCAAGACTCCACTCTACAACTGGCAGGAAAAGTAATAGTTTGCATTTTCACAAAAAATTCCTGTTTGTTACTTTACTTATTTTATCGAAACTGTTTAGTATCTACATTCATTTATAGCTTCTAAGTGTATTCGTATGTCTCATATAAAATTTTTGTGCTGTTAAATGCATATTTTAACACAAGTTAAATAGTAAAGTCCTACTTATAATTTTGTAAACTGTGCAAGATAGCTCTAGTGAACGTCATTTTTCTCTCGGTTCCCTACAGGAAATGTGACAGTTAGTGACAGGTGCGTGTTCCTGAACAGGGATACGGCCTCAGTGCTGCCCACTGGTGTGACAGTTTTGCTATGTTATAAAACTGAATGTATTTTTACAGCATACGTACAGTTACATAGTATCAAGACAGAAAGCTGTTCAGAACTGGTCGCAATGTCGTCTTTTTTATTGCGTTGCAGATCTAGATTTCAACTGACAGTGGAGCCACCTTCTTCGTCATAAGCAGTCCTGCAGACTGATCGTACTCATAATGACACATATTCCAATCCAACTCTGGTATGTACAGACATTACTTTTTGCTGGTCACTGCTTAGATGGGAATATATGTCGTTATAATTATGTTAATTCTACGTGACTACTTATAACGCATGATGGTAGCAGCAGTGTCAGTTCACATCTCGAACTGGAGTGGTTCAAATGGCTCTGAGCACTATGTGACTTACCATCTGAGGTCATCAGTCGCCTAAGAACTAATTAAACCTAGCTAACCTAAGGACATCACACACATCCATGCCCGAGGCAGGATTAGAACCTGCGACCGTAGCGATCGCTTGGCTCCAGACTGTAGCGCCTGAAACCGCACGGCTCGAACTGGAGTGCAATAAAAAGGACAAGATGACACTGCTACCTACGCTAACCTTCCTCCTGTCCTGGATTATGTCACATTCGTGAGGCAGCATCATTCCCACGGAATCCAACATAAATTATGTAGTAGTTTGTAATCCTCATACTGCTGTCCAAAATTAAAGCAACAAACGGAAATTTTGGAAGGTTGCATTTATTTTGCTACAAACAGGTGATAGTAAAGTAGAAAAAATGTAAATAATACAGAACGTAATCAACTGCAACATTTATAACAGTAGACAAAATGTTCTTCGCTTTTTTCCAACTTACTGGACTTGCACACACATTCTGACAACTGGATAATGTGTTCAGTATGGGGTGCGACCATCTCTGGCAACAATACAGATATGACAACGACGGGACATGCTGTGAGTGTTGTCATCAATCTCATGTTGAGCTATAACGTCCATGTCCATTCTTCCTGCAGAGTTGCTCATAAGTCTTGGAGAGTGTTTGGTGGATGCTGACATGATGCAGCCCGTCTCCTTAATGCATCCCAGACATGCTCTATGGGATTCAAGTAGGGAGAGCGAGCAGAACACGCCTTGTGTGCTATATCTTCCGATTCCAAGAAAACATTAACCACCCTTGCTCTATGAGGTCGAATCTTATTGTCCATCAACACGAATTCTGCTCCCACATCAACTCGCAACAAACGCACATGAGATCCCAAGATCTCCTCACAGTACCTGACAGAACTTAAATCTTGCTGATTTGTACAATTTCATGAAGAGGTGTTCGAGTGGTCAACATAGTCCTTGCCCACACCGATACGGATCTCCTTCGAAATCAGTCTCTTTCCACAACATTTGAGTCTCGAAATCTTGTTACACGTACCATCGAGATGCCAATCCGTCGCGAATCACTCTCCAGACCAAGTCTTTTACCTGTGAAAAGAAAATTGGCTCACCATTCGACCGTCCATGTGGCAGGGTGAACGCTTCACTCTAGACGATCCCTTCTGTGAAGACATTCCAGATTCAGACTGCAGGTCTTCAACAATAAAGGCCACACTGCTGAAGGCTCCTGTACAACCTTTTCCCCTATAAAACACTTCCAGGGCATGCTGCGAGTTCAGATGCCAGTTGCAGTGCAGGTGAGATGGTACCATCGTGCCCTTACAGCCAAATAACGGTCCAATCTTTCTGATGTCACACGTAGTCGGCCCTCTCCTGGTCTCCGGGATACAGTTTCGGTGTCTATAAACTGTCGCCTTACACGAGAAGCAACATAACGATTCACATTATCCATTGGGCCACATCAGTTTGCGACTGTCCTGCTTCAGTTATTCCTATGGCCCTCCATAGCAGAGAGCGTGGTAGGCGTCTTCTCTGTGCCATAAGGACCGTCTGTGACTGCCTACACAACGACTATGGATGTGGGACTACCCTGAAAATGCTATCCCGATTGATAGGTACTCTGACGTCGTTGCTGATAGTTGATCGGAACGCCATCTTCCTTGCAGAATACGATCGTACAGACATCTGTTTGCAGGATATCGTGTATTAAACACAGGACTGGGAAACAGCAGTCTGTTGCGTTAATTGGGGACACAAGTGTTATTTTGATTTTTAAACCGCAGATAACCTTTTGATACAGTGAAACTAATCCTGTAACTACATATAAATGTTCATAATACAAGGAAATAAGCAGGAGCTGCACAGTGAATGAGTAATACATTGATTGCTGCTTTATTCTAGTAACATTTCAATCGATTGCTTTTGTGAAGAAGTAAAGTTGTACGGAATAACTCAGCGGACCGTGACCACCGCTCGTTTCGATCGCTTGCGCGGCCAGTGCTACGTCATCCATTTCGGGTTCCCTGTTGACCCGAATTCCGGCAACCTGTGACAGGCGGGCTGCATGCTGTGGAGGCGTTCGTTCCCCAGCTGTTGCTATTCCGGTCGAGCGGCGGTGATTAAGGCCGCTACCATTTGGCGTGATGGCCCCTATATTTAGGCACCACTGCCGAGCAGCGCTGTAAGAGGCGGTGACTGCTGTCCACAAATCAGATCTGGGCTTTTATAATGGGTTTCTTTTGCTCTTAACTACAGCAGTGACCAGTGGTTCTCGTTTGTCGCTACTGCAGTTATTACTGTGCTTGTTAGATACCCCAGTCACGGATGCAAAATAAAGATGTAGATCCGTGTCACTGCGAGTAGGCATAAATCTGGCGCTGCTTAGTGGGACGCACGAACTTTTATTTGACTACACGAGGTGTTCAAAAGGTTGATCAGAAAGTGAAGGAACTGATACAGAAGACGCAATACAACAACTCTGGAATAGGAACTTACGGTCCTGGAAACAATACGGAGTCAGGAGCAACAAGGAAAAGCAATGCATACGCGCTTTAAGTTCAGCAAGGCTACTGTGCTATTTGTGTGTATACACAACTTCATGCACCATCTGACATGCGTGGTCAGATGTGGCTACAACTAGACGGAGCATCAGCACACATTTCTGTGCAAGAACATGTTGTACTCAGTATCACGTATCCCAGACGTTGCATCAAAACGAGTACATATCAATAGCCTGGTGCACGCGACATTAATTTTAGACGAAGGAATGCTTCTCGTCAGGATACTGGAAGCCTCTGATGGGGTTTCTGTCATGCCTTATACACTTGGTAGAGTGCATCAAAATTTCCTAAGATGATACTGTGTCCGCATTAAATGCGATAGTCACTGTTTTGAACACCTTTCCTGACGTACAACATTGTTCCTTCAACAGCACATTACCTCATATTATCTTTTCTGAACGTAATACCGATGTGAATTGGTTGTTCTTATGTTCTTGACATGGCAAAGCTGTAACTTCCTCGGGATTAGTTTCAGGACCGTTACTTCCTAGTCCAGTGCCGTACCTCGTCTCCTCTGATACCTCCTTTTTTGTGCAGTACCTTTTGAACCACACTGTATTCTGTTCGTTGTAAGTGGTAAAAGCTTACGCCAGCAGAGCTTCGGATACTTCTCTGCACCACCGCCTGCTAAACAAAATATAACGATACTGTCTATCTGACCTTGTAATAAGGTAGGATGGGTACTACTTCTGAAATAAGTGTGAATGACCATGCCAGTTACTAATAAAGAGTTATTCGGGGTTATATGAAGAATGGATACATACAAATTGCTGCTTAGGTCGTCATAAATGAAAACAGAATTTCGGGGAAGTGACCTTGGAGTGCCAGTCTGTTATGTGATTCACGACAGTACGAACTACAAAATTTTAGAAATGGAAATACTCTGAGTGCAACAAAATGTCACGTTATGGGATGGAGCAATAAAGCAGATATGGAAATAGCATGCGTATTTAATTTTTTACAATGTGAACTGTTTCCTGTGGATGTTATGTTCAAAAATGTGTGTGAAATCTTATGGGACTTAACTGCTAAGGTCATCAGTCCCTAAGCTTACACACTACTTAACCTAAATCTTCCTAAGCACAAACACACACACCCACGCCCGAGGGAGGACTCGAACTTCCGCCGGCACCAGCCGCACAGTCCATGACTGCAGCGCCTGAGATCGCATGGCTAATCCCGCGCGGTTGTGGATGTTATGTGTGTACGTGAAGGAATGCTATAGCGGTCTATTGAAATAGAATCCGGCGTAGTTGGAGAGGGCAATGGAATGCGAAAGAAATCAGGCCACTCTTCTTCCAGCTACTATTCAATATTTGCGCTAGAGAAAACAAAACACTGCAGAATATGGGAAAACAGCCCATTTACACAAAAGGGCAGTAAACACCTCTGGCAAACAGTCCTTCAAGCACGACCAAGAGAGGTTTCCCTAATACCTTTCAGGATGGTCGTAAGGCAGCCTTGCCTTCAATTACGCAGAAAATCTGATAATTCATGCTTGTTCCAACAGAAAAGATAAAACAGCTGGGTACGAGTGTTTCCAGAAATTTATGAGCTGAGGCAGGGAATTATCTCCATGAAGAGCTTTTTGGAGTGGCACTACCGAGAATTTCCGTGTTGACCGGGGAAACAAAATGTCTACGGTCTGTTGAAATCGGTACTGCTAGACTTGAACCTGTCGGGAAATAGCGAGCGGATCTACATCTACATAGATGCTCCGCAAATCACCGTACGGTGAGCTGCGCAGGGTACACTGTACCACTACTAGTCATTTCTTTTCCTGTTCCATTCGCAAAATCGAGCGTGGTGAAGCAGTGGTTAGCACACTGGACTCGCACTAGGAAGAATGACGGTTCAAAGTCACGTCCGGCCATCCTGATTTAGGTGCCCCTAAATCACTGCATGCAGATTCCCAGTTGTTCCTTTGAAAGGGTGCCACGACTTCCTTCCTCGTCCTTCCCTGATCCGATGGGATCGATCACCTTCCTATTTGTCCCCCCCCCCCCCCCAAATCAGCCAATAACTCGCAGATAGAGCAAGGGAAAGACGACAGTATATATGCCTTCGTATGAGCCCTCATTTCTCGTACCTATCTTCGTGGCCCTTACGCGAAATGTATGTTGGCGGCAGCAGAATCGTTCGGCAGTCAGCTTCAAATATCGGTTCTCTAAATTTTTTCAACAGTGTTTCTCGAAAATAGCGTCACCTTCCGTCCAGGGATTCCCATTTGACTTCCTGAAGTATGAAACTGGCAGAATTGAAGCTGTGAGGACGGGTCGTGGGTCGTGCTTGGGTAGCTCAGTTGGTAGAGCACTTTCCCGCGAAAGGCAAAGGTCCGGAGCTCGAGTCTCGGTTCTTGCACACAGTTTTAATCTGCCAGGAAGTTTCATATCAGCGCACACTCCGCTGCAGAGTGAAAATATCATTCTGAAAACTTCCTGAAGCACCTCTGTAGCAATTACGTGTTGTTCGAACCTACCGGTAACAGATCTAGCAGCCCACCTCCGTATTGCTTCGATGTGCTCCTTCAATGCGACCTGGTACCGTTCCCAAACACTCAAGCAGTACTCAAGAATAGGTTGCACCAGCAACCTTTATTCAGTCTCCTTTACAGGTGAACCACACTTTCCTAAAATTCTCCCAGTAAACCGAAGTCGACCATTCGCCTTCCCTGCCAAAGTTCTCACATGCTCGTTACATGTGTTACCGCTTTGCAACGCTACGCCCAGATATTTAAACTACGTACTTGACTGTATCAAGGTGGGCACTGGTAATACTGTATCCGAACATTACAGATCCGATCTTTCCACTCATCCGCATTAACTTAAATTTTTCCACATTTAGAACTGGCTGCCATTCATCACACCGACTGGAAATTTTATCTAAATCGTCTTGTACCTTTCTACAATCACCTAAGCTCTACACCTTACCGTACATCACACTATCATCAGCCAACAACCCTAAATTGCTGCCTACCATGTCTACCAAATCATTTATGTTTACAGACACCTGTCACAGACTCCTACCACACTTCCCTGGAGCACTCCTCACGATACCCTCGTCTTTGGTGAAGACTTGCCATTGAGGGCAACATACTAGGTTCTTTATTTAAGAAGTCTTCGATCCACTCACATGTGTGTAACCTTATTCCATGTTCTCATACCTTCGTTAACAGCCTGCAATGGGTGCACTGTGCCAAATGCTTTCCGGAAATCTAGAAATATGGAATCTGCATGTTGCCCCTTTCATCCATAGTTCGCATGTGAGAAAACGGCAGGCTGAATTTCGCACGAGCGATGCTTTCTAAAGCCATGCTGATTCATCGACATAAGCTTCTTAGTTTAAAGAAAATTTAATATCTTCTGAGAGTATGCTCAAGGATTCTGCAGCAATCAAAAGTTAGGGTCATTGGTCTGTAATTTTGGGGGTCCGTTCTTTTACCTTTCTTATATACTGGAGTCACTTGCGTCTCTTTTCAGTGTCTTGGTAGTTTGTGCTGGGCAAGAGATTCACGATAAGTGTAAGCTAGGTAAGGAGCCAATGCCGTAGAATTCTCTTTGTAAAATTTCAGTATTAATGAGAGTGGTGCAACTCTCATTAACATTCCTCCTGCTCGAGCCGTTGCTGGTAAAGGACAAATGGGAACATGTGGGAAAAGGGCAGAATGTGTCAGTACAGTTGTCTGCTGCAAAGCTACGGGAATGTTCAATGTGTGGAAGGAGTGAGGGTGAAAAGCAAGGGAACAGACCCTTGAGCGTAGAAACGTGGACTCTAAGATATGTGGATTTTGTGGCAGTCCGTTCTGTAACAGGGCAGACGAAAACCCTCGTGCCACGCATGTTCAGGGATTTCAGCACAGGTTTGGTATTAACGTGGACGGTCATGCGGTTGGACGATAACTCCCTCCACCAGTTCTGCGTGCTTGATCTCCCTACAAAACGCATTGGAATCATTCTTGGAAAATGTTTGACTGAATGTCCGTCAAGAGTGTGGTTTCAGCATTATTTCGAACCGCCTCACTTCTCACGTGCAGTCGAAGACGTGTCGACGAACAGTATGGTGATAGATGGATTGATCGAGGTGGTCCATTCACGTGGCCGCCGCAATCGCGGGATTTTAAGCCTATGGACTACTTATGGGGTCCTATGCAAAGTTTAATTTACGAGACTCCTGTAGGGACAGAGGAAGCTCTATTGGCATGAGTTCTGTCCACTGCGCTAGAAACTGCAGTTGGGAGGGAAAGTGTGTACCAGAACATGCTTCATAGGTACGATGTCTGGAACAACGTTGGTGGTCGCCACATCGAGCCGCTGTTGTAATGCATCACTACTGTTTTGTGCGTAGAGTATACTGGGTCCTTTCTTCTTTTGGAATAATGTAAACACGTTATTTTAAGTGTTAATGCAAACAAATGTGATTAAGTGACACTTGGGCGTTTCATCACTTTTCCTTCTGAATTTTTACCTAATAACTATACTGTGTCATGCCTAATTCCACTTTTCAATCAGAAGTGGATGAGCTGAACTGAAACCATCGGAGAACGATGTACTCATTCATCTCTAAAAGTCCTAGAAGTTTGTAACTGGAATTTCCGAACACGCTGTAATAATGTGATTTTCGTTTTGTCTGCATGTAGAGGGTGTCGTTAGCGAATAATACCGTTTTCAAAAATTGTACCATATACCGATTCTTTGTAGATGTGCATTAAAATCAAAGGTACCCGCTTATGCCCGAGTGACTTTACTGAAAATAATTGATCACTACTTGCGTATCTGCACACTTGTTAACTTGTAGACTCAAGCATAGCAGGGAACGCAAGAATAAGGCTTATGCAACAAAACATGAAATAACTTTTCTATAAATAACAATGAAACAGTAATGAAAACAACGGTCGTCTCTAGGAAACAGCACATCTTTCCACATTTGTGAAATCAAAATCTACTGCTGGGAAAGATTCAGTATGCTGTCGCTCCGCCCTGTGCGCTGTAACTTGCTTCGACCGTCCTTGGCATGCATGCTGTCCACAAAGTGGTCGTACATGTCGAGTTCTTGGACAGCAACCCTCTTTACGCCAACCGGTGTGATGACGCAATCCAAATTTCAACTTGCTCCAAACATGGTCATCCGGGTGCATGTCAGCATACAGGCTATTTCATTTGGTTGGTGATGAATGTGTTCAGAAGGTGGTTGCTGCGTGCAGGTGCAGCGTTCTCTTCAAAGTCGAACCAGTGCTGAAATTGTGACGCTAGGGCTCCAGATTAGGTTCGAAGATCATGTCTTCAAATTTCACTCAGCAACGATGAGTGGTGCCCAACATTCATACAAGTGGCTCGGAATATAACTTATTGTTGCATTTGGGGCTTCATGCCGTAGGTACCTGATCCCGTCTACATTCTTCGTCGATGACCATCAGGCGTCACACAAACCTTTCATTCCACATTCCACATAGAAGAGAACATAACGCCACTGAAGAGGGTCCACTCCTGGGAGCCTACGTACCTTTTTCGCGCAGTATGTTCCTGGGAACGTTTACTGTTTTAACTAAAGGACTTCTAGAGGCAAAACACATCGCGTAGCGCAGACTACGTACTGTCTGGGTCAACGAAGTCCTCCCCGCCTCCTCCAAACCAGGATTTTCAGTATTTTGTGTCTTATGATAGTGGTCTCATGTTGAAATGACGTCCCTGAGGTGTACACCAACTCAAAAAAATGGCTCTGAGCACTATGGGACTTAAAATATATGCATCTGAGATCATCATGAAACGTCCCCTTTCAACAATTATACAAGACTGTGCTTAAACCGACACACAATATTTTGTTAGCGCAACGCAATCTGACTTTCAAAATTCCCTACAAAAGAATGGCCCTGACTAACTATGAAACTATACGTTTCACAAATCACTTACCTCACAAAAATCTTCGCTGCTCAAGCTACTGCAATACAGCGAGCGCCACTACTGCCAGCTAAATAAAAGATTCAAACTATGGAAGGCACTAACTACTGATAGGGATAGTTAGCAAATGAAAGATATTAATAGAGAACGAACAATGTATTTACCTTGATATCATCATGTATAAATATAGCAGTTCATGACAAATTACAAACCTCCGCCATCTCTCTCCCCACATCCACCACTGCTGGCGGCTCACCTCCAACTGCGCAACGCTACGCGCTGTTCACATCCAGCTGCCGCTGTCCAACACTACAATGGCGAGTATTACAACAATGCAAAGCAGACACAGACTGCCCACAGCACAGCCAGTGATTTTCATACAGAGGTGGCGTTACCAATAAAAAAAACCTAAACAGCCTACTTACAATCAGTCCCCTAGAACTTAGAACTACTTAAACCTAACTCACCTAAGGACATCACACACATCCATGCCCGAGGCAGGATTCGAACCTGCGACCGTAGGGGTCGCGCGGTTTCAGACTGAAGCGCGTAGAACCTCTCGGCCACACCGGCCGGCCGTACGCCAACTCAACCAGTAACATTTCTTGCAAATTCGTTTTTGGTCCAAGTTAGACAGAAATACATGGTGAACCGTAAAGAGAATTGACTCGTATTTGGGAAGATAGCAGTTGAAATTTCCAACTGGCTGTGAAGATTTAGGTTTTCTGCTATTTCCATTCATCGCTTGATACAGACGCTGGCTTCGTTCTTTTGAAAATTCATGATCCAATGACTGCCCCCATTCTTCTTCAATCCGAGATGATAGAAAGTTTGACCCTAAACTTCCATTCTTCTAAGTTTTACGAGACACTTAGAGGCCCTTTGACAGACTTTTCATCAGTGCACTCAGGCCGCATCGTTGCTTACACAGTTGTCGTGACAGCAAATTATAGTGAGCCGTATTTAGAATGCAGGGCTACTTATTTGTCCATTTCACAGATAGCTAGAGAGACAGATGTTTGCCGGTGGTTGTGGCCGAGCGGTTCTAGGCGCTGCAGTCCGGAACCGCGCTGCTGCTACGGTCGCAGGTTCGAATCTTGCCGCGGGCATGGATGTGTGAGCTGTCCTTAGCTTTAGCTGAGTTCGGTTTAAGTAGTTCTGAGTCTAGCAGACTGATGACCTCAGATGTTAATTAGCATATTGCTCAGAGCCAATTGAACCAGTTTTTAGACAGATGGTTGTTCCCATAAACACACGCACACGCACACAGTGCATAAGGATGGTGGAATTTTTGGGGCAGCTTATATACCGGGTGGTTATAATTACACTTTCCCTGTTTAACACGTTTCAACACGGAAAATAACTGCCGCACGAGCATCAAACTTGCTAGAATTAATGTTTAGGACATGGGGAAGAGAAATAATGCAGAATCCGTCCCACTGAAACACTTTTAATGTGCTGCTACGGTACTTCATACCATTACGTAACGGTACCATCACTGCTACAAAAGGGGCTCAACATGGCGCCGGTTACTGTCCAGAAGAGTCTGAAAGTGCAGCTATTTAGTCCTTGAATTTGTGTCAATGTTAGTTTAAGAGATTGGATGCAGTGTGTAAAGAGAAATGGGCAGTATTGCACATGCATTTTGTGGAGGATCTAAATGGTAAAGGAAGACTTACAGAAAAAAACATTGATGAACTCCAGCATTATTATGGGATGGCAATGAGAAACAATATACATGACCTACAAGGGATGAAAAGAGCAGTGAGGGCTACATTCTTCCAAAAGTTATCCACTGATAATACACCTATACATGGTCATTGCCCATCTGGCGCTGATTCATGAACAACTACAGCGAAGCTCAGGCAGCGGGTACAGAGGAACAATTTAGGTACGAAAATAGCATACCATTTACTGTGGTGGATCAATTAAACTAGTATAGAGAGGCAGCTCATTCAGACCTTCTTTCAAAATGTCTCCATGGCCGAACCCAAAACCTGAATGAGTCTTTCAATAATGACATATAGATCCGCATACGAGAAAATATCTTTGTAGTAATGATTATGCTTGGGTGTTGGTGATGCTGAGATAACGTTTAATGATGGTACTAAGGGACGAATTAGGCTACTAGAGCAGCTTGGTATCACTCTACAAGTCAACACACTGCAAAGCTTCTAGCGAATGGAGCGGCTTAGGATCAGGAAATCCCAGCGTGCAGCAGAGGCAATGACTAGAGAAGGAAGCGTCAGAAAAAGTTTTTAGGTCTGCAGGATGATCAAGGACAGGATCCAGATGCTGATTATGGGATCATCTGTTTCTAGGTGCTGGCATTGCTCCATATGTGACAATATAAAACACATTTAAAACTGTTTTTGTGAAAAAGATTTTTTGTTGATATTTGACCCATTGTCCCGGGAACTATTACTGACACGTATATCTAATTTTACACTGTGTTGCCTCTTAGCATACTACTGCTGCTGAGCCACCACACCATTTCTACCTGTATTCGTCTTTTATTAACAGAAGAAAATGTGGTTTAAAATTGCATGTAAATTTAAAAAGAATCATAGCTAACTAATTATTTGTCTGTATATTATGATTCTGGTTCAGTAATGAAAAAAGAAACGAAAATATGGCTCATAAAAATTTCAGTTCTGTCTGTCAAAGGTTCTGAGATAACAGATCATCAACATTGCAAATTTAACAATGTAGGTTATCAGTTTAATAAGCCACTGCTGCAAAATACTAACACGAATTCTTTACAGACGAATGCAAAAAATTGGTAGAAGCCGACCTCGGAGAAGATCAGTTTGGATTCTGTAGAAATGCTGGAACACGTGAGGCAATACTGACCGTACGACTTATCTTAGAAAATAGATTAAGGAAAGGCAAACCTATGTTTCTAGTATTTTTAGACTTAGAGAAAGCTTTTGACAATTTTGACTGGAGTACTCTCTTTCAAATTCTGAAGTTGGCAGGGGTAAAATACAGGGAGCGAAAGGCTATTTACAATTTGTACAGAAACCAGATGGCAGTTACAAGGTCGAGGGGCATGAAAAGGAAGCAGTGGTTGGGAAGGGAGTGAGACAGGGTTGTAGCCTATACCCAATGTTATTCAATCTGTATATTGGGCAAGCAGTAAAGGAAACAAAAGAAAAATTCGAAGTAAGAATTAAAGTCCTTGGAGAAGAAATAAAACATTTTAGGTTCGCCGACGACATTGTAATTATGCCCGAGACAGCAAAGGACCTGGAAGAGCATCTGAACGAAATGGACAGTGGCTTGAAGGGAGGATATAAGATGAACATCAACAAAAGCAAAACGAGGATAATGGAATGTAGTCGAATTCAACTGGGTGATGCTGCGGAAATTAGATTAGGAAATGAGACGCTTAAAGTAGTAAATGAGTTTTTCTATTCGGGGAGCAAAATGACTGATGATGGTCGAAGTAGAGAGGACATGAAATGTAGACTGGCAATGGCAAGGAAAGCGTTTCTGAAGAAGAGAAATTTGTTAATATTGAGTATAAATTTGTCAGGAAGTCGTTTATCAAAGTATTTGTATGGAGTGTAGCCATGTATGAAAGTGAAACGTGCACGATAAATAGTTTAGACAAGAAGAGAATAGAAGCTTTCGAAATGTGGTGCTACAGAAGAATGCTGGAGATTACGTGGGTAGATCACACAACTAATGGGGAGGTATTGAATAGAATTTGAGAGAAGAGAAATTTGTGGCACAACGTGACTAGAAGAAGGGATCGATTGGTAGGACATACACTGAGACACCAAAGGATCACCAATTTAGTATTTTAGGGCAGCGTGGAGGGTAAAAATCGTAAAGGGAGACAAAGAGATGAATACACTAAGCAGATTCAGAAGGATGTAAGTTGCAGTAGGTACTGGGAGATGAAGGAGCTTGCACAGGATAGAGTAGCATGGAGAGCTGCATTAAACCAGCCTCTGGACTGAAGGCCACATCAACAACAACAACAGGTATAGGATGTACGTACTCCCCTTGGATTGCTAATAGTTTGCTTCTTCAAGTACGTAGCACGTTTCATGCCGATTTGACGTTAGCTACATGTTGCCTTCGTGGTGGCGAAATTTTACTGGCCAGCGGAGTATTTCCACAGCGCAGTGTCCGCGACATCAAGGCAGGGCAGAATAGTGGCAGCTCGGGCTACACAGTAGCCGCACCACACCACACCACACCACACCACACGGTCGCGTCGCCCGCCCGCCTCAGCGACCGGAAGCCTGTTAGCGCGACAAGGCGGGAGCCGGCAACCCGCTTACCCGGTCCACAAACACCTGCGCCGCAATCCGCTCTGCCCTGCTCTGCCCACTCGTCTGTCGCACGCCCTGAGCCCTCCCTCCTCCATCGTGTGTTCCCGAGAACTGAACCATCTCGCAAGCTGCGCCGATCTCATTCACATCTTGTCGTTGCGCTTACCTAGAACACGTACTGCCTTACTGTCTGCGTATCTCTATACCTGTATGTACACGCACCAACAAAGGTTTTCCATCATCCCTTTATTTGAAATTCGTGCCACACACAAAAAAAGGGTCTGAGGCTTGCGTATGCAGGCGATTCAGCTCCCCCTACCGACGTCGTTTTATGCAACCAGCAACGTTATAACTGGCCATTAAAAACCACGTGCGAGATTTTCGTATTCTCTCGCCCGCCCCGCGCAAACTACTAGTGTTACAGAAATAAAGAACATGACCTATTTGTGGGAAATTTTATGTACTGCGATATTTGTGACTTACGTAGTCGGAATTAGGGGTACACTTAGCATGGAAGATCAAGGCCTCTATAACGTCACTCCTTAAGCACAACAACTATCAAAACAATATATTAACAATTTATTGAAGACAATATTTAAAAACAGCTAAGAGAAAGTTAACACGTGGCATCTTTAAGTGAATACCAAAATCACAGATAGCTTGCTTCTTAAGCAAGACAGCAAATTATAATCACCAAGACTGACTTAAAGAAATGAACCACAAAGATTTCAATAGTTGAAAGAACAATAAATTACAATCTGGAAGTAATTTAAGAGACGTGACAAGATAAATCATTTTTAATGAGATAAAATTTACAATATGAAAGTGATTTATGAAACACACCAGTTCATAAAGAACCCAAATAACACAAACAGCGGAACAAGTTACGAATTAATACAATTCATTCCAAAGCAAATTTAATATTTTTTTTTTTTTTTTTTTTTTTTTTGTTTTTTTTTTTTTAAGATTACATGAAACACGTTAAAAGTTTGCCAATCGGGCAGTGACGCCAGGCTGCTCTGGGCGAACGGTGACTTAACTTAAAATGCCTGAAGCAGCAGACCAGCTTTCCAAAACAACACCTAAACGCCGGGGACCAACCGGGAGCCACTTCCCATTAGACGTCACGTCACAGCTTCTGTGCACTGCAGCGGAAAGTGGCGCCGCTCCCACACAGCCCAACTCGCGGAAAACTGGAACACAAACAGACCGCAGAAGACACGGCAGACACCAAGCAAATATCAATTAATATAAATTAAGAGATCAATAACTAACAATATAAATGAAGAAGTAATTGCTCTAATACTGAGTGAGCGCATTCGCATAAATACACATATATAAGGGAACTACGTATGAATGAGTAGCTTTACAAAATACGAGTCTTCACTACTAACTGAGTGAGTGCCTTCAATTAAATGCACGTAAGTGACCCAGGTTTACAGGAATATACAAGGGACGTCGACTTGATGACAATCAAAATAACTGAAAATCTCATATAAACAATAAATAAACTTCTGAAAAAGCCAAAAAATATAACACACACACACACACACACACACACACACACACACACACACACACACACACACACACACACACACACACACACCTACCTTCGTGCTAATCAGCTTCCTAATAGTAATCCAACCAGCGTATTTTTAAAAGGAATTAGTAACTGCTGGTCTCCATGCGGTCACAAACTTTGCCGGCTGCTGTTCGAGATGGTCTCCAGGGATGGGTCTCTCCGAGAAAACAGGCACCACGGCAATGCGCCCGGAGTTGACATCAGGCAGGTCCACCACAAACCTTCGCCCGCCGTGCGGTTCTAGGCGCTTCAGTCTGGAACCGCGTGACCGCTACGGTCGCAGGTTCGAATCCTGCCTCGGGCATGGATGTGTGTGATGTCCTTAGGTCAGTGCTGAACTCTGAGTTCCAGTACAGCACTCGTGGCTGCTGCATCGCGATCGCGAAGTGGGGCCGAGGCAGTTCCAGATAAGTTTTATAGTCTGACGATAATTTATGGATTTGTAGTTTTAGCTTGACGATGTCCACTATGGGCAAACGGTAGTTACTGTTATTCTGAAGAAGGTTCGGTTATCCCGACCGAAACCTAGGTAAATTCTAGGTAAACGGTGCAACTGAGGCTGTTGATTATTAAAATTAATATTTATACAGTTGGTGACAGGGTCGCGATATGTTGATGTTGTGGGTTGGCAGGAGAGCCAACACCAGGTTACAAGAGGAAACCGAAAGGCACGCGTTTTAGCTCACGCAGGCTGGCGTGAGGTCTGGAACAGGACAAGGAAATTAGAATTTAGAAAAAACGGACGTAGATGGTGGAATACTTAACTATAATCCGTTAATGAAGAACGTCGGTCTAGACGGTACATTATTACATATCAATAGTAACTGGTACTGGCGCCTTGCTAAGTCGCAGCAAATGACGTACCTGAAGGCTATGCTAACTGTCGTCTCGGCAAAGTGAGAGCGTATTTTGTCTGAACCATCGCTAGCAAAGTCGGTTGTACAATTGGGGCGAGTGCTAGGAAGTCTCTCTAGACGCGCCGTGTGGCGGCGCTCGGTCTGCAGTGACTGATAGTGGCGACACGCGGGTCCGATGTATACTAACGGACCGCTGCCGATTTAAAGGCTACCACCTAGCAAGTGTGGTGTCTGGCGGTGACACCAAAGAAGATATTTTTTTTTTAAAAAAAAAGAGGTAAAATATACGGCTACAACTTAGTTGGTACCACATACCAGCACGCTTATGGTGTGGCACCGGTTCTGAGCCACATTCGACATGCGGACCAAAGTCCTAAGAATGTTCTCCGGGAATATAGGAATATAATCGACAACGCCCAGCTCAAATACACAGCGACATGCTTGACCAGGAAAGAAACAGACTTCGGTCTACACATCCAACAATGATAATAGCCGAGGAATTGCGAAGTATAAACTTTAATGCTATAAAAACCTGGAGGGAACAATGGCGAGAGATGTACAACGAACACTGCCAAGTCCTCCCCTGCATGACTGGGAGACCGCCCGGATATGAACTACCGCGTAAAATATGGTCGTCCCTTAACAGAGAATGCACAAATCACGGAATATGTGCAGATAGAGGCCGGCCGAACTGGCCGTGCGGTTAAAGGCGCTGCAGTCTGGAACCACAAGACCGCTACGGTCGCAGGTTCGAATCCTGCCTCGGGCATGGATGTGTGTGATGTCCTTGGGTTAGTTATTTTTAACTATTTCTAAGTTCTAGGTGACTAATGACCTCAGCAGTTGAGTCCCATAGTGCTCAGAGCCATTTGAACCATTTTTTTTCAGATAGAGATGGAGAAAAACAACTACGAACTGTGACTGCGTACCCAACAGACAGACCATCCGCCACATCGTCCAAGAGTGCAGAGTGTGACAGAAGAGCACACAGTGACACGTTAGTGATTTTGTGGCGGCAACAGACTCCGCAAAAGACTTTATACGTAATCTTGATGTTTGTATTTAACTGTATTGACCATATATAATCTTGATGTTTGTATTTAATTGTACTGCCCATTATCTGTTTTATACTTCTTATACAGCAAATTTTGTTGTGTTTTTTATGTATATCTTTGTTTAAACATCTGTAAGAAGTATAAAATGATGTGCACTGTCATTCGCTAAACAAATAAATAATAATCATAAGACATCGGTAGGGGCAGCTGAACCGCCTTGTACATTCACTTGCAATGTATTCAGATCACCAAATGAGGAAAACAGACATTTGTGCAACTACAAAATCGCCTCTTTCCCATGATGGGTTTCTCACGACATTCCTGAGAAACGTGGTGAAACATGGCCTTGTTCGAATGCACCCTTGAAGCTGGCGGGGCATACTTTCGCTCAGATCATCAAACCACGGCTGGTCTAGATTGCCCCGCTCTTAGATGACATTTCTGCGTCAGACACGTGGTATACATAGAGTACTTTGCCGCTGTCGACGTTCAAAATTGGTTGTTTCAGTCGATCACATATATGTTCCATTGAATTCGTGAACGAGAAAACGGCAGGCCACTATATTTATCATGGTGAATGAACGTCTTCACAAGAACAGCCAAATGGGCACACAAGTTACCATCCTTCAAGGTAAGTCTTGTACGAAAATATCGGCGAACGAATCCCAGTATTGGTCGCACAGACTCGTCCGTGTATAGTGGAGCAGTGAGATTGCCCTTAACAACCGCTCTTCGATGACAATTTTGCGTCAGACCCATAGTATACATGGAGTACTTTGCCGCTGTCGACGTCCAAAAGTACTTGTTTCAGTCGATCACATATTGAGTTCGTGAACGAGAAAACGGCAGTCCTCTATATTTATCATGGTGAATGAACGTCTTCACATGAACAGCAAAATGGGCACACAAGTTACCATCCTTCAACATAAATCCTGTACGAAAATCTTGGCGATCGAGCCCCAGTATTGGTGGCACAGTCTCGTCCCTGTATAGCGGAGCAGTGAGATTGCCCGTAGCAACTACTAGACGTGTACGATAACCCCATATAGTGGCATCCCAGAATATCTTTCCACCAACAGTCTTTCCCATGTGGGCCACAGTGTTGCAGACGATTATCATGATTCAAAAATATCCCACTTTCGACCGTAAATCACACGCGACGCCAATCGCAGAGCATCTGTTCTTCAAGCAATCATGTCCATTTGTAACGGAGTCCATGGTATTGTGGTGTACGACGTGGTGCTCAACAAGGTGGTCGGAAATGGCGATTCGCATCATACAATCCTCTCCTAATAGTCTGATGCGATACATGACGTCCTGTAGCATATTCGAACGCCGAAATCACTTCTGCAGCACTCCTCTCAAGGTTCCTTTCACTCAGATCTAGATATTGCTCACCCTGTGTACCTGTAGCACGTGGACCATATGTGCAATGAAAGTCCTCAGCACCACCTATCAACTGGAACCGATACCACGTCTCCGGCAAATCACTTTGACTTCGGTGCACACATCAAGCAGCTTGCCTGGCTGACACGCCTTCTGTGCGTTACCTTATGTTGAGGACCCGACACACTGGTGGCGATTGTCCTTCGAGGTATGTTGGATATTTTCTCTAATGTTCCAAAGGCGTCTCTGATGCGTCTCTGATGGTGCTCTACTTTCAACTTAACTGCTGCAATTCATTCAAGAGCGGCGTTCTATCCGGAGGTAGCGCTCACGGTAACTGTGCGTATGTTCACGTCATAAGTGCCGTTTCGATCACTGCAGGAACAGTCACAAAACCAAAACACACCACATATCGGCGTGATGTAAAACTTTGATGTCTGTTCTGTCATGCTCAGAAGTATCCGAAGGATCTGAATTCCTTTCCGCCTGATTTTTATGCAACTCACAAAACGCCATTTTCTTACAGGTCTTCTAATCCCTGTACAGAACAGTCGTTTGACTAAACAAAACGGGTACTGCAAGAGAACTCTACTTATCAGATGTAAATTGATACCAGGGTGTTACAAATATCAAGAAACAGTCTTAAACACTTGTAAACGCGATCTTTTTCCAATAAATAACCTTGCAGGAAACTAGTCTCAGTTTGAAATGACAAGACAAATTTGGAATGGACAGGGACCCAAATCCTATTCAGCAACTATTGCTCCTGTTAACTAGGCACGAAAGATCTTAAACATGGTTTCAAAGAAATGTAGTAAAGTGAGCATATGTTTAAACTTGAAAGGACGTGATGTAAGGCTTTCGTAGGTCCAGATTTCGAGCCCTGGACCAAACCTGTTTGTTAAATAAACGTTGTTAGACATCGAATTTTTCATTAGTAAGATAACTGAATAGACAAAAACGATAGTAGTGGAATAAAGGCGGTATTGACGCACTTTTGATATAAAATTGAACTAAAATTAGACAATGTATTAATTGATAAATTAATTACCCCCCTCCCCCTGATGACGTCGGGGTTTTCTCCAGCTGGCCCCTCCACCACCAACCCTCTGGGAAACTCCTGCCACTTCCCTCCCCAAACCAAGGAAGAAATGAGGGAAAATTCAAATTTTACCGTGTAAATAGGGCAATTCAGCTACCTTCACTAACCTAACTCCCCAACCCACTCCTATTACGTCATCCTACCACCACCACCACCACCACCACCACCACCACCACCACCACCACCACCACCTGTCACCCCTGGAAATTGTAGGAACAATCTCTAAGTCATTGTTGGACTGTTGGACGGCGAGGATCTCACGACAGTAGACTAATATACTGTCAGTTACATTGCATTAAACAATTTAAGACCTTGGAATATTGCTTAAACAATTTTGAGAGATACTTTTTATTTACACAATTTGCAGGAGCCAAGGCGGTGTGGAATATTATTTATTTAAACAATTTGCAGGGATATATTCCAAGCATTTTATTTCTAAAACCACAACATAGCTCGAAACTGACGATGTCGCACTACTGCTGTTATTCTCCTGGAAAAAAATTCACTTTACCATTCTAAACTAGTCACATGCTGATTCAAAATCCAAAAAGAGCGCTTTCTTCAACTACAACCAGAAAAGAAACCTCTAACTCTAAACAGGATGCTCACCTACAGCTGGATATTTTATGCTGATCACTTTCCTGAAACACTGAGTGGGCTTGCTTTGCATTTGTTCCTGGAGTCAGGGATGTTAAGGTACTCATTTTTTTATTTTTCCTCACTTTTCGAAGCACACTGATGTGTAAGCACATATGGGAAAAATCTGGACAATTACATATCTGGAAAAACTGACGCACAGCAGGTCGGATGTCTAAAAGATTCCTCTGCGATTCGAAGCACTGTCCTAAAGACGGGAAAAATGGCTGTAATTTACGGTAAATTTTCGGTGTCCTATAGCTGCTGGAATATAGATGCTCTAAACCCACAATGGAGGGTGGGTGCAACATCCCACCTGTCCAAACCGGAGGAGGCTGGTCAGCCTGGACTTGTCCCTAACGCTCGAACAAAGAAGACATCACATAACTCTCTTATGCCATAGAACTTTCTGTAGGTACCCTGTTGTGTCCCTATCTTGTTCCATCCAGTCTTTATACACTCCTCTGCTGCCCAGAAATGATGCTTTGTGGCTCTCTGGCGTCATGGAACTTCTTTTGAATGGAGCATCCTAATTGGTTCTTACTGACTTTACATGTAAAATTGCTCCTGCTGCTGTGAGATGGACTTTCTACAGGTGGACAAATTACGAGAACTTCAGCGGAAACCTGTAAGTATTTTGTACGGATCGAAAAACGTTCAGCAGTCATATTGTACTGACAGTTAAACCCTAAAAAATTGGTCTACACATCAGAAAATACAGAAACTGCCTCCAAAGACTGTCGAGGAAAGCTCGAATTTTTCGGCGTGAAACCAATCTCCAACCAGGCTATATCACCTCAAACGATTGTACCGCCCTACCATATCGTTGTAGTGAACGCAATTCGTATCCTGCACTATGCAAAATCATTACTTCTGCATCCTGCGTATAGATATGGACCACCATTCATTCACACACCGTGAAGACACATATATTCCAAAAGCATAAGAACATGCGCCATATATATAGCCACAGCGCTACACATTACCCGTGAGGTTGGTCAGTCATCCACCGTGGCAAACAGTCACTGCGCCCGCACACTCTGGCCTGATGCGCGATCAGACCGCCCTCTGCAGACAGTGGCCATTCTCTGACCTGGCGTACGAAGGCTGTGATGGCTCCCTCGGCACAAAGGCGTCGGATCTGGCCTGGTTGCTGTCGTGGTTTCTCCAGCCAGCTGCGACCACCTCCAAGCTCTGAGATTAGAAGAACATTTACTTTCTGAACTCTGTCGAGAAAGGTTTCCTCGACTGCGAAATAATTTATAGATATCAGCTGCAATTTCTGATTTTACACGCCAAAATCATAGAGTCGAATATGAAAATGTACAGAATTTCATAAATTTTCACATGGTGTGAAAGAAAATCATACCGTTTATGTGAATGTTCTCGATATCAACCACATAGCAGCGTGCTACCAATCGCTTGCACTGCATAATTCCGAAGACAAAGAGTGGAAGTTGTGTATTGCGTATTGTACTGGAGCCAAGAAACGACAGAGAGGCTTCGTCCCGCCGTAGCCCTCAGTGGTTCACAACCCCACAACAGACCATAACAGTCCGGCCACCCCCCCCCCCCCCTCCCACCGAACCCAGGGTTATGGTGCGGTTAGGACCCCTGTGGTTCCCCCAGGGAACATTCATATTATACGATTGTAACCACAAATATTTGCATTGTAGAGTATTTATGGTGTACGCGTACATGGAGGCAGCGTTTGCGCAGCAATCGCCCAGATAGTGTAACCGAGGCGTAATAAGGGGAGCCAGCCCACATTCACCGAGGTAAATGAAAAACCTCCTTAAAAGGAATCCCCAGGCTGGTCACCACACCGGACCTAGAGACCAATCCGCCAGGCGAATTCGTGCCAGGGACCGGCACGTCTTCCCGCTCGGGAAGCTGCGAGTTAGACCGCGCGGCTAGCCGGACGGGCTAAGAGTGGAAATTACTTCTCTAGAAAGCAAAAACTTCAGTGAAGTCATTATCTGGGGTTTGCTGCAGACTACCAAGTAACTAGAAACTTATTACGTCTGCGAATATTTTTACGTGAAAACTCAGAAACATAGGTAACTGGTGAAACTTCGTGACAGATTAAAACTGTGTGCCGGGCCGAGACTCGAACTCGGGACCTTTGCCTTTCGCGGGCAAGTCCTCCACCAGCTGAGCTACCAAAGCACGACTCACGCCCCGTCCACACAGCTTTACTCTGCCAGTACCTCGTCCCCTACTTTCCAAACTTTACAGAACCTCTACTGCGAACCAAGCAGAACTAGCACTCCTGAGGCCTATATCACGACATGCTGCAACGCTGCCCCCTAAATGTAGTTGAACTAAAATATCCTTACGTACGGTGGCGCGTGGTGTGGAAAACTGTAGACCATGCCATGCTTGATTCCGATGTTGTTTCTCAATGGTACGTAGTCGTTAATGGGAAGCTGATGACGCAAGAACGTCTCTGCAATATCCACAGGCAGAATCTCCCAATTGTGAGAGTTGTAATACGGTAGATTCTGACGAGCACCGCCACAGCTATGGAGAGGCGGAGCCGGTTTGGCACCCAGTGCGGCAGATGCTGACTTATCTCTTGCGAGTTACGCCTGAGCGTATATCTGCACGCACGTTATTCTTTCCGGATGACACATTTTACCCCAAGACTCGGACCAAATCCGTCAGCTGGATACGTGGTCATGCGGTCCTTTACCTCTATCGTGATGGACACAAGAATTTACTTCTGCTTTATTTGCAAGAAAGACATCATGCTATTGCCGCGCATACCAGATACCGACGATGCTTCGCAAACTTCCTATGGAGTGCCTTTCACAGCCCGCCGTGTAGTTGGAATGTTCCAGGCAGTGGTAGATGAAGTCAGATTGAAGTGCAAGCGATCATACATTGAACTATATTAGTGGGAGCAGTCGCTGGGAAGTCTGACTACGAAGTGGTAGCTTTATTTTCATGTTATTTATGTTTACTATCTTCGATGGTGTCAATTGTGTTTTAGTTTTCCAGCCTTATCTATGACTGTTCGTATATTGATATCTATATAACGAAAAATAAAAAAGAACCTTCGCACTCTACTAGAAATACCCTTCCCCCCATTCCTTTCATCGTGTTTTTGTGGGTTAGTCCCGTATAGTATAGTTTCTTCACATTTTAGATGGGGGGGGGGGGGGGGTTACGTACAGATTGGAAGGCAACGCCTGAAGAGGTAAGAGTTTCAATTTTTTTTTGGCAGTGACAAGTGGTGGCGCCCCGTAGGGATGGCAATGATTTTGTTTTATTTCTTTTTGTTAAGTACCCCACAAAAAGGTGAAGATTAAAAAAAATTAAAAAAGAAGTTAAAAAGTGGTCAGCGTGACGGACTGCCGTCATACGGGCCCGGAATCCATTCCCGGCTGTGTCGTTGGTTTTCTCCGGTCAGGGACTGCTGTTGTCTTCATCATTTCATCCCCATCCGGCGCGAAGGTTGCCCAATGTGGCGCCGAATGTAATAAGACCTGCACCAAGGCGGCCGGACCTGCCCCGCAAGGGGCCAATGATGCCAACCGCTGATTTCCATTTCCACTACCAACGTTTTGCCACACCGGGTGTAGAACCTAGCACACACTGCCGCTGGTGTCTAGCCACGAATATATGTTAAGTATTCTTTTATTTCACAAGTAGCCACCTGTGTGCGTGTCCCAAGAGGGAAAACTTGATGGAAAGTTCCGGGTCCGATGGAGTCAAAACCGGTAGCAGTCACCGCTGAAAAATACGTTAAAAATCACGATGATTTTTACATGTAATTTGTTGTGCTCATGGTACACGTCGAAATGACATGAAGGAAACTTATGTGCCAGACCAAGAATAGCATCGAGGAATGCGCGTTTCGTGGAAACCTTTACGAGTCTGAAATCTTTCCGGATCTTATAGATCAGAAAATCAGAATTGGATACCAGTCTTGCGCCAATATTTTAAACGTCTCAAGCTCAGTGGACATGAAAGTTTTCTGGGTATGGTACAGCGTCATATTGCATAAAACTACTGCTGTAGGAAATCAACATTTCGACCACGTTTGGAGCGGCCTTCTTCTGGGTCTGCTATGCAGTGTCCCTTATATTTTGTTATTACTGTTCACTCTGCATGCCATTACGTCATAAATTTGAAAAGATAGTTCATTTCATTGATGACTTAAGGAAGAAGGAAAGGGAAATTTATTTTTAATACGTTGCTGCGATGGAGGGAGAGCGTAGCCTATGTTGTCCATTGGCTCCTGTATTATGTGCCATGATTGGTCACCGGCGAATGAGAAGTTGGCTCCTGTTTACCAAGTGCTGGACGTCGGCAGCACGGCGGCAGTTACTCGCTGGCAGTGCGATCTGTTGGGCTCTGATTCCTGGCAGCTAAGATGGGGCAAGCCTGAGTCCATCCTCTCTGTTCATATTCTTAGGGTGTTTAAGTATTCCGATGGCCTTTCCAATTTTGCGTTTCGTCATAACTGGCTGCTTGGCCAACACGCAGCCTTCGCTGAATTTTATGTCTTTTCCGTAATCTTGCTGATGTTCTGTCACTGCAGATTTGTTGTGTTCCCCTTGACGAATATAGCGCTCGTGTTCCCGAATGCGCTTTGCTATTGGTTGTTTTTTTTGTAGTACGGACGAAACCAGACGTTAAGAATACAAAGCTAGAATCTTTCTAATAAATCACCAAACTACATATGTAACTGGCACATGATTTTCTAATAATAAGGCAACTTTATAATTTCTGATGTACGTAGTTTTTTATATAGAATCTAATTCTTTCAGAACAATTAATTTACAACAGTAGTAACACACGTGCTTTGTAGTGTCGTAGAAGAAATGTTTACGTATTTTTATAAACAATACAAACATTTCCATTTTGACACAAAATCGAATTTTCTTTCACGATCTGAGAATCAACGTAGCGGGTGAGGGCAAATCCAAGGCATCTAAGTAATAGAATACAGGGAAATCAGCCCCTTTCTCTCCATACCAGGCAGCTGTCTGTTTGCTCCTAGGAGTGAGGACTAAGCAGCAGATAAGGTAATAGGGGATTTGTTTCCTAGATTTAGTGACACTGTGGAATTCTTCAGCTGTACTTATTAATAATCCTGAAGCGAAATAAATCATTAGCGACCATTTGTTACAAATGCGACCCAGTCGTAGAAACTCCTTATTTCAGAGTGTTTATTCTTTTCTGAAGGGATTTGTTGGACTCAAATATAGGGAGACTTTTTAATGGAGATTAAAACGCCGAAGGTTACCCTACTTGGTTTGGTACAGTTTTATTGTACTGTATTGAACCTCATTTTCCGTGAAATCGCAGAGAATATGAGTTATCTTAATTGGAACTTTTCAGTGCAACTGCATGACTAATTCTCTGGTGACAAATGCAATACTCCTTTGTGTTTCACCAGCAGACGTGGAGACAAAGCACCATTGTTCTACCCCACATCCTGGGCCTGATTCCTTCTCCGTGTGGACGCCAATTGCAACCGACATGCTCGATACATTAAATTCATACGTTTCTGACATACAAGAGAACTTCATGGCAGCCAGATATATATGTTCTATGAACATATCCCTGAAGCATAAAATGTGTAACGATGAAAAGGAATTTATTTACAATATATTTTTTTATTTAAACAATCTTTTATAAAAGATTAGCGATAAGGCATTTATATTTGCAATAGCTGGAGTTTTGAGTGTGGTATGTAATTAGAAATGAGAAGACTTGCATTTTCATAAAAATAGCAATTATGTTTCTGTTAATTAGCACATGTTTGAATAATTTTATATTTGAATGAAGTAGGTAATCGAAAAAGAAAAACATGAAAATAATGACCAACACGAGAGTCGAATCAGCGATTTCAAATCTCGAGTGATACAGATTTTTTTTCCATCTTTATGTATTTTAAGTTTCACGAAACTGCTGGTAGAATATGTACCTATGCTCAAAAACTTGCATCAGCCAGAAGTCGAACCTAAGACCCGTACGTGGCATGTGAGCATTCTACCACACATCAACACGACCTGTCTAGAAAAACCGACCTTGGTTGAACATATTGAGGTCGGTCGAAAAACTCAAGAGTTTATTTCTTCGAAAAGTTTTAAGAATTGCAAACTTTTTCTTCGGAGTGGAGGGGTAGAAGGGATATTTGAGTTCTAAATTTCACATACCATAAATAAAAATAATTACCAAAATCTGTGTGCCTTTTGGTCACCTTGTCAGTTTTACAGAGATGACAAATTCTATGCTGCAACATTCAGTAATTTCTGGTGAGAGCACTTCACGCTAGGGTACGTTGATGTAATTTTCTATTACATGATTTCTCAGCTCTGCAGATGTGTTATTGTGTACAAAAGATTAGACTTCTTGGCTCTGATTGAGGCTTTGTGGGTTTAGCTCGCCTCGTGTTGTTTTACCACTTATTTAATAGTATCATGGAAATTGTATCGAATTCGTTTATGATACGTTTCTCATCATACTTGGCACTGTATTACCACGTGGTCTGCTGTAGCACGTACGTAACCCTTTTAATGAACATTCGTATGTGTCTATTGAAAAATGACCGAAAGTTATGTCAAATTCCCTTTAATTATTTCCAATCTATAGGTTATTTACAGTTTATTACATGTGTTGTGCTTAATTTATATGTGCTTACTGACCCGCTGTCTATGCTCATAATTAATGAGTACAGTGTATTCAATCACGATAAACTGCCATTGGCAGACAATTTTTTTTTTTTTTTTTTTTTTTGACTTCATACTGCAGCCAATATCAGTTAGGTTTGAGATAAGGGAACTTTGAGACACTTACTGCTGCACTGAAGATGTCAGGGCAACTTAATTTGTCAAATGTTTTCGGTTGTCAGGCATTAGCAATACAAAGTGCGATTTACGTCCCCACAGTACACGTTTTCTGTATAAGAGAAGAAGTTTCCACACTTTTGGTTTGCATGAAAGACTGCACGAAACATAAAATTTCACCAGGGGACGTTAGATTGCACTGCTCTTTATTCATGACTCAAAATGTTGAACAATAAGGTAAATATTTCAGGGCAGTAACAGTGGAATCATACCAGTTATGTACTCAAGTTAAGGTCCACAAGTAGCGGATGGGTTTCAGCGTCCACTGTCAATACTGCGAAGATACTCTTTGTTCCATGAAGAATCATTTCTTGCTGAATGGAACTTGTAATGACTGTTTTGATTAGGTGTTAATCATATGCAGGGCGAATCTAAATTCCTATTTACAGGCTTTTAGTAGTTGTAGAGAGGACATAGTAGATAAAGTTACAATACGGAACCCATGTACGGAAATGACCGTTTGAATATAAAATAACTTTTCAGATCGGATCACTTTTAAATCTACAGCTTCACAGTAAGCACACAAACTGAGAAGAGGGCTCGGTCATCAGTCCGTGTTGTTGTTAAGTCACGTAACGCCTTCGACCGACTAAAAGGCTGCAAGAAGCTAGTACGTTGTCCGAAACTGGGTAGTTCGACTGAGGTTGTTGGCTCCAAATGTTCACCCAGACTGATACACGCTTGATTTCCTCTTCCAGACACCTTAATTTAAATTTTACATAATTTATGCTTATCACTGTGGGCTAATCCCTGGATGCTCATTACTGATTCCCCATTGACATTTTCTCTCTCATAATATCAATTATCGTCAGATGAAATGAATCTCACTTCATTACACACATTTCTCTGTATTGTGAAAAGCTGTCAATATGTTGAGCATGTTTAATGCCACAAAACATAAAATGGTGTTTGGTACAACAGTTTCCAGAGAACTAACAGTACGACACAATGATTGTGTAAAGAAACATTAACTTAAAAATATATAACAAATACAGGATGAATTCGTTGCAAATATAGACCACTGAACTAACGTAGTAACGAACACAAATCGTGGCTCCAGCAGGTAAGCAAAAAGTTGTAAGAGCTAGCTGAAAATGGATTCTTAACAAATCCGAAACCGGTAACGGTTGGATTTAAATGAACATTTTAAAGTCATACTTGCGGATGGTTCTTGTTTAAATTTTAAATCTATAGAATATATTTTTCTGTACCACAGTATACTGGTACACCTATAACTTTTTTTCACTCCAGTAAGTACAGAAGTTACGTCCCACTTCTGAATGAGAGGAGCGTAAGTGCAATGCTTGTTATAAAACAAATCTTTGATGACAGATGACCAGCAAGTGCAATGCTCGGCCTTTTTTTTGAATTGATAATGGAATTGATCGTTGAATTTGACCACTGTGCAGAACGATAACGCTGTCCCAGTGAGACCAAAAGGCTTAGATGTGCACCAGGTTGTGTTTCTTATTTTTGGGTCACCTAACCATGGAAAAGTTGTCGGCCAATGTAAAGGCTCTTGGAAACACGAGTAAGTCAACACAGGAATTGAAAGGTATTTATTTGCTCCACTGACTGAGAAAAATCGCACTAAAATTTAATAGAGAAGGAAGTTTTCTGAAACTCAAATCGATTTACAAAATAGATCCTCGAGAGTTTAGAGTCATCTATACGGGGTGCGGCTAGAAAAAACCGGACTGATGCTGGAAAAAACATTTATTTACAATTATTTACAATTTCATGTTATCTCCTTCAATGTACTCTCCTCCTCGGTCTCTACACCGCTCCATACGAATTTTCCACTGTTCAAAGCAATGCTGCAGATCATTTTCGGTAAGTCCATACATTACTTCCGTCTCTTTTTCTTTTACTGCTTCAACAGTCTCAAATCTAGTTCCTTTCAAAGCTGACTTGACTTTAGGGAAAAGAAAAGTCACAGGGGGCCAAATCAGGTGAGTCGGGTGGATGATCTAAGATGGGAATGTGTGTTTTGCCAAAAACGTCTTCACTGACAACGCGCTGTGACCTGGGGCATTGTCTTGGTGAAGGATCCATGACTTTTTTCTCCACAAATCGTTCCGTTTTCTCCGTACTCGCTCACGTAGGGTAGCCAGGACGCTAATGTAGTAATGCTGATTTACTGCTTATCCCTCTGGTACCCAATCAATGTGCACAATCCCTTTGATGTCAAAAAAAAAAAAAAAAAAAAAAAAAAAAAAAACAATCATCATTGCCTTTAATTTCGATTTTGACATTCGTGCTTTTTTTTGTCGTGGAGAACCAGGAGTTTTCCAATGCATCGATTGGCGTTTAGTTTCGGGATCGTAAGTAAAAAACCACGATTCATCGCAAGTAATAACATTTTGTAAGAAGGTGGGATCACTTTCAATGTTTTCCAGGATGTCAGAACAAATCATTCTTCGGCGTTCCTTCTGTTCAATTGTGAGACACTTTGGAACCATTTTTGAACACACTTTGTACATGTTGAAACTTTCATGAAGAATCTGCCTAACACTTTCCTTGTCAACTCCTGTTAACTCAGACACTGCTCTGATTGTTAAACGGCGATCTTGTCGAACAAGTTTACCGATTTTTTCAATGTTTGCATCAGTTTTTGCTGACAATGGTCTGCCAGTGCGAGTGTCATCACTGGTGTCTTCGCGGCCACCTTTAAATCGTTTAAACCACTCAATCACTTGTGTTCGCGATAAACAATCATCGCCGTACACTTGTTGTAACATTACAAACGTTTCACTTGCAGATTTTCCTAGTTTGAAACAAAATTCGATGTTAACACGCTGTTCTTTCTGTACACTCAACATTTTCCGACGCACAGACAAAACGTCAACTACTTAAAACAGACGCCACGGGCAAACTGAGTGCAGGAGGCAGATGAAACTCGAGCAGTAGGCGGAGCGAGAGTCACGTGACAGGCCACGCGACTTTCAGCCTTATTGCATTCGTTTTATTGTTTCACCAGTACTAGTCCGGTTTTTTTCTAGCCACACCTCGTATTTTCGAGGCCAGCCAGAGTGGTCGAGCGGTTCCAGGCGCTACAGTCTGGAACCGCGTGACCGCTACGGTCGCAGGTTCGAATCCTGCCTCGGGCATGGATGTGTGTGATGTCCTTAGGTTAGTTAGGTTTATGTAGTTCTAAGTTCTAGGGGACTGATGACCTTAGATGTTAAGTCCCATAGTGCTCAGAGCCTATATTTTCGATAATGATAGAAGCCGACAAAAAGAATTAAAATTTGTGCCACGACCGGGACTTGAATCCGATTCTGATTGCTTAATACGCAGGAATGTTCGCGATTACCCCAGTACAGCACTATGTAGAACGTACCGTCATGGACTACACTAGTGCCATAAAGAGTGAAACACTGTAGAAAGCGCAAGAACATCTGATCTGGAGACCTCGCAAAATCAAAGTTAACAATGTAATAAGAAGTCACAAATAATAATTGAATTAAACAAAGGCCGTTGCTTGTCAAAGAAACAAGTAACCTAGAATTCGAAGTCATTATGAACTATTTTTCGACCGTGACTGTCACAAGAGATATGTAAAGACTTTTTTTTTTTAAATTACCGCTACCAGTCTCAAACTATGTCAACTATTGTATTACTTATTTATTTCGCAACATGTTTCGAGTGTTAAACCTCATCTTCAGGCGAAATGGCATTACACAAACATCTTTACAATACTAATGTTACATAGCTTTTTCGTAAATGCTGAGGTCATCCTGTGGAAGAAAAGAAATCTTAGTTAGAGACGATGTCACTTTTGAAGCTGGACTGATGTTTTCACGAAAATGTTTTGTAACGGTCACTCACTTCGTTCTTCTGGCATGGTAGTCTCGTTGTGATGCGTTGAGATGTTCCCATTTCCGTGGCTCACTGGGTCACTGTTCACACATTGTCTCTAACATAGCAGTGACTTGGAGACACGATCACAAACAGTTCTGTAGTGCAGTGGACAAGATGGGGGACGAAATACAGCTGGTTTCGATTTGACTATTTGTCCATCTATGTGGTGTCAAATGTTTACATGTCTTCTGCACGTCTTGCTATCGTATTACAGATGTAGGTTAACGAAATATTACAAACGGAGAACCTGTTACAATATTATTGAACACATCATGATATAAACTATTTATTTTTCATATTTCTAAGCTATTGCTGGGGCTCGAGTCAAACGACTGTCATGTTATGTATCTTTTAATCTAGGAGTACTGTAGCGAAATTGGAAAAGAAATGTGAGTTTTTGAAGTCTGCCATTTCATTCAGGATATTGTTATTCCCCATGTGGTCATGGATTAATATTTCCATTTCTTCCAAGATGTCCATTTTCCAGCTGTTTTCTAAATTATGTAGTTCTTAGACATCGTTGTCTATTGTAACACTGTGTTCTGTTTCATTTATATGTTTAGCTATAGCTGATTTATTCAGTTTGCCAAGTCTGAAAATGTGTTCTTTAAAGCGGGTTTTAAAATTTCTACCCGTTTGTCCAATGTAACATTTGTTACAATGACTGCATGTAGTTTTATCAATTCCTGCTTTGTTAAGTTTCTCTGTGGAATGTGAGATGTCATGTATCAGTTTCTTTTTTAAGTTGTTGTTGGTGGCAAAGGTGATCCTGATGTCTTTTTTGTTTTTTTTTTAAGCAGCTTGGCTATTTTGTCTGAGATGACACAAATATGGTAACGTTATCTACTTGGGTTTTTGGATGTTGTGTGAGGAAGCTGTGTCACATTGTTTGTTGTTATTTTTATTTGTGTGTTGTGATAGTGTGTATTTCACGTTCGTGATAGCCATTATTACATGCAATGTATCTGTTAGTATCTGTCTCATAGTCAGTAGCATTAAGTGGGAATTTCTGTGCTCTGTTTAAGGGGTATCTGAATGCAGCTTCTTTATGTGAGTTGGGATGTGTAGAAGATTTATTAATGGCTGTGTCTGTGTATGTTAGTTTTCTGTATACATTGATATTTAGGGTTTGGTCTGTGTTACTTACTGTCATGTCTAGAAAATTAATTTTGTTCTTTCTCATGTTCTATCATGAACTGGATGTTGTTGTGTAAATTACTGAATCTGCTTAATAGAGTTTATATTTCTTTATCATTTTCACTGTATACGATGAATGTTGCATCAACATAGCTACAGTAGTGTACTATTTTCTGGGTTATTCTGTTTTTGTTGTTGAGAAGTTTATTTTCAAGATGGTTAATGAAAATTTCTGCAATGATTCTAGTTAGAGGACTCTCCATTGCTAGGCCTAAACCTTTTTTGTACATTTTTACACTAAATGTGTAGTGATACTGTGAAATAACGTGTTCTAACAGTTCTATTAATCCACCATCTTCAGCTGTGGACATAGTAAGTTTAATAACTCAAGGGACATCAGCTTTGCATTGTATGGGATATGAAGATCTTTAATACTTTGAATTACTTGGTAACTATTTTCACTGAAATCGAGGTTATAAATTTATATTGTTTTTGTAAAATTGAATGCAGCTTACACGTAACTTTGTAGCCTGGATGATATAAAGCATTGACAGTTGGTCTGATAGGGATATTAGGTTTATGGATCTTAGGCTGGGCTCTTAACTTTGCGGCTGTTGGTTTCATAATTGTTAATCTTTGTGCTTCTTCCCTTGTTAATGAGAAGCATGTTTTATTCAACTGTTTCTTTAGTTTACTATTGAATTCCTGTGTGGAGTCATCAGAGATTTCTTGTATATGGTTATTCAGAAAGAACTTAAATGTTCCATTTATATATTCATGTTTGTCCATGATAACTACTGTATTGCCTTTGTCAGATTTTGCTGCTAGTGCATTGCCCTCAATGAGCCTCTTGTTGATGTTTTTTAGTAACTGGTTCTCTTCTTTAGCCTTTTTTTAGTGGACTATTGTTAAAGTGTTTCTCTATTAATTTGTTAGTTTAATGTCCTATTACTGTTTGTTAATTTTTTTTAGTGTGGCTATATCTACAGCCATTTTGACTGAGCAAATAATGTCTTTAATGTTCTGCTGATTGAGTTCAGGTTTTAGGTTATGTTCACGGCCTTTGTTTAGTAGAGAGAGTTCTTTGTTGATAAAATGAATGTTTGTGGAATTGACTACTCTTGAAAAAAATTTATGGGAAGTCTGACTTTTGGTGTTGTAAGTGAGATAAGTGTTTGATTGTCTGAGTTAGCTAGTTCCTTCATTTCTGTTGTAAAACCTTTACACTAAAAATACCTTTACATAAACAAATAACCTGTTGATAGAGTGTTTGTCATGCTACCACAACTGCTACTATCGTATTTTCCCCAAAACCATCAAAGGATGCGCCCATAAACACCAAATGGCTGCTGGGATATTAATGACCCTCATGTCAGGCGTGACAGAATGACCAACAAACATAGATGTCTCTCTACAACTCCACACAATACTGTTGCCAATGTGACGGAAGAGAATGTTGATTTTTCGTGGAAAAATGGGGGGAACACTGCAGAAACGTTCTACCCTTGGCACACCAACTGCACCTTAAGAAATAAGAGGTTGGTACTGGGAGAGAGTAGTGTCCCATCGATTGATGAGCCTCTTTGCGTCAAGAACGGTGGCGTAGCAACTAAGCTCGATATGGTAAACGAAATTTTGGAACGGAAGCAATTGTTCTTCCCACATTGGTTGGGTGCCGTCCTTTGCTGCCAAACAGAGTAGCCAAAGATGTTATGCTCAATTACTCTCTGAGGATGGCAGTGGTGGAACGGTGCCTTCCGCTCAGGGCTAGGAGAAGCGCCAGCTCTCCGACAAAAGCAGGATCAGACTACAGCCTCACTGCCCAGCTCGCAGAGGACCTTCTTCCTTTTCCAGAGAGAAAAACGAAAAGCTTTGCTGATAGCAAATGTGCCCAGTGCACTCTTAATAAAATTAACTACGAAACTGTTTCAAAACTGAAACAGTGTCGTCTACTGATACGTTATACTTCTGTCACAACGTAATGGAGTGTTTCTGATAGCCGGCCTCGGTGGCCGAGAGGTTCTAGGCCCTTCAGTCCGGAATCGCGCGACTGCTACGGACGCAGGTTCGAATCCTACCTCGGGCATGGGTGTGTGTGATGTCTTTATGTCAGTTAGGTTTAAGTAGTTCTAAGTTCTAGGGGACTGATGACCTCAGCTGTTAAGTCGCATAGTGCTCAGAGCCATTTGAACCGTTTTTTGTTTCTGATATCTTCCCCTGTGATCAAGTAATATCTTGTTTCATCAGCAAAATCACTCTTTAAAGGAGTGAGAACATCCAGGCAGTACGGCAAAGACGCGCCACACCATTGTTGACCCACGATTTTATTTTTTTAAATTTTTTTGGGCTATCTACCGACTGACAGGTGGGATTTAATGAACAAGTCCTATTAGGTCAGACGATGTGCCCCACCAAACTTCTTGAGTGAAAAGTCGAAATCAGGCGACCAAGAGGACATTCTTGGTCTTTTCAGACACCAGTAGGACGCTGTAGTAGACGGCATGAAAGGTGCCTCATATCAGTATTCAACACGCAGCCAAGAGGTGATGTGTTTGTTTCAGCACCTAGCATTAGTCACAGTGCTCGCTGCTTGTAGCTGCAAATTTCCTGGACCAAAAACTGACGAAACGAGGCCGTGACGTTGCCTCTGAGTTCGAACTGGAATCAAGAATTACTCAGGAAAAGTATATTTCATTTCGTATTTTTTGGAATTGTCACATAAAGGCGCTAGTAGTTGCTCGTTTCTGACCGACCCTCGTGTACCTTAATTATTTATGAATGTGCTCTTAACAAAGTAACAAACTTTAGAATTCTGCGTCCCTGCTGTCTTCAGAACGTAAACGTAAATCCGCCTCACTTGAACGAGCTATTAAACAGAATACGTTAACTGCGCTACTACTTTTACTCTATGTCGTTCGTTACTTCCAATGCACTTTACTCTGCTCAGTGAATAAAGCGATTCATGAGCTCACACGTATTAATCGCCCCACGCAGGTGTCGGCTTTTAGGGCGAAAATTCCCGCTGCAGCTTTTTAAGCGCGCGTGACTCTCAGACCTTTTTTGCTCCTAGTAGCCTCGTTGCCACTGCGGCACAACGCCGAAAGAATGAATGGCCAGTGGCGCTTGCTGCCGTCCGCTTATCAGGGCCGCCGGTAGAGTGAGTGGGCAGATGGGTGGTGAGTAGTGGGTGGGTGGGCCGCTTAGCCGCCTGTCCTCTCGAATTGCGATGCAGATGGCGCTCCGCGACACTCATCCAATTAATCTGTCCTCCCGTGCCCGCGCTCGCGCCCGCACCTCCAACCCACGCCCAGGCATCGCTTCGCCATTTTCAGACCATGCGCCCCTCTCCCTAATCAGCCTGCTGACATCGGACACGGGTACGGGCAACGTCATACCGCAAGCAGGGAAAACAGTACCGAAATTTCCAAATCCACAACGAGAAGCAAATGAGCTCGCGTCTAGGATTTGTCATTCTATGAACTGTGACCTAACCAGGAGCGTCGGCAATAGCTCAGTGTAAGAGGAGTAGAACATAACCAAGAAGCGACTAATTATACACCAAAGAAGCACTAAAGTGGAATGGATATCAGTGCCTTGTTTCGCAGGCGGTATAGCGCTCCATGGACTTTTGTCTCTGATGTCACGATGCGTTCTTTTCACTATTTATTTTACTCTCTTACACCAATCGGAGTCGACGATCTGTCTCTAATGAGCACGCAGTTAACTGAAAGGCGAGTGAATGCCAGTGTTTCTTTTGTCTTTCAGCTTCTCAGAATGTGTTCAACACACCGACAGCACCAGGGAAGACTTTTATAATTATTTACGATTTAAAAATGGCAGGGGTGCTCCGGTAATAATTTCAACTCTCGATGGTTCATTAGCGAATGAATACTGATAGCATATTTGTTCTAGGTTACCACGAAACACTGCAAACAACATCCACACCCGTATTACATATCCGAAAGTACCTTTATCTGTTGTGTTATCGCGAGTAAACCGGTGATGAAACTGGTACGGATATAAACTTTAACACTGAGAAAGTAAATAGGTTACCTCAGGAAATGCTTTAGTAGATTGACACGTTCTACGTAATGAGATTCATCATAATGACTACTAAGTGTATACAATTATCACTGTTTTTACTAATATTATTAAAGGTGAAAGTAAAAGTCAATTACGTTTTCACGACTAGGCAGCTTCTCATATTCCATCACCACCATCAATTTCCCCCTCCCCTCTCCCCCTCCCCCCCCCCCCCAAAAAAAGAAAAAAATATTATGATTTGTAGTCAGAATAGAAATTGAATCCTAGATTGCATTGTGCCTCAGAACGGCCTGTTATCGTTCTGAGGTGGATAAATTTACAAGGGCTGTAGCGGGAATGAAAATTACTTTGTTTGGTTTTGAATTAAGATATGATTTAACCGAGCTGCCACTGTAGCCAACTTCGTACGTGTTAGTATTGTTCTTCCCATTGTGACGAGACCAGGAAAAGAGATCGTTGAAGAAGAGTGATGAGCTGGATGGAAGTTGATCTTATATTAGCTCTGAATATAATTGCTCGGTTTGTAACCATTCTTTCTCATCTGATTACAATGAATATAATAATTCCTGCAATAGAAATTGTAGACCCAATTCTTGGTACTACATTTCATGATGTATATGCGTCTGGGTAGTCTGAATATCGTCGTGGTATTCCTGCTAACCCTAAGAAGTTTTGAGGGAAGAATGTTAAGTTGTTGAAATTGAGTACAATGCGATAAAACACATCGCAGTGCTAAAAAAGAATAATCTCACTAAGGAAATAAACAATTTAGACTGCAGGTTCTAATAACAGGGATGCAAACATACATCTGATACCTGATACCGCACTAATTCACTGTATTCCTCACAACACCAAACTTGCGCTTCCCTGCGTAAAAAAAAAAATAAAAATAAAAAAAAATAAAAAAAATGTGGTAACGTCTTAAGGGACCAAACTGCTGAGACCAAAGGTCCCTAAGTCTACACATAAGCCTACACACTATTTAATCTAACTTAAACTAACTTACGCTATGTGCAACAGACACACCCATACCTGAGAGAGGACTCGAAACTCCGACAGGGGTAGCCGCACGGACCGTGACAAGGCGCTCAAGACCGTGCGGCTACACCGTGCGGCATCCCCTGCGTAATTAAGTCGCTGAGACGTAAGAATAAATCTTTAGAAATTATTAGTAAAGAGGGCGGATTAGCGGACAGAGGTTCAGGGCACTCTTGTCCTAGGGGTGGGAAACTGCCCCTAAAGGCGGAAGAATCGACAAAGATCAACGGCATTAGGATGCAGAATGCAATCGAAACTACTGCATTAAGGACATATAAAGTGTGTCCACAGTACACATGGCCTGTAATTGAAAATGGGTCGTGATGATCTCTCCATTGGCAAAAGATTCCGGACTAGTCCCCCATTCGGATCTCCGGGAGGGAACTGTCAAAGGGGAGGTTACCATGAGAGAAAGACTGAATAATCAAAGAAAAATGACACGCATTGTGGTTACGGTTACTACAAGCCACACCAAATTTCTAGTAGTTTACTGTCGAGTTGAGATTTTCACAAATGTTTTATTCGTATCTTACAGAAGCTAGCAGTAAGGCAATAAATAGCCTCTTAAACACGCCGCTAACGGCAGTCCAATAATTTATAGCAATACAACAGTTCAATTTTTTTAAAAAAACACAGAAGCTAGCAGTACGGCAATAAACTACCTTTCAAAACACGCCGCTAACGCCAATCAAAGTAATTTATAGCAATAAAACAATTTTAAAAAAATTAAAGAACATTAGTAAACAGGCTACTAAGTAATTATAGAACTTTGTTAATAAAGTACGGTGAGGTAGTGAAGCTTCAACACCCCCATTTAAAAAATGGAACAGGTCTCAGCAAGCACGATTAATGGCAATAAAAGTAATTTACAAACTTGGAGGAATTTAAAAAAATTAAAAAGTGTCCTGAAAGATCATTATAACATAACATATGACGGACCCGTGTAAGGCGGCCACAAATCACCCACTCAGGGATGCTCAGGCTAGACAGAATACTGAACAATTTAAATACGCCCGCAAACACAATTGGCACTCTCAGGCTGGTCACTGCACCGACTTTTCGAAAACTTGTTATAAGATGGATTAACTTGGTGACAGAATTAGAGTTAACTTCGTCCAAGGAAATATTACACCACACAGTCCTGAATGAGTGACCACATGATCAACCAACAAGAAGCATGAATTTACTCATAACACATGACAGAATAGTGAAACAATTAAACTTCCAAAACTACACCTCCCATCGGGCAGTTACGAGAGGAGGAGGAAAGATCACTGTCTTCAATTACACCGGTGGCGAGGACAAGAAACCCGGTCGCCGGAGGCCACAAGGCAGAAGAGACGCTGGTTACACCAAATTATTACTTAATGATTAAACCTTCTACGAACTTAACTTGCAATTATGCTCGAACAGGCAGTACACGACCTCCGATGGCAAGGATCCACACACCTGACCACGCATGCGTCGCCAGTGTACCCAACAAGCCACGGTCACGCGACAACACGCTCTGTCACCGGAGTCCACGTCTTCTCTGCAACGCTGACGGGTCTGACCGCTCCTTCATGTTAGGTGTCTCCTTTTAAACTCCAGTGTTGAAACGGAGAATTTAAAGATGCTTGTTAACGTCCCGCCAAGTCGAAATGAACAGCAGCTACTCGTGGGGCGATTCTGTATACAATTAACACGTGGGGAGCTCTTCCGTCAACTCGACCCGCTCGTTACACACAACCAACATACATCACGTGGCGACTCGGTACAACCGACCACGCCTGCTTCGCACTGGAGAGCCACACTGCCCTCCCGTGTCCACCAGACTCTCTCTGCGCGCAACGCCCCTACTTCCGCGCCACCACACGAGGTTACAACCGGTCAAAGATCTCACTTCCTCCATAGCAGTTTCCCGTCAGCAAAAACGCAGATATCGATAGCAGAGGGAAAAGACAACCAGGCAGCCACTTAATGACGGACAACATATCAAACAAACATATCAGAGGAAGAAAAGGAAAACCAATGCAATCCAAACACAAGGTGAAGCACGAGTCGATACACGGCTCAAAATCCTTACGTTCTACGAGTCGGGGCGTGGAATGTGAGAAGCTAGAACGTGGTAGGGATATTACGAAATCTGAAAATGGAAATGCAAAGGCTAAATCTAGATATAGTAGGGGTCAGTGAAGTGAAGTGGGAAGAAGACAACGATTTCTGGTCAGATGAGTATCGGGTAATATCAACAGCAGCAGAAAATGGTATAACAGGTGTAGGATTCGTTATGAATAGGAAGGTAGGGCAGAGAGTGTGTTACTGCGAACAGTTCAGTGATATGGTTGTTCTTATCAGAATCGACAGAAAACCAACACCAACAACAATAGTTCAGGTATACATGCCGACATCGCAAGCTGAATATGAATAGATAGAGAAAATATATGAGGATACTGAAATGGTAACACAGTGCGTAAAGGGAGATGAAAATCTAATACTCATGAGCGACTGGAATGCAGCAGTAGAGGTAAGAGTAGAAGAAAAGGTACAGGAGATTGTGAGCTTGGGACAAGGAATGAGAGAGGAGAAAGGTTACTTGAGTTCTGTAATAAGCTTCAGTTAGTAATACCGGATACTCTGCTCAGGAATTATAAGAGGAGGAGGTACACTTTGGAGAGGCCGGGTGATACGGGAACATTTCAGTTAGATTACATCATGGTCAGACAGAGATTCCGAAATCAGATACTGGATTGTAAGGCGTACCCAGGAGCAGATATAGACTCAGATCACAATATAGTAGTGATGAAGAGTAGGCTGAAGTTTAAGACATTAGTCAGGAAGAATCAATACGCAAAGAAGTGGGATACAGAAGTACCAAGGAATGACGAGATACGCTTGAAGTTCTCTAAGGCTATAGACATAGCAGTAAGGATAGCTCAGTAGGCAGTACTGTTGAAGAGGAATGGACATCCCTACAAAGGGCAATAATAGAAGTTGTTAAGGAAAACATAGGAACAAATAAAGTAACTGCTAACAAACCATAGAGGAAGTACAAAGTGCTCCGGGAAACTCAGGAATACAGATATAGAAGTTGTTGAGGAATCAAATAAATAGGAAGTGCAGGGAAGCTAAGACGAAATGGCTACATAAAAAATGCGAAGAAATCGAAAAAGAAATAATTGTCGGTAGGACTGACTCAGTATACAGGAAAATCAAAAGAACCTTCGGCGACATTAATAGCAAGGGTGATAACATCATGAGTGCAACGGGAATTCCACTCTTAAATGCAAAGGAGAGAGCGGATAGGTGGAAAGTATACATTCAAATCCTCTATGAGGGGGAAGATTTGTCTGAGGTCATAGAAGAAGAAACAAGAGTCGATTCAGAAGAGATAGGGGACCCACTATTAGGATCAGAATTTAAACGAGCTTTGAAGGATTAAATAAGGCAGAAGTGATAAATAACTTTCCATCAGAATTTCTAAAATCGTTGAGGGAACTGGCAAACAAAACGACTATTCAAATTGGTGTATAGAATATGTGTCTGGCAACATACATCTGACCTTCGGAAAAACATCATCCACCAAATTGCGAAGACGGCAAGAGCTGACCACTGCGAGAATTATGGCACAATCGGCTTAATAGCTCATGCATCCAAGTTGCTGACTAGATTAATATACAGAAGAACGGAGTAGAAAATTGAGGATGCAATAGATGACGATCAGTTTGGCTTTAGGAAACGTAAAGGCACGAGAGAGGCAATTCTGACGTTGCGGTTAATAATGGAAACAAGACTGAAGAAAAATCAAAACACATTCATAGGAATTGTCGACCTGGAAAAAGCGTTCGACAATGTAAAATGGTGCAAGATGTTCGAAATTTTGAGAAAAATAGGGGTACGCTATAGGGAGAGACGGGTCATATACAATATGTACAAGAGCCAAGAGGGAATAATACGAGGGGACGACCAGGAACTAAGTGCTCGTATATGAAGGATGTAAGACAAGGATATAGTCTTTCGCCCTTACTGTTCAATCTGAACGTCCAGGAATCGATGATGGAAATAAAAGAAAGGTTTAGGAGTGGAATTAAAATTCTAGGTGAAAGGCTATCAATGATGCGATTCGATGATGACATTGCTATCCTGAGTGAAAGTGAAGAAGAGTTAAATGATCTGCTGAACGGAATGAACAGTCTAATGAAAACACAGTGTGGTTTGAGAGTAAATAGGAGAAAGACGAAGGTAATGAGAATTAGTAGAAATGAGAACAGCGAGGAACTTAACATCAGGATTGATGGTCACGAAGTCAATGTAGTTAAGGAATTCTGCTACCTAGGCAGTAAAATAACCAATGACGGACGGAGCAAGGAGGACATCAAAAGCAGACTCGCTATGGCAAAAAAGGCATTTGTGGCCAAGAGAAGTCTACTAATATCAAATACCGGCCTTAATTTGAGGAAGAAATTTCTGAGGATGTACGTCTGGAGTACAGCACTGTATGGTAGTGAAACATGGACTGTGGGAACACCGGAACAGAAGTGAATCGAAGCATTTGAGATATGGTGTACAAACGAATGTTGATAAATTGGTGGACTGATAAGGTAAGGAATGAGGAGATTCTGTGCAGAATCGGAGAGGAAAGGAATATATGGAAAACACTGATAAGGAGAAGGGACCGGATGATGGGACATCAGTTAAGACATGAGTGAATGACTTCACGGTTCTAGAGGGAGCTGTAGAAGGCAAACACCGCAGAGGAAGACAGAGATTGGAATGCATCCAGCAAATAATAGAGGACGTAGGTTGCAAGTGCTACTCTGAGATGAAGAGGTTAGCACAGGAGAGAAATTCGTGGCGGGCCGCATCAACCAGTCAGAAGAGTGATGACCCCAAAAACAAAGTAACAATTAAGGTACTTTCAAAATGAAGCAGCAACATTTTAAGAATGAATCTGATCCGTATTATGTAAAACTACATAGAACAACAAAATGGAGCACTTACATAGATCGAGACAAGAGGAAAATTAGGTACAGAGAAAGACACCATGTGTGCCTCGTTTTCTTTTTCATAAAAAATGATGAAGGAGAGGAATCCACGGTTTCCAGTACATCGAGATCAAGGATCATTACATATATCCGCGTACTAGCAACTAAAAAATAAAATTTAATCTATTAGACGGCCCCACTGAACAGCTATGACAAGATTTGTAACGAGATGAAGTTCCCATTCAAAAGCAGTATTAGAAGGGGTTGTTTCATGAGACACAGGAAGATTGTGTGTTAGTTACATTATTCCACGTACAATTAATTAGGGTAGTTGTACTGTTGAACAATTATTCGTTAATTATTGTTTATTTAGGTTCCAGTTTTCTATCATAATTACATGTAATTGCAGTGCCAAGCGCTATTTTCTGATACAGTCAGTAATGTAAATAAAACAGTCGTTAGATTCTGATTTAAACGTCTTCCATACGTAGTATTCGCTAACAGTTTGTATGAAAACTTGTCACTTTTCAGAGATGTTGTTTAAAGACGTTTTACGATGATTGACGTGACTTTCCTCCACAACTTAAAATGCTTGAAATCATTTTTTGTCTATTGCAGATGCTTTACATACTTGGTTCTTATTTCTAGTGTCTTTCTGTTTCAAAGTTATGGTAACTTAACAGAAAATAGTAACAATGTTTAACTAATTAATATCTTTTTGTGTTACAGGCAGTCAGTGTTTTGGTTCTTGGGAACATGATTTCAAGATTACGTTGCGGCAGATGATGACGAGGAGTGTTGAAACGCAGCGAATGGCAGAGGTAATGTCACTCTTTTCGGTTGGGAAAAATGCTGGTAAGCCTTTTCACTGAAAGTCATGTGTCGGAACAATAGGCAGAAATTATAAGTTCAATTTGCCCAGCACTCCACTTTTACCTCAGCCATTATACAGGTATCCACGTACATGAAACAATTGTAACATACAGTTACTGACATGTAGTGCATAAGCCGTGCAGTACACACTAATAGAGAGTAATCAGAGGTATACAATAAATATTTTACCCGAAGAAAAAATTGACACATGTGTGCTTATACATTTATTACGTCAAATGGATGAGTGTTTAGTGTGCCAAATAGCCCCAAATGGTTTCTTCTTAATTCAATTCAATAATCACGGTGCGCCAAGTAAAGTGACCAACAATCAGAACTGCTGTCACACCATGGAGAGCGGTTAGACCAGGCAGGTACATAGTTGCATCTCGCTCAACGGCCGTGTGAAATTCTTGAGTGAGTACTCGAGACGTGATTGAAAGGAGCCACATCTCGCACGGAGTCCAGCTTCCACCGTTCTGAGCGACACAAATTAACGAGTCGCTAAGTCCATCTCGAGGTAAATCTAGAGCCAGCGCAAAGCATATGCCAGAATTTCAGTTTGTCGTCCGTAATAACACCCACCGGCACTGTATTATTTTAACTCTACCGTTGAACTTTCACAGTGAATGCATCCATCACTGTCCTGTCCTACCTTCTATCGTATTTACGATCACAGCAATCCTTTGAAATTCTACTTCACTATAACACAGTTTTTTATTTGCAGTCCATGCTGTCTTGATTTCACGCATGGATTTCAAGATTTTCAGTATAACACAACTAGGTAATTATCTCACAAAAGCAAAACATATAGATACTTCCTCTTAGGACTCTTTTTTCCCCCCGATGAACCATGGACCTTGTGTGCCTCAGCGATACACATAGCCGTACCGTAACTGCAACCACAACGAAGGGCTATCTGTTGAGAAGCTAGACCAACGTGTGGTTGCTGAAGAGGGGCAGTAGCTCTTTCAGTAGTTGCAGGGGCAACAGTCTGGATTATGGGCTGATCTCGCCGTGTAACACTAACCAAAACGGCCTTGCTGTGCTGGTACTGCGAACGACTGAAAGCAAGGGGAAGTTACAGCCGCAATTTTTCCCGAGGGCATTCAGCTTTATGGTTAAATGATGACGGCGTCCTCTTAGGTAAAAAATTCTGGAAATAAAATAGTCCCTCATTCGGATCTCCGGGCGAGGACGACCCAGGAGGACGTCGTTACCAGGATAAATAAAACTGGCGTTCTACGGATCGGAGCGTGGAATGTCAGATCTCTAATCGGGCAGATAGGTAAGAAAATTTAAAAAGGTAAATGGATAGGTTAAAGTTAGATATAGTGGGAATTGGTGAAGTTAGGTGGCAGGAGGAACAAGACTTCTGGTGAGGTGAATACAGGTGTAAGGCAGGAGTAGGTTTAATAATGAATAAAAAATAGGAGCGCAGGTCAGCTACTACGAATAGCAAAGTGAATGCATTATTGTAGCCAAGATAGATACGAAGCCCATGCCTACCACAGTAGTATTAGTTTACATGCCAACTAGCTCCGCAGATGGATGAATTATTCAGACAGTGAAGGGAGACAAAAATTTTATAGTCATTGGGTACTTGAATTGGATAGTAGGAAAAGGAAGAGATGAAAAAGTAGTAGGTGAATATGGAATGGGGGTAAGGAATGGAAGAGGAAGTCACCTGCTGGAATTTTGCACAGAGCGTAACTTAATCATAACTAACACTTGGTTAAAGAATCATGAAAGAAGGTTATACCGTGGAAAAGGCATGGAGACACTGGGAGGTTTCAGATAGATTATATAATGGTAAGACAGAGATTTAGGAACCAGGTTTGAAACTGCAGGACATTTGCATACGCATATGTGGACTCTGACCACAATCTGTTGGTTATGAACTGTAGATTAAAACTGAAGAATCTGCAAAAAGATGGAAATTTAAGAAGATAGGACCTGGATAAACTGAAAGAACCGGGGTTTGGCAAATGGTTCAAATGGCTCTGAGCACTATGGGACTCAACTGCTCTGGTCATAAGTCCCCTCGGACTTAGAACTACTTAAACCTAACTAACCTAAGGACATCACACACATCCATGCCCGAGGCAGGATTCGAACCTGCGACCGTAGCGGTCGTGCGGTTCCTGATTGTAGCGCCTTTAACCGCTCGGCCACTCCGGCTGGCTGAACCGGGGTTTGTAGAGAGCATTAGGAAACCATTGAATAATACGGCGAAAAGAAATACAGTAGAAGAAGAATGGGTAAAAAGACGAGGGCTAGTGGAAATTATTTTGCTAACTCACAGCTGCAAAATACTAACGCGAATTCTTTACAGACAAATGGAAAAGCTGGTAGAAGCCGACATCGGCGAAGATCAGTTTGGATTCCGCAGAAATGTTGGAACACATGAGGCAATACTGACCCTACGGCTTATCTAAGAAAATAGATTAAGGAAAGGTAAACCTACGTTTCTAGAATTTTAGACTTAGAGAAAGCTTTTGACAATGTTGACTGGAATACTCTTTTTCAAATTCTAAAGGTGGCAGGGGTAAAATACAGGGAGCGAAAGGCTGTTTACAATTTTTACAGAAACCAGATGGCAGTTATAAGAGTTGAGGGGCATGAAATGGCAGCAGCGGTTGGAAAGGGAGTGAGACAGGGTTGTAGCCTGTCCCCGATGTTATTCAATCCGTATATTGAGCAAGGAAACAAAAGAAAAATTCGGAGTAGGTATTAAAGTCCATGGAGAAGAAATAAAAACGTTGAGTATCGCCGATGACATTGTTATTCTGTCAGAGACAGCAAAGTACTTGGAAGAGCAGTTGAACGGAATGGACAGTGTCTTGAAATGAGGATATAAGATGGACACCAACAAAAGCAAAACGAGGATAATGGAATGTAGTTGAATTAAGTCGGGTGATGCTGAGGGAATTGGATTACGAAATGAGACACTTGAAGTAGTAAAGGAGTTTTGGTATTTGGGGGGTAAAAATACTGAAGATGGTCGAAGTAGAGAGGATATAAAATGTAGATTGGTAATGGCAAGGAAAGCGTTTCTGAAGAAGAGAAATTTGTTAACATCGAGTATAGATTTAAGTGTCAGGAAGTCGTTTCTGAAAGTATTTATATGGAGTGTAGCCATGTGTGGAAGTGAAACATGGACGCTAAATAGTTTGGACAAGAAGAGAATAGAAGCTTTCGAAATGTGATGCTACAGAAGAATGCTGGAAATTAGATGGGTAGATCACATAACTAATGAGGAGGTATTGAATAGAATGGGGGAGAAGAGGAGTTTGTGGCACAACTTGACAAGAAGAAGGGACCGGTTGGTAGGACATGTTCTGAGGCATCAAGGGATCACAAATTTAGTATTGAAGGGCAGCGTGGAGGGTAAAAATCGTAGAGGGAGACCAAGAGATGAATACACTAAGCAGATTCAGAAGGATGTAGGTTGCAGTAAGTACTGGGAGATGAAGAGGCTTGCACAGGATAGAGTAGCATGGAGAGCTGCATCAAACCAGTCTCAGGACTGAAGATAACAACAACAATAACAACAACAGTAGAAATCCTTCGGTAACAGAAGAGATATTGAATTTAATTGGTGAAAGAAGAAAATACAAAAATGCAGTAAATGAAGCAGGCAAATAGGTGTACAAACGTCTCAAAATCAGATCGACAGGAAGTGTAAAATGGCTAAACAGGGATGGCTATAGTACAAATGTAGAGTTGTAGAGGCATATATCACTAGGGGTGAGATAGGTACTGCCTACAGGAAAATTAAGGAGGCCTTTGGAGAAAAGAGAACCACTTGTATGAATATCACGACCTCAGACGGGAAAGCAGTTCTAAACAAAGAAGGGAAAGCAGAAGGGTGGAAGGACTATATAGAGGATCTATACAAAGGCGATGTACTTGAGGGCGATATTATGGAGATGAAAGAAGTAATGGGAGGTATGATAATATGTGAAGAACTTGACAAAACAAAGACTTAAGTGGAAACAAGGCCCAGGAGTAGAATTCCATTAGAAATACTGATAGTCTTGGGAGGGCGAGCCCTAACGAAACTCTTCCATCTGGTTATAAAAATGTATCAGACAGTGATATACGGCCGGCCGGAGTGGCCGTGCGGTTCTAGACGCTACAGTCTGGAACCGAGCGGCCGCTAAGGTCGCAGGTTCGGATCCTGCCTCGGGCATGGATCTGTGTGATATCCTTAGGTTAGTTAGGTTTAATTAGTTCTAGGCGACTGATGACCTTAGAAGTTAAGTCGCGTAGTGCTCAGAGCCATTTGAACCATTTTGAGCCAGTGATATACCCTCAGACTACAAGAAGAATATAATAATTCCAGTCGCAAAGAAAGAAAGTGTTGATCGGTGTCAAAACTACCTATCAGCTTAATAAGTCGTGGTTGCAAAATACTAAGACGAATTCTATACAGACGAATGAAAAACTGGTGGAAGCCGACCTCGGCGAAGATCAGTTTGGATTCCGCAGAAATATAGGAACACGTGAGCTAATATTGACCCTATACGTTATCTTACAAGTTACGTTAAGGAAAGGTAAACCTACGTTTCTAACATTTGCAGACGTAGAGAAAGGTTTGGCAATATTTACTGGACTACTCTGTTTCAAATTCTGTAGGTGGCAGGGGTCAAACACAGGGAGCTAAAGGCTGTTTACAATTTGTACAGAAATCAGATGGCAGTTATAAGAGTCGTGGGATATGAAAGCGAAGCATTGGTTGGGAAGGGAGTGAGAAACGGTTGTAGCCTATCCCCAATGTTATTCAATCTGCATATTGAGCAAGCAGTGAAGGAAACAAAAGAAAAATCTGGAGTAGGAATTAAAATCCATGGAGAAGAAATAAAACCTTTGAGGTTCGCCGATGACATTGTAATGCCGTCAGAGGCAGCAAAGGACCTGGAAGAGCAGTTGAAGGAATGGACAGTGTCTCCAAAGGAGGATATAAGATGGACATCAACAAAAGCAAAACAATGATAATGGAATATAGTCGAAGTAATTTAGGTGATGCTTTGGGAATTAGATTAGGAAATGAAACAATGTAGTAGATGAGTTTTGCTATTTGGGGATCAAAATAACTAATGATGGTCGAAGTAGAGAGGATATAAAATGTAGACTGGCAATGAAAAGGAAAGCGTTTCTGAAGAAGAGAAATTTGTTAACATCGAGTGTAGAGTTAAGTGTTAGGACGTCTTTTTTGAAAATATTTGTATGGAACGATAAATGGTTAAGACAAGAAGAGAAAAGAAACTTTCAAAATGTGCTGCTAAAGAATGCTGAAGATTAGATGAGTAGATCATATAACTAATGAGGAGGTACTGAACAGAACTGGGGAGATGAAGAACTTGTGGCTCAACTTGATTAGAAGAATGGATCGGTTGGTAGGACATGTTCTGAGCATCAAGGGATCACCAATTTAGTACCGTAGGGTAGCGTGGAGGGTAATAAGGGAAGCGGCTACTCGGGTAGCATGGTACTTGTGGCGTGCACATGAGGGTTTTTTTAGGCTAGGGAGTAGTGCGAGGTGTCCTGATGATCATTCATCAGTCGACGTGCAGGTAGGGAAATCAGGACGCGCTCCGAGTAAACACACTTCAGCTATCAAGATATTAGCAGTAAATTCTCAGAGTGTTCGGAATAAAGTTCGTGAATTTACTGCCCTCCTGGAAGCGTGTGGCGCGCAAGTTATTCTCGGAACTGAGACCTGACTGAACCCTGAGATAGGAAGTCCTGAAATATTTAGTGAGGGTTGGAACGTGTATCGGAAAGACAGATTAGACACCGTAGGAGGTGGTGTCTTCATTGGAGTTGACAAAAATATTGTGTCTACTGAGGTCGAAGTAGAGTGTGGTTGTGAAGTTATCTGGACACGTTTAACAGGGCTAGGGGAAATAAAGTTAATTGTGGGGTGTTATTACCGGCCATCAGGTTCCACCGTGACAGTTCTAGAATCATTCAAAGGCAGTCTACATTCTGTATCGCAGAAGTACCCGGATCAGGCTATATTAGTAGGAGGCGACTTAAACCTACCTAGTATAGACTGGGATGTCTATGGATTCATTACAGGTGGTACAGACAGGCCGTCATGTGAATTACTTTTGAACACATTATCCGAAAACTGTCTTGTGCAGCTAAATCGACAGCCAACGCGTAATGGAAATATTTTAGATCTGGTAGCCACGAACAGACCAGACTTCATCTACGGTGTAAGTGCAGAGACAGGGATTAGTGATCATGATGTTGTCATTAAGACTATGGTTACGAAAGTTAAAAAGTCGGTCAAGAAGGCTAGGAGAGTATTCTTACTAGAAAGTGCAGATAAGCAGTTTTAGCATCCCATTTGGTAAATGAATCGACTTCATTTACTTCCGGTACGATGGACGTGGAAGAATTATGGGCAAATTTTAAACACATTGTAAAGTACGCATTGGAGAAGTATGTGCCGAAAAAGTGGGTTACGGACGGAAAAGACCCACTATGGTTTAACAGCGCAATTCGGAGAATGCTCAGGAAGCAAAGGCAGTTGCACTCGCGGTACAACAAAGATCGGGAGAATGAGGACAGGCAAAAGTTAGTAGAGATTCGTGCTGCTGTAAAAAGAGCGATGCGCGAAGCATTTAACCACTACCACCGTCATACCTTAGCAAAAGATCTTGCTGAGAACCCAAGGAAATTCTGGTCTTACGTAAAATTGGTAAGCAGGTCGAAGGCTTCCATCCCGTCACTCACTGACCAGTCTGGCCTGGCAATGGAAGACAGCAAAACGAAAGCTGAAATATTAAATTTAGCATTTGAGAAATCTTTCACGCAAGAGGAGCGTACAAACATACCGCCGTTTGAGTCTCGTACAGATTCCTGTATGGAGGACATGGTGATAGACATCCCTGGCGTTGTGAAGCAGCTGAATGGGTTGAAAATAAATAAATCGCCAGGTCCTGATGGGATTCCAATTCGGTTTTACAGAGAGTACTCTTCTCCATTGGCTCCTTACTTAGCTTGCATTTATCGCGAATCTCTTGCCCAACGTACAGTTCCGAGCGACTGGAAAAAAGCGCAGATGACGCCTGAATATAAGAAGGGTAGGAGGACGGACCCTCAAAATTATAGACCAATATCCTTAACATCGGTTTGTTGCAGGATTCTCGAAGATATTCTCAGTTCGAATATAATGAATTTCCTTGAGACAGAGACGTTGCTGTCCATGCATCAGCACGGCTTTAGAAAGCACCGCTCCTGCGAAACGCAAATCGCCCTTTTTTCACATGAAATCTTGCGAACCATGGATGAAGGGTATCAGACGGATGCCGTATTCCTTGACGTCCGGAAAGTGTTTGACTCGGTGCCCCACTGCAGACTCCTAACTAAGGTATGAGCATGTGGGATTGGTTCCCAAGTATGTGAGTGGCTCGAAGACTTGTTAAGTAATAGAACCCAGTACGTTGTCCTCGGTGGTTAGTGATCATCGGAGGTGAGGGTATCATCTGGAGTGCGCCAGGGATGTGTGTTTGGTCCGCTGTTGTTTTCTGTCTACATAAATGATCTTTTGGGTAGGGTGGATAGCAATGTGCGGCTGTTAGCTGATGATGCTGTGGTGTACGGGAAGGTGTCGCCGTTGAGTGACTGTAGGAGGATACAAGATGACTTGTACAGGATTTGTGATTGGTGTAAAGAATGGTAGCTAACTCTAAATATACGAGGGCAGTTCAATAAGTAATCCAACACATTTTTTTTCTCGGCCAATTTTGGTTGAAAAAACCGGACATTTCTTGTGGAATATTTTCAAACATTCCCGCTTCGTCTCGTATAGTTTCATTGACTTCCGACAGGTGGCAGCGCTGTACGGAGCTGTTAAAATGGCGTCTGTAACGGATGTGCGTTGCAAACAACGGGCAGTGATCGAGTTTCTTTTGGCGGAAAACCAGGGCATCTCAGATATTCATAGGCACTTGCAGAATGTCTATGGTGATCTGGCAGTGGACTAAAGCACGGTGAGTCGTTGGGCAAAGCGTGTGTCATCATCGCCGCAAGGTCAAGCAAGACCGTCTGATCTCCCGCGTGCGGGCCGGCCGTGCACAGCTGTGACTCCTGCAATGGCGGAGCGTGCGAACACACTCGTTCGAGATGATCGACGGATCACCATCAAACAACTCAGTGCTCAACTTGACATCTCTGTTGGTAGTGCTGTCACAATTGATCACCAGTTGGGATATTCGAAGGTTTGTTCCCGCTGGGTCCCTCGTTGTCTAACCGAACACCATAAAGAGCAACGGAGAACAATCTGTGCGGAATTGCTTGCTCGTCATGTGGCTGAGGGTGACAATTTCTTGTCAAAGATTGTTACAGGCGATGAAACATGGGTTCATCACTTCGAACCTGAAACAAAACGGCAATCAATGGAGTGGCGCCACACCCACTCCCCTACCAAGAAAAAGTTTAAAGCCATACCCTCAGCCGGTAAAGTCATGGTTACAGTCTTCTGGGACGCTGAAGGGGTTATTCTGTTCGATGTCCTTCCCCATGGTCAAACGATCAACTCTGAAGTGTATTGTGCTACTCTTCAGAAATTGAAGAAACGACTTCAGCGTGTTCGTAGGCACAAAAATCTGAATGAACTTCTCCTTCTTCATGAGAACGCAAGACCTCACCAAGTCTTCGCACCCGAGAGGAGCTCACAAAACTTCAGTGGACTGTTCTTCCTCATGCACCCTACAGCCCCGATCTCGCACCGTCGGATTTCCATATGTTTGGCCCAATGAAGGACGCAATCCGTGGGAAGCACTACGCGGATGATGAAGAAGTTATTGATGCAGTACGACGTTGGCTCCGACATCGACCAGTGGAATGGTACCGTGCAGGCATACAGGCCCTCATTTCAAGGTGGCGTAAGGCCGTAGCATTGAATGGAGATTACGTTGAAAAATAGTGTTGTGTAGCTAAAAGATTGGGGAATAACCTGGTGTATTTCAATGCTGAATAAAACAACCCCTGTTTCAGAAAAAAAATGTGTTGCATTACTTATTGAACTGCCCTCGTAGATAAAAGTAAATTAATACAGATCAATAGGAAAAAGAATCTTGTAATGTTTGAATACTCCATTAGTAGTGTAGCGCTTGACACAGTCACGTCGATTAAATACTTGGGCGTAACATTGCAGAGCGATATGAAGTGGGACAAGCATGTAACGGCAGTTGTGGGGAAGGGGGATGGTCGTCTTCGGTTCATTGGTAGAATTTTGGGAACATGTGGTTCATCTGTAAGGGAGACCGCTTATAGAACGCTGGTGCGACCTATTCTTGAGTACTGCTCGAGCGTTTGGGATCCCTATCAGGTCGGATTGAGGGTGTACATAGAAGCAATTCAGAGGCGGGCTGCTAGATTTGTTACTGGTAGGTTTGTTCATCTCGCGACTGTTACGGAAATGCTTCAGGAAATTGGGTGGGAGTCTCTAGAGGAAAGAAAGCGTTCTTTTCGTGAATCGCTACTGAGAAAATTTAGAGATCCAGCATTTGAGGCTGACTGCAGTACAATTTTACTACCGCCTACTTACATTTCGCGGAAAGACCACAAAGATAAGATAAGAGAGTGTAGGGCTCGTACAGAGGCATATAGGCAGCCATTTTTCCCTCGATCTGTTTGGGAGTGGAACAGGGAGAAAAGATGATAGTTGTGGTACGAGGTACCCTCCGCCGTGCACCGTATGGTCGATTGCGGAGTATGTATGAAGATGTACATGTAATAATCGTAGAGGGAGTGCAAGAAAATGGCTCTGAGCACTATGGGACATCTGAGGTCATCAGTCCCCTAGAACTACTTAAACCTAACTAACATAAGGACATCACACACATCCATGCCCGAGGCAGATTTCGAACCTGCGACCGTAGCAACCGCGCGGTTCCAGATTGAAGCACCTAGAACCGCTCGGCTATACCGGCCGACGGAGAGCAAGAGATGAGTACACTAAGCAGATTCAAAAGGATCTAGGTTGCAGTAGGTACTTTGAGATGCAAAAGCTTGCACAATATAGAGTAGCAAGGAGTGCTGCATAAAACCAGTCTCTGGACTGAAGACCACAACAACAACAAGGAATCTTGCGTATCGACTTAGCACGTAAATATATTTACATTCGTTTAGTAGTTTTCTGTTTGTGATGCTGGCCTGACTCTTCAGATATTGTTTCGGGAAGTGAACACAGTCACATAGGAGAGGACAACATTGACAATTACTGAGTAAAAGTCAACCTTTCTACAGAGTGCCAGACGAAATCAGTAATAGAATTCGAAGAAAGCAAAAACAGGAATAGAACAAAGACTCAAATCTGAGCGGAAGATACTCTTGCAGCTCATGAAAATTGAAAGTATAGTACTCAGTCAAAATCTGCTCACTTTCTTATCCCTATAAACAAAAATAAGATCAACTATTTGTGAAAATACTTTTTCAAATCCCGATGGGAATATAATCCTGTTATTTTATAATTTTTAGAATAAGCCAGAAGGTAACTTCCAAGAAGAGGTATTTTTAAAATCCTGTAAGAAGATATATATACAGAAGCTGTATCTTACAATTTTTCTGATGCATAAATGACGACTTTGGGTGAGTGCTTAATAGAATGTAATTTCCTGTATATGTTTGAGCTTCCAATCACTCTACAGTTTATGAAAGTGAGCGTCTTGTGTGAGAGTAGCTAATATTTTTCTTACTTTCTCCTTCCAGGTACATTCTTCTCTGCATACTCCTGGAAGCAGGTTTACCCACTCATTCTTCTTTTTGAATTTCTGTATCAGATCAGGTGTAGAAAAATTATGAAAGACTGTGCTAGTAAACTTCTACTTTATTTGATACAAAGACAGCTGAGTAAAACTGAACTTTACTTATTCTGATCAGCACTAAACTGACACACGATATTTTTTAGCGCAACGCAATCTCACTTTCAAAAATCCCTACAAAAGAATGGCCCTGACTAACAATAACCTATACCTTTCATGAATCACTTACCTCACAAAAATCTTCGTTACTCGAACTACTGCAATACGGCGAGCTCCAATACTGCCAGCTAAATAAAAGATTCTAACTACTGAAGGCACTAACTACTGATAGGCATACTTAGCAAATGAAAGATTTTGATAGAGAACAAACAATATAGTTACCTTAATAGTGTTCAAAAGTCATCATAAATATATCTATCAATTCATGACATCCATCATTACAAAATTCCTTTTTCTGGCGGACACACGTCCAGATCGTCCGCTTATAGCAACCTCTCAAAACTCTGGAGTCTCTCTCTCCACATCCACCACTGCTGGCGGCTCACCTCCAACTGCCCAACGCTACGCGCTGTTCGCATCCAATTGCCCAACACTACAACAGCGAATATTCCAACAATGAGTCCAACCAGCCACAGACTGCACACAGCACAGTCAGTGATTTTCATACAGACCGCTACGTGGCATTACCAACATAAAGACCTAAACAGCCTACTTACTGCATGAATGAGAACAGTGGCGTATTTAAGTTTACAAAAATAATTACAAGTTTTATTACTGCCTTTATAGCTACAAGTAGCTGATAAATCTTACATAAAAATGACAAACACAAACCAAAAAAGGGGTAGTTCTTGATTAGGAAAGCATTCCTTGGGATGGAAGATATACAAATTCTACCCTGAATTAATCCTTTTACAACACAGCCTGACTTTGCTTACATGAATCCACTGTGAGGCCCAACACTATTCAAATGGTATCAACTATGACCAATGTACTACAAACAGGGAGCTGTGAATCTCACTTAACAACCCAACGCTAGTGTAGCAGTATTTTACCCTTTCACCTTGATTCCGGCGGCAGCGTAAAACGGCGTGCTGTGGGCGAGGAGCGGAGCACTGCAACATATACAGTGATATGATATATCCAAGAACCTCCCCCAATGAACCATAGACCTTGCCCTTGGTGGGGAGGCTTGCGTGCCTCAGCGATACAGATAGCCGTACCGTAGGTGCAACCACAACGGAGGGGTATCTGTTGAGAGGCCAGACAAATGTATGGTTCCTGAAGAGGGGCAGTAGCCTTTTCAGTAGTTGCAGGGGCAACAGTCTGGATGATTGACTGATCTGGCCTTGTAACACTAACCAAAACGGCGTTGCTGTGCTGGTACTGGGAACGGCTGAAAGCAAGGGGAAACTACGGCCGTAATTTTCCCCGAGGGCATGCAGCTCTACTGTATGGATGAATGATAATGGCGTCCTCTTGGGTAAAATATTCCGGAGGTAAAATAATCCCCCATTCGGATCTCCGGGCGGGGACTACTCAAGAGGACGTCGTTAACAGGGGAAAGAAAACTGGCGTTCTACGGATCGGAGCGTGGAATGTCAGATCCCTTAATCGGGCAGGTTGGTCAGAAAATTTAAAAAGGAAAATGGATAGGTTAAAGTTGGATATAGTAGGAATTAGTGAAGTTCGGTGGCAGGAGGAACAAGACTTTTGGTCAGGTGAATACAGGGTTATAAATACAAAATCAAATAGGGGTAATGCAGGAGTAGGTTTAATAATGAATAAAACAATAGAAATGCGGGTAAGCTACTACAAACAGCACAGTGAACGCATTGTTGTGGCCAAAATAGATACGAAGCCCACGCCTACGACAGTAGTACAAGTCTATATGCCAACTAGCTCTGCAGACGACGAAGAAATTGAAGAAATGTATGATGAAATAAAAGAAATTATTCAGATAGTGAAGGGAGACCAAAATTTAATAGTTATGGGTGACTGGAATTCGGTAGTAGGAAAAGGAAGAGAAGGAAACGTAGTAGGTGAATAGGGATTGGGGGTAAGAAATGAAAGAGGAAGCCGCCCGGTGGAATTTTGCACAGAGCACAACTTAATCTTACCTAACACTTGGTTCAAGAGTCATAAAAGAACGTTGTATACACGGAAGAAGCCTGGAGATACTAAAAGGTATCAGATAGATTATATAATGGTAAGACAGAGATTTAGGAACCAGGTTTTAAATTGTAAGACATTTCCAGGGCCAGATGTGAACTCTGACCACAATCTATTGGTTATGAACTGTAGATTAAAACTGAAGAAACAGCAAAAAGGTGGGAATTTAAGGAGATGGGACCTGGATAAACTGACTAAACCAGAGGTTGTAGAGAGTTTCAGGGAGAGCATAAGGGAACAATTGACAATAATGGGGGAAAGAAATACAGTAGAAGAAGAAGGGGTAGCTTTAAGGGATGAAGTAGTAAAAGCAGCATAGGATCAAGTAGGTAAAAAGACGCGGGCTAGTAGAAATCATTGGGTGACAGAAGAAATATTGAATTTCACTGACGAAAGGAGAAAATATAAAAATCCAGTAAATGGAGCAGGCAAAAAGGAATACAAACGTCTCAAAAATGAGATCGACAGGAAGTGCAAAATGGCTAAGCAGGCATGGCTAGAGGACAAATGTAAGGATCTAGAGGCTTATCTCACTAGGGGTAAGACAGATACTGCCTACAGTAAAATTAAAGAGACCTTTGGAGAAAAGAGAACCACTTGTATGAATATCATGAGCTCGGATGGGAACCCAGGGCTAAGCAAAGAAGGGAAAGCTGAAAGGTGGAAGGAGTGTATAGAGGGTCTATACAAGGGCGATGTACTTGAGGACAATATTATGGAAATGGAAGAGGATGTAGATGAAGATGACATGGGAGATATGATACTGCGTGAAGAGTTTCATAGAGCACTGAAAGATCTGAGTCGAAACAAGGCCCCAGAAGTAGACAACATTCCATTAGAACTACTGACAGCCTTGGGAGAGACAGTCCTGGCAAAACTCTACCATCTGGTGAGCAAGATGTATGAGACAGACGAAATACCCTCAGACTTCAAGAAGAATATAATAATTCCAATCCCAAAGAAAGCAGGCGTTGACAGATGTGAAAATTACCGAACTATCAGTTTAATAAGTCACGGCTGCAAAATACTAACGCGAATTCTTTACGGACGAAAGGAAAAACTGGTAGAAGCCGACCTCGGGGAAGATCAGTTTGGATTCCGTAGAACAATGGGAACACGTGAGGCAATACTGACCCTACGACTTATTTTAGAAGCTAGATTAAGAAAAGGCAAACCTACGTTTCTAGCATTTGCAGACTTAGAGAAAGCTTTTGACAATGTTGACTGGAATACTCTCTTTCAAATTCTGAAGGTGGCAGGGGTAAAATACAAGGAGCGAAAGGCTATTTACAATTTGTACAGAAACCAGATGGCAGTTATAAGAGTTGAGGGACATGAAAGGTAAGCAGTGGTTGGGAAGGGAGTGAGACAGGGTTGTAGCCTCTCCCCGATGTTGTTCAATCTGTATAGTGAACAAGCAGTAGAGGAAACAAAAGAAAAATCCGGAGTAGGTATTAAAGTCCGTGGAGAAGAAATAAAAACTTTGAGGTTCGCCGATGACATTGTAATTCTGTCAGAGACAGCAAAGGATTTGGAAGAGCAGCTGAACGGAATGGACAGTGTCTTGAAACGAGGATATAAGATGAACATCAACAAAAGCAAAACGAGGAAAATGGAATGTAGTGGGTTTAAGTCGGGTGATGCTGAGGCAATTAGATTAGAAAATGAGACACTTAAAGTATTAAAGGAGTTTTGCTATTTGGGGAGCAAATTCATTGATGATGGTCGAAGTATAGAGGATATAAAATGTAGTCTGGCAATGGCAAGAAAAGCGTTTCTGAAGAAGAGAAACTTGTTAACATCGAGTATAGATTTAAGTGTCAGGAAGTCGTTTCTGAAAGTATTCGTATGGAGTGTAGCCATGTACGGAAGTGAAACATGGACGATAAATAGTTTGGACAAGAAGAGAATAGAAGCTTTCGAAATGTCGTGCTGCAGAAGAATGCTGAAGATTAGATGGGTAGATTACATAACTAATGAGGATGTACTGAATAGGATAGGGGAGAAGAAGAGTTTGTGGCACAACTTGACTAGAAGAAGGGATCGGTTGGTAGACATGTTCTGAGGCACCAAGGGATCACCAATTTAGTACTGGAGGGTAGCGTGGAGGGTAAAAATCGCAGAGGGAGACCAAGAGATGGATACACCAAGCAGATTCAGAGGGATGCAGGCTGCAGTACGTACTGGGAGATGAGGAAGCTTGCACAGGATAGAGTAGTATGGAGAGCTGCATCAAACCAGACTCAGGACTGAAGACCACAACAACAACAATATATCCAAGAAAATTTGCAAACTACGCAGATTGTCGTTCTGATTATCACAACGTGGGACACTTCCCTACAGGCACGACAGTGCGTGCTGGTAATTTAAAACAGTAAGTTCACCCACATAACACACGAAATGTCCAAGATGATGTGCTGTTCCACTGTCAGAAAAGTTGGAAACTAGACTGGCTCTTAGTTCACGACAAGCTATAGCCTACAAGTCTCTCCCACAATGGAAAGACTTGAAGATCACCTTCAGGAGAGGACGAGAAGACGAAGAAGGGAAAGAATCTCCATCAGTTTCCACCAAGTCCTGTTACAGAAGCTGAATTAGCAAAAACGAAACTGTCCCCACATTGCACAAACCAATCAAACTATCCTCAACCAATTGAATCTCCCAAGTTTTCTTGGTGTGGTAGCCGATCCAGACATAGCACCAGGGTTCCCACGATGGGTGAGAAAGCCTATGCTTTGCATATCCTGAGAGGAGCCAATCAGTGACTCAAAATCCCTCTTGTCTGAAAAAATAAGATTTGGCACTAGGGAGGCATCGTTCTCACAGTAAGCAATGATTCTGCAATAAATGTCTATCTAGATGGGACCACAGCCTAATCTTTCAGGGCCCAACATTTCCAATTCCTGGAAGAAGGCTGTTAAGCTTCCCAAACAGTCATGCACTTGAATTATACGCATTTTTGCCGCTCGCTAAAAGAACCTCGACATTTCCTGGCGTCAGAGGAGTTACAGTCTTGCCTCCACTAAACACGTGCACCAGCCACTCTGTCCGTATCATCCCAGCTTCTCACATGACAATGCATGGAGTTTTGTAATCTTCCCACCATTAGCAAAGAAGCTACTTTACAGTAGTCTCTTTTAAATGGCTTGCTCCACCCACTTTCTGCCAACTGGTTGCCGCCTGGCCCAGGTAAAGAGCTTTTGAGAACCGGCGCCCTCCTGCTCTAACCCTAACTGGAAAGAGGTGTTTGCCACAGCCGGTAGTCCCTCTGCACGTACCATCCACTGAGTGCAGCTTCCCAGACTCACTCACACAGCCAGCTCGCTGCCCTCAGCATTTATGGCCTGCAATCCATTTCTTTCTCCCTGTTTGCCATCGCCTCCACCGTGACCCCTCAGGTACAAGTTATCTACAGGCTACGCACGCAATAACATTCTGCCCACAATTTCTTCATACTACAAAGTTCTAAGCCAAACATACCAGATGTAGTACTGGGGGACACTAAGATCATGACCTAAAGTAGGAATATTAATCTGACTGACAGTGTTGGTAAAGTGACAGAGTGGCATGCCACCTCTCAGTAGATGAGTGTTGATTTCAGGACGTCGTACATGTACTTGGTAGGCAGAGTCCTTACGTCAGATCTCGCGGCCACTAGCTAGCTGCAAGGTGATGTTTCAGTGAATTAGACAAACTTGGCGAGGTAGACTGGAAGCCAAGAACTTATTTCTGCTTAAACGTAAATTCGGGAAAGATTGCTTTGTGTGACGATCTCACTGTATTCCTGTTTTGATGTTGTTATTTTTGACGACAGTTGTTAGCAACCAGTAAAAGCTGATATATCGAACTGTTAGTGAGGAACACATACCAGTCCAGCAGTCTGATTGGCATCTTTCCTGAGGTAGTTGCACGCCTACAGTTTGAGGTTGCCAACAGACATTTACGATTAATCTGTGTAGCAGTACACAACACAGTTTGTCTCACGTGCTGAAAATCGGCCATAGTGTGATATAAGTGATGAAAACGTTTAACTAATCACATAAAGAAAGAAGTAGGAAAGCGAAGTCCAAGCTAACCACAGGTAAAATTGGCTGCTTTGGAGGGCACTCTATATGTTAGGGGAAAGAAACAGTTCTGTGGCCTGTGACATGTAGAGCGCCCTGCATGACAGGTGATTTGTGTTGCAGAAGTGTCAGTCTTCTTTATTGAGCTACTTCGTATGGTGACCTGTACATCAGTGAAAATAAAGTGATTTTCAAGTCCCTGATGTGTAGTATGCCCTGCATAGCAGGGCTTTTGTGGGAGTGGTATTGTACTGCTTTATTCAGCTGAATTGCATGTGTCGATAAACATGGCTGGAGACAGGTTGAGATGGATGGAGGAGATAATGGATAGAGTGAGGAGAAGGAGGAAACGGAGAGACAGGGGAAGAGAGGGATTCATAAGACAGGTGGAAGGTGCAAAGGGGTGGCAGACACAAGGAAAAGGAAAGGGGCGAGGCAGAATTGGAGAGAGAGAGGGGAGTATGATCAGATGGAAGGGGTGGAATGTACGGTGGGAGAGAGTAGAGGAAATGGACAGAGAGTGGGAGAGGAGTAGATGAAGATTCAGAGAGAATGGGTGGAGGTGATTGGGAGATTGAGATGAGAAGATGAATTCGACAGAAAGAGGGAGGATGAGGCGGACACGGATAAGAGGAGGGAGAGGTGTGTGCAATATATGGGTCGAACTCAAATTTGGGAGAAGCTGTGCAGAAAAGACCAGTTTTTGAAAAAAAAGTAAAGGTTGAGTGGATATAGGCTATTGCACGGTGCAGAAAGATATACTCGTAGCCCCAGAAAAGTCGAAGAAATCAATAATCTTAGCTAATCCCAAATTAGAGGAAATTTATAATCATGAATGGACAAGTAAGAGGAATGGAGTCGTTAAAGTCTCAGGCACACGACCAATTTACTCTACAGTGACGTCACAGCAATGAAGAGTTTCAGGAGATGTTGTTGGATCTGATATGTGAGGAACACCGATCGAAAAACACTCTTTAACTTGTCTCTAAAGTGCACATTATAAAGAGTATAGTGTGGAATGTACTTCCGAGTTAAATCCTCATCATAGAAAATGGGTTACTAGTTCCATCAGCATATCTTATCCTTGATATTTTTCACTCTTAATTTTAATCCTATTCCCGAAACTAGTTTTTACTTGCGACATTGTTTCTTGGAATTATAGATTGAATAATATTCGAGAATGACTGCATCCCTGAGTTACACTACTTTTAATGAGAGCATTTTGTTCTCGGCCTCACATCGTTATTGCTTCTTTCGGTTCTTAGGCATATTGTATCTCATCTGTCTTGCCCTATAGCTTACACTTATTTTTCTGCGAATTTAGAACATCTTGCCCCGTCATACACAGTCTAACGTTTTTCCTAGGATCACAAAAAATGGCCTCAGTATGGGACTTAACGTCTGAGGTCATCAGTTCCCTAGAACTTAGAACTAATTAAACCTAACCAACCTAAGGACATAGCACACATCCATGCCCGAGGCAGGATTCCAACCAGTGACCGGAGCGGTTGCGCGGTTCCAGACTGAATCTAGGATGACAAATGCTATGAAAATGTGTTATGTTTATTAAGTGTATCTTCCAACTTCATCGTCAGAACTGCCTCTCTGATCCCTTTATCTTTCCTAAAGGAAAACTGGTCGTCATCTAAGTCGTTTATGACAATAAAATAAACCATACTGTTTTCTGACTACAGTTTCTTTTCTCCAACTACTCAGTTTACGAATTGTTCCATCTTATGCATTTGATCCTCATGACACCGTAAATAGTTGCTGACATACTGACTGTGTCGGAAATCAATTATGTTGAGCTACATCCAATAATTGCTAGGAATTTAAGAGTTCAGTGCGTTACAGCTTCTCACTTGCAAGAATAGCGGAATATGGTAGGCACCAAACGTCTCGTCCTGGATGTGAACGCATATCTACTGCCATACTCTGATTGCACGACACTACTTGTGCCAATATCACAATAAATTCACGTAAAAACAAACATAAAACATTAACTAAGCAAATAGTTTGTATCAAAAGTAATTAAAATAATTAGTTAGGTACCAAAATGTGAATATTATTCAACTGATTTTCGCTGATGACTAAGAGCTAATAAAAATCGAATAATGTCAAGCTGCATTAGTAATATCGTCTGATTTTTTCATTGACACAGATATTGCCCTTATAGAATTATTAGTTACCGCAAAGCTAACGACTTTTTCAAAGAAATCCCTTAGAGGGAAGATGCCCACTTTCGTACACACAGTCATCCACATACAAGATGCAATCAGCAGGAAAAAATCACCACATTCTAACAGCTTACTGTGGTGACCCATGTTGGCCAACTTCGAACTGCCTGGTAGTGTGCGAGAGGGCGCTCTCGTGGACGGCCTAGCATGTGCTTAGATGAGTGTCGCTGACTGCCAAGTCTAGGCTGAGGACTTTCGTAAAGGACACTTTCTAGGCTCCCACCATGGGATGATCACGACAGTACCCGATTTTCACCAAATGGCCAAAGGGCTGCTCGAATACATCACGTCCCGAAACTGTGGAGATGACAGATTCCAGACCATTCACGAACGACCCTCAGTAGGTGGTGTGCTGGCAGCAGATTTCTCCTCATCCCTGATGCCCAAGTAGACTGCAACGGCCGCCCAAGGGTGTGACGTCAACTGGAATGGTTGCGTCTAGAATTCAAGAAGCAGAAAGCAGGCTGACAGCCATCGATGAGCATGTCCTGTTTGCTCTGACATTCAATTGGCCGTCATCCTCTCTGCTTCTGGTAACAGGGATGAGACGTCTCCACGAGCGAATGTGATGGGGAGCTGAAAATGCCTAGTTATTTAAACAGCAGAGTTTGCTGCTATGACGCGTTGGTGGCGGCGAATGAGCGAGTTTGCCCTCATTTATTGGACTCGTCAGAGTTCCTTTCCTTGGTACTTGGTTGTGGAGCTCGGGTTTATCTGCAACGTTTGCCTACAACAGCGGAGTTCTTGTGCTTGGAGTTCCGGAGCATTACTTTGTACTGCTCTGTTATCATGTATTGCGGTCTTTCCTCCCTTGCTAAGAGGTTGTGTAGCAATGCTCGTATAGTGCCTCGCCTTCTGCTACTTTGGCGGCGTGTTGTGATGGCAAAGCGATTGACACATTAGCTCTGAGCTGATCTGCTTGGCTCAGAGCTATCCAAGTAAAAACGTCAACAGTTTGGGAGTGCACACTGAATTCATTCTGGGGTGCAACACTACCATCACAGACAGGTTTATTCAAAAATGACTGCAAGGTGATCCAGCTATGTTCGTTAGAAGAAGTAGTCCAGAATAAGATTTTCACTCTGCAGCTGGGTGTGCGCTGATATGAAACTTCCTGGCAGATTAAAACTGTGTACCGGACCGAGACTCGAACTCTCGACCATTGCCTTTCGCGGGCAAGTGCTCTACCGTCTGATCTACCCAAGGACGACTCACACCCCGCAGGAGAGCTTCTGTAAAGTTTGGAAAGTAGGAGACGAGGTACTGGCGGAAGTAAAGCTGTGAAGACGTGGCGTGAGTCGTGCTTGGGTAGCTCAGATGGTAGAGCACTTGCCGGCGAAAGGCAAAGGTCCCAAGTTCGAGTCTCATTTCGGCACAGTTTTAATTTGAAGGCTTTCACGACCGGATGACATATCTTCTGGTAAACCTTGCGGGGTGTAAGGTCGTGGTCCATGAAACTCTTCAGCTCCTAACGTTTCGTCCAGTGCTTCGCTGGACATCTTCAGAGGGGTGTTTCTCCTCCGGTGAGTCTTGCCGACTGACGGGTCGGACGTCTGAGAGCGACTTATGTATCGTAGAAAGTGGGCGTGACCAGAGTTACACGTGATATGCAGAGATAACCTTTGTCAGAGATAAAACTTAACTATCGATCGTAACCTTGTCACGGATAAAACTGTCTAGCAATTCTGTAGTGCTACTGTCCAAATATCATTAAGTTTCATGGTCTCTTCTTTCGGATCTACGATACATAAGTCGCTCTCAGACGTCCGACCCGTCAGTCGGCAAGACTCACCGGAGGAGAAACACCCCTCTGAAGATGTCCAGCGAAGCACTGGACGAAACGTTAGGAGCTGAAGAGTTTCATGGACCACGACCTTACATCCCGCAAGGTTTAACAGAAGATACAGTTTTAATTTGCCTGGAAGTTTAAGAAAAAGTAGTTCTTAGAGATAGGCGGTGTTTTCAGTGACTGCACACGACACTGCCCCATCGCGCCGCTGCCAGGTCAGCCGAGTAAAGTCCAGGCCGGCAGCTAGTGGTCGCCTTGCTCGCTTTGGACACTCCGTCACTCGCCCCAAGAGCAACGGAAAGCTCTGCAAATGCAAACAGAGGTCGCCATTATTGGCTGCGCCCTCAACGTCGCTGATAACATTCTTCCGCACTTCCTTATCAGTCTGCGGTGGAGAAGACACCACGAACTCCGGAAGATTATCATGGAAGCCTCATCGAGGTAGGGAATCCACACCTGCGCCGCAATCATCAACATACAAGGACCTACGAGTCAGCGAACAAAAGACAGTATTCAGTTAAACAACTGTGACTTGAACATAGAAAGATAACTATGCCACATCTTCGGCATATGAAAAAAAAAATTAGTTACAAACTACGGCGTGCACACATTTTATTCAACATATTGTGAAGGTCACTAGATATATTCGGATTTAGGTTATGACGTGTTCGATATCCCTGCCATAATTGGATGCGATGTGCTATAGACAAATAGCGAAATTCTGCTTGACTCGCTGAAGTTTCGGATCATCGATGCTGTCGATGACGTCCTGAATGGCCGTTGTCAACTCTGCAATGGTTTTGGGGTTATTGCTGTACAAAAAATGTTCAAATGTGTGTGAAATCTTATGGGACTTAACAGCTAAGGTCATCAGTCCCTAAGCTTACACACTACTTAACCTAAAGTATCCTAAGGACAAACACACACACACACCCATGCCCAAGGGAGGACTCGAACCTCCGCCGGGACCAGCCGCACAGTCCATGACTGCTGCGCCCTAGACCGCTCGGCTAATCCCGCGCGGCTATTGCTGTACAACTTCCTTTCATGTAGCCCCACAAAAAGTAGTCGCATGTGTTCAGATCTCGAGATTATGCTGGCCATTCGAGTCTCATACTGCAGAGCCAGAATGCGGACCCCAAAGTACTCCTCCTGGACGTTACTCTCCTGTCTCGATGGGGTCGAGTTCCGTCTCCCATGAACCTCATAATATCTAAATCTGGGTCACTTTGGATAATGAGAATGAAGTCGTCTTCCAATACCTTCACGTACTTTTGGTACTGACAGCACCATTAAGGAATTTCGTACCAGTTGTCCCGTGAGTGGACATTGCACACCAAACTTTCATGAATTCAGTTTGCCCGCCTAAATTGAGGGTGGAGATTCTCGATCGCGAAATGTGGATTTTCAGTCCCCCAAATGCTGTATTTTTGCTTATTGACGAACCCATCCAGACGAAAGTGGACTTCGTCGCTAAAGAAAACCGCAATGCGCATACTGACTCCCATCATGCTCCGCGGCCAAGCGCGCAGTTTGAACATCCTAACGCAAAAATATTTAGCTAAAATAGTGAAACTTGAGAATATTATGTCCAACACAACGATTGATTTTCCTTGCAATTTTTGTTTGAGAATGCACATCGACATAAGTTTTATAAGGATTTGAATTTTTGATTACCAATGTTTCTATAATGTACCTTTTCTCGTACTAATCAAGCAATAGAACTGGAATTCAACAGTATACATCTGAACAACAGGCTCATAAAACGTGTGGAACAGATTTTTGTTTAAGGTTATAGTTGCTTTGAAATTAATTTTTCAGTTTTGTTACCCATGGTTGTTTTATTGTTCTCAAATTTTAAAGAAGAACTTTTCTCGGGGAGAACATTACGGGGAAGTGCTGCATAGAATTATTCAGTAAGTAATTCTTAAGAACTATACTAAATTTCAGGATGTTAGCTTTATATTTTCTGAGAAATGGTACATTATATCTCAAAAAAGGCAATTTACGACATTTCGCATTTAAAATTATTTCAAATTTTGACAGTATTGCTGTACTTAGAATGACTAATGCTGTCCATATCCATATCCTCTTCTTTGTCTTTGTGGAGTAATCTCTTTCCTGCCTCTTTTGCCTAGCCAATGTTTGCATTATTTTTCTGCTACCTGAGCTATGGCCAGTCGCGCTTCATGGATGCTTCTGAGTATTTTCAGCGTGAATACACCTGGATGGAAGTCTAGCCTCTGCAGGCACTTAGTCCTACCTACATTTTCATTACTGAACACTAGGCTGGCATCGCATGCAGCTGTCTTCACTACAATTGAGGACTCAAATACTGTTTTTGGACAACTCACCCACATAAGGTAATTGTAGCTCTCTGTGTATTCTGTGTTTTCCTATGTTCACATTTTTTCAAAAGTTCGGGATTGGCTACGTACCTGAAAATTTGCTTTACACCATTTACAAAAGCGCTTCGGCCTGAAGATGTTTGCACCACGATATATCGCAAAGAGAATGTTAAGCATTGTTATGTGTGAAAATTTTGTGAAATAATGTTCCCCACACGGCTTACAACATTGTTTTAACATTATATATGTTATGCCTGATAGCTTTTCCATAATATACTTGTGAAGTGTGGATTTCCCTGTCTATCAGTCTGTTAACACCTCCGAGTGGCATTCCACCTTCTAATTTCTTGCCTTTAAATTCTTTCTTCAATCAGAGAAGTCTGCCTCCCATTCGCTTTTGAATCCACCCTACACATTCCAGTTCTTTTCAATTCTAGCTTGTGAACCATAAGGACTGCTCCCTAAAACAGTCAGTCTTAAAAGCAATGGAATCTGGGTCACCTATATACTTCACATACCTAGTATTACATTGTTCACCTGACCTCTGGAATATTAGTTTGATCCCAGCTGTTTCCATTCCACCACTTGACCCCTGGTAATTCTTGCTGCACACTTTCTTGTGTTCCTGCTCCCACTTTTCTTCTTCACTGCCATCACTGTTCTTTCCTGTTCCACACAGAGACCAGTATTTGCTCATTACTGGGAAGTCTAAGGCTTTCCCTCTATCTTCACTAACGACGAATGATACTCCATAATGTGATGTATGGCCCCTTTTCATCAAGGTCCCATCCTAAGAGACACACATATCTCTCCTCACAACACATTGTCCTTCTTCCCCTTCATTGTTAATATCTATTGATTCCTCAACAGCTGCTTTCATATCCGCTTTGCATTAACTTCAAGAGCACTGAAGAGTGTTCTGTTGTAATCACTGAATCTAGTCACTGGTGCAGGCATGTTCATCAAGCCACAGAACATATTTGTGCCTTCCCTGCCTACACCTAAACATGGCGTAACACAACCTTGTATTCGCCTCATACATCTTTCCATGGAGAGCAGAAATCTTGGACTGAACATCACATCTATAAATTTTACACAATGCCAGTTCAGTCACTGTTAACATACAGTGTAAAGCCCTTTGACACACAATTAGCAAAAAAAATGTTCAAATGTGTGTGAAATCTTATGGGACTTAAATGCTAAGGTCATCAGTCCCTAAGCTTACACACTACTTAACCTAAATTATCCTAAGGACAAACACAGACACCCATGCCCGAGGGAGGACTCGAACCTCCGCCGGGACCAGCCGCACAGTCCCTGACTGCAGCGCCCAAGACCGCTCGGCTAATCTCGCGCGGCCACAATTAGCACATATACGTTAAACTATAATCACATGGGCAAGTATTTCTAAGTCAGCTAACCAAAATCCTGTGGAAAACTCATCCTTTCCTAGACTAATTGTTGATATCATACGAGGACGCCTACTATTTCATCGTCTCCTCCTGCGAATAACACGACGCCTCATCTGACGAGACCTCCACCTCCCATACCGGCGTCTTCGGACTACACGGGGACGGCGAGGTATCCATCTCCTCCTCCACAATGACCTACTTTTCTTCTTCGATGAACTCAGTGACTTTGTTGAAAATTGTTCTTCACACCTAGGAGCAACATTTGTAACACTGTTATTTAAATTTCCTGTACGTATTATATGTGAAATTCGACATTTCCTCACTTTTTTCAATACGCACCCACTGTTACGACCCATTTAGAGCAAAACAAGTTGATATATTCAAAACTAAAGTCTGAAATAAATTAGTAGCACGTACCATTAAAAAAGAACCGCGCTGTGAACAAAGGAACTAGCAAAGATAACCTTTCTCACAGCCTTCTGCACTCGTCTGCAGTTCATTTCGAGTGCGTAAACGAAAAATCGCACAGAAAATTCCTAGCGTAGAGACAGAGTGGATCATACTATTGAAAGAGGGTGCGTGACTGGAGCAAACGCCCGAACAAACTTTTTTAAAACATATCTCTAGCCAGAATTCGATTATGAAACCTTGCTATGTCATTCTTAAAGTATCAATCTAATAAATGACGCAAGGAAAAAATTCGAATTTTTCCGCAACTTTGCCCTATATCTGCAAAAGAGGACAAATTTCAAAAGGGAATTTAAGTTAAAGCAGACTAAATTAAACCTGTAATTTTCTACGATGACATTCTAATTCTCTGAGATGGTGAAATACATAGAGGATGGTTGACCAGAATGGACAGTGTCTTGAGTGCCTCGAAAGGTATTTCTAAAATAAGCATCAATATAACAAAAGTAAGTGTAATGGAATATAGTCGAAGTAAATGAGGTGATACTGAGGGAATTAGATTAGTAAATGACACACAAAAAGTGGCAAACGTGTTTTCGTATTCAGGGAACAAAATAGCTGAGGATGGCCCAAGTAGATTGGATGAAAAATACAGAGAGGCAAAAGCAAGAACAGTAAAAATATTTAAGGTCAAATGTAGATTTAAGAATTAGTTAGGTTCTTCTGAAAGTATTTGTGGGAACTTAGCCTTGTACAAAAGTGAAACATAAATACTTCAGACAAGAGAAGAGTAGAGGTTTCTGAAATGATAAAGTTACACTGGCAGATCAGAAAAGTACTGACGAGGTACTGAATCGAGTCTGGAAAAATGGAAGTTTGTGGTACAACTTCAGTAAAAGGAAGGAAAGAACACGTCCTGAGGAGGCAAGTATGTTAATTTGGCAGTGAAGGGAATTGTGGCCGTTACAAATTCTAGAGAATGACCAACGCTTAAATGCATTAAATATGTTGAAATGGATGTATGTTGGAAGAGTTTTGCAGAGATGCTTAAAGATGGAAGATAAAAAAATGCACGAAACTAGTTTACGGGCTGAAGAAAACAATATGCTACGTCTCTTTTTTGGATAGTGTTTGCAAACAACTTTACCTGTCCCATAAATTTTGATGTATCGCAAGTCACGTCCAATGAGATTGACAGAATGCCGTGACGTTAGTTGAACTTGCTATTAGAAAAGAGCCAATCAGTTCCTATTCTTTAGAGGAAGCTTTCGTCGTGGTTTCAATTTTTAATATAGCTTGCGTGAAGGAAGAAGTTACTTTAGATCATATCCCAACCAAACAGATGGCTCGTTACTACATCCCTCCTGAGTCGTCAGTTGAACTTTCAGGTACGGAAATACAAAACATATAGTTTTATTCGCACAGTAGTATGCGACGTATCCCAATCCCGTGGCCTGTGTGTCTAATAATACGGAGGTAGATGGCCGTCGTTTTGACAGTATAGCGGTGGTACGCACCAGAGGCCGTGTGAACAGTAATTTTGATTAGGCGGCTGCAGTATTCCCAGCTTCGTCTCTTAGGGGCGCCTGCCGCAGAAATGGCGAGCAGGTATGTCGGCGAGGGCGGCAGCTTGGGCCGCCTGTTGCTGCGACCACCTGTGGGGGCGGAAATCGTGGGCGGCGGCGGCGGAGGCAGCGCGCGCGTGGCTGCCCTAATAGCGCGGGGGTGACGGTGGCGTGACGTCACAGCAGCAGCCGGGCGTGAGAGCCGACCATTGGGAGGGATTACGCCGCATCGACGCAGCTTAGCGCCCACCTTGTGTGTGTGTGTGTGTGTGTGTGTGTGTGTGTGTGTGCGCGCCCGTGTTTTCGTGCTCTCGGCACACACACCCTATCTGCTTGTCGCGTTGGAACGCCGCTCTGCTAGAGGAGAATTTCAGCTACAGAAATACGTGGGGAATAAAGTGCGCTGATCAGGACATACAGTAATGGAAAAAGATGTTCACAGCACCGTTATTCATGTAGAATAACTTCGTTTATTCGAACTAAAGATCACAATCAGAAACGTTATTCGGCAAACTAACAGTACAGAATTTCCTTCCTACATATAAAAGGATACGCTATGTTAGCCTTCTGGAAAAAGTAAATAAAATTTCTGTACCAGCTTGATTCACACACTCGGGAAAAATGTTTGCACACCGTTGTGTACATAGTTCCGCATAGTCAGCGCGTACACAAATTTTCCAATAGAACGCGCCCTGGCTAAGCACAACACCGCAGGCGCAGCGCTCGTCCGTCTCCGCACTACGAGATGGCGCTGACTTAGAGACGGACCAAATCTGCTTCCGCCGATCCGCCTATTAATATCTAACGCAGCCAACGAGATTGCTGCTAACGTAGAACCTTTTCTCCTCGCGAATCACACTCGCACAGTGATACCTGAACGCTCGAGGTATTATAACGAGTGTACAGACCTTCGATTAGTCAGTCTGCATCAGTCTGCATTAGTCTGCACCAGTCTGCATTTTTCTGCATTAGTCTATAGTCAAGTGTCCGTCTGCGCCTAATAAGATTATCATATTCCTGTACATAGCCATGAAGATAAATTTATAGACACTTTGTCAAGTATCAGAGATATGTGAGAATAAGATTAACGTACCAACACCAAAGGAACTTCAGACTGTCAATTGTAAATAGCATTCAGAACTAAGTAATGTTTATGCTGGTTATTATTTTAATAAATGTGTGTGAAAATTAATCAAGTTCTGTTTAAAGTTGGTCACTGTCAATCTCTTACTTTAAGCATGCAAGTGGCAATTCTATCGTCTGACCTAACGGTAGAAGATAAACACGCCACGTTAAGACCACGAGACATATTGCTGACACTCGCCTACTTCGTTAGAGCGACAAGTCAAATAATCTGATGGTGTGTGTACCGAAGGTCTTACAGTACACGCACCACACACACATAAAAAGAAAATTGGTATATACATAAATATACTGACAATGTTAATATTTTGTAGGCATTCTTTTATGCACCACAGCTGTTCACCTCTTTGGAATGGAATGACCAGTTTTTTGTAGTGTCAGAGGTTATACTACTATCTTGGGATTCGTTGTGTAGACATTGTTTCAGAGCAGTTTTAATTCATATTTCGTGTTTTCTGACCATTCATTCACGCATACTACAAAAATGGGCAATTGCTTTAAGGTCTGCACTCTGTGCCGGGAACTTGAGAACCTGAGGAGTATGATACAACAACGATAGACGAACAACCTGCGCCTTATGCTTAGGGTTACTGTCTTGTTGAAAGTAACGATCTGAGGCTAAACCCAAGCTATTAACACTTTCTTGTACATTTTCTTAACGATTTTTAAACACTCAAATCGATTCATGTTACCTTCAACTAAAACCTGTTGCCCTACACCAGAAGTAGCAATACACCCCCATATCACAATGCGTAGATCACATAGCTAATGACGAGTTATTGAATAGACTTTGGGAGGTATTTGTGGCCGTGCTGGATTGCGCGCAACAAGATGGTGCCCACTTCAAAATGATAAACAGTGAACCATGTATATATATATATATATATATATATTTGTTGTTGTGGTCTTCAGTCCTGAGACTGGTTTGATGCATATATATATATATATATATATATATATATATATATATATATATATATCGTTTATTGTTTTTCATTTTGAAAATATACACGAATAGGCTATCGTTGTGTGAAAGAAATCTATAAATTCTTACGGTAAAGTAAAAACACCAGCGAGCCACTATTAATATTGGTGTGTTATATGGTTCGTTAATCCGTGTTTCGAATCAAAATGAAATCTTTTTGTCTGCCCTGAGCGCCATCATCAAGTAAATTAGTATACAGTAACTCGCTACTCTGCAATCACAGAAGAGGTAGCTTCCTGCATGTAAACTAAACAAGCCTTTTTTTTCAGCTTTCAGTAACCACATCTGAAGAATACACTACGGCTTATGACTCGATACAAACTTCTTTTTTTGTGTTCCACCCTGAGGTTTGTTCTGATCAGTAGGCAATTCTGATCTTTTGTCGGCTTTCTTCTTAATTTCCGCATACGTAGCACAGTATACAATTACAGCATTCATGATTTTCTCAATGTGTGACATGCTTGGTTCTGCCTGGCGATTATTTCCCTTAATATTTTCTTTCTCCGTTATTCCAATGAGGTTACTGTGTGTTACAATGTATCCTACGAGTTCGTCTCTTCTTGTTAAAACGTGATTCCAGATAGACTTGGTTTCTTGTACTCCCGTCAGCATGTCTTCAAGGTAACTTTCTCTCCAGCTGATCTTGACCATCCCCGCCGTTTCTATTCGTCTTCCGTCTTGTCTTCCTATAGTCAAAGTTTCACACTTGTATAGGGCGGCATTTCAAACAAATGTTTTCATCATCCATTTACTTGTTCCGAAAGTGATGTTCTTGCTGTTTGGTAGATTATTTTGCAAATTAAATGCAGTTTAAGAGAGACGTGTCCTGCTCACAATTAATTCCGACTTCTGCCATCCCTTGTGATCTTGTTTTCCAATAAGCGAGCACCATGTCCAATCAATAAGGACACAGGCTTATAAAAGTCCCATTACAAACAGTACGACACAAATTTGCAACAGTTTTCCACGTAAGATAAAAGTTATTTTATCTTTCCCACATTTTGGTAAAACCCTAAGGTCATTCTTACTTCATCACTGTTCCTACCCAGTTGCAGAATCTTTAAAAGACGTGGATTACGAAACTCAAAAGAAAAAGGAACAAAATAGCTTTATCCAAGTAGCGCAAGCTGTGCTGTAGCTCAGGCCAATCGAACAAACTCACTCCTCAAAAACATATGAACTTATATTTACGTAACATCAGATATGTAGTATATACTTACATTAAACTAATGATAAAGCATCAGAACCTATTAAATACGATAATGTTAGAAAACAAAAATTTAAGCTTCGCAAGACACGAACCATCCTTTAACCCCCCATCTGGGACCATTGATGCTACTCACTACACTAAAGTAACAACAATTGATGTGTGGCCAATTCTAATATGTTACCACATGCTAAGTGCTTTAATCGTAGCTATGTTACTACCTGAAATTTAATTATAACAAATTGTACCAAGAACAATGGATTTTTGGTGGATTCTCACTGTGTTGCTACCTTCTAATGACATACGACTACTCTCATAATACGCAGCTTGCAATGATTCTTTTGCTTCAAATATGACGTTACTCATTATTTTATTGCGACGAATCACACAGTTAATCAAGCGGTTTTCGAATGATTCTAAATTTTCTGGTGCTCAGAAACGGCATATATACGTATAGGTTTGAACTGAATGCCAATATGGCACCTCACAGCTCTGTGCTGAGGGGAGATGGCGTGCGTGTGACGTAGGTGGCGTTGGTCAACGCTCAAACGTACGCTGAGAGTATCTGATATGCTAGATATTGCTCTGCACATTTGGGAAGACTCCCGAACATGCTGTTCCGCGCTATGACGTCAGAAACTCGGCACGCTCAACGCTCAACTTTCGGATGCACTGTCCGTGTGCCGAAGGATTTTACTGTATACAAGCAGGTCTTTGCGTTCGTGATTCCAGACAGCTAATGTTCTAAACTGGCCAGTAATACTAAACTGGAATATGTATTTAACCAAACAGCCAACTGTAAATGATGATACCTACTTTTATGAACTGTTGCACAGGAAATTCACTATGGATAGCCATTTTTCTCCATATGGAAAATACATCCACCAGAAATGAAGGCGTTTCTTCGTCATAGGTGTATGCAGTTTTCCTGCAATTTCTTCACATTACTGATTAAAGGTTTCACCGTATCCATTGTGGCGTAGTGATATCCAGGACACTGAACACATTAGTTAAAAACTGTCTTCAATTTCGAGCGGCAAGCATAACGACTTCTGCACAATTTTATTGTTCATTACGAAGACAGTGTTTCGGTGTAAGTCGTTTCTGGATCATACATAATGTATACATTTTCGCAATGGTAGTATCAGTTTCTGAAGACTTTTGTCTGTGTTTAGTTAGCTTCGAGAGGTCGGAATTAATTTGTTTTTGCCTTTACATATCATAAAAAGTCGTTTATGGCCGCGGCGTAAGAAGGAAAATGAATTGGATATGGCCCATATTAACAGTGATATACGGTATGTGCCGGGCAAAAGGCAACAAAGGAGGCAAAGGTTTATATTCTGGTCTATATGCTGAACGGCAGCAGATTCAGCAATGCTAATAACGAAGGGACTGATCGCTGAGATGGAGACGCATGAGTCCTACTAATTGAGTAGAAATCATGAAGATGATGATTACGGGCCCAATCTCATCATGTTCAGGTCCATTCTCAATGTGTGTGTCGTGTACATCCTGCGATCATGCGCAATATTACATTTTTATGACAAATGAGCATAGTTTGAAAACGTGGTAAAGTCAGCCTGGTTCAAAATAAAGTTTGGTGCGTTTTTACCAAAATTGTCGTGTTCTCTATAACGCTGTTGGATCAGATCGTGTCATTTCGAATTCTTTACCACGGTAATTCAGTACTGCAAAACATGAACCCTTTCAAATGGTATTATGTCACCGCAGCCGACGGTTCAAAAGGTGTCTGTTTAAGACATATTTTCCAGCCTGCATTAATAGCCGTCTCTTTTGTTGGCTCTTCCCACTATTTTGGTCTTGTAACTCACAGTGTGGTGCTCATTGCATGACTGTGCTCATTCGATCATCGTTGGGGGAGGTGAGGGCGACTGTTTACTCGTGGAATGGCAATCGAAAGGAATTAGAATGACCATTATAACAGCAAAAACGAAAAGACAATGTGAACATCAAGCTCAGTAAATAATAACACATGATGTACTTTACGAATCACCAGTTTCAGTGAAATTCGTAATGTCAGAGCACTGATGTCTCATTCATGTGGGAAATATTAAGTAAATGCATGTTTTCTGACTCTGATTGAGTTTTTCTGTCTGTAGTTATGACGTGAGCAAAATTATTCCGCTTTGTGTTATTTAAGCGAGATTCACATTTAATTAACTTTGGGCCGCCTTGTAATTACAAAGAAGGCAGATTGAAATGTAGAAGCATCCCAGTATTATTCCTGTCGGAAGAAAAAATAAAGTTTGCAGCGTACCGAACAACGTGGGACAATATCGCGTACTCAATTGTGTGATGGGAGTTACATCTCCGAAATCACAAAAAAAACTGGAAACCATTATGCAGGAGAGCGCAGTCGTACGAGGTAAGTTACAGTGTTGATTATAATACTGTTTCTAAAGCGCTGAATTTTTATACTGTTTTTGAGACGTCATTATCGTTCTGTAGTAAAGTGCTGTGTAATTCATCACTGCTGAATAATAACAGCCTGGCACCTCATCCTTCTCTCGCACAAGGGAGAAGTAATAAGTGCAATGCTTTAGCCCATCGATATCCCATTAACAACGTGTTAATAACTTTATTTTCTTACGTCATGCGCTGTCTCCAACAGTAAAATCAATAAAAAACTGAAATAAGCGTTTCAGACCACATTATGTGAAAGTATGATTGGATCGAAATGTATTTTGTTCAGTGTAGTCTTTCAAAACGAATTAAGTGCAATATAAAAATAAAAATGGCGCATTCATGCACTGGTAAATGATTTCATTCATAACTAATTCTGGAACGTAAACAAAATACCTGGATCCGGCCCCGGAGAATTTTGACTTGTATCTTTCAGTTAGGAAACGAACCTTCTTTTTTTTCCCTTCCTGTAAAATTCTCCTCTAAACACCCAATACGGTTTGAAACGATGGTCCTCAGTAATACTCAGTATGAGGCCTTTCCGTATTGTTTTGTGCAACGTATTCCTTAATTCTCGATGTTTGTTGTCGTGCGCCTTTCATTCAGTGTTGCTCTACATTATTTCATTAGAAACGGCGCTAAAGTGTATAAGTTTCGCTGCGTATGATTTATTAATTACAGCACATTTCAAATGCTACCACTGCCACGCAACACTGATGGGCAAACATCGTGACTGGTTATAGTATAGCCTCTTTATTATACCGAGGAAGTGCCCTTGTACCGGTAGCGGACACCGCGAACTATACAGGGGGTACGATTAAGCAGAAACTGCGTTTGGCGGGCGCGGTGTTTCTTGTTTGCCACTATACTAGCTGGCGGAAACTGCCAGCCGGGAGGGCAAGTAAACAGGGCATCAGGCACGTGTGGCGGTGCTAATCACACCGTAGCCAAAGTCGATCACGCGCGGATTATCGTCCTGATAGCAGCGTCCACCGTCTGACGATAAACGTCGTGCTGGGCGCCTGCCTTGCCAAGCACAACATAAACGCCAGCAGCGAGGCGTCGCTCTGATTTCCACCGCATTTATTCGTGCTTACTGAGCTCTCTCTTGTTTCAAGTCGTCTCTTAGTCTTCATCTTATTTTGTGTTTCGTGGTGTAGCAAAACGTCTCCTCCGACGTCACATTCAGTTTCATTCCCATCTTTTCCTAGATCTTGTAGGATCTTTTCTTCTTTATTTTTTGTAAGGACTTAAGTGACTTGTTAGTTTACCTCCGTTCCTTCTGTTGATTTTTTTCCCATTTTCTTCTGCAATCTTGCACTTTTGCCAAATATTTTAATATAAACATTAAGTGGTGATTTTATGTATCCGTTATGTATACTGTCTAATCTTGACCATCCTTCAACCTTCCCTAAAATCTTATTTCCGCTGTTTGTATCATACACATCTCCTACGTACATAACCAAGCCTCGCTGCAACTGGTGTGTTGTCATTGGTCGATAAATTTTGATTCTGGTGTCCATTCATGTCTTGTTATTCAACGATTGGTTTATAGTACCACATACGGGTTCAGAACGTTAAATCTTCTTCTCTAGATCTCAATCGTTACCGAAACATATCTGGTCCTAGATAGGAGAAAAGAGAGATTTTTTTGTATAAGTTTTCTGTTGATAATTACCTTTCAGCGCATTGAGTATTTTTCCTAAAATGGCACTACCCCAATTTCTAAATTATCGGGTAGTGAATGGTAAAATTTGCACAACTCTTGTATGTTAACTTTTATCTGGAGTGAAGCATATGATTCGATGCAATTCAGTAAGAAACTTTGTGGTAATACAATGATTGTGTTTGTTCGGCCAACTGATGCCACAGTTTCTGACAGGAGCGCACGTTCGAAAGGGGTTTCCATTTTGTGACTCGTCTCCGATTTACCGCTCGACATTGGAGCGATTTATGGAAAACGTACATGTAATAATTAGTAGACGCAGCTTTTCCATTAGCAAACAGTCATGGACTGTGCGGCTGGTCCCGGCGGAGGTTCGAGTCCTCCCTCGCGCATGGGTGTGTGTGTTTGTCCTTAGGATAATTTAGGTTAAGTAGTGTGTAAGCTTAGGGACTGATGAACTTGCCGGCCGGGGTGGCCGAGCGGTTCTAGGCGCTACAGTCTGGAACCGCGCGAAAGCTACGGTCGCAGGTTCGAATCCTGCCTCGGGCATGGATGTGTGTGCTGTCCTTAGGTTAGTTAGGTTTAAGTAGTTCTAAGTTATAGGGGACTGATGACCTTAGAAGTTAAGTCCCAGAGTGCTCAGAGCTATTTGAACTAATGACCTTAGCAGTTAAGTCCCATAAGATTTCATACACACAAACACTAGCAAACACTGCAGCTACAGAAAAGTTTTAACAAGTTCTACTCAATCTAGTAACGAAAATACGAGGTTAGGGAGTATCAGATCAGAATTTTTGATGAATTAAGAACTACGAGCAACTACGTCAATCTTAAGGCGACAGAGAGACGGATATGAAACTCGGACCCTTAGTGCAAACGGTAGGATACAGACGAAAATTCCTGTTCCATTTTCGTGGTTCCTTGCCTCAGTCGGTGAAAAGGGTATCCTTGTAGGATCGCTTTGTCTGTCTGTTGTTTGCTTGTCTGTCCGACCGTTAGAAACCATTTTTCTCAGGAAGGGATAGACGTATCAAGCTGAAACTATTGTTACACACTGCGGTTCATGGACCCTTGGCGGTGTACGAAACTAAAGCTCCTGAGACGAAACAGAAGATGCAGCCATTTATGTGGCATACTTTGATTCTCACAAAATCACTCGTCAAAACGTGTAGGGTACTTCCCACTGCTCTAGTATCATGAAATTTGGCAATAAGCAAGGTGTTACAGTATTACCAACGGAAAAAATCAGCAAACTGCACATCTAAAATTGTATCAAACGAAAAACAATTTTTTATCATTTGTCATCAGACTGCCCGGCTGTCCGTCCATCTGTTAAGACCCATTTTGCTCAGGAAGAGGAAGAGGAATCAAGTTGAAATTTATGTCATATCCTAAGGTCTGTGATCCCTTGGCGGTATTGCAAACGTCAGCTTCTAAGTCAATGCAGTCAGAATGTCCCGCATTTATGTCACACATTTTATACTCTCACACTCACTTATCAAAGCCCATAGCGTACTTCCCACTGATGTACAATGATGAAATTTGGGAAAAAATAAGGTTTCACAGTACATGTAAAGGAAAAAATCCGAAAATTGGTAATTTATAAGTAAACCACATGGTAAAAGTATTTCATTTCTCATTTGTTATCGACGTCAAGCTTGAAATTAAAACAATGTGTAGTTCTGCATTTAGGCTGAGTGGATCGCAGTGGCGGAAGTCAAACACCAGGCAAGTCAATGACTTTTTTCTCCATATGATGCGTCTCTGAATTTATTCATCGTCAGATAACTTGGACCGATTCCTGCACATAGACCTGACGCTTCACGTTGAATGTGAAACAAACATTCACACATTAATCCTGAATATCTGATAATGGTTAAATTCCGCGTCACACGAGCAGATAAGCCATTCCTTGCCTCATGTTTTACTTTTATCACTGCGACCCAGTCAGCTCGAAAGAAGAAGTCTTGATTATTATAGTAATGGTCGCTTACTCCTGCTTCACTTTATGTCAAATTTGTATTACTGAAATTAAAACATTCTTGGAAATCTCGAAATCCCTGGAACAGATACCTTGCCAGTATTTATATCGATAACAGGAAAAATGGTCGTGATTCTCGATTCTCGGTATGAGTGAACTGTGTACGGAACCTCCAGTGCACGGGTCGTACTCGTATCTGACCAATTTTTTTGTTTGGTAAACAGTTACCTTCCACAACATTCTCTCTCTCTCTCTCTCTCTCTCTCTCTCACTCACACACTCACACACACACACACACACACACACATACACAGTCATCGGTTCTTCAATGAATTCAACTTATTTTCTTCCTTTACTTCCCTTGTGCTTTTCTCCGCTCGATGTAGAGTCGGCATGGCTATTAACGGATTTGGCATGGTTAGTTTAAAGGCTCGCCATATGCCATTCTTGTCGCTCCCCCCCAGTTTCTCCATTGTACGTAACAAGTGTATCTCAACCGCCTGCGTGTAGTATTATTCATGTGAATGGGAGCAGAAGTTTTGTAGATGTTTTGCGAGTTTTGTGGTGGGATTTGGGTACCAGTCTGGTATTTAGCTAACGGGATGTGGGAAACCACATAAGAACGACACTCGGGCTGGCCAGCTTATCGACCCTCGTCGTTAATCCACCGAAGAGATTCTTTCCAGGGCCGGCGTACTTCCCCATCTCGGAAGCACGGTTATTTTGGCGTATTTTTTCTAGTATCCAACTCCCATGTATAAGACAGATTCAAAAATCTGATACTTTACAAACAAGTCTATGTGTAAAAATTTTCACAATGGTTTTGAACGCTCTGCTTTAAGAAAAGTAACTTTAAAATGAAACATCAAGTTTACTGTTTCCAGAATGAAATTTTCTCACTGCAGCGGAGTGTGCGCTGATATGAAACTTTCTGGCAGATTAAAACTGTGTGCCGGACCGAGACTCGGACTCGGGACCTTTGCCTTTCGCAGGCAAGTGCTCTACCAACTGAGCTACCCAAGCACAACTCACGCCCCGTCCTCATAGCTTTAATTCCGCCAATTCCTCGTCTCCTAACTTGCCCGCGAAAGGCAAAGGTTCCGAGTTCGAGTCTCGGTCCGGCACACAGTTTTAATCTGCCAGGAAGTTTCAAGTTTACTGTTACCAGTCACTGTTTATTTATCTCTACGACGCGTTTCAAAGATTTAACTCTTCATCATCAGGTGGATTTACATTTGTTACTACGACATCTGTGTGCTTTGTGTTACAATTTTTGGAGGAAGTTATGACACTGTCTCCAATGGTCACAGGTTTCTTTCACAGTCGTAACACATCACATGTATACCGTCATATTTTCTAAACAAACTGAAAATAGTTTCCAGACGCCATATCAGTTTATAAAATGTGACGGTATAGATGTGACCTGTGACCACTAGACACAGAGCCATATGTTCCTCCAAAAATTCCAACACAACACACACTGAGAAATGTAGATCCACATGATGATGGAGGTTTAAACCTTTGAAACACGCCGTATAGATAAATAAACTGTGACTGGTAACAGTAAATTTGTTGTTCCACTTGATGTCAATAACAGTCACGGTAAAGCCTAACCTAAAATGTTCACATTAAAAGAAAGTTTTTCACACATCTCAACGTTTACGACATATCTTCAGAGCTATGTGTCTTAGAATGTTATAATTATGAATGTAGATTCAGTGGTACTCGTGTATACCATCTTCACTATTTATTACGAGAAGAGTTACAAGCAAAGAAACAGTAAATTAAAAGGTCATGCCTGCTGCTGAAGTTTCACCGCGTGAACAGCGAAAATGCCGTAAGCGACAAACATTTTCCATTTCGTTATTTTGCGAGATCGTCAGTGAGAAAAAGTTTTTGAAAGGTTTCAAATTACGTGTAAAGTCCATAAATTCTCTCATTCTCAAATAATGGACGGATAAATTCTGGGTAATTTGCTACCGTGCCTCAAGGCATATACAAGGTTTTCTACTTTACTACTTCAATTACTATGTTAAACATATAACGTGAGATTATATTCCTTAGTGAGTAGACTATGAATGCAATTTTAATTTTTAAATTCGGCCAATAATTATGTGACATACTGAAAACCAAAGTTTGATAACCCTGAAAGCAGTTAGGTAAACAACCTGTAGATGATGTCTGACTGGGCGACAAGGTCAGTGTTTTATCGTTTAGTAATTTAGATATAAGTGCACAATTTGGTTTGTACAAACGACTTTTGGAAAAATCCAGTGACCAGAGAAGGCAGCCTAGGAAAATGTATAAGCGGACCAGAGACGAATGGGGAAATATTTTGACGACGGTACGCATCGAAAATGGGAAAATATACTCACATAAGTACATTTACAAAGGGCAGACTGTCACGCTCCGACTTACGACAACGAGCATATGGGGAATGCCGCAGATGGTCGGATGTTTGTGTGATACTATCGTGAGCACCTAGCCCAGGGGTGCCCAAGAAGTCGGCTCGCTAGCCATGTCTCCACCCGCGTGCACAGCACAGTGAGACAGCACATTTCCCCCACCACGATGCCACGCTGTCTGAGGGGGAGATGGGTCAATGGAGGAAAAGCCCTACTTACAGGGTGACAGTCATTGAACAATATGAAATAAAATCATCATAACTTCTGAACGGATTGCGTTAGGACGTTCAAACTATACGTTTGGCCACGGGGCATGATGGGAATTAGTATGCGCATGCATAGAAATGATTGGGGACGAGGCCCACTTTCATTTGGATCGCTTCGTCAATAAACAAAATTGGCGTATTTAGGGGACTGAAAATTCGCATTTCGCGACCAAATAATCAAACAGTCAAACACAACTGTGCGTTGTGCAATGTCCAGTCACGGATTAATCGATGCGATATTTCTTGATGCCACAGTGAGTACCGAACGGTACGTGACGGTTTCGATAGATGATTTCATCCCCAGTATCCAAAGTGACCCTGATTTCGACAAGATGTGCTTCATGGAAGACTGAGCTCGACGCCAACGAAGCAGGAGAATGTTTGATGTCCTGGAGGAGCACTCTGGGAACCGGATTCTGGCTCTGGGATACCCCCCAGATCTGAATACATATGACTCCTTTTTGTTGGTCTGTATTAAAGACAAGGTGTACAGCAGTAACCCCAGAGCCATTGCCGAGCTCAAAATGGCCTTTCAGGAGGTCATCAACAGCGTCGATGTTCCTACACCTCAATGGGTCACGTAGAATTTCTCTATTTATCCACGCCACATCATCGTTAAGGATGGCAGGTATATCGAACAAGTCGTAACCTAAATCCGAATATCTGTAGCTACGTTTTCATGTTGAATAAGGTGTGTGCACGCCGCATTTTGAAACTAATTTACATTTCTTTCCATATAGTTCAATAATGGTCACCCTGTAAATAGCAATACAGTCCTACTGCATACGACTTGGTTTCGTATTTCTGAACAAAAAAGATCACGAACGAAACTAATTTTCAGTGTTTCTTAATTACTTTCTACGTGCTGAAGACATAATATAATTTTTATCTGTATTAAATGTCAGCCGGCCGCTGTGGCCGAGCGGTTGTAGGTGCTTCAGTCGGCATTCGGAGAGAGGAGACAGTTTCATGGATTATGAAATTCGGTAATCCGACTAGAAGATGTGCTAAAAGAACACCCGGGTTTGCCAGGGAAAATGCATACCGTCACTGGGAGTCATGATTACTGCAAATCATTTGTCCACCCAACACCATGCCGCTGCTTTACCAAACAAGCCGTCAGTCGGAGAAGAACTAGCGGCGACTCACTGAAGTTCTGTATTACACACGTATAACAAATGAGGAGGATGGATCTGCCCCGCTGGAAATGCGGAGAGCAGGGGAAGCGTAAATGCTCGTGTCCCAGAGACGGAAACACGCCCCTTACGCCCTATTACGACACCCTGTTACTATCGCGAGAGTAGAGCTGTAACAGTATTATACAGGAAGTACCTCTCTGTGACGGTGATGTGCTGCAAATCATGGTATGTGATGCAGGAAGATGACTGATGAAAATCTGTTAGCGCACAAACGTCGCAAAGCGCGAGTAGTTCTCAGGGTGCCCATAAAGGAATATCAAAATTGCAATAGGCTGTTGTAACAGTTTAACCATACATCATACTGAAGGTAAACTAACCTAGTTCTTTCTACAAATGTTCTGTATGTGCATCTTTAGTTTTACGGCACGCATCAATCCTAAATCAAATTATTCTCACATTTTGCTTAGAAAGCTAGGGGTAATAGAAGCAAAAGCGTCTTCATTTCTATGTCTGAACTCTGCAGAATCACTAGGTTGTGGCGGAAGGTAGGTACGATCATTTATAGATACCCAAAGAAAAAGTCAAATGAGGAGAGGTCAAGTAAACGTGGAGGTCAGTGGAAAAGAACTCTGTCGTGTTGATCATTACGAGCAATCCAATGGTCTAGGATGTCGATGTTCAACGTCTCTCTTACAAAGAGATGTCAGTGGTGAGGGGTTCCCTATCGTTGCCAAATGAGGTTTTTAGGTGCGCCTCCTCATTGGGGAAAGTGCCGTCCTTGCAACGTATACAGATAAGCCATTTCTATTTCTACAGCTTCAGCGAAAGCAATGGTCGGCACACTTCTCGGGACACAACGTAGATGAGTTTTAGTTTTGGGGAATCACTTTGATATGATACAAGTTCGTGAGTTGTTGGGACAAACACATACATAAGTTATGGTTATTCAACTTCCATCTTACGCTTATAACCCGAAACAATGTGACAACTGCCCACCGCGACGTTGGATGCAGCCTGATGGCATTGCGGGCACAAGACGCGGTAACAAAAGTGTGTGAACAGAGCACACACGGACGGGGGATCGACCTAGCGATGATGTGGGGTGCAATTGGGTAAATATATTGAGATTAGCGACTTTGACAAATAAGCAGAGCGGGTGAACGAGTATCTCGAGAACGGCGAAACTGGTCGAATGATCACGTGCTACTGTCGTGATCACCTGCGGAAAGAGGTAGAAGGACAGCGAAACTACCACGAGGCGCTAAGTGGTTGGACGTCCACGACTCTTCACACAACGTGGGGTTCGGAGGCTTGTCTGCTCTGTAAAGTAGGATAGGTGGTAATCCGTGACATCTCTGCCGGAAGAGCATAATGCTGATGCACGCACAAGTGTTTCGGGGCACACAATTCATCGTACGTTTGTGAACATGGAGCTCCGTAGCAGACCACCACTACGTGTTTAAATGTAGACCGAACTACATCGTCAATTAAGGTTGCAATGGACACGGGACCATCGGGGTTTGGTCGTCTATCAATGGAAACTTGTCGGCTCTTAGGCTGAATCTCATTTTTGCTGCACTAAGTCGACGGTCACCTCGATAAACGCCATCATCGAGGTGCAGCGCGCCACAAACGCAGGCTGCTGGAAGCGGTTTTACTCTATGGGAGCCATTATCCTGTGCTTTTTTGTGCTATGGGCCGCATTCTCCTGTGCTTGCATGGAGCCTGTGGTAATAATCGAGGATACACTGACAGTTGCTAACCGACTGCATTCCTTCATGCTTGATGTCTTCCCCGACAGCGATGTCACCTATTAGCGGTGCAGTTGTCCATGCCTCGGAGCCAGAAACATGCTACAGTGGATTGAGAAGCATTATAGTGAACTGACGTTGATGCCTCTGCGACCAAATTCGCCTGACGTAAAACCTATGGAACCCATCTGGGTTGCCATCGGGTGCCATCACCGCGTACGCGGAACATTGGCCAGTTATTTACGCGAATTACATAACCTGTGCATAGACATCCCATGATCCATATCTCCATAAACCTACCAAGAAACTGTCGCATCCCTGATACGCAGAATCAGTTACATATTTCGTTCCAAAGTTGGATAAACAAGATCTTAAGCATGTGGTCATAATGTTTTGGCTCATCAATCGAGATGAAAAGTTGCCTAATCACTAAAAACCGCACAATAATGAAAGTCACCTTCCCGGTGGGTGGCTTCACTTGAAAAGTTGTAACGTACATCATTGTTATGTGGCCTTAAAACAGGTACCAACTATGACCGGATTGGACGCATGTGAAAACGTGTTGACACCAACTCCCATGCTGTCATCTTCGTCAACTGACGTTCAAACACGGTCAACATATCTTCAAACACTTTAGGTCGTCCTGCGATTTTCTCTTTCCACACGCATCCGGTCGTTCCGAAGTGACTTTATCATCGGAGGATGTTTCTGGCACACAGGGGACCACAATTAAACTTCAGACGAAACGCGTGTTGACCTTAAATTACAGATTCACTCTTAGCAAATCGCTGAACACAAAACGCTCTGCGCTCAGGAGTCGCCATTTTGCGTATGTGGCGTATGTGGTGCTGCAAGTGGGAAAACAACAAAGCAGTACTCGTGCGTACACTTATCTGAATCTGGGTTACTCTTTAGCTATGACCTTCCGCCAACACTCTACAAGTGGTAAAGTTAATGCTAGTAAAACTTATAACTGGGACACCCAGTATGTTCCTAAGCGACTAACCAAGGGCACGGAACCCAAGCCCAATTGCAGACTGCCTACATAACTGCCTGCTCCGAGGGCAAACAAAAATTTGATTTGCCATATTCATACAAATGATGAACGAATTAAAAGTCTCGAACTCTAACTTAATCACCTCATTAAGAGCCTACACATAATAATACGTATTACAATTAGTCTGTTTATATGTTCTGTGGCAGTATGACTCACCACATGCAAATAACCACACTATATCCAACCAGTATTTCAGACTGAGAGCACTTAGTCACTTAGTGACTTGCCGCTAAATCTGCACATAATTCCAAATACGAGATTCTGTCTCGCAGACACCACCCACAAAATTACAAAAAAATTTGTAACTTGCCACTTTTTCGCCTGGAAAAGAACCGCATCAGACATGACATTTCAATTTATTTCTTCTTAACTACCAAGTGTATTCGCAACCCGTTTTGTAGTCAGTGTTCACAACTAGCCCCGACTGTACAACCGAAATTACACCATTGTACGAGAGATAGTTCTGGAGATATGACGTCACAAACATTCAGCTACGTGAAAAACTAATTTTTGATTAAAACGGAGCACAAATTATCCAAACTATATCCATCCGGTGATGGTAATTAAAGCAGTTCGCGATTTATAACAAACTTTAAACATAATTGCATTGATTAGCATGATGGTGATGACGTAAATGTCGTGTGACTAGAGCCTCCCGTCGGGTAGACCGTTCGCCGGGTACAAGTCTTTCGATTTGACGCCACTTTGGCGACGTTTGCGTCGATGAGGATAAAATGACAATGATTAGGACAACACAACACCCAGTCCCTGAGCGGAGAAAATTTCCAACCCAGCCGGTAATCAAGCCCGGGCCCTTAGGATTGACATTCTTCCGCGCTGACCGTTCAGCTAACGGGGGCGGACATGGTGGTAGTGGTGGTCGTGGTGGTCGTGGTGACTTCGACGACGACGACGGCGACGACGACAATAACGATGATTTGAAACCTATCCCAAATTTTCTTTTGATTACATGCTTAGCTTTAAATATTTAACATATTAACTCTTTTGTAAAGTAATCAGAAGTTTGGGGCTGTTTTATACAATGCAGTTCGATTCTTTAAAACGTCGAGGATTTACTGGTTACCTTACTGAAAAGAGCTGATGGTAGGGTTGAAGTGTGGTTCAGACCCCCACGAAATCATGGACCGAAGTTGTCAAAAAGACACTGTGCAAACTGGTGGTGGCTCCATAATGGTGTGGACTGTTTTTACATGTAATTGACTGTGTCCTCTGGTCTAACTGAACCGATCATTGACTGGAAATGGCTATGTTAGGGAACTTGGAGACTACTCTAGCCATTTATGGATTTAACGTCCGCAAACAGCCACGGAATTTTTATGAACTGCAGTACGCCGTGTCACAGGCCGACAACTGTTCGTCATGGATCCGAAGACCATTCTCGACAGTTCGAGCGAATGGTTTGGAGACCCAGACCAGCCGTGATGAATCCCATCGAACATTTATGGGAGTAACCGAGAGGTCAGTTCGTGCACAAATTCCTGCACCGGCAACTCTTTCGCAAGTATGGGCTGCTATAGAAGCAGTATGGCTAAATATTTCTGCAGGGCTCCCAACAACTGTTTGAGTCGATGCCACGTGAAGTTGCTGCACTACGTCGGGTAAATGAGGCCCGGCACGACGTTAGGACGCATCCCGTGACTCTTCTCACCACATACGTGGTGACAGGACGTTTTGCTCACTCTATATATCATTTTCCGCACAAATTCTCCGCTAAATAAGAGAAAATAATCGCCCTCAACTGAACATTTAGCCCTGCAATGCACACACACACACACACACACACACACACACACGAACGAACGAATAAACTGCATTCTCCGCCCATGCTTCTTTCGTGAAACTGAAGTGCAACTCTGAAAATGAAATATATCTACGGAAATATGTTACAGTTCTGTCATAGATTGCTTTCATGAAATCCTTCGAATACAAATGTAGAATCATATTGGCGTACACGTGTGAAAATTATTTCCATTCTACCTCTCAATAAAATCAGGTGGAAGTAGTATTTTTTCTTCGGAAAAGCATTTGACTTGGTGGCCATATCAATATTCGTTTAAAACAGTATGACTGTTTGGGACATGACAGAAAAATTTGTGTCTCGATTGAGAATTACATATTACTTAGGAGGTTGCACGTTATCTCGGATCGTGAGCCATCGACAGAGACCGAAGAACTTCAAGAGTATCCAATGGAAGTGCATCTGAAGACTTGTTCGAATCGTATATTAACAACATAGCAGACAATGTTCAACTTCACACGTTTTGCAGATGTTGTAGTTGTGAACAGTCCAACGATAAGGGAAAAAAACTAAAGTCTGTGGCGCCCAGCCCATGAGTGAGTGGGCTACTGGCCTCACGGTAGGCTCAGTAGAGGTTTACTCTGACGCGGCACTAGGAGGTGGAGAGTGGGAGGGGAGGGAGGGGGGTCACCGATCACCCTATCTGGCTATCACCCCCAGGAAAGATGCCCCGCTACTCATTTGATAGCAGGCTGTGTGGGCTTGAGGTCGCCTCTATCGGCAGGACGGAGGGGCGTCTACATGATAGACCACTAGTCAGCATAATGTAGTTCTGTCCACAATTAGCTGCGCAGATATTCTGTCAGATCGTCATAGCGCATTTAAATGATGCAGCGGTTGCCGATGCGTTTCAAATTTTGAGAAATGTAAAATTATGCACTTGACAACATGCAGAAAATCAGTATCTTACGACTACAACATGAATGAGTCACAAATATAATCCGTCATCTTGTACAAGCATCTGGGTGTAATCATCTTCATCTGCATCTATTCTCCACAAGCCATCTGACAGTGTGTTGTGGAGAGATCTTTGTATATCAGTGTCAGTTCCACCTTTCTCTGTACCAGTCGCAAATAGTTTGTTAGGAAGGTCGGTTGTAAGTACACAAGGAGCATTCTGGTGTACTTCACATTGTTGCCAGATTTTCCCCTCCCTCCTCCCAATCAGCCTTATAGCGTCATACACTGTTCCCAGATTCCTTACACAGGCCATTGTCCCTATGTATAAAATTCCCATATTTTCAAGATTTAGAGTCAAATTTGAGATTTGGTGGGAAATTGAAACTTAGCCTTATAGTGGTAGTGGGCTTTCACCTGTTACTATAGATGTGGGACGGTTGTTCATATTACAACTTTGTGGGAAATTCAGAAAACCAAGATTGGCACATTGTCAAGATGGCTACAGGGACACTGGACCAGCCTCTTCTGTTGTCAGACCTTCCGTACCTGAGACAAAGAATTTAAGATTCAACTGTAAATCCAAGTCTGCATTACCTCACCTCCCACCTGTACCAATGCTATGACAAGAGGTGTTTGTTTCCTCCACAGGTCTAAATCTGCATGATAAACACAGGATGCCAGTCGACATATTTCCCCAAGCTATTATTCACTTAGAGTTGTACAGCTATTTTTATAACAGACTGGTGGCATAGAATTCCTACGTACTACTTCTCCTAACTACGTTTCTGCTAAGTCACCATCTTTCAACTTGCACTGTTTTTCCATCTCCAACACCACACTGAGAGGGGAAGAGCCCTCTCTGCGGTCACCCACACCACACTTCAACCCCCCACACCATCCACAATAGCTGAACATGCCCACGTCCTAAACACCACATGGTCACTATAGTATCAAACGCCAGGTGTGAGAGGTCTGGGCTTCTGGCACTATGAAGCAACACCACCTGCTGTCACTGCAGCACCTTGGATCAGGCAGCAGCTGCTCTTGCCACCAGCAGCCTGGACTGAAGTGCATCTGACATTTAGGTGTATGTGTTCTAAAACTTTTAATAAAGTATGAATGCATCCCTGCTTACAGAAACAATGTCTGCAATGCAGATGTATCTGCCTGTTGTAAAGTAATTTTAACACTTTATGTGGACATGTGTATGAGCGTATTGTAAAAAGAAATTCAAGCGTAAATGCATCGACTGTTATAGAAAAAGATGTGTGCAATGCAGATGTAACAGCACATTATAAACACTTTTACATATATTACATATGATGGAGTAAAATGAAAGAAAACAAACGATTAGAGATTAACAAACTACAATGATTTGTTCATCAAACACCTCGTGATGACTGGGTGTTGTGTACTGTCCTTAGGTTAGGTAGGTTTAAGTAGTTCTAAGTTCTAGGGGACTGATGACCATAGATGTTAAGTCCCATACTGCTCAGTGCCATTTGAACCATTTGTTCATCAAACATATAGTGGATACTATGATTTTACTTTAAAAAGGCATGTCCCACATGTAGGACAATTTCATCTTTACATAAAAAATATTTGTTTCAACACAGAAAAAGATACTATACCTCATGTTGTGAATTTTCACATACTACATTTTTTTAATGTTTCCATCACAGAAAAAAGGTACAAAATTATATAGTGTTTACGAAAATAATTTAACAAGTTAAATGAATATACATATATATTTATATATATACAATATACCTGCCTCAGGTTACATTTTCCCTTACAATTGATACACTGTCATTGGCTTCAAATACTCATAGCACAGTTTACATACAGTTGATCAACTTAAGAGTTTCTTCCCTCCAATACCTTGGAACATTCATAGCACCTCAGATGAACTTTTACATTTTAATTACCACTGAAATGAAATATTTAATCAGTACTCCCATGTCCAATGGTCACAGCACAATTGAAAGACATACACATTTTATCTACACTTGATCTGGAATATATACACACACACACACCAAAAAACGCGTTTTGCATTACCTTGGATCAGAGAGTTCCGGAACCTGTACAGAAAATTTGAGTATAGATCAACATAAACATCATTTCCACCCTTTTTATTGCTCATGAAAACCACAAATTGCATGCAGTACCACTATACAGTGAGACCACTAGAGGTGGTACTCAATAGAACGTCCTCTTGCATTGATGCATGCCTGTATTCTTTGGTGTTTAACACTGTGCTTTGGATCTAAAATGAAGTACAGCTGACTGTGTGTGCTGGTTTTACATTGTATGCTCATCTTGCTTGAGATGAAGACATTTCACGATCTCTTCACTGCAAAAATTGACGACTGAGTTGCTTTGTTAACTTTACTCAGATCTTTTTGCGGAATTTGGGGCTTTGTAAAACCGAGTACTTATCCTATTGAAGTTTCCTTTGTAAAGTCTGTTATGTGTCACTTATTATTATTTCAAATTTAATGTTGTTGACGTTCACATATAACTCGAAACCTAGTACTGGCTGTTTTAAATATTCGTTTAAATGATCGATTTAGTGTAGGCAGTGAGGTACATGAGCAACTTTACCACTTCCAAGATGTATATTGCAGTTTGATATAGCGATATTTGGAACTTTGCTGTATCTTTATAAGCGAATCAGTGCAGTACGTCAATCCCCTCAGCTATGTTCAACTGCTGGGAAGTAATTTGCATTTTGTACCGATGATCTACCACTTAAAATGAAAATCACTCCTCAAGCTCAACAGACAAACTGTAGCTGCATGATGAACATGAGACATAGGTGTTCCCAAAGGTACGTAACGATCTTTTGACAGCGTTGAAACCTGCAAAATATACGGTTACTGGAAAAGTAGTGCAATAATTTTTTTGGAGGAAACAAATCGTTAAATAAATGGAAGTGATAAACACTATTTTGGGCTCTTGTTCTAACGTACTCCTCTCAGTGAGTTCCAGGTCCTCGTGAACTCTCTAAATTTAGAATTCCACATTTATTACATTTACACATTTGTCAGGTAGTGCATTTCGCATGAACACGAAATCTTGGGATGGAGAACTTTTGGGCGAATTGAAGGATATTCACATTTGTAATTTGTCTGTCGGACAGTAGAACTAGCTGTGCACCCTCCGCATTTCTCACTGTTCTGTTCTGGCGATAGGTGTCACCCCCCCCCCCCCCCCCCCCCCCCCCGCTAGGGAACCAACTGCTGAAAGCCCTGCCAAGGCTGGGTTTAAGAATGGAAGGATTCCACCCAGTGGGCTTGCCAGTGACAGGACTCTAGACGTTTTAATCAGTTTTATTTTTGAAGCTTTTATAGCTGTAGCCAATGATAACTGAATATATTTTTAAACCAACTTACCTGCATTTCGGCTTCTTTTTCTTACTCTTCAGAGGACGACGAGCGGCATTCGTGACTGAAATTAACCCCCTACCCAGTTTGAGTTTTGCGTGCACTGCTTTATCTCCTAAAAGTGCAGAGATATGCTGACCAACACAGTATCTCTTCCTGAACTATTTCATTTTGCTCAACTGGATAATATTGTATCTGTGGTGTAACGTCATGGGGGATACATATTTGCTGTTGACGCGATATTGTGATATCTGCAGGCCTCGTCTACAACACTAATTCCTTTGTCAAAATCAGAAACTTATTTCATAAGCTTAGTTGCAGGTCCACAGTAGTTGTATGAAGGGATAACAAGTTCTAGTTGGAAATTAACGACAATACCGTTCACTACCTTTGCTGATGTGCTTCCAATGTAATGCTACTGTGCTGTTTGAGGCCTATGGGCCTTGCTCTTTAGTAAATCACTGTCATTCACACAACTTCTGGGGCAACACGGTCAGTTTCGGTGGTGGTATGAAGAAGAAATGAGGCTCGATAGTAAGTTAAGTGAGGACTCAACTTTCATGTCCAAGAGCGGTGGGCGACGAACTTCATAGCACTCACTAGCAGTATCTCACGCTCCAACCGCACGTGCACGCCGCCAGCGGCTCCAGCCCGACTCTGCGTGACGGGGGCTTCCTTGCTGCTCCACGCCAACCGACCGACTGGACTGCTGGTCCGTCCGCGACAGCTGCTCCGTCGCGACTGCACTGCTGGTGCGTCTCCCACTCACTCCCTACCCGACACACGACGACCCGGAAATACTATCGGTCGCTCCAGAGATGGCACGACAGTGCGCTTATCGATACGCGCTGCTGCTGCTGCCACTCACGGGAAAGTAAGGCAGGAAGTTAGCGACGCCAGTAAATGGAATAAGAAAAACGAGGTGGCAGTACCGCAATTGAAGATGACAAACAATAAATGGGATGAACACGAGTCGTGCACGGCTGACTTTTGTGATCCTGTTTAGCTATTAAAATTAGCATTTCTCGCTGATCCTTTCAACCACCTAAATATTTTAAACAAGAGCCTCCAAGGGCAAGAAGACAACATTATAACAGCTAAGGATATAATCAAAGGATTTCTCGCAAAACTTAGCTTGTGGACAACGTTTTTACAGAAGATTATGTTTGATTCTTTCCCTTGAATTCAGACCATTGTCGAAGAAATTGCAATGGACCAGTCGGTGGTACTAAGTTCTCACATTTCTTGCATGATACAGAGCTTGCATAATTTGGAAGAGAAACTGTTAAGTTACTTTCCAGACAAAGGTCATAGATGGATACTAAAGCCAGCCGGGGTGGCCGAGTGGTTCTAGGCACTACAGGTTGCAACCGCGTGACCGTTACGGTGGCAGGTTCGATTCCTGCCTCGGGCATGGATGTGTGTGATGTCCTTAGGTTAGTTAGGTTTAAGTAGTTCTAAGTTCTAGGGGACTGATGACCTCAGAAGTTAAGTCCCATAGTGCTCAGAGCCATTTGAACCATTTTTTTATACTAAATTCTTTTTTACATATGTCAGTACAACTGGCTGATCTGAGCACGATGACGAAATGAACACTTATAGATTTAGCAGCTGGCAGGATGCTTAAAATGGAATTTAATTCGAAAAATACCGACCTTTTATGGATGAAGAGAGTATCCACAGCTGGCATAGGAAGATTTGAAACTATTAGTGCCATTTGTCACTTCCTACCTTTGTGAATTATCGTTCTCTTCAATGGTGAACATAAAAACTAAGAAGAGGAATAGGCTTCAACCAGAATGTGATTAGGTGATTTGTGTCTCAAAAATATAACTAGGATTTTACAATAAATAAACAGGCACAGCCTTCTCATTGAAACTGTTGTGTTTTTATTGTACTCTAGGACGTATAACCCTTGTTTACTTTCATCTGGCTAAGTGGCACCCGTGGCAGATATCGCTGGTGGAGCCCTCTGAATAAAAACTGTTCAAAACGATAAAATCTTAATAAGTGTCAAGTACGCTTTTTAATATTACAAATGAGAGACATTAATCATCAGGCATCAATTTCCAATTGTGCCGATAAAGCACTGTGCATTTGCGTATAATCGCTGGATCGTCCCATTATTGTTATTGACATAACTCTTGACGGTAGGGCTTATGCTCCGCGTGAAAGAAATGACAATGAAATAACAGAAACCGCGGAGGAAAAAAAAATGGTTCAAATGGCTCTGAGCACTATGGGACTCAACTGCTGAGGTCATTAGTCCCCTAGAACATAGAACTAGTTAAACCTAACTAACTTAAGGACATCATAAGCATCCATGCCCGAGGCAGGATTCGAACCTGCGACCGTAGCGGTCTTGCGGTTCCAGACTGCAGCGCCTTTAACCGCACGGAGACTTCGGCCGGCTCCGCGGAGGAAAAAGAAGCGTAATGTTCTACATCAGTATTATTGTTATTATTACGGTGAACGAGGTAGATTACACTCTCTGACAAAGACAATGCAGTATTCAGCTGTACTGTTAGCGAAACTCCTCCGGTTGCTATTATTGTAACCGATTCCTCTGGTCGGGTCCCCTCGACTAAACTAAACTAAGCTCCACCCGAACAGGCCAAGAAGGCCTTCTGTGGTTCGCATAAGAGCTCCTGTGAAGTTTGGAAGGTAGGAGACGATGTACTGGCAGAATTGAAGCTGTGAGGACGGATCGTGAGTCGTGCTTGGATCGCTCAGATGGTAGAGCACTTGCCCACGAAAGACAAAGGTCCCAAGTTCGATTCTCGGTCCAGTACACGGTTTAAATCTGCTAGAAAGTTTCATATCAGCTTACACTCCGCTGCAGAGTGAAAACCTCGTTCTAGAATCTAGTGACATTCTGACATCACTGACACATACATTGACGCGCGAAAGAAACTGATATTGACATGCGTATTCAAATACAAAGATATGTATACAGGGAGAATACGTTGCTGCGGTCGGCAACGCTTATATAAGACAAATGTCTGGCACAGTTGTTATATCGGTTACTGCTGCTACAATGGCAGGTTATCAAGATTTAAGTGAGTCTGAGCGTGCTGTTACACTCACAGCACGAAGGATTGGACACAGCATTGAGGGGCACCCACGTGCCTTGCTCATACTGTGGCATCAAGCAGTCAGGCCTGCAAGATGAGTGGTCTGCCAAGCGAGTGGATTCATTCTTACTTATCGAGTAACCTGAACTCTAGTACTCACACTTAAGTTACAAGTTATCTTCCTATATGATTAATAAGCAACGGAAACACGCATCTGACTATCAGTAATTTACAGAACTCTGACTGTACACTACGCACTGCCAATACCACATTTTCTTTCATTTTTATTTAACGGCTTTTGTCAACACGTGGCCACCGCACTGAATATGAATGGCGCACACATTATAAATTCGGGACATTATGACAACATACAATTCGAAGGAAAAGTCCACCAATCCTTTTCTTTTCACTATCTTATTTATTCCGATAAATTCTCTAACTTAAACACACAAATTCTATGACCTACAACAATAACACATGAGAAATTCCGCCCAGTGGGCATGGCTTTACATTGGTGAACTCTATATTATGGTCTCGTAATTATTTAACGCTACAGTGCACTTTCTGGATAGGATGGTGGATCTTTTATTATTTCTCACACTTCGACTCTCACAATCATCATCACGAAACTTTCCTCCAGACCGAGCAGTACAAAAGGAACACGCATAACCCACTAATCTTTTGAAACTACCTCGCTACTCTCCCATGCAAACCACACATACCCAAATTACATGACATACACCACACTACAATATGAAACACTACACAGGGAATAGTCACAACATTATCACTTTCAGCTTTCCCACTTCAATTAATATTTATCCCAGTTTCACACGACACTGCCCCACTTCGTAATTCTACTTTCCTACTATGAACTCTGGAGATATATGCACGTCTTCTTGTGCAATGCAAGCCAAGTGGCGTTGCTGGATAGACGGCCGACTCACCTTGCTTCTCTCTCAGAGTTTGAATCTAGCGTCACACGGAATCATATCACGCAAAGTAATATTACGAACGTATTCATCACACACGCCAGTCCTCAACTGATGCCATAGACGAGTACTTCTCTTTATCTTTTGTCTCATACACAGATTGAGACTCACACTGTACTCACTACGTGGAAGTACTCGTCTCTAATTTCAAGTCCTGCACACGCCATATCTTAAATATTGCAACTTATGGTAGACACGCTATTTCTTGAATATTTCAACTTATGGTATACACGATATTTCTTAAATACTTCAACTTATTGTACACACGCTAGTAATTCAGCTGAACTTAAGCACACGGAAGTATTTCAACTTATTGCTACATGTGGTTTCATTGTGACCGTTGGTAACTTCTGAAGATTACTACAATCCCATTATTATTAACTGCCTGACATTTAATTCTCCCCACAAAAGTTCCTGAAATAGAGAAATTATTATATCAAACTACTCTTAAATATTCCACATGCATACCATGTCTCCACTCTTTTGTATTTACGGAGCACAACTAAAACAGGTCTTAACAGCACAAGATCCACCAGCAGAGTGCTGAAACATGGCCGTTCTCGAAGTCCTCTCGCACCTCTGCAGAAGTGGGGGAAGCAACTTGCTACCGTATTGGTCAGCCACATTTCAGGCGCTCAAAGCTGAGGTAAATTTCATCTCTTTGGTCCCACCAAAGGTGGCCAAAGGATCGTCTCAAAGATGATCATATATTCACATTCACTATCTGTGGTTAGCAGACGACCATACATTCATTCATTTCACAGATCTCACCAAACTGGATGTAGGGATTTACTTTGTGGGAGTGCACATGTGATCAATTAAATAAATAATTTGTCATTCTTTCCCACACTGGTATCCAGCTTCGCTGTATTAATTGAAATTGAGTTATTTTCCAAAAAAATGTGTTGTTCTGACAAAAATAATGAAGTATGTTGTACCTGTTTTCAATGTCGGGCGGTACTGTACCCTTTCACCACCGGCTACCCATGCAGAAAAAAATGGCACGGTACTATCGTTGCAATGCGAGGGTAGTTCCGAACATTTTTTTAACAAAACTGCATTAGAACAAACGTAGCAAGTCATCAAAATAACCAGGAGGAGACCTTAGTCCCTGGTGACCTCAAATTGACGACCAAATGTTGTTACTTTACCAAATTCTTAACACAGTTGTTGCGTTACTGTACTCTCCACAATCCGGAGTAGCGTACACATACAAATTTACAACAATCCACATGACAAATAAAACATCACATCATACGAATAAAAAATAATGGTGGGATAAAAATTGGCTTAGTTACCGGGATCTCCGTTATTTTTAGGAGTTATCCAAACTTCAATAATTCTAAAACAAATAAAAAAATAATAATTGTACTCATGAAATTTTAAATAGCTCACCGTCTAAACACAGAGCAAGTAATCTGACATTCATAAATTGCGAAGTAAAATTTTTACACAGCAAAGTCTAAATACAAAACAAAATGAACAAAAGAAAAAAACTTCGTACACTAGTTACACGTAGAAGTCAGGCTCCATATCAGTAAAATATACATCAAACCTACAGAGAAATAAAACTGAGAAGAAAAACAATGAAATATACCACAAGTTACATACTGGTTACGTAATATAGTCAACTTAAGCAATTGCCACCACTACTCAACTGTGAGTTTAACCTTATCCTTGTCCACCAGTACAAATACCTGCTGCCGAGCCAGTCAGTCCATCAACTTTGATCAATACATGCAGTAAATAGTTTAGCAATAAGTGCTTGAATCCACCAGTAGCTCTCGTATCTTACTCTACTGCTCATTTCTCTGTTGTTACACATTTGGATGACAAGAACTTGCATTTCGACTAGCCTTCGTTACACTTTAATGTGAAATATCACCACTGTGATAATGAAAATAAGTGGCTTCAGTCAACACACCAACAAGATCATTACTGTCCATGACATCAAAATGCATCAATTAATTCCGATATTTGTTGTGCAATGCAAACTCTTGTCCCCTGTGACAACCTTACTGACCTATGCAACAAGAGCCACTACGTTAGTATTACGTCACTGGCTAATAATTAAAGCATCATTGTACCAAATTTTCTAATAAACATGCTATGTGAACTGGTAGCCCAGAACAAACAAAAAAAAATACTAACTATTCTAAACACATATGTTAATGAAATACAATTACACTTACTGTCCCTTCAGGAGTGAAACATATAAAAAAAATTTACACAATTACAAGTACAAATACATTATTCCCTATCTTGCGAGTCACATGGAATCATTTCATTCTGTGATTTTCTTGGGGTCAAAAAAGTTGCTGACAGGTTCCCCAGAAACACTGTCTCGGTGTCAAAGCTCTCCCATGGTTACCCGGACGAAAGTCTTTAAGTCACTCAAATCGGCATTTTGAACACGCACTGAACAGTAAACTGTATCTCACATTAAATGCAAATGTCATAGTCACTCTCAAAGTACCATCCACACGAATCTGGTCGACCAGAAATGGCATTACAACTACTATTACCCACGGTTCTGTCCTTTCAGTTCATGGTGTAATTAAAAGTCGTAAGTTCCAACAAACAGCACTTATTCCCACACCAATTAAAGAAATGTCTCCCACTACAAACGCAAATGTCAATGTCCCACTCTAGTTTCTTGCATTCATACAATAATTAGTCACCAAACGACAACTGTCCTCTTTAAGTATACCAAACGTCCCACATGCAATTCACAAAGCACACTTAACAAGTCACTGCCAAAAGTTTATGGATCCCACTGTTCAGTGGTCAAGACAAAACAAAACGATCGTCCTGTCTGCTAAAGACAAAATCTTTTCCACCACTCACAACGTGGAAACACCAGTCCTTCACTTTCCACCTTATGGAGACGTAACGAGCAGTCATCTTGTTTCACAGCTCCACAGTCCAGTACTAGTTAATAGTTGCTGGTAACAAATGCCCGCCGGACTCTGCCCCGCGTCGTTCATTCTGCCGTGGCGCCGCCGCGCGCGCCGTTGAGCAGAAGAAACCACCCGCTGTTGCCTCCGCGGGATACTTTCCCCAGTCGTAAGGGTGGCGGAAATTATGAATGGCCAGTGGTACGTGCATGTCGCCCCAGGCCGTTGACCTGCTGTAGCGGGCGCGTGGAGTGTACCCCGACCGGATGTGGAGTGGGGATTGCACCGGCTCTGTTGCCAACGTCTGCTTGGCTTATGTGGTACGGGCGCACATTCGGTGTAGCCCCTCAGCGCTACGACACCCAATCAGTGAGACCCTTCCGTGCATCTCGCAACATTTCAGACAAAAGGATATTCTTACAGTATTTAAATACTCATTGATTACATGTATGATCTATTAGATACATTGGTAATAAAAGAATGTTTGTTCTAAAAAACATAAAATCATACACCCTAGTTTTCTACACATACAACATCAACATTTATCCCTTTTCTATATACAGCCCACACTTGTGCTATTGATTGTACCTGTCGTCCCTCATACAAAACATGAAAGTGAAAAAAAAAACAAAAGGAATAATAAGCAATCTATACAGCTCATAATTACAATATCAAATAGTAGGCTACTCTAACATTCTATCACAGTGAAAATATTAGAAAATGTTTATTCTAAAACTGCAATATACAGTGAACCTTTGTGCTTGTGACAGACTGAAATTAATACCCCTTGAAAGTGTTCTAACAAAAAAAATAAGAAATAATCTACACAGCTCACAATTACCTACCACATGTTATTAAATAGTAAACTACTTTAACATCCTAACACAATAAACATTTTAGAAACTGGTGACTCTAAATCTATAACATACAATGCACCTTTGTGCTTGTGACAAACTGAAATTAGTATCTCTTTATATATTTTACATTTTATTATATATAACAACATTTCTAGGACACGTATGTACCATCCACATGTCAGATCCTGACCTGCCATCAAGGTTCATCCCAATCGAACAATAAAACACAATAATGTTTTAATTATGGATCGATAGCGCATTGATCACACTACTCTACGACTCTCACTCACCAGACATCACATTTTCCTTCTCATTCAACCCATTAATACGCTAACAGAATAGGTCTAGAAGTCAGCTAACCCTAACACCACCACACTCACGACAACATACCATGCCTTTGCTCCCTTATACTCAACCACATATCACATGAAGCTGTTTCGGAGATAGCTTTCCAGTCTCCGAATTCGTCGTTTCACTCTGGCACCTCTCTCCATCGGCTTACCTCCGCATTCACTTTACCGATTATTCATCCTGCCAAATATCAACTTAGAATTGCGACATTTCATCCAAGAACAAAAAATACACAAATTATTCATCCTGCAAAATAACTGTACACATTCTTGGTACCGTTTTGATTAGTTATACTGGTACCAGGCTTCAACAACAACAACAAAAATTATTTTTTTCGTATAGCAGATGTTATGGTAAGAATTAGATTTACACTTATATTACACCTTACGTCAGTATTCCACAACGTTCACCATCTGGATCTCATACACCCTTTATGTCCTTTCACGTTGTGCAGTTGTCCTCATCTCTTCATTCGTATTTCGGCTCTCTGTCCGTCCATTACTCCATCATTTCCTGATCTTCCTTCGCCATTCGCATCAATCTCGATTGCAGCATACACAGGCCTCTCTGTAACATACATCTAAGACATCTCCACATTATTAATTCTACTCACCTTTATTTACCACTGTTTCATCACGTCGAATCTCTCTTTATTAATCATACTGCTTCACGTCGCTTCTCTTCTTAAATATCACCTTTACCAACTACTATTTATTATGTCGCTTCCCTCATTATCTACCTGCTTTATCCACTCATTACTCATCACGTCGTTTCTGCTTGATCCTTATTCATATGACCACAAATACGTACATACACCACTCTGTCGACTCCTGTTCACGACTCATTAGACCAGTCTATTCCGTCATACTTCCTGACATCCCGCCTGAAAATTCTTATGTTCGATTTGCCCCTGCACAACGTTACACACCACAAATAAATACACTGACTATTTACCATATATTGCCTACTTTCGATCTATCCTTAACTTTTCCATAATTTGATGTTAGAAATGTGATGAAGCCCACGCGTTTGTTTTCCCTTGATCGTCTCAATCAGTACAGCATTTTCCCGGACAATCCGCCTCACTCTGAGTGGTCCACTATACACAGTAAAGAATTTGCTAGTTAGGAATCTAAGCTTACATGAAAATTAAATGTGTGCAGAGAATATACAAGCTGGGAGAAATGGGCAGCCCAAGTGTTAGAAACTTTGGTGCTAGTGGCCTCTTTCCCTAACACCAGATTCCGAACAACTATACACAGCACCTCATTATAACTGTCACCACGACTATGACATACTATAGATCAGATGGCATCTAATTTAAAAACTTCGATTACAATGTTGACCTTTTACATTACGTGTTAAGTACCTGCAACAGTCAAATTGCACTAATTAAACTGGGCTCATTGGCATTAACCTACCATTTTTAGCAACTGATTTTTGAGGAAACAGTCCTTTTACTTTAGTGTTACAAATAAAAAATTTGCAAATTTTGCTCTGAGAGACCCGCCTAACAGATTCCATTACTGGTGTTTTATTCTCTGATCAGAAGTATGGTATTTGCATTCCTACATATCAGTAGAGTATGTCTGCTACATAGACAATTTTCAGTGCCAGCGGCATGTGTTTTAAGGCAAGATGGTAAGGGCTGATATGTTGGATTAGTTTCTCCTATTCTTCAATCCATTATGACAAGAATGAAATGCCAGGATTCCATGCTCTCCTGTCATTCTGATAGTTTCTGCTGTTCCTATCCTCGACTCTGTCTGACCTATGAGTCGTTTCGCCGTTCACAATGTTGCTCTCATTACCCAGTTCCTGTAAAAAGTGCTGAAATGACGCGGAATCGTCTAAGCCTCTGCCTGCTATCACTATATCTCTGCGCAATCTCACTGGGAACTTCGTTATACAGATCCTAATGAGCTCCCCAGTTTCGTATGGCACATCCAAATACCTATTTCGTCTCAGCATTTCCTGATAGCACGACACTGAATCCCTTATACCACCTTCGTTACAATTTGGCATCATCAATATGCTTTGCTTAACCTGGTCCTGCTTACTTTTCGACCAGAATTCATTTAAAAACTTGTCACAAAATATCTTGTAGTTACTACAGTCTTTAATAACTTCCTGCATTTTCGCTCTAGCCTCGTCCCTCAAATGGTTACACACAAACTTCATTTTGAGGAGCGGTCCCCACGATGCAGGTAATGAATCTTGAAATTGAGACAGCCACAGACATGGATGTTGGTAGTTATCAGGATCCGGAAAACAAGTGAACTTTTGTACTGACACGAAGCGCCTCCTACATTCTTCTTCTGCATTTATGTTTTCCGACCTTGGGCTATACCCAGTTGGGTTTGCCACCTGTTTTACACGACACAACTGTTCTTCTAACTCTCTGAGTTCGTCTTCCTCTTTCTCCCTATTTTCTTTTTTTGAATTTATCTCACTCTCCCTCTGCAATCTACCCGGTGGTGTGTCACCTCCGCTACTGCATGCTGATTACAACTGTGCTAGTTCTTCCCTATGTTTCGTATTTATTTCTAATTGCTCCTCTTTGAACTGTAATAGTGATTGTATCTCTTCCAGCTCGGCATAAACCTCTCGCTGCGTACTGTCAGAGCCTGTCTCGCCTCTTACACTGACCTTTTCTACATCTGCACTAATTGTATTCATTCTGACCACTACCTCCGCAACTTCATCCCTGTATTTATTTAGCGCCACTTCCTGCTGGGTGACTTGAGCTTCCACGCTGTCTAATGCCCCTTGTTTATCTGCAAGTAAGTCCTCCACTACCTCTTTTATTCGCTCATCTGGCAACACATCCCTACGTTCTGTGATATCCCTCTCTATTGCAATTATTCGTACCTCCAAATTATTGGCTTTTTCTTTCACGGCGTCACATACTTGCTTCAACGCACCCAGATTCTTCTCCCCCTCATCTAACCGATTATTAACTGCGGACAGACGCTCATCGATAACTGAGAGTAGCTTCCTCATTACCTCTTTATTTCCCTTATCCATTGCCTCCAGTCTTTCCTTATTTGCTTCTAATCTTCCCTTAGTCTCCCTATCTCTCTCCTTATTATCTCTATCCATCGCTTCCAATCTTTCCTTATTTGCTTCAAATCTTTCCTTATTCTCCCTATCTCTCTCCTTATTGTCTCTATTCATCGCTTCCAATCATTCCTTATTATCTCTATCCATCCTCTGTACAAACAGCAGCAGCACATTGTAATTTGCTACTTTCGACGCGCTCACCTCGTTCGCCTGTGAAACCATAGCTTCCCTAAGGGTAGCTGCACCTTCACTGCATACCTGACCTAGTCCCGGCTCGCCCACGTCGTCGGGAAAAGCCCCTGATTGTGAACAAAGCCCGCCGCTCAAAGGATCACCTAGCAGCGGTCCACTGTACAATTCAGCCCCTTCCGAGTGTTTGCCATTCCCGCTCATTAGCCCATGGTCGACACCTACGTCCTGCTGCACTGCTGTATTCACCCCAGAATCGCTATTCTCCATGGTGACTACACATTTCGACTGCGACCAGGTTACTACAGACATTACACAAAAAATAAATTATACAACAATCTTCCAGCCTTGGGCGATATAGCAATTAATTACATAAAAAAATAAAAGATCCTCATCAATCCAGAACGAAATTGCAAACAGAAAAAAATTTTCTTCTTAGCGCTATCACAATATATTCCATTAAAAAAATTAAAAAAATCTTAACAGCAAACACTAACAGCAAAATATCCTGGCAGAAAAAATATCCTGGCAAAATATATCCTGGCAAAATTATCCTGGCAGGGTCGAAATTATGAAAGGCACCCAAGTGGCTTGCTCATACTGTGGCATCAAGCAGTCAGGCCTGCAAGATGAGTGGTCTGCCAAGCGAGTGGATTCATTCTTATTTATCGAGTAACCTGAACTCTAGTACTCACACTTTAGTTACAAGTTATCCTCCTATATGATTAATACGCAACAGAAACACGCATCTGACTATCAGTAATTTACAGAACTCTGACTGTACACTACGCACTGCCAATACCACATTTTCTTTCATTTTTATTTAACGGCTTTTGTCAACACGTGGCCACCGCACTGAATATGAATGGCGCACACATTATAAATTCGGGACATTATGACAACATACAATTCGAAGGAAAAGTCCACCAATTCTTTTCTTTTCACTATCTTATTTATTCCGATAAATTCTCTAACCTAAACACACAAATTCTATAACCTACAACAATAACACATGAGAAATTCCGCCCAGTGGGCATGGCTTTACATTGGTGAACTCTATATTATGGTCTCGTAATTATTTAACGCTACAGTGCACTTTCTGGATAGGATGGTGGATCTTTTATTATTTCTCACACTTCGACTCTCACAATCATCATCACGAAACTTTCCTCCAGACCGAGCAGTACAAAAGGAACACGCATAACCCACTAATCTTTTGAAACTACCTCACTACTCTCCCATGCAAACCACACATACCCAAATTACATGACATACACCACACTACAATATGAAACACTACACAGGGAATAGTCACAACATTATCACTTTCAGCTTTCCCACTTCAATTAATATTTATCCCAGTTTCACACGACACTGCCCCACTTCGTAATTCTACTTTCCTACTATGAACTCTGGAGATATATGCACGTCTTCTTGTGTAATGCAAGCCAAGTGGCGTTGCTGGATAGACGGCCGACTCACCTTGCTTCTCTCTCAGAGTTTGAATCTAGCGTCACACGGAATCATATCACGCAAAGTAATATTATGAACGTATTCATCACACACGCGAGTCCTCAACTGATACCATGGACGAGTACTTCTCTTTATCTTTTGTCTCATACACAGATTGAGACTCACACTGTACTCACTACGTGGAAGTACTCATCTCTAATTTCAAGTCCTGCACACGCCATTTCTTAAATATTTCAACTTATGGTAGACACGCAATTTCTTGAATATTTCAACTTATGGTTTACACGATATTTCTTAAATATTTCAACTTATTGTACACACGCTAGTAATTCAGCTGAACTTAAGCACACGGAAGTATTTCAACTTATTGCTACATGTGGTTTCATTGTGACCATTGGTAACTTCTGAAGATTACTACAATCCCATTAATATTACCTGCCTGACATTTAATTCTCCCCACAAAAGTTCCTGAAATAGAGAAATTATTATATCAAACTACTCTTAAATATTCCACATGCACACCATGTCTCCACTCTTTTGTGTTTACGGAGCACAACTAAAACAGGTCTTAACAGCACAAGATCCACCGGCAGAGTGCTGAATCATGGCCGTTCTCGAGGTCGTCTCGCACCTCTGCAGAAGTGGGGGAGCACCTTGCTGCCGTATTGGTCAGCCACATTTCAGGTGCTCAAAGCTCAGGTAAATTTCATCTCTTCGGTCCCACCAAAGGTGGCCAAAGGATCGTCTCAAAGATGATCATATATTCACATTCACTATCTGCGGTTAGCAGATGACCATACATTCATTCATTTCACAGATCTCACCAAACTGGATATAGGGATTTACTTTGTGGGAGTGCACATGTGATCAATTAAATAAATAATTTGTCATTCTTTCCCACACTGGTATCCGGCTTCGCTGTATTAATTGAAATTGAGTTATTTTACAAAAAAAATGTGTTGTTCTGACAAAAATAATGACGTATGTTGTACCTATTTTCAATGTCAGGCGGTACTGTACCCTTTCAGGATCTCCGAGGTAGCGATGAAGTGGGGAGATTCCCGTATGACCATTCCACTAGTGTACCATCTCCGACATCACTGCGTCCGGAAAAAGGTCCTGCAAGAACGGGAAAAACGACGACTGAAGGCCATCGTTCAGCGTGACAGAAATGGAACCCTTGCTCAAACTGGCGCAGATTTCAGTCCGGGGCCAGCACCAAGTGTCAGCGTGCGAACCATTCAATGAAACATCATCGATATGGGTCTTCTGAGCCGAAGCTCCACTCGTGTATCCTTCATGACTGCGCGACAAATAGCTTTACGCCTCGCCTGCGCCTGTCAACACTGACATTGGGCTGTTGATGACAGTAAACATGTTGCCTGGTCGGACGAGTCTCATTTCAAATTGTATCGAGCGGATGGACGTGCACGGGTATGGAGACAATCTCATGAATCCATGGTCCCTGCGTGTAAGCAGGGGACTGTTCAAGCCGGTGCAGGCTCTGTAATGGTGTGGGCGGTGTGCAGTTGGAGTGATGTGGGGCCCCAGATACGTCTAGATACAACTCTGACAGGTAACACGTACGTAAGCATCCTGTCTGATAAGCTGCATCCATTCATGTCCATTGTGCATTCCGACGGACTTGGGCAATTCCAGCAGGACAATGCAACACCCCACACTTCCGGAATTGTTACAGCGTCTCCAGGAAAACTCTACTGAGTTTAAACACTTCCTCTGGCCACAGAACTGCCCAGACATGAACATTATTGAGCATATCTGGGATGCCTTGTTGCAACGTGCTGTTAAGAAGAGATCTCCCCCCCCCCCCCCCCCCCGGTAATCTTACGGATTTCCGGAATTTCCGGATTGCCCTGCAGGACTCATATTGACATTTCCCTCCAACATTACTTCAGACAGTATTCGAGTCGTGCCACGTCGTGTTTCGTCACTTCTGCGTGCTCGTGGGGGCCCTACACGATGTTAGGCAGGTGTACCACTTTCTTTGGCTCTTCACTTTAAATGCTATCAGGGTAATGAAGGGAATCCTAACCATTTAAAAAGAGCCTTTTCATTTATTTCCTGTATTTTGATATATGAGCAAAATTTCTGCTTGCATGGATTTACCATTTAAATACGACTGTAAATAGTATTTAGAAGCTTATTATCATGGACGTCAGTTGACCTGATTTTTATTCTCCTGTGGACAGAGCGGTTGTACATGTCAAAAATTTTTGGAAGATATCATTCCATTTGTGAGAACTGCGAATGTTACAATGCTTCCACGTTTGCACTTATGTCCTCCGGTTTAAATGTTCCATGACACGTACCGAGCGAGGTGGCGCAGTGATTAGCACACTGGACTCGCATTCGGGAGGACGACGGTTCAATCCCGCGTCCGGCCATCCTGATTTAAGGTTTCCGTGATTTCCCTAAATCGCCTCAGGCAAATGCCGGGATGGTTTCTTAGAAAGGGCACGGCCGATTTCCTTCCCCATCCTTCCCTAATCCGAGCTTGTGCTCCGTCTCTAATGACCTCGTTGTCGACGGGACGTTAAACAGTAATCTCCTCCTCCTCCTTCATGACACATGCTTTCTCCTGAGAGAAAATGGAGTAACGGTTTTTCCCGTTTGTGTTTTCACAGGTACAGCTCATACAAATTTGGAATATGTAAAAGTGACCATTAAAATGTATTTGAAACCTATTGCTTCATATTTATAAGATCCTATTTCCATGAGTCACGGGAAGTTCGAATAAAAACCTGACTCCGTGGGAATGTCTTGTACGCAAGATTTTAGAAAGCTCGAGCAACTGATCCTATAATAATTTGATGATATGTCTTTCTCTTAGCTCTGGAATTACAGAAATGATTTTATTCGAATGTATTCTGAGCTGCAGCCGAAACAGTAAGCAGTCATAATCGATCACCCATTTCGTTAGGGTTGTCATCGTAGATAGCCGGCCGGAGTGGCCGAGTGGTTGTTGGTGCTACAGTCCGGAACCGCGCGACCGCTACGGTCACAGGTTCGAATCCTGCCTCGGGTATAGATATGTGTGATGTCCTTAGGTTAGTTAGGTTTAAGTAGTTCTAAGGTCTAGGGGATTGATGACCTCAAATGTTAAGTCCCATAGTGCTCAAAGCCATTTGAACCATTCGAATTTTTGAATGTTGATAATGGAACTGGTAAGTACGTCACAAACACATGTTTAATAGTGTTTTTGTATTTCGAGCTGTTGTTGCGGTTTCCTCCTGTTCCGTTGCTTTTTTTATACAGGGTGCTCAGAAGCAGTCTGAACAACTTGTCAGGTTATTGTAGGAGATGTTGTGTTGAGAAATAATTGTTAAGGAAAAACATTCGAGACATTACACCGTTTCCGAGTTATTTAGGACTGAAGTTAGCCAGTTGGATCGTTGAGCAAACAGAATTAAGCAGTCTGCCAGACACATTGGGGCCAAACGTGTTCTGCGTTTGGTTTCCCCACTGAACAAACGTAGCTTGTGCCCACCTAGCTTAAATTTATCAATTCCGAAACAAGTACATTTTAACTGATAGTGAGTATTTCAGCAAGTAGTGACCCGTAGGCCGACAGATGATTTTAGCATATTAAGTGATTGAATTTGCGTGGACAATGGTATGATTGGCTAACTTCAGTGCTAAATAACTCGTAAACATCGCAGAGTATCGAATTTTCTTCTGTATTACTTCCATCACAACCTCCCCTGCAACACATCTAGAAACTTTTCAGACTGTTTCTGAGCAACATGTACGCCTCACTCATATATATTACCTGACCATAGTTTTTAATATCTTACGGTGATTAGAACTCTAGTTTAGTATTTTTAAACACCATTAGATTCAAGAAACCGGGTGTTCTTTAGAATTCTCTGCCGACAACCTGTATTGCATTCTTAGTTAAACTTGTAGTTTGAGTACTCGAGAAATTCTGTGATAGACCTGTATTGAACTTTAGTGGCTGGTCTCTCTGCAAAAGCCCTAACTTCAGCAATCACAGTTTCTCACAAATTGCTTATATGCTTCAAACACTGTATGTTTTGTTGAGATGATGTTACATACCAAACAGACTTTGGAATAATATAGGCCTGCAACTTATACACACTCCCGTTTACCTTCTTTTCAGTTTCATCAAACCGTACAGTTAATTCGTTGATTAATCTCACAATGGTTTGAGAAAAAGTATTTAATTCCTTGTTATGATTGTTGAGTGCCTAACGTCTAGTAGTATGACGTTTAATACTGCAGTTTTCACGTCTATGTACAGATGTACTGCCTCCTCTCCCAGACTGACTGTGAGTGAATGATCTCGCAAAATTGTTCATACCATGAAGTATAATGGCGTAATTACTGTGTTGTTTCACTATACAAACACATACGTCGTCAACTTTTAAAAACGGTATCGAACATCATTCAACTGTCTCGTCTTATCGATGACTAGGAAGCTATACTGTGAATGATCGCAGCAATCTCTACATAAATTTGTAAGTTCCTTGAATGTCAAGTCTGTTCCTAGCTGTGCCTGGTAAATGTGTTATAAATTCCTGTTATACTGTTTGTATACCGTATTAGGGGTTACGTTATCTCTCATTAGCTATGCTGGGGTGCTTGAATGGGTCTGGCTTAGGTAAAAGATATCAAGAACCTAAAGGCGGCTGAAGCAGAAGTATTAACTTATTTGATCATGTAAAATTTTTAAATTTGTGGTAAGTCCCTATGGCACAAAACTGCTGAGGTCATCGGTCCCTAGGCTTACAAAATACTTAATCTAACGTAAACTAACTTGCACTAAGGACAACACACACAGCCATGCCCGAGGGAGGACTCGAACATCCGACAGGCAGAGCCGCGCGAACTGTGGAAAGGCGCGCGAGACCGCGTGGCTACCCCGCGCGATATTTGATCATGATTTTCCCCAATGACATCGTAGCATATCGGTATTCTGTTAGATTTTACTCCTTCAGGTCGTGGGACATCATCACTATGTACCTCTCATCTTTAATACTACAGCACTGCGCTAGCATGCAGGAGGTTTTATAGGAAAAAAGAAGAACACAGATGTCATACATGTGCTTCAGTTATTTCTACAGATATCTGGGTATGTATACGTACACAAATAAGATCGCATTTCTATGGCTACATGAACTGCTGTATATTTATACATAATTCAACGTACTGATGTGCAACAAGCATCCGATTATTGAGTTACGTCTTATTCCATGCGATTCGGCGTTTGCCGCAAATGTTTCTGTAAACTGGTCTCTAATCTTTTGTAGAAACTATAACCGTAAAGCTGACAGATAAATTTCTGTTCGACTGCGTGCAGAATGGCAAATCTGCTGCACATTGAATTCCTGAAGGTCTGCTGTTATCACCATTCTCCGAAGTTAATACTACTTTCGTACCACAGTGGCGCGGGTTTTCAAAAGCCACAGATGATGTGAATTCACTATCAGAGAATATTCCGACGCTATCACGCTTACATCGACTTGAAGGTAGGGTGAAATACGTATCTAAAATGGATATGTACCTCTGTCGAGATGTTTTCATTAGGGTGCACTCCACAACACCATTTGGAAATAAGAAAATAAAACGAATTAATCCATGTACTCACAGTACACTACAACTATACATGTATGCAAGAATATTTTTTGTGTTTACATGATGTTGATAGTTTAATGGAGCCTGATGTTTTACGTTGTGTGCGTTACCTCGCTGATTGCACATTGCTAACTACAATCATTACTAATCGATGGTACTTATATACATATATTTCGCATTAAGTATTGGTAACTTAGAGAAAAAAAAATTGCGCTGCAGACCTATTGCCTACATATGTGAGGGGAAAACTAAAGTTAGAAACTTTGCGATATTTTAAAAGTTTATTGTATCTATGGTACGGTCATGTTACCACGGCTCTATGTGGAATCTACAACTAAAGCAGTTGTACTACAATGGTATTTTAGGAGAATGATGGTCTAAGAAAAATGTTTCTGTATTTGCTGATTGAGTCCTCAATGTATTCTTTGATTTCCATGCCAGAAAGTTAACTAATTATTTGACAAAATGTCTTGGTCTAATGTGCCCAGAATTTGTCCATTTGAGTGAAATGATTGTTAAGTTTCCTGAGAAGTGAAATTTTCGTGGGTCTGCTACCCACAGTGCGGAAGGTAGACTCTAAATTCACGTGTGGTGGCCGGCCGGAGTGGCCGTGCGGTTCTAGGCGCTGCAGTCTGGGACCGAGCGACCGCTACGGTCGCAGGTTCGAATCCTGCCTCGGGCATGGATGTGTGTGATGTCCTTAGGTTAGTTAGGTTTAATTAGTTCTAAGTTCTAGGCGACTGATGACCTCAGAAGTTAAGTCGCATAGTGCTCAGAGCCATTTGAACCATTTGACAACGACTAACAACAGCATACACTGAAGCTTTTAAGTGGCCATTCTCTCCGCGCTCCTTACGCTGAAACGAGAACAGACCCTTAATTGTGAGATAATGGTAATAACCCTCTACCATGTCCTTCAAAGTAATGTGGTAAATTATTTAGGTAGATGTAGACTGGAGGGTGAAGTGCGTCTGATAATGACTACGTTAGACTGTACAAGAACTGAAAGCAGCTGAGGGACACATTGCATATCTGACTGTTTACATGCACAGATCTGCATGAGCCTACTTCATTTTTCATCATACTCATCAGTTATTTAGTCATTAACTGAGTTTCCTTCTAGCTTGTTTCACGTAACTGCAGCCGTCGAAATTGTCTCTAAACACCTGCTTTTCAGAGTCTTTTGCGGACAGGAAGAAAATACTAATGATCCTACGGGCGTACTTTAGAGGAGGGCGATCTCTCGCCGTCTGCTGTTGACTGAGCGTGAACTCATTGGTGGGGTGCGAGGCTGACGTCTACACAAGAGGCGAGGATGGACGAGCTAGCAGGTTAGGGCCATTGCGCCCCCCCCCCCCCCCCCCGCCCTTCCACCCACCCACCCACCCACACACACACACACACACACACACACACACACACACACACATTCGCAGAGTTTACGACCTGCTGGCGGTCTGCCCCGCCCCCGCAAACACCGTTAAGGGAGGCAGCGCTCCTGCTGCCTGCTGCGTGATCTGCAGTGCGTGGCAGCTTACGACCTGTTACGCTTTTACTGCCACCCAAGTTTTCATGGCAGTCACCCATATCCGAAACAAATTATCTGAACCACTGAACGATCTCGCTGCTGCATAATTTATACACAGCATTAACTCTCTCCGGCCCCATCTCATTGAAGTTCGTTATATTATGAATGCTACAGATGAGTATAAAAATAACAGAAGCACCTGAGAAGCAGATAATGAACTTCTGTGACATCATTGCTCGTTATTCTAATCCCTGGACTATATCTCTTCGATTTTAGTCGAGGAACTTACGAGGGCGTTCAAAAACTAATGACAGAAATTTCATTTTTTGAAAGCAGGTTGGTGTTAAACCCAGTCCCAATACACCATATTATTCCCAACTGTTTTGGCTGTTTCCCAACATAGCTTCCATTCACTACGATGGCCTTACGCCACTTTAGTGAGAGGGCTTGTATTCGTGCATGGCACCACTCTTCTGAGCGACGTTGGAGCCAACGTCTTATTGTATCGATAACTTCCCCACCGTCCATTTACTGCTTCCCGTGGAGTGCATCCTTCATTGGACCAAACAGATGGAAACCGGAAGGTGCGAGACACGAACTGTAGGATGGATGAGGAAGAACTGTCCAACAAAGTTTTGTGAATTACTCTCGGGTGTGCAGACTTACGTGATGGCTTCCGTTGTCATACAGAAGGAGAAGTCCATTTGCATCTTTGTGGCGATGAAGTCGTTTAGCCAATTTCCTGCGGGTAGTACAGTATACTTCACAGTTCATCGTTGCACCATGAGGTAGAACATCAAACAGAAGGATTCCTTCAGGGTCCCAGGAGACTGTCGCCATGACTCTACCAGCGGGGGGTGTAGCTTTGATCTTTTTCTTCGGTGGATATGTCGTGTGGCACAACTGAATGGACTGCAGTTTTGTTTCTGGTTCGAACTGATAAATCAATGTTTCATCGCCCGAGACGACGTTCGACAAAAAATTGTCACGGTCAGTCTCGTAACATGCAAGAAATTCCGCACAAATGGTTCTCCGCTGCTCTTTATGGTCTTCTGTTACGTGGTGAGGAACTCAGTGGGCGCTCACTTCTGAGTACCCCAACTGGTGGACGAGTGGGTCAGCACTACCAACAGAGATGTCCATTTGAGCAGCTAATGTTTTATTGTGATCCATTGATCACCTCGAATGAGAGTGTCCGCACATTTCAACATTGCAAGGTATGCATAGCCGGTCGCACTAGTGGAGAGGTTTTCACGACCGTGTTGTGATGATCGCACACGCCTCGTCCAACTACTCACCAGCTTTTGTTGAATGCCGGGTCTATATAGACATTCTGAAAGTTCTGTGAATATCTGTGACTCTTGTTTCCCGTCAAACGAATCTCAGTGACAGCTCGCTGCTTGGAAGGTACCTCTGTTATAGACGCCACTTGAATGGCTATAATAAGGCCGCCATGCATCACGCTTTCATGAAATTATTGGGGCTGAAGGGGGAATGTTCCACTATTTCCCACAACAAGTTTAACAATTTTCAACTGAAACTAGTCAAGAAAGAAAAGTTTCTTGAACTTCCCTCGCAGTTCCCAACGCGCTTCATACGCTGACAAGTCAAAACAGTATGACGGTTCCAGAATGAGATTTTCACTCTGCAGCGGAGCGTGCGCTGATATGAAACTTCCTGGCAGATTAAAACTGTGTGCTGGACCGAGACTCGAACTCGGGACCTTTGGTTTTCGCGGGTAAGTGCTCTGCCAACTGAGCTAACCAAGCACGACTCACGACCCGACCTCACACCTTCAATTCTGCCAGTACCTCGTCTCCTACCTTCCAAACTTCACAGAAGCTCTTCTGAGAACCTTGCAGAACTAGCACCCCTGGAAGAAAAGATATGGCGAAGACATGGCTTAGCTACAGCCTGGGGATTGTTTCCAGAATGAGATTTTCACTCAGCAGCGGAGTGTGCGCTGATATGGAACTTCCTGACAGATTGAACCTGCATGGGTAGCTCGGTTGGTGGAGCACTTACCCGCGAAAGGCAACGGTCCTGAATTCGAGTCTCGGTGCGGCACACAGTTTTAATTGTCAAGGAAGTTTCAATATGACGGTTACCCACCACAAGACTGGATGCCGCCTGCTTTGGCAGGCGCGTAAGACAGCGAGTAAAGTATACAGTTACAAGCAGAACACATACTAGCAAATGATTCTAGTGATGATACGGCCAACAAACTGAGAAATTTGCTAAAATAACCGATTCTGACAAAGAACATATTGTTACAACCTGGTGCTTGCGAACGGGCATCTCGAAAACGCCGAAGCTTGTCGGATATTCGAGTGTTACGCTAGTAAATATTTATGGAAACTGCTTTAACAATGCTCAGACCACCAGTAGTCGACACTGCGTTGGACGTCCACGCTACAACAAAGAACGTGGAGAAAAGGCTTTCCTGCTTTATAAGCAATAATAGCTAGCGTTCTGTAGCAGACGGCGCGACGATACTAGTGCAGACAAAATTGTTTCCAATCACATCGTTCAGCGCACGTTATTGAACATGTGGCTCTGCTGCAGGCGGCCTCCCAGTGTGTCCATCCAACGACATACTCAATGACAAATCCATTGGGAACAGAATCATCGAGACTGGGCTGCCACTAGACTGGATGAATCAAGGTCGATGGTCGTATTGGGATTCGCCATCCTCCAAGCGAGCAGCTAATCGTAACATGCACACTGTGCCATGAACGCAGGCCTGTGATGGTACTATTACGATATGGGGCATTTGCCTTGACTTCCGTGGAACCTGCGGTGCTTATTGGAGGCACTGCAATTGTTGTGGACTACGGGAATATTATGGCGGATAATCTGCATCCCTTCCTGCTTGATGTCTTTTCCAATGGAGATGGAATCTTCTAGCACGATAGCTGCTCATGTCATATGGCTAGTTGTTCGGGGAGAATAATAATAACGTCCATTTATTTCTGCATTACCATATTTGGCAGAACTGAACATAGTCTACCAGGTCATGTAGGTTATTGGGCACTACACATATTACTGGCCCGTAATTTTTCGGGAATTGCGTGGCCTGTATGTTGAAATTCGTTTTCACATTCTTCTGCAAACCTACAAATGGCATTGCGAACCCATGTTGGGAACGATCGTAGCGTTCCAAAGCTACTTAGCAGGTGGTCATAATACTTGGTCTCTTCAGTGTATTGACCTTTAACAGTAAGAATTAAGGCAAGCTTACCTGCCTCAGACTTCTTTAAAATTCAGGGAACATGGGTAGTAGTATGGATGTTGCATCTATGGCGCCCTTGTTTTTACTATTGTTATGTACGTGACTTACATCATTGATATTCTCTGGATCAGTGACCATTTGTGCGAAGCCATACGCACCTCCTTTTTAGATGGTGTCATTTCTGTCATGCCACAGAATGGTGTCATCGAAAGATAAAGCTGGGAAATTTCAAAATTATTATGAAATCTAAAAAAATTGAAAATGGCGATCAACATTAAATTTATAAAGGCAGAAATTTTTTCATTACATCAACATGCACACACACACACACACATATATATATATATATATATATATATATATATATATATATATATACAGTGAATATATATATATATATGTACAGTGAATATATATATATATATATATATATATATATATATATATATATGTGTGTGTGTGTGTGTGTGTGTGTGTGTGTGTGTGTGTGTGTGTGTCCAATATTGTAGATTCATCAGTAAAACTCATTACTTTTATAGTGTACTGTCTTAGCAGTATATTTCATCCTACATCCTACTCATCAGTAAATTTCATACTCCACTTATATTTATATCAACATAATGTACTATCTCATCATCAGTATATTACAGAGAATTGGTCTGGATTTAAAATGTGATGTAAATAAATTTTTATTCAAAAGAAAGTGAGATGCGCAAATTAGGTGCTACACTTTTGTACACAATGAGGAATGTTCAGACTTTAAATAGTACAATGATGTTTCCTTTATATTTAATGTTTGTTACATTTTTCACAGATGTAATCTTTTTTAATTTTTTCTCACTGCAAAATATCCTTTCAAAGAGTAGTTTGTAATATTGAAACAGACTCGCTTTTTATTGTAGCATATACAATGGAAGTATATGTAATTAACATGTATTGTAATTCAGCCACAACACTTTTCAGAATACAATCTGTTGTAACCAGTATATCCTTGCAACATGAGTAAATATTTGGGATATCTCCACCAGATAACCAAACTTTGACAGCTGTACCTACATTAACAAAATCGAAATAATAGTGAACTACATTTTGTGGGCAAACTATATATAATACAAATAATACATCCTTGATGTTTCACTTAACAGTTCATTATGTTCTTCAATTTGATATATACATTCATACTAATCATATATTTGAAAATCAAGAAAGTGCTGAGAATCCGTAAAGCACTCCCTTGTAAACAACTGCATTAACTTTACATTCACTTTCTGAAAAACATTTCAATTAGAATGGAATCGACTGAATTTGTTTATGAGAACAAAATAGTTCTCCAAATTAAATGCAGACCCACAACAACCTCCCTTCAGAAGATGAACATTAATATCTTTCATACACTCTAAGAAAAAAGTAAGAGATGTACCACAATGGAATTATTCGAATGCGACGTAAATTGCTATAAGAACCTGTACAGACAAATGAATGATTAAATTTTTCAAAAAAGAAAGGTGTTTGATTCAAGAGAAAGATATTCACAAAGTGAGTAAGTCAATAATGCATTGGTTCACCTCTGGCCTTCATCCAAGTGGTTATTCGGCTTGTCACTGATAGTTAGATTTGTTGGATGTCTTCCTGAGGGATATCATTCCAAATTCTATCTAACTGACACTTCATATCATCAAAATCGCGAGCTGGTTGTTCTCAATTGAGGAGAAATCCGACGACCTTGCTAACCAAGGAAGGGTTTGGCAGCACAAAGACAATCAATAACAAAGCTTGTTGTGTGTAGGTGGGCTTATCTTCCTGGAATGTAAGACCATGACTTACTATGAAGGGCAGCAAAATATCGTCGAAGTACCGCTGTACTGTAAGGGTGTGGCGGATTACAAGCAAGGGGTTGCTGCAATGAAAAGAAATGGCATCCCCAGATCATTACTCCCAGTTGCTGGGTCATATGGAGGGTGACAGTCAGGCTGGTATCCTACTGCTGACCAAACCTCATCACTGAAGACAGTTCTAGTCCACTCAATGAGATTCTAGACCCCCCCCCCCCCCCAGATAGCGGTGGGATACCAATCTGTCTCCAGCAATATGACCTGACAAATGCAAGTAATGATCTGGGGTGCCATTTCGTTTCATAAACCTCATTGGTTGTCATCCACATCACCCTTACAGCACAGCGGCATGTATATGGTATTCTGTACCTAGATTCGTTGCCCTTGATGGCAACCCTTCCTGGGCTCGCATTTTAGCAAGATAAGGCCCCCTGCACATGTGAGGAGTTTGTTATGCATGTCTTCACGTTTGGAAAACCCTTCCTTGGCCAGAAAGGTCACCTGATCTTTCAACACTTGAGGTGTGGAGCATTATGAGCAGGGAAATCCAACCAGCTCCGGATTTTGACTACCTAACGCATCAGTTGGACAGAATTTGGTATGACATCCCTCAGGAAGGCACCTAAGAAATTTATTAATCAATGACAAGCCGAATATCTGCATATATAAGCATCAGAGGTGGACCAATGCGTTACTCACTTGCTCAATTTGTAAATATCTTTCTATTGAATAGATTATCCATTTTTCTAAAATTCTAATCATTTGTTTGTCTGTACATTTAGATCACAACTATTGGTTTCCGATGTAATCAGATAATTTCTTCGTGTTGGGTCATTGTATGTTTCTGTGAGGAGGAAGTTTTCTACTTCTCATCACTATTTTCTAAATGAACACTATCTATACGATTCGTTCTTAGGCTATATAGCTCACACAAGCTGCCACTATAGAATAAGTCGAGTTAATCTTCACTGATATCTAATAATCTCGATGGTAGACATATTTTGCAGCCCTTCAGATAGATGAACACTGTCAATCCAAATTTGTGTTGACATATCTAGCACTTAGTACTGGGTGCTGATCATCCTTTTCCAATGCTGACAGTCTTCCGGTGCATTCTGAGGTGTGGGTTGTTGTTGTGGTCTTCAGTCCTGAGACTGGTTTGATGCAGCTCTCCATGCTACTCTAGCCTGTGTAAGCTTCTTCATCTCCCAGTACCTACTGCAACCTACATCCTTCTGAATCTGCTTAGTGTATTCATCTCTTGGTCTCCCTCTACGATTTTTACCCTCCACGCTGCCCTCCAATACTAAACTGGTGATCCCTTGATGCCTCAGAACATGTCCTACCAACCGATCCCTTCTTCTGGTCAAGCTGTGCCCCAATCCTATTCAATACTTCCTCATTAGTTATGTGATCGACCCATCTAATCTTCAGCATTCTTCTGTAGCACCACATTTCGAAAGCTTCTATTCTCTTCTTGTCCAAACTATTTATCGTCCATGTTTCACTTGCATACATGGCTACACTCCATACAAATACTTTCAGAAACGACTGCCTGACACTTAAATCTATACTCGATGTTAACAAATTTCTCTTCTTCAGAAACGCTTTTCTTGCGATTGCCAGTCTACATTTTATATCCTCTCTACTTTGACCAATATCAGTTATTATATCTGTATTCACAAAACATTGAAAAGCAATTTTAAGTCCTTAATGAAACTTTTGATAATATTTCAATATTTTAATAATTTTTGTCTTCATTGTTCTCAAGAAAAAGTTACACTCTATTAAATTTAGATTATTTTTGTAATTTATAATAAGCACTGTCAGCAAATCCTTATCAGCTACATAATATCTAACTGTTCTTGTGTCTCTTGATCACTGAACACATGAGCAGGCAAGGGAAATATTTCTTTCAAAGGTTTATCTTCATTATTTTTGAAAATTTCATTAGCATTTTGAGTTTTAGAATAATTGCTTCGAAACATTTCCACCACGAATTTGAGCAGTCCTGATTTGCTCTACCTAAGTATTTTATTTAATAAAAATAGAATCTAATAAGCTAGAATAAATCTAATTCGAAGCTTGATACTATTTATTTTTGATATTTCTTGTAATACATCTCTTACATGTGGTTGAATGTTTGTCTTTACACAGTATGTTCGAAATCTAGTTGTTTAATTTCTTAAGAACTGTTACAAACTTTTGCACCCCCAATTTGTTGTTGTACATTTTTGTCAGTGATGACAATATCTTTGAATGTTCTTTGCTTGGAATTCGTTTCAAATTATTAGCATAATAATATAGAGAAATGTTTTGTTACACATACAGAAAGAATTCGTTTACTATTGAATATTCTTGTAAAATATTCATTTATATATTGTCTACTCATTGTTCTAGAATCATCTTTAGTGTATTTCTGTGAAGTACAGCTATCAATCAACTTCTCAGTTTTGGAGTATTTGCACATTATCTATTGAATGACTCCTATTTATTTCGAATTAAATTTAATAAGAAAAAGAAAAATGCATATTTTCTAGTTTTTGTTGTGTACATTTTAATGTATTTATTACCTCAGGAATTAATGCTGTTGGTTTATTGTGATCAATACCAAATAGATATAAATATGTTGGAATAGCTCCAAATTCCTCTTTCACTTTTATTGAAAGAATCATCGATGAATATATACAAAAATCCTTTAATATGTATGAATACTGAATTTACACCTGTGGTCTGTCCAGAAAGTTCTTTGTCTGTGGTGCTAATCATTTTATTTTTCAAACTACATTCATTCATCTCTCCATAGAGTAAAATCGTTGAAGAATTTATGAGTTTTAACTGAATATATGTTTACTACACCATTTATTTTAAAATCTTGACTTAATCATTTACTGGACAGTGGCTTGGAATATCCTGACATTAATTGCAATGTCACCAAGTTTGCCATATGTATTATACAGTCAAGAAATAACACAACTTCACCAATTGGTCTTTAATAAGCTCCATATATATTTTGTAAATCATGTGATAAACAGGTTGACTAATTTTTAACTGATTGGGACTTCACATCGATTCACGAATAATAAGTGATCGAACTACTGTTTTTGACACAATGATTCATCTGGTTCAGGTGGTCTCAATTTGACATAATGATTCAGCTGGTTCAGGTGACACAAATAATATGCTTTTAAGTATAGATGGCTATATTGTTGGCTCCAATTTTTTTTCCATGTAAGCTTTGAATAGCACCGAAATCAGCATCAAATAATTCTAAATTTAAACCACTGGAACATGGATACGTTACTGCTCCATCAACATTTGAATGTAACAAATGTAACAATGACCAATTTAATGAACTAAAACCTCAAAGAGATTTGTATGGTGTTTTGGCAATTCCCATCAATATCCAATTATTAACATCACATATTTATCTATATGTATTTCTAGTTTATCATTATTTATATTTCGAAAAAGGTGCTACCTAACACATTACCTTTGCTTCTAGATCCTATGAACATGAGTGATCAAATTTTCCTATGAACGTGCTTGTCTGTTACACATCAAATTTTATAAGATGTGGTTAAAATGCGTTACATCGAGGGAGACGCTTGGAGAGATTTCCTTTAAATGCACAAAAAATACTTATCTCAACGTTAAACATTTAGCGGAGTCATTTCTCCACAATAGCAGCAGCAATCTTGCATGCAATAGTAAGCAAGCATTTGTGATAATCGATATAGAAAGTCATCCTTGGTTGAAAACTAAAGATGATGCCAAAATTTAGGAATTTGCAAGTCCTCAAACAGCAATTTATGACCATATTAGAGAAACACGTAAGAAAATATACAATGACACAGGGATGGACAAACCATTCTTTCCTTTAAATCTGCCGCCAAACACAGTATTTATCAATGAATCAAGTCTATGTTCTACAATTTTAAAATAAAAAATGAGACTAGCTGAACAATTCCATGATTGGGTTACTGAAAAAGTTTTACCATCAGTTCATAAACATGGAGAATATAAAATGATAGAGAGAATGCCTCCCTTGGAGAATTTAAACCAAATCAAATATGAAAGTGTACAAGGATGCAATTAAGTAATTCATGGTGCAGTAGGAACAATACAAACACGATGCAGAGAAATGCTCATAAATACAATTACTACTGTATGTTTTACAGAAACAGTCGGTTAGAACTTAAGACCAAACTTTGTTCTTTGAAAATTATTTGACTACAAATATTATTATTATGTCATTACAGTACAAATACGAAATCTACGAAAAGAATTGAGTAATATTACAGGTATACATTCAAATTAGGAAGAATTGTTAATACTTAACTATGACCTTAATATGGTAAACTTAGACCAAAGAATGAGAAAAAATCTACACATTCCTTACTATTATAGTTATTGTAATATTTTCGATGAGTTCACAAAAGAACAGCTGAATAATGATATAATTAATATTGAATAGTGAGAAATATCTCCCCACTAACAACTTAATTACATCTTTTAATAGGATATGCACACACTAGGCAAGAAAAATGCTTTACTAACCAGTTATCAACATTTCCTTTATGACAAATCTGATTACATTTATGTTTCACAGATCGATAATTTTGGTCGATTAAGCATATAGAGCAGTCGCTGCCTTTAAGATGCGCCATTATTTTGCAAGTCGTTATTATTCTTTACTTCAAAGATTGAGACCATTTCTTTAATCCAAAAGTTTATCTTTAAGTTCTATTAGAAAAACTGCAGGCAATGCGTGATCACTTGATACATCTGCCCAATTTAATTTGTCTTGAAACACACTGACAAAAATTTCGTATGAATCTTGTGCTGTCAATGTAATATTCGGATTTATTCTATAATGGTCAGAATTTCTAACTAGTAAGCAAGAAGACCCATGTATGAGTTCTGGCCATATCAGAGATTTCATTTCTTCAGCTTCCATCATGCTGAGAAAATGTTATATGATCCTAGGGAAAAGATTGCTATATTATGTGAAGTATACAGTAGAATATAAAGCCATCCTGTCTGAAGAAATTACTGAAGAACAAGTTACACAATTTGGCAACAAACTAAAAATAGAAGAAAAAACACTATTACAATAACAATTAAGAGATAAAGATAAAGAATGCTTACAACTAAAAAAAAATTACTTTGAACGTTTCTCGGGTATCTGACTAGGTAGCGTCGTAATTTCTCCACAACATTTTGTCAGATGTACACGCTGACATCTTCAGGTGGCAGCGTGTACGTCTGCCAAAATATTGCGGAGAAACTACGACGCTAACTGGTTGGATACCCGAGAACTGTTCAAATTGTAAATACACTGGGAAAACTTCCGATCCCAAAAAAATAGATATCTGATGTAGAGATGAATAGAGTTCATATTATTTACATTGCCACATCGAAGCAGTACACTAAGAAAGTTATTTTCAATCTGGTGGTGTATTGTCTAAAAATCATCTTTTAGGAAGGCTATCTACTTACTACAATGGAAGACATAAAGAAGGAAAAATATGTGCAAATATAAGAGTGCATGGATTATGAATTAGAGAACTTATGCATACTATTTTTTTGGCTTAATAGACTAGATAACCTTTTAGAAATGTACAATATTCACTTCAGTAGTCAGTCATATTTTGTTGAGAATCTGTGTAGACAAACAATAGACATTGTCAATTAAATAAACGAGAAGAGAGAAAATATTTATGAACAAATTGTGACTGAGCTTAGTGCAGAATTTCATCAAATTTAAACTGAGATAGAAGTAAAATCAAAACATATTGAGTTATGTTTTCTTAGAGAGGAACTAGTTCTAATTATTTCTGAAATCTACAAAGAAAATCCACACAAGCTTAATGTGGTTGCTAAAACACTAGAAGATCTACTTAAATCTAAAGGATACAAAATTAACGAAAAAGTAATGATACGGAATGAAGCATCAAATATTTTAAGAGCAGTTAACTCCAATACTTAAGAACTGGTAATTTGTTTTTTAAACTATTCCTAAACAATATGTATTTCTTCCCCACTTATATTGAATAACGAATTCACATGCTATTGAACCCAGTAGCTTCTGTTTGTGTGTGGATGGATTTGGAAGAATAACATTTCTAATATCAAATATGTCTCTTGACCATATGGTAGAAAAGCCTTTTCAAAAACTCTTTTAGTTTTACTAATTCTAACTTTAGCTTCTATTTTAAATTTTGGCTTATCATTACACAGAACAGGAGTTGGCTTATAATTTTTGCCATTTACTTCTATTGGCTTCATTTTTAATGTTGAACGTTTTGTGTTGTCATACTCATAATGTAGTTTTATAACTAAGTCATCCCACTTATAATTTCCTTGAAGAGCAAATCTCTTCCATATTTTCTTACTGTACCACTGATTCTTTCAACAGCAGATGCTTTTAATTCACTGAAAGTTGAATAATGATTAATATTATAATTTTTATAAGTTCTTGAAATTCTTTATAGTAGAATTCTTTACCATTATCTGTCTGTAGATATCTTGGGTTTCCTGTCCAAATACTATTTCAAAATCACCAGCTACATTTTTACGCAATTTGTTCTCAACTGGAAAACCCAAGCAAATTTTGAAAAATCATTAATAACAGTCAATAAATGAATTTAATTTTGAAATTCATTTTACCTGCCCAGAATCCATCTCTACTATATTGTATATACATCATTAGAAATGAATGTGACAACATTTTACCTTTTAAAATTTTTCTCATTGGTTTATGTAATTAATTATCAGGTTCATCATGGCTAATATTCACTACATGACCTACAATTCTTTTTTTTAACAGATGAACTCTTCTTAGATGTGTAAACTGTACAAAGAACTTCAATTCTCTAATTTTTTATGCTCCAAGGATCAGATACAATTATCCATTTATGTAGATTAATAATTTATGAACTTTTTAACTACTGTTCCACTACATCATCATTTGATTGTAAAATAAATTCGCCAATCATGAGCAATTCATCTGAAACAGATACAGTATTAGCAAACTTATATAGAGGTATAATGATTTTATCCTTCATTTTCATTTCTTGTGAATGATCTATTAGTAGGCTGGGATATAAAATTTGCAGTGAATCCACATTATATCTTTTTTTCTATTTTAAAAGCAATAGGTGACAGTTCATCATTTACATTGGCTCCAAAAGTGAAAATTCTCTTGTTTTTTACATCATACCCAAATGTGTCTCTCAATATTTCATCACAAACAACAAAATGAAGTTTCAGTTTATGTTTGGCACACATTCTTTCTTGAAGATCACTTAACTGAATTAAGTATGGTGTTAAATCTGCATTTGAGAAGCAATGTGTGAAAGCTTTTTCGACTTCCCTTTTTGTACAGTAATTTTGAGGAATCTGATTGAGACGTGGTGGCAACATAGTTATCAAAGTGCATTAGAATACTTGCATATTCAGGTTTGGTAAAAGATAATTTAGTTTCAGGCTGAAGTCTGTTTTATCTGATGCTGATTCACTTTCCAAATCTGGTTTGGTAACTGCATCATAATCATTTGTATGATCTTATATATCTACTAAATGTACTTCAATATGGCGGCGACTGAGTGACGTGCTTTAGCTTGGCTCGCAAGTTTATGTGAAATCGGGACACACTTTTAAGCAGTTAGGCTAGTCTACATATACTATAGTCGTGTATCTAGTGCCAAGTGTCGTGTTTTGGATCTCAGACTGAGTACCAATTACATGAAATCGCACTTAAAATGAAAAATCGCCAACAACGAGCAGTGCAGCCAATGGCCAGGCCGGCGTCAGTGCAGGGATGGATTCTACACCGGGAGTTGCGGCTGCTCCGCTGGGCTTCGCTGACATCGCCGCACTCGTGAAGGCTGAGGTGAGTGCCGCACTGCAGGTTACGCAGACGCTCAGGCTCGTTGTACAAACCATCACTGATGCTGTCACTGCAGCAGTGACGGACCAAATACAGAAATCTCTGGAGGCGAGTGCGAGCGAGATCCGTGTACTGGACACATCGTTAAAAGCAAGTGAGGAGAGAGCACGACTACTCCAACAGAAATAGTTCGAGAAGTCGGACAAGCTCGAAAAATATCAGAGACGCTATAATCTCAGACTGTTAGGCATTGCAGAAAGCAGCAGAGAATATACAAACGAGCTAGTGATAAATCTTGCCTACGAAAAGCTAGGAGTGCAGGTGACTGAGTGACATTGACAGAAGTTATAGAGTGGGTCGTAGGTCGCCAGATTCTTCAAAACCAAGACCTATAATAGTAAAATTTGGGTACTATAGAAAAGATCTGAAATCTTCAGCGCCAAGAAGAATCTCGCGAAGTCGGGTCTGACAGTACGTGAGGATCTCACCTCTGAAAGACTAAACATTTTGAACAGCGCGATTTCGAAATTTGGGCTACAGAACGTATGGACAAATGGCAGCAGGATAATGGTTAAGACCGAAATCGGAAAGACAACAATTTGCAGTGTTAAAGAACTGGAGAGCCTGTGATTTAGAAGATAAATCATGTCAAATCTTGCTGCCACTAACCTATATGTTTATATTGTTTCCATTGTCAACCATAACTTAACTAATGTATTATCAACTTTTTGAGTCTCTCTATTTTTATCTCAAATTGTTTTCTCATGTAATTTTGTTAATTATTACATAAGTTAGTCTTACATCCATTAGCAACCCAATATCATATTCCAGTTGTTATTTTGATAAGTGCCATTAATATCACACTCTGTCATTGTCTTGAAAACCGTTAGATGCAGATTACTCCCATTGTGTTAAGCAAGATTCTTTCCCTTGCCAGCACATGGCTACTTTCAGGACCATTGCAAGCCTCACTGACCTTGGCCACAACTCCCATTACCTCCACGGGAACCTACCCACCCCCCCTACTCCCTCCCGCAGGCTTTCCTTGCACAGAACCAGGAAAACAATCCTCTCCCCCCTCCTCCTCACGCCTTCCGCGTACCTCATGCCAGACCCTCTTGCCAGCGCTAACCACTACCTGCATCCATATGTCAGCAGCCTCCTAGGGCAATCAATACCCAAACACACCAAGCTGCATATTACACATGCAAATGTCCAATCTCAGCCAGCTCACTATGACGAGTTCAAATATATATTTGAAACTATACACGTAATACTTTCGTCAGAGACTTGGCTCAAACCACGTATTCTCACAACTTCAGTAAACCTAGATGGCTATATCTTTCTTAGACACAACAGATGCAACAGACGAAGGGGTGGAGTAAGTGCATACATACACTCCGATTTATCACCTACTGTGCTACATACATCTGATAATAATGTAGATAAACAAGAGGAATATATGTTCATAGCGATCAAATTCCTTAACAGAAAGTGGTTAATATGTGTCCTTTACAAACCTCCTAAAGTGGATGGGTTCGCCTGCCTCGAAACTGCCCTCTCTAATCTCGAATCGTCATATGAAAATGTAATTATAGCAAGTGACACTAATGTTAATTTTCTGCCCAATAGTCCTTCCAGTGGGAAATTTAAGAGAATGTTTTCTTCCTCGAATATGACGCTACTTCAGCTGGCACCTACTCATCACACGACTACCAGTCACACTTTCATAGATATATTCGTAACCAAATCTCCAAACAGAATAATCCACACCTCTCAAATATCTGCGCCTGGTATGTCTGTCCATGACGTTATTTTCCTGACGTATTCACCAGAATCTCCTAGAAAGAGACAAAAACTATCTACATACCGAGACTTAAAACGCATAAATTTGCCTGAACTCGAAACTGACGCACAAGAAATCATTTGAGGGATGACCTCGACTCCCCTCATGGACATAAACGAAAACTTGAGGATTTCACTAACAAAATTATCAACTGGATGACAAATATGCCCCAATAAACACCAGAAAAGTAAAAAGGACACCTGCACCTTGGCTGACTGCTGAACTACAACAGCTCATGAATTTCAGAGACGCTGCACATCGATCATACAAGATATATCCTACACCTGTAATTGTACTGTTTACAAGCAGAAGCGGAACATAGTCAGTCAAGCAGTGAGAAACACTGAGCTCAGGCATGCCAGTACGTTACCTGACTACATTTAGACCAACTATCCTCTGGAAACATCTCTGTAGTCTCTGTTTAGGCAAAATAAAAGTTGGAGAAAATCCCATGGTCGAAGCTGAAGAACCAAACCGATTCTTCACATTGCCTGCAAGCACAACTGAACCGCAAGAAAACGGATAATGATTGATTACTTCATGGAGACGAACGACTGTAGCAAAGAAAAATTCTATCTACAGCATGTGATTTGCAAATACTGTCAAGAAAGCCACCATGTGGATTACATCAGCATCTACTAGACATCATGGTATCACTAGCCAGATGGTAAAACTTATTATTCATCCACTACAGCCCTTTATAACAGACATTTTCAACGATTCCTTAATCACAAGTGTTTCCCCTGAGGCCTGGAAACTGGGACAAATTAAGCCTCTGCCTAAAAAGGACATAGCCACAGCACCCTCTTACTAGCTCCCCATCAGCACATCAAAAGCCTTAGAATGTATAGTCCATGACCAGCTCACCAACTACCTAACTACTAACAGCCTAGACGAATACCAATCACGTTTCCGTAAAGATCAAAGCACAAATGGTTCAAATGGCTCTAATGATAAATGTGACAGATGACCTGAAACTTACCACGGATAGACAAGCAATGACTATCATTTACTCCTTAGATTTCAGCAGAGCATTTCATTCTGTCGACTTAGACATCTTACTTGCCAAATATAGCGGTGTAAATTTCTCACCAAGTGCAGTGCAGTGGTTTCACTCATACATGATGTCTCGTCAGCAGTGCTCCCTGTCCGGGAATATAAAATGAGAACGGCGGCAAGCAGTGTCAGGAGGTCCCCAAGATCCTATACTCTTCTCTCTGTATGTCAATGATGTGTCATCTGTTCTGACCTATGGTCAAGACCTTCTGTTGTATCTAAGTGCAAAACCAATCAATCATAAGAAAGCTATTGAAAATTTCAATACTGACCTCGATGTACTATCAAAATGGGCACAGAACATAGGAATAAAACTCAACCCCTCTAAAATTCAAGTGGTACATGTTGGTCACTCTAAGCTCATTAGCCCAAAAAATCGGGAATACGTACCATCTCTAATCCTAAATGGAACAAATATCAACATTTCTCCCTCAGCAAAGAGTTTGGGAGCAATAATAGATGAAGATCTAAAATAGGCAGACCACATAATTGCAGTGCATCAGCATCCCTTCATGCCCTACAAAAATATATAAAACTCTTCCCTTTCGATCTGAAAAATAAATTAATACAAACGTTTATACTCACAGTCATTGACTACAGCGATATTACCCTACAAGGTCTCTCTCAGGAAAATTCGCATCGTCTGGATCTGCTCATAAATACCTGCGTCCGATACATCTGTGACGTTCGACTTTTTGATCACGATTCACAAGCATATGCACCACTGTCCTGGCTGCATGCAGACAAATGCAGAGATTTCCATACACTCTGTCTCATTTACTGCCTTATAAATGTACTCTGTCCCTCATATCTCTCCTCGTCCTTAACGCTCATGTCTGAACAACATGACAAAAAGAAGTTCCCATCATGATAAAATCCTTTCTGTTCTACTATATCACTCTCTCATATCTCTCCTCTTCCTTAACGCTCATGTCTGAACAACATGACAGAAACACAGTTCCCATCATAATAAAATCCTCTTTGTTCCTCTACATCACTCAGTCACCTTCTTGAACTCCTTTACAGTAGCAGGAACCTGACTCTAGAATAACCCCCCCTAGTTGTATTAGAGAACTTAAAGGCACGTCTGGCTTCAAAAAAGAGTTAATGATTTCTCTACTTGAGAAACAGTAATCCCTTCCTCTGTACACAAATGCACTTTACCCCATTGATTCCTTCTTTCCTACTAGATCTTCTTCAGTTCCCAATTTTTTCTTAATTGATGCGGCTTCCTTACGTCTCCCTTCCCCAAACCTTGCTATGCCAGTAAACATCTACTTTATACACCTATACATTAATGTACATCTGCACAAATCTTCGTTAATATTGCCAATTTTTTTCATGTTTACCATTACTATTTCACTTTTTTCTTTTACTGTTATTACTATCGGTTTTATCATGATCTTTGTGTATAGCAGCTGTTGTAAAAATACTGTCAGTATTTACTTTATTAGGTAATAGTCTTTACTCTTTATTCATATTGTCACCAGAGTAATCTATTTTTCTTATTCAAGCTACTGTGCTAAGATGTGCAAAATGTTGCATGTGTGAAACACTGGTCTTTTATCAAACCTTTGTATTTTTTACCTCTATTAGATATTATTTTACCTCAATTATTATCAGTTATAATGCTTCTTATGGGCACAATTTATCTGCGTACCTTCATAAATCAACAGCATTAAATTTTCCATTTGTATTACCTACAGTAATATCTTTTTTAGTTAACGGACTCATTAAACCATCTATAGTTTCAAATTCTATCCCACCATTATTTAATTTATCTACACTGAAGCGAACTAGCAAAGAACCAACTAATCTAAATTTGTCAATAGGATATAATCCAAAAATTTTATCTTTACTATGCTTATATACATTAATGTACTTTAATTTATATTTATTTTTTTAACTTCCTAACTTTTTAGTCTGTGATTCACTTAGTATGCAACCTTTAGCTTGATCTTTTAAGATTTTTCTGCTTTCAGTCTCGTCTTCATATTCAATGAAACTTGTATTCCCGATTTATTTAATGTGTGCTCACATGTAGCAGTGTTATCATGAGACCATGCATAATGTGGGCTTTGGTAGACTGGTAATTTTCCATGAAATGGAACCATCTGTTTTTAACCTTCAATTGCTTTAAGAACATAATCATTTAATACTTCAGTTTTTTGTTTTACTTTCTAGATTGCACGAATAACAGGCTGACCAACTTTTTGTTATTTTTCGTATTCTGTTCTTGGTTTCCTATGTTTGAATCCTCCTTTCAGTTTTTCAAATTACTATTCTTCTTTTGGCTTGCTTAACAATTTCTTTGACACAATTTCCAAACACTTACTAAAGATAAAAATATTAAGAAACTACTTTTAATATTTGCTGTTCTTCTTGAACATGTTTAATATTTTTTCACTACACTTACCATCACTAGGTCTCATGGCCATGTGTAGTGTAAAAAATCGAAACTGATGCTCAATCCAACATTTATCACAATGTTCCTTAAAATTATCAAAAGTTAAACCACTGACACCAAAATCATGGTAGATACGATTTAAATTTTTGTCATCACATCTAAAGTATTTAAAAATTTTAGATTATCCGTGACTAATTGTTTGCATATTTTTGAATATCTTTGGGATATTCCTTTATGTTCACGTTTAGTAAAATATTTTCTAACTTCATTCTGACTTTCAAGAATAAAACAATCAAATGTTGCAGGTGAATTATCTTCACGTTGATCAGTGATATAATTGCATCATTATTGTCAATAAAAGTACTAATGTTCTCGTTATCTCTGTCTTCCATCAGTGCAGCTGAGAACAAGTGGCGAAACTGTGACAATGTTTACTCTAACAAGCCAGAGAAATAATACTATACCTCTTTCTCAACGTGTAGCATGATTGTGGCGTAAGCGTCTCCAAATTAGCGATGTGTAGCGGTTGTAATTCGTTATCATGAACAAGAAATATTAAAAGCCGTGAGCAGACGATCTGTTAGATGGATTGCAATTATTCTCGAATGGACACTGAAATCTAGGCAGATTCCAGCATGTAACACTCCCATTCACCGGTCTTATGGTGGACCAATTTGATTCACTTATATGGCTGTTCACAAAAGGAGATCAAACGTCAAGGCAGCAGACATGATACAAATAATATCATCCTCAGCACAGCTAGTTGTCTGAGATGACTGAGGCCTAAACTATTGGTACTACTATAACTACCATATGCTTCCCAGTCAACACAATTGCCAATATGAAGTCATGTGCAGCTGTCCACACACCAGTTTTTTGCCAATTACAAGACTCCATGAGCTCCACATCTCCCCTCTAGCCTATCTTCTCTACCTTCTGGCCGTCCAGCCGAAGCTAATAATATTCTTATCGCTGACTCAAATTTATTTATGAGAAGGAGAAGACTTTATGCTCCCAAAATGTGTTTTCCACAGCCACTTTAGACAGCATGTTATGAGAGTTTTCGTTTAGGCCTAAAGGGAACAACACATTTATCACAGGGATCATAATCTTGATATGCTGCATGTAGCACCATTATTGACTAGAGGCCTCAGCTGAAATGAGAGATGTTCTTTTGTGTCCCAATGTAGACCAGTTCAAAGCTGATATAAATGTCGCCATCCGCCCTAAAATTCTTCCATAGGACCAGGGCTTCCCAAAAACTCAGCAGACAAGAGAATGACACCACTTGATGGCTGTATCTACAGTGTCTGTTCCAAGGCAAACATGGAAACTCGCGGATTTTTATGGACGTCAGCCCTTTACACAATGCCTTGGATGGGTGACTCACTTTCTCTCCTGTTCCCATGTTCCTGCCATCGACAGAAACCCCTAACAGGCAGATCCAGGTCGGCAGTTATCCGCATCCTCCGAAAAAAGCACTGTCTGCACACTGCTGCGAGAAATTCTTGGGACCAGCATTCCATTCCTGGTTAGTGCTTTGAGGTGTTCCTTTCCCTAAGAGCAGCACACAGTTGCAAGTCCCAAATGTCTACTGCAAGATCTACAGTTAAATAACCAAACCACCTCCTATGTGTTAACTCCAGAAAACACTATTTGAATAAGAGCTACCATAAAGATCCCTCATGCATGTACAGTGTACATGGTCCCATCAGTGCCTCCTCAAGTGGCTGTCATAAAAAAAAGATGCCAGGGTGTAATAATGTTAAAGAATAGTCTTGGATATGAAGGTCAGTTAGAGGCTGACTTTTCCTCCCTCAATGGAAATTCCTGCCAGTCAATACAGTTTGAAAAGCACGAAAAATATTATCCATTCCCTACAGTCTAATATAAATACTGAAGCAGACGAAATTTTTAATAAAGTTATTATTGAGATCGATGTTGAATTATGATGGACATAAAGGATAGCGTTGGAACTTTGCTAGCGTTTAGTAACCAAATTTCTGACGGTAGTAAAAAAGCTGTTGATAATGATGCCCCAAAATGATTCCATTCAAATAAATCGATATAAATTATAATCTAACAAACGGAATGTTTGTGACACATATTGATCATTTTCGTTGAGAAACTAATCTTATTGCTCCATTCAAGCCTAATGCTTAATTTGGTTTAACAATAACAATAACAATCTTGGATAATATCTAATATATATTCCAAGTTTTGATACTATATGGGATTTATAAATAACTATAATGGATGAAAATGATAATTTAATTCACTTTAGTGGTGTTACTGCAACAGTTATTTTAGAAAAAGTTTAATAGAATTTTACTCTCGTTAAATAAATAAGAGCAAGGGCTACCGGTTTTACTCATTGCCTGTGAATGAGAAAAGTGAATATAACCTAAATGTTCCTAATAAGGGAACTGAAACTAACGTAAATATAGGAGATGAGTGGCTGCATCCTAATCATCCTCAATTGTACATAAGCTCTAGGAACGCTACAGCTGATGGACCAGATTGTCTAATATATGCAATTATATGGCAAAGCGACTTGATTTTATAAACACAAATAAAGGAAATAGTGTTATGTCTAGAATGGAGCACCATTTTCCTCATCACTTTTGCTGTATTTGACCTCATCTCTTAATGATAAAATAAGTATGGAAGGCCATATACTTAAGAATGGTAAAGTACAGAGTAAGAAAAAGTAGATTTTTTATCCATTAGATATGCTTGGTGGATTTTTTAAAGACTATAAAGAAATTACGTGTAAAGGCGACAATTCTGTAATATTTGCTTGGAATTCCAGTGCTGGAGATGCCTTCCTTCGATGGCTTGACAACAATGATGATGGAATTGAAATGAAAGGTACTTTTCCAAAAGAAAGTACATGTGTTGTAGTATCTATGGAAAATTGTGTACCTATTATTAAATATAAACCAAATTACAAGCCAGATAAACAAAAAAATATACTAAAGAATTCCAATACCTTTTTAGGAATTACAAATTGCACAAGTAGCTGGATTAAGTAAAAAGAAAAGTTTTGAATTAGATATAAGAAATTTCCGTAACTCAGAAAAGTTTGATGTGCCTTATTTTGTAATTGTTGAGTTTGAAACTTACTGTAAAAATTAGCAGCTCATTGATTGATCGTATTAAGCTACATGCACTATTATTGAGAAATTTTAGGAATTAAGTTTTCCCACAGTAAATGTGAAACTTAGATCGACCAAATATTTTGCTCTATGCTTATCTTGCATTTCTTGATTTTAAATGAGTTACACAGTTGAAGGGTGATGTAGATATAAGTCGATTAATTTTCGTAAAGGACTATCCTGTCTATGTGACTAACATGACTCACAGAAGGAATATTGTTACCATTCAGAAGACAAGTACAAAGTTATATGCTACATTTCTTGATAAAATGCGACAGGAACTTTGAGATATATGGCAAGAAGTATCTAACATTTGATTCAAAGTAATGGAATATTATCTGAGAATATACATAGTGAAAAATTTGGTACATTACACATTCAATTATATCTGATTTTACTGATTATTATTTTTAAAAATAGCTCTTTCATGTAGATTATGTTAGTATTTTGAATTTTTGAAATCGTTTAATGGTCGACTGAGAAAGAAACAAATATGATTTAATCATTGCCTCTGTGAGCTATGCAACCCAACTTACTTCCATGTACTGCAGGTAGCGGTTTTTCAGCGCTTGGGTCCTATCCAAAAATGCAGTCAGAACTGAATTATCTCTGATATAAAAAAGTTATAACAAAAACAAATTTCATGCACTTTAAAGTCGACACATGTTTGAGCTACATACTTTATTTTAAACATGAAATATTCCTTTTTAATCTTAATTTAAGTAGTTACAATCGTACTTCCATGATGTTTATTTTTCGTGTCTTCTAAGAAATGTCATAAAGGGAAGAATATTATCTATTTACATCCAAATTAAACCAAAAATATAGAGCATTGAAGAATGTAATTTTACTGCTGCAATGCATTATATAAACAAGCTGCAAATCGCTTTCTTTGCTCCCAGTGTGGCTTAGGCGCGCTGTGAGACGCCCACCCAGGCTATGAGGTTCATCGATCATTGTTCATCGAGTTGAAGCTCTCCTAGCTCGGCCCCTCAATTAAAAATAATAGGTGGCAGATGCAAGAGGGCAGCTACCATCACATTGCTGGATTATCATGACTTGTCAATGGAACTGGACTTCTATCAGGACTTCAAAAGTAAACCCCAGAGAGGTAACAGATGAGAAATGGATGAGAGAAGTTGAAAAATTCCTCTGAGGGTTTCCTTCATAGGCTCAAAGGTTTTGCTGTTTTAAACTAAAATTTAAACTTTTATTCATAAATTTTTTTCCGTGTAAATGGAGGCTCTACTCAAGAAGCTCAACAGCACTAGCAACTGCATTTTATTCCATAAATTAATGAGTTAGAGTCAAATGTTCTGTATCACATTACAATAGTATGTTCAAACAAGTTTCGGGATTTCAGCCAGTTGTTCAGTTCATCCAGCGATATTTAGACTTTGCCTTATCAGTTATCTGTAGGTGAGTCATGAAACAGTGACAAAGATTTCCTCCATTCTACAATAATTAATGTATTGTGAGTATTCAGTGCATGCGTTAAAATGAACTTCAAGACAGACCACAGTTCCCAGTGGCAGCGCCCTCGCTATCAGGACCAGAAAACTCAGATGCCCTCTACATTACTGACCCCATGGCCAATGGCACACTGCCATTTAAAAGCGAGAATAAGGAAGTGGATAAAGTGGACAACATGCCACCAAATTTGTTAACTTTCATTCCTTTTGTATGCAATATTTCGTTTAAAATAGGAAGGATCCTGTATAAATATCAGGTGAGGGTCATTTTCCCATCCATCATCTAATAAATGCTTTCCTTCTGGGCTCAGTGAAGGAAGAGTTGTTATTGCAGGATACTGGAATTTATAAAATACCTTGTCAGTGTGGTACAGATTACAAAGGGCAGGCAATGAACGCTGTGAAAGAATGGTGCGCGGAACATTAACGTTGCACTCGCCCCTTCCAACAATACAAGTCTGCTATTGGCGAACACTGTATTTCCACTAGATATTCAATGGAGTATCTTAAAACTATGATTCTGATCACAGCAACATTTTTTGGACTCCGTTACTCACTAAAGAATGTGTGGGAATTTGGCTGGTGGACAGGTTGATGAACCGTGACAGTGGCTACCAGTTAGCCAGTACATGAAATCCGATCATTTCCATGATTTGTTCTAATCGAAGACCACAGAGAGCGCCAAAGGTCGCTGTGAGCGATAATACGGAGGACAGCTGAGTTCCACAGTTCTACCAGCGAGGGCCTGCCACGAAAGTGTGGTCTGGTTACATCTTGATTTTGATGCCTGTGTGGAATACTCGAGCATGGTGACTATTGCAGGTTGGAGCAAGTCTTCGTCAGTCTTGGGTGGCCCAACTGAATGGATTGGCAGGGGCTCAGTTGAAACATCGTGGGATGAATCAAACGACAACTGGCTGTATGCTCGAAAGCTTTTTGACTATTCAATTCACCAGGAACATTTTAAAATTCATATCAATAGTATGTTGAGAGACGCAGTGAAACAACCAATGAATTCTGATCTGCACTGTGGTTTCAAACATCCCACGCATTTGACATGGAAACAGAACCGGACAAGACAGCACACTCAGTGTCTCTTAAATATGGAAGACCGCTGGTACTGGGCCACATTCACTACTACGTATTATGCCCAATTTCAAGGGTGATCAACATTAGCCTGCATACTGTTTGGAAAGCGGGCAAGGACGCTCAGATTACAGAGTGACCACTAATTATCAGGATCATCATTATTACAAATGGATGGTGGATACAATTTGGAGTAATGAAGACCAGTTTATCTCGTTCATTGTGATCAATATTACCCTGTTTGGATATCCATAAAAAGACTGGTCGTCCAAAGTCCATCAGCTTGATTAGGTCCAAATTTCACTGATGACAATACTAGATAGTTGAAGAAATAGCACATAGGTCCCGGTACCACACTCTAAATATACATGGGGGCAAGGGTTTTGGTATAGCCATCTTCCTTTAAGCTATGTACATGATGCCTGTGTGGAATACTCGAGCATGCTGACTATTGCAGGTTGGAGCAAGTCTTCGTCAGTCTTGGGTGGCCCAACTGAATGGAATGGCAGGGTCCAAGTATGTGTTTTACTAATTTTTCTGTTTCTTCTCGAGTAATTCATGTGCCTTATTTTTAGATTATGTGACTGCTTTGGAATGACATCAGCACTGCTATAGTCTTTTTAGTTCGTCCCCTCCCAAAACCCCCTAATTTCCGCGGTTGCCCTTAAGTTTCATTTCATTGGGTGACAGAAATATTTCGGGTGCTACTTATGTATGTCCGGATTCGTCGTGATGTGACTTACAGAATGAGATTTTCGTTCTGCAGCGGAGTGTGCAATGATGTGAAACTTCCTGGCAGGTTATTTCTGTGTGCCGGACAGAGACTCGAACTCGGTACCCGAGTTTGAGTCTCGGTCCGGCACACAGTTTTAATCTGTCAGGAAATTTCATGACAGTTACACCGTCTTGAAGAGTGCAGGCGTCTTGTTATTAAATGTTGTCTGCGATTGTCTTAGCAATTGATGTGAAGTAGATGGCTGGAATCGGACTGTGCACTTTTCCTTTGCAATCAAGTCCCTTTCCTGACTCAAGGTAGTTCCGTGTTCTAGAGCGCTGGTGGCATGGAGTAGTTGAAAACCTTCCTGGAGCTGAATGCATCGCTCCCCCAATGACAACCTCCAGTAATCACATTAGAAGCTCAAAACAATTTGCAAAATGATTTAGAAAAGATGTGTTTATTGTACAGAAGGTGACAATTGGCCCTAAGCAATAAGAAATAAGTGTGGTCCTTCACATGAATGTTAAAACAAAATCGGTTGCATTTCGGATGCAAGCTAAGTCACACAAACTTAAAGACTGTCGATTCATCAACATAACTTGGTTTTACAATTACGAAAAACTTAAATTGGAACCGTCACACAAAAGATGTTGTGGGTAACGCGAATGAAAATCTGCGCTTTATTACAACAAGATGCAGTAAACCTACTAAGTAGACTGCATTTAACACGCTTATCTGTCCTGTAATGGAGTGTTGGTGGAAGTTATGGGATCCTTACCAACAGGATTAACAGACGACATCAAGAAAGCTAAAGGAATGGCAGCTCGATTTGCATTATCGTGAAATAGGAGAAAGAGTGTCTCGGATGTGCTACGCGAGTTCGAAAGACAATCGTTCAAACAAATGTGTTTTCCGTTGCAGCGACATATTTTCACGGTTTTTAATTATTAAATCTCTCCTCGGAAAGCGAAAATATTGTGTTGATTCTCAGTTACATAGACAGAAATGGCCATACTAATAAAGTAAAGAGAAGTCAGAGCTCGCGCAGAAACATTTATTTAGTTACATGGTTCAATGCTCAATTGAACAATTCGTTTATCGAAATGATGCCGAATGAGTCAGTTTACAGCACACTCATTCATGTTTAGTGCTAACAGTAATAGATACATTGTGTTTTGGTTCTACTCATGTAATTATAAGTGAAAAGAGCAGACTCTTTTACGCTGGTTAACAGTTTTAGATAGAAATTCGTCCACAGATAAGAATTATTTGTTCACGAGGAAGGGTTTTAGGTTATATTTAAAACTTTGTATGCTACTTATGAGACTTTTTACGTTATTGGGTAATAGATAAAAAAATTCTGTTGCTGCATATTGAAGTCCCTTCTGAGTCACTGACGGCTTTAACGCTGGGAAATAAATGTCATTTTCTCTCTACTTTTGTATGTCTGAGTAGAGCTGCACTTCACAAATTGTATTTTCATATTTACGACGAAATTCGTTACAGAATGTACGAATGGAGATGGTGCACTTATATTGCCCTACTCCTTGAACAGACATCTACATGACGACCGCGGTTGGATACCACATATTATTATCACTGTTCGCTTTTGTGCAGTAAGTACTTTCTTTCTAAGTGATGAGTCACCCCAGAAAATTATACCGTAAGACATTATTGCCCGGAAATATGTAAAATATTTCAGGAGGTTGATTTATTTGTCTCTAAGGCTAGCAATTATATTAAGATCAAAAGCAGTTGTTTGTAGTTGTTTGAGAACCGCACTAATATGCTTCTTCCAGTTAAAGTTTTCATCATTATGTACATCTAAAAATTTGGAACATTCTACACTGTTTACTGACTGCTCTTCATGTGCTAAGTCAGTTGATGATGTGGCTCTATCTCTTGCACAGAACTGAATATAGTTAGTTTTTTTTTCAAAATCAGGAAATATCCATTTTCAGGGAACCACTTAATAATTTTCTGAATAACATCATGAACAATGCTGTATGTTGCAATGTCTCTATCGAGTTTTATCATAACACTAATATCGTTTGGAAAAATTACCAACTGTGATAGTTGAATCTTAAGTGAAAGGTCATTTGTACAAGAAACAAAAGGAATCGACCCACAAATGGACGTAACGGGACTTCCTTTGCCATGTCTTCCCAGTCTCTAAAATTCTGATATTATTCGAACAGATCAGCACAATCTTTCAAATCTCTTCAGCATGATTCAAATCACTCGTGTGTAAAGACACCAGTTCCATAAAACCTGAGCTCTCCTATTGTAACTGGTGATGTTTCATTGTTTAGGGCTTGAAATATTGGATAGAAGAGTGTAGAAATAAGATCCTCAGTCGAGCAAGCCTTCTGTGATTCAAAGTATGATCTGGTGAATAAATTTTTCCTTCTTAAATGTGAGACTACTTTTGACTACATTAAGTTTTAGAATATTTTGGAAAAATATTTTATTCGAAAGTGAAATGATCGATAAAAGGCTGAAATTGGTTCTGTGAACCCTCTGCCAGGAACTTCAAAAGGAATTACAGAGTGGTTATGTAAATGTATACGTAGACAAAAGTGAAATTTCAAAAAATGCGAGCAGAGATATCACAGAACAGTATCAGTAGTTTCGATAGGCCGTGATCTTCCAGCTTACGAATTCCGGCATTGCTAGAGGACGTTTCTTACACGAGGCATAAGACGATCTTCTCACACACAAACAATATTCACTATGGATTTCTGAATGAGATATCCGTTGTATTATCTTTCTTAATCTACATAAGGTAGATTGCGTTTTTCATAACTTCCTTGTGTAGTTACACTGAAATGTTAAACATCTGCATATCAGATCGTATCGTACACTTCATGGTAATTTCTCGTTTGTTGTATTTCCGTTCATGAGACTGCAGTTTTCGACCACCAGTGTACAGATGTGGTATGTTCTCCGTAATAGATGACTCTGTAAGGCAGCGCCAGCGTCACTCAGCTGAATAGACTCTTAGTGTGCCGAGGTGGCCGCAGTGCCGTGTCCCCTGCGGAAACTCGGTTAGGCAGCCCGGCACACAGAAAGTTGTCTGCAGAGGAACTCGCCACTTCTACCTCCCCATCTCAGAGGGCCTTTCAGGGGACGGAAGTGACGTCATGGGAGTTGCTTCCCTTTCCGCCCGCCGCTACCGTCCATTACTCCTTCGCCGACAAGGAGTGCCAAGGCTATTTACAGGGAGCTAGAATTTCAGCGGAGAATTCCCCAGTGCCTCGAGTGGTAGCAAGGACTGTCACACGTTTCACTGCAGTCTGCATTAACAGATGATCGTTTCTGTACACCTTTACATTCCATTGCTTATTGGAATCTGGATAAACTACTCGGAAAATTCCATAGCCGTTGCGATCGTTCAGTCCTACAGCATTACGCTCAGAAGGACTGTTTTAAAACATGTAGGGAAATAGATTTTACGTATACAACATAATGGCGCATGTTGTACTTAACTTATAATGGTGTTTCCACCGGGTAAATCTGACTAAAACGTAATTTTTCCTTAAACGATTCATTTAACATTTGTACAAAAATTTCACTCAAGTAAATCTGTCGTGCCAGTAAGGTTTTTGAATTATAACGACAATGGAACAAAATCGTTAGATTCAATCCTAGAGCCGACATAAGTGAGTATTTGTAGGCTGGCGAAAAAATCAGCACATTCGTTTATTTATTTGCTAAAAGGGGAGTATGATTCACACTTTTTTATTGTTGTCACTACAAAATCAAAGAAACCAAATACCAGTGAAACAATATACTGGGGATGAAAACTGGTATCTCGGAACACAATCGTTAGATTTGCTCTCATTTCTAGAGAAACAATCGTGATGCGAATTGTGACGGCAGCAACAAATCCAATGAAACGAATGAAGACGCCCAAGAGGTGCGCCACAAAATGTTTTATATCACTCCATCGATATAAGGTAGTTCTCAAACTGAGAATTCTCAGATTACTTATATTTCAAGAACACGTATCTGAGTAACAACGCCAAGGCCTTTCATGTGAATTTAGTTTTCAGTATGAAACAAGGAGACATCTTTCTATGTCACAGAAATTTATGGTTCCCTTCGAGGGTGTAGCGATTCACTTAGCATTAAGAGTCAATAATGTATTGACCACTAGTCATGTGGCTGACCATAGACACTACAGAGTTCATATTCAGCTGAAGAGTAATTTCATTGAGGTGCATGACTGGAGTAAACCTTACTGCAAATATACATTGCTAAGATATCTCCCTATCGCTGTAACAAGCTGACTCATTTTTTTTCATATCAAATGTTTGCCTTGTATCGTTAATAGAGAAGTTACATGAGCCTTTACCTTTGTGTTATCCACTCAGCTCACAAAACAAGCCACTATTTTTTTTACCAATTCCATATTTATTTACAGTTACCAAAAATATGTAGAAATCATTTTTGTAATGACTCAATTACTCATAAACACATAAACAGTACAGATAGTTTCTTATTACAATTGCGTATTTTCCTCAAATTTAAATCATGTGGAAGTGGAAATCTATCAAATGAATAGAGATGCATAAAAATATACATCGAATCTATCTAATGAACTACAAAGATATCCACATTACACCTACCATTCTATCAAAAACCTTCAGAATTCGCTAAAGTTCTATATCGGTAAATTAAGTGTCAAAGGTTTCATTATATCTATTATCTGTCACAAAGTGTGATAAGACAATCTGAATTACTTATCTTACTGACTTTTAAATCAGTAGTTTTAACATTCCAGAAGAGAAACTTATGCTGCTTGTCACTTTCCAAAATTGACACCGTTATGACTAATTTTTCCTCTTACTAACCCTTTTACAATGATCTAAAAAAAATGTTGAATAAAAATTGAACGTTAGTACTTCAAATGAATTCTTACCTCATCAAGATTATTTGTGTAGGTATTACTAAACCCAACTGATCTCTTAAAAGTTGTAACGAACTATACTCAGTCATGTGTTTGTATATTTGTATACACTAAATTAACTGGTTATTCATAGTAATATTTCATGAAAAAAAAGAAACATTGAAAGCATATATTTTTGAAACATAATGTAAGAAAAGAAAATGACATGTATTCCAATGAATAAAACTCAGTTTTATTCGTGTTTGTGGTGTATCACCAAACCACAAAACTGCTTATTAGTCTAGTCTTTTAGTATTCTGATTAAGTTAATCTAGATCATACCAGTACTGTTAGAAACGATCATATTACACTTTGCAAAAATTTACATGTGATCATTATGTGCAGTTGCGTAAAAATGTATGCCATACTACCAAACAAATGATATCTTTTGCAGATAAAGAGTTAATCTGCTGCTGATACTCAATTAATAATTTTACAGACAGCTACTGATTCCACTATACATGTATAACGAGGTTAGCGTACTACATACAATAATCAGTAAAGACAATGTGATCACAAGGTAGACAAGGAGGTTAAATAGAAGACTATCTTATAGAGTTGCAGGCTATGTGCTACATTCTATACATAAAAATATGACAAAATACATTCTTGCAAAATTCACTGTTTTCACGTCACCATGTAAAAAGAAACATTGATGAAGCTTTCGTTTGATTCCTAAAGGTCAACTGGTAGGATATTCTTTCAAGCAACTTGGAGGAAAAATCGTCACACAAAGTTAACGTTGATGCTTTGCCCTCGTTCTTCCAGATTGCCCTTATCTGTTGATTGTTCCATCCTCTTGAGTGTTCAGGCCGATGTTTACAGCTTATTCCATTGAATACTGACCCTGCTATTTTCTTGCATTGGTTATAATCCATTGACATATATAGGGTGTTACAAAAAGGTACGGCCAAACTTTCAGGAAACATTCCTCACACACAAAGAAAGAAAATATGTTATGTGGACATGTGTCCGGCAACGCTTACTTTCCATGTTAGAGCTTATTTTATTACTTCTCTTCAAATCACACTAATCATGGAATGGAAACACACAGCAACAGAACGTACCAGCGTGACTTCAAACACTTTGTTACAGGAAATGTTCAATGTCCTCCGTTAGCGAGGATACATGCATCCACCGTCCGTCGCATGGAATCCCTGATGCGCTGATGCAGCCCTGGAGAATGGCGTATTGTATCACAGCCGTCCACTATACGAGCACGAAGAGTCTCTACATTTGGTACCGGGGTTGCGTAGACTGGAGCTTTCAAATGCCCCCATAAACGAAAATCAATAGGGTTGAGGTCAGGAGAGCGTGGAGGCCATGGAATTGGTCCGCCTCTACCAATCCATCGGTCACCGAATCTGTTGTTCAGAAGCGTACGAACACTTTGACTGAAATGTGCAGGAACTCCATCGTGCATGAACCACATGTTGTGTCGTACTTGCAAAGGCACATGTTCTAGCAGCACAGGTAGAGTATCCCGTATGAAATCGTGATAACGTGCTCCATTGAGCGTAGGTGGAAGAACATGAGGCCCAATCAAGACATCAGCTACAATGCCTACCCAAAAGTTCACAGAAAATCTGTGTTGATGACGTGATTGCACAATTGCGTGCGGATTCTCATCAGCCCACACATGTTGATTGTGAAAATTTACAATTTGATCACGTTGGAATAAAGCCTCATCCGTAAAGAGAACATTTGCACTGAAATGAGGATTGACACATTGTTGGATGAACCATTGGCAGAAGTGTACCCGTGGAGGCCAATCAGCTGCTGACAGTGCCTGCACACGCTGTGCATTGTACGGAAACAACTGGTTCTCCCATAGCACTCTCCATGAAGTGACGTGGTCAACGTTACCTTGTACAGCAGCAACTTCTCTGACCCTGACATTAGGGTTATCGTCAACTGCACGAAAATTGCCTCGTCCATTGCAGGTGTCCTCGTCGTTCTAGGTCTTCCCCAGTCACGAGTCATAGGCTGGAATGTTCTGTGCTCCTTGAGACGCTGATCAATTGCTTCGAACGTCTTCCTGTCGGGACACCTTCGTTCTGGAAATCTGTCTCGATACAAACGTACCGCGCCACGGCTATTGCCGCGTGCTAATCCATACATCAAATGGGCATCTGCCAACTCCGCATTTGTAAACATTGCACTGACTGCAAAACCACGTTCTTGATGAACACTAACCTGTTGATGCTACGTACTGATGTGCTTGATGCTAGTACTGTAGAGCAATGAGTCGCATGTCAACACAAGCACCGAAGTGACCATTACCTTCCTTCAATTGGGCCAACTGGCAGTGAATCGAGGAAGTACAGTACATACTGACGAAACTAAAATGAGCTCTAACATGGAAATTAAGCGTTTCCGGACACATGTCCACATAACATCTTTTCTTTATTTGTGTGTGAGGAATGTTTCCTGAAAGTTTGGCCGTACCTTTTTGTAACACCCTGTATATCACTGCCACAGGTTTCTGGTTCTTATCTATTTTCTCATTACTAATCAGAGAATCCCCACCTATGTATGCAAGGGTTAATAAATTCCATATGACAATGGCACAGGTTACTGCCGAATTAATTCTGTTTTCCCTGATCTGCATATTCGAAAGCACTCGTGGTTCAGAATGCAGTAGTGAGTTTATCGTGAATAATACCGTTCATTGCTTATCGTGGTTTGGACTTCAGAGTATTCAGAGTTCATCATGGGCACGCTATTTAATCACTTTTGTGAGTCAGATCTTCTGTGTTCATTATGCATTTGCCTGTTTTGTGCACAATATATAAAATATATACCACACTATTTAGACTGTTGACGGACGAGAAATTGTCCAAATAGAGGTGAACGTAAGTGGATTCTCACTAGACCGTTTGTCGCTCGCCACTATTAGTTAATGATCAATTAATAAGACACGCCATAAGTAAAATTGTCTCTGTCACAAAATAATCGTGTTAACGTAATTTCATCCAAACCGTATGTCATGCAAGCTGCTAAATTTGCCATGATCAGTTCTCGTGCATAGAGTTGCATTAGTGAATGACCTATGTGTTTCTCACAGTTGCCATCGAGGTACCTGCATACATTGCCAACATTGCCAACATTGCCAAGGTGGGTGCACCCTCTGCCATGTGGCTGCTCTTGGTGATATTTATGTGTACCTGTGACGAGGGGTGTGGCTCCATTGACTGGATGCGCCCACTCTATGTCGTTGCACCAGGTCGTCTTCGTGTGGTAAGGACAACTGATCATTGCTCGATCGTCAACTTTCAGTCCTGTTGTCAGAACATGGAGGGAAGGGCTCAGCACTAGCTACCTGTAGTTGTGACCTTGAGCCACCACTGACTCCCATCTCATTGTCACCAAGACCGCATACATTTGCCAGCTCACAGAGCCGGACTGCTCTCACACTGGGCTGGTAATGGTATGCCTGCCATAACTGCTCCGTTCTTGCTCCTCAGCGTTCACCAGTCGTCCGCTCCATCACAGACTCATACAAACAGATGTGTTTCAGAACAAGTTCTGAGGATGATAACCCCCTTTCTGAGTCCGAACTGCTATAATAAACATTCTACATGACAAACTTGTAAAAAAATTAGCTATGCAGAAAGTACAAACATGTGTTCCCGTGTGGGATTTTTCTCCGTTTTCTTTACAAAGGTAATGGATGATCTTTCTTAACCTAACTGAACTTACTGACTGTGTTGGTATTGTAGTTTCCTATTTTTATCATATCTAATTATGCAATACTTTTATATATAAATTTTCTAATTAATTTATTATTTCTCGTGCCTAAAGCGCTTAACAGATATGACCACCTTGGGAGGGTGAGAAACAGGGTTTGTAACAGATTAGGAATAATTTCAGATTTTGTGCTTCATTGTTAATAACCCATCACCGCAGCTACTCCCACTACGTGCCTATACTCAAACAAAAGATGCACCAGTCTTTGCAATCTACACAAAAAAATTTACTTTTTTCCGATTACTAACCGTATTAGACAACAGTTTGAGCTATGCTCAAAACTGTTTAACCACAACTGCGCTCTGAGTTATCTAGCCACTCAATGTTGCGTGAACTAAAACAGCTCATGGCTTTTCTTACTATCTGGGGTACCATAGACTGCCACACATACCTCATCTTCTCTTTTACCGTTATCTATACCTAGAAACGCACAATTTAAATGAATATTCGTGTTGGCTTCCTTTTAATGTTTTGTTAGGACGTCGTCTTACTTTTCCTTCTGCAAATCGGTATTCTTTTACACTTTAAGCTCGCGTTTTTCTAAGCGTTTCTGTCAACATAAAATGTCAATTTATCGTCTTACAAAAACACATTCGGTATTCCGCTTTACTCTCATAGGATGCTTTCATAACACTGTAAGGAATGATTCTTAAATTTACGTCACTGTATTACATTCTTATCACAGAGTCTGATGATCTTATCCACAGTTCTGGTACTTCCTTCTTTCCTTCTGTACTGCTCCCTCCATCCTTATGTAGCACAACTGCGGTACATTTGCTTTCACTTTTAGACCACCTTCAAGGTGCCTCACCTTCATTTATTATATAACTCTATGTTATCCTTCTCCAACTGAAAAAAAAAGAAATTTTGCAATTATTGCAACATAAGGAAATATTTCGGCTCCCCTTGACTACTTATTAAGAACACACAGCGCTCCCATGGACCAACTTTAACTGTACTGACATATCCCAGATGCCTACATTTCATCTCTCTTCATCAGCTTAACTTATTCTAGCGTATTGCCTCTCAGGCGATCATCCTTCTTATGCGGCATACAGCCTCAATACAAAAGTAAATCTTAATGAAACATTTCGGAATGCATGATATATTTGTCCGTTAGTACCTTAAGCATCATCAGATAAAAACAACTGAAAATTAAATAATTACCTCCCTAATACCCTGTTATGTTGCCAATGATTCCTTCCATAGTTTCACATTTTAAATGTGCTGTATTCCTTTAGGCTTGCATGCTCGAATGGTTTCTTTCTCTATCGCGTTGTGGTGAGCTATACGTTTAACCCTACGAAGACCTGCACACATGTTGAAGAACTTTTTGCGTATGTATCTACCTCCTTTTGACAATCGATGAGCCCTGTGGCTTATCTCCAAATGATAATTTTAAATTCCTGATTTTGCCTTTTTATTTCTCTGACTCATTTTTGTTTCCTTCCTGATATTCTCCATGGCCTGTTCAATTACCTCTTTAAGTTTTTAGTACAGCTACTGGACATAGTCCTGTTGATCCATGCGACATTTCAATCATTATTTTACCAAATGCGCTGAGGTGAAAATCCCATTTTATATGTTGGTTGTGATTGTACACTATACAAAACTTGATTAAGTCTTTAGTAAGGGCTAGATGCTTGATTCCACCATGATACAAAAAGTGGTTAGAATTTCTATGTATTAGGCATTGTTAATCATTCCTTCAATCTACACTCTGGCGCACTGTCTAATTTTCTGTATTTTGCCAACTTCCGGTAAGGAGTGATTTTTTAATGCAGCATGTAGTTTCCTTCCTGCAGAGTTCTGTAAGGTAGTGAATGTGACACAAGTTCTGTCTCCACAAGTATGTACCTGTGACCTTTCATAGATCTTGGTAACGGCTCTAGGAGAGCAGTGATGCTTAATTGTCTTAGTTTTGTTGGTACAATGGGAACTTCCATGCACCTATCTGACCATGACACGGATATGTGTAGAATATGAGCTAATTCAATAGCTGGGATGCACAGTAACCTCGTTTCGTTCTTCTCATGACTAAAAAAAAGATAAAAAAGAAACCTCGGTTCTAAGAAAGTAATATTTCCTTAACTGATTCTTCTCAGTATTTTTTAACCTTTCCCTAGCAATTCCCCAATTTTCGACCTTTTCCTGTCCTCTTTTTATATTGTGCAAAGCTGTATCTACATAATTTTCAAAACTTACATTTTTAAGATACATGATGTCAAACCTGTTTTTTTTCTGTTTCTGTGTCATGTACTCTCAAGAGCGCCACGGGTTTATGGGATAACGCGGCTGCAGTTACGTCTTCTGAACAGGGTATGTACAAAGTTTAAAACTGAAATTCCTGAAGATATAAACCCAGCTTAATAAACGTTTATGTGTTAATTTTGCATACGGAAAAAACTGCAGTGCTCTGGAGTCACTGTACACTTTGATTTTTCTACCGATGAGGTAATAACGGGATTTTATAGTGGTACACACAGTAGCTCTGTTTGACATTGTAATTCTTCTCTGCTTTGTTCAACACACGGCTCTCGGAAGCAACAGGCTGGGGGATAGCTGTGCCCTTTATCTCAGTTTCTTGGAATAGCATCATAGCGAGTCCGTCCCGAGAACTGTCCGTAACCATGCGGAACTCACTCGTTAGGTCTGGATGAATGAGAAAAGGCGTGTTTAACAACGCTCTTGGTTCAATGGTTCAAATGACTCTGAGCACTATGGGACTTAACATCTCAGGTCATCAGTCCCCTAGAACTTAGAACTACCTAAACCTAACTAACCTTAGGACATCACACACATCCATGCCCGAGGCAGGATTCGAACCTGCGACCGTAGCAGTCCCGCGGTTCCGGACTGCAGCGCCTAGAACCGCACGTCCACCGCGGCCGGCTAACAACGCTCTGTTGAGCTCATTAAACTCGTGCTCTGCCCTGTAATCCCATTCCAAAGTTGTCCATTTTCCCGTCAGCTTGCGTAGGCATGGTGCCGTTATATCTTCAATATGTATGAAGCGCTTGATGATATTCTCCAGCCCCAAGTATAGTCGAAAGCTCTTCCCTTTATGAGGCCCCGGGAAAATCCTGTATGGCTGTGACATTCCTAGGATCCAGCAGAATTACCTGCAGCGAAATTATATGACCCAAGAAATTCAATTACATTTTTCCGAATTTGGACTTTCTGATGTTAACACACATGTTGCTCATTTCGAAAATTCCTAATACGGCAGCGACAACCCTGTTATGTTCTTTCGAATTCTTCTCTGCAATTAAGACGTGATCTACATAGCAAGTAATGCGTCCTCATAATGCTTCTAGAAATTTAGTGTCCAATGACCGCATAAGGCACATTTAACACGAAAGATAATCTCCTCAACTGAAAACATTTTTCAAAGCAGAGTAACTGTGCGTACTTCCTGCAAGAGGGCTCCAGCTCTACTTGCCAAATGCTACTTTTAAGATATGTGGAACTTTTGTAATAATTTCATCTATGGTTTCGAGTCTATCTGTTATCGTCTCAATGAGCTTATTAATTTGTCTCGAGTCGAATTATAGACTGATAGCATCTATATTTTTTCTACCTGGTGAATCGGACCGTTGTATGAGCTGATCCCTCGTTCGATTACACAGGCGAACGCATTTCTTTTAAACTTATTTTACTTTGATAGCTGATCATTACAGATTTTTATGACCCGAATCCAAATCTAGCCTTAGTTCTCTTGTATCACCCATAGTTTTTGAACAATATGGTTTTTTCTATTTCGTATAAAAATCCTATGCTATACAGTAAACGGGGAAATCAATGTAACACTTTATTAGAACATAAGCATGGTTTCTAATTAAGGTAAGCTACGTAAAACAATTATATGTGTTAATAGAGGTTTCACTTGTCAGCTGGAATTGGTCTGTATTTTCTTTCTCTTTTTTTCTTTGAAGCTTCTTATGTAGCTTTTTCTACGATGAGTAACTTGCTGAACTTCCTGGTGAAGTGACCAACATTTGTCTGTCCTCCATCACGTTGGTGTTCCAACGGCCTTGGTAGCGTTTTGCCATCACTTTAATGTCCTGGTGGAAACTCTCTCCTTGCTCCTCACTAACATCTCCCATATTGTCAGGGAAGTAATCAAGGTAACTGTTCAAAAAGTAAAATTTCAGGCTCATTAAACATCCTAAGGTTTTACACTTCTTTAAAATTGTAGCTATAATAGAACCAACTCTAGGTCTTTTTGATGACCTCAGAACTTCGTAACGATTTTCTTGAAAGATACCCATGATTCTTTCTCATTTAAGGTTATTGTGAATTCAAAGTTAACATCAAACATCAATTTTCTAATATCAGGTCTTTTAGTTTAGCTTGTGAAATGTGTGGAAACTTATAGCAGAGATGCTTAAAACACGGTCCATATTTAGGCAAAGCCTTTACAAACTGTTTCATTAGGCCTGACTTGATATGAAGAGGTGGTAGGAGTGCGTCCTTGGATCTACAAGGTTTTTGCGTAGAATGATCTTCTCACTAGATTTTAAAGGCCAGTTCTTCCTTGGTTACCCAGGTGTCATTGTTGTTGTTGTGGTCTTCAGTCCTGAGACTGGTTTAATGCAGCTCTCCATGCTACTCTATCCTGTGCAAGCCTCTTCATCTCCCAGTACCTACCGCAACCTACATCCTTCTGAATTTGCTTAGTGTATTCATCTCTTGGTCTCCCTCTACGATTTTTACCTTCCACGCTGCCCTCCATTACTAAATTGGTGATCCCTTGATGCCTCACAACATGTCCTACCAACGGATCCCTTCTTCTAGTCAACTTGTGCCACAAACTTCTCTTCTCCTCAATCCAATTCAATACTTCCTCATTAGTTATGCGATCTACCCATCTAATCTTCAGCATTCTTCTGTAGCACCACATTTCGAAAGCTCCTATTCTCTTCTTGTCCAAACTATTTATCGTCCATGTTTCACTTCCATACATGGCTACACTCCATACAAATACTTTCAGGAATGACTTCCTGACACTTAAATCTATACTCGATGTTAACAAATTTCTCTTCTTCAGAAACGCTTTCCTTGCCATTGCCAGTCTACATTTTATACCCTCTCTACTTCGACCATCATCAGTTATTTTGCTCCCCAAATAACAAAACTCCTTTATTACTTCTCATTTCGAAATCTAATTCCCTCAGCATCACCCAACTTAATTAGACTACATTCCATTATCCTCGTTTTGCTTTTGTTGATGTTCATCTTATATCCTCCTTTCAAGACACTATCCATTCCGTTCAGCTGCTCTTCCAGGTCCTCCGTGTCATAGGAACAGCAAATCTAAAGGACTTTTTCTTCTTTTTGTGTCATTTCCTCAGATCTTCAGCACACACATAACATACCTTATCCGGCGCCCGAGATTTATCTTGATCACCAAGTTTAGATACAAAGTATGATAGATAAATCTTTTTCACAAAGTCTGTAATGTTTCTTTGGTGTTTTTAATGACAAATCCACCACAAGAATAACAAACTGTCAGGATAAATTCTACCACCACGATTAGACATTGTACTGAGCACATGTACAGGAAACAGGAAAGTGAGGTAGGGTTGACAGTAAACGAAACAGCATCTGTTAACACAAAAATAGAATCGATTTTTTTTTGTCAGCGAATGTTTTGCAGCAATACTACCAACATCATCTACATTCATTACACCTCCTTTTAAAATTATTTTAACCATATAAAAGCAGTTAAATTCTGTAAAAATCGCTTCATTTAATAAATTTAACTATAAAATGTGAAGAAATGGTGAGTGATACAGTTTTTTAAGTATAATATTTTGATATATCACCCTAAAAAACTTAAGAATAAGGGATTTGCAGCAAAAAAAGTTTTTCCATCGTTGGCCTTTGTTATCAATAGCATTTCCTGTAATTCCTCTTTTATTTTCTCTCTATACACAATTGGTATAGGACAGATTTTGAGCTGAAAACGTTTTATTTTTTTTAAATCGACATTGCAAATGGTGGATTAGTCCAGATCTCGCCAGGAACGCTCCTTTTCTCCTTAACAGTATCCTATGCAACTATTCTCGTTCCTCACTTGCCTCTACATGCGTTACCTTGTCGTTCTTCCTTTATAGTTCTACCTTCTCTATTTCTACTGTCAATCTTATTCATTTACACACACAAGTATTGATGTTCACCCTCGTCTTCCTCCTCTACTAAAATGCTCTAAGACTCTATAACCATCCTGTTGCACATGCATTCGTAAGGTCTAAAATGATATCATTTTCGTGGAGGAAATCTAATCCTATCACTCCCTCTAATGTCAATGCCGAGACGATTGTAAATACACAAGTGAATCAATACTTTTGGCACAGGAGCTCTACTTCCGTCTGTTGCTTCCCATCGACACTTTCGTTGTGCACTGCACCTCGGATTTTCGCTCAGTGGGTAGCTATTCTGTTTCGAACATTTTTCTTTTAATGTATTCTCTCATGATTGAAACATAGCCCTCCGAATCAGGCAAACATGGAAAACTAAAACTATCAGAGTTTATATTAATAATTGGACTCCTAATTATACTAAGCCTTACATTTTCTTCTAATAACGTTTCTCTTAGGTCTTCTAACTCTACGTAGAAACGTTTAACATATTCTTTGTGGTCGTACTCGATATATTCCCTGTCTACTTCGCCCCTCTGTAGTTACAATCCTACGATCTGCATTTCGCCTTCGTCCCTTTCACTTCTTTCTCTTGAACCTTGGTCAGCTAACTGTGCAGCGCCCCTTTCGTCTCTCTGTTAGTATTCACTGCCATAATAATTGTTGCTATTCATTTTTCCGCCCCTGCTATCGCTCCATCTACCACGGTTCTTACAGTTGTTGTGGTTTTTCCCACTGCCCTGTCTAGTTTGGTGGTTTTCCCTCCCCAATTTTGTGTGAAGGAAGTACGAACTTCACTGTATTAGGGATCGGTTCACGCCGCATCTGATCCGCTCCTAACTCTTGCAATAATTGTTGAAAACTCTTTACGCCATTCATGCTTCTTCATGCGATAGCTATATCCCTAATGGACTCTCACGAAGATTTTCCATATAATTCTCCTTCATAAGAATGTTGAATTTTTTCTTATCTTGTGTGTTCTTAGACCAAAATTCATCAAAAAACCCAGAGCGAAATGTCTTAAATGTTCGAAGATCTCTCATTCTCATTTTCTTGCGTGATGCATCATCATCTCTTATATGAATGATGACAAACTAAATTCTCAATGGTGTTCCCAATATACTGGTAATGAATTTTCATACTGGTTTGTGAACACTACCATGTGAATGCGGCTATTTTCGTCCGGAAACGTAGACTACCTTTCTACTGACATGAAGTTTCTGCCGCATTCGTCTTCACATCTATGCTCCACTCTCGCCGTGTGTCATTAACCTCTTGTTCAAATCCAGGCAAATGACATAGCCTTTCTTCTAGTTCCCGAAGTTCCTCGTTATCGCGTCTCTGGCGTTTATACCCTGCCAGAGCTGTGTTATTCAATTCTCCCCAACACTCTAGAGTCTGACTATCTTCTACATGTAATCTTGCGTATAAGTTAGCGTTTGCTTCTTCTGTTAGCACTATTTACCGCCTCCTGTTCATCTCTAAACCGAAAGAGACAGATAAAGTCTTCACTGTTTTCTCTGTCTGCTACTGTCACAGGTTGTGTGCGTTCTGATGCAGTGTGGTTCATAGTAATATATTCCTTGGCAGCTGCCAGTTCGTCTAACTTTTTCTAAGCCATTTGTATACAAGCGTTTTGCGTCATTAAACTCTCTCCTTGTAATTTTACCCGTTCACACACTTTTCCTATAAGACTATTTCGGTTTCCACACCACTTGCTGACCACTTCTCCAATTTCACTATCTGTTATCGCTATCTTGCTTTTTCTCTCAAGTCGTGGTCAATGACAAATAACTTGTTTTCTATACGTTCATTTACTTTCTTTAGCTCTCGTCTGAAATTTTCGACTTCTTACTGGCACTTGCCTATCTTTTCATCCTGCTGAGTGATTTTGTTGACTTGTTCCTTGAATCGTTGCTCGAACGCTTCGCTTTGTACCATAATTCTATCATTCAACTACCGAACTGCGGCATTATTTTTGCTCCTGCTTCCTCTTCTTTTCCTCAAGTTGATTACTCTGTGCGTCTAATTTTTCATTTTCTGCATCTAATTTTTTTTTATTTAATTGGTCACCTTGTACACCTCATCTCTAAAAAATTACTTGCAAACAAATCGTTGTGTTGAGCATTATTTATACTGCTCGTCTTACTTACTTGAACCTGTATCACTGTTTCTTTCTCTGTACCTAGTTCTGACACAAACACATCACTGTCTTGAGTTTGCGTGCCGGACTCGGAAGGCGTGGCAACACTTCTCTCTCTCGACTAGCCTTAGAACATGGCAGACCGTACTGCTGTTCCACACTTTCTCCTTCTACGCTGGGTTCGGTGGTCGTGTTAATTCTGTGCTAGCTTCCAATGCTAGTGTCCTGACCTGCAACCTGGTCCGTGTCCATGTTGTTACAGTTCCTACTCCTCGCTCGTGTCAACATTAGGTCGGCGGAGTTTACTGTCTTCTGTAAACTCACCAACATTTAAACCAAAAGGACAGATTGATTAATCACTGTCGTAAACACAATCTACGAAGACATTAAAAAACTAAAAAATTGCATCTCATTAACAGAATAATCAGAATAATTAATGCAGCATACAGAATAAGCATGTTATTCCTTTACAAAGCGACCCAACAGTTCTACAGGAATCCTGGTTAAGGGTTAGCCAAACGCAAGCTTGTAATAGTCGTCACGAAGCTTTTATTCCGTATGCTGTTATTCCTAAAGCCGATCTGCCACCGGTTACTCGCTATTGTTTTATATTCTTATTTATTCTATGGCCATTACAGATATTTGTATGATATTTTATCTTCAACATACTTCGCTCCGTTTGTCTTGGTAAACCACAATAGGAATTCTCTTGTAAGGGTCAATAATTTTATATGGCCTGATAAATCAACGCAAACTAATTGTATTAACTTCTATAATCACAAAATAAGTAGCTGCGCAACAGAATGTAGGAGAACTGGATCTAGGCGAAAGGAAAATGTAATATACCAGGATGAATGGAGACACACGTGGACCCTATCAGTAGTGAGAGACCGTAAGTAGTCCAGATTCAATAACAGACCCCAAATGTTTTAGGTCCGTCTGGCTGTTCATTGTAAAGGGGGACTCCTTGATAGCCCTAAAAATGTGTATATCTTCTAAAATATGTAGCACTGTCCCTTTATTCTCAATGCATAAAATGTCAAGTTTGTTTCCTACACTCGTTACTGAATGTTACGTGTACCTCAAATGTAACAAGACGGACCTTGAGTTATTCACACTGATGATCCTATCACCTAGATCCATTTCCAATCCCCACCCCCATTCCGCACATTGGGGCTTTTTGGTCGGATGGAGAGATTAGTTTTAGGAGGCTTTCACTAAGATCCACCATATAGTCTCTAGACCCTCAATGTTGATCTGGACTGTTTAAAAAATGATAGGGGCTGATTTAATTGGGTCTAGAATTACTTAGGACCATTATAGAGATTTTGTTTTTATATTTGTACACTTCATACCTTTTTGTGTATTTTATATATATTTTTTATATTCTTATTGGTGCAGTGTACTTTGACATCAAAAACTAGTATTCCACTCGGATTGTGTGTATTGTTGTGGATGTAACTAGGTAGTTCAGTTTCCTTAGCTGTATGTAATTTTAAGTGTATCTTACTTCCCGTAAGTGTAATTGTTAATATTTTCTCTCTCTTTTACTGGATTGATATTTAACACTGAGATCCATTCTGAGACTGCTATTTTCAAGGTCAATTCTGCGTGTCCTTTTAATTCGGCTTCTGCCGTTAGATGTCACGATCTTCAACCCGCGATGGGGTAGCGCGTGCTTGGCTTCAGAGTATCCAGCGTGTGGCTGGCGGTGCAACGTGCAGTTGTATTTGACGCTTGCTAAAATATTTTAGTATATTGACGACTCCCAGGAATTGTGCGTACTCCCACCGATTTTGACGACAGTAGTTTTGTCCTTTTTTATACACTATTGACACCGCGAGCTGCGTTTCAATTTACATTACGTTCATTCTGCAACGTTTTGTGCTCATGGGTTTCATCCTATCATACGTGGATTGTCATGTGCTATTCGGGCTCGTCTTTTGGCAGAGATTTCTAGATGTTTTACTGACAATACATGGTTCGGATCGGATACCCATCTGTCGTTTCATCCTTGGTTTTTATGCGGACTTGCGCCTTCGAAGTCGTGGCACATGAAATACACTCCTGGAAATGGAAAAAAGAACACATTGACACCGGTGTGTCAGACCCACCATACTTGCTCCGGACACTGCGAGAGGGCTGTACAAGCAATGATCACACGCACGGCACAGCGGACACACCAGGAACCGCGGTGTTGGCCGTCGAATGGCGCTAGCTGCGCAGCATTTGTGTACCGCCACCGTCAGTGTCAGCCAGTTTGCCGTGGCATACGGAGCTCCAGCGCAGTCTTTAACACTGGTAGCATGCCACGACAGCGTGGATGTGAACCGTATGTGCAGTTGACGGACTTCGAGCGAGGGCGTATAGTGGGCATGCGGGAGGCCGGGTGGACGTACCGCCGAATTGCTCAACACGTGGGGCGTGAGGTATCCACAGTACATCGATGTTGTCGCCAGTGGTCGGCGGAAGGTGCACGTGCCCGTCGACCTGGGACTGGACCGCAGCGACGCACGGATGCACGCCAAGACCGTAGGATCCTACGCAGTGCCGTAGGGGACCGCACCGCCACTTCCCAGCAAATTAGGGACACTGTTGCTCCTGGGGTATCGGCGAGGACCATTCGCAACCGTCTCCATGAAGCTGGGCTACGGTCCCGCACACCGTTAGGCCGTCTTCCGCTCACGCCCCAACATCGTGCAGCCCGCCTCCAGTGGTGTCGCGACAGGTGTGAATGGAGGGACGAATGGAGACGTGTCGTCTTCAGCGATGAGAGTCGCTTCTGCCTTGGTGCCAATGATGGTCGTATGCGTGTTTGGCGCCGTGCAGGTGAGCGCCACAATCAGGACTGCATACGTCCGAGGCACACAGGGCCAACACCCGGCATCATGGTGTGGGGAGCCATCTCCTACACTGGCCGTACACCACTGGTGATCGTCGAGGGGACACTGAATAGTGCACGGTACATCCAAACCGTCATCGAACCCATCGTTCTACCATTCCTAGACCGGCAAGGGAACTTGCTGTTCCAACAGGACAATGCACGTCCGCATGTATCCCGTGCCACCAAACGTGCTCTAGAAGGTGTAAGTCAACTACCCTGGCCAGCAAGATCTCCGGATCTGTCCCCCATTGAGCATGTTTGGGACTGGATGAAGCGTCGTCTCACGCGGTCTGGACGTCCAGCACGAACGCTGGTCCAACTGAGGCGCCAGGTGGAAATGGCATGGCAAGCCGTTCCACAGGACTACATCCAGCATCTCTACGATCGTCTCCATGGGAGAATAGCAGCCTGCATTGCTGCGAAAGGTGGATATACACTGTACTAGTGCCGACATAGTGCATGCTCTGTTGCCTGTGTCTATGTGCCTGTGGTTCTGTCAGTGTGATCATGTGATGTATCTGACCCCAGGAATGTGTCAATAAAGTTTCACCTTCCTGGAACAATGAATTCACGGTGTTCTTATTTCTATTTCCAGGAGTGTATTAGTTTAATGAGTACATCGCTTTACCGACTACTTTGTTCGGTAGTTTATGTTGACTGTCAGCGATTTTACTTATGTATTTTCATTCTGCATGCAGATATGACTTGAGGATATACCTCCAGGGTATGAAACCGGTCGTCATACAGTGAAAATTTAATAAATAGCTATTGCGGATTTGAACTTTTACACGGTTTAATATAGACTGTTTTACCAATTCCGATTATAAATTTTTTGATTACCCTTCACATTAAGTACAAGTTTTATAGCTCTGGTTGCCCGACCTATGTGGTATTTTGAAGTTCTGACTATCTTAATGGTCAAAATCATGAAAATTACACCACCTTCAGATGTTTCCCTGTCAATTTTGACTTTAATAAATAAGTTTCTACCCTGTTCGTCGATGATGTAGTTCATTTTGCTACTGAATTGTCTTGCCAGAATGACATCCAGCGTAGATACGATTGCACATATCATCTCCCGGCGATAGTGTGAGGAACAAAGCCACCTGGCAATCAACTTACCTTTCGTTCAAAAGCTGTGGGAAGAGGATAGTTCTCATTGGATGACTGGCATGACGTGCGGGATTAGCCGAGCGGTCTCAGGCGCTGCAGTCATGGACTGTGCGGCTGGTCCCGGCGGAGGTTCGAGTCCTCCCTCGGGGATGGGTGTGTGTGTTTGTCCTTAGGATAATTTAGGTTAAGTAGTGTGTAAGCTTAGGGACTGATGACCTTAGCAGATAAGTCCCATAAGATTTCACACACATTTGAACATTTTTGATGACCTGCATAACTCTCTTTAGACTGTCGGTATAGCCTGGGAGCCTCTGCTAGCGTCTTTGCTCAACCTTCCCTTCTGCTCTGTCTTAGTGAGCCACCACGTTCTACACATCTTTGATTAGTCGTCTGCTAGTTGTCCGCACACATTCTTTCATATATTCATACGCCCGCCAGGAAAGTGAGTACGGAATAAAGGAAGTGTGACAAAAGTGATAAAATAAACACAGTTTGCCGACATTTCCTCATTCTACTCCCCATGGGATAATAAAGAATTGCTTTGTAGCTTGCCATTATGTGCCAAAATTACTATCGTACAAAAGTGCTTGCAAATATTTAAATGTAGCGTACTTCCAGTATCACGTCAATATCTTCACGGAATCACACGGTATATTTTAATTACAAGAAACGGAATTTATATAAAATAGTAAAGTATAAACGCGTGCTCATACATTCGATATCGTGTCACGTGCAGAGTGGTTTCCGACTGAATCCGTGCTAGAAACGTGAAAAGCAATTTAACCTGTATTATAAAAATTATAAAAAATAATAAAAAACTCTCACTGTGGAGAAGTGGTATTGTTTATTAGGTCCAGCGAAGTACTGAGTGAAAAAATACAAATTCAGGTGAACACTCAGTTATGTGATAGTGGTAACCTGGAACAGTTTTCAGCTCAGGAAAGGTAGCTTTAGTAATATCTGGCTACGTTATAGGGTCTATTATTGCCATGTAGTCCATGTAGTCAGAAAACTTCTCATGACACTCGAAAACGCTACCACGTAAAGAACTATTGTGACACTGAAGTTCTGAAAGTATCTGAACTATCTGTACGCCCGACCTTTTGAGTTTCAGGAGGAACTTGTTGTTCGCCCACTGTCCACTTTCACTACAACGACGTATTTTGGCAGAGTGAAACTAATGCCAGTAGTAGCGAGCCGTGGCGGGACTGGTGCCAGGGCTATCTTTGTTTAGGCACTATCGATTCCCTTTTGTCTTTGGAGCCTCGGCCGGCTCAGGATATAGCTGGCAGTACGGAGTGGAAAGGGACGGTGGGCACGGCACGCGGAAGTGCGCGTATTAGCTAGACGTTGGAGAGACGACAGCGAGCGCGGTGTGCCAGAGTACGGGCGGCAGTTAGCGCCTGATCGTACTGGGGTCAGTAGCAGCGGACCGGCGCTGTGGCTTCTTGGCAGCCTCGTGAAGCTATGCAGGTGCTCGCTTCCTTGAAGGAGCACGCTGTTACTGTCGTACTTGGCAACGTCTGGTGTCTTCGCCACATCGATCCAGCAGCTGGCATCAAGTTAAGTAATCCAAGTCCTACCAACGATTAGTGAAAATAATGATGATTGTTCTCGAGGCAGCAAAGCGTTGCAAGGACTGTGATGTGATATTTCATGCCTCTAATTAAGTGTGTGCTTCGTTCCTTAATAGTATTGTTCTTACTTCAGCTGGCAAGTGTCTAAAACATTGATACGTGTGCGCAGCCTTACCGAACGATCTATATTCAGTGTCTAAAGATTGCCGTGTGGTACATTACAGGCCCACATAAGGTGCTCCATGTGAAGCTTGGGTTTTAATGATCCAGTTCCGTTTTCATCATTCGTGTATGTGGTTCTGCTTAAAGGAATAAAATCAGTTTTATTATTGTCAATTTTATCGAAGTAGCTGTCTGTATAAGTTTGAGCATTAAGGTGAAGGAAGGGTTGTTTGGTTCCCTGTTGTCGCTTCTGATTTATCTTTGAGAGATCGGAAGCAGTGGGCAACCGAAGTGCAGAGCCTCCTCTTTTAAATTACTAGCGGGCGTACGGGCGGTGGACTTCGCCTGAGCTCGCGTGTGCTGTTGGTCCCGATTTCGGTGTTCTGAACGGGGTGGAAGTACAAACGGAGTCCACATCTTAATTCGAAGATAAGTACTCAGTCGCCTACACCGTTCGTGGCCAAGTCGCGGCCTCACAATCTCGGGCCTCAGTTATTGTACAAGCTGCAGTTTTTTAAAACTTGTGGTGGCTCTGCAAGGTTGCCCGGGTTAAATGTTTTAAATATTTGTCTTAAGAATTCTGAGGGATTTCTAGAAGAATCTGTCTTCATTGAAACCGTTTTCTAAAATTGCGGTGCAATTCAGCCTTAGTGGAATATGTCAATTTTGATGGGAAAATAACTGGGTTATTATTGATCAAACTGTCTATAACCTTGTAAAGTTGTTTGTTAATATCTCGTCCGGGAGGGGCGGTTTTCAATCTATGTGGAAATAAAAAATTGATTTCCTGGTTATTTGATGTAAAGTTTATTTTAAATGATTTACTTGGCCCGAGTGGCAGTTTTTTAAACTGTTTGCACAGAGATTAATTCGCTTGTGGTTTCACATTACAAGCAGTTTGTAAAATTGACCTGTGTGGCGGTTTTTTAAAATGTTTTCAAAGAGATTAATTCATTTGTGGTTTTATATAACAAGCAGTTTGTAAAGTTTGCCTGAAGGGCGTTTCTTAAAGAAATTATAATCTGATTTATGATTGTAATTCTCTTAATGATTTGTCTATTATGCAAATAAATATGTTGAAGTGAAATGGTCGCTGTATGGATCAAGTCCATCCACTCCTTTTATATTAAAGGTTAAGGAAATTGCAGTTCAAAATAGAAATAACGTTCCAAGTAGACTATTCGTTTTCTCAAGCAGCTGAAACAAATCAGAGCGCAGTGATCTTTCCCAGGATTTAGAAACATTTTGCGATAATATGACGCCTTAAATAATTCCATCCTTGCAATCGCCATTTCTACATCTACATCTACATCCATACTCCGCAAGCCACCTGACGGTAAATGGCGGAGGGTACCTTTAGTATCGCTATCGGTTCTCCCTTCTATTCCAGTCTCGTATTGTTCGTGGGAAGAATGATTGTTGGTATCAGACTCATATCTGTCAAATGATGTAATCATCAGGCAATGCTCCTCCATTCAAAGTTAAGTATCCAGGTCATGTAAATAAAGAACCGTATTACTCAACATGTGCGTTTGTGTTGTAGAAAGTGGATACCGGTCACGTACAACATCCTCTCCCTTGTTTCCAACGGTACTACAGACACGACCTTTGTGATAAGTGACATCAGTGCTTGCACGGTAAGGTTTAGTTGGTCATTATTTCCATGTGCTTTTTGAGACTGGAACGGTAGACAAATAATGTGCTAGTGAGTCAAAGAACACCCTGCCAAGCACTTAATTGTGAATTGCATTCAGATGTCAAGCGATGGGTGGCAGGAACGAGAAAGGAATCTAGGAATGAATAGGAGTGCAGATGTGCAAAATAAAAGAGGTAAAATCAATTTGACAGCTCGTGTGCTCAATACTTCATGAGAATAAAGTGCCAGCTGTTCTCACAAGGGTAATGCTTTCCAAATCCATGCTGGTTTGACGTCACTATGTAACGTATTCCAGCTATTTCATAGCGTTGGAACGAAATAATTTTTCATACTTCCTGCTACATGTCGATGTCAATGAAATGGATCTGTAATCAGTGGATTAGGTTTATTTTTTTCGTATGTTTGCGGTGTTCTGTGCAACTTCAAGTCTTCTCCCTCACTTTAGATACTACAATAATCCACATGACTCCACAGGAAAAGTAATAAAGCATCTGCACCTTTGATGCACAAGACGCATTCCTAAACTGTTGGCCCACTCAAGAAAGACATTGCCTATAGAAACATAATACTCCTGCCACAACTACGATAGGGTCATTACAACGTAGTGAAACATGTCCGGTGACGCTGTGATGGTTTTGAAACTTCCTGGAATGACAGAGTGTTATCTTGCACGATTCACTTGACATATTCCTGTTGTACCAATCAAAGATTCTGAATTAATTCCACTATGGAGTGTCACCGACTTGTCAAATATATGTTTATAGACACAGATTCTTTTCACACAGCAACTACAACAAATCGCGTTGTCTACATTGCGAATTATCTGTAACAGCCATCACAAAGGTAGTGAGCAGGCAATAAACGCTGCAGTTGGACGCTTGCTCCAAGAAAACGTCGATGCGCTGTAAAGAGAAAGAACCAGTAGCTTTCAGTTCCAAAATGGCGCGAGAGTGAAATTTTACCTAATCTGTGACAAAGCTACGAACCGTTATATCGAACTCAAAACAACATCTTTAGAAAATTTTCCATCATAGGACGTCTCGCTATGTTCAGTAATCAGTGGAGCTAGAAGAAAGAAACATAAAATGCTGCGGGACTACTATTGAAACTTCACAAATCTGTTAGTGAAATCATATCGCTGAATACTCTGTTAACTGTGTTTCATTCAGCAACTACTCTCAGAGCCACATTGTCGTATTTACGTTCTACTTGGGTATCACAAAAGAATTCATGTTTAGTTAAGATGACCGTTCGTTGTATGGTACTATGATGACGCAACAGTTGTATTACTGTAGTGCATATCTGTAGCGTTTCCAGTTAGGTTATTAAACAAAATAGACACAAATATCAGAGAAATTGTCAACAGTATACTTCAACTCGTTATCGAAAACCGTCTGATGAGGTGCAGGTAATTTTTCGATCGCAAAGATGTAGTGGCTTGGTGATTTTGACTTAAGCCATGTTTAAAGCGCTATCGCCAAAACAAAACAAACGAAAGGAAGCAAAAACTAACTTGCTTGCTGGTTGATACATAAGGGTTGAGAACGGTAAACACGTGTGGGTGCCAGATTAAAAGATGTGCGGTAGGTGAGTTTGACAACTAAGATCCTCTGTGTTGCGCTTCAAGTAGCATCTGTTACTCAGTGACTGAAAGGCATCTCATTTGTTGGCAACTGCGAAGGACACATCCTTGTGAAGCAGTTCGTAGCACAAAACACCTTCTTTATGCCGTCAGATGTATATCAATAACCACACATTTTGTGGAAGTATACAGGCCATCGTTTGGCATAATGCTTGCCATGACTTACCCACTATTTTTTGCATACGAAGTTAGTATATGGTACTTCAAAGCCGGCCGCTGTGACGGAGCAGTTCTAGGCGCTCCAGTCTGGAACCGCGCGACCGCTACGGTCGCAGGTTCGAATCCTGCCTCGGGCATGGATGTGTGTGATGTCCTTAGGTTAGTTAGGGTTAAGTAGTTCTAAGTTGTAGGGGACTGGTGACCTCAGATGTTGAGTCCCATAGTGCTCAGAGCCATTTGAACCATTTGGTACTTCAAATTGCAATCAGCCTGCGCTTACTTTTACAGTGACCTCCTTGAATCTATTATGGCAAATGCCGGGATGAGTCTTTTACTTTCTTTCGCATCCTTCAGAAATCTAGATTCTTCTTCGCGTCTAATCTCATTTTCAACTACGTTTTGTAGCGAAACCCTTCTTCCTTTCTTTTAACTTCAATACGACTACTGAAGAGTGTTGCACGAAGATTAATTTGGTCGTCACACTTCCCAATTATTGGATACGCTGCCGTTGAACGTAGTAGTAAATTGGAGAAACAGATTTCATTAACGCCTTCCTGAATGTGGCGATTTATTTATCTCAAAACGATCGTAGTTGGAACGATGCAAATTGTCTCTCTCGATAGCACCCACCCGATACTGGAACAGGTGTTTCTAATTGCCTCCACTGCTTTCATCCTTCTATTAAACACACACAACACAGATTAAAACTGTGTGCCGGGCCGAGACTCGAGCTCGGGACCTTTGCCTTTCGCGGGCAAGTGCTCTACAAACTGAGCTACCCAACCACGACTCACGCCCAGTCCTCACAGCTTTACTTCTGCCAGTACCTCGTCTTCTACCTTCCAAACTTTACAGGAGCTCTCCTGCGAAACTTGCAGAACTAGTACTCCTGAAAGAAAGGATATTTCGGAGACATGGCTTAGCCACAGCCTGGGGGATGTTTCCAGAATGAGATATTCACTCTGCAGCGGAGTGTGCGCTGATAGGAAACTTCCTGGCAGATTAAAACTGTTTTCCGGACCGAGACTCGAAGGCAAAGGTCCCGAGTTCGAGGCTCGGCCCGGCACACAGTTTTAATCTGCCAGGAAGTTTCATATCAGCGCACATTCCGCTACATAGAGAAAATCTCATTCTACAAACAACACAATTCCACAAATGTCAGACTTTACTCCGTTGGAGATTCCGTTTTCTCATGCGTAAACGACGCTCCTCATAACGTAATGAGAAATATCGAAGTTTCTCTTCGTTAGAAGACCGAAGCAACTGCGCAAACACCGATACTGCAGACCAATAACTCTACATGCACGCCCAATACGTTTCCGTGAGAAAGTCAAATACCTCGGTGTCTGGCTGGACCGAAAATTACTCTGAGGGGACCACGTACAGCACATGACCAACCGAGCTAGCGCGAGTCTCAAACAGCTCTACCCAATGCTCAACAGGCGTAGTAGCACACCGAACAGAAGGGTGTCGAGGTCCATGTACATGACACTTATTCGATCCCTGATGACGTACGCAGCTCCTGTCTGGGGATACGCTGCGCCTACACGCGTGCGCCGTCTGCAGTTCATACAAAACAAAGTACTCAAAATCATAAGCAATGCTCCACGATACCCACGCATCGTGGTCCTTCACCGGGAATACCGACTTGAGACTCTCTCGGAGGTAATCCACAAACTCACCACAAGCCTATACAGAAACTCCAGACATTCGCAGAACCCGTTTATTCTGAATCTAGGGAACTACGACCACAACCATAGATGGAAACATAAAAGACCAAAAGACATACTTGTAAGGACCTAACATCTATGGCCAAGCGCACGCAGACACAACGGTACAGGCGAGCCCCTGTTAATCAGACACCATTACTGGATATCCAGCTGGAACACACTGCCGAATAACTGCCACCACGCAGGGAAGCCGTACCGTACACTGCATTCAGACAAGCTCCACACATTCCCCACACAGTGAGATGATCTATGGCCGATCTCCCACTACTATATAACGATCTTGATTGTTCCAGGAATGTGGCGGCTGCGGCAACTGGGATACATCGCCATCGTTTGCCACGGTAATGATGCATGGTACCCATACTAACAAATCCAACCTTGCATGAACTATCGCAGCTAGTAAGCCACTACTGCTCTTACTACCCACCCCACTGTCGCAGAGATTTTTTTTTCTCCCGCGGCACGAGCCTTGGCACTTTTTTCCCTCTGCTCTACAAATCGCTACCCTCACTAGCGTTTCGTCCACTACCTATCACCTGATGGACCATGTTAATGCGTAGTCTTACCCAGACGCACGGATAACATCACAGCCCAGCAGCCTGTGATCCACTTACTAGATAACTAACACGTTGACGGAGATGACAGCAGAACTTTTGGTCTGGTCACCACGTTGGTGCAGGCGTGGAGGGGCCCCATCTCTTTATCGAAGTTGTCATGGCATGAGCTATACTACAAACCTGAACAAAATAAGACCACAGTATATACGCTTATAGCAACATGCCGTACAAATTCACCACGGAACATGCTGAAGCATAGCATTATTTAATGCTCAACATTAAATAATTTTATACTTGCTAATTCGAGTGTAAAAACGTCCGTTGGCGACCGAAGGCTCTATGCTGGATGTGTCGTGATATCTGGGGCTGACGCCGTTCTGTATTAAGTAGCCACTGGCTGATGACACTGTAATTGCTCTTACTATGACAGACACCCATGAGCCCTCTCACAAACATTTTTCTGCAAAATTTTTCGATTACTGCTGGTTAGAAAATGAACAAAACTGTCTCTTATCTTCTTTTAGTCTGATCCTCTTAGCAGACAGATGAAACACGGTCTAAAAACGGAAAAGAAAAGGTTTGATACAATGGCTTTGTGTTCACACTGCATTACATTTACTACTAGACCACAAGTAAGTTTTCCACAACTACAGCTCAAGTGGGAGTCAACACTTCTCGTACCATGTGCTGCGTACCGCATTGTGACAAACATATGATGGTTGATTGGACTGAGGCTAGCTTGTAATGGCTAAAGTGTTGGTTTGATTCCTGCTGGGGTACCAGCTTCTAGCAGCCAAAAAAATACCCACTTAAACTCCAGTAACGCCAAATAAAGAGCGCGGGAGTGTATCGTGATTCCAAATCAACTTTGAACACGTCCATTCGCTACTGACTGGAGCAGAGTTCGATTACTTTTGGCTGTTAGAGGCAGAAATGGCTGCTTAACTGAAACTCTGTGTCTAGTAAGCTTTCTTACATTAGAAATGTTACTTTAATTGTCGAACCAATGGTCATCTAAGGTCATAGGACCTCCATTTCTTATTTCAAGTGACGTTGAGGTTTTGAAAGTATTGACACTGGACTGCGACTCGAGCTCTAATTCAAATTATTCTCTGGTTTTGAACCCTTCGTGACGGTACTGTTCCATCACTTCGTTATTTCCTTACGATGCCCAATTCCTTCAGGGCTCTACAAACGACGCAGGGAAATTTGATAGTTGATACCTCTTCGTGTGAGATCAAGAAAAACGATATGATCCGGGCTAGATTCCCAGCCAACACAGATCTGTTCTATGCATCACCTCCAGACGAACATTTGCACATCTCGCTACTGGTAAAGAAACAATAAATATTTCGTGCCTAGTCGTAGCTATAAGACAACAGCGAAAGTTGTAGAGTTCGAATCATTACCAGATAAAAATTAGTTGTAGCGTCGTTTCACGTCCCAATATCACGCTGTTGGTGAACACATTTAATATCTTACTTGTAATTCTCTTAGTTATTAACTTGTAAATAAGGACTGGGTTTTATTCCCCGTCCATCATCACAAATTTATTTCATGGTGTTTCACACTTGCGCATTACACTGTGTTACATAAATTTCGTGGTTACTTTTCAGGGGCAATACAAGCTTCATGGGGTTCGTGGTGCAGTCCTAAACGTACCCTCATTTATTCCCAGGTTCGGACGTTTGGTAAACACTTCGATATTTTACGTCTCTTTATGCCAAGTCGAATTAGCTTACACCTGGACCAACTACCATCATTAGCGTTCTCTAATGGTCTCTTGTGGTGACCATTTTGCAGTCAAGCGACTGTACCCCGCAGTGTTTCGACGTTTAGAGGACTTGCGACACAGCTGTGTTACGTTGTTTGCATTCAGCGGTGACCCACTTTCTTTGCTGTCGAGTGAACATACTTTCTGCTAGAGTAGATACACCAAAATAATGTTAAATAATTGACGAAACTCTTTATATTCCTCTATATAGACACTGATGGCAGCATGTTTCAAAAAACAAAAGCAAGAAAAAGAAAAGGAATAAAAGGTAACGGCATTTTGGTGCTGAGATTTAAGTGCGTAGTAGGCCTGCGGACATGTACATGCAAACAAGCCATGAAATAAGTACTGTAAATTTATCCTTTTGGAATGACAGTTAAAGCATTGTAATTATCTTTCGCGTGCTACCCAGTTTCCGTTGAGTTGCTATTTGGTTGTTAAACATGTGGACGTGCTGCAATAGATCCTCCAACGTATCCGACACGTGTTAGATGGGTTCTAAGTCGAGGCAAATTGAAGACCAGTCAGTTCACCGAATATCCTCTCGTTCCAAGAGCCGCTCCACCCTCTGGACAGTTCGAAGCGGTAACAAAATTGTGATCTGTAAAAACGAAGTCAGGGCCGAACTGACCCCCTAAAAGAAGGAAATGGGTAAGAAGTACGGCATCACAATAACTATGACCGGTGAGTGTACTGTGTTCAAAGATTTAGAGCGCAGCACGCCTACATAATATTATGGCTTTACACATCATTACACCTTGTTCACCAAAACAATCACGTTCGCCCATGATGGATGAACTCTTACACGACAATAGGTGTGAACATGTAATGCGCCCTGGAATAATGACAAACATTATCATTTCGATCGTCGAAGTGTCGTGGATGACAATGCCCGATCGTATGTAGCAGCACAGGAGGGGGAGCTGTTCAACGAGAGGTTATTCGGTGAAAGGACCGTCCAGCCTGTTCCCCCGATTTAAATCCCGTCGAGCACTTGTGCGATACGTTGGAGAGACGTATTTGCGGAGCTTTCACATACACTAACCACCATGCAGCAGTTCTCAGCCGCGCTGGTGGAGGAATAAAATGCTCCACCACAAGAAGTCGTTACCAACCTTGTGATCATCACGGGAGTGCGTTGCACATTATGCACTGGTGATGATATACCCTACTAGAAAGCACAGCCTGGCTTTTTTAGTATCCAGTGGTGAAATGTTCACCGATGCGATAAGTCATGGGATACCACCTAAAATCGTGTCGGACCTCCTTTTCCCCAGTATAGTGCAGCTACTCGACGTCACATGGGCTCAACAAGTCGTTAGAAACCCCTCCCCTCCCCCCCCCCCCTCCTCAGAAGTATTGAGCCTTGCTGCCTCCATAGCCGTCTATATGTGCGAAGGTGTTGCCAGTATAGAGTTCTGTGCACAAAAAGACTTCTCGATTACGTCCCATAAATGTTCGATGGCATTCCTTTCGAATTATCTGGGTGGTCAAATCATTCACTCGATTTGCCCAGAATGTTCTTGAGACTAATGGCCAACAATTGTAACACAGTGATATGGCGCATTGTCATCCATAAAAATTCCATAACTGTTTTGGGACGTGAAGTCCAAGAATGACTGCAAATGGTCTCCAAGTAGCCGGACATAGCCATTTCCAGTGAATGATAGTTTCAATTGGACCAGAGGAACCAGTCCATTCCATGTAAACAAAGCCAACACCTCTAGGGAACCACCAGCAGCTTGCTAGTCCTTTGTTGAGAACTTGGGTCCATGGCTTCGTGTGGTTTGCACCAGACTCTAACCCTACCATTAGTTCTTACCAACAAAAATTGGGACTCATTTGAGCAGGCCGCGGTTTTGCAGCTGTCTAGGGTTCAACCGACGTGCTGACGAGCCCTAAAGAGACGCTAAAGGCGATGTCGTGCTGTTATCAAAGACACCGCTGCTGCCACAGCCGATTAATGTCAAATTTCGTCCCTTGTCCTAGCGGATACGGTTGTCGTACGTTCCAGATGGAATTCAAGTAGTGTTGCTTTTCTGTTAGTACTGACAAGCATATGGAAACGTCACTACACTTGTTCATTACGTGAAGGCCGTCGGCCACTGCGTTGTCCGTCGGGAGAGGTGTGTTCTCAGCACAATCTTGGCACTGTTGATCTAGAACAAATGAAATCACTAACGATTTCCGAAATGGGATGTCTCACGCGTTAAATACCATTCCCTGTTCAAAATCTGTTAATTCCCGTCGTGTGGCAATTATCACGTCATAAACCTTTTCACATGAATCACGCAAGTACAATTGACGCCTACGCACTACCCTTTTAACGTTGCGTACGCGAACTTTCCGCCATCTGTATATGTTGGACTTATCTGAGAGTCTTTAGCCGTGAGTGTGTGAAGGAAAACTGACGCTTAGAAAGCCAGCATCGCTGTATTGACCGTCCCCCTCAGCCCAAACGCCTGCCTAAGTGAGCGACAGCCGCAGCTAGTGTAGATACCGGAATTGCTTCTCAGCGTAACGCGCTGTCGAGGCTACTGCCTGGCGGACATTGTAAGCAGCAGGCTGCGAGCCTTGACACTGCGCGGCAGTACCTGCGGTGCGGGCGCTGCGCCAGCTTATTAATCTGCGAGATTCAGTTAAGCCGGGCTGTAATTGGGGCGTGGCGGTGATGGGGGCGGAGGGGGGCGGAGTAGAGCGCAGCAGCAGGCGCGGCGCGGTGGCAGCGAAGCATCGGCAGGCTAATGCGATTGCTGTCACCGGCCCGCTGCTCGCTGCTAGCCGCTGCACTGCGGGCCGCCTACTCTGCCCCTACTGCGCGCTCGGGGCCAGCAAGTGGGATTAGCTGCTTGCATCTACCCCAAGTGGCAAGCATCAGCTGATTTGAAAAAGCATCAAGTGTCGCAGCCGCCGAGGAGCTCTTATCACTCTACTATTCTCAATAATAACCTGACTTTTCTGAGATTGGACTACTAATCGAAGTACTAACATTAAGCTCTGATGTAGTGAAGCTACGTCTTATTTCACTGAAGTTCAAAAGAAACTGCTGCACTTGCCCAATATCGTGTAGGGCGCTTGCGAGCACGCAGAAGTTCTGCAACATTACATGGCACGGACTCGACTAATATCTGAAGTGGCGCTGGGGGGAACCGGCACCATAAATCCTGCAGTGCTGTCCATAAATAGACGGGGTGGAGTTTCCTCTGAACAGCACGTGGCAATTCATCCCAGATATGCTCAGTGATGTTCATTTCTGGGGAGTTTGTTGTCCAGCGGAACTGTTTACACTCAGAGGTGTATTCCTGGAGCAACTCAGTGGCAATTCTGGACGTGTGTGGTTTTTCGAGGTCCTGCTGGAACTGCACAAGTCCGCCACTGTGGAAGTGGATCGAGGCAAGTGGTGACACAGGATGCATACGTACATATCACCTGTGAGAGCCGTATCTAGACGTATCAGGTGTCCCATATCACTCCAACTACAGACGCTCCACACCATTACAGACCTTCCACCAGCTTGAACAGTCCCTTGCTTACATCCCGGGTCCATCGATTGATGAGGTTGTCTCCATACCCGTACACTTCCATCCACTCGATACAGTTTGAAATGCGACTCGTCCGACCAGGCAACATGTTTCCACTCATCAACAGTCCAATATCGGTGTTGACGGGCCCAGCGGAGGCGTAAATCTTTGAGTCCTGCAGCCATCTAGGCTACATCAGTGGGGCATCAGCTCCGGAAGCCCATATCGATAATGTTTCATTGAATGGTTCGCACGCTGAAACTTGTTGATGGCTGAGCATTGAAATCTACAGCAATCTACCGAAAGGTTGCACTTCTATCATGTTGAACAATTCTCTTCAGTCGTCGTTGGTCCCGTTCTTGCAGGATCTTTTTCCGGCTGCAGCGATGTCGGAGATTTGGTGTTTTACCGTATTCCTGATATTGACGGTACACTCGTGAAATGGTCGTATGGGAAAATACCTACTTCATCGCTACCTCGGAGATGCTGTGTCCCATCGCTCGCACGCCGACCTGACTCTTGATAACCTGCCATTGTAATAGCAGTAACTGCCCCGGACACTTGTTGTCCTATACAGGCGTTGTCGACCGCAGCATTATATTCTGCCTGTTTACATCCCTCTGTGTTCGATTACGCATGCCTGTGCCAGCTGCCTTGGCGCTTCAGTGTATGACAAATGCATCTATCATTGATAAATTTAAGTTCTCTGCTGTAAAGAATGTTAAGCGACAAGTTTTTTTCTTTTGAGAAATCGATAGTAAAGAATCAATTAATTCCTATAAGTAAGATATTTAAAATACATTCATTGTGATATTTTTCCAGGTAAGTCACTGTTTTCAGAGATTTATAGAGTAACGATATATTTTTAATATCGCAAAATCTATGCATAACTTTACCGTCTACGTACCCGACGTCGCAGCTGCATACCCATGCGCTGACGCTCGACTCAGAGATAAGCCGGTTAAAATCCTGATGAAATTTTCACTGCCAGTATTTGGCTGGGAGGAGAGGCGGTGGTACTTGGCCACTGGAGTTTCTCGATTTAACTACAAAACTCGCCTCAGTGCCTCGGAAAGGGAGGGCACGTGTCACTGGTGACTCTGTCCATGGTGATCAGTCTGTCCATGGGGACGTTGACATCGACGGCCCTGTTGGCGCTATTCGCGAAAAGCAGCCTATGCGCTCACACCGGGCTCCACCTCACTTCTCCCATCCCCTCCAACAAGAACATGACGCTACACTTCTCACCCATCCACACACCCAGTATGGTCACCTACGCTTAGCAGATGCGCTTACACACACAGTTCATACCTTACAAAGAAAGTTTCCTGCAGAGTCTGAGGAACAGGAAAAACCTTTCCAATTAAGCGGCTGAACCTGTCCTTCGAAGACTCCCAGCCTTTCGTGCCATACGAATTTACTGTTATCCACAATTTTGTTATTAAAAATACGTCAGTGTCTGTCTAACATTGTTTTCTTGGAAGCTCCGTACTCTTAATACAAGTTATCATTGTCTTACCACTGTGTGGTAAACAAACTTGTGTAAACAAAGATTTCTGTGTACCCTCTCAATAATACAAATTCAAAAGGTCCAGATTGTTCCAGTTTATGATACTAATATGTGCTTTACCATTTTTTTTTTAAATAATGAAGTAAAATAATCTCAAAAATCAATCCATAATTCAGCACAATATAAAATTAATTTGGTTCTCGCTTTACTGCAGTATGTACACAATCTTAAGTATGACTCTTAACGTTTATGACATCACACTTTCGCTGAATTCAGGTAAACTACGGTAACGGACAGAACTTAAGATTGTTTCCTCGCTTAAAATATTACACACATTTTGCCGTTTACCAACAACATTTCCAGCACATTTACATTCAGGAATATATTCAAAATGTTTGTATGAGTTGTACATACCCACATCATTCTCGTGTTTGTACAAACCGTCCCTGAAAAGCATATATCTGACACTAACGCTGCTCTCGTTTCAATTACTAACAGGAATGTTTTGAGCCTTACCATTTTTCCTACAGACATCCTGTAAAATTGCTATTAATGACCATCTGACATTATAGACAGAGGTGCCGTTTCTTCATATACATACATCTACGTCTACATATGTACGCCGAAAATCACCATGCGGAGCGTGGTGGAGGGTTCCCTGCACCACTACTAGTGCTTTACTTTCCCGTTCCACTTGCAAACCGAGCAAGCGAAAAGTGAACGTCTATACGCCTTTGTGTGAACCTTACTTTCTTGTATCTTATTTTCGTCCTCCTTAGGCAAAATTTATGTTGGTGGCGTTAGGATAGTTCAGTAGTCTGCTTGAAATGCCGATTTTCTAAGTTTCCTGAAGAAGTTCCCTGAAAAGAATGTCACCTTCCCTCCAGAGAATCCCATTTGAATTTCCGAAACATACCCTTAACACTTTCTTGTTGTTCAAACCTACCAGTAACAAGTCTAGCAGGCAGCCTTTGAATGTTTTCGATGTCTTCCTTTAATCCGAGCTGGTACTCGAGTAGTAACCAAGAAGGGATCGCACAAATGTTCTATATGTCATGTCGTTTATAGATGGCATACCCTTCCCTAGAATTCTCCTGATAATCCGAAGTTGTGCGTTCGCCCTCCCTACCACAATCCTCACATGTTTGTTTGACTTCATATCGATTTGCATCCCTATGTCCACATATTTAAACTACGTGACTGTGTTAAACAAGACACTGTTCATGCAGTATTTGGACGTTGCCGGATTCTTTTTCTTACTCACCTGCATTAACTTGCATTTGCTTTCATTTAGAGCTAGCTGCCACTCATGACACCAACTTGAATTTTTGTCTGTCATCTTGTATCCTCCTCCTCTCGCTCAGCTTTGACACACTGCCATATACTACGACAAACAGCTGTTGGTAGTTACCCACCCTGTGTCCACAAGTACATTTATGTACATAAGTAACAGTTTTCTCTATGGTTTGGCTCAGTTTTTCCCAGCGCCTTTCACCAGTACAAAAGTTTACCTAAAACCTACAGAATACTGCTACTATTCAAATAAAAACTTAATAAAACTTATCATTTTTTTTGTATATTCAACTTTTTCAGAAAAATTCAAGTTTTTTTTCCTTACAGATGTACTCCTTAATAAATTATTTTTCTTATTTGGTTAACAGAGATAAATTATTCACATTTTCCTAAAATTTTTCAAATTCTTTCATCTTTTGCTGCCATTAGATTGTTGTGAACTAATGATTGTACATGTTCTTTGAGATTAGACATGTTTTTACTTCAACCACATCCATATATAACTATTATTTTCTGGTAATATCTTTTACATTCGTTATATACACTACAGCACGCACCTACTCGATATTTATCTTCGTGGAATAGTTTTCTTTTTTTATTCAGACATTCATCATGCTGCTTCAACTGTTTGGTAGTGTCCATTTAAAGGTCGTAAAATTTAACACTAAAAACAAAGTTTTTCAAACTAAAAATTCTTGATCATAAAATTCTTCACTATTTTTCAGTTTCTTCATTCGATTTTATATCAGTTTGATATTCCCTTCTTCAAAACGTTGAAAATCTCAACATATAATTAATTAACAATGTCTGTTTGGCATAATAATTTTAAATTTATTGTAGAGAACCTTAAAACGGTTTTACAATATGGCGTTTTTAAATATTCATATCTATACTTTAATCAATTCATTTACTTCCTGTTCACCAATTTTTTGAACAAACTTGTATTTATAGAATCATTGAGCTTCTTGAGCGGAGCCTCCATTTACTTATATTAAAATTTATAATAGGATAAAAAAATAAATTGATTCTCAAAAAGTGCAAAGTCTTTCAGCACCATTTGAAAGGAAATCCTGTGGGTTTCATTCTCTTCATTTGATTTCACCCCACAGGGTTTTATCCGCTGAACATTGCTGTTGGACTGCATCCACCTATCTTCTTCTTCTTCTTCTGAGAGGTTCTTGGCAATAACTTATCTAGATGGTAGAGTTTCTGATGGAAGATATCTTCATCTTCCTCTAGATGAGCTTCAGCAGCAAACAACAATAACGTATTACAGTAGTACTGGCCAGTCATACCAATTCTATAGCAATTCAGCTTTGCCCCACAGACAATAAAGTGATATTCACAAACTGTATACATGGTTGGTATTTGAAGAATAAAGTTGATTGAGAATGAACCAGCTCTGGCAGTTAAAGCTGGCCGGAAAACCGTAAATTGACAGTGTGGAGTGGCAGAAGTAACACTCAACATTTACCCCTGTAAACTTAGTCAGCCACAAGGCCCACATGAGGCAGGAGTTACACAATATCTCCTGCCTGCTGGCATCCACAAACAGCACCAGCTGAATAGATCGATTTCTGTTAATTTCTCAGCCAAATATTGACCAAATTTCAAAATTCAAAATGCTCAGGTAATCTACATAAAAAGAGCTGTTCAGAAAAATAATAATGGATAAAATTACACATTATTTTCTAATTGCCATATAAAATTCTTCCATTCCAAAATTTTCAGTTACTATTCTGTGTTGGGTATCATATGTGAGGTTTATCTTACTGTACATTATCACATATGACCAGGTATTAGCTGGTATTTTACCACTAAGTTTAGCACAAAGCTACATTCTGGTCTTCTGATTTCTAACAATATTTCTTCTGTTTGTCATATTGATAATATAGATAGGATAGTGTATAATGAGAGTATGTGGATTTATATCTACCTCACCCTTCAACTGTTTGACATGTTAAAAACGAGCACTCGGATAAATACTTAGTGGGTTAATACTCCAAAACAAACACAAAATATGGCATATGAAAGTATACTTAATTAAAGCAATTTATGATATCTTGCTTGAAAGTTTTCTTGCCTTCCTTCTCTTACCAGAACTGTTCGAAGTTCATAAAAGGATTTAGGCACTTTACCTTCTTTAATGTATTTTCTCATTGTTCAAGCTCATAATTTGGTTTATATTTAACTGTATGTACCTAAATTTCAATATTTGTTATAATAATTTTACTTTCTATCGTAAAAGTACCTTTTATTTCAGTTCCAGCTTCATTACAATCAGACCATCTTAGAATAACATCTGCAGCACTTGCATTACATTATGGTCATTTTCCCACTTATTTACTTTATAATCTTCAACAAATCCACCATGCATTTATAGCATTTAGAGTGGATAAAGCACACCAGTTTTCTTAGTCTTTGTTTTTCAATTATTAAGTATATATCCTTCTATGTTTATTCTATCAGCATAACATGAAGTTAAATGTAGCAAAACCGATGATGAAATTAATAAAAATAGATTAATTTTTAATTGGATTTTCCATCATGTGCAGGATAATCTGATGAATCAGCAGTAACAATAACAAAACTCATAAATAACTGGGTTAAGTTAAGAGTTCTATCCTTGTTAGGGACATTTAAGTTATTGTTACGTCTCTCATTCGCAGGGAATGAATGAATCTGATCACTCTCGATCTTGCTCATATTGTATTACGGATAAATTCAATTAAATTATCATTTTCATCAGTTATAGTTAATTCCAATTACTATTTAGCATCAAATTTGGAATATAATGTGGTTCATGAACTATTAGTCCACCAAATTCAGAATTAAGCTTGTGTGAAGCAATAATACCAGTTTCTCAAGAAAAATTATCAGTATATTTTACAATCATTACACCAGCAAGATTAAAATTTATATAGATTAAGTGAAGGGAAATAATTTTAGGAACATCGTTAGCAACAGCTTTTTATCAGATTGAATAAATTTGTTTCAATCCAAGCACATTTCCAGAAATATCTATTATATCCACCTGTAATTTCACATCACAATAGTAATTCTATTTTAAATTTCATTTGCTTTAGTGTGTAAAGTAGGCTTTCATGAATTAATAAATTTTTCCAAGCATTTCAAATTATACTGGCCATCAGGAATCTCTATCACTTCTACAGCACAGTATAATGTACAATTTTTTATGTATCACATGGAGTTACAAATGTATAAACACAAACTAGGTCAACATTATTAAAACTTTCTCGTGTAGGTACAGGCAGTCTTCTCTTATAAAAAAATGACTTAGCACAAAATTAATTAAATTTAATTAAATGACACTGGGTTGGAAACAAAAGTTAAGAATTCCACACAAGAAAAAAATAAAATTAACATAGTAAGCTCCAACTCAATTTTATTGGATGAAATATAATAGGTCCAAGTGATTGCTGAAAAACAACATCAATGACTGTCAGTTATATTCTAGCTTCAGGATGGTTGAATTGGAATAATATAAATCACTAGTCCGTTTATTCAAAAAGTTTAGATCAACCAAAAATGAAGAATTTAAAAAGAACATAAAAAACTTGAAGTGAAAGATAATTAGAAGATTACTATGTTTATTGACAGCAGTGATGTAATTACACCATTAGGTCAATTCCAAGATAATTCAATTGTAGCATTTGATGATTTCATTGTTGAAAATCAAGATATAATTTGAGAATATTTTACTAGAGGAAGACATAAAGCAATAGATTGTATTTATGTAGCTCAGGCACATTCAAAAATACCAACCAATTAGTCAGAGATAATCCTTTTTGTAATTAAAAGAGGCTAAAACACTTGAATCCTATTTACCAAGAGTTTTTTGGTGGATATTTAAGGTTTGATCACTTTTAAAGAAATGTGTAGTAAATGTTGGAATGATCAGTTTCGACTTCTTCTGCAGTTGCTATCATTTTTGGTAAGTGTATAAGCGTTTTATAAATCTATAGACAAAAATAATTATGTTTTATCTATAGAAAATGTTTTTGAAATATGACACAGAGGTTTCTAAAAGAACAAAGCGAAAAAGGCAAAAATTGAATAATTAAAGGAAGGGTTCAAGTTTTGGATAAAAAACAAAGAACAGAGCATGAAAAATATTAGACAGAAGGTCATCCTGTTATTAATGCAATCGAAAGAGTTAGTGACTAATTGAAGGAGTAAATTTGCTGAAAGCTACTGAAGAAAAGAGAAACTGAAAAATAAATGGTTCCTGAGGATGCTGTTAAAGAAAATAAAGGAGGGTGATATTAAGAAAATGAATGTAAGTGAAAGAATGTAAAAACACATCAACCAAAGTGAGTATAAGGTCTTTTGTATTGAAATCTTTTGGTATGTTTAAATATATTGGTAACAAAGCAGTACAATTTAATGGAGATAAGTTAATGATCACTGGAAAGGAATATGAAGGTACAGATTGAGTAGCAAATCTGTAAACTAACAAAAAAAACATACTATAGCTGATATGGATGAAAAATATGATGGTGTTGATTTATGAAATTCTGCAAATATATTATTTTATTCACATACATTATATTCTGAAAAGTATCCAAATAAAGTAAAATCAGTTAGATTTATTAAATACAATATTTTGATAAAATTGTTGATGACTACTTCCCAAAATAAAGATGGTTACGATAAAATGCAGATTATTCTCAAGTACCTGATTTTGCAAATATAGAACTAGATGTATACACTTTGGTGTAAACATAATAAAATTTGTCATCTGGATTCTCTCCTGTGTTACACAGATTATCTAGACTTGATTGACTTCATGGTTGTTGCGTAAAACATTAAAGAAATGATTATTTGTAGTTTATCTGTGCTGATAATACAGATTATACCATTCAGTTCTATATTAGATATTTCTTAGTTTATCTGTATTAAGTGTTTAATCATTTCTTCCTCTTCTTCTAGTTGTATAGAAAGTTGTTGTTTCTGTTCTCCTCTTTTTAATTCGTTTAGAAATTCTATATCTGGTTTTTTTTTCCTTGTTGAGCTCGAGTACTTCTTTGTATTTTTAAGATAAGGAAACAATATTTCTTCAAGATCAGTGAAATAATATTTAATTCCAATTGCAGCCTTGGTTCTACACTCATCATCAATTACTTGAAGTTTTTACCAGATAATGAAACCTATGTTTTTTTAACTAAATTAGTAGGAGCTAGTGTTTTGCTAAATTTTGATTGTGTTGTATTCTATATCAAGAGGATTGTCATATTTTATTTCAGGATAATCTAATTTGTAATTGTTTACATATTTAACAGAATTTGAGTTTATTTGTTTTTTTCCACCCACAAGGTCTGTCATTCCATAGTGAAGAAAACAAATTATAAACAGTGATCACACATTTTTTCCCTCAAATAGAATACCCCAAATAGCCTTGAACCACCTGTGCAAATAGTTTTTCTTCTGAATAAATTCAAAAAAATTCATCATAGTCACCTTAGCAATATAGATGCTGCCATTTAATAGACAACTTTTTAAATACATTTTTAAATTTATCTCATCAATTTTTCTGGTGGGAAAGATTTATTGGCTGTAATATTATGCACAAGAGCTAAAAGATAATTATTTAAAGATGTAATGAAATTCATTTTAATTTTTCAGCCCTTGGTGTCATGGCCTTTGAGATTATAAACTTAATCAAACATTCTTATCTCCCATTGTGTAGAATCTTTATTAGCAGAGTACAATTAAATTTCCATATTTTTTATATTGTTAATAAATTCTTCTTGTGTGTGATCGCTCAAAGGAATTTTTTCATGTGGCTGTATGAAAAAATTCCTTTGAGCGATCACACACAAGAAGAATTTATTAACAATATAATGGTTACAACACCAAACAATAGGTAAGTTTTCACATATTCTCTGGTACAAGTTAACTGAAGCAGAATTACAAGTACATCTTAACATTTCTTCGATTTCTATATGTATCTTATAACAGTTAATTGCCTCTGTAGGCTTCTTTCTGTTCTAATAACATAATAATTATATCCATAGTCAATAATCTTAAGAGAACCAATTTGGTCTCAATTTTTTATTAACTGTTTGAGAAACAACATGAGGTCATAATTTTTCTGTTTGTGTGCTTCCTTGTTGTATTATTTGTAAAGTATTATGAGCTGATACAATTAAACATTCCATATGTTCATCTCTAGTTTTAATTCCATTACTTTCAACTTTATTTAAATTTTGCAAGTGCATTATTTTATCTTGATGTATTTATTTCTCCATATTTATTTCTCCATGTTTACGAACTGAAGGTAAAACTTCTTGGTAAACCCAGTCTTCGAAATTTTCTGCTAATCTCATTTTTTATTCCACAATTAATAACCCCCTCAGCTAGCATTTTTTCTGCCAACTCGCGCAATAGCTTCATCTTGGGTGAAATAGCTGTTACGGGATTGCCCGATTCAAAGATGGTGAGGAAGTAAAATCCAATATTTGATAAGATGAGTCACACTTAATTTATCTGTCAACGCTTCGGGGAAACCACACACGACATCTGAATGAGAGCCTTAGCCTGCTCTGAATGTAAGTGCCAAACGTTGAACTCTGCTTCACCAACGCTACTGTCACAGAGCCCAAGAGAAACTGCACCTCAGGCCAAAACTCAAAATAAAATATCCCAAGGGCATAACCCAAAACTAATCCTGTTTTACTTCCAAAATCACAGCCCAAGAGGAGGCCGGTGCTTCATCTCTCCTCCACCAATACCTCCATGGGCCAAGAAAATTTACCGATAAGACAAGGAACGCGGATGAATCCTATCTTAGGTGGAACTTGACCACTAACAGTTCCACTAGTTCTACCCGCAGGCTTTGAATTGGGAAACTTACAAATGATGCGGTGTCTGGAGTACCGCCTACGATCCATTAAGAAAGTACTGCTGCCGGAGTCGAATGGTGCACAGAGCAGTTCATGATTGACGTATATAAACACAAATGGAAGAGGATTACGGGTTACTCACTTTATTATATGCACTCTCAAAAAGGTGCACCCCGTCCCTCAGTATGACGTCAACCGTCAAAATGCGTTTTTCCGTTGACCCCAAACTGGCGAGCAAAATGCCTCTGCTGACTGTAGCGATGACACCTACCTAGGGAGAACCTCGTCGTACTCCCGAGATGGGTTTGGATCAGGTGGAGATGACGCCTTCTCACAGCCTCGACATTGATTGGCTTGTTGAACCCCCTCCACAAGAGTGACTAAGCTATCCAATTCACGGTAGGTAGACAGTACAATTAACGTTTGGTTCTACCCCTTGCAAAATGGTGGCAAAAATCTCGTGCTCAGCCAACTCTAGATCAAAGGCCACAGCCGCGTGCGTGCTTCACGAATTTATTCAACTAGATTACCGTAATCGAACTGGGCACGAAAAAAAGGTGATGAACCAGATGGCTCTCAACCCTGGCAGACACAGGCTCCCTTAGCACGTCCGTGCGCAATTCCCTTAAAGTCCTCTCTAACACCGTCCATTGTAGCCAAGGACGCTTGATACAAAGGATACATCAACTGAAAAACAGTTTCCCGTGTCACTTTAAAAATGTTAACAGTGGTGTCTCGGAATCCTGCGTACCTTGTTCGCTACGCTACACAATCATTTAAACAAATCGTATTAATGAGTATTATTACAAAAGTGAATTACAATACTTAATTCTTGCAATTACGCAGGTGTGTCACAAGCAACGGGCGACATACGAAATAAGCAGTCCAAGTGCGTAGTATATAGAATGTGCAAGACAGGTGCCTAATCTTGAGGCTGCTATTGGCTCGTCACCAGTCGGTCGCGGCTTATGACCTCTTTACACAGGAGCCGCTGCTGTCGCATTGTCGTCCTGGAGAGTGGGTAGGTCATCGAACGATTAGCTGACTTCTTCTCACAGCCTTCCCTTACTTGTCGTTCCCGATTGGCTTGCCGGCACTTGACTTTATGCCGTAACATTAACTGGTTCTTTTAATATAAAAGAAAACCACAAAAATTTGACGACCTCCTATTGAGCATCAGTAGCAAAGCATTCCATCTCGCACAACACGTTCAGCAGGGGCCCAGGCAATTTAATAAAACTGGACTGAGGATTCTCTACATCGCTACTTCTGGACAACAAAAAAAGGGTTCTGTTTTCAGTAACCACTGGATTTCGCAATTTACTAAGCTCCTGATCACAAACTCTTAGGCACTCAAATTAATTTCAAAATTTATCACTCTGTTATGGAGTTGATCAGAAGCAGGCTTGAACTGGGAAAGCACGACTGCCAAAGCCAGGTCATCAACTCTCCGCAACCAACGCGTAATTTGCACCTGCATGCGGTACAGCTGAGCGTGCGATGGGCCACGAATCACTTTCAAGGTCTGCTCTATCTCTGATAGGAAAGCTCGATGCCTGCGTTCATCTGACCAGTCCTCTCCGCCGTCTCCTGCACCGCCAGTAGCACTGCGACTTACCCGTGTTCTGCCTATCCTCAGATTTTATTCTCGTATCTCTGTTTGTCCTTTCGAAGGCAACCCACTCCCACCGCGAATCGAGGTTCCATAACAGACGAATGGACCTGAAATCCAAAATCAAAAGCAGCAGATTGTGCCTAGCCGACCCAGAACAAATACTAAGTTATATAGGGTGGTCCACTGATCGTGACCGGACCAAATATCTCACGAAATAAGCGTCAAACAAAAAACTACGAAGAACGAAACTTGTCTAGCTTGAAGGGGGAAACCAGATGCTATGGTTGGTCCGCTAGATGGCGCTGCCATAGGTCAAATGGATATCAACTGCCATTTTTAAGTAGGAACCCCCATTTTTTACTACATATTCGTGTAGCACGTAAAGAAATATGAATGTTTTAGTTGGACCACTTTTTTCGCTTTGTGGTTGATGGCGTTGTAATAGTCACAGTTGGCAACAGGTAGGTTTTTTAAATTAAAATACAGAACGTAGGTACGCTTGAACATTTTATTTCGGTTGTTCCAATGTGATACATGTACCTTTATGAACTTATCATTTCTGAAAACGCATGCTATTACAGCGTGATTACCTGCAAATACCACATTAATGCAATAAATGCTCAAAATGATGTCCGTCAAGCTCAATGCATTTGGCAATACGTGTAACGACATTCCTCTCAACGCATGTTGTCAGGCGTTGTTGGTCGATCACGATAGCAAATATCCTTCAACTTTCTCCACAGAAAGAAATCTGGTGAATGTGCGGACCATGGTATGGTGCTTCGACGACCAATCAGCCTGTCATGACGTATGCTATTTAGTAGAGCTTCAACCGCACGCGAGCTATGTCCCGGACATCCATCACGTTGAAGTGCATCGCCATTCTGTCATACAGTGAAACATCTTGTAGTAACATCGGTAGAACATTACGTACGAAATCAGCGTACATTGCACCATTTAGATTGCCATCGATAAAATGGGGGCCAGTTATCCTTCCTCCCATAATTCCGCACCATACATTAACCCGCCAAGGTCGCTGATATCCCACTTGTCGCAGCCATCGTGGATTTTCCTTTGCCCAATAGTGCATATTATGCCGGTTTACGTTACCGCTGTTGGTGAATGACGCTTCGTCGCTAAATAGAACGCGTGGAAAAAATCTGTCATCGGCCGGTAATTTCTCTTGTGCCCAGTGGCAGAACTGTCCACGACGTTCAAAGTCGTCGCTATGCAATTCCTGGTGCATAGAAATATGGTACGGATGCAATCGATGTTGATGTAGCATTCTCAACACCGACGTTTTTGAGATTCCCGATTCTCGCGCGATTTGTCTGCTACTGATGTGCGGATTAGCCGCGACAGCAGCTAAAACACCTACTTGGGCATCATTTGTTGCAGGTCGTGGTTGACGTTTCACACGTGGCTGATCACTTCCTGTATCCTTAAATAACGTAACTATCCGGCGAACGTTCCGGACACTTGGATGGTGTCCAGGATACCGAGCACCATACATAGCAGATGCCCGTTGGGCATTTTGATCACAATAGCCATACATCAACACGATATCGACCTTTTCCGCAATTGGTAAACGGTCCATTTTAACACGGGTAATGTATCACGAAGCACATACCGTCCGCACTGGCAGAATGTTACGTGATGCCACGTACTTATACGTTTGTGACTATTACAGCGCCATCTATCACAAAGGAAAAAAAGTGGTCCAACAAAACATTCATATTTCTTTACGTACTACACGAATATGTAATAAAAATGGGGGTTCCTATTTTTAAAAAGGCAGTTGATATCCGTTTGACCTATGGCAGCGTCATCTAGGGGGCCAACCATAGCGCCATCTGGTTTCCCCCTTCAAGCTAGACGAGTTTGATTCTTTGTTGTTTTTTTCGTTTAATGCTTCTTCCGTGAGATATTTGACCCGCTCACTATCAATGGACCACCCTGTATATTATATTCACTATAGTTCAATCCTCCATCTTCCAGAAACAACCGAAAGAATGGTACACACTACTTGTGTAAGGTTTGCCTGAGAGTGGGAGGACCGGATAAAATAAGCATTTACCATTTGCATATCAAAATTTTTATTAATATTTCTCAGAAAAAATAACTTCATTAATTAGGTCAACAGGGACTTGACATATTGAGAGGAAATCATCCGATTAAATAAAACAAGAATAATTATTCATAATCGATAAAACAATTCTTTTCAGCAGAATACTCAAGAATGTTCCAAATAACAGCGTTTTATAACAAATATAACATGATGGGAAAACAGTCTTTACAACGGGTAGACAGTAAAAATGTTTAACATATGCTTCACTAAAATATTTAAAAAAAATCAAGTTTGCCTAAAGGAGTTCATTTAAAGAAAGTACAACTATTAAAGTTGTTTGATATGAAACAAACATGCATTGGGCAGTGTGATCCGGACGAACGGCCCCGAAACTTCTTAGAGCAGGCACGATATGTTGCTCACCACACTACGCCATTTCTAAATAGTCAGTGCATACACACCCCCAAGGCACAGACATACAATTATAGCCTGATTAACCAGAGAAGTAACTTTTAAATAAAACGAGCAAAACTTAAGTCATCAGATTATACACTGACAGCGTAGGCAAAACAGTTGTAGTCATTAAAAGATGATAAACTAACCGCCAACGGCAAGCACCCACACCAGCACCTGATTGTAAAGATGTTCAGCGACCTACCAAGACTCAGCTTCAAATCCTGTTGCAAGGCGAGAACGATGAATACCTAACGGTCGTTCGGAACGGAAGACATAGGTGGAAGGAAGGCAAGAACGGTTGGCTGATGAACCTCACCTATGTTTAACGCAAGCTTGACTTTGAAGTGTAGCCCAGCAATATACACAGACAAGATTTGCCCCCGCAAGATGCATACGCTTGCTAGCTCCAAATAAAGAAAGAGAGTTGGCGATTTAGTGCGCAAGGTATCAAGCAATAAAAATATTTTGTACGTCACCAATAATGGAAACAAAAAATTTGCGTAACCCCAATCGGTCCAAAACTCCAATAATTTCAAACACACGCTCATATCATATCTCCATGCCAATTACCAAACGAAAGCTATTATGTTTTTATACGAGCCACCAGCTCCTTAAATCCCCTGGACAGACACAGGATCAGTGAACAACGATAAGAAGAGGCTGTACCTAGTTCAGTACAGAAACAGCAAAACACAAAAAGGTGCAGGAAGCGAGCCAGTCACAATTATCACGCTCACAGCGGGGAGCAGCGTCAGTCTTTACGAATGATGTGTTGTGCTCTCGGCACCGAAGCAACGAACCAAAAGTGGCTTACCGGGCATCCAAAACTGATGAGTGGTGATAAACAATGGAAAACTTGAAGCCGCCAGGAAACGCGTAGAAGACGGCGACCCACCGCTCGCTTCAAAAACTGGTTGGAAAAGGAATACCGTATTTTAGGGACTATAAGACGCACTTTTTTCTTCGAAAAATTGTCTCCTCAATTCTTGTACGTCTTATACTCGAAATTAATAAAAATTTGCAGTATTTGATTTAAAATTCCCGCCAGTCTTCAAAGTGGTCATACATCCGATGCCGCGGGAAACCTATTTCCATCTGGCAACAGTGGATTCAACTTGTAGGAGCAGTGCACCGATGCGACGAAAATGAGCCACGGGTATTCAAAAGCTTGCTAACATTGTCTCCGTCCCATCCCGCCATCTCAAACCCAGAACACTGTCTAACCTATGGCACCTCATTGCACTCTATTTAGCTAGTGTACTTCAATTGAAAGTGAATCGTGTTATTGATAACAGTACAATATTTTTGTAAGTAACTGATTACCTAATATAAACAAATCAAAGGTATTCATATTATGCCAACTATAAACTGAAAGTAATAGCATATGCAAAAGAATATGGAAACAGAGCAACTGATCGGAATTTAGGCCTACCACCAACAGAAAAAAAACACTAGCTAATGGATGGCTAGTACTAAAGAACGGAAAAAAATGGGGAAGGCTAAATGTGCAAATAGAGAAGAGAATGCAAAATGGCCAAAGCTAGAAGATGGCGTGTTGAAAATCATTTCATGACGCCGCCAAAATGGCATTAAAATTAATGAAATAATGATTCAAATAAACGATCCTAAGCTAGCCCCACATTGTAACTTAGCAGACATTAAGGGTGGAGTTGGTTAGTGCTACAGGTTGATGAAGGGTCATGGACTTAGCTTGAGAACAAAAACCAAAATATACCCCGAAAATTCCACAAGAGTATGAACAGAAAATATTATCTTCAATCGTTTTACTATTCAACATCGAAAGAAAACCAGTATGGTTTTAAGCCAAACAGAGACTGTGGACGAAACTCTTCTTACATTTGATGTGCAGAGTAACAGAACTGTTTCCATGAAAGATGTTAAAACTGTAAATATAAAGACAAATGGACATGAGAAAATGCACTACACTGTTGTTCTTTCATGTTACGCTGACTGTAATAAATTTAACCAATGATTATTTTCAAGCGCTAAACTATGCCAAAACCTTCTGAAATACGGTCAGGTGTTGTTGTCCAGAGTACATGACAAGGGTTGTATAGAGAACGCTGGTATGAAATTTTGGATTACCAGAATGTGGGAGACAACAAAAGGCGCTTTATTGAAAAAGGTGTCTCTTCTTGTTTTGTTCAGTCATTTGAAAAATTCTGTGAAAATGAAATTGAGACTTTGAAACACAGAGCGTGCTGTTATTCTGTGAGGACTTACTTTACAATTGCAACCTCTTGATGTCTCAATAAATAAACCATTTAAAGTGTATACGAGGGAGGGATGGAAAAAATGGATGACGGGTGAAACCCAGCATGAATTCACGCCGAAGGGAGCTTTATAACAACGTAGAGTCAAACAAGTAACAGTGAATAAAACAGTCGTGCTCTAGAGTGAGAGAAGACGTTATTGTTAAATCTTTTAAGAATTTTGGCACACGTAACGCTCTCTATGGCAGTGAAGACCATCATATATATGGACAACCACAAAGACGAAGAGAAGAAGAAGAAACTTTAGATGACGATTTTTCGGGGATTTTAAAGGTCTAGAGTGAGAGAAGACGTTATTGTTAAATCTTTTAAGAATTTTGGCACACGTAACGCTCTCTATGGCAGTGAAGACCGTCATATATATGGACAACCACAAAGACGAAGAGAAGAAGAAGAAACTTTAGATGACGATTTTTCAGAGATTTTAGAGGTCTGTTCGGCTTTATAGACTAAGAACACTTATTTTAGTCTGGCTTTGCGAACTAATAATAGAAATAGTTACAATTCGGTTTTTTAAAACTATTTAAAAACTAAGGGGTGGTTTGTAGTCCGTAGAGTCTTACAGTCCCTAAATTGCAATAGTGTGTCCAATCCCTCTTCCGGTGCACGTTCCTCGTGTTCGGAAGATGTTCAGCGAGACAAAATTGGAAAGTACAAAGTTGGTAGAACAAACAGCCAGCCCATTGCACCGCGGAACTGCGCTGTGTGTGTCCTGTTCCGGAAAACTCGCCTCAGCGTCACTCACGGCAAATGTGCCACACCCCTATCACGCCAAAGATCGTGTTTCAGAAGACGTGGCGCAAGCTATCGATCACTCAACGGTTCAACCGCATAAATGAATGTTGGACGTTTGAAGAACATATCTGTAACGACAGTGAGGCGAAATTTAGTGTGAATGGGCTATGGGAGCAGACGACCGATACGAGTGCCTTTGCTTATAGCGCGTCAACGTCTGCAGCGCTTCTTCTGCGCTGGTGAGCATCTCCCTTGGACCCTAGACGACTGGAAAACCGTGGCCTCGTCAAATGACTCCTGAGTTCAGTTGGTAATACCTAGTAGTAATGTTTGAGTGTGGCGCAGATCCCACGAAGTCATGGATCCAAGTTGTTAAGCAGGCACTGTGCAAAATATACTCTGAGAATCCCTCAAGAGTATCTTGAATCGCTTTATTATTTAACATAGAAAGAAAACCAGTATGTTGGTGGCTTCATGATGGTGTGCGGTGTATGTACAATGAATGACCTGGGTCCTCTGGTCCAACTGAATCGATCATTATTGACTAGAAATGGCTATGTCCGGTTACTCGGAGACTATTTGCAGCCACTCATTGATTCCATGTTCAAAAACAACGATTGAGATTTTTCTTTTGGGTGAAAATGCGTCATGTCGCCGGACCACAATTCCTTCTCATTGGTTTGAAGAACATTCTGGACAAAGACTGGAAAGTTGCACAGGTCACACCAATATTCAACAAAGGTAGTAGGAGTAATCGACTAAATTACAGGACCATATCATTAACGTAGATATGCAGCAGGACATTGGAAAAATATTCTGTTCAAAAATTGTGAATTACCTCAAAGAGAACGGTCTATCGACACATACTCAACACGGATTTAGAGAACATCGTTCTTGTGAAACACGGTTATCTCTATACTCGCACGAAGCTTTGAGTGCTATTGGCAAGGGATTTCAAATGCATTCCTGGATTTCAGGAAGGCTTTTGACACTGCACCACACAAGCGACTTGTAGTGCTTGTGGAATATCGTCTCAGTTATGTCACTGGATCCGTGATTTCCTGTCAGAGAGGTCACAATTTATAGTAACTGACGGAAAGTGGTCGAGTGAAACAGAAGAGATTTCTGACGTTCCCCAAGGTAGTGTTATAGCCCCTTTCCTGTTCCTTATTTATATAAACGATTTGGGAGACAATCTGAGCAGCCGTCTTACGTTGTTTCCAGATGACGCTGTCGTTTATCGACTAATAAAGTCATCAGAAGATCAAAACAAACTGCAAAACGATTTAGAAAAAATATCTTAATGGTGCGAAAAGTGGCAGTTGACCTTAAATAACGAAAAGTGTGAGGTCATCCACATGAGTGATAAAAGGAACGCGTTAAACTTCGTTGCCTTTTGTCTTTCAGTAAGTAAACAGTGTTTCGTCAAGTAGTCGATTCGCATACTGAACCATTGTGTACAATGCTGTAGTACGTCCACTACAAGATGAGACCGTAAGAGAAGAGAGTCGAACACAACATTACCAATTACTACGGCGGGAGAGAGCGCTAGGGCGTGATGTATGAGGAACAGTACCACCTCCTAGGAGGAAACCATGCGTCTTGAAACTGTGGCTGCTTGATACAGCGTGTATTAGACCACAGTCTCTGTAACAGTGTATAATTGAATAAATGGTATATAGCAAGGAAACCATGCCTTTCCGTATCCTCTCTTCGATCGGGCCCTAGAGTTTGTACACGGTGGAAAAGAACACTCTGTATATGCTGTGTTTTCCGCGGAACTAAGGGGCAGTGTGTGGGCTTCGTGGCGGTGAAAATGAGGATCAACGCGGCGCAGTAACTACCTGCTGGTGGGGCCCAGTATGGCGGCGGCGCTGAGGAGACTGCAGCAGAAGTCAGCCGGCTTAACGAAGAAGCAGCTGTCCCCGGGGCCCGCGCTGTGCAAATCATGGTTACGGGCCGCGGGCAACTCTGGCTGCGCCGCGGCTCCCCGCCTAATGCCTACCTGCGACCTGCGCGTCCAGCCAGCGGCACACGTGGCCCCGCCAGCGGAGCACAGCAGAGGGGTGGCTGGTGGGGGGAACGTGCTACATGCGCCAACAAGTTTGTGTCGCAGCACCGGGTTGTCACTTCGTACACTGCTGGTCAAAAGTTCTCGATTACATAGCACCACTATCGATTTGTGGCTAAAAACAAGGGTTCAGTTTTTATTATTGTGGTGTGCGTACTGTAAGACCTTCGGTACACACACCATCAGATTATTTGACTTGTCGCTCTAACGAAGTAGGCGAGTGTCAGCAATATGTCTCGTGGTCTTATCGTGGCGTGTTTATCTTCTGCCGTTAGGTCAGACGATAGAAATGCCACTTGCACGCTTAGAGTAGCAGATTGACGGTGACCAACTTTAAACAGAACTTGATTAATTTTCACACACATTTATTAAAAAAGTAAAAAGCATAGAAATAACCTAACTTTGATCTGGATGCTATGTACAATTGACAATCTGAAGTTCCTTTGGTCTTGGTATGTTAATCATATTCCCACATATCTCTGATACTTGACAAAGTGTCTATAGATTTATCTTCATGGCTATGTACAGGAATATGATAATCTTATTAGGCGCAGACTGAAACTTGACTGCAGACTAATGCAGACTGATCCAGACTGACCAATCAGAGGTCTGTACACTCGTTATAATACCTCGCGCGTTCAGGTATCACTGCGCGAGTGTGATCCGCGAGGAGAAAACGTTCTACGTTAGCAGCAATCTCATTGGCTGCGTTACATATTAATATGCGGTTCGGAGGAAGCAGAATTTCGTCCATCTCTAAGACAGCGCCATCTCGTAGTGCGGAGACGGATGTGCTTAGCGGGGCGCGCTCTAGTGGGAAAGTTGTGTACGCGCTGACTACGCGGAACTATGTACACAACAATTATTCTATCATACGCTAACACGAATTCTTTACAGACGAATGGAAAAACTGGTAGAAGCCGACCTCGGGGAAGGTCAGTTTGGATTTCGTAGAAATGTTGGAAAACGTGAGGCAATACTGACCCTCCGACTTAGCTTAGAAGCTAGATTAAGAAAAGGCAAGCCTACGTTTCTAGCATTTGTAGACTTACAGAAAGCTTTTGATAATGTTGACTGGAACACTCAAATTCTGAAGGTGGCAGGGGTAAAATACAGGGAGCGAAAGGAAAGGCTATTTACAATTAGTACAGAAACCAGGTGGCAGTTATAAGAGTCGAGGGGTACGAAAGGGAAGCAGTAGTTGGGAAGGGAGTGAGACAGGGTTGTAGCCTATCCCTGATGTTATTCAATCTGTATATTGAGCAAACAGTAAAGGAAACAAAAGAAAAATTTGGAGTAGGTGTTAAAATCCATGGACAAGAAATTAAAACTTTCACGTTCGCCGATGACATCGTAATTCTGTTAGAGACAGCAAAGGAGTTCTGCTATTTGGGGAGCAAAATAACTGATGATGGTCGAAGTGGAGAGCATGTAAAATGTAGACTGGCAATGGCAAGGAAAGCGTTTCTGAAGAAGAAAAATTTGTTAACGTCGAGTATAGATTTAAATGTCAGGAAGTCGTTTCTGAAAATTTTTGTATGGGGTGTAGCCATGTATGGAAGTGAAACATGGACGATACATAGTTTAGACAACAAGAGAATAGAGGCTTTCGAAATGCGGTGCTACAGAAGAATGCTGAAGGTTAGATGGGTAGATCACATAACTAGTGAGGAGGTATTGAATAGAATTGGGGAGATGAGAAATTTGTAGTACGACTTGACTAGAAGAAGGGATCGCTTGGTAGGATATATACTGAGGCATCAAGGGATCACCAATTTAGTATTGGAAGGCAGCGCGGAGGGTAAAAATCGTAGAGGGAGACAGGGAAATGAATACACGAAACAGATTCACAACGATGTAGGTACTGGGATGTGAAGAATCTTCCACAGGATAGAGTAGCATGGAGAGCTGCATCAAACCAGTCTCTGGACTGAAGACCACAACAACAACATATCCCCGGTATGAAAACAAAACAAGTATGGACACGTAAAGGTGCCCGCATCTCGTGGTCGTGCGGTAGCGTTCTCGCTTCCCACGCCCGGGTTCCCGGGTTCGATTCCCGGCGGGGTCAGGGATTTTCTCTGCCTCGTGATGGCTGGGTGTTGTGTGCTGTCTTTAGGTTAGTTAGGTTTAAGTAGTTCTAAGTTCTAGGGGACTGATGACCATAGATGTTAAGTCCCATAGTGCTCAGAGCCATTTTTGAACACGTAAAGGTTATCCACGCACAGGAGTGCTGATGAGTATGCACAACCACCTAATACGGTTCCATTCGAATATTCTTCAGCCCTTTAGCTGTTTGTGTAGCCATCAGTTCCATTAATTTATAATACGTTGTGCTCACCTACAATGTGTTTATACACCTGATCAGGTTCATGCCATAGTACCTCCTAATGGAACGAAATCAGAAGATTGGGATCTAAAAAACTACTGTAACATTAGGTCTGCACCAGGAAGGCTGTTCCAGTAAGACAATAGCGACAAAAGCTGGAGTAGCATAATGTATACGTCGCAGGATTCCACCAAACTTGGTGCCAACGCTTTGTTCGCGATCTGAATGACCCCGAGTAAAATAATAAAAGGAGGATTAGATTATATTTGTACAGATTAAAGTCAGGGGACTCGTGCTGTATTTGAAATTCACGAGCAGCTCCAGTATCTGTCTAAACACTGCAACACCTTTTCAGAAACAAGGATTACAGGCGTGCACTTCGGCCAAAAAACCTATATTACTACTATTATTATTACGTGCGATTACACCCTGTTGGATCACGCAGAGCTTCTTGATTATTTTTCCTTTTTTTCCACACTACTCTTTTTTTCCGCATGGTACCTCTTCCTTCCCTCTGTCCATTTTCTTCCTGCTTTCTGCGGAACTTCATTCTCTGACTTCCCACCTGTCGACGTTCTGCTTAAATATCTTTCTGTCCAAAATATCTGGATAATTTATCTGAGCTTTTTGTAGCTCCTTTTTGATCTCCTGTATCCAGGGCACAGTTTTAATTCTTTCTATGTATTTAAGAATTTTGTGCGTAAGCCTTGTTTTGGGAAGCCTACAGACGTGCCCATAAAATTTTAATAGCCTTTTTCTAATGTCACCTGCAAAGTTGGACAATTTCTCAGTTGTTTGACGAGATTGTAGTCTATAGCCCTCTACTGTTTTCTTTGGCCCTTGTATCTTTATGATGATTATACTTTCTCCCTTTGATAAGTTTTAGAGGTCACATGTTGTGTGGACTGTCAGACTTTCACTGGCACACAGACTTCAGGTTTTAAACTGTATTATGGTGTAAAAATTTAATGTTTTCGGAGAAGCATTTTTAATGTACACCTTGGAGTTTTTTCCACAGGCTTTCTTTAGTTTTTGGACGCGAATGTTTTGTGCTATTTTTTTCTCTCCCTGTAGGTTGAAGGACTTTACCTAAGTATTTAAAATATGGGACTCTGTTGAGATGAACGTATTTTGTAGTCATGTTTTGGGTCTGTTTTTTTGGCGATGAATTCAGACTTTAGGAAAGATATTTGCAGACCAACTTTCACTGCACATCCCTTAAGGATATCAACCTGTTCGATTGCGGATATCAACCGCTACTAAGGCTAAATATGAAATTCTTATGTCATCCTTGACTCGCCCCATCTGTATAGGTTTCCAGCAGTTTTTATTCTTGAATTCCTTTCCCCATTCGCGGATGGTGTTGTCCAGCTCAAGGTTCAATAGGAGAGGAGACAGACCATCTCCTCGTCGGACGCCAGTTTTGATCTGGAAGGGCTCTGATATTTCACCCATGAATTTCACCTTGGTGGCAGTATCGGTCAATGTTTCTTTGACGAGGCTAAGGATTCTTGAATTTAACCCTTGTCAGTCAACAGGGTAGTATGCCTTTTTAAAGTCAACAAACGCGCAAATTATTGGGCTCTTTCTGTCTGCTTTGTATTTTAGCACGGTCTTTAGATTGAAAATTTGTTCTGTACAGGATCTACTGGGGCGAAAGCCACCTTGGTGTCCACCAATTTTGTTTTCCAGTTGCTCTTGTGCTCTTTGAAGAAGACAGGCTGATAAAACTTTGTATGCGACATGAAGTAGGGATATGTCTTGATAATTATTTACATCAGATTTGTCTTCTTTTTTGTGTAACGGATGAATAAGCGTACATTTCCATTCCTGGGGTAATTTTTCTGTCTCCTAAATATCTCCAATGATTTGGGTTTACTCTCTGAGAGAATTTGGTCCTACAGTTTTCAGTAGCTCAGCAATAATCCCATCTGAACCAGATGTTCTATTGTGTTTTAGTTTATTAATATGTTTGTGAATTTCTTCTTGTGTTGATGGGGATGATTCAGGGTGAGTGTAAGTAGGTCTTTCCTTGGGGAATCTCGAATTTGGTTCCTGGCAGTTAAGGAGTGTTCAAAAATAATGTACCAGTTCCTTACAGTTTTCCTGGTTAACGAGTACATAAATTTTGTGGACTGCATCGGCGAACTTTCTCTGCAAAAAATATGTAAAAATCTCGTGTATTGTAGTTGCAGAAGTTCTCTTGCATTAAGTTCAGTTGATTTTTCAGGTTTTTTTGGTCTGCTTAATGATTTTCCTAGTTTCATAAAAGTATTGAAGATTTTCTGGTGTTTTCTTTCTGTTTTTTGTTTCTCCAAAGCTGTATCAAACTGTGTATTCCACCATGGATGTTTTGTGTTTTTCTTCAGAGGGACTAAATCTTCAGCTTTCTGGATTATTTTACTGTGAAATTTTTCCCAAGTTTTCTGCCTCTACTTTTTCCAGTTCTTCTGCATGCTTTGTTTCTTTGATTATTTTGGTGTCGAATTTCTGTTGGTGCGCTTTCTTGCGGTGGACTCTCATTGGGATAAATTTTATTTTTATCCGTGTTAGATAGTGATATGAATCAGTATTTGCACGTCTACTTGTATGTCATGAACTTACTTCTGTAGAGGATACGATTTGGCAACATGATCAAACTGATGTTCACCGAGCTCTTTTATTGGGGATCTCCAGGTCTTTATTACTCAAACAAAGTGAAATGAAAAGTTTACAACGGGCAAAACAATATGATAAAGGGAGCGCGCAGCGATTGTCCAAGGTGTTTTTCACGGACGAATCCACGGCGGGATGTGACCGTCACATGTTTTTTCGTCGATCTAGTGGAGAACGTATGAAGGGTCAGACTACGACGCCAATGGCAAAACAAGGTGGAGAGTCGCCCATGGCGTGGGCGTGTTTTGTTGATCATAATTTCGGTGACCTAGTGAGGATTAATGGAACAAAAAAGATGACGGCATATCGTAGGATACGGATGAGCAATGCAGGTTTATCTGGCAAGAGACTTATTGATTGGTGGTTTTTTCCCAAATATGCCTCTAAATTGTGCTGAGTGTAACGCAATACAAAAGGTAAATGTGGGGAACTGGAGAAGGTGATGTGGCCGCATCAGTCACCTGGCTTCAATCCCATTCAACCCTTACGTTCAAATGGCTCTGAGCACTATGGGACTTAACATCTGAGGTCATCAGTCAGCTAGAACTTTGTACTAGTTAAACCTAACGACATCACACACATCCATGCCCGAGGCAGGATTCGAACTTGCGGCCGTAGCGTTTGCGCGAGTCCAGACTGAAGCGCCGAGAACCGCGCGGCCATCCCGGCCGGCAACCCTTGCGTAATGAACTAGAGGGAGGTAATAAAAATAAGGTCATCTAATGATGAAGAACCACGGAAGAACTTATAGACGATCTGGGCAGTAGAAATGGCGCAAAATTTTATCTCCATAATGCGAAGAGTCTATGCATCTGTTATGGGTCAAAGTTTGGATACCTTGAAGAGGTTAATAAACCCTATTGTTTTGTACTAAATGGTAGAGAGACAGAAAATATTTATTTTATTGGTTTTTTGAGCCTGTGCGATGTGTTTGTACATTTAAATAAACTATATAGTCTTCATAATGAGTGGTCGACAACTTTTGAAAGGTAGTGTAAAAGCAACAGATACGTCAGTCTGCAGCAGTGGCGCCACTAGGCTTACTATTACCAGACCGAGCTACAAGAAAGAGACAAGCGCAGTACTGGGACCAAGAAGGCGAGTATACTAAAATAAAGAGACCCTAGGTAGGAGAGTCACGTCAAAAGAGGAACTAACGGCATACCCTGGTGTACAGACTCGGGTAAGTAGGTGTTACGTTTTAAGGTCCGCCATAATTTCAGCGGTGGGGAAAGTAGCGCATACGCAATGGTTGATCTACTTTCGTTATTGGTTGTCATTTCAGTAATCATGGAGCCCTGGTCAATTGAACAACGCGTCTTTGTGTAAGACACCTTTGTTGCAACTGATCATTCGACATTACAGACGCAGCGAAGATTTCGAATTCAGTTCATTGTTGGTCGACGCGGTGCTGTTCCGTCTCGTGCAACAATAAAAAGTGGGTCAACGACTTCAGAAGGAGAGGGACGATGATGATACCTGTAACAACACGGGGAGGTATTCAGAATATTAGAACACCAGAAAACATCGAGAAACTTCGACAAGCTATTGAGGCGAGCCGTCGGCGTTCAGCAGTACGACGTGCTCCCTCTCTGCGCATTTCATACAGGTCACCGAGCGAGGTGGCGCAGTGGTTAGCGCACTGGACTCGCATTAGTGTTCAGACCCGCATCCGGCTACCCTGATGTGTATTTTCCGTCAATATCGTAAATCGCTTCGGGAAAATCCCGGTCTAAGGCTCTACAGTCATGGACTGTGCGGCTGGTCTCGGCGGAGGATCGAGTCCTCCCTCGGGCATGGGTGTGTGTGTTTGTCCTTTGGATAATTTAGGTTAAGTAGTGTGTAAGCTTAGGGACTGATGACCTTAGCAGTTCAGTCCCATACGACTTCACACACATTTGAACATTTTTTTTGAAAATCCGGGGATGTTTACCTTGAAACGGCACGGCCGACTTCCTCCCCATCTTTCCCAAATCCGATGGGACCGATGACCTTGCTATTTTGTCCCCTCCCCGAAATCAACGAACAGACCATCAGACAGGTCAGTTCAAAAATGGTTTAAATGGCTCTGAGCACTATGGGACTTAACATCTGAGGTTATCAGTCCCCTAGACTTAGAACTACTTAAACCTAACTAACCTAAGGACATCACACACATCCATGCCCGAGACAGGATTCGAACCTGCGACCGGAGCAGCAGCGTGGTTCCGGACTGAAGCGCCTAGAACCGCTCGACCATAGCGGCCGGCCAGGTGAGTTCACCGAATTTTGCAATTTGAGCTTCACTATCATCCTTTCAAATTAGTGGTGGTTCAACAACTGCACCAAAGTGGTTATGTACGGTGGTATATGTTTGCAGAAATGATGCTCTGAACTGTATTCTGATAATGAGTCATGAGGCTCGTTTTCACTTATCGGGTGCTGTGAACAAACAAAATTTACGGAACTGGTGGGAAAATAATTCACGGCAGGCACACCGCGAGAGCCACTTACCTCACGACACTGTGAGAATTTTTAATGCAAGAATTGTGAATATACTGGACTGACCTCAATGATTTTTGGTTTCAACAAGATGAGGCTACTTCCCACACTTGAACGCCCCTCGCATCTGTAAAGGAAGATTTCTCAGGTCGTCTCATTTCCTTGCGCGGGGATGTGGAGTGGCCTCCTCGATATCCAGATCTTCCTCCGTCCGATCATTCCTTATGGGGCACCTGAAATCTCGACTTTACATTGAAAAACCACGGAGTTTCGAAGATCTTTTACAAGTCATTACTCGAGAAATTTCCAGAAATACCCCTTCCTGCCTTCCAATACTAAATTGGTGATCCCTTGATGCCTCAGAATATGTCCTACCAATCGATCCCTTCTTCTAGTCAAGTTGCGCCACAAGCTCCTCTTCTCCCCAATTCTATTCAATACCTCCTCATTAGTTATGTGATCTACCCATCTACTCTTCAGCATTCTTCTGTAGCACCACATTTCGAAAGCTTCTATTCTCTTCTTGTCTAAACTATTTATCGTCCACGTTTCACTTCCATACATGGCTACACCCCATACAAAAATTTTCACAAACGACTTCCTGACATTTAAATCTATACTCGACGTTAACAAATTTTTCTTCTTCAGAAACGCTTTCCTTGCCATTGCCAGTCTACATTTTATATGCTCTCTACTTCGACCAATATCAGTTATTTTGCTCCCCAAATAGTAAAACTCCTTTCTTACTTTAAGTGTCTCATTTCCTAGTGTAATTCCCTCAGCATCACCCGACTTAATTCGACTACATTCCATTGTCCTCGTCAAGCTTTTGTTGATGTTCGTCTTATACCCTCATTTCAAGACACTTTCCATTCCGTTCAACTGCTCTTCCAAGTCCTTTGCTGTCTCTGACAGATTTACAATGTCATCGGCGAACCTCAAAGATTTTATTTCTTCTCCATGTATTTCAATTCCTACTCCGAATTTTTCTTTTGTTTCCTTTACTGCTTGCTCAATATACAGATTGAATAACATCGGGGAGAGGCTACAACCCTGTCTCACTCCTTTCCCAACCACTGCTTCCCTTTCATACCCTTCGATTCTTACTACTGCCATCTGGTTTCTGTACAAATTGTAAATAGCCCTTCGCTCCCTGTATTTTACCCCTGCAACCTTCAGAATTTTTGAAAGAGAGTATTCTAATCAACATTGTCCAAAGCTTTCTCTAAGTCTACAAATGCTAGAAACGTAGGTTTGCCTTTCCTTAATATTTCTTCTAAGATAAGTCGTAGGGTCAGTATTGCCTCATGTGTTCCAACATTTCTACGGAACCCAAACTGATCTCCCCCGAGGTGCGCTTCTATCAGTTTTTCCATTCGTCTGTAAAGAATTTGCGTTAGTATTTTGCAACTTCGATTTATTAAACTGATAGTACAGTAATTTTCACATCTGTCAACCCCTGCTTTCTTTGGGATTGGAATTATTATATTCTTCTTGAAGTCTGAGGGTATTTCGCTTGTCTCATACATCTTGCTAACCAGATGGTAGAGTTTTGTCAAGACTGGCTCTCCCAAGGCTGTCAGTAGTTCTAATGGAATGTTGTCTACTCCGGGGGCCTTGTTTCGACTCAGGTCTTTCAGTGCTCTGTCAAACTCTTCACGCAGTATCGTATCTCCCATTTCATCTTCATCTATATCCTCTTCCATTTCCATAATATTGTCCTCAAGTACATCGCCCTTGTATATACCCTCTATATACTCCTTCCACCATTCAGATTTCCCTTCTTTGCTTAGAACTTGGTTTCCATCAAAGCTCTTGATATTCATGCAAGTGGTTCTCCTTTTTCCAAAGGTTTTGTTTAATTTTCCTGTTGGCAGTATCAATCTTACCCCTAGTGAGATAAGCCTCTACATCCTTACATTTGTCCTCTAGCCATCCCTGCTTAGCAATTTTGCACTTCCTATCGATCTCATTTTTGAGACGTTTTTATTCCTTTTTGCCTGCTTCATTTACTGCATTTTTATATTTTCTCCTTTCATCAATTAAATTCAATATTTCATCTGTTACCCAAGGGTTTCTACTAGCCCTCGTCTTTTTACCTATTTGATCCTCTGCTGCCTTCACTATTTCATCCCTCAAAGCTACCCATTCTTCTTCTACTGTATTTCTTTCCCCCATTCCTGTCAATTGTTCCCTTATGTTCTCCCTGAAACTATGTACAACCTTTGGTTTAGTAAGTTTATCCAGGTCCCATCTCCTAAAATTCACATCTTTTTCCAGGTTCTTCAATTTTAATCTACAGTTCTTAACCAATAGATTGTGGACAGAGTCCACATCTGCTCCTGGAAATGTCTTACAATTTAAAACCTGGTTCCTAAATCTGTCTTACCATTATATAATCTATCTGATACCTTTTAGTATCTCCAGGGTTCTTCCATGTATACAACCTTCTTTCATGATTCTTAAACCAAGTGTTAGCTATGGTTATGTTATGCTCTGCGCAAAATTCTTCCAGGCGGCTTCCTCTTCCATTTCTTACCCCCAATCCATATTCACCTACTATGTTTCCTTCTCTCCCTTTTCCTACTCTTGAATTCCAGTCACCCATGACTATTAAATTTTCGTCTCCCTTAACTACCTGAATAATTTCTTTTATCTCATAATACATTTCATCAATTTCTTCGTCATCTGCAGAGCTAGTTGACATATAAACTGGTACTACTGTAGTAGACATGGGCTTCGTGTCTATCTTGGCTACAATAACGCGTTCACTATGCTGTTTGTAGTAGCTTACCCGAACTCCTATTTTTTTATTCAATATTAAAACTGCTTCTGCATTACCCCTATTTGACTTTGTATTTATAATCCTGTATTCACCTGACCAAAAGTCTTGTTCCTCCTACCACCGAACTTCACTAATTCCCACTATATCTACCTTTAACCTATCCATTTCCGTTTTTAAATTTTCTAACCAACCTGCCCGATTAAGGGATCTGACATTCCACACTCCGATCCGTAGATCGGCAGTTTTCTTTCCCCTGATAACAACGTCCTCTTGAGTACTCCCCGCCCGGAGATCCGAATGGGGGACTATTTTACCTCCGGAATATTTTACCCAAGAGGACCCCATAATCATTTAATCATACAGTACAGCTGCATGCCCTCGGGAAAAATTACGGCTGTAGTTTCCCCTTGCTTTCAGCCGTTCGCAGTACCAGAACAGCAATGCAATTTTGGTTAGTGTTACAGGGCCAGATCAGTCAATCATCCAGACTGTTGCCTCTGCAACTACTGGAAAGGCTGCTGCCCCTCTTCAGGAACCACACGTTTGTCTGGCCTCTCAACAGATACCCCTCCGTTGTGGTTGTACCTACGGTACAGCTATCTGTGTCGTTGAGGCACGAAAGCCTCCCCACCAACAGCAAGGTCCATGGTTCATAGAGGGGGGGGTCCAAATTTAGTATTTTATTTTAAAACTGTTTCTTTCTGCTATTTCCGATTCTTGCTAAATCTTTTCTTACTTCTGTAATCCATGCTATTGCGAATTTCTTCTTCCAGAAATATAGGAGTATTAGTTTTGTTAATTTCCATCCATTCAGCAAAGGTATCCGAAAAAAGTGAATCTTCGTTTGGCCATTACTTCAGATATTTTCTCTATATTTTTGTACGTCTCCTTATTACTGCAAATTTTCCAACTATCTGCAGTTTGTATTGCATCCATTATTTTTCTAAGAATCCTTCTTTCCAGTACCTCTAGTTTGTCCATCTTATAGTTCATGCTTAGATATTCAGATCCACATGAACATTCTGGTCGTAGCATTGTGGTGTAGTGTTTTAGTTTTGCTTTTCTAGATATACATTTCTTGTTGCAAATATTTTTGGTCAGACAATATGCTGTTCCCATTTTGTAATTCTTATATCTATTGCAGATTTTTCTAGTCCATTGTGTTGTATAGTTTCTCCAAGATATTCAAATTTATCTACTTGCTCTATTTTACTTATTTGTGTTTCTATGAATTTTGGCGCATTTTTTATGTTTATCATGAATTTTGTTTTTTCAGGTGAAATTTTTAGACGAGTTCTGTTGACTATTTTCCCCAGGAGGTTTATTTGAATAACTGCTTCCGTTAAGTTTCCTGAAAGTATTGAAAAATCATCCGCAAAAGCCAAGCAGTTTATCTTAATTCCATTTGTTTTCCTTCCTTGAGTTACTGGTTGACTTTTGTGATTTTTTAGCTCCGAATTACAGATCCTTACAATTTTTTCTAGAACACAATTAAACAGTAAAGGTGATAAACCATCACCTTGTCTAACACCAGTTTTTATTTCAAGTGGCTGAGACACTTCTCCCATAAATTTGACTTTAGATATGGTACCTATTAGTGTTTCACGAATTATATTTGCTAATTTTGATCTAACAGCAAAGTCTCTAATGACTTTATCTATTGCTTCTCTGTCTATACAATCAAATGCTTTCTTGAAATTAATAAATGACGCTATTATTGGTTTGCTGGTTAACATTTTATGGCAAATTATTGGCTTTAAGCTAAAAATATGTTCTATACAGGAACTTCCATTTCGAAAACTACAGAGATATTCTCCCAGTTGTTTGTCTAAAGTATTTATTTAAAATTATTTATTATTTATTAAACATTTTGTTTTGAAAAATATAGCACCTCCCTGCCGTACACCTTATTGTGGAAATAAATCTGAGGTAAGCTAGAAACAGGTAGGAGAACCTACCATTTCCTTCCTAACGTAACAGAATATCTTACTCCTCTCCGATCAAGGGTGCAATACACTAAGTGTCGCGACATGATGCATACCTACGCTCCTTATCGATAATACACCGACGAACCAGACGCTTGCGCATGTGGAGCAATCCTTCCATGAACTATTTTTTTCATACTTTGTAAATTATATATTTCATATGTAGCCCTCATTCATTTAATTAGACATTTGTTTGAACAAATATAGTTAGATGACGGATACAGATGGATCATTAAGCGTCAAAGGTGTACATGTCAAGTGAATTCGACCGTGAACTTAATTATAAGAAAAGGCAGTTAGGCTTGGGTACATTTTACGCGTTTACCATTATTATTTGTGTAGCGAAAAATGTTCCAAAATCATCTGATAATGTCAAGGTATCTCGAAAGGAAATGAAATGAGGAGGGAGCGAGCTCACACAAATTACATGCAGAGGTATGCTAAGTCCAGATCTCAAAGGAATTCATACAAACACTTCATGATGCAGCCATATAAAAATCTCAAGCTCTTAGAAATCTGTGATGAGGGTCTCCTGAAGCTTGTGAAACGCAGTCGGTATAAACTGGAAGATCCACAACTTGCCCATGCCCTACACAATGAAATACACACACAGTCAAGAATACTCTAAATGAAACTTTAAGAAATTTCGGATTAGTGATTTTCAAAAGAAACTGAAATACAAGTTCTTAATGAATACATAAGCTGTCAAAACCTACTGCTGACGGAATTCGAAGTTTACAAGAGGAAAAAGGTAGCTACTCTGAATGTCTTCTGTCAGATATAATGAGAATGCAAAGAATGCTAAGTAACTTGCGAACGGATTCACCTAAACATTGTGGGATGCTGATGGAAATCTTAATAGCCGTTCTGAGGGACAATACTAAAAGCAAAGGATGGCTTATTAGCATCAGCATCTTATCCCGTTTTGAAACTGATCTGAGTGCTAAAGGCTAGCACAGAATACGTTAAGTAAATGTTTACTTCAGAAGTGCGGAAGACGAAACACGAAGAAAAAGGTGGGAAGCTATCGCAATATTCTGACGAAAAAAGATATTATATGTCCGTTGACGACTGTGACTCCTTGTAGCCAGTGATAGTGTCAACACTACACAATTATTTAGATTCCTTGAACACATACCCAACTGTAAACAAAATTCCTTAACTTTAGTAATTGTTTATGGAGTTGTGTTCCTGTTGAATGACCATTTTCCTTTGGACGAATAATAATGGGGTAACACAGGCACAACATGAGATATGACGTGATTAAAAGATCTTTTTTTAGTCATCAATCTGCTGACTGGTTTCATACATCCCGCCCCGAATTTCTAGCCTGTACCAGCCTCTTCATCTCAAACAAGCGCTTGCAGCCTGCATCCTCAATTATCTGCTGGATGTATTCCAGTCTCTGTCTTCCTCTACAGTTTTTGCTCTCTGCAGCTCCTTCTGGGCAGTCAGTCCCTGATGTCTTAACAGATGTCTTATCATCCTGTCCCTTCACCTTGTCAGTATTTTCCATATTTTCCTTTCCTCTCCGGTTCTGCGTAGAACCTCCTCATTCCTTACCTTATCAGTCCACCTAATTTTAAAATGGTTCAAATGGCTCTGAGCACTATGGGTCTCAACATCTGAGGTCATCAGTCCCCTAGAACTTAGAACTACTTAAATCTAACTAACCTAACGACATCACGCAAATCCATGCCCGACGCAGGATTCGAACCTGCGACCGTAGCAGTCGCACGGTTCCGGATTGAAACGCCTAGAAGCGCTCTGCCACCGCGGCCGGCTCACCTAATTTTAAACATTCGTCTGTAGCACCACAACTCAAATGCTTCGAGTTTTTCTATTCCGGTGTCCCACAGTCTATGTTTCACTACCATACAATGTGGTGCTGCAGGCGTATATTCTCAGAAATTTCTTCCTCCAATTAAGGCCTATATTTGTTACTAGTAGACTTCTCTTGACCAGGAATGCCCTTTTTGCTAGTGCAAGTCTGTTTTTGATGTCCTCCTTGCTCCGTCCGTCATGGGTTATCTAGGCAGCAGAATTCCTTAACTTCATCTACTTCGTGACCATCCATACTGATGTTAAGTGTCTCGTTGTTCTCGTTTCTGCTATTTCTCGCTACTTTCGTCTTTCTTCGATTTACTCTCAATCCATATTCTCATTAGACTGTCCAATCCATTCAGCAGATCGTGTAATTCTTCTTCACTTTCACTCAGGTTAGCAAGTGCTTTTCGACAATTTTCTACTCAGGACTGCAGCTCGTTGTCTGTGTCAAAATATTATCTTCGTAGCCAGTGGTTCAGATGAGCAGAGATGAACCTCAGGGGTAGCCCATTATGGGCTGTATTTTGGGTGATCAAACATTTCCCATCGAAAACGCTGCAGGAGTTTCTTCATTGCCCCTGCAGAGTGCGGTCGAGAATTGTCGTGTAGAACGAACTGCATGACAGTTATGTTATGTGGACTGCACAGCTTCAGGCGAAATCTTTCTCCAGGCACTCATACTTGGCGGCAGACGCTAATTTCTAGCCATCTTTACGTTCTCACTGTGAGCTCAGAACTGAAAAGAGCGACATGATGCGATCGACAGGAGTACTAGACACAGTTCCTAACGCATTCGTGCAAAACTTCATCACATTTTCGCTGTATTTTCAATTTCGCGACCAATCGTTCCTTACTTTCCGAATAACCCTCGTACTTTTAATAAACTATTTCACTCATCTCTGAGTGTAGTCTGGCGTAATACAGTGTACAATAGAATTATAAATTGTAAAATCTGAAAGACATGCAGGATGGCATGAATTATAGTACAGAAGCAGTTGTAAGTGCCTCCTGGAGTTAGGATAAGTATACAGGGTGAAAAGTATTTAAACCGACAAACTCTGGGAGGTTGTAGGGGACATCAAATCAAATATTCTTCCCTAAGGTCATTTTTTCCTATGAGGAGTATTTAAACCGGTAGAGGAAGATTTCTCTGGCGGAAAATTAATTAAACCAACAAACATCTTTCCATTTTTTATGACCCAGAGACAACACATTAACTCAACTCAATTTCAATTACGGGAGATTTTCAAAAATGCCTCCATTGACACGTAAACAAAGGTTACACCGTCGGATCATGTTCTGTCTGACACGGGCAAAAATCCCAGGAGTATCCTTGATTGTTCCTGCTGCTGCTACTATCCAGGCAACCAAATCCTCTTCTGATGCAACAGGAGATACGTAAACAAGGTTGTGCATCTCTCCCCACACAAAAAATTCCAGAGGGGACATATCTGGGGATCGATATGTCCAGGTTTCTGGGAACCGTCGGTCCAGGAATCGACGCACACGATGACTGAAACGTGCCTGCGCCCGTCATGTTGGAACCACATGCGTTGTCTTGAAGGGAGCGGGACGTCTTCCAGCTATTCTGGCAATGCTCTGGCGAGAAAATTGTAATAGTGCCTGACATTTAACGGCCTAGGTAGCAGATTCGGCCCGATTAAACAGTCCCCAACAACACCGACCCACATATTAACGAAGAACGCACTTGATAAGCGCTAGTAACTGTGGCATGTGGGTTATCCTCACTTCAAACATGCGAATTGTGCATTTTGAAGACTCCATCACGCCCGAACGTTGCTTCATCGGTAAGCAACACAGAGGATGGAAATGTAGGATGCATTTCACACTGTTCCAGGTACCACTGCGAAAACCGTGTTCTGGGTGGATAATCAACCGGTTCCAGGTTGTGGACACGCTGTAAATGAGATGGACGTAACAATTGCTCTCGAAGGACTGTTCTTACATGCGTGTGATTCGTCCCCATGTTACGTCAATTGTACGAGTGCTGATTGAAGGATCCCACTCCATATGCAGCAAGACAGCTTCCTCAAGTTGCAGTGTTCTTACCGTGCGACGGCGTCCTTGTCCAGGTAATCTGCTGAATGAGCCGGTCTCACACAGACGTTGGTACACAGCAGGAAAGGTCGTATGATGCGGGATACGGCGATTAGGATATTGTTGATAAACCCGCTGTGCAGCTCGTCCGTTGTGGTGCGCTACGTAGTACGCACCAACCAAATCAGTGTACCCAGAATGAGATTTTCACTCTGCAGCGGAGTGTGCGCTGATACGAAACTTCCTGGCAGATTAAAACTCTGTGCCAGACCGAGACTCGAACTCGCAGGAGAGCTTCTGTAAAGTTTGTAAGGTATGAGACGAGGTACTGGCAGAAGTAAAGCTGTGAGGACGAGGCGTGAGTCGTGCTTGGGTAGCTCAGTTGGTAGAGCACTTGCCCGCGAAAGGCAAAGGTCACGGGTTCGAGTCTCGGTACGGCACACAGTTTTAATCTGCCAGGAAGTTTCATATCAGTGTATTCACTCCAGGTGTATCTCTCCAATAGTAAACAGAGACAATGCACTACTACACTGGAGGACAGCAGTTGCCTACAACTGAAGAGAGTAATACGCCCCCTAACAACCGAAGATCGTAATAAATCCTCTTAAAACTGAAGAGCGTAAATCGGCCTCCACTGGTTTAAATAACACTCGTAGGAAAAAATGACATTAGGGAAAAATATTTGTTTTGATGTCCCCCAACAACCTCCCACAGTTTGTCGGTTTAAATACTTTTCACCCTGTACATCTGTGCGTTAGGCACCCAAATAGCGTATATTTTGTTTTCTGTTTACGTACTTTATGTTGATATTTTTCCTCTAAAACACTATAACGCTCTGTCTTACATTTGTAATTTTGCGTTCAATAGTTATGTTATGTGCAGTGGGCCGTGGCGGGCCGGCCAGTAGTATCTCTGACATGAGTACGATCGATTTCCTAGTACGGAAGTTTGTGTTGGGGCTTGGGCCGGCTGGGGATATAAAAGTGTGCCAACCGCGAGTAAGGGGAACAACGCTTTGAGAACGGAAGGCGACGGTGAGCGAGTCGGCGGTTGGCTGGCGGGTAGAAGCGAAGACGGCGTGCCTGAGGCCTGGCGGCGGTTATCACGTGGTTATACTGGAGGCGGCGGGAGGTGGCCGCCGCTGTGCATTCTCCGGCAACCTCGTGAGCTGTGGATGTGCCCGCTTCCTTGCAGGGAAACGCTGTTAAGGTCTTGCGAAGTGATAGTCTGACATCTTCGCAAACCGCCCCAGCATCAAGACACCCAGTTAATTACTATAATTACTAAGAACGCTTTGTTAACTGTGATTATGCTCGCTCTTGGTACAGTGAGACGTTGCAAAATGAGTGATGTTATGTTTCATTTGATGCGTCTTACTAAGCATATGCTCTGCTTCGAATAATATTGATCTATTTGCAGAATGTTAGTTCATTACCTATTATTAGTACGTGTTTAATTTGCTTACGATATCGGTTAATCCATGTCAATATCTCCTCTGCGGGAAATCTGAGTTTTTATTTCTAAAGGTTACCGTGTTGAGCTCTGCAGGTCCACTTAAGGTGGCCAATGTTTGTGTCATTAAGTTCTGGTGAGCGTCGGTTCTCGTGAGCCAGTTCATTTCCCACTCTTGGCGTTTATCAGGTACTGTTTCACTTAAGCAAAGGACTTGCGAGTGAAATTAGTTGTTGTTGAGGCTTGATTTTATAGTGTCAATTTATTAGTCAGTCTTGAATGTTAAAGCTAAGAAAAGATTTTTGACCCCCTGTTGTCGGGTGTGGTCTTCGTTTCAGTGAGCTGAGGCAGCGGGCAACCGAAGCGCAGAGCTTGGCTTAAGGGTAGTGGACTTCGCCTGAGCTCGCGTGTTCCCCTTCGGTAGCGTTTGCTGGGTTCACATTTCGGTGGCCTACTCGACGTGGGGCTGCAAACGGAGCCACGTCTTGGTTCGAAGTTAAGTATTACTTCTCGCAGTCGATTCCACCGATCATGGTTGAACTTCGTCCTTACAAGCTTGGGCCTTACTTCTGTTATTACACATTCATGATTGGACAGAGTTGTAACTTTCTATGCCCTAAAAGCCCATCTTACAAGCCAATGGGCATTTGTATAATTTCGGGGTTCGCTCTGCAAGGTTCTCTAGTCTAGTAATTTGCAACATTGCCCAAGTTACGTTTCAATAAATTTGTTCTAAGTATTCGTGTTAAAATTGAGGCGGTATGTACACTGTTATCTTACATGTGATATTAAAGTATTGGAATAGAAAGGGTCTTATATAACGTGTCTCAACTAGAGTTGCTTTGATAAAGTTATGGTCAAATTCAGCTTAGTGGCTTCTGTCAATTTTTATACGAGATCGTTCCTAATGGTTTATTAGTTTATTAATGATTTTATGCAATAAGTGAGTTTCTTAAATATTTTGCCTGAGTGGTGTTACTCAATGTTAATGAGAGAGCGTTTTCAAATGATTTATTAACTTGCTTATGATTTTCTGTAATGAGTGCTCTGTAAATAATCTTACCTGAGTAGCGTCTGTCAATTTTTATGTGAGATTAATTTTGGTAGTTATTAAAGACATTGGAATTGAAATGTTCACTTTATTGGGTCAACCCTTCCCCTACCTTCAGATTTAAAGGTTAAACAAAGCAGTGGTTGCAGACCTTTGACCTATAATGGGGGGTGGGGCAGAGTGAACATTTCGTTTCTGAATTGTGTTAATTTCCATGTGCTCTGATAGACAGCATGTTGTTTTGGTAATTCTAATACTGACTTGAAATTTCAGGAAGAAAGTACGTCATGCTCTCACGAGGTTGTCCGGGAATCTCGCACCTTCAGCGCGAACATCTTCTCTACGAATTAAAGCCGAGCGGTTCTAGGCGCTTCAGTCCGGAACCGCACTGCTTCTACGGTCACAGGATCGAATCCTTCCTCGGGCATAGATGTGTGTGATGTTCTTCGGCTAGGTATGTTTATGTAGTTCTAGGTCTAGGGGACTGATGACCTCAGATGTTAAGTCCCATAGTGCTCAGAGCCATTTGAACCACTTGCGAATTGAAAGTCAGGAACGCGCCGACGGACGGTAGTGTCGTTGAATTAGCGGCCCGTGTTCACACAGCTATTGGCACCCCAGTTTCGCTGTCGGCTACAACATCTCAAGAGGTGGGTGAAATTTTCCCTCGTTTGAGTACTTCAGTCGAGGAACTTCGAAGTACCGTTCCAGCCCACAGGTAATCACATTGTTAGCGTACAAGCCCATATTGAGCATTATTTAAATTGTCTCTCGAATTTATCAGCCATCCAACTTACTGAGGGTCAGGCAAAAAACTCATGCGGTTGTTGCCAGTAAAATTCAACTTTTCCAGTCCCGCGTGGTTGCCTGAAGTTTAGAGGGGGGAGGTATGGGTTGTGAACCCAGTATCAATAATCCATCCGGTGAGACACGAGGAAATTCTAACCTTATGAATAATTTTGCGAAATTGGCCAATCCGGTAATGGTGTTGTTCCATGACGTAAAGGAATTGATGGTTGATCAGCTATATCAAATTGAATTGGTGTTGGTTATTAGTGCGGTTGGAAAACATTCTGTGTTATTGGCACTGTTGCTTCCATTAGCTACAGGTCCCGTCATTGAAATTATTTCTGAAATATTGCAAGCTCAAACAGCACTGGAACAGTTACGTAGACAAATAGTAGTGCGAAAGTTATCTGTGCGTATGCTTCTCCGTTTGGAATCTGAATTTCACTGGAAGGTGCAGGGGCAGGATGAATCGATGGAACAGTATTGTGATCGTGTCAGGATTGCGTTAGTGGCTTTGGATATAAAAGCCTCAGAAGGGGAGGCGATATGCCATATTCTGTAGGGAATGCGTCCACAGGATAGATCGCGTTTGGCCTTTGTGCAGAGTCCTGATTCGTTTAGACAATTTCAGCAAATGATTGATTCTATAGAGTCAGTAGCCTTATTGGATGAAAAGCGCCTGCCCATGGTTGAAAGGGAAAGGACAGTCGGGGCAGTGCGGGATAAGGAGATTGGCGCGAATAATTAAAAGAAGGATGGATTTTTTGTTTTCGTTGCCAGGAACCGGGTCATTTCGTTCGAAATTGCCCGGTTCCGAGAGAACGGCGTCGTGATACCTGACGCCAGAGGAAAAGACGCTCTGGTAAGAGGAACTGGCCTTTGAATTGTAAGGCAATCAGAGCATCTTCAGTCGCACCTCTACAATAATTTTTCTACTTGACTAGGACTCAGGGAGTTCAGTGTCACTGACAGATTGGCAATGGTATCTCGAGTTTAAACATGTATGTAAATTTTCCATTCCATTTCCACCTATATCTTAAGTTCTAGTGAGTGTCGGTTCTCGTGAGACAGTTCATTTCCCACTATTAGCGTACTCTCAGGTACTGTTTCACTTAAGGAAAGGACTTGCGAGTGAAATTAGTTGTTGTTGAGCCTTGATTTTATAGTGTTAATTTACTGGTCAATCTTGAATGTTAAAGTTAAGAAAAGTCTTTTTGGCCTGTTATCAGTGAGCTGAGGCAGCGGTCAACCGAAGCGCAGAGCTTCCCTTTAGATTATAAGTTTGGCTTACAGGCAGTGGACTTCGACTGAGCTCGTGAATTTCCCTTCGGTAGTGTTTGCTGGGTTCACATTTCGGTGGCCTACTCGACGTGAAGCTGCAAACGGTGGCACATCTTGTTTCGGAGTTAAGTGTTACTTCCCACAGTCAACCCACCGTTCGTGGTTAAACTTCGGCCTTAGAAGCTTGGGTCTTACTTCTGTTATTACACATTTATGATTGAACAAAGTTGTAACTTTCTGCCGGCCGGAGTGGCCGTGCGGTTCTAGGCGCTACAGTCTGGAGCCGAGCGACCGCTACGGTCGCAGGTTCGAATCCTGCCTCGGGCACGGATGTGTGTGATGTCCTTAGGTTAGTTAGGTATAATTAGTTCTAATTTCTAGACGACTGATGACCTCAGAAGTTAAGTAGCATAGTGTTCAGAACCATTTTTTTGTAACTTTCTATGCCCTAAAAGCCCATCTTACAAGCCAATGGGCATTTGAATAATTTCGTGTTTCGCTCTGCAAGGTTCTCTAGTCCAGTAATTTGCAAATTGTCCAAGTTGCGTTTTAATACATATGTTCTAAGTATTCATGTTAAAATGGAGACGGTGTGTCCACTGTTGTCTTACATGTAATGTTAAAGTATTGGAATAGACAGGTTCTCAAATAACGTGTCTTAACTAGAGTTGTTTTGTTAAAGTTTCGCTCAAATTCAGCTTAGTGGCTTCTGTCAATTTTTATACGAGATCGTTTGTAGTGGTTTATTAGTTTATTAATGATTTTATGCAATAAGAGAGTTTCTTAAATATTTTGCCTGAGTGGTGTTTCTCCGTGTTTATGAGAGAGCGTTGGGTAATGATTTATTGCCTTGCTTATGATTTTATGCCATGAGTGTTTCTTAAATAATCTTTCCTGAGTGGCGTCTGTCAGTTTTTATGTGAGATTGTTTTTGGTAGTTAATAAAGTCTTTGGAATTGAAATGTTCACTTCATTGGGTGTACCCCTCCACTCCCTTTAGATTTAAAGTTTAAACAAAGCTTGTGTTAAGTAATAACGTTCCATGCATATATACCAATTTAGTATCAAGGTAACAGGCTAACGAAAAATAAAAAGTAAAAGAATAAAAAGACGCTATTCTGTAAAAGCTAATATTGTAAAATGTACGCTGTGGTACATATATGTGGAAATCGTTTCTGAAAGTTGAACAGAAATTTAAAGTCAAATAGTATGCGATGGATGAGAGGCAAAACCTATGAGGCAGCAAGTTTGGAAGCTGACATCTTGGATATATCACGTTCTTTTGAAATGGGAAACCGGCTTCCTAGCGTACCTGACAGAAAACAGCACGAGAGAAACAACTGTGTATTTCATTCGAGCATAACTATTGTCATTGTATAATTGTGCGGTATTTTTTACAGAATACGGCAAATGACGGCGATGATACATAAATTCTACAGAATATTCTCGAAATGTTGTCCAGCATGTCGTAATGTTGTCGTATTCCGCTTCACCCACTCCTCAAGAGGTTAACCGAGACGTGTACCGGGACATGAACACGAACATCAGCAAACCTGCTCCCTGAGATGATGTTCGTCTGACGCTACTTCCGTGCCAGATGCGGCATATACTACTGTGTTCCGGACTCTTACTGAGTGATGCCGCATCAGTGGTTGCTATGGTTACTGTCGCTTTATCGGTAACCTTTCCGGTCGTCAAGTTTTCGTTTCGTCTGCGACAGAGCAGTGTGGGTAACGGATGGTGTGCTTGGGTGGCATTGATTGAAATTATCTGAGATAACACGGACGCTTCTCTCTCCTGCAGTCAGGACGATCTCGGCGCGCTCGAATTACGTTATCGTCATCAGGTTTCAATTTACTTGAGAACGAATAAAACTGTACTCAAATGAAGAAAGTCACTTATCTTGTTGCGTAGCCGTCTGTCTGTTTTGTATGTCAGATGATACACTTTCCATTTCGAAAGTACGAGATCCATTCGAGACGACGGGTACCAAAACGGTCACCTTATTGACAACATTGCTTCGGAGATTTTCCCCGTCTCCCGGCTCATAATTCTTGACTTTTAATGTCTGTGTTTCCAGCTGTTTTCTGTTCTAGAGGGGTGGTTCGACATCTGTTGACTACCCCGTATTCAAGTAAAAGTAATAGTATTTCGTGCCGTCGTTACAGCGTAACACCAACATGATCATCAATATGAGTAGTGATCTCTTCCTTCAGACCCCCAGTTGGTGAAAGAATAGGGTGCCGACAATATTGTCTTCCCTTACGAAGGTGTAAAATGTATGAATCGTATTTTGAAATAAATACAGTGTAGAGATAAAAGTCGTGGAATAACGATATGCGTATATACAGATGACGTTAGTATCGCAAACAAGAGGTATAAAAGGGCGGTACATAAGGAGGAGCTGTCATTTGTACTGAGGAGATTCATGTGGAAACGTTTCCGACGTGATTATGGCCACACGACAAAAAGTAACAGACGCTGAACGCGGAAAGGAAGTTGGAGCTAGGTGCATGAGACCTTCGATTTCGGCAATCGTTAGGGAATTCTATATTCCGAGAGCCACAGCGTCAATAGTTTGCCGATAATACCAAATTTCAGTCATTACCTCTAACCAATGACATCGCTGTGGCCTACGGCCTTCGCTTAAACGATGGAGAACAGTGACGTTTGCGTAGAGTTGTAAGTGTGAACAGACAAGCAACACTGTGTGAAACAACCGCTGAAATCAATGTGGGGCGTGCGACGAACGTATCCGTTAGGACAGTGCGACGAAATTTGGCTTTCATGGGTTATGGGAGCAGACGACCGACGCAAGTCCCACAAAGGGGTGTGCGGACATTTGCCACGCCGGACATTTGCTAAGATTTTACCTGCTCCGAAGGGTTGGGTCCCTTGTCTCCCCCTCCTCCTCCTCTCCCGCCGCCCGACCCCTGGAACTGCATTCAGTAACTCCACTCTAGTGTCACTGTCATCACTAACATTACCGTCCCCGTCGCGCAGTGAAGGTACTTACTGAGCCTTTCCGCTGGTTTACTTAACATAGGACCAGAATCTCTTTGAATTTTCCACCTCATTTCTATAGGGAGATACTATTAAGCGCATCTCGCATTGAAATCCGCACCAAATTTCGAGCCTCAGTAGAACTTCAAAAATCTTGGAGATTTGGCGTTCGTCTAAATTATACGTGCCTTTCGCGGTGCTCCTGCAACAGCTTTCTGTCCTGTTTTGTGTACCATTGGGGATCAGTTCCGTCTCTTATTAATTTATTTGGTATGAATCTCTCGAGTGCTGTTGATACTATTTCTTTGAACTAAAGCCACATATGGTCTTCATTTACATAGTTTGTAACGATTGGAGACTGTCTTTTGGAAAGACGTCAACCGAATTCCTAGCTGCTTTTATAAATAGATATATTTCGCGTTTAGTTTTGGTGAATTTCTTTGTAACGGAATTGAGCCTCGTTACGACTGTGTGTTCACTAATCCCTGTATCCGTCGTGATGCTCAGGATTATTTGTGGCTAAGAGGTAAAGTGTGTTTTCGTAACCATTTACAATTTTAATGGCCGAACTAACCGTTCAAAATTCTACATTAGGGTCTGAAAATGTATTTTTGTCAACATACGGAAGGTAGATTAAAGTCAGTGCCAACTATAATTGTATGAGTAGGGTACCTATTTGTGATGAGACTCAAGTTTTCTTTGAACTATTCAGAAACTGTTTCATCTGAGACCGGGAGTCGATAAAAGGAGCCAGTTATTAATTTATTCCGGTTGCGAATATAACCTCTGCCCATACTAAGTCATAGGGACTATTTGCATCAATGTCAATTGTGTGCTGGAACACACATTACATTATTTTTCCTTAAGTTGTGCTTCTTGTTTCTGTTGTAGTACAGATCATTACAGTTGCGGTTTTACCCTCCAAAACCTAGGATGCTTTCTCTGTTACCCTGTAAATACCGGAGGTAAACAATGTAGAACAACTACGTACGTTACAAGCATAACATTCTGAATTAATTCATTTCCTTATTTCTAACATTTTAAAATTGTACGTCGACTTCAGATGACATGTCAATCATAGATGTTCTTATCTCTATTTAGTGAACGTGTTTTCAGTCATGTTTTGAACATTGTCCCGCTACACTTTATCAACCAATGTTTCGCCGCAAGGGATATCGGATTTTAGAGAGTAAATTAATATGGAGTATGTCGTTCTTCTTTTCAGACATTCATATACCCATTTCTTATTTCATTATTGTCTTTTGGGCATGTAAGTATAGTAGGCAAAAATGCAGTGATCAAAAAGAAATCATTGGCGTACATTCGGATTCTCTTTACATCGTTCCTTTCTTGTTGCTCCCATGGCGATAGACTGTTTCTACTGCAATCAGTAAGCGTGAAAGGAAGCTACCGTACAGACAGAGGGATCTATATTTGTACTTGGCACAACTAATTACACAGTGGCATTATCGTCGGTATTGCTTTCGTTTCCCCAAAGTTATAAATATTTCGATTTCGGAAAAGAAGCTCTGTATTTCGCCAAGATGTCGAAGAAGAAGATCCCTTATGTACTGGTTGTATCGGGTAAGATGTGGTGACGGTGGTTTGAAAGCGGACAGAAGAATTACGAGGAAGGGCGTCCCTTACCTGAGGAATAGCTACTCAAGTTACTTGGTGAAGGGGCAAGTGTGGCAAATGTCCGGAGCGGCAAATGTCCGGCGTGGCAAATGTCCGGCATTCGCTAAAAGCATAACGTCGCCTGGACCGCCTCCTCTGGGCTGGTGATCATACTGGTTGGACCCTAGACGAATAGAAAGCCGTGGCCTGGTCAGATGAGTCGGGGTTTCAGTTGGTAAGACCGGATGGTAGGGTTCTGGTGTGGCGCAGATCACACGAAGCCACGGACCCAAGTTAAATGGGTCACAGACTGGAAATGGTTATGATCGGCTACTTGTAGACCATTTCCAGCCATTTAGGGACTTCATGGTCCCAAACAACGATGGAACTTCTATGGACGACAATGTGTCGCGTCATTGGGCTACAAATTTTCGCAGTTGGTTTGAAGAACAATCTGGACAAAATGTGCGTAGGATTTGACTACTCAAATCTGCCGACATGTGTCCCATCGGAAATTTATTGGACAAAATGGCTCTGAGCACTATGGGACTCAACATCTGAGGTCATTAGTCCCCTAGAACTTAGAACTAGTTAAAGCTAACTAACCTAAGGACATCACACACATCCATGCCGGAGGCAGGATTCGAACCTGCGACCGTAGCGGTCTCGCGGTTCCAAACTGAAGCGCCTAGAACCGCTCGGCCACCGCGGCCAGCAAAGAAATTCAACCACAGCTCTCTGCTTGGGGCGCACTTCCGTTACAGACACTATTTTGAAGACTCCTTAAAGCGCTGTCACCTATCGGAAATTTGTGAAACTATAGCGGGCTGAAGTGGAAAATATTCCACAATACCGCAAACACATTATAAATACCAATGAATGCAATATATGCTTCAGGATAAACCAAAAAAAGGCGAAAGTAATGCGAAGTAACAGAAATGAGAAAGGAGGACATAAAAAGCAGATAAGCAGTGGCAAAAGGCAAGAGAAGACTACTAACATCAGCCATAGACCTTAATTTGAGGAAGGAATTTCTGGAAATGTACGTTTTGGAGCACAGCATTGTATGGTAGTGAAACATAGACTGTGGGAACACAGTAACAGAAGGGAATCCAAGCATCTGAGAATACTGAAAATTAGGTGGACTATTAAGGTATACAACGACAAAGGTTCTGCGCAGAATCGGAGAGGACAGGAGTATACGAAAATCACTGAATAGAAGAAGGGACAGGATGGTACGATTATAACATCACGAAATAGCTTCCATCATGCTAGTGAAAGATGTAGAGGATAAAAACTGTAGAAGAAGATAGAGATTAGAATACATCCAGCAAATAATTGAGGACATAGGTCGCAAGTGCTACTCTGAGATGAAGAAGATTGCACAGGAGAGAAATTCGTGGTGGGCTGCATCCAACCAATCAGAAGGCTGACGGAGCCCCCAAAACAGTCTGTAGTGCTACGGATCCTGTCTCGGCAAACCGACGGCAAACAGCACCAGAGGCTGGACGACTCGGCTGTCTTAAGTCTCTAAACTTCGTCCGATGCACTGGTGCAGTCTCGTGTCCATTACAATTTGCGTGGTGATGTATAAAAATCATTCTGCCTGCTGACGAAATAAATATCCTGCCACGTCTGAACAGAGCACTTCCATTTAACTCACTATCTGTAATACGTGTACACATTACACACGTCATAGAAAACAGATGACGAATGTACGCAAGTCTCCATCAGACAAACCACGTAGGATACAATGAGTCAAAAGGATGCACTGATAAATGAAGTGGTTGGATTATATCTGGAAAGCCGCTGAGCGTCAACATTCATGCATAAACGAAGCGACCGACTTGCGGACGTATGTTTATTTGGACCTTTTTCTTGTTTTCGTGTGAGGAACCTGTTGTGGATTGGCAGGAGCCAACCCACGGGGTTTGGCGGGAGCCGAAAGACACGCGTTTAAGCTCACGCAGGCTGGCGTGAGGTCTGGAACAGGACAAGGTAGTAAACTTCAGAAAAAAGGTGGTACTTGGTGGAGTACTTAACTTTAATCCATTAATGTTGAACGTAGCTCTTGTCTGTACATTCTTTACAATATCAATAGCAACTGATAATGGCGCCTTGCTAGGTCGTAGCAAATGACGTAGCTGAAGGCTATGCCAACTATCGTCTCGGCAAATGAGAACGTATTTTGTCAGTGAACCATCGCTAGCAAAGTCGGTTGTACAACTGGGGCGAGTGCTAGGAAGTCTCTCTAGACCTGCCGTGTGGCGGTGCTCGGTCTGCAATCACTGATAGTGGCGACACGCGGGTCCGACGTATACTACCGGACCGCGGCCGATTTAAAGGCTACCACCTAGCAAGTGTGGTGTCTGGCGGTGACACCACAGAACCTGTTCCAAAAGTTTGTAAATATATTTTGGAAATGCCCTGTATACAACGAGCGTTTTAGGAGGAAGAAATAGTTTGTCCTTAAATTTACAGAGCATAGGATGCGAATGTCTACGAACTGGTACGCAAACTCTGTGGAGGGTAACTCAGTTCACTACAGAACTCCAATAATCACTAGCATGTAGTAACAGAAGCTATATATTCACAAAAGTAATGAATGCAAACGTAAGGTAGTTGAGTCTGGTGTGCATCTTGCTCTATGTATGTATGCCTAAAATTTTACTTGTCAGCAACACATCTTTTCTGTGAATAATGCCGCAGGTTATTACAATCAGCAAAATTTGTGCCGCAACCAGTCCAAGCAAGTCGCGTACTCACATAATATTCACCCAGCAGAGCGTCTACGTTCTGTCTGTTCTAAGTGCCTGTAGCAGAATAGACATGCCCTTCCTGCATAACTGATTGTGGCATATGTACGGTATCTGGAGGGTCAGTAGTTAGGAATCTGAGATATTCAACGAACAAATTTCTCCATGTGTCAGACAACAGTCACGATTACAGACCTTCTTGGCGCACCACCGTACACACGGGCTGTCTCTGTGCACTCCTCATTATGGCTGTCTATAATTCACAGTAAATAAATTGTCACACGCTATAAAATGTTCACATGCCGCAGTATACAAAACGGGACCACGTGCCATGCTATAATTTATGTACACTGCTACTGATTAACGGAACACAGTCCCATTACTTTTCGGAGATGCAATAAAGACGCAAACAAGATTTGGTCCTCAGCACAGGCCAGCAATACTCTCGACACATACGAAAATACTTCATTAGCTCATGAGCACATTTTTTGTACTTCACAGTGAACTACACACGCAAATTACCACTTCAACAGTAATATTGAATAATCGTTCGCTATCCGCCAGAAAAAGTACATCGTTAATACATTTAAGTATTATCTTTGCATTAATATTATCGTCAAACGTTATTTTGTTCAAGATCTAGAGACGTCAATATACACAAAGTAAACTGAATAAATAAATTCAATTATTATCCTTCAATCCAGTTGGTTCAGGACGCATACGATCTGTTTCCTTTGAAGGTATGAACGGTAGATGGCACTGTCAGCCTATAGTAACGTATTATTTTTGAGGTATTTCTATTTATAGTCCATACATGTACTCATATATTTCCTTAGCCTCAGTACCACTGTATTCCAGACATGCCCTAAGCGGACACGGTTTATGCAAATTACTCTGCTCTCAAGTCCATATCACTTGCCTATCACTCTGAATAACAACATTTTCCATTGACTGACCAATCATTTGTTCAAAAACTGTCGTTCTTAGTTCACCGCAGAAAAACGATGACTTCTAAAACCGTCTTTAATCATCCAAATGGAAAATGTGGAGGAAGTCTAGGATGGGTGTTCACACACCACAAAACGCACGTAGGCGTAAACGACCTAGTAACAATTGCTTTTCCGGCTTGGCATAAGAGAACAATCGTCCTTCGTTATATTTGTGCTTTGATTTTAAAAAGTCTAATATCATTTCAACGACAAATGTAATTGGTTTTCTACGCCATTAAGAGTGAATAGCACATGTCACTGAACAATCAGAGAGCAAAATACACTTCACTCTATAGATTCAATACGAGCAACAAGATTCAAGATGGACAGCAAGTGAAAAATATAGCTCTTTGATGTGTACACAGAAAAATTATTTAAGGTTGCTTTATTTGTGTGTTCAGAAATTAACGTCAGTTTCCATAACAAACCTGAAGACATGACACAACAAAGTGTTTTTAAAAAAAATACACTACTGGCAATTAAAATTGCTACACCACGAAGATGACGTGCTACAGACGCGAAATTTAAACGACAGGAAGGGGATGCTATGATATGCAAATGATTAGCTTTTCTGAGCATTCACACATGGTTGGCGCCGGTGGCGACACCTACAACGTGCTGAGATGACGAAAGTTTCCAACCGATTTCTCATACACAAACAGCAGTTGACCGCCGTTGCCTGATGAAACGTTGTTGTGATGCCTCGTGTAAGGCGAAAAATGCGTACCATCACGTTTTTGACTTTGATAAAGGTCGGATTGTAGCCTATCGCGATTGCGGTTTATCGTATCGCGAAATTGCTGCTCGCGTTGGTCGAGATCCAATGACTGTTAGCAGAATATGGAATCGGTTGATCCAGGAGGGTAATACGGAACGCCGTGCTGGATCCCAACGGCCTCGTATCACTAGCAGTCGAGATGACACGCATCTTATCCGCATGGCTGTAACAGGCGTGCAGCCGCGTCTCGATCCCTGTGTAAACAGATGGGGATGTTTGCAAGACAACAACCATCTGCACGAACAGTTCGACGACGTTTGCAGCAACATGGACTATCAGCTAGGAGACCATGGCTGCGGTTATCCTTGACGCTGCATCACAGACAGGAGCGCCTGCAATGGTGTACTCAACGACGAACCTGGGTGGACGAATGGCAAAACGTCCATTTTTTCGGATGAATCCAGGTTCTGTTTACAGCATCATGATGGTCGCATCCGCGGTATGGGGTGCCATTGGTTACACGTCTCGGTCATCTTTTGTTGGCATTGACGGCACTTTGAACAGTGGACGTTACATTTCAGATGTGTCACGACCTGTGGCTCTACCCTTCATTCGATCCCTGCGAAACCCACTTTTCAGCAGGATAATGCACGACCGCGTGTTGCAGGTCCTGTACGGGCCTTTCTGGATACAGAAAATGTTAGACTGCTGCCCTGGCCAGATCTCTCACCAATTGTAAACGTCTGGTCAATGGTGGCCGAGCAACTGGCTCGTCACGATACGCCAGTCACTACTCTTGATGAACTGTGGTATCATGTTGAGGCTGCATGGGCAGCTGTACCTGTACACGCCATCCACGCTCTGTCTGACTCAATGCCCAGGCGTATCAAGGCCGTTATTACGGCCAGAGGTTGTTGTTCTGGGTACTGATTTCTCAGGATCTATGCACCCAAATTGCGTGAAAATGTAATCACATGTCAATTCTAGTAGAATATATTTGTCCAATGAATGCCCGTTTATCATCTGCGTTTCTTCCTGGTGTAGCAATTTTAAGGGCCAGTAGTGTATATTGTGTTATTTGAAATTCCCGTAGTTGGAAGCTAGCAATAATTCCATGTTATTACCTTTTTTTACATACTGTTCACGTTACAGGTTCCCCATATTGAGCCATAAACGTTCTGGGACGTGTGTTACTTTACGGTTCCAGTGTTCTTTTGTATTCGAAAGTAGTTTCAATATTGTACGAAGTATTGGATATTCCGGGGTATAGCACACAGAGGGATTTATTTTAATGTGAAAAGCTAGGTAGGTGTTGTTCTCAAACTTCAAACTCTGCAATAAGAATTTTAGAATTAGGAGATAGGACTGAAATATATGAATATTGATGGTCAGGAGCCCAAGAATACTCTTTAACTAATCATTGACAGAATGGCTAGTAGGAAGAGAATCAGTAACGTCTACACATTCTGTATTTGAGGAATGCGTTAACAGATAAGCAGTAGCGACTTCAGTAGAAAATCTGTAACACTAGTGAGGTGGGTGTACCGCTGATCACTGCGGCTGCGAAACCACACTAGTACATATGAACTCTTTGGGAAAATGACTTACTTTCCACTCCTGCAACCGTGACTGTTGTCACAGAAGTTCACTTTACTGTCTGATAGTTTTATTGCTTTCATCCAAAAGTCGTCGGGTTAGCGCGAGAACATTAAAACTGTGTTAGCTATAAACATCATAGAAACAAACCTCGAAATTGCAAGGTCACTGAAATTATCATGTCATTAAAAAACTTTGTTATGCAAATTTAATTACAATTTATTAATGGGACATTATCAAGATTAACGACAGTTTGCTTTCGGTATGTTCTGGTTATATCTTTGTTCGCGATGGTACCTAGCTACCGTTACAACTGAACTCTTATCTCACAGTAACGCTTCCAGTATTTCCAAGACCACTCCTAGTCGTCAAAGTTGCCAAATTTTTACGTTAGTAGTTTTCCAGAGTAATAGAAGCAACAAGGATTTTTTTTTTTTGTTTATTGCAAAAAAATGGTTCTGAGCACTATGCGACTTAACTTCTGAGGTCATCAGTCGCCGAGAACTTAGAACTAATTAAACCTAACTAACCTAAGGACATCATACACATCCATGCCCGAGGCAGGAATCGAATCTGCGACCGTAGCGGTCGCTCGGCTCCAGACAGTAGCGCCTAGAACCGCACGGCCACTCCGGCCGGCTTATTGCAGAAATAATATATCGTCACATACCAAGTAATGTTTAAACTGTTGTCACTTCTGGATTAACACTAACTGGAGCTTAAAATATTACGAAACTTTGACTTCAGAACCCAAAGCAATTTTCAGCGATCCTCCAGAGTGAGAATCTGGAAGTGAAAACAGTTCCTTTCTTTGGAGTAATTATTGTTGCTTGAGCATAGGTTCGGCATATCAATTAACGATATCTTTGTTTCCTATAATTACTCCTCCATGCTTCAAAGGAGAGTGAAGCTGTTCATATTTAATTATTTTACCAATTTTTTTGTTATGGCTCTATCGCAATCTTTCCTATACAAAGCAACGTCTAGACTTGCATTCCTAAGATCATGTAAACCGTTGTCTCTGCTGTTATCGGAGGTGGATACGTGGAATCTCTCTTAAATTATTAGGGCACAACACTTTCATACTTTTATTGACAGTCTTAGAGCGAATGAATGCAGCGCCTCTGGTCGGTTTTGTGGCAACTGATGGAGATTCTGGGTAAACTGAAACGCCAGCTGTCAGACAGACCGCAGCTGGCTTCGGAGAGGCGGCAAGGCAGCGTCCTGCCCGATCGCCATGTAAACCCAAAAGTTTTTGTCACACAGCGCTGAAATTCAATGCACAAATACACCATTTTCTTTAACAAATTGGCAATTGCAAGAATAAGGTGTGCTATTTGAAGACGTTTTTAAAAATGGTAGAAGTGTTACACTGAAACTTTTCAAAACAAGTGCTCTTGCCCTGATTCACTGAGTCATCATAGCCCAACCCAAACCACGAAGGATAGAAACCTGGAACTGTAGGCAGTGTTTAAGAAGGGATTTTTCGAAAATCCATCCCTATGGGAGTGAAATATTGGGGGAAAAGGCTGTTTGTAAATATCTTGCTATTAAGGCAGTTTTGATGCTGCGACTGTGAAAACTGGTATTTGGTTTCCCAGTCATAAATAAAACAAATAGCACGTTTCAGAAATTTTGGAAATTCAACCGCTAATGGGGTAAAACGGAGTGTGAAGCTTGTTTTTGAAAATGAATCATTATTAAAGAACTGATGAGGCATTTTTGAAGCTATAACTATGAAAACTGGTGTTTCACTTCTTGGTTGCAAATAAAAAATCTGTTTCAATGTTTTTGGAAATTCAACGCCTAAGGGTGTGAAATAGAGAATGAAAAATTATGAGCAAAAATTCTGTTATATTAAAAAAACAACTTTCATCAGAAAACACAACAGACCTCCACCCTGCCCTTCTATGAGCACTCGCTTGGTATCACTGAAGTCGCAAAAGGCGGTGGTTTGCGGTCAGTGGAGCGCCCGCTAGAGAGCGAATGGCTCGGAGTTGTCCTTGAAGTAATCGAAATGGGGCACTTCGTTGTGTCACTGCGGTGCCAACTGCTGCTCAAATTGCTGCTGCAGATGGTGTGTGATGCGTCAGGGCTCTACGCAGAAACGATGGTCCTTCATCTGGGCAGTGCCACGTGCCCGTCCGGAGCCCGTCTTTTCGCGAGCATACATTGTCGTGATCACTGCTGCCAGCAGTCATGTACAGTGGCTGCATGCCTGCCATTTCTTTCAGCTATATCGCGGAGGAACATAAAGCTTCTCGTAATCCTATTACATGTCGTCGTTCGAAGTTAACGAGGCGCCATAAAGGTATTCACCATGTCCTGTCTCAAAGATAATTAACGTTCTCGTGTATTTAAGGCAAACCTGATTTGAATCCTTATAGTGGCACTACTAGTGGCATTCATATTAAAGAAGACCGATATATGAATAGGCCTCATCGTTCAGATGTGGAAACACAACTACCAACTTTCGCTGGTGCTGTGATTTGTTTTTTAATTATTATGCACACATAGAACTTCCGTAGAATTTTTGGAATAAGTTTTAATTGAATTTTAGCACGTCGTCGTGTCGCACATGAGTCAACACGGCTTTACGTTACGAGCGATGTACTTAGTCGATAAATATATCGATGTTGCAGGTTCGTATTACCTGTATTTTGGAAAATGTCGGAACAGTTTCCTGCGGATATCATATAGGAGACAAGTATCAAATAAATCCGGATACCCCCCCCCCCCCAAAGAAAATAATTCTAGAAACCACATTCAGGTCACAGAACACAATAAGAGCACACACATTTACTATTCACTACAATAACACACAATATTTCTCGGTATAGAATTTATAAACTAAAGTGCAATGATTGTAAAAAAACGCGTGTAGCGGTCAAACAATCAGAAATATTAGTATGAGCGTCCGTGAATACATGAATAATGGTAAAAATAATCCGTGAGCGTTTGAGCACACGCCACAATGTATAAATTCATGACGTCACAGACGCATCATAGCGTTCGTCGATTTTACTCACAGTTAATAAACGCGTGTATCTCAGCATCTTCGAAGAAATAAAAATCTTAACTTACATGAAAAAATACGAAAAATATTCACAATACAGAAATAGACCTAAGAAAAGAAAAATTTATCGAAAATTCCGTAAAGCTCGTCATACTTAAAGACCTCGCCAAGCGACGAAAGACTTCATAAACTACGAACTACTGAATTTTACAAAAATTATATGTTGTACAGTTTACTTTTATGCTAATTATGCTCCACATATTTCATTATCAATAATCGAAACAATTAAAGAAGTTCAATAAATCATGTCTGCAAATCATCTAAGTGACATAAAGCAATCATATTGCGAATAACACAGGAACTACGAATAAATACATCGATGGCAATGCACTGAAGCGCCAAAGAAACTGGTGTAGGCACGCGTATTCAAATTCAGATATAAGTAAACAGGCAGAATACGGCGCTGCGGTCGGCAATGCCTATCTAAGACAACAAGTGTCTGGCGCAGTTGTTACATCGGTTACTGTTGCTACAATGGCAGGTTATCCAGATTTCGTCCGCCCCCAGTAGCTGAATGGTCAGGGTCACGAATTGTCAATCCTCTGGGTCCGGTTTAGATTCCCGGGTGAGTCGAGGAATCTTCTCTGCTCGGGGACTGGGTGTTGTGCTGTCGTCATCATCATCCTATCATCCTCATCGACTGCAGGTCGCCGAAGTGGCGTCAAATTGAAAGAGCTGCACCCGGCGAACGGTCTGCCCGACGGACGCCACAGCCAAACGATTAAATAAAATCAAGATTTCAGTAAGCGATGGGACATAGCATCTGCGGGGAAGCGATGAAAAAAGAAATGGTTCTGAACACTATGGGACTTAACTGCTGAGGTCATCAGTCCCTAACTAACCTAAGGACATCACACACATCCATGCCCGAGGAAGGATTCGAACCTGCGACCGTAGCGGTTCCAGACTGTAGCTCCTAGAACCGTTCGGCCAACCTGGCCGGCGGTAGCAATGAAGTGGGGATTTTCCCGTACGAGCATTTCACGAGTGTGCTGTGAATATCAGGAATCCGGTAAAACATAAAATCTCCGATATCACTGCGGTCGGAAAAAGATCGTGCAAGAACGGGACCAAAGACGACTGAAGAGAATTTTTCAATGATCGAAGTGCAACCCTTCCGCATAATGCTGCAGATTTCAGTGCTGGGATATCAACAAGTGTCAGCGTGTGAGCCATTCTACGAAACATCATCGATATGGGATTTCGGAGCCGAAGCTCGCCCGTGTTTGGTTGATGACTGCACGCTACAAAGCTTTACGCCTGGCCTGGGCCCGTCAACACCGACATTGGACTGTTGATGACTGGAAACGTTTTGCCTGGTCGGAAGAGTCTCGTTTAAAATTGTATCGAGCGGGTGGACGTGTACTGGTGTGGAGAGAACCTCATGAATTCAAGGAACCTATATGTAAGCAGGGGACTGTTCGAACTGGGGAGGGCTCTGTAATGGCGCAGGACTTGTTCAGTTAGAGTGATATGGGACCCCTCATGCGTCGAGATACGACTGTAACAGGTGACTCGTACGTATGCATCCTGTCTGATCACCTGCATCCATTCGTGTCCATTGTGCTTTCCGACGGACATGGGTAATTCCAGCAGGACCATGCGACACCCCACACATCCTGAACTGCTACAGAGTGTCTCCAGGAACAATTTTCTGAGTTTAAACACTTCCGTTGGCCACCAACATTATTGTGCATATATCGTGCTATGTCTGCATAAGCAGAAGAGACTAACGATCAAAGTCCGAAAACAATTTATTGGACTCTTCAATTAACCAAAACTAATTCTCCAAGTATAAAACCAACACAAAACAATGATCCGTCTTCGAATCACAACTACATACAAGAATAGTATAGAAAAGTGATACTCTAGGCGCCGTGATGTCTGGTGGAGAAGGCTACAGGTTATCGGATGCCTTGAAACGTACTGTTCAGAAGAGATATCCACCATCTATGGTGTAATTTCTCTCAGCACTGCTTCTGACATTAACCGAGTCCATGCCACGCCGTGTTACGGCACCTCTGCGTGCTGCGTGCTCGGTGGGCGTGGGGGCGGGGGGGGGGGGGGGGGGGGGTTGGGAGCTACACGATATCGGGCAGACTTTGGCTCTTCAGTGTTTAAAGCACCCTACCTCATCCTTAACACAACGAAGTGGGAATAAAAACCAATTAAAAATTAACTTAAAATTTACAAATATATCTACGCAAATTTTATAAATGGTTCGTAAATGCAGAGGACACAAACCAAAAATTTAAGACGGGTCCCGTACTACATGTTATATATGTTACCGTGCATCTTCGGTGAAACCGCTGAAGACGAGCATGCAGCCGATACACGTCCGGTCAAAATAAAAGTATAAAACAAAAAGAGTAGCCTTTTCCATGTATGTGGAATGAATGTCATTCACCTACTGGGTCGATACATAAGTTCGTAGCTGTTAATAAACACCACAGATACACATAACAGAGACTTTAGTTGTCAATAATATATGCTGCTTCACTATTCGGAACAGTCGGCCAACGATGGTGTAGCTATAACATTCCTCGGCTATAGAAATGATTGTGTGACGAAGAACACGTCGAGCCATGTTCGGCGTGCATTTCCATCCGGAAAGTAAGTTCCTTGAAGGTTGTTCGATAGAGAGCGGAAAACATGAAAATCTTAGGGTGTATGATCAGGTGAATAAGGAGAGTGCGGTATGACTTCCCATCCCACTTCTGTATAGTGTTTCTGTCAGTCTACTGTGCGTTATCGTGGAGTAGTATTACATCATGCAGTCTCCAAGAGACCCCAGTCGATACGGAGATGGAATTAGTTGCCAGAATTATAGCTTCCTGCGATGTGATTCGAAACGCGTCAGAGATATTTGTGAAGATGCGTCAGAATCTTTTTCACCTATTTCATGCTTCCATTAATGTTGATAACCGTCAGTTTCAGCACCTTTTGTAAGATACAGTACGAATAGTACGTTCATTGTGTCAACGACGACATTTACAGTTAACTGTAAGTAAGTACACAGTAATGTGATATGATTCCTATTATCTCCTTTGCCGGCCGCGGTGGCCGAACGGTTCTAGGCGCTTCAGTCCGGAATCGCGCGACTGCTACGGTCGCAGGTCCGAACCCTGCCACGGGCATGGATGTGTGTGTATGCGTTTCTGTTTCCGGTCTTCTGTCCATGTATCTTGTCGGCTTCGTGTCTTCGGCATCATCTTGATTGCCTTTTTGATTGCCTATATTTCTTTCATCTTCCGGCTGTGATCTTGCTTGCGTACTTCGGTCCATTTTACGCCTGTTCGTTCGCCACAGTGTATCTCATGTAGTTTTCTTTTCTTAATGATGCTCCTCAATTTAATTCTGACGTTTATTGTGTCTGCTGTTATGATAAGTTGGTTCAGGTCGTTTTTTACCTCTGTCACCCATTTGTTGTTTCTAGTGGTTATTCAGTCAAAGATTTGTTTCGTCAGTCTGTGTGATGGCATTCTGTGTAGTTGTCCATAGAATTATAGTCTGCTTTTTCTCATTTTTTTGTGATTGTGTCCGTATGTTTGCATAGTTCCTCTGTAGGTTTCTTGGTCCATATTCCATAGTTGTTAGTTGCGCCAAATATTTTCCTAAGTATTTTCCGTTCTACTTTTTATAGTTGTCTGATACATGTATCCCGTAGTATTAGTGTGGTCTATGCTGCATATAGTGCCTCGGGGAGCACCACCATTTCGTAGTGACATAATTTGGCTTTTTGTGAGATAGACGTCTTGGCGTAATGATTCCACGCTACTTTGTATGCATTGTCCACTTTAGTTTTTCTTTCCTTCGTTTGAGTATCTGTTATGTCCGCTCATTTGCAGTGTTTCACCGAGGTATTTGAAGTCTGCCGTTTTGTAAATCGTGCCGTACTTTGTGTTCAGAGACGAGTGTTTCTCTGTGCTCATAAACTGTGTATTTTCGTTAGAGATCTGTAGTCCTGTTTTGGAAGCGATTTCGTGTAGTTTTTCAATAGCGTCTATTGTTTCGTTGATACCTTTCGTGACAATCGTCAAATCGTCTGCAAAAGCCAGGTATTTAATCTGCAGGTTTCCTAAGGTTATCCCCTGTTGTGAAGTTTCCCATTCTTTTATTACCTTACCTAACACTAGATTGAGAAGGAGAGGTGAGAGTCCAACGCCTTGTCGGACACCTGCGCGAATTTCAAAGGGCTCTGATAGTTCCCCACAGAAGTTTACTTTGGAGGTCGTGTTGGTCAAGGTTTGCTCTGTGATAGTCCGTGTTTTGTTGTCTACTTTGTATTCTGCTAGAATTTTGAAGAGAGTTTTCCTGTCGATAAAGTCGTACGCCTTTTTGAAGTCGGCAGAGATAATAATCAGGTTCTGTTTGTGTTGTAAAATCATTTGCGGTTCCAAATTTGTTCCGCACAAGACCGTCCTTTACGTAAGCCTGCTTGGTATTCCCCAATCAAGTGGTCGGTCCGGCATTCTAGTCTGTTACGTAAAGCTTTAGAGAGGATCTTGTATGTGACTGGTAGTAGGAATATTCCTCTGTACTTATTTGGGCCAGTATTGTCCCATTTTTTGTGTATCAGGGCAGTTTTCCAGTCGTCAGGAATTTTCCTGGCCTTCCAGATATCTTCCAAGATCCTGTGGATGGCTTTGGTGAGTTCTGGGCCTGGTAACTTCCAGATTTTCGTAACGATGCCGTATTCTCCTGGTGCTCTACGATTCTTGAGTGAGTTGATTATTTCTTTAACTTCTTCTAGAGTTGGAGGTTCACTATATGGATTGCACGTGCTCGGTTCTGTCATCATTTCTTCCATAGGGGTGACCGCGTTGGGAATTTTTCAAAATACTTTGCCAGAATGTCACAACTGTTTTTGGTATTGGTTTCTAGTGTTCCATCCGGTCTTCAGAAACACAAGTTGGGTGTTGATATCCAGTCATATTTTCTCTGAACGTTTTGTAAAAGTTTCTTGTATTGTTCTTCGTGAAGTCCGATTTGATCTCCGTCAGTCGTCGTTTATCATACTGTCGTTTTTCACTGCGAATGATTTTCCTTGATTGTTTCTGTTTCCAGGAAACTCATCCAATTCCCTTGGGATATATGGCTACTAAATATTTCCATGCACTGATTTGTTGGTCAGTAGCTTGGTCACATGTGTGGTTCTACCAACGGTGTTTCCTTGTGCTAGTTTCATAGCTTCTCGGATTCTTCCTGAATGTTGAGTCAAGTCTGTCGTTTCCTCCATTTTAATTTTGTCTAATATTTGTGTATGGTTTAAAGTAAGGTATTCTGGATCTGGTCTTCTGGAGCTTTTGCTTGGGAAAAAGACGAATCCTGATCTGTAGTAGGTGGTGGTCTGAGCCGAAGTAGCCTTTACGTGTGTCTATGTTCAAAATTTCTTTTTGTGTGTCTTTCTGGACTATCACGTGGTCGATCTGTAGTTCTTGCTTTCCGCTGGAAAATTTCCATGTGGTATGTTTCCGTGTTGGTTTCTTGAATTTTGTTGACATAATGGCGAGGTCGTGGCTTTTGCAAATGGAATCTATCAGGTGTGTTCCATTTTTGTTTGTGTCCTTGAGTGATGTTTTCCTGTGGTATATATAGAAGTCCTGCGAAAGTCGTTGTTATGATAAAATTAAATTATCAATAACCTACCATCATGATCACTGTACACAAATGGCAACGCCGTCAGCAAAATACAACGTGTTAATGTACCACGCTATATTCGTTTTTTATGGATCGCTAATCAAAAGACTCTATTACAAATAAATGATCTTAAAATAGGCGGTACGCCTACCTTTAACAGTACCTTATTTAAGCTCAAGTTTCGAAATGGTTTATCAAAAGTTATCAAAGAACGAGTCCAACTGAGTTACGAAACTACGTTAACAAACGTGACGATGCGACTGTGAGTAGAGCCACATGAAAGGAAGACTACCTGGATAGACAACCAACTCTGTGCAACTTACAGATACAAGATAAAGAAACAAAATATAAACTGAAATCAAACAAGCGACTCAGGTTGCGTATCAAAAAAGGAGGAGAAGCGAGCTGCTCAGATAGTGGATCATGCTATAGTGGCTTGAGAAAGCTTACTTCTCCTCAAGATAAGCAAAGTGCACCAAACAGACGCAGAGAGCGGTCAGCTTCAAATTCCTCCAAGGGTAGTCAAGAAATGCCTAAACAATTACCTCCTCCTGCCTCAGCCTCCATCTTTTCAAGAATCCAGTGTGGAGGGAAGAACTCCAAACTATTGACGATGGGAGAGACCAGAAACGTATCAAAATTTACGAAAAATATGCGCAAGGATAAGAAATTCCCCAGTTTTTTGCGTAGAAGGTGCACGTTTTACCTTCAAGTGGCGGCGTTGGGAGGAAGAAGTTTTACTGAACGACCCATGCATGATGTGCACTAGGTGGCATGATGCAACGTCGTCAGATAAACACAATTTTTGGAGCAAAACCAGGACCAACTCTCCCACGCTTTCTGAGTGTTTGGACATTTGAAGTTAATACAGAAAAACAGGAACGTCGTGCTCAAATTATGCCGAAGGGGTGGCAGGGAAAGCGTGGCATTCATTGTCCAGCACACGGCAAGGTGCCTGCCTTGTCCAATGTCGGCCACAACCTTAATTCCATAAAAGCTACTCAGCATTCCAGGGAAACATGTTTGACCCAATGAGATTCGATGGCTGACCTCTGCCGACAAAGGAGACCCGAGACCACGCCGGGACCAGACTGAATCACTAGCAGGGGTGGCAGAAAAATGAATTAATCTTGCATAGTGATATGTGGCAGTGACGTCCCAGTACATATGGATCGTGTTTTTAGTTCGGAGAACGATGGTGTTATTTTTCTCAGCTGAAATGAAAGACTTCTCATGGGCTTTCCAATGATTTAGTGCTATGTGCAATTTTTTCAATTGGTGCATGAAGTTCAAACAGATATTCACCATTTTTATCACTCATTATTCTTTCGATCTGCAGTGGAACATTATTGAATGCAGTCAGATTTGTATTCTAGGATCCAAGTTATGATTCTCAGACCGGTAACTTCAATTTCTCAGGAGATTATTTTAGTTTTAGGCCCCTTGTTGCAGTGATTCACCCAGGAAAATGTGTTACGAACTTTAGTGCCTGGTATCTGAAGACATCATTTGCCATTCAAATAAATTCAGGTCTCATTTTTTTAAAAAGGTGTCTCTAGACACGTCTTCGCTGCTCATCGGAGTTCATTTCGATGCGAGATTCATCACAGAAGACAGTTCTGCTCCATCCAGTGAGATTCCTTTTGTGAAGGCGTCAACAAATCTAACGCGTGACGGTTCACCTGAAGATACTGGGACATCGAAGCTATACAAATCGTTATTCAAATAAATTTAAGTTTAAAGAATGAAACTCTTCGCAAGTTCCCTTTTTCTTTCAGAAAGAATCATTTAACACAATTTATGAATTATTTCAGACGTATTATCCTTTACGAATTGCGTTACGCTGCTCAACGTTATTGGTATGCACCGTCTTCGGACTTGTTTGCTTAAAAGTGTAACGAAAATTTGCGTAAGCCTAATCCGGACATAAAATTATATTTAACCACAGAAATTTTATTTTCATCACTTATGAAAGAAATCTAGGCTCTATCAATGGTTCAAATGGCTCTGAGCACTATGGGACTTAACATCTTAGGTCATCAGTCCCCTAGAACTTAGAACTACTTAAACTTAACTAACCTAAGGACATCACACACATCCATGCCCGAGGCAGGATTCGAACCTGCGACCGTAGCGGTCGCGCGCTTCCAGACTGAAGCGCCTAGAACCACTCGACCACTCCGGCCGGCTCTAGGCTCTATCCACATGTTACGTCATGTATATACTTTAATATCTTTATCTAATTCCCAATTATTATTTCTTAGAAACTGGTGATCAGTTCTCACAGCTACTTCTCTATTTCTCGAGTATACACGTAATATTATTTAAGTAAGCAAATTAACGATAGCTTCCAAACACGATGTGCCACACAGCTAGCTCAACACTTATCTGAATCCTACGCAATTACTTTTTTTATGGTTAGTTTTCAGTTTAGTGCACTCGAAATAGATTTCTCTCTATTGAATTTCTCTTACCTTCATTCTGTATAAAATGTGTATTTCAGTGTTAAAGCAAGACTAGATCGTTGTCATGATGACGGAAGTGCCCACGCCTACGCGTCGCTGCGTACGGACTGTGCGGCCCCTCCCGTCGAAGGTTTGAGTCCTCCCTCGGGCACGGGTGTGTGTGTTGTTCTTAGCATGAGTTAGTTTAAGTTAGTTTAATTAGTGCTTAAGTCTAGGGACCGATGACCTAAGCAGTTTGCTTCCTTAGGAATTCACACACATTTGAACATTTTTTTTTTTTTTGTTGCTTACTCCTCCTTTTAGGGAAGGAATGTTACATGTGCAGTTAATAGAGCTTTAACGTACGAGACAAAGAGGTGGACCTAGTACACCGGTTAGCACTGTGGCGTTTCACTCAATTTTCTGTCCGTTCCTCTTTAGGAAACACCTAATGTTTCCCTCTTTATTCTTTCAACTGTCATTTTAATCGTTCCTTGGTGTTACAGCTTTTTATATAACCACGTTTTTACTTTTGCCCATTATGCTGTTTCTGTGTTGCAGTTTTTTTTGCAAACGTCACTGCATATGCGTATGAAATAAATTAATGTATATCGATTTCTAGAGATACATTCTAGGTCATTCCTTTGATCTATAGGACATCATTGCACTGGTCTTCCGGTGCAATCGTCACTTCTACTTGCTATAGCGCAGGACTCCGCTATTTTTCAAATTACCGTGAAATCTGTTACTTTATGAGCGCTAGATATTTTAGTATCAGCATAAGTGGCCAGAGAGTGACGGCAAGATTTTTCTATACAACATATTGGCAGTCCATAAATTCCAAATACTTCGTCATATAGGGGAATGACTTCAATTCCTTCTTTGTGCTTGCTGCTTTTCAGTATAACAAAGACAAAAGGGATGTATTCTCTTGTTCCCGGCTGCATGCCTTAGCTGGCTCGCGCAGCGAGTATTTACTGGCGGCGCGGTCCCAGGCGGAGGTCACTGGGTCAGACGGTGACCTCCCTGGGCGCCTGTGGCTGCCCAGCCCGTCCACACTATGCTGTGGGGGGTGGGGGGGGGGGGGTGGGAGGGAGCACTGCTGATGCCGTGATGCCGCAGCTCCACCTGTTGGTGTCTTAACGCAGTAGTAATGCTCTTAGCGATCCATCCAGTTCCAAACATTCACCAGTGAAAGGACGTAAGACTCAGGCATCCTGGCAGATTTAAGCCATATGCCGGACTGGGATTCAAACTCTTGATCTTTGTATTTCGCGTGCAAGTAATCCACAGACTGAGCTATCCACTGCTCACGACTTACCCTCGTAACTTTCCTTACCTTTCATTCTGCATCTAAGCTTTCTGGAACAATCTCTTACGCTGTGGCTTAGCCACTTTTACGCAATATTCTCTCTTCCAGAAGTGCTACTCTCGCTAGGTACATGGTGAACTGTGGAGTTTGGAATGTAGGAGATAACGAATTGGTGGAATTAAAGAAGTGAGGGTGTAGTATCCTTAGTGTGTGAGTAACTCACAACTCATCATCACTGATTTCATCCAAACTTACGGTGTGCGCAGGACTTGGTAAGAAAAGAAAATGACAGAAGTGAGAAGTGGAAGCTCCAGATGGCCAATCGTTTAGAGAGGGAGAGAGAGAGAGAAAAGAAAAGAAACATCATTTTTGGTGTAGGTTAGTAGAGGCATTAGCCACTGAGGTTTGTGTAGTTTTTAAGGCAGTGCTTGGGGCAGCAGATGGAGAACAAAATGGTAATCCGAGAGTCTTGGAGGCGAGTCCGTCTGGGACTACCTTTTCCTATTTTTCATTTTCAGCTTTTACGTTACTTTGAGAGGAGGCATGCCACTCTCTCACTTTAACAACATTGTCAGTCAGATTAATATTCATATTTTATATCATGATCTCATTGTTCCCCAGTACTACGTTTGCTATGTGTAGTTTATGACTTTCTTACATGGGGAAATTGTGGGCAGAATATTTTTATAACTGCTTGTGAACCTGAAGAGAAATTGTGCGCATGGAGCTATAGTGCAGGAGAGGGAGACCAGGGAGAGAGATGAACTTATAGCCATAAATGCTTAGTGCAGCGACCTGGCTGTGTGAGTGATTCCGGGAAGCGGCGCTCAGCGGATTTTACCTGCAGAGGGACTTCCGGCCAAAGCTCTCTCCTCCTTCTGCTTAGGGACAGACAGAAGGGCACCAGTTCGCTGCCTTGGTCAGGCAGCAGACAGTCCGGAAGGCGGCTGGATAACTGAAAGCTGGTGTAGGAGCCATTTGAGAGGGACTGCTGAAACCTGAGCTTTTATGCAGATGGTGGGAATGTTAGTAGCTGAGATAATAAGAACAGAGCGGCTGGCGTACTTGTTTGGTCGCCAGGATCTTGCAGTGAGTGGCAAAAACAAATATTTCAGGGGCATGACTGTCTGAGAAGCTTAACAGGCTTCTTTCAGAAATTGTCGGCCGAGAAAGATTAGATTACTCTGTAAATGAGGGATTGCGGTACCATATAGGTATATGTTTTTTAGCAAAACATGGTCATGCTTACTGTGACAACACCTACCTAGTGTAATATCTTTGAGACGTGCGTGGCTCGCGCTCGTGCCATCTCTTATTTTACATAGTTTTTTTTCACTAGCTGCTTATATTTTATGACCCACCGTCTAATTTCTTATGGTGGGTCGTTGTTGCCACTTAGCCGCTGTGACTGGGTCCGGGGTCCGGAGTGACTGAAAGTAACACCACACCGGCTCCCGTCCCCACCGTTGCCCGTGTCCCGCCACGTGGAGGCGGGCTCTGTTTAGATCCAATTGATATCTTTTTTTTGTGCAGCATTAGAAAAACTTATAACTAATACAAAATCAAGTAAGATATTAATAAACAAAACGAAATTAAATATTTAGAAAGAGGGAAGGTATAATATTGCCCGTCACCTGGTTGTGGGCGGTGGCCCGGGTCTTGGAATGGCCCTCAAGGCGCTGGCCGTTGCTCACCATACATTTAACATCTACCTACCTTAACTAGAAGAGATTAGGGTACGTTAAAGCTAGAAACTAAGACTAAGACCTCCATGTCCAGCCTGCTACACTATTTACGATATACGAGAGGTAACTGATTTTGTGCTTGGCTCAAAGCTGCTAATGAAAGGGTACTTGTGGTAAAAGTAATAAGGTAATGACGCTAACGGTTTGTGCTGAGCCTACAAGGCTCCTAGTAGAGTACATCATGCGCAAGCACCTCCCGGCCCCACCGACAACACGACCTGAACGGTGGTTTTCCCCAATCTACCATAGGTATCCGTCGGGTTGGGCTCAAAAGAGAGGAACCACAATTAAGATCCTTCCATCCAAGACGTGCGCCGCCTCTTACCAGGGGGGCGTATGTCCCTTGAAGAGGTGCCTAACTTTAAGCTTCAGAAGTTGTTAGTGTAGTGGAGGTTGAGGTATAGGTTGTGTAGGTTGGTTGTACAAACAGTTCACACTGAGCATATGAGACTTACAAAGATACGTGGTGTGGCAGTTAGCGCCTTCCGGCCCCGCCAGCAACACAGCCTGAGCGGTGGTTTTCCACGATCTACCATAGATATCCGTCGGGTTGGGCTCAAAAGAGAGGGACCACAATCAAGATCCTTCCATCCAGACTGTGCGCTGCCTCTTAACGGAAGGCGTAGGTCCCTTGAAGACGTACCTAGCTTTAAGCTCTTATTAGACATGGAGATGCTGTTAACTATTTACATATAAGGTGCAATCTGTTTTTAGGACTGTGTGTGACTTGTGCGCCTCTTGTCGGTTGTTCCACTCTGTTCTTTGAATTTGACTTGGTTGACACTATGGATCATCCGCGCTGGACGCTTCAATATCTGTGCTGGTGCCCCGGTCTGTATCTGTTTCTTCTTCATCACTCGTGGTGCTAATCATATCTGCGTCCCGCTGGGCATCGTGACGTCTGTTTGGACCGACTTGTCTTCGGTAGGGTCTGTTGCGCAAGTATTCTATTTGTTGGATCTTCGAGATTTCGTGCGTTAGTTTGTTGAGTTCAGTCCACCTTTCCGGGTCGAGTATTATGGCATGTAGTTCGTTCTGTGTGTTCAGGCGATTTATGTGTACTGTGTGTCTTATGCTCGTGCGTTACCGCAGAAGAAGACAGTATGTTCAGGGGAACCTTCTTCTCCGCATGTGCATCTATTAGTCTGCTGCAGACTGTCGCGGTACAGGTGCGTGGGATAAGGGCCATGTCCTGTGATGAAATGTGCCATACCGCGGCTGGGATCAATATGTTTTAGTTTTAGTCTTTCCGGGATGTATACACGACGGCCCTTATATCTGTTGGCCCACTCGCTCTGCCAGGTATCCACTCGCCATGCTCTGAGTTGGCGTGTTGTCTCAGTCGGTACACCAGTGATCTGCCGAACCTGGTCTATTCTCCCCATCCTAAGCCAGTACATTGCTGCGCGGTACCTCATGGTGATATCTATGGGGAAGATTCCCATGACGACACATAGTGCGTCATTTGATGGTGTGTTGAATGCCCCTGTTAGTCGAAGTAGAACACTTCTTTGGCCTCGACGTACGTTGGTTCTGTTGGTTGAGAGATTTAACCTGCGGGCCTACGTACTGGCAGCAAAGCATAGTACTGACTCGGCCTAGCCAGTTTGTGTAGTACCTTTTCTGCTTTTTTTGTGCATATTCGCATTTGTTCGTGGAAGTTCAATCGTTCATCAATGTATACTCCTAGATAGCGTGTGACTGCTAGTCTTTTTATGTTTGTGTCCCCGATTTTTACTATTGGGTTCCTGCGCAGGATACGCTTTAGCAATGTATGAGTTGTTTTGTTTCCTGCTATCTTTAATTTATTATCTGTGCACCATTGGGTTATTGTCCTAAGTGCTCCATTGGCTCTTTCTTCTAGCTGGGCACGGTTGTTTGCTGAAACTAAGACGAGTAGATCATCAGCATAAGCGACAACTCCATCTGTCAAGATGTGCTCCTCTAGTAACTGTAGGAGCGGTTCTATAACTATGTCCCAGAAGATGGGGCCGCAGATCGACCCTTGTGGACAGCCTTTTGTAATTCGTTTAATCACTTTCTGGTTGTCCATTTGCCAAACGATCGTTCTGTCTCTGCAGTAGTCCATGAAACTATTATACAGAGACTCCGGTACCTGCAGGTGTCTGAGCCTCTTGAACAAGGCCGGCCACCAGAGGTTGTCGAAGGCCCCTGAGATGTCTATCATAATTGCAAGTGTGTATTTGGAGGATGTGTCGTGTACTATTTGGAGTGCTCTGTTAATTGCGTCGTCTATAGATTTCCCTTCCCTGAAGCCGTATTGGTGTGGTGTCAGTCCCCGTAGTGTTCGGTGTGCGTGTAGTCTTTTGCAGAGTAGTTTTTCTTGTACTTTACCGAGTGTATTGATAAGGCAAATTGGTCTGTGTGACTTGGGGTCTGATGTGTCTTTGTCTGGAGCCTTTTTGATGATAACCGCCTTCGAGGTCTTCCACACTGCAGGCACACGGCCCAGCCTTAATGCATCGTTTAACAACGTTGTGAGAAACGGGGAGATCTGCGGTGCAATTTGTTTCAGTACCTCAGAGTGGATACCATCCGGTCCAGGCGCCTTTTTGTTTTTGAGTTCTGAGATCACTGTCGCCACTTCTTCCTGCACAAATGGGCAGGTGACGGTTGGTGTGGTGTATACTGTGTCTACTTCGCGTCTCAGTGCTGCATGTTGTGGTGTGTCTGTGTCTGCGATGTCGTCGTGCAGGAGTTTCCTCAGAAGGAACTCCGCTGGGCGTCTCCAGCCCTTAGTCATCTCACCATCCTCCTGTCGCAGCGTTCCCAGAACCAGTGGGCTCTAATTTTCTCTGTCACGATTTTGTATGGTTCCCCCCAATTGTTTAGTCGTGTTTGTGCTGCTACATGGCTGTTCCAATGGTCTTGACTGGTCTTATTCAGCTCAAGTTTATATTTGTCCTTGGCAAGCCGTTAGTCGTGTAGTCGTAATTGTCTTTCTCTATCTGAAATTCCTCGTTGGTAAAGCTTACGTTTACGTTTTTAGTCTTGTTTGAGTCGTGTTAATTGTGTAGTCCAGGGAATATTTTGGTGTTTCGTCATTCTTTGTGTGGGTATGCAGGTGTACTGTGTGTGTGTGATGATATCTGTCAGCATGTGTGCTCTGTAATCAACACTGCCGGTGATGTCTTGCGGTATGTGCTCATGTATTTTTTGTCTGACCCTGTCCCAGTCTGTTTTGTCAAATAATAGTCTTTTTGGTAGTGTTTCTGTGTTGACGTTTGGTGTACCACTTAAGGTTAGTGTGATGATGTTGTGGTCGCTAGCAATGATCTGGTCATGTACGGTCCAGTCTCGTACGTGGTTGATGGCGGCATTATTAACGAGGGTGATGTCTATGTTTGATGAATGACCGTTGTGTCCGATGTGGGTCGGGTGATGTCCTTCCTTGTTGAGTACGTGTAGTCTGTTTTCTTGGATGATGTCATTTATTATTCTACCTCTGTCGTCAGTTCTGTCTAAATGCCACAGGGCTGATCTGGCATTTATGTCTGCACAGATGAGAAGTTTTTTGTTGCCAGCGTATTGCGCAACATCTCTGATAAGGTCTGCGTATGGTATGATGCAATGACAGAATTGGGTGTACAGCGACGCGATGATCCAAGTATCCCCCTTGTGTGTGACTTCAACTGTAACTAGGTGCTCGGAACAGAGTTCTGTAATTTTGACTGGATGTATTTCTTTGTTTAGGATTATGACAGATGCCATGCAGCCTGTCCCCTCGGCAACTGTCACCGCACTTGGAGGAAAGTTGGGGATATGCCCTTGTCTAGTGTAGGGCTCCTGTTTGCACAGAATGTCACTTTTTAGTTCACGAAGGACCCGTGGGAACTCCGAATTTACAAGTATATTCCGCATAGCATTAAGCTGTGCTATTAGCAGTTTGGGTGTTTAACTGTGGCGTAGCTCTTGCTGCCAGTTTGACTGTAATCGAAGTATGTTCTCCCATGAGCCCTTATGTGATCCTTGTAAAGCTTGTCCATATCGAATGGTTCCTCCCTGCGGGCGCACACCTGCATGAGCAGGTCTAGTAGGCTGCCTGGATCTGTTGGAATATTCTCCGTTTTGAGAATCAGTCTATCGGTTTGCTCTGATGTACGGAAACACACAGATTGGCCGTACGGGTGCAGGGTGCGGATGAGCATCCGCTGTGCCGTCTCTAAGATGTCTCTTTTTTCTAGCCTACTTAATTTTACATTTATATCTAGCTTGTCGTAATTAAAACTATCGGTGTCGATGGCGTGTGTTGGCGTCTCTGCAGCCGTGACGTGTTGTGATGGTGTAGTGGCGTTGTTGTGCACACCTCTGCGGGGGGGGGGGGGGAGGGGGGGGGCCGCTGGATTGGCTTCCTTGTTGGTTGCTGTGGGGGTTTCCTTGGGCGTCGGCATTGAGGTTGTTGGTTGGGGGGCTGCGAAGCTGTTGGTATCATCAGGGGTATGCACTTTCGTATCACTAGGTTTTGAGGCACCCTGCGATTGCTGCGATTGGTCGTCACACGCTTTCACTTTCTTGACTCTCTTAGGCTGTTTGGGTTTTCTTTGCGGTTTTAGTTTCCTATAGGCTGTGATGATTCGTTTGTTTTTTGTGTGTGTTTCGTTTGCACGGTCTTGATGTGTATCAGATGTGTTGGTTGTTTGTGCCTCCATTCTGCATTGATTTGACGTGATTTGGTTCCCACTTGACTGCTCGTCTACGCTATCTGTGACAGACATAACAGCTTTTGGTATGTTATGCGCACTGTCGCCTCTGATTCCAGACCCTCCGCAGACTTCTGTTGCGGTTGTTGCTGCGGCTTTTTGTGTGGCATTCGTGGTGTCTGCCGGCGCTGTGGCCTGTTCAAGGTCGGTATTACGGTTTCGAATATCATTGTTATGAACACTACAATCTCCGGCGTAAGGGCAATAATAGACGTCGTCTTCTTCCTCTGTCAGTGAGTCAGAGAGAGTTATTTTGCGTTTGATTTGATTACAGTCTGAGGTGTCTGATTTGTCCATGTTTTCCGTTTGGGCTCCAGTTGTGCTGGCTTGCGTTACGGTTGTGTGAAGCACCGATGGGTTCAAGGTCTCACCTTGTATGAATTTGATTGGTTTGATGCGTCCTTCGCATTTTGTAGTGTCGTATGTGCGTCGCTGTGCTGGAGTGGATGGGTGATCTTGAGTCGGTAGCAACGCTGTTTTGTGCAGTTGCTTTGGTTGGTCATGTGTGGTATGGTTTTCTGGTCTGTCTGTATCAGTATTTTGGGTTATCATGTCTATTCTCAGTAGTTCGTCTTCTGTTACGTCGTGAGGAGCCACCAACGTGTCAGACATGTGGGAGACAGTTGTCGATACGGCATATTTTAACTGAGTGCGTTTTATATGCGGGTTTGAGGGAAGATTTCCGTTTCCCACCAGACCTACCCTCTCTTTTAACTAATAATGAGGCGAGTGTCGCTAGAGTTTTACGTTTTTGTGTGATGTCTGGCCTTCTTCCCAAAATATTGGGATTGAAGTCTTAATGTGCTGTCCAGTGGTTTGGTCACCCATTATTTTTAAGTGGTCACTCAGCCACCGTTACTTCCTTTTCCCTGTTTGTACTGCTCTTTTATTTTTAGTTTTATCTCCCTGTTTTGATGTGCTGTGTCCAATCTTGCAATTTGAACAATACCACTTCTCTCACGATTCGGCTCTGAATTGAACTTTTGGGAAAGGGCGCTGATAACCTCGCTGTTGTGCGCCCTAAAACACTAATCATCATCATCATCATCGAGTTCGTCTATCCTGTTCATAAGGGTCGTCTGGAATGTCATCCAGTACATTATTTGTCTTTTGATTAGTTTGGCGGCTTCAGGTGACATTTGTCCTGTGAGTGTTAGGTCGTCTATATATTCAGTGATTGCATGATGGCTGTCCTCCAGGTTTGTAGTGTGTATCAAGCCTGTAATGTGACCATTGTTGGGGTAGTCGTCAGGTAATAGTTTTTGCCTCTTACGCCAGAGTATTGCACGTAGATGGTTTCTGTGCCTGGTGGATGGTGACTTGCATGATCTTGTTTTTTCGGGGGTTGATTTATGGAGCATGTTGGTTTACTCAGGGGGGTGTTCAGTTGCCATAGTCAGTACTGTCAATTAGTCTATCAAGCAGCTGTTTGTAGGTGTGGCAGACGCCACCCCTGCTCTTATTGCAAATTCGGTTTCTGTTCCTGCACGGAATGCAATCGATGGGCTCAGATGCTCGACAGTTTGTGGCCCTTCTTGCCACACCTTGAACAGGTCGTACCTATGTCTGCGCAGGCTTTGGTTGTATGGCCAAGGTCACAACAGTTGTAACACTGGCTCACTGACGTAAAGTCTTTGACAGATAGGGATTGGAAGTCTATGTACACCCTTCCTTTTTTGGTGAGGTACCAATAAATTCTGGGTGTGACTTCCAACACTTGATGGTTGTATCCCTTTCCTTTGGGCGCTGTGCGGAATCTGATTTTCACTTCTTTGTCGAATTCGTCTTTTGTGAAATCGTCACTGAGATTTTGGTCGTATAGACACTCAAGAAATTCTCTATCCGAGATAGTGTCCGTCACTCGATAGACTATCACCAAAGGTTGCCGCTTTCTGGGCCCCTCACACGCGATATTCTCAATATCTTTCGTCTTTTCTATTATTTTCCTACAGTCCTCCTGTGTTGCTGCTTCGACAATCACAGCTGTCTTCGTGTTTCTTATCGACTTAATGTGTAGGTTGTCTCGTCTTGGGTTGATGTTTTTTGTCAACGTTTGTTTTATTGTTTTCGTGTCTTGGTTGTTGGTAGACTTTATGAAGAGAGTGGTTGCCTGCTTGGCTTTTGCCACCTCAATGCGTTTATGTTCTTTGGGTGCGGTGGAGAGTGCCGCAGCGTATGCTAGTGTCTTCTCCTGTTGCTGTGCCTGTTCAGTAACCTTTCCTGTCAGATCCCTAATTTGGTCCCTGAGCTCTTGGTTTAATTCAGTGTGTTTTGTATTGTCTTCCTCGAGTTTGTTGACCTGTTCTGTGAGAGACTCAATTCTAAGGTCCTTAACTGGGTCAGCTGAGTGCTGAAGTTCGCGCAGTAGATCTTTGATCTGCTCTTGCAGCAGCTCGACCTTTGCTTCTGCTGACGTGAGTTGGAAAGCCAAAGGGAATATTTTATTCCTTATCGTATTCAGTACGCTACTCGATACGTGTTTGGCCTTTAATTCCGCCCCAATGTCATTTAATAGCTCGTCAATTGCAGCGATCTTCTGGCTCGGTGACATGACGGCATTAATATGTCTATAATTCAGAATTATGCTCGTTTCCCTTCACTGTATGGGTATTGTTCACACTGGTTTTCTTCATATGAAGCTAGTCTTTTCTGCGAGATTTCCTACCGTATGTTAGTCTTCGTTTTTAGTCTAAGTCCGTTATTATCAGTCTTTTTTTTTTTGAAGCTACATTTCACTGTTCTAACATGTTATCGTGAGTTTGGTAGATATTTAACGTCTAATTACGGAGAAAAATCCTACCATACGTTACTTTGATAATTCGTCACACGGTAGCTTTCCTTCCATATTGTTTTTAACACTTTCACAGCACTGCGGTTGGTAATGTTAGTAATGTCAAGCGTTCCTAATCCTATTAGTAGTGTTTGTTAATGTTAGTTGTAGTGAAATACCTTTTATGAGGTCCGACATGCTGTAAATGTGCCCGCGAAGTCACTAATTGCACTATTTCTCTAGTCGAAACACGAGAAAATTTTGTAGGACTGCTTCACTTCACTATTATCCATCACTGATCACTGTTTTTTCGTTCACTGGCGTGATTGTTCCCGATAGAACCGACAAAAAGACCGTAGTTGCGGGGGCGCGCGCGAGACACGTCCGTACGCGCTCGTGGTTAGTGTTATGTTTGCTGCACTGCTATTACTTCCCGTTTGTCGTGTCTCGGGGGTTAGTTGTAATGTGCCAGGAGTGCAGTCCGGATCTGCCAGTGAGTTGGGAGGCGCTAGCAGTGCAATTCGGACCTGGCAGTGTTTGACTTAAGACGCGGCAGAAGTTCAGTCGGAGCGCGGCTGCAGTGAAGTCCAGACAGCCATGACTCGCCAGACGGTTGCCGATACATATCACTTGAGTGCGGACTACGGTCGTCGGTCGGTCGTTTTGTCGGACGACGTGTATGTTGGCCGGCGATCGCTTATGGGTTTCCTGGATGTGCCGACTCGTGATTCGTCCTTGTTATTGCACAGTCGCTGCCGATAGTACTGTCTAGTCCTTCGTGCAAGTGTTCATGAAACTGTGTATAGCTTGTGATGTTGACCGTTCTGTTATTTTAATACTGTCTGCGTGCTGATGTGTGGCAGTCTGTCGGTTGGTGTGGATCAGCCAGGACCGGGGTAGCGCAATGGACCGGGCCGCTGGCGGTCTCTAGGCAGTATCGGAGTGTGTGGCAGCTGTTCAGATTGCTACGGGGTTCGTGGCTCACCGACGTAGGACATCAAAGTTGAGTGGTGATTTAATTACCGAAGCCAGACTGTTCACACTGTGACGTTGGTTTTCATGGTTGGCTGTTCGGAGTATTCCAGTGAGAAACAGTGAGTGTTCGAGTTGGCGAAAGTTTGGCCACCATCCGGTAGAGTTTAACTGTGTTTTGGTTATTTGAAGTCCAATTGCACCAGCGGAATTTTCTGCCTTGTGGCCGTTAGCGTTCCGGTTATCTGCCCTGGCCGCTGACGTAAAATTAAAGCAGTGTCCTTTCCTCACCGTGTTGTCGCTGTCCAACATGTGTGTGTAGTTTTGACAGCTTATGCGTACTTGGTTGTGGGCGGCTACGCCTTTTACGTTTTGGCTTTGGAGTTCCTTGCGTGCAGGTCGGGTGGATAGCAAGTCGTCTTGTCGCTGGGTCCGTTGACTGTCTCTTGGTTGGGTTGCTGGCGCGTCGGATATAGCTGTCCCGACTGCCTGTCTGAATTTGTATGCTTTTACTTGGGTTTTAAATAATTGACCTTCAGCCGCTTTAAAATTGAAATTTCCTTACTTGTCGAGTCTTGCATTGTTCGGGTCTTCAGCCTAATTTAAAATATTTTTTGGATAAAGCTTTGGGCCTTCGGCCTTTTGAAAATTTATTGTAGTTGCGTTTTTCAATAATGGGCCTTCAGCCGCATTAAAATTTAAATTGCTTACTTGTTAAATCTTAGATTGTTTTGGCTTACTGACTGTGCAAAATATTGTTTATAGATAAAGCTTTGGGCCTACTGCCTACTAAAAATTATTTTAGCTGTTTTAAGTAATCGGCCTTCAGCCGTTTTTAAATTAAAGTTCTTGTCTTTCAAGTATGAGACTGTGTGGGGCCTTCAGCCTAATTGAAGATAAGGCCTTCTAACTTGTGCTTTTTTTAAATTAATTTTAGGTGCAGTCTTAAATCATGGGCCTTCAGCCGTCATTAAATTAAACTTGTTTGCTTTTCAAGTGTTAGATTTGTTGGGACTTCAGCCAAGTTATAGAAACTTATTGCCGGCCGAAGTGGCCGTGCGGTTAAAGGCGCTGCAGTCTGGAACCGCAGGACCGCCACGGTCGCAGGTTCGAATCTTGCCTCGGGCATGGATGTTTGTGATGTCCTTAGGTTAGTTAGATTTAACTAGTTCTAAGTTCTAGGGCACTAATGACCGCAGCAGTTGAGTCCCTAGTGCTCAGAGCCATTTGAACCACGGAAACTTATTACTGCTTTCTAAATATTCTGAGTCCGAATTTTAAGCCGTTTTTAGATTTAAGTGGTTGTGCCCTTAAGGCATAAGATAGTGTCGTCTATCCAGCCGATAACTAAGTTCAAAAATTTTAGCTATATAGTTTGGACAACTAAGTAAAGTTATATGTGTTTGAGTGTAACTGACAGCCAACTTTTAGCCCCTTTCCACAATTCTAACTACCTGTTCTGTCCTGCGCACTTAAGCAGGACGTTTCAATCTTCTTTTCTCAGACAAGAGAGATTTGGAGTCGGTGATCTCCTCCTGTCAGGATGTGCAAAGTAGACACTCGATCCCCCTCGTGGGAAGCATGGTCCTGTGTCTGGATTGGCTACCAGGCCAAGAGAACTGTCAAGAGTGGAGATTTAATGAGTAGGGGATAGTTCTATTGGTTTTTGCAATGTGGGGGCGGTTTCGGTTTTGCCAATTCGGCTCCAGTACTAAGGCTTGGTGGAAAAGTGCGCGTGATTCATTGGCTTCTTCACGTCCAGGTCCATCGCTCGTGGAGAACTTCAGGGCTTTACCTAGTTGGTTACACTTGTGGTCAGTATCTCATGTTGGACTAAGACTCACTGGCAGTTTCCAACTGTACCGACAGTGGAACTGCATATCATCTCAGACATATCGTGTGTCACGAGAATGAACTTATTGGTCCCGTTCAGGCCCTCTGACGTTTTACAGTTCCAGCTCCGTCGTGCCTATGAGTCAAATTCGTTCGGCCAGACTAGATAACGGATGCAGCTCACACTGAAATCTGCCGGGATGTCAGGGCTCTGATAGGGAAGTTTCCCGCGTTGTGATTATCAGAACGCCAGACCGCGTAGTTTGCAAATTCTCGTGGACGCGTCAGAACATTACACCTGCTGTAGCGCACCATTCCTCGATCACAGCGCGCCGTTTTCTGCTGCCGCCTGAGTCAAGGTGAAAGGGAAAGTACTGCTGCACCGACGTAGGGTTGTTAAATGATATTCACACCTCCCTGTTCTCAGGTGAACCAAGTTTCTGGTATAGTTGATCGTAGTTGATTGCATTTGAATAGAATTGGGCTTCGCAGTGGATTGATGTAAACAAAGTCAGCTTGCGTTGTAAAAGGGATTAATCCAGGGGAGAATTAGTACAACTTCCACCACAATGTACTCTTTGCCTATCAAACACCATTCCTTAACTAATTTCTGTTTGTAATTTTTGTGTAACATTTATCAGCTGGATCTCTAGAATGCTGTACTTACTAAAGATTTTTAAAACTTGCCATTGTTTTTAAACTTAAATACGCGACTTTTCTCATTGACACTCCCTCTACCATTCACTGTTTTTTGTTTTATTGTGTTGGTACATGGGTAAATCAGCAACGTTCAGTCATATTAAATTAGTTAATTTGAGTTCTGAAAGAGAAGACAGGCAAAGGCAACAAAAGTGCCATGAACAAGTTCACTAATTCAGGTATAAAAATTAAGGGAGTATCACACGATTTGAAGGTTATTGCCAAGAAAATATTTTTGTGTATGTAAAGATAATAGCATTTAAAATGACTCTGACTCATATTTATGATTAAGGCAAGTCACGGCTTGCAATCGTCATCCCTTAGCCGGGATCTCGAATCACGTAACTTTTGTGAGGTAGTGCGTTATCTTGCGGAACAGGCGCGTGTTTGTCTTTTCTTTTCACCAAAGTGAGACACTGGTGCACTGAGAACATTTAGACTCGGGTTTGGCGCTAAACGCTGTATCTCAACAATCTGTGTTATTCAATAAACTTTTTTCTGGGATTTTGACCGCATTGTCAGTATACATAAAACTACCGATATTTCGGTTTCTGTTGCAAGGTACCTTTTTCAAAATGTTTTTGTTTACCGCCGAGAGAGGAAACTTTGTTTCTTATATACCTGTAGACATGGCTGTTATCTAATTCTGACAGGCTGTTTAGGATGAAGGGGTGGGGAAGACAGAAGTCTTTATTGGACTAAACAGCCTATCAGAATTAGATAACAGCCGCGTCTACAGGTATACAAGAAACAAAGTTTTCTCATTCAACAGTAAACAAAAGCACCCTGAAGAAGCCATCTTGCAACAGGGACCGAAACGTCGGTAGTTTTAAATATATTGACAATGCGGCCACAAACCCAGAAAAATTTTATTGAATGTCGCAATGGCCGCGGAAGCCTACGTTTAAATTTGTGTTATGTTGCAGTAATTTTGTTTCATTATGTGTACTGTTTGTGTCCTTTTTTGTACCTTGTCAGTGCTTTTTGGGTCATTTCTTGTATGTTGTTGCATCGTTGCTAACGCGAAACAAAACTGCTAATGTGGATTTGTACATTTTAGATTAGGTTTTGTTTCATGGCCTTAGGCAGAAATGAGTGCATTGCTTAAAAGATCAGAGTAGAGTTATGGCGCGTAATGCGAGAGACTCGGTAACTTGCGGAAATAGCAGTCGGTTTGAATCCTTAAGAGAAGCAAAGTTCATGTGTGTAGTATGAAATGCTGCACACTTATGTCGTCCAAAATGGAACACGAGTCACCCATTGATGCAAAATAAGACAGAACGGCGGAAAAAGTTCATTAAAATCAATCTTCAAATAGGGCGCCAATGTCAAATGCAGAATGCTCCGATAATGAGGGGCCAGTTCACTCAGGAAATGAAAGTGAAAACGATGTCGAGGTGGCAGGTTACGTGCGTTCAGAAATCACGGAAAGAGGTACATACAGGGAAAGTAAAAGTCCAATTTCGCGGACAAGACGTCATAGAGCAGTTGAATCGTCTGCGTCAAGTCCTGGGTACGTTACTGGAAAAGCGCAATTGGAATCGATCGTTCATTTTATGCAAGAGGCAGAGAGTAGATGACAGGAAACGGTAGAGACGGGAGAAAGAAGACAAAAGACAGGAGATCCTCAGTAATGAAAATTCAGAATCGGGAAGACAAGAAGGAAAAGAGACAGGACAAAGTCATGAAATCAATTAAAGAAATTCCAAGGAGGGTTGATTGTCGAAAACGTAAATCGGGTCAGAAAAGAAATTAAGAGTCTAAAATCAGAGGCTGAAGACGTTAGAAAAAACATTAGATGAGATGCGAGAAATGGCGGTATAGTCCAAGCGAGAGGTTGGGACAGCCACGAGATGCGCGAAAAATATGTCCAAATTGCGCAAGATCAGGAAGCGCTGCCAAAGGTCGAAGTGAGCTCAGCCGAGAAGGCTACTTCTGCTCTTAAAAGAAACAGGGATAGAAAGTAGTTGAAAAGACACACTAAGAAATGTTAGAAATCAAGGAGGAGCAAACACTTCTCAACAGCCAGCAGAAAGAGCTGGCAGATGAGATGAAGCTCGTGTGCGAAAGGGTCTCTTGTGCAGAAATGTCGCCGTGAGTTAGTTGTTCATCAGAAATGTCAACGACAATATTTTTCGGCTCAGCCTGTAGCCTCATCCCCGACATAGGCCGATATAGTGCAGGAGCGCCCCCTTAACGGGTTACTGGGGTCGACCGAGAGCCCGCAGACAGTGGCGCGTAGTACACAAAGTACCGAGACGGATCACAGCGCGCAACTCAGACGTACGGAAACATTACTACATGAATCTGATGACACGAGACGAGGGTACAACAGTATTCAGGGATCCGCCGGCCATGAAATCTAGCGTGCACTTCGCGCCAGAAGTTAGAGAAAGTCCGGGGGCGCAAGATTATGAATATTTCGACTTAAACATTTTCTCTTTATTCAAAATTTTCAGGTTTACAAAGAAAACCACAATTTGTTACAACCCAAGACATGGATTGCTCATATGATAGGGTACCATCAGAGTCATTGTCAGTGGTATTCAAATGGAAACTTGTCTGTGGATACTAGGAAGATTCAATATCAGAGCACATGCGTAAATTTGCAGAAAACTGTTGCAGTTACGGTGAATTCAGAGAGACCTACTAGTTACAGGACACCCAAGAAAGGATTAAACAAGAGATTATGTTAGGTAAGCAATCCGGAGCATCGGGGTGGTGGAGTCCGGTAGTTTTTCGAGACGCTTGTCAACAAGAACCGTTCCAGAATGAGATATTCACTCTGCAGCGGAGTGTACGCTGATATGAAACTTCCTGGCAAATTAAAACTGTGTGCCGGACCGAGATTCGAACTCGGAACCTTTGCCTGTCGCGGGCAAGTGCTCTACCAACTGAGCTATCCAAGCACGACTCACGCCCCGTACTCACAGCTTTACTTTTGCTAGTACCTCGTCTCCTACCTGCAGAGTGAAAATATCATTCTGGAAACATCCCCCCGGCTGTGGCTAAGCCATGTCTCCGCAATATCCTTTCTTTCAGGTGTGCTAGCTCTGCAAGGTTCGCAGGAGAGCTTCTGTAAAGTTTGGAAGGTAGGCGGCGAGGTACTGGCAGAAGTAAAGCTGTGAGGACGGGGCGTGAGTCGTGCTTAGGTAGCTCAGTTGGTAGAGCACTTGCCCACGAAAGGCAAAGGTCCCGAGATTGAGTCTCGGTTCGGCACACAGTTTTAATCTGCGAGGAAGTTTCAACAAGAACCATTACCTGGACCAACAGTACAGTGATAAGGAGATAATGAGACACTGCTGCATGAAACTGCGATTATGTTCCAAGAACTACTCACTGACAATTGTAATGGCACAATAGCTTCAGTCAAAAGCGCTCTATGAAAATTAGACTTTGTCAGGGAAGCACAAAACGCTATGGACCGAATGAAACATAGTGAACGAAATGCGCAAGGTGAATCTGGTGGAAATAATGACGGGCAAAATACATATAGAAACAGAGCGACAAGACACCAATTGCAAGACCTAAGACCTAATAATGATCTCAGTAGAATGACGGAAGCAGACGGGGAATGTATGGCGGTAACTTGGAATAAAACAGAAAGAGGAACAGAAGCGAAATACAAAATTCTAACCACTTCATGCAGCCGATGTGGAACTCAGAGCAAACAATGAGTAATGGAGGGTTTGGTAGGCGAAGTCCGCAACGTAATTATCCGCAACGTGATTACCAGAATGACATAGTGGAAATCCAGCCACCTCTCCCCTCAAACAGAAACCGCAGCGGAAGCCGGAGTAGGATTTGACAGTCGGCCGATGCGGCCTCAGCCCAAAACAAAGCCGCACATAATATCGCTACGTGCAACATTGACTTAATAGAGCATGAGGATATCGGAGGAATTTTGCGTAAAAAAGTGGTGATTAGTGGACAGGAATTACACCCCATCTGTCACGTAAGCGCAGGTGAGTTCGGTCGACGGGAATTATCGGCAGTGGGAGCCGCATAATGACATCAGAGACTGCATACAATAGATGCATTGAAAATCTCCCATGGCCTACGCTCAAAATCACTGAAACAAGAATAAAACGTGCCTTATCTGGGAAGCACACTGAACTGTAGCTTCAAACTGGACTGGTGGTTTACTGTCAAGGGAATACGCTAGAGACAAACTTCCTACTTTCACAAGCTGCGACAGTGACCCGTATATGTAATAAGTTTCCTTTAATTTACGTCTATGGTCATAAACTTTTTTTTTAACAGATAACCGGTTTCGGTCTTCAATGACCATATTCTGATCTGCAGCAAAAATGGGAAAAACATAAATACACTCGCAAACTGTTTACAGCTTAAGAACAATACATAGACCATAATGAAAAGGAGCACTGACAAAATTTACGTATGTGCGCTTTAAATATACCTGTTTCATAAAAACAAAGTCCTAATGTACTGCAGCCATTGTGGCATCGTCAAATATCAAATGCGGAATCAGCACCAGCATCGTCAAATACATATAAATAGCATTACATGCATGAGTCATGTTGTCAGTAGTACTACTGTTCAAAACAAGCTGGCGTACAGTAACCACAAGATGTTTGTGTTGTAAGTTCACCAGATGTCGCTAATGTCGGCATCGCTAGTTTTCAGTAAGTAATTGAAACAGCGAAAATAAAGCTTGTACGTATAAAAGGCATTACAGTAATAAAAACAATAAAAAGAAGAACACGACAAAAGTAATATTGTTAAAAAGAGGAAGAGTTAAGAAACGGTCGTTTAGATGTGCTCTAGTGCCAATATTCTAGATAATGACATAAATATTAAACATCGTTGATAGTTCACATGCTAATATTAAACAACCATAAAACAAATCGCTAAAGGAGCCACAAATGAAAGAAAACTTAGTGCTGCAAATCAGTAACGAGGTAATGAAGATTAAATGCAATAAGCACTGTCTCGCAACTGGTGTCACACCGAACTATGCCAAAGCGAAAATTAAACAGCGGTCAACCCTCGCCTAACCAATTAAATCTAAAAGTGAGATCAACTGGGTTAGGGCCCAGATACGTGAATCATATAAACATAAGGACTTGCTAAATAGAGATTCTTGCGAACTGCATTCATAACTGAGTAACGAACTTTCTTGTAGCCAGTTTCAGTTTGTGTGGAAACAGAGAAAATTACAGAGAGGCATAACAAAAAGTTGGGTAAATTGATCAAACCTCAGAATGTACATATTGTAAAAAGTAAGTATGGCATTAGGCAACAAAGTTTCAATCACAGGGTAGCTAATTTAACAATGAAAATCAACATCTTGTGGCTACTGTACGGCAGCTTGTTTTGAACAGTAGTACTACTGCCAACATGACTCGTGCGTGTGATGTTATTCATATGTATTTGACGATGCTGGTACTGATTCCGCATTTAACATTTGACGATGCCACTATGGCTGCAGTACATTAGGACTTTGTTTTTATGAATCAGGTATGCCTCTTCATATTTAAAGCGCACATATGTAAATTTTGTCAGTACTCCTTTTCATTATGGTCTATGTATTAAGCTGTATACAGTTTGCGAGTGTATTTATGTTTTTCCCATTTTTGCTGCAGATCTGAATATGGTCATTAAAGATCAAAACCGGTAATCTGTTAACAAAAAATTGTGACCATAGACCTAAATTAAAGGAAACTTAAAGCTTCCTGCTAGTCGCCCTCTGTCTACCGACATAGTGTTTGGAATGGACATTTTAAATGAACAACAGGGCTTTCTGGATATAGGACGAGGTGAACTTATCCCAAAAAGAGACCGTGATCAGATTGTCATTTGCAGATGACACAATACGACCACAGATCCCGGCAAAGTGATTAAACCTGAGCTACACCACCAATAGGGAAAGAGACGTATGGCCACCGCGTCGTTACAGAAGTAAACCGACAGAACAAGAGGCGAGACAAATTCAGCAACAGGTAACGATGCAATAGATAGCATCCTGAGCAACCTAGACAATATCCCACCACCTGACGAGGTGAATATGGAAAGTCTGCTAGAAGAGAACACAAATGTATTTTTGCCAAAGACAGGTGCAATTACAAATTTCTAATATGCCTTCCGAGTACGGGAACACAATAAAATTTTTTGTGCCTCTCTACTCGATGCCACAGGCACAACCGCAGAAAGTCTACTTGGAGATTTAAAAAATGCTGGACGATGGTATTACCGAACCAGCGGCCTCCCCGTGCAATAATCCTATCACTTTTATTGAAAAAGAAGACGTTCGATTCACTTGGTGCTAGATTCACGCTATATCAACACAATAATTCAACCGGATCTGCCGCAAAAGCTAGAAGAGCTGCTACAAAATTTCCACGGAGACATAGATTTCTCCACGACTGATTTAACATCAACATTCTGGCAAATAACCCTTCGACCTGGCTCCCGGCAACACACGGCATTTCTTGCATTCGGTAAGTGCTATCAGTTCAAACAGTTACCATTTGGTTTGAATGTCTCTTCGGCTGCCTTCATTAGGGGACTAGACAGAATCCTTAGTGACTCTATTAAGAAAAAGATCACCAGCTTTATGAACGATCTACTGACTGTGGAGCCGGTGTGGAGACAACACAAGACGATGTTTTGGGAAAATCCTCCGTATCTTCAGACAGCGTGGTATGACAGCGAATATTATTAAATCACGTACCGGGACGTCCACAGCTGAATTCCTAGGCCACATCATTACGGCAGAGGGAATCTCACTGTAACCAGAAAAAACAGAAGCAATAGCGAGACTTCCTACCCCAACAACAAAAAAGCAACTCCGTGGGTTTCTTGGTGTAGTCAATTTCCACAAGAGGTTCATACACATAAAACAGTTGGCTACACGACGCCCTTGGCAACTGACCGGAAAGAGGTGTACATTGGTAGTAGACGATGCGGTTGAGGATGAGTTTCAATGACTCAAAATGGCGCTCGCTAGCGCGCCAGTCATGTCTCACCCCAGCGTAGCAGAGAAATTTTGTGTGGTCACAGACAGCTCCTATTCCCGTCTGGGGCTTATGAACTTCCAGAAGTACAAAGAACTTGGTAATATGGTACACAAAGCCACAGCTTTCGGAGGCCGTGCCCTGAGCAAATGCGAAAAAAATTATTCAGTCGCCGAGTTGAAAGCACTGGCGGTCGTCTGGGGCTTCGAGAAATTCAGATTCTTCTTGTAGGGTCGCAAATCGAGACCAGATACCGACCACGGGGCGTTAGCGTTTCTTCCCACGGCAGGAGTCCTCAATAGAAGGCTGACAAGACGAGCTCTCGCATTACAGGAATTTGATCTTACGCTGACCCAAATACCGGGGGAAGAGAATACCATTGTGGATGCGTTGTCACTATCACCTATAGGATTGGAGTGTGAATCCATTACACGAGGAGTACTTCAGTCTGTTCCATATAAAAAGTGAAGTATTTGAAAATTATGTGACCGCGATCTTGAGAGACATTGGCAGAGAACTGGAGAAAGACCCAGCTCTGTCAATCTTGATGCAGAGAGTCGAGGACCATGCCAAATCAAACATTATGCAGTTCGATTTATTACTTAAACGGTGCTTTTCTACCTTGTCGAAGGGGGAGAAGCATTCTGGCGCGTCTGAATTCCCTATTTATATGAGGTTATATGGTACACTTCAGGTAAGCACTCTTTGATGCCATGAAGTGTTATTTGAAGTCACGCACAATGTGCTGTTTTAGAGATATGAAAAGGGCGATATGGAGGGTACTAGCGGTGTGTAAGGCATATCAGAAATCTAAACACACAACATTTACTACGCAGGTGCCTCAGTACCGCATCATTCCGACGAAGTTAAAGCATACAGCCGTCACGGCTCTCATGGGACCTCTCCCACACACGAGTCGAGGGTCAGCTACATTACAGTTGTCATGCAGCTAACGTCGAAATACGTCTCTCTGACGCCACTGAAGGAGGCTACTGCGCAAACGGCGAGCAAAGCGTCTTAAGTAGGACATACGGACAGAATCATCTCTGACAGTGGACCTCAGTTTAGCTTAAACAAACGAAAGGCCGTGTTGAGACGGCGCAGAATAAGACCGATTGATGCATCTGTGAGGTCGTCGCCGGCAGTGAGATTAATGAAAAGCTTGGGGAATCTCTGCCGCATCCACTGCGCGAAAAGGAAGGCCACCTGGGACACCTTCTTAAATGATATCCAGGGCGTAATGAATGAGTTTCCACACGGAGTTACATGAATGGTGCCAGTGACCGTGCTGAAAATAGGCAACCAAAAGACCTGTTTCGCGAAGTGTTTGACTTTCCACGGCGAGCTCAGAAACAACACAAATTTATTGTAGAACTAGCTTTTTGTCGTCTGCAGGTGGCGGGTGCGAAGAGAAAGGATGCATGAGACAGGAAAGCTCGGAAACGAGAGTTTCCGATCGGACAAAATGACCTCGTCAAAAGCTCCTACTATCAAATAAACAAAAGCACCTGTACTACAAATTTTACCTATTATACAACATCGGATCCATTCGAGTTTGTAGGGTAGCCCATCCAAACACGTTGTAAATCTAAACACTGAAATCCTGCCACGAGGTGGCAGGGCATGCACAGAGCCCTGCTCGTCCCTTTCACTCACACCAACGGAGAGTGAAAGGAATTTAGGCGATACCGCTGAAAGCATCAGTAGTCGTGCCTCGCCTGCAGCCAGCATGTAACGGAGACTCGCCCCCGACATCACGCGAGCACCTGGGACCACCACTGTCTGACACGACAGTCTGCAGAAACTGGGTCTGAATGTAATGCCACTGCCGATACGAAAGGAGGGACTAGAGAGCACTGGACCAAGAGACTGACATCTCTGGACACTGGCGACAACATTGACAAGTGCTGCTGGAGGACTGTCTTCAACAAGAGAGACAGTTTGTCAATTGCGTGGCCAGCTCTGGTCTGTCAATAGTCCAGATATTTACCTGTTGCTGCCATACACTGGAGAATGGTCCTGCCACAGACACCGCTGCCACCACTGAACATGTTAAGTAAAGAGGTAACCCTTTGCTTAGCACCAACTGCCCTCTATAGATGCCATGTCCAACCTGTGTACAGCTGTGTTTATTCATCTGACTAATGTAAAGCTAATTTTGGACTGGCTAAAAACCCTTGAGAAGAGAGCACTAGGAAACTTGAAACATGATTTTTTTACTTCTTATTTTTGTATACCTTGCCGTATTTATTTTACTGGGTTAAATGCAATTTTTCACATTTCTTTCCTACTATGTTTATCATGAGGGGCAATACCATTTTCACATAGGTACAGTGGTACCAGACCACTCTCATCTAAAATTTAAGATTGACAAAAGATCACACACAACATATATATTAACATTCAAATCACTTTTTTGAAACTGACTCATGTTATTATTTTGTCTTTCTAATTCGTGTAAAGCCTCACTAAGTTTCACTTGTCATTTAAATTTTGTTTATTTTTTGTTAACACCATTTACACCATTGCACTAAAAGAACAGAAAGACATCTTACAATGAGACAAAGCTGACAGATGACACATGTCACAAGAACACACACATGCCTTGCCTAGATTTGCTGAATGCTTGGATAGAATTTGTCGTGTTATTTGTCTCTGCCGAAGACTGAATCACTGTGAATGTTTGGGCAGGGGTAACAAAGTCTCTGAGGCAGCGTAACAAACGATATTGTGATCGTGGTTAGGGAAACCAATCATCTATGACCTCAGCTTCGATGTGAATGGTTTAGTAAAATTTCTGCATGACTTTTAACCATTCAAACATTGTATTTGGTCAAGGGCGTATGTCAAAGACCTGAGGGTCCCCAGCAACAATTCTAACATCCAGCAAATCAGAACTTTTTTGCAGACATGCAGCAATGAATGTGTGTATGACCTCTGGCTTGGTACATTATCAACTTCCGTTATTAGAGTCAGTTTACCTTAATCAGTAAATTGGTCTTATAGTTAAAACAATTATGCTCCCAACATTCATGCTGGTTTCTCGTAAATCCGTGGGTAACCGATATGCTTTAATTACCAATGTTATACAACAACTGAATTATAAAGATAAATAAAATGAATGAGTCCCCATAGTAAATAGAGATTAAGCGTATCATTGATCGTAATTAACTCGAACTGACACTAGACGAGATCACATACGTAATACAAGAGTTACACATCATATATTTTACTGAGTGGCTGTGTTTGGGTGTATTTATTAGAGGAACAATAAATAGGTTACATATATGACCGTTGATTTCAACTCACATTGCCTAGATTGCTTCTACTTAAAGCATTGCCATGTACCTGATCGTACTTTTGACCATGTAAACTTGCTGGAATTGATTATTTTAGACACTGTTCATAACCTTCGATGAGACACCGACATAGAAATTGTTTCAGCAACGTGTTAACTTATACATTTATTGGAATGAGTAGTTTTTTTTAAACTGATTAGCATGTATTTTACGCTGTTGACTACCTTGTATCAACTCGGTTTCACACCAATTTTTCGGTCCCTTACCATTTCTTTCGTGGTGTTAGGAACGAAGTTGTCTAAGTGAAATACGCCACTGTTACTTTAGTATGACGACAGTACAAAATTTTACATACGTAACTCTAGCCCAACTTGCCCACCGTTCACTACTAGTAAACAATGAAGTTTACCTAACGTATGTCTGATTGGCAGTGCGTATGTTATCCTTTTTATAGTTCATTATTTAAGAAATTTACAATGTTGCACGCCTATATTGTAATCCATCAGAATAACGGCTTGTCGCTTAAGCTTTTATATACTCCCATTTTTAATACCTGATATTAACCTATAATAAAACGATTGTGCATATACAGCTTCATTTGTATTCAATGATACCACGTAAATGGCTACTGTCCAAAGTGATGGCATTTTAACGGAAATGACCAAAAATATAATAAGTTTCATTAAAATTATCCCGTATGTAATATAGTTATAATGGAATTGTTTCGCATAATAACTCATAAATTACTGTTGTTGCATTGGTTGTTTACGTATTATTGTATTTAGGGCCTGAAGATGATGTTGTAGCAACATCGAAACTAGTTGCCAATAAAACCAACACCTTAATTCAGCTGGAGGAATTTAGTCATTTTTTAACACTGGTTTAATGAGGTCAGCACAGGGTACCACACCCTTCTATTTTTTAGTGCAAAGCTGCAATGGACACAGTTAATTCTTCTGCTCTGTGTCACGCTGACCTGTTAATTGGAAAATGACACTCTCCATGCAGATATTATTGGGTAACGAGGTAGAAAGAGGCAGCATACCACTCTCTCACTTGAACAACGTTGTCAGTGAGATTAACATTCATATTTTACGTCATGATCTCTGTGTTCCGCAGTGCTAGATTTGCTATATATGGTTCACGAATGTTTTACGTGGGGAAATTGTGGCCAGAATGTTCTTATAACAGCATGTGTAACATGTAGAGAAATTGTATACAAGGGGCTGTAGTGGAAGTGACAGAGAAAAGGGAGAGAGATGAGTTGGGGACCACAAATGCTGAGTGCAGCAACCGGGCAGTGTGAGTGATTCAGGGAAGCAGTGCTGAGTGGATCTTACCTGAAGAGAGACTTCTGGCCCGAGGTCTCTCCTCCTCCCACTTAATGTTGGACAGAAATGCGCCGGTTCAGAAAACATTTTATCTGGGCCGGGGAGCAGTTCGTCGCGATGGCGGCTGCATGGCAGCATGTGGGTGGAGGGAAACATTTGAGAGAGAGTGCTGTAAACTGAGCTTTTGTTCATAAAACTCCATGCATTCTTATGTTAGAAGCTGGTACGATACATATAGAGCGGCTGGTGTATTTGTTTAGCGATAGCAGGACTCTAGCCCCCCCCCCCCCTCTCCTGATACCAGGAAATCGTCAGTTTGTTTTATCAAGCGGTAAAAATACATGTTTCATTGGCACGACTGTCTGGGAAGCTTTACAGCCTTCTCTGAGAAACTGGAAGTAGTTAGCCTGGAATGATGAGATCACTCTGTAAATGAGGGACTGCGCTCCTGCCTAGGTAGATATTTTTTTCCCAAAACATGGCCATGCTTACCGTGAGAACGACGCATCCCTCGTCTAAAATCTTCTTTTTCCAGACAAGAGAGCTTTGGAGTCACTGATAAGCTGCTCTCGGGATACGCAAAGTAGATTCTTGCTCCGCTAGCGTGGGAGCCCTGGTGTTGCGTCGGGATTGGCTACCAGGCCAACAAAATAGTCAAGAGGTGAGATTCAATTAGAAGACGACAGTTCTATTGGTAGTGTGAGGACAGTTTCGTTTTTGTGAATTCGGCCCCCAATACCGAGGCTTTGTGGAAAGTGGTTATGGTTCTTTGACTTCTTTGTCTTATGGTTTTCCGCTGATGGAGAACAGTTTCCAACTGCAACGACAGTGGAAGTGTATTTCATCTCGGACATATTGTGTATCACGAGGGTGAACTTATACATCCGGAATCGGTCTGACGTTTGACAGTTCCAGCACAGACGATCGTGCCTGCGAGTCACTTTGTTTTGGCTAGACCAGTGAACGGATGCTCCTCATACTGTTATCTGCCGGAGTTCAGGGCTATGATAGGGAAGTTTCCTGCATTCTGATAATCAGAACGCCGGGTCCCGTAGTTAGAAAATTTTCGTGGATGGGTCAGAACATTGGCACAGCGCACCGCTCCTCACCCACAGCGCGCCGTTTTCTGTTGCCACCTGAATCAAGGTGGAGGGATAAAGTATTGCTGCACCGGCGTCGGATTGTTAAATGATATTCACAACTCTCTGTTCTCAGGTGAACCATAGGTTGTGGTATACTTGATCATATTTGATTCCATTTGAATAGAGTTGGGCATCACAGTGGATTCATGTAAACAAAGTCTAAATGAGTTGTAAAAGGAATTAATACAGGCGAGAAATAGTATAGCTTCCACCCCAATGTATGCTTTGCCTGTCAAACACTTTTCATTAACTGATTTGTGTTCGTCACTTTTGTGTAAGATTTATCAATTGGTTCTCCAGAAATTCGTAGTTACGTCTACTATTCACGGTTGTTATTTTTATTCTTTTGGCACATGTGTACACCAGCAATTTAAGGTTCAGTCTTATTCAATTAGTTAATCTGATCATTAATGTGAGTTCTAAAAGCGATTGAAAATATAGGGCACCAAAAGTGCCATGAGTAAGTACAGTAATTCACGTATAAAAATTAACAGTGCAGACACAATCTGAAGGTTATTGCCGAGATAACATTTTTCGTTATTTAAAGATAGTTCAATATATTGCACATACACTCGATACATACTATTAACACTGATGTATGTATTTGTGTGTGAGTGCATGTTCCACTTCTTCTGCTAAACCATTTGACAGATTTCAACCAAACTTGGTACACACATACCTTGCTGACAGGCTGTCAGGGTAAGAACACCTACCTGTCGAAGGGGTGATGGTGAAGAAGACATGTAGCCTGTGACGCGTTAATTCTCAGATTTTATTCACCTAATATTTCTGAATGAGAGCACTTAGAAACTTGAAACAAACTTAACTCATTATTTCAAATAATTGCGAGATTTTTCCTCGCTGACAACCCCTACAAAATAATGAACGGAACAAAGTATATGACTTGCTACTTTTCAGCTATACATGTAGTTTAAGTATTGCATTGAGGCACGATACTATAATTTATTATTCACTTACTATTTACTGTATTCACGACACATTTTGCAGGAAGTATTCGCATATAACCTTGGATGGATTTAAAACTTATATCGTTGTACGACATGTAGTTCAATGAGATATGTGACAAACTGCAGCATCTTGCATGACGTTTAAATTATTACTATTTGCTATTCTGTCTATCCGCAATTAATTTCACAGGCACTATCCACATATGTCACTGAATCTGCTCACAATTCAGGAGATATGACGTCATAAACAGTGAGATTCGTGAAAAACTACCGCTATGTGAATGAATTTTAAATTTATTACTACTAATTCCATTTGCAACACGTTTTACAGACAATAGTCAGATATGCCGCTGAAGGTATCTACAAAATTCTATCATTTAGACGACAAGCAGCTCACGAGATATGACGTCATATACATTAAGCACAAGGCCAGACGCTGCGTGGTATGGGCGTGGACGCACAGCTGTAAACAAATACCTGGTCATCGCCAGCCTCCTCTGCTGGTATTATTATAAAAGGAACGCAAATGAAGGGCCAAGGAAAATTTGTAATCGTAAATAGATTGCCGGAATTGATAGTAAAGAATACACGAGAATTTCATAAACAGAATTAGATTCTTTTATTATTTTTACAGTTCATCATTTACTCATGTTCCTGTGATTTTCGTCGAAAAACACGGGAAGCAGTAATTTTCTTCTGATCTTGCACACGTTATAAATACCACATTTTACCAATTACATGGTTGTTGTAAAGTTTCTGTAAAAGAAAACTTTCTTTACATTCATGAAAGGGTGTCTCTTATCTCACAGCCTGGAATCAAACCATGCTTGAGGCACCCTTGCGTCAAATATTGACAAGGATAGGAGATTATGTACACTGGAATTTACTTTGTTACACTCTTCTCGGAATGCTGTTTCTTTTTCTCTTCTAATGATATAAATGGAGGTTCTAAGCTTTTTGATTAAAATCTTTATTTGACCATAGAAACAGACATCGTACGGTTGCAGTAGAGGAGTGCGTTTAGGGGGCAAATCATTTTAATACTGCACAAAGGCAATCCCACTTCAACCTGTAATATCTCGTATTATAACTGTGCATTTGTGTGTGCTTGCCACGAGTCAGTTATTCGACTAAGTGTTTCCTCCTTCATAACATTATTCTGATACGTTTTGTATAATAGTGTTTTGAGTTCCCTACATCTACACCTACATGGATACTCTGAAAATCACATCTAAGTGCCTGGCAGAGGGTTTATCGAACCACCTTCACAATTTTCTATTATTCTAATCTCGTACAGTGCTCAGAAAGAACGAACACCTCTATATTTCCATGCGAGCTCTGATCTCCCTTCTCTTATCACGGTGATTGTTTCTCATTATGTAGGTCGGCGTCAACAAAATATTTTCGCATTCGGAGGAGAAAGTTGGTGATCGGAATTTCGTGAGAAGATTCCTCCGCAACGAAAAACGCTTTGTTTTAATGATGTCCATCCCAATTCCTGTATCATTTCATTGACACTCTCTCCCGTATTTCGCGATAAAACAAAACGCGCTGACCTTCTTTGAACTCTTTCGATGTACTCCATCAATCCCATCTGGTAACGATCCCACACCGCGCAGCAGTACTCTTTTGGCTTACACTTACATCTTTAATTTGAAAGGAGTGGAGATTGTCACTCAGGAAGGCGCGAAGCGAATTTTTATCAGTTTTTTGAATAGGTTTTTTTTTAAGGATTTGGGTGTTATAATACTCAATCCCTCTATGAAAACCCTGTATACACTATTCCCTACATGTTTCGATGCTTGTTATTAACTCAGGATTACTTGTTGCTAAGAAGTCAAGTGTGTTCTCACAACCGTCTGCTATTCGCAAGGACTCAAGAACTACCTACTCGATATAATTTTCGGAAAATGCGTTTAGGACAATTTCGGATGATGTTTTATGCGTACATTCGGAATTAAACATGTATTTTCGCCAGCTTATCGAAGGTAAATTAAAGTCACCACCAACTATGATTGTGTGAGTCGAGAGTCGGGTACGCGTTTGAATCAAACTCAAGTTTCCTTTGAACCTTTCAGCAATTGCATCATCTGAATTGGGAGGTCGGTAAAAGGATCCAATTATGATTTTATTCAAGTTGCCAGGAATGATCTCTGCCCATACTAACTCACAGGAACTACGTACTTCAATTTCTGTACAAGACAAACTACTTTTAACAGCAACAAACACGCCACCGCCAACCATGTTTAGCCTATCCTTCGGAACACCGTTGGGTCCTTCACAAAAATTTCGGCTGAACTTATCTCCGGCTTTAGCCAGCTTTCGGTGCCCTAAATTTTGATGAGGTAATGACTACACTCCTATATTTTCCTGCGTATTCATCCACCATGTTTTGAATCATCGCTCCAAAGTACTGTTTTGTAGGCATAAGTAGATGGTTGGCAATAATTTTCCAGATATGGTTATAACATACTGCACTGTATACGTATGGGGTACTTTGTTCATATCCTGTCATTTCACGACAACTAGTTTTGCCCCTCGATGGACCAGTGTTGGATTATAAGTCGACTGGTACTGGCAAGCTGGAAAGAAAATGTACAAATGTGAATATTTTATTATAAGTGCCGTTAAAAAGCGTATTTTGATTAACGTCGACTTATCTTCTTGTAGATAGAGTCTTTCTAGGAAATTTATTCGTAATCCCAAATTTTCCTTCGCCTTTCCTTTTCATACCTGTGTACTGAGCATTATTTCGGTTTATTTGGAGTGTTTTTAATGCAGAAATTGAAAATCAGAAGAATTTAAAAAGCTTTTCCGCACATGCACTCGACCTCACGCCCCTTAATCTTCAGCACTGTTTCCGTTGTACCACACACCGCTTGGAAGCTACATTACGACAAATGGTGTTTTATAAACATCTGGGTATCCTTAGTTCCCACTTCGGTCACTTTCGTTTCCGGCCACGCCCTGCTTATACTGCAAATTGGGATGGACCAACAATCAGCTACAGAGAGCTCCGGATCAGCTCACACTCCCTTGAAGAGTGAAAATTCATTATTTGTGTTTCTTGCTTGCTTCATACGCTGAGACATGATAATATTACAGGGCAAATGATCAAAGTTTTAGTGGAACCACTAATGTCCACAATAACGGCCATTTTATAAAGATTCTCTGATCTCTAGAACCTGCGCAACAGCCTTCTGACTACAGGCCCATTTACATTCTACCAGCATTATCCAAGACTGTAGGAGACGTATTTCACAAACAGCAAACTAATTATTTAACATCAGTTAAACTTTCAGACGAATACCAGTCTGGTTTCCGGCGAAACTGTACACAGACAACCAGTGCGTAAATGCTGATTTACTTGCCCAGTCAGAGTAGGCACAGAACACCGCTTTGAAACGTACCCAATCTAAAACACAAGCAAACCTCGACCCTTACATACACTTACTACCACGCTGTCCAGAGAATCTGTTCCACCCTTAAGCCTAAACGGCGCATAGAAACCTCTTCTTCTTCTACTAATAACTTGGGGATAATTCTGGACCATCACTTACGATGGACAGAACACACAACTGCAGTATATAAGAAGGTGTCTGCCTCATTTCAGCCACTACAGAAATGTAAAACTGTATTTCCTTCTGCGCTTTAAGGGAAGCTCATAGAGACAATAACGTTACCCATACGTGATGCCTTTCTCCAAAGACGTTCGTACGAAAGATCAGGCGGGTTGGAGCGGGTGAGGAATTCATTTACAAGATACATTTGTGACGTATGCCTTTTCGCCGCCCACATTCCACCGACTTATGAAAGATTATCACGGCTTGGTGCAAACAACCGCACACACCACCATACTCCCACTGCACCCACTTTTATTTCAATTCTTACACTATTATCTGAACAGCACAACAGAAACACTTCGCAACGAAGTAAAATTCTCTCTGTACTATCATATAACATTGCCATGCACTCTAAATCATTTTCTCTGTCAAGAATCAGACATTGGAACAATCTTCTCGAAATATCAGAGAAATTAAATTCCTTCCAAACTTCAAAATACAGCTAATGATTCTCCTTACTTCACAATAGCCGTCTCGCCCACATTGTGTGCAGCTCACTCTTCTCAGTACCACTCCCGAACAACTTTTCCCTCCCCTTGCCGGCAGAGTTCTTTATTTATATTTCACTCTCTCCTAAGACACACTTTTACTTCTATTTCAGACTTGTTCCCTTTCTTTATCCATTCCACTTCTGATTATTCTAAATATGTCTTCAAAAGTGCGAAAGCGTTTATCATTCTAAATACCCTTTACAGTTATTACAATTTCTGATATTATTATCCTTATTATTATTATTATTATTATTATTAGGGTTATTTATTATTATTATTATTATTATTATTATTATTATTATTAGGGTTATTTATTATTATTATTATTATTATTATTATTATTATCATTATTGGCATTGTTTTGTAGTATCTTTAGCATCTGCTGTTGGTGATCAAATGTAAGAGAATGCATTAACGGCCTAATATGCCCAAACTAAACAAGCAATAAATAAATAACTGTATAGCCTATTTCCTGTGATTTTGCTTGCATTTGCGTTTCGCACACACATTTAATGCATGTCACTCTGGCTGCTGATTTCCCTCTCCACTCTCTCTCTCTGTCTCTCGATTCTTCCTCCACTCCCTCTTTGTTCATCTCTTCCAACCGCTCTCCCTGTCCTAACTTCCTCCCACTCCCTCTGTCCATATCCTCATCATCCTCTCCCCTCTTTCTATCTTCTGCTCCTCCTCCTCCATCCCCTCTGCCATTTCCTCCCCTGTCTCTCAGTCCATCTCCTCCTACCCCCTGCCCCATGTTCCATCTCCTATTGCCCTCATCTCTATATCCATCTCCCTCCCCTCTCTCGGTTCATCACCTCCTGCCCCTTGTCCCTATCAATCTACACCTCCCTATCATTTCCATATACATCTGCTCCTCTCTGTCCATCCCCTCCTTCAGTCATCACCCTGCTCCTCTCTCCCTATCCATTGCCTCCTGAACCTCTCTCTCTGTTCATCCCTTCCTCTATCTATGTTAACATTTTCCAAGCTGTGCACATCTCAACATGTTGTCCCAAAAAACAGAATGAAACAGCAGGCCAATACCACTCTCACAATACAGCTCACACTTGTTGTACTCGACAGGCTTTCAGGGGCTTTAAAATTATTTTTTTCCCTTTGACATGTAGGCTGCCCTGCAAAGCAGGTCATTAAACAACGCCAGAATTACACCCACATAATGGCTGGCATGGCAGGTGGAGTTCACACCAGGGGTTGGAGACTTGTTTCTTGCCCTTGACATGTAGACAGCTCTGCAAAGCAGACCGACATGAGAGGCCAATACTATCCCCACACAACATGTCTGTCATGCAAGACAGCCTACACAGCATGGGCTGAAAAAATGTGTTTCCGTCTATATCTCCACTCCTATGAGAGGTAGGGGGTTATAAACTCCACAGCCCTGGTACTGCCAAAAAAAAAAAAAAAATTGTTGTTGTTTGTGTGCCAAATCTGGCTGAAATCAACATATTCAGAATCTCAACCAAAACTACAGGACCACAAACAGCAACCTTGACCAGTATCAGCACAGTGTTTATAACCTCATACATCCAACAGAAGTACACTCCTGGAAATTGAAATAAGAACACCGTGAATTCATTGTCCCAGGAAGGGGAAACTTTATTGACACATTCCTGGGGTCAGATACATCACATGATCACACTGACAGAACCACAGGCACATAGACACAGGCAACAGAGCATGCACAATGTCGGCACTAGTACAGTGTATATCCACCTTTCGCAGCAATGCAGGCTGCTATTCTCCCATGGAGACGATCGTAGAGATGCTGGATGTAGTCCTGTGGAACGTCTTGCCATGCCATTTCCACCTGGCTCCTCAGTTGGACCAGAGTTCGTGCTGGTCGTGCAGACCACGTGAGACGACGCTTCATCCAGTCCCAAACATGCTCAATGGGGGACAGGTCCGGAGATCTTGCTGGCCAGGGTAGTTGACTTACACCTTCTAGAGCACGTTGGGTGGCACGGGATACATGCGGACGTGCATTGTCCTGTTGTAACAGCAAGTTTCGGCCAGTGTAGGAGATCGCTCCCCACACCATGATACCGGGTGTTGGGTCTGTGTGCCTCGGTCGCATGCAGTCCTGATTGTGGCGCTCACCTGCACGGCGCCAAACACGCATACGACCATCATTGGCACCAAGGCAGAAGCGACTCTCATCGCTGAAGACGACACGTCTCCATTCGTCCCTCCATTCACGCCTGTCGCGACACCACTGGAGGCGGACTGCACGATGTTGGGGCGTAAGCGGAAGACGGCCTAACGGTGTGCGGGACCGTAGCCCAGCTTCATGGAGACGGTTGCGAATGGTCCTCGCCGATACCCCAGGAGCAACAGTGCCCCTAATTTGCTGGGAAGTGGCGGTGCGGTCCCCTACGGCACTGCGTAGGATCCTACGGTCTTGGCGTGCATCCGTGCGTCGCTGCGGTCCGGTCCCAGGTCGACGGGCACGTGCACCTTCCACCGACCACTGGCGACAACATCGATGTACTGTGGAGACCTCACGCCCCACGTGTTGAGCAATTCGGCGGTACGTCCACCTGGCCTCCCGCATGCCCACTATACGCCCTCGCTCAAAGTCCGTCAACTGCACATACGGTTCACGTCCACGCTGTCGCGGCATGCTACCAGTGTTAAAGACTGCGATGGAGCTCCGTATGCCACGGCAAACTGGCTGACACTGACGGCGGCGGTGCACAAATGCTGCGCAGCTAGCGCCATTCGACGGCCAACACCGCGGTTCCTGGTGTGTCCGCTGTGCCGTGCGTGTGATCATTGCTTGTACAGCCCTCTCGCAGTGTCCGGAGCAAGTATGGTGGGTCTGACACACCGGTGTCAATGTGTTCTTTTTCCATTTCCAGGAGTGTATATATGTATAAAACACAAAATTGACTTTGACTCTCGAGTACCATTTCCCAGGAGCAGAACATTCAAAGGTGCTCAAAGTGATGACCCTGGACACTGATACACTGGAGCAATCGTTGAATGAAATACATATTTACTGCTTCCAGTGTTGCCTACTGAAGAGAATTACAAGCAATGTAACGTCTAGTAAGAAACAAAAACAACATATTATGTAGTAACGAGAAAATTATATGTATCATATTGTGTTATTGTATAAAATTATGTATTTTTTTATTATTTATTTTTGAGAATATCTGCGTCGGCGAGTAATGAAACCGCCACAGACGATAAATGTCGAACAAAGATTAAAATAAGTAACTAGTATATAATACGTGACGAATAGCAATTTCTTTGTCTTCTTCATCTGGGAGTCGAACGAGTAAGATATCCTGTGTCGTAGTAGCGAACGCTAGTGTAGCATTCTTTTGTCGAGACTAAGAGATGTACGCCATTACGTGTGAATTCATAAAGGTGTGTAAAAATTGAAATATTTAAATGTTTTAATAGAGTTATGTAAATGAAAACTTGCATTATTAATTGTTAAAGCTTGCTTGCCTATTATCCCATCCTGTTGAGACATTTTTCAGTTATATAAATATTATCTGTGGTGCTGAGCTGCGTGGCGAACGAAAGAGCCGCTGCCGCGGCGTATTCAAACGACTTCCAATATAGTCTATCATACCGCAAGGAAACGGTAAAGTAACAGTAAAATAATATTATTTCTTTTAGCTTCCAGACTTGCAGTGCAGATCAACAGATTTTATGATGTGTTGCAGGTTGACGCGGGCTGCTGATAGTATATAACTCACAGTACAAATAAGTTAATGTACCGTCAAAATCTAATAGGAGTCTTGCTGTGCTCCGTTCTGGTCTGGCAAACTTTATAGTGAAAACGTATTTTTTTTAATACGAGTCTCATGTTCTTGTGCTAGTCGTGGTATTGAATGGTGTTTTACCGAAAAACAAAATCCACTGCAAAATTTTGTTGTTGAACGATCATACGAACTGTAACATCAGTGTTCATAACCAAGTAATTTCAATTTTCAATAACTATAAAGTAGGGAAGATATGTTGATTTTTAGAATGAGTTACAGTCACGAAAAAACGTTCCTTTAATTGTAGGCCAGATACAGAACAATAAGATCTCAATATATATATTTTGCTTTGTTAAAAGGTAATGATGATAAAGAAATTCAAAGCACGGCATTATTAACAGATATTTCGCGGCTCTTTTCGTATATGCGATAATAAAAAACGCGAAACTGTCGCCCAACGTGGGGCCCGAATTTGCAGTGGCCACAAAAATTTTATGTATTTTCCTTTCAGTGTCTATTGTTATATATGTATATATATATGTATTTAGTGATAGATGTATGTATGTGTATCATGATTAATGCAATGTATTAATGAATGTGCAACCACTCTTTCATGAAAAAACGTACTACTGCAAGCGAGTCAAAGAAGACGATCCTGATAGTACTGAGAAACTGTAACGACTACGTAATCCGGGGGCAGCCGAACCCCGAGATCAGATAAACTAAAGGTAAGACTACAGTGTAGTTGTCCTGTTTGTAGAAGCTGAGCTCCAGTGAAGTGATCTCATATCGCTAGTGGTGTGCATATTGTGCGTAGTTTGATGTTAGTGTTATGACAGGACAAAGTTGATGGTAGATAGTAATTTTTAGTGGGCAGTGTAGTGTAGATAAATTAACGTATTTTGTGTGCAAGTGGCCAAACTGTCAGATTTTGTGTTTGAGTAAGCAATTTAGGAATATGGTTAAGTTGCGTAGTCAACGTCCGAGCAATATGGATACTGAGGAACAGCAATTAGTTAGTGCAGGAAATGTAGAACCGGGTACCTTAAGCAGTACAAGTACTCTTTTTGAGGATATAACATGCGAAAATGTGGGGGCAGGGGCACAGGAAGTGGTGCCACCGCCCACCAGTGCTCAAGGAGAGGTAGATAAAGAATTTACACCACCTCCAGAAAAGCAGGAACCAGAGAGTGGTAATCTGCCTGGTGGATATTCACTTCAGGCGATATTAGAGCGCGTGCTGGATTACCAGGCAAAATTTGCGCAACAGCAAGCCGAGCGAGATCGCCAGCAAGCGGAGCGAGATCGCCAGCAAGCTGAGCGGGACCAGCAACTTATGCAAGCGTTAGAACATATGAAAAAGGAGATTGCCTGTATGAAACAGAATTATGAGTCGATTCCTAAGGCCGTGCAGGAGTTGACTGTACAGGTCAACAACCTGCAAGTAGCAAACACTAACATGGTTGATGAGATAGGTGTCTTAGCCAACCGGTTAGAAAAGCTAGAGGTAGATTCCACACAGCTTGTAGAGCAGAAGTGGAACGAACAAGCGACTAAAATTGAAACCGAATTCAACTCATGGCTAGAAGTGAAGGAGAGTGAGATTGACAAAAATATTAATTCTAAAGTACAAGCAGCCATAGCAGATAGAAATTCCGAATCGTTCAGTACCGCAGTAAATAGTCAGGTACAGAACGACGTGCAAACCATCAAACAAATACTCAGTGAGGATATTCCGCAGTGGCAAGTGAATATTAACAAACGGATATCCGACTTGGAAAAGGGTTTAACACAAAGTAGCAAACATTTTGAACATGAAACTATGTCGCCAACAGCCAATGTTTTTGGCAACGCACAAACTTATACGCAACACAACAATGGTGAATCTGTAGTCGATAATGCGAAGAGCTGTAGCTTCGGTTCGGAGCAGACAGCATATGTCCCAGGAGCAAATTCATATAGTTCAAAAATATTAGTTGAAGAAAGTTTAATCAAAAATAGGCAGTTTCAAACGTTTACTACTGAACGGAAGTCAGTACACCCAGTAGTATTCATAAAAAGCTTTAAAAATATCTTGCCTAGTGTGTGGAATGAAGCACAGAAAATTCAATACGTAATGTCATACATTCAGGGTGATGCAGCGTTGTGGGCTACGGAAGTAGCAGACAGCTGCATGACATATGAACAGTTCGAAAGGGCGTTTCTGTCGACATATTGGTCGCCTTGTATACAAGAGCGTCTAAGAAAAGAAGTATATAATCCCGAACCGTACTCACCCCGTCTTGGGAATTTGAGACGGTATTTTGAAAAGTATATAAACAAAACGCGCTACTGGGACGAGCCTATATCACCAAGAGACATAATAAGACTACTAAAATCACATTTACCCATTCATATCAAAGAGAAATTAATACACGTACCAGAAAGCGACATGGAAAACTTCCTGTCTGTTCTAGATTCAATAGACTTGATCCAGGAAGACGCAAAATCTGCGTGCGATCACTCGCGGAATAATGGATCAGGGTGTAAACATGACAGAAATAATAGTGCACAAAACCACAACCATGGAAATGGTGGGGGTGGTAACAAGCGGCAAGAGCATTTGCAAAATGGTAGTAATGGTAGAAGCCAGAACGGGTATGGGCAACCAACTTATAATAAAAAGCGTCCATTTGACGACCGGTACGAATCCGGAATGTCAGGGACCAACCGCTGGAAAAATGCGCGAGGTCAGTGGCATAGCAATTATAGTGACAGTAATCGAAATTGGCATCAGAATCAGAGAACAAGCCCAGAGCGACAGGGTAATGACCGGTATGACAACAATAGACCACCACCGCAAAACGCGCCTATTGCGCAGCCGTGGCGGCCGACAAATCAGAATCTACACATAGTGGAGGTCACGGACAATAGCCGTCCAAGTACCTCACAAGTAAGCAACCCAACAAACTAGGATCGGCCTCGATATGCTCTCCATCGCTGGCCGAGGGGTGGAGTGAGAGCAACACGAATGATAATAATATACCTGGAATATGTATGCTGCGATACAACGACGGTATCAGTATGGATAAAGATCTACTGAACGAGCCGCACGAATGTAAGAAAGATAATAACGAAAATGTACAAGCCATAATAGAAGCGAAAATCAATGATGTTGCAGTGAATATAATCATCGACACAGGTGCCTCAGTCAGTGTAATGAGTATAGAGTTATTTAAAGCACTGGGAAAAGGACGTAGCATACCGACTTTCCTGGTTAATAATTGTAAGGTGTCTGGAGCCATAAGTGCACAGAGCCAATTAGTTAAATACCAGGTGCAGGTGGAGATTTGTAAGGAGGGCGAAGCCATAGTGAGCTCGTTCCTCATTGTTAAAGGACTAAAGGTGGCCTGCATTATGGGAGTAGATTTTCTCCGTGAGAGGGACGCAGTGATCGACCTCTCCTTGGGGAAACTAAGCATAGTTAATAAAGGTAGGAGGATTGAGTTTTCTATGATGAAATCGAAGGAGGTACTTGTGCCATGTTGTAATCGAATTAATATCAAATGTAGGAACCCCTGGGTACTACACCTTGATGATTTTTCGCATGTAGCAGACCTCTATTACCCGAATTCAGAGGATCGAAATTTTGAAACAAATGTTGAGACATTTCAAACCAAAGTGCAGGAATCTGAAGGTTTAAGCGATATCCAAAAGCAACAGTTGACGCAGCTGCTATCGGAATATACTATGGTATTTACCGACCGACCAGGAATAGTCAAAGGGTACCACTATCACATAGAGGTGATGCCCCACGAAACATACTGTCGCGCATCTTACTCCATCCCTTGGTCGAGGAGGGAAGTAGTGGCTAAAGAGATTCGGAAGATGTTGGCACACGAATGTAGCTATTTGTTAGCACATCCCCAGACGGGGAAAATCAAAGGACTGTATCCACATAAAGATGTAAAGTTATTTATTCAGTGAAATGTCTGATGTAAATAGTAGTGGTAAGAAGATTTCAATTGTGTTTTAGAGTATAAGTATGTTAGTTTTAAGAAAGAATTTATGTATAGTTACAACTTTGAGGAAGTAGAATCAGTAAAATGAGCAATAATATGCAAATGGAAGACTTGGTTTACAGACAGTTAGTGTCATTAAAATACTACATGCTCTTCAAGTAATGAATAATCTTTTGTTGATAAAATAAGGATTAATTTCCTGAATCATTTTGTAGTAAGTAAGTACAATTAATGATGAAATCTCATATAAATATGTAGCAGATGTAATTGTGTTAGAATCAAGGAACCCTGAGAGAGAGTCTATACTAGCCAAAAATTGACTTTGTAGTACGAAATAATTATGTGATGTAATGTTTACTGCCAATAGTGATCTGAGAACGACACTGGAGCAGAATCCAATAAAAAACAAAACCGTTCCGTGTAACCTATGCTTTGTATGCATTAATGCTTCAATTGAAGCCTGTGTACTTGGCACACGTTCTTGAATATTAATTACGCGGTACGCGAATCAAGTTACGCGGAAACTACACTGTAGTCCGGTGGGACGGACCGTTAAAAATAATACTAGTAGTAAATGAAGTATTTATTGAACAATATGCCCAAGTCAAGCTGTCATGCACATGGTAAAATCTGTTTGCTAGATGGGTGATAACCTGGCAAGCTACACTAAAAGAGGAAAAGAAAGCTATGTACAAAAAAAAAAAAATCACACACCTTCAAATAATTACAAAAAAACCACAGATGCCTAGTAATAGTATTAAAAGTGTGTAATGAGAAGGTAACACAATGGACTCAATGTAGATGAGAGTGATTATGCTAAGAACAGTTGTTATGCATTAAAAATAAACTGTGTGCATAAACAACCTAGGAAAGGACGGAATATTGTGTGTAGTAGGGACAGAAAATGACTATTGTATCTGCACCAATATATACGTCGGTATAAGTTAAGTGTTGAGTGACTAACTGTCATAGTGCAGTGCTCAACGAACAGTAGTACACTGTGAGTAAAAACGGTAGTTAGTGATCCGGTCGGAGTCGATTCAAACAAACATCGCTCGACGGAGACATTTAGTATGTGTGTACCGAAATATTTTCGCGTGTTGAAAGACGCTCTGGCAATGAATCAACCGTGAGAACAAGTGAAAGTGTGTAGTACAATGTGCGTGTGACGAACCCTGAATACCAGTGTCACAATGCCACAAGAAACCTGTTATCATGCCAAAACATCCTGTGCATACCAGCGAAGCGACGGCGTAATGAACAATAAACACTTTTAAACAAGTTGAATTTTCTTCCACAGCTAGTAATCTGTGTCATTAGAGACAGTACACCGTTGTGGAATGTTTGTTTCATGCACTACGACGGGGAGCCATGCGGAGAAGCAGAGACGAGTGTCTTGCCGCCAGCCGGCCGGTCGCGGTAAACCACGGCAACTCGCCGACATCGGCGAATGGTTCGGCGCGGTTCGCGACTGCTTGCGCCCCGTCAGCACGACGTCGCTGTTACTGAGAGCCGGTCGTCGAACCCAGCGGCTGTCGGCACGCGGCGTTCCAGACGACGCGACTCAACAATTGCTTCGCGCCACCCGCTCCGTACACCATTGTTGTCATTCAAATGAACTATCAACTATGTGGTTAATGCACTAATATGAAAACGGTATATAGGACACGAAATGACGTGACAAACATTGTGTTTTTCTTTAGTTACTCGATGCAGACTCAAAGTATTCATCGGTTCAGTGATATATAGATATAATATGTTTCCGCCATGTTAATGAAGTAAACTTGCACGAATGCTAGAACATTTTAAAACAATTGTCGTGAGTAAGTGCAGAGACGATTCATTATACCACTGTAAAACTGTTTAATGAGTGACTTTCATTGCAATACACAACACAAATGTGAAAAAGGGTAGAAGGTATATTGGTAACAAAGAGACTAAAAGTTTAACATGTTGTCATAAATAGCCTTTGTTATCTGTGAACATTGGATAGAGTCTGAACTTTTTGTGATCAAACTGGGTATTAAAACAAACCAGGCGAGATGACTATGGCTCCGGCGCAGTTTTCCCAGGTTTTCTGATCGCACGTAGCCCGAATGGGGGAGCCAGATAAATGTAATGACCCTGGGACTAGGTTTATGGTCACCTCGCAAAGTGTAAGAACAGTATTAAAAGTGTAATTAAACCTACAGTGTAAAAGAACTAAGAAGTTTAAAGTGAATGTTCCAACCAAGGTAACAGACAATAACCAAACAGACGTTAGTGGCAGCATACTGCCGAACATTCTTAACGTTAGTCAATTGCTGCCAGGGGGCATTGTAACGTCTAGTAAGAAACAAAAACAACATATTATGTAGTAACGAGAAAATTATATGTATCATATTGTGTTATTGTATAAAATTATGTATTTTTTTTATTATTTTTTTTTGAGAATATCTGCGTCGGCGAGTAATGAAACCGCCACAGACGATAAATGTCGAACAAAGATTAAAATAAGTAACTAGTATATAATACGTGACGAATAGCAATTTCTTTGTCTTCTTCATCTGGGAGTCGAACGAGTAAGATATCCTGTGTCGTAGTAGCGAACGCTAGTGTAGCATTCTTTTGTCGAGACTAAGAGATGTACGCCATTACGTGTGAATTCATAAAGGTGTGTAAAAATTGAAATATTTAAATGTTTTAATAGAGTTATGTAAATGAAAACTTGCATTATTAATTGTTAAAGCTTCCTTGCCTATTATCCCATCCTGTTGAGACATTTTTCAGTTATATAAATATTATCTGTGGTGCTGAGCTGCGTCGCGAACGAAAGAGCCGCTGCCGCGGCGTATTCAAACGACTTCCAATATAGTCTATCATACCGCAAGGAAGCGGTAAAGTAACAGTAAAATAATATTATTTCTTTGAGCTTCCAGACTTGCAGTGCAGATCAACAGATTTTATGATGTGTTGCAGGTTGACGCGGGCTGCTGATAGTATATAACTCACAGTACAAATAAGTTAATGTACCGTCAAAATCTAATAGGAATCTTGCTGTGCTCCGTTCTGGTCTGGCAAACTTTATAGTGAAAACGTATTTTTTTTAATAAGAGTCTCATGTTCTTGTGCTAGTCGTGGTATTGAATGGTGTTTTACCGAGAAACAAAATCCACTGCAAAATTTTGTTGGTGAACGATCATACGAACTGTACATCAGTGTTCATAACCAAGTAATTTCAATTTTCAATAACTATAAAGTAGGGAAGATATGTTGATTTTTAGAATGAGTTACAGTCACGAAAAAACGTTCCTTTAATTGTAGGCCAGATACAGAACAATAAGATCTCAATATATATATTTTGCTTTGTTAAAAGGTAATGATGATAAAGAAATTCAAAGCACGGCATTATTAACAGATATTTCGCGGCTCTTTTCGTATATGCGATAATAAAAAACGCGAAACTGTCGCCCAACGTGGGGCCCGAATTTGCAGTGGCCACAAAAATTTTATGTATTTTCCTTTCAGTGTCTATTGTTATATATGTATATATATATGTATTTAGTGATAGATGTATGTATGTGTATCATGATTAATGCAATGTATTAATGAATGTGCAACCACTCTTTCATGAAAAAACGTACTACTGCAAGCGAGTCAAAGAAGACGATCCTGATAGTACTGAGAAACTGTAACGACTACGTAATCCGGGGGCAGCCGAACCCCGAGATCAGATAAACTAAAGGTAAGACTACAGTGTAGTTGTCCTGTTTGTAGAAGCTGAGCTCCAGTGAAGTGATCTCATATCGCTAGTGGTGTGCATATTGTGCGTAGTTTGATGTTAGTGTTATGACAGGACAAAGTTGATGGTAGATAGTAATTTTTAGTGGGCAGTGTAGTGTAGATAAATTAACGTATTTTGTGTGCAAGTGGCCAAACTGTCAGATTTTGTGTTTGAGTAAGCAATTTAGGAATATGGTTAAGTTGCGTAGTCAACGTCCGAGCAATATGGATACTGAGGAACAGCAATTAGTTAGTGCAGGAAATGTAGAACCGGGTACCTTAAGCAGTACAAGTACTCTTTTTGAGGATATAACATGCGAAAATGTGGGGGCAGGGGCACAGGAAGTGGTGCCACCGCCCACCAGTGCTCAAGGAGAGGTAGATAAAGAATTTACACCACCTCCAGAAAAGCAGGAACCAGAGAGTGGTAATCTGCCTGGTGGATATTCACTTCAGGCGATATTAGAGCGCGTGCTGGATTACCAGGCAAAATTTGCGCAACAGCAAGCCGAGCGAGATCGCCAGCAAGCGGAGCGAGATCGCCAGCAAGCTGAGCGGGACCAGCAACTTATGCAAGCGTTAGAACATATGAAAAAGGAGATTGCCTGTATGAAACAGAATTATGAGTCGATTCCTAAGGCCGTGCAGGAGTTGACTGTACAGGTCAACAACCTGCAAGTAGCAAACACTAACATGGTTGATGAGATAGGTGTCTTAGCCAACCGGTTAGAAAAGCTAGAGGTAGATTCCACACAGCTTGTAGAGCAGAAGTGGAACGAACAAGCGACTAAAATTGAAACCGAATTCAACTCATGGCTAGAAGTGAAGGAGAGTGAGATTGACAAAAATATTAATTCTAAAGTACAAGCAGCCATAGCAGATAGAAATTCCGAATCGTTCAGTACCGCAGTAAATAGTCAGGTACAGAACGACGTGCAAACCATCAAACAAATACTCAGTGAGGATATTCCGCAGTGGCAAGTGAATATTAACAAACGGATATCCGACTTGGAAAAGGGTTTAACACAAAGTAGCAAACATCTTGAACATGAAACTATGTCGCCAACAGCCAATGTTTTTGGCAACGCACAAACTTATACGCAACACAACAATGGTGAATCTGTAGTCGATAATGCGAAGAGCTGTAGCTTCGGTTCGGAGCAGACAGCATATGTCCCAGGAGCAAATTCATATAGTTCAAAAATATTAGTTGAAGAAAGTTTAATCAAAAATAGGCAGTTTCAAACGTTTACTACTGAACGGAAGTCAGTACACCCAGTAGTATTCATAAAAAGCTTTAAAAATATCTTGCCTAGTGTGTGGAATGAAGCACAGAAAATTCAATACGTAATGTCATACATTCAGGGTGATGCAGCGTTGTGGGCTACGGAAGTAGCAGACAGCTGCATGACATATGAACAGTTCGAAAGGGCGTTTCTGTCGACATATTGGTCGCCTTGTATACAAGAGCGTCTAAGAAAAGAAGTATATAATCCCGAACCGTACTCACCCCGTCTTGGGAATTTGAGACGGTATTTTGAAAAGTATATAAACAAAACGCGCTACTGGGACGAGCCTATATCACCAAGAGACATAATAAGACTACTAAAATCACATTTACCCATTCATATCAAAGAGAAATTAATACACGTACCAGAAAGCGACATGGAAAACTTCCTGTCTGTTCTAGATTCAATAGACTTGATCCAGGAAGACGCAAAATCTGCGTGCGATCACTCGCGGAATAATGGATCAGGGTGTAAACATGACAGAAATAATAGTGCACAAAACCACAACCATGGAAATGGTGGGGGTGGTAACAAGCGGCAAGAGCATTTGCAAAATGGTAGTAATGGTAGAAGCCAGAACGGGTATGGGCAACCAACTTATAATAAAAAGCGTCCATTTGACGACCGGTACGAATCCGGAATGTCAGGGACCAACCGCTGGAAAAATGCGCGAGGTCAGTGGCATAGCAATTATAGTGACAGTAATCGAAATTGGCATCAGAATCAGAGAACAAGCCCAGAGCGACAGGGTAATGACCGGTATGACAACAATAGACCACCACCGCAAAACGCGCCTATTGCGCAGCCGTGGCGGCCGACAAATCAGAATCTACACATAGTGGAGGTCACGGACAATAGCCGTCCAAGTACCTCACAAGTAAGCAACCCAACAAACTAGGATCGGCCTCGATATGCTCTCCATCGCTGGCCGAGGGGTGGAGTGAGAGCAACACGAATGATAATAATATACCTGGAATATGTATGCTGCGATACAACGACGGTATCAGTATGGATAAAGATCTACTGAACGAGCCGCACGAATGTAAGAAAGATAATAACGAAAATGTACAAGCCATAATAGAAGCGAAAATCAATGATGTTGCAGTGAATATAATCATCGACACAGGTGCCTCAGTCAGTGTAATGAGTATAGAGTTATTTAAAGCGCTGGGAAAAGGACGTAGCATACCGACTTTCCTGGTTAATAATTGTAAGGTGTCTGGAGCCATAAGTGCACAGAGCCAATTAGTTAAATACCAGGTGCAGGTGGAGATTTGTAAGGAGGGCGAAGCCATAGTGAGCTCGTTCCTCATTGTTAAAGGACTAAAGGTGGCCTGCATTATGGGAGTAGATTTTCTCCGTGAGAGGGACGCAGTGATCGACCTCTCCTTGGGGAAACTAAGCATAGTTAATAAAGGTAGGAGGATTGAGTTTTCTATGATGAAATCGAAGGAGGTACTTGTGCCATGTTGTAATCGAATTAATATCAAATGTAGGAACCCCTGGGTACTACACCTTGATGATTTTTCGCATGTAGCAGACCTCTATTACCCGAATTCAGAGGATCGAAATTTTGAAACAAATGTTGAGACATTTCAAACCAAAGTGCAGGAATCTGAAGGTTTAAGCGATATCCAAAAGCAACAGTTGACGCAGCTGCTATCGGAATATACTATGGTATTTACCGACCGACCAGGAATAGTCAAAGGGTACCACTATCACATAGAGGTGATGCCCCACGAAACATACTGTCGCGCATCTTACTCCATCCCTTGGTCGAGGAGGGAAGTAGTGGCTAAAGAGATTCGGAAGATGTTGGCACACGAATGTAGCTATTTGTTAGCACATCCCCAGACGGGGAAAATCAAAGGACTGTATCCACATAAAGATGTAAAGTTATTTATTCAGTGAAATGTCTGATGTAAATAGTAGTGGTAAGAAGATTTCAATTGTGTTTTAGAGTATAAGTATGTTAGTTTTAAGAAAGAATTTATGTATAGTTACAACTTTGAGGAAGTAGAATCAGTAAAATGAGCAATAATATGCAAATGGAAGACTTGGTTTACAGACAGTTAGTGTCATTAAAATACTACATGCTCTTCAAGTAATGAATAATCTTTTGTTGATAAAATAAGGATTAATTTCCTGAATCATTTTGTAGTAAGTAAGTACAATTAATGATGAAATCTCATATAAATATGTAGCAGATGTAATTGTGTTAGAATCAAGGAACCCTGAGAGAGAGTCTATACTAGCCAAAAATTGACTTTGTAGTACGAAATAATTATGTGATGTAATGTTTACTGCCAATAGTGATCTGAGAACGACACTGGAGCAGAATCCAATAAAAAACAAAACCGTTCCGTGTAACCTATGCTTTGTATGCATTAATGCTTCAATTGAAGCCTGTGTACTTGGCACACGTTCTTGAATATTAATTACGCGGTACGCGAATCAAGTTACGCGGAAACTACACTGTAGTCCGGTGGGACGGACCGTTAAAAATAATACTAGTAGTAAATGAAGTATTTATTGAACAATATGCCCAAGTCAAGCTGTCATGCACATGGTAAAATCTGTTTGCTAGATGGGTGATAACCTGGCAAGCTACACTAAAAGAGGAAAAGAAAGCTATGTACAAAAAAAAAAAAATCACACACCTTCAAATAATTACAAAAAAACCACAGATGCCTAGTAATAGTATTAAAAGTGTGTAATGAGAAGGTAACACAATGGACTCAATGTAGATGAGAGTGATTATGCTAAGAACAGTTGTTATGCATTAAAAATAAACTGTGTGCATAAACAACCTAGGAAAGGACGGAATATTGTGTGTAGTAGGGACAGAAAATGACTATTGTATCTGCACCAATATATACGTCGGTATAAGTTAAGTGTTGAGTGACTAACTGTCATAGTGCAGTGCTCAACGAACAGTAGTACACTGTGAGTAAAAACGGTAGTTAGTGATCCGGTCGGAGTCGATTCAAACAAACATCGCTCGACGGAGACATTTAGTATGTGTGTACCGAAATATTTTCGCGTGTTGAAAGACGCTCTGGCAATGAATCAACCGTGAGAACAAGTGAAAGTGTGTAGTACAATGTGCGTGTGACGAACCCTGAATACCAGTGTCACAATGCCACAAGAAACCTGTTATCATGCCAAAACATCCTGTGCATACCAGCGAAGCGACGGCGTAATGAACAATAAACACTTTTAAACAAGTTGAATTTTCTTCCACAGCTAGTAATCTGTGTCATTAGAGACAGTACACCGTTGTGGAATGTTTGTTTCATGCACTACGACGGGGAGCCATGCGGAGAAGCAGAGACGAGTGTCTTGCCGCCAGCCGGCCGGTCGCGGTAAACCACGGCAACTCGCCGACATCGGCGAATGGTTCGGCGCGGTTCGCGACTGCTTGCGCCCCGTCAGCACGACGTCGCTGTTACTGAGAGCCGGTCGTCGAACCCAGCGGCTGTCGGCACGCGGCGTTCCAGACGACGCGACTCAACAATTGCTTCGCGCCACCCGCTCCGTACACCATTGTTGTCATTCAAATGAACTATCAACTATGTGGTTAATGCACTAATATGAAAACGGTATATAGGACACGAAATGACGTGACAAACATTGTGTTTTTCTTTAGTTACTCGATGCAGACTCAAAGTATTCATCGGTTCAGTGATATATAGATATAATATGTTTCCGCCATGTTAATGAAGTAAACTTGCACGAATGCTAGAACATTTTAAAACAATTGTCGTGAGTAAGTGCAGAGACGATTCATTATACCACTGTAAAACTGTTTAATGAGTGACTTTCATTGCAATACACAACACAAATGTGAAAAAGGGTAGAAGGTATATTGGTAACAAAGAGACTAAAAGTTTAACATGTTGTCATAAATAGCCTTTGTTATCTGTGAACATTGGATAGAGTCTGAACTTTTTGTGATCAAACTGGGTATTAAAACAAACCAGGCGAGATGACTATGGCTCCGGCGCAGTTTTCCCAGGTTTTCTGATCGCACGTAGCCCGAATGGGGGAGCCAGATAAATGTAATGACCCTGGGACTAGGTTTATGGTCACCTCGCAAAGTGTAAGAACAGTATTAAAAGTGTAATTAAACCTACAGTGTAAAAGAACTAAGAAGTTTAAAGTGAATGTTCCAACCAAGGTAACAGACAATAACCAAACAGACGTTAGTGGCAGCATACTGCCGAACATTCTTAACGTTAGTCAATTGCTGCCAGGGGGCATTGTAACGTCTAGTAAGAAACAAAAACAACATATTATGTAGTAACGAGAAAATTATATGTATCATATTGTGTTATTGTATAAAATTATGTATTTTTTTTATTATTTTTTTTTGAGAATATCTGCGTCGGCGAGTAATGAAACCGCCACAGACGATAAATGTCGAACAAAGATTAAAATAAGTAACTAGTATATAATACGTGACGAATAGCAATTTCTTTGTCTTCTTCATCTGGGAGTCGAACGAGTAAGATATCCTGTGTCGTAGTAGCGAACGCTAGTGTAGCATTCTTTTGTCGAGACTAAGAGATGTACGCCATTACGTGTGAATTCATAAAGGTGTGTAAAAATTGAAATATTTAAATGTTTTAATAGAGTTATGTAAATGAAAACTTGCATTATTAATTGTTAAAGCTTCCTTGCCTATTATCCCATCCTGTTGAGACATTTTTCAGTTATATAAATATTATCTGTGGTGCTGAGCTGCGTGGCGAACGAAAGAGCCGCTGCCGCGGCGTATTCAAACGACTTCCAATATAGTCTATCATACCGCAAGGAAGCGGTAAAGTAACAGTAAAATAATATTATTTCTTTGAGCTTCCAGACTTGCAGTGCAGATCAACAGATTTTATGATGTGTTGCAGGTTGACGCGGGCTGCTGATAGTATATAACTCACAGTACAAATAAGTTAATGTACCGTCAAAATCTAATAGGAATCTTGCTGTGCTCCGTTCTGGTCTGGCAAACTTTATAGTGAAAACGTATTTTTTTTAATAAGAGTCTCATGTTCTTGTGCTAGTCGTGGTATTGAATGGTGTTTTACCGAGAAACAAAATCCACTGCAAAATTTTGTTGGTGAACGATCATACGAACTGTACATCAGTGTTCATAACCAAGTAATTTCAATTTTCAATAACTATAAAGTAGGGAAGATATGTTGATTTTTAGAATGAATTACAGTCACGAAAAAACGTTCCTTTAATTGTAGGCCAGATACAGAACAATAAGATCTCAATATATATATTTTGCTTTGTTAAAAGGTAATGATGATAAAGAAATTCAAAGCACGGCATTATTAACAGATATTTCGCGGCTCTTTTCGTATATGCGATAATAAAAAACGCGAAAGCAATCACCATACGTTCATGCATGTCCTCTGGAGTTATTGGAATACCGGGATAGACGGCGTCTTTAATGCATCCCCAAAGAAAAAATTTCAGAGGATTTAAATCAGGAGACCTAGCAGGCCAAGTAACTGTTCCTCCTCGATCAATCCATCTGGCAGAATACCCTCGGTTCAGAACACGAAGTGCACACAAGGCATTCCGTGTTGGACATCCATCATGTCGATACCACATAAGCGGCACTTCATCCAGAAGAGGAGGAAAATTTCGTCTGAGGAAGTTGGCATACCCTGTGCCTTTTAGACTACCATTGATGAAATAAGGGCCAATAATTGTAGTGCCAAGCATTCCACTGACGCTGATGCTCCACCTAAGCCATCGTGGGTTGTCGCTGGGCCAGTAATGCATGTTCCTTGTATTTACCTGCCCTTTGTTTGACAATGAACATTCATCGGTAAATAGAACATTGGAGAAGAAGTTCGGGTTGGCGAGGATTTGCTGCTCTGCCCACTGACAGAACTGTAGACGATTCTGGAAATCATTCCCATGTAATTCTTGATGTAGGTGTACATGGTAAGGATGGAACTGGTGACGTGCAGGAATACGAAGTACAATGGTTTTAGGAATGCCAATCTCAAGCGTTCGTGTGCTCACATGTGAATTCACAGCAACGGAAGCGAGAACAGTAACTTCAGCAGCTTCGTCTGTGCCTGTGCTACGGCGATTACGTTGTCGCGGGTTGAAACATCCCGTTTCCTGAAGCGTCGCAACAAGACGAGAAAACATGCATCGAGAAGGTGGGTTCTTGTCAAGATATCGCTCTCGGTACAGTTCCCCGTCCTGCGTAGCACTTCACCTACCTTCAACAACAACAACAACAACAACAATAAAGAAAACGTTATGTCGATGCAGTTTGTAGGAAGGACAGCCTTTACTGTATGGCTACTCTACACAACAGTATTTGAAAGGACTAAACTACTGTACTAAATGTACCCATACATAAGAAAACAGTATTGCACTCACTGTTCTGCTAACTTACTTCCCCATAGATGAGTTGGTGTACATTCTACTCACACAACTCTTCAACTGGTAATGGTTGACGGAGTGATGGGTGTGCAGTCTTCTTATATTTACATTTGTCCTCTTTCAACGTCAGCACGTGGATGTGTTCCATTACCCCGAGTACCTGCACTAAGCGCTGGGAGCGTCAACATCAGTGTTGTGTTATGTAATTAATAACGTTGTGTTTCAGTGATTTGGTACACTGTGATACATTTTTGAATAGGTCTTTAGGAGAGGAAATAAATTACCGATTAAAAAATACAGAGTCATTTAAAAAAAGTCATCATACCGCTGTTCATATCTTTGTAAAAAACAAAGCTACAACGAAGGCAATCATGCAGATTGATGTGCCCCTGACGGCTAAAGAACATTTCGTGAAACGTTTTGTAATTTGTATCTGTACAAACAGTTATTTAGGATGGTCAAGATAAATTGGACACCCTATATATATATATATATATATATATATATATATATATATATATATATTACTGATACAGATTTAAATTAGTACAGTATTCTTATTTAACTGAATATTAAGAATTTTCATTGCAATGAACTGTATGTGCTGTTGCCTTTGTGGTCTTCACTCTGAAGACTGGTTTGACAAATAGCTCTCCTCCCTACTGTAGCCTCTGCAACGTTCGCCAGCCCTGCATTACTGCAACCTATATCTATTTCAATCTGCCGACTGTTGTCAATCGTTGGTCTCGTCCAACAATTTTTACCATCTATCAGTTTCCATTAGCATTAAAGTAACTATTCATCAAGATCCTTGAGTGAGTCCTATCAAGAGATTCGTTCCTTTAGTCGAATTCTGGAGTTCTGACATAAATTTCCTACTCCTTGATTCTACTGAATATATTCCAAATTTATCTAATCTTCTGCAGTGTTCTGTACCACCAAATTTAAAAAGATTCTATTGTCTTCTTGAAGGCACTGTTTACCATCCACATTTCACTTCTGTAGGAAGATACTTTAAAACCAAATAATTTCAGATAAAAATTTTCTTACATTTAAACTTATAACAGATGACAGAATTTTTTTCCTGAAACGATCTTCACGCTGTAGCCAGACTTTATTTTATAGCTTCTCTACTTCGGCCATTCTCGGTTAATTTTGCTGCCCAAATACCAAACGTCATCTATTGCACTTAGTATCTGATTCATGATCTAATTCCTGGGGTTTTGTCTGATTGAAATCGATTACATTCCGTTATCCTAAATCTACTTTTATTAATATCCATCTAATAATCTTGTTTAAAGACACTTTATGTTCTGGTCAACAGATCTTCCAGGTCCTCTACCTTCTTTGAAAAAATTACATTTGTAGACATCAAAGTTGTTATAGCTTCTTGTTGGCCACAGTCGCCACTATATATCTTGTGACTGTGCTTAACTTACTGAGAAGTCAGACTTAGCATTTGACTTACGACATTCGTTCTATGTGAGAGACCCAAATTATCAAGAGAGATTCAAAAGTTTGAGGAAGTTTTGAGAAGTTGTGAGCAATGATATAAGCTATGACACCCAGATGAGTGGAAGGGGAAACCTATAGAATGACTGGTAAGCTTTATTTTTATTAGTGTTTCGTCACTTCAATGAAACGTGATGCGGATGGTGTGACGATCAAGGTGGTTTCTTCTGCTTTCGTCTCGGACTTCTGTTATTGGGAAATGCCAAATGAAGGCATGCATCTACGACAAGGTTTTGCACACTAATTAGCATCACTCATGGATTGTCTTGTAACTGATTTTTCTTTCTTCAAATGACGATTATATTGTACTTGGAAGGAAGCATGTATGCGATAGTATGATGTCCTCACAAAGCCGACCTAAACACCATCGGAAAAGTAAGGGATGAAGTATCACGATGCAGATTTCCCTGCTCACAAACCTTACAACTTTTATTTACCACTAGTCAGGAGTGATGGCAACGAAGTACGGTCGCTTATTAGTAAAAAGCGATGTTTACACGTCATAATTTACGTAACTATTAAGTTTGAAAGAAGGAAACTGGCATCTCAGGGGTTTTTAGATACGTTGCGTATCTCCTGAGATGTGCTTACCGTTCCCTTACGTATCTCCAAAACAGACGTAACTACCCATCAATCAATGTTTGTCATTATATCTAGACAATTTAGATGCTTAAAGAAGAACTGGGGAGATTGTATATCATTTCTTTAGAGTATGAAAGATAAAAAGTAGATATTATTTAGTTTATAGAGCACAAATAAATCATTACATAAACCAGATTAGGCTCACCCTAGACGGTACAATACTTCAGAATGATTAGAAATAAGTGATTTAAAAAAGACAAAATTATTTTCGGGCTATTTCTAATCACTAATTAGCTTCCTCTTGAAAAATCCTTATTTAAAAGGATAACATACAGAAGTGTGGTAAAGACTGATATACGGCGTTAGTTCTAGAATGTATAAGTATATACTTCGATAAGACTTTGACCTAAGATGTTGCAATTACATTCCTTTGTAAATAAGAGAGGCACGAATCGCTTTTTGTCTTTTGTCACTTTCCTTTCGGTTCTTTCTCTTGCAGCACCTTTGCGTGTAATCATCCTTGTAATTACACTAAAAACGTTGGCAATAATAATAGTAATCTCAACTTTTGCCCCCGTTTCGTTTGTAGATCACTCTTATTACCTTTTGTCACAAACGATATAAAACGTTCCTCTGTTTCATTGTAACTGATATTGGAAGGAGATAACTTTGGTGATGTGTCGATCTGCGTGCCAACGACAAACAATTACGTACAAATTTGCACACAACAGAAAATTCGAACCTTTGCAATCTAAGTTTGGTATGCGAAGTCCGATTCATGTTATTTAACGTAATCCCAAATTATTTGTTACACTGCAATTAATGCAAACATGGTGCGCCAAAACCAAACTCATCTCTTCGAGAACCACGATTTGGTGCCTGACTACCAGAAAAGTAGATAACCGTATTAATTATAAAAGACTATTCACATTAGAAGTTGTAATGCATCGATATTATTCGGTTCAGTTATCGAGTGGGGTGGCGCAATGGTTAGCACACTGGACTCACATTCGAGAGGATGACGGTTCAAACCCGCGTCTGAGCATCCAGACTTGAGCTTTTCATGAATTCCCTAAATTACTTAACGCAAATGCCAGGGTGTTTCCTTCGAAAGGGTAAGGCCGCTTTCTTTAACCATCCTCCACTAATCCGAGCTTGTGCTCCATCTCTAATAACCTCGTTCTCGACGAGATGTTAATCTCTAATCTTCTCCTCCGGCTTTCTGCTTCGTTCAGTAGTGTTTTCTATATTTAATTTCTGCGATTGTCTCCTTGACACACCCTGACTTCTGGACAATTAAGGTGCGGAAGACTGCTACATCAGTAATTTTCTCAGTTCTTAAAGAATATTGTAAAACACTTTAAACTCTCCCTCTCTTTTCTTTTTATTGCGTGAGTTACAAATTTCGTGCAGAACGCTCTCTAAAAATCTGCATATTCAGAATGTTGCACAAGGTATAGACTCATTATTGTCCTGTATCTTTAGAACGTCCTATTTCGTATTATGAGTTCTGTACCACAACACTGAAACTTACTACTGTCACCCCTGATCACCAAAATTTTCTTTCCTAAAGCCTATTACAATACATGGCTATTACACCTGGATCAATAAACACTCTCTCCAAAAACATCAAACATTTCAAAGTAGTGATGAAAGAAGTGAGGAGTGCTAGCGTACTCAAGCACTGTCACAACTTATTAAATGTCCTTAACGTCATATGATCTAGTTTAAATTAGAATTGCGGAATATATTGATCGCCAAATCCTCTTATTTCACTGAATATCCTCCAAGGAATTCCAGAAAATAGATATTTAGAAACAATACAATACACATAAGCAATGAGATATGGTATTTTAAACTTCTTATTAATTCTATTATGTTGTCCTTAAACATAACCCCCTTATATTTCCACTATCCTTCCACTACGTCCTAAAGAAACATGGGACATCATTCACGTAATGCAATATGAAACTGATGTGCGCTAGTGTCTTACGAATTAGATACATTTTCTACTTAACCGTTTTAAAAAGAATACTTTGAAAGGACTCTATATCTCGTCCTCAGGAACTATGTGACTATCGTTACGTACACGGAATATTTCAGGAGGGGTGGTAAATATTTCAGGTGTGGTAGTATAGACTAATTCGAATAAAACATTATAAATAACTTGTGTCCATTTCTTATTAGATACTCAGATGTACTTGGTTATAAAGTTTTCATACTGCATTTTTGTACTACTGTTGATATGGGTTTATTTACAGTGTCACTTTTGTTCTGAGGTTCAAGCTATGAAACTGAGTTGCAATTTACAGAGTTAAATTTTTCGACTATGTAACTGTCCCTAGCGGTGGTGTCGACTTTTTGAAACCATTTATACGCTGATATAGGTTAAGATCCCAGCTCTCACACCTTGCATCTATTCACTCTGGTGTGCTCTCGTCTGTAAGTTCATGAGAAAACCAAATTTCGGAATTTTGCGAGACGCTGAATAACATTAAAATGCTGTATCGTATTGAGTGGTTCCGTAGTGTAATGTACACGGTGCTTTGATGTGCAGCAGTTCATGGGTTCAGATTTTAATTTTTTTAAAATTGCTCTGAGCACTATGGGACATAGCTTCTGAGATCATCAGTCCCCTAGAACTTAGAACTACTTAAACCTAACCAAGCTAAGAACATCACACACATCCATGCCCGAGGCAGGATTCTAACCTGCGTCCGTAGCGGCCGCGCGGTTCCAGACTGTAGCGCCTAGAACCGCTCGGCCACTCTTGCCGGCTTAAATTTTTATTGGAATTACTTTGATCATTATTTGTATTAAATATTTGGTTTAAACGCATTTTTATATTTGTACTTCTTTGTCAAACCCTTTTAATCATTGTATCAGCCTCTTCATTTGCTCTCCTTCTTCCCTATCATTATTTTTCAACTTGAAACTGTTCCCGTTTTAGATATTGATTACGGTGTAATTTGTTTCCTTTTATCATTCTATTTTTTGTCCATGTTGTTGCATTCAATATTTCTATTCCCCACTTTTTTAATCTCATTTTGCTTATAATCGCTTCTTTCGTTTGAATCATCTGCTGTGTTTATATGTCCATACCGCAATAGGAACTTAGGCTGTGTTTTAAATGTCTGTGCAACGATAACTATCCAAAAGAAATGCTCATTTTTCAACGAAAAATATATTTTGACACCATTGCAAAGTTAATAAACTTACATTATTTCATATTATGTTTTTTGATCCATACGTCGGTAATCAAATATTTAAGTATTATAATAGATAAATGTAATTAAATTCACATTGACAAAAATTTCGAATGAAAAAAGAATCATACGAAGAAAAAATGTGAAGTAATGAAAAATTTCATATGATGAATAAAATGATGTGACAAAGAAATGCAAATAACAAAATTGATTTAAATTAATTAACTGAATAAAAATAGTAATCACGATGGAGAATTAAAAATAAAAAAACTTTAAAAAAGATGACGAGATTCAAAACCACAACCGTCAGCTCTATTCATTATACCACACACGGTCTATAAAATTCATTTTCAACAATGCTGAGCGTCATGTGAAATTCCATTTTTGGTTTCGTCGGTTACTCGTGAACGAGGTGCTATCAAAGGTGAATGGCAGTGGGATACGATACTTGGAATCATAGCTCAGTCGATACCACCTCTGGAAACCTCTCCTTGTGAGACTTGGTGATCGACTCCACCTCTTTGTTTAAATTTGGCACATGTACAGTAACTACAAATGCTAGTTTGACGGTTGTTTCGTGCCGTCCTTATTGTGTTGCAACTTTAATGTCCTCCTGCGTAAGAGGAATGCTAGAATACATTGCTTTGTTAAGAGTAGAAGGTCAAACGTGCTGTTCTGAGTATCTCATGAATACGAAGGGAGCGCCTACAAATTCGTACGAATTCCTCTACCTGGAGACAGAGTCGAGCGCCTGACGCCACAATGGCACTTGCCACTCTTTGGAGCCACGTGCGGCTGTGGCTGCAGAGACGCTTCTAGCTCCAGTTCCAGGTAGAGGTGGCGGCGGCGGCGGCGGAGCGCGACACGGCGACCTTTAGCTACGGCTGCTCGCCGCAGCCTCCTGCCCACACGAAGCCTCTCGCCAGACGCTCGGCAGGTAATCCTCTTTGCTTTGTGCTGCTCTGCCTTCCAGATTGCCTGTCAGCCTTTCTGTCCCAGAGATAAGCTCCTCCACCAGTCTCTTACCTTCCGGGAAAATTCATTTCTGTCTCTTTAGTAGCTTTAAGCGCCTGCTCTCTGGCACGACGTCTGCACAGTTCGTTGCTTTTGCTAATCAATGAAGTTTGCAGAAACTGTGTCTACATTTCCGAGGTGAAGGTAAATATTTATGAGTGACATAGCAGGTCCAACTACAGAGAAAACCAAATTTATTTTAGATATCCTCCTGGTAGGAACTCAACTGGAACTAAATCTATTTACCAGATTTCGTCAGGCAGGGGTAGTCACTTAGTTGTACAGTTATGACCATGCAAAAAAAAATCTGGTAGTGATGATGATGTGTGTGAAATCTTATGGGACTTAACTGCTAAGGTCATCAGTCTCTAAGCTTACACACTACTTAAATTATTCTAAGGACAAACACACACACCCATGCCCGAGGGAGGACTCGAACCTCCGCCGGGACCAGCCGCACAGTCCACGACTGCAGCGCCTTAGACCGCTCGGGTAATCCCACGCGGCTCAGGTGGTGAATTATGTGACATGTTCGCGTGAAGACTATTCGATGCAGAGGGAAAAAAAACAGCATACTGACGTATGTACAATTTAAGGTACCACATATGAAACTTTCTGTATTTGTACGCCTAAGGCCACGTGTATAACCTACATTAACTTTCTCCATCTTACCAGAGATTATGAAATAATCATGTATTCAAAATTATTATCTAATATTGAATTCAAAATTAGTATTCTAGAGGTGCCCAATAATACTGAAACGGAATTTTTCTCAATAAATCACGGTACAGGCGAATTATAGTGAGAGTGTTTTTACTCTGCAGAAGTAAATCTGTGGGTAACAAGCAGGATAGAATGGACCAAGCGATGTTTATTTATTTACTCATTGATTTTTTATTTCGTGTGTGCCACGTTTCCTTGCATTCTTTCCTTTATGCGACCTGGGACTATATGAATCAGATATTATGTGAAGTAGCAGAAAGCTTTGGTTAGAGGTCCTAGCATTGCATGAGTAGAGTGGTTCTGTGGTAGGATAGTACCAACCCGCTAAACACGAACAAGTTTGGCAAAGACAATGTGCAAGTCAGGTTAGAGGGGTCGCGAAGGCACGAGTATTGGCTCTGTTAGGTTGGCGAACCACCCTTCCACCACCTTTTGAATGGTTAGGCGATGTGTCCGCAAGTTTACTTGTTTCTGGATAGAGGCTCTGGACAGACGTGGAGACGCAGCTCTCGATTTTAGTAATGTTAACATAGGTATTATAATGTCTCAAATCTGCTCGTTAACATGTCCAGATGTTGAAATCAGGTGTGATATTACCACTAAACCCCCATAAGGGAGTTTATTTAGATAATTTAGTCAAATTTCAGTAGAAATTTGCGTTTGTGACTTGGTCAGGCCACGCACCATGGGCATTAATCTCACGGTCGTAATATTGCTCTGTGCTTAACGGAAGTTCACTCATTTAATGTATTTTAATGTGGTCTTTCTTTTCCAGTATTTATTTTTCATATGTTTTCTTTGTGTACTTGCTTTCCCGCCACGTGTTCGGTTGGAGTAACCGCCACATTGGTGAAGTCCAGTTTCGGTCTGAAAATGTATAGTAGACGAGTGAATAACCATACGACAGTGGGCGAGTGTAAGATAGGAAAGGAATGATCTTTTGTGTCCATATTTTTGCATTTCTGTCGGCTACTGCTACTTGGTTACGTGTGTGGAATAATAATGATGTGATATTAGTTAATGTTCCTGGTGCCCCCCATAACAATTTGATTTGCTCACAATGAAGAGCGTTACGTACAATATACATGTTAAACTCTTGCACCTAGGAAGTCTCACATTTTAATGCCCATTGATGCAATAAAGACTTCCAAATTTTCCCCCCATATGATAGAAAATGTTCTTCCCCCCAGCTCAGGAACGTAGTGTTGTTTCTGAGCGCAACATTAAACCAAAATTTGCAGTAATAGTCAAGTGTACCACTTGCTACACCCTCTTCAGCTTACGTTTTCATGAAAATTGAAATATTTACCCAGATACTATTCGCCCTGACGGAGTTCGCTTGTTGTGTCTTTGCTGAACTTGTTCTGTATAACCAATAGCAATTAAATGTAATAAGCATGGGTTTATGTATGACAGTTACGCCTAAAATTACACAGAAGCCAGGTCTGCACTCCCGTTTCCCTTTCCATAAGTACGTGGCAAAAGTGAATCATGTTAACTAGAGAGATCAGTTGTAATGATATACGAGTATAGTCCTAAAGATACGCGGCTAGTTGTTGAAGTTCCATCGGTATTGATTAAATATCAATTAATCTATAGCCTCCACTGAAAATTTCCTCCCCTCATCGTAAATAATAAGTGAAAGTCAGTGCCACAGTCGAATGCTGGGTCATGGATGTAAATAAAGCCCCTGTGCTGTCTATCACCCTGCATAGGTTCCTTCTGTAGTGGTTCTAAAAGATATTGCGTTATCCGTTGCGTTCAAATTTTTACCGGTTGATCAAAACCTTCCGCTAGAAATTATTAATACCTGGCAATAACTCGCAGGGGCCTGTAATTTCGTGGACCACACGAATTTGTTAAACCTTTACTACAGAGAGTAGCTTGTAGAAGCTGTAGGACATGATAAGCGACGGTAATCTTCTTACCAGGCCGAGTTTTAGCATTAACTATACCGCCGCTAGCATTGAAGGTTACGTTGCAATACGCCTCAATAATCAATGAAATGGCTGGCAGAAAACGTGATCAGTTGAACATCCAACCTTTGACAGGTCATCTCCCTGATGTCGCTATACTCTTGGTGGCTATTAATGCACACAGATTAGGAAAAAGCGCAAAAGCGGTAATCCTGAAGATAAACAATTTGCTCGAAGACACCAAAGAAATATGTGACTGGATAAATCAGGTCAATAAAAAACATTTGAACCTCTGGCTCTACATAACGCGGATATTAACCTTGTATGTGCTCACGAATAAAGTAAAGTTGTCCTGCAACACCAATTCCCCCTCTCCTCTCCCGCCCATCAACGGTGCTACGTTCGAACACGTTTCCCATTCTAAGACTTCCACGCATCAAAGAAATGACTAAATCCTTTATAGTGGCTGAACTTAGAAAAATTGTAGAAGAAACGAGATCACACCTGATGTGCAACCGGTAACTTCGTTGCATCATGAATGCGAAAACATATATTGTAGCCACAAAGAGCGGTAGAACGATTAAGAAAACGTCGGAAACGTGTAGCTAACATTAGCCACTGCGCTGCGATGGTGGTAAAAGCGGGTGGGACATCGAAAATATATATGCACAATACTCCTATCAAATAGAGAAAAACCGAGCGATGTGGGGCACTGTTTAGCACACTGGACTCGCATTCGGGAGGACAACGGTTCAAACCCGCGTCCAGCCATTCTGATTTAGGTTTTCAGTGATTTTCATAAATCTCTTCCGGCAGATGCCGGGATGGTTCCTTCGAAAGGGTATGACCGACATCCTCCCCATCCTTAAATAACCCAATGGGACCGATGACCTCGCTGTTTGATCCTCTCTCCCTATTCAACCAACCAACCAAACAGAGAAAAAAATAAATCAGAGAGACTGACAGTTATGCTGATGGAAAGAAACTGTTGATATTAGTGATTGCAAAGGAGAAAATGTGTTTATGCTTTCCTAGGCACACAAATAACAGGGGCTAGGAGGTTCTACATCAACACTCAAAAAGCCAACTTTTGGTATGTTGTACTACTCCTCTTCGAACTCACGGTCTCGGAACTTCAAAACTGACACTCTCCATGATACAAAAAGCCTTTGTTGTAGCGACTGCCAACTGAGTTTGTTGAGTATATCCATAATGCTCTACCGCTGGCTAAAAAATCCCGTGGGGAAATGTGTCGCTCTTTGTTAGATGCTCTCTGTGTCTCTCGTTAAACCTCTTTGGTAAAGGTCACAGTATTATAGAATTACTCGAATAAGTGTTTTGTAAGCCACTTGTTTCGTTCACGAATCTCAGTTCCGTAAGATTCTCGCAAGAAATCTCATCCTGGCATATGCTTTTCCTACAATTAACTTAACATGGATACACACTTTAGGCTGCTATGTGTGGTTACTCCTAGTCATCTTGCTGTTGCTATTGTTCCTTACCAACAGCATAATCAAACAGGAATGGATGCCTTCGAGTTTTTGTGTCTAATACGTCACGTTTCCTTATGTTCAGGGTAATTCCGGACATTACATCTGTCTCGACCCTCTGCTGGTCTTCTTGCATTTCGCTACTGCCTTCTTGCTCTACACCTTCCTGTAGAGAATAGAACCATGAAACACTCCCTTACTAACCCACTGTTATTGACTAGTGGATTATAGCGTAACAGTTTAGAATAGTTTGACCGTGTGCGACTGATGAAAGCTAATCGGTTAATATTTGCACGGGAGTTGTTTCATATCAAATCCAACAAAGCTAATTAGGATGTCATGTAGCAATAATCGGCACATACTTTGTTGTTAATGTTCCACGTCAATTGTCTAAACAGCACGAATAAGACAGTTACTCCCCTCGTCCGACAAAGTAGTAACGGTTAACTCATCACAGATCGCCTATTAATGACATCACACGCCAATATTCTTCATGTGGCACTGAATGTACAATCCTCACTGCAGTCTAGATCTTGGGTGCATAGCAAGGTGCACGAATGAACACTTACACACCAAAAAATCACTCAATTACTGACATTTATGTAATTGCTGGAGGTCAGGCCCACGGCGTTGGTGACACACACATACAGCCACTAAACAATTGTAAATGCGGTCGGCCATCCTGCCGAAACCCACCCTGCTCGCTTAGCTGCTAACCAAATTACTTGCTCGGAGGCTCAACACTGACTACTCTCGCTCACTGAGCGCTCGACTATCGATAGTACCTTCTGCGACCTGCGTGAGGAAATGATATATTGTTCTCAATGCGTATTGGGCGGTTGGCCCCTTACATCCCTCCCAAAAGGAATTCTTTGAAACAAGAGGTGGAAAAGAATAAATAATACTTAATACAAATGCAGATAAATGACAATAACTTACTCTCTACTCAATAATGTACATGTGAATCTACCGTCAATGTGAACACTACAAGATCAATCTCTAAATAAATGTGTTTCTCATTGGTTACAATTGTTTCCTGCTTTTGAGCGTCTGTTATTAGCACAATTCAAAAAATGGTCTATATCGAGGTCATATTAATACACACTACAATACTCCAAATACTAATACTTCTCACACTAAAAAGGATATATGTCATTTCTTATATGCAGTTTATCCCTTAAACATCCTGAATAGCTACAAATATAGTAACTAATAGAAGACTGACACCTTCCAGTTCTCATGAACTTTACTGTCCAAATACACATAATAACCAAAATTAAAAAACACCGATACACATTTATGTTTATGCCTGGCTTGACCCTACTTCATCTTCCTGATTACTTCTCTCCTCTGGGTTGCCCCCATCTTCAAGCGGATAGCATTTCTTTATATTTTGACATGTTCCTTGCCATACACTCGATTGGTTTGAGCGTATTCCAGTATTCCACAGTATTCGGGTGTCCGATATTGATAATTCTATATGGTCCCTTGTATACATGTTTAAATTTATGTATTTCGGAAACTGTCTTCTTCGACTTAGTGTGCACCTTGACCAACATTAGGTCTCCTACTACGTAGGTTATAGGTTTCACCAATTTATCATGTCTTTCCTCTCTCCTTTTCTCCGTCTTCTTCATGTTCATTTCTACTAGTTCAAGTTTCCTCTCCCAAGTTAGGTTACCTCCTTGTCGATATTCCACCAACTCACGAAAAACATTGTCGGGTTCCTAATTAAGTAAGATTTCGCATGGTGCAAATCCTGTTGAATCATATGGTAGGTGGTTCTGAATACATTCGAATTCTTCTAGGTATTCCTTCTAAGTACAGTGTTTCCTATGACAACAGGTCCGACACAAACGATTTAACTCCTTCATCATGTGTTAAGCCGGGTTCGAGGCTGTATCTGCAGATGGCGATGTGTTCTATTTTATGCCTATTCAACATTTCTCTCCTCTCCTTGGATCGGAATTGGGATCCATTATCACTTAGGTTCCATTTCGGCTTACATACATTGCTAAACTACTCTTTTACAAACATATTAATGATGGCCTTGCTGATCGCTTCACAAATTTAGATACTAATGCTTCTGTAACTAGAATCTGGGTGCAATTTTCTTTTGCTGCATGCAAGGAACATATGTTGAACAGTGTTAATTTTAGTTTTCTGACCGATATCATATCCCATGTTGTTGAAGATGCAGCCAAATTTCAGTTTCTCAAGGCATTTATTAGGTCCATAATGGGCATTGCTATATTCTGTGTACCAGATTAACTTGTATGTCATGTTCTCTAATATACATAATCTTCATCTCTCTTCATCCTCTCTTCTTTTCTTGTGCATCATTCCCTGGTGGATATAATAGTATGTCCTAAACTTTCTTCATCAACACATCTATACTTCCTCTTGATTTATTTCTGTTTTTCGCCCTGGTTCTGCTCTCTCCATGTCTTCTTCAAGAACCTCTTCACAAAATCTTCATGCTGTTCTCCTTTCAGTAAATTTATCCGAACTTCCCTTCCTTCTGGTTTGTTCACAGTTGTTCCAAATGAATCAAGTGGCAGAATTGATAACGCATCAGGTATGGTATGTGATTTACCAGGCTTGTATATCACTTTGAAATCATAATCTTGCAATGCCAATGCCCGCCTTATCAAGCCACTGTGTCTCAGTTTAGTTAAGAATGTTAGGTCTTTGTAGTCCGTGACCACCTTTACATGTCGTCCTGCTAGATTGTAACGAAATCGCTTAAAACCCCACATGATAGCCAGTGCGGGCCGGCCAGTGTGGCCGAGCGGTTCTAGGCACTTCAGACCGGAACCGCGCAACCGCATTGGTCGCAGGTTCGAATCCTGCCTCGGGCGTGGATGTGTGTGATGTCCTTAGGTTGGTTAGGTTTAAGTAGTTCTAACTTCTAGGGCACTGATCACCTCCGATGTTAAGTCCCGTAGTGCTCAGAGCCATTTGAACCATTTGATAGCCAGTTCCTCTTTCTCTGTAACGCTATATCTCCTTTCCCATGCATTCAAGCCAAAGGCTATGGTCTTTAGCACCTCGGTATCTCTTTCTTTCTCGATCTGTTATAAATGTACGTCTAGTCCATAATCTGAATTATCCACTCCCAAATAAAAGTCTGTGGAGAAATGAGGATGGCATAATATATCCACATTACACAACGCTTTTTTAATGCCTTCAAATTCGTCTTGACGTTCGTCATTCCAGTCCCAGGTAATTTTGGCTTTAGTAAGTGTTCTCAATTTGGGGCAGTGAGTACAGGCTCCTTGAGGAATTTTCGTTAGGACTCACAGACGCCAAAGAATGCTCTCAGCTGCCTGTTGTTATGAGGAACTGGAAATTGCCTAATTTTCTCGAACTTAGTTGGGTCAGGGTAAATACCCTCTTCCATACTTATGAAGCCCAAGAATTTTGTCTGCGATTTACCAAATTCTGACTTATCTAAGTTTGCTGTCACCCCAGCTTCGTCAAACGCCTGCAAGACTCCCTCAAGTGTCTCTAAATGTTCTTTCAAAGCCTCAATTGCAGTTAATATATCTTCGACGTAAACAGTAACCTTCTTGATTAATTCTTCAATCATAATCCTGTCCAATGCTCTATTGAATTCCGAGACCGACACGTTAAGTTCGAATGGCAGTACACTTAAATGATAACTTCTGCCAGCATACGTGACGGCAATATATTGACGTGACTTAGGGACCTGAGGTATTTGCCAGTACCCGGTGATCAGGTCAATGCTACTAAGTATCTTTGCACCCCGAAACCTTTGAATCAATTCTTCCAGCGTTTCTGACTTGTCTCGCTATGGGTTCAATGATTTTATTTACCGTATGTGCATCCAAAACTATTCTCATCTTCCCATCTTTCTTGTCTACCACAAATAATGGATAATTATATTGGCTCTTGGTTCGCTCAATAACCCCAAGGTGAACCATTCTTTGTATTTCCTCCCCTAATGTTTGTCTTTTAACCTTAGGGATTGAGTATTGTTTAACATTGAAAGGCTTGTGTTCCTTAATTTTCAATATACTTTCTACCCCTTTCATGACTCCTGGCTGTTGACTTTGCTGTGCTTATGAAAGTTCTCTGCTAACCTCTTCCGAATCACTTCATTAAAATGAATCATATCTTCTAGTTTATGGCCTATAGCATCTTCACCAGGTTGATCCGCTTGTGCTAATCCCTCGTGGAATATCAATACTTCCTCATCACCCAGTTGTTATTCTGTTCCCCCTCATGACACAAATTCACCTGTCGGAAATCTTCTTCCTTTTCTTACTATTTTCTATGAAAATCAGTTCTCTCCTTTCTCCCTCATGTCCTTTTAAACTCACTGTGCCTTTATCGAAATTCATGGTTGCTTCTACTTCGTTCAGCCAGTCAATTCCCAAAATAACTGCCAAGTTAAGACTTGGTACCACCAAAAATGTCGCATCATATACTTCTCCCTCTGCTTCAAATCCAATCAATGCTTGTTCCTTAATGGGCTTACTTTTGGCACCTATAGGATTTACAACTCTGACTCCATTTGCAGGAAAGCTAGAAAGCTTGCCACAGTATTTAGTAGCTGTTCACATAGCTTTCAAGATACGGGAGATACTTCACTCCCAATGTCAACTAAGGCATCAACATTTAATCCACACATCTTTATCCTGACTACAGGTAGTCTCGGTTCTTTGGAACTCTGTTCCTTTTCCCTCGTGAGGTCTTCTCTCAGATCGCCACCACTTAATCAGATTCATATGGGTCGTCCTCTGTCCCACATCCTTTTTTCCTGGAGTGTCCCCACTTCTTCGCCGGCCTCCTTCTGTCTCATATTCCCATGTATTTTCATCTTTTCTACAATCGCGTTGGAATCGACGCCCATTTCCACGGCGCCTACTCCCATGACAGTCTCCTCTACCTCGGTTGAAGGATTGATTATTAAACTGATTCAGTTGGTAATTGTCTTCTCTTTTGCCCTGCTCATCTGCTTGACTGTTCTCTTGCCTACGTGTAGACTCCAATTGCTCCGGTATCTCCATTAGATCTTCTCTATCTTTAGTCAGACTTCCGGACAAGGTTTCTTGTAACCTCTGACTTAATCTTTCCGTAATTGCAGAAATTATTATTTCATCATTTAAGAGATTCTCTAAAGTTTCATTCAGTTCCCATAAATGCTCAGCAAATTCTCTCAGAGTACCTCTCCAGTTATTAAGGGACTTGCGATGGAGCAGGTTTCCCAACCAAGGACCACACCCTCGATCTCTTGCATATAGTCTGAAACGCTATCTATACGTGATTACCGTGTTGCCAGATTGCCAATCTTTAACGTCCATTTACTGCCAGAAATATGTGCAGAACGAAATTTTGTGAGACACAGTTTTGTATTACTAGTACGTGAGGAACGGCCCAGTGAATTCTGAGTGCGCAAATTTTTCTTCACCCTGTGTATTGTGAATACTAATGATACTATAACATTCCCTTCGGACTCTCCATGAATTACCTTCACATCTGTCGACTGCTTCTCGTTAAAAGCAACCTACTGAGGCTTCACACACGAGAACTAGACACGTTTTTGGCGAATCGTCAGGAGCGGCCCCGTGCACACTACAACAAACGCACTGACACAAGTGAGACTGTAGGACCGTGTGTAGGGGTGGGGGGCATGTCCTGGTGGTATAACTGCGCATCAGTCTCAGATCATCAATTATTGACAAAGAGACACTCAGCATGTTACCCATCGTGGTAAGAGCAATTACACACTCGATCATAACACAGTTTAATAGCGAATTGCGCTTTATCTAGTCTGCCCTTAGGAAACTTTCAATTTCAAGTCACGTTAAATGTTTACACGTTAGTTCTTCATTTCCTTAGCGGCGTACAACAAATTTAAAGGTAATTTCCAATCGTGAATAGAAGTAAGTTGTGATGATTTTACAAACGTAATCTTCAGGGTACGAGGGCAGAGCCAAACGTTGCTGAGGACTGAGATCAAGGCCACAAGTCTAGAAATTATATCCTATACGATGTTATTGTGCTGTTAATGTTAGATCAGAAAGTTATTTGTAGACATTCCTGTAAAATAGGAGGTACTGTAACCCTCTCATTTTGTCAAGTGTACGATACAATGAACCGTTACTCTGTGTGCCTAATTTGTGGAAACTCATCAACTCAGAAAAAAATTGATGTCGTTGTGGAAAACTGTACAACTCATCAGCAATATGAGAATTAAATACACTGTTCTAATTCAGACTGAGCGCATAGACATGTAATTATAGGCACAAATTAATAAATAAAACTAATATTTTAACAAAATTTCAATCAGCCGATTATATAATGCCATCGCCAATCCTAAGGTGGTCAATCTATTTATGACACCCGTTAATGTCTAAAGGTCAACTAAGAGTACGGAAGCACTAGCTGCTAACGAGGACGTACGCTGAATATCTGTTTGAACCAAAGTGTGTCGACACTTGCATTACTTACAGTGACATATTTCCCAACGTAGAAGTTTCTGGGTTGTTGTGCGTCCTTCGCATATTCCCCCTAGAAAAGCAAGTGTAGAGTGTCAATCAAATCATTAAACCAGGTGAACTGAAACAGTACACCCATTTTACAAAAGCAGCGTTTACCCACGCTACATCATTTTCGATGCACACAGACTGCAGTAGCCGACTATCAAATGCGTCAATGATCGGGTAATCAGTATATCTGCGACCAACTTTCGACCATGGGAAAACACGACACGTCGAACAAAAGCGCTCGTGCAGACAGAGTGACTGAGTGACTTAACGCTAATTGATATTTTTGGCGATATTTGTGCAGTAGAACTTGCTTTCAACATTCCTTTGTTACGTGTTGTTATCGATTACAAAATGGTAATCATTAGGATGTGAAAACAGTAGCAATGATGAAGTATTGGCAAAAAATGTTACGTATTGCTAGCACTATAAACTGAACCTACAGTACGTTTATATGTATTGGGTAAAATATGTTAAAAAAGAATATATACTAGATAGATTATGTTTAAAATTAAGATATATTTCAAACATGGTTCTGTGTAGGAATTATTAAACACCCTTCTTAATGCATCGGCCAGCCTCTGTTGGTCTCTCACGCAGCAGCAGCCTGTAGTTGTCTCTGTGGGCGAATTTCATCTAATGAGTCCATTAGGAATCTTGTGATTGTTTGTCTGGTGACAAAGATGCTTCCCAATTAAGCAGAACGCTAAACACTATAATATAGACTGATGGGCGAAAGAAACTGGTACACCTTGATACTCTGTAGCAATTCTGAACGTGTTGGGGGTTGTATTGTCCTGCTGGTCGTATTGTCCTGCTGGGATTGCCCAAGTCCGTCGGATTTCACAATGGACATGAATGGATGCAGGTGATCAGACAGGATGCTTACGTACATGTCACCTGTCAGAGTCGTATGTAGACGTATCAGGGGTCCCATATCACTCCAACTGAATACGCCCTACAAAATTACAGAGCCGCCACCAGCTTAAACAGTCCCCTGCTGACATGCAGGGTCCATAGATTGAAGAAGTTATCTCCATACCCCTACATGTCCATCCGCTCAATACAATCTGAAACGAGACTCGTCCGACCAGGCAACATGTTTCCAGTCATGAGCAGTCCAATGTCAGCGTGCCGAGGCGAGGCGTAAAGCTTTGTGTCGTGCAGTCATCAAGAGTAAAAGAGTGGGCCCTCGGCTCCGAAGCCCATATCGAAGATGTTTCGTTGAATGGTTCGCACGCTGAGACTTGCTGATGGCCCAGCTTTGCAATCTGCAGCAATTTGCGAAGGGATTGCACTTTTCTCACGTTGAACGATTTTCTTCAGTCGCCGTTGGTCCTGTTCCTGTAGGAAATTTTTCCGGCCGCACCGATGTCGGGGATTGGATGTTTTACCGGATTCCTGATATTCACGGTACGCTCGTGAAACGGTCGCACGAGAGAATTCGCCTTTCATCGCTCCCTCGGAGATGCTGTGTCCCATCCCTCATGCACCGACTGTACCACCACGTTCAAACGATCTTAAATCTTGAAGCAGTAGTAACCGATCTAACAACTGCTCAGGACACTTGTTGTCTTATATAGGGGTTGCCGACCGCAGCGCCGAATTCTGTCTGTTTACATATCCCAATATTTGAATAGGCATGTCTATACCAGTTCATTTAGCGCTTCAGTGTAGTTCCCCGGTTACAATAGTTATTGAGTGTAAAAGTTTTCTGTTAGTCATGTGATTCTGCCACAGTTGTTTCGTCGCCATTTCTGCTGTCCATCACGCGACGTCCAGAAAAATAATTCTTCATAATCTGTCAGTGTCATTCTCAATTAACACTTGACCTACTTTCTATACTTCAGAGTCCTGTTTTTTCATGAGTTTAATCTCTTAGCGGTAATGGACAGTGTTACTACAAGGTTTCAGCTATTTTACACCTATGTCATAAAACATTGTGCGATTCGCTAATGCTGAAGTTCGGATTACTCTTCACAACTTTGAAAATAGGAAGTATCTATGCTGAAATGGCTCACTTAGTAGATTCTCACGGAGTACAGAATAATGCGATCAGATTAATGTTATCAAATTTTAGTACCGCCAAACTCATGGGTTGGAAAAAGAAGTAAGAGTAATGTGAGGAACTTCGATCTCTGTCTCATCTACTGTACGCCACGTAAAGTTCTTCATTAATGTTAGGGTAACCGGGGATTATAAAATATGAATGATTAGCCTTCGATAAGTGATTCTCTAGACCCGTACCGTTTCGAAATAATAATAATGATAAAAATAATTTGGCGGTGAGGGGTACGGAGAGGGGGGAGGGGGTGGTCGTGAGACTGTCAAGACATTTTGAAATAAAGTCAGCCGGCCGTTGCTAGCCGAGCGGTTCTAGGCGCTTCAGTGTGGAACCGCGCGACCGCTACGGTCGCAGGTTCGAATCCTGCCTCGGGTATGGATGTTTGTGATGTCCTTAGGTTAGTTAGGTTTAAGTAGTTCTACGTTCTAGGGGACTGATGACCTGCGATGTTAAGTCCCATAGTGCTCAGAGCCATTTGAACCATTTGAAATAAAGTCAGGAGTAAGAGAGATGTCACCCTTACTATTCAACTGCGCATAAGGGAAGGCAGTCCGAGAATGGAAGAAATCCATCAATCTTATGGGTGCTCAGCTACTAAGAACCGCAAATAAAATCATCCAGAAACAAGCATCAAAATAGGACTAAAATTCTAATATACAAAAACACTGTTCAAAACAATTTTATATCAATTATACTCCCCAAAATCTTAAAACATAACAACGCAGTATCTAGAATGGTTTTGAATACCTAGAAGTGTGGATAACGAGCAATACAGCAGAAAATAGAACAATAGAAAATATAGATCATAAGATACAAAGGAATGCCACATCATCAAAAATAAAAAATAGAAATTCTGGAGCATAAACTAAGACACTATCAAACAGCGGTAAGGCCTGAAGCACTGTATGCATCAGAAACACTTAAGCTAATAAGACTTGAGGATCTTTAAAAGCTGGAAAAAGTTGGAAGAAGGATTCCATGTAAAATACTGTGACCAAAAAGTAATGCTGAACAAAAATTAAGATCAAACAGAGTTCCATTTGAAAATGGAAAAGCTAACTGATGCACTGAGAAATCGATGAATACACTTTTTATGGACACATATACCGAATAGCTAATAACGGAACTACCAAAGCAAAGCTTCAAGTAACTAAACATCTACAAATCCAAATCTACTTGATTCACTGACAATGAAGAAAAAATACTGGAATTAGGATAGACGTAATAGATAACAGAATAAGTCTTAGAGCAGCAACACCAAAGACAGTATATCAGGGAAGGAAGACGTCTGCAAATGGAAGTGGACCCAGAAAGAACAGAAACGTGGTTGTCAAGGATGAAACAAGTGTGGGAAAAACGAAGATTAAGCACAAAGAAGCACAACAAAAGCTAATTTATCGAACCCTTCAAAATGGTTATGCGAATACATAAATAAATAATTTCAATAATCTAATGTTGTCAAATCGTAGAATCCCAAACTCCAGTCAAGATATCTCCAGCAAAAGTTGAAAAAATATCATGTGATACACACTGTAGATCACAGTTGTGTGTCTGACCTGGACATGAACCTAAGACCTTTCACTGAAACAGACAAATGCTTTACCGACTGATCCACCCAAGCACGGCTTACGGCGCGTCCTCACAGCTTTACTTCGATAAGTACGTCACCTCGTACCTTCCAGACTTCACAGGTGTTCTCCAGCATACCTTATGGGACTAGCATGTCTTTGTCCCATGAGTTCTAGTGCTGCAACGCATGCAGAGCAACTTCTACACTTATGCAGGGTGTAACGTGTACAGGTGTAGATATTTCTGTTGTGGACTGAGAATGGTGTACTGAACAATATTACATCAGTATTTACACTCTTTGCAGAGTAACAATTATAGGTGTTACAAATCTTATGCTTTTGGCTTGGTTAGTACCTCCAAGCATGTAGTCTGCTCCTTCTTCTATATCCTCTCCTGCGGTACGGCATGGCTGTGTGCTCGGTGCGGCTGCCTCGAGTCGAATGAGCCTGCAGCTGCCTCGACAGCGGAAGCGCTGATAAGACGTCACGCGCCGCTTATCGTGACGTCACTTCCGGTGATAAGTTTGATTTTCGAGCAACACGGGCCTAGTAAAACTAGGGCCCGTGTTCCGTGTGCCTCGCTTGGCGCACTGGTCAGCCCTGGCGTAGCGCTCAGTGTACAGCCCTGGTCACGTGACTTGCGCGTCGCGCAGCAGGCTAAGTCACACAGCCATGAGGAAACCCACCCACCTCCCCAGAGGTCGTAACCCCTGCAACCCACAGAAGAGAAAGATGCTTCAGTAGCTGAATTAGTGTTTTTATTTTAAAAAAAAAAATTCTCACGGGATAGTAGGTCAGGTGTTGATGTGTGGACACGTCGATGCAAAACGATCAGTCCATACCGACTGGTGTAGTCCACTTAAGGGCCCAGCTATGACCTTGCACGTCTATCAAGTAGTAAAGTTTGCGACGTGTTAGAGGGTATACCGCTTCACACAGAGAAAAAAACAACCAAAACGCTGATGTGCACACGTTTAGAACCACATATAAAGATATCTGCACTTATTCCTGTTACACATTTTATAAAAAAATAAGAGTTCAGTTAGCATCACGATGTTTCACTCACCAACTACAAAATTTTAAGTGGTCTGGTTTTAAAAATCATTGTGGTAAGACACATGTGTCCCACGTATCTAAATCCGTTTTCATTTGTACCTAAGATTTCGAAAGTCAATTTTTTTGCTTATGTGCTTTATCAGGACGGTAAATGTGGAGAAAGTGTCACAAATCAGTACAAAAACATATTTATTCTCATGGCAACGAAAACCATGAAACACTTCACACTAATTTTCAACATAGATTCAGGATGGCTTTTACACATCACAAAGCAATATTTTCTGTTATGTTAAATGGATATTTACATCCTACTAACTACAAATCTAAAAACTAGTAGAACTACTAAAGAGCATAATAATTGTTGTGCCACTGCATTACGAAATGGTGTTCATGTCCTGAAGCCACGTGAGCAGAAAGCTGTCAAGGTATTTCACGCCCAGCTGCTGAAAGGGTCAGAGCTGATATGAAGCAAATCTCTGCCCTGGCACTAAAGTGAGTCAGGACGCACAACTAGTTCCGCTGCCTGTTGCCCAGGTCGGAACATTTTCGAAGCATCATAGTACAAAGTCAAGGCCGTCACAGTGGCCACTTGGATTACGCCTTATCTGAGTCTGACACTGCACCACTTCTGTAATGTCCTGTCATCGGGTTGTTATAAGAACCACCAGCTCCTGCCATGTAGTACGTGTAATCGTCCACAGCGAGCACTGACAAATACTCCGCATCGTCGACTTGGTATGTGCCATCCAACCCTAACTACCAGTAGACGTATAGGTCTATAGACTCTGCCTAGTCCAGATGTCCTGATGATGCTGGGATCTGATGAGGTTCCTTCCAGCTGGGGACCAACTGCTGGCTGATTGCAGTCGACTTAAAACAGCCTAACAAGGGGTCCATGGTTCATATCCTATGCTCAGGTGCCACCCATACCTCACTGCCGAATCTTGGCCTGCCCAGCATTTACACAGTCTGCTGCCGTAGGACTGCATCCGTGCGCCACTGATGCTGCATCCTACGTTGGGATCCTCGGTTCACAGCCATAGGTGGGTGTACCCTGCGCCAGGATCACCACAGGCTGCTAGCTGGTCGCGCTTTTCTGCCAAAAGGCGTGACTCATTTGGATCGGAGCCTGCCGAAGCCCTACACCCAGCACGGGGCTGACATCGCGCGACTGTGTTACCTCATGGCAGTGTGCCACTGACCACCACCTGCTGCAGCGTACTGAGCAGAGCAGCCGGCCGGGGTGGCCGAGCGGTTCTAGGCGCTACAGTCTGGAACCGCGCGATTGCTACGGTCGCAGGTTGAAATCCTGCCTCGGGCATGGATGTGTGTGATGTCCTTAGGTTAGTTAGGTTTAAGTAGTTCTAAGTTCTAGGGGACTGATGACCTCAGAAGTTAAGTCCCATAATGCTCAGAGCCATTTGAACCATTTTTTGAGCACAGCACACATTGCAGCCCCCGGCCATCCCACGCTGCTGAACGCTGACAGCAGCGGCACGATGCAGTAGACTGTTGTATTTATTGTGATGAACAATTTTTTTTCTTATTCTCTCGCCACACCTGTGGCTTCACGAAGGCTTAACACGTACTTCAATGTACCTCCTACCCAGTCAGAATCCCCCCAATGTCATCGCGACCTGCTGTTGGGTCAACAAACACTCAAGCCATCCGAAACCTGTTGTCGAAAATAGTTTTAAGGAACACAGTTATCAATTCGGACAATCTTGGAGATGATTGCTTGATTTTAGTTTCGTGAAAGAGATGCTCTGTCTCAGCTATAAACAGATGCCACTCCAGTGATCGTTGACAACCACCTACACAGGATGCCCTTCAAGAAATAGCCAATATGAGGAGGTATCACAGGAAAGTTCATTCTAAGCAAATAAATCTACGAAATATGGGCTATAAGCAGCACATCTTGAGAGCTGTGCACACTGCTTCGTTAGAAAAGATTTGTTTCACATCATTTAAGATGAACAAGTGCTCATAGCTCCTAACAGTTGCATTCTAGAGCCCATGTATAGTAGACTCCCTTGCTTGGAATGGCATTCCTGTCGTATCCCTCAAAATTTACCATTCCTTCTGGGACACCATGCGGAGATACAAACGTAGCAGCCTTAATATAATTTAAAATTGTTTAAAGTAATGATAAGCAAAATCTAAACTAAAAGGATTACCGATGATGTAAACTGATCTCACAATTTTCTTCACTATTACGAGTTTTGATAGTCTAACTATTCCAAATCCTTAAACTACATTCTAAACATGACTTCACTTAAACGTTAATTGCTACAAAGAGACAGTAAAGCGCAACGCCTATGTTGAAATGCGACTGTCAAGTTACCAATACAAATACTTTTGAAAAGCACAGGAAATTAATTAATATAGTCAAATATAAAGTAAAATTTGCCGTTATTTGCCATACGTTCAACGGTGCGCTCAAAGGAAATTTCTGTTACTGAAATTTTACTGAACCTCTAGTCAATTAGCAACAAATTGCATTTTGGGGAAGATCAGTTTGGATTCCGTAGGTACGTTGGAACACGTGAGGCAATACTGACCCTACGAATTATCTTAGAAGAAAGATTAAGGATAGGTAAACCTACGTTTCTAGCATTTGTAGACTTAGAGAAAGCTTTTGACAATGTTGACTGGAATACTCTCGTTCAAATTGTGAAGGTGGCAGGGGTCAAATACAGGGAGCGAAAGGCTATATACAATTTGTACAGAAAGCAAATGGCAGTTATAAGAGTCGAGGGACATGAAAGGGAAGCCGTGGTTGGGAAGGAAGTGAGACAGGGTTGTAGCCTCTCCCCGATGCTATTCAATCTGTATATTGAGCAAGCAGTAAAGGAAAGAAAAGAAAAAATAAAAACTTTGAGATTCGCCGATGACATTGTAATTCTGTCAGAGACAGCAAAGGACTTGGAAGAGCAGTTGAACGGAATGGACAGTGTCTTGAAAGGGGGGTATAAGATGAACATCAACAAAAGCAAAACGAGGATAATGGAATGTAGACGAATTAAGTTGGGTGATGCTGAGGGAATTAGATTTCGAAATGAGATACTTAAAGTAATAAAGGAGTTTTGATATTTGGGGAGCAAAATAACTGATGATGGTCGAAGTAGAGAGGATATAAAATGTAGACTGGCAATGGCAAGGAAAGAGTTTCTGAAGAAGAGAAATTTGTTGACATCGACTGCTGATTTAAGTGTCAGGAATTCGTTTCTGAAAGTATTTGTATGGAGTGTAGGCATGTATGGAAGTGAAACATGGACGATAAATGGTTTAGACAAGAAGAGAATAGAAGATTTCGAAATGTGGTGCTACAGAAGAATGCTGAAGATTAGATGGGTAGATCACATAACTAATGAGGAGGTGTTGAATAGGATTGTGGAGAAGAGAAGTTTGTGGCAAAAGTTGACTAGAAGAAGCGATCGGTTGGTAGGACATGTTCTGAGACATCAAGGGATCACCAATTTAGTACTGGAGGGTAGCGTGGAGGGTAAAAATCGTAGATAGCGACCAAGAGATGAATACACTAAGCAGATTCAGAAGGATGTAGGCTGCAGTAGGTACTGGGAGATGAAGAAGCTTGCACAGGATAGAGTAGCATGGAGAGCTGCATCAAACCAGTCTCAGAACTGAAGACCACAACAACAACAACAATGAATTTTCGGATTTGTTTTATTTAGTGCCAGTGTTATCGTCCTCAGTATTAATCAAAATTAGCAATAAGGCTAGGAAAATCTGAAAAGGAGGTAATCATAGAGTTTGTCATGTAATTCTGTAGAACAATGTTGAAAACTGGGTGGACCTAAAACATGTCAAATCAGGTTCTCAGGCTGGAAAAGATATATGTGACAAACACTGACAAGAAGAGGGGACAGGGTGCCAGGTAGTATGTGAAGACATCAGAGAATAAATGACATTGTACTACAGGGAGCCGTAAAAGTTAAAAATTATGGTGTAAAAGAGAGACTGGACTAAATCCAACAATTATTTGAGGACGTAGGGTACAAGTACAGCTTTGAAATGAAGAGTTTGACACAATGGACAACATCAAACCATTCAGAGCACTGAACACCCAAAAGAAAAAACAGGTAATAATACCTTTTATAATGATGATGACGAAATTAAAGTTAAGGTTCACACAAAAACTGTATTGTCCAGTTAACCGAAAATACTAGCATGCCTTTCACAAAGCTAAAAATGTGAACCTTTTTTTTTTTTTTTTTTTTACACTGCAGACGCGAAGATGTGTATCAGCGGCCACAATGATCCACAGTTCTGAATTGTAATTCCTTGTTTACAGATGCCATGGCCAAACACTACACTGTATTTTGTTCCTCATGAGGCACCATAAGTAACGAACATTCTGTGGCTCATGAAACTTTCAGTAAACTGCTGCATGTATATTCGCTTTGTCTTGCTTTGCCTTGGTGCCTTACTCGTGGATTCACCACGTGGGTTGAACAATAATATCGCAACAATCCGCGAAACTCTATGCTTAAACATAAATGCAGATCCTCGACAAGCCTGCAGTTTGCACTGATGTATTTGACAGTGAACGACACCTGTGAAATGTCCTCAACACGTTGCAAGCGTCTATCGTGCTCAGATCAGTGTTCTCTGTATTGTGAGTGCATTATGTAGAGCTAAGTGAATTCGAACGTGGACAAGTTGTTGGTATTAGTATGGTGGCTGCTTCCATAACCGAGGGAGCCGAAGATTTGGTGTTTCATCAGGTACGGTATCGAAGATTTACACCACATACAAGGAAAAGCGAAAAAACATCATCCGCTACGTCACAACACTGACGGAACTGTATGTTCACCGATAGTGAATTATGATAATTGAAGATGGTTCTGATGAAAAATAAAGAAGACTAAATGTGCAAAAGTCACTGCAGAACTGAATGTCGCACTCTCGAAACCTGCCAACACCAAAACAGCAGGGACGGAGCTCCATAAGGGGGGAAATGCAGGTCGAGTCGGAATTCCAAAACGTCACATCAGTGATGCAAACACCTGTAACAAGAAAACGTGTCGTCGAAGACATAAAACCCGAATTATCGAGCAATGGAAGAGAGTCATTTCGTCGGATGAGTCTGGTTTCACAAAGTTTCTAACTTCTAGCCGAATTAACGTCCAGAGTGAAATACGGCGGGGCTTCGGTGATGATTCGGGCAGCCATGCCGTGGTATTCCACGGGCTCTCGAGTCCCGTACTTCTTGTAGGTGGCCTGAGACAGTGTTTGGTGCTAGGTCGAGCCATCACAGGGACTCTTCTTGCTCCTGACCTCTCGGAAATTACAGCCTCACGTGACGCACCTTCCGTTCTCAAACGCTTTCCTTATCATGTGATAAAACACAGCAGTCGTCTCTTGCTGTATATTCAAATTTAGTAAAATTTCGCTGTTTGCTTCCCTGTCAGCTATTGCAATGGTAATAGCTGGTAGTGTATACTGTGAACATTTATGGTCCTAGAACATCTGTTACACTTCGGTCCTCCGAGAAATGGAGAGATCGGGACGAGCACAGCATTAACATTCGTAACGATTGATTGTCGAGTAGATGACGAAGAGAACACTTGTATTAAAATTTTGTTCACTAATTCATATAAATCTATATGTTAACCTCGAAAGAAATGGAAGGTTTATATTCGACAACCCATGTCATTGTCTTCCTGAATGTCTTAAGAACTATCTTACGCTTTTCTGTATTGTTATCATCTCACTTTGAAGTATTTAAGAAACTAGATAGCGGATGGATGATTTCAGTAGATTTTTTGGGCTCTGAAATGACCATTGTACGGTGAAATCTCCAAGAAAACTCCGTTAAAAAGAAGTGGACTGTGGTTCCCTAAAGTTTCCACATTCGCTCAGTCTGTCATTTTCTGTCTACTAACTTCGGAAAGCAGGCTTACCCCACCTGCCCCTATAGAAAGTTTCCGCGTCCTGCTATTCGGGAGAACTGAGTGGGTTGGGATAGGGGGAGCGGAGCACTGCTTACATCAGTTCCCTAGGAGAGAGGTAATAGTGGAAGGTCAAACATGATCCGATTCCCTGTCGTTTAACTCTTTTGGCTAACTTGGCTCACTTCGTGGATTTCGTTTCAGTCCACGTTAGTTCAGTCTCTGACCATATATCTTCTGTCGCGGAAGTTTAACGTTAGCACAGTATTGGACTCTAGACCTTGGTGTTCCGAAATGCTGGGATTATCTATAAGTGATGAGGGCATTAAATAGGAATCGTTTCCGAGACCAGGCTTCGTCCAACATTTGCAAAGCAGCTCCGACGGAATCTTCATGAGGCCTTATGACTGCCGGTTACCTGTAGCGTTTCGCTTACAACCCAGTCACAAATGCTATAATCACACATATTTACCTTACCCTTTTGGCTAGGCAGTGCTCCGCTTTCAGCGATTGCTTCAACTGCTCAGAGTACACAGTTAATCTGTCGACAACCACTATTCAGTGTTTCTGCTTACTAGGACATATATAGCTGTGAGATATTGTTCTTAATTGTTAAAAAAGCTGTAGTGTTGACGTGAGATTTCTTCCAGTCATTTTTCTAAACTAGGTAAATATAAAGCAAACGCAGGATAAGTGGCAAATGCGATAATTTCATATTACGCAATCCAGTCACATTCGTGGGACTACAGCCTGTGTTCGACATTTCTGGGACCAGATGAAACTACTCTTGTACGGCCGCAACTGTGGTTACTTAGAGTGTAATGAGAGGACGCTCATTAAACTAGAACACATGAAATATTAGTTGATTAATGAATAAAAGATGTTCTTAACCTTGACACTGGAGTTCTCGATAGTGTACAACTGTCATTGACTACGAAACCATCACTTGATGCACTAAATAACAAAATGTTCTCTGGAGGTACAGTGTTTGATATTTGCAACAGTACGACTTCATCTCAAACCTTGACGACTTATTGGCCACAAATTAGGATGCTGACTTATTCAGATGAGATCGTGAACCAGGCTGAGCTCTTGCATGCTCGACACCGTTGATATTTTAAAAAGTATCGGGAATCTGATGTAATGATATTTAAGAAAATGATTAGGGCACTTGATATATAGAATAAGTATCGATATACCGACGGATAAAATATCTGTATACCGGCCTATAAAAATATCGGCTGCACATTGTAAATACACTGTCTGCTCTAGAGCACTATATTTAAGTATTGATTTCTTCCTAAGTATTCCGTACATTAATAAGCTAGCAGCCATATTATCCCCCTTAGATCAGGAATTGAAAGTAAAACGATAGAAATTCACGCTTGGCGATAACCATTTTGGTAACAACGGTAACTGCATGTAAGTGGCACAATAGTATGTGTCCGAAGGGTCCGTCATTAGACTTCGTCACGCACTGGACTTGTCCGCAACATTTCAAGGCGACTTCCCCGTTGTTGTTTTTTTAATTTTATTTTTAATTTTTTTTTTTTTTTTCATTTCTACGAACGCCAGCTACCTCACGTGGCAATGCGAAGCAGGAGGACAGATAAATTTTCAGTGCCTCTGGCCTTGTTGGAAGGAACAGAGTTCCTCAAAGTGTCTCGCATACGTTGCGACGAACCGTTCAGCTTCACCCTTAGACTGCAGACGAAAAGGTGCAGTGGTCATATGGAGTATGCCATTGACTGCACAAACCTGCTGGAAATCAGCTGACGTGATTTATGGACCAATGTCAGAACAATGACATCAGGAAGACCTTGTACGACACAAAGCAGATCATAAAGCCGATCCGTACTGGCAGTAGTGGTGGATGTCATGGCGACAACAAAAGGAAACTTAATGTAAGCGTCTGCTATTTACCACTATAGTATAGAAGACTTTGTATTCAGGTCAACCAAAGCCTAGACAGATGTTTTTGAAGATAAAATCACTTCAGCTGTAAGTATTGTACTTATACTAACGTCTGATTTTGCAGCGTTTTTGCTGCATCATCAGGTACAACAAAAATCAAGTCATATTCTGAACAAAACAGAGACTGGGATGACGCAGCGTTAGTAATCATAGCGAAAAATTGCTGACAATGAACACTGGGTCATCCCACTACCTTTTTTATCAGAACATGACTTCATTTCATTGAGCATTATGATGCAGTTAAAATTCTGCGAAACCCGTCATGCTTATAAATAAAGTATTTACAGCTGAAGCGGTTTTATCTTCAAAATGAAACAATTAAGTGTTTCAGAATGGACCCGAGATATCAGTATGAATGTGTTGACATGGTCCGGACGGACGTGGCCACTCCGACCACCAAGAAGCCTTGCGGCCGAGTAACCTAATTTTCCAAACAAATCTTGCAACGAGAACTCATTTTCTCAGTCTGAGCGTCCGTGCCTTGCCAAGTACTATGACTGCGGACGACTTGCTTTGTGCGAACTACACCCCAGTGACCTTGGTACGACGAAGAGAATTCCCGCTGCAGATATTGAGGGGCTACAGCACACGCACCGTCGTCCTCTACGTGCCACAGCAGAACATCTGACCCCGCGGAAAGTGCATGACGATGCGAAAAGCTGCGACGAGCCACTGGGTGGAGAATTTCTTTCAAACAGTGAGGTCACCAATGATACACGTGTCGCAAAACAACATGAAGACCTCTGTAAGAAACAGTTGTTGCGGTAACGCGCCGAATGTCGAGAGGAAAGTTTCGAAGACACTCAATACCCTGACAATCGATCTAAAAACATGATACCTCAGGTAAATCAAATTCTGTGTCGGTATTAACTGGTAACTGAGACAACACGTCAGCGTTCTAATATAGGGGTAGTGGGCCTGTAGAGCTACTTATAATTAAACAATATCAGAGCCAAACGTAGTAATTTTGCGCTGTCCGAGAAGGGACAGGCTTTGCAGGAATGAGCAAGGCCGTCAAACATCTACGACTCAAAATTTCTCATTTTAATTGCTAAACTGCGTTCTGGCATTCCTTCGACCACACGAAAGGAATATTTGTCCAGCGCGGCTGGTTAAGCAGAGAAACGATTTTCACAGCGTTAGAAATAAATTTGATATGATAGGTGAGTTCCCCATAATTGATTGGAATTCCTTAATGTTACGGGTTGCCGTATGATGTAGTCCAGTGTATACCCTGTGTACCTATAACGTGACCTAAATAGTAGAGTTTTTCCCAGAAGAAGGAGTACTTTCCCTTGTTTCACCTTAAGCCAGCTGCAGAAAGAACTTGAAACAAACAGCCTAAACTTCCTAAACGTCAAGATCCACGAAGACAATATCGCCCAGATAGAACGAGAAGGGACTTTCGCTGTTAACCGTCCTGGGAACTGTTGAAATAATGGAGGAGCTGAAGAACTTCCAAACGGTAGTCCTTGAAATAAACGTGAGTGTTTAGAAGGAACTATAGTTAGGATTGTTCGTCCAGCGATAAATGTACATATGCCTATGTCAGTTCTGTCTTTTAAAAACATCTGCTCTGTCACAAGATGTTCATCAATTCCTCCTCACGTGGAACAAGAAAAGAATCGAATACAGTTTGTGGGTTTACTGTTGCCTTAAAGTCAGCACACAAACGTAAAGCACCTGAAGGCTACTTCAGGTTGACCTAGGGTGATACCCACTGGAATGCAGAAACGTGTTTCATAACTCCATTGTCGTGCATCTTTGCAATTAAGAGCAGCTAGCTCACGTATTACAGGGGGGACAGATCGTGCGTGAAAAACTAGTGTCTATTCGCTTATCTTGTAGTGGTGCATATTGCTGTAAAGCGTAGCAGCACGGCTCACTTTCCTCTTAATAGACAGATGAAAGACGTGCGTGTGAAAAACGTGACTTTCATTGGTAGTAGCGTAAAGCGCTTATACAGTTCTCGAGGTTTCTGGAATTTATGGTCAGATATGAAAAACAAAAAATACGGCCACAGCACAGAAAGCAATTTGGACTGGCCAGTGAGGATAACTTCCAGTTTGCAATCGTGTTTTGCTGGTGCTGTGAACTCCAAAGGAGAAAGGGACCTGACGACAATCGTTGAGCACTAAAGGAAAATCAGTGTTGTTATATGGACTCTGTGCTATGCTATATCGAGTTAACTACGAACTTACGGTTTTGTGAAGCAATGAAGCATCATGTACGAACATGTTGTCTGAAAAGCTGTGTTAATTATCAGTTGTTGTGAATCGATAACTTATTCGAATAAGAAGAATTATGGAAACAGTGTTTTGTGATTTCGTAGCGGGTTATTTAAATGCAGAAGCTCCCTTATAGCCCTGGCCGCCCTCTGCAATCGGAAATGAAGTCAGCTATTAAATATGCGGCGCTGCATAGCTGGACCACAACATCAAGAGAATGCAGGACAACGACCGGTAAGTTCGGGAAAGAAAGTACTTGTTATTGAATTGGAAAGAGTAAGGACTTGCTATCTCTCAATAAATCGACCACTTAAAGTCAAACAATGTGGCGTGCTAAATGAGGGACTCGAACGATAAGAAATAAGACAAGAGAGCTAGAACAAGAAATTAAAACTAAAATTTTAGAAAAACTGGAAGATATACGTCGGTGCCTAGGGTGACAGAAGTAAACCACCTATCAAGAAATGTGTAGTGGTAGTAGTAGTAGTAGTAGTGCTAGCAGCAGCATTATTCATCCATAGATCTCTTTTTACAAGGCTGTCAAAGGCCATGTCAAAGTATTTAAAAGTTTAGACCAATTTAAAATAAGCTAATTCGTATACACATATATTTACAGACTTCTAGTTAGACACAATCATTTGATTTACTCCTGGTATACTTGTTTTACAAATAACTTATTAAATAATGTAATGCCATACCAGTCACTCATATCTCACTATCAGTCACTGCACACACTATACACATATTGTTTCATAACACTTCACTCACTTCACTCACTACACACACACACACACACACACACACACACACACACACACACACACCGGTGATCTCTGGGCCATTTTCTGTCCCGCAACTTCCCATTTGCTATCCTAAAAAACTGAGTCAGCATCCCTCCGTAATGAGTGATATGTTGAGATCAGAAACAGGAAGACGTGTTAGTACTGTGCTGAGCATAGCTAGGAAGGACAAAGAAGGAAAAAAGCATAAAGTGAAGGTCTCATATGGAATTTTGGATATTTTATAATCATTATTATTATTACTAATTTGTATAAAATTTTTTGTCAAACCCTTACTCTGTTTTATCTAAGTAATCCTTTAGTGTATAAAATGTATTGCCTAACAAGCACATTTTAGCTGCCTTTTTAAATAAATGTATTTTTTTTTCAATTTCTTTAATCTCTTTTGGTAATTTATTGTACAGTTTTATTCCTTGGTAGAAAATACTGTTTTGAATTTTATGTTTACTTTTTTCTTGGTAAATGTAAGTTGAGTCTATCTCTTGTTGCATGGTCATGGACAGAGCTGCTTGTGCAGTAATTACCTATGTTATTTTTGATGTATATAACTGACTGGTAAATGTATTCACATTGAGCAGTTAAAATCCCCAGTATTTCGAACAGATATTTACAATGAGCTTGGCTAGTATTTTTGGTTATTATTCTTGTGGCTCTTTTCTGGAGTATGAAAAATGTGTTCATATTTTGTGCGTTTGTTTCCCAAAAAAGAATGCCATAGCCAAGAACTGAGGGTACATATGAATAATATGTAACTAAAAGACATTGTATGTTATACACTGATGATTGGATTCTAAGGGCATAACACGCCGATGACGTTCTGTTTGCAAGAACCTTCGTGTGTTCACACCACTTCAACTGAGAATCAATATTCATTCCTAGAAATTTTGCATTTGTTACACAGTCTATAGAAGTGCCATCGATATTTAATTTAACATTGTCATTTTTCCTCTTCAAACTGAAATTCGTGGCATTAATTTGCTTTATGATCAATGTCACTTTATTGCTTGTTGACCAATCATAAACTTCCTTGAGGGTTTCATTTGCTTTCTCGGCAAGGAGTTCTCTTGTTTTCTCAGTGACTATAATATTGCTGTCATCAGCGAAGAGAATTGTTGCACCATGTTTAACACTAGTTGGAAAGTCATTGATGTATATCAGGAATGGTATTGGTCCTAATATGTTACCTTGCAGAACCCCTATATTAATGTATTTTCGCACTGATAAGTGATTTACTAAATGTTTAGATCTATTTGGAGTACGTGTCGTAAGCATATACGCCGTAGCGGTAAAAACGACACCAATATTATTCTAACTAAAGAGACTTGACTTACACAAATGAGATTGTCACGATCTTTGACAAAAGTAATACCAGTTGGCCATAGCAAGCAGTCAGCAACGAATATTATTCACTTGTTGGAGTACGTCCTCGGCCAGTAAATCACGAGAAAATCAGCCGACTACAGAGAACATTTACGTCCAGCGGTTTCGATGACGACGAGTGCTTCGCAGTGGGCGGCAGTTGACAATGGCAGCGACTGTACGAAACTGCGCCACACACACGACAGCATAGGCTGAGCGGTACAGCAGCTCGTGCGGTAAATTCGGTGAGCTGTAAGGTGCACCGCCTCCATAAATTGTCTCTAGATATTTAATATGCAATAATTGACTGTGAACGACGTGGATTAGCATTGAGTGGCGATGTAAATACGTTGATAAACTCTTTAAGTTGTACGGTAATTTAGATCACATGTCTATCACAGCTAGATGTATGGTTAGTATGGTTTCTCGGAAATTCTAGACAAACTTAAAGCATTAGAAAAACCTAGAGGAACTATCTCAAAACAGCAAAAGTCAATCAGATAAAGATTATGAACTATCTCGAGATACTAAAAAATTAGACGATTTAGCCATAAAAATTGTTAAAATTTCGAGATTAAACGAAATCTTAGCTAATTTACCTAACGAGTTCGAAACGAAAATAGCCAAACATTGTGATGTACTTAGACATGAAGTAAAAATGACCCACTGAGAGACTAACTTTTTCCGCTTTTGAGAGATGAAATGTTTTGACGTTTCGTTTAATGCGGACCACGTCTGTTTGCTCCATTTCACCATCCACATCATCTTCCTCTGCCTGAGCCGAACTTCTACATCTACATCCACACTATGCAAGCAACCTGACGGTGTGTGGCAGAGGGTACCTTGAGTACCTCTATCGGTTCTCCCTTCTATTCCAGTCTCGTATTGTTCGTGGAAAGAAGGATTGTCGGTATGCCTCTGTGTGGGCTCTACTCTCTCTGATTTTATCCTCATGGTCTCCTCGCGAGATATACGTAGGAGGGAGCAATATACTGCTTGACTCCTCAGCGAAGGTATGTTCTCGAAACTTCAACAAAAGCCCGTACCGAGCTACTGAGCGTCTCTCCTGCAGAGTCTTCCACTGGAGTTTATCTATCATCTCCGTAACGCTTTCGCGATTACTTAATGATCCTGTAACGAAGCGCGCTGCTCTCCGTTGGATCTCCTCTATCTCTTCTATCAACCCTATCTGGTAAGGATCCCACACTGCTGAGCAGTATTCAAGCAGTGGGCGAACAAGCGTACTGTAACCTACTTCCTTTGTTTTCGGATTGCATTTCCTTAGGATTCTTCCAATGAATCTCTGTCTGGCATCTGCTTTACCGACGATCAACTTTATATGACCATTCCATTTTAAATCACTCCTCATGCGTACTCCCAGATAATTTATGGAATTCACTGCTTGCAGTTGCTATATAGTAGCTAAATGATAAGGGATCTTTCTTTCCATGTATTCGCAGCACATCACACTTATCTACATTGAGATTCAATTGCCATTCCCTGCACCATGCGTCAATTCGCTGCAGACCTTCCTGCATTTCAGTACAATTTTCCATTGTTACAACCTCTCTATATACCACAGCATCATCCGCAAAAAGCCTCAGTGAACTTCCGATGTCATCCACAAGATCATTTATGTATTTTGTGAATAGCAACGGTCCTACGACACTCCCCTGCGGCACACCTGAAATCACTCTTACTTCGGAAGACTTCTCTCCATTGAGAATGACATGCTGCGTTCTGTTATCTAGAAACTTTTCAATCCAATCACACAATTGGTCTGATAATCCATATGCTCTTACTTTGTTCATTAAACGACTGTGGGGAACTGTATCGAACGCCTTGCGGAAGTCAAGAAACACGGCATCTACCTGGGAACCTGTGTCTATGGCCCTTCGAGTCTCGTGGACGAATAGCGCGAGCTGGGTTTCACACGATCGTCTTTTTCGAAACCCATGCTGATTCCTACAGACTAGATTTCTAGTCTCCAGAAAAGTCACTATACTCGAACAAAATACGTGTTCCAAAATTCTACAACTGATCGACCTTAGAGATATAGGTCTATAGTTCTGCTCATCTGTTCGACGTCCCTTCTTGAAAACGGGGATGACCTGTGCCCTTTTCCAACCCTTTGGAACGCTACGCTCTTCTAGAGACCTACGGTACACCGCTGCAAGAATGGGGGCAAGTTCCTTCGCGTACTCTGTGTAAAACCGAACTGGTATCCCATCAGGTCCAGCGGCCTTTCCTCTTTTGAGCGATTTTAATTGTCTCTCTATCCCTCTGTCGTCTGTTTCTATATCTACCATTTTGTCATCTGTGCGACAATCTAGAGAAGGAACTAGAGTGCAGTCTTCCTCTGTGAAACAGCTTTGTAAAAAGACATTAAGTATTTCGGCCTTTAGTCTGTCATCCTCTGTTTCAGTACCATTTTGGTCACAGAGTATCTGGACATTTTGTTTTGATCCACCTACCGCTTTGACATAAGACCAAAATTTCTTATGATTTTCTGCCAAGTCAGTACATAGAACTTTACTTTCGAATTCAATGAACTTCTCTTGCATGGCCCTCCTCACATTACATTTCGCTTCGCGTAATTTTTGTTTGTCTGCAAGGCGTAGGCAATGTTTATGTTTGCTGTGAAGTTCCCTTTGCTTCCGCAGCAGTTTTATAACTCGGTTGTTGTACCACGGTGGCTCTTTTCCACCTCTTACGATCTTTCTTGGCACATACTCATCTAACGCATATTGTACGATGGTTTTGAACTTTGTCCACTGATCCTCAACACCATCTGTACTTAAAACAAAACTTTTGTGTTGAGCCGTCAGGTACTCTGAAATTTGCATTTTGTCACTTTTGCTATACAGAAAAATCTTCCTACCTTCTTTAATATTCCTATTTACGGCTGAAATCATCGATGCAGTAACCGCTTTATGACCACTGATTCCCTGTTCCTCGTTAACTGTTTCAAATAGTTCGGGTCTGTTTGTCACCAGAAGGTCTAATATGTTATCGCCACTAGTCGGTTCTCTGTTTAACTGCTCAAGGTATTTTTCAGATAAAGCACAAAAAAAATTCACTGGATTCTTTCTCCCTGCCACCTGTTATAAACGTTTGAGTCTCCCAATCTATATCCGGCAAACTAAAATCTCCACCCAGAACTATAACATGGTGGGGAAATCTACTCGATATATTTTCCAAATTATCCTTCAGGTGCTCAGCCACAACAGCTGCTGAGCCAGGGGGCCTATAGAGACATCCAATTACCATGTCTGAGCCTGCTTTAACCGTGATCTTCACCCAAACTATTTCACATTTCGGATCTCCGTCAATTTTCTTCGATACTATTGCACTTCTTATCTCTATAAACACGCCTCCCCGTTCACTGTCCAGCCTGTCTCTGCGGTATACATTCCAATCTGAGTTTAGATTCTTTTATGTGTTTGTCTATATTTTGTTTGTCTGTTGTCTCTGATAGTGCTATTAAAAGAATTACCGTTTGTTGCGCGTATGAATAGTCTTGGGAGAGACGCCTGGATATTTTAGCAACTATTCATACATGAGATTGCAGGTTCGAGTGCTGTTGTCCACGTTTCTTCCCGTACACGTCGCGTTCAATCTGAAACAATTCTGCTATTTCAATACTTCCAAAAATACTAATAAAGGTCGTGACGCTCACCTTTGTTCTCATGAAATAATAATGGTTTATTGTGTCTCTTGTACAATTCTCCACATAACATCAAAAGAAGCGAACAGAAAACTCTAGTTACCCTTAGTTACGAGTAAACCACAGAGAAAGTAATATTCCGAGTCAAAGATATAATATTCATAGAGTCTCTCAGATAACGTCTTTGCCACTTAGCTTTCTCGCAGTCAATTCAGTACATTACATATTTATTATACTACACATGCCTGCCTAGAAGTCGGCAGCGCCATGGGACTACCGCCACACCCTCACCCGCTCATGTTAGGCAAAATCCTTCTGCCTGACTCATGCAGCACCATCACCGTCAGAGGGCGGTACGGGACCACAAGCCCCACTGCCACACCTCCAAAGTGAATTGCAGTGACGCAGTTACTGCCCTGTGGAAATTTACTGCCCTTCTTTATTTGCTTGCATAATGACGGGACTACCGCCACACCCTCACCCGCCCATGTTAGGAAATTTTTCTGCCTGACTCATGCAGCACCATCACCGTCAGAGGGTGGTACGGGACCACAAGCCCCACCGCCACACCTCCAAAGTGAATTGCAGTGGCGCAGTTACTGCCCTGTGGAAATTTACTGCCTTTCTTTATTTGCTTGCATAATGACACATTGACCCTTAGTTGTGCTGATTAGAGGAAAACCTTAGATGTTTTACAAGTCCCACCGCCACACCTTCACCTGCCCATGTTAGGCAAAATTTTTCTGCCCGACTCATGTAGTACCATCACCGTCAGAGGGTGGTACGGGACTACAAGTCCCACCGCCACACCTCCAAAGTGAATTGCAGTGACGCAGTCACTGCCCTGTGGAAATTTACTTTTTTTCTTTATTTGTTTGCATAATGACACATTGACCTTTAGTTGTGCTGATTAGAGGAAAACTTTAGATGTTGTACAATCTTCCGCTCCAATACATAAAACTGTTCTCTTCAAACGTCAACGAACGATGCTGGTTGTGGGGAGCGACGTTGCAGACGATGGGAAGATGAGACCAGGATCGGGATCGAGGTTCTGGTTCAGGGTTGATGACATACATGAACTCTACTCTTGCATGGGATTGGTTTAGGACTCAGCTCACGGACAGGATATGAAACATTCGGGATTAAATATTAGAGTTTTGCAATAGTACTCGATACACCTGTAAGAGATGGATGAATTTACATTTCAAATCCGTTCTCACATGACGAACTGTGATCTTGGGAGATTCGGATTCAGATTTTATTGTCATGAATTCCCCAGACAACACTGTAAGTGTTAATATTCAGTTCGCACAGTTGAGTGAAACCAACACTCAATAAAGTTAGTCAAAATTAAACCAACAAATGTCACTATTATAGGTTTCGTAAGAAACTATAGCTTATCACTTTAGGAAATGCAATGTTTGTTGCAACACGACTGTTTACTCAAGTTTGTGTGAATAGAGTTTGGATCATATTTCATGACACTGTACGAGCGTTCATGTCAGATCACATCACATTGTGTGGCAGCACATTCTCCCACCAATACCCTGTTCAACCTTTGCACATAAATACAGTTCTCCACTGAAACGCTGAAGTCATCCACAGTACAAACTTTTCACACATAATAATGTGTCCATTTAAGTCATTGCACAGGAATACAAATCCACAGAACAATCCTTATCAAACACTGTGTCAGAATATCTGTAGAAAACAGATGGTCCCACATTCACAAATTTCGGATAGTCTATTACTCTAGAATACAATTAAATTAAAACTTAAATAACATGAATACCTTCTATACCACATTGTGTACGTCCCCATATCCATGTCTACCGACTCATCTCAAGGGCAAAAGACTTCCTAATACGTCAAGTCACAAAAGGATTAACTCCTCCCCAAGAGAGTCAAATATTCATCTCGATTCCATTTAGGTTAAGGATAGATAGACACAACCCTAACTTAGTCTCCTTTATGTGCTGTGTATGAAGTTCAACTGCAAAGCGCCTATATTCATAACTACTAAATTAAAGAAACATCACCTTAAAAACACTTAACACTAACATACAAGATCAAATAACACAATACCACCAGTACAATATATCAATTAAAATCAAACTTTTCACAACTATCCTAGATCATTGACTGTATCAGTCTTTTGAGAAATATGGCTTTAAATCTTTATGCGGGTACATGCCCTTTACTTTGTTAGTCGTTGGATGTCCTAGAATATAGGCTCCTCGATTTGGCATTGAAATTACTCTGTAGGGTCCAGAAAAAATTAATAACCACTTCTTATTCCGTTTTTTGAGCAATGATGCTTTGGGAAGTGTCTTTAGTAACACCTTCGTCCTAGTCTGAAATCTCTTTGTCCTTTTTAAACTTTCATCATAATAAATTTTTCTCTGTTGAGCTTTTCTTTCAATTACTGATAGTGCCTGACGAATCTTTGCCTCCCTAGATTCTTCATTGATCGATAATTATGGATTAGTTCTTCTATATTGGGAGGTTGGGTTCTCACAGGAAGAATAATTTTGTTAATCTCCCTAGCATCCAAAACTAAACGTACACTACCGTCTAACTTTGGTACTACATGTAGTGGACTGCAATAATGACTGTTGGGTGGTTCAATGATGTTCCAGCTAATGATTTGCTGTATCTCCCGGTCGGTAGCAGATCTTAATGCCCATGGAATGGAGTAATATCGGTAACAGTAAGTTTTGTGTGGCCTAATATTTAAATGGCACACATAATTTTTGATAACACCCGGTTCCTTATCAAATACCATGGTGTAATTGCTTAACAATTGTTTCAACTCATGCTTCTGTTGAGCTATCAGGGCATTTGCTTCAGTTACTTTAACATCAATCTGTTCTCCTATAGTTAACTCTGATTTTTCGGTTAGAGGGTTAGAAATCTTCCTGTTGAAACTTCTCTTTATCAGCTTAATTTCAATCCTACGGCAGTAGCGTTCATGCAATTCCTGCTTTTGAATTAAATCAACTGTCAGAGGTACATCATCAACAGTCAACATGAGTTTCCTGGAGGCGAAATCAATAATTGCATTTAACTCTTTCAGTAATTCATGTCCTAAAATTAAGTCTACGACAAGATTTGGGACAATTAGCCACGTGCAATCAATGGCTCCATCACCTAAATTCATTTTAATTCTTGTCTGTAACTTCACTGACTTGGAGCGTCCTCCTACAGCACCTAATATTTTGCAGTTTGCCATGGGAAGGTCGGTATATTTGCTCGTTCCTGTAACCTCTTAATGAGAGCCGTGGAGACAGCATTTGCACTTGCATCTGCATCTAATATTGCTGTGAATTTAAAACCATCAATAATAAATTCTATAGCCGCTTGCGGCATGCTTCGTGGCTTAAAGTTACAAGTTTTATCACCTTCAAGCAATTCTTCCCTGATATCAGCATGGATGTATCTAATCAATTTTATTTTATTGTCACGACCCCATTCACAAGTTCTGACCAGCCTTTCGGGGCTAAAGTTGGTCGATTTTAGTTTTCCTGTCCATTGTTAGGTAAGTTGTGTTCATCATTAACATCACTAATTATTGGGGAATAATCTCTCCAATTAGTGCTGTTATTGTTGTGATTGTGTGGAGTATTGTTGTTACTGTGTGACTGGTTCCAACCTGATGTTCTGGGATTTTGACGATATCCAGGATGATATCTTTTTCCCTGTTTCCTGTTGTTATGGGATTTGTAACCCTGGTTGTTACCATTATCCTGACGAGAATTACTATTTGATCCGTAACTCTGTCCTTGTTGCCCATTATCGCTATTTGATTATTGTTGCCTGCTGTTGTTGTGATTACTATTGCTATAGTTCCTTTCATTTAAACCATTGATCTCATGTGGATTGTAGGACCTAGAGCTTTAATATCCTCTAATGGCATATCTACTGCATCGACTGCTGTCAAAAATTCTTTCAGGTTATTGTCGACATGCAGGAATTTTGTTTTTATGTTAATCGGCAATCTGGATTTTAATACTCTAATCAAGTCTTTGGAAGAAGTTGGTTCAGACAAATATTTTGTTTTGTTCAGATATCGCTCAAAATATTTTCTGAGTGTTCCAAGTCTTGAATTATATGGTTCTGGGTTATATACTCGCTTTCTTATCCTTTCCTGTATTGCAGGAGACCAATACTTGTTGATAAAAGCCTGCTCAAAATCTGAGTACATAAGGTAAGTGTCTATTGCCTCACTACTCCACATAGCTCCGTCTCCTACCATGTGTCCACTTACGTAACTAATTTTCTGTCTTTCTGTCCAAATCCTGGGTAAAACTCCTTTTAACGATTTTATGAACACGAAGGGATGAATAGTTTTCTTTTCTGGATTGAAAGTTGGAAATTGTCTATATTTAATAAGTTTTTCCTTCATATGAAGTGTTGCATAATCTGATATACGATCCTGCATGCCACTACTATATGGGGAATTGTCAGTATGTCGATGTTCATGTACACCAGCATTTTGTTGGATGCGAGATGGATTAACTCTCTCGCTTGTGTAGATGTGCTCGGAACCTACTGACTGATAATCTTGGTCAGAGTGACGCATATCGTCAATATGTTTACGCGCCTCTTGCAGACCTTTGAAAAATTCTTGGTGTGCAAGCTCTGTGTCTGTCAATAATTCTTCGAATTGTTTCCGAATTTTCAATAAGTCGTTTGATAATTCTTTGTTCTGAGAATCTCTGTCATTTATAGCTTCGGTGACTTCAGACTGAACTTTCTGCTCAACAGCGTCTGCTAATTGCGAATCATTCTCACCGAGCCACTGATTAAAAACATCGGAAAACTGTTCCATCTCATGTGTAAGCTGTTACTTAACCACGTTAGCTTCCCCTATTGTAACGTTATGCAATTCCTGTGACAGTTCTGTAACCGTGGCCGATAGCTGCTCTTGCTTTTGTGACGCTTTATCAAATTCTAACTGAAGATTGTTAACCGCTTCGGGTAGGTGCTTGTGTGCTTCCCGAGAAATTTCGAACTCTGTTATTAAAGCTGTCTGCGTAAGAGAAACTTGTTCTATTTTAGTTTTAAGTTCCTCTTGCGTATTTACAATCTGCATTTGTAAAGCTGTTTTCATTATATTAATCTCTGATTTAAATATCGACTGTGATTCTGCTATTTGTTTTTGCAGAGCAAACTCTAGTTCGTTATGAGACGCAGCTTGACTTTCTCGAAATTCTCGAGACATTTCCTCCATTCGTTTCAGTAAAACTGTCATAGGGTCAACTACCTCCTGCACATTAGTTTGAGACACACTGGTTTCGCCCGATTGAGCCATCTTGGTCTGAGATCGTGTCTTAACCATATAATCACACAATAATTAATGCTAAATGATCCGTTAAAAACGTGTGTAACATATATTGTTTACTCAGTAGCTAATGACGTGCTAATGGTTATGCAGATGACCATTTTGTGATAAATAGTCGCATTGAACTGACACACAAATAACAACGTACACTTACTCCTTCTAGATAACTGGGGTATATACTAGCATATCCCCGCTATTTATCTCCTTTGTTGTAACTTTGTTCTCTCGTTTCGTCACAAATGGTTACATGAAAAAGAAAATACAATTAACATCATACAATATTAATCACAATACACATACAAACTTTTGTTGCTACGACAATCGTGTGTGTGCTCATGTATGGTGTCCTGATCATCTGTCGCCAACTGTGGTAGATTCTTTTATGTGTTTGTCTATCTTTTGTTTGTCTGTTGTCTCTGATAGTGCTATTAATAGAATTACTGGTTGTTGCGCGTATGAATAATCTTGGGAGAGACGCCTGGATATTTTAGCAACTATTCATACATGAGATTGCAGGTTCGAGTGCTGTTATCCACGTCTCTTCCCGTCACGTCGCATTCAATCTGAAACAATTCTGCTATTTCAATACTTCCAAAAATACTAATAAAGGTCGTGACGCTCACCTTTGTTCTCATGAAATAATAATGGTTTATTGTGTCTCTTGTACAATTCTCCACATAACATCAAAAGAAGCGAACAGAAAACTCTAGTTACCCTTAGTTAAGAGTAAACCACAGAGAAAGTAATATTCCGAATCAACGATATAATTATCATAGAGTCTCTCAGATAACGTCTTTGCCACTTAGCTTTCTCACAGTCGATTCAGTACATTACATATTTATTACAGTACAATCTGGTTTCAGCCAACTTTCTGTCCCTAGTACTATGTGGGCATTGTGACCGTTTATTAATGAGAGCAGTTCTGGGACCTTTCTATAGACGCTCCTGCGGTTTACTATTAGCACATTAATATTGTTATTCCCTGTTGCATTTTGCCTACTCCTACCTTGCCGCATCTCAGGAGGCGTCTTGTAGGGCCTAGGGGGGGAATTCTCTAACCTAAAATACTCCCATGTGCACTCCACACGTACTCCTCTACCCTTGTAGCTGCTTCCTGCGTGTAGTGAACGCCTGACCTATTCAGGGGGACCCTACATTTCTCCACCCGATAGCGGAGGTCGAGAAATTTGCACCCCAGATCTCCGCAGGATCGTCTGAGCCTCTGGTTTAAGCCTTCTACTCGGCCCCAAACCAGAGGACCGCGATTGGTTCTGGGAACGATACTACAAATAGTTAGCTCAGATTCCACCCCGCGAGCGAAGCTTTCCGCTTTCATCAACTCCGCCAAGCGCCTGCACGAACTGAGGATGACCTCTGAACCCAGACGGCAGAAGTCATTGGTGCCGACATGAGCAACAATTTGCAGTCAGGTGCACCCAGTACTCTCTATCGCTGCCTGGCAGGGCCTCCTCCACATCTCGGATGAGACGCCCCGGCAAGCAGACCGAGTGAACACTGACCATCTTCCCCGACCTTTCCGCTATTTCCCTAAGGGGCTCCATCATCCACCTAACGTTTGTCAGTTGGTTGTCAGTTGGTTGAAGAAAGAGTGGTGCACCGGAGGGGTGTACGGAAGAAGTGTTATCGTGTCTTTCCTTTCTGCGTCGGTGACGGGTTGCACAGCATTGTTGAGAGTTTTATGGTTTGTGTATTTAATGCCAGACATCACTCCTTGATTCGCGTAGGCTTTAACCTAGACTACAACATGGAGCGTAAACTTCCCTTATAAAGACAATTTCTGCTATAATAACAACTGGATATTATAAATTTAAAGAAAGAAAACAATTTTGGTACTTACTAACACTGTTACAACGCTTTTTCGATTTTAGAGCGTAAATAAGCACAGAACAACCAGACTAAAGTCGCCTTATCGCTTGACTTATACCACTATTGCCGTAAACGCACTTCACTATGTCGTGAGAGGAAGGATGCATTTGGAGCTCTCAAGTGGCTGCGGTGGGATTTATCGTTTACCACTTCTGTAAATGATAAGATGACACAGTTAGAAAAATCATCTTCGAGCAGTTACGAAACTAAATGCGATCGGATCTCAGAGACTGAAGATAGGGTAGAAATCTCAGAACTAAATAAAAAAAGACATTGACATTTCCAGAGATCCAAATATCGTAATTACTTTGGAGAAGCGTCTAGAGCAAATGGTAGAGCAAGAAGTACATGAAAAAGTAGATGCAAACAGTGCTGTCTCTAATCCCGCGGTCAATGCTATTAATAATAAGAATGAGTTACAGATAATTTACCCTCTTTGTATATTATGCGGGGCGACAACCGCCAGCTTCCGAGTTAATTACTTCATTTTTTCCACTTTACTTTTCTATTAGGTGATTTGTTCCTCTTTAACTACACAATTGCCTTTCAACTTCTCCCGCTATTTTTTGCCAACACAAAGAGTATCTCTTGAAAGGGTACAGCTACACCTATATTTCGAATACAAAAAATATATAAAATAATCTTCGCAATTCGCTGCAGGAAGGTAAAGATTTACTATAAAAATTGAAGAAAATGCTATAGTACAATAAAACCAGGTGCTTATTTTAACAATCTTTACAAAAATATCCTAAATACTGCTATATATTTATTATGTTGGATTTCATAATTTCTTCCTTCCATATAAATAATACATAGGGATTTATGCACGTTTTATAGGGGCAGTTAGCTACTGAATGAGTAATAATTTTTTTTAAGTACAGTAGTACACGTCACATGTTGAGTTTATATAGAATGAACAACCACTGACTCGGTTGTTAAGATCCACAAAGCTGATTGACGAAGACGCTAGGACAAATGGCAACAACTAAACGACGAATAACGTAGGACTACCAGATCCCTACAGGCTCTCCATAGGGGTGGTAAACGAATCTGCCTTTGGTCATCTTGTTCTTCTCGATCCTAACGCATTTATTTTTATACTTTCTTACCTTTTTTCCCCATTAGTAGTACCAATTCTATCATCCCTCTTTTCCAATATGCGTATGTTACTATCGCTGTAACCTTTCTCTTATGCAGACCACATAGTGGTAATGACACCATGTTTCCACAGTTAAAGCCGAAAGATTACGACAAAAATGACATAGCGACACACACTACAGTTTTTTTTCTTTTAATTAAAACGTTCAGTTTCCTCCAGTAAGTTAAATATTTGAAGCTTATTTTAGTGACGATATCCTCAGTAATACTCTAGATGAGCGAGAGCAATGCTCGATATGCATTAATTGGATAACTGGTTACAACATCTGCTTACAAACTGAATGATCGGAAGGTTTCGTTACTGTACTGGAACTGAACACCGTCACAATGATACAAATAAATTCTTAGTTAAAACAGAAGTAAGACAAGGAGATGGGATCTCGCCTCTATTATTCAACATTGTATTAGAACAAGTAATGAAAGAATGGGAAATGGAACTGAGGAAACAAAACTTTTGGAAGTCACTCGTGCTAGATAGAGGTCGATGAAAATTGAACGTTCCATATTTAGCGTTTGCTGATGACTTAGCGATTGTAGCTGACAGTGAAGAAACAGCAGTAAAGCAAATCGAGACCCTCAAAGAATGTGCAGAGAAGGTTGACCTGCAAATCTCCTATAGAAGACTGAATTCATGTGTTCCAAGGTAGATATCTCGAATCGTAAAACAAATTATGGTGAAATCGATAGAGTCAAACACTTCAAGTATCTCAGTGAAATTATTGAACCAACAGGAGTTGAAAAAATAGCAACTAAAAACTGCAGAAAATCAAGAAAGCGTTTGGACTTCTTTCAGATTTGTATAACAAAAGAAAATACAACACAGTAATCAAACTGACAGTCACGTATGCAAGTGAAACACTTCCATTGAATCGAATACTAGATTTACAAGAAATTAAGAAGGCATAGAGAAAGCTCGTCAAAAAATTCTGGGACCACGATACACACAAGATGGATATTGATTGCAAACCATTGAGACAACAGGAAAAATATCAAAATCGAGATCAGAAAGAGACGAATGAAGTTCTATGGACACCTAGACAGCTTACTGGAAAACAGACTAACAAAACGTCTATTGGGCTATGTTACATCACTTAAAGCATCAGTACCTAGCGTAACTGAATTTAAGAAGGATTTGACAAAAGCAAAAATTTAAGTAACACAAGCATCAAACAGGGAGAAATTCAGAAGGAACAGTAATAAGTAGAAGTCTACTTCCGAGGCGAAATCAAAACAATACCGACCAAAGGGGACCGAAGGATGAAAGAAGGCGTTTGGAGAGAAATTGAAGAAATATTTGGAAAATAAGAATAAAAAATTAGAGTAACCCTACGAAAGACTGAAAATCACTGCTTATCGTTCTTCAATGGGGATATTTGCTGGTAATAATAATAATAGTAAATGCAGATAAACTACTGGCTTTATTTTGAAAGGGCCGCCAGTTTTAGGACAGTAGCTTGGTTCCGAGATTAAAATTAAGTCTGATTTTTATAAGTCATTTATTTACTCCATAATGTCAATACATATCATTAAAATGACAGGGAATAAGTTTCCAACAAAATGAACATAAAGACTCGAAAACTCGAATGAGAAATTGCTCCAACAGAAGGAGCACAAAGTCATCTGACAGAGTGAAATAAGTGAAATACAAAGCTCTCTGGGAGCCCAGTTTAGTGAAGAATGTTCCACTAACACTGAGAGAAGGGAATTCATTTACATGGAAGACTACGTGGGAAACTCTACAAGTTCTCCTAATCTGAGCAGCTCGCAAATGCAAAGTAAACGAGTCCAAGACCTATGAAAGGATACGATTAAAAAGCACTAAAGTGAAATATGACACTTACTCGAATGCTGGTGAATGAGGGCCGAACTGCACCGATCGCCACCAGATGTAAGATCGCCCCACTCAACAGTAGCAGGCATCAGGTCCACAAGTCTCCCTGCATCCTAAACCTAACTTCCCAATCTTTACAGAACTTCCCGTGTAAGGTATAACTAAATGTTTGAGTCAACGAGATGATCGAAACATTACTTCATTTACGTAAATACAAGGGAACCCTGCAGAAGTGCTCCACTCTTGGCTTACAGAACGCATCTTAACATGCAGGAGTTTGGTACGGCCTGGTAGCCATGTTGCACTCACTGGTCGGTCCCTTCACGGCGAGTCACGATCGAGGGTAAGAGGCATTTGATTGGATAACAAAATATGGAGTGTAAGGCTACGAAAACTGAGAGTCTGTTAGATGACTGTCAGTCTGGCTTCAGGAAAGGTAAAGACGCCAGAGAGGCAGTTCTGGAGTTGGAGTTGAGAATGGAAGCAAGACTAAACAAAATTCATGACATGTTCATAGGATTTGTCGACGATCATAAAGCGTTCGACAATGTAAAATGGTGCAAAATGTTCGAAACTCTGAGAAAAATAGGGGTACGCTGTGTGGAGGGACAAGTAATATGCAATACATATTCAACCAAGAACGAAGTGCTCGGATTAAAAAGAGTGTAAGATCCGGATGTAGTCTTTCGCCCCTACTGTTCAATCTGTACATCGATTAAGAACTGATAGAAATGAAAGAAAGGATCAGGAGTGGAATTAAAATTTAAGACGGAAGTACAGGGTGATTATAATTAAACTTTAAAAGCGTTGTAGTAATAACACCACTAGTCAGAATGACGGCAAATTGCGACGGAATATTACCGGAGAAGTGGGAAAATGTAACGCAGAACAAAAATAAATAGTTACAAAACGTAGCAATAGATGTCGCTGTAAGCATCATAATTTAATAGTGGTCGACTACAAATGACAAATTAATAGCACTAAAATGCTTAAGGTGTACATTTGATGTTAAGCAAACTGTACTGCTCAGTGTGCATGGGTGTACAGATGTGATACTGTTAGTTACGCAAGCCCGTCCAACACGGCAAGATCATATCTCAAGGAATGGGAAAAATCGGTTTTTAATTGTCCTGAGGCTAAAAACCGCATAACAAGCGTCACTCACAAAGGTTTATAATTGTCCTCAGGCCAAAAAGCGCACAGAAAACATCACTCACAACGGTTTTTAATTGTCCTGAGGCCAAAAACCGCATAAAAAGCATAAATCACATCGTCTTTTAAGTGTCCTGAGGCCAAAAAAAGGATAAAAAGAATCAATCAAAATCAAATCGGATTATTAATTTCCGTGTGACTGGCGCAAAACATGTTCAGTATGCTTTCCACCGTTTTCTGCAACAGGTTGAAATCGAGAAACAGCATGTTATACAACTGATCGAAGTGTTTCCCGGGTCACGTTCAGAATGTGCTGCGTAATGCGTGCCTTCAATGCAGCTAAGTTTGCCGTCGGAACACTGAACACAACGTCTTTCAGATAGCGCCACAGTCAGCAGTCACTCGGATTGATATCACATGGTCGGGACGGCCAGGCTGTAGGGAAATGGCGGCTGATAATTCTAGCATTTCCGAAATGGCGCTTCAGCAGCTGCTTAACTGGATTTACAATGTGCGCAGTGGCGCCATCTTGCGTAAAAATGTTCGCATCCACACATCCACGGTGTTGGAGATCTGGAATTACGTGGTTGCGCAAAAGACACTCATAGCACTTACCAGTGACAGTACAGCTAACAGACCGGAAACACCTGTCTCTTCAAAAAAGTATGGCCCTATGATAAATGATACCGTAAACCCGAACCATAAGTGATCTTTTCAGGATGAAGTGGAACTAGTTGATTTGCGTGCGGGTTTCCCGTTGCCCACATTCGACAGTTCTGTGTACTGACATACCCTGTCAGATGGAATTTGGTTTCGTCTGTCCACCAAATCTTCCACGGCTAATCATAGTCCCATGTGAGAAAGAAATTCTAAAGCAAAGGTTTCTCTTGCTGGCAGGTCAACCGGAAGCTACTCGTGCACATGGGTAATTTTGAATAGATAGCAAAGAAGAATTTTTCGTAGGATTTTACGCACCGTGCTCACGAGTATGTACAATGTTCGGGCAATTCTCCGGCCACTTCTCGTTTGCACACCAGCACTGGATTGCTGTGGCCACTGCTTCCACTGACGTCGAATCAATTCGTTTCCTCCCTCTCCCACGTTGCACATCAAGAGAACCCGTGTTTTCGAATTTCCGAATCATTTCCTCCAGACCCACAGCAATCTTCGAACCAACGTCTTTTTTCAAACCGTTCAGTGTCTGGAACTTAAGCAGAGCGACGTGTGCGCAGTCATCATTTTCGTAATACAGCTTCAGAAGAAGAGCGCGATCTTCCATTGAGACAGTCATGGCGAACGTCGCAGATGCAAAAGAAGGAAAAGCCGGGTACCCGGCGTGTTCATACCGACATTAATGGGTCGTGCACAGGACAGATGTTTTCATTTACGTATTCTGACACATACAACGCCCTTTATTTCATACTATTTTTTTCTTCTGCCATACGTTTCTCCCTTCTCCGGTAATATTCTGTTGCAATTTGACGTCATTGTATAACGAGTGGTGATTTCTACAGTATTTTGAAAGTTTAATTATAATTACCCTGTATATTAATGATACGATTCACTGATGACATTCCTGTCCCGAATGAAAGTGAAGAAGGATTACATTATCTGCAGAATGGAATGAGTACAGGATATAGAGTAAATGGAGTAAAGACGAAAGTAATGAGAAGTAGCAGAAATGAGAACAGCGAGAAATTTAACATCAGGGCTGATGATCACGAAGTAGCTGAAGTTAAGAAATTCTACTACCTAGGCAGAAAAATAACCAATGACGGACGGAACAAGGAGGACATCAAAAGCAGACTAGCAGTGGCGAAAAGGGCATTCCTGATCAAGAGAAATACTACATCAAACATATACAATTATTGGAGGAAGAAATTTCTGAGAATGTGTGTTTTGAGCACAGCACTGTATGGTAGTGAAACATTGACTGTGGGAAAACAGGAGCAGATGAGAATCGAAGCATTTGAGATGTGGTGCTACAGGCCAATTTTGAAAATTAGGTGGACTGGTAAGATAAGGAGTGAATAGGTTCTGCGCAGATAAGCGAGGAAAGCAGTATGAGGAAAACACTGATTAAGGAGAAGAGACAGGGTGATAGGACATCTATTGAGACATCAGGGAATCACTTCTATGGTACTAGAGGGAGCTATAGAGGACGAAAACTGTAGAGGAAGACAGAGATTGGAATACATCCAGCAAATAATTGAGGACGTAGGTTGCAAGTGCTGCTCTGAGATGAAGAGTTTGACACAGGAGTGGAATTCGTGGCGGACCGAATAATGAGGATTAAAAAAAAAAGTAAAATTAAAAAATAAAGAAAGCTACTAATTTTCTCACAGTGTTTGAGCAGAGACAGGGCGTCCCATTCATAGATCTGTGAACAGTGAGGTGAATGTGCAGATGAAGCGTGGGGAAGTGGCTTGCCGCAACTGATTTCCGGTAACTGTAGCACCGTGGGGACCCATGTCCCCCTATCTAGAGCCTCTGTGACTGACCTGTTGTCAAGTCAGGCCGTAGGTCGAACACCTGTGACCTCTAGTTTCCAACCAAAAAAAAAAAATGGTTCAAATGGCTCTGAGCACTATGGGACTCAACTGCTGAGGTCATTAGTCCCCTAGAACTTAGAACTAGTTAAACCTAACTAACCTAAGGACATCATGTGACTGTCACACCTCCAATACTTCGAGCGGTATACGCATTACGGCCCACTCTACCAGCTATCGCAGTCTGAAACCTTATGCATGTCACCTCTCACAGTGGCAGACACCTTACAAGTCTCAATAGTAATACAGTTACAATTTGACAACCCTTAATAGTTGCACTGGAACTTTGTGCAGAATCAGCGGCTACGAGTAAAAAATATGTGTCGTACCATGACTCGAACGCGGGTTCTCCCATTTGCCAGGCAGATGCGTCCGCCACTGCTCCATTGGACGCAGTTTAAGGTGGTCGTCATGTCATTTTGATTTTTGTACGTCATCGACGCGCACGTCAGAGGGAGAGAGCAAGTTACGTTACTGTTAGTTATCTTTAGTGTAGTGGCACAGTCTTTGCCTCTGCTCAGTCTCATACGTTACTGGTTCAAGTACGGTAGGTGATGGTCGTAATTAGCACTGCTGCATGGGTTTTTTATTGTACATGTTAGATGAAGAAAGATTGATAGTAAACGACAGCATGGATGAATAAGATGTATTAGAAAGCGAAGAGAATATAAATTTTGAATAGTGTAAGAGAAGAAGTTTGAAGTTAGACTGCAGCACGCCTAATTTGTAGAAACGATTATTATTAGCCAGTTAACTTGCTCAGCGCTGAGAGAAAGGCCGTCTCTCTTCCCCGAGTCATAAATTAACGTATTAATTGATTAAGTTGTTTGATTTTTATAGAAATTCTCTGTTAACATTGTACTCTTTTTAAATCATTGGTCAGTTATTAACCATAGTATTGTTCAGATCAATGTTATGTATGAAGATCACGTGAAGTTGAACTCTGTCTTTTTGAACATATACTTCATACTAAATTTGTTGTCTTGGAATATCATTTCATAGGAATAGTTACTCTCCCCACCCCACTATTTATCATTACGCACTACGACATGCAACAGTTTGAATACGTATTTAGAAACAGAAATCTAGCTGGCCTCTTTCTGCTTGCCGTTTACTGCTGTGCATTCGAGAAATCTGCAACAATGTTGTCGAGACGCGAGGTGAATTGAAATTTTGATTAGGGTCAGATAATTGCTTTGCTTCCGTTGCAAAATTTAATATAAAGACAAGCTGCATTCAGATCAGTTACAGCTCGGTTCAAATTAGGTTCTGCTTAGTCAAAAGAATATGACTTGAAGTTGGATAACAGTCCCTGGGAACAAATTATGTTCTGCTTAGTCAAAAGAATATGACTTGAAGTTGAATAACAGTCCCTCGGAACAAAGTTTTTCAAAAACGTTGACTTCTATAGAGAGGGAGGTAGATTTCGGCTAAGTTTCATACAGAAACAAATACACTGGGTGGGTTACAACAGTATTTATCGCAAGGGCGCGGACTATCTCGGCATGCTGGCCGGCCCACTCGCACTCCCACCAATTGACACTGTCCACATCATCCTTTCACGCCCTCCATGTTCGATAATTTTAGATTGCCATTGGAGGTCCAACGTGGATGTGTATCTGCATTGAAGGGTGTGGATTCGTTGCCGGTCGCGGCGAATCGATTATATGAAATATAATCGGCCAATAATAAATGGAGACTCTGTCCCCAAATGAACTGTCACGCATCAACTAGCGACCAAGGCGCGACATGCTACCCAACAGTACGACTTGAGAAGATATACACAGCACAACAGTACGACTTGTTCTGGGCCAGTTTACTATAAACGTCACACTACGCAGACAAGCAGCAGCAGCAGCCTACTACGTAAGCAGTACTGCCTGGACATGCCGCAGTATTGCTGCGTACAGCAGCCATGTTGCAGCAATGTCGATCGCTATACTATCGCGGCCTGAAATTGGCGTTAAGTATTGTCTACGTAAACGAACATCTAACAGGGAACAGCAGCGTGAAAACGAAAATATTACTCAAACTCAGGATTTTTTTCTCCGTACTGGAATGTAGTAGACAAAAGGGGTTTGCTGTAAAGTAGAAAGCATACGTTGAAGTTTTTATTGGTGTTCTTTATTGAAAAATATTAATTTCTAAACTCTACAATTGGGATTTTCCGAGGCAATTCTGGAAGGACGTTTGTCGCTGTAACTCGGCTTGTTGTTATCTGAAACATGAAATTAACAAATCTCTCTGACCTTTACAGATGCAATTTTAATTCATAGTAGGGATCTGCAAAAAAAATTTTTGGCGGAAGTATAGATTATTGAAAAAATGGTCATTGTTGGACTCCTTTTTTTGGCCAGAAAAGTACTAAATATCATCGTTAACAAAGTCGGCTAAAATAAAGATAATTCAATTTGTTTCAAGGGAGACCAAAAATCACTAAAATCGGATGGAAATGGGCGACGACAACCTTGGCGAAAAACATGGTTTTGAGAAAAACGTGTTTAAAGAGACAAATCTGGAAACAGGGGATATCATCGATGCCTGGTCCATAATAACTATCGCCCCGGCTAGTGAATGGCCGCTTTCTGCTGCTTTGACCTGAGAAGCCCTCATTTTTGTTCTCAAAGCCCTTTTCGTCGCTGAGCGCATCGCCACTAGTGTCTCTATCTTCACGTAAGCGGCGCATTTTATCACCGATTTTGATTTGAAGGACATTTGCCACGTGCATTAATGCAGTAGGTCTGCATTGAATAGACATACCGACAATTTTGAACAATGTTGACGGTTTTGTTTCGACTGGGTGTTATTTTTGGAGCGCATCTGTAAATGAGACTAATGAAACTTTCATTCACATTTTCTGTATAAATCCACCCAAACAACGCCCTAGTAAATCAAGTTTACTTAGATCAGTATAAACAGGTGCGATGGCATCGATAACGACTTGCGGCAACCGGCTCTCTAACGCCGATGTTTGCTGTCCACTCACTGCTTCAAACGCTCGCAGAATCGTTACTTTTTCGACTTCGCGTATAATATTGTGGAGAATAATTCCTTAATATATATACAGTTAGTCCCACAAGAATGTATTCGCCACAATTTTAACAGTAACGTCAACAGCGACATCTCTGATAGTGGTCTTGAAACTATAATCAATGAGCTTTTGCACAGTGTACAGATAAACAGTGTGAGTGCTGAATGCTTTGTTCTGCGGTTGTAGTTTAAACTGAGTGCAAAATATCTGAAGCGTCACGAGGCAGTGTTCCTTGTAAATCATCCAAAGGGGCCAAAGCTTTCATATGGAGCTGCCGCTAAAATTCTTAGCTCGTTGCGAAGTGGATCAAACGATATTTAGAAGCTTGAAACGTAGATGATTTGCCGAAGAAAGCGCTAACATGTGCGAAAACAAAATATCTATAAAAAATGCCTTCTGAGTTTCGTCAAGAAGCTATTTGGTCCGAACGAGGCAAACTGGGTGCTTCAACAGGATAATGCTCCGAAACATCGCAGCCGTCTCTGCACAGCGTGGAGACAAGACAATGTGGTATCCATGGTGAATTTGCCTGCAATGTTTAGGGATGCAAATCCGATTACAAATGTTTGTTCGTATATTAAGATGGAGCTTAAACGAAAGCCGGTATATACTTTGAAGCAGCTGTCATGTACAATGAGGCTGTCATGGACAGTGTTACAGAGAGAATATGCAGAAAATCTCATGAAAAGCATTCCAAAAAGGAGTCAAGCTATAATCGATAATGGCGGCCATTCGATTTAATATTAGCTATTTGTGCAATTTGTAATAACATTTATTTTCACATACATATATGTTTATACACTGAAGCGCAAAAGGAACTGGTGTACGCGATTGTGTTCAAATACAGAGATATGTAAACAGGTAGAATATCGCGGTGCGGCCGACAACGCCTATATAAGACAAGTACCTGGCACAGTTCTTAGAGAGGTTATTGCTGCTACAATGGCAGGTTATCAAGATTTAAGTGAGTTTGAACGTGGTGTTATAGTCGGTACACGAGCGATGGGACAGAGCGTCTCCGAGGTAGCGATGGTTCAAATGGTTCAAATGGCTCTGAGCACTATGGGACTCAACTGCTGAGGTCATTAGTCCCCTAGAACTTAGAACTAGTTAAACCTAACTAACCTAAGGACATCACAAACATCCATGCCCGAGGCAGGATTCGAACCTGCGTCCGTAGCGGTCTTGCGGTTCCAGACTGCTGCGCCTTTAACCCCACGGCCACTTCGGCCGGCAGGTGGCGATGAAATGGGACTTTTCCCTTCCGACCATTTCACGAATGTACCGTGAATATGAGGAATCCGGTAAAAGTCAAATGTCCGACATCGTTACGGCCGGAAAAATATCCTGCAAGAATGAGACCAACGATGACTGAAGAGAATCGTTCAACGTGACAGAAGTGCAACCCTTCCGCAAATTGCTGCAGATTTCAATGCTACGGCATCAATCATCAGCGTGCGAACCATTCAACAAAACACCATGGATATGGCCTTTCGGAGCCAAAAGCCCACTTGTGTACTTTTGCTGAATGCACGACACCAAGCTTTACATCTCACATGGGCCCATCAACACCGACGTTGGACTGTTGATTAGTGAAAACATGTTGTCTGGTCGCACGAGTCTCGTTTCAAATTGTATAGAGCGGTTGGTGATGTACAGGTACGGAGATAACCCCATGAATACATAAACACTGCATGTCAGCAGGGGACTGTTCAAGCCGGTTGAGGCTCTGTAATGGTGTGGGGCGTGTACTGTTGGAGTGATATGGAATCCCTGATACGTCTATGACGTGTGAGACGCAAGTAAGCATCGTGTCTGACCACCTGAATCCATTCGTGTCCATTGTGCGTTCAGACGGACTTGGGCAAATCCAGCAGGACAATGCTACACCCCACATGTCCAGAATTGCTACAGAGTGGCTCCAGGAACATTCTTCTGGGTTGAAACACTTCCACTGGCCAGCAAACTCCCCAGACATGAACAATACTGAACATATAGGACCCCCTCGTACACTTACGGATTTATGGACAGTCTTGCAGGATTCATGGTGGTCAGTTGCTCCACCACTACTTGAGATATTAGTCTAGTCCACGCCACGTCGTGTTGCGGCACTTGTGTACCCTTTATGATTGCACGACACCAAGCTTTACATCTCACGTGGGCCCTTCAACACCGACGTTGGACTGTTGATGAATGAAAACATGTTGCCTGATCGTACTAGTCTCGTTTCAAATTGTACAGAGAGGATGGACATGTACAGGTATGGAGATAACCCCATGAACACATGAACACTGCATCTCAGCAGGGGACTGTTCAAGCTGGTGGAGGCTCTGTAATGGTATGGTGCGTGTACTGTTGGAGTGATATGGGACCCCTAATACGTCTATGACGTGTGAGACGCAAGTAAGCATCGTGTCTGACCATCAGACTAGCGTTCCCCCTTAATAGTTACGCGCTGTGTGTCTCGCGGTATTGCAGTGACAATACGCGCCAAACAGTGGCTCGGGCTGTTTGCCTGCACAGCCTCCGCACGCCTCCCAGGAGCGCCTCGCAGGCGGCAGGCGGCGCGGGCAGGAGGCGAGAGAGGCAGCAGGGCTGGTATTGGCGGACAGCGGCGCAGCGCAGGTGGTCGGCGGCGGCGGCGGTGCGCAACAGGCGGCCGCGGCGCGCCGGGTCAGCGCCGGCACTGGGTCAGCGCAGCCCGCAGCCCGCAGTCTGCCTGGCGACGCCGCGCCGCGCGCACCAGCAACAGGTAGGCCGCCTGCCGCACACCACTCGCCGTGCTGCCGCCGCCTGCCCCTGCCCCTGCCCCTGCTACCTGCCGTCTGCTACCCGCTACACTGCCCGGCTCTCCTTGCTGCGCTCTAGCACCTCCTCTTAAATCACTCAGCTTTACTCTCTGTCATCACGAACCTAGTTTACTCTCTGGTCACCAGCCAAAAATTAATTCCCTTCTCCCCAGCTGCATTCCACTACAGCATCAAGAAAACGGCGAAGAACCTGCGACTAGCAATGGATGAGCACCTTAGCTGCATAAAGAATTCTGTCACCACACGGAGGATACCTTCCACAAAAACTTGAAAATATTCCTGATGTATATCCATGGGATGTGAAGAGTGAGCTTGGGTAATCACTCATTCTGCTTAGCCTTCACTATTGACAAGTAATCCGGTGCAGAACGAGTAATGAGAACTCGAGGCTATTAAAATTTATAATGGGAGGCCACGACTTTGGGATCGCAGATTTACTTCAAACTTAGCACACCTTTGGTAGGCCTATAAAACAATATAATGTTCAAGTAGTAAGGTGCACTACTTTGAGAGTTCCGAGAGAATTGCAAGAGAAGTTTTACACACCTGTTATGTACCGGATCTTAGAGTTCATGGGCTCAAGTGGTTAACGTTTGAGCCACTTAATACAGACGTATATGAGACGATGGTTCGATTCCCTCTCGTAATTTCGTTTTTGTAATACAGATGTAAATTCGGGGATATTAAAAAAACTTTCACCTACGCTATTCGTTCTTGCTACATTAACAACGTCTCATGACTATGCATGTTAACTGCCAAATGAGGCCTGCCTCCGAGTATTGAAGTGCATAGTAGTTCGGGGTACCTCACCAGATTACATGAATAAGGGATACTGCAAATCACGGCACACATATATTTTCAGTAAAACTCTACACATCTCTTCATTTAATTGTCAATAGTTAAAAATAAGTTTGTTCTAATAAACAAATTTGATTAAAAATAATAAGTAGCCAAATAACACCAAATTCAGTAAAACTTCATGCAAATGCACGTAGTGTTTTAAATTATATTACCTTTCAAATGTCATATAAATTGAATAATATCACCAGTGATGCAAAAAATATATGGATTAAAATTAAGACTGAATTGGAGTCAAACCATCGATTCATACACTTTCATATTGCGTTCCTCCAACGCTAACCACTTGACCACCATGAGCTGTAATGTCCGGTACCTAAGCAGTTGCTTAATGGACATGTAAAAGTTCTCTTGCGAGTTTCTCGGAATTGTCAGAGTAGTGCACCTTAGTACTGGCACATTACGTTGTTTTAATGACCTACTAAAGGTGTGCAAAGTTTCAAGTAAATCTGTGATCCCAACTTCGTGGCCTCCCCTTGTTTGTGAATACGTATGTGAGCTACGTCTGCAACATCTGACAGTATGAGCGTGTCAGTGCTTCGTAGGCCCAGTTTGGTTGCTTGCGACAAGATGAGTTATCTGACTGGCATACGCTGTATCTCCTTCATGGGCTCCTCGGTGCACATGCATCGCAGTACCACGCATCAAACATTAAGTATCCGTCATCTCGTCATAATCGAGACACAGAGTCACACTTATCTACTGTGCTGGCTGTGCCCAGAACATTGCCAAACCCCTCGTCAACTGCTGCCCACCGCCTCTGTGACCAGCTACCCTCCACTTTGCAACAATTCGACACCCTCTTGCTTTTAAGAAGGAAAAGCGTTTCCTTCTGTAAGCCTCATAATGTTTCCCCAAAACTGACATATATTGTCAGCTTTTCCGCCTGTGAAACAGTAAACCCAATGCTCCCATCTTCTGCCAGTCTTCGTTTCTCGATTATTCACGCAACATTCTTTTCTTCTATCTTCACTGAGCTTCATCACTACACTCTTACATCGCCTCTTCCACCCATTCTGCAATGTCCATTGCTGCTAGAGTTCATAGTTTAAATGTGTGTGCCCGCCATTCGCCATTACTGTCACTTTTCTCAGGAACGATTCTATTTTTATCTGCACTACAGTAATTCCTAAATACTCTGTGCTATATGCATGCAACTTATAACAAATATTATCTCAATTAAAATGCAATATACGTAGAATATCGCTTCTATCCCAGTAAAGGGCCCGTGACTTTACTCTTGGCAGATTAAATCAGTCATTAAATAAAAACTCTCTAAGCAGAGGCCTAATCAAATTGTGTGTATGTAGTTTACTTTGGTTTCGTATTCAAAATCCACAGAGTGCAGATTACATTTATTTGCAAGAGAGTTTCATATCGACTGTCTACATATGAAATGTGGCTCTCAATTGACTAGTCACGATTTGCAATTACTTACCGATTGGTATGGACTGTACCCGTCACTGGAATTTCGGACAAATACATAATTACGTATGTTGTTTATCTTTACCACACATTAAACTCATTTCCGATCAACTAAAGCACATGCGGTATTGTATATACTCTACTTAGATTTCGTATCACAAATTTCGTCAAACGTACGACGTTTAATAAGAAAATGTCAAGTGATCTTCCAGTTCGTTTCGACCTTTCAAAACTGATCGATAATTTTTGTCACTCTATTACTAACATCTACCGATAGTGATTTTTCAATACCTTCTCTGATGTTACGCAACAGTACAATTTCTTTCCTCTTGCATCCATTTATAGCACCCGTTTAATTTAATCAAAATTCCAGTCGTTAAACTGGTTCACTCACACAACAGATTTTGTTCAACAGAATTTTCATCGATTTCAGAGCAATATTTTACTCTAGCTTATAATGGAAATGCATTAAACTGTATCTGATTTTCTTTACTTTACAACTAAATGTAGTGAAAATTTGCAAAGACACCTCGACTTCTTACTGATAGAAATAATAACTGTCATGGATATTTGTCTTTCAAAAATCGATTGTGCACGCTTTGCTTTCCATCGTATATATTTTCTGGTAGATAGTCTCATTCCACAGCTGATAATTTCTTATGAAGATTACTTACTGCAATTAACAGTACTCTCACCTATTGCACGAGCTGTAAAATTATCATATTGTTTAATTTCTAATGTACCAACTATCGCTCTGCTTGTATATAGTCTCAGTATATAATGGCAGTAGCATCAAGTGGTATTTAAAAGTTGAGGTTTGTATAGTTATTCAGGGCAGAAAATGACACAAAGGCAACGATTCTCGTTGGTATTTGTTTTGTCAGCCACAGAAAAAATGTACCCTCCAGAGATAAGAGCAGATATAAATTTTCCGAGTTGCTGTCCTGCATATTAAGGTCAAAACTGAATTTATCTTGACAGTATTTTCACTCTACAAACGTATAAATAACTTTGTAACAAAATTCTTTTTTGTCGTTCCACTATAACGCGCACATTCAATGTTCCTGTCAAAATTCTGAACTGCGGGTCACTTTTTAATTTACGCTCTGTCTCAATTTGAAAGCAATGGGAAAAACATTTTTAAAAGAAGTCGTGTGTAAAAATTACCTATTCAGTGGTGGGATATTGCTGGTCATTGTGAACACTGCAAGAGCTTATGTCGTCATATTGCGTAGATGCAAAAGAACAACTCTCGACTGCATCTCAATAGAAGTTTAGCCTCTAAAGTGCAATTGGAAGAATTAAAAATATTTTTGCCTCCCAGATTCTTCTGGCCCCTTGCTTTCCGTATGTTGTTGTAACTTTACTTAAGGACTTGATGGTTTAGTTTTAAGTAACTTGGCTGTTTCACAAGACATTGTTTTGCCCGTGTGCTGTAGTAGCGAATAGTTCCATATTTCTGTTTTTTCCAAAAAAAATTGTCCTGACACTCCCATTTGGTCTCAGGACGTGTAGAGACGGTAGAAAAATTGGTAGTAGCTGGTCTCATTTCACATTACCGTTAATATAAAACTCGAATATTTGAAGACAGGTATCATACATCACAGTTCGCTTTCATTTTGCGTATCGTTTCAAAGACCTTTAACTGTCCTACTGTATTACAGCGTCTGTACCAGATCACCCACGTCTTAAGCTTTGTTTCAGGTTGGAATCAAAGACATTAGTTTCTGTTCTTTAGTACTGCATGTAAAATCTACAGTACTCATTTCATTACATCTCTTTATGACGATGGTCACTACAGTTTTTCAATAATGGCGTCAGTGTCTCTCGCTGGTCAATGCTCCAAAGTAGTTATGCACAGCTGTAGATTAGACGTTTGTATCCTGGTTTATACTCACACTTAATCGCAAGAATATGCAAAAACAACTTCACACCTATATTAGAAGACATATCAAGACATTAGCTATTCATATCGTACATCAAGCAGCATCAAAGTTTTCAAAGACGATGTTGTTTCCTATTGGGTAGTTTGTCAGGAGAAAATGTGAACTATATCCTGTCACAGCGTAACACGTTTTCCACCTGTTGGTAATGTTGGCAAAGTTCTGTTTGTACAAGGACATTAAATTATTTAGTACAACAACACAGTCTTTATAAATGGTACTAAACAGAAACTTACAGAGGAAGCAAAGATCTGGTTGTTGAAATCTGTGAGCTGTAAAACTGTACGCCCACATAAATTCAGTAAAGGCAGAAAAACATCCCATTCACACGCCAATGACAAAATTATGTTCATACAGAACGAAGAGTTTATCGTGAAGCAGCTGACAGACAGCGCATGAAATACAAAATGTTAATTGGATTTGTAGTATTAATAACTCACTGGATTAACCTAGAGAACAGGTGCTTTTTCCAGGAACAGTTCGGAAAGGTCACTTATAGAGCAAACGTTCCCCGAAACCCGGGAACTCGAACGACAATAATAATTAGTTCGCGGAACATCTACCAATACAGCTGCAGAAACTAAGAACATCATGCAGACCTATTAGTACCGCTCGATGTCGACCGAGGAGATAAAACGCAAGATAAGATTAGTCTACCATTAACCATTAGGTCGCACAGAAACATTAAGCTGACACACGTCCCAATCTGCATCCGCGCTTGATATGGGAGTAATAGCATACGAAATGGTAAAAAAACACATATTATAAAATGAAAACATCACGTACCTGTACTGTTAAGACTTACATATGCATAACATCTGAGTTCTCCTTTTCTTTCGTAGTGTGTCAGTTAAAATAGACCATTTTTATTTCTGTTGTAAAGTTTTACTCCTTTTCACTTCGTAACCCCAGTAGTTTTCATGTATTTTGCTGGTATCAGTGTAACATTTCGGGAAACGAATTCCATTCTAGCGATCTTGAGAAAGGCCTGCCCGCTTGGTTCCGTTGACATTTAAGCATGCTCTTTACCTGTAGTTGTCGATCTGTCTACAATTTTTCGTAATTCTCCTTTTATTCCGCGCATTTCTTCTCAAAAGAAAAATACTGGTTTCTCTAATCTTATTTCTTTTCTCTTGTCGCCTTCATGATGGAATATTTAAATTTACTCTTGTTTTTGTTTTATTTTAGCAAAATTAAGTGAATCTTTCAATTTCATTTCCAGTGTTCGCTTAGTCTCATGATCATAACGTACATTAGAGGGAGTAAGTCAAATGTTCAGCGTTAAGGATTTTTCGCAGTCTATCTAAACATCATTAAACTTTCTCATCTGATATGGTCATATGCGATACGGTCACAAGGTGAACGGGGATGAACTCTGCCGCGGCTGTTCATGGATAACTTCTGAATATTTTGGTGCAGGGACCCACGGTCTTCGGTGGCTCGTTACACAGCCATTGTGGTTCGCTTGGTTTCTTGTCCCAGTTAACTTTGTACTGCACTGAAAATGGTGCTCAGTTCATTGAAGATGTGCCGCTGAGAATTCGTCAGCATAAGGGGCTTCAGCTGCCTTATTGAAATTTATCGAGTTATATTGCAATAACTTTTGACAAAGACTTTCACTTGCAAGGAATCTATGGAATATGGAAAGCAGTCAAACATGTATATTCTATTTCTATACAGTAATACAGGAAGCGACTAAATGTTACGAAGTGTCTAATCTGAATTGTAACAACTTGTAATTGTATTAACAATCTCTGGGAAAGTACTCTTTAAACGAGTAGAAGTTGCTCAACAGCACGTTTTATCATTTACTCTCAAACTCCATTACACTGTCGATATTTTTCACATCCTCTCACAAATTGTTGAACACGTATGACTTAATGTACCTGGTACTTTTGTTTTGAGTGTTAAACGCTTGAAATCTATGTAGAGAATTAGTTTAGTCTTATGATTTACAGTCAAGACATGTACAGAGAAACACTGGAAGCTGGAAGGGGCTTTAGTAGATGGGTGAGCTTCGAATCTTGACAGAATAGGAAACATTTCCAATACCCTTAGCAGAACGCTTTCGGACTAAGAAGAAAGCCAATTTTTATAACAGCTTATATAAACTGGAAATGTTACCTTCGTATTCAAAGTTAAGGAAAAAGATAAACACTGTAACTCATTAGTGCCACCAAACGTGTCGAAGAAGTTAAAAGTTTAATTATACATGTTGTGGACTTGCAAGACAGCCAATCCACAGTGACGGGTAACCGAAAGGCACGCGCTTAAACTCACGCAGGCTGGCGTGAGGTCTGAAACAGGATACGTAATGAATGCTGTAAAGAAAAGTACGTAGCTGCTGGAATACTTAACTTTAATCCACAATTGGTGAACATTGGTCTTGTTACTGTACATGCTTCATTAGATACGTAGCAAAGGATAAATGGCGCCTTGCTAGGTCGTAGCAATTGACTTAGCTGAAGGCTATGCTAACTATCGTCTCGGCAAATGAGAGCGTAATTCTCAGTGAACCTTTCCTAGCAAAGTCGGCTGTACAACTGGGGCGAGTGCTAGTAAGTCTCTCTAGACCTGCCGTGTGGTGGCGCTCGGTCTGCAATCACTGATAGTGGCGACACGCGGGTCCGACGTATACTAATGGACCGCGCCCGATTTAAAAGCTACCACCTAGCAAGTGTGGTGTCTGGCGGTGACACCACAATAAATATGGGAACTGAAGCAAAAATAAGAATCTTTGGTAAGATTAAAGTGCTCGTATTAGAACTGGGGTTGCAATACATATATAATTTGTAAACTAAACCCCAGCCTTCTCTTACAGGCAGTAGTTTGTAGAGTTATAAGTTATGGCGTTCTGTGGGATGTAATGACCTCTACATATATTGAGCTTTGTCGGAAATGAGCAACAGTTCAATTTGCTAGAAGGATATATTTTCAAACGTTTCATTTTCTGTTCGTTCAGTAAGGGCAGTGGCAATATTCTGGTGTACTTAACTTGTAATAATTCTGCTAAATCAGTGAATTACGCTTCTGTCCTTTGTTTATGATATATTTACTAAATATTTATAATTTATCTAAAATGGGATCAGTTCCATTTATATGAAGAGTAAATGGATAGAATAATGTGAAGAAGTAATTTACATTCTTGAGTAACTGCAAAGCAAGTCTGTCACTTTACTCTTCCGAGAAATCGAACAACAAATGAGTGGTCTTGTCACTTTATTCTGTGAGAAAAAGCTCCTGATCATTGTTGTAACTGTAACAGTAAACGATACATTGTTGCTGAACGATAAGTTTTATTTACAGTAAAATGAAGTGGTAAACAATGTTGAAACCAACATCTCCTGTACTAAACGTGCTGATTGGTCACCGAATAATAGGACTAAGGCATTAACTATGAGTGAAAAAGCTTATGCTTGTGCTGAAATAGCAAAATGTGTGGGTGGATGCGCTACAAAGTCGAGTGTGAGGGAAGTCTGCAAGCGCTGCACGTGACTCAACGAAAACTGCTCCAAGAACCGGCAGGAAACTAAAATTAACTGACCAAGACTGTTGTAGAATGTACTGTCTTTCGCTGCAACATTGTCCGCGTACCGCAAAAGAGGTAAATGCCATCTTCAAGACTTCGGGGATTGAAGTTTCTGAACGAGCCGTCACACAGAAACTTTGTGAAAGTGGTTTGCGAGCTAGGATTTTAAGAAAGAAACTTTCTCCGAGCAGAAACGTATGCAATGGGCTTTAGCGCACAGGCCGTGGATGCCAGAAGACTGGCGAGTGAAGTGGCGAGGCTAAGATCAGCATCTATGGAAGCAATGGAATTATGTTCATTAATCGTTGACCAGGTGTACACTGGTTTTCTGAATGCAATACTTATGAGCATCCTATGAACGTTATAGTGTGTCACTGCAAAGTAAAACGTGGTACCGGACGTCTGAAAGTGTTAAGAGCAACATTAACGCCATAAAGTACCAGGTAGAATATTCCTATTGCTGAAATTGCTTCCCTCTATCCGTGACGTATTTCAACTATCAGCAAGATAGAGAGCCATATTCAAGCGATAGAATCAGTAAGAAATAATTCACTGGCAATGGTGCTGATGTGCTTGCTAGGCCTAGCAATAGTCCCGACCTCAGTCTGATGAAGAACTTGAGATCAATACCGAAAATTATGGCCTGACGATGGAATCCTCGAGCTGTTCGTGGTTCAGAGTGACAGAACCTGAAAATGTCGACATTTGGTAAACTCGATGCCACGCAGAATCGATACAGTCATTAGCTTAAAAGTGTATCCCAGGAAATACTGAGAAATATTGCAATAACTTTTGTACCAGATACGTTACAACTGAGATAAATTCCTGAATGCACTATTCAGCGAATCTCTAGAGCGTGACCAGAAGTAATGCCCTCTATTATGTATCATGTTAAAAGAAGCCAGTACGTTACTGTCGTGACGGTGGAACTAACATGGGGATAGACGACAGTTAGTGGTGGTAAATCGCGCCTGATTATTGTAAACTCGTAATGCCTCGTGCTGTGTGCGGGATGATATCTCAGGACGGAAATGAAGCGGCCTCGCAGCTTTGTCGATACTGTTGCGAAACAGTTGCCCGCTGGGGAAGACGACGTGTCTTTCAGCAGTGGGAACTGCGTTCTCAGCTCCTCACAGTCAGCTTGGACACAAACTGCGCGCGTTGCGTAGACTAATTATTGTGAAAAGTATTTGCACAGCCGGCCGGAGTGGCTGAGCGGTTCTAGGCGCTACAGTCTGGAACTGCGCGACCACTACGGTCGCAGGTTCGAATCCTGCCTCGGGCATGGATGTGTGCGATGTCCTTAGGGTAGTTAGGTTTAAATAGTTCAAAGTTCTAGGGGACTGATGGCCTCAGAAGTTAAGTCCCACAGTGCTCAGAGCCATTTGAACCATTTTTGTATTTGCCCAAGCGTCATCTGACCTAAGGCTTGTCCGTCATAGTACGAGTCAATACATATGTGAGAAACAGAAATGTAGTAAGAAAAGGCATTGAAGAAGACATTTGCTACCGCAGATACATTTAAATAACACAGTTCCGAGAAAGACGCCAAACTGCAACGTAGAGCTGTTGCACACAGTAAAAGAGATGTGCCACAAGCAAGCGTTTCAGCTTCTCAAAACGTCCCTTCCTTTATTCCGATTTTTCGATTCTTCCGGAAGACTCGAAATGCACTCATGACTTTCAGTGGCGGTAGTTTTTTGAGGTTTGGTTCTAGAATCATTCGAAATTGCTGGAGAATAGTCCTACTGGTGTTGTGTTCTCTGAAAATATGCAGTCTTAGCGTAAATTAAGTCGCCCTGTTAGCTTTATACAGAATGAGCGAGTAAACGTTTACTAAAGTGCAATTCTTGTACCTTTTTACTCATGACTTGAAGTAACGACAAATGCCAGTAGAGAAACTGTTGATAGGGATAATACAATTTCTAGATTTTTTATCCCAATAGCAATTTTGTAAGCTACAACAGAGAAAAGAAAAAAAAGTCGATGGCAGTTAACTGGTTTAAAATATCTTGCAATAAGAAATAAAAACTTAAAAATAAACTTTCAGTTTTCATTGTCAGTGGCACTGCAAATGATTGTTATAGTGAAGACTGTAGCACTCAGTTTCTTCATGTTGAATGTGACACTTCAAAAAAGGTTTTTAATTTGTCATCCGTAAGAGTATAAAATGTTCGACTTCACTGAGTAATCGAAAATCTTTTTATGAAAAATCAAATGTTCTTCTTTCATCTCTCCTCGAAGTTAAGTTTTCATGAAATTATTTACCAATAGTCCAAAATTTTGATTGTAACAGGTCTGTTAAGAAAAAAAAAGACCAACGAATGTTGTCAGCACAGGCCTTCAGGGCCCAGCGGTACCGACCGGCCGCCATGTCATCCTCAATCGTGAGGCATCACCAAATACAGATATGGAGGGGCACGTGGTCAACACACCGCCCTCCTGCTCGTATGTCAGTTTACAAGTCGCTACTTCTCAATCAAGTATCTTCTCAGTTTGCCTCACAAGGGCTGAGTGCATTTCGCTTGCCAACAGCGCTTGGCAGACCGGACGGTCATTAATCCAAGTGCTAGAGAAGCCTGACTGCACTTACCTTCGGTGATCTCACGAGAACCGGTGTTACCACTGCGGCAACGCTGTTGGCACGTCTGTGAAGTACAGATACCTAATGCCTGAATGATCTTGTATTCTGACAAATAAGAATGTTGAAATTACTAGCAAGCAACGTTTGTACCCATATCTTCTGGAAAAAGGATGGGGAAGGGGGGGGGGGGGGAGGAGGATGAGTGGGTGGAACGAGGTGGAAGTGTTAGTGATTATAGAGAACGATGTTGCACGTTAACAGTAGGCATAAAGTGATGACTGAGTCAGCCAGAGGGTTAATGTCCATCACATTAAGAAGTGTGCATGCAAAGAACGAAATAGTGTTTTTAAACGACTTAGAAACCTAACTGGTCGTGTAAAAACAGGAAGAGAAGCCAGATTCAACACGAGTCCATAAACAATAAGTTTCCCAATTGTGGAGGAGTCACTCGCAGTATGTTAATTAACGGTTCTGCACGTTACACTTCTTATCGAACTAAAGTTACTATTAAATGGAAGTAGTCAAAAGTGTTTTTATGAAGGAAAAACGTATCTTCGAAAGAGGGTATCCAATTTAGAAGTCACGAATCTTTGCACTGTAAAAATAGTGAAAATCATTAATTACAATTTTGAATAGAAGAAGTACATTTGTTTCACTACAGTATTTACTATGTGTAAACAAGTCAATTCGCCCACAAAATTATTTGTCTGTCCTTTGTTCAAAAGATCATCGACAAAAATTCGTTAATGACATACTCAGAGTGGTACAAAACATCCCAGCCCCTTGCAGGTCGAAATAGCTCGTTTGTATTGCTCTGCTCAATTAAACGAATTTAGCACCTACTCATTCAGGGTTATTAAGGTTTCTACATTCCAGTGTTTCCAGTAGTTTGTAGGTAATATGGTATAGGCTATCCAATTCGCCGTTAGTGTAATTACACTCGAAACAGCTCGGGAACAAGAGAAACAGGTTCTACACGGTGTGTACGACATGACGCTGCATAACACATCACTTATTGATCAAGATTCGGATTCACCAAGCACTGCAAAAACGAATACAATTGAAAGGAGCTTATATTAATTTTCAATGACATCCCATGTTCCCAGAGTAAACGACTGTGCCTTTGCGTCAGTCCTTTGAACACAGATTAGTCCATTCCGAAAGTGCCGGAGCAGTGTGGAAGCCAGCTCATAAATTTCCTCGCCAAGGCGTCCGGCCAGCCGCCAGCTGTGAGCCTTTATCAGCGTAGGCGTATCTCCCCGCACCCTCGCGGCAGATAGCGCCGCGCTAATGCCTCGCCTCAGCTCCCAGCTCGTCACATGACGCGACCGGGTGATCACGGAACGCCTGGCTAATGCCGGCAATTACCCGCAGAGCACAGACGAAGTAGCTGCTAGGCGGCGGCGTTGCAGTAGCAGGAGACCGTCTCATCTCGCCCAACTGGCAAACACTGACGGCAAACATTTTGGCGCGTACAGTTTCCACCCAGCTCATTCATAGTTTTAAAATTGCAGGCTGAGACCACTTTCTACACAGCTTATACGATGAAGCGCCAAAGAAACCGATGTAGAAATGCATATTCAAATACAGAGATACGTAAAGAGACAGAATACGGCGCTGCGGTCGGCATCGTCTGCGTAACACAACAAGTGTCTGTCACAGTTGTTAGATCGGTTACTGCAGCTACAATGGCAGGTTATCAAGATTTAAGTGAGTTTGAACGTGATGTTATAATGGCCGCACGAGCGGTGGGGGACACCGTGATAGCGATGAAATGGCGATTTTCCCGTACGACCATTTCACGAGTGTACCGTGAATATCAGGAATCCGGTAAAACATCAAATCTCCGACATCACTGCGGCCGGAAATAATTCGGCAAGAATGGGACCAACGACGACTGAAGGGAACATGAACATTATTGAGCATATCTCGGATGCTTTGCAACGTACTATTCAGAAGATATCTGTACCTCCTCATACTCTAATGTATTTATGGACATCCTGCACGATTCATGGTGTCAATTCCCTCCAGCACTACTTCAGACATTACTCGAGTCCGGGAATGAGATTTTCACTCTGCAGCGGAGTGTTCGCTGATATGAAACTTCCTGGCAGACTAAGACTGTGTGGCGGACAGAGACTCGAACTCGGGACCTTTCGCGGGCAAGTGCTCTACCATCTGAGCTACCCAAGCAAGACTCAGGACCCGTCTTCAAAGCTTCAATTCTGCCAATACCTCGTCTCCTACCTTCCAAGCTTGACAGAGGCGCTTCTGCGAAACTTGCAGAACTAGCACTCCTGGAAGAAAGGATATTGCGGAGACATGGCTTAGCCACAGCCTGGGGGATGTTTCCACTCGACTCTAAAAGTGAAGCTATAGCCGACTGCGCTCATCAGAACGACTTCTATTTTTTGCTGAATTGGCCCCGGAGTTGCAGCAGTGTTCTATGTGGCGCGTCTTGGAACATGTCAGTGTGTCCAAAAGCTGTTCAAACTCGATTCCCGTATTTCGAAACTGACGGAGTCATGATTTACAACCACTCTGCCACATAGCGGAAATAGAGATTGAGCAACTAATGGAGCCAATTCATATGAAGAACGTAGCTGAAGACAAATCACAAATGAATTGTTGAAATGTAGTGTAATCCAAAGTAGCCAGCAATGCATGAGAAAAGTCTACGTACCAGTGTAACAGCTCTGAAAAGGTAAGACTTATTCAGTCCTCCCACTCTCGAAGGTCACGTTATTCGTACGGAAATTAGCGGCGCCCTCACTGCTTAGCAGAAAAAATGCTGTAGAAGAATACATAATCATATAAAAAAATAACTTAGTCGGAGTTGGTGCATTAATAACTAATAAAATAAGACAATCAAACGAACGGTTTATTATTTATTACCATGTACACAACACAGTATATGCTTCACAAGTAGCTGCATATTAAAGGATGTTTTCTAAATTGATCAAAATCATTTGTCAGTGCAGTCGGTAAACATGGTATTCTGTCTCGTCTTTACTGTACTCGTGCGTGTTGCTAGCAGTCGGAGTGCACATATCGTGGCTCTGGTGGATATTACGATAATAAAGTAATCTGGATTCAATAGACAGCCTGGCACAAATTTTAAATTATCACTACGTATTCATTCATGAATTTCCAAAAAATTCAATCACAAGTAGGCCATTATTTCTTTTCTAAACCATTTTAGTTGAGTTTCAAGAATTTTAGTTAATTTGTTTTGCAGATTGCATACTTAGTAAAATAAATTCTTGTAGGCATACACTAATACAAAAAATTGTGAATACCACTTTTTAACGCTCGACTGAATTCTGCGTATGATATTACTCGGTAGTTAATAAAAGGCATAAAGTATTCTGTTCTACATGTCATACCTTAGACAAAGAGTGTTAAATTTAGTATACGACATAGAGTTAGTAATCCCAGACCGCTTTTACGCTCATTTGAACTGCTTGCGTTTGCCACATCGTAGCCCACCTTACAGTGAAATAATCTCGTGAACGCTTTGCTAATTTCCACTTCGTATTGTTCTTAGGAATAACATCCTAGATCAATCCATCCTTAAGAAGATAGATGTTCAAATGAACAGTAATTTTCATCTTTCGGGAAGAATTCTGGTTTTACACCTATATCTATGTTACTCGCTTATATATAGTCCCTGTCAGACATTATCCACATATGCTGACGCTTTTTTGAACACAGTTACACTTCTGGAGTTCGATATTCGAGACAGCTTTTAGCTCTCCCAGTTATATGTTTTTAATCTCACCTAAGCTTTGGAAACGACGGTCCTTCAAAGTTTTCTTTATTTTTGGAAACAGGCAAAAATTACTAGCGGGATGTCGTACGAATAGGCTGGGACATTATTACAGCGTTGTTTTTGACCAAAAATTTATGAACAAGAAGGAAGTGTGAGCAATTGCTTTATCACAGTCCTTACTAATCGAACTTGGGGTAAGAACTCATCGCCTACTACTTCATTAAAGTATAAAACCACAGTGAGCGTAACCTTCACATTTGAAATCAATTCTCGTGGTTTTTTCAAATTGGGCTTTACAGACTGTTTTGACTGGAGTGACTGAGTCTTACTTTCGACGTAGACCAATCTTTCACTGCCTGTTGTGACAGGTTTCAGTCGCTCTGTGTCTTTGTTGACTTCATTTAGCAGTTTCAAAGAAACTTGACTTCGCCGCTGTTTTTGATCTAAATCCAATAAATTTGGAATAAACTTTAGTGTCACATGATTTGCACCCAAAACAGCCGAAAAAAATTAAGCAGTGAGCTAATGGATACCCCAACATCATCAGGGGCGTTTTTCACTGTGACTCGGCAATTGTTCGTAATCATTCTTTCACGTTTTCTCCGAGTTCATCAGTTGGTGATTTGTTGGAGCGTGCAGAGTGCTCCTCTTCCTGAAGTTCCTTCACGCCCTCCTTCAGAATGCTTGTAACACACGTAGAACCTTGTTTTAATAATGGTTGACTCACCAAAAGCAATATTTAACGGCCTAAAAATTGTACTGACCATTATTCCGTTATCATACCAATATTTAATAGAAATTTTATGAAACAGTTTTATACAAAAGAAATACGCTACCAAAACACATGGAGGAAACAAAACGTAGAGTTGTGTAGAACACCCAAATTATCTTACTTCATTTGTTAAGATGTTAGTATTCAGCAATTTCAGACTTATTCGAGTAAAAAGAATTAAAACATTGTCAACGTGACACTTATCACTACAAAAGCTCAACTGCAGGCTAACGTAGTGAGTAGTTAGGAACGTTAAAATTTTCTGTTTTTCACCTCAAAATCATAAGTAAAAGTAATTTTATTTTGGTCGCATCCCTGTTACTTCAATGTTAGTGGTGCTACACATATAAAGATAATCGATCTCATTATCATTGTTTTGCATTGTAGAGAAGTAACTCATTCGTTTTATAATTCTTACTTTTTTGTATATATTCTATCCAATTCTTTTGAAGACAATATCCATTCCATGCAACTGATCTTCCAAAACGTTCGCTGTCTTAGGTAGACTTACAGTTTCATCTGGAAGCTTTAAGAATTATTTCCGTCTAGCTTGAAATTAAATTACCTTTCTAAATTTCATCTGGGCATCCGTCGACTTCTGCTCAATTTACAGACTGAGTTGCATAGGGGAGAGAATAGTACCCTGTCCCTTTCCCTTCGCAACTACTTTTATAACTGCAGTCTGGTTTCTGTGCAACCTGTACATAACCTTCCAGTCCGTGCTAACTTTGTAACTTCAAAGAGTGTAATCCACTCAACGTCGCCAAAAGCTTTTCTAAGTCTACAAAAGCCGTAAATATAGATTAATACTTTGCAATCCGTGTTCTAAGGTAACTAGTAGTGTCAATATTAGCTCATGAATTGGTACACTTCTCCGGAACACAAAATGGTCTTCAGATTCTACCAGTCTTCCCATTCTTCTGTAAGTAATTCGTGTTAGTATAATGCAAGCAAGTACTATAAAACGGTGATTTGCCGATATTGACATCTGTCAGCACCTACCTCCGTTGTAATTCTTATTATTATATTCTTCTTGAAGACTCAGGGTGTTTCACCTGTCTGACGTATCACGCATACCCGGTAGAAGATTTTACCACATTTGATTCTCCTCACAATGTCCGTAAATATAAGGTACTGTCACCTCTGCTAGGTAGCTTGTTTCCATTTAGGTCTTGCAGTGCTCTGTAATAATCGTAGCAGCATATACGCGATTTATTGGTCACGAAGGTAGAGTTGTACGATGCGTATCGATACAAGCATCGACTCTCTTCTTTCCTCCCAACATCTCGTAAAGGAAAAACGTGGAGGAAAAGGTTCCTGCGACAGAATGCGCCCTTCTGCGTGAGTGGTGGGTTACAGAATACCTACGTACGTCTGGAAGCAAATGGAGGCGTTACGATATCGTGTAAACAGCTAAGGAGTAAGACTATTAAAGACATGAAATTGTGCGTACCTTTGAATTTAGTGTTAATAGTGAGAAGCGAATTATTTAAATTCGTTGCGAGTATACAGATAAAGTACGGCGTATTTCTTAGCGAAAGAACGTAGAGGAGTGTATTGCAATCTACGTCACAGTAAAGTTGCTTTATCTGGAGTCATTATGTAGTTAGAAGGAGAGGGCAGTCGAGATTCCTGACCTAGCAAATTTTCAAAAGGTCGGTGTCGTCCATACGAAAGTGTGACTAAGTTGCTTCGTTAACTTAAACAGGACTTTGTAAAAGAACGGTGAGGTTGATATCAAGATATTTTTTCTGGTGAATGTAGAGATAAAAACATTCGAGATCAGCAATGCAAAAATTCTAGTTAGTCCGTAGTGCACGTCGCTTAGGAATCATGAATGTGACAGAGGTTTGAGTAGGGCTTATATGGAGGCACATAAGAATTTTTATTTTGCTCCTCCTCAGAACGGAAAAGGACAGAAAATCGAACACGACACGATTCGTGACGAAAGACAGGTGATGTCAAGTATATTATGGTTCAGGTCCGTGCCGCGAGAAACGACCACTGGATGACATCACGAATAACAAAAAAAAAAAACATTGACGAAAAAAGAAAGAAACGAGAACCTCTTTGAGGGTGAGATGTTTGGACGAGAACGTATGCGAGGCCAGGATGAATTTTTAACTTGCAGCGGAGTGTGGACCGATTTGATCTTCCTGGCAAATTTAAACTGTGTGCGGGGCCGCGACTCGAAACTGGAATCCTTACCTTTCGTGGGCAATTGCTCAACCGACTGAGCTATCCAGACAAAACTCACAACCCGCCCTCACTTTTTGCCAGTGCTCTTTCTTAAATACCTTCCAAACTTCGCATAAGTTCTTCTGCATAATGTACATGTTATTACCTTCTTGGAAGTAACAGATCACAATAGGGTAGGTAACCATGGTTTCGTATCGTACGAAACAAATAATGTAATAATTACTACAACAACACACAAACTAAACATTATAACCAATCTTAGTTCTCAGCTTATCCTGTAGTTCAGTCTCTCACTACAGGCTTAATTTATATAGATTATTTCCATGATGCATTCTTTGTCTTCGCCAATTTTCAACTGAAGTTTCAAATCACTACCTAATTTACACGTCAGCCTGTGCTACACATCAGTTAATGACCACAGCCCCACGTTGAAATAATTAATAAGAGAAAGACAATGATACTACTAGTCAAAGCAAAACTACATTATCGCGATCTTCAATCAGTCGACCATTTCTTCTAGACATGGATGTATGATACACTCTAGAACAGAATGAAGTCTTCCGGCTCCTCGGATTGCCATTTCCGTTTGACAAATATAGGTTTCGTGAAAAGCACAGACAAAGCTAAAATTCACTGGAACCAAACAACATGGCGTATACAAAACATGCCGCCCGCGGTGGCCGAGCAGTTCTAGGCACTTGTCCGGAACCGCGCGACTGCTACAGTCACAGCTTGGAATCCTGCTCGGGCATGGATGTGTGTAATGTCCTTAGGTTAGTTAGGTTTAAGTAGTTCTAAGTTCTAGTGAATGATGAACTCTGATGTTAAGCCCCATAGTGCTCAGAGCTATTTGAACCATTTCTTTTTATACAAAACATATGATCGACATCTGCAGCTGAATCATACAACATCGCCGACGCCGCTCTGAAGAAGTGTAACGTTGTTTACCAGACCCGACAATCGCTAATGTTGATACTGAGTGTTTTCAAACTTAGTTGGTTGGTTGGGTGTTTGGTTGGTTTGGGGGAGGGCACCAAACAGCGAGGTCATCGATCCGTCAAATTTAGTGGTTCAAATGACTCTGAGCACTATGGGACGTAACATCTGAGGTCATCAGTCCCCTAGAACGTAGACCTACTTAAACCTAACTGACCTGTGAACATCACACACATCCATGCCCGACGCAGGATTCGAACCTGCGACTGTAGCGGTCGGGCGGTTCCAGACTGAAGCGCCTAGAACCACTCTGCCACTGCGGCCGGCTCAAACTTAGTGACACATGGGTAATGGTAATGTAAGCATGTTCCCTGAATTCTTATCTTGTTTAATATCACACTATCAGTTCTCGGAGGAAAACAGGCAGTGGACCGAGAAAGGAGTATGGTATACAATAGATCAGTTCCTACAAATTCCCCAATCAAAACCACTCTTTCTCACCTATCATATTCGAGATTTCAGTCTAGAAAGTCAGTGTGGGATCTCAACAGTACCCACCGACCTCCTTCTTGCCATTTACAACAGTGCTGGGGATCTAATAGCGCATCGTTTGCTGGGAACTTTACTGCTTACGGGCGTGAAATCAACATGAAGAAGTCTGGAGCTACCTCAATCGCATCAGGGCCGAGCATGTAAAATGCAAAGCCTTCCTTTACGAATGGGAGATGGCACACAGCCCTGAATACGGAATTATTTGTGAATGGCTAATAAAAGGTGTTCATGGGCACTGGAGGGCCATCATGATATGCTCTCAAAAGGCTATTCCGTGGTTAAGGTCCCTGGACGTAGAACCTTCAAATTAATCTCTGTAAATGCACATGCTATAATTTGCCATAATTTTGCTATACTTTTCCACTAGTTCGTAAATTTTTTCCTTTGTTTGTTTTATATCTTATTTCCTTCTTGCTTTTTTCTGTAGTTTTGCATACTGTGTATAAATAAGTACCGGCAATCTGTAAAATGGTCTTTGCGTATGCACGTAGATATTATTACTTTTGTGCAGCCTGTGATACAGTCTACATCAGGGGAATGTTTAAATTTCTTTCTAATGACTTTCTCAACTACGTACCTTGAGACTTCGTAACAAATACCTCCTCCATGGCTACTCGGTGAATGTTTTTGTGCCTACCAGCTCTAGAATTCTGATTCACCACACATGCATCCATGAAAAGAAAGAAGGTTGTCATCTACCGTAAGCTTTGGCGGCCATTTCCTAATCTTCAAGCGCTAATACACTACAGACCATTAAAACTGCTACACCACGAAGATGACGTGCTACAGACGCTAAATTTAACCGACAGGAAGAAGATGCTGTGATATGCAAATGATTAGCTTTCCAGAGCATTCACACAACGTTGGCGCCGGTGATGACACCTACAACGTGCTGACGTGAGGAAAGTTTCCAACCGATTTCTCATACACAATCAGCAGCTGACCAGCGTTGCCTGGTGAAACGTTGTTGTGATGCCTCGTGTAAGGAGGAGAAATGCCTACCATCACGTTTCCAACTTTGATGAAGGTCGGATTTCGGTTTATGGTATCGCAACACTGCTGCTCGCGTTGGTCGAGATCCAATGACTGTTAGAAGAACATGGAATCGGTGGGTTCAGGAAGGAATTACAGAATGCCGTGCTGGATCCCAACGGCCTCGTATCACTAGCAGTCGAGATGACAGGCATCTTATCCGCATGGCTGTAACGGATCGTGCAGCCACGTCTCGATCCCTGAGTCAACAGATGGGGACGTTTGCAAGACAACAACCATCTGCACGAACAGTTCGACGACATTTGCAGCAGCATGAACTGTGGAGACCATGGCTGCGGTTACCCTTGACGCCGCATCACAGACAGGAGTGCCTGCGATGGTGTACTCAACGACGAACCTGGGTCCACGAATGGCAAAACGTCATTTTTCCGGATGAATCTAGTTTCTGTCTACAGCATCGTGATGGTCGCATCCGTGTTTGTCGACATCGCGGTGAACGCACATTGGAAGCGTATATTCGTCACTGCCATACTGGCGTATCACCCGGCGTGATGGTATGGGGTGCCATTGGTTACACGTCTCGGTCACCTCTTGTTCGCATTGACGGCACTTTGAACAGTGGACGTTACGTTTCAGATGTGTTACGACCCTTGGCTCTACCCTTCATTCGATCCATACGAAACCCTACATTTCAGCAGGATAATGCACGACCGGATGTTGCAGGTCCTGTACGGGTCTTTCTGGATACAGAAAATGTTCGACTGCTGCCCTGGCCAGCACATTCTCCAGATCTGTCACCAATTGAAAACGTCTGGTCAATGGTGGCCGAGCAATTGGCTCGTCACAATACGCCAGTCACTGCTCTTGATGAACTGTGATATTGTATTGAAGCTGCATGGGCAGCTGTACCTGTACACGCCATCCAAGCTCTGTTTGACTCAATGCCTAGGCGTATCAATGCCATTATTACGGCCAGAGGTGGTTGTTCTGGGTACTGATTTCTCAGGATCTATGCACCCAAATTGCGTGAAAATGTAATCACATGTCAGTTCTAGTATAATATATTTTTCCAATGAATACCCGCTTATCATCTGCATTTCTTCTTGGTGTAGCAATTTTAATGGCCAGTAGCGTATGTTCGTCGGTTACCAATTTCCAAGCGTAAATAAATCTGTGCTTGCAAGCCTTGAGCAGAGATAATTGGTTTTAACCTTGTGGCTAGTCAGTGTCCCCCCTCCCCTCTTTCATCAAAAATAATCCAGCTGTTAGGCGCACGTACTTATTCTCCTACACTGAATAACTATCTATTAGTGCTGTCTACTTCAATTTGAACAACTGTAAAACCTTCCTCATAGTTTCTAAATAACTTTGAAAGACTCCCATCGTGTGTGAGCTCTTATCTAAGATGGAAAACTAATCTCCAGAGTCATTGTTAGATGTAGGTGCTGGCCGTGCATCCCTGCTGTAGCAGACCTGACTCACGAGCGTGCTCTTTAGTCGCCTGTGTGGCGATGGACAAGACAAGGCTGCAATACTTCGAATGGATAAGTCGGCCCAGCTGGGAGATAACGTCATGAACAGAGTATACATGGGGATTCTGGGAAGTTCGTGGCTTTATGAAGAAAAATACAGTTATAAAAAAAATGGCTCTGAGCACTATGGGACTTAACATCTATGGTCATCAGTCCCCTAGAACTTAGAACTACTTAAACCTAACTAACTTAAGGACGTCACACAACACCCAGCCATCACGAGGCAGAGAAAATCCCTGACCCCGCCGGGGATCGAATCCGGGAACCCGGACGTGGGAAGCGAGAACGCTACCGCACGACCACGAGATGCGGGCAATACAGTTATATGTTTGAAAAAAAAATTATTTGCTCATATTATCTCGTGAGCTCAACACATCTGTGGTGACTATGATCGAGCTTCATTAACTCATGCAAACGAATTCGATTGCGCAGCAAATCACTTATCTGGTGTCTTTCTGGCTTCCTTAGTATTCATTCGAGATGTTTATTGAGATTCGGGACCAGATAATAGTCTGAGTTGGCGTAATCAGGTGAATATGGTGGATGTTTGAGGATCTGAAAGAGAATACCTGCGAATTTTTGGTGCTTGATGCCCGCCTTGTGAGGAGGAGAATTATCTTTCGCAAACAAGATTGTCAGCTTTGTTCGACGTTTGGACAGCAATTTATGCTACATTTAGTCGATAAGGTAACGCCGTTTTCACCGTGATGGTTTTACCATGTTGTAAGCAGTCAATAAATAGGATTCCATCTTTATCCCGGAAGATGGAAGCGAGCTATTAGTCTGCTGATCCTTGCGTTTTGTATAACTCTGGACGTGGAGAACCCCTCTGTCTCCCATCTTTGGAGTGTTCTTTGGTCTCTGGATCATAAGTGTGTAGCCATGTTCCATCCATGGTGACGAGACGATGTTAAATTCCCACAGGATCCCTACGTAATTGCACGAAAATGGCCTGCGAAGCAACCATTCATTCACCCATTTTGTCTTCATTGAAACATTGGAGAACACATTTGGCTGCGAGCTTTCTCATGTCAAAAATTACATGAATTACGTGACCTACACTTTCTCGGGATTCGCTCAGGGTCTCTCCTTGCTTTTTAGTGGGTGGCTATCCTCCGATCATCCAGTATCGTGGAATGAACAGCACTCACGGTTTCCAGAACTATGAGTTGGCCTTTCGGGACTCTCTACATCTTGTTTGAAATGCAGCAACCCAGTTCTTGAAACCAGACTGGCAAGGGCAATTACCATCTAATGTACGAGACGTATCAACATAAATTAGTTTGACAGTGTTGTCTTTTAAATAAAACTACTTAATCACAGAGCGACTCTCTTACGTTGTGAATTCTTTATTTCATTGCTCCATGTTCATTTAGAACCTGCACAGAAATGTAATAACGAATGCTAATCCAACGCAGTTACTGTGACATATAATGTAAAGACGAAAGGTTAATCCCAACACATCACAATCTACGTCAGTCTTAACTAGGAAAAGCCAAGGACTTACCGAAGTAAGAGGCCTTTTTTCTTATCGGTTTCTACAAAGCTCAACATCATTACTATTCGCTCTCATGAGTCGATTAAATGTCGGGGACGCGAAAGTGGCTAAATGTTGTGGATGTCGCTAACTCATAGCAAGTTGCCTGATTACGGCACGGGCCACACGGAGTGACCGCACGGTTTGAGGCGTCATGTCACGGACTGCGCGGCCCCTACCGTCAGATGTTCGAGTCCTCCCTCGGGCATGGGTGTGCGTGTTGTTCTTAGCATAAGTTAGTTTAAGTAGTGTGTAAGTCTAGGGACCGATGACCTAAGCAGTTTGGTCCCTTAGTAATTAACACACATTTGAACATTTGATTACGGCACCGATTTACCATACATCATGATCGTCTCACTACTTCACAAACATCTTTTACAGTAGGCATAGGGGTTTATTTATCACTTACCTGTCATAACGTATGCGTGTGGAATAGTCCAGCAACGCTATAATTCAATCATATGAGGTCCGGTTTATCGGGGAATGTAGGACTAAACGGGAAATAAAATCGGATTCACACGCTTGTCTTACACTAGGGATGCCTGCAACTGTTAACCTATAGCTTTCTGGCTGAAAAGGGATGGAACGTATTCAAGAACCTTGATTGCACTGCTGAACAACAGGGAGAAATGCATTAGTGTGCCTCTTGAACTCATGGGTACTACAAGGATGTGGCAACCCCTAAATATTGCAGTGAATCGCAGAAAGACCAACGGCGCGATGACGGTAGAGGATACTGAAACTGAATCAATAAAGCGTATTGCATATAAACAAAGTTCACTGCTGTACGATTACGATACTGGTAATAAAGCCCTGGAAATATAACTTCTCACAAATATCACGGAGCACGCTAACCATCGGAAGCGACCTACAATGACTACATGGAAATGGCTGTAAGAAAAGCGTACGCCAGGCTAAGATTCATTAGAATAATTTTAAGGAAGTGCCATCCACAACAGCCCGGCGGTGTGGCTGAGCGTTTCTAGGCGCTTCAGTCTGGAACCGCGCGACCGCTACGGTCGCAGGTTTGAATCCTGCCTCGGGCATGGATGTGTGTGATGTCCTTAGATTAATTAGGTTTAAGTAGTTCTAAGTTCTAGGGGACTGATGACCTCAGATGTTAAGTCCCATAGTGCTCAGAGCCATTTGAACCATTTGAACCATCCACAACAGGAGAGCCTAACAGAATACTCGATCAACTCATTGCTCGTCATGTATAAATGCGTATTTGACGATCAGCTGCTTTTTTTATTTAAAATTCAAATATCGACCATTTTCAGTCACAGACCATCTTCACAGACTGCGGTTAAGACATCACGGTTAAAACATCACATCTGTCATTAAATGTTGCTGTGCTTGCGCACCTCATTGGCATGGATGCCTTCCAAAGTCCCGGCATGCCATGCTCTACGTATGAAACGTGGCCATTATCGATGTAATGACAGATATGATGTTGTGGCTTAAACTGTTTTAACTCTGATCCGCAAAGATCGTCTGTGACTGAAACTGGTCGATATTTGGGTTTTAAATAAAAAAGCAGCGTTGGTCAAAGATGCACATTATACATTACGTGATGGCTCCTGATAGTCACCTTCCAAAAATGATCATTGCTAGTCAGCCTGTAACGCCTGCCGGGTGTGATTAGTTCAAGAGACAGTTTCGTCACGAGATCGTTTACTCGGAGTGATACCGTTACGGAGAAGCTGAACAAGCTCCAGCAGCAGACGCAGCAAGAGAGGTGTCGCGCATTACAGATAGGCTGACTATTCATATACAGAGAGACTATGTTCTGTTAAAAGTGGAGTAGTGTATTATTGTCTCCTACATATGTCCAGCCAAGAGATCACAGCGAAAAAGCCCGTGAAATTTTAGCTACTACAATATTCTTCCCATGTGTCAATTGCGAATGTACCAGAGAAGGCGCGAACAGATAGTGGAACCAAAAGTACTCTCTGAAACACTCTGTAAGGTGGCTTGTGAATTGAGGATGTGGGTGTGGATGTGTTAAAAGTCGACCTAACAAAGAGAATGTAGCAAGCGACAAAGCAAGTGACAAGCAGAATCCCGCCCGACCCCGCAGTACTTTTCTCTTCTGGAAAATCTCCCAGTGGAACACGTCAGATGCGCGGACTGACAGTTGACAGACCCTAGGCGTTTAGACCGCGCGGCCTCCAAGTGGCGACCCGGCCAGGAGCGGCCAGGTTTGCAGGGCCGGGCGTCGGGCGTGCCCGCAATCGATGGCGGCAGTCTGAGCCGTGGCGTGGCGTGGCGTGGCGTGGCGTGCGCACTGCACCACCTGTTCACGGCCGGCCGTCGGCCCCACTCGCTACTCGCCGCTGCCTGCTCGCTACGCTGCCCTCGCTGGGCTCCGCCCGTGTAGGCAACCCAGCGCAACAGGCCCAACCCAGCTGCGCTGTCGAGACACCCCACGCAATTCTCTAGTGGCTTTCATAACAGAGGCTGTTAGCGCGTGAACTCAGTCATTACAGACACCTAATCGTGACATATTCTACACCTCCATCAAAAATCCGTGAGCTTATACACAGCCCTCATAACACCCGATGTTGTTCAGAATGTTCAAATGTTTGTGAATTCCTAAGGGACCAAACTGCAGAGGTCATCGGTCCCTAGACTTACACACTACTTAAACTAACTTATGCTAAGAACAACACACACACACTCCCATGCCCGACGGTGGACTCGAACCTCCGGCGGGAGGGGCCGCGCAGCCCGTGATATGGCGCCTCAAAGCACACGGCCACTCCGCGCCTCCCGACGTTGTTGACACAATAATATTTTGTCAACATATTGTGCCATAGGACGACGCCAAGAAAGATACAATATTTTTGGGAAATATTTATAATATATTTTGACCCTACCCGACGTATCTGTGTCGGTTTTGGATGCGGACTACACCAACGTGTGACTGTGGAGCAGTGCAGGGCACTCCAGACCATGTGGTGTATGAGTGCCCCCTCTTCGACGATGTTGCACAACAGTTTAGAGAACAATTACCCAACAGCGACACGCACCACGTGCTCAGGCAAGAGGTCACATTTAATGTCTTGAACAAACTATGAGATGCGATTTCAAGTAAAGTCCTCAGAGAATAATTGAGAAACAGTTAAAAGAATAAACAACACCAGACTTAGACTCCGTACACCTTCCCTGTTCCGCCGGGACATGGACTTGGCCAGCCGCCTCACGGCTGGAATCCGCCATGTTTTTGGATTAGGAGGGGGGGTTGTACATCATCACCAGTCTTGACAACGCACCGATCACGACAGTAGAGATAGAGATAGACTAGTTGTAGGATTAGAAATAGGAATAAAGACTAGTATAGAACTGCAGCGAAAAGGTAAAGGACCAGCCCAGTGCCAGGGGCTCTCCCACTGGGGTTAGCTCGGTGGGAAAGGCCAGCAAAATTAGGTTTGTTTCTACTGGCACACCTGTGACGCTGCAGGTAGAGTAATCACAGTAACATACCAAAAGTAGTATTCTAGTCTGTTGTAGAGGAAGATATAATCCAATCATCATGAACAACACGTATAATAAACGACAGCAGATTAGTCCACATAGTGGTGAAAGAATTGTAGTATTAACCTGTAGTGTTAGAAATTAAAGTTGCAGAATTGTCAATTGTTAATAGTTGGAATTATGACCTACTACTGTATTTAGGTAGTAGATTAACATATATAATTATAGTGACTCAATAAAGAATTTTTTTTTAAATTTTATACTCAGGATAGGTTAGTTATAAGTAAGCCTTAAAAGCGAACATGTCCGCGCTCGACGATCTGAAACTCTCGTATATAGTCATTGAATTGCTTTTCTTCCTAAACACAATCAGCAGAAAGAGCTGAAACTCCGAGAATATTTTAATGGGCCAGGGGTTCTTTCATGGCAGAATGGATTTGTAACCGCAACAACTTATTATAAATTAAAGAAATGAATTGTATAATTTATCTATAATGTAACTTCCGTTGGAAACAAAATAAATGAATTCTGCTGACTGAAAATTTGTAGAATCTTATGTACATACTGTGGCAACTTTTGCAAGGAAAATGAAACACGTGTTTGCTCATTGGACATTGTAAATTCTGAGAACAGCTACAATAAGCATGTCTGCGTGCTGTAATTACACCATGATCTTCAGTTTCCTCTTCTATTGTGGACAATGATGTATCTGGCGTTTATTAATCAATGAGGAACTTCATTTCTTCAAATCACCAGACGGTCCTTGCTATACATCAGCTGATCATTTGTCATTTGTCTTTGTCAGTGCTTTGAAGAAATTCGTTCGGGGCGAACTGACGTGTGCAACACATTACCAACCTTACATGACACAATATATCACACTATAATTGAATGAGAGTCAATATTTTTCAAGCTATATGATCTTCCTCTATATATTGTGCAAACCGCCAAGACTGATCTCAGACGGTGAATATTATTTTTAAATACTCATTATTATGCAATAAGTATTGGCCGGCCGCGGTGGCCGAGCGGTTCTGGGCGCTTCAGTCTGGAACCGCGCGATTGCTATGGTCGCAGGTTCGAATCCTGCCTCGGGCATGGATGTGTGTTATGTTCTTAGGTGTGTGAAATCTTATGGGACTTAACTGCTAAGGTCATCAGTCCCTAAGCTTACACACTACTTAACCTAAATTATCCTAAGGACAAACACACACACCCATGCCCGAGGGAGGACTCGAACCTCCACCGGGACCAGCCGCACAGTCCATGACTGCAGCGCCTGAGACCGCTCGGCTAATCCCGCGCGGCTTAGGTTAGTTAGGTGTAAGTAGTTCTAAGGGACTGATGACCTCAGGTGTTAATTCACATAGTGCTCACAGCTCACAGTGGCCGTGCGGTTAAAGGCGCTGCAGTCTGGAACCGCAAGACCGCTACGGTCGCAGGTTCGAATCCTGCCTCGGGCATGGATGTGTGTGATGTCCTTAGGTTAGTTAGGTTTAACTAGTTCTAAGTTCTAGGGGACTAATGACCTCAGCAGTTGAGTCCCATAGTGCTCAGAGCCATTTGAACCATTTTGAACCAATAAGTATTGAGTGTATGAGGGACCCTTATGAGGACATCAAATGGATTGAACACATAAGCTTATTGATACGACGATATCAGGTATGTGGCGCTCAGCGAGCACCGAGCAAATGCTCGTCGAATACCAAGTAGTGGGGATGTCCCGTCAGCTGTTCGCTATGGTTCCATGTGTTGGGGTAGTTCTTACCCACACCATGTCGGTCTATTATGACACATCACAGTGCACTGGTATTCGTCTAGACCGTGTACTGTGCTATGCCAGTTTCACCTACACAGAGCGGCGTATCGGGTCGTGACGCTAATCTGTATACTGGCAATAGTCTTGCGTTCAAGACTATACTCACCTCGCCCCAGTACTAACATAAATAGTTAAGTTTTAGTCCAGGTAGCTTTACTGAGTGAATGTTATAGGAACAAACTACGCATCCGACTAAAACAGAAGTACACAGGTTACAGGTCCCTACTACAGTGTACACACTTTGTCAATACTACACTCGTCAATGGTGTTGCACTGCGTTAAAGCGGTGGAGGGCCATCGCACATTACAGCAGCAGTCTAGCGCGTTTCTTCCTGCACCACCTGAACACCAGTAAGCTTTATCCACGCTATTGCGGCGTCAATTAACCGATTCCTCCACGTATTCGATCGTAGCAAAAATCTCTCCAGCGCTACGAGCCGAAATAAACTCAAATCGATTAGCTTAACGTACCCTACTTTCTCTCGCAAAACAACATAAACTGAGGCAGATACACTGGTAACCACTAAGTTCTGATCGACAACACCAACCGAATACCAACTCAATAATTCAATGTACCCTTTTGACGATACTCTCACACAATTTAGTAGAAGCGATCCCACCTAGTTCTGCGACCTGTTGTCTTTCCCAGTAATTGTTAGACATTTTAATTAATTAGAACTTGCACCTACCAGCTCTAGGGCAGGCTTTCCTAACAAGACTCAAATCAGAACTGAACTTCTAAATCCCAGAATCCAAAGGAGAACTTATTTAGACAATCACTTAGCAATTCCATTGCTTTAAACAATTAAATGTTGGCCTTTGTGTCGTTGTACAGCGGCCAGCTCGATGTCATTCTGTCTCTGGCTCGGACAGATGATGTCTGCTGCTACCGGCGCGAGGAGACACTTTGCCGCAACTTACTCTTTCTATCAAGTGCGGTCGAAATTTCGCTTTTCTACACGAGCTGCGCACATAGAGACTTTAGTTACACAACATACAAGCATTTATAACCGTTCATCACGTTTTTAATACGAGCCAACCGCGAAGTTAATATGTTGAAGCAAATCAAAGTCCGTGACGGCACCCAAAAACTTTCGTCCCGTCACAACCTGCCTATCAACGCAGACCACAATTCGGTTCTGCTTGCAAGAGTTCATGGAGCGGCACTCAGTCATCAACCCAATTATTCCTTACAGCATTCACTCTCGTGAGAGCGTAACTTTTATACATTTATGCAACAAATTAAATTAATCTTCATTTGTATTTTACTGTCGTTATTTTCTTTCAATAGTAATGATTCTGACTTTGGAAATTACCATTAGTCGCTCTTAATTTGAGTGGTTCATATTTACCACTAACCTATTTCTACATCTACATGTACACTTTGCAGCCCACGTATACTGTTGTATTCCACTCGCATATAGCTCCAGGAAAAATGTACGTTCGACATCCCTCCGTGCCATGACTTGTCGTAAACAATTCAAAAAAAAAAGACAGTAACAAAGAATTTCTTATCACGAAACTGCCTGTCTGCAGAATTTCCATCATCCTTGTACTGTTAGTTATTGTTATTGTTAACATAGTTTAATTCTTCATTAGACATTCTGCAGGTTTATTCAATTTTCCTGACGGTTCTGTTAGTAAGTGTGTCATTAGGTTTGTGTCACTTCACCTACAGCAACAGATTTCAATAGAATACCCAAATCTACATAAAATGGTAGTTTAAACGATAAATTCATGTTGAAAAATCAGGTCATAAACAGAAATTTACCTTTAACTGGTTAATACTTATGTTTCTCTACTTTAATTAAGTGGCAACACCCCCGGTCTGCTTCTTCTCGGTTTCTTCTTCTTCCTCGACCTACTGCCACAGGGCAGTACTAAAGAAACAGCTGAACTAACACGGGGCTCTCGCTTTCTATTCCCTGTACTGAAGGAATTCGTCGTTTCCCAGGAGACTCGGTGCACGGCTGTGTGTACAAGCTAATCCAAGGCACCCGCCAGCTGTGCGAACCCATCGATACTTCGGTGAGCGCCCCGCTTGTGAGGAATTCGTCGAGAGCTTGCTCGCTGCTTGCCGAATCCATCTCTGGCCCCGGCTTCAGGCAGAGCTCGTGGTAAGTCTTCGCCGAATCCCTCATGTCTGGCGCCGCCTTTAGGTAAAGCTGGCGGTAGTAGCCGGTTCATTGCCAGGATTCTAGGAAAAATTCAGACTGTGTTCGAAAAAAATTCCTTACAAACTGCTAGTGTCCTCTATCCTTCAACACTGCTCCAGTGAGCGAGACGCATAGCAGATTGGTCTAGTACGGGAAATTCAAAGAAATAAATATAGTCACAGCTTTGTTTCACTTGCGTAAATGCTGAAAAAAATAAATCAGCAGATGATTGCAGGTAGATGTCAACTATTTCACGAATCATTATTTACAGATTTTCAAGAGCCAATATTAGATGACGATTATACTACAGCCTCCGAGTACAGAACCCAGATGGATATCGGTGAACAGCGTGCGCACATATGCATTTTATTAGCCATTCTTCCCTCGCTCCGTACGTGAATCAAACGAATGTGCTACGATGGCAAGCACTTCCCGTCTTGCACTTCAGAATGATTTGCCGAATTTGGTTGCAAATCTAAGCGTAAACTGTTACGATATTTTAACTACAACATACATCTGAAGCTTCGATAAATTAATTTGAGCTGTCTGAACAATATTCATCGAGTAACAACTACAATTACCTTTCCCCTCTTCCGCTCTGTGGAAACAACCTGCTTTAATAAGAAGCGTTTATACGACTTTCGACACGGTTTTTGTTACTATTGTTCTAAACTTGATACGTCCATTAGTTCCGCTAGAAACCGTTTCCGTCGGAACTAACGCAGTTACTTCTCTTACAATGAATTTGAACATTTAACAGAATCATTTAGAGAAGGGACAGCAATACTCATTTTTTAGTAGAAGAAATTCAAATTATAGGAATCCTAAATTCAATTGTTCCGAACCTGGGAGTATTTACTCCTGTGGGGTAAAAAGAATTATGTTAAGGTATCCAAACAAAGGGGTTCAGTTGTGTTTCAGTCACTAAACTAAATTACATTCAAAACATCATTACCGTCAATATTACTTCGTAAGACTGTAACACAGATTATATAAGATGCCAATAATTTCTTTAAATACTAGAACTAACGCGTGGCACAAAGTGGTGGTGGAAACAACTAGTGAAAGCACTGTATGAACATCATATTCCTCCCACAGTCCACCCACTACATGCATACTTTCTACTTTCACCATCCATGTATGGCCGTAAAACTATGACATATACATCACGTATGCTTAAATATCTCATGAAACACAGCTCATTCCAATTGTATCTAGCTCCAGTAATAGGCCATAAATTGCCTCATTATTCACTTCACAACACTAAACGAACTAACTGACAGCACAACATAGCCGGCCGCTCTAAGGCGCTGCAGTCATGGACTGTGCGGCTGGTCCCGGCGGAGGTTCGAGTCCTCCCTCGGGCATGGGTGTGTGTGTTGTCCTTAGGATAATATAGGTTAAGTAGTGTGTAAGCTTAGGGACTAACGACCTTAATGGTTAAGTCCCATAAGATTTCACACACATTTTTTAACACCACAACACAACAGAAACTATATAATGCCAAATGTACTGCTGCAGGATCTACGCTGTATTATTATCATTATTGCTAGTGGCAGAAGTCGAACACAAAGCATTGGGAACGTGAAGTCATCAGACTTTGCCAGGCCGAAGTAAGGAGTCCAGTAATCATGTGAGTTACAAACGGTAGGCCAAAGTATAGTGAACAGATATCAAGTCGGTTGGTTTTAAACGAGTTCCAGAGTGTAGGTGAGTCATGTGTCACTAGGGAGAGGTGAAGAGGAATCAAGTTTTGTAACTGACCATGTGGCAAGATCACATGGACAGTTACCCTGCTGGAAGATCCAATCGCCCTCGGGGCAAGGTAATGAGCATGAAGTAATACAAGTGGTTCACAATAATGTTCGCTCACTCCTTGGCTACTACCACAGGTCCCACGGAAGCCCAGGTGAATGTCACTCATAGTGTAATACTGACCCCACCAGCGTATTTCCATGGAGCCGTGCATGTTTCAAGCAGCCGATTGCCTGAATGATGGAGTATGTACACATGTTCATCGACTTCTTGTCGTGATTAAATAGACCAGGAGACTCATTTTCATTAATCGGTGGCCCAGTCTAAATGATCCCTTGGCCGCTGCCCATGATGCTATCCTAGGGATTTTCTGCTGCTCAAGCCCATTGTTTAACAATGTGCACTGCACAGTGTGCTTTGAAACTCCTGTGACTGCACCAGAATTCTGCTCAGTCGACAGATCTGCTACAAATTGCAGGCTATCCTAGATTATAGATCGGTCAAGCTTCCAAACTTCACTTTCTCTAATGAAGTGTGGGTGCCCAATTTTGTATCACCGATTCATGGTTTGGCCATAATTCAGAAACTTTTCACAGATGCTCACAACAATAGCACGCAAAGAGCTGACTTGCTTGAGTTTCCAAAATGTTCTCAGGCGGAGGGCTATAACAAACTGCCCTTTGTCAAAGTTCCTTATATCTGTGGACATGGTGCAGACCTGTCATCGCTAGAATGACTCCCAGTTCGTCTCTGCTCTACGTATACAGGGTTAACCGTTATAAGTGCACATATTTTTGTATGTGGTATTTTACATAAACACAAATTAGTGTGATGGTTGCCCCACATATTTGGATGTATTAACGTACCTACAAACATATGACTTGTAACACCTATTGTTTTTAGTCCGTCAATGAATTGAATACTTATGTAATGTTGTTCAGCGATCCACCCTCACTCGCCAATGGAAATAGCTGCACTTTACCCGTACACCCTGTATACTCTAATTAACCGGGTCACACCCCTGTAGCGCCACCAGACACCATCCAGTCTGCTGGGGGATTTGGTTGTTGTAATGTTATGGATCACCTCTATAGGGGAGACACCGTTTCTGTGCAGGCTTACCACATAAACAAGTGCAGGAATCGTCTCTAAAATGTCGAGCCTGACCTTAGGATAGATCTGGCTAAAATGAATAGCTTTTCCTTATTCTCGTCCTGCTTTCCTGTACTTACCTGTTGACGTTTCAAACCTCATCTTCCTCACTTTCCCCAGGTCATATTTCTCTTCCTTCACCCCCCGCGTCTGACGACTGTTGCCAACCGTGCTTCATAAGCCAGTCACCCGGAAGCATACCTACTGCGTGCAGCCGACCAGGCATAACAACGCAGCGCCGCGTGCGTCGGCACGCGTCGCTAAGTAACGACGCCATTACGGCTGAGCTGTTGGCCGCGCGGACCGTCGCTGGAATATAATAGCCGTCTCCTAATGAGCACGCCAGCTCCCTCCATCCTCTGCAGACTGGGCCACACTGTGGTACAGGACTACTGTTCCAGGATTTCCTTTACTGTCGCAGCATCATAAAAATCTGCTTGCGTCAACTACCTTTCGAGGCCCACAGTATCGTCACTCGTACAATGTCGGAAAAAATTAGTACACCCTTTTTCACTCAGGATTTATTGTTGCAAGAGTACACACGGAGTACATTAAATGATCAGAAGAGGTTCTAAGGTACCGGGTACCGACCCAAGCGGAAACACCCATATTACACTACTGGCCACTAAAATTGATACACCAAGAAGAAACACAGATGATAAACAGGTATTCATTCGACAAATATATATTACTAGAACTGACATGTGATTACGTTTTCACGCAGTTTGGGTGCATAGATCCTGAGAAATCAGTACTCAGAACAACCACTTTTGGCAATAATAATGACCTAGATACGCCTGGGCATTGAGTCAAACAGAGCATGGATGGCGTGTACAGGTACAGCTGCCCATGCAGCTTCAACACGATACCACAGTTCATCAAGAGTAGTGACTGGCGTAGTGTGACGAGCCAGTTGCTAGTCCACCATTGACCAGACGTTTTCAATTGGTCAGACATCTCGAGAATGTGCTGGCCAGGGCAGCAGTCGAACATTTTCTGTATCCAGAAAGGCCCGTACAGGACCTGCAACATGCCGTCGTGCATTATCCTGCTGAAATTTAGGGTTTGACAGGGATCGAATGAAGGGTAGAGCCACAGGTCATACATCTGAAATGTGACGTCCGCTGTTGAAAGTGCCGTCAATGCCAACAAGAAGTGACCGAGAAGTGTAACCAATGGCACCCCATACCATCACGCCGGGTGATACGGCAGTATGGCGATGACGAATACATGCTTCCAATGTGCGCTCACCGCGATGTCGCCAAACACGGATGCGACCATCATGATGCTGTAAATAGAACCTGGATTCATCCGGAAAAATGACGTTTTGCCATTCGTCCACCCAGGTTCGTCGTTGAGTACACCATCGCAGGCGCTCCTGTCTGTGATGCAACCTCAGGGGCAACCGCAGCCATGGTCTCCGAGCTGATAGTCCATGCTGCTGCAAACGTCGTCGAACTGTTCGTGCAGATCGTTGTTGTCTTGCAAACGTCCCCATCTGTTGACTCAGGGATCTAGTTGTGGCTGCACGATCCGTTATAGCCATGCGGATAAGATGCCTGTCATCTCGACTGCTAGTGATACGAGGCCGTTGGGATCCATCACGGCGTTCCGTATTACCCTCCTGAACCCACCGATTCCATATTCTGCTAACTGTTTCAGGATTTCCTTTACTGTAGCAGCATCATAAAAATCTCCTTGCATCAACTACACTACTGGCCATTAAAATAGCTACACCAAAAAGAAATGCAGATGATAAACTGGTATTGGACGAACATATTATACTAGAACTGACATGGCATTACATTTTCACTCAGTTTGGGCGCATAGACCATGAGAAATCAGTACCCAGAACAACCACATCTGGCCGTAAGAACGGCCTTGATACGCCTCGACCAACGCGAGCAGGAATGTCGCGATACGATAAACCGCAATCGCGATAGGCTACAATCCGACCTTTATCAAAGTCGGAAACGTGATGGTACGCATTTCTACTCCTTACACGAGGCATCACAACAACGTTTCACCAGGCAACGCCGGTCAACTGCTGTTTGTGTACGAGAAATTGGACGGGAACGTTCCTCGTGTCAGGACGTTGTAGGTGTCGCCACCGGCACCAACCTTGTGTGAATGCTCTGAGAAGCTAATCATCCGCATATCACCGCATCTTCTTCCTGTCGGTTAAATTTCGCGTCTGTAGCTCGTCATCTTCATGGTGTAGCAATTTTAATGGCCGGTAGTGTACTTTCCGAGGCCCACAATATTGTCACACGTAAAGTGTCGGTAAAAATTAGTACACACTTTTTCACTCAGGATTTATTTTTGCAGGAGTACACACGGAGTACGTTAAGTGCCTCTAAGGTACGGGGTATGGACCCAAGCGGAAGCACCCATATCAGTATGTCTTGTAGCTTCCACAGGCGGCTTTGCAGGTGGTGACGTACAGATGGCGAAACGCTGCTGTGATTCGTTACGTCACGCCTGCTCGACCTGTTCATGCACCCCTGTAAGAGCTATTGGCTGACGAGTTGCACTAGTCGCTTCTCGTCCCATCATATCCGAGTCGTGCTCGATTGGGGACAAGTCTGGAGATCGTGCTGGCCAGGGAAGTTGCTGCACGTCTTGCAGAGAAGATTGAGTTTCGCTCGCATCTCGTGGTCGTGCGGTAGCGTTCTCGCTTCCCACGCCCGGGTTCCCGGGTTCGATTCCCGGCGGGGTCAGGGATTTTCTCTGCCTTGTGATGGCTGGGTGTTGTGTGATGTCCTTAGGTTAGTTAGGTTTAAGTAGTTCTAAGTTCTAGGGGACTGATGACCTAAGATGTTAAGTCCCATAGTGCTCAGAGCCATTTGAACCATTTGATTGAGTTTCACGGGCAATGTGAGAGCCAGCATTATGCTGTTGCAACAACACGTCACATCCTTGTTGGAAGAATGGCAAAAGAACGGTTCTAACAACATTCAGCGTGAACTGTTTTCTGGTTATCGACCCCTCCAGAATCACCAAAGGTTAACGAGAGTTGTGGCTTATCTCACCCCAGACCGAAGATCTGGGATGAGACCAGTGTGTCTTGGACGAACGCACTCTACAAGAAAGCCCTCACCGGGTCAGTATCACACACGAAAACGACCATAAATTGCGTACTGAAGGCTACGACTCGCCATTCCATCTTCAAAGTGATCCTCTGACCGTCCCAGTCGAGCGCTGCAAGTCATGTTGTGGCGTCAATGGAAGACAGGCTAGAAATGTGCATGCCCGTAATCCTACTGAAATTGTGACGTGGGAATTCTCCGAAAGGACCAGCCCTCCATTCAGAAGGCTCTTTCATACTGCCCAGTAGATTGTAGAAAGGAAAAGTGTATCCTCGTGGAATGGTTGCTTGCTTTCTTCACACGTTTGCACGAAACGGAGCAATTATTATTAGAGAGTACACACAGAGGGCTCTCTAGTACCTATGCCACTACGCTACTTGTTGACGGACGATACTAGAACCATTATCAGTACATCTACACTCCTGGAAATTGAAATAAGAACACCGTGAATTCATTGTCCCAGGAAGGGGAAACTTTATTGACACATTCCTGGGGTCAGATACATCACATGATCACACTGACAGAACCACAGGCACATAGACACAGGCAACAGAGCATGCACAATGTCGGCACTAGTATAGTGTATATCCACCTTTCGCAGCAATGCAGGCTGCTATTCTCCCATGGAGACGATCGTAGAGATGCTGGATGTAGTCCTGTGGAACGGCTTGCCATGCCATTTCCACCTGGCGCCTCAGTTGGACCAGCGTTCGTGCTGGACGTGCAGACCGCGTGAGACGACGCTTCATCCAGTCCCAAACATGCTCAATGGGGGACAGATCCGGAGATCTTGCTGGCCAGGGTAGTTGACTTACACCTTCTAGAGCACGTTGGGTGGCACGGGATACACGCGGACGTGCATTGTGCTGTTGGAACAGCAAGTTCCCTTGCCGGTCTAGGAATGGTAGAACGATGGGTTCGATGACGGTTTGGATGTACCGTGCACTATTCAGTGTCCCCTCGACGATCACCAGTGGTGTACGACCAGTGTAGGAGATCGCTCCCCACACCATGATACCGGGTGTTGGCCCTGTGTGCCTCGGTCGTATGCAGTCCTGATTGTGGCGCTCACCTGCACGGCGCCAAACACTCATACGACCATCATTGGCACCAAGGCAGAAGCGACTCTCATCGCTGAAGACGACACGTCTCCATTCGTCCCTCCATTCACGCCTGTCGCGACACCACTGGAGGCGGGCTGCACGATGTTGGGGCGTGAGCGGAAGACGGCCTAACGGTGTGCAGGACCGTAGCCCAGCTTCATGGAGACGGTTGCGAATGGCCCTCGCCGATACCCCAGGAGCAACAGTGTCCATAATTTGCTGGGAAGTGGCGGTGCGCTCCCCTACGGCACTGCGTAGGATCCTACGGTCTTGGCGTGCATCCGTGCGTCGCTGCGGTCCGGTCCCAGGTCGACGGGCACGTGCACCTTCCGCCGACCACTGGCGACAACATCGATGTACTGTGGAGACCTCACGCCCCACGTGTTGAGCAATTCGGCGGTACGTTCACCCGGCCTCCCGCATGCCCACTATACGCCCTCGCTCAAAGTCCGTCAACTGCACATACGGTTCACGTCCACACTGTCGCGGCATGCTACCAGTGTTAAAGACTGCGATGGAGCTCCGTATGCCACGGCAAACTGGCTGACACTGACGGCGGCGGTGCACAAATGCTGCGCAGCTAGCGCCATTCGACGGCCAACACCGCGGTTCCTGGTGTGTCCGCTGTGCCGTGCGTGTGATCATTGCTTGTACAGCCCTCTCGCAGTGTCCGGAGCAAGTATGGTGGGTCTGACACACCGGTGTCAATGTGTTCTTTTTTCCATTTCCAGGAGCGTATTTTATCCCGGAGGTAGCATATGCCGTCATCGCATCAAAATTGACATCGCCTTTCCATGTGTACTATCTTTTTCCGAGAGTGTATTTATGTGGGACCTAGAAATTTTGGCTCACAAGTAACCAACAGAACATTATCAGGAAAATGTTGGATACTTGTATAATGACAGGTGCCCTCCGAAGATGAGTACTAGCGCCAATGTAATTTTTCCATGGTACGACGGCTATCCAGAAAGACTCTTCCGTTATCATTTACCACGCAAAATAGAGGGGGAACCAAACAGTCACTCCACTGATTCACGCCGTGGGTAAGTCTACATCTACATCTCCGTCTATATTCCGCAGTGCAGCCCACAGTGTGTGGCCACTGCAATTTCCCAGTGCTGTGTTCTTTTCGCGAATGCCACACGACAAGAAGGATTGTCGGTAAACCTGCGAATTATGACTAATATCACGCATTTTCTCATAGTGGTCATTTCGTGAGACGTATAGGAGAACAAGAAGTATATTTCCTGACTCTCCCAATGCTGTTATCTCTTGAAATTTCAATAGTAAACCTCAGTAGTACAGCTATAATGCCCACAGCACGATTTATGAAGTCATCCGCGTGGGATTATGTCGTAACATGCACAGGGCAGGGAACTCAAAACTGCAAGATGGCGAAACTAGTCCTCACTCTCTCTCTCTCTCTCTCTCTCTCTCTCTCTCTCTCTCTCTCTCATAAGTCATTGTGCTCATTGCTGTGCGGCGTGACCTCATGAACCAAGCATCTCCATCCCGGACGGCCGGCCGGAGTGGCCGTGCGGTTCTAGGCGCTACAGTCTGGAACCGAGCGACCGCTACGGTCGCAGGTTCGAATCCTGCCTCGGGCATGGATGTGTGTGATGTCCTTAGGTTAGTTAGGTTTAATTAGTTCTAAGTTCTAGGCGACTGATGACCTCAGAAGTTAAGTCGCATAGTGCTCTGAGCCATTTGAACCATTCCGGACGGTTGTCAGCTTCTGTTAGTGCCCGCTAAAGAGGTACCGGTGATCTCCTTGTTTTGATCTATCCATCTGCTTGCTGCTCTTCTTCTTGGTCTCGCGCCCTCGATCTTTCCATACAAGATTATTTTTTCTAGATTTTCTCCATTTTTTTCTTACAATATGGCCAAAGAACTGGAGAATGTTTTCGGTGACTCGAAAAGAAAGGCGTTTGGAGATATCGAGTTGTTCTATAATGGACACATTTGTTCTTCTTTCGGTACATTTTATGCGTAGCATCCTACGCCAGCAACAAAGCTCAAACGCATCAACGCGCTGTTTGTCTCTGGCATTGAGTGTCCATGTTTCGCAACCATAAAAGAAGACAGAAGACAATAATGTTTCAACTAGCCGGAACTTTGTGCTATTTGCTATTGCTCTGCTCTGCCAGATCTTGGTGAGCTTCTTCATAGCCACTCAACCTAGAGTGATTCGTCATATCTCATCTTCGCAACTTCCCGTGCTGCAGATGATTGACCCAAGACAGATGAAGGAATGCACGACTTTCAATTCCTTTAAGCGACCTGTGAGCTGGATCTGTTCTTCTCGATCAATTCCTAGTGGGAAATAAAAATAGAAAAATTACAACACTGCAGAACTACACAAGTTGTGCTTTCCAACCCCTCCTATGTGATAGTCCAAAATGATACCATGTTCAAAAGTTTCCAAACAATGTGAACGGTGTAAATTGGCAAGATGTTCAAAGGTGTTTGAATGATATGAAATGCATAAACTGGAACCATCTTCAAAAGTATCTGAACTGAATAGTTGGTGCCATGCTGAAAAGAATCAAAAAAAGTTAAATTTCTTTAATTAGTGCCAAGTTAAAAAGCATCTGAACAAACTGAAATGCATAAGTTGGCGCAGTGACCTGACTTATTTATCAAATATATATATAATGATATTGGCTATACTGATGTAACTTACTGTATTTCCACATCTGTATTATTTATCAAAACTTGTAAATATACACATAATTTTTATGTCAACGTTATTTTAAGCACAAAATTCTGTCAAAAATATGTATAGGGTGGAAATTACACTAATCCCACATCAGTACTATTTATCGAAGGTATGTCGGCAACACACGCACACACACAAAATGATTATGTCACTGTTATGTCACTGTCGAAAACGATTGTCAAAAATCCGTAAATATGTTGATTACACTGGTAAAACTTACAATATTTCAACATCTAAAATGTCTGTATTCTTTATGGAAGTACATAATGTTTGAATGATTGCAATTATTGTGTAACTTACAGGTTAAACTCCACTTGATAATGAGCAACGTCGAACATTGCACCACAATTGGTGCAGGGCACAATGTAGCCCGAAATGAAATATTTCAATATTCAAATTTTTGCTGTATAATAGTACAAACAGACTAGCTAAAATAATTTGTCTGCTACTGGAAGAATGCAGTTATTGTGTAACTTTCAAGTTAAGATGCACTTGATGTCTAAAACATGACTTTGGAATCTGATAATTAAGTGCTACAATGCTATTTCAGCTTCTAAATTGATTTTTTTATTGATTTATAACAGTAAAAATGACAGGAGGCTTACTTTACTTGCAGCAAAGCAGCAGTTGTCAACAGTTTCACTTTGGCATAAATGAGGCTTTGTTGCTGGTGACACAAAAATGAATTTTCATTCCTCCACTATAAAAATGTAACTGATAACACTACACTACAGTACAACTTTATCCAGTGATGTCACATTTTATCACACTTGTGTACAACAAAGCATACTAAAAGTGGTAGATTTAGGTGTGATCTTTAAAGTACTGTATTACTTAAATTGAATATTTTCTTAATATGCAAATATATCTCCGAAATACTCCAGATACGGTACGTTCCCTTTTTAATCACAGATAGATCACAGACAATGACGGGCAAAGTTCCTGACTGACCTCTGGTTGTGAAAAAAGATTCGATTTTTACACCTAAATGAAACTGTCTGTATTATTTATCAAAATACATAAAAATTCCTTCCAAAACAGTTCAAAACTCATGTGCAGCTTAATTGTTTTATTAAAATAAAAAACGCACATAGCTCAGATATTGGCACTACTGATTTAACCTACAGGTTAAGATGCATTTGGCAGAATTGCAAACAATGACCTATGTCAGTTTAGCGCCCTCTTGTGGCGTAATGTGTGGCGCCATCCAAGCGCGGTCGAAAGAAACAGATGCGGTCGATACTGCACGGAATGTGTTCCAGCTCTGCTTGTCTACTGTTACAGAGACGTGTTACAACCAGGCCAAAATAGTGACTACCCCACGCTTTCAGCTCGCCCTAAATCCTTGTATGATATTTATCGCTATAACTGTATTTTACATTCACATTACTCAATAGTATAGAGAAATATTGTGGTTGTATACAATCCGTAGAGGCAACTAAAGCACATTTTGTTTGTTTCATCACGTACGCAGCAACAACATCTCTAAATATGTCTCGTGAAATAAAGTAATTATAAATCAGTGACTCTCACCAAGCACTGAATTAATACAATGTACATTACATTCAATTACACTCTTCCCCACAATACAAGTGCTTCACAACGTTAGCTCTTGTTCTAAGGTACATGGAACCATCTATCCCTTAAAATCGGAGAATATATTCATGTCTCTCAAGTGAAAAATAATCCAAAAATTTGCGTTGCAATAACACGATTTTCGTCCTTATTTCTACTACACGTTTTGACGCTCTGCTAACTCACCAGTTGCTCTCGATTCCCTTTTTCCTGGTATCGACTCACTTTAGAAAGTGTATTTCAGCAATGCCCTCTAAAGCAAGAAAATGATTCAAGGAATTAGCCGAATGGGACGGAAATATGTAGATGAGACGAACGTGTACAAACAGCTAAATGATTACGATTTCTGAAAGCTTGGATGATTTATTCAAGAGAGACAACTTCACGCATTGAACAAGTCAATAACGCGTTGATCCACCTCTTGCCCTTATGCAAATCGTTATTCGGCATGGCATTGATTTATAGCGTTGCTGGGTGACCTCCTGAGCGGTATGTGCAAAATTCTGTCCAATTGGCTGCTTAGATCGTCACAATCCAGATTCGCTCACTATGTTTCAACCGTTCTCAGTTGGTGACAGATCAGACTACCTTGCTGGCGAAGATAGGGTTCGGCAAACACGAAGACAAACAGTAAAAACTCTCGCCCTGTGCGGACGGGCATTATCTTGCTGAAATGTAAGCCCAGGATGGTTTGCCCTGAAGGGCAACAAAACGGGACGTAGAATACTGTCGACGTACTGCTGTGCCGTAAGGGTCGGTCGTCTGTTGCCACAGCCCATTAACGTCAAATTTCACTGCACTCTCCGAACGGATATGTTCGTCGTAAGTCCCTCATTGATTTCTGCGGTTGTTTCACGCAGTGTTGCTTGTCGCTTAGCGCGGACAACTCTACTCAATCGCCGCTGCTCTAGGTCGTTAAGTGAAGGCCCTCGGGCACTACGCTATCCGTGGTGAGAGGTAACGCATGACATTTGGTACTCTCAGCACACTTATGACACAGTAGATATGGAAATATTGAATTACCTAACGATTTCTAATACGGATTTTCCTATGCGTCTATCTCAAAGCCGGCCGCGGTGGCCGTGCGGTTCTAGGCGCTCCAGTCCGGAGCCACGCTGTTGCTACGGACGCAGGTTCGAATCCTGTCTCGGGCATGGGTGTATGTGATGTCCTTAGGTTAGTTAGGTTTAAGTAGTTCTACGTTCTAGGGGACTGATGACCACAGCAGTTGAGTCCCATAGTGCTCAGAGCCATTTGAACCGTTTTTTTCTATCTCAAAGTACCATTTGGTGTCTGTTAATTGCCGTCGTGCGGCTGTAATCATGTCGGCAATCTTTTCACATGGACTACGTGAATGCAAATGACAGCTCCGCCAATGCACTGCCTTCTAATACCCTGTGTACGCGATACCGCCGCCATCCATACTTGTCCATATCCCTATCTCATGACTTGTCACCTCAGTGTAGCATTGCTAGTGGTCAAATAAGGCATAAGAGAGAGAAGAATAGACTTGCTAAGGCTTCCAACCAGCCTTATTTAACTTTAGACGCACTGAGCCATCTGGTTACACACACAAAGAAAAAAGCAAATACCATCCGACAATGTGCCGATATACACTACTGGACATTAAAATTGCTACACCAAGAAGAAATGCAGTTGATATACGGCTACTGGACAAATATATTATACTTGAACTGACATGTGATTACAGTTTCACGCAATTTCGAAATCAGTACCCAGAACAACCACCTCTGGCCGTAATAACGGCCTTCATAAAGCTTGGATGGCGTGTACAGCTACAGCTTCCCATGCAGCTTCAACACGATACCACAGTTCATCAAGAGTAGTGACTGGCGTATTGTGACGAGCCAGCTGTTCGGCCACCATTGACCAGACATTTTCAATTGGTGAGAGATCTGCAGAATGTGCTTGCCAGGGCAGCAGTCGAATATTTTCTGTGTCCAGAAAGGCCCGTACAGGACCTGCAACATGCGGTCGTGCATTATCCTACTGAAATGTAGGGTTTCGCAGGGATCGAATGAAGGGTAGACCCACGGGTAACACATCTGAAATGTAACGTCCACTGTTCAAAGTGCCGTCAGTGCGAACGAGAGGTGCCTGAGACGTGTAACCAATGGCACCCCATACCATCACGCCGGGTGATACGCCAGTATGGCGATGACGAATGCACGCTCCCGATGTGCGTTCACCGCGATGTCGCCAAACACGGATGCGACCATCATGATGCTATAAATAGAACCTGGAGTCATCCGGAAAAATGACGTTTTGCCATTCATGCACCCACGTTCGTCGTTGAGTACACCATTCCAGGCACTCCTGTCTGTGATGCAGCGTGAAGGGTAACCGCAGCTACGATCTCCGAGCTGATAGTCCATGCTGCTGCAAACGTCGTCGATTTGTTCGTGCAGACGGTTGTTGTCTTCCTAACGTCCCCATGTGTTGACTCAGGGATCGAGACGTGGCTACGCGATCCGTTACAGCCATGCGGATAAAATGCCTGTCATCTCGACTGCTAGTGATGCGAGGCCGTTGGGATCCAGCACGGCGTTCCGTATTACCCTCCTGAACCCACCGATTCCATATTCTGCTAACAGTCATTGGATCTCGACCAACGCGAGCAGCAATGTCGCGATATGATAAACTGCAATCGCGATAGGCTACAATCCGAACTTTATCCAAGTCGGAAACTTGATGGTACGCATTTCTCCTCCTTACACGAGGCATCACAACAACGTTTCACAAGGCAACGCCGGTGAACTGCTGTTCGTGTATGAGAAATCGGCTGGAAACTTTCCTCATGTCAGGACGTTGGTGTCGTCACCGGCGCCAAACTTGTGTGAATGCTCTGAAAAGCTAATGATTTGCATATCACAGCATCTTCTTCCTGTCGGTTATTTTTCGCGTCTGTAGCACGTCATCCTCGTGGTGTTGCAATTTTAATGGCCAGTAGTGTACATAAAGGCCTTATCACATATTACGTAAATCGTACATACAGTGCACAAACTTTGTAGTAGATGGATAAAGCTTCAGACCTATGCAACCATAGATACGTACATATTTAGGCATTAGCCTTCATCTGCACGGGTTCTTCACCTCCGATTCTCCACATACATTTTTCCGTTAACTTAATGAGAAAAATCTGAATTTCACGAATATATATTAAACATGGAACTACATAGCGATTGTTACCTTTTTGTAGTCGTTTACTTTACTTTTATTGCTTCTGTGAATAGCATAGGCTATCGTATTCTTCCGTGGGCCTACCACATGATATGTCTGCAATAAACTGACATCAAAAGAAAAAAACCATTTGCTTCAGCGTTCCGTAGGGCGAGTTAATTATGCGAGTACTTAAAGTGGAAGCCCCTTGTGGCCTGACTGAGACCTAAGCTTAATCTATCTCCTTCAGCAAGGAACAGGAAAATTATACTGCACCAGATAATATCTCTCCAAAGGGAGCCAAAATGAAGGAAGCAACTTTGTCTTTCGCTTAAATTTCTTTCTCAAATATGTTGAGGGAATGGAAATGGTGGATGAGTTTCAGGAACGAAATGTTGTATTCATGACAGGCCAAAGTGGATGAGGTCGGCAACAGATCTGCTAGAAAGGAAGACCCAAGTTTAACGTTACGTTGGAAGCGAGGGCGCCAGACACGGCATCTAATCGTCCTGAGAATTAAAGTACCGTTAAAAATATAATGATTACATCTTGCAACTAACATGATAATAACGCGCATTAATTAGTAAATCTTTCACACCAACGTGGGCTATTGGTCAGTTTTCGTCTAGTCAATTGACGAAATTGCCCATTTGTATTGGATAACAACCTTATATATCAGAACCACAGTGTCTAAAAAAGTTATATATACAGATCTGTAGAGGACTACGGGACATAAATAGGAGCACTTCTATTATGTGGCTCCAGTGACACAGGTGCATCGCTTATCCACTGTGGCGTCCTTTAAGGCACTGACGCTGGTCTTCCTCAGGTCAGTGTTCACTGTTGTTTTGACTCCGTCGTGTGGAATTTGATTTGCAACAGTCTTACCGCAATGAAGGGTAAGTTTTCATTATGCGACGTCAAGAAACACTTCGGAAGGGCTGGTTGCCCGTTTGGCCAAAACTGCAGCTATTATCCACGAATCATGATGTGGTTCTGAGAGTCTTAGGGAGTCATTAGCACGCAGATGCCCGTTTTCCATTAATGTAAACGGACGACACTTTTAACAGCATCTCTAAAACAGTATACGTCACATGGTACTTTGAACAACGTCTCTGCACATCAACATTATTTAGAGTGCAGGTGTTTGTTCGAAGCTTCAACGTCTACATGTTTTTAACAGATATCATTTGACAACGGACACATACACTGACGATCTGCTTTCCTTCGAAAATTGTTTCCTGTGAGTCACATGAAAATTGATCAACGTGTTTTCGTAACATCAGGAACCACTAGGAGAAAGATATTGTCTAACGTACCTCTGCACCTTTTTCGCTCCAGAGTATCTGCAGCAATTTAACCAATGGGAATACTTCTTACTCCATGGAACTACGAACTGCAGTTGTATTTAAAGCTAGAGTTTGTCCTAAATACCGTGGAAATTTAAGTCTAGAGCCACCCAAATCTATATGAATCTACTTTACTGATAATAGGCAATGTCGAAATAAGGCGTAAGGTCATACCTGATTGTGACAGTTTTAAACACACGTTACATTATTAAAATTCTGCGACTACAGAAAAGCTTTCATATCATTCGTTTTAGGTATGGACGCATGAATCTTCGGATAGCAAATACTTCAACGCGCAAGAAAGGCACGGTAAAGCGTTTCTATTGCTTAATTTCTTGTCAAGCGTACTAAATAGCTGTATCACAATTATTTCCCTCTTCTTGTAACTAATACTTTCGATACGTTCGACAGAAAAAGCTGCGTTGCTATTTTGCAATACCAAAATTAGTGTCTATATCTCGATGGTTAGTACGATTTCGAAAACATATTAAATCGTGGTTTATGTGCTTCTTTTGCTATACGAGGGTCACTCCAAGAGAAATGTGTACTATTTCTTTATGTGTAGATACATCCTTTAGGAACAATATTTTAATTTCTCCACATAATTTCCATCCTTCTCAACTGCCTTACGCCATCTTGGAACCAGCGCCTGTATACCCGCACAGTAAAATTCTGGACCAACCTGTTGGAGCCACTGTTTGGCAGCGTACACAAGGCAGTCATCATCTTCAAACCTTGTTCCACGAAGAGAGTCTTCAGTTTCCCAAGAGATGATAGTCACATGGAACCAGGTCAGGACTGTAAGGCGGGTGTTTCAGTGTTGTTCATTCTAGTTTTATGATCGCTTCCATGGTTTTTTGACTGACATGTGGCCGTGAATTGTCATGCAACAGCAAAACATCCTGCTTTTGCCGATGTGGTCGAACACGACTCAGTTGAGCTTGATGTTTCTTCAGTGTCGCCACATATGTATCAGAATTTATGGTGGTTCCACTTGGCATGATGCTCCAAGCAAGAGTCCTTCGGAATCGAAAAACACCATAGCCATAACTTTTCCAGCAGAAGGTGTGAATTTTTTTTTCTTGGGTGAATTTGCATGATGCCACTCCATTGATTGCCTCTTCGTCTCTGATGAAAAATGATGGAGCCATGTTTCATCACCTGTCACAATTCTTCCAAGAAATTCGTCTCCACCATTCTCGTACTGTTCCAAAAGTTCGCTGCATACCGTTTTTCTTGTTTCTTTGCGAGCCACTGTCACCATCCTGCAAACCCACCTGGCACAAGCCTTTTTAAACGCCAACACTTTCAGTATTCAGTATTCTGCAAACACTCCCTTCCCCTTTCCCAACGTAGCGTGACAATTCGTGCACTGTGATGCGTCTGTCAGCAGTCACCAATTCGCTAACTCTCTGCACATTCTCTAAAGTGTGTGCAGTACGAGGCGTGCCGCTGTGAGAACAATGCTCAATATTGCCGTGCCCGCTTTCATCACATAACCTGCTTGCCCACCAACTAACTGTACTGCGATCGTCAGCAGCATCTCCATACACCTTTTTCAATCTCTTGTGTATGTTTCCCACTGTTTCGTTTCCACAGCACAGGAATTCTATGACGGCACGTTGCTTCTCACGAACGTCAAGTGTAGCAGCCATCTTGAAGACATGCTGTAACGGCGCCACTCGCGGGAACAGGTTGAACTAACAAGGGGAGGCCGCCAATTGTGAAATTCAGATTCGATTCATACTGCGCATAATAAAAGCTCATGGCCAGATGTGTAATGTGGCAAAGCACCAAGATGCACTTCTCAGCCGTTGTCGAGAAAATCGACAGTTAAAAGAAACAGTTGCGGTGAAATACTCTCAACGATTTATAATTTTTCACAGCGTCGTGCCGCAGCGGTAAGCGCTTGGGTTTGTAATCCGAAGGTTGCCGGATCGCACCATGCAACTTTTTTTTTAGTATTTGTTTTTTCTAATTCAGAGATATATATATATATATATATATATTTTTCCTGGCAATCAGTTGCGACAATTATGCATATAATCAGTTGTTGAAAGTCGTTTGTCGTGGAAAAACTGGCGACTTCGAACATCATTATGTTTTCCGCAAACAAAGTTGTATTTCACAAATGTTATTAATTGTCTTCATAATGTTAACCACGTATAGTTAACGGAAGACGCAGAAACGATATTACGAAACGAATACGTATAGCGTAAGTCAAACGTTCGAATTAGAATAGAGACCCCACGAGCACAAATTTGCTGTGGCAGGTATGAAATATAAACTCCGTTACTCGCTCGTTACACTTGAAGGACAGATGTTGAATGGGCCGAAACGAGCCGCCGCATAACAGCGTAGTTGCCTGCTAACTTCGAAAGAAGGTAGATGCGGTCCCTAGCGCAACTTATAACATCGTCGAAAATCAGTGCGGACGGGAGAGTTTTGGTACACCCTGTTAAAAAAACGGAAAAATGGAAGCGGTACAATTGGAGAGCGAGCCGCCTTCACCAACATGCATAAGCAATTCATTAATAGTTTGTTTATATATATATATATATATATATATATATATATATATATATATATATATATATTTGAATTACAAAAAACTAACAATAAAAAAAATTGCATGGCGCGAGATTCGATCCGGCGACCTTTGGATTACGAACCCGAGCGCTTACAGCTGCGCCACGACGCTATAGAAAACTCTGAAGCGTTGTGAGTATTTCAGGGCAACGGTTTCTTTTAACTGTCGATTTTCTCGACAACGGCTGAGAAGTGCATCTTGGTGCTTTGCCATATTACACCTCTGGCCATGAGCTTTTATTATGCGCAGTATGAATCGAATCTGAATTTCACAATTGTCGGCCTCCCCTTGTAAGTTTGAAAACAAGCGGGAAGGATGTATCTACACACTGTAAAACTATCACACATGCATAACGAAAACTGTATTTTTACAAAAATAGTGTGCATTTCTTTTGGAGTGACCCTCGTACTTTTAGGTGAGGATGTGTCGAAAGTTACTTGATGTGAAAGAATTATGTGAAACTCCCTTCATGCATTAGTTCATTGTACAGTCTTATCCGCTGAGCAAAACTCGAAAACATAAAGATCTCTGTAGATTCCCACATGAAGCTATATCAACACGAATCATCACATATCAAAAAAATGGATGCATTGATATGTGTATGTGTGTATGTTCCACATTCCCTGCTAAACCGCTGGACCGATTTCAAGCAACTTTGGTACGCATATCCCTTACTGTCGGGGAAAAATCGCTTTTTAGGTAAGAACCAGCTACCTATCATAGTTCAGTAAATATGACATCATAAACAGTGAGCTGCCTGATGAAACTGTCACATCAGACATGACGTTTAAAATTATTACTTCACCGTTACTAGCTCTATTCTCAATATGTGACTTAGACAATAGCCACGAATGCCGTCCGCAGCTCGTGGTCTAGTGGCGGTCGTTACTGCCTCTGGATCACGGGGGCCCGGGTTCGATTCCCGGTCGGGTTGGGGAAACAAACGAAAATCGAATGGTGCGGAGTGGGAACTGTAAGGTGGCTGATGTATGACAGTGAACCCAAGGTATCGGACTCTTGCAGGTGTTGCTACGCTCGTGTGTGGTCCAGCATTGTCATGCTGAAGGATAGGGTGCAACCTGTGTGGCAAAACTCTTCGAATTCGAAACTCGATTATAGCACACTGTTCCTCACGCACCGACATAGTTGCGTTACACACCGCTCTGTTACACGATACATCTCAAATTCATCTAGCGGCAGAGGGCTGCAAATACGTAAACATAAATAATGAAGATGTAGAATGATAATTATTTTTGTTGTATGAAAAAAGCTTGAAGAATTCTGAGAACGAAAACACGGTCCAAGCAGACTGTATTCACTGTCTGTGCTATTACTTATTTCGAGCATCGGTACTTTTCAAGCACTTCCATAAGCCTCATGTTTCAGGTCACACTTGACTATTGAAGCATGACCCTTGTAATAAGTGCCTGAAAATGAGCGACGGTCGAAATTTTCTAGTAGCATAGACAATAAATAGATTACAGTGTGCTTCGGCCATGTTTTCTTTCTCAAAATATATTGACGCTGTTGACCTACAGACGAACACAATATTACGGATTTTCACATAAAAAATTCGGAACCATTACATTTGAGCACGCTCTTGTTTTTCCCTCATCACAGCACGTGCCCGCAATTGCAGCAGACGGCAGTGAATTTCATGGAGGGCGGTGGCCACCCTAATCAGTATACAGGGTGAATCAAAAAGAATACCACACCTTTAAATATGTGTATTTAATGAAAGAAACATAATATAACCTTCTGTTATACATCATTACAAAGAGTATTTAAAAAGCTTTTTTTTTCACTCAGAAACAAGTTCAGAGATGTTCAACATGGCCCCCTCCAGACACACGAGCAATATCAACCCGATACTCCAACTCGTTCCACACTCTCTGTAGCATATCAGGCGTAACAGTTTGGATAGCTGCTGTTATTTCTCGTTTCAAATCATCAATTTTGGCTGGGAGAGGTGGCCGAAACACCATATCCTTAACATACCCCCATAAGAAAAAATCGCTGGGGGTAAGATCAGGGCTTCTTGGAGGCCAGTGATGAAGTGCTATTTCACGGGCTGCCTGGCGGCCGATCCACCGCCTCGGGTAGTTGACGTTTTCGTAGGACTCTCCATACAGTTGATTGTGGAATTTGCAGCTCTCTGCTAGCTCTGCGAGTCGATTTTCTTGGGCTGCGAACAAATGCTTGCTGGATGCGTGCTACATTTTCATCACTCGTTCTCAGCCGTCCAGAACTTTTCCCTTTGCACAAACACCCATTCTCTGTAAACTGTTTATACCAACGTTTAATACACCACCTATCAGGAGGTTTAACACCATACTTCGTTCGAAATGCACGCTGAAACAACTGTCGTCGATTCACTTCTGCCGTACTCAATAACATAAAAAGCTTTCTGTTGAGCGGTCGCCATCTTAGCATCAACTGACGCTGACGCCTAGTCAACAGCGCCTCAAGCGAACAAATGTACAACTAAATGAAACTTTATAGCTCCCTTAATTCGCCGACAGATAGTGCTTAGCACTGCCTTTTATCGTTGCAGAGTTTTAAATTCCAAAAGTTGTGGTATTCTTTTTGAATCACCCTGTATATACCTATGGACTATTGTAAGTTATATCTTTGCGAGAAGGGATGCGAAGAAAGTACGTCGTGACATAGTTCGGACAAGTGTGAAATTATTCATGTGTGACGAGGATTGAGGACGAAAGATCTTAAAATCATACTCATAAGAACGCCTTACGTATAAAAAGTTAGTTTTTCGATTAAAAAAATTTAATATCATATTGAAGATAATATAGTGTGAAAAGTACTTGGTTGTCGCGCAATAATGAAGTACCTTCGTCTCACAGTGATAATAAAATCATTATCATTCGAACTTCCAACACTATTTCTATAAAATACCGTAGTACCGCATCTCAGACAGCTATTTTCAGTACACTGAGGTGGTGAAAGTCATCAGATATGTCCTGATATCGTACCGGGCCTCCATTTAGCCAGCGTAGTGCAGCAATTCGACGCTGCATGGACTCAACAAGTAGCCGGAAGCCCCTGCAGATATACTGAGCCACGCTGCCTCTGTAACCATCCATAACTGCGAAAGTGTTTCAGGTGCAGGAGTCTGCGCCCGACTGACCTCTCCATTACGTTCCATAAATGTTCGCTGGCATTCATGATGAGTGATCTGGATGGCCAAATCATTTTCTCCAATTGTCCAGAATGTCCTTCAAAACAATCGGGAACAACTGTGGGCAGGTGATATAGCGCAGCGTCATCCATAAAAATTCCACTGTTGTTCGGGAACATGACGTCGATGAATTGCTGCAAGCGATCTCCAAGTATGCGAACATAACCATTTCCAGTTAATGATCGGTACAATTGGACCAGAGGACCCAGTCCATCCCATGTAAATACAGCCCACACCATTATGAGGCCATCACCAGTTTGCAGAGTGCGTTGTTGACAACTTGGATCCAGGGCTTCGTTGGGTCTGCGCCACACTCGAGGCCCAGCATCAGCTCCTACCAACCGAAATCGGGCCACGATTTCCAGTCGTCTAGCGTCCAGCCGATGTGGCCACGATCCCAGGAGAGGCGCTGCAGGCCATGTCGTGCTGTTAGCAAAGGCGCTCATGTTCGCCGTCTGCTGCCGTAGCCAGTTAATGCGGAATTTCGCCGCACTTTCGGATAAGTTTGTTGTACGTTTCGTACGTCCCACACTGATTTCTGTGCAGCACTGACAACTCTACGCAAACGCTGCTGCTCTCAGTCGTTAAGTGAAGGCCGTCCATGACTGCAGCGCCTTAGACCGTTCGGCTAATCCCTCGCGGCTGCCATTTTATACCTTGTATAGCGATACTATCGCCGTCTTTAAATGTGCATCTCGCTATCCGATGACGTCTGTCACCTCAGTGCATGCTGTCTACAGCCATCTGATACAGTTGAATGAGACACGTCTTGGTGCATAATTTGCTCACTACGTGGTACTGTCTAACACTGCTCGAGACTACAGTTTAGGATCCACATGGACGTCGGGACAGCGGACGAATTCTCATCATGACCGCTGGCTGATTTCACCCCTCTTTGTTCCGTTGCGGCGGTACTCTCTGTTGACTGTCGCCTTTCGACTTCGAGCACTTCGGACATTATTTTTGCAATCACTTTACTATCTGACCGCAGTCCATACTCGCTCTGTGTGTGCAGGGAAAGTCTCTTGTAATCTGGCACGTATGATTACATGTAGCATCTCAAACGAGCAAACTAGCAAAAAAAAAAAAATCTCATTAAAAATTGTTCTGGGAAGGTTGCAGGAACTGCTAGCTATCCCAGTTGCAAAATATAGACGGTGGGGAAGAGGTAACTACGAGTACTTCCCAAGACTTCACTACTTCAGCAAATACTTTTGTTTGATGCAGAGCCGCGCGGGGTAGCCGTGCGGTCTCAGGCGTCTTGTCACGGTTCGCGCAGCTCACCCCGTCGGTGGTTCGAGTCCTCCATGAGGCATGGGTGTGTGTGTGTTGTCCTTAGCCCAAGTTACTTTAAGTTAGATTAAGTAGTACGTAAGACTAGGGAACGATGACCTCAGCAGTTTGGTCCCATAGTCCTTACCACAAATTTCCAATTTGCTGCAGAATCCTTGAACATATTCTCAGTTCGAATATAATAGACTTTCTTGAAACTATGAAGCATATATCCACGAATCAGCATGGTTTTAGAAAGCATCGCTCGTGCGAAACTCAGCTTACCCTTTTCTCACATGATATACTCAGAACTAGAGCAACAGGTCGATTCCATATTTCTAGATTTCCGGAAACCATTTGACGCGGTGCCCCACAGCAGGCTGTTAAAGAGGAAACGAGCATATGGAATAAGTTGACAATTATATGAGGATCTCGAAGACTTGTTAAAGAATAGAATCCAATATGTTGCTCTCGACGGCGAGAATTCATCTCAGAGACAAGGGTACCGTCATGAGTGTCATAGGACTGCTGTTCTCTGTATACACAAATGTTTTGGCGGACACGGTGGGCAGCAATCTGCGGTTGTTTGCTGATGATGCCGTGGTTTACGGTAAGGTGTCAAAGTTTAGTGAATGTGAGAAAATACAAAAGGACTTAGAAAAAATTTATAGTTGGTGTGATGAATGGCAGCTAGCTCTAAATGTGGAAAAATGTAAGTTAATGCGGATGAGTAGGAAGTACACACCTGTAATGTTGGGATACAGCATTACTAGTGTCCTGCTTCACACAGTCAAATCGTTTAAATATCCGGGCGTAACGTTGGAATGCGATATGAGGTGGAACGAGCATTTGAGAACTGTGGTAGGGAAGGCGAATGGTCGACTTCGGTTTATTGGGAGAATTTTAGGAAAGAGTGGTTCACCTGTAAAGGAGACTGCATATAGGACTCGAGTGTGACCTATTCTTGAGTACTGCTCGAGGGTTTCGGATCCGTACCAGGTCGGATTGAAGGAAGACAATGTGCCATCTCAGAAGCGAGCTGCTGGATTGATTACAGGTAGGTTCGAACAATATATGTTACGGAGGTGCTTAAGGAACTCAAACGGGAATCCCTGGAGGGAAGATCTTTTCGAGAAACACTATTGAGAAAATTTAGAGAACCGGCAATTGAAGCTGACTGCCGAACGGTCGGCCACTGTGGCCGAGCGGTTCTAGGCGCTTCAGTCCGGAATCGCGCGCTCAGAGCCATTTGAACCATTTGAACTGCCGAACGATTCTTCTGCCGCCAAGATACATAGCGCGTAATGAGCACGAAGATAATATACGAGAAATTAGAACTCATACGGGAGGCATGCAGGCAGTCTTTTTTTCCCTCTCTCTATTTGCGAGTGGAACAGGAGGAAAAATGATAAGTAGTGGTACAGGGTGCCCTCCGCCACGCAAAGTACGGTGGCTTGTGAAGTGCCTACGTAGATTTAGATGTAAAAGGAGAAGAAAATTTTGAGTTTCGGTAATACCGAGAAGCAGATTGTCACGGAACTGACACACTATTTCTCTACGTCAGATATTCTTTTTTACACGATGCCAGTGTTGCAGTGAGTGATGCTGTCTATCGTGTTATTATTTTACACCTGTTTTCGTTTTACGTCGTAGTACTTATTTCACTTCGGTTGTTCCTTTATTTGTACGACTATTCCATTTTCTGTTTATTAATGAGAAACGCTTGGCTTTGAACTTTATATTTGTCGAGATATTCCGCGTACTAACATAAAACTTTTGATACAATCGTTTGCAGACTTGTCAGCTCTTACTTACAAGATACGTGAGACACAGTATCTGATCAGACGAGACATATCCTGGCACCTGTTGGTTGATTTAATATGTGGTGTGTCATCCCTGCGCCTTTACGACGACTTGAACACTACTACAGACTGTTTCAGTAAGCTGTCTGAACATTTGTGGAGGAATGGCATTCCTTCATTCCTCGAGAGCCGGAACCGGATATGGCAGCGACGTTAGACGCTCGTGTGTGGAATGAGGTCGACATACCTGGTCCTCCCCAAGTCGTTCCACTGGCCTCAGATCGCGACTTAAGGCAGGCTACTCAATTTCAGAAACGTTATTGTCCACAAATCAATGCCTCGAGGATGCCGCTTGATGACGGAGCGCCTTGTCATGCTCACACAAACAACTATTCTCTTCCAACTGTTCCTTTACACTACACAGGACACAATGCTGTGAAATGTGTTCACAACATTCTGCAATTAGCGTTTTCGTAAGCGCGACAGTGGGACCACGCCCTAAACACAAAAACAACCCACATGCCTTAACATAACCTCCTTCATAATTCACTGATGGCAATACACGAGATGGTAGGAAATGATGTCCAGGCGATCGCCAAACACAAACTCCTCCGTCAAATTTCAGCTGGTTATAACGTGGTTGACCATCACCACAAACCCTCGTTTCCAGTCTTCTAGTGTCCAGTGACGTCTCTCTTTACACCACCTCAAGCGTCACATAGTATTAACTATACGAATTTGAGCCTCAGGAGCAATTCCTTGACCATTGTACCCCTCTCTTTTTAATTCGCTACACACAGTTGTCGTGGGTAGCTGGACTGCTGGTACCACTCTGGAATTCAAGACTGACTGCTTCTACTGGTTCAATGTGATTTACTTTACGACCATCCTTCGCAGTGCTCGACGGTCAGCGCATGGGGTCAGCTTGGTATTGGTTCAACTGTGAGTGTTCCTTCTCGTTCGCTCTTCAGAATCACATCGAAAACAGTCGATCTGGGCATCGTCACAAGGGCTGTAATCTCCCTGATGCATTTGTTACTCAGGTGACATCCAATGACTAGTCCACAGTCGAGGTCACCGATTTCTCCTGATTGCCCATTGCGCTTTTACTACACCCTTGGTCAAAAGTATTGATCATCCTGGGGAACTTTGCGTGTTCTGAAAAATAATAAAATGAAATACATACAAGCAATTTGTTCCAATTCATAACGTTTATTAGTAACATAAAATTAGTACTTTACCTGCCCAACATTTGCCCTTATTACAGCAGAAATTCTTTTTGGTAGAGAGTACACTTGCCTTTTACAATCTTCAGCAATTACAGTGTTCCACTCAAGGCGCCGGCGTCAAAAAGGGCTGTAAAAGACAGTATCGCCAAAAATGGTTACAAAAGAGGGCAGTAAAGCAGATTCTAGGAAGTCTGTACTTTGTCGACTCCATGCGGCCTTCACATACGACCATTTGTCCCACTCCTGCAGCGCTCTCCACCGTGTTTACAGTATGTACCATATACTCTGGATTATATTCCTTGCCCATCAGGCTATAGGCATAGGTCACGCCCGGTGTACCCAAAATCTGAAATGTGAATAAATATCGTAGAGAACTTTCTCGTGAGTTTTTATATGAATAGATTTTGTTTTCTACCCAAATTGGTGTGTGTTGTTACAGCATAGAGTTAACAAACGTACCTGAACATTTGCTTAGTCGAACCACACAATATTTGACCAATCTATTTCGATGAACGTTTGGTGTTTTGGAGTCGACTCATATCGTGCCTTTCTAATCTGATCAGTGAGGCCATGGCTTCTTCCTGGTTGTACAGTCTTTTAGACCACCTTCTCGAGGTCAGTTACGAGTGATGCGAGCAGATATAGATTTGTTAAAACTTTCAGACTACTCAGCAGAGAGATCTAAAGATGTTTTCTTCTTACTTTTTAATGACACTCTTACTATCACTTGGTTCTCATGATCTGTTGTGATCTACTTGCTCCCGGTTCTGGGCGACCCAGTCATGGTGAATCGCTCAATATCATACCGTACAGATGGGCGTGAACATTTCACAGTTTTCGAAAGTTCCACCTGCGTTTTCCTTTGCTCATGGAAAACCTTTACCTCTACTCGTTTTTCTAAACTAAGTTCGTTTCTTTTAGGCATAATGCAGCAGTATCACCGACGTTTCAGATGTAAACAGACAAGGAGCACTAGATTAGTGATGTGTGTCCAGAACGAGTGAATGTAACACACTAATTGGCACACGGAGAAAGATTCAAATGACAAATTTTATTATACCAGAAGTTTTACTGGCGGCTTTGAAGTGAATCGTTGTTTTTGGCCTTTTTCGACGTCAACAAACTAGTTTTCAAACCAAAGCCTTTATTTATTATGACGTATATCGCACACGTACAAAATTTCTAGTGTGCTCAGAACTTTTGGCCTACGATGTACTTTTCTACTGATATCACAATTTTCCCTGCGTGCTTTTTATTGGGAAGTCCGACTCTCGTGAGATCCGGTGGTTAATTCCGTATAACATAAGGGTGCTCGGATCGTCTGATAAGATACTGCACTACGTGTTTAAGCATAGACTGTGTTCTACGGCCTATGCTACAGGCGGTGGATGTTCTCAGAGCAGCCTCCACCGCTACGGCTATTCGCTCCCCTAGCGCACCGACTGCGCAAATGCGTGCCATATTTTTTAGTGCGCACTATACGAGGTGTCGACAGAAACGGAGCTGATCGGGTACCTGACGACTCGACGGGGACCCTGACGCGGTGTGCATTTCGCCGCCTCTTCGCCCGCCCGCTCTCAAAAGACGTCTCCCGACAGGCGGCCTGGAGGCAGCCTCTGGCGTGGTTGCATGCCGAGAGCGCGCCGCAGGCTTTCGTGCGGGGCGGAGCCACACGCGAGCGCGACGGAACAATGCAGAACCACTTGTCCCCGCCCCCACCAACAGTCCACCAGGGCCACGAGCGAGCCTTCGATCCGAGGAACGGAAAGCGCTTGGGGAACGCGAACTGAATGCCAAAAATTCTCTAGAAATAGAATCACTATATGGTTACACACTGGCCGAAAATCAGTCAGCGTTCTAATACTAGGGAAGTTCAAACTGTACATTATTCAGGTTGCACATTATAATTGATTTTAGTCTCTTAGCTCTGCATCTACACTGGGTGTTACCGTAAGAGCGTGCAAAAAAATAACAGGGCACAGAGAATGATGCTACACTGAACAATTTGAGGTAGGGAACCTGGGGTCGGGGAAACCAGGTTAAGGACATAGTGACTGTAGGCGGATACAAGATGACTTGGACAGCATTTGTGATTGGTGTAAAGAATGGCAGCTAACTCTAAATATAGATAAATGTAAATTAATGCAGATGAATAGGAAAAAGAATCCCGTAATGATTGAATACTCCATTAGTAGTGTAGCGCTTGACACAGCCGCGTCGATTAAATATTTGGGCGTAACATTGCAGAGCGATATGAAGTGGGACAAGCATGTAATGGCAGTTTTGGGGAAGGCGGATAGTCGTCTTCGGTTCATTGGTAGAATTTCAGGAAGATGTGTTTCATCTGTAAAGGAGACCAAGCGGTCATTACATGCTTGTCCAACTTCATATCGCTCTGCAATGTTACGCCCAAATACATCGAGAGCCTTAACTAGCCCTACGGCCTAAAAATCTGTTATATTATTAGTAATATAAGAATTCCGATGTTTAATAAAGGCGATACAGTGCAAAATTTATACACCTATTTCAAAGCGATCTTAATACAAGCACGCAGATCCGATGCTATTTCTGTAACTGTGTCATGAACGTGATTCATAAGAATAGCAGAGGCGAATGCACATAAAATTCTAATTATCATAATGTACTATATCTATAATCTATAATAACTAATAATTAATGTTACTACCTACAGATTAATGCCTTACCTTCTTTATTATACCAGAAACAAAATAATAGCGGAAATATTAGCTTCTGAGCGAAGTAACAAAGACTGAATAATAGTACGAAACATTAACAGGTGCCGGAAAAATCAATTAGCCATTCGCCTGTTTGCACACCAGACTGCAGGGTTTTGTCATGGTTGGTTCTCCGAAGGCTGTCAGTAGCTCTGATGGATCGTCTTTCAGTGCCCTGTCAAACTCTTCTCGCAGTAACATATTTTCCACCTCATTTCCATCTTTCCTCTTCCATTTCTGTAATATTGCCTTCAAGTTCATCTCCAATGTATAGACCCAGTACATTACTTCTTCCACCTTCCACCTTTCAGCTTTCCTTTCTTTGCTTTTCCATATGTTCCTTCTATTTAGCGATCCTTTGGAGTACCTCCTCATTCCTCATCAGTCCGCCTAATTTTCAACATCTTCCTATTCCGCCACGTCTCAAACGCTTGGTTTCCCATTTTTTCCGGTTTTCTCACAGTTCATGGTACACTACCAGAGAAACCTGTGCTCCAGACGTACATTCTCAGAAATATCTTCCTCTAATTGAGGCCGATGTTTGATACCAGTAGAGTTTTTCTTGCCCAGGAATGCCCATTTTTCCTGTGCTAATCTCCATTTTGCGTTCTCCTCGCTTCGCCGTCGAAAGTTATTTTGCTTCCAAGGCAACGGAATTCCTTAACTTCGTCTGCTTAACTTGGTCACTGAATTTGGCGGCATGCTTCTCGTGAAACAGTTTTGGGAAGATTTCGAAAACTTGTATTTGGGGTAGAATGTACAACAGTTCTGCGACGTCCATCGGAAATCTTGCATATGCATCGTGATAATAAAATATATGAGACTGTATACTAAGGGACACAAAGTAATTTTCTCTCAATCATTTGTCAAATGGAATGAGAAGTGTGTTTGTTAATACAGATACAAAAGACCTTTAGTAATTCGCGGTGCATTGAAGTACAGAGTATACGCTATGCATATATAACTGAAGATACAGACCTAAATGCTGAGACCTCACAGTAGTCGTAGAGGACAACACGGCGACTGCGGAACGCTTCCGTCGAGATGACAGCGCCGGACTGTGAATACAGTGCTTTGCAGGAGGGCTGCTGTATTTTAGCCTTTGTTGGAGCTGCTACGCTCGGGCCTGTGAAACTTGATACGCTGCTAAACTGGATTGTGTAGTCGCCATTAATAGCGTGCATCGGATTTACTGGAGGATTTATCAATAAAGCGTTCACTAACTAGTTTACTGTCGCCGTAACTACGTCACGCCGCACCGGCGCTAAAAATTAAAACCTGTGCGCAGGACAAAATCGCTTTCCTGAACTGTTTTCTAGGTCAAGTGTTTGATATAATCCTCTTGTCATTATCTTTCCTAAGCTGAAATGTTCTCACATGGTATGACTGTAGATATTTCTCCTTTTTCAATAATCTTTCAATTGGTTGACGGTTCTCATTTGAAACTATTACAAGCTAATTTCATTTCCTTATAATTAGAGACTTACACTTGATGTACAAATTGTTTTAAATATGTCGGTTGTGGCCATTCTGCGGCTATCTTTCCATGTAATATTCCTCCTAAAATATTTACAAGGAACTGGCTGCGTCGTATTATGTAGCTAATTCACTCTATAGAGTGTCAAATCAAACACCTTTCAGCCGTCTAAATTTCCAGATTGTTATTTTATTGGGCTACCAGGTTCGGAGATATATCACGCCATCTTCATGTCTCCTGACCGACGTATAGGAAGATCTCCCACGTCTGGTCCCGTCAAATTCAATGACTGGTATCCGCAGATTTTTGAGACAGCGACCACTTCGAACATCACCGGCCGAAACTGGTAGACCAATAAAATAATAGTTTTGAGATATAGACGACTGAAGGTTGTTTGATGTGACGTTCTGTTCTGAACAGCCGAGATCCCGCAATCCTGTGTGGAAAGATGGACATGCAGGGAATTCAATCTATTATTTGCCTGAATGAACTCCCTTCACCTATTATTTACAGAACTTTCTGGCTGGTTGTTTTATCTGTCCTGCTTATTTTTAACAGGCGTCTCCAGCATCATACAGTGTGGCAGATATTAACCTATATGAAAAAAACCTAAATTAGTTACACATTACGGTGTGCACACACTTCATTCAACATATAAACGTCTCCATAGCTATTCGGATTTAAGTTATGACATGTTCGATACGCCGGCCATCATTGGCGATGTCGTGGCGCAGGCGAATTGCGAAATTCTGCATGATCCTCTGAATGGCTGTTTTCAGCTCAGCGGTGGTTTTGAGGTTATTGCTGCACACCTTCTCTTTAATATAGCCCCACAACAAAGAGTAACATGTATTTAGATTCAGGGAATGTGGCGGCCAATCGAGGCCCATATCAGTGGCCTGCGAGCACTCCAGACGCAAAATGTGGTCTCCAAAGTGTTTTTCCAGAACATCAAACACTCTCCTGCTTTGATGGGGTCGAGCTCCGTCTTGCATGAACCACGTTTTGTCGAAATCAGGATCACTTTGGATAATGGGGATGAAATCATCTCCCAAAACCTTCACGTATGGTTCGGTGGTCACCGTACCATCAAGGAACATCGCACCGATTACCCAGTGACTGAGAGTGAAGAGACTAGTAGATCGCGAAATGCGGATTCTCAGTACCCCAAATGCGCAATTTTGCTTATTGACGAAACCATTCAGATTAAAATGGGCGCTGTCGCTAAACTAAACCATGATACGCATACTAATTCCCACCATTCCCTGCGGCCAACCGTGCAGCTTGAACGTCCTAAATCAAACCATTCAGAAGTTATGACGATTTTATTTCAGATAGTTCAATAATTGTCACCATGTACCTTAAATGATTCAAGAAAATTCATTTAATTTTTGACTGCTGTCCAAGTTCCACAGTCATAAAATACTACGCCCCAAATCCAGCTATTACCATCTTTTCCTTTCTTCAGTCGTCTGAGCAAAGCATTGTTCTTTTATTCAAAGCGATTCCTTTTATTTCTCTAATGATTTGTTCCTCTCTTCTTTGCTTCCTCCGCCTTCTGTTATCTTGCTCCTTGATTATTTTTGCGGTCTAATTTCTTTAATTGTAGTTCATCTAAATTTTAATGTTTGCCCCTTCTGATTCCTTGGAACACACAAGTATTTTTGAGTTAATTTGCATTTTGTACGCATCGCTTAGTACTACACCCACACCTTCTAAGACCTCTAAGAGATTTCTTTCATCTGGATGTGGAGTTACCAGAACTATCTCATGGCCGGCCGCCGTGGTCGAGCGGCTCTAGGCGCTTCAGTCTGGAACCGCGCGATCGCTACGGTCGCAGGTTCGAATCCTGCCTCGGGCATTGATGTGTGTGATGTTCTTAGGTTAGTTAGGTTTACGTAGTTCTAGGGGACTGATGACCTCAGATGTTAAGTCCCATAGTGCTCAGAGACATTGGAACCATTTTGAACTGCCTCATCCGCAGACCTAAGCGTCTGTATTCTTCCGCATTTCTACTGATAACTGTACAATATTCTTTACTGGCATTTATTGCATGTTTACGTGTATTTCGGTTTAATTGCTATCAGAATTTCCATTAGTTTGCTCGAAATGATGATGTCAAACGCTGCCTCGAAGTCTAGACGAGCGATGTAAAATTTTCGGCAATAAATTCTCATATTCAATATTGAACTATAATTAGAGTCCTTCTTACGACGACCATCATGAAGTAACGTAAAGGGTTTAATCGTAGAGAGCAACGAAAAATACATTTTAAGTAATCCACAGGTTCTCTAAAGCTGTGGGCCTCTGTAGTTTTGTATGATATACCTGCTGAAGTTCGCCGATGGCCTGCCTGCTTAGATGTGAAGACTCTTGGTCACACGGAATAAAGAAATGGCGCAGCGGTGGCACGCAGTGTTCGCGTTTTTGGGGGAACAGGGATGACATCCCCATGGGGCCATCAATATTCCCGTTTTTCGTGGATTCTCTAACCTCTAGCCAGGACGTGGTTGATTACCACCACACCTCCACACAGCCCAGGGCAGTCGCGGTCCACTTCTAACGACAATATTACGACGGTTTCCCAAGCCCTTGTCTTGCTTTAGTACATGGTCTCTCATATCGAATCACAAATCATTCCCACGAAATATTTTATTTTCACGCGAGAAGGGCAGGAAAGTGCGATTCACTTAGCAGCAAGGTTGTAACGTACAAGAAGATGCGGTTAAGAAAGTAGGACAAAAGTAATGAATAAATGCACTGTTCTCGAAAGCATATTCTGACAGCGTACTCGCCTATAATACTGGGTTACAACGCCCCCTTATGGTCTGAAGTGCACCTCCGTGATTTTACACGAGCTCCACAGAATCCTGATTGCCTCGGCCATAAATCTCTTCTAATTGTGTCATATTTTAAGGTAATAACAGTGGTGACAGTAATAATGAATGTGCGGAGTATTCGCGAATGATCTTGTATCCCTGCCTAGGGCTATAACTCTAATTACGAATTGGAATTTGATTCCAGAAAAACTGTGTTTGTGTCGTGCAGTCAGCAAGGGGACACGACTGGACCTTCGGCTCCGAGAGCCCATATCGATGATGTAACCTAGAATGGTTCGCAAGATGACGCTTATTGATGGCCCAGCGTTCCAATCTGCAGCAATTTGCGGAAGGGTTGCACTTCCGTCACGCTGAACGGTTCTCTTCAGTCGTCTTTGGTCCCGTTCTTGTAGGATCTTTTTCCGGCCTCAGCGATGTCGGAGATCTGACATTTTAGCGGACTGCTGATAGTCTCGGTACGTTCGTGAAGTGATCGTACTGGAAAATCCCCACTTCATCGCAACCTCGGAGATGCTGTGTCCCATAGCCGACTTTAACACTACGTTCAGACTGACTTAAAACTTGATAACATACCATTGTAGCAGCAGTAACCCATTTAACAGCTGCGATAGACACTTGTTGTCTTATATAGGCGTAGCGCCGTATTCTGCCTGTTTACATGTCTCTATATTTGAATGTGCATGCCTATACCAGTTTCTTTGGCGATTCAGTATATGAATGCAATGTTATGGTATATTTTCTGGAAGTACTTATCTAGTGGGTAGCGTTTTGTGGAAGCGAAACAAAGACCATAAATGCTACAAAGAATAAGGTATAAGAAGCTTTTGAAAAGTGGTATTGCGGAATGCTGAAGATTAGGTATACCAGATCTATGAAAGAGTACGGAATTGAAAAGGACGGGAAAGAATTTTGTGGCACAGGTTAACTAAAATGAGGGATCGAATGATAGGAGGCACCTTGAGGCATCAGCGGTTCTAGGCGCTACAGTCTGGAACCGCGTGACCGCTACTGTCGCAGGTTCGAATCCTGGCTCGGGTATGAATGTGTGATATGTCCTTAGGTTAGTTAGGTTTAAGTAGTTCTAAGTTCTAGGGGACTCATGACCTCAGAAGTTATCTCCCATAGTGCTCAGAGCCATTTGAACCATTTTTGAACCTTGAGGCGTCAAGTAAGAGTCATTCAGGTACTGGAAAGACGTGCGGAGCGGTAAAACCGAAGGGAAATAGCATAGCTTGTTGCGGATAGCAGGTTATAATGGCTGTAGGATGAAAAAGTTATGCAAAGGTATACCAACGTGAAGTGATTAATCAAACCAGAGCTCTGATCGAAGACCGCCGCTGCACCACCAAATGCAAGAATTGAATTACGTCCTGACCACTATACCGGGTGATTCAAAAAGAAAGAACAGATTTTAATTTTTATTACTTTAAAACTATGATATAAATGAAACACATCGCGCTTGTCACTCTGTAGAGGAAGGTTCAAAGTTTTGACACAGATGCGCTGTTGTTTGCTTGTACCAACACGACACTACAAGAGGAACCATTTTGTGGGTTGGCATTGTTCAAGTGGAACCTGCATTCCGCCGTCGATTCAGCAAGAAACAGCCTCTGTTGAAATAGATTTACTACTGGCATAAGAATTCTGGGAAGTTGGTTGCGTATGCAAATGGTAGAGCGTTGGTGGGCTACGGACGTCTGATGAAAACGCGCACACGGAACCGTCGAAGTCCACAAGACGGACAGGCCCGGAACTTCAATTTCCTCAATCATCTGTGCGGCGTGTTCTGAAACGAGGCCTGCATATGAATCCTCACAAACTCCATTTCAGTTACTGCAGAAATTGCATCCCGACGACCGGAACAGAATGTAAGAATATTGCATTTCAGTTCTGCAGCATATGGCAGACGACACCTTCTCCGAACGACTTATCTATACTGACGAATCGACGTTTCATCTGACTGGAGAAGTAAACCGCCGTGATGTAAGAATTTGGGGATCACGGAACGTCTGGTAACGTCGTCCGACGTGAAAGAGACTCATCGAAAATGAATGTGTTTTGCCCAGTATCTACTCACAAAGTTTATGCACCTTTCTTAATTTGCGGAGAAAATTGTGACAGGAACGTGATTCCTGGACGTGCTGCAAAATTGGTTGCTTACTGAAATTCACGAACATTGCAATGACTTCATTTTCATACGCGGTGTCCCGCGTAAATTTCACCTTGAAGTGGGGCGTTATCTTAACAATACCATCCCACGACGTTATATTGGAAGAGATGGGCAACGAGATCTTGTTCTTGGCTTCCCAGCTGACCAGAACTCACGCTTTACGATTTTTTTGTCGGTGTCATTACGTAAAAGAGAGAGTTTTTGTCTTCTCACCTATAGCTGCTACCCTACAAGAACTAAAAAATCGAATTGTAACAGCTATCGATTCAATAAACAGGTAGCACACTGGACTCGTATTTGGAAGGACAACGGTTCAAACCCGCGTGCGACCATCCTGATTTAGGTTTCCGTGATTTCCCTAAATCGCTTCAGGCAAATGCCGGGATGGTTCATTTGAAAGGGAAACTTCCTTCTTTATTCTTCCGTAATCAAATGGGACCGATGACTGTGCTGTTTGGTCCCCTTTCCCAAACCAACTAACCAACCAACCAATCAGTAAACAGCTATCTGTTGATTCGTGTGTGGAATGAAATGAACTACCGTTTCGATGTTTCGAGAACAATGCATAGTGCTATTGTTGAGTGTATTGTATGGTGTTTGTGCGAACATAAACTTCGAATCTGCCTTCCACAAACTATTTCTTTCATACTGTGAAGTGCCAAAGAACCTGGTATAGGCATGCCTATTCAAAAACAGAGATATGTAAACAGGCAGAATACAGCGTTGCTGTAGGGAATGACTATACAAGACAGCAAGTGTCTGGCGCAGTTTTTAGATAGGTTACTGCTGCTACTACGGCAGGTTATCAAGATTTAAGCGAGTTTGAACATGGTGTTATAGTCGGGACACGAGCCATGGGACATAGCATCTCCGAGGTAGCAATGAAGTGGAGATTTCCAGTACGACCATTCCACGAGTGTACCGTGAATATCAGGAATCCGGTAAAACATCAAATCTCCGACATCGCTACGACACATAGAAATATCCTGCAAGAACGGGACCAACGACGACTGAAAATGATCGTTCAATGTGTAGAAGTGCAATCCTCAGTTATTGTTTTAGATTTCGAAGCCAGACCATCAACAAATGTCAGCGTGCCAACCATTCAACGAAACGTCATCGATATGGGCTTTCACAGCCGAACGCCCACTCGAGTACCTGAACGACACAAAGCCTTACACCTCGCCTGGGCCCGTCGCCACCGACATTGGACTGTTCATCATTGCAAACATGTTGCCTGGTCGGACGAGTGTCGTTTCAAATTACATCGAGTGGATGGACGTATAACAGCATGCAGTCAACCTCTTCAATCCATGGACCCTGCCTGTCAGCAGGGAGCTGTTCAAGCTGGCCTGCAATGGTGTTGGGCGTGTGCAGTTGGTGTGATATGGGAGCCCTGATAATTCTAGATACGACTCTGACAGATGACTCGTATGTAAGCATTCTGTCTGATCATCTGTATCCATTCGTGTCCATTGTGCATTCCGATGGACTTGGGGTAATTCCAGGAGGACAGTCTGGAACCGCGCGACCGCTACGGTCACAGGTTCGAATCCTGCCTCGGGCATGGATGTGTGCGTGTTCCTTAGGTTAGTTAGGTTTAAGTAGTTCTAAGTTCTAGGGAACTGATGACCTCAGCAGTTAAGTCCCATAGTGCTGAGAGCCACTTGAATGAGGAGGACAATGCGACATCCCACATGTCCAGATTTCCTACCGCGTGTCTCCAGGAACACTCTTCTGAGTTTAAACACTTCCACTGGCCACCAGACTTCCCAGACATGAACATTATTGAGTATATCTGGGATGCCTCTCAACGTTCTGTTCAAAACAAATCTCCACCCCCTCGTACTCTTACGGATTTATGGACAGCTCTGAAGGATTCATGATATCAGTTCCCTCCAGCACTACTTCAGACATTAGTCGAATTCATACCACGCCGCGTTGCGGCGCTTCTGCATGCTCGCGCTGCTATACACGATATTAGGCAGGTGTAACAGTTTCCTTCCCTCTTTAGTGCAGTTTGTCTGTAATGAACCGCAGAAATCTTTCTTTTTCAATCTCCCTGCTTTCTGCTGCCAGTCATGCTTAGTAAATGTATGGCCCGAAGTAAACGTGTCAGTGAATAACTGAGTGCAATGTCGGTATTATGGACTCGTCCTCATTAGGGAGGAAGCTGTGGAAAAGAAGAACGTGCGAGTAACTTACAAATGAAGGTTATTTACTAACGATTAGTAACCAAACAATAAGGTTTGCAGCTGCCCAGAACCACGACAGGGATTCCCAGTCACATAGTTATCGACAAGCCCGCGGAGTACGCAGGAGCATTTCAGCAAAGAATTGCGCAACAGAGGCGGTGAGTAGAACAAGCTGCTTGTTCCCCACACCTCTCCCTGACTGCCGAGCGGCCGGCTGGTGCTGTTGGAGCATTACTTCAGTCGCCGTCATCTCCGCTCCACCAGAGGGCGCCGCGGGGTGACGTAGTGCCGCCCCTGCCCTCTAGGTAATTCGCCATCACGCCGGGAGGTCGCCGGGCTATTGAGTTTGCGGCACAATCTTTTACGCGGAGGAGCATCGCAATTAGCTCGTGAAAATTACGATGCTGGGAACGGCTACTGGAGTGGGGAGAGGGTGGGGAGAGGGGAGCGAAGGGGGTGACGCTTCTCCCAGCGCGCTGTCTGGTGGTCGGCCGCTCATATAGACTTCCGGGACGACGACAATTACATCCCACTTCCCTCAACAACCTCGAACATAACAACATATCTTACAGTATCCGCAACCTCGACTGTAGCCTTCCTATCATTTTTCACGTATTGCACTAATCGTACACCATTTTTTTTTTTTTTTTTTTTTTTTGTCATCAGTCAACTGACTGGTTTGATGCGGCCCGCCACGAATTCCTTTCCTGTGCTAACCTCTTCATCTCAGAGTAGCACCTGCAACCTACGTTCTCTATTATTTTCTTGACGTATTTTCTTGACGTCTTCCTCTACAGTTTTTGCCCTCTACAGCTCCCTCTAGTACCATGGAAGTCATTCCCTTATGTCTTAGCAGATGTCCTATCATCCTGTCCCTTCTCCTTATCAGTGTTTTCCACATACTCCTTTCCTCACCGGTTCTGCGTAGAACCTCCTCATTCCTTACCTTATCAGTTCACCTAATTTTCAACATTCGTCTATAGCACCACATCTCAAATGCTTCGATTCTCTTCTGTTCCGGTTTTCCCACAGTCCATGTTTCACTACCATACAATGCTGTACGCCAGACGTACATCCTCAGAAATTTCTTCCTCAAATTAAGGCCGGTATTTGATATTAGTAGACTTCTCTTGGCCAGAAATGCCTTTTTTGCCATAGCGAGTCTGCTTTTGATGTCCTCCTTGCTCCGTCCGTCATTGGTTATTTTACTGCCTAGGTAGCAGAATTCCTTAACTTCATTGACTTCGTGACCATCAATCCTGACGTTGAGTTTCTCGCTGTTCTCATTTCTACTACTTCTCATTCCCTTCGTCTTTCTCCGATTCACTCTCAAACCATACTGTGTACTCATCAGACTGTTCATTCTGTTCAGCAGATCATTTTATTCTTCTTCACTTTCACTCAGGATAGCAATGTCATCAGCGAATCGTATCATTGATATCCTTTCACCTAGTATTTTAATTCCACTCCTGAACCTTTCTTTTATTTCCATCATTGCTTCCTCGATGTACAGATTGAAGAGTAGGGGCGAAAGGCTACAGCCTTGTCTTACTCCCTTCTTAATACGAGCACTTCGTTCTTGATCGTCCACTCTTATTATTCCCTCTTGGTTGTTGTACATATTGTATATGACCCGTCTCTACCTATAGCTTACCCCTACTTTTTTTCAGAATCTCGAACAGCTTGCACCATTTCATATTGTCGAACGCTTTTTCCAGGTCGACAAATCCTATGAAAGTGTCTTGATTTTTCTTTAGCCTTGCTTCCATTATTAGCCGTAACGTCAGAATTGCCTCTCTCGTCCCTTTACTTTTCCTAATTCCAAACTGATCGTCACCTAGCGCATTCTCAATTTTCTTTTTCATTCTTCTGTATATTATTCTTGTAAGCAGCTTCGATGCATGAGCTGTTAAGCTGATCGTGCGATAATTCTCGCACTTGTCAGCTCTTGCCGTCTTCGGAATTGTGTGGATGATGCTTTTCCGAAAGTCAGTTGGTATATCGCCAGACTCATATATTCTACACACCAACGTGTATAGTCGTTTTGTTGCCACTTCCCCCAATGATTTTAGAAATTCTGATGGAATGTCGTCTATCCCTTCTGCCTTATTTGACCGTAAGTCCTCCAAAGCTCTTTTAAATTCCGATTCTAATACTGGATCCCCTATCTCTTCTAATTCGACTCCTGTTTCTTCTTCTATCACATCAGAGAAATCTTCACCCTCATAGAGGCTTTCAATGTATTCTTCCACCTATCTGCTCTCTCCTCTGCATTTAACAGTGGAATTCCCGTTGCACTCTTAATGTTACCACCGTTGCTTTTAATGTCACCAAAGGTTGTTTTGACTTTCCTGTACGCTGAGTCTGTCCTTCCGACAGTCATATCTTTTTCGATGTTTTCACATTTTTCCTGCAGCCATTTCGTCTTAGCTTCCCTGCACTTCCTATTTATTTCATTCCTCAGCGACTTGTATTTCTGCATTCCTGATTTTCCCGGAACATGTTTGTACTTCCTCCTTTCATCAATCAACTGAAGTATTTCTTCTGTTACCCACGGTTTCTTCGCAGCTACCTTCTTTGTACCTATGTTTTCCTCCCCAACTTCTGTGATGGCCCTTTTTAGAGATGTTCATTCCTCTTCAACTGTACTGCCTACTGCGCTATTCCTTATTGCTGTATCTATAGCATTAGAGAACTTCAAACGTATCTCATCATTCCTTAGTACTTCCGTATCCCACTTCTTTGCGTATTGATTCTTCCTGACTAATGTCTTGAACTTCAGCCTACTCTTCATCACTACTGTATTGTGATTTGAGTCTATATCTGCTCCTGGGTACGCCTTAAAATCCAGTATCTGATTTCGGAATCTCTATCTGACCATGATATAATCTAACTGAAATCTTCCCGTATCTCCCGGCCTTTTCCAAGTACACCTCCTCCTCTTGTGATTCTTGAACAGGGTATTCGCTATTACTAGCTGAAACTTGTTACAGAACTCAATTAGTCTTTCTCCTCTTTCATTACTTGTCCAAAGCCCATATTCTCCTGTAACCTTTTCTTCTACTCCTTCCCCTACAACTGCATTCCAGTCGCCCATGACTATTAGATTTTCGTCCCCCTTTACATACTGCATTACCCTTTCAATATACTCATACATTTTCTCTATCTGTTCATCTTCAGCTTGCGACGTCGACATGTATACCTGAACTATCGTTGTCGGTGTTGGTCTGCTGTCGATTCTGATTAGAACAACCCGGTCACTGAACTGTTCACAGTAACACACCCTCTGCCCTACCTTCCTATTCATAACGAATCCTACACCTGTTATACCATTTTCTGCTGCTGTTGATATTACCCGATACTCATCTGACCAGAAATCCTTGTCTTCCTTCCACTTCACTTCACTTCACTGACCCCTAGATTGAGCCTTTGCAGTTCCCTTTTCAGATTTTCAAGTTTCCCTACCACGTTCAAGCTTCTGACATTCCACGCCCCGACTCGTAGAACGTTATCCTTTCGTTGATTATTCAATCTTTTTCTCATGGTAACCTCCCCCTTGGCAGCCGTACACCTACACACGCTCAATACTGTCCTCTAACGATACTATAATCACCTCCGTCTTCCTAACAATGAAATTTTTCTCCGGTATTTATATCCTATTAAATGCAGCTCTTCCCTTCCTATCCTGTCCAAATCCAGGGATCCCTTTCCCTATATAAACTCTGAAGAGCCAAGGAAACTGGTATACCTGCCTATTATCGCGTAGGGGCTTCGCGAGCACGAAGGTGCCGCAAAACGACGTGGCATGGACTAGGTTAATGTCTGAGCATTGCTGGAGGGAATTACCGTGAATCCTGCAGCGCTGTCCATAAATCGGTAAGAGTAAGAGAAGGTGGAGACCTCTTCTGAACAGCACGTTGCAAGGCATCCCGGATATGCTCAATAATGTTCACGTCCGGGAAATTTGGTGCCCAGCGGAAGTGTTTAAAGTCAGAATAGTGCTCCTGGGGCCACTCTGTAATAATTCTGGATGTTTTGGGTACCGCAATGTTCTGCTGGAATTTCCCAAGTCCGTCGGAATGCACAATGGACAAGAATGGATGCAGGTGATTAGTCAGATTGCTTACGTACGTGTCACCTCTCACAGTCGTGTCTAGACGTATCTGGAGTCCCATATCACTCCAACTGCACACTCCTCCACCAGCTTGAACAATTCCCTGCTGAAACGCAATCCGTGGATTAATGAGGTTCTCTCCAGACCCGTACACGTCCATCTGCTCAATACAATTTGAAACTAGACTCGTCCGACCAGGCGACATGTTTCCAGTCATCAACAGTCCAGTGTCAACGTTGACGGGCCCAGGCGAGGCGTAAAACTTTGTGTCGTGCCGTCATCAAGGGTACACGTGTGGGCCTTCGTCTCCGAATGCCCATATCGATGACGTTTCGTTGAATGTTTCGCACACTGACACTTGTTGATGGCACAGTATTCAAATCTGCAGCAGTTTGCTGAAAGGTTGCACTTCTGTTACGTTGAACGATTGTCTTCAGTCGTCGTTTGTCCCGTTCTTCCAGGATCTTTTTCCTGCCGCAGCGATCTCTGAGATCTGATGCTGTACCGGATTCCCGACTTCCACGGTACCCTCGTGAAATGGTTTTACCGGAAAATCCCCGCTTCATCGGTACCTCGGAGACGCTGTGCACCGACTGTAACACATCGTTCAAATTCTCTTAAATACTGATTACCAGCGATTGTAGCAGCAGTAATCTATCTAACAACTGCGCCAGACACTTGTTGTCTTATATAGGCGTTGCCAACAGCAGCGTCGTACACTAATTGTTTACATGTCTCTGTATTTGAATACGCATGTCTATACCAGTTGCTTTAGCACTGTAGTGTATTTTATTATCTGTTTCCTCTTGATAATGTGTGCTGCTCAGAGCCAATGTCTAGTTCCCTTTCTGTCTCTCTACCGTCCAGCCGTACACCTAGCCACTTAAACGGTTAAACTTAGCACTCTTATTACTGTTTCTTCCCTGTGCAATTTTCTTTATTGTTGTATGAAAGAAGAATGTTAGCTATTTAATTTTAATTAATACCTGTTCCATCCATAAAAATACTTTTTATAATCTTAAGAACATAAAACACATCAATATGGATGATACGGTGTGGCTCGTTGTAACAATCTAACGGCTCCCGTAGGAGGTGCAGGTGGACATGTGCACGTCTTCTAAAGCTGAGTCCTTCTTGAACAAGACCACGCACGATCGTGGGTCCGTTGACGATTTGGCTATGTGAATCTGTTACAGGAATGAGCAAGTGTACTTTCCAGTAATAAATACATAAATTTTGACTGCTGCCAGATTTAGACCACATTCCCAAAGCCCGAACCAAAGTTTGCCAACAGTTACTGATACACCGACAATTATCCTGGTATATAATTCTTAGTGTAGCAGAAATGCAATTAAAGTTGAATAAATCTGTATTGTTAATAAAAATCTCTGGCAGTGGACACACTTCCGCTCAGGCCACGCCTTCTCCTTCTGGTGACGTCTGACGGCCACACCCCGCGACCGACGCCACTGAACTCGTTGTCGAGCTGCCAAGGAATTTCTGTCTCTTATTTCTGGCCTATCATAGCCTACGAAGGCAAAGCCACTATACAGGGTGTTGCAAAAAGGTACGGCCAAACCTTCAGGAAACATTCCTCACACAAAAATAAAGAAAAGATGTTATGTGGACATGTGTCCGGAAACGACTAATTTCCATGTTAGAGCTCATTTTAGTTTCTTCCACCTACGCTCAATGGAGCACGTTATCATGATTTCATACGGGATACTCTACCTGTGCTGCTAGGACATGTGCGTTTACAAGTACGACACAACATGTGGTTCATGCACGATGGAGCTTCTGCACATATCAGTCGAAGTGTTCGTACGCTTCTCAACAACAGATTCGGTGACCGATGGCTTGGTAGAGGCGAACCAATTCCATGGCCTCCACGCTCTCCTGACCTCAACCCTCTTGACTTTCATTCATGGGGGCATTTGAAAGCTCTTGTCTACGCAACCCCGGTACCAAATGTAGAGACTCTTCGTGCTCGTATTGTGGAAGGCTGTGATACAATACGCCATTCTCCAGGGCTGCATCAGCGCATCAGGGATTCCATGCGACGGAGGGTGGATGCATGTATCCTCGCTAACGGAGGACATTTTGAACGTTTCCTGTAGCAATGTGTTTGAAGTCACGCTGGTACATTCTGTTGCTGTGTGTTTCCATTCCATTATTAATGTGCTTTGAAGAGAAGTAATAAAATGAGCTCTAACATGGAAAGTAAGCGTTTCCGGACACATGTCCACATAACATATTATCTTTCTTTGTGTGTGCGGAATGTTTCCTGAAAGTTTGGCAGTACCTTTTTGTAACACCCTGTATAATTCCATGCAACTATCAACCAATGACAGTTGAGAAACTGTTTTCACGTGAACAGCCATGTCTTGTGATCACGTTGCAATTGGCTGTGGAATATTGGGATTGAAGCCCTATTGCACAACATTACATTTGAGTCCATGTCAGTTAACCATAAATCTTACAAACATGTGTTATCCTTTGGGATACATTGTTTGTTGTTCATACAATGTAGGGTTTCACGGCCGGTATTGTCTTCACTTAAAACTTCCGGGCTGATAGGCCGTGGTCGAAGTATAAAATTCTCCTCTGACGTTTCGTCTCCGACTGCGGGAGACATCCTCGAAGTTTTAAGTGAAAATTGTTTGCTGTATTTTTGAACGGATTGGCTGACGAGGTGAATATCTGCTCGGAGCCCACCCCTCCCTCGATTCAGGGGAGGTTGATGGAACAACAATCTTCACCATCTTCTCCTCCTCCTCCTCCTCCTCTTCCTTCTTCTTCTGCTTCTTCTTTCTCGAGCCACGTGCTAGGCACTTGTCGGTTGAGATATCCACCGAATCATCTGTTTTCCTTTCCTTGAGGTTATGTAACAAAAAGACAAAGAAGAACAATTGGAAGCAACACCAGTAGTGTAGGAAGAGCCAAGACAAGGGTGCGTTAGCGATCTCCTCTGCAATAGTTCCTTCACTATACTGTGAAGATGGAGATGCTAACACAAAGCAGTTATTATACGCAATAGTGAGGGTAATTCTGCCACAAGATCTACGATTTCTATAGGGCAATAACTTCAGGCCCCCTTTAGTGTAAGTGTGATTCTTGAATCTTGTACTAACAATAAGGCTAAAACGGAACAGTCGGATGTAATTTGGTGATTTATTCCTTCACACTACCTCCTGTTGTTGCCGAATGTGACCAAGATATGCTGCAGGTAATGGAGATGCGAATTAGGCGTGGGCCCGTGACACGTCATCAGCCGTTAGGTTTTGTCATCGTGGTAGCCAAAGCTGGCGAGCCTTCTGCAGAGCGCTTTGTGTAACGTAATAAGTCTGTGTTGAAGCTACGTTCTGTGTAAGAGAATTCCTCTCTGATGCCATGGAAAGGTAATATAATTGTCCCATGAATATTCTGCTACCTTTCACTGTCGCCTCAACAAACACTAAGGGCTCAGTACCATTGTCAGGTGCATTACCACAACTTGACACCGCGGGTTGCTCCTGTGTGTAGCTGCCTGACGTATTCCGATAGCTCTTCTGGTGGAAGCCGCCTTTCCAAGCTGTCATCGATTCCGCGAAGGCACAATCTGATCTCGTCGCTACACACACATTTGCGCTAGTGAAATCTGGCGTCGTTTCATACACTGTGGCTACGACACTGAAACGGGTGTCAAAGGAACTGCTTATAATGTCACTGGGTTGGAGACTGGAATGAGAAAGATGATGTTTACTTGGGTACTCTGCAGATAGGATGGTACTGAGGATATTAGTGACTTCTGTCTAACTAGCTGCCCGTAAAACGCAAGATTTACGTAGTGCATTGGCAACTCCCCCAAATGCGTGCCACTGCTTGGTCCAGGATAACCGTACGCCAGTAAGAATCCCATGAATCATAGTCAGACTGATGTTTCACGCGCGTTGATTGGTCTTCTCAGCAGAAACCACCGTTGATTTATCTTCGCAGGAGGTACTGTACTGCTACATCATATTCAACAAATATGCCTTTCTGAAGAGGTAAGTCTATCACAAAAGCTATGTGGTGGCTTTAAAATTTGATACGTCTCCGAGCGAGAACTCAAGACTTTAGGTTCATTGCTGTTACCGACGTGAAAAAAATAAATAACATGAAATAAAAATAATACGAAAATAGTTAAATAGTTTTATCATCACGGGTGACTGGCTTAATTAAGAACAATCTCTTGAGTAAGAGATCAGCACATAGAATTTTACAGCTAATACATCCTTTATGTGCTTTCGTACGACACAGTTACTTATTTGTCTTAGAAAAACACGGAATTTACTATGTAGCACCTGACACATTAATTACAATGACAACGTTCTGTTGTTGTGGTCTTCATTACGAAGACTCGTACCGTGCAGTTCTCCACACTATCCTGTGTGAGCCTCTTCGTCCCGGAATAACTACTATAACCCACAGACATTTGAACCTATTTGCTGTGTTCATCCCTTGGTCTCCATGTACAGTTTTCGCCCCCTCCTCCCCAACTTCCCTGCAGTAGCAACTTGACAATTCCTTGACGCCTCAGAGTGTCCCCTTCAACTATCCCTTCTGTTAATCAAGTTTTGCCCTAAATGTCTTTTCGCTCCAATTCTATTGAGTAACTCCTCATCAGTTACGCAATCTACCCTTCAACATTCTTCTATTGTACCATGTTTCAAAGTTTTCAATTCTCTTCTTGTTTGTACTGCTTACCGCCCATCTCCCACTTTCGCATATATCTGCACTTCAGACAAATACCTTCAGAAAAGACTTCCTAACACTTAAATTTATTTTCGATGTTAACCAATTTCCCTTATTTAGAAACGGTTTCGTTGTCATTGCAGTCTACGTTTTCCATCCTCTCACTTCGACCATTTTGAATTACTATAGTTCCCTTACCTACTGCGTTTAGTATCTCATTTCCTAATCTAATTCTCGCATCGCTTGATTTAACTGGACAACATTCTATTACTCATATATTTCTTTTATCAATGTTCATCTTTGATTCTCCTTTCAAGACACTGTCCATTCCGTTCAACTTCTCTTCCAAGTCGTTTACTGCCATATTTGACAGAATTAGAATTCCATTGGCAAATCTCAGGGTTTCAATTTGTTTTGGGCAAACTTCGGTTTTACATCAGTCTTGATCTCAAATTTTTGTAACAGTGATCCTCTGAATCTCACCCTTGCTTTTGTGTCTGTCAGAATTTCTTTTATGAGTTCTTGTGTAGTTCCATCTAGTCCTCTGTTCTTCAGGATCCTAACAAGAGCCTGTCTGTCGATGGAGTCGTATGCCTTTGTGAAGTCCACGAAGATTATTACTGTCTTTTTGTTTTTTTAATGCCCTATGTTCTATTACTTGCTTCAGAATAAATATCTGTTCCACATATCCACTTCCCTTCCTAAAACCCGCATTATAGTCGCCAACTGTACTTTCTACCTGTTTTCTATTCTCTTCAGCAATAGTTTTGACAGCATCTAGTATCCGACCTCTTGTAGCGATATTCCTCTGTAGTTGTTTGCATCTCTCTTGTCCCCCTTCTTATGTATTGGTACTACAATTGCATTCTTCCATCCTTCTGGCAACTTCTTTGTTCTCCAAATCTGGTGGATTATGTTGGTCATTTTGTCTATTGCTTTGTTGCCTCCCCACTTTATTATCTCGGCTGCTATACCATCTTCTCCAGTTGCCTTATTATTCTTTAGATCGCTTATAGCACGTGCGACTTCATCTCTGGTTGGAGGGCGCTGATCTATCTCTTCTGTGTCAGCCCCCAATTCCAGTTCGTCTTCAGGTGGTCAACAGGTCGTGAAAGGACTCTACAGAAATCCTAGAATTCTCCTTCGCACTTACAGCCAGCTCTCCTTTCTTATCTCTTATAAACCTTTACCCTTGTATCCAACCAGACTCTTTTTGAATTTTCCGAAAATGTGCCTGCTGTTGTTTTTCTTGAAGTTGGTCTAAATCTCGTCCAGTTCCCGCTTCATCTTCTGTCTTCTGGTCCATCTTATAGTTCGGGCCTTATCCTTTCTTGCTCCTAAGAAAACTTCCCATTTTTCCGGGTCTTTCTTGCTGCTACAGGCTCTCCAGACTTTCCTGCGAGTCTCTACCGCTTCCTCACATTCCTTGTTCCACCACCAGTGCTTCCGTTTCTTTTCTTTCTTTTCTCATAGTTCAGCCTGTTTCGCCATATTTCGCTTCAGGTCGTCCCATCCACTCAATTGCTCAATTCCCTCCTCATATCTGGATCGATTGTGTCTTAATTTGTCTGTCTTCATCCTGTTCTTCTACTCGTCTGTGGCAGTCTGCCCCTGTTTGGAATCCAAAAGCACTAAACTTCTCTAAGTTAATGTTCCAACTCTATTCTTCCAGAACCTTTGTGTTCATGATCTCTTTAGTGTTTGTCTAGCTGATTGCTGTGTGGTCAATTTGGAATTCTCCAGGGTGGGTGTGTGGGTTTGCCCATGTCTTTTTCTTACTCAGTTTGGCACTGAAGTGTGTTGTTATCAATCTTATTTTGTGTTCTCGACACAATTCAATTAGTATTTCTCCTTTTTTGTTTGTCCGCTGGTGTGCAGGGTACTCACCCACTATTTCTTTCTTCTCTCTTCCAATCTGTGCATTATAATCTCCTAAGAGTATCTTTACATGTCCATATGGTAAGTTTTTCAGTGTTTCATCTAGCTCCTCCCAGAAACTGTTTGCAACTTTCTTGTCCTTCCTGTTCTTGTCATTTGTAGATGCATGTCCGTTTACTATTGTATACTTTTTGTTCCCTGCTTGAAATGTCAGTGTTGACATTCTTTATGACCTGCTCTTCATTTCAGTCAAGCCATCATCGTATCTCTTGTCTACTATAAAGGCCGTACCAAAGCATCTAGGTGCATGTCTTTCCTTTCCCACTCTAACTCCTGGTTTCGCTTTCAGTATTATGAAGCCCTCTTTCATGTCATCTGTTACCTGTTTAAATTTACTAGTCTGAATCATTGTCTGTACATTTATGGTTCCAATTCTGAAAGTCTTTTTAGTTTTAATCTTGTTTGAGGTTCTTTGGAGCTCCGACTCTTCCGTTATGCACTTTTTGGTAGGTCCCCCAGAACCCGAATGCCTGCTTGCGTCGACCTCGGTCAGTGCGGAATTGTCCCCCCTGGGACAATCTCAATTCAATAGTACGTTCCATTCCATGAGCTAAGAAAATTTTTTGTTGGGATGGCTCGTGTCCGTCTAGTTATGCGAATGAAGTTGTTAGCCCCAGAAGATGAGTTCAGGCCGCCCCTGACATAGGGACGCAGACGCCTTTGGTAGCCGCCCCTGACATGGAGTACAGCCACTACCTGATATGTTTCAGTGTCTCTTCCGCTCTCTCTGCCATTGGGAAGTTACGTTCCTCTTCCGCCTTCGAGAACGTTGGCCTGGCTTCGTCTGTAACCCCAGGTAGGGGCCCTAACTGGGTGCTACCATTCGGAGCCAGAGGGACCAGGTTTTTCCACGAGGTTGTTACTTTTCCCCTTCCTCCTTCCCCATCACTTGCGAGATGGGGCCCCGGGCTTGGGACCGGCAACAGCGGAGTTAACCTCCTCATTCCTAGATTGCTTAAGAATTTTTAATTAATTATTTCATGTAACTACAGGGAACTCCACAAGCAGTCTACGTAGTACTATTTGTGAAGGTCATTACGACCACGGAATCACACCAGCAAGTGCTTTATTAATAATTTATCGATAGTTGGAGATTTATTTCAGCGTTAGTACGTCAAGAGCAGGGAGAAAAATACTGCTATTCGAAGTATCAGTCTAGTAAGTGGACTACAAAGGGTATCTTATCTGAGTAAAAATTTCTCGGTGTACATGCCGCGTCAAATCAGAATAAATCTCCGAGCTTTCGACCACTACCTCCATGGTCGTCGTCAGGGCTAAAACTGACTGTCGTGAACTAGCGAGGTTCCCAATTTTATATGTAAAGGACGGCTTCTTATTGGCTGGAATACGTCAGCGATATGGCGCGTAGCGAAGTGGTGCCCTCTACTTCCATAGATGTACGAGTAGTTGCTATCCCACGTTGCTTGCAGCGCCATCCCTTAAATCAGGAGGTAAAGTGCGAGAAGTTTTTCTCTGCGATTTTTCTTTATCCAGTGCGCTCTTCCAAGTGTTGCTAAGTGCATAGCCGTTGTCTCTATTAAAGTTATTATCGCTAAGTCTAATTTCGACTGCTTCCCGGATCACAGAGTCCCAGTAATTCGATGTGTGGGCTATTACTCTGGTTTCTTCAAATAAAATCTTATGCTTGTTAAGCAGGCTATGTTCAGCCACCGCTGATTTTTCCAAATATCTGTATTTCAGGTGGCGATGGTGCTCGATGCAGCGGTCTGCAACGGTTCTTACAGACTGGCCCACGTAATTCTTGCCGCATTCGCAAGGAATAGTATAAATTCCCGGCACTCTTAAGCCGAGACTATCTTTAACTGGTCTCAACATTTCCTTAATTTTCCTAGGTGGTCGGAAAACTGGTTTTATTCCTTGCCTCTTCAGGACTCTGGCTATCTTGCTCGTTGTAGCACCGCAAAAAGGAAGCCGCGCTATGTGTTGGTCCTCTTCTTGTATGTGGCCGGCATCGTGTCTTACTTTCTTGGACAATACTGATTTAATTTCACCGGCAGAATAACCATTCCTCTTGAAAACAGTCGTCAAATGGTTGATCTCGGGACCGAGGTGGTCCTTGTCGGAAATAGTCCTGGCTCTGTGTACTAAAGTATTCAGCATAGCTCTCTTCTGAGACGGATGATGGAAGCTATGGCTATGCAGATATAAGTCTGTATGGGTTGGCTTCCTGTACACAGAATGGCCCAGTCGTCCATCCGGCTTTCGCTCTACCAACACATCTAAAAAAGGTAACTTCCCTTCCTTCTCGACCTCCAATGTAAATTTTATGTTTGGATGTACACCATTCAGATGTTCGACGAACTGCTGCAGCGTGTCGCTGCCGTGTGGCCATATTAAAAAAGTATCGTCGACGTATCTGTAGAAGCATGATGGGCGGAGGTGAGCACTGCTCAGGGCTCGTTCTTCAAAGTCCTCCATGAAAAAATTCGCTATTGCTGGTGACAATGGCGAACCCATGGCTGTTCCATCCGTCATGGTGTACATCCAAACATAAAATTTACATTGGAGGTCGAGAAGGAAGGGAAGTTACCTTTTTTAGATGTGTTGGTAGAGCGAAAGCCGGATGGACGACTGGGCCATTCTGTGTACAGGAAGCCAACCCATACAGACTTATATCTGCATAGCCATAGCTTCCATCATCCGTCTCAGAAGAGAGCTATGCTGAATACTTTAGTACACAGAGCCAGGACTATTTCCGACAAGGACCACCTCGGTCCCGAGATCAACCATTTGACGACTGTTTTCAAGAGGAATGGTTATTCTGCCGGTGAAATTAAATCAGTATTGTCCAAGAAAGTAAGACACGATGCCGGCCACATACAAGAAGAGGACCAACACATAGCGCGGCTTCCTTTTTGCGGTGCTACAACGAGCAAGATAGCCAGAGTCCTGAAGAGGCAAGGAATAAAACCAGTTTTCCGACCACCTAGGAAAATTAAGGAAATGTTGAGACCAGTTAAAGATAGTCTCGGCTTAAGAGTGCCGGGAATTTATACTATTCCTTGCGAATGCGGCAAGAATTACGTGGGCCAGTCTGTAAGAACCGTTGCAGACCGCTGCATCGAGCACCATCGCCACCTGAAATACAGATATTTGGAAAAATCAGCGGTGGCTGAACATAGCCTGCTTAACAAGCATAAGATTTTATTTGAAGAAACCAGAGTAATAGCCCACACATCGAATTACTGGGACTCTGTGATCCGGGAAGCAGTCGAAATTAGACTTAGCGATAATAACTTTAATAGAGACAACGGCTATGCACTTAGCAACACTTGGAAGAGCGCACTGGATAAAGAAAAATCGCAGAGAAAAACTTCTCGCACTTTACCTCCTGATTTAAGGGATGGCGCTGCAAGCAACGTGGGATAGCAACTACTCGTACATCTATGGAAGTAGAGGGCACCACTTCGCTACGCGCCATATCGCTGACGTATTCCAGCCAATAAGAAGCCGTCCTTTACATATAAAATTGGGAACCTCGCTAGTTCACGACAGTCAGTTTTAGCCCTGACGACGACCATGGAGGTAGTGGTCGAAAGCTCGGAGATTTATTCTGATTTGACGCGGCATGTACACCGAGAAATTTTTACTCAGGAAATACGTCGCGAAAGACTTCGTAGCGGTATCTTATCTGCCTTTTAGGAATGAAGTCCTTCAACGCTCCTTAGAGCACGTCAATTAGAAGTCTTCTGTTTCTCTGCAACCAATAGTAGACTACCTCCAATACCTATGTTATGGTTATTATCCTTGAGTATACCTATAGCCTGAAAAAGTCAGAGACGGCCATAATAATCTACTGTTTTCAAGAGAATCTTTCCAAAAAAAGCGGTTTTCTGGATGACCGGTTTCAGCAGAGCTACGCTGTCATCCCCAGATCTTATTCTTTAAAGTATTACAACATCAGTCTTGCAAGTCGTTTCATATTGCATATACACTATGTGATCAAAAGTATCCGGACACCCCCAAAAACATACATTTTTCATATTAGGTGCATTGTGCTCCCACCTACTGCCAGGTACGCCATATCAGCGACCTCAGTAGTCACTAGACATCGTGAGAGAGCAGAATGGGGCGTTCTGTGGAACTCGCGGACCTCGGACGTGGTCAGGCGATTGGGTGTCACTTGTGTCATACATCTGTACGGGGATTCCCACACTCCACCAGGTCCACTTTTTCCGACATGATAGTGAAGTGGAAATGTGAAGGGACACGTACAGCACAAAAGCGTACAGGCCGACCTCGTCTGCTGACTGACAGCGACCGCCGACGGTTGAAGAGCATCATGATGTGTAATAGGTGGACATCTATCTAGACCATCACACAGGGATTCCAAACTGCATCAGGATCCACTGCAAGTACTATGACAGTTAGGTGGGAGGTGAGAAAACTTGGATCTCATGGTCGAGCGGCTGCTCATAAGCCACACATCACGCCGGTAAATGCCAAACGACGCCTCGCTTGGTGTAACGAGCGTAAATATTGGACGACTGAACAGTGGAAAAACGTTGTGTGGAGTGACGAATCACGGTACACAATGAGGCGATCCGATGGCGGGGTGTGGGTATGGCGAATGCCCAGTGAACTCCATCTGCCAGTATGTGTAGTGCCAACAGTGAAATTCAGAGGCGGTGCTGTTATAGTGTGGTCGTGTTTTTGTTGTTTTGCGTGGCACTATCGCAGCACAGGTCTTCATTGATGTTCTAAGCAACTTCTCGGTTCCCACTGTTGAAGAGCAATTCAGGGATGGCGATTGCATGTTTCAACACGATCGTGGAGCTGTTCATAATGCACGGTCTGTGGCGGAGTGGTTACATGGCAATAACATCCCTTAATTACTGGCCTGCACAGAGTCGTGACCTGAACCCTTTAGAAGACCTTTGGGATGTTTTGGAACGCCGACTTCGTGCCAGGCCTCACCGACGGACGTCGATATCTCTCCTCAGGGCAGCACTCCGTGAAAAATGGGATGCCATTCCCCAAGAAACCTTCCAGCACCTGACTGAACGTATACTTGCGAGAGTGGAAGCTGTGGGTGGGCCAACGCCATATTGAATTCCAGCATTACCGATGGAGGGCGCCACGAACTTGTAAGTCATTTTCAGCCAGGTGTCCGGATACTTTTGATCACATAGCGTACACTTCTCAGTAGGATGAACATCTCTACAAATCATTACGTCAAATGTAAACGGATTATGTGCAGACATAAACATAACGGTATTGCGCCAACTACAAGTATCCGTGTTCACCATTGGAGCGTTCACCTATCTGTACAATTTTTACCACCCTCCCCCCACTCCATCCCACCACCAAATTACGAACAATAAATCCTTAACACCTCTGGGTGCATTTTACCAAGCAGTGCCTTCTCTTAGTGATGTTCTGACGTCAGTTTCTATTTCTACTCTCTGTCGCATCACTAGTTATGCAATCTAATCTTCATATTTTTTTCCAGGCCACATTTTAGAAACTTCTGGTTTTTATGTGTAGTATTTATTGTTACTGTTCGTGTCCATACAAGGCTACACGTCAGACAAGTAGTTTGATAAGCGACTTCAACAGAATAACTCCTGTATGTTTTGCTTCATTAAAATAAAGAAAGGAAAGGAATTAACGTTTTGCCTTGCTTTCTTAGACACACACCTTGCCACTAAAACTGCAACAGCCTGCGGGCGACATGTAATAGACGTCAAATGACAGTGTACTGCATGCTTGCGCACGCAAATTATCGGCGTTCCAGTCCAGCAGCACTAACGCCATCTAGGGGAATTATAGATTGCATTTGAATGTGGCGTGTGATGAGATCGTGTTATGCCTCGTTTAAGAAGCAGATGCATCTACCGGCACGCGTTGGTCAGGATCCCATGACTCTCATGCCAATATGGTACCTATGGTTTCGGGAGCGCTATGCTTGATGCCCTACAGAATCTCGACTACCCAAATGAATAGCGCCCGAGAGGATAGGCGAATAGTTCGCTGGGCCGAACAAGATGATGCAGCCACTTAAATTACCTTCAATCAGAGAACAACAATGTTTGTAGCAAGATGACGACACACCACGGACAGTCAGTGTGGTGACCAATGTTGGGCTTCCTCTGACGCCGCAGCAGAGAAGCGACTCGGCAGTGGTGGGCACTGGACCCAATGGCAGCGCTGGCCTACGGAGCAGCGCGTTCTGGTCTCTGCAGACGATGCCGCGTTCTGGGTGCACTGTGGAAGCCCCAAGGAAAACTAATGATATGTGATCGTTGTACCAACTAACACACCTAGCGAGGTGGTACGGGGTGTTGCTGGCTCTAAAACAGGATTACCTCTCGCTCACGTGGACGGAAATTTTGAGACCATCCTTTACATTCAGACGTGTTAAAGTTGGCGAGTGTGCTCTATATTCCAGGTCTCCGCAGCGTTACCTTTTAACGAAATGACGCCCTGTCCTGACCTACCAGAGTGTCTGGCTGCTGGCCTGGCCAGCACGTTCTTCACATCTCCACACGTTGTAAACATCAGGTCGTGAATTGCCCAAAGACAGGTAGGTCAACCCTCGCCAGGCACTACGACACACGATCTCTGGCACAGAGGTGAAACAGCATGAAATGATCCTCTCGTACCCTTCATCGAACCTCAGTTTGGCTCGGTACCAGCAGGTTCAACAACATTGCTGCTGTTCTGTGTACTAAACTTGTAATCCTTTTAGCGTGTATCACATAGGAACTTCTTCCAACTCTTCTACATACGCACAAGAAGTAAAATTTCGTTATTTGTGTCCTTCATGGTGTAGGAGTTTGATGTCCAGCTTGCACTATATAACGCTTCGGTATCAAGATCACAGGTAGATGTTTTTTTCTGAAGTAAATCTTTCACCCTTCTTTTCCGAAGGTCTCCCCGGTTTCAGTATTGTGAGAATATCCTTTATTGAATGTGTGACGTCCACTTTATACTTAGATGTCTATGACGATTATGAAGTCTTGGTAGTGGATTTTACTGTTTCGTCAGCTCACGTCGTCCTCAGTTCAGTATCCTTGTGGCGTCAGACGACTGTGATGCCCAGGGTTCCTGAAGTTCTTGCCCCTTGTTCTGGCACAGTCTCCTCATCAAGAATTACAGTTAAATAATAATGAAAAGTTTTTGTAGGTATCTCCAGTTTGCTTTCGTTTCTCCCAACGCTGTAATGGCAGCTGTTCAAGGTACTCTTGTACATTTGCCCTCGTGAAGATGAATTCATTCATGTGTCAGATTCCTACCAGCCGAACATAGTGTCTATGCTTAGCGGCGGGGAATAGTGCCAAGTTTGTCAGCAAGATCTCACTGATTGTAAGGCATGCAGTCCGTAAGATGACACTCAGGTTTCTTCTGGTGCAGTTCCAATCAGTAACGATCAGTTTGCATAATATAGGTGAAGCTCCCCACCAAATTTGATTCATCGCAAAGAGCAGCTAGGATTATATTTATCCTATTCTTTTCCGAAGACAGATAATTTCCTGTGAATGTTACACGTATTTCAGGAAGATAACACAGGACCCCAGCGTGTACCACAAATGCCTTGACGACTCTATGGATCCTCGACTGGCCTGGCCCTGTCACCTGATTTGTCAGCCATAGAGCATGTATGAAATACTGCGGGAAGATGAATACACTCATCCAGTCAACAGTTTGCGTAGCCTGGCGCAGCTTGTGTTTAAGCCATAGCGTAAGGTTCCACAAGATGAAATCCTTAGCCTGTTTACTAACATGTCACACAGAATGCAACAATATAACTAAAGTGAATGACGCAAGTGGAATGTAGGTTTAGTCAGTTAACACCAGTCATGTGATGAACGTCTCCAGAGAGTCCGACGTATCAGACTGATGCTTCGTGATGCAAGACTTCCTGTTTCTGCTTGCGTGTGCGTTTCTCGAACAAAATGTTCTCCTCCAAGCCAACAATCACGGATTGCAAAACCATCTGTCATGCGAAACTCAACCCGCGTTCTTCTGAAGTGATATGTTGAAAGCCATACATATAAAGTGATAAGATCTAAAAATGGAGCAAAGATTGGCAACATCCTATAAGTGTAAACACACATGTCAGAAATGCGCACTTCACCAAAAAAAAAGAAAAGATAAAAGCATAGTGGCTTACGACTACTACATCAATGATTCAGAATTACAATCAGTCAGCTCATACAAACGCCTGGCTGTACTTTGTATGGATGTGAAATTGCAAGATCGTGTAGGCTAAGACGTAGGTAAAGAAAGCGGCGGACTTAGGTTCGTTAGTAGGATACTGCTAAAATGCAATCAGTCTGCAACCGAGACTACTAATAAAACAATGATGCTGCTCATCTTGGAGTATTGCTCAAGTAATAGTAATAACAGCAATAATATCGTATGGCTCAATGGCCTCATGGAAGTGCTTGAATTGGACATCATTTCGGCGACGTGTCTATTTACCAAACACGGAAAGCCATACCACGTATCATTTGTGGCGAACCTTCACTTTACTTAAAGGTGAACTGTAGACTAAAAACAGAGCGCAAAAATCCGCGGTCCGAGATGGTTTCGATACCGTGACGAAGCCCGAATTCTTACCCAAGTCTATATCTACATCTACATCCATACTCCGCAAGCCAGCTGACGGTGTGTGGCGGTGCGTACCTTGAGTACCTCTACCGGTTCTCCCTTCTATTCCAGTCTCGTATTGTTCGTGGAAAGAAAGATTGTCGGTATGCCTCTGTGTGGGCTCTAATCTCTCTGATTTTATCCTCATGGTCTCTTCGCGAGATATACGTGGAAGCAATATACGGCTTGACTCCTCGGTGAAGGTATGTTCTCGAAACTTTAACAAAAGCCCGTACCGAGCTACTGAGCGTCTCTCCTGCAGAGTCTTCCACTGGAGTTTATCTGTCATCTCCGTAACGCTTTCGCGATTACTAAATGATCCTGTAACGAAGCGCGCTGCTCTCCGTTGGATCTTCTCTATCTCTTGTATCAACCCTATTTGGTACGGATCCCACACTGCTGAGCAGTATTCAAGCAGTGGGCGAACAAGCGTACTGTAACCTACTTCCTTTGTTTACGGATTGCATTTCCTTAGGATTCTTCCAATGAATCTCAGTCTGGCATCTGCTTTACCGACGATCAACTTTATATGATCATTCCATTTTAAATCACTCCTAATGCGTACTCCCAGATAATTTATGGAATTGCCTCCAGTTGCTGACCTGCTATTTTGTAACTAAATGATAAGGGATCTATCTTTCTATGTATTCGCAGCACATTACGCTTGTCTACATTGAGATTCAATTGCCATTCCCTGCACCATGCGTCAATTCACTGCAGATCCTCGTGCATTTCAGTACAATTTTCCATTGTTACAACCTCTCGATATACCACAGCATCATCCGCAAAAAGCCTCAGTGAACTTCCGATGTCATCCACAAGGTCATTTATGTATATTGTGAATAGCAACGGTCCTGCGACACTCTCCCGCGGCACACCTGAAATCACTCTTAATTCGGAAGACTTCTCTCCATTGAGAATGACATGCTGCGTTCTGTTATCTAGGAACTCTTCAATCCAATCACACAATTGGTCTGATAGTCCATATGCTCTAACTCTGTTCATTAAACGACTGTGGGGAACTGTATCGAACGCCTTGCGGAAGTCAAGAAACACGGCGTCTACCTGGGAACCCGCGTCTGTGGCCCTTTGAGTCTCGTGGACGAATACCGCGAGCTGGGTTTCACACGACCGTCTTTTTCGAAACCCATGCTGATTCCTACAGAGTAGATTTCTGGTCTCCAGAAAAGTCATTATACTCGAATAAAATACGTGTTCCAAAATTCTACAACTGATCGACGTTAGAGATATAGGTCTATAGTTCTGCATATCTGTTCGACGTCCCTTCTAGAAAACGGGGATGGCCTGCGCCCTTTTCCAATCCTTTGGAACGCTACGCTCTTCTAGAGACCTACGGTACACCGTTGCAAGAAGGCGGGCAAGTTCCTTCGCGTGCACTGTGTAAAATCGAAATGGTATCCCATCAGTTCCAGCATCTGAGCAGTCATTCTTCACCAGAAACCCCTACACTATTGGATCGCGAAGATATCGGTGATACTAAGTACCCTCTGCCATGCACTTCGCTGTCGTTTGCGGCTTATGGATGTAGGTGTATACCGGAGGTGATGAAGCACCGCGGCCAGCGTACAGTGGGCGGTAGCAGTTAGTGTGCAGGGGTCGCAGGTCGATAACCGGGCAGTGTGTTGCTCGTCTGACGACAACTAGCTGGAGCTACGGTCCGCTTAGTGGCCCAGTTTGGCCCAGCAATAACCCGCCACGCGTATCGCCGGACCCACAAACCCCGGACCGAATGTCCGAGAGGTGAAACGACCGCCCGCCACTGCGGCAGAGCCACACACGTCTGCACGCACAACTTTTACAGAGCGGCGGTAATTGTTGGAGTCGTGATTAATGTCGTCTGCGCGACCGTAAATTTCACTTTTATGGCACTTTACTCGCGTTCATATCCAGTGTGAGTCCAATCCGCTGGCGTTTTCAGCTTTCGGGTGAACACGTTCATTCTACAGAGATTTTTCTCCGTCACTGTTGCAATTACCAGAGGCCATACGCTTTTCCTAGGTACCACTATAGCACTCTCTGCGCTGTGTTTCGGAGCAGTGGTTATCTGTCATTCTTCTGAGCTGGACCATGTTTTCTTTTGTTTTTTTTCTGCTTTCGGCACACCGAAACATATTTGATATTTGTTATATGATCGCCGGCTTGTGTGACCGAGCGGTTCTAGGCGCTTCAGTCTGGAACCACGCGACCGCTACGGTCGCAGGTTCGAATCCTGCCTCGGGCGTGGATGTGTGTGATGTCCTTAGGTTAGTTAGGTTTAAGTAGTTCTACGTTCTAGGGGACTGATGACGTCAGAAGTTAAGTTCCATAGTGCTCAGAGCCATTTGAACCACTTGTTATATGATCGTTTCGAACAACAACAAAAAATTGCATCTTCCAGTTTAAATCAAATTAAAGTAAATTCAGTTAAAATCTCCTAATCTTTCTTGTTAACTATTCTGTCTTATGACTACTGGTCTGGACAGAAATTGTGAGTAAATTGTGGCATTGTAGATTAGGTTTTTGTGATTATAGTTGTTCTACCTTGCTTTGAATGTCATAGTGTTTTATTCCCTCCCTAAAAGAAAAGAAGAACAACTGTGGCACAAACTGATTTTTGGAGTTGCAGATTTCTTATACTCAGTCCAATTTGGGACCTCTTTAAAGTAAAAACTGAATATATTTTGTCCTAATTTTCTGTAAACCATGGTTTGAGTTTGGAAAAAACCACTGACACAGCCTGACAGGAAGATTCTGATATGACATTCGTTGGAAGTCTTGCTTGAGGAACTCTTTCCGCAGTACCTACACGGAATACAAGTTCATCTGGAAAGAAAATAAAGCGTATATCCATCGAAATCGACCACTGGCACCGAATACTGCCCATCGCGCATGCAGCGGCTGTGGCACTCCTTCCCATATTTGCACAATACATTTCACAGGAACATATCTCAAGTGTTTCTTCAAAGTGGAAAACAGACGCCATAACGTCTAAGAACTGTTTGGTGGTGATTTAACGAGTAAGTGTTGTAACCTCACCTCCTATCTGCACAACTACACCTAACAATGATACTGCGCAAGTTATTATGACATGCTCTTGGATAGACACATGTAAAAACCACATTTGCCGAACGAATGAATGTGAGTGGTCACCGACTCGTAAGAACTTCATCCGTTACAAAACAAAACTCAGTGGTTGCGATAAATTTATAGACATCTAAGGCAACTAATTGACTATATATTATCTGAAGTATCTGGAAACATGTATATAAGGCGGAACTCACCACTTTAATTCACGAGCGCCTGACTTGCCAGTATAAAAGAAGACGGGTAATATTGCGTTGGCGCTATAAATGCAATAATAGCATAGATGGTGAACAGCATCTCGGATGGCTTACCGATGAACAGCGAAATTCACTCTTTACGGATGAATCCTGCGTAAGTTTTGCGGAATGAGACTCGTCACACATTGCTTCTCGAAGGAAACTGGTAGTCGCTACAAACACAGGATCACACATTGTTAACGGTGCGATCCTGATGTCGCAGTTGATCATGTGGTATTGATGCGTGGAGGTTCTTCCATGTTTTCCACAACATCAGTATTGATCGAAAAACTCGGTGTTTGGAGTGCTTAAAAAAAAAAAACTTGCATGACTCCCGAATATCGATAGTTTCCTGAATGTCGGCTTTAAAAATCCTCTTAAGAATCTACGATTTGAAGCAAATGCACAGAAACGGTTTTCGCGAGCCACAGTTTGTCTCGCAGTGAGGTGCTTCGCCATGTACCATTTCCGAAGGGATATTCAGAGAGCGCTGTGCCATAGACTTTTCCTCCAGTGTCATGAGAGGGATATACAAAGCCCATTCCTGCCACACAATCCTAAAACACGTGCGTGACTCGTCATTATCTTCTAAATCCTAAGTCTGTCGCTGCAACCACAATTCTCTATTTTCTGCTCTCCTTGTAATTTGTAGATAATTTCGACCTTCTGTTACCTCCAGTAAATCATTTACTATTTACTTTCTTGTCTTCCTCTTGATTTCTTTTCCGAATATATTTACTTGAAATAAATTTGTTTTACCTTCGTGTGTATAAATAAACATCTAGGGTGCTATGTTTCCGTTTTAGGTAATTGTTATAAGCTTTATATGCTGCTGGCATCTACACCTACATAGATACTCCGCAAGCCACCACACATTGCGTGGCGGAGAGGACCCTGTACCACTACTTGTCATTTTCCTTTTCTGTTCCACTCGTAAACTTCAGTCTGGAACCGCGCGACCGCTACGGTCGCAGCTTCGAATCCTGCTTCGGGCATGGATGTGTGTGATGTCCTTAGGTTTAGTTAGTTTTACGTTGTTCTAAGTTCTAGGGGACTGATGACCTCAGATGTTAAGTCCCATAGTGCTCAGAGCCATTTGAACCATTTGAATCCACTCGCAAATAGAGCGTCCGAAAAACGACTATTTATTTGCCCAAATATTTCGCATCTCATCTTCGTGGTCCTTACACGCAATGTATGTTGGCGGCAGTAGAATCGTTCGGCAGTCAGCTTCAAACATCGGTTCTGTAAATTTTCTCAATAGTGTTTTCCAAAACAACGTCGCCTTCCCTCCAGGGATTCCCAATTGAGTTCCCGAAAAACACAGACGTGTTGTTCGAAGCTGCAGGTAACAAATCCAGTAGCCCGCCTCTCAATCGCTTCAATGTCTTCCTTCAATCCGACCTGGTATGGATCCCAAACACTCGAGTCCACAGCTCGTGGTCTCGTGGTCGCGTTCTCGCTTCCCGAGCACGGGGTCCCGGGTTCGATTCCCGGCGGGGTCAGGAATTTTCACCTGCCTCGAGATGACTGGGTGTTTGTGTTGTCCTCATCATTTCATCATCATTCATGAAAGTGTCGAGATTGGACTGAGCAAAGGTTGGGAATTTGTACGGGCGTGATAACCGCGCAGTTAAGTGCCCAACAAACCAAACATCGTCATCATCATCATCATCATCATCATCAAACACTCGAGCAGAACTCAAGAATAGGTCGCATCAGAGTCTTATATCCAGGCTCCTTTACGGACGAAACACACTTTTCTAAAATTGTCCTAATAGGCAAAATCGACCATTCGCCTTCTCTGCCACAGATCTCACATATCGATCTGCGAAGTAACGTCCTGATATTTAAACGATTTGACAGTGTCAAGGAGGACACTAGTAATACTGTATCATAACAACACAGATATGATCTTCCTACTCATCCGCATTATTTACATTTTTCCACATTTAGAGCCATTCGTCACAACAACCAGAAATTTCGTCTAAGTCGTTTGTATCTCATTGCAGTGATTCAACTTCGACACCTTACCTGCACACCACAGTGTCATCAGCAAACAACCACAAATTTCTGCCCACCCTGACCACCAAATCTTTTATGTATACAGAAAACAACAGCGGTCCTATCACATTTCTCTTGGGCACTCCTGACTATGCCCTTTTCTCTCATGAACACTTGCCGCCGAAGGCAGGACATCGCTTTCTATTACTTAAGAAGTCTTTGACCTTCTCACCTATCTGTGAACTTATTCCATACACTCGTACCTTTGTTAACAGCCTGCATTGGGACACCGTGTCGAATGCTTCCCGAAAATCCATAAATATGAAATCTGCCTGCTGTCCTTCATCCATAGTTCGCAGTATACCATGTGAGACACGAGCTAGCTTAGTTTCGCACGAGCGATGTTTCTTCTAAAACCATCCTGATTCTTGATCATAAACTTTTCAGTCTCAAAAAAGTTTATTACATTCGAACTAAGAATATGTTCAATGAGTGTGCAGCAAACCAAAGTTAGGGAAATAGGTCCGTAAGTTTGCGAGCCCGGTTTCTTTTTCTTTTTTTTTTTTTCATTCCCTTGGGACTTTGTGCTGGGTGAGAGATTCACGATAAGGGGTCCGTGCCGTAAAGTACGCTGTAAAACCGAATTCGTCAGACATGGCCAATCGAAACGTAATATTAGTTTTAGAAACAAGGTCAGGGTAACGTGGAACGGCTAGGGAAGGTTCAGACGGTTCAAATGGTTCTTAGCACTATGGGACTTAACATCTGACTTCATCAGTCACCTAGAACTTAGAACTACTTAAAGCTTACTAACCTAAGGACATCACACACATCCATGCCCGAGGCAGAATTCGAACCTGCGACCGCAGCGGTCGCACGGTTCCAGATTGAAGCACCTAGAACCGCTCTGCCACAACGGCCGGCTGGCTAGGGAATTTTCAGGGAAAACATATTCCACTCTTTAGTTTACACACTTTATTTAAACTAGACCCAAATTTTTCAATAAGAAAACATTTCCAATGTCTTATGAAATACAGTAACAACGTTTAAAGTATTTAATTTAAGAAAAACACACACACATAGGGTAAACTACAGGCCTACTGAAGCGCTTGAGAAAGGTTTACAATTGCCCAATTCTTAAAAGAAGTGTTAACTACTTGAAAGAGATAAAAGCAATTTAAGAGACTTCCCAAAAATATGCTTTCAACTGGATTTAAATGACATATATCAAGTCACATCAGATATTAAACTCCCAACAAGACCAGACTATTTATAGGAATCTACATTTTTCTCTCTGTTAAATAAGCAACTGGTTTTTTTAACAAAAAATTTACTAACCAATGAAGAAAAACGATCATTTAAGATACATCTCAAATAGATGCTTTCAAGCCAAGCTATAATTACTTTAAAATATTGAAGTCTCTGTGAGACCACCTTACTTAATAAAATTTCTGTTGACCCATCATGACCAGGGGACATCGGTCGGGTAAGCAACTGTCAATGTCAATAAATTCACCAACAGCCGTGTACTTTAAGATATTATTTTAATTTATTCTGAAGGCAAATACTAAGTTCTTACAATTTCTTTCATTTGAACGAACAACAGGGGAATTCTTAAGGTATTAACCATTTAAGAAAATGAACCATTTAAGAGACGCAGAGCCGCACCGGCCCAATTTGCATGTTTCAAATCTTTCAGTTACTTCTCTACGTCAGAAGCGCTTATTACTAGGTCGTCCATGCGTCTGTCAGATGGTCAAATGACCGTATGTTTGTACGACTCACTGTGTGAACAATTTCCTGAAGGTGAAATTAAAAATTTCTGCTTTCGTTTTGCTATCTTCAACTGCCGCACCAGACTGATCAACAAGGGACAGAATGGAAGCCTCAGACTAGCTTAGAGATTTTGCATAGGACCAGAATTTTGTCGGTTTCTGTGCCACATCTTTCGCTAAGGTATGATGATGATATTTGTAAGCTTCGCGCATAGATCTTTTCACAGACGTACAAAGCTTTAGTGACCTTTGCTTGTCGTCATTTGTACGTTCTCTTTTAAACCGAGACTGCAACAGCCTCTGCCTCCTCAGAATTTTTCGAATCTCGTTATTAAACCATGGTGGGCCTTTCCCATCCTAAATCCACTCACCAGGCACATAACTATTCAGTCCATGATTTACAGTCTGCTTTGCCCGTAATTTCTCTACGTCCATCTTATTGGTACTAAGTGATGTCAGTTCACTAAGTGAGATACTAACAACTGCTTATCTGCTCTGTCTAGCAGAAAGACTCTCCTAGGCTTCTTGACTGATTTATGAACATTTCTAACCATAGCCGCTATACTGACATCATGGTCACTAATCCCCGTTTCTATACTGACATTGTCGAAAAGGTGAGGCCTATTTCTAACTATGATGTCCAAGACACTTCCATTGCGTGTGGGCTGCCGAGATAGCTGCTTAAGACTGTTTTCAGAAAACGTGTTCAAAAGTATTTCGCACGAATGTCTGTCTGTAGCCCCGCAATGAATCCATAGACACCACAGTCTATACTCCATAGGTTAAAGTCGCTTCCCACTAGTATTGCGTGATATGTGTATTTACAAGCTACTGGCCGTAGACTTTCGTTGAATAACTCAAGAACTGTCACATGAGAATCGGGCGGTCGGTAAAAAAATCCAACAATTAATTTGGTATGACCTACAACTGTTATACGCGACGAGATAACTTCACTGTCACACTCAACTTCGACCTCGATAGAGACAATATTTTTGTCAACTTCAATGAACACTCCCCCCACCCTATGGCCTCTATCCTGTCTTTCCGATACGCGTTCCACAACTCGCTAAAAATCGCAGAGAGCTTTCCACTTAGGGTTTCAGCCAGCTCTCGGTTCCAAGAATAATTTGAGCGCGAGAACTTCTTGGAGGGCAGAAAATTCGAGAACTTTATTGCGAATACTTCAACAGTTAACTGCTAAAATTTTGACAGTCGAAGTGTCTTTACTCTGAACGCATTCTGACTTCCCTTGCAGCTTATCGACTGTTCATCGAGTGTTCATCAGGGTACCTCAAACCACTGCCTAGCCTAAAAAACACCTATGTGCACTCCACAAGTACTCTGCTACCTGAGTAGCAGCTTTCTTTGTGTAGTGCACCTCGACCTATCAAGGAGATTCCAACAAATCCGCACACAATAACCCACGTCTAGAAATCTAGAAATCTGCAGCCATAACCGTCGCAGAGTCGACGAAGCCTTTGATTGAGACTCTCCTCGGCTCCAACCCAAAGAACACGGATCAGCTCCGCGAACAATGCTGCAAGTTGCGTGCTCTGCTTGCACCTCGCGCGTGTGGCCATCCACCCCCATCGACAGCCGCCTGTATGAACTGAGGATGGCCTCAGAAAGCATGCAACAGGGATCGTTGGTGCCGACGTGAGCCACAACTTGCGGACTACTGCACCCTTGACACTCGATGGCCGCAGGCGAGGCCACCCACACATCTCGGATGATGCCCCCAGCATTGAGTGCGCATTGACTTTCTTAGCAGCCCTGAACGCTATCTGGCTAAGGGGCCTAAAGTTGGGGCCTCCGGTAACTAGTAAATCCATCCTCGCGTGTGCCTGAAGGAGTGGCCACCTGTCCACTCACAGCGTGAATGGGCGAGGCCAGGCGGCTAGTCCCCACGTTTGACCTCCACATCGAGGGACTCATACGTGGTACTATCCGCCGCTCACCCTGCTGGGTACACTAGGAGGTGCCTCGGAAGCAGAACCTGTGGCCAAAACAAGCTCCACATCAGGTGCCCCATGTCATTTGCCAGACTCTCCGTCATCGCCACACCTCAAGGCAGCAACCAGAAGATAACTGACCGTAACCAAAAACGCAAAGAGCTGCTGCCTGAGTGACGCTAACTAAACGAACGGGTGGCTCTCTTCAAAACAAAATAAATGAGCAGTTACTGCGCCGCAGACTGAATGAATTGACAGGTACAAAAACGCGAGATGAAACCCGCTAGACACAAAATTTTATAGGTAAACTACGAGGCCGGCCGCGCTGGGCGTGCGGTTCTAGGCTCTTCAGTCCGGAACCGCGGGACTGCTACGGTCGCAGGTTCGAATCCTGCCTCGGGCATGGATGTGTGTGATGTCCTTAGGTTAGTTAGGTTTAAGTAGTTCTAAGTTCTAGGGGACTGATGAACTAAGCTGTTAAGTCCCATAGTGCTCAGAGCCATTTGAACCATTTTTTCGTAAACTACGAGGAAAACACAGAGAAAGATAAACACTTAATTTTCCCCTCTGTAGACGTATAAATTATAAGCCGACTGCTGCGGCCTGGTTTCACGACAAGGACCTAACCAGACACCCGCAACAGTGCTGAAAGCAGACAGCAGTTTCGCTACTGAAACGGGGTGACATTGATAGATTAATGGTGATATGGGTGACTTTCAGATCAAATCAAATCAAATCAAAAATTTTGGCTGTCATAGGTTTTAGAGCAAAATCGTCATGGAGAAAGGCTGAAGAAGGTTACAAAGTATGAGAAAACTGGACAAGCATTAAGATCAGAAGAAACGAAGCTGACGTGAATTAGCATGTCATCAGATGGAAAAAAGAACAAACACACTACCACGAAGTTATTTACCTCTTTGTAAAAGCTGTGTATCGTAAAGTGCGGCACACTGAAACTTGCACAGGACAGCCTAGCACGGAGAGCTGCATCAAAGTAGTCTTCCGTCGTTGACAACAACAACCAGATCAACTTGCTCGTGTCAGATGACGAATGCCAGTCGCAGAAGAACCGAACCGGAAGTGAAGTCTGTCCTCAGCGGAAGACTGCTGACAGATATTCCGTGACCTGTATTTATTTTCAACCTGTGCGCAAACCCAGTGAATGTGCCTGAGTGACCCCTGGCTAACCCAGTGGTCAGCCCTCTATCCCCGCTTTCACTTTTGCTAATTCCAGACGGCCTACGCCGCGGTGTGGACACGCCCCTCCCCTCTGCCAGCTGACTGGTTCATCCCTGTTCTCATTACCTCGCTGACAGGCCGGATCGTACACGCAGCTACCGGACGGCACTATAATCCTGCGAGAAGCTTCCCATCCATCACGCTGCCCCACTATGCTTGCGCAGCTAGTAATACCACTGTGCTGCCATCCACCTGACGAGCCAAAACAGTGTGCCGCTCTAGTGTGCGAAATTCTGTCTGATCTTCACGGCTCGCGTTATGCGATCGCGTCTACTCAAACACGCTATTCGTGTAATGGCCAGGTAAGTGAATTGATAGAGACACTAGCGAAATATACATGTTCCAGTTTGCTAGCTAGCATACTATTTTATATGTCATGTAGCTCATTGTCAACAAAGATATCTGTAATTAATGACTGTTTTCATCCACCAGCCTGTGCTCTCTCTTCTTGGAACAGAAAGTACTTTGAAAAATCCAAATGAGCACCCCATGCTGCTAACAATTTTCACAATGAGCTGATAGTTGTTCCTGTGTGAGCATACTGTTCAAATGTCCAAATGTGTGTGAATTTCTAAGGGACCAAACTCTGAGATCATCGGTCCATAGTCTTACACACTACTTAAACTAACTTACGCTAAGAACAACGCAAACACCCATGCCCGATGGAGGACTCGAACCTCTGGCGGGAGGGGCCGCGCAGTCCGTGAGAACATTCAGTCATCCAGCTTTACTCAGCATTAGAATATTTGAGTAGAAGCAGCAGCTGGCCGGGAGACGGCAGCAAAATTGAAGTTACCGATTTTGGGACATTTTAAAAGTTCATAATCAAGAGCGAATTATTTGGTCTCACATTCGTGCTTTGGTAGTTTAGTTTTTGAATCTTTGCATTGTAATCTAATTTATTAGACGCAGTTCTTGTGCTTGTGTCAGTGTCTACAGTAGAGTCTCGTAGCGCTCGTCGATAGACGTCTGCTTGTCTGTGTAGTGTAGTTTTCTACAGTCTTTAGTATGGAAAGGGCCTATGGTTACTGTGTGAGGATGCGAGCTGAGTTGGTGACACTCCACTCTCAGCTCCAGGCTGTGTTGGCTTCGGCTACACAGCTTGAAGCTGCAATGGATGGGCGTATAGGTGTAGGCCGGCCGTGGGGATCCAACAGAAGTCTAGCACGACCCACTAGTCCGCCGATCGATTCGCAACCGGTGGCCATCCCCATTACTGTTCGCATTGAGGTTGATTTCTCACCTGTGGTCGAGTGGGAGGCCATCTTGGGGCGTGGCAGGCTGTGAAAAACGTCATAAGATGGCCAGGTCATTGATTCCGTTCCTGAAGAGTAAGGATCTCATCCCTAAGACTAAACTCCAATTGTATAAGGCAACGGTGGAACCCACAATGTTGTATGGCTCCACCTCGAGGGGAACTACGTGCGTCTCCAACTACGACCAACTCCAAGCGCTGCAAAACTTTTGCTATCGATGGATCACAGGAGCTCCAAGGTGGACAAGAAACGTCGACATCCGCATCGCACTCCACGAGACCACTATACAAGAGAAAGTCCATGACAAGGCTCTACGAGTTTTTGACAAGATCGATGCCCTTAGGGACGAAGTTCGACAATTGGAATCGGTAGGAACGGTAAACCCTGCAAGATGGCACAAGTATCAAGTACCGAAGTCAATAACGTTGCACCCCCCATAGGCAATCTGTCATAACACGAGGAAGCAGTCACACATAACAGCCTTGACACATTTCACCCTCCACAGGAGATAGACATCACCAAAGACAGCAGGCTAAAGGACCCATTGCGTGCCCAAGCCTAGCTGAATGTGTAATAAATAAAGTGTTTTCCTTTTATCCTTACATCCCATCCTAGAAGAATAAGTCATCAAGGATGATCTCTTCAGTCCACACTACACATTATATTTAAAGAAAAAAGTGCTTAGCGGGGCGCGCTCTAGTGGGAAAGTTGTGTACGCGCTGACTACGCGGAACTATGTACACAAAAGCCCTCGAACCATTTTCTGTACTCATTAGGACGGTCATTCCATTCAAAAAGTTGCTGTAATTTTTCTTCACTTTCAGCAAAGCTTATTATTGATATTCTTCCGCCTTTAATTCTAATTCCGCTATTGAACATTTCACTTCCATCATTGCTTCTTCGATGTATAGCTTGAACAGTACGGACCGAAGACTACATCACTGCCTTACACCCGTTTTAATCCAAGCACTTCGGTTCTTGGTGTTCCACTATTATTGTTCCATCTTGGCACTGGTACATGTTGTATATTACACTACTGGCCATTAAAATTGCTACACTACGAAGATGACGTGCTACAGACGCGATGGGGACGTTTGCAAGACAACAACCATCTGCACGAACAGTTCGACGACGCTTGCAGCAGCATGGACTATCAGCTCGGAGACTATAGCTGCGGTTACCCTTCACGCTGCATCACAGACAGGAGCGCCTGCGATGGTGTACTCAACGACGAACGTGGGTGCACGAATGGCAAAACGTCATTTTTTCGGATGAATCCAGGTTCTCTTTACAGCATCGTCATGGTTGCATCCCTGTTTGGCGACATCGCGGTGAATTCACATTGGAAGCGTGTATTCGTCATCGCCATACTGGCGTATCATCCGGCGTGATGGTATGGGGTGCATTGGTTACATGTCTCTGTCACCTGTTGTTCGCATTGACGACACATTGAACAGTTGACGTTATATTTCCGATGTGTTACGACCCGTGGCTCTAGGATTCATTCGATTCCTGCGAAACCCTTCATTTCAGCAGGATAATGCACGACCGCATGTTGCAGGTCCTGAACGGCGCTTTCTGGATACAGAAAATGTTCGACTGCTGCCCTGGCCAGCACATTCTCCAGATCTCTCACCAATTGAAAACGTCTGGTCAATGGTGGCCGAGCAACTGGCTCGTCACAATACGCTAGTCACTACTCTTGATGTACTGTGGTATCGTGTTGAAGCTGCATGGCATGGGCAGCTGTACTTGTACATGCCATCCAAGCTCTGTTTGACTCAATGCCCAGGCGTATGAAGGCCGGTATTACGGCCAGAGGAGGTTGTTCTGGGTACTGATTTCTCAGGATATATGCTTCCAAATTGCGTGAAAATGTAATCGCATGTCAGTTCTAGTATAATATATTTGTCCAGTGAATACCCGTTTATCATCTGCATTACTCCTTGGTGTAGCAATTTTAATGGCCAGTAGTGTAAATTAAAATTAAAGCAATTACAGCCCTCGGTCACAAAATTTAAGTCTTTTGACCACGTTTCGACATTTCTATGAATGCCTTCGTCAGAAATTAAATATTCAAATTGGCCTATAATACAAATACAAAACTATGGGAAATGTTTTTATATAAACGTGTAAGTACCAACTAACAGTACAGGAAAAAAAACAGTACTTACATGTCACGTATAAGATAAATATCAAGCGAGGAAGGCTTTAGCCGAAAAAATTTAAAATAATAGATGGAAGGCGAACCACTATGGGCTGATCATACATATAAAACCACAGGTAGCAAATGACTGAGGCACCCGCTTAGCAAATGAACATTACACCAAGAGTGACATATAGTAGCCGTAAATATAAGTAGGCTACTTAACATTTAAAATACAGATAGCTGAATGACAAGATGAACAGTATTTTTAGTACGTGAACTATCAGGCAAAGTTTTATTTGACAGCAGCAGACATGGTGACTTTTTGATTGTGTAAAAGCTTGGAAATACAGTTTGAAGTCTGAAAACTGATTAAAATTACAAAAAAGAAACAGTACTTACATGTCACGTATAAAATAAAAATTAAGCGAGAAAACATTAGTCGCAATTTTTAAAGTAGAATGCGTGGAAAGCAAGCTTTTCGCTTAATATTTCATTTATACGCGACATGTAAGTATTGTTCCTTTCTTGTACTGTTAGTCAGTACTTATATGTTTATATAAAAAAATTGCCATAATTTCTATTTACGTTATAGACCAATTTGAATATTTAATTTCTGATGCAGGCACTCATAGAAGTGTCGAAACCTGGTCAAAAGACTTGAATTTTGGGACCGACGGCTGTAACAGCTTTAACTTTAAAGCTTAAGTAGTTTCAATAGTTTCCTGTGGGTAGCACAATACACTTGATAGTTGACTGATCCACCATGAGTGGGTCCCCGTACACATATCTGCGATGCTCTAATTTACCGCCAAAAGAAACTCAATGACAGCTCTGTGCTTGGAACGCACCTCCACTACAGAAGCCATTTTGAAGGGTACGTATAGCGCCACCACCTATCGGAACTTCCTGAGTAAGACACCCTGCTAATGCCGCAGGACGGTACAGTTCAAACTGTGGAAAGGGGCCAAAATAAGGGGCTGTCAGTTACACTCCAGCAAACAACTTTATTATTTGTTCAACATTACAAGAGCCCAAAACAAATTTTTTTTAGAGAAACACACAACTTTAATCCTTGTAACTTAATTACCGGCTGAAAGCCATCTTAACTTAAAAATGGCTGAAGGCCAATAACTTAAAACGCAAGCATAATCAGAAATTTAACAGGCAAACCTTAAAACAGTTCTTTAGTTAGGCTGAAGTAAACAAGTTAAAATTTCAAATCGGCTGAAGGCCTAACACTTAAAACTCCATTACATTAATCTTTTTTAATACCAAAGGCCTTAGGTGAAACAGTTCTTTATTTTAGGCTGAAGGTCTTAAGAGTAAAAGAGCTCAAAATCGGCTGAAGGCCGAAGACTTAAAAATTTAACAACATTAAAATTTTTAAAATGCCAAAGGGCTTACGTGAAACAGTACTTTAAACTAGGCTCAAGGTCTCAAGAGGAAAACAACTCTAATTTCTAAAAAAATCAGCTAGAAGCCATACAAGTACAAACAACAATAACAAATTAAAAATATAAGGCAGTACACACAAGGGCGTTCAGATGATCGAGAGTCGGCCAGTAATTCGCTTAGGTGAGACAGGCAGTCAGCCCTACTGTTTTCAATCCGCTGGGAACCCAACCGACAGACAGTCAGTGGACCCATCGACAAGATAACTTCCATTTCAGCCGACCAGGGCAGAACAGGGAGTTCAACGGAACAACGTATAAGATATTGGCGCCCACAACAAATCATACACGGAGCTGCCAAACTACATACCGTGCTGGACAGCCACAACACGATGAGGAAACTACACTGCCTGAAATGTACGTTAACGCCCAGGGCAGGTAACCGGAACGTTAACGGTCACAAGGCAGAATATTCCGCTGGTGCACTTCAATTCAAAATACAGTCAAACTCCACTGGAGGGTGGCTAGAATTTTCCAACTTGAAAACAACGTTGTTGCTCGCGTGAATATCCCAACAGCAGTCAACAAATTCCAAACGACACAATGTGAACAGTCTTGACTTGCTGTTTTTTTTTTTTTTTTGTCATCAGTCTACTGACTGGTTTGATGCGGCCCGTCACGAATTCCTTTCCTGTGCTAAACTCTTCATCTCAGAGTAGCACTTGCAACCTACGTCCTCAATTATTTACTTGACGTATTCCAATCTCTGTCTTCCTCTACAGTTTTTACCCTCTACAGCTCCCTCTAGTACCATGGAAGTCATTCCCTCATGTCTTTGCAGATGTCCTATCATCCTGTCCCTTCTCCTTATCAGTGTTTTCCACATATTCCTTTCCTCTCCGATTCTGCGTAGAACCTCCTCATTCCTTACCTAATCAGTCCACGTAATTTTCAATATTCGTCTATAGCACCACTTCTCAAATGCTTCGATTCTCTTCTGTTCCGGTTTTCCCACAGTCCATGTTTCACTACCATACAATGCTGTACTCCAGACGTACATCCTCAGAAATTTCTTCCTCAAATTAAGGCCGGTATTTGACATTAGTAGACTTCTCTTGGCCAGAAATGCCTTTTTTGCCATAGCGAGTCTGCTTTTGATGTCCTCCTTGCTCCGTCCGTCGTTGGTTATTTTACTGCCTAGGTAGCAGAATTCCTTAACTTCATTGACTTCGTGACCATCAGTCCTGATGTTAAGTTTCTCGCTGTTCTCATTTCTACTACTTCTCATTACCTTCGTCTTTCTCCGATTTGCTCTCAAACCATACTGTGTTAAATGACTTACAGAACATCCCTCGTACTTTTGGCCATCTCTAGACTCCATATCGCCTATTCCTGATCAGTGTCAGTATATCTTTGTCACTGCTGTCGGCTTCAGAGTTTCGCTGACTTTGTTTCAGTGTCTTCCAATGACGCACTGAGTGTAATGGCATTCTTTTTCTTAATATCTGCTCTATAATGTTTCTTTTCAAATGTTTCATAAATGCTATGTTTTACTTCATTAATGTACATTTCAGTTATTGTATAAAACAGTATCTTTTCTAAAAATTTGAACACTAATTGCGACCAAAAACTACAATAATCCCATCATGAAAGTTTTCACTATGTGCACAAAAATATGGTCAAATGCTTTTCAAATAGATAGCAATATTCTGAAACATACGTTCTCAATACATATACACAATATTTGTTCACTGCTGTAGTGTTCGCAAAGCCAAATTGAAGACTCATTTCTAGGCAGTATTATTGTAATGTAGGAAGAGGTGCAAAGCTCCGTCTCTCGGTTCACCGATTGGCAATCGACACTCGACATAAACAAATTTAACGCACTGCGAATAATAAGCACAATGCCGCATTATTTTATAACTGCACGACTGCAGAACAATCACTGGCAGCAAGCACAAAATATCTCGAATCATGTGTACGGAATGTACAGATATTATGCAGTGGAACGGATGACAGTTTAGACGACTTGTTCGTGAAGGATTACGGAGAAAATTTAAGTAAATCTGCTGCAGTGTAAAAGTGTAATGTACACCACTGAGAGCATCGAGCGCTTTTACCCACTTCAGGCATTCTGACTTAGGTTTTCACCAGTTTTTCCAGTTTACGCCAGGTGAAGCCGATGTTGTTCATCCTGATACGTCTTTACGTGACACAGTATCAAGCTACTTACTGTGTTGGATTAAGAGTGGGGAACCCCAGATACGACTTCTGTTTTGCACTGTGACTTGCTATCACTTATGATTAACTGTGACCGCTGTGGCAGGAAACTACGAATCCAGTCGCACAGCCGAAACGATCATCCAGAGGCACGTACAGTTTGGGTATCAAAGAATTTATGATTGTTAATACGGAAATAAATATGTACGTCTGCAAGATTTACATACAATTATGGGTGATGAAAAGTGCAATCACGTATGATTGCTTGTTTACAACGCAACAAGACCCATTTCTTACTGCGGGAAATGAAACTCTCCACTTCAAAACTTCTGGGACAAATGTCGGCCACAGTGTCAGTGGGCATCTCTGTGTTATTCGTTACTTTGAACAGAGGCAGTTAGTAATATTCCATCATTAAAAGGGAAGAACATGACGAGAAACAGCGACATTACTGAATATGAAGAAAAGTACTTTAGGGAACATCGTCCGTCGATATAAATATCAAGACAGGATAGAAAATCTGCCACGGATATTTGTGAGGAGAGAAGAGAGGGCAATAGTACAAAAGGTCAAGAAAGATCCACGAATCAGAGCTACACGAATTGCTATTGAGGCTAAGGAAGAGTTTGGGAAGAAAGCCAGTCCTCGTAAAATCAGAAGATTACTGTTCACAGAAAATTACCATGGGCAAACTGCAAGAGGGAAGCCTTGCATCAGTCCTGCCAATAGGAAGTAGAGGCTGCTATTCGCAAGGTAACACATAAACAAGAACATGGGGTGGTGGAGTCAAGTAATTTTTTTAGATGAATCAAAATTTAACATATCAGGACCGGATGGATGAATAACGTTCAACAAAGTGCCTGAAGAAAAAAAGTATGCAAGCTACAGTGAAACGTGGCAGGGTCCATGTTATGGTTTGGGGTTGTATGTCGGCCCAGGGAATTTGCGAGCTGGTCTTCATTCTCAAAACAGTAGATGAAAATGTACACCTGCAGATTCTAAGGAACAATTTGAAGAAGAGCGCAGAAAATATGGGAATTGGGGATTGTTTCAAATTTTATCAGGAGAACGACCCCAAACATACCGCCTGCATTTTACGGTTGTGGCTCCTGTACAACTGTTCAAAAGTTGTCAGTCCCCTTCCACTAAGTCCAGACATGAACGCCATAGAGAATTTATGGGATGCGTTAGAAAGAAATTTTCGAAAAATCCCCTTATAGTCTATACGGGACGTCAGGAGACGACTGCAAGAAGAATGGGAAAATCTAAGTACTTCGTACATACAGAAGCTTGCACAAAGTATGCCAAAACCGCTGACACTAGTGTTACAACGCCGCGGTAGAAGTACTAATTCCTCATTATTTCCTACTTTTTGGCTTATTTCTGCACTTCGTCCCAAAACGTTTGTGAAGACAGATCTATGTTATTTCACATAAATATGAAATTATTTTAATTTTTTGCGTCATTATATAAAGTAAAATGTTCAATTTATTGCTCTGTGAAAACCATTCTCTCTGTTGGAATAACAAACATAGTAAGTTTAATGTTTATCTGTTATTTGCCACAGTAAATACAAAACTATTATTCAAATGGTTCAAATGGCTCTAAGCACTATGGGACTTAACAGCTGTGGTCATCAGTCCCCTAGAACTTAGAACTACTTCAACCTAACTAACCTAAGGACATCACACACATCCATGCCCGAGGCAGGATTCGAACCTGCGACCGTAGCAGTCGCACGGTTCCGGACTGCGCGCCTAGAACCGCGAGACCACCGCGGCCGGCACAAAACTATTATGTTTGTGCCAAAACTTATAAAAGGAACTGTAATTTGATTAGAAAACGGTATCACAAGCCTTTCGGGAATCTAAAAATTTGGAATCAAGTGGAGATCACCTGTCGATAGCACACATTACTTATTCAGAATAAAGAGCTAATTGCGTTGCACAAGAACTAAATTCCATGAATCCTTGCTGCCTGTTTGTCAATAGATCATTTTCTTCGAGGTAATTCATGATGTTCAAACACATCATATGTTCCATAGGCCGTTGCAAGTCGACTTCTGTGATATGGGTCTGTAATTTGAGGTTAATCCTGTACCACTTTCCACTCATTAGGTATTGATCTTCCATCAAGCGAGAAGTTGTATATAATAATTAAGTACGGAGTTATTTCATCAGCACACTCTGAAAAGAATCTGGTATTTATTCTGGACTGGAAGAGTTGCCTGTATTATGAGATCTGACTTGAATCGTTACACCAAGGATATATACACTTCGTAGTTAATCATGTTGGCATCAGTTCTTGATTCGAATTCTGGAATAGTTACTTCGTTTTCTTTGCTAAATGAACTCCGCCTTATGGGCACAGCCATCGGTAACATTATCATTGCAATCTCGCAGTGAGGGTACTTATTATGTCTTTCTGCTGGCATATTTTACATTCGAGGAGAATCCCTTTGGATTTTCTGCCAGATTTGGAGATAGACTTAAGTTGTGGAAACTATTAAAAGTATCTTAGATTGAAGTCAGCACTAAATTTTGAGCTCCTGTAAAACTTCATCAGTCTCTCCGATTCTGCATTCTTTCAAGTCTAACATGCTTTTTTCTTTGCTTCGGCAACGTCCTGATTAGATTTGCATACAGTAAGGGATCAGCACCATTTTTATTAAGCTCTTGAGTATAAATATCTCCATCTGACACTCTGCCACGAAAAGGCAAAAGACTGGAAAGAATTGTTCTAAGTAGCTAATAAAGACAGACCTCCTGATAACTATGCACGAAAAGTTCCTCAATTAGCAACCGTATAGTACAGTGGAGAGCCAAAGACACTGGTACACCTTCCAATATCCTGTAGGACTTCCGCGAGCACGCAAAATGCCGCAACACGACGTGACATGGACTCGAGTAATGTCTCAAGTACTAATGGAGGGAACTGACACCATGCATCTTGCAGGGTGTCCATAAACCCGTAAGAGTACGTACGGGTGGAGGTCCCTTCTGAACAGCACGTCGCAAGGCATCCCAGATATGCTCAGTAATGTTCATGTTTAGGGAGGTCTGCGCCCAGCGGAAGTGTTTACACGCAGAAGAGTGTTCCTGGAGACTCTCTATAGCAATTCGTGTATGTTGTAGCATTGTTCTGCTGGAACTGCCCAAGTCCGTCAGAATGCACAATACACGCGATTGGCTGCACGTGATCAGACACGATGCTTCCGTACGTGTCACCTGTCAGAGTCGCATCTAGACGTATCGGAAGTCCCATATCACTCCTACCGCATGTGCCCCACACCGTTACAGAGCTTCCACCAGCTTGAATAGTCCTATGCTGACATTCAAGGTCTACAGATTCATGAGGTCATCTCCATACCCGTATACGTCCATCCGTTCGATACAATTTGAAACGAGACTCGTCTGACCAGACAACATGTTTCCAGTCATCAACAGACCAATGTTGATGTTGACGGGCCCAGGCAAGGCGTAAATCTTTGTGTGATACAGTCATCACGAGTGGGCCTTCGGCTTCGAAAGCCCATATCGATTATGTTTCGGTGAAGGGTTCGCACCGTGACACTTGCAGCGGGGTTGCACTTCTGTCACGTTGAACGATTCTCTTCAGTCGTCATTGGTCCCGTTCTTGTGGGATATTCTTCCGGCCGCAGCAATGTCAGTGATTTGATGTTTTAAAAAATGGCTCTAGCACTATGGGACTTAACATCTGAGGTCATCAGTCCCCTAGAACTTAGAACTACTTAAACCTAACTAACCTAAGGACATCACACACATCCATGCCCGAGGCAGGATTCGAATCGGCGACCGTACCAGTCGCGCGGTTCTGGACTGAAGCGCCTAGAACCGCTCGGCCACTGCGGCCGGCTTTGATGTTTTACCGAAATCCTGATATTCACGGTACACTCGTGAAATGATCGTAAGGGAAAATCCCTGCTGCGTCCTATCGCTCACGTTCAAACTCACCTAAATCTTGATAGCCAGACATTGTACCAGCAGTAACCGATCTAATAATTGCGCCAGACACTTGTTACCCGAGTGCAGCGCCGTATTCTGCCTGTTTGCATACCTCTGTGTTTGAACACGCATGCCTATACCAGTATCTTTGGCGCTTAAGTGTAGTTACCCCATTGCTTAGCAGGCTTTGCGTAGCCTAACTATGACCGGCGCGGTTCTCCTTCTTAGTCTTCTTCGCAGAAAACGGAATTACTGGCGTCCCCGACTTGCTGAACAAAGAACGCACAGTTCTCTCTAACGTGTTCTACAGAATATTCCAGGAAGGGATGTGTTTCCGTGGGCATCTGATACCGTTTGATTTACTCTGATAAAGAACTCAGGATCTCTTCCGTCACCAAATTATGAATTTGATACGAGCCCAGGGAAACAAAAAGACGAGAGTAATCAGGCGACCTACAGCTGGTGATTTAGCGATGTGGTATAATCTGTACGTCATTCTACTACACCCGTGATTTGTTCTCAATGATCTGAACGAGTTTTCTGGGGCGTGCGGGGTGCGGTGGAAGGGGGACTTCGGCCACAGGATCCCGGCACAGGGCCAGCTGAGTGGCGAGAGGAGGCGCTCCTTGGTCACGCATATGTGCTTTGTGTGGTTTGGCACAACACTGTTCTATTAGATGGCCAATTCTGGTAAAGACCGCACTCACAAGGAAATCTGTGGGCCGAAGTCAACAGACTTCAGTCGATCCAGGACTGGTGGGTCCTGTGTCAGGACGATGTGAATTAATATTATATCCACATGACTGTTATGAAATTCACACCTCACTGTCTCTCAGAGTGGTCACAGAAATACTTTCAGATTATTTCGCTGCCGTTACACTGTCGAATTGCACGTTGCGTTGTAAAAATGAACACAAAAATCTCCCCGTACGAGATCTGATTTCTCTTACTTTATCATGATGGTTAGTTCTCCCTCCGTAGGAGAGACTCAATAAAATGTTTTCATGAAAACATTTTTTTTACAGTAACGAAAAACTCAATTATTTTAATAATTACGACCGCAGTTGACTTGTCATAGCCGTGCCACTGTCTTCCGCGTTTCATCATGATACAAAATGAACAGCCCTTCACTGAACTTTTTCTATGTCCTCCGGAAATTCAATCTGGTATGGACCCCACACCGCTTGGCATTATTCCAGAAAAGGACGGGTAAGAGTCGTGGAGTAGACCCGTTGCACCTTCTAATTTTTTCTCCCAATAATACCCAGTCGTTGATTCGGCTTCCCACTACATTTTCTAAGTGGTGGTTCCAATTTAAACTGTGGCTAATCGTAATTCCTACTCAACTGAAGTGACAATCGTTAAATTTGTGTGCTTTTTCGTGATAACCTAACTTTACCGCAATTGTTTCAGTACTTGTATTTAGTACCACGGTATTTATTGTTAAGTACGAACAGTCATTTGTGGCTCCATACAGATATCTTGTGTAAGTCACTTTGTAATTCCTCTCGAAATTCTAATGACTGCACTAGATGGTAAACGACAAAATCATCCGCAAAAAAAAGGACTGCTCAGATTTTCTCCAAAATCGTTTAGCTGGATCGAGTACAGGAGAGGGTCTACAATACTGACCAACTCCAGATATAAATTCTGGTTTCGGTTGGTGACTTCCCGTCTGTTTTTACGAACTGTGACATTTCCAGGGTAAATTCAGAAAAAGCCACAGAGCAGAGATAATTCATTCGAAACCGCTTACGAGGAAAGGCGTCAATAACGTTCTGTATATCTACACATACGAAATCGAATTGAGATATCCAGTCGATAACCACTTCGCGTCAATAAAGAGAAACTTGTGTTTCACAAGAAAGATACTTTCTGCATCTGTGCTGATTATGTGACAATCACTTTCTTCCATGTATTCTATGATGTTGCAACACAGTATAAGTATCATAATCCTACTGCAAATCGGTGTCTGTGATATGGTCATTAATTCTGCTGATTATTTCTGTTTCCTTTATTGTGTATCCGTGTGACCTGTGAAAATTTTAGTTGTTAGATATTAATGCTTCGTAAAGAGAGTGATCGTACATAATTGCTGAAAATTTAGTTATTTCATCAGCAGACTGTGAAAGGTACCTAACAGGTACGTAATCTGGACCAGAAGATTTGCCTTTATTAAGTGACAATAATTGTTTTATCGCCCCGAGGCCATCTATTTCTAAGTTTGTCATGTTTTCATCTGTCCTTAATTCGAATTCTGGAATATTTACTGGAGCTTCTCTGGTGAGGGAATTTTGGATGACAGTGTTCCGCAACTTTCCTATAGTGGCGCTGTGTAGTTGGTCGTGTCGCCATTGCTGTCACGCTATGCAAGTAATGATTCTGTCTTGCCGCTGGTATACTTTATACACTCCTGGAAATTGAAATAAGAACACCGTGAATTCATTGTCCCAGGAAGGGGAAACTTTATTGACACATTCCTGGGGTCAGATACATCACATGATCACACTGACAGAACCACAGGCACATAGACACAGGCAACAGAGCATGCACAATGTCGGCACTAGTACAGTGTATATCCACCTTTCGCAGCAATGCAGGCTGCTATTCTCCCATGCAGACGATCGTAGAGATGCTGGATGTAGTCCTGTGGAACGGCTTGCCATGCCATTTCCACCTGGCGCCTCAGTTGGACCAGCGTTCGTGCTGGACGTGCAGACCGCGTGAGACGACGCTTCATCCAGTCCCAAACATGCTCAATGGGGGACAGATCCGGAGATATTGCTGGCCAGGGTAGTTGACTTACACCTTCTAGAGCACGTTGGGTGGCACGGGATACATGCGGACGTGCATTGTCCTGTTGGAACAGCAAGTTACCTTGCCGGTCTAGAAATGGTAGAACGATGGGTTCGATGACGGTTTGGATGTACCGTGTACTATTCAGTGTCCCCTCGACGATCACCAGTGGTGTACGGCCAGTGTAGGAGATCGCTCCCCACACCATGATGCCGGGTGTTGGCCCTGTGTGCCTCGGTCGTATGCAGTCCTGATTGTGGCGCTCACCTGCACGGCGCCAAACACGCATACGACCATCATTGGCACCAAGGCAGAAGCGACTCTCATCGCTGAAGACGACACGTCTCCATTCGTCCCTCCATTCACGCCTGTCGCGACACCACTGGAGGCGGGCTGCACGATGTTGGAGCGTGAGCGGAAGACGGCCTAACGGTGTGCGGGACCGTAGCCCAGCTTCATGGAGACGGTTGCGAATGGTCCTCGCCGATACCCCAGGAGCAACAGTGTCCCTAATTTGCTGGGAAGTGGCGGTGCGGTCCCCTACGGCACTGCGTAGGATCCTACGGTCTTGGCGTGCATCCGTGCGTCGCTGCAGTCCGGTCCCAGGTCGACGGGCACGTGCACCTTCCGCCGACCACTGGTGACAACATCGATGTACTGTGGAGACCTCACGCCCCACGTGTTGAACAATTCGGCGGTACGTCCACCCGGCCTCCCGCATGCCCACTATACGCCCTCGCTCAAAGTCCGTCAACTGCACATACGGTTCACGTCCACGCTGTCGCGGCATGCTACCAGTGTTAAAGACTGCGATGGAGCTCCGTATGGCACGGCAAACTGGCTGACACCGACGGCAGCGGTGCACAAATGCTGCGCAGCTAGCGCCATTCGACGGCCAACACCGCGGTTCCTGGTGTGTCCGCTGTGCCGTGCGTGTGATCATTGCTTGTACAGCCCTCTCGCAGTGTCCGGAGCAAGTATGGTGGGTCTGACACACCGGTGTCAATGTGTTCTCTTTTCCATTTCCAGGAGTGTATATGAATAGAATCCCTTTGGATGTTTTGCCAGATTTCGAGATAGAGTTTAATTTTAGTAACAATTGTTGTCACCTCGCATTGAAATCAGCACTAAGTATATAGTAAATATAAACCAATGTCAGTCTTGCGAACTTTACTTTCTTTTAAATCTGACATAATTTTCTGTTGCTTCTGAAGCAGTGTGCTGACTTGGTGTTGCGGAGCATGGGGGCTCTATTCCGTTTCTTATTAATTCAGATGGTGTAAAATTATGACTTCTCGTCGACATTATTTCTCTGAATTTCAGTCACATTTGATCGATGCTTACACACACATTTCTTTTTTTATTTATTTATTCGTCGCTTATTTGACCTGACCAGATTCGGCCCATAAGAGTGTGAAAGGAACTGAGGTTGTCTCTTAGGAAGGCATCATGAAAAATTTTATCTGTTTTTTTTTTAGTACTTACAATTCGCGTTCACTTTTGTGGATTTTAGGGTATTCACTCTCGCTACAGTGACCTTGTATTCACTAATTCGCAACTGTGTCTCTCGTTATAAAGTTAACATCGTGAAATAACAATTTGCTTTCTTCACATAAATGTAGAATAAGCAAATATATTAAATAAAGTAGACTTAATGCTTTACAATATGTTATACACGAAAGGTAGCAAATGAATTTTTGTTTTCGCCAGGCTTTCTCTTTTAAACATTTGAAGCACTTCATTTACTTTTCATGGGATCTAGAGGCATTCAAACGTGTCTGTGTGTGACTCACGCAAAAAGCTTTGTGCGTCATTGGTCGTCACAGGTGGGATTTTTGCAGGAAAAAGTTGCTTAATAGCCTTTAAAGAGTCATCGACATTTCAATCTGGGCTTTGAACAGCCAGATACGTAACTACAGCCTGTCCGAAAATTAAAACCTGTGCAGGCGATTGCCGTATTCACGTACTCGATTATCTTCTTACTTTGATTCCGCCTTGTAAAGGAGAAATCCGTGTGAGAATTTCGACAGGGCTTTCACTCTGAAATAGGAACAATTAGCTTCGAAAAAGGGGAAAAATAATAATATCTGATTCCTTTTTTCCTGTACAATTTTTATACTATACCATCAATGGGACTGAGTTTCGCTTCGAAACGCGTTGTTACGCAATTTGAGCACACTCTTCTTTTTTATCACCCCATCCGCACGCTGTTGCTAACCCTACCTGAAGCAGTAATTAAAATTTTAATTGACTTGCCACAAGGTGACAATCATTACTGCTTGCAGCAGAAAATTCTCGTTTCATCCCAATTTTCCCAGGAAGCTGGCAATTACTTTCAAATTTTACTGCGGGACGAATTTAGCAGCAATTCATTTATCTTGTTACTGCTCCGTGTATTCAATTTATAACTGCGCTACAACACGAGCGTGGGGAGGGCGAGTCGCCGTCGTACATTTAGCCGGATTACGGGCCGCTAGTTTCATTTGATGCGCGGAGAATGCGGGGATGTCATTAACAATGAATCCACACGGCACGTGGACGGGGTTCATTACGCGCCTCGTTGATACTCACTGTGCCTCTAACACTCCCTGCGTCTGTTTGCACCACGGAGATTTTTCTGCGTGTAGGTCCGTGATAACCTAATAGCTGTGTAATCCTGTCGCTGAAAGAAACACGTGCGTCTGTGTATCCCATCTGTAGCAGTTACGCTGCAGCTGAACCGCTGCGCACACAGAGAGTTTCGCTGAGATAGTTTCCTCTTCAGCAACCACTGCAGTGTTCCCCAGATTAAGGAAACTCTCGTCTTTAATTACACACTCTTGCAGATGCCCAGTCGGGATCCGTCATTACAGCCTCTTCTCTCTTAAAAAGGACCCTGTGTTTCGTTCCAAGAGACTGCACCACCTCATTAAATTGAAGCTGCCTGCTTGCTTGTCCGCAGATGCATATTGTGGGACGTCGTTATTTTGGAGTCACGTCACAACAGGAGCAACATAGCGTCACATGAAAGCTGTCACGCTCTTAATGTAGACCTAAGAACGCAAAAGTAACAGTTTTCTGTCGTGACGTATCTGTGTACGTAACGGATTCACTTCCCAATACAATTTACACAAGAGTTCTTTTCGATTACATTTACGAATAAATACTTTTTTCGGTAATATTCATCAGAAAAATATCGCGTATAGTTTTCAGTTTTCTTTTCCGTGTCCAACGAAGTTCAAATTTTGCACCTGAAGTTTCATGTGTTCACTGTGCGCAGTAGCTAGTTTTAAATAACTGACTATCACTATGGCGCGGACTCTCTGTAATCTAAATACATTCGTGTTTTCTTCATAAGTAAGAGAGATTCTCCGAAGAATTTTGCAAGGCATGTAAACCACACTTACAGGTGCACGAAGCTCTCTAGAATTTTCCAAATCTATTAAAAACTGTGGCAAAAATTGAGATAATTAACTACAAAATTTGAGCTGTTCCTAAATATGAAGTTTAAAACGTAACAGCTGAATCATTTTTTTCATAAATTAAATAAATTCTAGTGTTTCGTACACCTGTAAGTATGGGTTGTAAGACGTGCAAAATTCATTTAAGGATATTTCTTACTTACGAAAAAAAGTAGATCTATAGCAACAAACGCAGACAATAGTAAGTGACAAAAATGATGAAATGTGTGTGAATCCTGTACCCTTCGTGGTCATGCTGACAAAGTTTTATGAATTTATTTCTAAATGTACAGACAGTGGAAATTAAAATGTCTTGTGGAGTCTCTCCTGCTCCAAGTCGGCCCGTTTGACGTCCAACCCCCAATAACTTTCGAAGGGTGTTCACACAGTTCCACACTGCTGCCTAATGCACCAAATACAAGCGAACTGAATATCGAAGAAGCTGAGAGACTGGAGGAGGCTGGGGCGAAGAGTTTCCAGCAAGCTGAACATAGCGCGTCATCCTCAACGAAGAGTAATCTTCAGACGCAAGAGCAACTTCGGGTATACACCACGGGAATGGTTTAGCACCGTTACTTTCCACCGTGTGCTAACTCTAGAGATTGATGGATGAGAGGATACGGAACAAAAATGTCTCATGAACTTATGTCCAGAAATGCGTAGTTTCCATGCTAGAAACCACTTATTAAATCATACACTGTTGCAGGGACTGCGGACTAATACGCGCTGTACCATGCAGCCACAGATGTTATGTCTCACACGTTCACATCGGCCAGGCTGCACCCCAACATTGTCAAAGACAGCGTGAATGCGCTGCTCCACATCTGGGCTCTGGGCTCGGCATACACGAGATGTAAGGGGTTCACCACCTTGCTGGAGCAAATGTAATCTAGATGTATTGCTCACTTGCTAGAACGACAATTGACAGGCGCTGCCTGATACATAAAATATCTTAACCCCTGTTCAAAGAGAACTGCAATAGAGTCGTAGGTCAGAGCAGTCTCTCCCGCAGTTGCGGTCGCTCGCTGCTACAGTGTAGTCGTAGTCTGTCGCTGGTACAGCGCAGTCTACAGTTAGTAGTTGTTAAAGTCACAGTGCAGAACAAATTGTATAATTTTGTTAAATGGAACTGAGTAATAATTGTGGTCAGCCGCAAAGCTAAATGATACCATGGAATGAGATGATGATGAACAAAGGAATAACTCCAGAACGATATTTTCATTCTGCAGCGGAGTGTGCGCAGATATGAAACTTCCTGACAGATTAAAACTGTGTGCAAGGGTCCCGAGTTCGACTCTGGGTCCGGCACACAGTTTTAATATGCTAGGAAGTTTCATATTAGCGCACACTCCCCTGCAGAGTGAAAATCATTCTGGAAACATTCCCCAGGCTGTGGCTAAGCCATGTCTCCGCAATATCCTTTCTTCCAGGAGTGCTAGTTGTGCAAGGTATGTAGGAGAGCTTCTGTGAAGTTCTGAAGGTAGGAGACGAGATGCTGGCAGAATGGGTCGTGAGTCGTGTTTGGGTAGCTCAGTTGGTAGAGCACGAAAGCCAAGGGTCCCGAGTTCGAGTCTCGGTCCGGCACACAGTTTTAACCTGCAGGAAGTTTCAAATGAATAATAGTTAATACACTCCTGGAAATGGAAAAAAGAACACATTGACACCGGTGTGTCAGACCCACCATACTTGCTCCGGACACTGCGAGAGGGCTGCACAAGCAATGATCACACGCACGGCACAGCGGACACACTAGGAACCGCGGTGTTGGCCGTCGAATGGCGCTAGCTGCGCAGCATTTGTGCACCGCCGCCGTCAGTGTCAGCCAGTTTGCCGTGGCATACGGAGCTCCATCGCAGTCTTTAACACTGGTAGCATGCCGCGACAGCGTGGACGTGAACCGTATGTGCAGTTGACGGACTTTGAGCGAGGGCGTATAGTGGGCATGCGGGAGGCCGGGTGGACGTACCGCCGAATTGCTCAACACGTGGGGCGTGAGGTCTCCACAGTACATCGATGTTGTCGCCAGTGGTCGGCGGAAGATGCACGTGCCCGTCGACCTGGGACCGGACCGCAGCGACGCACGGATGCACGCCAAGACCGTAGGATCCTACGCAGTGCCGTAGGGGACCGCACCGCCACTTCCCAGCAAATTAGGGACACTGTTGCTCCTGGGGTATCGGCGAGGACCATTTGCAACCGTCTCCATGATGCTGGGCTACGGTCCCGCACACCGTTAGGCCGTCTTCCGCTCACGCCCCAACATCGTGCAGCCCGCCTCTAGTGGTGTCGCGACAGGCGTGAATGGAGGGACGAATGGAGACGTGTCGTCTTCAGCGATGAGAGTCGCTTCTGCCTTGGTGCCAATGATGGTCGTATGCGTGTTTGGCGCCGTGCAGGTGAGCGCCACAATCAGGACTGCATACGACCGAGGCACACAGGGCCAACACCCGGCATCATGGTGTGGGGAGCGATCTCCTACACTGGCCGTACACCACTGGTGATCGTCGAGGGGACACTGAATAGTGCAGGGTACATCCAAACCGTCATCGAACCCATCGTTCTACCATTCCTAGACCGGCAAGGGAACTTGCTGTTCCAACAGGACAATGCACGTCCGCATGTATCCCGTGCCACCCAACGTGCTCTAGAAGGTGTAAGTCAACTACCCTGGCCAGCAATATCTCCGGATCTGTCCCCCATTGAGCATGTTTGGGACTGGATGAAGCGTCGTCTCACGCGGTCTGCACGTCCAGCACGAACGCTGGTCCAACTGAGGCGCCAGGTAGAAATGGCATGGCAAGCCGTTCCACAGGACTACATCCAGCATCTCTACGATCGTCTCCATGGGAGAATAGCAGCCTGCATTGCTGCGAAAGGTGGATATACACTGTACTAGTGCCGACATTGTGTATGCTCTGTTGCCTGTGTCTATGTGCCTGTGGTTCTGTCAGTGTGATCATGTGATGTATCTGACCCCAGGAATGTGTCAATAAAGTTTCCCCTTCCTGGGACAATGAATTCACGGTGTTCTTATTTCAATTTCCAGGAGTGTATAACGAAAAATCAACAGTGTAATTAAGTCAACCGGCTATTGTAAGGTAAATTTTATTATTTTCATTGGAATGCGCGTAGTTAAGTCACTTGCCTGAGATGTTAATATGAATTTGTTTCAGTCTTTACTTTACACCAGTTGTCCCAGATTTGTAATACAGTATATTCAATTTTCTCGTGTAACGGATTGTAAATCTTTACCAATAACATACAAAATTTTCAGAATATAATTGTTTTTACCAGTGATCTATAAAAGTATAATTTCCCCTTAAGTCATTGCCAGTCCCGATCCAGTCATTTATCTAAATTAAAATATTCCAGAATTTTTTGTCAGATCATAGTCATGTGTTCTTTAGTAATCAGACGACCAGTTGTGCAGCTGGTCACTAAGTAAAGTCAGTTTTTCTCGTAATTAAGATCTCAGACAAATGTTATCCAGTATTAGTAGATAGGCCAGCACTGCACTAAGCTGTGCCATTTACGATTAGATATATAGACAGCGTTGTCCGGGGACACCGTCAGGAGACAAGAATTTTTCAATTTATTTCTCACGGACAGATTGATTTCACATGGTCATGGCGTAGCGCTGCCTACGTCAAAATTTATCAATTTTTCATGAGTTAAGATTTATCAGTTTTCATACGTCAGAATAAAACTATCCAAATTTCAATATTTTATATTTTTTATTTATACGGGAAGGTTACACTGTCCCCATAACCTGAAATCACACGAGTTGAGGTCCGGTGAACGAGCAGACCATGCGACTGGACCCGTTCATCCGATCTATCGACTAGAGAAGACGTGATTGACAAGTGTCCCGACGTTAACGGCAAAGCGTGCTGGAGCACCATCATGTAGCAGCCACATAACGCTTCGAATCTTCGATGGAATTTTTTTCCAGCAGGGTAGGCAAGGGCAACCGCCAGAAACCCTGATAGTTCCGGCCTTCTAGGTGACGTGGAAGGAAGACTGGACCGGAAATACGGTCGCCAATTATACCGGCGCACACATTCCTGCTGCACCGATGATGCTAATAACTCACTGTCACCATACCATGGGGGTTCTGTGTACTATCCTACAGATTACTATTATGAAAGCTGGAGAGACCACTCAGCCAAAAGTGGCCTCATACAGATACTGATAAGATGGATGACACAAATCCCGGAATCGTGGTTGCCTGGTGGATAAACCAGAGACAAAACTGCTCTCGATGTGGAAAGTCTGTCGCTAGCAAGCAATGCATACGCTGTAAGTGATAAGGGTAGCGACAATTGTCATGGAGAGTGTTACACACAGTCGTATGGCCTGTACTGTACAGGCGGGCCAACTGCCCGGTACTCACACGGCAGTGGCCTTCCACAGTATTAATCACATTTTCCTCCAGATCTGGTGTCCGAACATTTCTGTTACGTCTTTCAGGATTTCATGTTTTCTGAAGCGGTAATGTTCTCAGAGAAACGGCGAGACACTGTTGGAAACACTGAATGCTGCGGTTGTTGTCGGCCGGGATAGGTCTCCTGATACAACATTGCTGCCCGCCGCCCGTTGCCATTTGCCTTTCCGTAAGCAAACACATGTCGGCAAGCTCGCTATTAGAATACGGAACCATTGTGTACAAGGCTGTATCACATCCACTGCAAGGTGAGTCATCAAGAGAAGTGAATGGGACACAACATCGCCAATTACTGTGATGTCATTCATACGACCACACCGCCGCCTGAGAGATCGAACCACCGGATGCGATTCTCTCGATAAACGGAACAGAAGAACGGCTGTGTTAGCCAAAGAGTACACAGTCAGTCGCAGCACTTATGCTCGCCGCGAGGCGCCGCTAGGCCACTTCACGTGCAGCAGGAGAGTAGTACAGTCGTGGCAGTCTACAGTTTGTAGCCGTTCTCAGCGGTCAGCCAGCACCGATGTTGGTCATCGTCTGCAGCTCAGTCTCTGCTGCCAGCAAGTGTTTGTAGCTCCGTTCCAAGTTAGTCTTCAAATTCACCGGATTCGACATCCAGGACTACGAGCGATTAATTCGTCACTGCAAGATTTGTGACTTGTAAATTATGTCATTCTACAGACGCTTAGTCTAGTCGTGTCTTCTTTAATTGTCAACCAACTGATCATGGACTACAGCAAAGTTAAGTAATAAATACTTTCTTATTTTGTCCTCCTGCTAATTGCTTGTGTTTTTCCGCTGCAGCTACCAAGCAGTCTTGGCATAGTAGAACCCACGTTCCCGCCTCCTTGGCTACATCATATTTGCCACCTAATGTTGATGGACTCGATTATGGTGGAAGATCGAGAGCCATCAATTACGACGGCAGGAGAGGACTCTAGAGCATGACGTATGAGAAACAGTTCCGCCCTCTATGAGGAAAGCATGCATACTGTAACTGTGGCAGCATGGTACAGCAAGTACTACACCGCAGACTCTGTAACACACTATGATTGAATAAATGGTCTCAAGCATGCGTTTCCGGACATAAGTTCACTAGACCTTTCTTGTTCCGTATCCTCCCATCGATCAGTCCCTAGAGTTTCTATACGGTGAAAAAATCACCGTGTACAAATTTCGTAGTGGATAAGGCCGGAAGTTCCGGGAGGCTTTTCGCGGATGATGCAGTCACAACACCGCATACTTGAAGCAGCAAGACGTAGGAAGACCTGCAACTAATCGACGCTTCGTGAGGGACTTTGCGGTTCGCCTTGAACATAAACAAACGTAATAAATTGTGAATAAATAGAAAGAAAGACCCATTATTGTATGATATCGCAATTGAGCAACAATCACTGGAAGCAGACACGTCCGTATACCGTCTAGCAGCGTGAGTACGGAACGATTTACAACGGAACGACCACTTGAAAGTAATAGCAGGTAAAGCAGGTGTCAGACTGAGATTCCTTTGGAAGAATTCTTAGAAGACACCCACAAATCAGGTAGATTACGAAGCCATCGTACGACCAGTACTTGAATATTGTTCCTAAGGCAGATTCGTAGCAGACAGGATTGAGAGAGGAAATACTGAAGGTCCAAAGCAGAGCAAAGTGTTTTGCTAGGGGGTCATTTGATAAGTGCGAAAGGGTCACAGAGATCCTCAACAAGTCCGGTGGCAGACGCTGCAAGAGCTGTATTCTGGATCACATGTGTGGTTTACTGTTAGCAGTTCCGAGAGCGTGCATTCGTAGAAGAATCAACCAGTATATTGCTTCCTCCTACGTATGTATCGCAAGAAAACTGTCAACATAAAATGGAAGAGATTTTATCTCACACAGAAGCTCACCCGACAATAGTTCTTCCTGCGAAACATCCGCTACTGGAATAAGAACGGGGGGAGGAACACTGGTACACAAAGTACCCTCCATCACACAGAATTGGATTGCCTGCGGTGTGCGGATGTAGATGTAGACGTAGAGATTTGTGCATCTCGCGAGAGTTGTCCGCCGTTGCCAGTGTGCGACGAAGAAGCATCAGCTGACTCGCTGTATTCGAGAGGAAGCTTACAGGACCGCAAAGGAAAAATACACTACTGAACGTTAAAATTGCTACACCACGGAGATGACGTGCTACAGACACCAAATTTAGCCAACGCGAACACGATGCTGTGATATGCAAATAATTAGCTTTTCAGAGCATTCACACAAGGTTGGCGCCGGTGGCGACACCTACAACGTGCTGACATGAGGAAAGTTTCCAACCGATTTCTCATACACGAACAGCAGTGGACCGGCGTTGCCTGGTGAAACGTTGTTGTGATTCTTCGTGTAAGGAGGAGAAATGCGTACCATCACGTTTCCGACTTTGTTAAAGGTCGGATTGGTTCAAATGGCTCTGAGCACTATGGGACTCAACTGCTGAGGTCATTAGTCCCCTAGAACTTAGAACTAGTTAAACCTAACTAACCTAAGGACATCACAAACATCCATGCTGGAGGCAGGATTCGAACCTGCGACCGCAGCGGTCTTGCGGTTCCAGACTGCAGCGCCTTTAACCGCACGGCCACTTCGGCCGACAAAAGGTCGGATTGTAGCCTATCGCGATTGCGGTTTATCGTATCGTGACATTGCTGCTCGCGTTGATCGAGATCCAATGACTGTTAGCAGGATATGGAATCGGTGGGTTCAGGAGGGTAATACGGAACGCACGCCGTGCTGGATCCCAACGGCCTCGTATCACTAGCCGTCGAGATGACAGGCATCTTATCCGCATGGCTGTAACGGATCGTGCAGCCACGTCTCGATCCCTAAGTCAACAGATGGGGACGTGTGCAAGACAACAACCATCTGCACGAACGGTTCGACGACGTATGCAGCAGCATGTACTATCGGCTCGGAGACCATGGCTGCGGTTACCATTGAGGCTGCATCAGAGGCAGCAGCGCCTGCGATGGTGTACTCAACGACGAACCTGGGTGCGCAAATGGCAAAACGTCGTTCTGTTTTCTGTGCCATTGGTTACACGTCTCAGTCACCTCTTGTTCGCATTTACGGCACTTTGAACAGTGGACGTTACATTTCAGATGTGTTACGACCTGTTGCTCTACCCTTCATTCGATCCCTGCGAAATCCAACATTTCAGCAGGATAATGCACGGCCGCATGTTGCAGGTCCTGTACGGGCCTTTCTGGATAGAGAAAATGTTCGACTGCTGCCCTGGCCAGCACATTCTCCAGATCTCTCACCAACTGAAAACGTCTGGTCAATGGTGGCCAAGCAACTGGCTCGTCACAATACGCCAGTATTGTTGAACTGTGGTATTCTGTTGAAGTTCCATGGGCAGCTGTACCTGTACACGCCATCCACCTCTGTTTGACTGAATGCCCAGGCGTATCAAGGCCTTTATTACGGCCAGAAATGGTTGTTCTGGGTACTGATTTCTCAGGATCTATGCACCTAAATTGTGTGAAAATGTAATCACATGTCAGTTCTAGTATAATATTTTTGTCCAATTAATACCCGTTTATCATCTGCATTTCTTCTTGGTGTAGCAATTTTAATGGTCAGTAGTGTAGTTCACAACCGAAGCCGTAGTGACACTGCCGGCCGGAGTGGCCGAGCGGTTGTAGGCGCTATAGTCTGGAACCAGCGATCGCTACGGTCGCACGTCGAATTCTGTCTCGGGCATGGATGTGTGTGATGTCCTTAGGTTAGTTATGTTTATGTAGTTCTAAGCTCTGGGGCACTGATGACCTTAGAAGTTAAGTCCCATAGTGCTCAGAGCCATTTGTAGTGGCACGTGATAAGTAGTTTCCATTAGACTCCAACTCTGAATTTCTGAATTATCTGCACAGTTTCGTCCATTTAATCCAGGGTCAGCCACAGCATTCCAAACCTCACGCGTGTACCATGCGGGCCACGTCCCGGCCTGTCACTCGGCTCTGCTCGCTCCTTCTCGGAAGTATTCGGAAGAGCGCCACATTTCATTGAATACTGCGTTGTGAATTTCTCGGTCGGCACAACTCTTTTCAGCTCGGGAGAATCGTGATTTTATCTCTGTTTACCACTCGCTATTCGAAGGACATTCACAGGGCCAGTGACTTTTTGCATCAAAAGAGGCCGTATAGCTATCTATCACCACACCCGTTTAGAAATCAATGCGACTGACAGACGAGAGGGATGGGAATTCTGAGTGTATATCATGCAGCCGATTAATCGACGGCTACTGCAGATTTTCTATCAAACGACGTGACAATACCACGCAGAAAGGATTCAAAAATTTTGTTGACAGTGAAGGAGCAATAAATTACAACGATCGACAGACGGAATTGTTTGTTCTGTACCTCAATTTGCAGGCTTGGAGTACGTGAAGAAATATGTAGCCCGAAGAGTGAAATTTCCACTGTCAGCTGCAACAGTTTTCGATGGAAACGAACGAAGAGAATGGAAACTTGATATATCACTGCTAAGTAGATAGGTTTCGTCAAGAAGTACGCCTGAGACGATTTTGCGATTAGAACTCACTATTGATGAATTTATGAACGGAATAGGAGTGCAGGAACGTAAATTAGAACATGTGGAATGGATTGCAGACCTCGCATTTTAAGTGAACTTGGCAGCACGCTGCCCACAGTAAGACATGCAAGTTGAGAACAACTTATTTATAATATGATGAGGATACATTTAAAAAGAAAATAGCATTATGGAAGGGACAAATTCTGACAAACGCAGTCGAGTCCCCTAAGCTGACTGGAGTTAAAGAACAGTGAGGTTTGAAGACTACGTTGTTACCCTGAAAGAGTTGGAAGAATAGTTTTCTAAACGTTTTGAGGACACCGACAGTATCACATATTTTTTAAAGCTGTTTTCGAGAACGTTTGCCATTTCGGTTTACAGAGCTGCTGTGCATGTGCAGATGTAGCTGACTGATCTACAATGAATTCCGGTTTAAAGACAAATCCTTTGACCATACAACTATCCAGGATGTCTAAATTGCTTTCCTCAGGTAGAGTTTCCACGTCTGCATAAATAGGTTGCAAAAATGCTTCAGTATTTGCACCAACGTATGTGTATGAAAGATGTTTCTTCGATTATGGAACTAAAAATGTCATGATTACGTGGCAACTTAGGTGAGACATTCCGTGAAACTGTCTGCGTCTGTGCATCCGTACGTCGCGGCCTTGAAAAGTAACACCCCCACCCCTCCGACAGTCACTCCTACCCTACCCCACCCCCCACCCCACCACCACCACCACCACCACCCCACACGGCACACACAGTGACTGCAAACTTGGTTCAATCTCACAAGTGTGGCACGCTGCCACAAAAGTGTATGACAGTCAATACCGACAGCGGTAATGACTCACTAGGCCGACACGTCATTGCGGTGGCAGGTGTGAAACGTACAGACCAACCAGTCGTTCCATGCTTCTGGGACCCTCTAGATACTGATGCCGACTTAAGACCGTCCGCAATAAATCATCTGAAAGCGACTCAGGCCACAAATGGTCAGTGGTGTAGGCAAACACCACTATCAAAATACTGCAATTCGTGAATTAAATCGCCGTTCATTTCTGTTATGATTCCAGGTGGTGTTCTGGAAATCCATATCCAAATCCTGATTCCGGACCACCATAAAATCTTTCTTCCTCAACTTTCAGCTAACGCAAGATCTCTGTCCGTCTCTAGTTCGATATCATATTTATCCCAATCAGTCGAGGAATATTCCAGCATTTACCATACGGGTCTATTGTAAAAGATCTCTTTATATAAGCAAAGTGTCGTTCCTCACTCTCCGACCAAAGAATAGACTGCGGCCATTTTGAGTTACCTACAAATGGGTTTATCTGATCGTTCCTGTGACATCTCAATCCACTCTTGCTCCCATATATTTTTATGACATGATTGATTCATTAATAGTGCAGCTAAGGCTGCTATAGTTTTTACGTCACGTTTAGTGGGAAACTAAATTTCTTTACATCCTATTTAGCAATCGTCATCCCTACGTTATATTTAGGTAATATCTAACTCATTATTCGTACAATTTCTGTCGACTGAGAGTACCTAGCAAATGTTTCTGTCATTTGTGAATAGTCTGATATTGCCAAAAATATGCCCCATTACCTATTCGGTCTTTAATGTACAGTAATAGCAGTAGTTGTGCTACACTTCCGTGATGTTAACTATAAATTACTAGTGTGTCTGTAGATGATTCTCGATTCTTCCTGTTGCACGCCAGGAAGGTTCACTGTAATGGACAACCTGAACCCACAGTGCGCACGAACGTTACTGTCTTTAGTGGAGATCGGTGTAGAACTGAATCTCGAGCTTTTCAAAGATTTAGAAAAGTCGATTATACACGACTGATCTCTACACAAGACGAGTAGATATTGTGGGCCTGAAGAGAACGAAATGTGTTTCACATGATTGGTATCTTCAAAGCCAGTCCTATCATTATGGTCTACATTGCTGCACTGTCCCACTTTAATTGCCCAGTGACGAAAATTTGGGTTTCCGGATTCGTTGCCGCTCATTTTATCTGCCAACGCCTCATTGGCTGATTCAGTTTTACGTTTTATTCATGAGGGTGGGTTTTATCATTTGATTTATGTTTTAGCGCATGCTCTTTGTCCCTATGTGTCCTCCACCCCAGTTCTTTTTGAGTGGAGGTTTTAATGTTTGGAGAGTGGCTGGCTTTTCCTTTTTATTCTCGTAGTCGGCCAACCGTGTAATCAGCTTTCTTGTTTTACTCTCTTCTGTCTCTAGCGTCTCTGTTTTCTTGTCCTCTTTTGTTCCTTTTACTGCTCCTTCCCCTTTGTTCTTGTGGTTTTTCCTTTCTTTCCGTTTTGTGTTATATGTCACATCTGCTTTATTGTTACACTAGTGGCATTGTTGTATTAGGAACAGGGGACCGATGACCTCGTAGTTTCGTCCCTTCCCCCCCTCTTTTAAACCAACCATCCAATCAGATAGCTGGGGCACCGACTCCGTGTCGTTCATGGCCAGCCTCGGTAAGCTCCGAGATGTCTGTTTTCCTCACGTGGAGTGCTGCTCTCGAATTTAGTTAGTACTTAGCGTGCCGCTAGTGTTTGCTAATTCTGTTAGCTCTTGTCCCTGTGGCTTCAGAGATCGACTTCTGTTGTGCACAAATAGCCTCATTTGCTTTTTCTAATGTTTAGAATTCTCCTTCAGTGTAGTAGTTAGTCTGATCGGAAATAAATAGCGTTAATCAGACCCCTGAATTCCATGAGCCTCTCGCTGCAGACATCCCGTCGAGTCCCAGAATCTGCAATTCTCATAGATGCCCTGTGACAGTGATTGGCGCTGATCCAAATCATCAACGGACCTTCAGTGGCAATTTGTCTTTTTGCATTTGTTCCCCGCCGTTCGGAAATTGCAGAGTGACCACAAACCCGCGAACTCATCTCATTCCCGTGTCAGGACATGACATCAGCTGTCCCAATGTTCACAATTACACCGAAGCGCCAAAGAAACTGGTATAGGCATGCGTATTCAAATTCAGAGATATGTAAAAACGCAGAATACGGCGCTACGGTTGGCAACGCCTATATAAGACAACAAGTGTCCAGCGCAGTTGTTGGATCGGTTACAGATGCTAAAATGGCAGGTTATCAAGATTTAAGTGAGTTTGGACGTGGTGTTATAATCTGCACACAAGCAATGGGACACAGCATCTCCGAGGTAGCAATGAAGTGCGGATTTTCCCGTACGACCATTTCACAAGTGTACTGTGAATATCAGGAATCGGGTAAGACATCAAATCTCCGACATCGCTGCAGCTGGCAAAAGATCCTTCAAGAACGGGACAAACGACGACTGAAGACAATGGTCCAGCGTGACAAAAATGTAACCCTTACGCAAATTACTGAAGATTTCAATGCTGGTCCATCAGCAAGTGACGTTGTATGTGTCCTAAGATCCGATGATGGCGGCTTTAGTGTCGTCGAAACCGGCAATCATGGAATAAAAAGAATTCCAGCGATCTCGATTACCAGTCCATTGTTTTACGTCTAGATACGATGTCTAAATGGTTCAAATGGTTCTGAGCATTATGGGACGTAAAATCCGTGGTCATCAGTCCCCTAGAACTTAGAACTACTTAAACCTAACTAACCTAAGGACATCACACACATCCATGCCCGAGGCAGGATTCGAACCTGCGACCGTAGTAGTCGCGCGGTTCCGGACTGAGCGCCTAGAGCCGCTAGACCACCGCGGTCGGCACCAACCTGTCTGATCACCTGCATCCACTCATGTCCATTGTGCATTCCGACGGACTTGGACAATTCCAGCGTTACAATGCGACACTCCACACGTCAAGAATTGCTACAGAGTGGTTGCTGGAACACTCTTCTGAGCATAAACACTTCCGCTAGCCCCCAAACTCCCCAGACATGAACATTATTGAGCATATCTGGGATGCATTGCAACGTTATGTTCAGATGAGATCTCCACCCCTCCTACTCTTACGGGTCTATGGACAGCCCTGCAGAATTCATGGTGTCAGTTCCATCGAGCACTACTTCAGACATTGGTCGAGCCAATGCCACGTTGTCATGCGGCCCTTCTATGCTTGCGGGGGCCCTACACGATATTAGGCAGGTTTACCAGTTCCTTTGGCTCTTATCTGTATAATCCCTTGTATTATTAAATGTTCATTTAATTATGGCTATGGGTAATTCATATGTTGATGCTTTATAGTAACGTATCTGATTGATACAGAGACCACACTCTTCCGTTATAGATGATCCGTTCAAAATGGTTCAAATGGCTCTGAGCACTATGGGACTCAACTGCTGTGGTCATTAGTCCCCTAGAACTTAGAACTACTTAAACCTAACTAACCTAAGGACATCACACACATCCATGCCCGAGGCAGGATTCGAACTTGCGACCGTAGCAGTCGCACGGTTCCGGACTGCGCGCCTAGAACCGCGAGACCACCGCGGCCGGCATAGATGATCCGTCTCTCAATAACATCTTCATGTGTGGTATCCATATTTTCATGTTGGATTGGGCCACTAATGTTATCGTTGAATACGAGGTTCCCATTGCACGACATTGCCATTTGCTTAAAAATTGCATGATATTGTGGGGAGCTTCCTTTCCATATAGGCCACCAGAGATCGGACTTATATCATCTTCGGGGTATGCAAAACAGCCCAACCGGACCCGATATCGCGGATAGTAGAATCGCAGTCACACACACTTCAATTTGGCTTCAGAAAGCGCACTTTTTAATGGAGTCCTTTACATGCCAGTAGTCGTAGCGTAATTTGCCTATTTTATGGCGGTGGTTACACAGCGATAAAAGAGCATCCATTACAGTCGTAGGGAATACCACAGAGAAAGTAAAACCACTCCTGTTCCGCGCTCTAGCATATCTCACCCTACAGTTCAGTTTCGCTGTAACACGAATACAGACCTGCAGGGAGGAGCAGAGAGTTCCCGCGAAATCTCTTTACAGTTCAGAAATTCCTGCCTCTGAGGACTGCTAATACATATGGATGATCCACGAATATGCATCAGCTTCGGAAACGCTCGGTCGCGTCGCGGCGCCGTCCTGGACACGAGCTCTCTTATCTGGGAGGCAATAAATTCCTCGGCCTGCGTTTTGCGAGGGATTTTCCAGCTGGCAGCTCTGAATTTTTCAGTCGGTATTTCCGAGTCCCCAGGGCAGAATGTGACCGGTGCACAACCAGTACCAGCATTTATTTGCAACCAAATTATCTCGGAATCGTTTGCACATTTCAATGATTAAAACTGTTTTTGTACTCAAGAGTTTAATGCGGATACAATACTAATACTTTTACTAAAACTCCATCTCTGTTTGATACAATTGTTTACTGGTGACAGTATGCGTAAAAATATCTCATGCTCAATCCTACATACACCGATTCGTAACACATCATAACAGGCCTTTATAGAATATCATTTACGTTTTTCTATTCATAAACCCTTATAAACCGGCCACTGCAGTCGACAGTAATCTTATTTTCTATTCTAGATGTGTGACACGGGACTATGCTAAGATACTAACGGTGGGTAATGATAACACGTTGTAAAAGATTATAATGTGAGACAGAACCAGCAGGTAACAGTATCGTTTTATGTTCTTCTTCATCTTCATCACTTTCAAAACAGTCCATCGATTCTCTTCGTGAAACTTGACTTTTTTTTTATGACTTGCAACTCATATCTGTTGACCGCTTACCAAGTCTGCCGTGCTAGTTTTTCCCCTGATAAGACTGTGCTTAATCTCTGGGGAAAAGAGGGCCGTGCTATTTGTTTTGTTTCATTTATGTCAGCGGATACGGTTTTTCCTTTATCCCGTATACCATGAATGCTTTTGGTTGGATGGATGATTGTGTGTATGTTAGCACAAAAATTTGAAGGAGACAAAACTGGGAGCTTGTCCTGACAAGGATCAAGAGGATGGGCTAGCCGGGGAGGGGGGGGGGGGGGGGAGGGGATTGACTAGGCATTTTAAACTCTCCACTTTTTAAAAATAGTATCGCTCGCTAGCTATGATCATTTCGACATGTTTTAGAGCTATACGGAGGGAGGACCGAGTAACATCAGGAGAATTACACCATTGGATGTATACCTTCCACGCGTAGAGACAGACGAAACTCCGTGTAGTAAAAACAGTAGGGTGGATTGTCAGACCTACAAGAGACTTTACGTAATACAGCTTGAAAAATAGACTATGGCAGTTACTACTACTTCTGTAATTAACTCAATAACACTGATTAACCACCCAAGCCCTGAGTCCAACTCAAAGACTTACACAAAGCACAGTAGGAAGAAACAAATCGACCTGCAGAAGAACGAGAGCAGCCGCCGTGCCATCTCTTGGCACCGTCAGCGTGGTCGGTTTCTAGAATCACTAAGTGGTGACAGTGACACAATCCCCTCATAAGTCCACAGTGAGGTAGCTCAGTCGAGCTTCCTTAACATTACAGACTATACTGAAGATATGGACTTTGCAGGGTTCATTGAACAGTAGTACGACAGTTAAAACCATCTCGATCAGTGGGCAATATTTACAGAATACATTTATGCTCAGAATATAGGAACTTGAGGAAAAACAACTGGAATACGAAAATACCCGCGTGGGACTGGTGGCAACTCCAACCCCACCAATAAGTCACAAAACAATGAAAGCCAACTAACAGACCGTAACAGTGAATTCAAATTCCAAAATGCTGACACAAAGATTAACCATAAAACGTACGATACTATGACCAGTTCTTTTATACCGGTGGGTTCCGAAATTCAAGTAGATCCATAATAGACAGTCCAGCCTTGATATGGTAAACAATGACAATATGTTTAATGCGTGTAACATCCAAGCCTTTGACAAACAAGCTTCCGACGAATAAGAAAATGACAAACATGCATGTGACGGACATAATGACAGAGACACTAAAAAACTCATATACTGTAGTGATAAACAACAGGATTGATAATAAGATAAACACACACTCGGGGGTACCAACATGTTGCAGGATTTAATCCCCAATAATGTGTACATGCACACCACAAGCAGCAGAAAATATCGAATTAACCTGAAATTAAGTATGCAGGAGCAAAGACACACATTTCAGACCAGGCAGACGCTTTTGATCCGTCAGTCGCATCCAAGGGGAGACACTGTCTCTTTCCCGACGACAGAACACACAAACGAATGATAGTGAGTGAAGCGAACCTGTCAACCGACTCACTTGAACTTCGTGATCTGCTTTATCAGACATGTACGCGGATGTCGGTGGACTTAGATACAGAGAAAATTTACGGAGACAGAGGCCAGAGTAAAGTGTTCTTTGGCCAACAACAAGCAGGTAAGAAATATTTCGTTTACACGAAACCGCATTGAGGCTCTTAGCCTCTTACAGATAAATATGATGAGTAATTTAGCGGCCGTGCTATTTTTCCGATCCATAGATGAATGTAAACCAGACATTGTATACCAATAATATCTTTACGCCAGGAACAGACAACTAACATACCTTCCACCACACGCCACTACAATTACTAAGATCATAAGGCGGCAATTACTGTTCTTTACAGGAACTTCAGTGACACTAAGATGACCTTGTAATAGTCATTTGGTAACGACTGAGATATAGAGGGTCAGACGAACCTAGCCGATAGCATCACTATAAGCCCATTATTCTCACCCAATAGATCCCTACAGTGATACGATCGGAAATGTAACACATGTTTCCTGGCTGCACTGTTCTTCTCTAATTGTGATGGATTATTTGTGACGAAATTCGTTTCCGAATGTCCGTATTGTGATGGCGAAATTAATATTCTTTGCTTCTTCAAGATGTATATACATTACATCGGTGTGTGAACACCACATGTTACTTTTATTACTCGCTTCTCTGCAGTTAGTATTTTATTTCTACGTAATAATTTACCCCAGAAAATTATTCATAAGACGTATGAATATAGGCAAAATATTTCCGGAGATTGATTCATTTTTACCAAGAGTACCAGTTATACGAAGATCAAAGGTAGCTGAATTTAATAGTTTCAGAAGCTTCATAATATGCTTCTTCCGATCCAGGCATTCATCGGTATCGACACCCAAAAATTTGAAGCATTCTACCCTATTCACTAACTCCTGCTGATGTGCCGCATCAGTTGTTGGTATGACTATTTGTTGTACAGAAGTGATTACAGTTTGTTGTTCTCCGTTTTCGAAATTTAGGGAGAGTCCCTTTTCTGAGAACTACTTTCTCTCGAAAATATCATTTACCGTCACTTTTGTTACTTTCTCTCTAATGCGATTTCTTATAACATTAGTACTTCAGCAGAAATTACCAGTTATACCTGTCGAATGTTAACTGGAAGGCCATTCCAATATATAGGCAATAGGGGTGGCCTCAAAGTTGAACACTTTGTGATTTCCCCCCAGTCACTAAAATTTTCTACCGTTCTGACATTGTTTGAATTTTTCAGTACGAACTTTTGCATCCTGTCTGTTAAGTATGACTCAGACCAGCTGTGCATAGAACCATCAGTTTCGTAAAACTTGAATTTTCTAAGAGAGTAACATGATCTACAAAATCAAATGCCTTCCAGATATCTCAGGAAATACTGACTGACGATATTTTGTTATTTAGGGCTTGTAATTTTGGTGAGTGAATGAATCAACAGCATTCTCAGTCGAACAACCCTTCTGGAACTGAGATACGCTAGTGAATTGCTTCCACTTAAGTGTAAACTATTCGTGAGTACATCACTTTATAGAATATTTTGGGAAACGATGTCAGTAGAGAAAGTGGACGGTAATTGTTCAAGTCTGTCTTGTCTTCTATTTTGTGCAGAGGTTAAAAAATAGATATTTTAACGTTCCTGGAAAAATTGCCTGCGCCAGCTATACATTCCATATAAGAAATGAATGAAATTTTCATTCTGCATTGGAGTGTGCGCTGGTATGATATTTCCTGCCAGATTAAAACTGTCTATCGGATAGAGAATCGGGACTTTGCCTTGGGTGGGCAAGTGCTCTGACGACTCAGCTACCCATGCACGACTCACAGCTGTACATACAGCAGTTCCTTGTCTGCTACCTCCCAAATTTCAACGAAGCACTCCTGTCCATCTTGCGAAACTAGCACGCCTGGAGGAAACAATATTGCGGAGCTATGTCTTAGCCACAACCTGGAGAGTGTTTCTAGAACGAATGCGAATTTTGGAATGTACGAGACGAGGTACTGGCCGAAGTACAGTTGTGAGAAAAGGTCGTGAGCTGTGCTTGGGTACTGAATCAGTTCCGCTTCGAGCGCCGAGCGGGAAGGTTCTTCTTTACTTCACTTGCAGTAGCGTCGCTAGTGTGGAGTTTTCCTCGTTAGTGTTGTGCTGTCTGCTGAGTGAGTCCTAGCGCCTCTGCTCCGCATTTCTGTCTGTTTAGTGTTCGTACACTTGCAGCAGTGTCGGCCACTCCGCTTTGGCTGCCATGGTTTCCACGTGTATTCCACGAAAAGGTACTGTGCCGCATTTCTATCTGTTTAGTGTTCGTATACTTGCAGTGGCGTCGGCCGCTCCGCTTTGGCTGCCATGGTTTCCACTTGTATTCCACGAAAAGGTACTGCGCAGCCCGGGTCTCTAGAAGTCCACTATTGGCTTGTCGTTACATTTAATGTGAACTCCAATCACGTCCACACCGCTTATTTTGATGCAGACGAGTACGTGTTAAACGTGAATTTTATGGATGCCCTCCACGTTGAAAAATTACTGTCGCGTTCAAGCATCGCAATAATTCTGTTAGTATGGTGTCACTCGCAGATACTGAAATTGACTATACCAATGTTAGAGTGCTCAGCCTCCCGCCGGAAGTTGATGACAACTTTCTAAAGGACATACTGTCTCCTCGAGGTATCGTGAAAAACGTCCGTCGTGAAGGCTGGTCTACTCAACACAGATTACAGTGTTACAGTGGAATTCGTTCTGTGGTAAATGTATCTCAAACGTAATATGCCATCGCATTTACAAGTGTGTGGTTATCGCGTTCGTGTCATGAATACCAGTCAAGAGGGAATCTGCTTCCTCTATAATGAAAGTGGACACGTTCGGTCTAATTGCCCGCGGAGGGTTTTTGTGTTAAAGCCGTCATAAATGCAGCGTCGCAAATTGACGGTTGCTGATCTTGTTCCTCCTATTCCCGACGTCGGACCTGCTTCTGCTTCGGATCATAATGAGCAAAAAGTCAGTTCTGATTATCGCGTCAGTGAATATCCGCCTTTACCTCCGCGACAGGCTAAGCACCCTATTGCCCCCAGGACAGAACCTGTAACGGAGACAAATGAGCGACGTCGCCCTCAAGATGGTGACGGTAAGGATTTGGCTGTGCCTTCTGCGCCAACCTCCTCTGGATCGATTTTGTCCCCTGCGCCACTCGATACCTCCCGTCCGTAATACGGTGAGTGGCGAAGAAGTTGGAGAGGGAGCGGAATCCCCGCTTCGTCTTTGTGTCCTCACTTACAGTCTGAGACGATGAAATGTCCTTCGGCTCCTTGTCTTCAGCCACTGAAGGTTTCCTGAATTTGTCGCCTTCAGCAACTGCCGAGGACAATAAAATTAGCGACCAAGTACCACCTGTTGCATTGCAATTCCACAGAATGCTTCCGCCTTAGTGAATGGAACTGCATTAGATGACCCTTTTTTTTAAGGGGCAGGAAGCTGTGCCTATGACCACTCCCACATTTCGGTCTGCAGAGGCCGACATGCATGTAGCCGAAAGAAGCAGCATATACAACCTGACCGTGCGGTGGCGCGTAAGAAATCTAAGAAAAAAGGTATTCCACAGTAGACCTTGACTGTCAGCTGTCTGCCTAATTCTGCTCGGACGTTCCGTACATCTCTGTATAGCTGTGAACAATGACCCAAGTCTACACGTTTTTTCCTTAATGTCAATCGTGTGGAATCAGAATTGCGTTTGGCTTCGCTCCGTCAGTTCATTTATAATTCATGTGTGGACATAGTCTTCTTATAGGAGTTGTTATTTAGGCATTTTTCCTTACTTGGTTTTCGTGTGATCTTTAATGTAGCACTCGCATTTTCTACGGCGACCGCCTTACTTTTTCGCGAAGGCGTTCCTACTGTTGAAGTGGAAATGTTGGATTCTGGCAGGGGCGTAGGTTTATCTTACCTTGGTCCTTTTATATGCTCCTTCTGCCACTGGTCGCGTAGTGGATCGTTCGCGGTTTTATAAAGAGGATATTGTTTACCTGTTGCGTAAGAGTCCTCTGGGTATTCTGTTAGGAGGTGATTTTAACTATGCGCTGCGTCCTGCAGATCAATCTCCAAATTTTAATTTATTTCGCGAATTACATTTCTTGGTCCGCTCCTTACGACTGCAAGACGTCTGGATATGTAAATATCCGACGTTACTGCGGCTTCTAGTAGCAGGTTATACAGGTTTTACTTTTCAGACTGCCTGCCCGATTGTATTCTTAATGTTGAAGTCATCCTAACTTCCTTGACTGTTTACTGTGCTGAGAGTGCAACCGACAGTCTAGAACGACAACCTGTCAAATTGTTTCGCCCTGCGTGTATGCTAAACGTCCTTACGTAGCTGACGCCTCTCTCGATGACGTGATGCGAGATGTGTGGGAGTGTACTCTACGGTCCACTGGAAAGTGCTCTTCCATCCTTGACTGGTGGACACAGCTGGCAAAACCGAGGCTCAGTCAAACTTTGATACTTTTCTGTACTGACAAAGTGCGAGACTTTCGGAGAACTTACCAATATTACTATTCCATCACGCGTGGACTTTATGATGCTGCGGATCACGGCCCTCTGCGAATTGCGTATATCAGGCGTGTGAAGGCAAAATTGTTGATCTTGAAAAGAATTTAAATGGAACGGTTGAAAATGCGATCCAAGTCACGATAATTGATGACTTGAACAGATCACTACTCAGAAGCCAGTGCTAATGAATTAAGTTACACAACGAAATGTAATAAAACGCGATAACTTTTTGGACCCTAGTCACTGTATTCTGAGTGGGTCACAATTAACGTTCTATTACTCCAATCTACGGACATGCGATACGTTAACTAAAAAAGGGGAGACATTGTGGAAAGCGCCTTTATAATCTACTCCACAATTACCATATTAAACCTTGAAGTGATTAAACGTTCATTACTAGCTGGTTCTATACAAGCAGTAGACAGATGATCACGTTAATGGCAGTAAGTGTTGCCATTGTTATGAGACTGATGGAGGTAACAAAATGGTTACAATAGTCTGCTACTGGTATTAAATCGCGAAGTTAGATGACAAGTATGTAGTGACTGCAAGTCGTGAGTGTGAGACCATATTGTTGTGGCGTAACAAGCTAGCTACGCCACACTGTGAAGGGAGCCGAAAGGCACGCGTACACGCACGCCGACTGGCGTCAAGTCTGGAACAGGATACGTTATGACTGCTATAAAGAAAATACGTAGCTTTGGAATATACTTAACTTTTAATCACTCCTTGTGATACATCTCTCTTGGCTATACAAATGAGACTCGTAAGATACATGCACTGTTACAATTGGCGCCTTGCTAGGTCGTAGCCATGGACTTAGCAGAAGGCTATTCTAACTGTCTCTCGGCAAATGAGAGGAAGGCTTCGTCCATATTGTCGCTAGCAATGTCGTCCGTACAACTGGGGCGAGTGCTCGTCCGTATCTCGAGACCTGCCTTGTGGTGGCGCTCGGTCTGCGATCTCACAGTGGCGACACGCGGGTCCGACATGTACTAAATGGACCGCGGCCGATTTAAAGGCTACCACCTAGCAAGTGTGGTGTCTGGCGGTGACACCACACATATGAAGATAAGCATACATCGCAATTGGTTCTTACTGGAAGCAGCGATGGTCGTCATCTGACAGTTGCCGGATAAATCTTGGGCGCCCTCCTTTTCTGAAGGTCGGGTGAGCCCTTTTCTAAGTCTGTCTGCCTGCAAATGTAGCTCCCGAGATATCGAAGCTCTACTCTGAATGTCTGTTTACAAATCACTGTACTGCAGTGCCGAAACGCGAATATGTGTACTGAATATCTGACCTCGAATTACTACAAAACACGCCCCTCCAGGCCTGGCGAATGCTTTTCGTGCACCTAAAATTTCCGTTTAATCATCAATTTCCCGGAAGCACTGGCCAATGGTAAAATTCAATAATGTCCACCTTCCAGTGGCTCTCTAACACTGTTCCCCCATCACCTTCTTTACCACACTTCTCAGTCTAACAAGCGGAGCTTAGAACCTACGTCACTGGCTGCATACCGTTGTCAGGCCACGCTTTCTCATTTTCGCCTTCGTGGAGAAACAAAAAGGAGTGAAAAGGGCTTGCTGTCTCGGCGTCTGATTGGTAGACCAGCAGCCATGCAATGAAACCACAGGCCGTAGTGTTCCTCGTACCCTTCCTAAAGATGTTTTCTGGGACCAGAGCCCTCATTTCCCCACACCCAGAAAAGCCAATGGCGCTTCTCTGAAATCCTTCAAACTAACGGGAAAGCTCTTCCCATTAACGTGAGAACACACTGCACGACCCACAAATTAGCCGGGCGGGGGGGGGGGGGGGGAGGGAGAGACAACAGTGGGGGTTGCATTTTTAGCAGTGCAACTGCGTCCCTACGACGTATTGTCCCCGGCCCTAGTAGTCTACTGCCGGGCATCAGCCTGGCGACTGCCCACACAAAGTCCTGTTCTTACAGTTCTTTGCGCAGTTCCAAAAGACACCGTCTCCTATATCGCAAGAGAACGACCCCCAGCTCCTCCCCCTGTTTTTGTTGTTTTTTTAGCCATCAGCCTTGTGATGGCTTTGATGCGGCCCACCACGAATAACTCTCCTGTGTCAAGTTCTTCATCTCAGAGTAACACTTGCAACCTACATCCTCAATTATTTGCTGGATGTATGTATTCCAAACTCTGTCTTCCTCTACAGCTTTTGCCCTCTACAGCTCCCTTTAGTACCATGGAAGTAATTCCCTCGTGTCGTAACAGATGTGCTATCATCCTGTTCCTTCTCCTTGTAAGTGTTTTCCGCATATTTCTTTCCTCCCCGATTCTGCGCAGAACCTCCTCATTCCTATCTTATCAATCCACCAAATTTTCACCATTCCCCTTCAGCCAAAACATCTCGAATGCTTCGTTCGATTCTCTTGTTCCGGTTTTCCAACAGTCCTTGTATCATTACCATACAATGCTGTGCTCCAAACGTACATTTTCAAAAATTCCTTCCTCAAATTAAGGCCTATGTTTCATACTAGCCGACATCTCTTGGCCAGGAATGCCCTTTCTGCCAGGACTAGTCTGCTTTTGATGTCCTCCTTGCTCCGTCAGTCATTCGTTATTTTGCTGCCTAGGTAGCAGAATTCTTTAACTTCATCTGCTTCGTGACTATCAATTCTGATGTTAAGTTTCTCGCTGTTCACATGTCTGCTACTTGTCATTACTTTCATCTTTCTTCGATTTACTCGCAGTCTATGTTCTATACTCATTAGACTGTTCATTGCATTCAGCAGATCATATTATTATTCTTCACTCTCACTCAGGATAGCAATGTCATCAGCGACTCGTATCATTGACAACCTTCCTTTTACTTCCATCACTGCTGTTTCGACGTACAGATTGAACAGTAGAGGCGAAAGACTACATCCCTGTCTTAAACAGTTCACAATCCGAGCACTTCGGTTTTGGCCGTCCACTCATATTATTCCCTCTTGCTTGTTGTACATACTGTATATTACCGGTCTCTCCCTACAGCTTACCCCTATTTTTTCTCAGAATTTGGAATATCTTGCACCATTTTACAATGTCGAAGACTTCTTTCAGGTCGAGAAATCCCATGAACGTGTCTTGATTTTTTTAAAGTCTTGCTTTCATTACCAACCGCAACGTCAGAATTGCCTATCCGGAGCCTTTGCCTTTCCTAAAGCCAAACTGATCGTCATCTAACACATCCTCAATTTTCTTTTCGATTCTTGTCATCAACTTCGATGCATGAACTGTTAATCTGATTATGCGGTAATTCTCGCACTTGTCAGCTCTTGCAGTCTTTTTAATTCTGTGGATGGTATTTTTCCGAATGTCAGATGGTATGTCGCCAGAATCATATTCTACACACCTACGTGGATACTCGTTTTGTTGCCAGTTGTTATGTGTGTGAAATCTTATGGGAGTTAACTGCTAAGGTCATCAGTCTCTAAGCTTACACACTACTTAACCTAAATTATCCTAAGGACAAACACACACACACCCATGCCCGAGAGAGGACTCGAACCTCCGCCGGGACCAGCTGCACAGTCCATGACTGCAGCGCCGCAGACCGCTCGGCTAATCCCGCGCGGCTTTTGTAGCCACTTCCCCCATTGTTTCACAAATTCTGACTGAATGTTATCTATCCCTTCTGATTTATATGTTATTAATGCCTCCAAATCTCCCTTAAATCCTAATTCTAATACTGGATCCCCTCTTCTAAATTGATCCTGTTTCTTCTTCTATGACATCAGACGAATCTTCCGCCTCATAGAGGCCTTAAACCTTCTTAAAATTCCATGAGCAATTGGCGTGTTTAGTAATAGATTCCATCACAACTGCTCTTAATGAGTTGTGGCTAGCTGGAATGATTAGCCACCTCTGTCAGTATAAGCCATACTCAGGGATGCAGACAAATGGATTGAAGAAACACACTGACGAAATCTCCAAAATTCAACACGCTATTTACAAACAGATGAGACCCTATAGACATCGAGTCAGATGACAGTGAGACACATGGGTACGTTCAAACAAAGATTACAGCACAACAGATAACTCTGACACTAGCACCAACGACCAAACTAACTAAGAATGACATGTACATATCACATACATCGCACTAAATGCTGAAACAGTAACACACAGACAAAGTAGAAAAGAAATCTGTTAATAGATTAAGTTGGATGGTTTGTGACCGGTGACTGTGCCAGGCGCCATCTGAAACATGGAATTAGACCTGAAATTACGCTAAACTAACGAAGAAATAATGCAACACAACTACTCCAGCAAACTAACACACATATAAGGACGAGACAAAAATAAAATTCAATATACACAGTCGACGGCACTATACGTAGAAATGGTAGCACACAGATGAAGTAGAATAGGAGCTTATCAATAAATTAAGTAGGATACATCGTGGATGGCTATCGTGGTGTTCGCCACATTAAACGTCTAATTAAAACAAATTAACATATTATTTATTTATTTCTCGTTCGATCTGCGAGATACATTTTACAAAGAACTGGTAAGAATAATATAAATGACAATAAACGTTTGAACTTACAATGTGGAAAGAAATTATATCAGTTATTACATTACAATTATGTCAGGGAAACTACATTATTACAGCAAATGGAACAAAAATCACATGAATTGAAGACAGTTAATTACCCAGTAACATTAAGATTATGGAGCCATTTCCTGGCATTGTCCGTTAACTTGTGGAGCGACATCAGAGAGCCGTTTCTGAAACCATGAATGCTACAAACCAGAAGATGCTCCATTGTTGGTACCTCGCCACAGTCACAACACGAATCGTCTGTAAAGCCCCATTTGGTTGTTTGCTGTCTGCATCGTCCAACTCCCGTGCGAAACCTGTTTAGAGCCGACCAGTGTTTCCTGTTTAGACTGAAGCCTTCAACTCTTTTGGTTGGGTCGTGGATTATGTTGTGGCTTGGCAAGACAGCCACGTCACTATGAGAGGAAGCCGAAAGGCACGCGCTTAAGCTCACGCAGGCTGGCGCGAGGTCTGGAACAGTTAAGGGAATTAATAGTAGCAAATAAAGTACGTAGTTGATATAATACTTAACTTTAATCCGTAATTGGAGAACATCGCTCTTGACGGTACATGTTTTATAATTTCAATATTAACTGGTAATGGCGCCTTGCTAGGTCGTAGCAAATGACGTAGCTGAAGGCTATGCTAACTATCGTCTCGGCAAATGAGAGCGTATTTGTCAGTGAACCATTGCTATTAACGTCGGTTGTACAACTGGGGAGAGTGCCAGGAAGTCTCTCTAGACCTGCCGTGTGGCGGCGCTCGGTCTGCAATCACTGACAGTGGCGACACGCGGGTCCGACGTATACTAGTGGACCGCGGCCGATTTAAAGGCTACCACCTAGCAAGTGTGGTGTCTGGCGGTGACACCACAGATTAGGTGACGGTTTTCCACGACGCCTCTTCTCAGACCCTGCCATGCATTCTTCCATTCAGCATCGAGACCCTCTGTGCCCCATGTTTTGCTCCAGACGATAGGTTTCGTGGGTCCTCCCATGTCGGCATGTACGGGTAGCCTTGGATTTGCTTCAATTTTTTCTACTATGTCCTGGGTTGCTTTCTCTCTACGTATGGAAGCAGGAGCGATGTTTGCCAGCACCGGAAGCCACTCAACGGGGTTGGCCTCAGAGTGCCGGTGACGGTTCTCAGAGTGGCATTTAGCTGTACAGGAACTTTTTTGGCGTGCGGGCTTCTGCTCCAGACTGGGGCACAGTATTCTGTAGCGATATACAGCAGAAATTAACATAGAATAACTGTAACGTTAGCGTTATTCGTTACGTTACAACATAGAATAACTGTAACGTAAGTAATATATCTAATTAACACTCATACAGTATAAAAGCGCTAACAAAACTTACATATTAGAGCAACAATGCGACAGAAAGATCGGCTCACAACATCCGAGAAGTGACTTGTCTCGTGTATTAAACTAACAGTGGGACACGCTGCACAGCGACGTCGAGCACGAGGTCACATTCCAAGGCCACCTCCCTGAGCGGAGCCGATGAAGGGAGAAGGGACACCTATCTATAATACTAATGTCTCCTATCTTATTTTCATTGCCTCCTTAAAAATTAAAATTTCATTAACTTCTGTTTCAAGATTTCATTTATTATACACTCCTGGAAATGGAAAAAAGAACACATTGACACCGGTGTGTCAGACCCACCATACTTGCTCCGGACACTGCGAGAGGGCTGTACAAGCAATGATCACACGCACGGCACAGCGGACACACCAGGAACCGCGGTGTTGGCCGTCGAATGGCGCTAGCTGCGCAGCATTTGTGCACCGCCGCCGTCAGTGTCAGCCAGTTTGCCGTGGCATACGGAGCTCCATCGCAGTCTTTAACACTGGTAGCATGCCGCGACAGCGTGGACGTGAACCGTATGTGCAGTTGACGGACTTTGAGCGAGGGCGTATAGTGGGCATGCGGGAGGCCGGGTGGACGTACCGCCGAATTGCTCAACACGTGGGGCGTGAGGTCTCCACAGTACATCGATGTTGTCGCCAGTGGTCGGCGGAAGGTGCACGTGCCCGTCGACCTGGGACCGGACCGCAGCGACGCACGGATGCACGCCAAGACCGTAGGATCCTACGCAGTGCCGTAGGGGACCGCACCGCCACTTCCCAGCAAATTAGGGACACTGGTGCTCCTGGGGTATCGGCGAGGACCATTCGCAACCGTCTCCATGAAGCTGGGCTGCGGTCCCGCACACCGTTAGGCCGTCTTCCGCTCACGCCCCAACATCGTGCAGCCCGCCTCCAGTGGTGTCGCGACAGGCGTGAATGGAGGGACGAATGGAGACGTGTCGTCTTCAGCGATGAGAGTCGCTTCTGCCTTGGTGCCAATGATGGTCGTATGCGTGTTTGGCGCCGTGCAGGTGAGCGCCACAATCAGGACTGCATACGACCGAGGCACACAGGGCCAACCACTGGTGATCGTCGAGGGGATACTGAATAGTGCGCGGTACATCCAAACCGTCATCGAACCCATCGTTCTACCATTCCTAGACCGGCAAGGGAACTTGCTGTTCCAACAGGACAATGCACGTCCGCATGTATCCCGTGCCACCCAACGGGCTCTAGAAGGTGTAAGTCAACTACCCTGGCCAGCAAGATCCCCGGATCTGTCCCCCATTGAGCATGTTTGGGACTGGATGAAGCGTCGTCTCACGCGGTCTGCACGTCCAGCACGAACGCTGGTCCAACTGAGGCGCCAGGTGGAAATGGCATGGCAAGCCGTTCCACAGGACTACATCCACCATCTCTACGATCGTCTCCATGGGAGAATAGCAGCCTGCATTGCTGCGAAAGGGTGATATACACTGTACTAGTGCCGACATTGTGCATGCTCTGTTGCCTGTGTCTATGTGCCTGTGGTTCTGTCAGTGTGATCATGTGATGTATCTGACCCCAGGAATGTGTCAATAAAGTTTCCCCTTCCTGGGACAATGAATTCACGGTGTTCTTATTTCAATTTCCAGGAGTGTATTTTCAAGACGAATATACTGCTGTATCCGACAGAGAACATCGTTGGGGACAAAAGATCTCCACTTTCACGTGACGCTGCATGTAAAATGATGCCAGTAGCCTCAGCTGCATACTCAGACTTCGCTGCGGGATGGAATCTGTGGAAATTGGAAAATTATGGTAAGGTCTTATGGGACCAAATTGCAGAGGTCATCGGTCTCTAAGCCTACACACTACTTAATCTAACAAACTAACTTATACTATGGACAACACACACACCCATGTGCGAGGGGAAGGGAGGGGAAGCCTCACGGACCGTGAAAAGGTGCCTGAGACAGCACGGCTTCCCCGCGTGGCTTTGAGCTGTGGGTACTGGCCAAGTACGGTTGAGTGGAGCACTGTAGCACGCAGAAAATTTATCAGGTGGCGGGTCCTGGTTTCTAAATGTAGCCCCTAAATAGAAAAAAAAGTTGGAACCATCTTTGGTATGTTGCCTCATCATAATCACGGATAACATGCGATTGCTGTTAGCGTTGTAACAAAGTGTCAGAAAATAGCGTCGCATGCATCTTCATTTTTATTTTACAAGAAAAGCAAATACCACATTTGTAGGATAACAGCTACAAGGTTAACGATTAATTTGTTATTTTTCACCGTAATCAGCATCTTTCTCCATGCTGTCTTTTTCCACCTTGAAACAAGAACAAATGTATATCTGTCCTGTAAAAATCATAGACCTGCATCCTCAGCCAGTGACACACACCATTTTTCAAGGACTCTGGATGTTCAAAGTAATGCCCCTCATGAGCCTTTTTGAGGGTGTCGAACGGTGGTCTGAAAGTGCAACAAATTGGTTGTAATCGTTTTCCTTGCCCATTTTATTCTGTTCGGTCAACATTTGCAGCACGCAGCTCGCACAATTCTTAGGGAAGCCCAGTTTGTCAACAAAAGCCACTACGCTGCCTTTACCGAGGCACATCTTTTTAAATTGCTGTCATCATGTATGATTTAGTCGACAGGTGTGATGCGTGACGTCTGTACAATTGGTGTGTCGCTCCTCTTTGCATCAGGTAACTGAATTTGCCCTTAGCTTTGCTACAAAGACGATCCCATCGTGCAACAGTGCCGATGTCCACGGTTAAAGGAAGGAATCGTAGCACTTCAGAGGCGAGCTGCTGTATTTGTCCCCGGAATGATAGAACAAACGCAAGTATTACGGTGATGTTTCGGAAACTCTGATGGGAGTTCTTGGAGGGAAGGCGACGTTCTTTGTGAGGAACACTATCGAGAAAATTAAGAGAACCAGCAGGAGAAGCTGACGGCATATCGATTCTACTGCCGTCAACACACATTTCGCGTATAGACCACGAAGAAACAGATGAGAAATTAGGACTCATAAGGAGGCTGCAACACCCACCGTACAATGGCTTGCAGAGCATGTATGTAGATGAAGATGCAGAGGTTGTATGTTTATACATCTTCTTCAGCCCTTCATAAATGCGTGAGGGAGTTTCAGGTTATGCAATACGGAATTCAATCACAGAAAGCTATCAATTTTTAGACACCATAGTTGCTTGGAGATAGCAGAGATAGGTTTACTTATAATCAATCAATCAAAATGACAGTCACAATAGCGTTATTTATTTGGTCGCCAACCGGTTTCAACCCGCGATGAGGTCATTTTCAGGGCAATTTACACCATCTGGTCGCTCGCTGGAGTTGTCACCCTGCCTGTGCACGGTTGGTAACTATGATTGCCCTGAAGATGTCCCCATCGCGGGTTGAAACCGGTTGGCGACAAAATAAATAACGCGATTGTGACTGCCATTTTGATTGATTCACAGAAAGCTATCTTGCACGTACATAAATAATAGCTCTTTTCTGAACTTATACAGCGCTGCCATCCGTTGCTATAGTATGCTGTTACTGGAGTGGGCTGTAGAAGAAGGGTTCCTGTAGTGCACCAAATTCATTATTACTACATTACAAACTTAATGAAGGAGAAAAAGACCAGGAGACATTAGTTTCTGACTGGTATTGTCCTTATAAAATTGTATACTACATAAAAAAATGTGCCCTTTGTACCAAAATTAAGTTAGGAAACAAGTACGTGACATAATTAGAGTTCTAACACTGTATGAAGAACGTCTTGTTAATTTTTATAGTGTACCATATGGCCCTAATGTCACAATCAATAAATACACAGCTGTCACAGTTAGCTGCAGCAGGATGCGAAAGCACCCAATTCTGATGGGTGATCCTGCAGGTAGGAGACTAAAGGCAGCAAAGTGGTTGTTGAGAACTTGTCCTCCCCGAAAGGCCGCTACTCGTGTCGGGAGGGGACGCGGTGTTGCTGGCCAAAGGAAACCAATTTGCCTGCAAGGGCCCTCGAGCGACGCCACGGAAGGGGTTAGGGGGCAGGGAGGGGAGGAGGGGGCCCACAGGCTTCTCCTCTCAAGCTGCTCCCGCCGCCCCTCCTCCCTCCCCCCTCGTCGTCACCGTCTGTCTGGCGACCCATCAGCCCACCTCCTGCACTCGGCCGCCATCGAATGTCTGGACATCCCGACAATCCCCGAGACACGTTTGTGTGGGCGTTTCCTGTATCTTACGATCCTCACCGACAACAGGATCTCGTAATCAGCCCATTTTAGGGTATATTCATTAATAGCATCGCTGAATCTCAGAAATGCGGGATTTGTAAGTGCGGATCCGCTATTATATACGTTACGTGAGATCATACTACACTACTGGCCATTAAAATTCCTACACCACAGAGATGACGTGCTACAGACACGAAATTTAACAGACAGGAAGACGATGCTGTGATATGCAAATATTTAGCTTTTGAGAACATTCACACAAGGTTCGCGCCGGTGGCGACACCTACAACGTGCTGACATGAGGAAAGTTTCCAACCGACTTCTCATACACAAACAGCAGTTCACCGGCGTTGCCTGGTGAAACGTTCTTTTGATGCCTCGTGTACGGAGAATAAATGCGTACCATCACGTTTCCGACTTTGATAAAGGTCGGATAGTAGCCTATCGCGATTTTGGTTTATCGTATCGCGACATTGCTGCTCGCGTTGGTCGAGATCTGTCAGCAGAATATGGAATCGGTGGGTTCAAGAGAGTAATACGGAACTCCGTGCTGGATCCCAACGGCTTCGTATCACTAGCAGTCGAGATAACAGGTATTTTATCCGCATGGCTATAACGGATCGTGCAGCCACGTCTCGATCCCTGAGTGAACAGATGGGGGCGTTTGCAAGACAACAACCATCTGCACGAACGGTTCGAGGACGTTTGCAGCAGCATGGTCTATCAGCTCAGAGACCATGGCTGCGGTGACCCTTGACGCTGCATCACAGACAGGAGCGCCTGCCATCGTGTACTCAACGACGAACATGGGTGCATGAATCGCAAAATGTAAATTTTTTGGATGAATACAGGTTCTGTTTACAGCATCATGATGGTCGCATCAGTGTTTGGCGACATCGCGGTGAACGCACATTGGAAGCGTGTATTCGTCATCGCCGTACTGGCGTATCACCCGGCATGATGGTATGGGGTGCCATTGGTTACACGTCTCGGTCACCTCTTGTTCGTATTGACGGCACATTGAACAGTGGACGTTACATTTCAGACGTGTTACGACCCATGGCTCTACCCTTCATTCGATCCCTGCGAAACCCTACATTTCAGCAAGATAATGCACGGCCGCATGTTGCAGGACCTGTACGGGCCTTTCTGGATACAGAAAATGTTCGACTGGTGGCATGGCCAGCACATTCTCCAGATCTCTCACCAATTGAAAACGTCTGGTCAATGGCGGCCGAGCAACTGGCTCGTCACAATACGCCAGTCACTACTCTTGATGAACTGTGGTATCGTGTTGAAGTTGCATGTGCAGCTATACCTGTACACGCCATCCAAGCTCTGTTTGGCTCAATGCCCAGGCGTATCAAGGCCGTTATTACGGCCAGAGGTGGTTGTCCTGGGTACTGATTTCTCAGGATCTATGCACCCAAATTGCGTGAAAATGTAATCACATGTCAGTTCTACTATAATATATTTGTCCAATGAATACCTGTTTATCATCTGCATTTCTTCTTGGTGTAGAAATTTTAATGGCCAGTAGTGTACATATACTCGCTCACACAAGGCGAGGTGAACCTGGAGGAACAGCAGTGCATTTCCGTTTCGCAACCAACCTGACATTCTGAAAGTATTTATATCGACAATTATAGTCTTACATAAGAAAAACACATGTCTTGATTTTTGTCAGTGAAAAAAAGAAATGCAACGGGAATTGAAGGATATTCTTCTGTTCTCTACAGTTGAATTTGTCCTTCCAAAATAAACATAAATGTGTATGTTGTCTACCAAATAAACTGTGACTGTGCCTTGAAATGCAAGTTACGAAATAAAAACTTAAGATGTAAACGTCCTAAGCATCCTAAGTCTATCACACGATTATAGCTAACAATGGCTATAGAAAAAGCTGACTGAAAAGTCTATTTGAACACAGGGTGGATGCGTATCTGTCCTTAACAAACAACTAGTGAATTATCATCATGACGCCTTTTGCGGGCCAGACATGTTTTTCAATTATTTGCGTCTTTCTTTAAGTAGAAGGCTTATCATCGTTACTACAACAGTTTGCCATTTATTTTCGAGGTCATGTGGGATATAGTTTTGCCGTTTCAATAGTTTCGCCCCTCAAAAGCGCTTATTTCAGTAGCAGTATACACGTATGTTGTTGTAGCCTTGCGTCAGAAGCTGCATTTTTGTGACTAATATCTTCATCGTGGCATCGTTTTTACCCCCGAAAATCATTTACTTTAAGGAAACAAATTTCGCTTTTATTTCAGCCTGACATCAGAAATCTCCTGTCACTTGCCATCTAATCGCTTAAAAATTTACTAATTAAGTTAATTTATGTTAAATTCTACTATTGCTGTCGTTGGTCTAAAAATAAAAAAATAAAAAAAAAACTTCCGAAATTAAAGATGTTTGGAGTATGCAGTAAATCCCATGCTGAAATAAATGTTTTCTCTCCCATTACTATGTGAATACCACTGGCTAAAGCACTTCTCCCACTCACCTATGGGAGCTCCAACTCACTGTCACAGTAAACATCTCCCCCTACAACCCTCTTCTCCTAACTACTCTCCTAAGGGAGCTCCCACTCACTGTCACAGTAAACATCTCCCCCTACTCCCCTCTTCTCCTAACTACTCTCCTATGGGAGCTCCCACTCACTGTCACAGTAAACATCTCCCCCTACTACCTTCTTCTCCTAACTACTCTCCTATGGGAGCTCCCACTCACTGTCACAGTAAACATCTCCCCCTACTCCCCTCTTCTCCTAACTACTCTCCTATGGGAGCTCCCACCCACTGTCACAGTACACATTTCCCCCTACTCCCCTCTTCTCCTAACTACTCTCTTGTGGGAGCTCCCACTCACTGTCACAGTAAACATCTCCCCCTACTCCCCTCTTCTCCTAATTACTCTCCTATGGGAGCTCCCACTCACTGTCACAGTAAACATCTCCCCCTACTACCCTCTTCTCCTAATTACTCTCCTATGGGAGCTCCCACTCACTGTCACAGTAAACATATCCCCCTACTCCCCTCTTCTCCTAACTACTCTCCTATGGGAGCTCCCACTCACTGTCACAGTAAACATCTCCCCCTACTCCCCTCTTCTCCTAACTACTCTCCTATGGGAGCTCCCACTCACTGTCACAGTAAACATCTCCCCTACTCCCCTCTTCTCCTAACTACTCTCCTATGGGAGCTCCCACTGTCACAGTAAACATCTCCCCCTACTACCCTCTTCTCCTAACTACTCTCCTATGGGAGCTCCCAGTCACTGTCACAGTAAACATCTCCCCCTACTCCCCTCTTCTCCTGACTACTCTCCTATGGGAGCTCCCACTCACTGTCACAGTAAACATCTCCCCCTACTCCCCTCTTCTTCTAACTACTCTCTTATGGGAGCTCCCACTCACTGTCACAGTAAACATCTCCCCCTACTCCCCTCTTCTCCTGACTACTCTCCTATGGGAGCTCCCACTCACTGTCACAGTAAACATCTCCCCCTACTCCCCTCTTCTCCTAACTACTCTCCTATGGGAGCTTCCACTCACTGTCACAGTAAACATCTCCCCCTACTCCCCTCTTCTCCTAACTACTCTCCTATGGGAGCTCCCACTCACTGTCACAGTAAACATCTCCCCCTACTCCCCTCTTCTCCTGACTACTCTCCTATGGGAGCTCCCACTCACTGTCACAGTAAACATCTCCCCCTACTCCCCTCTTCTTCTAACTACTCTCTTATGGGAGCTCCCACTCACTGTCACAGTAAACATCTCCCCCTACTCCCCTCTTCTCCTGACTACTCTCCTATGGGAGCTCCCACTCACTGTCACAGTAAACATCTCCCCCTACTCCCCTCTTATCCTGACTACTCTCCTATGGGAGCTCCCACTCACTGTCACAGTAAACATCTCCCCCAACTCCCCTCTTCTCCTAACTACTCTCCTATGGGAGCTCCCACTCACTGTCACAGTAAACATCTCCCCCTACTCCCCTCTTCTCCTAACTACTCTCTTATGGGAGCTCCCACTCACTGTCACAGTAAACATCTCCCCCTACTCCCCTCTTCTCCTAACTACTCTCCTATGGGAGCTCCCACTCACTGTCACATTAAACATCTCCCCCTATTCGCATCTTCTCCTAACTACAAAAACTATTCACAGCAGATATAAAATTCCTTTTTCATCCGTGCCACCGACGATAATCTATGAAAGTACGCCGCAATAAGCAACCGCAATAGTGAGAAATTTCTGAGGCAATCCTGGCAGCGTAGATTCGTGACTTTGTAATTCCTTATTTCTGCAAACTAACTTTCCTTCGTTGCAGCTGACGACTTGAGAAATCTGGCCTTAAGTGAGTAAGATCATCGCTCAAAGCACCTAAGGATGAAATACCGGAGGAATCAGCGGGCCAAAGAGGAAAGTCTGTCTCCCATATACATTCACGTCTTAATTTTGAAACTTTTCGTGCTTTTTCACAGTGTTTTCTTTAGATTCACTATGCCAGAGTTTGAAGGCAATATACGCCGAGGTAACCAGCTCGTGATGAAAAGTATCGTTTACGACTCTTCTGACAGTTAGTGTAATTAGCGACACAGAAAACTACCGCATAGAAATGGAATTATGTATTAATGAGGAGACTGCGAGTAGTTTTAGAATTTCCAGAGGACGGAGCCGTGCAATGGATACCGCTGGTCGCATTGCACAGGATCCCATAGTAAGACATTGCGTACTAGACTGTTTGAAGGGAGTGTATAGCACTCTTAAAGTTCTATCCAGAGCGACAAACGTCTCACCGGTAGAGTCTTACAAGCAGAAAACAATGACAAACACCTGGGAGGCGCTACAGAGACGGAGCGTCAACCTGATGTTCTTACTACTCGGTTTAAAAATACCATTGCAACTTACGAAAGATTTAGCTGACGTACATTACAGTGCCAAAGAAACTGGTATAAGCCCGTGTATTCAAATTCAAAGATATGTAAACAGGCAGAATACGGCGCTGCGGTCGACAACGCCTATAGAAGACAACAAGTGTCTGGCGCAGTTGTTAGAGCGGTTACTGCTGCTACAATGGCAGGTTATCAAGATTTAAGTGAGTTTGAACGTGGTGTTATAGTCGCTCGGCGCACGAGCAATGGGCCACTGCATCTCCGTGGTAGCAAATGAAGTGGTTCAAAAATGGTTCAAATGGCTCTGACCACTATGGGACTTAACATCTATGGTCATCAGTCCCCTAGAACTTAGAACTACTTAAACCTAACTAACCTAAGGACATCACACAACACCCAGTCATCACGAGGCAGAGAAAATCCCTAACCCCGCCGGGAATCGAACCCGGGAACCCGGGCGCGGGAAGCGAGATCGCTACCACACGACCACGAGCTGGGGACGCAATGAAGTGGGCATTTTCCCACCTGACCATTTCACGAGTGTACCGCGAATATCAGGAATCCAGTTAAACGTCAAATCTCTGACATCGCTGAGGCCGGAAAAAGATCCTGCAAGAACGAAACCAACGACGACTGAAGGGAATCGTTCAACGTGACAGAAGTGGATCGGGAAGGATGTCGGCCGTGCCCTTTGAAAGGAACCATCCCAGCATTAGCCTGAAGCGATTTACGGAAATCACTGAAAACCTAAACCAGGATGGCAAGACGCGGGATTGAACCGTCGTCCCCCCGAATGCGAGCCCCGTGTAATAATCACTGCGCCACGTCGCTCGGTCCCATATCGATGATATTTCGTTGAATGGTTCGCACGCTGACATTTGTTGATGGCCCAGCACTGAAATCTGCAGCAATTTGCGGAAGGGTTTCACTGCTGTCACATTGACCGATTCTCTTGAGTCAACTTTGGACTCGTTCTTGCAGGATCTTTTTTCGGCTTCAGCGATGTCAGAGATTTGATGGTTTACCGGTTTCCTGGTATTCACAGTACACTCGTAAAATGGTCGTACGGGAAATCTCCACTTCATCGCTACCTTGGAGATGCCGAGTCTCATCGCTCGTGCGCCGACTATAACACCACGTTCAAACTGACTTACATCTTGATAACCTGCCATTGTAGCAGCAGTAACCGATCAAACAACAGCGGCAGACACATGTTGTCTTATGTAGGCGTTGCCGACCGCAGCGCCGTATTCTGCGTTTTTACATATCTCTGTATTTGAATACACAAGCCTCTACTAGGTTCTTTGACGCTTCACATTATATACCTACCATAGACGAGCAACACTCTAACAACGCATCATAGTGTTATATAGAGGCAAATAAATTGTTGGGGTACACTATCAACCATACGGAGTTTTTACGGAGAAATCAACGTTACTAATTTGACCCTCTACCAGTTAACAGAGAGCGAGAGAATTATTTTATTTTTCAGTGTCGTGGTGGTGCTATGGGCCGCTGGTGGAGTGGTATTTGACGCACAGTTGGTTCAAATGGCTCTGAGCACTATGGGACTCAACTGCTGAGGTCATTAGTCCCCTAGAACTTAGAACTAGTTAAACCTAACTAACCTACGGACATTACAAACATCCATGCCCGAGACAGGATTCGAACCTGCGATCGTAGTGGCCTTGCGGTTCCAGACTGCAGCGCCTTGACGCACAGTGTTGTGATTGGTAGGAGAAGTAACAGCTTTTACTCGCATGACAGTCCACGCTGGTATCACTCTTATCGTAACCGTTTCAAATGACCAGCGGTATGGGAAATCAATTCTGGTCTTCCGACTAAAGACGTTTCATCCACTGCAGGGAAACTGTCGCTGAGGCCGTGTGCCTCAACCCCCCTGGGGCACGTGGACTTGGGGCGCTATGACACTTTCCTTGCGACACCTTGGAGGAAAGCGACGTGTCGCTATTGAGCACGTGAATGGTCCAGGAGATGGAATGTATTGGACAGCCTGGACGGGTCGGCAGTCCTCGCGGCAGAGCGGCGGACAGTCCCTGGGGCCGCCCTACCAAAGGGGACGGACTACCGTACTGCTTGCTGGAAGCGGCGCCGCGTTGGCCCGCTGCGATATTGGGTGTGAGGAGGGCGCGCCAGCTGCAGCTCCTCCCAGCAGGCGCCAAGGCTCGCCGTGGAAACGCGATTCACGTTCTAACGACTATCCTTCGACCTTCGACATTTACTGGTGTGATAGGCGTCGTCATTGGTAGAAATGGCGCAGCGTATTTTCGATCACGGTTCTATAGACATGTTTATCTGCGAATTCTGCCAGTACGTTTAAGCCCTCACCGTCATGTTTCCGTTTTTAACATAAAAACATTCCGTTGTAAGTGTCGATTTTAGCTCAGTTATTAACGAACATTTTGTAAATTATTCGTAATGGACCGCCCTTCCATTGTCGTAGTTTATAGACGACGTATGAAAATAATGCGCAGCAAAATACTCGCCGGATACTTGTCCATAATCGAAAATGTGGTTTCTTTGCTTTAGTTTTTATGACATAAGGTGCATTACACATGGAAAACTGCATTAAATATGGCCTGGAACCAAACATTGGGCTGCACTACAGGTCACTATTTTACTGCAATCTTCATTTGACATTCGCATTCGTTGGCTAACTTTCACGTCGGGGTAAGATGTACATCAGTCTCAGTCGCCACCAACGGGAAAGGGTGTGTCCAGTACCACACTTTAGCCTAAGCGTGTTGGGTTAAGATCATGCAAAAAATAATCGATTAGAAAGCATTTTTTTGTTTTAATACTTTTTAACTAAGATTCAACATTCGAGAAAAAATAAAAACAGATTCACCATGTACTTATGTACCAGCATTACAAACATTTATTCGTACACACATACATATCCACAGCGGAGAATTGTAAATTATTAGCATATTTTTTCGCTATCAGTCATCGTAACACTGATATGCGAGCGCAGCTAGTAAGAGATACACAGGGCCAGTGTAGATCCTGGTAGACCAACAAGGCAAATCATACGTCTGACATGTCAAGATAACTTCGTTGACGGCGATACAGAAGCTACCACTTTATATGGAAACAAATCTTGCTCTCGAGTCAGAAAAAATGCACTCAGTTCAAAATTTGGCCCCAGATGACCACATTAACGATTTTCAGCGCTCGTTCATATATTACGACTGTTTGCTCAGTGTCCACGTTTCTTTCCAAACATCTTCCACTCAAGAAAACGTGCATTTCTCCTTTGTAAGGACACAAGGAGTAAATACACAGCACACGTACTGAGTGATGGAGATGTTTTACTGCCGGCCGCTGTGGCCTAGCGGTTGTAGGCGCTTCAGTCTGGATCCGCGCGATCGCTACGGTCGCAAGTTCGAATCCTGCCTCGGGCATGGATGTGTGTGATGTCCTTAGGTTAGTTAGGTTTAAGTAGTTCTAAGTTCTACGGGACTGATGACCTCAGATGTTAAGTCCCATAGTGCTCAGAGCCATTTGAACCATTTTGAGATGATTTACTCATTTTCGTATCCCGATTCCCCACACACAGCTCGCAAAACCTGCCAGTTGGCATATTTGCCTGCTGATCTGGCCCCGCCGTAGCACCCGACATTTCCCTTTATTGCCTTTTATTGTCTCGCAAACGCACCCACTCCTCTACAGCTGTTGAAAGCCCTGCCAGGACAGCAACGTGTGGTGCTAGAGCCTCTCTGCCTGATGGACTGACGTCTTTCCCTCGTGCTATCCAAGTAGCCGCTTGTATCGTGTGTAACCACTACCGTACCTAATTACTCATGATTCTATTTTCTCCATCCCTCCTCCTCTCTTTCTGAAACGTTTATATCCTGTCCTTTATGTTGCCGAAACGTCGCCAGTAGTCTTAAACTCTGAAATAAGAATTTTTCGTATTAGATGGAAACCAGTCCACCCGCTATTGGCTGCAGATAAATGCAAGCATCTCTAGACCATCAGGCCTGGAAATTTCGCTCTTACTCAGCTGATAGGGGAGAGCAAGGTATAAACCTGGAGCTCGGAATACGAGATTGTTTACAGTGCCACGATTTATATCTGGGATCTACGAAGTTACATGGAGTATCCTCTCTTAGCGCTCGCGAGGGAGAAGAAATAGTCAGCCAGCAGATGCGTAATTCAAACAGAAACGAAAGAAAAAATCTGCTGCTTGACAGAAAAAAAAGTTTTAGTCACTACGGGCCTGCAGTGTGATCCAAATAAAACTGTTCTGAAATGTACTTCATGCACATTAAGGCGCGATTCTCGCTGAGGCGAGACGATATGCGAAACAAAACGTCGCAATAGAGGTCGTACAACGCGACAGTCGCCCGTCCGCGTGCGACATTCGTGTCCCACAGCACACAACAAGAGACACCAGGCAGCTACGGACTCACTGCGGACAATTTCCAGATATGTCACGTATTTACTCGAAACAGAGAAGACGTATGGCTCTCCCTCCAGCGTTAAAGACAATTTCGTAATGTCGGCCACATTTGGTGTGTGACATTGTTACGACCTAAAATGAATCAAACCTAAAGTAGCGACTACATTTTTACTGCAAACTTCCCAAAATCTCTGCTGTGTTTTACTTCGTGTCACTATTACTCACTAACTACGGGTGACAGCGAAAATAAAACGATTTCCAGCTGTGATTCCGCCCTATGGGATGCAAAAAAGGTCAATATTTTTCAGATTACTTCCATGAAAATCGAGCGACAAAGATTGAACAGCGAAGAACACGCGCGAATCCCGAATCAGTGATTTTTTGTTGTTGTTGTTAAAAGTAAAAGTTTTACTATGAAACCAACGACGTAAACGGATGTATAATTGCTCCATCTACATAAGTTTATTTTAGGCACATAAGGTGGCTTGAAATTTCCTTCCCCGTGTATCGCACGATACTGTTTGGCGCAACCTGTACACCGTGTTGCGCCTGGCGATGTGACAGAAAATCCTTTCGGTGTTTATCTACATCTACACGGATACTCTTAAAATCACACTTTAATGCCTGGCAGAGGGTTCATAGAACCACCTTCACAAAAATTCTCGATTGTTCCAATCTCGAACAGCGCGTGGTAAAACGAACACCTGTACCTTTCCGTGCGAGCTGCTTTCCCTCATTTTGTGATGATCATCGTTTTTGCCTGTGTAGGTTGGCGTCAACTAAATATTTTCGCATTCGCAGGAGATCACTGACAGAAATTTCGTGAGAAGATTCCGCAGCAACGAAAAACACCTCTTTTTTAATATTGTCCTCTCCGAACCCTGTATCATTTCATTGTCGCTCTCTCTCCTGTTTCGTTATAGTACAAAACATGTTGTTGTTCTTTGAACTTTCTCGATGCACCCCGTTAATCCTACCTGGTAGGAACACCAGACCGCGCAGCAATCCTCCAGAAGATGACGGACAAGCGTAGTGTAGGCAACCTCTTTAGTGTATCAGTTACATTTTCTGAGTGGTCTGACAACAAAACACAGCCTCTGGTTTGCCTTCCTCATGGATTTGTGTGTGTTCTTTCCAATTTAAATTGTTCGTCATTGTAATTCCTAGGTATTTGGTTGAATTTATGGCCTTAAGATTTGATTTATTTATCGTGAACCCGAAGTTTAACGGATTCATTTTAGCACTCATATGGATGACCTCACACTCATTATTTAAGGTCAACTGCCAATTTACGCACGTTTAAGATATTTTTTCTAGATCGTTTTGCAAATTTATTTTGATGATCTGATTACTTTACTAGTCGGTAAAACAGGAGCAACCGCAAACAACCTAAGACGGCTGCTCAGATTACATCTTAAATCATTTATTTAGATACGGAATAGCAGAGGGCCTATAACACTACCTTGAATAACACCAGAAATCACTTCTGTTTTACTCGATGCCTTTCCGTCACTTACTGCGGACTGTGACCTCTCTGACAGGAAATCATGAATGCAGCCGCATTGCTTTGCTTTTACGCTGTGTCGTGAGTCGCATCAGGTACCACATCGAACATCCTGTCACTTCAGTAAGACCCGCAACTGACATAGAATACCCGAGTGACGTCATCTGCACCCTGGGGCAATTGTAACAGGTTAGGTTGCACATCTTAAGGTCCACGAAATATATCCCGGGACAGTTGTGTTTTGCGCACCTCGTATGTTAATGTGTATGTAAACAGAGAAAGAACACTTACTTTATTTCAAATAAATATGACTACTTCGGCAAGTTGAAAAGGAGAGACAGAATGGGAGCGGGAGGGTGATATGTACGTGCGCGTGATGGACCACCTCCCTCGAAAACTTCTCTTCTTCATACTTCCTCTGTGTTACCACAGATGACGTGTCACTGATCTCATTTGCGCTAAGACTGCACTACACCGGAGGTGCGTATTTGCTTCCACCGCCCTGAGTGGATTACATAAGATGTAATAAATTGTTCACCGACCTGCAGTCTTCCATAGTTGTCCCTTGCGCAGAAAACTGCAAGTACGTCGTGTATCCGTTATCTTGAGGCTGTAATAAACTCTTATCGGGGAACTATTATCTCATAAATAATTAAATTTCCAATCAGTTTGTCTACACGGGATGCAAAAATGGTTAAAATGGCTCTGAGTACTATGGGAGTTAACTGCTGTGGTCATCAGTCCCCTAGAACTTAGAACTACTTAAACCTTACTAACCTAAGGACATCACACACATCCATGCCCGAGGCAGGATTCGAACCTGGGACCGTAGTGGTCGCGCGGCTCCAGACTGTAGCGCCCAGAACCGCTCGGCCACTCTGGCCACACGGGACGCCACTCGCTTTTTATTAGCAGACTACAAGAACCTGCATGATTATATTCCACTCTATGAATCACAAATAATATCCTATCGTTACATTTCCATAAAAATAAAACAATGAACCGCATATTTGCGTAGTTACTATCAAATCGTTCTCAATTGTAAGCCCACATAACTAGAAATTGCTAATAAAGTCTTAACTGACACCGACCGTAGCAGACAACATGTCCGTTCTCCGAGACTGCTGAATCAGCTCTAATCTTACAGCCGAACCAATTCACCCTCCACCCAAGTTAGGCGCGGTCCGAAGATCACAAAAGAGCTTCGTCTGCCTTTTCGTTCAGCAACTGTTTATTATTCTGCTATATATTAATGCTTGTCAAATAGTGGAATGAAACTTCCTGGCAGATAAAAACTGTGTGCCCGACCGAGGCTCGAACTCGGGACCTTTGCCTTTCGCGGGCAAGTGCTCTACCATCTGAGCTACCGAAACACGACTCACGCCCGGTACTCACTACGTCAGATGGTAGAGCACTTGCCCGCGGAAGGCAAAGGTCCCGAGTTCGAGTCTCGGTCGGGCACACAGTTTTAATCTGCCAGGAAGTTTCATATCAGCGCACACTCCGCTGCAGAGTGAAAATCTCATTCTGGAAATAGTGGAATAATAGCGCGCTGTTGGGAGATGCTTTTATATGAAATGCAAGTAAATGCGCTGTTTAGTTTTTCTAGTTTAATAACAGAAGGCTGTCACTGTGGAGCAACTTCCGAATGCAACAACCAATCGCGGACAAGGGTTACAATTTAGGCGGTCTTTTTCACGATACCCGTACCGAACAAACCGTCTGTCAACGGTACCTCACACAGCATTACGTCATCTTCCCTCTGCTGCCTTCTCAACTGCTCTAAGAAGAGCTTCTTGTAGCTGAATACGTATAGAAAGAAATATTACACTACGGAAGAAAATGAAAAAAAGTCAAAGATTCGTAGAGAAAAGAAAAACGTTGTCTGAGAACGGGTTGCGGTGAAATGTGTGTTCTCTGGGGAGCACTCCAGGAGAGCTGTACCTCAGGGACGCAGACTGCCTTAGGGGGGCTGGTGCCATCAGTATGGGGTTTTGTGGGACACGGTGAGGATCAGAGCAGAGGGGGGGAGCAGGTGTCGGTTCCCAGCGGCTGGGCGACCCTGCGCTGCCGCTCACGCCTCGCAGCCGTCGTTTGTTTGCGTCCTGCAGGTGGCAGCAAGTGGCGAGAGCTGCTACGGCCACCGCTGCTGCTGCTGCTGTCTGCGATTTATGGCCGACCATTACGACGGGGGCGCTAACACCCACCTCCAGCCCGGCACACAAAGCGCGCGGGCAGACGGCGTGAGTGAAACGATCGCACGCCGTCATCTGTGCGAACTGCGTCATCCGTGAAGAATGGGCCGATTGAATTCAGACTCGTATAATGTGTGGAACGGTCCTCCAGCACCAGGTCATTAATACTGCAGCCAGATAATCATTGTGTAGGACCTAAAATCACCCTCGCTTGTGACACGTGAGAGATCGATGTCGTACCAGACACAGACAATTTAAAAGATGAAAAATTAAGCGGGATGTGGAGTGCAGCGTCAGCGTGCCTTGCAGACGCCAAACTAGGGGCAGGAAAAAACTGACTGGTTAGAACCGATGCTGGTATTTTAGTTGTGACTAATCGGTGTTTTCCGTTATTTGCTTCGTCTCGGTTATATCCCGACTTTTTCTCATTTGTTAGTAATAACTGGGTGAAAAGAACCGTATATCAGTTTACCATAGCAGCAAACCAAAATTAATTTTCGTTTTTAAACGAGTGTTTATTCACTACACTACTGGGCATTAAAATCGCCGCGCCAAGAAGAAAAGCAGATGATAAACGGGTCTAGCGGACAGTGCGGCTCTCGCAGCCGAGCGAAGCAGACGTGCGGTGTGTGCTCTCCGCTGTCAGAGAGAGCCCGCGCGCCTTGTTTACTTTCTTCGGCCGACACTAACGTGACGCCGAAGCGCTACAAGACCATGGCAAACCAATACAGAAGATCAACCTTGAAATTCACATTTCGGAACGACTTTACCCGACCAAAGGCGCTCGAAGTCGAACGCTTTTTAAAAGAGGAAGCCAAGATCCCGGCTGCCGACATTGTCGGCATTCACTTTTCGATCGTCAGTAGCACAGTCTATGTAAAGCTCATAAACGAAACTACATGCGACAAGGTGCTTCGTGAGATGAAACAAGAACTCCGCTTCTGCCACGCAGATGGCAATGTTGGCAACGTCGAGGTCGGCCATGCCGCAATGGGACTGCGGACTATCCGCATATTCGAACTTCCATTTGAACTCCCGGCGTTGTAGCGGCGCTCCGCCCCTACGGCACGGTACACGAACACGTGGCTGAAAAATGGACCCAGTTTAAGACGTATCCAGTACTCAATGGAGTAGGCCAAGTGTGCATAGATCTCCAACGACACGTGCCATCCTATCTACAGATAGGAGGATGCCGGGCCATAGTTATTTATGACGGCCAGCCGAAGACGTGTTCCGGATGCGGCAAAGAAGGACACCTACGTTCCCAGTGCCTCCAGCGTCGGATCACACAACTCCCACCGAAGGACGTTGCACCACCAGCTGCGAAGACTGTTCTACCCGTGACTTACGCGGCGGCGCTCACGACGTTCTCCACACAACAGACACGGCCGACCGCTTCAGCGGTACAAGAATCACTTTCCACGGAAAAAAACCTGGATGATCCGCCGACCTGGCCAGTGGTGGAAAATAGTCCTACGACTCTGGAGCTACCGAACGCGACAGACATTGACGCCGGCAAGATGGCAATTGATTCCCTTATTGTACCGACCGAAGCGTTTGTTCCGGCGGAGCGTGAGTCAGTGCCGTCTTCTGACAATGAAGGCCATGTACGGAAACAGCGATCACCGAAACGCCGAAAGCGCCGTCTTCGGACCGTGTCGGAACACAGCGGTTCGCATTCGGCCGGGGAAGAACAACTGACCACTCAAGAAGCCAGCCGCGAAGCGGAGGCTGTTTTCACTGACTCCAACCTTGCAGAACAGACAGAAAAACATGCAGCTTTCGAACATCAGCCCATTGACAGAAACAGTGAGCAGCGGGAAGGTACCAGTGCAGGCAGCGAAGTCGCCCGGTCCCTTACTACCAAATATTCCGAGGCTATGGCACATGAACAGACATCCGCGCCCGCTTCGTGAGCCGAGGACGTCGAGCGGCCAGCTGAGGCGCCCCCGGATCATGCAGCATAAGCAGCACAAGGAGGACCGCGTTTGGCGGGGGGTGACATCACTTTCGATGTTCGCTTCTCTCCAACTTCAACATGGATAACCTCGCCCAAACAACGCGTTGCCAGGCTTACCGCTTGGCGACAATGAATATCAACATGATCAGTTCTCCTGTCAAGATCGAACTTTTGAAAGAAACCATACGAGCCATGGGAGTTGACTTTGCTTTCCTACAAGAAGTGAAAACGACTGCACTCCCGCACTTTTACGGTTACGCCACACATGTGACGCCCGGTAGCCCTGCAGACACCGGAGTGGCAATATTAGTGCGTGAAGGTATTGAAGTTACCGACGTCAGGTTTCTTCCCTCCGCGCGAGGAATAGCATTTACGGCACTCAACACCCGATTCATTAATGTTTACGCGCCGTCGGGTACCACAAGACGTCACGACCGCGCCAGATTCTACTCCACAGATGTCGCTCCCCTTTTCCTTGGACGATACGACCACAGCGTCTTCGCCGGTGATTTTAATTGCGTACTTCACCGCAAGGACCAAATCCCACACTACATTCCTTGTCCGGAACTGTGTGCGATGATCCAAGAACTTCACTTGTGCGACACGTGGGAAAAAGTCCACGGTAACCGCTCTGGCCACACTCATCTTACCAGTCATTCGGCCAGCCGACTTGACCGCATATATGTGTCACAAGATCTCACACAAGTTGTGGTGGACGCCGAATTATGGCCTCAAGCCTATTCCGATCACAGTGCCTATATCTGCACTATACACCTACGCCCCCAACAAGTCTGGCGCAGCAATGGCTTTTGGAAGCTCAACATAACTCATCTCCAGGACCTGGATTGCCGTCGGCAAGTTGCAGCAACGTGGACTGACTGTGAACGCTGTCACCAACGATACACCCCGACCCTGGAGTGGTGGCTCCTCTGTGCCAAACCAGCAATCCGTAGGACACTTATGCGATATGGCAAGGACGTGACTGCGTGGCATCGACAGACCCTCGATTTTTACTACGTGGCACTCAGGGACCTCGACGCCTTACCCCCTTCCCCGGAGAGACAACATGACCAAAGCAGAATCAAGGCTCACATACTATCATTGACGAAGCGTCGACTAGAAGGTGCAGTAGTCCGCTCGCGACGGCACGACCGAACGGTTGCAGAGGAACCCACTATGCACCACGTTGTGGCGGATAAGCGCCGACAACGTCAACATTTAATCACACAACTCAGGACACACGACGGTCGCTTATGTACGACCCTAGCAACCATAGTAAAGGCGGTGGAAGATCATTTTCGTCATCTTTACAAGGAAAGAACCGTCATTGACGAGGCCACTACTGAAGTGTTACAGCAGATAACACGTACTATCGACGAGGCTACCGTGAATGCACTAACAGAGGAAATCTCACTCGAAGAAGTCGAAGACGCCGTGGACAAAGGTGCGGCCAATAAATCTCCTGGACATGATGGATTGCCCATCGAATTCTACCGGACTTTCCGTGACATCATGATGCCTCGCTGGGTTATAATGTTCCGCGAACTTATGTCTCCAGACTGTGTTGTGCCGCCAGCGTTTGTAGAAGGTCTCCTCATACCAGTACACAAGCCAGGTGGAGGGCTATCGATTAACGACTATCGGCCGCTTACAGTGTTGAACGCCGATTACAAGATTTTCACCAGGATTATGGCGAGCCGTATTAAGACGACTTTGCCGATGATCCTCGCTCCAGAACAGACGTCGCAAGGGGGAGAAGCCAACATACACATGGCCACCGGTGACTGCAGGGACTTGATAGCGATCAATTCTGCGTGCCGTCTGAGAGCGGCGATCGTCTCCGTCGATTTCCACCGCGCCTTTGATAGAGTGCACCACAACTTCCTCCTACGAGTGATGGACTGTATGGGTTTCCCCCCGGGCCTCATCGACACCCTACGGCGTCTTTGGACCGCAGCCAGCTCACACGTCCAGGTCAATGGAAGGACGGTAGGACCAGTACCCATTAAGAGGTCTCTACGGCAGGGTTGTCCCCTTTCTACCTACCTTTATGCAATCGCACTCGACTCACTCCTTGGGGGCCTTAACCACCGCCTATCTGGTATCACGCTGCGGGACGTCACCTTTCGCTATAGGACATACGCTGACGACCTGCTACTGCTGGTTCGTTCCAATGACAAAGTTCAAAGCGTACTAACCTGGATTGAGCGATACGGACAGCCCGCAGGCAGTCTTCTGAACATCAACAAGTCGGCGGCGTTGGACATTGGGCGTGGTCTCGGACCGGAAGCCCTCGATCCCCTCCCACCAGTTTCTGATCTGCGATATTTGGGAATCACGTTCAAGAAAGATGTACGTAAAACAGCTGCAGCAAACTACCGACGGTTATTACAGATCATACGCGCAATGGTGCGACAGAACCTACTCCGGGACTTGAATCAGCTACAACGTGTTGAATACCTGAACCTCTACGTAGCATCCAAACTCAACCACGTGGCACAGGTCCTCCCACTACCGCTGCAGATAGGTCGCCGGCTTCAGGCGGCCTTCAGTTACTACGTTTCCGCAGGTCATATCTTTAAAGTACGATACGACACTCTTACCCTCCCAGTGCACAAAGGAGGGCTGGGATTGGTCAACGTCAGGGCGAGAGCAGCTGCCCTTTACATGAGCAACATGAGGAAACGATGGAAAAGTCATTATACCTCTCTCACGGGTCATTTACTACAGGTTCTGATGCCAGGCTCTAACGTCCCACCGGTGTCGGTTGCGCACGTCGCACCACAGCTCTCCCATGTGTCGACCTTCATTCTTGATTACAGCTATGTCAGCTTGAACCTCTCCGCCACACGTCCACCAAAGGCGAAAGATTTTTATACCAACCTTCTGCGGGCTGTTCACCATAACGTGGTGGAAAACAAGTACCCTACGGTTCACTGGCCAAGAGTGTGGAAAACGATACACCACCACTTTCTGTCATCCACCGTGCGTTCGAAGTGGTATCAGATGGCCAACAAAAAATATGCGACACGCCAGACGACTTCACACTGTTAGACTGACAGACTCCCCTTATTGCCCAGATTGTCACCTTTTGGATACCGATGAACATCGTTTTACTTGCGCATCATCGTCCGGAGTTTGGCGACTAACACACAAGATATTGGCTTGTTACCTCCGGGTCACACCTGATATGATTGACCCGCAGACCCTACTCTGTCCCGATGAAACTTACTTTCCGGCTGCAAAATATCATGCGCTTACATGGTTCAAAGGACTTACCGTCGCCTACATCTTTAGCGACGGAGAGAAAGAGCAGCTTGATTACTGGTGGTTCCTACAAAATGCTCACAACGCCCTCGAACGCACACCGAAATACCGTACGCTCTTCGCAAATTATTTACGCAGCGTTTTCGTTAACCCCCCACTCAGCTGGGGAGTGCCAGGCTGTGGTTAATGTGCTGTGCCGCATCACACTAACGGCTCAACGTTCTGCCTTGTCAGCCATGACCAAAGGAAGAGACAAGCTGCTGCAAGGATACTGTTTTCCTTGAGGCACTAGCGAAGCAGAATGCCTCCGTTGCAGATGCCCTTGGAGATATCAGATAACGATGGCGAGGCTCCAAGTGGAACCAGTTACATTATTGAAGAACCTTTTAGTTAGAATTACAACAGTGGTTTATATTTTTATTTTTTGATTACTCTTTTATGCCACCTTTGTTGCTGTAACACTTACTTGTAACACTTAGTTACTAGAATTCTCATTTGTACACGCTCCCTCAATGTAATCATATATTAAAAAAAAAAGTGGCAACGGATAGCCCTAACCTTGATTCCCATACTTCCCCTGGTCTATAGGCAGCTCTCTGGGGTGGGTTTACTCAGGAGCCAACGTCTGAAGTGGATCAGATTTTTTTTTTGTTATAGGATGACAAGTGGCGGTGGCACTTAGGTTTTTTATTTTTTTATTTTTTTAGTTCCATTTTTCTAAGGGGCTTTTTAAGGGAAAAAATTGGTCCAAAAAGGGGGTAGCGTAGAAAAAAAAAGATGGTAGAGCACTTGCCCGCGAAAGGCAAAGGAAAAAAAAAAAGCGGTTCCAGGCGCGCAGTCCGGAACCGCGCGACTGTTACAAAAAAAAAAAAAAAAAAGGGGGGGGGCGGGCGGTAGCTTCTTTGATTCATAATCAAAACGTCTTCGGTCCCGGGTTCGATCCCCGCCACTGCCGAAATTTTGATAAATAACCAGCATTAGCGGCCGAAGACTTCCGGCATAAGAAGTCAGCCTCATTCTGCCAACGGCCTTGTCAAAGAGGGCGGAGGAGCGGATAGAGGTTCAGGGCACACTCTCGTCCTAGGGGTGGGAAATTGCCCCTAAAGGCGGAAGAATCAACAATGATCAACGACATGAGGATGCAGAAGGCAATGGAAACCACTGCATTAAAGACACGTAACGTGAATTCACAGGACAGGTGGCCTGTACATGAAGAAGTGTCATGATGATCTCTCCATTGGCAAAAGATTCCGGAATAGTCCCCCATTCGGATATCCGGGAGGGGACTGCCAAGGGGGAGGTTACCATGAGAAAAAGATTGAATAATCAACGAAAGGATAACGTTCTACGAGTCGGGGCGTGGAATGTCAGAAGCTTGAACGTGGTAGGGAAACTAGAAAATCTGAAAAGGGAAATGCAAAGGCTCAATCTAGATATAGTAGGGGTCAGTGAAGTGAAGTGGAAGGAAGACAAGGATTTCTGGTCAGATGAGTATCGGGTAATATCAACAGCAGCAGAAAATGGTATAACAGGTGTAGGATTCGTTATGAATAGGAAGGTAGGGCAGAGGGTGTGTTACTGTGAACAGTTCAGTGACCGGGTTGTTCTAATCCGAATCGACAGCAGACCAACACCGACAACGATAGTTCAGGTATACATGCCGATGTCGCAAACTGAAGATGAACAGATAGAGAAAGTGTATGAGGATAATGAAAAGGTAATGCAGTAGGTAAAGGGGGACGAAAATCTAATAGTCATGGGCGACTGGAATGCAGTTGCAGCGGAAGAAGTAGAAGAAAAGGTTACAGGAGAATATGGGCTTGGGACGAGGAATGAAAGAGGAGAAAGACTAATTGAGTTCTGTAACAAGTTTCAGTTAGTAATAGCGAATACCCTGTTCAAGAATCACAAGAGGAGGAGGTATACTTGGAAAAGGCCGGGGGATACGGGAAGATTTCAATTAGATTACATCCTTGTCAGACAGAGATTCCGAAATCAGATACTGGATTGTAAGGCGTACCCAGGAGCAGATATATACTCAGATCACAATATAGTAGTGATGAAGAGTAGGCTGAAGTTCAAGACATTAGTCAGGAAGAATCAATACGCAAAGAAGTGGGATACGGAAGTACTAAGGAATGACGAGATACGTTTGAAGTTCTCTAACGCTATAGATACAGCAATAAGGAATAGCGCAGTACGCAGTACAGTTGATGAGGAATGGACATCTCTAAAAAGGGCCATCACAGCAGTTGGGAAGGAAAACATAGGTACAAAGAAAGTAGCTGCGAAGAAACCATGAGTAACAGAAGACACACTTCAGTTGATTGATGAAAGGAGGAAGTACAAACATGTTCCGGGAAAATCAGGAATACGGAAATACAAGTCGCTGAGGAATGAAATAAATAGGAAGTGCAGGGAAGTTAAGACGAAATGGCTGCAGGAAAAATGTGAAGACATCGAAAAAGATATGATTGTCGGAAGGACAGACTCAGCATACAAGAAAGTCAAAACAACCTTTGGTGACATTAAAAGCAACGGTGGTAACATTAAGAGTGCAACGGGAATTCCATTGTTAAATGCAGAGGAGAGAGCAGATAGGTGGAAAGAATACATTGAAAGCCTCTATGAAGGTGAAGATTTGTCTGATGTGATAGAAGAAGAAACAGGAGTCTATCTAGAAGAGATAGGGGATCCAGTATTAGAATAGGAATTTAAAAGAGCATTGGAGGACTTACGGTCAAATAAGGCACAAGGGATAGATAACATTACATCAGAATTTCTAAAATCATAGGGGGAAGTGGCAACAAAACGACTATTCACGTTGGTGTGTAGAATATATGCGTCTGGCGACATACCATCTGACTTTCGGAAAAGCGTCATACACACAATTCCGAAGACGGCAAGAGCTGACAAGTGCGAGAAATATCGCACAATCAGCTTAACAGCTCATGCATCGAAGCTGTTTACAAGAATAATATACAGAAGAATGGAAAGGAAAATTGAGAATGCGCTAGGTGACGATCAGTTTGGCTTTAGGAAAAGTAAAGGGACGAGAGAGGCAATTCTGACGTTACGGCTAATAATGGAAGCAAGGCTAAAGAAAAATCAAGACACTTTCATAGGAATTGCCGACCTGGAAAAAGCGTTCGACAATATGAAATGGTGCAAGCTGTTCGAGATTCTGAAAAAAGTAGGGGTAAGCTATAGGGAGAGACGGGTCATATACAATATGTACAACAACCAAGAGGGAATAATAAGAGTGGACGATCAAGAACGAAGTGCTCGTATTAAGAAGGGTGTAAGACAAGGCTGTAGCCTTTCGCCCCTACTCTTGAATCTGTACATCGAGGAAGCAATGATGGAAATAAAAGAAAGGTTCAGGAGTGGAATTAAAATACAAGGTGAAAGGATATCAATGATACGATTCGCTGATGACATTGCTATCCTGAGTGAAACTGAAGAAGAATTAAATGATCTGCTGAATGGAATGAACAGTCTAATGAGTACACAGTATGGTTTGAGAGTAAATCGGAGAAATGAGTAGTAGAAATGAGAACAGCGAGAAACTTAACATCAGGATTGATGGTCACGAAGTCAGTGAAGTTAAGGAATTCTGCTACCTAGACAGTAAAATAACCAATGACGGACGGAGCAAGGAGGACATCAAAAGCAGACTCGCTATGGCCAAAAAGGCATTTCTGGCCAAGAGAAGTCTACTAATATCAAATACCGGCCTTAATTTGAGGAAGAAATTTCTGAGGATGTACGTCTGGAGTACACCACTGTATGGTAGTGAAACATGGACGGTGGGAAAACCGAAACAGAAGAGAATCGAAGCATTTGAGATGTGGTGCTATAGACGAATGTTGAAAATTAGGTGGACTGATAAGGTAAGGAATAAGGAGGTTCTATGCAGAATCGGAGAGGAAAGGAATATGTGGAAAACACTGATAAGGAGAAGGGACAGGGTGATAGGACATCTGCTAAGACATGAGGAAATGACTTCCATGGTACTAGAGGGAGCTGTAGAGAGCAAAAACTGTAGAGGATGACAGAGATTGGAATACGTCAAGCAAATAATTGAGGACGTAGGTTGCAAGTGCTACTCTGAGATGAAGAGGTTAGCACAGGAAAGGAATTCGTGGCGGGCCGCATCAAACCAGTCAGTAGACTGATGACCAAAAAAAAACGGGTATTCATTGGACAAATATATTATACTGGAACTGACTTGTGATTACATTTTGAGGCAGTTTGGGTGCATAGATCCTGAGAAGTCAGTACCCAGACAACCACCTCTGGCCGTAACAACGACCTTGATACGTCTCGGCATTGAGTCGAACAGAGCTTGGATGGCGTGTACAGGTACAGCTGCCCATGCAGCTTCAACACGATATCACTGGTCATCAAGAGTAGTGACTGGCGTATTGTGACGAGCCAGTTGCTCGACCACCATTGACCAGACGTTTTCAGTTGGTGAGAGATCTGGAGAACGTGCTGCCCAGGGCAGCAGTCGAACATTTTCTGTATGCAGAAAGGCCTGTACAGGACCTGCAACATGCGGTCGTGCATTATCCTGCTGAAATGTAAGGTTTTGCAGGGATCGAATGAAGGGAAGAGTCACGGATTGTAACACATCTGAAATGTAACGTCCACTGTTCAAAGTGCCGTCAGTGCGAACAAGAGGTGACCGAGACGTGTAACCAATGGCACCCCATAGCATCACGCCGGGTATACGCCAGTTTGGCGATGACGAATACATGCTTCCAATGTGCGTTCACCGCGATGTCGCCAAACACGGATGCGACCATCATGATGCTGTAAACAGAACCTGGATTCATGCGAAAAAATGACGTTTTGCCATTCGTGCACCCAGGTTCGTCGTTGAGTACACCATCGCAGGCGCTCCTGTCTGTGGTGCAGCGTCAAGGGTAACCGCAGCCATGGTAACCGAGCTGATAGTCCATGCTGCTGCAAACGTCGTCGAACTCTTCGTGCAGATGGTTGTTATCTTTCAAAGGTCCCCATGTGTTGCGAGCAGCAATGTCGCGATGCGGTAAACCGAAATCGCGATAGGCTACAATCCGACGTTTATCAAAGTCGGAAGCGTGATAGTACGCATTTCTCCTCCTTACACGAGACGTCACAACAACGTTTCACCAGGCAACGCCGATCAACTGCTGTTTGTGTATGAGAAATCTGTTGGAAACTTTTCTCATGTCAGCACGTTGTAGTTGTCGCCACCGGTGCCAACCTTGTGTGAATGTTCTGAAAGGCTAATCATTTGCATATCACAGCATCTTCTTCCTGTGAGTTAAATTTCGAGTCTGTAACACGTCATCTTCGTGGTGTAGCAGTTTTAATGGCCAGTAGTGTAAATTTCCATTGATTAGATATATTGAGTTAATATAGGACGCGAGAAAAGGAATCAGGGCTACTTTGCTTATTCACCGGCAGAAACTAGCAAGTTGACAAGAGTCCGTACAGCATTGCTGAGACAATACTGTACTTGCTGCCGTGTGGCGTGACTTATTGGACGGTACGTATGTACGTACTAAACATGCCCCGAAGTGCTCTATAAGTATTTTTCCGCTGTCATTTTTAGACATTATCACAGAAGTGCAGCTCCTTAGTTTGGAAGTATTTCTACGAATTGCAGTAGCAATTAAGTACGATGTTCCATTTGCTTTGAAAGATTAAAAGTAGAAGGAGGCAAAACAAACGTGCGACGTCATACAAGGAGAAAACAGCCAAGCTGTTCCTTGGAAGAGAAGGTATATTTCGCTGTTGTACCTATAATTTTATTGACCTCCTATAAACTTGCTTCAGGATGAAAACCTGATACCATCCGAAAGTGACGATACAGGGAAATCATCAATTTGTGACATTTCACTCATATTATCGCAGTAGCTGTCTGCTTCAACTTAAGCATCCTTGCTGGAGACAGTGAGAACAATTTCTGGCACAGCCTCAAACCCGTATCGAACGAGATCTCATGCTGCTTCACTTTCAGTAGAGTTTTTCAGTCTTTGTTCGAAGTCTACGTTTACTTTCGGAAATAATAGCAACAAAAAAACTGAAAATGCGTTATTTCAGAAACCGGTTTTTTTGAGCGGTTTTAATAGGCAGGTTAAACTAAAGACAAAAAAGAACCGGTATTGCCGAAAACTGGACGTGTTAGTAACAACCGGCTTCCTACGCCAAACGGCAATACTGCACCGTGCGAGCGAGTTCCCGCTGGCCACATTGTTGTGTGTATTTTTTGCTATACTACTACATTTCGACTAAGTAATGCGTTTGAGGAACCAGAAGATAGGCGCAGCGTCACGTGTAAGTGATTACAACAAGGGGTGACAAAAGACGTCTTGTCCAAATTACAGTGATTTACATCAAAATTTGCTGTATTTTGATATGTCGTTCCACATGCATACGACAGGTCTTTTATGCAACTACACTGATCTGGATATGATCAAATACTGATCAAAACCAATCATCATAAAATGAAATGTGCAACTGACACGATATAAACGATAAATTTCAAAATTTTTGGACTTACATTTCAGAGTTACAATAAAACTTACTCTGTTAAGCTGTTGAGCTCTGCCTATTCATCGGGTGAATATGTAATTGCTATTGGTTAAACGAAGTTCGTTTCGTTATCACCTATTCCTTTTCACTGTCTGGAAAATCCCTCTGGGGATACTGAGAGCAGCTTAAACGTAATGTGACCTTCTCGCCTGACTCCTTTGCAATCCTGACTTCCTTCTCACGCGATGAAGTGTTCTAACATATATCCAATCAATGTATACATGCCACATTTATCTTTCCAAAGATCTATCATCACCCTGACACTGACTGAAGTCTCCACATCCTGCAGCGTCACACACTGTCACACCTGCCCCGCTTATTGAAGTCGGATTGCCTTGTGCTTCAGCTGACACAATAGTTCGCAGTCCATTTCGATATCAGAGGTGTCTTGAAAATCACTTGGCACTCCCACGTCGATTTCTCCGCATGCGCATTTGCTGCAAGCCGATGGTTCTGAGCTACTGAACTACTGGGATTTACTTCCGTAGAAAAATCAGTGACAGAAATGAAGCGACAGTTCTTTTAAAATGGATGATCGACCCGTGGATAGTTGCGTTTCTCTTGGAATCTCTAAAAATCGACACGTTGAATCGAACCACCGACACCTACCGAACCCACCGCTCTCATCGATCAATCCCTAGAATTTGTACACGGTGGAAAAAATCACCCTGTACGTCACGGCCGGTACAGATTGAGGGAACTCTGACGGAGTAACGGTACACCGCGGATATTCTGCTTCCCCGGGACTTACCTCTCATCTGTCAGTGCCGTGAAGCCACTCTTCGCAAGAAAATGCTTGCTCGAATATGACACGTGTCATATTGAGCTACACCCGTGATCAGCAAGATCTCCAGACCTTTCGCCGCCTGAACACGTGTGGTGTATCAGCTCTGACGTCAGCTTTGCTCTGGTGACAGTATCCACGATGCTCAGAGTTGTGGACCAGCTTGTACCAGGTGAGGATACAATGGCCTTATGACTCACTTGTCAACCGAGTGAGTGCATACATCCATTCCGGGTGATGTGCACTGCGAAGTTTTTTGTAAAATTGACTCGATTTTGTGATCACTGAAATATCATCACGTATCCCCTCCAACCGCAAACTTACATTTGGTTTCCTCGTCCGCATCTTGGTGCTTCACTCTTTCTGCCAGGCAAAGCACATTTTAACTAACAAGGGGAGGCCGCCAATTGTGAAATTCAGATTCGATTCATACTGCGCATAATAAAAGTTCATGACCAGAGGTGTAATGTGGCAAAGCACCAAGATGCACTTCTCAGCCGTTGTCGAGAAAATCGACAGTTAAAAGAAACCGTTGCGGTGAAATTCTCTCTACGATTAATGATTTTCTACAGCGTCATAGCGCAGCGGTACGCGCTGGGGTTCGTAATCCGAAGGTCGCCGGATCGAATCTCGCGCCATGCAATATTTTTTATTATTAGTTTTTTGCAATTCAAATATATATATATATATATATATATATATATATATATATATATATATATATATACTATTAATGAATTGCTTATGCATGTTGGTGAAGGCGGATCACTCTCCAATTGTACCGCCTCCATTTTTCCGTTTGTTTAACAGGGTGCACCAAAGCTGTCCCGTCCGCACTGATTTTCGACGATGTTATGTTGCGCTAGGGACCGCATCTACCTTCTTTCGAAGTTAGCAGGCATCTACGCTGTTATGGGGCGGCTCGTTTCGGCCCATTCAACATCTGTCCTTCAAGTGTAACGAGAGAGTAACGGAGTTTATATTTCATACCTGCCACAGCAAGTTTGTGTTCGTGTGGTCTCTATTCTAATTCGAACGTTTGACTTACGCTATACGTATTCGTCTCTACGTCTTCCGTTAACTATACGTGGTTAACATTATGAAGACAATTAATAACATTTGCGAAATACAACTTTGTTTGCGGAAAACATAATGATGTTCGAAGTCGCCAGTTTTTCCACGACAAACGACTTTCAACAACTTATTATATGCATAATTGTTGCAACTGATTGCCGGGAATTATATATACATACACACACACACACACACACACACACACACTATATATATATATATATATATATATATATATATATATATATATATATATATTAGTTTTTTGCAATTCAAATATATATATATATATATGTATATATATATATATATATATGAATTACAAAAAACAAAAACTAAAAAAAGAAGTTGCATGGAGCGAGATTCGATCCGGCGACCTTCGGATTACGAACACGAGCGCTTACCGCTGCACCACCACGCTGTAGAAAATTACTAATCGTAGAGAGTATTTCACCGCAACGGTTTCTTTTAACTGTCGATTTTCTCGACAACGGCTGAGAAGTGCATCTTGGTGCTTTGCCACATTACACCTCTGGCCATGAGCTTTTATTATGCGCAGTATGGATCGAATCTGAATTTCACAATTGGCGGCATCCCCTTGTAAGATACAAAATCATCAGAAAAACTTTCTTTCTTCATTGAGTAGGCCTACAGCCCTTTCGGTGTTTACTGAAGCCATCTGTTCCTCTGTCATCTTACATCTCTGTTCCTACAGTTTCATATATTGTTAATTGGTTTATTAATATGTCATGCCCTCTTCCTCATTTTTCTTCATTTATGCACTGTATGTCAAGTTCTTCACTACAATGTATTGTTATATTTGATCTCTGAGATTCCGGCGGAGGTTCGAGTCCTCCCTCGGGCATGGGTGTGTGTGTTTGTCCTTAGGATAATTTAGGTTAAGTAGTGTGTAAGCTCAGGGACTGATGACCTTAGCAGTTAAGTCCCATAAGATTTCACACACATTTGAACATTTTTTTGATCTCTGAGAGTAAAATCTCTACTCACCTTTAAAAATTGCATTTCAGACGATTGCAGTCGTCTTTTGTCTTGCTTAGTTAATGCCCGAGTTTCGATTCCATAACGACAAGTTCTCCCACGTGCGATGGTCAGTGGTCAGTGATATGCCAAAAACGATCATTCGAAGCAAAAAAAGCCTATAAACATGGTCTCTAAGATCTGTCTAAATGAAAAGGCTGTTACCGATATATTAAATAAGTTTTAAATGATACGTGGCACAATACGTAGAACATTGGACCATCTAACAATACCACCACTTGCAAAGTAGGTTAGAAATCAGATTAATAATGTTGCTCACGCAGCATATGTTCGCTTTATCGGGAAACAACGAAGTTATTGACTGTGAATGGTATCGTCAGAATGGAAACAATGAAGTCACTGTAAAAAAAGTCATTAATTTTGGCACATATCTTAAATGGATTCCCACGTAGATTTCGTCGAAGTTGTTATGGCTCATCTTGTTGATTCTAGGGTGATTCCACTTTGACTGCTAGAAGGTCCAGATCTGTATTTTAGCAATATTTGAAGACCTAACAAATGCGTTTTTCAGGAAATTCTTAATGATTAAACCATACCAGATCAGAAAAATGGTATGGTAGAAATAATTTTTGACTTGGTGTTCGCGATCCACATTTTTATTAAACTTCTTGTAAATTCACATATACTTCTTAATTGTCACATCATCAAGAAAATAGTTTTGTATCAATCTTCATATATTTAATTTCCACTTTAACCAAACACAAGACTTGACTGTTCTTTTACAAAGCGAAATAACAATTTAACTTCTGCAAAGTGACACAAAGGCTGCTCTGTGCGCATTAGCGCTAAAACGGTTACAAGTAAGTCAAAGATTGTGACAGTCTCACAGAAATGAATACACACAAGAACCATATCACTGTAATATATCGATACTTCGGAGTACCTCTACATTAATAAAACCAAATGTGAATATTGTCACAAAAATATGTCTGTTACTTCGCAGAAAAGTAGTACGATATTACTGGTATCGATAACTTGGGTTGAAGTGCGGTAATGGTCACAAGGAAGGATACAAAGTTAAAATATTACAAAGTAATGGCTTCCTCTTTTCTGATATAGTATGCCCAACGAGGATGGACAAGTGCTCATAGTTCTTAAGGTATGCGCTTTATAGTCTATGTTCATTGGATTTTATTTTCTTGTTTTGGTCCATACTACCATCTTTCAAAATATAGAAAGCACAGAGCTTGGAGGAAAAGCGATTTTTTTCAGTGTACGTAAGTTGATGTAGTATTCATAGTTCTTAGGATACGCATTTTACTAGACTTTTTTTGCTTGGAATGATCGTTCCCGTCATATCAATGACTATTGATTACTCCTTCTAGGGCACACTGTATTAGAATACTTAAAATATTTTAGCTTTGTATCCTTCCTTGTCTTGTGGCTTAGTGTTCTGCGTATTGTGCCATGTATCATTCGAAACTTATTTAATTCATTGCTAACACCCTTTTTGTTTTGACACCTGCTGTCTACGTTGTCCATTTAGTATTGTTTTGATGCGAACTGGAGAATTTCCTTTGAAGAAAGTTAGCAAACTATTTCAAATATTCATAAATAGTTTCCGCCAGTTTCTTTTCTTTTTTCTGTTTTTATAGAATACATCATTTTATTAAAACTTTTATTCAATATGTATAACCGTCGGCTGAAAATTTGTTGTATTCGCTGTCGGGCCACCCCTTCACGCGGAAGTGGAATAGCAATAAAGAAGAAAAATGGAGGATGTGAAAAGACCGGTGCCGTCCGCAATGTGAGCTGTATCCTTTCCACCGTGGGGAGGAAGTGCCGGCACCAGCTGGAAGCCACCCTCCGCCACTCGCCCCCAGCCAGCCGGCGGCAGCTGTAACGAATAGGAAGGGCTGGCGACACCCCCCAGCTGTGATCTACGGCCGCCGTATCCGCCCACACGCGCCCCGAAATTGAGTTTCACAACTCGCAGTCCCCTCCGCCGAAATGTTTCCGGATCGGGGGGCGAAAACGCGCGCGGCGCGCGGCGGACGGCGAAAATACGGCCGCGGCGTCCGCCGCCTCTTCCCTCCGGTCGGAGGTGGAGACCACACCGTCGGCTCTCACATTTCTTTCTGATTCACGTCGAGATCTACCTAAGTTTATCTCAAAAACTGCATTAATACGAGCCCTCAAATAATTCCGTAGAATTTCACATCCACAATTCTTGTAGATAAATTTATCTAGTGGTTGTTGGCTATCCGGGGTAGTAGTCCCACATGTGTTTTTGGTATGAAATTATAGTCAAGGTTTCGAGTAATAAATTAAAGTTTGTGAACTGTTTGTTTATTCGGAAATATCTCACTACATCAGTGTTGCGACCTTCCAATTTTTCGAAAATATGCAGATCTCTAGCTGTCAAAGCGTCGGCCTGCTACTTTAATCGACTTCCTATCAAGACTCTGACGATACCTAACCATCCTCATGTGGAGCTGCTTCTTTACCCCTCGAAGCGTGCTACGCCACCACCATAGATCCTACCAAGCCTTCCGTCACAAAGACATTCCTGTGAATGAAATTACGTTCTACACTACCGGCCATTAAATTTGCTACACCAAGAAGAAACGCAGATGATAAACGGGTATTAATTGGACAAATATATTGTACTAGAACTGACATGTGATTACCTTTTCAGGCAGTTTGGGTGCATAGATCCTGAGAAATAAGTACCCAGAACAACAACCTCTGGCCGTAATAACGGCCTTGATACGCCTGGGCATTGAGTCAAACAGAGCTTGGATGGCATGTACAGGTGCGGCTGCCCATGCAGCGTCAACACAATACCACAGTTCATCAAGAGTAGTGACTGGCGTATTGTGACGAGCCAGTTGCTCGGCCACCATAGACCAGACGTTTTCAACTGATGAGAGATCTGGGGAATGTGGTGGCCAGGGCAGCAGTCGAACATTTTCTGTATCCAGAAAAGCCCGTAAAGGACCTGTAACATGCGGTCGTGCATTATCCTGCTGAAATGTAGGGTTTCGCAGCGATCGAATGAAGGGTAGAGCCACGGGTCGCAGCATATTTGAAATGTAACGTCCACTGTTCAAAGTGCTGTCACTGCGAACAAGAGGTGACAGAGACGTGTAACCAATGGCACCCCATACCATCACGCTGAGTGATACGCCAGTATGGCGATGACGAATACACGCTTCCAATGTGCGTTCACCGCGATGTCGCCAAACACGGATGAGACCGTCATGATGCCGTAAACGGAATCTGGATTAATCCGAAAAAATGACGGTTTGCCATTCGTGCACCCAGGTTCGTCGTTGGGTACATTATCACAGGTGCTCCTGTCTGTGATGCAGTGGTCAAGGGTAACAGCACCCACGATCTCCGAGCTGTTAGTCCATGCTGCTGCAAACGTCGTCGAACTGTTCGTGCAGATGGTGGTTGTCTTGCAAACGTCCCCATATGTTGACTCAGGGATCGAGATGTGGCTGCACGATCCGTTACAGCCTTGCAGATAAGATGCCTGTCATCTCGACTGCTAGTGATACGATGCCGTTGGGATCCAGCACGGCGTTCCGTATTACTCTCCTGAACCCACCGATTCCATATTCTACTGACAGTCATTGGATCTCGACCATCAGTGTCGCGATACGATTAACCGCAATCGCGATAGGCTACATTCCGACCTTTATCACAGTCGGAAACGTGATGTTACGCATTTCTCCTCCTTACACGAGGCATCACTACAACGTTTCACCAGGCAACGCCGGTCAACTGCTGTTTGTGTATGAGAAATCGGTTGGAAACTTTCCTCATGGGAGCACGTTGTAAGTGTCGCCACCAGTGCCAATCTTGTGTGAATGCTCTGAAAAGCTAATGATTTGCATATCACAGCATCTTCTTCCTGTCTGTTAAATTTCGTGTCGGTAGCATGTCATGTTCGTGGTGTAGCAATTTTAATGGTCAGTAGTGTATATCCTTCATAACAATTCTCGGTCGCACACTGCTAGGGCACCTGCAACGTTTTCGATCGGAAGTGCTTGATCACCCGCAATACAGTCTGGACTTGGCTCCATCTGGCATTCATCTCTACTCACATGAACCGCCGGCCAGGAAGACACCATTTTCGCATAGACAACGAACTGCAGAGCAGCGTAGAGTAGTGGCAGGAAGCAGAGGCGGCTGCCTTCTTCGAGGAGGCTATTGGAATGTTGGTACAACGATATGACAAATGTGTAATTCGGAGCGGCAATTATGTATAGCAGCAGCTATAAAGTGTACGAAGCTGTTGCAAATGAAACAGTTTCGATTTCCACTCTGACTTCCATTTCGCGCACCGATCAGACCTTACTTGCCGAATAGCCGTCGTATGTGATTGTTGCCCAAGACTACCGTCTCTTGTGGTGGTCAGAGATGGCCAACAGACACTTTGATGACGATCATGTTTGCCCTCACGTTTCCATGCATTTCCTCATGGGGCCACTATCACTATCGCATTCTTCACAAATCTGGACATAGCACGAATCGAACTGCCGTTCAAATGGAGACACCTAATAAGGCACCTTCCAAACTATCTCTCACACGAGTATCTTCGTGCTCTCCACAGTGATAGCATTTAACGCTTGTCACTCACCTTATAAGTCCTACTGGGCTTCGTAACAAAATACGAACCATACCGATGCGCTCCAGTGAGCGTTCTATCTGCCACAGAGAACTGCAGCTCTAATCATCTACGAGTATACAGGGTGTTACAAAAAGGTACGGCCAAACTATCAGAAAACATTCCTCACACACAAAGAAAGAAACTATGTTATGTGTACATGTGTCCGGAAACGCTTACTTTCCATGTTAGAGCTCATTTTATTACTTCTCTTCAAATTACATTAATCATGGAATGGAAACACACAGCAACAGAACGTACCAGCGTGACTTCAAACACTTTGTTACAGGAAATGTGCAAAATGTCCTCCGTTAGCGAGGATACATGCATCCACCCTCCGTCGCATGGAATCCCTGATGCAGCCCTGGAGAATGGCGTATTGTATCACAGCCGCCCACAATACGAGCACGAAGAGTCTCTACATTTGGTACCGGGGTTGCGTAGATAAGAGCTTTCAAATGCCCCCATAAATGAAAGTCAAGAGGGTTGAGGTCAGGAGAGCGTGGAGGCCATGGAATTGGTCCGCCTCTACCAATCCATCGGTCACCGAATCTGTTGTTGAGAAGCGTACGAACACTTCGACTGAAATGTGCAGGAGCTCCATCGTGCATGAACCAGATGTTGTGTCGTACTTGTAAAGGCACATGTTCTAGCAGCACAGGTAGAATATCCCGTATGAAATCATGGCGGTGAATCGAGGAAGTACAGTACATACTGACGAAACTGAAATGAGGTCTAACATGGAAATTAAGCGTTTCCGGACACATGTCCACATAACATCTTTTCTTTATTTGTGTGTGACGAATGTTTCCTGAAAGTTTGGCCGTACCTTTTTGTAACACCCTGTATAACTGTCAATAGCGTGTACGTGCACAGAGTTATACTGACGTATGTCCATGTATTTCGGGTTTTTCACCTTTTTATCGGGTAGTGTATGACACAAGGTACAGATATGAGGTGGAAGTATTCCGTCAGGTCAGTAAAAAAAAAAATACGATGTGCACATATGGAAGTTTCGTTTATGCAGCTATCGTTTATTTTCTGTGGCTGACTGCCGACAGTTTGAAAGAACTAACTCATAACTAAAATGATGACACTATAATGATTTCATGGAGCTGGTATTTAAAGGAACTAAGTTTGAAACGTCCCCTTACAAAAATTAATGAATTACTGTGCTGGTAAGCCCCTTAAGTTATTTAATTTTCAGACAGCTGAGCAAAACTGAACGTACTCATTTCTCGCTTTACTTATTCCGATCATCACTAAACTGACATACAATATTTTTAGCACAACGCAATCTGACTTTCAATAAATCCCTACAAAAGAATGACCCTGACTAACAATAACCTATACCTTTCATGAATCACTTACCTCTCAAAAATCTTCATTACTCGAAGTACTGCAATACAGCGAGCGCCAGTACCGCCAGCTAAATAAAATATTCTAACTACTGAAGGCACTAACTACTGATAGGCATAGTTAGCAAATGAAAGATTTTGATAGAGAACAAACAATGTATTTACCTTAATAGTGTTCAAAAGTCATAATATATATAGCAGTTCATGACATCCAGTCTTACAAATTTACTTTCTCTGATGGACACACGTCCAGATCATCCGCCCTCAAAACTCCGCCATCTCACTCCCCACATCCACCACTGCTGGCGGCTCACCTCCAACTGCGCAACGCTACGCGCTGTTCACATCCAACTGCCCAACACTACAATAGGGAATATTACAACAATGCCAACCAGCCACAGACTGCACACAGCACAGCCAGTGATTTTCATACAGAGCGCTACGTGGCGTTACCAGTATAAAAACCTAAACAGCCTACTTACAAGTTGGTCGCAAGAGGCACGAAAGTTTGAGTAGTGACACAAGTGGTAAACATAACTCCATCCTGGGTTCAGGAGCGTAGGACAGTGGCTGGTTGATGAAATGTAGCAATGCCATACCAACAGCCGTTATATTGATACTGTTTTATTGGACAACCAGTCTTCAGGCCTGCCGCATGAATGACACAGAACTGTCACATGTGGGAAGAGCACACATACTCTTGAAGTTCGGACATCTGCGGAACCAGATATGTGTATCGGTGCCTCCTATGCATGCACGAGTGGTGCTTGGTGCCATTTGTGCAACAGGACTGAAGACGATGTGACTGGAAAGTGGAAAATGATTGCCTAATAAATCAGTGTCAATATAACGGCTGTTGGTATAGTTTACTGCATTTCAAGTGATAAATTGTAAACTCAGTATGGAATTACATCCAGGGAACGCTTTGTGACACGTTGCCTCACGTCTAATGCTACATGCCGTCTGGGTTTGGATATGTGACATGAAAGCGTGTTACAAAGTTGATGTGTTGTCCAGAAAAAAATTGTTGCCTGATGGAATCTGCTAGAAATTGCGTGTGTCTGTCCCATGATCGTCAGTCACTTCTGAAGCAACATCAGAATAACGCAAAATGCTCTTCCAAACGGGAACAGCTGCTACGCTGTTGGCCAGAAACTTGAATAACGGAAGGGAAAGAAAAGAAGATAAGTGGCGAAAAGAATTACTTGTTGGAGGTCAGAATTTTGACAAGGAATTCTCTAAGAAACCTGCGGGTGACGATGAAGATTTATTGAGAGTTTTAAACAAATTAATTTAGAGGATTCAAGATACTTGATGGATGAGAACATGACAGCGATTATAAAATCGGACTATCTTGGGACTGTACCGGCTGATATTAGATTGGTAGCCCCAGTGTTATATTTAAGAATAACCTCAGAAATATGGAGAACTGCAATACACATTCTCCTTGATGTTGTACAGGTAATTTTGAAAAATAGTGGCATTCCAAACCGTTGCATTTATGGAATGTTCCGATGTTTTTGGACCAAGTTTTTGGTGATGGCTCACGTCATGGGGGAACAAAATGCTTGTTAACACTCCCCACGAGGCTGGGCGTCCTTTTAGTATTCAGCGGTCCTGGTACGAAGAGGTTTCACCGAACTTTTGTGTTCTGCTAATGAGGTCCTAACTACAGCAATGAACTGATAGCGATTTTCAACAAGAAAAGTTTAAGAACAAATGTCTCTAAGCGGAGAAAGTTATTTTACTGGGGAATATGGAATTTTAATTTTGCTGGACCAAATCCGTTTCACTTAGAGCATGTGACTCCATTGTAGGCAACACAGAAGGCATATACACGACACAGATTGCCAATGGCGTACCAACTCATATGGGCATAACCAATACAAAAGGATGCCTAGCATCGCCAAGAAAAATTAGTGGACATTTTGTCCCTAACAGAAGTTGTTCCCTAGCACCCCAGGACGTTCGATGCAAAGACTTTGAAGCAGTCAACATAATAGATCAAATGAGAGCCATTTGCGACCTTTCTTATGAGATGCTCCGCTATCATGTGACTACAGAGGTTGCTTTTTTTTTTACGATGGAATGCTGTGCCCAGTTTCTTGATTTTATTCTTTGCTTCCAAACCACAACATCCATAGAAGTATATCTTGACGACAAGCCCGAAGTTATCATTCCTTAATCTATTATATTTGTACTTGTAGATCATAGACGTTTCCAGAATGATTGACACTCACATTGGTGAAACCAAGGCGACCGCTACATGCAGCCCATATAAAGAAAGAGCATGACAGTCACCTTAAATTCCGATCACAGGTTGCAACAGATGATGAAGTTATGAATAAAATGATTGAAACTTCCTGGCAGATTAAAACTGTGTGCCGGACCGAGACTCGAACTCGGGACCTTTGCCTTTCGCGGGCAAGTGCTATACCAACAGAGCTACCCAAGCACAACTCACGCCCCCTCCTCACAGTTTTACTTCCGCCAGTACCTCGTCTCCTACTTTCCAAACTTTACAGAAGCTCTCCTGCGAAAGGCAAAGGTCCCAAGTTCGAGTCTCGGTCGGGCACACAGTTTTAATCTGTCAGGAAGTTTCATATCAGCGCACACTCCGCTGCAGAGTGAAAATCTCATTCAATAAAGTGATTGCCGTAATGAATCCATTACATGCGTATGAAGGCATCGCGTAAACTCAAATTTGTAAATTACGCTCATTAAATCAATTATGCACGAAATTCTGAAATGATTGACTAAGGTAAGGCTATCTATCAGTGATGTCAGCATAACTCTTTGATTTCCAAAATTCACTTTTATTGAACAACCCAGTATGCCACTGGCCTTTAGTAAAAGCTGCACCTTTCCGGTTCACAATGTCGCAGAAGGAGACGTTTGTCTGAATATTCTCGTATTGGTACCACATGGAGAGAGCTTTGTAGAATTAGAAGCACGCTACCCAGGTTGCATGGCAAGCATTCGCGACTCCTTCGTGTCTCATTCTTTTGTAGGTGCTTGTACTTTATTTGGTAACTTGGCCACTGCCGCCTTGGGGGATGTGTAATAGCGAGCTCTGATCCCCATTACCTTGGACATCCAGAGTCCAGCCTGGCTGCTAATTCAGTAGCGCCGCGAGAATGCGGTATCGACGGGCACCGAGGTTGGGGCCACGCACGCCGGCAGGCGGTCTACTCCACGAGCTGCCAGCCCCTAAGTGCAGTCGATAAGCTGCTAAGCGCTACTGCCTTTGCCTCCTCTTGCAAAAAACCTCTTGAGCGTTCATAGCTAGTTAACAACTGTGGTTATATCTCCACGTATTTCTCCCCTTAGAGCGTTTAAAACTCGAATCGTTTTCTTTGTCCGATACCCAAGCGTGGTAGTTATCTCACCTGATGCAATCTTGCTATTCTTTTTCCGATTGCGTACTTCAATCGGTAAAAAAGTAATCCTTAAGGGATAGCTCTGTTGTCCGTCTACTTGCTGTTCGACTGTTCAACTGCTACGACCCTTTTTCTCAGGAACTGGTAGAGATATGACGTTGAAATTTATCTCACATATTGAAGTCTACACCCTTTCAGTGCAAAATTTATGTCAGTGAAATGAAAAGGTGCGAGCATGTTTTGATACAAACTCACTGATCAAAGCCTATTCGGGACTTCCCGCTGGCTCAGAATCATGAAATTTGGCAAGAAGCAATGTTTCACAGTACAAGTTACAGAAAAAGTCCTACAATTGTTAATTTGTAATTGTGTAAATATATACAGGCTGTGGCACTTAAATCCGGATAAATTTCAATTTGCGTTTCCCGCCATATCGCAGATCCGCCAGAGGCCGCAATTGGCGTTCTTGAAAGCCATAGGCATCTAGTAAACAGTCAGGACCTCAAAATGGCCGAGATGTTACAGACAAGTGCGGAGTGGCCACGCGGTTAGTCGAGTCGGCCGGCCAGTCCCGCCGGAGGTTCGAGTTTCCCTGGGGCATGGGAGTGTGTGTTGTCCTTAGTGTAAGTTGATTTAAGTAGTGTGTAGGTCTAGGGACTGATGACCTCAGCAGTTTGGTCCCACAGAAATTCACACACATTTGAACCATTGTTACGGACAGGTGCGGAGTACAAGCGAAGAGCCGCTATTGTCGAATGTCTTCGCGCTGGGCGTTCGCCCACTGAAGTAGTTCGATTCGTCAGGTACCCGAGATCAGCTGTTTACGATATTGTGGCCAAGGATAATGCTTCGGAGAAGTCTGAGGAAGGTTCCGCTAAGTCGGCGAGGAAACCTCATTCGAGGAAACGCGTGTCACGAACTGCAGCAGTCATCGAATAGGCTCAGGAGCTGATTTCGGAAGACTCGGAGCAATCGCTGAGGAAACTGCCTTCAGTATTGAATGTCAACAAGCGAACAATGCGTCGGATGGCGCAAAAGGTCCTCATAAGAGCCATTTGGTACAAAACTGGCTCTCGGATAATGGGTACATGTTCTGATCAAAGAAGTTCTGGCCCCCAAATAGCCCTTACTTGAACACCATCGACTACTGTGTTTGGAGCGTAGTCGAGAGAGACTTCCACCAAATCTTAGCAGCAATCGCAACACGGACGAGGGCAGACGAATTCAACGCATCTGCAATTGCCGTTTAGCGTGGTATGTTACTATAGCTCCAAAATTAACAAAATAAATGGAAAATTATAATAGCGAATAAACAGAGTTAAACTTAAAATTAAAAAATTCTCGAAAAAGTTACTATTCCGGGGTCCGATATATTGCCAGCATCGATATCAATGATAGGAAAAAATCATCCTCATTCTCTATTCCATGGATGCATCTATTTAATTCATTAAGTTGGTAAGGAAACCGAGCATGAGTCCCGCTCTCACTGGTCACTTTCTTTCATGCTAAGTGCTAGAGTATCTGAACATTTTTGCCTTTTTAATTCTTTTACAGCCTAAACTTTTTCCTGTGTATTACAGAGTATTTACGCTGACAATGCAGCATTGTCTACTAGTTGCTACCGCAATCGAAAGGTTGTGTTTTACACTGAAGAGCCAAAGAAACTGGTACATCTGTCTAAAATCGTGTAGGGCCCACACGAGCACGCGTAAGTGCCGCTAAACGACGTGACATGGAGTCGACTAATGTCAGCAGTAGTGCTGCAGGGAATTGACACCATGAATCCTGCAGGGTTTTCCATAAAACCGTACGATTAGGAGAGGGTTAACCTCTTCTGAACAGCACGCTGTAAGGCATCCTAGGTATGCTCATTAACGTTTGTCTAGGGAGTTTGGTGGCCAACGCAAATATTTAGAACAGTGTTGCTGGAGCCACTCTAGCAATTCTGGAAGTGTGGTGTGTCGCATTGTCCTGCTGGAATTAACCGAGACCGTCAGAATGCACAATGGACATGAATGGATGCAGGTGATCAGACAGAATGCTTACGTACGTGACACCTGTCGAAGTCGTATCTAGACGTATTATGGGTCCCATATCACTCCAACTGCACACGCCCCACACCACTGCAGAGCCTCCACCAGCTTGAAGAGACCCCTCCTAACATGGATTCATGTGGTTGTCTCCATACCCGTACACGTCCATCCGCTCGATTCAATCTGAAACGAGACTCGTTCGACCAGCCAACATGTCTCTAGTCATCAACATTGCAATGTCGGTGTTGACGGCCCCAGGCGAGGAGTAAAGCTTCGTGTCGTGCAGTCATCAAGGATACGCGAGTGGGCCTTCGGTCCCGAAAGCCCATATCGCTGATGTTTCGTTGAATGGTTCGGACGCTGACACTTGTTGATGGCCCACCATTGAAATCTGCAGCAATTTGCGGAAAGGTTGAATTTCTGTCACGTTGAACGGTTCTCTTGAGTCGTTGTTAGTCCTGTTCTTGCAGGATCTTTTTCCGGCCTCAGCGATGTCGGAGATATTCACGGTACACTCGTGAAATGGTCGTGTGAGAAAATGCCCACTTCATTGCTACCTCGAAGATGTAGTCTCCCATCGCTCGTGCGCCGAGCGACTATAAACACCACGTTAAGACTCACTTAAATCTTGATGACGTGCCATTGTAGCAGCAGTAACCGATCTAACAACTGCGGCAACCAATTGTCTTATAGCCGGCCGCGGTGGCCGTGCGGTTCTGGCGCTGCAGTCTGGAACCGCGGGACTGCTACGGTCGCAGGTTCGAATCCTGCCTCGGGCATAGGTGTGTGTGATGTGCTTAGGTTGGTTAGGTTTAAGTAGTTCTAAGTCCCATAGTGCTCAGAGCCATTTGCACCAATTGTCTTATAGAGATGTTGCCGACCGCAGCGCCGTATTCGGCCTGTTTACATATTTCTGTATTTGAATACGGATGCGTATACCAGTTTCTTTGGCGCTCCACTGTATGTCATTTGTGTTTGGCGAATGTAGATATATCTAAATTATTTTATATGTTTCGTGTCCGTAAGCGTCCCATCTGCCCCAGTACATGGTGTTTAAAAAAAGAGTCAGATATTCATGCAGAAGGTAATGGTGGTCAAACTAACAGTAAAAGCGCCGATAATGATATGTTCGGAACACAATACCTGTTGAAAAATGGCCCTACCTGTTCTGATTCCCATCTGTCTGTTACATAGAAGTAGAGACAACAAGCATGTGGTTACCACGTATGCTGGCACATTTGTCAGCCCTTCTTCGCAGTGAATTTCGCCCACTCCATCAATAATGTGCAGATGCCTCAGCAGCGTTTGACCCATGCAAGTCACGCAATCCGAATGGAGTCAGGTGTATATGAAAGAGCGTGAGTCAGTTCAAAGAAGGGCTAATGGACGCGTGATAATCACAATCAGCACTTCTACGTAACAGACAGATGGAAAGAAGACAATAGATTGCATTGTTTTTCAATAGGTTCTGTTTTCTGGACATATTAGAGGCAGTTTTTTTCCAATTATGACCAACACTACCGGCGGCAATCTGTGACTGTCTGTAGTATTCAAACAGCAAATTTGGCAGAAATACCTACGTCACGACAAGACTCCCGATGTTACCACTGTCATGATGACAGGAAAATTTCTCTTGAGATAATGAAGGAAACGACGGTTAGGGAACAGGCAAACATAGGTTCATATATTTCTTATTCGACGAGCAGGATTTCGCCGATACATTCATCAGACTGCGTGAGGTAAACCGGCTAATCGAATACACAGTTCGTAGGCCGACTGCAACTGTTTCATAGGTACTACTTCTATGTTGCGCTATTCACATGAATTAAAACAGTCTTCAGAAAAATGAAGACGTTTCCTCAATTGTGCTCATCACATAATCACGAATCCAAACTGACTGACAGATAGCTGAAGCGTCCGTTCTCATCAACAGATGGCGCATGAGACTGTCGACAGCTTTTCAAGTGTGGCGTGCTACACCGTATTCTTTCTATCGGCCTTCCAGAAGTACTCCAAGTGGCAAGCTGCTTTTTGAGCTGGGTACACGTGGGTGCACGTGTACACAAGGTGGTCCCTCAGTAGAATTCTTTTAGAAAGATCGCACTTCCTCTGCTGTTGAGTGGCATAGCTGCCAGGTGATTAACGTACAGTGAATGAGGCACGCTTTCCTTATGCGTACTCGCCCATGTATCGGCGACACGATCCCCTGAAGTCTCTGGTTTGTCTGCCTGTTCCAGCACCCGGGCGTGCTTGCTTGCTACAATCACAATTAGCTTTCGCAGGCCGTCCTGTGGACAAAACATTTTGTCGATAATAATGTTGGCCGAATAGAAAATGAATGAAGACCTTTCGTTTACAAATTATCTGTCATTTCTCTAAGTGACGTTTCCATTCACATTTAAAAGTCACACTGCAGACTGCTTGTTAACTTTTTCGTTTTTGCTGTGTTCTTTTATTATGATCTTCTTGAGGGTTCAAATGGCTCTGAGCACTGTGGGACTTGACTTCTGAGGTCATCAGTCCCCTAGAACTTAGAACTACTTAAAACTAACTAACCTAAGGACATCACACACATCCATGCCCGAGGCAGGATTCGAACCTGCGACCGTAGCGGTCGCACGGTTCCAGGCTGTAGCGCTTAGAACCGCTCGGCCACACCGGCCGGCGATCTTCTTGAGGAAGTGCTTAGTGTAAATAGTTAGGTAAAAGATTGTTTGTCTGTGTCTAAGAAAGACCCTGTGTGGCCCATAGCACATGTTTGTTGTGAGCATGGTATTTAAACTTTTCAGTACATTTGAAAGGTGCTGAAACAAGAACATTGCCAGCACAGAAGCCCCTGCTTGCATTGGAGGTACCCTTAATCTAAGGGATTTTATTCTGGTACTGTATTTGTGTCGTTTGTGACGTCAACCGTTGGTATTTTTTTAACGGTCGTGTCTCCGCCTTGTTAGGACGTTGTTGGCATGTTAACACTTATCACGTTGTTAACTAATCAAAAGATGAAGTAAAAAGGTTGAATTCATGAACCTTGAAAAATTTCCGGTACCAGTCGCAATAAAAGATTATTTATTCGTCACGCGGTAGGTTTCGGGCTTGTGCCCATCCTCGGGTGTTTATACATTCATGTACATGTTTATGTTGCTGGATGTCACTGCCTGAATACATAGAAAATTATTTGTTGCTGATTGGTGGAACAATTGTAAGTGGCAAGGCAGCATTTGTCGAAAATATATCTGTACTTACATAAAGGTAAAGTATCTTTATTTTAATTATGCTGTGGTGACAGTTTTGTCACTCATTTGCACATTTGTAACCATTTTCACGTCCACGTTTCAGTTTTTTTTTTTATTAATTTAGATGCATATTTCACTACTGGGTCGTGAACTCGTGGTATACACTGTGTTTACATTCAAACATGTAGGTTATGGTCAAAGAACCTAGACATAGGAGGTGCAAAGATGTTGCTCATACAGAAACATGTAAATTATTGCCTAAGAACTTAGACATAGCAATTGCGAAGTTTCATGATGTAGCCGCTGCCGCAGCCGCTACGTCCGATCAGACTGTAATGAATAGCATACTAGAAATTACCTTACGATCGAGATGTCCTGTTCCCAATTTATAATAGCTTTCTAAGTTTCTATGTGTACAATGTCTTTGCACTTCCAGTCTAAAGAGCACATGAAAACCAAGTACACAGATTCCCATTTCGATATTTTCAGTTTTTTCTGTGTATGGGTTACGATATGCTTATCCAAAAATCGAAATAGCTTTGAAGATATTTCTGTCAATCCCAACGCAGCTTCAGTAAAGTGAAGCTGATGTAAAAACTGCTTACGGTTAAGAACATGTGGAATAGTCTGTAAAAACTCAGCTGTCTTGTCGACAGAATAACACTCACTTGCTAAATTTGACTTCAATGACATTATCAATTAGTTTAATGCCCTCAGAGCAAGGAAATGGAAAGTGAAATTAAAATAAATTATTGGAAACGAATATGTTCTCAGCACTTGATGATAGCCCTTTTTCTTTTATTTCCAATTAATATACACACACTGTTGATAATATACTAGGACCAAATGAAATCTGTTCTTTATTTTGTACATTGTTCAAAAGAATTAGGGGATAACGTGTATCGAAGTCCGGCATGTTAATGTGTTTTGATACTGGCGGTACCTGTGGTCTTATTACGTGGCTTCAGATCTTTGCTTTCAGTGAAGGCAACAATTAAAGTCATTCGCCATCTGTTGGCCGTGTTGCGCATTACAATGTCAGGCGAACCGTCAGAAGGCAATCAGTACCTGTGTCCCATTGTTTTCTAGGGAGCACACAGGTGGCAGTTGTCATTTCCTGAGAAGCAAACAAACGCAAGACGAGATCCTGATGCAGTGCATGTTGCAAGAGGAGTCTGTTTGATCAAAGAAGGATGGACTTTTGTTCCATATGTCATCCATAGGCATCGCACACGCTACAGAGAGACTGGTCATTACACAAGGCGAGTTAGACAAGGTCGCCGACACTACCCCAACTGAAGACAGATATCTGGCCATGTCTGTTTTGTGGTGTCGTGAGACAGTTCCGCCAGACCACTGCAAACCGATCTCAGAAGGTCTACTGGAGCCGCTGCGTCCGATCAGACTGTAATTGCCGGCCGAAGTGGCCGTGCGGTTAAAGGCGCTGCAGTCTGGAACCGCAAGACCGCGACGGTCGCAGGTTCGAATCCTGCCTCGGGCGTGGATGTTTGTGATGTCCTTAGGTTAGTTAGGTTTAACTAGTTCTAAGTTCTAGGGGACTAATGACCTCAGCAGTTGAGTCCCATAGTGCTCAGAGCCATTTGAACCATTTTTGAACCAGACTGTAATGAATAGCATACTAGAAATTGCCTTACGATCGAGATGTCCTGTTCGAGTACCCCGCTTGGAATGACAAAATCTCGCACCTCGCCGTCAGTTTTGCCGTTCCCATGCTAGCTGGCAGGTGCGTCACGGACAAAACGTATTATTCACAGACGAGTACAGATACCCTCTGAGCAAGATCATGGTCTTGATCGTATGCGCAGCCCCGTGGTGAGTGGTGCTTCAAAAACCGTGTACAGGTTCAGTGATGTTCTGGGATGGCCTCAGTTTTGACAGCTACACGGATGTGGTCGTTATCCACAGTCGCCTCACTGCCAGGCAATACACCGAACACGCCCTATTCGACTAGCAGCTACTGCCTACTGTGGCGGCCCTAGATTCCTTTTAAAGCCGTGACCCATGTGGCGGGCATCATCAGGGATGTTTTGCGAAGCGATGGAATGGCTGGTGCTGAGCCCCGACCTAAACCCCATCGTTGAGTATGTGGGACATGCTTGACAGACATGTTCGTGGTCTTGCTGCTCCATCACAGACTGCCCAAGAACTCTCACGGGCTCTCATTGAGGAATGGGAATGTATGGCAAAGGGTGCCTGTAGAGTTATACGTAGCCTGCGACGTTGGTGTCAGACAGAGATAAACGCTGACGGAAGGCAGTTATCGAAGCTCTCAAAAGTCCAATGAAATGCACCCAGTATGACGTGATGAACGATTGTTTCCACTATATTTCTACAGCTGTTGGATATTTCAGATTTTTTTTTTTTTTTTTAATGGTGATGTACACTCAGTTGCACAGAAAGTGGACGCCATAATTTTAAATATAACGTCCGCAGTGAGATCTACGGTAGTGGTCTCGAATCTGTACTCAGTGCGCTTTTGGACAGCGTACAGATAAATAGTGTAGGAGTTGAGTGTGTGCAGGTAAAAGGTGTGTGAATGTTTGGGAACGTTTCTCTAAACGGTTTTGGTTATTTTCACTTGTTTACAGCCAATTTAAAAGCTGAAAAACTGTGCAACATTCATCAGAAAAGCGTTCTGAAGTCAGTTAGGAAGCTATTTGGTTTGAACATGCCAAACTAGGTGCTTCAAGAGGATAATGATCCGAAACATCGCAGCCATCTCCGTACAGCGTGGAAGCAAGACACTGGGGTTCCGCCTCGAGCTGCAAATCCGATCGCAAATGTTTGGTCGTATATTAAGATGAAGCTTAAAGTAAAGCCAATATATATATAATCTATATATACATGAGTGGACGCTTTCTCGGCGAATTTCATATATGAAGTCTTCACGGGTTGTCAGCCGTGTCGTCGCCTCGTAGCAACGTTTCGATGGAATGCGTCTCCATCATCTTCAGGCGAAGATGGAGATAATGGAGACGCATTCCATCGAAACGTTGCTACGAAACGACGACGCTACTCGGCTGACAATCCGTGAAGACTTCATATATGCCAATATATACTTTGAATCAGCTGTTGCATAAAATCAGAACGATATGGAGATCGCTAGCGAGAGAATATGCAGAACATCTCGTGGAAAACATGCCGTAAAGCTATAATCGACAATGGCCGCGATTGTATTAACTGCCGGCCGGAGTGGCCGTGCGGTTCTGGGCGCTACAGTCTGGACCCGAGCGACCGCTACGGTCGCAGGTTAGAATCCTGCCTCGGGCATGGATGTGCGTGATGTCCTTAGGTTAGTTAGGTTTAAGCAGTTCTAAGTTCTAGGCGACTGATGACCTTAGAAGTTAAGTCGCATAGTGCTCAGAGCAATTTGAACCAAGCCATTTTGATTGTATTAACTATTAGTAAAAACATGTATTTTCCTGTAAACATGTATTTATAATAGTGTCCTTTATTTCATATAGTCCGACGCTCGTGGTCTCGCGGTAGCGATCTCGCTTCCCGAGTTCGGGGTCCCGGGTTCGATTCCCGGCTGGGTCAGGGATTTGCACCTGCCCCGAGATAACTGGGTGTTGTTGTGTCCCCTTCATCATCATCATCATTCATCCCAATTACGGTCGGAGGAAGCAACGGCAAACCACCTCAGTTAGGGCCTTGCCTAGTATGGTGGAGCGGGTCTCCCGCATCTTTGCCCTACACTCTGTCAAGAAGCATGGGACTTCATTTCCATTCCTATTTCATACTGATAACGGCATGCACTTTCTTGTGGAACCGAGTGTATGTAATTAATTTGTGAAGGGTAAAGATTTCATTTGGTAACATTCTCTGACCTGTATTATCGCTTAGTGGACAGTGGCAGACGCGTATGGTCAGGTTCACCAACTATTCTGACTGGGTGTTGTGTGACGTCCTTGGGTTAGTTAGGTTTAAGTAGTTCTAAGTTCTAGGGGACTGATGACCTCAGCAGTTGAGTCCCATAGTGCTCAGAGCCATTTGAACCATTTGAACTGATGACCATAGATGTTAAGTCCCATAGTGCTCAGAGCCATTTGAACCATTTTTGAACCTACTTTTCTGAGCAGTGCACGTTACCATAAAATCAATGCACAGTAACTACCACAAGCAATAAGTCACACAATTTGTTTTACTTTCAATCTTTTAGAAAGTATCTACGATTTTCAATTACTTTACTTAAATGATAAATTTAATATGTTGTATGTAATATTTTTCTCTTGTATATACACTACTGGCCATTAAAATTGCTACACCACGAAGACGACATGCTACAGACGCGAAATTTTACCGACAGGAAGAAGATGCTGTCATATGCAAATGATTAGCTTTTCAGAGCACTCGCACAAGGTTGGCGCCGGTGGTGACACCTACAACGTGCTGACATGAAGAAAGTTTCCAAGCGATTTCTCATACACAAGCAGCAGTTGATCGGCATTGCCTGGTGAAACGTTGTTGTGATGCCTCGTGTAAGGAGGAGAAATGCGTACCATCACGTTTCCGACTTTGATAAAGGTCGGATTGTAGCATATTGCGATTGTGGTTTATCGTATCGCGACATTGCTGCTCGCGTTGGTCGAGATCCAATAACTGCTAGCAGAATATGGAATCGGTGGGTTGAGGTGGGTAATACGGAACGCCGTGTTGGATCCCAACAATCTCGTATCACTAGCAGTCGAGATGACAGGCATCTTATCCGCAAGGCTGTAACGGGTCGTGCAGCCACGTCTCGATCCCTGAGTCAAAAGATCGGGACGTTTCCAAGACAACAACCATCTGCACGAACAGTTCTACGACGTTTGCCGCAGCATGGCCTATCAGCTCGGATACCATGGCTGCGGTTACCCTTGACGCTGTATCACAGACAGGAGCGCCTGCGACGGTGTACTCAATGACGAACCTGGGTGCACAAATGGCGAAACGTAATTTTTTCGGAAGAATCCAGGTTCCGTTTACAGCATCTTGATGGTCGCATCCGTGTTTGACGACAACGCGGTGAACGCACATTCGAAGCGTGTATTCGTCATCGCCATACTGGCGTATAACGCGGCGTGATGGTATGAGGTGCCATTGATTACACGTCTCGGCCATCTCTTGTTCGCATTGACGGCACTTTGAACAGTGGACGTTAAATTTCAAATGTGTTACGACAAGTGTCTCTACCCATCATTCTATCCCTGCGAAACCCTACATTTCAGCAGGATAATGCACGACTGCATGTTGCAGGTCCTGTACGGGCCTTTCTGGATACAGAAAATGTTCGACTGTTGCCCTGGCCAGCACATTCTCCAGATCTCTCACCAACTGAAAACGTCTGGTCCATGGTGGCCGAGGCTCTTCACAATACGCCAGTATTGATGAACTGTGGTATCGTGTTGAAGCTGCATAGGCAGCTGTACCTGTACACGCCATCCAAGCTCTGTTTGACTCAATGCCCAGGCGAATCAAGGCCGTTATTACGGCCAGAGGTGATTGTTCTGGGTACTGATTTCTCAGGATCTATGCACCCAAATTGCGTGAAAATGTAATCACATGAAACTTCGTGGCAGATTAAAACTGTGTGCCCGACCGAGACTCGAACTCGGGACCTTTGCCTTTCGCGGGCAAGTGCTCTACCATCTGAGCTACCGAAGCACGACTCACACCCGGTACTCACAGCTTTACTTCTGCCAGTACCTCGTCTCCAACCTTCCAAACTTTACAGAAGCTCTCCTGCGAAACTTGCAGAATTAGCACTCCTGAAAGAAAGGATATTGCGGAGACATGGCTTAGCCACAGCCTGGGGGATGTTTCCAGAATGAGATTTTCACTCTGCAGCGGAGTGTGCGCTGATATGAAACTTCCTGGCAGAATAAATCTGTGTGCCCGACCGAGACTCGAACTCGGGACCTTTGCCCGCGAAAGGCAAAGGTCCCGAGTTCGAGTCTCGGTCGGGCACACAGTTTTAATCTGCCAGGAAGTTTCATATCAGCGCACACTCCGCTCCAGAGTGAAAATCTCATTCATGTAGTCACATGTCAGTTCTAGTATAATATATTTGTCCAATGATTACCCGTTTATCACCTGCATTTCTTCTTGGTGTAGCAATTTTAATGGCCAGTAGTGTAGTACATTTAAATTATTTTTTCAGTAACGCTTCATTTTTATTTAACCTACCTTACGAATTACAAAATTTCATAAAAATTTGCGGAACGATAGTTTTTCGGGGGAGGGGATGTGGGGGATGAGGGGGGGCAGCTTCCGCAGTTCTGTCGGGGTCCCAAGATCACCTCGGTACGACTCTCGCCTCGTGTAGTTTAACTATGGGCGGCTGTGTCCTCCGCCTCACACACTTCGCGCGCTCAGACAGGACAACCTCGTGTTTTCATTTGTTGTTTGCCCGCTGGCAGCAGGCGGGCGGCGGCCGCTGCACGCGGCGCCCCTCCCCCACCACCCCCGCGGGCTCGCTGCTGCACACCGCCCGCCGTCCGTCCACACGCGGTCGCACACCCCCACGCCACCCCACCCCAGGCTCTGCCCACGCCGCGCGCGCGCGTCTGGCGCCGGAAATACGATTGGGCAGGTGTGGCGCGTTTGCAAGCGCCCCGCTGCGGCGTAATCAGGCGTGGCGCGCCGCCCAGTCGGCCCTTTTATCGAATTACCGGCTGCGACTTCAAAGGCCACCGCCACCGCCACCGCTGCTTTAATTGGGGACTCATATCCGACCCGCGGCTAACTCGGTTACGCCCGCGCCGACCTCGCGAGCATTCGCAACGCACCGCCGACCTCTGCGAGTTTATTATTCGTCCTGAAAAATGGGGGGAAATAAAAACAGAGCAGAGAAGGGCACGTGCCCGCTAAGCAGCTAATGCCGAGGGCAAACTCGATTACCGTTGAACCTCGCGAGATCTGGTCTCCTTTTTTACGCTGCTGCTAACCTGGTTAGTGCGCCGTTTTGCGCGTCGCTAATCTTCTCCCACTCTGACGTAGGAAGCGTGCATCATTTATGGCAAGCTAACGCTTATTTGCACCATCACACAACGTGTCTTACGGTAGCGCTGTAGTACTGACTCGTAGTGATCCTGAACCACAGTAAATGTATAGTGTTGGAAGGTAGAAGTAACGGTGTGAGGACGGGAGGCGAGTCGTGCTTGGGTAGGAAAAGGTAAAAGACACGGGCTCGAGTTCCGATGAGGCACAGAGATTTAATCTGCCGGAGTGGCCGAGCGGTTCTAGACGCTGCAGTGTGGAACCGTGCGACCGCTACGGTCGCAGGTTCGAATCCTGAATCGGTCATGGATGTGTGTGATCTCCTTAGGTTAGTTAGGTTTAAGTGGTTTTAAATTCTAGGGGACTGATGACCTCAGAGCCATTTGAACCAAGGTTCACATCAGCGCACACTCCGCTGCAGAGTGAAAATTACACTCTGGACACATCCCCCAGGCTGTGACTAATCGCTGTATCTTTTCTTCCGGATGTGCTAGGCTTGCAAGTTCGCAGGAGGACTTCTTCGAAGTTTGGAAGGTAAAGATAGGTGAAGAACATCATGGATCACAAACCAGTCTATCACGCATTTCTAAAATCTCAGTTTCCATACACGCACATTGTCATTTTGCTACGGTATTACTCCGTCATGAAAAGTAGGTAATCGGATGCTATGTACCGGTATGTAAACGATCGCAGTACGATGTATGCGTATCGTACATTGAAGAGTCAAAGAAATTGGTACACCTGCCTAATATCGTGTAGTGTCCCCGCGAGCACTCAGAATTAGCGCAGCACGACGTGTCATGGACTATATTAATGACTGAAGTAGTGCTGGAGGGAAATGACAACATGAATCCCGCAGGGCTGTCTATAAATCTGTAAGAGTACGTCGGGGTGCAGATCTCTTCTGAACAATACGTTGCAAGTCATCCCAGATATGCTAAATAATGTTCAGGTCTGGGGAGTTTGGTTGCGAGCGAAAGAATGTATGTTCCTGGAGACACCCTCTAGTAATTCTGGGCTTGTGGGGTATCACATTATCCTGCTGGAATTGCGCTAGTCCTTTGGAATGCGCAATGGACATGATTGGATGCAGGTGATCACACAGGCTGCTTACATAAGTGTCACCTATCAGAGGCGTATCTAGACGTACCAGTCGTCCCATATCACTCCAACTGTACACGCCCCACACCAATACAGAGCCTCCATCAGCTTAAGCAGTTCCTGCTTACGCGCAGAGTCTATGAATTCATGAGGTTCTCTCCGTACCCGTACACGTCCATCCGCTATGTAGAATCTGAAGCGAGACTCGTCCGACCAAGCAACATGTTTCCACTCACAAACAATCCAATGTCGGATTTGACGGGCCCAGACGAGGCGTAAAGCTTTGTGCCGTGCACTCATCAAGGGTATACGAGTGGGCCTTCGGCTCCCAAAGCCCATATCGATGATGTTCCGTTGAACAGTTCGCACACTGACACTTGATGATGGCCCAGCATTGAAAGCTGCAGCAATTTGCAGAAGAATTGCACTTCTGTCACGTTGAGCTATTCTGTTCAGTCGTCATTGGTCCCGTTCTTGGAGGATGTTTTTCCGGCCTCAGCGATGTCGGGAAAATCCTCACTTCATCGCTACCTCGGAGATGCTGTGTCCCACCTCTCGTGCGCCGACTATAAAACCACGTTCAAACACCCTTAAATCTTGATAACCAGTCATTGGAGCAGCAGTAACCGATCTAACCACTGTTCCAGACACTTGTTTTATATAGGCGTTGCCGACCGCAACGCCGTATTCTGCCTGTTTACGTATTTGAATACGTATGCCAATACCAGTTTCTTTGGCGTTTCAGTGTAATTCCGTTCATGACAAGTAGGAGTTCTGGGGTGGAAGAGACTAGGCCAGTTGCTTCCTTGGCCGTTGCAGGCGTTGGTCACGTATTTTGCCGTCCTCGCTGCAGAGTAATTTCATTGACAAACGTATATTGAAATGGTCCTGTTGCCACCTTTCGTTAGTCCCGTAGCCCACTTTCACTAGCATTTCTCTTTCTTTCCCTTCTTTCTCTTTTTTTCATAACTAATTGAATGGATGTGGTTGTGTATCACGTTGCTATTCGGTGGCGTAGTCTGCTGCAGAAAGTCTGAGATAGTCATACAGATTCAGCAGCAGTTGTACAGAGTAGCCAACTCTCACAGTGGTCAAGTAGGCAAAGAGGATTGCGCTGCGGGTCAGTCTGCCGCGTTCACAGCTGTGCTCCGGTCGAAGAAGGGTGAGTTATAGACTGAGCGAGTGGCGCGTTGTTACTTGGCGAGAGGAGAGCTGTTAGCTCTTGGTCTCGCTTTTCAACTCTGAAACATTGCTTTACCTTGTCGCTGCTAGGAATCCAAAACTTTGGCAGATTTTTCTTTTAGTAAATTTCTATAGCAGACTAGGATCAGCCGGAAGAGCGTCACACAAAGGTGTCGCATCTATAAGAAGTGAGCCCTCGCTTCTGTATGAATATCTCTTTGCCTTCACTTGTGCCTGTATACGCTTTTATTTTTCTAAATATTAATAGCTTTGCCTTCTCGTAAATTTTCCTTGCTTTATGTATCTTTCGTCCGTGGGGGGCCCACCACGTGGTTGAACATTAGAGTTTGTTCGGCTACCATCATCACTAACTGTCCGATCTCGTGTGTGTTTTAAAGAAAGTTAACTGTTCATGATTCCGTGATGTGATATTGTTGCAACCTGGCGACGATACCTAGAAATTGCGTGTCCACAAACCACGTGGGCAAGCGGGTCTACTGCGAAACGTTTACCGTTTCACATGCTATTGCAATCAGTTATCAAGCAATCGCAGTTGTATGAATGGTTCACACCAATGATTTTAGGTGTAGATTATAACGGTGAATGTATCGATGCTGTTGTTTAATGTCTTAGGAATTAATGTTATCAGAAATTGTGTACATGCCTCACATCCATGTCGTAGTGATAAATGATTTAATACACAATTTTCTCTTGTATTCCGAGGTTACGTTTTTGCACCTAAACCACTCACCTCGTAGCTTTCCTGTTAGCACATCCAAAGTGTTTCCTTACACACAGGTCCAGTGATTAGTTTCCCCTTTTATTTTAATACAAATGCTTTAGATTAAGTCTTATTTTCAGGTGTGTTGCTGGGAGCTGATCTTGTGCACAGTGATCACGCACTTTCTATTTTATTTTAAATGTTCGATTCTCGCGAACAGTGCACGGGCAGTACTATTAATTACATTGCATCCGCTATGAGCGATATCACAACGTATGCACTTTTATGAGTTTTTGGTCTGTGATCAAATTAATTTATTTTCCGACTCGGCCAAACCTTTGAGTAGTTGTATGGTTAGAGTCGGTGGCGACCCTAATCTTATCACGTTAATTTCACAATCAATAATCATTTCTATTTGCATCTGGTAAATTTAAATATTCGGACACAGTTCCGGGCACTACGTTTTGTTGACTCAAAGGCGCTTCATGCCACTTACACAGAACGGAACAAGTACACGGCTGTCTTACACGATTTATTCACAGCTGCCGCACGACGACTGCCTGCAGGTACTATTTGCCTATGCTTTAGTTTAATAGTAAGAAGTAACCAAGTGAGTTACGCGGAGTCGGTGCCGACCCAATAATAACGTAATAACCCCTAGAGCCAGGTTAGTTACAATATATATATGCGCTAACGCTTGGATCGGTCTCCAAGGCGGAGCCCCTCTCCAGTCACCAGCCGACCACGAGTAGCTGCCTTTTTTTTTTTTTTTTTCTTTTTCAACCGCCTAAAATCCGAAGCGAGGTTTCTTTGCCTGGCATCTGTAGACTAATTTGCCTCCTTGGAGATATCGTAGTACTGCGTACCGCATCCGATTTCCCACTTTTTATCGATATTATACATTCCACCTGTTCTCTTTGCTCATCCCCGTCGGAGGTTCGAGTCCTCCCTCGGGCATGCGTGTGTGTGTTGTTCATCGGCTATCGATGGCCCTTAAAAATTGCATTCTTTCGTCGAAATTCTGTACGTGGATGGGAATGGAAAGATGGTACGCTATTTACAGTAATTCTTCATATATCAAAAGAACTGAGGTGTAGAAAAAGCATTCTTTGCTATGTTTCAGTGTGTCGGTTTACAGTAACATAAGAGAAGAAATTTCATGTTTCCACAATAGAAAATTCCGTTTTCACTAGCTCATGACTCTTAAAAATTTCTGGACTAGTTGAAAAATAAAACGACAGATAGTGATATTTTGCATACTAACAATATCGCAAAGTACTCTCCTCTTTGTGTCCTATTATTTGCCAAAATCTCATTTCGAAATCTCAAACCGTTTATGAAATACGAGGAATGTTCCGGATATTTCACTCTGGCTTTATCGCTGGCGCAGCATGGTCATGAATGAGTGTGCTATGTCAGATCAGTTTTCTCAAGATTGGTGACAAAGACCTCCAGCCCAGTCTAAAGAAAAATTCAGTGTTAACCAAATTTCATATGCTGCATCGCATTATGTAATATGCGCCAAACGCAAGCTTTTTCTGCTTTCGCGCAGTGCCTTACTTCCAAGTAAATATCACAATAACTGTGAGCATTAACGAAATGATGGGCATGCCATCATGAACCTGACATATAAAGCTATAAGTAAAGCAAAAATGTTTTTTTTTTAATAAACGGTTTGCGTAAAATAGTTTGAAAGAGATTGTAGGGGATGCGCCTCGAGTCAGTCATCGCCGTCTGTCCGAAAGGTTTCAGACACCGTCGGCCTCCCGTTCTGAAGAAACAAATGAACTCGCCCAGCACTTTGGACGAAATTTAGTCACCTGCGCGTCGCCCACATATCATACATGGGTAGTACTCTGCGCAACAACATTGTAGCCTCTTCACCTCGGCACCTGCCATCCGAGAACAAGTAAAGGACGTTTTGCTACAGTCTGTGCCATCCCACGTCATTGGCCGGAGGCTAGCAACAGCCGGACTAGGACAATACCGCCTAATTCCTAGACTGCCATTAACACCACAACGCTAATGCTCATGTCTGGGGTGGTGCCATGACTGGGAAGCATGCACTCCTGATGAACAACATCGAACTATGTTCAGCAATGAGTCTAGGTTTTGCACAATGTGGAATGACCATCGTCAGATTTTATTGTGGCAACCTGGGGGATATTCCATTCTTCCAGTGTTTTGGAGAGGCACGACGGTGTTACTCCAGTGTCATGGCATGGGAAACCATGAGCTATGAGTAAATGTGAGTTAATGTGAGTGAGGGAACTCTGAAGGCTCAGAGGTACGTCGCTGACATGCTGCAGCCTTATGTGACTCCTCACATGTGTCAGTACTTTGATGCCATTTTTCAAGAGGACAATGATCGTGCGCACATATCATGGGTCTCTATGAAATGTCTGCTTGATACTGAGATGCTCTCATGGTCAGCAAGAGACCCACATCTGCCCCCGATAGAATGTATCAGGCATAAGTTAGGTCTCTATCTCTGTCACAATACCATTATCCAGAACATGGAGCACCTGTTGCAACATTTGTGGACCACCTTCCTCGGGAGAGGATACAATGGCTTTATGAGACCCTTCCCAACCGAATCAGTGGATGTATCCAAGCCAGAGAGGATGGAAAGTCATACTGGAAGATGAGGCACATTCTGCCTAATTCTTAGTAAGTTGTTCTTAATTTTGTAATCACGTACTTCTTCAACCCGTTAAGTTCCATTTTGTTTCCTTCTCTAACTTGGGTCCTTCACTTTTTTGCCACGCAGTGTTTATTTAGTGTGTCAATATAATTTTCCACGTACTCACAGAAGGCAGTATTGATCAAATTAGGAAAACAGTAAACATTATTGCGAAATGGACAGATGCTGAGACAGGGGCTATTCTATCATACAGATGTTTCGCACTGATTACCGTGCATTCGTACACATTTCTTTACACACGATGTTGATGGATGTGCAAGTAGAATACACCGAAGCCTTTACATATCCCCCGCAGCCCATCGCTACGTATTATGCTCATTCATACTGGTGTGTGGAGGATGCAACTATGTTTGCCTATCTTAGAGTGCACGACATATTTTCGAGGCTAGTTTAATTAGGGTCATTCAAAAAGAAGCGAGCCGGAGGCTGTGAAATGAAAACCACTGAAGGAATATCACTCCACTGCCTACGGAAGAAGCTGTACCGATAAGACAACAGAGGGTCCAAATTCCCCTCTAGAGGGACATGGTTACACACCTAAGTGACGACAGAGAGGGGACACCCGCGTCGACAGTCCATTGCACTCAGTAGCGCTAACAACAGAGAAAATGAGACTTCGAAACAAGATCAAAGCCTTATAGTGCGTTTCAAAAATTTTCAAAAGTGTGTTAATTCCTAACAAGGGAACCTCCCCATCGCACCCCCCTCAGATTTACTTATAAGTTGGTACGGTGGATAGGCCTTGATAAACTGAACACAGATGAATTGAGAAAACAGGAAGAAGTTGTGTGGAACTGTGAAAAAATAAGCAAAATATACAAACAGAGTAGTTCATGGGCGACATAGGCAACATCATGGACATTGTTAACTCAGGAGCGCCGTGGTCTCGTGGTAGCGTGAGCAGCTGCAGAAGGAGAGGTCCTTCGTTCAAGTCTTCCCTCGAGTGAAAATTTTACTTTCTTTATTTTTGCATAATTATTATCTGTCCGTCCATTCATTGACGTCTCTGTTCACTGTAATAAGTTTAGTGTCTTTGTTTTGCGACCGCATCGCAAAACCGTGCGATTAGTAGACGAAAGGACGTGCCTCTCCAATGGGAACCGACAAGATTTGATCGCAAGGTCATAGGTCAACCGATTCCTCCACAGGAAAACACATCTGATATATTCCATACGACACTGGTGACGGCATGTGCGTCACATGACAGGAATATGTTGTCGACCCACCTAACTTGTACACTTGGCGAATGGGTAAAAAGATTCTTCTACCTTGCCCGATTTAGGTTTTCTTGTGAATGTGATAATCACTCCCAAAAAGTGATGAAAACATAAGAGTTTGTCACATAAACTGAAAATAAAAAATTAAACTTTTCACTCGATGGAAGATTTGAATCAGTGTCCTTGATGTTGCCTATCTTCCCATGAACTACTCAGTTTGTATATTTTGCTTATTTTTTCACAGTTCCACACAACTTCTTCCTGTTTTCTCAATTGATCTGTGTTCAGTTTTTCAAGGCCTATCCACTGTGCCAACTTATAACTAAATCTGAGGGGGGTGCGATGGGGAGGTTCCCTTGTAAGGATCAAACTGCTGAGGTCATCGGTCCCTAGACTTACACACTACTTAAACTAACTTAACCTAACTTATGCTAAGAACAACAAACACACTCATGCCCGACGGAGGACTCGAACCTCTTGCGGGTGGGGTCGTGTGTGTTTCCCGACAGCGGAAGGAGTGCGGGGAGTCGGCACAAATGTACAAAGAGGACTGCATGTCTGTTGCGTGGATCAACGCTTGGGACAGGCAGTCCAGGGAAGAATGGATATCATTGGTTGACGATGCACGATCACACAGCTTTTTTTGATGGCCCTAATAAAACTAGCCTAAAAAACACATTTCTTAAGTGATGTGTTGGTAAATGTGCCAACACCTTGTAGATAGAGGAGGCCGAAATGCACACTATCTAACGCAGACGGGCATGAATTCTGGAACAGGATAAGTAGTGAATTGCTAATAAGAAAAGTATGCAGCTCCTCGAATACTTAACTTTTATTTATCCTTGTTGTATACATCGTTCTTCTTGTTGAGACATTTCATACGATACTATCAAAGTATGTAAGGCTAATGGCGCCTTACTAGGTCGTAGCCATGGACTTAGCTGAAGGCTATTCTAACTGTCTCTCGGCAAATGAGAGAAAGGCTTCGTCAGTGTAGTCGCTAGCAAAGTCGTCGTACAACTGGGGCGAGTGCTCTTCCGTATCTCGAGACCTGCCTTGTGGTGGCGCTCGGTCTGCGATCACGCAGTGGCGACACGCGGGTCCGACATGTACTAAATGGACCGCGGCCGATTTAAGCTACCACCTAGCAAGTGTGGTGTCTGGCGGTGACACCACATTAAGCCCATCTCACACGGAGTAAGATTTGCTGCAAGCTTACTTGCCAGCTCAGACGCGGCTCCCTTGCAGGCTCTGTCGCTTGCTAGCTGGCCGTCCAGCAAGGAGCTGGACATGTTTCCCGTGATAGCTCACGTGCTACAGGGTCACAATTATTGAACTACACGAAAAAAACGCTTTATTCAACATATAAACGTCACTACAGATATTCGGATTTAGGTTACGACATGTTCGACATGCCTGCCATCGTTGGCGGTGATGTGGTGCAGACGAATAGCGGAATTCTGCATAACCCTCTGTAGTGTCGAAACATCGATGTTGCCGATGACCTCTTGAATGGCTGTTTTCAGTTCACCAACGGTTTTCGGGAAAATGCTGTACACCTTATCTCTAATATAGCCCCACAAAAAGCTGTCGCATGTGTTCAGGTCCGGAGAATATGGCGGCCGTGGCCTCTGGGTACCCCAGAGCCAGAGTGCGGTCCCCAAAGTGGTCCTCCAGGACATTAAACACTCTCCTGCTGCGATGGGTACCAGCTCTGTCTTGCATGAACCACAACTTGTCGAAATCAGCGTCACTTAGGATAATGGGTATGAAATCATCTTCCAAAACCTTCATGTACTGTTCTGTAGAGCCGATGCCTTCAAGGAATATCGCACCGATTATTCCGTGACTGGACATTGCACACCACACAGTCGCCCGTTGAGGATGAAGAGACTTCTCGATCGCGAAAAGCGGTTTCTCAGTCCCTCAAACCGCCAATTTTGCTTATTGACAAACCCATTCAAATGAAAGTGGACTTCGACGCTAAACCAAACCGTATTCGCATCAAAGTCCTGTTCGTCAATTCTGTGGACAATAGTGTTGACGAAACACAACCCCTGTTCCATGGCCCTGTGGCTTAATGGTGATGGGTTTCAATTTTGTGTGGGAAGAGATACAGCTCTTCAGCAACATTTTACAGCAGGATCTCCCAATCGATTTCTACTTCTTGTTCAGCTCATCTGATCGATTTCCCGGGGCTGGTTTGAAACACAGCGCGTATCTTCTCGATATTTTCAGGCGTTTTCACCCTTTCTGCACGACCCACATTGCCAACATTGTCATCACGGACACTGCCCGTCCTCTTAAACTTGCGAATCAAATTCTTGATTGTTAGCACCGGCTGTCTTCAGTTTGAACTTGGTCGCAGACTTCCTTTGAACCGCAGTTGGACTGTTATTGCTCGACTAGCAGGCCTCCACAAGCACTGTAGTCCCAGGCTTGCTGCGCCATGACATTTTCACGTGCAAATGGCCGACAACAGCAAGCCGCGACCGTATATGCATGCTAATTCCCATCATGCCCCGCGGCCAGCCGTGCAGTTTCAACGTCCTAACGCAAACCGTTCAGAATTGTTGACGATTCTTTTTCATATAGATCAATAATTGTGACCCTGAGGAAACAAAAGAAAAATTTGGAGTAGGTATTAAAATTCATGGAGAAGAAATAAAAACTTGGAGGTTCGCCACTGACATTGTAATTCTATCAGAGACGGCCTGGAAGAGCAGTTGAACGGAATGGACAGTGTCTTGAAACGAGGATATAAGATGAACATCAACAAAATCAAAACAAGTACAATGGAATGTAGTAGAATTAAGTAGGGTGATGCTGAAGGAATTAGATTAGGAAATGAGACACTTAAAGTAGTAGATGAGTTTCGCTATTTGAGGAGCAAAATAACTGATGGTCGAAGTAGAGAGGATCTAAAATGTAGACTGGCAATGGCAAGGAAAGCGTTTCTGAAGAAGAGAAATTTGTTAACATCGAGTTTAGATTTAAGTGTTACGAAGTCGTTTCTGAAAGTATTTGTATGGATTGTGGCCATGCATGGAAGCGAAACGTGGACGATAAATAGTTTGGATAAGAAGAGAATAGAAGCTTTCGAAATGTGGTGCTACAGAAGAATGCTGAAGATTAGATAGGTAGATCACATAACTAATAAAGAGGTACTGAATATAATTAGGGGAAGAGAAATTAGTGGCACAACTTGACAAGAAGAAGGGATCCGCTTGCAGGACATGTTCTAAGGCATCAAGGGATTACCAATTTAGTATTGGAGGGCAGCATGGAGGGTAAAATCGTAGAGGGACACTAAGAGATGAATACACTTAGCAGATTCAGAAGAATGTAGTGTAAGATGGCAAGAACTATGCCCCTTACATGAAGTCATTAAAGATCACCTAACTCACGTTGAGCGAACAGTAGGGCTGAACAAAAAATTACTGACAAGGCACAATGCATCTTGTAGAGGGTATAGTATGGACGTATTGGAATAATTAATGTCGGGTGATGGTTTTAAAGTAATTCACACGACATGAAAACTTTGTGGAAACGAGTCGATTTACTGGATGCTAGTTTCCCCCAGGGAAGCATTTAGAGTCGACCGTGGCCGTCTGGGGAACGGCGAAGGGAAGCGACAATAGGCGGCTTAGGGCGGCTCAAGCTCTGAGAAAGCGGTAAAGCGGCGCGGCCTCCAGCTGCCTTAAGATGAGTGACAGTGAGTCGGTGGTTGACCCTGACTCCATGCTGGTGTACTGGGAAACAGACGGAGAACTTGTATGCCTGTTGATAAATGTCCATCGTCCCGTTTTCTGTGAAACATGCGACAAAGCTGCGCAAAGCTACAGTGGAGTGGCCAACAGATGTCAAAATCTGCATGTTCGTAACTATAGCAACTTCACGGTGAATTCACGATGTGTAGAGCCTGAAGTAATTCAGGTGAACAGTGACAGCATGAAATACGCCAGCCTCCGATGAGAACGTAGGACCAAGGAATTTTAAGTACTCTCCTGGCAGTCAGAATTCCGGAAAAATTGATGATTGTGCAGACACTAAACTTGATGGGTGGCCTGGGAGGAGCGAAATAGCAGAAGTTGAGAGGAAGGGAAATTTTGTGGGAATTTGTTCACTTCCCAGAGCAGGCAATGGTCGGCACTGGGAAGCGACGCATAATTAACGCAACTTGCGTTGCAATTGACCTAAGTGATTTTGCTGGAAGGGAGACCAAGGCGAAGAGCAGACTAGGAGAAGTCTCTGTAGTGGTCTTCCATTCCCAGCTTGCCTAGAGTGTGGACGTTCTTGACTCAGCTTGCCTGAGAAAGAGTGAGAATCTCTGCAGTTTAGGACCTAGCAAAGGGAACGATTGAGCTTGGAGATAGGAAGTTTTGGTTCAGCTATGTACTGAGCAAGATAGCTAGGAGTGAATAGACGAGCGCAGCCTTGCAGCACCACGATTTCGGCAGACGTCCACACAACGACGCCGCTCCGCCCCGCTGTATTCGGTGATATTGCGCCCACTCCGGCCACTGATTAATTTGTTGGATCACGTCGGCAAAGTTTCCACGAGGGTTTAATGGGCCGTGTATTGTACAATTCTTCTCGCACTTCGCACTACGCCTTGGTCAGCGATAGGAATTCCTTTTGACTTATCGCGCTTTACTCCACGCAAACGCAATTTATTACCACTGCCTGATAGGAGAGTCTTGTAATGTGATGACTGAAGGTCGGGAGTTAAAATAAATTTGTGCTAATCGACTGCATCTGTTTTCAATCAAGTAGTTGAAATCCCATGTCACTGTCTTAATTAATTTTAGGTTCAACATTTGCATCTGGTGTTCAATAGCTGAATGTAACATCAATGTGCTCCCCTTTTTAATTATAAGGGATCAATTCTGAATAAATTAATGTCAACACTACCACTGCAGTTGAATCAGGAGTCACAGGGCCATATTACTTTTTTTGAGTTTCCAATTTGGCGGCAGTTTTGCACTCTCTGTTGACCTGTTAGTCAATTAGTTGGGGTGAACACACGCCAAAATCAGCTAAGTGATGGGTGGGGTGTTACAGTAGGTTGCAGTACGTAGGGAGATGAAGAAGCTTCCACAGGATAGAGTAGCATGGAGAGCTGCATCAAACCAGTCTGTGGACTGAAGACCACAACAACAACAACAACAACAACAACGACGACGATTGCTCGCGAGACAAAGTTACCTAAAAACGGAATACAAGGAAGTTAGCCGATTATAATGGACACTTTTCACGTCTAGCAGTGATGAATTTGCGAGAGAAGCGTGACGGAGACTAACAACTCAGGAAATTGTATTATCGATAACAATGGTCGTACTTATGCTCTGCAAATGGTGAAGTAGCTTGAGTGACAGAGCGGCTGTAGCATATTGGAATGATCCTTCATTCCCTCCTGTTCCATCCAAGGTCATTATCAATATGCATATTGTCCATATGGGAGGAAATAAAATGTAGGGACGAAGGTGTCATAATATTCTAGAATATGTGTAACGATGGCTTTGCACTTGAGCTGTTTTGAAGGGAAATTACATTCTTCTGCAAACTTAAGTCAGGGATCAACTTATCGTATCAAATTCAGTGGTCCTCTCAGGTGAAAGTGGTACAAAGTTACTCCTGGAAGGAAGGAGGGAAGGAAGAAAGGAAGAGCAGAAGTTAAGGAAGAGTTGACAACGACGTCGAACTGGAGAGGGGTTGGTAAGGAAATCGCCCTCGATCTTTTCGAAAGCACCACTCTGCATTCGCCTGGCGTAATTGACATAGATCACGCACGACATAGTTCTCGACATGTCTGTCTGGGGTTTGAGCTCTCAACTGCTCCATCACTACCAGCGAAACTCCAAGATTCCTGCTGGTTTCGAGGAATTTCTCTGAGTTTGTGAAAATTACGTACGACCATGTGTCTCTAACAGTTATCTTTGAACCGGAAGAAGTATTTCAAATGGTTCAAATGGCTCTCAGCACTATGGGACTTAACATCTGAGGTCATCAGTCCCCTAGAACTTAGAACTACTTAAACCTAACTAACCTATGGACATCACACACATCTATGCCCGAGGCAGGATTCGAACCTGCGACCGCAGCAGCAGCGCGGTTCCGGACTGAAACGCCTAGAATCGCTCGGCCACCACGGCCAGCTAGAAGTATTAAAACGGGGAGGGGGGAAGGGACATCTACGAAGAAGTTGAGTACATTGTATACCGCGGATATCAGTAGTCACTGCCACAAGGTAGAAGGAGACGCAGTGTCAAATAAGTTGAAAAGGTGACATCGTTGGAAAAAAAAAAAGTACGTTTCTGCCACCTGTTCTATGCTGTGGAATGAGTTCTTCGAGTTCATGTTAAGTAAATCTCGTGAGTCATACCGAGGAGAAATTAATACCAGAATTTCATGATCACCACCTTTCCCTTTTGAACTATACGTCAATGCTCAGCGTCACTCCAAACCAATAACTGATGGCATCTTTTCTGACATTGCAACAAAAGGGCCTGCAGTGCTTATGGCAGAACAGGGCAGCCGTGGCGCTGTTCACTGAGGGACATAAAGGGCAGTGAATGACACAGTAAAGGGCCAGCTAGCGTCATGCAGGGCGCGGAAACCAAAGGGCACGCCAGGCTGCATTTAGCGCCAAGTGCCCGAGCCGAGCCTGCCCCACAAAGGGTGGAAGGGCGGCTTTCTCACGGCGATTTTATTGGGAAATTCCTGGCCGGCAGGCGCAATGGTGGGGAGTCTACTGGGCAGTGGGCATGGCGCGGAGGCGGGGGGGGGGGGGGGGGTGAGAATTCTGGCGGGCATTTGGAATCCTGGCCGCGTTATTGCTGGGGCGCTTTTTGTTCAGTTTACCGAGGTCTAGGAACTCCTAGACTCTCGGAGCAGCAGACCGAATAAGTCCTCCCTCCACGCTACTTGTATTGCGTAGCACAGGCTGGGCGTCACTGTGGCGCCTGCAAAGGTTCGACTTTTCACATAAATGTCCAGCATAAACGTTGACTCACTTTGCTTTGCTAAGGCTGTTTGAGATCGCATGCCTGGCGGTAAGCACTATGCTCCTATTATCTCTGTTCACAATCATAATTGTACAGAATGCTCTTCTCTATTGTGATCCGTTCAAGGTATCTTCCTTTAGTCAAATGAAAAATTCGAAGTTGCGGTTCATTACCATTAAACAGTTAATAGTTGCTACTTTAATGTATTAAGAAAAACGTTGTTTTTGCAGTATCAGTTGTAGGAGGTAAATGATGACTTCGTTTGTGGGCCTTGGAGACCATAAATGTGTGAAATCTTATAGGACTTAACTGCTAAGGTCATCAGTCCTTAAGCTTACACACTACTTAACCTAAATTATCCTAAGGACAAACACACACACCCATGCCCGAGGGAGAACTCGAACCTCCGCCGGGACCAGCCGCACAGCCCATGGCTGCAGCGCCTTAGACCGCTGGGCTAATCCCACGTGGCTTTGGAGACCATAGTTGCTTTATAAATGTTGAAACGTTTTCTAAATTCGTATGTGCAACTATAAAATGTTTGTATTTATGTCACCAAATGCGTTTCTTTTTAGTGAGATCAAACATCGTCGATGGACTGTAACAGAACATATTTACAACTACGTTTTCTTTCTAGATCCAAACAAAGTTGGTAACAAAATGCTTACACGTTGATTTCACTTTTATTTTATGATAGCATGCGAAGAGGCAGTGAAGGGCAGGTTACAGATAGGATATGTAGAGGGAAGGGAAGGTGGACAGGGGTAAGAAGACGATAAGGATAATAATAATAATGAAAATTATAATTCGCACCTTCCATGTCTGTACCAGTTTCTTTGGCGCTTCAGTTAAGTAGCACACAATTTTACTTTCTTTGTTTGAAGGAGTTTTACCACTTTTTGAGTATCATCACTTCCAGTCTTTCTTTTGACTGTGTGGAGCAAGTATAGATGGCACAAAGCAGAAGTCCTGTTTCACTGAGGGGATGGCGGTGTGAATGGAATAACAAGGTATCCGATGTGAAGAAATAGCACACCAGTTGCTTAAAGAACAAATTGTTTTTTTAAAACTGTAGTAGAACATAATTTTCCTTTAACTTTGTAAAGAAACCTTATTACTTTTTGAGCTTTCATCAGTTCCAGTCTTTTCTTTGATTGCGTGTAGCCAGTGTAGGTGGCACTATAGGAGTCGAACTGCATCGCCGGCATGAAGCTGTGAATGGAATAACAAGATACGCAACGTGAAAAAATAGCAAAAACCATTTTTAACGCAACCAGACTGCTATTTCTTCACATTGGCATTGTTTGAAAACAGTTGGTGACACTAATGGACAGAAATCAAAATATCAAGATTGGTCTTTGCGGTGGGCGGCGACGTGTGAAGGGAAATGCTGAAGTAACCAACAGAAACTGCAACATTTAACTTCACTCTATCGTGACACTACGACTGCTAGATCATTTGCGGAAACTGACAAACAAGGAAGTCGACAAGAGGTGTTTGCAGACAAATTCCACACGTCACGAAACCGGACAACAGACCCATCGGACACCTTCTGTTGTGGCACTTAACCTGCAATAACCATTGTTAGTAAAGTTGTTATCGCCAAACGTAAATGTGCATAATTTTTCTTTCAATTCCTGCCCTGACGGGGATAAGCAGGCTGCTAGCTTGTGGATGTAGATAATATCTAATAACAGATCAACACTTAAAAATACAGCTCTAAAACTGGCAGTATATTTACAGTGTGCAGCCGATAGTCTTTCTGCCCGGTACGTCGATATTTTTTCTATCAGTATACTGATAATTATTTTCTATGTGTCGCGGGCCGCTAGTACCATAAGGTTAAATATCTATACATCGGATTTCTGATATTTTAAAAAATATTGATATTGATTGGCGACTCCATAGAGTGTTGTGTGCATCACGACCAAATAATAAATATATTTGGAAGGAAAATCAGCATTGGTCGTATTTTGTTGTTTTATTGTCAGCAAAATCGATTTTCAGTCACTTAGTGACCATCCTCAGTGCTGTAATATACGAGGGCAGTTCAATAAGTAATGCAACACATTTTTTTTCTCGGCCAATATTGGTTGAAAAAACCGGAAATTTCTTGTGGAATATTTTCAAACATTCCCGCTTCGTCTCGTATAGTTTCATTGACTTCCGAAAGGTGGCAGCGCTGTACGGAGCTGTTAAAATGGCGTCTGTAACGGATGTGCGTTGCAAACAACGGGCAGTGATGCAGTTTCTTTTGGCGGAAAACCAGGGCATCTCAGATATTCATAGGCGCTTGCAGAATGTCTACGGTGATCTGGCAGTGGACAAAAGCACGGTGAATCGTTGGGCAAAGCGTGTGTCATCATCGCCGCAAGGTCAAGCAAGACTGTCTGATCTCCCGCGTGCGGGCCGGCCGTGCACAGCTGTGACTCCTGCAATGGCGGAGCGTGCGAACACACTCGTTCGAGATGATCGACGGATCACCATCAAACAACTCAGTGCTCAACTTGACATCTCTGTTGGTAGTGCTGTCACAATTGTTCACCAGTTGGGATATTCAAAGGTTTGTTCCCGCTGGGTCCCTCGTTGTCTAACCGAACACCATAAAGAGCAAAGGAGAACCATCTGTGCGGAATTGCTTGCTCGTCATGTGGCTGAGGGTGACAATTTCTTGTCAAAGATTGTTACAGGCGATGAAACATGGGTTCATCACTTCGAACCTGAAACAAAACGGCAATCAATGGAGTGGCGCCACAGCCACTCCCCTACCAAGAAAAAGTTTAAAGCCATACCCTCAGCCGGTAAAGTCATGGTTACAGTCTTCTGGGACGCTGAACGGGTTATTCTGTTCGATGTCCTTCCCCATGGTCAAACGATCAACTCTGAAGTGTATTGTGCTACTCTTCAGAAATTGAAGAAACGACTTCAGCATGTTCGTAGGCACAAAAATCTGAACGAACTTCTCCTTCTTCATGACAACGCAAGACCTCACACAAGTCTTCGCGCCCGAGAGGAGCTCACAAAACTTCAGTGGACTGTTCTTCCTCATGCACCCTACAGCCCCGATCTCGCACCGTCGGATTTCCATATGTTTGGCCCAATGAAGGACGCAATCCGTGGGAGGCACTACGCGGATGATGAAGAAGTTATTGATGCAGTACGACGTTGGCTCCGACATCGACCAGTGGAATGGTACCGTGCAGGCATACAGGCCCTCATTTCAAGGTGGCGTAAGGCCGTAGCATTGAATGGAGATTACGTTGAAAAATAGTGTTGTGTAGCTAAAAGATTGGGGAATAACCTGGTGTATTTCAATGCTGAATAAAACAACCCTTGTTTCAGAAAAAAATGTGTTGCATTACTTATTGAACTGTCCTCGTACAATTAAAATTGGTAGGCACTGGTATCAAGCTATAACCACAAGCTTAGAGGGATCACATAAACTCGCTCTAAGCTTGTGGTTATAGCTTGATACCAGTGCCTACCAATTTTAATTGTATATTACAGCACTGAGGATGGTCACTAAGTGACTGAAAATCGATTTTGCTGACAATAAAACAAGAAAATACGGCCGATGCTGATTTTCATTCGAATTTTAAAAAATATCTTATGAGAGTCGAAGCGCCGGGCCGGACGGGCGCCGGCGCCCTGAAGGCGCCTCTCGCTGTAGCCCGCGGTCTACGTGAGCCATCCCGGCAGCACTGCCTACCGGCGCGGCGGCACAACTTCCCCAATTAGCGCGGCCCTCCCTCCACGCCTAACAGGCGGCCCGGCACTGATAGCGCGCGCCGGCAGGGGTGGCGGCTCCACCTCACCGCCGGCTCCGCCTCCAGCGGCAGGAGACGCCCTGGGAGGGCTCTGCGTTCATTAATATTCTTGTTCCTTCGAGGCTGACGACTCAACTACAGGAACACGGGAACCGCTCGCTGATCGCTCTCTCGCCCGTGGCGGAAGTTGGTGCTGCCCGTAATTCTTCTTCTGCGTTATAATGCTTGAGGAGCTACAGCCCTCTGTTCGCATTAGCAATCCTTCCTTTGCTGTAAAATTTTGTCTTGCTCGGTGGTCTAGCGATGAAGTCCATCCGTGGAAATCGAAAGGCCACTGCATCGAATCCTGGCAGGACCAGGGAGTTTCCAGACTGCGATTTAACACAGTCTTCACCTCTCGAGGAGGTGAGGTGTCGCCAGAAACGACACGTGATTCGGATTCCGTTGGATACCAGGGGTAGATTAACGGCACGCTAGCCACCGTAGAGCCGTCCAATAGGAGGGCTTGCACCAGAGAATTGACACACGAAATTCTCATTATTAGTAACAAAAATTTCAAACGTGAGGGGTGAGATGTCAAAACTCGTCCACTAGAGACAGTGTCTAAATTCATGTTTATAGTGAACGAGTAACGAAGATATCACTCCCTTGTCTACAAAGTGTGGTCAAGAACTAAAGGGAATTTCGTAATTTCTCGTTTTATTAGCCCTACTCGCGCTGATGTTTCGTTGTTATTTTGGTAAACTTTCCTGCAAAGTAACACTGCTGTGACGGCCATGACGGGTATGTCTGTCATTATCAAAAAGGTTACATATGTTTTGGTTGTATTGTAAACTTATTTGTCCGTCGCTGACATAGAAGAATGCAAACCTTCTTCCCTTCCCGTCTGGGCAAGCTGTGCAGCGACAAGAGTACATGTAAAGCTTACTGGGATAGGATAAGTGCTAGCAACAATGAAGTCCATAATTCGATTGTAATATTGGCATTTTAATTTGATATTCCCCACAGCTGACAAAATTTACAAAAAAAAATTGAATCTCTTTGTCCACTCACACACGCCTGAGAATGGCACATTAACAATTTGCAATTATGCGCCCCTATTACCGGCAGCTGCGTTGATAAATACTCGGCACCTCGCAAGGTTAACTACCAGATCAAGAATATTAGGTAAGTGGGTAAGCGTTGGTGAAAATCTCGCTTCTGAGCACACAAAGACCTCTAACCGCAGAACTCTGCACGGAACACGCGTCGGTGCAGTGCTGCGATACAGACCATATATCTCCCTTCGAAGACGATGGCCAAGACGCCGTCTCCAAGTCCGTACCGCTCGATGGCTGAAGGGGAAGTCCTCACTCTCCAAAATTCTCCCGTCTCATCCCGTCTCACTCGCGCACGAAAACGCGTCGGAAGAATACTCTGTTTCGGCCAATGTCGAACGCTCTATCATCGCCGAAATCCCTCAAACGGCATTTCTGAGATCTACCCAATGATCGAGTAGGTCATATCGCCCCTAGGCAAACGAAATTCCCGTCTTCGCCACGTGTTGCCCAGCACGGATGGCTCCGGATGCTGGACTACCCCCAGAAGCGCCGTATTGTCCCGCGTTTCCGGTGATCGCTACCTGCCGCCCACGGCGGCCCGGCGAGCTACGGCCATCTGCAGACTTAACATTCCACAGTTCTCATTTCCGACGCTTTTCACCAACGCTTTAAGTTAGTGGCTCAATCATGCAGACATGCAGGGAGTGCTGGTCGAGAGTGCCTCATATTTATCATAATTAAAGTGAGTCATGATCTGATGCCCTTGCCAGTCCCTTCATTATTAATACTAATGTTGGTAAGCTAACTTAAGCTAACGTGTAAGTGCCCATGTCCTGGCACCTTACAGTATCACCGAGCGTTTCTTTTGCATAAAAGTAGATCACAAATTTGTACTAAATTTTGCCAAAATTACGGAATAATGTGCACGAAAGTGTTGGAAAAGTTGAATATTGCTATAGGTAAAGCAAGGATGGAATGTAACAATATTATGAAAAGGAAAGTTGCTACTCATCATACAGCGGAGATGCTGAGTGGCTGATAGGCACAACGAAAAGACTGTCAGAAATAAAGCTTTCGGCCAGTAACGCCTTCGTCAAAAATAGACGACAGACACCTGTACACACACTCACGCAAACGCAACTCACACACACGATCGCTGTCTCAGGCAACTGGAACCACACTGCAGTGTGGCATGTTGGCATTTCAAGTGGCTCAGTCCATGAACTTTTCTGATGTTTTGTTCCAAAACTGTTCAATTTAGAACAAAAACAGTGGCAAAATCAAGTCGCTAGATGAAGTCTGCAATATTCCAGAACTACGGAAATGTGTCATAACAGGTGATGAAACAAGCCTCTGCGAACGTGATGTCGAAACTAAGGTTCATTCGTACGAGCGGAAACTTCCAGGATCGGCAAGACCGAAAGACATCGAGGCTATACTCTTAATCTTCCATTTTTTAAATGCATAGTGCAGGACCAGTTCTTACCACAATGTCCTACGAGCAGTAACGATAAGTGCTTGCAAGTCCAACGCCGTTTCCGTGAAACAATCAGAAAGAATGCTCGAATTTTTGGAGACGCAGTTCATGCGTTTTGCATCATGACAATGGACTTACTTACACTGTGTTGTTTGTTACTGAATATTTAGGCAAAAACAATACTGTATTGATGGCACAGCATCTACATTAACCCCGTGTGACTTTTGTTCCCAAAAGTAATGAAAAATTTAAGATCCTGACGTTTTAGAAGCCTAGATTAACAACGCGCTACATGAAAGCTATCCCAAAGATCCAATTGGAAAAAGTGCTGTATAATATCTGATGGAGCTACATGAATGGTATGACACTGATGTAGACAATACATAAAATTCTTTCATAACAAATTCTCGTTGTTTTTCGAATACCACTCACATATCTTTTACTCTCGTGCTATGTTCTATGGGTATGTTCGGTCGCAAGGGTAATTCAAGCAATAGGAATTTATTTATTTACAGGGTGAGAGAGCGGGCCGGGGGGGGGGGGGGGGGAGGGGGGGGACACGGCCTGAATTTTGCGTCTGCGGCCAGGGCAGGTGACCGGAACGCTAACGGCCACAAGGCAGAAAATTCCGCAGGTGCATTTGGACTTGAAATAACCAAAATACGGTTAAACTCCACCGGATGGTGGCCAAACTTTCGTCAACTCGAACACTCGATGTTGTTCACGGGAACATCCCCAACAGCCAACCATGAAAACCAACAGCACAATGTGAACAGACTAGCTTCGCTAATTAAATCACCACTCAACATTGATGTCCTGGGTCGGTGAGCCACGAACGTCGTAGCAATCGGAACAGCTCCCAGACGCTCCGATACTGTGTAGAGACCGCTAGACCGCCAGCGGGCCCGGCCCACAGCGCTGCGCGAAGATTTCCTGGCTGATCCACAGCAACCGACCGACTGCCGCACACCGGCTAGCTGGAAACTATAAGCACCAGACCAAAGATAGTACAAGGGGCGAATATCGATACACACCGCTGCTACCACACGTACAAAGAGGAAGAATCACGGCATAACCGCAATAACCGCGGGAAACCCAACGCAAAGTAACAGTTGAGAGGCACCCACATGCCTTGCTCATACTGTGGCATCAAGCAGTCAGGCCTGCAAGATGAGTGGTCTGCCAAGCGAGTGGATTCATTCTTATTTATCCAGTAACATGAACACTCGTACTCACAATTAAGTTACAAATTATCCTCCTATGTGAATAATACGCAACGGAAACGCACATCTGACTATCAGTAATTTACAGAACTCTGACTGTTCACTACGCACTGGCAATACCACATTTTCTTTTTTTTATTTAACGGCTTTTATCAACACGTGGCCATCGCACTGAATATGAGTGGCGCACACATTATAAATTCTGGATATCGTTACAACATACAATTCGAAGGAAAAGGCCACCAATCTTTTTTCTTTTCACTATCTTATTTATTCCGATAAATTCTATAACCTAAACACACAAATTCTATAACCTACAACAATAACACATGAGAAATTCCGCCCAGTGGGCATGGCTTTACATTGGTGATTCTCTATCTTATGGTCTCGTAATTATTTAATGCTACAGTGCCCTTTCTGGATAGGATGGTGGATCTTTTGCTATATCTCACACTTCGACTCTCACAACCATCATCACGAAACTTCCCTCGAGACCGAGCGGTACAAAAGGAACATGCATAACCCACTATCTCTGAAACTATCTTGCTACTCTCCCATGCAAACCACACATACTTAAATTACATGACATACACCACACTGCAACATGGAATACAACATAAGGAATAGTCACAACATTATAATAACATCACTTTCAGCTTTCCCACTTCAATTAGTATTCATCCCAGTTTCACACGACACTGCCCCACTTCGTAACCTTTCTTTCCTACTACGAACTCTGGACGATATATGCACGTCTTCCTGTGCAATGCAAGCCAAGTGGCGTTGCTGGATAGACGGCTGACTCACCTTGCTTCTCTCTCAGAGTATTATAGTTTGAATCAAGTGTCACACGGAAACATAACACGCAAAGTAATATTAAGAACATAATCATCACACAGGCGAGTCCTCAACTGATACCATGGACGAGTACTTCTCTTTATCCTTTGTCTCATACACAGATTGAGACTCACACAGTACTCACCACGTGGAAGTACTCGTCTCTAATTTCAAGTCCTGCACACGCCATTTCTTAGATATTTCTAACTTATAGTACGCACGCTAGTAATTCAGCTTAACTTAAGCACTCGGAAGTATTTCAACCTATTGCTACACGTAGTTTCATTGTGACCGTTGGTCACTTCCGAAGATTACTACGATCCCATTAATATTACCTGCCTGACATTTAATTCTCCCCACAAAAGTTCCTGAAATAGAGAAATTATTATTTCAAACTACTCTTAAATATTCCAAATGCATACCATGTCTCCACTCTTTTGTCTTTACGGAGCACACCCAAGACAGGTCTTAACAGCACAAGATCCAGCGGCAGAGTGCTGAAACATGGCCGTTCATCAGGTCCTCTCGCACCTCTGTCGAAGTGGGGGAGCACCTTGCTACCGTATTGGTCAGCCACCTTTCAGGCGCTCAAAGCTTAGGTAAATTTCATCTCTTTGTTCCCACCAAAGGTGACCAAAGGATCGTCTCAAAGATGATCATAGATTCACATTCACTATCTGCGGATAGCAGACGACCATACATTCATTCATTTCACAGATCTCACCAAACTCGATGTAAGGATTTATTTTGAGGGAGTGCACATGTGATCAATTAAATAAATAAAGTGTCATTCTTTCCCACACTGGTATCTGGCTTCGGTGTATTAATTGCAATTGAGTTATTTTACAAAAAAATGTGTTGTTCTGACAAAAATAATGAAGTATGCAGTACCTATTTTCAATGTCGGGCGGTACTGTACCCTTTCACAGTCAAGATGTAAACCAACGCATAAGCTGCAGCCAGCATGGCTCATAGGTAAACACGTGAATGTTAAGATCGGTGTCCGTGTGATATGTATCTATTCCACGACTTCAGTCTGATTTCAATTCCTTTTTTTCTTCTTTTAGTTTTGGCCATCAGAAGACCACGTTAATTCGGGACACTTCTTTTCTTCTGCTCTTCATCCTTATATAATAGTCTTTACAACCTTCTTCGCTCTTCTTCCCATTTCACATTAATCATTATTTATTTTAAATTCATCAGTCGATTGTATGAGCATGGTCTTGCTTATATCATCAAGAACGAGCAAAACAATTAAACACTTCGCTGTTTGTGTGATAGCTTTTCAACCAGAAGACTTCCACTCAGCAATCACACCCACCACTATAGATGCAGTACCATTTTCGCTATGCTTCATCTTAGACTAAAGTGTTCCCCTTAAAATTAATAAAAAATTGCTGAAACGTCGTATATTACAGTTATTGTTCCTTATTATTAATACGCGACTGTTACCTTTACTTATTTCAGTCACTGTTAAGCAGGGCACTACGCCAATCATGACTCCCCATCGCAATAACTTCACCCGTACTAGAGATGAGCATTCTTTCTCTCGCCATCATTCCCCTGTTTTACTTATCATCAACATTAACCCCTGTATTTTATAACGATTAATTTCAAAACTGCAGACTCCACCACACTCAAAAGATTAATTGACTATTATAAAAGCGCACGGCACGTTCGAATGAAAATTCACCCTTTGTCAAGACTAGAATGTCCAACGACTGCCTGCCGCCTAACCAAACAACCTGTCCTAGAGGAATTGGTCGGCTTATAACCTATGAAAAACTTTATGCTATGTGGAGACATCAGGTTTATGTATACAGATATGAGTTCTACTGTTTTGACAAGGACATATTGTGCATACATGTCTGAGATTTGCTGTTTTCTTTCCCTATTGCACTTCATAATGGATCAAAACCAGAAATTGTGATAGCAAGAGTAATAAAAAACATTCAGTCGAACCGACGGCAGTTTTGTCATTTGAAAACTGAAATTTATATTAAATTTCAACAAATTTTCAGAGATACTTTTTTTGCTGTTGCCAGGGTGTACGGGCGTTCGTTAATAAACCCGACAAACTGCAGTGACGGATCCGTGAATCGAAACGGAGGATAAAGGGTCTTATGAGCAAGTGTCCGGAAATACATCGTTGCAACGATGCAACATTTTAAGCCCTTTTTGGGCGTTTGTGTGATCATAAGTCCATTACCAAAGAGAAACATGCAGGGCGGCAGCGGACTGAGCGTTCACCAGATTTGGAAGACCAGGTTTCTACAGGATATTGGGGCGAACCCTAGTACAAGATCCAGGCAAGTGGCCAGGCAACATGACCATACACATAGCAATTTCATTCCATTTACGTCTTCTTTGCAATGGCACAGGATTCGTGTCCTCGACTTGATCGTATGACCTGTTTAGATTCGACATGTTTTAGTGTCATCTCACACTGAGTTTAACATTGCCAGCCAACGATAGCTTTTGTGTTACGCTACTGTCCGCCTTCAGTATAAATGTTATTTGAGTGCCAAATTTCTTGCCGGCCGCTGTGACCGAGCTGTTCTAGGCGCTTCAGTCCGGAACTGCGATGCTGTTGCGGTCTCAGGTTAGAATCCTGCCTCGGGCATGGATGTGTGTGATGTCCTTAGGTTAGTTAGGTTTAAGTAGTTCTAAGTCTAGGGGACTGATGACCTCTGATGTTAAGTCCTACAGTGCTTAGAGCCATTTGAACCAAATTTTACACTAATACGTAATGAGAGTCCGCCTTACTGAACTTGAAAAAAAGAATCTTTCCTTTTAGTCCTACGGGTCTTGTATGAAGAACAGCGCATTGTGTTGAGTCATGCTGATTTTGTCAGCGTAACCGCAGAGCCGCACGCGGAACTGGAAATGCAGATTGTGCAACAGCCACAGGTGACAGAGGCGCTGATTGGCCAGCCACTGCCACGTCACGCGACCACAGCAGCGCCGAGCACACAAAACCGCTCTGCCAGTGTGTGTGTGTGTGTGTGTGTGTGTGTGTGTGTGTTCAACAGGTCCCCAGCCACAGGTAGCACCTGCTCTCTGCCTGGTTTGGCCGTCATGGTGCTGGAGGCGCTGTCATAAGCAGACGCTTTTCATTTCTCTTCCCACAGCAAATCCAACTTCCATTTACCTACCAGTTTCCTCAGTTATACGAAGGCTACCGCAAAATTTATCGAAAAAGAAAAGCAGCTGTACGAGTACCTGGAGCTCAGGTGAAAATCAGAGTTAACCAAAGCAGGAAATGCGGAAAGATTTAGGGAATATATGTAAGCGATATGAGAAGGAAATGAAGTTGTTACCAATATTATAGGAAGGGATGAAGAAGTAAATGAAGACGAAAAGAATTCGACATAATTGGGAAGAATGGAACTGGAACAGAGGACATCCGCGCGGTATTATTGACATTCTTGGCACAGGCCATCCATGACAAAACTATTCCACACGGTGTACAAGATACATGACACAGCCGAAATACCTCAGTCTTCGAAAACATATGATAATACCAATTTCAGAAAAGGCAGAAGTTGGCTGCTGTGAATATAACTATACCGTCAGTTTAGTAATACTAATGGGAATTGTTTGCAGAAGAATGGGAAAACTGATAGAAACCGGTAACGAAGACTATCAATTTGCATTCCGGAGTAATGTAGGAACACCCGAAGCAATTCTGGCCCTACGACTTATCTTACAAGGGGAGGCCACGACGTTGGGATCACAGATTTACTTCACACTTTGTACACCTTAAGTAAGCCATTAAAACAACATATTGTGCAAGTAGTAAGATGACTCGCCAGGTTAGCCGAGAGTGCCAATGCGCTGCTTCCTGGACACGGGTAGGCGCGCCGGCCCCGGATCGAATCCGCCCGCCGGATTAACGACGAGGGCCGGTGTGCTGGCCAGCCTGGATGTGGTTTTTAGGCGGTTTTCCACATCCCTCTAGGTGAATACCGGGCTGGTCCCCACGTCCCACCTCGGTTACACAGATATTTGAAACACATCCGCACTTTTCCATGATTTCCGCTAGACGCAGACAGATGGGGTACTCTGATTCCGTCCCGGGGGGTATGGGGTGGCGGCTGGAAGGGCATCCGGCAACGCCTTCACATTAACTTGCCAAATCCGATTTAACCAGGCCAACCCCGCGCAAAATGCGGGACAAAGGCGCAAGCGATAGAAATGTGGAAGTAGTAAGATGCACTACTCTGACGTTCCGAGCAAATTAATTTTAAAAAGGATACGTGTTTTTGCTTGAGGTTGTAGTGCGTTCCATGGTATTCAACTGTTTTTAACTGAATTTAATTATTGGAACAAACATATTTATAACTAACGACAAGTAAATGAAGAAACTGCATCGAGTTTAGTGGGAAATGCGTGCCTGTTGTGATATGCCAAATCCCTTGTACATGCAATCTGGTAGGCTACCCAGAACTACTTTGCACCTCTTCGCTTCGAGCTGCAGACACGGAGACAGGCCCCATTTGGCAGTTAACCTGCGTAGCGGTGAAACGTTGTTAATGTAGCAAGAACGAAGAGTGTAGGTGCAAATTTTACTGAATATCAGGGGATTTACACTTGTACTACAATAATAAAGTTTTGAGCGGGAGTCGAACCGTCACCTTCTGTAGCTTGAACGCTAACACCACTCTTTTTTCTTTAGGAATCTTCCGGCGCCCAAGGGGCGTCTTGAACACATTGTTGCAGCAAACAGGTAGCGGCTAAAATGGATTTCTGTTTCTGAATTCTATTCAAATTTTTGTGGGTGATAAGGCGTGATGACAAACAGTGGAGTGAGGAGAGTGACTTTTTCTATGAAATGATATTCCAAGACAACCAGTTTAGAATGAACTATATTTTGAAAATACAGAATAAAACTTTATGCGGTCTCCACACATAACATTGGTCTGAACAAAACTATGCTTAACAGAGTGAACGACAATTTAAAAGGGAAGCAACTTAACAGAGAATTTCTATAAAAATCGAACAGCTTAATACGTTAATCCATGATTCAGGAAAGTGGGGTGATCTTTCCCCTAGCTCTGAGCAAGTTACTTAGCTGATGATAATCGTTCTGACAAATTAGGGGCACAGAGCTGCAGTCTTACCTCAAACTTCTGCTCTTGACATGATTCGAAATTTATATTCTTTGTCTACGTCATATTCATCTTTGATGTCCGTTCTTCAGCTACCAGATACAATCACAAGTCAACACACCACTACTAAATAAGTCCATCACCTACCACATTTGGGCCGGCCGGAGTGTCCGTGCGGTTCTAGGCGCTACAGTCTGGAACCGAGCGACCGCTACGGTCGCAGGTTCGAATCCTGCCTCGGGCATGGATGTGTGTGATGTCCTTAGGTTAATTAGGTTTAATTAGTTCTAAGTTCTAGGCGACTGATGACCTCAGAAGTTAAGTCACGTAGTGCTCATAGCCATTTGAACCATTTGAACCTACCACACTTCAACTAAGAATGTATCAGACTTCACAGAGGCAAAGACTATGCCACGACAAGAACGAAGATTTTTTAACAGTAAAGAAACCCGCTCTCTCTCTGAAGTTCACATCGATGACATACAAAAAGCAAAATGACATGAGCACCTTTCACTGAATTTAGTAAGTTGTCAGGTACGGCTTACCTGCGTGTCTTGCAGCCCAGCGCACTGTCAGTTAAGCTGTGTGAGCAGAACAGGAACTCATTCAAGGTTAAATAATGAATCACATTACAGTACCATACATTTTCTAACACTTTATTTTCCGTTTCGTGTAGCTTTGTCAAAAACCGCCGTTGTGAAAGGAATTGAAGACGACATTTTACTAAGGTATCCGAGACACTTCATACTTTTTTTAGAAGAAGTCCAAAGAGTTGCAGTTGTGTCTTCGGAGGGAGAGCAAAGTTGACAAGACGGCCCGTACCGCGGAGCGAGCCTCGCCGGCAAGTAGAAAACTAATTGCGCGAGGGCCTTTGAGGGCGGAAGGCGTCGAGTTGTCGGTGGGCTGCCTTGTCTCCGGCTGTTTGCGGGACAGAGTAGGGCGCCATTTGCCTAATTGCCGGCTGCCGCTTCTTCAAAGCGAGTCGCCAACTCCGGCACTGTTAAGCTGCGCAAACTCTCTGGCCGCTAGCCGCTTCTGAATGAACATAAGGTTTGGGGGGGGGGGGGGGGGGTTTAGAGATGGGGTGTTGGAGGGGGGGGGGGGGAGGCGCCCGCTTCACGGCAGGAGGCGCGGAATCCCGGAGGCCGCCTGCTGCGGAACTGACAATGGGAAGCAGGGTGTGGGTGGGGGGTGGGAGTCAACCAGGCAGCGCAGCTACCCGTTCGCTCACTAGCGGCACCCTGTTGTTTAAGTGCTGGCCATTCTCTCGTCACCTTAAGTAAAGCACAATACGTACAGGGCATTCACAGAAGAGCCAAAGAAACTGGTACGCCTGCCTAATATCGTGTACGGCCCCCGCGAGAACGCAGAAGTGCCGCAACACGACGTGGCATGTATTCGACTAATCTCTGAAGTAGTATATACGAAGACAGTAACTTGTTCTTGAAAGAACAGTTACTGTTGATGACCGTGCAGATTTTCCCTGGAATAAATGATGACTAATTGAAAACCTCAGCTGCCGACAGGTGTTGTTGATATACCTCGATATGGACAGCTGAAAATGTGTGCCCCGACCGGGACTCGAACCCCGGATCTCCTGCTTACATGGCAGACACTCTATCCATCTGAGCCACCGAGGACACAGATGAATAGCGCGACTGCAGGGACTTATCCCTTGCACGCTTCCCGTGAGACTCACATTCCCAACCGTCCACAATTCTACGGGAATCGCCAAAGCGTGTTCGAGTAATGAGTGGGTGGGCAAATGTCTATAAGGTACAATACATATCTGTGTCCTCGGTGGCTCAGATGGATAGAGCGTCTGCCATGTAAGCAGGAGATCCCAGGTTCGAGTCCCGGTCGGGGCACACATTTTCAGCTGTCCACATCGAGGTATATCTACAACACCTGTCGGCAGCTGAGGTTTTCAGTTAGTCATCACTCTGAAGTAGTGTTGGTGCGAAATGACTCTATGAATCGTGCAGGGCTGTCCATACATCAGTAAGAGTACGGGGAGTGAAGATCTCTTCTGAACATCACGTTGCAAGGCATCCCAGAATGCTCAGTACTGCTCATGTCTGGGGCGTTTGGTGGCCAGCGGGATTGTTTAAACTCACAATGCTCCTGGAGCCACTCTGTAGCAATTCTGGACGTGTGGGATGTCGCATTGTCCTGTTGGAATTGCCCAAGTCCGTCGGAATACACTGTAGACATGAATGGATAAGACAGGATACTTACGTACGTGTGACCTGTCAGAGTCGTATCCAGTCGTATCAGGGACGCCATATCACTCTAACTGCACATGCTCCACACTATTACAGAGTCTCCACCAGCTTGAACAGTCCCCTGCTGACATGCTGAGTCCATGGATTCATGAGGTTGTCTCCATATCCATACACGTCCACCCGCAATTGGAAACGAGACTCGTCCGGCCAGGCAACATGTTTCCAGTCATCAACAGTCCAATTACTTTGTTGACGTGTGCAGGTGCGGCGTAAAGCCTTGTTATGCAGTCATCAAGGGTACACAAATGGGCTTTCGGCTCCGAAAGCCCGCATCGATCATGGCCCAGCATTGAACTCTGGAGCAATTTACGGAAGAGTTGCAGTTCTGTCACGTTGAACGATTGTCCTCATTCGTCGTTCGTCCTGTGCTTGCAGGATCTTTCTCCGGCCGCAGCGATTTTGGAGGTTTGATACTTTAGCGGATTCCTGATATTCACGCTGCTTTCGTGGAATGGTCGTATCGGATAATCCCCACTTCATCAGTACCTCGGAGATACTGTGTCCCATCGCTCGTACGCCGTGGTATAACAATACCACGTTCAAACTCAATCTTGATAACCTGCCATTATAGCAGCAGTAACTGATCTAACAACTGTTGTTTTATATAGGCGTCGCTGACGGCAGCGCCATGTTCATCTGTTTACATATCTCTGTATTTGAATACGCATGCCTATTGCAGTTTCTTTCGCGCTTCAGAGTAAAAAGCTGTTTCCTGACGGACTGACTCGTCCGCCCTAAACCGCGAACACTGATACTGCAGGCGTCGTTTAAGAAGGGATTTTTAGTAATTCCATCCCTAAGGGCTGGAAATAGGTGACGAGAGGTTTTTCAAAATATGTTGCTATTAAGGCAATTTTGAAGCTAAATATACGAAAACAAGGCTTTCAGTTTCTCGGTCAGAAATAAAGAAATACTAGTTTCAGTGTTCTTGGAAATTGAATCCCCGATGGGTGAAACAGTGTGTGAAATTTTTTATCATTACTAAAAAGCCATTAAAGTATTTTTGCAGCTAAATCTAAGAAAACTGGTGTCTGACTGACCAATTATAAATAAAAAAATTCACATTTCACTGTTTTTGGAAATTCAACTTCTAAAGGGGTCAAGTACGGGGTGAACTGTGTTTCGAAAAAATTTCATTATAGAAGCATTTTCAAAGCTAAATAATTAAAATTTGTAATTGGCTTACCTGTCAGAAATAAAAAATGTGTTTCATGGTTTTTGAAAATTCAGTTCCTAAGTGGAAGAAATAAAGGATGAAATTTTTACGGGAATGTTTCGACATATTAGAAATTTTCTAAAGCTAAATCTACGAAAATTGGTATTTCACTTCGCTGTTAGATATAAAGAAATACCTTTTATGGATACAGGTTTATATACTACCAGAATCACCTTTTGGTCAGAAGTGCATTAGGAAAAGACCATGCCTCTATGGCTTTAGATAGCGTGAAAAATTTAGAAGGTGTTACAATTTGTGTACAACATTTGTGATGGAAAATAAGGCAACTACAGCTGCAGAAATCATTTCAGAACCGAATGTCGCGAACCCTGTCAGCACGAAGTGAGCTCCATGAGCCGTCAATCGGTGGGAGGGCTGGAATTCCAGTAGCACTCATCAATGATGTAAATTCTAGTAGCTGGAAGACAGGATGCCGATGGCGCAGCAGAGGAAAGTCATTTGGTCGCATGAGTCTTGTTTCACGATCTTTCCAAACTGTCGCCGAGTTTACGACTCATCAGTTGCTGTGTTGGTCTGGGCAGCCATTTCGTGGCGTTCCATGAGCTCCATGGTTACTCCGCAAGGTCGTGTTACTGCCAAAAGTTATGTGGCCATTTTTTTCTGATCAGGTCCATCCCATGGTACAGTGTCTGTTCCCTAATGATGAAGATGCGTTCCAAGAAGACAGGACACTTGTTCACGCAGTTCGCCTGATCTCTTTACTATTGAGACTTGGTGGACTGCTTTGGAAACGCTGGTGTGTGATCGCGATCCACATCCGTTGTCGTTAGATTAACTTGCCACCACTTTTCAGGAAGAATAGTGTGAGATTCCCTTGAAAACCATACATTCTGAGACGAATGGAAGCTGTTTTGAATGACGCGGTGTTAGGCATGGTCTGCATATTTTTGTCGGTCCCTCCACCCCCTCCCCAATACATGCTGAGTAAACCAAAATTCACTCACTCGGAGGCCACAGTACGATTCGTTGCATACTACCAATAAAACGTTTGTAACAAAATTTTGTTATGTGCACATTTTCGGTAGAAGGAGGGACATCAAAGAAAGGTAATTTGGTAACACTGTAACCAGATATACGAGAAGTATCTTCACTCAGTAGTTTGGGGCAGGGCTCCACAGTTAGTGTACTGGGCAGACGTACGCGTAAGAATGCTGGAATTAGATTCTTCAATTCCGGGAATAAGGGTAACATTTTATTATATAATTGTAGACTGTGTGATATGCTATTCGTTACATAGCAATTACAGCAGGACTTACTGTAAGACGCGAGCATTTATATAACAGTAAGACAGAAATGAGAGTATGCCGTTCTTCTGAAACTGATTTTGTTCTTGGGATATAAGCGATGTCAGCACAGTAAGTGTGGTGTCAACTTCCCCTAACAGCTGTAGACAACAGATGTGCTTTCGCCGTCAGTTGTGATGAGCAGTCAGTGTTAGATGGTGGACGTGCTGACGTACTGGGTCAGCGCTATTGTGTCACAAATGCAGCAACATCTGTAAATCGAGTGTCCAAAGCATTCTCCAGGTTGTTTCGAAGAAGAAAAAAGTATGTACAAAGTTTGCTCCCCCTCCCCCCCCCCCCTCCCCCGCCCGCCAACTTCACTCCCGAACAAGAATAACGGCTTGTGCACGTCTGCCATGACTTGATTCAGATGTAAAACACGGACGTTTCTTTTATGAAAAGAGTCATCACGGGTTATGAGACGTGGTGTTAGCAATACGAATCCATCAGAAAAGGAGAAAGTGCAGAAACTCACATGAAGAGCCAACACTCTGACGACATAACCGATACTCGAGCCAATGTGACGCTCGAGTCAAAAAACATCCAGAAGGACTTCCCTGACAAGTACACATGGCTGTACGAACGTTCTCGGCTTTGCAGTAGTGGAGACTATGTAGACCACCCCACGCATTAAAACCACCGTTAAACTTTCCTTTATTATTTTATTAATCCAGACTCGTCCTTTATGGACTGACGGGTCACAACGAAAGACATGCAGTTATTGATTTTACAATTGGCCGCTCTTAGTCAGTGTGATGCGTATCTTTACACACCCACATTGATAAATGTTGTAGCTATTTCTGTCTTATTGCGATAATTAAGTTCAACTTACAATTATGTTCATGAATATTTCCGATATCTCTGACCGACAATTGTTATTTTTAATATAACATTAAAATATCAGTTTCTGTAGAATACACAGATTGATCTTTTCCATCGTGTACAAACACTAGGGATTGATCGATGAGAGGATACGGAACAAAAAAGGTCTTGACCAAAAGGTGATTCTGGTAGTATATGAATTTGTATCCATAAAAGGTATTTCTTTACATCCAACCGCGAAGTAAAATACCAATTTTCGTAGATTTAGCTTTAGAAATTTTCTAATATATCGAAATGTTCCCTTAAAAATTTCATCCCCTATTCCTTCCACTTAGGAATTGAATTTTCAAAAACTTTGAAACACGTATTTTTTATTTCTAGCAGGGAAACCCTCACAGCGATTGTCGGCTCATGGAGGCTAACTTCGTGCTGACTGGGTTCGCAAGCGTGACATTCGGTTCTGAAATGATTTCTGTTGCTGTAGTTGCCTTTTTTTCCGTCACAAATGTCGTACACAAATTGTAACACCTTCTAAGTTTTTCGCGCTAACTAAAGCCATAGAGTCATGTTTTTTTCCGAATGTACTTTTGTAAGTCCAGAAATGCATTCTTTCCAAGCTAGAGACCATTTAGTCAATCGCCTCGAGTCGAATACGGAACCACTGTGTGCAACGCTGTATCACATCCGCTACAAGACGAGTGAGCAAGAGAAGTGAATCGGACACAACATTACCTATTACAATGGCAGGAGAGGTAGCCGGAGCATGACGTGTGAGGAACAGCACCCTCCTCTAGAACGAAACCATGCATACTATAACTGTGGCTGCATGGTACATCGTGTATTAGATCGCAGTCTCTCGAGAGCTTGCGGACATGGTATTTACTTACGGAAAGGCAAATGGCAACGGGCAGCAAGGTTGTATCAATAGATCTACCCCGCCGACAACAACCACAGCATTCAGTGTTTGCAACAGTGTTTAACCGTTTGACTGAGACAGGGTCGTTTCAGGAAGCAGTAAATCATGAAGGACTCACCCCAATTATTCGGACACGCGATTTGGAGGAAAATGTGATCAACACTGTAGAAGGCGACTGCCGTGTCATTACCAGGCAGTTGCCCAACCGACACACGGTAAGCCAGATGCGTCCGGACGTTAACGGCGAGGTGGGCTGGAGCACCATCAAGTAGCAGACACACGACCCTTCGAATGGTGAACGGCACTTCTTCCAGCAGGGGAGCCAAAGTCGCCCGCAACAAACGCCGATAGTTCGGACCGTTAGGCGACGTGAAAGGAAGACTGGCCCAAAAATACGGTCGCTAATTATCCCGGCTCACACATTCCTGCACCGATGATGATGATTCGCCGTCCCCACACCATGCGGGCTCTGCATACTATCCCACAAATGACTGTTATGAAAGTTGAAGATACCATTACGCGTGAAGTTGGCCTCATCTATGAATAGGATGGATGACACAAATCCCGAAATCGTTGTTGCCTTGTGAAGAAACGAGTGAGAAAACTGCTCCCGATGTGGAACGTCTGTCGCGCGGGATTAGCCGAGCGGTCAAAGGCGCTGCAGTCATGGACTGTGCGGCTGGTCCCGGCGGAGGTTCGAGTCCTCCCCCGGGCATGGGTGTGAGTGTTTGTCCTTAGGATAATTTCTGTTAAGTAGTGTGTAAGCTTAGGGACTGATGACCTTAGCAGTTAACTCCCATAAGATTTCACACATATTTGAACATTTGTGGAACGTCTGTCGCTAGTAACCCCTGCACACGCTGTCAGTGGGGAGGGTAGTAAAAATCGTCATGGAGAATGTTCCACACGGGGAGAACTGTGTTTGGAAAAATTGCATTATGAAAGCATTTTCGAAGCTAAATCATTAATATTTGTATTTGGCTGGAATTCCAGTACCACTCATCAGTGGTGTAAATTCTAGTCGCTGGAAGACGGGATGCCGAAGGCATATAATCTGATGGCGCAGCAGACGAAAGTCATTTGGTCGCATGAGTCTTGTTTCACGATCTTTCCAAACTGTCGCCGAGTTTACGACTCAGCAGTTGCTGTGTTGGTCTGGGCAGCCATTTCGTGGCGTTCCATGAGCTCCATGGTTACTCTGCAAGGTCGTGTTACCGCCAAAAGTTATGTGACCATTTTTTTCTGATCAGGTCCATCCCCAATGCTGAAGCTGCGTTCCAAGAAGACAGCACACTTGTTCACGCAGTTCGCCTGATCTCATTACTATTGAGACTTGGTGGACTGCTTTGGAAACGCTGGTGTGTGATCGCAATCCACATCCGTTGTCGTTAGATTAACTTGCCACCATTTTTCAGGAAGAATAGTGTGACATTCCCTTGAAAACCATACATTCTGAGACGAATGGAAGCTGTTTTGAATGACGCGATGTTAGGCATGGTCTGCATATTTTTGTCTCTCCCCCCACCCCCTCCTCAATACATACTGAGTAAACCAAAATTCACTCACTCGGAGGCCACAGTACGATTCATTGTATACTACCAACAAAAAATTTCTAACAAAATTTTGTTATGTGCACATTTTCGGTACAAGGAGGGTCGTTTCAGGAAGCAGGTAATTATGAAGGACTTACACGAATTATTCGGACACGCGATTTGGAGGAATACGTGATCAACACTGTGGAAGGCGACTGCCGTTTCAGTACCATGCAGTTGTCCAACCGATACACGGTAAGCCATACGCCCGTGTGGAACATTCTCCATGACCATTTTTACTACCCTCTCCACTGACAGCATGTGCAGGGGTGACTAGCGACAGACGTTCACAAATGTTCAAATGTGTGTGAAATCTTATGGGACTTAACTGCTAAGGTCATTAGTCCCTAAGCTTACACACTACTTAACCTAAATTATCCTAAGGACAAACACTCACACCCATGCCCGAGGGAGGACTCGAAACTCCGCCGGGACCAGCCGCACAGTCCATGACTGCGGCACCTTAGACCGCCTTAGACCGCGCGGCAGTACTTGCTCCAGTGCCGCTCAACATTCGAACGCCGGCCGGTGTGGCCGAGCGGTTCCAGGCGCTTCATTCTGGAACCGCGTGATCGCTACGGTCGCAGGTTCGAATCCTGCCTCGGGAATGGATGTGTGTGGTGTCCTTAGGTTAGGTATAAGTAGTTCTAAGTTTGGGGGACTGATGACCTCAGATGTTAAGTACCATAGTGCTCAGAGCCATTTGAACATTCGAAGGGTCGTGTGTCTGCTACTTGACGGTGCTCCAGCCCACCACGCCGTTAACGTCCAGACGCATCTCAATCATGTCTTCTCTGGTCGATGGATCGGACAGGGGGTTTCAGTTGTATGGACTGATGGTTCTCCGGATCCCAACCCGTCGAATTTCTAGTAATGGGGCCTTCTCAGAAATATCGTGTATGCAGAGCCCATTCCAGATGTGGAAACACTGGAGCAGCGTACTCATGTTACCTTTGACACTGTTCGTATGCGGCCTTGCCGCTGTAAACGTGTGAGACAGAATACGCTACGGCGCATACACGCTTGCGTTGAGCACATGGAAACCATTTTCAGCACGTACTGTAACTGTGGCCGCAGGGTACAGCACGTATTATACCGCACTCTCTTTTAAGACAGTGTGAATGACTAAATGGTCGCGCCGGCCGGTGTGGCCGAGCGGTTCTAGGCGCTTCAGTCTGGAACCGCGCGACCGCTACGGTCGCAGGTTCGAATCCTGCCTCGGGCTTGGATGTGTGTGATGTCGTTAGGTTAGTTAGGTTTAAGTAGTTCTAAGTTCTGGGGGACTGATGACCTCAGATGTTCAGTCCCATAGTGCTCAGAGCCATTTGAACCATTTTTTGAACTAAATAGTCCCTACCGTGGCAAACGTACATTTCCCGACGTAAGTTAATTAGACCTTTTTGTTTCGTATCCTCTCATCGATCAATCCCTACAGTTTGTACACGGTGGAAAAAAATCACCCTTTATATCGTTTGAGAAACGTTGGATACTACCTCTATTTCTACGTATCAGGGATCCGACAGTTTGTTGGCCGGTTTGTCGTGGTATGTGGCATTGGGTGTCTAATCACATGGCGTGTAATTCGCGAAAATAACGGGCCGTTGATGTGCGTACGCGGTGTTGGTACCCGACAGCGACCCAGATTAGTTCCATAGGTTTTACATCAGGCGGATTTGGTCTCCGAGACGTAAAAGTGAGTTTACCATAATGCTCCCCAAATAAATGGAGCACAGTTCTGGCTCCAAGACACGGACGATATTGCAATCACCGTTGGGAAAGACATCAAGCATGAAGGGATGCAGATCGTTCGCAGCTATAAGCGCGTCTTCGATTACTACCGCATGTCCAGTAGAAGGACTCTCATAGCATAATACCGCTCCCACCTGCCTGCGTCCGTGGCGCGCTGCACGTTTCGAGTCGCCGTTCACCTCGATAACGGCGTTCGTGGAGACGACCATGGATCAAGTGCAGCATAATTGTGATTCTCCCGAAGAGCAGTCACGGTTTCATTGATCGAGGTCGACTCCCGTGTCCACTGCAATCGCAAATGACGATGTCATTGGGTCAACATGTGAACACGTAAGGGTGGTCTACTGCAGAACTGCATGTTCAACAACATACGATGAACGGTGTTCTCCGAAACACTTGTACGTGCGCCAGAATTGTGCTCTTTCGGCAGAGATGCTAGAGATAAGCATCTTCCTACTTTACAGAGCAGGCAAGCCTCCGACCCCACCTTGTGAGAACAGTCGTGGACGTCCAGCCATTTAGCGCCTGGTGGTAGTTTCACTATCCTTCTTCCTCTTTGCATAGAAACTCACGACTGCAGTGCGTGAATATTCGACCAGCGTCGCTTTCGAGATACTCGGCCCTTTGTGAACGTCACTTATCTCAATGGATTTCCCCACCTACATCCCAGATCTTCGCTAGGATTATATCCCATCTGTAACTGGTCCGCATTTACACTTTTGTTACAGCGTCACGTGCCCACAAAGCTCCAATGTCGTAGTAGACAGTGGTCATAATGTTTTGGATTACGAGTGTATAAAAGGCCATGTGCTGACTTACTGACTGGCTGAGTGACCCATGGTCACCGAGCCCAAACCGCTAAGGGCAGACGGACGCTTGAAAATTGGAGACGGCTTTAGGCGTCTCCTAAGAAGGATTTATTTGGAATTCCACGCCTAAGGGGGTGAAAGATGGGAAGAAAAATTTTTGAAAATTTGTCGCTATTAAGAAATTTTGAAGCTAGAACTATGAAAACTAGTATTTTGTTTCACGGTTGGATGTAAATGACTACATGCTTCAGCATTTTTGGTAGTGCGTCGAAATTTATTTTGAAATTACTCAATGTTAAAGTACTACTAAACAATTTTTTAAGCTATATCTATTAAAACTGGTATCTGACTTCTCGGTTAGAAATAAAAATGTGTGTTACAGTGTATTCGTGAATTCAACCCCAAAGGAATGAAATACGGTATGAAAACTTCTATGAAATTATTTCGTTGTGAGAGATTTCTGAAAGCTAAATCTATGAAAATATGTTTTCGCATTCTCAGTTGAAAATAAAAAAAAAATGCGCGTTTCAGTGTCTTTAGAAATTTAATCCCTAAGGCGGAAAAATAAGGATGAAAATTTCTGTGGAAATATTTTATTACAAAAGCATTTTTGAAACTAAAAATTCGTGTGTGGCTTATCTGTTAGAAGTAGGAAAAATAGCTATTTCCATGTTCAAATGGTTCAAATGGCTCTAAGCACTATGGGACTTAACATCTGAGGTCATCAGTCCCCTAGACTTAGAACTACTTAAACCTAACTAACCTAATGACATTACATGCATCCATGCCAGAGGCAGGATTCGAACCTGCGACCGTAGCAGCAGTGCTGTTTAGGACTGAAGCGCCTAGAACCGCACGGCCACACCGGCCGGCATGTTTCCATGTTTCTGGATATTCATCTCCTAAGGAAATGAAAAAAGTGTAGATACAAAAATGGAATTTGATCTTCTCTCTCTTTCTCCATAGTAAACGTTGTGCAAGAATTAAAATTATAAATTCTGGGAGGTGTTCTGCTTCAGGAGGCCATATTCGAAAGCATCATCACTTTACCAAAGTAACATGAGCCCTGCAATTCTGTCGCCTGAAAGACTGCTTCTTCAATCACTTTCACATAAACATTTGCTACAACTACGCTGAGTGATTCCAGTAGTGTACAAACAGTTCGGCTTGCTGAACTTGTTTACGTTCGTGCTGCTATCTGAGTGTTTATAGTTTCTGATGATGTCTGCAGTACTAGAAGAAGAAGAAGAAGAAGAAGAAGAAACTTTAGGCAAAGGAATACGTATATATATTGTATATCTTGATTAACTTAATATTTTTTAAATTAGTGGTTTTAATTTAACAGGAACCATCCTCATACCCGTAGACAACAATAAAAGCTAATCAATTTTTTTTTCTCTGCGGAATACCTTGTTACTACGTCATACTAAAATCGAATATCAAATGTGCCAGAACGTTCCTGATTGTATTGGTAATATAAGTAACAGGGTAGTTACGTAAACGATACAGTCAGGTACGTTCCGGTGCATTTGATGTATTTCAATGAGTTTTTCTGATCTCGAAAGATCTGAGGGTGCTTCGTCTTAAACTAAAACCTGTCATTTAAAGAAAATTAAAGCAATGAAGATGGCGAGCAAAAAATCTGTTTTACAACCAGTGATTGCAGATTATCTCCAAGAACATTATGGCTGTTATTCCAAAGAAGAATATGTCTTGGACCACGACCCAATGCCCACGAAACATAAATGAAAAATGACGCAAATATTGGACGTGAAAGTCTGTATTGTATGAGAACTATACTCCGCAACACAATTAGAGTATTGCTTTCTCGAAACTACGTAATTAAGCATTTCTCACTGAAACGCAAAACTTTGAGATCCGGTTCAAAGATAAATGTGATGGTGCAAGAGCGTTTCTCCCTCGGGCTCGGCGATGCTTGAGACAGCCGTGTGGCGACACGTGTGTCGACACGCCCACAGCTCAGAGGTTCACATGAGCTGTGAGCTGGGTTAATAATGTCTCATTTGGCACCAAATTTCACCACAATTCTGCCCAGCGCCAAAGGGAACGTGTCACAAAAAAAAGTGTTTCAAATAGCTCTGAGCACTATGGGACTTAACTTCTGATGTCGTCAGTCCCCTAGAACTTAGAACTACTTAAACCTATCTAACCTAAGGACATCACACACATCCATGCCCCAGGCAGGATTCGAACCTGCGAGCGTAGCGGTCGCGCGGTTCCAGACTGAAGCGTCTAGAAGCGCTCGGCCACCGCGGCCGGCCGTGTCACACAATAGTAAGGCCATCACACCCCCTCTCACCTACATTTCAACTATTTCCTGAAGGCCTCTGTGACGGAAGTCGAACCGCTACGCCTAGCTTTGAAATCAGGCGGTTTTCCTGTGGGTGACCGAAGAAAATTTGTCAAACACACTGCCACTCACAATCGACTCGGAAAGGCCTCAGCTGGTGGCATACAAGGGTCAATGAAACCACCCTCTCTCGTGGCGCTCATTTACACTCATCTTTTGGCCGGAAACGACAGTTCTGTGTGCAATACAACGACTTTCTTGGCAACCTCTGACACTGTTGATACTGACCGAGTACATTTCTAAGTTAGGCAACATTTTAGGCACCCTTTGTTGTGCTCTTTAGAAACGTTACTATGCAGAGACATCCGTTCACTGATTCCTAGGCGCCGGTATTACAAGCAATCACTTTGACACATCTCAGCTCAATGGCGCCGTAGTGTTGCGTAAGTGGCGCCTTCTGCCTACACGCGAAATGTAACGGCTGTCGAAATGTATGCCTGTCACTAAGTGACGGTCTCAGTACAAGAACAGTTTTAAAGTGCACAACAAAGGTCCACCGAGGGTGATGCCGAACTAGGGAGCCTTAGAGCGACCCTTTGCCATTTTATTGGCACACGTGTCCAACTCGCACCCCCCCCCCCTCCCTTCCCGCACCCCCCTCCCCCCGTGACGACGTCACGAAACAGGAGGGCTGAAAACCCATTAACACCCTTTGCTGTTTCGGATGACTCTCAAATTTCTTTGAATGGTTTTGAACGGTTCCTAGAGTTCCAATCTGCACAGACCAAAAATTGTGGTTACACTGCTCTTAAGTGGTGTGACCACGTTTAATGGGTTCAAGAGCCCACGATGTCCGACACTGACAATGTTGAGTGTTTATGGAAAAAGTTCAAGGCAAACGTAAAATGCCATTCAGACAGGTACGTGCCGAGTAAAACTGTGAGGGACGAGAAAAACCCAAAGTGGTTCAACAACAAAGTTAGGAAACTACTGCGAAAGCAAAGAGAGCTTCACTGTAAGTTTAAACGCAGCCAAAACCTCTCAGACAAACAGAAGCTAAACGTTGTCAAAGTTAGCGTAAGGAGGGCTATGCGTGAAGCGTTCAGTGAATTCGAAAGTAAAATTCTATGTACCGACTTGATAGAAAATCCTAGGAACTTCTGGTCATACGTTAAATCAGTAAGTGGCTCGAAGCAGCATATCCAGACACTCTGGGATGATGATGACATTGAAACAGAGGATGGCACGCGTAAAGCTTAAATACTAAACACTCTTTTCCAAAGCTGTTTCAGAGAGGAAGACCGCACTGCAGTTCCTTCTCTAAATCTTATCACAAACGAAAAATGGCTCACATCGAAATAAGTGTACAAGGAATAGAAAAGCAACTGAAATCACTCAACAGAGGAAAGTCCACTGGACCTGACGGGATATCAATTCGATTCTACACAGAGTACGCAAAAGAACTTGCCCCCCCCCCCCTTTCTAACAGCCATGTACCACAAGTCTCAAGAGGAACGGAAGGTTCGAAATCATTGGAAAAGGGCACAGGTAGTTCCAGTTTTCAAGAAGGGTCATCGAGCAGATGCGCAAAACTATAGGCCTATATCTCTGACATCGATCTTTTGTAGAATTTTAGAACATGTTTTTTGCTTGTGTGTCATGTCATTTCTGGAAACCCAGAATCTACTCTGTAGGAATCAACATGGATTCCGGAAACAGCTATCGTATGAGACCCAGAAAATATTAGATACAGGCTCCCATTTAGATGCCATTTTCCTTGACTTCCGGAAGGCGTTCGATAGTTCCGTACTGTCGCCTGATAAACAAAGTAAGAGCCTACGGAATATCAGACCAGCTGTGTGGCTGGATTGAAGAGTTTTTAGCAAACAGAACACAGCATGTTGTTACCAATGGAGAGACGTCTACAGACATTAAGATAACCTCTGGCGTGCCACGGGGGAGTGTTATGACCTAGTAGATAGTGTCGGAAGTTCCATGCGGCTTTTCGCGGATGATGCTGTAGTATACAGAGAAGTTGCAGCATTAGAAAATTGCAGCGAAACACACGAAGGTCTGCAGCGGATAGGCACTTGGTGCAGGGAGTGGCAACTGACCCTTAACATAGACAAATGTAATGTATTGCGAACACATAGAAAGAAGGATCCTTTATTGTATGATTATATGATAGCGGAACAAACACTGGTAGCAGTTACTTCTGTAAAATATCTGGGAGTATGCGTGCGGAACGATTTGAAGTGTAATGATCATATAAAATTAATTGTTGGTAAGGCGGGTGTCAGGTTGATATTCATTGGGAGAGTCCTTAGAAAATGTACTCCATCAACAAAGGAGGTGGCTTACAAAACACTCGTTGGACCTATACTTGAGTATTGCTCATCATTGTTGGATCCGTACCAAGTCGGGTTGACGGAGGAGAAGGAGAAGATCCAAAGAAGAGCGGCGAGTTTCGTCACAGGGTTATTTGGTAAGCGTTATAGCGTTACGGAGATGTTTAGCAAACTAAAGTGGCAGACTCTGCAAGAGAGCCGCCCTGCATCGTGGTGTAGCTTGCTGTCCAGGTTTCGAGAGAGCGCGTTTCTCGATGAGGTATCGAATATATTGCTTCCCCCTATTTGTACCTCCCGAGGAGATCACGAATGTAAAATTAGAGAGATTCGAGCGCGCACGGAGACTTTCCGGCAGTCGTTCTTCCCACGAACCATACGCGACTGGAACAGGGAAGGGAGGTAATGACAGTGGCACGTAAAGTGCCCTCGGCCACACACCATTGGATGGCTGGCGGAGTATAAATGTAGATGTAGATGTAGATGTCTTGAGAGAAGGAATGAATCGGTCAGGGCAGTGAAGGAGGGGGGGTTTAACAGTGTTAAAGTTTGTTGAGCAACGCATTTCAAACTGTCGTTTTCGACTGCGAAATGTTTGGAATCAGTGCATGAAGGCAAGGGGTGATTTTATTGACACTCCTTATGCTACGTACTAAGACTTTTTCGGGTCTATTCTGTGTGGCCATGTGTGAACGAAACCCGCGTGAATTCAACGCGCGGTCGTGACCTCCATCGTATAAACGCCAAAAGAATAGCTGAAATGTTGGTAACATGAGTTGTGTCGAGCTTTCGTTCGTGTGACACGTACACGGTGCCGTTGGGCCAAACAGTTGTGAAATTTGGTCCCATTATGACTTCACTAGCTCACCTTTCACCACATATGAACTTCTGAGCTCTGGCCCTTTTAACGCGTGTGTCGAAACGGAAGATGACGTCGCTGGGCGTTAGGACAACGTCGTCAGCACCATCGAGCCAAATTTCAAATTTCTGTGTTGCAGTAGGAGACAATTACGAGGTTTCGAAAAAGTGACCGTTGCGTAATGCAATTAGGCCTGCGGCAGGTGTTGGTGAAGAGAGGGCATCCTCGTCGCAGGTCCCCTTGAGCCATCCGAGCACCCGCTGGGCAGCCATCAGCCATGGCGCGGCCAAATATTGACACGCCGCAGAACCGGATGACACCCCTCACGCTCTGGGTGAGCGCTCAGCCGTCTTCTCGGCGGCCACCACATCCAACCCCCCCCCCTCCCCCCCCCCCCCCCATACACACACCGCTCACCACTGCCACGTCACGTGCACTCGCTGACCGACCATCCCGCGTGCCCCATGTTTACGGCTGCACGGCGTTCTTCCGCCTCTTTACTGCCGACAGTATACGCCGTCATAACGGCGGCTGTTACTGTGGGGCTTGGTCCGCAAGCTCTTTCATTCCGCACCTGAGGAAGGCATTGTTTCGGCGTTATGACGCAGAAGCTAAGTTCGCAGTCAACCCGCGAGGTGCGCGTAATGGCGATTCCGGACGACCGCTTAGTTCCAGCTCGATGACAGCGGCCACCTCCTCTGCGGCGAGTTTTCAAATGCGGTTGTGACGATACTCATATAACTTCCGAGCGCTTAATGAGCTTACCGTGTACCACCAGCCGAATGCAGTCGCTTCCACAAGAAAGTGTACGTCATAATTTTAAGTGTAACGGGCCGGCCGCAGTGGCCGAGTGCTTCTAGGCGCCACAGTCTGGAACCACGTGACCGCTACGGTCGCAGGTTCGAATCCTGCCACGTGCATGGATGTGTGTGATGTTCTTAGGTTAGTTAGGTTTAAGTAGTTCTAAATTTTAAGGGACTGATGACCTGAGAAGTTGAGTCCCACAGTGCTCAGAGCCATGTTTTTTAAGAGTAAAGTTCGCAGCGACGTCTTTGGTAGTGGTCTCGAATCTGTACTCAATGCGCTTTTGCACAGTGTGTAGATAAACAGTGGGAGATTGAATGTTTTATCGGTTGCAGTTTTGGCTATTTGCACTTATTTACTGCCAATTTAAACACTAAAAATTATGCAATATTTATCAAAAATGCCTTCTGAGATCCGTTAAGAAGCTATTTGTTTCGAACGAGGCAAACTGGGTGCTTCGAGAGGGTAATGATCAGAAACATCCCAGCGTGGTTTCAAGACATTGGGGTATCCACGGTGGATTGGCCTGCAACGTCTCCGGATGCAAATCTGATAGGAAATGTTTGGTTGTGTATTAAAATGAAACTTAAAGGAAATCCAATATATATTTTGAAGCAGCTGTTTTTTATATAACATCAGGACGATATGGAGATCGTCACCGAGCGAATAGGCAGAAAATCTCGTGAAAATCATGACAAAAAGGTGCCAAGCTATAATCGATAATGGCGACGATTGGATTAACTATCAGATAATAGTGCAGTTAGTAATAACATGCACACTATGTGATCAAAAGTATCCGGACACCCACAGAAACATACGTCTTTATATTAGGTACGTTGTGCTGCCACCCACCACTGCCAGGTACTCCATGTCAGCGTCCTCAGTAGTCATTAGACATCGTGAGATAGCAGAATGCGGCGCTCCCCTGAACTCACGGGCTTCGAACGTGGTCAGGTGATTGGGTGTCACTTGTGTCATACGTCTGTACGTGAGATTTCCACACTCCTAAACATCCCTTAGTCCACTGTTTCCGATGTGATAGTGAAGTGGAAACGTACAGTACAAAAGCGTACCGGCTGACCTCGTCTGTTAACTGACAGAGACCGCTAACAGTTGATCGTAATGTGTAATAGGCAGACATCTATCCAGACCAACACACAGGAATTCCAAACAGCATCAGGATCCGCTGCGGGTACTATGACAGTTAGGTGGGAGGTGAGAAACTTGGATTTCGTGGTCGAGCGGCTGCTCATAAGCCACACATCACGCCTGTAAATGCCAAACGACGCCTCGCTTAGTATAAGTAGCGTAAACATTGGACGATTGAACAGTGGGAAAACGTTGTGGGGAGTGACCAATCACGGTACACAATGCGGCGATCCGATGGCAGTGTGTGGGTATGGCGAATTCCCGGTGAACGTCATCTGCCATCGTGTGTATTGCTTGTATTGCCAGTAGTAAAATTTGAAGGCGGTGGTATTATGATGCGGTCGTGTTTTTCATGGTTGGGGGGGGGGGGGGGGGGGGGTTGCACCCCTCGTTATTTTGAATGACACTATAACATCACAGGCCTACATTGATGTTTTAAGCACCTTCTTGCTTCCCACTGTGGAAGAGCAATTCGGGGATGACGATTGTATCTTTCAACACTGTCGAGCACCTGTTCATAACGCACGGCCTATGACGGAGTGGTTACACGACAATAACATCCCTCTAATGGACCGGCCTGCACAGTGTCCTGTTTTGGAACGCTTACTTCGTGCCAGGTCTCACCGACCGACATCGATGCCTCTCCTCAGTGCAGCACGCCATGAAGAATGGGCTGCCATTCCTCAAGAAACCTTGCACCTGATTGAACGTATGCCTGCGAGAGTGGAAGCCGTCATCAAGGCTAAGGTTGGGCCAACGCCGTATTGAATCCCAGAGTAGACGGAGGGCGGCACAAACTTGTAAATCATTTTCAGCCAGGTGTCCGAATACATTTCATCACATAGTGTACTTTCATGTAAACATATATTTATGATAGTCTCTTTTACTTCATACAGGTAACGGAGTACTGTTTCTTGTGGAACTGACTGTAAATGGCGCAATATTCTTCCGGAGTTTCTCACTCTCTTTCTTCAGCTGAAGTGAAATGATTTTTCTAAGGTATGCTTCATGTAACAAAATGGTTCAAATGGCACTGAGCACTGTGGGACTTAAATTCTAAGTTCATCAGACCCCTAGTACTTACAACTACTTAAACCTAACTAACCTAAGGACATCACACACATCCATGCCCGAGGCAGGATTCGAACCTACGACCGTAGCGGTCGCGCGGCTCCAGACTGTAGCGCCTAGAACCGCTCGGCAACCCCGGCCGGCTTCATGTAACAAGATTAATGTCTAATCTCATGGCGGATGCGCACAAGTAACAAGATATCAAGTTGATACACATGGCTTTGTCTTGTAGGTCTGATTGTTTGTAACTGAATATTTAGCCACCTGGATGACGCAACTGTGGTGGATGAGCAGAAAACCTGTTTGGTTTCAGGACACGTGGGGCTATGATTGTTGATATTTTTAAAAATATCCGGAATCCGATATATCGATATTTAAATATCATCATCGGCACTCGATATACCAAATAAATTATCGATATATCTGTAGTGTCCTGCAGTCGGCGGGAAAGAACTAACAATCAATGAGATTTTCACTCTGCAGCGGAGTGTGCGCTGATATGAAACTTCCTGGCAGATTAAAACTGTGTGCCGGACCGAGACTCGAACTAAGGACCTTTGCCTATCGCGGGCAAGTGCTCTACCAACTGAGATACTCAACCACGACTCATGCCCCGTCCTCACAGCTTTACTTCCGCCAGTACGTCGTCTCCTACCTTCCAAACTTTACAGAAGCTCTCCTGCGAACCTTGCAGAACTAGCACTCCTGAAAGAATGGATATTGCGGACACATGGCGCCGGCCGGGGCGGCAGAGCGGTTCTAGGCGCTTGAGTCTGGTTCCGCGCGACCGCTACGGTCGCAGGTTCGAATCCTGCCTCGGGCATGGTTGTGTGTGATGTCTTTAGGTTGGTTAGGTTTAAGTAGTTCTAAGTTCTAGGGGACTGATGACCTCAGAAGTTAAGTCCCATAGTGCTCAGAGCCATTTTAAACACACCCCTAGTTCGAGTCTCGGTCTGGCACACAGTTTCACAGTTTTAATCTGCCAGGAAGTTTCAACTATCGATCAAGTTTGAACACACTTTATTTAACTAAAACGCCTTCTCGGCGTACACTGATTTCCAAACGATATGAAAAGAAGCACAACAGTTCTTGTGGTGGCAAACACCAAATAAGAGTAAAAGACAATGAAAAGAAATAATAACCAGAATATTACTCTACACAATTACAAAGTGGCGTTACGCCCAACACAATACAACTTTGTACTGAAGCCTACGCCGAGTGACTTTAGTTCTAGTTGCTGGGTCTCTGTCACATGGCTTTTCACAAGGTAATGCCATGTTTATGTGGAAAGTCTGTTGATCTTTAATACACTGACCTCTTGAAGGGAGGTCGGCAGCCCACCTTACTTGTCTGTTGTCCTGGTTCTCTAACTGATAAGGGGCCGCTACGACAATCTCGAAGAAAAAATTAAACTTATTGACAAAAAAAATCAGCTGCACATTGTAAATAAACTGCAAGTTTTAGAGCTGTATATTTAAGTATTCATTTGTTATTTGATGTTCTATACATTAACAAGCTAGCAGCCTGACGAGAATTGAAAGGAAAGTAATGAAATTTCGCACTTGGTGATAGCCGCTTTGCTAATAATGGTAACTGCAGGTAAGTGGCACAATACAAGGTGTCCAATCGATTTCGTCACATATCGGATTTGTCTGGAACACTTTATGTCGACTTGCCCGTTTTTTCATTTCTATGAACACCAGCGACCTAGCAGCTGTAGAGTCAAAACTGAGTGCTGAAGTTGCACATTGCAGTTTCTGTTGGTGGCGACGAGTGCCGATTACCTCAGCTTTTCCCCCTCATACACATCGGCCCACTGCAAATACCAATCTTGTCGTTTAGATTTTCGTTTGTCAGTTTCAGCAACTTGTTTTTGAAGAATGCCTATGTGAAGAAGTAGCATACTAGTTGCGTTAAAAGTTTTTTTTGTTGCTATTTTTGTTTTTGCTATTTCTTTACATCGCATGTCTTGTTAGTCTATTCACACCGCCACCCTGACACTACAGTCAGACTTCTTTGTGACACCTATACTTGCTTCACACAGTCAAGGACAAAGACTGGAATGGTGAAAGCTCAAAAAGTAGTAAGATTCTTATCCACACCTATACTTGCTTCACACAGTCAAGGACAAAGACTGGAATGGTGAAAGCTCAAAAAGTAGTAAGATTCTTATCCAAGTAAAAGTAAAATTATGTTCTACTACAATTTCCAAAGGACAAATATTTATCGAAAATTGCGAAAAAACATCATATAAATCAAAAACATCGGCCATTCTCATATCAACATATTGGAAAATACATATCGGCGATATACATCGACATTTTTTGGAAATGATATAGATATATCAATATTTTAACAATAGCCCTAAGGGGGGGGGGGCGCACGGAAATCAATTTTAAACATGTGGCAGATTTGGTAACAACAAGCTAACGTACAGTGCATTCGAAGATTTTGATTTTTCTTTTCCTAGATGGGAATCGAATGAAATGTTTTCCCTTTTTAAGAAGGGAAGTACCAAGTGTAGAAACTGAAGCCCACCCGTTTCTCATTACACAAGTCAGTCTGGAGTAACAGCTGTGACTAAATGCAGGAGGTCGCAATTATGCAATTATGATATGTGTAAGGCAAGACTGCCCACTGTTAGCGCTGATATTTACGTTGTGCGCTGAGAATGTACTGAGGGAAGGAAACCAGCAAAACACAAATTACATTTTAGCGGTCGTCGAAAATGGACAGCAGCTGAATCGCTTACTCAATAAAATACCATCTGTGCTAGCCGATCACTATAATACCCAAGCGGATAAAATGAAAAGAATTATAACTATTCGTTGGAAAGTCTGACGTGCTGTGCGGCTAAATGTCTAAATAAGACGAGAGAATTTTGAAAGGCTTGTGACTCTCTCAGATGATCATAATGTCGCTACTTGTGGAAGGGGATGCGGCTCCTATAAGAGCGCTGGGGTTCCATACATGCCGCTAGAGGGACTTTCTGGAACATCCACGCGACAACTCAGCTAGCAAGCGCACGCGTGGGCCGTCCACTTCATTCAGTTATGCCGAAAAGAGCAAAGCGACAGCTTACTGAAACCGGAAGGAGTGAAGGGAACGGAAATTCACCCAAGACTGGCACAAGTGTGGGAGAGCACTGCATGTCAGTTCCAAGGACGGACGTCGCTGGCTTGTCTGGAACGCCACACAGTATTACCGAGGCCATTGACCAGCAGGGATGTCCTCATTATTCATGACCGGTGAGTTAGGGTAGGAGCCAATGTCGCAGACGCCGGAATGAGCGTCGGTGGTGTTCACGCCATCATTAAGAACGGACCTAAATTCTGCAAACTGTGCACCCAACAGGTGCGTCGCAGTCTTCAACCAGCCCAGGACTCAGTCGAATAGGAGCCTCCCTTGGACATCTCCAGCGCTGTACCATGGGAGGAAGAGGTCTCTGGAGACGAGTCATGGCGTCACCAACTCGAATCCGAGTCAAAACAGCGTCTTCACTGGTTGCGTGCATGGTCGCCGCCACGAAAAACCTCAAAGGCTGTCCACACAAGTGCGGCAAAGGCTATACTCACTTCTTCTTCGACCAAAATGCCCCCTCTCGAATCGACTTCCTGCAACGTGGGACAACGATGAGTGAGCAACGGTACTCACAAACCTTGACCACCGTTTGCAAAGCGATCAATCTAAACGACCAAGTCGGCTCACTCGAGGTGTCATTTGGCTCAATGACAATGCAGGGTCCCATACAGCCAACGCTGTAAAGCAGCTCTTGCAGACATTCAAACTGGAAGGTGTTCAGTCACCCTTCATAGGGTCCGGACCTGTCTCACTCTGACCACGCTAATTTTTATTAGCTAAAGGAGACTGTCTCATTCAAACGATTTATCTCGGAGGAGGACCTCAAGCAGTGTCCTCGGAACTGGTTCGCACCACAGATCCAGGAATTTTAGAAATGTTTGTCGCAGTGAGACATGTGTCACAACAGTGGTGCGCACTGTTTCTGTTTACAAGTCATTGGCTCGTTTTTTAATGCCCCTCATGTAAGGGAAGAAGATGGAGGAAGTACATAGTATGGTGGATCCAACGAAGAAAAGGTACATTCTGCATAAGATGTGACACCCCACCCATCACTTGCTGGTTTTGGTGTGTGTTCACCCCAGGTAATTGACTAACAGATCAACAGAGAGTGCAAAACTGCCACAACGTCAGATAATGCAAAGAAAGTAATACGGCCCTGTGACTCCTGATTGAACTGCAGTGGCAGTGTTGACATTAATTGATTCAGAATTGATCCCTTTTACTTAAAAAGGGATGCACATTGATGTTATATTCAGCTATTGGTTGAACATAAAATTAATTAAGAAAGTGACTTGGGATTTCAACTACTTGATTGAAAACAGATGTAGTCGATTAGCACAGATTTATTTTAACTCACGACCTTCAATCGTCACATTACATGACTATCCTAACAGGCAGTGGTAATAAATTGAGTTTGCATGCAGTAAAGTGCGATAAATCAAAAGTAATTCTTATCGACTGACCCAGGCCTAATGCGAAGTGCGAGAAGAATTCTACAATACACGCCCATGAAACCCTCGTGGAAACTTTGCCGACACGATCCAACAAATTGATGAGTGGCTGGAGCGGGCGCAATATCACTGAATTCAGCATGGCGGAGCGTCGTCGTTGTGCAGACGTAGGCCGACCATGTGGTGCTGCAAGGCTGTGCTCATCTATTGACTTCCAGCTATCTTGCTCAGTACATAGCTGAACCAAAACTTTCTATCTCCAAGCTCAATTGTTCCCTTTGCTAAGTCCTAAACTGTAGAGATGCTCACTCTCTCTCAGGCAAGGTGAGTAAAGAATGCCACGTTCGCACTGTAGGCAAGCTGGGAATGGAAGACCACTACAGAGACTTCTCCTAGTCTGCTCTTCGTCTTGGTCTCCCCTCCAGGAAAATCACTTACGCCAATTGCAACGCAAGTTGCGTTAATTATGTGTCGCTTCCCAGTGCCGACCATTGCCTGCTCTGGGAAGTGAACAAATTCCCACAAAATTTCGCTTCCTCTCAACTTCTGCTATTTAGCTCCTCCCAGGCCACCCATCAAGGTTAGCGTTTGCACAAACACCAATTTTTCCGGAATTCTGATTCCCAGGAGAGTACTTCAAATTCCTTGGTCCTAAATTCCCATCGGAGGCTGGCGTATTTCATTCTGTCGCTCTTCACCTGATTTTCTTCAGACTCTGCAGACTGTGAATTCAGCGTGAAGTTGCTATAGTCATGAACATGCATATTTTGACCCCTGTTGACTGCTCCACCATAGCTTGGCGCGGCTTTCTCCCATGTTTCACTGAAAACGGGATGACAGACATTTATCAACAGACGTACAAGTTCTCTGTCTGCTTCCCGGTACACCAGCATGGGGTCAACCACCCACTCACTGTCACTTATCTTAAGGCAGCTGGAGGCCGTACCCCGTTACCGCTTTCTCAGAGCTTGAGCCGCCCTAAGCTGCCCTTCGCCGCTCCCCCGACAGCCATTTTCAGCTCTGAATACTTCCCTGGGGTAAACTAGCCTCTAGTAAATCAATGTGTTTGCACAAAGTTTTCATGTTGTGTGAATTACTTTAAAACCTTCACCCGACATTAATTATTCCAATACATCCATACTATACCCTCTACAAGATGCATTGTGCCTTGTCAGTAATTTTTGTTCAGCCCTACTGTTCGCTCAATGTGAGTTAGGTGATCTTTAATAACTTCATGTAAGGGGCATAGTTCTTGCCATCTTACAAAGAAAACAGCTGTGAATATCCAAATATATGAATCTTGAGACCAGTAAAAGAGTAACGCAAAATGTTCAGCTCAGACATCTGTGTAGACCTGAAAGAAAGACAGCAAAGTTGACGGAAATATAACGTTTAGTAGCCTTTGAAATACTGAGTTAAAGGATACTGTTGAAGGTCAAATGGATTGGTCGAGAAGGGAACGGAGACGTCCTGCAACGACTCAACGACAAAAAATCCCTGAGAATACACAATGAATTGGAAAAGTAGGATATTATGTGCCATATTAAAATATGTGTTCTTGCTGGATACTTTAATTACTATTCGGTGAAACGAAAGAAACATAGAGTTAGGCCTGCATGTAAGTTCACAAAACACTCTTTGGATGACGTAAAATGTTAAAATGGGAGGGTAGTTGGCAAACGATGTTCTGCATCATACCAAACATTTGGTCGATCGTCATAGCAACAGTCGTAGTTTACGCCGCTCGCTGTTGAGACGCCAAAACGTGATCACTCTTCCTTTCTTCACACATTTCCGTACACTCTACTCAGATAACAGATGCCAGTTTCATTGTTGTGATTTCACTCTGAAGACTGGTTTGAGGCAGGTCTCCGCGCTAGTCTTCCCCGAGTAAATCGATTCATCGCTGCACAACTACTGCAGCGGAAATCCACTTTGAACCTGCTTATTGTAGTCAAACATTTCCCCTCTACTATTTTTGTCCACCTACATTTTCCTCTATTACCACTCAATATGCCTCAGGAAATGTAAAGTTGCACCATAACATTCCTTCTTCCCCAGTTCGACTGGTGTCTCCTCATTATTTGTCCGAACTACCCTTCCATTCTTCAGTATTCTTCTGTTATACCATATTTTGAAAGCTTCTGTTCTCTCCTTGTCTGAACTGCTTGTCGTCCACGTTTAACCTCCGTAGTCCAGACAAATTTTTTCAGAAGAGACTTCCTACTTTCAATTTTATATTAGATGTTAACAAATTAATTGTTTTCAGAAATGCTATTCTAGCTATTCCTCTCTGCTTCATCTATCGTTAGTTATTTCGCTGCTCAAATAGCAAAACTGTTTTAGTGCTAGTGTCGGATTTCCCAACGTATTTAGAATCGCCTTGTGTAATTCGATTACATTCCATTAACCTAGGTTGACCTTGGCTGATGTTCATCTTACACCATTCTGACGAACTGCTCTTGCAAGTCCTTCAGCGTCTCTGACAGACCTACCATTGCATCAGCGGACTTCGAAACTTTAACTTCTTCCCTTGCACTTTAAATGCCTTTCCAAATTTCGTCTATGTTTCCCTAAAAGCTTGCTCAATGCAAAGATTGAATAACATCGGCAAACAGCAGCAGGATCCGGTAAGGCTAATGCAGAAGTTGGCAAATGTAGCGAATTAAAGTTATAAAAACTGTGGCTGTTGGATTTATTAAAGGAATTTTGGAAATGGGGAATGATACCCGATTGGCGAGAGTAATATCACTCAAAAAAGAAAAAAAAGAAAAGAAAACTGAAAATTACAGAGGAACACCGGCTATAAATTATATACACCAATAATTAGTAACAATGGAAAGAATAGCTGACGCCCACCTACTAAAGGAACAGACTGGTCAGAAAAGAGACGAGAACGTCATTTTGAGACTAATTTTACATTTTTAGACTACAAATATAGTGATACTGTGGAATGTATTGGAAAGACGAGGTTATCCGAAACATTTAATACAAGTGTTAAAAAGTTGCTACTTCGGTAACAAAGTTTTTAATAATGCAGGCAAAGAGAAAACAGGAACAATAACAATTAGCAAAGGAGTACAAGTGAGCAGTCTCTGAACTACTTTCTTCAATGTTAAGGCAGGAGTGGTTGCAAGCCGATGACTATCATACAGATGAAATGGAAAGTGCGATGTGTTGTATGGCTAAATGTTTCATTTCCGCAAGTGAATTTTGAGAGCCTTGTGACTTTCTATCAAAGAACCGTAATGTCATTTGTTGCGGAAGAAGGTGCTGATAATGATGTTTGGTTCGTAGGGCCGTCAGCAGCGCCCGTACAAAGTCCCAAATTTTACACATTCCACTCTATCCACTGTCACGAATGATGACGAAGATCAAATAGTGAGGACAACACAAACACCCAGGGAAGAGAAAAATACCCAATCCGGCCGGAAATCGAACCCGGGACCCCGTGATCCAGAGGCAGCAACGCCAGCCACGAGACCACGAGCTGCTGAGCTGTCCCTGTAAGAGCTCAGAGTTCCCCCACTATCCGCTAGAGGGACACGGGCACACACCCATGTGATGACTCAGCTACTACACAGGGTTCGACCCCCCACTTCATTCAATCATTCTGAAAAGAAGGAAATGGAGGATTCGAAACAAGAACAAAGGGATCTTTTGCGTTTCCTGGCGGCATGCACTGACGAAATTCTTAGACAGTCGAAACAAGAACATAACCCGGTAATGAAATTAATTCCTAGAAACACAAAAATCAAGTGGCTCCAAGCACTATGGGACTTAACACCTGAGGTCATCAGTCACCTAGAACTTAGAACTACTTAAAGCTAACTAACCTAACGACATCACACACATCCATGCCCGAGGCAGGATTCGAACCTGCGACAGTAGCAGCAGCGCGGTTCCGGACTGAAGCGCCTAGCACCGCTCGGCCACAGCTGCCGGCTCCCTAGAAACACACATATAATTTCCGCACTCTTTGATGATGACGAAATAATTTAACAAAACACAACCGATGATTTACAATTTGCTCTAATCACTTGTATTTAGTAGGCAAACTCTATAGGTTGAAAAGAAAACTACAGTTGTGTCTTTCGAAGGAAGACACCTAGTACGTTCTAAAAAAATGGTAAATGGAAAGCAGTTGAATAGGTATCTCAGTTTCAGTTGTTAGGTTTTGATGAAATTGTGAATGTGATGGAGACATCTGTAAAAAGTTACACGAGTTTCAAAAGGTATGTGGCACTATACATAGACCATCGGTCAATAAAACCAGCACAGACACAAAGCTAAAATTCTACAAAGCAATGGCGATGCCTGTCCTCACGCACAGGAGAGAGACCTGAACAATAACTGAGAAAAACCAAAACAGGATACAGTGGGATGAAATGATTTTTTTTAAGGAGAACTTTGAGGTTCACCGATGACATTGTAATTCTGTCAGACACAGCAAAGGACCTGGAAGAGCAGCTGAACGGAATGGACAGTGTCTTGAAAGGAGGATATAAGATGAACATCAAGAAAAGCAAAACGAGGATAAGGGAATGTAGCCGAATTAAGTCGGGTGATGCTGAGGGAATTAGATTAGGAAATGAGACACGTACAGTAGTAAAGGAATTTTTCTATTTGGGGAGCAAAATAACTGATGATGGTCGAAGTAGGGAGGATATAAAGTATAGACTGGCAATGGCAAGGAAAGCGTTTCTCAAGAAGACAAATTGCTTAACATCGAGTATAGATTTAAGTGTCAGAAATTCGTTTCTGAAAGTATTTGTATGGAGTGTAGCCATGTATAGAAGTGAAACGTGGAAGATAAAGAGTTTAGACAAAAATAGAATAGAAGCTTTCGAAATGTGGTGCTACAGAAGAATGCTGAAGGTTAGATGGGTAGATCACATAACTAATGAGGGGGTATTGAATAGTATTAGGGAGAAGAGAAATTTGTGGCTCAACTTGACTAGAAGAAGGGATCGCTTGGTAGGACATATTTTAAGGCATCAAGGGATCACCAATTTAGTATTGGAGGGCAGCGCGGAGGGTAAAAGTCGTAGAGGGGGATCGAGTGATGAATACACTAAACATATTCAGAAGAATGTAGGTTGCAGTAGAAGAAGCTTGCACAGGATAGAGTTGCATGGAGAGCTGCATCAAACCAGTCTCTGGACTGAAGACCACAACAACAAGAAGAACAAAAGGATGTTCTTCGAGAGATCAAATAAAGAATCCTAAAGTAAGTAAAGAACTGAATATATTCTCCATTGATGAAAGAATAGAATACTGGATACTAAAATGGAAGAAGCATATTCAAAAAATGGGGACAGAGAGAACAGTAAATGATTATAGATCTAAACAAAAGATAAATACGGGGAGATCGACGGAAATGTATATTTTGTGAAAGCAGAACAGCATATGAGGCTGTTGCTTGAAGTGAAGAAGAAGAAGAAGGACACTGAGAACAGGCTACAACCCGGTCTCACTTCTCAACTACTGCTTCTCTTTCACGCTCCTACGATTCTTAGAAATGGAGCGTGGTTTCCGCAAAACTTATAGACAACTTATCGTTCCCTATGTTTTATTCCCGCTACCTTCGTAATACGGGGGAACGTATCCCACGACAAAATGCGTTACAAGTTCATTAGATATCTAGAGTGACTACTATAAAGAAGAGCGCAGCAAAAGCGGGCAGGCCGGGCTATTATATTCGTACGAGTGGCTGGCTGCGCCGGCGGCAGCTGAGACCGCTAAAAATACGGGGCGTGCAGGCAGTCGATATGCGCCTCAGCGCACCCACGGCGGTGCCCGCTATCGATTGCGATGGACGGCGGGCGGCGCGGCGTCGTGTTCCGGCACTGTGTCCACGCCTCCACCTGCTGCTGCCGCGGCAGCCGAGTGGCCGCCGAGGGCTTCCTGCAGCCACCCGCGTGGCCCACGGGCGCACGCCAGAGCTTCCGCCACCTCTACAGACAACTCTCCGGCTATACTCGAGGAATCCACACACACCTGTTAGTCAATGACGTGGAATGCGTCCACCCTTCGCCATTGTAACGGATCTAGCTCTGCTGGGACACTTTCTATGAATGAGGGGTCTGAATATCTGGCCTATGTCTACGTGGATACTCTGCAAATCACACTTAATGGCGTAATCTGTCACCAGCACACTTTGCGAGGTGCCGGGGCTAGTAGTGTATTTAACACTAAATTCTTCTAGAATCTTCGTATGGAAATGATGCCTGAGCTCCCCCTTTTCTAACTCCGACTTTTGCTGTTGCACATGGATTAAGAAGAAATGCGAACTGACTGTAATCGACCCTGCAAGTGGAGTAGAAAAGAGTTTGGCACCTGCAATAATTTAATTTGATAGAAATTAATTTGATAAAGGAAAGTTTCACTAACGTAGTGAGAAATGAAAGGGTTGCCTTACCGATCCACAGAATGAAAGTTCTGTCCAAAATAACAATTAGATTTATTATGACTAAACTCAAAATAATAAACAAATCACATGAAACATTTAAAATACATCAAATTGGATACTCAAATAAAGGCTGTGAAGATGAAGTTGTCCATAAACTAGATTGTGACATTTATGACCAAATGGTATGTGGCGCCAAAATTCCTTGCAACTCAAATCTTAAGAGAAACACCCAGCCAACCCAACATTAATTGCTGCTACAGTAGTGAGAACTCAGACAATGAACACCCACGACAAAACCACGTTAGAAAAGACGGGAACAGGCGCGCTCTGCTGAGCTCTGATTGTCATATAGCAAAATTCCATGATTTGCCGGTGCTGCAGACATACATTACCAAGCTGTCTTCTTAACTGCAAGGTCACAATCTGGCATACCTGAGGCGATGGCTGGTTGCTTCGGCGCCCCGTCGTGGTGATGATAATGTCGCGAGTATAGCCCGAAATAAATTCTCCTGGTATGGTTGTTACAGACTAAAGACTTCCTAGCAACACAAATACGCCTCTGAGGGAGACGAAGAAGGCTCGCTAAACAATCACTGACGGTACAGTGAGCGATTTTAACAAGCGAAGTCACACAGTAACTCCGATACAGTCAACTTTAGCGAAAACTGCTCAAGACGGACAACATAGGCTGCTTGTACACAGAATGCTCAATTGCCAACTGTACTCGGAAAGTTACGTTGAAGTCGAAACTTCAGAAACTTCGTCAAACAGTTACAATTAAATGAAAGTATGTTAGACAGCCAACGGAAGGCAGGTTGTCCAGACCAGCGAGAGCTCCATCTTGTAACCTACTCCGGCCGAAAGGCGAGAGCCGACTCTCTCAAGAGCACCCGTACAAGCCGAAGACAGAACATTCCCGCCCCCACGACAGTGTCCGTGGTTAAAGGTTCCAAACAGCAACTCGATAACTGGCGGAAAATTCCACTCTATTGCCGACGCACTACTGTTCCACCAATGGAGATACTTGGCGCCAATTCCTGCGCCGATTTTGGTTCGTCACGGAGCTATCCCCTGAGCAAGCCAATCACAGTTATGATTTTGCAGAAAACGCGGGAATTTGCCCGCCGAGACTGCCTGGGAACACAAGTCATTCCCACGCCTCGCTGGTAGCCCGCCAGAAAGTGTTTTCACTAAGTTTATGCGAAGTAACGGAATATCTAGCCCAGCCGCTCCTTCAGGCCCCTGTGGGCGTTTCGCCTCCGCTCTTATGACAATGTCGGCGTCTGGAAAGCATCCACTCGACTCCCTCACACCCATTGACTTAACCCTTTCAAGATCAGCAGTACCCACCTGTCGCCGGACCACCCGGTTGACGAGAGACGCTGCGTGGCAAGACCGTGTGTGAAGAAACAGCAACTTTTCACCGCATGCAATTACAGAGGAAAATCGAATTACTCAGAGTAAGATAGAAATATGAGAGGGACTCATGCCACCTCTCAACTTGTTGGCAAGGATGAAGCGCGAAGTTCGATTTCTAGGAGCCGGGTCAAGCGCGCCTATCACGAGAGAGGCCAGAGACACATCCACAAACGACACACCGCCAACGCCCGCTCGACAGCATGTATTTAGGCCGCCGCCATTTGGCTGAGGGCCTCATTCAGTCATCCAGTTTGGCGTCTGTTAGTTCACTCACAGAGCAGGTTTAATGCATTACACCCTACGACAGTACATAGCGACCACCTTACTGGCTATAGTGGCACTACTGTATTGTATGATTATATGATAGCAGAACAAACAATGAAGCAGTTACTTCTGTAAAATATCTGGGAGTATGCGCACGGAACGATTTGAAGTGGAATGAAATTAATTATTGGTAAGGCAGGTGCCAGGTTGAGATTCATTGGGAGAGTCCTTAGAAAATGTAGTCCATCAACAAAGGAGGTAGCTTACAAAACACTCGTTCCACCTATACTTGAGCATTGCTCATCAGTGTGGGATCCGTACCCTGTCGGATTGACAGAGGAGATAGAGAAGATCCAAAGAAGAGCGGTGCGTTTCGTCACAGGGTTACTTGGTAAGCGTGATAGCGTTACGGAGATGTTTTGCAAACTCAAGTGGCAGACTCTGCAAGAGAGGCGCTTTGCATCGCGGTGTAGCTTGCTGTCCAGGTTTCGAGAGAGGGTGCGTTTCTGGACGAGGTATCGAATATATTGCTTCCCTCTACTTATACCTCCCGAGGAGATCACGAATGTAGAATTAGAGAGATTCGAGCGCGCACGGAGGCTTTCCGGCAGTCGTTCATCACGCGAACCATACGCGACTGGAACAGGGAAGGGAGGTAATGACAGTGGCACGTAAAGTGCCCTCCGCCTCACACAGTTGGCTGGCTTGCGGTGTATTAATGTAGATGTAGGACCAGAATTGCATTTTACACCAGTCTGCAGAAGGACTACTACCGCTGAATTTGTAACACAACACATGGACTCTATTCAAGATAAGTAAATGTTTCATGTAAATAAAGACCCATATTAACCCACACGTGCATTTGTATTCTACAAAGAGGGTACCGGCCACCCATAACAACATTGCCTCTACACTTAAGTGCCTGGCAGAGAGTTCATCGAAGCACCTTCACAATAATTTCTGTTATTCCAATCTCGAACAGAGTGTGGAAACAAATGAAGACCTATGTCTTTCCGTGTGAGCTCTGATTTCCCCTATTTTATTATGATGATCGTTTTTCCCTATTTAGCTCGGCGTCAACAAAATACTTTCGCGTTCGGAGGAAAACGCTGGTGATTGAAATTTCTTGAGCAGTTTCCGCCGCAACGAAAAACGCCTTCGTTTCAGTGATGTCCACCTCAAATACCGTATCATATCCGTGACACTCTCTCGCCTATTCAGCGATAACACAAAACGTGCTGTCCTTCTTTGAACTTTGTCGATGTAGTCTGTTAATCTTATCTGATAAGTATCCCAGGCTGCGAAGCAGTAGTCCAAAAGATGATGGACAAGCATACTGCAGGCAGCCTCTTTAGTAGGTCTGCTACATTTTCCAGGTGTTCTGCCGATAAAACGCAGTCTTTGGTTTGCCTTCGCCACACATTTTCTATGTTTTCCTTCAAATTTAGATTGTTCATAATTGTAATTCCCAGGTATTTAGTTGAATTTACAGCCTTTAGATTTGACTGGTTTATCGTGTTACCAATGATTAACAGATATTTTTAAGCACTCGTGTCCATGACCTCAAACTTTCCATAATTTAGGGCCAACTGTCAATTTTTGCACCATGCAGATCTATTTTCTGAATCGTTTTGCAATTTCTTTCTAGACGGAAAAAGACAGCATCATCTGCAAAAAACCTAAGACGCCTGCTCAGATTATCTCCTTAATCGTTTATATAGATAAGGACCAGCAGAGGACCCATAAGACTACCTAGGGGAGCGCCAGAAATCACTTCTCTTTTACTTGATGACTTTCCGTGAATTACTACGAACTGTAACCTCTCTGACAGGAAATCACGAATCCAGTCGAGTAACTGAGCTGATATTGCATAAGCACACAGTTTCACTATAAACCATTTCTGCAGCACAGTGTTAAAAACCTTCTGCAGATCTTGAAATCAATTTGAAATTTCTTTTGAATAGCACTCAACATTCCGTATTTTGTAAATCCATGTTAACTGTGTCTCAATAGACAATTCTCTTCGAAACAGAACAGAATATCTGAGTAAATATGGCAGCAATTCTTCGACAGGGGTCGAAACCAGAAAACGATTTTGGACGGTGATGTCTGGAGCGAAGTCGACGTCCAGACTCATTCCGAAGTATTTCATTGGTTTCAGGTCGGGGTTTTGGGCAGGCCAGTCCATTCCACGAGTATCATTCTCAACAGGCCGTTGCCCCACAGAAGGTGCTTAATGACAGCGTGCATTGGCATGCTGATCATAGTCTCCGAAATGTTCCTCTACTACACGCGGTACAAAATTCTGTACGTATTTTCCGCATTTAGCCGTTGATTAAGCGAAGTAAGGGAATCATACGCTACACCCAGGCGCGCTTGACATATGCGTTTCAAGTTAGCAGCGAAACGGGCTAAACAAGTGAAGAACGAGAAGCGCGATGCGCCGGACGTTGGACGTGAACCAATCCAAGCGTGGGGATCGCTGCCAGTCGTGACGTCAGAGCTCCCGCGTTGCCGCCTATTTTGGTGTCAACAAAAACAATGTGCGCTGTGGTCATTTCCACTGTGTGCTTGCCTTGTGCTGTGCTTTGTTTCACTGTGCTTCAGAAAATTCTGACACTCGAAAGAACTTCGTTCGCCTGGTGGCAATTTTTTGCCGCTACACAGCAAGGCATTGAAGTTAACTGCAGAGAACTCGTGAGTCTTGTGAGCAGTGATCATGGAAAGCAATCTGTTACTGCAGATAAAGTTGTCGAAGAAACACCAGAAGTTCTCGGAGTTAGTGGAAGAACAGTATTAATCAAGGGACTATTACTGCAAAAGTTGAAAGAAGAAGACGTGAGCCGTAACATTTCCAAGCCGTCTGGATCAGATAATATATTTTCAGCGACTCCTGGAAATAAGAAAAAGCACCCTCTGCCACCGACTTGGATTCTTTCAAAAGTGGCGCAATTTGCAGGCATATTCATGCTTACTACAGCAGAATAGAGAATCCCACGGTAGCAAAGCTACTAGTATCGTTAAAAGAAAATGAAGTTTCCAAGGGTAGCAAAATGTCACTAAGAACTTGCTGAAAAGTACGGATTTCCGTTGCAATGCGAAAGACGAACGCAAAGTCCTGTGAGGAAGGGTCCATACTGTTACAGCTCGAAGTATATTGCTGCAGAAAATTGTGGGCGAAGAGATTCCAATTGTGTTTGTGAGACGACCGTGAAGAAGTTTTTGGCGCTGATTCCGACTACAGTGATGATAGGAAGCTGAGTGGATTTGCGCCATTGTCGCCATAAAATGGTGAGTGAAAAGCTACGAATATCGATGATTTATTGCATCATAGAGCGAGAAATTACAATTTCGGTTATTACCTAATTTGTAAGCTATGTACCGTATTGTTTTCATATTATTGGTAATCATCAAATGCGTATTTTCTGTATTTCTTTGTTCCATTATTGAAAACGTGTGATTAGTTACGATTACATATACGTTATTATGCGGCTGTTTATTTGCTGTCGTTGTGATACCAAGTCGAAAACCAATTCTTACACAGGGTGGTCAATTGATCGTGATCCGGGCCAAATATCTCATGAAATAAGCGTCAAACGAAACTTGTCTAGCTTGAAGGGGGAAACCAGATGGCGCTATGGCTGGCCCGCAAGATGGCGCTGCCGTAGGCCAAACAGATATCAACTCCGTTTTTTAAAATAGAAACCCCATATTTATTACATATTCCTGTAGTACGTAAAGAAATATGAATATTTTAGTTGGACCACTTTTTTCGCTTTGTGATAGATGGCGTTGTAATAGTAACAAACATATGGCTCACAACTGTAGACAAACAGTTGCTAACAGATAGGTTTTTTAAATTAAAATACAGAACGTAGGTACGTTTGACCATTTTATTTTTGTTCCAATGTGATACATGTACCTTTATGAATTTATCATTTCTGAGAACGCATGCTGTTACAGCGTGATTACCTGTAAATACCACATTAATGCAATAAATGCTCAAAATGATGTCCGTCAACCTCAATGCATTTGGCAATACATGTAACGACATTCCTCTCAACAGCGAGTAGTTCGCCTTCGGTGATGTTCGCACATGCATTGACAATACGCTGACGCATGCTATCAGGCGTTGTCGGTGGATCACGATAGCTAATATCCTTCAACTTTGCCCACAGAAAGCAATCTGGGGACCTCAGACCCTGTGAACATGCGGGCCATGGTATGGTGCTTCGACGATCAATCCACCCCTCATGAAATATGCCGTTCAGTACCGCTTCAACCGCACGCGAGCTATGTTCTGGACATCCATCATGTTGGAAGTACATCGCCATTCTGTCATGCAGTAAACATGTTGTAGTAACATCGGTAGAACATTACGTAAGAAATCAGCATACATTGCATCATTTAGATTGCCATCGATAAAATGGGGACCAATTATCCTTCCTCCCATAATGCCGCACCACACTTTAACCCGCCAAGGTCGCTGATGTTCCACCTGTCGCAGCCATCGTACTACACGAATATGTAATGAAAATGGGGGTTCCTATTTAAAAATACGCAGTTGATATCTGCTTGACCTATGGCAGCGCCATGTAGCGGTCCAACCATAACGCCATCTGGTTTCCTCCTTCAAGCTAGACGAGTTTTGTTCTTTGTAATTTTTTCGTGTGATACTTATTTCGTGAGATATTTGGCCCGGTCACTACCAACGGACCACCCTGTATATTTCTAGACTTCCGGAAAGCATTTGACACGCTGTTCCAATGCAGGTTGTTAACGAAGGCACGAGCACATGGGATAGGTTCACAGATATTTGAGTGGCTCGAAGACTTCTTAAATAATAGAAATCAGTACGTTGTCCTCGACGGCGAGTGTTCATAGGATACCAGGGTATCGTTAGGAGTCCCACAGGGAAGTGTGATACGACCGCTGTTGTTTTCTATATACATAAATATTTTTTTCTGACAGGTTGGTCAGCTATCTATTATTGTTTGCTGATGATGCCGTGGTGTACGGTAAGGTGTCGACTTTGGGTGACTGTAGGAAGATGCAAGACGACTTAGACAAAATTCCCAATTGTTGTCACAAATAGCAGCTAGCCCTAAGTATGGAAAAACGTAGGTTAACGCGGATGAGTAGGAAGATCAAACCTGTAATGTTCGGATACAGTGTTATTAGTGTCCTGCTTGACATAGTCAAGTCGTTTAAGTAATTTTGCAAAGCAGTATAAGAGTGAACGAGCACGTGAGAACTGTGGTCGAGAAGGCGAATGGTCGACTTCGGTTTATTGGGAGAATTAGGAAAGAGTGGTTCAACCGTGAAGGAAACCGCATATAGGACGCTGGTGCGACCTATTCCTGAATACTGCTCGAGTGTTGGGATTCGTACCAGGTCGAACTGAATGAAGACATCGAAGCAACTCAGTGGCAGGTTGCTAGATTTCGAACCAGTAAGTTCAAACAATACGTAAGTGTTACCGAGATGCTTGTGGAACAGAAATGGGAATGCCTGGGTGGAAGGCGAGAAAGACTATTGAGAAAATTTAGAGAACTACGTCTGAAGCTGACTGGCGAACCATTCTACTGGGGCCAACAAATGCACGTAAGGACCTTGAAGGTAAGATACGAGAAATTAGGTCTCATATGAAGGCATGTAGGCAGTGGTTTTTCCCTAGCTATGTTTGCGAGTGGAAAAGGAAACGAAATGACGAGCAGTCGTTCACGGCACTTTCCATCACACACTGTACGGTGGTTTGTGGAGTATCTATGTAGTTGTAGATGTAGATTACTCGACAGTCCATGCTCAACTTCAGTACATGAGGCTGCCTGGTTTTTGTTTAGTTTTGGTTGTTGCTTCACGTTTCCACCTCACGATCGACTTGGGCTGCTTTGAAAAGGATTAAATGTCCCTGATGGATATGTTACTCAGGTGACTAGTCCACGTCACTGAACTCTCATGACCGCTTTCTACTGTTACTGCTTAGATTCTCACGAGACAATAGCGCCCACGTCCTTTTATAGTGGCGGTTCCCTCTCTTGTGCCATCTAGTGGTGTATTCCGCATTACGTACGGCTGTAGCGAGAGCTTTGATCAGATAGCATAGTTTCCCCGGAGAAGCGAGAAATAACAGCGTTTACAGCAAAAAATCAAATTTATCAGAAAAAGAAGTTAATTGCATTAAAAATGTGATAGTCACGGTGAATAAACTCTACATTTCACAGATCCTCAACATCTGTTGTACATTCAATCCTAAATATCTAGTATCAACGTTGTAAAGGTTCTTAAGCTGAGTAGTTTGAGTTAACAGACTACAGCTATTAAATTAGTATTTAGTTTTTCACTGACGCAAATCATATAAACGTTACAGCAATAACTCCAGTGACTTGGAAAGAGATTCTAAAATGAACATCAACAAAAATAAAACAATTGTAACGGGACGTATTCGAATTAAATCAAGCGATGGTGAGAGGATTAGATTAGGCAATGCACGCATGGCGTCTTCCTCCATTGGTGATACATTGGAGTTTGAGTGTATACTGCGAGGGGATTCACTGTCCTCCCCTTATTTCCACTCACAATAATTGGATGGAACAAATTATATTTTATAAGTGTTTATTAGAATGAACTTTACAACGTACACATGCAGGGCGCCAGACAGGTAATGAAATACGAGACACTTAAAGCAGCAGATACGTTTTGCTATTTGGGCAGCTAAGTAACTGATGACGGCCGTTGTGCGGAGTATATACACTGATTCGCCAAACAAACTGGTATAGGCATGCGTATTCAAATACAGAGATATGCAAACAGGCAGAATACGGCGCTGAGGTCGGCAACGCCTATGCAAGACAAAAATGTCTGGCGCAGTTGTTAGTTCGGTTGCTGCTGCTACAGTGGCAGGTTATCAAGATTTAAGTGAGTTTGGACGCGGTATTATAGTCGGCGTACGAGCGATGGGACACAGCATTTCTGACGTACCGATGAAGTCGTGATCTTCCCATACAACCATTTTGCGAGTGTACCATGAATATCGGGAATGCGGTAAACATCAAATCCCCGACATCGATGCGACCGGAAAAGGATCCTGCAAGAACGGGACCAACGGCGACTGAAGAGAATCGTTCAACGTGACAGAAGTGCAACCCTTCTGCAGATTGTTGGAGATTTCAATTCTGGGCTATCAACAAGTGCCAGCGTTCGAACCATCCAACGAAACATCATCGATATGGGCTTTCGGGGCCAACGTCCACTCGTGTACCCTTGATGACTGCACGACTCAAAGCTTCACGCCTCTCCTGGGCCTATTAACACTGACATGGACTGTTGATAACTGGAAAGATCTTGCCTGGTCGTACGAGTCTCGTTTCAAATTCTGTCGAGCGGATGGACGTGTACGGGTATGGAGACAACCTCATGAAGCCATGGACCCTGCTTGTCACCGTGGGACAGTTCAAGCTGTCGGAGGCTCTGTAATGGTGTGGGGCGAGTGCAGTTCGAGTGATAGGGGGCCCCTGATACGTCTAGATACGACTCTGACGACACAGACGTAACCATCACCTGCATCTATTCATATCCATTGTGCAATTCCAGCAGGACAAAGCGACACCTAATACGTCCAGAAGTGCTACAGAGTGACTCCAGGAACACTCTTCTGAGTTTAAACACTTCCACTGGCTACCAAACTCCCGAGACAAAAACATTATTGAGCATATCTGGGATGTTTTGCAACATGCTGTTCAGAAGAGATCTCCACCCCCTCGTACTCTTACGGATTTATGGGCAGCCCTGCAGTATTCATGGTGTTAGTTCCCTCCAGCACTACTCAGACGTTATTCGAGTTCAGGAATGAACATGAGGAACTTATTAACATCTAATATCAGTTTAAGTGTTAGTAAATTATTTCTCAAGCTCTGTGTCAGGAGTATAGCCTTGTACGGAAGTGAAACGTAGTGATTGCTTATTTTCAGTTGTGGTGTTTTGCAAGAATGTTGAAGATTAGATGGAATAATTAATGAAAACGTATTCTCTTGAATTGAGAAAAAATTATGGCACAATTTCTACATCTACATCTACATCTATACTCCGCGAGCCACCTTACGGTGTGTGGCGGAGGGTACTTATTGTACCACTATCTGATCCCCCCTTCCCTGTTCCATTCACGAATTGTGCGTGGGAAGAACGACTGCTTGTAAGTCTCCGTATTTGCTCTAATTTCTCGGATCTTTTCGTTGTGATCATTACGCGAGATATATGTGGGCGGTAGTAATATGTTGCCCATCTCTTCCCGGAATGTGCTCTCTCGTAATTTCGATAATAAACCTCTCCGTATTGCGTAACGCCTTTCTTGAAGTGTCCGCCACTGGAGCTTGTTCAGCATCTCCGTAACGCTCTCGCGCTGACTAAATGTCCCCATGACGAATCGCGCTGCTTTTCGCTGGATCATGTCTATCTCTTCTATTAATCCAACCTGGTAAGGGTCCCATACTGATGAGCAATACTCAAGAATCGGACGAACAAGCGTTTTGTAAGCTACTTCTTTCGTCGATGAGTCACATTTTCTTAGAATTCTTCCTATGAATCTCAACCTGGCGCCTGCTTTTCCCACTATTTGTTTTATGTGATCATTCCACTTCAGATCGCTCCGGATAGTAACTCCTAAGTATTTTACGGTCGTTACCGCTTCCAATGATTTACCACCTATGGCATAATCGTACTGGAATGGATTTCTGCCCCTATGTATGCGCATTATATTACATTTATCTACGTTTAGGGAAAGCTGCCAGCTGTCGCACCATGCATTAATCCTCTGCAGGTCCTCCTGGAGTACGTACGAGTCTTCTGATGTTGCTACTTTCTTGTAGACAACCGTGTCATCTGCAAATAGCCTCACGGAGCTACCGATGTTGTCAACTAAGTCATTTATGTATATTGTAAACAATAAAGGTCCTATCACGCTTCCCTGCGGTACTCCCGAAATTACCTCTACATCTGCAGATTTTGAACCGTTAAGAATGACATGTTGTGTTCTTTCTTCTAGGAAATCCTGAATCCAATCACAAACCTGGTCCGATATTCCGTAACCTCGTATTTTTTTCACTAAACGTAAGTGCGGAACCGTATCAAATGCCTTCCTGAAGTCCAGGAATACGGCATCAATCTGCTCGCCAGTGTCTACGGCACTGTGAATTTCTTGGGCAAATAGGGCGAGCTGAGTTTCACATGATCTCTGTTTGCGGAATCCATGTTGGTTATAATGAAGGAGATTTGTATTATCTAAGAACGTCATAATACGAGAACACAAAACATGTTCCATTATTCTACAACAGATTGACGTAAGCGAAATAGGCCTATAATTATTCGCATCTGATTTATGACCCTTCTTGAAAATGGGAACGACCTGCGCTTTCTTCCAGTCGCTAGGTACTTTACGTTCTTCCAGCGATCTACGATAAATTGCTGATAGAAAGGGGGCAAGTTCTTTAGCATAATCACTGTAGAATCTTAAGGGTATCTCGTCTGGTCCGGATGCTTTTCCGCTACTAAGTGATAGCAGTTGTTTTTCAATTCCGATATCGTTTATTTCAATATTTTCCATTTTGGCGTCCGTGCGACGGCTGAAGTCAGGGACCGTGTTACGATTTTCCGCAGTGAAACAGTTTCGGAACACTGAATTCAGTATTTCTGCCTTTCTTCGGTCGTCCTCTGTTTCGGTGCCATCGTGGTCAACGAGTGACTGAATAGGGGATTTAGATCCGCTTACCGATTTTACATATGACCAAAACTTTTTAGGGTTCTTGTTTAGATTGTTTGCCAATGTTTTATGTTCGAATTCGTTGAATGCTTCTCTCATTGCTCTCTTTACGCTCTTTTTCGCTTCGTTCAGCTTTTCCTTATCAGCTATGATTCGACTACTCTTAAACCTATGATGAAGCTTTCTTTGTTTCCGTAGTACCTTTCGTACATGATTGTTATACCACGGTGGATCTTTCCCCTCGCTTTGGACCTTAGTCGGTACGAACTTATCTAAGGCGTACTGGACGATGTTTCTGAATTTTTTCCATTTTTGTTCCACATCCTCTTCCTCAGAAATGAACGTTTGATGGTGGTCACTCAGATATTCTGCGATTTGTGCCCTATCACTCTTGTTAAGCAAATATATTTTCCTTCCTTTCTTGGCATTTCTTATTACACTTGTAGTCATTGATGCAACCACTGACTTATGATCACTGATACCCTCTTCTACATTCACGGAGTCGAAAAGTTCCGGTCTATTTGTTGCTATGAGGTCTAAAACGAGAGAAGTGGTCTATTGAAAGGACCCATCATCAGACGCCATGAAATTTTCAATTTGTTAATGGTAGGAAGTGTAGGAAGCGAAAATTTTAGAGTAAGGTGAAGAGATGAATACGCTAAGCAAGTTCAGATGGATGTCGATAAGCAGAGACGAAGAAGTATGCACAGGATGGGATAGCGTGAAGAGCCATACCAAACCAGCCTTCGGACTGAAGACCACAGCATCAACAACTCTAGTGTGTGTGAATTGCTAAGGGACCAAATTGTTTATGTTATCCGTCCATAGACTTACACACTACTTAAACTAACTTAAACTATCTTATGCACACCCATGCCCGAGGGAGGACTCGAACCTCCGGCGAGAGGGCCCGCGCAGTCAGTGACATGGCGCCCCTAACCGCGCTGCCCCTCCACTCCACTGTAGTACATGTGTTCAGTAGTCCCCTACGCTGCAGCTAAGCCATGTTGTGGCACATTTCGATCCCGTGTCCCATTGTCCGAGCTATACAACCTGATTTCTTATGACCATTGATATGAAGTCTACTCCAGCTGGTCTGTTTTTGTATAGAGTCAACTCCCAGAAACGCCGTTGTCCCCACTAAATAAATTTTCTACCAACGTGCTACTTATGGGAGGTCATTCGTTTACTGACTCGCATTCACTCTCTCTCAGTCATCCTACATAGTTAGACCCAGCCTTCAAATGTTGATGTTGTGGTCTTCAGTCCTGAGACTGGTTTGATGCAGCTCTCCATGCAACTATATCCTGTGCAAGCTTCCTTATCTCCCAGTACATACTGCAACCTACATCTGAATCTGTTTCGTGTATTCATCTCTTGGGCTCCCTCTACAATTTTTACCCTCCACGCTGCCCTCCAATACTAAATTGGTGATCCCTTGATGCTTCAGAATATGCCCTACCTAGCGATCCCTTCATCTAGTCAAGTTGTGCCACAAATTTCTCTTCTCCCCAATTCTATTCAGTTCCTCCTCATTGGTTATGTGATCTACCCATCTAATTTTCAGCATTGTTCTGTTGCACCACATTTCGAAAGCTTCTATTGTCCTCTTGTCTAAACTATTTATCGTCCACGTTTCACATCCACACATGGCTACACTCCATACCAATACTTTCAGAAACGACTTCCTGACATTTAAATCTATACTCGATGTTAACAAATTTCTCTTCTTCAGAAACGCTTTCTTTGCCATTGCCAGTCTACATTTTATATCCTCTCTACTTCGACCATCATCAGTTATTTTGATCCCCAAATAGCAGAACTCATCTATGACTTTCAGCGTCTCCTTTCCTAATCTAGTTGCCGAAACATCACCCAATTTAATTCTACTACATTCCTTTATCCTCGTTTTGCTTTTGTTGATGTTCATCTTACATCCTCCTTTCAAGACATTGTCCATTCCGTTCAGCTGCTCTTCCAGGTCCTTTGTGTCTCTGACAGAATTACAATGTCATCGGCGAACCTCAAATTTTTTATTTCTTCTCCATGAATTTTAATACTTACTCCGAATTTTTCGTTTGTTTCCTTTACTGCTTGCTCAATATACAGATTGAATAACATCGGGGATAGGCTACAACCCTGTCTCACTCCCTTCCCAACCACTGCTTTCCTTTCATGCCCCTCGACTCTTATAACTGCCATCTGGTTTCTGTACAAATTGTAAATAGGTTTTCGCTCTATGCATTTTACCCCTGCCAGCTTCAGAACTTGAAAGAGAGTATTTCGGTCAATATTGTCAAAAGCTTTCTTTAAGTCTACAAATGCTAGAAACGTAGGTTCGCCTTTCCTTAATCTATTTTCTAAGACAAGTCGTAGGGTCAATATTGCCTGACGTGTTCCAACATTTCTACGGAATCCAGGCTGATCTCCCCCGAGGTGGGCTTCTACCAGTTTTTCCATTCGTCTGTAAAGAATTCATGTTAGTATTTTGCAGCCTTCAAGTGATGTACCATAATTTAAATGTAAATTAGTAAGGTAAGCTGCTGCGTTCAGCTGAATGAATGGAAAAAGTAATCACCGAGACGGTATTGCAAATATTTGAATAAATTATTCTTGTAAGCAGCTGAAATGTACACATTCTTTTTATTTCCTTCTCCGAAGAATACTGTCCATTAGAGTCATAGTTCATTTCAACAAAATAGCCAAGTGAGCTGTGTGTGGATCAGAGGGGTTTCCGATTGCGAATAAATAAATGAGAGTTGTTCAGTTGTTCCGCCATTCGCCTGACACCCAAGGGAAACATCTCAAAACTTGGTCAGATTTTGGGATTCGAGCAGATTTAATTCATCTAACATTGAAATTTCGCATGGACCAGGGTGGAGTGTGTTAATTGTACAGTGCCTAGTTATTATATCAGCATGCATATAGACTCAGTGTAACACATGGCTGCGAGGTGTAATTCAGTTAGACATTAAATATCTGGTACTTTAAAGCCTCTTGATGAACATTAGCTGTTTTTCCTGTTGTGTTTCAGTTATCCATATGGAGATGATATTGCCATGCTATTGAGTTTCAGTAGTTGGTCGAATGCTGTTGCCAAATTTTCAATCAAGTACTTCGCTCGCCGTAAAAGTTGATCGTTTACCTTCTTCAGTTGATCACTTATGACTACTTTTTCTTTCTTTTTTATGTTTAACTACAAACGTGTGTTGCCCGAAAGTAATACCCTTTTTACCCTTTTACTAGCTTTATTTCTGATCCCATTTTAGTAGTGTATATTTCATACCCATAGATAAACACAGACGTACGAAGTTCTCAATAGCTACACAGTCTTTTCTTATCATCGCTAAGTTTCGTCAAAGACTAAACAGCAGAGAGGTATTAGAGAAGACTTATCTTGGGATGGTGTAGCTTTGCTGATGTTGCAATAAAATCTGTGACTGCCGCTAACACCCAAACCTCCAGTGTCAGACCAGACACTCAGATCGGTACCAATAGTTAAATGTCAGTAATCAACCAAAACATCGACTCAGTTCGTGCTATGTGCTGTCGTCGAATAGAATATGCGTAAACGGGAATTAAAGTTACCATTAAAGCAACGGAGCACAGGAAAAACGTGTCTGTTAGTGGGTCAGCAGGAAGAGCGTTCAAACCCCAGTGATGGCAATTTTTTAAAACTATTTACTCCTGAAACTGATATACGGAAGAACATTTTCCTGAAATGTATACGAACTTTCCGGAGTTTGTGGCAATGTTGTTGCGGCAATCTGCTTTCGCTTCGTTAGTTCAACTTTATGTACCTATTATTATTTGCTATAAATTATTATTATTACTATTCCTTTCGCACTTCTGATGCAACTCGTTCTTTATTTCTCTGTTCTGATGATGTATTCAGTGAAACTACAATTGAAGTCTATAAAAAAATGGTTGAATGGCTCTGAGCACTATGGGACTTAACTCCTGAGGTCATCAGTCCCCTAGAACTTAGAACTACTTAAACATAACTAAGCTAAGGACATCACACACATCCATGCCCGAGGCAGGATTCGAATCTGCGACCGTAGCGATCGCGCGGTTCCAGACTGTAGCGCCTAGAACCGCTCGGCCACTCCGGCCGGTAAATAAATTATTTGTTAGTGGTGTTTGAACCCGAGACTCTTGTTACGGGAATCTACCGCCGTACCTACTTCCCCACGAATACAACACGTGTTTGTTAGTCGCATTTATGCTTTTGATGGGCTCCGTAATTTTGGTATTACTTTTAGCCCGTTCTCCTGGACGGCGGCACATATTACGAACTACACTGAAGAGCCGCAGACACTGGTACATGTGCCTAATATCATATAGGGACCCTGTGAGTACCCATAAGTGCCGCAACACTTCTTGGCATGGACTCGGCTAAACTGTGAAGTAATACTGGAGGGAACTGACACCACTAGTCCTGGAGGACTATCCATAAATCCGTAAGAGTACGACGGGATGGTGATCTCTCCTGAACAGCACGTTGCTAGGCATCCCAGGTATGCTCAATATCGATCATATCTGGGTTAGTTTTATGGAAAGCGGATGTGTTAAACTCAGAAGAGTGTTCCTGGAGCCACCCTGTAGTAATTCTGGACGTGTGGGGTTTCGCATTGTCCTTCTGGAATTCCCACGTCCGTCGGAATGCACAAAGGGACATGAATGGATGTAGGTGATCAGACAGGATGTTTATGTATGTGTGACCTGTCAGCCTCGTACCTAGACGTCTCAGGGGTCTCACGTCACTCCAGCTGCACACGATCCACAGCATTACAGAGCCTCCACCAGCTTGAACAGTCCCCTGCTGACATACAGGGTCCGTGGATTAATGAGATTGTCTCCATACCCGTACAATTTGAAACGAGATTCGTACGATCAGCCAACATGCTTCCAGTCATCAACAGTCCAATGTCGCTGTTGACGAGCCCAGGCGAGGGGTAAAGCTTTGTGTTGTGCAGTCATCAAGGGCACACGAGTGAGCCGTCGACTCCAAAAGCCCATATCGATCATGTTTCGTTGAATGGTTCACATGCTAACACTTGTTGATGGTCCAACGCTGAAATCTGCAGCAATTTGCGGAAGGGGGAGCAAAGCTTTGTGTTTTGCAGTCATCAAGGGCACACGAGTGAGCCGTCGACTCCAAAAGCCCATATCGATCATGTTTCGTTGAATGGTTCACATGCTAACACTTGTTGATGGTCCAACATTGAAATCTGCAGCAATTTGCTGAAGGGGGAGTAAAGCTTTGTGTTGTGCAGTCATCAAGGGCACACGAGTGAGCCGTCGACTCCAAAAGCCCATATCGACCATGTGTCGTTGAATGGTTCACATGCTAACACTTGTTGATGGTCCAACACTGAAATCTGCAGCAGTTTGCGGAAGGGTTGCACTTCTGTCACGTTGAACGATTCTCTTCAATCTTCGTTGGTCCCGTTCTTGCAGGACCTTTTTCCGGTCGCAGCGATGTCGGAGTATTGATGTTTTACCAGATTCCTGATATTTACGGTACACTCATGAAATGGTCATACCGGAAGATTCCCACTTCATCGCTACCTCGAAGATGCTGTGTCCCATCGCTCGTGCACCGGACACCACGTTGAAACCGGCCGGAGTGGCCGAGCGGTTCTAGGCGCTACAGTCTGGAACCGCGCGACCGCTACGGTCGCAGGTTCGAATCCTGCCTCGGGCATGGATGTGTGTGATGTCCTTAGGTTAGTTAGGTTTAAGCAGTTCTAAGTTCTAGGGGACTAATGACCTCAGAAGTTAAGTCGCATAGTGCTCAGAGCCATTATTGAACCCCGTTCAAACTCACTTAAAACTTGATAACCTGTCATTGTAGCAGCAGTAACCGATCTAACAACTGCGCCAAACACTTGTTGTCTTATACAGGCATTGCCGAGTGGAGCGCCGTCTTAACATATGTTTGTATTTGAAAACGCATGACTATACCAGTTTCTTTGACGCTTCAGTGTAAATACGTAGGTGTTTCGGTTGATTATCGACATGCAACGTCTGACATTTGGAGGTTTGGGTGTAAGCCAACAAAAAATGGGTGATTTTAGGTAATGAATAGTGTTGGTACCCAGATCACTTTCGACAGATGAGTGAAACGAACAGTTCAGTTGTGTATCGAGTTCATGTGGAGTACCTTTAGCACTGGATGGCGGATGAAGTTGGACGGCAGCTTGCTGCCCATCACCGCTAGCTCGCTTCTGAAAAGCCAACTTGCTCCCAGTGTGCAGCGCGGGGCGCGGGACTGCTGGCCTTTTGTCCTGACGTCACACCCCCCACCCTTGCCTCAGGATCCTTCCAGCCCGCATGCGAGGCTACGCGACGCGTCCAATGGCGGTCGGCCGCTTTGAGACAGGACACGCTTTACCGCCGCAGCGCGCCCACCCGCCCTGCCGGCGTCATTCACGGGGCGCAGGGCCAGTTAGCGTCTAGTGTGGTCTAGTGTCTAGCGCGGCCCCACGGGTCCCATCTCACATTCCGCGGTCCTCACTGCACGTGGCGCACGTGTGCGGGTACCGGTATTAACGGCACGTCCACGCCGCTGTAGCGTCGGTATGCCGAGCGTGACAAGAAGCCAACCTCCACATTCAGCGGTCAGTGGGACTCCTACGGTTCTGCACAAATTAATGTATCAGAGGAAGCGGACCGAACCAGTGACTGTTGAGCTGTGATGCCACGCCCTCCAGGCGCCGCAAACCACTATCCCCCAATCAGAATTGCTTAATTCTAGATTAAGATTACTTTCAGGACAGCAACGACGTTAATGTGATTGATGATTTCATGTGTTTTACGATAGCGAATCTACTAAATGGACAGTTACCAGTAAGCGACCGACCCTCATCCTAGACCGTTTAAAGAATCAAAATCACATATGTAAAAGAGCTTCAGACCTGCGATTACTTCACAAATGTGTTAACCCTTGTAATACCAAGGCGGGGGTGGAGTGGGGTGGGGGGGGGGGCGGGTATGGGGAGTTACTTTGTGTCTACATATTGTAATCGAAGAAGTTACCTTACATTTTAAAATTCAGGAAAAAATATTTTGCAAGGACAGACATAATGTCTGATGGGATAGCAGCAATCAGTGATTATACAATGTTAATTATAATCCGTCTTGATTGCAAAATTTTTATTCATATGACCGGTTTCGGTTCATCCAGAACCATCTTCAGATCTGATATTTCGGTTACAGGAGTAACCTGTCAAAATTCAGCAACTTTCACATGCTGCGAAAGTTGCTGAATTTGGACGGGTTACTGCTGTAACCGAAATATCAGATCTGAAGATGGCTCTGGATGAACCGAAACAGGTCATATCAATAAAAATTTTGCAATCAAGACGGATTATAAGTAACACTGAAAAAATATTTATTCTTTTTGATGAATCCTTTTGCTATATTCCATTTTATTCAGTTAACATTAACCCAAAAATTTAAGTGTTAGGAGTAGATGTCACTTCCACAATGCCTGTCACATTGAATATTTTCTGGTTCAGGACTTCATTTACGCATCAGTATGACATTAAATAACATGTAGTGAGTAAAAGTCAACGACAATTAATTAAATATGCATTTTTAAATTTTTATCGGTGGGCGTAAAGTAATCCCTTCCCCTCGGTAGCACACAATACTGAATGTGTATTGACACTGTTAATATTGTGCTAAAAGGTATTTTCAGATTCTGGAGTGGAGGCTGCTCACACAGCAGTGTGTCTTTAAAATGTACGTTGTTGATATAAGTCAACTGTGTACACAGTGCAGAAAAATTGTGTCACGAAATTTTAACCCTGAATAGCTGATGCCAGTAGGAATAAACATTACTAATGTTGTGTAGGTCGACAACGCATCATTTTGAAACTACGGAAACTTGGCGCCAGGCGCTCCGATTGGCCGTGGGATTACCCTGTTTCCGTTCGTCGGTTGACGGGCAGCGCTATGGTTGTCGGTTCACATCAGGGCAATGCCAGGAATCTTTGAAAGAGTTCAGCAAAACTCCGTTAGACGTTACCAAGATCATGTCGCGTCAAAGGGTCGCCAGTTCGAGCTCAAAAGTGGTTCAAATGGCTCTGAGCACTATGGGACTTAACATCTGAGGTCATCAGTCCCCTAGACTTAGATCTACTTAAACCTAACTAACCTAAGGACAGCACACACATCCATGCCCGAGGCAGCATTTAAACCTGCAACCGTAGCGGTCGCGCGGTTCCAGACTGAAGCGCCTAGATCCGCTCGGCCACACCGGCTGGCCCAGTCCGACCACCTGCTATGAGTAAACAATGTCATAACTATGAAAAAGGCCCTTTTCAGGGCCGACACAATTCGTAAAAGACTTTCTGTACGCCGGCCGCTGAGGCCAAGTGGTTCTAGGCGCTTCCGTCCGGAACTGCGCGACAGCTGCGGTCGCAGGTTCAAATCCTGCCTCGGGCATGGAAGTGTGTGATGTCGTTAGGTTAGTTAGGTTTAAGTAGTTCTAAGTTCTAGGAGACTGATGACCTCAGGTGTTCAGTCCCATAGTGCTCAGAGCCATTTGGACTCTCTCTTCGCGAACTAACAGCTGTTGACGGGTTTGATCCCGGTACATCTTATTCTGAAACTACAATGGATGTGTCGGGAGCCCGGCGGATTTGCCCCAAGCCCCCCCCCCCCCCCCCCAGAGTGGAAGGCTGGCCCCGCTACCACAGAGCGTGCAGGCCGCCTTGGATGCATCGCGATCTCCGGCAGGCAAAGCATTCGCAGTCATACGTTGTCCAGGGCATCCGGCGACAGGGGAATCGGAGCGCATGGCCCCAAGTTTCCGTAGTTTAAAAATAGTGCGTTGTCAATCTACACAACTATAGTAATTTTGTTTCCAACTTGGATCAGCTACCCAGGGTTAAAATTTCGTGACACAGTTTTTCTCTACCCTGTATAATATATTTTTCTTTCGATTTTCCTTTTTTTTCTTTTTTTTCTTTTTTTTTTTTTTTTTTTTTTTTTTACTGTCATTAAATTGTCCCCCCACCCTCCCTTGCTAAGGCATGTTTTGAAAAATGCTGTGGTATTGCTTGGGTTAATTGGTTACATATTTGACTTCAAGTACGTGAAAAGATTATCATTGAAGATGCAGTACCTTAACTATGATGTTTCAGTCTGTGACAGACTATTCACTCATGGGTTAATGAAACAGTCAACGGGTGTTTGTTTTCAAATGGCTCAGAGCACTATGGAACTTCTCAGGTCCTCAGTCCCCTAGAACTTAGAACTACTTAAACCTAACTAACCTAAGGACATCACACACATCCATGCCCGAGGCAGGATTCGAACCTGCGACCGTAGCGGTGGCGCGGTTCCAGACTGTATCGCCTAGAACCGCTCGGCCACAACGGCCGGCTGTAACCCCTATGTTTGCGTGGTAGAGTAATGATGGTGTACGCGTACGTGGAGAACTTGAATGCGCAGCAATCTCCGACATAGTGTAACTGAGGCGGAATAAGGGGAACCAGCCCGCATTCGCCGAGGCAGATGGAAAACCGCCTAAAAACCATCCACAGACTGGCCAGTTCACCGGACCTCGACACAAATCCGCCGGGCGGATTCGTGCCGGGGACCAGGCGCTCCTTCCCGCCCGGAAAGCCGTGCGTTAGACCGCACGGCCAACCGGGTGGGCTCAACGGGTGTTTAATAAACGATAAACTGTTTCCATTTCTTTAGTTTGTGGGGCTGTAAGCGTGAAACGCTTTGCAATTATATTTAATGTCTGTTGCAAGTCGCTATGTGCTCCTGAAAACAAACACTGCGTAGTTTACGCTCCGTTTTAAGAAAACCTTGCTTTTCACGCAACTCATTGTCAACGAAATGATGCCTCCTGAACTGTGTGTCGTACAATGATACAACTTTTTTGGCGGTACATTCAGCGGCATGTGTCGATACTGTCCTTTACCTAGCGTACACAGTTCCCTGAAGAGTATCCCGCAGGAATCGGCTGACTAGCTACACTCCGCATTCCATTCTACAGTTTCTGCAAACCTTCATTTTGGCTTTACCGACTAAGATTTTTCCTGTAGACACACGAAAAAAAGAGTTTTTGTTTGACTCTATGTCTAGTTTCAACAGGACAGTGCTGTTTCACACATGCCACGTGTGTCTATGAAATGTCTGCGTGATACTCCCATGGTCAGCAAAATACCAAAGTATGTCCCCGATGGTAGCAGTTCGGATTTAAAGTCCGTCCCAGTGCCAGTACCGGGGCCGGATACTACATTTGTGCGCCGTCCTGCCTCATGATGTCATACAACGCCTTTATGATGCCGTTACGAACCAGTGCGTGCATCCAGGCCAGGTTTGGTGCAGCGTCATACTGGTAACTGAAGTCACTCAGTCCAGTTCTTTCTAAATTTGACCTGAGTTTGTAATCTCTGAAATAACATCACATACCCTCTCAACCCTTGAAGTTCCATTTTGTTTCCGCATCATCTTCTGTGTCTGCTTCATTTTTACTGTCGGGCATTACATGTCACAATCGCATAACACTTTTTTATAATACACGCTTACCTCTCATAATGTTCTTGTTATACTTTCTTGACTTTTCGTAGGTATGTTCGTTTGTGTGCTGACATTCTGATGAGAATTTCGTGTATCTCGCTACATCGACCTCCCGCTCTATGTGCGTAAGAGATTGTCCATGTCTTTGTCAAATTTTCGTTACCATTGGTCTACGTGAGTCGGAAGTTTTCTGCTTGTACAGCCAAATAGCCTGTTGATCAGCAACCTGGAACGCTTCTTATGCCGTACAGTCCAATATGAAGGTTGTATCTCAGACGTGCCGTTTTCAGCAACTGCTGAAAAAGGGTGAGAATGAATAATAATTTTTTGTTATTCTTGCCAAGCATAGTCGAACTAAAAATTCCATAAGACTAATCTGTGGTTGCTATATCGATTGGGATCTCTCGCGTCCGTCGGGCGTCGTAATTTAATTTATTATTTACTACAGAAATTGATTGGTAATGGTGATTTTTGCGACTTACGTGGTGGGCCTTAATCAAAATGATATTTCATTCAATTTTGATTTACAATTAAATGGTTTTGTGCAGTTATCTCTTTCATTAACAATATTAATCTCCAGTGGAAATTATTTGTTAAATTAATGAACGTTAGACTCACTGCATCTTAAAACATGAGTATATAAATTGAACAATGTGTAAGTAGGCTGTTTAGGTTTTTTTATTGGTAACGCCACCTCTGTATGAAAATCACTGGCTGTGCTGTGTGCAGTCTGTGGCTGCTTTGCATTGTTGTAATACTCGCCATTGTAGTGTTAGGCAGCTGGCTGTGAACAGCGCGTAGCGTTGCGCAGTTGGAGGTGAGCCGCCAGCAGTGGTGGATGTGGGGAGAGAGATGGCGGAGTTTTGTAATTTGTCATGAACTGCTATATTTATATATGATGATATCAAGGTAAATACATTGTTTGTTCTCTATTAATATCTTTCATTTGCTAACTATCCCTATCAGTAGTTAGTGGCTTCCATAGTTTGAATCTTTTATTTAGCTGGCAGTAGTGGCGCTCGCTGTATTGCAGTAGCTTGAGCAGCGAAGATTTTTGTGAGGTAAGTGATTTGTGAAAGGTATAGTTTAATGTTAGTCAGGGCCATTCTTTTGTAGGGAATTTTGAAAGTCAGACTGCGTTGCGCTAAAAAATATTGTGTGTCAGGTTAAGCACAGTCATGTACAATTGTTCAAAGGGGACGTTTCATATGGCGACCCTGCCAGGATACCTCACTGGAATCTTCTGATCTTTTGTTGTAGTTTGTTTAATTAGTGTAGATTTTGTTTATTGCTAGCACGTAATTGTAGAGAAAATCTCCTTTGTAGTTGCAGTCTTTCATTGTTGTACAGTAAAACAGTTGTGGCATGCATGTAGATTTGCACCAAGTATTTCGCAGCTGCAATTAACTAGATATTATTTTCAGTGTTATGTTAATGTGTTCTCTTATTTTTGCTCTTCAAATTGCGTTTTTCTGTGTTGTCGTGTGAAATACTGTGACAATAATGGCGTGTGAAAAACGTAATACTAGGCTCCAAAGTAAACTGAGAAATGACAGTAAAAATGAAAGCAGTGTGTTAGCGCCACCGAGTAATGAATTGGGGGCTATGTAAGTAGGCTGTTTAGGTTTTTTTATTGGTAACGCCACCTCTGTATGAAAATCACAGGCTGTGCTGTGTGCAGTCTGTGGCTGCTTTGCATTGTTGTAATACTCGCCATTGTAGTGTTAGGCAGCTGGCTGTGAACAGCGCGTAGCGTTGCACAGTTGGAGGTGAGCCGCCAGCAGTGGTGGATGTGGGGAGAGAGATGGCGGAGTTTTGTAATTTGTCATGAAGTGCTATATTTATATATGATGATATCAAGGTAAATACATTGTTTGTTCTCTATTAATATCTTTCATTTGCTAACTATCCCTATCAGTAGTTAGTGGCTTCCATAGTTTGAATCTTTTATTTAGCTGGCAGTAGTGGCGCTCGCTGTATTGCAGTAGCTTGAGCAGCGAAGATTTTTGTGAGGTAAGTGATTTGTGAAAGGTATAGTTTAATGTTAGTCAGGGCCATTCTTTTGTAGGGAATTTTGAAAGTCAGACTGCGTTGCGCTAAAAAATATTGTGTGTCAGGTTAAGCACAGTCATGTACAATTGTTCAAAGGGGACGTTTCATATGGCGACCCTGCCAGGATACCTCACTGGAATCTTCTGATCTTTTGTTGTAGTTTGTTTAATTAGTGTAGATTTTGTTTATTGCTAGCACGTAATTGTAGAGAAAATCTCCTTTGTAGTTGCAGTCTTTCATTGTTGTACAGTAAAACAGTTGTGGCATGCATGTAGATTTGCACCAAGTATTTCGCAGCTGCAATTAACTAGATATTATTTTCAGTGTTATGTTAATGTGTTCTCTTATTTTTGCTCTTCAAATTGCGTTTTTCTGTGTTGTCGTGTGAAATACTGTGACAATAATGGCGTGTGAAAAACGTAATACTAGGCTCCAAAGTAAACTGAGAAATGACAGTAAAAATGAAAGCAGTGTGTTAGCGCCACCGAGTAATGAATTGGGGGCTATGTAAGTAGGCTGTTTAGGTTTTTTTATTGGTAACGCCACCTCTGTATGAAAATCACAGGCTGTGCTGTGTGCAGTCTGTGGCTGCTTTGCATTGTTGTAATACTCGCCATTGTAGTGTTAGGCAGCTGGCTGTGAACAGCGCGTAGCGTTGCGCAGTTGGAGGTGAGCCGCCAGCAGTGGTGGATGTGGGGAGAGAGATGGCGGAGTTTTGTAATTTGTCATGAACTGCTATATTTATATATGATGATATCAAGGTAAATACATTGTTTGTTCTCTATTAATATCTTTCATTTGCTAACTATCCCTATCAGTAGTTAGTGGCTTCCATAGTTTGAATCTTTTATTTAGCTGGCAGTAGTGGCGCTCGCTGTATTGCAGTAGCTTGAGCAGCGAAGATTTTTGTGAGGTAAGTGATTTGTGAAAGGTATAGTTTAATGTTAGTCAGGGCCATTCTTTTGTAGGGAATTTTGAAAGTCAGACTGCATTGCGCTAAAAAATATTGTGTGTCAGGTTAAGCACAGTCATGTACAATTGTTCAAAGGGGATGTTTCATATGGCGACCCTGCCAGGATACCTCACTGGAATCTTCTGATCTTTTGTTGTAGTTTGTTTAATTAGTGTAGATTTTGTTTATTGCTAGCACGTAATTGTAGAGAAAATCTCCTTTGTAGTTGCAGTCTTTCATTGTTGTACAGTAAAACAGTTGTGGCATGCATGTAGATTTGCACCAAGTATTTCGCAGCTGCAATTAACTAGATATTATTTTCAGTGTTATGTTAATGTGTTCTCTTATTTTTGCTCTTCAAATTGCGTTTTTCTGTGTTGTCGTGTGAAATACTGTGACAATAATGGCGTGTGAAAAACGTAATACTAGGCTCCAAAGTAAACTGAGAAATGACAGTAAAAATGAAAGCAGTGTGTTAGCGCCACCGAGTAATGAATTGGGGGCTATGTAAGTAGGCTGTTTAGGTTTTTTTATTGGTAACGCCACCTCTGTATGAAAATCACAGGCTGTGCTGTGTGCAGTCTGTGGCTGCTTTGCATTGTTGTAATACTCGCCATTGTAGTGTTAGGCAGCTGGCTGTGAACAGCGCGTAGCGTTGCGCAGTTGGAGGTGAGCCGCCAGCAGTGGTGGATGTGGGGAGAGAGATGGCGGAGTTTTGTAATTTGTCATGAACTGCTATATTTATATATGATGATATCAAGGTAAATACATTGTTTGTTCTCTATTAATATCTTTCATTTGCTAACTATCCCTATCAGTAGTTAGTGGCTTCCATAGTTTGAATCTTTTATTTAGCTGGCAGTAGTGGCGCTCGCTGTATTGCAGTAGCTTGAGCAGCGAAGATTTTTGTGAGGTAAGTGATTTGTGAAAGGTATAGTTTAATGTTAGTCAGGGCCATTCTTTTGTAGGGAATTTTGAAAGTCAGACTGCGTTGCGCTAAAAAATATTGTGTGTCAGGTTAAGCACAGTCATGTACAATTGTTCAAAGGGGACGTTCCATATGGCGACCCTGCCAGGATACCTCACTGGAATCTTCTGATCTTTTGTTGTAGTTTGTTTAATTAGTGTAGATTTTGTTTATTGCTAGCACGTAATTGTAGAGAAAATCTCCTTTTTAGTTGCAGTCTTTCATTGTTGTACAGTAAAACAGTTGTGGCATGCATGTAGATTTGCACCAAGTATTTCGCAGCTGCAATTAACTAGATATTATTTTCAGTATTATGTTAATGTGTTCTCTTATTTTTGCTCTTCAAATTGCGTTTTTCTGTGTTGTCGTGTGAAATACTGTGACAATAATGGCGTGTGAAAAACGTAATACTAGGCTCCAAAGTAAACTGAGAAATGACAGTAAAAATGAAAGCAGTGTGTTAGCGCCACCGAGTAATGAATTGGGGGCTATGTAAGTAGGCTGTTTAGGTTTTTTTATTAGTAACGCCACCTCTGTATGAAAATCACAGGCTGTGCTGTGTGCAGTCTGTGGCTGCTTTGCATTGTTGTAATACTCGCCATTGTAGTGTTAGGCAGCTGGCTGTGAACAGCGCGTAGCGTTGCGCAGTTGGAGGTGAGCCGCCAGCAGTGGTGGATGTGGGGAGAGAGATGGCGGAGTTTTGTAATTTGTCATGAACTGCTATATTTATATATGATGATATCAAGGTAAATACATTGTTTGTTCTCTATTAATATCTTTCATTTGCTAACTATCCCTATCAGTAGTTAGTGGCTTCCATAGTTTGAATCTTTTATTTAGCTGGCAGTAGTGGCGCTCGCTGTATTGCAGTAGCTTGAGCAGCGAAGATTTTTGTGAGGTAAGTGATTTGTGAAAGGTATAGTTTAATGTTAGTCAGGGCCATTCTTTTGTAGGGAATTTTGAAAGTCAGACTGCGTTGCGCTAAAAAATATTGTGTGTCAGGTTAAGCACAGTCATGTACAATTGTTCAAAGGGGACGTTTCATATGGCGACCCTGCCAGGATACCTCACTGGAATCTTCTGATCTTTTGTTGTAGTTTGTTTAATTAGTGTAGATTTTGTTTATTGCTAGCACGTAATTGTAGAGAAAATCTCCTTTGTAGTTGCAGTCTTTCATTGTTGTACAGTAAAACAGTTGTGGCATGCATGTAGATTTGCACCAAGTATTTCGCAGCTGCAATTAACTAGATATTATTTTCAGTGTTATGTTAATGTGTTCTCTTATTTTTGCTCTTCAAATTGCGTTTTTCTGTGTTGTCGTGTGAAATACTGTGACAATAATGGCGTGTGAAAAACGTAATACTAGGCTCCAAAGTAAACTGAGAAATGACAGTAAAAATGAAAGCAGTGTGTTAGCGCCACCGAGTAATGAATTGGGGGCTATGTAAGTAGGCTGTTTAGGTTTTTTTATTGGTAACGCCACCTCTGTATGAAAATCACAGGCTGTGCTGTGTGCAGTCTGTGGCTGCTTTGCATTGTTGTAATACTCGCCATTGTAGTGTTAGGCAGCTGGCTGTGAACAGCGCGTAGCGTTGCGCAGTTGGAGGTGAGCCGCCAGCAGTGGTGGATGTGGGGAGAGAGATGGCGGAGTTTTGTAATTTGTCATGAACTGCTATATTTATATATGATGATATCAAGGTAAATACATTGTTTGTTCTCTATTAATATCTTTCATTTGCTAACTATCCCTATCAGTAGTTAGTGGCTTCCATAGTTTGAATCTTTTATTTAGCTGGCAGTAGTGGCGCTCGCTGTATTGCAGTAGCTTGAGCAGCGAAGATTTTTGTGAGGTAAGTGATTTGTGAAAGGTATAGTTTAATGTTAGTCAGGGCCATTCTTTTGTAGGGAATTTTGAAAGTCAGACTGCGTTGCGCTAAAAAATATTGTGTGTCAGGTTAAGCACAGTCATGTACAATTGTTCAAAGGGGACGTTTCATATGGCGACCCTGCCAGGATACCTCACTGGAATCTTCTGATCTTTTGTTGTAGTTTGTTTAATTAGTGTAGATTTTGTTTATTGCTAGCACGTAATTGTAGAGAAAATCTCCTTTGTAGTTGCAGTCTTTCATTGTTGTACAGTAAAACAGTTGTGGCATGCATGTAGATTTGCACCAAGTATTTCGCAGCTGCAATTAACTAGATATTATTTTCAGTGTTATGTTAATGTGTTCTCTTATTTTTGCTCTTCAAATTGCGTTTTTCTGTGTTGTCGTGTGAAATACTGTGACAATAATGGCGTGTGAAAAACGTAATACTAGGCTCCAAAGTAAACTGAGAAATGACAGTAAAAATGAAAGCAGTGTGTTAGCGCCACCGAGTAATGAATTGGGGGCTATGTAAGTAGGCTGTTTAGGTTTTTTTATTGGTAACGCCACCTCTGTATGAAAATCACTGGCTGTGCTGTGTGCAGTCTGTGGCTGCTTTGTATTGTTGTAATACTCGCCATTGTAGTGTTAGGCAGCTGGCTGTGAACAGCGCGTAGCGTTGCGCAGTTGGAGGTGAGCCGCCAGCAGTGGTGGATGTGGGGAGAGAGATGGCGGAGTTTTGTAATTTGTCATGATCTGCTATATTTATATATGATGATATCAAGGTAAATACATTGTTTGTTCTCTATTAGTATCTTTCATTTGCTAACTATCCTTATCAGTAGTTAGTGCCTTCCATAGTTTGAAACTTTTATTTAGCTGGCAGTAGTGGCGCTCGCTGTATTGCAGTAGCTTGAGCAGCGAAGATTTTTGTGAGGTAAGTGATTTGTGAAAGGTATAGTTTAATGTTAGTCAGGGCCATTCTTTTGTAGGGAATTTTGAAAGTCAGATTGCGTTGCGCTAAAAAATATTGTGTGTCAGGTTAAGCACAGTCATGTACAATTGTTCAAAGGGGACGTTTCAAATGGAATAAACTTTTCATATTAATATCCTCGGCTAGTCAGTTCACTTTAAAGCAAAAAATCTTTAGTTATTAATTACAGTTGCAGCCTACACACGCGTGAGAGTATTTCTTCTTACTTCCGTTAACCATTGCATTGTAGTCGGAGTTCTGGCTCCAGCTCTCGGCGGTGGTACTGAAAATAAGACTCTTAAAGCTAAGTATTTTCTGCAACGTCGGGTGGCTGTGTAGAAAAATGTATCTTATATTAATAGTGGGCGACTTTTTCGCTTCCGCTAATTTTTATAAGTTAATATCGCCACGTAATGGAGTCGTTGGCTGCATCGGCCGCTGCGATTGTTGCACTGTAAATTACTCGAATGCAGGTTAATTCAAGAAAGGCGGACATGAAATCGGGATCACCTCCTACAAATTAAAAGTGAACAATCATATTAAATCAATATACTATCTGCTTAATTAGTACAAATATGCTTACATTTGCCAGCACTCGCAAGATGTCCGTCTACACGCAATCAAGACAAGAGCAGAAGTGAAGACGACAAAAAATTAACGACAAATGTCGTTTCTTTGGATCATTTTCTATCGAGTGCATCTTTGCCCTCGAAACATACACAGAGAAATTATTACAATTTTTAAATGTCTCTTCTTTATAAATACTCTTTTTAAGTCTTTTCTTAGTATTTCATTGGGGACGGTATAGATCATTAAACTACAATACAAACAAAACAGTTTTTATGATAATGGACGTCCTAAAAAATATTTTGTTAGGAGTTTACCTTTGCGCTGACTCCAAATATCTGTCAGAAAAAGGAGCTGGAAATATCTTCAGAGTCGCCAGAAGAAAGTCACCTGGCGGTTCTTAGGAGGGACACTGGGTATATACAGCGTACAAATTAAATGTTCCTCCTATGAGTGTTAATGTAATCATGTTTTGGACAAACTGTTACACGAAATGTTAAGTAATATGCGGGTTCACTTGAGCGTATTTCACTTGTGCTGTTTCCGATCTGTTTCTCACGCCATTGACGATGAAGATGTTTGGTTTGTGGGGCGGTGAACTGCGCGGTCATCAGCCCGTACAAGGTCCCAATCTGTTCACAGTCCAGTACAGTCACTTCCACGAATGATGAGGACAACACAAACACCCAGTCCTTGGGCAGAGAAAGTCTCCAACCCGGCCGGTAATCAAACCCGTTACCCTGTGATCCAGAGGTAGCAACGCTGGCCACTAGACCATGAGATGCGGACACGCCATTGTCGATTTTATATCCTCCCTTTGTCCCATGTCTTTTTTTATTTAATTTTTATTATCATTCAGCTACTAAAGAAGTGGAATTGAGATATTTAATATTTATCGTCATTTTTAACGATTAAACCCATGGTTGCACCGAGATTGTAAAACTTACTGTCACAATTTAAAAAAATTAACATCTACCACATGGCTGTTCCAACTGTTACGTCGTTGTCAATTTCCGCCTGTGACGTGAGATATATACATCGAATGTTTTCAGCTGTAGAATAAAATGTAAATTGTAGCGTAATAAATATAACAATATTCGGCACCTAAAATATGAGAAATATACATCGAATGTTTTCGGGTGTAAAATAACATGTAAATTGTGGCAACATAGCCATAAAAAGGAGTCGGCGCATAAAATACATATCAGTCTATGCATATCGATGCGCCAATAACCTTCCCGCGCTAACCACGTTTTTTCTTTCGATGTACGTGTGCAGTAACAAACAATTTTTTTCTGCGTTTTATAAATTGATGGTGGAGGGGTAGAAAGGAAAGGAAAGGAAAGAGAGGGGACTGATGATAACTGCATCGGGAACCTAGGCGGCGACCAGTGAAAATATATGCTGGACGAGGGTTCGAACTCGAGATCTCCTGCTTTCTAGGAGGTTACATTAAGCACTGTGCCACCGGCCACAGTGTCAGTCGCAAATGCGCGGACTATTTCGGCAAGTTCCCCGGCCGATCCGTATTCCCACCTGGCCCCACCACCTATCCGCATTTCCCGTCCATGTCCTTCGTGATTGCTAATTTTAGATTCCCGCTGGAGGTCGAACGTAAATGTGTATGCCCGTCGAGACGTATCACTTAAATGAATGCGTAAAGTGTGTTGTTTCGGACATGTCCGAAAGAACAGTCATCAGGAATTCACATAATTTTTTGTAGCCGTAAAGACTCAACTTACATGTTACTTCACTCCACGATGCATCTGATCAGCTAAAACATATAACCATTGCCCACTGTGAGCAGAATGTGACATTGTTGCGTTGCGGCTACGTAATGCGGGAAGGAAAGTACACACATCAAAGAAAATTTGGCATCACCTCGGTTCCGAGAGTTAAGGAACTTGTACAGAAAATTGGAATAGAGATCAACGTAAGCATCATTCCTGCCCTTTTTATTGCTCACGAAAATCACACATTGCATGTTGTATCACAATACAGCTGGACCTTCTGAGATGGTGGTCCAGATTACTGTACACACTGATCCATCTAATACCTAGTAGCACGTCCTCTTGCACTGATACATGCCTGTATTCGTCGTTGCATACTATCCACAAATTCATCAAGCCACTGTTGGTCCAGATTGTCCCACTCCGCAATGCCGATTCGGCGTGGAGCCCTCAGAGTGCTTGGTGGGTCACGTCGTCCATAAGCAACCCTTTTCGATCCATCCCACGCATGTTCGATAGGGTTCATGTCTGGGAAACATGCTGTCCACTCTAGTCGAGCGATGTCGTTATCCAGAAGGAAGTCATTCACAAGATGTGCACGATGGGGGCGCGAATTGTCGTCCATGAAGACGAATGCCTCGCCAATATGCCGCCGATATGGTCGCACTGTCAGTCGGAGGATAGCATTCGTGTATCGTACAGCCGTTACGGCGCCTTCCATGACCACCCGTGGCGTATGTCTGCCCCACATAATGCCACCCCAAAACAACAGTGAACCTCCACCTTGCTGCACTCGCTGGACAGTGTGTCTAAGGCGTTCAGCCTGACCGGCGTGCCTCCAAACACGTCTCCGATGATTGTCTGGTTGAAGGCATATGCGACCCTCATCGGCGAAGAAAAGTGATGACAATCCTGTGCGGACCATTCGGCTTGTTGTTGGGCCCATCTGTACCGCGCTGCACGGTGTCATGGTCCCAAACATGGACGTCGTGAGTGAAGCTGCGCGTCATGCATCCTACTGCGCGAAGTTTGAGTCGTAATCGACGTCCTGTGTCTGCAAGAAAAACACTGTTCAACGTGGTGGCGTTGCTGTCAGGGTTCCTCCGAGCCATAATCCGTAGGTAGCGGCCATCCACTGCAGTGGTAGCCCTTGCTCGTCCATGCCCAATCACTGAGCATGGAGACCGACGGATTTCCTTCCTCTGTAAAGTAGAATAGGAAGATCTGAAGACAGAGTACAATACTAGTGCAAGTTTAAGTACATCGGAGCACAACGTTCAGTGAAAGTTGTTGCAATTCGTGTTCCACGGCAGATGACCCTTCAATATTCACTTTTTGACTCAACAAGGTCGTCAGATAATTTTTATTTATTTTTTATTGAGGAGCAAGTCTCCAAGGTCGTGGAACCTGTCAGCACATGACATTACAACATAAAAGTAATATAAGATACAATAAAATGTTTATGTACCCAAAAAAGACAAGCCAAAAGTTTATGTAAAAGCAGTCACTAATATAATACAGGAAAGCTTAATTTTTCAAGGAAACCCTCGACAGAATAGAAGGAGTGACCCATGAGTAAACTCTTCAGTTTCGGTTTGAACGTGCGTGAAGTACTGCTAAGATTTTTGAATTCTTATGATGGCTTATTGAAAATGGATGCAGCAGTCTACTGCACACCTTTCTACACAGGAGTAAAGGAAGTGCGATCCAAATGCAAACTTGAATTCTGTCTAGTACTGACTGAAAGGTGCTAATTCTTGGGAACAAGCTGATATTGTTAACAAGAAACGACAGTGAAGACTATAGGCATATTGAGAGGCCAATGTCAGAATACCCAGGATAGTGAACAGGGGTCGATAAGAGGTTCGCAAACTTACACTACTTATTGCCCGAACAGCCCATTTCTGAGCCAAAAATACCCTTTGAGAATGGGAAGAGTTACCCAAAAATATACAAGGGTCACTCCAAAAGAAATGCACACTATTTTTTAAATCCATCTTTCATTCTACATGTTTGAAAGTTTTACAGTGTGTTGGTACGTCCTTTAGGAACAATATTTTCATTTCTCAAAATAATTTCCACCCCTCTCAACTGCCTTACGCCATCTTGGAACCAGCGCCCGTGTACTCGCACGGTAAAATTCTGGACCAACCTGTTGGAGCCTGTGGTGTCACCGCCAGACACCACACTTGCTAGGTGGTAGCTTAAATCGGCCGCGGTCCATTTAGTACATGTCGGACCCGCGTGTCGCCACTGTGTGATCGCAGACCGAGCGCCACCACAAGGCAGGTCTCGAGATACGGACTAGCACTCGCCCAGTTGTACGACGACTTTGCTAGCGACTACACTGACGAAGCCTTCTCTCATTTGCCGAGAGACGGTTGGAATAGCCTTCAGCTAAGTCCATGGCTACGACATAGCAAGGCGCCATTAACCGTATCTGAAGATAGTCTTATCTGTATTATCAAGAGCGATGTACCACAAGGACGATATAAAGTTAAGTATTCGAGGAGCTGCATACTTTTCTTATTAGCATTCACTCCTTATCCTGTTCCAGACTTGACGCTAGTCGGCGTGTGTGTACGCGTGCCCTTCGGCTCCCTTCTCAGTGTGGCGTAGCTAGCTTGTTACGCCACAACAGAGCCACTGTTTGGCAGCGTGCACAAGGGAGTCATCATCTTCAAACCTTGTTCCACGAAGAGAGTCTTTCAGTTTCCCAAAGAGATGACAGTCACATGGAGTCAGGTCAGGACTGCAAGGCGGATGTTTCAGTGTTGTCCATCCGAGTTTTGTGATCACTTTCATGGTTTTTTGAATGGCATGTGGTCGTGCGTTGTCGTGCAACAGAAAAACATCCTGCTTTTGCCGATGTGGTCGAACACGACTCTGTCGAGATTGAAGTTTCCTCAGTGTCGTCACATATGCATCAGAATTTATGGTGGTTCCACTTGGCATCATGTCCACAAGCAAGAGTTCTTCGGAATCGAAAAACACGTAGCCATATCTTTTCCAGCAGAAGGTGTGGTGAATTTGCATGATGCCACTCCATTGATTGCCTCTTCGTCTCTGGTGAAAAATGATGGAGCCATGTTTCATCACCTGTCACAATTCTTCCTAGAAATTCATCTCCACCATTCTCGTACTGTTCCAAAAGTACGCTGCATACCGTTTTTCTTGTTTCTTTGTGAGCCACTGTCAACATCGTGGGAACTAACCTGGACAAACCTTTTTTAACGCCAACACTTTCAATATTCTGCAAGCACTTCCTTCCTCTATCCAAACGTAGGGTGACAATTCGTTCTCTGTGATGCGTCTGTCAGCAGTCACCAATTCGTTAACTCTCTGCACAATTCTCTGCACTTTTGAATGTGTGCAGTACGACCTGCCGCAGCGAGGACAACCCTCAATATTGCCGTGCCCGCTTTCATCATGTATCCTGCTTGCCCACCGACTAACTGTACTGCGATCGACAGCAGCATCTCCATACATCTTTTTCATCCTCTTGTGGATGTTTCCCACTGTCCCGTTTTCACAGCACAGGAATTCTATGACAGCAAGTTGCTTCTGACGAACGTCAAGTGTAGCAGCCATCTTGAAGACATGCTGTGACGGCGTCATTCACGGGAACAGGTTGAAATAAGTTTGAAAACAAGTGGGAAGGATGTATCTACACACTGTAAAACTGTCACACATGCAGAAATAAAACTGTATTTTTACAAAAATAGTGTGCATTTCTTTTGGTGTGACCCTCGTAATACCGTATGTCATAAGCGAATGAAAATAAGCAACGTAGACTACTTTTCGGGTCGAACTATCAGATACCGTCCGAATAGTAAAAATGGCAGCATTAAGTCTTTGCACAAGATCCTGAACGTGAGCTTTCCACGACAGTTTAATATCTGTCTGAACACCTATAAACTTGAACTGTTCAGTTTCAGTAATCATACGCCCGTTGTGTGAAATTGAAACGTTATTTTTTGTTGAATTGTGTGTTAGAAACTGTAAAAAGTGAGTCTTAGTGTTATTTATTTAGCGTTCGTTTCTTTTCTACAAGCCATGAAGTTAGGTCATGATCTGCACTATTTGAAACCGAGCCAATGTTGTACACAACATACTTTACTACTATGCTAGTATCACTAGCAAACAGAAATATTTTAGAGTTATCGGTAATACTAGAGGCCATAAAGAACAGGAATGACCCCAGCTCTCATCCGTGGGACCCCCCCCCCCATACCTCCCCCATTTGACTGTGCCCCACTCAGACCTCACATCATAGCCATTCTCGACACTTGGATAATGGCTTTTTGCTGTCTATTTTTAATGTAAGAGGTCAAACAATTGTGAACTACTCCCCATATTCCATAGTGGTCCAACATTTGGAGCAATATTTTGTAATCAATACAATCAAACACCTTAATTAAGAAGATGCCTAGAGTTCGAAACTTTCAGCAGGATAGCTGTCTGCGTTACAGGACTAGAGTCGTACTGCAGTTTTCTGAGGAGCGCAACACTGAACACAAGCAAAATTCCTTGGCAACCAAATTCGCCTGATATGGTCATGATTGTAGTCTCTAGCAAATTCTTAAGAGCTGTGAAACAAAAAGAGACGTTTATACCTTCTTCACTAAACATAGTGAACCAGTAAGAACTTTAGTTTTCCTTTCCCGGGAACACTTAGCATTTCTTGGTTACTGTGTTCGAATCAAAGCTTCCACTAAGGATCACTCTTCCGTCCCTGGATGGAGAGAGGATGGCGAATTTATTTCGGTCCAAACTGAAGCGCTGCTCCTGTTCTGTTTTGGAATGGCCTGGAAATGGATTCCTGGAGATCGTTATTTATCTGCAGCAATAACTGGAACCCATTAAGCGGGCGTATTGTGACAAATATGAAATGAATGTGCTGTCGAATTCCCCCCTCCCCTTCCGACCCCCTCAACTACATCAAAGGTCCGATGCCCTGGCCCTAAATCCCATGACGCGTCTCTCTCCACCCGCCCACTCACGAGCTAACGCCACACACACACACACACACACACACACACACACACACACACACACACGAACGCAGACACGGACACACGCAAATATCCACTCTTCTGCAAAAGTTCAGTTGGCAGGAAATTGCTAAAGCTTCCATTCTCTCGCGAACTTCGTGCCGGAATTTATCGGCAATTTGTAGAGAATTCCATTGTCTTTTGCTTTGGCGAAACTCTTCACTCGATAGAAATCTTTAAAAGTGTTACGGATCAAGTTTTTTTCCCGCTTTTCAGAAAGTGATGAAATATTGTCTTTCTTCAAGTATGTCGGTATGTCCCGCAACGTATTTAAAAAATGACTTTGCTGTCAATTTGGCAGTACGAATTCGTTCCTCACAACATACAAAAAATTAACGATATTTACATCTTATGAGCATTTATATTTATTTTGTGGCGTGTAATATACTCGGAAATATTTTTGCTTCCTTCGCCTGTCGCTTGAGACATGAACCAATAGTACTTGGTGATCATTAAGGCCACAAGCTGAGTTGTTTCATCCTTTCTCCATCTGTTGTTCGAGGCATTCCAGCAGGCGTTTTCCTGTGATGTTCTCTCCTTCACTATACTTCGCAATGTTACTCCTAACACCATATTACACTTTCGATCGTTGTCTGTCAATGTTTCTCACCCCCTTTCGTCAGTTACGAGAGAAATAGACACTATCAGCTTCAATTTGTGAAATATTTATCGGTTCTTTGACACAATAATTTAAAAATCTTTAATTATACAGTGCATTTCGCAGTCCATGTCACTGACGTCCAGGGGTTGTAGAGAGCATTTACTAGATAAAGCTTTCATGACGAACGCGTATCCGGAACTGTAACGTTTGGACGTAAAATAAGTTTGAAGATCGGATCGCTTTCAATGCCTTCTCTGCGCCATAGCAATGGTAATACTATCACAGGGACGCTGAAGCAGAGTTATTAAACACAGCCTTCCGAAATTCCTTCACCAAAGAAGACGGAGTAAATATTCGAGAAATCGAATCAAGGATGGTTGTCAAGATGAGTAACTTAGAAGTAGATATCGTCGGAGTAGTGAAGCCACTTAAATTCCTTAATAATACAAAGTCTTCCTCCTCAGACTGTATACGAATTAGGTTCCGTTCAGAGTATGTTGATGTAATAGCTCCATGCTTAACAATGATATACGAGGTGTGGCTAGAAAAAACCCGGACTAGTACTGGTGAAACAATAAAACGAATGCAATAAGGCTGAAAGTCGCGTGGCCTGTCACGTGACTCTCGCTCCGCCTACTGCTCGAGTTTCATCTGCCTCCTGCACTCAGTCTGCCCGTGGCGTCTGTTTTAAGTAGTTGACGTTTTGTCTGTGCGTCGGAAAATGTTGAGTGTACAGAAAGAACAGCGTGTTAACATCAAATTTTGTTTCAAACTAGGAAAATCTGCAAGTGAAACGTTTGTAATGTTACAACAAGTGTACGGCGATGATTGTTTATCGCGAACACAAGTGTTTGAGTGGTTTAAACGATTTAAAGATGGCCGCGAAGACACCAGTGATGACACTCGCACTGGCAGACCATTGTCAGCAAAAACTGATGCAAACATTGAAAAAATCGGTAAACTTGTTCGACAAGATCGCCGTTTAACAATCAGAGCAGTGTCTGAGTTAACAGGAGTTGACAAGGAAAGTGTTAGGCAGATGCTTCATGAAAGTTTCAACACGAACAAAGTGTGTTCAAAAATGGTTCCAAAGTGTCTCACAATTGAACAGAAGGAACGCCGAAGAATGATTTGTTCTGACATCCTGGAAAACATTGAAAGTGATCCCACCTTCTTACAAAATGTTATTACTTGCGATGAATCGTGGTTTTTTACTTACGATCCCGAAACTAAACGCCAATCGATGCATTGGAAAACTCCTGGTTCTCCACGACAAAAAAAAGCACGAATGTCAAAATCGAAATTCAAGGCAATGATGATTGTTTTTTTTTGACATCAAAGGGATTGTGCACATTGATTGGGTACCAGAGGGACAAACAGTGAATCAGCATTACTACATTAGCGTCCTGGCTACCCTACGTGAGCGAGTACGGAGAAAACGGAACGATTTGTGGAGAAAAAAGTCATGGATCCTTCACCAAGACAATGCCCCAGCTCACAGTGCGTTGTCAGTGAAGACGTTTTTGGCAAAACACAACATTCCCATCTTAGATCATCCACCCTACTCACCTGATTTGGCCCCCTGTGACTTTTTTCTTTTCCCCAAAGTCAAGTCAGCTTTGAAAGGAACTAGATTTGAGACTGTTGAAGCAGTAAAAGAAAAAGCGACGGAAGTAATGTATGGACTTGCCGAAAATGATCTGCAGCATTGCTATGAACAGTGGAAAATTCGTATGGAGCGGTGTAGAGACCGAGGAGGAGAGTACATTGAAAGAGATAACATGAAATTGTAAATAATTGTAAATAAATGTTTTTTCCAGCATCAGTCCGGTTTTTTTCTAGCCGCACCTCGTACAACCGCTCGCTCGACGTAAGATCCGTACGCAAAGATTCGAACGTTGCACAGGTCACACCAATAATCAAGACAGTAGTAGGAGTAATGTACTAAACTACAGGCCCGTATCATTAAATTCGATATGCAGTGGTATTTTGTAACACGTATTGCGTTCGAATATTATAAATTACCTCGAAGAGAACGATCTATTGACACATATCGACGCGGACTTAGAAAACATCGTTCTTGTGAAACACAACTAGCTCTTTACTCACACGGAGTGCTGTTGAGAAGGAGTTTCAAACTGATTCCGTATTTCTAGATTTGCAGAAGGTTTTTGGCACTGTATCTAGCAAGCGGCTTGTAGTGAAATTGTGTGCGTATGGAATATCAGTCTCAGTTATGTGACTGGATTCGTGATTTCCTATCAGACAGCTTAGTAGTAACTGACGGAAAGTCATCGAGTACAACAGAAGTGATGTCTGGCGTTCCACAAGAAGTGTTAGTGGCCTTTGCTGTTCCTTATGTATATAAACGATTCAGGAGACAATCTGAGCAACCGTCTTAGGTTGTTTGCAGATGATACTGTCGCTTATCGCCTAAAAAACTCATCAGGAGATCAAAACAAATTGCAAAACTATTTAGAAAAGATATATGAATGGTGCGAAAATTGGCAATTGACATCAAATAACGGAAAGTGTGAGGTCATCCCCATGAGTGTTAAAAGGAATCCGTTAAACGTCGGTTACGCGAAAAATCAGTCAAATCTAAAGGCCGTAAAAGCAACTAAATACTTAAGAATTACAATTACGAACAACTTAAACTGGAAAGAACACACAGAAAATGTTGTGGGGAAAGCAAATCGAAGACTCCGCTTTATTGGCGGAACACTTAGAAGATGCAACAGAGCTACTAAAGAGACTCCCTACACTACGCTTGTCCGTCATCAGGTAATATTGGCCATGCTATTTGAGCGAGCTGTAGAGGTTAAAAACTGTAGCGGAACATAGGGGTTGTAATATAAGGAGCGATCAACGAAGGCCTTATAGTCCAGAATCGGTATGCCAGTCGTGCAAAATCGTCGTGAGTATTGAGGCAATCGTCTCACCAAAGTATCAGGTTGAAGATACCCGTTGGGTAGAACACCGTCTCCTGCTGCGTGAAGAAGTTCGAAACTGTCGCATGCCCATCTCCGTGCGACAGGATTCGTCGACCTTTGAAGGCCTTTTTTAAGAGACCGAAGACATGATAATCGCATGGAGAGACGTAAGGACTATAGGGCGGACGCTCGAGTCATCAACCTCCGCCCCTCCCCGTTTGAAGTTGGTTCGACCGGATTCTTTGCTCGAATAGCGACCAGCACGGAGCTTGGCTCACCATTCCACAACGGAGGCTTCCGGCACACCCATTAACATTCTTCATTGTCCGATGGATGCCGACCGGTGTTTATCCTTCGCCAGCCAAGGAGAGAATACTAGCACGTCGGTTCTACTTTCAGGCATTTGGTGATAACGCCGTCATAGCTCATGTTTGCGCTCTTACCGCATGCACTTTGGAAGAAAAACACGAAAGCTAAATTAACCCCTTGCCTACAAGTCGGTGGTAGTATACCCGCATCGGAGCCGCGCGCTCGTCAGGTTTCGGGCCTTTGGGATGCAGAATGGAGCACTCTTTCTACGCCGAACAAGCTCAGGGCAATCAAGGATTTACAACTCCATGGCGATCCTCCTTACGGGCCTCTAGTAGAGCCTATGTCGTCCTCTACCGGCCATACTTTTTTGACTCACGGTTATCTCCTCCGTCGTGAGGACCCCCCTCTCTGTCCTTGTGGATCGATGTTGACTGTGGCTCACATCTTATTGGACTGCCCCAACTTAGCCACCCTACGACGGACTTTTAGCTTTCCAGAATCGCTACCCCGGGTGTTGCCTCAGCGTCGAATCTTGTTTCATGTTTTATTCGTGATGGGGTTCTTTATCGCTTTATTTAAGTGAGGGGCTTTCCACCTTATCGGTGAGTGGAGGGGATGGCAGCTTTCACGCTCCCCCCTTCGCCCCCAATGGATTGGCTTCAACTGGGCTTGGTGGTTCACCCCGGCGCTCTGCCTTCCCACTCCTTTCCTCATGGGGTCTGTTATGTCCTGAGCATCTCTTGTCTCCTGTGCTTCTTCCTTCGAAAAAAAAAAGAAAAGAAAAGAAAATGGTTCAAATGGCTCTGAGCACCATGGGACTTAACATCTGTGGTCATCAGTCCCCTAGAACTTAGAACTACTTAAACCTATCTAACCTAAGGACATCACTGCCTGAGGCAGGATTCGAACCTGCGACCGTAGCGGTCACGCAGTTCCAGACTGAAGCACCTAGAACCGCACGGCCACACAGGCCGGATTCTCCCTTCATGCTCCTGTCATTAGTCACTTTATTTCCCTCCCCTCGTCTTCTGTCCTTTTACTTCCCTGTCAATAGTTTATCATTTTATGGATGTTATAGTTCCCTCTTTTAATGTGGGATTTTATCGGTTTTAGTTAATCTCAGGTCGGAGGGACTGATGACCGCATAGTTTGGCCCTTCTCCAATCAACCAGCCCCACCAACCAACCATCGGAGCTGCGATCCCTTGCATATACGCTGCAGCAGATCCCTCAAACTAAAGCTTTTTGATCGTCCCTGATATATCCAACAAACAAGGTGCAAGTGCTACTCTCAGATCGGAATGGCGATGAACCCGAATACAAAAATTCTGGAAAAACTGGTAGCAGGTCTGTTAGTTTCCCAACGCACTGTACACTAGTCAGCGACGTAGGCTGCGCCCGAAAGACGAACTCGGCACTGATTTGGAGCGTAGCGGCGGCAGAGTCGTGGGGTGATTACGCATTCCGGGCGCTGAGTCACGCCTCACGAACTTGTGCAGGGGCGCTGCAAACAGTCCGTACTGTGAGTAACGGCCCGACGCACCGGGCGGCCGAGGCCCGCTGCCGCCAGCTGTTCCACACTGTCAGAACCTGCCTCTGGACATAAATGTGGACCTTCAGATAGATATGACACGCGCGCCGTATAAAACCGTACACAGGGTGGATAAAATAAAACTGTCCCGCAAAACATTTCACGCACGTTAAGATAGGCAACTTTCATCCAGAGCGGATTATGTAAGGTCGGTTGCCTATCTTAACGTGCGTAAAATGTTTTGCGGGCCAGATCTGCTTTGCTTAACATGGGACCTTGGACGATGTGGAATTCCAATAAAGGGCAATCTAGATTAGTAGAAGCCAATGAAAGTTTTATGCTTGAACTTAAAATAGTTAATTCTTTCACAGCCTGTATATTAGACTTACACTGCTGGGGATATACGACAAACTTAACTGTTCCGTTAGGACAGGGCGGAGAAATGCGGCGTTAGTGGGCTATGGCAACAGGACGACCGACGCGATTGCTTTTGCTAACAGCACGATATCGCCTGCAGCGCCTCTCCTGCGCTCGTGACCATAGCGGTTGGACCCCAATCGACTGGAAATCCGCGGCCTGGTCAGATGAGTCCCGATTTCATTTGGTAGCACTGAATGGACTGGGTCCTCTGGTGAAACTTAACCAATCGTTGACTGGATGCGCTTATGTTCGGCTACTTGGAGACCATCTGCAGCTATTCACGACCTTTATGTTCCCAAACATCGGTGGAATTCTTGTGGATGACAATGCGCCATGTCACCAAGTCAGTTGTTCGCCATTTGTTTGAAGAACATTCTGGTTCAGTCGAGCGAATAATTTGGCCACCCAGGTCGCACGACATGAATCCCATCGAACATTTATGGAACATAATTGGCATAAATTCCTGCATCTGCAATTACGGGCGGCTATGGAGGCAGCGTCGCTGAGTATTCGTGGAGGGGACTTCCAACGACTTGTTGAGTCTGTGCCACATCCAGTTGCTGCGCTACGCCGGGTGAAAGGAGGTCCAAAACAAAATTAAGAGGTAGCCCATGCCTTTTGTCACATCAGTGAAATGTGACTTAAACCAAATAATCTGAGTTTATTGCCTGAAACAGTCTAGATTCTGACACGATCTTAACATGTTTCCGAATTATGACCTGAAACTGAAATGTCGTGCAAGTTTGCCTGTAGCCAAATACAACGGATACCGTGTCATCCACCTGCCATGCAGTCGAATAAGGCGGAAGTGAACCTGAACACTGAAAGAACACATTCACACCTTGTAATTTATTAATCCACATCCATTTCACACACTAGTATATTAATATTAGTGTGTGAAATGGATGTGGATTAATAAATTACAAGGTGTGAATGTGCCCGCGGGACCGATAGTCAGAGAGTCGTTGAAAATGATGTTCAGAATGTGAAAGAAATATTACTAGTCTTATTGGCCAAATATGTATAGGTAAGCCTAAAAGATCAGCAAAAAGAATTGGTGGTTCCAATTATAATCATCAATGCGAATATACATGGTTCATAACTGAAGGATCATAACATTTGAAGACCTGTTGTTGAGGTACAAATCACACAAAATCATTCATCAAGCAGTTCACAAATTTAAAAAATGTGGCAAGGGAAGATCTAAGGCATTGTAAATGAAGAATGTGTGAAACAAGGACATTCGCATAGTCCTGAACACACTTCAAATTACCAGTCAGCCATTACACAAATTAATATTCAAGTGCAGATGTCGTGATCACGAACTACTATAAACCCAGAACTATTATTTGAATTAATTATGACCTTAGATATATTCGATGATTAAAACAAAATCAGACAGCAAAACATACTCCAGTTCCGCTGTAGAGCCCAACTGCTTGGCCTGAAACGACTAGAGCAAATCTTGATTCATTGCGCATTCGAAACTTAAGGTAACATTTACGCTTGACTATTAAAAAAGAAATAAGCTTTCACTACACGCATGGGATTAACTAATTTTTTTGTTACAAACTCCGCAGTTCGCAACACACTTTGCTAACGCGCACGAGCCAGCGTACCGCCGCGCGACAACCACCGTAAGAGTACTTGTTCTCACAAAGACTTTAATTGCGCAAACGTTCTTCCACTCATGTGAAAAAGGCAGTCCTCTCCTACTGAGATCAACTATGTGATAAGCAAGTCTCGACAACATCGAAATGTTAGAGAGTAATAGTGAGGTGCAATGCAACAGTGCCATTGCTACCTCTCGCCGGCCAGTGTGGCCGAGCGGTTCTAGGCGCTTCAGTCTGGAACCGTGCGACCGCTACGGTCGCAGGTTCGAATCCTGCTTCGTTCATGGATATGTGTGATGTTCTGAGGTTAGTTAGGTTTAAGTAGTTTTAAGTTCTAGGGGACTGATAACCTCAGATGTTTCATAGTCCTCAGAGCCATTTGAACCATTTTTTGCCACCTCTCACAAAGTTTAACACTACCTTGCGTTTTCGTTCAAACTTGCATCAAAATACATGCGCAACGTTGTGTCTACAGTGTGATTCACAGTTCTTATTACAGGCTCTCAGAGACTGTAGAGGAGCCGGCCGGAGTGGCCGAGCGGTTAAAGGCGCTACAGTCTGGAACCGCACGACCACTACGGTCGCAGGTTCGAATCCTGCCTCGGGCATGGATGTGTGTTATGTCCTTAGGTTAGTTAGGTTTAAGTAGTTCTAAGTTCTAGGGGACTTATGACCACAGCAGTTGAGTCCCATAGTGCTCAGAGCCATTTGAACCATTTTGAAGACTGTAGAGGAGACTCACTAAAATCTCTGATAAGGAATCCATATTCAGAAATGTACAGTTTAAATATGAAATGAGTCTGCCACTGAAATCTCCAGCTTCGCAGCACGCACACAAGCTGATGTCATCAACCCCTACGGCAATTATGACATCAAACGTCATTTTCTTCCTGTTTTCCGGAAATAGGTTCGCCATGGAAACTGTATCTGCTAATTCCCTGTACAACCCCAGGGACCCTGTAATAGAAACTTTGAAAAAACTAATGTAAAGTTTACTTTAGACGTAGTACCTTATAGAGGGGAAGAGATCCACTACTAACGACAAGTCACTGGAAACAGTAACTACCGAAAATTACCTAGGAGTAACTACCCGGAGCGACCTGAAGTGGAACCACCACGTAAGGCAAATAGAAAGAACGGCAGATGCCAGGCTGCTGGTTGTTAAGAGAATTTTGAGCTGCAATTCATTCACGAAAGACGTGATTTACTAGTTCCACGGATTCCTGAGTATTGCTCATCAGACTGGGAACGTTACCAAGTAGGACTAACAGAACAGGTCCAACGATGAGCGGCGTGTATCGTCACAGGATCATTTAGTGGGCGCGAGAAATGTTCAGTGATCTCCAATGACAGACGCTACAAGAGCGGCTTTGTGTATCACGAAGAGGTTTTATTGCTAAAGTTTGGAGAATGTAAATTTCAAGAAGAGTCGGCAGTCTGTGGGTCGCGCGAAACGAACACAAAACAGATACGAAGTTTTACTATCAAATATTATTTCCACATGCCATTCGTGAATGAAACAGAAAAGGGGCGAAGAGACAATGATACAAGCAAATCCCTCCACCACACAGAATAAGTTGGATTGTGGAGTATACATGTAAATGTAGATGTTTCTTGTTTCTTCATGTGGACTGTCGACATTGCTCAAAGGCAGTCCTCATGTGCCGTTGGCGTACTGGAGCTGGGTCAAGTTACCAGAAACTGGCCATCGGATCAAGGGAACCATCAGCGCACTAACAAATAATTTGTACAGAGGGTATTTTTTATAACCTGCTAAGTATGGTAGGCGAAATACCCTTAGACTTCAAGAAGAATATAATAATTCCAATCCCAAATAATGCAGGTTTTGACTGATGTGAAAATTACCGATCTAACAGTTTAATGAGTCACGGCTGCAAAACACTAACACAAATTCTTTGCAGACGAATGGAAAAACTGGTAGAAGCCAACCTTGGGAAAGTTCGGTTGGTATTCCGTAGGAATGTTGGAACATGTGATGCAATACTGACACTACGACTTATCTTAGAAGAAAGATTAAGGAAAGGCAAACCTACGTTTCTAGCTTTTGTAGACTTAGAGAAAGCTCTTGAGAATGTTGACTGGAATACTCTCTTTCAAATTCTGAAGGTGGCAGGGGTAAAATACAGGGAGCGAAAGGCTATTTACAATTTGTACAGAAACCAGATGGCAGTTATAAGAATCGAGGGGCATGAAAGGGAAGCAATGATTGGGAAGAGAGTAAAACAGGATTGTAACTTATCCCCGATGTTATTCAGTGTGTATATTGAGCAAGCAGCAAAGGAAACGAAAGAAAAATTTGGAGTAGAAATTTAAATACATGAAGAAGAAATGAAAACTTTAAGGTTTTCCGATGACATTATAGTTCTGTCAGGGACAGCAAAGGACCTGGAAGAGCAATTGAACGGAATGGACAGTGTCTTGAAAGGAGGATATAAGACGAACATCAAAAAAGCAAAACGATGGTAACGGAATGTGGTCTAATTAAATCAGGTGATACTGAGGGAATTAGATTAGGAAATGAGACAAAGTCGAAAATGAGTTTTGCTACTTGGGGAACAAAGTAACTGATGATGGTCGGAGTAGAGGGGATACAAAATGTAGACTGGGTATGGCAAGGAACGTGTTTCTGATAAAGAGAAATTTGTTGACATTAAGTATAGATTTAAGTGTAAGTCTTTTCTGAAAGTATTTTTATGGAGTGTAGCCACGTATGGAGGTGAAACATGGACGATAAATAATTTAGACGAGAAGAGAATAGAAGCTTTCGAGATGTGGTGCTACAGAAGAATGTTGAAGATTTGATGGGTAGATCACGTAACTAATGAGGAGGTATTGAATAGAATTGGAGAAAAGAGGATTTTGTGGCACAACTTGGCTAGAAGAAGGGATCGGTTGGTAGGACATGTTCTGAGGTGTGCCAAGGGATCACCAATCTAGTACTAAAGGGCAGCGTGGAGGGTAAAAATCGTAGAGGGAGAACAAGAGATGAATACACTAAGCAGATTCAGAAGGATGTATGTTGCAGCTGTTACTTGGAGATGAAGAAGCTTACACAGGATAGAGTAGCATGGAGAGCTGCATCAAAGCAGTGTCTGGACTGTAGACAACAGCACACAAGTATAGTTAGAACATGGGTTATGATAGCTCGCAATGGTGGTGACGCAGAGACGGGTAGAATAAACAGGCAGTTCCTGCGCCGACGGCAGAGTGAACGGCTAGCCACAAGCAAAGTTCAGAGGACAGCGAAATTCGTCGAAAGCATGCACAGACAGTCCTCGTAGTAATTCGAACTGCAAACCGTAAAAGCGGGTAAGGTTAATCACATTGCTGTCAGTGGCGCACACCGAAGACTTTAAAGAAAATGGAGAACTGCCCTACAAGTGCGGAATCGTGGCATTTACAGACGCTGTCGTTCACTGTCCAGGCCCACGTGAACTGCCCGGCAGCGCGCTCCATTCCAGCAAGGTATAGCCGTAGGCCTGCGTATCGCTGACTTTCCCTCCATGTTGATACTATGACTATGTGGGGAATTTCGAATCATTGCCAGATATTAAAATAAGTTTTAACAAATTTGAGAAGTGTACAGCATTGATTGAAGAAACGAAAATGAATGGATTAAGACACAGAAAGGTGAATATCAATTATAATATTTCAGAGTTGGATAAATAGTACATACGCTGATGTATTTTATTTTTGTGGAAACACCATCTGCTTTATCTTTTAATTTTGTTGTGTTAGTTTGACCACAATAAAGAGAATATCTTTGATTCAATGGCTTGACAACTTCAGATAACTGTTTTAATTTAATAAGTATTTTATACACTGCTAAGCCAGTCATATTCCAACATTTCCACTAAATTGTGTAGCATTTCATATTTCACTATTTCTTATTAAAGTCTTTTGATACGGATAATCCATTGTTCCTTTATTTATGTTGTTAATTGTCTCACATTTAAAATATGTTTTACAACCATCCAAAAACAACTGCTATATTGATAAACAGTTTTGGTTCCCTTAATCAAGCCATTTCATTTAGTCCCAGTTATATTTATATCACTGCCAATAAGAGCATGAAGATTATTATTAATGTTCAAACTATTTAAGAAAGCTACAGATTCTGTATGACAATTATCTTTTTGTTCGTTCCTCAGGGAAATATTTAGATTAACCATACAAACTCCATTATTTGTTAAATAACAAAGTGGAACAATATTAGCTATCTCCAGAAATTGTTTGCTTAGCTCTAGACAACCTCTTCCCAATATCACCACGTCAGGAATACAATATTCTTTAATTTCTTTCCTCATATTGAACACCAAATTTTCGTGATCTTTTGGACTACGCCATTTGAGAAACACTTCTCTTTCTTTTTGTTTCATGGTTTCAACACAATAATACTTGATATTAGGAAATGGCCCTATGGAATTTTCATTTTTATGGGTATTGAAGAAATGTGAGAAGTAAACTTTCTTCAGCTGTTTCAAATCAGATGTTTTTATGAAACTACTAAGAGGGGATTGTACAAAATCGTTGCTATCTATAATCTTTAGTTCTAAATGATTTAGCTCCAATAATATCAGTTTATATCGTGTGTAGATGGTATATGGTTTTATTGTGAGTATATGAACTGTGTGTCGAAACCTTAAGCATAATAAGCTAGAAATGTAAAATTATGATGTTTATCACGTATCATCCACCTACAAAATTCACAATTTGTCTTAAATTTATGAACAGTATGCTATTAGTTTTGGAATATGTGTACCAGTTTCTTGTTGAGCTTCATAATCAAACCACATGTATTTTTCTGCATGGGTACACTCTCACAGCGAATTTCATTGGAGAAACAATGAAAAGTCGCCACATTTTAAGTAACGTTTTGTAGATGGTATGTGTAATGTTAGTATTTCTGTTTACGTTCTTTAACTGTTAAAATTTGGCCATTGAAAGAACTAATACTATAAGGATTTTATTGGAAAATAAATTTCGGTATAATTTAATAATTACGTTCCTACTCATCTTTGTTGTCCTACTCACTTTGTCCAGCACCATTTTCTTCTTTAACTCTTTATTCTAATACTGTAGTTTAAGGGATTTCACTACTTGTGACAAGGTAATAGGCAGATATATTTCGCTATTTTTATGAACTTTCAGTTGTTCTAGTGTCCTTATTTCATTTCTGCGCTATGTCATGTAATTTCGAATCTATTCTAGTACGTCTACAAATGTTTTGCACAGATATGAGAAGATTTCTCGATGTGGCATGTTTTACCTGGCCGAAAACTACTATGTCAGGGTAGTATCGATATGACAATGTAGAGCAGTACATCTTAGCGTCCAGAGACATTTATGCAGAACTAATCAAAGAGTTTCATGAGTGAGGCTGGGTTTCCTCCGTCTCATGAATATTATATAAGTGGAGACAGGGCAGTAGAGAAAGGAAAATTCCAATCCGAGCGTTTTATTATGCGCCGCCAGCCAGGGCCCAGACTGGCGGGTTTGTCTTCCAGCCGGCTGCTTCTCGATATCTCTCCCGCTTTCCGCCTTTTCCTTGCGGGAGAACCAGCCACGGAGACCGGCTCTAATCAAATAGTAGTCTCTTGCCCCCCCCCTCTCCTCCCACACTCCAATGCCCTCATTTCCCCTCCCCTCAGGATAAAAATGTGGCCATACTCCTTCGGCCCTGCTTCCTTAATGGAGCACTCCGCTGTCTATTCGTTACCAGTAATTGGCGAACGAGCAACCAGATACTCCTCTGCCCTGTACCCCTCACTCTAACCCTGCCAGTCCCCCTTCCCTTTTTACAACACACACACACACACACACACACACACACACACACACACACACACGACAGACAGACAAAACATACTTCAGCACACATATCATTACAGAAGAAACAACTGAAAGCAAAACCTAAGAAAGTTGGCAGCACGTACAGGAAAGAATGACACTCTAGATGAAAAATGAAAGTTACAGAGCTATATTTTGAACACAGTTAGCAGAAGGAAACCTGCAAATTTTCAATCAGTTTACTACATGAGAGAAAAATATTTAGCTTACGAATAATGAATTAGACGCTGATCTGAAAGTACTTCCACATTTTATTATAAAAACTTCATGAATTGTTTTAAATCTATAGCCTGTACGTTCAAACGATAATCTATACGTGTAAACGAAAATATTGTGTAATCTTTCAGGAGACTTACTGAAGATTCCCTCTAAGGCGGAACGCGCGTATGGGTGCGTAAGGCAAATAAAAAACTTGATGTGCAACATACGACAGACGTTTTTCTTTTGAACTGCTCAAGTTCACAAACATTTTATGTTGGCTGCTTTTCTTCTAGAAACCCACCATATTTGCGACAATCTCAGCTCCCCTTTTGACACGATTGCCGCGTATAGACACGTACAAAATACAGGGTGTCCCTGACAAAAGACTGAGTGTATCCATTACCATGTACATAGTCGTCCAGTCATTACTGGTAGCTGACTCTGAACTCTGATAACAAGAATTTCGTCTCGAATTTTTGGTTGTACCGCTCTGTCAGTCACTATCTGAACAAACTGATAACTAACGGCATCCACTACTCCTATATGAAATAATTGCTTAAGGTACCGTCGTCAGCTTAACGTAGCTCTGCAGTCCTTCTAGAAGAATAACCATAGATATTAATCAAGAAATAAACCCTGTGAATCAAACGACTTCGTTTCGATTATATTTGTAGCGTTGGAAAACAGTATGGTGACCATGGACCAATTCCAGAGCAGGAAGGTGGATAGGGACAGCAGCTCACAATCTATTATTTGGGCTAGTCATGTAAAAGAATTTATGTACAGAAGAAACCTGCTGAAAGCTGCTTATATCTTAGAAACAGTTCAGTGCGCTAGTTATATGATGGGAAAATCTAATAGTTGTCCAATGAGTGTGGGAAGAAAGAGAGGAGTAATTACGTCTGGGATCTGCTATGCACAGGGGATTTTCCCTCGTACTGTAATGTGGGCGCAGTGGCGTCAGTAACCTCAGTACGCACTGAGCCAGCGTCGTAAACAGAGGCTCATCGTTCATGGAGGCGGCACACGTGTCTGCAAGTGGGCTCTTGAATCACCCCGAGAACTGTTGGCCACTCTTCGGTGGCTGGCTTCACAGAGTCTGTAGTACTGGGTCCTCCCATTTGCCAACCAAATTGGAACCGGAGCCACGCTCCTCCCAAAGGAATGACAGAAGAATATTGTTAAGTTTCCTGAAAAGGTAGATTTTGCACCAGGCCTGAGACTGACAATATCTCAGTCTCCTTACCGAGTTTGAACGTTACGTCCTCGCTCTCACTTCCTGCCATAAGAAGCAGCCACTGTGAAAAACCCCCACACATGCGACCACGAGCCGTGTGTCGCCAAATGTGCACCCTGCCGTTCCTTCATCAGATCTCTGTATCACGGAGTCCCGGGTTCGATTCCCGACCGGATTAGGAATTTTCTCTGCCTTGGGACTGGATGTTTGTGTTGTCCTCATCATTTTATCATCATTATTCGTGACAGTGGCTCGATTGGATTGTGTGAAAAATTGGACTGTTTCAAAACTGGGACTTTGTACAGGCGCTGATGACCGAGCATTTGAGCGCCCCACAAACCAAACATCATCATCATCATCACCTCTGGCCACGTTCAGTATGCCAGTTCTGTGCAAATTACCAAAGTTTATTATCGCTAAGGGAGGCTAATACTTGGATGGGAACCACATGAGTCCGCCATGTGTTGTTGACATTCTTTTGCATTTGCAGCGAAGTGGAGGATGGCTTGTGGCCTAGAGCTCCTTATCAGACTCTGAGCCAAACCTTCCTGCAGTGCCTCACGCAGTGAGAGCATGTGACACTGTCGATGGCGGTCCACGTGTCAGATGAGTACGTTAAACTCAGAGACCCCCTTGACACTTTTCGAGAGGAATAGAATATGGCCTGGCACTAGCTTTCACTGCTTCCTTCCGTTCATCCACAGCAACAAGAACTCAGCACTACACTGCATGACCACTCATCCCAGTCATCCAAATGTCACAGATATGTGCCTGGCACTTCATAATAAGTCGGAGGAAGACAATGGGGCACGAGGACCTTCCGATCAGTAGCGATGGAGAACACTTACATGTTCTCTTCTAAGCTCATTCCATGAGTCCATGGTACTATAAGGGTGATTCAGTTGCCCCTACCGATAGGTTTTATGCAACCTGTGACACCTTCAAAAAGCACACGCGAAATTTTCATGTGCTCTAGAAAACTACTATGTGCCAACTATTAGTCGTACAGGGAAAATGAACACGACCTATTGTTAGGAAATTTACTGAGACAAGTCTTCGCTGGACATCTGAGTTTTTCAAGAAAAGTCAATTTTGTACTTTTTTCGTGAATAATTCGAAACAAACCGACTTTGTTACAGTATCATACGTCTGTCTTTGTATTGAAGACCAAACTATTTGTTATTACTACTTTTAGACGACGTGAACAAGAAATACAAACGCCAAATAAAATTTCATAGACAGTCCTGGGGTATTTTCTGGTATTTTGGTATGTCCTACGCCTGGTTTCTGGTGATTAATTACAAAGTAATGACGTAATAGTGATTTATTCAGGTTGCTACCCCAAGTATCTTTTCTTCCGTGAAAATACTTTCACAACAGTGATAAAGCCTGTAATTTGCAACCACTAAAATGATCAACACATATCCTCAGACAGATGCGAAAGTTCGGCGATGTGGGCCATCACTGCAGAAACGGCTCTCTGTGACGTCGTAGTTCCGCTTTTCCATTGTAATCAGCGAATCTACACATGAGGTGCCGACTGGCCAACTTTCTATCAGCAAACCTATCCATACGCCTCTTATCACGGTTAACATGCAACCAACAAATCCGAGACAGAACTGTTCAGTACTGATATCTGGGATGAGTATTGTTATCGGGAAGTACCGTGAGTTAATGGAACGAGTCTAGAAACAAACAAGACATACAGTTCATACCGTTGCGATCTGCACTTTTCTGCAGATATTTTCGGTGGAATACAGAGACGAAAATAAATGCGGTTAAGAAATCAAACAAAATGCCATTACTGTGTGACAAGCCGCTGGAGAGCTGGACGCGTCAGACTTTGCTGGTTGACCTCTGGCATAGGCGCTTCAGTCTGGAATCGCGCGACTGCTACGGTCGCAGGTTCGAATCCTGCCTCGGACATGGATGTGTGTGATTTCCTTCGATTAGTTAGGTTTAAGTAGTTCTAAGTTCTAGGGGACTGATGACCTCGGATGTTAAGTCCCATAGTGCTCAGAGCCATTTTAACCATTTGACCTCTGGCTCACCCTGTATTTCAGTTTATCCCGTGTCATTGACTGACACGTGCAGACATGACCTCGTCACAGAGCCCCACATACGAGTACATAAGAGAGACTGCAGGCCAGAAACGACATTAAATCTTGAGGTGCCAGAGCTACCGTTTTGTTCCCACACAGCTGCCTTTGGTTCATTTTCGATGTATTATCTCATTATGAAAGAGTCCGTTTTGATGTTGTGGAAAATTTTCCAATGGTGATTTGACACCGGATCGCACAGCCCCACTCCTGACTTTCACCCGTTGACCACATTCGACGAAACTGCGTACCGCCTCCTCACCTACCTACAAAGCACGTCTATCTGCTGCATGGAGTTTCTTTCTGTGAAGCATCGATAGAATTGCTTCTTTATGTACGTCGTGAGATTTTAATGACCTCGTGTTGTATTCATCCACATCTTCGCCATTAACTGCTGCTGCTCCTTCTTAAGTGACTTCATTTGTTCGCGGAATGCTCATACGGTCTCCTTCGGTATCGAACAACAGCTGCACGATTGAAGGATACGAGGATGAGTCAAATGAAAACCTTACATTTGTAATAACAGATCGAAATTTCGCCCCATTATCCTGCAAGTTGGCAAGCGTGCTACAAGCAGCGTGCAGAATGGCCTGTAGGTGCAGGTGCACACATACCGTCGCAGTATCAGTATAAAGATGGCCTCTCCACTTGCGAATTGCACCAGGGAAGAACAGCGTTCTGTTATTCGGTTTTTTTGCGTCGTGAAGGTGTGAAACCTATTGAAATTCATCGACGAATGAAGGTTCAGTACGGTGATGCATGTTTGTCACAGCAGCAAGTCTTCGAATGGAGTAGGAAGTTCGCAAGTGGTGTGACTTCAGTGGCAGATGCTCCTCGTCCAGGTCAGGCACGAGTTGTGACTCCACAGAACATTGCAGCAGTTGAAGCCATAGTGAAGGAAAACCGCCGAGTGACACGGAATGACATTGCAGCATGTTTACAGATTAGTCATGGGTCAGGACGCCACATTGTGCATGATGTGCTCCAGTTTCATAAAGTGTCTGCAAGATGGGTGCCACGGCAGCTGACTCCTGAAATGAGAGAACGACGTGTTGATGCTTGTGAAGAACTTCTTCGGCGCTTTGAACGAGAAGGTGATGACTTCCTTGCAAGAATCGTTACTGGGGACGAAACCTGGGTTCACTTCCACCAACCGGTAACGAAGAGAGATGGCGCCATTTCTCATCACCAAAACCAAAGGAGTTTCGAACGGAACCATCAGCAGGGAAGGATATGCTGACACACTTTTGGGACGAAAAAGGCGTCATTTTGGAGCATTACATGCGTGCATCATACACAGATCTCCTAAAGAAAATCATCTGCGGCCTGCAATCAAATCAAAGCGACATGGATTGCTGTCAGCAGGTATCCTTTTGCAACATGACAATGTAAGGCCCCACACTGTCTGTACAACAGTTGCAACAATCACAGTCCCGCATTTTGAGTGTCTTCCTCATCTACCATACTCGCCAGACCTTGCCTCAAGTGATTTCCATATGTTTGGACCACTCAAAGGCGCAATGGGAGGAAAGAAGTTGCGTTCTCATGAAGTGGTGCGCCACGCGGTGCATGAGTGGTTGCGCGGACTAACAAAAGAATTTTTTTCGAAAGGAATTTGTGCACTTTGTAAGCGCTGGAGGACTTGCACTGACCACGGGGGGGGGGGGGGGGGGGGGGGAGGGGGGGGGGGAATATGTTGAAAAGTGATACAGCTTAGTACCACTTCACCGGCCGGAGTGCCCGTGCGGTTCTAGGCGCTACAGTCTGGAGCCGAGCGACCGCTACGGTCGCAGGTTCGAATCCTGCCTCGGGCATGGATGTATGTGATGTCCTTAGTTAGGTTTAATTAGTTCTAAGTTCTAGGCGACTGATGACCTCAGAAGTTAAGTCGCATAGTGCTCAGAGCCATTTGAACCATTTTTATGACTTCTGCACAATAAACAATATTTAAAAAAATATGTAAGGTTTTCATGTGACTCACCCTCGTATATTTTCTGTACGCTGATAAGGCCGCTTTTCTTGCCAATGAACTGATTTTTTCTTAGTCATATACAGTGGGATTTCCATTTGTCCCGGCATTACTGAGAACTACGTCACTTTCAATCAGTCGTGACTTGTTGTTAACTTTAGGAAATGGCTTGCTCAGTATTTCAACTAAGTGCCTCCTTGATATTCAGCCAACACTGAAGGTTGCCGTCAGTTTTAAAGAAACACTATAACCATTCTGCCTTTACAGACTGAACCACGTAATGTGATCACCTGCAGTAACTTCTCATACGTTTCAAAGACTTATTATAGACTTTCGTTTCACTTCAGTACGTTGTAGATGTATGAACTACGCGCTAAATCCTCATATTTTACTTCCTTCTTGAAAACTGTAAATTCCCTCTGGAAACAAGATAGAATCGATGATGGACAATCGTGTGAAAATCATATCTTTGTCTCTTTCTCTCTCTCTCTCTCTCTCTCTCTCTCTCTCTCTCTCTCTCTCTCTCTCTCTCTCTCCCCTTCTCTCTCCGGAAATGAGATCCACACGATAGTCTATAACTGAGCCCAATTTGATACCGCAGTACTCGACTTTAGGAAGAAACGAATACAGATTGCGTAACACCGTACAGACTGTGTGATTGGACTAAAGACTTGCTGCCAAACAGGACTCAAGACGTACTTCGTAATGGGCAGTAATCGCCGCAAGTGAAAATCACATTACGCTCACACCAAGGCACTGCTTCAGTAGTGTTTCTGCTGACAATGCCTGTAAATGAGCTGGTGGTCAGTTTCTGACGTTCCACGAGGCTGTCCGTGAATGCTGCCGTTGTGCGTAGGGAACTCTCAACTCCAAAAACTTAAAAGCCTGGCACAGGAACCACTGCTGAGAATCAGTGGTTGCTTCTGGTACTAGAAATTCACACACGATGTGTACAAACGTAACACATTGCACATTAACCCTTTCGGTGTGTTTGTCCACTTAAGTTTACGATTTTGTTTTCAGTAGATACACGCTTTCTGAAAGCTTTGTAAGACACTGGCCTTGACGTACTTCGTAGTGGACATTCTCTTCTAAGAATTTTCATGCCAGTGCCATCTACTAATGGATGTTTGAACTTCCAATTAATGCATAAAGTGTCGATCGTGTAAAGACTGGGGCTGTGTATACTACTCAGCTTTTAGAAACGTATAAATTTGTTTCTAACTGTTATATGAATTTCTGGCAGTTCTTTTTCTTGTTGAAAGAGGATTCCATAAGTTCAAGACTAGTTACAATAGTAAGTTACCGAGATTAAAGTTGCCAAAGTAAAGTTTCAAAATAAATCGTCAATGACAGCGGGCAAAGTGTTTTAGCCGTCCTCATATTTGGTTTCCCACGACAATTTACGTGTTGCTTGTGTGCTGCTTCTAACTGTTTTGCACACATTTTTACAAATAATTCGTTATTAGTAATTACTTAGAATTATCTCAACAACTATAAAGAATTATAAAGTGTAAGAGATTTTAAAAATTCTGGAAAAAGGTGATATCTGATACTGAAGAACTTGATAAAGATGAAAATTTTTCTTCAGTGGCGGACAACAATGATGAATTCTCCCAGACAATAAATTTTCCCAAGAAGGAAGATTTAGATGAAGATAAGCATTCCGGTGAGCCTGATTTTGATACAGTTTCTGACAATTACATTTTAAAAGAATATGTTTCTGTCTGAAGTCTTGGATATAGTGCCGTTCTTGAACAAGAAGTTTCAGAATCGTGGACTGTGGCATCAAAACGGACTATAAAGAAAAGAGGCAGACCTATCCAAGAATATGTGCTTTGAAAGCATAGAAATGACGCGCCTGAAAGGCAGTCAATAAACACCAAGGCACTGCGTAACAGCAACAAGTCCCCGCGGCCACCAGCCACTGAAAAACCGGCAGTGAATCTCAAAATGGTTCAAATGGCTCTGAGCACTATGGGACATAACGTCTGAGGTCATCAGTCCCCTACAACTTAGAGCTACTAAAACCTAACTAACTAACCTAAGGACAGCACACACATGCCCGAGACAGGATTCGAACCTGCGACCGTAGCGGTCGCGCGGTTCCAGACTGTAGCACCTAGAACCGCTCGGCCACCCTGGCCGGCAGTGAATCTCAGAAAACTAAGTAGGTCTGTTAACAAACACCACTTACGTGAAACATAGGCCAAACAAACAAGTTACGCAAATATTAATGACCACCTTCTCGAGAAATGTTCAGCAAAAGGCCTCTTAATATGACACCAAATTTCGAAATTTGTTTTTAACCAAATTTATCAAGAATGCGTAAGTGTGGCGAAGATAATGTCTCTTAAACCGTTTAGCTGAATTAAATTTGATACAGGAAAACTTAATAAATGCCCAGAGCATGAGATCTGACAGTATTTTAGCCAAACCACACGACAAGGTGCCTTGCGTGAACCAAACAGTTATGTATGGAACATGACAAACTTACCTGTATGAGAAGTACTTAGTAAGCAGATCTTACAAGCAACGCTTATTTCTGTGTTATTTAGACATGGAAATCTACAACACAATTTTAACACATGTATTAACTACACAAAATTTCTGTCAAACCAAACAAAATATGAAGCAAAGGATTAAATGCAGTATCCGTAAAAACAGTTAAGATCACAATTTAACCTGCAAAATTTTTGCCACAGCTTATTGCCAACATACTTTCCCAGACGACTATGACAAAGAAAACCGACGGCCATATCAGTGGGAAAATGGCTGCTCAACCAACGCCATTCAAGGCCTACTTTAAGACTCGCTCTGCCAGAGATAATCAGCGACAAATTACAATAGATTTTCGTCAGTGAATAATGCCAGAAATAAAGGCACGCGAACTCCCATGGCTGAATCATCATTTCAGTTTTGTAAACTTTCTTCTAATAAATTTTGATAACTATTTTACAAAATATTATTTAAATGTTCCATTCCTTTAATAACACATTTCAATAATTTCCGACATTAAAAAATTCTGTAAACTATGAAAATTTATACCTATACATCATAGGGTCCTCTGTAGTGGACCATCCATAATTTGGATCTGGGTAGTTGAACTTTTATTTGTACTGTATAAAAAGTTTCTACACGTAAGTTCAGCTACAATCCAAAACTACAAATTATCCATACCCGAAATGATAAATCATGACTGAAAGGGTTAATGGTTAAAATGGGGTAGGGCCCACAACAGATTGATATAACTACTGCTCCTACAGCACTGGAATCAGTCACTACTTAGCCAGTACCTCCAGTCAGAACTGGAATGGCTGTGTACAGGATTGTCAAAATTCGCCTGGAAGAATTTCAAGCCCCTAAAGACAGGCAACCCGACATACATCTTCTGCCAAAGTGTTCTGAGTGAACGTCTGGTTGCCTACCTTAAGGGGCATGAAATTATTATGGGACACTTTTATTCTGGACACCCTGTAAAACTAGTTGTACGGAGATTTGCTGGGAGAACCCCAAGACAAACGTTATGGAAGAACATAGGGCTTAGACTCCTTTGATAAATTCGAGAGCGTCCCAGAGATGCTCAATAACACCGGTGTCAGGTGATCGAAGACGTGGGTTGTCCATCATGGAAAAGATTAGAGTCAACACTCCAAGATCGCATGTTTCAAGGAACGACAACTGACGTATTTCTTTCCCCACATCCATCTCGTGAAATAACCGTCACGGTGTTATAGCGGAAACTGTAATCCCTAAGGAGGCTTTTTGACGCTGAATTACGAATTGAACCGAAAAGAGAAAGTAATGGTAGCAGGAGTACCCTCCGGTACACAAAGTGGCTTATGGAGCACAGATGTGAGTGTTGACATAAACAAAATCACATAGTCATAATGTAATTGCTAACGTGCTTATCTAACCGTATCATCCACAGTGATAAGGGTATTTAATTCGCATTCATTATAGCAGTGCTATTTCTAGTAGTCCTCGGAGAAATGAATCCTACAGCGTGGCACCTTTTTATGTGTGACATTAAATTACGTTATGAGACTGGATTTAGAATATCTAGTTAGTTTTCCGAAAGAGTAATTAAAATTTGCAAAAATTTATCCCCCTCATAAGGATTAAAATGTCTGATTGGAGATGAATTGCCTGTGGCAGACTATGAATGTTTTAAAGGGACCCATTATTCTCGTAACCTCACTTTATTCAATACTGTACGGTGCTTTTAAGATATGTAGATCAGTACTTGAAAATGCTACCATGGGAGTGTATTACAGCACTTACAAAAAAACATGGCTTCTGCTGCCCTTTGATAATATTATTCGAACGGGATTTTCTAATGACGAAATCTGCAGATTCATGAAGTACATTCAGTGAACAACACATGACGAAATTCAAAAACCATCCTGCATTCGATTCAAACATTCTTGATGGATTTCTATAACATTTTTGTAATACCCTGTCAATAAACTCTCAGTAAGAAAAAATGTTTGTAGATCTGACAGCCGGCCGCGGTGGCCGAGCGGTTCTAGGGGCTTCAGTCCAGAACCGTGTGACTGCTACGGTCGCAGGTTCGAATCCTGTCCCGGGAATGGATGTGTGTGATGCCCTTAGGTTAGTTAGGTTTAAGTAGTTCTAAGTTCTAGGCGACTGATGACCTCAGATGTTAAGTCCCATAGTGCTCAATGCCATTTGAACCATTTTTTTAGATCTGAAAGCAATTTACATGTTATTAAAAACTGGGTTATGTACATGTTTTACTATTCTCATCCAGTAAATTAAATTCTTGAGATACGTTCTACATAGATAATGATTCGCAATGTGTGTTTCATTAAAATCATACGAAGAAAAATACAAAACCGATCAGTTACCTTCAGTTACAGACAAGCAATTTATTGTCGAGTCTGTTCGAATAATATGACATTCAAGTCACAGGATAACTTACATCCTATACCTACATTCATTTCTTAATTTTACTCACTCAATTTAATTTCGGCTGTTGCTTAATCAAAAGCCACATTCTTCTTTTTAAAAAGTTGGTATTTATGTCTTTGTAAGTAATGAGACTAGGAAACAGTCTTGGCCATTATTTTGTCAGGCCTTGTCACAGTTTATGTAAAATCAAATCATATATACCTTTCAAAATTTGGAGAATAGTTCCAAATTATACAAGATACAATTGTTTTTCAAAATTCTTCTGCCAGAATTCTTTGTAGACGGATAAGAGAGGGAAAAATAAATCTATTGCGTCTTTGATAATGCCTAATATTTGTCCAGCTTATGTTTGTTAGCTATGGTCTCCAAAAGATGGTTCATACCTTTAACAGTTCAAAGATAATTTAAGTGGAAAATGGTATGGAACTGCCGTGTATTCAGAAACAAATACTTGTCATCTCTCTGTTAATCTAGCAGGATCGCGTATTACTGCAACACACAGAGTGAATGTAGAAGCGAAATGATTCTCGCCGCCCGTTTATTTCCGCCCCTCCTATATGCCTCTTGCATGTAGCGGTGTTTGCTGTACATTCGACAGCGTCCCGTGACGCATGATATCGGCCCCTGTGTCCAGATTTGCGGATTTCGGCGGAAGGACACCTGTTGCTACAGGGCGGACTGTTGACAAAGGCAGCCCCAAAGTGGCCAAGTTGCCGACTCCAAGAGTCGCTCTCCGCTGTGCTTAGGGTTTAAGGGGTGGGAGAGACTGTCCTCTGAGACGCTCTGCCGGCAAAAGTGCCAACACTGTCCCAACTAAGATAACCAGCGTATCCACCGACTAGCTAGAACTCACGTCTGTGATTCTGATCATTCGGCACTGCGTTTCCGAGGACCCTACTGTCTCACATGCTGATAAGCTGAGGTTTATACAATATCACCAAAGAACCTATTTCATGTTAGCAACGCTGCACTCTTATGGCATACGTAGCACACCAACAGGTACTACACTGAAGCACCAAAGAAACAGTTATAGGCATCAGTGTTCATATACGGAGATATCTAAACAGGCAAAATTCGGCGCTGCGGTATGCAACACCTATATAACAAGTGTCTGGTGCAGTTATATCGGTTTCTTCCGCTACAATAGCAGAGGTTATTAAGTTCGTTTGAACGTGGTGTTACAGTCGGCTCACGAGCGATGGGACACAGCATCACGGAGGTAGCGATGAAGTGGGGCTTTACCTTACGACCATTTCACGAGTATACTGTGAATGTCAGGAATCAGGTAAAACGTCAAATCTACGACATCGCTGCGGCCGGGAAAAGATCCTCCAAGGACGGGACAGACGACGTCTGAAGAGAATCGTTCAACGTGACAGAAGTGCAACCCTTACGCAAATTGCTGCAGATTTCAATGCTTGGCTATCAAAAAGTGTCAGCATGCGAACCATTCAACGAAACATCATCGATATGGGCTTTCGAAGCTGAAGGGCCACTCATGTACCCTTGATGATTGCACGACACAAAGCTTTACGCCTCGCCTGGGCCCATCAGCACCGACACTGGACTGTTGACCACTGGAAACATGTTGCCTGGTCGGACGAGTTTTGCTTCAAATTGTATCGAGTGGATGGACGTGCACGGGTATGGAAACGACCTCATGAATCCATGGACCCTGCATGTCAGCAGCGGACTGTTCAACCTGGTGGAGGCTCTGTAATGGTGGGGGGCGTGTGGAGTTGGATTGATGTGGACCTCTGATAGTCTAGATGTGGTCTCACAGGTGACTCGTACGTAAGCATCCTGTCTGGCCACCTACATCCATTCATGTCCATTGTGAATTTCGACGGACTTGGGAAATTCCAACAGGACAATGGGATACCCTACAAGTCCAGAATTGCTACAGAGTGGCAACAAGAGCACTCTCCTGAGTTTAAACACATTTACTGCCCCCCAGACTCCCCAGATATGAACATTATTGCACATATCTGGAACGCTTTTCAATATGCTCTTATGGACAGCCCTGCAGGATTCATGGTGTCCATTCCTCCAGCAATACTTCATATGTTAGTTGAGTCACATGCTACGTCGTGTTGCAGCACATGTGCGTGCTCGCCGGGACCCTACATAATATGAGGCAAGTGTACCAGTTTCTTTGACTCTTCAGTGTAGCTTATGCGTAAATACTTTTTGGCAATATTGGTAGAGCTTGTTGCAGGCACATTTGAGAATTTTCTAAACATCCAGTGAGAACTAGAAACGAATAGTTAGGCAGCATTTTAAATTCTTTTCAGCTAATCTGTTCTTCATCGAACTGTGCGTGGAAGTTAGTGCCGGCAGCACCTGTTTCTGGGTCACCACTTCGGCATAAAACGTGAAATTATACGCTGAGGGAGCGTAGTCGGAAAGTCTCACTATTTTGTTTGTTATTCAGTGATCACGATCGCCAAAGTAATGGCTGGAGCTAGCAGCTGAGTAGACAGGCCTTGGCTCCTATCAATGCAGTGTTCTGTAGCGTTGTTGTATGACGTTACCGGTCACGGGACCCTATCCTAAATTTGTTCCACATGACACACAACATCCCTCGAATTTTGTCAGTATCATACTATAACACTTCGAATATCGAGTTTTCGCCTCATCTCCTGTTCCTTGTGGAATTAGTATTAATGCTGGCCGAGATACGTGCCTCGATTTTGTAGTTACACACATATAAAGTCTGGACAAAATGGCAAAATTTTGTGTTACGCCACTCCATCAACTTACGAAACATGTGCTAAATGAAAGTAAAGGATAAAAAGATGAATATATTCATGGACAGTACTAGCGTATGATCCAATTATAAGTACGCTGCAGAAGGAGAATGTGTCAGTCCTTGTTTGCCAATAGCTCAAAAACTATTTCACGGATTTTCATAATGGATGCAGGCAGTTTACTGTGATCAGCTCGTCAGGGAAGGTTACCATCTGCCATTTGTGGTGACTCAGGAAAGACACCTCATCTCATCGACTACTCACAGTTTTCTCTTCTATTGGCATCCACGACGCCACGATTCGTTCTACCCCAGCGACACTTACTACCTATCTCTCCAGTAAAATAAAAAACTCACTGGCAATGGTATCTGCCTTTTATGTATGATTCCTCCAATACTGGTCTCTGAATTATTCAACATCTACGTTCAAATGGTTCAAATGGCTCTGAGCACTATGGGACTTAACATCTGTGGTCATCAGTCCCCTAGAACTTAGAACTACTTAAACCTAACTAACCTAAGGACATCACACACATCCATGCCCGAGGCAGGATTCGAACCTGCGATCGTAGCAGTCGCGCGGTTCCGGACTGCGCGCCTAGAACCGCTAGACCACCGCGGCCGGCAACATCTACGTCTCCATCATTCTCGCTGCTCGGAAGCAGGTTTGGTTTTCCCAGAGCTCATGCGTGAGACACGAGTGACCATAGGTAGTTGACGTGTTCCATCTTCTCGCATTTCATATCGCAGGTGTCCCTTTAGTACCTGTCTAGATAAGGAGTATCAAATGGTTCAAATGACTCTGAGCACTATGGGACTTAACATCTGAGGTCATCAGTCCCCTAGAACTTAGAACTACTTAAACCTAACTAACCTAAGCACATCACACACATCCATGCCCGAGGCAGGATTCGAACCTGCGACCGTAGCGGTTAAGGAGTATCGAAGACTTCCTCAGCGTAGTCAACAACGTGCACATCACCAGAATCGCCTTTGGAGTTCCTGCTAGTCGTGACATGGCTCTTGAGTCCATTGCCAATTTCTGTGCCTTAATGACACTTTTACAGCTTCGAGATGCGTTCTGTTTCAGCATACGAAGTTGTGCAAGTTTCCACAGAACGATTTCTCTACGTCTATATACACTGAAGAGGAGCCAAAGAAACTGGTACATCTGCCTAATATCGTGTAGAGCATCCCCGAGTGCGCAGAAGTGCCGCAACACAACATGGCATTGACTCGACTAATGTCTGTAGTAGTGCTGGAGGGAACTGACATCATGAATCCTGCAGGGCTGTCTATAAATCCGTAAGAGCGGGTGGAGATCTCTTCCGAACAGCATGTTGCAGGGCATCACAGATATGTTCAATAATGTTCATGTCTGGGGATTTGGGTCGCTAGCGGAAGAGTGTAAACTTAGAAAAGTGTTATTTGAGCCACTCTGTAGCAATTCTGGACGTTTGGGGTGTCGCATTGTTCTGATTTAATTGTGAAGTCCATTGGAATGGACAATGGACATGAACGGATGCAGGTGATCAGACAGGATGCTTATGTACCGGGACGTGTCACCTGTCAGTGTCGTGTCTAGACATATCAGGAGTCCCAAATCACTCCAACTGCACACGCCCACACCATTACAGAGCTTCCACGAGCTTCAACAGTCTCCTGCTGACATGCAGGGTCCATGGATTCATGATGTTTTCTCCATAAACGTACACGTCTTTCCACTCGATATAATTTGAAACGCGACTCTTCCGACCACGCAACATGTTTCGAATTCGTACTCTCGTCAACACTCTCTCTGTTCGATGGGAACTACTACGAACAAACAGATGGAGTAGCGATGGGCTGTCCGCTATCACCAGTGGTGGCCAATATGTTTATGGAGGCTTTTGAAGAAGCTCTCGAGTCAGCAGTCTACAAGGCCTCTTGCTTTTTTCGATAAGTAGACGATACATCCGTAATGTGGCCGTACACATCGAAGACTATCTGCAGCATAAGAACTCAATGCACCGTAATATCAAGTTCACGATGGAGGTAGAGGGAAACAACCAGTTTCCATTTCTGGATGTGGTCGTCAAGCGAAGACCAGATGTGACACTGGGACACAGCGTCTACCGTAAGCCGACACATACAGATTTCTACCTGCATGCCTCCAGCTGTCGTGCTCCTTCACAGCGAGAGGGTTTTCTGAGCACAATGGTGCACAGAGCACGCGAAATCTCGGACTGTGACGGCCTAGCAGCTGAATTGCAGCACTTGCAGGCCGTGTTCCGCGCAAACGGTTACAACAACCGGCAGATAAAACCGAGACTGCAGCCTTCCGAGGACGAAGACACACCGATTTTGACGGCGATTGTACCATACGTCGGGAACAAATCGGCAAAGATCGGCAGAATACTCAGAAAATACGATGCCAAGTGCGTGTTTCACCCACCAACCGAAACGGAAATATTATTAGAATCAGTCAAGGACGACATAGGACTCTGGAAACCGGGAGTTTACAGCATCCATTGCCAGTGCGGGAAAACGTACGAGTATGTAGGCCAGACCATCCGGATGGTACAGGAGATGTGGTGACCATAAAGCCACACATATAACGCACAGCCGACCAAGTGCGCCGTGGCAGAGCACTGCATCTCACACGGAGATGACATGAACTACGATGGCACAAAGGTGTTACAGCAGTGGACTGTATCCTCAAAGAGGCAGTGGAGATCTGGCTACATGACGAACTAGTAAGTAAAGACAGCGGTTTCCAGTTAGGCAAGCTTTGAGTATGATTAAAACACAACGACAGTCTACACGGAAATCCGCTCCTGACAGGACACCTGAAGAACAAGAGGAATCATTGTCACCACGGCGGCAGAGTTCCGCAAGCGGCCGTGGCCGCGGAAGGATAGCGGCCCATGAGGTGTTCCGGGGCGCCACGCTTCCCCCACCACCACCCAGAGCCTCCCTTCCTCCACCATCGGCCGCGGACCTCTCGGAAGCGCCCAGACGGTGACTGAGGGAAAGGGGTGGAGATTACATCAGAGATCAATCAGACTCCAAGAACGCCTGAGGATGGGTAGAAGTCGGCTTGCCGAGATATCGCGCCTTTTGGACGACGCTACCAGGCTGAATACCCGAGAAAGTTTCTAGTCATCAGCAGTCCAATGTAGGTGTTGACGGGCCCAGGCGAGGTGTAAAGCTTTGCGTCGTGCAGTCACCAGGGGTACATTAGATGGCCTTCGACTCCGAAAGCCCGTATCGATGATGTTTCTTTGAATGTTTCGCGCGCTGACAGTTGTTGATGGGCAAGCATTGAATCTGCCGCAATTTGCAGTAGGATTGCACTTCTGTCGCGTTGAACGATTCTCTTCAGTCGTCGTTGGTCTCCTTATTGGAGGATCTTTTTTCCGGCCGCAGTGGTGTCGTAGATTTGATGTTTTACCGGATTCCTGTTATTTACGGTACATCGCTATCTCGGAGATGCTGTGTCCCATCGCTCGTGCACCGAGCGACTATAACACCACGTTCAAACTCACTTGTTGACCTGCCATTGTACGAGGGTAATCCCGAAAGTAAGGTCTCCTATTTTTTTTATAAGTACATAGACCTGTTTATTTCTACAATGGTTTACATCAGTTTACAGCTTGAACATTTAGCTATTTTTCGACATAATGACCACTTCTGTCGATACATTTTTGTAGACGCTGTGGCAATTTTTGTATGCCCATGTCATACCAGCTCGCCGCCATGCTGTTCAGAAAGTTATAAACCTCTCCTTTCACCTCGTCATCGGAGCTGTATCGCTTTCCGGCCAAATGTTCTTAACCTAGGGAACAGGTGATAGTCACTGGGAACCAAGTCAGGACCATAGGGTGATTGGGTGATTATGTTCAACTGAAACTGTTGCAGGACAGCAACGGTTTGCCGAGCGACGTGTGGGCGAGCGTTGTCATGGAGAGTGTGTACGCCCTTGCTAAACAATCCCCTTTTCTTTTTCAGAGTCTCACAGTGCGTGTCAGCGTTAATTGTGGTCCCAGTGATTCAACTTCGACGACGAGGTGAAAGGTTCATAACTTTCTGAATTGCATGGTGGCGAGCTGGTATGACATGGGCATAAAAAAACTGCCACAGCGTCTACAAAAATGCATCGACAGAAATAGTGATTATATCGAAAAATAGCTAAATGTTCAAGCTGTAAACTGATGTAAACCATTGGAGAAATAAACAGGTCTATGCACTTATAAAAAAATAGAACTTACTTTTGGGATTACCCTCGTAGCAGCAGTAACCGATATAGGCATGGTCGACTGCAGCGCCGTATTCCGCCTGTTTATATATCTCTGTATTTGGATACGGATGCCTATACCAGTTTCTTTGGAGCGTCAGTGTAGAAGATATACTGTGTTTATTGGGTATCACAGGTTTTTCTCTGCCAAGACTTGTGTAGCAGTCTCCTCTCGGCTTGTACACGGTGGGCAAAAGAAAACCAGAAAAGGAAATATTGTATGCAACTTACAATAGGTGTCCCCAGCTTATACCATACGCAACACGGGTGAATGATGCTTGTTGGGCTGCATTCCTTAAGGTGCAAGAAATATTTGCCGGATTAGTTGAGTGTCGCCGACATTTTAGAACGCGGAACTCGGCCAGGTGGGGGTAAGGGTTGTAGGGCGAACTGCCGAGGGCTCGCCTACCTGAGGCGACGCGGCGCAACGAGACCGAGACGGCCGCGGTGTGGCGTTAATTAGAGCGGCGAGCCGGCGCTAATGAGCGGCTCTCGTTCCGCCTCGGGTGGCCACCGGCTCACGACCTCCAGCGCCCGTCGTCCCACGACGCCCGTAACCTGTAAAGCGATCCCCTGGCCTGGACCAAGTGTCTGTTGACTCGTGGCCTGTGTGTGTGTGTGTGTGTGTGTGTGTGTGTGTGTGTGTCTGTGTCTGTGTCTGTGTGTGTTCGCGTCCCACACACAGAGAGATAAAGAGAGAGTGAAAGAGAGGGGGGAGAGGGAGAGAGAGAGAGAGAGAGAGAGAGGGGGGAGAGGGAGAGAGAGAGAGAGAGAGAGAGAGAGAGAGAGAGAGATGCCTCGGGCTAGTTTCCTCTGCTGAGCTTATTAAGGCCTCTGTTTATCTTCCTGATGTACAGAAGGGAGGAGCTACACGATGTCAAATGTGATTCTCCACTGTACATTGAGATGCTTTGTCCCTAGCTCAGATATGCAATCATCCTTCGATGTTGACTTATTCCTGCCAATCACGTTTCCACTGAGTCATTCCATCCGTGAAACGCGCTTCTCCGATTTCTCTACAGTCGTTAAGGCTTGCAAATGATCTTCTTCAAAATACACTCTGCAACAGAGTTAAAGGATCAGTTTTTAGAAACGCCGTAATTGCACCCCATTGCTATGAAAAGGTTTGAAATTTGGTTCAGAGGTGCCTACGCCTTTCATCTGTTGTCGCGAAAGCATGGCGCCCTGACGACGTCAGCCTCGAGCTCAGCGACACATCAGACGCCAGGCTGTCGACACAGGCGAAGTAAAGCCCAGAGCTCAGAAGTTCACGTAAGGCGTAGGTTGAGTTAATAATGTCAAATTGGCACCGAATTTCACCGAAGTAATGTTCGATGTCACCAGGGAGGTGTCACATGATGGGACATTGCATCCGTTCTTTGCTCGCCTTTACGACTGAGGTCACAATCGCGATGTCCACCGTTGAAATTACGCGGTTTTCATATGAGTGGCGCACTGCAAGACCGTCATCAAACCAGGGTGTCTTTATGAGGCTTAAGCACTCAGTTTACAAGAAAGACGGGCGCTAAACTCATCCAAAAGATAGGATGGCAGTGAACCGTCAATTAGGGCGGTTCACAAACAACAACTCAAGTACACATGTTATTCCAAAAACGTTATCGTGGAAGTAGAGGCCAGGAGGTGCTGGTGAAATAACACACATTGCTAAGGTTATCTTTTTATTTTAAAAGGCTTTCTCAATAATAAATTTTTAAGACTCGCATTAAAAAAAAAAACAATTTCAAAAAAATTTCGAATAGCTGGCAAATTTTCTTTATGAAAAGGAGATTGCAAGGTATGACGTTAACAACTTCCCAATAGTAAGATTTTAACTAATATATATATATATATATATATATATATATATATATATATATATATATATATAAGACAACAATTAAAAAAACTCTTTTAAATAGCTGGCAAATTTTCTCTATGTAAAGGATATTGCAAGGTACGACGTTACAACTTTCCAATAATTTCCTTAAAAAAAAATCTTTAAGTAGCTAGTTTGTACTAAAGCTAAAATAGTTCTCTCTCGCCAGTTAAATAACTTATATTACACTTGTTAGTTGTTACAAGATAAGTGTGAATAAGCCAGCACACAAACCTTCACATTAAAGGCAGTTCCCAAAAAAAAAAAAATCCTTAGCTCGGTGAGGGAGTGACACGCGTAAAGGGGCCAAAATCGCAATAGGCGGAATAGTTACTGGTGGTCTACAGGGCCCCAGCAGATCAGCCCCAAAACTTCCATAACAGCCACCACGTCCCCGAGTTACCCAATACCAGAAGATGTAGCGAGGGCGGTGCCTGCACAGACTCCGAACCACACAGACACCGACCCTAAATCACCCAACCGTGGTGTGAATGAAACGGCCCGACCAAGAAGCAATTACCACATTCCTGCGGACAGGCAAACGAAAAATGTGGTGGGAAGACCCCAACAAAACCACTGGTGAAGAAACTCATACACCTCACTAGAAATTGAAAAACCCCTTTTTATATATTGTAATGTTGTTACTTTAATTTGTTCTGCAAGCGGTGCTGCTATTCAAGACCATAAAAGTGGGTTAAAACCTATGAGCTATCTGAGGACGTTAACCTTGCATTACTACGCAACTGTTTCACCAGGTATCCAGTCTAACTTACCAAATTCCCAACCAGACTAACATTAATTATAATCTTTTAGTATTCATCTTACGATAACCGTTGATATATATATATATATATATATATATATATATATATATATATATATATATATAAAGACAATTTAAATAAAAAGAAAAAAATCAGTTTATATTTGGAAATTTATTTTAACATTGATCATTGAAATTTCAGCATATTAAACTAGATTCATAACTAAACTGGTGCCTTATTTAGGATTGTGAAAATGTGAGTTTGTAATCTTATGGAACACATCAAATAGGGAGCCAAGATTGGGAGACTGCATACAACACTGCATTAATAAAATAACATACGAAGAACGTTGAAACATATGCAAGAGGAAATTAACCACTACCAACCGATTCAATTTTCACCCAAAGAAGTTACGTTCGTAGCGCAATCCTGTCCATCATGTAATTACCACACACTGGTATACTAAATTCATACTAACTCTCTGTGAAATCTTCCCGAGAAGAATAGCTGAGGGCTACTTTGATGATTACACCACATGCTTCACGTGGTCAACTTGCTTTACACAAAGAGTGTAACTACACAATAACTTTGATAATTAAAATAAATTAGATCGAAAAGCAATTTAAAAAAGGAAAAACCTCGAACTGGTTGCTACCCTCTTACTATTAACCTGATGGGTCAAACAATTCTATAAGCACGTGGTACTGGTCTCACAAAGTACACCCCACGTGGGTTGAACATAAAGACAAGTTGCTATATTGAAAAATATTGTCAACACGAGACGTTATAATCACACGCACGTTCGCATTTAAGATTGATGATCTTAGTTAGAGTTACTGATCAACACGTGGTTCCACTTTACTCACAAAGCAGTGACAAAGCAACTACCGGAAGATATTCTGAACTTCACACTCGAACTACACTGCGTTGCAGTTTAGATAACATTAGATATTTTAGAGCTAAACCTGAAATATAGGTGATTAAATTTTCAGTTAGGCTGAACTTAAGAAATCCATTGTCCTACGGACTTGGCCGACACACGCTTAGCCGGAGATCTTACCACTTCAGACGCTCGCCGCGGACCGACTGCCATGGGTCCCTCCTGTGGGGTACCTCACAAATACAAACGGAAGTGACCAGAGAGGCAGCTCCCTATACCAACATGACAAGGGACGGACAGGACCACACTAAGAATAGAAACCTCTTTGCTTTTAAAAAGCGTAGCTACCTGTTCCGATGTTGGTCTTACTGTTCTCTAGCAGACAGGCTTGTCTGCTATCCTCAAGCATGCAACTAGAAATACATTTGCTCATTCATCCTCTCACACAGAAGGGAAGGGGGATATCAGTATCTTATCATATACAGTATATAAAAGAAAGTGGATGTAGGTTCCGTATGAGACTGTGTGACATGAATTACATATAAACTGTGTTTTAAAGTGTAGTAGTGTGACAGATCGTTCTTGCTTATGCGTAAAAGTAACACGTTTCACTGCTCAGTCTCCTCCCAGATAGTCAGAAACACCACAGTAAATTTAGAAGAGGAATTTATGCCGTAAATGACAACAGATTTAAGAAATTAACATGAAAGGAATCCAACAGAGACCTTTCAATATGTACATATATATAACTAACTCTGTTACATAAAACAGTACTGCCGGCCGCTGTGGTCTAGCAGTTCTAGGCGCTCAGTCCGGAACCGCGCGACTGCTACGGTCGCAGGTTCGAATCCTGCCTCGGGCATGGATGTGTGTGATGTCCTCAGGTTAGTTCTACGTTCTAGGGGACTGATGACCATAGATGTTAAGTCCCATAGTGCTCAGAGCCATTTAAACATAAAACAGTACTCAACTTCTCACACTCCACCACAGCGCCGAGAACACATTGCACTTCCAAATGCTCGTCAGAGCCAACCACTGCCAGTGGTTTCAACGACCGACAAGAAGACATACGGTCCCACGCACTGATCTCCTGCACCACGGCTTCTAAGCTTCATAAGCCACTTACATGAGGGTAAGGCAGACTAAGCCCCTAACAGCCAAGAGGTCGGCCAAAGCACGTGGCGAGCAGTTGACGACCCCCAACAACAGGGGCCCGCTGGCGCCACCACCTCTCTCGGTCACCGCCCAGTAAGTATCCCTCGATCGTCACGTGACCGTACACTTGCTCCACCTCCCGCCAGAGGGCGGTAGCGATCCAAGCAGAGCGCCAAACCTAAAACGCCACCGCAGACACTAGACGCAAAGCGAAAGAACTTCGCCTGGCGCGCTTTTCGAAGAGCCGGACACAACTACGGCTCAGTCAGTAATCAGGATAATTTTAGGTGCAAACTGTACTGAAGAAGGGACATACAGAGAAAGGAAAAATAAATAAATTGAAAACTATACCAGCATATATTTTGATATGAAAAAAACGCTGCATAAAATTCTACGGACATATTAAAAGAGTGAAACTAACTAGATTCACTAGACAGGTTGTGGAATTCTATGTAACTACAGTAAAGCTAAAACTGAAAGAATGAGACGGATCGGTACAGTAAAAGAAAGCCGGAAGAAAGCAGCAATAACACAATGACACAACTGATACAGCAGGCAGAAAAGATGTCAGGCAGCAAATACACGACTGCACGGTTGGCCTGCGGAAAAATCCAAAAAAGGGAGGAACTGCTTTAACTGACGAGCGGAACAAAGCGTGTTCTGACAACGTGAAAGTGATGTGGGTGACAAGAAAAGCTAAAACAAAGCCGTCTGAAAGTGACGCTTGTTGCACATGGCTTGGTGCAGTAGGGGACCATATGTGAATAATAATAATAATAATAATAACAATAATAATAATAATAAATAAATAGAGGGTGTCCCAGAAACGTTGTGACAGACTTAGAGGAATTGTAGAGGGTGTCTCGAGCAACAAATCGAGGATAATAAAAGGGGTCCAGAAGCGTCATCCAATGTCGCTACAGAGCGTCGAATTTACAAGTGCCAGCGGTTTCCACTAGGTCATCCCCACGACAGCAAAAGTGAGTTTATAAGCTGACAGACCGTGACCGCTACTGATGGCAATGATCACTAGTGTAGAAGACGGAGTTACCTGCTGCTTAGAGAAACCCTCTTACTATGAATGCGATGCTCTGTTGCCTTGACGGATGACGGTTTCGAACATCGATTTCCATCCGTAGTTAAATTTTCTCCTGTACACCGAAAAGCAATGGAGATTTTAGAGTGCTCCAGGCGACAAATAAACTGTGGATTGAAATCCGTGTCTGAAACCGTCATCCACCGAGGCAGCAGACTTCGCATTCGTAGGAGGGAAGATCTGTTTAAGCAGCAACTAGCTCCATGCTTTTCACTGTCGATCGTGGCCATCAGTCGCGATCAGTGAATAACAAACAACACTGCGAGACGTTATGCTTGCGGTCCGTCTGGTCACAAGTTCACCTTTGCTGCCGAAGGGATGGCCTTAGTGACAGGCGCCGGTGCCTGTAACTTCGATGCTCTGTAGCGACAATGAATGAAGTTTCCGGACATGGTTTCCTATCCTCGATTTGTTCCTCGAGACACTCTCTACAGCGTCTCGACTTTTGTCGCAACATTTCTGGGACACCTCTGTACCTATCGTAGCGTACATAATTCCGTAATTCTGAACATCCTTTTGGGAGACTCACGGCATCTGGTATTGCACATCATATGTACCGCTCTCTTTTCAAGGTTGAATACTGTTTGGCTGCAACACGAAAACAGAAGTGAGGCTTCCAGAATGAGATGTTTTCACTCTGCAGCGGAGTGTGCGCTGATATGAAACTTCCTGGCAGATTAAAACTGTGTGCCCGACCGAGACTCGAACTCGGGACCTTTGCCTTTCGCGGGCAAGTGCTCTACCAACTGAGCTACCGAAGCACGACTCACGCCCGGTACTCACAGCTTTACTTCTGCCAGTACCTCGTCTCCTACCTTCCAAACTTTACAGAAGCTCTCCTGCGAACCTTGCAGAACTAGCACTCCTGAAAGAAAGGATATAGCGGAGACATGGCTTAGCCACAGCCTGGGGGATGTTTCCAGAATGAGACATGAAAAGGGGACATACAAAACTTCCTGGCAGATTAAAACTGTGTGCCCGACCGAGACTCGAACTCGGGACCTTTGCCTTTCGCGGGCAAGTGCTCTACCAACTCAGCTACCGAAGCACGACTCAGGCATCTTCACGAAGCGAAAGGCAAAGGTCCCGAGTTCGAGTCTCGGTCGGGCACACAGTTTTAATCTGCCAGGAAGTTTCATATCAGCGCACACTCCGCTGCATAGTGAAAATCTCATTCTGGAAACATCCCCCAGGCTGTGGTTAAGCCATGTCTCCGCTATATCCTTTCTTTCAGGAGTGCTAGTTCTGCAAGGTTCGCAGGAGAGCTTCTGTAAAGTTTGGAAGGTAGGAGACGAGGTACTGGCAGAAGTAAAGCTGTGAGTACCGGGCGTGAGTCGTGCTTCGGTAGCTCAGTTGGTAGAGCACTTGCCCGCGAAAGGCAAAGGTCCCGAGTTCGAGTCTCGGTCGGGCACACAGTTTTAATCTGCCAGGAAGTTTCAGAAGTGAGGCTGTTCAGCAAGAAGATGGCGTAATCCTGTCACCAAGGTGTTCCGTGTCCTTGTCAAAACAGGTGATCTGCAGTATTCCCAAATAGCTCTCTGAGGCTATATTTGTCTTGACTGAGTACTTTCGATTATAAACGTCTGCCTTTCTTTCTACTGCTTCTTAAATACTTAACAGTCGATATTCTCGCTGTCAGTTTTCCTTAAAGGAGTCCAGTGATATTGTTGGCTGAGAGAGCTCCACTGATTGTTCCTCCGCGTCCGTAGGCTCCATGCCTTGCGTCAATGACAGTAGCGTTTCCAACTGTACCTGTATACGTGACAGCAGTTTTTACGATAGTGATGTGGTGTCGTTTTTGCATTGTATGATGACGAAAGAAGGCAGAAAATTAAAGTCTGTGCAGCCAAGCAGCCAATTCCGCTCTGAGATTTAATGTCCCCAATCAACGGTCCGATCACCAAAAACATTGTTACTCCCCTCGTTTCGTGGACATAAGCGCAAAGCCTCGTAACCATGAACTCGATGCCCCGTCCCACATCATCTTCTCGGTGACATACTGCTGGTGCAGATTTCTTACACCATTTGTACTGGATAAAACAGAGCCTTCGACTCTCCCCCCGTCGGAGGTTCGAGTCCTCCCTCGGGCATGGGTGAGTGTTTGTTTTGTCCGTAGCGTAAGATAGTTTAAGTTAGCTTCAGTAGTGTGTAGGCTTAGGACCGATTGACCTAAGCAGTTTGGTCCCATAGGACCTTATCGCAAATTTCCAATTCCCGAGAGCCTTCGAAACAATCCGTTGACATTGAGCAGTGACGTCATAACAAGCCCTAAAATGCAAACAAAAGTATTTCAAAATGGCGACCACGAACATTATCTGTTCCCACGGTGTGAAATATATACATGAATTACAGAAACGTACAAATTATTGATACTGGATGTTAAAGCTAAGGGAGAAGGGCGGAAAATGGGAGGCTTCGGCCAGAGCAATCTAAAATAGTGACTGTAAATGTGTAAAAAACGCAAATTGAAGTGAAACAACTGTATCGAACAATATCACTTGACTTAAATAGGCCAACTTTAACTCGGATACCACAGTAGAAAATCGAAACATCACCAGCAATACAAACATCGAAAAAGCCATACCAATACAGATGCCCGTAAATCACAACAATTAACGAAACGTGATATCGAAATAATCACTTGATTTGTATATCTCAACTGAAAAGGCTGACAGCCATGCAAAACATAGCAGTAGATAGCAGTTTACTAGCCAACAAGGCGACAGGAATACACACAGCGAACAACTGTGAGAATAAACGAAATGCAATGGCCGAAAATGTCGCTTTGACTTATATTCCTCTGAATGGAATGAAGATACCGCCAAATTCTTTGGGTTTAGAGACCTTAACTAACAAACATTAGAGCGCCAGTACCAATACAAACGCCCAAAAACCGACAGCACAAAATATCAAAAGGTGATACCAATACGCATAGAAAAAATCTCGAGAAACAATGAAACTCGGGATAGAAAACCTATCACTTTAGTAATGTACTTGAACTTATACGGCAACATCAGTATAAAAAGGCAAAAACTGATAACAGAATAAAAAAAGCTAAAAAGCTATATTAGTATACCTGGCCAAAAATCGCGTCGATTAACGAAACTCTATATTGAAATAAAACAAGTGATTAATAGATTAACACCCCCATAAAACTGAGCGTTCTTCTCCCAAAGCAAGTAGCCTGCTAGTCAAAAATTCACATACAAAGTAAAATGTATTCGTAAATAATTCCACCCGTTTGAAATGTGTATTCACAGTTTTCGCTCTTTATTAGGACAAGAAAAGATAATGCTTAATTTCTGATTGATGAATGAGCTCAGCCATCACAACAGTACATCACGGACGATATCCAAGCCCCAAGTTGACCCTTTGGCTTCATACGAACTACCCTTAATGCTGCAGCACAGTCCTGAACCAGGGTTCGTGGCTAGTGTTTGGGGAGGATGAGATGGTGGGTAATAAATATTTAAACTCGCATTCGGGACGACGACGGTTCAAACACGCGTCTGGCAATCCAGATTTAGGTTTACCGGGATTTCCCTAAATCACTTATGGCAAGTGCCGGGATGATTCCTTTGAAAGGGGACGCCGCTTTCGTTGTCCGCCCTTCCCTAATCCGAACTTGTGCTTCGTCTCTAGTGACCTCGTTGTCGACGCGACGTTAAAAATACTAATCACCGTCATTATCATCATCATCATCATTTAAGGCTGATCAAGCTCTTTCAGCGTTCAGTCTGGAGCATACCCCCTTTATAAAATTCGTCCATGATCCCCTATTCAAAAAAATGGTTCAATGGCTCTGAGCACTATGGGACTCAACTGCTGTGGTCATAAGTCCCCTAGAACTTAGAACTACTTAAACCTAACTAACCTAAGGACATCACACACATCCATGCCCGAGGCAGGATTCGAACCTGCGACCGTAGCGGTCGTGCGGTTCCAGACTGTAGCGCCTTTAACCGCTCGGCCACTCCGGCCGGCGATCTCCTATTCAGTGCTAACATTGGTGCCTCTTCTGATGTTAAGCCTATTATTTCAAAACCATTCTTAACCGAATCCAGGTACCTTCTCTTTGGTCTACCCCGACTCCTCCTACCCTCTACTGCTGAACCCATGAGTCTCTTGGGTAACCTTCCTTCTCCCATGCGTGTAACATGACCCCACCATCTAAGCCTGTTCGCCCTGACTGCTACATCTATAGAGTTCATTCCCAGTTTTTCTTTGATTTCCTCATTGTGGACACCCTCCTGCCATTGTTCCCATCTACTAGTACCTGCAATCATCCTAGCTACTTTCATATCCGTAACCTCAACCTTATTGATAAGGTAACCTGAATCCACCCAGCTTTCGCTCCCATACAACGAAGTTGGTCGAAAGATTGAACGGTGCACAGATAACTTAGTCTCGTTACTGACTTCCTTCTTGCAGAAGAGAGTAGATCGTAGCTGAGCGCTCACTGCATTAGCTTTGCTACACCTCGCTTCCAGTTCTTTCACTATGTTGCCATCCTGTGTGAATATGCGTCCTAAGTACTTGAAACCATCCAAATGTTCTAACTTTGTTACTCCTATTTGGCACTCAATCCGTTTATATCTCTTTCCCACTGACATTACTTTCGTTTTGGAGATGCTAATCTTCATACCATAGTCCTTACATTTCTGATCTAGCTCTGAAATATTACTTTGCAAACTTTCAATCGAATCTTCCATCACAAGTAAGTCATCCGCATATGCGAGACTGCTTATTTTGTGTTCACATATCTTAATCTCACCCAGCCAGTCATATTGTTTTCAACATATGATCCATATATAATATGAAGAACAGTGGAGACAGGTTGCAGCCTTGTCTTACCCCTGAAACTACTCTGAACCATGAACTCATTTTAAACTCTAACTGCTGTCTGCCTATCTATGTAAAGACCTTTAATTGCTTGGAAAAGTAATTAAAGGTCTTTACATAGATAGTCAGGCAGCAGTTAGAGTTTTAAGAAATATTTTGAGCGGACGATTTGGATGGGATTCGGTTAATGAAAAGGGGACATACAAAACTTCCTGGCAGATTAAAACTGTGTGCCCGACCGAGACTCGAACTCGGGACCTTTGCCTTTCGCGGGCAAGTGCTCTACCAACTGAGCTACCGAAGCACGACTCAGGCATCTTCACGAAGCGAAAGGCAAAGGTCCCGAGTTCGAGTCTCGGTCGGGCGCACAGTTTTAATCTGCCAGGAAGTTTCATATCAGCGCACACTCCGCTGCAGAGTGAAAATCTCATTCAGGGGACATACAATTCAAGGTTTATTTCCCCAAAACAATTAATTAATTGTAATAAATTACACTGTGGCTTACAAATTACAGTGACACAAACAAATCAAGCTGCTTACAATACGAGGTAATAAAAAAGTTAATGCCACAGGTGAACAGAGAAACTTCAAAACTGTTTACAATTTGATACATTAACAAATAATCATTGTGCATTGAACTACATACTTTCACCTAATACAGTTAAATTTTATGATGTGAAGCACAAATGTATAATTTACAATTAATTTTTCAGTCGAAGTTACTCCTTCCTACACCTTCTTCAAAAGAGTGATAAAATTTCCAAAAGGTGTCTCAATTAAAAATGCTCTCAAACCCTTAACACAACAACACGTACATGACCAAATATATGTACGGCAAAACCCAACATCAACAGCGCAGACCACATTCAAACTCTTGCCGTTCAAAACATGTTACCACTGCGGCAGCGGGCAAACTTACATAGTTAATAAAAGAACACAGGCCACCTAGCAGTCTTACCAAAATCAGTTTACACGAAGAAGGAAGAAAGGGGGGGGGGGGGGGAGGAACATGATAAATACCATACGCAAGTGAACTTGCCAGACCTACTACTAAAAATACAGTATAAAAGGATCTCAATTCATGACAAATCCGGTATAGGCCCGGCAATATTGCACCTGAGCGCTAGTAGCGAAAATAAGGTTGACAGATACCAAGGTCTGACATCATCTTAGGGCTAACTGGCACAACAAATAAAAAAGAGTAAGAGAACAAGCAAATGCCAATGCCGAGGAATTAAAATAGAATTAAGTACACACGAGGGTAAAAAAAATTGCTAGCACCTTGAACATCGTCTTAGGCTTAATTGACACTACAAATAAATAAAGGTAAAAGAACAGGCAAATGACAATGCCCAGCAATTTAAATAAAAATAAGTAAGCACAAGGCTAAAAGCAATTGCTAGCAACTTAACAAGCACACATAAAAATATCAGACTGCTGCCACATCACAAAACGGAACAGGCACGCGAGCAGTCCGCAGCAAGCCAGAAAACCAACAACACACACTCCAGCAACCGAGCCAGCCTGACCACAGTAACTTCAACTCAGAATCAGGGCACGTGGGCACACCCTGTCCACGCAAATCATACACTGCTAAATAATTCCCACCGACAGATACGGCTGCCCCCCGGGCGGGAAAACGACTGGGTACACACCAGCAGAAAACTCGACACCTGGACTCGGGCCAAAACGGAATCACGCAGAAAATATAAACAACAGCTGAAGTAAGGTGGAACGAACCCCGCCACGCAGACCGGACAGAGCAAACACACAGAAAGCCTGCCCTGCAGTCCTTACAACTCCTGGGTGCGGAAACCCAAGCGATATCGTGGCACCCTTTTCAGAGGCGGAGAACCTCGAGCGATCGCGTGCGGGGAATCCATCAGTTGTCCACTACAGCACGTCACCAACACGCCACACCGCCCAACGGCCAAATCAACAAGGCCCGCCAACAAAGAGACCACACCTCCGTGCCGGGCCGGAAGGCAAAGTACCACCAACTCGGTGCGAATCCAACTGCCGAGCCGAGCGCGTGCGGCCCCCCGCGAAAAACGCTCCAGAGGGCAGTTGCCGCCCCAGCGCCTGCGCAGGCCGAACCAGACGGAAACAGAAATATAAGTCGCTATCGATAGTGCCGGATACGCAACGCGCCAGAGAAATGGCACATATTTGTTTGTTTCACAGGTGGCTTTGCCGACAGAAGCAGTGTGACGCAGCGTCTAATGGTAGTGTTCCGTCTGTGTGCGTTGCAGAGGCTGCGACAGCAGGTCGCCATGAGCGGCTAGCGGCGGGCACCACAGAGCAGAGGATGCAGCGTCCGTGCCGCGCACAGCCGGGCAGCCGCCTGCGGTGATCGACCGCGCGGTCCCACCGTCATCGTGATCGCGACCGTGATCGCCACCGCCCCCGGGAGCAGCCGCGCCCGCAACCGCAGCCGCAGCAGCACCGAGCGGAACAGCTGCCAGCCGCCCGGCACGGGGGCGGCGCGGGTCCGGTGCGGCCCATGTGAGAGCTCGCGGGCCCGCTGTCTGCGCTAGGCGAGACCGTCGGCCAGGGGGGCGGCGGGGGCGGTGGGGGCGGCGGGGGCCGGCGGCTGAGCCACGCGGTGGTGACGGCGTCGCGCCACACGCTGCAGCAGGTGGCGGCCGCGCTCGCCCGGCCCTCCGCCCCCCAGGCGCCCTCCACCCCCGCCAGCGCCGCGGCCCCCGCGCCCTCCGCCTCCTCCAAGCGGCGCGTCTCCATGCCGGCCACCACCATGTTCTCCAAGTTCAAGCACGGCGGCGGCGGCGCCGGAGGCGGCGGCGACGGCGGCGCCGGCAGCGCGCGCGCGCAGTCGCTGCTCGAGGCCAACCCCATCGCGCAGTACTTCGAGATCGGCAAGCAGGTGGCCAGCGCCGGCCCCGAGCTCGTCTGGCGCATCCACGACGGCTACCGCAAGAGCGACGGCAAGGTCAGTGCCTCTCCTACCATCTCGCTGTCGTCTCTGCCGAAAACGTTACTAATACGTAACAGTTCTGGCTGCTACGTTGTCCACCTGTCCGTGACAGCCAGGCAAAGCACTGTTACAATAAATTGGCGACATTCTTTCCCAGCTTTCTGAACTCTAGCCTCTCCCATTCAGACGTAAACACAAATTCAACACTTTCCCTGTTTGGCCGTGCGATGTAAGAAATGACGGTTGCAGTAGAGTCTGCTTCAAACGTACGATTACGATTACGCATTGTGATCCTACTTTATTCGTACCCTATCTGTACTGCGTCATAGAGATGTAGGATTCAGTGGGACTGTATATCATACTAACGTTGATTCATCAGACCTAAACTACGAACATAAAATTGTTTCATATATTCCAAATGTAATAAAAAAAGTGTGCAATTTCAGTTTACTTGATATACCGGGTGATAAAAAAGTCAGTATAAGAATGAGATTTTCACTTTGCAGCGGAGTGTGCGCTGATATGAAACTTCCTGGCAGATTAAAACTGTGTGCCGGACCGAGACTCGAACTCGGGACCGTTGCCTTTCGCATATCCTTTCTTTCAGGAGTGCTAGTTCTGCAAGGTTCGCAGGAGATCTTTTGTAAACTTTGGAAGGTAGGAGACGACGTACTGGCAGAAGTAAAGCCGTGAGGACGGGGCGTGAGTCGTGGTTGGGTAGCTCAGTTGGTAGAGCAGTTGCCCGCGAAAGGCAAAGGTCCCGACTTCGAGTCTCGGTCCGGCACACAGTTTTAATCTGCCAGGAAGTTTCAAGTCAGTATAAATTTGAAAACTGAATAAATCACGAAGTAATGTAGATAGAGAGGTACAAACTGACACACATCCTTTAAATGACATGGGGTTTTATTAGAACAAAAAAAAAATACAAAATTCAAAAAATGTCCGACAGATGGCGCTTCATCTGATCAGAATACCAATAATTAGCATAACAAAGTAAGACAAAGCAAAGATGATGCTCAATATGTCCACCATCATTCCTCAACAATAGCTGTAGTCGAGGAATAATGTTGTGAACAGCACTGTAAAGCATGTCCGGAGTTATGGTGAGGCCTTGGCGTCGGATGATGTCTTTCAGCATCCCTAGAGATGTCGGTCGATCACGATACACTTACGACTTCAGGTAACTCCAAAACCAATAATCGCACGGACTGAGGTCTGGGGACCTGGGAGGCCAAACATGACGAAAGTGGCGGCTGAGCACACGATCATCACCAAACGACGCGCTTCTAGCAATACTTTTTTTTTTTGTTCTAATAAAACCCCATGTCATTCCACGCATGTCTGTCAATTTTTACCTCTCTATCTACATTATTCAGTTGTAATGTTGTTGCTTTAATTTTAAATAAAAAGAAACAAATCAGTTTATATCTGGACATTTATTTTAACAGTGCTCATTGAAATTTCAGCATATTAAACTTGATTCATAACTGGTGCCTTATTTAGGATAGTGAAATAGTGAGATCTTACGGAACACATCAAATATGGAGCCAAGATTGGGAGACTGCATACAACACTGCATTCATAAAATAACACACGAAGAACGTTGAAACATATGCAAGAGGAAATTAACCACAACCAACCGATTCAATTTTCACCCAAAGAAGCTACGTTCGCAGCGCAATCCTGTCCGTCATGTAATTACCACACACTGGTATACTAAATTCATACTAACTGTGAAATCTTCCTGAAAAGAATAGCTGAGGGCTACTTTGATGATTATACCACATGCTTCACATGGTCAACTTGGTTTACACAAAGAGTGTAACTCCACAATAATTTTGATAGTTAAAATAAATTAGATCGAAAAGCAATTTACAAAAGAAAAACCTCGATCTGGTTACTATCGTCTTGCTATTAACCTGATGGGTCAAACAATTGTATAAGCACGTGGTACTGGTCTCACAAAGTACACCCCACGTGGGTTGAACATAAAGACAAGTTGCTATATTGAAAAATATTGTCAACACGAGACGTTATAATCTCACGCACATTCGCATTTAAGATTGATGATCTTAGAGTTACTGATCAACACGTGGTTCCACTTTACTCACAAAGTAGTGAAAAAGCAGCTACCGGAAGATATTCTGAACTTCACACTCGAACTACACTGTCTTGCAATTTAAGATAACATTAGATATTTTAGAGCTAATCCTGAAATAAAGGTGATTAAATTTTCAGTTAGGCTGAACTTAAGAAATCCATTGTCCTACTGACTTAGCCGACACACGCTTAGCCGGAGATCTTACCACTTCAGACGCTCGCCGCGGACAGACTGACCTGCTGGGCTCCTACCGAGAGTGCTTCACAAATACAAACGGAAGTGACCAGAGAGGCAGCTCCCTATACCAACATGACAAGGGACGGACAGGACCATACTAAGAATAGAAACCTCTTTGCTTCTAGAAAGCGTAGCTGCCTGTTCCGACGTTGGTCGTACTGTTCTCGAGCAGACAGGCTTGTCTGCTACCATCAAGCATGCAACTAGAAATACATTTGCTCATTCATTCTTTCACACAGAAGGGAAGGGGGATGACAGTATCTTATCATATACAGTATAGAAAAGAAAGCGGATGTAGGTTCCGTATGAGACTGTGTGACATGAATTACATATAAACTGTGTTTTAAAGTGTAGTAGTGTGACAGATCGTTCTTGTTTGTGTGTAAAAGTAAGCCTGCATCTCGTGGTCTTGCGGTAGCGTTCTCGCTTCCCACGCCAGGGTTCCCGGGTTCGATTCCCGGAGGGGTCAGGGATTTACTCTGCCTCGTGATGGCTGGGTGTTTTGTGCTGTCCTTAGGTTAGTTAGGTTTAATTAGTTCTAAGTTCTAGGCGACTGATGACCTTAGCAGTTGAGTCGCATAGTGCTCAGAGCCATTTGTAAAAGTAACACTTTTCACTGCTCAGTCTCCTCCCAGATAGTCAGAAACACCACAGTAAATTTAGAAGTGGAATGTATGCCGTAAATGACAACAGATTTAAGAAATTAACATGAAAGGAATCCAGCAGAGACCTTTCACAGTGTTTTATTACGTTTTCAAATTTATACTGACTTTTTGATCACCCACTATTAATAACAACGTGCATCTGTAGTAAATCAAAAATTAAAGAGTATCATTTAAAACTTATTACTAACTAGAAATATATCTACATCTACATCTAGATTTACACAGATACTCCGCAAGACACCTTACGGTGGGTGGCAGGGGGTACCCTGTACTACTACTAGTCTTTTCCCCTCCTGTTCCACTCGCAAATAGAGCGCGACCAAATCGACTGTCTGTACGCGTCCGTATGAGCCCAAATTTAATATGGGTACCTTTTTAAGTTGCACGTGCAAGTAAATAAAATAATCAAGGTTACTATCTTCACATTTTTTTTATTACAGCTATCTTTCTGGTTACATACAATATTTCAAGTCTACAGTCCATTTATGTTGTTCTACAACTAAACCCATATTATTCCTTAATAAAAATACCTTGAACCCATCATTTTTCTGAGTAAAACTGAAAAATCCGCTTCTAACATTAATGCTCTCTGGTTCAGCTGCTGCTTTCTGCTGGCCGTTCCTATTATCTCCTCTCCTCCGCTCTTCATATTGTTCATATAGCGCACCTCCCTTGTCTAGTAATAGCAAATTTCGACAATCCATGCCCAAGCACTGACGTATATAAGAAATAAAATAATTTTATGTATGAATGCATGGTTTCGCGACGATATGAATCAATAAAATTTTCTCGGGCTTCCAGCCGCGCCAGGTGGTTAAAATCCCACGATCTTTCGACCGAGCTAACCGTAGTCATTGTCAAGTGGTAAGACTGAGTGCTGCGTCACCGTGGCTGCGTCGTTATATAGCCGCACTGCAGGCTGTGACGTCACTGGTGCTGTCTTCCTCGCTATATATGGTAATGTTTTCATCCCGCGTCCGTCGCGCCCGTTTTAACATCGCGATAGCCGGGTCCCAGGCTGTTCTGAGCTGCAAACCGCCGTCCTTATTAATGGTGTTTTCAGAGGTTTTTATTTCAATAGCTTCTTTTATGACCCTATGCCAAAATCCCTTCGTCTTCATAACGACAAATTTTTCATCGAATAAAATTCGGTGTCCATTTTCTAAGTCGTGTTCTGTCACGGCTGATTTTTCTCGATAGCGTAGGCGGAAGCACCTTGTATGTTCCGTCTGGCGTTGCGAGCCGATATAACATTTCATCGGTTTTCAGGCCCGCAGCAAAAATTCGTCAGCTCCTGAGGCCTGTGAAGTACGATCTACGGCTTAGAACGCCTGGAGTGTACAAGATACCAGGTCAGTGTGGCTGTTACTACGTCGACCAAACAGTACGCACTGTGGAGCAACGGCGGACGGAACACGAGAGGTGCTTACGCCTACGCTGTCCAGAAAAATCAGCCATGGCAGAACACGCCTTAGAAAATGGACACCGAATTCCCCAAAACGTCAGTCGTGATGAAGACGACGGGATTTTGGGATAGGGTCATAAAAGAAGCTATTGAAATAAAAGCCTCTGAACACACCATCAAAAACGACGGCGGTGTGCAGCTCAGAACAGCCTGGGACCCGGCTATCGAGATGTTAAAACCGGCGTGACGGACGCGGGATGAAAACGTTACCATATATGGCGAGGAAGAGAGTACCAGTGACGTCACAGCCAGCAGTGCGGATATATAACGACGCGGCCACGGCGACACAGCAGTCAGTGTTGTCACTCGGTCTTATCACTTCTTGACATTGACCGGGGAGAGCTCGGTCGAAAGCTCGTGGGATTTTAACCACCTGACGCGGCTGGAAGACCGAGAAAATTTTACTAAACTAATTTTAGGTTCTTATTCCCACTGTAATACAAAATACGCAAGAGGAAAGAAAAAAAGAAAGAAAAAAATACGTTCAGCATGTCCTGATATCTTTCGTCAGGTTTTCTACTATGAGGTGCAAAACGTAAGGACAAGGATAACTTTGACATGAGGTATCACTACCAAGTCACGCAGCTCGATGAAACTCGGACCATACGTAGAAAGAACTGCTGCAGTGTAGTACAGTACAGTACGGAAGGCCTCCGAAAGAAAGACTCAATGGGACGAACAGATATTTCACTATTTTTCAAAGACAACGATTATACTGAAGTCACCGTGACTCATGACGGCCCTTTGGATATTGCAAAAGACGTGATACGGTTCTTAATAGAACGTGTGTTCACCACTGACGGCAACGCATGCTCTGCAACGTCGTCCCATGCAGGCTAGGAGGAGTTCGTCTGGTAGAGCGTTCCATTTTTCCACCAGCGTGGTTGACAACTGTCAGACGGTCGTTAACGCATGTGGACTTACTGCTGTATGTCTCCTCAACTCATCCCAGAAGTTTTCGACGCAATGTATGTCGAAGGAATGGGCAGGCCTTCTCTTTCGCTTAATGTCCTCTAATTCCAATAACTGCTGCACCTGCAGTATTCGACGGTGCTCCGTATTGTCAGCCATAAAAATGAAATCACGATGCCGCTGAACGAAACGGACATGGAGAAGCAATGAAGTTGACTGGCGATGAACTGATTTCAAATATTGAGGTCAGTACCATACCCACGCCATAAAACCTGAACCATTAAGACGCTCATGTTTGACAATGGTCCCAGGTCCATGACGTGTTCACACCACTCGCCATTTGAGGATACATCTAGCAATGTCAAAGATAATCGTTTTGATGATACAGGTGGTACACATGGGAAAGCATTATGTTGAATGGGGATACTGACCTTCAAATCTTCGAACATTCTTGGCAGCTTTCTTGTGACACTGTGGTCCTCTTTCATGTGCGTCTTTTCAAGGATGCATTCCGTTCTGAATTCATTTTTATGGTTGATAGTGTGCATAGAACAGCGCAGGTGGAAGAGCTCGTGGAACGAGAGGATATGCGGCAAGTGGCCTGTGCTGCGTGTTCCCCCAACATAAACTCGTTGTGGACTCGTATTTCAGCACGTCCAGCAGTTGTCAACCGCGATGGTAGAGGAACGGAACGCGCTATCCCAAGAGCTTATCAACCTTGTGGCAAGATGGGAGCGCGTCGTAGAGCATGCATTGCCGTCCATGATCACACACGCTATTAAGCACCGTGTCCCGCGTTTTATAATGTCCAAGGGACCGCCAACAACAGCGGTGGCATCAGTGCGATTATAGTCTCTGAATAAAAGTGTCATTACTTTCGGCTAACTTCATATGTCTTTGACTTATCTTCTGTGCTATACTCTAGCAGTTCTTTCTTCGTACGGCCCATGTTTCATAGAGCTATGTTACTTGATAGTGACACGTCATGAAAAAGTTTCTTTCGTCTTCACGTTTGCCACACCAGCCATCCACTGGATCACGTAGCTGACATTCTGGTGGTCTTTCCTCTTAGCCCAGTACTCTCTCGTCGTGCTAGTGCGAGTATTACACTGCAGGCTCTGAATGCACTTCTTATACTGCTGTTATTGAGTAGAGAAAATGTCACGTACTGGTCAGCGCTCTCTACTGATTTCTGTCACGAATGTCGCCTGGTCATTTCCCAGCTGCTCGAGGACTTGCCGTACTATTAGTTTCTCCAATATCGAGGGTAGTGCAGCTCCGGAATTGCGTCGTGAATTGAAGACGTGCCGCTCCAGCTGCTAGAAAGTTCTTGTTCTGCTACACGATCGGTTTTGGTTTTAACGTTCAATCTATTGTTCAGTCGAATCTGAAATGTCTCTGAGCACTATGGGACTTAACATCTGTGGTCATCAGTCCCCTAGAACTTAGAACTACTTAACTCTAAGTAAGGACATCACACACATCCATGCCCGAGGCAGGATTCGAACCAGCGACCGTAGCGGCCACGCGGTTCCAGACTGAAGCGCCTAGAACCGCACGGCCACACTGGCCGGCAGTCGAATCTGAAGCTGGTACTGAAAATACAACCAAACGTTACCACAGTGAAATTATGAATGTTTAAATTACATAACAGGAACGTAGCAGTTTCGACATGAAAACTAGTTCTGCCTGCTCGCGTTAGATGACGTATGGTAACTTTTCCCTTGACTTTATTTATCACAAAGGATCGATTGCATACGTATCGATATATCCACAATATTTTCTCTCATGAGTATGAGTCTCAGTTTTTTGTTCCTTGGTCCGTGGGCTTGAGATATCAGCGAACATGTAATTAATGGTATATAATTTCACCGATTACACGTTGTGAAGTGCTTCTTCTAATAAAAGACATACATTTAAGATAATGTTGATTCATAAATTATCTCGAAAATGTTGGCTGTCGAGATAATATAAATTGTTTCCGTTAACAGTGCACATGTAGGATGATTATTGGAAACACGTAACATCAGGAAAATACTTTATGCAAGCACGTGAAAGTGATAGGTATATTTCATACATATTTTCGGCTGGTATTTATAGTAAGAAGGATCATACTGACAATCGGAATATTTGTTTTACATCTACAAAACTGACTACATGGCAGTGGTATAGTTCCACGGCAGATGAAGTTCCAGCTGATCGTGAAATGGACTACTAAGAAGAGGTTAAAGAAAAGCACGCGAAGATTCAGAATTTAAAGCACGCGAAGATTGAGAATTTAGAGGAGACTCTGATGTAGATACTGTTAACTACTGTTTCTACCGTTTGAACCACTTCTACAGTGTCAAGTGGAACAGTAGTTGAACCTCTAATAACAGATGTAGAGGGAGGATAGATTGTTTACCTGTGCTTGAAGACACATTTCACGAAACTCGTGAAACTAAGTCTGAGTTCAAGTGGCTGCAAATATGGATTTACATGCATGGTCTAAAGTTGGGTGCGAACATCAGTCCTTTCGGAAATGTCTCCCTCCTCATGGCATATGTTTATTAACAGTAGTTGACAATGATAATTTCCTGCATATTTTTTCAAAACTTTTCAGCATAGATTTTGGCTCCAGATATATTGGTATGAATATTTATCACGCCATAAGTCACGATGGACTTAGGAATAAATAATAAATTGAGCACTTTTATTGGTTCCAGTTCCCAAAGAGTACACAGTGGCTCGTATTTCATTGTTACTCGGAATAAAACTTTTGTCACTTAAAGGAAAAATAAGCTCTGTACATTTCGCCGCTCCTGGATTACATCCAAACAGTACGTTTTCATTTTCCCGAATTTTCTCAACGCGTGTGATGCCTTGGAACATCATGTGGACGAAACGTCATTGTCAAACAACTCCTGCCTCATTAACTGGCAGAGTTTGGTTATATTCAGTGGACCTTTTCCAAAGTCTGGAGAATTATTCCTGGCTTCCAATAATATTTGTACAGAGTATGTAAACAGCAGCAAATCAGTTTTTAAATGTTAACGTATCTGACCACATAACCACAATGTTGTTACTGGCTCTACTATATCGTTCTCTGACTTCCACATCTTCTTCATTCGTAGTTGTAGTGTATGTTTGGGTTTCATATCTCCAGTTCTTTCTTGGTTACGTACACATTCAAACATACGCATCAATCTGTACATTTTTCGCAAACTTAAGATTGCAACAGACATTAAATTTTCGTCCTTCATCTGTCATGCAAGAACATTCCACGATTACAAGGAGCGCAGCTTTCTTGTAAACATAACAGTTTAGCAACAGACACAAGTTCGCACGCTTTCACGGCCAGTGCCAGCGTGAATGAAATCATTTTGGGTATTAGGCTTCGTCATTATGGAACACTAAGAACAACAAAAATATCGACATTTAGACTGTATGTTTAGTGGTCCTCTTCATGGCGACTAATGGTGCCCTGAAGAGCACTATTTAAGTTGCTGTTAGCGTTTCATAATGACGCAGCCTAATACCCATAATTATTCTCTACAAGAGATATTTTGGAATACTTTGTTCTGCCACATTATAAAAGTTGTAAGTTATACAGATATTAACGAACCTCAGAGAATTACAACCTTTTCGAGACAACCTTTATTGCTGCTTGTCATGAGTCATGATTTAGCTCACACGTCAAGGACATTGGATAAAAATATTTTGAGGATTATTTTAGGTTCAATAAGAAGCACAGCAACCTATACATTAGACATAATTGTGGAATACAAGGGTTATGTGTCTGGACGTTTATAGAATCTGAATGACAATAAGTTTCTGAAACAGATCTTCAAGTATCTATGGGAAAAGAGATTAATATTAAGCTGTTAAGAGAAGAAGAATCAGCGGAAAGAAACATTTCCACTTGAATAATTTCAAAACTAAAAGGGTTCCAAGACAGAAGTAATGTGTAAACGTTGATACAATCTGGAGGAATACCATACGAAAGAAAAGATGAGAAAGACTTAAAACTGGCACGTTAACATAGTGAAAGAAAAGGAAAATAACTGTCACACAGAAAGGCCGTACACCATTACAAATCCGAGAGAGGATCCGATACAACTTGACCTAGTGTTTACGCCATTTCCTAAGTGAAAAAGAAGCACCATTGTGTTTCATGTTGCTGTTTCAGATTCCGCGATCGTTATTGCTGTAATGAACAAGCGAACCCGGAGGAAAGTGAAGGCCGACCCCATATTTCACGTCCGACAGTCACGTTGCGTAAACCTTCTACAGCCAATTCCAGATATTAGATGCCGCTGCTACATTGTAAGTTATATGAAATAGTTGCTGCTTATTTTCATTTCATGGCAGAGAAGAAAATGAGGTCCATCACGCATTATATTATGTAGCAGCCATTTAATACAATTTTATTGAAGTATGTACAAACTGGATCCACACTAGAACAGAGAAAACGATATCTGTTCTTAATAACGGTGATAAGCAATAGATTTCTGTGGTTCTTGGAACAGTTTCCTAGCAAAAAATTAAGTCTAAATGCACATGTTCTTCCAGCACCGTGATGCTACCCTATAGGTGAAACAAACATGTCGCCGTTCGTGCTGCACTTCTCTGAATATGTTCAGCATTCCTTGTGAGTTCTTGTATGGGTACCACACGCTTGAACAAAATTCTGAGGCATATACGAATGTTTTATAAGCTGTCTACTTTGTAACACAACATTTCTCAGTATACTGGCAATGAACAGGAGTCCATGAAATGTTTAAATTATTCCTCTTTCATTTAATACATAAATTTTGAAAAACAGCTGTTTGTGTTAGTTGACTGATTATACCGTGTCTCATTGTTATTTTAGTGAGAGGTATAGGTCTCTGCATTGTGTGCAGTGGCCAGCTTAAAGGGGAGTATTTGCTAAATTGTAACACTTTTGAGTTTTTATTTATTACAGCCTAAATTAGAGCTACAAAATTATTTAAGCAATGCCATGCTCAAACAATGTCGTTCTTGGTATATGAGTTACAGACTGGAAGTTATGAGAAAAATGATCACACTACACGTAATTTTATAGAGTCCTGAAAATGACACAAATTAGGAATCTTGTTTTCTTATTTTGTACCAGTGGGTGCATAAATTGTACCAGCTTCATAATCTGTCTCCCTGACCAAAAGATTTGTGCTACTCTAACTTTAGGGAAATGTTCCACATTTTAGTTCACGTCTGTCTGCACGCATTACATTTTAGCATTTTATCTTCTTTCCCGAAGAACCACGGAGACTTTTCATGAACCAACGTTTTGCATTTCATGTGTCTGACCATTTCTTTTTCTCAATTTCATCTTCCTCTCACAATTCACAGTTTTTTGAATGAGTTTTTGTAGTGGCTTTTCCACAGTCTCCAAGACACTTCTTTTCATAGGTAAAGCAACAAACGCCATTTATTTTGACGATGCCGTTATGACCGTATCACTTCAGGACATGGTGTAAAAAAGATCTGAAGATGGTCATTACACTGAAACCGGACATCATCTAAAGAATTCATTTGTGATCAGAGACTGGAATAAAAAAGCAATCTGATGTTACTTTTGTGTCAAATGAATATTCACCATATTTCTTAATATGATAATACATTTAATATTGTACCTCAGTGTAACATACACAGTCGCCTCAATGACAGGAACAAGCGCCCTTATCGCCATAGCAGTCACTAGTCAGATAGTGTCATATTGCTATATGCATAATATTTCGTTTTCATTATTTTTCTACTTAATTTACGTAATATGGAAAATCCAGAATGGAATGTAACAAAATTATGAAAAGGAAATGTGCTACTCACCATATAGCGGAGATGCTAAGACGCGGATAGGCACATCAGAAATAGTCCCTAATAAAGCTTTCGGCCAGCATGGCCCTCGTCAAAAATACACACACACACACACACACACATACATATATATATATATATATATATATATATATATATATATATATAGGATGGTCAGAAAATGTGTGAAATACTTGTAGGGATGTTACTGAGCAGGTTGTACTGAGACATAAACGTTAAGAAAGAAATTCGATACGTTGCTCCGTTTCCAAGTTATTTAGCATAGAATTTAGCCAGTCGGGGCGTCGCGCGCACACAGTCAAGCGGCCTGCCAGGGGCCGTGTTGCCCAACGAGTGCTTTGTCTCGTTAGCTGAAACTTGAATTTACGCGCGCGACGCCACGATTGGCTAACTTCAATGCTAAATAACTCGGAAACGGGGCAACGTATCGAATTTCTTTCTTAACATTTATGTCTCAGTACAACCTGCCCTGTAACATCCCTACAAGTATTTCACACATTTTCTGACCACCCTGTGTCGTCTTTTTTGACGAAGGTCTTACTGGCCGAAAGCTTTATTTGTGACAATCCTTTTGTTGTGCCTATCAGCGACTCAGCATCTCTGCTTTGTGATGAGTAGCAATCTTGTTTTTCATAATATTGTTAATTTACAAAATAATAGACTTTTACGTCCCAAGCATAAGTAAAGTATCAGGAGACCTGGATTATCGTAAAATAAATGTAACAGGGTCAAATAGAATGAATGAAATGACGTAAGTTACAGTGGCTTCATGAAGAATTACTCTCTATACTTTGTATATTTTCTGCTTTTCCCCTGGAAGCTAGAAGGTATAAATATAGTATTTCGTGCAGAAGTAGAATATTTTGCTATTGCCGACTGTTCTTATGACGAGCGTTTTCTTTAACATAGAGCAATTTTACACGGAGTCTAAATATTTGCACAGTCTTGCATTTTATTTGAGTTTCAAATTCACTGATCTTTTTTTGATACAAATGCTTCGTTTTCAAAAATCGACTATGATGAAAAATTTTGACGTTTCTGGCTGTTTCTCTTCAGCCGGGGAACAGTTTTATTCCTTTTGTCGTTTCATTATCACGCCTGTATGACAGTCTCCTCAACAGCTATAGCTTACCTGCTACAATAAATAATGTAGGTAATGCTCGCCATAGCAGTATATAACTTCAGGACCCAATAAACTTGTATGGTGCGACGTGTAGTGAACAAAATTTCACATTGTTTTGTAGACATACGACGTCTTTCTGCAATAGATCATGTCTTCCGCAGTTGACTATCCATTTCTTGGAAATGTAATTCGCCGGTAAATGTCTGTAGATTAAAAGACGTCGTAATTTAGCGGTCCTGTAATGTGAATGCCTCGTGTGGTTCTTAGAAAACATAGGGAGTGACAAATTTTGAGGTTTGCTTATTATATTACTAGAACCTGTTGCGGTATATACGCTATTTTCTGTATAAAGGATGTTAGAACTCAGTATAAACGATACTATTGCAATGTATCGGCTATGATATTCATCGGTGCAGATTGTTGGCCACTTGGCGCGCAACTGTGGCGAAATATAACAAAAATATGTAGCACGACTGTATGAGTGAAAATGTGGTTATACTATGCACGAGCGTGCATTCGTTGTCAGTCGGTAGTGTACTACAGTGTGGAACGCCTTTCGCGAAATGTAGAAAGTCAGATACGTACAAGATACCTGCAAAAAAGTGTCTAACAGAGCAGTAATGGGTATGAGCGTGTTTCCTGAATTTTGCAGTCTCGTTGCACTGAATTCTTTGCATGCCTTAAATCAGGGCTATTCGTAAGTACCTCCGAGGTTTTGGAATACAAATGTATGAAAACTACAAAACATACAGAAAACAGACGCTTATCAGAGCACAGAGCGTCTCTCTCTCACATTACAGGTGCTCAGTATGTGGACCAATTGTATTGCGACAAACGTCAACATAAAATTGAAGATGCTCGCATGAATTGGCTGGGAAGACGAAACGGCAGCCCACTTTCGAAGTCTATTGACTGGGTTGCCTAGCTGTAGGTGCGAATTAATTGGATGCGACGTCAGGGAGCTGATATGTCCACGTGTTGTGACACGCATGTCCGCTATTGTAATTACACCATGGCATATATACTATGTCGTCACTAAGGAAGCATGTTGTGAGAAAGCTAAGTGCCGTATTCATAGAATAAGAGCTATGGTATTCACGATTAATTTGTTACTTTCTAATATAATTACCACTTTGTCCACAGTTCTTTTACAGCTTTGACGTAAGAGCACGTACACATATGCGATAAAAGTCGTGGTTCTGCTTCTAGGCACTGGAGCATGGAATTTTTCGAGATATTCGCTTCTTGAAAATGATGCCGCCAATGAGCTTCTTCGAGCGAACCTCTTTACTCTGGTCGGTCAACATTTTCGGTATCCAGAGTGCACAAATATAGGAGTAGCCCTCTTTTTCAATAATTACCATCACAATGAGTTTAACATCCTTTATACACTCCTGGAAATTGAAATAAGAACACCGTGAATTCATTGTCCCAGGAAGGGGAAACTTTACTGACACATTCCTGGGGTCAGATACATCACATGATCACACTGACAGAACCACAGGCACATAGACACAGGCAACAGAGCATGCACAATGTCGGCACTAGTACAGTGTATATCCACCTTTCGCAGCAATGCAGGCTGCTATTCTCCCATAGAGACGATCGTAGAGATGCTGGATGTAGTCCTGTGGAACGGCTTGCCATGCTATTTCCACCTGGCGCCTCAGTTGGACCAGCGTTCGTGCTGGACGTGCAGACCGCGTGAGACGACGCTTCATCCAGTCCCAAACACGCTCAATGGGGGACAGATCCGGAGATCTTGCTGGCCAGGTTAGTTGACTTACACCTTCTAGAGCACGTTGGGTGGCACGGGATACATGCGGACGTGCATTGTCCTGTTGGAACAGCAAGTTCGCTTGCCGGTCTAGGAATGGTAGAACGATGGGTTCGATGACGGTTTGGATGTACCGTGCACTATTCAGTGTCCCCTCGACGATCACCAGCGGTGTACGGCCAGTGTAGGAGATCGCTCCCCACACCATGATGCCGAGTGTTGGCCCTGTGTGCCTCGGTCGTATGCAGTCCTGATTATGGCGCTCACCTGCACGGCACCAAATACGCATACGACCATCATTGGCACCAAGGCAGAAGCGATTCTCATCGCTGAAGACGACACGTCTCCATTCGTCCCTCCATTCACGCCTGTCGCGACACCACTGGAGGCGGACTGCACGACGTTGGGGCGTGAGTGGAAGACGGCCTAACGGTGTGCGGGACCGTAGCCCAGCTTCATGGAGATGGTTGCGAATGGTCCTCGCCGATACCCCAGGAGCAACAGTGTCCCTAATTTGCTGGGAAGTGGCGGTGCGGTCCCCTACGGCACTGCGTAGGATCCTACGGTCTTGGCGTGCATCCGTGCGTCGCTGCGGTCCGGTCCCCAAGTCGACGGGCACGTGCACCTTCCGCCGACCACTGGCGACAACATCGATGTACTGTGGAGACCTCACGCCCCACGTGTTGAGCAATTCGGCGATACGTCCACCCGGCCTCCCGTATGCCCACTATACGCCCTCGCTCAAAGTCCGTCAACTGCACATACGGTTCACGTCCACGCTGTCGCGGCATGCTACCAGTGTTAAAGACTGCGATGGAGCTCCGTATGCCACGGCAAACTGGCTGACACTGACGGCGGCGGTGCACAAATGCTGCGCAGCTAGCGCCATTCGACGGCCAACAGCGCGGTTCCTGGTGTGTCCGCTGTGCCGTGCGTGTGATCATTGCTTGTACAGCCCTCTCGCAGTGTCCGGAGCAAGTATGGTGGGTCTGACACACCGGTGTCAATGTGTTCTTTTTTCCATTTCCAGGAGTGTAGTTTCAGAATGTGTGGTGGTTGGCATGGAGGAGGTCATTCTGTTTGATATACTACATTTCGATTGCGCTCGCAACATGTTCTAAGATTCTACAACACATGGATGTCATTATACTGCTTTTTCCGACGTATAACTGGCTACGCATTTCACCTGTTGTTACTTGGCGGTCGTCACGGATGATTTTGTCGACACTGAGTGTTGCGTAATGTCAGTGCAGTCGGTGACCAGCCGATCAGTGAACCGTGGTTGCGCTTCAGCTTCTCTGCACCGAAGAACCCTTCGTCCAACACGGGGCCAACGAGATATATGTGCCCTGCAACGAACTTGTGACGTCACAGTCGTCGGCTAGTCCTCCACACTTCGCAAATGCTCGGCTCGTTGCAACGCCCATAAGAAATCAATATTTAAATAAGGCCCTAATTTTGTCGTGTGCAATCGAGAACTTGCTTGCATTTTAGCATGCTGTCAAGAATTATTAAACTCATCTGAAACAGTGACCCCGCTCCCAGCCATCAACGGCTGCTGGTGCTCGGTGTTGCACTGCAGTGTCACGTGCTATGACATTCGTGCCACGACCTGTCAGTGTTCTGGGCCTTCGTCATATGGTGGTGACCTCCACGATAACTTCACTACACACCTTCTTCAGCCTTTCATGAATGCGACTAGGCATTTCGCCTTCTGCAAGTCAATTAATAACGGTTTATTACACATACGTCAATGTCGGCCATTATTAAACTTATCACACTGCTGCCATGTGTTGACGTACTCATATGACACTATTACTGTATTGTGATTCACAAGAATCCTTGTGGAAGCGAGCCGTATTCGTGATAAGTACATTACCAACGTAATGAAGGAGAAAAAATTGGAGCCATTATTTTTTCTTTGGCTTTTGTCCGACCTGACCCTTGGAGAAAAATTGTTCGATTCCTTTGTGGCAGGGCGGTACAGCTACCAGTTTCGAATTACTTCGGAGTAAATGTCGGTTGCGAAATTATTTAATGGCACTCTTTTGGGACATCATCAGATTGAATAGAAGTAGTCAAATATGGAACCCATCCGTCATATAGCCAAATGAAATGGCAAAAGAATGCAACAGTTACTGTTGCTGATACGGCCTTTTTCCACTTCATATGGCTGTATTAGAACTGTCGATATTTTAAAAACTCAGGAATCCCATATATCGATATCTAAAGACTAATCATTATCGGTCCTCCGTATATCGAAAAAGGAAAAAATATCGATGTACTGGTCAAAGAAAATATCGGCTGCACATTGTGAATATACTGCCAGTTTTAGAGCTGTATATTTAAGTATTCATTTATTGATATTCTGCACATCAACAAGTTAGCAACCTGCTTATCCCTCTTACACCAAAGAAGTGAAAGGAAAAGCATGCATGTTGATGCTTGGCACTATCAATGGTAACTGCAGGTAAGTGGCACAATAAAAGGTGTCCGATGTATTAGTCGTTCGGTTTCGTCACATATCGGATTTGTCTGGAACACTTCATATCGACTTCCCTATTTTATCATTTCTGCTAGCCCCAGTGACCTAGCACTTGTAGTGTCAAAACTGCGTGGTGAAGTTAAACGTTGCAGTTTCTGTTGCTGGCACCGAGTGCCGACTACTTCAGCATTTCCCCTCACACTTCTCCGCCCACCGCAAAGGCGATCTCGTCATTTAGATTTCAGTTCATCAGTTTCAGAAGTCCAACAGTTGAAGAATGCCGATCTGAAGAAATAGCAAATTTGTTTCGTTAAAACTGTTTCTTTTTTAATTTTTATTTTTTTAACCCAACTGTCGTGCTATTTCTTCACATCTGAATTCTTGTTAATCCATTCACACCGCCCCTTCCCCCCCCCCCCACACCCCCCCCCCATGCAATCGGACTACCTCTCTATGCCATCTATACTTGCTTCACTCAGTTAAAGAACAAGAATGGACGTAACGAAAGCTCAAGAAGTAGTAAGACGCTTTCACACAATAAAAGAAAAATTATGTCCCACTACAATTTCAAAAGAACAGATTCAAATATTTACCGAGAAAATATAGTATAAAATAAATATATCGGCACTCGATACTGCCATTTAGATATCGGTACATCGACATACTAGTGAAAAAGATACCGTTGATACATGTTGTTGTTGTGGTCTTCAGTCCTGAGACTGCTTTTATGCAGCTCTCCATGCTACTCTATCCTGTGCAAGCTTCTTCATCCCCCAGTACCTACTGCAACCTACACCCTTCTGAATCTGCTTAGTGTATTGATCTCTTGGTCTCCCTCTACGATTTTTACCCTCCACGCTGCCCTCCAATGCTAAATTTGTGATCCCTCGATGCCTCAAAACATGTCCTACCAACCGATCCCTTCTTCTAGTCAAGTTGTGCCACTTCTCTTCTCCCCAATCCTATTCAATACCTCCTCATTAGTTACGTGATCTACCCACCTTATCTTCAGCATTCTTCTGTAGCACCACATTTCGAAAGCTTCTATTCTCTTCTTGTCCAAACTGGTTATCGTCCATGTTTCACTTCCATACATGGCTACACTCCATACAAATACTTTCAGAAACGACTTCCTGACACTTAAATCTATACTCGATGTTAACAAATTTCTCTTCTTCAGAAACGATTTCCTTGCCATTGCCAGTCTACATTTTATATCCTCTCTACTTCGACCATCATCAGTTATTTTACTCCCTAAATAGCAAAACTCCTTTACTACTTTAAGTGTCTCATTTCCTAATCTAATCCCCTCAGCATCACCCGATTTAATTTTACTACATATCGATACTTTTTGGTCCAAATGACTAGGAGCACTTTGGGACTTAACTTCTGAGGTCATCAGTCCCCTAGAACTTAGTACTACTTAAACCTAACTAACCTAAGGACAACACACACATCCATACCCGAGGCAGGATTCGAACCTGCGACCGTAGCGGTAGAGCGGTTCCAGACTGAAGCGCCTAGAATCGCTCGGCCACCCCGGCCGGCTCCTCTTATATTCGATGCTTACATCCAGGAAGCTATAGACCAAGTTCGAGAAACTACTGACGTGGCCATCAAAATTAATGGGCAGAAGATAGATATGCTACGTTATGCAGACGATATTGCTAAAGTCACGGAGAGAAAAGAAGACCTAGAGGAAGTCATCAGAACAATGGAAAAAATTCTATGCAATCACTATGGAATGAGAATAAACAAGAAAAAGACTAAAGCGATGGTATGGAGTACAGGACCAGAATATGAACCTCTGAGATTGAGAACTGGAAGAGAGGAGCTGGAAGTGAGAGAGGGGAAGCAAAATCACAAGGGATGGTAGAAGCCAGAAAGAAATTGTGAGCAGTATACAAAAGCCTGAAATTGCATTTAGTCGGAGGAGGAACTTACTCACCAGCAGCAACATCAGTCTGAAAATAAGGAAACGTATCATGAAAGGTTTCGTTTGGAGTACGGCCTATACGGATGTGAAACTTGGACAATTGGAAGAGAAGAGAGAAGATGGCTATAGGCCCTGGAGATGTGATGCTATAGAAGGATGATGAAGATCAGCTGGAGACACAAAGTAACAAATGAAGAGATGCTTAAAAGAGTACAGGAAGCCAGATCTCTGTGGAGGCACATCCAAAAAGGAAGAGACAAACTTGTAGGGCACATCCTGCGACACAACAACATCATTGGAACAATAGCAGAAGGAGCTATTGAAGGAAGGAACCGGCAGGGGCAACCAAGGACATCACACATGCAACAGATCATGAATGACGTTGGATGTGACATATACGTGGAAATGAAGCGGAAGGCAGACAGGAGAGAGGAATGACGCTTTGCTGCAAACCAACCTCAGGGTTGAACACTAAAAGAAAAAAAAGAAAGAAGAAGATATTTAGACAGCCGCGCTACGACACATGGGTTGCATATCCAGCTACTGTTATTCAGTTTGATGATGCCCCAAAAGGATGAAAGGCACCAATGATATTAAATAATTTCGCCACCGAGACTGCTTTCATTCCGAAAGAAACTTGGATAGATGCTCTATCCACTGATATGTGATTGTTTTCTTCGTGCTTACCTGAGTCGAAACAAGGCCCCCGGAGTAGACAACAATCCATTAGAACTACTGACAGCCTTGGGAGAGCCAGTCCTGACAAAACTCCAGCATCTGGTGAGCAAGATGTATGAGACAGGCGAAATACCCTCACACTTTAAGAAGAATATAATAATTCCAATACCAAAGAAAGCAGGTGTTGACAGATGTGAAAATTACCGAACTATCAGTTTAATAAGTCACAGCTGCAAAATACTAACGCGAATTCTTTACAGACGAATGGAAAAACTGATAGAAGCCGACCTTGGGGAAGATCAGTTTGGATTCCGTATAAATGTTGGAACACGTGAGGCAATACTGACCCTACGACTTATCTTAGAAGAAAGATTAAGGAAAGGCAAACCTACGTTTCTAGCATTTGTAGACTTAGAGAAAGCTTTTGACAATGTTGATTGGAATACTCTCTTTCAAATTCTGAAGATGGCAGGGATAAAATACAGAGAGCGAAAGGCTATTTACAATTTGAACAGAAAGCAGATGGCAGTTATAAGAGTCGAGGGGTATGCAAGGGAAGCAGTGGTTGGGAAGGGAGTGAGACAGGGTTGTAGCCTATCCCCGATGTTATTCAATCTGTATATTGAGCAAGCAATAAAGGAAACAAAAGAAACTTTCTGAGTAGTATTGAAATCCATGGAAAAGAAATAAAAACTTTGAGGTTCGCCGATGACATTGTAATTCTGTCAGAGACAGCAAAGGACTTGGAAGAGCAGTTGAACGGAATGGCAAGTGTCTTGAAAGGAGGGTATAAGGTGAACATCAACAAAGGAAAAACGAAGATAATGGAATTTAGTCGAATTAAGTCGGGTGATGCTGAGGGAATTAGATTACGAAATGAGACACTTAAAGTAGTAAAGGAGTTTGGCTATTTGGGGAGCAAAATGACTGATGGTGGTCGAAGTAGAGAGGATATAAACTGTAGACTGGCAATGGTAAGGAATGCGTTTCTGAAGAAGAAAAATTTGTTAACATCGAGTATAGATTTAAATGTCAGGAAGTCGTTTCTGAAAGAATTTGTACGGAGTATAGCCATGTATGGAAGTGAAACGTGGACGATAAATAGTTTAGACAAGAAGAGAGTAGAAGCTTTCGAAATGTGGTATTGAATAGAACTGGGGAGAAGAGGAGTTTGTGGCACAACTTGACTAGAAGAAGGGATCGGTAGGACGTGTTCTGAGACATCGAGGGATCACCAATTTAATATTTGAGGGCAGCGTTGTGGGTAAAAATCGTAGAGGGAGACCAAGAGATCAATACACTAAGCAGATTCAGAAGGATGTAGGTTGCAGTAGGTACTGGGAGATGAAGAAGTTTGCACAGGATAGAGTAGCATGGAGAGCTGCATCAAACCAGTCTCAGGACTGAAGACCACAACAACAACATACATTTCCCGCAGCTGCGTTTTGAAACCCCGGAGGTGTTTCTGAATAACCGCGTAACAGCTGGCACGGGGCCTCGGTCAGATCGTCGGGTCGGTCGGTCGATGTAAGTGGCGCGCTGCGCGTCGGTGTGGCGTGGCGTGGCGTGTTGCTGGGTGGCGGCCTTTCAGGCGCCGAATAAAGCCAACCGCAGCCGGCCGACGCCCTCGCTTGAGAGCCGCCATTAAAATGATTGTCCGTGCAATGGCGGCGGCGGCACTCGCCTTAATTAAAAATCGCGGTTGCTCTGCGCCCGTCCGCACCTGCCGAGGCTCACTCACTTCACTCCGCTTCCTCCGGTTACACTCGTAACGCCGCCCAGCAGCTGTCTTCTCCTCTCGCCTCCGAAACTTGGAACGCTAAGGCCGCAGGCACACGGATCGTACATGCGAACCTCAGCGTCGAGCGTGCCGAGATCAACGTGTTACTGAAACGGTGCGCCTTGTGCATACGGTACGTAGGCCACAACGTGGTGTGCGTGATCGAAACGCGGGCCAGTGGCAGTTGTCGGCTGTATCTGGATCGTAAATGAACGGGCGTAAAATTCCCATAGCTCTATTAAGACGTATTTTTCTCCCTTGTTCCGATGTTAGTCAGGTTGTTCTGTCTGTAGAACACATGAATAAAATCTGCAATCTCCGAGAAAATACTACAAAACAAAAAGGGAAGTACTGTGTCCAGTCAGCGAGGACATCGGCTTATAAAAGCCCCTTAACAAATTTACAATAGTTCTCCACATAAGATAAAAAAATATTCATCATTGTCCCTTTTTAGTAGAACACTAAGGCCATTCGTTGATCACCGTTCGTACTCAGTAGCAGAATCTCTACAACATGCTAATAACAAAAGTTGAAAGAAAGAAAAGGGCAAAAAATCTTACTGTAAGTAGTGAAACTTTCCCGTCTCCTCTATATCTCTTTTGTTACGCAACCTTCCCTTCTACAATAACCTATGAAAACTTCCCTTAGTATTTCTATCTCTTGCTGAATAATAACAAATGAGATCTTCCCTTTGAAATTAATTCCTTTTCTCAATAATAATATGCGCAATCTTAACATACAGATTTAAATGGTGCTTATTTGAAGTGATTCGCTGATTATTTCGACGAAACATAAAACCTGCAATAACCCAAAACTGTTCCTTACCTTTTTTACTGTTACTGGATCGCCATCTGACTGCTACATCGAACTGCGACATGAATATACACTCCTGGAAATTGAAATAAGAACACCGTGAATTCATTGTCCCAGGAAGGGGAAACTTTATTGACACATTCCTGGGGTCAGATACATCACATGATCACACTGACAGAACCACAGGCACATAGACACAGGCAACAGAGCATGCACAATGTCGGCACTAGTACAGTGTATATCCACCTTTCGCAGCAATGCAGGCTGCTATTCTCCCATGGAGACGATCGTAGAGATGCTGGATGTAGTCCTGTGGAACGGCTTGCCATGCCATTTCCACCTGGCGCCTCAGTTGGACCAGCGTTCGTGCTGGACGTGCAGACCGCGTGAGACGACGCTTCATCCAGTCCCAAACATGCTCAATAGGGGGCAGATCCGAAGATCTTGCTGGCCAGGGTAGTTGACTTACACCTTCTAGAGCACGTTGGGTGTCACGGGATACATGCGGACGTGCATTGTCCTGTTGGAACAGCAAGTTCCCTTGCCGGTCTAGGAATGGTAGAACGATGGGTTCGATGACGGTTTGGACGTACCGTGCACTATTCAGTGTCCCCTCGACGATCACCAGTGGTGTACGGCCAGTGTAGGAGATCGCTCCCCACACCATGATGCCGGGTGTTGGCCCTGTGTGCCTCGGTCGTATGCAGTCCTGAATGTGGCGCTCACCTGCACGGCGCCAAACACGCATACGACCATCATTGGCACCAAGGCAGAAGCGACTCTCATCGCTGAAGACGACACGTCTCCATTCGTCCCTCCATTCACGCCTGTCACGACACCACTGGAGGCGGGCTGCACGATGTTGGGGCGTGAGCGGTAGACGGCCTAACGGTGTGCGGGACCGTAGCCCAGCTTCATGGAGACGGTTGCGAATGGTCCTCGCCGATACCCCAGGAGCAACAGTGTGCCTAATTTGCTGGGAAGTGGCGGTGCGGTCCCCTACGGCACTGCGTAGGATCCTACGGTCTTGGCGTGCATCCGTGCGTCGCTGCGGTCCGGTCCCAGGTCGACGGGCACGTGCACCTGCCGCCGACCACAACATCGATGTACTGTGGAGACCTCACGCCCCACGTGTTGAGCAATTCGGCGGTACGTCCACCCGGCCTCCCGCATGCCCACTATACGCCCTCGCTCAAAGTCCGTCAACTGCACATACGGTTCACGTCCACGCTGTCGCGGCATGCTACCAGTGTTAAAGACTGCGATGGAGCTCCGTATGCCACGGCAAACTGGCTGACACTGACGGCGGCGGTGCACAAATGCTGCGCAGCTAGCGCCATTCGACGGCCAACACCGCGGTTCCTGGTGTGTCCGCTGTGCCGTGCGTGTGATCATTGCTTGTACAGCCCTCTCGCAGTGTCCGGAGCAAGTATGGTGGGTCTGACACACCGGTGTCAATGTGTTCTTTTTTCCATTTCCAGGAGTGTACTTACTATACTTTTCTACACTCCATTAGCTGCTGGTGGGCTGTCATAATAAGTGGCTGTATTTATTACCAAAGCTGACGTTATTCTTTAATTAATTTGACTGAAGTTGCGTAATTCATAGTTAAACTTTTTCTTGACAACAATAAAATTTTGTAAAGTTTTACGTTCATGGTTTTTGGGATGGGTTATAATCAGTAATGCAATATTGCTGGCAAAAATTAATTATATTCTGAAACTTAATCTTCAAATATTTACTGACGGTAATGAAATGATTTTACAAACGTTCAAATGGGACATACTGTTTACAATAATCTTACAACTAGCATTGCGCAAACATACCTTCATTAGTCTTCAGTTTCTCAAAAAATAATTCAATAATATTAGTTCCTCTTATGATAATAGTTAGCTGATGTTTCTATACATCCGTTTATAATCTCTTGTAAATCATAGCTGGTAGCTGGCAGGCACACCGCTCCTCTCATCCTCTCTCTTCAGACCTGCTACCGACTCGCTTCACAACTCACTTACTTCTGACTTCCTACGAACGCTAAAGTGCGCTCTCTCCCGCCAACAATGCTTTCTGGTGCAGACAATCCCTGCTACCATTACAAAATGTATCAATGCGTGGTTTTTCCCGCACTTTTCTTAGAATGTATCCATACGCGGTCTCTCCCGCCCTTTTCAAAATTATATCAACGTGCAGTCTCTCCCGCCAACAGTACTTTGCTGCAGACATTCCCTGCTACCACAATTATTTCCAACATGACAAATATTAATTATTCCTACTTAATCCTATTAATAAAATATAAACATCTTTCATAAATTGTAGTTTGACAATAGAAATATATACGTTAGTGTCGTGTAGATTGAGCGAATCGAACAAAGTCACCTCTCAGAAAGAGCGCACTTATATTTACACAACATCGAATATTATAGTATATATTTATATTAAACTAATAAGAACGTATTTAAAAAAAGCGAAGAGTAGAAGAATTTTTTTTTTTTTTTTTTTTTTTTTTTTTTTTTTTTTTTTTTTTTTGGTGTTGTGGAGTGAGAACCATCAACACTTCAAAATTTCGATATGTCAATGTGACACTATTCAGTGCGCTACCGCTACCACGAATGATCATACACCGTATCTAGATTGCTAACGTATCTTGAAAGCTCTAATTGTAGCTACATTGCTAATTCAAATTTAACTATAACAAATTTTACCAATAACAATGCGTTTTTAGTGGATCCTTAACACGTTGTTGATTTCAAGAAGCCTACTCTCATTAATACACAAGTAATAATAATTCTTTTATCACGAATATGACGTTTCGTTTCATTTTAGTACAACGAATCATACCATTAACGGAGGGTTTTCGAGAGCTCCCAGTTTACTGGTCCTCATAAGGGGGTCAACTGGAAACCAGATGGCGCCTCACGACTCTGCACCGAAAGGAGATAGCGTGCGTGTGACGTAGGTGGCGTTCTGCCATCTCGTTGGTCAACGTTCAGAGCATCTGACATGCTAGATATTGCTCTGCACTTTCAGAAAGACTTTCCAACGTGCTACACTATACCATGACGTCAGAAATTCGGCAGCCTCAACGCTCAACGTTCAGATGCACTGTCCGTGTGCCGACGCGACAGCTTAACGCAAGGCCGGGCCGGGCAGTTGGCGCTCGACTCAGTCGTCACCAGCAGGACTGCAGCTGGTGTAAATAATGTTCACCGCGAGTATTTGGTCTGCAAGGACAGAAAGGTGATCACCCATAGTACGTGATCGAGAAAGCAGGCACCAATGTCCCGCAGTAAGTCCCAAATTCCTATGCAGTGCACGTGGCATTGTTGATCTACATTTACATTTACACCCACACCCTGGAAATCATTGTGCAGTGTATGACACAGGGTACTTCCCACTTTATTATTATTACTTCTTCCTATTCTATTCACATGTGGAGTGCGGGAAGAATGGTTGCATAAACGTTTCTGCGTATGCTTTAATTAGTGTAAGCCCGCTCTCGTGATCCCTATGGGAGCGATTCGTCCGGTGTTGTAGTACGTTCGTAGATTCATCCGTTAAAGGTGATTCTCTAAACTTTGTAAGTAGACTCTAATATGTCTGCCATTATTTTCCACCGTTTCAGATAGGTTCTCCCACCGATCAAATAAATATGTGAGGGAATTTTGCTGCACTTCTTTCTGGAGTTTAATAGCGCCACTAATTCCTACTTCGAACGAGTCCCATATAATTCAGAAACAGTCTAGAATGGGTTGCAGGAGTGTTATGCAAGCAGTCTCCTTTGCAGGACTGATTGCGTTTCCTTAGTTTGTATTCTCCCAATGAACCAGAGACTGGCTCCTGCTTTGCCTACGACTATTGTCATTTCATTTCATATCCCTACAAAGTGTTACCTCCAACAAATTTCCATTGTTTTACGCCTATGGTCACAAATTTTTTGTCATCAGACTACCGGTTTCGGTCTATAATGACCATTATAAAAGTGTGTCCTGATGTACTAGAGGCATAATGGCATCATCAGGTTGGCAGAGACCACGTTTGACTTATTGGAAATGTACTTATAGAATACTTCTTTTTTAGTTTATTTGATGTGTGCAGTTTTACATTTCTGAACATTTAAAACAAGAAGCTAATACTTGGATCTCTTCAAACCTTATCAAAAAGTGACTGAATACTTGTGTAGCTTCGCTTACATACTAGCTCTTCATAGAAAATGCATCATCTGCAAACTGTCTGAGGCTACTGTTACTATTGTATGGAAGGTCATTAATATACGACATGAAAAGTCAGGGCCCAAACACACAAGCGCTAGTTGAGTTTAACATGATTTACAGTTTCAGAAGTCATGGTGGTTGGCAGGGAGATCATTCTCTTCGAGATAGCTCATTTCGTTTGAACTCACAATATGTTCTAAGATGTTAAGGACGTTGGGTGGTAGTTGTGTGGATCTTTTCGGCTACCCTTCTTGTAGACCTTGCGCCACTGGTTAATTTTTCATCTATTGGACACTGTTTTTTTTAGGGGTATCACGGTATACTATTGTTAAAACAAGATCTAAATCTGCCCCTAAGTCGGTATAGAACCTGATATATGAGTCCACTGGGCCTTGGAGCTTCGTTCAGATTTGGAAACTTCAGCCTCTTTCTCACGACCACCGACACTAATATCTTCACTAGTTTTGTAGAACTGCGAAAAATCAAATGGGAATTAGTCCTCAACGTTCTTTTCTAAACTGAGTTCAGCATTTCTGTTCCTGCTTCTCTACCCTACTACTACTGTGACAGTCGTTGAAGGCTTCACGCGTTGTCCTGTTGACAGCCAATAAGGTTTCATTCAAAATCTCTCTATCTACCGTCCTATGTTTTGTTTTACAGTATCTTGTTTCCTTAGAAGTTTCCTGATAGTGACTGTATAGCGTGGACATTCTCGACCATCATTAGCTGTTCCACTAGCTACATACAGACGAAGTGCATTGTCAGTTATTCTTTTAATCTGTAACGATAATTGTTTTATATGCTTCTTCCGGAGATAAATACTTTGATGGTTATCTGTGCATCGGATGGGGGCGTTGAACTTCATGCTACCATTGTTGCTAGCCGAGAGCAGCAACCGATGTACCGACAGCCTCTCCCTTCTCTCAACATCATACAAGATAAACTTGACACCACAGTGCCCACATATATCTATTGCAGTATCACACATTCAACAGATACATGGTCTGCTAAAATAAAAGTAGACCGGAAAATACTGCATGCATCTTAAGATACACAACACAAATTTATTCATTTGTCCCAGTTGCAGAAGTTGTAAGTTGGATTGCTTGCTTAAGGTGCATCTAATATTTACCAGTCCAGTTTAATTTCGCACCATCCGATATCTGTTGAATGTGGGTAACATTATTGGATATGTGTGTGTACACTGTGACGTCATGTTTGTCATGCTGGGAGAGTAGACAATGTAAGTTGGATTTCCTATAATAAGGTAAACAAAATTTTTGCCAGGTCACTTATTTTTTGCCCACCCTGCACATTGAACACACAACTCTCATACTTCATGAAGCAAACATGCCATTTTTCGCTAAAGAAGAAAATCCTTTCCAGTTAGGCAACTGAACCTCTCTCCCGCCTCCTCTCCCCCCTCCCCCTTCCTATCTTCGAAACTACCCAAAAGTTTTCCTGCGTACATTGACCGTCTAGCATTCCTTGGACATGACAGCCTCTGAAAAGATACACATTGTGCGGAACAATAATCTGTAACGGCCAAATTCGGGTATAAGTGCGTAGGTTCTTTGCTAATTTGACTAAGAGTCCACCTATAGTTGAATAATGTACCTACGTTATTGAAAGTGACATTCATCAGGATGTATGCATCTTTAATAAATTGTATTCATTGCTGCCCGTTTAATGCCTTAAAATGAGTGCAAATTAAATAAGTCGTAACATCGGATTTCTGGAAGAGGGAGTTGAAGTTCTTTATAAACACCACACTATTCCATCCTAGACTGAACGTTACAAGTCGAAGGTCATTCTATTTCGACTCCGCTATTGGTTTCTTTGATGCGTTGACACCCCTCACTCCAATGTGCTATTAAACATCTGACTATGTTTTCGTGTAACGCATTATCGATGTGAAGATTCTGGCATCAGTGACACTGATTGTCACAATCACTAAGTAATAGGTCAGATTCCATTGCACAGTTAGTTTAGCATACACTGCTTTGCTCGCCTAGACTGTATGGCATGCAGAGATTTCTTTTTTATTTAATTGAATTTTTATGTTGCTTAAATGTTTATTTGACACTAGAACAGTGAAGCCGTAGTCACAGCACATAAAGTTTTTCTTTAAAAAAAATAGTGTGTTACACTAGCGTTTTCAACGAACTACATCATTTCCAACCAGCTTATGGCTAATGAAAATTCACAAGTCGTAAGTGTATCAAGCACAGCAGGCTTCCATATGGAGTGCAACACATAATTTTACCAGGTTCCGAAAAAGAATCCCAAAATACACTGTACTCTCAACTGGGACTGACCCACTACCGTAACCCCCTTTTTTCTTAAAAAAATTGTATGTACTGCGACTGTGGCCTCACTATTGTAGTGTCATATAAGCATTTAAGTTATATTAAGGTCACACTCCTTACAAAAACTATGTCGGAATATAGAATTTTACTTGTTCACAAATTGGAACTCCTTCTAAGCTTTTCAGTCTAATTAAAGTCACATAAACATGGTATTTTTCGAATGTACAAAGGGCGTTTAAAAAGTTTTGCACAGTTGTCTAATTTTTTTTTATTTTTTGCAGGAAGAGAATGAACATTTAGCTATAAGTTGGTATATAAAAGTATTTTCTTTTATTTACTGGTGAGTCATAATGGACCGTGAAGTGGATGTCGTTGCGACAACGGTCGGTGATGGAGTTCCGCTTCAAGACCGGCGATGACTCTGCCACATCGATTCACAGGAAGTTGCTCCCTGCTTATGGGGAGGACACAGTGGATCACAGCAGTATCCACCGGTCGTTGCAGAGGTTGAAAAAAGGTGATTTCTCTCTACTGGACTGGATGCGGTAGACCATCGACAGCAGTGAGTGATGTGATCAAATCATCCAAAATGGCAGATGTGTGACGACACGACAGCTTGCTGAAATGACTCGTTTGTCATTAGATAATGTGATATCACTGGTACAGTCACTATGTACAGAAATAACTGTGCACTTTGGGTACTTAGACGATTGACAAGAGAAATGAAAACGATGAGGAAGAATGTGTGGGAGAGTCTCATGAAGACCTTCACTGAAAGGTCCAAACAGTATTTTGACGGCGTCATTACCCATGATGAAACGGACGTTTTTGCCCGAATCTGAGAGCAAAACCCAATCCATGGAGTGGTGTCATTCCGGTTTCCATTCTGCAGAAGAAACCAAGACTTTCGCGAAGAGCAGGCCGAAAGTTGATGGCCTCCTTCTTCCGGGATCAGTGTGGTGTTATTTTCATTGACTTGACTTTTTGGAACCTGGCTCTACAATTAACCGGGACTGTTACTGTTTGTCACTGGACAAGCTGAGACGTGCCATCAAAACTCAAATACCACAGCTTCAGGGTCAGCTCATCAGACTACACCCTCACAATGCCAAACCCCATACAGCCCTTATGACGCAGGAGAAAATCAGGAAAATGGGTTGGAAAATTGTTCCACATCCTCCCTGCAGTCCGGACTTGGCTCCGCCTGATTTTTACCTCTTTCGTCGTCTGGTGGCCCATCTGCACGGTAAAGCATTTGATAGTGAGAAAGACCTTATTTCCTGTGTCATGCGATGGTGTAAAAGTCAATCCCCAGAATTTTATCAAAGGGCATTTACATCATGGAAAGGACGTTGGGCCAGATTCGTCGCAGCTTATGAAGGCTACTCTGAGTAGCCTAAATGTATAGCTAAATGTTCCAAGTACATTCACAAAGAATTTCAATCAATTCCTGCAAAAAATAAAAAAATTAGAAACGACTGTGCAAAACGTTTTGAACGTTCTTTGTACATCTGACCAAACAGCGATTCTGGAGTCTAAATGTAGTTTAATATATATTTTTTTCTTTTTTCCCTTTTATAAAATCTGAGGATGGGCTATGTATAGGCGAACAAGTTATGATCGTTTTATCTGTCTTAAATTAAAAGAATTTTTTTCATCCGCCATACAAGATCATAATTCCATTTACTCGTATTTATCAATATGAGTGCTCTAGTAGCTTCAGTGATTGCAAGAAGTGCAAAAAACTCTGACAATTTTTAAATGGAGCGGGATACAGGTAACTCTAATTAACTCTGAAAAACTGATTAAAGACTTTACAATTCTCAGTTGACTGGGCTTACAGGCGTCGCACGAAACTGGCCCTGTGATTTCATTAGGGGATTAAATGCAATCGAACTTTCGTAAAATTGACGGACTTGATATGTTTCTACATTGTGGAAAGTGGTAGTTGGATAACAGTCACGATCAAACCCTCAACGATAGACTGGTTAAGAAATGCACCTAGTGACAGCAGGAGCTATCCGATATATGTTCAGAAAATTTGTTTTGGAGGCTCATGGCACTTATTAAAAAGTATTAAATCTCTAGAAAGTCGTGTACGCAGTTTTTAGGTGACTAGACTGTCAGAGCCAGATACAGTTATTCCACCTCTTCATAAACTGGATTACAAAGTCCATTGTTGTCAACAGTATGATGTTTCAAGTCTGCAACTCTTGATTTAAATATTGTTTTGGAGTCATATACTGTGAAACTATGGCAGTGTCGTCGATAATCATATTAATGAGGGTGAGAACATTCAAACATTATTAATCATGAAGTTGGAAAGAAATGAAATAATGAAAGTTAACGTAATGATAACGTTGTGCTACCAAAGTTGCCTCCTGAAAAGTTAGATATGGTTGCACTGAGACTATGAGTTATCAATCACATGAGATATTCCGTTCTAGCAGTGTACCATCTGTGCTATGGTTTAACAGCATCCGGCCGGTGTGGCCGAGCGGTTCTAGGCGCTACAGTCTGGAACCGCGCGACAGCTCCGGTCGCAGGTTCGAATCCTGCCTCGGGCATGGGTGTGTGTGATGTCCTTAGGATAGTTAGGTTTAAATAGTTCTAGGGGACTGATGACCTCAGATGTTAAGTCCCAAAGTGTTCAGAGCCATTTGAACCATTTTTACAGTCGAGTTTGCAAATTGCAAAACACACACCAAACAAAAATACTGAACAACTGAAATGCTGGACACGTTTTCGATATTTTCAACACTTTTAAAATGCTTCCAGAATACTATTTTGAAATCGTATATATATATATATATATATATATATATATATATATATTAGAATTTCTTTGTTGACGTCAACATTTCTAATAAAATCTTGTTTTACTCAGTCTCAGTCACTTGTGGGAGACTTCTGTCTGGACCTACAGCCCTCCAATGCGCAACAGGTTGGACAATTGTGCAGACTAGCTAAGTTCTGGTATTGCACGTTGGTCGTCATATGTTGAGGATCATCGTCCTCCTAAGATACGGCCTTTTGCGTTGTCTGTAAGAGCGACAAGACGTCGGGACAAAGGAAGCCAACGATTGTCGACAGACACGTGCAGGTCAGCTGTAGCGGTGTAGCGAGTACTGTGGATGAATATGTGCGTCCATTATGACCGCATAAACTTGATATCTGCCATCTGTTGTCGTGGTCACTGTCGGTGGTCCAATGGACAGTCCAAAGGCTCTCCAGTGGATACAACCGAGACGCAGAATGGAAACGCTGGTGGCAAGCCACGAAAACGAGCAACCATGTATTTATTGACAACAGTTGTTGAAGTTCCAGGCTTTTATTATCCTGGGGATATAGGAGCAGAGCTTAAAAGATTTCGAATTTGAGAAGATACGGGCAAATATCACATGGACATGTGGGACATTTTTACTGACAATACGTGAGAGTGCGGTGATTTTCTGACGATGAAACACACTGTAACATACGTTTACCAGAGGTATCAAGATTGTGTGCGAAGCATCCGACGAGGTGCTCAACTGTGAATGAACTGACATCTACGCGTGGTCTAGGCCGTTGAATGGTTATGTAGTGCAAATAGTTGCACACGTGTGTTTTTCTTTCATTAAGTATAAGAATTTTGTTATTGTAATTGATCCCTACAATAATAATAAAACACTGTGTAAAGCCCTTTCTTATTTAGTGGTTCCACAAAGACTTCAATGTCGTCGTAGCATGCCATGAAGAAACCGAAGTGTCACTATATCACAAACCTAGTACGTAGGGTCCGATCAATTTTGTCCCCTCGAACTCACTGGCAAAGTCATATTGCACTAAAGGAGGAGTCAAATTGCGTCTTGGTTTCACATTTTTAGTTTTGTTTCAAGGACCTTCACTAAAACAGATGTTGCATTGACCACTGCGCTCCCATTCTTGACTTACAAAGTACAGCAATTTGAACCTCACAGCATTTCTACTGAATATTAGCAGCAATAAATTGCCGAGTAACTGGTTCTCTGTGGTTTTGTCGTCAACTGTGTCGTTGTGTCTCCACCTGTTTGCCCATTGTCATAGCCGAGTAACTGGTTCTCTGTGGTTTTGTCGTCAACTGTGTCGTTGTGTCTCCACCTGTTTGCCCATTGTCATAATAACTGCGAACAGTGTACATGTCAGAGTTCTTCTTGGCACTTTGCATCGTTTTACGTTTATTTCAGTTACCAGCAACAGCTGAATTCTTTCATTTTTTGACATTTTCGACCTGAAACGGAAATTGGTTATCAACTTCAGAGACTATGTTTGGTAAATGAGAACTCGGCAGAAGCTGGCGGATACGCCTAACCTAAACCTCCATGAATTGTGACCGTGTTCCACCAGAAGATTACAAACCTGTCCCTGGTTCTGCAGTGGTTGGCACCTTTATTACTATCCGAATAATTCGCTCAATATGGAGTGTCTGAAGATACTGCACATCGGGTTCTTGAAATAAAGTGCCGGAAAAAAAAATTGTATTCCGTTTTAGAGGTTTCAAGTTCATTCAAGATCTGTTATCGATACAGTGCATATGGAGTACATGACAACGTTTACAGATCAATGGAATCAGCAGTTTCCGAGGTAAGAGGTATCGATCCATGCTGAAACACCCATAACAGTAAAATGGTTCAAATGGCTCTGAGCACTATGGGACTCAACTGCTGTGGTCATAAGTCCCCTAGAACTTAGAACTACTTAAACCTAACTAACCTAAGGACAGCACACAACACCCAGCCATCACGAGGCAGAGAAAATCCCTGACCCCGCCGGGAATCGAACCCGGGAACCCGGGCGTGGGAAGCGAGAACGCTACCGCACGACCACGAGATGCGGGCCCCATAACAGTACGTGGTGTTGCCTCCACAAGCGGCATTGCAGACACTGGCATCCAGTAATTCGTCCACGAGGCGAGTGCTGTCCTGGGATACGTTATGCCACACCTGCCGGACCTGTTCACGTAGTTCTATAATAGTTGTTGGATGACGAGTTGCACGAGTCACTTCTGGTCCGTTCATATCCCACACGTCCACGATTGGAGAGAAGTCTGGAGATCGTGGTGGCCAGGGAAGTTGCTTCACGTCTTCCAGAGCACGATGAGTTACACAGGCATTGTGTGGGCAAGCACTATCCTAGTGGAATAACACCTCCCTGTAGCAAAAATGGCAAATGAATGGGTCTAACAACATTCTGAACATGCCGAACCAAAGGTGAACTACGGTTGTAGCTTATCACACACCACACCATAAGGGCTGTGGTGGGGTCAGTGTGTCTTGGATGAATGCGCTCTGCGAGACAGCGCCTACCAGTTCTACATCGTACTCGCAAGCAATCACCACTTCTCCTCCGTGCAGGCTGGATCTGGTTTCATCGCTAAAGACCACCGTGCCCTTTTCCACCTTCCAAGTGATCCTCTGATGGCACCTATCGAGCCGTACACGTCGATGCCGTGGCGTCTGTGGATGACGGGCAAGAGGTGTGTGTGCACGTAGTCGCTCTGCTAATAACTGGTCCGCAACAATTCGTGTTGACATGGCTGCGTTGACAAGCCCTCTTATCTGTGCTGTGGTAGCTATACGATCTGCCACTGCTGCCCTTACAATATGACGATTCTGCATGGCGTAAATCTTGCTTGGACGTCCAGAACCACTTCGAGGGATGAGAGAATGTCCACGTGACCAGTGATACTACCATTACTGCACAACTGTCGCAGAACGTCCAACTTCCGTGGCTATTCTCCGTAAGGACTATCCTGACACACCGCAATTTGAATCATTTCAAACCCTCTCACTTGCCTTTAGGAAGCACGAGCGCGTCTCGGTGGCAGGGTTGCCTGCTTGCTTCACACGCCTGCGCCACACTGAGCCTTCTTGCTACGGAAATTCCCCATTAAAGAGACCTATACCACTACGCTCTATGTTGATGGACGACGTTGAAACCGTTATCAGTACAACCACTATCTCCCAGTTGAAATATACTGTCCTTGGATCAAAATCGATGTCGCCATTCAATATGCACTAATCTTTTCCAGCAGTGTACAATAAATTATTTATTAAATTGTTGCCGATCGTTTTTTTTTCAAGTTTTTGCTTGTTACTGATTTTTCTTAGTTTAGATTTTACTTTAAAGCAATATCTGTTCGATTTTTTGATAAACTGCGAGAGTGAGTCAAATGAAAAAAATATTTTTCTTTAAATATTATTTATTGTACAGACGTGGTACAAAGCTGTATCACTTTTCAACATAATCTCCCCCACACTCAATGCAAGTACTCCATCGCTTACAAAGTGCATAAATTCCTTTAGAAAAAAAAATTGTTTTGGTAGTCCGCGCAACCACTCATGCACTGCGTGGCGTTGCTCTCCATCAGACCGGAAACTCTTTCCTCCCGCTGCATCTTTGAGTACATCAAACATATAGAAATCATTTGGGGTAAGGTCTGGTGAGTATGTTGGATGAGGAAGACACTCAAAATGCAGGTCTGTGATTGTTGCAACTGTTGTACGGGCAGTGTGGGGCCTTGCATTGTCATGTTGCAAAAAGACACCTGCTGACAGCAATCCACGTCGCTTTGATTTGATTGCAGGCCGCAGATGATTTTTTAGGAGATCTGTGTATGATGCACTGGTGACAGTGGTCCCTCTATGCATGTAATGCTCCAAAATGACATCTTTTTCGTCCCAAAAGAGAGTCAGCATTACCTTCCCTGCTGATGGTTCCGTTCGAATCTTCCTTGGTTTTGGTGATGAGGAATGGCGCACACCCCTTGCTCGCTCTCTTCGTTACCGGTTGGTGGAAGTTAACCCAGGTTTCGTCCCCAGTAACGATTCTTGCAAGGAAGCCACCACCTTCTCGTTCAAAGCGGCGAAAAACTTCTTCACAAGCATCAACACGTCGTTCTCTCATTTGAAGAGTCAGCTACCGTGGCACCCATCTTGCAGACACTTTGTGAAACTGGAGCACATCACACACAATGTGGTGTGCTGACCCACGACTAACCTGTAAATATGCTGCAATGTCATTCAATCCTTCACTATGGCTTCAACTGCTGAAATGTTCTGTGGAGTCACAACTCGTTGTGCCTGACCTGTACGAGGAGCATCTTCCACTGAAGCCACACCATTTACGAACTTCCTACTCCATTCCTAGACTTGCTGCTGTGACAAAACATGCATCACTGTACTGAACCTTCATTCGACGATGAATTTCAATAGGTTTCAAACCATCACTACGTGAAAACCGAATAACAGAACGCTGGTGCAAGTCGCAAGTGGGGCGGCCATCTTTATACTGATACTGCGACGGTATGTGTGCTTCTGCACTATGCTGCCACCTCAGGCCATTCTGCACGCCGTTTTTAACACGCTTACCAACTTACAGGATAACGGCGCGAAATTTCGATTTGTTACTAAAAATTTAAAGTTATTGGTGTTTTCATTTGACCCTCCCTCGTACATAAAATGCGATGTAGTAGTACTTCTTTCCAGCAGTTCGTCTGTTCTCAGTATTACAACCTACCAGTTGCCGAGGTGTTCCTAAATGAGGGTACCAGGAACTGAGACTGAGAACGAAAACGCAGTCGACATATGAAAAGAAATCAAATAATTATTCCTCTCGAAATTTCTGTGATTATGATGAAACCGGCCGTCCCCCGTCGATTATACTACTGGTGACACAAATGTGTCTCCTGGAGAGCTTGTGCTACTCGGACAGATGTATTTGCCCGTCGAAAGGTGACGAATGTGGCCCGTTACATCAGAGCAGGACTGAGGGAGGCTTACGACCCTAATTCGCGCCGCTTCGCCTCGGACAGGGAAAGCGTGGACGCGAAGCGGTACCCCCGCCAACCGGCTGCGAGGTGTCCACAGTAAAGACAGTGTAAACGGGAGGCCGGGCGCGGGCGGCCCCGAGTGGCAGTGAGAGCAACAAGTGCGCGGCCGTAACGAGGCGCGTTGCCATGGCGACGGCCTGAGGGGACCCGTCGTTACCCGGCTCCTAACGAGGCGGTGGCAGCCCCCACCCTCTGTCCAGGTGCGGTGCGCTGCCGCCGCGCTCACATCCCGCTGCCCTTGTCCGAGTGGCGCTCGTACTGCACAGTAAAAGGTAACGCACGCCCATAAAGATAAGTTATCATCGTCATTTAAGTTCTCAGTAAAACATATACTGCACTTTAAACTCAGCGGGTCAGAAGGCAACATGTAATTGCACGGAAAAGAAAATGTAAGCTACTCACTCCGGAAGTACACCGTGGTGGCAAAAGTCATGGGACACTCCTAATATCGTGTTGGACCTCCTTTTGAGCGGCATCGTGCAGCTGATCGACGTGGCGTGGACTCAACAAATCGTTGGAAGTCCCCTGGAGAAATATTGAGCCATGCAGCCGTCCATAATTACGAAAAAGTTGGCGGTGGAGAATTTATGGCCCATAAATGTTGCCGGCCGGGGTGGCAAAGCGGTTCTAGGCGCTTGTCCGGAACCGCGCGGCTGCTACGGTGGCAGGTTCGAATCCTGCCTCGGGCATGTATGTGTCTGATGTCCTTAGTTAGGTTTAAGTAGTTCTACGTTCTAGGGGGCTGATGACCTCAGATGTTAAGTACCATAGTTGTCAGAGCCATTTGAACTACACTCCTGGAAATGGAAAAAAGAACACATTGACACCGGTGTGTCAGACCCACCATACTTGCTCCGGACACTGCGAGAGGGCTGTACAAGCAATGATCACACGCACGGCACAGCGGACACACCAGGAACCGCGGTGTTGGCCGTCGAATGGCGCTAGCTGCGCAGCATTTGTGCACCGCCGCCGTCAGTGTCAGCCAGTTTGCCGTGGCATACGGAGCTCCATCGCAGTCTTTAACACTGGTAGCATGCCGCGACAGCGTGGACGTAAACCGTATGTGCAGCTGACGGACTTTGAGCGAGGGCGTATAGTGGGCATGCGGGAGGCCGGGTGGACGTACCGCCGAATTGCTCAACACGTGGGGCGTGAGGTCTCCACAGTACATCGATGTTGTCGCCAGTGGTCGGCGGAAGGTGCACGTGCCCGTCGACCTGGGACCGGACCGCAGCGACGCACGGATGCACGCCAAGACCGTAGGATCCTACGCAGTGCCGTAGGGGACCGCACTGCCACTTCCCAGCAAATTAGGGACACTGTTGCTCCTGGGGTATCGGCGAGGACCATTCGCAACCGTCTCCATGAAGCTGGGCTACGGTCCCGCACACCGTTAGGCCGTCTTCCGCTCACGCCCCAACATCGTGCAGCCCGCCTCCAGTGGTGTCGCGACAGGCGTGAATGGAGTGACGAATGGAGACGTGTCGTCTTCAGCGATGAGAGTCGCTTCTGCCTTGGTGCCAATGATGGTCGTATGCGTGTTTGGCGCCGTGCAGGTGAGCGCCACAATCAGGACTGCATACGACCGAGGCACACAGGGCCAACACCCGGCATCATGGTGTGGGGAGCGATCTCCTACACTGGCCGTACACCACTGGTGATCGTCGAGGGGACACTGAATAGTGCACGGTACATCCAAACCGTCATCGAACCCATCGTTCTACCATTCCTAGACCGGCAAGGGAACTTGCTGTTCCAACAGGACAATGCACGTCCGCATGTATCCCGTGCCACCCAACGTGCTCTAGAAGGTGTAAGTCAACTACCCTGGCCAGCAAGATCTCCGGATCTGTCCCCCATTGAGCATGTTTGGGACTGGATGAAGCGTCGTCTCACGCGGTTTGCACGTCCAGCACGAACGCTGGTCCAACTGAGGCGCCAGGTGGAAATGGCATGGCAAGCCGTTCCACAGGACTACATCCAGCATCTCTACGATCGTCTCCATGGGAGAATAGCAGCCTGCATTGCTGCGAAAGGTGGATATACACTGTACTAGTGCCGACATTGTGCATGCTCTGTTGCCTGTATCTATGTGCCTGTGGTTCTGTCAGTGTGATCATGTGATGTATCTGACCCCAGGAATGTGTCAATAAAGTTTCCCCTTCCTGGGACAATGAATTCACGGTGTTCTTATTTCAATTTCCAGGAGTGTATTTGAACCATAAATGTTCGATGAGATTCATAGTCGAGCGATGTGGGTGGCTAAATAATTCGCTCGAATTGTCCAGAATGTTCTCCAAACCTGTTGAAAACAATTGTGTCCCGGCGACATGTCATCGTTATTTAGGAACATGAAGTCCGCAAATAGCTACGAATGGTCTCCTTGATTTCCTCTTTTTTTCGTAGGGGGATCGAGAAACAACGATCACTGGGCATCAGTGTATAGTAGCGTGATGAAGTGTGAGTTGGAGGAGAAGGTGAGGACAACAGGTGAAATGAAATTCGGAGAGGTTGGGGGGGGGGGGGGTTTGGGTGGGAGAGTGGTATGGGCGGCGATGAAGAATGGAAAAGCCTTCTTTTCTTTTTCATGTAATTTCATCAATTATTTTATACAGAATCTGGTTTCCAATGATTATTTGGTCATTGACCAACTCTATATTTTGTGTTAATTCTTTTGTGTATGTGGAAATTTTCTTGCAAAGGGAGGTGGTGTCTGTCTTTACCGATTCTTATTATATTGATAACTTTTTCAATATTGCTTGGTCAATAGCGTTCTTGTTTTAGATGATCTGGAAATGTTGAATTATTTGTACCGTATTTAAATTCTCTAACGTGTTCTTTATATCTTGCATCGCATGTCCTGCCAGTCAAAAATGGCTCTGAGCACTATGGGACTTACAGCTGAGGTCACCAGTCCCCCAGAACTTAGAACTACTTAAACCTAACTAACCTAAGGACATCACACACATCCATGCCCGAGGCAGGATTCGAACCTGCGACCGTAGTGGTTGCGTGGTTCCAGACTAAAGCGCCTGGAACCGCTCGGCAACACCGGTCTCCTGACAGTCATTCCAATGACAATCTCTGCAACTGAGCTGATAGATACCAGATTTTTGGCATCTGTCTGGTTTCCATTTCAGTATTGGGATGTGCTTTTGTACTGAATTGTGTGTTTTGTAAGCAAAGTTTATGCCTTGTTTTTTTTTTTAAATATATTACCTACTTTATGTGTCAAGTCGTTGTGGTATGTCATTGTACGCCATTTTATGTTGTAGTGCAGGTTATATGTGTTTGTGTGTTTGGTTAGTTTTTTCATTATTTGTCTCTTTATATTTCTGTTTAGTTTGTCTAACATTGTTTCTTTGTGTCCATTGTTAATGCTATCTGTTGTATAAAAGCTAGCTCTTTAGGGTAATCAGAAGTGTCTAGGGGAACCCCGTTCAGTCTGTTTAACATGTATCTAATTGCTACCTGTTTGTGATTCTGGAGGTGGTTTGAGGTTGCATTTAAGACAGTGCCACTTGTTGTGGGTTTTCTGTATACGTAAAATGTGTATTTGTTATTGTCTTTTCGTATGGTTATCTCTAGAAAGCTGAGTGAGGTTTCTAGTTCTTCTTCTTTGTGAACTTTTAAGTTTTGTGTACAGTATTTATGTCTTTGTGCTTCTTTTTATCTGTTGTGAAGCCACCGTAAAACTGTATCACAAGTCAGTACTGAGAATATTCCGCATCCGTTGTCAAAATGTGTCATTCATTTATCACATTACTTTTCGAGTCTACATTATCACATTATCAATTCATCATATTAACTTTAAGAACCTGATAATAGGATGATGTAGTCCCGAAACATCTTGCGATAATTCAGTCACACATTTTGACAACGGGTGCGGTATATATTCTCAGTACTAATTCCTGTTCAGTTTCCACTGCACTTTCATGCAACCCCAGGAGATAGCACTTACAATGATTAAATATAGCAACCAGCCACTTTTTTGTACAGTTTTATTTGTGCCAGAACTTGTTTGCTGTATTAGTTATCTTCAATTGGCGCAATACTTCTCTATCTTCATTCATACAGCCTTTTTGTGCACTTCATTCTGAACGTTTGAGGTGCCTTGTGAAAGTAATATACCCCCGAATAAAGAATGTGATACGCCGGTCGGACGTAGGGGAATATCCTAAAGTGTCTTGATATAAACAATGCTGTAGAAAAAGTGACTGCCTGTTGCATTTCTTCAAGGAACTCTGTCCTAAGAAAGGAAGCTCAAACACTTTAAAACTGGATTAATTAATGCCAGCAGGAAATACGAATGTCCGTTGGAGTGAGGTCTGCTTTGCACTGGCGTTGGGTCACGACGTACCCTTGCAGTCGAGCGATGACTCTGTTACGCACCATTGTTCCGTTAACTCAAAATACTCAGTTTAGGGTCCTTTGCGACTGTATACTTTAACCTTTAAAATTTCGGAGAACAGAGAAATTACAGAAGAGAAAAGTCTCAGCCAATCCGCAGACCGAACACTGAAGTGATGGTAAATATGCAAAAAACACCAAACAAACAATTGTAAACAAACGTACCAGAGAAGGGCGTCATTTAACTTTCATACTGATGCCATCATTCACTGCGTATGACTTATAATAAAGAACTGCCAAGTAGAAGTTCAAGCAATTATAAAGAAATGAAAAAGTAATTTACAAAAGTCAGTCCACAAACTGTTAACTAGTAGCAAAAACTAATAATTTTGAGATTTTCGTAAAACAAACTGAGATACAAGCATTCTCTGCGACATAGATGATAAGAGCAAAAATCTTACTAGGAGAGAAACCTACGTAAATCATTAATGTTTTTAAATACTCGTTTATAGTTTACGAAAGACAAAATTAAGTTATTCCCTATTTTATGTGGCACAGTGAAAAGAATTTTAGATGGCAATCCCGGCTGTGAAGCTAAGATATATTTAACAAAACCTCAGTCTCCAAGGAAATAAGACTTAAATTTGGTGTAAAGAGTACACTAGAACAAAATGAAGTACATCAGGTAAAATGCATAAATCATTTTGAAGTAATGGCCAGTAGTAGATATCCCAAAATAAGATACAATGACAAAGGCATAAGGCAGATATTTTAGCAATACTGCCAGACGATGTAGAGGTAGCGCAATACCGGATAAAAATACTGCACTGAAACAGACATCAGGAAAATCAGGATTACCAATACCCTTCGAAAAAACAGATGTAGTGACAAACAACAAAACTAAACGAACAGAATTAAACACGAAATATGTAAATCTCATAGCAATCTGTGACGACGCAGTTAACACTTCCTAATGTCATACAAAGAACTCACATGAGTTCTTGAGGAGCACGATCTGTCCTGAAGCTCCTCATCTGAGAACATTGGCCGCACTACACATGTCAACGGGGTGCACAGATATGTTTATCTCTATCACACTGTTAAAGTAATTTAATTCACCAGGTCTAGCTGGAGCAACAAAATTAGTAAAAGTCCTTCAGTCAAAACATGTGCTCTGTGCTTTCTCTTTGTGTACACACACTTGCTAAAAAGTCCGTCCTAGTATACAGTTCCAGTTCTCTCTCTCTCTCTCTCTCTCTCTCTCTCTCTCTCTCTCTCTCTCTCTCCTATCCAGTTTTAAAGGTTTCAACTCAGACTTGATACTAAAAGATCAGCACTTTCCATCATTTCATAAACAGTTTTTAAAAAGACAGCCTACTTAATAGCTTTCAATGGTCGTTCAGATCCTATGCAGGCCATCACTCTGCACTCTGAAAGTTCGCCCTTATGACTGCTCAGCACTGCACATGGAATTTATACTCTGCAAAAGAAAGACTCAGTTTTCAATCAAAAACCGAAAGTTCCCTAGATGCCATCCATGAACGACCACGAACTTTTGCCGATGACACATCTTCTCCAAAAAACTGCTACTACTCATTCCTAATGAGGCTGTTAAGACGTCGGTGCTACCCGACCTTCTGTAACAAGGGCAGCGCATCCCGACCCGAGCATAGAGTTCCTCTTCCAGTACCAAAGCGTGGGAAATATCTCTCCCCTGACTGGGCGAAAAACACAGCAGTCCCTATATGATTTTTACCCTTCACGCTGCCCTACGATACTAAATTAGTGATCCCTTGATACCTCAGAACATTTCCTACCAACCGATCCCTTCTTCTAGTCAAGTTGTGCCACAAATTTCTCTTCTCCCCAGTTCTGTTCAATACCTTCTCATTAGTTATGTGATCTACCAATCTTATCTTCAGCATTCCTCTGTAGCACTGCATTTCGAAAGCTTTTATTATCTTCTTGTCTAAACTATTTATCGTCCACGTTTCACAAATACTTTCAGAAACGACTTCCTGACACTTAAGTCTATACTCGATGTTAATAAATTTCTCTTCTTCAGAAATGCTTTCCTTGCCATTGCCATTTTACATCCTCTCTAATTCGTCCATCATCAGTTATTTTGCTCCCCAAATAGCAAGACTCATTTACTATTTTAAGCGTCTCATTTCCTAATCTAATTCAGCATCACACGATTTAATTCGACTACATTCCTTTATCCTCGTTTTGCTTTTGCTGATGTTCATCTTATACCCTCCTTTCAAGACACTGTCCATTCCGTTCAGCTTCTCTTCCAGGTCCTTTGCTGTCTGTGACAGAATCACAATGTCATCGGCGAACCTCAAAGTTTTTATTTCTTCTCCATGGATTTTATTTCCTACTTCGAATTTTTCTTTTGTTTCCTTTACTGCTTGCTCTATATACAGATTGAATAACATCGGGGATAGGCTACAACCCTGTCTCACTCCCTTCCCAATAACTGCTTCCCTCACATGTCGCTCGACTCTTATAACTGCCATCTGGTTTCTCTACAAATTGTAAATAGACTTTCGCTCCCTGTATTTTACCCCTGCCACCTTCAGAATTTGAAAGAGAGTATTCCATTGTGAGGCAGATATTAGGAAATAGAGGACACATTTAAATTAAGAAGTAACACAGTAGCATAGAGTCACGTAGAAAAAAATTATAGATGGAGCTAGGAAAAAATTGGTTTTGTATGTGCACTTACAAAAAATGAGTACTATCAGACGTACAAGAAATATTTTAAAGCGCGTTTCAAAAATAAAAAAGGAAGCCTAACGGGATTTAGAAGGAGCATGAAGCTCCAGAACAAATTAACATAATTAGGCCAGAATTTGGACATAGCGCAAGATAGGGAAACCAAATGAGAAGTTGGGAGATAAGTTCCTAAGAGACAAAGAAGAAAATGGACAGCAAAAGAGAGGAAAAAACTGAGTAGATGGAGTATTTGGAGAAAGCGTATAGCTAACCTGGTGACATGAACGTGTCTCTTAGCTGTCCTTTACGAAAGAAGGAGAAGATAGCCATCGAGAAGCATGGTAGAGCAAGACCACAGAAATGATGGAAACCAATTCTGAGATGAAGGCGCAACAGCTGTAACTAGACTAATCGTTGATATTCGTGTTGATGGTGATGATGAAGCTCTTAAAAGAAGAAAGAATACTCCGTGTGGAAAGGCAACAGTTGCCGAATATATTGATATCAGTTTTTTTTGGAGGCACTGTCTTTTCGTTAGCATGAAGTCAGAAGTTACTTCCACGTGCAGGCTGACAGTTTCGACACTAGTGAACGACTGACGGTATTACCCTGGAGACGAACCGCTGGCTGGTGCACAAGTTGGTCCTCCGCTGTGAGCGCCGTTTGTGTGCGGGCGCCGCAGGGAAGCAGGAAGTTGGCTCACTTTGCCGGCAAGCCACCCCTGTCTGTCTGGAGCCGCGGCCCGTAATTAAGAAGACGGGGCGCGCTTTGAAGAAGCATTCCTTTGTGCGGCGTTCCCTCCCGTGGAACCTCCGACCTCCCGCGGCCCGCTGCTGTTTTCTGCAGAGTTGGCACAGAGCAGATGGCCATTTTCACCTCCACTTCGTCACTTCCGTAATTACGCAAGCTACGCTTCCTATTTAAAGCAGCGCACCGCCTACAGAACTGGCAATACACGACGGAAGAATGTCTACGTTTGTTGATGAACTTCCATTTTACGTGGTGAGATACAATTACTTCTACATCTACATACATACTCCACAATCCACCATACGGTGCGTGGCGGAGGGTACGTCGTACCACAACTAGCATCTTCTCTCCCTGTTCCACTCCCAAACAGAACGAGGGAAAAATGACTGCCTATATGCCTCTGTACGACCCCTAATCTCTCTTATCTTTGTGTTCTTTCCGCGAAATATAAGTTGGCGGCAGTAAAATTGTACTGCAGTCAGCCTCAAATGCTGGTTCTCTAAATTTCCTCAGTAGCGATTCTCGAAAAGAACGCCTCCTTTCCTCCAGAGACTCCCACCCGAGTTCCTGAAGCATTTCCGTAACACTCGCGTGATGATCAAACCTACCAGTAACAAATCTAGCACCCTGCCTCTGAATTGCTTCTATGTCCTCCCTCAATCCGACCTGATAGGGATCCCAAGCGCTCAAGCAGTACACAAGAATATGTCGTATTAGTGTTTTATAAGCGATTTCCTTTACAGATGAACCACATCTTCCCAAAATTCTACCAATGAACCGAAGACGACTATCCGCCTTCCCCACAACTGCCATTACATACTTCTCCCACTTCATATCGCTCTGCAATGTTACGCCCAAATATTTAATCGACGTGACTGTGTCAAGCGCTACACTACTAATGGAGTATTCAAACATTATGGGCTTCTTTTTCCTATTCATCTACATTAATTTACATTTATCTATATTTAGAGGTAGCTGCCATTCTTTACACCAATCACAAATCCTGTCCAAGTCATCTTGTATCCTCCTACAGTCACTCAACGACGACACCTTCCCGTACATCACAGCATCGCCAGCAAACAGCCGCACATTGCTATCCATCCTACCCAAAAGATCATTTATGTAGATAGAAAACAACAGCGGACCTACCACACTTTCCTGGGGCACTCCAGATGATACCCTCACCTCCGACGAACACTCACCATCGAGAACAACATACTGGGTTCTATTACTGAAGAAGTCTTCGAGCCACTCACATATTTGGGAACCAATACCATATGCTCGTACCTTAGTTAGGAGTCTGCAGTGGGGCACCGACTCAATCGCTTTCCGGAAGTCAAGGAATATGGCATCCGTCTGATACCCTTCACCCATGGTTCGCAAGATATCATGTGAAAAAAGGGCGAGCTGCGTTTCGCAGGAGCGATGCTTATTAAAGCCGTGCTAATGCAATGGACGGCAGCTTCTCTGTCTCAAGGAAATTCATTATATTCGAACTGAGAATATGTTCGAGAAGTCCTACAGCAAACCGATGTTAAGGATATTGGTCTGTAATTTTGAGGATCGGTCCTTCTACCCTTCTTATATACAGGCGTCACCTGCGCTTTTCTCCAGTCGCTCGGGACTTTACGTTGGGCAAGAGACTCGCGATAAATGCAAGCTAAGTAAGGAGCCAATGCAGTACTCTCTGTAAAACCGAATTGGAATCCCATCAGGACCTGCCGATTTATTTATTTTCAACCCATTCAGCTGCTTCACTTCGCAGTGTTTCCCTGTGGCATTCAGGAGGTGCCACAGCCAAAATGAAACTGCCCTGCAAAATATTTCGTGCACTTTAATCCTTTGACGACCAACGTGTCGTACGTGTCCCACGATAGGCTTTCAGAGAACCAATTGGAATTAGTTGCTTCTCATTGCTGCGTATCAGTGTCTCACTGATAAAGGGAACCCTACTAATTGTCTGCAGAATTATTACAGTTACAAATTGCACCTGTATGTTGTGCTGTCCTCAGGTTTCACCGTATCGTCACATAGAATTAGTTCGCACATGCAGATTTTTTTTTTTTTTTTATCAGTCTACTGACTGGTTTGATGCGGGCCGCTACGAATTCCTTTCCTGTGCCAACCTCTTCATCTCAGAGTAGCACTTGCAACCTACGTCCTCAATTATTTGCTTGACGTATTCCAATCTCTGTCTTACTCTACAGTTTTTGCCCTCTACAGCTCCCTCTAGTACCATGGAAGTCATTCCCTCATGTCTTAACAGATGTCCTCTCATCCTGTCCCTTCTCCTTATCAGTGTTTTCCACATATTCCTTTCCTCTCCGATTCTGCGTAGAACCTCCTCATTCCTTACCTTATCAGTCCACCTAATTTTCAACATTCGTCTATAGCACCACATCTCAAATGCTTCGATTCTCTTCTGTTCCGGTTTTCCCACAGTCCATGTTTCACTACCATACAACGCTGTACTCCAGACGTACATCCTCAGAAATTTCTTCCTCAAATTAAGGCCGGTATTTGATATTAGTAGATTTCTCTTGGCCAGAAATGCCTTTCTGGCCATAGCGAGTCTGCTATTGATGTCCTCCTTGCTCCGTCCGTCATTGGTTATTTTACTGCCTAGGTAGCAGAATTCCTTAACTTCATTGACTTCGTGACCATCAATCCTGACGTTAAGTTTCTCGCTGTTCTCATTTCTACTACTTCTTATTACCTTCGTCTTTCTCCGATTTACTCTCAAACCACACTGTGTACTCATTAGACTGTTCATTCCTTTCAGCAGATCATTTAATTCTTCTTCACTTTCACTCAGGATAGCAATGTCATCAGCGAATCGTATCATTGATATTCTTTCACCTTGTATTTTAATTCCACTCCTGAACCTTTCTTTTATTTCCATCATTGCTTCCTCGATGTACAGATTGAAGAGTAGGGGCGAAAGGCTACAGCCTTGTCTTACACCCTTCTTAATACGAGCACTTCGTTCTTGATCGTCCGCTCTTATTATTCCCTCTTGGTTGTTGTACATATTGTATATGACCCGTCTCTCCCTATAGCTTACCCCTACTTTTTTCAGAATCTCGAACAGCTTGCACCATTTTATATTGTCGAACGCTTTTTCCAGGTCGACAAATCCTATGAAAGTGTCTTGATTTTTCTTTAGCCTTGCTTCCATTATTAGCCGTAACGTCAGAATTGCCTCTCTCGTCCCTTTACTTTTCCTAAAGCCAAACTGATCGTCAGCTAGCGCATTCTCAATTTTCTTTTCCATTCTTCTGTGTATTATTCTTGTAAGCAGCTTCGATCCATGAGCTGTTAAGCTGATTGTGCGATAATTCTCGCACTTGTCAGCTCTTGCCGTCTTCGGAATTGTGTGGATGATGCTTTTCCGAAAGTCAGATGGTATATCGCCAGACTCATATATTCTACACACCAACGTGAATAGTCGTTTTGTTGCCACTTCCCCCAATGATTTTAGAAATTCTGATGGAATGTTATCTATCCCTTCTGCCTTATTTGACCGTAAGTCCTCCAAGGCTCTTTTAAATTCCGGTTCTAATACTGGATCCCCTATTTCTTCTAAATCGATTCCTGTTTCTTCTTCTATCACATCAGTCTAATCTTTACCCTCATAGAGGCTTTCAATGTATTCTTTCCACCTATCTGCTCTCTCCTCTGCATTTAACAGTGGAATTCCCGTTGCACTCTTAATGTTACCACCGTTGCTTTTAATGTCACCAAAGGTTGTTTTGACTTTCCTGTATGCTGAGTCTGTCCTTCCGACAATTATATCTTTTTTGATGTCTTCACATTTTTCCTGCAGCCATTTCGTCTTAGCTTCCCTGCACTTCCTATTTATTTCATTCCTCAGCGACTTGTATTTCTGTATTCCTGATTTTCCCGGAACATGTATGTACTTCCTCCTTTCATCAATCAACTGAAGTACACTCCTGGAAATTGAAATAAAAACACCGTGAATTCATTGTCCCAGGAAGGGGAAACTTTATTGACACATTCCTGGGGTCAGATACATCACATGATCACACTGACAGAACCACAGGCATATAGACACAGGCAACAGAGCATGCACAATGTCGGCACTAGTACAGTGTATATCCACCTTTCGCAGCAATGCAGGCTGCTATTCTCCCATGGAGACGATCGTAGAGATGCTGGATGTAGTCCTGTGGAACGGCTTGCCATGCCATTTCCACCTGGCGCCTCAGTTGGACCAGCGTTCGTGCTGGACGTGCAGACCGCGTGAGACGACGCTTCATCCAGTCCCAAACATGCTCAATGGGGGACAGATCCGGAGATCTTGCTGGCCAGGGTAGTTGACTTACACCTTCTAGAGCACGTTGGGTGGCACGGGATACATGCGGACGTGCATTGTCCTGTTGGAACAGCACGTTCCCTTGCCGGTCTAGGAATGGTAGAACGATGGGTTCGATGACGGTTTGGATGTACCGTGCACTATTCAGTGTCCCCTCGACCATCACCAGTGGTGTACGGCCAGTGTAGGAGATCGCTCCCCACACCATGATGCCGGGTGTTGGCCCTGTGTGCCTCGGTCGTATGCAGTCCTGATTGTGGCGCTCACCTGCACGGCGCCAAACACGCATACGACCATCATTGGCACCAAGGCAGAAGCGACTCTCATCGCTGAAGACGACACGTCTCCATTCGTCCCTCCATTCACGCCTGTCGCAACACCACTGGAGGCGGGCTGCACGATGTTGGGGCGTGAGCGGAAGACGGCCTAACGGTGTGCGGGACCGTAGCCCAGCTTCATGGAGACGGTTGCGAATGGTCCTCGCCGATACCCCAGGAGCAACAGTGTCCCTAATTTGCTGGGAAGTGGCGGTGCGGTCCCCTACGGCACTACGTAGGATCCTACGGTCTTGGCGTGCATCCGTGCGTCGCTGCGGTCCGGTCCCAAGTCGACGGGCACGTGCACCTTCCGCCGACCACTGGCGACAACATCGATGTACTGTGGAGACCTCACGCCCCACGTGTTGAGCAATTCGGCGATACGTCCACCCGGCCTCCCGCATTCCCACTATACGCCCTCGCTCAAAGTCCGTCAACTGCACATACGGTTGACGTCCACGCTGTCGCGGCATGCTACCAGTGTTAAAGACTGCGATGGAGCTCCGTATGCCACGGCAAACTGGCTGACACTGACGGCGGCGGTGCACAAATGCTGCGCAGCTAGCGCCATTCGACGGCCAACACCGCGGTTCCTGGTGTGTCCGCTGTGCCGTTCGTGTGATCATTGCTTGTACAGCCCTCTCGCAGTGTCCGGAGCAAGTATGGTGGGTCTGACACACCGGTGTCAATGTGTTCTTTTTTCCATTTCCAGGAGTGTATTTCTTCTGTACTCATGGTTTCTTCGCAGCTACCTTCTTTGTACCTATGTTTTCCTTCCCAACTTCTGTGATGGCCCTTTTTAGAGATGTCCATTCCTCTTCAACTGTACTGCCTACTGCGCTATTCCTTATTGCTGTATCTATAGCGTTAGCGAACTTCAAACGTATCTCGTCATTCCTTAGTACTTACGTATCCCACTTCTTTGCATATTGATTCTTCCTGACTAATGTCTTGAACTTCAGCCTACTCTTCACCACTTCTATATTGTGATCTGAGTCTATATCTGCTCCTGGGTACGTTTTACAATCCAGTATCTGATTTCGGAACCTCTGTCTGACCATGATGTAATCTAATTGAAATCTTCCCGTATCTCCCGGCCTTTTCCATGTATACCTCCTCCTCTTGTCATTCTTGAACAGGGTATTCGCTATTACTAGCTGAAACTTGTTACAGAACTCAACTAGTTTTTCTCGTCTTTCGTTCCTTGTGCCAAGCCCATATTCTCCTGTAATCTTTTCTTCTACTCCTTCCCCTACAACTCCATTCCAGTCGCCCATGACAGATTTTCGTCCCCCTTTACATACTGCATTACCCTTTCAATATCCTCATACACTTTCTCTATCTGTTCATCTTCAGCTTGCGACGTCGGCATGTGTACCTGAACTATCGTTGTCGGTGTTGGTCTGCTGTCGATTCTGATTAGAACAATCCGGTCACTGAACTGTTCACAGGAACACACCCTCTGCCCTACCTTCCTATTCATAACGAATTCTACACCTCTTATACCATTTCCTGCTGCTGTTGATATTACCCGATACTCATCTGACAATAAATCCTTGTCATCCTTCCACTTCACTTCACTGACCCCTACTATATCTAGAGTGAGCCTTTGCATTTCCCTTGTCAGATTTTCTAGTTTCCCTACCACGTTCAAGCTTCTGACATTTCACGCCCCGACTCGTAGAACGTTATCCTTTCGTTGATTATTCAATCTTTTTCTCATGGTAACCTCCCCGTTGGCAGTCCCCTCCCGGAGATCCGAATGGGGGACTATTCTGGAATCTTTTGCCAATGGAGAGATCATCATGACACTTCAATTACAGGCCACATGTCCTGTGGATACACGTTACGTGTCTTTAATGCAGTGGTTTCCATTGCCTTCTGAATCCTCATGTCGTTGATCATTGCTGATTCTTCCGCCTTTAGGGGCAATTTCCCACCCCTAGGACAAGAGAGTGCCCTGAACCTCTATCCACTCCTCCGCCCTCTTTGACAAGGCCGTTGGCAGAATGAGGCTGACTTCTTATGCCGGAAGTCTTCGGCCGCCAATGCTGATTATTTATCAAAATTTAGGCAGTGGCGGGGATCGAACCCGGGACCGAAGACGTTTTTGATTATGAATCAAAGACGCTACCCCTAGACCACGGGTATAGTCTGCAGATAGGCAAACCAATTGCCAGATCCCGAAAGCAGGCTATCTTCGCACCTTCCCGGACACATCGCGTGAGTGACTCGAGTCGACGAATTGACGCTGCCACATCACGAACGAAGCTCTTATTGAGCACCTGTAATGTGAGTTACAAACTTGGAGAGATGGTTTATCCACTGATGTGTGTCGGTTTTCAGTATGTCTTGCAGTATCTGTGAAGTCGTCGTCTGACACACTGGAGATACTATCCCCAACCACTTTGGAAAACGAAACGACGGGGGGGGGGGGGGGGGGAAGTATTCTTTTCATATTGTTACTTCTGACATTAATTAAAATAACCACACATTAATGTTTCCGAAACAAAATTGGCAGTCAAAGAGTTCAGTTAGGCAACAAGCCTTACTCCATCCCCACCGTGGGCAGCTTACACTATCCTCACTGCGGGCAGATGATCTAAGGTGGGTTACCTATCTTAAGGTACATGAAGTATTTTGCAGGGCAGTTTCCTTTTGTCCACCGTGCACTACCGTAGCGATAACTTCACATACGGAAGCAGTGTATATCATAGTATAATAGAAATTATTTTGATTACGAAGACTCAGTCGCATTTATGTAATTATGCTGGGTATGCTCCAGTAAAACAAATTTACTGTGGGAACCAAACTATAGCAAACACCAGTCACAGGCTAGATCCTTGGCGTCGCTGCTGCCTATAAGACAGTACAAGGACCGATGTGGGATCGCGGGACATTCGATGAGCATGTGACCAGTCTCTCCAGCAGATGACTCGTGATAATGCTGATGCTTTTTTCTTGAAACAGCTGTTCATTTGGCCTCATAAGGGCTCAGTGGAGCCCGTTCCACATTCCAACCTTGAAAAATGTCAGCAACTACAGGGACCGAGCGAGGTGGTGAAGTGGTTAGCACACTGGACTGGAATTCGGGAGGAAGGCGCTTCAAACCCGCGTCCGGCCACATTGATTTTGGTTTTCCGTGATTTCCATAAATCGCTTCCGGAAAATTCCAGGACTTTTCCTTTGATAGGGCACGGTCGACTTCCTACCTCATCCTTCACTAATCCGATGGCAACGATGACCTCGCTGTTTGGTCCCCTCCCTCAGATCAAACAACCAATCCCTCCTGTGCCAACCTCTTCATACCAGAGTAGAGAGAATACGTACCGGGAATTCAACCCTGTTGCTTTTGTATCAAAGGCGGGGACGCTAAACACGCGGTTACATTTTTAAATATATTTTCGAGTACTTTATTAATGATTATTTTCCAAATTCGTAGCACTGAATCTTCTTCTTTATCTGATACTCCAACAACTGAACTAGTCTTCCTCAGGTTCTTGTTCTTGACAAAGTCTGAATGACCACTTGCAAAGTGAGACTCCAGTGAGTAATCTGTGTCTTTTGGAGATTCCACCTTAACAATTAAGCTCAGAAGATTGACAACCTGCTTGCGAACACGTACATGTCACTGCCTATGAGAACTTTTGCGTGATTTATTGATTTAGCAATAACTAATACGAAAACCTGCATTTGTAAACTTCTCTCTAAGAAGTCTTCAACGTTCTAACACGAAACATTAGCTTGATACGATCTTCATCCAGTTCTCCAATTCGTACCAAAGTTCTCAACAATGTATTACCTTCAAATAAGCGACGAGGATCTTCCTCCTCCAGCGTCAGCATTCTCTAGCAGCCTTCGTAATTTGGTCAATGTGTACTTCAAACTTACTTTTCGCATCGTAAGCCATATTCACCATCTTTAATTCTTGGTCAAGACGATCCTATTCATACGCATGCCTCGCTATGACACAGGTCTTCCTAAAGACCGGGGATACGCGCCCGTTAATTAAGCAGGCACTAGCCTACGGCAGATTGAGACATAAAAACTAAATACAGCTTCGGACGATCACCCACCTGCTCACTTGAACGCTACAGAGGCGGTCCACTAATATTCAGCACTGGGCGTTGATCCGTAAACAGAGATCCAAATGTGACACATTTCCGTATCCTTTCATACTCCACTAGCATCATCATAATCATTACTCCTGGTATCATGTATAGTTTCTTTTTCATATTCTGCTCATGGACCGCCGCTATCATTTTTCGCCTCTACTCCTCCTTCCTGAACTAAGTGAATTGTTCCTGGTACGCTGCGTTGGAGTCTGCATATTCCTCTACATTCATACTCTCCGAGCCAGTAGGAAGTGCATGACGGAGGGTATTTTCTATTGTATTAGTTCTTAGGGCTTCTTCCCTTTCCATTCTCATATGGAGCCCGGAAAGAATGATTGCTTGCACACCTCTGTGCACTCTGTAGTAAGTCCAACCTTACTGATTCTTATGGGAGCGATACGTATATGGTTTTAAATTCCAAGAAAATGGTTCAAATGGCTCTGAGCACTATTGGGCTTAACATCTGAGGTCATCAGTCCCCTAGAACTTAGATCTACTTAACCATAACTAACCTAAGAACGTCACACACTTCCACGCCCGATGCAGGATTCGAACCTGCGACCTTAGCGGTCGCTAGGTTCCTGGCTGAAGGGCTTAGAACCGCTCGGCCACACCGGCTGGCAAATTCACAGAAACTTGGTCATTTAAAATTTGTAAGAGGCTGTTTACCGGATAGTTCGCATTCAGCGGAATTTGACATTTCAGTTTCTTCAGTATCTCCGTGACGCTCTCCCATGGATCAAACAAAACTGTGACCATTCCTGCTGTCCTTCTTCATACACGTTCAATATCTCCTTTCGTCCTATGTGGTACAGGACTCACACGCTTCCGCATTATTCTAGGACGGGTCTCACAAGTACTCTTCTTTTTACACTCAGTGCATTTTCCCAGTATCCTACCGATAATCCAAATTCTGCCACATGCTTTATCTATGACGGAGCCTATCTGATAGCCCATTTCACATCCCGACAAACTGTTACAACCAGGCACTTGTATGAGTTAACCGATTCCAGCTGTGAGTCATTGATATGTACCTCACCTAGGTTTTAAAATGTTTGCCATTTCCTTTCGTGCATTTGTTCGCGTTAGAAGGGAACCTTCATCTACTACAGTAAAGTAAACACAGTACTTTATAACTCGTCCTGTATTTCATGCTGTCATCCATCCCACGGATCCTCAACGGACGAACATCAACTTCACTCAAGAAAATAATGATCCTACCCGACAAATATTTGACATTTATAGTGACCTTTTGGGACAGAGCCGAAGATATTTTCTCTTCTAACGAACATACAGCGTGCAGTAAAGCGTAAAGCATTCTACCACTAGAATAACCTTCGATATAATCAGAAACTTAGAGCAATATTACGTATTGTTGTTTTTTATTGCTTAGGCGATGTCGATTGTTGTTGTTGTTGTTGTTGCGGTCTTCAGTCCTGAGACTGGTTTGATGCAGTTCTCCATGCTACTCTATCCTGTGCAAGCTTCTTCATCTCCCAGTACCTACTGCAGCCTACATCCTTCTGATATCTGCTTAGTGTATTCATCTCTTGGTCTCCCTCTACGATTTTTACCCTCCACGCTGCCCTCCAGTACTAAATTGGTGATCCCTTGATGCCTCAGAACATGTCCTACCAACCGATCCCTTCTTCTTGTCAAGTTGTGCCACAAACTCCTCCCCAATTCTATTCAATACATCCTCATTAGTTATGTGATCTACCCATCTAATCTTCAGCATTCTTCTGTAGCACCACATTTCGAAATCTTCTATTCTCTTCTTGTCCAAACTGGTTATCGTCCATGTTTCACTTCCGTGCATGGCTACACTCCATGCAAACACTTTCAGAAACGACTTCCTGACACTTAAATCAATACTCGATTTTAACAAATTTCTCTTCTTCAGAAACGCTTTCCTTGCCATTGCCAGTCTACATTTTATATCCTCTCTACTTCGACCACCATCAGTTATTTTGCTCCCCAAATAGCAAAACTCGTTTACTACTTTAAGTGTCTCATTTCCTAATCTAATTCCCTCAGCATCACCCGAGTTAATTCGACTACATTCCATTATCCTCGTTTTGCTTTTGTTGATGTTCATCTTATACCCTCCTTTCAAGACACTATCCATTCCGTTCAACTGCTCTTCCAAGTCGTTTGCTGTCTCTGACAGAATTACAATGTCATCAGCGAACCTCAAAGCTTTTATTTCTTCTCCATGGATTTTAATACCTACTCCGAATTTTTCTTTTCTTTTGTTTCCTTTACTGCTTGCTCAATGTCGATTACCTTTCTGAAATCGAAGAATACACACTTTCTTTACGCCCTTGCGCCTGAAGTTTGCCATACCGTGTGGAAAAAAAATGCAAGCCGAGTTTCACAAGAAAGTATTATCTTGAAAAATATTTGTGTGGAGTACAGTTCTCTATGGAAGTAAAACGTGCACGATAAACAGTAGTGACAAGAAGAAAATACAGGCTTTTGAAATATGGTGCTGCAGGAGTATACTTTGAATAGTATCTGTAAGTTAAGCAACTTACGAAGAGATGCTCAGTCGAATCGGAGAGATAAGAGTTTTATGGTACGACTTGACTAAATCAAGGGATACGTCGATAGACCGTAGCCCGTGATGTCAAAGAGTAGTTAATCCAGTAACGTAAGGAAGGGTGGGGGAGCGAGAGTGTAGATAGTGATGAAGCTTTGAATACAGTAGGGAAGTTCAAATGCACGTAGGTTACATTAGTTACGTAGAAATGGAGAAAACTGCTCAGGCTGGACTTTCATGTAGAGCTGTATCACATTCTTATTGCGGACGATCAGCACCGCCACAACAACAACAACAACATGTTAACATTTTTTGTGACCGACTGTTAGGCGAATTACTTGTAGGTTAATTCCTGAAGGTCTCCCGTGAGTGAATGGCCCATAATATTAACGGAATTCCTAGAAATCTGAGATACTCAGAACTTTCTAGAATCTTAAACATATCTATAGATGCGTGAAATATATATCGTCGCTAAGACAATTTTGAATGTCATCCTCATCGTAGATGCGCATATACTAATTTTAACAGACGACAAATATATTGTGCTGTCATGCTTGAAACCTACGGGCTTTGACAGTAACATTTTTTTCCCCTCTTCAATTAATATCGTTTTCCCGAACCAGTTAAAATTATTATATCATTCCGAAAAATGACGAAAACAAAGACGTCATCGGTTTACGTTTTCGTGTAAAATACAATAGCCTTACTCGTAAGTAAATAATGCCCCCAAATTTCTTACATGAAAGGTCTTAAAGCTTTTTAAGTTAAACTTTATTAACATTCTATATTTTTATTCTTCACGTCTACATTTTTATTTCTCAGTTTCGTCACCTTTGTGACGAACACATTTGTCACAACAAGAGATCAGGTTGTTGATATCGTCGCTGTCGAATGTTTGACGTTATTGACGTAGCCACCTCACCTTTACATCGACAGCTTTAACACTACCTACCCAAAGTCCTCGAAGGTGCTCTTTAAGTTTTGAGATGAGACGAAAAATCGGATGGAAGTAAGTCGGGACCGATGGAGGATGGTCAGGTGTCGGATTGTTACAAGTCTCGCAGCGCTCGTGTCTGCTCTGGCATTCTGATGCTGAAAGAGAGGGTGTTCAATGTGTGGCCGAATTGTAAACTCGATTACAGCGCTCTGTTCCTCACACGTCCACATAGTTAAGTTACACAAGGCCATTTTTTCACGCTACAATTCGGAGCCATCTACAATAAGAGGGTTGAAACTTTCATCTGCAAAGTGGGAAAGTCAACAGAGTAATATGCGTGACATTCGGAATGAATTAGTTATGTGTATGTTCCCGTATTAAATTACATGTGAATATTTCATTGTATTTTATTTATTTATTAATTTGCTTCTGTTGTAGATTCAGGTTGGCATAAATACAAAGTGAACCATAACTCTAACTAAAATTATGAACAAAATGTCCTGTTTTGTTGACTGACTCTAATCTCGAATAATTTTAATTTAACTTATACTTTGAATTCCTAATACAATAACACTCATGGACATAAAGTTTGCTTTATAAGCTTCTGGATTGGTCAATGGCTTGATGGTAGAATGTTTTCTAATGTGTCAGTTCATGAGCTCAGCAGCACCATGCCTAATTCCCCCGGCGTGTCCTAATTTCCACACGCTTCAGCAGCTGCAGATGTTCAGGAATTTTGCGGCCTTAACTGCAAAAATTATTCTCCACAGTGAGCACCAGTGGTATATTAAAGCTGATGTTGAGTACGTAGATTCATGCACTGATGTCGTACGGGAAAATACGTTGAAACAAATGACGTCAGACACATGACACATTTTTTAAGCAAATGGCTCATTAGGACCGTACAGGGCCTTAATTCATGGGAATGGATACATTACAGAGCGTCGGGATTGACAATGAAATCTGCGCCATCCATCCACTGGCCCTAACCAGTGGTATGGTCTTCATTATGTTGCGCCCGTAACGTGAGGAACTGCACAAAAATGGTGCTGCGTTCCTCACTATACTCGTTAAATTGGTTTCTACGAGAGTTACGATTAGTTAATGTTACAAGCACGACTTAAAAATCAGATCGAAGGCTTTTTTACTGGACAAAAAATATTTCTGTTGCATAAAGGAAGACTATCATCCTGCTCAATTACGATCTTTGTCACTAAAATGTCTTCAGAAGCGTAAGAAGTAGACACAAGATTTTAACTATCAGCTCGACTAAATACAGGTACGTCACTAATTTATTGTTTATTTCCTAGCACATGTCTTTTTCAGTCTTGATACACATTGATGTCGCTTCACCAAAGTGCTAGAGTACTCTTCTACGGGAACCAAAAAATGGCAGACCTCAGTGTCAAAATGGAATGTTCTCCAGTAAGTTGTTTTCTGAAGCGGAGGAAAACAATATATTTGTCCGTCTTGGTCCCTTTTTTTCTATTTTTGAAACAATTATTCTACATATAATCTATGGACAAGTCCATATAAGAACTTACAAGACAGAGTGTAGCGGAATTTTAAATGTGATGTTGACGATTGCTGTGGTCTAAATGTGTTAAGAGGTGTAGTCTTTTTTTTAAAAAAATTAAAGCAGTCAAGGACGGCACAAATATATGCATTAACGCCAATGCTTACGGACGGTTGGTTCAAATGGCTCTGAGTACTATGCGACTTAACTCCTGAGGTCATCAGTCGCCTAGAACTTAAAACAAATTAAACCTAACTAACCTAAGGACATCACACACATCCATGCCCGAGGCAGGATTCGAACCTGCGACCGTAGCAGTCGCTCGGTTCCAGACTGTAGCGCCTAGAACCGCACGGCCACTCCGGCCGGCGCTTACGGACGCTTAAAATAATTTTATGTAATTTATAGACATCATCGGAAACGTTTCAGCTGTGACAAACTAATCGGGATGGCTAAATAAGTGACCATGGTTGGCTAAAAAGAGCAGCAATAGTTCCGCTGCCAGCGAGAACGAAGTACAGAGCTATACTCTATTGTTATCAATGGACTACGATTTTTTTTATGGTCTATTGACATGCTACGGTACTGTGGCGGCGGGATTTCGTCCTGTAGCAGGGCTTTATTTTCTGGAGGTGATGATTAAAACCAGACAGATACTAAGGAAGTAAGTAAACTTTTTATCATTTCTAGTGAATCGCCATAACTGTCACAACATTAAAAATGTCCTTTCAACATGCATGCATGTTCAAAGGAACTGTGCATCGTAATTAGAATAACACAGACGCTGTAATATCGTACTTCCCTCTATGAGACAGGACGATCACTGCCTTCATGGTAAAATGTTTGCAGCTGCCTATCTGCATCTACATATATACTCCGCTAGCCACTAAGCGGTGTGTGGCGTAGGGCAATACTCGCGCCAAACTCATATTCCCCCCCCTCCCCCCCCCCCCCCCTCTGTTCCAAACGGATCGCGAGAGGGAAAAACGACTGTCCGAACGCCTCAGTGCGAGCTCTAATTTCCCTTACCTTTTAATGGTAATCATTGCGCGATTTGAAAGTTGGTGGTAATAATATCTGCTCTACACCCTCGGCGAAGATCGAATTCTGGAATTTAGTGAGGAGACTTTTCCGTTTAGCCCGTCGTCTATCTGCAAGTGTGTCCCACTTCAAACTACCTATGAGATTTGTAACGCTCTCGCAATGGCTAAATGTACCAGTCACGAATCTTGCCGCTCTTCTTTGGACCTTCTCAATCTCATAATCTGAACCAACTGGTAAGGGTCCTATACAGACGAACCATGATCGTACTGAAGCATGCACCTCTTCGTCCTGAGGAAATCGACGACCACGGATATCCTTATTCAGGACTCCAAAAACCCACAAGTTGCCAAGGTTGTTCCGACGACGCTGCAAAAGTTTCCTTGGGAAGTCCTTCCACCCATAGAGGCCCGATCTCTCCCAAAGCGATTGCTATATTTTTTTAAAATGTCTCGTCCATATTTGATTGCCCATTATATGTGACTACGCCTCCTACTTGAAAGTGATAAAATGTGTTGGATTTATAATTTTTCAGCTGATGAATCTATCTTTATTTACGTTTTCCGCGATCTTCTCAAATTCTTCCAGGCGAATATTAGAAGCGTTCCTTCTGCGAGAGTTTGTCGCTCAGTTTCCCATATTCTCGACCATTATTAACTGCTGCAATATTAATTTATGTCTTGTGTTCTATGCGTATTACTATCACTAGTTGACCAGTGCAAATAATTCAAACTCTGTCCTGATCGCCGGCCGGAGTGGCAAAGCGGTTAAAGGCGCTACAGTCTGGAACCGCGGGACCGCTACGGTCGCAGGTTCGAATCCTGCCTCGGGCATGGATGTGTGTGATGTCCTTAGGTTAGTTAGGCTTAAGTAGTTCTAAGTCCTAGGGGACTGATGACCTTAGAAGTTAAGTCCCATAGTGCTCAGAGCCATTTTAACCATTTTTTTTCTGTCCTGATCAGTCACCGACAGTATTATACTCGTAATAATGGAAAAATAATAGGGAAATGCAAGTAATAAAAGTTGTTATATTTTGGACAGAAGTTGCACATAATAGTCTCATTGTAAAAATCAATATCAGGTACAGTATGATCTAATGTTTTATGAATTTGATCAACTGTGCATAATATTTGTGTGTATCAAGCATCGCGAGGCAACTGCTGCGGGATGTTGCAGACTTCCTACCACCTGATACAACCAGCCATGTTCTTTAAAAAAAAAGAAGGACCACAACCAGGAACATCAACCGAGTTAAACTGAACTGAAGCAAATGCCGAATCATTGTTAAATCGTCAAGCTAGTTCTTCGTGCAGTCATTATTCTGTTATGGGAGGTATTGAAGCTGTTCACCAACTCTTAACAAAGTTAACCTTTCCCTCGTGGCAACAAATGAGAACTGAATTTTCACTGAACTCCCCTGCAAACAACCTTGCAGAGCAACATACGCAAATGTAGTCCATGTTACTAGTACTGCGTGTTTGCATTTCATTAGCTCTAGGGAAAAGATAGAGAAATAATATGGTTTTTTGAATTTTATGTAGTCTTCTTGCACTTATGTTTTGATGGAGGTAACATAGATAAGTTGTCTTCCACTGATTGTTGCCGTTGGGCACTGAATTGGTTTTGTCTGCGATTGCACTGAAGTCGAAATTGTCTTTGTTCGTCTCTTTGTCTGTCACTTCTCCTTCTACGGTCTGCGAAACCTTCCAGTGGTGTGGAACGCCCTCTGGTTGGAGGTCTCACTTTCGGTCTGCTTGTTGTGCTTAGCGCCACCGTGGGAAACTGAAGTACAGAAGAAATTAGCAGTATACAAAGCCTGCATAAGGAAAGTAAACAACTCCAACCGCTGTTGTATAAAATAATAAAATGACATTGTCAATAGTTGGCGCCTTCTGAATACTTTGCATCGATATGTATGACTGTAATCGCGTGATAGATTATTCTTGTCATTACTCGTGAAAGAAATCTTGAAAATGAAGTCTCAATCATTAATTTTTGTTTAGCAATACAGGAGATATGGCGTACCGACAAAAAACACCTTTGATAAATAAAATAATAACATTATTATTGCTATAGTTCATCTATTACTCCTTTTTTTGTTGTGTGGTGACATGGTATCGTTAATACAAACGCCACTAAAATTCGGTATCAGGCTTTTCATTCCACATTAACAGCTCTGTACGAATTTCAGTTACTCGCTTGTTACAACTGCCGGTATGAGCTATAAACTCAAGTGATAGTGCTGGAACATTCCGGGACCATCGTCTCTGGAAGAGATAACAATTAATTCCGCTGCGGTTAGAGTCGCTGCATTCCTGTGGAGCGTCCGGCGTCCGATAGCAATCGGAGTGTTTGCTCAGCTGTCCGGACCTACTTTAAAGGTCATCGCCAGTATTGATCTCTAGTCTGCGCAACATCAACGGCCTTCTTCGTAACGTGCTAACCACTCCAGCATATGTACTAAAATACACATTTCTTACTTAACGAAAAGCGAGTCGCTTTTTCAGTTACGATTATCGACCCGAAACCATTAAATTACACCAATACTTCATTAGATAGTTGCGGTAGTAGCTCACTGTGACGTCCCATTTAAAGGAACTTCTAAGGCAGATGATCCGAGCCGCAGCATATGGTGGCAGTATACGTGGCAAGGGTTACAGTTCTCTCACTCGGAATGCATTGGTGTCCCTAGATCAACAGACACATTGTTTTCTTATGGCGGACCTCATTTTTGGCTTGCAGCAGAGCATATGTCAGTGAGACAAATTCAGTTTTAAGCTGCCTGTTTCTGAACTTAATCTGAGTTAACACAGCCTGCTGAAATTTGCCCTGATTAATACCCCCTTTTTAAATCTATGAATATTGACCCATGAAAATACTAGTACAACAGAACCTGATCAAATTTTTGGAATAATTGGACACAGACAAACTGAATTCACTTTAATGTTTAAGTTTTCTAATCAAATACTTTCCATTTGTCCTTGCAGTAGTTTAATATGTCCCACCTTGTAGGCAAAACAGGGTCAGTGAACATTCTTGGCTCATAAATATGATTCTAAATGTCTTTCTGAGAGAAACTGAAACTACAGGACTTTTGAAGAATATTGTTTGGAATGTAATACAGCATCTGCTGCTCCGAATCTGTCGATGAAAACTTACCTTTGGAACCTGTAAGGATATTACTAAAAATACTGCAAGTAATCTTACGTGACTGAATCTACGCTCCACATGAATGTAATTCCTATTGAGCTAAATGATCACAGAAGGATACCTATTACTGAGTAATTTATAAGATCATTGCCCCATTGCTTCTTGAAAAGAACCTGTATGCATACAGGGTGAACCTCATATAAACTGACAAACTTTCAAAGGTGGTACTATGGACGATAACAAGAAAAAGTTTGTCTACTAGACATGGGGTCTAAAACGCTTATCCTAACAGCTATGAGCACTTTTTCACCTTCACGTCTACATATAGGTCTTTGTTTCTCATATATTGGGAGACTGTAGCTGTACCAAAATAAGAACTGAATGTCCAGTCAACATGGGCTCTAAAATGTATACTTTAAGAACTAAGAGCACTTATTCATCTCCTCTTGCTTGCTCTCCCTATCCACTTCGTCCTGTAGACCCTCTCCCTAAAAATCTCTTCCTTCCCACCTCTCACGGTCCATCTTATCCTCACTCCTCTTTATACAGCTCTTCCTCCCAACCTCTCTCCCTTCCCTTCCTTCTTCCCTCTCTCTATCTATCCCGTCCTATCCCCTCTCTTTGTCCAACCTGATACCACTCCCACAACATGTCTGACATGCAGGGCAACTTATCAATGACCTAAAAAAAAAAAAAATCTTTTTCCCCTTACGTGTAGGCAGCCATGCAAAGAAGGCGAGAAAGCAGGCTGATACTATTCCAACACTACATGCATGTCGTGCAGTGCAGTCTACACGAGAGCGCTGCTGGCGCGTGACGAAGCCGCGCGAATAGCACTCGTCTACATCAGTCGCTGTGCATGCACACACGGAAGTGCGTGATTGGCAGTTCACTCACTCGGTATCAAATGGCACGTACTCGCGGAGTGATGGGCGATACCCGCATGACCTCGCCATGCGTCTAAGGAAACATACAAGGGATGGGCAAAGTAATGTGAACACCTGCACTTACTTGGGAATTGTTTACTAATAACGGGAAGGACCACCATTTGCTCAGTATACAGCTGCGATTATTATTGGAATACTGGCATATAATGACTGTATAGTCTCCAGTGGAACGTTATGCCACTCTTCGATCAGAACAACTTCTAACTCCAGTAGCCGGCCGCTGGTGGCCGAGCGGCTCTAGGCGCTACATTCTGGAACCGCGCGACCGCTACGGTCGCAGGTTCGAATCCTGCCTCGGGCATGGATGTGTGTGATGTCCTTAGGTTAGTTAGGTTTAAGTAGTTCTAAGTTCTAGGGTACTGATAACCTCAGAAGTTAAGTCCCATAGTGCTCAGAGCCATTTGAACTAAAATCTAACTCCAGTAGTGACGAGTGAGGGGGAAATCTGCTCCGGAGTCTTCGCTCTTATACTGCCCACAAGGGTTCGATAATGTTAAAGTCCAGGGACTGTGCTGGCCAGGGAAGACGCTGCAGGTTCAGCTGCAGGCTCCTCATACCACGATTGTACTGTCCTGGATGTGTTCAAAAATGGTTCAGATGGCTCTGAGCACTACGGGACTTAACTTCTGAGGTCATCAGTCCCCTAGAACTTAGAACTACTTAAACCTAACTAACCTAAGGACATCACACACATCCATGCATGAGGCAGGATTCGAACCTGTGACCATAGTGGTCGCGCGGTTCCAAACTGAAGCGCCTAGAACCGCTCGGCCACACTGGCCGGCCCTGGATGTGTGAATGGGTGCATTATCGTCCTGAAATATGGCATAATTTTTGGGGCACAACATTTGAATCGTGAGGTGCACCTGATCATCTAAAATGTACACATAATCGTTGGCTGTGTCACGGCTTTTGAGAGTAATGATGGGACCAGCAAAATACTATGATATGGCTGCCCACACCATCACACTTCCACATCCTCGCTTAACCTTTGGAATCAAGCAATCGGGATTGTAAGTTGTCATTCTCCAGACGTAAATCCGGCCCGATGTTGGAAATAACGAAAACGTTGACTCATCTGACCATATGACGTGTTTACGCTGATCATCCGTCCATATTTATGCTCTTGACACAATGTTTTACGCTTCTTTGCGTTGGTTCTCGTCACTAATGATTTCACTACAGCAGGTCGTCCATGAACATTCGCTTTATGGAGTTGTCGGCGGACAGCGTCGATAAATACAGGTCTCGAAGATGGCTTGAGCTCTGCAGTCACTTTACCCGCCGTAGTTTTGTGCTGTTTTGACACAATTCGTGTTAGCGTACGACCTCTGTCATTTAGTTTTGATTTGCACCCAATATTACGTATACACGATAATGTCTTTCCGTGTTTTGTGTAGGCTGTCATGACTGTTGAAACAGTTGCTCTTGAAACATTCAATAAGTTGCCTGTCTTTGGTATTGATGGTAAAGGTAGTCGGACCTCCACAATCTTCCCTCTTTGGAATTCTGCTAGGCCTTTCATTGCCCGTCGACCTCGACCTCTGAATGTAAATACGAAGTGTTGAAATGTAGATCCCCTTCTAACTTGCTGTGTCTCTTCAGAGATGAGAGGAAGTCAGGGAAACACCACCATGCCTAGTAAAGCACTGCAGTGCTGAAACCGTCCTTCAAGTTGAGCACAGCATTTCTTGATTTACAGCTCAACAAATTAAATATAAAAATGCTTATAAGCGGACGGCCTCAGCAGTTTGGACTATAAAGTACTAGGCAGCTGCAATGTGAAGTAGTCAATTTAGTTAGCCAGCTGTCGGTTAGTCGTGGCCGATCAGCCGAGCGAGATGGACGTGGCATATGTGACGCCTTTTTTCTCAAAACAAACTTATTTAACTATAATCATAAAAATCATTTTTCCGAAATTTCACTTATCAACAACTTTCTTTCTCTCTCGATGTATTTCAGAATAGCCACATTTCTTCCTCAATACCGCATCACTGTAGAAAGTAGAAGTATTTCCCAGAACTTTTCTTCGTTATCCAAAAACATAGGTTAAGATTTTCTCACTGGTCGCTTTACATTATTATTCGCCGAGCCACTGCACTCATCAAAGAGCTTCTTTGAAATGAACCGCCACTGCCGAGCTACGAATGGTCGCTCCATAGATGGGGACCACTGGGGGCAGGTTATCGTAGAAAAACCCTTCGCGAGTTCACAGATAAGTAAAACATGAGAAATCGCAAGACGACAATTTTAACGGACAACTTTTAATTTGTACAATTGTTTCTGGTTATACGAGTAATAAGAATCAGATTTTCTGTTGTGCAAGTGATTTTCTGAATTATGTGTCACCCTAGAAGGCTTCTTGAAGAAATGATGCATGGTCCAGATACCCTTCAGGGCAGTTTAATGAACTACAGCTCACTAAATGTCTCTGTTAGTAGCCAGGAATGGGCGTCGAGTATCGCATGGGGCAGTTTTCCGCAAAACATTTACACTGTCAATCACATGGGAGATTTGGTATAATGTTTATCGTTAAATACACGTCTTACGCCACTTTAACTTATTAAAAGAAATCGATAGCTTGCTTGCAGAACATTGCAATCGAATGCAGAATGGTGTAAGGGTAGTTTCTGAGCAGCCATTCCTATTTCAATTATTATGTGAGGTGACAGACAAATTCCTCATATAATAGCTGTATGGAGAAACTGTAATTTCTCTGCGTTTTTAATGTAGAACAGATCACTGCGTTCTTAAACATCCGCCGTTAGGGAGGCTATCATAACGGAGAGAACTTCGTCGGTTTACCCAAACTTGTCGTTTCTTTGCCGAGATCGTTGGTGGGCAAATACGCACACCACATTCGTAACTCAGTTGACTTTATCAATAGACTAGGGGTTCTCTGTCTAAACAGTTCTAACCGTTTGGTTCGCTTTGATGTGATATCACTTTTTACAAAGGTCACTCTCTCAGATTCTTTGGCGCTAACTGACAGAAAGTCTCAGATGGACATCACTGCTCTGTGCGGCATTCTCTATCCTCAGCCTATTTTATGTTCAACCAACAGCATTTTAATCACACTGATAGAATAGCCATGGGTAGCCATCTGTCTGCCTTGGTGGCCAATCTTTTTATGAAGGACTTGGAAGAGAGGAACGGTGTCGAAAGCCTTCTGGAAATCTAAAAAATATGGAATCAATCTGACATCCTCTGTCGATAGCACTTATTAGTTCATGAGTAAAAAGAGCTAGTTGTGTTTCACAAGAACGATATTTTCTGAAACCATGCTATGTGTCAGTAAATCGTTTTCTCCGAGGTAGTTCATAATGTTCGAATACTGTATATGTTCCAAAACCCTACTGCAAATCGACGTTAGTGATATAGGCCTGCAATTCATCGGATTAGTCCTACTTCCCTTTTTGGGTATTCGTGTGACTTGAGCAATTTTCCTGTCTTTAGGTACGGATCCTTCTGTGAGCGAGTGGTTGTATACAATTGTTAAATATGGAGCTATTTTATCAGCCTACTCTGAGAGGAACCTGACTGGTATACAATCTGGACCGAGGCCTTGCGTTTGTTGATTTAAGCTGCTTCGTTACTCCGAGGATATCTACTTCTATGTTTCTCACCTTGGTGGTTGTTCTTGATTGGTATTCAGGAACATTTACTTCGCCTTCTTTGTGAAGGAGTTTCGGGAAACCGTGCTTAATAACTCTGCTTTAGTGGCACTGTCATCAGTGACTTCACCGTTGTTATCGCACAGTGAAGGTATTGATTGCGTCTTGCCATTGGTGTGCTTTATGTATGACCAGAATCTCTTTGGGTTTTCTACCAGACTTCGAGACAATATTTCAGTGTGGAAACTATTAAAGGCATCTCGCACTGAAATACGCACCATATTGCGAACTTCTGTAAAACTTCGCCAATCTTGGAGATTTTGTGTTCTTTTAAATTTAGCATGGAGACAGAGAGACGATCAGTTGAAGCCGAAGGTCAACAGCAAGGAATAGAAGAGCGTAGTGTTCCAAAGGATTGGAAAAGGGCACAGGTCATCCCCGTTTTCAAGAAGGGACGTCGAAGAGATGTGCAGAACTGTAGACCTATATCTCTAACGTCCATCAGTTGTAGAATTTTGGAACACGTATTATGCTCGAGTATAATGACTTTTCTGGAGACTAGAAATCTACTCTGTAGGAATCAGCGTGGGTTTCTAAAACGACGATCGTGTGAAACACAGCTCGCGCTATTCGTCCACGAGACTCAGAGGGCCGTAGACACGGGTTCCCAGGTAGATGCCGTGTTTTTGACTTCCGCAAGGCGTTTAATACAGTTCCCCACAGTCGTTTAATGAACAAAGTAAGAGCATATGGGCTATCAGACAAATTGTGTGATTGGATTGAAGAGTTCCTAGATAAGAGAACGCAGTACGTCGTTCTCAATGGAGAAAAGTCTTCCGAAGTAAGAGCGATTTCAGGTGTGCCGCAGGGGAGTGTCGTAGGACCGTTGCTATTCACAATATACATAAATGACCTTGTGGATGACATCGGAAGTTCACTGAGGCTTTTGCCCGCATCTCGTGGTCGTGCGGTAGCGTTCTCGCTTTCCAAGCCCGGGTTCCCGGGTTCGATTCCCGGCGGGGTCAGGGATTTTCTCTGCCTCGTGATGGCTGGGTGTTGTGTGCTGTCCTTAGGTTAGTTAGGTTTAAGTAGTTCTAAGTTCTAGGGGACTTATGACCACAGCAGTTGAGTCCCATAGTGCTCAGAGCCATTTGAACCATTCACTGAGGCTTTTGCGGGTAATGCTGTGGTATATCGAGAGGTTGTAACAATGGAAAATTGTACTGAAATGCAGGAGGATCTGCAGCGAATTGACGCGTGGTGCAGGGAATGGCAATTGAATCTCAATGTAGACAAGTATAATGTGCTGCAAATACATAGAATGAAAGATCCCTTATCATTTAGCTACAATATAGCAGGTCAGCAACTGGAAGCAGTTAATTCCATAAATTATCTGGGAGTACACATTAGGAGTGATTTAAAATGGAATGATCATATAAAGTTGATCGTCGGTAAAGCAGATGCCAGACTGAGATTCATTGGAAGAATCCTAAGAAAATGAAATCCGAAAAGATAGGAAGTAGGTTACAGTACGCTTGTTCGCCCACTGCTTGAATACTGCTCAGCAGTGTGGGATCCATACCAGATAGGGTTGATAGAACAGATAGAGAAGATCCAACGGAGAGCAGCGCGCTTCGTTTCAGGATCATTTAGTAATCGCGAGAGCGTTACGGAGATGATAGATAAACTCCAGTGGAAGACTCTGCAAGAGAGACGCTCAGTAGCTCGGTACGGGCTTTTGTTGAAGTTTCGGGAACATTCCTTCACCGAGGAGTCAAATAGTATACTGCTCCCTCCTACGTATATCTCGCGAAGAGACCATGAGGATAAAATCAGAGAGATTAGAGCCCACGCAGAGGCATACCGACAATCCTTCTTTCCACGAACAATACGAGACTGGAATAGAATGGAGAACCGATAGAGGTACTCAAGGTACCCTCCGCCACACACCGCCAGGTGGCTTGTGGAGTATGGATGCAGATGTAGATGTAGAAGGATTACGTGACGATTGTGGCTGGTTCATTGCAGGATGTAGGATGGGAAGAAGTGAAAATACTACTAGAAGACGGAACAAGATGGCGGTCCTTTGTCGCAGCCCTATGCTCCACAAAAGGAGTTAAAAGGAATTTCAATAAATTAGGCGAGTTACTGTGTTGTGTTTTCGGCGTTACCATATTTTTATCCACCCCACGTGTCTGGAGGATTCTCCCTGGCTGTCGTGCCTTTTACTGACGCCAGTGTTCCACCGGCCGCTCGCCCGGTTAGAGCGGACCGGACGCGCGCGGGCGCTCACGTCGCAGTCAGTCCAGCGGCTGGCTCTTGACGTAAACGGCTCAACCGGCGCCGTGCGACGCCGGAACAGCGCATCGGCGCAGTGGCGGTAGCGCTACGCCGTTTTCATCCGCGGCCCCCGCGCCGGTTATTTACACCTGCGGGGCCGGTAATTTGATTTGGTCAGGAGGCGCGCGTGCCAGTCGCACAACTCGATGGCTCAAATTTAATTACCGCCGGCGTGGGAGGGGTTGGGGCTGCTGCAACAGCCGCATAATTACTCAGCAGGGCAGCGGGGTGGCGGCGGCCCGGCTGGCACCTGCGCGGCACGCGGGACGCAGACGTCGACGCCGACGCGGACGTGCGTAATTACGCAAATGGGCCGCGCGCCGCGCTTTCCGCGTCACTTGGCTCGCCACTGACGCAATACGGCCGCCTCGCAGCGACAAAGCCGCGCTTCTGTCGGACAGGGCGCTTCTGCAGTGTAACACCGCAGAAATGAGGACGTGCGTCTAAAGTTGGCAAAGAAACGCAATAAACGACACTTGTTCCCGTAAGAGGCTACTAAACAGAAGATCTCTTACAACTATTCTTTGTCCTCGGCGCTGAAAGACTTTATAGCCTAATCTGTAAATGATAAATACAGTCGGCATGAATGGCCGAGCGGTTCTAGGCGCTACAGTCTGGAACCGCTACAGTCGCAGGTTGGAATCCTGCTTCTGGCATGGATGTGTGTGGTGTCCTTAGCTTAGTTAGGTTTAAGTAGTTCTAAGTTCTAGGGGACTGATGACTTCAGCAGTTAAGCCCCATAGTGCTCAGAGCCATTTGAACCATCTGATAAATACACTGAGGCGATAAAAATCACAGAATACTTTCTAATATCGCGTCGGACCTCTTTTGCCTGGCGTGCTATGTGCTATGTGCCTGATATTGAGAATTATTCTGTCAAAACACGTGAAAATACAACTGTTCTTGTAATCTCAGAGTCTGGAGATTGGTGTAGAAAGCAAGCAATCAAGCAGGTCAGGACCAACAGTGACGCTTTTGTGCCAAGGGGAACCGACCCAGGCTCTGTACAACAGTCTGCGCGGTATATGTACGAGTGTTTTGCGAAAAAGACGTGATATTCTGGCAAACCATTTGAAATTATATGTGTTCTTGTAATCCCAGAGATGGCCAGTGTGGATGAGCGGTTCTAGGCGCTTCAGTCTGCAACCGCGTGACTGCTATGGTCGCGGGTTCGAATCCTGCCTCGGGCATGGATGCGTGTGATGTCCTTAGGTTAGTTAGGTTTAAGTAGTTCTAAGTTCTAGGGGACTGATGACCTCGGATAGTAAGTCCCATAGTGCTCAGAGCCATTTGAACCAGAGTCTGGAGATGGGTGTAGACTGCATGCAAGGAAGCAAGTTGGGGACAGAAACACTAACGTCTTTGTGCCACAGGGAACCGACCCCGACTTTGTACAACATATCTGAGAGTGATTTCGGTCCACCGAGGGTGCTCTGGTCAAGTTTCAGGAGTGGATGACTTATGACCATCAGCTGCAATGAATGACCGCCTGACCTCGTGGGAAATATCTAGTGCAGTGAGGAGTATACTTATGGTGCATGTGCTTATGCCATCTGTCTTCATGGTATATGTACGAGTGTCTGGCGGTCGATAGCTATATGCATGATGCATAAGGGGCGATTATTTGTGGCACAGGATATGAATTGTATGTTTAATACATCGACACAGTATGCGGTAATATATTGCTGGGTTGGAGATCGCTCTAATATTCAAGCTTCCGTTCTCAGTGGCAGAGCAGCGTATTTGCGCAAGTGTCTTTCCATATTTGACGATCTGTAGGCCACTTTTTCAGGCTTTAACTGTCAGTGCATTGTGGCATTCTCTATAAAATAGTTTTGCTACTGAAAGTCTCGCCCGCAGAGAGAAAGAAAAAGGTGGACAGTGCTTCCACACTGGCAGCATCAGTAATTTGGGTAATTTGGGTAAACTCAGTAAGAGCAGATCAGAATGCTCCATTCATTCACAAGACAGTATTTCTGTAGGAGACGTCAAACTAAGTCCGCAGCTCATGGTCTCGTGGTAGCCTTCTCGCTTCCCGAGCATGGGCCCTGGGTTCGATTCCCGGGGGAGGGGGGGGGGGGGGGTTGGCGGGGGGTGTTCAGGGATTTGCACCTGCCTTGAGATGACTGGGTGTTGTTACACAAGTGTCCCCATTATGGTCGGAGGAAGGGAATGGCACTGAAGGCCAAAAGAAACTGATACACCTCCACGAAATCGCGTGGGCCACCGCTAACATTTAAGAATAACCACAACACGACGTGGCATGACTAATGTCTGATGTAGTGCTGGAGGGAGTTGACCACAAATCCTGCAGTTCTGTCCTTAAATCCGTATGAGTACGGGCCGGTGGAGACCTCTTCTGAACAGCACGTTGCTAAACATCCCAGATACGCTCCATAATGATCATGTATGCGGACTTTGGTGGCCAGCGGAAGTATTTAAACTTGGAAGAGTGTTTCTGGAGCCGCTCTGTTGCAGTTCTGGACGTGTGGCGTATCGCATTATTCTGCTGGAGTCGCTCAAGTAAGTCGAAATGCTCAGTGGACACAAATTGACGCTGGTGATCAGACAGGATGCTTACGTACGTGTCACCTGTCAGAGCCGTACCTAGAGGTATTAGGGGTCCCATATCACTCAAACTGCACACGTGCAACCCCATTACAGAGGCATCGACCGTCCCCTGCTGACATGCAGAGTCCACGGTTTCATGAGGTTGTCTGCATACCCATAAACGTCCATCCACTGGACAAAATTTGCAATGAGACTCGTCCGACGAGGCAACATGTTTCCAGTCATCAACAGTCCAATGTCGTTGTTGACGCGCCCAGGCGAGATGTAAAGCTTTGTGTTGTACAGTCATCAAGGATAGACGAGTTGGCCTTCTGTTCCTACAGACCAAGTCGATTTGTTGAATGGTTCACACGCTGACGCTTGCCGATAGCCTAGCATTGAAATCTGCAGCAATTGGCGGAGGGGTTGCACTTCTGTCACAATGGGGGATTCTCTTCATTCGTCATTGGTCCCCATCTTGCAGGATCTTTTTCCGGCCGCAGCAATATTGCAGGTTTTATGTTTTACCGGATTACTGATAAATCGTTCACATGGCTCTGAGCACTATGGAACATCTGAGGTCATCAGTCGCCTAGACTTACAACTACTTAAACCTGACTAAAATAAGGACATCACACACATCCATGCCCGAGGCAGGATTCGAACCTGCGACCGTAGCAGCAGCGCGGTTCCGGACTGAAGCGCCCTGAACCACTTGGCCACAATGGCCGGCGATTCCTGATAGTCACAGTACACTCGTGAAATGGTCTTACGGAAAAATCCCCACATCATCGCTACCTCGGAGATGCTGTGATCCATCGCTTGTGCGCCGACTACAACACCAAGTTTAAACTCACTTCAGTCTTGATAACCTGCTGTTGTAGCAGCAGTAACCGATCTAACAACTGCGCCAAACACTTTTTTTCTTATGTAGGCGCTGCCGACCGCAGTGCAGTATTCTGTCTGTTTACGCATCTCTGTATTTGAATACGCGTGGCTATACCAGTTTCTTTGGCGTTTCCGTGTATCGCGGAGTGTTGCTTGTCTGTTAACACTGACAACTCTATGCAAACGTCGCTGCAACTCGGTCGTTATGTGAATGTCGGTGGCCATGGCATAGTCCATGATGAAATCTGATATTTTTGGCAGACTCTTAAAACTGAATTTCAGAATACTGAATTCCCTAACGATTGCCGATATGAAACGTCCCACACGTCTAGCTCCAGGTACCACTCCACATTCAGAGTCTATTAATTCCCGTCGTGAGGCTATGATGTCGTCGTAAACCTTTTCATATGGACCACCTGAGTACAAATGACAGCTTTACCAGTGCACTGCCCTTTTATACCTCGTGTGCGCTACACTACCGTCGTCTGTATATGTGCGTATCGCAATCCCATTTGTCATATCAGTGTACGTTGCTGCAAAATGTTCACGACAGCATCATGAATGATCGGGAACAGTTACATCGAAATTTCTCTTCTTGTAGATCTTAGTCCCTTTGTTGCCAGCACCCTTTTCGAGTGACCCATCCCTGGAATTAAACTCTGAAGTCACCTACAGCTTTCGAATCATCTCGTTTGAACTTAGTAGCTATCACAGGCTAAGCATAGTTGACGGTATAGTACGCATCATAATCAGGTACGTATGGTAGTGTATGGAAATTAATTTTGTCTTATGTTCAGTTTCCTGGTATTTTGTTGTAACCAGTTTCATCGTTTTTATCCATATAATATGATAATGAATTGATAATAAGTCGAAACTACTCGTATTAATGATACCACTTATTTGACTTGCGGCTGAAATATATAATAATAAAAAATTAAGAAGTTTTTCAGATAAGTATTTCTGTATATGGGTATAAAAGGATGCGAAATCTTCTGAATATCGTGGATATTGCAAACAGCTAAGCTGTGTGCATACGAAGTATCATCTCGCTTGTGCAACTGGATCCGTGATGTCCTGCCAGAGAGGTCACCGCAGTTTCATCTGTCTGGAAGGTCCCGTGATCATACAAACACCCAAACAGGACTCGAATTGTTGTGTGATATGGTTTGTGTCTGTGAGGGTATTTGTTTTGGTATAGTCGTGCTGCCTCTCGACCGTTTCCATCTTCTTGGCTGTACACAGGTACCATCTCGGCTTGTTCCCGACATGAATACTAGACCAGTTCATAGTAAGTCGTGGAAAGTGATCGACTAAAACTGAAGTGATACCTGGCGTCCCCCAAGGTAGTGTTACAGTTCTTTGCAGTTCCGAATCCAAACAAAGGGTTTAGAAGATAATCTGAGCAGCCCTGTTAGATCTTGCAGGTGATACTGTCATTTACAATTTAGTAAAGTCCTCACACAATCAAAACCAATTGCAAAATAATTTAGGCTACATATCTGTATGATTCTAAAACCGCCAGTTTAGTACATTAGGACTAAAATCAGTTACATTACAAATCACACAAATCTGAACGCTGTCAGTTTCACTAAATATCAAGCAATTACGTTACAAACAACTTAAATTAGAACAATCGCATGGAAGACATTGAGCAAAAGGTGAACCAAAGACCATGTTTAATTGCTTCAACACCAAGGATATGCAACTGATCTACAAAAGAGATAGACCACACAATGCTTGTCTGTTCCCTTCTCGAGTATTGCAGTGCAGTATGGAGTCTTAGCAGATGGGTTGGTGGAAGACATCGAAAAAGTTCAATTAGTTTTGTTTCATCGCAAAACAGGGAGGAGAGTGTCACAGATAGAATGCATGTGTTGGGGTGGCAATCATTAAGACATTTCTTCAATGGCGTTATATGTTCACGAAATTTCAATCACCAACTTTCTACTCTGAAAGAGAAAATATTTTGTTACTTTATTCATGGTTGTAATTTTTCAGCAACTGTAGGATTATTTTTTCAGGGTGAATTTCAGTCATCAGTTGAAAATAAATTTTGTTATGCTTTTTCCAGTTTTGACAAATTAATTTGTCATCTTCAGAAGCTTCGTTTAGTGGATGTCAAAAATGAAGTCAGAATTGACATCTGCTAAACTAAGCTTCTGAAGATAACACATTAACTTATCAAAGCCAGTAAAGCATAATAAAATTTATTTGCATCAGATGACTGAAATTTATCCTGAAAAAAATATTTTGGTGACTACCAGCAAAAATCATCATCACAACAAAATCAGGAAGTCAGAGCTCCCACGAAGAGGTTTAAGTATTCATTTTTCTACATATAGTTCGAGAATAGATACATAGGAGTCGATGGGTTGTAGCCTTTATCATGAAGCTTGGAGCACAATGGTGAGGGCCTGTCAGGCATCCTGGGCACTAATGAGATGGAATTAGTGAGTTATATATTTATTAGCTTCTCTGCAGTAGCAGTGAAAAGGGCGACACACGCAGCTTGCAGGAGTGAAATGTGCTGACGTGTCCAGCTCAGCAATCTCTCAAGGCCATCGGCAAGGTAACAGCATTTAATGCAGCAAGAGCGGCGTCTTGCATGGTAGCCAGCGTTAGTCGTCCAACGGTGTCGCCCAACAATGCAATGACATTTTTTTACTAGGGCACCGATGGGAGTTTCCCAGTAAGTTTCCAGCAGCCCTCCACGGGATGTTGATGATGGTTCAAAAGGCTCTGAGCACTATGGGACTCAACATCTGAGGTCATCAGTCTCCTAGAACTTAGAACTACTTAAACCTAACTAACCTAAGGACATCACACACATCCATGCCTGAGGCAGGATTCGAACCTGCGACCGTAGCAGTTCCAGACTCAAGCGCCTAGAACCGCTCGGCCACAACGGCTGACACGTCGATGATGGTGCAATATCATGGCCTCTCCATCAGAGGAAGGCCATAGATGCAAGTGTCCAAGTGAGGGGGCAGCAGCAGCTAGCACACCTCCCTGGTACAGCTACAGTTTGACAGTCCATCAGGCATCATCTGTTTGTCCCCAGTGACCTGGTGGTAGAATACACCACCAAATCTTGTACTTAACAAAAGAGAAATCAGCAGCTCACAACATCTAGTTCCAGCAGACCAGGCTAGCTGAAATCTTCAAGGTTGTAGTCATCTGGCGAATGGTAGTCAGTGGGCCTACATCACAGGTCCTGTCTTGAAGGTGGTTCATTGCTATTGGAATGGTGAAGGACTCAGGAGTCCAAGTATATACAGCTGTCTGTTGGAGGTAAAGTCGTTATATCTTGGAGAGGATGTGGCTTTCAGCTCTTCAGTTAGGCACTTTGAACAGTGTCAGTGGGCTGAATGGCGTTCCTGCGTAACATTTACGTATTGTTACCCCGCAGTGGTGTCACAATATCATATTCCCTTCACACTAAGGCCATCTTGCTGAACTGACGATTCAGATACCTCGTTTGATCAGTGTGAGGCTATTCCCTCGGTTCTGTGTCACAGTATTTGCACTATTTCTCATTACCGTTGCAACACTGTGCTCGAGCCTGTCTCGGCTTGGCTCCATGCTGGTTGGGGAAAACTTTAAAAACTTTTACATTCACCATGTATATATATCTTTCTGTTGCGTAAAGATGGAGAAATAGTCTGAAGGTGATTCTATGATTCCTCTTCCAGGCACTTGTGGACTGTCGATTAGTAATGTACATGTAAATCGTATATCAAAGCCTTCAGTCTCCCCATTGCTAAAGTACAGTAATGAGCAGCTCCCCTCTTTTGCAGTTCATGACTCTTATCATGCACATGTGCTTTCATTCGAGACTTGCCTCACATAATTTTACTGCTTTTAAGGTAGTCAGCAGAGGAAATCGAAAAAAAAAATACTACTGGTGAAACACTTCTGGCATATGAAACACACCATATTCTCTGATGCTCTGCTTTTAGCTTCCACTCTTCATTTTATTGATTTCTTGTTTCTGGCATGAAGTGGCAGTCCCATGTTTTGCAGAAGCAAATTGCTGCACAAAAGCAATTAGTCTGTTTTTGACACAGTCCAGATTTTCTAGCCGGCCAGAGTGGCCGAGCGGTTCTATGCGCTTCAGTCTGGAACCGCACGACCGCTACGGTCGCAGGTTTGAATCCTGCCTCAGGCATGGATGTGTGTGATGTCCTTAGGTTAGTTAGGTTTAAGTAGATGTAAGTTCTAGGGGACTGATTACCTCAGATGTTAAGTCCCATAGTGCTCAGAGCCATTTGAACCATTTTGAACCAGATTTGCTGGGAAGCTCTTTTTTGCATTTTCATTCAGTAAATTCGGCACGCGTGTTACACAAAGCCTTCTAAAAGTTAACTCCTTGAAATACCGATGACGTCCGGTAATTCACACAGTACTGAGTTTTTGTCTCTCAGGTTTACTCAAAGTGTTTAGTTAATGATGTGCGTTCCTTTCCGCAACTAAGTTATTAATTCCGTTTCTTTTTCATGGTATCTCTACGAGTGATCCAGTCGTCATTGCCTGCATATCGGTGCTTATATACACAGTGGAGTCGCTCTGGGTTGCTTATACGCTGCAGCAACGCCCTGAAAGGCAAACTTTTTGATCGCCCATTACAGATGAGTCGAGAAGAGTTGTGAGGAACGTCACAGGCCAGCAAATCAGCTGTCGCCGACCACTGTTTTGAGTGTGATCATGAAATGAAACACCGTGATTACCGTGGTGCAAAGCACAAGTTTCTGGAACAGCCTAGTCTGGATAGAGAACCTATCGAAATAAAGATTTCGGTAAACATAGGTAACCTGGACGGACGTTTCAGTTTAAGCAAGGGCTGGTAGCTGGTACTCAGTTTATTAAGACCTCGCCTGCCATGTCATCCATGAGAGCTCGGAAACGCTGAGATAATACGCGTTTCATGAAATAACAGTGCTGGTTCTGAAAGAAGAGCATCGAATGGCATAGCTGGCGATGGGGATGGACGTCGACTGTAATAATGCAACGATTCTACTGTAGGGTGCGGTTTGAATGCAGCCAGACAGTGCCTCAGAGAGCTGAAGAAGACTACTGGTTTGGTCGTCGAAATACCGTGTAGAAAAAGGGAATCAACAATTTAGCTGAACACAGACATCATTAAACAATATTGTGCTGGTGAATATTCCAGGTTACATGTTGGTGGCCCATGAAGCTTTTTTTCGTTCCTGACGTTTCATCCAGTGCTGCGTTGGCCGTCTTCAGAGGTGGTCCCGTTTCCGCTGAATCTTGCCGCCTTCATTGTACAATATTGTGGTCTTACTTTGTGTTTTCGTCTCTGTTTCCAGATCTGGTATTATTTCATCTTACATACCTTTACGACAAGCAAGGTACGTTCGAATTCAGCCACTCATATGTAAACCGTCCATACTTCTAACAAACCTTCAGCAACCTTGTACCACATTATGCTGTCCATGACACTGATAGCTAAGCTCCATGCCTGTGGATTAAATTACTTGCAGAAATAGAGCCACCAGCTACTTTTTACATAATTTTATTTATACCAAGTTTCATTACAGGTTCTCACCCATCTCCAGTAAATATATAATTCTATAACATCATTTTAGGACAGGGCGAGACATCGAAAAGCATCTTCTCAGAAATAAATTCGTGTAAAATGTGACTTGTTGCTGCATATCTTTAAGTAATTTACATAATAACTAGCTGTTTGCTGTACACAGTTTCCTGGAGAGGTGAGCAACAGGCATTTCTTGGGCACTTAATCATTAATAGAAAATCTTGATTACAACTGTTTTCATCTTGCTTGGAAATGGACAAGAATTTGACGCACCATTAAAAAAGAGTAATACAATGTGTGACCAAATATATATTAAAATAAATAACGCTACTTTACACCCAGCACTCTTTGCGAACAACCAAGAGAGTTTAGTTGCAACAGAAGATGATTCTATGTGTATAGTACGCGCAACAGCACTTTTTCCGGGGTGGGGTTGTTAGCCTCATGCCAAACCCCTGGATTTTTTTTAGGGTTTACTCCCCTAGGAGGGTTGGCTTCCCTACGACTATTGAGCCCCCCCCCCCCCCTCCCGCCGTGCCCTACGTTGTGGGACAATTTTGTCTGATTCCTCCATCGAGACCAATCCGGCTTGGGTGACCCTACAGTAGCTACACTACCGTCGGCACAGCTTTCGACTTCATCAGAGCGCGCAAACCCTCCCGCCCGGCCTATGATAAGGCGGTGTCTCTGAGTGTCAAGAAAGTTTTCATGGGAAACCTGACGGGAGATGGAGAAGAGGTAGACCCAGGAAAAGGTGGCTGGACGATATGGGAGAAGATCTAAAGGCGATGGGAATAAGAAATTGGAGAATGAAGGCGATGGACAGAGAAGAATAGAAGCAAGTAATACAAGAGGCCAAGGTTCTTCAAGGACTGTAGAGCCAACCAAGAAGAAGAAGAAGATGATGAAGATGATGTTGATTCTATAACTTGGGCTTCATCTGTATGTCAAAATGATAAATTTAAATAACTGCCAATGAACAACAACACTAATTATATGTGTGGGACGTGTACAAGTTAGTGCCAAAGTCGTCATTTATCATGAAGCAAATAAATCGCGTCAACAAATTTTTATTTATTCGGTGGAAAGACAGAGAAATTTCGCCATCTATGTGGCACAATTAAACGACATTTAAAAATAGATACATTGCTTCAACTACTCAAAGTGATGACTGTACCCACGCTGTTGTGTGGAAGCGAATGTGGAACACTCGCTGAACAACAGATCAAAAGAATATACAGTTCATAGATTAGATTTTTGAGAGGAGTAGCAGCGTATATACAGGTATTAATTGATAGGGAGAGAAATAAGAAAGAATAAACATATTTTATCTGAATAATGGAGTGCCGGAGGGTAAAGAGCATTGAACAAGAGCGCAGGAAACCGTAACATGAGTGTCACTGCTGAATAAAAAGCCAAACTAATGTAGAGGCAAGAGGAATTAGGAAAAGAGTAAAATACTCGACGGTGGAGCAAACCAGAGATTGTTTAACCTTTGATACTAAAGTTGATAATGTTGATTATACGTTTCAGTAGAAGTACTACTGAGAGACGCAGCTCGAAACTGTGACCTAACGGAAAATCTCGGATACCCGAGCTACACTCCTGAAAATGGAAAAAAGAACACATTGACACCGGTGTGTCAGACCCACCATACTTGCTCCGGACACTGCGAGAAGGCTGTACAAGCAATGATCACACGCACGGCACAGCGGAAACACCAGGAACCGCGGTGTTGGCCATCGAATGGCGCTAGCTGCGCAGCATTTGTGCACCGCCGCCGTTAGTGTCAGCCAGTTTGCCGTGGCATACGGAGCTCCATCGCAGTCTTTAACACTGGTAGCATGCCGCGACAGCGTGGACGTGAACCGTATGTGCAGTTGACGGACTTTGAGCGAGGGCGTATAGTGGGCATGCGGGAGGCCGGGTGGACGTACCGCCGAATTGCTCAACACGTGGGGCGTGAGGTCTCCACAGTACATCGATGTTGTCGCCAGTGGTCGGCGGAAGGTGCACGTGCCCGTCGACCTGGGACCGGACCGCAGCGACGCACGGATGCACGCCAAGACCGTAGGATCCTACGCAGTGCCGTAGGGGACCGCACCGCCACTTCCCAGCAAATTAGGGACACTGTTGCTCCTGGGGTATCGGCGAGGACCATTCGCAACCGTCTCCATGAAGCTGGGCTACGGTCCCGCACACCGTTAGGCCGTCTTCCGCTCACGCCCCAACATCGTGCAGCCCGCCTCCAGTGGTGTCGCGACAGGCGTGAATGGAGGGACGAATGGAGACGTGTCGTCTTCAGCGATGAGAGTCGCTTCTGCCTTGGTGCCAATGATGGTCGTACGCGTGTTTTGCGCCGTGCAGGTGAGCGCCACAATCAGGACTGCATACGACTGAGGCACACAGGGCCAACACCCGGCATCATGGTGTGGGGAGCGATCTCCTACACTGGCCGTACACCACTGGTGATCGTCGAGGGGACACTGAATAGTGCACGGTACATCCAAACCGTCATCGAACCCATCGTTCTACCATTCCTAGACCGGCAAGGGAACTTGCTGTTCCAACAGGACAATGCACGTCCGCATGTATCCCGTGCCACCCAACGTGCTCTAGAAGGTGTAAGTCAACTACCCTGGTCAGCAAGATCTCCGGATCTGTCTCCCATTGAGCATGTTTGGGACTGGATGAAGCGTCGTCTCACGCGGTCTGCACGTCCAGCACGAACGCTGATCCAACTGAGGCGCCAGGTGGAAATGGCATGGCAAGCCGTTCCACAGGACTACATCCAGCATCTCTACGATCGTCTCCATGGGAGAATAGCAGCCTGCATTGCTGCGAAAGGTGGATATACACTGTACTAGTGCCGACATTGTGCATGCTCTGTTGCCTGTGTCTATGTGCCTGTGGTTCTGTCAGTGTGATCATGTGATGTATCTGACCCCAGGAATGTGTCAATAAAGTTTCCCCTTCCTGGGACAATGAATTCACGGTGTTCTTATTTCAATTTCCAGGAGTGTATATAGAGAACGAGTGCCAGCAGAGCGTGGTCTTCATTTTGGTTTACGAAACCTCCATGTGGTTACTCGCGCATTTTGCGTACCCCTCACGTAATGCTGAAGACGCAGTCGACGCGAAGTGCGCGTTTGCACACCCCTCTCTGGTGCTGCCCACTGTGTGGAAGCGCCACTACCCCCCTACCTGCAACCCAGCACGACACACATTGTCCAACTGTACCACCAGACTACCGTGTCGCCTGCGTACGTTCTATGTAAGCATTCTATTCATTTTGCCACAGTAGTCGGTAGTTACAGTACATTAGTTGTCTCCGACTCCTAGTAACATGATGAATGACGTCGCTACGTGCATTCCTGGATGTCTTTTCGGTCCACAGTTCTTCCAGCTTCATTCCGGTGCTTTTTTCGATGTCCCATATCCGACTTCTCCTTGGTTTTCCTCTACGTCTTTGTCCTTCTGTTCTTCGGAGCATTACACTCTTGTTTGCTCTCATGTTATGCCCCAAGCATCTTAATTTCATCTGCACTACTTTCTACTCGAAAGATAGTTTTGGTCTCATTTTCTTTTTTCTTTTTTTTTTTCGTGGAATGTTTTACTTTTCCAGTCCTTAAAACTATCAGGATGCTTCTCCAAACCCGCATTTGAAAACAATCTAATTTCTTCTGAGCCACTTTCCTGTTGTTTACTACTCGTGCCTGTACAAAACTTTGGGAATTTTTAGTGAGTCAGCCATTTCTATTTTTATCGGTGCTGACAGTCTCCTTTTCTTTAGCAACTTACTTACTTTAATTACAGCGGGGTTTAGAAGTTGTACCCTGCAGGAGCTCCTTTTGGTGATTATACAGCCTAACGATATTAATCGAATTCCTCAATGATTTCTCAGTCTTTCTTCTTAGTCTTCATTACCACAGTCAAAAAAATTCTTTTTTTCCGTTTTTGGCAATGTTTTACTGCCTACCATTGTCTGATCCACAAATGCTAAGTTTTTGGTTAAATGGCCCCCAATTTTTATTCTAGTTTCCTTATCCAGTAGACCTGCAGTTATCATTACGTATTCACCAATCAAACTGAAAACAGATGGAGAAGTACCACATTTCTGTCTGACTCCTTCCCCCATCCATAAAGTTTCTACGCTTCCTTACTGTATTTTTACAGTTGTTTGTTAGTTTTTGTACAAACTTATGATTGGTTGTACAAAGTGCTCTGGTATTCAATGCATTTGAAAACTCCGCCCGAACAGGCCTAGGAAGGCCGTTCGACCGCCGTGTCATCCTGAGAGCCCAAGCGTCACTGGATGTGGATATGGACGGACATGTGGTCAGCACACCGCTCTTCCGGTCGTTGTCGATTTTAGTGACCGATACGCTGCATTGTCACGCTTTGATTTTCTGCGGTTTTCAATGTGGTAATGTTCGGCTTTGAAACTTGAATCTTTTTAACGGCCGCCTCCATACTGAACAATTCATTAACTCCCCTGAGAACGACAGCAGCCGAAATCTGTTTCCACATTGTATACAGGGAATTATTATGACGCGATTTCTTTCGTTTCTGTAATTATTTAGGTGCTTTAATTCGCCGTTAAATCTTTAGATACTTCGAAATAGATGTGCAAGTATGGATAGAGCAGTGGTTTGTTCCTCATCAAAAGGTCCCTGTCACCTGAGTTCATATTCATACATTACTTGTCGACTAATCTTCTGTTTCCGGTGGACCAAGCGCTCTTCACTGCATGTGGCGTTCCTGGGAGAGTTCGTAACACGACGTGTTATATAATGCTCTTTGATGATGGTAGTTCATTTCGCGGATTTGTTTACGACTTCCAGACTCGTTGTATTAGGCTTACAATTAGGCACGATTAATACATTCTTAGGCATTAGCTGCTATTTATTCTTACAAAAGACATTTGGATCTTGTCCTTGCTTCTGTGTGTTGTGTGTACCTCTTTATTTTCTCTTTCCCAGCTGCAACATTTAGTCCTCTAACATTTGAATTTTTCTTCTTTATGTGCGTACCTTAACCTACAGCTAGCAAGCGTTCCATTACGTTTAACTCAAAACTCAATTCCTACTCATTTTCACCTACCACTACTGTACCATCAGTGAATACTATAGTGTTAATTTTCTGTGCTTGACAAAAAGACAACATTTCTTTAATTCCCTTTTCAATGGCAAATAAACATGAGTGGCAAAAATGCAGTCGCCTTGCATCTCTCCTGGCGTCGAGTTCTTATACAAATCTGTCAGTGGAGACTATTTTAATTCGCTTTGGAGAATGAGACTGGATTCCATCTCCCTGCCTGAGAAAGTAAAAACGTTTTGTTTCATCCTGGATTATACAACGCCTTTCCATATTAATAACTCCACATAAGCATTCTAAATATGACCTCCACTGCATTCTGAGTATCTCCACTCTACGTACATAAGGCACAGTCGTTTCGCAGTATGTTTATACATGCCAGTCACTTGCAGTAAACGGAAGATGATCGCTATCTTTGATCAAATCTAAGGCAAAGAGCTAGATTTGATTAAATAAATTTGGCGAAAGGCAACATTTGACGAAAGTTTCCTGTTACACTACGTATAATATACCTGACAGACCAACTGTGTCAAAGAAGTTTGATAGTGTAATACCGGCCTAAAGCGGTCCCAAGGCTGTCAATGTCGTTGTGCAATATTTCTGGATGAAGAAAAATACTGAATGTGTTGGGGTGAGACTGAGGTGCTGTACAATGATATTGAGCATACCAAAAATTTTGAAATACACTCCCGGAAATTGAAATAAGAACACCGTGAATTCATTGTCCCAGGAAGGGGAAACTTTATTGACACATTCCTGGGGTCAGATACATCACATGTTCACACTGACAGAACCACAGGCACATAGACACAGGCAACAGAGCATGCACAATGTCGGCACTAGTACAGTGTATATCCACCTTTCGCAGCAATGCAGGCTGCTATTCTCCCATGCAGACGATCGTAGAGATGCTGGATGTAGTCCTGTGAAACGGCTTGCCATGCCATTTCCACCTGGCGCCTCAGTTGGACCAGCGTTCGTGCTGGACGTGCAGACCGCCTGAGACGACGCTTCATCCAGTCCCAAACATGCTCAATGGGGGACAGATCCGGAGATCTTGCTGGCCAGGGTAGTTGACTTACACCTTCTAGAGCACGTTGGGTGGCACGGGATACATCCGGACGTGCATTGTCCTGTTGGAACAGCAAGTTCCCTTGCCGGTCTAGGAATGGTAGAACGATGGGTTCGATGACGGTTTGGATGTACCGTGCACTATTCAGTGTCCCCTCGACGATCACCAGTGGTGTACAGCCAGTGTAGGAGATCGCTCCCCACACCATGATGCCGGGTGTTGGCCCTGTGTGCCTCGGTCGTATGCAGTCCTGATTGTGGCGCTCACCTGCACGGCGCCAAACACGCATACGATCATCATTGGCACCAAGGCAGAAGCGACTCTCATCGCTGAAGACGACACGTCTCCATTCGTCCCTCCATTCACGCCTGTCGCGACACCACTGGAGGCGGGCTGCACGATGTTGGGGCGTGAGCGGAAGACGGCCTAACGGTGTGCGGGACCGTAGCCCAGCTTCATGGAGACGGTTGCGAATGGTCCTCGCCGATACCCCAGGAGCAACAGTGTCCCTAATTTGCTGGGAAGTGGCGGTGCGGTCCCCTATGGCACTGCGTAGGATCCTACGGTCTTGGCGTGCATCCGTGCGTCGCTGCGGTCCGGTCCCAGGTCGACGGGCACGTGCACCTTCCGCCGACCACTGGCGACAACATCGATGTACTGTGGAGACCTCACGCCCCACGTGTTGAGCAATTCGGCGGTACGTCCACCCGGCCTCCCGCATGCCCACTATACGCCCTCGCTCAAAGTCCGTCAACTGCACATACGGTTCACGTCCACGCTGTCACGGCATACTACCAGTGTTAAAGAGTGCGATGGAGCTCCGTATGCCACGGCAAACTGGCTGACACTGACGGCGGCGGTGCACAAATGCTGCGCAGCTAGCGCCATTCGACGGCCAACACCGCGGTTCCTGGTGTGTCCGCTGTGCCGTGCGTGTGATCATTGCTTGTACAGCCCTCTCGCAGTGTCCGGAGCAAGTATGGTGGGTCTGACATACCGGTGTCAATGTGTTCTTTTTTCCATTTCCAGGAGTGTATATTGCGCTGCTCGGAAATGTTGTACTTTGCTGACCATGTACTTGGCAGTCTGTAGAGTGCTATCGTCTCTGGATATCTTTGTATTCGCTGTTGGTGGTTGTTGTTGTATTGAAAGTGGGTTGAAAAGAAGACTTAAGAAGCTTCTTATTACATGACATCGAAACGTATAAATCGTTATCAGCATGTGGGATTTCAGGGCAGATGAGTACAAGAACAGCAATATTAAGAATGATCGTATAATTTGTCACTCAGATAACACAACCACGACGGAAAAAGTGACAAAAAAACCAATTAATTGTAAGAAATGAATAAAACTATATGCAGTATTTAATGTGTGTCTATACATTACTTACGCGAATATAATCATTCAGTGCACGTATTATTACATGACACATTTCCATAACTATGTCTCAAATACTTTAACATGAATCTACACTTATAAATTTGAAGTTCTTGAAAGAACTGCCAATAGCAAGGTATCGTAGCGTGACTGATAAGCGCTGACTTGATGGCACTTCGTCTCTCATTGTAGTATTTTGTTTTTCGATCATTTATCAAAGGAGCATTATCAAGACTTTGAAATTACCAATTCTAATACAAATTATCTAATCTGATTCCAGACACATTTTGCCACAAGAAATAATTTTAGAGGAGACGCAAAAAATTCTTTTGTATCTCAGAGAACTGATCGTTATCCACTCAGAATTTTTTATTAGTAGATTACTTCGATATTTAAAACCAGATAAAGCTATACGGGAATCGCTTAAGCCATTTATTTGATCAGCTAGGTAATATCACATTTGGCTTAACGAGAGATTTAGCGGATCCACGGAAAGTAACTGCTGTAAATGTATGAGAATTTTCTACATCTACATCTACGTGGATACTCTGCAAATCACATTTAAGTGCCTGGCAGAGGGTTCATCGAACCACCTTCACAATTCTCTATCACTCCAATCTCATATACGCGCTGAAAGAATGAACACCTATATCTTTCCGTACGAGCTCTGATTTCCCTTACTTTATCGTGGTGATCGTTTCTTCCCGTGTAGGTCGGTGTCAACAAAATATTTTCGCATTCGGAGGAGAAAGTTGGTGATTGCAATTTCGTGAGAAGATTCCGTCGTAACGAAAAACGCCTTTCTTTTAATTATGTCCAACCCAAATCCTGTATCATCTCTGCGGCACTCTGTCCCATATTTTGCGATAATAAAAAACGTGCTGCCTTTCTTTGAACTTTTTGATGTACTCCGTTAGTACTATCTGGTAAGGATCCCATACAGGCGTAGTGTAGGCAGTCTCCTTAGTAGATCTGTTACATTTTCTAAGTGTCTTGCCAATAAAACGCAGTCTTTGGTTAGCCCTCCCCACAACATTTTCTATGTGTTCCTTGCAATTTAAATTGTTCGTAATTCTAATACCTAGGTATTTATCTGAATTTAATGCTTTTAGAATAGACTGATTTATCGTGCAACCGAGGTTTAACGAGTTCCTCTTAGCACTCATGAGGATGACCTCACACTTTTCGTTATTCAAGGTCAACTGCCTCTTTTCGCGCCATTGCGATATTTCTTCTAAATCGTTTTGAAGTTTTGTAGTGAATAAAACCTCCACAGACTGCAGGAGGTTTGGGTGGGTTGGGAGGCTCCTTCATGTACAGTATATGAGGGCAACCCTTGTCAGTATTATATCAAATGTTGGATGATCAACACGTAAGAAATTATGATATTTTTTTCCCAACCCCAAATATCTCAGGAAGATTTTGTAAGTGATCTTTTACGCTCCTCGATCCAAGTTTTCATCCATCTTTTTTTAATGCTTGCAACAAGCTACAGCAATTACGACGGCAGCAGTGTCTTTATCGTCCAACTTTCCGAACCACAATATTATTGAACTGTCTAGGGAGAACTTCAATAATATTCATAATATTATTGTGCAATATTATTGGCCATCTACGGGGGTGTATAAGGTTCACCTGAATGTCTCCATTTCTCATTCTGACCTGCTCTCTTGGCCCAGTACTCTCTCTCCGGCTGCCGACTTGATGATATTTCTCTGTACTTAGGTGTATATATGCGTTCTGTGTCGTTTATCATGGCGTAAAGTCAATGAAGGCTGCCCTCGGCCAAATATTGTGTTTCATTGAGTGCTGTTTCATAGTGCAACAACATTTTGTTACTGGTCCATTACCTTGTTATTAGAATTGTGACATCCTCCCACCTTTCCCAGTATCCAAGCAAATCAGAGAACACCTGTGAGTAATAACGTTGTCGATGCCTTTGTGTGTGTATGTATTAAACCGGGGAGCTAGAAACAACGGAGAGGCTTCGTCCCACCACCGTAGCCACAATGGTTCACAATCCCACAACATGCCACAGCAGTCCACCCACCTAACCGCCGCACCACACCGATCCCAGGGTTATTGTGCGGTTCGGCCTCCCTACATTTCCGTTGCCCTCGCAACAAAACTTCAGTACTAGGCATGACGTTTTAATTTATTACGTCTTTACTACCAACTTCAATCGCACCATGCTTTGCAGGCAGTATCCACATACACACATACATCACTGAACGCACCTGCCTAATTATCTGATTGCATGAGACTCTGTTCAAGAGAGATGACGTCATAAAATTGAGATTATAAAAAACTTCTGTCTTGTGGATGAGATTCCTTAAAGAAATAAAGAAATAGTGCGGAGAGAAAAGGGCAGGCCACGGTATTAACATGATTCGCCAATACATGTCTTGTTAGACATGTTTCCACGAGCTCACACCGCATATGCAGCTTTTAAGGAACTAAAAGTTCCTCTCTTCTTGTGTTATGTGCAGTGTGTTTGTCCGGATGCTGGTATCCTGAAGTGCTTCTGACTCTATTCTCTAGTTTGAACGCACCCTTAAAGTTACTTGAGTACATTTTGAATAACAGTAACAAGTTTCGCCAACTTTGATTCCACGCCGAACCGTTGTGCACAGCGTCTGTACGTTATTATAAGGAAGGACAGGAATACAGCCATCAGTCGCACTGTCACTGGATTTTTATATCCTTGCTTATAAATATTTCGGCTATAAATAGCTGTCTTCAGCATTAGAATACAAGGAAATTACAGAATCAGATGGTTCAAATGGCTCTGAGCACTATGGGACTTAACATCTGTGGTCATCAGTCCCCTAGAACTTAAAACTACTTAAACCTAACTAACCTAAGGACATCACACACATCCATGCCCGAGGCAGGATTCGAACCTGAGACCGTAGCAGTCGCGTGGTTCCGGACTGAGCGCCTAGAACCGCTAGACACAGAATCAGAAATTAGTGACACAAAACAAGAAGTAAAGCGCTATGTTATCCAAGAAGTGGTCCATTTTAGTCAACATTGAGTTATAATCCTACTCCCAGCAGTAGATGTCACCATAGGACTTAAATGACCTTCAGGCAGAAGGAAAGTGAAGCTGTTGTTTACAGCAAGTACACCAGCCTCAGTTTGCGTCATGTAGTGTGAATAACGCCCTCTATATTACAAAAATTCTTTCCGGTATAATAGTTTAAAATCCATTTTTATTGAAATTCTAATGTTCAAATGTGTGTGAATTCTTAAGGTACCAAACTGCTGAGGTCATTGGTCTCGAGACTTCCACATTACTTTAACTTAAACTAACTTATGCTACGCTACTGGCCATTAAAATTGCTACACCAAGAAGAAATGCAGATTATAAACGGGTATTAATTGGACAAATATATTGTACTAGAACTGACATGTGATTAAATTTTCACGCAAAACTGGGGTGCATAGATCCTGGGAAATCAGTACCCACAACAACCACCTCTAGCCGTAATAACAGCCTTGATACGCCTGGGCATTGAGTCAAACATAGCTTGGGTGCCGTGTACAGGTACAGCTGCCCATGCAGCTTCAACACGATACCACAGTTCATCAAGAATAGTGACTGGCTTATAGTGACGAGCCAGTTGCTCGGCCACCATTGACCAAACGTTTTCAGTTGGTGAGAGATCTGGAGAATGTGCTGGCCAGGGCAGTAGTCGAACATTTTCTGAATCAAGAAAGGCCCGTACAGGACCTGCAACATGCGTTCGTGTATTATCCTGCTTAAATGTAGGGTTTCGCAGTGATCGAATGAAGGGTAGAGCCACGGGTCGTAACACATCTCAAATGTAACGTCCACTGTTCAAAGTGCCGTCAATGCGAACAAGAGGTGACCGAGACGTGTAACCAATGGCACCCCATACCATCACGCCGGGTGATACGCCAGTATGGCGATGACGAATGCACCCTTCCAACGTGCATTCACCGCGATGTTGCCAAACACGGATTCGATCATCATGATGCTATAAACAGAACCTGGATTCATCCGAAAAAATGACTTTTGCCATTCATGCACCCAGGTTCGTCGTTGAGTACACCATCGCAGGCAGTCCTGTCTGTGATGCAGCGTCGAGGTTAACCGCAGTCATGGTCTCCGAGCTGATAGTCCATGCTGCTGCAAACGTCGTCGAACTGTTCGTGCAGATGGTTGTTGTCTTGCAAACGTCCCCACCTGTTGACTCAGGGAGCGAGATGTGGCGGCACGATCCGTTACAGCCATGTGGATAAAAAACCTGTTATCTCGACTGCTAGTGATACGAGGCCGTTGCGATCCAGCACGGAGTTCCGTATTACTCTCCTGAACCCACCGATTCCATATTCTGCTAACAGTCATTGGATTTAGACCAACACGAGGAGCAATGTCGGGATACGATAAACCGCAATCGCGATGGGCTACAATCCGACCTTTATCAAAATCGGAAACGTGATGGTACGCATTTCTTCTCCGTCCACGAGGCATCAAAAGAACGTTTCACCAGGCAACGCCGGTCAACTGCTGTTTGTGTATGAGAAATCGGTTGGAAACTTTCCTCATGTCAGCACGTTGTAGGTGTCGCAACCGGCGCCAACGTTGTGTGAGTGCTCTGAAAAGCTAATCATTTGCATATCACAGCATCTTCTTCCTGTCGGTTAAATTTCGCGTCTGTAGCACGTCATCTACGTGGTGTATCAATTTTAATGGCCAGTAGTGTAAGAACAATACACACATCCATGCCCGAGGGAGTACTCGAACCTCCGGAGGTAGAGGCCGCGTTTTATTGACTAATTATTAAATGATATGCACGTGTACTTGCATAGGGTGAATGTGATGGATTGCAGACGTACTGCCAGAAACGATTACGTGCCACGTTAAGGCGACGGCGCTGGCAGACTGGAACGAGGAAGCGGTTGCACGTCATTTGGGACGCGTCGGAATCCAGGCGATGCAAGAGTCTGTCTCTCACGAGAGCTGAGAGGCTTTTAGTGGCGGCCACCCCCACTCTCGCCAGTTTGCATACCAGATGTCGCATCGAGGCGACGATTTGCATCTCCGTGGCTGCCTCTTGAGTACCGTCATAACTACACCCATCGCGAATCCACCCAGGCGTAGCGGCAAACCTATTAAGGCGCGCCCTCTCTCTCTGGTAGAATCAACTGCAGCCTATATGAGGCTTTATAGATGTCGCAGTGTTGAATTCCACTTCTACATTTTCATGAGAACAGTACAGATTAGTGTCAATCCTTTAAGTGTTGTAGTAAAAATCCAGGATATCGTATTTGAATAAAAATATTCGTCAATCAGCAATATTTTGGCTGTATCAGCATCTGACAGCACGATGGGAATCCTCTCTGGCTGAATGTGTATGCTTCAAAAAATGGTTCAAATGGCTCTGAGCACTATGGCATTTAACTTCTGAGGTCATCAGTCCCCTATAACTTACAACTTCTTAAACCTAACTAACCTAAGGACATCACACACATCCATGCCCGAGGCAGGTTACGGACCTGCGACCGGAGTAGTCGCGCGGTCCCAGACTGCAGCGCCTAGAACCCCTCGGCCACCTCGGCCAGCTGTGTATGCTTCTTACGCCACATAAGGAATTAGTATGCTTTTATGACAATTGTCTTTTTGCAACTTCATTTCAAAGAAGCAGTTCCATCACCGATGCGAGTTCTGGAACACCTGCAAAATACCCATCTATGGCCTGCCTTTGGTTTAAAAATTTATAAAATTGCCTTCTTTAGATAACGAAATATGTAGAAGCCAGTTGTTACTGGTGACGTGAATGCCACTTCAAGGGCTGAACTTTCTCAGTTTTCTCATTGCAGAACCACCTTAATTGGTAGATTATTCGGTCCTATTTTCGACAATTTTTTTTTATTCCGAAAACGAGCTTTGTACCTGCTAAGTATTTTTCTGTTTTACGCAACCATGTTGCTCGCTCTTCAAAAATAATTATTTAAATCAAAATAAATTTTTAATGTAAACTATCTGATACGGTCAACAAGGACGTATATCAACATAAAATACAGCGTCAGGTCGTAGATGAAGGGCTGGGAAACTTATTGAACACCTCTTGTTACTTAGCAATCCTTATAAACCATTTACTGAACATCAGAACTCTTCATTAACACGTACAATGTCCAAGCATAAAGTCTCTTATCTTTAGAACAATACAAATCTTAAAAAACAAGTAGGATAAATGTCTGTCTTTAGAGTCAATAAAATTTAAGGAATTTTTACTCGAATCTCACTTTAATCTCTAATAACGTTCCAAGCTTTCGCTTTCACAGGAAGTATGAATACATTACAGTTGGTACACCGACGACGGGTCGCGGTGCAAGCCCGCAGGCGGCGCAATAGACTCAGACGTAGACCTCGGGCACCTGTCGCAACTCTCAACGAGACAAGCAAAGTGGCGATGCAGCCACAACACACATAGCAAGGCTGTCTCAGACTATGCAAGGACACAACAATAAACCTTTGAGCCACCATAAGGATACCTCACTCACACACAGACACGCACACGTACACACGCACACACAAAATCTTCCACATATTATTACGTATGGTAGGCATAAGCATAACATGCCCAGGCGTAAATTTTCGATGTAAATACTGTACCTCATTAAGTTCTATGTGGTTGCAGATGACAAAAATTGTGAAACAAAACAACTGAATTAAATAACTAAAAATCCAGGAAATTCACAGAATGTGGTAACAAAGAATATACACAAAGTTTCGTGTTTATTCTTTGTTACCACGTTCTGTATCTTTTTCACATACGTAATACTGACTTAAAACTCAAATTTATATGTGTACAAATAGTAAATACTATTTTTCCTGTTTTATAGAAACATAATTAAAAAAACCGCTGATGATGCTGTGATTTGAGCGAAACATGCATGAGAAAAATACCGAAACGCAGACCCTCTCTAAAAAAAGCTGTTTTTTTCCGGGTTGCAAGTTATATGTGTCCCCAGTTTGGTAGAAATAGTATGAGTTGTGCAGGTAATGTACACACACTGCATCTCTGGAGGCTGTCACGTAATCTGCACACCATAGCCATAGTGTAGGACCCGTGGTTTAGGGGTACCGTCATTGATTTATAATCAAAACGTCTTCGGTCCCGGGTTCGATCCCCGCCACTGCCTAAATTTTGATAAATAATCATCATTGGCGGCCGAAGACTTCCGGCATAAGAAGTAAGCCTCATTCTGCCAACGGCCTTGTCAAAGAGGGCGGAGGAACGGATAGAGGTTCAGGGCACTCTCTTGTCCTAGGGGTGGGAAATTGCCCCTAAAGGCGGAAGAATCAGCAATGATCAACGACATGAGGATGCAGAAGGCAATGGAAACCACTGCATTAAAGACACGTAACGTGTATCCATAGGACATGTGGCCTGTAATTGAAGAAGTGTCATGATGATCTCTCCATTGGCAAAAGATTCCGGAATAGTCCCCCATTCGGATCTCCGGGAGGGGACTGCCAAGGGGGAGGTTACCATGAGAAAAAGATTGAATAATCAACGAAAGGATAACGTTCTACGAGTCGGGGCGTGGAATGTCAGAAGCTCGAACGTGGTAGGGAAACTAGAAAATCTGAAAAGGGAAATGCAAAGGCTCAATATACACTCCTGGAAATGGAAAAGAGAACACATTGACACCGGTGTGTCAGACCCACCATACTTGCTCCGGACACTGCGAGAGGGCTGTACAAGCAATGATCACACGCACGGCACAGCGGACACACCAGGAACCGCGGTGTTGGCCGTCGAATGGCGCTAGCTGCGCAGCATTTGTGCACCGCCGCCGTCAGTGTCAGCCAGTTTGCCGTGGCATACGGAGCTCCATCGCAGTCTTTAACACTGGTAGCATGCCGCGACAGCGTGGATGTGAACCGTATGTGCAGTGGACGGACTTTGAGCGAGGGCGTATAGTGGGCATGCGGGAGGCCGGGTGGACGTACCGCCGAATTGCTCAACACGTGGGGCGTGAGGTCTCCACAGTACATCGATGTTGTCGCCAGTGGTCGGCGGAAGGTGCACGTGCCCGTCGACCTGGGACCGGACCACAGCGACGCACGGATGCACGCCAAGACCGTAGGATCCTACGCAGTGCCGTAGGGGACCGCACCGCCACTTCCCAGCAAATTAGGGACACTGTTGCTCCTGGGGTATCGGCGAGGACCATTCGCAACCGTCTCCATGAAGCTGGGCTACGGTCCCGCACACCGTTAGGCCGTCTTCCGCTCACGCCCCAACATCGTGCAGCCCGCCTCCAGTGGTGTCGCGACAGGCGTGAATGGAGGGACGAATGGAGACGTGTAGTCTTCAGCGATGAGAGTCGCTTCTGCCTTGGTGCCAATGATGGTCGTATGCGTGTTTGGCGCCGTGCAGGTGAGCGCCTCAATCAGGACTGCATACGACCGAGGCACACAGGGCCAACACCCGGCATCATGGTGTGGGAAGCGATCTCCTACACTGGCCGTACACACTGGTGATCGTCGAGGGGACACTGAATAGTGCTCGGTACATCCAAACCGTCATCGAACCCATCGTTCTACCATTCCTAGACCGGCAAGGGAACTTGCTGTTCCAACAGGACAATGCACGTCCGCATGTATCCCGTGCCACCCAACGTGCTCTAGAAGGTGTAAGTCAACTACCCTGGCCAGCAAGATCTCCGGATCTGTCCCCCATTGAGCATGTTTGGGACTGGATGAAGCGTCGTCTCAGGCGGTCTGCACGTCCAGCACGAACGCTGGTCCAACTGAGGCGCCAGGTGGAAATGGCATGGCAAGCCGTTCCACAGGACTACATCCAGCATCTCTACGATCGTCTCCATGGGAGAATAGCAGCCTGCATTGCTGCGAAAGGTGGATATACACTGTACTGGTGCCGACATTGTGCATGCTCTGTTGCCTGTGTCTATGTGCCTGTGGTTCTGTCAGTGTGATCATGTGATGTATCTGACCCCAGGAATGTGTCAATAAAGTTTCCCCTTCCTGGGACAATGAATTCACGGTGTTCTTATTTTTTCCAGGAGTGTAGATGTAGTAGGGGTCAGTGAAGTGAAGTGGAAGGAAGACAAGGATTTCTGGTCAGATGAGTATCGGGTAATATCAACAGCAGCAGAAAATGGTATAACAGGTGTAGGATTCGTTATGAATAGGATGGTAGGGCAGAGGGTGTGTTCCTGTGAACAGTTCAGTGACCGGGTTGTTCTAATCAGAATCGACAGCAGACCAACACCGACAACGACAGTTCAGGTATACATGCCGACGTCGCAAGCTGAAGATGAACAGATAGAGAAAATGTATGAGGATATTGAAAGAGTATTGCAGTATGTAAAGGGGGACGAAAATCTAATAGTCATGGGCGACTGGAATGCAGTTGTAGGGGAAGGAGTAGAAGAAAAGGTTACAGGAGAATATGGGCTTGGGACAAGGAATGAAAGAGGAGAAAGACTAATTGAGTTCTGTAACAAGTTTCAGCTAGTAATAACGAATACCCTGTTCAAGAATCACAAGAGGAGGAGGTATACTTGGAAAAGGCCGTGAGATACGGGAATATTTCAATTAGATTACATCATGGTCAGACAGAGATTCCGAAATCAGATACTAGATTGTAACGCGTACCCAGGAGCAGATATAGACTCAGATCACAATATAGTAGTGATGAAGGGTAGGCTGAAGTTCAAGACATTAGTCAGGAAGAATCAATACGCAAAGAAGTGGGATACGGAAGTACTAAGGAATGACGAGGTACGTTTGAAGTTCTCTAACGCTATAGATACAGCAATAAGTAATAGCGCAGTACGCAGTACAGTTGATGCGGAATGGACATCTCTAAAAAGGGCCATCACAGCAGTTGGGAAGGAAAACACAGTTACAAAGAAGGTAGCTGCGAAGAAACCATGGGTAACAGAAGAAATACTTTAGTTGATTGATGAAAGGAGGAAGTACAAACATGTTCCGGGAAAATCAGGAATACAGAAATACAACTCGTTGAGGAATGAAATAAATAGGAAGTGCAGGGAAGCTAAGGCAAAATGGCTGCAGGAAAAATGTGAAAACATCGAAAAAGATATGATTGTCGGAAGGACAGACTCAGCATACAGGAAAGTCGAAACAACCTTTGGTGACATTAAAAGCAACAGTAGTAACATTAAGAGTGCAACGGGAATTATCGCACAATCAGCTTAACAGCTCATGCATCGAAGCTGCTTACAAGAATAATATACAGAAGAATGGAAAAGAAAATTGAGAGTGCGCTAGGTGACGATCAGTTTGGCTTTGGGAAAAGTAAAGGGACGAGAGAGGCAATTCTGACGTTACGGCTAATAATGAAAGCAAGGTTAAAGAAAAATCAAGACACTTTCATAGGATTTGTCGACCTGGAAAAAGCGTTCGACAATATAAAATGGTGCAAGCTGTTCGAGATTCTGAAAAAAGTAGGGGTAAGCTATAGGGAGAGACGTGTCATATACAATATGTACAACAACCAAGAGGGAATAATAAGAGTGGATGATCAAGAACGAAGTGCTCGTATTAAGAAGGGTGTAAGACAAGGCTGTAGCCTTTCGCCCCTACTCTTCAATCTGTTCATCGAGGAAGCAATGATGAAAATAAAAGAAAGGTTCAGGAGTGGAATTAAAATACAAGGTGAAAGGATATCAATGATACGATTCGCTGATGACATTGCTATCCTGAGTGAAAGTGAAGAAGAATTAAATGATCTGCTGAACGGAATGAACAGTCTAATGAGTACACAGTATGGTTTGAGAGTAAATCGGAGAAAGACGAAGGTAATGAGAAGTAGTAGAAATGAGAACAGCGAGAAACTTAACATCAGGATTGATGGTCACGAAGTCAATGAAGTTAAGGAATTCTGCTACCTAGGCTGTAAAATAACCAATGACGGACGGAGCAAGGAGGACATCAAAGGCAGACTGGCTATGACAAAAAAGGCTTTTCTGGCCAAGAAAAGTCTACTAATATCAAATAACGGCCTTAATTTGAGGAAGAAATTTCTGAGGATGTATGTCTGGAGTACAGCACTGTATGGTAGTGAAACATGGACTGTGGGAAAATCGGAACAGAAGAGAGTCGAAGCATTTGAGATGTGGTGCTATAGACGAATGTTGAAAATTAGGTGGACTGATAAGGTAAGGAATGGGGAGGTTCTACGCAGAATCGGAGAGGAAAGGAATATGTGGAAAACACTGATAAGGAGATGGGACAGGATGATAGGACATCTGCTAAGACATGAGGGAATGACTTACATGGTACTAGAGGGAGCTGTAGAGGGCAAAAACTGTAGAGGAAGACAGAGATTGGAATACGTCAAGCAAATAATTGAGGACGTAGGTTGCAAGTGCTACTATGAGATGAAGAAGTTAGCACAGGATAGGAATTCGTGGCGGGCCGCATCAAACCAGTCAGTAGACTGATGACCAAAAAAAAAGAACTCCAATTGGGGAGGTGGCGCTGTGTGTTGTACTTCTTTGTCACCCCATTTCCACTGCCACCCGATCCCCACATCATTGGTAGATGGTTCCTACCCAACAGTATAGCTACGTTATCCGGTCGTGAGCTATGGTTAAAATTTAAAGCCCTTTACGTGTCGGGAAGTAAGATTAAAATCAATTATAAAATTTGTACCGAAGAGACAGACAGACGGACCCACAAGAAAGCGACCTAATTGAAAAGTGTTAAAAAAGGAATGGAATGTGCCTACATCATTTTGTGCACTACCAAAAGTGTAATGCATAATATATTGTGTGCGCTTCTACATAAGAGGACAACAATGAATTTGTAAGCAAAAATTATCTAGAAGTTTATCATTTCTGCAGAGAAAGGTACATTAATAATTACCAGATTGCGGGTGTACACATCATCAAACGAAGTTCATACATAATTAACGTCAAGCCTCATCAGTTCTTAATATACTTAAAACGCATTTGATAAAGGAGCTTATTTCCCGAAACGTATCAACCAGAAGATGAACAAATGTTAATCGTCTCTAACGACAGCAAAAATCATTTTATAGTAAACAAAACCATTACGAGATTATCTATTGCACCTCGTCCACTTACAAGATTGAAATCTTCTTTCATACCTACAAATCAGTAGCCACGAAGACTTGTTACGTAGCTGGCCCCCAGACCACATCTAGGAACAAAATGTGTACGTAAATTGATGATAAATAACATGTTCTATGTTTAAAGGGCAGCAAGCCAAGAACTCTGCAGCCCGGCCCGCAGAGGATCCTCGCATACACGAGAGAAGAAGAGCAAGGGACGCCCCTGTCGCGGACCTTTTGCTGCATCCACTGGGCCACGTGCAGCCAATCGAATGCGAGTACACCTCCTCCATATCAGGACTCACAAGGGGAAGGCCTCAGATACGTCCAACCGATTCGACTCAAAGTTGGCAGGTCGCTTGTGTACAACCCAAAACGAACGAATCTAAGATATTTTGGGTCAACACCCCCACGTTTCAGAGAAAATCACCCCTGCATGTTATGACGAGAAATCGACTCAAAATTGGCGGGATCGATAGATAATGGTAAATAGAGCATTTTTCATCATCAGGTATGGGGTCCGAAAACGCATACTTTTCCAGAAATCGAAGTAAGAAACTTTTACAACTGCCGCTTCTGTACCCATATGGTACACGCTTTTCGCCGACAGCATTGATAGCGCAACGGCCAAGGTAATCGCCGGCACGGTAGCTCAGCGTGTTCGGTCAGAGGGTTAGCTGCCCTCTGTAATAAAAAAAACTGAGTTAATGGATCAACAACGAACTTAAACGGATGTCTTACGACGTCCGCTCCGAGCTGATGCAACGAACAAACACGAACAAAATGAGATTAAAAAAAAAAAAAAAAAAAAAAAAAAAAAAAGAGGGCTAGCTCCCCTCTGTAATAAAAAAAACTGAGTTAATGGATCAACGACGAACTGAAACGGGTGTCCTTCGACGTCCGCCCAGAGCAGATACAACGAACAAAAACGAACAAAATGAGATTAAAAAAAACGGTAACTGGCTGGGAATCGGAGAAGCCGGGTTTGAATGTCGAATAAACCTAGCGGATGTTATTCTTTTCGTTTATATTTTTCCATATCTCAATTGATAGGGATAGGTGTGTTAATAAGATAATTAAATCAGTAAGGAATGCTAGTAATAAGGTAGGAAAATAAATTTCTCAAACATCTTGGGATAGTAAACAACTAAAATGTTACTCCAGGTCACTTTACAATGGCTCTTCCAATCACTGAAACGTGTCCTCACTTTCCTTCGAACAACTAGATGAGTTGTGCTTGTCATATAAACATTCGAAACAAATATACTCACGGCACCAAGAGCATCTAATGAATGCAATCTTTCGACAGCTACACTGTTCCTTCCGAATAGTCGGAGGCAAACAAACTTGGTTTACATTTAAAAATATGTCTTTTTCGCGAATTAATTTTGATGCGTACCACGCATGCGATATCATTGCCTGAAAAATTGGTGCTGAAAGTTGGTTATGAATTATGCCCTGAATGGTTATTGCATCCGTGCGGTTGTGCAATTCCTGCTGGGTTTCCAGAGGCACACTGCAATTCTGAAGCCTGGAAATAAAGTTTTTAACCAGGCGATAGAAATAAACATCACACGGCTGGCACACAGGTGTGCAGTTTGGCGGTGTGCACGTCGGCTGACCCTCGCCATCTATAAACATTGTGTCATATATTGTAGTATTAATTTGCCCACTCTAGGAATCCAATATTAGACGATCAGGAACGTATGATTTTAAAACATTCTCAAGAAATGTTCTGTAAATCGCATTCATTAGGTTCCCGGATTTGAAACAGGTAATGTAAACATTTTTCAATGATTTGGTTAATCGATTGACCTCTTCTACAACCCGAGGACCAAATGTAACATTCGTTTCTTGTAAACACAGGAAAATCTTAGCTATTTCAGACTTTTCTGAACACGACTAGCAATAATATCTATATCATTCATCTTTACAGTAGTGCGAAACTTAAATATGGGCAATACTCCATTAATTTCTTTGCTAAAGGAATATTTGAATACAGAGATCAGTATTTTTAATTTTGCATTAGTAGCGGCAATTTCTGTTCCTGCTCATCCATGTGTGACCGCACAGTACTTTGGTACCGCTCGCAACCTTTTTATTAGAATTTTGTTGGGTTTTGTGGGAGATCTTTCGATAATCTTCTGCTACAGCTGCCGTTGAAGACTTCACGCATTTAGGTCTTGACAGCCAAACGAGTTTTACTCATCACCTATTCATCTATAGCCCTATGATTTGTTTTCCACGTAATACGCAGTCACCGTTTCTTTAGACGTTTCTTTACACTGGTTGTAACGTGGAGGGTCCCTCCCATCGTAAACTGTTCAGGTGCCTGGCCAGTTGTTCTTCACGGTTTGAGCCACAGTTCTTCTACAGTCTCTCTCCCAATAGCAGAATATATTGAAGTTCCTCGTTGCGAGATGCCTGTATTGCTTCTTTATCTAATATACTAAACGTATAAATCCCACTTGTCTCAGTTGAATTTTTTACTTTGTTGATCATTGTTGCTGCAACTGCCACACGGTCACAGATACAAGTTTCAGTGCGCACATCCTCAAATGGGCCTGGCCTGTTTGTTGCTTTTAGATCCAGTATAATTCCCTCATGTGTGGGCTTCCAAACTATCTATATTAGTTTCTTTTCAGAGACCTCTTGCAGCGCCTACCAAATTTTTCCAGCTGACTGTTGAATGAGGAAACCTTCCTCCAATGCTGACAATATGATTGTGGAACTACCGTATTAACGAACTGACGACATCTCTTAAGTTTTTGTTACATCAGAGGGTGAGTCTGGTGTCGATAGTAGGATCCAACTATAACTTTATACCCACACCTTATACTCACTCCTGCCCAAACAGTATAGCGTGCAGCATTAATATCTATCTCTACGTTTCTTGCCTACTGTGACAAATACACAATTTCCCATACCAGCCTATGCTTTTGACATGCACTTAAATGTTCACCAAAAATCGCACTACTACCAATACCGTGTTTTAACCAGCATTCCGAACCTGGTATTGCGTGAGCTCCACTGCCTTTTAGTAGCGCGTAAACTTCTGTCACTTTGTTGCGAACCCATCAGGAGTTACACAGTAGCATTTTAATGCCCTAGACTAAGGGCGTCATTTCTTTCAATGTAACACAGAAACTTCATTATCTATATTATACAGACATCAAAAAAGTTTTGCATCACCCCTGTTTTCAGAACTCCTGAAGATAGACGTTGACTGTGGATATTGTATCATAGACACAGACCCTTTGACTGTTCAGAGACGTCACTAAACACGCACAAAGATGTAAACAACCATGCATGAGCAGCGCGTATTAGACGGAGGGGGTCCGACAGCCCATCAGTTCCAGTCATTCCACCAGGAAGGAGGCACACGGCTCGTGTTGTCTGTAGTTCAACCATGCCTAGAAGGTCAATCCCGCGGTTCGATTGCGTCAGCATCGTTACAGAAGTCTGGGAGTGAACCAAAGCGATGTTGTTCAGACATGGAGGAGATACAGAGAGACAGGAACTGTCGATGACATGCCTCGGTCAGGCCGCCCAAGGGCTACCACTGCAGTGTATGACCGCTACATACGGATTATGACTCGGGGGAAGCCTGACAGCAAGGCCATAATGTTGAGTAATGCTTTTCGTGCAGCCACAGGACGTCCTGTTACGACTCAAACTGAGCGCAATAGGCTGCATGATGCGCAACTTCACTCACGACGTCCTTGGTGAGGTCCATCTTTGCAACCACGTCACTATGCAACGCGGTACAGATGGGCCCAGCAACATGTCGAATGGGCCGCTCAGGATTGGCATCACGATCTCTTCACCGATGAGTGTCGCATATGTCTTCAACCAGACAATCGTCGGAGATGTGTTTGGAGGTAATCCGCCATAGACACACTGTCCAGCGAGTGCAGCAAGGTTGAGGTTCCCTGTTGTTTTGGGGTGGCACTATGTGGGGCCGACGTACGCCGCTGGTGGCCATGAAGGGCACCGTAACGGCTCTACGACTGATAGTGGAACCATATCGACAGCATATTGGCGAGGCATTCGCCGATTAGCGCCCCCATTGTGCACATCTTGTGAATTACTCTTTCAGGATAACGACATCGCTCAACTAGAGTGTCCAGAATGTTCTCCAGATGTGAACCCTATCGAACATGTCTGGGAAACATTGAAAAGGGTTCTTGATGGACGACGTGACCCACCAACTACTCTGAGGGTTCTAAGGCGAATCGCCTTTGAGAAGTGGAACGACCTGGACCAACAGTGCCTTGATGAACTCTGTTTGATAAAGGAATAACAGGTGAATTGCTGCCATAGCTGCAATAATAAATGGTAATACAAAATGAAATGTAAAAAATCGATTTAATTTTGCGTTGTTGTTGTTGTGGTCTTCAGTCCTGAGACTGGTTTGATGCAGCTCTCCATGCTACTCTATCCTGTGCAAGCTTCTTCATCTCCCAGTACCTACTGCAACCTACATCCTTCTGAATCTGCTTAGTGTATTCATCTCTTGGTCTCCCTCTACGATTTTTACCCTCCACGGTGCCCTCCAATGCTAAATTTGTGATCCCTTGATGCCTCAAAACATGTCCTACCAACCGATCCCTTCTTGCGTTATCAACAGCAAATCCTCCTCACACTCATTGAACTAAATCTGTTCCTAAGTACGGAATTGCTGATAATAAATTAGTAATTACTGAGTATTCCACGACGAATACAGGCATGCATCAGTGCAAGAGGACGTGCTACTGGGTATTAGAGGCACCGGTGTGAACAGCAATCTGGACCACCATCTCTGAAGGTCTCGCTGTATGGCGGTACAACATGTGTGGTTTTCATGAGCAGTAAGGGCGGAAATGATATTGATGTTGATCTCTACTCCAATTTTCTGTACAGGTTCCGCATCTCTCTGAACCGAGGTCATGCAAAATTTTTATTTGGTGTGTGTTTTAGCAGTCACAGAATCTAAAAATTAAATATAAAATAAATAGTCGTTGTGTGGATCCCACACAGAGTCAGCTACGTGTGTAGCAGCCTCTGACGTGTAGTGTATACCTGACCCACATAAGGGGGGCTACTGTTCTCAACCCTTTAGTCCACAAAGTTTCAGCCTGGCTAGTGACAGAACCTACAAAGGCTCCAGTTCCTGCAGTCCAGTACACACAGATCGAGGACACCACAATCAGTCCTCAAGACAATGTTGCAAGCGGTTTGCTTTGTTGAGACCGTGAGCACGGCTGGTCTTCTCAAACTTCTCTGCCAGTCGCTGTAATGATCCAAGTATGACCTCGGAGCACAGACGATAGGCAACGTTTGTTTCAACCTGCAACACAGTCTGCAGTTGGTTTCACCCTATTGCCACAGATGCTGATGAAATAACCTCATCATATTGAATGGGGTCTCTCTCAGTACACATGGCGTTTCTTCCCGCCTGCTGCTACCTTTTTCTTATGGATTGCCATATCCACTGTGAACTTGAACTGTCGGCGATCAATAGACCCCTATCCTTCTGTGTTTACCTCCGCTTCAGGGGGGACAAGAAGGTTTCCGAACAGGTGAAGTGAGTCGCTGTCTCAGTTTCGATGCACCTCGAACTTGCAGGTTAGGGGGCTGGATGTAACACCGTGAGTTCTGCCTGGTCCCTAAACTCCCCAGATGTACCAGTAGTGATAGACCTGTACTTCCTGTAGAGTAGACGGAGTCAACAGGAGAGGTTGGAACTGGAGGTACCTCTTTTATCTCTGGTACACGACTGTCAGGAGATGTCCTAACGCAACCATTCGGAGCAGCTTCAAATCGCTTGATAGTCAGGGCGATTTCCGGCTGCTTATGAGCGCCAACAAACTCATCCCACGTCCGAGAACAACATCTATAGTAGGGCTGCAGTGTGGCTGTGATAATGTTTTACAGGCACGAAAAAAAAATTACAAAAACAAACTTGCTGATTCTCTTTTAATTACTGAATCGGTTAACCTTAAAGTATTACCAGGTGCCTTTGAAAACTGAAGCAAGTAATACGCAAAATGAAATACCTATTGAGACAACAAAAAGCCACCGATAAAACGTACAGATTTTCTGAAACTTTTTGAGGTTATGGTAACTAACAAACTCAAAAAATAGCGTTAATTTACGATAAAAATTATATGTAGCACAATATGTTACTTATAATACGTGCTACAGTAATTTCTAAACACAACACTCGTAACTTCCAAAAATTCACTAAAATATATTTATTCACGTACAAATACACATGAATTTCGGACCAACGATTTATTTGTATGATTGACTGATCTGGCCTTGTAACAATAACCAAAACGGCCTTGCTGTGCTGGTACTGCGAACGGCTGAAAGCAAGGGGAAACTACAGCCGTAATTTTTCCCGAGGGCATGCAGCTTTACTGTATGAGAGCTGCATCAAACCAGTCTCAGAACTGAAGACCACAACAACAACAACAACAACGATTTATTTGTGCAAGGACACTGCTGCAGAGATTGTATCAACCATAAATGTAGATTACAACTAAGTTTGTAGCATAAAATACTTTTCTCGGGACACTCAACATACGAAAATGCACAATATGTTACGACTCACGCACGAGTTTTAATAGTAGTAACATGAAAAAGCGCGTTTAATTTCTACGTGAAGCGCTCTAATCTAGATGTTAAAGTGAATTTATTTCACACATGATCCTACTTAAATACACGTAAATATAAGTAAATAAACGTGCGAAAGGGGCGGATTTTGGGCTTAACAGGTTTCGTGACACCTGCTACACATCGTCTGCCTGGGGTGGCCAAAACGCAGCATTACTTGTGTACCAACTCCCGCTTCCTCTTCCCCCACCCATACACTAGCTTCCATTGCTGCCAGTCCATTCAATTTAAATATACCTCAAATACCTGGTCTTCTTGCTCCATTTTTCATGAACTAGTGTAAACTCTGCATTTTCTACGATGGGGCTTCAAAATGTAATTTACACATTATAATGGCAGTCAAATGGCTCTGAGCACTATGGGACTTCACTTCTGAGGTCATCAGTCCCCTAGAACTTAGAAGTACTTACACCTAACTAACCTAAGGACATCACACACATCCATGCCCGAGGCAGGATTCGAACCTGCAACCGTAGCGGTCGCGCGGTTCCAGAATGTAGCGCCTAGAAATGCTCGGCCATCCCGGCCGGCATAATGGCAGTGGAAGTCACTTTTACTGGATGCTGCACTATACTTCGAAGAAACAGGGATACATAACGCTGTTTTTCAACAAGCCTTTGTACACAATGGTCGTGACGTTCCACCAATCGCTGAGTTTCTCGATAATATACACTGGCGTCCAAAATTGAAGCAACGATCCGAATTTTTGCAAGGTTGTGTTTATTTTGCCACAAAATAGTATAATCAGGTGATACTAAAGTAGAAGCAATATAAGGAATACAGAACGTAAACAACTGCAAGATGCATAACGGTAGACAAAAATATTCTTCCTTTTTCTTCAACTTAACGGATTTACACACACATTCAACAATTGGTTAAGGCGTGTGTGACGACCTCTGGTAACAATACAGGCCTGACAAACGGCGGGGGATACTGTGAATGATGTCATCAGTTTCATGTTGAGGCAATAACGCCCATTATTCCCGCCACGCTGCTTCCAAGTCTTCGCGGGTGGTTGGTGGATGCCGACGTGATGCAACCCGCGTCCCTAGTGCACCCCACTTGTACTCCGTGGCATTCAAATCGGGAGAACGAGCATGCCTCACCATGCATGGAATATCTTCCGTTTCCAGGAAAACATCAACCAATCGTGTTCTACGGGGTCGAGCATTACCATCCAGCAATACGAATTCTGGGCCCAAAGCACGTCGCAACAACACCACTTGAGGTCACAAGATCTCGTCAAGATACGAGGGTCACTCCAAAAGAAATCCACACTATTTTTAAAAAATACAGTTTCCATTCTGCATGCGTGAAAGTTTTACAGTGTGTAGATACATCCTTCCCGCTTGTTTTCAAACTTAGTTCAACCTGCTCCTGTGAGTGGCGCCGTCACAGCATGTCTTCAAGATGGTTGCTACACTTGGCGTTCGCCAGAAGCAACGTGCTGTCATAGGATTCCTGTGGTGTGGAAACGAGACAATGGGAAACATCCACAAGAGGTTGAAAAAGGTGTATGGAGATGCTGCTGTCGATCGCAGTACAGTTAGTCGGTGGGCAAGCAGGGTACGTGATGAAAGCGGGCATGGCAATATTGCGGATTGTCGCAGCGGCAGGCTTCGTACTGCACACACTCCAGACAATGTGCAGAGAGTTAACGAATTGGTGACTCCTGACAGACGCATCACAGTGAAGGAATTGTCACGCTACGTTGGGATAGGGGAAGGAAGTGTTTGCAGAATACTGAAAGTGTTGGCGTTAAAAAACGTTTGTGCCGGGTGGGTTCCCAGGATATTAACAGTGGCTCACAAAGAAACAAGAAAAACGGTATGCAGCGAACTTTTGGAACAGTACGAGAATGGTGTGGATGAATTTCTTCGGAGAAATGCGACAGGTGATGAAAAATGGCTCCATCATTCTTCACCAGAGACGAGGAGGCAATCAATGGAGTGGCATCATGCAAATTCACCCAAGAAAAAAAATCAAAAGCACACCTTCTGCTGCAAAAGTTATGGCTACGGTGTTTTTCGATTCCGAACGACTCTTGCTTATGAACATAATGCCAAGTGGAACTACCATAAATTCTGATGCAAATGTGACGACACTGAAGAAACTTCGAGCTCGACTGAGTCGTGTTCGACCACATCGGCAAAAGCGGGATGTTTTGCTGTTGCGCGACAATGCACGGCCACATGCCAGTAAAAATACCATGGAAGCGATCACAAAACTCGAATGGACAACACTGAAACACCCGCCTTACAGTCCGGACCCGGCTCCATGTGACTCATCTGTTTGGAAAACTGAAAGAAAATGGCTCTGAGCACTATGGGACTCAACTTCTGAGGTCATTAGTCCCCTAGAACTTAGAACTACTTAAACCTAACTAACCTAAGGACATCACACACATCTATGCCCGAGGCAGGATTCGAACCTGCGACCGTAGCGGTCTCGCGGTTCCAGGCTGCAGCGCCTAGAACCGCACGGCCACTTCGGCCGGCGGAAACTGAAAGACTCTCTTCGCGGAAGAAGGTTTGAAGATCATGATTCCCTTGTGCACGCTGCCAAACAGTCGCTCCAACAGGTTGGTCCCGAATTTTACCGTGCGGGTATACAGGCGCTGGTTCCAAGATGGCGTAAGGCAGTTGAGAGGGATGGAAATTGTGTGGGGAGATGAAAATGTTTTTCCTAAAGGATGTATCTACACACTGTAAAACTTTCAAACATGTAGATTTTTTTAAAAAAATAGTGTGCATTTATTTTGAAGTGACCCTCGTACCTTGCCTGTTTAACCGTGCAGTTTCATAATCCCTGCCCACACCATTAGGGATGAGCCTCGATATCAGTTCCTTTCCACAATGGTTGGGACCCGCAATCGTTTTCCACGTTCCCTCCAGATGAGAATGGATCGACACTCACTGTCCAGAACAAATCGGGTCTCATCTGTTTAAAAGAACAGTGATGTGGTGGTATGTTGAAGGCTCCACTGTAGATGTTCCCTTCTGTGAAGACGCGCCAGATGTCAATAAAGGCCACTCTGCCGAAGCCTTCTGTACGCCTTTTGCATCGATACAACACGTCCACTGGATGCTGCGAGGTCAGATGCCAGTTGCCGTGAAATTTTAAGGCGGTACCGTCGTGCCCTTCCCGCCAAATAACGGTTCTCTGTTTCTGCTGTTACACGTGGTCGGCCCCTTCCTGGTCTTCGGCCACATTTGAAAAACTACATAACGGTTCACGTTAAGCCATCGGGCCACATCAGTTTGCGACTGTCCTGCTTCTATTCTTCCCACTGCCCTCCACCGCAGATAGCCTGGCACGCGTCTTCTTCTGTGACTGTGTACACAGCGATTGTGGATGTCGGACTACCCGGCAAACCCTATGAGCCGTAGTAAAGCTAGCTTTGAAAAGTGCGCCGCAGCGCGTAGCGTGAAGCAGTCGCCCTCCGTTTTCTGGCGGTCGCGCCGTTGTCGCAATTGAAGGCTTCGGTGTCTCCCTCTAGCGGGAAAGGGGAAAAGTGGACTGTTCGCGTGGGTTTAAGAAGCTGTATGGGCTCTCGTGGTGAGTTGGTAGTCGGGGTATCAAGAAGCAACTTCTCTACCGGTGCTAGAGGGACAGCACGCAGACCACGGCATCAGCGTAAGCGACGCGAGCAGCGGCTCCGTGGTATGCGGCGTTAACTGCTCGTCGCGAAAGGAATCTTCCTGAGCGTGGGTCCGCAAGGGGCCAAATCTGCAGTTCCGCCGTATGCTTTCGACCGACGAGGAGGTTCTGGAAATCGGCATGCCTTCCTGCGTCCGTTGAAACGGCTGGCAGCGGATGGCTCGGCAGAGCATTTGGAGGTGCTGCATTGGTTCAGTCCTGGGAGTCTTAACACACCAGAAGTTGAGTACTGATTGTTAACAGATTTTATGAAGTTTAATTTAATTCAGTTTTCTTATTCTTGTTAATTATACCAGCCGTATTTTTTGGGGGGTTTCCGGCCATTCATTCTCGTCTGCCCACCCGTGGGAAGGTGGTAATATTAGAAAGGGTGGCCCGCTTGTCCCCTTTTGAGGACGAAAAGGGGGGAGTCAGAGTAAATCTGTGGTTCGGATTGCTTCTTTCCCCTCCCAGCTTACCTCCCGGTTTATTCGACTGTTAGCCTCTTTCATGTCTGTGAAAGTCTAAGGCACCAATGACTGTACTGTTTAAAATGCAAGGCACTAAGACCTCATCCATTCTCTCGCCTGCCATAACTAGTATTACTAGACTGACGTGTAAAGGTACTCAAAGAAAAATTCCTTTTGCCTCGTGGTAACAAATAATCAATTGCATAACGAATTCCTGTTCATCTGAAAGCTGTAACTTACGTAAATTTGTGTTTATGTATATTTGGCTCTAATCGAGCAAGGTTAATGTACGACGTAGTGGAGTTTTAAATTTTTTCTAGTCAGCAAAAACTGTTGTGTGTTTTTCCAATTCAATACCTTTTAAGGCATTTACTCATCGTGTTTGTGTGTTTTATACAGGTAGTTGGTTATTAGTGTGTTTTCTTGCCATGCAAAAGTTTGCCATTTCATTACGGGTAGAAATTGTTGCCTTCAAAGGAGAATGTTGTAAAAGTTCGAAAGTCCTACCTGGCGAGCGTGTGTGTTTGCCGTAAGTTAACTGGCAGAAATTTGTAAAATTTGTTTTTTATGTTTTTTGGAAATGTTAATGTTATTAACTGTGAATGTCCCCCCGTGTGCATGACTCATGCGGCTTGGTTTTTCTATTTTGAGAACTTTTGTAAACAGGATTGTCTTTATATGTTGCTGACAAGTTAGATTCTGCGCCATGAATGGAATGAAATTCACCTATAATTTGGCTGAGCTTGGAATATTATACAGCGTCGCGTAGTATACGTTAAACTGCTAGCCTGTACTTGCCTTTTACTGGCGTGAAATTTTTTATAATAATTTAAAAGTCCTTTCCTATCGTAAATTGCGACTTATTTGTTAAATGGTTGTTGCTTTTTTTAAGTATCGTAAAGTCTTGCACCAAATTTGAATAAAACGTGTTCCTGAAAATTGTGTGTAATTTCACCACTTATTCCTTGGCACCTACTTCCACTCTACATTTTGTGTACCGATTGAGATTAATAACCTTTGGTGAACCAGTAGTAATTTTACGGTTCACCTATACCGGTTCACCTATAGATGCTTGACGTCGTAGTTGCCGTGGTCGTCCCTTGAGCAGAATGCCATCTTCCGTGGAGAACACGACCATACGGATATTTGTTGACAGTTTATATCGTGCATTAGACACAGGATGGGGAAACAGGTGGCTGTTGCTTTAATTTTGGACACTAGTGTGAATCCGCTCATTAGTCACAGAGACATTCGCAAACCTCTGTGAAAACGTCCTCATCGCTGGAAAATGTTTTTCCCTTCAAATATCCTTTCAGCTTGCCGGGAAGATGGAAATAGCATTGCATAAGATGTTGGCTGTATGGCGGATTAGCGTCTCTCAAGCCTGTGCGGCGTTGGTCGAATTGTTGGCATCGTTTAACGGCGGCTGGATGCCATACTGCGTTTGGCCCGTATACCGCCAGAATTTCGCTGTGGATGTGTCTGCAATTATGACACTTTACCCACACTTCAACTTTGTAGCACGTTTCCTGTTGCCACACCATTGCAGTCGCATACCGTCATGCACCTTACAACGCTAACGCTGCAGAACTGCGTCCGCAGGAGACCTGCAACACACCTTGCTCTGTCTTTTGACAGTGCGCCACGCTTGTCGCACACTGGCCAACCTCTTATCGGCCCTCTCGCCACACTGCCTTTTAACCATCGCCATTTGTTAAGTGTTGATCCCCCACCACTTTTTTGTGCCCATCGTTGTCAACCACTGAAGGTTCGCCGTACCCGACAGAACGCCCTTTCTTTAACCACATACGCTCTAATTTATGTTTGCCGTTTAAGTTATCTGCCGTTTTAGCCAACGACGCGCGGGCTGTCGACCGCGTTTTACTTTTTATCTGTCGCAGGAAAATGGCGAAGGACATTTAACCATTTCAGGACCTACGTTGTCTCTATGGTGTACTTTACGCCCCTTTGTCCAAGAGAAAGTCCTGGTTTTTGGCTGGTTTTTTTTCCGTCGATTGGGCTTAATGTGTTGTCGCTTTTAAGTCCTTTCTCGTTTTCGTGTTCAACAGTTCTCACATGGGCCCGTATGACCCTAGTTGTTTTTGCGTCCTAAAGCAAAACTAACGAACAAAGTTGTTGCGCAAGGGTCTCAGTGCGGCAGGAAATACACTGAAGAGACAAAGAAACTGGTGCACTTGTCTAATATCGTGTAGCACCCCCACGAGAACGCAGAAGAGCCGCAACACGACGTGGCATGGACTCGACTAATGTTTGAAGTAGTGTTGTAGGGAATTGTCTCCATGAATCCTGCACGGCTGTCCATAAATCCGCAACAGTACGAGGGGGTGGACATCTCTTCTGAACAGCACGTTCCAAGGCATCCCAGATATGGTCCATAATGTTCATATAAGGGAACTTTGGTGGCCTATGGAAGTGTTTAAACTCATCAGAGTGTTCCTGGAGCCACTCTGTAGCGATTCTGGACTTGTAGATTGTCGCATTGTCCTGTTGGAATTGGCCAAGTCCGTCGAATGCACAGTGGTCATGAATGGATGCAGGTGATCAGACAGGATACTTACGTATGTGTCACCTGTCAGAGTCGTATCTAGACGTATCAGGGGCCCATATCAATCCAACTGCACACCACCCACACCAACTTGAACAGGCTCCTGCTGACATACAGGATCCATGGATTCATGACGTTGTCTCCATACCCGCACACGTCCATCCACTAGATACAATTTGAAACGAAACTCGTCCGACCAGGCAACATGTTTCCAGTCATCAATAGTCGTTGCCGACGGGCCCAAGCAAGGCGTAGAGCTTAGTGTCGTGCAGTCATTAAGATTACACGAGTGGGCCTTCGACGCCAAACACCTATATTGATGATGTTTCGTTGAATGGTTCGCACGCTGACATTTATTGATGACCCAGCATTGAAATCTGCAGCAAGTTACGGAAGGGTTGCACTTCTGTTACGTTGAACGATTCTCTTCAGTCGTCGTTGGTCCCGTTCTTGCAAGATCTTTTTCGGCTGCAGCGATGTCAGAGATTTGATGTTTTGAAACGTCCCCTTAGAAAAATTAATGAATTACTGTGCTGATAAACCTCTTACTCATTTGATTTTCAAACAGCTGAGCAAAACTGAACGTACTCAGACATTTCTCTCTTTATTTATTCTGATCATCACTAAACTGACACACAATATTTTTTTAGCGCAACGCAATCTAACTTTCAATAATCCCTACAAAAGAATGGTCCTGACTGACAATAACCTATACCTTTCATGAATCACTTACCTCACAAAAATCTTCGTTACTCGAACTACTGCAATACAGTGAGCGCCAATACTGCCACCTAAATACAAAATTCTAACTACTGAAGGCACTAACTACTGATAGGCATAGTTAGCAAATGGTCGATTTTGATAGAGAACAAACAATGTATTTACCTTAATAGCGGTTCAAAAGTCATTATATATATATATATATATATATATATATATATATATATATATATATATATATCAGTTCATGACATTCAGTCTAGCAAATTTACTGTCTCTGATGGACACGTCCTGATCATCCGCTCTCAAAACTCCGCCATCTCTCTCCCCACATCCACCACTGCTGGCGACTCACCTCCAACTGCACAAAGCTACGCGCTGTTCACATCCAGCTGCCCAACACTAAAATAGCGACTATTCCAACAATGCCAACCAGCCACAGACTTCACACAGCACAGTCAGTGATTTTCATATAGAGCGCTACGTGGCGATACCAACATATAAACCTAAGCAGCCTACTTACAGTTTTACCGGATGCCTGATATTCGCGGTACACTCGTGAAATGGTTGTACGGGAAAATCTCCACTTCATCGATACCTCGGAGATGCTGTGTCCCATCGCTCGTGCGCCGACTGTAACACCACGTTCAAAGTCACGTAAACCTTGATAAGCTGCCATTTTACCAGCAGTAACCGATTTATCAGCTGCTTCAGATAGTTGTTGTCTTAGCAGCGACGTACTTTTCCTGTTTACATATCTCTGTATTTAAATACGCATGCCTATATCAGTTTCTTTGGTACTTTAGTGTATATAGTGAGCTTTATAGTATCAGTGTCGTTAGGTGAACGTAATGTAAAATATGTACCTTGTTAGGCCGAAGTAACGGTCTCAAAGTCCTAAACTTACACGATAAATAAATCAACAGATAAAATAACATTAAATAAATACTAGCTAACAGCAAACAGTGGGTTAGCAGTAGACTCTTCGAATAGGAATCAAAGGCATCTTAAATCTCGGGTGTGAACGAAGCCGTTGCTCGAATTTTCAATAAAAACTGCCAGCTGTGGCAGCCAAAGCCTTCCGGCGTAAGTAGTCTTTGTGGTTCTGCGAACGGCGTCGTCAAAGAAGGCGAAGGAGAGGGCACATGTCTGGAGCACCCGGTTGCCTCTGGGATGGCAAACTCTGTAGAAAGCGCAAGAATCAGGAGAGATCACCGACATGAAGATGCAGAAGGCAGTTGCTACCATCCCCAGGCCGTGTACCCTGTAAGTGAAAAAAAGGTAATGATGGTCTCTCCAGTGACAAAAGATTCCAGACTAGTCCAGGATTCGGATCTCCAGGAGCGAAATACACGTCAGAGCATGGAATGTCAGAGTCCGAATACTGAAGCGAACATAGAAAATCTGAAAAGCGAAATGCAAAGGCTCATTCAAGGTATGGTGGGAGTTTAATGAAATGAAAAAAGAGAGAAATATCCCTATTTCGTACGACGAATATAGGGTGAAGTCAACAGAAACAGAAAATCGTGTAAACGGAGTATGATACGTTATAAATAAGATAGAATAATTAAAGGCCCGGTAACGTGTCATAGCTCGGAGCGTGGGATGTCAGAAGTCCTAATATTGCAGGGAAGCTATAAAATCTGGAAACTGAAATCAAAAGGGTTAAATGAAATGACAGAAAGATAAATATATTGTGTAAGATGAATGTTTACAAGCACGGAAACATTCCGGTCTTATGACTGTGGTGTAGCGTTTTCGTTTTGTGTCTGTTATTATATTTACTTCGTGCCTAATACGAGCTGGAAGAAAGATTAACAGTACACTTTAAGGTGCACTGAATGCGGACACTTGAAAGTGGGATTATTACAAAAATACGGCAATCACACTAATAACAGAGAGTTGTAAAATGGAGACTAGTGAGAAAATCTATCTAAAATTATAGAAATTATCAAAAGTAATAACAAAACGAAGGTAAATCTCTTTTGATACTTCTATCGAGTGAACCAGAACAGGCTATCATCGTAAATACTTGCACATTTCTGAATAAAAAGAAATCAACAGTTGTATGAATTCCAAAAATAACAAGACGGGCAAAAGAGAAAGAAAATAATTGAATAGGGAATATAAGAACTAATCTTTCTTAACAAAACAGTTTGTCCAGATCTCATATTATGTTTCTTTTTCTGATAACCGGTTTCTCATATAAACAACATTTTTAGACCAGTATGTATCTCTGAAATGAAGAAAGCAGAAATAGTACAGCTGTTCATCTTATACGGCATTAAACAAACATAACAGTTACAAAATATAAATAAAACTTGTATATATTCACTGATGGCCCGTGGGTCGATGCACAGCTCTCTCAGGGATGCCAGGAGCTACAAAGAGCTTCCTTGATCTAGGATGGTTGTTTTTGTTAAAATACAATAAAAGATAGCTGTTGTTCCAGTTATCACTTAAATAATTATTAATCTATTCCATGAATGAAATACTAAGTCCAGAAGGCTTTCAGCTAAAAAAAAGAAAAGAAAAGTGTAGATGGAAGATATTAAGAAAATGTTTTGAGAAGAAGAGAAAACAGTGGGAAAATAGGAAACAACGAAGAAGAGAAGTTGAATTGCAAAATCATTTAGACGAAATACTTGTATGGTGCGAAAAGTGGCAGTTGTCTCAGTATAAGGAAAAATGTGAGGTCATCCATATGAGTATGATGGTCACAAAAAATTTAAAGGCTACTACGAAAAATTTAGTTGGAATGATTACGTAGACAGGGGAGGGTGGGGAGGCAAACCAGAGATTGCGTTTCATTCCCAGAATACTTACAAGATGCAACAGGTCTATAAAAGAGAGTTCCTACACTACGCTTGTCCGTCCCCTGTTAGATTATTATTGTTGCGCGGTGTGGTAGCCTTGCCATATAGGACTGACAGAGGGTATCGAAAAAGTTCAAAGAAGAGAAGCTCGTTTTCTATTATCACGAGTAGGAAAGCGATTGTCACCGATATAATAAGCAAATTTGGGTGGCAGTTGCCGCGCGGGATTAGCCGAGTGGTATGGGGCGCTGCAGTCATGGACTGTGCGGCTGGTGCCGGGGGAGGTTCGAGTCCTCCCTCTGGCATGGGTGTGTGTGTTTGTCCTTAGGATAGTTTAGGTTAAGTAGTGTAAGCTTAGGGACTGATGACCTTGGCAGTAAAGTCCCTTAAGATTTCGCACATATTTGAACATGTTTTGGTAGCAGTCATTTAAACAAAGGCAGTTTTGGTTTTGGTGAGACCTTCTCTTAACGTGAAAATATTTTACTGGCGCCATCCTATATGTGGAGAAATGATCATCATAATAACATAAGAGAAATCAGAGTTCGTACAGAAAGATTTAAGTGTTCGTTTTTCCCACGCACTGTTAGTGAGTGGAACGGTAGAGAAATACTCTGAAGGCTGTTCGAAAAACTTTCTGGCAGGCTCTTAAGCGTTAATTTGCAGAGTACTCATCCAAATGTAGGTGTCACGTAAATGAAGTTCTTGCGTAATCCCGTTGCCCAATTCTAAGATAAGACGATGGATAATTTAATTGCGTATTTTTTTTTTTGCTTTACATTCTCAATCAGAGCAATATTCAAAAACTAATATACACTACTGGCCATTAAAATTGCTACACCACGAAGATGACGTGCTACAGACGCGAAATTTAACCAACAGGAAGAAGATGCCGTGATATGCAAATGATTAGCTTTTCAGAGCATTCACACAAGGTTGGCGGCGGTAGCGACACCTACAACGTGCTGACATGAGGAAAGTTTCCAACCGATTTCTCATATACAAACAGCAGTTGACCGGCGTTGCCTGGTGAAACGTTATTGTGATGCCTCGTGTAGGGAGGAGAAATGCGTACCATCACGTTTACGACTTTGATAAAGGTCGGATTGTAGCCTATCGCGATTGTGGTTTATCGTATCGCCACATTGCTGCTCGCGTTGGTAGAGATCCAATGGCTGTTAGCAGAATATGGAATCGGTGGGTTCAGGAGGGTAATACGGAAGGCCGTGCTGGATCTCAACAGCCTCGTATCACTAGCAGTCGAGATGACAGGCATCTTATCCGCATGGCTGTAACGGATCGTGCAGCCACGTCTCGACCCCTGAGTCAACAGATTGAGACGTCTGCAAGACAACAACCATCTGCACGAACAGTTCGACGACGTTTGCGGCAGCATGAACTATCAGCTCGGAGACCATGGTTGCGGTTACAGGAGCGCCTGCGATGGTGTACTTAACGACGAACGTGGGTACACGAATGGCAAAACGTAATTTTTTCGGATGAATCCAGGTTCTGTTTACACTATCATGATGGTCGCATCCGTGTTTGGTGACATCGCTGTGAACGCACATTGGAAGGGTGTATTCGTCACCGCCATACTGGCAAATCACCGCCCGTGATGGTATGGGGTGCCATTAATTACACGTCTCGGTCACCTGTTGTTCGCATTGACGGCACTTTGAACAGTGGACGTTACATTCCAGATGGGTCACGACCCGTGGCTCTACCCTTCATTCGATCACTGCGAAACCCTACATTTCAGCAGGATAATGCAAGACCGCATGTTGCAGGTGATGTACGGGCCTTTCTTGATACAGGAATTGTTCGATTGCTGCCCTGGCCAGCACATTCACCAGATCTTCCACAAACTGAAAATGTCTGGCCAATGGTGGCCGAGCAACTGGCTCGTCACAATACGCCAGTCACTACTCTTGATGAACTGTGGTATCGTGTTGAAGTTGCATGCGCAGCTGTACCTGTACACGCCATCCAAGCTCTGTTTGACTCAATGCCCAGGCTATCAAGGCCGTTATTACGGCCAGAGATGGTTCTTCTAGGTACTGGTTTCTCAGGATCTATGCACCCAAATTGCGTGAATATGTAATCACATGTCAGTTCTAGTATAATATATTTGTCCAATGAATACCCGTTTATCATCTGCATTTCTCCTTGGTGTGGCAATTTCAATGGCCAGTAGCGTACCAAAGGAAACGATAGTTTTTTGGTACAGAGGTGGAATAATAATCTGACTGCTTCAAAGCCAGTAATCATGAAAATACATAAAGAATCAGTTGGATACGAAATCCTGTTCGCAGCATGACAATAGCCTCGTCAGTGCTGAAGGAAATTACGAAAGAAAGAAGCTGTGCGATTCTACCGAGTTTCATTGTTTGAATTTTGCTTTGATTCTGAAGCTCGCCGCGATCGCCCACGGTGGACGCAGTGACAAAGAGGAGCAGATATCCGGCGGCCTGCCTCCCAGAGTCCTGATCACCGGTGTCTGCAGAGGCCCTCAGCGCGCGCCCTCCTGGGCCCTGACGACGCGGCCGTCGCCTGGCCCTGTAATCTGGCGCCCCTCACAAAAGCGCTCCCACTGCCGACTTGTTATTAGGCGGCCGGTGGTGGCCATTGTTCTGGAGCAGCGCTCATTACGGCTATCCGCCACAATGAGGCGTCAAGGCAGCGCCGCCGCACTGCATAAATAGTTGTCCGCGGTAGCGCAGATACGTGTCTACGCTCACGCCGGTTACTGGCGCTCGACTTTAATTGACACATCTCTGTCAGTAGTGGCTGCGAGTGGTTTCGTGCAGTGCAGTGGCGTAATCCGGGCCACCTGGTTCAATATCAGCAGTCGGTCCGTCCGTCTGCGCCACTGTGCACACAGTGTGATAAAGTTGACGGCGCACGTACCCTCGTTACAGTCCAGCCGTCAGGAATAGAGGGCCGCCATTTCAAGTAACGAATTCCTACATCTCTGTCGAGTTCCCACGACTCTGTTAAAGCTTTCGCTTGTAGCACGTGTCTAGTGAAATGGCACGTCGCAGATTATATCTTCAGACGACTGAGAGCGTCCGGATCAAATATTATATTGTGTAAGGTCCTTGGCTGAGAGCCTTACGGTTGCATAATGATGAGGCCTGAAGTATAGTGGTGAGAGCCAGCTGCCGCTAATGCCACAGCATTAGCAGGATACACTACTTGCCATTAAAACTGCTACGCCAAGAAGAAATGTAGATGATAAACGGGTATTCATTGGAAGAAATATATTATACTAGAATTGACATGTGATTACATTTACAGGCAGTTTGGGTGCATAGACCCTGAGAAATCAGTACCCAAAACAACCACCTCTGGCCGTAATAACGACCTTGATAAGCCTGGGCATTGAATCAAACAGAGCTTGGATGGCGTGTACAGGTACACCTGCCCATGCAGCCTCAACACAATACCACAGTTCATCAAGAGTAGTGACTGGCGTATTGCGACGAGCCAGTTGCTCGGCCACCACCGACCAGACGTTTTCAATTGGTGAGAGATCTGGAGAATGTGCTGGCCAGGGCAGCAGCCGAATATTTTCTGTATCCAGAAAGGCCCGAACAGGACCTGTAACATGCGGTCGTGCATTACCCTGCTGAAATGTAGGGTTTCGCAGGGATCGAATGAAGGGTAGAGCCACGGGTCGTAACATATCTGAAATGTAACGTCCATTGTTCAAAGTGCCGTCAATGCGAGCAAGAGGTGACCTAGACGTGTAACCAATGGCACCCCATACCATCACGCTGGGTGATACGCCAGTATGGCGATGACGAATACACGCTTCAAATGTGCGTTCACCGCGATGTCGCCAAACACGGATGCGACCATCATGATTCTGTCAACTGAACCTGGATTCATCCGAAAAAATGACGTTTTTCCATTCGTGCACCCAGGTTCGTCGTTGAGTACACCATTATAGGCGCTCCTGTCTGTGATGCAGCGTCAAGGGTAACCGCAGCCATGGTCTCCGAGCCGATAGTCCATGCTGCTGAAACGTCTTCGAACTGTTCGTGCAGATGGTTGTTGTCTTGCAAACGTCCCCATCTGTTGACACAGGGATTGAGACGTGGCTGCACTATCCGTTACAGCCATGCTGATAAGACGCCTGTCATCTCGACTGCAGGTGATACGAGGCCGTTGGGATCCAGCACGGCATTCCGTATTACCCTCCTGAACCCACCGATTCCATATTTTGCTAACAGTCTTAGGACTTCGACCAACGCATGGACTCTCTTCCTTTCCTCCGTCTAATTTGTTCCTGCTATCTACAGAGCTTCCATCTGTCAACTTTCTGCTTAAATACCTTTCTGTCGAAAATATCTGAATAATTTATCTGATCTTTTTGTAGGTTCTTCTTGACCTCTTGTATCCAAGGTATAGTTTTAAGTCCTTCTATGCATTTAAGAATTTTGTGCGTAAGTCTTGTTTTGGGAAGCCTATAGACATGCCCATAAAATTTTAATCGCCATTTTCTAATGTCTGCTGTAAGGTTGGACATTTTCTCAGTTGTTTGACGCGTATAGTTTATAGCCCTCTTCTGTTTCCTTTGGCCCTAGTATCTTTTTGATGATTTTACATTCTTCCTTTAAAAAGTTTTCTAGGTCACCTGTTCATGTGCGCTGTCAGGGTTTCACTGGCATACAGGGCTTCAGGTTTTAATAATGTATTACAGTGTCTAATTTTAGTGTTTGTGGACAAGAATTTTTTATTGTACACCTCGTCGGTTCTTCTATAAGCTCTCTTTACTTTTTGGAGGGGAATGTTTTGTGCTATTTTCTCTCGCCCCGTAGGTTCAACGACTTGTAAGTATGTAAAACATGGTACTCTATTGATATGACAGTATTTTGTTGTCAAGTTTTGGGTGTCAGTTTTGTGGCGATGAACCCAGACTTTAGGAAAGATATTTGCAGACGAACTTTCTCTGCACGTTATTTAAGGGTTTCAACCTGTTCAATAACCGTTATCTCATTATCCGCTACTAAGGCTAAGCATTCAGCAAAAGCTAAACATGAAATTCTTGTATCATCCTTGACTCGCCCCATCTGTATGGGTTTCCAGAAGTTTTTATTCTTCAATTCCTTTTCCCTTCGCGGATGTCCTTGTCCAGCACAGCGTTGAATAGGAGAGGAGACAGACCATCACCTTGTAGGACGCCGATTTTGATCAGGAAGGGCTCGGATGTTTCACCCATGAATTTCTCCTTGGAGATAGTATCGATCAATGTTTCTTTGATGAGGTTAATAGTTTTTGGACTAGCCCTTGTTCTTCAAGGATATCAAAAAATGCTTGTCGGCCAAGTGAGTTATTTGCCTTTTTAAAGTCAACAAACTTGCAAATGAAACTTCCTGACAGATTAAAACTGTGTGCTGGAACGAGACTCGAACTCGAGACCTTTGCCTTTCGCGGGCAAGTGCTCTACAAACTGAGCTACCCAAGCACGACTCACGCTCAGTCCTCACAGCTTTACTTCTGTCAGTACCTCGTCTCCTACTTTCCAAACTTTACAGAAACTCTCCTGCGAACCTTGCAGAACTAGCACTCCTGAAAGAAAGGATATTGCGGAGACATGGCTTAGCCACAGCCTGGGGGATGTTTCCAGAATGAGACTTTCACTCTGCAGCGGAGTGTGCGCTGATGTTTCCTGACAGATTAAAACTGTGTGCCGGACCGAGACTGGAACTCGGGACCTTTGCTTGTGTAAAGTTTGGAAAGTAGGAGACGAGGTACTGGCAGAAGTAAAGCTGTGAGGACGGGGCGTGAGTCGTGCTTGGGTAGCTCAGTTGGTAGAGCACTTGCTCGCGAAAGGCAAAGGTCCCGAGTTCGAGTCTCGGTCCGGCATGCAGTTCTAATCTGTCAGAAAGTTTCATATCAGCACACACTCCGCTGCAGAGTGAAAATCTCATTCTGGAAACTTGCAAATTATTGGGCTGTTTCTGATTGCTTTGTATTTTAGCACGGTCCTTACACTGAAAAATTGTTCAAGTAATTCAGTCCTCAGTTGCTGAGCTCAGCAACCGTTAACATGAATGAATTAATGAAACTGGTGCTGTTGAATGTGTACCTGTTGAGAAGGAAGAGGAAAATGTCCGCAATGCAGGACCAGATACCAGCTGTGCGGTGGAAGCAGAGGTAGGCTGCGGTGTGCTGAACGCCCCCCCCCCTCCTCCCCCCCTCCCCCCCACCAATCCCCACCACACACACACTGCTAGAGGACGCGTTGCCGCCGCGGTTTTCCAGAGTGCCACGGCTGCAAGCGCCGCTCTAGCTCCTCCACCTGCATCGATCGTTGAGACGGGACACGAGGCCTCCGTGCGGGCGCGGAAGAGAAGCGCCGCTACGCGACACCTGCTGTTCGCACAGCGCCGAGCCGAAGTCGCCGCCCACCGTGCTTCTACGTCGCTCTCGCACTGTTAAGCCTGTCGCACGCGAGGGGTGTAAAACTTAAAAACTCTCTCTCATTTGCCGATCTGGAGCGTGTGTGGCTATGCTGAAGCAAGTCCTGCTCGCTAACGGTGCAACATTGGTAGCACCTTCTGGAGACGGCCTTCAAAGAATTGTGAATAAGTTTGCTACTGCGTGCGAGCTCTCGTCTACGTCTGCGAATGACTGTTATTATTGCGCAAGGACACACAGATTTGCCTGCCATATCTGCCTCTTGAAATGCACAACGTCTGCTACCGCGGATCGCTACTGTCAGAAGATTCTCTGGATAATAAGAGATGGTGTTGGTGGTAAGTTCCCACGGGACCAAACTGCTGAGGTCATCCATCCCAAGGCTTCCACACTACTCAATCTAACTTACGCTAAGGACAACACACACGCCCAAGCCCGAGGGAGAACTCAACCTCCGACGGGACGAGCCCCGCGAAACAAGTCAAGCCGCCCAAGACAGCGCGGCTACCCTGCGCGGCAATCACACTCATGGCCATTAAAATCTCTACACCACGAAGATGACGTGCTACAGACGCGAAATCTAACCGACAGGAAGAAGACGATGTGATATGCAAATGATTAGCTTCTCAGAGCATTCACACAAGGTTGGCGCCGGTGGCGACACATACAACGTGCTGACATGAGGAAAGTTTCCAAACGATTTCTCATACACAAACAGCAGTTGACCGGCGTTGCCTGGTGAAACGTTGTTGTCATGCCTCATGTAAGGAGAAGAAATGCGTACCATCACGTTTCCGACTTCGATAAAAGTCGGATTGCAGCCTATCGCGATTAGGGCTTATCGTATCGCGACATAGCTGCTCGCGTTGGTCGAGATCCAATGACTGTTAGCAGCACATGGAGTCGGTGGCTTCAGGAGGGTAATACGGAACGCCGTGCTGGATCCCAACGGCCTCGTATTACTAGCAGTCGAGATGACAGGCACCTTATCCGCATGGCTGTAACGGATCGTGCGGCCACGTCTCGATCCCTGAGTCAACAGATGGGGACGTTTGCAAGACAACAACCATCTGCACGAATAATTCGACGACGTTTGCAGCAGCATGGACTATCGGCTAGGAGACCGTGGCTGCGGTTACCCTTGACGCTGCATCTCAGACAGGAGCGCCAGTTATGGTGTACTCAACGACGAATCTGGGTACACGAATGGCAAACCAGGTTCTGTTTACAGCATCATGATGGTCGCATCCGAGTTTGGCGACATCGCGGTGAACGCACATTGGAAGCGTGTATTCGTCATTGCCATAGTGGCGTATCACCCGGCCTGACGTTGTGGGGTGCCATTGGTTACATGTCTCTGTCAGCTCTTGTTCGCATTGATGGCACTTTGAACAGCGTACCTTACATTTCAGATGTGTTACGACCCGTGGCTCTACCCTTCATTCGATCCCTGCGAAACCCTACATTTCAGCAGGATAATGCACGACCGCATGTTGCAGGTCCTGTACGGGCCTTTCTGGATACAGAAAATGTTCGACTGCATCCCTGGCCAGCACGTTCTCCAGATCCCTCACCAATTGAAAACTTCTGGTCAATGGTGGCCGAGCAACTGGCTCGTCACAATACGCCAGTCACTACTCTTGATGAACTGTGGTATCGTGTTGAAACTGCATGGGCAGCTGTGCCTGTACAAGCCATCCAAGCTCTGTTTGACTCAATGCCCAGGCGTATCAAGGCCGTTATTAGGGCCAGAGGTGGTTGTTCTGGGTAATGATTTCTCAGGATCTATGCACCCAAATTGTCTGAAATTGTAATTACATGTCAGTTCTAGTATAATATATTTGTCCAATGAATACCTTTTTATCATCTGCATTTCTTCTTGGAGTAGCAATTTTAATTGCCAGTAGTGTAGTAAGATAAACGTAGGATCTGGCAAAGTAGCCAACACTTTGCACAAGAGTATGGGACAAAAACACTTTGCAGTGACCACAAAAATTCATTTGCGGTGTTTACGAAATGCCTCAAGGAACGTCGGCTACGGGCGTAGGCAGCTTATTTGCATGGACCACTCCCATGCTTCACGACGCACACTGTTTAGTGAGAGTACCTGCCGAAAGACCTGCGATTTACGGTATGAGTACGATTAATATAAGGCAAAGGGAGCACCTGGCCAAAGAGTACAGCAGATGGAGGCAACAAGATCCACAGTGGAGCTCGGCTCAACACAGTCATTGTGAAAGGACCACTTACATATTCCTCTTTCGGGGTGTTATACACTTGCCAGACATTTGATCACCAAGTGGGCTGTCGCATGGGACTCATATTGGGCTGTTTCTGATTGCTCTGTATTTTAGCACGGTCTTTACACTGAAAAATTGTTCAAGTAATTCAGTTCTCAGTTGCTGAGCTCAGCAACCGTTAACATGAATTACTTAATGAAACTGGTGGTGTTGAATGTGCATTAGGCTACATGATACTGCCGCAGTCCTTCATTAGGAAGCATAGGCCCATCATTCATCATCTGAGGCACTTAACAGGCTTCTTCAATTTGTAATAGGTGTGAGGACTCCGAACAGATGTTTACTGCAGAAGAAGGGGTATACAACATGGCGTAAATAGAAGGGGGTTCAGTAAGTAATACTACACATATTTGTTTCTCAGTTAGTTTCGGTTGAAAAAATGCATAATTTGTCGTGCGATATTGTGGAATATTACCATGTCTGCCCGTTACTGTTTCATAAATTTCCGATAGGTGACAGCGCTATAAGTAGCCTTCAGAATGGCGTATGGAACGGAGGAGCGATCCAAGCAGAGATCTGTGACTGAGTCTCTTTTAGCGGAAAACCACAGCAACCCAGATATTCGTAGGCCTCTGCTGAATGTCTATAGATACCTGGCAGTGAACAAAGCACAGTGAGTCGTTGGGAAACACGTCTGTCATCATCGCAACAAGGTGGCACACAGCTGTGACTCCGAACGTGTGGACAGCCTCATTCCAGTGGCTGACGGATTACAATCAGACACCTCGCTGCACAACTGGACATCTCTGGTGGTAATACTGACACACTCATTAACTACACATCTCTAGTGGTAGTACTGACACACTCATCCACCAGTTGCAGTATTCAGACGTGTGTGGTATTCGGTAACACCCCAATGGGAGTCATAGCAACAGAACTTGATTTTCTTCGTGGGACGCTGATCTGGCGCACTCAGTGTTGCGTGTCCTCTAGGCCACAACTGCATCAGCTCTGTACTTCGAGCGCCCTCTGCCGGCGCAATACAACGACTGGCCCCCTCGGACTCGGAGCCGCGTGTTCAAGTGACGCTATGCAGAAGGCGCCTAGCCGCTGCTCCAACTCAGATGTTCGTGTTACAATAGCTGGACTCAGTTTTCGCTGATTATTTGTAATGAGAAATACAAGTGAATCTTCGATTTACTTAGAGTCACTTGCTCCTAATTACTTCTCCTCCTGTCCAGTTTTCCTGCGACGACAGTTGCAGTCCATTTTTTCTTACAACTGTGTACCAAGTCTGGGTTCCTCGTCGCCTAACAGAAGACCATGAAGAGCAATGAAGGACAATCTATGCAGAACTGCGTTTGCATAACGAGGCTGATCGCAACCATTTTTTGTCGATCATCGTCACAGGTGGTGGAACATGACCATTACTTCGAACTGAAAACAAAACAGTAGTCCACGGAGTGGCACCTAACTGCCTCTGAAGGATAAGTTCAAAGCCACACCCTAAGTCCGTAAAGTTATGGGAATGGTCTACTGGGACTCTGAAGGGTTATTCTGTTTGAGGTCCTCCCTCGTAGTACAACGATCAACTCTCAAGAGCATTGTGCTACCCTCAGTACATCGAAGAAACGATTTCAACGTGTTCGTCGCCACAAGAATATAAACGAACTTCTCCATCACAACACAAGCCTTCATACAAGCCTACGCACCTGAGAGGCGCTCTCATTACTTCATTGGACTGTTCTTCCTCATCCGCACTGCAGCCCAGAGTTCGAGCTTTCCGGTCACAATCTGTTTGGCTTAATGAAGGGTGCAATCAGCGGGAAGCAGTACCTGGATGGTGAGGAGGTTATTGATGCAACAAGAAGCTGTATCGGACGTCGAGCAATATAGTGGTACCTAAGAACATAGAGGAGCTTCGAGTATGGTGGCGTAAGACCGCCGCATTGAACGACGATTATGTTGAAAAATAGGGTTTTGTAGCTAAAAGAGTGGGGAATGATATGGTGTATAGGAATCCTGAATAAAGTTAACCTCCTTTCAGAAAAAAGTCTTGCATTACTTACTGGACATCCCTCATAGTATGTGAATGATGGGTAAAAAAGACACAATTTCGTCATCTTCTACGTAAAAACGATGTTTTGGCTTCAAAAATCAGTTTAAAATGGAACGATTTCCTTTCTAAGCATTTCATTATTCTAACGAGAAAACGTGAAAATTATTATGTAAGATAGGAATTACATATACAGAGCCAAACAAAATTCAAGCACTGTCATGTGATTCCTTACCTATTAACTGGGCAAAAACGTCTGTAACAAAATTTCAACCCCTTGTGTATGTCCGGTAGGAGAAAGTAGTTACAAGGCTCTTTGGCAACATTGTACTCACATGTACATGTGACTCAGTACCGTGTAACTTCGATGTCCAATCAGTGTAGTGGATAAATTACAGGCAATTTGGCGCTAAAAAATTCTTTTTTATTTTCCCTTTTTAGGCTGCTTGATATGGTATCTGACTCCTTACTGTCATACAGCAATGGCAGCAGTTATTCCACAAAACACGTGCATTTATTTAACGGCAGCACCGAAGTTATAGCATAGTTGTTTTTAAGGTTTTCTTTTGAAGGCCTTTTTTGCAGTTAAAAGTTTACTCTGACCCCTCCCCCCAACCTGATATAGGATTCCACCCCGCCCCCCTTCCCTCCGTGGCTGCTCTGCTTATTTATGTTAAGTAGTTCTCCTGCGACCATGTCAGTCACATTCGACCTAATCTCCCGTACGCTCTCCTGCCAGTGGTTCTATCCCTTAGTAGCAACTACCATGCTTACCATTTTCTCGTCCATCACACTTCTTAGGACATAATGCCATCAATAGGTCTAGCAAGCCGAATCATACGTAGTTACCTAACTCTCTACTCTGCAGACTAATGTGAAAAAACTTGTAACGTTCTTCCATACTATTCTTTTAACTGCGGATGTAGCTATGCCGCAAATAGTGCAGAACGGTATGGTACTGCGAATCGCTAAATCTGTGGAGATGCAAGGAGGACTGTTTGAGTACCTAATCTGAAGTATATGCACGTTCTGTGAAAGACATGGTCTCACTGGTAGTGTATTTAAAATATTACAACTCCGCTCTTGCTCGTGACGTCAAATAGGAAAGTAGTACAGCCTTCAGCTGATAGGAAGCAACCTCTAACAAGGTGCTTAGTTCCAGTATGGTCTATGTGATGCCTCTATAGCTCCCTGTTTGTAATTATATTCCTCCTGACTATGAAGACTCCTGTGCCACCAGTTAAGTATAAAATATTATTTTTTTACCAACGACTTCTAACTGTTTTAGTCGTTGTAGACCCAGACCATGCAGCCAGCTCCTTATCGACTTCACTGACAAACCTGCTGTACATGCAAAGAAGAGATTTGTATGTTTCTATTTTGCGTTGGCCACCAGTCATTCACAATGGCGGCGATTCGTTCGTCGTCTTCATAACATTAGCTAAGCCAGCAGGCTGCGCCGTTGTATTCGACATGGCCCCAGGGATTGCAGGGCGAGAGAGCTGGAATTCTAAAAAGACTTAATAATTAAACGAGGTACTGGAGTCACAAAACCTGAACTGTGGAGCACTTGAAGAAACTCATTTGGCCGGACGAGACTTCTTTGACACTGTTTCTAACTTAGTGTCGAGTTCGGCCGGCCGGTGTCGACAGAGCGGTTCTAGGCGCCTCGGCCTGGAATCGCGCGACGGCTACGGTCGCAGTTTCGAGTCCTACCTCGTGCATGGATATGTGTGATGTCCTTAGGTTAGTTAGGTTTAAGTAGTTCTAAGCTCTAGGGGACTGATGACCTCAGATGTTAAGTCCCATAGTGCTCAGAGCCATTTGAACCAGCCATTTGAACCATTTTTACTGTCGAGTTTGCGTCCCAAGAGTGAAATATGACAGTGATCTGGCGATGATTTTGGTAGCCATGTTGTAGTAAGGCCCTGGCCCCATGGTTACTCTGGAGCGTCACATTACTGACAAGGATTACGTGACCATTTTGGATAATCAGGTCCATTGCATGGTACAATGGTCGTTGCCAAATGGTGATGCTGTGTTCGAAGATGACAGGTTTCTGTTCACACAATTGGCATCGTCCAGGACTGGTTTTGTGAGCAGGAGGATGTACCGTCCCGTCTGCCCTGGCCATCGCAGTCACCAGCTCTCAGTATTGTTGAGCCTTTGAAGGGAAGTGTGCGTGATCGCTACACACTTCAAGCATTGTTACCTGAACTTGAAAGTACTTTGCAGCGAGAATGGCATAAGATTCCCTTGAAAATCATACAGGACCTGTGCTTACCCACTCCGATTCGACTGGAAGCTATTTTGAATGCTAGCTCGTTTCCTACACCATACTGCGCACGGTAGTGTATTTATGGTGTAACCATATTTCTATCCACCGCCTGTACGTGTACAACTCCTCGAAGTACACTACTCAAAAAGTTTTGCATCACTGTAACGACTTACATAGTTTTTTTCCTCCATCTTCATTTGATTACTTGAAGTCGCCACGTACAGTCGTGCGTACTATGGAACTGTCTGTTCTCCGCAAGCTTCATTACGATCTGTAGCGTAGGATGTCTCTGCTACGACTCGCTTTCCTCCTCATCGGTTTCATTATCGGGCGGTGCATTTGGAGGCTGACTGTCTATAAATTATCTGAAGAGTTCTAATTTCAGGGATTTCCTGTTCTCTCTGTCATTTCTCGAGACACATTTGGGAGGAAATAATATGTTTCCGATTCTTCTGCGAACGTATGCTCTCAAAACTTTAACAGTGCAACTCTCAGCGATGCACAGTGCTGGTCTTGTAACGTCTGTCGTTGGACTTCGTTCAGGATCTCCGTAACAGCGCTCGCGGTTACTGAATGAGACCCCGTCAGGACGTGCCACTATGCGTTCGATTGTCTGTATCTCGTCTGGTAACCCCACCTGATAAAGGCCCAAGGCTGATGAGCAATAATAAAAAATAGTTCGAATACGTATTTTCTAAGCCACTTCTTTCGTGTACAAGATTCAGAGTGACGACTTCCAGATTTAGGATGCCATTTCGTTGTTTGGTTGGTTGATTTGGTGGGAGGAGACCAAACAGCGAGCTCATCGATCCCATAGAGTTAGGGAAGGATGGATAAGGAAGTCAGCCGTACACTTCCAAAGGACCATCCCGACATTTGCCTGAAGCGGTTGAGGGTAATGACGTAAAACCTAAAGCAGGATGACCGGACGCGGGTTTGGACCGTCGTCCTCCCGTATGCGAGTCCACTGTGCTAGACACTGCGCCACCTCGCTCGGTATCACCTCAGTGATTTCCATAAATCGCTTAAGGTGAATTCCGAGATGGGACCTTTGGGAATTCACGGTAGGTCTCCTCCCCCACCCCCCCCCCCCCACCCCCCCCCCCACCCCCTACTCCACCCCCGCCACGCTGTTCAACACGCCTTGTTACCGTCCGCGCGGCTCCCCCCATAGGAGGTTCGAGTCCTCCCTCGGGCATGGGTGTGGGTGTTGTCCTTAGCGCAAGCTAGTTTAAGTTAGATTCAGTAGTGCGTAAGCTTAGCGATCGATGACCTCAGCAGTTTCGTCCATTGAGAGCTTACCACACAAAAATGTACCCCCCCCCCCCCCCACCACCACCACCACCACCACCATCACCACCATCACCTTCCGCAATCCGCGCTTGTCCTCCGTCTCGTGTAAACTCCTCGTCGACCGAACCTCGGCCCGTGACTTCCTTATTGTTTTGTGACGAAGGTAAATGTAAAGCTGTACTTTCAGGGTAGTTCATTAGAGCGAACTGTGTCTCTATCTGTGAACGGGGCACTACGGCTTGCGTACGCTGTTCAATTTGCAAACCACCAGCAAGGGTCCTTTGCGCACACTGTCACTTTACGGGCAAGAGTGATTATTACCACAGCAAATTAATTCGCATACGAAAACGTCCGCTTACGTGCTTCAAATGTAACGATACTCCTGCACGTCAGAGACGTTTCGAATAATTCCGAGCCGGCTGGAGTGGCCGTGCGGTTCTAGGCGCTACAGTCTGGAGGCGAGCGCCAGCTACGGTCGCAGGTTCTAATCCAGCCTCGGGCATGGATGTGTGTGATGTCCTTAGGTTAGTTAGGTTTAATTAGTTCTAAGTTCTAGGCGACTGATGACCTCAGAAGTTAAGTCGCATAATGCTCAGAGCCATTTGAACCAATAATTCCGAAAGATGGTAGAGCAGTAGTGTACCATCAAAATGGCGTCTGCACGAGACACACATTACACACAACGTGTTGTAACTGAATTCTTTGTTGCGGAAAAAATGGTTCAAATGGCTCTGAGCATATGGGACTCAACTGCTGAGGTCATTAGTCCCCTAGAACTTAGAACTAGTAAAACCTAACTAACCTAAGGACATCACAAACATCCATGCCCGAGGCAGGATTCGAACCTGCGACCGTAGCGGTCTTGCGGTTCCAGACTGCAGCGCCTTTAACCGCACGGCCACTTCGGCCGGCTGTTGCGGAAAAGCAACATCCATAAATGCTTGGTTGCATTTTATGATACTACATAAAAGCAAGTATTCTGGTCCAGACTGTATACGAATTAGGTTTGAAAGTATAGCTCCATACTTAACAATCATCTACAACCGCCCTCCCGACGAAAGATTCGTACCCAAAGACTGGAAAGTTGCACTGGTAACACCAATATCCAAGAGAGGTAGTAGGAGTAATCCACTAAATTACAGGCTCATATCATTAGGATTTTGGAACATACGTTGTGTTCGAACATTATGAACTACCTGGAAGAGAACGGTCTATTGACACACAGTCAACATGGATTTACACAACATCGTTCTTGTGCTACACAATTAGCTGTTTATGCACATGTTGTGCTATTGACGAAGGCTTTCGATTGTTTCTCTATTTCTGAGTTCCAAAAGGTTTTTGACATTGTACCACACAAGCCGCTTACAGTGAAACTGCGTGCTTATCGTCTCACTTTTGTGAGTGGATTCGTGATTTCCTGTCAGACAGGTCACAATGTGTAATAACTGACGGAAAGTCATCGAGTAGAAGCGATTTCCAGCGTTCCCCAAGGTAGTGTTATAGGCCCTTTGATAATGCTGTCGTTTATTGTCTAGTATAATCATAAGAACTACTTAACAAATTGCAAAACAATGTAGAAAAGATATCCATATGGTGCGAAAATTGGCAGGTGACGCTAAACAATGAAGAGTGTGAGGTCATCCACATGAGTGCTAAAAGGAATCCATTAAATTGTGGTTACAAGATAAATAAGTTCAATTTGAAGGCAGTAAATTAAACTAAATACCTAGGAATTACACTTACGAACGATTTAAATTGGAGAGAACACACAGAAAATGTTGTGGGATCGCAAACCAAAGGCTACTTTTTATTAGCAGAAAACTGACAAAATGTAACTTATCTACTAAAGATGTTGCCTGCATAACGCTTCTCCGTCCTCTTTTGGAGTACTGCTCCGCGGTGTGGGATTCTTACCAGGTAGGATTAACGGATTACATCGACAAAGTTCTAAGAAGAGCAGCACGTCTTGTGCGAACATGATTGAGAATTTGGTATGGGCATCATTAAAACAAAGGCGTTTTTCGTTGCGGCGGAATCTTCTCACGAAATTATAATCACTAACATTCTCCTCCGAATGAGAAAATATTTTGTTGATGTCGTATTACGTAGGGAGAAGCGATCATCATAATAAAATACTAGAAATCAGAGCACGCACGGAAAGATTAGGTGTTCGCTTTTTTAGAGCGATTTTCGAGAATGGAACGACAGAGAATTATTGTGAAGGTGGTTATATGAATCCTCTGTCAGGCACTTAAGTGTGATTTGTAGATTATCCATGTAGATGTAGATGCAGATGTAGCCGATAGGAGTACTTTTTCCCGATGGCCAAAGAGAGTTAAAGCGCCAGGAAGTGCAGAATCTGAGCTTCATGACCACCAGCCACGTTCGTGATGTCGTGTCTGCCACCGCTCACGACACAGTAAATCGTGATGACGCCACTCGCTACGCGTGAGAACGGCGCATCACTGCCCGACAGTTTGCTCTGCAGGTCGGTGAGCACTGCAAGTGGGTGCGAAGCGACTGAGACTATTGGATATTCAAAGGTGTGCTCAAGATGAGTTCCACGAAAGCTCACAAAAGATTCAAACGAAAGTCATTTCATTTGAGGCTAATGGAGACGTATTTTTGCCGCGGATCGCTGCGGGTGACGAAACCCAGGTGCGTCGCTTTGAACCGACAGTAAAAAGGAAGTCACTGGAATGACAGCACCTGTAATCTCCGAAAAAGAAGCACTTTGGGGCAGCAGAGTCATCATGAAAGTCTTTTCAGGTAGTGATAGCGTGATTCTCTTGGATGTGTTGCCAAGGAACTCAGCCATTAATTCAGAGGCATAAGTGAAGACTCTGAACAAACTCAAGAACCATTTCCGACTTTCAATAAAAACAACACCAATCGCTGTTGTATAAGTTTATTTCTAGGCAACCAGTTTCGACATTACACTAAGTCATCTTGAGCCTTAAACTGCTCCAATCCAGTAACATTCGTGTTATAAATATAGTAGGTACTGGATTGAAGTAGTTTCGGCATGAAGATGACGTAGTGTAACGTCGAAACTGGTTTCCTAGAAATAAGCCTATACAACGGCGATTGGCATTGTTTTTGGTTCAAATGGCTCTGAGCACTATGGGACTCTTCTGAGGTCATTAGTCCCCTAGAACGTAGAACTAGTTAAACCTAACTAACCTAAGGACATCACACACATCCATGCCCGAGGCAGGATTCGAACTTGCGACCGCAGCGGTCTCGCGGTTCCAGACTGCAGCGCCCAGAACCGCACGGCCACTTCGGCCGGCGGCATTGTTTTTTTTGAACAATGAACAGCCGTAGTCCCATACTCCACTAGAAGATGGAGCTACATTCATTGCATTTCAGACGTATTCGCTTTGACAAGAATCCAAAAGGAATCTTCCTCCAGCATGCCAACACACAACCACACACAAGTCTGAGAACCCGGGAATCCATCGCCAAACTGGATCGGACATCATTGCCTTAGTCGATCCTATAACCCAGATTCGGCACTCTCGTACTTTCGTCTACTTGGCCCACTTAAGGGGACACACTTTGAAGATGAGGTGAGCGTAATTCGTGCAGCGAAAATGTGCCGAAATCATGGCACAGTGCAAAAGCTTTACCAACAGGGAACACAACGCCGACCCAAGACCGTCGGCACACGGACCGTGGATCCGAACGATGAGCGTGCCGAGTTTCTGACGTCATAGCGTGGAACAGCACGTTCGGGAGTCTTTCCGAACGTGCACAGCAATATCTAGCATGTCAGATATTCTGAGCGTGCGTCTGAGCGTTGACCAGTCAGGTGGCACAACGCCACGTACGTCACACGCACGCCATCTCCCTTGAGCACGGAGTTGTGAGGCACCATATTGGCATTTATTTCAAACCTATACGTATATATGCCGTTTGTGAGCACCAGCAAATTGAGAATCACTCGAAAACACGTTGTTAATTGTGTGATTCGTTGCAGTAAAATAATGAGAAACATCATATTCGAGGCAAAAGAATTATTGTAACTTGCGTATTATGAGTCTGTGCCATTTGAAGGGAACAACAAACTGAGGATCTATCAAAAACGCATTGTTCTTCCAACAATTTGTTATAATTAAATTTCAGTTAGTAACATAGCTACGATTACATCGTTTACGAAGTAGCAACATACTAGTATTAGCTGCAGCATCTGGGCTGTCGGTACAGCGTATGCCTGCACGGTAGCTTAGCGTGTTCGGTCAGAGGGTAACGTGCCCTCTGTAATAAAAAAAACTGAGTTAACAGATCAACAACGACCTTAAATGGATGTCTTACGACGTCCGCCCCGAGCAGATGCAACGATCTAAAGCGAACAAAAAAAAAAAAAAGTGTAGTAAATAGCGTGACTGATTCCTGAGTAAACTGAACAAAATGTTGGAGGTTCGCGTCTTCCCCCGTCCAACAATTTTTTCCCTAATATTCGCGTTAATTGCTTCTGATGCTTTATTATTAGTTTAATGCAAGTATATACTATAATATTTGATGTTATTTAAATATAAGTTCACCTTTTTTTGAGCAGTGAGTTTGTTAGATTGGCTTAATCTACAGGACAACTTGCGCTACTTGTATAAAGATATTTTGCTCCTTTTTTACGTTTCGTAATTCACATGTTACAAAGATTCTGCTACAAGGTATGAACAGTGATCAAGTAAGAATGACCTTGGGGTTTTACTGTAATGTGGAAATGATGAAATAATGTTTATCTTATGTGGAGAACTATTGCAAATTTGGATCGCGTGTTTATACTGGAACGTTTGTAATCCTGTGTGCTTATTGATTGGACATGGTACTTTCCTTTTCGTCTTAAAACATGTACATGGATATTGAAGTTTTTATTTGTGTATATTACATATAGAACAACGTGACTAGCATATGGACAATGGAGCAAATGTGCGTTTTAGTAGAGCTGACGTGGGAATTTTACATGCGCCAGTTTAACAGTGTGATCTATAAACATCCCGCAATTGCCGCTGGAGTGCCTTGTGATCGCGTATACCACGTTGGGGCCCACGTACCGTGTGCACAAGTCGCATCGTTCCTGAGCGTTCAGCAGCACGTTGAACTCGGCACGTTCAACGTTGACGTTCGACAGCACGGTACGTGTGCGACGGCTTAAGGCCACAAAACGTGATAGAGACTACTTAGGAAATTAGCACTCTTAAAAGAAACGTTGATTGATGTTGTCACCGGATTTTACCTCTTAAGAAGGAATATGTTAGGAGAAAAGAACTGTGGGGGCATTATTCGTTGCTAACTTGCCAGTAGTCGCCCTTTTTGCAGTCAACGTAGCAGCTCGTGTAACTTCTCCAATAATCCAAAGAGCGATTGCCCCCTTACACAGCGGATGCACTTCATTATTAGTTTCATTTCGAGCTGGAGCGCGCGGAGCGTTTCGGCAGCAGAACCGCGCGCCTCATATAAAGCACTAAGCAGCACAAACGCGCATCCCATACCGAGTTTCCACTTTACGACGCAATAAAACGGGAGTGCCAATCTGCAAGCTCGGCAGAGTAATTTTCCAGGTTTCGTCTACAGCACTGCCGGAAATGGGCAAACACTAAACTGCGACAGCAAAATTAACTTTATAACATGTTCTTGTTTTTCTCACTTGTGAAACGGATAGAGAACGGCTCCACAGCGCTCATATTTACAGCGCTGACGGTTCAATGGTGGCCAAAACGTTTTTGACGTCTCTGTCTGTATCACGTGCCCGTTAAACTCCGGCAGCGCTCTTCCGTGCCTGCTGGAGGATACATAGCAACGCAACAGATTCTGTCGCGTTCTATTCAAGTGGTTAGCGGGGGGAAATAACTGACTACATGGCTCCGTAGACAACCTGACAACTGCCATCTAATTCTCATGATCCTTATCCGATATGCATGGTGGTGGTAGCAGAATTGATGCACAGCGCTCCTCATGATATTGTTCCTCTAAACTTACTCCACAGCATTGGTTAAAAACAGTCTTGGTTGCAATTTTAGATTTTTATTTTTCAACTACGCGTTTCGCCTTATTTAGGCATCTTCAGGTTGATCTTAATTTGGTATTTCTAGGAAATATCAAATCAAGATCAACCTGAAGATGCCTAAATAAGGCGAAACGCGTAGTTGAAAAATAAAAATCTAAAATTGCCACAAAGATTGTTTTTAACCGATATTGTTAAGCACTGGTTTGCTGTATGTCACATATGGATTGGAAGAATTTCTTTACTCGACAGCGTTTCTACTTCCAAATATTCATATGTAATATGCAATGTTAAAAAAAAAGTCTCGGAGCACTCTGGCACAACATCTGAGGTCATCAGTACCCTAGAACTTACAACTACTTAAACCCAGCTAACCTAAGGACATCACACACATCCATGCCCGAGGCAGGATTCTAACCTGTGACCGTAGCGGTCGCGCGGTTCCAGACTGAAGCGCCTAGAACCACTCGGCCACACCGGCCGGTTGTGCAATGTTCCATCGGTACTTCCTACTGAACATACTCACATTAGAAACTGATGTTTCACAGTTACAGTTATTTTATATTTTTTCCTGAACAATTTTTGTTCTTGTCTAATGGACGAATACATAATTTTCCTACTCTCGCTTATCTTCGGAAATTCGGAAATATAGGTTTTTTGCACATTTATCAGATCGTCCTTGTTTGGATAACGCTGCTGCTACGCCGCTGCGACCTGAATTTAAGAATATCCGCTCGTATTTTGTCAGTCCATGTAAATGAAAATAATAGTAAATTCAAGACTCCATCAGCACTGTAACATACGTTAAATATCCATCATTTTAGTTATGTGGTATTGTCATAAACATGTTAAATCGTCTGAAATTCTAAGTACTAGTATAGAAGTTTTCCACCATTGCAGAAGACGAATGTTACGTGGTCAAACGCAGTTAATACGTTGCAAAACTTTATTTCTCTCGTTTCTTTGCCTTTCTCTCATTAATCCTGTCTGAGACCCAGTTTTCTCGTTAAACATAATAACTTGGTCGTTTTGTATCAGGTGAAAAACAGAAGCAGACGTAACGCCTATTACTCTTAGACTATCCTTGAAAATGGAGTTGTAGCTCCGAAACTCGTTGGACAGTGGTCAGAAAATAAAAATCGTGACTGAAGACGGTATATTATTAATTTACTCATCCATTACCTAGAATTTGCAGTCACGGACAACCCGCGACTTAATGTCCGTTTATGACACAACATCCACTCTTCTTAGCTGGAATGTGTAATCTTCAGTCAAGTCTTTGCCTGGTTAGATGCATTCGCTGATGCTGCATGGACTGTCTGTTCAACCTTAAGTTGTATAATGATGATCCACAAAGCCGAAAGCCACATCGCAACAAAATGTAATGTAAATATTATTGTGGTGTTCCAGTTTTTAAATCACATTTAAGTACCAATGCCGTCTCTCCTAATAACGAGGGCGTGCTGAAGAGTAACGCCTCCGAACTTTTTATTTGAAAACTCTTCACGCTTTTAAATAAAACAATTCTACATATTTATTCTTCATGTCTACGTATTTGTTTCTCAGCGTAGTCACCCTGTTGATGAACACATTCTTCCCAACGAGAGACCAGTTTGTTGACACCGTCATTGTAGAATGTTTGCCTTCGTTGACGGAGCCATACCTTCACCTCTGCTTGCACTGCTTCATCACTATCAAAGTGAAGTCCTCGAAGGTGTTTTCTAAGTTTTGAAAAAATAACAAAAAAGGATGGGCCTAAATTGGTACTGTATGAAAGATCATCGATGACGTTAACCCAAGGCATCAGATTTTCGTAGATGTAGCGTTCGCGTGTGATCTGGCATTTTCGAATGCGAAACTCGATTACTGCACGCTATTTCTCACGCAGCGACATAGTTAGCGTTACACACCGCCGTCTTACGTGCAACAATTTGGAGCAATCTAGCGAGAGTGGCCGGCAAGTATGTAGACATGAAAAGTAATGATTTAAGGGGACCACACCCTGCCTATCTAACCCATGTTAATTTAGGCAAGTATTTGACCCATTTCTGAAAAAACTATTTGATGCAGGACCTTAATATTTTTACTGTATGTTACATGATGATAGAGTCAACTGTACTAAAATCTACTTTACCCATTTCAAAGTTTTTGTTGTTGTTGTTGGGGTCATCAGTTCTGAGACTGGTCTGATGCAGCTCTCCATGCTATTCTATCCTGTGCAAGCTTCTTCATCTCCCAGTACCCACTGCAACCTACCTCCTTCTCAATCTGCTTGGTGTATTCATCTCTTGGTCTCCCTCTACGATTTTTACCCTCCACGCTGCCCTCCAATACTAATTTGGTGTTCCCTTGATGCCTCAGAACATGTCCTACCAACCGATCCCTTCTTCTAGTCGAGTTGTGCCACAAACTTCTCTTCTCCCCAATCCTATTCAACACCTCATTAGTTATGTGATCTACCCATCCAATCTTCAGCATTCTTCTGTAGCACCACATTTCGAAAGCTTCTATTCTCTTCTTGTCTAAACTATTTATCGTCCATGTTTCACTTCCATACATGGCTACACTCCATACAAATACTTTCAGAAACGACTTCCTGACACTTAAATCAATACTCGATGTTAACAAATTTCTCTTCTTCAGAAACGCTTTCCTTCCTACTGCCAGTCTACATTTTATATCATCTCTACTTCGACCCTCATCAGTTATTTTGCTCCCCAAATAGCAAAACTCCTTTACTACTTTAAGTGTCTCATTTTCTAATCTAATTCCCTCAGCATCGCCCGATTTTATTCAACTACATTCCATTATCCTTGTTTTGCTTTTGTTGATGTTCATCTTATATCCTTTCAAGACACTGTCCATTCCATTCAACTGCTCTTCCAAGTCCTTTGCTGTCTCTGACAGAATTACAATGTCATCGGCGAACCTCAAAGTTTTTATTTCTTCTCCATGGATTTTAATACCTACTTCGAATATTCCTTTTGTTTCCTTCACTGCTTGCTCAATATACAGACTGAACAACATCGGGGAGAGGCTACAACCCTGTCTTACTCCCTTCCCCCTTTCATGCCCCTGAACTCTTATAACTGCTATTTGGTTTCTATATAAATTGTAAATAGCCTTTCGCTCCCTATATTTTACCCCTGCCACCTTCAGAATTTGAAAGAGAGTATTCCAGTCAACATTGTCAAAAGCTTCCTCTAAGCCTACAAATGCTAGAAACGTACGTTTGCCTTTCCTTAATCTATTTTCTAAGATAAGACGTAGGGTCAGTATTGCCTCCCGTGTTCCAATATTTCTACGGAATCCAAACTGATCTTCCCCTAGGTCGGTTTCTACTAGATTTTGCATTCGTCTGTAAAGAATTCGCGTTAGTATTTTGCAGCCGTGACTTATTAAGCTGATAGTTCGGTAATTTTCACATCTATCAACACCTGCTTTCTTTGGGATTGGAATTATTATATTCTTTTTGAAGTCTGAGTGTATTTCGCCTGTCTCATACATCTTGCTCACCAGATAGTAGAGTTTTGTCAGGACTGGCTCTCCCAAGGCCGTCAGTAGTTCTAATGGAATGCTGTCTACTCCCGGGGCCTTGTTTCGACTCAGGTGTATCAGTGCTCTGTCAAACTCTTCACGCAGTATCATATCTCCCATTTCATCTTCATCTACCTCCTCTTCCATTTCCATAATACTGTCCTCAATTACATTGCCCTTCAATAGACCCTCTATATACTCCTTACACCTTTCTTCTTTCCCTTCTTTGCTGAGAACTGGGTTACCATCTGAGCTCTTAATATTCATACAAGTGGTTCTCTTTTCTCCAAAGGTCTCTTTAATTTTCCTGTAGGTAGTATCTATCTTACCCCTAGTGAGATAAGCCTCTACATACTTACATTTATCCTCTAGCCATCCCTGCTTAGCCATTTTGCACTTCCTGTCGAACTCATTTTTGAGACGTTTGTATTCCTTTTTGCCTGCTTCATTTACTGCATTTTTATATTTTCTCCTTTCGTCAATTAAATTCAATATTTCTTCTGTTGCCCAAGGACTTCTACTAGCCCTCCTCTTTTTACCTACTTGATCCTCTGCTGCCTTCACCATCCCTCAAAGTTACCCATTCTTCTTCTACTGTATTTCTTTCCCCCATCCCTGCCATTTGGTCCCTTACGCTCTCCCTGAAACTCTGTACAACCTCTGGCTTAGTCAGTTTATCCAGACCCCATCTCCTTAAATTCCCACCTTTTTGCAGTTTCTTCAGTTCTACAGTTCATAATCAATAGATTGTGATCAGAGTCCACATCTGCCCCTGGAAATGTCTTACAGTTTAAAACCTGGTTCCTAAATCTCTGTCTTACCAATATATAATCTATCTGAAATCTGTCAGTATCTCCAGGCTTCTTCCATGTATACAACCTTCTTTTATGATTCTTGAACCAAGTGTTAGCTATGATTAAATTGTGCTCTGTGCAAAATTCTACCAGGTGGCTTCCTCTTTCATTTCTTACTCCCAATCCATATTCACCTACTACGTTTCCTTCTCTCCCTTTTCCTACTACCGAATTCCAGTCACCCATGACTATTAAATTTTCGTCTCCCTTCACTATCTGAATAATTTCTTTTATTTCGTTATACAATTTCTTCGTCATCTGCAGAGCTAGATGGCATATAAACTTGTACTACTGTAGTAGGCGTGAGCTTCGTGTCTATCTTGGCCACAATAATGCGTTCACTATGCTGTTTGTAGTAGCTTACCCGCATTCCTATTTTTTATTCATTATTAAACCTACTCCTGCATTACCCTTATTTGACTTTGTATTGATAACCCTGTATTCGCCTGACCAAAAGTCTTGTTCCTCCTGCCACCAAACTTCACTAATTCCCACTACATCTAACTTTAACCTATCCACTTCACTTTTTAAATTTTCTAACCTACGTGCCCGATTAAAGGATCTGACATTCCACGCTCCGATCCGTAGAACGCCAGTTTTCTTTCTCCTGATAACGACGTCCACTTGAGTAGTCCCCGCCGGAGCTCCGAATGGGGGACTATCTTACCTCCGGAATATTTTACCCAAGAGGACGCCATCATCATTAACCATACAGTAAAGCTGCATGCCCTCGGGAAAAATTACGGCTGTAGTTTCCCCTTGCTTTCAACCGTTCGCAGTGCCAGCACAGCAAGGCTGTTTTGGTTAGTGTTACAAGGCCATATCAGTCAATCATCCAGACTATTGCCCCTGCAACTACTGAAAAGGCTGCTGCCCCTCTTCAGGAACCACACGTTTGTCTCGCCTCTCAACAGATACCCCTCCGTTGTGGTTGCACCTACGGTACGGCTATCTGTATCGCTGGGGCACACAAGCCTCCCCACCAACGGCAAGGTCCATGGTTCATTGGGGGCATAGTTTTAAAGAAATACATTTTTAAATATATTAACAAAATGTATCAAGCTTTTTCTGCAGAAAATATTTTTTTGTGAACTTCCTAATGGAAGTATATTAATGAATGTAGTACCAGCGGTAGCTTTTTATATTATGCAGAATCTCTGAAAATTTCATTCATTTATCTATCATAGTTTCTTATATAATGGGACATATGTACTGAAAATTTTAGTTTGCGTGAAATTGACTTTAAAGGAAAAACTTTTTGAAATTTGTTACTTACAGTTAATTAAAACTGTCCTGCTGTATATAATGGCCCTTCTTTGGCTTCTAGCAGGTCTTCCAGCTTCTTTTTCACCTTCCTTGCTTTCTTGGTCACATTAGATGCAGACCTGTCTGCATCGGCTATCCTCATTTTATAGCATTGTTGCAGCCCAGTGATCATATTTTCACCAGGATTAATTCCCAGCTTTTTCAGTACCCAACACTTTCCAATATTACCACAATCGAATGTAATAACAGCATCATGAACCCATAGTTTCATTGTATGCATGCCTACAAATACAGTTTTAGGAATGCGGTTCCAAATTATGCTGTCGAAACATTCATTTGGGTTCTGTATCTGCCCATGCAGACATTTCCATAGAAGGTCAGGACAAGCCAAGTCTGCCGGCCGCGGTGGTCTAGCGGTTCTAGGCGCTCAGTCCGGAGCCGCGCGACTGCTACGGTCGCAGGTTCGAATCCTGCCTCGGGCATGGATGTGTGTGATGTCCTTAGGTTAGTTAGGTTTAAGTAGTTCTAGGTTCTAGGGGACTGATGACCATAGATGTTAAGTCCCATAGTCCTCAGAGCCATTTAGAGCCAAGCCAAGTCTCTGAAAATAGGTTTAATTGCTGTAAAAACAGCAGCAGGAAGAGAATGCTGGTGAGAATAAGGATCCTCCAGTTGCCTGAGCCCTATTGTATTTGCACCACGAATGATGTTCTGATGGACACAATCCATGACATGGCTTATCATCGCCGGCCGTCGTGGCCGAGCGGTTCTAGGCGCTTCAGTGTGGTCGCAGGTTTGAATCCTGCCTCGGGTATGGATGTCTGTGATGTCGTTAGGTTAGTTAGGTTTAAGTAGTTCTAAGTTCTAGGGGACTGATGACCTCAGATGTTAAGTCCCATAGTGCTCAGAGCCATTTGCGCCATTTGGCTTATCATCAGTAGAGGACTTATGGAAGAATATGGCCGAAACATCTCTCTTCATTGCCTCCAGATTTTCTATATTTCTCCTAATTGCCTGCCCATAGTATACCTGGAAGTTTTCTGTTTCAGTTTTAGTTAACCGATCCTGTCCTGTCAACAATTAACTATCTTCTAATTTTTACCTCTCATATCAACAGTTAGTTTTCTCAGCCTTGTTCCCAAAATCCCCAACGTGCAGTGTAGGGGATATAAAAATGTAAAATATATGCAGAAAAGTGGGTGACAGAAAAGTGGGCGTGGCACATAAACACACGTGGTAGGAAAATGCTCTTTAAATGCTCGAAAAACTTTTTTTTTTCGGCAAAATCCTTTGCAGAGTACTTAAAGAAAACGTTAATCTATCGAAATATGATGAAAACCGAAAATCAATTTTTACGACCTGGACCACGGTGTGGTCCCGTTAAAACGCTAATGATGTGTGTTTTATTTAAAAAGCTGTAAGAATTTTCACATAAAAATTGGGAGGCAATACTTTTCCGCTTGCGTTCGCATTGTTGGGAACCGAAAAAGTTATATGACGTGAAGGTAAAATGTCCTCTGTAGCTCCATATCCACAAGCCTAGCACAGACTAACGTCAGTAATATGTGCCTATAAATTCACCGAATGATCATAGAAGCTGTACGGAAACGGTAATGAAATACGCTCTTTTTTTCCATTGCTTCATTTTTCCGGCAACAAGGAACTGCTGTTTAAAGATGGGGTGGAGCGTTTCAATAAGCACTCTTTGAGATACAACTCTCTCTCCTCGGTTGAGCGACATTAGTCGATTTTCTATTCGTTGAGCGTTTGTAGGGTGCGTGGCCTCAATCCGGACAAATGAAACTTCTTTTAAAAATCAAATGTATTAAAACAAAATAGAAAAGAAAACGAAAATCCTGTTACACATAAGTAGTGGTATCTTTCAAGGTGTAACCCCCTTCAGGCGCAGTGGCTGCCTCCAGTCTTCTCCTGAAGCGATCGCAGGCACTCTGTAAAACAGCACTGTCCATATTCGCGAATGCTGCTTCAATAGCGGTGCGTGGAGGTGCAACATTAGGATGCCTCGTCTTATTAGTGACTCTTGCGACTACGCACCAAAAACAGTTGTCGAGGAGGTTCAAATCCAGGCAGGCTATTTGGGGACCAGAACTCCTTTCATCAGAACATGTCGACGTTATCCGACAGTCAGTTTTGAACTAAACGGCTCGTACGAAGTCTTACTCTGCCATGCGACGCATTGTTCGCTCACTGACATTCAATACTGGCGCCAGTTTCATCATCGATTGTCCCAGGTCTTCCGAAATCAGCGCCTGAGCCTTTTCGATGACTGCCGTAGTTCGTGACACGCGTCTCCTAGAATGAGGTTTCCTCGCCGGCTTAGCGGAACCTTCCCCAGACTTCTTCGAAGCCTTACTTGGCCACAATATCGTAAACATAAAGAAACTGACAGAACCTCTTTGCGCAAAGGAAACGAAACAATCACGTATTATGAATCTCGCCTGCGAAGTGAAGTAGCAATACGCAGCAAGACCCCTACTGAAAACTACCTGCAGTTGGTCCAGGGAAATTGGGTTCAAAATCTTGACACAGAATGCCAATGAAACACATGGCTCAACCTTCCAGTTCTGAAATTTCAGTTAGGAAGGAACTTACATTACATAAATTATACTCCAACATTAAAATTGATTTAAGTTAATAACTTCTATGGTAAAGGATATTAACTCAGAAGATCAATCAATAGGATAATAGACAAAAACTCATCTGCGACGAGTATAAAGTGGACCAACAATACAAGTCTACAAAATAAAAATTAACTCTTTGAGTCATCAAATAATACCTTGCTCTTCATTTGAAAACTTGTTTTATGTTCGTATACTATCCAACCACTGTTCCTCCTCGTTATAAATCTGCACCGTACATAGTTCCAAAAATGCGTCCATGCATTACACTGTACACTCAACGAGAAATTCCCTTACTGCGCACCGCAGCTATTCACTGCTGGCTGTCAAAAGATTCTACGACTCCACAGGACTGCCATGGCAGACACAGATACTGTTGCCTAACGACTGTTTTTCTGACCACAATTCTTCAAATATATCATTTTCCTTTACAAATATTAACACCTCCAATGACATCATGAAATGATAGCCATCTTACATGGGTTCGATGGTCGGAATGACGACGACAAAAAATGTTTTATTCGAAGCGGCAGTTAATTTGCCCTTGATTATTACGACTCCCACATGAGTATTTCAGTAGACGTTTTAAGTACGGTATGCTACAAATTTGGATCTCGTACGACGATACCCGTTTTGCCGTCACTAATTGCACTTTTATACTTCACGCAGTCTTCGTATGATGCTGATTCATTTAGGCCCGTTAGTTGCGTACATCGCTGATGTCACGCACACCTACACAAAACAATTCTATTGCGTGCTGCCTCGATTACCACATGCGACTTTCAGACGGAGTTTGGTATAAACCAGAAGAGTGGACATATTTATAAATGAAAGTGTTTACCATTTTCACGGTAGTGAAATGTATGAGATGCCGTGTTTCCATAGCAGCTTTCATATTATTCCAATAGTTCTTTCCCGACCTCGATCATTTCCCAGTGGTGTTGTCGTTGACTACAAAGCCAACTTGATTGGAACAGCTTAGTACTTATTCAAAAATTAATATTCTAAAAAATTGTTCAAATGGCTCTAAACACTATGGGACTTAACATCTGAGGTTATCAGTCCCCCAGACTTAGAACTACTTAAACCTAACTAACCTAAGGACATCACACACATCCATGCCCGAGGCAGGATTCGAGACTGCGACCGTAGCAGCAGCGCGGTTCCGGACTGAAGCGCCTAGAACCGCTCGGCCACAACGGCCGGCTGTGCGACATACATACATCCATTCATACATATAGGGCTATTCAAAAAGAAGGAAAAAATTTCAAACATTGCTTCCAAACTACAAAAGATAGAAACACAATTCCAACGTTCCTGTAAGACAGAAGAAATGGCTCTGAGCACTATGGGACTTAAAATCTATGATCATCAGTCCCCTAGAACTTAGAACTACTTAAACCTAACTAACCTAAGGACATCACACAACACCCAGTCATCACGAGGCAGACAGAAGAAATGTTTATGCACTCAATGTGGGCACCATGTGTTACAAGACAAATATCAAAACAGTGGCTCATTTTCTGCCACACACGAAGCAGCTGGTCTCTTGTTATCGAATCTACAGCTTCAACAATGCAATGTCGCTGACTTTCAAGAGTGTCAGGCATAGGGGGAGGGGGGGGGGCTTTTACATAACGCCACAGATAAAGGTCACAAGTTGTAACGTCTGGAGACCTGGAAGGCCACCGGCGATGATGCTTATCTTCTGCCCCTCCTCTTTCAGTCCAAAGTCCCAGACCTCACACCTACTGACTTGCATCTGTGAGGTTACGTAAAATATCACGTTTTTATCCACCTATGCCTGACACTCTTGAAAGCTTGCGACTTCACATTGGTGAAGCTGAAAATTTGATAACGAGAGACCAGCTGTTTCGTGTGTGGAAAAAAATGAGCCACTGTTTTGATATTTGTCGTGTAACACATGGTGTCCACATCGAATGCATAAAATTTTGAACATTTCTCTTTCCACGAATATTGGAACTGTGTTTCTATCTTTTGTATTTTGGAAGCAATAAATTTTTGAAATTGTTCCTTCTTTTTCGAATAACCCTGTATATACATACATCCGTTTTTATAGTAATGTATAGATATCACTCAGACGACATGATACCCCAGCATGGAATCTCTGGCAACAACTTGCACCTACAGCCACGAGTCGATGGAAAGGTTTCTACTGGTAGACAGAAGACTGGAACGCAAGGGTAGGAAAACTCACGTCCTTCTTCCGTGAAATTTCCTAAGTTTTTCATTCTTGTTTATTTCATTTATTTGCCAGTTTTTTGAGCGTCCTGTGCCTGTTTGCTTGGTCTGGGGATATCTGGCTACCACTCTGGAATGGCTTTGTACGTGAAAGGCAGTTCATTCATAGTGACTCCATTTTTGAAGTGTTTAGTGTTAATTTGCTACAACTTCAGTTCAATTTACGCGTCATCTTCTTCGATTTGGCGCAGCAGTTTTTGTTTTGCAGTCTGCGTAGTGTGGCTGAGCGACGTATGGTCGCCACAGGTGCGCAGTCGTCGGCTTCTGCGCATGCGCACAGGCAAGGCGAGACCCCCGCGGCGGCTGCTGCCGTTCCGAACAATCGGGAGTGACGTCACAATGCACGGTGCTAGCGCCACATAAAGCCCGAATGGCGGGCGGCGACGCGCGTAATTAAAACTGAAAAGCCGGCAGCCAGCCACACGCAAAGCAGTTACTTGTCTAGCGCTGCAGTCTTTTTTATTGGCCCACGCCTTTTGTTTCTCATTCAAAGAGAGCCCATGCCACCGAGCACGGACGCGTCCCTAGTGGGTTACACCTGGCAGACCTATACAGAATAAACAAAAAAAAAAAAAAAAATGCACAGGCAAATCAGGAAGCAAATTTTTTTCTCTTTTGTTGTTCGCGGTAAATAAGTGCAGCTCGGAGCAGTTTAGGGCACTAGTTCATACTGGATCAACCGCTAAATAACTCCCGTTACACAAGAGTGAGCTGTAGAAGGCAGGAACGGTAGAGAAGAACGCAGATTACAGTATATGTAACAAACAGTTAATGATGTTGAGTGTAATTACTACTCTAAGAACTAAGGTGAAGGGCCATATTATTTACTTATTTATTTATTTAACCGCTCTTACATCAAACCACTGGGAAAAGGCACAGATCACACCTGTCTACAAGTAAGGTAGTAAGAGTGGTCCACAAAACTTGACGTCGATATGTTGGAGATTATTAGAACATATTCTGACCTCAAAAATAATGAGATATCTTGAACAGAATGACCTCCTCAATGCCAAGGAGCATCGTTTTCCAAAACATCGATCAAGTGAAACTCAATTCGCAATTTTCTGACATGACATACTGAAAATTTTGGATCAAGGCAACAGGTAGATGCAGTTCTTCTTGATTTTCGAAAAGCATTTGGCTCTGTACCACACCTACACCTATTGTCAAAAGTACGATCATATGGGGTATCAAGTGACATTTGACTGGATTGAGGACTTTTTGATAGGGAGGATACAGGATGTTATCCTGGATGGTCAGTCATCGTCAAATGCAGAAGTAATTTCAGGTGTGCCGCAGTGAAATGTGTTGGGACCCTTGCTGTTCATGTTGTATATTAACAACCTGGCACTCAATGTGAAAAGTAAAATCAGGATTTTTCCAGATGTTGCAGTTATCCATAAGGAAGAGAAGTTGCATAAATATTCAATCAGATGTTGATAAGATTTCAATGTGGTGCACAGGCTGGAAAGTTGCTCTAAATGTTAGTAGTGTAAAATTTTGCACTTCACAAAACGAAAGAACGTAGTATTCTATGATTATAGTATGAACGAGGCACCACACTCCACTGCTGACGTGCAGCGTCCATGGATTCATGAGATGGTCTCCACACCCGTACACGTCCAGCTGTTCGATACAATTTTAATCGAGACTCGTCTGACCAGGCAATAAGTTTCCAGTCATCAACAGTCCAATGTCGGTACTGACGGGCCCAGGCGAGGCGTAAGGCTTTGAGTCGTGCAGTCATCAAGGGTACCCGAGTGGGCCTTCGCTCTGAAACCCCATATCGATGATCTTTCGTTGAATGGTTCGCACGCTGACACTTGTTGATGGCCCAGTACTGAAATCTGCAGCAATCTCAGGAAGAGCTGAACGATTCTCTTTAGTCGTCTTTGGTCCCGTTTTTGCAGGATCTTTCTCCGGCCGCAACGATGTCGGAGATTTCCTACGGGAAAATCCCCACTTCATCACTACCTCGGAAATGCTGTGTCCCATCGCTCGAGCACCCATTATAACTCACTTAAATCTTGATAATTTGCCATTGTAGCAGCAGTAACCGATCTAACAACTGCGTCAGACACTTATCTTACATAGGCGTTGCCGACCACAGCACAGTATTATCTCTGTATTTGAATACACATGCCTGTATCAGTTTATTTCGCGCTTCAGTATAGTTTGCAGCTGGTTCTCTGAATAATTTTTGAAAAATGCTCTGATGTAGTTCATCAAAACACTGCCTTTTTTTAATATATGACATTATGCTGTTCCCATGTACTGCAGATGAATTTCAACCGCCTACGGAAGGAGCGCCCACTCTGCCCCTCCCCCTTCGGGCACCAGCCAGTGAGAGCGGCAGAGTTCAACCGCTGAGGGCGCCCCAGCAGGCAAACACTAGGCCAACCGCGGGCCGCGCCGCCTAATGCGAAACTAATTACCCGCACACAGGCCGTCTCAATCTGGCGCCCATCCCGCCGGAATGAGGTTCCCAACTCCTTAATTAAAAGGCGGCGGGCTTGAGGCACAACACCTGCCGTCTCGTTGGCTCCTGACGGCCGTCTCCTGAGGGCGGCTCAGTGTTTGTGACGGCACGTTTCCCGGCTTCCCGGGCATGAAGAGGGATTTGGTTCGGGTAGTGGACTTACTGACACTGAAGAGCCAAAACAATATGACGCTGCCGAGCTCGAGGCTGAATGACGCCCGGTGGTGTAGCATACACGAGAGAGGAGGGCAGAGATGCATATGCAGAGCAGAGGCAAATGGGAAATCTGTGGACGATAAAACTATTTTAAACCTCCACCGGAGGCTGTTATACATGATTACCTTGACTGCGTCATTGACCGGTATAACATAGCGCTTCTGGGCTGTTTTGGCCTGTGGCCATTTTCAGATGTACCAGCTGCGTCAGTGATATGTGTGTCATAAAAGACAGAGTGTAACTAAACTTCCGTTACATACTTTCTAGCCCTGTAGTGGAGATCAAAATGGTTAAGTCTAGGTTGTCAACCGAGTGAGGTGGCGCAGTGGTTAGCACACTGGACTCGCATTCGGGAGGAGGACGGTTCAATCCCGTCTCCGGCCATCCTGATTTCGGTTTTCCGTGATTTCCCTAAATCGCTTCAGGCAAATGCCGGGATGGTTCCTTTGAAAGGGCACGGCCGATTTCCTTCCCCATCCTTCCCCCACCCGAGCTTGCGCTCCGTCTCTAATGACCTCGTTGTCGATGGGACGTTAAACACTAATCTACTACTCTAGGTTGTCACCTCGTGAGTGTGTGGGTTTTATTTTGTCAAGTTGCGCAATGGATAGATCCAACAAGTACCCTTTGGCTCCTGTAAGAAACAATTTCCACCTCACACTAGTACAGAAGTCAGACAGACGCTTCTAATGTACCAACAAGAACTGCTTGAAAAACATTCAGCAACAGATATCTTCTGGAGTCGTCCGCTGTAAGGAAAAGACACAAAAATATTCTATATTCTTACATAACTAGTGGAATACTTGGGTACTGTAGTATTGCTAGTTAGTGTAAGAAAAACATTAAACGAACGAAAAATATTATTTATTGCAAAACATTCTGTGAAATCAAGTGAAACTTTTTCTTATAAAATCTCCGTTTTTTTTTTTTTTTTTTTTTTTTTTTTTTTTTTTTTTTTTTTTTGGAACAGTAGATTGCTTTTTATGGATAGGAATGCTATTATTTTACAAAATATGGATAGGTTCTTTTCTCCCTTTTCTTTAAGAATGTTATTTACACAGCAGAATGGCTGAGCCATCCCTACACAACTTGAATAACTTTTCTAGGTATGGTAAAGGCTGTCGTGTGAGAAATGTAATGGAGTGTACTGTTATGGAGGAAAGATGGGGCTCGCATATGCTGTAGCGCACAATACCGTGAGCTGCAATGACTGCTGCCTGCGTCGCTCGCTGCTGACAAATAACACAACTATCTCTTTCTGTCTGGATTGACCTTCGCCAATCAAACTCTCCCTATGCCTTCATCAAGTCAAGGACTCCTATCCGCCCCTAGTCTAACTATTGGTGTGGTGCACCTGTCAGATAACTAGTCCACCGCGATGCCACTCAATACTCGCTCGCAGGCGTTTATTTAGTACTCTGTCTGTGTACACACCACACAATAAGTGTGGTGGCCAGTACAGTGAACAACACTTAATCGCGAGCGACTCAATATGGAGTGTCCCTCTGATTCGCTAACGGCAGAAGTGCTCTCCCAGTGAAGTACTGAGGAGAGACTTTGTTCCTCACTCTTTGCGTACACATACGAGTGTACTCACTCTCGTTACATGTTCTTGCTCCAAGAACAACAACAGAACGGCCCCCATCTCTGTAAAAATTGCAAGGGTATATCATTCGCTGTCTTCCCTTACTCTTCTGGCCTTTGTGTCAGAAATATTCCGATAATCAGCGTGGCTCTTTTAAACGAGAGAATGACGTTTCGTTTAAGTCGACCAATGCAGAAATATGTTGCATCCCCATTAGGTGTATACTGTCCTCCTGTGAGCGTAACTACACAGTCGGTCCATCATAAAATCCGTCTTCTAGGTGCTCCCACACAATGTAGCGGAATTTGCTTTCAAGTCGAACGGGGGGGTTGTTATCCCTTAGCTCCGGCAAAAGCTGTCCTCTCTCTGGGCGGTCGCTCCAGCCGAAGTAGGTGTGTGTTGAACACCACTCTGAAGGGACGGGACTCCCAGCGGGCTGGTTGCCTCTTTAGAACGAAAATTCCTGTGGCCGTCGTGTTGTGTATGCCAGCTTCGACTTTTTCAACCTCGGTGTGCACTTGTGATTTACTTATTAGAGTTGCTTATCGCTTGCATGAATTCATACAAAATTGACTCTACCTTATCGAGTTTGGGTTCGAATGAAACGTCTTGATGTGCAGAATACGATTGTGAGGACACAATATGTAAGAAATGAAGGTCTGGAGATCACACGACGTTACAACCTGAGTCCAGGCGTCGGTGTACACCGCTGACATCAGTACAGATACAGTACCTCCATACAATGTTCCGGTATACACGATCACCAAACCGTGGTCCTCCAGCATCCACTGCAGCCATACCCCACATCAGTAAGTCTTCCTGGCATGCCATAGGTGTCCTGTAAATAAAGGTAGTAAGCCGAAAGAACATTCAAGTCAAGAATATGGACCACCACGACTTATCCAATGTTGCTCAAATCGTTGGTCCAAATGGCTTCAGACTGCATGTGGAAAATGAAGTGGTGCACCATCGTGCTGGAACCACATGTCTTGATGCATATCCAATGCCATATCTTCCAAGAGCCCACTCAGTACACCATCAAGCAAGCACCCATAAGATGTGATGGAAGACAGAATGGCCCAGTCACAAGTCCATCAAAGAACCCTGCCCAAATGTTCAGACTCTGTCATCCCTGAAACCCACGTGGACACACAGCATGTAGGTTTTCATCAGCCTACACATGACTGTTGTGGGAATTGACAACACCTTCCCTGGTGAGCTTGGCTTCATCCGTGAAAACGACACGCCATGGGAAGTTGGGTTCGACCACATATCGGTTCGAGAACCTCCTGCGGAAGTGGGCTCGTGATGCAACGTTGCCTGTACTTTCTCGGCGGGTTGCAGAACACACCAGCCAGTCTACTGGCTATGTTCCTCGTTCTTGTCATCACATCCCCTTCCATTCCCACTGCAAACTCTTCAATGCAGTGTCTCCGAGGAGTGCCCTGTTAGTGGTGAACGTACCTGTCTCTGAGGCCCACTGGCACACTGTAAAGAAAAGGGAGTGTAAATATATCTATCAGTGTGAACAATGCTTTTCTTAAAACTGACAAGCAGCCCTGCCACCGCACAGAGCTTCGCCATACATTAAAATAAAACCATTATAGTCCGGAAATGTGGACTTCACCAAGGACAACAGGAACACACTAAAAATCAAATGTATACACAGCTTTTCTTCTCTACACTATTGAATGCTTACTAATGCACAGTAGTACAGACAAAAAAGACCAGAAACGCAACAGAAAGTACGAACCTTTCTGTGTGGGTACAGTAATCCAGTATGAACAAAGACCACAAGCACAATAGTAGGTACAAGCCTTTTTGGGCAGACCGCGAACTCTACAGCAGGTGACATGAGTTCCGATAATAAACGTAACAATCTTAGTCTGCATTACAAGTTCTCAGTGTCTGTTACGGGAATTTAGTGCTAAATATCACCGACGCAACTACACTACTGGCCATTAAAACTGATACACCACGAAGCTGACGTGCTACAGAAGCGAAATTTAACCGACAAAAGAAGATGCTGTGATATGCAAATGATTAGCTTTTCAGAGCATTCACACAAGGTTGGCACCGGTGGCGACACCTACAACGTGCTGACACGAGGAAAGTTTCCAGCTGATTTCTCGTACACAAACAGCAATTGACCGGCGATGCCTGGTGAAACGTTGTTGTGATGCCTCGTGTAAGGAGCAGAAATGCATACCATCACTTCCTGCCGCCACCCCATACCCCCCGGGACGAAATGCGTGTACCGCAGCTGTCTGCATCTAGTGTAAATCGTGAAATAGTGTGAATGTGTGTCAAATGTTCAAACGTGTGTGAAATCTTATGGGACTTACCTGCTAAGGTCATCAGTCCCTAAGCTTACACACTACTTAAGCTAAATTATCCTAAGGACAAACACACACACCCATGCCTAGGGAGGACTCGAACCTCCACCAGGACCAGCTGCACAGTCCTATGGCAGATGTCTGCGAGTCGTGTAACTGAGGCGGGACGTGGCGACCAGCCCGGTATTCACCTAGTAGGATGTGGAAAACTGCCTAAAAACCACATCCAGGCTGGCTGGCACACCGGCCGTCGTAGTTAATCCGCCAGGCGGATTCGATCCAGGGCTGGCGCGCCTACCCGAGTCCAGGAAGCAGCGCGTTAGTGCTTTCGGCTATCCTGGCGGGTCCGAAAATTTTCATGTATGTTTCACATCAGATCAGCTTCTCTCCTCACATGACATCCTGAAAACTACGGATCGAGGCAGTCCGGTATAATCAGTGTATCTCGACGTCCGAAAAGTATTTGAGTCAGTACAATAGCTACATCTACTATCGAAAATACGATCTTATAAGGTATCAAGCGAAATTGGTGACTGGAGTGAGAAGGATTTCTTGGATGCAGCAGGGTATCTTGCGTAGAGCGTCGCCAGGTGTACAAGTAACATCAGGTGTGCCCTAGGGAAGTTTCTTGGGATTCTCGCTCATCATATTGTGTATTAATGACTTTGAGAACACTATCAATAGCAGTCTGAGATTTTCGCAGATGATGCTGTTATCTATAATGAAGTACTGCCAGAGGAAAGCTACGCATATATTCGGTCGGATATTGATGAGAATTCAGTGGTGCTGAAATTTACTACTTGCTTTAAATGTTCACAAAACGAAATATTATAGTATGATTAAAATATCAGTGAGTCTCAACCTAGGATTAAACAGCCAACCGGCTACACAAAATCGTAACGTAAATTCACCTAGGCTTCGACACCTACTAGGGGTGTCTTCATCAGCATGAGGTGTTGCTAAAGCATAAAATTACATTGATAAAAAGCTATAATCAGAATATGGAGCAGCTATACTCACGACAAAAGTAAAACATTACGTTCTAGCCTTTGCCAGGTGTACCCACCTGGAATAATATCAAGTTGTTCCCAGCTGGGCACATGTGGCAAAGGTTAAAAAAAATGGTTCAAATGGCTCTGAGCACTATGGGGCTTAACATATGAGGTCATCAGTCCCATAGAACTTAGAACTACTTAAACCTAACTAACCTAAGGACATCACACACATCCATGCCCGAGGCAAGATTCGAACCTGATACCGTAGCGGTCGTGCGGTTCCAGACTGAAGCGCCTAGAACCGCTCGGCGACTCCGGCGGGCGGCAAAGGCTAAAACGTAATGTTTTACTTTTGATATGAGTGTAGTTGCTCCAGATTCCGACAATCGCTTTTTAGCAATGTAATTATATGCTTTAGCAACATCTCATTCAGATGAAGGCACCCCTATTAGGTGTCGAAACCTAGGGCAATGTACGTACCGTTTATGTGCAACTGGTTGGTTGTTTAATCCTAGATTGAAACTAGTATACGGTTGCTGAATAGCAGCCATGTTCAAAACTGTAATATCAATTAGTCTCAACAGAAACTTGTCAATTGCTACAAATAGTAAGATGTAACAGTTTATAGGCACTTGAGATGACACGATCGTATAAGCTCAGTCGTAGGTAAATTGTGTCGCAGACTTCGTCCAGTTGCCAGAATAACAGGAAAATGCAATCAGTCTACAAAGGGACTTGCTTCCAAAACGCTCATGTGACCCATCCTACAAAATCGCTCGAGTGTATGGAGCGCGTACCAGATAGACTAATGAGGATATTGAATGTATAAGAGGAAAGACATGACGAATGTTCACATGGGAGAATGTCACAGAGATGGTGTTGTGGACTGGCAAGACAGCCAATCCACAATGACGGGTAGCCGAAAGGCACGCGTTTAAGCTCACACAGGATGGCGTGAGGTCTGTAACAGGTCAGGGATATGAGACTAGCAAAAATAGTACTTATCTGTTGGAATACTTAACTTTAATCCATAATTGGTGAACATCGGTCTGACGGTACATGCATCACAAGATAAATAGCAGTTGATAATGGCGTCTTGCTAGGTCGCAGCAAATGACGTAGCTGAAGGCTATGCTAACTATCGTCTCGGCAAATGAGAGCGTAATTTGTCAGTGAACCATCGCTAGCAAAGTCGGCTGTACAGCTGGGGCGAGTGCTAGGACGTCTCTCTAGACCTGCCGTGTGGCGGCGCTCGGTCTGCAATTACTGACAGTGGCGACACGCGGGTCCGACGTATACTAACGGACCGCGGCCGATTTAAAGGCTACCACCTAGCAAGTGTGGTGTCTGGCGGTGACACCACAAATGGCGCAGAAACTGAACTGGCAGATACTTGACGGTATCCGGAGAAAGCTAACTTACAAACTTTCAAGAATCAACGTTAAGTGATGAGTTTGCGAATACACAAAACTAATTACAACACACTGAACAGTTGAATACCTCGTCTGCATGTGTGGCTGCGCAAGTCGACCCATGTACTATGCTTGGAGCTTCCAGGCAACAGCAGTCGAGAGTACGGCATATTGACGCTATTACGCTGCTTAAATCCATTGAAACGGCTAGCGCGCCCGGACCATCGCCGAACGGCGGCCAGAGATAACGCCGTTCCCTCGCTAGCCAAGAGTAGACTGCTCAGAATCCAACTTCATACGGCCCTCAACTCTCTGCTCACGAAAGCTGTACATAGAGTAGGTTCTGTTGCCAGCGCGACGGGAGATAATTGCTGCTAAATCCATGACAAAGCGGGAGAAAGCGTACGTATCTTTCCTGCTTTTCCATACAAGATGTTCATTTCCTAAGACGAAGTGTACTAATAGCAGAAGCGAATTTTTAGAACGAACGCAACTGATTCACCCATGAGGGCAAGGTGCTACCGTGGCGTCTATTTTTGTTTTATGCCGTGCAGAAAAGGAGTGGTGCTCTCAGCAATTCCCTGGGGGACGTAGGACGGCCGTGGAGTACACTGGACCCCAGTATGCAGGTGCTAGCACAGGTTTCAGTAGCCGCAGACATGGCCGTTTTCAGGGTTATGCGAACTGCCTATTCTCCACAAAACTAATGATATCCAGCGGTGTTCTTTCTGTCGAAAAGAAGAAATGTCGTTTGGCTAGGGCCTCCCGCTCGCCGGGTGCAAGTCTTTCGGTTTGACGCCACTTGCGCATAGATGAGGATGAAATGATGATGATTAGGACAACACAACACCCTTTCCATGAGCGGAGAAAATCTCCGACCCAGCCGGGAATCGAACCCGGGCACTTAGGATTGACATTCTGTCCTGCTGACCACTCAGCTGCCGGGAGCGGACTGCCGAGAAGAGAAGCATAAGGACGCTTCCGGCGGCCAACTACCCGCCATGGCGGGTGCAATGCTGCTTTTTTTAGATATACTGCTCAAACCCACTAAATAAGCGGGAAATAGGCACAGAAAATGAAATATCACATAGCGATATGCGAAACTAAGGTCACAACATGTAGAGGCGTTTCAGTAATCAAGTCCTAATTAACTGTTGGGGAAAAGTGTCCTCTACCATGCGTTTCACAATAATTTTCATGGTATGAATGTAGTTGCAGACGCTTGCATTGCAATGCCCTTTTGAATTGGAAGAAGGTTTGGTGAATACACAAGTAGTTACAATGTAGAATGTTGCATAAGTATTGCTGTAAGCAATCAAAAATAGGCCACGTTTGTACAGTGGATCTCCTACATTCTACTCCGCACTCAAAGAAACTATGAAGTTTCATAATGAAGAAAGAACTGTCTACAAAATCACATAAGGAAAGACGCGTCTACGTACAAGCAAATCATTGAAGCAATGTTTAATGTGTGTGTGTGTGTGTGTGTGTGTGTGTGTGTGTGTGTGTGTTTTCCCCGCTACAAGACGTAGGTCAAACATCGCTATCGACCGTTCGAAACTTTTGGCTTCTCATTTCGCAAGTCAAGTGCACGTCAATGCTACAGTATTCTCAGTAGTGTATTGCAATGGCTGTCGACAGGAAAGTACAGGAGAGCGGCTCTCTGCTGGAGGAGGGTGTAAGTGACCGTGGCAGACATTTTGTTGTTTATTTCCTGTCACAAACGAATTCAGAGCAGAGTGCCTGCGGAGGGCAAATGGCAGGCGGCGATTGTCGAGTCTCGGATACAAGAGCACTGGTTCAGATGCACCTATACAAGCAACTCTCAAGGAGGTGAACGGTACCGTGCTACTTTGCCAATTCTGTCTCCACGGGTCGGAGGTTTTCTCAGTTCTGAGACTGGGTGTTGTCTTCATCATCATTTCATCCTCATCAACACGCAATTTGCCGAAGTGGCGACCGATGTACTCGATGGGAGGCCCTAGCTACACGCCCATTTCGTTTCACATCTGGATTGTGGTGGTCGGCTGCTGTGTTGTCAGCATGGCAGCGACACGACAACCGGTAGGTAGGCCCGGGCATCCTAGACGAGCAGAAGATGGCAGAAGTTTCCAGTCTGATGAACGCGGCGGGTGGCATCGGAAACTCACGACACCTCACGTCGTGCCTTGGTCAGAGCACTGGCTTTCAGGAGCCTGTTCAGTCGGACACCAGTTGGCTAAATGAGGCCATATGACGGTGGTGGTGTCTGTGTCGTCAGTTTGACGTTGACCATTACGGGCTGTACCTACAGTTTACTCGCATGGCCCAGGGGTTTAGACACTGCTGTTTGGAGCTGACCATGCAGAAGAAGTCGTGCCTCTGCGTTCCTATGTCACGTGAAAGTTTCCCAAAGGAAGGTCTAGTCCGCAGACACAGTTTAGGATCGTGTGCAGTAGTGGCTGAGCAGCAGAGAGTGCTGCATCGGTAGGTCATCGACTGCAGCAATCAGTGGCGAATGACACCTAGTTGTCACTCTGGGTCCCTGACTAGGCTTGTGTCGCTGCAGTGTGTTTGAGTCAGAAATATAAGCGCTAAAAAACTAGTGGTGAAGCAGAGTCAATGATGTTTGCTTTGCTCCAAGATACATGTCACTTAAAGTGATAGTTCTGCACTGCAACACCCACCACAGATAAGGTTGTGGTGACAGTTGATTCAGAAGTATTAGGTTGACCTCGTACTGGAGGGAAAAACCCCATTGTCCGCTGTGTGGAGGACAAGTGGATAAAAGAATAAAAGAGGAAGTAAGCTCTTTGGAGACACGTACTTGAAGAAAGTAAAGGCTGGTGGAAAATCGGCTCCAGCATCCGAGAATTATCTTGGCCCTGCAAGGAGCAGTAGTTAGAAAAAGCAGTTGTAATAGACAAGGTGTCGAGTTTGTGAAACAGGCCTTATATCATTCTCAACGTGAAGATTAGCAGCAGATAAGAAAACAACATCAAACCAGTTCAAAGATCGCTTAAAAAGATGAAAAAAGACAGAAAGTGGAAGTTAGTTGATGACGTACAGTTAATGACAGCAGTCTTGACGCCATTGTTCTGTGACAAATCCTATACATATCCTCAATGTCTGATAGGGTTCTGTCATGTGGCACTGATGATGATCTGTCCTTCAGACAGGCACGTTAAGTTCAGCATTTGATTTTACCCTCTCCCTTCTAATGGCTCTGAGCACTATGGGACTCAACTGCTGTGGTCATTAGTCCCCTAGAACTTAGAACTAGTTAAACCTAACTAACCTAAGAACATCACAAACATCCATGGCCGAGGCAGGATTCGAGCCTGCGACCGTAGCGGTCTTGCGGTTCCAGACTGCAGCGCCTTTAACCGCACGGCCACTTCGGCCGGCTACCCTCTCCCTTCGCCTTTATCAATGTCAAGAGTGCAAACACGATATTAAAACTGCACGTCCTATAGGCATAGTCAACACATACACTTAAGAGTCTATCCTCACTCGTTACGATGACAAGTTATTGTTGTGTACAAAGAATGAAACCTTTCCAATTAGCTACGCAAATTCATTGAGTTCTTTTGGCAACTAAGTTCACAAATGGTAGTCGTCTTCTTTCTATTACGCACATTAGTTCGTCAGTGTCTCCTGCCTCATTTGATGTGATATTTTTGTATGTCCATTCTCATGGTTGAGGGTCTGCAGACCTTTGGTCGGGGGAGGGGAAAGTAGGGTCTATGTAGACTCAAGCTCCGCCCACTAATTTGGTGGGAAATTCCTCAGATTTGCAGTACTCGGGGATACCTTGGTCGACAGGTTTGCACAAATTGGTTCATGCACCCACAACCAGGAAGCAGCCATTTGAGAGAGAGAGAGAGAGAGAGAGAGAGAGAGAGAGAGAGAGAGAGAGGAGGTGGTTTGCCAGGTACCGGATATCAAAAAGACGATGACATGTGCTCTAGGTTCGTTGGACTGTCCAAGTGATGACGCTTGAGTTTCTCCCTGGGTGGGTGAATAGTGAATTACTACTCAGTATGCATTTGGCCATCTTCATGATAGCGTGGGTTAATGAGCAGCACTTGGAGGAGCGTGCTTGTGTTCTCAAATGTCTTTGCATACAAGAACCCCAATATATGGCAAGTGTTCTTGGAATTTAATTACTTGATTTGCTTTTGTCTGTCTGCACGCGAGGGGATGGACCACATCACTTTTTGTGATGTGATAACGAGTCAGTAGTTCCCACTGATGTCACTTTGGGGCACTGGGATCATTCACTGTTTGTTTGCAGGTATGGACACAAGGCTTCTGGACACCATGAGAAGCAGACATGTTGTCACAATGGTCCCAGCAAAGTGTGGAAAGGGATTCATTTTTCTAGCACCATGCATTTACTCTGAGGTGTCGCATGTTTTATAGTCTCTTTGAGTATACGTGTTAGGCAGAGATTTTTTTGCAGTATGTTGCCAATCTGTAGCACTGTAATGGGAGTATGACATGAAGTCTGATGTTTGTGGCAGCAAAAAAGCTAATGCTTCCTACCACCTCTTATCTGTCTGCACATCCACACAGAGAATTTCTGTCACCTGACAGTTTTCAGGGATTAGCATGACTTCCAGTCTGTGCACCTGACTACCAACCTGCATGTATCATAATATATGAGGTGACTGATGGTGTGGCAGCTGATGGCAGTCACAGGCCTGAGTGGGTGTTTGGAAGTACAAGAAATGGCCAGCACATATGCCCTGTGGTCGGTACAAATGCAGGATTGACAGATTTCTAACAATGTAATTATATGTGATGAGCTTTGTTGACATCTATTTTGTGTCAATATTCCTTGTGTGAAGAATTTTACAAGACCTCCATCTTCCCGAACAGCAGAGAATGATGAGCTTTCCTCACAAAACAGATCCAACCCCTGGAAACTGAATTTTGTAAATAATCAGTATATCCTTTGCTATGTAATTTACATTGATTTGAATTTCCTGTCATGAGGTCCGTCTTCTCCAGCACAGACTGAGTCCTTTCCCACCAATTTCCAGGTGTGAGAGGGGAGTGGCAGTAGGGTGCAGTAGGAAAGGGCTGCGGAATTTCCCACAAGGGGGAGGGCTTAATAAATTTATCGATTTAATTAATTAATCCATTAATCCGATATCAAAGGTGAGCTTGTATCAGCAATAGGATTTCCCAGAGGGATCAGGTAGGAGGAGGGGGAGGGAGAGTGGTAGGGGGTTTCTCAGGAGGACAGATTGTCCACAGGGGTCCATAAACCAACCCCCAGAGGTCATAAATCAATTAACAGAACAATAGGTCAAGGGGAGGGGGAAGGGGTCATAAATCAATCAAGTCTGCCCCTGAACATATGTAACCCACACTAACAAATTGTCTTAGAACACAGTTTGCCCCACTACTCCCCATAACCTTCTGCTTTGTCACCAGCATTGCCTTCAGGAGACTGTCCACAGATGGCATGAAAGTTTTGGCTACATTTCTGATATGTATCAGCCCTGCTGGTTTCTTTTAAGCAGACACAACACATGCCAGTACAAGGAGGATTTTTGGTAACAACAGAAATGGAAGGCTCTTCAATAACCATGCCTTCATTATAGTTTTGGCTTCCTCTTTCATAGATTGCACCCTCATCTTCTTCTTCTGCAGGGAGCTGTGCCTCTTGCAATGACTCGTCTCATCTTTCTTTCTGCTGTTGTGTTGTTTGCATGCTCTCTGTTATTTTTTCTAGCTTTTCCTCAGTCTCTACCTCTTGTAAAACGTCTGCACTGCAGCAGGACAGAGCTTTGTATGGTGACCTGTTATTCCCAGAGTGAATAACTGTTTTTTAATAATTTTGACAAACTGCAGTTCATCAGTACAGCAGCTAGCTTTTTCATCTTGCATCCAAGCACACAGCATACTTTCCATGTTCTGATTTGCCCTGACGAAGCTCGCCTACCTTTGTGAGTGGCGCAGCTTACAATGGACGATCTTCAACATGGTCTTGCACTGCTTTAGGCTGCTTACAACATTATTTGAAAACTTCCTACTGTAATCAGATTGTAGAATAATTTGCGCACCAAGTAACAGAAAGTAATCGGTAGGCTAATTCTTCCCCTCTCTTTGATGTCAGAGACCTGAGAACTACAACCTTAGTGAGATAACCTTGCTAGATCGTTATGAACTTGTACTGTCTTATCAGGATGGGACTGTAATTCAATGAGTTCAACTTCACAATGGGAACTGAATCCTCCCCCCCCCCCAAAAAAAAACCATTGGCTTGACCATGACGCCTTTTTTAACGCCCTTTAGCATCTCCCAGCAACACTCACAAAAGTGATATACAGCACAATGTCATATTCTTACACTTGGGTGAAAATTCTTTCAACATCCTGACCCACCCTCCACAAACAATAGCCAAATAGTTCTTTATGGAATATGTCAAATAAATGAGTGGATGACATAAAATTGAATAGCACTATAACCTTCTTTAAGAGGATAGATCAACTTAGTCTTATTCTTGACCATCATTATTTTACAGTGTTTAGCAGCCAGTAGACTAGTGGTGCCTTCTTTTTGATCGTCTTAGTCTTTTTGACATTGTAGACTAATTTTGATACCTGGTTTCAGTTAGGAAACACAATTTTCAGCAGCACTGGCTGTTACATGAGAATTCATCACAGATATGTCATTGCATGTCAGCATGGCGTGGTACCTGAATTGGCACTACACTCTCTCCCGACAAGGTGACAATGGGAATGGATGGTGTGAGGGCGTCTGTGGAACTTTGGCTGGATGCTAAACACAGGATAACTATTATGGCGGTATCCATGGTGTGATAGTTCAATGTCATATAACAATATGCTATCTTCACAATCGCCGGCCAAGGTGGTCTCGCGGTTCTAGGCGCGCAGTCCGGAACCGTGCAACTGCTGCAGTCGCAGGTTCGAATTCTGCCTCAGGCATGGATGTGTGTGATGTAATTAGGTTAGTTAGGTTTAAGTAGTTCTAAGTTCTAGGGGACTGATGACCACAGCAGTTGAGTCCCATAGTGCTCAGAGCCATTTGAACCATTTGCCTTCACAATCACTAAACAAAGACCCAAACACCACTGCAAACAGTGATGGTGGGGAAAAAATGGGAAGATTACACGTATTATATACTTTTCCAGCAGACAATCCAGCAAAATATAGAATGCCTAAGGAATGTATAAAATATCAGTCTTTTCATAATTTGAAATTCGATTTTAGGCATTCTATACATTACATAGGAATTCTATGGAATGTCAGATTTCACATGACCTCAGTAAACATATACCAAATTAAGAACTTATATTCTTACATCAAGACCCAAATTATCATTTCATTGTATACCTTTTTAACTAAGAACTTGCATATGTATATGTATATGTAGACTCAAAGTATCTTGGATAAGATTCTCCATATAAAACCACTGTAAGAAGAGATGTGTGCATAATGTAATCGCCTTGGTATATTGCACAGCCCACAAAGCTAAATTATTCTCCAATTTCAGTTTAATTCGAAAGTTCTATGTAAAGTCTGTGCAGTTATGACTATTGCTGTTTGTATAGTCAGTGTTGCATAAGGCCATAAATAAATATAAAGCTATACATCCTACCAGTAGCGGCCACCAGAGGCGCAGCAGTAGTGGGGACTTTCCTCACGCTGCCAGGTACTTCCCCCGCGGTGTCCGGGACTTCCCCGCGCGCGGCCGGCGGCCTTTGTCCTGCGGCAGCCTTTGGCGCGTCTTTCCGGCGCGCCGGCGGCGGCCATTCCGCTGATTACTTCGCCTTACACGCCTCGCCTCACATTGATTTCCTCGGAGACTGGTCGCGACCCTCGTGCCCGGCGGCTTAAACGGTGTTCCCAGAGCTCCCCAGATGTTTCTCGCACATTTATCTCGACGTATATCCCCCCAGCGTAACAAGCAACGCAGTTTGTAAATATACAGCTGTAAAGAATGTAGAATAGATCGGCGTTAAAAATGGAGTGTACCGTTCCTGTAACACTGGAAATTTACACATATGAAAGTAACTATATTAAACTATATTTTACCAAACTCACTTCAAGTTGTTCTTTACTTCATAACTTACATTTTCACTTAATTCAGATATTTCCCAATGCTACCAGATGGGATGGAAATTGATACAGCTAGAATAATATGCTTCGACGAGACCACGTTAGTGGTGATGTAATATTTAGGTTAATGGGCAGGAGCTTTACATCCTCGTTGGTCCTCAGGTGAATACCGCTGGGTGCTTGAATTAGTACTCGCTGTTCGTAGAACAAAAATACTTGTTCATTTTAAAAGAATTGTTTAAGGTAGTACAGCTACAACCCTTTGCCACATTTAGGGTAACAAATAGGTTCTGCGATAAAAAAATTCAGGTTCTTTTGAGGTGGTCTACTCATAGAACCCATTTTGTAGAGCGCCAAAAGATATGAACTGAAAGGCCGTGCCGCATGGACAAAAAGAAATAGTGTCTGGTGATCGTGGCGGTTGAAATTGAATAATTGCGGATCGTAGCCCTCTGTATTAACCGTTTGATATGGTTTGAGCAACTAATGGTACTCCATATTAACCAGGATGCATTTTGTTACTCACCTAAAAATCTTTACCTGTTGTTTCCTACAGAGCACTTTCCCTACACGATCCCTCTAGCACATTGCTTGAGGCGAAAAGAGAAGGGTAACACTTCCCGGAAATGCCGTTTTGTAGGGACAGGTCCCGGCATGTTCAAGGCGCTAAATATTATTTTTCTTTTTACCCCTGTTAGACAATCATACACAGATCTAAAGCCTAATGTTTCTACTGTTACACAGGTCTCTTGTTGCTGTCCACAGCGCTGCACTAGTACAATTGCTGCCCCCTCTTCATGAACAGACAGAAATGATTCAGGTTCCAAATACCAACGTGAGTTTTCAGAGATGTAGTTGCTCTGCATTTTTCTTCATAGACGAAGCAGCCCATCTGAACTGAGCTGTCATGATGATTCATACTCATGACACGGTTGACCAACTCCTCATCTGACACCAACGTCCCTTCCAGCACTCTCCGTAGCTATTTCTCTGGAATGTCACTGAACGTCATCAGTCACTCTGGCTACCTCGCAGATGGAATGTCAAGCATATGCGGCAAATACTCAGTTGACTGTTCAGTGACAGTGGAATACCATATTCTGTTTTGCACTTTTTTAAAGCGGTATTTTCGGTTTCAAATTGCAAGTTATGAACAGTTTTGCTGATTAATACACACATCAAAAGAAGTTTTGCATCATCTCGGTTCCGAGAGTTCCGGAATCTATACAGAAAATTGGAATAGAGATCAACATAAACATTATTTCCGCCCGTTTTATTGCTCATGAAAACCACACATTGCACGTTGTACCACCATACAGAGAGACCTTCAGAGGTGGTGATCCATACTGCTGCAGACATGAGTACCTCTAATATCCAGTAGCACGTCCTCTGGCATTGATGCTTGCCTGCATTCGTTCGTTGTGGCATAGTATCCATGAGATCATCAAGGCCCTGTTGGTCCAAATTGTTCCAACCCTCAACGGTGATTCGGCATAGATCCCTCAGAGTGGTCAGTGGGTCACGTCGTTCATTAACAGCCCTTTTAGATCTATGCCATGCATTTTCGATAAGGTTCATGCCTGGAGAACATACTCGCCACTCTAGTCGAGCGATGTCGTTATCATAAAGGAAATCATTCACAAGATGTGCACAGTGGGGGTGCGAATTGTCGCCCTTGCCAATATGCTGCCGATATGGTTGCACCATCGGTCGGATGATGGCATTCACGTATCGTACAGCCGTTACGGCACCATCCATGACCACCAACGGCGTACATCGGCCCCACATAACGCCATCCCAAAACAGCAGGGAACTTCCATCTTGCTGCACTCACTGGACAGTGTGTCTAAGGCGTTCAGCCTGACCGGATTGCCTCCAAACACGCCTCCGGCGATTGTCTGATTGAAAGCATATGCGACACTTATCGGTGTAGAGAACGAGATGCCAATCCTGAGCGGTCCATTCGGCATGGTTTTGGACCCATCTGTACCGTCCTGGATGGTGTCGTGGTTGCAAAGATTGACCTCGCCATGGACGTCGGCAGTGAAGCTGCGTATCATGCGGCCTATTGCGCACAGTTTGAGTCCTAACACGACGTCTTGTGGCTGCACCAAGAGCACTATTTAACATGGTGGCGTTGCTGTCTGGGTTCCTCCGAGGCATAATCCTAGGTAGCGGTTATCCACTGCAATAGTAGCCCTTGGGCGGCCTGAGCGAGGCATGTCATCGACAGTTCCTGTCTCTCTGTATCTCCTCCATGTCTGAACAAGATCGCTTTAGTTCACTCGGAGACACCTGGACACTTACCTTGTTGAGAGCCCTTCCTGGCACAAAGTAACATCGCTGACACGATCGAACCGCGGTATTGACCGTCTAGGCATGGTTGAGCTACAGACAACACGAGATGTGTACCTCGTTGCTGTTGCATGGAGGAAGGCGTCGCTGACGAGTTGTATTGTGATTCAGATATATTGTATAAATTCTCCTCAGGTCATCGCGTTTTACAACCTTTGTAGCAACTTTAGCGCTTCTTAGACATAAAGAGCAAGGTGCGAAAATAAATCATGAAGATTATTAAAAGTAATGACCAGTTTTATCTACGGCAATTACATCTAAAAGCAAGTGCCGACAAAGCTGAGACTGCAAGCTCGGACACATTAACGACTCAGTTGCTGTTTCTCCAGCGTCAATAGAGCTTCTACAGACTAACTCCTTTACGCAGATCACTAATAATTGTTTAAATCTCAGTTAATTACACAGTAGAGGTGTAAAATTTTAAAGAAATATTTTTATTTGTTTAGAATATCATATTCTATAAAAATATAATGTAGCGTTTCTCTTTTCAACAGTCCAAGGAACTGAACCACGATGTTGGTTGTTGTGATACTTACTGAACCAAAACTACAAATTAATGTCAAATACTCTCTGAACATGACTTTCTAGATTTTTTTGCATTGTTGAAGTGTTACAAAAAATCTAAATATAATATTAGTATCCGCAGTTATGAGGATCAAGCGTGATTTAGAATTCCAATTTGACAAGCAATGTACGTTTTTAATGCTTGGATTTTATCCCAACTCAACAGTTTTGGCATAATTTAAAATACGTTGTGTTTACTCCATCCTCGAAGCTGTTCAACGAAACATGAATTACCTCATGATAGTGGCTCATTAAAAAATTGTAAATTTTGAAACTAAGTGTTTCGCCAGTTTGTGTACGAATCTCTGGTCTGTAATAGTTTGATTGATGTTGCTTTTTCTTCTTTCTTTTCGGAACAATAAGTGATCATTTTGTTAAAAATGCTAAAATTAGGCACACTTAAATTGCATCACAAGATATTACTTTTAGATGTGTGTACGTCGTAAACGTGACTGTAATTTTCCTTGAGAACACATATTCAGCAGTGTAAAATTATGTGAGTGAAGGTGGCAGGGGTAAAATACATGGAGCGAAAGGCTATTTACAATTTGTACAGAAACCGGATGGCAGTTACCAGAGTCGAGTGGCACGAAAGGGAAGCAGTGAAACAGGGTTGTAGCCTCTCCCCAATGTTATCCAATCTGTATATTGAGCAAGCAGTAAAGGAAACAAAAGAAAGATTTGGAGTAGGAATTCAAATCCATGGACAAGAAATGAAAACTTTGAGGTTCGCCGATGGCATTGTAATTCTGTCAGAGACAGCAAAGGACTTGGAAGAGCAGTTGAACGGAATGGAGAGTGTCTTGAGAGGAGGATATAAGATGAACATCAACAAAAGCAAAACAATGGAATGTAGTCGAATTAAGTCGGGTGATGCTGAGGGAATTAGATTAGGAAATGAGACACTTAAAGAAGTAAAGGAGTTTTCCTAGTTGGGGAGCAAAATAACTGATGATGGTCGAAGTAGAGGGGATATAAAATGTAGACTGGCAATGGCAAGGAAAGCGTTTCTGAAGAAGAGAAATTTGTTAACATCGAGTATAGATTTCAGTGTGAGGAAGTCGTTCCTGAAAGTATTTTTATGGAGTGTGGCCATGTATGGAAGTGAAACATGGACGATAAATAGTTTGGACAAGAAGAGAATAGAAGCTTTCGAAATGTGGTGTTACAGAAGAATGCTGAAGATTAGATGGGTAGAAGAAGTGATCGGCTGGTAGCACGTGTTCTGAGGCATCAAGGGATCACCAATTTAGTATTGGAGGGCACCGTGGAGGGTAAAAATTGTAGAGGGAGACCAAGAGATGAATACACTAAACAGATTCAGAAGGATGTAGGCTGCAATAAGTACTGAGAGATGAAGCAGCTTGCACAGGATAGAGTAGCATGGAAAGCTGCATCAAACCAGTCTCAGGACTGAAGACCACAACAACAACAACAACAACAACAACAACAAATATCAAGAATTGTATCTTGATGTGTATTTAGTCGTCTTATTCGGTGACGTTTCGGCGCCGAAGCTTCTATTGTAATACCGGAACACGACATATTGTACTAACTGATACACGATCTGAGTATTATAGTACGCGGTACTCGGGGTAAAACATTATAAGACGCTGCGGATGTGGAGGCTACGAGTTCTGCGCCAGCAAAGGCCTCGGTCGGTCTCCAGTCACGCACAGTGAATGCGCGCCCCCGCGCTTCTTTGAGATCCGAGCGACGGGTCGTTAGGGCTATGTGGAGGGCCCTTGACCCCGGGCCAGCACAGTCCGGCCCTGCCGTTACCTGTGCTTCCCTCCACAACCTTCTACCCACCTACGCCCTCTCAGGAAAACCACTCGCGGTCAGACTCTGAAAGCACGCCGCGAGTGCCGGCGGAGAGAAAAGGGTGTGTCCGCTTAAGGCAAACACAGAGGAAGTGGGGCAAGCGGAAAATTAAGGCGGGACTTAGTTAACAAGTGTGCCTGCTTTTCACACACACACACACACACAACGCAGTTTACGGACAATGGAAACGTTACAATATGCTATGTAACAATATGCTATTCCGTGACGAATGTGGAGCACCAAGATAATATATATACATTTCTTTTGTTACTTCGTACATAAAGGGAGAGGAGGTAAATAAGATGAGGAATTCAGTGCTGTAAGAATTTCACATAACGCTCAAAGACCTATGTCAAAAAGGCCACTGAAGAGACTACATTCCCTCAGAAATATTGCTCTCTTTGTTGTGCTTTTGGATGAGAAAAGAAATTTATTCTAGACACAAAGCCAGTTTCACAGAATGCAGTCAACAGTTTTTACGTTACAGCACGTGTTCGCGCTGCAGATTGTCTAATACCGCGGATATCAGAGCGAAATCTTCAGCGAACTACTCACGCTGGAGAGAGATTGAAAAGTTACACGTTCACGCTGGTACGGGCGCTACGTAGACTCTCCAGAGCTTTAAGGACAACACTGACAAACGCCATGTTTTGATTTTTGGAGTATGCCATACATACATATAGAGAAATGTTACTTAAAAATAAACAGTCTTAAGCTAGATTAATCTAGAACTCTTTGTCCATTGTTTTTTACTGTAGCGGCTGGTGTGTCATTTGGGGGGAAGGAAGGGGGCACTGTATGGCTAGAAATCGAAATCAGTCTTCTGCTGATTTTCTTCCCTGTGTATGTATATCACAGCCAGTATAGGATGCAGATAGATTTCATCAGTTATGTGTTAATACAGACTGTGATATAGGCTGTGATATACATAGTCAACCACAAGGAAGCAGAAGACGTCACTGATTTCGATTTCTAGCTATACACTGCCCAACTCCTTTTTAAGTAACATTTCTCTGTATGTATGTATGTGTATGTAAACGCCTGAAGACGAACAGAATATGTTCGAAACGCTTTGCACTATGTTAGATTAAGCATAAAATAAAAAGTGACTGGTAGCAGAAACTTGAAATAAATAATTATCCCACACAGTCACGGTGCACAAACATAGCCATTATGGCTGAAAATAACTACCTGACATAATTGTGAGACACGACGGCCGTTCAATAAGTAAAGTAAGACATTTTTTTCTCTGTCAGATTCGGTTGAAAAAATGTGGAATTTGATGTGGGGTAGTGTGGAATATTTCCGCTTCAGTCCTCGCAGTTTCACGAAGTTCCGAAGGTGATGGTGCTATACGTAGCCTTCAAAATGGCGTCCGTAATGGAGGTACTTTCCGAGCAGAGAGCTCTCAATGAGTTCTTCCAGCGGGAAACCAGACCGTCGCAGATAGGCGCTTGAAGAATGTCTTCGGAGACCTGGCAGTGAACAAAAGCAAGGTGAGTCGTTGGGCGAGGCGTCTCTCATCATCGCAAAAAGTCCGCGCACACCCGTCCAATCTCCCGCGTGCCGGCGGCCGCACGCAGCTGTGACTCCCGCAGTGTTGGAACTTGCGGACACTCTCATTCTAGGTGACTGACGGATGACAAACACCCTCCTCGCTGCGCTACGGGACGTCTATGTTAATGCTGACTCACATACATCCACCAGTTCGGGTGTTCGAATGCGTGTGTCCGCTGAATTCCTCGCCGCCTAACAGAAGATAATAAAGAGCAACGAAATACCATTTGAGAAGAATTTCTTGCGCATTACGAGGCTGATCGCGATAGTTTTTGTCGAACATGGCGATGAAACATGGGTTCATCACTTCGGAACGGAAACAGAGAAGCAATTCATGAAATGCTGCCAAAATACAACTCCTCCGAAGAAAAAGTTCAAAGCCGAACTCTCAACCGGAAAGCTCACGGCGACGGTCTTCTGGAAGGGGTATTCCGTTCAGTGTCTGCCCTCATGGTGCAACCATCAACTCTGAAGTGTATTGTGCTCTCCTCATGAAATCATTTCCGCGTTTTTCACGTTACAAAAACGTAAACGATCTTCTCTATGAGAACGAAGGCCTCACTCAGGTCTGTACACCCGAGAGGAGCTCACAGAAGTTCACTGCATTGTTCTTACGCATCCACTCTACAATCTCGAATTTCGTACGTTCCGATTTCCATCTGTTTGATCCAATGAAGGACGCAATCTGATGGAAGCTGTACGTGGATGACTGGGATGTTATTTTTGCAGCAAGACGCTGGGTCCGACGCCGTCCAGCAGAGTGGTACTTAGTCACTCCAAAAGAAATGCACACTATTTTTGTAAAAATGCTGTTTTCATTCTGCATGTGTGAATGTTTTACAGTGTGTAGATACAACCTTCCCGCTTGTTTTCAAACTTAGTTCAACCTGTTCCCGTGAGTGGCGCCGCCAGAGCATGTCTTCAAGATGGCTGCTACAGTTGACGTTCGCCAGAAGCAATGTGCTGTCATAGAATTCCTGTGCTGTGAAAACAAGACAGTGGGAAACATCCACAAGAGGTTGAAAAAGGTGTATGGAGATGCTGCTGTCGATCGCATTACAGTTAGTCGGTGGGCAAGCAGGTTACGTGATGGAGACGGACACGGCAATATTGAGGATTGTCCTCGCAGCAACAGGCCTCGTACTGCACGCACTCCAGACAATGTGCAGAGAGTTGACGAATTGGTGACTGCTGACAGACGTATCACAGTGAACGAATTGTCACGCTGCGTTGGGATAGCGGAAGGAAGTGTTTGCAGAATACTGAAAGTGTTGGCGTTAAAAAAGTTTTGTGCCAGGTGGTTCCCAGGATGTTGACAGTGGCTTACACAGAAACAAGAAAAACGCTATGCAGTGAACTTTTGGAACAGTACGAGAATGGTGGAGATGAATTTCTTGGAAGAATTGTGACAAGTGATGAAACATGGCTCCGTCATTTTTCACCAGAGACGAAGAGGCAATCAATGGAGTGGCATCATGCAATTCACCCAAGGAAAAAAAATTCAAAACCACACCTTCTGCTGGAAAAGTTATGGCTACGGTGTTTTTCAATTCCGAAGGACTCTTTCTTGTGGACATCATGCCAAGTGGAACCACCATAAATTCTGATGCATGTGTGACGACACTGAAGAAACTTCAAGCTCGACTGCGGCGTGTTCGACCACATCGGCGGGGATGTTTTGCTGTTGCACGACAATGCACAGCCACATGTCAGTCAAAAAACCATGGAAGCCATCACAAAACTCGGATGGACAACACTGAAACACCCGCCTTACAGTCCTCACCTGGCTCCATGTGACTATCATCTCTTTAGGAAACTGAAAGACTCTCTTCGTGGAACAAGGTTTGAAGATGATGACTCCCTTGTGCACGGTGCCAAACTGTCGCTCCAACAGGTTGGTCCAGAATTTTACGGTGCCGGTATACAGGCGCTGGTTCCAAGATGGCGTAAGGCAGTTGAGAGGGACGGAACTTATGTGGAGAAATGAAAATATTGTTCCTAAAGGATGTATCTACACGCTGTAAAACCTTCAAACATGTAGAGTAAAAGATGGATTAAAAAAAATAGTGTGCATTTCTTTTGGAGTGACCATCGTACTATGCAGGCATACAGGCCCAGGAAGGTGGCGTAAGGCCGTCACGTTGAATGGAGACTGTGTTGAAAAATAGAACTCTGTAGCCGAAACAGTGGAGAATAATATGGACTGTTGGAATCCTGAACAAAAACAGCCTGCTTTCATACAGAAAAAAGTGTTGCGTTACTCAGTGAACGCCCATCGTATACAGCTGTGTAGTACTGACTATGGTGACGCCGTCTAATACCGATTATGGTGACGTTACCCAAAAGGGTCTATAAAATCACTCGTTATAGACCCACGGACAAAGGCAGCCTTAAATTATGGAAAATAATCGAGTAGCAACTTGAGTGGTTCGATCACACTAAATCGGGCAGCATATAGGCATTAGATAATTCATCGGGGAACATGTACTTCCATAACATTAATTAAGTTAGTTAAAGACGGGCCTGTTGGGGCTGACCGACCGCCGTGTCATCCTCTAACAGTGACGTCATTGGATGCGGTATGGTAGAGCGTGACGTCAGCACGCTGCTCTGCTTTACCTTAGAACCGCTACTAATCAGTCGGGCAGCTTCCCAGTTGGCCTCAGGAAACTGCATGCGCCCAGTATTAGTTTCCCACCATAAAGAAACCCCAGGCAGTACCGGGAATCGAACCCGGATCACCCACACGGCCGCGAAGTCCTTCTTATCGGGGAGACTAGTTCTGCGCTTATGGCGCCAGACTTCTCTCATAGCGTAACGATGAAACTTTTTCACAGTTTTAATCACAGAGGATGACCAGCTGTCCAGACTGAAGGCAGCGAACTACCACGCCGACACCATTTTCAACGGCTTCGTATGGCAATCGGGTTTTGTATTGCTGCAAGAGAAGTTTGATGCAACTCTAAAAAATTCTCCAAAAATCGACTTTGAAGTTTTGGGGTCGCCCTTAATATTCCGAAGCAAGGTCAGTTTCTCTCGACAAGTCGTGTGGTCCTGTGGTAGAATGCTCATCTACCACGTGTGTTACACGGGTTCGATTGATGTACCTGCCAAAATTTCAAGTAAAAAATGAATGTTTCAATAACATTTCCATGAACCGTAAAATACATAAATACGAAAAAGAATTTAATTTGTATATTTTTATTTCAACTGTCTTTTATATAAGACCAGTAATTAAAATAGATATTTGTAATGGAAACTAGACTCTTCTGTGCAATATATAATTATAAATAGGAACACGTGCATTTTTCATAAAAGTAGCAATTAGGTAGCTATGTTTGATGAATTTTATCTGTAAATGACGTTGGTAATTGGCTGAACGCAAAATAAACGAAAAAAATACTGTGCGAAACAAGGCTCAAACCAGTCTCAAGGGCTACTGACTTTTCCCAACATTTTCATGTATTTTAAACTCCACGGAATTGCTAGTAGGACAGGCACCTCTTTTAAAAATATGCACCACTCGGGTATCGAACCTAAATCCCCTAGACGGCTGATGAGCATTCTACCACACAGCCAGAAGGTCTGTCGAGAAAAATCGACCTTGTTTTAGCATAACAAAGACGGTCAGGAAAATTCAAATTCTATTTTCTAGAAAATTTTCGGAAGTTTCATCGAACAATTTTGAGGGATTAATATTAGATTTTTGAACTTCTTATACCATAATAAAAAACCAATATTTATTCCGGTGACAGGTTTCGACCACAACTGTGGCCATCTTCAGAGCAATGAGTAAGAATCTTCATCTGGTGGTAAATCACAACTAACCACCAGTGGTAGTGATTTAGCACCAGAAGGAGGTTCTCACTCATTGGTCTGAAGATGGCCACAGTTGTAGTGCAAACCGTTCACCGGAATAAGCAATTTGTGATCAAGACTGTATTTGATAGTAAATATTTGTAACAACGTTGATCACTGTTCATCACCTTACATTTACATCATTCTAAAATTATTGTTCAACTTTCTAACGGCCTTCCTTTGTCACTTCGTTCTCAGTTACTTTTTTAGACAGATTTGAAGTGCTAAACCCCACATTTGGTCTTACAAACATTGCCTCATGTGGCGACTGCTGATTTTCTTCATCAAAAGAATGGTTCTTTATGAATTGGATGAATCGAAGACTCTCAGCCCAATGTGGGTTGTCTGCATCCATGTCATTATCATATTCTGCACATCCTGGCTGGCCCATTCGATGGAACCCTGTCTTTGGCTATGTCTGGGTTTTCCATGTACCAATTCCAGTTCTGGCCACATGTTACTTAGCTCAGTTATAATTTGTTTCGAAAGCTCCTTGCCATTATCTGACTCCAGCACACTTGGAGCATCTATAGTGGTCGCAATAATATAAACTTGGTGAAGTGACCTTGTAATTGAATATGAACGCCCATTATTATAAAAGACAACATTTTGTTTTATACAATTAATCACAATCATAGACAGTATTAAAGTACGCACTAATCTTAATGTAGACTGTGATTTGGACTGATACGTGCATATGCCCGGGATTCCCAGATCTGAAAGGAGTGCCGCACAAGTGTCAGATTTCGTTTGGTTCTCTCCGAGAGCGGCCGAATTCATGCGTGTCAGCCGAGAAGGAGTCCTGATAATCTGCCACTCACGAATGTATACTAGAGTGTTTAAAAAGAATTTGTACCAAAACGTTTGTGATATTTCCGTTAATTGACCTGCTGACAAGTAGAAACAAGCGTCCCAGAGAGACGTTAATGTTTTGCGAAAGGAAGCTAAGCTCAGGTTAACTGACAAGAATTCTCCTAGTCATCACATTAATTTAGAAATTGAGAAGGTACGTAACAATAAGGCTCGGAAGATGATACAAACAACGTTGTCTTTCATGTGAACAGTAAGGTTCATTGACATTAAGTCTAGTGGACTGATGACCTCAGATGTTAAGTCCCTTAGTGCTTCGAGCCATCTGAACCATTCAGTGACATTAGCCTACTTCAGTAAAAGGTCAACTTTTTGCGATCAGTTAAAACATTTAGGTCTACTATTTTCAGAACCTTCTTGTCGGTCTGTCTGATAGTTATAGATACGAATTTTTGGGCCTGCTCAGGGTTGGTGAGTTTAAAGCAGATATTTTCAGGTCTTAAAATGTGTTTAATGTAATATGTTACTGTAGGAAACTGTATTAAAGTGTTTTTATTCAATATTCGAAACAAAAAGCTTTTCGATTTATGTATATGTTCTAATATTTGTTAGTAGAGTGTTTTATACAGATTACAGTAGAGGAAGCACACGACTGAGTGAGGAATTACCGACGGTGGTATAGCTGCCTAATTTGTATTTACTTCCTATCCGAAACAGGAAGCAGAACTGACACTGTTTGCTGATGATACAAGCATCATTATTAATCCAGTAAAAGAAACTCCAATTGAAAATGGTACAAATAAGGCCTTTGGAAAAGTCATTAATTGGTTTTCTGCAAATGGGCTTGCTCTAGACTTTGAAAAAACACAATACATCCGATTTTCTGCTGCAAAAAGTATAGTTCCTTCAATAAATGTAACACATCAACAGAAGTCAGTAGACAGGGTAGAGTATACTAAGTTTTTGGGTGTACATATAGAAGAGAATCTTAATTAGAAAATTCATGTTTTGGATCTTCTAAAGCGACTAGGTTCAGCAACTTTTGCAGTCAGAATAATTGCCATATTTTGAGGATATAGAAATTAGTAAGGTAACGTACTTTGCATACTTTCACTCTCTGATGTCATACGGAATAATATTTTGGGGTAACTCATCATTTAGACAAAGTATTCACTGCTCAAAAGAAAGTGGTTAGAATAATGTGTGGGGTTCATAAACGCACATCTTGTAGGCATCTTTTTAAAAGACTGGGGATTCTTACAACAGCCTTATAGTACATTTACTCACTAATTAAATTTGTTCTCAACAACATGGACCAGTTTAAAAACAACAGTGACATTCATGATTATAATACCAGAAAAAGGAAAGACTTACACTATCCTTTACTCAACCTATCTTTGGCACAGAAAGGGGTAAAATCTGCTGTCATACAAATTTTCTACAAATTACCAGATGAAATAAAATGTCTGACAGACAGCAGTAATAGCTTCAAAAATAAATTGAAATCATATCTCCTTGACAACTCCTTCTATACCATAGATGAGTTCTTGAATAAGAATAAATAAATCTATAAATACAGTATATGGATTTTGTGCCATTTAAGGGAATGGGTTAAATAATAGAAATATTAATCTTTAACTCTGTATTATATATATTAAAAAACCTTGTTTGACATGTGCATTTCTTGTGCACTTGACACGTTCCACATCATAACGGCTACCGTACCATGTGATTGATCAATGGAACATGCAACCAACTATCTAACTAACTTATTTGAAGAAATTATTTTCAAAAAAATTGCGATCTTAGAGAGCCATTTGGCAGCTGTCAAAACAATCAATTTCATTCAAGTCGTTGTAATGAACGTCAAAATAATGTAGCCATCTTTTTCTCGTCCACTTTCACAGAATTATTGTAATACATGAAAGACAAGCTTTAAGTATGTTTAGTAAATATATTTTCTATTTAAAATGGGCACGGTAGACCTCAAGTGAGGGGGCGCGGGGCGCTACATCACATTTCACGAAACTTCACAAATGGGCGAAGTGGAAGTGAATAAAAAAAAAAAAAAAAGAAGCAGACAAACAAAAACCTGAGGCAATTAACAGACGTTCCCTTACCACATCTGAAACATGCACAAATACCCCAAACAAAATACCAGAAAACGTAACAGGACTCACAATTAATCCAATATGTCAGGGAGAAAAACAAAGGGGAGAGGCACGACCTTCTCCGAGAAGCAGCAGCTGCCACGTGCACGGCACGGTTAACACTGAAAGTGAGACGAGTGCTGCCAACCGCACACTGATGCCTCGTAACAGTGCGCAGTGTGATTTAGAAAGGAATTTCCCGACGTATGTGCAATTACATAGCGTTTTGGCCAGGAACCTCCGGCCAAATCGAGAAACGACTGACACAAGTCGGATATACGCCGAGTCTTTCAAGTAATCGGACTTTGGCGAATACTCCTGGCCAATGTGCCATATGGCCGGAAAATTCGCGATGTGGCCGGTCTTCGGGCTTTTCCCATAACAAATACATACTTCATTATAAAATCATTGTTTGGAATATCAGTGCATAGGTCTAGTTATTCTGCCCCATCTGACCGTTTAAAAAAGGTTTATCACTACGCAATACCACATTGCACCGTATGGTATCCAACAGTTTGAATATTGTTGCCTGCTTACTGTTTGTTGCCGTGCTTTCGAGAAATCTGTAACAAAGTTGTCAAGACGCGAGGTAAGTGAAAATTTAAATTAGGCCAGTAATTGATGTAGAGTAGATATAAAGACAAGTTGTTTTCGGACCAGTTACAGTTCAATTGAAATTAGCTTCTGTTTACTCAAAGGATAGCATATTAGTTTAAGTTTGATAACACTTTGTAGGTACATAGTTTTGATAATACACAGATTTGATAATACACAGATTTTTGTGGAGTGAGAGGTAATTCTGGGCTAAATTTCATACATAAACGTATAGCGGGGAGAAAATTTACGTACGCGCCAATGGTGTGTATGTGTACAAAATGGGATTGATATCCGACCATGTATTCCGTGTGCTTCATTCTTTTTGTCGGGCAGTGTAAATTGCTTAAGTGAGCCTCTTGTATCTGTATCTGAGGGTTTAATTCGAAATATGTGTTTCTTCGTGTCTGTCTACGACTCTTGTTTACATAACTTTGTAGTCATCCACCTTATCATTTAATCTGCGTTAGTAGGTTGATAGTGTTCACACTGAGTAAGCTAGAGTCCAAAGTCAATGGCGCCAGCAAGTACCAGAGGAAGCTGTTGCCTGGATAAGGACGAGGATACGGAGTTGTAGGGCGGGTACCCAATTCATCAGGAGGCCGACGATACTAAAGGAGCTTCTAAGGCTGTTCCGTTTGAAGACTGGTGTAGGTTCCACAAGGAGTTATTGCCACGAAGCATATCAGGAGGCATAAGCATGCAAACCTGAAACTGGGGACGGGTGGGAATCACCAACAAACTAAACTGTGTAGGTTGGTCAATTTGTGCGTACATCGAGAAACTACGTCACGAATTAGATCAGAGGTGAAGCCGCAGCAGTCCTGGGAAACGCTATGGGTGGAGCAAGGCAGGTTAACTGAATGGGGGGAAGCCGGCAGACGACAAACCCCTCCTCGCACTTAGGTAATCTCGCGAGTAAAGGAAACATTAATTCAATTACTACATTTTAATGCAGCCAGTTAGAACGAGATTTCTCTGAAAGTTGGCGAGTAATCCTCTTAGAGGGCACAAAGGGCCTTAATTTTAGCGAACGCGGAAGGAAGCTCAGAAAGGAACAGAAATTTCGAGACAGGTGCAGGCAGAACAGAGGCAGCTACAAGCGTTATTAGGGATTCCCAGTGACGTCAGCGGCGCACGGGGGGGGGGGGGGGGGCGTCTTTGGGTATTAAAATTCGTACGTGATAGATACCGTGTAAGCCGTACTGCAAAATCAGAGTTTTCCAATGTAGAAATTTTTCTCACAATTTTAAACCATTGCTGTGGACAACTCACTTATCAGAATTCTTCTAACATTTCATGCTTCAGAAATCGTGCAGTCAACTGTACTATTCGCAGCTGAGAAGAATGTGAGCGATGTGGATCTAGCAGCGAGACGCACGTGCCCCAGAGGGAATAACACTCCTTTTGATTTCCCCGTCTCTCTAAAGAGTCGGAATAGCTCCACATCAGTTGTGGCTGTGCTAGTGGCTGGGTACCCTCCCTGAGGCCTCCAATGCCTCCGTTAAGGGACTTCCCGACCTGCGTCCAGTGTATAAAAAGTGATGGGACGCCCTCTAACACCGTGTCGACCTCCTTTTGCCCTCCGTAGTTCAGCAACTCGACGTGGCATGGACTCAACAGGTCGTTGGAAGCTCTTCGCAGATATATTGAGCCGTACTACTTCTCAAGCCGTCCATAATTGAGGGTGTTGCCAGTGCCGTATTCTCTATTATGCCCCATAAATGTTCGATGGGATTTATATGAGGCCCTCTGGGTGGTCAAATTATTTGTTCGATTTGTCCAGAATGTTCTTCAAACCACTCACTAAGAACTGTGCGTCCATGACACAGCGCAATGTCATCTATAAATATTCCATGTTTCTTTGGGAACATGAAGTCAATGAATGGACGCAAATGGACTTCAAGTAGCTAAACATAACCATTTTCAGTCAATGATCGGTTCATTTGGACCACAGAACCGGTTTCATTGCATGTAAACTTATTCCACACCATTACGAAGCCACAACCAGCTTACACAGTTGACTACTTGGATCAATGGCTTCGTGGGGTGTGCGCCACACTCGAAACCTACCATCAGCTCTTACCAGCTGAAATCGGAACCCGTCTGACCCGGTCTCGGTTTTCTGGTTGTCTAGGGGTCAATCGACACTGTGACAAGACCAGGAGAGCAGCTGCAGATGATGTCGTGCTATTAACATAGGCACTCAAGTTGGTCGTCTGCTCTCATAGCCCATTAACGCCAACTTTCGCCGCACTGACCTAATGCGTACTTTCGTCGTATGTCCCACAATGATTAACGCGTTTGTTTCATGCAGTGTTGCTTGTCTGTTAGCACTGACAACTCTACGCAAATGTCACTATTTTAATTGTGTCGTTGTTATTGGTTTCTTTTACTCGCCAAAGATGCTAAGCAACAACCTATATTGCAATGACGTCTGCAAGTAAATGATTATTGGGATTCCTCATGCCTAAAATCTCAACAAATGGTTCGTGTGATTGCTGAAATGATTTCTGTCCAAAGCGTATCGTTTAATTTTGTCGAGGGTGTAGCCTTTCGCAGAGTAATGAATGCTGCTCTTCTGAAGTATAAGTTAAAAGGTCGTGATTTTTTTACTTCCTACTTGTGCGATAGATTGTACAATAAGCTGGCAAGAAAAATAAAAAATTTACTTGACGAATCTGAAAAAATAATTTTCACAACTGTCGTTTCGTCTGATCTCCATTCTGGAACTTCATTACTTAGTTTAACTTCTCATGGTATTTTAAAGGATTTTCACTAGATGTCTGTAATTTTGAAATGTGAACTCATGACTGAGCTTCATACAGGTGAAGTAATATCAGCAAAATTTGAAATGATACTTCATGATGGGGACATAAATCACCAAACAGTGCATTGTATTGCTCATGGTCGTGATTCTAGCATGATTAAAACATTGTAGCTGTCTGGGTTTGATGATGTGCGTTGTGCAATAAATCAGATACAACTTTGTATTCGGGTTGCTGTGGAATCACAGGATTGGCTCCTGCAACTTACTGCTAAATTGAAAAAGAAATCAGACATTTCAGTCATTGCTTGGTCGCACAAACAGAGGCAAAATTCAATGGGAACGCTTTGTCTGTCATTCACGATTGCCCAACATGGTAAATATTATGAAATATATATAAATGAATTTTAATTTTATGGTATATCTTTACAGAAGGTAGTGTGTTTTGTTTTTATGACAATCCTGTCAGTTAATTTAATTTCTTCTACTTCCAACTGAAATAGCATGTTCTGTATGATGGAACAGTTTTCAAAGTTGAAGGATTCGCTAATTTCATACCTATATTAAAATCCAGTCATGATGATCTCCACTGAAGACTGGATAAATGTTTAAGCAATGAAACCATTCGAAAAAAAAACTGCCAGAAACTTAAGCAGTTCTCAAGCGAGCGCTTCATCAGTCATACTATAGCGGTAGTATGGCGATGTAAGTGCTGTTCTGTCACCTTCTAAAGGCCGCTTACAACACCCATGGTGTCTACTCTTGCAATTACGTTTAGTACTTCAGATGTTATTCTATCTTCGGTAATTGAAGCACTTAAACACAACTACCTTCTCAACTGCTAATGACCTTATATGCCGCGTAATGGATGAAGCTCGGTTAAATGTGAAGTTATCGTATAGTCTTCGTTGCAGCTTTTCTATTCCGTCAAACTCCTTCTTGAGAGTGATGATAATACTGGAAAACATGATTGACGTTATTGAGCAAATTCACCGGATTTGGTCTTGACTATATTTTGGTTCTATTAGAACTTTTTCTTCATATTTTCTATCACTGTAGGAACAGGCTAACGCATGTAGATAGTTGAATAATGACTGATTTCAGAATATGGCACACGCACACACTTAGAAAGTTTTGGTCCTTGAAAACAACGCCAAAACGACAGTAATATCTACTTACATTTCTGAAGATGGGATCAGTAACACTGCCCCTGAAAACACGTATTATACACAAGAAATATTTTACGATACTTTTGTAAGTAATGAAATGATTGCAAGAGGTTTTAAGCTTGGTTTTTCTCAGTTTTATTGAATAAGTTACTTAACTTAATGTTTTGGACAGAAGATCCCAAGTTCACACACTAGGTAGAACTGTTATTTACTTTATGCACTTTCAATGCAATCTACAATTCTCCACATTTACTTTAATTGCTGCACTTGTGTGATAATTCAAATTTAGTTTGAAAGAAAACACTGAGAATGCGCAATAATGTTTCACACCAATGGATTCTCGGTTTCTTTCTCTTGAGTATAGGAAAGGATCACTACATGGAACACTTTATGTTTAATGAGTCGTTTTGGTTAAAAAAAAAAACAATTAAATGATTGTTGAATGAAACACACAAAAACTTGGCAACACAGGTCATATACAGAACTATGGACGGTTAATTTCAGTACTGTAGTCGTGATCACAGTTGTTGGAGATTCAGGTGCTTAGAAGGCACGTACCGTTTTGCAGCGACGGAGATTATTACTTGCCTTCGTGGCATCGAATTATGCGACTTATACCGGCGCAATTGTGAGTTGGGCTTTCATGGGGATCTGCGTCGGTCTAAGTAATGGATGCCTTAGACCTTTCGCATCCAGGAACCAACACTTGTTCCAGACGTAATTTTATATCTCCTCTAAAGCGTTGCAGACATGTACCTTAGCTCTTCGCCTTCGCTCACGTCTATTAAGCAGCTAAAATTTGCCTTTGTTTGAAACAATACTGTAGCGCAGCCAGTGAACAGTTATTCAATGGAGCTGGCCCCATATATAAATAGTTTGCATGGTGAAAAAGAGGCAAAATTGCTTTTTGTTAAATACAGTCTGCCATTCATGAACATTGAATGGAGGTATCAAAAAGAATCATCCGATCAGGCACATTTATATTTCTAAAACTAATAAACATATACAATGAACTTTGTTTTTTGACGAATGGGAAACTCAAAAAGTTTTTTCATACCTTAGCATAGGTGTTCAGTATGTCTTCCTTGAGATGCACGGAATATGTCAATGCGGTATTCAGATTGTTCCCACACTGTAGCGAGAGAGGCTTGAGTTTCAGCTACCACAGCTGCTGTTATGTGATGCCTCAGTTCATTTATTATTGTTGGTAACGGAGACAAATAAACAGAGCCTTTTATAAACCGCCACAAGAAATAATTATATGCAGTCAGGTCCGGTGACCTTGGAGCCGCGTAATGTAAGGCCGAATCATTTGATCCAGTGCGACCGACCCATCGTTCAGTAATCCTTTGATTTAAATATTCCCGCACTTCCAGACGCCCGTGTGGCGGTCTCCCGTCCTATTGGTAAATGAAGACGTTCGAATCAGTCTCCAACTGTCAAAAAAGAAAGTTCTCAAGCATATCGAGATACGTGCTTCCTGTCTCGGCAAAAAAAAATCGATCATATACCTTTTCCCATGAAACTGCACATAGCACATTAAATTTTTGAGAGTCCCTCTCACGTTGTACAACTTCATGTGGTTGTTCGGTAACACATATTCTCACATTATGACGGTTCAGCTTTCCATTTAAATGGAATTTTCCTTGTGACTAAACACTAAGCGCGGTAGAAAATTACCATCCTCCATCTTGCCAAAAGAAATTACAGCACTCTACACGTTACTGTTTGCAATGTTCAGAAAGAGCTTGCAGCAGCTGAATTTTTTATGGTTCCATGTGTAAACGTCGACACAACACACGCCAGACGGACACCGGGGGCTTGAGCTAACGAGCTGCACGGCGAAAGTATTTCTGCGGACTGCATGTGAAACTATGGCGGATGAGTTCGACGTCTGTGTCATACACTCTGGGACGGCTCGGCGATTTGCCTTTAGAAAAAAAAAAACATATTTCTTGGAATTGTTCATGCCATCGTCTAATGCTCTGCACTGTAGGAGGATCCACACCTTACCTAGTATGAAAGTCACGCTCAACAGTTACTACTGACCCGCAATGCGCATATCGTAGTACACAAAACGCTTTCTGTTATCCCGACACCATTTTTCCTAGACCTGAAGTGGGCGCTCATTGCTGCTTCCTAGCGGGAACAAAGTAAAACTCGAGAATTTCCTCTTTCCAACAGTACGTTTTTCATGGACGTGTCTCAAGTAAAATAATAGTTATACACTACTGGCCATTAAAATTGCTATACCACGAAGATGTGCTACAGCCGAGAAATTTAACCGACAGGAAGAAGATGCTGTGATATACAAATGATTAGATTTTCAGAGCATTCACGCAAGGTGGCGACACCTACGTGCTGACATGAGGAAAGTTTCCAACCGATTTCTCATACACAAACAGCAGTTGACCGGCGTTGCATGGTGAAACGTTGTTGTGAGGCCTCGTGTAAGGAAGAGAAATGCGTACCATCACGTTTCCGACTTTGATAAAGGTCGGATTGTAGCCTATCGCGATTGCGGTTTATCGTATCGCGACAATGCTGCTCGCCTTGGTCGAGATCCAATGATTGTTAGCAGAATTTGGAATCGGTGGGTTCAGGAAGGTAATACGGAACGCCGTGCTGGATCCCAACGACCTCGTACCACTAGCAGTCGAGATGACAGGCATGTTATCCGCATGTCTGTAACGGATCGTACAGCCACGTCTCGATCCCTGGGTCAACAGACGGGGACTTTTGCAAGGCAACAACCATCTGCACGAACAGTTCGACGACGTTTGCAGCAGCATGGACTATCAGCTCGGAGACCATGGCTGCGGTTACCCTTGACGCTGCATCAGACAGGAGCGCCTGCCATGGTGTACTCAACGACGAACATGGGTGCACGAATGGCAAAACGTCATTTTTTCGGATGAATCAAGGTTCTGTTTACAGCATCATGATGGTCGCTTCCGTGTTTGGCGACATCGCGGTGAACGCACATCGGAAGCGTGTATTCGTCATCGCCATCACCCGACGTGATGGTATGGATGCCATTGGTTACACGTCTCGGTCACCTCTTGTTCACATTGACGGCACTTTGAACAGTGGACGCTACATTTCATACGTGTTACGACCCGTGGCTCTACCCGTCTTTCGATCCCTGCGAAACCCTACATTTCAGCAGGATAATGCATGACTGCATGTTGCAGGTCCCGTACGGGCCTTCTGGATACAGAAAATGTTCGACTGCTGCCCTGGCCAGCACATTCTCCAGATCTCTCACCAGTGGTGGCCGAGCAACTGGCTCGTCACAATACGCCAGTCACTACGCTTGATGAACTGTGGCACCGTGTTGAAGCTGTACTCGCCATCCAAGCTCTGTTTGACTCAATGCCCAGGCGTATCAAGGCCGATATTGCGGCCAGAGGTGGTGGTTCTGGGTAATGATTTCTCAGGATCTATGCACCCAAATTGTGTGAAAATGTAATCACATGTCAGTTCTAGTATAATATATTTTTCCGGTGAATACCCGTTTATCATCTGCATTTCTTCTTGGTGTAGCAGTTTTAATGGCCAGTAGTGCATATTTTTGATTAATCCTGCATAATATTAATAGTGTTTGATAGACAACTGTTACTTTTTTCTTAATATATACAATTCCCCTCCCTTGTCCGCATCCGTTTCCGCTCCCACTACCATTGACTTTCACTCGATTATGGAACACGGTCTTCATTCATTTGTGGGCCGTTATCCCTTCCATAATAACGAGCATGCCGGTGTACTGTGGTTTAAACGAATGATGAAAGAAACCGCTATTGTATGCTGTGCCGACTTCCGCTATATGCTTCCTCGATCTATTATTGTGAAGTTGCCCACAATGCGTACCCCAATTGTAGCGGAATCAAATTCCACGTAGCAGTCTCCAACAATAGCTAAACACAGCTCTTCGTGAAGCATTGTTTCGTTACAAACAACGGCACGAACGGGAACCTGCGTACTGCGCTACGCCTTAATGATTGCTTTCACAGCTGCTTTCTCGTCTTCCTCGCGAGAAGACATCAAAGAGTACGTTTCGACATTTTTTTAATTTATCATCTTTCGGAACGTTCCCACACAGCCAACTCAAACTGGAAATGTTATTCTACAGTTTGCTCAGATAATTCAACGTGTGTATTACTTTAAGCGGTATAACAGGACGGAATTACGTAGGCTTAACAAAGGAAATATTTCGACATAAAACAAATTTTGCATACACAGTGTAGTGAATGAGCAAACAAGACGGAGATGGAACAAAGGATACACAGAGGTTGTATGCTTCTAAACCCCAACTGGTAACACAATAAGAAATGATAAATCGCCGTTAGTACACATTTGGGATCCTCTTCATGTGACCACTTCATAATGCTGGAAGGAAGTGTAGCCTGGTTAATGGAGCTTGGTGAGTTAGTTTAGTGCATTACGTTTATTAACAACATGGGACATTCCGAACATTCAGACTCGAAATTAGGCTAATCGCCGGCCGTAGTGGCCAAGCGGTTCTAGGCGCTTCAGTCGGGAACCGCGTGACCGCTACGGTCGCAGGTTAGAATCCTGCCTCGGGCATGGATGTGTGTGATGTCCTTAGGTTAGTTGGGTTTAAGTAGTTGTAAGTTCTAGGGGACTGATGACCTCAGATGTTAAGTCCCATACTGCTCAGAGCCATTTGAACCTTTTTTTTTTTAGGCTAATCCCGTGGATTTCGGTAGACTAAGACCGGAAACAACGAGTACTCAGATTTTTCAGCGGTGGCGCGTAGCAGCGACTGATGTTTTAAGTAGTAAGCAGTTCCTCACAAGTCGTCAGCTGAAGCCATTTCTAAGTAGTTCTGACTTGGAGGAGAAGGATGTACACCTCTGTCACGGAAAGACGGCAAAACTGTCAGCTTTACACAATCTGGATAGCTCTCCAGCAGTCTTTTTTCGTTCTGTTCCGACACACATCTTCCGATACTCAAGATGTGGGGTCGAGGGACGATGGCATTGTAGACAGGTATTGTAAGTTATGCTTCTCAGGATTTCCCAAATAACAATAAAGGTTAGGTTCACTCTTTAATTTTCTTCTCGTTTCTGACAACTAGATGTGCGCTGAATGGGTACCAGTATTTGTGTTACCGAAACAGCTCACAATAAATTTTTATACTGTGACATATACACTTCATAATTTACTGCTCGGTCAAGCTAAGTATTTCCTGAACCACACGACGAAAGCTGAAATTGTAAACAGAAGTAGAAAGCTTTATATTCAAAGGCACAGGTTATTTCAAGCAGTTTTATGTCGCGTCCGAAAATTTCTGTTACGCTACATTGGGAATCTATTCTCATTACGTCAGATTTTAGGTTCTGATTTTGTAAAATCGATAGAAGAATCGCATTTTATCTTGAACCACAGTGTGTATAAAATAAAGGCAAGAGGAGGCCGCCAGTGGCAAAGAATGAAACACAAAAAGGTTGACAGTGATGGCTTGGTGAGGCAACATTGTTTTGGACGGTCAGTAACACGGACAATGCTCAGCAGAGATGCCCGCCTCACCCCTCGTAGGCGTTCTCAGAAGCTGCCTACACTGCAGGAAAGTTGTCTCACGATTACTGCATCGCACCACGTGGTATTGTTGTCATGATGGTTGTTTGAGTAGCAATCAGAATCAAAGAAGAGTAAGCATACAATAACAGCACGATCCATCACTGTGTAAAGGGATTCGCTGTGTTATGCACCCTTCTTTTTTGTATGCGACGACAAAAAAGTCACAGCCGTTTTCCACGATGTTGAAAACGGTGCAATGCACGTAAGATAAGCAGCTTGTGACATTTCCATTATAGAAATTACCCATTTGCTTTGCTTTATTTTATTTGGTAATTTTACCAGAAAGTTTTATAAAAATTTGAGACAAAATCCGTTAATTGCCTGCTACTTACTTCTACTGATACAATCACTTGGCAGGGAGGAACAGAAATGTGGCGGCGAAATACGATATAATAAATAACATTTATTAATAGTTATTATCAAAATTGTACTTTGGTAACAGTGTTATGTGAGCCACTTGATGTTTTGTGCATTAATGCAGTGAAATCTAAATAACTTTGCTCTCTCTCTCGGCATTCTGTGATATTATCACTATGAGTGAAAGTAACATCCACACACTCGTGGTTTACTGTGTTTATTGCTCCGCAAATAGCGACTGCTTGTCTGAAGTGTAGTCTTCTGAACAGAAGTTTGTGGAAATGTACTTCGTAACGTACTTACGGGAAGTGCTGGCACTGTAGGAACGGTTGAACTGCAGCGGCAGGATCTGTGACGCTGCAGGTACTGGCAGAGTGTAGGCGGTCCGTCGTCTGTTCGCAGGTGCATCCCCATCTGCGCCAGCAGCAGGTGGAAGCGAAGTAGTCCGCCACTGAGAGCGCTCTCCTCGGCGGCTGGCAGCACTATCGGTGGACGAATACGTCGCGCTGAAGGACGTGGGAGAGAATCAGAAAGATAGCCCTGCTTGACGAGTGCCATCTAGAGGCTGCTGCTCGAAACAGCAATCTCTTTTCATTTTCTGTATTGTCATTTGATACCCCCTAGCCCTGGCTGCTGTGGGCTGACAGGGGCTCAATTCGCCGCATTTCACATAAGAGGTTATATAAAATATCGCAGGAAAACGGTACATACATAAAGTATTGGGATAAAAGACGAAGTTTACACATGAAAAGGGGAAACAATTGGAGTTAAAATATACAAAAAAGGCGTAGTTCGAAGAGGCACGTTGACATAAAATTCACAAATAATTAAAATGACGCTCGACAGAGACGTAGCACATAAATACTGGCGGCACGAATAACACAATTAAAAACGACGTTGAGAGTATGTGACGACGACACTGAACACACACTGCACTTATGAACACACACACGGCAGGCACACCCTTGACAGTGAGTAAATGGATAACAATTGGTAGGTCTTGCCAAGGGTGGGGAGGTGAGAGAGGAGGGAGAGAGGAAAGAGAGAAGGGGGATTAGCGGAAGAGGGGGAGCAGGAAGGGGCGCAAAGGGAGGGGAGCCGGTAACACACCAAGGGGCAGGAGATGGGGAGGGTAAGGAGGGAGCAACCCAGAATGGAGAGCAAGGACTGAGAAAGAAGAAGTGAGAGGGACAGGGTGGTTGGAGGGAAGAGCCAGCAGAAGGGGTGAGGAACGACAGGGAGCCCTAGGGAGAACAGGAGAGGAAAAGGAGGGTCAGAGTTGGATGGAAGCACATCATCCGTGATGGGGAGACACCAGAAGTTTATTTGGGAGGCAAGGTGGAGATCGAGAAATGGTGGGACACAAAGATACAGGCGCAGCAGCAAGTGTGGAGTGGAGAGGAAAGGCGACACCAAGAGGTGAGGGGGATTAAGGTGTCGGTTGGTGCAGAGGATACATACATAGTCAAGTAAAGTAAAGAGATATGGGAAAGAGATGTCATAGAGGATCATTGTGGGGAATGGGAATCAGATAGAAAAAGGAGGAGCACATGGTGTACAAGGATTTCGAGTGCTTTGTAGAATTTAGGAGGGGCAGGGATCCATTCAGCACTGGCATAACAAAGGATGGGACATTTCAAGGATTTGTGGGTATGAAGGACAGCAGTTTCAGGAGGCAGAGTCTATTGTGGGCTTTCTGTTGGACTGCAAGGAGATGAGGAGTCCAGGTGAGGTGACAGTCAAGGGCGAGGCCAAGGCATTTCAAGGTGGGAGAAAGTCGGATACGATAGTCATGGACAGTGAAGTAGAAATCACGAAGCTGTGAGGAGGGGGTGGTACATCCTATAATGATTGCCTGAGTTTTGGAAGGTTAGATCTGAAGGAGTCACTAGTTGCACCAAGTGGTAAACTGATCTAGATGAGTTTGGAGGGAGCGCTGGAACCGTTGAAGGGTGGGATAGAGGGCAAGGAAGGCGGTGTCATCAGCATATTGAAGGAGATGGGCAGATGTGGTGGTTTGGGAATTTCAGCAGTGTACAAGAGATAAAGGAGAGGATAATGTATGGAGCTCTGGAGTACAATTGCAGTAGTGTAGAAGACACAGAAATTGATATTATGGATAGCGAGGAATCTCTTCCCTGTCGTAGGGTTAAGTAATATGGAAGTTGAGGGTTGGTGCCAAAAATATTTTGTTGACAGACCATATTAATTTATTTTGCTAGGTTCCTTCTTTTCTTACATTTCTCACTTCTCTTCCCATACACATCCAAGTGGGCTGGCCAAACTGTTATAGATCCTGGCCCATTCAAGAGCTTTGACCTTACAGCCAGATCACAGTGGCCCCGGATTTCGACAAGTGTTCCCAGTTGCATCTGGTAGGAGGTCCCCAATTACAGCATTACCTAACGAACAAAGGAGACCCGCCTCTAATCCTGATATTCTAAACGCGCAGCTGTCACGAACTCGCGACAGCCACTGGTGATGCTGCTACATATGGCTTACCAGCAGAACGGAATAAATTACCACTCCACATATTGAAAACATGTGTCAATATTGAAGAGAACTGAAATATGTCTTTTATTAAAACTGTCTTGGTAGCTCTAAATACAGTCACTAAACTGACTGTTTTCAACAGCTAAGGAGTCATCACCAGAACTACGTCCAGATTGTTAGAAGATAACGTGTCGCCACCTTGTGACAGACACGTGGACACCATGGCCGTGAAACCTTCTGACAAGTTGGTTGTACCGTATTGTGTACGGTACTGGGACTCAAACCTGGGACCTACGCCTTTCCTAGGCAACTGCTCTAACATCTGAGCTATCCAGAAACGACGCATTACCCGCCCTGACTGCTTTACATCTGCCAGTACCTCGTCTCCTACCTTCCAAACTTCTCACTCCTCCTTCTTACCTTGTGTCATGAGGACACCTGAAGAAAGGATACTGAGGAGTAAGGGCTAGCGCACTGGCAAGGGGATCGTTCCCAGCAGCGGAATAGCACTGATTCAAAGCTTTCCGGAAAATAACACAGTTTTAATTTGCCAGTAAGTTACAAATCAGTACAGACACAGCTGCAGAGTAAAGATTCATTCTGGAAGCAGGATGAAGTTCTAATCGTGACTCGTGAACAGACGAAACCGGTGAGCGTTGCAATTATATTTAGTACGAGCAAGACGTTTTTAATGAAAACATATTTGGGTATGCCAGATACAGTACTCTAGCTGACAATGTCAAAGTTCTGGAGATAATTGGCATATCTGGTATAAAATTACTGACCTGTTAGTTTACCTCATAAGTCTCGTGGATGTTCACCTTCAAAAATCTTCTTTGGGTAATTAATACGTCCGTTCTATTTAAGTGACACAGTCAATTTACGTTTCATTCATTTGCATTTATTGCTGTAAACCTACAAGATCAGCTTGAATTTAGTAATTGTAAGAATTAATACCTCTCACTACAGCACTGCACATAATGTATGAATAACAGAGTTTTTCAAATGGTAACACTGGTAATGAATATAATAGCTACAGACTATAAATAACGAACACTGACTGAGTAATAATATAAGGACTCTGCTGATGCACTAGCGGAAGCTCACTAACTCACATGTATGCTCACATTCTCACAAACTCACTGAAAACTGTGTGATGGAAAACCTAACTGACTTACTACCCTTTCATTATGTCAGCTGAACACTGACTGCCTTAAAGTCTGTCCGTGACGCCTGTTTATGGACGAGCCTACAGAGAGCTGCAAATAGATAAAATGCAAAGCTATAGCCGGCCGCGGTGGCAGAGTGGTTCTGGGCGCTTCAGTTCGGAACTGCGCGACTGCTACGGTCGCAGGTTCGAATCCTGCCTCGGACATGGATGTGTGTGATGTCCTTAGGTTAGTTAGGTTTAAGTAGTTCTAAGTTTAGGGGACTGATGACCTCAGATGTTAAGTCCCATAGTGCTCAGAGCCATTTGAACCAACCACGCTATACCTTTTTAAATATTAACGAAGAAGATGCAATAAGGCATAAAACTAATTTGTATAAACTACCAGATGTATAATTAGAAAACGGTAAAATTAAGGACAGCATTTTGTGGGAGAGCAATTTGGTGTGTACGGTGATTCACAAAGGGCACGATAAAGTTTCAAAAAACTGCAATCTTCTAATTAGAGTAATTAACAAAGTAACAGGTCTTTTCAGTAAATTTATATCTTTTTGGAAACAGGAAAATCATGATTACAATACAATGATACTGGGTTATGAAAGGAATTATATTTTAAGATTTGAACATTCTGGAAAGCGAAAATTTTCACTATGAATAACTTTTGAAACAAAAACTTTTTGGAAAAAGTAAGACGTTTGTTGAAAAGACGAGAATGAGGGCTTTTAAATGCGCTATGTCAATCTTAAAACAAACAATTTTTAGTATAGCTGAATTTTTAGGTTCAAATGATGTATGGGTAAAGTATGTCACAAATACTTCTTTAAATAAAATGTTTTAATCTGGACTTAATCCACTGTTCTCATCGGCAAACAATAAATTAATCAATGAATTATGCATTTTAGTTATATACTGCATGAAAAAGAAAGTACTTATTTCCTGTGATCGTCGTGAATAATGTGCTATTAACAAAAGAGATCACAAAAGGAAAAATAATAATATTGACAGGTGGAGCCATATAACAATGGGTAGGAAAAGTTAACCTTTCCTTGTTACACTGAGGAAAACGAACCTTAGGAGCGCTGTAATACGAGCAACTTAATCAAACGTTTCGTTGCAATTTTTTTTTTTTTTAATTCTTAATAAGAGGTGTTAAATGCAGCGTTCCGAGCACCTAATTTGCTGTGAAACTTGGAAACTTAGGATATGGAAATAATAATGGATTAATTCAGTCACAGACGAAAGATATACGATCAGTGTGGGAATAAAAGTTGTTTCGATTTATGTCTATTATCATTTGTAGTAGCCATTGTACGTTTCCAATTTCTGCATTTAGCTAATGTTACAACACCGAAGAGCATTTTGCAACAAGGTACTTCACAGATAGCACTCAGTGCACATCAAAGTGATGCGAGGGAAGAACGTGTGTAAACAGAAAAATGGCCAGCACTTGGAGACGGACAGTACAGCGGTGTGGCCTTGTACGCGACTTCCAATTGGTGTAGAGGCGCCGCTAAAGACGATCGGGCGGTGGCGGCGCTATTTCTGTGATGGTGGCAGCGGCCACCAGGAATCCCGTTGCCGCCTTTGAAGCGGCTCGTTTCGCGGCTGGCTGCCTCGAGCTCCAGCTCCAGACAGACGCTCTGCCCCTGGAATCCTAATCGGGAAGATGAGACACCAAACCACACCTCCCCCTCCCGGCTGCGTGACGGCGTCCGCTCTCAAAGAAACCCCCACTCCTGCCCTATATCGGCCGTCCTGGAGCACTCAGCGCAGCAAAAATGACTGTCTTCAGCGACGGCGTTTCGTGATTCGCTTAGTTATAGTACGTTTCTTAAAACCTGTAGGATATTAGGTTGGTACCGTGTAGCTTTGATGTACGCGACGAAGCGTGTGTATGACAGAAAGTGTCGACAAAAGCTGTTTGTACTAATTATCTTTTATTTATTCAAACATTCTTGACTGTTTCAGGTTTTAACGCCCATCACCAGACTGCAGATAGAGCGTATATAGTCAATGGGTACTAAAATGTCTCATTGATGTAGCCGGCCACTATAATCTCTAATGCACAGCTTGTTGTATGGTGGAATAGCAAACAACCTGCTTCACCGTTCGATCACTATCACGTTCCTCTTACAAAAAATGGTTCAAATGGCTCTGAGCACTATGGGACTCAACATCTGAGGTCATCAGTCCCCTAGAACTTAAAACTACTTAAACCTAACTAACCTAAGGACATCACACACACCCATGCCCGAGGCAGGATTCGAACATGCGACCGTAGGAGCAGCGCGGCTCCGGACAGGAGCGCCTAGAACCGCACGGCCACCGCGGCCGGCGTTCCTCTTACAACACCATATAAGTTGTGTTGTGACTTGGCAAGACAGCCAAGTCACAATGAGAGGAAGCCGAAAGGCACGCGTTAAGCTCACGCAGATTGGCGTGAGGTCTGGAACAGTTAAAGGAATTAGTAGTAGCAAATAAAGTACGTAGTTGATGTAATACTTAACTTTAATCCACAATTGTAGAACATCTCTCTTGACGGTACATGTTATAACCACAATATAAAATAATATCAAATGCTATGGCGCCTTGCTAGGTCGTAGCAAATGACGTAGCTGAAGGCTATGCTAACTATCGTCTCGGCAAATGAGAGCGTAGTTGTCAGTGATCCATCTCTGGCTAAGTCGGCTGTACAACTGGGGCGAGTGCCAGGACGTCTCTCTACACCTGCCGTGTGGTGGCGCTCGGTCTGCTATCACTGACAGTGGCGACACGCGGGTCCGACATGTACTAATGGACCGCGGCCGATTTAAAGGCTACCACCTAGCAAGTGTGGTGTCTGGCGGTGACACCACAAGTTGCACATGAGGGCGACTACATCGATGATACATTTTAGTGCTGTTGCCACAGGTGACGCGCGTTAACGCCCGAAACAGTGCGGCAAAAAAGATTTGGACAAATGAAAGGGAATTAATACATTCAGCATTTGTCTTCACTCATGTATAAAAAAAGTAAACTTCATCGGTTAAATCATCGGTCTGAAAAATCTGTCTGTGGCGTACGACGGCTCGCCGCCAGGTGCGAGTCTTTCTAGTCGACGCCATTTAGGCGACTTGCGCGTCGGTGGTGACGAAATGATGCTGAGGACAACGCGACACCCAGTCCCCAAGCGGAAAAAAATTCGACCCAGCCGGGCATCCGGCACAGGGACCTTCGTTTGACCTTCAGCCACGCTGTTCCCTCAGCTCCTGAGGCAGTCCTAATCACATCAAAACACGTACAATCATCCTCGTCAAACGTAAATAGGTTTGTCAGCGTAAATAATTTCTTTTTCTCGTTGATTATCGAGTACCATTACACTGTATTTTGAAGCTTTTTATTTTAAGATTTTATTCAATTTGCTGATTTTGAAAAGACAGAACGATAGATCTACTGAACTTACTAAAAAAAAATTCTAAAGCCAAGATCGCATCAATATTTCTTTATTTAAAACAATCGGTTTCGGCAGACTTTGCTGTCATCTTTGGGTCTATAACAAAGTACTTATAAGTGGAATATGTCTCATAACATGAACTGAGACGTAACGTTTGAGACAAAAGTTTTAGCTTAGCACTACAAAAACGAAAGTCGAACAATACATTTTTGTACCTTAAAAAATCTTTTTGGCATGAAAGATGTTCATTTTAAGTTGGTCCTCACGCCAAATTGTCTTGTGTATAAAAATAGCACATTACAAAAGGCTTGTTATAACTAAAATGCCGCGCGGGATTAGCCGAGTCACGGACTGTGTGGCTGGTCCCGGCGGAGGTTCGAGTCCTCCCTCGGGCATGGGTGTGTGTGTTTGTCCTTAGGATAATTTAGGTGAAGTAATGTGTAAGCTTAGACACTGGTGATCTCAGCAGTTAAGTCCCATAAGATTTCACACACATTTGAACATAAAATTTCACACACACACACACACACACAACTAAAATATTTAAAAAGATAAAGCATCTCATGCAAAAGGCCATATCCATGTTCAGGGTGTTTCCGTAAGAGCATGCAAAACAGTAACAGGACACAGAGAATGCTCCAATGAACAATTTGAGGTAGGGAACCTGGGATCGGCAAAGCCAGCTTAAGAAGTAAGAATATGTGGAAGTAAACTTGTATACCACTTTGTCTAGCATTAATGTTTTCCAGTTTATTTACAACTGTCATGCGTACAAGTTTACACTGACTGCGCTGTTTGTTCACATGTACATTCTTTATTTCCTGCAAGGAAACAAGATGGACGTCGCTGACTACCAGGTGGTCATGATGCAGCTTTCGTTTATTTTGCTTGTCCATAAGATGCCTCTATTGTATCTTGTTTACATTGTCCCATGACAGGACGCGCTATGAATCAACGACAGACCCATTCATTACTCAGTGATTTTCATAGACATACAGTACAGCACGATGGAGCAGTACCGGTACAGTTTTACAAAACTTGCTGACTTCACCTTGTGTATGGGGATGTCGGTTGCAGTGCTCTCGTTGCTGGAAGCCTGTACAGGGAACGACTTCCTAACAGGCATTACTAATTTCAGTGTGGATGTCCGCAACCATCTAAATGCTGTATTTCCTGGTCGCTGTATTGGAAGGGAAGGCCCTATTCCATGGCCTGTGTAGTCACCTCATTTGAATTCCGTTCTTTCCTACGGGGAGATCTAAAGTTACTTACGTATTAGGTCAGAGTGGATAGAATTGTAGCTGCCTGTGATATGATTCGAAACACACCAGGAATATTTGTCAGGACGCGTCAGAATATTTTTCGCCGATGTCATGCTTGCATTGAGGTTGACGACCGTATCTTTGTAAGATACAGACGGTGCATTGATTGTGTTAATGATGGTATCTGTAATTAACTGTAACTAACGTAAATTAAAAAGTACACACTAATGTCATTTTATTCCTATTATCTCCTTAAGCTGGTTTCTCCGAGCCCAGGTACCCTACCTCAAACTGTTCAGTGCAGCATTCTCTATGTCCTGTTAAATATTTGCACGCTCTTATAGTACACAGTAGCACATCTGTTTACATAAGGTAAGTCCATCTTAAACGGCGTATAATGTACAACGGGATAATAGTATTGCAAAGATAACACTTATATCGAGTCAAGGAGCCACTAGATGCCTATTCCGTTGCTACCATGCAATCAGACTTCTCACGTTTAAAATTAACTACTTTAGTGAGTGGCCATTAAGAATAGTAACAATTACAAAACTATACTTTACTTAGAACTGAAACATATTTTTAATTCGCACAATCCCCTCCAGACCTTATTAATGCATGCATAATAGAAAAGTTAAGGTATTACGCAGAACCTGTGAACGAGTATCTCGAAAACGGAGAAGCTGATCCAATGTTCATGTGCTACTGCCGTGAGCATCTACGGAAAGAGGTAAAAGGAGAGTAAAACTGCTACTGCTACTACTACTACTACTACTACTACTACTACTACCAGGCGATAAATAGTTGGACGTCCACGATTTTTCACAGAACGTGGAGTCTGTAGTCTTGTCTGCAGCCCCGGATCTACGATATTTCCGAACCGGGCCAAAAACTTGACAGTGACGCCGCTCCGCAACCCCCACCTATCCTCCTCCCAGGCGTCTGAGATAGGACATCAAAAATTTTAAAAAATCGATTTTTCAAAAATAAGTTCATTTTGTAGCGCACGTCTTTCTCAAGGGATTTATATGTAAATATATATGTTCGAGGAAATGTAAGACACGTTATCTGATCTTAGGGGTGCCAAAGAGCAGAACCACCTCTCTTCACACAGCATTCTTCTGCCGTATGGCACTGTATTCCGCTCTGTGGAATTCAAGCGTGTATATTTTATAATGGAGACCATGAAGCCTATATCCGAGGCAGCGGAAATTGAAATGTCCTGTGGTGCCTCTCCTGCTCCCGGTCGGTTGGTTTGACATCCTACGCACCTTTTTTTTAAAAAAAATCCTCAGAATTAATACTTGGTGGGATTATTTGTGATTGGGAGAATAGGAACCCTTCACAAAAGTTGCGCTCATTATTGCCTATTAGCTAATACCTTTCTCTTTTATGTAAAATAAAATTAAATATAGGAAACATAAAACCAGTAAAGGCAGGAGACATTTCTTTGATTCTTAGGTCACAGTAGCTTTCTCTCTCTATCTTGTTGCGGCTTTACACGACCTGCTTTTCTTTCTGCAAAAGAAGCTATTACCTCATTAAAGTTTGTCAAACGTTTTCCTACATGAAAAATCAAAATGTCTTTGTCTAATACTGAAAAAGTTGCTGAGACGAATAGTGTCAAAGACTGATGTGGTTTCTCGATCTGATTGTGTCTATTTTGTCACTGTCGCTAGATGAAACGAAATAACTGTTTCTAATATTGCAGCAATTGTAACACACACCAAAAAGCGAGACTGTTTTGGCAAAAATGGTCATTTTTATCTTCTTTATTTACATAAATAACACGACAGGGTATAATTCAGGAAGTAAATCAAATGCCTATCAGGCCTACTACTAGCAAAAAGTTTTATGTTACGAAATAGTTTCACATTTCATTCGTACGCTCCAGTTGCTCAGGCACGAGATGGAAAAGTAGTAGTACGAAATGGGAGACTGGAATTCGAGAGTAGGAAAAGGGAGAGAAGGAAACGTACTAGGCTAATATGGATTGGGGCTAAGAAATGAAAAAGGAAGCCGTCTGGTAGAATTTTGCACAGAGCATAACTTAATCATAGCTAACACTTGGTTCAAGAATCATAAAAGGAGGCCGTATATATGGAAGAATCCTGGAGATACTAGAAGGTATCAGATAGATTATATAATGGTAAGACAGAGATTTAGGAACCAGGTTTTAAATTGTAAGACATGTCCAGGGGCAGATGTGGACTCTGATCACAATCTATTGGTTATTAACTGTAGATTAAAACTAAAGAAAGTGCAAAAAGGTGGGAATTTAAGGAAATGGGACCTGGATAAACTGACTAAATCAGAGGTTGTACAGTGTTTCAACGAGAGCATAAGGGAACAATTGAAAAGAATGGGGGAAAGAAATACAATACAAGAAGAATGGGTAGCTCTGAGGGATGAAATAGTGAAGGTAAAAAGACGAGGGCTAGTAGAAATCCTTGGGTAACAGAAGAAATATTGAATTTAATTGATGAAAGGAGAAAATGTAAAAATGCAGTAAATGAAGCAGGCGAAACGTCTCAAAAATGAGATCGACAGGCAGTGCAAAATGGCGAAGCAGGGATGGCTAGAGGACAAAGGTAAGATAGATACAGCCTGCAGGAAAATTAAAGAGACCTTTGGAGAAAAGAGAACGACTTGTATGAATATCAAGAGCTCAGATGAAAACCCAGTTCTAAGCAAAGAAAGGAAAGCAGAAAGGTGGAAGGAGTATATAGTGGGTCTACACATGGGCGATGTACTTGAGGACAATATTAATGAAATGGAAGAGGATGTAGGTGAAGATGAAATGGGAGATACGATACTGCGTGAAAAGTTTGACAGAGCACTAAAAGACCTGAGTCGAAACAAGGCCCCGGGAGTAGACAACATTCCATTAGAACTACTGATGGCCTTGGGAGAACCAGACCTGACAAAACTCTACCATCTGGCGAGCAAGATGTATGAGACAGGCGAAATACCCTCAGACGTCAAGAAGAATATAATAATTCTATCAGTTTCATAAGCCACAGCTGCAAAATACTAGCGCGAATTCTTTACAGGCGAATGGAAAAACTGGTAGAAGTCGACCTCGGGGAAGATCAATTTGGATTCCTTAGAAATGTTGGAACACGTGAGGCAATACTGACCTTATTACTTATCTTAGAAGAAAGAATAAGGAAAGGCAAACCTACGTTTCTAGCATTTGTAGACTCAGAGAAAGCTTCTGACAATGTTGACTGGAATACTCTCTTTCAAATTCTGAAGGTGGAAGGGGTAAAATACAGAGAGCCAAAGGCTATTTACAATTTGTACAGAAACCAGATGGCAGTTATAAGATCGAGGGGCATGAAAGGGAAGCAGTGGTTGGGAAGGGAGTGAGACAGGGTTGTATGTAGCCTTTCCCCGATGATATTCAATCTGTATATTGAGCAAGCAGTAAAGGAAACAAAAGAAAAATTCAGAGTAGGTATTAAAATCCATGGAGAAGACATAAAAAACTTTGAGGTTCGCCGATGACATTCTAATTCTGTCAGAGACAGCAAAGGACTTGGAAGAGCAGTTGAACGGAATGGATAGTGTCTTGAAAGGAGGGTATAAGATGAACGTCAACAAAAGCAAAACGAGGATAATGGAATGTAGTCTAAGTCGGATTATGCTGAGGGAATTAGATTGGGAAATGAGACACTTAAAGTTGTAAAGGAGTTGTGCTATTTGGGGAGCAAAATAACTGATGGTCGAAGTAGAGAGGATATAAAACGTAGACTGGCAAAGGCAAGGAAAGCGTTTCTGAAGAAGAGAAATTTGTTAACATCGAGTATGGATTTACGTGTCAGGGAGTCGTTTCTGAAAGTATTTCTGTGGAGTGTAGCCATGTATGGAAGTGAAACATGGACGATAAATAGTTTGGACAAGAAGAGAATAGAAGCTTTCGAAATGTGGTGCTACAGAAGAATGCTGGAGATTAGATGGGTAGATCACATAACTGATGAGGAGGTACTGAATTGGGGAGGCGTTTGTGGCACGACAAGAAGAACGGACCGGCTAGTAAGTCATGTTCTGAGGCATCAAGGGATCACAAATTTAGCACTGGAGGGCAGCGTGGAGGGTAATAATCGTAGAGGGAGACCAAGAGATGAATACACTAAGCAGATTCAGAAGGATGTAGGTTGCAGTAAGTACTGGGAGATGAAAAAACTTGCAAAGGACAGAGTAGCATGGAGAGCTGCATCAAACCAGTCTCAGGACTGAAGACCGCAACAACAACAACACGAAATTTCTATTTAAATTTGGAATCGTTATATTCTTCCATACAATCTGTGTGATGTCCCCGTTTCTTCTCCTTCATCGCTCTAAGAAATAGCCTTGTCACTACTAACTCTGTAAGTATTCCTGCCATTGTCAGAAATTATTCTCCAGTTAACTTCCCTAACCCTGCCAGAATCACCCGTTCGGTTATCTCTCGTTTATTCAAATGTTCAAATGTGTGTGAAATCGTATGGGACTTAACTGCTAAGGTCATCATTCCCTAAGCTTACGCGGTACTTAACCTAAATGATCCTAAGGACAAACACACACACCCATGCCCGAGGGAGGACTCGAGCCTCCGCTGGGACCTGCCGCACAGTCCATGACTGCAGCGCCTGAGACCGCTCTGCTAATCCCGGGCGGCCCCGCGTTTATTCTCTGATTAGGCGTTATTACGTGTTCGTGCAATGCGTTTTCCGCATTATTCCGAGAACAGGACTTAAGCGGCTGCTGACCGGGGACTGTGCAACTGGCCATTAGTAGAATAGCGATCTGACAAAAATTTTCTGTCAAAATTTCGTTTTCTTGGATATACTGAGAAGATAATTTATAATCTTTCTTACCTGTTATTTCTGTTAGTTGCTTATTTCCACTTCGGTATTCTGAATCTATGGATTTCGCTAGTAATTATAATAACGCTGATCATTCGTATACCCTATCAACAATATAAACAAAAAGCGGTAGGCATTCACCCATTTGGGTTTATTCGGCTCAGCTCGCATAGTCCCATCCTCTTTTTTCTGCGGGAAGGTTTGTTATTTCTGGATGCGACGGGGATTAGCATGGTAGACACATCACGTACACATCAAGTATTCAAATATCAACTTATGAATCGTTTGGAAATCACATACTCGGAAATCAACTTAGAATGTGTTGAGAGGCACCCACATGCCTTGCTCATACTGTGGCATCAAGCAGTCAGGCTTGCAAGATGAGTGGTCTGCCAAGCGAGTGGGTTCATTCTTATTTATCGAGTAAAATGAACTCTAGTACTCACAATTAAGCTACAAATTATTCTTCTGTATGACTATTACGCAACGGAAACGCACATCTGACCATTAGTAATTTACACAACTCTGACTGTTCACTACGCACTGGAAATACCACACTTTCTTTTTTATTTGACGGCTTTGATCAACACGTGGCCGTCGCACTGAATATGAATGGCGCACACATTATACATTCTGGATATCATGGCAACATACAATTCGAAGGAAAAGGCCACCAATCTTTTTCTTTTCACTATCTTATTTATTCCGATAAATTCTGTAACCTAAACACACAAATTCTATAACCTACAACAATAACACATGAGAAATTCCGCCCAGTGGGCATGGCTTTACATTGGTGATTCTCTATCTTACGGTCTCTTAATTATTTAACGCTACAGTGCACTTTCTGGATAGGATGGTGGATCTTTTGCTATATCTCACACTTCAACTCTCACAACCATCATCACGAAACTTTCCTCAAGACCGAGCGGTACTGAAGGAACAAGCATAACCCACTACCTCTGAAACTACATTGCTACTCTCCCATGCAAACCACACATACTTAAATTTCATGAAATACATCACACCGGCAACATACAATACAAAACAAGGAATAGTCACAACGTTATAATCCCATCACCTTCAGCTTTCCCACTTCAATTAAAATTCATCCCAGTTTCACACGACACTGCCCCACTTCGTAACTTTTCTTTCCTACTACGAACTCTGGAGGATATATGCACGTCTTCCTGTGCAATGCAAGCCAAGTGGCGTTGCTGGGTAGACGGCTGACTCACCTTGCTTCTCTCCGAGTATTATAGTTTGAATCAAGCGTCACACGGAAGCATAACACGCAAAGTAATATTAAGAACATATTCATCACACACGTGAGTCCTCAACTGATACCATGGACGAGTACTTCTCTTTATCCTTTGTCTCATACACAGATTGAGACTCACACAGTACTCACCACATGGAAGTACTCGTCTCTAATTTCAAGTCCTGCACACGCCATTTCTTAAATATTTCCAACTAATAGTACACGCGCTAGTAATTCAGCTTAACTTAAGCACTCGGAAGTATTTCAACTTATTGCTACACGTGGTTTCATTGTGACAGTTGGTCACTTCCGAAGATTACTACGATCCCATTAATATTACCTGCCTGACATTTAATTCTCCTCACAAAAGTTCCTGAAATAGAGAAATTATTATTCCAAACTACTCCTAAGTATTTCACATGCATACCATGTCTCCACTCTTTTGTCCTTACGGAGCACGCCTAAGACAGGTCTTATCAACACTATATCCAGCGGCAGAGTGCCGAACATGGCCGTTCTTCAGGTCTTCTCGCAACTCTGCCGAAGTGGGGCAGCACCTTGCTACCGTATTGGTTAGCCACATTTCAGGTGCTCAAAGCTCAGGTAAATTTCATCTCTTTGGTCCCACCAGAGGTGGCCAAAGGATCGTCTCAAAGATGATCATATATTCACATTCACTATCTGCAGTTAGCAGACGACCATACATTCATTCATTCATTTAACAGATCTCACCAAACTGGATGTAGGGATTTATTTTGAGGGAGTGCACATGTGATCAATTAAATAAATAAATTGTCATTCTTTCCCACACTGATATCCGGCTTCGCTGTATTAATTGAAATTGAGTTATTTTTACAAAAAAATGTGTTGTTCAGACAAGAATAATGAAGTATGTTGTACCTATTTTCAATGTCGGGCGGTACTGTACCCTTTCAGTGTTAAAAATGTTCAGAAACCAATTGAGATGCGTTTCAAAATCATATGATTAATTGATAGATCAACTTGCGCTTGGTACTAGGCCCATAGTGAAACAAGGTTGTTTGCTTAAGGAATATGAATTTGCGCCTCCCCCCCCCTGAAATTGCCTCCCGGGGCAGATACTACGGTTTCCGTCCCTCAGTGCCTGCTTGTTTGTTCTGTAAAGTTGAATAAATGGTGATCGGTGACACTTTTGCCGAAAGAGCACTATGCTGGTGCACGCACAACAGATGATTCGGAGCACAGTATTCATGGTAGAGTGTTGAACATGGGGCTCCGCAGCAGACAAAAGCCTACATTTTCACTTGCTGACCAGGCGACAGCGTCAATTACGATTGCAGAGGGCACGAGACCGTCACGAATCGACCGTCGATCAATGGAAACGTGTCACCTCTTCGGGTGAATAAAATTTTTGCTACACTAGGTCCACGAGCGGAGCCATCGAGGTGAACGGCGGCTGGAAAACTGCAGCGCGCCACGGACGAAGGCAGATGGGAGCACTACTATGCTTTGGGAGACATTGTCCTGCGCTTGCATGGGACCTGTGGTAGTAATCGAAGACACACAGACAGCTGCGAACCACCTGCATTCCTTCATGTTTGATGTCTTCCCCAAAGGCGATGACATCCATCATCACTCTAACTGTCCGCGCCTCGGAGCCAGAACCTTGCTACAGTGGTTTGAGGAGACTTGTAGTGAACTCACGTTGATGTCCCAGCGACCAAATTCACCTAATGTAAATGCTATGGAACCCATCTGGGCCGCTATCGGGCACTATCACGGGGTACGCAGATCAGCGGCCCGATATCTACGCGAATTACATGGCCTGGGCGTAGAGATGTCATGCCACATACCTCCACAAACATACCAAAACTGTCGGATCGCCAACATGCAGAATGAGTCATGTATTTCGTTCCAAAGACAGACAGACAAGCTATTAAGCAGGTGGTTATAGTGTTGTGGCTCATCAGTGTATATTAATGACTGTCATGTGCGTTGTTCAAAATAATGGTTCAAATGGCTGTGAGTACTATGGGACTTAACTTCTAAGGTCATCAGTCCCCTAGATTTAGTACTACTTAAACCTAAATAATCTAAGGACAGCACACACATCCATGCCCGAGGCAGGATTCGAACCTGCGACCGTAGCGGTCGTGCGGTTCCAGACTGTAGCGCCTAGAACCGCTCGGCCACCCTGGCCGGCTATGTGCCTTGTTTTACAAAATTAGTTTTCATACAGATAGACATGCTATGTCATCTTGTTATAGTCCGCCTGCTTAGCTGAGTGGTAACGTGCATGCCTATCATGCAGCGGGCCCTGATTCCCGGCCGGGATGTGTGTTATATTGTCCTCATCATCATTTCAGTTTCATCACTAGCACGCAAGTCGCCCAGTGTGGCGTCGACTGAAATAAGACTTGCACTCGAGGCCCAACTACCCCGGATGGGGCCTCCCGGCCAACAATGCCACACGATCATTTTATTTTTTTATCTTGTTATAGTATGGAACAAACCCCTGTGTCCATTATATTACTACATGTTTTATGATATTACGATTGCCCCATATATCTTCCATTTTAGAGACCTGCCGTGTTTTTTTTTATCGTAAATGACTGTACCGTTTTGCTTTTTAATGTCTGAGTCCTTTGCACAAAAGTGATAGTATTTCTATGTTGGATATTTAGTAGCTCTCCTATAGTTACTCATTGCAGAAATAATTCACATTCCAAGCTTTCATTCTGATGAGACCATTATTCTTAAGAAACATTTTTGATCCTGTATAATCCAACCTTAAAAAGTATCCCTGTTGCAGCCAACATAACATAAATAACATGTGCTACACATTTTTGTTGTGATAGGTCACATACTCCTATTTATGTGACAACTACTCTGTCATACATATCTATATATTTTCTATGTTACAGTACAACCTATATAGCAAGTTTTATGAGGTAAAACCGTATCCAACTAAAGGACAGTTCTATACTTGTGATGCTTGAACTGTGGTTCCTTTCAGTCTCACCAGGAACACTAGATAATATTCGGATTATATTCTATTACACACAACTGTTGTAAATAATTATATCTCAGGGCTTTAATAACCGACAATGGAAGGTTTGTACATTCTTGTAGTTTGATGGTGTCTGGGGCATATGTTCCCAATTCCCCCCCCCCCCCTTCTTTCCCCTTCCTGCAGTGCTTTATTATTTCTAAGATGGAATTGTGTATGAAGTTTGGTGGGTGCTGCGGTTTGGGGCCTGCGCGCTCTACCTTCTTCCCACCTACCCCCCCCCCCCCCCCCCCCTTCCTTCCTTTGTCTAACACCTGGACCTGTGCACTTGCGCGCCTGTCGCGTTTGCGGCATGCACGCGGACAACAACGAAGTACATTTCTTTCCTTTATTGTTACTTCATCGTCCTCCATTACAGGCCAGGGCTGGGCTGTCAGCGCTACAATTCTCCGCTCTTCAGCCAAGCGAAGTAGGAGCAAAATTTGGGTCTGTTTTCTATTTTAAATTTACAATGAAAGACGAGCAGTTAAAAACAGAAACAAATACTTTTTAAAAACACATCGCAAAAAGGTAGAATTCTTCTGATGAATCCACAGAAGCACTGCACTTCCACTTAAAATCTGAAGGACCTCCATTAGGAAGAGAGGCATTACCGCAGTATGTTCCAAAAGGTTAAGAAGTGAGGATAGAAAGATAGTGGTCTGTCAGACAGGAAAACTATGGAGATGAGAAGTAGGAGCTGAGGTGAATAGCGGGAAATACAGTCGGTGGCAAAGACAGAGGGTGAAGCGTAGTGAGTCGTGTGGGTAGGATAGTAGCTGCAAGAAGAATGGGATGAGGATGGACGGAGAGGGAAAAGAGAGAGGAACCCTGATGTGGACTGGGATAGGGGGGAAAGAGTTGAAGTTGGTAGGAGGTATAAATATCGGGGCTGCTCTCGAGGGCCTTGATTAAAGTTGCGTTGCGATAGGATATGGCGCGTGTTTAGTGCAGGGATGGAGGGATGTGTTTGTGAAGACGTGGCAGTATATCAGGGTTGGTGATCAGAGTGGAGGCAATGGAGTGATTGGAACCTACTTTGTGAACAGTATAGGAAATGCGGAGGTGTTCGTTGTGGGTGATGAAGGGCGGGACTTTGATGAGACGGTAGAGGATGCATGTGGGGGAAGGTAAACGGATGCGGGAAGCGAGGTGGCGCACACAGCTTTCGAGGATTTTCAGGGACCTACAGAAGTTTGATGGGGCGGAAATCCGTGCAACATTTGCATAGGAGAGGATGGGCCAGAAAATCATATTGAAGGTGTCGAGAACAGTGGATGGATGTAATCCCCAAGTTCGGCCTGTTAGTTTTAGTAGTTTCAGTCTATTGTGGGCTATCTGCTGGATAGTTGGTAGGTGAGGTTTCTACATCAGCTGCCGATCGATGGTTAGTCCAAGATATTTTAGTGTGATGAGGATCTCAGTGGATTTCCCTATTTGCAGTCAATATCTCCTCTGTGGTGGTCCCCCGTCCGAGTCTGTTCCGCTCACATACTTTTGTTTCCCCGTCACGTGCCCACAACGTCACCACTGGCATCCAACGTCGCGGTGGGCAGTGGTCATAATGCTTTGGCGTATCAGTGTATAATTATATGATAATAACTACCACCGTACCTTACACTGGAAATCTATGTTGAGTACCTTTACACTGAAATACAAAGACTGACTTAGTGCTAAAATGAGAAACCACAGGTCGGCTGTCACGATTTAAGGCACAACAGACACAAGTATAAAACATGTGGAAGCGTTGAAGGAAAGGAGATGATCACAGCATGAAGTGAACACAAAATAACATGGTAAAATTTAACATAAACCAGTGCACATAAAACCAATACGTCACTTGTGGAGCTATTTGTGACAACTTGTGATAACTGAAGTATAAAGCTGTCCTTTCCTTGGGCTGAGCTTGGACGCATAACAATTTCTATAGATATGTGCAAGTAGTATCTAGCTATGGAAGGTTGTATTTACGTAGGTGTGATCAAAGGCTTTCTTTCTATGCTTTGCCTACAACAAAAAGCCGGCCGCTGGTGGTCGAGCGGTTCTATGCGCTTCAGTCCGGAACCGCGCGACCGCTACGGTCGCAGGTTCGAATCCTGCCTCGGGCATGGATGTGTGTGATGTCTTTAGGTTAGTTAGGTTCTAAGTTCTAGGGGACAGATGACCTGAGATATTAAGTCCCATAGTGCTCAGAGCAGAGCCGACAACAAAAACGTGGAGTAAGTATTATTTATGTCGTCTAAGGAGCAACAGGGCTGCCTTTGCAGGTTAGCTTACACACTAGCAAAAATATTTTTAAGAAAAAAGTTCTCAGCACAGTGAAAGTTTTGGGGTGCAAAATATTTTGCAGTAGGTACTGTAGGAATGCAACTAAAAGTAACAACATAGAATTGCCATCATTTATGTCATCTCCATCAGCTCCAGTGTAATCTTTACTGAGATGCACTACTATTTTTACTCTGTGTGGGCCATCTTTTGGCACTGGTCAAAAAGTCGTTCAGCCCCTTGTTTTATGATGTATTAAACGTTTTTACCTTAATACTGCCTTAAACAGATAAACATCAATATTTCTGTTTCATATCACTAACATATTTTTGATAAAAACTCCCACTGAAAAGCATAGATGTGTCCACCAATCAAACGTGTATTAGTGGTATGTATCACAAATTGTGGTGTTTATCTGTTTAAGCCAATATCAATGCAACTATCTTTAACAAATCAGAAAGCAACCTGTTGACACAGCTTTTTGTAGACTGCCAGAAGATCGTCCACACAAACCAAAAGCAGCAGTAAATTTCAATATGTTTACAGAACAGCTGATAGCATACATAAACATGTCTTTTGTATCAAAGTTTTGAAAATAGTTGCTGTTTACCAATGGTGAATGTGAGTGAATTATTCGAGAAAATCAGCCAAGGAGTTCCAGGTATAATGGTTTATTAACATCTCTTGACCACAGTCTCAACAATTGTGAAACTGTCTTCTTCAGAAGTGCGTGAACGTATTGAGGATTTTTTTATTATAGTTAAAAAGAATTATAAAATTTTAAAATGTAGAGGATAAAATATAAGAAACGAAATTACTTACATGTAAAATCACTTGTTAGCAACGACAAATTTCTGAGCTACGAAGCTCAAGTCAAGTAACATGATATGTGCGAATGTCAGAAAAACCAAATGAGATCCATTAAAAACCATTCCCATTAGAGCTGTGGTAACCCGTAAAGTCTTGACATTAAAATGTACATGGAATTAGAAGGCGGTGAAACGGCCCGTATGTGACTGGTGCCATGCGGCAACTGACAAAGTTATCACGGTGCACTAAGTAGGAAGTGCCAAGGCCGCGGAACTGCAAGAAAATGTATGCGCGTAGCAAACAGATAGTCGTCACATTATATCGAAAAGGGGCTGACAAATTTTTAGGTAGAAAAATGGAGGAAGGTGAGAGGAAGAGAGGAGCAACGGAAACCTTAAAAATCAATTATAACAGGAGGATAAATAGAAAGAGAGAAAATATTTTGCAAAAAGAAAACAGAAATTTAATGAGAATGAATGACAAGTGGATGCCACCAACAAACTGTAGGTACATTAAGAACCAGCTTCAAATCTTCAAGAAACTGTCGCAAATTGCAGATTCTTTCCTTCGTTCCACCTCAAAATCGTTTCTATAATTACGTAGCGGAATCTCGTGCTATAATAAGAAATGCGTATTGGCTTTGCTAACCACGGTGTTTGTCATCAGCAGTAATAATATTCCACATTTAAATTTTCAAGAATTCTACTGTCAATACAATACTGTTTAGCAACACTGTGTTTATTCTTTGTGAGAATAAATATGTTTGCACCAGTCAGCATTGGAAAATGTGTTGCATGCAAATAGAAAAAGTAGGAATAAGTTTCTCGAGGCTGCCAATAATTCTCTCTCTTTCGTCTATTAGCATTGCTTCGTATAAATACTCAAGTTTTACTGGATCTTTCGCAAAAACTGTAAAAACTTTATGTGAAATGCTCACTGCACCTCAACATTAGTAAATTGAAGAGCATATTCGGTAAAAATGAAACTGATAAGTTTCATCCTGGTACTAATGTCCCTTTCAGACCGATATTTGAAGTAATCTCTGACCTTTGGACTTGGTCACCTCACACAAATTTTTAAAGACCAGCAAATGACGAGATGGCTTATTATAAAATTATTTTTCCAGCACTACTACACCTAAAACAAAATGTAATAAATAATTATATTCAAATAATGGTATCACTTAATATGCACGTGATAATTGTGAATGTTATTAATTCCATTAACATACAGGGGAAAATGTCCCTAGGTTTGTGCGTCTTGTTCAGGTAGGTAGGTTTAACACGCCACTTCAATAATAAACACAGGAGCTCAAAAAAGCACTAATCAAAATGATTATTCGCCATAAAAAATAATGCAAAAACTTTCCTGCCTCTGAATAACTTTTTATGTCTATATTTTTATGTTAGCTAAAAAAAATGGTTCAAATGACTCTGAGCACGATGGGACTTAACTACTGAGGTCATCAGTCCCCTAGAACTTAGAACTACTTAAACCTAACTAACCTAAGGACATCACACACATCCATGCCCGAGGCAGGATTCGAACCTGCGACCGTAGCGGTCACGCGGTTCCAAACTGACGCGCTTAGAACCGCACGGCCACACCGGCAGGCTGTGTTAGTTCTTACCGCATTTACATAAAATAGCTAATACAAAAGAGCTAAATACATTACATTATCTGAGCCATGTCAGGAAAGAAGTGTGTAATTAAAAATTCTTCCTGTACCTAGAAAGTAGTGTTTAATTGTTACAAACAAATGTGGCTGTTCCCTTCCAAAATAATATTGCTCAGATACAATTTACTACTTCTTAATGCTCTAAAAATAAAAGCTTTAAATTTTCCACTGCCTGCTTTTGCTTCCGTAGTATCTCCCGTTTAATACTTTTTTGTTCTAGAAAATAAAAGCTTTAAATTGTGCACTCCTTACTTTTGCTTCCACTATAGTAACTCCATCTGATGACAAATGACGAAGTGATGGTTCAAAGTGGTTTCTGCTACAAGCCACCGTCGCCACTCACATAGCTAGTGGCATGGGCTGCCATATTTCTCGTACAGAAAAGGATTGCAGTACCGAGTAAGATAAAAGTAAATAACTTAGTACCGGCTTGTCAACTACCGTATGTGATAAAAACAGCAGCTTCTCTCGAGATGACGTTGATGCCGGTATAACTGGCACGCTACTTCCAGCTTCACATCAGGCAAGCACTGTAAAACATAACTACCGAGATTATTACAGTGCAATGTTCCAAAATACACTTTTATTAAAACAACGTAAATACTCGGCTTCAAGATTGGTTTAAAATAGCAGTCAGTAACAATTCTTCCAGAGTCTAAGTCCAGTTGCACAAAGCAGGCCCTATCCCATTCTAAACACCGTCTAGGAGCCCCCTCTCGTCGATATGATGCACGGCATGGCTGGAGCTGTAGTTGCTACTGCTACGGACACTCTCGAAGATTCTCACAGCTGGATCTCTCTGCCCAACTTTCTGCTGGATAACACACGCTGTTTAAGACCGCGGGCACGACTTATATAATAGTACGGCGTGATACTCATACGTGCAAAGTAGTCTGCCGCCATTGGTTACCTCTGTAGAGAGCCGCTGTAGCACTGACGTACTATCGATGTCTGGTGTATATGCAGTCCCGATCACCTACCGTGGTCGAAGGGTGGTCTACGAGATAGGAGTTGTGACTCATGGTCATAACAGCTCGCATAGCAAAAATGTCGTAATATTGTCAAATAATGTAATAACGTCCTATTAGGCAGCCATTCAATGTATTCTAACACTCGAAAAAGAAGTGGCAATGAAATGAACGATAAAAGAAAAATAAATACATACTACAAGGAAAATATATAGGAAAATGACAAAAATTATGCCAAACTATGTGGAAACGTCTACTTACATACCGTAGGTCACAATGGTTCATTACAGAATGTGCCTTACATCACACTGGTTCACTACAGAAAGAAAAATACATGCTTTCGTTGTGTTCATTGGTATGATTAATAACCATAGTGTCTATTCATACGTAACTGAAATGGGTAACTCACCTTTTTCGATTGTACAGTATGCTTCCATTAGGAGTTCTAAGTAGCTATGTAACAAAACGTGGGTATACATGAAAATCAGCATATGGTCCTTCTCTAGTCATGAGCTTTTTGGTTGAGTGTCGTATTTGGGGAGAGGTGACTTCATTGTCAGTGGGGAAATAAAAATATTTTGAAATCTCAAGTGGATTACTTTTAATTTTGGATCATCTCGATTGTTCTGTAACATCTGACTGGAGTTTAAATTGACCCTGTATAAGCACTCCCACATGAAATTACAATTTTTAACCATTCTCACATGACTTTAGCATTACTTTCTGTTTACAAGCTACGACTGACAGGAGGCATAAACGTTTCTCGGTTTTAAATCTTGTAAATTCTATTCAGGAATTTTTGCAATTGAGTTTCCAATCTGCATCGGGCTGGGTCTATTTCATCTTGCGTATGAGGACGTGAAATACCATGACCGTAGTATTGTCACCACTTGAAAGGAGGTAACATTTTTCCCTATTTCAGTCACTTAGGTAGTGTTATTTTTTTTCGAGTAGCGAACTCATGTCAGTGATCATGAAACTTTTTCGATCTAAAAAATATCAGGGGAACAAGAAAAGACTGACGTCTACTTTGATTCTTACTGCATGGAGGCAGAAAATATAGAAAATACTTCATTTCTGAACTCGAGAGACTGAGACAGGTGACGCAGCTAATTTGATTGAGATATTAATAAATTATTAGCTGAAATAGAAGTGATTTTCAGTGGTTGCTAGATTCTGGAGAGGGCTTTAATATCCCACTGTTATTAAGGAACGGTAAAGGGGCTTTTTATGACTTAGTGTTGTGGATGTCGTGCGAAATTATCAAGATTGTTAAAAAATACAAGCAGTTTCTCAACCAAAGGATGTCTGTACACGATAAACAGGGGCAACCGATCGAGCCTCATGAAAATTACTGGGGAAAATTATATTTGACATATCTAGTAAATACTTGGACATTGAACGGTAGTCTTGTGTTACTGACGAGGTTTCAGAAATAAAACAAAGTACGTGTGTGGGCGATATTTAAAATTCTTAGCATTAGTTACTTAAAAATTGTTCCTTCCCTACCTCTATAGGTTCAGCCGGCTGTTCCAGTTCCAGCTCATTGCAGAGTCAAGAACTTTCCAACTAGATGCCAGGCGAGATGGTAGTGGGGCAAAGTGCTTCCAAATTGCGAATATTTGCGGCTGGGTTTCTGGTTTCCGGCATCTGTATTACAACAAGAGCCTACCGAAGAGATCTTGCAACTCTGGCAGATATGACAATAGCGGCCACCCTACTGTAAAATCATATTTCCGCAATTTTTTTACCTATATTTAACTAATTTTATAATTTTGTGAGTAGAACTTCAGAATATCAGTGACAGCGTAGACAATTGTCCAGAAAAATTTGATACAAGAACTACACCAGTTAAACAGACAGGAAAGTGATATAGCAAAGAATATTGAGATTTTGATGTTTTGTCATAGTTGCCTTGACGTATACTAACAACAAAATATCTAGGTCTGAAGTAAGGCATACCTCCAGTCATCTTACAACACCGACTGCTTCAGCAAGTCAAAGATGGGGGAGGTGGTGGGGTGAGGGTGGGGGTGGGGGAGGGAATACCTTTATTTACACTAAGATTCAACTTCCAAGAACAGTGTATACCAGTGTATAGGCGCAACGAGTAGCAACTCCTGTGACATAATTATGCAGCTAGAAAAGGCCAATTTTTGAATACTTTTTTATTTCCATGGCATTTCGCATCAACCAGAACCTTCGCACAGCAAAATTATAGGGTGATTCGTATGTGCCTCCAATGTTTCTGAACACGACTGCGCGAAAACAACAAGATGTTGTTGTGGTATTCAGTCCAAAGACTGGTTTGATGCAACTCTCCACGCAACTCTATCCTGTGAAAGCCTCTTCGTCTCCGAGTAATTACTGCGACCTACATCCTTCTGAATCTGCTTATTGTACTCATATTTTGGCCTCCCTCTACTCAGAGTTGTGGATGTCGTGCGAAATTAGCAAGATTGTTAAAAAATTTAAGCAGTTTCTCAACCAAAGGATGTCTGTAAACAGGGCCAACCGATCGAGCCTCATGCAAATTAATGGGAAAAATTATATTTTACATACCTAGTAAATACTTTGACATTAAACGGTAATCTTTCGTTGCTGAAGGGACTTCAGAAATGAAACAAAGTACGTGTACTCATCTTTTGGCCTCCCTCTACGATTTTAACCCCCACACCCTTCGCTCCAGTACTAAATTGGTGAGCCCTTGATGGCTTAGGATGCGTCCTACAAACCCATCCCTTCTCCTAGTCAGGGTGTGCCACAAATTTCTCTTCTCACCAATTCTATTTAGTACCTCCTCATTAGTTACGTGATCTGCCCATCTGGTCTTCAGCATTCTTCTGTAGTACCACAACTCATGAGCTTCTCTTATCTTCGTGTCTTAACTCTTTATCGTCCATGTTTCACTTCCATACATGGCTTCACACTCTACAAACACTTTCAGAAAGGACTTCTTGACACTTAATTTTACACTCGATGTTAACAAATTTCTCTTCTACAGAAACGCTTTTCTTGCCATTGCCAGTTTGCATTTTATATCCTCCCTCGGCCATCATGAGTTATTTTGCTTCCCAAATAGCAAAACTCATCTACTACTTTAGACGTCTCGTTTCCTAATCTAATTCCCTCAGCATCACCTGATTTAATTCGACTACATTCCATTATCCTCGTTTTACTTTTGTTGATGTTCGTCTTGTATCCTCTTTTCAAAACACTGTCTATTCCGTTCAACTGTTCTTCCAAGTCCTTTGCTGTATCTGACAGAATTACAATGTGATCCGCAAACCTCAAAGTTTTTATTTCTTTTCCTTGGACTTTAATTCCTAATCCAAATTTTTCTTTGTTTCCTTTACTGCTTGATCAATACACAGATTGAATAACATCAGGGATAGGCAACAAACCTCTCACTCCCTTCTCAACCACTGCCTCCCTTCCATGCCCCTCGACTCTTATAACTGCCATCTTGTTCCTGTAAAAATTGTAAATAGCCTTTCGCTCCATGTATTTTAGCGCTGCCACCTTTAGAATTTGAAAGAGAGTATGCCAGTCAACATTGTCAAAAGATTTCTCTAAGTCCTCAAATGTTATAAACCGTAGGTTTACCTTTCCTTAATGAGAGGGCGTAGGGTCAGTATTGCCTCGCGTGTTCCTACATTTCTCCTGAATACATACCAATCTTCCCCGACGTCAGCTTCTAACAGCTTTTCCATTGTTCTGTAAACGATTCGTGTTAGTAATTGGAACCGTGACTTCTTAAACAGATAGTTCGGCAATTTTCACATTTTTCATATTCTTCTTGAAGTCTGAGATTATTTTGCCAACCTAATGCATCTTGCTCAGCAAGGTATTGAGATAAAAGGCACATATCATTGGATAGAACGTCTTTCCTAGCTTCGATATGCGCCATTGCATTGATGTATTAGCGGGAGAGCATGTCGAAACATGTAAATAAATCATCCATTCCATACTGTCGCAGGGAATTAGTTTGCTCGTCCGGGTAGCCAATCGAATAAACAGATTTCGAAACTGGGCTGTTATCGCACCTTCCTGAACAGTTAGTGTCAGTGCCTACAGAGAATTGCACCCACGTACCGACTGTGTCACAAACCTGTAATGGCATTTCAAAACTTGAAGAGATAATCTGTCCACTAATGTGTGTCTATTTTCTTCAATTCTCATAGTTTTTGTGCAGTCATCTTCCGAAACTCTGAGGGCGCCTGGGTACTTATAAATAATCATGTACTATCTAGAGATGCACGCGAATTGTTCTGCTTGCGTGGTCCGGTGTCAAGACTCGCTCCAGTCAGCAAAAATCAGGAACCATTCGCCGACTTTTTAGATCCTGCAGCATCGTAGCGATGTAGCAGCAACAGCTCCACTGTCGAAGGTAACAGCGACCTGTGTAACCAGCAGCTGTGTGAATCAAGAAACGTTTGATCGGTAGCGGTCCTTCCTTTTCGATAATACATGGACGAAATCACTCTCTATTAATGACGCTATTATAGTCGAGGGCCATGGGAAAGGATTCATCGGTGGAAGATACAGGAGTAACACGGTATGAGAACTCCCGTACCTCCCCCGGTTAAGACTTAAACCTTCCTTTCTCGGGTTCTTTTTCCTGTTAGTTTTTCAGTCCCATTTGTTCCTATTTCGCCACCCACTCCTTACGGTCCTGCTTACAATCAGTGACAATCTCTCGAAAAGCTGGGTGAGAACTGGAACTGTTGACATTTTTAAAAATATTGGCTATCTGATATATCGATAGAAAGTAGCGACATATCTACAGTATATATCTAGGGGAGAAGCATCGACGTACCGGCCCATAAAAATATCGTCATCACATTGTAAATATACTGCCGGTTTTAGAATTGGATACTTAAGTACTGATTTATTATCAGATATTCTGCAGCCTGCCTATGCCCGTTAGAGCAGGAATTGAAAGGAAAACAGTGCACGCTTGGCGATAACCACTTTGCTACCAAGGGTAACTGCATGGAAGTTGCACAATAAATGCTGTTTCCTATTTTTCCAGTATTCCCTCATTTTCTCCCCATGAGGTCTCTTCCTTTCTTGTGTCCATGTTGTTTCCGATTTTTTTTTATTTTTTTTTTATTTTATTTTTTTTCAATGTCAGCATTTCCCCTCAGACGTCTGCGCCCATAGCAGCGCCCAGCAACTTTTAGTGAAGAAATAGCACGCTATTTATGTGCTACTTCTTCGCATCATATATATATATATATATATATATATATATATATATATATATATATATATATATATATATATATATATAGGATCTCGATTTCACCATTTTGCTATCGATATATCGGGGCCAGAAGTGTCACGACATATATCGACATTTTTGAAATAAAGCATCGATATATCAATATCAACAGCCCTAGTCGGAACTGGTGTATAATATCCATCTATGTTTAGTCTTCATGGAGTTACCACGGTCGTTACTTATAAAGAAGGTATACAAAGTGTGTCTCCAGACCGTTTTTCTTTATTTCCTAATGACTGTTTGGGCCAGCTGCCTGTCTTCAGATCATTTGGAACAGTTAGAAAGTAACCTATCGAATATCAAACTGTAATTCGCTGTCACAGTTGCACTAACAGAAGTAAACTTTCAGCTCCGTATTCTACAAGTTACTCTGTAACTGTGACAAATGACCTCAAGATGGGCGGATTTCGAGAAAACGGTCGTATGGAAATAAAGGATCTGAAGATTCAGTTTGGACACGTTTTTAACTGTTTCATTAATTCTGTGTCAATATGTCTCAGACAAAATGGTTCGTGGTTTACTCGGGACAAATACGTTGCCAGTTGCACGAGAGACTTCGTTCGCTACCCTCATCGGGAAGCCGCTGCGTCCCCTTCTCTGTGGAGCAGTTGCGCTGTTTGCTGCACAGTGCCCGGCGCCACCGCCGCCCACCTGCCGGAGGGCCGCGTTTATCGAGGCAGAGGGTCGCGGGCGGCTCTGTGAGCGGCCCCTCCTTTGTGGCTGCGGTCGGCGGCTCCTCTATTGTCACACGGCCGCAGAACACTTGTGGCCGCCCGACCGCCCGACCGCCGCCCACCGACCTCTGCCGAAACTTTCCGGGCCGCTCCGAGCGCTGCCAGGCCGCAACCTGTTGAGTGCCCTCCGCATCAACAAGTCGCCCCGGAGCGCCAAACGTCCGCATTACGGCCATTACGTCGCTGTCAAACAAATTAGTAGTCGCAAAACCGGATGCCGACTGGAGTGGAGTGCCGCTCCAGCGTGACAGAGTTGCCCTGCCTGAAAAGGAAGCCGCAAAATGTCATCGCCGCTGTGACGCTAGACTGGTTGAGCGAGGGGAACCGTGTTGGAGGAACAAACGACGCCAGTGGTCCAACAGACTGCACCCCAACTGAAAGCGTACATTCCCTCGGTTTCCTAACTAAAATACTCCGATAACCAAACTGACCCATGTTTCGTACACACAGGATCCCGGAGACGCTCGATGAAATGAGTGATGAAAAACATAACAAATTCCAGAATGAGAATTTCACTCTGCAGCGGAGTGTGCGCTGATATGAAACTTCCTAGCAGATTAAAACTGTGTGCCGGACCGAGACTCGAACTCGGGACCTTTGCGCGCGTAGCAACGCTGACTCACCCCCACTGTGTTCCTTTTTAGTTTGCACCGCTGACGTCAGTTGTTTTGTGAATCGCTCATGTCTTGTTGCGTGTGGAGTCACGAGAGGCTTATTCGTGTTATTGCTCAGATGTTTACGAACAAAGCCATATTCGTGCTACTTGCATCGGTTTCGTGTGTTACTTGTTTACAACGCCCCCTGCAGCAGACACGGTAATTAATCTGTCATGCGGATTGGCTCACCTTTTTGCAAAAATTGTATATCAGTTGCTTGAAAACTGCCATCCAGTAGTGACTCCTACAGTGTCACTGAATTTTATCCTAATCAGTTCTGTTTCTGCCTTAAAACAGCCGACAACAACTTCCTCTTCTCTGCCTACCTCCTTTCCCAGTTTTTTCCTTAAATTTCCTTTCCCCAGAACTGGCTATATCAGAAAACATCTATTTTGTACTCGTATAAAGTCTTTGTATAGAATGAGATTTTCTCTCTGCAGCGGAGTGTGCGCTGACATGAAACTTCCCGGCAGATTAAAACTGTGTGCCGGACCGAGACTCGAACTCGGAACCTTTGCCTTTCGCGGGCAAGTGCTCTACTAAAGGTCCAGAGTTCGAGTCTCGGTCCGGCACACAGTTATAATCTGCCAGGAAGTTTCATAACATAGCAAATTTTTTGTTAGAAACACTTACGATTTGGCAAGCTAAGAAGGATCACGTTGCGTGACACGTAGGAGCACCTGGTATGTTGGCCTGATGACGACAGTGAAATGCACTAGTCTAGTGTCATTATGCAGTGGTGCAAAATGTCAACATCGGGTTTTGTAATAAACTGCGAGAAACGGAGAGCACGATGCACGGAGTTTTTGTGCAACTACACGGAACACAGTGCGCGAACAAAAAATGTGTTTGCTGCTGGTTCAGACACAATAGGAATGAAAACAGAAGGCGTTCGTGATTAGCCGTGTCCGTGTCGCCAGCGCTAGCATAGCTGCAGACAACACGGAAAAAATCTAGTGTAACTAGATCCAAATAGCCGACTGTCCTAATACAGGTATCGATGACGGCAGGAGTTACAACATACGTCCTCATTTATTTGCTGGATGTATTCCAGCCGCGCGGGACTAGCCGAGCGGTCTCTGGCGCTGCAGTCATGGACTGTGCGGCTGGTCGCGGCGGAGGTTCGAGTCCTCCCTCGGGCATGGGTGTGTGTGTTTGTCCTTAGGATAATTTAGGTTAAGTAGTGTGTAAACTTAGGGACTGATAACCTTAGCAGTTAAGTCCCATAGGATTTTACACACATTTAAATATTCTTTTGATGTATTCCAATCTCCGTCTTCGTCTACAGTTTTTGCTCTCTACTGCTCCCTCTAATATCATGGAAGTTATTTCCCGATGTCTTAACAGATGTCCTACCATTCGATCCCTTCTCCTTATCAGTGTTTTCCACATATTGCTTTCCTCTCCGTTTCTACACAGAACATGCCCATTGCTTACATTATCAGTCCACCTAATCCTCAACATTCGTCTGTAGCACCACATCTCAAATCCTTCGATTCACTTCTGTTTCGCTTTTCCCACAATCCGTGTTTCACTACGATACAATGCTCTGCTAGAAACGTACATTCTCAGAAATTTCTTCCTCAAATTAAGGCCTATGTTTGATTCTAGTAGACTTCTATTTTTGCCAGTGGTTTGATGTCCTCCTTGCTCCGTCCATCATTGGTTATTTTTCTGCCTAGGTAGTAGATTTCCTTAACTTCATCTACTTCGTGACCATCGATCCTGATGTTAAGCTTCTCGCTTTTCTCATTTCTGCTACTTCTAACTACTTTCGTCTTTTTGCGATTTACCCTCAATCCGTACCCTGTAGTCATTAGACTATACATTCCATTCAACAAATTCTGTAATTCTTCTTCACTTTCACTCAGGAAAGCATATGTTATCAGCAAAACGTATCATTGATACCCTTTCACTTTGAATTTTAATTCCACTCTTGAAACTTTGTTTTATTCCCATCATTGCTTCTTCGATGTACAAACTGAACAGCACGGGCGAAAGACTACATTTCTGTCTTACACCTTTTCCCTCCCTCTTGCTCCTATTTTTCTCAGAATTTTAAACATCCCGCACCATTTTACAGTGCTGAACTCTTTTACCCTGTCGACAAATCCTATGACCGTTTCTTGATTTTTCTTTAATCTCCGTTCCGTTATCAACGGCGACATTAGAATTGCCTCTATGGTGCCCTTACCTTTTGTAAAGCCAAATTGATCGTCATCTAACACTTCGTCAGTTTTCATTTCCATTCTTCTGTATGTTATTCTACCGGGGCATTACTCGCAGTAAAAACTAATTAAAACTGCATTTATAACTGTTTCCGTCCTCATGTTTTGTTTCATTTACGACGTTATCGCTGGTGTGGCGATCGCACACTCTAACCTTGTATACCAGTAACACAACCAGTTTGTAGTTGCAACGCTTCTTTATTGATTACACATACACATGAATTCGTGAGCAGTAATTATCAATTAACAACATTTGCATATCAAGGGCCTATCCTTAATTAGTATCTACAATATTAACCGTCACACTTGTGGGAACGGCCCCTTTACGTGCCGGTAACAACAACCAAAATAACAGATGAATTAGATAACCAAATGTTTACAATGTCGGCTATCGCCTTTCTCACTTAGTTTTACACTTACTGAAAAGGTAAAATTAATTTGATGGTATCTGACCTGAAGGGTACTATTAATTGTTCTGTTTACACTTAGCATTTTACTACACTCAACGTCCGCAAGATTCTAGACTTTATGCAAGCTTAAGGCAAAACGTCAATTTGATTAACATGTGATGGGCGTGAGCAACCGTTAATCTATTACGATTTCACAAACACACAATCCAAAGGGTGAACTTATACTCAGCTTTGGGCAGAGGGAAATTTTCTGCCTAAAACAAGGGTCTCGTTGAATGGAATAGAGAAATCGCGCATTAACGAGGCCCGAACGGCCCTGAGTTCAAATCCTGAGATTTCCGTCACACTGCAAGCTCTTGGGGCGAGGTTTGCTCGTGTCGACCACTATACACGTTTCTGAAAACAGGAAAACATAAGCGGCAGACACACTGTAGTATATACAAGTTACACAAATATATACATATAGAAAACATATTACAAGTTAACCAATGAACAGAATTAAGGAGCTTAGTTTCCTTTGATCCAAAAAAAAAAAAAAAAAATGTAGATACTACTTGAAAAGATGTGTCATTCCACACCCAATGACTTGAAGTTCACCTTACAAGATAATCTGTCTTTACTGATTGGCTGACACCACATAAATCAAACGTGCAGTACCTAACATGACCATCGACCTTCAGATAGGTATTTGAAATTGCAATAGAAAACTAATGTCACTTCAATAGGTCGCTAATGCAACAAGCACGCCCCCTATGGCCACAGACCAAAATACACGCGGCCTCTATCCAACCACAAAACACAATGTGACCTATATTTATCATGGCCACTTGCCTTCCATAGACACAAGAAATTATTAAGAAACAACAACTACCACTAATTCGTAAAACCAGAAAATTCTAAATCTATAACTAAATTAAGAAATGACGTTCAAGTGACCAGATACCTTCAGCGTGCCACTAAGCACCAAATCCAAACTTACAAAATGCGATGCGCAATTCCTAGCCACTTTAGTAACATCATTTCCAGAACATAACTCGCCTCGCCACCACTGCAGTGAATGTTTTGCTGACCACTAACCAGAGCAACTGCAACAGTCAACAGTCTTTAAGTACACAATAATATTCACTATATATAGAAGGAGGAACCCACCACGAAAGCTTGGCGATTATTTTTTTCTTCTTCATGTGAAATTCATACGCCACCCATCCACATAGCTCTTGAGATATTAGCAAATCCTGGTCGCCACTGGCCAGCCGTGTCAATACAACTTTAATGCATTCCGGCAGCGGCCCATGCTTCTTCGTTGCTCCAACTCAACTGCTCCTCACGGCATACGGGCGTGCCATGTGACATGGTGCCGCCAACTCCCCACAGCGACATCATGTTCGAGTATAATGACTTTTCTGGAGACTAGAAATCTACTCAGTAGGAATCAGCGTGGGTTTTGAAAAAGACGGTCGTGTGAAACCCAGCTCGCGCTGTTCGTCCACGAGCCTCAGAGGGCCATAGATACGGGTTCCCAGGTAGATGCCGTGTTTCTTGACTTCCGCAAGGCGTTCGATACCGTTCCCCACAGTCGTTTAATGAACAAAGTAAGAGCATATGGACTATCAGATCAATTGTGTGATTGGATCGATAACAGAACGCAGCATGTCATTCTCAATGGAGAGAAGTCTTTCGAAGTAAGAGTGATTTCAGGTGTGCCGCAGGGGAGTGTCGTAGGACCGTTGCTATTCACAATAAACATAAATGACTTTGTGGATAACATCGGAAGTTCACTGAGGCTATTTGCGGATGATGCTGTAGTATATCGAGAGGTTGTAACAATGGAAAATTGTACTGAAATGCAGGAAGATCTGCAACGAATTGACGCATGGTGCAGGGAATGGCAATTGAATCTCAGTGTGGACAAGTGTAATGTCCTGCGAATACATAGAAAGAAAGATCCTTTATCATTTAGCTACAATATAGCAGGACAGCAACTGGAAGCAGTTAATTCCATAAATTATCTGGGAGTAGGCATTAGAAGTGATTTAAAGTGGAATGATCATATAAAGTTGATCGTCGGTAAGGCAGATGCCAGACAGATTCATTGCAAGAATCCTAAGGAAATGCAATCCGAAAACAAAGGAATTAGGTTACAGTACACTTGTTCGCCCACTGCTTGAATATTGCTCACCAGTGTGGCATCCGTGCCAGATAGGGTTGATAGAACAGATAGAGCAGATCCAACGGAGAGCAGCGCGCTTCGTTAGAGGATCATTTAGTAATCGCGAAAGCATTACGGAGATGATAGATAAACTCCACTGGAAGACTCTGCAGGAGAGAATAGCTCGGTACGGGCTTTTGTTGAAGTTTCGAGAACATACTTTCACCGAGGAGTAAAGCAGTGTATTGCTCCCTCCTACGTATATCTCGCGAAGAGACCATGAGGATAAAATCAGAGATTAGAGCCCACACGGAGGCATACCGACAATCTTTCTTTCCACGAACAATACGAGACTGGAATAGAAGGGAGAACCGAAAGTGGTACTCAAAGTACCCTCCGCCACATACCGTCAGGTGGCTTGCGGAGTATGGATGTAGATGTAGATCGAAGGCATGTCACGTCACAGACTGACTCGGCTCATGCGCAGACCCACTCTCCTCGACTTGCGCTCGCGCGCCACCATAAATAGCCTGCCTCAAAGAGAACAAGGCACAGAGACAACGATCAAAGATGGAAGTAAAAATCGATATCAATGAAATGAACACCCTTAGCTGCTTACAGACGTTCACATATGTCAACGGGGACAGATGAAAATCTGTGCCCCGACCGGGGGTCGAACCCGGTATCTCCTACTTACATGGCAGACGCTCTATCCATCTGAGCGACCGAGGACACAGAGGATAGCGCGACTGCAGGGATTTATCTCTGGCACGCCTCCCGCGAAACCCACATTCTCAACGTATTGTCCCACACTACATTCGTAGTGCCCCCGCCCATTATACTCATTACTCGTGGCGCGTTGCCGATTCCCGTAAGAGTTCGGGCACTGTTTGCGCATTCGCACAGAAGAAGAAGGTGGTCAAGTGACCGGTGAGCCTTAGCTAGGCGCCACAAACCCACCGGCTCAATCGCCTTATCTTTTGCTACTGATATTTTTAGGTTAATATCTCTGTCCATGTTTTCTCGTACATTCACTAGTAATTGCGGGTCGTGTTCTAAATAGAGATGGGCAAAACTGTTCTTTTCAGAGATCAGATCAGAACTGTTCACTCCTTGAAATGAACTAGGTCTTTTTCATGACTCACCACTCATTCACAATAGAAAATAAATGGAAGGCACATTGCCCTATAAACTTGGTTTATTCCAGGACTATACCTGTATTTTGATCTTATTTGATCCTATTTTGAAGTAACACAGATAATGAGTAAGAATTTTGTATTGTTTATTGAAATTTCCACGATATGACAAAGTTTTTGATTATCGATTTATTTTGCACTATCGTGGTTTTTTGGGTGATCGGAAAATGTTGTAACTTGAGATTTACATTAACAATGTATTTCGCTATAATGTATTAAAATTTCATTAACCTTGTACAAATACATCCCAAGCCATATATTTTTAAAGTGAACGTTTCCTTCCGAAGACGCCCAAAATCGCAAAATCCGTACTACAATTAGAAAAAAATATAAACTGCTGCATATAGCCTTAGGCAGAATAAAACAAGGAAAATATTGGTGTATCACATTTTGCGATACGTTTATTGGTTCTCTCGTAATTTAAGTGTAAATTCGAGTGTCCATAATAAAAAATCCTATAGTAAGAGGAGTCGTCAGGAACCTCATCTGATCAGTTTAAACAAATAAAAATAAAACAAAAACAAATGATGTATACATAACATAATTATGTAATATACATATCGGTATTAGCACGAAGAACAATATCCAGTATAGACGAACTCCGATGCAGAGGTGCTGAGTCAAGCTGGTCGAGCCGCGAGCTGTATTGCTGCGTGAGCTAAGACCGCAGAGACAAGAGTGGCACCTGAGTTGCTTTGCTCAACGCTCTGGCTAGAGTCGAGAACGGTGGGGTGAGCGTTGAGCGGCCGAGTTCCGAGGGTGGGGGCAGCGGTGAAAGGCCACCAGTCACCCGCTCCGACACAAATCGTCCGTTCTCTTGCGAGCAGGTTGTTGCAAGTAGTTCTTATGTTCTCCGCTAGGAGGCTCTCTGTCCTGTTGCTCGCATCAACTGCACAGAGGGCAGGACGTGCGACGGAAACGATCGCCGACGGAGTGCGACGCTAAGTTAAGGTGCGCCAGACACTGCACGCGGCAGAGGAAGCACAGAGACGGCACGGCATATGTGAAACACAAAATCCAGTGGGGCACTGCACAATGCAGGCAACCAAGGCAGAAGCAGGGCAGAGGCCGGCGCCGGCTGTGTTGTGTGGCGTGCAGAGTGCTCTGACCAGCAGAGGCCACGCTGACCTGCTCTGACTCTCTCTCTCTCTCTCTCTCTCTCTCTCTACTGTGTGAAACGTTTGGAGCTACCGTTCTTTTTTTCTGAATCACTGATTGTTCACTCCTTTGAAAGATTCAACTCTATGAATCAGTTCAGGAGCGGATCCCCCATCTCTAGTTCTAAAAATAATGTGTTCCTCGGTCAGTAAAAGAGCGCGGGGTTTGCGTGTTGCAGGAGGTGTCGGTGTTCGTGTTCGAGAAGCGGTGCGCGGAGAAGCTGCACAAGCCAAAGCGCAAGGAGATGGTGACGGAGGTGCTGCGCGGCAGCGTGCGCCAGCTGGAGCGCTTCCGCCACCCCAAGCTGGTGCAGGTGGTGCACCCCGTGGAGGAGTGCGCCGACACGCTCGCCTTCGCCTGCGAGCCCGTGCTCGGCTCGCTCGCCAACCTGCTGGCCGCCAACGCCAGCGCGGGCGGCGGGGGCGGCGGCGGCGGCGCCTCCACGCCGGACGGCCAGGCGCCGCAGGCGGGCCGCGAGTACCGCTTCCTCGACATCGAGTACAAGTACGGCATCCTGCAGGTCAGTGCGCGGCTGCCCGGAACACATCAGCGACGTAGCGTGCCAGCGAGTGGTGACTTGTAGCGGCCAGTGTGCTTACGATAATTTGGTGATTTACTAACAATGTTTTAACCAACGTGCTGTTCAAATGTTCAAATGTGTGTGAAATCTTACGGGACTTAACTGCTAAGGTCATCATTCCCTAAGCTTACACACTACTTAAATTATCCTAAGGACGAACACACACACCCATGCCCGAGGGAGGACTCGAACCTCCGCCTGGACCAGCCGCACAGCCCACGACTGCTGCGCCTAAGACCACTCAGCTAATCCCGCGCGGCCAACGTGCTTTGATGGGCGGGGGGGGGGGGGGGGGGGGGAGGGGGGAGGGGGACTCCCACATAATGAAGGTAAGGACGAGTACAGGGAGAATTCTAATTCGTGCCACACATATTTCAGTCGAACTGTGAGGGCTATTCGGAAAGTAATGTCCGCTAATAAATGAAAGGTGCTAGTTTGCTTTTGTTCTGTAGTGTTACTTGCACTGCGTTAACCGGCTCACGGCTTGGAAGGCCATCTTCAGATATTTACTGACTATTGTCGCCAAAGAACTTACAACATTTGTAAACTACATTGGAAAGTAAGTTACCATCTACACTGAAGGAGAAACACAGTAAATAACAGCTTTGACAGTGTGATGGTAATGCAGTGAATAACTATAAGCGGAGTAAACAGGGAAAACTTTGAAAGTGGTAGGACGTCAAAGGTGCCGACTTGGAACAGGAGAGGCACCACAGGACATTTTAATTTCCACTGTCTATACTTTTACAAATAAATTCATAAAACTTTGTCAGCATGACCAGGAAGGATTCAGAATTCACACTCATACCAGTGGAAGTTCGAAATCATAACGAAGTAATTTTTTTACACGTTAAATTTCATCATTTTTTTCACTTACTAATGGCAGCATTTGTTGCTATAGGTACACTTCTCTTCATAAGTAAGAGAGATGGTTCGATGAATTTTTCACAGCATACAAACCATACTTAAAGGTGTATGAAAGTCTAGAATTTTCCAAATCCATTAAAAACTGTGGTAAAAATTGAAGTAATTAACTATAAAATTTGTGTTTTTTCTAAACATAAAGTTTAAAATACAACAGATCATTCGTTTTTTCATAAATTAAAAAAATTCTAGAGTTTCATACACCTGTAAGTATGGTATGTATGCTGTGCAAAATTCATCGAAGAATCTCTCTAACTTATGAAGAAAAGTGTACCTATAGCAACAAATGCAGCCATCTTAGAAAGTGAAAAAATGATGAAATTTCACGCGTAAAAAATCTATTTTGTTGTGTTTTCTAACTTCCACTGCAATGAGTGCGAATCCTGAATCCTTCCTGGTGATACTGACAAGGTTTTATGAATTTATTTGTAACAGTATAGACACTGGAAATTAAAATGTCCTGTCATGCCTCTCATGCTCCAAGTCGGCCCGTTTGACGTCTTCCCCCCTTAACACAGAATTGGAACAACAAGCCTACATAACAGTTTATATTAATAAACAAAAGCAATAAAATAAAGTTAGTACCTGACAGAGTTACTTCAGGAGGTAAAAACATGGAGAGTGATACACAAACCAACTGAAAGAAGAATGGATTATCAATGTAACTACTGAATATAGCACGAACTTAAGCAATATCAGTAAGCTAAACAGAAGTGATTAAATGCAGGAACATGGAGGAGTGTAAGGGAACATGCAGTAAATGGCATCTTTCAGAGTGTGGTGGTGTTACATTTTAGAAAGTAAAAAGTTGAACAATATACTAATATAAAACGAGCAAACAGCAAAACATTAACATTATACTGTGTAACACTGGCATCAAGGACCGTTTTTATTTTATTTGGTTTATTTATTTATTGCAAAGTGTTGCACAGGTACAGCTTTGAGTACAATGTTAATGTTTTTTCTGTTTGTTCATGTTATATTCGTATCTTGTTCTACTTTTTAAAATGCAGTATCGCCACACTCTGAAAGATGGATTTTACTGCATGTTCCCTCACACCCCTCCATTTTCCTGCATTTATTGACTTCTGTTTATCTTATTCATATTGCTCAAATTCGTCATATATTCAGTAGTTACATTTTTAATCTTTCTTCTTTCAATTGGTTTGTGTATCACTCTCCATGATTTATACCTGCTGAAGTACCCTTGTCAAGTACTAATTTTATTTTATTGCTTTTGTTTATCACTATAAACTGTTATGTAGCTTTGTTGTTACAGTTTTGTGTTAAAGTTTTTCCTGTTTACACCGTTTGCATTTATTCTGTCCAACAGTTACTTTCTACATTACATTACCACCACATTGTCAAAGCTGTTATTTACTGTACGTTCCTGCTTTTCCAACTTGTTTAGAAACATAGCAACAAAAGTCTGAAGCTGACTTTGTAATCTGAAAACCAGTTAACACAAGTACTACTGTAGAACAAAAGCAAACTAGCTCTTTTCATTTATTATGAAGTTGTTCTACCAAGAACCGACGGAAGATTCAGTTATCATATGGTCCGATATGTCGCTAAAAAGCAGTGTCTCTTTACCCCTATCGATCTTGTCACATCGGCCTTTTCAGTACTGAGCACACACTGAGCAGATAAAGATGTAAATATGTCTAAAACAACAGTGTCTCCCGCCAAGTAATTGTGTCACGGCAAAGCTTCGCCTGATTTCACGCAACCTCACATAACATCACTGCCATGCAGTTCATTCTTCATGACAACTCTCGGCTGCAGCTTTTTCGATAGCATATGTTCGATCACCCACCATATAGCCGGACTTTGTTCTGTCCCTCCGTCTGACGTCCATCACTCCTCAGATGAACTGCTGCCTATGAAAACACCATTTTCGCACAGACAATGAACTGCAGACCGATGGAGAGAGGGGCGGAAAGCACAGGCGGCTGCCTTGTACAGAAAGATAGTACAACGCCATGACAAATGTCTAAGTCGGAGCGGCGAATACGTAGAGACGTTGCTGGAAGATGTAACAGACCGTTGAAAATAAAATATTGTTTATTTTCACTGTAGTTTCCATTTCTCGACAGATCGGACCTTGCTTTCCGAATAGCCTTCGTAGAATTACGACAGAAATTAAAAAGAGGCAGTTAATAATGTTACTTATAATCCGTCTTTATTGCAAAATTTTTATTCATATGACCGGTTTCGGTTCATCTACAACCATCTTCAGATCTGTAACGATAATGATACTAATTAACTATTTCACGAATAGTGAAAGTTGCTGGATTTCGACGGGTTACTCCTGTAACCGAAATATCAGGTACACTCTGGTACATTTGATGTTGATTAGATAGGAGGAAAAAGAATTGAGTTCGTGAAATAGTAAATTAGTATCATTATCAACCAAGGCACAACACTGAAATGGCGGGAACCACGGAAGCAGACCGTGGTGGAAAACAAGTCTACACCAGCGCCATAGATACAGAAATCGCCCTACGTTTTTTAGATCGTATAAAAATGATAATTTTACAGTGTTTTTTAACCTTGACATCTACAGATTTTCATTAAGTATCTTTGGAGATAAAAGTTAATCACAAAAATGTACTGAATACAGTATGTGCATATGTAATGTAACAAATGTACCAGACGCCACCTGTCGGTAATAGTGTTATAATTAATATAAATGATGTGTATTCTGCCAACCAATTTTATGTGACGCAGTATGTGAAAGTTGCTGGACTTGGACTGGTTACTCCTGTAACCGAAATATCAGGTACGTTCTGGTACATTTGATGTTGATTAGATAGGATGAAAAAGATTTGCATTCGTGAAATGGTAAATTAGTATGATTGTCGTTACAGATCTGAAGATGGTTCTAGGGGAACCGAAACCGGTCATATGAATAAAAATTTTGCAATCAAGACGGATTATAAGTAACATTGTAAAATCACTGATTGTCGCTATCCTATCAGACATTCTGTTGCAAAGTTAATAATGTGGCGCAGAATACGGAAAGCAGAATTCGACTGATGCTAAGTCTCGTTGAGATTTGGTGACAGTTTTTGTCGAGAGTTGTGCGTTGCTGCATGATGTTGCGCGCTTTTAGTGCTGGCCAGTGCTATAGACTGATGCTCAGTAGTTTCGCTTGTTGCTAAGTGTTGTGGACTGTTCATATCAAATGTTCCTATATGTTTGGCGTTTCTGTCTGTTGTTCAGTGTTGCAATATATTTTTGAATGTTGATGAGTGTTGCTTAATATTGTTGTTCAGTGTCGCTGTCAACTATTGCATTGTACGTGTTGCCAAATGTTGTTGTTGAGAGTCATTGACGAATGTTGATGCTGAAAATTGTTGAGTGTAATTGCTTTAAATTCGGTGATGCTACGTGAACTAGATTAGGATGTGATGCTCTAAAGGCAGCAGACGAGTTTTGCTGTTTCGGCATCAGATTGATTGACGATGGCTGACGCAGAGAGGATTTGGCCCGCATCTCGTGGTCGTGCGGTAGCGTTCTCGCTTCCCACGCCCGGGTTCCCGGGTTCGATTCCCGGCGGGGTCAGGGATTTTCTCTGCCTCGTGATGGCTGGGTGTTGTGTGCTGTCCTTAGGTTAGTTAGGTTTAATTAGTTCTAAGTTCTAGGGGACTGATGACCATAGATGTTAAGTCCCATAGTGCTCAGAGCCATTTGAACCATTTTAGAGAGGATTTGAAATGCCAACTGGCAATACTAAGATAAGTGATTTTGAAAGAGTATTTTTTTGGCATGTAGCCTTATGTGCAAGAGAAATATGGACAATAAACAGTATGGACAACAAGAGAATAGACAGTTTTGAAATGTGGTATTACAGATTATCGCTGACGATTAAAACAGATCGGAAAACCAATAAAGAGGTATAAAATCGAATCAGGCAGATTAGCTTTTATGGCACTTAACCAAAAGAAAGGAATAAGTTGCGTAGTCCATATTCTGGTGTATCTCGCGATTTGGTATCGTTGGAAAGTGTGAGGGGAGGGATATAAATTTTAGGGAGCGATCAAGACTTGAATCCAGTATCAAGGTTCATACAATATACGGGAATACGACCGGTTGACTTCTTCGACAACCTTTGGTACTTCGAAAGGTGAATATGCTGTCATTTTCAAGGGCTGGGTTGGGTTGTGTTGGGGGAAGAGACCAAACAGCGAGGTCATCGGTCTCATAGGATTAGGGAAGGAAATCAGCCGCGCCCTTTCAAAGGAACAATCCCGGCATTTGTCTCGAGCTATTTAGGGAAGTCACAGAAAACCTAAATCAGGATGGCCGGACGCGAGATTAAACCGTCGTCCCATTTTCAAGGCAAAACTCCGACGAGATGGAGTTGCGCAGCGGAATATAACCCTCGATAAGAGACGGTACGCACACCAAACACCATAAAACTACACGTGCAGAAAGACAATCCGCACACTCACTCACTCACTCACACACACACACACGCACACACACAAACACACGTACGTACGTACACCGTAAAAACTGGCGCTACCACAAACCAAATAAACTACTGGCAATTAAATTTCTACAGCAAGAAAAAATGCAGATGATAAAAGGGGTATTCATGGGACAAATATATTGTACTAGAACTGACATGTGATTACATTTTCACGCAATTTGGGTGATAGATCCTGAGAAATCAGTACCCAGAACAACCACCCCTGCCCGTAATAACGGCCTTCATATACCTGTGCAGTGAGTCAAACAGAGCTTGGATGGCGTGTAGAGGTACAGACAGCTGCCAATGCAGCATCAACACGATACCATACTTCATCAAGAGTAGTGACTGGCGTATTGTGACGACCCACATGCAGAGTCACCATTGACCAGACGTTTTCAGTTGGTGAGAGATCTGGAGAATGTGCTGGTCAGGGCAGCAGTCGAACATTTTCTGTATCCAGGAAGGCCCGTAAAGGACGTGCAACATGCGGTCGTGCATTATCCTGCTGAAATGTAGGGCTTCGCAGGGATCAAATAAAGGGTAGAGCCACGGGTCGTAACACGTCTGAAATTTAGCGTCCACTGTTCAGTGCCGTCAATTCGAACAAGAGGTGACCGAGACGTGTAACCAATGGCACCTCATACCACCACACCGGGCGATACGCGAGTATGGCGATGACGAATAAACGCTTCCAATGTGCATCCAACGCGATGTCGCCAAACGCTGATGCGACCATCATGATGCTGTAAACAGAACCTGGATTCATCCGAAAAAATGACTTTTTGGCATTCGTGCACCCAGGTTCGTCGTTCAGTACACCACCGCAGGCGCTCCTGTCTGTGATGCAGCGTCAAGGGTAACCGCAGCCATGGTCTCCGAGCTGATAGTCCATGCTGCTCTAAAAGTCGTCGAACTGTTCGTGCAGATGGTTATTGTCTTGCAAACGTCCCCATCTGTTGACTCAGGGATCGAGACGTGGCTGCACGATCCGTTACAGCCATGCGGATAAGATGCCTGTCATCTCGACTGCTAGTGATACGAGGCCGTTGGGACCCAGCATGGCGCTCCGTATTACCCTCCTGAACCCACCGATTCCATATTCCGGTAACAGTCATTGGATCTCGACCAACGCGAGCAGCAATGTAGCGAAACGATAAACCGTAATCGCGATAGGCTACAATCCGACCTTTATCGAAGTCGGAAACATGATGGTACGCATTTCTCCTCCTTACACGAGGCATCACAACAACGTTTCACCAGGCAACGCCGGTCAACTGCTGTTCGTGTATGAGAAGTCGGTTGGAAACTTTCCTCATGTCAGCACGTTGTAGGTGTCGCCACTGGCGCCAACCTTGTGTGAATGGTCTGAAAAGCTAATCATTTGCATATCACAGCATCTTCTTCCTGTCGGTTAAATTTTGCGTCTGTAGCACGTCAGCTTCGTGGTGTAGCAATTTTAATGGCCAGTAGTGTAAATGCAGATGCTAGCCAAGAGTGCACGCTGAGCTTTGGTGTCCGACCACTAACGGTACATGTTCCTTGTCAATACGTTCCAAGTGTTGTGTTGGCAAATGTGCCAACACCTTGTAGATAGAGGAGGCCGAAATGCACGCTATCTAACGCAGACGGGCGTGAATTCTGGAACAGGATAAGTAGTGAATGCTAATAAGAAAAGTATGCAGCTCCTCGAATACTTAACTTTTATTCCTTCATGGAATACAGCATTCTTGATGAGACATTTCATACGATAACTGTCAAACTATGTAAGGCTAATGGCGCCTTGCTAGGTCGTAGCCATGGACTTAGCTGAAGGCTATTCTAACTGTCTCTCGGCAAATGAGAGAAAGGCTTCGTCAGTGTAGTCGCTAGCAAAGTCGTCGTACAACTGGGGCGAGTGCTATTCCGTAACTCGAGACCTGCCTTGCGGTGGCGCTCGGTCTGCGATCACACAGTGGCGACACGCGGGTCCGACATGTACTAGTGGACCGCGGCCGATTTAAGCTACCACCTAGCAAGTGTGGTGTCTGGCGGTGACACCACACCAAGTACGAGTATCTGTCGTGGTCAAAGCTGTTCTACGGGGTGTTCAAAAAGTCTCTCCCCAGTGCCGTATGATTGTTAGCCGCAAGTGCCGTATGATTGTTCGCTTGCCTAGGTTTGTTCGCTTGCCTGGGTTACTTCCCTTCAAGTGGACTCCCCCAGAATTCCACTGTTTCGTTTACATCAGACAGCGTCAGTAGTATCGCTGGTGTGTGTCGTTACGTGTTGACGTAAACGTTTTAGTTCCTTTGGTCGTTTGTTTCGTTTTTGTCTTAAAAATGCTAAGCACTGAAGAACGTGTGTTCTTAGTCGAATAGGTGTCCAAAGCTGGCGGTACATACATAGCTTCAGCTCGACAAACATTTAATTCAGTTTTCCCCGAGACAACACCCCCATATCGCGTTTCTGTGCGAGATTTGATCAACAGATTTTGAAGTACGGGTGCAGTGACAGATGCACAGAGAAAAGTGATCTTCATAGCGTTTTGTCTGAGGGTAAACTTCACGATATTTCCGATAAAATGTCCATGAGTCCGAACATGTCAGTAAGAAAACTCGCCCAGGAAATCTATGTTAGTGTCGTAACGCCACACACAGCTGTAATGAAAAAGTTAGAGCGTTTCCCATGCAAAGTGACAGTCGTGCAAGAACTGAAAAATACTGATCATGGCAAGAGACTGAATTATTGTCAGTGGTTCAAAAATTTCGTTCAACAAAATGGAAGGGATACTCTTAATGAAACGTTTTTCACTGATGAGGCGTGGTTTCATTTATCTGGGTACATGAACTCGCAAAATTATCGTATGTGGAGTACTGCAAATCCATTGTGTATTCATGAGAAACCACTTCATTCTGTGAAAATAGGCGTTTGGATTGCAATTTCTAGACGTCGGATTGGGGGCCCCATATTTTTCAACGAAACGATAAACGCAAAACGGTATTGCAGTGATATTCTGTACCTATTCATAGGAGAACTTGTATTAAGTGAAATACTGAACGGTTATTTTCAACAAGATGGCTCAACCGCCCATACAGCTATCGTTTCAATGTGACTGCTTGCTGATGTTTTTGGTGGTCGCATGATTTCACAGGGACTTTGGCCTCCACGATCGCCTGATCTAACATCACCTGACTTTTTCTTCTGGGGTGCAGCGAAAGCAACTGTCTGTAAAAACCGTCCAAAATCCATCGATGAATTGAAAACTGCAATATCCACTTTCACTGCTTCTGTTACAGAAGAAATGTTACTTCTTGTGTTTGGAAACATGATTAGACGAATTGAATTGTGTATTCAACAACAGGGGGGACACTTTCAATATTTAATGTGAAAATTTGTAAGTAAAATGAATATTCAATAAATCAATAACTTGTATTTTACTGAGTTCCACTTCGGTATGTTCACTGCGGCATACGGCACGCGCGGCTATCATACGGCACTGCGGAGAGACTTTCTGAACACCCCGTATGTGGATGTAACTGCATTATGTCGGAGCTGAGTGAATTCGAAAACGGGCAAATTGTTTGTGATAGTATTGTGGGAGCTTCCGTAGACAAGCTAGCCGAGCTACTTGGTGCTTCATGAGTTGCCGTATCGAAGATGTATGCTGCGTACAGGGAAAATGGTGAAACATCATCCACTAAGGCACAACGTGAACGAAAGTGTGTGTAGAGTGATCGTGACAGACTCTCAGTGAAGACGATTCTGACGAAAAATTAGAGGACTACAGCTGCGAACGTCACTGTAGAACTATAGTCCCATTCGCGAACCATGTCAGAACCAAAACAATACGAACGAAGCTCCATTAGTAGGGAACTGCAGGGTAAGTGGAATTCCAAAGCCACTCATCAATGATGCCAGTGCCCTTAGCAGGACGTTATCAAACCTGGACCATTAAGCAGAGGAAGAAAGTCATTTGGTCGAATGAGTCTTGTTCCACACTGTTTCCAACATCTGACCGAGTTTACATCCCAGGATTCTAATGGTGGAGGGCTGCTGAAGATTTGGGCAGCGGTATTGTGGTATTCCATGGCTCCCATGGTTACTCTGCAATATCGCATTATCATCGAGGATTGTGAGATTATTTTGACAGATCAAGACCATCGCAGGGTACAATATCCGTTCCCAAAGGGTGATGCCTCCACACAGCTCGTATTGCGGACTGGTTTTGCGAGAGCGAGGATGAACTGTCGCCTCTTCCCTGACCACACAGTCACCAGACCTCAGTGCTATTGAGGCTTTGCGGTGTACTTTGGACAGAGAGTTGTGTGATCCCTGTCCACCTCCATCATGTTTACCTCAACTTTACTATTTCTCAGGAAGAATTTCGAGTCTACTGGAAACTGTTTATGACGCCTATGTGTTTCGTACACCGTATTTGGTACGGTAACGTGTTGTGATTCTGGCGTTCCCACATATTTGTCCATACCCTGTATGTTGCAGGAGGTATGCAGCAATCGAGAGAGTTTCATAGCATAGACAAACGTGGAGGGCTGCTTCAAACATTGAAGACAAGAGATTTAATGCGTTTATTGCACTAATGACAGTGACAATTTGAACACCTGGAAATACTTAAGAGAACTAACCCGAAAACCATGGCTGTGTAAAGCAGTGTAGCATCAGTACGTGATTAAGACTACATACAGAGAGGCGGCGCCGCGCACATTCAGAAGACAAAAGTGGAAGAACGTGACATCAACCCCCGTGACGTCAATCGTCTTAGCACCAGGGTGTGACGGAGTTCGAGTAGACAAGAATAATCAGTGTAGAAATAATTTGATGACCGTAATATAGCATTTTCCCCTCTACCACGAAGTATTTGCATTTAGTGGGCATGCACAAGTACCGCATCGGATACATTCAGGCACAGTATAACTTCATGAATTGTTACGCGCTTCGATTTGCAGCGTATCACACCATATTGAATTTTCGAAGTCAGAGATCATATACACTTCTGTAACCCTAACCGTTCTTGGATCTTCATGTACTTAAACTGTCAAATTACAAAACCCTAGTCAGGGTCATGTAAATTGTTACGAGTGTCCCATTTGGAATAGTTCTGCGCATGCACCTACACCCTCACTAGTATCAGAATTACGGAGATTTTATTAAAGCGCCCCTAGCAACTTTTCCTCCTCGGAAATGCTGTAGCACTCAACATGTAAAGTTTTCTCCAACACCTTCACGTGAATAAAGAAAAGAAACTTTTCAGCTGCCTTTTATATCCTGAATGTTTGTGAAACGTAACAGAATGGTTTACGCTCGTGACATCTTACTTCACGGCATTTCCTTGCAGATTTCCTCTTCAGTGGGAGTGGACAACAATGTACATCATTTGTAGTGACAATTCTCCTAAAACACAGAAGGGTATAGCCAAGATGGGTCCGTAATTCTAACTAGTTGATGTACAGCCCGTTTGTTTTGTTTCTTATACGATTTGGACGGCGGGCAGAAATGGGTAATCCACGAAGATTCCGTGGTAAAATGTCAGTCCAGAAGAAGACAGCATGATATTAAGTGAAACAATAAATTTCAACTATGGTGAAGTACAAGTTTCCGTGATCGGGAAAGAGTCAGAGCGTACACCACTCGAGAAATTTCTAAACCGTGTCGGACAAACAAGTCTAAAGGTGTAAGACACTTTCAAAATGAGCAATGAGTTGATGAGTCGTGCAAAGTGGTGACATATCCCCAGCAAGAGTTTAGGAATTTATAAAACTGATTGTGTGTAATAAACAATTACGAGGGGCGCTCAGTAAGTAACGCAACACACTTTTTGTTTCTGGAAACAGGTTACTTTTATTCGGGATTCCAGTACACCATATTATTCCCAACACTTTTGGCAACAAAAACCGTATCTTTCAATTTAACCCCTTACTGCATGATTTTTTTTATTCTTCTGAAAAAAAGTTACATGTTATGTTCGATGTTCTGATTTCATAAAAAATGCTTAATAATTCTAAATCTTATGTAGGGGCGGTTATGTTAGAATTAAGGGTTTGTGCCATATATGGGACAGCATGCAGTAACGACTAATACCATGTGATACTAGTTTTGGGATTGATGATGCACAATGTGGAAAATACACAGTAAGATACGTACATGAACTAGCAGAACTGTATTTATGTAAAACAATTACACTTTCTATTCATTACAATACACACATTTTGAGAAAATAACACACATTCTGTTTCCATTTTTCTCTATTCATTATGAAACTTGATGAAGCAATTTCTCTCCTTATTCAAGCACAATGTTGTACTGCACTTCATATACGCTATATAGGATTTTCCCTTGCATTCTGGATACTTGCAACGACCACGGTTTTCCAGCCAGATAGGCATGTGATGTATCCCATCCAGTCGCACCTGACGCTGTGGAAGATCTGCTGTAGGGCCTCTCTTCTTCTTGCAGTCAAGCTGTTTTTGTATTTCATTGCTTGGCCTACCACGTTTCTTGGATAAGGTTTTCCCAATTTTACGGAGGGCCTCTGCAACTGCGACCTTGAAATTAACAAGAGGCATGTAGCCCGTATTTCTTCTTCTCCGTAACAGCCAGCTGTTCACGCAAGCCAAGTCAACTAAATGAAAGAATATCTTCAAGTATCATTTCTTTGATCTGATTTGAATTCTATAATATCCTAGCATAGAATCTAATAGATCAACACCCCCCATGTAGTCATTGTAGATCATCACAGAGTGTGGACAAGGTACCATTTTATATTCTTTTTCCTCCCTGAAAAGCCTCTTGATCTCGCCTTCTGGTTTGCATCCAACGTAAGTTGACAAAGTGTTGACTACTTATTATCAAACCAGGAGACTACTGACAGTTGCACACCGTCTACTGTTGCTATCTTTTCCTCCATGCTGCCTCGACCATTCATCTTCATTGCTGCCTCCTTAGGTAAAATGCAACCACGTACTCGATTGGACCGGACTGCATGTTGTGCCATATCCGTCACAGACCTATTTTTCAGTATTATATGTATTCTAATGAACAAATATATAAACTTACCTCTTTATAACTGTCCACAGATGTCCTTTTTCCTCTGCAAATAATATAAACACTGAAATCAATCGTTTACTGTACCTGATTGCAACTGTTTGTGTGACCAAACTTGGATGTAAACAGCTAGCAACACAAAGCACAGATTCATAACAGGTAATTCCTTACTCTCCCAACAGATGGCATACTCTACTTGCACAGCTGATCTTGACTGTGTGCCATATCTGTCCCAACACGCAGTTTGGAAATATATTCTCAGATATCAGATTGACAAAGAGAAAAGTGGTATATGCCATATCTGGCACATTATGCGGTAAGGGGTTAATCTCCGTTCAATGCAACGGTGTTAACCGGATCTTACAGGGAGGACCTGTACGATCGCACGGTACCACTTAACTGCGAGACGTCGGAGCCAACGTCTTGTCTGTGTCAGTAACGTCTCCATCATCCACGTACTGCTTCCCGCGGAGTGCATCATTCATTGGGTCAAACAGATGGAAGTCGGAAGGTGTGAGATCCGGGCTGTAGGGTGGATGAGGAAGAACAGAATGAAGTTCTGTGAGCTCGACTCGGGTGTGCAGACTTGAGTGAGGCCTGGCGTCATTGCGTTGCCATTGACAAGGAGTAGTTCGACTACATTTTTATTCCGACGAACACACGGAGGTCGTTTCTTCAATTTCCTAATGGTAACACATTGCGCTTCAGAGTGGATCGTTGCACATGAGGGAGGATATAAAACAGAATAACCCCTTCAGAGTACCAGAAGGCTGTCGCCGTGCTTGTATCGGCGGCTTTGAATATTTTCTTCAGAAGGGAGGTGATGCGCCGCAGCTCTATGGACTGCCGTTTTGTTTCCGGTTTGAAATGATGAACCCATGTTTCATCGCCGGCCCGAGTGGCCGAGCGTTTCTAGGCGCTTCAGTCTGGAACCATGCGACCGCTACGGTCGCAGGTTCCAATCCTGTGTGTGATGTCCTTAGGTTAGTTAGGTTCAAGTAGTTCTAAGTTCGAGGGGACTGGTAACCTCAGATGTTAAGTCCCATAGTTCTCAGACCCATTTGAACCATTTTTCATCGCCTGTGACGCTGTTCGACGAAAAATGGCGATGATCACCTTATTACGTGCAGGGAATCCCACACGGGTGGTCCTTCGTTTCTCTTTATGGTCTTCCGTTAGGCGGTGAGGAATCTAGCGGGCCACAGCTTTGAGTACCCTAAATGGTGACGAGTATGTCAGCACTACCAACAGAGACATCCAGTTGTTCAGCGAGGTGTTTCATTGTGTTCTGTCGATCACCTCGAATGAGACTGTCCGCACGTTCCGGCAATGCAGGAGTCGCACGTCGACCGCCCAGCACGTGGGAGATCGGATAGGTTAGCGCGATTTTGTTGTGATGACGACAGATGTCTCGCACAACGACTCAGCGTGCTTTTGATCATTGCCAGGTCTCCTTAAACATTTTGCAAGTGCCTATGAATATATGTGATGCTCTGGTTTCCCGGCAAGAGAAATTGATAGCTCTCCGTTATAGTCGCCATTTTAAAGTAGGTCTACTTTGAGAAAAGTGATATACACTATGCTCTGTTCTTGTAAGACAGCACAATCTGTATCATGCGTTTCTCCAAGTATATCATCCGGCCGCTGTGACCGTGCGGTTCTAGGCGCTTCAGTCCGCAACAGCGCTGCTGATACAGTCGCAGGTTGGAATCCTGCCTCGGGCATGGATGTGTGTGATGTCCTTAGGTTAGTTAGGTTCAAGTAGTTCTGTTCTAGGGGACTGATCACCTCGGAAGCTAAGTCCCATAGTGCTTAGAGCCATTTGAGTCCAAGTGTATCGATGCTGTTGACAGTCACCTAAAAAAAATTTTTTTTGCTAACCTTGAAGTCTACATATAGCGCCGCCATCTGTCGGAAATTCATGTAACTGTAGAGGCTAAATTTGAGATGTACCATGATGTCCCACAATACATTCCGATTTTTTCAGCCGAAATTGGCCGAGAGAAAAGAAGTGTTGGATTACTCACTGAACTTCCCTCCTATTTACATGCCTATAATTGGTGCTCTAAAATCAGTGATTAAGGACGTAAGCAGTAAATTCAGCTCGCAGTACGTTCATCGACCGTGGGCGTTTGAGGGTCTTTCACGAACCTAGGTCCAGTTTCCGCGCTGCGAGTGAGACGTGTAAATTTTTGGCTGTGACGCTGGAGTAGAAACTCCAGTTTTATGCCAAATGTTTGGACACCAACCCACTGGCCTTCGTCACACCTCAGACGACAGCGAGCACACGTAGGACCGTTGTTTCTAGCACTGACGGACGAAGACTACTAATCAACACTCCAGTTTTCCTGGAGTGTGGAATACATGTTGCCTATCGATATCCGCCATCGTAGCCTTGCGTTACGGAGCAAAAACGACTAGAATGTCAAGAATGAATATTCATTCGGCCGCTGTGTGTGTGCTCATATGAAACATCCTGGCGGAGTAAAACTGTATGGCCGATTGGGACTCGAATATGGGACCTCTGTCCTTCGCGGGCATGTGCTCTACCGACTGAACTACCCATCCACGACTCACGACCTGCCGTCACAGCCCTACTTCGGCCAGCACCTAACACTACCTTCCAGACTTCACACAAATTCTCCCGAATATCCTACCCGACTGATACTTTTGGAAGAAAGAATACGTAGAATGAAATAGCTTGAGCGACAACCTAGGCGATTGTTTACATAATGAATTTTCTCTCTTTAGAGAAGTGTGCTAATTTGAAACCTTCTGGCAGACAAATGCACTTTTAATCTGCCAGTAAATTTCAAATCCACTGCAGAGCGAAAATTCGTTGAGGGAGCTGCATGAATTCCGATATTTGCTTAACAGCGGAAACTGGCCAGCTTTGTCATTGTATACCTGTGTAGTGCGATATCTGAATAACTCAAATGGCGTGCCATGAGTGACAATGTCCAGTTTCGGGAGATAATTACTGCTATGGAACACATCTGGAATGCTATCGCATGCCAGCTCCGCGCCCGCAAATCAGCGGCCAGTAATTTACGGGAACTGCGTGACCTGTGAGTACAAATCTGGCGCCACATACCTCGGCAACCTGTCAACAGTTCGTCGAAACCGTGCCTCTCCGAATGGCTGTTACGCTGCGTTCCAAAGGTGGATCAACACATCACTAAGCAGGGAACCTGGTTTATCAGTGTGCTTCTCTTTCTTTAACATCTAAACATGAATACCATGCATTGTTATAAATTTATGTCATAGATCTGCTCTTTTACTTCTTGACAGTGATTCTCGTATTATTGTAACAGACAAAAAGATTGCATTTCGAAGGATATGATATTAACCAAAACCTACAACGTTTTTTTTAAAAAAAACCCTTGACAAAATGTTCTTGTTCATTGGCTCTAAATTGTCCACACATCAATGAATAGAAGCTCTCAGCTTGTGCTAAAGTAGTCAGTAGCAACAAATTTTTGGAGGTGGCCGTTGGCAACTCTGCAATGATCGCAGTAGCTGATTGATTAGCCAAATCGCCTATAAAGGGAAGCTAAATTTGGACGGAAATCTGTTTAATGAAAGTCAAAAGCTCATTTGTAGCGCAAGAATTAGATCACTGTCACTTTATTGTATTACAGGCTGCTGATTGAAACACATTTGGCGTTCAGGGAAAAATAGGTATGCTTTGACATTAACTGCAAAATTCGAGTAGCAGTTAACAACCTCGAAATTTCATCAGATTAGCGCTAAATCGCACGTGAGTTTCATTTAGCCTGCTTCGTTGGCTACTGCGATCAGCGACAATATTACGCGCTGCTGTTTCCAACAACGGTATGCGCGATTTGGTCCGACATAATCCGTCCGAACAATTGGTGCATTCAAGCCATTCTTCTTTTTAATTTGTGTATTTCAGAACTGTGTGCCTGTTTGGTGAACAGCTGGTGATATTTCGAATATAGATTGTTGTGCCGTATAGCTTAACATCAGCTTTCCGGATTTTTGAAGTGGACGCGGTCGCAATAATCATGAAAGGAACGACAAAATATTTTTACTCGCTTATTTGAAAGTATGTATATTTGGGATTATTAGTCCATATTTTTACTTTGAAATTCGAACTACATATTGCATGGAGAAATTAAAAGCCTAAACAGTGCAATTATGTGCGGTGACCACTTTTTCAGGTCTCAACTGTAGAAACCACTTTTTTGCTCGATCTTTCTTCTGCTCTTAAGCTCCAGAAACAAGTTTTCTGCTGTTAAGTGCAATCTGAGTATAGTTTCAGTTAATTTGTCTTCGTACAAAGGGAATATATTGATCTTTTCTTATATGGCCATGGCCCAAACTGTTTAAGAAGCGTAGTACGGCCCATATTACGAATATAAAGAGGCAAAATGGTACTGAGTGCATATCAAGTAATACATGGAACAGGTATTGTGCCAGGAGAAGCAAATCATGATAGAAACAACTGTTTCACAATTGCGGATGTGGAATTGGTAACAGAGGCACACAGAAAAGACTGCTAGTACTCTGTTTGTGATGGAAATGTGAATTTGGTGGATGATGGAAAGATAATAGGTTTGACTCGTACGTTACACATTCTATGTCAAAACTGTGATGTTGACATATCATTCAGGACATCAGATTACATTAGTGGAACTTTGAAGCCAATATAATGTTGGGTTATGGACTGTGATGTACAGTAATTTATTTTAAAGATAAGGTGGTAAATTCTTATGTGCTATCATGAACATGTCTGGTGCTCCGCAGTGAACACTACTCTCCTCAAAGCAGTTGCAGATATAGATGAATAGAGCATGAAACTGGCATTTCAGCAGGAAGCTATTCCAGAAAACTGTTGGGCAACTAACAGCAAAGATGTGTGTTTCCTGTGTTGTTTCCCAGATGAAGAGTGGACATACTTCACTTTATCTGTCATTAGCGTAGACAATGGAAAAGTCTGAGGCGTAGACCTAATGTCTCAATACTGTTCTGCGTGTTTCTTTGTAAAAGTACGGAGTAAGATGCATAAAGTACTGAGGAAATGGAGACTTTAGTGCTTTCAAAACTGTAGCCGTGTGTCAGACCTATGGAAAAGGCCGCAGCACTGAAAAATTGGAGTGCTTGGGCTTTATTTAGAAAGATTTGTCACAAACAATTAGAGGCGAGCTACTGGAGCATGGGAAGCAACTGGGAGGAAATACCCCGGGTAACAAAGGAGAGAACTAACAACCTACAGGTATATTATAGCGGTGCAATTAGAAATAATCTCACAGACATGTATAATAAGAGAAAGGCAGTGTGGACTGTTTGGTTTCGTTACTTGTCAACAAGCAATTCACCTGAACATGGACTATCAATGGTCCAAATTTCTGAAAAGTAAGAAATGTGGGAAAGTTATAGGCATGAGATTAACCTTGCAATGGCTGTTAAACCAACATCTCGACCGCTAGACTCATCAGAGCTGCTAGAAAAATGTCTGTATGGAAAGTGCAGAACCGTAATGAGAGTTTCAGTACTCCTATTTGGAAGAGATATCCAAATACTGTGTTTGTAGCTGACTTCGTTGTGAATATTTCTGCTTTGGAAGCTACAGCAGTGTTTAATGTAGGGTTGAAACGAGACTTCACATCCTCCAGAAGTTTGACCTTGTACCTGTGTCTCCACTGAACAGATAATGCGAATTATCGATCACCAAAGAACTGCAAAAGGCACATCCTTCAGAGCAGATTATAGAAAAAATTCTTAGACAAAAGAGCGAAGGAGCTGAAAGAGCTCCAGGAGACGGTGTAGAACGACCGGAATGTGGATATTGGGAAGTTTGGTAAGATACTAACTGTAGAACCGATTTTTATTAAATTTGGCAAACTTATTGCTTTAAACAGATGCAATACTTAAGTTGAACTCAGTTTTAGTCTATACACTATAAACAATTTTACGGAGGAAAATACATGAAAAATTTGTCTTTAAAAATATTCAAATCCAGAAAAATTATTGCAAATAATTGAAATAATTCACCAAGGTGCTACTTCACGTAAATCTACACTAACTAATGTAGATTACTTTACTGTACAAAAGAGAGAAATTTGCCCATAAATAATGAAAAAGTCTACCGCAAAATAATAATGTCATAAAAAATTAAAAATTCTCTCACATAATAGTAATTTATTAAAAATGATGTAAAATTATTTAAAGCATTTTGGATCCCTCTAAATAAGCGTACAAAATTTGAGTGAAATTTAAGAAAAAATGTAAGAGATATGGATTTACAAATATGTTAGTGCCAGTGTCTCCCCTTAAGAGAGGTAGTTCACAGCAACCAGATCTGAACGACGTTTCAGACTAGCGAGAATCATATGTTTGAGTGGTTCCCCAAGTTCGTGTAACATACAGTCAGATTCTTCGCGTTTTCATCTCAGAAACTTCCCCCACACAGTAGTAGCTGAAATACGAAAGACATAGAACAAAATGTGCACTACCCATTAATCAACAGCCCAAACGAATTTTCTCGGTTGCGATAATTCGTGTTTGTGGCGACAAAGCGGGCAATCAGCCACAGGATTTGCCATTCTCGTGACTCACAGTAATGTTGCTACTTCCCCATCAAAGAACTATTGATGTACTCTTACATGTCTGCTAACGTCGACGTCGACGCGTAAAAAAAAATTTAACTCATTTTTGCCTCCAACATTCTGGCATAAAAGTAGCTGTAGACTTTTCAGTGATCATATCAGAGACGAAAGGAATTGATCGTCCAAAGAATTATCGGATATTCTACAGTTTTCAGCACTCTAGTACTGCGATACTGCTCTCCATTAGCATTTAAATACCAAATTCTGTTAGTAGCTGGAAATATATATGCGTCCTTTGACCCCAAGAAGCAACAAGAAGACTTCTGTGCCTTCACTCTCTAAGACTAGCAAAACCGTTCCACAATACGTGCAAAACCGATCCACAATACGTGATAAACGCTCTTTCCCATTCGAGTCAAGCCTCGAATGATGTGTATTTGTCCTGAACGCAAACCAACACAGATTGCGTATCGTGTAACGTTGATGGAACACCACCCTCTGAAGGGGGAGATCCAAGAGTGGAGATACTTTCATCTCAAAATTACCGTACGTTTGGTTACAACGGAGCAGGAAATCAGAGTGTCACCAGAACAAGGTAACACTGAAAAACATTTCTCGCTGCAATGGACCCCAGGAGCCGTTCGCCCAGCTTTGTCCAAACCACACTCATTCCTACATCGAAGTGATTGACCATCATGTATCCTAAACTCCATCTCGAAGAAGACTTTTTCGGGATGTGGAAAGATGCGAGAATAAACTGCTAGGAATTCTAATTAAACAACACCAGACGACTTGTCCCTCTCCAAGCTATTTAATATAGCAAGATTAAAAAGGAAGCCGCTACTTTGAAAACTTTGATCCTCCTTCATTTATTTATGGCACATTGCAGGCTTAACGTCTACATGACCACATCGATCATAGCATGGGGCGGCGGATAAATTACAGTCGCCGTTTATAAGAGTCTGAAAACTATTTTTGCGCTCAGCCAGAAAGCGATGGAGAACGCACTGACTATAATTACCAGTCTGCAAGTCCGCATTATTCTTGTGCTCACTGAAAGAAAATCTATTTATTCAGCGGGATGAGGAACTACGACTATAAATAAAAGTTTTGAGTTCTAACTGATGATATACTCTCGCGCACAGTATAAAATAATACTCCCAATAATAGTAATAGTAATAATAATAATAATAATAATAATGAGGTCCCTATGAAACACCACTATTAGCAGTTCAGAGGCGATCTCTACGGTATGTTGCAAGTATAATGGTCTATCACCCTGACTTTAGTCATTAAAGTTAACTGTGGAATTCTAGGCGCTCAATCCGGAACCGCGCGACTGCTACGGTCGCGGGTTCGAATCCTGCCTCGGGCATGGATGTGTGTGATGTCCTTAGGCTAGTTAGATTTAAGTAGTTCTAAGTTCTATGGGACTGATGACCACAGATGTTAAGTCCCATAGTGCTCAGAGCCATTTGAACCATTTTTTAACTGTGGAAAATAATCTCGTCATACGGTTTTCATAACATCACGGGCGGAACGCAAATAGCTACTTTAGTGAAAACTAAGGTATCCAGGTCGTTGTACTGTCTTCGCAAGTTCACTTCCTACTTATATCGAAGACGCGTTTCGCGGCTATCCGGCTGTGACGTCGTCCGAGGCACAGCGCAAACAGGCATTTGACTGACGCGGGTTGATATCCCGGTGCGAAGTGTCTTCTCTACTGCCTCTCTGACTGTATTTGTACTGTGTATAGGCGCAGCAAACCGCCGAATGGAACATCTGCCGCCAACCGCTCTAGGTACAGGCAGCAGCATCTAAATGGCCCCTTTCTTGGACATAGGCCTACATTAATTAATAGCTCTGTCGTTTAACAATTTACAATTTTCTTAACTTTTATATGATTAGAGTTAGTTACTGAAAAAGTTTTACCTCTACTGCATTTAAATTTTGCCGGCTAGAATTTTTAGAATGGAACTGACAATAGAACACGAACTCTGAACTGCCTCTTTACGATTCTTCGTAATGATTGTTATTTACACTAAAGTCTTGAAACTTGGGACAGCTGTATTATTTCATCAATTTAAGTTACTTGAAAACTAGACATAGCTTAATGGAGTCACACACTTAGTGTTTTTATGTGAAACTGAGTCTAGACATGAATTTTCATCTTTCTGAATCTAATATTTAGCGCCTTCAGATGTTCGTAAAAACGCCGATTTTAGCCAAAATATTTCCCCAGCCTGATTGAGACTTGTAACTTTTGATTGTTACATACATTCGCACATTCTCAACAATTTTTAGATTTCTAGTTTCATTATTTATCGCCACTTATTTTTTTTATTAATATAACATATTTAGCGAACCATATTCATTAGATCGTGTTGAAACTTGACAATGTTAATATTAATATATTGAAGCATATACTGACTAAGATTGGAAGAGTTGTTTTAATTTTTAATTTCATTCTTAGATTACGGCGCAACACGTTGTACACTATGCACAGGCGTGGTATGACGACGTGGCGCTGGTAGCTGTGAACTGGGGTTAATCCAAGACCACTCGCTCGCCTCTGTACCTCTCATAATAATACAGCGCTTTTTCGCCACAATAGTACAACAATTATGTGTAGCAATTGAATCCCGATTATAATGAAAATTGCCACTTTTTATGTGACTAACCTGAAACTTTATAGATCAATAAAATCAGGAAATTTATAAAACAGAGTATAATGAGACAGCTTCCTAGTTTTTTATTGTTAATTTATAGCCATTATGTCAAATGAGATCATACTGAATACCAGAATACAAAAGCCTAGACCGAGGAACCCTAGGTGTTCTGACAGCAGAAGGCCACAACATTCTACATTTAACTCGTGGGATCAGAATAGAATCCAAATTTTCATATTTCAGAAGCGATTGTGATGACAAAGAGCTCATCTTCACACTCCGTGAGTTTCCTGGTTGTGGATGACAGCGAATATCTGCCCATTCTTAAATCTGCCTGACGCAGATATGGATATTAAATTGTGACAACAGCTCATTTCATATTATGTGTGGCTCACTCCATGTATGCATTTTTCTAGTTCATTTAGAGGGGTTGGCACTCCCAGTTGTGATTTGTTACAAGCGCAGGTGCGTTCAAAATGAATGATTTCTCAAGAGCGGGGCTTATGATCACTCTCGTAGGTTCTTTCGGCTTCCCATGCTGTAAGCATGTCATGTCATGTCATGTCATGTCATGTCTTCGCCCTTTCAAATCTTCAAATCCTCTAACTGTATACTTTTCTGGGCTTGTAGACGCTTTCTACTAACATTCTTTAAATATTTACCTCCCGACAACTGAAATGCAATGTCGATTCACTTTGACATCTGACATTTGACATCTACATCGCACATCTTGCGGCACAAATTATCTCAAAGCCACTGGTGCAGCAGATGTTCATAGGACTACCAGATTGTCCACGCTCATTTTTACTCACAGGTGTCACATAGTGTAGGAAGTGATTTATCCGAGTGGCACAAAGAGGCGCTCATTATCTTTCGGAAAAAGGGGACAGTCTTTCTAACCAAGATAAGTACATAAACTGTTTTGTGTACTTCCTCAATGCGTCTTCTGAATGCGGGTTACTAAAACACTGAAGCGCCAAAGAAACTCGTATAGATATGAGTATTCAAATACGCATATATACGCATATACAGGGTGGTCCAATGATCGTGACCGGGCCAGATATCTCACGAAATAAGCATCAAACGAAAAAACTACAAAGAACGAAACTTGTCTAGCTTGAAAGGGGAAACCAGATGGCGCTACGGTCGGCCCGCTAGATGGCGCTGCCATAGATCAAACGGATATCCGTTTATTTAAAAATAGGAACCCCCATTTTTTATTACATATTCGTGTAGTACTTAAAGGAATTATGAATGTTTTAGATGGACCGCTTTTTTCGCTTTGTGATAGATGGCGCTGTAATAGCCACAAACATATGGCTCACAATTTTAGACGAACGCTTGGTAACAGGTAGGTTTTTTAAATTAAAATACAGAGTGTAGGTACGTTTGAACATTTTATTTCGGTTGTTCCAATGTGATACATATACCTTTGTGAACTTATCATTTCTGAGAACGCACGTTGTTACAGCGTTATTACCTGTAAATACCATATTAATGCAATAAATGCTGAAAATGATGTCCGTCAACCTCAATGCATTTGGCAATACGTCCAACGAAATTCCTCTCAACAGCGAGTAGTTCGCCTTCTGTAACGTTCGCACATGCATTGACAGTGCGCTGACGCATGTTGTTAGGCGTTGTCGTTGGATCACGATAGCAAATATCCTTCAACTTTCCCCACAGAAAGAAATCCGGGAACGTCGAAGCACCATGGTATGGTGCTTCGACGACCAATCCACCTGTCATGATACATGCTATTCAATACCGTTACAACAGCACGCGAGCTATGTGCCGGACATCCATGATGTTGGAAGTACATCGCCATTCTCTCATGCAGTGAAACGTAGTAACATCGGTAGAACATTACGTAGGAAATCAGCATATATTGCACCATTTAGATTGCCATCGATAAAATGGGGGGGGGGGGGGCAATTATCCTTCCTCCCTTAATGCCGCACCATATACACTCCTGGAAATTGAAATAAGAACACCTACTTGTGCATCATCATTTGTTGCAGGTTGTGGTTGACGTTTCACATGTGGCTGAACACTTCCTCTTTCCTTAAATAACGTAACTATCCGGCAAACTGTCCGGTCACTTGGATGATGTCGTCCAGTATACCGAGCAGCATACATAGCACACGCCCCTTGGGCATTTTGATCACAATAGCCTTACATCAACACGATATCGACATTTTCCGCAATTGGAAGACGGTACATTTTAACACGGGTAATGTATCACGACAATACTGATCTTACGACTTATCGTAGAAGAGAGAGATTAAGGAAAGGCAAACCTACGTTTCTAGCATTTGTAGACTTAGAGAAGGCTTTTGACAATGTTAACTGGAACACTCTCTTTCAAATTTTAAAGGGGGCAGGGGTAAAATACAGGGAGCGAAAGGCTATTTACAATGTGGCATGACAGGGAAGCAGTGGTTAGGAAACGAGTGAGACAGGGTTGTAGCCTTTCCCCGATGTTATTCAATCTGTATATTGAGCAAGCAGTAAAGGAAACAAAAGAAAAATTAGGAGTAGGAATTAAAATCCATGGAGAAGAAATAAAAACTTTGAGGTTCGCCGATGACTTTGTAATTCTGTCAGAGACAGCAAAGAACTTGGAAGAGCAGTTGAACGGAATGGACAGTGTCTTGAAAGGAGGATATAAGATGAACATCAACAAAAGCAAAACGAGGATAATGGAACGTAGTCGAATCAAGTCGGGTGATGCTGAGGGAATTAGATTAGGAAATGAGACACTTAAGGTAGTAAAGGACTTTTTCTATTTGGGGAGCAAAATAACTGATGATGGTCGAAGTAGAGAGGATATAAAATGTGGACTGGCAATGGCAAGGAAAGCGTTACTGAAGAAGAGAAATTTGTTAACATCGAGTATAGATTTAAGTGTAAGGAAGTCGTTTCTGAAAGTATTTGCATGGAGCGTAGCCATGTATGGAAGTGAAACATGGACGCTAAATAGTTAGGACAAGAAGAGAATAAAAGCTTTCGAAATGTGGTGCTAGAGAAGAATGCTGAAGATTAGATGGGTAGATCACATAACTAATGAGGAGGCATTGAATAGAATTGGGTAGAAGAGGAGTTTGTGGCACAACTTGACAAAAAGAAGGGATCGGTTGGTAGGACATGTTCTGAGGCATCAAGGGATCACCAATTTAGCATTGGAGGACAGTGTGGAGGGTTAAAATCGTAGAGGGAGACCAAGAGATGAATACACTAAGCAGATTCAGAAGGATGTAGGTTGCAGTAAGTACTGGGAGATGAAGCTTGCACAGGATAGAGTAGCATGGAGAGCTGCATCAAACCAGTCTCAGGGCTGAAGACCACAACAGTGTATCACGAAGCAAATACCGTCCGCACTGGCGGAATGTTACGTGATACCACGTACTTACATATTTGTGACTACTACAACGCCATCTATCATAAAGCGAAAAAAGTGGTCCAACTAAAAGATTCATATTTCTTTGCGTACTACACGAATATGTAATAAAATGGTGGTTCCTATTAAAAAAAAACGCAGTTATCCGTTTGACCTATGGCAGCGCCATCTAGGGGGCCACCCATAGCGCCATCTGGTTTCTCCCGTCAAGCTAAAGGAGTTTCGTTATTTGTAGTTTTTTACGTTTGATGCCTATTTCGTGAGATATTTGGTCCGGTCACTATCAATGGAACACCCTGTATATACACTCCTGGAAATGGAAAAAAGAACACATTGACACCGGTGTGTCAGACCCACCATACTTGCTCCGGACACTGCGAGAGGGCTGTACAAGCAATGATCACACGCACGGCACAGCGGACACACCAGGAACCGCGTTGTTGGCCGTCGAATGGCGCTAGCTGCGCAGCATTTGTGCACCGCCGCCGTCAGTGTCAGCCAGTTTGCCGTGGCATACGGAGCTCCATCGCAGTCTATAACACTGGTAGCATGCCACGACAGCGTGGACGTGAACCGTATGTGCAGTTGACGGACTTTGAGCGAGGGCGTATAGTGGGCATGCGGGAGGCCGGGTGGACGCACCGCCGAATTGCTCAACACGTGGGGCGTGAGGTCTCCACAGTACATCGATGTTATCGCCAGTGGTCGGCGGAAGGTGCACGTGCCCGTCGACCTGGGACCGGACCGCAGCGACGCACGGATGCACGCCAAGACCGTAGGATCCTACGCAGTGCCGTAGGGGACCACACCGCCACTTCCCAGCAAATTAGGGACACTGTTGCTCCTGGGGTATCGGCGAGCACCATTCGCAACCGTCTCCATGAAGCTGGGCTACGGTCCCGCACACCGTTAGGCCGTCTTCCGCTCACGCCCCAACATCGTGCAGCCCGCCTCCAGTGGTGTCGCGACAGGCGTGAATGGAGGGACGAATGGAGACGTGTCGTCTTCAGCGATGAGAGTCGCTTCTGCCTTGGTGCCAATGATGGTCGTATGCGTGTTTGGCGCCGTGCAGGTGAGCGCCACAATCAGGACTGCATACGACCGAGGCACACAGGGCCAACACCCGGCATCATGGTGTGGGGAGCGATCTCCTACACTGGCCGTACACCACTGGTGATCGTCGAGGGGACACTGAATAGTGCACGGTACATCCAAACCGTCATCGAACCCATCGTTCTACCATTCCTAGACCGGCAAGGGAACTTGCTGTTCCAACAGGACAATGCACGTCCGCATGTATCCCGTGCCACCCAACGTGCTCTAGAAGGTGTAAGTCAACTACCCTGGCCAGCAAGATCTCCGGATCTGTCCCCCATTGAGCATGTTTGGGACTGGATGAAGCGTCGTCTCACGCGGTCTGCACGTCCAGCACGAACGCTGGTCCAGCTGAGGCGCCAGGTGGAAATGGCATGGCAAGCCGTTCCACAGGACTACATCCAGCATCTCTACGATCGTCTACATGGGAGAATAGCAGCCTGCATTGCTGCGAAAGGTGGATATACACTGTACTAGTGCCGACATTGTGCATGCTCTGTTGCCTGTGTCTATGTGCCTGTGGTTCTGTCAGTGTGATCATGTGATGTATCTGACCCCAGGAATGTGTCAATAAAGTTTCCCCTTCCTGGGACAATGAATTCACGGTGTTCTTATTTCAATTTCCAGGAGTGTATAAACAGGTAGAATACTGCGCTGCGGTCGGCAACGCCTATATAAGACAACTGTCTGGCGCAGTTGTTACCACCGTGACTGTTGGTACAATGGCAGGTTATCAAGATTTAAGTGAGTTTGAAAGTGGTGTTACAGTCGGTGCACGAGCGATGGGACACAGCATCTCCGAGGTAGTAATGAAGTGGGGATTTTCGCGTACGACCATTTCACGAGTGTGCAGTGAATGTCGGGAATCAGGTATATACCAAATGTCCGACATCGTTGCGGCCGCAAGAAGATACTGCAAAACCACCCATGACTGAAGACAATCGTTCAGCGTGACAGAACTGCAAGCCATTCTCAAATTGCTGCAGATTTCAATGCTGCCCATCAACAAGTATCAGCGTACGCACCATTCAAAGAAAAATCATCGATATGTGCTTTCGGAGCCGAAACGCACTAGTATATCCTTGATGACTGCACGGCATGAAGGTTTACGCCTCGCCTGGGCTCGTCAGGCCGGAGTGGCCGAGCGGTTCTAGGCGCTTCAGTCTGGAACCGCGCGACCGCTACGGTCGCAGGTTCGAACCTGCCTCGGGCATGGATGTGCGTGTTGTCCTTAGGTTAGTTAAGTTTAAGTAGTTCTAAGTCCTAGGGGACTGATAACCTCAGATGTTGTGCCATAGTGCTCGGAGTCATTTGAACCATTTTGGGCCCGTCAACACCGACATTGGACTGTTGATGACTGGAAACATGTTTTCTGGTCGGACGAGTCTCGTTTCAGACTGTATCGAGCGTATGGGTGTGTATGGGTATGGACACAACCTATGAATCTATGGACCCTGCGTGTCAGTAGGGGACTGTTCAATGTGGTGGAGGCTCTATAATGGTTTGGGGTGTCAGCAGTTGGAGTGTTTTGGGACCCCTGATATGTCTAGATACGACTCTGGCAGATGTAAGCATCCTGTCTGAACACCTGCATTCATTTATGTCCATTATGTGTTCTGACGGACTTGGGCAATTCCAGTAGGACAATGCGACACTCCATACGTCAAGAGTTGCCACAGAGTAGCTCCAGGAACACTCTTCTAAGTTTAAATGCTTCCGCTGGTCTCCAAACTCGCAAGACATAAACATTATTGGCATATCTGAGATGGCATGCAACGTGCTGTCCAGAAGAAATGTCCACACCCTCATACGGATTTATGGACATCCCTGTAGGATTGATGGTGTCAGTTCCCTCCAGTACTACTTCAGACATTAGTCGAGTCAATGCCATATCATGTTGGGCACTTTTGCGTGCTTGCGGGTGTAACAGTTTCTTTGACTCTTCAGTGTAATATGCTGCAGAAACCGCGCACCTCAACTTCCCGTTGTTACTCGATGTGAGTATCCACTAGGAGGATGCGTAAAAGTCAGCTGACATTCAACAGTGGGTTGTTGTCGTTGTTGTTGTTGTTGTTGTTGTTGTGGTCTTCAGTCCTGAGACTGGTTTGATGCAGCTCTCCATGCTACTCTATCCTGTGCAAGTTTCTTCATCTCCCAGTACCTACTGCAGCCAACATCCTTCTGAATCTGCTTAGTATATTCATCTCTTGGTCTCCCTCTACGATTTTTACGCTATATGCTCCCCTCCAGTACCAAATTGGTGATCCCTTGATGCCTCAGAACATGTCCTACCAACCGATCCCTTCTTCTAGTCAAGTTGTTCCCTAAACTCCTCTTCTCCCCAATGCTATTCAATACCTCCTCATTAGTTATGTGATCTACCCATCTAATCTTCAGCATTCTTCTGTAGCACCACATTTCGAAGGCCTCTATTCTCTTCTTGTCCAAACTAGTTATCGTCCATGTTTCACTTCCATACATGGCTACACTCCATACAAATACTTTCAGAAACGGCTTCCTTACACTTAAATCTATACTCGATGTTAACAAATTTCTCTTCTTCAGAAACGCTTTCCTTGCCGTTGCCAGTCTACATTTTATATCCTCTCTACTTCGACCATCATCAGTTATTTTGCTCCCCAAATAGCAAAACTCCTTTACTACTTTAAGTGTCTCATTTCCTAATCTAATTCCCTCAGCATCACCCGATTTAATTCGACTACATTCCATTATCCTCGTTATGCTTTTGTTGATGTTCATCTTATACCCTCCTTTCAAGATACTGTCCATTCCGTTCAACTGCTTTTCCAAGTCCTTTGCTGTCTCTGACAGAATTACAATGTCATCGGCGAACCTCAAAGTTTTTATTTCTTCTCCATGGATTTTAATACTACTCCGAACTTTTCTTTTGTTTCCTTTACTGCTTGCTCAATATACAGATTGAATAACATCGGGGAGAGGCTACAACCCTGTCTCACTCCCTTCCCAACCACTGCTTCCCTTTCATGCCCCTCGACTCTTATAACTGCCATCTGGTTTCTGTACAAATTATAAATAGCCTTTCGCTCCCTGTATCTTACTCCTGCCACCTTCAGAATTTGAAAGAGAGTATTCCAGTCAACATTGTCAAAATCTTTCTCTAAGTCTACAAATGCTAGAAACGTAGGTTTTCCTTTCCATAATCTTTCTTCTAAGATGAGTCGTAGGGTCAATATTGCCTCACGTGTTCCAACATTTCTACGGAATCCAAACTGATCTTCCCCGAGGCCAGCTTCTACCAGTTTTTCCATTCGTCTGTAAAGAATTCGCGTTAGTATTTTGCAGCTGTGACTTATTAAACTGATAGTTCGGTAATTTTCACATCTGTCAACACCTGCTTTCTTTGGGATTCTTCTTTAAGTCTGATGGTATTTCGCCTGTCTCATACATCTTACTCACCAGATGGTAGAGTTTTGTTAGGCCTGGCTCTCCCAAGGCTGTCAGTAGTTCTAATGGAATGTTGTCTACTCCCGGGGCCTTGTTTCGACTTAGGTCCTTCAGTGCTCTGCCAAACTCTTCACGCAGTATCATATCTCCCATTTCATCCTCATCTACCTCCTCTTCCATTTCCATAATATTGTTCTCAAGAGCATCGCCCGTGTATAGACCCTCTATATACTCCTTCCACCTTTCTCCTTTCCCTTCTTTGCTTAGAACTGGGTTTCCATCTGAGCTCTTGATATTCATGCAAGTGGTTCTCTTTTCTCCAAAGGTCTCTTTAATTTTCCCGTAGGCAGTATCTATCTTCTAAGAGATAAGCCTCTACATCCTTGCATTTGTTCTCTAGCCATCCCTGCTTAGCCATTTTGCACTTCCTGTCGAGGCGTTTGTATTCCTTTTTGCCTGTTTCACTTACTGCATTTTTGTATTTTCTCCTTTCATCAAGTAAATTCAGTATCTCTTCTGTTACCCAAGGATTTCTACTAGCCCTCGTCTTTTTACCTACTTGATCCTCTGCTGCCTTCACTATTTGATTCCTCAAAGCTACCCATTCTTCTTCTACTGTATTTCTTTCCCCCATTCCTGTCAATTCTTCCCTTATTCTCTCCCTGAAACTCTGTACAACCTCTGGTTCTTTCAGTTTATCCAGGTTCCATCTCCTTAAATTCCCACCTTTTTGCAGTTTCTTCAGTTTTAATCTACAGTTCATAACCAATAGATTGTGGTCAGAATCCACATCTGCCCCTGGAAATGTCTTACAATTTAAAATCTGGTTCCTAAATCTCTGTCTTACCATTATATAATCTATCTGAAACCTTTTAGAATCTCCAGGGTTCTTCCATGTATAGAACCTACTTTCATGATTCTTGAACCATGTGTTAGCTATGATTAAGTTATGCTCTGTGCAAAATTCTACCAGGCGGCTTCCTCTTTCATTTCTTAGCCCCAATCCATATTCACCTACTACGTTTCCTTCTCTTCCTTTTCCTAATGTCGAATTCCAGTCACCCATGACTATTAAATTTTCGTCTCCCTTCACTACCTGAATAATTTATTTTATCTCATCATACATTTTCTCAATTTCTTCATCATCTGCAGAGCTAGTTGGCATAAAAACTTGTACTATCGTAGTAGGCGTGGGCTTCGTGTCTATCTTGGCCACAATAATGCGTTCACTATGCTGTTTGTAGTAGCTTACCCGCACTCCTATTTTTTTATTCATTATTAAACCTACTCCTGTATTACCCCTATTTGATTTTGTATTTATAACCCTGTATTCGCCTGACCAAAAGTCTTGTTCCTCCTGCCACCGAACTTCACTAATTCCCCCCTATATCTAACTTTAACCTATCCATTTCCCTTTATAAATTTTCTAACCTACCTGCCCGATTAAGGGATCTGACATTCTACGCTCCGATCCGTAAAACGTCAGTTTTCTTTCTCTTGATAACGACGTCCTCTTGAGTAGTCCCCGCCCGGAGATCCGAATGAGGGACTATTTTACCTCCGGAATATTTTACCCAAGAGGACGCCTTCATCATTTAATCATACAGTAAAGCTGCATGTCCTCGGGAAAAATTACGGCTGTAGTTTCCCCTTGCTTTCAGCCGTTCGCAGTACCAAGACAGCAAGGCCGTTTTGGTTAGTGTTACAAGGCCAGATCAGTCAATCATCCAGACTGTTGCCCCTGCAACTACTGAAAAGGCTGCTGCCCCTCTTCAGGAACCACACGTTTGTCTGGCCTCTCAACAGATACCCCTCCGTTGTGGTTGCACCTACGGTACGGCTATCTGTATCGTTGAGGCACGCAAGCCTCCCCACCAACGGCAAGGTCCATGGTTCATGGGGGGGAACAGTGGATTAGGTCGCAGCTAAAACAAACCAGGGAGCAACCCAAATATGTTAAAACTTAGCAGTTCAGCGAACTCTGCTGCCTGTCAGGCACTAAAGTAGAATTTTGTAAAATGAGATGGATGACTTACTCGTTCTAAAGTTTTATTTATTTTGACACAATCTCTTTATATGACACGGTCGTAACCAGCTTCAGTCCACAATGTACATGTCTAGATGAGGAAGAGATTAAGATTTTTAAGTCTTTTCGACAGTGAGACAGAGACGGATTAGAAACTCGGGTTACAGACAGATGGGGACGGAAATCGCCCGTGCCCGTTTTAAAGGAGCCATTCCGTCGTTTGCCTGGAGCTATTTAGGAAAATCATGGAAAACCTAAGTCTGGATGTCCGGACGGGAATTTAAACTGGCTTCCTCCCGAATGGGAGTCCAGTGTGCTAACATATTTAGATGATATAAGTGGCGTCTGTTCACCAAACGTTCATACTTTGTCTAGAACAATGGCACCTGAGCCAATGGAACGAGAAGAAAAACACAGTCAGAAAAAAAAAGTTGAAACTTCACGGTTTGATAGGGTATGTGATGTTATTGCAGTGCTTCCATGCTCGTGGCAAGATTACAAAGAAATTGACAGTGTGAGTCCACTTATCAGCATGATGTTGCACCCGCTCTGGCCTGGGTGTGTGCACTTTTTCAATTGGGAAGAGTGACACAAAGTCGTATTAACCTCTCATGGGGCACCCTGACCCCAAACTGCTGTAACGGGTCATAGGTATCCTGGAAATGGGACGGAATTGACGTCGGAGCTGTTCCCGCACATCTTCTATCAGGGACATCTGGCGATCTTGCTCGTCACGAGTGTAACTCAACATCACGCACAAAGTACAGAAGTATGTGGACCATCATTCTCCTGTTCAGAAAAATGGCAGCCCAATAGTGTCACATGAGACATAGCACATGACGACACAGCAAGACCGTGACGTACTGTTTTGCAGTGAGAGCTCCCTCACTCACTATCGGCCGTGACCTGAAGCTATTCCCGATGGCTGCCCAACCCATTACGCCGTGAATAACACCGCTTCCCCCCCCCCCCCCCCAAAAACATTGGGATGTGTCCTCAGATCCCACGATACTCACCAATGATCGTCGTCTGTTCTAGTGTAGAACAGCGATTCATCGAAGAACACAATCCGAGGCCATTCATCAACAGTTCGTGCCTTCCGGTTATGACACGACATAAAACGTAACGTTTGCGTTGTGGTAAAGGCAGCCTACATTTTTCCCAGTCATTTGTCTTCTGACTGGTTTGATGCGGCCCGCCACGAATTCCTCTCCTGCGCCAACCTCTTCATCCTCGAGTAGCACTTGTAAAGTTCATCCTCAATTATTTGCTGGATTTATTCCAATCTCTGTCTTCCTCTACAGTTTTTGCCCTCAAATTGGTTCAAATGGCTCTGAGCACTATGGGACTTAACAGCTATGGTCATCAGTCTTTTGCCCTCTACAGCTCCGTCTAGTACCATGGAAGAAATTCCCTCATGTCTTAACAGATGTCCTATCATCCTGTCCCTTCTCCTTATCAGTGTTTTTAATATATTCCTTTCCTCTCGGATTCTGCGCAGAACCTGATCATTCGTCATCTTATCAGTCGATCTAATTTTCAAGATTCGACTGCAGCCACATCTCAAATGCTTCCATTCTTTTCTGTTCCAGTTCTCTCACAATCCATGTTTCAGTACGATACAGTGCTGTGCTTCAAACGTACATTCTCAGAAATTTATTCCTCAAATTATGACCTATGTTTGATACCTGTAGACTTCTCTTATTCAGGGGCATGCCTTTTCTGCCAGTACTAGTTTACTTTTGATGTTCTTCTTGTTCCGTTCGCTATGAGTCTTTTTTTTTCTTTTTTTTTTTTTTTTGCTGCTTAGGTAACAGAATTCCTTAACTTCATCTACTTCGTGATCACCAACCCTGTCTCTCGATGTTCTCATTTCTGCTACTTCTTCCTCTTTCTTCGATCCTGTAATCCATCTTCACTTTCACTCAGGATAGCAATGTCACCAACCAGTCGTAACATTGATATCCTTTCACCTTGAATTTTATTTCCACTCCTGACCATTTCTTTTATCTTCATCATTGCTTCTTTCATGTACAGATTGAACAGTAGGCCCGAAAGACTTCATATTTGTATTACACCATTTTCAATCCATACTTTTAATTCGTACTTGGTAGTCCACTCTTAATATTCCCTCTTGGGTCTTGATTCTTCTTAATCTTGCTTCCATTATCAACCGCAGCGTCAGAATTGCCTCTATGGTGACTTTATCTTTCGTAAAGATAAACTGGTCGTCATCTAACACACCTTCAGTTCTCTTCTCCATTCTTCTGTGTATCATTCTCGTGCAGCTTAGTCTGGCTACTGCTAGTCTCTGACTAGTGGTGGAAGAAGACACAGATAATGGCAGGGAATCCACTAAATGTTCTCACATGACGGGCGCAATTGTGCAGGTGTTACACTGTGCTTCGTACATAATACGGCGATCCTGCCTTATGGAGGTCACACGTGGTCGATGTTGACCTTGATGATGAGTACGGCTGCCCTCACCTTGGCACGCAGTCCAGCGAGGGCTGGACTGTCATATGCGGATATTTTATACAGGGTGTTACAAAAAGGTACGGCCAAACTTTCAGGAAACATTCCTCACACACAAATAAAGAAAATATGTTATGTGGACATGTGCCCGGAAACGCTTACTTTCCATGTTAGAGCTCATTTTATTACTTCTCTTTAAATCACATTAATCATGGAATGGAAACACACAGCAACAGAACGTACCAGCGTGACTTCAAACACTTTGTTACAGGAAATGTTCAAAATGTCCTCGGTTAGCGAGGATACATGCATCCACCCTCCGTCACATGGAATCCCTGTTGCGCTGATGCAGCCCTGGAGAATGGCGTATTGTATCACAGCCGTCCACAATACGAGCACGAAGAGTCTCTACATTTGGTACCGGGGTTGCATAGACGAGAGCTTTCAAATGCCCCCATAAATGAAAGTCAAGAGGGTTGAGGTCAGGAGAGCGTGGAGGCCTCTACCAATCCATCGGTCACCGAATCTGTTGTTGAGAAGCGTACGAACACTTCGAGTGAAATGTGCAGGAGCTCCATCGTGCATGAACCACATGTTTTGTCGTACTTGTAAAGGCACATGTTCTAGCAGCACAGGTAGAGTATCCCGTATGAAATCATGATAACCTGCTCCATTGAGCGCAGGTGGAAGAACATGGGGCCCAATCCAGACATCACCAACAATGCCTGCCCAAACATTCACAGAATATCTGTGTTGATGACGTGATTACACAATTGCGTGCGGATTCTCGTCAGCCCACACATGTTGATTGTGAAAATTTACAATTTGATCACGTTGGAATGAAGCCTCATCCGTAAAGAGAACATTTGTACTGAAATGAGGATTGACACATTGTTGGATGAACCATTCGCAGAAGTGTACCCGTGGAGGCCAATCAGCTGCTGATAGTGCCTGCACACGCTGTACATGGTACGGAAACAACTGGTTCTCCCGTAGCACTCTCCATACAGTGACGTGGTCAACGTTACCTTGTACAGCAGCAACTTCTCTGACGCTGACATTAGGGTTATCGTCAAATGCACGAAGAATTGCCTCGTCCATTGCAGGTGTCCTCGCCGTTCTAGGTCTTCCCCAGTCGCGAGTCATAGGCTGGAATGTTCCGTGCACCCTTAGACGCCGATCAATTGCTTCGAACGTCTTCCTGTCGGGACACCTTCGTTCTGGAAATCTGTCTCGATACAAACGTACCGCGCCACGGCTATTGCCCCGTGCTAATCCGTACATCAAATGGGCATCTGCCAACTCCGCATTTGTAAACATTGCACTGACTGCAAAACCACGTTCGTGATGAACACTAACCTGTTGATGCTACGTATTGACATGCTTGATGCTAGTACTGTAGAGCAATGAGTCGTATGTCAACACAAGCACCGAAGTCAACATTACCTTCCTTCAATTGCGCCAACTGGCGGTGAATCGAGGAAGTACAGTACATACTGACGAAACTAAAATGAGCTCTAACATGGAAATTAAGCGTTTCCGGACACATGTCCACATAACATCTTTTCTTTATTTGTGTGTGAGGAATGTTTCCTGAAAGTTTGGCCGTACCTTTTTGTAACACCCTGTAGATCAGTATACTGCATGGTTCGACCAGCCAGCCAAATGGATGCCAAGGAATATCAGGTACTGATGACGCTGACTCCTACGGGGACGTGGCATGTACGTGTACCTTAGAATGATCACTCATCATTTGACGCTGTTGGCGATTGTTATACATACTGCCAGGCTTGTAACAACATTAAACATGAACAACATTAATGCAGTTTCGTGGCCGCTCTCCCGGTCACAAACAACTGTAGCTCTAATCATACACAAACCCACTGATGGTGTATACGTGTACGAAGTTTTATTGACATTTGATCACGACTTTTAGGTACTTCACTATTTTTGTCGTGCAGCCTGTATGGGAAACGTATGAATTTGTTGCAAACAGCCGCACGGGATTAGCCGAGCGGTCTAAGGCGCTGCAGTCATGGACTGTGCGGCTGGTCCCGGCGGAGGTTCGAGTCCTCCCTCGGGAATGGGTGTGTGTGTTTGTCCTTAGGATAATTTAGGTTAAGTAGTGTGTAAGCTTAGGGACTGATGACCTTAGTAGTTAAGTCCCATTAGATTTCACACACATTTGAACATTTTGTTGCAAACAATCGAAGTCGTGTAGTTTACAATTTCCAGTTTTTTTGTGAACTAATTTACTGTTTATACGAGACTCTTCACATACTTTGTGTGCAACACTTGAGAATGCGGCGCCGTGTATATTTTACCGATATTTAAACAATGCCAGACGTTTAGTAACTCACCGATTGGGTTACGTTGGGTCCTAATTTCGAATTACTCAGAAGCTATCGAAAAGCACAGTTCCGACGGTTTTCATCAGCTTCTGAAATGGGAAGGATCAGCCGAGAGTCTGGACAGGAGAATAGGTTCATTTATAAAGTAGACCGCATACAGGGTGTCTCCGTAAGAGCGTGCAAAAATATAACAGGGCGTAGAGAAAGCTCCGCTGAATAATTAGAGGTGGGAACCTGCGCTCGGAGGAGCCAGCTTAAGCAGATATGGAAGGAAACTTGTCTACCGCTTTGTCTAGCATTACTGTTTTCCAGCTTATTTACAACTGTCATGCGTACATGTTTACACATAGCGTGCTGTTTATTTACATGGACATTCTTTATTTCCTGCAAGGAAGCAAGGAGAACGAGCCAGATTTTCAGGAAGTCATGATGCAGGTTTCTCTTTACTTTACTTGGCCATAACATGCCTCTTTCGTTTCGTACTTACTTTGTCCCATGACAGAACGTGCTATGAATTAAAAACAGACTCATTCATTACTCGGTGGTATTCAGAGACGTACAGTACTATACGATACAGCAGTACCAGTAAAGTATTTGCTGGTCGCTGGATTTGAAGGGGAGATCCTATTCCATGGCCTGCGAAGTCACCTGACCTGAATTCCCTTGATTATTTTCTATGAGGGTGTTTAAGTCACTTGTGTATGAGACTCCAGTAGATACGGAGATGGCATTAGTTGCCAGAATTGTAGCTGCATGTGAGGTGATTCGAAAGACGCCAGCCGTCCGCGGTGGTGGAGCGGTTCTAGGCGCTTCATTGCGGAACCACGCTGCTGCTACGGTCGCAGGTTCGAATTCTGCCTCGGGCATGGATGTGTGTGACGTCCTTAGGTTAGTTAGGTTTAACTAGTTCTAAGTTTAGGGGACTGATGACCTCAGCTGTTAAGTCCCATAGTGCTTAGAGCCATTTGAACCATTTTTGAAATGCACCAGGGATATTTGTCAGGGTGCGTCACAATCTAGTTCGCTGGAAACACCTTCACTTTGAAACAGAGTCTTCAAATGAGAACACTATTCCCAACCTGAACAAAGCCTGTTTTTTTTTGTTTGCCTTATATATCACTCTTTTTTGGACATGCAAGTAGTCAGCACACTTCACTTTCCTGTGGCCCCAGTCAGAAGACATTTCAAACAGCCCTTTTTACAAAACACACTGCAGCTGTGTCAACTAGAAAATTCCTCACGAAAACACTGAGCTCACTGGATGGTCTCAGATTTCTTAGAAGCCTCTTCAGTAAACAAATTAACACTGAACAATGATGACAAAGAAACTGAGAGCAAACTACAACGAAGTGTAAGAAATATCTGCAACAATTGAAGTGAAAAGAAATAACTGCAACAAAGGAAGTGATAGGAAGGTTCGAATGGCTCTGAGCACTAAGGGACTTAACATCTTAGGTCATCAGTCCCCTAGAATTTAGAACTAGTTAAACCTAACCAACCCAAGGACATCACACACATCTATGCCCGAGGCAGGATTCAACCTGCCACCGAACCGGTCGCGTGGTTGCAGACTGAAGCGCCTTGAACCGCTCGGCCACACCGGGCAGCGAAAGTGATAGGAAATAACTGCAACAACGACAATGGAAGTAAACACTGTAACAAAGAAATTAGTAAGAAACAACTTCAGTGAAGACATACATTACCCTTGAAAGTTAAAAAAATAATTGTTTTAAAATAAAACCTGCCCAACTTAAAAATGGAAGCTCTCCTTTACAGATAATGTAGTACTACATGGTCCTAACCAACAGGAAAAAATCTAACTTTTCTTGATTGGCATTTTTGAAAAAAAAAAATCTGTAAATTATTTTTAAAAAATCAAAAGGCGACAGTAAAAACTTTGACAGATATGTATAAGCGGAGGATACCATTGTAATCATAAAGCAATTATCTTTCAAATAAAAAAAAAACAAAGCAAAAGAATACATGTTTCTTTCTTACTCATGAATTTTAACATACGCTAAATTCAGTAACATCCAAGTCTATGAAGGTAACCCCCTGCCTGAAGTGATATGGAATATGTCTCTAATTAAAGGACGCACAGATACATCTAAATAGTGACCGTTCCTGCACTCTATAATCTAAAGTGGCCAATTCATCAAAAAAAAAAAAAAAAAAAGAAACGCAATTTACATATTTTCTTGAAAACTAGTTTAGCTGGTGACTTACTTGGCCAAATAACGAACACCCATGCAGGTGATGAAGGAGACATACTTAAATAGCTAATAAAAACCTTTATCTTCATAATTTATTTATGTGTTTGGTACAGCATTAACAGGACTTGGGTTCTTATTTCATTCCGACATTCCTTTTATTTTTTCAGGATCAGGACAAAATTGCAGATATTGTCGCAGCTGTCGCAGCTACTGATTTCACGTTTCTTTCTTAGGAGACAGTATGAAAGAACCATAAAGTGTTGTTTCCATAATTAGTTCCCCTTTTGTTTTTAATTACTTCTCTTACTCTAAAACGAATGATGTGATGGCGAACCTTTATTGCTTGATGACAACTTAGAAAAAAAAGTTTCTAAAATTTACAACACAGGCTGAATGAAATAATTAGGCAAGAGTGTTTTAGTTTGGTATTCTTTTCAGACATCCGCCCCTAGTCAGTCCCGAAACAGAAGTTTAATATCTTTCCTTAATCCAGTTTTAAAATATGACATTCACTATTTATGCTGCAATATTTTCACAATTACAAAAAATTAAGGTTTTTTACAGCTGAGAAAACATGTTCCAAGGTACAACATGGTCATCTAGAAACAAATGTTCAACTGAAATATGTGAATGTTGCAATCGAAAAAATCTTGCCACTACTGATCTGATCGTCTGTCTGTTACGTTATTACACCAGAACACGCCAACAGTTAGTTGTTGTTGTTGTGGTCTTCAGTCCTGAGACTGATTTGATGCAGTTCTCCATGCTAATCTATCCTGTGCAAGCTCCTTCATCTCCCAGTACCTACTGCAACCTACATCCTTCTGAATCTGCTTAGTCTATTCATCTCTTGGTCTCCCTCTGCGATTTTTACCCTCCACACTGCCCTCCAATGATAAATTTGTGATCCCTTGATGCGTCAGGACATGTCCTACCAACCAATCCCTTCTTCTAGTCAAATTGTGCCACAAACTTCTCCTCTCCCCAATCCTATTCAATACCTCCTCATTAGTTACGTCATACAGTAAAGCTGCATGCCCTCGGGAAAAATTACGGCTGTAGTTTCCCCTTGCTTTCAGCCGTTCGCAGTACCACAACAGCAAGGCCGTTTTGGTTAATGTCACAAGGCCAGATCAGTCAATCATCCAGACTGTTGCCCCTGCAACTATTGAAAAGGCTGCTGCCCCTCTTCAGGAACCACATGTTTGTCTGGCCTCTCAACAGATACCCCTCCGTTGTGGTTGCACCTACGGTACGGCTATCTGTATCGTTGAGGCACGCAAGCCTCCCCACCAACGGCAAGGTCCATGGTTCATGGCGGCAGGGGGGGGGGGGGGGGGGTGGGAGGGGGGTGGTAAGTCAAACCAAATTAATCCAAAGTATTGTAAAAAACCGGTTACAAGCTAAGTAGGCATTTGAATAAAGACACGGAGTGCATTTGCAAGTATCACGTGTTCCATGATAAATGACGTTCTTCTCTTTCAAGTTTGAAGATTTAGTTTGACTGTACGGGATATACATAGTTCACCATAAAATTCTGCACCTGAAGAATTAGCAGTATATTCCAAATAGCTTTAATATACACTCTAAGACAAAAGAAACGACGCACCACGAAGCAATTATCCGAGTGGGACGGAACTTGGTAGATGCGATGTACATGTACAGACAAACAAACTATTACAATTTCAGAAAAATTGGATGATTTATTCAAGACAAAGAGCGTCACAGATCGAGCAAGTCAATAACGGGTTGGTATATATCTGGCTCATATACAACCAGTTATTCGGCTTGTCATTGATTGACAGAGATGTCGGGTTTCCTCCTGAGGTATATCGTGCCAAATTCTGCCCGACAACCAGGAGCGATGTTCTGGGGTGCCATTTTATTTCATAGCTAAATACCTTTGGTTGTCATCGGCAGCACCTTTATAGCACAGCGATACGACGACGATATTCTACGTCCCGTTTTGTTGCCCTTCATGGAAAGCCATCCTGGTCCTACATTTCAGCAAGATAACGCCCACCTGCACATGGTGAGAGTTTCTAATGCTTGTCTTCGTACTTGCCAAAACCTCTCTTGGTCAGCAAGATCGCCGGGTCTCTCCTCAAATGTGAAACTTTGGATTATTAAGGGCAGGACCCTGCAGCCAGATGGACATAGACAATACAACGCACCAGTTGGACAGAATTTGGTGTGATATCCCTCAGGGGGATTATCCGACAACTATATCAGTCAATGCCAAGCCGAATAACCACTTGAAAAGGGCCAGAGGTTGAGAAACCCGTTATTGACTTGCTCAATCTGTGAAACTCATTCTCTTGAATAATTCAAACAATTTTTCTGATATTTTAATAATATGTTTGTCTGTACATTTACATCGCCGGCCGCGGTGGGCGTGCGGTTCTGGTGCTGCAGTCCGGAACCGCGGGACTGCTACGGTCGCAGGTTCGAATCCTGCCTCGAGCATGGTTGTGTGTGATGTCCTTAGGTTAGTTAGGTTTAAGTAGTTCTAAGTTCTAGGGGACTTATGACCTAATATGTTGAGTCCCATAGTGCTCAGAGCCATTTTGTACATTTACATCACATCTACCGATTTCCGTCCCATTCCGATAATTTCTTCGTGTTTTGTCATATATATATATCTCCTTTCTTTTTCTTAGAGCTTATTACACAGCTCTTAAGTGCGAAATGTGTAGAACACGAAATATTTACAAGTGCTGCAAAAATTAAATATTTACAAACGCTGCAAAAAATTCAACAGCAACAAAAAGCAAATATGGTAGTCTCTAGTCTGTAATCCTTCATGTCGTAGACTGAATTTTCGGCGAAAAACCAACGTGTTCTAGGTACACCATCCACTACATACAACACTCTCCTTTACTTACATCTGATTATATACACCACATAATCTAGATATAAGTTAGTATCGAGAACTATAATCATCATTGGTTCTGACAACCCCAGCAATCGAAATTAGCGACCAGCCAGTTACATTTCAAACACAAAGAAGAAAAAGAGGAGTTGCAACATACGTAAGACTTGGACACAAATTCAAACATACTGAAACAAATAGATTTTGTGTTGATGAGAACCTTGAAGCCTGATCTTGTGATTTGTTACCGCAGATTACGTCTGTGAAAGTTGTAGCAGTCTATAGAGCTCATTTAGGAAACTTTCAGCTATTTATGAGAAATCTAGATGCATTATTGAGCTACCTGTCATACAAGAAGAAACAGTTAGAAGTCTGCGGAGATTTTTATGTAGATTTTTAAAACAGATGGACAGTTAAAAAGAATTAGAATTGTTAATTGCGTGTTTTAATCTAATTACAGTACCCAATTTTCAACTCATTTGCAGTAAATAGTGAGACACTGATTGATAACATTTTTATAGACAGTGCTCTGGTTGAGATAGTTAATATGTTCCCAGTTGCTAATGAACTAGCTGATCATGATACAAAATGAATGAAAATGAAGAGTATGGCATCTTAAACCCCAGAGGCAGGTTCATGGAAAGTAGTGAGGCTTATTAATGAGAACAGGATGAAATATTTTACGAGTAAGTCAAAAGGGCTGTTGTGGGATGAAATAATACTAATCTCAAATTCAGTTTATTCCATAGTAAATTTGTGTAAATATTTAAAAGTTGCTATCCTAAAAAATTATACAGAAGATCCATTAAAAAACGCTAGTAAGTTATAGGTAACTCAGGGAATTAAAATCTCACGTAAAAGGAAGAGGGAAATTTATGTAATGGTCAGAGTAAGTAAAGATCTGACATTACTTGCCTGTCACAAAAAACACTGTGTATAAGGAAAGTCATTAAAATGTCCAGAAGTATGCATGTCCTGACAGAAGTAAATAAGGCAGGACATTTTTAAATGATAGACATGACCATCAGTCAGTCTACATTTAAAAAAATTAAACTAAATGACGTTTTGTGACTGATAATTCACAAGTTTCAAGTATTTTTAACAACCACTTTCCAAATATGGTAGCAAATAGAGGATTGAATGGTTCAACTGAAGAAATAAGAGAATATGTTAAACATATTATTCCACGATTAGAAGTAGCACCAACATCAAATGGTTCAAATGGCTCTGAGCATTATGGGACTCAACTGCTGAGGTCATTAGTCCCCTAGAACTTAGAACTAGTTAAACCTAACTAATTTAAGGACATCACAAACATCCATGCCCGAGGCAGGATTCGAACCTGCGACCGTAGCGGTCCTGTGGTTCCAGACTGCAGCGCCTTTAACCGCACGGCCACTTCGGCCGGCTGCACCAACATCCTTCACTGAAATTAATACAGTTAAAAAATTCCAAAAAACAGAAACTCTTGTGGGTTTGATGGAATTTCAAACAGAATTTTGAAAATTTGTACAAACGTAGTAAGCAATGTCCTTAGTAATATATGTACTGCATTAGTGACATGGGGAATTTTTCCAGACAGGTTAAAATATGTAATTATTACACAATTCGTGAGAAAGCTGTCATAACGGATTTAGCGAGTTATCGTCCAATTTCCTTATTGACAATTTTTTCCAAAATATTCGAAGAGGTAAGCTACACAAGAGTAGTCACACACTTAAGAGGAAACAGTTTACTAGCATATCACAGTTTTGATTCGAGATAGGTTGATGACTGAGAACGCTATTTATGCACTCACTCATCAAATAGTACAAACCTTACATAATAACAATCGTCAGTTGGTATTTTTCGTGATCTCTTCAAGGCCTTCGACTGTGTAGCTCATGATATGATGTTTGAAAACCTCGGGTTTCATGGAATTGGTCACTTGTCACACAGCTGATTTCAATCATACTTGGCAAACAGAATGCAAAGCGTTGCGCTGAATAAGTCGCACAATGTGGAGAATGTAGAAAATTTTAATAAGTGGGGTAAAGTCAAAAATGGAGTCCCACAGGTTTCAATTTTGGGTCCACTCCTACCCCTTATATATGTGAATGGCCTTTCACTTAACATTTAAAAAACAAAATTTGTACTTTTTGCAGACGATACTAGTGTTATAATAAATAGCCTTAGAGAGGAAGCAACAGAAGAGTTGGTAAATAATATTTTCTAATCAATTATTAGGTGGTTCTCTGAAAATGGACTCTCCCTAAATTAAAAAAAAAAGAAAATAAAAAATAAAAAACATCTACCTCCTATTCTGTACAACAAATAGAGTTATACCAACAGTTGATTTAGTACTTGAGTCAGTAAGTAGGGTAGAATACTCCATATTTGTTGGTGTAAATATTGACGAAAACGTGAAATGGAAGAAGCGTTTTACTGAGCTACTCAAAGAACTAGGCTCAGTTACTTTTGCTCTTTGTATAATTGCTGACCTTGGAAACTAATGTATCAAGCTCCTGACATATTTTGCGTATTCCCATTCAATAATGTCGCAAGGAATAATTTTCTGGTGTTATTCATCACTTAGAAAGCAAGTATTGATTGCACATCAGCGAGCAGTAAGAACAACATGTCCGTCGTGTAAATACCTTTTCGAGGAGCTAGTCAATTTAACTGCACGTCACAATACATATTTTCGCTCGTAAAATTCCCCACAATTAATCCATCACAATTTGAGAAAAACAGCGACGTACATACCTACAACAACACAGGGAAAAAATGATCTTTATTACGCATTGTTAAAGCTGTCACTAGCTCAGCGAAGTGTTCAATATGCACCAATAAATATATTTCATCATTTGCACACTAACATAAAATGTTTGACACGTAGCGAAGCAAGCTGTAAATCTAATTTTTAAAATAATTTGTCCTCACAGCTGCTTCTGTTCCATTGATGAATTTCTACCAAAAGACTTGTAAACCGTAAAAACAAAAAACAAAACAAAAAAACAAAAACAAGAAAACAGAAGAAACGACTGGTTTTTAAATGTAGTTGCATGAGTAGGAATAAAATAATAATGCTGTCATAAATGTTAACACTAATCCTGCACACATATTCTGTAAATTGATTCGTTCCACGTCATTTTCATGAAGGAATAGTACAAGCGATCTATGGAATATGTACTTCATTAACTAACTAAATGTACACTACTGGTCATTAAAATTGCTACACCAAGAAGAAATGCAGATGAGAAACGGGTATTCATTCGACAAATATATTGTATTAGAACTGACATGTGATAACATTTTCACGCAATTTGGGTGCATAGATCCTGAGAAATCAGTACCCAGAACAACCACCTCTGGCCGTAATAACGGCCTTGATACGCCTGGGCATTGAGTCAAACAGAGCTTGGATGGCGTGTACAGGTACAGCTGCCAATGCAGCTTCAACACAATACCACAGTTCATCAAGAGTAGTGACTAGCGTATTGTGACGAGCCAGTTGCTCGGCCACAATTGGCCAGAGGTTTTCAATTCGTGAGAGATCTGGAGAATGTGCTGGCCAGGGCAATCGAACATTTTCTGTATGCAGAAAGGCCCGTACAGGACCTGCAACATGCAGTCGTGCATTATCCTCCTGAAATGTAAGGTTTCGCAGGGGTCGAATGAAGGGTAGAGCCACGGGTCGTAACACATCTGAAATGTAACGTGCACTGTTCAAAGTCAATGCGAACTAGAGGTGACCGAGACGTGTAACCAATGGCACCCCATCCCATCACGCCAGGTGACACGCCAGTATGGCGATGACGAATACACGCTTCCAATGTGCGCTCACCGTGATGTCGCCAAACGCGGATGCGACCATTGTGATGTTGTAAAGAGAACCTGGATTCATCCGAAAAAATTACGTTCTGCTATTCGTGCACCGAGGATCGTCGTTTACACCATCGCAGGCGTTCCTGTCTGTGATGCAGCGTCAAGGGTAGCCGCAGGAATGGTCTCCGTGTTGATAGTCCACGATGGTGAAAACGTCGTCTAACTGTTCGTGCAGATGGTTGTTGTCTTGCTAACGTTCCTATTTGTTGACTCACGGATCGAGACGTGGCTGCACGATCCGTTGCAGCCATGCGGATGCCTGTCATCTCGCCTGCTAGTGATACGAGGCCGTTGGGATCCAGCACGGCGTACCGTAATACCCTCCTGAACCCACCGATTCCATATTCTGCTAACAGTCATTGGATCTCGACCAACGCGAGCAGCAATGTCGCGATACGATAAACCGCAATCGCGATAGGCTACAATCCGACGTTTATCAAAGTCGGAAACGTGATGGTACGCATTTCTCCTCCTTACACGAGGCATCACAACAACGGTTCACCAGGCAACGCCGGTCAACTGCTGTTTGTATATGAGAAATCGGTTGAAAACTTATGTGAGCACGTTGTAGGTGTCGCCACCGGCACCAACATTGTGTGAATGGCCTGAAAAGCTAATCATTTGCATATCACATCATCTTCTTCCTGTCGGTTAAATTTTGCGTCTGTAGCACGTCATCTTCGTGGTGTAGCAGTTTTAATGGCCAGTAGTGTAGTACTGCACGAAGTAACCTCCGTGATGGGGTTGACAGTGATTTTCAGAGAACTGCACTCGCTTGTGGATGCAGACTGTACTCGATGGCCGTCAGGACTATATTAGACGAGTGCAGCCCGTGTCTCCAGGGCAGACACACACCGCCGGCAGCGTGACGGTAGCGCCACCCATCCCCCAGGTGTAGCGGCAAAGGTGCTCACAAATCGAGTTGGCGAGTACAGCCATGCGTCCAAAGGCAGCGCCGCCCGACAAGAACCGATTCGCGCAGTCAGCGGGCGCCTCGCCCAATCAGGCACGGTTTTACCTGCAGCACGTGGCCGCGCTTATTTGCTCGTCACCCAACTCGCCGATTGATTTAGTGGCAGGCAGAATTCGGGCGACGCTCCATTTTAGTTGGTGGAAAGAAATATTATTACAGCTGAACGCTGCACTGACGTGCACCCCTCTCTAGTGTTAAATGGGTTCTGTGTGGAGCGAGGAATGTTAGCCGGTCAAGCGAACTGAAGACCAGACCAGACTAGGATGGCAAGTGGGTCGTGAAAACTTGGGAGCAACTGGGAGGGGAGCGTCGCCACAGTGAATGTCAGCGAGAAAGAGTTTCGTAAAGGCTTAAAATTATGTGTAAAGTTTGTTTCAAGTTGGTGAATGCTCTCTTTCTCAAATACTGGACGAGCAGAATCTGGGTATTTGTGCCTTTTAGACTACACTTCACCCTCACCCGTAATCCTTTCATAAGTATGTGATCTTAACCGCCACAGCGATTGTGCTCAGACACTAACTGATATGTTGAAAAAATATGCACACATGGATGCATATCTACATTTCATAATATGTATGGGTAGGTTTACCCTCATCATCAACTGAATATATATGTGCGCACTTTGCTTCTTCATCCGTCGGGTACATACTTGAATCCCTTCCCCCCTCATCCCCCCCCCCCCCCGTATCATGTGCCTCCTGTGTTAATTTGCACACCATCGTCAGCCGACCGCGGTGGCCACGCGGTTCTAGGCGCTGCAGTCCGGAACCACGTGACTGCTACGGTCGCAGGTTCGAATCCTGCCTCAGGCATGGATGTGTGTGATGTTCTTAGGTTAGTTAGGTTTAAATACACTCCTGGAAATTGAAATAAGAACACCGTGAATTCATTGTCCCAGGAAGGGGAAACTTTATTGACACATTCCTGGGGTCAGATACATCACATGATCACCCTGACAGAACCACAGGCACATAGACACAGGCAACAGAGCATGCACAATGTCGGCACTAGTACAGTGTATATCCACCTTTCGCAGCAATGCGGGCTGCTATTCTCCCATGGAGACGATCGTAGAGATGCTGGATGTAGTCCTGTGGAACGGCTTGCCATGCCATTTCCACCTGGCGCCTCAGTTGGACCAGCGTTCGTGCTGGACGTGCAGACCGCGTGAGACGACGCTTCATCCAGTCCCAATGCTCAATGGGGGACAGATCCGAAGATCTTGCTGGCCAGGGTAGTTGACTTACACGTTCTAGAGCACGTTGGGTGGCACGGGATACATGCGGACGTGCATTGTCCTGTTGGAACAGCAAGTTCCCTTGCCGGTCTAGGAATGGTAGAACGATGGGTTCGATGACGGTTTGGATGTACCGTGCACTATTCAGTGTCCCCTCGACGATCACCAGTGGTGTACGGCCAGTGTAGGAGATCGCTCCCCACACCATGATGCCGGGTGTTGGCCCTGTGTGCCTCGGTCGTATGCAGTCCTGATTGTGGCGCTCTCCTGCACGGCGCCAAACACGCATACGACCATCATTGGCACCAAGGCAGAAGCGACTCTCATTCGTCCCTCCATTCACGCCTGTCGCGACGCCACTGGAGGCGGGCTGCACGATGTTGGGGCGTGAGCGGAAGACGGCCTAACGGTGTGCGGGACCGTAGCCCAGCTTCATGGAGACGGTTGCGTATGGTCCTCGCCGATACCCCAGGAGCAACAGTGTCCCTAATTTGCTGGGAAGTGGCGGTGCGGTCCCCTACGGCACTGCGTAGGATCCTACGGTCTTGGTGTGCATCCGTGCGTCGCTGCGGTCCGGTCCCAGGTCGACGGGCACGTGCACCTTCCGCCGACCACTGGCGACAACATCGATGTACTGTGGAGACCTCACGCCCCACGTGTTGAGCAATTCGGCGGTACGTCCACCCGGCCTCCCGCATGCCCACTATACGCCCTCGCTCAAAGTCCGTCAACTGCACATACGGTTCACGTCCACGCTGTCGCGGCATGCTACCAGTGTTAAAGACTGCGATGGAGCTCCGTATGCCACGGCAAACTGGCTGACACTGACGGCGGCGGTGCACAAATGCTGCGCAGCTAGCGCCATTCGACGGCCAACACCGCGGTTCCTGGTGTGTCCGCTGTGCCGTGCGTGTGATCATTGCTTGTACAGCCCTCTCGCAGTGTCTGGAGCAAGTATGGTGGGTCTGACACACCGGTGTCAATGTGTTCTTTTTTCCATTTCCAGGAGTGTAGTTCTAAGCTCTAAGGGACTGATGACCTCAGATGTTAAGTCCCTTAGTGCTCAGAGCCATTTGAGCCACCATCGTCTCAGCCTATTTTGACCGTTTCCTTGGTCATTCTGTCATCTTTTCCAGCAGCCTGTAATGGAATTATAACCGACGAATTTCCGTTCTTGTACGACGAGGTAACGGTGCTCACTACTATGAGCTGGCAGGCGCCTGTAGGTAGTTAGTGACCGACATAGTCTATGGCCAGCCTCGGATCTACGATATTTCCGAGCAGGTGCAGAAGTTTGATAGTGCCCATCTCCCCATCTAGCGTTTGAGATAGGACGTAAAAAATCTTTAAGAAAAACGGTTTTTCAAAATTATGCTATATTTTGTAGCGCACGTCATTCTGAAGAGTTTGGTGTATAAAATACATGTGTTGGATGAATTTGTATGTAAATTTGGAATCGTCATATTCTTCCATATAATTTGTGAGATGTACCCTTTTCTTCTCCTTCTTGGTACTAAAAAACAATCTTGTCATCATTAATTCTGTAACATTTCCTACCGTTGTGAAAACTTTTCCTCCAGTCAACTTCACTGACCCTGCTGGAATCACAGCTTCAATTATCCTGCGTTTATTCTCCCGTTATGCGTTTTCCGCACTATTCCGGGAATGGAACTTGAATTGACTGCTAACTGGGGTGTGTACAACTGGAAGTGTAGCGATCTGGCGAAAATTTTCTGTCAAAATTTCAATTTCTTGGATACAACGAGAAGATAATATGCAATCTTTATTACCTGTTTATTTCCACCCTTTCATATTTATTTGCGTACTACACGAATATGCAATAAAAAATGGGGGTTCCTATTTTAAAAAACGCAGTTGATATCCGTTGGACCTATGGCAGCGCCATCTAGCGGGCCAACCATAGCGCCCTCTGGTTTCCACCTTCAAGCTAGACAAGTTTCGGTTCTTTGTAGTTTTTTCGTTTGATGCTTATATTCTTGAGATATTTTGCCCGGTCACTATCAATGGACCACCCTGTATAAGTACATGAATGAAGATGAGAGACGAAAATAAGCAAAGATCAAAATTAGGGGCTTCCAACGAACCAAATAAGCAACCCCACCCGTCTTTGACCCTTTTTCGCACTATCCCGTTGCGGTTAATTTTGTTTCAATTCATTATGAAGTTTAATGCGTATGGCTGCCTGCGTTACATAGTTGTATTTCAGTTTTTCATACTGCTAGTATATGTCTTTTTTGTCGGCTTTCGACTATCTTTGTGCCATCCACCCATGGGGCGAAAGGTTTGATTGATGGGGTGGCGGGGGGGGGGGGGGGGGGGGGAGGAGCGGAAATTAAAGGAATGACATGATATGTCTTGAAACTAATCACCTCGTCAGCAAATTTATATAAAAAAAAATGCCAACCTCACAATCTTCCACTCCTTCCCTCCCCCCCCCCCCCCCCCCCCGCCCACCCTCTCCCAGATAAATTTCTTTCCACGATCTTGATCGTACCCTTTTTTGACCTTCCAGTTAATTATGTATCACCGGCCGGTGTGGCCGAGCGGTTCTAGGCGCTTCAGTCTCGAACCGCGCGACCGCAACGGTCGCAGGTTCGAATCCTGCCCCGGGCATGGATGTGTTGGTTCAAATGGCTCTGAGCACTATGGGACTTAACATCTGAGGTCATCAGTCCCCTAGAACTTAGAACTACTTAAACCTAACTAACCTAAGGACATCACACACATCCATGCCCGAGGCAGGATTCGAACCTGCGACCGTAGCGGTCGTGCGGTTCCAGACTGAAGCGCCTTTAACCGCGTGGCGACACTGGCCGGCGGCATGGATGTGTGTGATGTCCTAAGGTTAGTTAGGTTTAAGTAGTTCTAAGTTCTATGTGACTGATGACCACAGATGTTAAGTCCCATAGTGCTCACAGCCATTTGAACATTTAATTATGTATCGGAGGATGACTTACATAAAACTGAAGCCGCTTATCCATCAAAATATAAAAGTGACCTAAACGTTGTTTCTCTTTCTACACAAAGGAAGTGGTCACGATGTCCCCCTGTTGATGATATGCTTCTAAAACGTTGTGATGTTTAAAATAAAAATGAATGGAGCAGTAAATCGATCTTTCCTTTTTTTTTGTGCATCAGGACACTAGTGTAAATACGCCATTTACGGAAGGTGCACCTTCAGAATTCCCACTGCGGGACGGCACGCACCACCGCACTGGACTGGCTGTTTCGGCCGCCCGCAGTTCGCCGGCTCGCCGCCGCCCTGGAGGGCGCTCTCGGCGGGCCGCGCCGTTGATTTCCGGAGCCGCCAATCCGCTTCCGGAAGCTGGCCGGCCGCCGCAGACGCGCTCTCGCGCTGTTTGTTTGTCTCTGCGGCTACGGCGGTAATTACGCCGCCGCCCACCAGGAGCGTTGCCGGCGGCCGAGCCGCAAATACCTCGTGACGTCACCAGCGCGGTTTCTGCCTGTAATTACGGAATGCGAAACTAGACAGTAGTCGGCCGAGCGGTTCTCGATCTGTCGCTGAGACAGCTCCCTGTCGAATACAAAGGTCTGTTTCCCCTTCCAGTAGGAGTTTATCCTGGGTCACTGAGGCACCTGGCGCCTGGGGTCATTGCGGTTTTCAGGAAGGGTCTTAAAGACAGATGCACAAAATGTTAACCCCATATCACTGATGTCAATGATGTAGATTTATAGAAAAATTTTTACACTCACGTACACTATGTGATAAAATGTATCCGAGTACCCCGCCACTAGATGTCACGAGACGGGAGCCCGCCAGTATAAAAGCAGGCGGGGTGTATTGTGCTGTGAGCAGACAGGCAGTAACAGCAGAACGGGTCGGTCAGGAGCGATCAGTGATATCGAACATTGACTAGCAAGTGGGTGCCATACGAGTAAACCATCACGGACATTTCAATCCTTCTAAAGCTGCCGAAAGCGAATGCTTGTGATGTACTCGTGAAGTGGAAACGCGAAGTAACAGCCAGACCTAATGTATGGAGGGTCGGAACGTATCGAGCATTGCCGAGGGTGCTTGTAAAAAATCGTTGAAATCAGTCCAAGAAATCACTCTAGATGATGATGATGATTTGTTTCTGGGGCACTCAACTGCGCGGTCATCAGCACCCATACAAAGTCCCAATTTGTACAAAATCCTATTTTTACACAATCCAATCTAGTCAGTATCACAAATAATGATGATGATGATGAAATGATGAGGTCAACACAAACATCCAGACTCTGGGCAGAGAAAATCCCCAGGCCGGACGGGAATCGAACCTGGAACCCCGTGATCCAGAGGCAGTAACGTTAGCCGCTAGATCACGAGCTGCGGACAAATCACTGTAGAGATCCAAACGGTGACCAGCAGTCCACCTAGCGCAAGGACCGTGCGTAGGGAGTTAAGAAGAATGTAGTGATCGAACTGCGTCACATAAGCCACATATTCCTATAGTCAATGCAAAGCAATACTTGAGGTGACGTAAAGAGCGACGCATCTCGTGGTCGTGCGGTAGCGTTCTCGCTTCCCACGCCCGGGTTCCCGGGTTCGATTCCCGGCGGGGTCAGGGATTTTCTCTGCCTCGTGATGATTGGGTGTTGTGTGACGTCCTTAGGTTAGTTAGGTTTAAGTAGTTCTAAGTTCTAGGGGACTGATGACCATAGATGTTAAGTCCCATAGTGCTCAGAGCCATTTTTTTGACGCCATTGGTCAATAGATGCCTCGAGACGAGTGACTCAACTACGCTTTACACTGTGGCAATTCGATGGAAGGGTTTGGGATTGGCGAATGCCTGGGAAAGTTACTTGCCGTCGTGTGTATTGGCAACAGCAAAGTAAAGAGGATGTGAGGTCACTGTATGGGGGTCTTGGTGGGTTGTGCTCACCATGCTCACCATATTACGCTCAAGAAAACGCTTAATGTGGAATGACATGTAAACATTTTGTAAGCCTGTGTGCTGCATACGTTAGAGGATCCATTCGCAGATAATGACTGTACCAGCATAGCAATGCATCCTCTCATTAACCAACGTTTTTGAGGTAGTTGTTTTTGGACAATATCAAAATGCTTCAAATGGCTCTGAGCACTATGGGACTTAACTTCTGAGGTCACCAGTCCCCTAGAACTTAGAACTACTTAAACCTAACTAACCTAAGGACATCACACACATCCATTCCCGAGGCAGGATTCGAACCTGCGACCGTAGCGGTCCCGCGTTTCCAGACTGTAGCACCTAGAACCGCTCGGCCACTCCGGCCGGCGGACAATAACATTTCTGAAATGTAAATTGCAGGTGGAGAGGGGGAGAAAGGGAAGGAAGGGGATCACTGCTATCAGCTGCAATGAGACATTACGTGGAATCAGCGGCGACGAGTGAATATGTGTACTGGACCCAGATTCGAAGCCACAATCTCCTGCTTACGGGGAAGGTGCGTTAACCACTGCGGCATCTAGTATGCACCATTATCGCAACCGCGCGCACTGTCTCGGCACGCCTCATGGCCGATCCACACTCCCATCAAGCGCCACCTATGTGCAAATCCCTGTTCATTTCCTCTATGAGATTCCCACACGAGGTCGGATGCATTTGTACATCCGCACTGAAGAACTGCCAGTTGGCAAGCGGGTAGCGAAGAGGAGGAGGTATTCAGAGGGTTGTACCTTGCGTATATGCAATAGATTTGACCAACTGTTAGAGTTGAGTGGAGAGGAGCCTCTTGTAGCTGTAGATGTAGGGAACATGCAGCAGTCGTCAGCAGATAGGAGGCCTAGGTTAGTAGCAAGGAAGGTTCTACTGCTAGGTAGTTTGCACGGTAGAGGTGTGGGCCAGCAGTTGCAGGAAGTGTTGGGGAGTGAGTACCAGGTCACCAGCGTTGTGAAGCCTAGTGCAGGGTTGGCTCAGGTGAGTGACAGCATACGGGAGTTACGCAAGAATTTTATGAAGGAGGATCAGGTAGTGTTAGTTGGTGGAGCGGGCAATATTCTAGATGGGGACGGGGAATATGATGTAGGTGCTGACTTGCCGGAGTGGCCGAGCGGTTAAAGGCGCTACAGTCTGGAACCGCACGACCGCTACGGTCGCAGGTTCGAATCCTGCCTCGGGCATGGATGTGTGTGATGTCCTTAGGTTAGTTAGGTTTAAGTAGTTCTGTTCTAGGGGACTTATGACCACAGCAGTTGAGTCCCATAGTGCTCAGAGCCATTTGAACCATTTTTTTGCTGAAGATAGCTACTCAAACTGCTGGCACTAATGTGCATTTCGAGCAACTGTTTCAGCGTCATGATCGGCCTCATCTTAATGCTGCTGTTAGGCGCGTTGAAATGGAGCTGGGGAAGGCACTGATGGCAGAGGGCATGGCTCACACTGCAGTGGTGCCAATTCATCCTCTCAGTAGATCAGGTTTCAATAAGCATGGCCTGCACCTCATTTTGTGTGGGAAGGGGAGGCTGGCAAACATAGGCGACAGTGTAGTGGGTGGTGGTGGAATCACTCATGGAAAAATTCCTGTAGTAGTTGGTGTTAGAGCTGCCATTTTTCTTAGACTGAAGTCAGCTGATAGGTAAACATGCTTAAGGAATGTCCCTCTGACTAAGGAATCACCTTCAGAGGGCGTCATGTTTCTAAGTAGAGAAGGAATTAGCATATATCATCAAAATATGAAGATGGTATCTGTTCTTTCGGACATGTCACTGCTAATCTGTTGAGGAATTCCTTGAAAAAATTAAGCTGATTCTTGTATTTTTGAATGCGTTTACTTAAACTTATGGATTGACATTTTTTGGGTTCATAAAAGTTTTATTTTTATCTCAGTTTACTTTAATGTTGTAATTTCATGTACTGACACGTTCCATGACCTTGGAGATTTGAATTTGATTCTATGGAACTTGAGGTGTACATAAATAAAATAAAAATCAGCTGCAGTTCAGTTCTTATTAGGTTCTGTTTAGTCAAAGTGTAGCTTGTGAGGACATAGTTTTTGGTTATACGTAGAGTGGGACATAAAGTTGAGCTAAATTCCATACAGTAACGAAATATAGTGAGGAGTTACAAATTCTCCTATCTTAATCCGACAGAACACACGAGTGACGCTGTGGCGCGTCACCTTCGCGACCACAAAACAACAGCTCGTAGTTGACGGGAATTGCGTGACTTCGTTGCCTCGTACCTGGCAGAATCGCTGTTGTTTTGCGTTCCAGTGACAGACGATCACGTTGTTAAGTAACTGGTCTCAATGTTTTTGTTCATCGTTGTGCTATGCGATCGTGGATGGCGCTAGAATCAAAAGGCGGCTGTTTTCAAATCGAGCCTTTTGCCGAGTTCTGGTGCACGTGTTAAGCCTGTTGCTCGTTAGGACAGTCGAGGTACTGTGTGCACTTTCCAGCATTACGACAAATGCTGTTATGTATATGTCAAGTTCAATCTGTAAAATATCGCAGACGCAAATACTACTATCTGCGCAGAAATTTGTGTTTACTTCTTTCTCTTGTCCCAGCTGCTCTCATGTCAGAGTGAAGCTATTAAAATTAATCTCCAGCTCAGTGACTAAAATCACAATGCTGCATATACATCTGGCACAATAGTCCGCAGCCCCCATCAATCTGTGTTCAGAATTCCACTCATGCTTGTATACAAACGGCTCCGTTTCAGTGGTGACTTTGTTGAGAACGATGTCTTCTTTGCGGTCAACCATGTTTTCTTTCTTTTCATGTTGTTGTTGTTGTGGTTTTCAGTCCTGAGACTGGTTTGATGCAGCTCTCCATGCTACTGTATCGTGTGCAAGCTTCTGCATCTCCCAGTACCTACTGCAGCCTAAATCCTTCAGAATCTGCTTAGTGTATTCATCTCTTGGTCTCCCTCTACGATTTTTACCCTCCACGCTGCCCTCCAGTACTAAATTGGTGATCCATTGATGCCTCAAAGCATGTCCTACCAACCGATCCCTTCTTCTAGTCAAGTTGTGCCACAAACTCCTCTTCTCCCCAATGCTATTCAATACCTCCTCATTAGTTATGTGATCTACCCATCTAATTTTCAGCATTTTTTCGTAGCACAACATTTCGAAAGCTTCTATTCTCTTCTTGTCTAAACTATTTATCGCCCATGTTTCACTTCCATACATGGCTGCACTCCATACAAATACTTTCAGAAACGACTTCCTGACATTTAAATCTATACTCAATGTTAACAAATTTTTCTTCTTCAGAAACGCTTTCCTTGCCATTGCCAGTCTACATTTTATATCCTCTCTACCTCGACCATCATCAATTATTTTGCTCCTCAAATAGCAAAACTTCTTTACTACTTCAAGTGTCTCATTTCCTAATCTAGTTCCCTCAGCATCACCCGACTTAATTCGACTACATTCCACTATCCTCGTTATGCTTTTGTTGATGTTCATCTTATACCCTCCTTTCAAGACACTGCCCATTCCGTTCAGCTGCTCTTCCAGGTCCTTTTCTGTCTCTGAGAGAATTACAATGTCATCGGCGAATCTGAAAGTTTTTATTTCTTCTCCATGGATTTTAATACCTACTCCGAACATTTCCTTTGTTTCCTTTACTGCTTGCTCAATATACAGATTGAATAGCATCGGGGAGAGGCTACAACTCTGTCTCACTCCCTTCCCAACCACCGCCTTCCTTTCATGTCCCTCGACTCTTATAACTGCCCTCTGGTTTTTTCATGTACCTGAGAAGAACGGCATTATGGCTATCCCTTGTGTATGCTATCATCGAAATTAGAACAACTAAGCGTCAGCGCCCTGGGAGAAGACGTCTAGTGAGAGATTAAACTTCTTTCCTAACCCCCCCCCCCCCCCCTCCCCCTGTTGGCCAATAGCGGATAACGAACTGAGGCACACCGCATCCCTAATTACGCAAGAACCTCGAGTTCGTGACTGCCTACCCCCTAGGAGCATCGTTTCCGGCTCTTGTTCCACGAGCATATACCAGATACCAGGTACGAGATACCAGACACCAAGTAGCAGGTAGAAGAGGCAACGGGTACTGGTGGTGGGGCGAGGTGTGGCTCGTTTTGCGTGCTGCATTGTTTGGAAAGAACGCTCCTCTGACAGGCCCAGAACGCAGATGGTCTTTCCCTTTGAGTGCCATTTCGCGGCACTCTCTGCGTACTTGTCTGCTAGAAAAGAAATAAAGCCAGCGGTCTGAGCACTCCGGCTGCAGTAAACGATGTCTCGCGTGCGACAAACTTTCCATTATGAACGGGAGCCTATTGTTCCCTGAAAGCCACTGCACAGTGAATGCCAAATGTACCATTACTTGCGATCTTGTGTAGAGAACTGAAATTAATCAGCCTATCATGGAGTACTCTACAACGCCGTCAATCAATTAAAATGTCCGACTGCGTTCGATAAAGGCAGTTAAACAACAATTTTGACCGATGATTACAAGTTTGAAAAAATCGAAATCTTCATACGTGTGTTTAAAGCGTGATTAAGCAAAATTTTATGTTTTTATTTCAATGACCGGAACAAAGAATTATCAACATAGTAATAGAGGGAAGTGTGTGTAAGTGGGGGGAGGGGCGGGGGTTAAAATTAGAGGGGAAGATCGACCCTTCACTACGGAAAGCAGGTTCAATTTGAAGTAGCTATGTAGAGACGAAGGGGTTTGCACAGGATGCACTAGCGTGGAGAGGTGCAGCACGCCAGTCTTCCGAGTGAGGGCCACAAAAACAACAATTAGATATAGATGAAAATCAGTAGGGTCGTACATTGCTTAGAAGATAATCCTTACACTAAATCTAATGTTAACCATCATGAGCTCAGAAAGCTCAAAAAGAAAAGCAGAAGATATTATTAAACACTTGGAATAGCTGTCATAATTTCCACCCGTGTTATATGATGAAACAATAAACAATGTTTCAAACATACTCTGGATAGTGTATCTTAGGTGTAATATACGCTGTGTGCTTTGAGAGACTTATAAATATCTGCATTGATACTGGGCTCAGATGTGCTACACTGACGAGGACTAGACTGTCTTTAACCTATCCATTCGTTGTGTAATAAGGGGTTTAGCTCCTTCGTTGATGTCATCAAGCTCTTTCTTATTCCTTTGTTTTCTTCTTTGTTAGTCAAAATTTCCTAAGTACTTTCAAATGTTTCTAATTATGGTTCATTTGACAACATACTGCTTTTCCCAGATATTCCACTTCCTCTGGAAATGCTCTTATCGACTTCTCTGCTACCTCAGCAACGTTAATATTTACAATAACGGACATGGTGTCTTTTTCTGTGCTTTCTATTAAATTTAAGAGAATTTACATTTCTCTCTCTTAGAGAAACAACTGATTCTTATTGTGCAAGGCAATTTATGTCTACATTAAATGTTCCTCTCCAGCCTCTTGGGGCACTCCTCTTTGTTGTGTCATACAGATTTAGCAAAATTCAATTAACTTTTGTTTTGTATTCTTTAAGAAAACCTTGCCCTTAGGAGCTTGGAACCCATCTGAATATGTCTCTCTTTTCAGATTCACTCGACCACCCCCTCCGTCATCGACACCAACGCCCGCCTCGCCCATTCCTCAGTTGTATGAGTGGATTCGTGATTTCCTATCAGAAAGATCATAGTTATTAACAATTGACGGAATGTCATCGAGTAAAATAGAAGTAATATCTTGCGTTACCCAAAGAAGTGTTATAGGTTCTCTGTTGTTCCTGATCTACACAAATGATTTAGGAGACGATAATCTGAGCAGTCCTCTTAGATTGTTTACAGATGCTGCACTCATTTGCCGCCTTGTAAAGTCATCAGGTGAATAAAACCGACTGCAAAATGATTTACTCAAAACATCTGTGTGGCGTAAAAAGTGGCAATTGACTCTAAATCACGGAAAGTGTGAAGCAATCCACACGAGCACTAAAGAGATTCCGCTAAATTTCAGTTACACGATGAACAATATAAATCTAAAGGCTATAAACTCAATCAAATGCTTAGGGATTACAATCAAGAATAATTTAGATTGGAACGAACACATAGGTAATGTTGTGGCGAAAGCAAACCAAAGACTGCGATTTATTGGCAGAACGCTTAGAAAATTTAACAGGTTTACTAAAGAGACTGCTTGCATTGTACTTGTCTGCCATCTTCTGGAGTGCTGCTGTGTGCTGTAGAATCCACAGGACTGGCGGGAGTCATCGAAAAAGTTCAAAGAAGGGCAGTTCGTTTTGTATCATAGCGAAATAGGAGAGAGAGCACTACGGATATAATATACGAATTGGTGTGGTAGTCACTGAAAAAAAGGGTTTTTCGCTGCAGCAGAACCTTCTAATGAAATTATGATCACCAAATTTCTCCTCAGAGTGTGAAAATTTTTAGTGCCCATCTACGTAGGGAAAAATGATCATCATAATAAATTAATAAAAGTCAGATCTCGCACAGAAAGATTTAAGAGTTCGTCTTTCCCGCGCGCTGTTCGAGGGCGGAACCGTAGAGAAATAGCTTCTAGGTGGTTCGAGGAACCCTCTCCCAGGCATTTAATTGTGACCTGCTGAGTAATCGTGTAGATGTAGATGTAGATGTACTACTTTCGTAGATGTGCTAATGATTGTCATTTCCATGCAATCTCACAAAATTGGTAGCGGTCATATACATTCTGTAAACAAGGAAAAATAATGCATTCGGCTTCTAGATCAGGAAGAACATTTCATTGCTGGCTTCTGAGAGATGTCTATCTTGCGTAGAGCGGAGAGACGTCTGCAGAGCACCTATCGAAATTCTTCACCGGTTTGTCGTTCAGCGATATTTCTCCTTTTGTTGGTCTGGGTTCCCAAGTGTGTCATTCGAATATTGAATCGATGGATTCAGAAGGGCAACATTCAGCGCCATGCATGATCTCAGCGCCCTCAGGTGACTGGTGCCTGGGAGTCCAGACAAACTGTTCGTTCGATCATGGAAGATTGTGCAGGCACGTCACACACCTTGAGTAAGGGAGTAGACATTTACAGTGAGACAGGTATCGAGGCAACAGTAAATTGACGCCAGGAATGCCATGGACCATCAACATTGCGATCACTGTTGCTGCTAAGCTTGACATGGCAACAAACTGTGCTCTAAAGGTGGCGCAACCGACGACGACATTTGACATAGGGGTGCCACCACATCATCTTTCCAGACCAATTAACATTGTTCTATTGGTCTGGAATCCGACGAGTTTCATCTGAATACTGAATCGATGGGTTCAGGAAGGCAAGCATCAGCTCCATGCGGCGTATCAGCGGTCCCAAGAGACCTGTGCGTGAGAGGACAGACGAACTGTTCTTACAGCCATGGAGGACCGTGCAGACATGTCCCGCATATTGAGTCAACCAATGGGCTGATTCGCAGTGAGGGGGGCGCATCCACTTAGACAGCATGATGAGATCTAGCAGTGCCAGGCACTGTAACCATGGTGACTATTGTTGATGCTCCACTTGACATGGCAACATATAGAGCAGTCCAACGACAGACAACATTGGACACACGAATGTCACCACATTGTCAGTTCACTTCCTGCATGCATTATCTCGATGGACGTACCTGCGTGTGGAGGTGTAAACGCCCACGCCAGTGTAAACGAGGTCTGTTAACAGGCACGGGACTCCACAGCTCGTCGCCAGATTTGAACTTGGGTTCTCCGCTGGGCGTGAGGAAGAGGATGGTGGAGGTGTGTCGACAGATGGCTCCTGATGACAGAATAACATCAATTATTGATCAACTGCAATGCGTTTGTTGTGGGTGCTCCAGGCGAGGTTTGCTTCTGCTCGAAATATTGTTGGCGGCGTGGAAGGGGGCCGGAGGCAGCTCTCGCGCGCGCCCGCTAGCGTTAACTGGAATCTGTTGCGCTCCGGTCTTCCTGGGTCGCACTGCGGCGGCTGGAATCACGCGACGTGGGCCTCTGTTGTGCTAGCGGCTTGGGGGAGGGGGGGGGGGGGGTGGCAGCGTGACAGGTCAGTGCCCTGTCTCAGTGACCATTCCCAACTGCGGCTGTCTGCCATAGGTGGACCAGGGTCCCTGGCTCTGGCCCTCCATATGGCGTTTGTGGAAGCTGAGTCCCAGGACGATGGTGACAGTGCGTTACCACAACGCAACCCGAGCGACTCCCGTGACAAGCGTCTGCCCTTCGGCAGTGTCCGATGATAGTTATGGTGGAAGCTGCACTCTTGCTCGTTGTAGGCGACAACCTGCATTACGGCGGTGACTGCCATAGCAGTAACGACTTCGAACTGCTGGCGGCACTAAGTGACACTGGCTCTGCGTCCCTGCTGTGCCTCAAGACAGACGAAGTTCACGAGATGGGTGCCGTTTCTTTAAATACCGGTTTTTGCCATTCCTTCCCCAGTAGATCGGTGGAATATTTTGGTGTTGCTCAGCTGACGTAACTGACACGATTACCACCCCTGGATGTTGACACCTAGGCGAGCGGTGAGCTGGCCAGTCATAAAGTGTTCTCCTTCGTGTTGCTTAACTCCGCGTTCCGACGACCCAATTATGCCACAGTATACTAGTATCGAAGAGAGCTTTGGAGGACTTAAGATCGAATTAGGCAGAAGGGATAGATAAAATTCTATCAGAATGTCTAAAATCTTTGAGGGAAGTGAAAACAAAATGATTATCCACGGTGGTGTGTAGAATATGAGTCTGGCGACGTACCATCTGACTGTCAGAAAAATATAATGCACACAATTCCAAAGACTGCAAGAGCTGACAAATGCGACAATTATCGCAGAATCAGCTTAACAGCGGTTGCATCCAAGTTGCTGACAAGAATAATATACAGAAGAATCGAAAAGGAAATTGAGAAAGTGTTAGATGATGATCAGTTTGGCTTTAGGAAATGAAAAGGCTTCAGAGAGGCAATTCTGACACTGCGGCTGATTAGGGAAGCCTGACTAAAGAAAAATCAAGACACGTTTATAGGATTTGTAGACTATGAAAAAGCGTTGGACAATGTACAATGGTGCAAAATGTTCGAAATTCTGAGAAAAATAAGGGGAAGCTATAGGGAGAGACGGGTAATACACAATATACTATGTACAGCAGCCAAGAGGGAATAATAAGAGTGGACGACCAAGAACGAAGTGCTCGGATTGAAAAGCTTGTAAGAGAGGGATGTAGTCTTTGACCCCTACTCTTCAGGCTGTCCACTGAAGAATCAATGAGGGAAGTAAAAGAAAGGTTCAGGAGCGGAATTAAAATTCAAGGTGAAAGGGTATCAGTGATACAATTCGTTGACATTGCTATCCTGAGTGAAAGTGAAGAAGAATTACATGATCTGTTGAATGGCATGAACAGTCTAATGTGTACAAAATATAGATTGAGAGTAAATCGAAGAAAGACAAAAGTAGTGAGAAGTACCAGAGATGGAAACAGCGAGGAACTTAATGTCAGGACTGATGGTCAAGATGTAGATAAACTTTATGGATTCACGTACCTTGGCAGCAAAATAACCAGTGATGGACAGAACAAGGAGGACATCAAAACACGATTAGCAGTGACAAAAAGGGCATTCCTGCTCAAGAGAAGTCTACTAGTATCACATATTAGAGGACGAAATTTCTGACGATGTACGTTTGGAGCACAGCATTGTACGAGGGTCGTTTGAAAAGTCCGTGCAAAAATCAAAACTACTTACGTGTTTGGGGTAAGCCTTCTTCATTTTTCGACATAGTCTCCATTTAGACTTATACACTTCCTCCAACGCTGTTCTAATTTGTTGATCCATTCCGAATAATAGGCACTGTCCAAGCCTGCAAAATAGCTATTAGTTGCTGCAATCACCTCCTCGTTTGAATAAAACTTTGTCTCACCAGCTATTTCTTCAAATTGGGGAACAAATCGTAGTCCGAGGGATCCAAATCTGGAGAATAGAGTTGGACTCATATTTCCATTAATTTTGCGACCACAACTGCTGAGGTGTGTGCTGGTGCATTGTCGTGTTGGAAAAGGACTTTTTTTGCTGTCCAGTAACGATGAATAATATGCACCTGTAATATTTTTATACTTTTCCAGATATTCGATGAGTATTATCCCTTGCGAATACCAGAAGTCAATCGTCATAACCTTTCCGGCCGAAGGAATGGTCTTCGCCTTCTATGGTACATATTCTGCCTTGGTAACCCATTGTTTAGGTTGTTTTTTGGTCTCAGGAGTATAGTAATGTATCCATGTTTCATCCACAGTGACGAAACGACGCTTAAAGTCCTGCGGATTCTTCCCGAATAGCTGCAAACCATCCTTGCAACACTTCACACGATTCCGGTTTGGGTAAGCGTGAGCAATCGCGGAGCCCATCTTGCGGATAGCTTTCTCATGTCCAAATGTTTATGCAAAATATTATGTACCCATTCATTCGAGATGCCCAAAGCACTAGCAATCTCACGCACCTTAACTCTTCTGTCATCCATCGCCATATCTTGGATTTTATCAATGATTTCTGGAGTCGTAACTTCCACAGGGCGTCCAGAACGTTCATCATCACTTGTGGCCTTATGGCCACTCCGAAAATTTTGAAAACACTTATAAACTGTTCTAATCGAAGGTGCAGAGTCACCATAATGTTTATCAAGCTTTTCTTTAGTCTACTAAGCCGTTTTGCTTTTCATAATGTTTAATCACCACACGAAATTCTTTTTCATCCATTTTTTGACAATCACGCGACTTCCTTGATTCACAACAATGCCAAACACAAAGAAATAGACCAATATGGCTGAAACTTGGTGTGCGTTCTTTCCAAAGATGCTACTAACTAAACATGACCTCGATACGCACCGGTGGTGCCATCTCTCTGACTTTGCATGGACTTTTCAAACGCCCCTCGTATGGTAGTCAAACATGGGCTGTAGGAAACCAAGACCAGAAGAGAATTGAAGCATTTGAGCTGCATTTGAGGTGCTACAGAAGAATGTTGAAAGTCAGGTGGACTGATAAGGTAAGGAATGAGGAGGTTCTGCGCAGAATCGGAGAGGAAAGCAATGTGTGGAAAACACTTGCAAGGAGAAGAGACAGGCTAATAGAACATCTGTAAGCACACCAGGGAATGACTTCCATGGTATTATAGGGAGCTGTCGAGGACAAAAACTGTAGAGGAAGACAGAGATTGCAATAGATCCAGCAGATATTGAGAACGTAGGTTACAAGCGCTACTCTGAAATGAAGAGGTTGGACCAGGAGAGGGTTTCGTGGCGGACCGCATCAAACCAGTCAGAAGACTGATGACACAAGAGAAAAAAAATCATAACATTGAACTGCGCAACAGACTGTAACACACATACGTCGTCTGGCTCCCTGTATTCCTTCACATTTTAACTAACTTCACTACTGTAAAACTTTCACCTTTAACTTAATCGCTCTCATCATTCGACCCTCTACAGAGGCTCCGAGAGCATAGAGTGCTGCGAGTTCCCAAGCGTTATCATCATACAGGTCTGTTACCTGTCGCAGGGTAAGTGAAGGCGTTGGGTACACAACACAATCATACCCGCTTCACATAGTCGATAATTTTTGAGATGAGCTATTACATTTATGGTGTGCTATGGTCGGTAACTGCGACTATCTATGAGGTATCCATGACATTATCTTTCAACAAGATAACGCACGATAAAACGTTCCTTGTAGACCGGTTGTTGTTGCTAGCGCGTTCTCCAGATCTCTCAAGCAAGGGATACGGTGATTCTTGAAACAACAAATACTTCAGCTTTCTTGGTTACGGAATCAACCACCATACTAGCACAAACAATCTGGCCACGTTAGACCTCATTTTTGTCCGATATAATGCACTCTCAGCTACGCGTAACACAGTTCTGAGCAGGACTGACACTCACAGCGTACTGAGGACACTGCACAGGTGCTGTACGTGGTCAAAGGATCGCATTGGAGGAGGACATCTAAGCAATTTAGAGGCGGCTTCCTAGATTTGTTACCGGTAGGTCGAACAACACCTAGGTGTTAGGGAGATGCTTCGAGAACTCAAATGGGAATCCCTGGAGAGAAGACGACTTTCTTTTGAAAACCACTATCGAGAAAATTTACAGAACCAGCATTAGAAGCTGAGTGCCGAACTATTCAACTGCCGCCAACATACACTGCGCATGAGTACCACGAAGATAACATACGAGAAATTAGGTCTCAAATGGAGGGATACAGACAGTCGTTTTTCTCTCGCTCTGTTTCGGAATGGAACTGGAGGGGAAATAACAAGTAATGGTACAGGGTACACTCCGCCACGCACCATAAGGTGGCTTGCGGAGTACCTATGTTGATGTAGATGAAGGAATACAACAGTGCATCGTCGCTAGCATCTGAATCTAAACTACTGGCCATTAAAATTGCTACACCACGAACATGACGTGCTACAGACGCGAAACAGCAAGAAGATGCTGTGATATGCAAATGATTAGCTTTTCAGAGCATTCACACAAGGTTGGCGCCGGTGGCGACACCTACAACGTGCTGACATACGAAAGTTTCCAACACAAACAACAGTTGACAGGCATCTTATACGCATGGCTGTAACGGATCGTGCAGCCACGTCTCGATCCCTGAGTCAACAGATGGGGACGTTTGCAAGACAACAACCATCTGCACGATCAGTTCGACGACGTTTGCAGCAGCATGGACTATCAACTCGGAGACCGTGGCTGCGGTTACCCTTAACGCTGCATCACAGACAGGAGCGCCTGCGATGGTACACTCAACGACGAACCTGGGTGCACGAATGGCAAAACGTCATTTTTTCGGATGAATCCAGGTTCTGTTTACACCATCACAATGGTCGCATCCCTGTTTGGCGATATCGCGGTGAACGCACATTTGAAGCGTGTATTCGTCATCGCCATACTGGCGTATCACCCGGCGTGACGGTATGGGGTGCCATTGGTTACACGTCTCGGTCACCTCTTGTTCGCATTGACGGCACTTTGCACAGTGGACGTTACATTTCAGATGTGTTACTACCCGTGGCTCTACATTTCAGCAGGATAATGCACGACCGCATGTTTCACGTCCTGTACGGGCCTTCCTGGATACAGAAAATGTTCGACTGCTGGCCTGGCCAGCACATTCTCCAGATCTCTCACCAACTGAAAACGTCTGGTCAATGGTGACTCTGCATGTGGGTCGTCACAATACGCCAGTCACTACTCTTGATGAAGTATGGTATCGTGTTGATGGTGCATTGGCAGCTGTACCTGTACACACCATCCAAGCTCTGTTTGACTCAATGCCCAAGCGTATCACGGCCGTTATTACGGCGAGAGTTGGTTATTCTGGGTACTGATATCTCAGGATCTATGCACTCAAATTGCGTGAAAATGTAATCACATGTCAGTTCTCGTGTAATATATTTGTCCAATGAATACTCGTTTATTATCTGCATTTCTTCTTGGTGTAGCAAATTTAATGGCCAGTAGTGTATGTTCAGGCATGCAATTCCCGCGATGTGTCGATATTTTTGTCCAACCCCTCTATGGTGAGCAGTTTGTACAAAGTGTGTATGAACCTTTACTCATACATGACCATTACTTCAGTATAATAAGTTTTCATATTCCACTGTTATATTTTCCAAATCTAAACTATGCTGCTGAGCATGCCTATGAGCAGTATGAAATTTCTTCTCCTCTCGAATTCACTGCGTCAACGAAACCTGGGGCACCCCTAAAACATATACAGCGTGTTTCAGAAGTGGTAGTTACTATTCAGAGATATGACAGGAATGATCATTCAAAACAAAATGTCAGGTAAACACAGGCTCTGAAATGCATACCTTAAGAGCTATGAGTAATTCTTGATCTTCTGCCCTGTGAAACAAATCTCTTCTGCTGCAAGCTCCTTGCTTTCCATATTTTTGGAAGTGGTAGTATGGAGCAAAATGAGAGAAAAAATGTCCAGCAAACATGTGCTCTTAAACGCTTACTTTAAAAGTTACGAGCGCTTGATCATTAGAAGAGTTATGTTTCAAAGTAGCAAAGATGAACAAGTGCTCATAGCTCTTAAGGAATGAATTTTAGGGCACATGGCTCTGAGCACTATGGGACTTAACTGCTGAGGTCACCAGTCCCCTAGAACGTAGAACTACTTAAACCTAACTAACCTAAGGACATCCATGCCCGAGGTAGGATTCGAACCTGCGGCCATAGCGGTCGCGCGGCTCCAGACGGTAGCGCCTAGTACGGCTCTGCCACACTGGCCGACTTAGAGTACATGTTTACCGGACTTTTTTTCTTGTTTTGGTCTATACTACCAGCACCGAAAAGATGGAAAGCAAAGAACTTGCACTAGAAGAGATTTGTTTGACAGCACAGAAGATCAAGAATTGCTCACAGCTCTTAAGGTACGTGTTTTAGAGCCCATGGTGACATGTCTTTTTTGTTTTGAATGATTTGAATTCCTGTCATATCCCTCAACATTGATTATCACTTCTGAAACACCCTGTATTGTTACGTCTCCCCTTGTAGCAAGATACGTCGTCTTTGCCTTTGATTCGTGACGTAGCCGGTATGAGGACCAATTGGCAAAGGGTCGCCCACAGCCGGCCGGAGTGGGCGAGTGGTTCTAGGCGCTACAGTCTGGAACCGCGCGACCGCTACTGTCGCAGCTTCGAATCCTGCCTCGGGCATGGATGTGTGTGATGTCCTTAGGTTAGTTGCCAGAAACAGGAGATGCCGTCAACAACGACCGGGCATCGCACCACACGCCTCCGGAGACCATTAATTCCTTTCGCTTCGTTCAGTTCTTCACCTACGTAATCATAAAAGCCCCCTCTGCAGAAATCAAATCTTCCACACAAAAACATTTTGCAATCAAAGACCATTGGAAACTGTTTTTATTTGCAGTACTGATAGTGTGTGAAACTTTTATGGGTTCAATGTTACTTCGTTTCTCGGTCGCTTCATCTGGAATCATTATTCTTTCTGCAATGTTTGGACTGAAAACCCTCCAGCTATTGTCGAGTATTTGGTGAGTTAGTTATGACACTCTCCGTGGAGCGAAAGACGCAGTTTGGAAGCCCTCTTCGGAAATGAAAGTGGTTTTTAAATTTACCGTAACTATGCGCGATCGTAAATGCAATTGTAAATGAAGTACGTTAGAGCAGTTACTGAGACCGGTGTGTAAGGTTTGGTCCCAAGTAGTGACCAAGGCTTCCACATAACTCTTAACCTGGCTGCGTGACCGAGTTGATGACTGCCGATTTTTGAAAAATAAAATCATTTTTAGTTTCATGGGTCAAATTCCTTGACTTAAAGAAACCGATCAGATCAGCAATGTTGTCCGAATGAGTACACTTACCGAGGCGTACACACTGTCCGTGTATTTTCAGCAAATTCTTAGCACCATTATCGTTTTTCACGCTTGAACGAACAGAGAGGATTGCCTTTCATCAGTTGTGTAGAAAGTGTAGCAACAAATATTTTATCAAATTTGAGTTCGCTGTAAAGTTTTTATTGTTTCTACAGGCCAGTTTCCAAAACCATTTTTCCTTTGTTTCAGACAGTATCCCGAATATTATCTTTTAAGAAGAAGTTTAGTTTAGGAGTCAAACAAGCACTTTTGCTATGAAGATCGAATAACGCTTTCTCTGTCTTTGTTGATGGAGATGATTTTCTCTTTGCCTCTCTCTCCATTTCTTTATTTCTTTTTTTTTCATCCTTCCTTTCTTCTCTCATTTCTTGTTCTGTTTTTCCTTCCATGTGTATGTGCATCTCATGCCACAAGCACAGCAGGAAAAAAGCTGTTCGCGTAAATTTCCCTATCAGATGTTTACCTTACAGGAGCCAAGACAACAATGTTTTTCCCCTGAAAAGAAACTTTGAATATTCGCAATATCAGAAAGTCACTTTGGATGGAATTATCGTATTTGTTTTATCTGATACAGGCGATTTAGCAGCGATCTTTGCCAACGTAAGCTACGGCGCAGCAGAGGCAATAGTTTCCTTTAGTTTCCTGTGTAGCACCTCCGTACTCTTTCCCCCAAGGTTCCGACCTGGGAGCCACCAGTAGAGAACTCTTTGCTATCGCCTGAGAAGTTGCGCTCGGCAGACGCGCCCTGCATCGGCCTACAGATGGCTCGCAGAAAGCGGCGTCTCCCCCCCCCCCCCCCCACCTCCCACCACACTCTGCCACCCTCGCCACCATCCTCGGCAGCCAGCGCGCTCCACACCTACGTGACTCGCCTTGCAAGCCGTGTTCCGGGCCTGTCTGCATCCACGGCTGATGTGGGAGGTTGCAGGATGGCGTCTCTTAAATGGGAGATTGCAGGTACTCTATCAGTGGGCGAAATGGTTAGGCGACTTCAGAGCGTAACGGGAGTACTGTAATCTCTCCATCTACATACATACTCTGAAAGCCACCATTGGTGCTCCCCCTGAGCAGTAAACTCCCCATGTATGCCTGTCTTCCTGGGGCATCAGGACTCCCGGCAATGGCCATCATGCCAGGTGGCCTTCGCTGTGGCTGGGTGTCGCCCATGGGAAGAGCCCCTAGCATCAGGGCAGATGACCCGCAATAAAGTGGACTAAGTTATAACTTGCTGGTGATTGTTCGGCGCCAGCAGTCTCTAAGAAGAGCAAGGTGAAGTACAGTGCTGACAGATATGACCCTAACTCGTTCCCCTCCCTCGGTACACCATGGAAGGAACGTAGGGCTACAGAAAGAAGAGAGCCATTATTCGCCTGGGTATTTAGTCTGTAGCAGAATGGACGGGGACTCGTTTCTACCTATGAAACCTCAGTTTTTTGTTGAACATCTTGAGGATAAGTTTGGGGAAATGACAGCCCTGTCAAAGATGAGAAGTGGTGCAGTCTTGATTCAAACAGCATTCCCAGCCCAGTCCCAGACGTTACTCGCTTGTGACTGGCTGGGTGATATCCCTGTTCCCGTCACCCCCATAAAAGCCTCAACATGGTCCAGGGGATTATTTTCCATCGCGACCTCCTCTTGCAGTCTGTCGACGAGCTCCGCGCCAATCTAGAACGGCGGGGTGTTCATTTCATCTGGCTGGAGGGAGGGGACCAATGTCCCCTGCATCTAGGGGGCCTTGCCCCCAAAGCAGGGTTGCTACCAGTGCCTTCTCCTTGGCCTTTGAGGGTGATTCATTGCCTGAAAAGTCCCGTCAAGGTGACGGTTTACCGCTGTGAAGTTAAACCATACTCCCCCCCCCCCCGTGTGGTGCGGGCACATGTCTTCCCGTTGCACTTCCAATGCCACAATTCGAGACTGCATCCAGATACTCTCTGTGCACCTCCTCCCACTTGTATCAGCTGTGGAGAGCAGCACTCCCCCTTCCTGCCAGACTGCACAGTACTCCAAAAGTATCGAAAAATCATGGAGTACAAGATCCTGGACCGACTGACTTACCAAGAGGCTAAATGTAAATTAGAACGGTTACACCCAGTTCGGTTGACATCCACATATGCTGCAGCTACATTACCATCGCCATCACAAGTACCAGATGTACCACACACTGTGCCGCCAACAGTGGGCCCTCCAGGGTTCCAGGCTTCCAGAATACATCCACCCCCCTTGGTGGTAGAAGGAAAATTTCCTTCTGTCGGTCCCAAAGTACCTGCTTCGGGAGCAAGCCCCCCCCCCCCCCCCAGATGCAGGGGACATTGGTCTCCTCCCCCCAGCCAGAGAAACAACAGCCTCCTCCAACTCCTCTCGTGCAGAAGGGGTCCCTTGGGACCGTCTCTTGGAAGGTCTCCACTAATGCCACAGCACACACACCAGAGGCTAAAGAATCCAAAAGCTGCTGGACAAAGAGCTTCACGGCCCTCCTCAGTGCCTGAAGCTACTTCAGAGAAGTCCTCCCAGCAAGCCGCTAAAGTGAAGTAAGAAGACAAGCAAACAAAGACGTCTGCTAAGAAAAACGACCCTCCAGTGGCAGCAGGTGACTCTGAGGAGTAACCTGCCTCCTTGCATGCTTCATGCCTTCCCAGCCTCACAATAACATCATCCTCCAGTGGAATTTCTGCGGTTTTTTCCACCACCTGGCTGAACTACAGCAACTGTTAAGCTTTACACCTGCTTTTTGCGTTGCCCTCCAGGAGACCTGGTTCCCGGAAACGTGGACCGCTGCCCTTCGTGGCTATAGGGGATATTACAGAACTGTAGCGACTATAGAGTGTCAGGTGGAGTTTGTGTCTATGTCCTGAACTCAGTATGCAGTGAACATGTGCCACTTCAAACGCCTCTTGAAGCTGTGGCTGTCAGTATAAGGACAACACAGGAAATGACTGTCTGCAATGTATATCTACCTCCAGATGGTGTAGTACTCCTGAACACGTTAGCTGCACTGATTCATCAACTCTCTGAACCTTTCCTACTTTTGGGAGATTTTAACGCCCATAACCCCTTGTGAGGCGGCACTGTGCTTACTGGCAGAGATAGAGATGTCAAAACTTTACTGTCTCAACTCGATCTCTGTTTCTTAAATACTGGGGACCCCACACATTTCAGTGTGGCTCATGGCGTTTACTAGGTCATTGATTTATCCCTCTGCAGACCAGGTCTTCTCCCATCTGTCCACTGGATAGCCCACAAAGGCTTGTGTGGTAGTGACCACTTTCCCATCTTCCTGTCATTCCCCCAACTCCATTCCTCCAGAAGTCTATCAAGATGGGCTTTAAACAAGGCAGACTGGGAAGCTTTCACATCTACTGTCACCATTGAATCTCCCTCACATGGCACAATCGACGTGGTGGTTGAGCGGCTCACTGGAGCGATCGTTTCTGCGGTGGAAAACGATCCCTTGTTCTTTAGGGTGCCCCCAGCAAAAGTCAGTACCTTGGTGATCGCCGGAAATCGCCGAGGCCATTAAAGAGCGTTGGCGAGCTCTCAACCTTCCCTAGAGCACCTAATAGCTTTTAAACGGCTCCGTGCCAGCGTTCGTCAGCTTATAAAAAGACGGAAACAGGAGTGTTGGGAGAGGTACATCTCGACCATTGGGTTCCATACGTCACCTTCCCAAGTCTGGACGAAGATCAGACGTGTTTGTGGGTACAAGACCCTGACAAGTGTTACTGGCATTAACATCAATGGCGTGTAATCTACCGACGCAAATGCAATTGCCGAGCACTTTGCTGAGCTCTATGCTCGAGTCTCCGTGTCAGAGAATTATCCCCCAGCATTTTGCACCGTCAAACAGCGGGTGGAAAGGAAAGCCCTATAACGCTCCCTTTACAGAGTGGGAGCTCCTCAGCGTCCTTGCACATTGCCCCGACACAGCTCCTGGGCCAGTTCGGATCCACATTCAGATAATCAAACATCTCTCGCCCGACTACAAGCGACATCTGCTCGTCATCTTCAACTATATCTGTTGCGATGGCGTCTTTCCATCGCAATGGCAGGACAGCACCATTATTTCAGCGCTCAAAACCGGTAAAAATCCGCTTTATGTGGATAGCTATCGGCTCATCACCCTCACCAACGTTCTTTGTAAGCTGTCGGCGGTTGTATTGGATCCTGGAGTCACATGGCGTACTGGCTCCATGCCAGAGCGGTTTCCGCCAGGGTCACTCTGCCATTGACAATCTAGTTTCCCTCGAGTCTGCCATCTGAACAACCTTTTCCACACGCCAACACCTGGTTGCCGTCTTTTCTGATTTACGAAAAGCTAACGACACGACCTGGCGACATCATATCCTTGCCACATTATATGACTGGGGTCTCCAGGGCCCACTCCCGATTTTTATCCAAAATTTCCTATCTCTCCGTACTTTCTGTGTCCAAGTTTGTGCCTCCCATAGTTCCCCCCACAACCAGGAGAATGGGGTCCCACAGGGCTCTGTATTGAGTGTGTTTTTAGTGGCCATTAACGGTCTAGCAGCAGCTGTCGGGCCATTGGTCTCACCTTCTCTGTATGCAGACGACTTCTGCATTTCGTACTGCTCCTCCAGTATTGGTGTTGCCGACTGGCGCTTACAGGGAGCCATCCACAAGGTGCAATCATGGGCTCTAGCCCACGACTTCTAGTTTTCAGAAGGGACGTCGTCTCTCGTGCACTCGTCTCGGCATCATACCATTCGTCCAGAACCAGAACTTTACCTTAACGAAGATCCACTCACTGTAGTGAAGACGTAGCGATTCTTAGGACTGGTTTTCAACTCTGGATCGACATGGCTTCATCTTCTTCAGCTGAAGTGGAATTGCTGGTAGCACCTCAATGCCTGAGCAGCACCAACTGGGGTGCAGATCGCTCTACAGTGCTGCAGCTCTACAGAACCCTTGTTCAATCCCGCCTTGACTATGGGAGTCTGGTTTATGGTTCAGTGGCGCCCTCAGCGTTGCGTTTACTCGACTCAGTGCAGCACTGTGGCATTTGGCTGGCAACAGAAGCTTTCAGGACGAATCCAGTGACAAGCATCCTAGTGGAGGCCAGAGTCCCTCCATTGAAGATCAGGCGTGCGCAACTGCTCGCCAGTTATGTTGCACACATTCATAGTTCTCCTGAGCATCAGAATGACTGTCTCCTTTTCCTATCCACAGGGGTTTATCTGCCGCATCGGAGGCCCAGGTCCAGGCTTACAATTGCGGTTCGTGTCCGATCTCTTCTGTCTGAAGTGGAGTCCTTGCCTTTACCACCTATACTCAAGGTCCATTCACGTACACCTCCTAGGCCAAAGCTTCGCCTGGACCTTTCACATGGTACGAAGGACTCAGTTAACCCTGTGGCTCTCCGCTGCCATTTCCTCACGATTATTGACTTGTACTGGGACCATGAAGTAGTTTACACAGACGGCTCGATGGCTGATGGTCACGTTGGCTTTGCGTCTGTTCATGGAGGACATATTAAACAGCACTCCTTGCCAGATGGCTGCAGTGTTTTCACTGCAGACCTGGCGCCCATTTCTCATGCTCTTGACTGCATCCACTCATGCCGTTTCTTCGCTGTACTCACTCCTTGAGCAACCTACAAGCCATTGACCAGTGCTACCCCCGCCAACCTTGTCCACAGCTCGTGGTCTCTCAGTCATGTTCTCGCTTTATGAGCACGTGGTCCCAGGCTCGATTCATGGCAGGGTCAGGGATTTTCACCTGCCTCGACATGACTGGGTGTTTGTGTTGTCCTCATGATTTCATCGTCATTCAAGGAAGTGGCGAGATTGGATTCAGCAAAGGTTGGGAATTTGTACGGGCGCTGATAACCGCGCAGTTGAGCGCCCCACAAACCAAACATCATCATCATCATCATCATGATCACCGCCATCCTTTGGTAGCAACCATCCGGGAGTCCATCTATGCCCTGAAACGTCTAGTCGTTCTCGGCTGTTTGTATGGACCACTGGCCACGTCAAAATCCCAGGAAACGAACTTGCTTACAGGCTGGCCAAACAGGCTACACAGAAACCATTTCTGGTGATCGGCGTCCCTGTAACTGACCTGCAATCATCATTACGCCGCAAGGTGTTTCAGTTTTGGGAGACGGAATGGCATAATCTCGGTATGCACAACAAACTGCATGCCCTTAAGGAGATCGTAAATGTATGGAAGACCTCCTTGTGAGCCTCTCGCAGGGACTCTGTGGTTCTCTAGCTCCACATTGGCCATACGTGGCTAGCACATGGCTATATCCTCCGTCCAGAAGAGCCACATCAGTGTCACTGTGGCTGTGGCTGTCGTCCACATGTTGCTAGACTGCCCACTTTTAGCTGCTCTGCGGCGGACTTTTAACCTTCCCAGTACCCTACCTTTGGTGTTGGGCGACAGTGCCTCAACAGCAGATTTAGTTTTATGTTTTATTCGTGAGGGTTTTTTTTATCGTACCACCTAAGGGTGGGCATTTAGCCTTCTCTCTGAGGTCGCCACCCTCCTTCCATTTTAACTCATATCCCTTGCCATCCCCTCATCTCCCTTGCCCTCCCCTCATCTCCCTTGTCCTCCCCTTTCCTACCCATCCCTACTCTCCTCCCTCAATCCCTGTAAACGGTGGGAAATTGAAATTTTGGCGGGAAATTCAATGTTCACTTTTGAATGCATTACGGGAACAGCAGTGATCAATGTCTTATAATTACTATTAAAAAGAGTCTTGATCACGATTTATTTAACAAGGTGACCGGTTTCGACCACTACTGTGGTCATCTTCAGACCATTGAGTAGGAACCTCTTTCTGTTGGAGACTCACTAGTGATTCTCCAACAGAAAGAGGTTCCTACTCAATGATCTGAAGATGACCACAGTAGTGGTCGAAACCAGTCACCTTGTTAAATAAATCGTGATCAGGACTGTTTTTAATAGTAATTAAATTCAATTTTATTGGCAGGGATATCAAATTTTGTGTGTGCACTTTGAACTTCGGAGACCAGCTGACCCACTTCACAACAGCACCACCAGAGGGCGCTGTTGGCCCTCCCACATCGCCTCCCTTCCACTCCCATCCAGTCCCCCGTCTGGAAATTGGCAGGAAAAGGACTCAGTCTGTGCTAGGCTACTGGATGAGACTGAAGTAAATCATTTACTTTTTACACAGTGCAGTATATTGTTTATTTAAGCTTTTTGATTTGTCATTGATGAAGCACTACACGTATTTTTTATGATTCCACATGAAAACTACACTTGCATCAAAAGTAACTGCTTTGGTACCAAGTTTTTCTCTTACCCATTGATTTATCTTTATTTCCCTACTAATTCCACCAATACTGCTGGTAAACCTAACATTTACTACATTTACCTAGAGTACGGAAACAACGAACTTGTTTTCGTAGAGCGCAATCTAGGAATACATATAATACGGTATTGTCTTGGTGGTAGCATAATTGGTAGAGTCGAGCGTGATACATGCCCCTCGATGGCACAGTGCAGCATGAGCCACTGGTGGTACACGGTCTAGTTAGGCATCGGTGGTACATGCCGGCGAGGACGTGTTAAACGTGCGAGTTACAACATCGTGAATGAAACGCCTCGATTCGTTGATGTATTAACGCAAACTGTTCTACGTGTCTACTAAGAATTTTGCACCACTCACAGCCGTGTGAAACAGCGTACGAACAGTGGTCGTGGAAAGATCCCATTCCATAGAGACCGAAGTCGAGTGTCAAACGCCCTTCCGATGACAATCGGTTTCAAATCTGAGAGAAATTGCTGTTGTCAGTGAATGCAGGTCGATCTCAAACAGTTCCCTAACAAACATTGCGAAGGGAACTGCGAGTAACAGTCATTTGGAGATGTATTGCTTGCAAAGCGCATTGCTGATACTGGCAAATAAAACTGCACGCCGTTAGAAACGCAAACAACACAGAAACTCGAAAGGTCGTGACTGGAGGCGGGTGTTATAGTCTGATGAGTCGCGATTTGGCCTGCCTCCCAGTGACGTAAGGCGTCGGGAGCACGGAGCACTGACAGCCCTGTGTTGGGTGTAACAGCGTGATGAGCATGCTGTCGGCAGTCCAATTTTTCAGGATGACAACAGCCGTGTTTCCGAAGGACTACCTGATTTGACGAACGCTCATCAGGCATCATACTACAAATCGAATGGCCTGCGAAATCACCCGATATTAACCCTATAGCAAATGCCAGCGACCATTTGCAACACCGGGTGAAACGTAGCAGTCAGCATTCCCGCAATGTAGTAGCGCTACCAGATCTCATCACCAATGAGTGACATCAGCAAAATATGGAGTTTCTGTAGAAGATCGTCGATCCTCTTTCTCGCATAACTGAGACTGTTATGAAGACCCGCCGTGTTGTGACACGCTTCTACCAGATGTCTCTATGGTGTCGTCATTTCAACAAATAAAACTGGCCACTTGCGAGTAGGACTCGTAGGTTCGTACAAACTTAATTACGTATAAGGGTACAGACAGTTGATCAGCCGGGGAATCGCAAATCTCAACCATTTTTGCCTGTTATCGTCATCGATACCGTCAAGATATAGGTCCCAGGATTCCAAGACTTTCGAGAATGTTTTAATTTTAATAATAACAGCAGTTCTGCATTCAGGCTGACTGGTTCACAATGGTAAAAGTCAACTATCAGATAAGGAATGACTTTATCGCTCATATGAAGCGCTTCGGAATTTATCCAGCATCTGATATAGCGATTACTGCACGTAGATATGGCATATCAAGGTAGTATGCGAACCCTTTATCTACGTGCAGTAATCACTCCTAGATCTCAGATGATGTGATAAATTCCGAAACGCCAAAGAAACTGGTATAGGTATGCGTAATCAAATACAGAGATACGTAAACGAGCAGAACACGGCCCTGCGGTCGGCAAGGACTTTATATGACATGAAGTGTCTGGAGCAGTTGTTAGATTGGTTACTGCTGCTATGATGACAGGTTATCGTGATTTATGTGAGTTCGAATGTGGTGGTATAGATGGCGAAAGAGCGATGGGACACAGTTTCTCCGAGATAGCGATGACGAGTGTATTGTGAATATCAGGAACCCAGTAAAACATCAAATCTCCGACATCACTGCGGCCGGAAAAAGAATCTGAAAGAACGAGACCAACGACGACTGAAGAAATCGTTCAACGTGACAGACGTGCAAGCCTTACACAAACTGCTGCAGGTTTCAATACTGAGCTATCAACAAGAGTCAGCGTGCGAACCATTCAACGAAACATCATCCATATGTCCTTTTGGAGCCAAAGGTCCATTCGTGTACCCTTGATGACTGCAGGACACAAAGCTTTACGCCTCGCCTGGGCCTGTCAACTCAGACATTGGGCTGTTGATGACTGGAAAGATGTCGCCTGGTCGGACGAGTCTAGTTTCTAAGGGTATGGAGACAACCTCATGAATCCGTGGATCCTGCATGTCAGCAGGGGACTGTTCAAGCTGGTGGAGTCTCTGTAATGGTGTGTGGCGTGTGCAGTTGGAGTGATGGATCCCAGATGCGTCTAGATACAACTCTGACAGGCGACACGTACGTAAGCATCCTGCCTGATCACCTGCATACATTCGTGTCCGACGGAGCTGGGCAATTCCAGCAGGACAATGTGATACCCCAGACGTCCAGAATTGCTTCGGGATGGCTCCAAGAACAGTCTTCAGAGTTTAAGCACTTCCGCTGGACACCACACTCCCGAGACATGAACATTGTTGAGTATATCTGTGATGCATTGCAACATGCTGTTCAGAAGAGATCTCCATCCCTTCATACTCCTGGGATTTGTGAACAGCCCGCAGGATTCATGGTTTAATTCCATCCAGAACTACTTCAGACATTGGTCGAGTCCATGCCACGTCGTTATGCGGCACTTCTGCGTGCTCACGTGTGCTCTACACGATATTAGGCAGGTGTACCAGTTTCTTTGGCTCTTCAGTGTATGAACAATAAAGTCATTCCTAGCGTAATGTTTGACTTGTACCACCGCGACCCAGTCAATCTTGATAGAGAACTACTGATTGTTTAAATTTCAGCTTGATCAGATAACAAATGATAAAAGCAATATTTTCTCGTGTGTCATTTTTACAAGTCAAGGGTTTTCGGATTTTTCCTTTATTTGTACTGTGAAACCTTACTTCTTGCCAAATTTCATCATTGTGGATCAACGGTGGAAGTACCTTACAGGTTTCGATGAGTGAGTTTGCGAGTATCAATATATGTGATGTACATGGACGTATCTTGTTGTTGCACTGACTTAGACTCTTCAATCTTATACATCGCCAAGGCATCATAGCCCTTAGCATGTGACATAAATTTGAGCTTGATAAGTCTGCTTGTTCATGAGAAGGGTTTTTAAGAATCGGACAGATAGACACAAAGACGGACAATAAAGACATGTTCTTAGATATTTAGACTCGGAACCGTAAAAATATTCAACCTACGTTCGTAGATTTAAAACAAATAGACACGAACTTTTCTGTCAGTTAGAAACCAAACGTGTCACTTTACTTCGAATTCAGTGTGTCTAGTTACGTATCTTTTTCATAGTGGTCTCCACATTCACAAATTTGTTGAATGAAGATGTATTTTTCAGTTAGGCTGTATTTATTAGAACCTATTACTCGGCACACAAGCTCTCGTCGAAATGAAAATGACAGCGAACGCATATTGTAGTTTGCAAACCATGAAGCGCGTTGTCACATTCGGTGAGTTCGCTGCCATTTTCATCCCGGAACCAAGTAGAGATTTTGATTTCTAATACGGCCTTAGTGAAGGAAGTCACTTTCCTTAATGTATAGTTAAATTTTGGAGACAGCTGGCCCCACAATCAATTACAAAACAGGTACATTAATAAAAGTTTTTATCCAAATCCATAAAGCGAATTACATAACATCGTCTTCATTGTCGTTGCTATTTGTCGAAGCATATTGTAGACGCACATCTTACGCGGCACCTGCAGTAACGTGAAACTACACAGATTGTATAGTTGTCTCTCTTTCGTGACTGGCGGTGGTTTCCGTAGATGCAAACCACTTCCAAGAGGTCACTGCCTAGGAAAGTTTGCAGTACTCAAACCGACCTTCGTATTAATCGCAGGTTCACAATCTTTTCTATCTTTGTCAGACGTACATTCTGGGCAAATGCAGTGTGACTTCTTATTACAAGTTTTTCAATAAACGGTTGAAAGGCTTCGACTCATCTTTGAACTTATTCTGAGTACGTAACCAGTATGACTTCGTTGTAAATACCCTGAAAATGCCATCTTAGAAGAAAGATTAAGGAAAGGCAAACCTACGTTTCTAGCATTTGTAGACTTAGAGAAAGCTTTTGACAACGTTAACTGGAATACTCTCTTTCAAAATCTAAAGGTGGCAGGGGTAAAATAAACGGAGCGAAACGCTATTTACAATTTGTACAGAAACCAGATGGCAGTTATAAGAGTCGAGGGGCATGAAAGGGAAGCAGTGGTTGGGAAGGGAGTCACACAGGTTTGTAGCCTCTCCCCGATGTTATTCAATCTGTATATTGAGCAAGCAGTAAAGGAAACAAAAGAAAAGTTTGGAATAGGTATTAAATCCATGGAGAAGAAATAAAAACTTTGAGGTTCGCCGATGACATTGTAATTCTGTCGGAGACGGCAAAGGACTTGGAAGAGCAGTTGAACGGAATGGACACTGTCACGAAAGGAGGGTATAAGATGAACATCAACAAAAGCAAAACGAGGATAATGGAATGTAGTCCAATTAAGTCGGGTGATGCTGAGGGAATTAGATTAGGAAATGAGACACTTAAAGTAGTAAAGGAGTTTTGCTATTTGGGGAGCAAAATAACTGATGATGGTCGAAGTAGAGAGAATATAAAATGTAGACTGGCAATGGCAAGGAAAGCGTTTCTGAAGAAGAAAAATTTGTTAACATCGAGTATAGATTTAAGTGTCAGGAAGTCGTTTCTGAAAGTATTTGTATGGAGTGTTGCCATGTATGGAAGTGAAACATGGACAATAAATAGTTTGGACCAGAAGAGAATAAAAGCTTTCGAAATGTTGTGCTACAGAAGAATGTTGAAGATTAGGTGGGTAGATCACGTAACTAATGAGGAGGTATTGAATAGGTTTGGGGAGAAGAGAAGTTTGGGGCACAACTTGACTAGAAGAAGGGATCGGTTGGTAGGACATGTCCTGAGGCATCAAGGGATGACCAATTTAGCATTGGAGGGCAGCGTGGAGGGTAAAAATCGTAGAGGGAGACCAAGAGATGAATACACTAAGCAGATTCTTAAGGTTGTAGGTTGCAGTAGGTACTGGGAGATGAAGGAGCTTGCACAGGATAGATTAGCATGGAGAGCTGCATCATACCAGTCTCAGGACTGAAGACCACAACAACAACAACAACCCTGAAAATATTTGCCTTTTGATACGAAATTTTGACCCATGAATTTTAACAACGCGGTCTGACTTCTGTTGACGATGATTTCAGGAATAGGAAAGGCTTCCATAGTTGATCGGTGAATGTGAAGGGACCATGAAAATGTACTTGAGTAAATTCAAAATCATTATCAACACATTCAAACCTTGCACTGCGATCTGCGAGTGTATTTGCATCCGCTCTCTTAGAGAGAACCCGTGCATTGGAGACGTAAACGCCACGTTGTATGATATAACACCTGTTCACGATAAACACGGTCACTGACAACATGTCCAGGATCGTAATGAATTCTCGAAGTTCTCGACAACACAGACCTGCCTTACACTTGTTGTAAAATGCGTCCAAAGAGATCAAAACTATTGCAACAGACGGCAGCATATCTGAGTAAAGATTCCTCTGAAGGAAGAACATGTTTAGTAAATTGTGCTCGTATCAACTATCGATTTAAATAAGAATAAATGATCACATGGAAACAACTCAGGAGAAAAGTAATAAATATAAGTTGCATCAGGGTGAAAAATGAGTTAAAAGGATATAATATAACTTTGAATTATTATTTATCGAATGGGTAGCAACATTGCATACTGTACGTCCTTCAACGGACCACGTGCTTTACAAGAAAGCAAAGCACCAAAAATAGAAACAATAAGCTCCATATAATTTCTAAACCCGGTAATAACATTAAGTCAGTGGGATACTAACGGTGGGCTACATTCACAGATAATTAATTAAATGCCAATATTTATCTCAGAGCGCGGAACGAAGTCTATGAAAGCTGAAAATTCTGCGAATACTGCTCCAAAGGGCGCTTGGGAGCAGCGTTCTCGCCACTGTAAACTCCGTTTTGTTGCAGCGAAGGAAAAACTGTCGAAACCAAACATTAGAGAAATTGTCAATCAGAGCCGTGAAAAATGAAGGCAGCGCGCGCGTGACGCATCCAGCCGCAGCGGCACCGGAAACAAATGTGTGGTGTGCTTTGTCTTACCGTCCACTTGGGCATGCTAGTTCAAATCTCAACCGTGCTGAGCCAGGATCGGTCACTGAGCTGCCACATCAAAGTACAGTATGCAGATGTACATTCGCTATGCACCTAAAGCCTGGGTCATTCCTAGCAGACGAAATCTGTAAGTAGAACGTCTTATAACTCGCGTAAAGATGAATGGACCGAGTGAGGTACCGCAATGGTTAGGACACTGGACTCGCATTTAGGAGGACGATGGTTCACACCCGCGTTCAGCCATTCTGATTTAGGTTTTCAGTGATTTCCCTAAATCTCTTCAGGCAAATGCCGGGATGATTCCCTTGAAAGGGCACGGCCTATTTTTTTCCTCACACTTCACTAATCCTATGGGACCAATGACCTCGTTGTTGGGTCCGCTCACTACAAATCAACCAGCCATCTAAAGATAAATGATTCAGAAGACGTTTCGTAATGAACAGTTTTCATAGTTACACATTGTTTTAGTGTATAGTTAGTGTAAGACTTGAGATGTGTTGCTCAAATGGAATACTGGAATGTGTATAGGTAGATTAAGTGTGAAAAGTAGAAGACAAACTAAACAATATAAAAAGGAGGTTTACCATAATTGTCAGTTAGGAGCTGTACTATATCGTTATTTCTAAAAAATGTATTTTTAGGCCTGTCGAAGTTTATTATCTCAAGAAAATGGCTCTGAGCACTATGGGACTTAACATCTGAGGTCATCAGTCCCCTAGAACTTAGAACTACTTATACCTAACTAACCTAAGGACATCGCACACATCTATGCCCGAGGCAGGATTCGAACCTGCTACCGTAACGGTCGCGCCGTTCCAGACTGAAGCGCGTAGAGCCGATCGGCCACCCCGACCGGCTTATATAAAGATAACAATCAGCATTGACAGACCGAAAGAAGGCGTTTTTAGACCCAAAGGAATCTAGGTTGGGTTGTCTTACCACTTATAAGAAACCTACGTGTAGGAATTCTGAGACAGCAGCAAGAAAGGAATAAAAAGATAGACAGTCATAGAAGAGATAGAACTCCATGGGATGCTCAACATGGAAGTAAGTGCAAGAGATATTTAATGGTGTTCTGAGTAAATCGTAGACTGAAAAATGGAGAAGGAGGGAGAAGAATGGTAGCAATTCAGCAGGACTATAAAAAAGGAAAAAAAATCTAAGCATCTAAGAGGTGAGCGTGGCAGAAGGAACATTACAATAAGCAAACGACACTCAAATTCGCGGCGGTCACCTTTGTCTGTATACAAGTATTCACAGACCAGTCTGAGACACCGTAGGGCGCGAATGCAGGTATGCGAGGAGAGTTTCTAGAGTCACACGCACAGAAGCGTTGCGGGCGGTTACCGTACGCCGTATTGTTCCCCTATGGGCTGCACTCACCGCTGGTGTTACCCAGAATCCAGCGGGAAACAAAGCCAACAGTAGCAGTCCGAGCTGTAGCGGCAGCTGTTGCCCCGTGTGCAGATAGAGCGCAGATTAGGAGCGCCGCAGACATTAATCACCCACGCAGATGTACTGCGTGAAGCGCGCGTCGTGTGTTCGCCTTGCTGTCCCGTAGACAGCGTCAGCTCCCCGTCTGCCCCCCAAGTCACGTCCAGGCCACCACTAATCTCGCCGCTGCACGACAACAGCTGGAGTCTAGGTAACACTCGACTCCTGCTGCAGTGACTCCTTACTACGGTCCTTGTTCCCAACACAAAACCATTTGGACTCTGCCGGCAATGATAGCTGGTAACCTGCTTGTTCCCACTGTCCAAACGCAGCACGTATGTTCACGCCCTCTTTGGAGCATATAGATATCAATCTCTATCACACTAGAATGAAATTTTTACTCTACAGCGGAGTGTGCACTTATATGAAACTTCCTGCAGATTGAAATTGTGTGCCGGACCGAGACTCGAACTCGGGACCTTTGCCTTTTGCATGCAAGTGCTCTACCAACTGAGCTACCCAAGCACGACTCACGCCCCGTCCTCACAGCTTTAATTCCGCCAATACCTCGTCTCCTACCTTCCAAACTTCACAGAAGCTCTCCTGCGAAACTTGCAGAACTAGCACTCCTGGAAGAAAGGATATTGCGGAGACATGGCTTAGCCACAGCCTGGAGGATGTTTCTAGAATGAAATTTTCACTCTACAGCGGAGTGTGCGCTGATGTAGAGCACTTACCCGCGAAAGGCAAAGGTCCCGAGTTCGAGTCTCGGTCCGGCACACAGTTTTAATCTTCCAGGAAGTTTCTATCACACTGTCTGACAAAAAAAGCGGAAGCACCCACAAGACATGGTCCGACGGCAGTATAACTTCATACACGTGCACACCACTGGCGGATATGTAAATGACTACAGTTGCAGTTCTCTGTGAGAGGTGGACGACCGTCAGACTGCAGCAGTGTTATTCCCATTTAGTGTTGTTGACAGGCCTGTTAGGACATATACTAAAGTCACAAAAGTCGTGCGATGCCTCCTAATGTCGCGTAGGATCTCGTTACGCCTGGTGTACTGCAGCAACTCGCCGTAGCATGGACTAAACAAGCAGCTGGGAGTCCCCTGCGGTAAATATTGAGCCTTGCTGCCTCTATAGCCGTCCATAATTTCGAAAGCTACTATAGAGTAGCCCGCTACCTCGGTTACTAACTGTAGTGTTGGCAGAAGAGCCAACACTGTTTTTCTAGAGGAGGCCGAAATGCACGCGTTTAATTGCACGCTGACTGGCGTGAGGTCTGGAACAGGACAATATCTTGAGAATTGCAAATAAAGTACGTGGTTGATATAATACTTAACTTTAATCCACAATTGTAGAACATCTCTCGTTACGGTACATGCTTCATAATATTAATTATCAATTGAATACGGCGCTTTGCTAGGTCGTAGAAAATGGAGCTGAAGGCTATGCTAACTATCGTCTCGGCAAATGAGAGCGTATTTGTCAGTGAACCATTGCTATGAACGTCGGCTGTACAACTGGGGCGAGTGCCAGGACGTCTCTCTAGACCTGCCGTGTGGTGGCGCTCGGTCTGCTATCACTGACAGTGGCGACACGCGGGTCCGACGTATACTAATGGACCGCGGCCGATTTAAAGGCTACCACCTAGCAAGTGTGGTGTCTGGCGGTGACACCACACTAACGTGGGCCGTGAGCCACTTAAAACAAGTAACAAGTCAAACAGCATATAGGTCACTTAGCCGTAATGACTGCCCACAAGTTCGGTTGGCTTGACAAGCACGCCATGGCTGTTGCTCTGTGTGTCTGTATGCCATTTAATACAGTAAGTGATGCTTGAAATCCACATAACTAATAAAAACAATATAAATATATTAAAGTATAAAGGTATAATTAAAAATAAAAGATGAAATTTTAAAAATAATTAGAACCAACTTGAGCCAAATTCAAGCGTATACAATTCTAGATGCAAAAAAAGAACATTCATGTACCTGTAAGTTGTACATATCCAAATTTCTCTATATGAAATTGTGAATGAAGTATATCGTTACAAAATCAGCAATGGTTAGTGACACATTTAGCAAAATACAAACATTGTCTTACACACTACTGGCCATTACAATTGCAACACCATTAACATGACGTGCTACAGACGCGTACTTTAACCGACAGAAAGAAGATGCTGTGATACGCAAACGATAAGCTTTTCAGAGCATTCACACAAGGTTGGCGCCGGTGGCGACACCTACAGCGTGCTGACATGACGGAAGTTTCCAACCGATTTCTCATACACAAACAGCAGTTGACAGGCGTTGCCTGGTGAACCGTTGTTGTAATGCCTCGTATAAGGAGGAGAAATGCATACCACACGTTTCCGACTTTGATGGACGTCGGATTGTAGCCTATCGCGATTGCGATATCGCGTATCGCGACATTGCTGCTCGCGTTGGTCGAGATCCAATGACTGTTAGCAGAATATGGAATCGGTGGGTTCAGCAGCGTAATACGGAACGCCGTGCTGGACGCCAACGGCCTCGTATCACTAGCAGTCGAGATGACAGGCATCTTATCCGCATGGCTGTAACGGATCGTGCAGCCACGTCTCGATCCCTGAGTCAACAGATGGGGACGTTTGCAAGACAACTATCATCTGCACGAACAGTTCGACGACGTTTGCAGCAGCATGGACTATCAGCTCGGAGACCATGGCTGCGGTTACCCTTGACACTGCATCACAGACAGGAGCGCCTGCAATGGTGTACTCAACGACGAACCTGGGTGCACGAATGGCAAAACGTCATTTTTTCGGATGAATCCAGGTTCTGTTTACAACATCATGATGGTCGCTTTCGTGTTTGGTGACATCGAGGTGAATACACATTGGAAGCATGTATTCGTCATCCCCATACTGCCGTATCATCTGGCGTGATGGAATGGGGTGTCATTGGTTACACGTCTCGGTCACCTCTTGTTCGCATTGACGGAACTTTGAACAGTCGACGTTACATTTCAGATGTGTTACGACCCGTGGCTCTACCTTTCATTCGATCCCTGCGAAACCCTAAATTTCAGCTGGATATTGCACGACCGCATGTTGCAGGTCCTGTACGGGTATTTCTGGTACAGAAAATGTTCGACTGCTGCCCTGGCCAGCACATTCTCCAGATCTCTCACCAATTGAAAACGTCTGGTCAATGGTGGCCGAGCAACTGGCTCGTCACAGTACGCCAGTCACTACTCTTGATGAACTGTGGTATCGTGTTAAAGCTCCATGGGCAGCTGTACCTGTACACGCCATCCAAGCTCTGTTTGACTCAAGGCCCAGGCGTATCAAGGCCGTTATTACGGACAGAGGTGGTTGTTCTGGGTACTGATTTCTCAGGATGTATGCACCAAAACTGGGTGAAAATGTAATCACATGTAAGTTCCGGTATAATATATTTGTCCAATGAATAACCGTTTATCATCTGCATTTCTTCTTGGTGTAGCAAAATAATGGCCTGTAGTGTAAAACATTAAATAAAGATACAAATTATTAAAAACAGCAAAGATATTAAAATATTACATTGTAGAGCAAGTAATGTAAATTCCCTGTAAGTAATATATCTTAAATGTTTTGAATATACTAAAAAGGAACTTGTTAATTTGTCAGACATCAAGTGTTGGTAAGATATGGAATACAATGTTTCAAAATATAGTTGAATTAATTGAATTAATTGAAACTAAATACACATGGTTCATATACTGTTGACTAGGTTTGTAATATTTATATTGATGTGTACAGAATGATTATACATAAATAGTCATTTATAAAAATGGTACACAGACAGTACGTGTAGCAAGTCAAGTGACAAGGTTGTTAGCCGACTGTGGGCAACCTGTATTATATATCAATTGATTTGAGTAAATCAGTGTTACAATGTTATGAAGCTGTGATAATGAATTTGGCCGTTCTACAACGTCGGTACCAGTGTTAGTCTATGTCTGTTTCAGTGTCCGTGTCTGCGTCGGAACTTGCGTCTTGCCATGTGTTGTGTTGTGGTATTGCTTCTGTCTGTGTTCTTGTTCTGGCAGCAGGATGTTGGTTTTTATATATTTCAAGAAGTGTTCTCGACACTTCGTCAGCCACATTGTTTAGAGTATTCCATTTATCAGGATCTCGGACAATCGCGCTGACATCGTCATCTCTCGCACTAGGTCTTGCGTGGTCAGGTAAATTACACCTTAGTACATGTTCAGATGTTCCCTGGACGGCCGCATGTACATATCTCGGTTTGCCTTAGTCCCATACGGTGCAGATATGTTGGGTAAGGTCCATGCCTGTCAAGTAGTGGACAGCGCCACGACTAGGATCCACATGGTTTAGTTTTAGCCTCTCTAATATATTTGGAAAGAAAGAGAAGACACGACGGCCTTTATCTGATATCTCCCATTCTCTTTGCCAGGTGTCTATTTTCCATCTGTGTAAATGTTGTTTGATTTGTATGTTTTCCTCTTTTATTTGGAACACCGTTTTCTAGTTCACCTTATTTCAACCAATATGAGACAGCTCTATAACGTATAGTTAGGCCTGTTGGACATGTTCTTAAGACGACATACAGGGCCTCCACTGGTGCTGTGCTAAACGCTCCCGCCATCTTACGTAGCACACTTCTTTGTCCTCTCCGGATTATTGTTTTGTTGCTCGCTAGGCATAGGCAATGTGCCCAGGCACTAGCAACAAAGCATGAAATGAATTCAATTAATGCTTTATGATACATCGTCAGTAATGGTAATCGGAACTGTACTGAATTTAATCTGGCAAGTTTATGCATTATTTTAGCAGCTTTGTCTACAGTCAATTTTACTTGTTCCCTGAAGGAGAGCCGGTCATCTAGATACGTCCGAAGTATCTTGTAACCTGTTTTATTTGTATATTGCTGTTATTCAGTTTTATACTTGGATTCCTCTGCAGTACTCCCTTAAGCGATAAGTAAATGGTTTTTTCCTGATATTTTCAGTTTGTTCTGATTACAACAGTAATTGATCGTCTGTAATGTTCGTGTACATTTGTTTTCTAATTCCAGTCTGAACCGTGCAGAAACTACAAGCGAAAGATCGTCCGCATAGGTGACAACACCTTCCATACGTGTGTCCCTATCCAAGATGCCCAACAGAGGCTCAATCGCTATATCCCAAAACATGGGCCCGCAGGTTGATCCCTGTGGACAGACCTTGGTTAATTTCTTAACCAACTTCTGTGTCGCTGCCCTCCATTCTACAATTCTCCCCCTGCAGTAGTCCATAAAGCTGGATTACGGGGCAGTAGGTATTCGAATTTCCCTTAGTCTAGCAAACAGTGATGGGAACCAAAGATTATCAAAAGCCCCGACAATATCAAAAAGTGCAGCGACTGCATATTTCTCTTTCGTGTCTCCCCCAATCTGTAAGGCGCGGTTTATGGCGTCATCTATCGATTCATGTTCTCTAAATCCATATTGGCGCGGTGTTCAGCCAAAAAGACGCCCATGCGCCTGTAATCTACCACAGGAGCCTCTCCTGCACCTTAGCAGGTATGCTCAGGAGACAGATAGGTCTGTACGATTTCGGGTCTGTTGGATCCCTATCATCGGACTTTTTAATAATAACTTCGTTTGCCATTTTCCAGAGTGCAGGGATTCTTCCTTGTAGAAGGGCTTTATTAAAAAGGTTAATCAAATATGGGGTGATCAATCCACTGAAGTTCTTCAGTGTTCCTGTGTATATCGAATCGGGGAGTGGCACGTTTCTATTCTTAAGTTTATCTACTCCTAGAGTTACCTCTTCCTGCGAGAAGGGGAGGCTAATACCTTCATTTACGTACGCGTTTTTCATTTCGCCACTAAGGCCACTGTGATGTCGTTCGTCCTCTGTGCGAGACATCTGACAGGATCTTATTTAGGAGATACTCTACCGAACATCTCCAACCACTTGTCATGGTTCCGTCTGTCCGTGTTGCCGGCGGAGAATTTTGTACACGAACTCACCACTCGATTATGTCCCACAACCGTCTGATGGGATTCATGTCGGCGATGATGATGGCCAAGTCATTCACTCTAACTGGCCAGACCGTTCTTCAGAGCAATTACGAACAACTGTGCACCAGTGATGTGGCGTATTGTCATCCATAAAAATTCCACTATTGGTTCGGAACATAAAATACCTGAAAGGTTGCAAATGGTCTCAAGGTAGCCGATTCTCTTTCTCTGTACGTCCACCTTTTCAGAGATGTTGCGAGACTCGGCTGTTCACTACAGAATTTCACATCAAACACTATTTACAAACTGTCATTTTATTCTGCCACTAGTTCCGGCGATTCACTCCGTCATCTTCAGGGCCCTGACCGATGCATAGCAAGATTCCAACCACGGTTCCGATCAAAACAGGGGCCAGCATTCAAAGACTGGTATCTGTAGATTCCTGCTTAACACAGCAGTCACTTCACACATCATCTGCCGACCAGTCATCGACAGGTGATGTTTGATGTGATGTCTGTGTCAAGCATGTCAACTCTCCAATCGGGGTGATAGTGCAAAAAGTGAGAATCATTGATGAGTCAGTTTTCAGCATCTTACATGACGTTTCCAACATGACATAGGTCCCCGAAGCGACGCTGTGAAAATTTATTTTATTAATCACGTTTTTGACATTTTTAAAGAAATCAAATAGCTCCAAGCACTATGGAACTTAACATCTGAGGTCATCAGTCCCCTAGACTTGGAACTACTTAAATCTAACTAACCTCAGGACATCACACACATCCATGCCCGGGGCAGGATTCGAACCTGCGACTGTAGCAGGCGCGCGGCTCCGGACTGAATCGCCTAGCACCACTCGACCACAGCGGCCGGTTTAAAGAGCTTATTTGACAACGACATTCCACGAAGCCAAACCCTTTATGGTGCCATTTATGTGAGTAAAGGCTGGAAAAATCCATGAAAGAATTTTATTTCTCACTGCGAAAGTTTGTGAGTCGGTCACGCATTGCTACGACGCCAGCAGGTCTTTGGCTGTCGACGGCAGCGCGTTTTACCAGCCGAGACGCGCGGGGGGAAGCCTGTAGGAGTAAAGCACTCGCCACGGAGTTCTAAAAACCGCGGCGAGACGCTGAAACGCGTTTAAAACACCGCCGGGACTCTGTTCCCACCCCCACTCCCTCCCTCGCTCCCCTCCTCCCTCTGCAGCCCCACCTCCGTTCTCTCCACGCCAGCGGCAGCCACGACAAAGGCTGCGCTGTTTCCCCCGGGTATACTCGCTCTCATTCCAGATGCATCTCCGTGGAATTAAATCACTTTCCTGCGAAACTCGGAGTGCTGGCTTTCCGTTGATGGAGATGCCAGATACGAGCTCCGGGCGGAGACGGAGGCGGCCGGAGCTGGCCCTAATCGATTGGATTAGTACTCAGCCCCAACTACCGCCCATTCTTTAATCTCCCTTCTGTTATAGTCGAGAGCCCAGATAAACGCAGCTCCCATGTTTTCTAGTATTTTCTCCTGGTACTACGGTGGGATTACATACATCTTCGTCGGATATGTTAAAACAAGACAGAGAGAGGACAAGAATAAGGAGAACAACAAGTGTTGACTGCCTTCGAGTCGTTCCAGTCCTTCCTAGTTTCATTGAGCAGAAATACAGGGTGTCCACGAAATACAGGGTGACAATTATTGAACTATGTGAAATAAAATCGCCATAATTTCTGAACGGTTTGCGTTAGGACGTTCAAACTGCACGGTTCGCCGCGGGTTACGATGGGACGTAATATGCGTATGCGCACGCACCTTGTTGTTGTCGTACGTTTGCAATTGGTGGATTTCTCAGTAAGCAAAATTGGTGCATTTGGGGGACTGAGAAACCGCGTTCGCGATAGGGAAGTCTCTTCAACGGGCGACTGTGTGATGAGCAGTATGCACTCAATGATCGTTGTGGACACTTCGATTCCAAGTCCAGGTGGGTGTGGCATTGGTGGAAATTGACTCCAAGTTCTAGGTTCTATGAAGTCGAATTGCGTGACTAATGCAGCAGCCAATAGGAGTGCAGCATTCTAGGGGTGGGGCGGGGGGGGGGGGTGCTAGGTGGCTAGGTAATGAATGAACACCGCGCTGATATTGGGAAAATGTGGAACTTCTCATTTGATAATTGAATATTGAAACTGTAAATTGATTTATTGAGTATAATTAAAATTGAAATGGAATTAAGTAGTTAGGTAATTGATAGGTTAGATGCGCGAGTTTAGTTAGCATATTTACAGAAGACTATGTACGGCGCGTGTATGGAGGTGGCGGCCGAGGGTGTGTGACGTAAGCGGTCGGACGGCCATGGGCCGGTGGCGCGGGGCGACAGGGAGCGAACGATCTTGTGTCATCAACCGACGTCGCGGTAGCCTCCTCTGGTGGCCGCGATGTGACCTAAGCCAGTTGGGCTTTGTAGTTCCTGGTGTATACATCGGGTGCAGCAATCTTGAATGACAGTGCTTGCGCCATGAACTGACGTCACGGTAGCGCCCTCTGCTGGCACTGATATGAACTAAGCCAGTTTCAGTCCAGATCCAGCGGCGAACACATCTGCTTGAAATTGGTTAAATAATAAAGACAAGTCCTTATTTCCCGCCAATTTTTAGGTGTGATGCATTATCATGTTGGAATTCGAACTTCGTGCCATTTTTCTGGGCGAGGGGGGGGGGGGGGGGGGCGGGTGGCACTTTCCCACCAAAATTCAAAATTCTCTCCAAAATCCGCCATCTTGATCGTCGTCATCTTGGATGACGTCATCGCTGCCATCTTGGATAACAGTATTTTGGGTTAAACCGCAGATTGTCCCAATACTAGTGTGTTCACAGTTCAAATTCTCTAAACATGAAACATTGCGAAACACTAACATTTCATAACACTTTGAATATTACCTCTGTAGTCCAGTCTCTCTTCAACAAAAATTAAAGTTAAGGTTTTTAACATGGCTGTCAATCAGCAACTGTTGTATAATACACAATTTTGAAAATGTATTATGCACACTCCCCGCCCTCTCCCCCCCCCCACGTCTCTCTCCCCCCCCCTCTCCCCCCCTCGTCTCTCTCTCTCTCTCTCTCTCTCTCTCTCTCCCTCCCTCCCTCCCTCCCTTCTCTCCCTCTCCCTCAGTCGCGAACACAAATATTTGTGACCTAAGCTCCGGTGTCACAAGGAACACCTTCTTCGGACAAAATTAAAACTAAAAGTTACAGCATAACGTACCAAAAAATACGAAAGCTGCGGTCATACCTGACAGCGTCAGATAGTCAGCATTAAAATAAAATGCAACAGAGGTGCTAGCCACTAGGGGCTGCCATGTGTCCTCTGCTACAGTCAATACAAAACTGTGGCCGTCAGTAATGGTTACGAAGCTCGGGTGGTAGATGATATCCTCAGAAAGGAGACTGGCAAGAAAGGTACTACACTTGGTTCTCTCATCAGCGTCCCAGAAGAATCGGAGAAAAAATTCTTCTCAACTCCATTTTTAGGTCCAATGTCATACAAGATTCAAAGGCTGCTTCGGATTAAATACCAATGTAATATTGCTTTATCTATAAGTAACAACTGAGAAAAAATGTCATCCATAATTTAAAGTCAACTACTAGCCCTCTGCAGACTTCTGGTGTCTACAAGATTTCATGTGACACTTGCGGTGCCTATTATATTGGTCAAACAGGACGTGCCTTTTCAATTCGCTGTAAAGAACATTTTCTGAGGAAAAACGGTTCGTGTGCCCCCAATTCTTCTTTTGCGGATCACCTGTTAATCACAGGGCACTCTCCTAAAGGGGTTGAGAAGTTGGAAATTTTGCATACGGAAACAAAAGGCCGTAAACTTGATATTTTGGAGGAGCTGGAAATTTTCAAGCATTTACTTTCGAATGACGGACTTTTTCTCAACGAGCAGGTGCAGCTGCGCGCGAGAAGTTATTTCAGTGGTATAAAGCCGCTGCTTGACGACATCTAACACTTTGATGTACCAACTACTTCTTTCAGATTCAGAGATGCCTTTTCTTTCTACTTTTTACGGCTCGTATACGTCAATTAAAAAAAAATTGGTTTTTATAACGTATCTATTATAGCAAGCAGTAATGTCATTTAATGGATTATTTCGTGTATGTCTTCTTTATGCATTTATTCTGGAATTTTTGTAGTACAGCCAGGCATTCATTAGTTGTATTTTATATCATGCAGTATCCCGCTATTGTAATTACTTCATGTACACCGTTCAGGTGTTTATTCATTTTTCTCTCTGCAGTTACGAAAGATGTTTACAAAATAGCTTGTTTTACCAATTAGCCATCAGATGGCGGTATTGTCTTGAAGTTGCCGTGGCGCACAAGTCACATGATGTTTCAGTTTTGTGCTGACTGTAGCAGAGGACACATGGCAGCCGCTAGTGGCTTGCACCTCTGTTGAATTTTATTTTAGTGCTGACTATCTGACGCTGTCAGATATGACCCCAGCTTTCGTATTTTTTGGTACGTTATGCTGTAACTTTTAGTTTAAATTTTGTCCTTGTGACACCGAAACCTACGTCACAAATTAATTGTGTTCGCGACTGAGGGCTGTGTTTTTCAAAATTTTGAAAAAATAAGCTGATAATTGTTCAATACACTGCCTCAGCGAATTCTCCGTATACTCGTATTTTGTGATGGCATCTGGTCTTTCTCATCCTTTGGCTGTCTCGATTCTTCTATTCTTCTATGTCGAACAACCGACAAATTTTGATGTCTTAAATCTTCCATTTTGCTATCTTCTTTGTTGTAACTTTCCCCTACTGCGGCTCCTCTTTTTCATTGGCAACCTCAAAACCTTTCTTCAAACTTGATTTTTTTCTGCAACTCTGCAATCCTAGCAAGAAACACGCGACCACAGAAATTACAAATATTGGAAGGTGGAGGACGTGGCTGGACCTGGAGGAGTTGACGTCTCTGGCGTTTGTCATTCTTCAGTCGTCGACGTTCCCGCTCAAAGTTCTTTACATATAAATTGCATAAAATCAGAGTTACATTATATTTTACGACACAGCTGCAGAATACATTAAATTTCATTTACACCTAAACACAAATAGATGTATTAATGACGTGCAAATTAAATATAGTTATCATTGCACATGCAGTTAACCGTTGAAATTGCGCTTTGTTGTTATGAGTCGGAGGAAATCTTCGTTACAGTACCTGGAATAAACTTTGCTCTTTGCTGTGAAGAGCAAACTGAAGGAGCGCGCGCGCGCGTGCACACACACACACACACACACACACACACACACACACACACACACATACACGAGAGACAGAGAGACAGAGAGAGAGAGAGAGAGAGAGAGAGACGAAGGGGGGGGGGGGGGAGAGAGAGGGGAGTTTGCATAATATATTTGTCGGTAAAAGTTAAGTGATGGACGCACCTTGCATTTCTCGTAAATTATGTTCGATATTCATACACAAAATGCAGCAAATTACTAGTCGTAAGACTATCCACTGTATAAGTTCTCTGAATTTACCTTGGAGGTATAATTTTTATGACGAGAAGTGCGTTAATTATGGCGGAAATGTAGATACCAGCATATACTACAGGTCAATGTGTTACCACGGCATTTATTTCGCATTCATATTCATTGGCTTTGCTAACTAGCAACATAATTATCACTTTCCATCTTCTAGTTTAACACATATCTCGAGCTACGTTACACATCATTGTGTCACCAGAACCAAGATCTCAGAGGGTCCACTATCGCACTCTTGTCCAGTTGTCCCTTGCCAACGTATTTTAGCCCTTCAGTGCCATCTCTTGAGTCAGACCAATGCAACAGTATCACAGGAAATGGACAATATGACACAGATGATGGAGGTAGCTGGCATCCTAAGTATTAAAATTTCATGCATGTTAATCTGAAAGCAAACTTTACTATAGCAGATTAATATGTATTAAAATGGTTGAAGTGCTTGTGTGTTTTGTTTTGTTAGTCTGATTTTTGTATCAATTATCATGAAATGCATTCAGTCACTTGACGTTTGATCTCATATTGACGGTTTACATGGCGTAATACACGGCCTAGGTCTGCGTCTGTACATACATATACAGGGTGTATCAAACATGGGTTCTAAGATGCGTAGCTTAAGAACTATAAGATATTCTTGATTTTCAATATTTTCAAACAAATCTGTTCTACTGCGAGCTCTTTGCTTTCGATATTTTGGGAAGTGGTATTATGGACCAAAACAAGAAAAAAGTCCAGTAAACATGTGCTCTAAAATGCATACCTTAAAAGTTATGAGCACTTGTTCATTAGAAGAGTTGTTCCAAAGTACCTACGATAAACAGGTGCTCATAGCTGTTAAGGTATGCACTTTACAGCACATGTTTACTGGACTTTTTTTTCTTGTTTTGATCCATACTACCGCTTCGCAAAATATGGAAAACAAAGAGCTTGCAGTAGAAGAGATTTGTTTCACAATATAGTGTTGTGTACGAGAATTATACAGGACATGTATTTAAGAAACATGCTGAGATTTCACCCAGTACAACATTTCATGCCTTACAGCGTTTATTTAGTTCACAGATCTTCATTTCACATTGCTAGCGGAACATATTTAACTTCTTATCTACTTTCAGTTTTCTGTTCTGTAAAGAGTTGTTGTTAATTGCATCCTATCACCTCTCCTCTCCCCCTTCGACCGTCTCACACGTACAGACACAGTTTTTCTTTCCTATTGCGCAAACCATCGTTTCAGGAAATATTTCACAAACACTGTATAGCACTCGTTAGTACATTGCAGTTTAAAACAAGAAAAGTTTTAGTCAATGATGCAACTATGAGCTATCAGATATTTTTATGGGGAGGGGAGTGGGGACGGAAGGTCTAACTTCCATGTAGTCTCTTTTCAATTTCATCACTATCAAGAAGTGGATATTCACTGCTTTTTATGTGTGTAAACACCAAACGGAGTGCACTAGTATAAACGACTGCTGCAAATGGCCGACGACACTGCTCAACAGTCCTACACATTTTGCACATATAATAGAGTTAATACATCACTGAAAAATGCGCCGGCTGAAGTGGCCGAGCGGTTCTGGGAGCTACAGTCTGGAACCGCGCGACCGCTACGGTCGCAGATTCGAATCCTGCTTCGGGCATGGATGTGTGTGATGTCCTTAGGTTAGTTATGTTTAAGTAGTTCTAAGTTCTAGGGGACTGATGACCTCAGGTGTTTAGTCCCATAGTGCTCAGAGCCTGAAAAATGCAACCAAAGCAGCAGAATATGCTAGATCAAACAAACAGCATCTAATTCTTCTTCTTTCACGTAATTTTTAGCAATAACAGTAATTCAACACAGCTATTACGAATACAAGATGCACAGAACACAATGCTGACTCCAGAGGTATTCCTACTCTACGTTCGGTTCGAAAGACTTTCTTGCTTACAGTTTATCGGTAATGTTGAGTTCAATAGACATCTCGTCTGCAGCATGCTGAAGCAGTACTGGCAGCGTGATGAAAGCTACTGTGCTAAGAAAAAAATTAGCAGCATAATTCGCATAAAATGTTTATTTAAGACAACCGGTTTCGACAGACCTTGCTGTCATCTTCAGGTCTATAACAAAGTGTATATACATGGAATAAGCCGCATAACATGAGTAAAGACGTAATATTTTAGAAAAACGTTTTAGCGTGGCATTACAAAAACCGGAAGTGAAACTGACCCTTAACATACTTTAAAAATCTTTTTGTTGTAAAACTTGTTCATTTTACGTTGAACCTCAAGTCACGTTGTCAAACGGATAAAAATCAGCACATTATTAAAAAATTGTCATAAGTATGATATTTAAAAATATAAAGCATCTTGTGCAAAGATGCTTGTTACATAACAACACATCACGTCGTAGCACATCTTTTTACATAAGTTGGACATAGTCTTAAGCAGTGAAAATCCACTTTGAACGGCGTATAACGTACAGCTGTCAGGTATAACTGCAAAGATAACATTTATATAGTGTGATACAGCCACTATATGGCACTTACATCGGAAACATGTAATTGACCGTAAATAATTATTCTCATATTTAAATTAACCACATCAGACCAGGCGCACATGGGGAGAGGTCACGATGCATCGCTAAGCAGGCACCAGCAAACCACAAAGCATATACAAATCCTCCCAAGTAGGCAATAACCTACTGCAGAGTAAACACCTTACTTTTGCTGTCATGCATGCAGCAATAAGAACGTGCAAATGGGATTGTGAGAATTAAAAATGCGTTTCAATTTATAAGTAAGGTACAGTTTTGTAAACGTTACTGTTCTTAAATATGAAAAGAGAGTTATTTACGGCGTGTTACATGTTTCCGGTGTAAGAGCTATCTAGTGGCTGTAACACGCTATAGAAATGTTATCTTTTCAATACTACCTGGCAGTTGTACCTTATACGCCATTTAAAGTGGATTTTCACTACTTAGACTATTTCCAACTTACGTAAGAAGATGCGCTACTTGGTAGTTTGTTTTGTGAAGTAATAGGCATCCTACCTATCACAAACCTTTTATAATGTGCTGATTTTTATCCACTTGACAACATGCATGAGGTTCAACGTAAAACGAACACGTTTTACAAAGAAAATATTTTTAAGACGTGTAAATCTACAGTTCCACGTCCGGATTTTGCAATAACAAACTAAAACTTTTGTCTCAAATATTACGTTTTGACTCATGATAGGAGACATATTCCATGTATATATACTTTGTTACAGATCTGAAGATGACAGCAAAGTCTGTCGAAACCGGTTGCCTTTAATGAATAAATATTTTATGCAACCTACACTGCTGGTTATTTTTTTAGCAAGTAAAACAGATCGCGCCTTCAGCACTTTCAAAATAAAAAAATTCGAAAGCTACTGTGATGAAACTTTATTCGGGTGTATCCAGGCAGCTTCAAACTGCACTTTTATGACTTCTCAGTATTTCTTGAATGAAGTCATCTTCTGCGTAGGCTGTTTTATTTCTGAAATAACCGGTTTATTTCATCATTTTTCCGGTAGCTAATTTCACCCCCTTGGGCATTATCAATCTGTCTACTGGCAAACAATACCACAAGTTAAGCAGCTTCAAGAAAAAAAGAACAAAAAATAAAATGAAAAGTATACGTATATAAAGATTTAAATACTCATTGCATCACAGTAAAGAAGTGTAAGCATATATAAAATGAGGAAGCAACATGTGGAGCCACCCTTAACAACAGTTTCACACAACCATAGTAATTATGAACACAATCTGTATGTTTAGAATATGTCACACCAAAAAGTTAAAATATAAATTTCATATTATCGTCATACTCGTATGATGTAGGTTACTATCTCAGTCGTCAAATCTGTGTCTAACAAGGGAGGAAAGTTGCTCATTGTCTATGAAGGTCACCAACTGTTTCACCTTCTGGTCTGAAGACGGTCTACTAAGACTCAAACAGATCACCAGTATTGAAATAAAAGTTATTTGCGATAACGACTAATTATTTTCATTAAAATAAGATACAAATTTCTGCTGCTGTTAACCTGCTTTCAGAAATTATTTTATAGAAACCGTAAATACATTGGAGACATGTGAAGCTTTAAATGAGGATCCTACTTTTCATCAAGCCTCTCGAACCATGTTCCAGCGTTCCTCCTGATGTACGTCAACGTAGGTGATGATGTAACTGAACCTCAGTGTTTAGCAAGTTCTTTGAATCCATCCTCCCCCGTTGCTCCCATGAACATCTGAACCAACACCAACTACTATCTGTTCACCAGCGTAGCTTTTGTCTCAACTTCACCTCTGATAATCATCTCCTGTACCTCACTCATCTACCCCGCCACCCAAGCAACGAAAAACCCTCTATTTTTGTCTCCGTCGACCTGGAGAAAGCCTATGGCCGTGTATAGCATTCAGGTCTCCTTTTCAAACTCCAGACTTACTCAGTTCCAGCTAACAATGTCCACCTTATTGAAAATTCCTCTCGAATCATTGTATTATTTAATTTGTTGTGGTGTTTTATGTTGTGCTGGAATGTCACTTGGACGAGATTTTGGTTTCAAGTGACGTACAGTTAACTAAACTCGTTTGCGTAATATGTTTAGTGACAAAATGTCAGTAAAGCGCTGGTAACACTATTTAAATGCAAGTTCTTGAGTCTGTAAAGAATCACCGTGTGACTGCAGGTTTGTTCGCCACGTTTCAGCGTTCCTCCAGATGTACGTCAACGTAGGTGATGATGTAACTGTAGAAGAATAATCAATTTAGAGTCTCACCTATTAATCAGCTGTGATGAGCTCTTTTACTTGTTTCTGGTATAATATATCTATAGAGCTGTAGTGATTTCAAGATAATCTTAACGAGAGCACGAGACCGAAGAACATTAGTCAGTATAACTAACATTCCAGATAACAACAAATATTTTACATGAATCAGCGGTAATATTGTTGTTCATGTCTTTCTGCAAGATTATAGCGTGTTTGATACCAATATACATCGCAAAACGTCATTTCACTAATAAAATTGTAGATATAAAATTGTGACTTTACACTCGCCAAGTCTTCGTCACTATTAAGAATACTAATTCTCGTACTTTCGCTTCCACTGCAGACATACCTCAAGGCTCTGCCCTCTCTCCCCTTCTTTACAGTGCCGACATGCCCAAACCAACTCCACTAGTCCACCTCTTTCAGTACGCTGGTGCTTTCTTTGTTCTCTATCCTGTACTCCAGAAATACCGACGATCCCTCCAAATCCATTCCAGTCAATGTACCTCCTGCCCACCATTGGCTCCTGTAGATCAACCGCACCAAAACCCAGGCATTATTATAGGACACTCCACCCGCAACAATCGCCTCCACGATTTCCACCTCACCAATTAACAACCGTCCTACCCAGTTAACTAATGTGCTACAGCCGGCCGAAATGGCCGAGCGGTTCGAGGCGCTACAGTGTGGAACCGCGCGACCGCTACGGTTGCAGGTTTGAATACTGCCTCGGTCATGGATGTGTGTGTTTAAGTAGTTCTAAGTTCTAGGGGACTGATGACGTCAGCAGTTAAGTCCCATAGTGCTCAGAGCCATTTAATGTGCTACAGTGTTTTGGAATAATCCAAGATCGGCAGTTAGGATGTAAATCTCGCCTACTAACCATCCAGCAGGCTGCCGACAATGGACTGCAATTATTAGTACAACTCACTGGCAAAACTCTAGGACGACAGCCCTGCACATACTCCATACCTACAAATCCTTGTTACGATTCATCCTCTCCATTGCGAATGTTGCAAGTAATTCCACTCCACTTCTATCAGTCCCTCCAAATCCTTAAACGTTATGCACTGTGCCTCACTTCTGCATTCATTTACCTTCCCCCCACATGGATCCTTGTGCAAATTAAGTCCAAAAAGGGGGTTGACTTCCAAAAGTTACTGTAATTTTGGAAATTAATCACTCAAGCAAGTCTCCCACACGGATAATCTGAACTCGCTCCGATTTCTGAATGGAGATCTTGCCGTGATGAAAAAAAACATCAGAATTTTGGGTCTTTTTAAATTCCTTCAGAACTTGGCGTTTAATCTAAAAAGGCAAAGTTACCAAATGTATAGAGCCTTAAATTCTGTATCGATCGAGTAGCAGAGCTTGGCTATTTGATCAATTTTTCCTACAGAAAAGACGATAACTTTTCACACCTTTCTTTTATCGCAGCATCTGAACAACTGAACATGGTCAGTTTGACGGAAAATTCTATGGGAGAAAAGTTACAAAGATAAAAAAAATAGCTGGTAAGTAAATAGCGTCTTTATTCATTTAAATGTGAATCACATAATTAACGACCAACACCAACCTTCTACTTTCCATTCAATTAATTTTTCCAATATTCACTTTCTTATTTTTTCTATTGTTTCATACTGTCTAACCTATGCATTATCGTGTTTACAGTTTTGAAAACTGTGAAATAATCATAATAATGTTACATAAAGGCCAAGAATTGGTTTACTAGGGTATTAGTAAAAATAAATATGTTAGGTTTATTATTGTTTTATTAAGAACAAAGAAACACGATTCAATAACAGTAAATTGAATAAGATTTGATTTTAGGAAATTGTATCCCAGTAATACAATTACAATATGTAGCTTCACTTCGAGTAAAAGCCGGCCGCGGTGGTCTAGCGGTTCAGGCGCTCAGTCCGGAACCGCGCGACTGCTACGGTCGCAGGTTCGAATCCTGCCTCGGGCATGGCTGTGTGTGATGTCCTTAGGTTAGTTAGGTTTAAGTAGTTCTAAGTTCTAGGGGACTGATGACCACAGATGTTAAGTCCCATAGTGCTCAGAACCATTTGAACCATTTTTTTTTTTTTCGAGTAAAAGATTAATGTTTGGCTTTATACTATCCGTTTTCTTAATCGTACAGCACTACCCCTTTGTACGCTTAGAGGATGAGGGTCCAAATATTAATACGCCTAAATCGTCCCATTCTTCCGTATTCATATCCTGGTTGGGATCGCTCTTCCCTCCTCCAAAACGTCATTACCTATGTCACACTCCTCAATAATAGACATGTCAGTTGGAACATTGTTGCAGGGTTGGCCTTCGCATTGTTTTCAAACGGTGGTACACTTAATGTCGTTTTCAAAAATGGTTCAAATGGCTCTGAGCACTATGGGACTTAACATCTATGGTCATCAGTCCCCTAGAACTTAGAACTACTTAAACCTAACTAACCTAAGGAAACCACACACATCCATGCCCGAGGCACGATTCGAACCTGCGACCGTAGCAGTCGCGCGGCTCCGGACTGAGCGCCTCGAACCGCTAGACCACCGCGGCCGGCAATGTCGTTTTCCCTGCAGGAACAACGGCCAAGCACCCTGTCCCGTAAATGCAGTAAATGGTTTTCAACAGTCCTGCGTTTGCAGCCACTTTAGTACTTATAATTGACAAGATGTTGAATTCTGAAGCCTACGCACCGGTCGCAATGAATCTAGTTGGTTGTTTTTCCAAGCTTTCACCTGCAGATACCTACTCAGGGAACGTTGCCAAGCAGCTGCTTCTGTAAGAGGCAAAGAGGCGAAGTTGAATGATATCGTTTTTCAAAGATTCAGTAGCGAAGCACATTTAATGGGTTTGTTGCATTTTCGCGCTGTTATGAACTTAGTCTCATCCGTCTCATCAGGAAAAGCACTGAAATTGCTGAATATCTCTGCTGCTTTCTGTAGATTGTTTTTCGTCTCCATTGCTTCGAGGATTGCCGGTTTTCGTTTGCCGAAAATTGACGAAATCGTGTCGCAGCGTGTAAGAACAGAGAGTTGTCTTTCAATACTCGAGACGACCTCAAATTTAGGAATTTCTTTCAAAAATTCTGTCTTGATCACACCACGTATGCTTCAAGAACATAGGTGACTGGTTTCGGTCATATCACATGACCACCATTAGACCTGTAATTTAATTTAAATTAGAAAGTAATAGAAACCTTACTAGATTGACAATAAAATATAACAAAATGCTTATAAGGATAAAATACAATAATACTTGTTATATCCATGGCAACCTTCGAAGATGGTAGGTGGATCACTCTTCTCAGCCGCTGTGATGTCAACTGGTGCCAGCAAGTGACGGGCATACGCTTAAATACGAAGATGCTCAGCCTACCTCTTCTCCCTTTACCTCACGTCAACCAATCAGTGTAAAACAGGTTCACATAATCGTCAAAACGTAAAAAAAACAAAGTACAATGACATGAAAAAAGTTATGTATAAAATATTTCCATACAACCATGGAACTACTTAAATATTGTATAAAATGTCAATGAAAAGTTTTAAAAATAACTGTACGGACGATATAGACTCAGTGTGCCCTATATGGGCTAAGGTGGTACTACCACAATGGTTTCAAAGTCAACGATGTTGTGAAGGTCTTTAGCATCGTGGCATCATATCTATATGCGAGTTGTGACTTGACTGCAAGTATACACCTATGCTAGATTCAGTCTGTCTGTCTTATACTAACATTATTTGGCATTGGAGATATATGTAATAATGGAATGATCAGCTGCAGAGTGGTATGATATTACATACATTTTTTTTAAATGTTATAAAACTGATTTATTAAAAATTGGAGTTATATTTCGTAATATTTCTAGTTGGAAGTTTAAGATTGTGATATAAATATTTATGTACTGTTCTAAGGTACATTTCTGCCATGGATATAACTGGGTCCTATGATTTTCTGAACAAAAGAGTACGTACGTGTTTATAGAATTTCGTCAAAGAAATCATAAAACCTATGTTCTTCAAGCATACGTGGTGTGATCAAGACTGAATTTTTGAAACAAAAAATTTTAAAAAATTTTTGAACACTGTTCCAAAAATGTTAATTAAAATTGTTCAAATGTAGGAGGTTGTAGACTGCACCGCCTTGTCTGCTTTTGTCTGCCTTCACCAGAAAAAATGCGGGGCTGAAGCGTTCAGAATCACATGAAGGTCGGTGTCCTCTCTATCTACAACAACGCAGTCAGTTCGCCGAGTAACGCAAACAGCAGCAGCTACCAGCAGAGCACCGGCGTCCCCAGTGGCTTGTTGAACACCGAAATTGTGACTCTAGAGTTGTTCTGTCCGTAAAGTAATGAGGCGCTGTTTATTTTGTTCGTTCGCCAGAAACAAATCGTTTTCCATGGTTACTAATGTTGTTTCCTCAAACGCGCCACTAGGAGCTGTTACTTTGGTGGCTTTGCTCAACTGCTTTCGTGCTCCTGTCACTTGTCACATCAGGGTGTTGTAACATTATGTGATTGCCTTATCATGTTAAATCATTCACTAATCGAGCAGTCGCTCGGCAACAGCTACAGTTAGCAAATAATGTTGCGAGAATGTAAAAGGTGAACGACCTGTGACATAACTTGTTTATTGTCGAAGCGCCGTCAGAGATGCTGTGAGTTATTGACTTTGAAAACCGCGACGCGAAAAACGGACAGAAGAAGAACACTTTTACAGATTTTTTTTTTTTGATGTACGAGATATTCTCGATGAACAGTTACTCATTCTTCTCTTGTCTCCTCTAACTTGTGTCGGACGCGCATGTCTTGCCGCCGTATTATTATTGTTAAAATTAATATTGTTCTAGTGTAAAGTAAATGTGTAATACTAAAAGTGCCTAGCAGTAGATTTATTGTGCGACGTGTATGTGAAAACGTCAAAGGAATTGCTTTTATTCCGAGAAGTGCCAGTCAAAACGGCATCCATGTTAAATCCTTCATTGCAGCGTAAGTTCGTCTATTAATTGCCATAAATTCAGAGTTAAATGGAACTGGTGTATGGACTATTCATTTACTATAGAATCTATGTCTCACTTCTTCATGAAATTATTTAATTTTCTATATGTTTCTGCCAAATAGAGAGTTCACAGTCACGAATTATTTCGTCGAGTTCGGACGGAAGTTGCATGCGGCGAAATATTTTCTCCGCGCCATATTCCACTGGTAAATGCATGATAAACTACGGTCCCTTAGGAAATTCATGTTGAGCTATTCAAAATAATTATATTTTGAATAGGCATTTACTCTCCTCTGCAATGCAACTTCCGACTGATCAGACGATCCAACAAGAAACAGCAGCACACGGTCGGCGTTCGCAAATATGTTTCCACCGCTGATTATAGCTGTATGTTACAGCAAAAAAGTAACATATTGTTATAATTAGCGACTACGAACGGGGACATTTATAACTGTATGTTTATGTATACACATTACGTAAACATATCGTTATAGTGTCCATCAACACAATCGTGACCTTCCTGTCGTAACAACGCTTGATGTAATCTACATACTATTTAATTGCAGAAGAAAATAATTATTTTGCATTCAATGCCACTCTACGCGAGAGAAATCCTCCATCTATAACCAATTCCCACCTTTCGAAGTCAGTTGTATCTTCGAAGGCGTCAAACAACTTGTAAAACACAGTTTTTTGTGCTTTTCGCAGAGCTGTGTCGTCAGACATAGATACATGACATGGGCCAGCTTGTAGTTAAACAGTCCTGAAGCTCTTCATTGGACCTTTGTGGAACGCAAATCTGTGAAAAATCGTTTCACCGTTATTAGGGATGTACTTGTATCGCATTGTGGTTTTAGATGTCATACACGTTAGAGATAGGAACTATGTCTTCTTTTAAATTTCACAGTCTACTGCCTTACAGCACTTCTCCCACAAAATTTCGTGTCACATTGGACAATTCTGAGAAGCTGCACGTTTCAGAGCGACTAAAGGACCTTTTTCGAAAAATGTGAAAATAGCTGTTCTCTGACGTGGCTTCAGTAGAGGAAAATTTCATCAAACAGCGTCTCCGTAGTTGCATAATTTATTGGTAACTTTGGGTGTTTCGATCATACGCTTAGATGGAAAAAAGACGGAAAAGTCCGAAATTTTGGTGGTTTTCTTTTCATCAAGACATGCTCGACACAGGAATCCAGGTAGACTCAAATTAATCATACCAGAGGCCTACTTCAGAGATTAAAACAGTTTACAGAACTCCAATTATTTTTTGAAGGTAGGACTCTTAATTTTGTTGGCCTAACATTGTCTCCTAACAAAATTTCACGCGTCTCACTCTGTCGGGCAATGAAAGCCTTTCTGACATTACACACGGTAGCAACCCCACACAGCTCACACCACTGGGGCTCTCTTTCTTCTCCCTCCTCAGTTTTCCCTTCTCTATTTCCACTTACCTTCCAATTTTCTCTACTCAATTTCTCCTTCGCGTGACAGTCCCATCACCCCTAGCTAACCCTATGTTTCTGTCTCTCTAACACTCACTTCCTCTCCATCGATACAATCTATCAGTCATCCAGACTTCTTCCCACACCCTGCTTCCCTACTAAACGCTATATCTTTTTCTCTCCAAGAACACACCATTTTTTCGATGGCAACTCTCGCAACATTTTTAAGGTGACAGTTCCCTTCATGGTGCTTTAAATGTATTCTTTTTTTTACGTTCTATACTATCTGTGACATGGAGGTCCACTATAAAAATAAGATAACGATATCCCCTCTCCAAGAACAAGGGAAAGAACCAGTTACAAATCGTTCAATGCTGTATAGAAATCGTCTAAGAGGAGTCTGTTTTTCAACTTTGTTCTTACGTTTGGTATCTTTTATAGGTATTTATTTAAGTGGTTATAAATCTCGATTTCTTCGAAAATACTAATGAGACATCTCTTATCCCCTTTTGCATCATCATTATCTATAGCATACAGACACAAATAAATACACAGAATAGCAAATGTACTGAAGAAACAAAGATTACAGATGGCTTACGGAACAGGAAAAAAACACTCCAGTCACATTTACGAACAATAAGGGGCAAACCGGATAAATACCAAGGAGCGGGTACATCACATTTACAATATGAAGAACGTGAATCAGTATATCTGGGAGTGACAAATAGAAATTCCAGAAGTTGATAACAGGAACGTGTAAGAAACTGGAAGTATGAAAACAACCATTCTATCTTTGCTGAATACCTGAAACAACATGGACATGAACCATACAACATGGAACAGGATATGGAAGTTACTAGAGTGAACAATCGCAACAAAAAACTCCTGACATTCCAGGAAAACTTTCATGAACGAAGAGAAAGAAAGAAATTAATGACTAAATCAGTATAAGCAATAAATCACTGGTCATGTCAGTCACGAAATCAACAACAAACAGAAATATAAAACATACCCATAATAATCAGTTAATACTCTGTGTGTCTCTCTCTCTCTCTCTCTCTCTCTCTCTCTCTCTCTCTCTCTCTCTCTCTCTCTCTCTCTCACACACACACACACACACACACACACACACACACACAAAGAGTAACACATTCACGCAGAAAAAAATACAGAAACACATACAAGACATATGAACAGATATCACACCACACATACGCAACACATACAAAAGACAAAAGATGAACGTGCAGCAATATTTGTTAACGCTACACACTGTAAAGACACAAACGTACAGCGCAAAGCGAAAAGTGTAAGTGAAGTGTTGTGATAAATGCGGGGGGAAATCACTGAAAATCGGCCATTTAGAGTATGGAGTCCGAATAAACACACTCCAGGAAGACAAACATGGATTAACAACATAGTAGTTATGCTGAAAAAGTGTTTCTAGCTTGAGAAACAGAAAATAACATGAGAAAACGTAACATAGTAATATACTTTTAACTACTACATAACAGAATATATATATGTGTTCATGTCTGAGGATTCTGGTGGGCAGCGGAAGTGTTTAAACTCATAAGTATGTTCCTGGAGCCACTCTGTAGCAATTCTGGACATGTGGGGTGTAGCATTGTCCTGCTGGGATTGCTCAAGAACGCCGGAATGCAGAATGGACTTGAATGGATGCAGATGTTCAGACAGGGTGCTTACGTAAATGTCACCTGTCAGAGTCGTATCTAGAAGTATCAGGGGTCCTATAGCACTCCAACTGCACACGCCCTAGAACCATTGCAGAGCCTCCCCCAGCTTGAACAGTCCGCTGCTGAAATGCAGGGTCCATGGATTCATGAGGTTGTTTCCATATCTGTATACGTCCACCCGCTCGATACAATTCGAAACGAGACTCGTCCGACCAGGCAACATGTTTCCTGTCATCAACAGTCCAATGTCATTGTTGATGAGTCAAAGAGAAGCGTACAGTTTTGTGTCATGCAGTCATCAAGGGTACACGAAGGGGGTTTCGACTCCGAAAGCCCATGTCGATGATGTTTCGTTGAATGGTTCACACGCTGAAGCTGTTGATGGCCCAGCATTCAAATCCTCAACCATTTGCGGAAGAGTTGCACTTCTGTCACGTTGAACGATTCTCTTCGGTCGTCGTTGGTCTCGTTCTTGCAACATCTTTTTCCGACCGCAGCAATATCGGAGGTTTGCTGTTTTAGCGGATTCCTGAAATTCACGGTACACTCGTGGTATGGTAGTACGGGAAAATCCCCAGTTCACCGCTGCCTCGGAAATTGCTCGTGCGCCGACAATTACAACACGTTAAAACTCACTTCAGTCTAATGTAGCTGCAGTAACCGGTCTAACAACCGACCCAGGCATTTTTTGTCTTATAAAGGCGTTGCCGACCACATTGCTGTCTGTTCACGTATCTCTGCATTTGAATACGTATGCCTATGCCAGTTTCTTTGCCGGTTGAGTGCATATAAAAACAAACATTTATTATAGGTCACTGAAGATGGTTCGTAAATAAAACAAGCTAAATGTTTATGGCAAAAACAGAACTACCTATCATTTAGTTGCAAAGACGGAGCATACTTCCATGAAATTTGAAGCAGCTGAAAACGACAGAAAACGGAAACAAAGTGACGATTGTCTATAGCGACGTGGCTCTCACTAGGCGGTCGGACAGATAGTAAGCTGTTGTGGAGAGCCCATGTTCAGGATCTTGTTCAGGAACTAAATACTGCTTTATTTACCATTACAACAGTATCTGAAATAAGTGACAGTTCAACACGAAAAGTAGTCTACTTCGCATATTTTCATACGCTTATGTCATATGATATTATTTTTTGAGGTAATTCTTCTGATTCAAAAATGGTATTTTTGGCTCAAAAACGGGCTGTTCGAGCTATATGTGGTGTAAGTTCGAGAACCTCTTGTCGACCCCTATTCAATAGTCTGGGAATTCTGACATTGCCCTCACAGTATGTATTTTCTTTAATGTCGTTAGCAATATTAGCTTATCCCCAAGAGTTTGCAGCTTTCACTCAGCTAATAATAGGCAGAAATCAAATCTGCATGTGGAACCCACTTCCTTGACTCTTGTGCAGAAAGGAGTGCACTATTCAGCTGCATCCATTTTCAATAAGCTACTATAAGAACTATAAAATCTTAGCAGTAGCCCAAACGCTTGTAAGTCTAAACTGAAGAGTTTCCTCATGGCTCACTCCTATTCTGTCGAGGAGCTCCTGGAAGAGCTGAAAAATTAAGCAAATTCAAGTGTTATATTCTTGATTTTCTTTATTACGAATTGTCGTCTGAATACGTTTCTTGTGTTTATTTTATCTGTTTCTTCTATAGTTTTATAATTTCATGTATTGACTCGTTCCATGACCATGGAGACTTTCCTTAATTTCGTCCCACGGAACAATAAATAAATAAATAAATAAAAAATGCAGGTGAAAGTTAAATGACGCAGCATTGCTGTCGTAGGAAGAGGATTTCCCTGAACCTCGTGTTAAATGAACTGCCCATCTGTCCAGTGTAGGAAGTGTCACATTCGCCACAGTTAATGTTGTGTACTCGATGGCACTGTCGAGTACGCAAAAGCACGAGACGCCCACGTGAGCGCACCAGCAGGCAACGCACATCGCCGAAGGCGGCCCACCTGCGGGGTGGCTCTGCGGCGACACACACCCCACTTACCGCGGGTCGGCGTCAGCACAACACCTGTTGCTGGCGATCACACCACTCTTGCTCGCCCGTTACGTGGCCTTCCGCAACTGAAACCGCTACGGGCCGCCGCGGCAGCAAACAGGACCTCGTCAATGTGCGTGCACTTCTAGACTGGTAACCACCGTACAGTTTGCAGCTGTGATCGATATTTAACGTAACTATTAAAATAACGCTGTCACTGAGTCGTATCTATCAAGAAAATGAAACGTTCGACGCTGCACACCATAGAATTTGCAACATCATGTAGAATTCATCAACGGAAAAGAGAGTTTTCACGATTCACATCGTACTTGGATAGCAACGAGTAAACTATTCGGAATTTTACTCACTATAAACCTCTTTAACTGAAGAATTACACTACTGGCCATTAAAATTGCTACACCAAGAAGAAATGCAGATGATAAACGTGTATTCATTGGACAAATATATTATTCTAGAACTGACATGTGATTACATTCTCACGCAATTAGGGTGCATAGATCCTGAGAAATCAGTACCCAGAACAACCACCTCTCGCCGTAATAACGGCCTTGATACGCCTGGGCATTGAGTCAGAGCTTGGATGGCGTGTACAGGTACGGCTGCCCATGCAGCTTGAATACGGTACCACAGTTCATCAAGAGTAGTGACTGGCGTATTGTGACGAGCCAGTTGCTCGGCCACCATTGACCAGACGTATTCAATTGGTGAGAGATCTGGAGAATGGGCTGGCCAGGGCAGCAGTCGACCATTTTCTGTATCCAGAAAGGCCCGTACAGGACCTGCAACATGCGGTCGTGCATTATCCTGCTGAAATGTAGGGTTTCGCAGGGATCGAATGAAGAGTGGAGCCACGGGTAATAACACATCTGAAATGTAACGGCCACTGTTCAAAGAGCCGTCAATGCGAACAAGAGGTGCCCGAGACGTGTAACCAATGGCACCCCATACCATCACAGCGGGTAATACGCCACTATGGCGATGACGAATACACGCTTCCAATGTGCGTTCACCGCGATGTCGCCAAACACGGATGCGACCATCATGATGCTGTAAACAGAACCTGGATTCATCCGAAAAAATGACGGTGTTCGTCGTTGAGAACACCATCGCAGGCACTCCTGTCTGTGATGCAGCGTCAAGGGTAACCGTAGCTGATAGTCCATGCTTCTGCAAACGTCGTCGAACTGTTCTTGCAGATGGTTGTTGCCGTGCAAACGTCCCCATCAGTCGACTCAGCGATCGAGACGTGGCTGCACAATCCGTTACAGCCGTGCGGATAAGATGCCTGTCATCTCGACTGCTAGTGATAAGAGGCCATTGGGATCCAGCACGGCGTTCCGTATTATCCTCCTGAACCCACCGATTCCATATTTTGCTGACAGTCATTGGATCTCGGCCAACGCGAGCAGCAATGTCGCGATACGATAAACCGCAATCGCGACAGGCTACAATCCGACCTTTACCAAAGTCTAAAACGTGATGGTACACATTTCTCCTTCTTACACAAGGCATCGCAACAACGGTTCACCAGGCAACGCCGGTCAACTGCTATCTGTGTATGAGAAATCGGTTGGAAACGTTCCTCATGTCAGCACGTTGTAAGTGTCGCCACCGACGCCAACCTTGTGTGAATGCTCTGAAAAGCTAATCATTTGTATATCACAGCATCTTCTTCCTGTAGGTTAAATTTCGCGTCTGTAGCACGCCATCTTCGTGGTTTAGCAATTTTAATGGACAGTAGTGTAACAATATCCTCCAAACAGCTGTAGTATATCATTTTAATTTTTTATTTGTTGAACCTCATCTGATTATAGTCATCAGGCCCTCTTTTGCATCGTACTAGGATTCCACATATACATTTCCTTTTTTAAATCATAGTTTCCCAGGAAATAACAGTGTCAATTGACATCAAATATTGAAATGATTTAAGTGACTATAGTGACAATGAGGGCTAGTAGAAATTCTTGGGTAACAGAAGAAATATTGAATTTAATTGATGAAAGGAGAAAATATAAAAATTCAGTAAATGAAGCAGGCAAAAAGGAATACAAACGTCTCAAAAATGAGATCGACAGGAAGTGCAAAATGGCTAAGCAGGGATGGCTAGAGGACAAATGTACGGATGTAGAGGCCTATCTCACTAGGGGTAAGATAGATACTACCTACAGGAAAATTAAAGAGACCTTTGGAGATAAGAGAACGACTTGTATGAATATCAAGAGCTCAGATGGAAACCCAGTTCTAAGCAAAGAAGGGAAGGCAGAAAGGTGGAAGGAGTATATAGAGGGTCTATACAAGGGCAATGTACTTGAGGACAATATTATGGAAATGGAAGAGGATGTAGATGAAGATGAAATGGGAGATATGATACTGCGTGAAGAGTTTGACAGAGCACTGAAAGACCTGAGTCGAAACAAGGCCCCCAGAGTAGACAACATTCCATTGGAACTACTGACGGCCTTGGGAGAGCCAGTCCTGACAAAACTCTACCATCTGGTGAGCAAGATGTATGAAACAGGCGAAATACCCTCAGACTTCAAGAAGAATATAATAATTCCAATCCCAAAGAAAGCAGATGTTGACAGATGTGAAAATTACCGAACTATCAGTTTAATAAGTCACAGCTGCAAAATACTAACACGAATTCTTTACAGACGAATGGAAAAACTAGTAGAAGCCAACCTCAGGGAAGATCAGTTTGGATTCCGTAGAAACACTGCAACACGTGAGGCAATACTGACGTTACGACTTATCTTAGACGAAAGAATAAGAAAAGGCAAACCTACGTTTCTAGCATTTGTAGACTTAGAGAAAGCTTTTGACAATGTTGACTGGAATACTCTCTTTCAAATTCTAAAGGTGGCAGGGGTAAAATACAGGGAGCGAAAGGCTATTTACAATTTGTACAGAAACCAGATGGCAGTTATAAGAGTCGAGGGACATGAAAGGGAAGCTTGTTCAATCTGTATATTGAGCAAGCAGTAAAGGAAACAAAAGAAAAATTCGGAGTAGGTATTAAAATTCATGGAGAAGAAATAAAAACTTTGAGGTTCGCCGATGACATTGTAATTCTGTCAGAGACAGTAAAGGACTTGGAAGGGCAGTTGAATGGAATGGACAGTGTCTTGAAAGGAGGATATAAGATGAACATCAACAAAAGGAAAACAAGGATAATGGAATGTAGTCTAATTAAGTCGGGTGATGCTGAGGGAATTAGATTAGGAAATGAGGCACTTAAAGTAGTAAAGGAGTTTTGCTATTTGGGGAGCAAAATAACTGATGATGGTCGAAGTAGAGAGGATATAAAATGTCGGCTGGCAATGGCAAGGAAAGCGTTTCTGAAGAAGAGAAATTTGTTAACATCCAGTATTGATTTAAGTGTCAGGAAGTCATTTCTGAAAGTATTTGTATGGAGTGTAGGACAATAAATAGTTTGGACAAGAAGAGAATAGAAGCTTTCGAAATGTGGTGCTACAGAAGATTGCTGAAGATTAGATGGGTAGATCACATAACTAATGAGGAAGTATTGAATAGGATTGGGGAGAAGAGAAGTTTGTGGCACAACTTGACCAGAAGAAGGGATCGGTTGGTAGGACATGTTCTGAGGCATCAAGGGATCACCAATTTAGTATTGGAGGGCAGCGTGGAGGGTAAAAATCGTAGAGGGAGACCAAGAGATGAATACGCTAAGCAGATTCAGAAGGATGTAGGTTGCAGTAGGTACTGGGAGATGAAAAAGCTTGCACAGGTTAGAGTAGCATGGAGAGCTGCATCAAACCAGTCTCAGGACTGAAGACCACAACAACAACAACAGTGACAATGTGGGTATATAATACTGACTATGAACTAATAAAGTTCATACTGGTAGTATGTGTACTACTCCTGCTGCCGCTAATACTGGTAACAGTGATAATAATAATTGTCGCAGATATGAAAAGAATTTATAGGTGTTCAAAACATATGTCTTTCGATATAGCGAGATTTGAGGAAAGGAAATTTAAGGAGACTGCACCAGCAGAGAATACTGGAAAATGAGGAAAATCTGGTTGCAAAGAAGGATGTTCAAGAGTTAAATATGTATACAGGAGCAGTTAAAATCGTTATTTATGCTTTAGTAGCTGTGTCTTTAACTATCTTCTTAAGTTATAAATGTTGTTCAGTTCTCTAATATAATGCGGTAGCTTATCTGAGATCTTCACGGTGTTGTCTTACTGGTAAAACATCGTTAGAAGTGACCGAGGGTGTGGTGACTGTAGGTCGTATGTCACAGTGTCCATACAGAGGAAAACCGATAGAGGTGACAATGCTGAAAGTTGATGTAATCAGACATTGATTGTAAAAGGGGGTGATGTTCCTACTGCACATCGGACATTGCTGAAGACATTTCGATACAGCAGTTGGACCCATCGGACGTAGCCTTTAGGAACATAGTGAGATCGTAATGCATGCCAAATAAGCTGATGTGGGACACGGTCGAAGGCCTTTTCCAGATATAGGAACGACATTTGAATATCTTTCTTCTTCTTAAGGTGTGTCCGCAGCTCGTGGTCGTGCGGTAGCGTTCTCGCTTCCCGCGCCCGGGTTCCCGGGTTCGATTCCCGGCGGGGTCAGGGATTTTCTCTGCCTCGACTGGGTGTTGTGTGATGTCCTTAGGTGAGTTAGGTTTAAGTAGTTGTAAGTTCTAGGGGACTGATGACCATAGATGTTAAGTCCCATAGTGCTCAGAGCCATTTTTTTCTTAAGGTGTTTGGCAGTAAGTAACCGACTTTCATGAATGGTACCTGTGGTTCCATTTCCTTTGATAAAACCGCTTCACCCCAAGGTGATAGAAACAATTGGGCGGAGCCTGGACTAAACGCGCTCAAAGATCTTCATGGTATGACAAAGCAGTCGAGTAAGTCAGCAATGCACGCAGCAAATAATTTAGGATGTAGAATGCAAATGCTACTCTGAGATGCAGAATAATATATCCGCCGTCCGTGGCGGCAGTCTGGTTTCTGTTTGCAAGAGATAAAAGGCACACCCAGCGACAGTATGATGGCCATTCGCAACAAATCCCAAAAAACACAACACGGAACACTCACTATAAAACACGCACTGTAGAACACTCACTGTAGAACACTGCACGAAAGTGGCAGCACAAAGACGACACTCTCGAGCCAAAGGCAGATGGGGGAGGGGGGGGGGACCTGCAGGAGGGGGAAAAAATAAGGAGGGAGGAGAGGAAAAAACGAAAAGGGGGGGAACCAAGGAGGGAGAGGACTAATAAAGGGGGAGAAGGGCAGACGCGAGAGGGAATGAGAGGAGGCAGAGGAGAGAAATGGAAAAGGACGTGGGGGAGAGAAGGGGGCAGAGAGAGGGGAGGTGAGGAAGAAAGAGGATGGAAGGGGGGGAGAGGGAGCCTGGGAAAAGGACAGAGGAAAGGAGGGGGAGTGAGGATCAGAGTTGATAGGAGGGGTAAATGGAGGGAGAGAGGGCATCATCCGGGAGGGGGAGTTGATGGAAGCCACCTTGGGAAAGGAGGTGAAGGGTGTAGAGATGGAGGGTAGGGGGGACACAACGGTGAAGACGTGGCAGGGGGCGGGGATCGGAGAGGAGAGGAGCAACCAGGGTGTGAGGGGGGTTCAAGACGGTGGGAGGTGTAGAGGATGCGGATATGTTCGAGGAATAGGAGCAGATGGGGGTGTCGCCAGGCTCCTGCATGGATATGGCCGGCTCTATTTGCAGTCGCGTGTCGAGCGGAAGGAAAGAGGTCTGCGGCTGTAGCGACCTCTTGCGGCGCCGTGGAAGCCTCCTGGTGGTCTCTGGGAAGCGTCTGCCTTTCCGGGACGACCGGCCAGGCTGACCCCTGCTCGGTCCGGGGCCCGCTGTACCGGTCTGCTTCGCGGGAAGCAAAAGTTGCAGGCGTTTAGTCTGGACACAGTACAGAAGTTGGCTCAAGAGAGAAATTCGTAGCGAGCCGCATCGAATCAGTCTGAACAATAATGACTAAAAAAGAAAGAAAAAGTCTGCGACTTTACCGCTTAACCGCGAAAACGTGCCCTTGTTGAAATAAACTGAGGGCGACTGATTGCACTGTGGGGCGGCCTCTGCTTTTAAAACACGTGCTCCGTGTAGGCGGCGGCTGGAGCACTATAGTTCAATTCTTTTATCTTGGCGGCTCGCGCATGCCCGCCCAGACGCTGGAGATTGCTGCGTTGCCAGTTGCACACGACGCACGCGCCAATAGAAGCAGCGCCATAGTATAGCATAGTTCGCAAGCTTACGTGTAGGGGGGAGCGCGCAGTTCATGGAGTAAAGCGACCACGGCCGCATTAACCCTTTCGCTGCTACAAAGACGTGCTCCCTGCATTCCGCGCTGTGGGCGATTTTGTCACTGCACTGCTCGCCTGTGCAGACACATTGTGTTCCGACTGCTTTGACACTCTTTATCATTCGATTCCACAAAAACTATTTGGCTCAAAAATTAGATTTTTACCTATCTTCTTGACTGATACCTTCCCCCCATAAATGACTTAATTTTGTTTCGATGTTCAACGCAGTTATTATGCAACATTAAATATAGTAAACCTTTGCACGAAATTTTGAAGAGTTTGCAGAGGCAAAAGTCCATAGAGTATACTTTCCATATGGTCGATTTTAGTTGCCACAATGTTGAGAATGAAATGTGGACAAGATACCTATATATTTAATTTAATTTAAGTACCACATAAATGTCGTATGTAATATTGAGAAATATTCCACCTTTTGCGACTGTAACAAAAGTTTTACTTACACTGGGCACGTTTGGCTTTATTTTAAAGCACTTCAATCAATCAAAAGGAAGTAGACAAAATGCATTAAACAAAACTGTGGACTTACAAAACCATTAGGACTTGAATATACCGTCTGTCAGTGAAGTGCTCAGAGCTACGTCAAATATAATTTTGTGTGTGGCACACACAAACAGCATTTATTTGCTAAAACAGTGATGAGCCAACACAAACGTTGAATATTGTGCTACCGCAGCACAAAACTACGAAAGGTGACTTGGCAATGGAGGACACAAAATACAGTCCTCTTATGATGCTTCAAAAGAGAGAAACGCGTCTGGTCTAAATAAGTCGCTTATTACAGTTGCAGAAGAGGGATATATTTCAATACCATTGGTAAAACTGCGACTGTGGAACAAAAACAAGAAATAGAACATGAATACCATTGTGTATGTGCCATACCTTGCACCGATGTAAGTGCTTTAAAATAAAGCCAAACGCGCCGTGTGTATATAAAACTTTTATTACAGTCGCGAAAGACGGAATATTTCTCAATATTACATACGACACCTATGTGGTACTTAAATTAAATGAGATATTGTTATACAGTAAATATTATATGAAATTTAGGGATCTTGTCCACATTTCATTCTCAACATTGTGGCAACTAAAATCGACCATACGGAAAGTACACGCTATGGAATTTTACCTCTGCAAACTCTTCAAAATTTCGTGCAATGGTTTACTACATTTAATGCTGCACATCAAAACAAAATTACGTCATTTATGGGGGGAAGGTATCAGGCATGAAGACGTGTAAAAATCAAATTTTTTGGCCAAATAGTTTTTGTGAAATCGAATGATAAGTGTGTCAAAGGAGTGGGAACACCATGTGTCTGCACAGGCGAGAAGTGCAGTGATGACAAAATCGCGCACAGCGCGGAATGCGGGGAGCACGTGTCTGCAGCAGCGAAAAAGTTAATGAAGAGGCAAAGCACTAGAAATTTCATTCAAACGAATAAAATTCGTGAAGTAAGGCACTCCAATATTGTTTTTAAATAAAGAAAATATTAAGCACCGCACAACCTTTCACTTGGCAGCCCAACACCTTAACCGTTCCGCTACCTCAGCTCATCGAATAGTGTAACTCCATAAGGACTCTAACACCTCACGCAACTACTTATAAACACTGTTGGTATGACTATGAATTACTCACGCTTCGTCGAAGTACAATAGGAAATAAACAATTACCGCTGTTCTTTATTGCGAAAAAGCGGTTAGTGAGAACGATACAAACACCTTTCCATGCTATCGCCTGAATTAGGAGTCTTATTGCTTGTTAGGTTTAATTAATTAATAGAATATGAAGCAATTGGTATAAAGAATGCTTTTTCCAAACTTTCTATAAAAGAAAGCCTGCTATCAAGACATTGCTTTTGTTCTATTACTTTATTTATGACTGAACGTTTCTAAAACTGAAGACACTCGTCCGCGCTCTGCACTGCTGTCGAGATCTGGCAACGTCGTTCTCTGTTCATTGGCTGACTGTGTTTTGTGACGTCAGATGCGCAGAACGAACCTAAACTCGGCCGCCAAGATATATGACGCGCACTTTAGGAAGGCATGACGCGTGCTGCGGGCTCCGCCGCCCACAGAGAGCAGCCGACCCTAATGGCAGCAGGGCTGCGCTGTCTCCAGCGCCGCGCCTCCAAGCTCCAGCCGTCCAGACCGCTTAGCGCGCGCTGCCCGCCGCTGATATTGCGCGAAGCGGCGTGGGGTGGGAAGCGGCCAGCATGTGCTCTGAGGCACTCCTCGCGCCCGCCCGGCCGCCTGCGCTCGCTGCTCATTACGCGCAGAGTGCAGCCGACAAGAGCTCTACACGGCTCCCCACTGACCCTCGCGCGTCGGAACACGACTCATGAAAAAAAAAAAAAAAAAAAAAATTCCGATGCATTACAGATGCATTACGACACAGAAATAGGCGTCACTCGCGTCGAAAAGCAACTGCAAGAGTTGAAATTAAATAAGTTGCCAGGTCCGTAACGAATTGAAGTTCGGTTTTACAGCTTCAAACGGCCCTTTACACAGCTTCCTTGTCTAGCGAATCTCTCGCCCTGCGGCAAGTTGCAGACGAATGGAAAAAAGCGCCGGTGACACCCGTGTATAACCAGGGTAAACGAACTGACATGCAAAATTTCAGGTCGGTGTCCTTAACACTGGTTTTCTGCAGAATAAGAATATTGTAAGTCTGAGTAAAATATGTTTCCTTGAGAGAAAAATCTTCCGTCCTCTTTTGTCGCACGATACTCTGCAATCCACGGAGGCAAATTCCTTATATCTGGATTTCTGGAAAGCATTTGGCACGGTGCCCCACTGAAGATTGTTAACGAAGGTCCGGGTATACGGATTAGGTTCTCAGTACGTTGTCCTCAACAGCAAGTGTTCATCAGAAATAAGGGTATCATCGAGACTGCCCCAGGGAACAGTTAGAGGAGGGTTCTTATTCTCTACATACGATGGTGCCAAAATTAAAGCATCAAACTGAAATTTTACAAGGATGTTTTTATTTTGCCACAATACAATATAAACAGGTGATGGTAAAGTAGAAACAATATAAAGAATACAGAACATCAACAACTACAACATATATAGTCATAAACAATAATTTTCTTCGTTTTTCCCAACATGTCGGATTTGCGCACAAATTTGGACAACTGGTTAATGTGTTCAGTCTGGGGTGTGACCACCTTTGGCAGCAATATACACCTACCGGGGCATGCTGTATATTACGCTACTGGCCATTAAAATTGCTACACCAAGAAGAAATGCAGATGATAAAAGGGTTATCATTGGACAAATATATTATACTAGAACTGACATGCGATTACACTTTGGGTGCATAGGTCCTGAGAAATCAGTACCCAGAACAACCACCTCTGGCCGTAATAACGGCCTTGATACGCCTGTGCATTGAGACAAACAGAGCTTGGATGGCGTTTACAGGTACAGCTGCCCACGCAGCTTCCTCAGTTCATCAGGAGTAGTGACTGGCGTATTGTGACGAGCCAGTTACTCGGCCTCCATCGACCAGATGTTTTCAATTGGAGATATCTGGAGAATATGCTGGCCAGGGTAGCAGTCGAACATTTTCTGTATCCAGAAAGGTCCGTACAGGACCTGCAACATGCGGTCGTGCATTATCCTGTTGAAATGTAGGGTTTCGCAGGGATCGAATGAAGGGTAGAGCCATGGGTCGTGACACATCTGAAACGTAACGTCCACTGTTCAAAGTGCCATTATCCGAGCAAGAGGTGACCGAGACGTGTAACCAATGGCACCCCATACCATCACGCCGGGTGATACGCCTGTATGGCGATGAATACACGCTTCCAATGTGCATTAACCGGGACGTCACCAAACACGGATGCGACCATCATGATGCTGTAAACAGGACCTGAATTTATCCGAAAAAATGACGTTTTGCCATTTGTGCACCCAGATTCGTCGTTTAGTACACCATTGCAGGCGCTCCTGTCTGTGATGCAGTGTCAAGGGTAACCGCAGCCATGGTCTCCGAGCTGATTGTCCATGCTGCTGCAAGCGTCGTCGAACTGTTCGTGCAGATGGTCGTTGTCTTGCAAACGTCCTCATCTGTTGAGTCAGGGATCGAGACATGGGTGCACGGTCCGTTACAGCCATGCGGATAAGATGCCTGTCATCTCGGCTTCTAGTGATACGAGGCCGTTGGGATCAAGCACGGCGTTCCGTATTACCCTTCTGAACCCACCGATTCCATATTTTGCTAACAGTCACTGGATCTCGACCTACGTGAGCAGCAATGTCGCGATACGATAAACCGCAATCGCGATAGGCTACAAACCGACGTTTATCAAAGTCGGAAACATGATGGTACGCATTTCTCCTCCTTACACGAGGCATCACAACAACGTTTCACCAGGCAACGCCGATCAACAGCTGTTTGTGTATGAGAAATAGGTTGGAAACTTTCCTCATGTCAGCCGGCCGGAGTGGCCGAGCGGTTCTAGGCGCTACAGTCTGGAACCGCGCGACCGCTACGGTCGCAGGTTCGAATCCTGCCTCGGGCATGGGTGTGTGTGATGTCCTTAGGTTAGTTAGGTTTAAGGTGTTCTAAGTTCTAGGGGACTTATGACCTCAGCAGCTGAGTCCCATAGTGCTCAGAGCCATTTGAACCATTTTTTTTCCTCATGTCAACACGTTGTAAGTGTCGGCACCGGCGGCAACCTTGTGTGAATGCTCTGAAAGGCTAATCATTTGCATATCACAGCATCTTCTTCCTGTTGGTTAAATTTCGCGACTGCAGCACATCATCTTCGTAGTGTAGCAACTTTAATGGCCAGTAGTGTATGTCATCAGTCTCATGTTGAAGCAATAATGCCGGTTCTTCCTGCAGAGCTGCTCGCAAGTCTTGAAGAGTGGTTGGTGGATCCTGACGTGATGCGACGCGTCTCCCTAGTGCATCCCAGACATAGTCTATGGGATTCAAATCGGGAGAGCGAGCAGGCCACCCCACGCGTGCAATACCTTCCGTTTCCAAGGAAATATCAAGGAGCTGTGCTCTAAGAGATAGATGGTTATTGGCCATCAGTACAAAGCCTCAGCCGGCAGCTCCTCGCAACAACGGCACAGGAGATCCCAAGGCCTCGTCACGACACCTGACGGCAGTTAAATCTATCCGATTAACCCGTACGATTGCATGAAGAGCTGTTCGAGTGATTAACATAATCCCTGCCCACACTATTAGGCATCCTCCTCGGTATCGGTCTGTTACCACGTTTGGATCCCGAAATAGTGTTCCACGTTCACTCCACATACGAATCTGTTAAGAATCACTCTCAAGATCAAATCGGGCTCACCTGTGAAAAGAAAATTGGCCCACTGTTTGACTACCCAGGTGGCATGTTGACGACTCCAATCTAGACGTTCCCTTCTGTGAAGACGCGTCAGACGTACACATGCAGCACGTCTCCGACAATAATGCCACTCTGGCGAATCCTTCTGTACGTCGTTTGTCTCGATACAATACGTCCAGTGGATGCTGCGAGGTCAGATGCCAGTTGCCGTGCAGTAGTAAGGCGGTACCGTCGTGCCCTTACAGCCAAAAACGGTCCTCTGTCTCTGACGTCACACGTGGTCTGCCCTACTCTGGTCTTTGGGACACAGTTTCGGTCTCTATAAACTGTCGCCACGTCCGAGAAACAGAACGATTCAAATTAAGCATCGAACCACATCAGTTTGCGACTGTCTTGCTTCCATTCTTCCAGTGGGCCTCCACCTCAGAGAGTCTGGTAATCGTCGTCTGTGTGGCATTCTGCACCGTCTCTGACTGTGTACACAGCGATTGTGGATGTGGGACTATCCGTCATACTCAGTTTAACAGTTGCCCCGACGCCATTGTTGGCGTGATTGTTCGTTTATCGGAATTCCATCTTCCGTGCAGAACACAATCGTACGGCCATCAATTTGTGCGATTATACCGTGAATTAGAGGACAGGGAAATAGCAGTTTGTTGCTTTAATTGTGTACGTAAATGATCTGTCGGAGAGATTGGGCAATAATGTGCGACAGTTCGCTGATGACTGGTGTGCCAGAACGTATCGTCTTTGAGTGAATGTAGGAGGATATAAGATGATTTAGACAAAATTTCTGGTTCTTGCTGTGAGTGGCAGCTTGGTGTAAGTGTAGAAGAATGTAAGCTAATGCAGATGAGTAGGAAAAATAGTCTCGTAATGTTGGAATACAGCGTTAGTTGTGTGCAGCTTCATTCAGTGACATCGATTAAAAATCTAGGCGTAACATTGCAAACATGAAACCAAACGTGCACTTAAGGGTGGTACTGGGGAAGCCGAATGATCAATTTCGGTTTATTGTTAGAATTTTAGGTGAGCGTAGCTCATCTACAAAGCAGACAGCGATAGAACACAGGTGCGACCAACCCTTGAGTGCTGTTCGAGTGTTTGGAATCCCCTCCCGGTCGGATTAAGGTAAGACTTAGAAGCAGTTCAGAGGCGTGGTGCTAGATTTGTTACCGGCATATTCGATCTGTAAGCGAGTGTTACGGGGTTACTTAGCGAACTCAAATGGAGGGAACATGACGTTCTTTTAGCAAAAAAGTCGTTCAGAAAGTGTTGAGAACCGAAGTGTGCCACAGACTGCAAGAACGATCCTACAGCCAGTAACGTATATCTCGCGTAAGGACCGTGAAGATCAGATCTGGGAACCTACGGAAGCAGATGGAGAGTCGTTTTTCCCTCGCCGCATTTGCGAGTGAAACAGCAAGAGGAATAACTAGTAGTGGTACAAAGTGTACTTTGCCATGCACATTGTGATGGACGGCGGAGTATGTATGTGATGTGCATGCATAATGCCACCATCAAGGATGGTCGGAATCGAGCGGTGGAATCGCCTCAGAGTATTGTACGTTATCCTGTTTTAGCCATCCCCACGCATAGTAATGACTTTCGTGATTTGACGAGTTCTTGATCTTAATTTTTCATGTCCTCAATAAAAGCTCGACTGGTATCAGATGAAAAAGAATAATTTTTGGAAGTACTTTAAACATAGCTGCGCTACAGCAACGGTTCCACGTAAATCAGACTAAGAGCAGCCGACCAGTTGCAAAGGATAAAGTAATCTTTACCTAGGTTTCAATAGATATAAATCTATCTTCTTCAGAAGACGGCAGTATTATAACAACATGAAGTGATATGTCCTTATCGTTTAGGCAAACATCTGCATTTTTGGAAGGTGTATGTCTGGAACACAGACTTATGCAGAAGTGAAACGTAGGCCATAGTAATTCAAGAAGAAACTGGTATAATTTGAAATTTTGGGATATCAAATGTTAATCTATATATTAAATACGATAATAAATAATCGATATATTAAATACGAAATAAATCAGTAGTAAAACGAATAGATGATACGTGTCTATGACTTTGCAATTCCCAAAAATTGCGAGCCACTGCGGTGGTCTGTGAGCGAGCAGCTGCCGTGCGACAGCGTCCATCGAACTCAGCTCGAGCGAATTTGGTAGCGGACGCATCAGTGTGAGTTCACTGCCACGCTCCTCAAGCCAGTGTAGCACGACTCTGGTCTTGCGACATCGGCCGTTATCCTGCTGGAAGACGTCATGGTCATTAGGGAAGCCATATAGCACGACGGGATGCAGGTGGTCCGCAATAATCTTCACGCGGTCCACAGCTGTCAGGGCGGTGTCTTCTGTCACTGCCACACGTCATACAGAAGACCAGATGAATGCCCAAAAAGTAATACCGCTCAATACGTCTTGTGTCTGTGGCACAGTGCATGTTTGCAGCAGCCGTTGGATAACGGCCTATACGGTCACGACCACAGACCTGGTCTAACAAGAAACGATATTCACTGGACCAAGCGACACGTTTCCGTTGATCCACTGTCCAGACTCGACAGTCCCTTGCCAAGAGCAATCGCACTTAGTAATTCCGTCAACATCGGAACACGTTTGGCTCGTCTGCCAACGTGTCCCAAGTTCAACGAAGTGCGCCGTGCGGTGAGCTCCGAAACGTTTATGCCTCCACCGACAATGTACTCTCTCGTCAGTTCTGCCACAGTTCACCGACCTTCCTGCTTTATAAAATAGTCCAAGGCTCCGATCTTTATGTTCTGTGATGAGATACAGACGTCCAGCACCTCGTCGCCTACTCGTGGTTCCACCGGCCTTCAATCACTTTCCAAAGATGCTCCCCACCGTAGTACCCAAAAATCCGAGTAGCTTCGTCGTTTGCGAGACGCTCGTTCAAGGAGAACGGCCGTAATCTCTGGTAATCCATCAAGTGGGACTGCTGCCGGACTCGTAGTACTTGAAAAGTGATGACAAAACCAGCGACTACATTCCAATCTAACGTCGTTTATTCTTTTTAACACTTGCTACCAGTTTCGACACCAAATTGTCACCTTTGGGCCCCAAACGTAAACTGCCGTCTACAACCGTTTTCAAGGGCAGGGAACAAAATCGTATGTAGCGAATAAATTTTGGCTCTCTGTATACGGTTCTGCTCACTGCAACTGAAAACGGTTGTGCATGGCAGTTTACTTTCGTGGCCTGATGATGGCACCATGTGGTGTCGAAACTGTTAGCATGTTTTAAAAATAATAAACGACGTTAGATTCAAATACAGCCGCTGGTTTTGTCACCATTATTCAGTAATGGTCGTAATAAAAATGGTTCAAATGGCTCTGAGCACTATGGGACTTAACATCTGTGGTCATCAGTCCCCTAGAACTTAGAACTACTTAAACCTAACTAACCTAAGGACATCACACACATCCATGCCCGAGGCAGGATTCGAACCCGCGACCGTAGCAGTCGCGCGGTTCCGGACTGAGCGCTTAGAACCGCTAGACCACCGCGGCCGGCAATGGTCGTAATAATCTTCCCTTTTTCTGTTAGTGGAGTTCCTTATTATGACTCGTACCGTCGCTAGAATTGTTCCCCATTTGTCTGTGTTCTGCTAAATACTTCTCTAGATGCCTGCAGCACAATTAGGTGGCATTCAAACTCACATTGGGAAGTGGTCATAATGTTTGGGCTCATCTATATTTGTGCGTGTGTATGTACTCGGAGAGTTCTACAGATTGCAGTAAACGTTGCTACACTGATTCAACGTCCCGAGTTGCCAGACGAACATTGCTTTTCCGTAGCAGAACCATTTCGTAAAACCCATGGAATTGCAATTTCAATACGAAACTTTTGTGGGCAAACGCGACGAGTATGTACAGCTCCCACAAATACATTTACTTACATTGACCCTAAATTTTTATCGAAACGTGAACTCGTTCTGCATTGAATGCTTCGCTAAATAAGGTAACTTAATCCTGACCTGAGGCCGCGTGATTTTTTTCTCGATCTCCTTCCGAAATACAACGGTTGCATACATTGAGATGACAAAAGTTATGGGATAGCGGTATACACACAGACAGGTGGCTGTAGTATCCCGTGCACCAAAGGCATCCAACGTGATTATGGTCGACTTCGAACGAAGCTGGAGCTAGCCGCAAGGACCATTCCATTTCGGAAATCGTTTGATAGTTCCATATTCCGAGATCTACAGTATGAAGAGTGTGGTGAGAGGTAATACTTGAAGTTTAGTATTCTCGGCACAGACATCACAGTGGCCGACGGCCTTCCATAACGTCCGAGACCAGTGGTGTTTGCGTAGAGTTGTCAGTGCTAACTGACAAGCAACACTACGTGGAATAACCGCGGAAATCAATATGGGATGTACGACGAACGTATCCGTTAGGATAGTGCGGCGAAATACGGCGTTAAGGGCTATGACAGCAGACGAGCAAAACATCGACTACAGCGCCTCTCCTGAGCTCGTGACCATATCGGTTGGACCACAGACGACTGGAAACCGTCGCCTGCTCGGATGAAATCCGATTTCAGTTGGTAGGACCTGACGATAGAGTTCGAGTGTGGTGCAGACTGAACGAAGCCATGGACCCAAGTTGTCATAAGGCACTGTGCAAGCCGGCGGTGGCTCCACAGTGGTGTGGGTTGTGTTTATAACTGAATGGGCTGGGTCCTCTGAACCGGTCTTGACTGGAAATGGCTATGTTCGGCCGCTTGGACACCATTTGCAGCTATTCGTGGACTTCATGTTCCCAAACAACTATGAAAATTTTATTGATAATAGTGCGCCTTGTACCGGGCCACAATTCTTCGCGATTGGTTTGAAAAAGATTCTGGCCAATTCGAGAGCGAATGGTTTGGCCACTCATATTGTCCGAAATGAATCTCGTCAAACAATTATCGGACATAATCGAGAGGTCAGCTCGTGCACAAAATACTGCACCGACAGCGCTTTCGCAATTATGGACGGCTATAGAGGCAACATGGCTCAATATCTCTGCAGGGGGCTCGACTTACCTGTTGAGTCCATGCCACGTCGGGCTGCTGCAGCACGCCGGCAAAAGAAGATCCGACACGAGATTAGGAGGTATCCCTTGACTTGTGTCACCTCACTGCCTTTAGAGCAGTTAAAGGAAACAGCGTGTTAAGAAATCTCTGCTATTACGCTTGGAGTGGCTCTCAACGTCATAACCTAATCTACCACATGACTTCAAAACATAAAACATCATTAACATTTTATTTTTCATTCTATTGGCATCTGGCGTGAGTAGGATTCACCTGCTTGCATGTTACATAAGCGGCGCATCTGAAGGCTAAACAAGAATCTAAAGAACACCCCGCAATAAAAGAGATATATTCAGTGCTGTATGCCGATTTACCTTGTAAAGGTCAAGGCTAAATAAAATCCTTTTTTCCGGATTAAGATAGCGGTTAATAAATAATTTATTTTTAGTTAATCACTGAATATTTTGATTTAAATCCATTTACGAGAACTGCTATGCGCAAATTAAGTGGTTCAAATGGTTCAAATGACTCTGAGCACTACGCGACTTAACTTCTGGGGTCATCAGTCGCCTAGAACTTAGAACTAATTAAACCTAACTAACCTAAGGACATCACACACATCCCTGGCCGAGGCAGGATTCGAACCTGCGACTGTAGCGGTCGCTGGGCTCCAGACTGTAGCGCCTAGAACCGCACGGCCACTCCGGCCGGCAATTAAGTGGTACATCGAGTATTTACCTGTACGAATGCACTGTCATTCACCTGAGAATATCGAATGCCGCTCAGACACAGACACGAAACACAAGTCAGTACAATTGTAGCTTTCTAGTTGTGCTAAACTCATTAGCTAATGTAAATTATTCCTAGAAATTGCAGATAGATTCCGCGTAAAGCATTTCAGAAGTTCCATGAATTCGCGGCGTCGCCGTAACTAATCTTAACATAAAGAGCAGTAATACTGGTACTCCAATTCCAGATTCTTTGACACAGAAGCCACACAAATCAAAAATGCTATTTTAGTAAGATCATTGCCCTTTACTGAGTCGTTTTAAATGAAGAGAGTATTATTCCAATTAAGGTACAATAGTAGTATCTTTATTTTCCTTAGTAACGATGTGGAAGTTCTGACAAGGATGATGAATTTTCTTAACCACGCCAATAACGCCAAACATTTCTGCAGTGTACTCGATCATAGTAATAAAAGAAATGTCAAGGAACTGCATACAGAGCTAGCCACAACATTAATAAGCTACTACCGGAAATTCTTTGTCGTAAGCTGTAATAAACTATAACGATTCACAAAATTCATAACAGAAGCAGCAGAATCACTTTTACACAAAACTGCAAGTAGCGTGTAACATCCTCTCAGACACGGCGCTATACAAGCAACGCGAACTCTTATTTTACAAATATCTGACTTTGGATATACTACTAACGGTGAAGTAAAGCAGCAGGACTCAATGTTAATAATTCACCTCCAGAACGTATCTTATTCAGTCTACAATGAAGATTACGAATCTTTTCTGTAACATAACTGTAACATAACACTAATATATAACAGTGTATTGTAGGAAGGTAAAATTATAGTCACCAGTTGGACATACTTCTTAATAGATAAACAATTTGCAATAACTGAACCTAAAATTTCTTAACTTATTAAATACCTGCATTAGTTACTTCGTGAGAAAGCTTTAGAAGCAACTTTGACGTGCAACACTTGTTATGTGTTGTATTGTGGAAAACTCATTAATCAACAAATTACTCCCTCATATTAAGGGTTACGAAAGCTTTGTGTATCATCTCGAGCTAAGGAACATGTAAAGCAACCATGGAAATTAATCCGCTACCTTATTTCCTCTAGACAGACATCAGTCAGACCTTAATCCCAGAGATACCTGTATACCTTTCATGGAAAGTTTTCAGTAGCAGAAATGTGAAACTTGTGTTTACTAATCTGACATTGGTTGTCAGCCACGTTAAGATTCCTGGCCACTGGAGAAACATTCCTGTCGTTGTCCTTTGGTTCAAATGGTTCAAATGGCTCTGAGCACTATGGGACTTAACAGCTGTGGTCATCAGTCCCCTAGAACTTAGAACTACTTAAACCTAACTAACCTAAGGACATCACACACATCCATGCCCGAAGCAGGATTCGAACCTGCGACCGTAGCAGTCGCGCGGTTCCGAACTGAGCGCCTAGAACCGCTAGACCACCGCGGCCGGCGTTGTCCTTTACAACAAGAATTGCAGCAAATACATTATGTATTATAAATAACACCGACTTTTGAGATAATACTTCTGTTAAATAAATAGGAAATACCCAGAATATTTTAGAAAACACAAGGTGAGAAAAAAGTAACAGGAAGAGGTGGACACGAACCTATTACCCTCCTCTTCATAGCTCACAGTTCTCGACACATACAACCCGACATCGGTTTTAACGTAGCCAAGCTGGGACTCCCTGTAAGACACACACTGACTACAGACTGTATGTACAACAGTCATTATTTGATATGTGAAAATTGTGCCAAAAAGACACGCTTTTGATGTATCATCATTGCGCAACAGCAATGTAACGGTACACTTTCCTAACACCTAAGTTATAACACTGAAAACATCAACTACAGTAAGCCTTTACCTATCGATATATAGTGTCGTGCCATTTTACTGTAACAAATCTTAATTAACCTATGCGTTTTCAGAGATATCAGCTATCCGATGCTTTGAAATGGCTTATATTCATATCACGTATTATATGAGAAGAAAAACCAACCAAATACGATGTTTAACGCCATAAAATATGGCAGCTCCTATGTTCCGTTTATGACGTAAAACGATGTCTCATATTATTCGTCTTGTTCTTCTCCACGAGACAAAAATCTGTCGCGCCAGAGTCTTTATTTTACGTTCCTCAGTGTAGTGGAAAGCGGAATTCCAGGCTGTGACGTCACCAGCTCCTCAACCGAGTGCATTTTCTCGTCTCGTGAAGGGACGGCGTAAAATTGAGAAGACGTGACACTGGTCCGATGTAAGAGAGGGCCTGATGGCCCTAATCTGATCAGGTTAAATAAATAAATAAATAAAAACATTCGATAACAACCGAAATTAGCTTGAAATCCATGGTTTTTGGGCTCGCCAAACTTGTTGGTGACACGCGATGGCGTTTAACCCTCAGAGAGGGTATAGGAGGAGTGGAAGTGTGCAACGACAGTGACACATCAGCATCTCTGAAATACCTGGAGAAATTTCTTTTATAGTTGGCAAACCTATCACTTGCTATCTAGAAAAAATTACTCGGACTGTAAGATAACCCTGTCACCCCTATGGCTGAGGGTTTGAGGGAAAAACTTGTCACATAAAGCCACAAATCAGGAATGTCTGGAGCGATTTTACCCATATTTGGTATGCATACGACATTATTTGCGTAAAAATGCTGTGGGAATAAGGTATTGACACTGCTGCTAGAGGTTGGTTGGGGCGATGAGAAGGAGTGAAATGTAGAGACGACCTGCTGGTATCTGCTTCGTCTACTTAGCTGCCTTCAATACTTTAGAAGTATGAAGAGCTTCTGGCTTTCATTTGTGTCATTCAGTGTGTCAACCTTATCCTGTTTCGGAGAAGAGGTCATGCCACACGGCTCAAAACCACAAATACATTTAACGTTCTCCGTACAGTCGCACGGTGTAAAACCTCCGAGAATCAGTTGCCGGCAACATTTCTTTTTTCCCGAAACGACAATCAGTTACATGCAGAATTATAAATATTTTCAGAATTTCAGATGCAACTGCAGGGCGAAATTCACTAGAAAAACTGATGAAATACGTGTACAGATGTGTACTAAGTCTTTGGAAATAGTCGTATTTATAAACAATACAAAATTACGAATTTGTGTTCGGAGTCAGTCCTGCCACAATATCGACATTGTGTCAGTCTCAGGTAGCTGAGTGGTCAGCGCGACAGAATGTCAGTCCTAAGGGCCCGGGTTCGATGTGTTGTCCTATCATCATTTCATTCCCATCGACTAGCAAGTCGCTGAAGTGGCGTCAAATTGAAAGACTTGCATCCGGCGAACGGTCAACCTGACGGGAGGCTCTAGTCTCACGACATCGACATTGTGTTGCGAAGCTTTATTTTTTTCTAAATCGGTAAGTATAGCGAAAAATCTCCCAAACATCAGTTGACATACTGAGAGCGAAATAAAAGCGAGAACATAATAAATGTGTATCTAAGGCAGGCCAGATTACCTGTCATGTCGGTAGACGGATACACAGATTGAGAGACAGTGTCTGTAAGTGCCTGCTTTGACGACGTCCTCGGCTGCGGGAATTGGCAGTGAAGCGGCTGCTGTGTGCAGGAGGGTCCTCTGCTCGAACACAATGACGCCCCGTGGTTACTGCGGGAAGCTCTTCACGGCTGGAGAAACACGTGGAGCGGGTCGCTGATTAACCCGGCCTAACTGCGGCTTTAATGGCGCGACGGGAACGCCCACCTACTTCTGGAGAGTCGTAACTGCTACCCCTACCCGCCTCTGCCTTTTGGGGCTTAGGTCTTTCATTAACACCGCTGTGTCTCTCTCCAGTCGCTACCGCTATCCACTGTTAACGACACCGCGAGTTTTGCAGTTTCGGAATCTAGGCTGCAAAGAACAACTCTTTTGTTTTTTATGGGTTATTAAGTATCAGTTAATGCTTTACTTCCTCACAGCTGGAAAGTAGCTCATAAAGTGATAAAAGATCTTACTATCACGGAGAAGGATACGGCCAACATAAATCCAATATCACAAGGAGATTGGGAGACACATTGCAAGGGCTTACGTTACAGTGAAAAATGGGTAGTAGTAGACAATATCACAGACGAAACTTACTCGCGTAGCCTTTTGGCATATGAAGAACTTGAAGAAAATTTGATCAAGATTAAAGAATAGAAAGGTGGCCAGGAAGGATGGAATGAATCTTTGAGCTTATAAAATATGGTGGTACAGATAATAACGCTTCATCTACACTCCTGGAAATGGAAAAAAGAACACATTGACACCGGTGTGTCAGACCCACCATACTTGCTCCGGACACTGCGAGAGGGCTGTACAAGCAATGATCACACGCACGGCACAGCGGACACACCAGGAACCGCGGTGTTGGCCGTCGAATGGCGCTAGCTGCGCAGCATTTGTGCACCGCCGCCGTCAGTGTCAGCCAGTTTGCCGTGGAGTACGGAGCTCCATCGCAGTCTTTAACACTGGTAGCATGCCGCGACAGCGTCGACGTGAACCGCATGTGCAGTTGACGGACTTTGAGCGAGGGCGTATAGTGGGCATGCGGGAGGCCGGGTGGACGTACCGCCGAATTGCTCAACACGTGGGGCGTGAGGTCTCCACAGTACATCGATGTTGTCGCCAGTGGTCGGCGGAAGGTGCACGTGCCCGTCGACCTGGGACCGGACCGCAGCGACGCACGGATGCACTCCAAGACCGTAGGATCCTACGCAGTGCCGTAGGGGACCGCACCGCCACTTCCCAGCAAATTAGAGACACTGTTGCTCCTGGGGTATCGGCGAGGACCATTCGCAACCGTCTCCATGAAGCTGGGCTACGGTCCCGCACACCGTTAGGCCGTCTTCCGCTCACGCCCCAACATCGTGCAGCCCGCCTCCAGTGGTGTCGCGACAGGCGTGAATGGAGGGACGAATGGAGACGTGTCGTCTTCAGCGATGAGAGTCGCTTCTGCCTTGGTGCCAATGATGGTCGTATGCGTGTTTGGCGCCGTGCAGGTGAGCGCCACAATCAGGACTGCATACGACCGAGGCACACAGGGCCAACACCCGGCATCATGGTGTGGGGAGCGATCTCCTACACTGGCCGTACACCACTGGTGATCGTCGAGGGGACACTGAATAGTGCACGGTACATCCAAACCGTCATCGAACCCATCGTTCTACCATTCCTAGACCGGCAAGGGAACTTGCTGTTCCAACAGGACAATGCACGTCCGCATGTATCCCGTGCCACCCAACGTGCTCTAGAAGGTGTAAGTCAACTACCCTGGCCAGCAAGATCTCCGGATATGTCCCCCATTGAGCATGTTTGGGACTGGATGAAGCGTCGTCTCACGCGGTCTGCACGTCCAGCACGAACGCTGGTCCAACTGAGGCGCCAGGTGGAAATGGCATGGCAAGCCGTTCCACAGGACTACATCCAGCATCTCTACGATCGTCTCCATGGGAGAATAGCAGCCTGCATTGCTGCGAAGTGGGATATACACTGTACTAGTGCCGACATTGTGCATGCTCTGTTGCCTGTGTCTATGTGCCTGTGGTTCTGTCAGTGTGGTCATGTGATGTATCTGACCCCAGGAATGTGTCAATAAAGTTTCCCCTTCCTGGGACAATGAATTCACGGTGTTCTTATTTCAATTTCCAGGAGTGTATTTAATATGTGCTGGAAGAACGGGCATTTACCTAATGGTTCAAATGGCTCTGAGCACTATGGGACTTAACAGCTACGGTCATCAGTCCCCTAGAACTTAGAACTACTTAAACCTAACTAACCTAAGGACATCACACAACACCCAGTCATCACGAGGCAGAGAAAATCCCTGACCCCGCCGGGAATCGAACCTGGGAACCCGGGCGCGGGAAGCGAGAACGCTACAGCAAGACCATGAGCTGCGGACTTTACCTAATGTATGGATGCGTGCAGTTGTCATCACTATTTTTAAAAAAGATTAACGGAATAATTGTGATAATTATAGATGCATAAGCTTGGTAGACACAGCCTCTATGATATACGCTAAAATGACTGGCAAGAGACTTCAAGCGAAAAGCGAAACAGTCTGCTTAGAGTAACATAATGATTACAGGAAAACAAAGGCAGGTCTGCACAGGAGCGAATTTAATCCGGAAACGCATGCAGCCTTTTTAGATTACACAAAAGCCATCAGTCTTGCAAACAGGCAGATACTACGGAGCATACTAGGGAAACAAGGTTACCGTAAACACGTCATGAAGGTTGCGAAAGATATATACATAAACACTAAAATAATGATAACAACAGGAGCAAGAAGTTAAAATATGACGCCTGTGAATAAAGATGTCAGACAAGGATGCATTTTATCACCGACGTTATTTAATTTATACATTAATGACATCTTAAGAAAATGGAAACAAGAAATACATCGTCGGTTACAAATATCACAGTATCAAACTATTAACAGCAGACGATCAGTTTATTGTATTTGACGATGAAAGTAAATTATAATATTCCATAGATCAGTTGCACCTGTTGCGCAAAGAATACAATGTGAAAATCCCAGTTAATAACACAAAGGTAATGACATTTAAAGGAGTTCAATCAATCGTATCGAAAATTGTTATCAATAGTAGTCATTCAATGAGTTAACACTTTTGAATACTCTGGAAGCCGCATAATTACCAGTGTTATAGAGATAGAGGTAACAAGTTTCTTAAAATGCAGTATATACATGGTACTATTAACCCTAGTAATACCAACACATTACGGACTACAATTACTACTAAGGGGGAGAGAGGGGGAACTTTACGCCCACTACAAAAAAGAATTACAAAAGAAACAAATACCGTAAATTGTCTTAACGTTTATTAACAACATCATTTCTGAGGAGGTACTAATTAGAAGCAGGGTCCAGAACATGAAAATATCTTTTAGTACAATCTTAGCAACACATACGCATCTTCCGTAATATGTGTATAGATGGTAGGGGTTCCTCAGGGACACAACAAAAAAATTAAAAATGTGCAGATGTCGTTAATTGTAGATGGCCATTATTAACAATATAATTTTTGGAGATAAATAGATGCATAAGAAGGGTCCTGAGCTTGAAAATATGAATATGACAAATGTTGAGAAACGTCGCGTTCACTACTAAAAAGTAATACTTCAATTTTTGGGTTACGTGTTAAATAAACATTTAAAACAATTAAGGAATCTGGTATACGGCCACTACAAACCACAAAATGTTATTGAAAAATTTTAGAACGTAAATCAATTGAATATTTTCAAAAGATGGGCATAAAGTACCGCTTCCAACCTACCCCATCCCCCTCCCTGCGTTGCGCGGATTAACAGAAAATTATAGAACAGAGTTAGAGAAGTTTTATAAAACTGCGGTGTGATGTCTCTGCTGTCTTGGGGGGGGGGGGGGGGGGGGTGAAACCTTGGTTCTCACGAAGAGGGATAAAATCAAATGAAAGTGTTCCCACGCGAAGATCGCTTGGGCGTCGAACAAAATTTGAACGTAAACGGCTTTTCCTAACTGCCATCGCCATTTTGGGATTGGTAACGAAAGTGCTTTATGGTAGTCACGTAACTGTGCAGATATCACTGTCTGATAGTCCAACCCTTTCACAACACGTTGATATTTTCAGAACTTCGAGGTCAGTCGATACGCGGGAAAGATTTCCATATTAACTATGTACTTGCTTACAACAGATGTAATCGACTGGTGATTCTCGTCATTCAGTTTGTAATTCTGACAGCTGTGATCGGAATTTAAGTGCCTTCAGCTCTTTGTTTATGGAGGCTAGAAGTAATGGTTGTCGTGGCCTTGCCAATGTGACCACGAATCGTCCCGGCAAAGTCTATGATCAATACTATTTCAAAAACTATGCAACAATGTAATTGTGGTGGTACTACTGGATCGCTTGCAAGGCAATCTACGACCTAGAAAATGTTCACCATGTCTCACTACATAAAAGAACGTTTACTATAAATAATCAATAGAATGTTCACGCAGTGGCTGACACTGCATAGAATTCCAGTGTACCGTCAGGGTCACTGAGCGGGCACATGAATGGTAGGCAAGTTGCCACCTCAGTCAGGGTGTGGCCTGACATTCCATAAACAAATAATATAATTCGTTGAATTACATACTTCAATATATTAATCACCATAGCCCGCACAATAACAATTCGGTTATCTGTATGTTTAATGTCGCCAGTAGTATCAGAAGTCACCTCTGTACTACGTGGATGAAGAGCTCTGCTCCCGGAGCATGTGTATATATTATGCCTTCTCTACAGATGCCTGCGTCAGCAGCCATTAGGTTAGGCAAAAGGTTGCATTGTACCCACTGGTTCGTTTCATATAACTTGACTGAATATATCACTTGCGCGCCATGTTTGATGAGCCGTTATCGAGTCTGCCACGTTAAATTCACCATGGAAAGACTGTACTAAAACCTCTGGTGAGGAGAGGGATCAGACTAGGTGTTTGATTTCATTGATGCCGATGGCTGCTATTTTAAGTCCTCAGCTCGTGGTCGTGCGGTAGCGTTCTCGCTTCCCACGCCCGGGTTCCCGGATTCGATTCCCGGCGGGGTCAGGGATTTTCTCTGCCTCGTGATGACTGGGTGTTGTGTGCTGTCCTTAGGTTACTTAGGTTTAAGTAGTTCTAGGTTCTAGGGGACTGATGACCATAGATGTTAAGTCCCATAGTGCTCAGAGCCATTTGAACCATTTTTGCTATTTTAATTCCCTTTATCCTGTTTCATGAGTGGCTGTCGTTAAATAATTGTGTGGGTGTTAGAAAATTAACGTTACATGGAGACAGAGAAGGGAATGGGCCATAAGAGACGCGTATCGAGGTTATTGCCTGCGAGATTCAAACCCCTCTTACATTTCTAACAGAGGGATCTTTCGGTAGTCAGTGTCGTTTTAGACACGACAGAGAAGTGAAAAGGCAATGGGAAGGATAGGCAAAAGCAAAGCCTGAAGAGAGAGAGTGGTTAATCATACAATGAATCTCTCCCCACTACTTTTTTAAACGGAGGGACCATTCTCGGGATTGCATGGTGGTAGATACTGAATATAAAATTAATTATGTGTTTGATGACGATCAGTTAGACTTTTGGAAAGATAAAGGAACCAGAGACGCAACTCTGACGTTGCCGTTGATAATGGAAGCAAGGCTAAAGAAAAATCAAGGCACGTTCATAGGATTTGTCGACCTGGAAATAGCATTCGGCAATGTAAAATGGTGCAAGATGTTCGAAATTGAGAGAGAAATAGGGGTAAGCTATAGGGAGAGACGGGTAGTATACAATATGTACAAGAGCCGAGAGGGAAAAGTAAGAGTGGACAACCAAGAACGAAGTGCTCGGATTAAACAGGGTGTAAGACAGCGATGTAGTCTTTCACCCGTACTGTTCAATCTTTACATCGAAGAAGCAATTATGTGAAGATTCAAGAGTGGCATTAAAAGTCAAGGTGAAAGGGTATCAATGATACGATTCACTGACGACATCCTGATGCAAAATAAGGAAGAATTACATGATCTGTTGAATGGAATGAAAAAAACTAATGAGTACAGAAAATGGACTGACAGTGAATCGAAGAAAGACGAAAGTAATGAGAAGTAGCAGGAATGAAAACATCGAGAAACTTAACATCAGGACTGACAGTCATGAAGTAGATTAAGTTAAGGAATTCTACTACGTAGGCATCAAAATATCGAATGACGGTCGGAGTGAGGAGGACATCAAATGCAGGCTAGCACTGGCAAAAAGGGAATTCCTGGCCTAGCGGAGTCCACTAGTATCAAACATAGGTCTTAATTTGAGGAAGAAATTTCTGAGAAGTACGTTTGGAGCACAGAATGGTTCGTGGGAAAACCAGAAGAGAATCGAAGCATCTGAGGTGTGGTGCTACAGACGAACGTTGAAAATTAGGTGGACTGAAAAGGAATGAGGTGGTTCTGCGCAGAATCTGTAAGGTGTCAGGCAAATCCAACACCTTCCATGAAAACCCTGACATGATAAGCAAATCCATCAGTATGTCACATAGCTCCGGATAAATCGTGACATTAAATTAACCAAAGTAATACGAGTAACTAGTGAGCAAATCGAATACCACAGACTAACACAAGAATGCCTAAATGCATGTCATACCTTCCCACCGTGAGACAGACGCAGTTCCGAGGGGAGAAACGAGAACAGAAGCCGAGAGCAGAACCGTGTTAAGCTGGAAGGCCCTACGGTAAGGGACGGACACCCACGTCGCCAGCTAAGCGCTAGGACCACACCCCAGCCGCAAATTTTAGCGTGAAACTTTTTCGCGTCTCTGTTACGTCAGGACCACCCCCCAGTCCATGTTAAAAGCTAGAGCCCTCCAGAAAAACAGCATAGATCTTACGATAACACAAAAAGGGCCACCCTAACCGCAAGTTTTAGCGTGAGACTTTTTCGCGTCTCTGTTACGTCAGGACCAACCCCCAGCCCATGTTAAAAGATAGAGCCCTCCAGAAAAACAGTATAGATCTTACGATAACGCTAAAAGGACCACACCAGCTGCAAGTTTTAGCGTGAGACTTTTTCGCGTCTCTGTTACGTTGCAAACTTTAAAAACATTGCCCCACCACGAAAAGTATAACGTTTCTCATTGGATAGACAGAATGTCTGTAGGCGGAGCTTAAGGTTGACATTGAGACCCTTATTGGTCAGATGAAAACACAGCCAGATAGTTTTTTTAAACCAACTTCGGTAAATTGTAGTAAGGAGAAGTTAGGAGTGAGTTGCTTCCGAGACGGCGAGGTGAGCGGAGCTGTGCTGTCCGCCGCCCCCTGACGAACACCGACAAGGTAATGAACGCACGCGATGCCGCATAACAGCGCATAAAGCTTCACTCAGAACTGCAGAAGTCTCATCTGTTACACCCCCTTTTTGCGTAATACTAGTGTCGATCGTCAATTAAAGCTCATGGTGTTCACATTTGCCACTTGAAGTAAAAATCTGAAACGCGATGATTTTTCTGTTACATAGTTATTGAGAAGCCATATCAGCCACTGTAATTTACGACAAGTTAGATAAGTAATTAAAGATAATTGAGGGTCACTGTAGACCATTTTGATAGTTTTCTCTCTTGTGAAACTTAATTTAAACCTAGATTATAGATGTGATATGGCATAGGTCATCCTTCGATCCATTGTAGAACTTGGAAACCCACTCAGGGAATATTCGTTCACATTTTTGTTGAATGCAGTTGGTTTTTACCACCCTGTATTAAAACATTTCTTTTTATCAATAGTGCAATTTATAAACAATGTTTTGTGAGTAGAATAAAATTTCCAATTGTAAACTTAACTGCTTTTTCGACGATATTTTACCAACTAACTAAAAATAGGAAAGCCTTGAACCCCTTTCCACTAAATTTAGTTAGTATTAAGATTCTTTTACAGGGAGTGCAGTGGAGCTGACGCTGAAATCATTAAGTATTTGGTTATATCATCGCTAGTCTCACTGAACTCTTCTGAATTCTGCATGTCATTTGTGTTCTGGCGTCTCCTTACCAGCAACAGGTCCCAGGTTCAAACTAGTCAATTCCCTAAAAAACACGCTCAGAGTGTCGTTGCGCGAAAGTGGCAGGGAGACACGATATATAACAAACAGACACCACGCAAAATGTTATAAATCGGACAGGGAACATTGACAAGGGATCTGTTAAGACATCAGAGAATGATTTCCGTAGTACTAGAGGGAGCTGTAGAGGGCAAAAATTGTAGAGGCAGACTGACATTGGCATACATCTAGCAAATAGTTGAGGATGTAGGTTGTAAGTGCTAGAGGTTGGCACAGGAGACGAATTCGTGGCGGGCCGCATCAAACCGGTCACAAGACTGATGACTCAAAAAGACATTGATATAACAGAAGACGACCTCAGACAAGGATTTAAAAGTTATAACGGGAGCGAGAGATTATGGTTGGTCATTTTTAAACTCATCTTTCGCACCATCCTTAAGGTTTTTTCGCCAGCGGTGGTGTTTCCGAACTATTTCTGGCTGAATTGGGTCAGTCAGCGGACGTGGTCGTCTGAGCATTTCTGCCTGATCTAGGGAGAAACGTATCAGACAGTGTTGGTTTTGTGACGTTTTCTACTGTCTTTACTTTAGGGACGCGTGTTATATTGTTATCACGTTTCACAATGATTTTTGACTTAAATAAGACTTCCGTAAGTTCTCATTTCCGCGTTAGGTAGTGCTACTTGTCTGCTTAGTCAACTGTGTTGGTAGTGAACGATAATGAATAGAAAGGCATATTTTTTTCATGTGTAGCTGTGAATAATGCGAGAGAGTAACGATTACCTCATTGTTGAATCACGTCGAGATTAAGTTACGTGCAGCGTATCAGTTTAAGTACTCTCCCCGAAGTCACTTTCCAACACTCTTGAAGGAACGATTTAAGGATTCACTTCTATGGTTCGTTTATAAAGGCACAGTAGTCATTAGAGACAACAATAAATGACAAAGCGTACCGAAAGAGGTACGCAAACTGGTTCGTGAGATATTAATTTCTAAATGCTAATGACTACAATAAAATTTCACGGGTCATGACCTCTTAATCATGATAGGTCTTCGGTCGTCGTAGATTCTTTGAAAAGGGCGAATTATGAATGGTTTACAGTACTTTGTTCGGCGTCGTCTGGCGGCGTGAGAAGACAAGCGGCCAGAAGGGGGACGTCAACAAAGGGTTTCGCTGGAACAGCGTATATCCACGGGATAGAAGAAATTGGTAAGTTTGAGAATGAGACGGATTTGCCTGACGGTCAAGGGAGCCAGCACGGTCGGGAAGAAAACTCGTTTCGGTGACGCGCTTGGCTGTGAAGGGGCTCCAAAATGGCCGGGGATGAAGCTGTAACAAACCAGCCTAGCACTCCTGGCGCTCAGAGAACTTCACCGCCCTAGATACACCACACTGCACACAGAAATCTAGGTGACAATACCGCGGGGACGAAACGGGTAGCACTTGTCTCGTTTGTGAAGTACGTGTGCTGAAATTGGTCCAAGTGTCACGTTTTCCGATTATTATATCTTAATAATATTTGATCTCTCCTGAATAATTTAATTAATTCCTGATTAATTTCAACTGAAAGCGTACTTTTTATTATTTCAAAGTTATTAGTGCAAGTGTAAAAAAAAAATCCAGTGATTCTGCACTGACTCTCTATCTGGAACTATTCATTCAAGAAGGCTGTGGTGTACAGCCGTTTATTCGTTGAGTTCATGTTAATGATCTTGTTAAGAGGTTGGATGCAGTGTGTAAACAGAAGTGGTGGTATTTGCACATGTATTTTGTGGGGGCTGTAAATGGTAAAGGAAGACATACAGACAAAAATATTGATGAACTCCAGCAGTATTATGGAATGGCAATAAGGAAAAATACACACGACCAACGAAGGATGACAATAGCAGTGTGGGCTACATTGTTCCACAAATTATCCACTGATGATACACCTATAAAAACCACAATCACACTGTGTTCTGGTGTAGTGAAAAAGTGTTTTACTACGTTATTTGTGGAAAATACTTGTTATAGTTACGTATGCATCACAACATCTCAGCATGATGTGGAGACTGGAAGTGCTTGTCATACGAAAACATGACAAGCCACCTGTAGTAATTAACACGAAAGTGATCCAGAAAATTCATGCACACCAAATGTAAAGAATAAATGAAAACCAAAACCCACTGATGATGGCACAGTAGTGCCGAAACATGTTTGGGTACCGAGAAAAACTGTGTTTTGCATAACTGGCGGACCTCACAGTCAAAAATTTTTAACTGCAAACACGGCCAATACAAGGAGCTGCAAAACAAAAAGATGGATAGACCTATACATGGTCTTTGCCCACCTACTGCTGATTTATGGTGCAAGTACCGCAAAGTTCAGACAGCAGGTACAGAGGAACAATTTAGGCACAAAAATAGCATACCATCTGCAGCGATGGAAGCTATTAAACCAATATATAGAAAGGTAGCTCATGCTGACCTTCTTTCCAAATGTCTCGATGGTCGAACGCATAACCTGAATGAATCTATCAATGACTTCATTTGGACCCGCATACCAAAAACGTCTTTGTAGGAATGAAAACTCTATGCTTGGCTGTTTATGATGCTGTGATAACGTTTAATGATGGTAATGAGGGAAGAATTAAGGAACTAGAGCAACTTGGTAACACTCCATGAGCCAACACACAGCAAGTCTTCCAGCGAATGGACCGACTTAGGATCATGAAAGTGGAGCATGCAACAGAGGCAATGACTAAAGAAGCGAGAGGCCGGAAAACAAAGAAATTTTCAGGTTTGCGGGATGATCAAGATCAGGAACCAGATAATGCTGATTATGGGCCTGGCTGTTTCTAGGAGCTGCCATGCTTCTATGCGTGAGCTAATATCAAATGAAAAGTTTCAACTTGATTTCCTAAAACGATTTCTTTAAAAATATTTAACACACTGTCCAGGAAGTGTTACAAATACATACATCAGATTTTACACTCTGTTACCTCTTAGTATACTGCTGCTGCTCCTGCTGCTGAACCACCAAATTATTTCTACCTATAATGGTTTTTTACTTGCAGAAGCAAAAGTGGATTTAAAAAAACTGAAAATAAATTATAAGAAACTCATAACTAACTAATTATTTGATTGTATATTATGATTCTGGTACAGTAAACTGAAAAGGAGTGAAACTATACTTACCAAAAATTTCAGATCACTATTTGTCAGAGGTTCTGAGATAATGGGTTATCAATATTCCAGATGTAACACTATAGTATAAGATGTACGAACTCCCTTGACAGGGCTGCGAAAAAACACAAGACTGGACGCGCGTGCGAAAACCTGCTGTATGCGACGTGCGGTAGCTGACGAAGCCTGAGCCGCGTGGAGATACGCGGGAGAAGCTGGCGAGAGCACATCCGGGAGACGTCGAAGCGGGAGAGGAGACTGGTCCAACGACGATTCCGTGTGCGTGCCGTCCCGTCCTGAAAGCGTGGCAGTACAAGCTAATTTCCAACTACCCAGTCAGACGAAGGTTTTGAAGCGAATGTGAACTGCAGTGGCTAGGCGCAAACAAAGTTGAAGCGGTTTATCTACATTCCTGTACATGCAACCTACAAAGATGCTGAACATCTCTTGCTGCCTGAAGCCTGGACGCTGGAGCAGCTGGTTTCAGGAAACGTCCCAGTAATGTAGATTACCGAGTCCTGGGCCTCAAAATCAATTTCACATGTGCACCTTGTTATTTACATAGTAGATATGTACTGAATTTGCAAATAACTGCACTATGCTGTGAGACGGCGTGGTTGTTTTCGCCCGTTTCACCAGCACCTACCTGTGACCTCGTTGCAGCAGATCGCCGGTGGGAAATCAGAGCAGAAACCTACCGTACTGCAGCTCGCACCAGGCTGCAAACAACGTAACTATTTTAAGAATCGGGGAAAGGTCTCAATTTTGGATAATGGGTGGAAACTTCGGTATATTCTGGATCGAAGAATTACACGTTCACTGCCAAGCCCGTGCTATTCCTAACACAGTCAAACACAAACCCTTTCATTCACGTTAGCAAGTTTGTGGTAACGATTTCCCGAAATCTGAATAACTGCTAAGCACGGATTGTTCTTAAATGAAAATGCTCGCCACACTATTAAGTTTATCGGTGTCTAATACACTCAAGTTTTTAGTCACCCATCTGCTCAGCATGCCACGCGGTGTTACTGTCTTTTCTCATAAACAGAATTACTCAAAAATTCGTACTTTCTAAAAATCACACTGGAATAAATATGCCTTCACTTTAAAGCCTTTTGAGCCATGTAGCACAACTAAAACCGGCAAATTATAACCTCCTTCGGAGCTCATACTACACACCACCTTACCGCTGAAATGCTGGGCTCCGACTGCTTAGACTGCTGTAAGCATTCTATATCTCCATGAGAAAAGACGCGCGACGAATACTCCGTTCTGATTGGTCAGTTTTCTTTAAGGCCAATATAAAAACATTATTCTCCCACGTTAGTCCGCGTTTTTCATGGCTACCCAATCAAAAAAATACACACATTCGAACTGTGCTTTTCCCGAAATAAATATTTAGCATTCTGATATTTTGTTCATCTTTGCGTTATTGACTATTCTCATTTGCACTCGCATTAGCTTTTCTTTTACCATAAACTTTCTTAACAAATTACGATACAAAATTCCTCGTCGTCTGCATTCACACAGTCTTAAAATTTTCTCACGCTACTTCGTGCAGCGTTTATCAGTAGAACAATGATCTACAAATTTAATTTAGACCACATCCACGCATCATTTACACTACTAAAAGCATATACACAGCTGTACGAACATAAATAAACAAAAAAACCTTCCAGAAATAAACAGAATAATTCACAAAAACATTCTCTTGACCTGAAACTTCCTGGCAGCTTAAAACTGTGTGCGGGACCGAGACTCGAACTCGGGACTTTTGCCTTTCACAGGCAAGTGCTATACCATCTCAGCTATCGAAGCACGATTAACTCCCCGTCCTCACAGCTTTATTTCTGACAGTACCTCGTCTCCCACCTTCCAAACTTTACAGAAGCTCTCCTACGAACCAGGCAAAGGTCGAGTCTCGGTCCGACACACAGTTTTAATCAGCCAGGAAGTTTCATATCACCGCACACTCCGCTGCAGAGTGAAAATCTCATTCTGGAAACATCCCCCCCGCTGTGTCTAACCCATGTCTCCGCAACAGCCTTTCTTTCTGGAGCGCTAGTTCTGCATGGTTCGCAGGAGAGCTTCTGTAAAGTTTGGAAGGTAGGAGACGAGGTACTGTCAGAAGTAAAGCTATGAGGACGAGGCATGAGTCTTGCTTGGGTAGCTCAAATGGTAGAGCACTAGCCCGTCAAAGGCAAAGGTCCCGAGTTGTTCGAGTGTCGGTCCGGCACACAGTTTCAATCTGCCAGGAAGTTTCATATCAGCGCACACTCCGCTGCAGAGTGCAAATCTCATTCTGGATTCTCTTGACCAGTTTCTTGAATGTCTGTCCGCTCCTGTACTCTGGTGGATAAAATTAGATCTACGCACTAGACTGAACCCGCTTCAGACCATCTGTCACTGTTCACGCATGAGTCATTCTGCCGATACACAGGCTCTGGACAGGAGCGGTTTAAGGCGCCACGCCTCAACTGGATGTGAAAATAATAATGGTGATCATCCCATACTTCCGTTTTTAGCGACATCCTGCTGTAACAGAGAACAGTTAGTCAAGTTTCCAAGTTCCGATAGGTCTATACCTGATTACGGTATACTTATTTATCTCTGGTTATTAACCATATGTCATTCGACCGCGTCTGCAGTAGTGAAGGAGGGAACTATCAGATCAGAACAAGACTGAAATACTTTATTAGGACATCCCCAGATAACTAGGACAATTCCTCCCTTCAGATAATGAGCCAATTTTAAAATCTTTGGGGTGGCTCTGTTCGTGCAAGAGAAAGTTTAGTGCTGCAGCAACAGAGGATGTCCGGGAGGTAGTGACGAATGTTAAAGTGCTATAGAACATACAAAACTTATTGTAAACGTAATTTTTTAAAGTAATTTATCCCATTTATGTATTAAAAATGGTTTCCTCCTCATGAACACCCAAGGCCACGCAGCAACGAGTAATGCATTCACTGAAGTTCTCGATGACGCCTTCACACATATCTGGTGGAATGCCGTTAATAAACGTTTTAATTTCATCCTTCAATGTGTTCATTCTTTTTGGTTTCTTCACATACACTTTTGATTTGGCAAATCCCTACAAAAAAAATTCACAAGGCGTAAGATCGCATGATCTAGCAGGCCACACCTGGTTGCCAATCAAAGAAACATTTTCTTGAGAAAACTGTTCGTTGAGCAGAGCAATCGTTTCACGGGATGTGTGACATGTCGCACGATCTTGTTGAAACAAAAAATCATCATTTTCATCAATAAGAGGGAAAAACCAACCAGAAGGAATGTTTCAGTAACTGCCGCCTTTCAGTGACAGCAATTCCCTCATCATTTTCAAAAAATCACGGACAAATCACTCCTCCTGCCCAGAACCCACACCACACAATCGTGCAGTGTGGGTGCATCTCATCTTACACAGTCACTCGCGTATTTTCGTTACTCCAAATTCTGTAGCTCTGCTTACTGACATATCCACTGAGGTGGAAGTGCGCCTCATCATCTGATAAAATTATTCTTTTTGTGATGTTCTCGTTCTCCGCCTGTCTAGCCAAGACCCACTGAGCAAATCAGTGTCTCTTTCCGTGATCTGCAGGCTTTAACTCTCGTATAAGTTGTACGCAAGCATTTCCAGATGTTTTGAAAGGATCTCATGCAGTGAACTTGGTGATAAATTCAGTTGTTGAATTCGTCAGGGAACTGATTTTCTTGTGTTTACGGTCACATTATCACGCACTGCAGCAGTGTTTTCGTGTGTTCGGATGGAACGCGGTCGTCCTGTTTTCTTGACGTTTGAAACAGAACCCGCGGTCTCAATCTTCCGGATCAATTGGTGATAATGCTGGAGCATCACTACACGGAATTCACGGTTGCCATGGGACTTTCACTGTTTTTGTAATAACTTCTTATCACGTGGATACGTTGCTCAGTTGTCATCTGCTCCATGACGAAAATAAACATCAAACAACAATGCTCACCACACGAAAGCTATCAGTCTTAATGGGAAGCATCGCAGATAACAAACATGAAAAAATCACGGCTGCCAACCGTCAAATGACAAAATGGCGCAAAATTCAAATTCGTCCTTACTTCCCGAACACCCGTTATTTCGAGGGAGTTGAATTCCTATTCGCTACACCCTAACTTCGGAATGCTTCATGGAGCTTCTTTATGCCATCCGACAGGAGTGCGTCGTCTAGCGCCACCAGGTTTCACCCTCTCGCTTTTCATCATCATCATCATCATCATCATACAAAAAAATATAGCAACACACTATACACAGGTAAGCTAGGATAAAGTCCTTTCCTTGTATGCAGTTGAACCTACCTGTTGGTGGTCTCCCGCTGAAATGCCAAACTGCTATACGAAGCGCTTTAAGACTCTATATGCGTCTGAGCGTATAACCATATAGTACAAAACTGAAAACCAAAGCACGAACGAACGTGGAGACTCGGCTTGAGGAAATGCATTAAGCATCACGGGCACGAGTTTCGATCAACCTCCAGGTGCAGACGTTGTGGGCGAATCAAGATTTCCTTTTATTCTCAAATGGCGAGCATGATGCACTCTAGGAGATGGATCACATGCATATTTACACCGTCCGACAAAAAAAAGTGGAGCAAACAGAAGGAGAGGAAGAAACGAAATGAAACTTCACAGGTTGATAGTGTATCTGATGTTATTTCAGTGGCAACAAAATCAAGTCAAATTTACAAAGAATTTCGCAGTATGAGCCGACTTGTCATTATAAAATTACACCTCCTCTCGCCTGGATGCATCCATTACGAGGGGTACCCAAAAACATTGGAATTATTTTTTAAAAGTTATATACTTTCAAATTTTTTAGGAAACAACCTTATCCTCTTCAAAATACTCTCCATTACAGCTAAGACATTTGTCCCACCGGTGCTTCCACGGTTCGAAACATTTTTTTTTTCTTTAGTGTTGTCAAATCGGCATCCATCCTTTCGTGCTCCTTTTCGTGCGTGTGAATAAGAGAAAGTCGCACGGGGGGAGGTCAGGAGAGTAAGTTGCTTGGGGCAGCAGAACCATGCCATTTTCGCCTGAAACTGCCTAACAGAAATGGTTGTGAGTGTGCAGGTGCGTTGTCGTGGTGACTGAACCAATCTCCTGTCTGCCAAATTTTTTATATGAACACGTAGCGCGTCCCAAATAAAGAGTTTGACTGACGGTGCGACCTGGGAGAACCAACTCTGAATGAATCGTGCCCTTAGCATCAAAATAGCAAATCGCCATTGTTCTGATGTTTGATTTGACTTGATGAAATTTTATGTACGGGGTGACGATGACGTCTACTATTGGCTTGACTGTTGCTCTGTTTCTGCAACATGACTAATCACCATTAATGACCTTTGACAGAAAATCTGGATAAGTTTCAAGCTGTTGTTTCAAAGCACAACACGTTCCACCTCGGCGATCCTTTTGATTGTCAGAACAAACTTGGCAGCAATCCTTCTCATTCTCAAACCTTCCGTTAAAATTCGCAAACCGAGCTCCAAGATAACCCACTAATCTCTGACACTCGATTAGTTATCTGTCGGCGGACTGTGAGGACAAGCTTTCGTATTTTTTCAATATTTTTGCCGATTCGGGCAGTTGATGGACGTCCAGAACGAAGTTTGTCACCAGTCGACATGCTGCCATTTTTAAAACGAGCAAACCACTCGTACGCTTGAGTGTTTCCCCATAGCGTCATATTGGTCAGTTGTTTCAGTAGCTCTTTTTCAGTAGAAAACAAAATTCTCCAGCTGCGCGCTGTTCACGTAAACCTGCCCTCATAAAAAGCGAAACAAGAACAAAACAGCGGTAGCAAAAGCAATCACTGCAGATGAACAGAACATGCCAGGTCGACAACACAGGTGGCAATAAACTGGCAATGAGTTTCTCCGTACACGCCTGGCGCAGAAATTCGTACTACACAAGCTCACCCCACGCCAGTGGTGCTTACCCCCTCATACACTACTGGCCATTAAAATTGCTACACCACGAAGATGACGTGCTACAGACGGGAAATTTAACCGACAGGTAGAAGATGCTGTGATATGGAAATGATTAGCTTTTCAGAGCATTCACACAAAGCTGGCGCCGGTGGTGACACCTACAACGTGCTGACATGAGGAAAGTTTCCAACCGATTTCTCATACACAAACAGCAGTTGATAGGCGTTGCCTGGTGAAACGTTGTTGTGATGCCTCGTGTAGGAGGAGAAATGCGTACCATCACGTTTCCGACTGATAAAGGTCTGATTGTAGCCTATCGCGATTGCGGTTTATGGTATCGCGACATAGCTGCTCGCGTTGGTCGAGATCCAATGACTGTTAGCAGAATATGGAATCGGTGGGTTGAGGAGGGTAATACGGAACGCCCTGGTGCATCCCAACGGCCTCGTATCACTAGCAGTCGAGATGACAGGCATCTTATCCGCATGACTGTAACGGATCGTGTAGCCACGACTCGATCCCTGAGTCAACAGATGGGGACGTTTGCAAGACAACAACCATCTGCACGAACAGTTCGACGACGTTTGCAGCAGCATGGACTATCAGCTCGGAGACCGTGGCTGCGGTTACCCTTGAGGCTGCATCACAGACAGGAGCGCCTGCGATAGTGTACTCAACGACGACTCTAGGTGTACGAATGGCAAAACGTCATTGTTTCGGAAGAATCCAGGTTCTGTTTACACCATCATGATTGTCGCATCCGTGTTGGGCGATATCGCGGTGAACGCACCTGGAAGCGTGTATTCGTTATCGCCGTACTGGCGTACCACCCGGCGTGGTGGTATGGGGTGCCATTGGTTAAAGGTCTCGGGCACCTCTTGTTCGCATTGTCGGCACTTTGAAAAGTGGACGATACATTTCAGATTTGTTACGACCCTTGGCTCTACCCTTCATTCAGTCCATGCGAAACCCTACATTTCAGCAGGATAATGCACTACCGCATGTTGCAGGTCCTGTACGGTCTTTCCTGGATACAGAAAATGTTCGACTGCTGCCCTGGCCAGCACCTTCTCCAGATATCTCACAAACTGAAAATGTCTAGTCAATGGTGGCCGAGCAACTGGCTCGTCACAATACGCCAGTCACTACTCTTGATGAACTGTGGTATCGTGTTGAAGCTGCATGGGCAGCTGTAACTGTACACGCCATCCAAGATCTGTTTGACTCAATTCCCAGTCGTATCAAGGCCGTTATTACGGCCAGAGGTGGTTGTTCTGGGTACTGATTTCTCAGGATCTATGCACCCAAATTGCGTGAAAATGTAATCACATGTCAATTCTAGTATAATATATTTGTCCAATGAATACCCGTTTATCATCTGCATTTCTTCTTGGTGTAGCAATTTTAATGGCCAGTAGTGTAATTCGGTTAGGTTGAGTGTCACTAAAGAGTTGTAGCCTTTCTTGAGGCAAGCTGGTCGCACTTTTTGTAACTGGTACTTCCCATCCTTGATGCTGGAACTTGGAAGCTGGTCCCAGACATGTCGTATCGGGGACAGATGTGGGGATCTTGCTGCGCGCGGGAGTACCTCAACATCACGCAGACACCTCATATAGAAATGTCCCAATTGTGAACGAACATCGGCCTGTTGAAAATGCCAACAGAATACTCATGAAAGGTAGTAGAAGAGGATGCAAAGTCCATGACATCAGCGGTAACACCACTCTGCCTCACGAAACCATTTAGTAGTGTGGGACATCTCCCCAGGTCGTGACGTAGCTCCCTCCCCCGCCCCCCTCCCCCCTTGCTCCCACTCCCTGACGATGATCATACATGGTACTGCGGAAGTGCCACTCATCGCTGAACTCAATGCGACACTATTCATCAGCACTTCATATTTCCCGGAGCACTCCAAACGTATCCGTTTGTTTTGTGGTGTTGACGGCAGCGTGCATACGGGACGCTTATTCCCTAGTCCGGCTGCTAATAGTGTTCGACCAGCGATGTATAATGATGCAGAAATTTGCCGCGAGTTCTCGGATGGCAGGAGATGATGTGAAGTTGCAGAATAGCGCGACCTTCGGGTTGTGGTGGTCAATCGTGGCCGGCTGGAACACTGAAGCCGAGTACGCCTTCCCCATTCTCCCATATCGAAACGTCGGGCACTGTCACAAATGAATGCCCCACAGATCTGGATACTGGACGATTACACCGAGTCCTACAAGGAGGCCACTGTGCAACTCCGTCAGGTACTGGCTCTGAGCACTATGGGACTTAACATCTATGGTCATCAGTCCCCTAGAACTTAAAACTACTTAAACCTAACTAAAACCTAAGGACATCACACAACACCCAGTCATCACGAGGCAGAGAAAATCCCTGATCCCGCCGGGAATCGAACCCGGGAACCCGGGCGTGGGAAGCGAGAACGCTACAGCACGACCACGAGCTGCGGACTCCGTCAGGTACTGGTAACGCTATTTCACACGAGTACGCGGCACTGTTTGGGGAAGTCATTGGCTCTTGTTTTACCAAGGTCTCAAAATACAACGTGTTTTGCGGCCGCCTTGAAATGATCTCAGCTCCTAACCAGGCATTCCTCAATATGCTCCACACTAAATAGAGGAACACCCAATGGAAATTTCAAGAAACAATCCTAGACATAATGTTTAGTCAAAGCTATCTAGCTCAGTTACAGACTACGTAAAACTATCTGTGAATTACATGCCATGTGCAACACAACATGTAAAAAAGTAAGGCGTCAATAAAAGATGTTGCGTTTTTTACTAAAATGAAACATAACATACTGAGGACAATATAGATGTATCGGAACCTCCTTTTGGCAATAAGAAGCGATGACTTCTACCTACCGTCATACTCACTGAGTTCGTCATACTTGCATGACTGGCGTAACGCAACACTTACGTTTATGACTGATTTGATAATCGACAAGCAGTCCTAAGCCGGTCATCAATAAATGAATGTTCTTCCTGTGCACCTTAAGACGGTTTTCATAACAGTTATTGTTTAACTTAATCTACAACCAAGGCGAATGGCCGGCCGGAGTGGCCGAGCGGTTAAAGGCGCTACAGTCTGGAACCGCACGACCGCTACGGTCGCAGGTTCGAATCCTGCCTCGGGCATTGATGTGAGTGATGTCCTTAGGTTAGTTAGGTTTAAGTAGTTCTAAGTTCTAGGGGACTTATGACCACAGCAGTTGAGTCCCATAGTGCTCAGAGCCATTTGAACCATTTGAACCAAGGCGAAGGGTGATGAGGGAAGCCTTTTTTGCTGTAATAACATAGAATTTTTTGACAGAACATACATACTCACGAAATTTACAGCCTAACAGAAAAGGTTAACATCCAGAGGACATCGTCGAATGAAACTTCCTGACAGGTTAAAACTGTGTGCTGGACCGAGACTCGAACTTGGCACCTTTGCCTTTCGCGGGCAAGTGCTTCTGTAAAGTTTGAAGGTAGGAGACGAGGTACTGGCAAAAGTAAAGCTGTGAGGACGGGGAGTAAGTCGTGCTTGGGTAGCTCAGTTGGGAGAGCACTTGCCCGCGAAAGGCAAAGGTCCCGAGTTCGAGTCTCGGTCCGGCAAACAGTTTTAACATGCCAGGAAGTTTCATATCAGCGCACACTCCGCTGCAGAGTGAAAACCTCATTCTGGAAACATTGTCGAATATCAACGCGATTTTGTACGGATACCCACAATCAGCGAGTTTGCAAATGCTTGAAGCTGCAGTTTTCGCGACAGATGAATGACCAACCAGATTGTAGCACGTCATCTTCGAGGTGTAGCATTTTTAATATCCAGTAGTGTATATCTAATCATAAATCAATACTTAAATAGACAGCTCTAAAACCGGCAGTATATTTCCAGTGTGCAGCCGACATTTTTATAGGCGGGTACGTCGATATTTTTATCGGTATGACTATATATCGATACGTGACGTCGATATTAAGATAGCTGATGTCGATGCTTTTTAAATATTGATGTATCAGATTCCGGATATTTTTAAAAATATCAACAGTGCTATTGGATGGTAACCCCTTCACATGTGCGCCTGCCATTTGTCAAGAAGTAATGGACTCCCAGCAGCATTCTGTGTCATCCGGCACGACTGATCGAAGACTAGAAGCAGCCCGACTAGGGAATTAGCGTCCCACGCGTAGGCTGGCCGTGGCTGGAAAACATGGACTGCTGATGAACGGCATCGCGCTGTGTCCGGCACTCAACTGCGGTTTTGCACTGCCCAGGATGAGCGTCGTCGGCTGATATACCAGCGGCCTGAGAAAAGGTCCCATTCTTCCAATTTTTTGGAGAGGCAGAGTGGTGGTGCCCCTATCGTCACGGATATGAGGAGCTATATAACTTCAAGTCACGACCTGTAGTGATTGAGGGAACTCTTATAGTATAGCAGTATATCATGGGCCCTCGTGTGTTACCCTCCATGCGATAGCATCTTGGTGGAATTTTCAACAGGACAATGCTCGTGCTTATACTACCAAGATCCTTGTAAATCTTACTAGATTTTGTAATAACTCAAGTACCATGATACACGGTGTTTCCGTAAGAGCGTGCAAAAATGTAACAGGAGTTAGAGAATGCTCCACTGAACAATTTGTGGGAGGGAACCTGGGGCCAGAGAAGCCAACTTAAGGAGTATGAAAGTAAACTTGTGTACCGCTTTGTGTAGCATTACAGTTTTCCAACTTATTTACAACTAACATGTGTATAAGTCTACACGTAATGTGCTGTTTATTTACATGTACTTTTTTTTATTATTTCCTGCAAGGAAAGAATGAGGAGGAGCTTGGCCACTAGCAATTTTTTTTTACTTGTCCATAAGGTTACTATGTTGTATTTACATTGTGGTGTTTGGTTTGTGCGGCGCTCAACTGCGCGGTCATCAGCACCCGTAGAAAGTCCCAATTTTTACACAGACCATTTTCTTTTCACAAGCCAATCTAGTCACATTCACATATGATGATGATGATGATGGAACGATGAGGACAACACAAACACACAGTCCCCAGGTAGAGAAAATCCCCATCCCGGCCGGGAATCGAGCCCCAGACCCGGTGATCCAGAGGCAGCAACGCTAGCCCCTAGACCCCGAGCTGCGGACGTATTTACATTGTCCCACGACAGAACGTGCTATCAATCAACGACAGACCTATTCACTACGCAGCGGTATTCAGTGACGTACAATACAGTACGATGGAGCAGTACCAGTACAGTTTCGCAGAACTCAACTGGCTCTGAGCACTATGGGACTTAACATCTGTGGTCATCAGTCTAACTCCTGTTACATTTCCTAGAACGTAGAGCTACGTAAACCTAACCTAAGGACATCAGAAACATCCATGCCCGAGGCAGGATTCGAACCTGCGACCGTAGCAGCAGCGCGGTGCCGGACTGAAGCGCCTAGAACCGCTTGGCCACCGCGGCCGGCACAGAACTCACTGACATGCACCTTGTGTGTGACGAAGTACGTTGCAACGCTTACACTGCTGAAAAGCTGTACAGGGAGCGATTTCCTAACAGGCATCCTCCGTCTTGGGAGACTGGTCCATTGAAAAAAAGAAACGAGGGACATGGCAACTTGAGGATCACTCGCGCACCCGATTTTGAAGAGAAGGTGCTGGGACCTGTTGCAGCGGAACCCACTACCTCGTCGTATTGCACGTGAAATGGGCGCTGCACATACTAGCATGTGTCGAGTACTCCACAAAAAACAATTACACCCGTATCACCCACGACGAATCCATGCAATGCTTGTGACTGACTTTGCACCAAGAGTCGCATTGTATCAGTGGTTGCCCCAACAATGGACTGATCGACCACAAGCCCTCCAAATCGTGCCTCACTTGGTCGTGATGGTATTTCGAACATATGGAATAGCCATGTGTGGGGTGAGGAAAACCCCCGCGCTGTAGTAGAGTCAAACCATTAACCGCGTTTTGTTGCTAATATCTCGGCCGCCATTGTAGGCGACAATCTCACTGGCCCATATCTTCTACCCGGCCGTCCGAGCCGACCGGTGAGGCCGAGCGGTTCTCGGTACTTCAGTCTGCAACCGCGCGACCGCTACGGTCGCAGGTTCGAATCCTGCCTCGGGCATGGATGTGTGTGATGTCCTTAGGTTAGTTAGGTTTAAGTAGTTCTAAGTTCTAGGGAACTGATGACCTCAGATGGTAAGTCCCATAGTGCTCAGAGCCATTTGGACCATTTTTTAGCCCTCCGAATTGCCACCTGCACTTGAGGTTCGTGCAAAGAGTTCTACCTGAATTGTTAGAGAACGTAGCATTGGCTGTTCCTGAAAGGATGTGGATACAACACGACAGTGCACCACCTCACTTCAGTGTGGACATCCGCAACCATCTCAATGCTGTATTTTCTGATCGCTGGATTGGAAGAAGCGGCTGTCTTATTCCATGGCCTGCGAAGTCACCTGATCTCAATCCCCTTGATTATTTCCTACGGGGATGTCTAAAATCACTTGTATATGAGACCCCAGTGGATACGGAGATGGAATTAGTTGCGAGAATTGTAGCTGCGTGTGATGCGCTTCGAAACGCACCACGGATATTTGTCAGGGTGCGTCAGAATCTTGTTCAGTGATGTCGTGTTTGCATTGAGGTCGATGACCATCAGTTTCAGCACATTTTGTAGCATACAGTACAAATGGTACATTCATTGTGTCTGTGATAGAATTTGCAGTTGGCTCTAACTAATGTAAATAAAAAGTGCAGAGTGATGTCATTTTATTCCTACTATCTCACTTAAGCTGGCTTCTGGGATCTCAGGTACGCTGACGAACATACTACAGTACTGGACATTAAAATTGATACACCAAGAAGGAATTCAATCATAAACGGGTATTCATTGGACAAATATATTATACTAGAACTGACATGTGATTACATTTTCACGCAATTTGGGTGCATAGATCCTGAGAGATCAGTACCCAGAACAACCACCTCTGGCCGTAATAACGGGCTTGATACACCTGGGCGTTGAGTTCATCAAGAGTATTGACTGGCGTATTGTGATGAGACAGTTGCTCGGCCACCATTGACCAGACGTTTTCAATTGGTGAGAGATCAGGAGAATGTGCTGGCCAGGGTACCAGTCGAACATTTTCTGTATCCAGAAAGGCCCGTACAGGACCTGCAACATGTGGTCGTGCGCTATCCTGCTGAAATGTATGGTTTCGCAGGGATCTAATGAATAGTAGAGCCACGGGTATTAACACATCTGAAATGTAACGTCCACTGTTCAAAGTGCACAAGAGGTGACCGGGACGTGTAACCAATGGCACGCCATACCGTCGCGCCGGGTGATAAGCCAGTATGGCGATGACGAATACATGCTTCCAATGTGCGTTCATCGCGATTTAGCCAAACACGGATGCGACCATCATGATGCTGTAAACAGAACCTGGATTCATCCGAAAAAATGACGTTTTGCCATTCGTGCACCCAGGTTCGTGGTTGAGTACACCATCGCAGGCGCTCCTGTCTGTGATGCAGCGTCAAGGGTAACCGCAGCCATGGTCTCCGATAGTCACTAAAGTGATAGTCCGTGCTGCTGCAAACTTCGTCGAACTGTTCGTGCAGATGGTTGTTGTCTTGCAAACGTCCCCATATGTTGACTCAGGGATCGAGACGTGGCTGCACGAGCCGTTACAACCATGCGCATAAGATGCCTGTCATCTCGACTGCTAGTAATGCGAGGCCATTGGGATCCAGCACGGCGTTCCGTATTACCCTCCTGAACCCACCGATTCCATATTCTGCCATATTCGACCAACGCGCGCGAGTAGCAATGTCGCGATACGATAAACCGCAATCGCGACAGGCTATCAAAGTCGGAAACGTGATGGTACGCATTTGTCCTCCTTACACGAGGCATCACAGCAACGTTTTACCAGGCCACGCCGGTCACCTGCTGTTTGTGTATGAGAAATCGGTTGGAAACTTTCCTCGTGTCAGCACGCTGTAGGTGTCGCCACCGGCGCCAACCTTGTGTGAATTCTCTGAAAAGCTAATCATTTGCATATCACAGCATCTTCTTCCTGTCGGTTAAATTTCGCGTCTTTAGCACGTCATCTTCGTGGTGTAGCAATTTTAATGGCCATCAGTGTGCTTGCCTGTCACCCCCTACACGACTGAGCTCCAGTAATGTTGTTGTTGTTGTTGTGCCGCAGATCACGGAGGCGCTGTCTTTCCTACACTACTCGGGACACGTGCTGCACCGCAACGTCTGCCCCTCCAGCATCCTCGTCACCAAGAAGGGCACCTGGAAGCTGGGCGGCCTCGAGTTCACCGGTGAGTACCGCTCACTTGTCTTCTGCCCCGACGCCGCCTCTCGGCGGCAGGTGACGGGTCGTCTCGACTTCAGCACAGAGGACGCTGGTGGCTCTGCCTTCCACTTCCAGCGTCATTTGTTCGCCGACTTGCCTGCGAAGGTTTCGGGATTACTGAAGAATGGGATACAACCCGTCGCCTTTGAGCAATGACGTCAGTAGTTGCCGGAGATGATGTATTGCACAGATTTAACAGCAAAGACGAATGTTGAGAAACAAAGGAATGTAGGACACAGAAAATAGATGGTAGACATTTATCACGTACATTCATATTTCGAATATACCGTTAACTTTATCGCTACTTAGAGTCCTAGTATCGTATTTTCAACTGACCTATACAGCTCAACTGAAAATAGGATACTAGTGCTTAGAAACGTTAGCATGGAATACGTCAGTTGACATATATGAATTGTATCCCGAACTTCAGTTGATCTGTGTAGGTTAACTGCAGCGCGGGATTCAAATTTAACGTATGCCTACTTCTTCACCTTTGCTAGCACTAGTATCCTGTTCTTCAGTTGACCTACATACGAAGGTAATCCCAAAAGTAATGTCTCCTATTTTTTTATAAGTGCATAGACCTGTTTATTTCTGCAATGGTTTACAGCTTGAACATTTAGCTATTTTTCGACATAATCCCCATTTCTGTCGAGGCATTTTTGTAGACGCTGTGGCAGTTTTTGTATTCCCATGTCATACCAGCTCGCCGCCATGCTGTTCAGAAAGTTATGTACCTCTTCTTTCACCTTGTCGTCGGAGATGAATAGCTTTCTGGCCAAATGTTCTTTTAACCTACGGAACAGGTGATAGTCACTGGGCACCAAGTCAGGACTATAGGGTGGGTGGGTCATTATGTTCCACTGAAACTGTCGCAGGAAAGCAACGGTTTGGCGAGAGATGTGTGGGCGAGCGTTGTCATGCAGAATGTGTACGCCCTCGCTCAACATTCCTCTTCTCCGGTTCTGAAATGCCCGTTTGAGATTTTTCCGACTCTCACAGTACCTTTCAGCGTTAATTGTGGTCCCAGTGGGCATAAAGTAGACCAACAACACCCCTTTCCCATGTCAGACCCGGTTGTCATGACTTTGTCAGCAGACTGTGTTTGTTTGAATTTCCTCGGCTTAGGCGAAAGATGATGCCACCACTGGCGTGATTGTTGCTTGGTCTCAGGTGTAAAGTGGTATGCCCAGGTTTCGTCACCCGTGACAAGTGAGTCCAGAAAGTTGTCCTGTTCGGCTGCAAGGCGGTGAAGAAATGCGCGGGGAGCATCAACTCGTTGCCGCATGTGGTCCTCAGTCAGCATGCGTGGCACCCATCTTGCGCACACCTTCCGGTAGTTCAACGTTTCCGTTAAAATTCTGTGAGCGATGCTTCGGGAAACCTCAGGAACCAACGTGCAGAGATCATCCAGTGTGATCCGCCGATCTTCACGCATGCTTTGCTCAACCTTCAACACTGTCTCCTCAGAAATTGACGGCCTCCTGTTCCTTTGTTCGTCGTGAATTTCGGTCCGACCAGCTACAAACTCTCTACACCACTCACGAACATTTTTGACATCCATGCACGACTCACCAAACACTTCCGTCAATTGGCGATGGATTTCAATGGGCGCAGTGCCCTCTGCGTTCAAAAACCGTATAACTGCACTCAATTCGCCCTTGGCGGTAACATCCAACGGGAGCTCAATTCTCAACGGCTGCCAAGCCAGGACTGAGCGCCTCAGCGCGGCGTGCGAATGTTTACACACAGCATGTGAAGCACTCTTCATAACAGTGAGACGAACTGTCACACAAACAGAGATCTGTACCTATAAAAAAATAGGAGACCTTACTTTTGGGATTACCCTCGTAGGTCAACTGAAGTACGAGATACAAATTTTACAGGTGTTGCTTTTTTCGCCTCCGCTACTACTAGCATCCTGTTCTTCGACAGTACCAGTATAGGCTGAAAAATATCGTAGTAATACTGGTCCTAGAGAAGGCGTAGTGCAGTTGACGAACTCTGCTTCAAGTCTTCCACATTCATAGGTATTACAGATAAATCCACACCTACAAACGAAAATCAAAAACTAAGAATTGCCTAGAACGAAAAACCATTCTTCCAAAATATCTCAAACTCACTAATAATGAAAATAAGTACCGAACGAATTGGTACGAACAGATGATTTAAATTAATACAAGTGACAAAAACCGTATACAGTGTTTAGCCCTGTCTTTCAAATGCACATTCATTTATTTGAGCTTGCAATGATGACGCGTCGCCACAGAAGATAACCGATTTATTATCTATGGCTCGCAAATATAGACATCAATATCTGTGAGTAAACTATGACGTCATTTGTCAAAACCCACAGGTTGTATCGCATTCTGCAGTTGATGCAAGGTTTCCGCGCCCTTTCAGTCCGAGTAGACGGACGGTGCTGCACACTGGGTTTTACCCACTTACAGCCCGCCCATTCGTCTGGAACTGAAGTGCTCTGAGCACTATGGGACTTAACTTCTGAGGTCATCAGTCCCCTACAACTTAGAACTACTTAAACCTAACTAACCTAAGGACATCACACACACCCATGCCCGAGGCAGGATTCGAACCTGCGACCGTAGCGGTCGCGCGGTTCCAGACTGAAGCGCCTAGAACCGCTCTGCCACCAAGGGCGGCCAACTGAAGCACCAATTTTTAAAAAAATGCACCACACGCATCACCATCACACTATTATTGGCATCAGTGATTCTGTTTTAACTGTACTATAAAATAATTTTAAAAGTTCCAAAAACCATAAAAATCATCCACCAGAGTGTGTTTTGAGAAAGGTGGTTTACTTTCATCTGGTTTCCATATATTTCAATATTTCCATCAAATATGTAGAACCTTTTCTGAAGATTGATTGCATCCGCTGCTAGCCCGCCTCTTCGTTTGCAGTCGAAATACGAATGATACTGGGAAAATATGTTCTGTTAATTTATTAAAAAGTCAGTACAGTAAGGGGATTTTATTATATACCAGTAAAGCTACATTAATTCACAAATGGGGCCTGAAAATTAATTTCGAGAAGACGGAATATCTATATTGTGAAGATCGGAGGATAACTTAGAGACTGGTGGATATCAAATTAAAGTGTGTAAAGAGTCGAACTATGTAGATAGTACTCCATCATGTGATGAAAGGTAAGACAGAGATATCTAACAGTAGACCAGGCAGGGAAGGGCGTCTATCCAAAAATTAAACCCTATAGTTTGGTCCTGAAAGATGTGTTTGAAGTGTCAAATGGGTTTATACAAATCCAGCGTCGAATCAATAATAAGTTGGCAACACACGAAAAGAAATATCGAGTAATTTCGTCGGAAATAATATCTAGATATGGTCATTCAATAACTTTATTTTTCTGTGATTCATTGTGTCTCTGGTTAAAGCTATTTAATCTATGGGGTTGGCATGTGTTTAATTGGTTTTATTTTTGAATAATGTGTCCACTAAGTTTTTAGGACAACCATTACTTACAGCTACATTTCGGGGAAGATCTAGTTCTTTCTCAATTATTTATTTTGTCAGTGGTAAGTTTCAAGAGTACGGTATTATACTCCAGCTACAGAACTAACACTCTACAACGTTTATTGAGACACATACCACGGAAATCAGAACCGTTTTTGCAATCAGGAATTTCCAAAATTAACTGTGAAGAATGTCCAAAACTTTGTATTGGTCAAACAGGAAGAAAACTTGGTACACGATTTAAAGAACACATGACAATAAGGGACAATAACCAATCCACATTTGCTGCACACTTGAAAGACATCAACTACAAAAAAACACCTAATATAGATGGATCACTTCGAATATTTCATAAGTTACAGAAACGAAAAATTATGAATGTAATGGACAAAATTGTAATTTATATCCAGCTAAAAGATCAGTCAGACAGAGTTGTAAGTAAGCAAAAAGACCTGCGAAATAATTCCTAAACAACTTTTTAACAGTTTTACGACGAAGCATTACAGAACCATAGAATGTAAATTGATCGCTATACTCATTAACAAATATGTCTGTAATGCAAAGTATCACACTACCGTAAAGCAGTTTTTACTCGACTATCATAGTTTTCAGTACTGTTTCACTCGAGTACTACGATTGATTTTATATATAAGAACTTTGCATCAACTAGTCAAAAATGATGTCCTCACACAGTAAAAGAACAAATACTTACCAAGTTATTTTAAAGAAATTACATACAGTCATATTTACACCAATGATGAACGAAAACTAAATATAATTGAGAACAAAAGCATATGCAGGTTAATAAACAAATTTCTGTAAAATTAATTATTACCTTCCAAGTGTTAAAGACGTTAAAACACGTACCGTATATATAAGAGCTTTGCAGCAACTGCTCGAAAGTAACGTGCTCTTAAAATAGCGTTAAATCTCTGTATATCATGGAGTCAGAGGAGCAACGACATACATGGCATAATTTACTACTAAAAAATCATCCACGAAGTAAGTTGTAACGCTCCTAGTATAACTACAGATATGGCTTGTTCCTAAATGAAAAACACAAGTGTCACTAATGTATCCAATGTATAATGCTTCCGTTTTAGATACTTGAAAATGACCTAAGTCCGAAATTGTAAAATAATACATGAAATAAAAAGAATGGCACCTGAAAGCAACACGAAATTATTCAAAAAATTCATCGAAGCCGCAGACCCTATATCACTGAAAATTGTAATTTTTTTAAGAAACGGGCGGACCAGGTGTTCATCCCTTGGCCGGCCTCGAACGCAGGAGGTCAGTCACAGAGAGTCTGGAGATGGGAAGTAGTTCGCTAGAGCAGTGCAGTTTCCCCTGGTTACGGTGGCGAATGCATCCTCCTCTGGAAGCAAATACCGTGCTGCCACTACAAGTCCCTGGACTGTAATAGTGCATTATGAATTTACTTCCCTGACCGCAGATCCAAGAATGGGCCACCATGGCGCTGCTCAAGCGCTGGGAGCAAATTCGTTGTCTTACCCTCCGGATCTTGTCATCCAGTCAGTGCTATTTAGGCAGTGTTACCCGAATCTGTCCTTAGATGTGATGCGTTCGACAAATGAGTGGAACGCGTACGGCAGTCGAGGCCAGTCTCCTTCGTGTTGTGTTCTGTAAGCCAAGCATGGGAAATTTATGCAGGGTTCCCCTGCAGTCATATAAGTAAAGCGAAGTTCTCGCTGGTCACTGTGACAAACGTTGGGTGTCCTCCTCCTCCTCTTCATGTAGGGTTTTTGCAAAAGTGGGGAGTCAGAGGAGTCAGGGAAGAATTTTAGGGACTTGTCGTGAGAAAGCCTGTCACGGTCCATGGGTTATCGGGGGAACTCTTTTGTATGCCACCCTCACGGCTGTCCTCACTCGGTGTTGACTGGTGTGGTCGGAGACAGATGTAATTTTAGTTCACCGTAGGGATATATATATATATATATATATATATATATATATATATATATATATATACTCCTGGAAATTGAAATAAGAACACCGTGAATTCATTGTCCCAGGAAGGGGAAACTTTATTGACACATTCCTGGGGTCAGATACATCACATGATCACACTGACAGAACCACAGGCACATAGACACAGGCAACAGAGCATGCACAATGTCGGCACTAGTACAGTGTATATCCACCTTTCGCAGCAATGCAGGCTGCTATTCTCCCATGGAGACGATCGTAGAGATGCTGGATGTAGTCCTGTGGAACGGCTTGCCATGCCATTTCCACCTGGCGCCTCAGTTGGACCAGCGCTCGTGCTGGACGTGCAGACCGCGTGAGACGACGCTTCATCCAGTCCCAAACATGCTCAATGGGGGACAGATCCGGAGATCTTGCTGGCCAGGGTAGTTGACTTACACCTTCTAGAGCACGTTGGGTGGCACGGGATACATGCGGACATGCATTGTCCTGTTGGAACAGCAAGTTCCCTTGCCGGTCTAGGAATGGTAGAACGATGGGTTCGATGACGGTTTGGATGTACCGTGCACTATTCAGTGTCCCCTCGACGATCACCAGTGGTGTACGGCCAGTGTAGGAGATCGCTCCCCACACCATGATGCCGGGTGTTGGCCCTGTGTGCCTCGGTCGTATGCAGTCCTGATTGTGGCGCTCACCTGCACGGCGCCAAACACGCAGACGACCATCATTGGCACCAAGGCAGAAGCGACTCTCATCGCTGAAGACGACACGTCTCCATTCGTCCCTCCATTCACGCCTGTCGCGACACCACTGGAGGCGGGCTGCACGATGTTGGGGCGTGAGCGGAAGACGGCCTAACGGTGTGCGGGACCGTAGCCCAGCTTCATGGAGACGGTTGCGAATGGTCCTCGCCGATACCCCAGGAGCAACAGTGTCCCTAATTTGCTGGGAAGTGGCGGTGCGGTCCCCTACGGCACTGCGTAGGATCCTACAGTCTTGGCGTGCATCCGTGCGTCGCTGCGGTCCGGTCCCACGTCGACGGGCACGTGCACCTTCCGCCGACCACTGGCGACAACATCGATGTACTGTGGAGACCTCACGCCCCACGTGTTGAGCAATTCGGCGGTACGTCCACCCGGCCTCCCGCATGCCCACTATACGCCCTCGCTCAAAGTCCGTCAACTGCACATACGGTTCACGTCCACGCTGTCGCGGCATGCTACCAGTGTTAAAGACTGCGATGGAGCTCCGTATGCCACGGCAAACTGGCTGACACTGACGGCGGCGGTGCCCAAATGCTACGCAGCTAGCGCCATTCGACGGCCAACACCGCGGTTCCTGGTGTGTCCGCTGTGCCGTGCGTGTGCTCATTGCTTGTACAGCCCTCTCGCAGTGTCCGGAGCAAGTATGGTGGGTCTGACACACCGGTGTCAATGTGTTCTTTTTTCCATTTCCAGGAGTGTATATATATATATATATATATATATACACTCCTGGAAATTGAAATAAGAACACCGTGAATTCATTGTCCCAGGATGGGGAAACTTTATTGACACATTTCTGGGGTCAGATACATCACATGATCACACTGACAGAACCACAGGCACATAGACACAGGCAACAGAGCATGCACAATGTCGGCACTAGTACAGTGTATATCCACCTTTCGCAGCAATGCAGGCTGCTATTCTCCCATGGAGACGATCGTAGAGATGCTGGATGTAGTCCTGTGGAACGGCTTGCCATGCCATTTCCACCTGGCGCCTCAGTTGGACCAGCGTTCGTGCTGGACGTGCAGACCGCGTGAGACGACGCTTCATCCAGTCCCAAACATGCTCAATGGGGGACAGATCCGGAGATCTTGCTGGCCAGGGTAGTTGACTTACACCTTCTAGAGCACGTTGGGTGGCACGGGATACATGCGGACGTGCATTGTCCTGTTGGAACACAAGTTCCCTTGCCGGTCTAGGAATGGTAGAACGATGGGTTCGATGACGGTTTGGATGTACCGTGCACTATTCAGTGTCCCCTCGACGATCACCAGTGGTGTACGGCCAGTGTAGGAGATCGCTCCCCACACCATGATGCCGGGTGTTGGCCCTGTGTGCCTCGGTCGTATGCAGTCCTGATTGTGGCGCTCACCTGCACGGCGCCAAACACGCATACGACCATCATTGGCACCAAGGCAGAAGCGACTCTCATCGCTGAAGACGACACGTCTCCATTCGTCCCTCCATTCACGCCTGTCGCGACACCACTGAAGGCGGGCTGCACGATGTTGGGGCGTGAGCGGAAGACGGCCTAACGGTGTGCGGGACCGTAGCCCAGCTTCATGGAGACGGTTGCGAATGGTCCTCGCCGATACCCCAGGAGCAACAGTGTCCCTAATTTGCTGGGAAGTGGCGGTGCGGTCCCCTACGGCACTGCGTAGGATCCTACGGTCTTGGCGTGCATCCGTGCGTCGCTGCGGTCCGGTCCCACGTCGACGGGCACGTGCACCTTCCGCCGACCACTGGCGACAACATCGATGTACTGTGGAGACCTCACGCCCCACGTGTTGAGCAATTCGGCGGTACGTCCACCCGGCCTCCCGCATGCCCACTATACGCCCTCGCTCAAAGTCCGTCAACTGCACATACGGTTCACGTCCACGCTGTCGCGGCATGCTACCAGTGTTAAAGACTGCGATGGAGCTCCGTATGCCACGGCAAACTGGCTGACACTGACGGCGGCGGTGCACAAATGCTGCGCAGCTAGCGCCATTCGACGGTCAACACCGCGGTTCCTGGTGTGTCCGCTGTGCCGTGCGTGTAATCATTGCTTGTACAGCCCTCTCGCAGTGTCCGGAGCAAGTATGGTGGGTCTGACACACCGGTGTCAATGTGTTCTTTTTTCCATTTCCAGGAGTATATATATATATATATATATCCCTACGGTGATAGCAAACTCATTTGATATCCTCGGCTTGTTCACTACTACTGGTAGCATTTTATACTGGCTTCTTCGGAATCCCAAAGCGGTACGCAAGTTGTACACCATCCTGAAATGTCCAACACATAATACAACCGTGCCAATGCTTGCCACCTAAAATGTAAACAATATTCATACTGACAGGTACACTGCCACCGTTCTTTTTCCTTAGACAACTTGTGAACAAGCCTATATTTTGTTCTACCCTGATTGGGAGACCTCACTACCCGTGAGGCCATTTTGTAGGATGGCCTTCGGCTGTGCGTCTGAGGTATGACTTTTGAGGTATTATATACTGAGGCACCTTGGTCTTCAAATATTTTCTTATTTGCTCTATCATCCTATGTTAAGCGTTCCACTCTTACATTAATTCTATGTACATACGTAACCACTTTATTAATTATTACTGATGCATATTTGTTAGCGAAAAACTTAAACTCATCTGTTATGTCATAATGTTTAAATGTAGTGAAATTAATAGCGTTCTCATCATATTTCTCGGTGGCGCCCATCTTTCCATATTCCAACCTAACACTATCCGACTGCGTATATTCGGTACGCCACTTGCACATCCGACTGAAATTAGGCCTACTGAGAATCGTCCGACGGCGTATCCAACGCCTCGGGCGTGCAGCGCGAACCCTGCGGTTCATCCTCATCCGACGAAAGGCAAATAACTTCCTCTGGGGCCTCCATATCCGACGAGTCCGACGCCACTTCCGCCTTCATAGATAAACAATGAATAATATGACAATCAGCATGCACTACGTTCAGACGTGATATTAACGCTTCATCACCTATAGCAAACTCATTTGACACAAATATGAGCAAGCCTCGGTGTTTTATAACCATCCCTTTGATGTTCCAAAATGTAGGAGTAGGAAAACATCATTGATTTATATAACGAAATATGATGCCGACCATCCTCTGCAGATGACCACCTATTGGGGGCCCCAGTAGAAAGCGAATCGGTCCCACCTAGTATTACTTGTGGTCCGATTCCGCGTTTTCGTGATGACGCAACCGCTTCAAGGCCGCGTGCAGGCTAGGACGTGCCTGACCGGCTTGGACATGTTCCAGACCATTGCGCAACGGCTCGCCGCCAGGGGTATAAAAGGCGTAGCGACAGCTTTCTGATTACAGTAGATGCTACTTCTGTTGGCGGGAAACGTCACTTTGTTAACACTGTATTGGCTATTTGGAATCTTATTGAGTATTGTATTTCTGAAGAGCCTGCCTAAAATCGTAGTACCTATGGGCACATCTTACTCCATTAGGCATGAACACAAACGACTGCTACGGTCGCAGGTTCGAATCCTGCCTCGGGCATGGATGTGTGTGATGTCCTTAGGTTAGTTAGGTTTAAGTAGTTCTAAGTTCTAGGGGACTGATGACCACAGCAGTTTAGTCCCATAGTGCTCAGGGCCATTTGAACCATGAACACAAACTCTCTATATGCTTCCCTGAATTGCCGTATTAAATCATCAAGATTTGGCTTATAGTACCAGAGTTCTTCAAGTACAATTACAGCAGCTGAATAATTAATCTTGTTTCATAAAATGTAATTGCTAATTCATCAATCCTTTCTTGACTGGTAGGAACAAGGAAGATTGTTATTTACAGCTAATGTCTGCGTTGGCGTTTTTTTTATGGCAACTGGGACCATATCAGAAATTACCCGGACGACCTACGCCTCGCCTTCCTTGTTCCTACCAGTCAAGAAAGGATTGATGAATTAGCAATTACATTTTATGGAAACAAGATTAATTATTCAGCTGCTGTAATTCTACTTGAAGAACTCTGGTATTATAAGCCAAATCTTGATGATTTAATACGGCAATTCAGGGAAGCATATAGAGAGTTTGTGTTCATGCCTAATGGAATAAGATGTGCCCATAGGTACTACGATTTTAGGCAGGGACGTTATAGGCCTTTGTGGTATAACTACTAGAGCCTCAGGGAAGCATATAGAGAGTTTGTGTTCATGCCTAATGGAATCAGATGTGCCCATAGGTACTACGATTTTAGGCAGGGACGTTATAGGCCTTTGTGGTAAACTACTAGAGCCTCAATATATAATACCTCAAAAGTCATACCTCAGACGCACAGCCGAAGGCCATCCAAGAAAATGGCCTCACGGGTAGTGAGGTCTCCCAATCAGGGTAGAACAAAATATAGGCTTGTTCACAAGTTGTCTAAGGAAAAAGAACGGTGGCAGTGTACCTGTCAGTATGAATATTGTTTACATTTTAGGTGGCAAGCATTGGCATGGTTGTATTATGTGTTGGACATTTCAGGATGGCGTACAACTTGCGTACCACTCTGGGATTCCGAAGAAGCCAGTATGAAAATGCTACGAGTAGTAGTGAACAAGCCGAGGATATCCAACATAACACAGCTTCTACTTCGACAGAGCACCGGTCTCGTGTCCCCTATAGCAAACTCATTTAACACAAATATGACCAAGCCTAGATGTTTTATAGCCATCCCTGGTTTGTTCTTCACATTAACGGTCACAGGTCGTCCCTCAACTATGCGCTTCAGAATTGACGCATACGGACGCCACCTAGACCACTCAAATTCTTCAAAGACAATTACATTATGAACACGGGGGTCATATCCGCCAAATCCGAATTCGGAACAAATTGGAAGATATACATGTTGTTTGCGAGTCACGATTTTTTCAATCAAAGTTGACTTGCCAATATTTGTATCGCCATAAAGATATAATTGTTTTTTACTCACCACCTTGAACCGAAAGGCCTGGTTATACCGGCGTACCACGCGGCCCGCCCAGCCATTATACTGCAAATGACACTCGACAACGACCTCACTATAAGCTTGTTAGCCTGAAAGGATTCAAAATATTATTCAATGAAACGAATACGTGACCAGTTATTAACTAAAAATGGGTCCGTATAATCTATGAAATTGGTACGTTCGGCCCATCTTCGAACACGAACGTTAAAAGACAGAGCGGAATCATTACAATTTGAAATAGGCTCGGCATCATATTTCGTTATATAAATCAATGATGTTTTCCTACTACATTTTTGAACATCAAATACACCATTTATACTACCAAACATAAACTCAAGCCCGTTCCTAACCTCCGTTAATAGCTTACATTCACACAACTTTAAATATGAATGTATATGTGTTAAATTACCTTGTACAAAAGGCTCTTCAGAAATACAATACTCAATAAGATTCCAAATAGCCAATACAGTGTTAACAAAGTGACGTTTCCCGCCAACAGAAGTAGCATCTACTGTAATCAGAAAGCTGTCACTACGCCTTTTATACCCCTGTTAATGTGAAGAACAAACCAGGGATGGTTATAAAACATCGAGGCTTGGTCATATTTGTGTCAAATGAGTTTGCTATAGGTGATGAAGCGTTAATATCACGTCTGAACGTAGTGCATGCTGATTGCCATATTATTCATTGTTTATCTATGAAGGCGGAAGTGGCGTCGGACTCGTCGGATATGGAGGCCCCAGAGGAAGTTATTTGCCTTTCGTCGGATGAGGATGAACCGCAGGGTTCGCGCTGCACGCCCGAGGCGTTATATACGCCGTCGGACGATTCTGAGTAGGCCTTATTTCAGCCGGATGTGCAGGTGGTGCACGGAATATACGCAGTCGGACAGTGTTAGGTTCGAATATGGAAAGATGGGCGCCGCCGAGAAATATGATGAGAATGCTATTAATTTTACTACATACTAGGTGTTAATCCTTGAGGGGATTCCTAAGAATCCAATATGAAAATGCTACCAGTAGTAGTGAACAAGCCGAGGACATCCAACATAACACAGCTTCCATTTCGACGGAGCACCGGTCTCGTGACGACGGTACAGAACATTACTTTGACGACGGATGGGAGATGCCGCTGTCGCGCATGCCAGCGCACTTACTCGGAGCTGCAGGGCCATCCTCTGCGGGTGACCACCTATTGGGGGCCCCAGTAGAATAGGGATATATACGGTGAACTAAAATTGTATATATATATATATATATATATATATATATATTGAAATTATAGATATTTGAAATAATGAACATTTTTCAAACCCTCTATTTTGGTGGGAAAAAATACTAAATATCAACATAAAAAATTTTGCTACAGTGAATTGAAGAGAACTGTTTGTTTCAAGGGAGACCAAAAATCCTTTGAAATCGGAGGAAAAATGTTGCGTGGGGGACGACAGCCATGCCGAAAAAGAAGGTTTTGAGAAAAACGCGTTTAAAGTTTGCCAAGTAATTCTCATATAAAAAAGAGGGACACCGTTTGAAACTTAGGTCTGGTCGATAATAACGATCGCCCTGGCTAGTGGACGACCGTTTTCGACTACTTTGATGTCGTTTTCCTCTTCAAAGCCCTTTTTGTCGCTGAGTGCATCACCTCTGGCTTCTCTGTCTTCATAGAATCGGTGCATTTCTCCGCCTTTCCGGTCCATTTTTGATGATTTAAATGTGAAAAATACCAAACAAAACTGATTTTCACTTTATACCGAACAATAAAAACATTCGTCTCTGAATGAAGCCGAATGATGCTAACTCAGCCATGAAACAGCTGACTGAGCGTCTACCAGAGTGCCAACAGGAGAAAACTGAAAGTCTATTACGTATTTTAGACACTGATAAACACTTGCGCCATTAGAAGCAGCACTAAACATCTCACGAACGCAACGAAGGAAGCATTGACCAAGGAACCGGTTCTCTGACGCCAATGCGTGCAGTTTTGAGAACTGTGAAGACCTGATTTACGAACGTTTTGGCAACGGAAAGGATGGTGATTAATTTAATACGGTCAATAAGGCGGAAGTGTATTGGGTATGTGCATGGTGGTGAACAGTTATACTTGAAGAAAAAGATATAAACAAATGAAGCTAAAAAGACGGTCAGCCAATATGCTTTGATAAACATTGCTGTTGGAATCTGTACCATTATTATCCTCCAATTACTGAAGCACCCTCATATTAAATGAAAACAGCTTGCAAAATTGCTTTCTGCATTTCATTTGACTCATTCCATTGGAGCAATTTCTCAGTCAATATTACGAGACTCTGTGTTCATTTAGTTATTTTCTGTCATTTTAATGTAGCATATGTCGATATTTTGAGTAAATAAAAGGCTTATTGAACACAGACCTAATTTAGAAGCTCAGATCCAAACTATTGTCCTACGATTGACCCTGCGCTGTCTAAGTTGTTAACGAGTGTATAGCTAAAGTAAAAAGCAGAGATGTATTATAAAGAAAAGCTGAAGAAGGAATAAACATAGTGAATACTTTAATATGTTGAAACAACTTATTGTTTGACAGAATAATACGAAAACATCAACTTTCTACTAGAAACCAGAGAGGGAGTGGAAGAGAAAGATTATAGCGGCACATGTAGCTTGAAATACGTGAAGCAGGCGGTGTAATACAGGACGTGGACAGATTGAATTTTAAAATGTGTAATCTGCTCATCCTTCCAGTCTGATTAATTTAATAAATAAAAAAAAGAAACTCAGAATTCTCTTCTGAATTATACCACGTTCCGCACATCCATATAAGAATGTAAATTAGTAACGAAATCACGCCAATGGCGGATCGGTACCACATCGAAGTCTTGAGTCTTCCCCGCTAGAAATGCTGAAAGATTAAACTCACGATGGAGTGAACAATTAAATTAAACATGAAATGGAGGATTTACCACAAGACATCATATAAGTAACTGACAATAAGTTAGTGTATTCTGAAATCAATACAACTACAGCTTACGATTCCTGCATCACAGAGTTTGAGAGCCGAAAGACAAGTACGCACAGTCAGGCTTCTCCTAGCTGCTGTCACAAAATTTGAAGGCTGTGCCTTCTTTTGTTATACGGATAATACAAATTTCAACATCGACAGTTAAGTTGGAAAACTTTTAGACAAATTTTTACATAAAATGTAGGTTTTTAGAAAAGGGGCATTACAATGTCCCCTGAATGACTACGATACAGTTCGTTGCTCCTTTGTGAGTATTCATTCAACTTTTACACAACGGAAAAAAATTAATATATACACATCTCTTTTTCTTGTTTGATGAAAACGATTTCAATAAGTGTTCTGTTCAGTTATGGTGAGGTCTTCGGCACAGATTTGTCCTCTATCAAGGTGACGCACGAGCGACTGAAAGTTCTGAGGCGAGCGTCGATTCCAAACACTTGTAGGCTTGCGCAAGCAGCACAAAACTGACTACGAGTTCGTCGGAGGAGTGACATCAGTCACGGATGGTGACGTCAGACGTATGCTATGGCGTCAGGAGCGGTTGTCTAACGCCCCCACGCTGCGCCAGGCTGGCTGGTATGACCTCACTGGAAAACTAACAGAACACTGCTGCCTGTTGTAACTTTCATGATATAAGTGTCGTGAGCTGTAGTAATCTCGGTAAATAATCTCCATTGCGTTAAGGAAATCCTAAACCTTGAAAAAGGCGGAGATGAAACCAACTTACATTTTGCAGCAGCGTAAGTCAGAGAAAATGTGTTTTTCTTTACATCCCGTTCCAACTGCGAAAGTTGGATATAAAATGCCATCACTGAAGATGTATTTTATCAGTAAAACGAAATGTTAATAAAATTTTTCTGTGTTTGTGACCGCATTGTCAATACGTAAAACTACCGACGTTTCGATCACTGTTGTTAAGTGACGTCCTTCAGAGTGCTTTTGTGCTTTCTCCTACTTGTATAGACGGATTTAAATGCCGGTAATAGTTATAAAGCAGCTACATCCACTTTGGCCACACAAATGAAGAAAACAACAAGAGTTTCGCAATTCATGAGCAGCCTACTGTATTGAACTAACTACGCAAGTCACGATGAAAATCAGATAAGTACACTGACAGAAATGTTACTTTATGCGGGGTACTAAACTGTTCCATTGAGATATGCGAAGAGTGGGGCTGTGTGACACACTCTAACTACAGTCCGATTAAAATTACTTGACAGTTGATACTTCACGCGTTCTGTCTGGTTTTCTCCAATCAGAGCACTCAATGTCAGGCCCGAAACGTTAGCCGTTGCCAAACAGCCACAACAGTACTTCACTTCCTGTTACTTATCCGGCTTTCTTTCTCCATGTGTTTGGATCTCGAATCCTTGGTCTGGCACTTTTATTTCCTATTTCATCACACATGAAAACACGCCCCCCACCCTACACACACACTCACACACACACACACACACACACACACACACACACACACACACGATGATGCTAACGAAATACATACGTTTCAAACACGGCACTAACTAAACACTGTTGTGTACCCTTCCGTACAAGACGTGATTCAGCGTCATTTATAACATTATTATAATCAAATGGTTCAAATGGCTCTGAGCACTATGGGACTTAACATCTATGGTCATCAGTCCCCTAGAACTTAGAACTACTTAAACCTAACTAACCTAAGGACATCACACAACACCCAGTCATCACGAGGCAAAAAAAATCCCTGACCCCGCAGGGAATCGAACCCGGGAACCCGGGCGTGGGAAGCGAGAACACTACCGCACGACCACGAGCTGGTGACCATTATAATCACAGAGATCGACTTATGTCACATAAGTTTCGCAAGACGCTGCGTAAAGCCGCATTTTCGAAGGCTGCCAGATGCTGCGACTGAGACACCAGAAACATAAATACGACAACGTTTCGCAGTGTAATGGCGTAGCATTGTCGTTAGCGTAAGTACAAAACTTACGTGTAGAAGATTAAACTTTCGAATACTGTCAAATGCAACGAACTTTATTATTTTTCTCAATCTAATCAAAAGACTTCATTATTTTTATTCACTTAAATGTGTGAAATGTAATTTTTTATTTCTAATATTTTCCCGCTCCGTTTCCATCATTGTTCTGACTTTTTTATTTGCCCTTATTTTTCTTCCTATAACTCTTTTTTCTTTCGGAATCTCCATGTGTCGTCTATAATCTGTAACCAAGCGCAAATGAGAACTGCTCATCGGTTGGTAACTCGGCATACCGTGTAACCAGAGTGACGAAGGTTTCAGGTATCGAGTGACAGCGAGAAATTGCAGTTTGCTTTTGCCCATAAAACTTAAATTTCACTGCGATAGATGGCTGTGCAAAGAAACATATTACGCAGTTTTTCTGCCTTGAGTTTTCTCGTAAAGGTTAAAGGTTAGCCTCTTAAAGTCCGCGATAAAAGTGATCGTTATTTTAATTCTACCGCAGATTTTTTATCGCCATTTTCTCGGATACCTTGCACATCGCGAGGTTGTGATTAGGTTAGATCATGAGTTTAAATTCAGGCCTAATAAACCGTGTCGTTTGCCGCAGTCTACTTATTGGTCGCTTAAAGTCAGCTGTAGACAGAGATTCTTTCATTTCTGTCATATCGGGCGGGATGGCGCAGTGGTTAGCATCCGACCATCCGGATTTAGGTTTTCCGTCATTTCTCTAAATCGCTCCAACTAAATTCCGGGATGGTTTCTTTCATACGGCGCGGTCGATTTCCTTCTCAATCCTTCACTAATCCGAAGCCGTGCTCCATCCCTAATGACGTTGATGTCGACGGGACGTTAAACGCAATCCTCCTTCCTCCTCCATTTCTGTCATACCTCGCGGCGGCCGCTTCCAACATTACTCCGCCGTGTTTGTGTGTCGCCTAGAACCGAGCGGTAGCGGCCAGGGAATGTGGCAACACTGAAACGGGAAGTAATTTTAATACGAGGGTGAGTCAAATGAAAACCTTAAATTTGTAATAACAAATCGAAATCTCGAGCCGTTATCCTGTAAGTTGGCAAGCGTGCTACAAATAGCGTGCAGAATGGCCTGTAGGTGGCAACATAGTGCAGAGGCACACATACCGTCGCAGTATCAGTATAAAGATGGCCGCCCCACATGCGACTTGCACAAGGGAATAACAGCATTCTTTTATTCGGTTTTTGCGTAGTGAAGGTGTGAAACCTATTGAAATTCATCGACGAATGAAGGTTCAGTACGGTGATGCATGTTTGTCACATCAGCAAGTCTACGAATGGAGTAGGAAGTTCGCAAATGGTGTGACTTCAGTGGAAGATGCTCCTCGTCCAGGTCAGACACAACGAGTTGTGACTCCACAGAACATTGCAGCAGTTGGAGCCATTGTGAAGTAATACCGCCGAGTGACACTGAATGACATTGCAGCATGTTTACAGATTAGTCATCGGTCAGCACACCACACTGTGCATGATGTGTTCCAATTTCACAAAGTGTCTACAAGATGGGTGCCATGGAAGCTGACTCCTGAAATGAGAGAACGACGCTTATGCAGAACTTCTTCGGTGCTTTGAAAGAGAAGGTGATCCTTGCAAGAATCGTTACTGGGGACGAAAGCTGGGTTCACTTCCACCAACCGGAAACGAAGAGGGCGAGCAAGGAATGGCGCCATTCCTCATCACCAAAACCAAAGGAGTTTCGAACGGAACCATCAGCAGGGAAGGTTATGCTGACACTTATTTGGGACGAAAAAGGCGTCATTTTTGAGCATTACATGCCTAGAGGGACCACTGTCAGCAGTGCATCATACACAGATCTCCTAAAATATCATCTGTGGCCCTCAATCAAATCAAAGCGACGTGGATTGCTGTCAGCTGGTGTCCTTTTGCAACATGACAATGCAAAGCCCCACACTGCCCGTACAACAGTTGCAGCAATCACAGACCTACATTTTGAAATCCTCATCCACCATACTCACCAGACCTTGCCCCAAGTGATTTCCATATGTTTGGACCACTCAAAGACGCAATGGCAAGAAAGAAGTTCCGTTCTGATGAAGAGGTACGCCACGCGGTGCATGAGTGGTTGCGAGAATTTTATTCTAAAGGAATTTATGCACTTTGTAAGCGCTGGAGGACTTGCATTGACGGCGGGGGAGATTATGTTGTAAAGTGATGCAGCTTTGTACCACTTCTGCACAATAAATAATATTTAAAAAATATTTAAGGTTTTCATTTGACTCACCCTCGTAGGACTACACTCAGAAATGATTCGTTAGTGAGGGATATCAGCGCTTCCACTGAGAGACGTGAAGAGCTGATCTGTGACACGGCCTGCGGTACGGAAGCGGTCGTAAGACTCGCCGGGGCGTGGTGCGCCCTGGTAGCTGGTGATCCTGTTGACTTGCGCCGCTGCAGGTTTGCCCGGGCTCCCTGCTCCCTCGGGGTTGCGCCTCGCGAGACCAAGCGCAGGTTTCTGCTCCCCGCTGGCTGTCGTATTTCTCCTCGAACACTTTTTTCCCTTTTTTCCTTACCTGCGACAGCGGCGGCAGATCGCGGCTCGCGTAATCCCGCGGTGGGCGGTAAGCGCCTTACCACCCGGCTCCCTCCCCTCCCTCCCCCCCCCCCCCCACCAACAGCGGTATCTCGTCACTGCCGCCACTCTTGTCCCCGAGGGCAGAGGGGCGGGCGCGCCACCATCTTCCTTCCCGCAGTTTCTTCTAACAACACTACTGAGACTCTGAGAACTATACCAGTACGATTCATAACGCTCTTTGGACGCCTGACTGAGGCCTACAGTTCGGAATACGTCAGTCGGTGACAATCAGAACATCTTGGCTCTACAGCCAAAATTCACATAATTAGTTTACAGACTAATAGGATAGGTATCTGAAGCTTTCCATGTGCGAATAGGTGTTGGCCGAGCGGTTGTACGCGCTATGTGTTGGATAGGAGTAGGCCAGTTGAGGGCCTGCAACCAACCTCTCTGCGTGCTACGGTCGCGGGTTCGAATCCTGCCTCGAGTATGGATTGTGTGATGTCCTTATGTTAGTTAGGTTTAAGTAGTTCTAAGTTCTAGGGGACTAATGACCTCAGATGTTAAGTCCCATAGTGCTTAGAGCCATCTGAACCATTTGAAGATGATAATGTATCACCTGTTCTGATGAACTGCGTTCTTCAAAATTTTACAACAATGAGATGACCAGATGCAACTGGGCTGTAAAAACAAGAATCTAAAATTCAGAGATTAGTTTTTGGCAACTATCCAGCTATGTAGCTATTGGAGAGAAGATTGTTCAACTGTGTGTGAAATCTTACGGGACTTAACTACTAAGGTCATCAGTCCCTAAGCTTACACACAACTTAAATTATCCTAAGGACAAACACACACACACCCATGCCCGAGGGAGGACTCGAACCTCCGCCGGGACCAGCCGCACAGTCCATGACTGCAGCGCTTCGGACCGTTCGGCTAATCCCGCGCGGCTGGAGAGATTTATGGCACAACTTGACTAGAAGGAGGGATCTGTTGGCAGGGCATATTCTGAGGTATCAATGGATCACCAATGTAGTATTTGAGGGTAGCGTGGACGGTAAAAATCGGAGGTCAAGAGATGAACACACTACACAGATTCAGAAGGATGTCGGTTGCAGTAGGTACTGGGAGATGAATAAACTTGCACAGGATAGAGTAGCATGGAGAGCTGCATCAAACCAGTCTCTGGACTGAAGATCATAACAACAACAACATGTAGCAACGACAACATCAAACATCATCATTTCGAAAAGAACAGCAGAAACAACAGGCCATTCGTTATCTTACACAAAAACAGAACATACACTGACGAAGTCGCAGCACGAAGGAGGAGTTGTGCGACATAAACAGAAGTTGGTAGGACTGTTCCTACATCTGACAGATGATGTCTATTCAAATTTCGCGCCAGTTGCATAAGAGTGGCATTAGTAGCGCCACTATAAGCGTCCAAATCAGGTTTGCTTTAAATACGCGCTGTAGTGGTCATGAGCGCTAGTTACCTTAGACGCTGGACGTGGTGAGTTGACGTTAGTCAAAAATGCCTTTAAGGCGACAAATACGCCATTATCAACACCTCACCCAGTTTGGAAGAGGTCGTGCAATTGGGTTACGCGAAACTGGAAGAAAGACTTGGCACGAATGTAACCACTGTACATCACTGCTGGCAGCGGTGGCCACGAGAATGTACTGATGATGAGTTGGGTTGAGTGGGCGCTCGACATCAAGGTCATCAGCGCCCTGACGAAAAATCAACAGGAAATCTCATGCGTGGGGACGAAGGCTGTCCGCACATGCAGAGCACTTTATAACGTACTAGAGTCTGCCGCCCTTCCCCACCAGTTTAGAGATGAGGCTTGATAGGTTACAAAATTTCACCACTCTGTTAACACTGGTATCGGTATCTGCGAGGACGGTGGGCAGATCTCCAGCGAGACCAAGGGCTGCCCCATTATCGGTATACAGGACACACGTAGCCACAATGTGCTGAAGCGGCACGCCACAAATTTCACAGAAAGGTGGATCCTCCCCCCAGAGGAGGAAGCTATGTGTGGAAGGGCTATGCCCGATGCGCACTCTGGTAAGCAAAACCTCCTTCCAGCGGCGAGGCTGACACGAAGTCCGCCAAGCTTTTGTGGTCGGTTTGAGTGACCGCAGTTTGTTGTCCGACACCTGCAACCGTTCAGTCTCCCACTGACGCATGATGCATCTGTCAGAAAATGAGATAATGGCGTGCAACGGGATGGGCATTGATGGACAGCACAGCATGCTTCCTTGGAAGCTTTATCAGCCATGTCATTACCCTGTATCCCAACGTGGCCAGGTAACCAGCAAAAGATGACATCCTTGCCACGGCGTTGGAGCTGCTGTAAGCAATCATGGATGAGCTGAATCAGCGGGTCTACCGGACACATTTGGTGAAGCGCTTGCAGTGCACTAAGAGAGTCTGAACAGACAAGAAAACTCGCACGGTGATGTCTGCGAAACCTCTCCAGTGCCATTAGAGAATGTACTGTAGCAGGAATACCGGGCTCCAGGCGGTCATGCGGCACTACCGAGAGGAAAGACCATCGCGTTCGGCGTATGTCTGCGGCACATCGTACTGCATCTGCAGCAGCAGTTGGCACCATAGTGAAGCAACTGTAACAAATGGGTTACTTCAAGACAGCTTCGAGCCATACGCCGTATAGCGTGCATTGCATTGACCCCAAACCACCACCATTTTCAACTTCAGTGGTGTCAAGCGAGAGGTAATTAGGGGACAAGGTGGAGCTCTGTTGTGTTTTCTGACGAAAGCTGGTTCATTCTCGCTACCAGTGATGGCTGATGGCTGCGTGCTAGACATACCGGACCCACACCTGGACCTGGGGTGCGATTTCGTAGGACAGCAGGATCACTCTCGTGGATATCCCGCGCACGCTGATTGCAGATTTGTACGCCAATCTGGTGATTCGATCTGGTGTGCTGCCATTCTTGAGCAGCATTCCAGGAAGTTCTTTCCAAGAGGATAACGCTCGCCCACATACCGCTGTTATAACCCAACAGTTCTCAACACAGTGTCAGCATGTTTCTTTGGCCTGCTCGACCACCAGATCTGTTCCCAGTCGAGTACATGTTCGACATCAACGGACGACAACTGTAGTGTGGTCCACAAACAGCATCAACCGTCCCTGTATTGACCGACCAAGTGCAACAGGCAAGGAACTTCATCGCACGAACTGACATACGGTACCAACACAATGCATGTGAGATGTTGATAATGGCGTCTTTGTCGCCTTAATGGCATTCTTGACTAACGTCAACTCACCACGTCCAGCGTCTAAGGTAATTAACGCATGTACGTTTGCATGCTTGCGTTCAATATTCTGGCTGTTACAACGGTTATTAATGTACCACCATTTCACATTTACAATGGCTTATCTCGGGTTTACATTAAGCTGTGATCCTGCAATGTTAATCGCGAAAATGTGTTACCTACACAAATGTATTACCGTAATTTCTTTATTGTACAATAATTATTTTTTGTTGTTGAGATTTTACTCTGACGGTGTTTGGCAAATATAACAGATGCTCCAAATTTCTTGAACATAGATTGCGGAAGAACTATTAAATGAGACAAGAAATTTAAATTCTTGGTGAGGTAACAGAAGAATGGCTGTGTCGGGGAAGCTAATACAATCAGAGCAAGGAAGATGCAAATGACAGTTCGGGCTAAAGATGTGTGCAATAAAACAATTATCTCGTATTAAGAAAAGTTACAGCAGTCGTTAGAGTAATAAAAGCAGAATGATTACACGCAGGCGAATGCCTGGATTTGAGTTAGACACGAGAAATAGAAAACATGAAAATGAAAGATAGGATAAGAAAAATATTGTGGGGGGAGGGGGGCAAGTAAAACAGATCGAAGTAATGAAGATCTGTACAAGATGATAGAGCAACTAAATGTAACTCTGAGAAAACGTAGAATGATGTTCTACGATCATATGATTCGTGCAAGTGACTCAAGTAAATCGGGAGTGATATGAAAAAGATAATTCTCATATGTTTCGATAGTAAAATCCTTTTCGAACATCTTTAAGTCAGTGTCATCTTCTTCGTTTAAAAATGAGTCATTGCTGCTTTTATAAGGAAAGGAATTAGTGTTGCAATGCTCCATAGCCGCCGGAGTGTCCGTGCGGTTCTAGGCGCTACAGTCTGGAGCCGAGCGACCGCTACGGCCGCAGGTTCGAATCCTGCCCCGGGCATGGATATGTGTGTGATGTACTTAGGTTAGTTAGGTTTAATTAGTTCTAAGTTCTAGGGGACTTTTGACCACAGCAGTTGAGTCCCATAGTGCTCAGAGCCATTTTTTTGATGTTTCTCGAGAGACACTAAATGCTCGATAAATAATAAAGCAGGCGTGGTTTATTTCGATTCTTGTAATTACTGTGGGAAAAATATTTTACAGTAAACGTATTCAAATATGCTCCCAAAAACCTTAAGAAACATGTCAAGTCCAGATTAGTCTTTTCTGCAAGGCAAACGCATCATGTGTTGTATCTTCAAAAACTGTTTGTGTTGTTCGGACGAACCGCAGTATAAGTTGTGCTGAATCACACTAATGAGCTTGTATTGAACTATATCAGTTCTTGAATGACTGTTTCATTCTGTAGCCCAGTATGCCCTTTTCCGAAACCACCTGGCACCTTGAACTGCGCTGCGAACAAGATCGCGTTTTAGCACGCAGTTTTATCTTCTGTCTCTCTCTCTCTCTCTCTCTCTCCCCCTCACACACACACACACACACACACACACACACACACACACGCACAGTCTCTTTCCGATGCTTGACCTGCACTTGCTGCCTTTATGCGCATAGTTAACTATTAACAGTTACGTTTGTTTTGTATTAAGTCTGCAGACGGTGATATGAGTTCAGACTCCTTCGTATGTATAGGGCCTATAGTTAAAAAATAGTTAAAATGGCTCTGAGCACTATGGGACTTAACTTCTGAGGTCATCAGTCCCCTAGAACTTAGAACTACTTAAACCTAATTAACCTAAGGACATCACACACATCCATGCCCGAGGCAGGATTCGAACCTGCGACCGTAGCGGTCGCGCGGTTCCAGACTGTAGCGCCTAGAACCGCTCTGCCACCCCGGCCGGCTTCTTCGTAAGTATCTAAGCACTAAAGAAGGGATATGATCCACTGGTTATTTTTATAGATGTTTATTTTTATTTAAACATGTCTTTGGAACATGAAGGCAAACTACTTCACGTCTACGTCGGTGACAAAGTGTCTAAAGCAAGGTTCTTTAAGATAAACTGAACAAAACACACACAACACTCTCTCTGTGAAAAATCGTGGGAATAATATTCCCAGTATGAAGTTCTCGAGAAATGTTACTGTGAAAGATGTACTAAGACAAGTATTTGAGCGAAGGAAATGTTATACAATAATTGTTGCATAAACTTTGCCCAACCGGCGTCCTCAGCCGAGATCGCTAACACACGCTTGTGCTTTGGTGCACGACCTGGGGTAAGCCGGTTCGAATCCTCGTGGCGCAAAAAAAATTCACTGCCAGTATTTGGCTCAAGAGGGAGAGATGATGTGGTGGCCTAAAATCCCTGATCACAGACTTTGTGCCAATGTCCAGCTTTAAATATCAAACCTCTCTGCAGTGTCTCATGAAGTGAGGGCATGTGAGGGTGTTGATGGAAATCCGTCCGTCGAATAAGGACGTTAGCCTTGGAAGCACCCTTGGTGTTATTCGCGAGGAGTAGACTATGGCTTCATCCTCTCTCCTTTCACACAAAACACACACACACATATAAATAAAACTTTACTGAAATATGCGACTAGTTTCAGTCTATGTGGAGCATCATCTGGAACTATAAAAGAAAGAGGCAATGATGTCAACATAAAATTGCAAAAAACTGATAAATATTCTTATAATACGTTGCGTGCTTGATAGTAAGTACGCACTGGACAAAAGGTCGTTTTAGTATCTTGGTTTCTGATGTATCAAACATAGTTGCCGTAAATACTGACTTAAAGAGGCATTGATGTTGTGCGTCGTTAACTCTAAAAACTGGGCAAATCTGTACTCCCGTTGAAACGGCGGCGCATACAACTGGAGTACAGATATTTCCAGTTATCAGAAGCGCGTTAGTGACATACAGCATAAAAACAGATGTGACATATAAACGTAGTTTTTTAGAAACTGGTTCACCACCACTAGGCTGGCGTAGAGTTCAAGCAGAATGAAATGACATTCAAGTTCGTACTGTCCAAGCTTAGAGTCCAGCCGTGTTCCGCCATTGTTCCCCACACAGGCGGTACCTCTGTGGAGTAAATTACACACCCTGTATACACCCAAATAACCTACAGATTTAATCATGTATTCCCCCAACTATAGTGTATTCCAACAATAAGTAAAATTTCGTTATTTGCTATCCTCCTTGCTGTTGAAGAGTAAATGGTCAGCAATGTGTATTTTACCCGAAACTGAAGCACAATTTTCACAAAAATAAAAAGAATAAAACGTGCCATGGGAGGAAACAATTTACTGCAAGCATACAGCATAGAAAATTAGCTCGGTTAGGTCGCTGCATGTCGTCTCTTTTGTGACAATGAAAGGAAGCCGTGCCTTTGTTCTCGGAAACAGAAGCGTGGTAACTATGTTGCGTCATTAAGAATTCGGGTTGCCCGCGCGTCATGTTTCTGGGAACTCAGTCGTTACAGCATTAGCGGCAATTACATTTCCACCCCACCAGGCAGACTTGTTTTGCGTATCGTCTGGTTCCTCCACCATGGCAGTGGAAAGGGCCTCGGAGCCACCGTAGGCAGAATTATCGTTCGTTCTTCTTTGTCTGCAGAGGGCTGCGAACGAAATAATCGAGTTTCTACGTATTTTGGAAGCGAAGAAATGCAGCGTTCTTCTAAAAGAATCATGTGAAAATAAACATTTGCGTCATTACCTTGAAGTACGATCCACAAGCTCTTAAAGAACAGTTTTCCGTCAGTCCCATCCCATGATGAATAGGAAGAAATGCTGTTAGCCTCAGTGTGCATAGGTGTGTGTGTGTGTGTGTGTGTGTGCGTGTGTGTGTGTGTGTGTGTGCGGGCGTGCGATTGCAGGTGTTCCGTACTGACACGTGGACTCGCAGAGTTTTGAGAGTAGCGTTCTATGCGACGCAGATCTACTCTTTCGCAGTGTCCACCACTGGAACTCAATGGGTATTTCTGTCGGAAAAAAACTTTGCCCAATTTTAACGACCTATTTTCCTTATTTAATTTTATTTTAGGTATTTAGCTGTCAGCACTCCAGCGTTAAGTCGCGCCTGCTTACTTGCTCGACCCTGCTACAACCTCGAGTTGTCACAGACACGTAACCTAAACACGTGAGTATTCTAGGAAACTGATATGTTAACGCTCTTGGTGATTAGTTTTAATGAAACTGGTACTGATTTAAGTATTATTTTAATGGCTTTTATTTAGCAAAGCGTTTAACGTGTTCTAATAATTATTCAAATTACACTGCTCAAAAGAATTAGGACGACTGCCATACTACTCTGAGCAATAATTGAGGACTGGGTATGGTACCAAATAATGTCTTTATCTTTCAGAAATTAAGTACGCAACAAAATGTCATTATATCTAACACGTTTTACACAAAAAAAACTAAAATGCCCAACAGGCCCCGGAAAAAATCATTCATATCTTAAATCTGGGTGCTTTTCGTTGGACTTCGAGGGTTTCAACAACGTGTATGCCCGCTGTGAGCGTTTATCACTGCCTGACACCTACACGGCTTGCTCTGCAGAGACCGCCTTGTGCTATCCGTTCCCATTCTTCAATGGCAGCCCATGAGAGTTCTTGGAATGACTGTGGTGAAACAGAACGAACGCATGTCAGCCATGTTCCACGTACGCACGATGAGGTTAGATCGAGTCCAACCGCCGGCAACTCCAATACTTCAACATCCAGGCATCCCAAGAGATCACTGTTGACGCCCCCCAAATAGACCATGGCCTTAGACGGAGTTCATGGCCATCATCGTATGCAGCAGCCACTACATGGTCCAACAGGATCTGCTCGATGTACTGCCTTGCACCAAGGCGAATAAGGACAACTGCAATATCCATATCGCTGTTAACAATGAGTCCTACCCACATCACCGAACTTTGGACATCTGTTGATTTCCTGGAGAACATTTGGCAGGTACAGCTCAGCAGCCGTCTCTGCACACGAACGTGGCCATCACCTTGCGTCAGAAGATATCTGGACTCGTGGCGGCCGTGACGAAGCTGCCAGTTGACATGAGAATGGTAGAACTTAAAGCGAGCTGCAACATGTTGTGTCAGGCAGGTAATTCATTACAACGGCTCCAGTAGCTTTCCCGAGACAGTCTTGCAGTGCTCTGGCCGTATCCGTAGGACGCCGCAAAGCAGAGATAGCCGGATATGTCTTCACATGACGAACTAATGCGTCCGTGACCTTGTCCAACTCGCTTTGTGTACTGGCATATCTCCCTGTAGCGAGTCCACAACCTATGGCGGACACACGGAGAGACATTGGCACCTGCAGTAATACGACCAAAGGTCAATCCTTTTTGGGTCAAACAGACCGCCCTTGCAATCTGCACTGCTTCAAGATGTTGCATTGCGTGTGCTTGCTTGAATACTACGTGCACAAATGACAACTGTCATCTGTCTATCTCACTAAAAGACACTGAGACATCAGTACAGCCCGTCTTCTAAGGGGTCACTTGACACGGCAATGCATAACTCAGTCAGTAGATGACGAATTATTTTGTTGCCTACATTAACAGCGAAGATCTCAAGCCTTGCAGTAAGACCATATGTACCGTCCATATGGAAATAGATACTGGACGTTGATACACGTGTTACCGTTATTCTTTTGAACAGAGTATTGCAAAGATTATCGCCATTTCCCGAAATACATCAGAAGTCACCACATGGTGTATGACGGAGGGTAGAATGTACGATTACTAGACATTGTTTTTCTTTTTCACGTGTAAATGAAGTGAGAGGAAAACGGCTTTCTACGTGTCTCCATACGCTTCAGCGGTATTATGATTACCCGTCACTTTCTGTAAGCTTGTTTTGTACAACCTTATATATTACATGTATACACTTATTATGCAGGGGCCTGAAGGTTGCATAATGAAATAACGAAACTGGTTGCCTTCAGAATAAAATGAAATACTATCTTACAGTAAACGGCTGTTGGTGAATACACAACAACAAATTTATGTTACCTTGGGTTCGTGGTCCTTACGTAAATTGTACGTTGGTGATAACAGAATCGCTCTTTAGGCAACTGCAAATACTTGTTCTCTAAATTTTCTCAGTAGTGTTTCGCGAAAAGAATGTCGTCTTCCCTCCAGAGTTCCTCATTTGAGTTCGCAAATAATTTCCGCAACACTCGCGTACGTTGAAAGTAACAAATGGGAAAGCACGCATGCGAATTGCTTCGGTGCCTGCCTTTAATCCGATCTGCTATAGATTCCAAACACTTCATCAGTATTCAAGAAGGGGACACACAAGTGTGCTACACTCATCATCCAAAGCATAATGATCACTGCCCATCTGGTGGAGTTGCGGACACATGACGCGGTAGCAAAAGTGTTGAAGCGAAGCAGACACTCACTGGGTATCACCTTAGCGAAGGTATGGGCTGCAAATTGGGAGAGCCAGTGAGGTAAGCTACTTTGACAGAGAGCAGATTATTATTGCGCAGAGCCTGTGAAAGAATATCTCGAAAACGGCGAAGCTGGTCGATGTTCGTTCTGCTGTCGTCAGCATGGAGGACAGTGAATCTACCACTAGATGACTAGAAGCTAAATAGTTGGATGTCCACGTATCTTCACAGAACGTGGGATTCGTAGGCTTCATTGCTGCGCAAAGTAGGATAGATGTGTGACATCTCCGCCGAAAGGGCACAATGCTGGTGCATGCATAAGTGTTTCGGATCTTACTGTTCATCGTGCAATGTTGAACGTTGAGCTCCAGAGCAGACCATCACTGTGTGTTCACATGTTGACGCAACGCCATCGTCAGTAAGGATTCCAGTGGGCACGGGACCATCGGGATTCGATATTCAATGATGAAAACGTGTCGATTCTTAGGGCGAATCACATTTTTTCCACACTGATCGTCTCCACAAACACCTTCATTGAGGTAAACGGCGGCTCCGAACATGCAGCGTGCCACGGACTCAGCTGGAGGGAGCAGTATTATACAGGGTTATTACAAATGATTGAAGCGATTTCACAGCTCTACAATAACTTTATTATTTGAGATATTTTCACAATGCTTTGAGCACACATACAAAAGCTCGAAAAGTTTTTTTAGGCATTCACAAATGTACGATATGTGCCCCTTTAGTGATTCGGCAGACATCAAGCCGATAATCAAGTTCCTCCCACACTCGGCGCAGCATGTCCCCATCAATGAGTTCGAAAGCATCGTTGATGCGAGCTCGCAGTTCTGGCACGTTTCTTGGTAGAGGAGGTTTAAACACTGAATCTTTCACATAACCCCACACAAAGAAATAGCATGGGGTTAAGTCGGGAGAGCGTGGAGGCCATGACATGAATTGCTGATCATGATCTCCACCACGACCGATCCATCGGTTTTCCAATCTCCTGTTTAAGAAATGCCGAACATCATGATGGAAGTGCAGTGGAGCACCATCCTATTGAAAGATGAAGTCGGCGCTGTCGGTCTCCAGTTGCGGCATGAGCCAATTTTCCAGCATGTCCAGATACACGTGTCCTGTAACGTTTTTTTCGCAGAAGAAAAAGGGGCTGTAAACTTTAAACCGTGAGATTGCACAAAACACGTTAACTTTTGGTGAATTGTGAATTTGCTGCACGAATGTGTGAGGATTCTATACCACCCAGATTCGCACATTGTGTCTGTTCACTTCACCATTAAGAAAAATGTTGCTTCATCACTGAAAACAAGTTTCGCACTGAACGCATCCTCTTCCATGAGCTGTTGCAACCGCGCCGAAAATTCAAAGCGTTTGACTTTGTCATCGGGTGTCAGGGCTTGTAGCAATTGTAAACGGTAAGGCTTCTGCTTTAGCCTTTTCCGTAAGATTTTCCAAACCGTCGTCTGTGGTACGTTTAGCTCCCTGCTTGCTTTATTCGTCGACTTCCGCGGGCTACGCGTGAAACTTGCCCGCACGCGTTCAACCGTTTCTTCGCTTACTGCAGGCCGACCCGTTGATATCAACTTACAGAGGCATCCAGAAGCTTTAAACTACCCATACCATCGCCGAATGGAGTTAGCAGTTGGTGGATCTTTGTTGAACTTCGTCCTGAAGTGTCGTTGCACTGTTATGACTGACTGATGTGAGTGCATTTCAAGCACGACATACGCTTTCTCGGCTCCTGTCGCCATTTTGTCTCACTGCGCTCTCGAGCGCTCTGGCGGCAGAAACCTGAAGTGCAGCTTCAGCCGAACAAAACTTTATGAGGTTTTCTACGTATCTGTAGTGTGTCGTGACCATATGTCAATGAATGGAGCTACAGTGAATTTATGAAATCGCTTCAATCATTTGTAATAGCCCTATACTACGGAAGACATTCTCCTGTTCTTGCATAGCACCTGTGGTGGTAGTCGAGGAAATGCTGACTGCGGGGAACCACTAGCAGCCCTTCATGTGTGATGTCTTCCTCGACGGCGATGTCATCTTTCAGCAGTACAATTGTCCGTGCCTCTGAACTAGGACCGTGCTGCAGTGGTTTGAGGAGCATCTTTGAAATTACACTGACGTCTCGGCGACCAAACTCACCTGATGTAAATCCTACGGAATCCATCTGGGTCTACATCGAGCGCCATCGCCGCTTACGCAGATCAGCGGCCCGTTATTTACGCGAATTATATGAGCTGTGCGCAGACATCTAATGGCGCATATCTCCACAAACCTAGCAACAAAGTGTCTGATGGACACACGCAAAATCAGTGACTCATTTCGTTCCAAAGACGGACAAACAAGCTATTAAACAGTTGGTCATCTACATCTACATGGGTACTCGCAAATCACATTTAAATTTTAAACTTTAATTTTATTAATGTATTATATACCTAATATGTTTTAGGACAGTCAGTTTGTTACCTTCACAATTCTCTATTATTCCAATCTCGTATAGCGCGCGGAAAAAAAACGAACACCTATAACTTTCCGTGAGAGTTCTGATTTTCCTTATTTTATTATGGCGATCGTTTCTTGCTATGTAGATCGGCGCCAACAAAATATTTTTGTCTTCGGAGGAGAAAGTTGGTGACTGAAATTTCGTGAGAAGATTCTGCCGCAACGAAAACGCCTTTGTTTCAGTGATGTCCAATCCAAATCCTGCATCATTTCAGTGGCACTCTCTCTCCTATTTTGGGATACTACAAAACGTGTTGCCCTTCTTTCTCGTTGTACTCCGTGAAACCTGTCTGATAAGAATCCCACACCGCACAGCAATATTCCAAAGATGACGGACAAGCATAATGTAGGCAGTCTCTTTAGTAGATCTGTTACATTTTCTAAATGTCCTGCCAATAAAACTCAGTCTTTGGTTTGCTTTCCTCACAACATTTTCTGAGTGTTCTTTCCAATTTAAGCTGATCGTAATTGCAATTCCTGGGTATCTAGTTGAATTTACAGCGTTTAGATTTGACTGATTTATGATGTAACCGAAGTTTAACGGATTCCTTATAGCACTCATGGGGATGACCTCACACCTTTCGTTATGTAGGGTCAACTGCCAATTTCGGACTACACAGACATCTTTTCTACATAGTTTTGCAATTTTTTTATATTTTCTGATGACTTTACTCGTCGATAAACGACAGCGTCATCGGCTGCTTCCAAATCGTTTACATAGATAAGGAACAGGAAAGGGGCTATAACACTACCTTGGGGAATGCCAAAAATCACTTGTCTTACCTGATGACTTCCCTCAATTCCTACGAACTGTGGCCTTTCTGACATGAAATCACGAATCCAGTCAGATAACTGAGACAATATTCCGTAAGCATGAAATTTCTGTACAACGCTCTTGTGCCGTTCAGTGTCAAAAGGCTTCCGGAAATCCAGAAATACGGAGTCAATTTAAAATCACTTGTCAATAGCACTCAACAGGTCTTGCGAATAAAGAGATAGTTGTGTTTCGCAAGAACGATATTTTCTAAATCTGTGTTGACTGTGTGTCAATAGACCGTTCTCTTCGAGGTAATTCATAATGTTGGAACACCATTTGTGCTCCAGAATCGTGCTGTATATCGACATTAATGATATGGGCCTGTAGTTTAGTGGATTACTCCTACTATCTTTCTTGAATTTTGATGTGACCTGTGCAACTTTCCAGTCTTTGTATACGACAGTTAAGTATGGAGCTGTTGTATCAGCTTGCTCAGAAAGGAACTTAACTGGTATACAATCTGGACCGGGAGACTTGCTTGTGTTAAGTGATTTAAATTGCTTCACTACTCCGAGGATATCTACTTTTACGTTACTCATGTTGACAGCTGTTCTTGATTCGAATTCTGGCGTATTTACTTCGTCTTCTATGGTGAAGGAATTTCGGAAGACTGTGTTTAGTAACTCTGCTGTGACAGCACTGTCTTCGATAATATGTCCATTGCTATCGTGCAGAGAAGGCACTGATTGCGTCTTGCCGCTGGCATACTCTACATACGACCAGAACCTATTTGGATTTTCTGCCAGGTTTAGAGACAAAGTTTCGTTGTCATATTTCGGCTCATCGGTGTGTAGGCGATCTTCTGTGTTCTGTGAAGATGAGCTACATTTTCCAAAAAGTCTTCCAATAAGCCGAAGTCGAACATTCACCTTCCCTACTACTCGTTCCATTTCATATCGCTTTGCGACGTTGGGACTGGACATTTAATCGATATAACTGTGTCAACCAGTAACACTGTATTGGAAAATTACATGATTGTTTTTCCTATTCATCAGCAGTAGCTTACATTTTTTTGCGTTTATAACAAACTGCCATCCAATCACTCAGCGACGATACATTCTCGTATGCTACAGCGTCATCAGCAAACAGTAGTAGATTGCTGCTCTACCTAACCGTCGGATCATTTATGTATTTAGAGAACATGGACGTCGAAGCCCTGCCTCCCAGTGTTGAAATCACGCGGTTCTCTTATTACTGGCTGCGGAAAACATTTCAGACACACGCCCGCTCAGAGTCGCCAAGAAAGGCTCATGAAGTGGCAAAAAGTACGTGAATGAAACCACCCCATCCCTTGGAGCCTTCATTTACAGACATTTCGCGGTCGAAAACGACAGCTTGCAGTGCGATGTGCAACAGAACGATGTTCTTGAGAACTCTTGGCACTGCCAACACCCGTCGAACTATCCATCCCTTCTTTAATGACATCGTGTGGCTGAAACGCCATGGAACGTGATCTGATCAAATGGGTCAAATGGCTGTGAGCACTATGGGACTCAACATCTGAGGTCATCAGTCCCCTAGAACTTACAACTACTTAAAGCTAATTAACCTAAGGAGATCACACACATCCATGCCCGAGGTAGGATTCGAACCTGCGACCGTAGCGGTCGCGCGGTTCCAGACTGAAGCGCCTAGAACCGCTCGGCCACACCGGCTAGCGTGATCTGATCCCTTTGAAGTATAAAGCGACTGCAAGTTTTACCCTGGGATTCAGGAAGAGAGGATTCAGGAAGGGACCAGTAGGGACTGTTCAAAATCATTCGACGAAATTTGAACGTGAAGGGTGTTTAGTGCCTCTTACGAGATCACTGAGGAGGGGGGGGGGGGGGGTGGTCTGCAACATTGACACGTGCATTAATGAAACGGAAAAGGTCCCCTTAATACCCCACAGTTCAGGAACACACTCAGCGCAGTGGCACCCGTGCACCTTTGTTGAGCGCTTTAAATATGGACCTGGAGAGAGAGAACCTGTGACAGATTCCGGGCTGTGGATAGACAACCCCTTCGCCGCCCCTCAGATTCCACATGGCCGCAAGTAGGCGCTAGTATCTCGTTGTCTCTTACAACAATTATAGCTTCCCCTCGCCGTATTGCTTTTCTGTAACCATCGTCTTTGATGAAGGTGTGGAGTGAACAACATTAACTTATTATACCCCCGAAAGTCTTGCATCTGAGGCTACGAAGTAAAAGAGTCGACTTACTGCTGCAATTAAAGACGTTTGAACCCTTCTTCCAACACTGCAATGCGCAGCTACCTGCTCGTATTGGCTTCTTTACTCTGCTATAATGTCGTCTGACCACGTCTGACTCAAATGTGCTCCCGCAACATTGCGGACCAACGTTAGAAAAGGCACCAAAGGAAAAGACGTAGCACTTTCACCAACTGAACGGTATGAGACCAAGATTAAAAATAGTATTATGATCCATCAGATGAGGATCAGTTATTTGTTTACGTTTGCAAGATTTGACAAAGTTAACATTTAAAAAGAAATTAAAGCCAAACTGGTATTATACACGTGATATAAAGCAACAGCTGCATAATTACCCACATTACCTAACTGCTAAAACGGGTACTCAGCCCAATGATTACAAATGCAGGTTGTCTGTCTATCGGCATCATCTAAGAGCAACAAAAATTTCATTTCAAGTATTTCGTTTGATTACTGGCCGAATTTAAAAATCTGAAATATTGTCATAATCTAAACGTTAACAGACATGATCTTACGTTATAGGTTTAACACAATAAGTCAAGTACACTCCTGGAAATGGAAAAAAGAACACATTGACACCGGTGTGTCAGACCCACCATACTTGCTCCGGACACTACGAGAGGGCTGTACAAGCAATGATCACACGCACGGCACAGCGGACACACCAGGAACCGCGGTGTTGGTCGTCGAATGGCGCTAGCTGCGCAGCATTTGTGCACCGCCGCCGTCAGTGTCAGCCAGTTTGCCGTGGCATACGGAGCTCCATCGCAGTCTTTAACACTGGTAGCATGCCGCGACAGCGTGGACGTGAACCGTATGTGCAGTTGACGGACTTTGAGCGAGGGCGTATAGTGGGCATGCGGGAGGCCGGGTGGACGTACCGCCGAATTGCTCAACACGTGGGGCGTGAGGTCTCCACAGTACATCGATGTTGTCGCCAGTGGTCGGCGGAAGGTGCAGGTGCCCGTCGACCTGGGACCGGACCGCAGCGACGCACGGATGCACGCCAAGACCGTAGGATCCTACGCAGTGCCGTAGGGGACCGCACCGCCACTTCCCAGCAAATTAGGGACACTGTTGCTCCTGGGGTATCGGCGAGGACCATTCGCAACCGTCTCCATGACGCTGGGCTACGGTCCCGCACACCGTTAGGCCGTCTTCCGCTCACGCCCCAACATCGTGCAGCCCGCCTCCAGTGGTGTCGCGGCAGGCGTAAATGGAGGGACGAATGGAGACGTGTCGTCTTCAGCGATGAGAGTCGCTTCTGCCTTGGTGCCAATGATGGTCGTATGCGTGTTTGGCGCCGTGCAGGTGAGCGCCACAATCAGGACTGCATACGACCGAGGCACACAGGGCCAACACCCGGCATCATGGTGTGGGGAGCGATCTCCTACACTGGCCGTACACCACTGGTGATCGTCGAGGGGACACTGAATAGTGCACGGTACATCCAAACCGTCATCGAACCCATCGTTCTACCATTCCTAGACCGGCAAGGGAACTTGCTGTTCCAACAGGACAATGCACGTCCACATGTATCCCGTGCCACCCAACGTGCTCTAGAAGGTGTAAGTCAACTACCCTGGCCAGCAAGATCTCCGGATCTGTCCCCCATTGAGCATGTTTGGGACTGGATGAAGCGTCGTCTCACGCGGTCTGCACGTCCAGCACGAACGATGGTCCAACTGAGGCGCCAGGTGGAAATGGCATGGCAAGCCGTTCCACAGGACTGCATCCAGCATCTCTACGATCGTCTCCATGGGAGAATAGCAGCCTGCATTGCTGCGAAAGGTGGATATACACTGTACTAGTGCCGACATTGTGCATGCTCTGTTGCCTGTATCTATGTGCCTGTGGTTCTGTCAGTGTGATCATGTGATATATCTGACCCCAGGAATGTGTCAATAAAGTTTCCCCTTCCTGGGACAATGAATTCACGGTGTTCTTATTTCAATTTCCAGGAGTGTATTAAAGCTAGAAACTGTGTTGTCCCAAGCGGCAGTGTAGCCCATGCTCTGCAAATTACCCGAACTATATTTATCCATTATTTGAGAATGAGCGCACTTAGCGATCTTAAACAAATATTACATGTAATTTCAAATCTTTTCGAAACTTTTCCTCGCTGACACGCTGTAAAAAATAATGAAAGCAAAGAAAGTTATAGCTTACTATATTTTCACTGGTCATGCAGTATAATTTCAGAATTACATTTTAATTTATTGATTATTTACTATTAGCTCAACTGCAACGAATTTTGCAGACAATATCTACGTATACCGTCGAATGTGTGCATAAAAATGTAACACTGTAAGGCACATAATTCAGGAGATATGACGTCACAAACAGAGATACGAGAAAGACTAGCATCTTAAGCTTTGCTTAACACTTTTTTTAAGTAACCAGACGTTTGAAGCCATTTCATAAATGCGACTTCCAATCTTTAAAGAACTGGTAATGGGGATTACTGGTTGGTCGCAAAGTCTTTATATAGGATGCAATCCGTACGATAACATAGTGGCAAAGGTATAATATATAAAATATTGTATTGTTAAGTTACAAATTCGCTCACCTCTAAATGTAATTTTCTGTATCTCATCCATCAATATGATTTAATGAGAGTGTCACAAGAAATCCCTTGACTGTGAGGTCGCAATTTTAATCATTAGTAAGTCTCATTTCAAAGTGTTGAGTAAACAGATATGACAGGAAAAATATTAGCTTCTAATGACTCACCATGTGCATCAGGAGGGCGACAGAAAATGTGTCCGGAAGGTGCAGAGATCAACCTTCTATGGGATGTATGTATGACACGTCACAAAATGGACATCGTCGACATTCAAGAAATATTAAAAACGAAAATTAACTTGCACAATTAACACCGAATGAAAAGTGGCCCGCCACAGAGGTTACAAAAGTTCGCACCATTGGGAGTGAAAAACCTTGTAGGACGTTCAGCTAGTATTCACTCTTACAGAATGCATATAGAATGATATTGGTGTTACAAGGTGATGAGAACTGATCGAAAGGGCTATCATATAACCGAATGTTAAAGAGTCTGTGGTGGAGCTAATCGTGAAACTGGCTATCGTTTAAGCCATAACAGCAGATAGCGGAATAACACGTTTTACAGGCGCAGAAGAAAAACAAACATCCAGAGGCTGAATATGATAGTGGTTCCATGTGGCTATGAACTGCAATGTCACACACTTTTCAGAAAGGTTAGTTTGTTCTAAAGGAGTATGATTTATACACCAAGAGTCAAGAAAAGCAAATTATTTTGAGCAGCTATTGGCCAAAAGCAGTGCTCATACCATAACTATAGTTCTCTTACGCCATTTTTTCATTCTTGCTTGCTGTCACGTAAGTATTCCCTACTGCTCGTGCAACACGACGCACACGTTCAACTCCACCGTCGAGCCACGAACATTATACGCTGCTTGACGGTAAAAAAGGAAAAAAAATGTCAGATGTCAAGTAACTTCCTACATGTACGATCTATCGGTAGAGTTGCAACAATAGAGGTTTAGTGTGAAATGATAATTAAATCAAGACCATAAGCTGTCGACAGGCGTTGAAATACATCAACGGAGACAGTTGAAAATGTGTGCCCCGACTGGGACTCGAAGTTGGGATTTCCTGCTGGCATGGCAGACGCTCTATCCATCTGAGCCACCGAAGGCACAGAGGATAGTGCAACTGCAGGGATTTATCCCTTGCACGCTCCCCGTGAGACCCACATTTCCAACTTAATGTCCAAACACTATATTTGTAGTGCCTCTGCCCATTACACTCGTTACTCGCGTCAGACAATTTTACCGTCCCATAAGAGTTCGGGCAATGCGTGTGCATCCGCACAGAAGGAGGTCAATGGCCGGTTAGCCTTAACCATATGAAGATTGTATCTGTTCTTTCGGACATGAACAGATATCATCTTCATATTTATATAGAGCATTAGTGTTGTTCACGTTTAGTATACCAATAGTAGCGTGCTGGAAAGTGATGGACCCCGGCAGCCATTAGGATGGAACACCGAGAATGAACTCACGAAAGCATGTGATTCTCCTGGCATGGCTACAGTTGTTTTACCTGCCTTAGAAAGGAAGAACGTGTCGACAGTTCCAGGACCCCACGCACGCTGGGAGGAGTGTCACAAAGGAGGAAGATTTCGCATAGGGAACCTTGTTAAAGAAGGCAGCTTCTTAAAAAGATCTTCTCTGGATATTAAGGACGTTCATTGTAAATCACGGAACCCAGCAGCCTCTGAGATGTAGCACATGCATGAGTCTGTGCAGGCCTATCGCAGAGATAGCGGTTATAAAGAAGTGTTGCGTAGCTGCTTTCACAACAACTTCGGAATGCAGAAAAAGATCGGCAGAATGTGAAATCGCGATAAAGATGCCAGTTCCCGAGTTACACACCAGCGCGCGCAAGATAAAGAATTTCCACACTGCACTGGGAGGCGTGGCCACGAAATGGCGATCAGTCATTGCGGTATTGCAAACTGAGTCCGCCAATGACAACGCCGCGAGAAGAGAAAAATTTCGAGGAACCGTGGAACTGAGGGATGGATGAGGTGTAGAGGGGGTCTGTGAGACAGTGTGGAAGCAAGAGGGCATCATAGGGTCTCTTCCATCCATCGCCAACATTCGCCTGCCGACCCCGCGATATCACAGCTTCGGCCCCGCAACCGGCAACGGGCAGACAACGCGACGATCGTACCTGGGTCTTGCCGCAAAGTCGCGGCTTCCAATGAACGCAGCTGCTCGCGCCGCACAGCTTCGAAGCGACGCATCGTACCGACGCAGCGCCTGCCGCCGACGACTCTACACAACGAATGGTCACTAATAGTGGTGAGACGACGTCTTCCCACTTCCCTCCCCTTAATAACTGTGTCCACGCCCTGTCAAAGTGGTCTTGAGGTTTGTAAATTTTTGTTTTATATAAACGGTACTGAAATAAATACATTTCGTTCATGTTTTAATCATAAAAGCAATCTGTTCTATTCATGCATCATCTTCTTAATATGACAACATTTTGTTTTTGCTTTCATTTAATTATTGATGTCACGTAATTGTTGGTTCCCAGCGTGGAGCGATTTCATTGGTAATTTACATGCTATATGGTAGCACAAACAGCTTCCCCAGCTGACTACAATAAGGAAATGAATTTAGTAATGCGGTATGTCGTGAGAACGCTAACATAAGTCTGTAAATACGATTTTGGTTGCCGGGTTTCAGCTTTCAGAAGCGGTTTTTTCATGAAACACGTTACCGCATTTGAACAATGTTTAGTATATCAGATTGCTACGTGCTTTTTAAAATATTGGTTACTGTGGGCGAAGCGATTTTATCACTAACTGCAGACAAGCAAACCTTATCTTTATAGGAGGAAATAAATGAGGTTATATTTACTGAAACGTAAAAACGAAACGGATTGGGACACGTCCCCACATTCTGTACAGCTCGCTAATGATAAACTTCAGCAAGCGCTCGCTATTTAGTGAAAAAGGCTTTCGTACATAAGCAGTGGCTGGTAACAAAACATTCGCTGATTACGCCAGCAGAAGAACGAATGTGTATATTTTCACAGTGGGAAATTTTCTAACATTCCAAGTCTCCAAAATGTTTGAGTGCAATAATCTTGCAACAGTGATCCCTCGCCCCCCCCCCCCCCCTTTTTTCCCCAACTCGCTTGATATGGGTCCATATAACAGAACCATTTCGGATACATGAAGTGGCATTGATAAGGTGTTGAAACATCTCATCTTGTACCAGGTGCTTATACACTGAAGCGCCAAAGCAACTGGTATAGGTATGCGTTTTCAAATACAGAGATACGTAAACAGACAATACGGCGGTGCGGTTGACAATACCTAAAATAAGACAAGTATCTGGCGCAGTTGTTAGACCGGTTACTGCTGCTACAATGGCACGTTATTTAGATTTAAGTGAGTCTGAACGCGGTGTTACAGTCGACGCAGGAGCGATGGGACACAGCGTCTCCTAGGTAGGGGTGAAGGGGGATTTTCCCGTACGACCATTTCACGTGTGTGCCGTAAATAATAGTAACCGGTAAAACATCAAATCTCCGACATCACTGCGGCTGGAAAAAGATCCTTCAAGAACGCGACCAACGACGACTGAGGAGAATCGTTCAACGTGACAGAAGTTCAACGCTTCTGAAAATTGCTGTAGATTTCAATGCGGGGCCATCCACAAGTGTCAGCGTGCGAACCATTCAATGAAACATCATCGATATGGGCTTTCTGAGCCGCAGGTCCATTCAGGTACCCTTGATGAATGCACGACACGCAGCTTTACACCTCTCCTGGGCCCGTCAACTCCGACGCTGGACTCTTGATGACAGGAAACATGTTGCCTGGTCGGACGAGTCTCGTCTCACATTGTATCGAGTGGATGGACGTGTAGGGGTATGGAGACTACCTCATAAATCCATGGATCCTGCATGTCAGCAGGGGACTCTTCTAGCTGGTGGAGACTGTAATGGTGTTGGGCGTGCGCAGTTGAAGTGATATGGGACCCCTGTACTTCTAGAAACGACCCTGGCAAGTGACACGTAGGTAAGCATCCTGTCTGATCACTGGATCCATTCATGTCCATCGTGCATTCCGACAGACTTGGGCAATTCCAGCAGGACATTGCGACACCCCACACGTGCAGAATTGCTACAGAGCTTAAACGCTTCCGCTGGGCACCAAAACCCCAGAAATGAACATTACTGAGCGTATCTGGGATGTATTGCAACGTGCTGTTCAGAAGAGATCTCCACCCCATCGTACTCTTACGAATTTACGGGCAGACCTGCAGGATTCATGGTGTCAATTCCCTCCATCACTACTTCAGACATTAATCGAGTCCATGCCACGTCGTGTTGTGGCATTTCTTGCTTGCTGGCGGGGACCCTACACGATATTAGGCAGGTGTACCAGCTTCTTTGACTCTTCAGTGTAATTAATGTGCAGCCATTCACAGAGGTAAAGTGCGGTTGTAATTGTCGTTTAGCAGCGAAACTTGGCAAATATACTAATGCGCTAACGCGTAACCTATTTACGCTGTAAAACATTAGTTCCACTTCTCGCCGCAAGGTGAAAATCCGGCGCTGTGAAAGGAAGGAAGAAGTATAGAAATGTTGCCGTATGAAATGGATTAGTGACGGGACATGGAAAGCGAAGATCAAACAAGTGAGAAAGACCTAATGGTGATATTATAAACCACCGCTTACAAAACTCGGAGACGTCGACGAGACGCTGCATCTGTAAAACGACATGATCAACATGAGTTGTAGAATTATGTTCCAGTATAATGACCTTTCTGGAGACTAGAAATGTACTCTGTAGGAATCAGCATGGGTTTCGAAAAAGACGGTCGTGTGAAACCCAGCTCGCGCTATTCGTCCAAGAGACTCAGAGGGCCGTTGACACGGGTTCACAGGTAGATTCCGTGTTTCTTGACTTCCGCAAGGCGTTCGATACAGTTCCCCACAGTCGTTTAATGAACAAAGTAAGAGCATGTGGACTATCAGACCAATTGTGTGATTGGATTGAAGAGTTCCTAGATAACAGAACGCAGCGTGCCATTCTCAATGGAAAGAAGTCTTCCGAAGTAAGAGTGATTTCAGGTGTGCCGCAGGGGAGTGTTATAGGACCGTTGCTATTCACAACATACATAAACGACCTTGTGGATGACATCGGAAGTTCACTGAGGCTTTTTGCAGATGATGCTGTGGTGTATCGAGAGGTTGTAACAATGGAGAATTGTACCGAAATGCAGGAGGATCTGAAACGAACTGACGCGTGGTGCAGGGAATGGCAATTGAATCTCAATGTAGACAAGTGTAATGTGCTGCGAATACATAGAAAGAAAGATCCCTTATCATTTAGCTACAATATAGCAGGTCAGCAACTGGAAGCAGTTAATTCCATAAATTATCTGGGAATACGCATTAGGAGTGGTTTAAAATGGAATTATCATATAAAATTAATCGTCGGTAAAGAAGATTCCAGACTTCATTGGAAGAATCCTAAGGAAATGCAATCCGAAAACAAAGGAAGTAGGTTACAGTACGCTTGTTCGCCCACTGCTTGAATACTCTCAGCAGTGTGGGATCCGTACCAGATAGGGTTGATAGAAGAGACAGAGAAGATCCAACGGAGAGCAGCGCGCTTCGTTAAAGGATCATTTAGTAATCGCGAAAGCGTTACGGAGATGATAGATAATCTCCAATGGAAGACTCTGCAGGAGAGACGCTCCGTAGCTCGGTACGGGCTTTTGTTAAAGTTTCGAGAACATACCTTCACCGAAGAGTCAAGCAGTATATTGCTCCCTCCTACGTATATCTCGCGAAGAGACCATGAGGATAAAATCAGAGAGATTAGAGCCCACACACAAGCATACCGACAATCCTTCTTTCCACGAACGATACGAGACTGGAATAGAAGGGAGAACCGATAGAGGTACTCAGGGTGCCCTCCGCCACACACCGTCAGGTGGCTTGCGGAGCATGGATGTAGATGTAGATGTAGATGCTCACAGCAGTCGCAATGAAATCTGAGCAACGTATCCCCGTATAGTGACTGTCCTTCATATCAAGTGGAGACATAACGTGTCCCTGGTGAACGCGTTCTTTCGGATACCCGTAGAGCCATAAGTCACATGGATTCCGATCAGGTGTTCTTGCAGACCACGCAGCCGGAAAACCCTTGGAGGTAACACGTTCGTGGTAAGTTTGAGCAAGCATTTGTTTTAATGGGCAGCAAAATGAGATGTTGCCCCATCTTGCATAAATACAGAGGTTTCCACACGGTTCCGCTCCTCCATAGCAGGAATCACGTGCTGTACAAAGAGGTCTCGATAGCGTAGAGAGGTAACGGTACATCTGACAGGCCCTCTGTGTGTATTCTCTTAAAAGAAAAACGGACCGAGAATGAAACAGCCTGTGACTCCACATCACACAGTCACATTCGGCGACTGGAATAGTTCTTCGTGCACAACACGCTGTTTAAGAGTATCCCAAATTCAGCACCTCTGTGTATTCGTTACACCCTGTAGTGTAAAAATGTGCCTCGTCACTCCAAGAACATCGGCCAGCCACACTTCATCAATTCGACCCTTGCTAGAAGCTGAAGAGCAAAGTCAGAATGATGCTGCGGCCCGTGAGCATTCAGTTGCTGCACCGTCTGGACGTTGCACGGGTACCAGTGTGAAACAGAACCGCTAGCCTTCCGTATTGTTGGCCATGGCATGGATAATTCTCGTGACACTGCATGAGCACTATGACTGCCCGCGGCACGTTCTGCTTGGCCAGTTACAGCGACAGCAACCTCGGGATAGGACGCTTTTCTCTTTCAGGTGCCACACCAAGCTCATCCGAGTTCTCGAGTTTGATTATCACTTTCTTTAAACCACTTAATGACATCAACTCTCCTCTTACGTTTCACTCGGCAACACTGCAACTGCGGCCGGTCACATACAAGAGTTTCACTACTAGCGCACGGTCTCTCTTCTCGAAGCCGAACTGTTCACTCACTTTATGGCTTGGTAAACGACAGCGTGGATCGCATACAGCCAGACAGATGGTGTACACCGCCAGATTTGCACCTGGATGACGAAACTGGAACTAATCTTTTTTTCCGGGGTAAATCGGTTCGCTTTAACGCATTAGCATATGTCCCAAATTTCGCTGCCATAGGATAATACAGCCCACACTACACCTCCGAGAGTAGCTGCAGTTTAATTAGGAACGCCTGGAACAATCTGCTTTACCTCCTCCTTGTCACTGAGATATCAGAGGAGTTAATGTTTTTTGAAAATTTTTGAAATTTTTTTGAGAATATTGATAACCTCACTTCGTCGCGCTGACGAAATTGGAACCGCAAATGTTTTTACACCATTCGCGTGGCCAGCCGCTGTGGCCGAGCGGTTCTTGGCGCTTCAGCCCGGAACCGCTCTGCTGCTACGGTCGCAGGTTCGAATCCTGCCTCGGGTATGGATGTGTGTGATGTCCTTAGGCTAATTAGGTTTAAGTAGTTCTAAGTCTAGGAGACTGATGACCTCAGGTGTTAAGTCCCATAGTGCTTAGAGCCATTTCAACCATTTTTTAACCATTCGCGTAAAACAACTGATGCTCGGAAAACCAATTTCGTATTCGGTTAGCGAAATCGGTAATACAGCGAATAACTGTATCTGAAATTCGATTTTCGTTTGTTGGCTGATTCAGGGGAGGGTTCCAAACAGCGAGGTCATCGGTCCTATCGGATTAGGGAAGATGGGGAAGGAAGGCGACCGTGCCCTTTCGACGGAACCATCCCGGCATTTGCCTGAAGCGATTTAGGGAAATGACGGAAAACATAAATGAGGATGGCCAGATGCGGGTTTAAACCGTCATCCTCCCGAATGAAAGTCCAGTGTACTAGGCACTGTGCCACCTCGCTCGGTCGATTTTCGTCGGACGGAAGTTGTGTGGTGCGTACACTTCGTGTCTGCGAACATATGCGGCACATTTCGTGTTTTCTTCTAATTACGGGCAATAATTTCCTGCCACATCATGCTTCTGTGCATCTTAATGCTACATAACGTGTAGAAGACTATGGGAGACGGATTTCTCTCCGCCAAGGACTCATCCAGTCTTTCCCACAACTGCTTCCAGGTGAAATGACCGATTTTCGATACGGCTCCTCAAGCATGTAGCATCGAATACGGCACGTTCCTCAAAAACATGTGACAGCTATGAGTGTCATATAAGCTGTTAACTATTATGCTCTTGTGAGACAACAAGCCGAAATTCTGAAAATAAATAGAAGCAAGCTATAAGGAAAGATATGTACAAGATCAAGCGGGAACAAGAACAAAGTACTCGGAATAAGAAGTGGCAAGGCAGATATGCGCTCTTTTTGTAAAACTTTTGAACCTATACACAGATGAGCAATGACTGAAATTAAAGAAAGGTTCAAGTATGGGATTAAAATTCAAGGCGAAAGAATATCAATGATGAGATATGCTGGTGGCATTGCTAGTCGTAGTGAAAGTGAAGAAGAATGACATGTTCTGTTGAACGCAATGTATAATATAATGAGCACAAGTATATACACTACTGGCCATTAAAATTGCTACACCACGAAGATGACGTGCTACAACGCGAAATTTAACCGACAGGAAGAAGATGCTGTGATATGCGAATGATTAGCTTTTCAGAGCGCTCACACAAGGCTGACGCCAGTGGCGACACCTGCAACGTGCTGACATGAGGAAAGTTTCCAACCGATTTCTCGTACCCAAACTGCAGTTGACCGGCGTTGCCTGGTGAAACGTTCTTGTGATGCCTCGTGTAAGGAGGAGAAAAGCGTACCATCACGTTTCCGCTTTTGATAAAGGTCGAATTGTAGCCTATCGTGATTGCCGTTAATCGTATCGCGACATTGCTGCTCGCGTTGGTTTAGATCCAATGACTGTTAACAGAATATGGAATCGGTGGCTTCAGGAGGGTAATACGGAACGCCGTGCTGGATCCCAACGGCCAGGTATCACTAGCAGTCGAGATGACAGGCATCTTATCCGCATGGCTGCAACGGATCAGCCACGTCTCGATCCCTGAGTCAACAGATGGGGACGTTTGCAAGACAACAACCATCTGCACGAACAGTTCGACGACGTTTGCAGCAGCATGGACTATCAGCTCGGAGACCATGGCTGCGGTTACACCTGACGCTGCATCACAGACAAGAGCGCCTGCGATGGTGTACTAAACGACTAACTTGGGTGCACGAATGGCAAAACGTCATTTTTTCGGATGAATACAGGTTCTGTTTACTGCTCCATGATGGTCGCATCCATGTTTGGCGACATCGCGGTGAACGCACATTGGAAGCGTGTGGTCGTCATCGGCATACTGGCGTATCACCCGGCGTGATGTTATGGGGTGCCATTGGTTACACGTGTCGGTCACCTCTTGTTCGCATTGACGGCACTTTGAACAGTGGACGTTACATTTCAGATGTGTTACGACCCGTGGCTCTACCCTTTATGCGATCCCTGCGAAACCCTACATTTCAGCGGGATAATGCACAACCACATGATGCAGGTCCTGTACGGGCCTTTCTGGATACAGAAAATGTTCGACTGCTGCCCTGGCCAGCACATTCTCCAGTCACTACTCTTGATGAACTGTGGTATAGCGTTGAAGCTCCATGGGCACCTGTACATGTACACGCCATCCAAGCTCTGTTTGACTCAATATCCAGGCGTATCAAGGACGTTATTACGGCCAGAGGTGGTTGTTCTGGATATCGATTTATCAGGACCTTTGCACCCGAATGTAATCACATGTCAGTTCTAGTACAATCTATTTGTGCAATGAGTACCCATTTACCATCTGCATTCCTTCTTGGTGTAGCAATTTTAATGGCCAGTGGTGATGAGGAGCAGCAGAAATGAGAATAGCGAGAAGTTAATATCAAAATTGTTGACCAGGAAGTAGACGAAGTTAAGAAATTTTGCTATCTTGGGAGGAAAATAACCCTTGATGGGTAGAGCAAGGAGGACATTAAATCAGACCAGCATAGGCAAAGAGGGAATTCTTGACCAAATCAAGTCTTCTGGTATGAAGCATAGGACTTAATATGGGGAAGACGTTTCTGAGAAAGTACGCTTGTAGCACAGCATCGACTGGAAGTGAAACGTATTATGGGAAAACCGGAAAGAAGAGAATCGAAGCGATCCCTGCGAAACCCTACATTTCAGCGGGATAATGCACAACCACATGATGCAGGTCCTGTGGAAAAATAGGTAGACTCACTAGATAAGGGATGATAGGATTCTCGCTTATTCCTCAAAGAAGGAACATAAAAAAACAGTGACAAGAAGAAAGGACAGTGTGTTATGACATGTGTTAAGACATCCGCGAACAACTTCCATAGTAGTAGAGGGAGTTGTAGAGCGTAAAAACTGTCGCCGTGCGGAGTGGCCGCGCGGTTAGAAGCGTCATGTCACTGATTGCGCGACCCCTAAGCAGTTAGGCCCCTTAGAAATTCACACACATTTTTTGTAAAAACTGTAGGGGAAAAACAGAGATTGGATTACATACAACAAACAGCTGAGGACGTAGGGAGTCAGTACGAATTTGAGTTGAAAGAGTTGGCACAGGAGAGGAATTAGTGACGGGTCGCATCAATCGAGATGGAAGGCTGATGACCCAAAAATGTAAAAAATTAAAAAAGTTATAATCTTTGTATGTAAAACTGACGGCTAGTAGTTAATTGTCTCAGCACCGATTCCGACATAGATTTTTACAAAAGTGCTCCCAGTTGTCGTGTATTCCAACCTTTGGACGGCAGTGTATTTACTGAGCGGCCACGGCAGTTTTAAAGCTTCTCTGTGAGAGCTCGACCCGGGAGACTGCTGGAGTCTGCCGGAGACCTAGGTTGGGGCGCGGGACGCCGCTGCAAACAGACCGGCTGCACCCGACTGGAAACTGGAATCGATTCACTGCCTCGGCCTCCTCCGTGTTTGCCCCTGGAAATCAGTCGCCGGCTGACCTGCCTCCTCCGGGGGCCGGGGGGTGCAGGTGGGGGTGGGGACGGGGGTGGTCCTGCCCGGGCACAGGGCACGGCCTCCCGGGGGCGGCACTCAGCCCCCAGCCAGCCCGTGTTCCGGGACCGGCGCCCGGCCGAGCGTGTAACGCTCTCAATCCCAAACCCTGGGTGACGATGCCTCCCAGAGCGGGACGAACAGAAGAGCTCGCGAGGAATTGTCCAAGGAGGCACTGACCGGTAGTACAGCTCTGAGAGGGTACGAGACCATTTATACATACAGTGCATTTGCTGCATGTACTCTTTTAAACGCTATTGGGTAATGTATTGCAGGCTTTTAAGACAGATATTTGCGTTATCGCTGATTTTCGTTTTAAGGGTATTAGGTCGATCTCAAAGGCACAGTTCTCTGCCCAACGTTTCGTCTTCCATTGCTGAAGACATAATCGGAGGCTATAAAGACTCAAACAGCAGTTTCGAACTTAAACTCAGGAAACCGAACTGTTTATCGACGCAACGATCGGTTAGTGAAGTCACCAGACTGGTAGTTAAGATCACGGAGTCTCGCTGATGTCTGATGTGGATCCTCTTGTGGGGAATAGTCTGTAGTTCACAGATTCTTTTAATGACGCTTCTTGTACGTTTGGGATGCTGTGAGTTGACTTTCTGTACACTAAGTGCCCTGAGGTTCCGTTTCTTTTTCTGAGCATCTGTACATCTAAAAACTAAATTTGACCTTCTTTCCCCTTTTACACAGTTAACTTTGCATTGGAATTCATGTTGTAGTCAGAAGTTGGAAATTCTGATATTTCTTTTTCTCCACGAGGCCACATAACGGAACTATCGTTAACGTACCGACACCAACATTGTTCGCCCTCTGAAAGGCTATTTCTTCAAATTTTGCGACATAAGCAGCACCATCATTTTGCTCATAGAATTTCTTGTCCCGTCGAAAGAAAGTTGTTGTGACAATGTTTAATTAGATCTGCCGTATCCTTAGCGAAAATACTTTACACTTCTAATTTCCAACTGTGGGTCACTTAATCATGAAGATAGTAAACAGCAGTGTAACAGACTGACCATAACATCTTTTGGATTCAACCTAAAGGATTTTAATCTTTCGATAATATTATTAGGATCTTTTGTATAAATATAAGTTTTTCGTATAAATGACCGTAGAAGAGTGACAAAGTGTTTGGCAATCCCTTAGATCGGACAAACGATAGCACTAACAATAGGCTTAAAGGCAATGCGAGGTTTGTTAATTTTTGGTAAGCCATGCAGTCTTGGTGGCAATGCTTCTAATTTGATGAGATCTTTCTCGTCAGTGAGAGAAAGCTTAAAGGAGATTCCACAACTTCTGTTCTTAGAATAATGAACAGGCTAATAGAAACTTTGTAGATATATGTATGGAACCACCTCATAGTGGCCATAAAACAAAACTCGCCACGGGGTAAAATCAGTCCCTGTCTCAAAATTACTTTCATTTTAGTATCATAGTCAGTTATTAATTAAGTGCTGATGTTCCAGCAGAAGTGATTAATACTGGTGGAAAAGTAACACTAAAGGAACTTGCACAGCTGTGTACAGTTTACAGAGGAAAAGCAAGCTTCTTTGCCACTGTTTTGCTCTCACTGTGTTATATAAGCAATTCCTAGACATAAAGCCTTAAAATTGTAAGAATATCTGGTTCACCAAACAGCCTTTGGAACTAAGCACTAAATTTATACCCGTAAAAAACCAAGACAATGTCTTCACGCAAGGTTGAGGGCCTAGAAGAAGATTCGCAATGAATTGTATATAACACTAGCAGTTGTTTTCATTGACGGTTGTAAATTTTTCAGTTTCATTGTTTGTTTGTATTGGTATATAATGTGGTGTCAACGCCAGACACCACACTTGCTAGGTGGTAGCCTTTAAATCGGCCGCGGTCCGTTAGCATACGTCGGACCCGCGTGTCGCCACTATCAGTGATTGCAGACCGAGCGCCGCCACATAGCAGGTCTAGAGAGACTTCCTAGCACTCGCCCCAGTTGTACAGCCGACTTTGCTAGCGATGGTTCACTGACAAATTACGCTCTCATTTGCCGAGACGATAGTTAGCATAGCCTTCAGCTACGTCATTTGCTACGACCTAGCAATGCGCCATTATCATTTGCTATTTATCTTGTGATGAATGTACCGTCAGACCGATGTTCACCAATTATGCATTAAAGTTAAGTATTCCAGAAGCTACGTACTTTTTTTACTAGACTCAACTCCTTTAACTGTTCCAGACCTCACGCCAGCCTGCGTGAGCTTAAACGCGTGCCTTTCGGCTACCTCATAGTGGCTTGGCTGTCTCGCCAAGTCACAACATATAACACAATATATTTCTCACTAACACTGTGCAGGTAATGAATAACGAAAACTTTAGGTCGTGTATGCAAGGAAAAAAGGAAAAATTTAAGTGGAACAGTGACAGACAAGTGTTTTCCTTTGCTTTTGCTCATTATACTTCATCAAGTACTAATTGTGCAGTCTACATATAATACTTACAGAAGACTGTTGAAGAAAACTATTCCCGAAACTGCCATATACACTGATGACCCAAAACAATATGACCACGGGATTAAGGGGATACAGAATCCGATTATGGTTAGGAAAGCCGATTTCGTTTTATTGACTTACTAGATTAATCCAAGTTTTCTCTTTAAAATCACATCTCATACATGACTACAAGAATTACAACTATTTTATTTTTCTAGGTTTGTGAGATCGGGCATTGCAGTTTAGTTATACGCTTCTGACCATAAACTTTTGGCTGTATATTCATGTGACATGAATTCAAATATTCCACTTTCCAGCCATTCTTTATACACTATTTGTCCGAAATTGTTTGTTTTTCATGAAGCTGCTCTTTGTTTTTTGACTTTGGATTGTTTGCTACCACTATACTGTATGAAAGTTGCTGTCTAGTTCTTTTTGTGCTTCATTTACCGCAGTGAAAATGCCAAGAGCTAGGGCAAAAGTGTTTAAAAATCGTGTGAACTAGCAAAAGAAACGAAATGATCTCTCACTAGCAAAGCGAAGCATTACTTCATCATCATCATCATTGTTGGAAAATGTGAATGCACTTCTGATTTGTAGAACAGACGTACTGCAAAGGAAAACAGTGGTTCTCATAAAACTTAGAGATTTCGAAGAGAAACATGATTTATTTGATAAAGGGAAGGAATTTTGTGAACTCGTTGATATGAGTGTATTACGTGAAGCTCTTAAAACAGTGTGTGCTGCAAAAAAGTCAAGGAAACGTTTCTCTGAAAGTAGAATCGCATGTTGACCTTCCTTCCCAGTTTACTGTAACTTGTAGCGTTCGTAAATACAGCTGTAAATATCTATTTCAGAAACTGTAAATAATGGATACAAGAAAACTGAACTTTACAGTATGAATATTAGGTTAGTGCATGGGTTGCGGAACAATTTGCAAGGGCAAAGCAGCAAGTGATATGCCACGTGGTGCCCTAAATGTTCCTAGTGTAACTTCAAAGTCTGATGCTGACAACTACGTAGTAGGATCTGTTGTTGAAGATGGTTCAAATGGCTCTAATCACTATGGGACGTAATATCTGAGGTCATCAGTCCCCTAGACTTAGAACTACTTAAACCTAACTAACCTAAGGACATCACATACATCCATGCCCCAGGCAGGATTCGAACCTGCGACCGTAGCAGCAACGCGGTTCCGGGCTGAAGCGCCTAGAACCGCTTGGCCACAGCGGCCGGCGTTGTTGAAGATGTAACACAGAAACCAGTGCAGGAAGCTGTGGAAGAGGTAGTGGAAGAAAATGATAACAAGCGTTACGTCACAGAAGCTTTTGATGCGCATGGGAAAAAAGGGAGTGAAACCTCCAACAATGGTGTTGTCACAGAAACTAGTATTGACGCTGGTAAGGTTATTCATGTTGCAATGGTGTCCAAATACTGTAGAAACGTAGACAGGGAGAAAAAATAAACATGATGATGACTGTGTTGTTAATTATTGCGATAGTAGTGGAGGCATCTAGGCTGTTCGTGTCAAAAAAAATTTTTTGCTCTTACGAGTGGCATAATGTTCGCTATGTCCAGTATCTGGGAGATGGAGACTCTAAACCATTCAGAGAAGTTTTGGTAAACAAACCTTATGGGAACAGTGAAAGTATAAGCAAACGTAAATGTACAGGACATGTGCAGAAGAGAATGGGTGCCAGGCAGAGGTTGAAATAAATTACGAAAGGAAAAAAAGTAGATGAGGGGAAAACCTTCGATGGGAATGGAGGATTGACTCATTCCATGATAGACCACATTCAGAACTGCTATGGCCTAGCATACAGGCAAAGAAATGAGGGAAGCTATGTGGGCCTTGTATTTCCACACCGCACCCACAGATGAGCATTCGGATCACGGTTTGTGCCTTGAGTGTCTCTTGATAACTTAAATTTTGTACAATTACTTGCGTACAACAATAGAAAGACAGGTGAAATTAAGCTTCATTGTTGCATACACAACTACGCAGCTCTGGTCTTCATATTTTCATTGCGACATGATTAAGCATGAAAGACCTACCTATGGTTGATGTGCATAATATAAATTAGTATGTACCTCCAATATTAAAAACTCGTTTTATTTCAGTTTAGTGTTTCGAATCAGCCTACCATTTCTCTTAATCGTCGGTTGGTAGAAACCACGTTTCTTTTTTCTTTTCGTTTCTACTTTCAAATGAAATCTTTTGTGAGAAAATGTATTACAGTAATTTATAAAGTCTTAACCAATGAAAGATTAAAAGCGCATTTATTTTACATTTTCTTGGTATATAATTTTCATTTACGTACAAACAAAAGTGCTCTATGTTAGTGGAAACATAAAAGCTGCTGAAAATGGTTTAATAAAATAATTTGTTGTTTCCCCAAAGAAAACAGCTACTTCCGGACCACAAAACACAAAAAACATTCGCAAACATGAAAGTGGGAACAATTTATATTTCGTTACCCTCTTTCTACAAAATATTTTCGTAAACTGTAAACAGTTCGCTGCGCCAAAAGATTAAAAACCAGTGTATTTGAGGATATGGCGGCACAGATATTTAAAAAGAGGAAATGAAAACATTCTGAGTGCATTTTATCACAAAACCGCTTTCAGTGCTGTTGTTTTCTAGTTACTCTGTTGCGTGCCCTAGATATGATGCAAGAGCCAAACCATGGAGAAATTCCTTCATAAATGTGTTAGTAGGTGCCACATCATCTTTGTACCAAGCTGTGGTCCATATGGAGTTCCAAAATGTAAAACACATGAGAAGTGGTTTTTCTTGACAACAGTTCTACCAGTAAAAATCCCAATCCCATATTTCTGCACTTGTATTATCACAAATAAAACGTATTGCCTCACCATTAACGACACTTAGAACAAAAGATTTGTAGCTGTTTTTTAAATCGAAAACTGACAGTTAGACATCGTGGCTGTGTACAAAACACATAAGTGTGTAAAACTTAACGGCCGGCCGGAGTGGCCGAGCGGTTCTGGGTGCTTCAGTCTGTAACCGCGCGACCGCTACGGTCGCAGGTTCGAATCCTGCCTCGGGCATGGATGTTTGTGTCGTCCTTAGGTTAGTTATGTTTAAGTAGTTCTAAGTTCGAGGGGACTGATGACCTCAGATGTTAAGTCCCATAGTGCTCAGACCCATTTGAACCATAAAACTTAACGAATAAAGTAACTTTCGTATTATGTGTCAGTGTCAAATAGCATAGGTCCATGAAACTTGGGCTGTGCGGAGAAAGAAGTGCTACCGTATTGAACAGAGGGTAACTGAAAGAAACAGGCTATGATACGAACCGAAACGACATTTTTATTCAGTGACAGCAATTGCACTAAAGCCGCCGCTACTCATGATGGTCCCCTGGTCATTTGAAAAGACGTGGCATGGTTCTTAACAGGACGTGTGATCTCCATAGGTGCCAATGCATACTCTGCAAAGTACTTCCATGCTGGCGACAAAGTTTGTGAGGTGTTCTTATTGGCAGAGCGTTCCATTCCTCCAACAGCTCGGTTGACAATAAGTGGATGATCGCTGGTGAATGAGGTCGTGCTCTAATACGTCTCCCCAACGCATCATAGACGTGCTCGATGCGATTTAAATCTGGGGAACGAGCAGTCCAGTCCATTCGTAGAACATCCTCTGATTCCGAGAGCTCCTCCAACTGCTATATTCAGTGCGGTCACACATTGTCATCCATAAAAGGGAGGTAAGGGCCGAATGCAGCCCTGCAAAGACGCACACGGTGATACAGTGTCACAGTCATGTTGTCCGTTGAGTGCACCATATTCATAGATTTGGAGGTCATGCCGTACTGTGCCTCGCCACACCATAAAACCTGCATCACCAAAATGATCGCTTTCGGCAAAGTTCCCGGATGCATTACCTGTTGCGACCTCTCGCCATGTGAGGGTACATCCAGAATCACTATGCAGACGGAGTCTGCTCTCATCCGAGAAGAGCCATCTGGCTGCAGTCCCTGTGCTCGTGGCACCATCGCAAATCTTTGAACGCAGTACACTCAGCTGTCAACGTTACGGTGACGCTGTAATGCTTCCGCATGTGCCTCTTTTCAGACGTGCCTCGAACAGTTCACGCGGAATATCAGTTTGGGCGAGAGGATATTCTACAAATGAACTGTCCTGCCCGTTTCCCCATCTTAAATCTCATTGTTCAAGAGCTGAGTGCGTTGCGGAGACAAATTGCTGGACCAACGACCACCCACAGTTACTAACCGCTCTGGTGGAGCAGTGGATCACCCTAATACATGAACTGCTTATCAACCTTGTGGCCAGTATGGGAACACGTTGTAGACCATGCATCTTTGACCACACGCTGTACTAAGAAATATGTCCCACATATTTAACGTCCAGTCAACCTTATAAATCGCGACGAGTCTAGTATAATTACTGTCGTTGAATAATAGTGTAACTGTTGGTGAATAAGGCAACCCACCAACATTTATTGACAGCCTCGAACTTCACGTCGTCCAGCAGAGACAGATTAACGTAAAAAATGTCCTTTGCAATATTAGTGTGCGCTTGGCACAGGCCTCATGGGTGTGTATCAGCACAGTGCTTGAAAAACCGCCTATCTAACTTTCCATGTGGATCCATATTTCGCATGCCCTGAAGCCCAGACCTCTGTTCTGCTCTGCTCTACGAGAGGCTTTCTGGCAGGCCTAGTAATTGAGAGGGTCTCCTGTTAGTAGTAGGGCAATGGCGCTATCACCCCACACTGCCGATTGCCTACATCAGGAGCAAGCATACATTAAGGGGTAAACCTATTGTTCTCTTCCGATTGACCTGTTGTTCTGCTATATGGATTATGACCCCTGAAAGTAATCTATCCTTAACCCATTGTTTGTTTAAGTGGTTTTACATGGTACCCCCACCCTTCCCCCTCCACCTCCACCTCCTCCTCCTCCTCCTCCTCCTTCTCTTGCTCCTGCTCCTTCTCCTCATCCCTCTCCCAACCCCTCTGGAAACTTCCAACCCTCCACCTCCCCCTCGCCAATACAAGTACACTTTTGATATCAAATAAATTGACCAGTTAATTAAATAGATCAATTAATTAATCCCTCCCCCACTGGTAAACCCCCAGCTCTACCCCATGCCTCTCTCCATGTGGAAATAGACAGGAAACGTCAGTTGAATGGCCATGTGGCGGGAAATCGAAGGCAGTGTGTGGAATACTGTTTAAACAATTTTTGGTAGACAAAGCAATGGGTTTAGTATGGTTTATTTAAACAATTTATAGGATACAAGACAATTTTTGTAATATAGTTTATGTATTAATTTAAAGAATTTGTCGGTAAATTGAGTGCACTATACAGAATACCGTTTATTTAAACATTTTGAGGGCAACAACGCAGTGTGGAATATTTAAACAGTTGCAGTGCTTTTTCTTTTTTATTCCAACAGTGGAAGGAACATCATCATGAAACACTCATTACATTGTTAAAAATCTTTAGATCACAAAGCATATGCCATCAACTATCTGCTATGTGCCATCTGTTGGCTGCACTCAGCACCAGCTCACACTCCCACATCAAATGCTGGACTGCACTATATCCAACCGACTGCACATTACCTGCTCGGGCCACTGTCATGTCAACTATTGCATCATGCGGTGCACAGACCATCATGCTAATCCCCAAACAAAAGCGTCAGGCGGCGGCATTCCTTTGATATTTGGTACCTGTAAACCCCCAGTTGTGGATGTCTAGGAAACATTCCCTCACTCAATCAGATTGCTTCACTGATTAATTAAATCGATACCCTTTGTGTGGGACTGTTTTTCCTTGCTTCATATTGGTAGATTCTAGGCCTGGAATATTTTCCATGATTCGATCCTGCAAGCCACGGTTTCCAAACCCAACTGGATTTTTCCCCCCTCTTGTTTCCTGTCAGTGGATACCGGCACAGTTAGGTCATTTGGTAGGAACTCCTTCACACTGGAGGTAGCCGAAAATTTCAAATTTCTGCTCAGTTGCATGCTACGTCAGTAGACAATTTATTGGAGGGACTAGACAGATGCGTGCTTACAATACAACTATTGAAAACAATAAACTGATCAATCGGGAATTTGACTTGCGATTGCATTTAAGTGCTATAAAATTCCTCATTTGGTTCTCTCCTCTACATTTGGAACAAGGAAAGGCCTGCTGCATGATAGGATAGAGACAACATCAGATACCACTGCAAGACAGAATCCGCTGCGATGTATTGAGAAGCATTAAACGTGACACACATTAATTACAATCCTGTCTGTAGCAATAGTTGATGGCTAGATGTCAGAGATCACTGAAACAATCGCACATCCCCTGCGCTCATGTCCTAATGTCCACATATAGTGGGTCCATCCACTGATACGCCACCAGCGCCAACGACCAGAAGTCGAAGTAAATACCTGCAGTCGTGGACAGATGTGCATACCAGAGTGCACCAACCCCAGCTATGGAGGGCATCTGAGGATGATTGGAGTGGAGGAATTCAGATGCTATCAACACTACCAACACTTGTCAGTGTTTGATATTGAATATCTCTGTTTTCGATGGAGTATACTCGTAAACCACGTCCGCTTCTGTCACTGCTCACCCAGCACGCTACCCACTTTGCCGGCCCCCGCTGCCACAGACAAGATCAGACAAATTGGCTCATTCTCTCTACCTAACCACTTGTCACAGGCTGAGCTAATCTATTAATTCCAGTCACTGACTCCTCGTGACTACCCCTGCCCCCAGCCATGATGTACCAGGGAACAAATAGCTATGGCTTGGATGATACAGTAGTCGTAACCATTTCTACCTCAACTTAGACCCCCAGTGTAAAAAGATTGGCTCATTCTATCTACCTGACCACTTGTCACAGGCTGAGCTAATCCGTTAATTCCAGTCACTGACTCCTCGTGACTACCCTTGCCCCCAGCCACGATGTACCAGGAAAAAAATAGCTATGGCTTGGATGATACAGTAGTCGTAACCATTTCTCCCTCAACATAGACCCCCAGTGTAAAAACCCACTTCACCCAATCCGAGACAGCGATGTTATTGACCACACACCGCTAATTCCTGACGCAAAATGTAGTTTCTTCGTTTTATACAAGTTATTTTCTTGGACAGAAGAAACCTGGACGTACACACATTTTCACATAGATGACTTGTTGTGAAAATCCTACAATTGTATGGCATACGCTACATTTCCTCTAAGTATTTTCTGATCAGGTAGAAAAAAATCTGTTCTAATCAGCTTTATTCTTTCATGCCATGCATTAAAGGACTAGAATATTAAACTCATTTTTGGCTCTTGATGGAGTGCAAAGATCTACCTCTGCCACAGGATGCCTCCTCCCTTTAGAGCTCCCATAAAGTAACCAAAGGCCTTACTATGTACGAGGTTTCTTAAGCTAACAGTGCAGAGAAGTTGTAAATTTCAGGTTTAAACTACGTATCGTTTTATAAATTCGATAATACTAGTGATTTTATTACGACGGTCACCTCTCCCTGTGTAGGTGCGAGACTGAAATTTCTGTAAAAGATATCGCCGCAACTAAAACAACGCCTGATTACCGCTCCAACTCAAAAATCATATCTGTGGTATCCTAGTTATCGCTTCTGCCCACCAGACAGCACGTCACTGATATCAAATTGATAGGCTAATTAATTAAATTGCTCATGAGAGTCACTTTGCATGGCGAGTATTTTTTTTTTTCAGTAGTCAAATTACACCCACCAGTTAGTTCAAGTGGGAGTCTGCAGAGGAAAGATGGTGTTCTTTTCGAGGAACACGATTGAGAGCCGACGTTTGAAGCTGACCCCAGAAGGGTTCTACCTCCAGCAACATACATTTTGCGTAAGGACTGCGTTATTAAAAACACAATAACAACGACTATGTCACTGTCACCCTGCATAAAAAGCGGTTTTCAGGCAAACACGAGAGGCGCTGATAGTGTTACACTTTCTGTGTACATGCTATCTGCGATGTGGGATGAAGTCTATCCATTGAACCACATACTTGCGTTGGATTCTATGAGGACATCTTTTAATTATTGCAGACACTGCAGAATCATATCTGTGCCAGTCTAATATCTCGAAAAAGAGTCACTTTTTTAGAAGCTATCTGATAAGGATCCCATACAGCAAAACTGCAGTGTGGTTTTTCAGATGGCCCCTCTGCATCTTGTAATGGTTCCTCAGTCTTAACCTTCACCCTCCAGACAACTTTGTCCATGTGATCGTTCCCTTTTAAGTTGGAAGTGAGTAGAAGTCAGAGAGTGCTTTGCCTTTCTGCATCCCACGAAGAAACAGGATGAGGTGACTCCATGCGACAGTACAATGTAAAAGGCAGGGGTGGTCACAAGGTGCCGGCGATTGGAAATAATGCATTAGCTCAGCCTCTGATAAGTGATTAGGTAGTAAGAATGTGCCGACCTGTCTGATCTTGTCCGCAGTGTTGGGGGGGGGGGGGGGAGCAGTTGGCGAATTTCTTGGGTATTAAATGTCAGACGGATGACCCCACCAGATGCTTTTTTTGGGGATTCGTGTACTGCACGAGGCTGATGATAGTGTGGTAGCTGACATGACAGTGGTCATGAGCCCCAGAGTGGGTCTGCTGGACACCAGCATGTGCAGCGGTTCGGCAGTTGCTGTGGCGCCACGAGCCAGCACTGTGTTTGGGCCAGAAGATGGCAGGTGGTGGATGGCACGTTCCTCACAGTGTAATGAATTTTAACTGTGTAATTACGTGTGATAAGTGTTTCGTGATGGTACTCCTTGCATGATGGGAATAAAAAAAAGTGCTGCAACATTTTGTATATTCCATACTGTCTTGCCCTCAAAATGTATAAATAAAGAGTATTCTACAAAGCGCAGTCACTTTCCTGACAAATTCTTAAAATAAATAAACTATTTTCTAAACGCTGCCTTGTATCAAATCAAATGGCTCTGAGCACTATGGAACTTAACTGCTGTGGTGATCAGTCCCCTAGAACTTAGAACTACTTAAACCTAACTAACCTAAGTACATCACACACATCCATGCCCGAGGCAGGATTCTAACCTGTGACCGTAGCAGTCGTGCGGTTCCAGAGTGAAGCGCCTAGAACCGCTCGGCCACTCCGGCAAGCTGCTTGTATCCCATAAACAGTTTGGATAAACAATATTCCAAATATTGCCTCATCTATCAGAAATTGTTTAACCATTATTCCATACACTGCAATCTATTTCCTGCCAAATTCTTTAAATAAGTAACTAAACTATATTTCATACACTGCCTTGTATCAAGAAAACTGTTCAAATAAATAACATTTCTCACATTGCTTTGTCTACCAGAAATGCTTTAAACAATATCCCATACACTGCAATCGATTTCCTGTCAAATGGCCAGTCAACTGAGTCTTTTTCTGCCAATTTCCATATGGGGAAGACTGGGCAGTTACCAGAGGGGGAGGGGTTAGTTAATTGTTTTAATTATTAAGTCAATCAATTGGATATCAAAAATGTACTTATATTGGCGACAGGAAGGGGGAGGGTCAGAGGTTTCCAAAGGGGTTGGGACAAGGGAGGGGGAGGGGGAGGGATGTGGTTGACATGGAAAACCACTTAACTGAACATTAGGTTAGGGACAGATTCCCTTAGCAGAACAACAGGTTAACGAACTGTCAATCAAAAGAGAACAAAAGGTTTGGCCCTGAATGTATTCTTGCCCCTGATATAGGCAAGCTGCAATGTGGAGCAATACCACCATTGGCCTACTACTCCTCTTTTATGCCCTGTACCGGAAATGCACTTTTTAAACTTGATTTAATCTCTCTTATTCAACTTTCATGGACTAATATTTTTTATGCTCCTAAAGGTAGAAATCATCTCGTGAAATCAGGAAGTGCTTTTCTTCTAGGAAATAACAATATTTAGAACTGTCGGGGACCTTAACATTGATGACTATTGACGGTTGTGGAGGTCCCATTAATATATACATGTGAGATTTTTGTTGTTTACGTTACTTGTTCCAGGAAAATAACCAGCCAACCACTAATGAAACAACAGCAGATGTAATGTAAACATGAACAGCCATCTGAAGATGAGCCCCTCTGTTCGAAACTACTGATGGCTGAAGTTGTGTAAATACATAACATTATTAACAGTGGCTAGTTGTTATTTTCTTCTTTGCAGGAATCAACTTATAGAGATTCTCTTATTAGCGGTTAAAATGTCTTGTTTCCATGGTATAATACTCAGAACTTTCTTAAGAACGTATTTATTTTCTAATACATCTCGTTACTTTTTGTGTGATGGTATAATAGTTCTGCAATATCAGGATATCATCTGAAATTTCGGGATAGAAATCAGTTGCGAACAGAGATAAATTTGTTTCTTTCTTCTCCTGACAAATGTCAGATTTGGAACTCAGAACATCTTTCATTTCCACTCTTGATTTGAATACACTCCCAAGAAACTTACAGTGGTACACGCAGTATGGGTCTACAGCCGCGCCCGTGTTTCGCAAGCAGCGACACGAAAACAATGAAGCAGTTTCCAGCCGTGTCGTGGGACCAGTCCCCCTTTCATAACGCTTCACAGGCGAGGCACAGCGGCACTTGCAGCACGGAACCCCCCCCCCCCCCCCCCCCCCGCCCATTGCTGGAATATGTACCGCTGGTGGTAAGATGGGCAACGTGGCTGCTACGTGATGGCGCTTCAGTGCACTTTCCAGTTCCTGTTTGGAGGCATTCCGGCAACATCTGTTCCGGCCGATGGGTTAGACGAGATAGTCCATTCGCGTGGCGCGTTCGGTCGCCGGACCGCAACCCTTCAGATTTCTACATGTGGTGGCACCTCAAATATGTCGCCTATGCGAAGCCCATCCCGGACGTGCAGACTAAGGAACAACGCGTTCATGATGCCTGCGACGCTATTCGGTGGTAGGAACGCACATCTGAACACGTGCGTAAGTCGCTGCAGCGTTGTTTTCGCGAATGCTTAAAGGCCCGTCAGGGAACTTCGAACAGCTTGTCTAACGGTGGTCTCATCACTGTGTTATGCACTGCACTGTAGTGCACGGGCAAGGTGAGTTAACTAATACCCTACAGCATAGTCAGTGTGCATCTCCGGCCATATATCCACACTCTCTTTGTTGTTCCGTATCTTCTCAGGGATCATTTTTTGGAGTTTGTGCCCCTTTCACGAAACCACCCATTATAAAAGATTTATCTGATTGGGTCAACAGTGTTCTCAGTTCATTCACTGACGTTACTGTTGTTGAATTATGCTGCTGGATCACAGTAACCAAATGCAGAATAATTGAAGTAGTATTTTGTCTGGCTATACGAAAAGGTGGTTCCCTTTCAATGTGGATAAATACAAGGGAATTCCTATGAAAATAGAGACAGTCACCAGTAGTATCAGATTGCAAAGTTACTTGTAAACGTCTATATCCAGTAGGGTCGTTCGTTTACCTGACGTTATGGAGCGATTCGAAACAGAATTAACAAATGAAATCAATGGGAAGCAAATGGGAAGCCTGGTCTTGTTGAAAGATTTCTTGGAAACTGCAGTGCTTCTGTTATGAAAGACTGATTCTAGAGTACTGTCCAAGTTCAGAGAGGCACGGGACCTAATAAATTGCTAAAACCCAATGTAGGTGCAAATGGTGCCCTCACATTGCTTAAGTAGGAAAATTTCGGAGTAATGTGTCATTGTTCTTACGAAGCACACTTACAAAATCAATATTAAATGTTATGCTAGCTCTCTCCACGTCGTAAATTCACTGTATGGAGCGTGAATGTAACTTAAGAAAACTTAGGGAACATGAGAAGGCAGACATACTGCCATGTTTGACTAGTTGGTAATGCAAATGGAACAAGAAACAGAGGGGATAATTTTGGCACTGTATTCTGTGCGCTAGCTTCAGAGTTATTGCAGTTGTACGCAGATGTCGACATAGGCAGATGGACCGTGATACTAACAATCAATCACTCAGCTACTAATTAAAATAACTGTCTGAAATATCATGTCTACGGGGAAATATAACGATCATTTCTGGAAAAATAGATACCGCATTATTGTAGTTCTGTTCTGTTCCGTAGTTTTCAAGTAGGTGTTCAAATTATCGACCGTCGTGTTTACGACGTACCTAACAACGATGCGGCGTAGACCGGTGCTGTGCCGCCGAAGTTCTTTTTATTTCAGCGAGTGCAGCAGTCTAAACACGGTATCGTAAACTAGGCTGCTTATACTGTGCGTTCCCTCTCCGTCCATCGGTGCCATGATTCGTAGCGGAACTGGGCACGATATGTGAAGCATCGAACGAGTGTTATCAAGGAGAGTACAAATATCGTCTGCAAAGCGCGTCACTGCCCTACCATGTTTACACTACGTCAGACCACCCGTTGTCATTGCTCGGTTTCATGTTCAAAGCCGGACGCTGTGACCGAGCGGTTCTAGGCCCTACAGTCTGGAACCGCGCGACCGCTATGGTCGCAGGTTCGAATCTTGCCTCCGGCATGGATGTGCGTGTTGTCCTTAGGTTAGTAGGTTTAAGTAGTTCTAAGTTCTAGGGGACTGATGACCTCAGATGTTAAGTCCCACAGTGCTCATAGCCATTTGACCCATGTTCAAAGAACGCTTTGTTCAGTTCAGTCTCTCAGGACAGACGTGCGGTCTGTAGCATGCTCGCTACAATGTAATTACAAATCCTGACAAAAGAACTGAAACTTCAAGAAATAGTCGGATGTCCGCGTAACTTCGTACACACCATCGGAGGATTTGTAAATGGTTAGAGTTACAGTTCTCTGTGAAAGGCCGAACAGCACCAGAGTGCATTACTGTCGTTCATATTTAGTTTTACTACCAGATCTGGTAGGGCATATAGGAGATGTGAACAACGACAGATATTGAGTGATGACTGCGAAGGACAGGGAGATCCCGCGAACTCGTGTCGCACAACGTAATCAATACCTAAGAGATTTGAAAAGGGCCATATTGTGGGTGTCGCGCATTCGGATGTGCCATTGCGCCAATGTTGGATTGAATGCGAACGTTGTCATATATTGACGACGTAATGACTTGTACATTGTTACCCTTAAGGGCACTCAAAGATAGGAAATCAGAGAGACAATGCAGAGAGTAGGAAAGAGTGGCAGCGTTTATACCTCGTTTATCATAAGAATGAACCTGATGTAAACAAAAATGAATGCGATGACTGGTTAGAAGCCGTGGCACACGTACACTGGTGTTCCGCTCTTGGAGGCAGGTCCAGCTAATGTGTTAGACATCTTACTACTACGTCACTATAAATGAAGCTTTAAGACATTCTGATGTATTAACAACCACCAACGTTTTTCTTAATCATCATTTACTTACGTAATTTTTATTTCGAAAGTCGTGTACAGTCACAGTTTCTGTAAACGCTACTTGTGATCTGATTATCTCGCTGTTCATACGTAGCTTGAAAATGGATGACATTGCTTCCTGCTTCGTATTAAAACACGCAAGTAGAACCGCATTAATGGCGAGAAACGAGTTGGTAACGTTTTTCGCAAGACTACAGAGAAGAATCAGCTTGATGTTTCTCGAGAGACACTAAAAATAAGAAGGCTAATTCTAATTTATGCTTGGCGTAATAGATAGCTTCGTAGCTAAATACACATGAGTGCTGGCGGACTGTGGTTCGAAACGCTGTGATCTATAATTTTTTTGTTCGGTTTAAATGCCTAAATCATATAAATAAGAAATTCATCAAATGTATGGTGATTAACTTATATTACATTACGCAAATTTTTGGAGAAAAATGAAAAAAATGTGTTTGAGTATGCTCATTGTTTTGTAGGTCAGATGTGGTCGCACACGAGCCAGAGTGGTAAGTGTCATAGAAACACGGAAAACAATTTTCCCGGCGTCGAGCACGCTGTACAAATGCTGTGTTTATACAGATGTCATTTTAACATTACAGTCTGAACGAAATAGAATTTATGTGGAGCCAAGTAAAGAGATTTGTCGCGAGAAATAACAAGACGTTTAAGCTGTCAAACGTATTGGAAGTAATGCACGAAGCTTTGTGATACGTCATTGCCGAACGATGGTGAAATGCAGAACAGCCAGTCATAAAAGAAGAAGGGGAAATGCGGATTTTTTTGTGGCTTGGGATTCTGTTGCTGATCGCCTCGTTATCGACGTAGCTGCACCGAAATGTATTCCTCGGAGTTCGATGTGGAAGAAGTTCAGAAATTATGAGACGACTGACTGTAATACCTTCGGTGGCTTCAATATTTAACTACATGGTGAAATCCCAGCAGTGTACTTTTATGCCACACACAGTTCATACAGAAAAATTACCGATGTTAACGTTGGGAATTTTCCGCACTCTTGTTTTTTATTACAATAGTATGTTAGCTAAGATCGAGAGCATGTTATGTTTTCCGTCCGGTCATCTGACAAGCGTATCGCCAGAGTTTTACCATATATTGTTTCCTTCTGCTTAGAAATGAAATGACATTTAAAGCTATATTATTCTCTCTTCGAGTCTTTTTAGTTCTTTACTGCAACTGTTCACATTGCTGCAGGTTAGATGGGTCACTTACCTGGCCAGTTCTATCCAAGTTAAATGCCCCGGTAAAGCTGTTGCCCCGAATTACCGACGAGTCTACGCGTAACACACAGCATAAAAAGTATATAACGATTATAAATAATCCGCCTCGATTGCAAATTGAAACCGGATGTTGACCTAAGTTTCGGCGCGGATAACCAAGCCTTCTTCGGAACACACTAATACTACAAACATCCTAAACAGGCATGGTCCAACATTAATACAGAACCATTTCAATTTGCAATCGCGGCGGGTTCTTTATAATGATTACATTATTCACGATTGCTGAGGCGCTGCAATATTAAAAGTTCTCATAAAACGTATCCCTATTATCTTGCTTGACTGTACTCGAGACAACTTGGCTTCCGCTCCAAGTGAAACAAAATCCGATGAGGTCCCAGAAAACGCGGAAAAATACATAGTGTAATTTTTACACGAGGTTTATTCTTATAATGAACGGATTATAGGTTATCAGAACTTAACAGTAACACTAGAGCCATGCAAACTGCAGACGCTCTGGGCAGTTGTCCCACGGAAGAAGTTTCATTTCAGAGAATTAACGGGTAACTCCACCCACCGCCTAGAGACTGTTGTGAAGTGTCAACAGTAGAAGGCGGTCGCGAAAAAGCACATCTTAGCAGAGGCAGCAGTCTCGATACGTGCTCCTGAGAACTGCAACGTCAGTGGCTTTGCTGAGGTTAGAGTCATACTACAGCAGCCCCCACCCACAGAAAGGCGGATGGTAGGGTCATGTGACGTAAAACACTGTTGTTGCTGGCCATAATAGGAGTGGCAGTGATGTTTAGCTTTCCGCGGAACGCTGTTGCTGCCAAACTTGGAGCTGGTTAATGTAAAGTACAGAAGAATCCCTACCTACCGAGTAGGAGAAGGGGAGGAATCTAAATGTGGTTGGCCAGAGGCGCCCTGGAAGTGCAGAATGACTCGCCAGATTCGCCGAAGCTTGCTAAGCGTAGGTGGACTAGTGTGGGGTGACTATAGGAAGGGAGAAATGGTGCGCAGCCACGATTATTTAAAAACCAATGTTTTTGTATTCAGAGGGAGTTCTCAGTCAGATCGCTGGGCGCCGACTCCGAGTCGCTCATAGCCAGCCAGCCTCGGTAAGCTACGACGTCTGTTTTCCTCACTTGGAGTGCTGCTCTCAAGTTTGTACTTCATGTGTTCCATACTTTTTTTAGCATCCGCCTCCGTGGCTTCAGACACTGTCTTCTGTTGTGCAACAAGTTGCATCACTTCTTTTTCTAATGTTTAGAACTGGTCTTCAGTGCAGTAGTTAGTCTGCTCCCTGACACGTAGTGCTAATCCGACCCCTGAATTCCACGAGTCTTCTGATGCAGCCATCTGTCGAGTCCCAGAATCCGCGCCTCTCGTAGGTGACCTGTGATACGTGTTCGGCGCTGTTGGCGCTGATCCAAATCACCAGCCTGCCTTCACAGGGAATTCGTTTTACCGAATTTGCTTCTCGCCACTCGGAAAATGCAGACAGACCTCAGACCCCCTATCCTCTTTGCTGTGTCAGGACACAACGACGTTACAGCAGGCATACTCGTCGAGATTCCATTTAGGCATGTCGAACCACCACAAGGGTGGGTCACCGTATTGTGCACCGAGCACACGTCTTCACCTACCATCCTAAAAGAAGTAAAGGTCTTCCTCCAGTATTCTGTGTCACCTCGCACCATAGGTGGGAGCCGAACTAGGGAATTGCGGTCCCAGGCGCAGGCTGTCGTTGACACAACAACACAAGACTACACTTTGTGTGGTGCCGACACCGGGTAGGATGGACTGCTGGCGAATGGCATCAAACTTGTTGGGTTCTGCCCACTCGTCTAATATAGGATGCCTACAAAAGCTGCTTTTTCGGATCGCTAGACAGCAATTCAAGCAAAACGTATTAATGAAGTTAATCACAGTAAAATAAAGGACAATTCTTTGTATATTCACAAAGGTGTGTCGCAAGCAATTGCCGACATTCAAATAATCAGTGTCCTTCGGTGAATACAATTCCAATCCAAGCAAAACAATTCAGCTCATAAATCACTGCCGTAGCGTTTGTATGATGGCTCGTCTTTCACTCAGGCCGCGTCCAGGCGGCGCGGCGCTTGTATTCTCTTCGTGTAGAGACCGCTGCTGTCTCGATGTCGTCCTGGAGAGGGGTCCATCAGCGCCCTATTTGACTGACGTCGTCTCACAGCCCTCTCTGCTCGTCTGTTCTTGATAGTCATGCCGGCGTTTATCGTTACGCCGAAACAAAACTAGTACGACTTCAGGGCGCAGTTGGTAGTGATTGAGGGTACAGAGTAGAGAACTGCATGACCGAGTAAGCGAGCACAAAATACGAGGTGGGGCGAGCACACCCTAACTGGATAGGCTGCCCGCACTAGTTCTAGTGACCGAGCATAGAAGCCGTGACCGAATACGTAGCACATAACTTCAAAAGCATTACACATATCATTATCCGTGTGACATTGCAGCCAGTACGGGCTTCTCATTTGTGGTGTGTGTCTCTCTCTGTAATCATGCAGCGCGAGGAAGCCAGTGTAGTAAGACGTAAGATTGAAACCAATGTTTACACATTAAAGAAACGGGAAGGTCTAAGAAGCCAAGTATGGAGTATATTTCTGTTTGTTGTAGATGAAAACATTGCGTCTACTGGGTACGTATCGTGCATAAACTGCTCCACTTTATTGTTTTTCCAGTCGGGAACCACTCATTTAAAGAAACACAGTTGCAAGAAACCTCACAAAGATCGTTTCTTTGGCCGTCCTTCCGTTATCTTAATACGCTTGAAATAAGTGAAAAGCAGGAAATTCTTAACAATGTGCGACAAATGTGTGCTACGTACGCAGGTACAACATTCAATCATTAACGTTTTTGCATAGTTAGTGGAATGTGTATTATAGAGAAACGGGAATGTTGTGACTCATATAATATTTCATTAACGTAAAAACATCTCGTTTTTATGGGAACGGGGGTCGGGTTGTTTGGGGGGAGAGACCAAATAGCGAGGTCATCGGTCTCTTACGGGAATGTTTCGATGATTTCCATATCAGTTCTGTATTACTTGTCTCTTTTGTTTATTATCATAGATCCATCAAGTACTGTGTCATCACCACCCAGAAAGAGAGCTCGTTTCAAGGAATGGAGGAACAACAGATCATCCGCAGCAGATGAAGTAGATCTCTACATTTTAATGCACCCAAGAGATGATGATGACATCTTAAAGTGGTGGAGCAGACATGAAACAGATCTGCCAGGTTTGGCTGCAGTTGCAAGACGTATTTTATGTATCCCAGCAACAAGCGCACCTAGTGAAAGGTGCTTTAGTAAAGCCGGCATGTTATTAACAAATCGCCGCAGCCAATTAAATCCGGAACGCGTTAGTGATTTCCTGCTGATCAACAATAACTATAATTTTGTTTATGTTGCAAACAATTGAACGTATGACAAGTTACGTCTGTAAATGTTTAATGTTCTTTGTATGCTTTATTTATGAAGATGGTTGTCTTCTAGATTACAGGGAAAGCACTTATTTTATGTTTCCTATAAATGAAAGGAAAAATATCTTTTTTGTTTGGAAATGAGACTCGTCTTCTATCCGCGATTGTATTGAAATATCATTTTACTTTCCAGGTGCTTTATGAATTTAGCTGTGTCACGTACCCGTTCTTGGAAATGTTACTTTTGTATTAAAAGAGAGAGAGAGAAAGAGAGGCGTTGGATTTGTACAGTAAAGTACAGTGCAGCGAGCCGGGGCGAAGCGAGGTGAGACGTCAGCGGTGAGCGGTCATGTTCGGTTATCCGCGTGTCCGGAATCGGGACGACAGACATGGGGCGAGTACGTGAACGAGCCGAGTCGTATGGGGCCGGACACGAGCTGCTCGGTCCCCCCGTCAACAGGCGAGCCGTGACCGGTCAAACACAGAGCGCTGCAGCACTCTAGTACAGAGTGTCAAATCCAATACCTTTCCGCCGTCTTATTTTCAAACTGTTATTTCATTAGGCTATCAGTTTCGACGATTTATTATGCCATCTTCGGGTCCTCTGATGGACGTGCAGAAAGATTCGAACTTCGGTTCCCGTCAATATAGGGGACAGCATTCAAAGGCGGGTAACTGTAGATTTCTGCTTGATACAGGGACACTTCAAACATCGTGTGCCGTCGGCCCGTACTGCCAAATTCCTTGTAAACTTGAGTGGGTTTTGTTCCAAAATGGTTCAAATGGCTCTGAGCACTATGGGAGTTAACATCTGAGGTCACCAGCCCCCTAGAACTTAGAACTACTTAAACCTAACTAACCTAAGGACACCACACACATCCATACTCGAGGCAGGATTCGAACCCGTGACCGTAGTGGTCACGCGGTTCCAGACTGAAGAGCCTAGAACCGCTCGGCCACACCGGCCGGCGAGTGGGTTTTGTAATCACTGAAATAATATCACGTACACTTTCAACCATTGAGGCTACGTTTCGCTTTTTCCTCCCCTCCTGGATGCTTCATTTTTTCCCCTTTTTTCCATATTGTGTATGTGAACCATTGCGGCTAGATGATTCGCGGTAAGGACCTTTTTCATGTGATGAAATTAACATTTTACGTTAGACTGAAGACTTGTTGACTGGTATATTCTCTTTGAAATTTTGGTGCCACAGTAATAAACAATCATTTTATCTTGAAACTCTTCCAGTGGTCCGTGTTTGCATAAAAACAATAATATGTAACACAGTAACATCACCACAGTATACCCACAAAGGCACTTCACAGTGGAAATCGAAAAGAATGCAAGAAACTATATTTTCTCGATCTTACAATTACAAACCACAACAGTCACCATGAATTTTCCGTCTACAGAAAATCGACATCCACAAGCTCTATCGTCCATAGCTCATGCAACCACATGATGCCTATAAACATGCCGGTTTCACTCACACGTGCTCCACAGGATAATTGGAACACCTCTTAAACCAGATAACGGTACCCAGGAATTGAATATAATCAAATAATCAAACAAATTTATGTTGAAAATGGACACGAAGCAGACACTATAAACAAACTGAACAACAAGGCAAGCCGGCCGCGGTGGACTCGCGGTTCTAGGCGCGCAGTCCGTAACCGTGCGACTGCTACGGTCGCAGGTTCGAATCCTGCCTCGGGCATGGATGTGTGTGATGTCCTTAGGTTAGTTAGGTTTAAGTAGTTCTAAGTTCTAGGGGACTGATGACCTCAGCTGTTAAGTCCCATAGTGCTCAGAGCCATTTCAGCCATTTCATTTCAACTGCACAACCAAAGGTCACAGAAAACACAGCAGAGCACATCACATCAGGAAAAAGAAATATATGGTACACCCTAACGTACAATAATAAAATAGCACACAGAACTGGAAATATATTGAAAAAGCAATGTATCCCGATAACATTCAGAATAAACAACATACTTCAACAAAGGCTGAGACACAGAAACCTCAGACAAATTCAGTGTTGCTGGAGTATACCAACTCATATGTAACTCCAGTCAGGCGAAATACATAGTACAAACGAGCAAAAACTTCCTAACAAGGTACACAGAGTACATGAGAGCTCTATAGAGTGTTGGCATACCTTCCACTATCGCAGAACACCTAGTGAATAAAAACCACAACCACAGTAATATTGAAACTGATCTACACATCCTGCAACACAGCTACAGTTTATGCCAAAAACTAACAAGAGAAGAAAATTTTTACATGCAAAAGGCTATAGCGGAAGGGAAAAACATGATAAATGAAAACACAAAACTTGGCAACAACGCAACTGAAACAGGACACAGGACAGGAACAGACATAAACAAACACACACACACACACACACACACACACACACACACACACACAACCCCAGCACACATAGCGACATTAACAAGAAACAGAAGTCGCCAGAACTCCTCCTAGAATTTTCAAAACCTTCTCTCAATACGAGATGCATTTTCGAAACAGCCGGCCGTTGTGGCCGAGCGGTTCTAGGCGCTTCAGTCTGGACCCGCGCGACCGCTACGGTCGCAGGTTCGAATCCTGCCTCGGGCATGGATGTGGTCCTTAGGTTAGTTAGGTTTATGTAGTTCTAAGTTATAGGGGCCTGATGACTTCAGATGTTAAGTCCCATAGTGCTCAGAACCATTTGAACCATTCTCGAAACTAACAGTAAAATGGCGTAATGTTTTGGTTTACGATCAAGGTGACAAAAGTTATGTTTTATTGTGTTTATAAGAAGCTGCATGCCGTCCAACGAACGTGAGTACATGACAAATTACATAGCAACCTAGTGCACACTGAAACTCTTCCAGCGATACTACTGAAATCCCAGTAGTATAACTGTGACATGCGTAAGTTCACTTTTTCATACTTGATTACTAACAGCCACTCATACAGCTGCAGATAACATACTGTATACCGAAAAAAACGGCTACAAAAAACACAGAAAATATTTCTGTCACGGCGGCAACAAACGTGAAAACGATGCTGTGACGCAGAGTACATAAGGTATTATGAAACGGTTAACAGAACGTAAAAGTTTGGAACCAAACAGTGCTCATGTAAAAATGTTTTACAGTGTTTATAAGTTTGCAGTTCTTGACATATTTTAGAAGTAGAGAACGTACTGATGATGGCGATATGGTTGCTGAAGTGAGTTTGGGGAATAAATAAATAAAAAACATAAATATTTTGCATCAAGGCGGACACACAGTATCACTCAGTAATAATAAACAGAGGGTGAAATGTTATTTAAAACTTGTACAGAAACCGAACTCCAGATGTAAGAGTCGAAGGACATGAAGAGGAAGCAGTGGTTGAGAGGGGAATGTGACAGGGATGTAGCCTATCCCCGCTGGCATTCAACCGTTATATTGAAGAAGCCGCGAAGAAAACCATGGATAAATTTGGAAAGGTAACTTAAATTCAGGGAGAAGAAATTAAAACTAAGAGCTTTACCGATGACAATCCCATTCTGTCAGGATCGAAGTACTGTGGAGAGCTGTTGAACGGAATTGATAGGCTACAAAAGGAGCATCAACAAAAATAAAACATAGGTAAAATCATGCAGTCGAACTACACCAGGCACTGCTGAGGGAACAAGATTAGGAAATGAGACACTGAAAACAGTAGATTATTACATTACTAGGGCAGCAAAATGGGCGACGATGACCGAATTACAGAGGATATGAAATACAGCATGGCGATACCAAGAAAGACGTTTCCGAAGAAGAGAAATTTGTTGAATATGGATTTCAGTGTCAGAAAGACTTTCCCGGGGTATTTTGAGTGCGGCCTTGACATAAGTGAAACATGGACGAAAAAAATTTCAGACAAGAAGAAAACTTGAGTTTTTAAAATGTGGCTTTACAAGAGAATGTCAAAAATTAAATGACTATATCGTGGACATAAAATAGACTTTCCATCTTAAGTGACTACAACAGAATTTTTAGCCGTAGCAGAGTGGTTGAATCCCTTAGTACAACGGACCTGCTCTCATTTTTTACTAGAGTGCAGCAAACTACTCCCTCGGGTTATTCCTGTCTTCAGTTCCGTCATATCGCAAGTTTGTTATAAGATATCGTTGAACTCAGTGACTTCTGCTACAAGCAGGCTCATTATTATAAAATTCACAGAAGTGTCTTTTTGTAATTTATTTATTTTAATGGCACGTCTGTTCCTTTTTTGATTAAGAACTCTCATGGTTTACTTCATCCGATGATTTTATTCCGATTCGTCATCGGTAATACATCTCTCAACTACTGCATTTAGTTCTCCCTAAAATTACTCTCTCCATGTTGTTTGATATCTAGTAAACCTGGGATCTTTCATAAACCACGCCACGAATTTTCCCCAAAGGATAACGACCTCCGTTTGCTTCACGACGTTCCTCAGTGCAAAGTCATTACTGGCATATTCATAAAGTCGTTTGATACCTTAAAATTTCGCCAAACTACCTTACTCCATAAACGACGTTACGATCATATCACTTCCGTCAGCAGGGGATCAGTCTAATTCACAGTTAAAGCTTGCTCTACTCTGGCGCACATCGCCACGCTGCTTCTAGGTGCAGCGTCATTTAGACGCCAAACTTCACGTCCTATTTACAGTTCCGGCAGTCGCATTCATAAATTTCACAGCTCGTTAGTCACATTTAACAACCTGCGCTTCAACTGCTGCCGCCTCGCATAAAACCCCACGCGATTTCCACCGTTCCCTACTCGCCACCAGGAATCTTGTGACTATATACGCGGAGCTCACAAAGTGATACGAACTCGTGTGTTTCGCAGAAAAAAACTTCTGATCTTTCTGACCTTTTGTGTGTGACACGTGTCGATTGCCGTTCCAGGAAATAAATTAAATTTTCTGTGCACCACGCCATGTATTACCTAGTCGTTCAGAAAACTGGCAGCAGGAGATGTTTTTTTAACTAGTAACTTGTGCTCAAATTATATTCGTGAGGAATATTTTATTCTGGAATGAGTCAACTGAACCAAAGATGCGAATATTTCTGTATTAAAAAATATTTATATGGCTGCCTACTTTCAGTTAGGTAGTGGAATACGTACAGAAGCGTTATGAACAAGAACCACTTGTGATTTGCATTTGAAACTGCTACTGTTATCTAGTAGGCACTTAACTTTGTAACCCTCACTATACTTATTGCTGTATGAAATTCAGCCCAACTTTACCCACCGCTCTATAAAAGTCTACGTAGTACCAAAGCTATGTATTCGCAAACTGTTATCCAACTTACGCTCGTACGCTAACCTTTGACTAAACAGAACCTAAACTGAACTGAACTGTAACTGATCTGACTGGAGCTTGTTTTTGTACTAAATCCGCAACGGTAACAAAATCCATTATCTGGCCGTAATCAAAATTTCCACTTATATCGCGTCTTGACAACATTCTCGAAAGCACAACAGCAAACAGAAAGCAGGGAGCGGCTAAGCTAGATTTCTGTTTCTAAATACACATTCAAACTGTTGCATTTGGTAATGCGTAATGACAAACAGTTGGGTGAGGAGAGTAAAAATTCCTATAGTAATACTTCGCATGATCTTCACACACAACAAGGGTCTGAACAATACTATACCCAAAAAAGTGAACAATGCTTTAAAGAATTTCTATAAAAGTCAAACAGCTTAATCAATTAATCCATGACTCAAGGAAGTGGGGCGGTCTTTCTCTCAGCTCTGAGCAAGTTAACTAGCTGACATTAATCTTTCCAACAAATTAGCTGTTCACTGCTGCAGTCTTACCTCAAACTTCTTCTCTTCAAAAACAGTTCCATTGTTCAAAACTTATTTTCCTTTCACATTTCATTGTATACATCATATTCATCCTTGTTATCGTTTACAATAAACCTTTATCTAACTGATACAATCACAAGCCAACACAGCACTACTGAATACGTCCACCACCTGCCACACTTCAACTGAGACTGTATCAGACTGCGCAGAGACAAATACTATGCCATGACAAGACCAAAGATTGTTTTAACAGTAACGTAACTTTCTCTCCCTCTCTCCGATGTGGACGTCGAAGACATACAAAAACCAAATGGCATGACCACGTTACGTAAAATGACGTCACCAACTTACAATTTGAACAGCCACGTTATAAAAAGAGTTCCATGTATTTTTATTTCCATGTTTTCGAAAATGACGCATGAAGTTCAGGCTTTAACGGAACTGATTGGATTGGCAAGGGTGTCGTACAGCAGTTGTGTCCCCTGCTGAGGCAAGCTGGCCCACTATTGTTGTTACTGGTCCTCGATACCTCGGGCACTGGTGTCGCAAACACACATTGTATTGTGGACAGATATGGGGACTTCTGAGCCACACGAGTAGACCATCACGCGGACAGTTCATAGAGACACGTGCTACGCGTGTGCGGGCACTGTCCTTTTCAAAACTGGCACCGCACTGTTTTCGCCTCAGAGGTAACACACGAAGACACAGTGTGTCCATGACGTACCGTTTTCCGTAAATCACTACCAGTCCTGACCTGAAGTCATACACAAAGATTCCCCGCATCATGACATGGCTATAACACCACCACGCCTCTCCAAAACTGTAGAAGTATGTGACCTCTGACCTCTCCCCCAGTCGGCAACATACTCGTCAACGATGTTCATCCGAAACAGTGCAGAGCCGCGACCCGTCGCTGCACGCAATGCGTTGCCATTCGGCAGGGGTCTAAGCTTCCCGGTCACTTCCCCTCTAAACGCCGCCGTATGTGTTGAGGCGTTAATGCCAAACTACGCATGAGAAGGTAGTTCACTAGTCCGGCTAGAGGTGGTTTGCGATCAGTGGTGAAGTATGACACAGAATGTTGCGATGAGTCCATTGCTCGCCCTCAGATGAAAGGCGCAGATGTCAAGGCTTTACCACGTGTTTGCTGCCCATTAGGTCGATCTTCTTTTGTGGTGGTCAGATGTGGTCGCCCAGAACTAGTGCTTTGATAAAATATCGACATATCGATATTTTTTGCAAAAACCGGGCCCCAACGAGCAAGCAGACGTGCCGCAGTACGACGTGGCATGGACTCGACTAATATCTGAAGTAGTGCTGGAGGGTGTTGACACCCTGAATCCTGCGGGGCTATCCAGGAGGTGGAGATCTCTTCTGAAGAGCACGTTGCGAGGCATCCCAGATATGTTCAATAATTTTCATGTCTAACAAGTTTGGTGGCCAGCGGAACTGCTTAAAATCAGAAGAGTGTTCCTGGAGCCACTCTATACCAATTCTGGAAGTGTGGGGTATCGCATTGCCCTGCTGGAATTGCCAAAGTCCGTTGGTATGCACAATGGACGTGAATGGACGCAGGTGATGAGACACGATGCTTACGTGCGTGTCACCTGTCAGAGTCGTATCTAGAGGTATAAGGGGTCCCAGAACTGCACACCCCTCACACCATTACACATCTTCCTCCATCTTGAACAGTCCCCTGCTGAAACTCTGGTCCATGGATTCGTGAGGTTGTCTCCATACCCGCTAGACACAGTTCGAAACGACAAGGCAACCTGTTTCCAGTGATCAACAGTCCTGTGCCGGTTTTGACGTTACCAGGCGAGGCGTAAAACGTTCACGACCGATCCTTCGGCTCCGAAAGCCCATATCGATGTATCGTTGAATGGTTTGCACGCTTATACTTGTTGATGGCCCAGCAATGAAATCTGCAGCAATTAGAGGAAGAGTTGCACTTCTGTTACAGTGAACGATTCTCTCCAGTCGTCATTGGTCACGTTCTTGCAAGATCTTTCTCCGGCCGCAGCGATGGCGGAGATTTGATGTTTTACCGGATTCCTGGTATTCACGGTGCACTCGTGAAATAGTCGTGCGGGAAAATCCCCACTTCACCGCTTCCTCGGAGACTGTGTGTCCCATCGCTCGTGCACCGACCATAGCACCACGTTCAAACTCACTTAAATCTTCATAACCTGCCATTCTAGGAGCAGCAACCGATCTGACAACTGCATCAGACCCTTGTCGTCTTCTACATCCATCCATCCACATCCACATCCATACTCCGCGAGCCACCTGGCGGTGTGTGGCGGAGGGTACTTTGAGTACCTTTATCGGTTCCCCCTTCTATTCCAGTCTCGTATTGTTCGTATTGTCGGTATGCCTCTGTGTGGGCTCTAATCTCTCTGATTTTATCCTCATGGGCTCTTCGCGAGATATACGTAGTAGGGAGCAGTATACTTCTTGACTCCTGGGTGAAGGTATGTTCTCAAAACTTCAACAAAAGCCCGTACCGAGCTACTGAGCGTCTCTCGTGTAAACTCTTCCACTGGAGTTTATCTATCGTCTCCGTAACGCTTTCGCATTACCAAATGATCCTGTAACTAAGCGCGCTGCTCTCCGTTGGATCTTCTCTATCTCCTCTATCAACCCTGTCTGGTACGGATCACACACTGGTGAGCAATATTCAAGCAGTGGGCGAACAAGTGTACTGTAACCTACTTCCTTTGTTTTCGGATTGCATTTCCTTAGGACTCTTCCAATGAATCTTAGTCTGGCATCTGCCTTACCGACGATCAACTTTATATGATCATTCCATTTTAAATCACTCGTAATGCCTATCTTCCAGATAATTTACGGAATTAACTGCTTCTAGTTGCTGACCTTCTATATTGTAGCTAAATGATAAAGGATCTTTCTTTCTATGTATTCGCAGCACATTACACTTGTCTACATTGAGATTCAATTGCCATTCCCTGCACCATGCGTCAATTCGTTGCAGATCCTCCTGCATTTAAGTACAATTTTCCATTGTTACAACCTCTCGATATACCACAGCATCATCCGCAAAAAGCCTCAGTGAACTTCCGATGTTATTCACAAGGTCATTTATATAAAATGCGATTAACAACGGTCCCACGACACTCCCGTGCGGCACACCTGAAATCACTCTTACTTCGGAAGACTTCTCTCCATTGAGAATGACATGCTGCGTTCTGTTATCTAGGAACTCTTCAACCCAATCACACAATTGGTCTGATAGTCCTTATGCTCTTATCTTGTTCATTAGACGACTGTGGGGAACTGTATCTAACGCCTTGCGGAGGTCAAGAAACACGGCATCTACTTGGGAACCCGTGTCAATGGCCCTCTGAGTTTCGTGGACGAATAGCGCGAGCTGGGTTTCACACGATCGTCTTTTTCGAAACCCATGCTGATTCCTACAGAGTAGATTTCTAGTCTCCAGAAAAGTCATTGTACTCGAACATAATACATGTTCCAAAATTCCACAAGTGATCGTCGTTAGAGATATAGGTCTATAGTTATGCACCTGTTCGACGTCCCTTCTTAAAAACGGGGATGACCTGTGCCCTTTTCCAATCCTTTGGAACGCTACGATCTTCTAGAGACCTACGGTACACCATTGCAAGAAGGGGGGCAAGTTCCTTCGCGTACTCTGTGTAAAATCGAACGGGTATCCCATCAGGTCCAGCGCCCTTTCCTCTTTTAGTGATTTCAATTGTTTCTCTATCCCTCTGTCGTCTATTTCGCTATACTACAGGCGCTCCCGACCACAGTCTCGTATTCTGCCAGTTTACATACCTCTGTATTTGAATACGCATGCCTATTCCAGTTTCTTTGCCGCTTCAGTGTATATATCGGCGATATTTTTGTCACAAATGTGTTGATATATCAATATCGAAATGGCAGTATCGAGTGCTGGTACTTTTATTTTACATTATATTTTTTTCGAAATTTTCGATAAATACTTGAAGTTGCTCTTTAGAAATTCTAATTTTACTTCCACTGTGTGAAGGAGTCTTAATACTTTTTGAGCTTTCATCACATCCAGTCCTTCTGTTTGACGGTGTGAAGCAAGTATAGGTGACAAAAAGAACTCGGATCGTACTGGGAGGTGGCCTTGTGAATGGAATAACAAGACATCCGATGTGAAGAAATAGGAGACCAGTTCTGTTAAAAAATACTTTTTAACGCAATTAGTGTGCTATTCCTTCACATCGGCATTCTCCATGAACAGTTGCTGAGAATGATGGACAGAAATATAAATGACAATATTGGTCTTTGCAGTGGGCTCTGCGCTACCAACAGAAACTGTGACGTTATACATCACCGCACAATTTCGACACTACAACTGCTACGTCGCTGGCGTTTGCAGAAATGAAAAAAACAGGGAAGTCGACACGAAGCGCTCAGGGCAAATTCGATATGTGACGAAACCGAACGACGGACCCATCGGACACCTGTTGTTCTGCCACTCACCTGCAGTTAAGATTGTCAGAAAAGTGGTTATCGCCAAGCGTGAACGTACAACGTTTTCCTTTCAATTCTTGCTCTCGGGGGTATAAGTAGGCTGCTAGTTGTTGATGTACAGAATATCTAATAATAAATCAGTACTTAAATATACCGCTCTAAGCCGGCCGATGTGGCCGAGCGGGTCAGTTCGCCGGCGGACGGCGTGGAGGTAGGACGTAGTGTGGTGTGCGCTGCGCCGTCTGTGCTTCCGCGTGGTAAGTCTTGCGCTTGCTGCGGCTTAAAACTCCTTTTATAGAACGCTTCGAGAAGTAATGAGTAGCATGCAGTGATGGCTCAACCAAGTCGAAAAGATACGTTGAAACTTACCTTTGATCCTCGATATGCCAGACCCAAGTCGTTTGAAGTAGAAAATTGGTTAGAAGAAGATGTGAAGCTCTCCTTTAATGATGTAATTGGGATCCACCTGTCGATTGTAACTTGTGTCGTGTTTGTTAAAATGCGTAGTTCCGAGTTGTGCGAGAAAATAGTTGAGTCTTCCGGAGGTGTCATGAAATTTAAGCACTCAGATGGAAACGTTGGTGAAGTCACCGTTGCACATGCTGGTTTTGGCATTCGCACAATTCGAATCTTCGAGTTACCTTTTGAGATTACAACAGACCAAATTAATGCTGTAATTTCACCCTTCGGGAAAGTGCTCAGCAACTTTGCCGAGAAATGGTCAAGCGCGCATAAATTCCCAGTACTAAATGGCGTACGTCAGCTTCGTGTAGAGTTACAAAAGCACATCCCGTCGTACATCAATGTCTGCGGATACAGAGGGATTGTAATTGATGACGACCAACCGCGAACCTGTGCCGCCTGTGACAAGCCTGGGCACGTCCGCGCAGAATGTATACAGCGGCGCGTTGCACAGCTGCCGGCCGGCGAGGCCGCCAGGCCACCGGCGATGACAACACTGCCGGGAACCGACGCCGCCGTGGCACGCGAACGGCCGACTGCCTCATCAGCCCCTGAATCGTGTGCAAATACAAATTCTCCAGGCACTGAAATTACGATGGACGTCAGTGCCGTCATAGCTGACGACCTACAAGAGTCCCGCCAATCTATGGAAACAGTTGAAGTTCCACCGACACAGGCACCTGCAATTGTAAAGGCAGCAGATCCGCCGGAAGCTGAAGACCGACACACCTTGCAGGAAAGCGACACTAACGTTGATACTGAAGAAAGTCCGTCGAGAGGCAATTCTCCGAAGAAAAATAAGAAACGCCGGCTGGCGCGCAAAGGTGCAGAGGAGACAGCTCCCACACTCCGACAAAAAGCGAAGGAAATAGGTAGTACCTTACGCCAACAGATCTGTAGCAACACGAAAGCGACACCAGTTCCTGTGGAGCGTTCCCCTTCTGCGCTGGAAAAACGAGACGTCCAAGGAAAGCCAACAAAGAAAGCATCCAACGACCCTCAAGAAACGAGTCACTCTCATGAAGCTTCACTCGTCCCACCCACGACGAGAACCTCAACCAGCTGGGCAGACGAAAGCGACCATAACAATGCCGACGCTGAAATGACAGAAGTTTCAGAAACTCAGACAGACTGTAAGCTAGCCCCACAGGTGGCTGATTTCTTCAACGACGACGTCTCCGCGAACGAACATTCTAAAGAACAAGAACACACCGCTGAAACATTTGCTACCGGTGAATATTATTAAGATGCGTTTTAAAGCTGACGTTTGCGAGACAAAACAGAAGAATGTTTTTTAAAGTTAGATCAAGTAGAACGAAGAATGTCTGACATACAAGCATACAAAATCGCGACAGTAAACCTTAACAAGATTCACAGTTCCTTTAAACTACAGAACTTAAAAGATTTTATATATGCTTCTGCCAGTGACATTATCCTTTTACAAGAAGTGACAGACATTGAGCTTGGTAACATACCTGGCTTCAACGCCATTACAAACCCAGGGCATGGAGCGGAAATGGGCACGGCTCTGCTCACAAAGGAGGGCATAGTAGTCCAAGATGTAGTTAAACTACCAAACAGTAAAGGCATAGCGGCCACAATAAACAACATACGGCTCATTAACGTGTATGCCCCTTCAGGATCCAGTAACAGGCACCGCAGAACGGAGTTCTTTAAAGAAGAAATTGTCCCACTATTTGGAACTCGATATGATCACCTTATCCTAGGAGGAGATTTTAATTGTGTTTTGCATGCCAAAGACCAAACTCCCAATTTTAACAAGTGTACTGAGCTGGAACGTATAGTTAATGCCTTAAGACATATGCACGGTGCAGCCCCTGGCTTCACCCACGCCACAAGTCACTCGGCGAGCCGTCTCGACAGGATATATGTAACGCACAATTTGAGACACCTCATTTTGCAGTCCGAAGTATGGCCTACCGTTTTTTCAGATCATGCTGCTTACATATGCACAATCAATCTGATAAAACAAGGGACATTCAGAGGTCGAGGCACATGGAAGCTCAATGTGTAACATCTGAAAGACCATGCTTGTCAGGAGGCATTTCACAAGGTATGGAGAGAGTGTGAAAGCAAATTTAGCTCGTACAACTCTGGCACTGACTGGTGGCTGAAACATGCCAAACCTAAAATACGGAGGTTTTCCATAAACTACTCCAAAGACAAAAACTTTTGGCACAAATCAACTATAGAATTTTACTTTCAGTGTCTAAGGGATTTGTACAAGTGCGATGCAACAGTTGTGGACAACTATGAAAGAATTAACAAAATTAAAGCAAAAATCTTAGCACTACGGCGTAAACAACTGGAAGGCTACCAAATAAGGTCGCGTGCCCAGAACATAGCCCAGCACGAGGTCACTTCCATTTATCATGTCATTCGTGAAAGCAAAAGGGCGGCTCGCAAGATATTATCTGAAATAACAACTGATGATGGAAGGAAGCTGACGAAGCAAAGAGAGATTAAAGAGGCAATCGTACAGCATTTTGAATCCTTAATGTCTAGTCAGACGGTTGACGAACAGCTTCAAGACGAGTTAATGATTAACCTCCAGGGCAAAGTATCCCACGCGGAAGCACAAACTCTCATCTCGGAAGTGACTGAAGAAGACGTCGAAGAAGCTATATATGGAAGCACGAAAAATAAGGCTCCAGGGGCAGATGGAATTCCGGCAGAATTTTATCGCAGATTCAGTGGCCTCGTAAAAGGCAAGTTTACTATCATCTGCAACGAACTGCTAAACCCTGAGAATGACATCCCGAAGGAATTTCGTGAGGGACTCGTAGTGCTAGTGCCAAAAACTACCAATACGAAATCTGTAAGTGCTCTGAGGCCAATTACGCTTTTAAACAGCGATTACAAAATCTTTGGGCGCATCCTCGCTCGCAGGCTGAAAACCACGATGACCAGCGTCACTGGCCCTTATCAAACAAGTGTGGGCACAGACAGAAGAATTCTCCAGACCCTCTGTGATTACAGGGACCTAATCTCAACGGCCGACGTCTGCAAAATAAAATGTGCACTCATCTCACTCGACTTTGACAAAGCCTTCGACAGAGTTAATCATAGTTTTCTCCTTCGCACCATGGGCGCAATGGGCTTCCCACCTCTATTCATTGCGGTAGTAAGAAATACAGTAACAAACAACTCAGCCAGATTTGTCATCAATGGACACATTAGCCGCCCGATTGACGTCACCAGCTCCATTAGGCAAGGGTGTCCAATGTCAATGGCACTCTTCGCCATCGCCATCGAGCCCCTGCTTGCCTCCCTTATGAAACATCTACAAGGACTACAAATACATGGAGAAAAGATCGTGTGCAAGGCATACGCTGATGATGTTGGCTTCCTAGTCGTGAATGGCGCTGAAGTACAGAGCGCACTACGAATAGTAACAAAATATGAACAGGCATCTGGTGCAAAACTTAATAGAACAAAGTCGGGGATTTTCAACATCGGCCGTGGAATTGGGACGCAAACGCAGGATCTGTTACGCGAGCTTGTAACCATGAAATGTCTCGGCATAGATTTTAAAAGAAATATCAAGCACACTATTGCTGCGAATTATCGAAAATTACTTAACAGCATACGCGCCTCTGTACAAGCACATAGTATTAGGAAACTCGATGAACTTCAAAAAGTAACAGTGGCAAATGTATACATCACATCCAAAGTTAATTATGTAGCACAAGTTCTGCCACCACCTGCGACTTTGTTGAAAAGCATCGCATCTGCACTAGGACACTTTGTGAGCCGCGGACGTATTTTCAAAGTCAAATATGACATTCTGATGCTCCCTACGAAATGTGGTGGGTTAAATCTTACCGATGTCAGCAAAAAAGCGCAAGCCTTATACCTTGCTACCACATACAAACAATGGAAAGAGCCAAGTGGTACCCTTGCTGCACATTTGTTAAACGAAATAGCTCCTGCTGACGTCAGTGCACCTATAAATGTCCAACACATACCCAACGGACTATACCACTTGAAATACTTTTTCGTAGAATACAGCTATATACAGGCAAGGATTCCTGGAAAAGACATCATGAAAGTAAAAGAACTTTATAATAACTTGATGAAAGACAAACCCAGAAACGACGTAGAACAAAAGTATCCTTGTTATAACTGGGAAACAATATGGGAAAATATTCACTGCCGGAACTTGCCAACGTATGTCAAATCGACCTGGTACTTTGCTGTAAACAGAAAAATTACGACGAACTCTAAACTTCACTCTATTCGATTGGCCGAGTCACCGCTGTGTCCATTATGTAAAATACCAGATACCGAAGAGCATAGATTGCTGTGTGACAGGGTAAAAGAAATATGGCTCTACATAAGACAAAAGATAGCGAGCGTCAGCAGAACTACGCCCAATGCCGTTACGACTGCTGAATTTTTAAACCCTGACGGTATACCTTACCCTAAAACAAAACGAAATGCAATTAACTGGTTGAAAGGCCAAACGATGCATTACGTCCTAACAAAAGAATCAAGCAATAGGGAGGACTTCTGGGTATACCTTACAACTGAGCACCACAAGTTGATGTGTACTAAAAAATACAAAGAAAATTACGCAAACTTTTTAACTAAAACAATCCTGTAACCATTAGAAATGCGTAATTTACATTGCACATTCAAGCATTTCGTATATTAGACGAATGATTTTTGGTTAAAGTTTGTTCTACACGTAGCAGGAGGAGGATTTCCAACAGAAAGTAGTCAGAGAAGATCATCAGTATTCAAGCCATGTTGCAAACAAAGGCAACAGAAGGGGCATACTTCGTTCGTCGTTCAGAAGAAGCGCGTTTCCACATCATCAAGTTACATTCATTCTTAAAGGCGGAGAAGCCGGGCCGAGAAGGCAACACTTGGCGAGCGTAAAGGATGGGTTGAAGGGGAGGAAGGAGACCCAATTAAGCCTATGTGTATCTATTACTTTGGTTTCGGAGAAACACAGTGATGAAACTGGTATACGCCATTTATTTAGTTTCTGTTTTTCTTTCCTTTTCTTTTCACAAGAAGACACATTTATGTTAATTAAGTGTAAAATCAAGCAGAAGAAGCCTATTTTACTTCATTACCTTCTGAAAAAGGAAATTATACTTATTAGCCATAATGAGTTTGCTTCTTTCCGTTTTTCCACGCACGGAGAACGAAATTTACAGATGCAGTTACATTTCCACAACAATCATGAGACTGCCTTCTCAATGGAATTTACATATATTTTTATTCAAGCCATGTTGCAAACAAAGGCAACAGAAGGGGCATACTTCGTTCGTCGTTCAGAACAAGCGCGTTTCCACATCATCAAGTTACATTCATTCTTAAAGGCGGAGAAGCCGGGCCGAGAAGGCAACACTTGGCGAGCATAAAGGATGGGTTGAAGGGGAGGAAGGAGACCCAAAAAAAAAAATAGAAAAAAAAGCGGTTCTAAGCGCTTCGGTGTGGAACCGCACGACCGCTACGGTCGCAAGTTCTAATCCTGGATCGGGCATGGATGTGTGTGATATCATTAGGTTAGTTAGGTTGGAGTAGATCTAAGTTCTAGGGGACTGATGACCTCAGATGTTAAGTCCCATAGTGTTCAGAGTCATTTGAGCCATACAGCTCTAAAACTGGAAGTATATTTGCAATGTGCAGACGATATTTTCTTTCTGCTCACAAGGGAACCTCCCCATCGCACCCCCCTCAGATTTAGTTATAAGTTGGCACAGTGGATAGGCCTTGATAAACTGAACACAGATCAATTGAGAAAACAGGAAGAAGTTGTGTGGAACTGTGAAAAAATAAGCAAAATATACAAACTGAGTAGTCCATGGGCCACATAGGCAACATCATGCACAATGTGAGCTCAGGGGCGCCGTGGTAGCGTGAGCAGCTGCGGAGCGAGAGGTCCTTGGTTCAAGTCTTCCCTGGAGTGATAATTTTACTTTATTTATTTTTGCATAGTTATTATCTGTCCGTTCGTTCATTGACGTCTCTGTTCACTGTAATAAGTTTAGTGTCTGTGTTTTGCGACCGCATCGCAAAACATTGCGATTAGTAGACGAAAGGACGTGCCTCTCCAATGGGAACCGAAAACATTTGATCGCAAGGTCATAGGTCAACCGATTCCTCCACAGGAAAACACATCTGATATATTCTATACGACACTGGTGACGGCATGTGCACCACATGACAGGAATATGTTGTCGACCCACCTAACTTGTACACTTGGCGATTCTTCTACCTTGCCCGATTTAGGTTTTCTTGTGGATGTGATAATCACTCCCATTAACTGAAAATAAAAAATAAAAATTTTCACTCTATGGAAGATTTAAACCAAGGACCTTTCGTTCCGCAATTGCTCACGTTACCACGAGACCATGGCGCTCCTGCGAGCCTATTGTCCTTGATGTTGCATATGTTCCCATGAACTACTCAGTTTGTATATTTTGCTTATTTTTTCACAGTTCCACACAACTTCTTCCTGTTTTCTCGATTGATCTGTGTTCTGTTTTTCAAGGCCTATCCACTGTGCCAACTTATAACTAAATCTGAGGGGGGTGCGATGGGGAGGTTCCCTTGTCAGTAGATTGATACATTTTCTGTCGACATATCGACATATCGATATTTATTTTTTTAATACAGTGAGCGCCGGCCGCGGTGGTCTTGCGGTTCTAGGCGCGCAGTCCGGAACCGCGCGGCTGCTACGGTCGCAGGTTCGAATCCTGCCTCGGGCATGGATGTGTGTGATGTCCTTAGGTTAGCTAGGTTTAAGTAGTTCTAAGTTCTAGGGGACTGATGACCTCAGATGTTAAGTCCCATAGTGCTCAGAGCCATTTGAACCATTTTTGAAATACAGTGAGCCAGTAAAGGCAATTTATTAAATATCAATATATCGGATGCCGATGTTTTTTAAAAATATCAACAGTCCTAACCGGACCCTTGGCGACTATTTAGTATGCTCCTCTCTCGTTCCCACATAGGGTCGCACATGCCCTACAAATCTCAATACTGGACGAATCGACCAGCCTGCCAATGGAGCCCTACAATGAGACTCCTTATAAACTCTATCAGGTGCTGATAGCGCTGTCTCATACGAGTATCTGACGTTGTTCACTCCTCTTGGTTACCTTGCCAGGTCTGATGACACCACTACCATGAACAACACTAACGCGCTTTCGTGGCCGTTCTGCCTTCCACAGACAATCGCTACTCCGACCATTTACACACCCGCCGATGGTATCTACGTGGACGACGTTACGTGGACATCAGACCACGTCTTCTTGGTGCTTCACGTTTTCTGTCAGGCAGTGTAGCTACTTACAAGATCTATGTGTGTATGCCAAGAACTTAACATTAATTAATAACTTTCCCGCATAGAATACTACTAGAATAACGTAAAAACATTATCCTGTAGGATACCAGTCACTGCAAATATGTTGTTTGTTTTCGTTGTGTGAAGGCGAAGACTAGGCTGATACAGTTCTTCGCACTAGTCCATCTATCATCTCTGCATATCTACTGTAACGTAAGGCCACTTGATCCTATGTTCTGTTGTCAGCCCTCTACAACTACTAGCCCCACCATACTTCCTTCCAGTAGCAGTTTACACATACCTTAAAGCCCAAGGACGATCCCTACCAACCTCTCTCTTAGTCAAGTTGCGTCATAAAGGTTGCTGTTCACTCCATTTCGACACGGTAGCTCCTCATTAGTTACCGATCCGCCCATATAACCTTCTGCATTTTTATGTGGTACCACATTCCAGAAGCTCCTGCTGTCGTCTAATCTGTACTTACAGGCAGTATTGGTTACCTTCCATATTAGTTTACTGATTCCTGTGTCTTTAAACCTGAAAATAATTACTGTATTGGAAACGTTGCCTGAGCCTAAATATTTTATCACCTCAATCACATATTTTTTATTGTTAAAACAATCACTGTAAACACTTGTCAAAAGTAAAAATTTGACAGATCAGGCTGGCAAATATCTTCCATTTTCAGGCGATCAGTATACACTTAAGAACAAGTGCGTGTGAGAAGGGAAGGGGGGGGGGGATGATGAGGGGTCGGTGGAACTTCATGAAAAGATCAGTTTCACTTGTAGATTAGAAAATAACGATCGTCAGCGTAATTACTTACGCCTCAGTATTGCTATTGACAACGACTGACTTTGTTCGGAATTTTTCGAAAAGCCACTAATGCCGATCAAATTATGCCCGCTAGTTCAGTGCATCCTCATTTCCAGCAGAAAGCATTTTTTCCCAAAGAAGGGCAGCTCGTCTTGTACTGCCGCGAAATAGGGGAGAGAGCGCCACGGATATGATTGGTGAATTTGGGGTCGCAGTAATTAAAACGAGAGTGGAAGAGTAGAAAAAAGCATGGAAGTGGTTTGACGAACCGTCTGCAAGTCACTTGGAGCGTGACAGTTATTAATCGGTATGAAAATAATATCGTTGTAACTTCTGAACGGCTTGCATTGTGACGTTCAAACTGCACGATTGGCCGCCGGGCATCATGGGAATTAGTATGCGCATTATGATTTGGTTTAGCGACGAATTCCACTTTCATTTGGATGCGTTCGTCAGTAAGCAAAACTGGCTCATCTGGGGGACTGGGAATCCTCATTTCGCGGTTCAGAAGTCTGTGCACCCTCAAAGGGTGACTGTGTGGTGTGGAGTGTCCCGTCACGGAATAATCGGTGCGATATTCTTTGATGGCACCGTGTCTACCGAAAGGTACTTGAACGTTCTGGAAGGTGATTTCAGCTCCGTTGTGAAAAGTGACCCCGATAGCGACAAGATGTTGTTCGTGCAAGACGGAGCTCGACGCCATCGAAGAAGTGGAATGTTTGGCGTCATGGAGGAGCACTCTAGGGGGCGCACCTTGGCTCTGGGGTACCCATTGACATGGGCCTAGATTGGCCGCCATATTCTCCGGATCTGAACACTAGCGCCTCCTTTTTGTGGGGCTATAATAAACACAAGCTTTACGCCAATAACCCCAAAACAATTGCTAGCCTGAAATTAAGGTGGTAATCGAAAGCATCGATGTTCCTGGCACTTCAGCGGGTCATGCAGAATTTCGCTATTCTTCTGCGGCACGTCATCGCCCATGGTGGCAGGCATATCAAATATGTCATCACCTAAATCCGAGAATCTGTAGCAACGTTTATATGTGAGACGGGTGTTACGATTAATCCAGGGGAACCCCCAGTTGGGAAACGGGGCCAAAATTAGTTGGTTACTGTCGAGTTGCAATTCACAATTTATTTATTGATTACTTGAACCATTAAAAGTCATTTCCTTACCACTTGACCAGGAACACATCCAAGAAAGCTAGCAGGCATGAGTGACTTTTCAAAACAATTTAGTTTACAGTTAACGACCAAGTCATATTAGTTAAAACCGGCTTTGATAAAACATTTGATAACAAATCAAAATTTTCCAAGTAATTAAATTATAAACTTTAGTTTACCGTTAATTAAAACAGACTTTGATAGAGCATTTAATAACAAAATTAAAGCTTTCCAAGTAATGAAACAAAAACACCAATTTGCATACAATTTCGCTACTGAACATGTAGGGAGCCACTTCTTTTAAATTTTGCCACAACAAGATATTAAATTACAAGGGCTCGCTAACAGGGAGGCAGAACTAACATTTTCAAAGGATGCCAGGTAGATTAAAACAATCAAAGTAAAGATACAGTCATTCACCTTTTACAATAACTAACAATTTTAAAGCCACGTAATTTTAAAAAACCCACCAATGAAAGGCAAGCTTAACCTTTTTAAAAAGTGGCCAAAAACAGAGTAAAATACAACCATTTAACATTTTACAATAACTAACAACTTTAATCCATGTCCTGCCACCAAAATGTCCTGGGATAGAAATAATTAACCGACCGGGTGTAAGGGCGGCCACAATTGTCTCCCGAAGGATGCTCAGGCTAGAAGTGGACTAACAGACCCACTACGCCTCACATTCAGCAATGACATCGACCTCACGCGAGGCCAGGGGAGGAGAAGGAATCAAATCAGGAACTATAATCCCTGCCCAAAAATACACTTCCTCCCCGGCAGTACTAACAAGAAGTCGAAAGATCACTGTCTATAATTACACCGGCGACAGGGACAGGAAATTCGAACGCAAGAGGCCACAAGGCAGAAAACATGTAATCTGAAACAATAATCCCTGCCCAAAAATACACTTCCTACCGGGCAGTACTAATAAGAAGCGGAAAAGATCACTGTCTATAAATACACCGGCTACAGAGACAGGAAACCCGAACGCAGGAGGCCACAAGGCAGAAAAGACGCTGGTTGCACAAACCAAAATTCTTCAATTAACATCTAAACCTTTAACCAACTTAACTTGCAGTTTATCAGAGAAACAGCAGGTGAACTCGATGCAAAGGTTCCTCACACCCGACCGTGTCCACGTCGCCAGCGTACCCAACTGGGCACAGTCACGCAGCCACGCGCTCTGTCACCGGAGCCCTCGTCTTCTCTGCACCCACGGCGGCGAAATACCACTCCTCAGATTAGGCCAGTTACTAGTCCATCATTCCCGCCTCCAGACGGAAAATTTCAACACATCCGTTGCCGCTCCCACCAAGTAGTGACTCGGAACCACAGCCGTGGCCCCCGGGTGTTCACAGCAAGAGCTTACAGCCTTGTCCAGTCAACTCGTCTCACACGTCTCGCACCGCCAGGATAGACCACGCGGCTTCTCGGAACAACAGCCAACTCTCCATCGCCACGCCACGCTGCGGTCTCATCGTACGACATTCTCAAATTCCCGATTTTAAAAACCGACCGACTGACTCGTCACCGCTAGGCAACCAACCGGCCATGTCCCCAAAGATCTTATTCGCTTACACAAGGCTAACAGGAAGCAACGACTCGAAGATCGATAAGACCAGACACGCCGCCAGAGGGGAATCTCAACAGAATCGTACGCAGCATAACGATAAATATGAAAGAATCAATTAACGATGGAATGGAAGGACTCAGAACAATCTTAGCAGCGCGATATATGTTGAGAGCCGACACACGGCTCAATTTTCATACAGTTCAATAATTGTCACCCTGTACTTGTAAATTGCAGAGTAATCGTGGAGATGTAGGTGCTGTTGTAGATTATCTATGCTAGTGGTGGGAGTTTTTGTATAAACTAGTGTCTGCTGAGGAAGCATTTCTCAGCCAGTTCCAGAATTTTTCAAAACAAATATTCCTGTCCAAGTTATGCCTGGTGCAAAGTTGGAGAGGCCCGTCATAAGTGACACCTGGGAAGTTAGCCGTGCTGCTCCGTAGCCGTAAATAGACTGGGAGGAAGCAACTAATCACGACGAATGCCTGAACTTCGGCTGCACTGAGGGCCAGTTTTCATTCGGCCGCCCGCGGCACCGGGTCACCCACAGTAGGCGCCGATTGCGCTGCGCTACCTGGTGCCTCACAGCACGCGTGTAAAGCACAGCGCCGGCGCGCCGAGTGCTAACTGCACGCGCGGACAGGTTGGCTGCCCTGAAGACGCGGTAATTCCCCTGAAACGGGCGACGAATCCCAGCACGCGGCGGCGGCCGCCGCCACAGGTCGCGGGCCCGAGCAGCAGGTGTCGACCCCAGGTATCGATCGGCCGCCCTCGCCCTCGCCCTCGCCTCGCCCGCTCCGCCGCGGCACTCTGCTATATTTAGTAAGCGAGCTGCGCCAGGGCCACCCTGCCCAGGCGGCCTGCAGGCCGGGCCGCGCCGCGCCGCGCCAAGCGCCCAACTCTTGGCAGCGGCCGAGGGCGCGGGCGCTGCTCCACCGTCCCGCTGTCAGCCAGCGGGACATTACACTCAAGAGCTGGAACGTTACCACCACCGCCCACCGCGGGCACGCGAACTAGTAAGGAAAGTGTATCAGCGGAGCAGAGGCGAATGGGGAATCGTTCTAGCGAGGGTCATCACCTTACTGAGTTGCCAGGTCTGTTAGGAACATCGCATCTTCTCTCCATCTACACCCTGATCCAGTCTTCTCCCTCCTTTCGCATACACTCCTTCTCTCCTTCCAGACCTGTCGATCTATTTCCCTTCCCTTCATGTGTGTGTGTCTTCTGCTTCATTCGCTTGCAATGTCAACATCATCAAAGCCTCGATTACTCTATCCTGTAATGGCTCCTACTTCACTAACTCCCTGGTCCTCTCATTCCTTAAATTGTCCATCTTTGACATCTCACCAGCTTGCATCTTCAAATAACTTACGGGTTTGGTGCCGAGTGACGTCATCGACCACCGCCGATATTTCGACAGAAGCACGCCCTGCCACTCTCAAGGCACAACTACAAGAAGGAAGCAATGTGCAAGGGAATTTAATACCTCTGTTCAAAGAGGAGAAACAAGGAAGATACCACACACAGAACAAGTAACCGCAGAGTCAACACAAAGATAACCAACATCAGAAATGTCGATAGTGACTGTTAATCAACAGGTGAGGTAGCACTAATTCCGTCCCTCTGTTTTTTAGGAGGGAAGCTTGTCGTGTGTTGACTGGGGCCCGTCCACCCAAGTGTAACATTACAGCAGCTGAGGCGGCTGCTTCACGTTCACTCAGAATGGATCCTGATATTGTTATTTTACTTGCGGACAAGGGAAATGCCACGGTTTGTTGAACAAGCACGATTACATTCAAAACATGCTGTGTCTACTTTCTGATTCGGCGTATCTCTAATTCGGTGCCGATCCTAGTAAGAATGTTGAGAGAAAGACTAATAATCTCCTGAAGAAAAGTTCTTTGTCACAGGAGACTATCAAGAGTCTTCATTCTTACTGTGCTGTACCACCTAGATTATATGGCCTCCCAAAGGTCCATAAAGAGGCAGTCCCGTTGAGGCCTATTGTTTCTAATATTAATGCTCCGACATATCGTGTAGTTAAACATCTTGCTAGTTTGTTGAGCCCACTAGTAGGTAGGTGTGAACACCACATTAAGAACTCGGCAGAGTTCTTACGTCGATTGCAGGGATTGTGTTTGAATGACTCTGATATTTTAGTCAGTTTTGATGTGATTTATCTTTTCACTCGCGTCCCTCTCTCTGATTCGTGGCACCTAATTGAGGTTAAGTTTGGTGTCGAGTTCACAAATTTGTTTCGACATGTGCTGACTTCCACTTGATTTGTATTCAATGGTACTACAAACAGACTGGTGGAGTTGCAATGGGAAGCCCGTTGTCTCCTATTGTGGCCAATTTGTTTATGGAGGACTTTGAGGAACGTGCATTGGAGTCAGCGACCTTGAAACCTGCGTGTTTTTTCAGATATTTAGACGATACTTTTGTTGTTTGGCCTCATGGTACTGCGAATTTAAATCGGTTCTTCGAACACCTGAATTCAATCCACCCTAATATTCAGTTCACCAAGGAGGTGGAAAAGAATGGATGCCTTCCCTTCCATGATGTGTTGGTCAAAAGGAAGACTGATGGTACGTTGGGACATTCTGTTTATAGGAAGCCTACTCACACTGACATGTATCTGCGAGCTGATAGTTGTCATCATCCAGCTCAGCGTGAAGGAGTACTTCGTACCTTGGTTCACAGGGCCCACGTTATCTCAGGCCCTGAAAGGTTGGCAGCTGAGCTATCACATCTCGAAGTCACCTTTCGTCAGAGTGGTTATAGTGAGAGGCAGATCAAACGTGCGTTGCACCTTCTGTGCAACGGGTGAGTGACGATAGCAACTAACTGGCACCTAAGTCTACGGCCTTTTTGCCTTACTCAGGAAGCATTTCCAAAAGGACTGGCCGTATTTTGCGGAAATATGATGCGATATGTGTTTTTCGACTACCTTCTAAGATTTAAAGCCCTATTGGCGTCCGTAAAAGATGATCTTGGTTTGCGTAAAGCTGGTGTCTATCGTATTCCTTGCAGTTGTGGCATGTCATATATTGGTCAGACAATCAGGACTGTGGAAGACCCGTGTATTGAACATAAGCGTCACACACGCTTACAACAGCCAAGCAAATCCGCTATTGCAGGACATTGCCTTGACACCGGTCATCCTATGGAATACAACAACACGGAGATTCTGGCTTGCACGTCCAGCTATTGGGACAGTGTTATTAAGGAAGCTATTGAAATCAAACTATCAAGCAACCTTATAAACAGAGATGGTGTATTTTATTTAAATGCTGCTTCGAATCCGGCTCTGTCTCTCATAAAAAAACAGAGGGACAGAATTAGTGCTACCTCACCCGTCAATTGTCACTATCGACATTTCTGATGTTGGTTGTCTTTGGTTGTGTGTTGACTCTGCGATTACTTGTTCTGTGTGTGGTATCTTCCTTGTTTCTCCTCTGTGAACCGAACCGAGGTATTAAAATTCCCTTGCACATTGCTTCCTCCTTCCAGTTGTGCCTTGAGAATGGCAGGGTGTTCTACTGTCGAAATATCGGCGGTGGTCGACGACGTCACCCGGCAGCAAACCCGTAACCTATTTGAACATTCAGTTCGGCGGGAAAAGTTAAGGTCTCAGCTTGCATCTTCCTTCTTTCTGTTCATTTCGTTATCTAGGTATCCAAAGTATGCGCCGGGATTGGGACACAGTATGCCGATATACAGGGTGTTACAAAAAGGTACGGCCAAACTTCCAGGAAACATTCCTCACACGCAAATAAAGAAAAGATGTTATGTTGACATGCGTCCGGAAACGCTTAATTTCCATGTTAGAGCTCAATTTATTTTCGTCACCTACGCTTCCACCTACGCTCAATGGAGCAAGTTATCATGATTTCATACGGGATACTCTACCTGTGCTGCTAGCACATGTGCCTTTAGAAGCACGACACAACATGTGGTTCATGCACGATGGAGCTTCTGCACATTTCAGTCGAAGTGCTCGTACGCTTCTCAACAACAGATTCAGTGACCGATGGATTGGTAGACGCGGACCAATTCCATGGCCTCCACGCTCTCCTGACCCCAACCATCTTGACTTTCATTTCTGGGGGCATTTGAAAGCTCTTTTCTACGCAACCCCGGTACCAAATGTAGAGACTCTTCGTGCTCGTATTGTGGACGGCTGTGATACAATACGCCATTCTCCAGGGCTGCATCAGCGCATCAGGGATTCCACGCGACGGAGGGTGGATGCATGTATCCTCGCTAACGGAGGACATTTTGAACATTTCCGGTAACAAAGTGTTTGAAGTAACGCTGGTACGTTCTGTTGCTGTGTGTTTCCATTCCATGATTAATATGATTTGAAGAGAAGTAATAAAATGAGCTCTAACATGGAAAGTAAGCGTTTCCGGCCACGTGTTCACATAACATCTTTTCTTTATTTGTGCGTGAGGAATGTTTCCTGAAAGTTTGGCCGTACCTTTTTGTAACACCCTGTAGAGGGTGTTTCAGTAAGAGCGTGCAAAAATTTAACAGGACGTGTAGGATGCTCCACTGAACAATTTAAGTAGTGAACCTGGGGATGATAGGAACACTTGATGGTGTGACCCTACTACAACGTGCGGGTTTTCCTCATACCACGCATGGCTGGCTATGCCTGCTGTTCGAAATACCATCACGATCAAATGAGGCCTCATCAGTAAACAACACGATTTGGAGGAAATCTGCTCGATCAATTCATTGTCGGAGAAACTTCTGACTCAATGCGACTTTGCACCAAAAGTCAGTCACAAGCACTGCATGGCCTCGTGGGTGATTCGGGTGTAATTGATGTTCGTGGAGTAGTCGCCACACGCTAGTATGGAGCGACCATATCGTGTGCAGTACGACGACTACCTGTACGGGGTGCGCTGCAACACTTCTCAGCAACTCCTCTTCAAAATCAGGTATGCGAGTGGTCCTCATGTTGCCAGATCCCTCGTTTCTTCTTTCCAATAAACCGGTCTCCTGCACTCATCGATCGAGAGAAATACACACTCGTCGTGACGGATTGTGCCTACTAGGAAATGGTTTCCATTCAGCAGCGAGATTATTGCAACGTACTTCCCCATACACAAAGTGATTGCTCATGTCAGTGAGTTCTGCGAAACTGTACCGGTACTTTTACATCTTATTGTACTGTACTTCTCTGAAGAGCAGTGAGTTGTGAATGGGTCTGTCGTTGAGTCGTAGCACATTCTATCATGGCGGCCGAAGTGGCCGCGCGGTTCTGGCGCTGCAGTCTGGAACCGCGAGACCGCTCCGGTCGCAGGTTCGAATCCTGCCTCGGGCATGGATGTGTGTGATGTCCTTAGGTTAGTTAGGTTTAACTAGTTCTAAGTTCTAGGGGACTAATGACCTCAGCAGTTGAGTCCCATAGTGCTCGGAGCCAGCCATTCTGTCATGGGACAACGTAAATACGATAAAAGAAAGCCATTTTATAGACAAGTAAAGTAAACAAAATCTGCATCATGGCTTCCTAGTAAGCAAGGTCGTCCTCCTCCTTTTCTTTCAGTAAATAAAGAAAGTACAGATAAGAAAAACAGCACAGTACGAGTAAACTCGAACGGAAATTAGTTGTAAATAAGCTGGAAGACAGTAACGCTAGACAAAGCGGTAGACAAAAAAATGGTTCAAATGGCTCTGAGCACTATGGGACTTAACTTCTGAGGTCATCAGTCCCCTAGAACTACTTAAATCTAACTAACCTAAGGACATCACACACATCCATGCCCGAGGCAGGATTCGAACCTGCGACCGTAGCGGTCGCGCGGTTCCAGACTGTAGCGCCTAGAACCGCTCGGCCACCCCGGCCGGCAAAGCGGTAGACAAGTTTACATCCATGTCTCCTTAAGCTGGCTGCTCCGACTCCAGGTTCCTAAGCCAAATTGTTCAGTGCCGCATTCTCTATGTCCTGTTACATTTTTGCACGCTCTTACAGAAACACCCTGTATAATCCTTTTGCTGTTCTGAGGGACGTCTTTGTTCCGTATCAGGCTTCTCCGCTCATTTATTTCCGTGTCATTCGTTCCATTCTCTTTACTCGAAACTCACTACTTTTCTCAGTCGGTCCCCATTAGTTGGTATTCCAGTTACGACTGTCTACGTCTTCATGGTTGTGATCATCACTTCATTACTTATGCTAAATTTCTTGCCTTATCCTCGTTCTGTTCGTTGCTACAGATCCAACTACTCCTGCATTTCCTCCTCCTCGTTTCCCCAACTCAACAAATCGTCTGCAAACACTGAAACATTCCCGTCTCCTCTATATATCTCTTTTGTTACGCAACCTTCCCTTCTACAACAACCTAGAGTTGTGGACAGTTGGGAATGTGAGTCTCACGGAAAGCGTGCAAGGGATAAGTCCCTGCAGTCGCGCTATTCATCTGTGTCCTCGGTGGCTCATCCTTTTTAAAATTATATCAATGTACGGTCTCTCCTGCCAACAATACTTTGGTGCAGACATTCCCTGCTATCACAATTATTTCCAACATGACAAATATTAATTATTCCTACTTAATCCTATTAATAAAATATAAACATCTTTCATAAATTGTGGTTTGACAGAAATATACACGTCTTGCAACACCATCGCTTTCTTCTTTCCTTCACCGATTACTTGGGTCGTTAAGCGTCAGCACAGTGAAGAGCACAGGTGAGAGTGCACTTCACGGCTTCAAGCCATTCTTCTTCGTCAGCCAACATGACCTTATCCCCTCCCACTTTCACACAGCTTACACACCCATTGTACGTTTCTCTTATCCACCACAGAGTCTGCTTTTCTCCCCTTCTGTTCCCCATAGACTACCATGGCTTAGTTCTACACTCACAATCATATGCTTCTTCAATGTCTAGGATTACCATCATTAGGTTTATTGCATGTTCATAGTGGAGTACCTGTAGCTGTCCTCTTCCGAAAATTATCCGGTCGAACTTCCTGCACTGAAACTACATTGTTGTTCTCTCATATTTCCTTCTGCTTTCGTCCGAATTGGTGTTTCCAAAATTTCTCAAAGATCTTTCTCACAATGGGTCATCATTGTGGTTCCCCAATAGTTTTTGCGCTCTTTTCTATTACTATTCCTGAAATCGGGTTAATTATTCATTTCTATCAGTCTTTTGGGTCTTCCTCTCTGTCCACACAATTTCCAGCACTCGATGGAGTCATTTTATCCCCATCTCTTCCGCTGGCCTCACAGTCACTATCCTCAGCTCATCCGAACCCTGTGCCTTCCCTCCCATCGTCATACCTAATCCACTTCTCTCCATGTTAAGTCATTTTCTGTTTGAATTTCCTCTTGTTAGGACTCAATATCTATCTCTTTATCCAGATCTTCTTCGAGGAATACTTCGAAATAATTTCTCCAAATGATCTCGAGTCTCTTCTTACTTTCTACTCCATATACAATTTTATTTGCTATTCAAAGATATTCCATTTATAATCCCACGTCTTAATTTTGACCATATAATACAGGATCATTTTGTACCTTCACTACCCACTTCCATCACCGTAGCCTTCTCTTCAGCCCACCCTCTTTTCTCCTCTGCCACCATTCTTTTCTTATCAGGTACTCTTGTTTGTAATGCCCATTTCTAGAAACCATACCCTAAAGTCTCTATTCTTCTTATCCTCCTTCTGCTATATCTTCCGTTTGTTTTTTCCACCATGCTGTTTCGTTTCATCTTGTGTCCCAAATGGAGAAATCCACTGACGTAATTGACTTTGACAGAAGACAGATTCTTATGGCACTGGGAGGACAAGCTCGGAATGGGCAGCGCTGGTCTGCTATTCACGGGCTGCTGTCGATGGAAAATGGTCGTGAGACAGTGAACCTACGGCGATCTATGGGGGGAACTAGCAGCAGAGTACAATGGTGGTGGAAGCACAAGTGGTCAGTGCACATTACTGAACAGTGGACTCTACAGAAAACCACTCTCTACGCGTTCCCATTTTGACTGAACTACATCGCCAACCACGACAGCAGTGGCTATAGGATCATAGACTGCCTGATTTGGGGGAGGGCACCAAACATCGAGGTCATCGGTCCCATCGGATTAGGGAATTTGAAATGTCGTCCTCCAGCGTTCTCACAACTGCGCCCCCTCGCTCGGTCAAGGAACATAGAAATTGTACTGCGCAATAAATGAAATATACTACCTGCCCCCCCCCCCTCCCCCCATGAACCATGGATCTTGCCGTGGGTGGGGAGGCTTGCGTGCCTCAGCGATACAGATAGCCGTACCGTAGGTGCAACCACAACGGAGGGGTATCTGTTGAGAGGCCAGACAAACGTGTGGTTCCCGAAGAGGGGCAGCAGCCTTTACAGTAGTTGCAGGGCAACAGTCTGGATGATTGACTGAGCTGGCCTTGTAACACTAACCAAAACGGTCTTGCTGTGCTGGTACTGCGAACGGCTGAAAGCAAAGGGAAACTACAGCCGTATTTTTTTTTTCGAGGGCATGCAGCTTTACGGTACGGTTAAATGATGATGGCGTCCTCTTGGGTAAAATATTTCGGAGGTAAAATACTCCCCCATTCGGATCTCCTCGCGGGGACTACTCAAGAGGACGTCGTTATCAGGAGAAAGAAAACTGGCGTTCTACGGATCGGAGAGTGGAATGTCAGATCCCTTAATCGGGCAGGTAGGTTAGAAAATTTAAAAAGGGAAATGTATAGGTTAAAGTTAGATATAGTCGGAATTACTGAAGTCCGGTGGCAGGAGGAACAAGACTTTTGGTCAGGTGAATACAGAGTTATAAATACAAAATTAAATAGGGGTAATGCAGGAGTAGGTTTAATAATGAATAAAAAAAAATAGGAGTGTGGGTAAGGTACTACAAACAGCATAGTGAACGCATTATTATGGCCAAGACAGACACGAAGCCCATGCTTACTACAGTAGTACAAGTTTATATGCCAACTAGCTCTGCAGAAGACGAAGCAATTGATGAAATGTATCTTTCAGATAGTGAAGGGAGACGAAAATTTAGTAGTCATAGGTGAGTAGAATTCGATAGTAGGAAACGGGAGAGAACGTAACGTAGGAGGTGAATATGGATTGGGGGAAGAAATGAAAGAGGAAGTTGCCTGGTAGACTTTTGCACAGAGCATAACTAAATCGTAGCTAACACTTGGTTCAAGAATCATGAAAGAAGGTTGTATACATGGAAGAAGCCTGGAGATACTCGAAAGTTCCAGATAGATTATATAATGGTAAGACAGAGATTTAGGAACCAGGTTTTAAATTGTAAGACATTTCCAGGGACAGATGTGGACTCTGACCACAATCTATTGGTTATGAACTGTAGATTAAAACTGAAGAAACTGCAAAAAGGTGGGAATTTTAGGAGGTGGGACCTGGGCAAACTGAAAGAAACAGAGGTTGTACAGAGTTTCTTGGAGAGCATGAGGGAACAATTGACAGGAATGGAGGAAAGAAATACAGTAGAAGAAGAATAGCTAGCTTTGAGGGATGAAATAGTGAAGAAAGCAGAGGATCAAGTAGGTAAAAAGACGAGGGCTAGTAGAAGTCCTTAGATCACAGAAGAAATATCTAATTTCATTGATGAAAGGAGAAAATATAAAAATGCAGTAAATGAAGCAGACAAAAAGGAATACAAACGTCTCAAAAATGAGATCAACAGGAAATGCTAAGCAGGGATGGCTGGAGGACAAATGTAAGGATGTAGAGGCTTATCTCACTATGAATAAGATAGCTGCTGCCTACAGGAAAATTAAAGAGACCTTTGGAGAAAAGAGAACCACTTGTATGAATATCAAGAGCTCAGATGGAAACCCAGTTCTAAGCAAAGAAGGGAAAGCAGAAGGGTGGAAGGAGTATATAGAGGGCGATGTACTTGTGGACAATATTATGGAAATGGAAGAGGATGTGGATGAAGATGAAATGGGAGATATGATACTGCGTGAAGAGTTTGACAGAGCACTGAAAGACCTGAGTCGAAACAAGGCCGCGGAAGTAGACAACATTCCATTAGAACTACTGACAGCCTTGGGAGAGCCAGTCCTGACAAAACTCTACCATCTGGTGAGTAATATGTATGAGACAGGTGAAATACCCTCAGACTTCAAGACGAATATTATAATTCCAATCCCAAAGAAAGCAGGTGTTGGCAGATGTGAAAATTACCGAACTATCAGTTTAAAAAGTCACAGCTGCAAAATACTAACGCGAATTCTTTACAGACGAATGGAAAAACTGGTAGAAGCCGACCTCAGGGAAGATCAGTTTGGATATTGGAACACGTGAGGCAATACTGACCTTACGACTTATCTTAGAAGAAAGATTAAGGAGAGGCAAACCTACGTTTCTTGCATTTGTAGACTTAGAGAAACCTTTTGACAATGTTGACTGGAATATTCTCTTTCAAATTCTGAAGGTGGCAGGGGTAAGATACAGGGAGCGAAATTTGTACAGAAACCAGATGGCAGTTATGAGAGTCGATGGACATGAAAGGGAAGCAGTGGTTGGGAAGGGAGTGAGACAGGGTTGTAGCCTCTCCCGGATGTTATTCAATCTGTTTATTGAGGAAGCAATGAAAGAAACAAAATAAACATTTGGGTTAGGTATTAAAATCCATGAAGAAGAAATAAAAACTTTGAGGTTCGCCGGTGACATTGTAATTCTGTTAGAGTCAGCAAAGGACCTGGAAGAGCAGTTGAGCGGAATGGACCGTGTCTTGAAAGGAGGATATAAGATAAACGTCAACGAAAGGAAAACGAGAATGTAGTCGAATCACGTCGGGTGATCCTGAGGGAATTAGATTAGAAAATGAGACACTTAAAGTAGTAAAGGAGTTTTGCTATTTGGGGAGAAAAATAACTGATGGTGGTCGAAGTAGAGAAGATATAAAATGTAGACTGGCAATGGGAAGGAAAGCGTTTCTGAAGAAGAGAAATTTGTTGATATCGAGTATAGATTTAAGTGCCAGGAAGTCGTTTCTGAAAGTATTTGTATGGAGTATAGTCATATATGGAAGTGAAACATGGACGATAAATAGTTTGGACAAGAAGAGAATAGAAGCTTTCGAAAAGTGGTGCTACAAATGAATGCTGAAGATTAGATGGGTAGATCACATAACTAATGAGGAGGTATTGAATAGATTTTGGGAGAAGAGAAGTTTGTGGCACAACTTGACTAGAAGAAGGGATCGATTGGTAGGACATGTTTTGAGGCATCAAGGGGTCAGCAGTTTATTACTGGAGGGCAGCGTGGAGGGTAAAAATCGTAGCGGGAGACCAAAAGATGAATACACTAAGCAGATTCAGAAGGATGTAGGTTGCAGTAGGTACTGGGAGATGATGAAGCTTGCACAGGATAGAGTAGCATGGAGAGTTGCATCAAACCAGTCTCAGGACTGAAGACAACAACAACAACAACAACAACATTACCTGCTCGAGTAAATCACGTTTCATGTTACACCAGTTCATGGAGCGAGTAGAGATATGTCGTTCAAGCGGACGTCGGCACCAACACCAAACATGCGCCACACCGCGGGCATAAGCCAATGGGGGTAGTACTATGCTGTTGGGAACAGTCACCTGGGCTTGCAACGAACCTCTGGCAGTAACAGATGTTACCATAAAAGCGGTGGCATCTTCCAGCAGGATAACAGTTCGTGTCATAAGGCCTCAGTTGTGGTACAGTCGCTTAAAGAGCATGGTGGTGATGCCGCGTTGATGTCTTGGTTTGATATAAACGCGATGGAGCACAATCAGGGAGCTACTGCATGGCAGTCCTGCACATACAAACTACCATCCAGTAATTTATGGGAATTGCGTGACCTGTACGTAGACATTTGGCGTCACATACCATCGGAAACCTACCAAGAATCAACACGAAATTAAGCTGGGGGTCATACTGATTTGCTTCATCAGTCTGTATTGGAGTTTCTTAGCACTCTAGAAATGGTGTCTAACAGTTGTTAGACAAGGGTGCACTAGATTATCCTTCCTGGATGATTGCCAAGCCCACATAAAATGTCAACATGACGGAGCAGAACAAGATAAACACTCAACCTGTAGTTTTAAAAAATATTTTATGGTATTTTACCAGGCCATATAAACGGGAGGCGTGGGTTAATATGTCGGCTAGTTAACTATCTCCCTCATTGCATCTTTAAACCCCGTCTAGCAAGACACTTTTCCGTGTACGTAGTAGAGGTGTAGGCGACCAAGAAAGCACTGGAGCAAAAGAGACTTCTAGGTGGAGAGATGTTTCTTGTCTGCTCAGACTCTCTTAGTGCTCTTCACGCAATCCAGCAACGGAATATCAGAACGCTTATGGATGTTTTCTGACACTAGCAGTGAAACCTATGTTGGAAACTTGTGAGAAAATAGTAACTGACATAATATCCAACAAAAATAAATTAAAATTAGTAAATGAAGAGAGTGCGTGCTATTCATTGAAATGACTAATTTAGTACAACATAATAGTGTATGAATTATGATGTTCACAGTACGCAATATAGAAAACAGATCGTGCAAAACACATGCAGATCACAATTACCACAGAAGGAATACATGCTTGGCAAAGTTGCATGAATGGATGAGATTATCTTTGCGACGCCTCCCCACAAACAACGGTAACTACCTGAATGACTGTATGTGACACTAATAGACAACCGTGAAACAGAAAAGTTACGCCACTCAGGGTGTAAAGCACCACGGAAGATTCCCTACGTGCCGGAGCCATAAAGGTGCCCGTCACGGGCAAATCCTGTGCTCAGTGCTACGAAGAATCTGCAATTCCGCATCCAGGAAGTCCGTGCTGAGATTAGAACGTGCGCCTTGAGCACCACCTGCCAAGCCATCTCCACGACGCATGCACATTGCAATCAGCTCTTCTCCTCAGAGTTCTGGAATGGTCCCCGATGTGTAAACAACATCGTACCCGAAATGCACTCCTCACTCCTTGGAGTTACGGAATGAAGCCACTATACATCCCCAAAGGAAGTAGTCACTCCTCGGAGTTCCAAAAAGGAACCCCGATGTGTACTCCACATTGTCCCCTAACGAAATCCTCACTCCTGTGCTCCTCAAATAACTTCCCTCAGTCAATATCCCCAATTCCGAGTAATGTCACTTTACATGATACACGCTCAGAAACTTGTCCCGCCAACTGCATGCAGCACAGTCCCTTTAAGCCAATTGCGAAATCAAAAACAGCCACACTGTCTCCCTCCAGGGGGTGGGCAAAGCCAGTTCCCCAGTAGGAAGACCACAAATTATTGACGCCACCGGTACGTCTGTGATGTTATCACCTGATTCCAAAACAAGGCGCTTGTTTTTTAGCAACCGTTGAAATCACTTGGCTTGAGAACCCAGCTTCCAAAAAAATACACCGGCTGCATTGGCGAAAGCTTGTCAGACATCCAACAGTATGGGACTATCTCAGATTCAAAGAAGAACAATTTTCAGCGGATCGCTCCGTCATGCGAGAGGGCCTGTAAGTCGTAAAAGCACCCAGGCCAGCATCGGCCACAATGTGCCGAGCTATGCTACCAGCAGGTCACTGCCGGTTACCAGGCAACTCACCGTGGCGTCTCCCGAGGCCCTAGCCCAAACTCCCGTAATGTGAAAGCAACTGCTAGAGTCCCGTGGCCCCGTGGTCGCCGCCATTGTAGCTGCGGCTAGCCGCTTCCGAATCCCCCGAAACTGACTCCTTGCGTAGTAGTCAGAGAAGCTCGTTTCTCTCCATGTGACGGCAGCACTGACGGAACATAATATCTTAGTCAACAGAAGGCAACACCCGTCACTGCCAATTACCCAGTGCATCCGGATGCTGAGGCACGTAGCACGTACGTTTCATTAAATGTCATAACAGTAATAAAAATGAAATGGAAGCAAGCCCTCAGCACTTGCTGTCTTTCATTACCATCCACTCAGAGTAACTTTTTGTGTAGGGCATGTTGTTGTCGTTGTTGTGGTCTTCAGTTCCGAGACTAGTTTGATGCAGCTCTCCATGCTACTTTATCCTGTGCAAGCTGCTTCATCTCCCAGTACCTACTGCAACCTACATCCTTCTGAACCTGCTTAGTGTATTCATCTCTTGGTCTCCCTCTTCGATTTTTACCCTCCACGCTGCCCTCCAATACTAAATTGGTGATCCCTCGATGTCTCAGAACATGTCCTACCAACCGATCCCTTCTTCTAGTCAAGTTGTGCCACAAACGTCTCCCCAATCCTATTCAATACTTCATTAGTTACGTGATCTACCCATCTAATCTTCGGCATTCGTCTGTAGCACCACATTTCGATAGCTTCTTTTCTCTTCTTGTCCAAACTATTTATCGTCCACGATTCACTTCCATACATGGCTACACTTCATACAAATACTTTCAGAAACGACTTCCTGACACTTAAATCTATACTCGATATTAACAAATTACTCTTCTTCAGAAATGCTTTCCTTGCCATTGCCAGTCTACATTTTATAGCCTCTCTACTTCGACCATCATCAGTTATTTTTCTCCCCAAATAGCAAAACTCCTTTACTACTTTAAGTGTCTCATTTCCTAATCTAATTCCCTCAGCATCACCCGAGTTAACTCGACTACATTCCATTATCCTCGTTTTGCTTTTGTTGATGTTCATCTTATATCCTCCTTTCAAGACACTATCCATTCCGTTCAACTGCTCTTACAAGTCCTTTGCTGTCTCTGACAGAATTACAATGTCATCGGCGAACCTCAAAGTTTTTATTTCTTCTCCATGGATTTTAATACCTACTCCGCATTTTTCTTTTATTTCCTTCACTGCTTGCTCAATATACAGACTGAATAACATCGGGGTGAGGCTACAACCCTGTCTCGCTTCCTTCCCAACCACTGCTTCCCTTTCATGTCCCTCGACTCTTATAACTACCATCTGGTTTCTGTACAAATTGTAAGTAGCCTTTCGCTCCCTGTATTTTACCCCTGCCACCTTCAGAATTTGAAAGCGAGTATTCCAGTCAACATTGTCAAAAGCTTTCTCTAAGTCTACAAATGCCAGAAACGTTGGTTTGCCTTTCCTTAATCTAGCTTCTAAGACTGGTCGTAGGGTCAGTATTGCCCCACTTGTTCCGATATTTCTACGGAATCCAAACTGATCTTCCCCGAGGTCCGCTTCCACTAGTTTTTCCATTCGTCTGCAAACAGTTCGTGTAGGGCACACCGCACTTAAATTCAGTTACTGTGGCATGAAAAAGCGAAATTTAAAAAACAAGTTAATATAACTACTAAGCCCAAGTTGTTTTATGTACCCGTGAGAATCGGGGGTCAACCTTCCTAATCTCAACAATAGCAATGCATGGTAGATCGGCATCTAACACACAAACATTCTCAGAGATACCGACACGTTCCTCCAGACAGTCACACTGATGCTGGACACAAGGCTTATGCAATGTTGAATACAGTAATCATTTAACATAGGACCTCCTGGTCTCCACAATCATCCCAGATCGAAAGGATATTTCAGTGATTACACTTTGCAGTAGGAACCCATGTACAAGTAAGACATCGTACCCCCCACCCCCACTCCCCCCCACTCCAACCCACCCCACCGCCCGTGGCTGTAGGCGTGCAATGATCCGGTTGGGGACCATTCCGTCTTCTCCTGCGGCAACCTGATGAACAGCTATTGATATCCTGGACACCAGCACTGGGACTTAGTTCACGTCTGGAATGGTGACACTCATGTTCTGTCGGGAACAGATCTGGGGTTTTTGCTGTCCACAGGAGAACCGCAACATCAGGCAGACAGTGCAAAGAGACACGTGCCATGTGCAGAAGAGCACTGTCATGTGAAAAATGGCTTCTTGGCACTGTCGCCTCAGAGTTAACACATGAGGACGTCTGTGGCGTAGTGTTGTGCCATCACATTTGCATGCCTTCCCTTCCCTCCCCTCTATACGTTCAATAGCACTTGCTAGTCGTGTTTGGTATGGGCAGCCCACAATTGAGCAGTATTATAGGGTGGGTCGCACTGCTGGTTTGTAAGAAGTATCCTTTGAATTCTGAGTGTATAAGGTGTTTCAGTGTAGATATTAAAATGAAATTGCTAGTAATTGAACCGTGATTTATTTTCAAAGAATATTCTTAAGAATTTATTTTATTTAATAGCGATTTATCAAGAACATAAATACATTTAATCACACTATGTAAGCATGGAAGTAGTTGCCAGGGAGTAACTGATGAAATCATAAGCAAATTCCTTTATAAGAAATGGTAATTTATTCACTTTAATGGTGCCTAAAGCATTTTTTAAAAGAAACAGATTTAAAATTATAATCAGAAAGTACCCTCTAAATATCAAAGTTACAATTTATTCAGAGGCAGAAAGAAACAAGTTTTGACTGTATGTGCTTTTGGGCAGAGAACCTTGCCGCTCTCTTTTGACACGGCCGTAGTTACGACCGCTGATAACAGTCCCTGAAAGACTACACTGGTGCAAATCTGCAACACACCAGATAACTTTAAACTAAGAGTATTAACAATTTACACAAGCACACAAACTATGCACCCCCCGTAGGAAGGATGGAAATGGTCCAAACACTAACATTTGAAAAATTAACCTTGCCACCGAAGGTGCAACTTGATTTTAACTTCTAAGAAAATTCTTACGGTGAAAGGGTGGCAACTTTATACACCTAAAATGATCGTTTAAATAAAAGCTCATGAAGTGCAATCTTATATAAAATTCTACAAGTTTGTCCAAACAGTAGTTAAGATGCTCTACAGTACACAGATACCGCCTCTCAAGATCATAGGCATTAATAACAGAGTTTCCAAAGATCAAAACGTATTTCAGGTATTAGGCCGTTACACTCCAACCAATAAATTCGTTAACACACCAAATCCGACAAACATGACAGAGGCAGCTTCTAACCTACGGTAGATTGATATGGGGATTACCGAACAACCCGAACCGCAGGTTGATCTAACCCGCCCCTACTCCACAAGGGAAAAACGGATCACCCAATTTATAAACAATCACCTTCCCGCGGGTGGGCAAACGGAGAAGAATGGTGGGACGACCCCAAAGCAAAACGGCTGGTGACCTCACCAAGAAAACAAGTAGAATTTAAAAAGAGTAAATCAAACAACATATCACCAATCACTTAACTTCTAATAAACTGCGATTTCTCGAGAAGACCTGACGCAGCACCCCCAAATCGCTCTCCCGAACCGTCCGCTGCCAGCCACTTCAACGGACGCAGGAAGGCGCGCCGATCTCCCGTCTCACGGCGTCGCAGCTCGCACCGGCCAGACTGATGTCGTGGGTTGACTCCTGTTGCTCTCGTGTCGGCCGCGAAGCCACTGCCCCTCGCTATACGGCGCGGCCCACCAGACTCACGTGGCGACCTCACGTGCGCCGACGCTCAAGAAGGAAAAGTCACCTTGTGTCTCCCAGTGCGCGACCGACCAACCGATCGATCCAACCGCCAATGACCATTGCCTGAGAAAACTCGAGCAGACTGGCGGCCTAACGCGCAGACTCAGATGTAGGAACTAAGCCCCGATCGGTCGACTACCCGCTGGGTTCTCCTACTGGCGGAGTGGAAAGACTCTCATTTTGCTGGCTTTAAAGGTTGATCCGAACGACAGACAGACAGTAACTGCATAACAAATGCGGACGAGAGACAGACTAGCAGGCAGGGGACGAGAGACTGGCCAAGACTAACCCACTGACGAGCTCATAGCGCCCCTTAAATGCACGTGAACAGGCAACCTTTCCCCTTTCCCACCAGAGGGAGACACCAAAGCTGCGATTGCCACTGCGGCGCCACCGCCAGAAACTGAGGGCGACTGCTTCACACTTACGCGCTGCGGCGCGCTCTTCAAAACAGCTATTTTTACCACGGCCCAGTAATATGGATGTAAGGTTTCAGGAGAATGGAGGTTTACATTCCACGTGAAAAACATCTTATTCTGCTCAAAACAACGTGCTTTTTCTATACTGTTGTCGAGAGAAGTTAAGTCTTGGCTCACTGAAGCGAACAGCAGATCGTTCCTTTTCCAGTGTTGCAAAGTGTTAATTAATTTTTATGCCTGTTTTCTAAAAGCAATAAAACTGAAATGTAAATAAAACGCAGTTTTGTATGTTGCTATTGTTAACCATTAAACTCTCTTTTCGACTTATGTTAGTCTTCCTTTGACGACATTCCGTCCAAAGATAGAAAATTTAAAGCTTCGGTAACATTTCTGTTTGAACCTCACCACGTTATGGAATTTTCTCATATAACTTCTAGAAAATACATCTCCTTTGAAACTAATGTGTGAAAAATCGAAGTGTTTAATTAACGTATGTTTTTTGGAGAATTAGATAAGTTAAATCCGATTAAACACTACTCCCAGAACTCGTGAGTGTGTATAGGGCCTATAGTCGTAACTTTAAGTCCATGTACCCCACTATCATTTTCATCCATGAGTTGCGGTAATAAGCGTTTAGAACGCTGCTGAAGGTACTATCACGTCTTGTCATGCTTGTCATGATTATTTTCAGCTGTCGGATATGCATTTCCGTGCGTCAGTTGTGCACATCCCTTCTTATGCATGTCTTTAGCACGGAGAAATGTCACTGAGAAATAAGAGTCACGAATTGTGATATATTTTCGCGAAACGAGGGGTAGCAGACATGTGTCAATGTTTATTTTCCGACGTAGTGGCGGAGGATCTCTCACTGCGATCGGACACGTGGTCCTCAGTTTAATTACGCAAGCCACTCAGCGACCCGACGCAATTACTCTCGTGAAAGAGAATGAGAACGTTTTTAATTGGCGTGTTCGGATCCACCTGCTGCTCTATTGCGTTCATTAAATTGTTTTTGTTTTGACCTGTGGCACGAGGCTAATTAGTGTGCTCCCCTCTACCACCGATAAGTGCCCTGGTCTTGTCTGACTGCACTCGGAGAATCCTTGACCTGAGCAACAGGCCGTAGGTCCTCACTTATCGGCCTACTGGTTTCAGTTAAACTTCCCGAATCTCTGCGGAGGAAACTCTGAAGGCAATAATTAAAAGGCGGATAGCAAAGAAGAATGAGTTTGATTACGCTACTGTTGTCGAAGGAGATCGTTACAGGTCCTCAAGTTCAGATAGGGCAAGGATAGGGAAGAGCATCGACAGCGTCCTTTACAAAATGATCTTCGCGGCATTCATTTTAATAAAATCAGGTAAACCGTGGTGAACCTAAAACTGGATAACTGCGGAAGTTATCCTCCCAAGTACAACTCCAGCTCGGTAACCGCCCCACTGCGTCTGCATCAGTGGTTCACAGCTTTTCTGACACAATTAAATCAGTATCCTCCAACAAAGTACAGCAACTAACTAAGCACTGTACTAAAAATGTATAGCATTCCTATCTATAAAAATCACAAAGCATAAATATTATTGAGTTCATGTACAAGTAAGTAAAACTCACCTGTGTATTCAGATTTTCAATCATATAAAAACTAATCAGTGGAAAGGTTCACCCTTCCGTCTAACACTTTCTTTTAGATTTTGTTTGGTGACGCCCATTCCACATCGGTCGAAAATCCACTGTCAGATTTCTAAGTTGTGTTCTATGGAATCAGTATTATTACCATTCCTCAAATGCGAATAATTACTCGTCACCAATCGTTTGTCGAAATGGAGAAAAAAATTACAGTTTTGTCCTCGTAAATTCAAAACAACTCGTACTACGTCTGGACATTCAGTATGTTAAAATATTCCCCTATTCTCTGGAAATCTTTTAGAACTCAGTCTTCTCTTTCAGGTTTTCACACTTAACTTTTTCAATGGGTACATACTGCAATGTATTGCTTATTGGTTGAAAAAAATGAAGTGATGAGTGGGGGGTGGGTGGGGGGGGGGTGGATCTGAGGAGCAGCAGCACGTTTCCTGATGTTGGCGTAAAGCCTTCACCTCTCCTGTTTCCAAAACGCTACGTTGCTAGCGGAATAAATGAAAATTTCCGAAAACAACTACTCGTTTTAATCAGCGGACACTGTTCCGGTACCACGTGAAGGAGAGGCTACATTTTCGAGAGCTCGAACCGATTTTCATTCATTTTTTTTACTTATTAATTTTGTTTGGTTTCAGGCAAATCAAATTTCATCAGATACATTATTTCATATAATTATACACGCAGGACATTTGCCTGAACTCATTACAAATTATAAAAACATATTTGAACGAAACAAGTAGTCAACGAAGTACGTTAGTCTGAATGAACCATTACAATAAAAAGACACCATATGTTAAGATAAAATAGTTCTATGTATACGAAATGAAAAATAAGAAAAGATACTCTAATTGTAAAGTTTCGTTTCAGAAAGACCTATAAAATGGCAAACAGACGTGGCAGCAGACCTCTACATAAAGCTCTAACCTTTTCATGAAATTCTAAGAGGCTAATTGTCCTTAATTTTTAAAATATTGTGCATTGTAATTATTCTCTGGATGATTTATTTATCACACTCTATTAATATATGTACAATTTCCTCGCCAATTATGCTGAAATCACAGCCTGGAGAAACATTTTAACAAATGACTTGTTTTATTAGTGGTGATTATTATAAGGATGATAGTTGAAGAAATGACTTAAAATCTATGTCGTGGCCGGGACTCGAAACACGGTCTCCTTACTTACTACACAGAAACGCTGACCCTTATATCACCGCAGCACGGTGGTCAACATTGCTGCACGGACTCCCCAAGTCAGCAAGGAGACTCGGGTTCGAGTCCCGACCATGGCGCAAATTGTAATTAATTACTTCAGCTTTCATCCTTATCGTAGACAAAGATCAGACTTTAATGACTCATGGAAAATTTAATTATAAGATGTTTTATTAGTATTCATGAGACCTGTTCATGGTCTGTTAATAGTACCAATTATTCTTTCCGTGAGAGCTGAGATGGGAAACCAAGGGTGGCGAGAAATCTGTTGTTGAATCACCTAGTGTCACGTGCTTTGAGGTTACAGTCGATGTTCACAACCTTTCTCCGTCCCTTTTTTGTTTGGTTGGCGAGTCTACTATGAAAATCAGTGTGTGGTAGTAGTACATCGATGGCAAGTACATGCTACACCATTTTCACCAGTTGGTCTGCAAGTTCGTTGCCTCTGATTCGAATAAATCCCGGTATCCAATGCAGAGGAATCAGTTGATGGCACTCCTTTACTCGATAGTGATTTCCTGTGCCAAATTTTAACAATTTTTAGTTCCGTTGCCCTCGTAAGAAACTGTGGGGCACGAGTCGAATAAGTACATATTAGTATTTTGTCCATGTCTAAGCTGAGTAGCTAATAACAAAAAAAGTTTTGCATCACCCCAGTTGCTGGAACTCCTGAAGATAGACGTTGACTGTTGATAATGTATCACAGACACACTCTCTTTGACTGTTCAGAGGTGTCACTAAACCCGCCCAGCCGGCCGGAGTGGCCGAGCGGTTCTAGGCGCTTCAGTCTGGAACCGCGCGACCGCTCCGGTCGCAGGTTAGAATCCTGCCTCGGGCATGGATGTGTGTGATGTCCTTAGGTTAGTTAGGTTTAAGTAGTTCTAAGTTCTAGGGGACTGATGACCTCAGATGTTAAGTCCCATAGTGCTCAGAGCCATTTGAACCATTTTTGAAACCCACCCACCCGCCCAAGATGTAAACAACCATCCATGGTAGCGGCTATTAGACGGAAGGTCCCGACAGCCTATGAGTTCCAGCCATTCCACAGGAAGGAGGTAGACGGCTCGTGTTGTCTGTAGTTCAACAATGCCTATACGGTCAATACCGCGGTTCGATAGAGTCCGCATTGTTACTTTGTGCCAGGAAGGGCTCTCAACAAGAGAAGCGTCCAGACTTCTCGGAGTGAACCAAAGCTCTGTTGTTCGAACATGGAGGAGATACAGAGAGACAGGGTCGATGTCCTGCATCACTCGGGTCGCCCTATGGATGACCGCTACTTACGGATTTTGGCTCGGAGGAACCTTGACAGCAAAGCCACCATGTTGAATAATGCTTTTCGTGCAGCCACACAACGTCGTGTAACGACTCAAACTGTGCGCAATAGGCTGAATAATGCACAACTTCACTCCCGATGTCCATGGTGAGGTCCATCTTTGCAACCACGACACCACTCACCGCGGTAACATGGGCCCAACAACATAGCGAATGGACCGCTCAGGATTGGCATCACGTTCTCTTCACCGACGAGTGTCGCATATACTTTCAACCAGACATTCGTCGGAGACGTGTTTGGAGGAAAACCGGTTAGGCTGTACGCCTTAGACACACGGTCCAGCGAGTGCAGCAAGGTGGAAGTTCCCTGCTGTTTTGCGGTGGCATTATGAGGGGCTGACGTACGCCGCAGGTGGTCATGGAAGGCGCCGTAACGGCTGTTCAATACGTGAATTCCATGCTCCAAACGATATTGCAACCATATCGGCAGCATATTGGCGAGGCATTCGTCTTCATGGCGCCCCCATCGTGCACATCTTGTGAATGACATCCTTCAGCATAACGACATCGCTCGACTAGAATGGCCAGCATATTCTCCAGACACGAACTCTACCGAACATGCCTTAGATAGATTTAAAAGGGCTCTTTATGGACGACATGAGCCATCGACCACTCTGAGGGATCTACGCCGAATCGCCGTTGAGGAGTGGGATAATCTGGACCAACAGTGCCTGATGAATTTGTGGATTGTATGCCACTACGAATACAGGCGTGTATCGATGCATGAGGACGTGGTACTGGGTATTACAGGTACCGGTGTGTACAGAAATCTGGACCACCACCTCTGAAGATCTCGCTGTGTGGTGGTACAACATGAGTAATAAAAAGGGCGGAAATGACGTTTATGATGATTTCTGTTTCAATTTTCTGTACATGTTTCGGAACTCGGAACCGAGGTGATGCAAAACTTTTTTCTTGGTGTGTGTGTGTGTGTGTGTGTGTGTGTGTGTGTGTGTGTGTGTGTGTGTGTGTGTGTGTGTGGAGGGGTGGGGGCGGGATTCAAACTTGGGTCTCCTGCTCACTAGGCAGACGTGCAAACCACTACGCCACCTTGGGACAATGGCTGTGCACAACTGCACAGACCATCCTAGCACGCCTCTTTCCTGAGTTCAAATTCCCATTCACCTCTCTGCCCACCTGATATTCCCCCTGAATTCCTGATACCCAGGCATAAGCGCTTTTCTGTTTCGTTCGATCCTGAGATGCTACTCCAAAACAGTTGGAGAGCCTCTGCAATGCTGTTCGAATTTAGGGGGAGTAGCAAGTGGGTAGAGATGTAAATTGGAATTTTGATTAAGGAGGGAGGCATGGTAGGGCAGTCCGGCCAGTCGTGAGAGCACTGGCCACTGTGCCATAGTGGCGTATTGGTCAGCACATCTGCCTAGTGAGCAGGAGACGCGAAACCCGCCCTTTGTAGAAATTTTCATTCGTCACATGAGTATCCATATATACATGTTCGCGACTTGAAAATGTCTCCGGAGCCATACAGTTTCCTTTGAGGTGAATAATAGCTTGATAAATGACTTAGAACAACGCGGTTGATATCGATGCCTCTATTGGCAAGACGAAAGATTGTTGGCGCCCTATTTCGTCATCACAACATGCGGCTCCTACAGAGAAATACATTTTGGAACAATCCGTATACAATTTGTACCAGCCACGTTGCGTACAATCCAAGTTTGACAGTGTGTGGAGGCCCTCAGTTCAGGCGGGGAAACGAATCTCTTAGTTATATGGCCATCATATACAACACAGTGCATTTTTGAAGATATGTCGTTTAAATAACTGATGATGGTCGAAATAGGGAGGATGTAAAATGTATAGTGGTAATGGTAAGAGAAGAGTTTCTGAAGAAGAGAAATTTGTTAACATCGAGTATAAATTTAAACATTAGGAAGTTCTTTCTGAAAGCATTTTTATGGAGTGCATACATGTATGGAAGTGAGACATGGACAATAAACAGTTTTGACGACAAGAGAATAGAAGCTTTTGAATGTAGTGCAACAGATGAATGCTGAAGATTAGATGAGTAGATCACGTAACGAATGAGGAGGTACTAAATAGAATTGGGGAGAAGAGAAACTTGTGGTACAACTTGACTAGAAGAAGGGATCGGTTGGCAGGACACATTCTGAGGCATCAAGGGATCACCAATTTAGTACTGGAGAGAAACTTGGGGGGTAAAAATCGTAGACGGAGACCAAGAGATGAGTACAATAAGCAGATTCTGAAAAATGTAGGTTGTAGTAGTTACTCGGAGATGAAGAGGCTTGTACAAGATAGAGTAGCATGGAAAACTGCATCAAACCAGTCTTTGGACTGAAGACCCAACAACATCGTTTGGTTGACACAGCATGATCTCTGTGAAACCCATATTAACACTGTGCTGTCGGGCGTTCTAGGATCTCACCGTACGATATGTTAGTTGTTGCAGGGATTTAGGTTTATTGGACCAGTCTGACTTAGTCTACATCTGATGTAATGGTTCAAATGGCTCTGAGCACTATGGGACTGAACTTCTAAGGTCATCAGTCCCCTAGAACTTAGAACTACTTAAACCTAACTATCCTAAGGACATCACACACATCCATGCCCGAGGCAGGATTCGAACCTGCGACCGTAGCGGTCACGCGGTTCCAGACTGAAGCGCCTAGAACCGCACGGCCACAAGGGCCTGCATTTGACGTAATAATCGAGGCGATGCTCGAAAGCGTTCTGCTCTCTCTCTCTCTCTCTCTCTCTCTCTCTCTCTCTCTCTCTCTCTCCTTCTCCCTCTCTCTCTCTCTCTCTCTCTCTCTCTCTCTCTCTCTCAAAGAAAGGCGATACACATCATCACACAGTGTATGTCAAATGATACACCAGACTGACATACAGAAGGCCTGGTATGCTACTACGAAATCATGCCTCGGAAATGAGGCTTTAAAAACGAACTCCATAAAACGGATTTAGTCCTCAACAGTTCGGGGAATATGGTTATGGTGATATTGAGCGGCAAAGAGAGAGTATAGAAAAATCTGTCACTTCTGTATAAAACTGGTTGTACAAATAAGTGTATCGAGAATATTTTTGAAGATGCTAGCGGTGCGGAAGACGCGAAAGCAGTCCACTTTGTAGCAGTTTAATAACGCGTGAGGGAGCCAAAGAGGCCAAATTAAAATTAATTTGAAACGGCGCTTTTGTCTCTGGGAGTGGAGAGGCGAGAGGAGCTCACTCCACCCCTCTAGACGGCAGACCGGCTAATAAGCGCCTGAGCCCAGCAAACAGGACCCTAGGGCGCGCCGATTCTGGCCGGAGGGTGCAGCGAAGCCCCTGCGATACGACAACCCACGCTACACACCTGCCTGCTGGGTAACGGGGTTACCAGGCGCTTACCAGTTGAGGCATTTTGATGTTTCATAGCATTTTCATCGCCCCTTACCTCTTAGGTTTTCAACACGACGCCTTTCTGATGTTACTAACACTGTGGAGGAATTTTATCGGCTGTTCTGATAAGGTAAATTTGTGAGTTTCAACGGACCTCATCCTCATGTTAATACGCTCAAGAGTCAAATCATTTTACGACCACTAGCATATACGGCTAGTTGGTCCACCTTTGAAACGCAGTACAGTAGTGATTCGGCGTTGTGTGGATCTGATATTTCCATCATCTCCTTCTGGAGTTGTGTGAGGCCAGATGTTTACTCTCATTTAACGTTAGACTGCCGTAAATTGCCTGCCGGTAGCATGTGAGCGCGTTGCTGGCCTCTGCTACCAGCATCTGCCAGTATTTGTTCAAGTGCACATCTCTCAAAATTGACCGACAAATGCGTGGTCTCCAAACCACTGTACCTTGTTTCTGCCGTGACGTGGACAGTTATCGTGATGGAAGCTGTTATCGCCACAACGGAAGAAATGAAGCATGAAGGAATGCAGATGTTCCACGACTGTCATGCTGCCTTCGATTACGACCAAAGATTCCGAGGAAACCCAGGTAAACGTCCCCAATAGCATAATACTGCTCTTGTCAGTCTGCATCCGCGGTGTTTTGTGGTGCGGTGCGTGTTTCGAACATCCATTTTCCCGAATGGTGTAACAGGAAATCCGATTTCTCCGACCAGGAGACACGTTTACGTTGACACACGGTCAAATCTCGATGATCCCGTGCCAACAGAAATCATAACTGATGATGGCATTAGACCAAAAGGGAACACTTAGGTGTCATCTGCGGTGGAGCCCCACGTTCATGAATTAGTTAGTTAGTTACGTGTTCCGTTGATCAGTCTCAAGGGAACCGTTATGATGTAGAACGTGTCAGGTGCATAAGAAATGCGCACATGAATCAAGGCTTCCCTTTTTTTAAAATCTAAAAATTCCCTTAAATGGCACAAACTGCATATATTATACCTATACATGTATTTATTCCTATTTAAGAATTCATCGATAGTACAGAAGGAGTTGTCAAGGAGGTTTGACTTCAGTTTATTTTTGAAACTGTTACTACTATCTGTCAGACATTTTATTTCGTCTGGTAATTTATCGGAAAGTTTTGCAGCAGCATATTTTACCCGTTTCTGTGCCAAATATAGGTTAACTAGAGGATGGTGTAAGTCTTTATTTCTTTTGGTATTATAATCATGAATGTCACTGTTGTTTTTAAACTGGTCCATATAGCTGGGAACAAACTTCATTACTGAATAAATATACTATGAGGATGTTGTAAGAATTCCTAAGCTTTTAAACGATGGCTGCAAGCTGGGCGACTGTGAGCCCCATCATTATTCTAATCCCTTTCTTTTCAGCAGTGAATACTTTTTGCCTAAGTGTTGAGTTATCCCGAAATATCATTCCACATGACATCAGAGAATGAAAGTATGCAAAGTGTGTTAGCGTACTAATTTCTGTACATTCAAAACCAGCAATTATTCTGATTGCAAAAGTTGCTAAAGATAGTCGCTTTTCGAGGTCCACAATATGAATTTTCCATTTCTCATCTATATGTACACCAAAAAAACTTAATACGCTCTAACCTGACTACTGAATTCTGTTGATGTGTTATGTTTACTGAAGGAACTGTACTTCTTGCAGAAAAAATGGATGTACTGTGTTTTTTCAAAGGTCAGAGCAAGCCCATTTGCAGAAAACCAATTAATAACTTTTTCAAAGACATTATTTGTATCATTTTCCATTGGGGTTTCTTGTACTGGATTAACAAAAAATGGCTCTGAGCACTATGGGACTTAACATCTGAGGTCATCAGTCCCCAAGAACTTAGAACTACTTAAACCTATCTAACCTAAGGACATCACACACATCCATGCCCGAGGTCGCGCGGTTACAGACTGAAGCACCTAGAACCGCTCGGCCACTGTGACCGGCTGGATTAACAGTAATGCTTGTATCATCAGCAAACGGTGTCAGTCTTGCTCCTTGTTTCATATAACAAGGGAGGTCATTCACATATATCAATTTGCGCTGAACGCTGTTCTCCGAGACACATGCGTCTCCATCGACCTCGCACTGTGTAATCAGGTCTACCACAGATCATAGCATATCCTGTGTTAGAAATTGGGCAAGCCTCTGATCCCCTGTTCCGTGATGAGACGTGTAAGTTCATTACCTTGCCTTCTGATTTTCCCATTCTTCGACCATTTTCTGTACGTGATCTCGAAAGTAGCACGGAAACAGCCAACCAGCTGCGCCGTTTCCAACAGGTTGTTTACTTTAAAAACTGCCTTTTGCAGGAGTCGCATATGTTAGTCGATTTTCCCATTTGCGGTCCGTATCGTGGCTAGAAAGTTTCTCCATTCGTCTCTGTTCCGCTTACATACTTTCCTTATCGCCAACATAAGCACTGAGTCACACGGTGGGCAGCGGTCTTAATGTTTTCGCTCTTCAGTGTAATCAACTGCCTCAAACCGTTCAGAAGAGGAAGATGTTTAGTGTCGTTATTAGTCTACTGTTCTCGTCTAAGTTCAATGCAGAGCGAAGACATAAAAATCTTTCTGTGCAGCAACTACAGGGTAACAATTACTGGACTATATGAAATAAAATCGTCATTACTTCTGAACGTTTTGCGTTGGGACGTCGAAACTGCGCGGTTGGCCGCGGGGCATGGTGGGAAATACAGGGTGTTTCAAAAATGACCGGTATATTTGAAACGGCAATACAAACTAAACGAGCAGCGATAGAAATACCCCGTTTGTTGCAATATGCTTGGGACAACAGTACATTTTCAGGCAGACAAACTTTCGAAATTACAGCAGTTACAATTTTCAACAACAGATGGCGCTGCGGTCTGGGAAACTCTATAGTACGATATTTTCCACACATCCACCATGCGTAGCAATAATATGGCGTAGTCTCTGAATGAAATTACCCGAAACCTATGACAACGTGTCTGGCGGAATGGCTTCACGTGCAGATGAGATGTACTGCTTCAGCTGTTCAATTGTTTCTGGATTCTGGCGGTACACCTGGTCTTTCACGTGTCCCCACAGAAAGAAGTCACAGGGGTTCATCTCTGGCGAATAGGGAGGCCAATCCACGCCGCCTCCTGTATGTTTCGGATAGCCCAAAGCAATCACACGATCATCGAAATATTCATTCAGGAAATTAAAGACGTCGGCCGTGCGATGTGGCCGGGCACCATCTTGCATAAACCACGAGGTGTTCGCAGTGTCGTCTAAGGCAGTTTGTACCGCCACAAATTCACGAATAATGTCCAGATAGCGAGATGCAGTAATCGTTTCGGATCTGAAAAATGGGCCAATGATTCCTTTGGAAGAAATGGCGGCCCAGACCAGTACTTTTTGAGGATGCAGGGACGATGGGACTGCAACATGGGGCTTTTCGGTTCCCCATATGCGCCAGTTCTGTTTATTGACGAAGCCGTCCAGGTAAAAATAAGCTTCGTCAGTAAACCAAATGCTGCCCACATGCATATCGCCGTCATCAATCCTGTGCACTATATCGTTAGCGAATGTCTCTCGTGCAGCAATGGTAGCGGCGCTGAGGGGTTGCCGCGTTTGAATTTTGTATGGATAGAGGTGTAAACTCTGGCGCATGAGACGATACGTGGACGTTGGCGTCATTTGGACCGCAGCTGCAACACGGCGAACGGAAACCCGAGGCCGCTGTTGGATCACCTGCTGCGCTAGCTGCGCGTTGCCCTCTGTGGTTGCCGTACGCGGTCGCCCTACCTTTCCAGCACGTTCGTCCGTCACGTTCCCAGTCCGTTGAAATTTTTCAAACAGATCCTTTATTGTATCGCTTTTCGGTCCTTTGGTTACATTAAACCTCCGTTGAAAACTTCGTCTTGTTGCAACAACACTGTGTTCTAGGCGGTGGAATTCCAACACCAGAAAAATCCTCTGTTCTAAGGAATAAACCATGTTGTCCACAGCACACTTGCACGTTGTGAACAGAACACGCTTACAGCAGAAAGACGACGTACAGAATGGCGCACCCACAGACTGCGTTGTCTTCTATATCTTTCACATCACTTGCAGCGCCATCTGTTGTTGAAAATTGTAACTACTGTAATTTCGAAAGTTTGTCCGCCTGAAAATGTACTGTTGTCCCAAGCATATTGCAACAAACGTATTTCTATCGCTGCTCGTTTAGTTTTTATTGCCGTTTCAAATATACCGGTCATTTTTGAAACGCCCTGTAGTATGTGCATTATGTTTTGGTTTAGCGACGAAGCCCACTTTCATATGGATGGGCTCGTCAACAAACAAAACTGGTGCATTAGGGGGACTGAGAATCCGCATTTCGCGATCTAGAAGTCCCTTCACCCTCAACGGATGACAGTGTGGTGTGCAATGTCCAGTCACGGAATAATCGGTGCGATATTCCTTGATGACATGACGATACCAAATGGCACGTGAAGGTTCTGGAAGATGATTTCATCCCCACTATCCAACGTGATCCTGATTCCGAAGCGATGTGGTTCATACAAGACGGAGCTCGACTCCATCGAAGCAGGGGAGTGTTTGATGTGTTTGGGTATTACATGCAGGCTGTGGAGTATCCAGATGCCACTGGCATGGACCTCGATTGGCCACCATATTCTCCGGATCTGAACACGTGCGACTCCTTTTTCTGGGGCTATATTAAAGATAACATGTACAGCAAATACACCAAAACCATTGCTGGGCTGAAAAAAGCCATTCAGGAGGTCTTCGGCAACACCTATCTTCCGACACTTCAGCGGGTCATGCAGAATTTCGCTATTCGTCTGCGCCACTACATCGCCTATGATGGCAGGAGCGAACATGTCATAATCTGAATCCGAATATCTGTAGTGACGTTTACGTGTCGAATAAAGTGTGTGCAAGCTTTAGTTTCTAACTAATTTACGTTTTACTCGTATATTTCAATAATTGAGGCGTTGAGATCAAAAAGGGGATATGTCACTCAATTGATATTCTGAGATATACCGAAAAAACTGTATAATTCTGAATAGCGTTATTCCCAAACCTTATAGTTAGTCCCACAGACTCGTGAGGAAGAATGCAATGTTATAGCAACAATCTGTAATCATAGGATGAAGGCAACTAATAGAAAATTGTAATAGGAAACGACTGACATATCCCCTTTTTGATTTAAACAACATTCATTGTACTGAAATATGACTTAAGTGGCACAGTCTCTCCACTCGGAGTTTTGATATGCCATGGAGTTCAATAAAAGCTTTCTTGCATACCATAGTTTCTTGAAGCCAACTTTAACCTGCAGATACAAGTGAATTAGTATCATAAAACAAAAATCTACATAATCGTAATACTGTAATCCTATTAAATATATGCCTTAACTGTTTGCTTAAAGATTTTACAAAGCGTGGATCAAAGATGTACATAATTCCGGAACGAAATGGAATAATGTGAGCACTCAAGTACCCATCCTGTCCACCTTTGTTGGGCGTATTGTTGAATTCTGTCAACAATAATTCCGTCTCAGCAAATGAGAACTTCTCAAAACATTTACGCCGGCATCTGTAACAATATATTAGCGTATTATTAACCTGTATATCGGCGAATAACATATTTTTGCCGATTTCCTGTATTACAACTAAAACATAAGTTTAAACTTGCGTCCATGAAAAGAATTTGTATTCACACTTCAGTACAATGTTTCTACACAACTTGCCTCTGCTGCAGAATATTACATTATGTACAGAGAATTCAAGCAATGAACGTTGTATGACTATTTACCTGCAATCTGCACCTGTTTCCCTCCTAGGAACAATGTTTCGTTTCCAGTTGGCATGCTCCAAAACCTTGACCTTCTTTTGTTTAATCACATTCCTCTTCCACATTTCGGGGCGTCTTTTCTTCCTTCTAAATTCATATAAATCATCTTCGGTCTCGTCTGACGGTTCCGTCACCGAAGCCATTTGGAAATCTCAGAGCTGATTACTGCAAACCGCTACAGTGCTGCTCTCACGCCTCACGTTCTTTCGTTCAATATAGGGACTTGTCTCTGTGACGAGCTCTCTTTCTGCACGAAACGTGTTTTCAACACTGAAAGCCGGCCGGAGTGCCCAAGCGGTTGTAGGCGCTACAGTCCGGAACCGCGCGGCCGCTACGGTCGCAGGTTCGAATCCTGCCTCGGGCATGGATGTGTGTGATGTCCTTAGGTTAGTTAGGTTTAAGTAGTTCTAAGTTCTAGGGGACTGATGACCTCAGCAGTTGAGTCCGATAGTGCTCAGAGCCATTTGAACCAAGCCAACACTGAATTTGACAGGGAAAAATCAGTGAACAAGTCCAATTTAACAACCAACATATGCAGAGTCGTGTGAAAATAACACCTACAGTAATAACTCGTATACCCCAAAAATAATGACAAGTCCCGTTTCTGATCTCAAAGCCTCAATTGTCACCCTATATCTGGCGTGGCTGCGTGCAATGATTATTGGCGGCAGTCTCGATACGCTCAGAATACTTGCTAAAAGGATCGGACGGCGTACTTGGTGCAGAATGTGGTTAAAAGAGTAAGGTGTTGGAGAGCAGTAGGAAAATAACGAATTGCTTGAGATGAGATTTAGTAAAGCCATAGCAGTGGAAATAGCGAAACGATTATACTGTATAGAAAGCAGGATGAAGGAAGTTAAGATGATGCCAGACACAGGTCAGCAATGGCGATGAAACCATATTGAATAAAGGTACTAGTATCAGATGTTGATTTTGCTCTAAGAACGACATTACTGGAAGGATAAGTCTGCAATACAGCACTGCATGAAACTGAAACATGGACTGAGGGCAATGCAGAGACGAAGAAACTGGACGCATTAGAAATATGTTCCTCTGGAGTAATGTTGGAAGTGGAAGTACTACAGGGTGAAAAAATGAACCTGACCTGGATAATACTTCACGTGCCTTAAGACAGGCGGCACAACTTACATCATCTGCCCTGCCCTGGGTATGGATGGTGTAGGTTTGGCTGCCTATCCCAAGGTGCGTGAAATATTTTCCAGGTCAGTTTCATTTTCTCATTCTGTACGAATTGGGTGAACAAAGGACCGTATGGAACACGCTTATCAAACGAAGGGATAGTTTAGTGGGACATCTGCTACGCCGTCACTGAATAGTTCACTTGGTGCTGCAAAATAAGAGTAAGAGCCGACAGACGCTTGATTATACAAAAGGAAAAGACTACAGAAGGTGTTGGGTATATTAATTATCACATACTGAGTTGTGGAAAATGTTGGTCGCAAACGAATTTTTCGACGCGTTTAGATACATCACTGTCAAACATAGTTGTTTTATGAACAAAGAAATACAACATAAAAGATGCGTCAGTGAAAAAATATGCCACAGTCACCAATAGTTTCAATCATTACTTACAATGAAGTACAATGGCCAATCACACCAAACTGGGCACATAAGCTACCGTACTGAAAATATAGCTCCCTTGTATGTGGATCCAGGTGCCGTACTGATCTTATTACGGTATATTGTTAATTTTTACTTGTTAACCGCCTAACTACAACTAAATGAAACACAATTTTCGTGCCATACGCGTTTTGACTTTATTCTCTGCAAGGCATCTTCAGAGGCAGGTTCCGTGGCTGATTTTTACATGCTGTGTTTAAGTTCCGTTTTTTGGTTTTGCTCTTCTTCTAATTATTGCCGTTTCGGTTTTTGTTTTCCACACTTCACGGAACTAGGAACTGAACACTTATTTTGATGACGGTGACACAAGTAAAAAAATAAAAATTAAGGATGTACCGTAATATTACACGCAACTGATGACGGCAGGACTTCAAAAGTTAAAGAGGCCATACCGACTGTACATCGAGAATCGTGATGGTAAGGAAAAGAACAGCTGTCAGCAAATGGTGTTAGAAACCATACAGACAACAGATGGTTGTCAAACAATGAGTTTTAATGTACTTTTCTGTTATTAATTGGTCATTGTTATATAATCTTACCAGATAACATTCAGCATGAGGTGTGTATATTTTGTTACATTTATTTTCAGTCTGTGCATACATATTTCTCCTTTCCAAAATATATTGTATGGTTTCCTCCAAGGCTTTCAGACTCAAGTAGCACGTAATCGATATAATCATTCTATGCTTCCCACTGGGTAGAATCTTTGACAACTATCTATTGTCTATAAGGTAACTAACACCATCTGTCGACAGAAATAGTTTTCCTTACCACTACGTTTCTCGATGTACAGCCAATATGACACCTGGATCCACATATATGAGAGCTAAATTTTCGTTACTTTATGTGCCCACTCTGGCGTGGTTTGCTTTTATCCTTCATTTTAAGTATTGAAGGAAATAGGTGTCCACTGTTGGATATAATTTTGCTGGGGCATCTTTTGTATTGTGTTTCCTTGCTCTTACCACAGCTATGACTGATGATGATGTATCGAAACGCGTCAATAAGGTAATTTCGAACCAAGACCTATTACAGTTCATTGTATGCCAACTGTGAATGGCCTCCTGCCATGTAGATGGAAGCATTTCTTTTTCAATAAAGGAAAACTGTATTAATAATCTGAGCACGAAAAGATTTTCACAAGACGGAAAGCATGAACCAGTCAGAGAAGCTTAGTCATGTAGAACAGAATGAGTTATTCTCTAAGATACCACATGTGCTCAGTAATATGGACACTTGTTGTGTCTATAGCTAACAGAGATGTTTAAGTCTGCGTTGCGTCTTTCGAATCGAAACACCTCAGGAAGTGTGCAATTAATAAATACATGGTCCTGTTTGAAGGTAACGTCACCGCTTGAGAACTGTGTCCCCGCAAGGAAAGAGGGTTTCATTTAGAATTCCACATCAACAATTTGCCAATGTTACATATTTTACCCAGCTGATTAATATAACTATATAGCATTATGTTGTCTGGATTTTCAATGCAACGGCAGGTCATTTCCGCTCTTGTACCCATACCTCAATACAGAACTTCCTTCCTTTGTTACTGATGTTACAGTCTGCCTTGTCACGGTGGGTGCTCTGTGCAAAGCCTGCTCTCCGAAACGCCTTGGTTAGTTTCGGAAGGGAGGTTGCGGCGTGGCGGAGACGGACTCAGGAATTCTGTTCTCCTTCGTGGAGCTGAGTCTCGTGCACTCTATAATGGCTGTCTCACTCCTCCCATCTCGATTCGTCGATCAATGCGTCAGGGCTACTCGCTCTCTGCACTGTTGTATGCATTCGTCATGGAACCGTTGCCTCTCTGGAATGTCTCTCGGTGAGCTTTATTCAGCTATACTGCTTATGCAGACGACCTCGACATCGTTCTTCGTAGTGGTGCTGAGATCAGGGAATCACTGACATGGGTTACCACCTACGGAATGCTTCTAGTAGCTTCCTTAACGTCCGCAGTCGAGCGCCATGCCTATAGGTGTAGCTGTAGGGCTTCCGGCGGACATCGCTGCTCCTTTACGTGCATCTGATACTATCCGATGCTTAAGACTCGATTTAGCGAGTGATCTGCGGCGGACAATTGCTCTCAACTGCCGATTCTACTTTCTCAACTACGAGCTGGGCCCTTAGATCGCTGTTTATGAGCACTCGATCTTCTGCAACGGACACAGTATGTAAATGTATATTTGGCGTCACGTATCCCCCACGTGGCACAGACTCTTCCTATTCCGTCATCCATGGCCCCCAGCATGCTATCGGCATTGGGTTCATTTGTTTGGCACGGGTTACTGTTCGAGATAAGGTACGAGACTCTCACCCTCCCGCGGCGTAGGGGCTGTTTAGGTCTGTATCATGTACCTGACAGAGCGGTAGTCCTATTCATTGGCTCTCACATGACGTTGTAGCGCCGTTGTCCAACGTGCCTTACCAGCGTATTGCTGGACGGCCTTACACCACACACTCTCTCGGCACCTATCCAGCTTTCGGAAGTTACGCCGCCCTTCTTTTACGTCCACCACTTTTTCCTCGAACTACGTCTGTACTGTGATACTGACAGCGCACGTGACATCCACGAAGGCGAACTATGCGAACTATGGTTTGCTTCAGCAGCACAGGCCACCGAATGTGGTTGAGGGGAAGCTTGCCCACGTCGACTGGCGTTCAGTTTGGCGATCAGTGTGCGCTCCTTATATTGAAACTGACGTCCAGTCTGCGTGGTAATTTACTGTCGATGGGGAGCAAGTACGCCGGTGACGCCTTCACAGGATTCACCTCGCAGACATCCCGTTGTGTGTCGACTGTGATGTTATGGGCACAGACGAGCACCGCTTGGTGTGCAGATAGGCGAGAAGTGTCTGGTTCACGGTGCGACACACGCTGTCCCTAACTACCCGTACGACTCCTGATCAGATACCCACTCAACTGCAAGCGGAGACGAACTCTGAGGCTGATTCGTCGACACGCAGTTCACTACGCGATTGCTGATGGCGAGAAAAGTATCCTTGATTTTTGGCAGTTTCTTAATAAACACCATTGTGCAGTTATCCGCAATCCAAACGACAGACAATTTTTCTCCAATTTCCTTTGCAGTATCTTCCTTAACCCATCCCAGAGCGCCGGCCGGAGTGGCCGAGCGGTTCTAGGCGCTACAGTCTGGAACTGCGCAACCGTTACGGTCGCAGGTTCGAATCCTGCCTCGGGCATGGATGTGTGTGATGTACTCAGGTTAGATACGCTTAAGTAGTTCTAAGCCTAGGAGACTGATGACCTCAGATGTTAAGTCCCATAGTGCTCAGACCAATTTGAACCAGCTAATAATCAGTTGGTCTTTCTTCTTCTTATGATAGTAGTCGCTAATTAACATTCTTCTGTTCAGTTTTCTCCTAAGTTGGTATGAGACAGCAAAAAGCGTCAACTGCCAATTACAATAGTGTTAAGGAGAACTGAAGGTGGAATTCATTGTTAAATATACTACCGACACACATTTCACGCTTACCTGCAATGTCAGACACACAAATTGTTTCTTCCTTACGCCACTTTAGTTACTTCGTCAAGAACAGTGCGCGCGCGCCATGTGAAATAGTCCTCAATGAATATTAAAGTTTTACGCGTGCCGATTGTTAGCGTCAAAGAACAATAATGCAGCATTCAGCAGCTATGCTAGTTATCCCATATTATGTTTGTTCTACATCTACATCTTCATCTACTTGGATACTCTGCAAATCACAAGTAAGTGCCTGGCAGTGGGTTCATCGAACACTTCTATTATTCCAATGTCGAACAACGCACGGAAATAAACGAACACTTATACAGGGTGAGTCAGGAGGAAAGGTACATGCTTTGAGATGGGATAGTTATTCTGAAAAAAAACTTCGTGTGGACATATGCCCTATGGCGAATTGTTTCCAAGATAGAACACGTTTAATATCACTTTTGTACATTTTTCTTTAATAACTGGAAAACCTCATACTCCAACGAGAATGTGTCTCAGTACACAACTAAACTAAATTGAATTTGCTACAAAAAAGGTCCTATTTATTTTTTGTCTAGGACTTACAGTTTACGCGGAGAGATGGCGAGAATATTGAAAATCTCGCGCTATGAGCATGCGCTGTAGCTTAGGTGCTTTTTGTAGGCCAGTTTGAGGCAGTTTCCAGACTTGATAGACCACAAGCGTCCTGTATCAAAATGTTCATCTCAACTTCCTCTTTATTACTGTAGTACGTTATAAACAATGACAGTGAATAATACACAAAATAAGTAGAAATGTACATTAAAAGTGTTCTGTCTCGGAAACCATTCGGAACAGGGCATATATCCACATCAAGTTTTTTGATCAGAATCAGTAATGCTATCACCCATCAAAACACGTACCTTTCCCCCTGACACACACCCTGTAGCTTTCAGTGCGAGCTCTGATTTCCCTTATTTTATTATGATGATCGGTCCTCCCCTATGCAGGTCGGCATCAACAAAATATTTTCGCATTCGGAGGTGAAGTTTGGTGATTGAAATTTCGTGAGAAGATTTCGCAGTAACGAATATCGCCTTTGTTTTAGTAATGTCCACCCCGAATCCCGTATAATGTCAGTGACACTCTCTCCCCTATTTCACGATAATACGAAACGTGCTGCCCTTCTTTGAACTTTCTCGATGTACTCCGTTAATACTATCTGATAAGGATCCCACACCAAACAGCAGTACTCTAAAAATTGATTGACAAGCGTAATGTTGATAGTCTCTTTGGTAGATCTGTTATATTTTCTAAGTGTCCTGCCAATAAAACGCAGTCTCTCGCTTGCCTTCCCCACAACATTTTCTATGTGTTCTTTTCAATTTAAGTTGTTCGTAATTGAAATTCCTAGGTATTTAGTCGAATTTACGGCCTTCAGATTCGACTGATTTATCTTGTAGCCGAAGTTTAACGGATTCCTTTTCCGCTCATGCGATTGAGCTACCACTTTTTATTATTCAGGGTCAACTGTCAATTTTTGCACCATATAGATATCTATTCTAAATTGTTTTGCAATTTGTTTTGATCTATTGATGACTTCACTTGAGGACAAACGACAGCACGATCTGCAAACGACCTAAGACGGCTGCTCAGATTGTCTCCTACATCGTTTATAGAGGTAAGGAACAGGAGAGGGCGTATAATACTACCTTGGGGAACACCAGAAACCTCTTCTGTTTTACTCGATGACTTTCCGTCAGTTGCTACAAACTGTGGCCTCTCTGACAGGAAATCAAGGAATCTACTCATATAACTAAGACGATATTCCATAAGCAGGCAATTTCACTAGAAGTTGTTTGTGTGGTACAGTGTCAAAAGCCTTGTGGAATTCTAGAAATACGAAATCAATTTGACATTCCTTGACAATGGCACTCAACACTTCGTATGCGTAAAGAATTACTTGTTTTTCACAAGAACTATGTTTTCTAAATCCTTGTTGACTGTGTGTCTATAGACCGTTCCCTTTAAGGTAATTCACAAAGTTCGAACACAAAAAAATGGCTCTGAGCACTATGGGACTTAACTTCTGAGGTCATCAGTCCCCTAGACTTAGAACTACTTAAACCTAACTAACCTAACGACATCACACACATCCATGCCCGAGGCAGGATTCGAACCTGCGACCGCAGCGGTCGCGCGGTTCCAGACTGCAGCGCCTAGAACCGTTCGGCCAGTCTGGCCGTCGTTTGAACACAGTATATGTTCCAAAATCCTGCTGCATATCGACGTTAATGATATGGGCCTGTAACTTAGTGGATTGCTCCTACTACCTTTCTTGAATGTTGGCGTGACCTGTGCAAACTTTCCACTCTTTTGGTAACGATCTGTCGTCGAGCGAGCTGTTATGTATAATAGTTAAATATGGAGCTACTGCATCAGCGTACTCTCAAAGGAAGCTAACTGGTATACAGCCTGAACCGTAAGACTTGCTTTTATTACGTGATTTAAGTTGCTTCACTACTCCGAGGTTCGTTACTTCTGCTCGTTCTAGTCACTCCTTTGTATATCAGGCTTAGAGAGTTCCCTGTGCTGAGCAGTGCACATTAGTTTGCACATCTAGACAACAATTTGACGAATCGGGCTTAGAGAGTTCCCTGTGCTGGGCAGTGGACATTAGTTTGCAGATCTAGATAACAACATGACGATACTTAAGACTACGGCGTACAGAGGCACCCGAGATTTGACCAGCGTTCGCCAGAGCGGAGCCAGTAGACGCAAGACGGGACGGTCGGCGTGCCGGTGTTTGCTCAGATTTGGCTACGTCGCCGGAGCCTCAGATCCCCAGGGGAGCTCAGAAAACACGGCTCAGAGGCGGGCCTAATCTGCAGCCGCTGGCCCAAGGCGGCGTTCAGGCCAGCAGAGTGTTTTGCTGCCTCGCTGGCGATCATCGCTCCCTTCTAAAGCGTTGCCCACGTGCCGTACCACTGTTTTTCTTCGGTTTTCCTTATCGCGGGAACTCCAACCTAAATACAACGACGTCAGTCTTGTTTTCTAGTCCACATTCCCACCCTCTCTCGTTCTATCCCTTTAGTCGATTCCGACCCTCTGTGACCCCACAAATTAGGGCATGCCACTTTGTCCCACACACTTTCCATGTTGAAATCCTTTGCTTCTGCTGTGCCATCCATCCATTCAGCTCATCTTTTGTCACCCTCTTCTCGTTGTCCCTTCGATCTTTCCAGATTAGAGAGAATCGTGTCTTCACATTGTTATTGTTGTGGTCTTCAGCTCAAAGACTAGTTTGATGCAGCTCCCCATGATACTGTACCTCTTTATCTCCAAGTAACTACTGCAACCTAAATCCTTCTGAATCTGCTTACTGTATTCATCTCTTGATCTCCTTCTACGATTTTTGTCCCGCACGCTTCCCTCCAGTACTAAGCTGGTGATCCCTTGATGCCTCAGAATGTGTCCTACCATCCGATCCCTTCTTCTAGTCAGGTTGTACCAAAAACTCCTCTTCTCTCAAATTCTGTTCAGTACATCTACCTACATCAAATGGTTCAAATGCCTCCAAACACTATGAGACTTAACAGCTGAGGTCATCAGTCCCTTCGGTTCCGGCCTGTAGCGCCTAGAACCGCTCGGTCACAGCGGCCGGCTACCTACATCTACATCATACTCCACAAGCCATCTAATGGTATGTTGCGGAGGGTACTTTCGGTACCACTATCTGATCCCTTCGACCCTGTTCCACTGGCGAATAGCTCGTGGAAAGAAAAATTGTCGGTAAACCTTAGTATTGGCTCTAATTTCTCGAATTTTCTCCTCGTGGTCAATATGCGAGACGTATGTGGGGGGAAGTAATGTGTTGTCCGAATCCTTCTGAAAAGTGCTGTCCCAAGATTTCAACAGTAAATCCCTCAGTGATACACAACGCCTCTCTGTCTGCAAGTGGAGTTTGTTTAGCATCTCCGTAACGCTCTCTCGCCAGCTAAAGGATCCCGTGACGAAACGCGCCGCTCTTCGTTGGATCTTCTCTATCTCCTCTATCAGTCCTACCGCATAGGGATACCAGATAGACGAGCAATACTCAAGAATCGGGTGAACAAGCGCCTTATAAGCCACTTATTTCGAGGATGAGTTACAGTTCCTTAAGATCCTTCCGATGAATCTGAGTCTGGTGTCTGCTTTTCCTACTATCTGTTTTATGTGGTCACTCCACTTGTCGCTCTGGATAGTTACGCCTAGATATTTTACGGCAGACGCTGTATCCTGCTGTTTGTCATCAATAGTGTAGTGGATTTCTTTTCCTATATATGCGCAATATGTTACATTTATTTACGTTCAGGGTCAACTTGCAAAGCCTGCACCATTCATCAATTCTCTGCAGGTTGTTCTGCAAATTAATAGTATCTTCTGGTGTTGCCACTTCGGTGTAGACAACTGCATTGTCTGCGAATAGCCTTAAAGAGCGTCAGACGCTTTCTGCCAGACCATTTGTATACATTGTAAACAGCAACGGTCCTATCACACTTCCCTGTGGTACTCCGGATATTACCTTAACACCTTTCGATTTAGTTCCGTTAAGAGCGACGTGTTCAGTTCTGTCTGCAAGAAACTCTTGAATCTAATCGCTGGTCTGCTCCGATGCTCCGCAAGCTCATATTTTTTTCATTAAACTGCAATGCGTGATGGGGTCAAATACCATACTCATTAGTTACGTGATCTACACGTCTAATCTTCAGCATTCTTCCGTAGCACCACATTTTAGAAGCTTCTATTCTCTTGTCTAAACTGTTTACCGTCCATGTTTCACTTCCATACATGGCTATACTCCATACAAATACTTTTTAAAAAGACTTCCTGACACTTAAATCTATACTCGATGTTAGTAAATGTCTCTTCTTCAGGAACGCTTTTCTTGCCATTGCTGTCTACATTTTATACTCTCTCTACTTTGGCCATCATCAGTTAATTTGCTTCCCAACTAGCAAAACATTTACTACTTTAAGTTCTCATTTCTTAATCTAATTCCTTCAGCGTCACCTGATTTAATATGACTACATTCCATTATCCTTGTTTTGCTTTTGTTGCTGTTTATCTGATATTCTCCTTTCCAGATGCTATCCATTCCGTTCAACTGCTCTTCCAAGCCATTTGCTATCTCTGACAGAATTACCTCAAAGTTTTTATTTCAATTCCAACTCCAAATTTTTCTTTGGTTTTCTTTATTGCTTGCTCAATGTACAAATGGAATAACATTGAGGATAGGCTACCACCCTTTCTCACCCCCTTCTCAACCACTGTTCTCTTTCGTACCCTTCGACTCTTATGACTGCCATCTGGTTTCTTTACAAATTGTATATAGCCTTTCGCTCCGTGTATTTTGTCCTTGCCACTTTTAGAATTTGAAAGAAATTATTACGGACAACATTGTCAAAAGCTTCCTCTGTCTACAAATGCTGTAAACGTAAGATTGCCTTTCCTTAACCTATGTTCTATGTGAAGTTGTAGGGTCAGTGTCGCCTTGCGTGTTGCTACATTTCTCCGGAATCCCAACTGGCTTCTACCAGTTTCTCCATTCTTCTGTAAAGGATTCGGATTAGTATTTTGCAGCCGTGACTAATTAAACTGATAGTTCGGTAATTTTCACACGTGTCAGCCACTGACGTCTTTGAAATTGGGATTATTATATTCTTTTTAAAGTCCGGCGGTATTTCGTCTGTCTCATACATCTCTCTCAAGGCTATCAGTAGGTCTAACGAAATGTTGTCCACTCCCGGAGTTTTGTTTCGACTTAGGTTTCTCAGAGCTGTGTAAAATTCTTGTCGCAGTATTATATCTCCCATTTCATCTTCATCTACGTCCTCTCCCCTTTCCATAACATAGGCCTCAAGTACGTCTCCCTTGCATAGACCCTCTACATACTCCTTCCAGTTTCCTCCTTTCCCTTCTTTGCTTAGGACTAGTTTGACATCTGAGCTCTTGATATCCATACGGGTGGTTCTCGTTTCTCCAAAGGGCTCTTTAGTTTTCCCGTAGGCAGTATCTATCTTACCCCTAGAGATATATGCTTCTACATCTTTACATTTGTCCTCTCGCCATTCCTGCTTAGCCATTTTCCACTTCCTGTCAACTTCGCATTCCATCTTCACATAGTGTACCCAAAATAGGTCAGTTTTTGTTTCAGTATCATATCTACCAAGGAGCAATCTGGTTTTACTCGCTGTAGGACTGACCTACTCGTTCTCTATACGGTCCACACAACTCTACGGAGTTTACTCCAGCAACACAATTCAAAGGAGTCTATTCTATGCCGTTTCTCCTTTTACTGGTCCAAGTCTCACAAATAAAAAAAACAATAGCCATTGCTATACGGATCTTTCTCGTTAAAGTTATGTCTCTGCTCTTAAAAACATTATCAAGGTTGGACTTTGCCTTTCTACCAAGTGACTATGCTCTCTAGATTTCGTGGCTGCAACTGGAGAGCCAGATAACTGAACATAGAAACTATGTAACTCCATTGTTTCTCCTCGTATAAGCCATGAAGTAAAAGGCGTAGAGGCCATAATTTTCATTTTCTTGACATTAACCATTATTCCAGCCTTTGCACTTTATTCTTACACTTTCACTAGGGGGATCTTAGCTCTTCTTCACTTCCTGCAATCAGTACGGTCTCATCTGCGTGCATAGGGTTATGCGTAGCTGTCCCAGCTATTTTTAATTCCGGTTTCTTCTTCATCCAACCTGGCAATTCCTCAATGTGCTTTGCATAGCGACTGAATAAATAAGGTGAAAATATGGTGCCTTGTGTACTGCTTTTTGAACCTGGACCCATTTAGTTGCTCCATATATGGTCCTTACTGTACCTTCTTGGTCTGAGCGTTGATTCCATATGAGGTAAATGAGGAGCTCTGGTACCCTGATGTTTTTGAGTACTTCCCGTAATTTATTTCGGTCAACACAGCCAAAGGCTTTAGCACAATCAATTAACAGAGATACACATCTTTCTGAATTTCCATCGGTTGCTGGCGATTTTATCTTTGGCCTCTCTTCCTTTGCGAAATCCAGCTTTTTCTTCACGTAGTGCTCTATATATTGGTGAAGCCTATTTTGTAAGATTTTAATTATGATTTTGCTAGCATGTATCATAAGTGCAATTTTTCCGTGATTTGAAAAGTCTTTAGAAATTCCCTTATTTGGAAACGGGCCATTGTTTAGTTCACCATTTTTTCTGACTATTCAATGCAACGCTTTCACTGCATTCTTTACAATGATTCTGGATAATTATTCTGCGATTCACTTCAGCGTCTTTGCACTGTTCATTTATGAAGATGTTCTTGTCTCTTCTAGCTAATTTCCGTTACTCTAGCTGTAATTCGAACATCGTTAATCTATCCGCTTTGATTTTTGTTTTCTTTGGTTTTTCTGCAATTTGCGCTGCCTCAGCTGATAACCATCTGCCGTTTTGCAATTCCTTTTCCTGGGAAAGTGTTTTTCTACTTCCTCCTTGACAGCGAAAGCTACTTCTGTCGACATCGGCTGTGGGTTTTTGTCGTCTTACTCAAATTGCATTAAATCTGTTGTTCACTTTGAAACGTCCCCTTTGAACAATTATATAAGACTGTCCTTAAACAGACACACAATATTTTGTTAGCGCAACGCAATCTGACTTTCAAAATTCCCTACAAAAGAATGGCCCTGACTTACATTAAACTATACCTTTCACAAATCACTTACCTCACAAAAATCTTCGCTGCTCAAGCTACTGCAATACAGCGAGCGCCACTACTGCCAGCTAAATAAAAGATTCAAACTATGGAAGGCACTAACTACTGATAGGGATAGTTAGCAAATGAAAGATATTAATAGAGAACAATCAATGTATTTACCTTGATATCATCATATATAAATATAGCAGTTCATGACAAATTTCAAAACTCCGCCATCTCTCTCCCCACATCCACCACTGCTGGCAGCTCACCTCCAACTGCGCAACGCTACGCGCTGTTCACAGCCAGCTGCCTAACACTACAATGGCGAGTATTACAACAATGCAAAGCAGCCACAGACTGCACACAACACAGCCAGTGATTTTCATATTGAGCGCTACGTAACGTTGCCAATAAGAAAACATAAACAGCCTACTTACATAGAGAAAACATAAACAGCCTACTTACAACTTCTATAGTACAATCAGGAGGTATGCTCTTAAGATCGTATCTGTAAGATGGAATGATTTGTCATCTCTTCTTAGTTACAGCCGGAATTTTGTAATTAAGAGTTCATGATGTGATCCGAAACGTGCTGCAGGTCTTGCCATAGTTGACTGGATAGCACTCATTCGCCTCCGATAGCAAAGTATTATAGCGATTTGAGAATTCTTTGATGTCTTGCATGAAATGGCATGCAGAATATTCCTCACATTGCCCCGCACTGAGAGCTAGTAATTCAATGGAATCAAAAAGCGAAAGGTTAGCATAATTAGAGATGAATAAGCGAATGTAACGTATTGTTTAGATGATTAAACATGAAATGATTGCATTCATTTTAGTACCTCATACTCAAAAATTACACATATCAAGGCTGATTTGACTCGGCGTGGACTCGACTCAGAAGGTGAGGCGACGACGTTGGAATCAAGGATTTACTTCAAACTTTGCACATCTTTAGTAGGCCATAAAACAACATCGTGTGCATGTAGTAAGGCGCACTACTCTAGCAATTCCGAGAAAATACCAAGAGAAGTTTAACGGACGTGCCAGTGCGTAGCTGCTGGATCTCCAAGTTCATGGTGGCCAAGTGATGCCGGCACCGTAGCTCAGCGTGCCCAGTCACAGGGTCTGTAACATGAGACGTCTGTAACATGAGGCGTCCGCCCAGAACAACTGCAACGAACAATAACGAAGAAAATGACATAAATAAAGGAGTGGTTAGCGTTCGAGCTACGTAAGACGAACGTGTATAGGGCAACGGTTCTATTCCTGCTCAAATCTTCATTTTTGTAGTACAAATGTAAATTCTGTGATATTCAAAAAGTTTTCACCTATTCCATTCGTTCTTGGTACATTAGCAACGTCTCCCTGCTACCCCAACTGGTGCCTGGCTCTGTGTCTGTGGCTCAAAGTGTCAAGGAGCAAAGTACTTCCGGGTACCTTATTAGACTGCATGTATAATGGATTTCGCAAATGACAACAGGCGTACATTCTCAAGCAAATTCTGTGTTTCTCCATTTACGTGTCGATAGTGATAAGTACGTTTGTTCTAATAATTAAATTTAATTAAAAGAAGTAAGTACTCAAATAACATAAAATTCACTAAAACTTCGTGCAAACGCACGTGGTTTTCAATTGTATTACCTCTCAAATTCATATAAATTATATAATTTGATTAGTGATGGAAAAAATATAGATTATGAATTAAGTTTGAGCGGGAGCCGAATCGTCGCCTCACACTCATTTGTGTTAAGAAGCTCGAACGCTAACCACTTTTTTTTACATCTCATCTTGTTCGTTATTGGTCGTTGTATTTGTTCCGAGCGGATGTCCTACGACACCTGTTAAAGTTCATCGTTGAGCCATTTATTCAGTTTTTTTCTACACTACTGGCCATTAGAATTGCTACACAAAGATGAAATGCAGATGATAAACGGGTATTCATTGGACAAATATATTATACTAGAACTGACATGTGATTACATTTTCACGCAATTTGGGTGCATAGCTCCTGAGAAATCAGTACCCAGAAAAACCACCTCTGGCCGTAATAACGGCCTTGATACGCCTGGAGATTCAGTCAAACAGAGCGTGGATGGCGTGTACAGGTACAGCTGGCCATGCAGCTTCAACACGATACCACAGTTCATCAAGAGTAGTGACTGGCATACTGTGACGAGCCAGTTGCTCGGCCACCATTGACCAGACGTTTTCAATTGGTGAGAGATCTGGAGAATGTGTTGGCCACGGCAGCAGTCGAACATTTTCTGTATCCAGAAAGGCCCGTACAGGACCTGCAACATGCGGCGGTGCATTATCCTGCTGAAATGTAGGGTTTCGCAGGGATCGAATGAGCGGTAGAGCCACGGGTCGTAACACATCTGAAATGTAACGTCCACTGTTCAAAGTGCCGTCAATGCGAACAAGAGGTGACCGAGACGTGTAACCAACGGCACCCTGTACCATCACGCCGGGCGATACGCCAGAATGGCGATGACGAATACATGCTTCCAATGTGCGTTCACCGCGATGTTGCCAAAACGGATGCGACCATCATTATGATGTAAACAGAACCTGGATTCATCCGCAAAAAATGACGTTTTGCCATTCGTGCACCCAAGTTCGTCGTTGAGTAAACCATCGCAGGCGCTCCTGTCTGTGATGCAGCGTCAAGGGTAACCGCAGTCGTGATCTCCAAGCTGATAGTCGATGCTGTTGCAAACGTCTTCGAACTGTTCGTGCAGATGGTTGTTGTCTTGCGAAAGTCCCCATCTGTTGAATCAGGGATCGAGACGTGGCTGCACGATCCATTACAAGCATGCGGATGAGATGCCTGTCATCTCGACTGCTAGTGATATGAGTCCGTTGGGATCCAGCACGGCGTTCCGTATTACCCTCCTGAACCCACCGATTCCATATTCTGCTAACAGTCATTGGATCTCGACCAACGCGAGCAGCAATGCCGCGATACGATAAACCGCAATCGCGATAGGCTACAATCCGACTTTTATCAAAGTCGGAAACGTGATGGTACGCATTTCTCCTCCTTACACGAGGCATCACAACAACGTTTGACCAGGCAACGCCGGTCAACTGCTGTTTGCGTACGAGAAATCGGTTGGAAACTTTCCTCATGTCAGCACGTGGTAGGTGTCGCCACCGGCGCCAACCTTTTGTGAATGCTCTGAAAAGCTAATCATTTGTATAGCACAGCATCTTGTTCCTGTCGGTTAAATTTCGCGTCTGTAGCACGTCATCTTCGTGGTGTAGCAATTTTAATCGACAGTAGTGTACTACAGGTACCCCTTCGACCGAGCACTCTGAGCTACCGTGCCCGCAACCACTGGACTACCAAGAACTCGGAGGTCCAGCACGTAGATACGCACAGATAAATCCGTTAAATAATAGACTTCTCTTGCGTTTTCTAGGAATTGCCAGAGTAGTGCACCTTACTACTTGACATTATATTGTTTTAATTGCCTGCTAAAGGTGCACAAAGTTTGAAGTAAATCTGTGATCCCACGTCGTGGTCACCCCTTGTCAGTTATTAAGGGGAAGGAAGGAGGTATGAATCTTCCCACCATTCTTCACAGTCGTTTGCCGTGTGGTGACGACGCTGGGCCGCTACGGCGCGGCGCGTCGTCAAGTTGCGGTGGGCGAACCGCGGCTTTACGGCGAGGCCCAGTGTAGTCTCCGCGTCGACTGCTCGCCGTGTGTTGTGTGGTCGAAGCTGCGATATCACGGTGTCGGGAGGCGGATGAAGGTGACAGGTAGCAGCTGCCCCTTGTCCTCCTGCTTCCTCGCTGTCTCACCGACTCCTCCTTCCCTTCTCATCGCTCTACAAGTTCACCGACTCGTCCAATTTTTCCTCCTCTCGATGTTGTCATTGGCTGAACAAATCTGCATTTCCGTTTCATGACGACACCTCCCACTGCAGGATGGAAATTTGCTATCTTGTGTGAGCTGGTGTGTGACTTCTCCCTCATGCCTCCACTCTCAAGGCCGCTTCCAGCATTGTCCACGTACTTGTTACGACTTTTTTCTGCATTTCTAGCAAGGGAAACTCCCTGTCGCACCCCCCCTCAGATTTAGTGGTAAGATGGCCCAGAGGATACCCGTCAAAAACTGGACGCAGCACAAGCATGAAAACAGGAAAAGCATGTACTGAATGAAAACTGAAGCAAAATAGAAACATTGAACATGCCAAGCTCAAAGCGTGCCAAATCCAGCTCATTATAGAAACTGCGACGTCGTGGTTCTGTGGTCACGTTGTCGAACTAGAAAATAGGAGATCCTTCTGTACTCTTAGCAGTTGTCATACTATATATTGCTTACAGAACATGCGTCATGTGGTATGATGATACACTAAAGAGCCAAAGAAACTGGTACACCTGCCTAATATCGCGTAGGTCCCCGCGCGCACGTAAAAGTGCCGCAACACTCCGTTACATGGTCTCCACTAATGTCTGAAGTAGTGCTGGAGGGAACTGACACCACGAATCCTGCAGCGCTCTCCACAAACCCGTAAGAGTACGAGCGGGTGGAGATCTTTACTGAACAGCACGTTACACGGCATCTCAGATAAGCTCAATAATGTTCATACCTGGGGAGTTTGGTACCCAGCGGAAGTGTTTAAACTCAAAAGAGTGTTCCTGGAGCCACTCTGTAGCAATTCCGGACGTGTGGGGTATCGCATTGTCCTGCTTGAATTGATCATCGTAATGCACAATGGACATGAATGGATGCAGGTGATCAGCCAGGTTGCTTACGTACGTGTCACCTGAGAGGTATCTAGACGTATCAGGGGTCCCATATTGTTCCAAATGCACTCGCCCCACACCATTACAGAGCCTCCATCAGCCTCATCAATGCCTTGCTGACATACAGGGTCCATGGATTCATGACGTTCTCTCCATACCGTACATCTCAATCCGCTCGATACAACTTGAAACGAGATTCTTCCGACCAGGCAACATGTTTCCAGATATCAACAGTCCCATGTCCGTTGTTGACCTGTTCCAGTCGAGGCGTAGAGCTTTGTGTCGTGCAGTCATCAAGGGTAAACGAGTGGGTCTTCGGCTCCGAAAGCCCATATCAATGGTGTTTCGTTGAATGGGTCGCACGCTGACACTTGTTGATGGCCCAGAATTGAAATCTGCAGCAGTTAGCAGAATGACTGCACTTCTGTCACGTTGAACGATTCTCTTCAGTCGTCGTTGGTCCCGTCCTTGCAGGATCCATTTCCGGCGGCAAAGATGTAGGAGATTTGACGTTTACTGGGTTCTTGATATTCACGGTACACTAGTGAAATGGTCGTAAGGGGAAAACCCCCAACTTCATCGATACCCCGGAAATGCTGTGTCCTATCGCTCGTGCGCCGTTTATAACATCACTTTCAAAGTCATTAAAATCTTGATAACCTGCCATTGTAACAGAACTAACCAATCTAACAACTGCGCCAGACACTTTTTGTCTTATATAGGCGTTCTACCTTAAAGGAATTCAAGAGTCACAGCTTCTAAAACGGAACGCTAGAGTCACAACACGTGGCACTTGTGTACTTCTTTTTTTACAGTTCAACACACTTTCTTGCTGTTCCAAAGGGCTGTTACTGCACAACACACAGAGACTTGAATACAGTGATCAGACACGTTAATGACCGGACGGACAGTTCATAATTTTGTGAGGAAAGAAAAATGGGGTGCCATTGAGAATCGAACACGGATTTCTCCCTTCGGAGTCCGCAACCATGACCACACACACACACACGAAGATTCGCTCGATGTTGCACAAGTTGAGGTCGGATCGTTCACTGTTTCTATTTTGCTTCTTTTTTTTACAGTTCAACACACTTTCTTCCTGTTTTTATGGTTGATCTGTGTTCGATTTTTGACTGGGCCTTATCACTAAATCTGACTGGGCTACGGTGCGGAGTTTCCCTTGTAAGTTGCTGTGAAAGCAGAAACACAAAACTTCTTTGCAACGGCCATCTCTGAAGGAGGCCTGGATAGTCTCATGTTGGTGCATCATCTAAGAATCTGCTGGCGTTCGTGATGTATAAGCAACTTCCGTACTGTCCAGAAAATATTTTTTTACTTTTTATTTTACTTTTTTTAAGCAGGCTGACGTCTTCTGCAGTTCTTTAGTTCCCTGTGTGAATTCTTGGCGGTTGTGTCTATGCTTTCATCCCAGCGCATGTGGGACACGTTCTCGCTTTTTTTGAGGCAGGTGAAAATGGCTGCTGCCAGCTGAAAGATTCACACACCTCCGCTTATGCATTCTTGACGCTTTTGTGTCTATGCTTTTTCTAAGTCCCTACAGGGGTCCTCAGTTATCTGCATGTGTTCTTACCGTCCTCCAGGTTTTTCACAACGTGTCCATTCTTAAGCGAGTCGAGGACACTCACCAGCCTACCTCCTGCATGTCAGCATGATTCCCGACATCCCCTCGTCCCGGACTACCGGCGCTGTGAGTCAACGAAAGTGATTCCCGCCACAGGTCTCACAGTATGTAATCAATTCGACTCCGGTATTGGCCTTCAGGCGAAGCCCAGGTGTACAGTTGTCGTTTATGTAGCTGGAACAATGTGTTAGTAATAACCAGCGAATTATCTTGTCAGAATTCTAGGAGCCTCTGTCCTGTTTCATTTGTTGTACCAAGACTGAACTTTCCCATCACATCTTTTACAGTTTGATTTCCTACTTAGGTGTTCCAATCTCTGACTGTGAAGACGACATCTTTTTTTGGCAGCGTCAGTAGTATTTCTTCCAAATCGGTATAGAAATGGCCAATAATGTCCTCATCAGCATCAATGGCTGGCACATAAACTTCAATGGCTGTGATTTTAAGAGGTTGCCTTTAAGTCTTATGAATATCGTCCTATCTTTTTTTGTAATTGCACACCATTACAGGTTTTCTTCCTGTTATGAACTACGAAGCTACTCCATTACTTTTGTTTTTCTCTTGTCTAGAACAGTATGCTGCATAGCCATCAGAAGCAATTTCTCCCATGTCAGACAATCTCATTTCACTCACACCCAATATGTCAGCGCCAACTGTCTCCATTTCTCTATTTAGTACGTCCAGTTTTCCTTGACAGATGTATCTTACACTGCATCTTCCTAAACAATATTTCTCCTCGCAGCAGCTTACTCTTCGTGAAGCATCTCTCAACCTGATACGCCTCCCGGGAGAATGTAATGTGGAACTTAAAGCTCGAGAACTTTGTAAGTTGAGTAATGTCTTCGGGTTTTCTAGGGATAATTTCAGTGGTAGTTTCCAGTGTCCTTCCACAGCCCTCCAAAGTTATTCAGGTCACCAGTTTAGTTTCATCTGAGGTTTTTTACCCAACCTTCAACTGAGTCGCTCGGTTTAACAGGGGCACCATGTGAAGGCAGGAAGTTGGAGAATTGAGGTGACGAAGGCTCAGAGAACTATCTTCCTCGGTTCTTTGAACCGGCATATCACCCCCAATACTCCCAGAGTTTCAAGGTGTTCGCAGAGTCTCCCTGGTCATTTCCTAGGACCACATACCCATTACAGATTCGTAATAAGAACTTCACGCAGTTGTTGGAGGATTTAAGAAGTTCTATCTTGAGTGTCCATGGGTGTTCTACAGGGTGCTTCAATCTGATACAAAACTCTTGTAATGAAAAAGTGCTCGTAAATTTTTAAGGTATCCTTTTTAGAGCACATGTTTACTGGACATTTTTTTTTTGTTTTGGTCCATACTACCACTTCCTAGAATATGGAAAGCAAAGAGCTAGCAGTAGAAGAGATTTGTTTCACAGTATACAAGATCAAGAATTGCTCGAAGCTCATAAGATACGCGTTTTAGAACCCGTGTTTATTTGACTTTTTTGTTTCGAATTTTCATTCCTGTCGTATCCATGAATATTTACCATAACTTCTGAAACCCCTTGTATCATCCAGTACAATTAGTCGACTGTAGCCTACCATAACGTTTTTTTTTTTAATTCTACCATGATTTTACATTGTAAGCGAGCAAGTGTGATTTACGGAGCCGCAGCTGCAACGTGCCTTTGTGATTTACGCTAATCAAAAACGCTTTATTAGACCGGTCGATTTCTCCCATACTCCCTTGCCATATATCATAAAGAAGACATTGTTTTAAAACATGCACAATGATTATGCGACAGTAGAAGGCAAGAAATGAAACGTAAGAAATGAAAATATCTGGCTCGCTGACCTAGATAAGTCACAATTTTCAAGAGGATTCACGTTCGTTGTCCGTCTGTTTGTCCGAATGTTAAGATCCCTTTTCCTCGGGAATAGACAGTGGCACCAAGTTGAAATTTGTGCAAAATACACTCTAAAGCCCCTTTTACATAATCGACTTTCTTGTTTGAATTGATTACTCGAGACAGGTGCGTCTGCTCCAGAGCCCGTGGTGTTTTACTCTCTTACTGAGTCCCGTTTCCGTTTAGACCTCAGCGCCAAAATTACCGGAGTCGTGAGAGCCATCTCTTGTCTGAATGGTGAAAGTGAGGCTATGAGGGACTACCCATTTTACGGAATATTCGAAATGTAGTAGGAAAATGTAGGAACATGGCATGACAATAGAATTTATTAACAACAAAACCGGAATTCATAGTGGAAGTTCTTGTCAAAGGGCGTACTGAAAATTGTTCATACTCCTGAGAACTGAAAGAATAGTGTTATTGCAGCATTTCGGAATATATACATTTACTTTCTCGAGAAAGTGTATGCTTTCAAACACTTCGGGCAATATGTACAACGCAGTAAATAGTGCCTTTCTGCTTTACCCCTTATATCTTGTTCTCTTGTTAGGTGGCAAATAACGACGATAAATTTTCACTGTTGAAATAATTTTCATTAAAACGTGTTTATCTGTTCACGTTCTGATTTATGGATAGCCTTGTCTTTTTTCTCTGTAAAACGTAAATACTTTTTGATTTCAGATAAGTCGTCTCTTCTGTAGGAGGACACTAATACAAAAGATACCAGGACCCTGAGTAACTTTTCAGTCTTCCACAAAATCAAAGCAAACAACACAGTAAAGATCAAGAAGACGCGAGAGCACAAAACCTATTTCTTTAATAGGAAAGAGCTCGACCACTATAGGTTATAACTTCCGATGTTAGCAGACTCCTCCGTAGTGCCTTGTCTTTATGCGTGCCCAGCGTGCAGCATACTCGGAAGTTTAGAACTCCACTATCGGCACAATCTTTTTTCCACCGTGTACAAACTCTAGGGCTGATCAATGAGAGGGTACGGAATAAAAAAGGTCCAACGAGCGTATGTCCGGAAACGTATGGTTTCCATGCTAGAGACAATTTATTCATTGTTACAGAGACTGCGGTCTAACACGCTAGTATGCATGGTTTCCTTCCAAAGGGGGCACTGTTCCCCATGCGTCAAGCCCTAGCGTTCTCTACTGCCACAATAATTTTTAATGTTGCGTCCGCTAAACTTATCTCGCTGACTCACCTTGCAGTGTATGTGATACAGCGTTGTACACAATGGTTCCGTATTCGAATCGAGAGTTTTCCGACACGGAAAGGCATATGGCAACGGGCTGCGCGCAGCTATGTTTTATCAGGAGACCTATCTCTGCCGAGAACAACCACAGCATTCAACGTTTCCAACAGTGTTTCGCCTTTTGTCTGAGACAGGATCCTTTCAGGAAGCAGGAAATCACAAAGGGCGTACCCGAAATGTTCAGACACCAGACTTCGAGAAAAATGTGGAAGGCGACTGCCGTGTCAGTTCCGGGCAGTTGGCCCGCCAGTACAGGGTAAGCCAGACGACCGTGTGGAATATTATCCATGAATATTGTCACTATCCTTACGGCTATAGCGCGTCCGGGGCTTACTAGCGCAGACTTTTCACGTTTGGAGTTGTTTTGTCACTGGTTTCTTCACCAGAAAACCACGATTCTAGGATTTTTGCCGTTCATCCTATTCACAGATGAGGCCATCTTTACGCGTAGTGGTATCTTCAATTCTGGTAACATTCATCTGTGTGGCAGTACGCAGAACTGACAGCAAATCATCAGCATCGGTGCAGCCGGAATTTGTGGGTCGTGATAATCGGCGACCGTATTTTGGGACCAGTCTTTCTTCCACGTCGCCTAACAGCCGGAAGTATCGGCGTTTCTTGTGGGTAACTTTGGCTCAGCTCCTGGAGGAAGTGCCATTGAAGATTCGAAGGGTTATGTCGCTGCTACATAAGGCGCTCCGGCCTACTTCGCCGTTAACGTGTGGACGCATCTCAATCATGTATTCCCTAGTCGATGGACCGAACGAGGGGTCCATTTGCATGGCCTGCTCGTTCACCGGTGCTCAATCCGTGCGATTTCTGGTTAGGAGGCCATGTAAAATGTATCATGTATGCAGAGCCCATTCCAGATGTGGAGACATTGAAACAACGTATTCACGCTACCTTTGGCATGTTCGGATGCAACCTGGCTGATGTGAACATGTGAGACAGAACGTGCTACGGCAAGCGGTGAAGCACTTGTAAACCATTTTCAACACATACTGTAAATGTTGCTGCATAGTACAGCACGTATTAGGCCTAAGTCTCTGTAACGATTTTTGATTGACTAAATGGCCTCAGGCATGGAACCACGCATTTCCGTACGTAAGTTCCGTATCCTCTCATCGATCTACATCTACATCTACATTGATACTCCGCAAGCCACCCAACGGTGTGTGGCGGAGGGCACTTTACGTGCCACTGTCATTACCTCCCTTTCCTGTTCCAGTCGCGTATGGTTCGCGGGAAGAACGACTGTCTGAAAGCCTCCGTGCGCTCTCTAATCTCTCTAATTTTACATTCGTGATCTCCTCGGGAGGTATAAGTAGGGGGAAGCAATATATTCGATACCTCATCCAAAAACGCACCCTCTCGAAACCTGGCGAGCAAGCTACACCGCGATGCAGAGCGCCTCTCTTGCAGAGTCTGCCACTTGAGTTTATTAAACATCTCCGTAACGCTATCACGGTTACCAAATAACCCTGTGACGAAACGCGCAGCTCTTCTTTGGATCTTCTCTATCTCCTCGGTCAGACCGATCTGGTACGGATCCCACACTGATGAGCAATACTCAAGTATAGGTCGAACGAGTGTTTTGTAAGCCACCTCCTTTGTTGATGGACTACATTTTCTAAGCACTCTCCCAATGAATCTCAACCTGGTACCCGCCTTACCAACAATTAATTTTATATGATCATTCCACTTCAAATCGTTCCGCACGCATACTCCCAGATATTTTACAGTAGTAACTGATACCAGTGTTTGTTCCGCTATCATATAATCATACAATAAAGGATCCTTCTTTCTATGTATTCGCAATACATTACATTTGTCTATGTTAAGGGTCAGTTGCCACTCCCTGCACCAAGTGCCTATCCGCTGTAGATCTGCCTGCATTTCGCTACAATTTTCTAATGCTGCAACTTCTCTGTATACTACAGCATCATCCGCGAAAAGCCGCATGGAACTTCCAACACTATCTACTAAGTCATTTATATATATATTGTGAAAAGCAATGGTCCCATAACACTCCCCTGTGGCACGCCAGAGGTTACTTTAACGTCTGTAGACGTCTCTCCATTGATGACAACATGCTGTGTTCTGTTTGCTAAAAACTCTTCAATCCAGCCACACAGCTGGTCTGATATTCCGTAGGCTCTTACTTTGTTTATCAGGCGACAGTGCGGAACTGTATCGAACGCCTTCCGGAAGTCAAGAAAAATAGCATCTGCCTGGGAGCCTGTATCTAATATTTTCTGGGTCTCATGAACAAATAAGGCGAGTTGGGTCTCACACGATCGCTGTTTCCGGAATCCATGTTGATTCCTACATAGTAGATTCTGGGTTTCCAGAAATGACATGATACGCGAGCAAAAAATATGTTCTAAAATTCTACAACAGATCGACGTCAGAGATATAGGTCTATAGTTTTGCGCATCTGCTCGACGACCCTTCTTGAAGACTGGGACTATCTGTGCTCTTTTCCAATCATTTGGAACCCTCCGTTCCTCTAGAGACTTGCGGTACACGGCTGTTAGAAGGGGGGCAAGTTCTTTCGCGTACTCTGTGTAGAATCGAATTGGTATCCCGTCAGGTCCAGTGGACTTTCCTCTATTGAGTGATTCCAGTTGCTTTTCTATTCCTTGGACACTTATTTCGATGTCAGCCATTTTTTCGTTTGTGCGAGGATTTAGAGAAGGAACTGCAGTGCGGTCTTCCTCTGTGAAACAGCTTTGGAAAAAGGTGTTTAGTATTTCAGCTTTACGCGTGTCATCCTCTGTTTCAATGCCATCATCATCCCGGAGTGTCTGGATATGCTGTTTCGAGCCACTTACTGATTTAACGTAAGACCAGAACTTCCTAGGATTTTCTGTCAAGTCGGTACATAGAATTTCACTTTCGAATTCAATGAACGCTTCACGCATAGCCCTCCTCACGCTAACTTTGACATCGTTTAGCTTCTGTTTGTCTGAGAGGTTTTGGCTGCGTTTAAACTTGGAGTGGAGCTCTCTTTTCTTTCGCAGTAGTTTCCTAACTTTGTTGTTGTACCACGGTGGGTTTTTCTCGTCCCTCACAGTTTTACTCGGCACGTACCTGTCTAAAACGCATTTTACGATTGCATTGAACTTTTTCCATAAACACTCAACACTGTCAGTGTCGGAACAGAAATTTTCGTTTTGATCTGTTAGGTAGTCTGAAATCTGCCTTCTATTACTCTTGCTAAACAGATAAACCTTCCTCCCTTTTTTTATATTCCTAATAACTTCCATATTCAGGGATGCTGCAACGGCCTTATGATCACTGATTCCCTGTTCTGTACATACAGAGTCGAAAAGTTCGGGTCTGTTTGTTATCAGTAGGTCCAAGATGTTATCTCCACGAGTCGGTTCTCTGTTTAATTGCTCGAGGTAATTTTCGGATAGTGCACTCAGTATAATGTCACTCGATGCTCTGTCCCTACCACCCGTCCTAAACATCTGAGTGTCCCAGTCTATATCTGGTAAATTGAAATCTCCACCTAAGACTATAACATGCTGAGAAAATTTATGTGAAATGTATTCCAAATTTTCTCTCAGTTGTTCTGCCACTAATGCTGCTGAGTCGGGAGGTCGGTAAAAGGAGCCAATCATCAACCTAGTTCGGTTGTTTAGTGTAACCTCCACCCATAATAATTCACAGGAACTATCCACTTCTACTTCACTACAGGATAAACTACTACTAACAGCGACGAACACTCCACCACCGGTTGCATGCAATCTATCCTTTCTAAACACCGTCTGTAACTTTGTAAAAATTTCGGCAGAATTTATCTCTGGCTTAAGCCAGCTTTCTGTACCTATAACGATTTCAGCTTCGGTGCTTTCTATCAGCGCTTGAAGTTCCGGTACTTTACTAATGCAGCTTCGACAGTTGACAATTACAATACCGATTGCTGCTTGGTCCCCGCATGTCCTGACTTTGCCCCGCACCCGTTGAGGCTGTTGCCCTTTCTGTACTTGCCCAAGGCCATCTAACCTAAAAACCCGCCCAGCCCACGCCACACAACCCCTGCTACCCGTGTAGCCGCTTGTTGCGTGTAGTGGACTCCTGACCTATCCAGCGGAACCCGAAACCCCACCACCCTATGGCGCAAGTCGAGGAATCTGCAGCCCACACGGTCGCAGAACCGTCTCAGCCTCTGATTCAGACCCTCCACTCGGCTCTGTACCAAAGGTCCGCAGTCAGTCCTGTCGACGATGCTGCAGATGGTGAGCTCTGCTTTCATCCCGCTAGCGAGACTGGCAATCTTCACCAAATCAGATAGCCGCCGGAAGCCAGAGAGGATTTCCTCGGATCCATAGCGACACACATCATTGGTGCCGACATGAGCGACCACCTGCAGATGGGTGCACCCTGTACCCTTCATGGCATCCGGAAGGACCCTTTCCACATCTGGAATGACTCCCCAGGTATGCACACGGAGTGCACATTGGTTTTCTTCCCCTCTCTTGCTGCCATTTCCCTAAGGGGCACCATTACGCGCCTGACGTTGGAGCTCCCAACTACCAGTAAGCCCACCCTCTGCAACTGCCCGGATCTTGCAGACTGAGGGGCAACCTCTGGAACAGGACAAGCAGCCATGTCAGGCCGAAGATCAGTATCATCCTGAGACAGAGCCTGAAACCGGTTCGTCAGACAAACTGGAGAGGCTTTCCGTTCAGCCCTCCGGAATGTCTTTCGCCCCCTGCCACACCTTGAAACGACCTCCCACTCTACCACAGGTGAGGGATCAGCCTCAATGCGGGCAGTATCCCGGGCAACCACAGTCGTAGTCCGATCAGGGGATGCGTAGGACGAGCTGGCCGTCCCCGACAAACCCCCATCCGGACCCCCACAGTGATGCCCATTGGCAACAGCCTCTAGCTGTGTGACCGAAGCCAACACTGCCTGAAGCTGGGAGCGAAGGGATGCTAACTCAGCCTGCAACCGAACACAGCAGTTGCAGTCCCTATCCATACTAAAAACTGTTTTGCAAAGAACGTCTGAACTAATCTACAGAGAGCGCAAACAAATCGATAAAATTTAAACGGTTATTAAAATACAAGATTGCCTAGTAAATGCAGTAATGCTGCTACTTGCGCACTGCTGACACTGCTCGGCGGCGGAAGGAGACTAAGCGAAATTACACTATTCAGGTACTAAAACGCGATGCTACACTCTCAAATACTATAATACGCCCGAAATTTATGAATTAAACAATGCAAGTACCAAAAACACGCAAAGAAATTAAGAATTAAACTATGTAACAAACGAGTGAGCTAGGAGTATACGACTTGCTGCTCAGCTGCTTATCCAACGGCGGCAGGGAGCACACTGACTGTGACCAACCGACACTGGCCGTTCAAAACAAAAACAGTAGACAAACGACTACTCGAATTTACGCTATTCAGGTACTAAAACGCGATGCTACAACTCTCAAATACTATAATACGCCCGAAATTTATGAATTAAACCATGCAAGTACCCTAGAGTTTTACACGGTGGAAAAAAATCACCCTGAATAGATCACTGACGTCACAGACGTACTCGTATCGTGGTTGGTCGCTAATTGAAACGAAGGCACTAAAGGCGCACGCACTTCGAGTAGTAGAGTTTGACCAGGAAGTCGTTTGTGTAAAACGAGCTTTCGACAAGGAAACGACACGCCACGAACGAATTTTCAGAATGGGACGGAAATCGGTAAATGTGAAGTACATGAACAGGCAAACAAATCATTACAATTTTAGAAAAATTGTATGATGTATTCAAGAGAAAGATCTTCACTAACTGAGAAAATCAATAACACGTTGGTCCGTCTCTGGCCCTTATGCAAACAGCTATTTGTCTCGCCACTGACTGATTTGTCGGATATCTTGCTGTGGGACGTCGCGCCATATTCTGTCCAACTGCCGCGTCAAATCGTCAAAATCCTGAGGTGGTTGGAGGACCCTGCCCATAATGGTCCAAACGCTCTCAGCTTACAATCGAAAGCAAAACAGCCCTTGATCAATATTTTTAACAAATTAACCTGGTTTCAACAGTGCTAGGAATGTCTTCTTCAGAATTTAAAACAAAGAATGGTCTATATTCTATAACATGATATGCAAGCGTATCATAGGCCATAAGTATGATCATTCCGTACTTATACCCTATTATACGTTTTTAGTCATTATTCTGTGACCATGTTATAGAATATAGACCATTCTTTGTTTTAAATTCTGAAGAAGACACTCCTAGCAGTGTTGAAACCAGGTTAATTTGATAAAAATGGTGACCGAGGGCTGTTTTTCTTACAATTGTAACTATTCACGGTCTCTGAACGTGCAGCCATGTACAAAATTTTGCTCTCAGCTTAGGAGAGGTCAGACTACCTTGCTGGCCTAGGTACATTTTGGCAAGCACGAAGACAAGCATTAGAAACCATCGCCGTATGTGAGCGGCCATTATCTTACTGAAATGTAAGAGCAGCATGGCTTCACACAACACAAAGTTTGCATTTTGTACTTTATGAATGTTGTATGAGTGCCGCTCTCTTCACACGACACAGGTAAAAACGACAGTCGTTCCATACCTTTTTCAGTAAATCCCTGTGAATGTCTCACACTAGCGTTGATGAGTTTTCTGAGCCGTTCCAGCGTTCTCGGCAGTGAAGAAAAAAGTCGTAAGGTGTTCGGTCAGACGACCTGGGGCGGCCAGGGGAGAACAGCCACATCACCGTCACCATTACGACCAATCTAACGATGCGCAAGTTCATCGTTTAAGCAGCGACGAAGATAGATGCTACAATGAGGGGTTCTCGTCTTTTTGGATGATGAAATTCTCGGAATCAGGTAAGAGGTACCCAAATGCAGTTTTCTCACAGTAGAAAAACGGCCCGTACATTTTCGTCTGTGACACTGCACGGAAAAATTTAACCTTAGACAAATCTTGTTAACGCGTCAAGATGTTCAGTGTTTAGATACTGTCTCTCTGTGGCGGGTAACCTTTCCAGCTGAATGTAAGGGATACTGTCTCACTGTGGCGGGTAACCTTTCCAGCTGTATGTAAGGTGGCTTCGCCGCTGAATATCAGCTTGGAGGCGAAATGTTCATCCTCAAGTACTTCCTACATTGTAATACAAAATTTTAGTAATCGGCCATAATCTCGTGGTTTTAATTGTTGCACGAGCAGCAGACGGTGTGATTTGAAATGTAACCGCCGTCGCAAAACCTTGCGCACAGTTTGCTGCAGTTCGCAGCTTGCGCAGACCTTTGATGTTTTAGGGCTGCGTACGAAAGTTTCCATCAGCCTCTCCTCGGTTGCATCTGGCATAATGTGCGGCTGGTGCTTGTAGACAACCAGTGTTATATATTTCTGACACTGTCAGTATGGGGGCCATCTGCAATGCATGAAAACTGAAGAAAACCTCAAAAGCCAAGAGCATTGAAAAATCATTTTATCGGATGACCCATTTTGACAGAGTTATGCTGTTATCATGCTTTAAAATATTACAGCATAACATCCGATGATTGCAGTATGGTTCTGTCGAAACCGGTCACCCAGTAAAATGCTTTTTAGTGATCTTGACTAGTGAAGTTTTCTTCAGGTACCATACAACCAATTTCCATAAATTGTCGTTACCAACGCACAACGCTCTGTTTATATGTGCGGTTCTTCTTCATATTTCATTCCGAATGCGCACTGCACTGCCGTAACATATACACATCTCCACATTCCAACACACAAAAACTCTTTTCTAGCTTTATGGTCAGATTTACAATGCAGCCCAAGCGTAACGCCAACTGATGGGCGCAATGCACACTCGCTACCTTGGCAATTAGCACCGTTGTACATGCAATACTTTAGAAAAAATGCAACTTTGAAAACGAATGAATCATTTCTAATAGCTCTGTACTTGCGTAATTTTCATAATATCACTGACGTTTAAAAAATATACTACACACAGCAAAAAAACTTTTGCATCACCTCGGTTCCGAGAGTTCCGGAACCTGTACAGAAAATTGGAGTAGAGATCAACATAAATATCATTTCCACCCTTTTTATTGGTCATTGAAACCACACATTGCATGCTGTACCAAAATTTAGAGAGACCTTCCGCGGTAGTGGTTGAACCCTTAATACCGAGAACCACATCCTCTTGCATTGATGCATGCCTGTATTTGTAGTGGCATACGATCCACAAGTTCAAGGCACTGTTGGTCCAGATTGTCCCACACCTCAACGGTCATTCGGCGTAGATCCATCAGAGTGGTTCGTGGGTCACATTGTGGATGGTCTCCCCAACCGCTGCAAATCGTGGAGCTCTGCCGAGCCGCCTTCTGATGACCTCACCCTCCGTGCTCAGCGACTAACTGTACTTCTGTCGACAGCAGATGCTCCATAGACATTGCACAAGCGTTTGTGAACATTCCCCACACTTTCTTTCTCTGCAGTGAGAAATTCAATGGCGGCATATTGCTTGTAACGTACATCACCTACAGACGCGATTTTGAAACCGTCCTGCAGCTACGCTATCAGTCGGAAGTGACGGAAACTTGACGCGCTCACTAAATACATAAAACATACGTAACGTTTCGCATTCGTAGCATTATTTCGGCTGAGAAAAAAATGCGGTGCATTACTTTCTGGGCATCCCTCGTAAATTCAGTTGTGGCGTTAATGGAAGAGCAAAGTACGTTTCTTGATTCAAACTTGGCTGTTATCATTAAATTAACCTTATTGTTTAACGAAAAGTTACAGATGCGATAGCGACATATACTTTTCATGAGACAGCAATCAAAAACAGGGGAGAGAGTCCGAGAAGGATCACAGCTCCTGCTTATATACAGGCGACACGAATTATTGTGACTGCCTAAAACTTGCTTTACAGAGTGTCTCATAACATTTTTCGATAGATAAACGTTTCTGTGGAACATTCTTTACACGAACAGTATAAAAAAATACATTTTTATTTTAAATTATGACCTTTTCTCCTTACTTGCAGATTTATTTACGCAGAGAACATCTAATCTTAATGTCTTTTGCCATTAATTAAACGTTTGAGGGGTATTTTATGAATTATCCAGAAAGCAACATTTTATTTTGTTAAATCCTTAACGTAAGATTAGACCTTTTAATGAGCGCATTATGACAGCATTTTAAATTTAAAAAAAAATTTTTTTCGCCGTCGGCTTAGCATCGATGTAATTCATTGCAATGACGTGCCTAAGATTTTGTCAGTCTACGGACACAAAATTTGATGCACAGTACGTACTCGTTCAACCAGCTTCCTGACTAGGTTTACTTTTTTTTCCTGGCCACTTGCTGATAAAAAAATCAGTTCTCAAACAAAATGACTCGACACGCAGACATATTTCTGCTACCGCATTGTGCCTCTCTAAACCATCTGGACGCCATGGCATGCGTGCAAAGCCGTTACCTGCTGGCGGTAAACAGGCCTTCGGTTGTATTTCGAGCGCGAATGCGGGAACGTTTGTTGCGTGACGAATAGTGCCGGTGGCTACCAGCGCGGCACGGCGGCTCTTTTGTATCTCGCTTTGTGTGTGTGTGTGTGTGTGTGTGTGTGTGTGTGTGTGACGCGGCCGCAGGCGCCTGCAGGAGCGCCGCATCGCACCGCCCCGCCACTGCGCGGCTCTGCAGGTTCACCACAGCGCATAACGCGCTGTTCGCGTGACGCCGCGCCCCTTGTTCGTAGGCAGCCCTCACGGCAGCTCTCGTTACCCCGACTCACAAATGTCATCGGCTGCGAACACGGCGCCGCCAACTATCTGTCCAACTGCGATGGGTCACGTACGAGGCCCTTTGAATAATTAAACAGGCGAACGCTTACAGCGAAGGCAACGTCTAATGCAGGACAGTTACGCTTTGTCAAGTGTTAGTTGGCAATCTCGGGAAGATTGCTACCCATTTTTTAAAATTAATATTTATCTAAATGTAACAACTGAGGTCTTAGCAAGGGCACTTCACGGGGAGGCCATTTTCGAATGATTCATAAAAAACTGTTAAGTAGAAGACATAAATTACTTTTTTTCTTTCAATCATCAGTCTCTTGACTGGTTTGATGCAGCCCGCCACGAATTCCTCTCCTGTGCCAACTTCTTCATCTCAGAGTAGCACTTGAAACCTACGTCCTCAATTATTTGCTCGATGTATTCCAATATCTGTCTTCCTCTACAGTTTTTGCCCTCTACAGCTCCCTCCACTACCATCGAAGGCACTCCCTAACGTCTTAACGGATGTCCTATTATCCAGTCCCTTCTCCTTGTCACTGTTTACTACATTTCCTTCCTCTCCGATTCTGCAAGGAACCTCCTCATTCCTCACCTTATCGGTCCACATAATTTTCAACACTCTTCGGTAGCGCCACATCTCAAATGTTTCGATTCTCTTCCGTTGCGGTTTTTACACAGTCCGAATTTCCTAGCATGCAATGCTGTAGTCCAAACATATATTCTCAGTAATTTTAGTCCTTAAGTTAAGGCCTATGTTCGATACTAGTAGACGTATCTTGGCCAGGAATGCCCTTTCTGTCAGTGTTAGTCTGCTTTTGATGTCCACCGTGCTCCGTTCGTCATTGGTTATTTTGTTGCCTAGGTAGCAGAATTCCTTCACTTCATCTGCTTCGCGATTATGAATCAGTTCTTTGCTAATGCTATTCCTGCTACGTCTCTTTACTTTCGTCTTTCTTCGATTTTCTCTCGTCCAGATTCTGTACTCATTAGACTTCATTCTATTCAGTTGATCCTGTAATTCTTCTTCACTTTCACTCAGAATAGCTTTTTAGAATAATGTTTCACTATCTATGGACCAGCCTACAGACTAAAGAAACATTTACAATTACGTAGTTTAAATCAGGAATTCCGCTATCTACAGCTTTACAGCTACATAGTGCAATCTGAACCAGGTGCCAATAAACTATACAATTGACGTCAGTGGAATAACGACAGAGGGGCACAAAAGAGAAGTCTGCGTCTAACGACATAGCAGCCGCCTGGAATCAAACTCCGCTAATAAGAAGCGATCTAGCAGGAGCCCAGCCAGCGAGTAGGTCTACACGTAAGACCACAACTCGCAACATCTGAAAAAGAAGGGCTGTCGAAAACTGTATGCTAACGAGATCGTCAACTTAACTGGAAACTCAAAAACGTACATTCAAGATATAAAAATCCTAGACTGAAATGTACTGAATGTGTTATTCTGGACATTTTTACGTCTTCACTTAACAGAGAGCTACAGAAAGTCACCGTTTCGAGGTAATCTGGAATGAGATAAGGTGACTGTCAGCTTAACCGTTGTCTTACCTATACACCTTGGGCTTTCAACGAATGCACCTCATCGGTCGCAGTGCATCAATAACGAGAAGTGGGTCTATGAGGCGCCAAAGAAAACGTCAAAATGTGAATCTTTTTCACTGTAACATAAAAATAAATGACTTAACACTATGACACAGTACAGTATTATTGCTAATATTCATTATATTATAGTCTAATAAGTCTAACTTAACATCATATGTAATTCTTAAGCGATGTTTCTCTCTGTTATAAAAACATCCTCAAAAAATTATTAATTTCTCGTTAGTGAACAGAATTATGCTGCATGAATTAGCTCCGTCATCATCAGTCACTTACAACAAGAAAACTGTGTACGGTAAATGTAGATGAAGTAAGCAGGTTCTATAATTCTTCTAGTTGGAATGTGGCCTTCCTGGCATCCCAAAAAATGTAATAGTATCTCGTTTTGTATTTCAGTGTCTGAGTAGACTTTCATGTAGCTTCTAGAGTTTTATAACACGTAGTGAACTGCATGTACCGAGTCTTGGTAAGATGTAATGAGAATCCATTTACCTACAACCGTCTGTTAATATTTTGAACCATTACATCATCAACTACTTCTTAAATAAGAGGACTGGACCTACGGTTTATTTTCATATGTCCATCATCTGCAGAAAGGATAAAATTTGTATCTTCTGACAATAGAGCAGAAGGTCATCATTATATAGGTCGCGTGGATTGGCAGTCAGGGCCTCGTATTGTTACCCAATAAAAAAATACTAAGAAAGTGTATTTTTGTGCAAACTTACACTTTAATAAATGGAACAATGCCTATTGACATTAACAAACTAAAATCAGTGTAAATTATAATGTGAGTGATGTTTGCTGCAGGATTGTAGTGCCAGTCGTTTACCAGGTATCGTATTTTGCGAAGTTGTCACACCGGCACTAAATTTTGATTTTCGTGCTCACCTAAATACGCCGTATAAAGAATGGCGTGTTGTCCAGTGTTTGTTGTAGCACACACTAACCCGTAACGAGGCAACTGACCATCACGGGTTGTGTTCAAAATGACCACCGGCAGCGGCAGTGCACACTTCCAGTGTGGTATGAAAAGACTCTAGCGTTTCAGCTTAGGAGTCTGAGCAGGCTGCAGTAATACTCATACGTCGTTGATATCGTCTGGAGAAGTTAGTATGTCCTTTTATACAGCGTCTTTCAGTTTTCCCCACTGTAGAAAGTATAGAGGCGTCAAATCTTGTAGGAAGGGCCGGCCAAGGTGCAGGTCTTCTTCATCCAGTCCAACCATTTGGAAAAACTGGTGAAGACATGCTGTAGTACTTCGTGCGCAGTGTTACCAAACGTTCCCCCTGGTCTGCACTGGATCGTCCTTTAGAATCCGTGGAAGATGGTCTGTTAGGACGCTGTGATACATGTGCGTGTTCAGTGTTCCGGGCCTACGAGCTGATGGTCCACTATCCCACACCACACATTTGCACTCCTTGGACGCTGACGTTCCACCTGACGGCGCTAACGGGGATTGTCAACAGATCAATACTGCATGTTTTGGCGGCTTACCTGACCATGATTAGTAAATGTGGCTTCATCACTAAACAAGATACATGATACATCTGGAATATCCCGTCTTAATCGCCATGTACAAAAATTAACACGATTCTCATTGTCGTTTCCACGCAGCTCTTAATGGAGAGAAATGTGATAGGTATGGAACCTATGTCGATCGAGAATGCGTGGGACACTTTCCTGACTCATGCTACTTCCATGTGCGTTTGCGCGGGAGCTAAAGTGCGGACCAACTTCAAAAGCAGCAAGAACATTAATTTCCCTCTGTTCCGTATTTATTTGTTTCCTTCTGTTACGTTGTCTAGGTATTACAGTAGTACTTTCATGTAAATGATTGAAGAGGTTGATAAATAATTGTTGAGGTGGTTGACGTTGCCACATACACACGTACAAGAACTAACTGAAATCATCCTAAGCTCTCCGTCCACCATAAGTATGTCGGTTTTTTTCTGCACAAACAAGTGTCGGAGTGGAAACTTGTCAAAATATGAAATTTCGTAAACGAGTCGCACTAGAATTCTACAATAAACACCACTGACATTCTGATTTGACTGTTGCTGTATTTACTGTTCAAAAAATTTGCTTCAGGATATCATGCTGCACATAGGAAATAGCCTTAGCAAATTCCCAATATGATTCCAGTGTTAATAACGTTCTACTGATTTAATACGAGAGTTGGAACTTTAATAGTGGCAACTATTATTTACAGCTTGTACAAAATAGATACGTGTTTCTAAGTTTTACTGACCTTCAAAGCAGTCACCAGCATTGTGTATAACCCATTGCCAGCGATGTGGAAGTCGTAGGATACTCTTAGCAGTGCCAGTTGCGTTGACAGTTCGAGCGTCGTGGTCTATTGCCCGACGGATTTGTAGCCGTTCTGAAGCAAATGCCGTGAAGTGTTTCCTTCAGTTTAGAAATCGAGTTGACCTGACGAGGGTTAAAGTCAGGGGAATGCAGTAGGTGGTATAGCACTTAGTAGCCCCATGTGCCAAACAAATCAGTAACGGTTTGCACTGTACGTGCTTCAGTATTGTCCTGCAAAATGATGGTCAGGTCCTGCAGAAAGTGTCACCACCTCAGTCTCTAAGCTGGTCGTAGGTTGTGTCCCAAAAATGAACAGCATAGAGACAGAAGTGATGACACTTTCTGCAGGACCTGACCATCATTTTGCAGGACAATGCTCAAGCACGTACAGTGCAAGCCGTTACTGACTTGTTTGGCTGATGGGGCTGCAAAGTACTATACCACCTACTGCACTACACTGACTTAAGCCCTCCTGAGTTCAACTCGGTTTCTAAACCGAAGGAAACACTTCACGGCACTCGCTTCAGAAGTGCTACAATTTCGTCGGGCAGTAGACCGCGCTGCTCGAACTGTCCACAACTGGCACTGCTAAGAGTATCCTATGACTTCCACATCGCTGGCAACGGGTTATACACAATGCTGGTGACTATTCTTTTTTTCTTTATGGAGTTTCGATTCCCCCTCCCCCCTCTCCCACCCTCCCCTCGAAGGGGGCGGACTGGCAGGAGCTTAGTATCCCGCTCTTCAGTCTACAGAATTTGTTTTAAAAAAATGAAGATAATAAATAATAAAAACGGGCGATAAAATCGGAGACTTAAATGGTAACATGACGGAAAATCGTGGAACTTAAAACATAGAACAAAGGGTTGATGATGCTAATAACATACAGATGAAGCAGACAGGTAAAATAATAGACAGACAATTAAAAAACACGGCAACATGACGGAAAATCGTGGAACTTAAAACATAGAACAAAGGGTTGATGATGCTAATAACATACAGATGAAGCAGACAGGTAAAATAATAGACAGACAATTAAAAAACACGGCAACAGTCTGGTTTCTGTTCGCAAGAGTCATAAAATTCACACCCAGCGACAGCATGATTTCTGCTCCCAACACTATGGAAAGATGAGCAACACTGAACATTCTCTTGAACACTGCCCTAAAAAGTTGGCAAATATTACATACCACAGCCGAGGGCAGACGGGGAATCCTGGACAGATGATGGGAAAGAAAAAGGGGGGGGAAGGAGAGGAAAAACGAAGGGGGGAGGTGGAAACGAACCAATGGAGGACAAGAACCCATAAGAGGGGGGCGGGGGGGGATGCTGGGCAGACACGAAAGGAAGTGGAGAAAGGCAGAGGACTTTGGGGGGGGCGCGGTGAAGGGAGGCAGGGAGAGGTTAGGTGTGGAGTAAAGGGAGGGGGTGAGGATAAATGGAAGGAGAGAGGGCATCATCCGGGAGGAGAAGTTGACGGAAGCCACCTTGGGAAAAGTGTAGAGATTGAGGGTAGGGGGTGACACAATAGTGAAGGCGCGGCAGGGGTCGGGGATGGGAGAGGAGAGGAGCAACCAGGGAGTGAGGGGGATCAACGCGGCGGGAGGTGTAGACTATGCGGATATGTTCGAGGAATGGGAGCAGATGGGGGAAAGGAATGAGGTCTTAGAGGATCCACATGGGGGATTGTAAGCGTATACAGAAGGCGAGGCGGAGTGCATGGCGCTCGAGGATCTAGAGGGAATTATAGAATTTGGGGGAAGGGGGGGGGGCGCTGGTGACTACTCTGAAGGTCAGTAAAACTTAGAAACACGAATCTATTTTGTACGAGATGTAAATAAATACTTGCCACATCTAAAGTTCCAAACCTCGAATATCATTATTGCAGGAAAATTTTTGTCTTTTCAGAATATGATGTCATACATATTATTGTATACGTACAACACTGGTGACTGGTTAAAGCTGAAGTGGATGTTGTGTCGCAGATCGCGTGAACGACATGGACGGCCTGGAGTCGGTGCCGTGTCAGCCGTGGTCGAGCCGCCTGCCCAAGATGGCGCAGCCAGACCTCGACTACATCGGTGAGTACTGGCAGCGCAGCTGAGAAAGTGGCAGCCTTGCCGTCGAAGTAAAATCCTTCAAGGAGGCGTCCCGAAATACTGAATGTTGCATAGGATTAACCAACACTACCGTAAAAGTCTGGATATCATGCACGTATTGGCGAAACCGAAAAGGTTCTTCCCTAGAGACACTACAATAACAAAATCATGCATTTATTTGGAGAAGAAGGGACTAAAACATATTGTTTAAAAAGAGTTGAGGTTAGTAAATGTTAGATAAAGTAAAAACATTTTTCAGACCGGCATGTGGTTGGTGTTTTGAGTGCACAGGTCCTCCTATAACTGTCTGCATAGTTAAGTCACTTCGAAGGTCGGATGGAGGCTACGGGATACGACTTTCAATACGACACGCCTAATAAAGCACTGTGGACTTCCCACCAACATTTATATTGAGGACAACGTATTTCTTTTTTAGGTGCATGAATTGAAACTCAGTGTGCTTGTGTTAAAGACAATCCCTGTGATTAACGTCCAGTATACGCTGAAATGACTACAAGCGAGTAAGTGAACTATATGTCACTGAACTTAATACTTGTTGCATCAGCTCCCTTGTACAACTTCTATGGAAGTGTTAGATGAATTGTAAGAGTGATCTGCGCAGTTTGTGTGCCATTTTCGTTAAATACTGGCCGGAAACAAATTTCGAAAATGAATTTATCGTAAATGTTTGCACCGTTTTCATACCAATCCACTTCATGCTGCGTGCCAATTTATTATTTAAGATGACACGAGGAACTACTTCTCCAAGCCGGAAAGGAGACAGTAGTCAAAGAGTTGCGGAGTAGGTCATCGTCAGCTTGCCTTGCAATGCGATAGGGATTGTTCTTACTAGTTAGCTACAACCGGTCTATCTAAATACCTGCGCACGTATTCTGCAGCAACAGACGAAAACAGGTGAAGAGATAAGCATCGAAGGCAAATTTTAAAAAAAGAACAGGTCCTCAAGATGACTCACCTGTTTATAAAGACAATTTTCTGAATGTAATAGTAATCTACTTGTATTTTGTTGTTTTCTTAAAATATAACTAAATTCCGTCTCTGTGACTAAAGGCTGTTTGTTTTGGTGCCAGATGCATACTGTTTATTTTATTTTACATGAATTTCCATTCCTTGTTTCCCCACATGTACTGCAGTGGAACTGTGTTTGGTTGTCCTTGCACAAATGCGAGTAGCGCATTTGTGTAAGGACAGCAGCTTTCCATTTTATGAAGTAACATGACTCTTCATAGGCGTTGAAGTCATAATTTGTTTCAAATCCACTTCATAACATAAACCACATTTTCAAAAGTCTAATGAAGCATCGTCATCACAAATGAAATGTTTTTGGTTATATTGGTTAGTGGGCACATTAATTATGTGTGAAGCAGGCTGGATGGATGGAATTACAGGTTTATTTTGGCGTCCTTAGCAGCCACAGGATAATTTGATGAGTAGTGCTCAGTTAAAATTACTAGATTAGTTTGTAAAAATGTGGCAGAATAAAAATTGGATATTTTTCTGGAAACGTTCACCTGCAGGCGTGTATGTATATGTATATATGTCTGGAATCTCCTCCAAAATTTCTGTATCCATTTCAGCCAGATTTGGCACACAAACACCAAACTTCACAAGTATCAGCACTGTGGGGTTTTACTTCCTAGGTGCAACAGGAATGTGCAAAACGTGTTTTTCAGCCCCTGAACTGTAGGCTGGCCTTTGTGGCAGGCTTATTGTGTGGGATTAGTATCGACATACCTTCTTTGCTGCTGTGTATCGCAGCCTATATATCAGATGCAAAAAACTGTTATCAAGATCCTGACATGTAGGGTGCCCTACACAACATTCATGCTGTGTTGGAGTTGTATTGGCTTACTTCATCAATCAGTTTAGTAGCAGCTACACATGCAGGTAGACATGGCTGAAGGAAGGCTAAGATGGATAGAGAAGGGAATAGACAGAGAGGGAGGGAAGGAGGAAATGGGTTGAAAAGAGAGAGCAAGTATGGATGGACAGAGAGAGGGGGGAAGGTGGGAAGGAACAGGGTGATAGGGAGCAAGTGATAAATAGTGTTAAGTGGTTGAGGATACAGACAGAGAGTGAGGAGAAGATAGAGAAGGTGGATATATAGAGGGGGCAGACAAGGTGGACAGAGAGAGGTTGAGGAGGGGATGGTTAGAGAGAGAAGGTTATGTATAGAGCAGGTGGGGGGAGGAACTGGCCAGAGAGAAGGTGAGGAAAACACAGAAAGGGAGAGGGACAAGGAAGGAAGTAGCAGGTGTTTTGGGGTAGTAGGGAAATGGAAAGGGTAGGACATTTGGAGGAGATGAACAGAGAGCTGGGGAAGAGAATATGGACACATAGAGAGGGAAGGAAGATCTAGTCAGTAAAACAGGATGGAGCAGATGAGAGGGGGTAGGAGAAGATGAAAGGACAGATAGAGTGAGGAGGAAAAGGTAGATGGAGATAGGAGGACAAGGTGGACAGAGAGACAGAGGAAGTATGAGATGGACACTGAGAAGAGGTGGAGGAGGAGGTGTAGACAATTATGTCAAATACATTTTCACTTGAAACCTTGGGGTAAACAGGCCCATGTGGAGGGAGGAAATAAATAAATATCTAGGCAAAGCATCTTAATGTATATAAAGCTGAGCGTATGTGTGGATATGTAAGAACTTCTCCCAGGCCCCTGGACTGAATTAGGTCACACAAACTTCTTGCCCAGAGAGGATCAACACAAGGGGCTTATAATGCTCGAGCTCTAATATTTACAGATACTTAAGCCCCTGCCGTGTAGGCTGCTCTTTAAGGCAGGTGTGTTCTGATTTAATAGTATCGACCTGCTTTGCAGGGTGGGCTACACCTCAGTGCCAAAAAACAGTTTCCCATCCCACCACATGTAGGCTGTCCAGCACAAAAGGCATGTTTTCTTGGAGTCATATCAGCCTGCTTAATCGGCTGGCTTTGTATGGCAACCTACAAGCCATGGGAAAATAGCGGTTTTCAAGTCCTTGACACACAGGTCAATGCTGCACAAGATGTGTGTTGTGGGATCAGCACCAGCCAGCTTTATTGAGCATTTTTGCAGGGGCTACATGTGTCAATGTGCATGCCAGGAGGAAGGTTGAGATGGATAGGAGATGGAGAGAGATGGCAGGAGGGTATGGATAGGCAGACAGAGGAAAGAAGATACATAGACAGGGAGGGAGGGGGAGGAAGTGATGTACAAAGGGGGTGCAGGAGATGAACAGAAAAAGACAAGGAGAGTGGGCTTAGAGGATATGAAGTTATAGGGATGTGAGGTGGTGGTGGACAGAGAGGGAGGAAGAGCAGATGGACCATGAAATGTGCATATTATATGTGACACATTTACACAGGCGAAGCTAGAAAGTCTAATATGTGTAAAGCAGCACACGTGTGTGTATTAGTATGTCCAGGATCTCCTTCCAAACCCCTAGATCGATTTCAACAAATCTGGCACATGAACAACATACTGCATAAGCATAAGCACAAGCACCAAGAGTTTTATAACTTTCTATGTCCAATAGGAGCTGATACACTCCTGGAAATTGAAATAAGAACACCGTGAATTCATTGTCCCAGGAAGGGGAAACTTTATTGACACATTCCTGGGGTCAGATACATCACATGATCACACTGACAGAACCACAGGCACATAGACACAGGCAACAGAGCATGCACAATGTCGGCACTAGTACAGTGTATATCCACCTTTCGCAGCAATGCAGGCTGCTATTCTCCCATGGAGACGATCGTAGAGATGCTGGATGTAGTCCTGTGGAACGGCTTGCCATGCCATTTCCACCTGGCGCCTCAGTTGGACCAGCGTTCGTGCTGGACGTGCAGACCGCGTGAGACGACGCTTCATCCAGTCCCAAACATGCTCAATGGGGGACAGATCCGGAGATCTTGCTGGCCAGGGTAGTTGACTTACACCTTTTAGAGCACGTTGGGTGGCACGGGATACATGCGGACGTGCATTGTCCTGTTGGAACAGCAAGTTCCCTTGCCGGTCTAGGAATGGTAGAACGATGGGTTCGATGACGGTTTGGATGTACCGTGCACTATTCAGTGTCCCCTCGACGATCACCAGTGGTGTACGGCCAGTGTAGGAGATCGCTCCCCACACCATGATGCCGGGTGTTGGCCCTGTGTGCCTCGGTCGTATGCATTCCTGATTGCGGCGCTCACCTGCACGGCGCCAAACACGCATACGACCATCATTGGCACCAAGGCAGAAGCGACTCTCATCGCTGAAGACGACACGTCTCCATTCGTCCCTCCATTCACGCCTGTCGCGGCACCACTGGAGGCGGGCTGCACGATGTTGGGGCGTGAGCGGAAGACGGCCTAACGGTGTGCGGGACCGTAGCCCAGCTTCATGGAGACGGTTGCGAATGGTCCTCGCCGATACCCCAGGAGCAACAGTGTCCCTAATTTGCTGGGAAGTGGCGGTGCGGTCCCCTACGGCACTGCGTAGGATCCTACGGTCTTGGCGTGCATTCGTGCGTCGCTGCGGTCCGGTCCCAGGTCGATGGGCACGTGCACCTTCCGCCGACCACTGGCGACAACATCGATGTGCTGTGGAGACCTCACGCCCCCCGTGTTGAGCAATTCGGCGGTACGTCCACCCGGCCTCCCGCGTGCCCACTATACGCCCTCGCTCAAAGTCCGTCAACTGCACATACGGTTCACGTCCACGCTGTCGCGGCGTGCTACCAGTGTTAAAGACTGCGATGGAGCTCCGTATGCCACGGCAAACTGGCTGACACTGACGGCGGCGGTGCACAAATGCTGCGCAGCTAGCGCCATTCGACGGCCAACACCGCGGTTCCTGGTGTGTCCGCTGTGCCGTGCGTGTGATCATTGCTTGTACAGCCTTCTCGCAGTGTCCGGAGCAAGTATGGTGGGTCTGACACACCGGTGTCAATGTGTTCTTTTTTTCATTTCCAGGAGTGTATATAGGCAGATTGTTTTTCTCATCTTCCGCTTTGTAGGCTGCACTGCACAACAAGCATGTTGAGTAACAGTTGCCTTATGGACCTGCACTGCTGGGCAGTCTACAGACCTGCACTCCACAGAACAGTCTGCACTGTGCAACAGTGATTTGTGAGATTAATATCAGCATGTTTTATCAACCTGTTTTGCAGAAGCCGCATATGCTGATGATGGACATGAGTGGGGGAAGGTTGAGATGGATGGAGAAGGGAATGGACAGAGAGGGGCAGGAGTACTTGGACAGATAGATTGGGGAGGAGCGGGTATGCAGAGAGGGATACAGAGGAGATGAGAAGAGAGGGGGGAGTAAGAGAGGGGCAGAGAGGAGAGGAGAAAGAGATAGTCAGGGAGACCGTGAAGGAGATGGCCAGAGACTGGAACAAAGAGGATATGGGTATACAGAGTGGGAAGATGCGATGAAAAGAGATGGGAGGATGAAGTGTGCAGAAATAGAGAAGAACAAGTGGATGGACAGCAAGAGGAAAGCAAGAAGGGACTATAGGGGGAGACAGGACATGAGGTGATATGCATAGAGAAGAGGGTCGAAGGGGATGAACAGAGAGGGGGAAGGAAGTGAAAGGGACAGACCAAGATGGGCAAAGAGATTTGGACAGGGAGAGGGGACAAGATAAGGTACATATGGTGAGGGATGGAAGGAGGTGAATAGTGGGAGGGAGAGGGAGAAGAGGATATGGACATAGATGGAGGGCCAGGATGAGACGGATAGCTAGAGGGGGCAGGAAGAGATGGACACAGAGAAACAGGAAAGAGGACATTGTCAAAGAGAGAGAGGGAGGGGTTGAAGTAGATGTCTATAGGTGGGAGAAGAAGATTGTAGAAAGATGGGAGTAGGAGATGGGAGTAGGGTAGAGAGGTGGAGGAGATGACTGTGCACAAAGAGGAGATGGGCTGAAAGTGGTTATGGGGAGGAGGATACAGATGGATGGGTAGAGGGGGAGGAGTAAATGGACAGAGAGAGAGGAGAGTGGCAGATGGGGGGGAGGGGGAGCTGGAGATGGACCAACAGAATGTGGGGAGAAAGGAATGTGTGCATTAAATGTGTTGAAAGCATATGCCACAGGGAAAAGGTTAGTATATAAATAAAAAAGCATGTATGTATGTATATATCCAGTATCTCCTCCTAAACAACTGGACTGATTTCAACTAAATTCTGTGCATACTCTGATTGCTATATAAGAATCAGAAATGTGGGGGTTGAGCCACCTAGCTCGCATATGAGCTGTGACAGGGCAAACAAATGTTTTCTCCCCCCCCCCCCCCCCCCCCCGCCGTACTTGTTGGCTGCTCTGCACGACAGGCATGTTGTGTTGGCAGTATCGGACTTGTAGGGCCTAATCATGCAGATGGGCAGGGCTGAGCAGAAGGGGGAGGGTAAGCTGGACAGAAAAGTGGACGGTGATAACTTTTTCTTTCACTGTTTATCATAATTAGGGTCTGTTTAATAACCGTATTTTATTACACAATGTACTTACATCATTTATTTAGGGAATAGAAGCAGAAGCCACAGGCTGGTATAGCCCATATGAAAGTGCAACAGAGATGCTCGGGGAACTCGTATCACATTCTATGGAAGAGAAACAACATACCTTCACGAGATTCATTTAGGTACAATTATAGAGCAGGTAAAAGTGTAACAGAGATGCTTGGGGAACTCGTATCATATTCTATGGAAGAGAAACAACATACCTTCACGAGATTCATTTAGGTACAATTATAGAGCAGGTATTCGAGAGAGACTGCGACATTTCCGTTGCCACCATTGTGTACCTTGCAATTTCGTTTTGACAATGTGTAGCTGTAGTCAGCCCACACAAGTATTGCTCATCATGTCTACAATTATGTCTACCAGGGGCGCCCAGAGTAGATGGAAAATGTTGATTTGTTTCCTATAACAAACAAAATTATTTTTAAAGTGAAATTTTACGTGCTCATTCCATAGAGCAGTCCCAAATTTGTCTAGTGCGATATTTGTTTTATCGATACGTATTGACAGGGACAGTAAAACATGAACAGTAGTCAGTGGAACTCCAGCAGTGACTGAGTAGTTCAGCTCCATGTCGACAGCAGCCAGCATGGGCCAGGGTGGCAACTAAGTCGCTGCTGGAGTACTGGTTATTCTTTCTGTTTTACTGTCTCTCTTAATACACACCACTAAATCGTATTTCGCACAAGACAAATTTGGTACTGCTCTGTCCAATGAGCATGTACAATTCCATTTCGAAGATCACTTTGTACCATGAAACAAACCAATACTTTCCGTTGGCAATGGCCATTGAGCAGTATTTGTCTGTGCTGATTCTAGCTACATATTACAAAAATGTAATTGCAAATATCTATCGAAACACCAGAGGATATGTGCCTGACGACTCTTAGGAGGGACCCCCTGTATTTATTCATTTATTTATTTAACGTGATCTGATTAGGGCTATCAAGCCCTCTCTTACATAGGACTATGGTTTTACATACAATATATCTTTTTTACATCATAGTTTCATAAGATGTAACTATTTTAATATGACAAATAGTGCTGAAATGATGTGAGTGTCTGATGTGGTAGTGTGGGTAAATCATATTAACTATGAAGCACTAAAGTTAATACTGTCAGTACTTGTGGTACTATGGCTGCTGCCACTAATAGTGATAATAGTAATAATAACAGTAAGAATAATGACAGTGGCACATACAAGAAGAATTTAAATGTGTACAACATAGGTGTAAGTATAGATATAGCGAGTTCTGGGAAAAGAAAAATTAAGGAGACTGCATTGGCCAAGAATACTACGAGAGGGCGAAGATCAGCTTGGAAAAAGTGTTGTACAGGGTAACGAGCAAACACAGGGCAATGGTATTCATTATTGTTACTGTAGTAGATATATCATTAACCGTCTTCTGAAGTTGGAGATGTTATTCAGTTCTCTGCTATAATGTGGGAGGACATGCCAGAAGCTGGTTCCTGCTACTGAGAAGCACTTGGAAAAGCGGCTGAACGATGGAGTGGGACAGAAAGGATCTTGCTCTAATGGCAATCGGCCTTTACGCCATGCCGTTCAGACAGGAGCTTTAAGGCTGAGGAGAGAGATGAATAACATTTTTCATTCATAAAACAATAGGGGAGACAGAGGGTATGGAAATCATTGCGCTTGTCTTCACTCAGCCATGGTAACTGTGCATATGATGATGAAATATGATTAAAGAGTCGAACATCAGAGATACAGTGATCACAGGCATTCATAACAAGTTGAAGGCACCATGAGTCTTCCTGATGAAGGGCTTCTAGAATAAAAGCGGTTTAATCTATAATTTGATGTATAAGCGTTCTTACAAGCTTGTTTTTTAGGTCAGTAGGGAAGAGCGTTTTACATTTTTGTAGGGCATGGAGAATCGCTGATGGCCTCTCCCATACTGAAGTTAGGTGCTCGGCTCAATTTAGATTTTCATTCATTATTATTCACAGAATCTTTGCTTAAGGAGAGAAGTTGATATTTGTCCCATTTTGAGTTAATGATGGTAGGGATGACCAGCCAGCACCACTTGGGTTTTGGATGGGTTGAGCTTTAACCACATACTTTGCGTTCATTTTGATACTTCACACAGGTCGGTATTGATATTTTTGACAGCTGTCTTCAGGTATATTGGTTTTGTACTAAGATACAACTGGATGTCATCAGCGTACATGTTGTATTTACAATACTACGTGACTGATGACATATCATTTACGTACAACGAAAAGAGTATTGGACCTAATACCGGACCTTGGGGGACGCCTGATACTACGTGCCTCCCTTGTGACACTATGGTGCTGGATATGACCCATTCCTGGCGAGACGTCAGGTATGAAGAAATCATTGCACTATACCTTGCGAGAAATTTAGGTTGCTCAGTTTGGCAAGTTAAACGTCGTTTCAGAGGCTTTGCTAAAGTCTAGAAGGCACATGATAGTAGCCTTCTGTGCATGAAAGGCAAGCTTCAGGTCATATATTACCTGTATTGAGGAAGACGTTGTGGCGCAATGTTTACAGAAGCCTGATCGTTATTCCTGTAGTAGGTTGTTTGTTGTTAGGTAGTTTTTTAGCTCACCGTTCAACATTCTAATGCATTGGGCAGTGCAGGAAGAATCCAAATAGGTCTACAATAATATACTGACATCTGTTTTCTGCATAGTTCTAGAACATATTCTGAGCTCGAATACAATAAGTTTCCTAGAGACCGAAAAGCTCACGTCCACGAAATAGCATGGTTTTAGAAACTATCGCTTACGCAGAACTCAGCTTGCCCTTTTCTTTCATGATATAGTGCGAACTGCTGATGAAGGGCAACAGGAAGATTCAATATTTCAAGATTTCCGAAAAGCGTTGGACATGGTACCCCACTGCAAGCTGTATACAAAGATACGAGCGCGCGGAATCGGTTCCCAGATATGTAAGTGGCTCGAGGACTTCTTAAGTAATAGATCCCACTACGTTGTTCTCGACGGCGAGCATCCGAGACAAGGGTATCGCCAGGACTTCCCAGGGAAGTGTGACAGCATCGCTATTGTTTTTTATATACATAAAGAAAGCTTAGACAGAAGTTTTAGTTTGTGTGAGGAATGGTAGCTAGCTCTAAATGTAGAAAAAAGTAAGTTAATGCATACGAGCTGGAGAAACATATCCATAACGTTTGAATACAGCATTAATAGTATGTTGATTCACACAGCCCTGTCGCTTAAATATCTGTGTGTAACGTTTCAAAGCGATATGAAATAGAACTAGCCTGTAAGAATTGTAGAAGGGAAGGCATATTTTCGATTTCGGATTTATTGGAGAGTTTTAGGAAAACGAAGTTCATCTGCAACGGAGACTGCATATACGTACTAGGGCGACCTATGCTTGAGTAATGCTCGAATGTTCAGGAAGTGCACCAGGTCGGATTAAAGGAAGACATTTAAGCAGTTCAGAGGCGGGCTGCTAGATTTGTTACCTACAGGTTCGAACAACACACAAGGATATACTTGGAAGGAGAGACAGCATTGGTCGTATTTTTTTGCTTTATTAACCGCAAAATCGACTTTCGGTCACTTAGTGACAATCCTCAGTGCTGTAATATACAACTTAAATTGGTAGGCACTGGTGTCACCAAGCTTAGAGCGATCACAAAATCTATTTTGCGGTTAATAAAAAAATACGACAAATTCTGTCTCTCCTTCCAAGTATATCCATTATCTGGTCGTGGTGCACAGGACACTCCATGGAGTCGCCAATCAACACACAAGGAACTCAAATGTGAGTCCCTGTAGGGAAGGAAACGTTCCTCTCGAGGGTCACTATTTAGAAATTTAGAGAACCGGCATATGAAGCTGACTGCAGAACGATTCTACTGCCGCCAACATACATCTCCCTTAAGGACGACGAAGATAAGACACGAGAAATTAGGGCTCATACATAAGCACGTGGACAGTCGTTTCCTCCTGGGCCTACCTGCGAGTGGAACCAGAAGGGAAACGGCAGGTACAGGGTACGCACCGCCACGTAGCGTACGGCAGCTTGGGGAATATGCCTGCAGATTTCACAGATGTAGATGTAATCAGAGGGAGCTGAGGCAACATCCTTTTTAGGTAATAGCTTAACTAATACCTCTTTCCAGGCCTCAAAAATGGTTCAAATGGCTCTGAGCACTATGGAACTTAACATCTGAGGTCATCAGTCCCCGAGAACTTAGAACTACTTAAACCTAACTAACCTAAGGACATCACACACATCCATGCCCGAGGCAGTATTCGAACCTGCGACCGTAGTGGTCGCGCGGTTCCAAACTGTAGCGCCTAGAATCGCTCGGCCACACCGGCCGGCTCCAGGCCTCAGGGAATGCACTTGTGGTTAAGGAGTGGTTGAAGATATCTGCTACAGTGGGCAGTAGTGGATCAATAATAAGCTTCATCATTAGGATTGTGTTGCTATCGTGTCCAGTAGATGCTGATCAACTACGCACGATGGCTTATTTGATGTTACTGCTAGTAACATGCCTTAGACAGAATTTTTCGTGGTTGCAGTCGTTTACCCCCATGAAGTATGCAGTAATCCCCTGTTTCGTTTGCGGTTCAGTTGCCGTTGTAGGTAATGTAAAGTACCAGTTCAGTTCATCGGCTTGGACAGTGACAACCGCTACACAGATTTCTCCGTAGCACAGCTTCTCTATTTGTTTTATCGGTTAATACGTGGACATGTCTGAGTTTTGCATTTCTCACAGCTTGACTGATATTGTAAGTAATATGATTTTCAGGCTCATGATGTAGTTTTTATGCTTGATGGGCAGCGTTTCTGAGATTCTTGGGCTGTTTTAATTCTTCAGTTAGCCAAGGTGCAGGTTTCCTTCTATTTTTCAGGTCTTTAGGGCGTCGTATGTGTCAGAAGTTGAGTAAATTTGTTAGTAGATCCATGAAGCTTTCCGTTAATATCAAAGAATGGAATATAAGATGGCCCCCAATCCATTTCCTGTACCTTCATTGCAACTTCAGGTAAGGTAATGCGTTTTAAGTGTCTGTAAGTAGTCAATTGCGATTTCTTCGTGAGGCATTCTAGCGAGTACATTGTGAAAATTGCGTTATGGATGCATATATCAGATGCAGACTTAGAGAGGTACAAATTACTCTGTTTGGGATTTCGTTGTGGATCTGCTCGCAAACCTCGATTTAAAACAAATTTGGCACAGAAACAGCAGGCCTCACGAGTATCAGCACTGTAGAGCTATAACCTGCTAGCTACAATAGGAGCGGGTATAAAGGCAAAATCTTTTTTTTCCTTGCTCATGGCACATAGGCTGCCTTGCGTAACAGGCATGTTGTGTGGGAACAGTATTGGCCTGCCAAATCAACCTACTGCACAGGCAGACTACATGTAAGGGGCGAGAAATAGTCTTCCAGGGCTCAACATGTAGGCTGCCATGCATTACATTTGTGTTTTGTTGAAAAAGTATCGATCGGCTTTATCAATACGATTTGCATGGCAGCACAGGTGCGTTTTGGAAGTAGTACCAGCCTGCTTCATTGATCTGTATTGATGTGGCTACACATGCCTATGAGCATGGCTGAGAACAGGTTTAATACGTGGACATGTCTGAGTTTTGCATTTCTCACAGATTGACTGATTTTGTTCCGCTTCTGCTTGTAAGTAATATGATTTTCAGGCTCAGGATGTAGTTTTTATGCCTGATGGGCAGCGTTTCTGGTAGTCTTGGGCTGTTTTAATTCTCCAGCTAGCTAAGGTGCCGGTTTCCTTCTTATTTTTCAGGTCTTTAGGGCGTCATATGTGGCAGAAGTTGAGTAAATTTGCTAGTAGATCCATGAAGTTTTTCATTATTGTCCAAGAATGGAATATAAGATACACCCAATCCATTTCTTGTACCTTCATTGCCACTTCAGGTGAGGTAATGCATTTTAAGTGTCTGTAAGTAGATCTTCTCGTTTGAACTCATTATTGTCCACGTTTCAGTCCTGTACAAGACTGCATTCCAAATAAATATTTTCAGTGAAGATTTTTTGTTCTTTTCTACTTCCTCACCTTCATCTTCATCAGCATCTTCTTCTTCTTCTCCTTTTTCTTCTTCAGTTCTCAATGTGTAGATTGGTCGGCAGCAATTCTCCTTCCAGTTTTCTCTAATATTCCGAAATTCTCTTCAGTTGATAGTATGTTATCAGTTTTAGACATTGCTTAATCTGCCTTATGTACTGAAGTCTTGGTCTTCCTCGTGCATTCTGCACAGGCACCTTTCCTTCTGTCAGTTGCATAGTGATGGGGCAACGTCTCTATTAGTGGTGAATCCACCGGCCCCTTCGTCCACTGTAAGTTCTGTACTTTCCTTGCATTTATATTTGCTGTTGACACATTTCTGTTTGGCAGAAAAGATTTTCTTACTGTCATCACATTAAAGTCCATCTCGTCGATTCCTCCATATTTCAGATTTTGTTTACTTCTACCATCACCGGTTATTTTCCTGCCCAAATATCAAGACTCGGCTACTTCTTTCAGCATCTCAATTCCTAATCACACTTCCTCTGCATTAACCGATTTATTTCAAGATTCCTTTCTGATACTGATGTTTGGCTGTTACCGATGTTCTTCGTATATCCTCCTCTTAAGAAACTACCCGTTCCGTTCAGCCTGTCTTCCAAGATCCGTGCCACCTCTGGCAGAATTACTATAGCATTGGCAGCACCTACAGTTTTAATATCTTCTTTCTGTTCCTTAATTCAAGATTTTATTGACTGAATTGAATAACGTGGTGGATAGGCTACAAACCTGTCCCACTTCCCGCTCACTTAATGCCTTCCTTTCACGTACATCTGGTGTCAGGACTGCATTCTGGTTTCTGTGTGCACTGACAAATTAATATCTGTATTACTAATTTGATGTAAACACCACTCCCAGTTGCAAGTTGCGTGTCTAGCGGAGTCCAGAGTCTACAAAAATTGACTGAATACGGAAATTTAAACTGCTGCTATAAGCAACTCCTTAAGAGATCCAAACCTACGTTAAAGGCTTAACACAAAATGTTAACCATTAAAGTTAGTATGTCTTGAAGAAGCGTAACTCATGGGGCGCAGATTACTCAGACTATATTCAATCAGTATTTGATAATGAGAGCGATTTCCAACAAAGTTTACACCGAATTTCAAACCTTTTCGAAGCCTTTTCTCGCTGACACCCCCAAAAAATAATGAAATGGAAAGAGATTTATTGTTAGCTACGTCTCTGCTGCTCATGCAGTAAACCTTCAGCGTCAGGCATGCTGTCGAAATTTACCGCGTCTTCAGTACCGAATACGTTCGCGACATACGTTTTGTAGACACAGTGCGGCTCTGTTCTTCTTAATACGCAGCGCGAATTACGCAGAGCCTGTACTCGTGCAGTGAATAATAAATTCAACATAATTAGTGTTTTACGTCTTCAGCCATGAAGGTTTCACACGTTTCACGTCAAATACTTAACACACTAACTCATTTGTGAACTAATTAAGATGTCTGAAACTGTTTCACACATGGGACACTGACGCTTCAAGGAAAGGAACCGATTGTGGAATAGGAGCGGGCTATTGATTAATAAGTAACCATTACAACTATTTTTATACATTTACTATGTGACAACGGGTTTCATACGAAATAACATGGTCAGGTTGTATTGCCAGTTGTCTTCATGACGAAACGCCACAAAGTTGTGCCAGTATGATAACTCAAGATGTCTGGTTATTTTACGTAATGTTAACACGGAACGTTGATGAAAAACACCCACTATTTAAAAGATGTACCAAATCCACAATTCTGAAGGTATTGCGATGAAATCTTGTACCGTGCTTTAGGTGAAATTAAAACATTTACAGTTAAGTTCCTTGGATGAAATATATTGAAGTTTTTTACGGAATTCAAAAAATTATTCTCAAAAAATAAAATATGTACCTTTTTCTCATAAACTGTTCAAGAGATTACTGCAAAATTTTCCTTGCTTCAACTCTTTTTCACATAGTAAACTTATTTCATGAGGTTTTTTAACATATCGAATAGGAGAATTTAGTAATTTTTAATTATAATTCTGTAAGTATGGTATAAAATTCATGCAAAATTCCAAGCGTGGTGCCTCATACCTCACACTTATAATTTCAAAATTTACCCGAGAGGCAATATATTTTGGGTTCGTATTAATAAATGTACAAAATTTCATTATTTTAGCCTTCATAGATTCCGAGAAAGACGTACAGAAACTTAAAAAAAACGTAATTTTCAGGAAATGCAGTTTAAAATTCAACCTAACGGTTTCTCTTATGCTACCTCATCATAAGGCCCCAGATTTGTACTCGTGGTCCTTTTTCCCTTGAAGGGCTCTCTTCTGTCTTGTTCTCTGGCTTGTTTCCTGTACGAGGTCTTCAAGTGACTTTTCAGCTGGAGAGACGCTGGAAATCTATGTTTCTCAAAAATTCCTGAGTGAAATTCTCTATCTTAATTCTCATTCTCTTAATTACTTTCATCCCGCTACGTTCCCATCTTTAAATACAAGAACTGAATCATATGTTGCAGTTCTGACAACTGTAGTAGATGAAAATGTGATTTTAGAGCATTGCTTCTGCATAAACAAGGTAAATGGTTTGTTATTGTTTATAAGATATGATACAGTGTCACAGACGATCTATATATCACAGCGTTCCAGATGTACCCCTTCAAGCTTTCTCGAAAGCGATGCAAGGAACCGTTATTGAGCCAGTACTGAATTGAAGTTTCGAAAAGTGGACGTGGCGGGAAGGTCGCGTCATACATTTAATTATTTTTTAGGCAGTTTAGATGAGATTTCATCATCGAAACTTTGGGAACTTATTGTCTGTGAATTCTACAATTAAATAATGATTAAATTGAAAATTGACATTTACGGTCAATTTTGTTGTATGTCGGATGCTCACAACAGTGATTTGTAGACTTAGAAGCCGTAGACAGAACAGAGTACATGGGCACACTACAGAATATTTGGAATAATTGAATAATCAAACACATTTACTTCTCTTTTGAGAAGCAGTCATGTAGAACATTATAAGCATTACCATTCTCTGAATAAAGTCTGTTGTCAACTCGACAGTAAACTATCTTCCTAGTTGCGGTGGTTCTCGCGGACGTAACTAACTGTGACGTCGTTAGCAGGAGCCGAGCTGAGGACACGACCAGTGTTGACGAACTGGCGCCTGAGCGCTATCGTTGGCTTCCTTGATGGCAGCGCCGGAATAGGGCGCTGGTGTCGCGTAGTGTTCCCGGAGAGCGGAGGTGCCTGAGTTACACATGCTGCCACGCTGGCGCCAACCCTCTGGGTCTGCAGATACTGACGTTCGAGCTGGCCTGGTTTTGACTGATGGCTCTCGATCTTCCACCACAATCGAGTCCATCAACATGAGGTGGCAAATATGAGGTACCCAAGGAGGTGGAAACGTGGGTTCTAATATGCCAAGACTGCTTGGTAGCTGCAACAGGAAAACACAAATAATTAGCAGGAGTACAAAATAAGAAAGTACTTATTACTTAACTTTGCTGTAGTCCATGATCAGTTGGCTGACAATTATAGAAGACACGACTAGATTAAGCGTCTGTAGAATGACATAATTTACAAGTCACAAATCTTGCAGTGACGAACTAATTTCTCGTGATCTTGATGTCGAATCCGGTGAATTTGAAGACTAACTTGGAACGGAGCTACAAAGACTTGATGGTAGCAACGACTGAGCTGCAGACGATAACTAACATCGGCGCTGGCTGACCACTGAGCGCAGCTACGAACTGTAGACTGGCACAACTGCACTACTCTCCTGCTGCACATGAAGTGCCGTAGCGGCGCCTTGCGGCGAGCATAAGTACTGCGACTGGCTGTGTACTCTTTGGCTAACACAGCCGTTCTTCTGTTCCGTTTATCGAGAGAATCGCATCCGGCGGATCGATCTCGCAGGCGGCGGTGTGATCGTATGACTGACGACATCACATTGACGATCAGCGCACAAGTTATTTCTTATGATGACACCGCAAATTTCATGAACGACCCCCTCGAAAGACGAGTGCTGGGCCATGACGATCATAAACCGAAGAGCTAAAGAAACTGGCACACCCCCCCCTAATATCGTGTAGGGCCCCCGCGAGCACGCAGAAGTGCCGCAACACGACGTGGCATGGATTCCACTAATCTCTGAAATTGTGCTGGAGGGAATTGACACCATGAATCCTGCACTGCTGTCCACAAATCCGTAAGAGTACGAGGGGAGCGAAAAGCACGTTGCAAGGCACCCAAGATATGCTGACTAATGTTCTTGTCTGCCGAGTTTGGTGGCCAGCGGAAGTGTTTAAGCTCAGAAGAGTCACCCTGGAGCCGCTATGTAGCAATTCTGGAGGTATGGAGGCTCGCATTGTTCTGCTGGAATTGCTCAAGTCCGACGGAGTGCACAATGGACAGGAATGGATGCAGGTGATCAGACAGGATGCTTACATACACTCCTGGAAATTGAAATAAGAACACCGTGAATTCATTGTTCCAGGAAGGGGAAACTTTATTGACACATTCCTGGGGTCAGACACATCACATGATCACACTGACAGAACCACAGGCACATAGACACAGGCAACAGAGCATGCACAATGTCGGCACTAGTACAGTGTATATCCACCTTTCGCAGCAATGCAGGCTGCTATTCTCCCATGGAGACGATCGTAGAGATGCTGGATGTAGTCCTGTGGAACGGCTTGCCATGCCATTTCCACCTGGCGCCTCAGTTGGACCAGCGTTCGTGCTGGACGTGCAGACCGCGTGAGACGACGCTTCATCCAGTCCCAAACATGCTCAATGGGGGACAGATCCGGAGATCTTGCTGGCCAGGGTAGTTGACTTACACCTTCTAGAGCACGTTGGGTGGCACGGGATACATTCGGACGTGCATTGCCCTGTTGGAACAGCAAGTTCCCTTGCCGGTCTAGGAATGGTAGAACGATGGGTTCGATGACGGTTTGGATGTACCGTGCACTATTCAGTGTCCCCTCGACGATCACCAGTGGTGTACGGCCAGTGTAGGAGATCGCTCCCCACACCATGATGCCGGGTGTTGGCCCTGTGTGCCTCGGTCGTATGCAGTCCTGATTGTGGCGCTCACCTGCACGGCGCCAAACACGCATACGACCATCATTGGCACCAAGGCAGAAGCGACTCTCATCGCTGAAGACGACACGTCTCTATTCGTCCCTCCATTCACGCCTGTCGCGACACCACTGGAGGCGGGCTGCACGATGTTGGGGCGTGAGCGGAAGACGGCCTAACGGTGTGCGGGACCGTAGCCCAGCTTCATGGAGACGGTTGCGAATGGTCCTCGCCGATACCCCAGGAGCAACAGTGTCCCTAATTTGCTGGGAAGTGGCGGTGCGGTCCCCTACGGCACTGCGTAGGATCCTACGGTCTTGGCGTGCATCCGTGCGTCGCTGCGGTCCGGTCCCAGGTCGACGGGCACGTGCACCTTCCGCCGACCACTGGCGACAACATCGATGTACTGTGGAGACCTCACGCCCCACGTGTTGAGCAATTCGGCGGTACGTCCACCCGGCCTCCCGCATGCCCACTATACGCCCTCGCTCAAAGTCCGTCAACTGCACATACGGTTCACGTCCACGCTGTCGCGGCATGCTACCAGTGTTAAAGACTGCGATGGAGCTCCGTATGCCACGGCAAACTGGCTGACACTGACGGCGGCGGTGCACAAATGCTGCGCAGCTAGCGCCATTCGACGGCCAACACCGCGGTTCCTGGTGTGTCCGCTGTGCCGTGCGTGTGATCATTGCTTGTACAGCCCTCTCGCAGTGTCCGGAGCAAGTATGGTTGGTCTGAAACACCGGTGTCAATGTGTTCTTTTTTCCATTTCCAGGAGTGTATGTGTCACTTCTCAGAGTGGTATTTAGACGTATCAGGAGTCCATATCACTCCAACTGCACATGTCCCACACCGTTACAGAGCCTCCACCAGATTGAGCATTCCACTACTGACATGCAGAGTCCATGGATTCATGAGGTTATCTCCAAACCCGTACATGTCCATCCACACGATACAATTTGAAACGAGACTTGTCGAACCAAGCGATATGTCTGCATATATCAACAGTCCAAAGTCGGTGTTGACGGGCCCAGGCGAGGAGTACACATCGAGGCTACACAAGTGGGTCTTCGGCTCCGGAAGCCCATATCGATCACGTTTCCTTGAATGTTTCGCACGTTGACACTTGTTGATGACCCAGCACTGAAATCTGCAGCAGTTTTCGGAAGGCTTGCACTTCAGGATTGATGTTTACCGAATTCCTGATATTCACAGTACAGTCGTGAAACGGTCGTACGGGAAAATCCCCACTTCATCGCTACGTCGGAGGTGCTATTTCCGTCGCTCGTGCACCGACTGTAACACCACGTTCAAACTCACTTGAATCTCAAGATTTTGTACATGGCTGCACGTTCAGAGACCGTGAATAGTTACAATTGAAAGAGAAACAGCCCCCGGTCACTATTTTTAATGAATTAACCGGGTTTCAACACTGCTGGAATTTAAATCAAAGAATGGTCTATATTCTATAACATGATCACAGAATTATGATTAAAAACGTATGATAGAGTATAAGTAAGGAATCATCGTGAGAGACTGGCAGTAATTGTATGTCATTTATAAAATAATAAATATTCCAAAAGGGCATTAGTCACAAAGATATTTAAGATAAAGAAAACTGTGATGGTGAGCCATTAAGGGCTGCTCGTTACTTGCGTGGTGCAGGTTGCAAAACGGACTGAGGTGCCCGCGTTAACAAATGCGGCCAGGTGAACATGGCACTGCAACGAGCGCGCCATCTAGTAGCCGTAGATACAATTAGGCTACTTCACATTGAAATATAGGCAGAAATGATTATAAATAAACAGTATTTGGTGTATAATGGGAGCAATGTTTGTTTGATAGTAGCATACAACATAACATTTTGTCTACATCAAAGCTTATAACAGTAAGATAAAACATGAAAACACCATTATGAAAATGTAGGTAGGACTGATTGACAACTTGTAGAAAGCAATATTGACGTGAAACGCAGCCAAGAAACAATTGATAATTGAAAAACATAGGACTACCTTAGAAGGAAAAGAACATTTCGGCAACCTGCACAAGCAGACCCGAAGTCAGACATCGAGGAACGGCTTTATATCGTTGAAAATATTTTTGTTACGTAGCTGTAGCTGTTCGTTAAGGATGAGGCTATCCTTTCGAGCACAATGATTGAAAATCACTAATTCTTCTAGAATATCTAATCTACGCCCTTTCTTTTCGGTGCGCAAAATGTTGCTATCGCAGATGGCTTTAGGTGAATGACTTGTAATTAGAAGATGGTCGGCAAAAGACGTATTTTGGGGGCTAGTACCATTTTTTTCTTATCAAGTGTTCTTTATATCTGGTAGTGAAGGCAATTCCTGTTTGTCCTATATAGTAAGAGGAGCAAGTATCTCAGGCAATTTTGTAGACACCATAATTTTCTACAAGTTGTCTTTCAGTCCTATCTACATTTTCATAATGATGTTTTCGTGTTTTATCTTACTGTTATAAGCTTTGATGTAGACAAAATGTTATGTTGTATGCTACTATCAAACAAACATTGCTTCCCATTATACACCAAATACTGTTTATTTATAATCATTTCTGCCTATATTTCAATGTGAAGTAGCCTAATTGTATATACGGCTACTAGATGGCGCGCTCGTTGCTCTGCCATGTTCACCTGGCCGCATTTGTTAACGCGGGCACCTCAGTCCGTTTTGCAACCTGCACCACGCAAGTAACGAGCAGCCCTTAATGGCTCACCATCACAGTTTTCTTTATCTTAAATATCTTTGTGACTAATGCCCTTTTGGCGTATTTATTATTTTATGAATTACATATAAGTACGGCCAGTCATTCACAATGATTCCGTACTTATACTCTATCATATGTTTTTAATCGTAATTCTGTGACCATGTTATAGAATATAGACCATTCTTTGATTTAAATTCTGAGGAAGACATTCCTAGCAGTGTTGAAACCCGGTTAACTCGTTAAAAATAGTGATCGAGGGCTGTTTTTCTTTCAATTGTTGTCACTTAAATCTTGATAACCTGCCATTGTAGCAGCAGTAACCGATCTAACAACTGCGCCAGACACTTGTTGTCTTATACAGTATAGGCGTTGCTGACCGCAGTGCCGTATTCTGCCTGTTTACATACCTCTGCATTTGAATAAACACGTCTACACCAGTTCCTTTGGAGCTTCAGTGTATAACCAGTCCGTCCACAGCACGGCGTAAGCATGGCGAACAGTGAACGTACATTATTTGCTGATGAATTAGTTTTGTACGTCATACCAATTTGGCCTCTTCTGCCTCCACCGACAAAAGCACAGTGGGTTGGTGGTGATGATGAGTGGAGCGGTCCCCCTCCCCCGTCTCTTAGCCAGCCCCCCACCCCCCACCCCGAGTACAGAGTAAGCCTGCTGTCTGCACCCGAATGACCTCCGCAGTCCCGACCAGTAACTGCATCAGACCGACAGGAGTAGTGGAGCGGTGCGGGTGTTGGTGGGCACCGCTGCGCCCCCGCACACGCTCGCCTATAATCCGCCCCCACCTGGTCGCGTATAAAAACTTTTATACGCGCAGCAGCGACTGGGGGTGGTATTCTGATTTACGACGGCGCTGCATGGGAGACGCTTCGCCGACTACACGGCTCTCTACCTGTCGTAAAGCCGACCCAGGAACAAAGCGCCTCTGATCCGCGCAAAGTACCCCCCGCCGCTCCCCGCTCTGCTGCGTCGCCCACCGCTCCCCCAGCTCTCGTGTTTGAAGGCCGCGTTTCTCACTGCATGTTACAGATGATTGTACCTCTACTGTATTAAAAGGCTTTATATAATTTGTTTAAAATAGTACTTAGCAAAACACTACTGGCCATTAAAATTGCTACAACAAGAAGAAATACAGATGTAAACGGGTATTCATTGGACGAATATATTATACTAGAACTGACATATGGTTACATTTTCAAGTAATTTGGGTGCATAGATCCTAAGAAATCAGTACCCAGAACAACCACTTCTGGCCGTAATAACGGCCTTGATACGCCTGGGCATTGAGTCTAACATAGCTTGGATGGCGTGTACAGGTACAGCTACCCATGCAGCTTCAACACGATACCACAGTTCATAAAGAGTAGTGACTGGTGTATTGTGACGAGCCAGTTGCTCAGCCACCATTGACTAAACGTTTTCAATTGGTGAGAGATCTGGAGAATGTGCTAGCCAGGGCAGCAGTCGAACATTTTTTGTATCCAGAAAGGCCCGTACAGGACCTGCAACATGTGATCGTGCATTATCCTGCTGAAATGTAGGGTTTCGCAGGGATCGAATGAAAGGTACAGCTACGAGTCGTAACACATCTGAAATGTAACGTTTCCTGTTCAAAGTGCCGTCAATGCGAACAAGAGTAACAGAGACGTGTAACCGCACACCATCACGCCGGGTGATACGCTACTATGGCGATGACGAATATACGCTTCCAATGTGCGTTCACCGCGATGTCGCCAAACACAGATGCGACCATCATGATGCTGTAAACAGAACTTGGATTCATCCGAAAAAATGACGTTTTGCCATTCGTGCTCCCAGGTTCGTCGTTGATTACACCATCGCAGGCACTCCTGTCTGTGATGCAGCGTCAAGGGTAACCGCAACCATGGCCTCCGAGCTGATAGTCCATGCTGCTGCAAACGTCGTCGAACTGTTCGTGCAGATGCTCGTTGCCTTTCAAACGTCCCCATCTGTTGACTCAGGGATCGAGACGTGGCTGCACGATTCGTTACAGCCATCCGGATAAGATGCCTGTCATCTCGGCTGCTACTGATACGAGGCCGTAGGGATCCAGCACAGCGTTCCGTATTACCCTCCTGAACCCACCGATTCCATATTCTGCTAACAGTCATTGGATCTCGACCAACGCGAGCAGCAATGTAGCGAAACGATAAACTGCAATCGCGATAGGCTACAATCCGACCTTTATCAAAGTCGGAAACGTGATGGTACGCATTTCTCCTCCTTATACGATGCATCACAACAATGTTTCACCTGGCAACGCCGGTCAACTGCTGTTTGTGTATGAGAAATCGGTTGGAAACTTTCCTCATGTCAGCACGTTGTAGGTGTCACCACCGGCGCCAACCTTGTGTGAATGCTCTGAAAAGCTAATCATTTGTACGTCACAGCATATTTTTTCCATGTCGGTTAAATTTCGCGTCTGTAGCACGTCATCTTCGTGGTGTAGCAGTTTTAATGGCCAGTAGTGTAGCTTCAGAATAACTATAAGGAACTGTAATTTAGGTCGACATGTCATCTGAAAAGCATCTGTCGAGAAGTTTTAGAAGTACTTGTGTCCTGCAGGTGGTGTAGTAACTATGATTCGAACTTTCACATATAAAACCGAAGTGTCCACATACGATTATTACTTTATTAGTATTCCCCTTACAAGCGGACAATGCCTGTTCGTCATCACTCGATTCTGTCCAAATTTATGGTGCCTGCACAGAAATGACAATGACAGAAGTGTCAGCTCAAGATGGCCAAACGTTGAGAAAAAATAGCATTTCTGGCTCGGGTCGCGAGATTCCAAACAGATACGTCTTATATTTTGTGTAGACTCTAGACATACATTTCCACATTGCCAAGGGTACGGAACTTTAACCTCGAGAAGTGGATTTTCTATGCCATTTTTTACGTTTCTTACGCTGCAAGCAAACCGAAATGAAGCTTAGTATATTGTATTTATTAATATGTCCATAAAACGCAGGAAAATGAGACCCAGAAGAAAATTTGACATTGGAAATAAATTTCGAGGAAGGGATTTTAAGCCGTAAACGAGAACTTCGTGTATAAAGTTGCATACTTTCCTCATTTTACAGTTGATGAATTATACGTGCTGCAGTGATATTCGTCATAAAATCAGGAAAAGAAGTAACTCCCTCGGCATCTTGCAATCGCTAGAAACGTCACATTTTAACAAGTACTAGTTGCTTTAACAATTCTGTAGAAAAACGCGCTCGCTATTCATTCGTTAAAGGTTTTCTCTCTCATTGTACAGTTTGGCACTGAAGCATGCGTAACTCAGTATATAGTAAATATTCGTCAGGATACATAATGCTATAGAGTGGAATATATTTTGATGCAGTCTTCTTGTGATGTCATTTTTTTTCTGTCAGTGAGATAGGGGCAGTTTTGAAGATATTTGAGATGCACCGTTGCATTAGTTGTCGAGGGCTGCTCATAGGTTAAAACGAAATTAACGGAATACGAGTAACTGTACGCTTTAATTGCAATCCGTGTTCGAAAGTAATTTGTAAAGTCCTCGTGGACGCTGTAGGTACACTACTGGTCATTAACATTACTACATCACGAAGATGACGTGCTACAGACGCGAAATTTAACCTACAGGAAGAAGATGCTGCGATATGCAAATGATTAGTTTTTAAGAGCATTCACACAAGGTTGGCGCCGGTGGCGACACCTACAACTAGCTGACATGAGGAAAGTTTCCAACTGATTTCTTATACACAAACAGCAGTTGACCGGCGTTGCCTGGTGGAACGTTGTTGTGATGCCTCGTGTAAGGAGGAGAAATGCGTACCATCACGTTTCCGACTTTGATAATGGTCGGATTGTAGCCTATCGAGATTGCGGTTTATCGTATCGCGACATTGCTGCTCGCGTTGGTCGAGATCCAGTGGCTGTTAACAGAATATGGAATCGGTGGGTTCCGGAGGGTAATACGGAACGCCGTGCTGGTTCCCAACGGCCTCGTATCACTAGCAGTCGAGATGACAGGCATCTTATCCGAATGACTGTAACGGATCGTGCAGCCACGTCTCGATCCCTGAGTCAACAGATGGGGACGTTTGCAAGACAACAAGCATCTGCACGAACAGTTCGGCGACGTTTGCAGCAGCATGGACTATCAGCTCGGAGACCATGGCTGCGGTTACCCTTGACGCTGCATCACAGACAGGAGTGCCTGCGATGGTGTAATCAACGACGAACCTGGGTGCACGAATGGCAAAACGTCATTTTTTCGGATGAATCCAAGTTCTGTTTACAGCATCATGATGGTCGCATCCCTGTTTGGTGACATCGCGGTGAACACACATTGGAAGCGTGTATTCGTCATCGCCATAGTGGCGTATCACCCGGCGTGATGGTGTGCGGTTACACGTCTCTGTCACTCTTGTTCGCATTGACGGCACTTTGAACAGGAAACGTTACATTTCAGATGTGTTACGACTCGTAGCTGTACCTTTCATTCGATCCCTGCGAAACCCTACATTTCAGCAGGATAATGCACGATCACATGTTGCAGGTCCTGTATGGGCCTTTCTGGATACAAAAAATGTTCGACTGCTGCCCTGGCTAGCACATTCTCCAGATCTCTCACCAATTGAAAACGTTTGGTCAATGGTGGCTGAGCAACTGGCTCGTCACAATACACCAGTCACTACTCTTTATGAACTGTGGTATCGTGTTGAAGCTGCATGGGTAGCTGTACCTGTACACGCCATCCAAGCTATGTTAGACTCAATGCCCAGGCGTATCAAGGCCGTTATTACGGCCAGAGGTGGTTGTTCTGGGTACTGATTTCTTAGGATCTATGCACCCAAATTACTTGAAAATGTAACCATATGTCAGTTCTAGTATAATATATTTGTCCAATGAATACCCGCTTATCATCTGCATTTCTTCTTCTTATAGCAATTTTAATGGCCAGTAGTGCACAATCATATCTAAGACATATATTAGCAGTCTCAAATTTTCCTTTGCCTTTATTTTTGAATCCTTTTATCAAATTATAAATAAATACAATACAGAGGAATTTTTTCTAACGTGTACAAACTCTAAGGATTGACCGATGAGAGGATACGGAACTTATGTCCGGAAATGCATGGTTTCCATGCCAGAGGCCATTTATTCGACCACACATTGTTACAGAAACTGCGGTCTAATACGCGCTGTATCATGCAGCCACAGTTACAGTATGTGTTGAAGATGGTTTCCATGTGCCTCAACGCACGTGTGTACGCGCCGTAGCGCGTTTCGTCTCACACGTTCACATCGGCCAGGCTGCATCCGAAGTTTCAAAGGCAGCATGAATACGCCGTTTCAGTGTCTCTACACGTAATGGGCTCTGCATACACGATACTTTTGAGATGGCCTCATAACCATAAATCGTACGGATTGAGAACGGGTGAACGAGCAGGCCATGAAACTGGACGCACTCGTCCGATCCATCGACCAGGGAAGACACGATTTAGATGCATCTGGACGAAGTGGGCTGGAGCACCATCACGTAGTAGCCACATAATCCTTAGACGCATCAGTGGCACTTCTTGCAGCAGCGGAAGCAAAGTCACCCGCCAGAAACGCCGGTAGTTCCGGCCTGTCAGGCGACGTCGATGGAAGACTGGTCCCAAAATACAGTTTCCAATTACCCCAACCATCATCCGGCTACACCGATATTGATGATTCGCTGTCATCATACCATGCGGGGGTTAATAATACGATCTGACCGAGTAATGGTTTGAAAGTTGAAGATACCACTTCGCGTACAGGTGGCCTCGTCTGTAAGATGTATGATGGATGGCACAAATCCCGGAATCGTCTTTACCGCGTGAAGAAAGCAGTGACAAAACTGCTCCCTATGTGGAACTTCCGTGCTAGTAAGCCCAGCAGACTTTTTAAGTGATAAGGGTAGTAACAGTTGTACTGGAGAATGTTCCAGGCGGTCGTCTGGCTTACCCTGTACTAGCGGGCCAACTGCCTGGTGCTGACACGGCGGTCGCCTTCCACAGTGTTTCACATTTTCCACCAAGTTTGGTGTCCGAACATTTCGGGTACGTTCCTCACGATTTCCTGTTTCCTGAAACAACTCTGTCTCAGACAGACTGTGAAACACTGTTGCAAACATTGAATCCCGTGGTTGTTGTCGGCGGGGATAGGTCTCCTGATACAACCATCCTGGCCGCCGCTCGTTGCCATTTACCTCAATTGCTCTTGATTCGAAAACGGAGCCATTGTGCACAACGCTATATCACATCCACTACAAGGTGAGTCAGCAAGAGAAGTGTATCGGACACAACACTAGCAATTACTATGGCAGGAGGGGACACTGGGGGCCACGACGGGAATTAAGACTCTGGACGCGGAATGTTAGATGGAGCTAGACGCATAGGACGTTCATTTCTGAAATCGTTAGGGAATTCAATAGTCCCAGACGCACAATGTCAAGAATGTGCCGAGAACACCATTACCTCTCGCCTCGGACACTGCAATGGCGACGACCTCCACTTAACAAACGAGAGCGACCGCGTTTGGCATAGAGTTTTCAGTGCTAACAGACAAGCAACACCGTGAAATAACCGCAGTAATCGATGTGGGACGTACGACGAACGTATCCTTTAGGAGAGGGCAGCGTAATTCGGCGGTATTGGTCTATGGAAGCAGACGATCGACGCGTTTGCCTTTGCGCCTGCAGCGCCTCTCTCAGCTCGCGACTATATCGGTTGGATTACAACGACTGGAGAATCGCGCGGCCTGGTTATGTGGGTCCTGGTAAGAGTTGACGTTATGGTTACTGTGTGGCGCGGATCGGCATAAACCATGGACCCGAGTTGTCAACGAGGCTCTGTGAGAGCTGGTAGTGGCTCCATAATGCCATAATGCTGTGGGCTCTGGTCCAACTGAACCGATTATTTACTGGGATTAGTTATCTTAGACGACTTGCAGCCAATCGTGGACTTCCCAAACTACGGTGTAATTATTATGGATGACAATGCTTCATGTCACCGGGCCACAATCGTTCGCGATTGATCTGAAAAACATTCTGGTCAATCTGAGCAACGGATCAGGCTACCCTGACAGCTCGACATGAATCCCATAGAACATTTAGGGGACATAATCGAGAGATCAGTTCGTGAACGAAATCCTGCACCGGAACATTTTCGCAGTTATCGACGGCTATAGAGGCAGCATTGCTCAGTATGTCTGCAAGGGAGTTCCAGCGACATGTTGAGTCCATGTCACGCCGAGCTGCTGCATTACGTCAGGCAAACGATATTGGGAGGTATCCCATGACTTTTGTCATCTCACAAGGGGAGGCCGCCAATTGTGAAATTCAGATTCAATTCGTACTGCGCATAATAAAAGCTCATGGCCAGAGGTGTAATGTGGCAAAGCACCATGATGCACTTCTCAGCCGTTGTCGAGAAAATCGACAGTTAAAAGAAACCGTTGCGGTGAAACACTCTCTACGATTAATAGTATTCTATAGCGTCGTGGCGCAGCGGTAAGCGCTCGGGTTCGTAATCCGAAGGTCGCCGGATCGAATCTCGCGCCATGCAACCATTTTTTTTTAGTATTTGTTTTTTGTAATTCACACACACACACATATATATATATATATATATATATATATATATATAATTCCCGGCAATCAGTTGCAACAATTATGCATATAATAAGTTGTTGAAAGTCGTTTGTCGTGGAAAAACTGGCGACTTCGAACATCGTTATGTTTTCCGCAAACAAAGTTGTATTTCACAAATGTTATTAATTGTCTTCATAATGTTAACCACGTATAGTTAACAGAAGACGTAGAAACGATATTCCGAAACGAATACGTATAGCGTAAGTCAAACGTTCGAATTAGAATAGAAACCCCACGAACACAAATTTGCTGTGGCAGGTCTGAAATATAAACTCCGTTACTCGCTCGTTACACTTGAAGGACAGATGTTGAATGGGCCGAAACGAGCCGCCGCATAACAGGGTAGTTGCTTGCTAACTTCGAAAGAAGGTAGATGCGGTCCCTAGCGCAACTTATAACATCGTCGAAAATCAGTGCGAACGTGAGAGCTTTGGTACACCCTGTTAAACAAACGGAAAAATGGAGGCGGTACAATTGGAGAGCGATCCGCCTTCACCAACATGCGTAAGCAATTCATTAATAGTATATATATATATATATATATATATATATATATATATATATATATATATATATATAAATTACAAAAAGCTAATAATAAAAAAAAATTGTTGCATGGCGCGAGATTCGATCCGGTGACCTTCGGATTACGAAACCGAGCGCTTACCGCTGCGCCACGACGCTGTAGAAATTTATTAATCGTATAGAGTATTTCACCGCAACGGTTTCTTTTAACTGTCGATTTTCTCGATACGACTGAGAAGTGCATCTTGGTGCTTTGCCACATTACACCTCTGGCCATGAGCTTTTATTATACGCAGTATGAATCGAATCTGAATTTCACAATTGGCGGCCTCCCCTTGTCAGTGTAACCAGGGGGCGTGTTGTGAATGAAGTTATGTAACAGTAACCGGGCTATGGCTGTTGGTACTGATCACCTGCCCAACCTCAAGACCCCATACCCCGCCACCGCTCACCCTAAACCAGATTCCGTGAAAAATAGTGTCGGAAGTAGGTTCCTCAGGTGCCTTTCCCATCACCATTTCTGAGGAGAGAAGGAAACTTAGTTTTTCATAGCGTGTAGCAGTGATCGGTATTATTCGCCGGATTCGTACGTGGTATTCGTACGTGGAACTAGCCAAAGCTGATGAAGACACCAGTCCTCGGTCGTAGCACTTCTCTTCGGCTATGCAGCGGAGGGAGACGCAGCACGGAAGGAAGGACTGCTGCAGATACTGGCTTTGCTCGGCGTGCATGCGAACTGTAGTAATGCCAAATTTTTAATCACTGGAGTAACCAAGTAGTAAGTCGTGATAGAGACACAGCAAGGTGTGAAATGCAGACTGTTGTAGCGTAATTACTCTCAGAAATCCAGCAGTTACATGCGAATGCATAATGTAGGAGGGACATGGATGACGTAAATAACAGCTGTCAGAGTATAATCAATTAAATTAAAATGGACTCAGTGGTAGGCAAGAACTTTTCTTTGATGCCTACAGTTACAGTCTTCCGCGGCATATACGATGAGGATGCTCACGTGCTTTTAGTAAACTGGAAAAATGAGTGAGTTTGGCTTCTGGAGTGACTAGGACAAAGTAACAGCGGCGGAATTAAGAATCCAAGATGAAGCATTCGATTTCATCGTGGGTGATACCACGTGCAGTAATGCAGCTGTCCATGACGAATTTAAACAGACAATTGTGCAACGGTACAAGAGAAAGAGAACACCAAGGTTTTACAGCGAGAAACTCAGCAGCATGACGGAGCATTATGCGGATCGAACTAGGGATGTTAATGCTAACACGTATGAGCTCAGTGAGAACGATTGGCACAATGAGGGAAAAGTGTTTGAAGCTGGACGATGGGCGTTAGATACGTTTTCAAGTGTGCTACAGCGTGAAGTCGACCAAACAGTCAGATTGGCACCTTGCAAGACATTTGAAGAGGCAATACTAACAGCATTTCGATTTGTTGAAGAACTGCAGAGACCTGTAGGATGGAAGGTCACATAGCGCCAAACCTCAATGAGGGAACTCGAGGCCGAAGGTGGAGAGCTTTGGGAGACGTACGTATAACGAAATATGGTCTCGGAAGGGCCACCGCTACCTCCAACCTCCAGGAAGCAGCAGTCACTGCGAACTCCACTGATGACAGTTCTAAAGGTCTGCTCGTTAAGGCAGTTTACCGTGGAGAAAATGTCCATTCCCTAGTCGATACAGGGGCTGAAATTTCTTTGATGTGGTGCTGCATAATTAAGGAAGAAATTTAGCGGCAGCCAAGCTGTACAATCGAAGGGCGAAGTGGAACCAGGCGCACAATTACCAAGAAGTTGTGACTAACTTAGTTGTTGTTGTTGTGGTCTTCAGTCCTGAGACTGGTTTGATGCAGCTCTCCATTGTTTGTAAGACATTTCCAGGGGCAGATGTGGATTCTGACCACAATCTATTGGTTATGAACTGCAGATTGAAACTGAAGAAACTGCAAAAAGGTGGAAATTTAAGGAGATGGGACCTGGATAAACTGAAAGAACCAGAGGTTGTAGAGAGTTTCAGGGAGAGCATAAGGGAACAATTGACAGGAATGGGGGAAAGAAATACAGTAGAAGAAGAATGGGTAACTCTGAGGGATGAAATAGTGAAGGCAGCAGAGGATCAAGTAGGTAAAAAGACGAGGACTAATAGAAATCGAAGAAGAATAGAATCGAAGTAGAGAGGATATAAAATGTAGACTGGCAATGGCAAGGAAATCGTTTCTGAAGAAGAGAAATTTGTTAACATCGAGTATAGATTTAAGTGTCAGGAAGTCGTTTCTGAAAGTATTTGTATGGAGTGTAGCCATGTATGGAAGTGAAACATGGACGATAACCAGTTTGGACAAGAAGAGAATAGAAGCTTTCGAAATGTACTAACTTAGTAGTAGGACAATATGAGTATGTGGCCAAAATGCAAGCTATAAGGAGCAAAGAGAAACGCTACGAAGATACATTGGGGTTAGATTTCCTGGCAGCTAATCACGCTCATATCAGTGTGACAGAAAAAAAAAACGATTGGGTCGTAACGATTACGGCTGTAATAGGAGCCAAAGGCCAGACTCAAAGGAATGTTAGCGCCGCTGATGTAATGCGCAAACCCAGCAGCGGCACAAAACTCTGTATATCGACGCCAAGTTGTCAAGTAAAGAATGACGGAGTAGGGAACTGCCTGCTCTACTAAGCTTTCCTAATATAAGTGAGGCAGGAGCTGAGTTATCACGAGGAACTATTGCGGCAACAGTATTGAACCTATATCAACAAGAAATGGTAGAAACGAGGAAGGCGTGCAGGTAGTAAACTGTCCAGCTAATGACAGAGCGAGGAAATCAGTTCATGAAGCATTCACACTAACAAGAGCTGCTCACTAAAGTAAATCATTTGTCGCCGGAGACCCAGGAAATAATTTCAGCAGTGCTACCTAGCTGCTCTGATATTTTCTGAAAAAGCGATAACTTTCCAACAACGCCATAGTTCAACACAGGATACATACATGATGAGCAGTACCCATTGCTCAATGATCATATAGAATTCCGTATAAGTTGAAAATATGATTAGGGAACAGCTAGAAAAGGGTTTTCGTGCAACCTAGTGAAGTGTCAGTAACTCTAAAGTTAACTAACAAGGGGAGGCCGCCAATTGTGAAATTCAGATTCGATTCATAATGCGCATAATGAAAGCTCATGGCCAGAGGTGTAATGTGGCAAAGCACCAAGATGCACTTCTCAGCCGTTGTCGAGAAAATCGACAGTTGAAAGAAACCATTGCGGTGAAATACTCTCTACCATTAATAATTTTCTACAGCGTCGTGGCGCAGCGGTAAGCGATCGGGTTTGTAATCCGAAGGTCGCCGGATCGAATCTCGCGCCATGCGAGCTTTTATTTTTTTTAGTATTTGTTTTTTGTAATTCAAATATATATATATATATATATATATATATATATATATATATATATATATATATATATATATATAAAATTCCCGGCAATCAGTTGCAACAGTTATGCACATAATAAATTGTTGAAAGTCGTTTGTCGTTGAAAAACTGGCGACTTCGAACATCGTTATGTTTTCCGCAAACAAAGTTGTATTTCACAAATGTTATTAATTGTCTTCATAATGTTAACCACGTATAGTTAACGGAAGAAGTAGAAACGATATTACGAAACGAATACGTATAGCGTAAGTCAAACGTTCGAATTAGAATAGAGACCCCACGAACACAAATTTGCAGTGGCAGGTATGAAATATAAACTCCGTTACTCGCTCGTTACACTTGAAGGACAGATGATGAATGGCCGAAACGAGCCACCGCATAACAGCGTAATTGCCTGCTAACTTCGAAAGAAGGTAGATGCGGTCCCTAGCGCAACTTATAACATCGTCGAAAATCAGTGCGGACGGGAGAGCTTTGGTACACCCTGTTAAAAAAACGGAAAAATGGAGGTGATACAATTGGAGAGCGATCCGCCTTCACCAACATGCATAAGCAATTCATTAATAATTTATTATATATATATATATATATATATATATATATATATATATATATATATATAATTACAAAAAACTAATAATAAAAAAAAAAGTTGCATGGCGCGAGATTCGATCCGGTGACCTTCGGATTACGAACCCGAGCGCTTACCGCTGCGCCACGACGCTGTAGAAATCTATAAATCGTAGAGAGTATTTCACCGCAACGGTTTCTTTTAACTGTCGATTTTCTCGACAACGGCTGAGAAGTGCATCTTGGTGCTTTGCCACATTACACCTCTGGTCATGAGCTTTTATTATGCGCAGTATAAATCGAATCTGAATTTCACAATTGGCGGCCTCCCCTTGTAAGTAACTATAAAGAAGAAATCACCTGAAGGAGAACAGAAGTAGAGATATTGTGTTGATTAAAAGAAGGACAACTTTACCGGATATTGATCCACTGTCAAATAATGTACACCCCTTTGATATCTTGATTCGTGTATAATTTTCTCTGACTGTGACGTAGCCGGTAGGTACAGTCAGGTGACTACATCCACACGACAGAGTTAAAACATAATTTTTATGCCTACAGGTATACACAACAACAACGATCTTACTTTTGGTCTTTGGATTCACCGGCGACATTTCAAGAACTGATGGATTCTGTACTCGGAGGATTAACACCCATTCAGTGTCTGATTTACCTTGGCGAACTTATCATTTTTATCCAAGACATGCCTTATCTGGGAGACTGTGTAGAGTATATCTTTTCCTATCCGTGTCAATATGTCATTTCGCTGTATCTGAAGTGTAATATTTAGGACACATAATAACCACAGATGGAGTCCAACCTAACTTAAAACTGGTATCAGAACTGACAAATGCGAGGGAACAGCATGTATTTCTAGGCAGTGTGAATTTCTACTGTTCATACATTCAGGGGTATGCTGACAGAGCATGACCAGTTACTTAGTTATTGAAAAAACGAGCAGTTTTTACGTGGAGTTCCAAATGTTCACAAGCGATGGAAACACCAGAACCAGCTTTGACAGCTGCTCCATTTTGGCTTATCCATACTTCTCAAAACCCTTCATCCTACGGACACTAGCAATTTTGCTGTGGAGGCTCTTTTATCACGGGAAATCAATGCAAAAGAGCGTCCAGATCTATTGACTTCCCATTTTCTGAACTGAACCGAATGTAACTACTCATGAACCAAAAAGGAATTATGTGCAGTTATCTATGGCATAAAGTACAACGGATGTTTCTCAGTCGGCCGAGAATTCACTGTAGCAAACGATCACGCTGAACTGAAGTGGTTGCTCAACCTGAAGGATCTTAGATGGGTCTCATGTTTGAGTACAAATTCAAGGTGTTTCACAGACGTGGGAAATGACGCAGCAATGCAGATGGATTGAGCAGAGAAGTCGTTTCACAATCAGCAGCGGACGGGAATCAGTAAAAGCGCTAGAGGCTGACATGCAGCGCCAGTTCTGTAAATAGGATCCTAAATTCGAAGATGTTGACGGGTTACTGTACAACAGCACTGCTAAAGGACTCAAGTAGCATGAAAACAAGTGTTAAAAGAATGCCATGATAGTCCATTGGCAGGAAACAGTGGCAAAAGAGCAACTAACCTACCAGTAGCACAAATCTGTTACCGAGCGAGATGGCGCAGTGGTTAGCACACTGGACTCGCATTCGGGAGGACGACGGTTCAATCCCGCGTCCGGCCATCCTGATTTAGGTTTTCCGTGATTTCCCTAAATCGCTCCAGGCAAATGCCGGGATGGTTCCTTTGAAAGGGCACGGCGGACTTCCTTCCCCGTCCTTCCCTAATCCGATGAGACCGATGACCTCGCTGTTTGGTCTCTTCCCCCAAACAACCAAACCCACAAATCTGTTAGTGGCCGAGCTTTCGAGCTTACAGTAACATTTCACGTTGTGACTCAGGCAGTAAGCGTCATGATGTGTGCCAGACCAAATCACTTCTGTAAGAACTGCCAGAAACAATCCCACCTTTTGAACGGACAGGTCTTCGTATTGTAGGAAAGATGGAAATCGTTGTTGTTTGTTGTGGTCTTCAGTCGGAAGATTGGTTTGATGCAGCTCTCCATACTACTCTACCCTGTGCAAAACTCTTAATGTCCAAATACCTACTGCAGTCTACATTCTTCTGAACCTGCTTACCGTATTTATCTCTTCGTCTCCCTCTACGATTTTTATCCCCCACACTTCCCTTAAATACTAAGCTGGTGATCCCATGATATCTCAGAAGATGTCCCATCAACCGACGCCTTCTTTTAGTCAAGGTGCGCCACAAATTTCGTGTTTCCCAAATTCTGTTCAGTACCTCCTCACCAATTACGTGATCTAACCATGTAATCTTCAACATTCTCCTGTAGTATCAAATTTCGAAAGCTTCTATTCTCTTTTTGTCCAAACTGTTTATCGTCAATGTCTCGCTTCCATACGTGGCTACACTCCATACATATATACTTTCAGGAAAGACTTCCTAACACTTAAATCTATGTCCGATGTTAACAAATCTCTCTTTTTCAGGAATGGTTAGCTTACCATTGCCAGTCTACATTTCCTATCCTCTTTAATTTCGCCATTATCAGTTCTTTTGCTGCCAAAATAGCAAAACTCATTTACTACTTCAAGTGTCACATTTCCTAGTCTAATTCCCTTAGCATCACCTGACTTAATTCGACTTCAACTCTTACCCTCGCTTTGCTTTTGCTGATAATGTTCACCTTATATCCTCCTTTCAAGACACTGCCGATTCTATTCAACTGCTCTGATAGAATTACAATGTCATGGACAAACCTCAAAGTTTTTATTTCTTCCCTGAATTTTAACACTTGCTCCGGATTTTTCTTCGGTTTCCTTCTCTGCTTGTTCAAGGTAGCTATTGAATAACATCGGCGATAGGCTACAAACCTGTCTCACTCCCTTCTCACTCACTACTTATCTTTCATGTGCCTCTACTCTTATAACTGCCGAGTGGTTTCTGTACGAGTTGTAAATAACCTTTCGCTCAATTTATTTTACTCTTGCTACCGTCAGAATTTCAAAGAGAGTATTCGAGTCAACATCGTCAAGAGCTATCTCTAAGTCTGAAAATGCTATAAACGTAGGTTTGCATATCCTTAACCCAACTTCTAAGAGAAGTCGTAGAATCGATATTGGCTCGCGTGTCCCTACATTTCCTCGGAATCCAAACTGATCTTCCCGGAAGTAGGTTTCCACCAGTTTTTTCATTCTCTTGTATGGAAATCGTGTTAGCATTTTGCAGCCATAACTAATTAAACTTCTTTGGAATTGGAATTATTACATTCTTCTTAAAGTTTGAGGGTATTTCGCCTGTCTCGTACATCTTGATCACCAGATGGCTGGCTCTCCCTAGGCCACCAATACTCTCAAAGGAATATCGTCTACTCCCGGGGTCTTGTGTCGACTTAGATCTTCCAGAGTTCTGTCAAATTCTTGTTGTAGTATCATATTTCCCATATCATCTTTACCTACGTCCTTTTCCATTTTTACACTCCTGGAAATGGAAAAAAGAACACATTGACACCGGTGTGTCAGACCCACCATACTTGCTCCGGACACTGCGAGAGGGCTGTACAAGCAATGATCACACGCACGGCACAGCGGACACACCAGGAACCGCGGTGTTGGCCGTCGAATGGCGCTAGCTGCGCAGCATTTGTGCACCGCCGCCGTCAGTGTCAGCCAGTTTGCCGTGGCATACGGAGCTCCATCGCAGTCTTTAACACTGGTAGCATGCCGCGACAGCGTGGACGTGAACCGTATGTGCAGTTGACTGACTTTGAGCGAGGGCGTATAGTGGGCATGCGGGAGGCCGGGTGGACGTACCGCCGAATTGCTCAACACGTGGGGCGTGAGGTCTCCACAGTACATCGATGTTGTCGCCAGTGGTCGGCGGAAGGTGCACGTGCCCGTCGACCCGGGACCGGACCGCAGCGACGCACGGATGCACGCCAAGACCGTAGGATCCTACGCAGTGCCGTAGGGGACCGCACCGCCACTTCCCAGCAAATTAGGGACACTGTTGCTCCTGGGGTATCGGCGAGTATCATTCGCAACCGTCTCCATGAAGCTGGGCTACGGTCCCGCACACCGTTAGGCCGTCTTCCGCTCACGCCCCAACATCGTGCAGCCCGCCTCCAGTGGTGTCGCGACAGGCGTGAATGGAGGGACGAATGGAGACGTGTCGTCTTCAGCGATGAGAGTCGCTTCTGCCTTGGTGCCAATGATGGTCGTATGAGTGTTTGGCGCCGTGCAGGTGAGCGCCACAATCAGGACTGCATATGACCGAGGCACACAGAGCCAACACCCGGCATCATGGTGTGGGGAGCGATCTCCTACACTGGCCGTACACCACTGGTGATCGTCGAGGGGACACTGAATAGTGCACGGTACATCCAAACCGTCATCGAACCCATCGTTCTACCATTCCTAGACCGGCAAGGGAACTTGCTGTTCCAACAGGACAATGCACGTCCGCATGTATCCCGTGCCACCCAACGTGCTCTAGAAGGTGTAAGTCAACTACCCTGGCCAGCAAGATCTCCGGATCTGTCCCCCATTGAGCATGTTTGGGACTGGATGAAGCGTCGTCTCACGTGGTCTGCACGTCCAGCACGAACGCTGGTCCAACTGAGGCGCCAGGTGGAAATGGCATGGCAAGCCGTTCCACAGGACTACATCCAGCATCTCTACGATCGTCTCCATGGGAGAATAGCAGCCTGCATTGCTGCGAAAGGTGTATATACACTGTACTAGTGCCGACATTGTGCATGCTCTGTTGCCTGTGTCTATGTGCCTGTGGTTCTGTCAGTGTGATCATGTGATGTATCTGACCCCAGGAATGTGTCAATAAAGTTTCCCCTTCCTGGGACAATGAATTCACGGTGTTCTTCTTTCAATTTCCAGGAGTGTATATACAATATTGCCTTCATGTTTATCTGGTTTGTATAGATCCTGTGTATACTCCTTCCACCTTTCCCTTGTTTGCTTAGGAATGGTTTCCCATCTGAGCCCATGGACCATGAACCTTGATATCGATGGCGTGCGTGCCGCAGCGATACAGATAGCCATGCCGTAGTTGCGACCACAACGGAGGGGGGGTATCTGTTGAGTGTCCACATAAACGTGTGGTTCCTGAAAGGGGCAAGCAGTCTTTTCAGCAGTTAGAAGGGCAACAGTCTGGATGACTGATTGATCTGACCTTGTAATATTATCCAAAACGGCGTTGATGTGCGAACAGCTGAAAGCAAGAGAAAACTACAGTCATAATTTTTCGCGAGGGCATGCAGCTCTACTGTATCGTTAAATGATGATGGCGTCCTCTTGGGTAAAATATAGGGAGGTAAAATAGTCCCCCATTCGGATCTCCGGACAAGGTCTTCTCAGGAGAATGTCGTCATCGCGAGGAACAAACCTGATATTCTACTTATCGGACCGTGGAATCCCTTAATCGGACGAGTAGTTTAGAAAATTTAAAAAGGGAAATGGTTAGGTTGAATTCAGATGTGGCGGGAATTAGTGAAGTTCAGAAGCACGAAAGAACTGGTCTTCTGGTCTGGTGAATACGGGGTTGTAAATACAAAATGAAATGGGGTAAATGTAGGGGTGTGTGAAATAGCGAATAAGGACATAGGAATTAGGGTAAGCCACTATGGACAGCACAGTGAACGCATTATCGTAGTCAAGATGGGCACGAGACCCATAGCTACCACCGTAGTATAAGTTCATATGCCAACTAGCTCCGCAGATGGCGAAGAAATTGAAGAAATGTTTGACGAGGTAAAAGAAATTATTCAGATGGTTAAAGAAGACGAGAATTTAACTTTGATGGGGGACTGGAATCGACAGTAGGTAAAGGAAGGGAAGGAAAAACAGTAGCTGAAAGAAATGAAAGAGGAATCCGTCTGGTAAAATTTTGAACAGAGCATAATTTAACCACCGCAAACACTTGGTTTAAGATTCATAAAAGAAGGCCTTCCAGAGACCCAGAGACGCCGGAAGGTTTCAGATTGATTACACAGTGGTAGGACAGAGATTCAGGAACCAGATTCTAAACTGTAAGACACTTCCGGGAGCCCGATGTAGACTCTGACCGCAATTTACTGTAGATTAAAACTGAAGAAATTGGAAAAAGGTAGTAAAGTAAGGAAACGGGACATGGATGAGTTGAAAGAACCAGAGGAGCTGAGAGTTTCAGAGGAGGCATTGGATAACGGTTAACTAAAAAGACAGTAGAAGAAGAATGAGTAACTTTAAGAGATGAAATAGTAAAGGCAGGTAAAAAGAGAAGGGCTAGTTTAAATTTTTGGATAACACAAGAGATAATGGACTCAAAAATGGTTCAGATGGCTCTGAGCACTATGGGACTCAACTTCTGAGGTCATTAGTCCACTAGAACTTAGAACTACTTAAACCTAACTAACCTAAGGACATCACACACATCCATGCCCGAGGCGGGATTCGAACCTGCGACCGTAGCGGTCTCGCGGTTCCAGACTGCAGCGCCTAGAACCGCACGGCCACTTCGGCCGGCATAAAGGACTCAATTTATTACATGAGAAAATATAAGAAAGCAGCGAATGAAGCATGCGAAAGGGAACACAGACATTAAAAAAAAAGAGAGATCGACAGGAAGTGCAAAATGGTTAAGCAGGAACGACTAGAGGACAAATACAAGGATTCATAAGTATGTTTCACTAGGGGAAAGATAGATATCACCTAGAGGAAAATTAAAGAGGCCTCTGGGGAAGAGAGAAACAGCAGTATGTATATAAAGAGCTCAGATGGAAATTGGTATATCGTGACTGTTCTGGATCATTTATTGAGATATGAATTAAAAACACCAGTCCCAACCAAAGTACTGACTGTGAAACGTGTATGTGCTAAAGACTGGATTTTGAAATATGGCTCACCTTTTTCTATAACTAGTTAAAGGTTCCAATTTCACTTCCAGCTTACTGCAGCATGTATGCAGGTTGCTGATGTCTGACAGGCTAAGGTCAAGTATCTATTCGTCCATCTTTCCAGAGATGGTTGGTGGAACTCGGCTGTTTAGTATAGAATGTCAAATCAAATCCTTTTCAGTCCTCTAAATTTTCAAACTGTTATTTTATTGGGCTGCTAGTTTTGGCGATACATTACGCCATCTTCAGGTACCCTAACCGACGTGTAAGAAGATTCCATCCTCGTTTCCGGTCAAAAGAGGGGCCAGCATTCAAAGACTGATATCTGTAGATTTTTGATAAACGGAAGCATGTAAAGGGTCGAAATCATCAGTCATTTCCCCAGCAGGTCACTGGACATGACTACGGAGCTGCCGTACCTTAGAACTGCGATGGGGACTTAGTTCAAAAATGGTTCAAATGGCTCTGAGCACTATGGGACTCAACTGCTGTGGTCATAAGTCCCCTAGAACTTAGAACTACTTAAACCTAACTAACCTAAGGACATCACACACATCCATGCCCGAGGCAGGATCCGAACCTGCAACCGTAGCGGTCGTGCGGTTCCAGACTGTAGCGCCTTTAACTGCTCGGCCACTCCGGCCGGCCGGACTTAGTTCATTTGAGTAGTCCAGTACTCAAGAAGATTCACATCCGGAAGTTTAAATTGCATTGAAAAGTACCATGACGTTTGAAATGATCGCTCTATCAAAAATCTACAGATGCCAGTCTTTGAATGCTGGCCCCTGTTTTGGCCGGAAGCGAGGTTGTAATCTTCCTACACGTCGGTCAGGTGGCCGGAAGATGGCGTAATATACCGCCGATACCGTTAGACCAATAAAAAAATAGTTGGGAAATTTTGACAGCTGAGAGGTGTTTCCTTTGGCACTCATCTAAGGAGAACGCTAGCTAATCTAGAGGGGATTGTCTGAGTGGAAAGAGTTCATCAAACCCTTATGGAAATAAGTCACTACGTTTGTGGGACACCTACATAACACATGTACTCAGTGCTTACAACACAAAGGCCCGCATCACCAACCAACTCACGACTCACGACACAGGTGAAGGATCTCACCATTTGACTTTGCAATATCAGCACCAAGTGTGTAATTAATGTGTACGTATCGCTTACAGACGGTGTGCGGATGTCTGAATGTGCATGTGCAGAAGTCAAAAGTGAGTTCATCTCTTGTAAGCAACAAGCTGACAACTGAGTCAAGCGTCAACATTGTCTTTCGATTCAAAGAAGTTTTCAACTTCCTTGATTTTATTATCTTACGCTGAAGGATAATATTCTTTTTAAGTTTATCCATATTTTGCAGCATCAAACGTGATTGTATTCACTACACTGTGAATATGAATTACAAAACGTCATCAGTCACAAATTTTCTTATCTAACTAAAGACACGATGCATTTCAGACACTGTGGGCCCGTCGTCAGGGGTAATTTATCTTAATAGATGGTTTATTTTTTCTCTTGAATGAGGTGAAATGCATATTCGCGTCATGAAAAGGGGCGTAAAATATGTGCGAAGTAGTGGAAAAAATGAAAAGTGTAAATTTACCACATAATCCAAGAAAAGCATTTTTAACTTTTTAGCACCATCATACATCCTTTTCTCGTTCCTGTTCGTACATACCACTTCACTCAAGAGGCACATCTTTGTAACGTTTTAGAGATGTTTCTGGACATGATGCGATCAAAGATGAATTTATTAGTAGTGCCAGAGTTCTAATTACTAAACAATTGACATACGCAGAGAGAACGCGACTGTTACTTTTGTTTTAAACAAATTGCCACACTGTGAAAGGAGAGAAAATATTTGGCAGTGTCCCATACCAGGACCCCATATCACAAAAATCACCAACCTTCTCAAAAAAAAAAAAAAATGTGTCAGTAATAGTAGGTTAGAAAACCTACCAGTCCATAACATAAAATGAAATACACAAACACACAACAGTGGAGTGTACAGTGTATCATGCTACACTTTTGCTGCCTACTTCGTAGCAAAGCAGGCAGAAACGTCAAAACCCGTTTCCAAGAAAACGTAAATGCTTTCGTGTTCAACAACTTCGAAAAATCAGTTTTTGCACAGCATATGTTGGAAAGAAAACATGTCGTCAACAGTCTAGGAAACAATTTAGTAGTACTACATAATGAAGCCAAAGGCAAGACCCTAAATCTGTTAGAACAACTGGAGATATACCTCCGCAGAAACAAAAACTCGAATCTATGTTAAATGAACAAACAGGAGTTCGCGAGCCAAAGTTATTTCGGTAATTTTAAAGACCTATTATAAGGTTATTCCCTGCGTATGTTAATTTTTTAGTATTAGATCTCTGGCACTACGAATAAATTCATCTTTGATTGCACTATATACAAAAAACATCTGTAAAATGTTTAAAAGCATGTGTTTGCAAATGTGCCTCTTGAGTGAACTGATATGTATAAACAGATTGGGGAAAAGCATGTATGATGGTTCTAAAAAGTTAAAAATGCTTTTTTTGGATTGTGTGGAAAATTTACATTTTTCATTTTTTCCACTATTTCACACATATTTTACGCATTTGATTTACGAAATTCATAACCTAACATGAAACCTTTTCATGTCACGAATATGCAGTTCTCCTCATTCAAGAGAAAAAATAAACCCTCTATTAAATAAGATACACCTGATGACGAGCCCACAGGGTCAGAAATGCATCGTGTATTTAATGAAATTCAAAAATTTGTAACTGAGGGCGTTTTCTAATTCATACTCCCAGTATAATAATTCTTGTTTTTGTTTTGATCCAGTTTTTTTTCTTTCTTTTTTTTTTTTAGTGTTGTCTGTCTGTCACAATCCTTCCACATCAAACTGGTGTTCTTGCCGTGCTACAGTCAGGTATTGTGGTACCTAGTGACTACTTTAAAGTCATTTAGAAGTAAAATTTAAGTGAGGTGGATGAGCAGTTCCAGAACATTCATGATCTCATGAACCTTGTTGAGTTAATTCCCGTCAGCGATACGATATGGGGCCCTGATATCTCATGGTACCATGGGTTGCCGCCAGAACGCAAGTTAAACTAACATTTATGGACTGTAAAGGCGAAACAGGTTTTTAGAATTTTACATTTAAATATTGATTTATTATTAGACGTTCTGTATATCAACAAGCTAACAACCTCCTTATCCCCCTTAGAGCAGGAATTGAAAGGGAAATACGTCACGCTTGGCAACAACCACTTTGCTCACTAGTAGTCGTAGTGTCAAAATTGCGTGGTGAAGTTAAACGTTGCAGTTTCTGTTGGTAGCGCCGATTACGTCAATAATTCGCCGCAGATGTCTCGGTCCACCGCAAAGACCAATGTTGTCGTTTAGATTTTTGTTCAACAGTTTTATCAACTGTTTTTGAGGAACGCCGATTTGAAGAACCAGCACACTAGTTGCAGTAAAAATTGTTTCTTGACGCAACTGGTGTGCTATTTCTTCGCATCGGATACGTTGTTATTTCATTCACACCTCCTTCCCCCAGTGCGATTGGACTTCTTCTTTGTGCCATCTTTACTTGCTTCACACAGTCAAAGAGACAGACTGGGCGTGATGAAAGCTCAAAAAGTAGTAAGACACCTGCACACAGTGGAAGTAAAATTATGTTCTACAACAACTTAAAAACAACAATTTCAAATATATACTGAAAATTGCGAAAAATATATAAAATAAAATAAAAATATCGATATTCGATATCGTCCTTTTGATATCGATATATCAGTGTCTGCGATACGTGTCGGTGGTATTACCAATATGTTTTGGATAAATCATCGATATATCGATGTATGGATACGTTATCGACAGCCCTAGCATGTATCGTCTTGTGAATAAAGTTACGCAAAAGTATCACGACTATGGCTGCGAGTGCTCACCACCACCACCACAAACTACCACTGCTCATCCTGGACCAGTTCTCTTATAGTACCATGAAGTTGTACGAAATCACAGATGACGGGTAGGCGCGGTCATATTTCTAGCTGTTAAGATTGTGGAGACAGACTGAGACTAAATGAGCGTATAAATGGTGGGAATTCTATATCTTTCCGTCACTTTCACCAACGTTCCGGGAAGTCAGTTTTCCTCCTGTACTTTTCTTACCGGAGGATATTTTACCTCCTGTCTTGCGCTCCTTCATCTGCCTGTGGTTTGCTCTTTCCAGCTGTTGACTCAAGATCCGCATCAGCCTCGATGCTGGCAGCAGTGATGGTCAGCCTTTCCCTGGCTGGAATATTTTCTACAGCCAGCCAAACCGCAAATCAGCTCACATGGTCCAATCGTCAGGGATGCAACAGAAAAAAACCCGGTGTTAAGAGAATCTCGCGCTTTAGAGGTGAAAAGTGTACTCGCTCGCCGGTTGAAACTAATAAACGAATAGCGTAAAGCTTCTTTTGTTCAGCAAATGCTTTACACATTAATCTCTGATAGTTGAACTAGTGTCTATATATTCACAAAACAATTTTATATAAAACTTCATGGCAGATTAAAACTGTGTGCCGGACCGAGACTCGAACTCGGGACCTTTGCTTTCGCGGGCAAGTGCTCTACCAACTGAGCTACCCAAGCATGACTCACGCCCCGTCAGCACAGCTTCACTTCTGCCAGTACCTCGTCTCCTACTTTCCAAACTTTACAGAAGCTCTCCTGCGAACCATAAAGGACCAGCACTCCTGAAAGAAAGGATATTGCGGAGACATCCCCTAGCCACAGCCTAGGGGATGTTTCCAGAATGAGATTTTCACTCTGCAGCGGAGTGTCCGCTGATATGAAACTTCCTGGCAGGTTAAAACTGTGTGCCGGACTCGAACTCGGGACCTTTACCTTTCGCGGGCAAGTGCTCTACCACCTGAGCTACCCAAGCATGATTCACGCCCCGTCCTCACAGCTTTACTTCCGCCAGTACCTCGTCAAACTTTACAGAAGCTCTCCTGCGAAGCACTTGCCCGCGAAACGCAAAGGTCCCGAGTTCGAGTCTCGGTCCGGCACACAGTTTTAATTTGCCAGGAAGTTTCAAAATTCTTTTAGATTTGAATGGCTAATGACTACGATACTAACAAGACGTCAACAATGGTTAACCGTGCAACTGAAACATTCTGTCTCTATGTCTCCTTCACGCAGTATTTGTTTTTGCAGTGACGTCATACAGTAGTACCAGTGTAGGTGCATGCGCTGATTGTTATGCTTTAGCTTTGTCTGAAGTTGTAAATTGATGTAGCGTGGAAACTCGTTTAACTAGGACGTTGATCCGGGTGTTCACATTTATAGAGCACTACTAGAACACTAACTGAGACAAAACTATTCGCTGTAATATAAGTGAAAATCGGTATTAAACTGAAAATTGAAAAATTTTTGTTGTCTTATATGACTCGTAAATGTGCACGGAATAATAGGAAACGCAAGTCAGAGTAATGCCCGTGCACAAACAGCGTCAAAAGTCCAGTGCCGAACTAACGCGATGGCTAAGACAGTGTCAAACAGCAAATGACAAAAGGCGCAGAGCGATTACCTAGCTAGCAAACCCATCGACCATCCAGCAGACAGCGCCAGTCCAAACTAGGGCTGTTGACAAATTTTTTCCAAAACATGTCGATACATATCGACGATATTCTTCCCCACAATATATCGGTATATCGATGTCAAAACTGCAATGTCGAGTGCCGATATTTTTATTTGTGTTTTATTATTTTCACGATTTTCGGTAAATATTTGAGGTTGTTTTCATTTTTTAAAAATTGTTGTTGACCATAATTTTACTTTGACTGTGTGAAGGAGTCTTACTACGTTTCGATCTTTCATCATACCCAGTCTTTCTCTTTGACTGCGTGAAGGGAGAACAACTAGCACAAAAGTAGTAGTCCGATTGCGCTGCGGCGTGGGGAGGGGAGGGGGTGCGGGGGTGGGGGGGTGGGGGTGGGGAAGGGGTGGGGGGGTGGGGGTGGGCGGGGGTTTGTGAATGGAATAAGAAAATTTCCGATGTAAAGACATAGCACGTCAGTAGAGTTAAAAAACAACTTTTAACGCGATTTGTGTACTATTTCTTCACATCGACATTCTTCAAAAACAGTTTTTGAAAAGAATGGAATAAAGTCTATATGACGAGATTGTCCTTTGTGGTGGACAGAGACGTGTCAGAGGAATTAGATGACGTAATGGGCGCTCGGCGCTACCAAAAGCAACTGCAATGTTTAACTTCACCACAACTGCTAGGTCGCTGGCGTTGGCAAAAATAAAGAAACGGGGAAGCCGACAAGGTGTGTTTCGGAAAAAAATCCGATATGTGACGACAATGAACAATGGACCCATCGGTTTTTATTGTGCCACTCACATCAATTTATCAATGTTAGTAAAGTGCTTATCGCCAAGCGTGAACTTGCATCGTTTTCCTTTCAGTTTTGCTGCAAGGGGAAAAGAAGGCTGCTAGCTTGTTGATGTACGGAATATCTAATCAATACTTCAATATACAGCTTCAAAACCGACAGTATATTTACAATGTACTGCAGACATTTTTTTGTGGCCGTTATGTCTTATTTTTTCCGTCGGTATATCGATGGTTTATTTCGATATATGAGAGAAGGTAATTTTTTTTCTTTTTTTTTGTCGATATATCGGATTCCCTATGTTTTTGAAAATATCAACAGTCCTAGTCCAACTTTCGGGATTTATCTACTGTGTAACCATTACACTACTCCATGTAACCGATGTATTAAAGAGACTGCTAGATGGGCGCGTCCGCTGTAAGACATTCCTCACTTGGGAAAACCGTAAAATACGATACATATTATAATAATATTTCATTCAGTCATCCATAAAATATAGAAGTAGAAATCGTTAAAAGAGTGAAACCATATTTAAAACGGAGAAGTCTTTACAGTAAAAGAGACGGAATTGCAAGCCCTGACGGTACATAGTTCTGAAGCCCGGTGGCACTGCACTTCAGGGCCACTACATGTTTACGTCACTCGCCTTAAGCTTAGGAGAACGGGCGACCAACGCAGTTCCCTGTCAGTTCGCTAGCGCTCTTCTTCGTCTGCAAGATGAAGGAGAGTCTTCATCTGCACAGAGAGGAAGTCGCTCAACGGCAGTGGTTAGCAACTCCTCCTTTTGCGAAACTTTTACTATCTCCTCTCCTCGTTGCTTTAATGCTTCATCGCGCTGCGGAACTTGAAACGCGGTCTGTAACAGCCCAGTCTGCTCTCACAAGGGGAGGCCGCTATGCCGGGATCGCAGACTTACGTCAAACTTTGTACACCTTTAGTAGGCCATTAAAGCAAAATACTATGCAAGTAGTACGGTGCACAACTCTGGAAATTCCGAGAAAATCGTAAGAGAAGTTTTCCGCGTCTATCATGTTCCTTATGTATCTGTGCATAGGCGCCGGACGTTAGAGCTCATGGGGGTTAAGAAGCGTTCGGGTTTCTAAGACGAACGTGTGTGAGGCGATGGATCGGCTCCCTCTAACACTTATTTTTTAATCTACATGTTTTTCATCACTGGTCATATTATTTAATTTATATGACATTTGAGAGGTAATATAATGAAAAAACACTTGTATTAACATGAAGTTTCAGTTTATGTCTTCCATGTCTGTATGACAAATACCATCCTGTAACACGTGATGTTGAGAGCACATCCAGTGAGTAATTGCTACTCTTGTGGTCTGGCACAGTGTGACTTACTATATTACTGATTGTGAATAACGCCATTCGCATCATTATTTACCGAGATTTGACTTGGGCTTTCCAAATCTGTCCCAAGGCCTTGAAAATTTATTTAAAACAGGCAAACAAATAGTCAAATAACATATGACATTCATGAAAATGTACGTGGGACGATTTTTCCACTAATTTACCTCTCAAATGTCAAATAAGTTAAATAACGTGACCAGTGACGTAAACGATATAGACTAAAAAATACTTTTCTGCGTTTTATTTCGTTATTGTTCGGTGCATTTTGTCGTAGAGGACGTCACATAAGTTCATCGTTGATCCCTTCACTCAGTTATAGACATATAATGAAGACCCAAAGAAACTGGTACACCTACCTAATACCGTGTAGGGCCGCGGCGAGCACGCAAAAGCGCCGCAACAAGACACTCGACTAATGTCTGAAGTAGTGCTGGAGGGAATTGACACCATGAGTCCTACAGGGCTGTCCAGAAATCCGCTAGAGTACGTGGGGGGTGGAGCTCTCTTCTGAACAGCACGTCGTAACGCATCCCAGATATACTCAATAATGTTCATCTCTGCGGAGTTTGGTGGCCAAGGGAACTGTTTAAACTCAGAAGACTGTTACTGGAGCCACTGTATAGCACCACTGTATAGCACTGCCCTAATGGAATTGCCTCAGTCCATCGCAATGCACAATGGACATAAATGGATGCAGGTGAACAGACAGGATGCTTACATACGTGTCACCTGTCAGAGTCGCGTCTAGACGTATCAGGGTCCCATATAGCTCCAATTTCACACGCCACACACCATTACAGAGTTTCCATTAGCTTGAACAGTCTCTTGCTGACATGCAGAGTCCATGGATTCACGCAGTTGTCTCCATACCCGTACACGTCCATCCGCTCGATACAATTTGAAAACAGATTCGTCTGACCAGGCAAAATATTTCGAGTCATCAACAGACCAATGTCGATGTTGATGGGCCCACGTGAGGCGTAAATCTTCGGTTCAGAAAGGCCATATCGATGATGTTCCGTTGAGTGGTTCGCACGCTGACAGTTGTTGATGACCCAGCGTTGAAGCCTGCAGCAATTTGCGGAAGGGTTGCACTTGTGTCACGTTGAACAATTCTCTTCAGTCATCATTGGTCCCGTTCTGTACGATCTTTTTGCGGCCCTAGCGATGTCGTAGATTTGATGTTTTATCGGATTCCTGATATTCACAGTACATTCGTGAAATGGTGGTGCGGTAAAATCCCCACTTCATCGCTACCTCAGAAATGCTGTGTCACATCGCTCGTGCGCTGACTATAACACCACGTTCAAACTCACTTCAATCTTGATAACCTGTCATTGTAGCAGTAGCAACCGCAACGTCGTATTCTGCCTGTTTACATATTACTGTATTTGAATACTCATACCTATGCCAGATTCGTTCGCGCTTCCATGATGAATGGTACAGTACTTCCCAATCCAATCGACGGATCGTGTTAACTACTAAGTAACTTGTAAGAAGGGATTTCATAAATTAAGTCTATTTAAAAACTTCAGAACTCAATAATAGTTTGACAAGTACTGATAACGACGAAATGCCTGACAATGACCTTATAAGTATCAGTAATGGCTGAGTGACAGATTAACAAATTATTTAAAATTCAAAGTTACATTCACATTTAATAACCACATCATATTCATGAATTAGAAGTGGAGAATAATTTTTATTATTTGGGGAATAAGGAGGCTTCTCTAGCCGATAAGTAAAACATGGAATTGCTGCAAACTCGACTAACTATCACGAGCCTAACCCTGCAATTGCGCTTTACGCTATGCTTGCGAATTTTATCTTGAATTCCATCTTCTAGCGTAGATAAGCCATTTAATTCTCTCCTGCCCATATAAATAAAATCATGCCTTGATTGTGGTAAGATCTGCCATCACCGACGTGAGGGCAGCGTGACGTCTTTGAGCTCTCGAACAAGACTACTGAAATTTTACTCTCGCAGACAGACCTCGTCTCACAACAATGCTTACAATCGCGCTCCGATGTTTCAGCCTCAGATTGTTACTATCGGTATCTGAGTGCTTATTTATTTCCTTAGAGAATCGCAGAATGTTACACAATGCAAAAAATAGCCTTAAGTTGGTTGCATTGTTTTCGATACTCAGTGTAGTATTTAATCAATGTAATGGAGAGTTCCGATACATTCCTTATAACACGAGTGGGCTTTCTGATGCGAAAGCTCATATCGATGATGGTTCGTTGAATGGTTCGCACGCTGACACTCGCTGATGCCCAGCATTGAAATCTGCAGCCATCTGCTGAAGTGTTGCACTTCTGTCACGTTGAATGATTCTCTTCAGTCGTCGTTGATCTTTTTCCGGCGGCAGCGATGTCGGAGATTTGATGTTTTGTCGGATTCCTGATAATGAAAACGACTCGCTCTTCCAAAAACTTACTTGAAAACCGATAAATTTTACAGACGCGAAGTTTAGCCCCATATATCCCTTGATAACTGAAGTTCATTACTGCGCGAATAATCTAAGAAACGACTAGTTGGAATCGCAAGCAGAATGTTTCATCCTAAGTGCGCTTAGAAGCAGTACGCGCTAGACCAAGAGATCACGAAGCTTTTTAAAATTTGCCAGCCCTATGGCCTGATGCAACACTTCTTAAATAAGGAGATAATTCAGAGGCTTCCTTTACCAGGATACAGGTTGGCTGCCAGCTTTTCGAGGAGCTCTTTGCGGTGTGGGGGAGCAGCCATGTATGTGAAAAACGGCATCCCATTTGAGTCAATTGATGTTTCAAAGTACTGCACTGAAAAGGTGTTTGAATGTTGCGCAGGTGTGGTTAAATTTAATGGAGCTAAACTTCTAACTGTTGTCATTTATAGATCCCCGTACTCCGATTTCACAACATTTTTGCTAATGCTAGAGGAGGTTCTTGGTTCACTTTATAGGAAATACAAAAAGTTAGTTATATGTGGTAACTTCAATATTAATTGTATAAGTGATTGTGCAGGGAAGAGGATGCTGGTAGACCTCCTTAATTCATATAATCTTATGCAAACCGTATTCTTTCCAACGAGAGTGCAAGGGAACAGTAGAACAACCATAGACAACATTTTTGTTCATTCCTCATTACTAGAAGGGCATTCTGTTAGCAAAAAGGTGAATGGCCTTTCAGATCATGATGCACAAATTTTAACTCTAAAAGATTTTTGTGCTGCAACACGTGTTAACTATAGTCATCAGCTGTTTAGGAAAACTGATCCAGTTGCTGTAGAGACCTTTGTAAACCTTATCAAGGAACAAGAATGGCAAGATGTTTATAGCACTGATACAGTAGACGATAAATATAATGCTTTTCTCAAGACTTTTCTCGTGCTCTTTGAAAGTTGCTTTCCGTTCGAACGTTCAAAACAGGGTACTAGCACAAGCAGGCAGCCTGGGTGGATGACTAGAGGGATAAGAATATCTTGTAGAACAAACTGGCAATTATATCAAAACGTTAGAAACAGTCAAAATCTAAATGCAGCAGCCCATTACAAACAGTATTGTAAGGTGCTTAAAAATGTTATTCGGAAGGCAAAAAGTATGTGGTATGCAGATAGAATAGCTAAGTGTCAGGATAAAATTAGAACCATATGGTCAGTCGTAAAGGAAGTGGCTGGTCTGCAGAGACAGGTCGAGGATATAGAATCAGTGCGTAGTGGGAATGTCCGTGTTACTGATAAGTCGCATTTATGTACAGTATTTAATAATCACTTTCTGAATACAGCAGGTGAACTAAATAGAAACCTAGTCCCAACAGGGAATCATATAGCGCTCTTAGAAAAAAGTGTTCCGAGACTGTTACCTGAAATGCTCCTCCAAGATACTAACAAGAGGAAGATTGAGTTAATATTTAAGTCACTAAAGACCAAGAACTCTCATGGATATGACGGGGTATCTAGCAGAATACTGAAGTATTGTTCTATGTATGTTAGCCCAGTACTTAGCCATATCTGTAACTTTTCCTTTAGCAGTGGTCGGTTTCCTGACCGATTAAAGTACTCGGTAGTGAAGCCACTTTATAAAAAGGGAGACATAGATAATGTTGACAATTTTAGACCTATTTCTATGCCATCGGTGTTTGCTAAAGCTATCGAGAAGGTTGTATATACAAGGTTACCGGAGCATTTAAATTCACATAATTTGCTGTCAAATGTTCAGTTTGGTTTTAGAAATGGTTTAGCAACTGAAAATGCTATATTCTCTTTTCTCTGTGAGGTTTTGGACGGATTAAATAAAAAGTTGCGAACGCTAGGTGTTTTCTTAGATTTAACGAAGGCTTTTGACTGTGTTGACCACAAAATATTACAGCAGAAGTTGGACCATTATGGAGTAAGGGGAGTAGCTTACAGTTGGTTCGCCTCTTACTTTAAGAACAGAAAGCAGAAGGTAATTCTCCGCCATATTGAGAGTGGTAGTGATGTTCACTCCCAATGGGGCACTGTTAAGTGGGGCGTTCCCCAAGGGTTGGTGCTGGGGCCACTGCTGTTTCTTATTTATATAAATGATATGCCTTCTAGTATTTCAGCTGATTCAAAAATATTTCTGTTTGTTGATGACACCAGCTTGGTAGTGAAGGATCTTGTGTGTAATATTGAAACAGTATCAAATAATGTAGTTCATGAAATAAGTTCATGGCTTGTGGAAAATAATTTGATGCTAAATCACAGTAAGACTCAGTTTTTACAGTTTCTAACTCACAATTAAACAAGAACCGATGTTTTGATCAGACAGAATGGGCATATTATAAGCGAGATGGAACAGTTCAAGTTCCTAGGCGTTCGGATAGACAGTAAGCTGTTGTGGAAAGCCCATGTCCAGGATCTTGTTCAGAAACTAAATGCTGCTTTATTTACCATTAGAACAGTATCTGAAATAAGTGACACTTCAACACGAAAAGTAGTCTACTTCGAATATTTTCATACGCTTATGTCGTATGGTATTATTTTTTGGGGTAATTCTTCTGATTCAAAAAGGGTATTTTTGGCTCAAAAGCGGGCTGTTCGAGCTATATGTGATGTAAGTTCGATAACCTCTTGTCGACCCCTATTCAATAGTCTGGGAATTCTGACATTACCCTCACAGTATATATTTTCTTTAATGTCGTTTGTTGTTAGCAATATTAGCCTATTCCCAAGAGTTAGCAGCTTTCACTCAGTTAATACTAGGCAAAAATCCAATCTGCATGTGGAATGCACTTCCTTGACTCTTGTGCAGAAAGTAGTGCAGTATTCTGCTGCATCCATTTTCAATAAGCTACCACAAGAACTCAAAAATCTTAGCAGTAGCCCAAACACTTTTAAGTCTAAACTGAAGAGTTTCCTCATGGCTCACTCCTTCTATTCTGTCGAGGAGCTGCTGGAAGAGCTAAAAAATTAAGCAAATTACAGTGTTACGTTGTTGATTCTCTTTATTTAAACTTACGACTTGTCACCTGAATACGTTTTTTTATATTTCATTTTATCTGTTTCTAATATTCTCCTTAATTTGGTCCCACGGAACAATAAATAAATAAATAAATAAACCCCCAGAGTGGGGGTGGCACGTGGCCTGCCCTCACGAGAAACAACACCGCAGCGCCAAACGCTTCCCCGAATCGGGTGAATGCTAAAAAATACCAGCGGCCTTTACTCAAGACTTGCAAGAGATATTAAACGAAATTCGAAACAAGAGTTCGGTAGAAAATTCCCCATTGGCCTACTCTTTACTTACCGTAGAGCAACGCCTGGAAGAAAGATTGCGGAGGGAACCTATTGCAAGACGAACTTTTAATAGGAACAGGACAAACCATTGTTTCTCGGCTGGTCACGCACAAATAATGTTTAAGGCTAAAATTCAACGGACATACCCACACTTCTAGCATTAGAAACAAGAAAGCTTTATTGATTTTACGATTGCACATGCACTTTCATCAACCACACATTCATACATCACAGAGCTATCCGTGATTAGGTTATGAATAAAGGTTAACATACAGTTGGTTCCCTTTGCAATCCTTCTTCCAGGCGTGGCTCTATGGTAAACAAAGAGTAGAGCACCAATCAGCTGAACTAGGGGAGGCCAAGTTAATCATTACACATAATACATTCATGGAAGGCGGCTGAGGCATACATCTTACAAGATATCCTGAAGAAAAAGAGCTGTTGATTCCTGCGCCTTAATCGTGCCGTGTTTGAAATGGGAAAGGGCATCCCGTGTAAGATGTAATACTTGCAAACTGCTTATGTGGGCATCAGAGGACCAGCTAGTAGGAGTAACCTGACACTTTCTACCCTAGACACAGGGAGTCAATCATGTTTCATTCACCAATCACTGATCGAATCTCTACAACTTAGTCGCTAACACCAAAACTCTATAGATAACGATATCTGAGTCATCCTACACTACATCCTTCTCAAGACAGAAGGTTTATTTTGATACGATAGGATAATCTACAAATGCGCACATACCAGTTACAACTTTAGAAAGCAGCAATAAATTGTGATATCAGCCGACTTTACTACAAGATGTAGGAGATACGGCCTTGAGGAAAGGGCCATGTCTGGCAGATCCATGGCTGTGAAGATGATGATTTTGTGGTAAGTTCCTATGGAACCAAACTGCTGAGTTCATCGTTCCCTATGAAATGAAATGAGCGTTTGGCGTCATTGGCCGGGAGGCCCCTCGCGGGGCAGGTCCGGCCGCCATATCGCAGGTCTTATTACATTCGGCGCCACATTGGGCGACCTGCACGCCGGATGGGGATGAAATGATGATGAACACAACACAACACCCAGTCCCTGAGCGGAGAAAATCTCCGACCCAGCCGGGAATCGAACCCGGGCCCAGAGGACGGCAATCCGTCACGCTGACCACTCAGCTACTGGGGCGGACATCGTTCCCTATGATTACACACTACTTAATCTAACTTATACTAACATCACACACACCCTTGTCCAAGGAAGGACTCGAACCTAGGATGGGGAGAGCCTCGCGAACCGTGGCAAGCGCTTCAGACCGCACGGCTTCCAAGCACGGCTGGCCTCTGAAGACCACACTATTGAAGTCCTGATCGGAGTCGATTACTAATAGAAAATTACAACCTTGAAACAACCAATTAATGTATAATTTTCACTGGTTCTTCTTACTACAGTTGATATGTTGTCAGCGGAAATAGAACTGGTACTACACTTAACTGCGCAAGTCAGCTTCAGTCAGGGTGGATTCAATGAGATGTAGGATGAGTCAGCGCACTGCTTTTGCGACTTGGAGACAACAGGCATCAGGTAGCATCAAGAGCGAAAATTAACACCCATGGACATCCCCATCTCGCAGGAGTTCAGAGTGTCAACACCTGCAAAATGGGTACAGAATTGTATTCCCGCTTCAGAAAAACGGTAGTCTTCTCTCCAGAAATTGTTGTGCTGAAGCACGTTTTCGCTCCTTAAAAAGTGATTTTTAAGAGAATTAATAAATAAACCCTCCTGTTTAGTGAGACTGTGCTACGACTTTCCATGCAGAAAACGCAGAGCTGTGAGAGCTCCTCTGAACAATCCAGCACTTTGAAGTACAGTACTAATGTGCTCGCCACGGAATCGCCTGGAAGTACATAACATGACAGGCAGTTTGGTAGGGAGGCTGGTACGAATGTCTGATGGGTTCCATCAAGCGCTGCTTGAGGGGCCGCGCAGGATTAGCCGAGCGGTCTAAGGTGCTACAGTCATAGACTGTGCGGCTGATCTCGGCGGAGGTTCGAGTCCTCCCTCGGGCATGGGTGTGTGTGTTTGTCCTTAGGATAATTTACGTTAAGTAGTGTGTAAGCTTAGGGACTGATGACCTTAGCAGTTAAGTCCCATAAGATTTCACACACATTTGAACATTTTTTTGCTGCTTCAGGGGGTTGCTTGGACAGGAAACTCTCATTTGAGTGAAAATAGCTTGAACACCATTCTGACGGGAAAAGAAGCCACAATAAGTTCCATACCTTTCACTCAAAGGGATACTGGTACAGCATTGACACAAGCCCCGTTCTTAAATTGTGACAAACTGGTAAATATTCCATGTGGGCCAGAAATAGGAACTATGAAGGACAACTCCAAGAATTTCTGACTAAAATAAAAAGTCAACGAGGACCTTTGCTATGGATGTAAACGTTAATATATTTTGCTGCTAAGACACTGCTACTAGATGAAAGGATATTCGTTAAACAGAATTGGACAAGTTGTTCTAGGTTAGGAGGACATCAAACTCCAACATTTGTGGAAGATAACAGTGGTGCAAGATCTGTGGCATAGCAGAGACGTCAAGATCAACTGTACCATCCTCTGGCAGCCATATGGAACGAGGATCTATCGACCTGTCCCTCTGTCCATTGTTCTTGAGATGTACCAAGACAGTGAGGATGCCAGGAAATGAGAAGAGACACTTAAGTTGTCCATTGCCATGAACTGGTCTGGGCTGCTGGGCTGCCTTCTGCAGCAAGTGTGTGTGTGTGAGAGAGAGAGAGAGAGAGAGAGACAGAGAGAGAGAGAGAGAGCTCAAGTGCGCCCCCCCCCCCCCCCTCCACACACACACTGTAAAGCAGAGTGTATTGAAGTTTACTGTGTTTCAATTCTTTTAGATAGTGGCAAGAAGTAGCACATGGTTACCAAACAGCATTGTCAGTTGTGATAGCAGTGAGTAGGGAATCATAGAGATTGGACGTTGGATGAATGGAAATGACATTGCTTGGTTGGATGAATCACGTTAATTGTGACACTTGGTCAATGGTCGCGTCTAGGTCGCCCGCGTGAATGGCTGCCAAAACATGCACTGCACTACAGACAAAGGCTGATGGGCATTGTGTTATTCTACAGGCGACATACATCTGGGCACATCGAAAACACCATGACAGCTGTCGACTACATGAATATTGTTGTGAACCGTCATGCTTTGTCTTTCACAACACCAGTGACATCTCCCATGATGATAAATGTGCTCGTCACAAGGCCAGAATCGTGGTAAAATGGGGTAACGAGCGCAATAGTGAACTCATATTGATGTCTCTGTCTTTCTCTGCCTCGTGATGACTGGATATTGTGTGATGTCCTCAGGTTAGTTAGGTTTAAGTAGTTCTAAGTTCTAGGGGACTGATGACCATAGATGTTAAGTCCCATAGTGCTCAGAGCCATTTATTTGATGTCTCTGTCACCATATTCGCCTGATCTGAGCCCAATGAAACACATCTGGCACGCTAGTAGTAATGTAACAGGGGTTCTACGTCACTTTTGATATCAAATTGATATGCAAATTAATTAAACTGTGACAGCTGATTGATTTATGACCTTAACCTACTGTTCTACTAATAGGATTTTCATGTAACCTCCCCCCTACCCTTAATCTAATGCTCTCTTAATTGGTTTATGACCCCCTGGCGATAATCCATCCTTCTGAGAAACCCCTACCCCTCCCTCACCCTCCGCCCCTTCCCCTGTGTGAAATTCCCTCTCGAATACTAGCACAACTTTGATATCAAATTAACTGATTAATTTATTAAATCGATAAATTGCTTAATCCCTGCCCTCTGAGAAATTCCCCAGCCCTCCCCTCCAATACCCCACTCCCCTTCTCCTCCCCCACCTGGGAGTTGGCGAGAAAAGGCCTCTACACCCCAGAGGAAGAATCTCATGATATGAAACTGAAATCAAAGTCAATTACATAGCAAGAATACACTATTTATAAAATTCAGTTTTCAGGAGTTGGCTCTCTTTATTTGGCTGAAAAAGATCACTTCCAGCGACTACATATTCTAATTATGTTGTTACTTAGATTCTGATTGGAATTGTTGTCTTATTAGAAATTTTTTTGTGTGTGCACACCTTGACTTGCAGGGATCGACTGAGCTAGTGCAAAATGCCACTACCACAGGATGTCGCACCCCCAACCGTCGCCCCTCATTCCCCACTCCTCGCACTAAAAATGGTGGGAAAATTAAGACAGTCTGCACTTGAGAGGAAGGGTCTCATGAACGATATTCAATTCAATGCCAGTAATATATGAATGCATAGTCTTTATTAAATCAGTTGGCTGGAGACAGGGCTCGCCCACTTTGGTAGAGCCCACGTCTGCACTTCCCACCCCTGCCTGTCGGCCTAAATCTTGTGGCACCAAACAAAGCATGAAGTGGTGGCTTTCTGTTGATCAGGAAATTCTGGACTCGCTTCCTGTCTCTGCCTCTCTCAAGAGGTACTTGTTATTTGTGTGTGTGTGAACCAATGTCTCCAAACAGGCAGATGCAGTTTTTTATTCCTCCTCAGAATGCTGTGTTCCTATTGGTTAATGCTGGGGACAAAGGGAGAGGTGATGCAATTTAGATACCAATAATAGAGGGAACTAGTCCATTTGCAGTCCCTATCGAATTAATAGTTTAACAATTTACAGGAGTCAAATGGATCACTTAAAACCCGCACCACCAGCTTACAATATACTTATTCATAATAAAAAAATATTTTCAACTTTTGAGAATCACACACAAAAACATCGCTAATCGCGTAATTAAATTTCTGCCACAAGTAGATCACAGTGCTGAATACATCTCAGGTCTTGTATGTACCATCGTTTAAAACACAAGCACACTCTTCTACCACAATGTCTTCACTAAGCATATCTGGTGAAAAAATCCAACGGAGCAGACATACCAGTGATTGCGAAGAGTGTGCCATCTGCCACTGGGCTCATGACCACAGTGCAAGATGGAGAAATAGCTGTGCCACTCACAGTACGTCAAACACATTGACAGTTCAGCACCATCTCCGGGTATTCACATGTCTACTGTACAAGACCTCCAGGAGTCAGAGACAGTATGACCAGCTGATCAATTTACATGATGGGGGACAATTGTCCACTGCAAACATTAGCCATGCTGAATCTTCCCAAGCAACACACATGTTCGCTTCTCTTGCTGCTCACCCACCATAGTGGTACTTTGCTAGCCAGTCATCCAGACAGCACTGCGAGGGCCCCATTTGGAACTTGCCCCTGGAGCCATACCGCCCTGTGGGTCTGGAAGTTAGAATAGGATTGAGGTATTCCTGCCTGCCATAAGAGGTGACTAAAAGGAGTCTTACACATTTTGGCCTTTATGTGATGGTGTCCTGTAGGGTTTGACCTCCATATTTCCAAACTTTCCCGAAGAGCGAGCCAGTTGTTGGAGGGCGCCTTACATGGTGCATCACGTGCATTGTGCGCTGAGACCTTTCACAGCCTTCATCAATGTGGATCTGCACTTCCGCTCATTTTCCAGCTGTTGGGTGAGATCACCCTCCACCCACTGTGCAGTATCATTTTTTGTGCATATGATGGTAATGGACTTGTTTGCACCTGATATCCAGCACGGTAGTGATTACGTTGTGGTGGGGCCGCCATGTACCCTGTTGGTTGTAACCCCCTGACCACACAGGGATCGCCAAGAGGTAGCTGCAATGGTCATTCTACCAGGTGGCCCTTGCTGCGGCTGGGTGGCGCCCATGGGGAAGGCTCCTGGCCAGAGTGGGTGGCATCAGGGCGGCTGACACGCGATGAAGCATAGTACATCATCTATTGCTGGTGGTCACACACTAGCAATTTCTAAGCATTCAAGGGCTCATTCAACCCAAAGAAGTACAACCCCAAATTGTCCTCTCGCTGGCCACACCTTGGTAGCAACGTGAGGCTAAGAATGGGAGTGGCTCTTATCGCCCCAGTACCTTGTTTGTTCGAGAGCTGATGGGGAATCTTTCATGATGATGAAGCCTCAGTTTTTTGTTTAACATTTAAGGGACAAGATTGGGGAGGTGGGGGGATTATCTAAAATGAGTCTTCATCAAAACAGAATCCTCTGCCCGTCACGGGCGTTACGCGCTTGGTTTCTGTAACCATCACGCCCCATAAGAGCTTAAATATGGCCCAGAGTGTAATATTTCGCAGGGACCTTCTTTTGCAGTCTTAAAATGAGCTGCACTCCAATTTAGAGTGGCGAGGTGTACATTTCATTCAGTTTGTCCAGAAGGGTCTGAGGGATTATCGGGTTACCACCAGTGCCTTTGTCTTGGCCTTTGAGGGTGGTACATTATCCGAGAAGATCAAGGTGATGGTCTACAGCTGTGATGAAAGCCCTATATCCCTCCCCCAATGCGGTGCTTTAAATGCTGGAAGTTCAGCCATAAGCCTTCCTGCTGTACTTCCAGCGTCACATGTCGAGATTGCGGACGCCCATCACATCCCAACACTCCATGTGCCCAGCCTCCCATCCATGTAAAATGCAGAGAGCAAAATTCACCTTGATCACGAGACTGCAGGATTCTCCAGAGAGAAAGAAAATCATGGAGTACAACACCCTGGACCAACTGACCTACACTGAGGCTAACAGGAAATTTGAACGCCTACATTCTGTACGCATGACATCGTCTACCACAGTTCTAGCCCCATCAGCTCCATCAACTACAGACACCTCTGAGAACCAGAAGACTACGCCTGCCCCCTTGATGGTGGGTGGCACTTCCCTCCCTGTTGCTTCTGCACCACCTACTTCAGGAGCAACACCCCCCCCCCCCCCAACCATAGGGGACGTGAGTCCCCACTTCTAAGATGGAGAAGTGTACAACTTCCTTGGCTCCTCTCGCTAGGAACGGGTCCCTTGGGTCACTCGCTTCCCAGGTTCTGCTAGTGGCAAAGATGACACCCACCAGTGGCTAAAGAGCCCAAAAGCAGCTGGTCGTAGGGCTTCATGCTCATCCTCATTCCTGGAGACAGAATCAGTGAAGTCCTCCCAGCCAGGGAAACCCAACGAACAGAGAGAGAAATCCAAAAAGAAGATCCCGAAGGCCAAGGGAATTGCAGTGGAACCCACACTACCATTACCTACAAGCTCTGCGTCTGAGGATAAGTTGGAGATTCTGGCATCTGCTGAGGACCTAGATCTCGCCAGACCCTCAGACACAATGGATATAGACTGCTCAAGTAATAAGTTGATGGCAGCAGGTGACCCTGAAGCCTAAACTGCCTCACTGAATGTTCCATGCCTTCGCAGTCTCACAATGACATCATCCTCCAGTGGAATTGCAGCGGTTTTTACCATCACCTGGCTGAGTTACGGCAAGTGTTAAGCTGTACACCGGCTTTCTGCATTGCCCTCCAAGAAACCTGGTTCCCGGCCATGCGGACCTCTGCCCTCTATGGCTATAAGGGATACTACAGAAACAGTAGCGACCATAACCGAGTGTCAGGTGGAGTTTCCGTTTATGTTCTAAACTCAGTCTGCAGTGAAACTGTGCCCTTTCAAAACTCTCTGGAAGCTGTGGGTGTCAGAATAAGGACGATGCAGTAAATAACTGTGTGCAATGTATACCTTCCTCCAGATGGTACAGTACACCTGAATGTATTAACTGCACTGTTTGATATACTCCCTAAACCTTTCCTATTTTTGGAAGATTTTAACGCCCATAACCCCTTGTGAGATGGCACTGTGCTTACTGGATGAGACAGAGATGCCGAAACTTTACTGTCTCAGTTCGAACTCTGCCTCTTAAATACTGGGGCCGCCACAAATTTCAGTGTAGCTCATGGTAGTTACTCGGCCATTGATTTAGCAATTTGCAGCCCAGGACTTCTCCCATCTATCCAATGGAGAGCACACGACCTGTGTGGTAGTGACCACTTCCCCATCTTTCTGTCAGTGCCCCAGCGTCAGGCCCACGGACGCCTGCCCAGATGGGCTTTAAACAAGGCGGGCTGGGAAACTTTCACCTCTGCTGTCACCATTGAATCTTCCCCACACGGGAACATCGATGTGATGGTTGAACAGGTGATTACAACAATCCTTTCTGTGGCAGAAAACGCGATCCCTCGCTCTTTAGGGTGCCCCCAGAGGAAGGTAGTTCCTTGGTGGTCGCCAGAAGTCGCTGAAGCAATTAAGGAGCGTCGGCGATCTCTACATTGGCATAAGCGGCATTCTTCACTGGAGCACCTCATAGCCTTTAAACAGCTCCGTGCCTGCGTTCGTCAACTTATCAAACGACGGAAGCAGGAGTGTTGGGAGAGATATGTCTGTACCATTGAGTGCCATATATCACCTTCCTCCAAGTCTGGGCAAAGATCAAACGTGTTTTCGGGTGCCAGACCCCAACAGGTAATCCCAAAGTTAACATAAATGGCGTGTTATCTACCGACGCAAACGCGATTGCCGAGCACTTTGCCGAGCACTATGCTCGAGCCTTTGCATTGAAGAATAACCCCCCCCCTCCCCCCCAGCCTTTCGCACTCTCAAATGGCGGCTGGATGGGAAAGTCCTCTCGTTCACTACACGCCACAGTGAATCCTACAACGCCCCATTTACAGAGTGGGACCTCCTCAGTGCCCTTGAACATTGTCCCGACACAACTCCTGGGCCAGATCAGATCCATAGTCAGATGATTAAAAATCTCTTGTCTGACTACAAGCGACATCTCCTCGTCATCTTCAACCGGATCTGGTGCGATGGTGTCTTTCCATTGCAATGGCAGGAGAGCACCATCGTTCCAGTGCTCGAACCTGGTAAAAATCCTCTTGATGTAGGTAGCTATCGGCCCATCAGCCTCACCAACGTTCTTTGTAAGCTGCTGGAACATATGGTGCGTCGACAGTTGGGTTGGGTTCTGGAGTCACGTGGCCTGCTGGCTCCATGTCAGGGCGGTTTCTGCCAGGGTCGCTCTACCACATAATCTTGTGTCGCTCGAGTCTGTCATCCGAACAGTCTTTTCCAGAGACCAACACCTGGTTGCCGTCATTTTTGATTTACGAAAAGCGTATGACACCTCCTGGTGACGTCAGATCCTTGCCACATTATACGAGTGGTGTCTCTGAGACCCACTCCCGATTTTTATCCAAAATTTCCTGTCGCTTCGTACTTTCCGTGTCCAAGTTGGTGCCTCCCATAGTTCCCGCCATATCCAGGAAAATAGGGTTCCACAGAGCTCCTTATTGGGTGTACCTCTATTTTTAGAGGATATTAACGGCCTAACAGCAGCTGTAGGGCCGTCCATCTCACCTTCTCTGTATGCAGACGGCTTGTGCATTTCGTACTGCTCCACCAGTGCTGGTGTTGCTGAGCAGCGCCTATAGGGAGCCATCCACAAGGCGCAGTCATGGGCTCTAGCTCACAGTTTCCAGTTTTCGGCCACAAAGTCGTGTGTCATACATTTCTGTTGGTGTCACACCGTTCATCCGGAACCAGAACTTTACCTTAATGACGACCCACTCACTGTAGTGGAGACATATCGATTCTTAGGACTGGTTTTCAATGCCTGATTGACTTGGCTTCCTCACCTTTGTCAGCTTAAGCGGAAGTCCTGGCAGCACCTCAGTGCCCTCCGCTGCCTGAGCAACACCAACTGGGGTGCAGATCGCTCTACGCTGCTGCAACTCTACAGATCCCTTGTTAAATCCCGCCTTGACTATGGTTTATGGTCCGGCGGCGCCCTCAGCGTTGCGTACTCGACCCAGTGCACCACTGTGGTGTTCGCCTAGCGACAGGAGCTCTCAGGACGAGTCCAGTGATCAGCGTCCTGGTGGAGGCCGGAGTCCCTCCATTGCACGTTAGGCGTGCCACAACTGCTGGCCAGTTACGTTGAACATGTTCGTAGTTCTCCTGCGCATCCGAATTACTGTGTCCTTCTCCCACTCACAGCGGTTCATCTCCCTCGTCGGTGGCCCATGTCAGGGCTTCCAATTGCGGTTTGTGTCCGTTCTTTCTGAACAGGAGTCCTTGCCTTTACCACCTATACATGAAGTCCATTCAAGTACATCTCAATGGTGAACATCTAGGCCGCGGCTTCGCCTGGACCTTTCACATGGCCCTAAGGACTCAGTTAACCCCGCGGCTCTCCGCTGCCACTTCCTCTCGATGCTTCACAAGTACCGAGGCCATGAAGTGGTTTACACTGACGGCTCGATGGTTGATGAGGACGTCGGCTTCGCGTATGTCCATGGAGCACATATTGAACAGCATTCCTTGCCAGATGGCTGCAGTGTTTTCTCTGCAGAGCTGGTGGCTATATCCCGTACTCTTGAGCACAACCTTTCATGTGCTGGGGATTTGTTTCTTCTGCATACTGACTCCTTGAGCAGCCTACAACCTATCGACCATTGCTACCTTCGTCATCGTTTGGTAGCGACCATCCAGGAGTCCATCTATGCCCTGGAACAGTCCAGACGTTCAGTGATGTTTGTCTGAACCCCAGGTCACGTCGGCATCCCAGGCAACGAACTTGTCGACAGGCAGGCCAAACAGGCTACCCGGAAATCGCTTACAATCAGCTTCTCTGCAACTGACCTGCGTTCAGTACTACGTCGCAAGGTTTTGAAGCTTTGGGAGATGGAATGGCATAACCTCAGTACGCATAACAAACGGCATGCCATTAATGAGACTACGAATGTGTGGAAGACCTTCATGTGGGCCTCTCACACGGACTCTGTGGTTCTCTGTCGGCTCCCCATTGGCTGTGCTTGGGTGGCACACGGCTACCTGCTGCACCGTAATGACCCGTCTTAGTGTCGATGCGGTGCCCTGCTGACAGTGGCCCATATCTTGGTGAGCAGTCCTTCTTTGGCTGCCCTGCGACGAAATCTTCAGTTACCAGACTCGTTGCCATTAATTTTAGCTAACAACGCCTCATCGGCTAATTTAGTTTTACATTTTATCCTTGACAGTGGGTTTGATCATTCTATATAAGTTTTCGCGCATGTGCTTTGTCCCTTTGTGTTCTCCACTCTAATACTTTTAGGCTGGGTGTTTAAATGTGTCGCAGAGTGGCTGGCTTTTCCTTTTTATTCTCGTGATCGGCCATCCACGGTCATCTGCTCTCTTGTTTTTATCCCTCCTACCTGTTTCTTGCTTTTCTCTGTGGTTTTATTTTCCTGTTATATCCGTAGTGGTGTTGGTTGTCCTTCTGTCGTTCTTCTGGTTCATCTTTTCTCCTGTTACTGTGCTGCACGTCTCCTTTCTTTTCTTCTTTCCCTTGTATAATTATTTTACCGGGAACAAGACCGATGACCTCGCAGTTTGGTCCATTCCCCCCTCTTTTAAACCAACCAACCAACTTGGAGCCATAGGCAAGACCCGACAGGTTGGCGCATTCTTTGTAACAAATCTGCAACTTCTGGTTGACCGAAACCTCATGCCCACTTGTGCTGCTTGCCATCATGCACTGCAAGACCTAATGGCAAATCCACCCGAACAGAGCCTCTCCCCAGTTTAAAAAATCCACTTTACCCAGTCCGAGACAGGGATGTTGTTGACCACGCACTTCGAATTTCCCATGCAAATATAGATTTCTCCCTTTTATACAAGTTATTATCGAAGACAGAAGAAATTGGGGCATACATGCGTTTTCACAACAGTAAAGTATCGTTACTTGTTGTGAAAGTCCTGTAACGATATGTCACAGGCTATATTTCCTCTAATCAGGTAAAAAAGTCTGTTCTAGTCAGTTTAATATTTGTTCCGTTTTGCATCACAGGACTAGGTTATTAAACATCATTTTTGGGTCATGATGGAGGGCTGAGATCTACCTCTGTCACAGGATGCTTCCTCAATTTCGAATTCTCTAAAAGTAACCAAATGCTTCGTCATGTACGTAGCAGCACAGAGAAGTTGTAAATATCAGATTTATGCTACATATCACCTTATAAATTCGGTAATATAGCTGATTTTATTACGGTGGTCATTTCTCCCTGTGTAGGTGGGAGATTGAAATTTCGTCCAAAAATATCGCCTCAGCGGAAAAACGTCTCATTACTGCTCTGATTCCTGAATCATTTCTGTGGTATCCCAGCCATCGCTTCCATCTGCCAGGCGGCATGTCATTGATATCCAACTGATAGGCTATTTTATTAAACTGATCGTGAGAGTCACTTTGCATGGCGAGTAATTTTTTGTCAAGCATTTGGATTACACTCGCAAAGCAGCACAAATGGGAATCCCTGGAGTGAAGACAATGTTCTTTCTGACGAACTCTGTTGAGAATAGATATTTGAAGCTGGCCACAGGAGGATTCTACCGACACCAATGTACTTTTTGCGAAAGAACTCCGAAGACAAGATAACAGAAATTATGGAGCAAATAGGCAGTCTTTTTCCCTCGCTCTATTTGCGAGTGGAATAGAACAGGAAATGACTAGTAGTGGTACAGGGTACCCTCCGCCACACACCATACGATGGCTCGAGATGTAAACATATAGATATAAATGTAAACTTATTCTACCTACTAAGATGTCACTCTATCCATTTATAGGCACACAAAACTCGGAGGAATGTTGCCTCTTCTTTATCGAGAAAACAAAAGACGGAACTTCTGCTGCTGATAGAGCTCACCTCTCAACTCCCCTTTCGTCAGAGCTTCGCGTACCTGCCGTGTTCTCACGAATCTTCCAGTCTTCATTATGTAGCCTCTGAATCCACATGATGTCCACGAGTAAGAGATGTCCCTCACCAAGTCACAGACCCTGCTAATTCTCTCGAAAGCCCATTATGTTCCGACAGCACTGTTCCATAGTTCGAAGGTTGTCTGGTCCTCCAGCAGTCGCTGACTAGGCAGAGGGCTATAACAACGGAAAAATAGCACACTAATGTACAGGAGGAAATCCACAATCATGCAGAGTATATGCGGACTGCATAAAGAATTCAAAAGCGTAACGCCTATAATTCATCGATATCGAATGACGGTCTATAAATATCACACTCTACTTGTCCTGATCTCCTTTATAAAAACTTTGCTAAAGTCACCTGGTGGAGAACTTCATAAGGCATTACCACGTCCCTCTCTTCTGATATATTGAAAACATGTACCATCTGCACATTGGCATCGAGCATATTAAATATAGCCTAAGTGTATTGGTCCACTGGAGCATGTGGCCAATGATCCAAGTTGCTTACACAAACCTTTGTAAAGTTCCATCGCCCGTACTGTACGGGTACCATATCCCACAGACTCTCAGTCACAAGAGAGGATTCCTCTATTGTCCTCTCATAAGCAGTCTGGTCATTGTTTTTCTGCTGTACCACATCCAAACAGTCTATGACTACAAATTTGTACACTATCACAAATTTTGTTTTTCTATAACTTTGAGATCTGTGTGAAGTGCTGAAATGGCATTAACTCTGTTTCAAAACGAGCTACCCCTTCTTTGAACCTATCGGTTAAGGATCCTGAGCAAACCTCTAGATGCTCTCTCTCTAGACATCTCATAACTCTTCCTCTGTCTTTAATCAGCTCTCCCTGCAACATTGTCTCCAATTTGACTTGTAACTGGCCAGAAGTAGGAGGGTACTATACCTGCTACATTCGATGACTTATGAAGGAACAGAACGAGCCGAGTTCCACGCAATCAGTACACTTTGATATTTTGCTTTCGGAAAGGGCATAACAAGAGTTCCAAACTTGTACTGACCGACGCTAGTGATATAGACTGGTACTCTCATACCAGTATTGTACCTGGACTAAGCGAGATGGAGCAGTGGTTAGCACTCTGGGTTTGCATCCAGGAGGTCGATGGTTCAAGCCCGCACCCGGCCATCCTGATTTAGATTTTCTGTGATTTCACTAAGTCGCTTCAAGCAAATGCTTGGACGGTTCCTTTGAAAGAGCACATCCTTCCCAAATCTGATGGGACCGATGACCTCGCTGTTTAATCCCCTACCCCCAACTCAACCAAACAATCAACCAACAGGAAAGACCTTCCGTACCAGCCTTACTCATGTCTCCAGTTACACACGATCTCTCTAAATGCTTGCATGCTGAGGAGTTTAGTGCTCTTTATTGGTGTATATTAGATTCGAACCTGATACACCTGAGAGTATTGTGGCGATATAACAGGCTATTAAGAAGAAGAAGAAGAAGTAGAAGAAGAAGAAGAAGAAGAAGAAACGCATGACTTATGCATAATGTAGCTCCAGATGGAAGGTGCTTGGGACGTTTTACGTAAAACTCTTTTGCTGTTAATTCTGTAGGACTGTCGTAGCGTTTGGATTCCATACCAAGAAGGTGCTAGGAAGAGAGAAACGATCATAGAACACACTCCTAAGGCTACAAGGTTCTGCACTTAAGCATGGTATAATGTCAAAGCAGTGTGGTTTCCAATATGTTAGTTATGTCGGATGAAAAGCTGTTAATACTCCAATAAAGGAAACATATTTGGAACATGACATACATTCACCCGTAAGTTTTCTATCTCACTCACTATGGTGATAAAATTTAAGATTATTAAATTACTACCTTCTAACCAAAGGGAAATAAAACATAGATTGTTTGTGGTCCATGCACTACATAGCGCCCACTGTTCACATCTGATTACTGTTCGGAAATTGTGCTGTGCTCGCATCAGTCCTATTAAATGATAGTAATCAACAAAAAATGTGTGAAACAACGACACATTATGAGAAAATAGACAAATGCATTGCAGAGGTGTCTGGCACATAAAATTACATGCCATGCTGCTCTATCTTCGAGAGCAGACCACAGTGTCTTCCAGAAACATCTGTCAGGAAAATGTATACATAGGAATTGCAGTACCGCACAAACCCCTGTCACTAACCTAGAATCACTGCAGGTATAAAATAAAAGACTAGATCTATGTCAGAGATGTGGCAGAGGGATGGAGTACTTTTGCACACATCACCCTTTGTTTAGAGGAGGGTGCCGAAATAGGTTTTCCGTCAGTTTGATAGACATGATTTATTACACATTCGTTGGAATTCCTCTACTGACTGCGGTATGGTGAGGTTTGCTGTTAACGATCGCAGGCAGATAGTGCTCTTAAGTCACACAAAACAGCCAGTTTTATACTAGTCGGATGCAGGTTATACCACACAACTCATAAATCCTGAGAGAAAACGGAAAAAAAAAATTTAAATGAGTGGTAAACGATCTGCTGCAACATCTCGCTCTCTAAGTAGTGCATCGTCAGCCTACCATTAACTCATACCTCGTTACAACCCCTCTACACTTATTACTCCAACTACTTTCTATCATCCTTTAATACAGATCTATATCAGTTTAGAGGCAGTTGGTTCTCTTTTCCAGGAAAGCATCAAGGACAGCAGTCAGCTTGTATGTATTCCTATTACCTCAACAGGCACACGATAGAAAGTCGTTAAAACAATGCAGCAACTGTTCTGTAAGGTATTCGTTAACTGTCACCACATACGTATGATTGGTAGAGAGTACAGAGAAGCACACTGTAAATACTGTTTGTTAGAGTTTTAAAAAAGTCTAGAACAGGGTCAAACATGCGGTCCATACTGTAGTTGGATACTGCAGGTCCCAAGCTGGTAATACAAGGCTCTTTAGCTAAGAACACTTCATAAAAATCCATGAGATATTTGGCGATAACTTTGGGGTCACACCTGGGCTTGTGACTGAACACAAATAAATTTAATTACTCTCCAGTTGTTCTGGCGCTGCAGTCCGGAACCGCGGGACTGCCACGGTCGCAGGTTCGAATCCTGCCTCGGGCATGGGTGTGTGTGATGTCCTTAGGTTAGTTAGGTATAAGTAGTTCTAAGTTCTAGGGGACTTATGACCTAAGATGTTGAGTCCCATAGTGCTCAGAGCCATTTGAATTTGAACTCTCCAGTTGGTGATCATCCACGTTAAACAATCTGTTCCAGCTGTCTTATTGCTGCCCACGAAAATATTTCCCTATTCCCAGTGCTTCCATGTCAACTTTATCTTGTGTTCCTCTTGCTGTTACGTACTCGTTCCCATGTACAAGAATTTTCCTGCACCAAGCAGACGTGCAAGTACTCCCTCATTCCCCCTCAATTTTCCCACATTTTGGAGTATTTTCCCTTAATTTATATGTATCTTCCATCAATTTTTGTAATTTTACCGATTTTATGTCAGTTCTTCTCTTGTGACCATGACATCACTTCTCATCACGTATTCTAAAATTGCTTGGAAATACTATAAAGTTGTCAACATCTAGATCAATTGTACTATTTTTCTTTATATGTGTGTGCCCATATTGGTTTCACATGGGGCCCCCAGACCACACTCCAAACCTACCATCATTGAATTCTATCCCAGCCATATGGCCTGGCAGATCAAATCATATACCACCCAGAACACATAGTGAATCCACTATCGAACACTATACCAGCCATAATATATGTTGGACCACCTCCAAACACTATCCCTGGCCATAACACATGGTGGAGCCACCTTCAAACCCTATCCTGACTACAACATATGGTGGACCCACGCTCTTCCCCTATTCCTAGCGTAGTGTGTGGTGAATCCACTAACGAGCTCTCTCCTGATCCTATCCTGAACTTACCCTGTGCTTTAGAGAAATTTTCCAACAACTCAACACCTCCAATCTGTAGCTGTGTAATTTCGTAATTAGGACATTTTGTTTCTGGATGTGAGATTTTCCCACCAAATAGAGAGATCCAAGCCCAGGAAATTGAATTTTATAAATAAAAAATACAGGGTGTTACTAAAAGGTACGGCCAAACTTTCAGGAAACATTCCTCACGCACAAATAAAGAAAAGATGTTATGTGGGCAGGTGTCCGAAAACGCTTAATTTCCGTGTTAGAGCTCATTTTAGTTTCGTCAGTATGTACTGTACTTCCTCGATTCACCGTCAGTTGGCCCAATTGAAGGAAGATAATGACTTCGGTGCTTGTGTTGACATGTGACTCATTGCTCTACAGTACTAGCAATCAAGCACATCAGTACGTAGCATCAACAGGTTAGTGTTCATCACGAACGTGGTTTTGCAGTTAGTGCAATGTTTACAAATGTGGAGTTGGCAGATGCCCATTTGATGTACGGATTAGCACGGGGCAATAGCCGTGGCGCGGTACGTTTGTATCAAGACAGATTTCCAGAACGAAGGTGTCCCGACAGGAAGGCGTTCGAAGCAATTGACCGGCGTCTTAGGGAGCACGGAACATTCCAGCCTATGACTCGCGACTGGGGAAGACCTAGAACGACGAGGACACCTGCAATGCACGAGGCAATTCTTCGTGCAGTTGACGATAACCCTAATGTCAGCGTCAGAGAAGCTGCTGCTGCTGTACAAGGTAACGTTGACCACGTCACTGTATGGAGAATGCTACGGGAGAACCAGTTGTTTCCGTATCATGTACAGCGTGTGCAGGCACTATCAGCAGCTGATTGGCCTCCACGGGTACACTTCTGCGAATGGTTCATCCAACAATGTGTCAATCCTTATGTCAGTGCAAATGTTCTCTTTACGGATGAGGCTTCATTCCAACGTGATCAAATTGTAAATTTTCACAATCAACATGTGTGGGCTGACGAGAATCAGCACGCAATTGTGCAATCACGTCATCAACACAGATTTTCTGTGAACGTTTGGGCAGTCATTGTTGGTGATGTCTTGATTTGGCCCCATGTTCTTCCACCTACGCTCAATGGAGCACGTTATCATGATTTAATACGGGATACTCTACCTGTGCTGCTAGAACATGTGCCTTTACAAGTACGACACAACATGTGGTTCATGCACGATGGAGCTCCTGCACATTTCAGTCGAAGTGTTCGTACGCTTCTCAACAACAGATTCGGTGACTGATGGATTGGTAGAGGTGGACCAATTCCATGGCATCCTCGCTCTCCTGACCTCAACCCTCTTGACTTTCATTCATGGGGGCATTTGAAAGCTCTTGTCTACGCAACCCCGGTACCAAATGTAGAGACTCTTCGTGCTCGTATTGTGGACGGCTGTGATACAATACGCCATTCTCCAGGGCTGCATAAGCGCATCAGGGATTCCATGCGACGGAGGGTGGATGCATGTATCCTCGCTAACGGAGGACATTTTGAACATTTCTACATCTACATTTATACTCCGCAAGCCACCCAACAGTGTGTGGCGGAGAGCACTTTACGTGCCACTGTCATTACCTCCCTTTCCTGTTCCAGTCGCGTATGGTTCGCGGGAAGAACGACTGTCTGAAAGCCTCCGTGCGCGCTCTAATCTCTCTAATTTTACATTCGTGATCTCCTCGGGAGGTATAAGTAGGGGGAAGCAATATATTCGATACCTCATCCAGAAACGCACCCTCTCGAAACCTGGCGAGCAAGCTACACAGCGATGCAGAGCGCCTCTCTTGCAGAGTCTGCCACTTGAGTTTGCTAAACATCTCCGTAACGCTATCACGGTTACCAAATAACCCTCTGACGAAATGCGCCGCTCTTCTTTGGGCCTTCTCTATCTCCTCCGTCAACCCGATCTGGTACGGATCCCACACTGATGAGCAATACTCAAGTATAGGTCGAACGAGTGTTTTTAAGCCACCTCCTTTGTTGATGGACTACATTTTCTAAGGACTCTCCCAATGAATCTCAACCTGGTACCCGCCTTACCAACAATTAATTTTATATGATCATTCCACTTCAAATCGTTCCGCACGCATACTCCCAGATATTTTACAGATGTAATTGCTACCAGTGTTTGTTCCGCTATCATATAATCATACAATAAAGGATCCTTCTTTCTATGTATTCGCAATACATTACATTTGTCTATGTTAAGGGTCAGTTGCCACTCCCTGCACCAAGTGCCTGTCCGCTGCAGATCTTCCTGCATTTCGCTACAATTTTCTAATGCTGCAACTTCTCTGTATACTACAGCATCATCCGCGAAAAGCCGCATGGAAGTTCCGACACTATCTACTAGGTCATTTATATATATTGTGAAATGCAATGGTCCCATAACACTCCCCTGTGGCACGCCAGAGGTTACTTTAACGTCTGTAGAGGTCTCTCCATTGATAACAACATGCTGTGTTTTGTTTGCTAAAAACTCTTCCATCCAGCCACATAGCTGGTCTGATATTCTGCAGGCTCCTACTTTGTTTATCAGGCGACAGTGCGGAACTGTATCGAACGCCTTCCTGAAGTCAAGGAAAATAGCATCCACCTGGGAGCCTGTATCTAATATTTTCTGGGTCTCATGAACAAATAAAGCGAGTTGGGTCTCACACGATCAAACAAAGTGTCTGAAGTCACGCTGGTACGTTCTGATGCTGTGTGTTTCCATTCCATGATTAATGTGATTTGAAGAGAAGTAATAAAATGAGTTCTAACATGGAAAGTAAGCGTTCGACACATGTCCACATAACATATTTTCTTTCTTTGTGTGCGAGGAATGTTTCCTGAAAGTTTTCCCGTACCTTTTTGTAACACCCTGTATATCATCTGTTATATAATTGACACTGACTTCAATTTCTCATCATGAGATCCTTCCTCTCCACCACAGAGTCCTTTTTGTGCCAACTCTTAGGTGGGGGGGGGGAGGGGGAGTCCTGGTTGGGAGGGGACAGCTGGGAGATTTCTCAGAGGGGAGGTCTTAATTACTTTATCGAGTTAATTAATTAGTCAATGAATTTGATATCATATTGTGCTTATATTGGGGAGGAAATTTCCCAGAGGGGGGGGGGAGGAGGAGGTGGAGGAGGAGGGGGAGGGGGTGGATAAGGGTGGGGTGGGGTGGGGTGGGGTGCAGTGAGGTAGGGATTTCTCAGGTTTGTCCCCAGGGGTAATAAATCAGTAACAGAACAATAGGTTAAGGGGAGGGGGAAGATTACATGAAACACCACTTAGCAAAAAATGTTCAAATGTGTGTGAAATCTTATGGGACTTAACTGCTAGGGTCATCAGTCCCTAAGCTTACACACTACTTAACCTAAATTATCCTAAGGACAAACACACACACCCATTCCCGAGGGAGGACTCGAACCACCGCTGGGACCAGCCGCACAGTCTATGACTGCAACGCCTCAGACCGCTCGACTAATCCCGAGCGGCACCACTTAGCAGAACAATAGGTTAAGGTCATAAACAATCAGCTCTCACAATTTGATTAACTTGCATATCAATTTGATAACAAAAGTGTTGTAGAACCCCTGTTACCATACTACTCACTCTTTCAGGAGGCAGTTCTTCACACACAAACCACCTGCCATAATTTACAGGAATTGCGTGACCTGTGCTTTCCAAAGGTGGACCAATGCGCCATTAAGCACGTGATCATAGTATCATAACAGTAAATGACTGCGATGACGAAACTAGAGAAAACGCAACTTAAACGAGCTTCTGGAAAGGGAGAGCAGTGGACAGTGCAGGGGATGGTTGGCGGGAGTAGGGAAGAGTTAGGGGTACACAAGGAATCTGCTGCTGCACTCTATTAGATGTTTTTCGGAGTAGATGTAGAGTCTTGAAGCCTCCTTCTCGCAGGCACGGTTGCGGCTCGCCATTGCCGATTTCTGGCAGCTGCCCGCTACTCCCGCTACACCGCAAAGTCAACTCGCATTGTGCTCCGAGACAACAGAGCTGAAAGCAAGCGGCGCTGTTTATTCCAGCCAGAAGTTGGTATTGTTGTCTGCGGGCGAGCCTAAACAAACGCATCTCGGCTGTTTACTTTGAGTGAGCGGCGGACAGGAAAGCGGCTGCCAATAACAGAGGCTGCGTGCTGAGCCAGATGGAGGGAGGAGGGGGGTGGGTGAAGTCCAGCATCTCCGTGGCCACGTGAAGGGCGGCTATACAGAATGAGGCGAACTGAAGAGCACGGATAGTACTGTGGGATCGTTCGTGAAGTGGATATTCAATAGTTAGACGAAACACTGATTTGCAGCTGACAGACCAATCATTCAAACCGCCGTTATCTGGATGCAATCGAAACCACTTACTAAGCGTGAGAAACCTGCGGGACCAGCTCTACACAACTTATACCAAGGGCAAGTGACGTACAGAATGACCATTAAGTCCTGTTACGATTTTTAAAAAATCATAACTTGGAAACTATTTGTTGTAAAAAGTTTAGTAGCCCTCAATGTGTTTTTCTGTTACGCCAGAAATTCACTGTGTGTCCCACTCATTATTTTTAGAGCGCCGAGGTGCTATTCGAGCTCTGTCCCTGTACAGATAAATATTGCGGCATCCACATTTCTGATTCTTCACTGTTTTGTGCAGGAGGGTTAGTAATGTCAATGACGGGGGTCATTCACACGCGATTCTTGACGTAACCGCACAAAATGAATTATAATTGCGTGACATCGGGGGAGCATGGAGTCTATGCGATGGACCATCCTGATCTATCCACCTCTCACTTCTATTTAATGTTATGTAGTGTTGCCAACTGTGAATAACAATGAGCAAAGATTATATTTGTATCAGAGTGCGTCATCTGTATGTTCAGTGTTAGCAGTGACTTGTTTCAAATGTGTCTGAATTTTTGCTCTGTATTTGTGGGGTGATAGATCTAAAATAGACTTCATTCAGTTGCATACAGATGACAATAACCTAAAAGTCGCTAATATTGAACCACTGATGTACTTGCCTATTTAAATACAGGCACAATATGGCGCTGCCTTCGGCAACGCCTATATAAGACAATAAGTGTCTGGAGCAGTTGCTAGATTGGTTACTGCTGCTACAATGGCAGGTTATCAAGATCAGTAAGTCTGAACGTGGCGTTACAGGCGGCGCACGAGCCGTCGGAGACAGCATCTCCAAAGTGACGGGAGTGTACCCTTCCGCAAATTGCCGCAGACTTCAACGCTGGGCCTTCAACAAGTATCAGCGCGCGAACCATACAAAGAAACATCACCGACATGGGCTTTCGGAGCCAAAGGCCCACTCCTGTACTCTTTGCGTGACACAAAGCTTTACACCTCGCCTGAGCCAGTTAACACCGACATTGGGCTGTTTATGACTGGAAACATTTTGCATGGTCGGATGAATCTTGTTTGAAATTGTATCTAATGGATGTGTACTGGAATGTAGACAACCTCATGAATCCAATGACCCTGCATGTCATCAGGGAACTATTCAAGCTGGTGGGGGCTCTGTAATGGCATGGGGCGTGTGCCGTTGGAGTGATACGGGACCCCTGATACGTCTAGATACGACTCTGACAGGTCAGACGTACGTAAGCAACCTATCTGATCACTTGTACGCATTAATGTCCATTTCGCATTCCGACGGACTTGGGTAATTCCAGGACAATGCGACGCCCCACACGTCCAGAATTGCTACAGACTGGCTTCAGGAACCCTCTTCTGAGTTTAAACACTTCCGCTGGCCACCAAACAACCCAGACATGAACATTATTCAGCATATCTGTGATGCCTTGCAACGTGCTATTCAGAAGAGACATCCACCCCCTCGTACTCTAGCGGATGTATGGACAGCCCTGCAGGATTCATGGTGTCAATTCCCTCTAGCACTACTTCAGACAGTAGTCGAGTCCATGTCACGTCTTGTTACGGCACTTCTGCTTGATCGCGGGGAGCCCTACACGGTATTAGGCAGGTGCACCAACATTTTTTGTCTCTTCAGTGCACTTATTGTTTGTGTACAGCAGAGTAGGAAGACGGCCATACTGTCCGGGTGTTATGCGAACAGGCACTCCTGTCGCAATGAGCCACCCTGCTCAGATTGCCCACACAAGCTAGAAGGAGTGCAGTCTTCTGTGGCCTGTGAGATTCAACTGACTGACACCAAAAAAAATGGTTCAAATGGGTCTGAGCACTATGGGACTCAACTGCTGAGGTCATTAGTCCCCTAGAACTTAGAACTAGTTAAACCTAACTAACCTAAGGACATCACAAACATCCATGCCCGAGGCAGGATTCGAACCTGCGACCGTAGCGGTCTCGCGGTTCCAGACTGCAGCGCCTTTAACCGCACGGCCACTTCGGCCGGCGACTGACACCAAACTCGCTGCTCTGTTGTGCCGTGATGAACAATGAGTCTGTGAGAGACTGGCTGCTAACAGTAGACTTGTCAGCCCACAACTGCGAGAACAGCTCAGCTGGGCCCTGCCAGGGAATGTGAAACACCACCACCCCGTTGCACAATCTTCCCATCACTCGTTTATCTTCTTCTAACCTCGAAAAAGATGTTTCATTTTCTGTCCATTGTATTTGTACACAGAAATAATTAACACGTCGAATGAAATAATTCTTTTTTTTTTAAGTTGTAACGCCTTTTTCTTGCTGCCATCCACAGGGTGTTTCCGTAAGAGCGAGCAAAAATGTAAAAGGACATAGAGAATGCTCCACTGCACAATTTGAGGTAGGAAACCTGGGATCGGCAAAGCCGGCTTAAGGAGATATGGAAGTAAACTTGTCTGTCGCTTTGTCTAGCATTATTGTTTTCCAGCTTATTTACAGTTAACATGTGTACACGCTTACAAGAACTATGCTGTTTATTAAGGTGTATATTCCTTATTTCCTGCAAGGAATTAAGGACGACGAGCCTGATTGCTAGGAAGTAATGGTGTCATCTCAGTGGCAACCTGTATTTGAGATTCTTGCGAATACTTCTACCTGAGTTGTTGGAGAATGTACCCTTACCTGCTCGTGAGAGGATGTGGCTACAACTTAACGGTGCACAGCCTCACTTCATTATGGATGTCCGCAACCACCTCAGTGCTGCACTTCGCGGTCGCTGGATTGGAAGGGGAGGTCCCATTCCACGGCCTGCCAGGTCACATAAACCTGAATCCCCTTGATCATTTCCTATGGGGATACCTAAAGTCACTTGTGTGTGAGACCCTTGTGCATACGAAGATGGAATTAGTTGTCAGAATTGTAGCTGCCTGTGATATGATTCGAATTAAACCAGAGCTATCTGTCAGGGTGCATCGGAATCTTGTTCGCCGATGTCGTACTTGCATTCTGATTGACGGCCGTCAGTTTCAGCATATTTTGTAAGATACATGCCGGCCGTGGTGGCCTAGCGGTTCTAGGCACTTCAGTCTGGCACCGCGCGACCGCTACGGTCGCATTTTCGAATCCTGCCTCTGACATGGGTGTGTGCGATGTCCTTAGACTAGTTAGGTTTAAGTAGTTCTAGGGGACTGATGACCTCAGAGGTTAAGTCCCATAGTGCTCAGAGCTATTTGAACCAAGATAGAGTACAAATGGTACGTTCATTTTGTCTGTGATAGTATTTGCAGTTAACTATAACTAATGTAAATAGAAAAGTACACAGTAATGTGATTTTATTCCTATTATCTCCTTAAAGAGGCTTCTCCGGCCTCAGGTTCCCCACCTCAGATTGTTCAGTTGAGCAATTACGGAAACACCATGTATACTTATTTAAATTTGTTTTTGCATGGTATCTGCCTTCAGCGAAACACAATTTTTCTTTTCTTCTATTACCCAGACAGGTAGCGCTGAAGTTTCAGCATCATCAAGGGGGCTTTAACTTTTTTATGTTAATCAACGCGAAAAATGCTCTTTATTACTTTCAATTAAGTATTTAAAAAATTGAAAAACAATCAGAATTATCTTGCTGGCAATGTTATGGTTAGAGCTAACATTAATTAAATCTGTGTGTGTGTGTGTGTGTGTGTGTGTGTGTGTGTGTGTGTCTGTGTGTGTGTGTTCAAAAATGGTTCAAATGGCTCTGAGCGCTATGGGACTTAACAGCTGTGGTCATTAGTCCCCTAGTACTTAGAACTACTTAAACCTAACTAACCTAAGGACATCACACACACCCATGCCCGAGGCGGGATTCGAACCTGCGACCGTAGCAGTCGCGCGGTTCCGGACTGCGCGCCTAGAACCGCTAGACCACCGCGGCCGGCTGTGTGTGTGTGTGTGTGTGTGTGTGTGTGTGTGTGTGTGTGTGAGATATGTTTCACTTATTCCTCTAGGGTACCCCATTATCTTTCCTCTGTGTATGTGTGAACATGCCCTTATTTTAGCTCAGATATATTATTATTATAACACATATTTGGAAGTGGGTATTCGATGAGTGAGTACATAGAAATGTGAAAGTGGATCCAATATCTGTCAGGCAGTGGATAAAGGGTTCGAGGTGTTCGGATGATTTGATTTGTGTTTTAGAGATTATTTAAAGGGGATCACGGAGCAGTAAGGCGAAGGAGATTGTGTGTATGTGTCGATGTCTCGTAATTGAAGTGACATCGCAACTTCTAACCTGTGACCAGATGAGAAGAACCGCACATTTTGGCCGAAAAAACGAGTAAATGTAAGTAGTGATTTAATAATGAAAAAATTAAGACTTGAACTGTTTCCGAAACTACAAGTAACGCTTATAAAAACAAAACCGTATTAGCTACATATATTCACAAAAATGCGTAAGCGTGAAATGTGGAACACGTGTGAGATATTAATAAATATGTACTGCGGCAAAAGAATGGCGTTCAAATTTATGAAAGGAAAAGAGTGTACATATATAGTCCGGGAACACTTTCAATTATTTATTGCACAAGAGTTAAACATTGTACAGATGTCACACGTATTATATTTTGAAGAGAAACCCTGAAAGTTTTTCTTTTTTGTAAACATTCGATATGGAACCATGAGTGATCCGGCAGACGTCAATGCGGTAATCGAATTCTGGCCATACCTGTCCCAGCATGGCATCGTCGACTGTGGCAGTCGCTTGCCTTATTCTCTCCGGAGCTCTGCTACATCACGTGGTAGAGGCGGTACATACACCAGATCTTTAATGTGTCCCCACAGAAAAAAGTCACACTGACTGAGCTCTGGTGATTGGGAAGGCCATTTCATGAAACCCTCTGTATCACGGTCGATTCATCGATGCGGTAGTTCCGTGTTCAGGCAAGCACGAACTTCACAATGAAAATGGGGTGGAGCCCCATCCTGCTGAAAGATGAACCGAGAATCCGATTCCATTTGAGGCATCAGCTATTGCTGCAACATATCCAAGTAGGAATATCCAGTGATAGTGCTCTCGGCGAAGAATAAGAACTGTACAGTTTTCGACGTGACAACGCAGAAAAAACATTTACCTTGGGGAATCACGCTCAAATTCAATGCATTCGTGTGAATGATTTGTATCCCAGATTCGACAATTATGCCTGTTCACTTTCCCAATAGTGGGAAAAGTGGCTTCGTCGCTAAAAATTAAGCGATCAACAATGCCATCCCCATCCTCATTCAATTGTTGCAACTGCGATCAAAACTCAAAACGCTTGTCTTTGTCATCGTCACTGAGTTTTTGCACTAGCTCCAATTTGAATGGTTTCATCGAAAGCTTCTGTCACAGGACTTTCCACGCTGTTATTGGAGCCATTTCGAGTTCAAGGGATGCAGGACGCACCGATTTCTTTGGACTCCTTATGAATGTCTCTCGTACGCGCTCTACATTCATTTCACTCACGCTGGGACATCCGCTCCTCTTTGCCGGGCACAGGCAACTCGTAGTAATGAATTTATTGTGCCAGTGGTAAATGGCCTTCCTTGTTGATGGCTTCTTACGATAGTCGGTTTTAAACATCCGTTGGACAGCTGTAGCACACTTGTTTTTGTCGAACTCCATCGTACAGAAAGCTCGCTCCGCACCTGAACTCGCCATGTTTGCGACTAGCGCTGAGTATCGGCAAATTACCAAACCACGCCGTGGCGGTATACATAAAAAAAAAACTTTCAGGGTTTCTCTTCAAAATGATATATGTATGAAATCTGTGCAGCGTTTTTTCCTTAAGCAATAACTAATTGAAACTGTTCCCGGGCTTTATGTACACCCTGTATTAATATAAATCTTTTTATAGAAGCAATCTCTTGACGGGCTAAACTAATCCCTGGACTGTGCCGTAACTCAAAATATGTTCGTATTCCATCCAACACATGTTTTATTGTATCACTAAATCATTATTAACGTCAGTACTTGCCACCCATTTCACGCTTTAAGCTACCTCTACAGAGTTGTTGGCTGTAGTAGTTTAATTAAGTCAACAACGGAATTTCTGCATCTTACACAAACATGTATGATAACGTTGCTGCATGATAAATTGTACGTACACTAGAATTTAATAATGACGGTACATGGAAGACCACATTATCGGACAACTAGTGTGTAAGAGCCGCAGTAAGGGCCTATTCACACGGGGATACCGAAATCAGGTCTCCAGCTACCTGACAAACATGAGACGGGAAGACTGGACGACTCGAGTAGCCTATCACATACATACAGATACGACACGAGTCTCCTCTACTGCCAAGTCACTTGCGGTGTGAAAAGAAAATTAAATCAGTCTCACTGGGTGTGGGCGAATGGCGTACGTAGCGCGCTTTTTTGTGTACCGTGGCCCCAATAATACAATGTCTAGTGACAGTATTGGTGATGATATTATAATACAGTATTATTATTACCACCGGTACAGAAGGAGAAAAGTGAGAAAGTTGTGAGTTCATCCTTACATTGAGAATAATACAAACTGTAGGTTACAAGTTGCTGTAAAAGTACTGCAGGAATCAGGTTCCTAGTTTTGTTACACACACTATGAACCACAAGACCACGGCATTTAGCTGTATACTCTTTGTTGTTGACTCTCGCAAATAATGCGATAGGCATAACCTTCTGAAGAAGAGCACTAAGTGCCCGAAACCTGCAAAGAAATTAAATTTCTTTTATGCAGCTGGTTGCTTATTATTTCATTATATTAATACGTAATTACAATTCTTTTAGTTACGTATTTATTACATGTATTGTATAATGGGTGCTTATAAATCTTTGACTATTTTTTCAATTAAAGGGATCATTGCGAGTAGGGCGTATTTATTTTACATTAAAATTTTAATTACTGACAATGAACCTACCTGATAAGATTAAAAAAGTCATGTAAAAAGTCTATAGTTAGTTGAATAACGTGGTAGATAATGAAGTTTTGAACACTAACCACATGGGAAAATACTCTGTTTGCTTCCTGTCATTTGCCAAAATCTCATTTCGATATCTCGAACCGTTTATGAAATATAAGGAATGTTGTGGATGTTTCATTCTGGCTTTATCGCTGGTGCGCGCGATAGCAGATGACCGTGCTACATCGCATCAATTTTCTCCAGGTTGGTGATGATGGAGAGGAAGAGAGAGAGATCCAACCAACCCTAAAAAAAATTCAAAAATTCAGTACATCAGCTATATTTCATACGCAGCATATATCATATGCACCAAACGCAAAATCATAGCGACCTCTATTTTTCATTGCAAACTTTTTCGAATTTTGCACAGTGTCTTATTTACATGCAAACATCACATTAACTATGACCATTATCGAAATGATGGACATATGATCGTGGAGCTGACATATAAAAGTATAAGAAATTCAAAATTAACTTTTTTGCCGAATAGTTTCCGTAAAATCTCTTGAGAAAGATTGCACGGCGTGCGCCTCGATCTGCCAACACCGACCGGCCGAAAGGGAGCAGACCCGTCGGTTTCCAACTTCCGAACAAACAAATGAAGTCACACACCGCTTTGGGCGCGAACTGGGCAGTGCAGATCGGCCACCGTACCCTGTGCGGACCCTGTTACGGAGACACTTGGGGAACTGAAATGGGAATCTCTGGAGGGAGGGAGACGCTCTATTCGAGGAACTCTATCGAGAAAATTTGGTGACCCGGCATTTGAAGCTGACTACAGAACGGAAGCTGACTACAGAACGATTCTGCTGCCGTCAACGTGCTTTTCGCATAACAAGTACGAAGATAAGATAAATTAAGGCTAGTGCGGGGACGCAAGACAGTCGTTTATCCCTCACTCTATTTGCAACTGGAAAAGGAAATAAATGACTGGTATTGGTACGTACAGTGGCTTGCGGGGAACGTATGTAGATGCAGACTTAAACTGTTCACTATTGTAATATTATGAAACAGTTTTACCTGTATTGTACAACCTCGTCATGTTCATTAGGGTAAGATTTGCTCTATTACCAAGCATACACCGGAATACAGCTAAGCGCACAGTCATCACAATGTCGATTATTTAAATTGTTATTTACGTAATTACCTGTTTGTGAATAATAGCCACAGCTATGTGCATAATGGCCATCAGCTTCTCTCCTCTGTAGAAGGTACAATATTACGTAGTCTAGAAGGAACGAATAGTTGAATTGTGTTCGCTCATCATCATCATCATCATTTAAGACTGATTATGCCTTTCAGCGTTCAGTCTGGAGCATAGTACCCCTTATAAAATCTCCCCATGATCCCCTATTCAGTGCTAACATTGGTGCCTCTTCTGATGTTAAGCCTATCACTTCAAAATCATTCTTAACCGAATCCAGGTACCTTCTCCTTGGTCTGCCCCGACTCCTCCTACCCTCTACTGCTGAACCCATGAGTCTCTTGGGTAACCTTGCTTCTCCCATGCGTGTAACATGACCCCACCATCTAAGCCTGTTCGTCCTGACTGCTACATCTATACAGTTCATTCCCAGTTTTTCTTTGATTTCCTCATTATGGATACCCTGCTGCCATTGTTTCCATCTACTAGTACCTGCAATCATCCTAGCTACTTTCATATCCGTAACCTCAACCTTGTTGATAAGGTAACCTGAATCCACCCAGCTTTCGCTCCCATACAACAAAGTTGGTCGAAAGATTGAACGGTGCACAGATAACTTAGTCTTGGTACTGACTTCCTTCTCGCAGAAGAGAGTAGATCTTAGCTGAGCACTCACTGCATTAGCTTTGCTACACCTCGCTTCCAGTTCTTTCACTATGTTGCCATCCCGTGAGAATATGCATCCTAAGTACTTGAAACCGTCCTCCTGTTCTAACTTTGTTCCTCCTATTTGGCACTCAATCCGTTTATATCTCTTTCCCACAGACATTACTTTCCTTTTGGAAATGCTAATCTTCATACCATAGTCCTTACATTTCTGATCTAGCTCTGAAATATTAATTTGCTAAATTTCAAACGAATCTGCCATCACAACTAAATCATCCGCATATGCAAGACTGCTTATTTTGTGTTCACATATGTTAATCCCACCATGCCAGTCTATTGTTTTCAACATATGATCCATAAATAATATGAACAACAGTGGAGACAGGTTGAATACTTGTCTTACCCCTGAAACTACTCTGAACCATAAACTCAGTTTACCGTCAACTCTAACTGCTGCCTGACAATCTTCGTAAAGACCTTTAATTGCTTGCAAAAGTTTGCCTCCTATTCCATAATCTCCTAGAACAGACAATATCTTCCTCCTAGGAACCCGGTCATATGCCTTTTCTAGATCTATAAAGCATAGGTACAATTCCCTGTTCCACTTATAACACTTCTCCATTATTTGCTGTAAGCTAAAGATCTGGTCCTAACAACCTCTAACAGGCCTAAACCCACACTGATTTTCATCCAATTGGTCCTCAACTAATACTCGCACTTTCCTTTCAACAATACTTGAGAAGATTTTACCCACAACACTGATTAAAGAGATACATCAGTACTTGTTACAATCTTTTCTGTTTCCATGTTTAAAGATTGGTGTGATTACTGCTTTTGTCCAGTCTGATGGAACCTGTTCCGACTCCCAGACCATTTCAATTATCCTGTGTAGCCATTTAAGACCTGACATTCCACTGTATTTGATGAGTTCCGACTTTTCATCCACCCCAGCTGCTTTATTGCACTGCAATCTATTGACCATTTTCTCCACTTCCTGAAATGTGATCCTATTTCCATCATCATTCCTATCCCATTGTACATCGAAATCTGAAACATTACTGATCGTATTTTCACCTACATTGAGCAACTCTTCAAAATATTCCCTCCATCTGCCCAAGACATCAACAGGATTCACCAGCAGTTTTCCTGACCTGTCCAACATACTTGTCATTTCCTTCTTACCTCCCTTTCGAAGACTGCTAATTACACTCCAGAATGGTTTTCCAGCAGCTTGACCCAAAGTCTCCAACCTGTTTCCAAAGTCTTCCCAAGATTTCTTCTTGGATGCTGCAATTATCTGTTTAGCTTTGTTTCTTTCTTCAACATAACTTTCTCTGTCTACCTGAGTTCTAGTATGTAACCATTTTTGATACGCCTTCTTTTTCCTTTTACAGGCTGCCTTGACTATGTCATTCCACCAAGCTGTTTGCTTCATCCTACCTTCACACACTACTGTTCCAAGACATTCTTTAGCCACTTCTAGTACTGTGTCCCTGTACCTTGTCCATTCCTTTTCCAATGACTGTAATTGACTACATTCAACTAACTGGTACCTTTCTGAGATCACTGTTATGTACTTGCGCCTGATTTCCTTATCCTGAAGTTTCTCCACTCTTATCCTCCTACATATGCCCCTGACCTCCTGCACTTTCTGCCTCACAATACCAATTTCACTGCAGATTAAATAGTGATCAGTATCGTCAAAGAATCCCCTGAATACACGTGTGTCCCTCAAAGTCTTACTGAATTCCTGATCTGTTATTATATAGTCAATGACAGATCTGGTTCTCCTGCCTTCCCAAGTATACCGGTGAATGTTCTTATGTTTAAAAAAGGAGTTTGTGATTACTAAGCCCATACTGGCACAGAAATCCAAGAGTTGTTTCCCGTTCCTGTTGGCCTCCATATCCTCTCCAAATTTACCCATAACCTTTTCATACCCTTCTGTTCGATTTCCAATCCTGGCATTAAAATCACCAATGAGCAGAAGACTGTCCTTGTCCTTTACTCTGACAACTACATCACTGAGTGCATCATAAAAACTATCCATCTTAACTTGATCTGTCCCTTCACAATGCGAATATAGTGACACAATCCTAATTTTCTTGCTAGACACTGTCAAATCTATCCACATCAGTCGTTTGTTTACATACCTTATTTCAACTACGCTGGGTTCCATTTCTTTCCTGATGTAAAGCCCTACACCCCATTGTGCTATTCCTGCTTTGACTCCTGACAGGTATACCTTGTATTCTCCCACTTCCTCTTCTTTCTCACCCCTTACCCGAATGTCACTAACTGCTAAAACGTCCAGCCCCATCTTACTTGCAGCCTCTGCCAGCTCTACCTTCTTCCCAGAGTAGCCCCCATTGATATTAATAGCTCCGCATCTCATTACCATTTGTTTGCCAAGTCGTATCTTAGGAGTCCCTGGTTTGTCAGTTAGAGGTGGGACTCCGTCACCTCCAAAGGTCCGAGACATTGTGCTTTGATTGTTGCCAGCATCATACTTAAAGTACCAGGGAAGCAGGTTGCTAGCCTTACTTGCCCTGAGTCCCATTGAGTTTTACCCCTAACGGTTGAGGAACTAACCGGTGGATTTGGTAGTCTTCGCCGTATGAGCACAAAGGTGACCACGACTCAGAATATGTCCGAGATGCCCTGCCTTATTCCAAAGCAACTGGTATCCCGACTGTCGGGACCACTTACTTGGCCACTCAAACGTTTCCCGTGGTTCATGAACTAGGACATGACAGCAGGAACCCACACCAGGAACCAAAAAAAAAAAAAAGAATGTTGTTCAAATGGCTCTAAGGACTATGGGACTTAACATCTGAGATCATCAGTCCCCTGGACTTAGAACTACTTAAACCTAACCTAAAGACATCACATGCCCGAGGCAGGATTCGAACCTGCGACCGCAGCAGCAGCATGGTTCCGGAAGGAAGCGCCTAGAACCGCTCGGCCACAGCGGCCAGCTGTGTTCGCTCGTTGTGTAGTTAATCTGAGGATACATACCTTTTTTTATTTCTAGTGCTTGTAATAAGGTCAACTTTGTCGGTGTACAATTTCTTGGTGGGTCACATATTGGCGCTTCCAGCCTAAGCAATGTATAGCAAAGGATGAATCTGGCCCCTTCAATCCGCAATTTTTGCTGTTTTCCCTGATCCCAGTACAGACTGGCTGCCGAGCCTGCCCCCATAGCAGAACTGACAGTACTGACTTTTTTTTTTTTTTTGGTCATCAGTCTACTGACTGGTTTGATGCGGCCCGCCACGAATTCCTTTCCTGTGCTAACCTCTTCATCTTAGAGTAGCACTTGCAACCTACGTCCTCAATTATTTGCTTGACGTATTCCAATCTCTGTCTTCCTCTACAGTTTTTGCCCTCTACAGCTCCCTCTAGTACCATGGAAGTCATTCCCTCATGTCTTAGCAGATGTCCTATCATCCTGTCCCTTCTCCTTATCAGTGTTTTCCACATATTCCTTTCCTCTCCGATTCTTCGTAGAACCTCCTCATTCCCTACCTTATCAGTCCACCTAATTTTCAACATTCGTCTATAGCACCACATCTCAAATGCTTCGATTCTCTTCTGTTCCGGTTTTCCCACAGTCCATGTTTCACTACCATACAATGCTGTACTCCAGACGTACCCCCTCAGACATTTCTTCCTCAAATTAAGGCCGGTATTTGATATTAGTAGACTTCTCTTGGCCAGAAATGCCTTTTTTGCCATAGCGAGTCTGCTTTTGATGTCCTCCTTGCTCCGTCCGTCGTTGGTTATTTTACTGCCTAGGTAGCAAAATTCCTTAACTTCATTGCTTCGTGACCATCAATCCTGATGTTAAGTTTCTCGTTGTTCTCATCTACTACTTCTCATTACCTTCGTCTTTCTCCGATTTACTCTCAAACTACACTGTGTACTCATTAGACTGTTCATTTCGTTCAGCAGATCATTTAAATCTTCTTCACTTTCACTCAGGATAGCAATGTCATCAGCGAATCGTATCATTGATACGATTTGTGTTTTAATTCCACTCCTGAACCTTTCTTTTATTTCCATCATTTCTTCCTCGATGTACAGATTGAAGAGTAGGGGCGAAAGGCTACAGCCTTGTCTTACACCCTTCTTAATAGGAGCACTTCGTTCTTGATCGTCCACTCTTATTATTCCCTCTTGGTTGTTGTACATATTGTATATGACCCGTCTCTCCCTATAGCTTACCCCTACTTTTTTCAGAATCTGGAACAGCTTGCACCATTTTATATTGCCGAACGCTTTTTCCAGGTCGACAAATCCTATGAGAGTGTCTTGATTTTTCTTTAGCCTTGCTTCCATTGTTAGCCGTAATGTCAGAATTGCCTCTCTCGTCCCTTTACTTTTCCTAAAGCCAAACTGATCGTCAAATAGCGCGTTCTCAATTTTCTTTTCCATTCTTCTGTATATTATTCTTGTAAGCAGCTTCGATGCATGAGCTGTTAAGCTGATTGTGCGATAATTCTCGCACTTGTCAGCTCTTGCCGTCTACGGAATTGTGTGGATGATGCTTTTCCGAAAGTCAGATGGTATACCGCCAGACTCATGTATTCTACACACCAACGTGAATAGTCGTTTTGTTGCCACTTCCCCCAATGATTTTAGAAATTCTGATGGAATGTTATCTATCCCTTCTGCCTTATTTGGCCGGAAGTCCTCCAAAGCTCTTTTAAATTCCGATTCTAATACTGGATCCCCTATCTCTTCTAAATCGACTCCTGTTTCTTCTTCTATCACATCAGACAAATCTTCACCCTCATAGAGGCTTTCAATGTATTCTTTCCACCTATCTGCTCTCTCCTCTGCATTTAACAGTGGAATTCCCGTTGCACTCTTAATGGTACCACCGTTGCTTTTAATGTCACCAAAGGTTGTTTTGACTTTCTTGTATGCTGAGTCTGTCCTTCCGACAATCATATCTTTTTCGATGTCTTCACATATTCCCTGACATACGATCTTACAATCCTCCCCGTCGAGAGACATGGCGCGGTCGTTAGTGCACTGGACTCGCATTTGGAAAGACGGCGGTTCACACCCCCGTCCGACCATCCACGTTTAGTATTTTCTTGATTTCCCTAAATCGCATAAAGGTAAATGCTGGGAAGGTTGCTCTGAAAAGACACGGCCAATCTCCTTCCCCATCCTTCCCTAATTCGAGCTTGTGCTCCGTCTCTGATCACCACGTTGTAGACGGGACGTTAAACACGACAGCCTTCCTCCCTTTTCGTGATAGCAGATTGTTTATCCTTCAGACTGAAGGAACATCTAGCTAATACTTACTGAACTTAGAGAACAGAGAGAAATCATTTGCCTTCAGAATTTTACTCAATCTTGGAAACTTTAGGTGAAAAAAACAAACTGCACCATGTGCTTTTTGGTACATGTAGTTCACTAAGTACAGTAGGAATCTGGTTAGTTTGTTTATATGTTTCATTGAGAATGTCATCAATAATGTAGCGTTTTAATTCACTACTTGTGGCTATTGTTTTCATTTTGTTAAGTTCCTGGTCACAGTGGTCTTGCGTCAACAGGACTGAAAGAACGCTGTGGATCATGTGGTGGACTGCAGTTGTTTGTAAAATGTTGAACGTAGGGAGAAAGCTACGTTAAGTCAGTAAGGGAATATTTTCGGTAAACTTTCAATTTATCTTCACTATTTTCTGTCTATATATATCTAGGAAATTAACGATGAAGCTCTCTAACTTCATGCTCACCTTTATATTAGTATGCCACTAGTATATATTTTCCAAGAACTTCTAGAGTTGTATAGTGGAATCTTTCCACGTACAAAGATTATAATCGGTATATCTGTTCCGACACACTACACGTTTTGCCAATGATTATCTTTCAAGTGAGTCCGTTGCAAGACCTCTGGCTGCTTTCAACACTTCCCTTGAGAGCAGAAATAATAACCGTTTTAAGCAACATTCTACTGTGCTGACTATGCCCAGTTCTTCATCTGGGTAAATGTTGTGTACATACATTGATGGTGAGCAAGCATCTTTACAGTGTCTCAGAGGAACGCTTGTGAATAGACCGTGTATATCAAAAGAGACTAATTTGACATTTGTTGGATTCTTAACATGTTAGCTTGTTTGCTAAACCTAAACTGTTCTTAATGCTATTTTTCCTTCGAAGTTCACTTTTCTCTTCATTATACTGTTGATCCGCTTGGCAATACTGTACACTTGTGCACAATTAGTGAGTATTCAGCTGAAGTAAGATGCAGACATACAACTGTCTAATTGTTTTATAAATTTCTCCTCTTGTCGTAGTGACATCCTTTCGACGTATATGACACTAATTTACGTTAATTATATACATCACCTATACTGACTATAAAATTACGAGCAACTTAGGTATTTCTTGGATTAATGTTGTTCTAGTCTTTTTATGCATCAGCAAGTGCAACTATAAATGTGCAATATTTCGTGCTAGTGCTATTAAGCTGAACCACATAATTTTTTTCTTCGCTTGTCGTATTTGTCTTTGTTTTATGGCGATAACACTGTACTTAGTTTGCTTCTCAAGTCATCAGAATATCAGTTACTTTTATTCCGTCTCAAATGGGCTCAAATGGCTCTGAGCACTATGGGGCTGAACATCTGAGGTCATCAGTCCCCTAGAACTTAGAACTACTTAAACCTAACTAACCTAAGGACATCACACACATCCATGCCCGAGGCAGGATTCGAACCTGCGACCGTAGCGCTCGCGCGGTTCCAGACTGTAGCGACTAGAAACGCTCGGCCACTCCGGCCGGCTTATTCCGTCTCCCTTTCTGTCATACTCTCATATCTACGCACTTACAATGTCCAATTATGATCTGTTTCACACCTTCCAATCTGAGGCCTCCCATATGCTTATTTATTAACTCTCCATTTCGGCCGGCCGCTGTGGCCGAGCGGTTCTACGCCTGTCCGGAACCACGCTGCTGATACGGTCGCAGATTCGAATCCTGCCTCGGGCATGGGTGTGTCTGATGTCCTTAGGTTAGTTAGGTTTAAGTAGTTCTAGGGGGACTGATGACCTTCGATGTTAAGTCCCATAGTGCTTAGAGCCATTTGAACCATTTTTCTCCATTTCCTTCTCTAAATGTCTACCTCGTTTCGAGATGCTTATTTACCGGTTATTCCGTAGTCTTTCTTTAACCTCTTATACAAAGCTGTACTCCAGATGAACACTTTCCTACATTCACTTCTGTATTTGAAAAAATTTCTGCACATATTTTTTTCTAATACCTTCCTTGTCTGTTCGTCTTGTTTCATGTTGCTTGCGATACAGCTCTTTTGATTAATTTTCTTTCGTCTATATCTCCACCTGATTTGATGTAAACATACCCTTATTCTCCTTTCTGCAACTGTTCTTGACTAGTTCACTTTGTTCATAACCTTATTTTGAATAAGCTATTCCTTCTCTTTCCTTTAATCTTCTGAATCTTCCTTAGCTTTACCGAGAAGAAACGCGTTGTCTGTAGATTTTACCATAGCTCTTATTCTGCATATGTTCTTTTATGATTTTCGTTTTCTCAGTTCTTTCTTACGCTCCTCGTTAACGTAGAATCACCATTATTTATTTACAACTCTTATTACTGTCACTTTGCTTTTCTAGGTATTCAGTATTTTTGACCTGTTGCTGAACTTTTGCCCCCGTCTCTCAATATTTCGTCTATGTTTCAGCTCACATTGTCCGTGGGTTTCTCTAGGTCTAAAACTATTACGAAGATGTTCATTCTTTGCACCATTACTAAATGCGAGCTACGAATTAATTCTCTGATATATTTATCTTTTCTGAAATCTTAGTACTTTTTCTTTAGTACCTCTTCGGGTTTCCAGCCTCCTTGTTACTTTATTTACTGGCCGCTAGGGATCCTAAACCCAAACCATTACATTACTCCAACCAGAATCCTACAGGTGTAAGTTCGACAGTTCGTCCAACACTTCAGACTATTATCTGCTCGCCTTTTCTTCTGAATTTCGACGATACTTGTTTTCGATAAATATAATGATGTATCCTGTTCGATAGATTTCTGTCGACGGATACAACAATTTTGTAGTTATTATATTCCCAATACGTTTTAGTGAATTTTAAGATATCTCATCGATAGCAGATGAGCTGTCATCACAGCTCTGTCATACTGTGAACGCACTACTCAATCACTGATTTCTTCCACATCAACATTCTTTCAGAGTTCCTGAAGTTCAAATTTTCTTTCAGCTGCACGTGTAACTCCCACTATGTCATGCACGATATTGTGAACGTATCACTCAACATTAAAAGTAACCGTTTATGCTGCGTTCAGCATGTTCAGCTGCTGAAATGTAGGGTTTCGTAGGGATCGAAGGAAGGGTAGAGCCACGGGTCGTAACATATCTGAAATGTCCACTGTTCAATGCGAACAAGAGGTGACCGAGACGTGTAACCAATGGCACCCCATACCATCACGCCGGGTGGTACGCCAGTATGGCGATGACGAATACACGCTTCCAATGTGCGTTCACCGCGATGTCGCCAAACACGGATGCGACCATCATGATGCTGTAAATAGAGCCTGGATTCATCCGAAAAAATGACTTTTTGCCATTCGTGCACCCAGGTTCGTGGTCGAGTGCACCATCGCAGGCGCTCCTGTCAGTGATGCAGCGTCAAGGATAACCGCAGCCATGGTCTCCGAGCTGCTGCAAACGTCCTCGAACTGTTCGTGCAGATGGTTGTTGTCTTGCAAACGTCCTCATCTGTTGACTCAGTGATCGACGTGGCTGCACGATCCGTTACAACCATGCGGATGAGATGCCTGTCATCTCGACTGCTAGTGATACGAGGCAGTTGGGATCGAGTACGGCGTTCCGTATTACCCTCCTGAACCCACCGATTCCATATTCTGCTAACAGTCATTGGATCTCGACCAACGCGAGCAGCAATGTCGAGATACGATTAACCGCAATCACGATAGGTTACAATCCGACCTTTATCAAAGTCGGAAACGTGATGGTACGCATTTCTCATCCTTACACGAAGCATCACAACAACGTTTCTTTCACCAGGTAACGCAGGTTAACTGCTGTTTGTGTACGAGAAATCGGTTGGAAACTTTCCTCATGTCAGCACGTTATAGGTGTCGCCACCGGCGCCAACCTTGTGTGAATGCTCTGAAAAGCTAATCATTTGCATATCATAGCATCTTCTTCCTGTCGGTTAAATGTCGCGTCTGTAGCACGTCATCTTCGTGGTGTAGAAATTTTAATGTCCAGTAGTGTATGATAAGTAAGGATACAAATCCCGCTTTTACTTTCCTTGTTGACCGGCGAGCGTGGCCGAGCGGCTCTAGGCGCTTCAGTCTGGAACCGCACGACTGCAGCTGTCGCAGGTTCGAATCCTGCCTCGGGCGTGGATGTGTGTGATGTCCTTAGGTTAGTTAGGTTTAAGTAGTTCTAAGTTCTAGGGGACTGATGACCTCAGAAGTTAAGTCCCATAGTGCTCAGAGCCATTTGAACCATTAGAACTTTCCTTGTTGTTTACCTAGAACTCGAAGCAACAACTGTCAGTCAGAATGCAGATGGTACAGAAAACGTCAGTAGCATATTTTGTTATACTTGAGATTGCGGGTCTCCGAAACAAAAGGTAGGAGACGAGATACTAGCACAAGTAAAGCTGTGAGGACCGGGCGTGAGTCGTGCTTCGGTAGCTCAGATGGAGGAGCATTTGCGCGCGAAAGGCAAAGGTCCCGAGTTCGAGTCTCGGGCGGGCATACAGTTATAATCTGCCAGGAAGTTTCAAAATTTTCAGTGCTCCACTGGAGATAGGGACTAATTTTCATTTCTCACGTGTGTGACCGGAAGTGGCAGCGAGCCAGCTTAGAGCGTTTCCGTGTTAAAACACTTAAAATTGGTGGGCGAAACTTATCATTAAACCTGCAGTTCGGTTTGTCAGGATGAAATAAAGAAATCATTCGCGGCTGGAATCTGATACATTTAACTGGGGAAGGAGTATAGAAAGGGTACCTTTCAATGACACTGAGCACAAACGATTGGAACTTCAGATTCTGAATATCCACAATGAGACGTTATATATTTCAGAGACGAAGCAACACCAACGGAAGTTTACTTCTACCTCCTATATTTCCAGTCTCAAAATCTTTTCCTGGTTTTTCTTTTTCCGGAAAATGTCTGCCATAGGTTTTCGTTTACCTCTACCTAATAATAGCAGCGTTTCGAGTGATAAAGTTGTTCTTCTCTTTGATGTTGCCACCTGTTGCTAGCTACTTGTTGCTACGCTTCGTCGTTTTATATGGAGGCTTAACTTCGCATAAACTTGTCAATAGCGCCAACGAAGTATGGGACATGAGCTGTTTAAGACAAGTTGTAAAATGCTGTGAAGAAAGGAAGAGAGGAACGAAAATTAGGGTTTAATGCCAGTCGGGGACGAATTTAATAGAGAGGGCCGCTCTGAGTGGAAGAGAATTGGAGTTATATTGGCCGTCTGCTTTTAGTGCATCATTTTTAAGCGATTTATGGAAATCATGGAAAAGTTACAGTTGAGCAGCCACTCAGGGATACGAACCACGATCTCCCGAATACAAGTCCAGAGCCTTCTTAACGAACTCCACCGCCTGATCGCTTCCTCGGATCCTCTACCTCCCCCCCCCCCCCCTCCCCATTCACTGTCTGTCTCTCTCTCTCTCTCTCTCTCTCTCTCTCCGCCACACCTTTGGGACCTAACAAACTATCAGGCGTTGTTGGAGTTGTTTGCTGGATGTTTTGATAGACTGAATTCTTGGTCTACCGGTCCTTTCACGAAAGAAATTCGTTTATTTTGACATTACAGTTACGTCTTCGAATGTTTCTCACTGAAAGCACGTGCATACCAGTAACAATAGATGCAATGTGTCGTGTTCCTAAATAGTAAATTTGCACTGAACCAGTGCACTTGGAAGTATAAAGTTGCGACGGTGAGTCGTGAGTCGGGAGAGCCCTTGCCTGCAGAGGTCGCCGCACGAGTCCCGCTCCGGGGCGTAATTTTATTCTGACAGTAAGTTTAAAATTCTGTGTCTGTACTTGTATCCAACAATGCACAGAGTTGTCCAGTATGCTTCAAGATGCAAGAGCAGCAAAGCGACATGAAGAGCTGTCGCCAGAGAGACTGCACCCTCGTCATTTACACTTATTTTCACTCTGTCGATCGCTCTTTCACTGTCTAAGAATTATCGGTTTCGGGTACTGTCGCCCATCATTCACGTACAAGGCCGTGCTGAAAAATAATTTGTCAAGAATGCTAGCGGAAAGAAATGAAAAGAAATAAAAGTCAATGCCTCCTCTGCGCGATAGCGATGGAAATGCTATCAACGGCATTGCTGATAAAGCAGAGTTACTAAACACAGTCTTTCGAAATGCCTTCACCAAAGAAGATGAAGCAAATATTCCAGAATTCGAATCACGAACAGCTGCCAGCATGAGTAACATAGAAGTAGATATCTTCGGAGTTGTGAAGCAACTTAACTCACTTAATAAAAGCAAGTCTTCTGGTCCAGACTGTATACCAATTAGGTTCCTTTCAGAGTATGCTGATGCAATAGCTCCATATTTAAGTATCACATAGAACCACTCCCTCGATGAAAGATCCGTACCCAAAGATTGGAAAGTTGCACAGGTCACAGCAATATTGAAGAAAAGTAGTAGGAGTAATCCATTAAATTACAGGCTCATATCGTTAACGTCGATATGCAGCATGATTTTCGAACATATATTGTGTTCGAAAATTGTAAATAACCTCGAAGAGAGCAGTGTATTGACACACAGTCGACATGGATCTAGAAAACACCTTTCTTGTGAAACACAGGCAACGGCCTTACCGCAGTGGATACACCGGTTCCCGTCAGATCACCGAAGTTAATCGCTGTCGGGCGTGGCTGGCACTTGGATGGGTGACCATCCGGCCGCCATGCGCGTTGCCATTTTTCGGGGTGCACTCAGACTAGTTGTGCCAATTGACGAGCTACTCGACCGAATAGTAGCGGCTCCGTTCACAGAAAACTATCATAACGACCAGGAGAGCAGTGTGCTGACCACACGCCCCTCTTACCCGCATCCTCCTCTGAGGATGACACGGCGGTCGAATGGTCCTGATGGGCCACTTGTGGCCTGAGGAAGGAGCGTGCTTTTGAATCACAACTATCCCTTTACACACACGAAGTGTTGAGTGCTATTGATCAGGCATTTCAAATTGATTTCGTATTTCTAGATTTCCAAAAGGCTTTTGGCGCTGTACCTTACGATTGGCTTGCAGTGGAATTCCATGCTTTTGGAATATCGTCTCCGTTGTGTGACTGGATTCATGATCTCCTGTCAGAGAGGTCACAGTTTATGGTAGTTGATGGGAAGTCATCGAATCAAAAAGAAGCGATTCCTGGTGTTCCCCAAGGTAGTATTATAGGCCCTCTGCTGTTCCCTATCTACACAAACGATTTAGGAGACAATCTGAGCACCCGTCTTAGGATGTTTCCGTGTGATGCTGTCTTTTATTGTCTAGTCAAGTCATCAGAAGATCAAAACAAATTGCAAAATTTAGATAAGATATTTGAATGGTGCTAAAATTGGCAATTGACCCTAAATAACGAAAAGTATGAGGTGATCCACATGAGTGCTAAAAGGAATCCGTTAAACTTCGATTACTCGATAAATCAATGTAATCTAAAGACCGTAAATTCAACTAAATACCTAGGAATTACAATTACGAACAAATTGAACTGCAAAGAACATATAGAAAATGTTATGGGGAATGCTAACCAAAGATTGCGTTTTATTGGCAGATCACGTACTAAATGTAACAGATCTACTAAAGAGACTGCCTACACTACGCTTGTCCAGCTGCTTTTGGAGTACTGCTGCGCGGTCTGAGATGCTTACCAGATAGGATTAACGGACTACATCGAGAAAGTTCAAAAAAGCGCAGCACGTATTTTATTACCGCGAAATTCGGGAGAATGTGTCACAGACATGATTCAGGATTTGGGATGGACACCATTAAAACAGACATTTTCCGTTGCGGCGGAATCTTCTCACAAAATTTCAGTCACCACCTTTCTCCCCCGAAAACGAAAATATTTTGTTGACGCCGATCTACATAGGGAGAAACGATCATCATAATAAGGGAAGTCAGAGCTCTCACGGAAAAAAATAGATGTTTGTTTCTTCAGCGCGCTGTTCGAGAGTGGAACGATAGAGAATTATTGTGAATTTGGTTCGATGAACCCTCTGCCAGGCACTTAAGTATGATTTGCGGAGTATCCATGTAGATGTAGGTGTGGATGTACATGTAGGTGAGTTCCTCCGAATTTTTTATGTGAAAACTTTTAAAGCTTCTTAAATAAACCAAACATCCACATCTTTATTCTTGAAGTCTAGATATTTATTTGTCAACATAGTCACCCTGGTGACGGACACATTTCTCTCAACGAGAGACCAGTTCGTTGATACCGTCACTGGAGAATGTTTTACTTTGTTTTGACGGAGCCACAATCTGACGTCTGCTTTCACCGCTTTATCACTATCAAAGTGAAGTCTTTGTCTTTTGTTATGGAAACAGATAAAAATAGGATGGGACCAAGTCGGCAGTGTATGGAGGATGATCGATGGCAGCGAACCCAGATGTCGCAGCTTTCGTGTGTGGTCTGCCATTATTATGCTGAAGGAGAGGGTGCTCCAAGTGTGGACGAACTCTTCGGCTTCGAAACTCGATTACAGCACGTTGTTTCTCACGCATCGACACAGTTACATGCTACAATTCTCAGCACTCTAACGGCAGGGGGCAGCAAATATGTGGACATGAAGAAAAAAGATGTAGGATGTTAATAACGTTTGTTTTATACGTAAAGCTTTAAGGATTTTCGCCTAAAAAATGTGGATGGATTACTTTTCAGCACCCCCTCGTAACTACAGAGTAATAAGACTTACCGGAATCAGCACCAGCTTCACCCTCACACGGTCGTGACGGTGCAACTAGTACTGGGTCCGTTACGGCTGGTGTCACTCTAGCTGTCACTATGATCTGATGATGACGGATATTGCCCAACACCGGTAATTTTGAGGAAATAAAACTTTTATCGATAGACTGAAAATAAGTGTAATTTATCGAAACAATGATCGCGATTCACTCCCTACAGATAATATGTACAGTTTTGATAATACATTCTGTGGTGTCACCGCCAGACACCACACTTGCTTGGTGGTAGCCTTTAAATCGGCCGCGGTCCATTAGTATACGTCGGACCCGCGTGTCGCCACTGTCAGTGATAGCAGACCGAGCGCCACCACACGACAGGTCTAGAGAGACGTCCTGGCACTCGCCCCAGTTGCACAGCCGACGTAGCCAGAGATGGATCCCTGACAACTACGCTCTCATTTGCCGAGACGATAGTTAGCATAGCCTTCAGCTACGTCATTTGCTACGACCTAGCAAGGCGCCATAGCATTTAATATCAATGTCTAAACAAGAGCGATGTACACCAATTGTGAATTAAAGTTAAGTGTTATATCAACTACGTACTTTATTTGCTACTATTAATTCCCTTAACTGTTCCAGACCTCGCGCCAGCCTGCGTGTAATTAAACGCGTGCATTTCGGCCTCCTCTAGCAACACAGTGTTGGCTCTTATGCCAACACTTCACATTCACTTCTTTCTATGATTCTCATTGGCCACCATCTTGTGGATTTCAATTAATGAATGAGCAACTAGTGCCATCGAATGAAAACTTACTGTACAGTGATTCCTACACCTGAGGATGTTATTGATAGTTTTCCTAGTCAGTCCAATGAAATTAGACACGTATAATTCGACTATAAAGTTTCCTTGAATCTAAGTTAAGTGACATATCTACATTTAAATTCTATGACTACTTCCCTTTCATTTACAATGAAGTGCCAAAGAAATTCGTATAGGCATGCGTATTCAAATACAGAGATATGTAAACAGGCAAAATACGGCACTGCCTATATACGACAATAAGTGTCTGGCGCAGTTGTTACATCGGTTACTGCTGCTGCAATGGCAGGTTATCAAGATTTAAGTGAGTTTGAAGGTGGCGTTATAGTCGGCTAACGAGCGATGGGACACATCATCTCCGAGGTAGCGACGAAGTGGGGATTTTCCAGTAGGACCATTTCAGGACTGTACCGTGTGTATCAGGAATCCGATAAAACATCAAATCTCCGACATCGCTGCGGTCGGTAACAGATCCTGTAAGAACGGGACCAACGACGACTGGAGATAATCATTCAAAGTGACAGAAGTGCAATCCTTCAACAAATTGCTGCGGCTTTCAATGCTGGCCCATCAACAAGTGTCAGTGTGCGAACCATTCAACGAGACATCATCGATATGGGCTTTCGGAGCCGAAATCCCACTCGTCTACCCTCGATGACTGCACGAACAAAGTTTTACTCCTCGCCTCGGCCCGTCAACAACGACATTTGACTGTTAATGACTGGAAATATGTTGCCTGGTAGGACGAGTCTCGTTTCAAATTGTATCGAGCGGATGTACGTGTAGGAGTAGGGGAGACAACCTCAAGAATCCTTACTGTTAGCCAACCGCTGTGGCCGAGCCGCTCTAGGCGATTCAGTCTGGAACCGCGCTGCTGCTACGATCGCAGGTTCGAATCCTGCCTCGGGCATGGATGTGTGTGATGTCCTTAGGTTCGTTAGGTTTAAGTAGTTATAGGTCCCATAGTGCTCAGAGCCATTTGAACCATTTGAACCTTACTGTTACGAATTTATGGACAGCCCTGCAGGATTCATGGTGTCAGTTCCCTCCAGCACTACTTCAGGCATTACTCGAGTCCAAGCCACGTCGTGTTGCGGGAATTCTGCGTGCTCACGGGGACCCTACACGATATTAGGCACGTGTACCAGTTTCTTTGCCTCTTTAGTGTATATTTATTAACTTATAAGACGGGCAGACAAACGAGAATTGAACACCCGCCACAACGGGGCCATGTAATGGTTCCATTCAAAAGTAATCAGCACACATTTTAAGACATTTATCCCACTGGGAAAGCAGACCAATTCCTGTTTCGTAGATCGGCCGCTGGTAGATCCACAATCGCACCGACTCTTATACTTCCTCATCCGACTGAAACCGACGTCCGAGCATGTCTTTCTTCACGTCATCAAAGATGCAAAAATTACGCAGTAAAAGATCCAGACTGTACGGAGGATGTTGTGGTGTTGCCCAACGAAATCGCTGAAAGATAGCCTCCGTCCGGTTGGCAATGTGGACGCGGGCGCTGTCGTGCAACAGGATGATTGTATCTGATAGCATTACGACTTACCGAAAGCAGACGGCAAAAGCCAAAAGTTGAAACATTCCACATCTCTCTCACCAAAGAAATTTGAAGCTATTCACTCAAGTTCAGGTAAGGTCATGATAACCTTCTTCTACTGCGGACGACCTCTGCTTGTCGAATTCTTAGAGCATGGAATCACAGTCAATGCGAAGTGCTATGAAGACACTGTGCAGAAACTGCGACGCGCCTTAAAGTCAAAACATCCAGGAATACTACCGGACGGAATCATCCTGTTTCACGATAACGCCCGCCCCTACAGTGCCAAACTGACAAAGGCTAAGCTTCAGCGATTTGGCAGAGAAACACTGCAAGAGCCTGTGTATAACCAGAATCTTTCACCGTGTGCTTTTCACACCATTGACGATGTCGGAGGTGGAAGTGGAAGAGTGGACGAGATTGCAGGGCTTTCAGCGGCCGACCGCGTTCTAAGAAACAGGAATTCATCGTTTCGTTTCCAAGTGGGATAAATGTCTTAACGCGTGCGGCTGATTACTTTTGAATGGATTCATTACATGATTTATAGACGCCACTCCGTCTAGGTGTAAGTAGAATATAAGATAAAAACTTGTAGTACTATTACAAAGACGTAGAAAAAATGATACGTAAATTTATTGTCAACAGGAACACTTGATAATGGCACATACGCCGAAACAAGCTTGTCGTGAACTTATTTAATCAACAAGTAATAAACTACTTGGAGGTAACGTTGCCAGAAGTACAAAGAAGAGGATATCATATTAGAGAAGGTGGTGACCACCGCATTCAATACAGACATAACATCTTCGTGGTGAATTCTAGACCACTATGTAAAGTTCAGCAGGCATCGCACGAACCTTATCAGAAGTGGCCAGAGTTCAGTTTCCATTTTACTTCCCCTGATACTATTATTTTGGGGAAAGCTTTCGATATTTGAGGTGAGAAAAGAGGTTTGGGATGCAATCCAGGACATTTTCACAAAATTTGGCTATCAGCAACTTTACGTCACGACCTCGACTCCAGTTGCAAGTCAAATAATAGCGGCGAAATTTCCTTCCGTCCTCCAAGATTCGACTCGAGAGCCACCACACAAGTATCTGTTAGTAGCCTCGGCTATGGAGTCCGCAGCTCGTGGTCTCGTAGTCGCGTTCTCGATTCCCGAGCACGGGGTCCCGGCTTCGATTCCCGGCGCGGTCTGGGATTAAGGCCTCCCTCGAGATGACTGGGTGTTTGTGTTGTCCTCATCATTTCATAATCTTTCATGAAAGTGGTGAGATTGGACTCAGCAAAGGTTATGAATTTGTACGGGAGCTGATAACTGCGCAGTTGAGCACCCCACAAACCGAACATCATCATCGGCTATGGAGGCGGGTGCCATACAGGGGAGTATAGACGGTCATTCAAAAAACTGCCAAATACACAAGGATTAAACCGAATTCTAAAACATGTTTCAAGAAAATCTGAGCAAAATAACAAGAACAGGATGGCGTAATCATGGCAGTCGAGGAACTTGTTTTCTAACTTGTCTGCAGTGCATTGACTTTGTTCCTTCGTTCAAATGGTTCAGATGGCTCTGAGCACTATGGGACTTAACATCTGAGGTCATCAGTCCCCTAGAACTTAGAACTACTTAAACCTAACTAACCTAAGGACATCACACACATCCATGCCCGAGGCAGGATTCGAACCTGCGACCGTAGCGGTCGCGCATTTCCAGACTAAAGCGCCTAGAACCGCTCGGCTACACCGGCCGGCCCTTTGTTCCTTTCCTCCTACTATACCTTCTAATGCGTGCGTTAAAAACATCTATGGTGATTTTGGTGTTGATTACCGACATACTGGGCTTCAATAGAATAATAACCAACGGAGAGTGTTGGCATCCGTTTCATTTGTGGACGAGTAGCAGATCTGCGAGAAGTACTCGGCGTTACTGCGATGCGGTATTAAATGGGAAATATCGCCTGCTAAACGCAGTAGTTACTGTCAGACAGACGTCTTGAGTTTGAAGACTCAAGGAGAAGACCAGGAGTAGCGTACAGGCTACGCAGTTTCCTTCAAAATGAGGAGCACGGCGGAGGGTTATAAATGATCTAACCAGCCAGTACCTGCTACGATGAGATAGAAAGGAAACGTATGTGTAGCTACTTTGAAACTTTTGTGACGGCTCCCAAACCGAAGGTCCTCGGAGGTACTTTTGGGGCAGCCACCACAAATTGTGTAAAGCGTGGGTAGTGACCAGGATGTAGCTATGTCTGTTGGCCGAAAAATAATTAATAACAAGAATTGCGCCAGCTAGAATGAAGAGATAAATCTTTCTTTCTGACAAAACGTGCGCCAGCAATACAAGTCCAAGTAATATCCAAGCGTAATTCGTGTACTGAGCCTAGTCGAATACAACAGCAAATATCACACTGCAATGGCTCCGCTATAAACTCCACGAAAGGCTAGCAATAGACAATCGACAATAGACCGTCCGTCTCGGTCCCAGCGTTCGTCCTTATATGCAAAAGGCAGAGGGTGCTGCGGACCCGAGCTCAGCCATGGCGCGACCTCTTCCGTCGGCGGTAACGGCCTGAGACGCCGACGGCCGAGACAGGAACTGTGGCCAGCGATGTCACGGTCAGGGCGCGCGTCCGCGAGTTGGTTCGTTGGTTGGGTCCGTGGTTACAACAGAAACCACGTTAGGTGACAATTTTTGTTCAGTTGTGAAGCGTTCTTTTGAGTACGGTAAGGTGATGCAACTTCGTAGATGATAACGCCCTCACTTACAAGTCCAGTAATACACAAATTTAAAATTAAAATCGTGAAGGAGGTCGCTCGCCCTATCCCGCAGAGCACCGCCGCTGCCCCGGTATGTCGCGTAGGCTCGTTTACTTACGTGACAGGGAAAAACATTTGACAACCTAGCTATTACTTCAAAAATTCATTCGAGAATAGGTTTCTTTCGAAGGAATAGTAAAAAAAACCTTATAGAACTATTCATTCGTATACGGGGTGTTTCAAAAGGTTGGGCAAAAACTGAAGCAGTTGATATAGGAGTAGAGACACAGTAACTTTGGAATACGAACTTACAGTCTTAGAAGTAATCCTCAGGTAGTAGGAGCTTTTGGAACATCAGGAACAGCAAGGAGAAGCAATACACTCGCACTGAGAGTTCAGCAAATACAGTGCACTGTTTCTGTCTACGTACAACTGCTTATCGTTCAATTGCATTCCATCTGTTGTCAGGCCAGCTGCTCTGTACGTTCGTAGCCAGCCGCTGGAGCGGAAGGGATATTCAAGTGATTGGCAATCTCGTTTCCGTGACATAACGCGTCTTGATTCATTCATTTATTTCGTGAGAGCGTATCGGAGTCAAGTACACGCGTGATACCCGTTTCGAACTGAGAAACACTTCTCCCCACGATACTTGCACCAGCTGATAAGGTTCGTGCGATGCCTGCTGAACTTCTTATAGTGGTCTAGAATATTCTGCGAAGATGTAATGAATGTATTAAATGCGGTGGTCACCTTCTTGAACACCGTCTCTACTATGACATCCATCTTCTTTATACATCTGGCAGAGTTACGTGCAAATTGTTCAGTACTTGTTGACTAAATAAGTTTACGACTCGGTTGTTTCGGCGTGTGTGGCATTATCACGTGTTCCTGTCGACATTACATTTATATATCATTTTATTCTACGTCTCTGTAATAGTACTATGAGATTTTATCTTATATTCTACTTACATCTAGATTGAGTGTCGTCTATAAGTCATCTTTGAATACAAACTCTTTCGTGTACTGCGTTCTTAACATAGGTCACGTACTTACTTCCTGTCGAAGAATAATAGCTAATTTTTGTATAATTTTTTTGACAGTTGTAAAATGATGGATCCGTTCCGATTTCTATGTAATACTAGAATGAGATTTTATCTTACATTATACTTACGTCCAAACGTAGTGACGTCCATAAGTTGTTTTATGTACTATGTTGTTCACATAGGTCACGTATTTACTTTCTCTAGAAATATCGTGTTACTTTTTTAATATTTGTGAAATGACACATTGTTCCAATGACGCTAGTAAATTACACTCCTGGAAATGGAAAAAAGAACACATTGACACCGGTGTGTCAGAACCACCATACTTGCTCCGGACACTGCGAGAGGGCTGTACAAGCTATGATCACACGCACGGCACAGCGGACACACCAGGAACCGCGGTGTTGGCCGTCGAATGGCGCTAGCTGCGCAGCATTTGTGCACCGCCGCCGTCAGTGTCAGCCAGTTCGCCGTAGCATACGGAGCTCCATCGCAGTCTTTAACACTGGTAGCATGCCGCGACAGCGTGGACGTGAACCGTATGTGCAGTTGACGGACTTTGAGCGAGGGCGTATAGTGGGCATGCGGGAGGCCGGGTGGACGTACCGCCGAATTGCTCAACACGTGGGGCGTGAGGTCTCCACAGTACATCGATGTTGTCGCCAGTGGTCGGCGGAAGGTGCACGTGCCCGTCGACCTGGGACCGGACCGCAGCGACGCACGGATGCACGCCAAGACCGTAGGATCCTACGCAGTGCCGTAGGGGACCGCACCGCCACTTCCCAGCAAATTAGGGACACTGTTGCTCCTGGGGTATCGGCGAGGACCATTCGCAACCGTCTCCATGAAGCTGGGCTACGGTCCCGCACACCGTTAGGCCGTCTTCCGCTCACGCCCCAACATCGTGCAGCCCGCCTCCAGTGGTGTCGCGACAGGCGTGAATGGAGGGACGAATGGAGACGTGTCGTCTTCAGCGATGAGAGTCGCTTCTGCCTTGGTGCCAATGATGGTCGTATGCGTGTTTGGCGCCGTGCAGGTGAGCGCCACAATCAGGACTGCATACGACCGAGGCACACAGGGCCAACACCCGGCATCATGGTGTGGGGAGCGATCTCCTACACTGGCCGTACACCATTGGTGATCGTCGAGGGGACACTGAATAGTGCACGGTACATCCAAACCGTCATCGAACCCATCGTTCTACCATTCCTAGACCGGCAAGGGAACTTGCTGTTCCAACAGGACAATGCACGTCCGCATGTATCCCGTGCCACCCAACGTGCTCTAGAAGGTGTAAGTCAACTACCCTGGCCAGCAAGATCTCCGGATCTGTCCCCCATTGAGCATGTTTGGGACTGGATGAAGCGTCGTCTCACGCGGTCTGCACGTCCAGCACGAACGCTGGTCCAACTGAGGCGCCAGGTGGAAATGGCATGGCAAGCCGTTCCACAGGACTACATCCAGCATCTCTACGATTGTCTCCATGGGGAATAGCAGCCTGCATTGCTGCGAAAGGTGGATATACACTGTACTAGTGCCGACATTGTGCATGCTCTGTTGCCTGTGTCTATGTGCCTGTGGTTCTGTCAGTGTGATCATGTGATGTATCTGACCCCAGGAATGTGTCAATAAAGTTTCCCCTTCCTGGGACAATGAATTCACGGTGTTCTTATTTCAATTTCCGGGAGTGTATATCTATGGTAGTCATAGATATGATTTGCCAGCGATAGTGTGCATTATATAGATCACAGAGTGTGTGTATCTGTGGAGTGAGCCTACTCTACTACTCACGTTCCCAACATCAAAGCGCGCTAATGACGAGATTTTGGGGCGACGCTGCTTGTCTACCATTAGCGGTAATTGTGAAACTTGAATATTACACGTACGTTTCTGCACGTTTGAGTTTTAGTAACAGCTTCGGCGCAGTATTTTCGTTGCTACGGAAGTAAAGAGATGTGTGTGAAAGGAGGAGCAGTTTCTTTTTGAAGGTATTTACAAGAAATGTATAACTGTAAATGTCATATTGATGTGAGGAACTGTATATGTTGAAAAATGTGGAGACACGGTATTAAAAAAAATGGCTCTGAGCACTATGGGACTCAACATCTGAGGTCATCAGTCCCCTAGAACTTAGAACTACTTAAACCTAACTAACCTATGGACATCACACACATCCATGCCCGAGGCAGGATTCGAACCTGCGACCGTAGCGGTCACGCGGTTCCAAACTGCCACGGTATTAAAAAGACGTGTATTGTAAAGATAATTTCTGCGACTATATGGCCATCTGTTTAGGAGACAAGTACTAGATAATTTTGCAAGTGTGTTTAAGTAAACTATCAGTCAATGTATACATATTGATGCTATGTTCATAGACATAAAAAATGTATACATGACAGTCTGATTAATTTTCCTCATATTTATGTAAGTTCAAACCCTTGTGTATATCTAAGAATTTCTGCATAAGACAGTGTCTTATACAGGGTCATTGTAACGTAGTTAATTAGAACAGATTCGACAATATGAATCAGGGCAATAGTAAAAAAACATAGCGTTGGCGGTCACTTCTTTTATTACTCCAAAACTGAGCTTTGATCTTGCATTTTTTTTTTTTTTTATGTGTAATGAATGGTTTTACTTTTCAGATGAAATGGCGAAACAATGTTATACCTTTTACTTGTCTATAAAAAGCAGAAGAATAAATACAGAAAAATTGAAAATAATAACTGATAAACAGGAGGTGCAAATCGCTTACCGTGTTTACTGTAACAACTTCATAGTTCCAGACGAGTTGCTTTGTCGAGACGCTTTGGCGCCGTCTACAGTGTCATTGTAACATAAGCAATTATAACAGAGATTCGACAATACAAATAACTGCAAAAGAAAAAGTAAAAACGTATTGCTGGTCACTTCTAATCCCGCCACTGAAAAAATGTAAATAAAGAGTAATATGAGCTATGACACTATGGAGAAAAAGAAAACCACCATTGCTCTTCACACCTTTAAGGCACCTTCCGTTCCTAGTATCAAATTGTTACGATGTCTGTAAAACACGTATACAAAGTCTTACGGTACTGCTGCAAGTGATTTATCTGTAGCAACGAAGTAATAATACTCAAAACACGCTAAAAGCTATACGAGCCAAAACACACCTTCCCGAAACCGCGCAACTGGAGCTACAGCGTACGTTGCAGATAGAATTCTTGTTCTGCGCATCCGAATGGTCACTCGACAGTTGCTTATACTCTATGATGTAGATGTGCGATCTTAATATTGTCTACTGTTTCTTGTTTATCATGTTGTGTTGATCCCTTTTACTTTTATATTACGCCAGTAAAGTTTTCCAGATAATTTGTATGTTTAAGGTCCGTTTGTTCGTTTAGGATGTCATTCCGATATCTATCTGCATGTTAATAAATTTCTACTTCTTTAAAAATGTTCATGGTTTGTCTTTTTGGTATCTTATGTAGAATTTTCAAAGCGCTTTCGATGACCTTCGATCTATGGTTTTTATTTTTAAAGTGTAGGTAAGAACTTGAATAATTGCTTTCATAATCTCTAGTGTGTTCTTAAAATCTGATACTGAAATTCATCTTGTTTGTCCGATGTAGGAACTACTACAGTCGATGCAGTGAATTTTGAATACACCTATATCGGAAAAGATAAGGACCATTACATTAGGTCCTTACGTGACCAGTAGCGCTAGCAACGTGCTATGCAAATAACTTCGATGGGACCATTGGGCGATGATACACAGAAAACAAGTGGGCTCAAATGGCTCTGAGCACTATGGGACTTAACATCTGAGGTCATTCGTCCCCTGGAACATAGAACTACTTAAACCTAACTAACCTAAGGACATCACACACATCCATGCCCGAGGCAGGATTCGAACCTGCGACCGTAGCGGTCGCGCGGTTCCAGATTGAAGCGCCTAGAACTGCTCGGCCACACTGGCCAGCCCAGAAAACAAGTTTGGAATCTAGTAGGTACAGCGGCACGAAACAATTGGCGTCCACGCCGTGCAAAAGGCATCTTTAAAAGCTGCCGCATGAAAACGATTGTATTTCCATTTCTCTGTTCGTAGTACCTAAGTGCAAATGTGTAGAAGACGCACAGTACTCACTGAATGACGATTAAGACGCCAGATTCCGTACCACGCGGACTACTTTTATCAAACAAAAATAACTAAGCCTCGACGCAGAATCGAACCCTCGAATTCCTGATGCTAACCCAAAGCGCTATCCATTGTACCAACTGCACAGAGCTACTACTATCCCCTGACGAGGTAGTTACGGTACAGGCGATTACAGTGTTGCCAGTCTTTAACGTGTATTTACAGCCCGAAATATGCGCAGGAAGAAATTTTGGGAGAGACATTTATGTATTGCCGGTATGTGAGGAAACGCGCTGCGATGTCAAAGTGCGCGAATTTTTCCTCACCCTGTATAGTACCCACAACTGGCTTTTTCATTGATAGATATGAAATTGTGCTACCAAGTAGCCGTCGAAGAATCCACCGACAAATTCTGTGCCACTGCCTCTATTAGCAATAAAGGTGCTGCGAGAGAACGATGATCGCGCTGTGACGTCACAAATTGCTAGCAGAGGAGGAGCAGGCGGCTGGGACATCCACTCTGCGATGAGTGGCGCGACAGCACTGGAGCTGTTGGAGAGGGGAGGAGTGGAGTGGAAGGGCTGAGTGGGCCCACTGAACAGCAGCTGAGCGGCAGAGGCGAGGGGGATTTTCCGGCTTGGCGCCCACAGCTGCCGGCCCGGTCACATCGGGCGACTCGCCTCGCTGCCTGCTTGGGTTCTGCCGAGCCCAACCGGCTTCGGATTGCGAGGTGCCGTAGCTTCCGCATACGTCGCTTCACTTACAACACTGCTCCCCTTAAACTCCGCACTGTAGACACCCCGTTACACATCTGAGAATATTAGCTATGCAAAACGGTAAGACCGTGATCCACTACCACCTACGATGTTACGGAAGACGACTGCGAGTAAACTACGAGACAAACAGAAACATATTGTTTATTGTAATTTTGTCTCAGTTTCGTTTAGTTATGCTGGCGACTCGTTTCGAACTACCAAGTTCATTTTCAAGCCACGCCTATTGAAGCTGCGCTAATAGGGCTTGGTTGGATTTGAAAATTAACTGTTGTGGTTTATATCAATTCCCTCTGTCTGAAAGTTTAACATTGCAGAATTGTGGTTGTAAATAAGTTTTCTACAGAGTGTTTCCGTAAGAGCGTGCAGAAATATAACAGGACACAGAAAATGCTCCACTGAACAATTTCAGATAGGGAACCTCGGGTCAGAGAAGCCAGCTCAATGAGAAATGAAAGTAAACTTGTATACCGATTTCTCTCGCATTACTGCTTTCCAGCTTATTTACAGCCAACTTGCGTACAAGTTGACACGCGCTGTGCTGTTTATTTAGGTATATATTCTTTACTTCTTGCAAGGAAACAAGGAGGACGAGCCTGATAAGTAGGAAGTCATGATGCAGTAGGTTGTCTGAATGGCCACCTGTACTTGACGTTCGTGCAAGGAGCTCTACCTGAGTCGTTGCAGAACGTATCCTTGGCTATTCGTGAGAGGAAGTAGCTACAACATGACGGTGCACCGCTTCACTTCGCTGTGATGTCCGCAACCATCTCAATGCTGTATTTCCTGGTCGCTGGAGGGGAGGTCCTATTCCATGGCCTGCGAAGTCACCTGACCTGTATCCCTTTCGCTGTTTCCTATGGGGATATCTGCAATCATTTGTGCATGAGGACGCAGTGGATACGGAGATGGAATCAATTGCGGAACTGTAGCTGCTTGTGATCTGATTCGAAAGACACCAGTGCTATTTATTAGGGTCCGCCGACCGGAGTGGCCGAGCGGTTCTAGGCGCTACAGTCTGGAACCGTACGACCGCTACGGTAGCAGGTTCGAATCCTGCTTCGGGCATGGATGTGTGTGCTGTCCTTAGGTTAGTTAGGTTTAAGTAGTTCTAAGTTCTAGGGGACTGATGACCACAGATGTTAAGTCCCATAGTGCTCAGAGCCATTTGAACCATTTTTTTGTAACTAATGTAAACAAAAATGTACATCGTAATCTGATTTTGTTCGTATTATCTCCTTAAGCTGGCTTCTCTCACCCCAGGTTCCCTACCTCAAATTGTTCAGTGGGGCTTCCTCTACGTCGTGTTAACTCTTTACTCGCTCTTACGGAAACACCATTTATATTACATTCCCTAAGACTGCAGATTTCTATTCAGTACCTCCTCCTTTTGCAACGTTACCTACCCACATAATCTTCAGCATTCTTCTGTAGCACCATATTTCGAAAGCTTCTATTCTCTTCTTGTCGAAACTATTTATCGTCCATGTTCACTTTCATACATGGCTACACTCCATACAAATACTTTCATACAAGACTTCCTGACACGTAAATCTATAGTCGATGTTAACAAACTTCTCTTTTTCAGAAACACTTTCATTGTCATAGGCAGTCTACATTTTTATATCCTCTCTGCTTCGACCATCATCAGTTATTTTGCTCCCCAAACTCATCTACTACTGTAAGTGTCTCATTTCCTAATCTAATTCCATCAGTATCACCTGATTTAATTCGACTACATTCCATTATCCTCGTTTTGCTTTTGTAGATGTTCATCTTATATACTCCATTCAACACACTCTCCATCCCGTTCAGCTGCTCTTCCTGGTCTTTTGCTCTCTCTGACAGATTTACAATGTCATCGGCGAACTTCAAAGTTTTTATTTCTTCTCCATGGATTTTAATACCTACTCCGAACTTTTCTTTTGTTTCCTCTATTGCTTGCTCAATATACAGATTGATTAACATCGGCGATAGGCTACAACCCTGTCTCACTCCCTTCCCAACCAGTGCTCCCCTTTCATACCCCTCGACTCTTATAACTGCCATTTGGTTTCTATACAAATTATAAATAGCCTTTCGCTCCCTGTATTTTAGCTCTGCCACCTTCAGAATTTGAAAGAGAGTATTTCAGTCTACATCCTCAAAAGCTTTCTCTAAGTCTACAAATGCTAGAAACGTAGGTTTACCTTTCTTTAATCTATCTTCTAAGATAAGTCGTAGGGTCAGTATCGCCTCGTGTGCTCCAACATTCCCCGAGGTTGGCTTCTACCAGATTTTCTATTCGTCTGCAAAGAATTCGTGTTAGTACTTTGTAACCGTGACTTATTTAACGTGACTTGTTAACGATATATAAAAAGTTTTTTTTTTCCTTTCTCAGCAAGTGAATTCGTTAAAAAAACTGAAATTCTATACGTACAGACAGTAAAGAATAATTTTTCCTCCTACTTGATAGAAACCGAATAAAAACCGCTCAAGATGCAGTGGGTCCATGCGGAACATATCCGAAAACAAATTTATTTACAAGCAAACGCGGACGGAAGAATGTGGTTCAAATTCAACAGTCCATGTTCTTTGAAGCAGATTCCGTGCCATGATCTTTGACTTCGACATTTTTGTTTTGTTTACGGAACCGAAAGGGGGTTACCTAAACACTTCCACATGAGTTATTTTCGGGTGGCTCGTGAGAAAACCTACGACGCTTTTCAAAGTCAGCGAGTCTGCCCTCTTCTTTTTATGGCTGCAGCCACGGGAACTCTCTCGGCCGTAGCGGCGCTGGAGACGCGCGCGACGTCTCGGATAAACCAGTAATTGCGTTGCTCGACTTTTGGCTCTCGCTGCAGTTTGCTGTTGGCGGGAGAGGCGCCGCGGTGTCAGACAGCAGGTAGAGGTGGGGGGGGGGGGGGGGGGGGAGTAGAGGAAAAGCAGAGGCGCCGGGAGGAGCGCGGCAAGGCGACTCACACACGAGTGCGCCCGTTCCAGCGGCGCCGAACCGCGCTGACTTCCCAGCCAAGTACGACGGCCAGCGCGGGCGTCGCGACGCCACTGTGGCGCTGCGTGTTAAACTCGGCGGGGGCGTTCCAAGTTGGGCGGTCCGCGTGTCGCCTGGGAGCTCGTTCCACTGCAGAAGGCTGCACGGCCCGACCCAGCAAGTTACGGCCTCTTCGGAACGCTCTGAATTTTCACAGCCAACGCACGCTCGCTGCTAGGGAGTATGTCGAACTGCGAGCGCACGAGAAACTGTTCATTCGTATACATCTACACTACTGGCCATTAAAATTGCTACACCAAGTAGAAATGCAGATGATAAACGGGTATTCGTTGGACAAGTATATTATACTACAACTGACGTGTGATTACATTTTCACGCAATTTGTGCATAGATACTGAGAAATCAGTACCCAGAACAACCACTCTGCCCTTCACACACCTGGGCATTGAGTCAAACAGAGCTTGGATGGCATGTACAGGTACAGCTGCCCCTGCAGCTTCAACACGATACCACAGTTCATCAGGAGTAGTGATTGGGATATTGTGACGAGCCAGTTGCTCGGCCACCATTGACCACACGTTTTCTATTGGTGAGATATCTGGAGAATGTGCTGGCCAGGGCAGCAGTCGAACGTTTTCTGTATCCAGAAAGGCCCGTACAGGACTTGCAACATGCGGTCGTGCGTTATCCTGCTGAAATGTAGGGTTTCGCAGGGATCGAATGAAGGGTAGAGCCACGGGTCGTAAGACATCTGAAATGTAACGTCCACTCTTCAAACTGGGGTGAATGCGAACAAGAGGTGACCGAGACGTGTAACCAATGGCACCCCGTACCATCACGCCGGGTGATAGCCACTATGGCGATGACGAATACGCGCTTCCAACGTGCGTTCACTGCAATGTCGCCAACCACGGATGCGACCATCATGGTGCTGTAAACAGAACCTGGATTCATCCGAAAAAATGACGTTTTGCCATTCGTGCACCCAGGTTCGTCGTTGAGTACACCATCGCAGGCGCTCCTGTGTGTGATGCAGCGTCGAGGGTAACCGCAGCCATGGTCTCCGAGCTGATAGTCCATCCAGCTGCAAACGTCGTCGAACTGTTGTCTTTCAAACATCCCCATCTGTTGACCCAGGGATCGAGGCGTTGCTGCACGATCCGTTACAGCCATGCGGATAAGATGCCTTTCATCTCGACTGCTAGTAATACGAGGCCGTTGGGATCCAGCACAGCGTTCCGTATTACCCTCCTGAACCCAACGATTCCATATTCTGCTAACAGTCATTGGATCTCCACCAACGCGAGCAGCAATGTCGCGATACGATAAACCGCAATCGTGATAGGCTACAATCCGACCTTTATCAAATTCGGAAACCTGATGGCAGGCATTTATCCTCCTTGCACGAGGCATCACAACAACGTTTCACCAGGCAACGCCGGTCAACTGCTGTTTGTGTATGAGAAATCGGTTGGAAACTTTCCACATGTGAGCACGTTGTAGGTATCACCACCGGCGCCAACCTTGTGTGAATGCTCTGAAAAGCTAATCATTTGCATATCATAGCATCTTCTTCCTGTCGGTGAAATTTCGCGTGTGTAGCACGTCATCTTCGTGGTGTAGCAATTTTAATGGGCAGTAGTGCACACTTCGCAACGCACTTCGTGATATTTAGGCGTGGGTACTTTGAACACGACAGCCACTTCTCACCCCTATCCTGCTCCAGTCACGAACTGTTGGCGGGAAGATGGATTGTTGCCTCCGTGTCGGTCGAATCTCTTTAATTTTAACAGAGGTTTAAAATACATATTCAGTTGTAAGGTTCTTTCTACTTACAAGACGACCTGTTTCGAACTCTTATATCCTCATAATCAGGTGTTATAACTTTGTGCTGTGATCCCGCGTTCTGTACTCGTCCACCGTGGGGCTCAGGGTCATAGCACGAAGTTGTAATACCTGATGGTGGCCATATAAGAGTCAGAAACAGGTCGTGTTCTAAATAAAAAAAACCTTACGATTGAAGCGGTACTTCCAGCCTCTACTATAATGCTCAGTTGCGAATGTTCCTCAGACAGGAGTGTTCGTCTTTAATTTTGCCTTTATGGTAAGGTGGAAACAGTATATTGATTGACTCTTCCAATAACGTACATTATCGGATCTGTAACAGTAGACAACCCCTTGGTAAATGGAAATGTCGTGTGGCTAGGGCCTCCCGTCGGGTAGACCGTTCGCCTGGTGCAGGTCTTTCGATTTGACGCCACTTCGGCGACCTGCGCGTCGATGGGGATGAAATGATGATGATTAGGACAACACAACACCCAGTCCCTGAGCGGAGAAAATTTCCGACCCAGCCGGGAATTGAACCCGGGCCCTTAGGATTGACAGTCTGTCACGCTGACCACTCAGCTACCAGGGAGGACAACCCCTTGGTGGTGATTGCCTCTCTTGCAGCGTCAGCTGCCACTGGAATCGGCTTCGCATACCCATCACGTGACACTCTCGCACTTGCTAAATGAACCATCTAGGAGACGCGCTTTTGTTCTCTGGATCTTCTCTATTTCTTCCATCCGCCCTGTCTGGTACGAACCACCGACTGACAATCAATATGCAAAATTAGTCGGACGACGGTTTTTTACTGTACCTCGTTTGGGGGTGGATTACACTTCCTGAGGATCCTCAGAATGAATCTCAGTCTGGTATCTGCCCTACCTGCGTTAGTTTTATGTGGTTGCTCCTCTCGAAATGGCTCCGTGTGCATACTCTTATACATTTTATGGGCGTGACTGCTTCCATTGATCACTCTGTAAGCGTATAGTTATGCAACGCGTATTTCTGCCTGTTTACGGGCTAAAGTTTACATTTGTTTATGTTGAAGGTCAAGTACCAACCCTGCACCAAGCGTACATTTTCTGGAGGTAAATTTCGATATTATTTTCTACCTTTGCCACTTCTCAGTATACCTCACGAAATATCCAACGTTATCCACTTGAAACAGTATGTCAAAAATAAAAAACTTGAAAATGAACCTTGAAAGACTACCTATGTATCAGTTTATCTATTTCGTCCAATGTAGGAAAGGAGCTTTTCACAATACTCGGCCCGTTCATTCACACAAATGCATTGCGTTATATGGGGCTCGATAAATCACCTAATACGTTGTCGGACGCCCTTCTGCCCGACGTACCGCAGGAGCTCGATGACGCATGGACTCAACAAGCCGTTGGAACTCCCCTGCAGAAATATACGACAATAGCCCTCCAAAATTGCAAAAGTGTTACCGGTGGAAGATTTTGTGCACGAACGGACTTCTCGATTATGTCTCATAAATGTTTCAGAGGGCTCATGTCGGGCGCTCGGATTGCCCATAATTCACATGGCGCACAGTCATCCACAAAAACGCCATCGTTGTTTTAGAACAAGAAGTCCGTGAATGGCTGCAAATGGTCTACAAGCAGCCAACATAACCATATCCATTCAAGCATCGGTTTAGTTGGACGAGAGGACCCAGTCCATCCCATGTAAATACTGCCGACACCAGTTTGCACAGTGGCTTGTTGACAACCTGGGTCCATGGCTTCGCGGGGCCTGTGCCACACTCGAACCTTACCATCAGCTCTTACCAACTGAAATCGGTACTCGTCTGACGAGTCCACGGTTTTCCAGCCGTCTAGGGTTCAACCGGTATGACCACGAGTCCAGGAGAGGCGCTGCAGGTGATGTAACGCTGTTAGCAAAGGCACTCGCGTCGGTTCTCCACTGCCATAGCCCATTAATGCCGAATTTCGCAGCACTGTCCTAACTGATACGTGTGTCGTACCTCTCACATTGATTTCTGCGGTTATTTCATGCAGTGTTGCTTGTCTGTTAGCACTGACAACTTTACGCAAATGCCGCTGCTCTCGGACGTTAAGCGAAGGCAGTCGGCCACTTCGTTGTCCGTCGTGAGAGGTAATGCAGGAAATTCGGTATTCTCAGCACATCCTTGATACTGTGATCTCAGCAGATTGAATTCTCTAACAATTTCCGAAACGGAATACCCCATGCGTCTAGTTCGAGCTACCATTCTCGATTCAAAGTCTGTTAATTGCTAATCACGTCCGAATCCTTTCCACGTGAATCACCTGACTACAACTGAGAGATCCGCCAATGCACAGTTCTTTACACCTTGTGTACGCGATACGACAGCCATCTATGTGCACATTACTATCCTATGACTTTTGTCACCTCATTGTATGTACAATAAGAGGACACATGCCGCAAAAGACATTAAAAAAAAATACTGAATGTGGGCTTCTTGCATTATTTCACAGTTCTTCATCGTGCGTACGTAGTTGTATCGAATAACTAAAGAAGTTACAACACATTGCGTGTGACATAGACGGACAGTATACTCTGCTTATTCCCGCATAACCATTACTGACGTAATCCAATCAGTAGGACTCTTCAATTCAGATCACTTGCTTAATTGGTCCCAAGAAATGAGTTACACAGGGCAGAAGAGAAAGGGTACTGTATATGCAAAAGTAGTGCGAGGTGCCCGCAATGGATTACACAAAACCGTCAGAGCGAAAGAGGAAAACCTTAAACCAACCACAGCTCGATGCCCATTGATTTCTCCCGTCATACTTCGTGGCCGTGATGATTCTCTACCTAGGCACACAGATTATGCCTAGTTGTTTGAACAAGTTTTATAAAAGAAACCGATGCAGTTCTACCTGGTTGCAGTGAAGCAGCAATATAAACATGGCAAAGTGGCTTCGCGCTCTATCTTTATAACTGCCTTGTGCTCGGCCACTCGGCGAAGTGTGAGGTCAAGGAGAAATCCTGGCTAGACTTCCCATTCATCTGTAGCTCTCAATACACTACCAAACTTTAATCTCGTAGAATTTACTGCACTGAGCCAAGATGGTATGTTTCCCACCAACACTGATGAACCCAAACATTATGACCAGCTTCTTAAAAGTGTATCGGTGCACCTGTGGAACGCAGCGCCGCAGCTATTATGCACGGAATTGGACAAAACTGACATGTGATTTCATTTTCACGCAATTTGAGTGCATAGATCCTGACAAATCAGTACCCAGAACAACCACCTTTGGCAGTAATAACGGCCTTGATACGCCTGGGCATTGAGTCAAACAGAGCCTGGATGGCGTGTACATGTACAGTTTCCCATGCAGCTTCAGCACGGTACCACAGTTCATCAAGTGTAGTGACTGGCATATTGTGACGAGCCAGTTGCTCTGCCACCGTTGACCAGACGTTTTCAATTGGTGAGAGATCTGGAGAAAGTGCTGCCCGGGGCAGCAGTCGAACATTATCTGTATCCATAAAGGCCCGTACAGGACCTGCAACATGCGGTCGTGCATTATCCTGCTGAAATGTAGGGTTTCGCAGGGATCGAATGAAGGGTGGAGCCACGGGTCGTAACACATCTGAAATGTAACGCCCACTGTTCAAAGTGCCATCAATGCGAACAAGAGGTGACCGAGATGTGTAACCAATGGCACCCCATACCATCACGCCGGGTGATACGCCAATATGGCGATGACGTATACACGCTTCCAATGGGCGTTCACTGCGATGTTGCCAAACACGGATGCGACCATCATGATGCTGTAAACAGAACCTGGATTCATCCGAAAAAATGACGTTTTGCCATTCGTGCACCCAGGTTCGTCGTTGAGTTCACCATCGCATATGTGATGCAGCGTCGAGGGTAACCGCAGCCATGGTCTCCGAGCTCATAGTCCATGTGGTGTCACCGCCAGACACCACACTTGCTAGGTGGTAGTTTTTAAATCGGCCGCGGTCCGCTAGTATACGTCGGACCCGCGTGTCGCCACTGTCAGTAATTCAGACCGAGCGCCGCCACACGGCAGGTCTAGAGAGACTTACTAGCACTCGCCCCAGTTGTACGGACGACGTAGCTAGCGATGCACACTGACGAGGCCCCGCTCATTTGCAGAGCAGATAGTTAGAACAGCCTTCAGCTAAGTTAATGGCTACGACCTAGCAAGGCGCCATTAGCCTTACATAGCTTGTATCTAAAGAGTCTCACTTGTATCGTCAAGAGCGATGTACCACAAGGATGGATTAAAGTTAAGTATTCCAGGAGCTACGTACTTTTCTTTATAGCATTCATTACGTATCCTGTTGCAGACCTATCTCTAGCCCGCGTGAGTTAGCGCGTGCCTTTCGGCTACTTCCGAGTGGCGTGGCTGTCTTGTCACGCCACAACAGTCCATGCTGCTGCAAACTTCGTCGAACTGTTCGTACAGATGGTTGTTGTCTTGCTAACGTCCCCATCTGTTGACTCAGGGATCGAGACGTGGCTGCACGATCCGTTACAGCCATGCGGATAAGATGCCTGTAATTTCGACAGCTAGTGATACGAGCCCCTGGGATCCAGCACGGCGTTCCGTATTACCCTCCTGAAACCACCGATTCCATATTCTGCTTACAGTGATTGGATCTCGACCAACGCGAGCAGCAATGCCGCGATACGATAAACCGCCATCGCGATAGACTACAATCCGACCTTTATCAAAGTCGGAAACGCGATGGTACGCACTTCTCCTCCTTTCACGAGGCATCACAACAAAGTTTCACCCGGCAATGATGGTGAACTGCTGTTTGTGTATGAGAAATCGGTTGGAAACTTTCCTCGTTGGAGCACATTGTAGGTGTCGCCACTGGCGCCAACGTTGTGTGAATGCTCTGAAAAGCTAATCATTTTCATATCACAGCATCTTCTTCCTGTCGGTTAAATTTCGCGTTTATAGCACGTCATCTTCGTGGTGCATTTTAATGGCCAGTAGTGTATTCCGAAAGTCTTTTGTGGCTACCCAGATGTCTACATACGTATTACGCAATTCCAGTAAATTACAGGCCGGTCATCTGCGGCTCGGAGTTTGTGCTCCACAGCGTCCCTGATATGTTTCATCGGCTTCAGATAAGAAGAATCTGTTGGACAAGACGTGAACGTGAGCTCACCATCATAACCAAATAAGCACGATTCTGGCCCTGTCACACGGGCAGTTAAGCCGCTGGATGATGCCATCACTGTCTGGGAAAACGATAAGCATGAAGGAATGCACGTGGCCCGTAGTTCTGTCCACAGCTGCCTTACATTGTCATCACAGGTTTCACGGAAGTCCAGATGAATGTCCCCCATATCATAATACTGCCCACAGCGATCTGCTTTCGTAAGGCGGTGCATGTTTCGAGCAGCCGTTCCTCTGGACGGACAAGGCCATGGTCGTGTTGTAATAAGAACGTCATGCCACGTGTCCATCAGTCCACGGCCCAGTCTCAAAGAGTTTGTTCCCACTGCCATCGTAACTAACGATACTCGGGAACATGGCATCCATCTTTACAAATTTCTTTTTTCTGGCAGACACACCTCCAGCTCGTCCACTTATAACAACCTCTCAAAACTCTGGGATCTCTCTCTCCACATGCACCACTGCTGGCGGCTCACCTTCAACTGCAAAACGCTACACGCTGTTCCCATCCAACTGCCCAACACTACAATAGCGAATATTCCAACAATGCCAACCAGCCACAGACTGGGGTTTTGCATACAGAGCGCTACGTGGCGTTACCAACATATAAACCTAAACCGTCTATTTACAAAAGGAGGAAAGTGCAATCTTTACTTCTATGGCATTTACTGCCAGGGTCGCCTGAGTAGGTTTAGACGACACCTCCTTATATTTTATATTTGGTTGGCATCAGGTTGAGGGGGGAGGGGGGGAGGGACAGTTATTTGGTGGTTTACTTCGAATGGGGTACTACTGTCTGCTTAGTTGGGGCACAGGTGATTCTCCATCCGTTTCTTCTGCGCTTATACAAGATGCTAAAGAAGAAGATATTCCATACTTTAAGAGGTGTCAGTATAGACCAAAACTAGACAAAAATATCCAGTAAGCATGGGCTCGAAAATGCATACCTCATGAGGTTCGCCACTGGGTGAAACACGCCTCTTTCTCTGCAAGCTCTGTGCTGTTGCGGGAGGTGTGCAAAATGCTGTAAACAATTGAGAACGCACTGTTTTGTTACTGCGAAGCTGCCGAGTCCCTAGTGACATCTGATTGCTGTCACGTGCAGCCTATACTTGGAGCCATCGCTAAACGGCTGTTCAGTGTGGTGTCTAAAAATGCTACTGATTAAGATCGGTGGAAGGAGCTAGCCAAAATGACTGGAGAACTCCTACGAATCCATAGCCCATCAACTGTCTGTGTCAGGTGTCCCAGAACATTTCGCAGGAAATGGGCTGGTGCTCCATCATGCATGGATTCCCAGCCGTTTCTGCAATGGTACCTCCTCTATCAGTTCCGGCAACTGGTTTGATAGGAACTGACCGTACCTGGCACCAGTCAACCTGTTTGGTAGCGTGTGCCCAGGGACGGGTTGTGCTCTCACTATCCTTTAAATAATCAGTCCATCTGCCTGGATAGTTTTCCGGTTATCTGCTCCTTCGCCCTGCGATGGTAGATATTGGTTTGGCAGACAAAAGCAGCGTCGAACAAAAATTCGAATTAACACGTACCACACAAAAGCCACATAACTACAGGCTGTGTGTAGTAGATGAAAGTTAGTTAAACTATCGGGCGATGGGGATTCTTGCATGACTCGTTTGAAAAAAGTCTAAAATCCCCTGTGAGTTGGCTTATTGCCTTTAAAACATAAAATGGCTTTCAATTCCAGAATTAATATCCCGACGTCAGTCATGTAATATTACTATATCAATTACAAGTTCACACCCGAAAGCAGCCAGAAGGTATTTAGTAAGACCCGATATTTTAAACGTCCTAAAGGGTCACTGACCCACGACCACTTGCGAGTTATCACATTCAGTTGTTCAGTAGGCTTTTTCTGAAGAACTGCTCACCATAATGTCTCGTTATTTTGCACGAGACACGCCACGCATATTTTATTTGACACGCGAAATCTCCTAAAATAAATCACTCACAAAGGTGAAACGTTCAAAAAATAGTCAATACTGTACTCGCTATTTATGGGTTACACCAGAACCGACCAAACGCGTTGATTTCTTCATATTGGTACAAGTTTGATTAGCGCAGTTAAACATAGGTGTTTACCAGAAGATGGCTCCCGAGCGTCTATCTCGATTCATAGGTCTGAGGCACAAATCCCTACTCAGACGCGGGGAAACATTGAATTCCGATTGGCTACTATGTTAGGCAGCCAATCAGATCATTTCTAGCACTTCTATACTCCAGGTATTTCTAATGTTAGGCAATAAGATTACCACAAGTAAATTAGACTAGAAATTCCGTAATTACGAAACTAAATAAAATTAAATGAAAACAAAAATACGATACCTTTCCGCAAAATAAATTACTTATAAATTTAATACCGAACGCCCTCTCTGGCTTTCTTTTACAAAATCAAGCTCACTCGGCCATACGTCAGAAATTCCCCTGTTGCATAAGAACTTTCTCGCACATAAATTTACATAGGTTGTACGCAACATGACATTATCATTTCATGTACGTCCTCCATTCACTCTCAGTGTTTCCAAAACACTCATACAACCAAAACACGATGAAATAACAATTTTCGAAAGTTCTTTTAATTATGTCGGAAATCTGTGATGATGAAAGTAAAGAAAATTCCAGTAAGTTAGATTATATCAACGTATCCTCTTGATTGTAGTTTCAGTTGATACTATACAGAGGGGTCCAAAAATGTATCCTCTGTTTAAAAGTCCATAACCTGCAAAGTAATTGACGGAATTGTCTCATTTTTTGGTGAAAGTGTAGCTTAAAGTCCAACTTAAAGATATCACTGTAGGTGTTCGAATGGTCACCATTAACATCCACACACAAACGATGCCGCCGAACTGCAGCATGAACTACTGACTGCAACGTGTTCAGTTGGGTATTTGCACATGAGTGTACGATGGATTCTCGAAGTTCATCCAGTGAGCGTGACTTTTGTCGATAAACGACGTCCCACAGGTAAAAGTCCAGAGGAGTTAGGTCTGGGGAACGTGGTGGATACTCCACAGCACCTCTACGGCCTATCAATCTTCCTGGTAGAGTTTCGTCGAGATACGCCCTGACACGATTTTGGTAGTGCGCTGGGGCACCATCTTGTTGAAAGTAAACTCTTCCGTCTCCGTACAAGTCTCGGATGGACGGTGAAATGGATGTCTGCAGCTGCTGAAGGTACACTTCACTGGTAACTGTGCCGTCAAGGCAGAATGGCCCAATCAAGCCCCGGTAAGACAACCCACACCACACATTTACTCCTGGCAAATTCACGGCTTTGTCTACATGGACGTTCGGATTTTCGGCGACCTAGTAGATGCAATTGTGATGATTTACTGTACCACTGAGTTTGAACTGTGCCTCATCAGACCACACAATCATCTCTGCAAACTCTTCATAGTTGCGCACTATGTTAGTAAACCACTCGCAGTACTCCATTCTACGATCTGGGTCGTCCTCGTTCATTGCGTGTAGCAATCGTGGGATGTAGCACTTCCACTTTGCTGTCTTCAAAATTCGCCGAACACTTGAGCGACTCACTCCAGATTCACGTGCAAACTGAATAGTTGTAACACACGACGGGAGTTATCTGGACTTGTTATTGTTACCGATCGTCCAGATCGTTGTTTATGGACACCTTTAGCACAGCGTTCGGCTTCAAATTTGTCTCGAATGCGACGAATCGTTAAACGTGTCGGTGGCTCTGTTAGATACTCATTTCGCCATTGCCATCGAACCTCATTAATGTTTTCGTACTTAAAATACCACCTCAAAACTTTCTTCCTTTCATCGAATGTAAGCCTTGCGCCAGCCATGTTTACTCAAGTAACTAGGTGCAACTCAGAACAAAACACTGACTAATCGGCGACTGTCATCTGATTAAACAAAACAACGCAATACAACGCTTGTGTGGCGATTGCCGGAACTACAAACTATTACACTACCAAAGATGAGACAACTCCGTCAATTAGTTTGCCAGTTATGGACTTTTAAACAGTGCATACATTTTTTGGACCCCTCTGTATATGAATACATTACAGTACCTACCTCAGTTTGACAATGCCAGGACGGTTATCATGTGCTTTAGGTAAAAATTTATATCTCCGAAAGTATGGAAGTTAAGTGATTTGAAATTATAACTCTATGGTTGTGTATCCATAGAACTTGATATACTGATTATGAAAAATATAGATTCATATTTAACAGTAATTCTTCAGATTCTTACAGAGTATGTGTGAAGTATTGCGTGCAGCGTTACTAAGTACACAGCTCGCTCGTCCCAGTAGGCAGCACAGCTGTGCCAGCCTGAGAACCGACTTCTGCTCTCCTCTCTGCTCCAAGGCGAGCTACGCTTTCAGCGCAAGGAGACAACGAGTAATAATTTGCTACGTTACACATATGAGGTCCTATGACTATATCGTCAATAATGCCCGCCGATAAATTAATCGAAAATCGGCGCTGCTGTCTTGCTTCAACTGCGCGTTGATTCGCGTCAGCCAACACACGGCTTTGAAAACTGACAGTCGCATCTCTCGAGAAACCAGCCTCGTCTGTGAACAGTATCTTTGTTTCGACAAGTGGACCTTTATCGCATCTTTCCAACAGCCATTCGCAAGAATTGAGTTCCAGCTGGCCGATCTTGTAGCCGAAGGGCTTGGACGGTTCATCCAGGAGGAAACCCAGACAGCCTCGACACGTAAAGTCTGTGACTGATTATGAAAGCAGTAAAAAACGGAGAAGACTTTCTGCAATCTTTAGGCGTCTCTACACCTTCGCAGCATAACAACGTAGATCTCGCTGCACACGGTATCATAATTTTTTTATGTTTTGTAGTTTACCTGTAGTACATTAGCCATAACACACGGTCAATGATTTCTTCTTTCGATGTAGAAGGACCTTCAGAATACTGCGGTGAAGCGCCAAAGAAACTGGTATAGGCATGCGTATTGAAATACAAAGATATGTAAACAGGCAGAATACGGCGCTGCGGTCAGCAACGCCTGTATAAAACAGCATGTGTCTGGCGCAGTTGTTGGATCGCTTTCTGCTGCTACAATGGCAGCTTATCGAGATTTAAGCCAGTTTGAACGTGGTCTTATAGTTTGCGCACGGGCGAAGGAACACAGAATCACCGAGGTAGCGATGAATTGGGGATTTTTCCGTACGACCTTTTCAGGAGTGTACCGTGAATATCGGGTAAATCATCAGATCTCCAACATCGCTGAGGCCGGAAAGAGATCCTGCAAGGACGGTACCAACGTAGCCCTTCCGCAAATTGCTGCAGATTTCAATGCTGGGCCATCAGCAAGTCTCAGCGTGCGAACCATACAACGAAACAACATCGATGTGGGCTTTCGGAACCGAAGGCACACCTGTGTGTCCTTGCTGACTGCAGGACACAAAGCTTTGCTTCTCGCCTGGGCCCGTCAACACCGACATTGGACTGTCGATGACTGGAAACATGTTGCCTGGTCGTACTAATCTACTTTCATATTGTATCGAGCGGATGGACGAGTAAGAGTGTAGAGACAACCTCATGAATCCATGGAACATGCATGTCAACAGGGGACTGTTTAAGCTGATGGAGGCTCTGTAATGGTGTGGAGCGTGTGCAGTTTGAGTGATGTGGGACCCTTGGTACGTCTAGATGCAACTCTGACACGTGACACGTACGTAAGCATCCTGTCTGATCACCTGCGTCCATTCATGTCCATTGTGCATTTCGACTTACTTGAGCAACTCCAGCAGGACAATGAGACACTCCATACGTCAAGAATTACTACAGAGTGACTCCAGGAACACTCTTCTGAGTTTAAAGACTTCCGCTGGCCACCAAACTCCCCAGACATGAACACTATTAAGCATATGTGGGATGCCTTGCAACGTGCTGTTCAGAAAAGATCTAAACCCCCTTGTACTCTTTCCGATTTATGGACAGCCCTGCAGGATTCACGGTGTCAGTTCCCTCCAGCACTACTTCAGACATTAGTCGAATCCATGTCGCGTCGTTTTTCAACACTTTTGGATGCTCGCGGGGACGCTACGCGATATTAGGCAGGTGTACCAGTTTCTAGGCTCTTCAGTGCATAATGTGTTCTTCCAATAGTTCGAATCAAATCATTCAGCCAACATCTTGGAAACACTTTAAATGACTTCTTAGTGGCCTATTCAAGGCTTGATACGCGATTGTCATTAAAGTAAAATGTCACAGATAACGTACAATAAGTTACAGTTTAGACAAGGTGTGAAACTGTGTCATCTAGCCGGCCCTGTGGCCGAGCGGTTCTAGGCGCTTCAGTTCGGAACCGCGAGACAGCTACGGTCGCAGGTTCGAATCCTGCCTCGGGCATGGATGTGTGTGATGTCCTTAGGTTAGTTAGGTTTAATTAGTTCTAAGTTCTAGGCGACTGATGACCTCAGAAGTTAAGTCAAATAGTGCTCAAAGCCATTTGAGCCATTAGGACTATATAGTCAGACGGAAAGCATCAACAAACATTTATTTCTTATCCGTCATCTTTACATTTGGAGCATGACAAGAGTAAAAGTTGTGTTAGCGTTAAATTTATGGCTGCAGCTACATTCCAGATTATTCACAATGTTTTTGACAATGAGAAGAATTGTTGCTGTGGCTGAAGATAAGTATTGTGAGGTCCGTAGTGAGGCTTCTACTCATGTTGTGTCAGATAACCAAGCCTCCAGGAAAATAATCGGCTGAGTAGTGGAGATCTTCTCGATTTTGATAGGATCATAGTGTTTCCTGATTCCTTCCCGAAACCATCGAATTTTACTTCTGGCAAACGGAACAAGATCGGACTAATCTGCCTTGAGTGACACAATATCGCACGTTCACTTTCACAGGCAGCTCCGACAATTTCTGGGACTAACCAGCGAGAATTTGTCTCCGACTGAATTTGTTTTATCGTCCACTAGCCGAGCAGAACTACGACCTTTTAATTGCTCGGATCATTTCTTTCTCTTCAGGAGATACCAAGGTGAAGTGTTTCGTGTTTTATGTCGTCCACGTGCGGCGAACGCGAAAACGAAACGGCGTGCAGTTGCCCCGCGGTGTCAAAGAAAACATTTGTGGAGCCGCTTCTAGTGTTGTGTTCTTCAAGTAGTTGCAGTCAGGATCGTCACCTCAATTACTCAAATGTAGGGTTGTTAGTTCCTTCAGAAAAATCACAGTTTATTTACATCACCCCACTCTAGATGTTCGTTCCTTTGGGCAAAGATTTCTTCGCAGCTTATGCTTGCCGCCAAACACAGGATTCCCATAAAAATATCTCACGCACTCAGCATAAAGGAGAATCAACCCTCTCCAGAGACCTCGTCCACATTAATTGTGAAGTGGATCGTAACAGTGACGTCTCATTCCCTGTATGTTGTTAAATCGTGCTTCCACCTGTCCCATTGGAGCATATTTGCAGCCTCTAAAAACGTATAGTTATCGACAGTACAACACCCATCGCTTTACCCCCTTAAGCCTTTAAGAGATCCAACATTACTATGTTTGCTGCTCTCTCTTTTACTCACTGCACACGTCTGCCTGAGATCTCATTATTAGTGATCGCAGCATAAAGTCGTGGACACACTCGTTTGACGTCTCTAGAAATCTGTCTCTGAGGTCAAACGTACCAGGAACCTATGAGCATGCACGGGAAAACTTAGTGATAGCCAAACTGTGCTCCTTTTTTTTTAGTGAAAACTCGATACTGGGGAAATTGATTCCAACAATCCACACATGCCTCCCGATGAAATGGCTTAAAAGCGATCTGACACACATGTAACAAGGAATTGTACGCATCGGCCCACAGTCTGTGTACCTAAAATCAATATCAGGATTAAAAATCGAATCGTAAAATTCAGTTTTTTAAAACTATCTGTCCACTGTTTCTCCACTGGGTAATATTTTTAACATAATGCAACAGTTCCTAGAAATGTTTTCCCACAAATGTCTGAAATGATACATTACAAACGCAGACTTGTCTCCCTTCTTTTTAAACACCTAGATATACTTGGTATTCTTGCCAAAGCTGCAGCCGCACTGTACAATCACCCTGACGCTATATTTCAGCGGTCCATTTGACCACCACTATCATTAGGTTCAGTATCTACGCGTTTCCCTTAGCTTACGAGCCGGTGGTCTTTGGATGCTCAATTGGCGCAGATAGCGCTCCAGTTGTGTTCAATTGGCTTCAGAACAGCTGCATCTGGTGACCAATACGTCATCGCGAGTTCGCTATAAATCTCCTCAAACCACTGTAGCACTTCTATACGCAGAGTTAACTTGATGAAAGATGCTTTCGCTGCTCGAGAAGACATCGATAAAGCAGAGAATGCTGGTGGTGAACAGTTTTGAACACGTAGTCCACAACTTTCATGGTGCCTCCGATTAGTAATTTTAGTCCGATGGAAACCAAGGTCAGTGACCCTCATAGCATAACACTGTCCCCACCGGCCTGCCTCCGTGGCACGGTGCGCGTTCAAGCAGCCGTTCCCGTGGATGAGGCGTATCCAGGCACGACCATTGACCTGGCGTAACAAGAAACGTGGTTCATTCGATCAAGAGCCACCCTTCAATTAGTCCCCGGCCTGTCTCTGTGATCCCTTGCCGACTGCAGTCGTACGAGGTGCATTCAAGTTCTAAGGCCTCCGATTTTTTTTCTAATTAACTACTCACCCGAAATCGATGAAACTGGCGTTACTTCTCGACGTAATCGCCCTGCAGACGTACACATTTTTCACAACGCTGACGCCATGATTCCATGGCAGCGGCGAAGGCTTCTTTAGGAGTCTCCTTTGACCACTGGAAAACTGCTGAGGCAATAGCAGCACGGCTGGTCAATGTGCGGCCACGGAGAGTGTCTTTCATTGTTGGAAAAAGCCAAAAGTCACTAGGAGCCAGGTCAGGTGATTAGGGAGCATGAGGAATCACTTCAAAGTTGTTATCACGAAGAAACTGTTGCGTAACGTTAGCTCGATGTGCGGGTGCGTTGTCTTGGTGAAACAGCACATGCGCAGCCCTTCCCGGACGTTTTTGTTGCAGTGCAGGAAGGAATTTGTTCTTCAAAACATTTTCGTAGGATGCACCTGTTACCGTAGTGCCCTTTGGAACGCAATGGGTAAGGATTACGCCCTCGCTGTCCCAGAACATCGACACCATCATTTTTTCACCACTGGCGGCTACCCGAAATTTTTTTGGTGGCGGTGAATCTGTGTGCTTCCATTGAGCTGACTGGCGCTTTGTTTCTGGATTGAAAAATGGCATCCACGTCTCATCCATTGTCACAACCGACGAAAAGAAAGTCCCATGCATGCTGTCGTTGAGCGGCAACATTGCTTGGCAACATGCCACACGGGCAGCCATGTGGTCGTCCGTCAGCATTCGTGGCACCGACCTGGACGACACTTTTCGCATTTTCAGGTCGTCATACAGGATTGTGTGCACAGAACCCACAGAAATGCCAACTCTGGAGCCGATCTGTTCAACAGTCATTCGACGATCACCCAAAATAATTCTCTCCACTTTCTCGATCATGTCGTCAGACCGGCTTGTGCGAGCCCGAGGTTCTTTTGGTTTGTTGTCACACGATGTTCTGCCTTCATTAAACTGTCGCACCTACGAACGCACTTTCGACACATCCATAACTCCATCACCACATGTCTCCTTCAACTGTCGATGAATTTCAATTGGTTTCACACCACGCAAATTCAGAAAACGAATGATTGCGCGCTGTTCAAGTAAGGAAAACGTCGCCATTTTAAGTATTTAAAACAGTTCTCATTCTCGCCGCTGGCGGTAAAATTCCATCTGCCGTACGGTGCTGCCATCTCTGGGACGTATTGACAATGAACGCGGCCTCATTTTAAAACAATGCACATGTTTCTATCTCTTTCCAGTCTGGAGAAAAAAAATCGGAAGCCTTAGAACTTGAATGCACTTCGTAATTGAAGATTCCGTTGGGCCAGCGTGGGAACATGAGGGAGTCACCTGCTGCAGATCCAGATATTGAACAGTGTGCTCTGAACGGTGTGATCAATAACACTTGGGCCTCCACCGGCACTGTGCTTTGTCGTCATCCCACCACAAGCCACAGCCCGTCCTGTTTTACAGAACATGCAGCCTCTGGCCAGATGGACCGCCGAAATATCGTGTCAACATGATTGCGCGATCCTACTGCAGGGCCAGTAAGCATATAGTCAATGCACAGGGAAGGTTTACGCAGCTACACCTCGGTGTACAGTGTCCACAGCTGATCGTGTACCTGTTGTGTGTTGCAGCGCCCGAGGTGCAGACGACGTCGTCGTGCAGCATCCTGAGCGACATGTTCTCGCTGGGCATGGTCATCTGCTCCATCTTCAACCAGGGCCGGCCGCTCATACAGGCCAACCACAGCGCGTCCACCTATCTCAAGCAGCTAGAAGTGGTGAGTACACCAGCTGCAGTAGGTGCCCACTGTCCGTAATTGTGTCATCTCACACAACACGTGTGCGCTGAGCAACGTAGCTGGAACCCAGTTCCGCCGCGAGGGTAGTGCCGGAAACACGCAACGATGTCGTGGGGAAAGTTCCAACAGAGATTGTAACGGCACCTATTAATTTTGTTATTCTTATTATTATTATTCATATATGGGCTAATAAGACGACGCGAGGTACAAGGTGGTGGTGGTTAGTGTTTAACGTCCCGTCGACAACGAGGTCATTAGAGACGGAGCGCAAGCTCGGGTTAGGGAAGGACTGGGAAGGAAATCGACCGTGCCCTTTCAAAGGAACCATCCCGGCATTTGCCTGAAACGATTTAGGGAAATCACGGAAAACCTAAATCAGGATGGCCGGAGACGGGATTGAACCGTCGTCCTCCCGAATGCGAGTCCAGAATGCTAACCACTGCGAGGTACAAGCAATCAATGTCGCGTTTGATGGTCGCGCTTCCTTGGTGTCCAAATTTGTTTCACCCTCTCAGAATGAAGTCTCTTTCTTTCATCAGACCACGGTGTTCCAGTCCGCTTTCTAATTTCCCTCTGACCAACTTTCCAATCAAATATCTTTTGTCTGAATGTTTTTCTATCTGCAACGTCTGCCTGAGCTATAATGGTTACTTTAAAATCCTACTTAATCACAGCAATCTATTTAATTGGCTCAGTTTTGGCCTTACTTCTGTTTTCGTAGATTTCTACTACTAGTTTTCTCAACCTAGTGGGTGCTGTTCTTTTAATGTGCCCATAAAATTTAAGTCTCCGTTTTCTCATGTCACCATGTATATTTGTGTATTCTTCTACCTCATTACTTCTCAGCCTATATATCAGTTTCTCCATCAGTGATTTTGGGGCCTAATGTTACCTAATTATCTTTCTCTCTTTTGAAGTCCTTCAGTATCCCTCTTTCTACTTAAAATTAAAGTTTCTGCTCCATAAAGCCATTCACGTTTGATTATAGTGCTATAATGCGTAAGTTTACTGAATGTAGAAAGTGATTTTTATCTTGAATATGTTGTGTTAATACACTCCTGGAAATTGAAATAAGAACACCGTGAATTCATTGTCCCAGGAAGGGGAAACTTTATTGACACATTCCTGGGGTCAGATACATCACATGATCACACTGACAGAACCACAGGCACATAGACACAGTCAACAGAGCATGCACAATATCGGCACTAGTACAGTGTATATCCACCTTTCGCAGCAATGCAGGCTGCTATTCTCCCATGGAGACGATCGTAGAGATGCTGGATGTAGTCCTGTGGAACGGCTTGCCATGCCATTTCCACCTGGCGCCTCAGTTGGACCAGCGTTCGTGCTGGACGTGCAGACCGCGTGAGACGACGCTTCATCCAGTCCCAAACATGCTCAATGGGGGACAGATCCGGAGATCTTGCTGGCCAGGGTAGTTGACTTACACTTTCTAGAGCACGTTGGGTGGCACGGGATACATGCGGACGTGCATTGTCCTGTTGGAACAGCAAGTTCCCTTGCCGGTCTAGGAATGGTAGAACGATGGGTTCGATGACGGTTTGGATGTACCGTGCACTATTCAGTGTCCCCTCGACGATCACCAGTGGTGTACGGCCAGTGTAGGAGATCGCTCCCCACACCATGATGCCGGGTGTTGGCCCTGTGTGCCTCGGTCGTATGGAGTCCTGATTGTGGCGCTCACCTGCACGGTGCCAAACACGCATACGACCATCATTGGCACCAAGGCAGAAGCGACTGTCATCGCTGAAGACGACACGTCTCCATTCGTCCCTCCATTCACGCCTGTCGCGACACCACTGGAGGCGGGCTGCACGATGTTGGGGCGTGAGCGGAAGACGGCCTAACGGTGTGCGGGACCGTAGCCCAGCTTCATGGAGACGGTTGCGAATGGTCCTCGCCGATACCCCAGGAGCAACAGTGTCCCTAATTTGCTGGGAAGTGGCGGTGCGGTCCCCTACGGCACTGCGTAGGATCCTACGGTCTTGGCGTGCATCCGTGCGTCGCTGCGGTCCGGTCCCAGGTCGACGGTCACGTGCACCTTCCGCCGACCACTGGCGACAACATCGATGTACTGTGGAGACCTCACGCCCCACGTGTTGAGCAATTCGGCGGTACGTCCACCCGGCCTCCCGCATGCCCACTATACGCCCTCGCTCAAAGTCCGTCAACTGCACATACGGTTCACGTCCACGCTGTCGCGGCATGCTACCAGTGTTAAAGACTGCGATGGAGCTCCGTATGCCACGGCAAACTGGCTGACACTGACGGCGGCGGTGCACAAATGCTGCGTAGCTAGCGCCATTCGACGGCCAACACCGCGGTTCCTGGTGTATCCGCTGTGCAGTGCGTGTGATCATTGCTTGTACAGCCCTCTCGCAGTGTCCGGAGCAAGTATGGTGGGTCTGACACACCGGTGTCAATGTGTTCTTTTTTCCATTTCCAGGAGTGTATGAACGTAGTTGCCATTTTTTGACAGCGAACTTCGTTTGCAGCTTTTTCCAGGCCGTTTTCTTGTTTGATTTCCCCCGCGTATTTAAATTGAGAAACCCTTTTTATTTTTCCATATTTCGTGTTCAAAAACTTTGGTGCTTGTTTGTTGCATGTAATACATTCAGTTTTTCCGAATGATATTTGTAGTCCTACTTTTCCTGCAACTTCTTTAAGAATTTCTATTTGTTTCTGAGCTGTGGTAATATCACTAGTTAAAATTTGCAGATCATCTGCAAAGACGAGGGAATCTACTCTAACATTAGTTCTACGTAATTTGATTGATTGATTTATAATTTGGCTCGATATTTGCTCTCGCCATACGTTTTCCAAAACACTGTTAAACACTAATGGGGAGAGTCCATCTCCTTGTCTAACACCGGTCTTTATATCACATCGTTCAGTAATTTCTGCCATTAACTTTAGTGCTAGTATCGGTTAAGGTTTCCTTAACCAGTGTCACACTTTTATTATCTATCCCTTGGTTTTATCCTTTTTTATTCTTGTTTTGGCGCCAAATGAGTTGGGATTATTATGCGAACTTTCAGTGCCGTTAGAACCGTGCATTCATTTTTATGCCACTTACTGGTGTCATTTTATGTTTAGAATTAATTTACATTAGTAATAAAATGACATATTTGTAATCTATCCCCACTTTATCTCAGTATCTGACTAGCTACCTAATGAAACAGTTACTGTGTCGCTAAATCGCGACGTATTCACAGTGCTAAAGCAAGCGAATTCTGAAGACACACCGACACATCGAATAATGGCTGTTAAATGTATATGTCATTTCCTATATCATCATTTCACTTAACATCATCACAGTCTTGCAGTAGTGTAGTGCATACAGGCAAAGATAGAAGCCAGTATTTACCATTAGACACTCCACGAGACAGGTTTATATTTTTGGAAATGCGATAGAAACCCTGCATTGAATTTGAATTTTGTCTTCTTTGATTGAACGTCAAGAAAGGAGAAACAATCCATTCGCTGCCAGTGTAGTTTGCAAGGCTGCATTGGAATTGATTACTTACTTAAGTAGGACATCAGAACAATGTATGGCTGAAGCCCCTTCTACTAAGTCTATAAGAAGTTTGCAACTTGCAGTGCACACTAAACTTCATATCTATGAAGCAGCAACGGTAATTTCGGATTTCTCTGTACCGTTGATGAAACAAATGCTTAATGAAACTCGTTCATATCAGTAGGATACAAATTATAGCTTGGATAATAGGGTAGATTGCAATTACTTTACCACATTGAATTTGATGGTGATATGTTATAGAATTCTAGAATAACGCTAATCACGCCATATTAGGAAAATAAAAAGAAATAAATGATAATTCTTTCTTTTTATGGTCGATGGTTGTGGTACTTATTACAGGAAACCGAGGTTAATCATCATTATCTTACGGTGACGTCAGCCAAATTGTGCTTTCCCTAAGGCTACTTATTGCCTCGCACGCAGTGCAGAATAGATACCGTATGTCTTTCCTGGAGCACACAACACTACGGACTGTCGGGTATTGAACATTTTGCGCACACGCCAACATGCAGCGCGCATCTACCTTACAGGGGTTTCCCCGCCTTGTTGCGTCAGGATACATACAAATATAAACATTAACATACTATTTGCCTAACCAGGGGAAATGATAATTTCCTTGCTGTAATTGCTACACATTTCTATTGATACGATTTACGTAGAAAAAGAAGCAAGAAACTTACAATGATGACATGGAATCGATTAATACAATAACCGCTATTAAACAAATAGATACTCAACAAAAAATATAAAGCTGTGTAAGACGTGTAGTGTAGTTACGTTTCAAGATGTTTTGCTGTTGTCTTGAACGCGTTAGGTCACATTCCTACGAGAACAGACAGAAATGATGTGGCTGACAATGAAATTTTGAAACTATATTGTTGTGACATTGCCTCCTACTAGGGTAAGTCAGTAACTTGATCTGCGGAATTGTTTTCATTTGGCACGTAAAACTAGTTCTGTTTTCTGTGATATGGTGAAACTGGCAATCTGGAATACAACGTCGCCCTGAAACACATTATCTGAACTGTTTATCGAAAACCGAGATCCAGCCAAAGATGGAGAATATTTATAATGTAGTCTGTTCCTACACTGGACTGTCGTGGTTAATGGTGTGTGAACAACCATATGGCACAGGCTGAAGCCTCACTGTTGTCTCAAACAAACAAAGTATATGAATTATTAATTACAGCCGATTCTCTGGCAAGTCCCAGTGAAAACGCATGTGACTATAATTAAGGTGCTGACAACAGATAACCCTTCCAAGTGCAACGGAGATTCACGAGTCTCAGAAAGAAATGATTAGTTAGTACAACAAGAAGAATAACTGGAATTAAGAGGCACAAAGATTATGAACTCTTTTAGACGATTCCTCGCAATGCACAGATTATATAATATGGAACAACTCTGAATATTACAGAAATTCAAAAACTCTAGCCTCTGAGCACAAAAGAGTTTTTCTGAGAGCATTTGATAAAGTTGATCTTGAGCGTATGCTGACTGCGCTGCTATATTGCCATCAGTCTGCTGTACGAGTGCTTACCGAAAAATTTTGAAAAATCAGATAATACGTAATAATACTAGTGGCGAAATATACAGATATTTGTGAGCGGCAGTGGAATTAAAAAGGGCATGCAATCATTGTGTGCCTGTCGCAAGCCGTGAGTTTGTATGTGCACGTGGATAAGGGGGGGGGGGGGGCAGGGAGACACAAAGCCATTCATTTTACAAAATATGCACACGACTCCATTTTCAGTAGCGAAATTGAAAGAGAGCACGAATGAGATACATCGCTTTCTACGATGCGCAAATATAACGACATGAAAGACTCGAACTGACTTTTACCGAATGAAAGGGAATTTCAGTACCTAGCATGATCATGGATGGCGTTAGCTTGATGAATATTCCGATCCACCTGAAACTAAAATCGATCCACACAGAAACTAAGCACCGTTTTCTATTGGAAAGACAAACACTGGCAAGAGAGTTACTGCGTCTAAACGCGACAAGAAAACAGACTCATCCTTCGTGAATGCAACCGATTATATTTGCAATGCGTTGCTTAATCAGTAACATGTAGTAATCCCAACAGTTTTGTGGCAGCGTGAGTGGAACAGCAACCTGCGACCACGTGGCTCAACAGAGCCAGTATCGTAAAAAAAAAGTGTGTAAATCTCACGAGCAACTGGGGCAACCTCCAGACTGGCCTCACGGCTCAGGCCGAGCCAAGCTCAGCCCTCAGATTGGCCATCGCTAAACAAAGAGAATCCCACAAGATACATCACACCTCCCGCCAGGTCACCATGTAGGACCGTGTGGAGACAGGACAGCGCCATGTTAATCTATCAACGAAACGAGTCAAAGTGAAACCAGAGGTGTTTCAGGGCATATCACAAGACAGAGTGAGAGAGTATGGTTCATTCTACTAGCAGAACTTGATTATGAAAAGTCTTGCGCAATATCATTCATTCTAACCACAACTACGTGTCCTGTCTACCGCCAGTTCATTTTTACCGCTGTTGTAATTACGAGTACGTCAGTCCGGTCCGTGATACGTGTTTTGGTTATCCCGTCCCTTCTAGTTTTTTCCAGTATTCTTCTTTCCACTGTTCAGTGAGAAAAACGCAGTAGTTAAGTGGTTTCAACATTTAAAGTCCACCTTTCACTGCTGTTAGTCAAAATGGCTAATACCTACTGTGTGTTAATTTTCCATTCTAGACACGTTATAGCATTAGGCAATTAACTATGGAAACACTGTTTACTTGCTTAAAAGTATTCCATCTGTTTTATACCATGTTTATTTACTTTGCTCCACAAGGAATCATAGACTCCAATCACCCTAAAAGCAAAAACCTGTAAGCCACTGTAGCAATTTTATTATTATTTTTAATTTTCTTTTCGATGTACTGAATACACATTATTTTTATCTTACTGTAACTGATCGTCAGGCTAGTGTACAATCATTCGTCTTTGTTCTACCATTAAGTTTACGTGAGATAAAGCAAATAGAACAATGTCTGAGTAATATTCCATCGTCATTTATTCCTTCTTTCCACCTCACAGTCTTGGAAAAACAGTTTTCCATGTAGAGCTTACCTTACGTTTATGTATATCGTCCACTGCATTAAATTCAGTACTGCAATTTATCCTTACAGTAAGAACTTGGGTTTGTTGTAAGGGTTCACCTTCGTGTCTTATGCGTGTTGGGTAATACTCAATACGCAGTTTTGTGTCCACTCACTGCTTTGTAATAGCGCAATACATGTAGGTGCAGGTACAGTTGATTTGCGGCTATATTGATATACGTATTTACTTACCAAAAATATTTTTTTACGTTTTGCTCGAGTACTTCCAGGCCTGTGTCCCACCACGCATACAATTTCTGCTCCGGATTATGTAATTTCTGGAGCTACTTTTAATTTCCTATAATACGCCGGTTTTTCGGGATGTTTTCCAAGTTCCTGTTTCGTCACAAATTCAGATGAACTGGCGTGCTCCTTCATTTTTTCATTTTATAGTATATTTACATTTGGCTATAAATCCATACTGTCAGTTTATTCGTTTGATGAATCAATGATGTTTCTATTTAAACGCCACACATTAATGTTGAACGTAAATAATTTTATTACATAATTATGTATTGTATTTAATTATAAGTTGACAAATTTTGCTGTTCCCGTTGTGACACATCTGTCATAGCCTATGTGCTTGACTTTAGTTCTATTCATGATATTCTACAATGGATTCCGAATTTTCCGGCTGCGTTTGGTTACAGTACAAGCCTGATCGTCAGGCTAGTGTACAATCATTCGTCTTTGTTCTACCATTAAGTTTACGTGAGATAAAGCAAATAGAACAATGTTTGAGTAATATTCGATCGTCACTTATTCAATCTTATTTTTCCCAGTCTAAGGATCTGGAAATGAGGAAAACCGTATACGATGGCACAGAAACGTACTTCTTTACTTTTTTGTTTACTTTTTTTTAGCACTGTGGGACCTAACTTCTGAGGTCATCAGTACCCAAGAACTTAGAACTACTTAAACCTAACTAACCTAAGGACATCACACACATCCATGCCCGAGGCAGGATCCGAACCTGTGACCGTAGCGGTCGTGCGGTTCCAGACTGTAACGCCTAGAACCGCTAGGCCGCTCCAAACGTACTTCGAATAGATGAAGAAACAATAGTAAAACGTGGCTTTTCGTTGAGACTCGATGGTAAACGATCTATTGGGAGACCGAGGTAACGTTGGCTAGGTAGCCTCCACATAGATAGTGGAAGGTAGACTGTGGTGACGTGTGAGGGTCCCTAGCTGACATGCAAATTAAGACCAGAGTAAAACTCTGATACATACCACATTCATGAGGGTGCACATCACTTAGACGCAAGGAAATATGCTGAATCAATTTGGTCGTCTTCAACCAGCTCAACTACACACAAATTTAATTAAGAGATCGATTATTCTTTCCCCTCAGAAATAATGATGAGTAGGAATGCAGGGAAATTGTGTGGTTCAACAGAGAAAATTCTAACCGGAAGTATTACAATGAGATTTATTGACAGAAAGACAAACATTAACATTAATTGTAATCGCAACTAATATGTCAGTGATCGAACGCTTTGCCACCCCCCTGGTAATGAAGGGAATGTGATGGTAAGTGAATCTGCTGTGAAGACAAAGCCTTGGGGGTGTGAAATCGACTGACAGATTCCCTTTCAGCCGGAGCAGCGCATGTTCCCACAAACAGCAAATTTCGGCATGCAGGCGACGGCTGCGATTCGTGGCCGGGTGCGCTGCGATTAGACTGACGGCGTCCGAGGTGGAGGGCTCCAAACTCTACCGTGAAACTCTGTTTGTCCTGGTGACCGCTTGCATTTATCGTGAATATTTCGCCCAGCACGAAGTCCCAAGCGGCTGGAAAAAAGCGCAAGTGACGCCAGTATATAAGAAGGGTAAAAGAACGGACCTACAAAATTACAGGCCAATATCCCTAACTACTCTTTGCTGCAGAATCCTTGAACATACTCTCAATTCGAATATAATAAACTTTCTTGATACTGAGAAGATTATATCCGCGAATCAGCATGGTGTTAGAAAGCATCGCTCGTGCGAAACTAAGCTTGCCCTTTTCCACATGATATACTGAGAACTACGGATGAAAGGCAAGAAGCAAATTCCATATTTCTACGGTGGGCTACAGTCTGCGGTTGTCTGCTGATGATGCCGTGGTGTGTCCAAGTTGAGTGACTGTAGGTATTACAAGACAACTTACACAAAATTTCCAATTGGTGTACCCAATGGCACCTAGCCAAAAAAAAAAAAAGTTCAAATGTGTGTGAAATATTATGAGACTTAACTGCTAAGGTCATCAGACCCTAAGCTTACACACTACTTAACCTAAATTATCCTAAGGACAAACACACACACACACATGCCCGAGGGAGGACTCGAACCTCTGCCGGGACCAGCCGTACAGTCCATGACTGCAGCGCCCGAGACCGCTGGGCGAATCTCACGCGGCGGCATCTAGCCCTAAATGTGGAAAATTGTAAGTTAATAAGGATGAATCAGAAGAACAAACCTTTAATGTTTGGATACAGTATAATTTCAAATTCTAAAGGTGGCAGGGGTAAAATACAGGGAACGAAGGGCTATTTATAATTTGTACAGAAACTAGATGGCAGTTATAAGAGTCGAGGAGCATGAAAGGGAAGCAGCGTTGGGAAGGGAGTGAGACAGGGTTGTAGCCCCTCCCCGATGTTACTCAATCTGTATATTGAACAAGCAGTAAAGGAAACAAAACAAAAATTCGGAGTAGGTATTAAAGTCCATGGAGAAGAAATAAAAACGTCGAGGTTCGCCGATGACATTGTAATTCTGTCAGAGACTGCAAAGGACTTGGAAGAGCAGTTGAACGGAATGGACAGTGTCTTGAAAGGAAGATGTAAGATGAACATCAACAAAAGCAAAACGAGGATAATGGAATGTAGTCGAATTAAGTCGGGTGATGCTGAGGGAATTAGATTAGGAAATGAGACACTTAAAGTAGTAAAAGAGTTTTGCTATTTGGGGAGCAAAATAACTGATGATGGTCGAAGTAGAGAGGATATAAAATGTAGACTGGCAATGGCAAGGAAAGCGTTTCTGAAGAAGAGAAATTTGTTAACATCGAGTATAGATTTAAGTGTCAGGAAGTCGTTTCTGAAAGTATTTGTATGGAGTGTAGCCATGTATGGAAGTGAAACATGGACGATAAATAGTTTAGACAAGAAGAGAATAGAAGCTTTCGAAATGTGGTGCTACAGAAGAATGCTGAAGATTAGGTGGGTAGATCACATAAATAATGAGGAGGTATTGAATAGAATTGGGGAGGAGTTTGTGGCACAACTTGACAAAAAGATGGGAACGGTTGGTAGGACATGTTCTGAGGCATCAAGTGATCACAAATTTAGCGTTGGAGGGCAGCGTGGAGGGTAAAAATCGTAGATGGAGACCAAGAGATGAATACACTAAGCAGATTCAGAAGGATGTAGGTTGCAGTAAGTACTGGGAGATGAAGATGCTTGCACAGGATAGAGTAGCATGGAGAGCTGCATCAAACCAGTCTCAGGACTGAAGACAACAACAACAACAACAACATCACTACTGTCCTACTTGACACAATCAAGTCGTTCAAACATCTGGGCGTAACGTTGCAAAGCGATACGAGATGGAAGGCAAGTCATCTATCTTGGTTTATCGGGAGAATTTTAGAAAAGGGTGGTTCACGTGTAATCGCATATAGGACGCTGGTGCGACCTATTCTTGAATAGCGTTCGACTGTTTGGGATCCGTATCAGGTCGGATTGAAGGAAGACATCGAAGCAGTTCAGAGGCGGGCTGCTAGATTTGTTACCGATAGGTTCGAACAACACGTAAATGTTACAGGGATTCTTCGGGAACTCAAATGGGAATCCCTGGAGGGCAGGCGGCGTTCTTTTCGAGAAACACTACTGAGAATATTTAGTGAACCGGCATTTGCCGCCAGCGTACATCGCGCGTAAGCACCACGAAAGATAAGATACGGGAAATTAGGGCTCATACGGAACAATGTAGACAGTCGTTTTCCCCTCGCTCTATTTCCGAGTAGAACAGGAAAGGAGGTGACAAGTAGTTGTGCTGGGTACCCTACGCCACGCACCGTACGGTGGCTTGCGGAGTATCTATGCAGATTATAGACGTAGATGTAGACCGGACTGATAAGACTCTAAACAGCTACTCTCCGACAGGGTAACGAAGAGTAAGCAATATCCGACTACGACGATCACGACGGCTCTGTGTTCTGTTTTCTTAGCCACGGCCCGCCAGACCTTCTGCTGCGTTCCGCTAGTAACCAGGCAATCGTGGGCCAGCAACTATTTTTCCACCAATCGTCGCTATCAAACAAAATGGCAGATCTGCCACTACAAATCTTCGTCTCCGTAGCAGCCAATTACAGCACTTCCCGCTAATTTCCACGGCGGCCGTAAGCATAACTTGGCGTAAGAGTTAACCTTCCATCACAGACTCCGCGAGATGTCTGCGCGGGAAGCTCTTGAGCGCGGGACTTCAACGGGCTATGCTAAGTACATTGGTGTCCAAAACTAAAGAAAGAAACCAGTATTTCCCCGTCCTGTGTCTAATTGACGATATAATCATAAAAACTGTAAACAGATGACCGTACGATAGTGTCCTGCACTGCAGACGGCATTCTGGTCAACGGATAACCACACCAACGATGACGTCAGGGCACCTATCAAACGGCGTGGTGTTTGCCGGGTAGTCCCACATCCACCATCCGTGTGCACACAGTCACAGACGGTGCAGTATGGCACAGAGAAGACGCCTACCAGGCTCTCTGCAGTGGAGGGCCATGGGAAGAATGGAAGCAGCACAGTCTCAAACTAAGAAGGCCCGATGGCTTAGTGTGAACCGTTCTGTTGTTTCTAGGATGATGTGGCAGTTTACAGAGACCGAAACTGTAACCCGGAGACCAGGACGGGGCCGACCAGGTGTGACATCAGAGTGGACCGTTTAAGGGCCCGACGATACCGCCTTACTAGTGTACTGTAATTGGCAACTGACGCCGCAACATCCCCCGGACGTGTTGTATAGAAGGGCGTACAGAAGTCTTCGGGAGAGTGGCCTTTATTGTCGAAGGCTTGATGTATGTGTACCTGTGATGCGTCTTCACAGAAGGGAACGTCTAGAGTGTAGTCGTCAAGATGCCACCTGGGCGATTGAACAGTGGGCCAATTTCTTCCCGCAGATAATAAACGATTTGGTCTGGACAGCGATTGTAGACGGATTCGCATCTGGAGGGAAAATGGAAAATGATTTCGGGACTCAGCCAATGATATCGAAGTTGATCTCTCATGGCGTGGGTAGCGAGTATGTTGACCACTCTAATATCTCCATATTCAAAAAAAGTCTTAATCGCATTTATTATTATTATACCGACAACCGGTTTCAACCCGACGTAGGGGTCATCTTCTGGGCGTTTACACCACTGGTCGACTGCTGGTGATGTCACTGCTGTATACATAACGGCAGGAAACTATGCTAGCAGTCAACCAGTGGTGTAAACGCCCAGAAGGTGATCCCTACGTCGGGTTAAAACCGGTTGGCGGTATAATAATAATAAATGCGATTAAGACTGTTTTTGAATAATTGATTAATCATACTAATCGCTGCTTCATCTCCACAACCATGTGGTCAAAAAGAACTCTAATATCTCTTTATGTAGTTGTACGGGTGAATCAGCAATATTTAATTGCTGTCTAGTATCGTGACGAGATCTTGGGAACCCATGTGCGGCTGTGGTGAGGGGCTTTGGGGCCAGGCTTCGTATTACTGGACGATAATGCTCGACCTTGTGGCTGATGTTTCTTGGACGCGGCAGATATGCGCACGCACCTCTGGGATGCACTATGGAACGGGTTGCATCATGTTAGCATCCACAAACCACTCTCCAAGACTTTCGAGCAGCTCTGCAGGAAGAATGGGCGTTGTTGCCTCAACATGAGAGTGGTGACATCGTTCACAGCATGCTCCGTCGTTTGTCAGGTCTGTACTGCTGCCACAGGTAGTCACCCCCCACACGGGAGGCATCAACCTGTTGTCGGAATGTAGGTGCAACTCCGTTATGTTGGGGAAAAAAATGAACAATATTTGTGTCTAACATTATGCATGTTGCAGTTGTTTACGTTCTGTATTCTTTACATCTACATCTACATACATACTCCACAATCCACCATACGGTGCGTGGCGGAGAGTACCTCGTACCACAATTAGCATCTTCTCTCTCTATTCCACTCCCAAACAGAACGAGGGAAAAATGACTGCCTATGTGCCTCTGTACGAGCCCTAATTTCTCTTGTCTTATCTTTGTGGTCTTTCCGCGAAATATAAGTTGGCGGCAGTAAAATTGTACTGCAGTCAGCCTCAAATGCTGGTTCTCTGAATTTCCTCAGTAGCGATTCACGAAAAGAACGCCTCCTTTCCTCCAGAGATTCCAACCCGAGATTCTGAAGCATTTCCGTAACACTCGCGTGATGATCAAACCTACCAGTAACAAATCTAGCAGCCCGCCTCTGAATTGCTTTTATGTCCTCCCTCAATCCGACCTGATAGGGATCCCAAACGCTCGAGCAGTACTCAAGAATAGGTGGTATTAGTGTCTCCTTTACAGATGAACCACATCTTCCCAAAATTCTACCAATGAACCGAAGACGACTATCGGCCTTCCCCACAACTGCCATTACATGCTTGTCCCAATTCACATCGCTCTGCAATGTTACGCCCAAATATTTAATCGACGTGACTGTGTCAAGCGCTACACTACTAATGGAGTATTCAAAAATTACGGGATTCTTTTTCCTATTCATCTGCATTAATTTACATTTAACTATATTTAGAGTTAGCTGTCATTCTTTACACCAATCATAAATCCTCTCCAAGTCATCTTGTATCCTCCTACAGTCACTCAACGACGACACCTTCCCGTACACCACAGCATCATCAGCAAACAGCTGCACATTGCTATGCACCCTATCCAAAAGATCATTTATGTAGATAGAAAACAACAGCGGACCTACCATACTTCCATGGGGCACTCCAGATGATACCCTCACCTCCGATAAACACTCACCATCGAGGACAACGTACTGGGTTCTATTAGTTAAGAAGTCTTCGAGCCACTCACATATTTGGTAACCAATCCCATATGCTCGTACCTTAGTTAGGAGTCTGCAGTGGGGCACCGAGTCAAATGCTTTCCGGAAGTCAAGGAATATGGCATCCGTCTGATACCCTTCATCCATGGTTCGCAGGATGTCATGTGAAAAAAGAGCGAGTTGCGTATAGCAGGAGCGATGCTTTCTAAAGCCGTGTTGATGCATGGACAGCAACTTCTCTGTCTCAAGGAAATTCATTATATTCGAACTGAGAATATGTTCGAGAATCCTGCAAGAAACCGATGTTATGGATATTGGTCTGTAATTTTGAGGATCCGTCCTTCTACCCTTCTTATATACAGCCGTCATCTGCGCTTTTTTCCAGTCGCTCGGGACTTTACGTTGCGCGAGAAATTCGCGATAAATGCAAGCTAAGTAAGGAGCCAATGCAGTAGAGTACTCTCAGTAAAACCGAATTGGAATCCCATCATGACCCGGTGATTTATTTATTTTCAACCCATTCAGCTGCTTCACAAACCCAGGGATGTCTATCACTATGTCCTCCATACGGGAATCTGTACGAGACTCAAACGGCGGTATGTTTGTACGATACTCCTGCGTGAAAGATTTCTGAAATGCTAAATTTAAAATTTCAGCTTTCGTTTTGCTGTCTTCCGTTGCCAGACCAGACTGATCAGTGAGTGACTGGATGAATGCCTTCGACCCGCTTACCGATTTTACGTAAGACCAGAATTTCCTTGGGTTTTCAGCAAGATCTTTTGCTAAGGTATGACGGTGGTAGTGGTTGTATGCTTCGCACATCGCTCTTTTTACAGCAGCACGAATCTCTACTAACTTTTGCCTGTCCTCATTCTCCCGTCTCTACTTTACTACCTCCTGATTACACTTTTTTATCCCAAAATAAAAGCAATCTACAAAATTTCCGCTTGTTGCTTTAATTTTGGAGATGTTAACTGAGTGGCGCACCCTGTCTCGATATGGACACCCGCTTCAGCGAAGCCCCAGCAGACAGGTCCACAGGCCGTAATGTCTGCCCTCCGTCCTCTGTCTCAAAACGCGCCGCTTTGGACAACAGCTTTCGGTCCCGTAAAACGGTGTCCAGGCCGTCCGCTAGCCGCCGATTGCTGGCGTCAGAAGGTGAGCCGCTGGAGACGTTTTGGGCTCCTATCCTGTTGCCAGCAGCCTCGCCCGCACCTAGTCTGTTCAACTGCGGATTGGCTCTGGAATCCGTCAGCTCAAAACTGGGAGCTGACACATCTACAGCGGTCGCAAGGTTTATTTCCCTTACATGTTGGTAGAGAAGATCCGAGCACTGATTTGCATAACGAAGTATTTCCATCGCGTATTAAAGGCTGCTTGCATTCATGCAGACTCAAACATAATAACGGAAGATGGGCTGACGTGATGGGTCTACTACCATGTGTGAGAGAGACAGAACGCCTCCCGTCTTACAATAGCGCACCTCCGCACTTCCCAAGCGCATTTTCACGTCACGTGGAGACAGAAACCCAAAAGAGGGGACCCGCTATATTGCAGAACAAACGCTGAAGAAGAAGAAGAAGAAACACCCGAACACTTCAAATTTGGTTCCCGAGAACAGTTTTTGTCATTTACACTTTCTTACACTCACACGTACACTTCCACTCCGGTTTAGTTCTAAATTTCTCACACTGTAATATCTATCCAACATGATGATGATGAGGTCCCATACTCCGAGGAGCAAGGTCCTGGCGCAGGTGGTTTGCTATTGCCTTCCTTCGACCGTAATAGCGATGAATGGTGAAGAAGAAGATGATGATGATGATGATGATGATGATAACGACACGACAGCACCCAGTCATCTCGAGGCAGGGAAAATCCCTGACCCTGCAGGGAATCGAACCCAGGATCCCGTGCGCGGGAAGTGAGAACGCTACTGCAAAACCACGAGCTGCGGACCTATCCAACGTACGTATCTATTTTGTTTTCTTCACAATATTATTTTCATTTCCTTCTTTTGCCAAACAAATTGATAATGAAGCATCAAAAAGCAAATAATACCCACAGAAATACTGAACTAAAAGATATGAAAAATATCAACATCAAATTATCTGAAAATAAAGCACTCATAGTAAAGGCTGATAAAGGAAGCTCTATTGTCATGTTACACGAAAAGGAACAGCAACAACGTGCGGCTGGTCCCGGCAGAGGTTCGAGTCCTCCTTCGGGTATGTGTGTGTGTGTGTGTGTGTGTGTGTGTGTGTGTGTGTGTGTGTGTGTGTGCGTGTTTGTCCTTAGGATAATTTAGGTTAAGTAGTGTGTAAGCTTTGGGACTGATGACCTTAGCAGTTAAGTCTCATAATATTTCACACACATTTGAACATTTTTTTTGAACAGCAACAACATTACTGAAATGAAGTGTCATCCCACAATGTAATTTCAAACTAAACCCCATAAGCTTCTAAACAAATAACTTTTTTGTAACACACGTGAAATTTGCAGCTGTATAGCAATGAACCCCTCAGCACCAAAATTATGTACACAGCCAAAGATACATGAAGAAAGTTGTTATATTCAACTGATAGTTAACTGGAGAAACTGTCCTACATATTTTACAAGCTGTGAGCTGAAAGACCTCTTTGCCAAATATTATATCTTTGAAAACAACTACACCATTCACAACACACATGAACTCACAGTCTCTATTGTAGACATCCACAGCGCACTCTCAACTAAATTTGCATCACTGGACATAGTCAGTGTTTACACAAACATCCTTGCTAAAGAGTCTATTAACATTATGAGAAAAAATCTGCTTACTTATAAGAAAATTAGTACTAAAGAGTTTTCTGAATTCATGGAAATGCTCACAGTCATCCTGGAGCACAATTATTTGAGCTTCAACAACAAGTTTTACCAAAAAGATGATGATTTGGCAATGGGGAGTAGCTTAGCTGGGATATTAGCTGACATTTGTATCAACCACATAGAACAAAAATACTTCCAAACTAATCAGCAAATCACCAACAAAATAATATACTACAGAAGATATGTTGATGACACAATCCTGCTTTTTGATGGTACAAACAGTGACACTGATCGACTCGCAACAGACCTCAGCAAAATACATAAAATATTAAAATCACAGTTGTGCATAATTTTTTTATCTTAAAAACTGTCCTAATAACCATAAACATCACATAAGCATCTACTGGAAACCCACCACCACAGACGTCAGCATTGATAACTTCTCATTTCACCCCATTAACACCAAACGACATATTTCACAGCCATGGTACACCAAATGTAAAAAGTACCTTTGAGTCACACAGATCCACAAAATGAAATCACTTTAATTAAAACAGTTGCTCGTAATAATGGCTATGATCCTATAATAATAGACAAATTCCACAACAAAATAAACACAAGAGCCACAGCTCCACAGAACAGCAGGTCACACTGCGTTCAGTTCAAAACAAACTACCCTCGTGCATAAGCCAAATCTAAATATACAGTTATCCCCCGCGTAGGCCCAATACCATACCAAACTGCAAAACTTACTTAAAAAGAAGAATATAAATATGAGCTTCTCTACAAGTAGTAAATTAAAGTAGAAAGTGATCCGTGATATAAATCTTTCCAAGGCCCCCTACAGTAAGTCAGGAGTATACAAGCTCCAATGTCATTCACGCCCAAAACTGTACACTGATCAGACATGGAGAAGATTAGGTGCAAAGAACACCTGTGTGACTCAAGTCATGGAAACTTGAACAAATCTACATTTGCATCCCACATTGCAGAAGAAAACCATACAGTAACAAACATTGAAAGCAACACGAAAATATGACATTTAGCAGAAAAGGAACCATATGAACATGTTAGAGGAAATAGAAATACGTACACACAAGCACTTCCTGTGATAATATCCTTAATGAGCAGAATGAATTGGCTAACACTCCTTTCCTGAAAAACTGCCAAACAATGCTTTACGTGTTTCCTATAAATAATATTTGTACACCTATCCGCAGAGCAAGTAACTAATCTAAAATATTGTTTGCATCTACAATAATCAACATTGTTAGCTCATGAAGATTTCAAACACTTCTTGCCAATATCTGCATCTCTATCAGTATATAAAATAGGTCTGTAGCGCTATAGCTCACAAAATCTCAATTTATCGTTTCTGTCTGCATTTAGTGCCTTAGAATAAATGTAAGACACTTTTTCAATCCAACATAACAGTAATTTACGCTTTCTTTTCCAAAAAGTTCCATATCTTTGTATGACTGCACTGCAGCATCTTTGAAATTGTGTATTTGTAAGCTGTTTATATGCAAAATGTGGATTTCTTGTAAGTCAGAACATGTGGTGCACATTGAGAATTCGTTTTGTGACCGAACAAAAGTGGTTTACAATGAAGTCCAACGTTTGTGAATGTGAAAATACAGGCGTCCTTCAGAATGTATTTAACTGCAAGAAAACTGAAAATACAAATGCTCCAGATGGGCGTTTCATGGAAGTTGCATTTCAACACAAATACGTAGCACCACAACTACGGTTACACGTTTTCGATTGAAAATTATTGTTTATCCTAGGGCAACTCACAGAAAATCAATGTATAATTTGTTTTGATGAAAGCATGAAAAAACCGTCTGATGACGAACTGTGAAAAATTCGAAAGCAATAACGGTACTTTTTGAATAAAGTAATCGAAGTCCAGTTTGTGGCTGGTTGCTGTATACCATCAACAGTTTGTATGATATAAGAGCCGAGAACTCCAATCATATCTTTATTTGACAAAATTGCGATGTTGTCTCACATGGTATAAAAGACATTTCTGAATGGTTTTGTTAAATAGCCGGCCGGAGTGGCCGTGCGGTTCTAGGCGCTACAGTCTGGAACCGCGCGTCCCTACGGTCGCAGGTTCGAATCCTGCCTCGGGCATGGAGTGTGTGATGTCCTTAGGTTAGTTAGGTTTAATTAGTTCTAAGTTCTAGGCGACTGATGACCTCAGAAGTTAAGTCGCATAGAGCTCAGAGCCATTTGAACCAATTCTTTTGTTAAATTTGGTGTAATCTATCATGTTCCCATTTAGTGTCGCTTGAAACACATGCCAAACCTTTCCCATACTTGCAAGGGCGAAAGAAGAACCATGACAACTGGCAGGGCTGCTGGCAGTTTCCAAGTAGAAAGCGCAATATGCTGCTGGCGGTCTCCAGAACTAAAACTCCGCTGAGACGTTGCCACAGAGAGGTATACATAGTGGAGATACGTGAATGGTTGTGGAGGACGTGCGGAACAGCTGCAGCTAGGGTTTCAAGTTTCCATCAACCGGATGTGTCCCGCTTTTTTCGCTCGTTTCCGTCTAAATATACACAAGTCCGGCCTCTGTGGGTTTTGTTAGGCTTCTTAACGACGATGTAGAGAACGCACAACAACGGCCTGTTCCAAGCTAATAATGTATGCGCGAGGAGTGATCATAACGAGGAATATGTAAACAAGCTGTAAGTATACAGGGTGTCTCAGAAGTGATGGTCATAATTCACACATCGAAAGTGCAAGCCAAAAGTAGATAGAAAGCTCTAATAAACATGGGTCTGCAAATCAGCCGTTGCCGAGGTATCGCATTAATTCGAGTTTGGAACCAACTGTAAAAGTCCCTGGATACCGCGGTATTTACGTTGGTATCTCCAGGTTTAGTATCGACTATCTGTTTGTTTGCAGCTACTTCCCTTTCCCGCTCAGTGCACTGTCTCGTACCGGCCTCACAATCAGTTAACGAACGTGAAGGCACCGTGGACAGAGGCTACACCAGTGAAGAGTACGCTGACATGCACTTCATGTACTGCAAAGCGAATGGCAGTGCCCTTGAAGCTGCACGATTATACGGAAAAGCTTTCACTCTCCACAGGCAGCCCGACAGGCGTACATTTAGCAGGTTACGTTAGCGTCTTAGATAAACCGTGCGTTTCGCACAACATGTACGAGAAGTTCGACCCAGACGCATAATACCCGACGTTGAGGAAAGGGTGTTACGCTTTGTACACTAATGTCCGAGTACTTCAACAAAGACGATTGCTACCCAAGAGGGTCTCCTAATCACTGTAGTGTGTGGCGGATTTTACGTCGGCAAGTACTCTATCCATATCATCTACAGCGAGTGCAAACCGTCAACAATGCCGGCCGGTGTGACCGAGCGTTTCTAGGCGCTTCAGTCTAGAACCGCGCGACCGCTACGGTCGCAGGTTCGAATCCTGCCTCGGGCATGGATGTGTGTGATGTCTTTAGGTTAGTTACGTTTAAGTAGTTCTATGTTCTAGGGGACTGATGACCTCAGATGTTAAGTCCCATAGTGCTCCTCAACAATGCAGACTTTCCTCCTAGAGAGAATTTCCGCCAAAGGGTGCAACAACAGTGTAGCGTGAATCCCCCGTTTGTAAACAGTATTCTGTTCACGGACGAGGCTGGATTTACCAGTGACGGTATTTTTAACTACCATAAATGCCACATTTGGCCCAATGTCAATCCTCATGCAACACACGTATCACGACATCACCAACGTTATTCGTCGAACGTCTGGGCAGGACGGCTCGGATACCCATAACTACAAAGACTAACCGGACAGCAGTACATGCGGTTTCTGCGTACTGTACTTCCAGATGTACATGAAGACGTCACACTAAACCATGTAACCTTCCCAGAGAAATTTGAAAGACAATAATAATCGTGCTATGTGTAACCTCCCCTCAAAAAACAAAATTTAATGACAATGAATGTGAGAACTAGCAATCTGACCCAAATGTGAGCTCCCCACAAAAATAATGAAAGACATACAAAATGTTGCAAAGTCAGTTCCCCACAAAATGTAAGATAATTCAATGATAATGAAATCTCAGTGACAATGAAAACGCAAATAGACCGAAATGTCGATCTTTTGGCCCTGTGCAATAATCCGAATTCTTACCTCAGTAAAACTGCATGTCTAAATTCTGCTCTTATTCTTCGCCATAGCTTGGAAGAAATGCATCGCACATATTCTTTGAATTTAACTGAAATTTTTGTTTAAGGGAATGCAACGGAAATATTTTTTCAATTAAATAGCTCTTTGTTAAAAATGCTTTAAAAACAAAATTATTATTCGGGCACTTCTTGAAAATTAATTACAATAAATATACATTACATTATCTGATGTGCGCAATGCAGCTTCATTACCTTGTTTAACAATATACCTCATTCAGCATCTTGACCAGAGACCCATGTCGACGCCCGCGGACTGCGTCCCACTCGCGACTCTACCCGCAACTGTACTAGACTACTACTGCCGACAGACTGCTTGCAACTGCTCTCTCGCAACTCGCACGCGCTACTACTCTCTGGTCAGAGATTGTCATGGCTCGCCATCGCTGCATACGTGTTTCAACCAACGGCTGAACATGTGGTTCATGCACAACGGTGCTCTAGCACATTTTCATTTACCAGTGCGCCTGCTTCTAACTCGGACGTTTGCTCAACATTGGAGAGATAGAGGAGGGCGTGCGCCATGGCCTCCAAGGTCTCCGAATTTAAATCCCATGGATTTTTGTGTGTGGTCAAAAGCCTTGTCTATGTTGCCAAGATCAACTGTATTGGGGAATTAGGCTTGCGGAGTGAAGCAGCCTTCCAGCATTTACAAAATTTCCCTGGACTGCCTGAGAGGATTCGCAACTCATTTCAGAGGCGAGTTCAGTGCTGCATTCAGACGTATGAACAGCTTTTCGAAGACCTACTTTAGCGTTTAGAGATGCCATATGTTTCTAGATACTGATGAAGCGCCACATACAATATGCTGTATCTCGACAGCAGCTGATTTGTGGACCCATGTTTATTGGAGCTTTTTAGCTGGCCTGTACTTTCCATGAGTGAATTATTGGCCATCACTTCTGAATAACCCTGTATATAGATACACCGACCAGCGCTCTTCTTATGTCTGTGACCTCTGCTATTTTTCATAGGCTAAAGGGCGTCACACACAAGGTCGAAACGCGCAGTGAGCGAGTCAAAGTGGGATGAATCGTGGCCATCAGCCAATGCCAAACCGCCCCACGCTTGTGCCTCGATATTAACCGTGTTGAGACGCTAAACTGCATAATAGAGAATTTTGTTCTGAAATACTGAAATTGGCAGAATATTACTCTGAATCCGGGACCATAATGCTTACATTAAAATGATGTTCTCTTTCATAAACAAACGCTCAGTGGACCAAGGAATGCAAAAATTGCAAACCAAGACAATAGCAGAGGGGATGTGTAACAAAATTATCCTGGGAAGGGCTTCAAGAAATGATTAAAAAAAAGCGTTCTGAATAAAGTGAGAAATATTATTACTTAACTATAGACAGTTATTTCTTTATAAATCTGACTGAACTGACGTTCCTTATTAAATATCTTTTCGTTTTCGAGGACTGAACACTTAATTGCCATGGTAATCGGCAAATTATAACAGTGTTTACTGATTTTTTTGTTTGAGCAAGCAAGAAACTAATTGTAACTGATTATTAAGAGACAAATGGAAATACCCAACTGACTATTTCTATGTAAAATAGATAGTACGGCTTTTAGGGCAAAATGTAGCGCTAAATAGAGGGTGATTTTTTCCACCGTGTACAAACTCTAGGGATTGATGGATGAAAGGATATGGAACAGCCGCGCGGGATTAGCCGAGCGGAAGCCGGCACGGTAGCTCAGCGTGTTCGGTCAGAGGGTTTAACTGCCCTCTGTAATAAAAAAAACTGAGTTAATGGATTAACAACGAACTTAAACGGATGTCTTACGACGTCCGTCCCGGGCAGATGGAAAAAAAAGCGGTCTAAGGCGCTGCAGTCATGGGCTGTGCGGCTGGTCCCGGCGGAGGTTCGAATGCTCACACGGGCATGGGTGTGTGTTTTTGTCCTTAGAATAATTTAGGTTAAGTAGTGTGTAAGCTTAGGGACTGATGACCGTAGCAGTCAAGTCCCATAATATTTCACACACATTTGAACATTTTTTGGATATGGAACAAAAAAGGTCTAATGAACTTATGTCCATAAATGCGTGGATTCCATACTAGAGACAATTTATTCAATCAGACGGCGGTTTAATACGCGCTGTGCCATGCAGCCACATTTACAGTATGTGACGAAAATGGTTCGCATGTGCCTCAACGCGTGCGTGTACGCGCCGAAGCATGTTCTGTCTCACACGTTCAAATCGGCCAGGCAACAACCGAACAGTGTCTAAGGCAACATGCATACGTTGCTCCAGTGTCTGTGTATCTGGAAATTTGGAATGGGCTCTGTATACACGATACTTTTGAAATGCTCCCATAACCATAAAACGGCACGGGTTGAGATCCTTCGTCCGATCCATCGAGCAGGCAAGACGCGATTTGGATGCGTCCGGACGTTAACGGCGAAGTGGGCTGCAGCACCATCATGTAGCAGCCACATAACCTTCGAATCATCAATGGCACAGGGGAGGCAAAGTCACCCGCAGGAAACGCCGATAGTTCCGGCCTGTTAGGCGACGAGGAAGAAAGACTCGTCCCAAAATATGGTTACCAATTATCCCGGCCCACACATTCCGGCTGCACCGATGCTGACAATTCGCTGTCACCATGCCATGGGGGTTCTGGATACTGTCCCACTGATGACTGTTATAAAAGTTGAAGATATCACTCCGCGTAAATGTGGTCTCATATGTGAGTAGGATGGATGAAACAAATCCCGGAATCGCGGTTGCCTGGTGAAGAAACCAGTGACAAAACTGCTCCCTATGTGGAAAGTCTGTCGCTAGTAAGCCCTGCAAGCGCCGTAAGTAACCGTGTAGTAACAGTTCTCACGGACAATGTTCCACAAGACCGTCTGGCTTACCCTGTACTGACGGACCAACTGCCAGGTACTGACACGGCAGTCGCCTTCCACAGTGTTAATCACATCTTCCTCCAAGTCTGGTGTCCGAACATCTCGGGTACATCCTTCGTAATTTCCTCCTTTCTTAAACGACCCTGTCTCAGACAAACGGCGAAACACTGTTGCAAACATTGAATGCTGCGATTGTTGTCGGCGGGGATAGGTCTTCTGATACAGCCTTGCTGCTCGCTGCCTGTTGCCATTTGCCTTTCCGTAAGTAAACGCCATGTCGGCAAGCTCTCGATTCGAATACGGAACTATTGTGTACAACGTTGTATCACATACACTACAAAGTGAGTCAACAGGAGAAGTGAATCGGATGCAACATTACCAATAACTATGGCAGTAGAGTGGCTAGGGCATGACGTATGAGGAACAGTACCACTCTCTAGAAGGAAGTGACGCATACTGTAACTATGGCTGCATGGTACAGCGTGTATTAAACCGACGTCTCATTGAATAAATTGTCTCCAGCATAGAAGTCATACATTTCTGGACATAAGTTCATTAGACCTTTTTTGTTCCATATCCTCTCATCGATCAACCCCTCGAGTTTGTGCAAGGTGGAAAAAAATCAGCCTGTATAATACTGAGTCCGGCTTTTCTGTTTTTGGACCAACTTTTTAGGGTCTCAATTAATCTCCCTGTTAAGTAAATACTTCATTAGTATTTCTTTAAGCTCAACAGTCTTTCAACTGCTTTTGATACTGTGCTCCATCGTAAGTTTATCTCTATAATTTTCCTTTGTTAAGACAGTAAAATTGTTTATTAACTTAAACTGAAATTTCCCGGGGAATTAAAACTGTGTGTTGGATCGGAACTAGAATTTGTAATCCTTCAAATCCCCTGCAATACAGCTTGATTGACTAACTTCAGTGTAATGATCAAAAACGGCACAATGTAACGATTTTTTAATAACAATTATTTCTCATCACAACCTTCCCTGCAACAACTTTACGGGCTTTATATACTGCCTCTGACCACCCTAGATATTTTAGAAGCTCAGCTTACGCCGCTTCACATGGAGTAAATAACTGGCTCATAAGTAACATACACTGCATATGAACGCCACAGGATGCGTACGTTCCGCCGCCTCCCAGGGGCGTAATCAATTATAAAAGATGCCTGCCGTCGCTAGGAAGCGTCAACGAATATTTTGTCTCTAACAAAAGTTGTACCACATTACGTGATCCATTACCTCCAGATGGTCGTAGCATTGAATTTGAAACACCCAGCGTACACGAATAATCGGTGATAACTCGTTTAAACTGCAAAATGTAGCACAGCTACGAAAGCATGTTTGGTCATCATAGTTTTAGACAGGGTTCAGTTTACAAGATTCAGTGAGGGACTGTGGGTTTCTAAGCGAATTTTTAACCTTGTTTATGTTACCACATAAGCATAGGTCTTTTCAAATAGTAAAATATCATCTTCTTATTTACACAAAAAATCAAAAAGCCTTAATACGTTATACCTGTTTCTAATATACTATATATAAATTTCAAAACTACACGCATGACACAGTGAAACGTCCGGGAGAAGAGAAAGAAACGAAATGAATTATCACGGGTTGGAAGCGTATGCGAATTTACTTCAGTGTAGGACTGCTGATATTTTTAGAAATATCTGGAATCAGATATATCGACATTTAAAAAAAAATAAACTTAGCAGCACTCTACACATCGAGAAAGTACCGGTATATCGATATACCAACGAAAGAAATATCGACGTACATGCATATAAAAATATTGTGTGCACGTTGTAAATATACTACGTTTTAGAGCTGCATATTTAACTATTTTTATTATTAGATACGCTGTACACCAGAAAGTTAGCAACCTGCCTATCCCCCTTAGATCAAGAATTGAAAGATAAACGATGCGCGTTCATGCTTGGTGATAACCGCTTTGCTAACAATGGTAACTGTACGTAAGTGGCACAATAAAATGTGCCCAGTGGGTCTGTCGTTCGTTTTCGTCACATGTCGGATTTGATCGGAACCCTTCGTATCCACTTCCCTATTTTTTCATTCCTGCCGCCGCCAGTGACCTAGCAATTGTAGTGCCAAAATTGATTGCATGGCGAAGCTAAACGTGTGAGGCGCCTTGCCTCACATGGCTCCCCCAGTCTGAGGTTCGAGTCCTCCCTCGGGCATGGGCGTGTGTGTTGTCCTCAGCGTAAGTTAGTTTAAATTAGATTAAGTAGTGTGTAAGCCTAGGGAGGTTCTACGCAGAATCGGAGAGGAAAGAAATACAGTATGTGGAAAACAATGATAAGGAGAAGGGACAGGATGGTAGGACATCTGCTAAGACATGAGGGAATGACTTCCAAGGTACTAGAGGGAGCTGTAGAGGGCAAAAACTGGAGAGGAAGACAGAGATTGGAATACGTCAAGCAAATAATTGAGGACGTAGGTTGCAAGTGCTACTCTGAGATGAAGAGGTTACCACAGGAAAGGAATTCGTGGCGGGCCGCATCAAACCAGTCAGTAGACTGATGACCAAAAAAAAAAAAAAAGGCCAAGGGACCGGTGACCTCAGCAGTCTGGTCGCACAGGAACTTACCACCACCACCACCACCACCACCACCACCTAACCGTTGCGGTTTCTGTTGGTAGCGCCGATTACATCAGCATTTCCCCCCACACGACTCCGCCCTCCGCAAACGCTAATCTAGTTATTTAGATTTTTGTTCATCATTTTCAGCATGCCGATGTGAAGAAATAGCACACTATTTGCGTTAAAAATTCTTTTTAACGTCACTAGTGTGCTATTTCTTCACATCGGAAGTCTTGTTATTCCATTCACCACTCCTCCCCACCACTGCAATCGGACTTCTTGTTCTTTTGGGCCACATATACTTGCTTCACACAGTCAAAGTGAGAGAATGGACGTGATGAATGCTCAAAAAGTAGTAAGACTTCTGCACACATTGAAGTAAAATTATGTTCTAGTACAGTTCCAAAAGATTAACTTCAAATATTATGTAAGTCTGCAGGCTTTCGTGCCCGTTGTCACTGAAGTTAAAATCTTCTGGGTTATTAGGCCGCGTCATGTTTCTTGTAAAATGGGATCTTCCTCAGGATCTTTTGGTTTTCTAGCAGTAGTGGACACCAAAAGATCCTGAGGAAGACCCCAGCAGAGGGGTCGAAACATCGGACATTTTAGAAGAAACATTATGCGACCTAATAACCCAGAAGATTTTAACTTCAGCTTCAAATATTTACCGAATATTGTGGAAAAAATAATATAAAATAAAAATATCGACACTGGATATCGATATCTCAGGGGAGATGATATCGCCGATATTCATCGTTACTTTTTGGAAGAAGATAACGATATATCGATGATTTATAAACAGCCCTACAATTCAGTAATTACAATATCAACTCAACTATACAAAGAAGCTGACAGCATGAGACCACTTTACCAGTGTGGTGTTGTACCATCCGTGCCCAGGTGCACACATTGATTGTGTTGCAAAGGATGTCATGCAGCCCTTGTACCCTCTCTTGAGGGAACCTTTTCCATAACAGATGTAACTGGCCCTCGATAATGTGAATATTGGCAGCGGAACGGAACTGACGCCCCAGCTGGTCCGTCACATGTTTGGCGACGGATCTGTAGACCTTACTGTTACAGGAGGTAACACATGAGGATGCGGTATATCCCTGACGCATTGTTATCCCTTCAGCGTTCCCTCAGTCATTAGCAGCCGTGACTAAAGTCATACCTGTTGGGTCCTCACACCACAGCGCCACGAGCTGCACTGCTGCCACTCTCCAGAACATTGGAAGAATGGCAGCTCTCTCCAGCTCACTGCCACACTCACTCATGATGGTCATTAGGCGTAGTGCAGGACCGCGGTTTATCGCTGAACAGAAGGGGACGGCGTTCATCGGCAGTCCATGCTTCCCAAACACGGCATCATTCCAAAAGCAGCCGTCCGTGTTGTGGTGTTCCCAGCACCCTACGCATAGGACGGTAATTTCCTGGTCCGACTGCTGTTAGCCTGTGACCAATGGAGCGAGATGACCAGAAGGCTGTAGGCAATCCACTACGTGTTCTCAGACGGCAGGTGCAGATGCCATGAGGTTATGATGTGCACAGAGCACAATACAAAGATTCTCCATTGTGATGGCCAGATGTGGTCAACCAGAACGTCGACGAGAAGTATACCAGTCCTGAATATCGAGCCACTGTGATATTAGAATGTCCCACAAATCTGGACACCGCACGACCCGACGAGCTGGCCAATTGCACACCCCCAGTGAGGCCTGTTTCAAACTCTCCCAGGTGGTGACACGTGAGTATGACGCAGTTTCATGTCCTTCACAGAGACCAGTCAACATCTCGTGCTTACCCTACCTCCTAGTAACAATACCAAACGACAACAACACTAATATTCTCTGGTGGTCGTTGAACTATCAAACAGAATTGGACTGGTGATCATTTACATACCTGCCGACGGTGTGTAAGTGTACAAGGTTACATTCATATCTTCTGCGAGTTTCAGTTCTTTTGCGGACGATGGTGTCGCGTTGTTGATTTTTGCGCTCTTCAGTCTTAAGACTGATCCTCACACAACTACTGCTACGAGGTTGGTATCCACTGCAAAACCTACTATGATGCAACATACTGGAGATAGTGATACAAATATGGAATACCATTTTGTTTTTCGTTCATAAATTTCTCAGTTTCTTACATTAAGCAGACAAAATGCCTGTAGCACATACTTTGGAATATATTTTAATGCTTGCTATACTTTCGAATACATACTACATTAGGAATATTTCTAAATTAGGCTGAACACAGAGTTTTACATTTCTAGCACCTTAGATTATAGGGTACAACCATGGAATACTCATCCGTTTCAAGCTCTTTAACGTTAAAACAAATAATGGAAAATCTAATAATTCACTGTCGAAGAAAACACTATAAAGCATAACAGCACAATAGAAAAACACATGAACTGTAACATTTTCAGTTATTAAATTCCTTACTCTAAGTAATTTCACCAGCAGAAGCCACACACGTATCGTCCTTTACATTTACTGCGCGCCCACATTTTGCACATTAGGCACATTACCCATTCTTCCCCTGGCTTCTCCTGCAAAAATTTACCTGAGTAAAAGAGACAATTGCCATCTTCATTAGTGGGTACACTGTTATCCAGAACGCTACAAAGGGTGGACGAATCATCTCTCACACTAGAAACATCATCCTCAGAATCAGATTATTCCCGGTTCCTAGGCTTTGGTCGCCTCTGCTTCTTCGTCTCCTGTTGCTGTCGCCGATACTTCAAGAGATCTCTTGTATGGAGACAAGATTAGGGCCGCTGAAGGGCCTGCTTTCCTTCCCATCATTCCCGGCCTCTTCCTTATTTGTCCAATGGGTGAGATTTGTGAAGATGTACTTTCAGATGTGGCACCAGATGATCCGCCCTCGACTTCAACATTGGCCTTTCCACTTTTGGAGGCCATCGCTCATGCAGATTGTTCATTGACTGGATCACTAGATAAATCGTTAATTATTCCTTCATTGCTGTCAATGAAATCCGCATACGTGAAAATATTAGGGTTTAACAGGTATATACCTGTCACCCTAAACCCATTGATTCCTATCTCAGCCGGCCACACACAAAAGAGAACCGCAAAGATAGAATGAAAACCATTCCTATGAAATTTAACGGCAAAATGTCCCTGCAAATAGAAAAATGTTCTAAAAAGTCTGATGTCGGATGTGGCTTCCAGGTTAATAACAATCTAAAACTATGAATAAAACCTAAACTGAAAGGGAACTATGATAAATTTGATGGCTCTGGAGTATACAGGACTGAGAGCAGTAACTGTGACAAATATTATATCGGTCAAACAGGCCGCTCTTTTAAATTAAGGTTTAAAGAACACTCAGAGCCACGAAACGTTCTGTCTGCTCGGGGCGGACGTCGTAAGACATCCGTTTAAGTTCGCTGTTGATCGATTTACTCAGTTTTTTTATTACAGAGGGCAGCTAACCCTCTGACCGAACACGCTGAGCTACCGTGCCGGCTAGCCAATTGAGCTACCCAAGCACGACACACGCCCCGTCCTCACAGCTTTACTTCTGCCAGTACCTCGACTCCTGCCTTCCAAACTATACAGCTCTCCTGCGAACCTTGCAGAACTAGCACTCCTGAAAGAAAGGATACTGCGGAGACATGGCTTAGCCACAGCCTGGGGGATTCTTCCAGAATGATATTTTCACTCTGCAGCGGAGTGTGCGCTGATATGAAACTTCCCTGCACATTAAAACTGTGTGCCGAACCGAGACTCGAACTCGGAACCTATGCCTTTCGCGGGCAAAGTGTCCCAAGTTCGAGTCTCGGTCCGGCACACAGTTTTAATCTGCCAGGAAGTTTCAGTCTACAGTTGCTGAACTTAGTTTTTAAGCAATTAACTACAGTGCAACACCAACAAGGCGAGAAATCATAGTATTCAATATTAATACCCCAATTCCACATTTTTACTTGTTACTCTACTCTTATCACTTGATAATTCACAATTCCAATCTGCGCCGGTGCGTCATACATTGTAGAACACCCCAAGAGAATAATTGGGATAGTCCAGGGTCCAGAACATCCGCCAATACTTCGTAGTACAGCAGTCAGAAACGTAGTCCAGAGGGTAGACAGTAAGCAGGCGGGTCACAAGGGTGTAACTGAGGCAGAGGCTCTAGCGCAGCACGATTTGATCTGTCTCGCAGCTGCTCAGACGCTTGAAGTCTGCGGCCAGGCCCATGAGGCAGCTCGCTGGTGTCTCTTATTGGTCGCTGGAGTCACGAATAGTAGACCGCGCAGGGTGTAGACCTCCGGGCGACAGAGATACGGCATCTTGCACAGTTTTGATGCACTTCACATCTTCGGTAAATAATGGACAAAGGCGTCACGGAAAATTTACTGAAGGAGGTATAGTCTCAATATACTCAGAAGATAATCCATGACGAAGGACGTTAAGTATCATCAGAGTTATTCTATTAAAGTTTCAGGGATCAGGGTATGGAAATTATTTAATGATGACATTTTCTGTCTTTTTCTTTTTGTCGATGGTCATACATCGCACCACAAAAATACTGTAATATGAAAAAAGTTAATGGATTTATATATTAATTAACAGCGTATTAAATTCACTCCTGTGATGCAATAGCGTTTGGGAGTTGATTACAGAGGCGATAAATTAATTAATAAATACGGAATTTGAGCGGAAAGTAATTACTACCTGTGATGTGATAAACGGTATTATCCGCGGTTTTGACAACAGAGAGGCCGTGGGTCGTCTGTTTGGACGGGCGGGCAGCGATTGCATTACTGGGGACGGCGGCAAACCGCAGGTGAGCGCCCGGGGGCGGCGCCGGGGGCGGCGCTGGGGGCAGTGTACCGGCTCCCGCTGCACAGCGGACCGGGATACCCGAGCATGCATACACACACACACACACACACACACACACACACACACACACACACACACACACACACACACACCGGCTGTGTCTACCCGCATCGGTGGTTGTGAAAGTTCCTCATCGAATAATACCTGTTCTACCAGTATCTCATCAAGGTATTGCGATACCTTATCGAGAAATAACAACTTGCGTCTAACTTTTTACGAGCATTTCAGCTGATTGCCACACGAAGGAAGATTTGCGCTTGCCTCTATGTCCTTAAAACGTTTCGGAACGTGTTTTCGCAGGATGTGAAATTGTGACTGTGGTTGTGTTTGTGATTGTGCGATCACTCTTTCAGCCGAAACCCGACTATTGCAATGTATATCTGCAACTCTATAAGCCACAGTACGGTGCGTGGTGGAGGGTATCCTGTACCACTTCTAGTCATTCCCTTCCTTGTTCCACTCGCAAATAGAGCGAGGGAAAAACGACTCTCTGTATGGCTTCAGATGAGCCCTACTTTCTCTATCTCATCTTCGTGGCCCTTACGCCTAATGTATGTTGGCGCCATTAGAATTGTTAGGCGGTCAGCTTCAAATCCCGGATCTATAAATTTTCTCTATAGTGTTTCTCGAAAAGAACATCGGCTTCCCTCCATGAACCTCATTAGAATTCCCGAAGCATCTCCGTAACATCAACGTGTTGTTCGGACGTACCGGCAACAAATCTAGCAGCCAGTTTCTGAATTGCTTCGATGTCTTCCATCAATCCAACCTGGCACGGATCCCAAACACACAAGCAATACTCAAGAACAGGTCACACCAGCGTCCTATACGCAGTCTCCCTTATAAATGAACCACTCTTTCCCAAAATTCTCCCAATAAACCGAAGTCGACCATTCGTCTTCCCTATTAATGTTCTCATATTCTCGTTTCACCTATACCGCTTTGCAACGTTACGCCCAGGTATTTAAACGACTTGGCTGTGTCAAGAAGGACACTACTGATACTGCATCCGAACATTACAAGTTTCATCTTCCCATTCATCCGCATTAGTTTACATTTTTCCACGTTCAGGGCTAGCTGCCATTCATCACACCAACTGGAAATTTTCATCTAGGTCGTCTTGTATCTTCCTACAGTCACTCAACTTCGACAGCTTACAGTACACCAGAGCATCATCAGCAAACTCTGTGTCCTATTAAATTGTTGTTCTCTCTTACGGAAACACCGTGTATAGAGAACAACGCCGGTGCATCGTCATGTCCGTATGACACTGGCCGTGCTTCATACTTTCAGTTAGGTTGGTTGCGGCCAGACAAGTTACGAGACTACCTCGAGCTGTGTGTACTTCATCGGTGTCCAGTGCAGAAGCATCAGATGTGAAGTACCTGTCACCGCATCACACTCGGAACACAATGTCTCTCTCATCTAGCAGCCCAGCCTCTGTTGCTGGCGCCTGACTCTGTAACAAGCTGTGCGTACAATTAATTGCGCTGTTGCTTTGTGGAAAAAGCTGATATACTTTTCCCTGTCACCTTCATAACGGTTCCCCAAAAGTTAAACAGTTTTCCTTCTGTCAGGCACTAAAGCAAATTTGCGTTTGTTGTTCTGCTCATTTCCCACCCACCGACGCTACCGTTTTTCCCCATCTACATAATTTTGTGCTTTATCATATGTCTCCTTCTCTCTTTCCCTGCCATCCTTTCCCTCATGTCCATTGTTGCTAGCCCTCAAAGATTAAAACTATCTTCCAGTAACATATCTCTACAGGGTGGCCATTGATAGTGACCGGGCCAAATAACTCACGAAATAAGCGTCAAACGAAAAAACTACAAAGAACGAAACTTGTCTAGCTTGAAGGGGGAAACCAGATGGCGCTATGGTTGACCCACTAGATGGCGCTGCCATAGGTCAAACGGATATCAACTGCGTTTTTTAAAAATAGTAACTCCCAATCTTTATTACATATTCGTGTAGTACGTAAAGAAATATTGAATGTTTTAGTTGGACCACTTTTTTCGTTTTGTGATAGATGGCGCTGTAATAGTCACAAACTTTTAAGTACGTAACATTCCGCCAGTGCGGACGGTATTTGCTTCGTCATACATTACCCGTGTTAAAATGGACCGTTTATCAATTGCGGAAAAGGTCCATATCGTGTTGATGTATGGCTATTGTGATCAAAATGCCCAAGGGGCGTGTGCTATGTACGCTGCTCGGTATCCTGAACGACATCATCTAAGTGTCCGGACCATTCGCCGGATAGTTACGTTATTTAAGGAAACAGGAAGTGTTCAGCCGCATGTGAAACGTCAACCACGACCTGCAATAAATGATGATGCCCAAGTAGGTGTTTTAGCTGCTGTCGCGGCTAATCCGCACATCAGTAGCAGACAAATTGCGCGAGAATCGGGAATCTCAAAAACGTAGGTGTTGAGAATGCTACATCAACATCGATTGCACCCGTACCATATTTCTATGCACCAGGAATTGCATGGCGAGGCCTCTGAACGTCGTGTACAGTTCTGCCACTGGGCACAAGAGAAATTACGGGAAGATGAAAGATTTTTTGCACGCGTTCTATTTAGCGGCGAAGCGTCATTCACCAACAGTGGTAACGCAAACCGGCATAATATGCACTATTGGGCAACGGAAAATCCACGATGGCTGCGACAAGTGGAACATCAGCGACCTTGGTGGGTTAATGTATGGTGCGGCATTATGAGAGGAAGGTTAATTGGCCCCCATTTTATAGATGGCAATCTAATTAGTGCAATGTATGCTGATTTCCTACGTAATGTTCTACCGATGTTACTACAAGATGTTTCACTGCATGACAGAGTGGCGATGTACTTCCAACATGATGGATGTCCGGCACATAGCTCGCGTGCGGTTGAAGCGGTATTGAATAGCATATTTCATGACAGGTGGATTGGTCGGTTTGGTCGGATTGGTCGGATCTGACGTCCCTGAATTTCTTTCTGTGGGGAAAGTTGAAGGACATTTGCTATCGTGATCCACCGACAACACCTGATAACATGCGTCAGCACATCGTTAATGCATGTGCGAACATTACGTTTTGTATCCTGCCTGGAAGGCGGCGCGTGGGTAGAAGCAGGAAAAGGTGAAAATCTCTCGGTACTGCAGAGTCAATTGAAATCACCTTTACTTTAGCAACAAGAGTATTACATAACTTTGCCCTGAGGTGCGAAGCTGAAGCCAAGTGTCCCGGCCGTCTGCTCTTGATTAAATGGCAGAGTCTGTAACGGAGCTGATATAGCTCTCCCGCTCCGGCTAGAGTTCGCTGTCGTCGGTGTCTCATAGTGCCAACTTGAGAAACTATCCGTGGCATCGTTGCTATCGATACCACATCACGGAGGGCGAACTACTCGCTGTTGAGAGGACTGTCGTTACATGTGTTGCCAAATGCATTGAGGTTGACGGACATTATTTTGAGCATTTATTGCATTAATGTGGTATTTACAGGTAATCACGCTGTAACAGTATGCGTTCTGAGAAATGATAAGTTCACAAATGTACGTGTATCACATTAGAACAACCGAAATAATATGTTCAAACATACCTACGTTCTGTATTTTAATCTAAAAAACCTACCTGTTACCAACTGTTCGTCTAAAATTGTGAGCCATATGTTTGTGACTATTACAGCGCCATCTATCACAAAGTGAAAAAAGTGGTCCAACTAAAACATTCATTTTTTTTGCGTACTACAAGAATATGTAATAAAAACGGGGGTTCCTGTTTAAAAAAACGCAGTTGATATCCGTTTGACCTATGGCAGCGCCATCTAGCGGGCCATCCATAGCGCCATATGGTTTCCCCCTTCAAGCTAGACAAGTTTCGTTCTTTGTAGTTTTTTCATTTGACGCTTATTTCGTGCGATATTTGACCCGGTCACGATCAATGGACCACCCTGTATATAGGTCATTTTACGTGTGACTAATAGCTTGCAGCTTGGTGAAGGCCATCTCACAGCTCCAGTTCATTGCACGTATCTGCATGGCTGTAATATAAATCGTCAAGCAACCTTGGGGGTGAGGCATCAGAATGGCTTTAGTATCAATATATGACATGAAATGTCGTTGACAGACTCTTGGTGGCATACACTTTACCAAACAGATTAACAAGTGTTGTGTATCATCAAGTACTGTGCCATGAACTACCAGTGCTATTGGAAAACATACCATAGCAAAAAGACGACGACTGTGTTTTATGCACAGCGGGGCACCAAGCCATTTTCTGCGGATCGCGCGTCAGTGAGTTATTGCAACGTTTGATGAGTGACAGATTGAGTTTACCGAAGCTGACTCCGTTACCTGAAACCAATAGTTTATGTCCAGCCCATCGACAATGTGCAGACGTTACAGGAGAGATGATCAATGTATGTGATGCTATCCAAATGAAGCCAGGTAAATCTAAAAGAGTGCATGATTAACTGCCAAGGGATGCGTTAGGACGCAGGCTAACCACATGCAGCAATGCCTGCATTGTCTTCTTCTACATAACAAACAGATAGTAAGGGGACAGACTGGCCCATGTCACAGAAGGTACAGGTTTTTGGACATATCATTGCAGAAATAATTGTTCTAATTTTCACCAGAACTATCTCTTGTAGGGATACATGACGCTTGAAAACGAACTAGTAGGGTAAGTGTGTTAAGACAATAATATTGTTCTAGAGGGAGCTACAGTGGGAAAAACCGTGGGGGAAGACAGAGGTTGGAATACGTCCAACAAATAATTGAGAACGTCAGGTGCACAGGCTGCTCTGAGATGAAGAGGCTGGCACGGGAGAGGAAGTCGTAGAGGACCGCGTCAGACCACCAAAAGCCCGTTGACTACATACAGGTATACGTTCTCAGTGTTAACGTTCTTCTACTGCAGCTTTTGTTCCTTCTCAAAGAGATATTGACTGTACCTGAATGTACTCTGTGATATAATACTCCTTAAAAACAGCTCCTCACAGTTCAGTTGGCTGGTGGCCGTAGCGCATTACATCTACATCTACAATGATACACTGCAAATCACACTTAAGGGCTTGGCAGAGGGTTCATCGAACCACATTCACGATAATTCTCTATTAGTCCACTCCCGAACAGTATGCGGAAAAAACAAACACCTATAACTTTTCGTGCAAGCTCTGATTTCCCTTCTTTTATTTTGATGATCGTTTCGGCCTATGTATGTCGGCTTCAACAAAATATTTTCGCATTCGGAAGAGAAAGTTCGTGATTGAAATTTCGAGGGAAGATTCCGCTGAAACGAAAAACGCCTTTGTTTCAATTATGTCCACCCCAAATCCTGTGCCATGTCCGTGACGCACTCTCCCATATTTCGCGATCATGCAAATGTGCTGCTCTTCTTTGAACTTTGTCGGTGTACTCCGTTAATCCTGTCTGGTAACGACTCCAGACCGCGCAGCAGGACGGACAAGCTTAGTGTATACAGTCTTTTTAGTAGATCTGTCGCATCTTCTAAGTGTTTTGCGGGTGAGAATCGCGGAACTACTGGCGGACGCTACAGCTGATTGTACTGCATGTGATTGTAACATTTCCACCTATCGTTCAATTCCTCCACTATTGAAATCCGCCTCTCAGTCATAATTGCTGTGTGAGCCTCCTAATCGCTGGACAACCTCTTTCTCCCCAGACATTCTCTCAGGTTGCCGATTGCCTGGACACTGTTGCTGGCCGATTTCTATGGCCTTTCTTTCAGATGACGAATCAACCATGTTTGTCCAGCCTCGGTAAATTTGTTGACACTGTTTTACTACGACTGGACGTGACATTGCATTTGCTCCGTGCAGCTACAAAATTTCAAGGTGAATCTGTCTCCAATTTAGTGGTTTTACCAAGAAGAATTGTACTGTCAGGCGTACCTTGGAGTACGTTCCCAGCTGCCGTGCCATTCCACACTCACACTATGACGCACGTGTCACACGTACAGAACACCTTTGGGATGTTCTGGAACGCCGACTTTGTGCCAGGCCTCACCGACCGACAGTGATACTTCTCCTCGGTGCAGCACTCTGTGCAGAATGGGCTGCCATTCCCCAAGAAACCTTCCAGCACCTGATTGAACGTATGCCTGCGAGAGTGGAAGCTGTCATATAGGATAAGAGTGGGCCAATACCGTATTGAATTCCAGCATTACCGATGGAGGGCACCACGCACTTGTAAGTCATTTCCAGCCAGGTGTCAGGATACTTCTGATCACATAGTGTATATATGGGTGAATATACTCCAAAAATGTTTGTAGAAATGTTTAAACAAGAATGCAGGAAACCAAAGAGCTGTACAAACAAAATGTTTGCACTATAACAACCAAAGACAGTAAATAAAAATTTATAAAATCAAAAATATATATTTCTAAAGAGAAATTTACTAAGACAGAAACGTATTTTACCAGAAAATTTAGAAGTGCAACTAACATAATCTGCAATATTAATTATCAAAATCATTCTTTTCTTCTAATGCATATTCACAGTTTAGCCGATTATAATATTCCTTGTTCATAAAAGAACTGCCGACAGATAAAAGCAATTTGTATGCAGTTACCAACAATGAAGAAAAATAGATCTTGTTTACTAAAAAAATTAAGATTTTAGACACATTAAAATTTATGCCTGTAGTATTGATAAACTTACTTCAAATCTCAAAAAGGAACAATTTAAAGAGACATTGAAACACTTTAAAGATGAACAACTAGATTAAATGTTTAAGTTATACATTTTCTCATATGAATACATAGATTATGAAGAGTAATTAAAAGAGACAAAATTGTCCAAAAAGGAATGATCTCATTCTAGACCCAACAAATCACACATAACTGATGAATATATCCACACAAATTATACAAAGCTCTATAACAAGTCAGATGTACTAATATTAACAGACATACTTGAATTTTTAAGAATACATGTATTAATGCTTATAAACCTGATCTTTCATTGTATTTGACAACATGAGCCCTATCATGGAATGCTATGCTAAAAACGACTAGATATTTAATCTATACATTTCTTACAAAAGGTAAAAACCAAAAAATCACAGGAAAAAAGCACTGCATTATAAATTAACAGCAAAAAAATGAGCCTCAGATCGATAGCTCTGTATTATAATTCAACAGAAACCAAAAAATAGAATCAAATCGGTAGCAAATATGAGTAACAAAGAATCATAGAGGGAAGAAAGCACTGTGGTTTAAATGAACAGCAGAAAAAATGAGCACAAAATCGATAGCTGTGCTCTACAAATGAACAGGAAACAAAGAGCATCAAATCGATAGCAAAGATCATATAGGAAAAAATCAGTTCACTATGAATGGACAGCAACAAAAATGAACATGAAATCGATAGCTCTGCACTACTGCTATTGATTACGGGTGATATTTTGCGTTTTATTCATTATGGACGTTCAGGCAATATGAGGCCAGCGACTGAAAAGTGTTCAAACATGCTAAGAAATTTAGTTCAATTTTTACAAAACTTTTTTCTTAAATGAGCCACATCTCACTAAATTCTTACAGAATCTTGATGGATGTCCAAATTGTTTCTTGGAAAAGAAAAAAGATAAAAGATTTATATATACATATAAATCATTTTTCTCATAAATCAATTCGTTTCCCTTATTTTCTCAAGGAAATCTTAGGAAAAAGAAAGGAAAAATAGTTCCTTTCCCTTCCACATTTTTATAGTAGATACAAATTTGGGGACTGTGGGTAATATTTCCCAGGAAATTTAATGCTATTTTTGTGTCTCAGACTATTATTCTAGTGAGGTTATTTTGTATATGATTTTCTATTGGTGGTCTACTACTTTGTGTCAGAATATCAGTGTTTACCTTCTTACCTCATGTAAGAGTATGTGGCACTTTTTTTGAACAGGCAATATTTCCCAGTGATGCAGCAGAGAACCTCTTTTCTTTTTTAATCAAGTCACTCAATTTTCAGTGGGTACTTCCACACCACAGTCGGCTTTTAGCAGTGTCTGCTGCAGCTTGCCTGTGGAACCATCTTTGAGTAGTTTCTGTTTTTTTCCTTGTCACATAAGGGTTATTCTTGTTTTTGCATTCAGTGCACTGTTGCACAACCCTATAGGCATGACAGTATAAAGACCACTTTTCAACCAGACCATGCTTAACCACGTGCTTACGAAGTAGAGCAATACCTTCGGGACCAACTGACAGTGGATTCAACACTTACAGTTTTCCGTCACGGCCAATACCGTTCATGTAAAGATGATTTTTGCAGCCATGTGCACTGACATGCTCAACAAGTACATCGAAACCTCTAAGTTCAGACACTCTTTTCGATCGAATGGCAATGTGATCGGCCATATGGCGGAAAAATGGCAAGCTTTCGAAACGTCCAAGGTCTACAACGGAGTATGTCAGGTGAAAATCGATCTCTCGAAACATCAAACCTGACCATAGGTGGATGTCGTGCCATCATGATGTATGACAGCCAACCCCAAATGTGCTCCATCTATGGGCAAGAAGAACATGTAAGGTCGACGTGCCTTCAGCATCATCTTACGAGCTCTCCTCCACAGGATGTTGTCATAGCCTTGCAGGCCACGATTCTCCCTCTACTTTAAGTCAAGCCTCCCACACTGCCCTCAGTGGGAATTTAAAAGAACAATGTGCTGAAGGAAATTGCAGCTGCAAGAGGGCAACACCTCACAACCTCGGAAATTTCGACGACTTCGACGACGTTTACTGCCTCCACAGGCATCCAGTTGCCCGTAGGTTTATCTCAGAAGAAGATTCTAGGGTTGTGCCGATATCGACCTTCCTTACAAATAATGAGGCACCAACAGAATGTCCACTACACACCAACCCAGATGTCCATGTCCATAAACAGCAGTTACCTTGTGATTCTGATTCGGAAGACACGCTGAAGGACGGTACTGAATGACCATTTCCCCACCTTGGTCATGCTACTGGCATCAGATAACCCCCCCCCCCTCCTGCCAGATGCTGGCATCAGCCAGCCAGAAAGGGGATCCTACCGCGCCAACCAATGACATGGCAGCCCATGATGAAGGGAATGTTGAGTCACCACTCAGACCAATGCCATCTCTTGTCCCATGGGCTGATAACGTTGAGAATGCTGATGATGGGTGAGATGGAGAGTCATGGCATTCATCTACCACCTCCGACCACCAGCTCCGTTTACTGCAGATGCAGATTGTGAAGTTCACGGATTTTCTCTCTCCCTCTTGTCTGCTATGACAATACTTCCAGCTGGTGGTCATAGAAAACAGACCTTCTGTCTAGCCACTATTAATATAGTCTTGATGCAACATAAGTTGACCTTGCTCCAACAAATACTCCGTGCAGCAGATGTAGAGGTTGTGTTCTTACAAGAAGTCTATGTAGCAAGCTTCCCAGGTTTCTTTGGATATGCGGCTTGTGTCTCACATGCGTTCCCCAGAGGCAGTGGGATTGCCAGTCTTCTATGTGAGGATTTGTCGGCCACTGGTGTGCGATACCTCCCAAATGCAAGGGGCATGGCCATTACGATCAACGTCGTGCATCTCGTTAACATCTATGCCCCTTCTGGCTTCGGACGGCAGAAATCGTTTACGTTTCTTCACAGAGGATGTAGTGCAACTCTTCCAGGGTCGACTTGTAGACATGGTGGTATGTGGAAACTTCAGTTGTAAGCATGCACTTAGTGACCAGCTGCCAAGCCATTCAAGGCTCCCTCACCCTACTCTAGGACAGAGAGGGGCTCAGTCTTGTCACCGTCTATGACAGGGCGGTGGCCATCTACGTAAGTGCCCACATAAAGCTGTGGCATAGATGCCTTACGAGCTCGTTACTGATTGCGATGGAACGATCCTCTCTTGACCCACCGATTATATTAGATGACCTCACAGCTCCCTTCAGTCATCTTGGGCGGCTCTATGTGTACCACAGATACCTACGCCAAATAACCCTAACACCACTTTTGGTTATGGCAAAACAACTCTTCGATGAAGACAGTGAAACCGCAGGCCGAACGTCATCGAATCCAAATATTGTAATACATAGAGAAAAGTTATGCGAAGAACAGCACACCATCCCTTGCTTGACTCTGATGCACAAGCTGCATGGTATGTGGCCGTCAACAGGAAGACAAACGAAAGCCTTTATAAGATCAATCTGGCGCACTCACTTACCCGAAATGCCAAGAAGTTAATACCATCGAACACCTGCTCATCCGTGGGGATGCAGACCAATGTGGTATCTTGTGTACCAGATCTTAGCGTATATCCTAGTTGCAACGCCGCTCCATATCGACTCACGCATCATTTTTCTACCGGATGAAACGTTCCACCTGGGGCTCGGACGAATGCAGTCTTGTGGCTCCGCGACTAGGCAGTGGAATATTTCTACCCTGACGACCTCAAACAGGTTCTTGATTTCTGGTGTTACCTTCATCAGCGGCACCACACTATTGTTTGGCACCCATAATACGGTCAACATTTTTTAAATTACCTGTGGAGTGTTCTGCACCATCCACCGAATAGATGGAATGTCACTGGCGAGAGAAGCTGATGTGAATGATTATGAACTTTAAACAACGAACGTGAGAAAACACGAACAAATGAGATGACACGCGTGGTGACCTGGCGTCACGTATGATTATGCATCACTTGTGATGTGTCTGTTACTATTTTGATTTTCAGTTTTCTCATTATTGTCTATCACACAACAGAAGTATTATTTCGGTCTTCCCATCTGACTACTTCTGCCTCTGCTAGTGTTCTTTTTATATCCTCCATCAGTTATGTGTTACTTTGCTTCCACGGTGACTTTCGTGTTTCTTAATATGAGGGTAAAGAGTAGTGAAATAAACTGGAGGTGGACAGAGAATAGCATAAGAGCCAGATGAGTAACATGTGAAGGAAAGAAAGGCAGTTTCTACCCTAAATATGTACTAAGTATTAATGCTATCGATAAATTTCTATAGCTTGTTGATGTGATCGTTCCCCAAATAGTTTCAAGAAACCGTTCTTCTCCAATGGCTCGTTACAGACTAACCCATTTGCTTGCTGCCCCAAGTTGCCTTTCTGACTTCACTGCAATGAAAACACTTCCACATCAGTGCAGACTCTAGTTATTCGTAAGTGTGACGTGTTTGTGAAGCAAAATTTTCCAGGTGTCACTCAAGCGCTCCCTGTTGACTACGCAGTTTTGCTCAGTCACGTCTTTATTGTGTGCATACTACTTTGCAATGTTCTTCAGGCAACAGACAGACACTGGAAAATACAGACATTGCAAAATTGCGTTACATGTCACACCAGGCGGAAACGACGATAGTAATAATGTCTCTACCTGTGCGAGAATTGCAGAAATTATGCGAGCGCTAAGGAACGTATGAAGTTTGAATCGGTCTGGGAAGCGTGCGTGGATAGCCCAAGCAGTTAAGGCGATCGCTCACATAGAGCACGAAATCCGGGTTCGAGTACCACTCCGGCAATTATTTCCACGTATCCCCGATACATTCTACAGCTGACGTTTCATCGTATTCCCAGTTTGCGAATACACATCTCCAATTACAGTTTTGTATCTCCGGAGTTACAGTTTTGTTTCTTTTTAGACGCACCTCGCACATATACAAAATACCCTTACCTGTACACAAACCTTGCTCTTACTTTCCTTGTACTGTAACCAAACGTAGCCGGAAAATTCGGAATCCATTGTAGAATATCGTGAATAGAACTAAAGTCAAGCACATAGGCTACGACAAATCTGTCACAACGGGAGACAGCAAAATTTCTCAATTTATAATTAAACACAAAACATAATTACGTAATTAAAAATATTTACGTTCAACATTAGTGTGTGGTGAGTAACAAGAAACATCATTGATTCATCAAACGAATGAAATGGCATATGGATTTATAGCCAAATGTCAATATATTATAAAACGAAAAAATGAAGGAACACGCCAGTTCATCTGAGGTATGTGACGAAACAGAAACTTGAAAAACATCCCGAAAAACCGGCGTATTATAGGAAATTAAAAGCAGCTCCAGAAATTACATAATCCGGAGCAGAAATTAAATGCCTGATGGGACACAGGCCTGGAAGTACTCGAGCAAAACGTAAAAACATATTTTTCGTAAGTAAATACGTATATCAATATAGCCACAATCAACTGTACCTGCACCTCTACGTAATGCGCTATTACAAACCAGTGAATTGACGTAAAACAGCGTATTGAGTATTAACCGGCACAGATAAGACACGGAGGTGAACCCTTACAACAAACCCAAGTTTATACTTTAAAGGTAAATTCCAGTACACAATTTAGTGCAGTGGACGATATACATAAACGTACTGAGGTAAAGGTAAGATCTACATGGAAAACTGTTTTTGCAAGACTGTGAGGTGGAAACTTGATTCAACTCTGCCCCCTCTAGAGCTTAAACACCTCATTTACTGCAGGAACTAAAAGGTTGGAGGAAATATCACGTTGGTAACGTTAATAGCAGAGCAAAGCAGGCATCAACTCAGTTTAATAGTGCAGGTTGCCAACATCAGGGGCAGGTATGCACTCAGCTGCAAACCTATTGTTCTCCTATGATTTACAGGTACTTAACCTATTGTTCTCCTTTGATTGACTGGTCCTTAACCTATTCTTCTGCTAAAAGGATCCTTCCTTTTGAGTGTCAGGCACAGCACCTCCCCATCCTCGCCATTCCCCACCCCCACCCACAACCTCCCCCCCCTCGCTGCTACAGGTATACTTCTAGGTCTGAACTATTGGAATAGCCCATCAAATTGATTGACTAACTCCGTACCCTCCCCCCTCCACCAGAAAATAGTAGAAGTTCAAATTCCATCAGCACAATGCAACACACCATGGCTACCTCCACTATCCTAAGAAAATGTTGGGAAAATAGGTCACTTGGGCTACCTCCACTAACCTAAGTCATCCAACCGCCACCTCCTTCTAGGAATTGGCGGGAAAAGGACTGAGCCTGTGCTGGATAGGATGGACGTAAGCCTTTGTTTTGCAGGCAGTCTTTATTTAAACAGTTTGAGGCAGTACAGCCATTCAGTGTGTCCACCATGAGGTCGGAGTCCAACTGACCTAGTATACAGTACTGCCACCAGAGGACACTGTCATCCCTCCTGTTGTGTAACCCAAGACGGTGGTCTGGAGAAAATGACTCAGCCTGTTCTGGCCCACTGGAGAGAGGAAGGAATGTGCTTTATTTATTTTGGAACAACTTATTTAGAGACGGATTTGCCATAGTATATTTAATACACTGATCTAACACACTCACCCTGACATGCTTGAGGTCACGGTAAATAGTCTACAGACTCGCAAACTACTTGTAAATAATACAGCAGACTGATGTGCAGGGACGCAGACAACTCTGAGGCAAACATGTTGCATAAGCCAATGTTCAGAACTGCACTCTGGGTGGCCTAACCTAATGTTCGGCCTTTTGTTGACACTTAACCTATTATTTTATTAAGTGGTTTTCCATGTCACCCTCATTTCCTAAAACTATTGTACCGCCTTTCACACCAAATTAAGTAATCAGTTATGTTCACCCACCATTTTCTGGTACACTTTTCAAATTTCACATGCTTTTGAACGCCATTTCTGACGCATTCTTCTTTGTCACCCATCCCCTTAAACTATTGTACTGTGTTTACATAACAATTATGCAAATTAACCTAGTGTTCTGCACTTCACCAGCTGTTCTGCTCCATGTCACCCACTCACATACACCTTACCCTTAACTATTGTACTGCTAACATCATGTTGATATAAAAAATTTATGCAAATTAATTAAATCTATATTCTTCACATGTATGGGGTCGTTTTCTTTAATTTGCAGCATCCTGTTGCCCAGTGACCTTGATGGAATGTAGATTGAACAAAAGATCGCTACTAAAAAACACATTCCGCCATTCCCTGTCCACTGGACCATGCAGAACGCTACTGCACACACTCCCAAGATTCAGTATGGCAGCCCCCATGAAGTGACGATGTGACCGTCAGCTGCTGAACCACATACAGGTGTCAGTTCACCACGCAAGGATGTGGCGGCGGCATCCCTGTCAAATACATTTTCACCTAGGCACCGTTGATGGCGCGGTGATGCAGAGATGCAGGTCCAGACCTATAGAAATCCATTCCAATGCTTGCCAGAATAGTACACAGTGCATTATTCCTAGTGATTCTAACGGGATATGCGAGCTGTTTCTAGCAGGACATGCATGTTGCCTGCCCAGCATGGCTGACGTATTGCCATGAAATGTTCGTCCTGCTGTCAACATACGTCTCACAAACGTTAAGCGTTCTCACCGCTAAAAGCCTTCATCATGTCTGTGCACACTTGGGAAAACACCGTTAATCATAAAGGCATTCTTGTTGTTTGGAAAGAGAGCACTGTCTAAGCACAGATAGGGGGTGGGTGAGATCAGAACAATTACACAAACAGAATGCTAATGTCGGGGATTTATAGGATCTTATAGCTACTGGTCCGGAGATGTCCTAATGCCACAGTGGTGGATGAGTGAGGGCAGAGATGAACAGTCTGCTTCAACTTGTCTTTGAATACTTGCTTTCTCAGAACTTTCTGTAGACACGTAGCCTCAATCTCATTCGAACCAGTTTGTAAATTCTCCTATTCCATACCACGAAGGACATCTTGTCAATGAATGCAGCATTCTGATTGACCCTTATTGAATTTACCCATCAAACTGCTGCTGCTGCCAGTGTGGGAGCACTGTCCGCCATTGTTTTCTGCAGAAGAGACTTTCAGTGGCAGATCACCATATTGCACTGACAGTTAAACCAGGCAAAAGTGCCATACAGATCGTTAAATACTGGCAGACTCTTACTCAATTACAATGCTCTGCCACTGAGGACGGAAGCTTGAATATTAGAGCGTAAAATCTGTCTCCAACCCAACAAAATATCACCACTTACTGCGTCGATGTAGTAAACATACAGTTCGAATCCTGCGCCATACAAAGTCGCCCCTTTTGCGTCATTCATATAGCTATCGACCGCAAAGACTGACATCACCGTGTATACTCGCTGCACTAAATATTTCTGGCGCGGTCGGACGGTTATCCATGCCTGATGGGTGACCAGAGCGCCCTCAGTGGACCAAAGTCACTCGCAGAACTGTTGTACAAAGGCTGGGACTATCGAGAAGTATTGCGTAAATGGTATAATATTCTGGCAAACCATGTCAAAAAATACATATGTTCTTGTAATCCCATAGCCAGGAGATCGGTGTAGGAAAGCAAGCAAGCAAGCAGTTCGAGACCAGAGATGCAGCTAGATGCAGCTTTGTGTCAAGTGGACAGACCCAGCCTTTGTACAACAGTTCTCCGAGTGACTTCAGTCCACTGAGGGCGCTCTGGTCACCTGTCGGACACCTGACGGAAATATCAAGTGCAGCTAGGTGTATACACGCTGCTGTCTGTCTTTGCTGTGTATGTACGAGTGTCTGGCGGTCGATAACTATATGAATGACGCAAAAGGGGTGATTTTGTATGGCGCAGGATTCGAACTGTATGTTTACTACATAGATGCAGTATGCGGTGATATATTGTCGGGTTGGAGATCGGTTTCACGCTCTAATATTCAATCTTCTTTACTTAGCGGCAGAGCAGTGTAATTGAGTAAGAGATCTGTATGCCACTTTTGCATGGTTTAACTGTCAGTGCAATTTGGCGATCTGTACAAAATACTGTTGCCTCTGAAAGTCTCATCTGCAGAAAACAATGGATGATGATGCTCCCTCACTGGAAGCAGCAGCAGTTTGATGGGTAAATTCAATAAAGGCCAATCAGAATGCTCCATTCATTCACAAGATGTCCTTCATGCTCAGGCTTAGGAGCATCTACAAACTGTTTTGAACGAGATGAAGCTAGATATCTACAGAAAGTTCTGAGAAAGCAAGTGTTCAAAGACAAGTTGAAGCAGACTGTCCATCTCTGATGGGGATGCCGTCACTCATCCGCCACTGTGGCATTAGGACATCTCCAGGGCCAGTAGCGGTAGGATCCCTTAAATCCCTGCCATTTTTCTCTTCTGTAGGATATTGCTTCGAATGCTGTTATGTAATTGTTTTGATTCCCCTCCCCCCCCCCCCCCCCAGTCTGTGCTTAGACAGCCCTCTCTTTCCTAACAATGCTTTTATGATTTACAATGTTTTACCGAGCATGCACAGACATGATGAAGTCTTTTAATGGTGAGAACGTTTAACGTTTCTGAGACATATGTTGACAGCAAGACTAACATTTCGCAGCGATGCTTCAGCCATGCTGGGCAGGTAACCACGTGTGCACTGCTAGATGCAGCTCATGTGTCTCACTAGGATCCCTAGGAACAATGCACCCTGCGCTATTCTGGTAAGCACTGGAATAGATTTCTATAGCGCTGGACCCGCAGCTATGTGTCATCGCGCCAGCAACGTATCTCGACAGGAATTTCATGGCTGCCAAGTACGGAAGGGATCCGCTGCCACATCCTTGTGGGGTGAACTGATACCTGAGCGTGGTTCAGCAGCTGACGGCTGCGTCGTCACTTCACGGGGGCTGCCAGTGCATCCTGACTCTTGGGAGTGTGTGCGGTAGTGTCCTGCGTGGTCCAGTGGTCAGGGAATGGGGGATTGTGTTTTTTAGTAGCGATCTTTTGTTTACACTATATTCCATCGATTTTACCGACCAGTAGGACGCTGTGAATTGAAAAAAAACGAACCCATACATGTGAAGAATAATATCGATTTATTTAATTTGCATAAAATTTTTATATCAACATGGTGTTGGCAGTACGATAGTTAAGGGGAGGGTGTGTGTGAATGGGTGACATGGAGCAGAACACTAGGTTAATTTGCATAATTATTATATAAAACACAGTACAATAGTTTAAGGGGGAGGGTGACAAAGAAGAATTCGTCAGAAATGCCATTCAAGGCATTTGAAATTCGAAAAATGTACCCAAAAATGGTGGAAGGACATAAATAATTACTTAATTTGGTATGAAAGGCAGTACAAGAGTTTAAGAAAATGAGGGTGACATGGAAAACCACTTAATAGAACAATCAGTTAAGTTCCGACAATAGGCCAAACATTAGGTTAACACACCCAGAGTACAGTGCCGAACATGTTTGCCCTAGAGTTGTTTGTGTCTCTGCACTTCAGTCTACTGCATTATTTACGAGTAGTTTGTGGACTATTTACTGTGACCTCAAGCATGTCGGGGTGACTGTTTTGTATCAGTGTAATAAATATACTATGTCAAATAAATTGTTCCAAAAGAAATAAATCACACTCCTTCCACTCCCAAGCTGCCCAGAACAAATGGTTCAAATGGCTCTGAGCACTATGTGACTAAACTTCTCAGGTCATCAGTCGCCTAGAACTTAGAACTAATAAAACCAAACTAACCTAAGGACATCACACACATCCATGCCCGAGGCAGGATATGAACCTGCAACCGTAGCGATCGCTCAGCTCCAGACTGTAGCGCCTAGAACCGCACAACCACTCTGGCCGGTGGCCCAGAACAGCCTGAGTCATTTTCCTCCTCCAGATCGCCATCTTGGATTATGGCACTGGAGGGAAGACAGGCCCCTCTGGTGGCAGTACTGTATACTAGGTCAGTTGTACTCCAGACCTCATAGTGGACACACTGGATGACAGTACTGTCTCAAATTGTTTAAATAAAGAGTGCCTGCAAAATAAAGACTTATGTCCATCCTATGCAGCACAGACTGTCCTTTCCCTGCCAATTCCTAGAAAGAGGTGGCGATCGAATGACTTAAGTAAGTGGAGGTAGCCCAAGTGGCCTATTTTCCCGCCATTTTTTTACGTTAGTGGAGGTAGCCATGGTGTGTTGCATTGTGCTGATGAGATTTGAGCTTCCCACCATTTTCTGGGGAATGGAGGGGAGGGGGAGGGGAGGGGGTTAGGTTAATTAATTTATCAATTAAATTCAGTAGTCAATCAAACTGACAAGAGTGAGAAGGGCTATTCGAATAAGTCAGAGCTGAAAGTGTACCTGGAGCAGTGAGAGGGTAAATTCTCGGGTGGGGGGTGGGGCAATAGGGAGGGTGTTGGGGGACAATAGGCTAAGTGCCTGTAAATCAAAAGGAAGGTTCCTTTTAGCAGAACAATAGTTTAAGGACCAGTAAGTCAAAGGAGAACAGTAGGTTACGTACCTCTCTGAGCCTGCTTTCCTCTACTACTAACGTTTATGCTCCACTTTCATGTTATATTCACCAGTCAAGGTTTTATGCAAAGTATATGACAGGTATTCATTTAGTAGTAGTATCATTCATCCGGGGATCACTTTTACAAGGATATTGGAGATGTCATGGTCTTACAGTTTAAGAGTTGAAAAGGATGGGACAGGTTGTTGGCTGTGGCCTTGTGGTGGGGAACATCCCAGAATTTGCTGTACTTACCGTTGTTTGTAAGTGACAGTTGAAATGATTCTTCAGATTCAAAATTTTTGAAACCGACAAACTGCAGCGACGGATTCCTGACTGGAGGAAAGAAGGTCCTATGAGCATTAGTCCAGAAATACACAGTTGCTACGGTAGATGACACTGGCGACCACATGCTGTGTGTTCCTTGTCTGCAGCAGGCTGTGTCATTGACGTAGCGTACTGTAAGCTGCAGAATGGCTCGGTATTCATGATGGGAACAAGCCAAGATGGTGTTTGTGTATGGCCAAGCAAGTGGAAATGGTCGAGAGGCAGCATGGTTATACCAAAACAAGCACCCTTCACAGACACCAACCACATCATCACATGACATTTCAAGCCCTTTTTGAGCTTTTGTGTGATCGTGGATCCTTTCAGACAGACGAACGTGCAGGGAGGCGTCGGTGACATGGACACCAGACCAATCTGTTCCTTACAATATGCTGCATCAATCCCATAGGCTGCAACACACAAGGGACGCACGCATGTCGTCGGAGGAACTTTCATTAGTCGACACCATTTACCGTGACAACGAAGCATTTTCAGACATATATTGAAAGGACCTTTCTTCCTCCATTTCCAGTCAGAAATTCGTCCCTGCAGTTTGTCGGTTTTATAATTTGCACCCTGTATATCTATTATCGTAGAAGTGTAAAGAATAGATCATTATGACATTCACTCGATGTTTGATGACGTGATATCTCTTGGTGGCGAAGAGGTCATGTCTGTTTGAAAATGACCAGAGTGGGGTCGGCTGACATTATACAGTTACTGCAACAGTTATAGCTGATCGTATGCAAAGTTTTGTGCAGATCACAAATTATTTGTTATTCAGTTTACCTTACGACTTGTACTATAAATTTGTGTTATTAAATAATACTGAAGAAAAACTAGAATGTAGGGACATGTCTCGTTATAACATACCATGCAGTACACATGTAGGAGCGAGACGTTCATTTGTCTGTGTACTGTATGGCTTGTTTTGGTAAACATAATGGCTGATTTCTTTTACGAGTTTTCTATGCTATATCATGTACATATGACTGAGGTCAAATCAGTACCGAGCAGAACGGACTGGATAAGCAGGTGGTTGCGGAAAATTTCTTTCAACCAACATCAGCTACTACATGTATAATCTTTTGCAATGAGTTTCAATCTCCTGTAAGGTATAATGATGCAAGCAGCGAGCAGTAATAAAAGTAGTAACCAGCCATATGTGATTCTTCTCACCGCTGTTATTACTGGCGTTGTTGTTAATGGTGCAGTGCAATCAAGTGGAGGTTATAAAGTCTTAAGGTGCTGTGCCGCTGCAAGAGTGACATGTCAGTTGGGTTGTTTAGCATACCCCTACGATGCTGTTACATACGATCGCCAGAGACCTATATAGAAGGGAAGCTACCCATATGATCATGCAAATTTAAGAGAAACAGTCTTGCACAAGGGAAAACGTCTTATTGAATGGAAATTACTCGTGGGCCAATTACGAATTAAAATACAGGTACCCAACCTCACATGGATAAATCAGTTTTCGACTCGTCTCACGACAAAAGGACACTAGTTATCCCTATGAAAATATGGTTTATTGCCATAAGACATCAAACAAATTATTTACCCCCTTCCCAACATACGAACAATTAAAAAGTGGACAAAGAGTTTTCGTTAGTAACTATCACCTTGGCACAGGTGGCTGGTTGCAGGAAAGCATAATATGAAACTATATTATGAATACGGAAAATGACTGCGTAAATGATTAGTGATTTGGAGGAAGAACCCCGTGAAAGAAAGTACAAACACCAACAGATGTGTCAAAGTGTATGATGGTAGCAATGAGCTGCCAGCGAGCTTTAAAACAGCACAGTTAAACCCTGATGTAAATTAGCCAGCTTTGTGTCCCCCTAAGCTAGGTTATTGCAGCAGCAACTCATGGTTTCCAAACTTACCTGGTTTGAGTGTGGAATACGGCGGCAGTAATGGCTGGGAGTTCCGCGTCCACCTCAGCTTATGCACTGTGCTTCAAGTCCGAGGCATCCCCATCGATCTCTCTGAAGCAAGTACTTCCTTCAGCCTCCCGACAGTAAATTTCTTTCTGGTCTTCCTGAAGTAAGTGTTCTCTGACTTTACATTTTTCCAATAAATCTATGATGATAATTCGTTGGGAATCCATAAAAAATAATGGCCACCACCAGCTGACAAAATGGTCTTTGCCTTCTTTGCTGAACTTCCACCAGCAGTAACCACGAATACCATTTTGACTCTGATCCAGATTTCATAAGCAATCACAAATCGGCGCAAAAAATCTTTCGGATTGCAATTAAACATCTCCAGACATTGTGCTGGAGTGATATGACAGACGCACTTTTCATCGAATGTGAGCAACCATAGCATCCACATCGCACACAGCATTTTCCCAACCAATTCTTCACGAGGGATGTTATGCACTCACTCAGTTGAAATGCCGAATAGTCTCAGCAATATCACGAATTTTTAGTCCGAGATCTTGCATTACCATATCACAAATTTTGACAGTTGTTTCCTTTCTGGAGACCTCAAGTGGACGGTCAGAGCGTGTGTCATCTTGGTGCTTGTTCAAAAATGGTTCAAATGGTTCTGAGCTCTATGGGACTTAACATTTGAGGTAATCAGTCCCCTAGAACTTAGAACTACTTAAACCTAACTAACCTAAGGACATCACGCACATCCATGCCCGAGGCAGGATTCGAACATGCGACCGTAGCGGTCGCGCGGATCCAGATTGTAGCGCCTAGAACCGCTCGGCCACACTGGCCGGCTTGGTGCTTGTCCTTCCACATTTAAAATCATCAGTTCACAAGTACATGGTCTTCAGTGCTAGTGCAGAGTTCATGTGAACTTCATTCAGTTCTGTTTTGATTTGTGTGGGAGTCCAAACCTTCAAATGTAAATGTTTTATAACAGCACGAAACTCGGTTTTCCCCATTTTCAATCGCAGTCGACGCAATGACCATCTTTTTTTCCTTTATTGTTATTTCACTCCCCAAAATGGGGCAGGCTGGCAGCGGCATAATATGCCACTCTTCAGCCAAGAGAGTTACAGAGAAAACATAGTCAAATGAGAAAATAACACATAACAGAGAATGGTATAATGTGATGAATAAACAAGAACGAAAATAGATGAGTAGAAACGGTAGATTTAAAAACTACATAGACGAGAGCCATACACACATGTGGAGAATGAACACTGTGAGTCGACACGAAAACAAAGAAACATCACAGTGGGAACACAAATGAATAACGCTGGCGACACTGCTGGTGCTAGCACTGCACACAGCACTGGAGTAATACTGACACTACAACGAAAACGTTAAAAATCACTGCACCAAAGGGGACCTACCATCAGGTGAAGGGGGGAGGGGGGGAAGAAAATGGGGGGAGAGACGGTTGGGGGGAAACCAGGAGGGGGTAGGAGGGGGGCAGTGGAGGGGAGAAGGAATGGAGCTGAAAGCCCAGAGGGGTGAAAAGGAAAAATAAGGTGTTCAGCAGGGGAAAAGGAGTATGGGGGGAAGTGGGAGAGGTAGGGTGAGAGGGAGCCCTGAGGAGGGGGGGGGAAGGAGGGATCTGGTAGGAGGGGTAGATGGAAGGGATGAGGACACCATCTGGGAAGGGTAGTTGTTGGAAGCCACCTTGGGCGAGGGTATGGAGGATGTGGACATGAAGACCAGGTGGGACACTGTGGTACAGGTGCAGCAGTGGTATAGGATGGGAGAGGATGGGGAAGCCAAAGGATGGGGGGGGGGGGGGAATCCAGTTTGCAGGAGACATACAGGATCCACATTCGTTCTAGGAACAGGAGGAGATGCGGGAAGGGAATCAGATCACAAAGGATCTGCATGGGGATGGGAGACAGATGCAATAAGTGAGGCAGAGTGCATGGCACTCAAAGTTTTGGAGGGATTTGTAGTAGTTGGGGAGGGGGGGGTGGAGATCCAAGTGGGGTGGGCATAACATAGGATGGGGTGGGTGAAGGACTTATAGGCATGTAGGATAGTGGAAGGGTCTAATCCTCATGTTTGACCAGAGAGGAATGTGAGGAGATGGAGACAGTTACGTGCCTTGGCTTGTACTGTGAGGAGATGGGGGGGGGGGGTCCAGGAAAGGTGGCGGTCAAGGGTGATGCCAAGATACTTGAGGGTGGTATTGAGGGCAATAGGGTGGCCATAGATAGTAAGGTAGAAATCTAGGAGGCGGAAGGAGGGAGTGGTGCAGCCTATGATGATTGCCTGGGTCTTGGAGGGATTGAGCTTAAGGAGTCATTGGTTGCACCATGCGGTGAACAGGTCAAGGTGGGACTGGAGGAGGCGCTGGGAACTTTGAAGGGAGGGGCAAGAGTAAGAAAGATGGTATCATAGGCATATTGCAGGAGATGGACATGTTGGGAGATGCGGCATGTCCACTGTGTATAAGAGGTAGAGAAGAGGTGAAAGGACGGGGCATGCCAGCAGAGGGGTAGAAGATGTAGGAGTTGGAGTTGTGGATGGTAACACAGGAGGGGCAGTGAGAGAGGAAGGAGGCGAACATAGATGATGGGGAGGGCGTAAGTCTGGAGTTTGAAGAGGAGGCCGGGATGCCATACATGGTCATAGGTGCATTCAAGGTCAAGGAACACAAAGATGGTGGAGCGATGGGAATTGAGGTGAGTGGAAAGGAGGTGTGTCAGGTGGAGGAGTAGATCATTGGCAGAGAAGGAAGGTCGGAAGCCACCTTGGGTCAGGGGAAGGAGGCGGTGCTGGTGGAGATGGTGATGAATGCCATGGGCTCCAGGACCTTGCTGAAGACCGACGTGAGACTGATAGGGTGTTTGGCAGGTTTGGGAAAGATAAGGCTCTGGGAAGTCTCCCACAGGTCAGGATAGAAGCCGGTGGAGAGGATAACATTATAGAGGGTGGCTAGGACCACAGGAAGGAGAGGGGGCTTCTTTGAGGAGGCGGTATGTAATACGATCATGACTGGGAGCCATGTTGCATTTGTGTGACAATGGGGGTTTTGAGATCAGATGGTGGTGTGGCCTCCAAGTACTGAAAGCTAGGAGCAAGTGGGGCGAGAGAGGTGGCAGTGCAGTCTTGGCTGTCAGGGAAGAGGGAGTAATCAAATCTGGTATCTGTAGGTATGGAAAGGATGTCAGATAGGTGGGGTTGTCTGGGAAAGGGTGGTCATCGTGTAGGAGAGGATAGTGGGGAGAAGGTTTCGTGCCAGTAAGGCGATGGAAGGCTCACCAGTACTTGGATGAGAATAGGCAGTGAAGCATTAAGTCAGGTATATGTCTGTCGCGAGGCCCGGCGTTTATTGGCCGCAAGCAAGTTTCTTATATGGCATTGGAGTTACAGGTGGTGGAGGAGTGTGTCCCAGTCCCAGGTACGGAGGAACGAGCATTAACCGCGACGGTATTTGTGGAGGAGGAGTACGGCCTGTGGTGGTAAGGTAGGACGGTGAGGGTGGATGACTTTGGTGGGGAAGTGCGTCTCGACAGCCTCCAAAAAAGTCCGGTGGAGGAAGGAAGTGGCATGGGTGATGTCATCAGAGTGCTCGTAGATGAGGTCTGCCTGATAGGGTGAGCAGGACGGAAAGGTGATCGCTATCTATAGGGTCAAGGACATCTGCAGTAATGCGCCCAATGAGGTTTGGGGAGGCAAGGATTACGTCGGGAGTGGTATTGGATTCTGGGGGGTATGTTGAGGGAGAGGGAGGAGGTCACCTTGTAGGGTGGCAATAAACCGATGCCACCGCCGTAACTGTGCGGGTGTCCGGCTGTGGATGTTGATGTCGGCGGCAATCACAAGGAGGAGAAGGTGCAGTCTATGTGGGCTAGGAAATCATATGGGACCGGGGTATTAGGGCGGATATAAACGATGGCACAGGTGACGGTAAGGCCAGGGAAGAAGAGACTGAGGATCAGGTATTCGGTAGGATCATTGAAGAGAGGTTGAGGTCGAACAGGGAGATGGCGGAGGTGGCCAATGGCAACTCCGCCACGCGCAACAGGAAGGGGATTTAGATCGTTGTGAACAAATAACTTTTCACTGTACATAGTTGAAATTCTTTATAAGATCTTTGGAATAATCAAGCTTACCAAACTTGAAGCGGGAACAAAAACGTTCAATTCTTTCATGGAAATTAACCATACTTACCAAACCACCCTCGTATTCCATAACAAACTACAGTACAGTGGGTGTCCCTACCTGGAGCTACTCTCGTGTTTGTGATTGCGCCTGGATCAGGCAGTACACAGCCTGATGCGTCGTGTTCCGGTGCCACTACACTTGCTGAGCTGTTGTACTGGCGCCCCCACTGACAGCTGCTGTGGTGCTGTTGCAGCTGGAGGAGCAGGTGCACAACGTGCTGCCGCGGGTGCCGGTGCCGCTGCAGGAGGCGGTGGTGCGCCTGCTGAGCCGCGACACGCGCCAGCGGCCCACCGCCCAGCTGCTGTCCCTCATCAAGTACTTCAGGTGAGTGCTCGCTGCCGCCCCGTCAACCTCTGCAGCCCGCTCACCACCGGCGGTCTGCATCTCTTAAAAGGCGACGCAGCGCAGCGCGCATTTTTGTAACTTCACAGGTTCAAATGGGACCGCGCAAATTGTGACGCGACGCGACTCGGACGCGACACGCGCCTGCGCCAGGTCGCGCGGCGTTGCGGTTGAGGCATAGTTTCTCGCGCCGCGCGTCGCGCGTGCCTCGCTACCACCGTGGGGAATTTGAGGCGGCGGGCGGAAAAGTAGCCGGGCCAAATGCTCACATCGGAACTGCGCATATGAGCAGTGGTAGTATTGCGAATACGATAAATATTGCCTCACTTTACACTAAATTTTATTGCCTTTGGGTTGTGTGTCGTTTTTCACCATTTAAGCGCTCCAGCTTTCTTCGTTAGTTCATTATACTTTTCTGTTATTTGTATCTGTACAGTTTTGCTTTGTATTGTTTTTCTTCTGTCAAGAAAAATGCATACTTCAGTAACTAGTCAGCCATTGGCCGCTGGAATTGTATCACATGCCCCCGCGATGTTTTCAGATCGCAAGAAGGGACAGAGGGTAGTGAATAAGGAAACAAGGAATATTATAAAATTATGTGATAAAGAAGCAAGGCAGGAGAGGGAAACAAGGTTATCACTTCGCTTCCTAATATGCTGGCGTATCTGTACGATATGTTACAAAAATTTAGAAAATGATAATCTCCACAGGTGTTATCCCTTTGTGCTCCTGGTAAAAAGCGTCCAAGATCTAGAGTATAGAAGTCTTACTGTGATAACTTGGATATGGATGTAATAATATAATACGACACGCTGTACTACATGCATGTAACATCATATTTCCACTGCAAGCTAGAAACAGTCGAAAAGCAGTCACAAATAACAATGTTTTAATTGGTTCGCCGTGATGAGAAAAAGCATTTCAATTGTTGCATGCACATTATCATCATCAACAAACTAATTATATAACATGCTACACAAATGAAGAAAATGATCGGTATTATTACGAAAGTGGGAATATCCTAAAAGAGTGTTATGATTAGATATATTTAATTTGTTGAAATGGACTGCAGACAAAGGCAGATCTACTTTCATGACAATGTTTTTCAAACTTCAACTCACAAGGCACACATGGCTAGCTTGTGAATTCCTCCCCTGGTGACAATACACTGACCATTCTGTTGGCCTCGAGGGATTAGCCGAGCGGTCTCAGGCGCTGCAGTCATCGACTGTGCGGCTGGTCTCGGCGGAGGTTCGAGTCCTCCCTCTGGCATGGGTGTGTGTGTTTGTCCGTAGGATAATTTAGGTTAGGTAGTGTGTAAGCTTAGGGACTGATGACGTTAGCAGTTAAGAATTCACACACATTTTTTGAACATTCTGTTTTGCGACAGATGAATTGTTTATTTTTATCAATAACAACCAATTTATTCGCGATCACACATTGTCGGTTTGGCAAGCCGTAGGTGAGTAACCAGTATCTGGCATGTGCCTATCATTCCGCCTGAAGGAACGCTCGTCATAATTTTAATACTGCTCAGATCAAGAGGAGGAATAAAATCCTTTGGCAAGTTTCCATTCCAGTTGCTCAGTGTTAAACATACGATGGTTTACGGGGATTCTACCAAAATTCCAACAGAGTTGGCAATCTATTTTTGTGTGAGTCGTTAAGCTTTTCTCATTCGAAGAAGCATCACCGTTTGTGAGTAACGGCCACATTCCTCTTGGTGACTGGTTTAATTGTACTTTCTTTGTCAGAGTGTAATTTGCCAAAGTCATCTCACAGCAGCTATTGAGACAGAATTCCGAAATGGAGTGCCTCATTAAACAAGTAATTGGCAATCACAGAGCTCAATAGCTTACGGAAAACCTCATAGTGTCGGTTTCCAGGGACATAAAAGAAGAAATTTCATGTTTATTTTCATATTAGTAAGCTCTTGTTTCGCTATCTGTCGATAACTCTTAAAAAATTAGTCACTGGAATGAAATAAATAAAAATGGAAGTATAAGTACTGATATGTAGATATGTACTGATATATGGATAAGAAAGTTCCGTGCCGGCCGCGGTGGTCTCGCGGTTCTAGGCGCGCAGTCCGGAAACGTGCGACTGCTGGGGTCGCAGGTTCGAATCCTGCCTCGGGCATGGATGTGTGTGCTGTCCTTAGGTTAGTTAGGTTTAAGTAGTTCTAAGTTCTAGGGGATTGATGACCACAGCAGTTGAGTCCCATAGCGCTCAGAGCCATTTGAACCAAGAAAGTTCCGTGTGTTTAAGAATTGGCAAAACACTCTCCTCCTTGCATGCTTTCGTTTCGATGTCTCGAGCGGTATAGGAGATATGAAAAATGTTGCGAGTGTTTCATTCCTGCTGGCGTGAGATCGGAAGTGAGCGCGCTACTTGGGATCCATTTTTTTCTCGAGATCGGAAGCAGATAGAGACCTCCTCCCAAGTCTAAACAAAAATTCAACATGTGAGCTAAATCTCATACGCAGCAACATATGTGGTAATATGCACCAAACGCAAAATCATAGCGACCCCTAATTTTCGATGCAAACTTTTGAGTTTTGCGTAGTGTCTTACTAAAATGTGTACATCACAATAAGAATGGTCATTAGCGAGATCATTGACACTTAGGCAGGAAGCTGACATATAACGCTACAAGTAAGACAAAAATAAAATATTTTCAGTGAATAGTTTCTGTAAAATCATTTGAGGAAGATAACAGGTTGCGCGCGCTTCGGCTCTGTCAGCGCAGAGCGTCGCCAGTCGGCGCGTGCGAAGTATGGTGTACGCGTCGCAATATGCTCTGCACCCGTGCGGCACGTACGTGTCGCGCTGTAGTGTCGTGTCACGTCACACGTGTTATACGCCTCTCAGTTTGCGCCTAGCCTAAAGCTGTCCTCATATGGGGCGTTTTTCATCGTGCAGCTCGCCACGCCTGGATTACATTGCGGCTGGTGCTCACTAGAAACTAGTTGATATCTCAAACAGAACACGTTTCCTCCGGTCGACTTCCGGCTGCAGCGGCTTCCAGCGGCAGTTGTCAGCTGTATCTGGCTTGCAAATTTTATGAAAATGGATGGGCATAAAATTCCTTCGCTAGTTCTATTAATACGCACATTTCCTCTCTTGTCCGTGTATTAGTGATGTCTGTAGTATACATAAATAAAATCAACATCCATTAACGTCTTATAAGGCAGAAAGGGTAGTCGAATATATCGATCTCCACATTTCGCCCAGAATCTCGCCTGCTTTCTGGAAGTTCTCCAGTTCTAAGGTGCGCTCTCAGCCATATGCTGTTAATAAGTGTTGTGAGGCATGTCAGTTTTCAGTTCAAAGCAGGCATTCGCCTTTCCACTTTTTGAAAACACTTCTCCACGTGGCATTAGTCACTAATAATATGACCCGTAAGCAGTTCTCTTTGAAGTGATTTATGGCGTGTGTAACCATTTTCACCCATTCCACCACCGTGTGAAATAATAAGAAAGGGTTTCACTTTTCCTTGACTACCCTTTATAGATGCTGCAAAAACCTCACAAGACAAAAACGCTTCGAAAGCGTCACAATCAGATGTCGCCGTACACAGTGCGAGACTACACTGGTCTTGCGGCTTAATTCAAAAGACTGCAAGCGACTGTGGCAGCGATCACTCTAACTTCTCAGCCTTCCACTTGTCCACCTGACCATGCATCTACTAAGTTGATTCTGCCCTCTGACAGTGGTTGTTGTTGCTATCCTGCATTCGAGGTTATCACTTTTATCAGAATTTTAAAGAAAACTTGAATGCCCAGAAAAATCTAATGATATGGTGGCCCTAACGTTATTGTAGTCAGTTATTGATGGGTGGTTAATATATCAACATGGGATTAATCTTTTATAAAACATTGACAAAAGTTTGTTAATCATGAACTAGGACAAACAACACTGAAATGTGGTAATGGTAGTGACACACCAACATCACAATAGTAATCCGTTGTAGTTGCTACATATTTTCTTACAATGAAAAGCATTATAAAATCACAATCACAATGATACAGGAAACTGCCTTACAAGACCAGATCACTTGGACAAAAAGCAAATAAATTTCTTTAACCGGAAGAAGACCCATAAAACTTGAAATTTGAATAAGACTAGGTAAATATACACAGGTAAAGCTTTACTTAAATGGTACAGATGTCCATATAATTCCCATCAGAACTCTCATTACTTCCAATCAGCTAAGGAACTGATTAAGGGTAAGAACACAGATCTTTTAAGATTTGGCTAGCCAATTTCCTAAACTAAACTATATCCAAATCACTAAAACAATTAAGGAGGTGCTTCAAGTTTACTTATTCACTTGATTAATCAACAGTATTCTTAGAATGATTACAACTAGAACATGCCCATATGACAATACCCCTAAAATGAGGTTTCTTCAATATTACGTGTGAATTAGCGATAGACGCGAACAGACCAAGGATTCAAATCAATACGAGAGATCGACGAGACAGGAAATGATATAGAAATGTACTCAACTTTGCACTGCAACTGAACTTCAGATGCTGTAATTCTCCACCGGAAAAATGGAATCACGCAACAGTGACAACGTAACTCAAGATGTAAAGGAGAGGACAGGGCCTTAAATATCTCTTTGCCCCCGTGGTGCTCTGCTCCCAGTATGCTCGCGTCGACCGCTGCCAGTTATCTGTAACACAACACACATCAACGGCAGACAATATTCTGAGACGTAAACTACACAATCTTATCTAGAGAACAGGTGATCAACACAAATGAATAGAAACAAATTAGCCTCCGTGAGTTACTAGGCCGGTGCCAGCCCTTAAACTTTGATTAATAAGTTCGCTAAAAATCATGCCCTAAAGTTAAGATGACCAGAATTATTTCGGCGCACATTTACACGCCAAACCACCAAATGAACTACAAGATAGAATAGAGGACGTATCTCGGCGTGTCTTGAAACGCCAGAGCCGGACTCACTCACTACTGGTTGCACTTCTAGCTACGTCTGTAACTACGCTTCATGTCGGTTGGTTGGGCGTAGCCACACTTCCTCAACTGCCGCCAAGACAGTTAGTCACGACACCGAGGTAAGTGATAAACAGCTAAAACAATTCCAAAGGATTTTTAGTACACTGGCATACCCAATTAGCAACCCACCGAAGCAACTCGGCGACTCCAATTCAATCGGCCGGCGTAGCTTATAACTGACTCGAAGGAGCTTGTCCTTCCGACCTCTAGGACAACCAAATCTCCACGGGCGGTGGATCTGCCCTCACGACTCAACACGCCGTAGCCGCTGGCCCCGCTCCCTCGGTGTCCGACTCGTCCTCTTGCCGACCTGCCTACGTACACAGTCCCACGTGACTCCACTCACCGCCGATACCGACCGACCCCTTAGCAGAGCGGACGAGCTCCGTTCAATCCGCGCCGCCAAAGATGAGCAGAAGACAAGTAAGCATGGAAGTCGACCCAAAGATCAAAATGACGATCGATGGAAACTGGCGCCAGAAACGCACCAGCTCAGACACAAGTTAAGCGAGATGAGACCTAAATCATGAACCGTTGGCAACGCAAACAGAAGCAACAAATAATCAGCACTCCACTGTGTGGCGTTTGGTTGGCAAAGTCTAAAGTTTATCTGTTTAATCTATTTATCCTTGCTCAAAACATGGATTACGCAATCTGAAATTATCTAACGCAGAATAGACTTTGATGGATCTATTCTACACAGAAGTTATACTACGTTAGTGCAGCTGAGAACAAGTGGCGAGGCTGTGATGCTGTTTGCGGTAACAAGCTGGTGCAGCAGTACTACACTCATTTCTCGACGTGTAGCGCTCTCTCAAGCGACGCTCGTGCCGCAGTCATCTGCAGAGTAGCGATTTGCGGCGCCTGTAATTCGTTATCATGGGGACGAAAAATACAAAGTCGTGCCTGGCGATCTGTTAGACGGAACACAATTACTCTCTAACGGAGCTCTGAAATCTCAGCAGATTCCAGCGTGTGACACGCTCACACGCCAGTCATTCCGTGGACCAACTTCACTCACCTACACGGCAGCGTACACAAGGAGACCAAATGTCAAGGCGGCAGGCCTGACACCAATAAGATTTTCCTCGGCACAGCGAGTTGTCCGAGATGACTGAGTTCTAAACTGCCGGTACGGCTACCCAGTCATGACCAACGCATGTGCGAAGTTACGCTCATGACGAGTGCTCCAAGTGCAACCGACACACTCATAACGAGAATCAAGACTAGAGTCACCTCTGCAGACCGCAGTCTAAATCAGAAACCACCTTTCTCAACTCGTCCCGTTCCATCAAAACTGCATAAACTCCTAAAGTGCACCACCACAACCGCCCCCGCACAGGTTTTGTACCAGTCATAAGATTCTACGAGTGCCCCGTCTCCCCTCTGACTCCTCATCTCTACCTCCTGGCCAATGCTTCCTCGCTGGGGAAGCACCCAACTCTGACTGGCAAGTTTCCGCACAGCGAGGAGAAGACATGACACTCCCGAAATCTGTTTCCCATGGGCGCTTTAGGCAGTATGTTTTGAGAGTTTTCGTTTAGGCCTAAAGTGAGCAACTCATTTATCACAGAGATCATTATCATGGGCGAAACGTTACGGCATATCCGTCCAAGGTCCTCGGCTAAACTAAGAGAAGTGCTTTTGTGTCCCAACATATCCACTACTGGCCACTAAAATTGCTACACCAAGAAGAAATGCAGATGATAAACGGGTACTCATTGGACAAATATATTATACTAGAACTGACATGTGATTACATTTTCAAGCAATTTGGGTGCATAGATCCTGAGATATCAGTACCCAGAACAACCACCTCTGGCCGTAATAAAGGCCTTGATACTCCTGGGCATTGAGTCAAACTGAGCTTGGAGGGCGTGTACAGGTACAGCTGCCCATGCCGCTTCAACACGATACCACAGTTCATCAACAGTAGTGACTGGCGTATTGTGACGAGCCAGTTGCTCAGCCACCATTGACCAGACGTTTTCAGTTGGTGAGAGATCTGGAGAATGTGCTGGCCATTTTCTGTATCCAGAAAGGCCCGTAAAGGACCTGGAACATGCGGTCGTGCATTATCCTGCTGAAATGTAGGGTTTCGCAGGGATCGAATGAAGGGTAGTGCCATGGGTCGTAACACATCTGAAATGTAACGTCCACTGTTCAAAGTGCCGTCAATGCGAACAAGAGGTGACCGAGACGTGTAACCAATGACACCCCATACCATCACGCCGGATGATACGCCAGTATGTCGATGACGAATAGACGCTCCCAATGTGCATTCACCGCTATGTCGCCAAACACGGATGCGACCATCACGATGCTGTAAACACAACCTGGATTCATCCGAAAAAATGACGTTTTGCCATTCGTGCACCCACGGTCGTCGTTGAGTACACCATCGCAGGCGCTCCTGTCTGTGATGCAGCGTCAAGGGTAATCGCAGCCTTGGTCTCCGAGCTGATAGTCCATGCAGATGGTTGTTGTCTTGCAAACGTCCCCATCTGTTGAAACAGGGATCGAGACGTGGCTGCACGATGCGTTACAGCCATGCGTATAAGATGCTTGTCATCTCGACTGCTAGTGATACGTGGCCGTTGGGATCCAGCACGGCGTTCCGTATTACCCTCCTGAACCCACCGATTCCTTATTCTGGTAGCAGTCATTGGATCTCGACCAACGCGAGCAGCAATGTCGCGATACGATAAACCGCAATTGCGATAGGCTACAATCCGACCTTTATCAAAGTCGGAAACGTGATGGTACGCATTTCTCCGCCTTACACGAGGCATCACAACAACGTTTCACCTGGCAACGCCAGTCAACTGCTGTTTATGTATGAGAAATCGGTTGGAAACTTTCCTCATGTCAGCACGTTGTAGGTGTCGCCACCGGCGCCAACCTCGTGTGAACGATCTGAAAAAGTAATCATTTGCATATCACAGCATCTCCTTCCTGTCGGTTAAATTTCGCGTGTGTAGCACGTCATCTTCGTGGTGTAGCAATTTTAATGGCCAGTAGTGTACTATTTCAGAGCTACCATAAACGTTGCGTCCTGTCCAAAAAAATTTCCGGAGACTCGAGGCTTCCCCAAAAATTCGGCAGGCTGAGGGACGACAGCACCTGACGGCTCCATCTATAGCGTCCCATCCAAGACGAACACAGCAATTTGTGGATTTTTGTGGACGCCAGTTCTTTACACAATGGTAGTTTAAGACACTGTCGAAACGAATTGGCCAGGTGACCCACATTCTCTCCTACGCCCCTGTACCTGCCGTGGCCAGAAACGCCTAACAGGTAGATCCAGGTAGGCAGTTTTTCGTCTTTTCAGCTGAAGGCATTGTCTGCACACTGGTGCAAGAAATTCTTGGGACCAGTATTCCGTCCCCAGCAAGTACTTTGAGATGTTCATCTCCCTACCAGCTGCACGTAGCTTCCAAGCCCCAAATGCCCACTGCAACGTTTACTGTTGAACAACCAAACTGCTTACTTCCTCTCAACTCCAGAAAATACTATTCAGGGGAGAGGAATTATGCATTTACATGCTCTGATGATAACTTCCTGTCATCTCACAAAAAATTGGCGTCTAGAGGTAGGAATAGCATTGAATATGAAAACAAACGAAAGAGTGACTTGTCCTCTCTTAACAGTGCTTGGAACTCCAGATAGCGACGTACTGTGGCCCATTGTAAGTAACAGCTCATTAATTTCACAGACAGCATACACATTTGGAATTATGTTGAGAAGCAAGCATGAAGTCGTGGTCCGGCAGAGAACTTTGTAATCTATGTTCATGAGCGATTTTGCTATGTGTTCGCTGCAGTTAGCCCAATGGCGACATCCGCTTTATCATCTTGAGACAAAGAAATAACTTTATCTGCACTGAGGACTGAACTAACTGTCTCCAGAGATCTTTGGATGGCAGACACAAAATGCTCGTCTGGATGTCCAGTTTTATAATCGGCTTGTGGGCAGCTGGGTCACAACACGCCTCTACGCCTCGGAAGTGTTCCGTTTCCTGGGGAGCAAGCGAATATACGTGGAACTTCTAGATATATTGCATCCAAGTTCTAGGAGCTTCACGAGTAGATCAGATAGGATAGGATGCGAACAACGTCACACCATCGGCGTCGTTCGGCAGAATCACACAACATACGAAGGTCTTTCAATAAGTTATGACCCACATTTTTTTTAAAAAAAAAGCCATTAATATACACAGACAAACGTCCTTGTTGGTGCTTCACATTTGCTGTTTGTTCTGTGCGCCGGTGAAGTTTCGAACCGTTCTGGCAGATTGCAAAACCGTAGCACAGCACCACGCAAGTAACGAGGAGCCCTTAGTGGCTCGCCATCAGTTTTTTTTATCTTAAATATCTATGTGGCTAATGCCCTTTTGGCATATTTATTATTTTATAAATGACATATAAGTACTGCCAGTCTTTCACGATAATTCCGTACTTATAATTTGTATCATACGATTTTAGCCATAATTCTGTGACCATGTTATAGACCATTCTTTGGTGTAAATTTCTGAGGAAGACACTCCTAGCAGTGTCGAAACCTGGTTAATTCGTTAAAAATTAGTGACCGCGGACAGTTTTCTTTTAATTGTGCTAGTGGAATGGCAAGGATCGAATACGCAAGGACGGTGGCTTGCTTGAGGCTCCTATGGCAGGCTTCAGACGCTGCTTGCGGATCACCAGTCCACGTGACAGGTGAGTAACCACGCACTCTGTGGCCGGTGGGGATGGGGTGGTGTGGCACCTGAGCTTCAGCAGCTCGGAGTAAAAAACGACGGTAATAGGTTATCATCCCCAGGTAGTGACGCGGTTTGCATACTGTTTTCAGCGCCGGGTGTGGTACTTAGCTCGGCTGCCGGATATTACCGGTAGCAGAAACCCGAAATCCAAGAAGTGTCACTTAATTAGCACTTATGACACATTTAGATGGATTTATGACTATTCTGAAGTCATTAGACTTTTGTGTAGGTGTCTCTCGTGTTCTTCTGACATGATGATGCTACCAGCGCGTCATTGATGTGCGCAAAGCAGAAGTCCAGTCCCCTGAAAAATTCATCGATAAATCGCTGAAAACTCTGTGCTGCATTCCGTAAGCCATAGGACACACATCGGAATTCAGACGGTTCAAACAGCGCGGTTGTTGCAGTTTTATGGATGTCTTGTTCCAACAGGTAATTCTTGTAGGCTTTCAGTAGGTAGAATGTCGATAAACCTGTGCTCTGAGCCAGTTGGCAAGCAAATTCCATGATGTGGGCACACAGGATAGCGCTTGGTAATGTTAGGGGTTTGAGTCCTCTATAGTCGCCACAGGGGCGCCAGCCGTCCGGTTTCTTTGATACCAGTTGAAGGGGAGAGGCCCAGTTGCTGTCCGATGGCCACGCCATGCCTGCTTGGATCACTGCGTCGAATTCTGCTTGTGTGATGCGCAGTCTATAGGAGGCAAGCCCTCTGCGTTCCTGAGAAAACAGGAAAATTTTGGGCATAGTTCCGATATATCGCACTGATGAATGGCGATGCGATGAGGACACACAGACGGTCGCATTGAGTGACGGGAACTCATGTACAATGGTGTCCAAAATTAAAGCAACAAAGGGAAATCTTGCAATGTTACTTTTATTTTGCCACGAAACTGTATAAACAAGTGATAGTAACGTAGAAACAATATAAACAATACAGAAAATAATCAACTGCAGCATCCATAACGGTAGAGAAAAATACTCATCGTTTTTTCCAACTTAACGGATTTGCACACACATTCTGGCAACTGGTCAGTGCGCTCAGCACGGTGTGTTACCACGCCTGGTTGCAATACAGGCCTGACGACGACGGGACATGCTGTGAATGACGTCATCAAATCTCATGTCGAGGCAATAACGGCCGTTCTTCCTGCAGAGCTGCTCACAAGTCTTGGAGATTGGTTGGTAGATGCTGACGTGATGCAGCCTATCTCCCTAGTGCATACCAGACATGCTCCATGGGATTCAAGTAGGGAGAGCGACCAGGCGACGCTTTGCGTGGAATATCTTTAATTTCCAAAATGACAGCAATCACCCGTGCTCTATGAGGTCGAGCATTATCGGGCATCAATACCAAGTCTGGCCCACACCACCTCGCAACAGCCGCACTTGGAATCCCAAGTTCTCGTCGCAATACCTGACAGCAGTTAAACGTAGCCAATTCACCCGTACAATTTCATTGTTCGAATGGTCAGCATAATCCCTGCCCACGCCATTAAGGGTCTTTCTTGATATCGGTCTCTTTCCACAATGTTCGGATTCCTTCCAAATGCGAATCCGTCGAGAATCACTCTCCAGATCAAATCGGGACTCCTGTGCGAAAAGAACATTTGGCCACGGTTCTACCGTCCAGGTGGCATGTTGATAGGTCCAGTCTAGACGTTCCATTCTATGAAGACATGCCATAGATAAACAGAGAACAGGCCTCCAACAATAATGTCCACTCTGCTGAAGCCTTCTGTACACCGTTTGCCTCGGTGCAAGACGTCCAGGGGATGCTGCAAGGTCAGATGCAAGTTGCAGTGCAGTAGTAAGGCGGCACCGTCCTGCCCTTACAGCCAAATAACGGTCGTCTCGTTATAATCTCACACGTGGGCGGTCCTGTCCTGGTCTCCGAGATCCAGTTTCAGTCTCTACAAACTGTCGCATCATTCGAGAAGCAACAGAAAGATCCACATTAAGCCATCGGGCCACATCAGTTTGCGACTCTCCTGCTTCCATCCTTCCTATGGCCTTCGACAGAGTCAGTAGGCGTCAGTAGGTGTCCTCTCTCTGCCATAGCGGACCGTCTATGACCGTGTAGACAATGACTGTGGATGTGAGGCTACCCTGCAAACACTACCCTGCTTCGTAGGTGCCCTGACGTCATTATTGGCATCGTTGTCCGTTGATCGGAATGCCATCTTCCGCGCAGACAACGATCGAAACGAAATCTGTTGACAGTTTGTATGATTATATCGTGAAATACACACAGGACGGGGAAATAGTAGTTAGTTGCTTTAATTCGGGGCAGCAGTGTAGTAGGCGCCATTGGCGGTGGCGCGGCGAAGAAGTATGACAGGTCGCTGCTCTGTATGAGCCGGCATGCAACAGTCAATGACGTAACCCGATCTGAAATGGAAGGATTCCTTCAGCACTTTGTAAGTGCTTAATAAACGGCACAGTTCACTTTCAGATAATGGCGTTTCATTAGTCAGCTGATACGGCATGTACTACTTAAATAATGCTCATTTTAAACATTTTGTGGCTGTGCTCTCAGCAACTGTGTATGCAATTATGTAAAACGTAATAGTCAGGCAACCGGTTGCACACAACTTTTTAAAAAAACACCTTAACCAGGTTTCGATAATTCTAAGACTATCTTCATCAGAATGGTAAAAGTTACATGAAATCACATAACAACTTACACTTCAGCAACAGTACTATCGTCAAATAACATGTTTGTGTTCCATGAGTCAAGAATAAAAATCATAATAAAAAAGGCAGACAGTTATCACAGAATGATAAAAAACGTGGTTGCAAATGGCGGCACAAGTTAACTGCAGTAGCTGGCCAAGACGGGCACATACACAGTGCAAGAGGCATCACACTAAACGGCTAGTAAGCCGAAACTGCCATGAGCTGGACTCTAATCCTCGTGTCCATCTCATGGCAATGTTGGCTCACTTTCTGATGAAGAGAGTCTTAGAACTATCGAAACCTGAATAATGTGTTTTTTAAAAAAGTTGCGTGCAACCGGTTGGCTGACAATTGCGTTTTATGCTAAAGTACTGCTTGTTATTGCTACGTAACGCGTGTTTGGTAACCGTAAACATACCGATTCTCTCACCGCGATTGGTAGAGGTGTACCGACCGCTCGAGAACGCGGTCTTCCCAGCATGGGTTGCTCGTGACGTCGCCAAAGGACAGGTGGGAGCGACCTGCCAACTGCCAGCTGAGCCCAGTACCATGCTTCTTGCTCTCAAATTTTAATGTCCAGAGGACAGAGCCCCATTATCACTAATAGGGCACCACCTGGAGATGTTCTATAAGCCCCACAGATCTTAACAGCATGTTTCCTTGTACTCTTCTCACTGTCATGGCAGGCACCACCCTTGTGAGCCTGTGTGCCCTGACTCCCGAGGCGTAACCCACTATTGAAGTTGGTGTACTGTTATGGTACAATTTTATTAGGTGGGGGAGGGGGGAGGTGAAATCTTTTCTGTCCTAAGGAGATGAGGTTATTGAGTACTTGTAATGCTCTTTAGGTTATGTATTCAATGTGCTTCCCGAAGTTCCACCTTTCATCGATGGTAACTACCAAGTAGCGAGTCTCATGTCGTCTGAGAACTGGTGAGCTCCCAATTCTCACTGTAGGTTTTCTTACTACTAGCTGTCCTTTCAGCAATAGGTATGTTGATTTGGTACGTGAAATAGACATTTTATTGCACCATAGTTGCAATTTCGCCAAGGCCCCTTCTATTTCTGATTCTATGTCTCCGCGACTCCGGCCGACAACCAGCAGAAGGAGGTTATTTGCGTAGGTTATCACCTCTTGCACCTCTTCACTCTGTTGCAAATTGTCTAGAAGTGGTTCCATGTGGATATCCCAAAATAGGGGACCTAAAATGGAACCCTGGGGACATCCCTTAGTTAAGGTTTTTCCAACTTTACCGCTATGGAAGGATAGCCAGACCTCCGGACCCTCACAATAGCCCCTCAGGCAACCATATAGCGTCCCTGGACACTCTTTCTCCCGCAAGCAGGAGAAGAGCGAAGGCCACCACAGGTTGTCAAAGGCGCTACTGATGTCAGCTATGATGCCAACAACGTACTTATACGGGTTAGAGTCACAGACCTCAGAGCCACGGCGACTGCATCAGTTGCCGATCGCCCCGGCCTGAAGCCGAACTGCCTGCTGCTCATCCCGCACAGCACTCGGTGTGCGGTCAGTCTGTCAGCTAGCAATTTTACAAATTATTTTCCAAAAATGTCTAATAGGCAAATTTGTCTGTAAGACTTAGCTTCAGCTGGGTCTTTATCATGTCCTTTTTTAATAATTACTACATTGCCTACCTTCCAGATCTTAGGGAATTTTTCTTCCCTAAGACATTCATTGAATAAGTGGGTAAGTGGTGCTACCAGATGGTGTGCTAGGAACTGCACAAACTCCGCCACAATACCGTCTGGCCGGGGGTCTTTCCCTCTTCTCAGTGATTTAATGTGGGCAGCCGCCTCCTCTTCGGAAAAGGGGTAGACTGCCCTATCGTTTACAAGTCTGTCAAGATCCTCGTTCCGTAGCTGATACTGATCTTCGGTATCTCCAATCATATCGTCATCAGGCAACAGGGACCGGAGAAGGACCTCGGCAGTCTCCCACCAGAATTCCGTCATAACGTCCCTAAGTCTGATCGTTGATATCATCATTGGGGAGCGGATCTTTTCCCTAACTAGTTTATAGCGTACACCCCATGGATCCAATGCTAATTGCTTTAATGCAAAGCTCTCCCAACTCTGTATTCTAACTGCTCGAAGTTCTTTTTGAAATTTCTCTTTTGCCTCCCGGTATTGCAATAGCCATCTTTGCTTTTCCCACCAGACGACACTGCGCCGGTAGTGCCTCCTCAGCCTTCTGACAGACTGACGCAAGTCCTCGAGCTCAGCTGACCATGGTGACGGGGAGGCCGCCATGGTCCTCCTCCTGGTTGGAACGGCTGCCTTCACCGCTCTGGATACTGCACTCATCAGTTCTTCAGCCCTCTTGTCTACGTCTAGGTCCTGTTGCACGTCACCTTCTGGCAACGGAGGAATGTTGCACTCTCTCGCTAGACGCTCCCAATCTGCTCTTCTGTAATTCAGTTGCAGCTCCCACCCCATGGCCCAGTGGCACTCTCTGTCTCCTAAAGTAAAGGTAGTAAGATTATAATCGCTTTTTGTGGCATTCTCTTCGACTTTCCAGTTATGTATCATGTTTGCAGCGTTCGGTGTGACTAGTGTCCCATCGATGTTGGTATCTTGGCCCCCTCCCGCCGAAAGGTGGGTGTATTACTAGGTTTATTAGTCACCACAAGTTGTACAGGCATGATCATCTCCTCCACTTTACCACCATTTTCATCTCTTGTGCCAATGTACCAAAGAGAGGATTTTGCATTTATGTCAGCTGTTATAGCCATTTTTGCCCCCGCAACGTCGTGGCTACTCTAGTTAAGTGTCCCAAGTGTTGTTCAATGTTATCTCCATACTGGAAACACATATTTATGATAGTTATAACTCCCGCAGGAGATTGTATCTCCACGGCGGTGCAGTGACTGTCGGGGTGTTGCGAGAGTGTTGTTACCCGTAGGGCCGGCCGAAGTGGCCGTGCGGTTAAAGGCGCTGCAGTCTGGAACCGCAAGACCGCTACGGTCGCAGGTTCGAATCCTGCCTCGGGCATGGATGTTTGTGATGTCGTTAGGTTAGTTAGGTTTAACTAGTTCTAAGTTCTAGGGGACTAATGACCTCAGCAGTTGAGTCCCATAGTGCTCAGAGCCATTTGAACCATTTACCCGTAGGGTTTGGTTAGTGACGACTATTGCCGCTCTGGGGGCATCCCCACTGCTGACAATCTGCCATGTAGCGGCTGCAAAGGGTAGTTACCCGGCTTGAGAGTACGGCTCCTGTAGGCAGAGTACATCAAGCCTCCTCTCCTCCACCTCCTTTCGAAGCTCCTGCATGACAAGTCTGCTGTTACGTGCGTTCAGTTGTCTAATGCATTTCTTTAATAAACGACAATGAATTGAATAGTAAATATCACTGAATTTAAAATTATTATATTACTCGCTCCACCCCGCTGCGTAACTCGCGGTTAATACCGAAGCTCATCACCCACGCGTATGCGCCATTACAAAAGTTATCCCCTGTACATACTGATGAGCGAGCCACTTGCGGCTCAGGAAACCGCACTTCGGAAAAAAATCTGAAACGATAGGCCAGGCTGACAGAATACATCTTGGTCACAAGTTACTCGTTTACTTGAGGAAAATATACACTCCTGGAAATTGAAATAAGAACACCGTGAATTCATTGTCCCAGGAAGGGGAAACTTTATTGACACATTCCTGGGGTCAGATACATCACATGATCACACTGACAGAACCACAGGCACATAGACACAGGCAACAGAGCATGCACAATGTCGGCACTAGTACAGTGTATATCCACCTTTCGCAGCAATGCAGGCTGCTATTCTCCCATGGAGACGATCGTAGAGATGCTGGATGTAGTACTGTGGAACGGCTTGCCATGCCATTTCCACCTGGCGCCTCAGTTGGACCAGCGTTCGTGCTGGACGTGCAGACCGCGTGAGACGACGCTTCATCCAGTCCCAAACATGCTCAGTGGGGGACAGATCCGGAGATCTTGCTGGCCAGGGTAGTTGACTTACACCTTCTAGAGCACGTTGGGTGGCACGGGATACATGCGGACGTGCATTGTCCTGTTGGAACAGCAAGTTCCCTTGCCGGTCTAGGAATGGTAGAACGATGGGTTCGATGACGGTTTGGATGTACCGTGCACTATTCAGTGTCCCCCCTCGACGATCACCAGTGGTGTACGGCCAGTGTAGCAGATCGCTCCCCACACCATGATGCCGGGTGTTGGCCCTGTGTGCCTCGGTCGTATGCAGTCCTGATTGTGGCGCTCACCTGCACGGCGCCAAACACGCATACGACCATCATTGGCACCAAGGCAGAAGCGACTCTCATCGCTGAAGACGACACGTCTCCATTCGTCCCTCAATTCACGCCTGTCGCGACACCACTGGAGGCGGGCTGCACGATGTTGGGGCGTGAGCGGAAGACGGCCTAACGGTGTGCGGGACCGTAGCCCAGCTTCATGGAGACGGTTGCGAATGGTCCTCGCCGATACCCCAGGAGCAACAGTGTCCCTAATTTGCTGGGAAGTGGCGGTGCGGTCCCCTACGGCACTGCGTAGGATCCTACGGTCTTGGCGTGCATCCGTGCGTCGCTGCGGTCCGGTCCCAGGTCGACGGGCACGTGCACCTTCCGCCGACCACTGGCGACAACATCGATGTACTGTGGAGACCTCACGCCCCACGTGTTGAGCAATTCGGCGGTACGTCCACCCGGCCTCCCGCATGCCCACTATACGCCCTCGCTCAAAGTCCGTCAACTGCACATACGGTTCACGTCCACGCTGTCGCGGCATGCTACCAGTGTTAAAGACTGCGATGGAGCTCCGTATGCCACAGCAAACTGGCTGACACTGACGGCGGCGGTGCACAAATGCTGCACAGCTAGCGCCATTCGACGGCCAACACCGCGGTTCCTGGTGTGTCCGCTGTGCCGTGCGTGTGATCATTGCTTGTACAGCCCTCTCGCAGTGTCCGGAGCAATTATGGTGGGTGTGACACACCGGTGTCAATGTGTTCTTTTTTCCATTTCCAGGAGTGTATTTGCGCGACCGAGTAGAGAATTACGAAATGTGCCGGGGGAGGGAGTAAGTAATTTCACAACTGTCTGCGACGTGCCCGGCACGGAACACATCGTAATTGTCTTGGTGTGTATGGAGAGCCAGAAATTTACTGTGATACGTCTCTGTGAACAATATTTCGAGACTCTGTGTATATGCAGAGACCTCTGGCGCTGTATGCACGCGAACAGCCAACGTGGAGCTGTCCGTGGGGAAAACTTGGTGGCAAACGCAAGATGCGGTAATTCTGCAATACTTGGAACTGTCTGTCTCTACAGTTTATACCCAGAAGCATGCAAGTGATCGCAGAGGTCTTAACACATCTCCTGTCCCTTCTACTCCGTGTTTACCATATGTTCCTCGTCAGTCCTGTTGAGGAGCTTCTCATTTCTTTTTCTGCCAGTCCATTCAGTTTTGGGCATTCTCCTGTTGCAACATCACCTACAGTTAGCGGTAACTACTGCTGCTGGCAGTCCAGCAGAGGGCGAGTGCACAACCTGTTAAATGATTCGTCTGCACAGGGGTTTCGTTGCACACCGATGCTTTATGTCCTTACATAAACGATTATTAAGATGGTCTGTGAGGTCAGTAACTGAAATACAGATGTATAAGAGTAAACTGAGCAATGAACTCGATAATTAAGGATATTAATGTATGTTTAGCACACGTTAGATTTATATCGTTGCTTTATTTATAGAAACGTTCTTAGCAATGAAAGATGGTCCTACACACAATGGTCCGAACGAATCTATAAATAGTTTTAGCACAGCAGTGACGGGCAAGAATCAGCTCACTGCATCATAGTCACTGTAATTTCACTCTGTACACAGCTCACAAACGTATAAGCCGAAGACAAACTTCTGAACAGTTCTATAGGCCTTATCCTGCCTCGGAATCAAAATAGGTGTGGCCCCAGGCCGTTCTAGCCCACCCTAGCCGCACGGCTCCCAGCACGCCAAAGATCACGGTCTCTGCCTTGTGTCCTTGTCCCGCGTTTTTTTTTTTCACGTGATAAACTACTCTAGTCAATTTAACATTCATATACCAGAGCCGCGCAAGGTAGCTGCGCCGTCTGAGGCCCCTTGCCACTGTCCGCGCGGCTCCCCACATCGGAGCTTCGAGTTCTCCTTCGGACATGGCTGTGTGTGGGTGTGTTATCCTTAGCGTAAGTTAGTTTAAGCTAGATTAAGAAGTGTGTAAACCTAGGGACCGATAGAAACTTACCTTCACCACCATATACCAGACCATCATTCGTTTACAAATACTTTTCACACTATACAAATACTTAAACCAAATACATTACACAGTTCTGTACACACTTATTCTATTATATTTTCTGGTTAAATTTATTTTTATTTTAATATGTTGGACGAACCGTAACAGCCATCGCTTGTCAAAACAAGTACTTCATCCTGTCTTGCCCGTTTTGCATTACGTTATTCAAATCCATTACAAGTATTAATACATACAATTATTATTAAATAAAGTTAGAACATGAAATATCGGTACAAATTACCCACGCAAAGGCTAATAGCTTTACGTATTTCTGGATGTCTAACATTTTAGTTGCACAGTTTCACCTGTTGTATTACGCTGTAATACATAATCTCAAACATCATTTTCCGATTTTCCTGCCACTCATGATTCACTTCCATACAACATTTTGCTCCAGACGTTCATTCCCGTATCTTCCTCAAACTATGACCTTAGATACTAGGACGCTTCTATTACCGAGGAATAACACTCTCCCTGCCTTTAGCAGTCTCTAATATTCTCCCTGCTCAACACGATACATGTTATTTTGCCTACAGGGTAGCAGTTTCCTGATCAATTTCACTGTTAATCTCAGTTCCGCCACTGCACGGTCTTTCTTTGGACTGTTTCTAATACGAAGTGAATGCACCGGAATGGGACGATGGAAGAGTATTCTGGGGCTCTCATTGTCCCTCTTGTCCCACTTTGTCGTCGATGATTGCCATACAAACTTACCCGTACAACTGTGTGATACTAGTCCCTGAGCCATTTTGAACCTAGTCCTACCTACCTGTATCAACAAACTGCTAAAACGTTCAAGTAATTGCCTGGTCAATCGGAATAAGTTGCAGGTTGCTATCTAACTGCTCACAGGGATGATAGTAGTTTTTCTTTCAGTATTTCACATAATTATTGACCGAATTCTGAAATTTAAAATAATATCGTAATCTACTTATGAAGAGGTTGTAATACTACGTTAAATGTTTAATACAGTAAGTCAGCTATTAATGTTAGAAGCCGGCCGAAGTGGCCGTGCGGTTCTAGGCGCTACAGTCTGGAACCGAGCGACCGCTACGGTCGCAGGTTCAATTCCTGCCTCGGGCATGGATGTGTGTGATGTCCTTAGGTTAGTTAGGTTTAATTAGTTCTAAGTTCTAGGCGACTGATGACCTCAGAAGTTAAGTCGCATAGTGCTCAGAGCCATTTGAACCATTTTTTAATGTTAGAAACTGTCTGTACGTTCTGAGGCAGCGTGACTGACATCACACAAATCACCCAGACTACATTCAGTCAGTGTTTGCTAGTCAGAACACTTACCGGCTTCCAACTAATTTTACACATAATTTTTAACCATATTGAAACTTTTTCTCGTTGATATTCCCAACAAAATAATGACAGAAAAAAGTTTATGGCTTCAGACATTTTCGCTGTTCATGCAGTAAACCGTCAGCATGGGACATTTTGTTACTTCTTTACTACTAATTCTATTTGCAATAGATTTTGCAGGCAATATCCACAGATAAAGAAAAAAGTTCATATAAACATAGGCCCAGAAATGTTTAGTTGCGGAGTTACGGTTCGTAAAAGATTTTGCCTGAAATTTAGTAACTTCGCTAATATGAAGTCATCAGAAAACTGTACGAGGTTAAAGGAAAACACAATTTCCTTTTATTTTGTTGTTATTGGTCTGGTGAATCTATTAAAACATGTCCTAGACGTGTATCTGCAGTAGTTTTCCAGAGCAGCAAAAATTATTATACAAGTAAATCTGTTTACTTTCCATTAAGAATGTAGAAACGTTTATGTCATTGTTGGCAACCAGTTTCAGTCGTTTCCTAATCTTGGAACGAGTTAGTTTTCTGAATTGTTCAGTGAAAGAACATAATAACAACAGTGTATTTAAGTGAAAACACGTAATAACTGTTGTAGTTTGTGGATTATTTATGAAATAAGGATGTGTTTCAAATTTACGACAGAGGAATACGTCTACATGGTGTTTATTTATGGCAAATGTGATGGTAATGATAGGGCTGCAGTTAACGAATATCGCGTACGTTATCCAACTCGGAGGATTCCGAATTCACGAACCATTAGTGGAGTATTTCAAATGTTACAGGAGACAGGTACTCTCCATAGCGTTCATAATCTGGATGTTCTAGAAAACTACTGCAGATACACGACTGGAACATGTTTTATTAGATTCACCAGATCAATAACAACACAATAAATAGAAATCGTACTTTACTTTAACCTCGTACGGTTTTGCGATGGCTTCACAATTAGCGAAGTTGCTAAATTTCGGGCAAAATGTTTTACGAGCCGTAACTCCGTAACTAAACATTTGCGGAACTATGTTTATATGAACTTTTTTCTTTAGTTATACTTGTAGAATAACATACTAAAATATTCGCATATCTTCGTGAATCACCCTTTATTTACAATATGCAGCGGATATTTTTTTGGCTTTTACGTCGATATTTTTGTCGTCGATATATCTATACATAACTTTTTTCGACACATCATGGGCAGATAATGATACTCTTTATATCTTTGTATCAGATTCACGATATTTTTAAAAATATCAACAGTCCTAGTAGCCATCTAGTGTATTGCTTCTTATGAAAAAAATAGCAGTTCCCGGAACAACAGAGAATTTAAACAAAATGCTAAGTGTTCACCAAGTCTATCCTGCTGGCTTCACTGCCTACATGCTGAAATACAGAATTCACGGTAAGAAGCCGTGAGGTGAAAAGTTCGTAACTTTCTGCTCTAGTACGGCTGCTGGGCGTGGTGTAATATTCCGTCTGAATGACGGCGCCCTTAACTTCTGACAGTTTGTTTCTAGGAATTCTACCTGACCTATCAGGCGGGGCAGTGTGGTGTTAGATCTTTTAGATCCCCAATGCTTCCTTAAATTCACAATAATTTAACCCAACAAGGTGAGCGATAGCAATAACTTGTACACTGTAGCATCAGAACAAATTCATTGATTTTCGTATGTCTCATTAACTAGCTGTTTAACTTTCTTACGCTGTTAGCATGCGCGGTTCAGCAGACACAGGGCAAGAAGAAATTATATTGCTGCACACCAGTTAAGGCCTGCTTGATAATGAAAAGTGAGTTACATATATCACAACAGCATATGAATTTTGCAGCGATACCAGCGAATTTTGTTAACATAGTTATTAGGAGCTTTATTCCGCGTACACTGCACAAACTCGCAGGGTGAGAACATAAGGTAACATCCGCCAGCAATATGTTATTTCTAAAAGGCTCATTATCTGTATCGTGAGATCCTTCTACGTCGTTAGTGTGTAACTGGTTTTTGATGTCGTTATCAGCAGCCTTGCCTTCACTAAAGTCATTAACACCCTCTACCTTCTGACACCTGCTAACTAATGCGGACAGTCTAGTCGCTAATGACTCGATGCTTTCTCTTTTTCGTTTAAGATTCGCCGATATTCACAATTAGAGATATAATTAAAATGGAAAATACAATATGTACATCGAATGAGGGTGCTTATATAGCAAGACGATAGTATCATAGATGGGTTGCTACGTTCAATATGTGAGTCCTGCAGCACCCACATCAGAGCTCTTGCCACCTTTCACAATGTCTGCAAACCAAGGAGAGATTTGGAAAGAGAATTGAAATTCGAAGAGAAGAAATAAAAATTGCGAAGTTTGACGATGACATTCTTAATTCTGACACAGGCGGTAAAGCACTTGGAAGAGTAGTGGAACAGAACGGATAGTTATCAACGGGGACAGATGAATCTATACCGACGCCCGTCGGCAGCTGAAGGTATTAATATATAATTATAATTTCGTTCTATACGGTTGCAGGTCATCAATGGTGTCTGTTCTTTAGGACATGTCCGAAGAACAGACACTATATCCATAGAAGAACGGATAGTGTCTTGAAAAGAGGTTATAAGGTGGAGATCAACTAATGTAAAACAAGTGTAATGGAAAGTACTGAATTCAATCAGGCAATGCCGTGGGGATTAGAATAGGAAATGAAAGAAGAGTATACGAAATGCTGACTGGTTATAGGAAAAAGATTAATTCTGTATTAAAAAAAAATGCTTGATAATATCGAAAGTAAATTAAGTGTACTGTAGTCTTTTGCCAGGATACTAGTCTGTAATGCAGCCTTCTATTGGCGTGAATCGTGGACAGTAAGGAGTCCAGACAAGACGAGAATAGAAGCTTTCGAAATGTGGTACTATAGAAGAATGCAAATATTATGCCACGTAACTGATGAGGGGTACCGAATCTAACTGAAGAGGAGAAAAATTTATGGCACAACATGACAAAAAGTACGTAGAGGTGATAGGATTCGTTCTGAGATAGCAAGGATTCGTTAATTTGGTAATAGAATGAAGTGCTTGGGGGAAAAAATTTTAGCGGGAGGCATACGTGAGAATGCAATAAGCAGGTTCAAACGGATGTAGGTTGCAGTAGCTGTTCGGAGACGAAGCGGCTTTCTGACGTCCTATCATCCTGTCCCTTCCCCTTGTCAGCGTATTCCATACGTTCCTTTCCTTGCCGATTTCACGGAGAACCACCTCCTTATCTTATCATTCAACTTAAATTTCAACATTCTTCTGTGCCACCACATCTCAAAGGCTTCTATTAATTTCTGTTCGGTTTTCCCACAGTCCACGTTTCATTACCATATAAAGCTGTGCTCTGGAGGTACATTCTCAGAAATTTCTTCCTCCAATCCTCCAATCCCATGTTTGATACTAGCAGACGTTCCTTGGCCAGGAACACCCTTTTTGCCAGTGACAGTCTCCTTTTTTGCCCTCCTTCCTCCGTCCGTCATGGGTTATTTTGCTGCCTAGGTAGCACAACTCCCTAAGTTCATCTACTCCGTGATCACCAACACTGATGTTTAGTTCCTCACCGTTCTCATTTCTGTTACTTCTCATTACTTTCATTTGCTCTCACTCCATATTCTCCATTAGACTGTTCTTTCAGTGAGGGTAGCAATGTCATCAGCGAATCTTATCATTGGTATCCTTTCACTCTGAATTGTAATCCCACTCTAGAATTTTTCTTTTATTTCCCTTATTATTTCCTCGATCTATAGATTGAATAATAGGGGTGAATGACTACATCCCTACCTTAACTCCTTTTAATCCGAGCAATTCGTTCTTGGTCTTCAAGTCTTATTGCTCCCTCTTGGTTCTTGTACGTATATTACCCGTCTCTCCCTATAGCTTACCCCTATTTATCTCAGAACTTCGAACATCTTGCACCTTTTTACATTGCCGAACGCTTTTTCCAGATCGACAAATCCAATAAACGTATCTCGCTTTTTCTTCGGTCTTGCTTTCATTATCAATCGCACCGTCAGAACTGCCTCTGTTTAGGAAAGTTGAAGGCACAACTTTTCTAAAGCCAAACTGATCGTCATCTAACAAATCCTCAATTATGTTTTCCATTCTTCTGTATATCGTTCTCGTTTGGTTTGGTTTGTTTTGGAGGAGGAGACCATCGGTCTCGTCGAATTAAGAAAGGACAAGGAAAGAAGTCGGCCGTGCCCTTTTGAAGGAACCATCCTGACATTTGCCTGGAGCGATTTAGGGAAATCACGGAAAACCTAAATCAGGATGGCCGGACACGGGATTGAACCGTCGTCCTCCCTAACGCGAGCCCAGTGTATCGTTCTTGTCAGCAAATTGGATGCATGGGCTGATTGCGCCATAGTTCTCGCACTTGTCGGCTCTTGTTATCTTCGGAATTGTGTGGATGACGTTTTACCAAAAGTCTGATGGTATAAGGCCAGTCTCACTCGGTTGTGAGTAGTCATTTTGTTGCCAATTCCCCCAATGATTATAGAAATTATGATTTTTATCCTTCGTCCCGTGTGCTTATTTGATGTTAAGTCTTCCAGAGCTCTTTTAAATACTGTGATACTGGATCCCTTGTCTCTTCTGAATCTATTCCTCTCTCTTCTCCTATCACATCAGACAGATCTTCAATACACTCTTTCCACGTGTCCGCTCTCTCCTCTGCATTTAACAGTGGAATTCTCCTTGCACTCTTAATATTACCACCCTCGCTTTTAATTCCACCGAAGGTTGTTTTGACTCTTCTGTGTGTTGAGTCAGACCTTCCGATTTCTTCACAGCCATTTCATCCTAACTTGCTTACACTTCCTATTTATTTCATTCCTCGGCGACTTGCATTTCTGAGTTCCTGAATTTCTCTGAACATTTTTGTAGTTCTTTCTTTCATCGATCGACTGAATTATTTCTTCTGTTACCATCATCAGACCTTTTCTACACCATGTCCTTATCACTTTAGGACATGACGTAGAAAAGATCTGAGGATGGTCATTACGGACAGAAACCGTTCATCGTCAAAAGAATTGATGTTGTGATCAAAGACTGGAATGAAAAACATTCACCATCGTCTGCCGTGCAGGCGAGTGCGGTAGTGTGAAACATTTTCGTTGGATGTAGTCCGTGGAATTTCGCCTCCATGCCGCCACATCTGTGTCGTAGTCGATCAGGGTCTCCCAGAGGGGTCTTGACGTAGAGAAACTACCACGAAAGAACAGACTGGAAGGGGCCGCGCTGGCGAGTGCAGGAGTTCCACATGTCCTCCATGAGCCACTGAAATTCTGGAGAAGGCAGGTGGGCCATACTCGACTTCCGTGGACTACAGCTGTGCCATATACTCTGACGGCTGAGGGTGATGTCAGATATACAGGCCGCATGGTCGGAAAACGCTATGCGCGGCACACTTCGGCAGCTCTCGTCCCCCTAAAAGTGGAGCGCGAAACGCATACCCCATCGCTGCAGGTAGATGAATGGCTAGTATAGTGTGTAGAGCGAGACCGATCTCCATGAACGGCTTTCCATGAGTCCACATGCACTCATTACCCAGAACCGCAGAGTGATAATAAATGCGATGGCCGCCTTTGCCGGATTGAGCGTTAAAAGCATTCACTCCATCATCAAGGAACGACTGCACATGCGCAAAGTGTGTGCCCAAAGGGTGCCCTCACAGTCTTCAACCACACTAGGAAGCATGTCGAATGGCCCACTGTCTTGCTCATCTGCAGCGCTATGCTCAGGAAGGGAATGCATTCCTGGCACGAGTGGTGGCTGGAGATGAGTCACGGTGTCATCATGTCGAACCAGAATCAAAACGACAAAGTCTCCAGTGGAAGCATCCGGAGTCACCACCACAAAAAAAAAAGTCAAGGCTATCCATACGAGTGCAGGAAAGGTTATGCTGACGTTCTTCTTTGACCAAGATGGTCCCGTTCTGATTCACCTCCTGCAGCACGGGACAACAGTGAATGCCTGGCGTTACTCGCAAACCTTGACCACCCTTCGCCAAGCGATCAAATCAAAACGACCAGGCAATCCCACTAGAGGGGCCATTCTGCTCCACGACAATGCAAAGCCTCATATGGTCAACACAGTCGCGGTACTCCTGTAGAAATTCAAACGGGACGTTCTCGGCCACCATACAGACTGGACCTCTCTCCCTATGATTATGCCATTTTTGGTCCCCTTAAAAAGGCTCCGAGGGGCAAACGATTCACCTCGAACTACGGTGTCCATCACATCACAGTCCCGGGAATTTTATGAGAGAGCCATTCACCACCTTTTCACAGTGGGACAAGTGTTTCAACAGTCAGGGTCAAAAGTTGTAACATACAGGTACTGGTTTCTGTAAGTATGCCTCTGGCTCATTTCTTTTTGAACGCCCCTTATACGACAAGTAGCGATGAGGACAATAACAGGTTCCGTCAGATCTACCCACTTCAGTAGTTACCATCTCTGAAGAACACTCAGCCACAGGATCTTCGAAGCATAATGCGCTTCTCAAGAACTATGGGAAATCTAATTAATACCGTATCTCTCAATTCTTTCTAATGTACCTGCACTTAGAATGTGCAGATTACAGTCCAGGCAGCCACCTATAATATTGGCAGAATTGCTGTAAGCGTCCGCGACTCGTGGTCTTTTGGTAGCGTTCTCGCTTCACGCGCACCGGGTCCCAGGTTCGATTTCCGGCGGGGTCAGGGATTTTCTCTGCCTCGAGATCATTTCATCCTCATTCACTCGCAAGTCGCCGTAGTGGCGTTAAAGAACTTGTGGAGCGGTGGCCGAGCCGCCCCGCGAAGGGTCTCCCGGCCGGCAATGCCATACGCTCATTATCATTATTATTATCGCTGTAAACAGTGTATTTCCAAATGAGGAGACAGTTGTCAGGAACGTGGAATAACATTGCCCGCGAGGAATGTCACACCCTCGTAAGTCTTGCCACAACACCAGCCGTCATGGAATTACCGCGACGTGCTTGGAAGAAATTGACAAGATTTGTACAGGTTGTGGTATATGTGTAGAAAGTCTCCACCGATAGGGAAAGCCATCATCTTCTCAATGTGACTGTGGCAACGAACATCAGACCATCACACACACTATAACAAGCCGTAGCAGACGAGCTTACTATAGAAATCTAGAAGATTCCTTCGAAGCGGCAGAGGCAGTCCTTGAATGGATTAAAATCTGAGATAGTAATTTGTAGACTTAGTGTCTTAGTTCTATTTATTTTGTAAAATTCCTACATGTTAGGTGCACTTCAGTTCACATTGCCGCACGCTACATAAATTCATACCTACACACGAGCAAACGAGAAAGTATTTATTCCGCGGTTACATTAGTTGGAGCAGAAGAATTAGTTTTGTACCTCCGTATCACGTTTGTTCCTAGTTCCGGTGCCAGTAAATTACATCGGACGGCGGGTGTACACACACACACACACACACACAAGTGCCGCAAAGCGAACAGCTCTGTGTAGAGCTAGCGGCAAAGGGGAGCAGCACGGAACACGTGCGGCGGACACACCTGCGCGCTTTGACCGCCTTCATTAAAACGCGCCCCGCCCGTATGCTTTTATCCGCCTGGGCTTCGTAGCCTGACGATAGAACTGAATAATTCAGCGCCAAATGGCTGTTTCATAAGCTGCCCCGTAAAAAGGCTCGGCGGTCTCCCCACGTTGACGTGTATCCCCCGCCCCCCCATCCCCCACCACCACCTCATTCCTCTCTATTTATATCGTCGGGTACGCCTGGCCAATCTACAGTCCTGTGTTCCCGCTTCATGTTGAACGATTACGTGCTCACTCGTACAGCTTGATCCACACCATGGTACCGGCTGTCGTGAGCTACACTCAACTGGCCACACACGACGCCGTAGACAGATGTGAGCACTGTTTTCAATGTAATGAATTAATTAAAATGAGCTCTTTGATCTGACTACAAAAGCCATAGTTTCCACACAGCTGCAGTTTCACTTATTAAACAACTAGTTTCGATCATAAACGAGCCATCTTCGGGTATAATCTGTCATCATAATCAGTTGTATCACCAAAATAATCAACCAAATAACAACCATCATGTCATAAACCACTATGTTAACCCACCTATTAACCTGGACCACATACAGTACACAGTAGAACTGTGGTGAAGTACACGACGACATTATGTGAAAAGCGACAAATCAGTGTTAGTTCATTGTAACACGAATAATTAAAAGCTGTCCCTCGCGGAAGATTTTTCGATAGAGACATTTGAAAACTTTTTGAATGACTCGAAAGATGAGAAATTACAACCGTACTTGAAATCGGAGACAGTTACTGCAGCATTTAAATTCACATAATTTGCTGTCAAATGTACAGTTTGGTTTTAGAAATGGCTTAACAACTGAAAATGCTATAGTCTCTTTTCTCTGTGAGGTTTTGGACGGATTAAATAAAAGGTTGCGAACGTTAGGTGTTTTCTTTGATTTAACGAAGGCTTTTGACTGTGTTGACCACAAAATATTACTGCAGAAGTTGGAACATTATGGAGTAAGGAGAGTAGCTTACAATTGGTTCGCCTCCTACTTTAAGAACAGAAAGCAGAAGGTAATCCTCCGCAATATTGAGAGTGGTAATGATGTTCAGTCCCAATGGGGCACTGTTAAATGGGGTGTTCCCCAAGGGTCGGTGCTGGGGCCACTGCTGTTTCTTATTTATGTAAATGATATGCCTTCTAGTATTACAGGTGATTCAAAAATATTTCTGTTTGCTGATGACACCACCTTGGCAGTGAAGGATCTTGTGTGTAATATTGAAACATTATCAAATAATGTAGTTCATGATATAAGTTCGTGGCTTGTGGAAAACAATTTGATGCTAAATCACAGTAAGACTCAGTTTTTACAGTTTCTAACCCACAATTCAACAAGAACTGACATTTTAATCAGACAGAATGGGCATGTTATAAGCGAGACGGAACAGTTCAAGTTCCTAGGCGTACGGATAGATAGTAAGCTGTTGTGGAAAGCCCATGTTCAGGATCTTGTTCAGAAACTAAATGCCGCTTTATTTACCATTAGAACAGTATCTGAAATAAGTGACATTTCAACACGAAAAGTAGTATACTTCGCATATTTTCATACGCTTATGTCATATGGTATTATTTTTTGGGGTAATTCTTCTGATTCAAAAAGGGTATTTTTGGCTCAAAAACGGGCTGTTCGAGCTATGTATGGTGTAAGTTCGAAAACCTCTTGTCGACCCCTATTCAATAGTCTGGGAATTTTGACATTGCCCTCACAGTATGTATTTTCTTTAATGTCGTTTGTTGTTAGCAATATTAGCTTATTCCCAAGAGTTAGCAGCTTTCACTCAGTTAATACTAGGCAGAAATCAAATCTGCATGTGGAATGCACTTCCTTGACTCTTGTGCAGAAAGGAGTGCAGTATTCTGCTGCATCAATTTTCAATATGCTACTACAAGAACTCAAACATCTTAGCAGTAGCCCAAACACTTCTAAGTCTAAACTGAAGAGTTTCCTCATGGCTCACTCCTTCTATTCTGTCGAGGAGCTCCTGGAAGAGCTAAAAAATTAAGCAAATTCCAGTGTTACATTCTTGATTTTCTTTATTTAAACTAACGACTTGTCACCTGAATATGTTTCTTATATTTCATTTTATCTGTTTCTACAATCGTGTTATAATTTCATGTATTGACTCGTTCCATGACCATGGAGACTTCTCCTAAATGTGGTCCCACGGAACAATAAATAAGTAAATAAATAAATAACGACCCACTTGTAAAAATTGCGATGGCCAAAAATTTTCAAGAAATTGTGGCCAAGAATGCACGAGACACACTTATATAATTTTATACTCCGCGGTGCTTCCATTGCGAGAAGCTGGCACCAGTTCTATATCTACATCTACATAGATACTTCACAAGCTACTGTATGGTGAGTGGCGGAGGGTACCCTGTACCATTACTTGTCGTTTCCTTTTCGGTTCCACTCGCAAACAGAGCGAGGGAAAAACGACTGTCTGTATGCCTCCGTACAAACCCTAATTTCTCGTTTCCTATCTTCGTGGTCCTTACGCGCAGTAGAATCGTTCTGCAGTGAGCTTCAAATGCCGATTCTCTAAATTTTCTCAGTAATGTTTCTACATCTACATCAACATGGATTCTCTGCAAATCACATTTAAGTGCCTGGCAGAGGGTTCAACGAACCACCTTTACAATTCCCTATTATTCCAATCTCGTACAGCGCGCGGAAAGAATGAACACGTATATCTTTCCGTACGAGCTCTGATTTCCTTTATTTTATCGTGGTGATCGTTCCGCCTATGTAGGACGGTGTCAACAAAATATTTTCGCATTCGGAGGGGAAAGTTGGTGATTGGAATTTCGTGAGAAGATTGCATCGCAACGAAAAACGTCTTTCTTTTAATGATTTCCAGCCCAAATCCTGTATCATTTCTGTGACACTCTCTCCCATATTTCGCGATAATACAAAACGTGCTGCCTTTCTTTTAACTTTTTCGATGTACTCTGTCAGTCCTACCTGGTAACGATCCCACATCGCGCAGTAGTATTCTAAAAGCGGGCGGACAAGCGTAGTGTAGGCAGTCTCCTTAGTAGGTCTGTTACATTTTCTAAGTGTCCTGCCAATAAAACGCAGCCTTTGGTTAGCCTTCCCCACAACATTTTCTATGTGTTCTTTCCAGTTTAAGTTGTTCGTAACTGTAATACCTAGATATTTAGTTCAATTTACGGCGTTTAGATTAGACTGAGTTATCGTGCAACCGAAGTTTCTCGGAAAACAAAGTCGCCTTCCGTCCAGACATTCGCATTCAATTTCCGAGGCATCTCCGTAACACTTACATGTTCGAACTTGCCAGTAATAAATCTAGCAGCCCGCCTCTGAATCGCTTCGATATGTTCACTCAATCCGACCTGGTACCGATACCGAACAGTCGAGCATTATACTCAAGAATAGTTCGCGAATAGGGTTTGATTTCCCATTTTGGCCCAGTACGATGCAAATCATTCGACGTAACATCATCGATATGGGCTTTCGGAGCCGAAGGCTCACTCGTATACCCTTGATGACTGCACGACAAAAAGTTTTACGCCTCGCCCGGGTCCGTCAACGCAGACACTGGCTGTAGATGACTGGAAACACGTTGCCTGGTCGGACGAGTCTCGTTTCAAATTGTATCGAGCGGATGGACGTGTACGGGTGTGGAGACACCCTCGTGCATCCATGGACCCCGCATGTGAGCAGGGGACTGTTAAAGCTGTTGTGGAGTGTGTTCAGTTGGAGTGCTATGGGATCCCTGATAGGTCTAAAAACGATGTGACAGGTGAAACCTACTTACGAATCCTGTCTGATCACCTGCAGCCATTCGTGTCCGTTGTGTGTTTCGATGGAATTGGGCGATTCCAGCGACACCCCACACGTCCAGAATTGCTACAGGGTGGCTCGAGGGACACTCTTCCGAGTTTAAATACGTCCGCTGGCCACCAAACACCAAAGTCATGAACATTATAGAGCATATATGGGATGCCTTGCAATGTGCTGTTCAAAAGAGATCTGCACCCCGTCGTACTCTTACGGATTTATGGACAGCCCAGCAGGATTCATGGTGTCAGTTTACTCCAGCACTACTTCAGACATAAGTCGAGTCTTTGCTACGTCGTGTTGCGGCACTTCTACGTGCTCGCGGGGGCCCTGTACGATATTGGGCAGGCGTACCAGTTTCTTTGGGTTTTCAGTGTATAACAAATCTGAAACATTCTGTTGCCTGCAAGTGTCTTCCAAGTGGACACTCTTCTTTCACGATTCTTAAACCAAATACCAGTTACCCATTCATGTAACCTTTCGATATTCATTTATATTAAACCCAAAAAGTGATTGCTGTAATGTTTGGTTTTAAGTAACTTTCTGTGCCTAGTGTTGTGTGAGTTCAGCTGCTTTATAGGACTGCTTAATATTCACCAGTTCATCACCACGATTTTAATAGTCAGCATTGGCGGCCGAAGACTTCTGGCATAAGAAGTCACCCTCATTCTTGCAGGGCACTCACTTGTCCTAGGGGTGGGAAACTGCCCACAAAGGTGGAAGAGTCAGCAATAATGAACGGCATGAGGGTGCAGAAGGCAATGGAAATCACTGTAATAAAGACGCATAACGTGTATGCACATGACATGTGACATGAAATTCAGAAAGTGTTATAATGATCTCTCCATTGGCAGAAGATTCCAGAATAGTCCCCCAATCGGATCTCCAGGAGGGGACTGCCAACGGAGAGGTGACCATGAAGGAAAGACTGAACAATGCTGACTATTAAAATCGTGGTGATGAACTGGTGAATATTAAGCAGTCCTATAAAGCAGCTGAACTCACACAACACTAGGCACAGAAAGTTACTTAAAACCAAACTTGACAGCAATGACTTTTTGGGTTTAATATAAATGAATATCGAAAGGTTACATGAATGGGTAACTGGTATTTGGTTTAAGAATCGTGAAAGAAGAGTGTACACTTGGAAGACACTTGGAGGCAACAGAATGTTTCAGATTTGTTATACACTGAAAACCCAAAGAAACTGGTACGCCTGCCCAATATCGTATAGGGCCCCCGCGATCGCGTAGAAGTGCCGCAACACGACGTAGCAAGGACTCGACTAATGTCTGAAGTAGTGCTGGAGGGAACTGACACCATGAATCCTGCTGGGCTGTCCATAAATCCGTAAGAGTACGACGGGGTGCAGATCTCTTTTGAACAGCGCGTTGCAAGGCATCCCATATATGCTCTATAATGTTCATGACTGTGGTGTTTGGTGGCCAGCGGACGTATTTAAACTCGGAAGAGTGTCCCTCGAGCCACCCTGTAGCAATTCTGGACGTGTGGGGTGTCGCTGGAATCGCCCAATTCCATCGAAACACACAACGGATACGAATGGCTGCAGGTGATCAGACAGGATTCGTAAGTAGGTTTCACCTGTCACATCGTTTTTAGACCTATCAGGGATCCCATAGCACTCCAACTGAACACACTCCACAACAGCTTTAACAGTCCCCTGCTCACATGCGGGGTCCATGGATGCACGAGGGTGTCTCCATACCCGTACACGTCCATCCGCTCGATACAATTTGAAACGAGACTCGTCCGACCAGGCAACGTGTTTCAAGGCATCTACAGCCAGTGTCTGCGTTGACGGACCCGGGCGAGGCGTAAAACTTTTTGTCGTGCAGTCATCAAGGGTACACGAGTGAGCCTTCGGCTCCGAAAGCCCATATCGATGATGTTACGTCGAATGGTTTCCATACACCGCTTCTAACAAACACCGAACAACGCGCTCCAGTACGCGGCCGCCAAATACATCGCTGGCCGCACTTCTCTGGGCGGCCCGCTGCTTCCTTCGCTGGCCGTCTTCACACGCACGCTCCCTTACGTGGCCGAGAAATACATCGCTGGCCGCACTTCTCCGGGCGGCTCGCGGCTACGATCGCTGGCCGCCTTCGCGCGCGCGCGTTTGTCAGCACACAGCAATTGGCTACGCCAGGAAACATTGTGATTGGTTTTCCCTGGAAAACAGCGACCCCAGCCGACGGCTCCATTATCTAGCAAGCCTTATATAAACCCGGCCGCCGCCGCAAACGACAGTTCTCATCGGGAAGTGCAGTACGCCGTGTTCCAGCTGCTTGTGGATGACTCGCCGCACCACTCGAGGTTACCTGGCTGCTCGGCGGAAATGTAGCGACTTCACTTGGAGAGACTGAACTTCACTGGACTTCGTAATAATTACGGGACGTGCACCCCACTACGCACATTTGGACATTGGTATAACCAAACTTTAATTATGCATTACTTCTGAGTGTGAGCCTGGGTAGACGCTTGGCTAACATAATTGTTAAAAAGTGATTTGTGATTTAATAAACCAGACTGACGAGGTTATTGTGTTATTCCTGGTTATAACACTGACACAGCATTGAAATCTGCGGCACTTTGCGGAAGGGCTGCACTTCTGTCTGGTTGAAAGATTTTCTTCAGTTGTCGATAGTCCCGTTCTTGCAGGATCTTTTTCCGGTCAAAGCGACGTCGGAGATTTGATATTTCACCGGATTCCTGATATTCACGGTGCACTCGTGAAATGGTCCTAAGGGGAAAATCCCCATTTCATCGCTACCTCGGAGATGCTGTTCCCCATCACTCGTGCGCCGACTATAACATCACGTTCAAACTCACTTAAATCTTGATAACCTGCCATTGTAGCAGCAATAACCGATCTAACAACTGCGCCAAACATTTGTTGTTTTATGTAGACGTTGCCGACCGTGGTGCCGTATTCTGCCTGTTTGCATACCTCTGTATTTGAACGCATGGTTATACGAATTTCTTTGGCGCTTCGGCGTATAATAAGATAATAATAATATAAGATTACGGGACCAGATTTTATAATGTAAGACGTTTACAGGGGCAGATGTGGACACTGACCACAATTTATTGGCTATGAACTGTAGATTAAAACTGAAGAAATTGCAAAAAAGTAAGAAAATAAGTAGATACGATCTGGTAAAGTTGAAAGAACCAGACGTTTTTGAGAGTTTCAGAGGGAGCATTGAACAACGACTGACCGAAACAGAGGAAGGGCATACAGTATAATACGAATGTTTAGATTTGAGAGGTGGTATAGTGAAGGCAGCACACAATCAAATAGGCGAAAAGACGATGCCTAATAGAGATCTTTTGATAACACAGGAGATATTGAATTTAATCGATGAAAGAGGACAATATAAAAATGTAGTAAATGAAACAGGCGAAAGAAAAATAAATGTCTAAAAAGTGAGACTGACAGAAAGTGGAAAATAACTAAGCAGGAATGGCGAGAGGACAAATGTAAGGATTTAGAAGCATATATTTCTAGGGGACAGATAGATGCCGCCTACGAGAAAATAAAAGAGAAAAGAGAAGCAGCTGTGTGAGTACCAAGAGCTTAGATCGAAACGCCTTCCTAATCAAAGAACGGAAAACTGAAATTTGGGAGGAGTATATAGGGGATCTATACAAGGAAAATCTACTTCAGGACGATATTATGGAAGTGGTAGATGAAGTAGATGAAAATGTGATGGTAGACATGATACTGCGAGATGAATTTGACAGAGCACTGAAAGATCTAAGTCACAAAAAGTTCACGGGAGCAGACGATGCTCCGCCGGAGTTACTGATAGCCTTTGGAGTACCAGCCATGACAAAAGTCTACCACCTGATGTGCAAACACATATGAGACGGGCGAAATACCCTCATACTTCACGAAGAATGTAATAATTCCAATTCCAAAGAAAGCACGTGCTGACACATGTGAATGTTACCGAACAATCAATTGAATAAACCGTGTTCGCACAATACAAGTACTAACACGAATTCTTTACAGAAGACTAGATAAACTGGTAGAAGTTGACCTTTAGGAAGCTCAGTTTGGATTCCAGAGAAATGTAGGAAAAGGCATGGCAATGTTGACCCTATGCTATGGAAAAGCAAACCTACGTTTATGGCTTTTGTAGACTAAGAGAAACCTTTTGACAATGTTGACTGGAACACTCTCTTGGAAATCCCGAAGATAGTACAGAGATAAAATACAACGATGGAAATGCTATTTGCAACCTGTACAGAAACCAGAAGGCAGTAGTAAGAAGAGACGGGCACGAAAGGGAAGCAGTGGTTGAGGAGGGAGTGAGACAGGATTGTAGCCTATTCCCGATCTTATTCAGCCTGTATATTGAGCAAGCAGTAAATGAAACCAAAGAAAAATTTGGAGAAATTATTGAAATTCAGGGAAAAGAAATAAAAACTTTGAGGTTTGTCGATGATATTGTAATTCTGTCGGAGACAGCGAAGAATTTGGAAGAGTAGTTGAACGGAATGGACAGCGTCTTCTTAAGAGGAAGATATAAGATGAACATCAATAAAAGCAAAACAAGGATAATGAAACGTTATCGAATTAAATCATGTCATGCTGAGAAATTACGAAACTAGACACTAAAAGTAGCAGACGAGTTTTGCTGTTTGGGCAGCGAAGCAACTTATGATGGCCGCAATAGAGAAGATACAAAATGGGGCAATGGAAAGAAAGTGTTTGCGAGGAAGTGTTTGTCTACATCGAATAAAGATGTATTTAAATTGTGTGTAGCCAAGTATGTAAGTGAAACATTGACGATAAACTGTTCAGACAAGAACAGAAGCCTCTGAAATGTGGTGCTGCAGAAGAATGCTGAGGATTAGGTGGGTAGATCACGTAACTGATGAGGATGTACTGAGCAGAACTGGGCGAAAATGAATTTTTCGCACAGCCTGATTTTTAACAGGATGGAGCGTCTCCACGTCCACAAAAGCATGATGGCCAAGACAGAAGATGTACTGCCATCTCTGCAGAATGGTTAGTGTTCACTAAGTGAGGTCTTCGCAGGACGTAGGTTCTGCGATGGTTAACCGTTAATACGCGCTCATCTGGGAACAGATTCGGTCGAAAATTGAACAAAGGATTGCGATTTGAAGGGTAGAGGGGAAAAAAGTGCCGAGGCAAGAGCCAAGGGAGAAAACCTCTGTAATAGGCTTGTCGGGTAGTAAGAGCAGTAGCGGATGGCTGTCTATCTGCGGCAGATCAAGCAAGAATTAGGTAAGTTAGTAGTGGGTATCAAGCACAAGGATTGCGAGGCGTTGTCACTGGGCGGTTGCAACCGGCGTTGTCCTCTCGGCGAGTACCAACCTACCTGTAACAGTTGAGTTCATCATTGGTTAGCGTCCAATAGGTCATATACCAGAAGCACAGTGAAGAGTTGTGTTGGCGGTTTGTTTGTGCGTTATTGCGCAAGTTTATCAGGTTCCCGCTGTTGCCGTTTGGTCGGGTGTGATAGCAGTTTTTGTCGCTTGTGAGTGTACAGATCCGTGGTGCGACTGTTGCGTGGAGTGTTGCTAATGATGCCTAACACTTTGTTCTGTATGACCTGCAGGCGGCGCAGACGTGTAGGAAATGCATGTCCGCAGACGGGAGCTGCGTACGACATCAGAGGTCTGATCAGTGTCATGTATGTGGACCTCTATACCCTCCTATGTAGTGTACCTTCCCTGTTGAATACTGGGTAGAGTCTTTTAAGCCTCACGTGCGCTCTGTTGGCTACGTATTGTGTGTGTTCCTCCACCATGTAAGTTCCCGGTCCAGCCAGACACCGAGGTATCTAACTTCCTCTCGGGAACGTACTGGGTGTGCATGTAGTGTTACTTGTCCATAATGATGACGTTTGCGCAATAGTTTCGCCCTGCGTGTGAACAGAAATGCTTCGGTCTAGTCAATGTTTACTTTAATACACTACTGGCCATTAAAATTGCTACACCAAGAAGAAATACAGATGATAAACGGATATGCATTTAACAAATATATTATACTAGAACTGGCATGTGATTACATTTTCACGCAATTTGGGTGTATAGATCCTGAGAAATCAGTACTCAGAACAACCACCTCTGGCCGTAATAACGGCCTTGATACGCCTGGGCATTGAGTCAAACAGAGCTTGGATGGCGTGTACTGGTACAGCTGCCCATGCAGCTTCAACACGATACCACAGTTCATTAAGAGCAGTGAGTGGCGTATTGTGACGAGCCAGTTGCTCGGCCACCATTGACCAGACGTTTTCAACTGGTAGGAGATCTGGATAATGTGCTGGCCAGGGCAGAAGTCGAACATTTTCCGTATCCAGAAAGGCCCGTACAGGACCTGCAACATGCGGTCGTGCATTATCCTGCTGAAATGTAGGGTATCGCAGGGATCGAAAGAAGGGTAGGGCCACGGGTCGTAATACATCTGAAATGTAACGTCCACTGTTCAAAGTGTCGTCAATGCGAACAAGAGGTGACCGAGACGTGTAACCAATGGCACCCAATACCATCACGCTGGGTGATACGCTAGTGTGGCGATGACGAAAACACGCTTCCAAAGTGCGTTCACCGCGATGTCGCCAAACACGGATGCGACCATTATGATGCTGTAAACAGAACCTGGATTCATCCGAAAAAATGACGTTTTGCCATTCGTGCACCCAGGTTCGTCGTTGAGTGCACCATCGCAGGCGCTGCTGTCTGTGATGCAGCGTCAAGGGTAACCGCAGGCATGGTCTCCGAGCTGATAGACCATGCTGCTGCAAACGTCGTCGAACTGTTCGTGCAGATGGTTGTTGTCTTTCAAACGTAACCATCTGTTGACTCAGGGATCGAGACGTGGCTGCACGATCCGTTACAGTCATGCGGATAAGATGCCTGTCATCTCGACTGCTAGTGATACGAGACCGTTGGGATCCAACACGGCGTTCCGTATTACCCTCCTGAACCCACCGATTCCATATTCTGCTAACAGTCATTGGATCTCGACCAACGCGAGCAGCAATGTCGCGATACGATAAACCGCAATCGCGATAGGCTACAATCCGACCTTTATCAAAGTTGGAAACGTGATGGTACGCATTTCTCCTCCTTACACGAGGCATCAAAACAACGTTTCACCAAGCAACGCCGGTCAACTGCTGTTTGTGTATGAGAGTTCGGTTGGAAACTTTCCTCATGTCAGGACGTTGTAGGTGTCGCCACCGGCGCCAACCTTGTGTGAATGCTCTGAAAAGCTAATCATTTGCATATCACAGCATCTTCTTCCTGTCGGTTAAATTACGCGTCTATAGCACGTCATCTTCGTGGTGTAGCAATTTTAATGGCCAGAAGTGTACGTCATACTTTGAACCGGGGCTCGGCAGTTCTGAGTACTGTCTGTAATCGTGTGTTCGGCGGTTTCCAATCTTGCACATGGATGGCTCTCTCATCCACGTAGATGGTTAACATCGTATCTGTGTTGATGGAGGATCATTAATGTAGAGGTTATACAAGATGGGGCCCATTATGGTTCCCTGGGCTACCCGAGCTTGAATAACGTGTCGTGTCGATAGTTTCCCCTGCACGTCAGTGGTCAAACATCTGTTGGTGAGATACGAGTGCATGAGACGTACGAGGCCGTCGGGGAAACCAGCATAGCTTAATACACAGTCTGAGGCACCAAAGGATCACCATTACTGGAAGTAAGTATGAGGGGGGACGGAGGGGGGTAAAAATCGTAGAGAGAGACCAACAGATGAATACAGTAAGTAGATTGAGCAGGATGTAGGTCGCAGTAGTTACTCAGAGATGATGAGGCTCGCACGGAATAGAGCAGCAAAGAGAGCCTTATCAAACCAGTTTTCGAACTGAAGACCACAATAACAGCAACAGCAACGCTAATGGGAAATGGACGTAATGTATTCGTCGCAGTAAAAAGAAATATCTATGCGATACATTAAGAGGCTGGCATAAAATAACAATAGTTATCTCAGACGTTTTGCAGATGAGGGAGCTATATGTAAAGAAGTGATATATGGAAAATGATGCAGATATATTGTCATATCCTGAAAAGATATCACTGCCGACTATAGGTTCGTAACTCTTATTAAATGTTTAAAAATGTAGAATTGTGTGGTTCCGAAAACACTATGACTACAAGCTCGATGGATCACATTTGGGATCAGTCATCTTATACTAATACCTGGGTAAAGCAATGGCGTTTTGCGATGTAATCTTCTCTCGAAAACTGGTTGACGTAGACCTGCTCTCACTGGCAGCAGAAAGTCCTGGTCGGTTTGAAATCGTTGGCCACTGACAACAATCGACACTGTAGCTTTCTGTCAGTTGGTACCATTTTACAAACACAGTTTTTAATTCGTTTTAAGCGGCTGCGAGCGGTACACTATTCCTTATGAATATCTCGGACACTGTATGGTATTATCGCATAGTCTCGATCGTAGGCGTAGAACGTGCGAGGCAGCCTTCGGTTTGTTGGTACGGTAAAAAATCTAATCAGTTTACAGGGAAGTTGACTTGCAGATAACTCGTGCGACCTATTGTAAATCATTGCTCATGCGAGTTGGACACATTGTTGGTATTATTAACAGGGGGTTCGGCACGCGTCAATGAAGCCCAATCGCCGCAAGGAAGCCTGCTCTTGAAAAATATGAAGAGCCAGTGTTAACTGAGGAATCTAGGAATATATGTGTGTCCCGCACAAGAATTTTAGGTTGCGATTCTTTCCGCGCTGCATGGGATAATGGCACGGGAAGAAACTCTAATACTCTGAACGACATGAGAAGTGTTCTCTGCTACGCACTTGACAGTGATATGTAAGGATGTCGATGCAGTGGAAAGGTGAGACCAGGAAGGGGGATGTGGGGGTGGGGGAGCCAGCGAGAGAGCGACGGGAGAAGAGTCGGCGGCCACCGCAGAACTTGAGCGACTTCACGGGAGACGCAAGTGCAGAGTGAGGCCTGAACATTCAGGGCAGTCCGACACCATACCGGGGAGAGGGCCGCAACTCGGAACTTGCGCAGTGTCTTCCGGGAGCAGCTGTCCGCCAGCTGAGGCGGGTAGACATACAGATTTTACATATTGACCGTGGTATTGATTGAAGACCAATATCCTAAACATCGGTTTGTTGCAGGATTCTCGAACATATTCTCAGTTCGAATATAATGAACTTTCTTGAGACAGAGAAGTTGCTGTCCATGCATCAGTACGACTTTAGAAAGCATCGCTCCTGAGAAACTCAACTCGCCCGTTTTTCACATGATATCTTGCGAACCATGGATGAAGGGTATCTGACGGATTCCATATTCCTTGACTTCCGGAAAGCGTTTGACTCGGTGCCCCACTGCAGACTCCTAACTAAGGTACGAGCATATGGGATTGGTTCCCAAGTATGGGAGTGGCTCGAAGACTTCTTAAGTAATAGAACCCAGTACGTTGTCCTCGATGGTGAGTGTTCATCGGAGGTGAGGGTAGCATCTGGAGCGCCCCAGGGAAGTGTGGTAGGTCCGCTGTTGTTTTCTATCTACTAAAATGATCTTTTGGATAGGGTGGATAGCAATATGCGGCTGTTTGCTGATGATGCTGTGGTGTACGGAAAGGTGTCGTCGTTGAGTGACTGTAGGAGGATACAAGATGACTTGAACAGGATTTGTGATTGGTGTAAAGAATGGCAGCTAACTCTAAATGTAGATAAATGTAAATTAGTGCAGATGAATAGGAGAAATAATCATGTAATGTTTGAATATTCCATTAGCAGTGCAGCGGTTGACACAGTCACGTCGATTAAATATTTGGGAGTAACATAGCAGAGCGATATGAAGTGGGACGAGCATGTATTGGCAGTTGTGGGGGAGGCGGATAGTCGTCTTCGGTTCATTGGTAGAATTTTGGGAAGATGTGGTTCATCTGTAAAGGACACACTAATACGACCTATTCTTGAGTACTGCTCGAGCGTTTGGGATCCCTGTCAGGTAGTATTGAGGGAGGACATAGAAGCAATTCAGAGGCGGGCTGCTATATTTGTTACTGGTAGGTCTGATCATCACGCGAGTGTTACAGAAATGCTTCAGGAACTCGGGTGGGAGTCTCTAGAGGAAAGGAGGCGTTCTTTTCGTGAATCGCTACTGAGGAAATTTAGAGAACCAGCATTTGAGGCTGACTGCAGTACAATTTTACTGCCGCCAGCTTAGATTTCACGGAAAGACCACAAAGATAAGAGAGATTAGGGCTCGTACAGAGGCATGAAGGCAGTCATTTTTCCCTCGTTCTGTTTGGGAGTGGAACAGGGAGAGAAGATGCTAGTTGTGGTACAAGGCACCCTCCGCCACGCACCGTATGGTGGATTGCGGAGTATGTATGTAGATGTGGATGTAGAAGAGCTGCGACATATAAGATGTGGTAGAAAAGAAAAATCAAGACACGTTCATAGGATTTGTCGACCTAGAAAAAGCGTTAGACAATGTAAAATAGTGCAAGATTTTCGAAATTCTGGGAATCATATGGATAAGCTCTGGGAAGAGATGGGTAATACAATATGTACAAGAACCAAGAGGAAATAATAAGAGTGGACGACCAAGAACGAAGTGCTCGGATTAAGAAGGATGTAAGACAGGGACGTAGTCTTTCGCTCGCAAGTGTTCAATCTGTACATCTAAGAAGCATTGGTGGAATCAACAGGAAGGTTCAAGAGTGAGATTAAAATTCAGAGTGAAAGTATATCAATAATACGATCCGCTGATGACATTGCTATCGTGAGTGAATGTTAAGAAGAATTACGTCATACGTTGAATGGAATGAACAGTCTAATGAGTACAGAATATGGACTGTGAGTAAACCGAAGAAACACAAAAGTAATGAGAAGTAGTAGAAATGAGAACAGCGAGGAACTTAGCATTAGGATTGATGCTCGCGAAGTAGATAAGAATGTCGTATGACGAGGGCCTCCCGTCGGGTTGGCCGTTCGCCGCGTGCCTTTCGATTTGACGCCACTTCGGCGACTTGCGCGTCGATGGGGATGAGATGATGATGATTAGGACAACACAACACCCAATCCCTGAGCGGAGAAAAATCTCCGACCCAGCCGGGAATCGAATCCGGGCCCTCAGATTTGACATTCTGTCGCGCTGACCACTTTTTTTTTTTTTTTTTTTTTTAAATTGTTTGTTGATCTCATGTTGTTCTAAATTGTTCATTATATTCGTTCGGGGCGGACGTCCCATGACACCCGTTCAGGTCCTTCGTTGATCCGTTCACTCAGTTTTTTTGTTACAGAGGGTAGCTAGCCCTATGACCGAACACGCTGAGCTACCGTGCCGGCACTCAGGTACCGCGGGCGGACACGAAGTACATGAAGTTAAGGAATTCCGCTACCTATGCAGTGAAATAACCAATGACGAAAGGAGCAAGGAGGACATCAAAAGCGGACTACCACTGAAAACAAAAGGCGTTCCCGTCCAAGAAAAGTCTACTGGTATCAAACATAAACCTTAATTTGAGAAAGAAATTTCTGAGAATGTACGTTTGGAGCACAGCATTGAAAGGTAGTGAAACACGGACTGTGGGAAAACCGAAACAGAAGAGAATAGAAGGATTTGGAATGTGGTGCTGCAGACTGTTGAAAATTAGGTGTACTGATAACGTACGACTGAGAAAGTTATGCGCAGAATCGCAGAGGAAAGGAACATGTGGAAAACACTGATAAGGACAAGGGACTGGATTATAGGACATCTATTAAGACATGAGTGAATGATTTCCGCAGTACTAGAGGGAGCTGTAGATTGCAAAAACTGGAGACAGAGATTGGAATACATCCAGCAAATAATTGGAGACGCAGGTTGCAAGTGCTAGTCTGAGATTAAGAGGTTGGTTCAGGAGGGGAATAAGTTGTGGGCCGCCTCATACCAGTCAGAAGACCGATGACCCCCCCCCCCCCCCCCCAAAAAAAAAAAAAAAAAAAAAACGATTTACAGATTATGCTTTATCATATAGATAAAAAAACATCCCTCTTTTGCATGTCAGTATTTTATTTGTATCATCTTTCGACTATTCATGCTAGGCGTCATCGTTGTGTATAACACAAAGAAATTTGTTTGCTTATACATATTTTGACAGGAGGCCTATAGTGATTGTTTGGCAGCTCATTTTCATCATCTATTTACAAAATATGTCGACGTGATTTTTTTTACACTGACATTCATATTTATGTACTTTTCGTATATCCTTGTGCTCTTCTGTATGAACTAAATGCACAAAGTACAGGTTTCCAATTGACGGCGACATTTAACATTTGGCTGCAGGTAATCTAAACTCCCATGACCCTTCAGTGACCCCTACGACAAGTGAGCAAGAGCAACTTCAGTGTGCTACAGCAGACTAAGTCACTTTGAATTTGTTTCGTACTGGGTAACCAGCATGCTTTGAATCCACAGAGGTCTGCTTGGTTTCAGCTGTGTAGTCTTACGCCCACCACTTATCACGAGTGATGATTCCTTTCGTAAAGGCGTGCCCTTCTGCGGCGTAACGCGTTAAGTGGCCCAAAGTTGTCATAATTCAGTGGCCGTTGTGGTAGTCTGTCAGGTTATTAGGCACCCAGAGAACAGTACCTTTACGAAATCTCAACGTTTTACGAACAATATCGTACACCGCACCATCAGAAATGTTGAACTGCTGCTATAAGGTTCGTAGCAGCACACGCCTGTCGTTTAAAATTGCTGTCTGAATAGCTCCGACATTCCGCTGGGCTGCCGCTGTTACCGCGCGGAGCGTGGTATATCACTAGGGTTCACTCGGTGCTCTTGGAATAATGCACACCATCTGGAGATATTGCTACTGTCCATGCAGTCGTCCTCATATACGCCACACATGTCCGTGTGGTTTCGGTTTACACCCTTTGGCACACAAATATCGGCCCACACTCCGCTACTCTTCGTAAGTTGACGACAATAACATGCGCGCCACGTTTATTTCGTAGTTCAGGCTGCTCTCGCTGGAGCTGCACGTGAAAACGAAATACACTCTGTAGCGCAAACTTCAAACCACCCCGTCGAGAAATTTCAACATACTATCTCCAAAACCATAGGATAAAAAGGTTTTCAGCGTTACTTTCCGCTCCTTCCTCGTTGAAAATGGGAATTAATGTAGTCGAAAGGAAGACTTAGAAACGCTCGAAGTTTTCCGGGAAAGTGTGGTGCTTCTGCCAAGACAATTGTGCATCGAATTCTAGACTATTGTCCCAGTGTTTGGGGTCCTCATCAAGTAGCGGAGAAAGCGCGCACTGAATGAATTCACAGACCCACTACCAGTGTCGCAACGCGTCGATATGGCAGATACGAAACTGTAACAGAAATGTTGGAATAAAGACGTAGCTTCACTGAGGCGCCAAAGAAACTGGTATAGGCATGCGTATTCAAATACAGAGATATGTAAACAGGCAGAATAGGGTAATGCGGTCCACGCCTATCTAAGACAACAAGTGTCTGGCGCAGTTGTTAGATGGCAGTTATCAACATTTAAATGAGTTTGAACGTGGTGTTAAATTCGGCGCACGACAAAGCGTCTCCGAAGTAGCGATAAAGTGGGGAATTTCCCGTACGACCATTTCTTGAATGTACCGTGAATATCCGGTAAAACATGTCGTCTCCGTCATCGCTGCCACCGGAAATACGTCCTGCAAGAACGGGACCGACGACCACTGTAGAGAATCGTTAAACGTGACAGAAGTGCAACCCTTCCGTAAATTGCTGCAGATTTCAACGCTGAGCCATCAACAAGTGCCAGCGTGCGAACCATTCAACGAAACATTATTGATATGGGCTTTCAGAGCCGAAGGCCCACTCGTGTACCCTTGATTATTGCACAACACAAAGCTTTACGCCTCGCACGGGCCCGTCGACACCGACATTGGACTGTTGATTACTAGAAACATATTGTCTGGTCGGACGCGTTTCGTTTCAAATTGTGTCAAGTGGATTTACGTGTACTGGTATGGAGACAACCTGAGGAATCCATGGACACTGCTTGTCAGCAGGGGACTGAAGAAGCTGATGAAGGCTCTGTAATTGTGCGGGGCTTGTGCCGTTGGAGTGATATGGGGCCCCCGATACGTCTAGATACGACTCTGGCAGGTGACACGTACGTAATCATCCTATCTGATCACATACATCCGTCCACTGTGCATTACGACGGACTAGGGCAGCAGGACAATGCGACACCACACACGTCCAGAATTGCTACAGAGTGGCTCCAGGAACACTCTTCTGAGTTTAAACACTTCACTGACCACTAAACTCCCCAGACATGAATATTATTGAGCTTGTCTCGGATACCTTGTAACGTGCTGTTGAGAAGAGATCTCCACCCGCTCGTCCACTTACGGATTTATGGACAGCCCTGCAGGATTTATGGTGTCAGTTCCCTCCAGCACAACTTCAGACCTGATTCCATGCCACGTGTGTTGCAGCACTTCTGCGTGCTTGCGGGGGCCTTACACGATATTAGGCAGGTGTACCAGTTTCTTTGGTTCTTCAATGTATCTCGAAGCACTGCTGGGTGAATTTAGAGAATCTATATTCGAAGAACACTGTGCGACCATTATGCTGCCACCATTGTGTATTTTGCGTACGATCGTAAGAGTAAGATAATAAAAATTAGGGTACTTACAGAGGAGCATAGATAATTATTTCCTCCATCGCTTAAAACGCAAATGAAATAGGAAATCATAGCCGCAAATTTGGCGTTACGATGCCATGCACCGACGGTGACTTGCGAAATATAAGTGTCGATATACACTGGTGTGCCAAACTCAAGGATGAAAGTAACTTTCGCACGATATGTCATTGCGAAGTAACATAGCGCGATAGCTGTAACTTGGCCCGTTACAGTATAGTTCAAAAGGTAACTGGCACAAATACGCAAAGAGACGAACAGATACGACACTTTGATTTAAAGACAAGAATTACACTGATGTCACCCCGATACATGGTGGTCCCCTGGAAACTACAGAAGGCAACACATGGTTCCAATACTGTGTGTGAGCATCACCGACGGTAGTGCATGATCTCTAACATGCTGCCATGCTGGTCACCAGCTTCCTAAGGAATTCTTGTGGTAGGGCATCCCACTGCTGGAGGGTTGTTGATGCATATGGACATGCTGCAACAAATCTCCCCAATCGGTGACTGTACCATGCTTAAAGAATTGGAGCTTCGTACGCCCATGCAACGTTAGGGTTCTTCACACCATACCATCATGTTCGACAACGTTCCTGGGTGTATGATACGACTTCTGCCATATGCGGGCACGTCCAGCATTATCGAACATAACCGCTTTAGTGGTATAAGTGTTTTTGGGGAGGAATAATGTTACATGTGCGTACTGACTTCCATGTCTTTGAACAAGTACAGTCACTGGACAGCTTTACTGTGCCACTGTACTCGTTCTCTGTATGCGTCTTTTCAGGGATGCATTCGACGCACACTTCATTTTTACTTTTTTTTATCACAGCGTGCCACCGCATGGAACACATCAGATAGAAGAGCTCTTGGAACGAGAGGATATTTGGCGAACAGACTCATTTGGCCATTCCCGAACTAATATCGCATCGATCACGTGTCGAATGCTTCGGGGATACACACACTGATCAGTCTGAACATTATGACCACATATCTAACAGCCGGCATGTCAATCTTTGTCACGGATAACATCGGCGCGCGTCGTGGCATGCAAGCAACGAATCCTTGGTAGATCCCTGGAGGGAGTTGGCACCACATGTGCACACACACGTCACCTGATTCTCGTAAATTCCGGGGAGGGGGCGATGAGCTCTGACGCCACGTTCAGTCACATCCCAGATGTGTTCCATCTGGTTCATATCTAGCAAGTTGCTGGATCCATCACATCAATTTGGACTCGCCACTGTGTTCCTTGATCCACTCCATCAAACTTCTGGCCTTGTGAAATGGCGAATTATCTTGTTGGAAAATGCCACTGCTGTTGGGGAAACACGATCATCATGAAGGGGTGTACGTGTTCTGCAAGCAGCGTACGATACTCATTTGCCATCATGGTGCCTTTCGCGAGCTCCGCTAGACCAATGGATGCACACGTGAATGTTCCCCACAGCGTAATGGAGCCGCGGCCAGGTTGTCTCCATCCCACAGTACAGGTGCAAGGAGCTGTTCCTTGGAAGACCAGATATTAGCGCCCTCTCATCGGCATGATGAGGAAGATATTGGGATTCATGAGACCATGTAATGCTCTGCCGCTGCGCCAACGTGTAGTGCCGATGGTCACGTGCCAATTTCAGTCGTAGTTGCCGATGTCATGGTGTTAACATCGGCGTATTCAATGGGTCGTCGGCTGCGGAGGCCCATCGTTAGGAATGTTCGGTGCACTGTGTGTCCAGACACACTTGTACTCCACCCAGCATTACAGTCTGATGTTAGTCTGCCACAGCTCGCCGTTGTCCCGTTTTACGAGTCTGCTCAGCTTACGACGTCCGATATCTGTAATGCGGGGTGTCCGCCCAGTCCCACGACGTCTGGATGTGATTTCACCTTGGTTTCGCGACGCGTTGAAAGTCGCTACAGCACTCCTCGAACACGCGGAAAGTCATGCAGTTTCCGAAATGTTCGTGGCCAGCCTCCGGGTCATCACAATTTGCCCTCAGTCAGACAGATAAATCGCACGCCTGCTCCATGGACAGCACGCTCACTGATACCACTTACACCGTGCACTTGTGTGACTAGCAGTCATTCCTCGCCAGGTGTTGTGTACATAGTTCCGCGTAGTCAGCGCGGACACAACTTTCCCACTAGAGCGCACCCTGCTAAGCACAACAGCACTGGCGCAGCGCTCGTCCATCTCCGCACTACGAGATGGCGCTGCCATAGAGACGGACCAAATTCTGCTTCCGCCGATCCGCGTATTAATATGTAACGCAGCCAATGAGATTGCTGCTAACGTAGAACTTTTTCTCCTTGCGGATCACACTCGCGCGGTGATACCTGATCACGCGAGGTATTATAACGAGTGTACTGACCTCCGATTAGTCAGTCTGCATCAGTCTGCATCAGTCTGCATCAGTCTGCACCAGTCTGTACCAGTCTGTACCAGTCTGCATTTGTCTGTACCAGTCTATAGTCAAGTTTCAGTCTGCGCCTAACAAGAGAATCCTATTCCTGTACATAGCGATGAAGATAAATGTGTAGACACTTTGTCAAGTATCAGAGATATGTGAGAATAAGATTAACATACCGAGACCAAAGGAACTTCAGATTGTCAATTGTAAATAGCATCCAGAACCAAGTTAAGTTATTTATATGCTTGTTATTATTTTAATAAATGCGTGTGAAAATTAATCAAGTTCCATTTAAAGTTGGTCACCGTCAATCTGCTACTCTAAGTGTGCAAGTGGCATTTCTATCGTCTGACCTAATGGCAGAAGATAAACACGCCACGATAAGACCACGAGACATATTGCTGACACTTGCCTACTTCGTTAGAGCGACAAGTCAAATAATCTGATGGTGTGTGTACCGAAGGTCTTACAGTACGCGCACCACACCAGGTGACGTTGCTATCCCCTGGACGGGCTTGTATTGTATTGTATGTTAACTGGGGACCTAGAAACGACGGAGAGGCTCCGTCCCCGCCGCAGTCGCAGTTGTCACAACCCCACGACGACTACCGCAGTCCACTTCACCCCTCCACCGCCCCACACCGTACCCAAGGTTATTGTGCGGTTCCACCGCCGGTAGACCCCCCAGGGAACGTCTCACACCAGACGAGTGTATCCCCTATGTTTGCATGGTAGAGTAGTGGTTCGTGTACGCGTACGTGGAGAACGGGTTTGCGCAGCAATCGCCTACATAGTGTAACTGAGGCGGAATAAGGGGGACCAGCCCGCATTCGCCGAGGCAGATGGAAAACCGCCTAAAAACCGTCCACAGACTGGCCGGTTCAACGGACCTCGACATAAACCCTCCGGGCGGATTCGTGCCGGGGACCAGGCGCTCCTTTCCGCCCGGAAAGCCGTGCGTTAGACCGCACGGCCAACAGAGCGGGCCTGGACGGGCTTATGTCTGTAGTAGTTCGGTGGCCACAATTCTCTGAATTATCAGTCTATGCCTGCGGTACACTAATGGCCGTCCAGCTGTGTCAGTTGCGCTGGTGGAGGAATGAAACGTCCTACTTCAACAGCTCTTTACCAACCTTGTGGCCACCACTGGAGCATGTTCCACAGCAAGCATCCATCTACAGGATGTATCCGTGGTGATCACACACGCTATTAAGAACGAATTATGGTTTTTTGCAATGTCTGGGGAGCCTTCATAAATCGCGATGATATCAGTCTTTGAATAAAAGTGGCATTTCTGTTCCTCTCATTGCGTATTTCTTTCGGTTATCTTCAGTACTCTAGTATAGCATTTCTGATTGTGTATGACCCAATTGTCATCGAGATATGTTAACTGGCAGTGACACTCATGAGTAAATGAGAATGTTACTTTCCTCCTTTCCTCGTTTTGCACACCTGTGTTAAAAGTTTATGGCTCCTCACTTTGTTTACTACTTCTCACGGTTCTAAAAAATTTTTAGGAAAACAAATTCATATTCTCAGCGGGTCAAGACTGGTATAGAGACGGTTTAGTTTTGACGAGTAACCCAAAATGCCCGATTCCTTAAAAAATCTGTCGCGTAATCCCCACCGCACATCCTTTTTACTTTATATGCAGTTTATATGGCATAAAATTTTAATTAATTTTATATTGCTTATTGTTGCGAGCACGACTGATAAAATACGATTCTCACAATTAGTTTCTGCAGTTGAAAATATTTTAACTTTATGCACTTTGACCTATTATGTGGGGATACGCACAACACTGAAAGATTTCCTGCTGTGGATGTACGATCTTTAATTTGCAAACTATTTTTGTATAACACTGATCTGGCTTGTTAGATATGGAACATGGTATCATTACTGTAACTAATTATGGAATAAAAAAATGCCTTCGCTACTTTCATCTCTTGAATGCACAGAAAATTACTCTTATTACCTGTACGGAAGTTACAGTATGTTATGTTAACTAAACATAAAAGCTGCAGTGGATTTTTTTAAATATATGAACACTATTAACTGCCACGACTAACATGAGAGCATGAAACTAAAAAAAAATGAAATTTGATTATTATGTTTATTAGTCAGAACAGGTTTTGGACAGCAGTCTTTGATCACACACAAGTAAAACTTTATCACTCATGGATTATTTACGAAACTGATAACATAATAGCAGCTGCCCATGTCCATTTGAAAATGACATAATTAAATCCACAATTTCCCATTGAAGTCTCCAGGAAGCTGAAAGAGATAATTTTAATGTACCGTTACCTACCCGCTATATTACGGGAAAACTGCTTTCATTCAATCTAATTTGAATTTGCCGCGGCAGCGGTTCCACAATCGCCGCACGGCTCCGCGTCATGAAAAATTCGTAATATGCTGAAAACGGCTAAGGATGTGGAATGAAATCTTGGGCAAGCTAGCAATAAACTATTACGGGTAATAATTTTAACAATTTCTATATTCAAAAAATCAACATAAATTGAAAGTACACACCTTTTACAAATATCAACCTCCAATGGCGTCTTTCTCGATCAAAGGACAAACGAAGGCTACCTACGCATTCCAACGAGCGGCACAGGCTCTTTCAACTTTAACGGCTACAAGAAGACAGAGAGAGTAAGGTTTTAACCTCCACTATTTATAGGCAATTTAATAAGCATCTTTGTAATTATTTTTCATCATCTGCTTTGATACATACATTCGCCGACCACAGACGTTATTTCTGAAATATAGATACACGAATATTGCACAAACATAAAAATGAAAAATTGTTATTTCGTTTTATACATAATCTACAACCATTCATACAGCAAAGAAATAACAATAATAAAGATAAATGTTTATTTTTCTTAATTTATTTTATATATTATAGCGATTTTGTAAATGTCTTGCCAGGAGACCTCACAAATCGAAATCTCGTACATAAAAGAGCACCAAACGTTTGATTACTTTACAAATGTGTTAATGTGTTACATATTAAGCGATAAACTTGCAAGTGATAAAACTGTTGAAATCATGTCTAACGTTGTTGAAAGTCGCTAAGTGCTTTAATTTCGAAGTATTGGATCGATATAGTCAGGGTGATATGCGAGTCGTGAGTTACACTGCCTCGAGACATGTACACGCATTCCAATTGTAATACTTGTCTTAATGTGTTAAACATAATTTCTACCTCTTAATGAGAAGAGTATGTGGGCATTTTAAATTTCGAAATTCGGTCAGTAAATATGTGAAATACTGAAAAATCAATTTTTTTGTTGCCGCCGGGAGCAGACAGGTCACCTGCAATTGGGTCTATGCGCCGTGCACCGGGTTAGCCGTTTACTAATATCGATTCCAAGTGACGTGCGCTGCGCCTGCCCTTAAGCTGTCTGTCGACAAATGGCACCCTATCGCTGGCAATATTTTTCTCGTCCTGATAATCACATCAGATATTCGGACGCGAACAGTCACGGGTAACACGTGACCAACTGTTTGTTGCAGCGACCCCTCGGTGCATGCGCTGCAGTTCCTGGACGTGATCAACATGAAGGACCCCACCCAGAAGTCGCACTTCTACCGCAACACGCTCAAGGACGTGCTGCCCTACGTGCCCAGGGTGAGTACCGGCCCACCTGCCTACACTGTAGTGTAAAATGACTTTTTTTTTGAATAATAATATCAATATTTACAACACTTGGTTCAAGAATCATGAAAGAAGGTTGTATACATGGAAGAACCCTGGAGATACTAAAATGTATAAAATAGATTGTATAATAGTAAGACAGAGATTTAGGAACCAGGCTTTAAATTGTAAGACATTTCCAGGGGCAGACGTGGACTGTGACCACAATCTATTGGTTATGAACTGTAGATCAAAACTGAAGAAACTGCAAAAAGCTGGGAATTTCAGGAGATGGGACCTGGGTAAACTGACTAAACCAGAGATTGTACAGAGTTCCAGGGAGAGCGTAAGGGAACAATTGACAGGAATGGGGGAAAGAAATACAGTATAAAAAGAATGGGTAGCTTTGAGGGATGAAATAGTGAAGGCAGCAGAGGATCAAATAGGTAAAAAGACGAGGGCTAGTAGAAACCCTTCGGTAACAGAAGAAATATTGAATTTAATTGATGAAAGGAGAAAATATAAAAATGCAGTAAATGAAGCAGGCAAAAAGGAATACAAACGTCTCAAAAATGATATTGACAGGAAGTGCAAAAGTGGCTAAGCAGGGATGGCTAGAGGACAAATGTAAGGATGTAGAGGCTTATCTCACTACAGATAAGATAGATACTGCCTACAGGAAAATTAAAGAGACCTTTGGAGAAAGGAGAATCGCTTGCATGAATATTAAGAGCTTCGATGGAAACCCAGTTCTAAGCAAAGAAGGGAAGGCAGAAAGGTGGAAGGAGTATATAGAGGGTCTATACAAGGGCGATGTACTTGAGCACAATATTATGGAAATGGTAGAGGATGTAGATGAAGATGAAATGGGAGATATGATACTGTGTGAAGAGTTTAACAGAGCACTGAAAGACCTGAGTCGAAACAAGCCTACTGACAGCCTTGGGAGAGCCAGTCCTGACACGGGAGGACGACGGTTCAATCCCGCGTCCGGCCATCCTGATTTAGGTTTTCCGTGATTTCCCTAAATCGCTTCAGGCAAATGCCGGGATGGCTCCTTACAAAGGGCACGGCCGAATTCCTTCCCCATCCTTCCCTAATCCGAGCTTGTGCTCCCTCTCTAATGAGCTTGTTGTCGACGGGACGTTAAACATTAATCTCCTCCTCCTCCTCCTCCTCCTCCAGTCCTGACAAAACTCTACCATCTGGTGAGCAAAATGTAGACTGGCAGTGGGAAGGAAAGCGTTTCTGAAGAAGAAAAATTTGTTAACATCGAGTATAGATTTAAATGTCACGAAGTAGTTTCTGAAAGTATTTGTATGGAGTGTAGCCATGTATGGAAGTGAAACGTGGATGATAAATAGTTTAGACAAGAAGAGAATATAAGCTTTCGAAATGTGGTGCTACAGAAGAATGCTGAAGATTAGATGGGTAGATGAGGAGGTATTGAATAGAATTGGGGAGAAGAGGAGCTTGTGGCACAACCTGACTAGAAGAAGGGATCGGTTGGTAGGACATGTTATGAGAGATCGAGGGATCACCAATTTAGTATTGGAGGGCAGCGTGGAGGGTAAAAATCGTAGAGGGAGACCAAGAGATGAATACACTAAGCAGATTCAGAAGGATGTAGGTTGCAGTAGGTACTGCGAGATGAAGAAGCTTGCACAGGATAGAGTAGCATGGAGAGCTGCATCAAACGAGTCTCAGAACTGAAGACCACAAAAACAACATCAATATTTATATATGTGTTTGGAGAGACAGAGATTGATTTTTGATTGAAATTTTTACTTTAAGTCGTAACTGGTACCTGAATTTTGGTTGCTGCCTCCTTGAATGATCGGCTTCTGCACCAGTTGTTGACGTATTGCAATTTGGACTAAGCTATTGTTCTTTAAAGTTTAAAATACGACTCTGTTAGTTACTTGGTCGTACTGCGGATAGCTTTGAGCCCAAGTTTTCGTAGCTTTTCATACCTAAGGGACCACTGTTGTAAGTAAGGAAGATCAAACAGCAATCTACTTTTCGTGAGAAAAGGAGAATGCACGGCACACAAACTTCCTTCAAACTACACGTCCTGCTACATCGAAATTGGTCAGGGAGTTCAGCACCATACTATTGTACAAGAACATATCTAGTTATTGTAATTAAGAAAGTATGAGAGGTTGTTACTTATTGAATGAAAACTATAGACAATGCATTTCTTTTCCTGTATTTTAGTGAACTTTGTACACTTACAATTCTGTCGATTCATAGACGGCAACGACAATGAAGTTCACCTCCTTTTCCAAAAATAAGATATTTCTGTTCTTCACTTCCAGAAAATTTGTATACATAAATGTTTGGCAACTCTTACAGATACTTCACTCGGATTGATCACTAAAATATCAATTTTCATTAAATATAACAATACGTTCTGAGCGACAGCCTACCAACACGTCCTCTTTCCACAAGATACAGATTAACAGTCTTATTTTTAAATAAAATCAATTGTCTTTTTTTTAGAGTCCACACTCAAAGATTCTCTAATACCATTGTTGCGGGGATTGCGCGCTTAAGAATTTCTTGCTGTTCAGCTGCGCTTCACTTCACTTCAAGTACTTTTTGAATCACATTTACATTTATGGTATTTACATACATTACTGAGCTTCTAAGAATAAAATCCGGCATAAAGTAGTTAAAAAAAAACAGTGAGGCACACATAACATTACATTAGGTCGCCCTGCAGGGACAGGTAAGCACCATGTCTGTATCACTTGTTCCAGCTGATTCACGTCTAGATCCATCGGCCTGCAGAGGAGACGAAAAATATGTTTACAGCACTTAATATGTTTACTGCACTCAGTTGAAGGGTAAATAACAAGTGTAATTTCAAAAATGGCGTGCATCTGACGTACTTCCACTTCTTGAATGCTGGAAAAAGCGTGGACAGGAATTGAGAAACACAAAGTGTTTGAAGAAATGAATGATAAGTTCAGCACTAGCTTTTCACATTATTGAATAACTCCTTTGCGAAACGGTCTGTACACTAGGGATAAACCGAGTGAGGTTGCGTTGTTTTCAGCAGACAGGCCTTGTATTTTGGACGATGGACGCTTCGATACCATTCGGCCGTCTAGATTCCGTAAATTACTTCAGGCAACTGAATGGATAGCCCACGACCAACTACCTGTCCCACTTTTGTGAAACTAGATCCGTAAGTACGTAAACGCCTGCATATATGAATTATCCTTGTCTTTGTTCTTAAACTGTAACCGTATGACATGTCTAACATCCTTGTAAAAATAATCCACTGATGAATACTGCTACTACTACTACTACTACTACTACTACTACCACCACCACCACCACCACCGCCGCCAAGAACAGCAGTCACGGATTATTTGTTCCTGATCTATATTAACGACGTAGGAGACAATCTGTGTAGCCGTCTAAGATTGTTTGCAGACGATGCTGTCATTTGCCGTCTTGTAAAGTCAGCAGATGATCGACTTGCAAAATGATTTAGATCAGATATCTGTATGGTGTGAAAAGTGGCAATTGAACCTGAACAAGAAAATGTGTCCCGGCCGGAGTGGCCGAGCGGTTCTAGGCGCAACAGTCTGGAACCGCGCGACCGCTACGGTCGCAGGTTCGAATCCTGCCTCGGGCATGGATGTGTGTGATGTCCTTAGGTTAGTTAGGTTTAAGTAGTTCTAAGTTCTAGGGGACTGATGACCTCAGAAGTTAAGTCCCATAGTGCTCAGTGCCATTTGAACCAAGGAAAAGTGTGAAGTTTTTCACATGAGTACTAAGAGAAATCAGCCAACTTTCGATTATGCGATACGTCACGCAAATCTCAAGGCTGTAAATTCAACTAAATACTTAGGGATTACAATTACAAATAACCTAAATTGGAACGATCACATAGATAATATCGTGGGTAGAGCAAACCCAAGACTGCCATTCATTGGCAGAACACTTAGAAGGTGCAACAGCTCTACTAAAGAGACTGCTTATATCAAGCTTGTCAGCCCTATTCTGGAGTATTGCTGTGCGCTGTAGGATCCACATCAGGTGGGACGGACGGATGACATTGAAAAAGTACAAAGAAGGGCAGCTCGTTGTGTATTATCGCGAAATAGGGGAGATAGTGTCACAGACATGATACGTGAATTGGAGTGGCAACCATTAAAACAAAAGCGTTTTTCGTTGCGACAGGATCATCTCATGAAATTTCAATAACTAGTTTTCTCCACTGATTGCGAAAACATTCTGGTGGTACCCACCTACGTCGGGAGAAATGATCACCACTATAAAATAAGAGAAATCAGGGCTCGCACAGGAAAATTTAAGTGCTCGTTTTTCCCGCGTGCCGTTCGAGAGTGGAACGGTAGAGAGACAGCTTGAAGGTGGTTCATTGAACCCTCTGCCAGGCACTTTATTGTGAATAGCAGAGTAATCACGTAGATGTAGATGTAGATTCTCACGAAATACTGTACTCTATCGGAAATACTGAAAAATCTCAGCCGACAGGCACCCGCAGAAAGACGCCTGATACCTGTAGGAAACCTAAGCAACAGTGAATTTGGTTTCAGGGATTAATCGGTCAAAAATTCGTAAAGAAGTACACGTAATTCTCTCGTCGAGATAAAGCAAATTGAAAACTTGAAAGCAGTTTTCTAACAAAACATTCTTCCCACGATTCATTCACAAATGTGGCGGTATTTTATCGTACAGTAAAAAGTGGCCCTTTTCTTGGACAACATAGGAATTTTTAGGCGTCAGATTTAGAGCATCGCGGAGTTTGATTTGAGAATGTCTGTTCGTAGTACTGACAAGGCAAGTGCGTGACATCGAATGCTCAGAATCCCACAAGAATGTGCGCAGAATATACACTACTGGCCATTAAAATTCCTGCACCAAGAAGAAATGCAGGTGATATATGGGTATACATTGGACAAATATATTGTACTAGAACTGACATGTGATTACATTTTCACGCAATTTGGGTGCATAGATCCTGAGAAATCAGTACCCAGAACAACCACCTCTGGTCGCAATAACAGCCTTGATACTCCTGGGCATTGAGTCAAACAGAACTTGAATGGCGTGTACAGGTACAGCTGCCCATGCAGCTTCAACAAGATACCACAGTTAGTCAAGAGTAGTGACTGGCGTATTGTGACGAGCCAGTTGCTCGGCTTCCATTGACCAGACGTTTTCAGTTGGTGAGAGATCTGGAGAATGTGCTGGCCAGGGCAGCAGTCGAACATTTTCTGTATCCAGAAAGGCCCGTACAGGACCTACAACATGCGGTCGTGCATTATCCTGCTGAAATGTAGGGTTTCGCAGGGATCGAATGAAGGGTAGAGCCACGGGTCGTAAAACATCTGAAATGTAACGTCCACTGTTCAAAGTGCCGTCAATGCGAACAAGAGGTGACCGAGACGTGTAACCAACGGCACCCCATACCATCACGCTGGGTGATACGCCAGTATGGCGATGACGAATACACGCTTCCAATGTGCGTTCTCTGCGATGTCGCCAAACACTGATGCGACCATCATGATGCTGTAAACAGAACCTGGATTCATCCGAAAAAATGACGTTTTGCCATTCGTGCACCTAGGTTCGTTGTCGAGTACACCATTGCAGGTGATCCTGTCTGTGATGCAGCGTTAAGGGTAACCGCAGCCATGTTCTCCGATAGTCCATGCTGCTGCAAACGTCGTCGAACTGTTCGTGCAGATGGTTGCTGTCTTGCAAACATCCCCATCTGTTGACTCAGGCATCGAAACGTGGCTGCACGACCCGTTGCAGCCATGCGGATAAGATGCCTGTCATCTCGACTGCTAGTGAAACGTGGCCGTTGGGATCCAGCACGGCGTTTCTTATTACCCTCCTGAACCCACCGATTCCATATTCTGCTAACAGTCATTGGATCTCGACCAACGCGAGCAGCAATGTCGCGATACGATAAACCGCAATTGCGATAGGCTACAATTCGACCTTTATCAAAGTCGGAAACGTCATGGTACGCATTTCTCCTCCTTACACGACGCATCACAACAGCGTTTCACCAGGCAACGCCGGTCAACTGCTGCTTGTGTATGAGAAATCGGTTGGAAACTTTCCTCATGTCACCACGTTGTAGGTGTCACAACCGGCGCCAATCTCATGTGAATGCTCTGAAAAGGTAATCATTTGCATATCACAGCATCTTCTTCCCGTCGGTTAAATTTCACGTCTGTGGCACGTCATCTTCGTGGTGTAGCAATTTTAATGGCCAGTAGCGTAAATCGTTCATCTTGAAAACAGTTGAATGATCCATTCGCATTCAAAACGCAGCTGTTGTCTTTTAGCGCCACTGCTGTCCGGGCCATTAAGGTCGTTCTGTGTTAAATCAAAGTTTTCCGTACAAGCAGATACGCTTGTACCGAGGACAACGAAATGGTGCCAACCTCTTAATGTATACTTATTTAGGCAATATAAGTTCTACATGAGGAAGTTCGTTGATTTTGTAAGACTTGAATGCAAAAAAACCTCGAGTAAAGTTACACGATCGTTATTTCATCATCGGACTTCATCACTTTGTGTTACACAATAAACTTTCTACATCTATGTACCACCCTATATTACAATTTGCTTCCCAAAGGCAGGTGACATTGACACTCTAATATTATTATTTGAAAATGTAATTGCCCGCATCTCGTGGTCGTGCGGTAGCGTTCTCGCTTCCCACGCCCGGGTTCCCGGGTTCGATTCCCGGCGGGGTCAGGGATTTTCTCTGCCTCGTGATGGCTGGGTGTTGTGTGCTGTCCTTAGGTTAGTTAGGTTTAAGTAGTTCTAAGTTCTAGGGGACTTATGACCACAGCAGTTGAGTCCCATAGTGCTCAGAGCCATTTGAACCATTTTTTTTTGAAAATGTAATTAGTGTTGCGTTTGATACTGGTCTGCTTGAAAGCAGAAATAATATTGAATGTAGAAAAGTGGATTTAGTCGGTGTGTATACTGTTCCGTCCTTCACTTTGGAGACTGAATGGCAGTGCAACATTATCATTTATCAGGCCAGTAGAAAAAGTTTGTTGTTCAAACAGAGTAATTACTTTAAGCAGAGGAAAATATAGAAACACGTCACAATATCACAAGACGTGTGTTCTTTGTTCCATTATGTAGACATTTTATTTCTTTGCGTTATCAAAGTTCGTCTCTTAGGTCTTGAATAGAAGATGGTTCAGACGTCTCTCGTCGTAAGACGCTCAGTTCTGCATAAGGATGGCTCACACCACTGTTTTTTGGGATGAGCGATTTATATTCTAAACACATTTACATGCGCTTCTCAGCGTTAGAGGTCACACACTTCCCTCGTAAGTGACACCTCTGACTGACCCTCTCAGATAGTTGTTCATTTGCCCAGGGCTTGAAGCCGGCCGCGGTGGCCAACCGGCTCTAGGTGCTTCAGTCCGGAACCGCGCGACCACTACGGTCGCAGGCTCGAATCCTGCCTCGGGGATGGATGTGTGTGATGTCCTTAGGTTAGTTAAGTTTAAGTAGTTCTAAGTTCTAGGGGACTGATGACCTTAGATGTTAAGTCGCATAGTGCTCAGAGCCATTTGAACCATTTTTTGAACCAGGGCTTGAAACCTGAGTTGCTATCACTTGGTCACCAGCGAATAATAAATATAAGCATTCTTCATTTAAGACTGTTGTTCTTCATTTAAGACTGTTGTTTTTGTGGATTTTAAACTTAATCCGTTGCTTGTTCAGTCTACATCTGGAAATTGTTTTGTGACTGAATCAGTATTGACTGAACTACTATCTCATTTTCGTCGTATTTTCATTCACTATTTTAATCTGACAACACATCGTTTCATATAAACTGCGAACAACAGCCTGTATACACGACACATGCTTACTAAAGTTTACTATCGACTGGTTCAATTTCGTTTCGAAAAGTACTCATTCTTTCTTACCAGAAGCCTACTTTCGTGGTAATTCTTCCACGCTATCATTCAGAGCCTTATCCATTTTATTATTCGCCGAGTCAGTTTTTCTGCTCAGGGAATTGGCTATGGAACCCAAATTAGCCGTTTTTGAGCTATTTGATTATTTAAACTGGTACAACTGTTAGTCAGTACATACACTTCTATAAAAAAAATTTCCCATATTTTTTTTTTACTTATGTTATAGTCCAGTTTGAATATTTTATTTCTGATGAAGGCACCCGTAGAAGTGCCAAAACCAGATCAAAAGACTTAATTTTTGCGACTGAGGGCTGTAATTGCTTTAATTTTAATTTGTAAATGGACGCTGACCACGCAGCCATGTTTAAAACTTTATAGGTATATATTCAATATTTATTATAACATTTTGTATTCTACTGTTTCATACTACACATAAAAGTGACACTAAATGCGCATATTTATACAGACAACAATACCGTCTTCATAGTTTTTACGTGGCGAAATACGTACACATTTTTATTCTTTCAACCAAGATATATGCACTTAAAAATACACATATAAAAACGTTTGTAACATTCTTATAATATATTTCAGAATATTTTGAAATTAAAACAGTAGTGACACAAGGTGAAGGACACCATTGTTTTTCAGCTGAGTCTTACAAACAGTAATCCAGGAGAAGATTAGAATTGACAAACCAATCAAATTAGGAAGAATCGGTATGAGGATAGATTGCATAGCCTGGTGATCCTAAGTTAGGACATTCAAACAGCACAAAAACAAACAGAAATGCTTAAAGATACAACAGAAAGAGCAGAAATCCAAATATCATTTCAAAAATCAAAATATAGCCCTAGCAACTACCTGGCACCCGCAGCCCTAATAAGCAAATCTGGGAAAAATTGAGTGTTACTCATTTCAAATATTTAAGCGGAACCATCAAGAAACAGACCTGGAAAAGATTGGTTATGGAATCCGTGGTCTCAAAATGGAAACAATTTTCAGGCATACTATAGATAACCATAACAAAACTGCATCTAATTTAACACACAAAACTAAAACAGTACAACACAGTCATCGAACCAGAGTGTCTTAATGGGGCTGGAACACTTATTTTAGATAGAGGGGCACTAAAATATTCCATAAGAGAGAAAGAAAAGTAATCAGGAAAATTTTGGGTCCAAGTTATACTGAAGAAGGAAGATAAATATTCCAAGCAAATAAGAAAATTGAAATGTATACCAACATGTCTTCAAATATGAGAAAACGCAGACTAAAATCGTGTGGCCATATTGACAGTGTGGTAGATTTCCCTAACCCGTACAAGGAGACGTGCTCTAATTGTAGTCGACACAATATAGTGTAATATGCCTTTATTAATACAAAGAACAACACAACCACATTACATCAAGTTCTAGACCATACCATCTTTCTCATGTTGCTCACAGATACTCCCCATCACCATGAGAACTCTCTGGTCAGCGGTATCCGTGGCGCTGATGTCCCCACAGAGCCCCCCTGTAGTGGTGAGCACTGTGGGAAGTGATGTTGCTAAGAGCCGTCGATTATGTGAACCACGAGCAGGTGTATGTGCCCAGTCGTATCGTAGCTGGCTGCTGTGCTGTTTCTCTGCATCTGCTGCCTAGCGGTGGTGGTGTAGAGGTGTTATGGGCCCAAAGTGAGCCATGGGTAGCTGTGGGTAGCCGAAGTGGGGTACTCTGGCTGCAGATGGTAAGTGGGCGCGGGAGGTGAGTCTGTGGTATAATATGAAGTAACTGTCAAAAAAAAAAATGGCTCTGAGCGCTATGGGACTTAACATCTGAGGTCATCAGTCCCCTAGACTTAGAACTACTTAAACCTAACTAACATAAGGACATCACACACAGCCATGCCCGAGGCAGGATTCGAACCTGCGACGTAGCGGTCGCGCGGTTCCAGATTGTAGCGCCTAGAACCGCTCGGCCACACCGGCCGGCGAAGTAACTGTCGGCAGGAAGCCTGTGTTGGTGCAATGATGGTGAGCACAACATCCACCGATGACAGTAGTCGGTGGACATGGGTGAGAAAGCGGGCGATCACTGCAATGAGTGTGTCAGAGGCATCGTGGCGTACGATTTTTACAGTGTCATCGTCGACGAGTGTCACGCTGATATCTTCAGGCTGGAATTCATGCACATCAAGGTTGGTGGCTGCCGGGTTGTCAGATGGTGATGTGGCCGGGAGGGTGTCAACGGCTGAGTGATCATCTTTTATGGGATTCAGATTCGTAGTGCATGGTACGCTGGCATCACAAAAGACCCATGCTGGTCTGAACCTATGCAAGGAGACGATCGTCGTTCTGACAATGAGCAAGATGTCGAAGTTATGTAAGCCGCACTTGACGATTGAAAAGAGAACAGCATATCGTGGTTGTACCGCTGGCTGGATCGTTTTACCATGTAGCATGGCACAGTCAGAATCTGATAGCACTTTGTCTATGAATGTTTTCAGGTTCGCGTGTGTAGTAGCTGTTGGTACCTGTGAAATGTGGAAATGGTGCTCCACACTTTGCACTAACGCTGGGAGATCTGCCTAGTCGGGAGTTAGTGTCGGGACGAAAAAGTGTACTGGGAGCTTAAGGGATTCGCCATGCAGGACCTCCACCAGGAAAGCTCATAGGTCGCCCTTATACACTGTACAAACGCCAAGCAACGCCCATTGCAAGGACTCCATCCACTGTCTGACGTGATATATGGGTGCAGTATTGAGAGTGAAATGCCAATGCTCCACCAGCCTGTTACTCTGTGGGTGGTACACAGTTGTATGATTGTGAGTAATGCCACATAAGTGGCAGAAGGTGTCAAACAGAGAGGATTCAAATTGCCTCCCTTGGTTTGTGATGATAGTTTCTGGACAACCAAGTGGTAGATTTCGCTGTGATGCCTTTTGTAGGCAGGTCTTCTACACAGTATTCGACTCTCTCACTTATGGACGATACATATTTCTAGCCTTCCAATTCCAGGAGGGGCGCGATCATGCTCAAGTTTCACTTGCCAGAATCGAGCATGCAGTATGCCGAAGCAGTCGAGTGGAGCTTGTGCAGAGCGACCAACCTTGCTACGTTGGCACATCAGGCACATCTGCAACCAGATCCAGGCAATCACGTTTGACAATCGACCAAACGAACCATTTGGTTACAAGCCATACTGTTGACTGAACAATCGGTTGATCTAGGTTGTGGAACTAGTCGAAGATTGGGCAGCTTAAGTGCTTAGGGATGATAGGTCGTATTTCATTCTTTGGGAAGTCACAGAGGATTCGGGCATCAATGCCGGGAATCCCTCATTGTCCGATGAGCTAATTAGAGGTTTCACCGTTAAGTAAATCTGTGATGGATGGATCACGGTCTTGTTCGTCCACCAGCGTGGCATAGTCGAGGAGGTGTCAAATAGCTCTAATCCACGAAAGGTATTCGGCGATGAAGATGTCGGCTCCATGTAAATGAGAGATGTCCGTAGTGTATTGTGCGATGAGATCGAGGTGGCAAAAGCGACTGGGCTTTACATCCTTCGATGGTTGATATATTGAATCGGCGAGTGGTTTGTGGCCTGTGTGGATCGCAACATGTCTGCCTTCGATGTCTTCTTTGAAATATCGAACTTCTTCGTACACTGCAAGTAACTCACGATCGAACATGGATCATTTTGACGCATGTTCGATCCATGTCTTGAGCTGTGACTTTCTTGGAGAAGCAGTGTTTGCATTTCACTTCCCTGTACATGTTACAAAACACCCTGACGGCCGAATCGCTAACGTCCGCTGTGGCAGTGAGTTGTGCCAGGGCGGCCGCTTCCGCGAGCCCACATTTGGCGTGGTCGATTGCAGCTTGCATGTTAGCAGTCCACACAAGTTTCCTCTTTCCTTGTGCACTCGGTCCAGCGAGGGCCTAAGTGAAAGGAGCTTGAATCGCCGCCGCATGCGGTATTTGATGTTAGTAAAAGTTGAAGATGAATAAAAAACATTGTAGTTTGCCATTATTTTGTCATGAATCTGTGGGGTTAGTAACTGTCGAACGAGCTCATAGGTTTGATACCATCGTCATTGAGGACATGTCCGAGGAGGGTCACCTCAATCCTCTGCACCTGAGATTTCTATTCTTTAATGACCACCCCCGGATCTTGCAGACCAGTGAGAACTAGTTCGAGATGCTGGCCATGATCTTGCGAGTTGGCAGAATTTTTTTGCGGCAGGCGATACCCTCTGATTCTTTGTCGACGTGGCCGTCGTTATCTTTGACTCTTTGTCGGCATAGTCAGCTGCGTCAGTAAAAGATGTCGGTGGATATACAACGTGGAGTGTGAACCCTGACCATGAGAAGTGAATCATTTGTGTTTCATGGTCGTCTCATAATAACGAAAAATGTGTTGTATGCAATTAATGTGTTTACTGTTTTTTATAATCCTACTTAAGAGGAATAATTTTCTTTTATTGCATGTACTGTTTATGTTCATATGTCCCTTTTCAAGAATCTTACGTAACAAATTTGTAAAATTTGTATGTCATGGTCGTTCCACCAATTAAAAAATGTATTATATGTACAGGGTTATTACAAATGATTGAAGCGATTTCACAGCTCTACAATAACTTTATTATTTGAGATATTTTCACAATGCTTTGCACACACATACAAAAACTCAAAAAGTTTTTTTAGGCATTCACAAATGTTCGATATGTGCCCCTTTAATGATTCGGCAGACATCAAGCCGATAATCAAGTTCCTCCCACACTCGGCGCAGCATGTCCCCATCAATGAGTTCGAAAGCATCGTTGATGCGAGCTCGCAATTCTGGCACGTTTCTTGGTAGAGGAGGTTTAAACACTGAATCTTTCACATAACCCCACAGAAAGAAATCGCATGGGGTTAAGTCGGGAGAGCGTGGAGGCCATGACATGAATTGCTGATCATGATCTCCACCACGACCGATCCATCGGTTTTCCAATCTCCTGTTTAAGAAATGCCAAACATCATGATGGAAGTGCGGTGGAGCACCATCCTGTTGAAAGATGAAGTCGGCGCTGTTGGTCTCCAGTTGTGGAATGAGCCAATTTTCCAACATGTCCAGATACACGTGTCCTGTAACGTTTTTTTCGCAGAAGAAAAAGGGGCCGTAAACTTTAAACCGTGAGATTGCACAAAACACGTTAACTTTTGGTGAATTGCGAATTTGTTGCACGAATGCGTGAGGATTCTCTACCGCCCAGATTCGCACACTGTGTCTGTTCACTTCACCATTAAGAAAAAATGTTGCTTCATCACTGTAAACATGTTTCGCACTGAACGCATCCTCTTCCATGAGCTGTTGCAACCGCGCCGAAAATTCAAAGCGTTTGACTTTGTCATCGGGTGTCAGGGCTTGTAGCAATTGTAAACGGTAAGGCTTCTGCTTTAGCCTTTTCCGTAAGATTTTCCAAACCGTCGGCTGTGGTACGTTTAGCTCCCTGCTTGCTTTATTCGTCGACTTCCGTGGGCTACGCGTGAAACTTGCCCGCACGCGTTCAACCGTTTCTTCGCTCACTGCAGGCCGACCCGTTGATTTCCCCTTACAGAGGCATCCAGAAGCTTTAAACTGCGCATACCATCGCCGAATGGAGTTAGGAGTTGGTGGATCTTTGTTGAACTTCGTCCTGAAGTGTCGTTGCACTGTTATGACTGACTGATGTGAGTGCATTCCAAGCACGACATAAGCTTTCTCGGCTCCTGTCGCCATTTTGTCTCACTGCGCTCTCGAGCGCTCTGGCGACAGAAACCTGAAGTGCGGCTTCAGCCGAACAAAACTTTATGAATTTTTCTACGTATCTGTAGTGTGTCGTGACCATATGTCAATGAATGGAGCTACAGTGAATTTATGAAATCGCTTCAATCATTTGTAATAGCCCTGTATTTTGCATCCGAGGAAAAAATGACGGGTATGGATGTTGAAGAGTTTAAAACGTACTTCGGTGTGCGCCAAAGGAGAAAAGATTGGCTAATGCGGCTTTAGATGTAAATATATCCTGTGTTTAAATATGTTGAGACATTACGGACAATATTAATAGGTAGAGTTATTGAACATGATGAAGTAATTCCAATTGCAAAACAAGTGAAATTGAGCTACTTGAGTAATTCGCACTTATTCCAAGATCCTATCTACCACGCATTTTAAATTCTGTAACCCTACCTCGCATGCGGGGCTGCGAGGTATAAACCGTTTTAAACGCTGCCGCAGAGTTCAAACACGCCCCGAGAGCTCTCGCCAGACCCTGTGCAGTGGGCCCCGGACTGTAACAATACCACAGGTACAGCAGGTGTTTGCTCAACAAACAAGGCCAATACTATCCCTGTTGTGTTTTAACCTGCCGACTGCCTGCATCCACACTGTTACGGCCCGCACAAACGCACCGCCCGACGCAATGGGCAACTTGCGTTTGGCTTCCGCCTCTCTGTGCACTGATGTTTGCATTTTTCTCTGGCTTTTCACTTAATTTCTCTTGGGGGTTAACCTTTCTCGTTTTTTTCGAAATTTGCAATGCTTTGTTAAATTTTTCCCACGTACAGATACGATGAGATGCATGTCTTGTCAATTTGAACCCCCCCCCCCCCCCGCCCCAACTGTCTGGCATCCCTCTCTCTCTCTCTCTGTCTCACTTCTCTTCTCCTCTCTCTCTCTCTCTCTCTCTCTCTCTCTTTCACGTTCTTTCTCTCTCTCTCATTCTCTTTCTTTCTATTACTGTCTCTTTCCTCTCTCTCTCTCTCTCTCTCTCTCTCTCTCTCCCCTCTCTCACTGTGTAATACGTCATTAAGGGTCTGTCTTGCCAACATTAATCGCATCCTCTTCTATTTCAATAGCAAATCGAGCGGGTGAAAATGTGTAATCTCTATTACTTTCAAATAATCTGTGCCAGAGATACGCGATGGTCACTTCAGAATTGTTTTTCAATCTTCAACGAATAGCACTTTTGAAAATTTGCTCAGTAGGATTCCTTATATGATCCGAGTCATCTTACAAAGATGTCCATTTAAGACACCTGAGCGCCTCTACTGCAATTTCAAATGGGCTGTAATTACTAGCAGAGCGTCTCTGTGTCCATCAGATTTATTTTTTTTATTGTGTGGCTAGTATCATATTAAACAAGAATACTTTTTTCTTTAACAATACAATTACGCGTAATCTATTTAACACAAAGAACAAGTTCATCATTACAAGTTAATTAAATTTACCGTATTTACAAAGCACAGAACGTCACATGCATACATCCAATTGTTGAATATACTCAACTGATGTTTTTGTTTGCCATTCGCAAGTCCCCCGGATCGCCAGGGAATGATCGTTTCGCATGCGCATCTAAGAGATATGAACAGTTCTGCACCACCACAACCACAGCTGGCGCTGTTGTCAACCCCTATTTGTACATTGAGTCAGCACTTCTTCCGCTGTTTGTTCTTATCGTGTTGAATGCAAACCAGGTCTTGTGATCCGACGTCTGCAGTCAAGACTGCTCGATAAGAACTCAAAACGAGGGGGGCAGTGCTCCAGAATTGAGCGCAGTAGCGTTATGTAAGCGTTTCCTATAAAAATAAACTACGGCATCTCGGTATTCCCCCCCCCCCCCCCCCCAAAATAAAAGCCTTTCATACGCCTTCCTTGCTACTGACTTCACGGATTCTTTTCATGTCATGTCACTTCGTGCGCTTACGTATTTAAATGAAGCCATAGTGTCCAGGGGATTTCTGGTAATGTTGTCAGCTCATACGAGGTGCGACAATAAAGAAATGAGACTGATGTGAAAAAAATGTTGCTTACCGTTTTAGTCAAGTTTAGTGTTGTCTCCTTCAAAGTAGTTGCCTTCTGATTGCACACACTTTTTCCACCGCTTCTGCCATTGACGGTAACATTTCTGGAACTCATCTTCTATAATATCCTCCAAGACCCTAATCACAGCTTTTTCGACAGCTTGTGTTATTTGAAAATGGTGTCCCTTGACCGCCATTTTGACTCTTGGAAATAGAAAAAAGTCGCACGGAGCCATATCTGGTGAATAAGGTGGCTGTGGTAGTACAGAAATTTATTTTGAGGTTAAAAGTTCCTGTACTGACAGAGCAGTATGGGATGGCGCTTTATTGTGATGCAGAATCCAGTTATCAGCACTGTTGGCACGGACTCGAAAAATTCTTTTACAAACTCTTTCTAAAATTTCTTTGTAGTAATATTGGTTCGCTGTTTGTCCAGGAGGGATCCACTCTTTATGAACAATTCCCTTGGAATCAAAGAAGCACACAAGCATGCATTTCACTTTTGACTTTGACATGCGAGCTTTTTTTCCTCTGGGTGATCCCTTTGAGCACAATTTAAAACTTTGGCGTTTTGTCTCTGGATCGTACTGAAAACCAACATTCATCACCAGTGATAACGCGGCTCAACAATTCTGGATTGATTTCCGTTTGCTCTAACAGATAGGCTGCCGCATTTTTCCGTGTTTCTTACTGATGTGGTGTGAGATTTTTGGGGATCATTTTTGCACAAATCTTTCTCATACAAAGATATTCAGTTATTACTAGACGAACAGTTTCTCGATTGATGTTCAGTTCTTCTGCAATCATTTTCACAGATGATCTTCGATCAGATCGTATGAGTTCACACACCCTGGCCAAGTTGACATCTGTCCGTGAGGTTGATCGTCGTCCACTGTGGTCTTCATCTTCAACATTCGTCCTGCCTTCACTAAACATTTTACGCCAACGAAAAACTTAAGCTCTTGACATAACCTCCTCTCCAAAAGCCTTCTGAAGCTTACCGTAAGTTGTCGTCGCGTTTTCACACAATTTAATACAAAAAGAAATGGCATACCATTGCGCAATATTATGCGGTTCCATTTCCGTGACGAGAGACAGAAACACATGTTAACTTATTACAGCACAACTCACGAGTCAACAGTTGCATCGATGTGGCGCTTGGACTAGAAGCAGCTTATAAACCAAGGTCAAAGATAATGTGCCTACGCAAGCTTGCAGGGTTGCCACATCTTGCAAAGAAAATCAGTCTCATTACTTTATTGTCGCACCTCATATTATTCGCCCTTTATGTCCTGTCTAAGCATTATGTTGCATTCATCTGTGTGTAAGGAAAGCAGCCCTTCAGTATACCAAGTGGAGATACTGGAAGTCTTTCTGTAGACAGCAACGTAGATAGCGTGAACTCTGCGTAGTGGACTATAACAAACTGAAATCTGTCAGACAAATAATATATAAAACAATTAGAATCTTGGTGTCCTTAATGTAAGCTATGTGCCAAACATAGGAACATAAGTTGACAATAGATAAGACTGTTTCGCTATTTCTAACAGTCATTCATGACAATGGGATATACTGTGTTGTAATCTCCGCTCTTTCCATAAATCCGATGTGGACTGCGACTACTCATTCCATTCCAAATCTATTGGTTCGGAGGGAAGTCCTTTTGATCGTCAAAACCTACATGTTTACATAATGAAAGTTTGTTGTCAGGCAACATGACAGACATCTTTGATAACTACAGAAACGTTCTTGCCATTATCCGTCTCTTTCCATATCAGTTTTTAACATATACATACTTTATCAACTTTCTTCGTGTCACTCAAGTTTTCGTACTTGGCTCCTCTCTCAGAGCTGGCCGCTGTGGCCGAGCGGTTCTAGGCGCTTCAGTCCGGAACCGTGCTGCTGCTACGGTCCCAGGTTAGAATCCTGCCTCGGGCATGGATGTGTGTGGTCTCCTTAGGTTAGTTAGGTTTAATTAATTCTAAGTCTAGGGGACTGATGACCTCAGATGTTATCCGGCCGGGATAGCCGAGGGGTTCTAGGCGCTACAGTCTGGAACCGCCCGACCGCTATGGTCGCAGCTTCGAATCCTGCCTCGGGCACGGATGTGTGTGATGTCCTTAGGTTAGTTAGGTTTAAGTAGTTCTAAGTTCTAGGGGACTGATGACCTCAGAAGTTAAGTCCCATAGTGCTCAGAGCCATTTGAACCAACCTCAGACGTTAAGTCCCATAATGCTTAGAGCCATTTGAACCTCTCTCAGAAATTATCCACAGCGTTACTATATTCGTTGGAATTCAGTAGCACGTGTTATTCATGAGAGACGTAACAGGTTTTGAGACGGATGGCATCTGAAAACTAATCCAGCAAAAATGAATATGAACAGTCACAACCACAATACACATTTTTTAAGGATACCGGTTTCGGTCTCTTTTAGACCATTTTCAGATCTTAAACCACGATGGTAGTGGTGGCTGTGTGGCTGTGAACAGAGCAGGCGCTACACCTACGCTAACTGTAACCAGTAAACTTTTACAAAAAGTTTAAAGGGGTTTTGACTTTTCATATTCATTTTTAAGTAATAAATAATGCGCTATACTCCAGAGAGACATGTTCTCAAAAATTATTAATCCAGGAAATCCTCACGTGACAACACCGCCTTCTTTTCGACAGTTTCTTTGAAAAGCCTTCTGAAGCAACTGAAGCATCAGAGTTAATACACTATGTGATCAAACGTATCCGGACACCACCAAAAACATCCGTTTTTCATGTTAGGTGCATTGTGCTGCCACCTACTGCCAGATACTCCATATCCGCGACCTCAGCAGTCATTAGACATCGTGAGAAAGCAGAATGGGGCGCTCCGCAGAACTCACGGACTTCGAACGTGGTCAGGTGATTGGGTATCATTTGTGTAATACATCTGTACGCGAGATTTCTACACTCCTAAACATCCCAAGGTCCACTTTTTCCGATGTGATAGTGAAGTGAAAAGATGAAAGGACACGTACAGCACAAAAGCGTACAGGCCGACCTCATCTGTTGACTGACGGAGACCGCCGACAGATAAAGAGAGTCGTAATGTGTAACAGGCAGATATCTATCCAAATCATCACACAGGAATTCCAAACTGCATCAGCATCCACTGCAAGTACTATGACAGTTAGTCAGAAGGTGAGAAAACTTGGATTTCATGGTCGAGCGGCCGGTAAATGGCAAACGACGCCTTGCTTGGTGTAAGGCGCGAAACATTGGACTATTGAACAGTGGAAAAACGTTGTGTGGAACGACGAACCACGGTACACAATGTGGCCATTCGACGGCAGGGTGTTGGTATGGGGAAATCCCTGTGTACGTCATCTGCCAACGTGTGTAGTGCCACAGTAAAATTCTGAGGCGGTGGTGTTATGGTGTGGTCGTGTTTTTCATGGAGGTGGCTTGTACCCATTGTTGTTTTGCGTGGCACTATCACAGCACAGGCCTACATTGATTTTTTAAGCACCTTCTTGCTTCTCACTGTTGAAGATCAATTCGGAGATGGCGATTGCACATTTCAACACGATCGAGCACCTGTGCATAATGCACGACGTGTGGCGCAGTGTTTACACGACAATAACATGCCTGTAATAGACTGGCCTGCACAGAGTCCTGATCAGAATCCTATAGAACACGTTTTGGATGTTTTGGAACACTGACTACGTTCCAAGCCTCACCGACCGGCATCGAGGAGGGCGCCACGAACTTGTCATTTTCTTCCAGGTGTCCGGATACTTTTGATCACATAGTGTATACAAGATCGAAATACATCGGCACAGGGAATTTATTTTATCCAAACGACAGCGTTCTACATATTCACCACATATTTGGAACATCTTTACTTCCCCTTATGTTTGTAGTTAACTGAATTTAGGCTATTTCGCGTCAACTGCAACAAAATATATTGTTTTATATCGATAGAAAATAACTGCCCAAAACCTAACCAGCAGCAAAATGTAGAAACTACTGCCTTCACCAGGAAACTGAAGCCTAAGAGGGGTACAAGACTCAGTTGTAACATACACTACTGGTCACACCAAGAAAAAATGCAGATGATAAACGGGTATTCATTGGACAAATATATTATACTAGAACTGACATGTGATTACATTATCACGCAATTTGGGTGCATAGATCCTGAGAAATCAGTACCCAGAACAACCACCTCTGGCCGTAATAACGGCCTTGATACGTCTGGGCATTGAGTCAAACAGAGTTTGGATGGCGTGTACAGGTCCAGCTGCCCATGGAGCTTCAACATGATACCACAGTACATCAGGAGTAGTGACTGGCGTATTGTGACAAGTCAGTTGCTCGGCCACCATTGACCAGACGTTTTCAATTTGTGAGAGAAATGGAGAATGTGCTGGCCACGGCAGCAGTCGAACATTTTCTGTATCCAGAAAGGCCCGTACAAGACCTGCAACATGCGGTCGTGCATTATCCTGCTGAAATGTAGTTTCACAGGGATCGAATGAAGGGTAGAGCCACGGGTCGTAACACATCTGAAACGTAACTTCCACTGGTCAAAGTGTCGTCAGTGCGAACAAGAGGTGACCCAGACGTGTAACCAATGGCACCCCATACCATCACGCCGGGCGATACGGCTGTATGACGATGACGAACACACGCCTCCAATGTGCGTTCACCGCGCTGTCGCCAAACACGGATGCGACCATCATGATTCTGTAAACAGAACCTGGATTCATCCGAAAAAATGATGTTATGCCATTCGTGCACCCAGGTTCGTCACTGAGTACACCATCGCAGGCGCTCCTGTCTGTGATGCAGCGTTAAGGGTAACCGCAGGCATGGTCTCCGAGCTGATAGTCCATGCTGCTGCAAACGTCGTCGAACTGTTCGTGCAGATGGTTGCTGTCTTGCAAACGTCCCCATCTGTTGACTCATGGATCGAGACGTGGCTGCACGATTCATTACAGCCATGCGGATAAGATGCCTGTCATCTCGACTGCTAGTGATACGAGGCCGTTTGGATCCAGCACGGCATTCCTTATTACCCTCCTGAACCCACCGATTCGATATTCTGCTAACGGTAATTGAATCTCAACCAACGAGAGCAGCAATGTCGCGATACGATAAATTTCGATAGGCTTCAATCCGACCTTTATCAAAGACGGAAACGTGATGGTACGCATTTCTCCTCCTTACACAATGCATCAAAACAACATTTCACCAGCCAACGCCTGTCAACTGCTGTTTGTGTATGAGAAATAGGTTGGAAACTTTCCTCATGTCAGCACGCTGCAGGTGTCGTCACCGGCGGCAACCTAGTGTGAATGCTCTGAAAAGCTAATCATTTGCATATCACAGCATCTTCTTCCTGTCGGTTAAATTTCGCGTCTGTAGCACGTCATCTTCGTGGTGTAGCAACTTCAATGGCCAGTAGTGTAGAACTACCTGTTGGTACCGTGTCGTCAGTGCCTGTCCGCACTTCCTCGACCTTATCTGCAGTGCGGTTGCGAGTACGCTGTGGTCAAACACATGAACTATGGTGATGAATTACTATAAGGCAGCCGGCCGGAGTGGCCGAGCGGTTAAAGGCGCTGCAGTCTGGAACCGCACGACCGCTACGGTCGCAGGTTCGAATCCTGCCTCGGGAATGGATGTGTGTGATGTCCTTAGGTTACTTAGGTTTAAATAGTTCTAAGTTCTAGGGGACTTATGACCACAGCAGTTGAGTCCCATAGTGCTCAGAGCCATTTGAACCATACTATAAGGCAACTGGGAGAGGATGATATGGCGGTAAACGACTATCAAACGAATCTGGTAAAAAGTTAACATATTGTTGAGGTTCAGTGGTCTCCGGTTTGGTGCGCATTTATTACATGAATTGCTCAGTTACAATTGAGTTTATCAGAATTGGCGGAGTTCACGAGACCTTAAATACTATCGCCCGTAACTAAACAGTTAGTCGCATACGATCTTATAAGTCCAAGTTGCCACAACACTGTTACGTTGTGCTCAATATGTTTTATGCTCTCTGCCACGCGGGACTGACTTAAAAGCACAACGCAAGGATAGTTTAATAAGGCGAAATTTTCCAAGACACAACAATACACTAAGGAGACAAAATTCGTGGGACAGCGATATGCACATATGTTGTAGTTGTAGTTGTTGTTGTTGTTGTTGTGGTCTTCAGTCCTAAGACTGGTTTGATGCGGCTCTCCATGCTACTCTATACTGTGCAAGCTTCTTTATCTCCCAGTACCTACTGCAGCCTACATCCTTCTGAATCTGCTTAGTGTATTCATCTCTTGGTCTCCCTCTACGATTTTTACCCTCCTTGCTGCCCTCCAAAAATAAATTGGTGTTTAAAGCTTTCCCGGCGTACTGATTGTTCCATAAAAACACGGGAGAACTGCCGGATATCAGTAACGTTCTGCCACGATATTTCGGCGCAGAGTCTTCTGGCCATCTTCAGGTGAATGCCACTGTACTACTACAGTGGCATTCACCTGAAGATGGCCAGAAGACTCTGCGCCGAAATATCGTGGCAGAACGTTACTGATATCCGGCAGTTCTCCCGTGTTTTTATGGAACAATAAATTGGTGATCCCTCGATGTCTCAGAACATGTCCTACCAACCGATCTCTTCTTCTAGTCAAGTTGTGCCACAAGCTCCTCTTCTCCCCAATTCTATTCAATACCTCCTCATTAGTTATGTGATCTACCCATCTAATCTTCAGCATTCTTCTGTAGCACCACATTTCGAAAGCTTCTATTCTCTTCTTGTCCAAACTATTTACCGTCCATGTTTCACTTCCATACATGGCTACACTCCATACAAATATTTTCAGAAACGACTTCCTGACACTTAAATCTATACTCGATGTTAAATTTTTCTTCTTCAGAAACGCTTTCCTTGCCAATGCAATTCTTCATTTTATATCCTCTCTACTTCGACCAGCATCAGTTATTTTGCTCCTCAAATTGCAAAACTCCTTTACTACTTTAAGTGTCTCGTTTCCTAATCTAATTTCCACAGCATCACCCGACTTAATTCGACTACATTCCATTATCCTCGTTTTGCTTTCGTTGATGTTCATCTTATACCCTCCTTTCAAGACACTGTCCATTCCGTTCAGCTGCTCTTCCAAGTCCTTTGCTGTCTCTGACAGAATTACAATGTCATCGGCGAATCTCAAAGTTTTTATTCCTTCTCCATGGATTTTAATACCTACTCCGAAATTTTCTTTTGTTTCCTTTATTGCTTGCTCAATATACAGATTGAATAACATCGGGGAGAGGCGACAACCCTGTCTCACTCCCTTCCCAACCACTGTTTCCCTTTCATGTCCCTCGAATCTTACAACTGCCACCTGGTTTCTGTACAAATTGTAAATAGCCTTTCGCTCCCTGTATTTTACCCCTGACACCTTCAGAATTTGAAAGAGAGTATTCCAGTTAACATTGTCAAAAGCTTTCTCTAAGTCTACAAATGCTAGAAACGTAGGTATGCCTTTCCTTAGTTTATTTTCTAAGATAAGTCGTAGGGTCAGTATTGCCTCACGTATTCCTACATATCCAAACTGATCTTCCCCGACGTCGGCTTCTACCAGTTTTTCCATTCGTCTGTAAACAATTCGTGTTAGTATTTTGCAGCTGTGACTTATTAAATTGATAGTTCGGTAATTTTCACATCTGTCAACACCTGCTTTCTTTGGGATTGGAATTATTATATTCTTGAGGTCTGAGGGTATTTCGCCTGTCTCCTACATCTTGCTCACCATATGGTAGAGTTTTGTCAGGACTGGCTCTCCCAAGGCTGTCAGTAGTTCTAATGAAATGTTGTCTACTCCCGGGGCCTTGTTTCGATTCAGGTCTTTCAGTGCTCTGTCAAACTCTTCACGCAATATCATATCTCCCATTTCATCTTCATCTACATCCTCTTCCATTTCCATAATATTGTCCCCAAGTACATCGCCCTTGTATAGACCCTCTATATACTCCTTCCATCTTTCTGCTTTCCCTTCTTTGCTTAGCTCTTGATATTCATGCAAGTGGTTCTCCTTTCTCCAAAGGTCTCTCTAATTTTCCTGTAGGCAGTATCTATCTTACCACTAGTGAGATAACCCTCTACATCCTTACATTTGTCCTCTAGCCATCCCTGCTTAGCCATTTTGCACTTACTGTCGATATCACTTTTGAGACGTTTGTATTCCTTTTTGCCTGCTTCATTTACTGCATTTTTATATTTTCTCCTTTCATCAATTAAATTCAATATTTCTTCTGTTACCCAAAGACTTCTACTAGTCCTCGTCTTTTTACCTATTTGATCCTCTGCTGCCTTCAATATTTCATCCCTCAAAGCTACCCATTCTTCTTCTACTGTATTTCTTACCCCCATTCCTGTCAATTGTTCTCTTATGGTCTCCCTGAAACTCTGTACAACCTCTGGTTTAGTCAGTTTATCCAGGTCCCATCTCCTTAATTTCCCACTTTTTTGCAGTTTCTTCAGTTTTAATCTACAGTTCATAACCAATAAATAGATTGTGGTCAGAGTCCACATCTGTCCCTGGAAATGTCTTAAAATTTAAAACCTGGTTCCTAAACCTCTGTCTTACCATTATATAATCTACCTGATATCTTTTAGTATCTCCAGGGTTCTTCCATGTATGCAACCTTCTTTCATGATTCTTAAACCAAGTGTTAGCTATGATTAAGTTATGCTCTGTGCAAAATTCTACCAGGCGGCTTCCTCTTTCATTTCTTATGCCCAATCCATATTCACCTACTATGTTTCCCCCTCTCCCTTTTCCTACTCTCGAATTCCAGTCACCCATGACTATTAAATTTTCGTCTCCCTTCACTACCTGAATAATTTCTTTTGTCTCCTCATACATTTCATCAATTTCTTCGTCATCTGCAGAGCTAGTTGGCATATAAACTTGTACTACTGTAGTAGACGTGGGCTTCGTGTCTATCTTGGCCACAATAATGCGTTCACTATGCTGTTTATAGTAGCTTACCCGTACTCCTATTTTTTTATTCGTTATTAAACCTACTCCTGCATTACCCCTATTTGATTTTGTATTAATAACCCTGTATTCACCTGACCAGAAGTCTTGTTCCTCCTGCCACCGATTTGCACTAATTCCCACTGTATATAACTTTAACCTGTCCATATCCCTTTTTAATTTTTCTAACCCACCTGCACGATTAAGGGATCTGACATTCCACGCTCCGATCCCTAGAAGTAGTCTTTCTCCTGATAACGGCATCCTCTTGAGTAGTCCACGGCCGGGGATCCGAATGGGGGATTATTTTACCTCTGGAATATTTTACCCAAGAGGACGCCATCATTATTTAATCATACAGTAAAGCTGCGTGCCCTCGGGAAAAATTACGGCTGTAGTGTCCCCTTGCATTCAGCCGTTCGCAGTACCAGAACAGCAAGGCCATTTTGGTTAGTGTTACAGGGCCAGATCAGTCAATCATCGAGACTGTTGCCCCTGCAACTACTGAAAAGGCTGCTGCCCCTCTTCAGGAACCACACGTTTGTCTGGCCTCTCTACAGATACCCCTCCGTTGTGGTTGTACCTACGGTACAGCTATCTGTACCGTTGAGGCATGCAAGCCTCCCCACCAATGGCAAGGTCCATGGTTCATGGGGGGGGGGGGGGGATATACATATACAGATGGCGATAGTGTCACGTACACAATGTATAAAAGAACAGTGCATAGTTGTAACTTTCATCTGTATGATTCACGTGAAAAAGGTTCATGAAAAAGGTTTCCGACGTTATTATGGCTGCACGACTGGAACGAACAGACTGAACGCCGAATGGTAGTTGGAGATAGACGCATGGGACATTCCATATCGGAAATCGTTAGGAAATTTAATATTCTACATTGTCGAAGTGTGCCCAGGATACCACATTTCAAGCATCACCTCGCACCACAGACAACACAGTGGCCTCCACATAACAACCGAGAGCAGAGGTATTTGCGTAGAGTTGTCAGTGCTAACAGACAAGCAACACTGCGTGAAACAACCGCAGAAAACAATGTGAGACGTACGAGGAACGTATCCGTTATGACACTGTGGCGAATTTTGGCATTAATGAGCTGTGGCAGCAAACGACCGACATAATTGTCTTTGCCGACGTCACGATATAGCCTGCAGCGCCTCTCTTGGTCTCTTTCTAACATTCAGCGTGGTGTCTGTTTGTTCTATATCGTGTCTTCCTACCACTTTCGCGCAACGTCGCTCTGAGCGTGTTTTTTAGGGAATTGGCTAGTTTGAACCTGGGACCTGTTGCTGGTAAGGAGACGCCAGACCACACATGACATGTAGAATTCAGAAGAGTTCAGTGAGACTAGCGATGATATAACCAAATACTTAATGATTTCAGCGTCAGCTCCACTGCGCTCCCTGTAAAAGAATCTTAATACTAACTAAATTTAGTGGAAGGGGTTCAAGGCTTTCCTATTTTTAGTTAGCTGGTAAAATAACGTTGAAAAAGCAGTTAAGTTTACCATTGGAAATTTTATTCTACTCAAAAAACATTGTTTATAAATTGCACTATTGATAAAAGGTTGGTTCAAATGGCTCTGCCGGCCGCGGTGGTCTCGTGGTTCTAGGCGCGCAGTCCGGAACCGCGGGACTGCTACGGTCGCAGGTTCGAATCCTGCCTCGGGCATGGATGTGTGTGATGTCCTTAGGTTAGTTAGGTTTAAGTAGTTCTAAGTTCTAGGGGACTGATGACCACAGATGTTAAGTCCCATAGTGCTCAGAACCACCAACCAAATGGCTCTGAGCACTATGGGACTCAACTTCTGAGGTCATTAGTCCCCTAGAACTTAGAACTAATTAAACCTAACTAACCTAAGGACATCACAAACATCCATGCCCGAGGCAAGATTCGAACCTGCGACCGTAGCGGTCTTGCGGTTTCAGACTGCAGCGCCTTTAACCGCACGGCCACTTCGGCCGGCTATATTGATAAAAGGAAGTGTTTTAATACAGGATGGTAAAAACCAACTGCGTTCAACAAAAATGTGAACGAATATTCCCTGAATGGGTTTCCAAGTTCTACAATGGATCGAAGGATGACCTATGCCATATCACATCTATAATCTAGGTTTAAATTAAGTTTCACAAAAGAGAAAACTATCAAAATGGTCCACAGTGACCCTCAATTATCTTTAATTACTTATCTAACTTGTCGTAAATTACAGTGGCTGATGTGGCTTCTCAATAACTATATAACAGAAAAATCATCGCGTTTCAGATTTTTACTTCAAGTGGCAAATGTGAACATCATGAGCTTTAATTGACGATCGACACTAGTATTACGCAAAAAGGGGGTGTAACAGATGAGACTTCTGCAGTTCTGAGTGAAGCCTTATGCGCTCAAAAATGCGGCATCGCGTGCGTTCATTACCTTGTCGGTGTTCGTCAGGGGGCGGCGAACAGCACAGCTCCGCTCACCTCGCCGTCTCGGAAGCAACTCTGTCCTAACTTCTCCTTACTACAATTTATCGAAGTTGGTTTAAAAAACTGTCTGGCTGTGTTTTCATCTGACAATCAGGTTCTCAATGTTAACCTTAAGCCTCGCCTACAAAAATTCTGTCTATCCAATGAGAAACATTATACTTTTCGTGGTGGGGCAATGTTTTAAAAGTTGCAACGTAACAGAGACGCGAAAAAGTCTCACGCTAAAACTTGCGGGTGGTGTGGCCCTTTTTGTGTTATCGTAAGATCTATACTGTTCTTCTGGAGGGCTCTAGCTTTTAACATGGGCTGGGGGGTGGTCCTGATGTAACAGAGATGCGAAAAAGTCTCACGCTAGAGCTTGCAACTGGGGTGGTCCTAGTGGTTAGCTGGCGACGTGGGAGTCCAGTCCGTCCCTTATCGTAGGGGCTTCTAGCTTAACACGGTTCTGCTCTCGGCTTCTGTTCTCGTTTCTCCCCTCGGAACTGCGTCTGTCTCACGGTGGGAAGGTATGACATGCATTTAGGCATTCTTGTGTTAGTCTGTGGTATTCCATTTGCTCACTCGTTACTCGTATTACTATGGTTAATTTAATGTCACGATTTATTCGGAGCTATGTGACATACTACTGGATTTGCTTATCATGTCAGTGTTTTCATGGAAGGTGTTGGATTTGCCTGACACCTTACATCTTGACCATATCGATTCGACCCTAGACGACTGGAAAATCGTGGCCTGATCGGATGAGGCCCGATTTCAGTTTGTAAGAGCTGATAGTAGAGTTCGAGTGTGGCGCAGACCTCATGAAGCCATGAACGCAATTTGTCAACAAGCCACTGTGCAAGCTGGTGGTGGCTGCATAATGGGGAGCGATTTGTTTACATGGTAGGGAGAGGATCCTCTGGTACAAATGAACCGATCATTGACTGGAAAGGCCTATGTTCGGCTACTTGGAGACCATTTACAGTAATTGGTTCAAATGGCTCTGAGCACTATGGGACTTAACAGCTGAGGTCATCCGTCCCCTAAGAACTACTTAAACCTAACTAACCTAAGGACATCACACACATCCACGCCCGAGGCAGGATTCGAACCTGCGACCGTAGCAGCAGCGCGGTTCCAGACTGAAGCGCCTCATTGCCCATCGAGGTGAATCGGATATGCGTCATACAAAAGAAATTACAGGACGTCCAGCCTACATAACCCTTATACAGTATTCATCCTCTCCTGTAATTATCCCCTAATTTCACCTCCGAGCTTTCAACGGGAAGCCTTGTCTTACAAACGTGTCCTTACAAACTCCTGAAGAACAACACCCTTCTCATCTCTGACCAGTATACACCATTACCAAATGGTACATGACATACAGGCTTTAGGTATCTATTAGGCGACCACCTATTTTATACTGTACATGAAATCATCGCCACACAGGTACGATCCGAAAAAATACCATTTCACCACACAACACACAATTAAGTACGTCACACAGTGCAGATATTAATCACACACACATACTTCCCAGCGATTTAGCAAGTTACTTTTCAAACTCATCAAACCAAGTAAGAACATTTACTGGCTTAACTGACTTGCGCTTGCGCAACAAGACATCTGACATTGTCTCCGCCCATATTTATTCGCGGCCCTGATACAGACGTCAATCGTTCATTTATTCATCAACGATGACTTATTTATGACTGTACGCTCCATTATCCTCTTACGTTCTGTACACAGCCTTGTTTCATATTCTACAGAAATACCCATTAAAATTTCAGGGAGCCCTAATTCGCAACAGAGCGTTAACGGCATCGTTTCTTTACTGCAGCGGATACTCTTCTGACGTTATTTTTTAGTTTTTTTAATAATATCGAGTTTATCAACAAATCCGTATACCCTACATTTACCCCGAGCCCCATTAACAGTGTATCACAATTTATCATACTAATTATTTATGAAAACGAAACAGAACTGCGCAGGATCGATGTCTCATTTAAAATACGTAATACTATACAGATGATACTGCATTATTCATCTGGGAGAGGGTGGACGTGCTTTCAGAGTCCGCCCTTCTATGAATATGTAATAAGCCCGTAATGTGCGTTATTAAACGAGATTTTGCCATCGCAGGGTAGGGCTTTTAATATTCTGTGACGTTCTTCCAAATTAAATACGGTTAAACGCTGGAGAGCCGCGGATTTTGGCGTTACCCTGTCGCTCCCAACTCGCACGGAATGAAGTCCCTTCAGATGAGAACAAAGTATATTGTAGAGAAGACACTGTAGCCTAGAGCTAGGGAAGTAATTACGAGACCGTGTTAAATATTTTAAACACCATAATAAACGCGATACTGTTTTCCAGAGTATTCTGTAAGAAATCATATTTGCTAGTATTTACTTATCGAAACTGAAGTAGGTCCGATACTGAGATTTCAAATATTAAATGTGACACACTGTAACCTCTATAACCCGCTCCGTAATCGGCTATGCAGATGACTGTGATTCGTGTGAGCCTAATCGTATCAGGTGATCGTTTCAGATATAATAGCAGCTGAGGTGTGCAACAAGTTCCGCTACAAATATCTACTCCTACTTCTTGGTACGTTACTTCTGAAAGATCGTTATGAAGTTGTACAAATCACGCACGGCAAGAGACAAAGAAAAGCACGACGAAATTTTAAGCACCCCACAGCAAACCGATGAAGCTATTTTTAATTTCATCATCATTCCAACTGGAGAAAAACACCGTTTTTGACTCGTTGGTTACCAGAAAAGAAAATTATTATGTACAGGGTGATTCAAAAAGAATACCACAACTTTAGGAATTTAAAACTCTGCAACGACAAAAGGCAGAGCTAAGCACTATCTGTCGGCGAATTAAGGGAGCTATAAAGTTTCATTTAGTTGTACATTTGTTCGCTTGAGGCGCTGTTGACTAGGCGTCAGCGTCAGTTGATGCTAAGATGGCGACCGCTCAACAGAAAGCTTTTTGTGTTATTGAGTACGGCAGAAGTGAATCGACGACAGTTGTTCAGCGTGCATTTCGAACGAAGTATGGTGTTAAACCTCCTGATAGGTGGTGTATTAAACGTTGGTATAAACAGTTTACAGAGAATGGGTGTTTGTGCAAAGGGAAAAGTTCTGGACGGCCGAGAACGAGTGATGAAAATGTAGTACGCATCCAGCAATGTTAGAGAATTGGCTGTTCCCTCAGCTCGAACAAGAAGCACAACAATTCATATTTCAGCAGGATGGAGCGCCACCACATTGGCACTTATCTGTCCGTAACTACCTGAACGTCAACTACCCGAGGCGATGGATCGGCCGCCAGGCAGCCCGTGACAGAGCACTTCATCACTGGCCTCCAAGAAGCCCTGATCTTACCCCCTGCGATTTTTTCTTATGGGGGTATGTTAAGGATATGGTGTTTCGGCCACCTCTCCCAGCCACCATTGATGATTTGAAACGAGAAATAACAGCAGCTATCCAAACTGTTACGCCCGATATGCTACAGAGAGTGTGGAACGAGTTGGAGTATCGGGTTGATATTGCTCGTGTGTCTGGAGGGGGCCATATTGAACATCTCTGAACTTGTTTTTGAGTGAAAAAAAAACCTTTTTAAATACTCTTTGTAATGATGTATAACAGAAGGTTATATTATGTTTCTTTCATTAAATACACATTTTTAAAGTTGTGGTATGCTTTTTGAATCACCCTGTACATAATAATTTCAACAGACGTGTATTATTAAATAATTCTCACACCTAACCAACAGAATAATTTTATTGACAACGAAATATACGAGTACTAACTAGGGTTTTAAATTACTAAAGAAAATCAGATGCAATAATTTGGAAAAAAATTCAAATTGCTGTTACAGAAATAGTTAAATGATGAGCTCTAGCGCTTACAGACACAACTGGAATCACAATAATCTTTACCTGCACAGACAAAACTGTTGAGCTTCACAAATAGCTTTTAAATAATGCACTCTTTGCGTGAAATAATTATAACCAAAATTTAAATCCGTTGCAACACTGAAAACACGAAGTATCAAGCGTGACAACCCTTACAAACTCAATCATGAAATGAAAAGTTTACCGCTATTATTACATGTTACTACTAATTTCATCGCACTTTCATTTACATTACAATAATCTTCACTGTCTCTGATTGTATACTGAACAAACTGATTGAAACGATATTGCTGAACAAGTTAGCTAGTTGTCCAATAAAGCAAAACTGACATAATTTAGAAATATGTTTCTTTTCTTTTTTAATTGACAGATGCAGGATCCTAGTCGAGGTAACAATGACTAAGGTTGTGGTTCCGTAGATTTTCCCGGTGTCTTACATGTACGAGGGTCAGTCAAAAAGTAATGCCTCCTATTTTTTTTCTACGTTTAATTGTCAGGAAATTTAAATGCAATTACATAGGTTGAAAACCACAACATCGAGGATCATTTTGTCATTTTTCAATGTAATCTCCGCCCATCTCTACAGTTTTGGTCCATCTTTGAACAAGGGCATGTATCCCAGCACGGTAAAAATCACAGCTCTGCTTCCTAAGCCATTGACGCACGGATGTTTTGACGGCCTCCTCATCTTCAAAATGAATCCCACGATGAGCTTCTTTTAGTGGCCCGAACAGATGGAAGTCTGATGGTGCCAGGTCAGGGCTGTATGGGGGATGAGGCAAAACTTCCCATCCAATTTTGACAATCTCGTCAGAGGTGTGACGACTGGTGTGTGGTCTTGCATTGTCATGCAAAAGAAGAACATCTGCCATTGATTTTGTTGGGCGAACTCGCTGAAGACGTGCTTTAAGTTTGTTGAGGGTTGTGACGTATTGAACAGAATTTATTGTGCATCCCTGCTCCAAAAAATCAACCAGAATCACACCCTCTGTATCCCAGAAAACTGTTGCCATAACTTTCCCTACCGATCGCACAGTTTTGAATTTTTTCTTCCTCAGCGAGCTTGTGTGACGCCACTCCATTGACTGCCTCTTTGATTCGGGTTCAAAAAAATGCACCCATGTTTCGTCCCCGGTCACAATTTTTTTCAGAAACTCATCTCCCTCCAAACGGAAGCGCTGCAAGTGTTGGGAGGCTATTGTTTTCCTTGCCTCTTTATTCTAATCGGTTAACATTCTTGGAACCCACCGTGCACAAACTTTTGAGTACCCCAATTGTTTAATGATCGTGATCACACTGCCTTTACTAAGAGAAATAATGCGACACACTTCATCTGCAGTCACCCGACGGTCACCACGAATGATGTCATCAACTTGCTGAATGTTGTGTGGAGTCACTGCACTCACCGGCCTGCCGCTCCGCTTTTCGTCAGTCAACGGTGTTTGCCCTTCAGCTTCCTTACAACGACGAACCCATCGTCTAACAGTGCTGACATCCACTGTCACAACACCATACACCTTCTTCAGTCTTTCATGAACGCGTATGGGCGTTTCACCTTCTGCATTCAAGAATTCAATCACACAACGCTGTCTCAAACGAACATCGATGTCGGCCATCTTACAAACTTCTGCTGTGCTGCCACCTGTTGACACAGAAAGTTACTACTGCAGTGGATTGCAGAAGAAGGTTTGAGGAATGGCGCCAAATTCAAATTTTTCACTTAACTTAATTTCTTTAAGTAGAAAAAAAATGGGAGGCATTACTTTTTGACCGACCCTCGTATATGCTCTTCACGGGTATGTCGCCGGATATGACCGTCTTCACAACACGATATTTCGGCGATTCATCTGACCGTCATCTTCAGGTGCGAGCACTGAGTACACACTCACGTCGGAACAACATGCACATCAGAAACGGCTGCTACTTTGTACCCCGGTTACAGGTCACTGCGCCTGCGCGAGAAGCAGAAGAGCTGCCCCCTGCGATGCGGAGAATTGCACCGTCGCCGGTGGTAGAAACTGGTGAAAGTGATATCTCTATTAATACTATACGTATACTACAGTTGCTTTTCTACCCTTTGCAGGAAGTATTTCTTCAAAAATTTGTAGAATTCTCAAGAAATATGATATTAAAAATGTTATTTGCCTTTGGCTAAGACTAGAGTTCTGTTTGGATCTGTTAACGATGATTTGGAATTGAGAAAGCCTGGAGTTTATAAAATTCCCTGTTATTGTGGAAAGGCCGGTATTGGACAGACAATTGGCACTGTTCATGAGCGACGCGTGGAACATCAGCGTCACGTACGTTTGCTGCAGCCTGAAAAATCTGCCGTCGCCGAACATTGTCTCAATGAACTGCATAACATGTCGTTTAAAGAGACGCAAATTATTGCTCCGGCTTCTCATTACTGAGATTGTGTGCTCAATGAATCCATCAAAATACGATTTTCTGATGACATTGTTAATAGAGATAAAGGTAAACGACTATCAAACGAATCTGGCAAAAACTTAGCTTATTGTTGAGGTTCAGTAGTCTCCGGTTTGGTGCACATTTATTACGTGAATTGCTCAAAGTTACGAGTGAGTTTATCAGAATTGGCGGAGTTCACGAGACCTTAAATATTTCCGACCAGCTTGCCATGAATAAATAAAAGACTGACGTCTGTATCAGGTTCGCGAATAAATATGGGCGGAGACAATGTCAGGTCTCTTGTCGCGCAAGGGCAAGTCAGTTAAGCCAGTAAATGTTCTTACTTGGTTTGATGAGTTTGAAAAGTAACTTGCTAAATCGCTGGTAAGTATGTATGTGTGATTAATATCTGCACTGTGTGACGTACTTCATTGTGTGTTGTGTGTTGAAATGGTATTTTTTCAGATCGTAGCTGTGTGGCGATGATTTCATTTTATCTGATATAAAACAATAACCGTCTTGTTTTCTACCCGCAACCTCTTAATTTCCGATTTATCACTTTCGCCAGTTTCTACAGCCGGCGGCGCTGCAACTCTTCGCTTCGCCGCCGGCAGCTCTTCCCTTTCTCGCGCAGGCGCAGTTGCCTGAACCCGGAGTATAATGGAGCAGCCGTTTCTGCTGTTCCTTCAGTTCCGGTTTTATTCTGTACTCAGCGGTCGCTCCTGATGTTTGCGCACAGACGGATCGCCGAAGTAACGTATAACGAAGACGATTATATCCAGCAGTATTCCCGTTAAGAGCATGAAAATCATTGAGTTTAATGATAAGACTGAGTAGTTAGGTTCTTACATACAGGGCTAGTGTTTTGATGATGATGATGATGATGATGTCCTCCACGCCATGTCCGGCGACAACGACTACGTCAGTCGTTTAGTCCGTATTGTGGCGGGCTCGGGTGTAGCTTGCAAAGCCGAGCTTTACTTTGAAGATCCTGTCGCACGAAGAGCAATACAGTTGCCCAGTGGAGTTATACGTATAGATGTAATTAGGCATGGGCTTAGATTTGCGGAGCTTTCGTTTATCGTCCGGGTTCTATTGAATTATCGACGTTCAGTGAAGTACAATGGATATGCCTAACAAAGTTCTAAGCTAATCTCATGTGAACACTCCTAGGGGTTATCTATGTTGTCGAGGCAACGGTGTTGGCGTCTACAATATTCCATTATCTCGTCGTTATGAGAACAGAGTGGTTAACTAAAGACGATTTCAAGGCAGGCTCTTGATGTTATTTGGAGCTCAATTCATGTGCTCGTATGCCATGGTCCCACTGCGTCTCGTAAAATGTGACTTGACCTCAGAGCGACCCAGTTCCACGTGTATCGCGCGATACACAAACCAACTGACCTGACGGTCCCTCCTAAGCGTTGTCAGGCGCATTGTCTCAGAATCTTACAGTTTGGTTTTTGCAGTATGTAGCTGGACTCGGCCCAGATAGTCTGGGCCGGCTCATCACGTCACTTATACGATGCCCGTGTCGACGGTAAGAGTCGATTCGTTTGCGTCGGTTCGTTTCCTGTTACAAACATTCGATTAAGCGGTTGCAAATTAGTCTTGTGCGATTTTTATTTTATCGATATGAACTGAGAGGAGCAGCAAAACACGAAGAATAATGAGTAGGGCAATAACCGTAAATATCTGGATTATTATCAATGACCCGCCAGTGTAACCGAGGGCGCTAACGCGCTGCTTCCTGAACTCGCGTAGGCGCGCGCCGGCCCCGAATCGAATCCGCCTGGCGGGTTGACGACGAGGGCCGGTATGCCAGCCAGCCTGGGTGTGGTGTTTAGGCGGTTTTCCACATCACATTAAGTGAATACCAGGCTGGTCCCCACGTTACACCTCAGTTACACGACTCGCAGACGTTCGAAACACGTTCGTACAATTTCATGGCTTACACTAGACGCAGACAGCTGGGGTAAACTAATCCCGTCCCGGAGGGTTCGCGGTGGCGGCAGGAAGGGCATCCGGCCACCCTCTGCAACTAACACTATCAAATCATTAGTAATAAGGCCGACCGCGCATTGCCATTCAATAACTATGACGATAACCGAAATGATAGGCAGTTCATCACGAAACTGACGAATTGAGCTGTAAACAATCAGAGTTTATTACGGAATAGTTTCTTTAAAATCGTTTGAGGAACATTGCAGATCGACCGGCCTCCGCGACTTGCTGTCCATGCAATCAACCAGACCTGAAAGTTTCCGCGCCGAGCAGGCCTTGCGTAACTGTCACCTGCCGACGAGCTCAACACACGCAAGGTTCGTTTAAGCAGCTGCCAGACAGCTTGAATCGCATGCGCAGAGCTGAAATCGCGTATAAGTAACGCGACTTCCCGCTGCTGGGTGCTTGGTGTATGGCTGTTTGGTGTGCAAGCAGTGAGAGCAAGCAACCAGAATCTACCCGGAAAAATTTTTCTGGCGCTGCCTAGTTGCCAGATTCGCGCATGTGCATAGCTGTCTGAGTTTAGTGCGTCTACCCTTCATGTGACTCATGTTTTGTCTGTGGCGCGTTTATCAATCGTTTCGAAGCTTTTGCAGGTCCCGCGTTCGGCTGTTTCACGTTCCACTTCATTGATAATAAAAATCAAGTGTTTATCCACCACTATGCGCGGTAATCTAACCAGAAATGGGACGAGATGCCATTAAGCAGGGCAAAGACCAAAAACGGATTTATACATAGCTGCGCATGCGCACTAAATCCTGTTTTTTAGCGCTTGAAAGTAGCAGTCCGGCAATTGCTTAAACGAAACTGCTAGCAACCACGCTTCCCTCCACTCGCTCCATACTCATCTGTCAGAAGTCGCAACTAATTTTAACCGCGCTGTAGCTCTCCATATCACGGCCTTTTACACGGTGCCGTGTAGACGTCTGCCAGGCATACTTTACATGGATCTGACAGTTTACTGACAGGTGTAAAAACACTTAACTCTAACAGTTTCCTACTAGCACACTCGGTGTAATAATAACTTGCATAATATTGCAGCGGTTGTTAATGATCATTTCACAAAATGCGAATCAAATACTTGAAACCTATTTTGCTTTACTCTCAGGCGAAATTTCGAAGCTACAGGAAAACAAATCTTTTTGCTTGTATGAAATGATACTTCAAAAAATATAAAAAAATATTACTTTAACGTTATAGTGTTACAAAATGACAATGCTGTAGACATATAATATAGTATTCATTCGCAGAACAAAATTCCTCACAAAAATCACAGGTCCTTCGTAATTCAGGTGACATTTCTAGATATGGGAACAACGAACTGCAAAGAAGCGGCCAGGATTTAGCGTAGCTGTATGGACATATAGCACTGGACAGATTGCCGTAGCTGCAGCTGGATGATCGTAGTGAGTTTGGAATAACGGTACGCTTATTACAGTGCTCAAGACGAAAACAATCACACAAATAACTGGCTCTATGTAGGCTACCAGAATTACAGTCTAAAAGCCAACCCTGGTCAAACGCGAAAGTATCATGCAGAGATGATAGTAAACACAACTTGTATGTACTGACATTGCACACAGAACTGGCCTTGGATATTTTCTTTTCTTTAGTGTTCATTTCATTTAATTCTTATTATTATTGTTGTTGAAATATTGCAGTATTCTTTCCGTTAATCTATTGTCCTTCACTCTTTTCACATTCCAAAATAAACTGAGCCGCCTTCTCTGGATTGCATCTGAAAGCGAGAGTTTGATAATTTTTGCATAGTTCTTTGTTTCTTCTTAACTTGTAGTTGCCAGTTTCGTCTATGTTGGGTCCCAGAATTTTTCATAAAATTCTCTTCTCTTTTTTTTCCATTGTTCCTATTTCTCCTACTTTAAGTGTGGCAGTGGGCTCCCGGGCACAGTGGTTTTATTCATAGGATTACGTGAATTTTCAATTTGGATATCATGATTATCACTGCCAAGAATAGGTAAGAAATGAGACTGCGTTTTTATCATAGTACTCAGTTATGCCTCTGGAATGAACCAAAAGGAAATTGGTCTTTCACTTTCGTGCTTAAATATTCAGCGCGCTTATAGCAAATTTAAGAGGCGTATTTCACTTGCAAATTACTGAAAACAAGTCAGCTCGCTCCGCGTGCATAATTAAAAAGCGCTTTCCGCCTTGTGTTTTCTTTTTTCTAGCTACGTATCCATACTTACTCGGAAAAGTATTCAAAGCAGATTTCGCCTCAAGAAATACAGTGGCACCTTAGTTAATGACGGAGGTCCATTCCAGAATTACCGTCATAAAACAACACCGTCTTTATCCTACAGACGATTCCCAAAAGCATTTGACAGAAAAGTGATAAATTTGTTTCGGATCCTTCTAGTTACACAGCGCATATAAAATAATACACTTGAAACTCATTTAAAATGTCCCTACATTAACAATCATTTGCGTATGAATTTGGTATCAGTTTAGTAGTAATTAAATGTATTATTCGGGAGAGAATTTCCTATCTTTATGTTCAGAACACGACGTTTTTTGGAGCTTTTTTTACAGTAAGCATGAAAATAAGTCAAGGGTTTATTCCTTCTGCTCCTTCATTTAGCTGTTTATTGCAAACCGCGTGGACTTCTCATTATATACATGTGTTATGTTAACTGCAGACGTTAGGAATTCATTTCATGGCCACATTTCTAGCTTATTTGTAATTTTTCAAGCCATCTTTATTTAGGAATTAGTTTTCTTTCCCTGAATCCCTTGTCGAATTTCGAAGGTACGGAGAAGCTTTGTGCCCCGAGCACTTTGTGCCTGGGACACATGGTGTTCCCTGGTCCATATTTCAATCTAGTGATCGATTTCGGAATAAGAATGAATTAAGTCCAAAAAGATGCTTCTTTTTTGAGATGTTTATTTAATCAGGACAGGCCTGTTTCAGCACTGTTGCCATCATCAGGCGATCTGAAAGCGATGGTTTTATTATATACTACTTCCTAGGGCAGACGGTAGCCTACTTGTCATATCAGATTGCAACCATACATTTATGGAATTCTTAACCTACCTATAACATCTCGGTTAGTCACTTAAGCGTTTTTCTTACGTCTTTTAAAGTTATTTTATGACGTAGCTTTCACAGGCTACATTTGTTGGAAGTTATAGCCTGAATTTTTAATGTTGTGTGTGAAAATTTTTTGTTTGACGTTTAACCAATGATGTTATAAATTTACATCAGAGCAGTTACTTATCGATTCCCCGTAGTTACCGTTTTGTTTATTTTTATCTGTGAATTTGTGATTGGTTTGGCTTAACTTACGTCGTGTCGTTCCGCACAACAGGCCGGCATAAGCGGTTTCCGGAGTTTTCTACTGTTTTTGTTGTTAGATATAGCGCGCTTTTTGCGGAGAATCTTTAGGTATTTTGAGTTCTGTACATGAAGTGCTGCATAAAATGTTGTAGCTGTATGGAAGAGATTGTTGATTCTTCAAATGGTTCAAATGGCTCTGAGCACTATGGGACTCAACTGCTGAGGTCATTAGTCCCCTAGAACTTAGAACTAGTTAAACCTAACTAACCTAAGGACATCACAAACATCCATGCCCGAGGCAGGATTCGAACCTGCGACCGTAGCGGTCTTGCGGTTCTAGACTGCAGAGCCACTTCGGCCGGCGTTGATTCTTCAGTAACAGAATTTTTTGTCGAGTACAATTCTACACATTTTTAAAACTACATACACACAGGTGGGCAAAATTTAAGGATGAAGATAACTTTCGCGTGATGTGACACTGCAAAGTCCGGCCGGAGTGGCCGAGCGGTTCTAGGCGCTTCAGTCTGGAACAGCGCGACCGCTACGGCCGCAGGTTCAAATCCTGCCTCGGGCATGGATGTGTTTGATGTCCTTAGGTCAGTTAGGTTTAAGTAGTTCTAAGGTCTAGGGGGACTGATGACCTCAGAAGTTAAGTCCCATGGTGCTCAGAGCCATTTGAACGAACACTGCCAAATATCACAGCTTCATAAAACTTTGACTATAACTACAAAGAACTGCTACAGTATACTTCAGGATTTATCTAAAACAAATACGCAACCGAACGAACAGAACTGACACTTTTAGAGGGGGGGGGGGTGATTTGGGGGAGGGGACCAAACATCGAGGTCATCGGTCTCATCGAGTGAGGGAAAGATGGGGATGGAAATCGGCCGTGCCCTTTCAAAGGAACCATCCCGGAATTTACCTGAAGAAAACCACAGAAAACGTAAATCAGGATGGCGGGACGCGGATTTCAACTGTCGTCCTCGCGAATGTGAGTCCAGGGTGTTAACCAGTGCGCCACCTCTTTCGACTGACACTTTTATTCAACACAGTAATTACATTGAAGTCACCGAGATTCATTATGGTCCTCTGGACATTACAAAATGCCGGAAATGGTTCTTAATACGGTGTGTCGTCACCACGGACGACACCACATGTTGTGAAAGGAGCTCCGATGCCGGCCACAACGTTGGTAAGGAGTTCTGGAAGGGCGTCCCATTCCGTCACCAGCGCGGTTTAAAATTGCTAGATGGTCGACAGTGCATGTGAATGTGCTGTAATACCTCTACCCAATGCATGCCACACATGCTCGATGGGATTTAAGTCAGGCGAATGGGCAGACCAATCCATCCATGGAATGTCGTCTCGTTCCAAGAGCTCCCCCATTTGTGCTCTTCAGTGCGGTCGCACATTGTTATCATCAGGGAATAACTTACGTGGTACTACAGGGAGCTGTAGAGGGTAAAATAGGGGGAGACAGGGATTGGAATACATCCAACATATAATTGAGGATTTATGGTGGAAAAGCTACACTGAGATGAAGACATTACCACGAGAGAGGAGTTCGTGGCAGGCCGCATGGAATCAGTCAGGAAGCTGATAAATTCGAAAACAAATTCTATCCGGTTTTGGACTGGAATGACGCCCTGAAAATATGGTTGATTGCTTTGTACGTACATAAAATTTTACCATTTGTACTGTCTGCCATCGGGTACCCCTAAATGGCAGGCAGCACCGCATAACAGCCACGCTATGAGGGAAACAAAGCAACTGAGAAACAGGCGAAGACATCAAGTAAACACGCTGAAGATTCCAGTCGATTAATAGGAACCTTTGCTTGCAGAGGTCGCCGCGACATATCCGGCCACGGATTCCTACGCCGGGTTTCTATTGGCTCCAGCTCACTATATAGGCCCGGCCGGTCGAAGGCAGACCAGTCTTCGTCCGCTGCTAATGGCAACCGCTATAGCAGAGTCTCCGAGAAGATATCACCGAAGCCGCTGTACTGCACCACCGATCGAAGTACCAGCCGACCGAGAGGAACCCCATCTCCTGCTAGGTCGACGGACGTCTACATCTGTTGTACAGCCAGCTATTGTATTGTAGAAGAAATTACGTTCAATAAACTATTAGAGAACACAACACCACTCATTTTCTGTGGCCAGTTCACAAAGGAGAAGGTCTCGGCGAGTTCTCTACGGTGGCTTCACCTGCAGTAGAGCTCGTGTTGGCCATAAACACCAAACTCAGTATGCGTCAATCATCATCAATTACTGTTATTCTCGAGTCAGAAACATGCAAATTTACAGTAGCCGTACACATCAATAAATATATACATATAGGTGCAGGCTACCAGGAGAGCGTTCTTCGTGCATGATGTAGAGCGCAAAGGGCATTGAAGCACGTGGCTTGTGGTTTGTAGTTTGTCCTTGTCCACAATCACAGGACGTGACTTCCTTATGAAGCCCCATCTCTTTCGGTTGTCTCTGGATCGTCCTGCTCCTGATCGTTATATGTTTACCGATTTCCACAGAAACCAACTTTCATTGCATCCAGGTGGTAGTTGTTCAGCTTCTGACATCCATCCGCGCAGGTGAGGCGTCGACACCTTCCGTAACTCCAGCCTTGCATTCTCTGGTGAAACGGTGAGCTTCTCAGACGTCCTCAGGAAGCCCTTTCGCGAGCTGAGCCGTTGCTGTGGTGGATTATGTGCGTGCAGTGGATCGGCACTGTTCTGTTCCACTTTCTGTCTCTCCTTGTTGGCAGCCACTGCTCTGCGTACCCATGGTGGCGCTGTTCCAGCCAGGTAGAAGAGCTTATCGGTTGGGGTACGTCTTAAGCAACCTGCAGGTTTCGTTGAGAGCAATGTCTACTTTTCTGGCATGAGATGACCTTTACCAGACTGGGGAAGCATATTCGGCAGTAGAAAAGGACAATGCCATTGCAGAAGAGCGAATAGTTAGTGGGTGTGAGCCCCGCTAATTTTCGAATTAGGTTGTTTCGAGTGGAGTTTTTCATTTGGTGTTCTTGCAGTGGGTTTTGAATGTCAGAGTTCTATCGAGAGTGACTCCCAAGTATTTAGGGGCGTGATGATGCTGCAGCTGGAGGCCTGATCATTGAGCAGGTATCTCACGAGTAGCTTCCCTGTTCCTTAGGTGAAAGGCACACACTTGTGTCTTCGAAGGTTTTGGTCTGAGTTGGTTCCGTCCATAGTAACTCGACAGTGTTATAAGTGCAGTTGTCAGGTTTCTTTGCACTGTTTCAAAGCATGAGCTCTGCGTAGCAAGGGCTAGGTCATCTGCATATAAGAATCTCCTCGTGCCCGGGGTCAACGGCAGGTCGTTGGTATAAATGTTGAAGAGAAGTGGAGCCAACATGAAACGGACCCCCAAAGTAAATGTGGACGCACCCCCAACAGATGAAATGGTGTAAGAGCTTGATCGGTATTCTTCCCCGATATCAGAGCCAATGCCAGGGATGCCAGTTGGGGTTCTTCAGAGTACAAACTCACGTCTGCTGCAGAATAGGTGGCCTAGCAGCAAGTGTTGACCCCTGTTGCTTCTGCTCTCTGTAGCGTCGCTGCATGACGTTTCGTCAGTCTATTCCTCAAGACGCTCTGTGCAACGCCTTTAAGTCTCACCGTATGTTTTTTGTTACATCCCGCGTTTCTACGTTTGCAAATAAACGCGGCTTGACGTATTTTTTAAAACCAAGATTTGTCTTACTCGCTGTTTATGAAACTTGTACTGCCACTTGCAGATACACCTTTGAGCTTCAGTATCCGTTAATCCTTTCAGAACCATAGTACCATTGGGACGTATGTGTCTCACGATAGGGTAGCACGGAACCAGTGGAACTTGCTTCATGTTATGGCTATGATTGAGTATCCCTAGGGTAAAGGGAAGCCTTCTAGTAGTTTACAGAAATAGTCAGTTACAGACTGCATCTGTAGGTTATGCTACCTTCAAGTTTGATTGTTAACTTTCTGCTCCCTAGATGTCTCGCCATAAACAAGCCACTTTTTGATTTCCTTATCCCACTTGCAGAGCAACTCATTGCATTGAGGAGGAAAAACGTAACTGTCAAAGGAAATACAGCTGCTGGACGTGCAAAGACTGCCTTTAAATCTATGGGGAATGTTGGCGACCAGAAAAGGTGTGTAGGATGTCCTATGAAGGAAACTAGAAAAAAGACGTTGCACTGAGGTGACAAAAGTCATCGGACGCCTCGGATTAACGCGCCGAAATTTCTTTTGCCCTTCGTAGTGCAGCAACCCGGCGTAACAAGGACTCAACAAGTCAATACTGAGCCATTCTGCCTCCTTAGCCGTCCACAACTGCGAAAATATTACCAGTGCAGGATTTTGTGCACGAACTGACCTCTCGATTATGTCCCATAAATGTTCCATGGCATTTACATCGGGAGATCTGGATGGCCGTATCATTCGCTTGAATTGTCCAGAATGTCCTTCAAATCAGTCTCGACTGTTGTGGCCCGGTGAAATGGCGCAATGTCATCCGTAAAAATTCCATCTTCGTTTGAGAGCACGAAGTCTCCAGCTAGCCGAACATAAACAGTTCCACTCAATGATACGTTCGCATGGACCAGATGATCCAGTCAGTCCTACGTAAACGCAGAGCACACCATTACGGAACCACCTCAGCTTGCACACTGCGTTGTTGATAACTTCGGTCAACTATTTCGTGGGGTCTACGTAACACTCCAACTATACCACGAGCTCTTACCATCTGTTATTGGGACCGACGAAGTGGGGACTCATGTGACCAGACCACGGTTATTCAGTCGTCTATGGTCCAACCGATGTGGTCACGAGCTCAGGAGAAGCTCTGCTGGCGATGTCGTTCTGCCATCAGAGGCACTCGCGTCTATCATCTGCTGCCAGAGCCCATTAACGAAAAATTTCGCCGCGCTGTCCAAACGGATACGTTCATCCTACGTCCCACATTGATTTCTGCGGTTTCTTTCCGGCAGATTTGCTTGTCTGTTAGCACTGACAACTCCATCAACGATTTCTGCGGTTATTTCCAGCAGCGTTGCTTGTCTGTTAGCACTGACAACTTCACGCAAACGCTGCTGCTCTCGGTCGTAAAGTGAAGGCCGTTGGCCACTGCAATGTCCGTGGTGAGAGATAATGACTGAAATCTGGTATCTCCGGCACACTCTTGACACAGTGGCTCTCGGAATATTGAATTCTCTAACGACTTCCAACTGCCATTCGGAGTTCAAAGTCCGTTAATTCCCGTCGTGCGGCCATAATCACGTCGGAAACCTCTTCACATGAATCATCTGAGTGGAAATGACAGCTCCACCAATGCACTGCCCTTTTATACCGTGTGTATGCGAAACTACCACCACCTGTATATGTGCATATCGCCATGGCATGACTTCTGTTACGTCAGTGTTATGTAGCCTGTGTGAAAATGCTTTCCGCAGAAACTGTTTCACTCCTGATTCACAAATCGATGTGACTGTCACACGATACACTCGAATTTGCATCTAATGATAAAGAGTTTGTCGTCATTTGAAATAATCTGCCAAAGTGTTAAACACCTTTGGAAACATAAATACGATCCAGGTGAAAATGTAGGGTAATCATTCATGTCATTAGCACTGGGAGATATAGGTCCTGTGTCAAAGTACCAGTGGAATGCACTGGAATACCAGTGGAATAACTCCGAAGTTTCATAAGATGACTGTGCCAAAACTACAAGGGATAGGCCTATAGATAAATTGCAGCATCGCTCCACGTTTCAGTTCGTAATATGCGCTATGGAGTAGTTGTACTAAGGGACAGGCGGGTCAGAACATCTAGAGAAATCATGCAATCAATACTGTCGCACCTGCAGCAGGCAACCCAGTGAACAGATCGGCAAAGCGGGCCGCCGTCGCGCGCTTTCCTGGAGAATTCGTACCAGTGAATTACAAACTGGTCCCATACTGAGTACCTGTAATGTGAAATAAAAACTTCGCGATGTGCTCTGACCACTCTACATCTACATCTACATTTATACTCCGCAAGCCACCCAACGGTGTGTGGCGGAGGGCACTTTACGTGCCACTGTCATTACCTCCCTTTTCTGTTCCAGTAGCGTATGGTTCGCGGGAAGAACGACTGTCTGAAAGACTCCGTACGCGCTCGAATCTCTCTAATTTTACATTCGTGATCTCCTCGGGAGGTATAAGTAGGAGGAAGCAATATATTCGATGCCCCATCCAGAAACGCACCCTCTCGAAACCTGGCGTGCAAGCTAAACCGCAATGCAAAACGCCTCTCTTGCAGAGTTTGCCACTTGAGTTTGCTGAACATCTCCGTAACGCTATCACGGTTACCAAATAACCCTGTGACGAAACGCGCCGCTCTTCTTTGGATCTTCTCTACCTCCTCCGTCAACCCGATCTGGTACGGATCCCACACTGATGAGCAACACTCAAGTATAGGTCGAAGGAGTTTTTTGTAAGCTACCTCCTTTGTTGATGAACTACATTTTCTAAGGACTCTCCCAATGAATCTCAACCTGGTACCCGCCTTACCAACAATTAATTTTATATGATCATTCCACTTCAAATCGTTCCGCACGCATACTCCCAGATATTTTACAGAAGTAACTGCTACCAGTGTTTGTTCCGCTATCATATAATCATACAATAAAGAATCCTTCTTTCTATGTATTAGCAATACATTACATTTGTCTATGTTAAGGGTCAGTTGCCACTCCCTGCACCAAGTGCCTAGCCGCTGCAGATCTTCCTGCATTTCGCTACAAGTTTCCAATGTGCTACAATTTTCTGATGTTTGTCTGTTTCCCGAATATCTTGGAGTTTTCGTGCGCTCATGTTCTAAATCCTTATCAATACTCCCTCCCCCCCCCCCCCACCACACTCTCTGTGTTGGAAAATGAAATGGCAGGAAAGATTTTTTCATACTGAATTGTAGAGGAAGAGGTACAAATATGGAATAGGGATAGTAATATGAAATACTGTGGTTTCTCACCTTGTAAGTGCTCTGTAGACTGCTTTGGGATGCATTCTTGTGGCAGTTGGCAGCTACTGCGAGTAGTAAAGCTGTTTCAACGAATTCACTAGGAGGAATAATTGGTGGTTTCCAGTTTCATTCTTGTCATAATAAATAAATTATTAATGTCTCCAGAATGAAATTTTCACTCTGGAGCGGAGTGTGCGCTGATATGAAACTTCCTGGCAGATTAAAACTGTGTGCCGTATCGAGACACGAACTTGGGACCTTTGCCTTTCGCGGGCAAGTGCTCTACCGACACACAGTTTTAATGTGCCAGGCAGTTTCATATCAGCGCACACTCCGCTGCAGAGTGAAAATTTCATTCTGGAAACATCCCCTAGGATGTGGCTAGGCCATGACTCCGCAATATTGTTTCTTCCAGGAGTGCTAGTTCTGCAAGGTATACAGGAGAGCTTCTGCGAAGTTAGGAAAGTAGGACACGACGTACTGGCAGAATTAAAGCTGTGAGGACGGGGCATGAGTCATGCTTGGGTAGCTCATTCGGTAGAGCACTTGCCTGGGAAAGGCAAAGGTCCCAAGTTCGAGTCTCGGTCCGGCACACAGTTTTAACATGCCAGGAAGTTTCAAGTTTCAAATTATTAATGTATTTTGTAAATACACGTTCATCTAATACACTAACCTGTAAAATGCTGTATTTGCTGACTATTTAAATTTAATTTTCGATTTTACTCGTATTTGCGTTCCTGAATTTTAAAATGGCTGTGTCACTAATCTGGCGTACTAGTATTCCACATTTGCACCGTACTTCCACAACCGGTTTCATTTATAGGTATTGCTTCAGAAATGACTCAACAATCTCGAAAGCAGTGGGATGAGTCTGCTATGCAAACAGCTATTAAAAATGTTAGAGAAAAGAAGATGCATTACTTTAAGACAGCAAAAACTTCCCAAATTCCCAGGACCATTCTATGTTGGCTAGTAAAATCAGATTTACCAGCTGATTTAGCCTCAGAGACCGAGCTTGGACGAAAAACTGGCCTACCTAACGAACAGGAACACCAGCTGATTGAATACAGCGTGACAATGGAAACTAAATTTTTTGGAATTACCTTAAAGTGTCTTCAGCAGATCGCATTTCAGTGTGCCAAAGCCAGTGATATCCAGAATCCATTTTTGGGTGAAGACGCTGGATGAGGGTGGTTATGCCTTTCCTTGAAGCAGTACAGAAACGGTGTTTCGATTCGAAAACCTACGGCAGCCTCGTTTAATAGAGCTCTGGGTTTCACAAGAGAAAATGCGAGAATATTTAATAAATGAAAATAGTATATTTCGTGTTCTTTTGTTGTTTTATTATGTTGTACAGTATTTGGTTCTCCATTTTTTGTTTTAACTTTAACAACTTTGAAAGAAATTGACTATTCTACACCACTGGCCATTAAAATTGCTACACCACGAAGATGACGTGCTACAGACGCGAAATTTAACCGATAGGAAGAAGATGCTGTGATATGCAAATGATTAGCTTTTCAGAGCATTCACACAAGGTTGGCGCCGGTGGCAACACTTACAACGTGCTGACGTGAGGAGAGTTTCCAACCGATTTCTCATACACAAACAGCAGTTGACTGGCGTTGCCTGGTGAAACGTTGTTGTGGTGCCTCGTGTAAGGAGGAGAAATGCGTACCATCACGTTTCCGACTTTGATAAAGGTGGGATTGTAGCATATCGCGATTGTGGTTTATCGTATTGAGACATTGCTGCTCGCGTTGGTCGAGATCCAATGACTGTTAGCAGAATATGGAATCGGTGGGTTCAGGAGGGTAATACGGAACGCTGTGCTGGATCCCAACGGCCTCGTATCACTAGCAGTCGAGATGACAGGCATCTTATCCACATGGCTGTAACGGATCGTGCAGCCACGTCTCGATCCCTGAGTCAACAGATGGGGACGTTTGCAAGACAACAACCATCTTCACGAACAGTTCGACGACGTTTACAGCACCATGGACTATCAGCTCGGAGACCATGGCTGCGGTTACCCTCGACGCTGCATCGCAGACAGGAGCGCCTGCGATGGTGTACTCAATGACGAACCTGGGTGCACGATTGGCAAAACGTCATTTTTTCGGATGAATTCAGGTCCTGTTTACGGCATCATGACGGTCGCATCCGTGTTTGGCGACATCGCGGAGAACGCATATTGGAAGCGTGTATTCGTCATCGCCACAGTGGACGTTACATTTCAGATGTGTTACGACCCGTGGCTCTACCCTCTATTCGATCCCTTCGAAACCCTACATTTCAGCAGGATAATGCACGACCACATGTTGCAGGCCTTTCTGGATTGTTCGACTGCTGCCCTGGCCAGCACATTCTCCAGATCTCTCACCAACTGAAAACGTCTGGTCAATGGTGGCCGAGCAACTGGCTCGTCACAATACGCCAGTCACTATTCTTGAGCAACTGTGGTATCGTGTTGAAGCTGTATGGACAGCTGTACCTGTTCACGCCATCCAAGCTCTGACTCAATGCCCCGGCGTATCAAGGCAGTTAACACGGCCAGAGGTGGTTGTTCTGGGTGCTGATTTGTCAGGATATATTCACCCAAATTGCGCAAAAATGTAATCACATGTCAGTACTAGTATAATACACTCCTGGAAATTGAAATAAGAACACCGTGAATTCATTGTCCCAGGAAGTGGAAACTTTATTGGCACATTCCTGGGGTCAGATACATCACATGATCACACTGACAGACCCACAGGCACATAGACACAGGCAACAGAGCATGCACAATGTCGGCACTAGTACAGTGTATATCCACCTTTCGCAGCAATGCAGGCTGCTATTCTCCCATGGAGACGATCGTAGAGATGCTGGATGTAGTCCTGTGGAACGGCTTGCCATGCCATTTCCACCTGGCGCCTCAGTTGGACCAGCGTTCGTGCTGGACGTGCAGACCGCGTGAGACGACGCTTCATCCAGTCCCAAACATGCTCAATGGGGGACAGATCCGGAGATCTTGCTGGCCAGGGTAGTTGACTTACACCTTCTAGAGCACGTTGGGTGGCACGGGATACATGCGGACGTGCATTGTCCTGTTGGAACAGCAAGTTCCCTTGCCTGTCTAGGAATGGTAGAACGATGGGTTCGATGACGGTTTGGATGTACCGTGCACTATTCAGTGTCCCCTCGATGATCACCAGTGGTGTACGGCCAGTGTAGGAGATCGCTCCCCACACCATGATGCCGGGTGTTGGCCCTGTGTGCCTCGGTCGTATGCAGTCCTGATTGTGGCGCTCACCTGCACGGCGCCAAACACGCATACGACCATCATTGGCACCAAGGCAGAAGCGACTCTCATCGCTGAAGACGACACGTCTCCATTCGTCCCTCCATTCACGCCTGTCGCGACACCACTGGAGGCGGGCTGCACGATGTTGGGGCGTGAGCGGAAGACGGCCTAACAGTGTGCGGGACCGTAGCCCAGCTTCATGGAGACGGTTGCGAATGGTCCTCGCCGATACCCCAGGAGCAACAGTGTCCCTAATTTGCTGGGAAATGGCGGTGCGGTCCCCTACGGCACTGCGTAGGATCCTACGGTCTTGGCGTGCATCCGTGCGTCGCTGCGGTCCGGTCCAAGGTCGACGGGCACGTGCACCTTCCGCCGACCACTGGCGACAACATCGATGTACTGTGGAGACCTCACACCCCACGTGTTGAGCAATTCGGCGGTTCGTCCACCCGGCCTCCCGCATGCCCACTATACGCCCTCGCTCAAAGTCCGTCAACTGCACATACGGTTCACGTCCACGCTGTCGCGGCATGCTACCAGTGTTAAAGACTGCGATGGAGCTCCGTATGCCACGGCAAACTGGCTGACACTGACGGCGGCGGTGCACAAATGCTGCGCAGCTAGCGCCATTCGACGGCCAACACCGAGGTTCCTGGTGTGTCCGCTGTGCCGTGCGTGTGATCATTGCTTGTACAGCCCTCTCGCAGTGTCCGGAGCAAGTATGGTGGGTCTGACACACCGGTGTCAATGTGTTCTTTTTTCCATTTCCAGGAGTGTATATTTGTCTAATTAATACCCGTTTATCATCTGCATTTCTTCTTGGTGTAGCCATTTTAATGGCCAGTAGTGTATATTTGTACCCCAAAATCTTCAGAGGCAAAACTGACAAACTTTGTGTTAAGCCTAATTTAGAAATTTTCGTAACGTAGTATGTATTCGAAGCTATGGGATGCATTGAAGTACATCCTGCAGTATGAGCTACAGATATTTTGTTTGCTTAATGTGAAAAACTGAAAAATTTGTGAACGAAAAACAAAATGGTATTCTATATTTGTACTGCTTCCTCTCCTGAAAGGGTTAAAGCAATAAGAGCTCAGCTGCACGGCCAGCCTCACTTAATTCTGCTAGCCAGACACCCGTACGCCCGGTACTAACAGAGTGTGGCGCGGTGCGCTTGTTGCAGAAACTGTGGTTCCAGCACGTGTGGCCGAGCCTGCAGCAGGAGATGAAGACGCAGGAGGTGCTGGCCGCCGTGCTGCAGCCCATCATCTTCCTGGTCCAGGAGTGCACCATCGAGGAGTACGAGTCCATCATCCTGCCCGCCTTCAGGTCAGGCCCGCCGCTCAGCCTCACCTCCCGTGGAGCAGCGCTCCCTGCCGCCGCCAGAAACCGCGCCAACTTGAGCGGCGTGCCGCGCGCCACACAAATTACGCATTCCTTTTGCCTGCAGATATACTCCGTAAGATTTGCTGGCGGACCTGGATCAATTTTCTCCGTCGTTAAACTTATATAGTCAGTCTGAATATGGGTCGCCAGCCTCCCCTCGTCCTGCGAGACAGGAATAAACTTGCCGCTGCTCCCAAAACCAAGGATTCGTGGACTCCAGTTACCTATGTATATATAGAAAGTTTCCGAGGTCCAGTCACTGGACTGTAATACGTAGAGCACTCACAGTTCATACTCCGCTTGCTGCTGGCTGCTAACTTAAACCAACAACCTCCACCTCCCCCCCCCCCCTCACACACACACAGAGAAAGCTGCATAACAATCCAAATTAAGAGCCAAAAGTCACAAAATCGCCACACTACAAGACACTGCAGAAACAAGTATAATTTTTTGCTTTCAATGAGACTGCACCAGGTCCGTGAATTTAAACAGAAACCACGTACAGACGGCTATCGGTTCTGATGTAGCGCCGCTTCCCATTGATCCAGTGCAGTGTCACTGAACGGCAGTACTCACCAAAAAAGTGACAAAACGACTAAACAGCAATACACATCCGCACAAGGGAATGTAGTTTTGGATCCTAGTTTCCAAAAATTGTTCAAATGTGTGTGAAATCTTATGGTACTTAACTGCTAAGGTCATCAGTCCCTAAGCTTACACACTACTTAACCTAAATTATCCTAAGGACAAACACTCACACCCATCCCCGAGGGAGGACTGGAACCTCCGCCGGGATCAGCCGCACAGTCCTTAGACCGCTCTGCCGATCCTAGTTTCGTTATAGGAAGAATGACTTCATTGATGATGAATAATCACTAATTCCCTAGTTAACTGTTAAGTACTTTAGAATACCACCTACACCTCTGAGGACACACGACTTGCCTCCTGTCGTATTCACCAACTTCATTCTACATGAAACATGCAAATGTGGTACGAACAGAGCCACTACCACCGAAGTCGCTGTTGTTAACGAAGTGGCTCGCTTACATATAACACATATACAGACTCCTCACTCAGTCAACGAAGGAAAATTGCGGGAAAGAATTCGTGTAGTCGCAAATTTTTATAGTGGTAGCAGGGACTGCCATGAACAGCATACTGAAAATCGTGAGGGTTGGGTGTGAGTGTAGCGGAGGGGAGGCATTTAAAGGTTACTTTTTATGTTTTTTCTCGAAAATCGCTGCTTCCAGCAAAAATGTTTACCGGTGAAAAATTAAAGTACATTAAATTTCCAACAAAAAATATCATGTCTATGTTTTCTCTAGGACTAATAATTTCCGTGTTGGATTCCTGAATGAAAGAGTTTTTTGTAGTCTACCACTAATACAATTAATGGTGAGAAAAATGCAATAAGTTTCTTGTCATTCATAATTCACCAGCAACTAACTACAACGCGGGTATATGGCTTTACAGTATGCTGTCTACAAAAGACAGTAGCAAGATGCCATATTTACCAGTTCAGCCCCTTTCCCACCAACACTACACAGGTCACTGACGACATCACACAAATTAAGAACTTCTGAGCCATTGTTTATAGGAACGTCTTTTGTGTAAAACCTCTCTCAATAACTGTAAATAAATTCTCAGTAAACTAAAAATTACTGCGCTATATAAACGCGAGTTCAGTGAACTCATTTTGTCTGTTCATATAAGAGAGCTGAACATGTAAAGCTGGGATAGTGTAGTCTAACAGAGTAAACTGAAATGGGGGAAATTGCTTGTCCTCGAAGAACGCTACAGGATGACTGAATCAATTTCAAATGGCTCTGAGCACTATGGGACTCAACTGCTGTGGTCATCAGTCCCCTAGAACTTAGAACTACTTAAACCTAACTAACATAAGGACATCACACACATCCATGCCCGAGGCAGGATTCGAACCTGCGACCGTAGCAGTCGCACGGTTCCGGACTGCGCGCCTAGAACCGCGAGACCACCGCGGCCGGCACTGAATCAATTTCTCTCTAACATTGCATAAGAGTGTGCAAAGATTTACGTCGATTTTGTCCATATTCGTCTGTTGCGATAGTATTATTAGTGATACATATCTGTACTCCAGCAGTGTTAATGCGCTGTGTGGAAAGCGAAGACCCCCAAATACGTATGCACACTGCGTCGCCGGTGATTAATAAGGCGAGCAGCGGAAGGATCGATATAATTTTGTGACAGGCCCTGTAGTGGCTTTTTGTGACGTAGTGCGGTTGAGAGGATAAGGAACTGCCTGTTCGCTCTTCATTTTTCAGACCTACCATAAAAGAGGGAAGTGCTCGACCACCACCCGGCGACCTAGCTTCCCTCACGCTTCTAACCTCCACCTCTGCTTTTCGACCCTGTTACACCCTGGGGGCGCAATTTATCTTTTAATACGGTTCTACTGCACTTATATGTGACTTACATGTGTACAGACATTTAATATTTATTCTTAACCAACTTTGTTTAACAATAAACGTCGCTTTCATACCATTAGAACAATATTTTTAATAATCCACGATTTTTCCCTTTCCTGGAACACTGGAATTGTTAGTGCTAGAGAAAAAATTGTTGTAGGAAATTTAAAATAGTTTTATTTTACGCTAGGAGACATTTTCGCGGTTGTCGAGATGTTTAAGAAAAACCGAAAAAAGTGACCGTTACACGCCTAACCCCCCCCCCCCCCCCCCCCCATCCACACCTGTCAGGACCTTTAAGTATGTTCTTCATAGTTCTGGCGCCCCCTTCTATCCCTGTATAAAAATTTGCGACTACATGAGTTTTTCTCCCAGTCGACAGTTTTCGGTCTTTGTTGGCTAGGATAACAGCACCAAGCAGTGTTAGGCGACAGCTATGGCAAAAGTAGCTGGCAAAACAGATTAGCAACAATTTCGAGTGATTTATTGGTAGAATTTTGAACTACACAACTGGAGTATGAAGATAGTGCGTGTCAATATGGTTCAAAGTTCTCTTGCACTGATCTGCCATTAAACACTGGTATAATTCTAAACCCACTGAATTATGATCAACATCACTGTATAATGTATAATGTTCCTTTTGGCTCATCCAAGTGGAGACTGTATATGAGTCCTGAGATACTCGCTGAGACACTGACCTTATACTGTCTGGGGTTGTCTCATGATTGAGGTACTACAAACTGAATGCAGCAGTGAGTGCGCTCATGTTGACGTATGCGGATTGATGTCATGTGCTAATTATTTGCTTGATGTAGGAGGGAGGCATAACAAAGTCCGTGTCCTGTGCGCCCTCTCTATGTTTCAACTGAGTTGTAGCCAGCTCGGTGTTCTTCTATGTGGGCTGTGCACCGTATCATCCGGATGACGCAGCAGCAACACGCAGCAAGGACACCAGCCGACTCTGCGCTTTCGCAAGGTCCCCACCTAAGGCGGATTGGTGGAAAGGCCAACCTATGACCTTCAGACTGAACAAAGGCGACATTCAATGGCTACCACAAGACGGATCTAGTGTAATGGCAAAGAGGGTAACACCGCGAAAAAACCGGAAACCTTATGTTATACATCAAGCTGCGCTCTGCTACATATATGCAGTTACATCGTAGGGCGAAGGTTTCATTGAAATTCTTGCGCTGAATTGAGTCTTTTGTCGAGTTCCAGAATGACAGCCGTACCCGGAGAAACCAACGTAAAGGACTCTCTCAGGGTGGCGGTCTTCTAATGTGTTCACGAACCACCAGCCAAGACTAAAAACTTCGTTTTTGGTAATGTCCTATCTTAAAGGTTTTAGTGCGTTGATTTTAAGATTACTGAAAGAATACATTTCTTTAGTTATCAGTCTACTGATTAGGTAGATGAGGTCCGCAACGAATTCTTCTCGTGTGCCAACCTCTTCATCTCACAGTAGCACATACACCCTACGTCCCTCATTATTTTATCGGCTGAATTTAATGTCTTTCCTCTTAGTTTTCACCCTCTAGTGCCCTCTAAAGCGCGATGAAAGTTCTTCCGTAACGTCTTAACACACGTCCTATTATCTTGTTCCTTCGTCCTGTAAGCGTTTTCCATACGTTCCTTTCTACACCGTTTCTGTGAACCTCCTCACTCTTTATCTTATCATTCCACCTAATTTTCAACATTCTTCTCTAGCACGAAATCTCAAATGCTTCGATTCTCTTCTGTTCCAGTTTCCTCACAGCCCACGATTCACAATGCTGTGCTCCTAATTCTTCAAATTAAGACGTATGTTTGATACCAGTACACCTCTCATGGCCAGGAATTCCCCCTTTGCCTGTGCTCCTCTGCTTCTTATATGCCCCTGGCCTCTTCCGTCACGTGTTATTTTGCTTCTCAAGTAACAGAATGCCTTTACTTCACCTATTTCGTGAACCCCATTCTTATTGTTAAGTTCATCACTAATCTCAGTCCTGTTACACCTCATTACCTTCGCCTTTCTTTAGTTTACTCTCAATGCATATTCTGAACTCATTGGACTATTCATTCCGATTAACATGTTCTGTAATTCTTTTTCGTTTTCACCGAGGACAACAAAGTCATAAACGAATCTTACCATTGTTATATTTTCATTTTGAATTTTAATCCCACTCTTCAACCTTTCTCATATTTCGGTCATTGCTGCTTCGATGTATAGAATGAACAATAGGGGCGGAAGACTATATCCCTGTCTTACGTACTTTTTAATATTAGCACTTCATCCTTGGTGTGGCATTCTTAATGTAATCTCTTGGTTCGTGTACGTATTGTGTATTTATCCGTCTTTCCCTATACATTACTTCTATTTTTCTCAGACTTTCGAACAAAGTTTTTTTTGGTGCAAGACTACTTACAACTGTTCTAAATGATGTCAGCATGTTTCCTGCTAGCTGAACCGGCAACCACACAGTTTTTCCAAACCCAAATGATACTATATCTTATAGAGAACAGCATGTGATTTGGGAACTTAAGAGGACTACTTTACCTCTAGATATATCCGGTTCACCTTGAAACTGGCTTTAACATTCAACAAAAGAGTGCTAACACAAAGCAGAGGCCTTCAGCCCAAAATAATATCCATTTTCGTCAAACAGAGACTATTAAAGACATTCTTGGTCCCACTTTTCTGCTACGCGGTACAGCGCTGTACCTGGACAATAGGTGCACCTTGGAACACTTGATGCTTCTTGGTCGGTGTTTCAATCAGGTGATCGATTTTAGAAACAGATGAAGGTATACGTACTAGGGACAACCTTTTGCAATTTCTAACATTTATTTTCGTTGTAGTGGAACACGAGGCTGTGTCTTGTGCACCGTTGCTAAATATATTCAGTTCTGCACTCACGAAGAGGCAAAGGATCTTCTAATATAAAAGGAAATGATGATGACATTTTAATGCCACATAATGTATTAAAACTATTTTAAAGATATTGTTAATTCTTCAGTAACAGAATTTTATGGCAAATTAAATATATATTTTATAAAGTAGCTATATAACGCGTGAACGGTTAAGCCGTATTTCGTCGGTCGTGCACCATCCTCTACCTTGGAATAGAAGACACTCTTCTGTCGTGGAAACTTGACATCTTCAGATGAACTGAGTCTCTTTAATATCTTAGCAATTCTACCTGTCTTCAATATGCATATTTGTGTTAGCTTTGAATAACTTGTATCTCAAAACGTATATAGGTTGTAAATGACTTTTGATTTCACTCACTGATTGTTTTGATGTCATAGAAGAATAATGAAACAGAGAGACTGTTAAATACAGTACTAGCAAGATTTTCTCAAATGCAGCACTTTTGAATTTCAGTAGAGTACATGTTCCTAGGTACGTGACGAAGTTATTCCTTGGATCACTTTTTCACATTTCGAGAAACTTCGCTTTTCAGGGGTAATTCCTGTAATTTCCGAAAAAGACCACAGCAAGTTTAATGTCAGTGCTGACATTCAAAAGTTGAATAATAAAATACACTACTGGCCATTAAAATTGCTACACCAAGAAGAAATGCAGATGATAAACGGGTATTCATTGGACAAATATATTATACTAGAACTGACATGTGATTACATGTTCAAGCAATTTGGGTGCATAGATCCTGATAAATCAGTACCCAGAACAACTGGGCATTGAGTCAAACAGGACTTGGATGGCCTATAGAGGTACAACTGCCCATGCAGGTTCAACATGATATCACAGTTCATCAATAGAAGTGACGGGCGTATTGTGACGAGCCAGTTGCTCAGCCACCATTGACCAGACGTTTTCAATTGGTGAGAGATCTGGAGAATGTGCTGGCCAAGGCAGCAGTCGAACATTTTCTGTATCCAGAAAGGGCCGTACAGGACCTGCAACATGCGGTTGTGCATTACCCTGCTGAAATGTAGGGTTTCGCAGCGATCGAATGAAGGGTAGAACCACAGTTCGTAACACATCTGAGATGTAACGTCCACTGTTCAAAGTACCGTCAATCCGAACAAGAGCTGACCGAGACGTGTAACCAATGGCACCCCATACCATCACGCCGGGTGATACGCCAGTATGGCGATGACGAATACACGCTTCCAATGTGCGTTCACCGCGATGTCGCCAAACACGGATGCGACCATCATGACGCTGTAAACAGAACCTGGATTCGTCCGAAAAAATGACGTTTTGTCATTCGTGCACCCAGGTTCGTCGTTGAGTACACCATCGCAGGAGCTCCTGTTTGTGATGCAGCGACATGGGTAACCGCAGCCATGGTCTCTGAACTGATAGTCCATGCTGATGCAAACGTCGTCGAACTGTTCGTGCAGATGGTTGTTGTCTTGCAAACGTCCCCATCTGTTGACTCAGGGATCGAGACGTGGCTGCACGATCCGTTACAGTCATGCGGATAAGATGCCTGTCATCTCGACTGCTACTGATACGAGGCCGTTGGGATCCAGCACGGCGTACCGTATTACCCTCCTGAACTCACCGATCCCATATTCTGCTAGCAGTCATTGGATCTCGACCCACGCGAGCAGCAATGTCGCGATACGATAAACCGCAATCGCGATAGGCCACAATCTGACGTTTATCAAAGTTGGAAACGTGATGGTATGCATTTGTTCTTCTTACACGAGGCGTCACAACAACGTTTCACCAGGTAACGCCGGTCAACTGCTGTTTGTGTATGAGAAATCGGAAACTTTACTCATGTGAGCACGTTGAAGGTGTCGCCACCGGCGCCAACCTTGCGTGAATGCTCTGAAAAGCTAATCATTTGCATATCACAGCACCTTCTTCCTCTCGGTTAAATTTCACGTCTGTAGCACGTCATCTTCGTGGTGTAGCAATTTTATTGGCCAGTAGTGTATATTAAACCCTTGTCAGAAAGCTCGATAGAGCTCAATGTCAGAAAAGTGTTCCAAGTTTCATCGCTCCCCGCTGCGGTGTGAGGTATAAGGAAAAAAGGCAGATCTGAAATGAACCCTTCCATTGTTTGGACGTTTGGATTCCACCTACGATACTTGCGTCTGGCAAACGTTTGTTCCTCTTTTTTTTTCATTGCTTAGGATAAAGTGAGGACAAAAGCAAGTGGACCATTTTGATTAATACGTGATTCAGGGTGGATAACTTTCGCTCTCGAGAAATGCATGTACTTGTTACGAAATTCTTTTGATTCAACTGAAACCTATAAGAAGATGCAACGTTCTGCAAATCTTAAGAACGAGACACATAAAGTAATATGATATTTTAATGACTCAGTGAAAATGAATGATAGTGGGGGAGCATGTTGCCAGAGGTCTCCCAGTCTCGCACTGGGAGTTGGGCGTCACATGGCGAGAGATAAGCCTGACTGCAGTGCCAAATGTGGCTCTCCCCGCAACTCAAGGCAGTTGATGGAACGAGGAAGACAGAGTGTGTATCAATCAGCGAGCAGTGTGGTGGTGTTCCTCATTACGAAATGGCGCGGAGGCAGCATTTGCATCATTTCACATAAGAAGAATCTTTGGAAAACTGGAAGGAGGATTGGTATTGTTCGCAGCATTATTTGACGTGCGTGGGGAGCATTCCGAATCACAGGCACTGCTGCCCGAGGGAGAGACGGCCGCTGCATTGTGCAACGGGCGAGAGGGGACCCACGCCAAACAGCGAGTGCAGTTACAATCAGATTTAAGAGGACCGCAAGGCACTTAATCTTATGCTCCATAGTGCCACGGCGACTGCATGTGCCCACCGACCAGTGTGTTGTGTTCCGATGACATCCGCATATCGGCGGCGGCGTTTGCGATGGTTCCAAGAGCGTAGGGATTGGACCGATGAGGCGTGGTGGGGTCGCGTGCTCTTCTCAGACGAGACCAGATTCTGTCTGAGTGGTGCTTCTGGACGTACCCTCATACGGTGAGAGGTGGCAATACGTAATGCGAGAAGGAATGTTGTCGCACATGACCGTTTTGGTGGTCCAGGTATTACAATGTGGAGAGCCATAATGTGGCAAGGGCGTAATGGCCAAACTCTTGAAACTCAATAGACTCACGTGCTAACGTTATTGTGACACTGTATTCGTCCGCCACGTCATATTTTCAGCGGTGCATTCAGCACTGACTTCATTTTTGTAGATGACAATCCACGACCACATCGAACAGTGCAGGTGGAAGAGCTCTTGTAATGAGAGGATATTCGGCGAATGAACTAACCTGCCTGTTCAACTGACTTAAATCGCATCGACCACATATTCCATGTGTTGGGGAGGCGTACTGCAGTACGTCCACGCCACGTGCAGCAACGGCCATTCAGCAATCGTCAACTGCGCTGGTGGAGAAATGGCACACCGTAGCATAACAACTCTCTACCAAGCCTGTGGCCACCTTGGCAGCACTTTTTAGAATATGCATTGCCGCCCGTGGTTATCACACACGCTATTAAAAACCATGTCCCACAGCTTGTAACGTCCACTGTCATGTCGTGAGTCAATACGCGATAACTTTATTGCAGTAAACTACTTTGCAGAACAGACCGCAGCATTGGAGCCATTGGCTGTGAAGGAGACAGCCAGTTGTGTCTTCAGCAATGACTCATTCGCATCTGTCGCTATGCTAGCCGTGGGAAGCGGTATCTGTATCACTTCGTGCGGCTGAATATTCAAATCCTTAAGAATCTAAACCAACTATATTAACTATTGTTTAAAGTCGATACACTGCCTTTTGTTATTCAAGAGAATATAGTATAAAAATTTCAGCCTTCTATCTGTCATACTTTTGGAGTTAGAGGAAATTACCTAAAACACCCCAAACTGACACTTAGACTAAAAAACTCAATTAGGAATAATAACAGTTTGTTTCTTAGAATCATTTGAAACAATTACTGGAGTTCACAAAATGTCAGGTCAATTTATTTGGATTTTTCATATTAAAAACCTAAACTACTTTTCATTTTCGTAACATGAAATCCAGAAAAGATTATTATTCAGTTATCTATTTGCTTTGTTGTTGTGGAATGAATGAGGATGAGTGAGAGTGTGTAAGTGGGACATACATAGAAATTTAATATTGTATAATGTACCACATTACGTAACTGTGTAGTGGGAAAGTTGTTTTTCCCCCTCATTGCTGATGACGTATGTCTAAGAGTACCTGCTTTAGTAAGAAGGCAGCCAGAATAGCAGTTTGCAGATTAATAGTTTTCTAAATAAATTCCCAGATTAGTTTTCCTATAGCTTGGTTTTGTTAAACATTATATTAATATTTGTATATTAAAATGATGTGATTGCAACTGCGAATAGTAATACACGTAGGACAATTTTGGCACGAGAATAATCTCGAACGATTGTTCTGATTGGCTGGTCATTTTGATCAACCAATCAGAGTTAAGCAGTTCCCGCGCACTGCCAGGTAGTTGTAGGCTGTTGAAGCAGCAGCATGAAGCAGTCGCTAGTCAGCTATGGGGCGTGCAGGTCGTGTTGAACGTTTGAGTCTTCATAATGTATAAAATGAAGAAGTTACCAGAATATGTTGCCGTAGAAGCAGTTGCATTCACGGACAGTTTTGTGAAGTTTGGAAGTTCTAGAATTGTTTTGTTGGAAAGATAAACGCGTGTGAACTTTCGGCCTTCGTAAAATTCGACGTGGTATGTTTCGTATCCGTATATGGAATATTTGGCGAGCAATTTCTTTAATAGAAATCCACTGAAAAGGACTGAATGTTAAACTCAGATATAATAGCAGAGTATTGACTGTGAAATCGCTTAATTGTTCGTGTTGGATTTAAGTACATTTCTGGCTGCCTTGCGTGTGTACTGGGTTGCATGAACTGTGAACTTAGGACAATGATGTTGTTTGCTAATTACATGTGGGCTGATGGTAGGTACTTTTTTTAAATTGAAATAGAATAAAAGACTCGTTTCAGCATTTTGACATTTTACTGAGAGAACGAAGCAACTTTTCCACCCAAGAAGTATTATAAGAATTTACAGGATAGCTTGCTACCAGAGTTTACGCGGACTTTGCAACGTACGTATTGACGGCGTTTTCTTCAACGCTGCTTTTACGTCGTCAGTGCAGTACATACGTATGCAGAGGTATGGGCTGGTGATCTGCCACCGTACTGAGGTAGGTGGAAATTTTGCAGTGAAGAGTACGACGAAGAGCAAACATTTATAACCCGCCACACCGCAGGACCATCGTCAATCTCGTTGACGTCAGTGATGTTATTGTCTATTTTGTGGCAGTTCTTTCTATGTATGGTCCAAAATTCATCGAGACCTGTTACTTAGCAGTGACATGTCATGCAAAAGTTACTTCTGTCCTTACGTTTTGCACTCTAGTGTATTTTGTTCCAGCTGAATACTGGGTTTTCTCTAAAACTATGGATCTCAGGAAAAGTCACATTTCATACTCACTTGGTCTATTGTACCATTGTTATTTTACCAATCGCAATGGCCGATTCTGCCATGTCCACACCCTGATGCCTTGGTTAATTAGATCCAATATTTATTCTATGTGGTTGGCGACAATTTTAGTGAACATCTGTAACATCATGACGAATGTCCCACATATTGGAGCAATGGTGCAGCTACATTCCTTCGCAAGAAAAGCGAGACATGTTAGGTTAAAAAAGATAGACCCATGACACTTCAGTTGAATAAATGCCCAATAGAATCTTCAGGTGCGTGGCACACTTACGCCAAAATGTCTCATACATGCTATGTTAGCAAAGACCAGCATCTTAAAAATGTAGCACACTGAGTCTCAGTTTGGGTTTTGATTATACTGTAGCACACTTCCAATAGCGGGATGTGGTGCAGTGAGTAGTGTGATGATGGGTTTCCTGGCGCGCTTTTGCTATCAAGTTGATATGAAAATTAATTAATTGACCAATTAATTATCCCCATTCCACCGCACCCTACCCACACTCCCACCCCTGGAAGATGTCACAGGTTCTTCCCAGCCATCTCGTTGGTGCCCACTCGCTCCCCCTCCTCTTACCTGCTCAGCCCCTCTCCATCTTCCTCCCTCACCTGCCCTATTGGCAGGAATTCCAAATTTTGGTGGGAATGCTTAATTTGTAAGGTAAAATCGTATTTTCAATGTGAAATTCAGTTTTCAATTCAGAGGACGTAATATTAGTGGAAATTGTTGATGGAGATTGTTTATAAAACGAAAATTTTTGATGGAAATTGTTTATAAATTGGAGATAGGTGATAGAAATTGAGAAAATTCGCCGGCCGGTGTGGCCGTGCGGTTAAAGGCGCTTCAGTCTGGAACCGCGTGACCGCTACGGTCGCAGGTTCGAATCCTGCCTCGGGCATGGATGTGTGTGATGTCCTTAGGTTAGTTAGGTTTAATTAGTTCTAAGTTCTAGGCGACTGATGACCTCAGAAGTTAAGTCGCATAGTGCTCAGAGCCATTTGAACCATTTGAGAAAATTCAGAGGATGGGGTTAGGGGAACTATACACTGCAGAGGACATAATTTACATTTTTTAGGACAAGCATACTCTTGTTTAACTTTTGATCACATCGTATACTGCCGTTAAGACGCTTCACAGTGCACTCGTAATCATGTATTTATCGCCCAGCACAGCACAGCACAGCACACGTTCGTGGCAGTCTGGTGAGGGGTGTCACTCGGGTGGTGTTCTGTGGTTGCTCCGGCATCATCCTCAGACAGCTCGTCCCCAACAGATGGTTTGTTAACGTTAATCTTTATAGCATTTCATTTGGCAATTGCTGACATCTTTCTTTCCTCGGAACTAAAGCATCCTGGTAAGAGAACCAGACACAGGCCCATCTAACGACTTAACAGCCATATCTGCTGAAAACTTCTCAAACACAATGCAAGAATTTCTTGAATTAACCAAAGTGTATCTTGAAAGACACAGTGATTACGTTGAAAATTTTGCACATCAGCATGTATGTATTGATTCACACTTCCCGTAGACTTGATTAGCAGTTTATTTGTAATCAGGTAATAGCGTTGTGATGTTTTCAAGCGTGTACCACTATTTCCTTTCTAGTCGACACTTGTTCTTATCCTGTGCGTCCACTGTTTCTACTCTGCGCTCGATGCGGCAGTCACAGAAAGTTTCAATTCTTTGCAGGAGTGTCTTCTCGATCCCGAAGTCGATCCAGGCGACGGTGACTCTGCTGGAGAACCTGCACGTCATCCTGGAGAAGACGCCGCGGGACGACATCCGCAGCGAGGTGCTGCCCATGCTCTACAACGCCTTCGAGAGCACCACCATACAAGTGCAGGTGGGTCGCTACGTCCCCACTTCCCTTAAGTCGTTTCAAACTGTTTTAGTTCAAATTAGCAAGAGCGGTTTTCCAGGAAATGTCAGGATGATGGTCGCGGCACAACAGTTTTTTCCACGACGTAAGTATACACGATATTTAAATAGCACGCAACACGAGGGATGCCTAAGTCAATTGCAGTATCATGCATTATGCATACAAAAACTGCTGTATATTTTTCTTTAATAGCGAATAACACGAAATTTTACTTATAGAAATATATTCTAGTCACCATTTTTTCCCCAAGTCTCAGCAGCCTCATCGTCCACCTTCTTTCACAGATCAAACTAAATTTCATAAGAATGCTACAGGGTGGGGCATGTAAACAAGCCCCGGAGAACAGAGTTCCAGGGTACAAACAGACACAGCAGAGGAAAGGAAATACACTAGCCTGACTAGAGCACATGTTGAAAGTGATCACCATTCATCTCTTGGCTCTTTTGGGGCCTGGTCAACAAGTTGCTGAACGCGGATAGAAACTGGACTGTTGGAATTGCTGCAGTCTCATCCGAATGTTCTGCTTCAGTACGTGAAGACTGTCAGAGTTGTTGCGATACACCTGGGACTTGAGGGCTCCCAGCACAAAGTAATCGCACACTGACAGATCACGTGACCTGGGTGGCCATCTAGGGTCGCGACCAGACTGCCTTCTGCTAATAATTCTGTCAGTTGTGAAGATTGTGTAAATATCCCTCAATGTTGGGCCGGCCATATGGGCAGTTGGTCCATGCCATTGGAAGTAGCTGTAGGTCTTTTCCTTCTACATCAATGCAACTACAAATGGTTTCAAAATGTATTCACTCGTCTGGCCCATTTTCATTTGCCGCACCCTTTATATACACTACTGGCATTAAAATTGTTACACCACGAAGATGACGTGCTACAGACGCGAAATTTAACCGAAAGGAAGAAGATGCTGTGATATGCAAATGATTAGCTTTTCAGAGCATTCACACAAGGTTGGCGCCGGTGGCGACACCTACAACGTGCTCACATGATGAAAGTTTCAACTGATTTCTCATACACAAACAGCAGTTGACCGGCGTTGCCTGCTGAAACGTTGTTGTGATGCCTCGTGTAAGGAGGAGAAATGCGTGCCATCACGTTTCCGACTTTGATAAAGGTCAGATTGTAGCCTATCGCGATTGCGGTTTATCGTGTCGCGACATTGCTGCTCGCGTTGGTCGAGATCCAATGACTGTTACCGGAATATGGAATCGGTGGGCTCAGGAGGGTAATACGGAACGCCGTGCTGGGTCCCAACGGCCTCGTATCACTAGCAGTCGAGATGACAGGAATCTTATCCGCATGGCTGTAACTGATCGCGCAGCCACGTCCCGATCCCTGAGTCAACAGACGGGGACGTTTGCAAGACAACAACCTTCCGCACGAACAGTTCGACGACGTCTGCAGTAGCATGAACTATCAGCTCGGAGACCATGGTTGCGGTTACCCTTGACGCTGCATCACAGACAGGAGCGCCTGCGAAGGTATACTCAACGACGAACCTGCGTGCAATATTGGCAAAACGTCATTTTTCGGATGAATTCAGGTTCTGTTTACGGCATCATGATGGTCGCATCCGTGTTTGGCGACATCGTGGTGAACGCACATTGGAAGCGTGTATTCGTCATCGCCATACTGGCGTATCACCCGGCGTGATGGTATGGGTTGCAATTGGTTACAAGTCTCGGTCACCTCTTGTTCGCATTGACGGCACTTTGTACAGTGGACGTTACATTTCAGATGTGTTACGACCCGTGCCTCTACACTTCATTCGATCCCTGCGAAATCCTACATTTCAGCAGGATAATGAACCATCGCATGTTGCAGGCCCTGTACGGGCCTTTCTGGATACAGAAAATGTTCGACTGCTGTCCTGGCCAGCACATTCTCCATATCTCTCACCAACTGAAAACGTCTGGTCAATGGTGGCCGAGCAACTGGCTCGTCACAATACGCCAGTCAACACTCTTGATGAACTGTGGTATCGTGTTGAAGCGGCATTTCTTACAGAAACTAGCAGTACGGTAATAAACAGCCTTTTAAACACGTCGCCAACGGCAATAAAGACATTTATAGCAATACAACAGTTTAAAAATTTTTTTTTTTTTAAAACACAGAAGCTAACAGTACGGTAACAACAGCCTTTCAAAACACGCCGCTAACGGCAATCAAGTAATTTATAGCAATACAACAGTTTTAAAAAATTTAAAGAACATTAGTAAACTGGCTACTAAAGTAAATACAGAACTTTGTTAATAAAGTACCGTGAGGTAGTGAAGCTATCAACACCGCCATTAAAAAAAAATCAAAGGCCTTAGCAAACACACGATTAATGGCAATAAAGGAATGGAGGAATTTAAAAATGTTTTTAAACAAAAGTGTCCTGGAATATGATTAGAACATAACAGATACGACGGACCCGTGTAAGGCGGCCACAAATCACCCACTCAGGGATGCTCAGGCTAGGCAGAATACTGACCAATTTAAATACGCCCGTAAACACAATTGCCACTCTCAGGCTGGTCATTGCACCGACTTTTAGCCAGCTAAAACTTGTAATAAGATGGCTTAATTTGCTGACAGAATTAGAGCTACCCTCGTGCAAGGAAACATTACACCACACAATCCTGAATGAGCGACCGCATGATCAACCAACAAGAAACATGAATTTACTCATAACACACGACAGAATAGCGAAACAATTAAACTGCCAAAACTACACCTCCCCTCGGGCAGTAACGAGAGGAGGAGGAAAGATCACTGTCTTCAATTACACCGGTGCCGGGGACAGGAAACCTGATCGCCGGAGGCCACAAGGCAGAAGAGACACTGGTTACGCAAACTTATTACTTAACGATTAAACGTTCCACTATCTTAACTTGCAATTATGCTCGAACAGGCTGTACACGATGTGTGGATCCACACATCCGACCGCGCACGCATCGCCAGCGTACCCAAAACGCCACGGTCACGCGACAACACGCTCTGTCACCGGAGTTCGCGTCTTCTCTGCAACGTTGATGGGTAATGACCGCTCCTTCCTGTTAGATGTCTACTTTTAAACTCCAGCGTTGAAACGGAGGATTTAAAGAAGGTTGTTAACGTCCCACCAAGGTGAAATGAACAGCAACTACTCGTGGGGCGATTCTGTATACAACCAACCCGTGGGGAGCTCTTCCGTCAACTCGACCCGCTCGTTACACACAACCGACATATATCACGTGGCGACTCTGTACAACCGACCACGCCTGGTCCTCGCTGGCGAGCCACTGCCCTACCGTGTCCACCAGACTCTGAGTGCACCCCCTTACTTCCACGCCACCACACGAGGTTACCACCGGTCAAAGATCTTACTTCCTCCATAGCAGTTTCCCGGAAGCAAGAACGCAGATGTCGATAGCAGAGGGAACAGACAACCAAGCAGCCACTTAATGACAGACAACATATCAAACAAACATGTCAGGGGTAGAAAAGGAAAACCAATGCAATTTAAACACAAGGTGTAGCACGAGTCGATACATGGCTCAACCTCCCCCTCTTAAGCTGGAAGCAAAGCTTCCCAAACCCTACAAGAGAAATGTTCACCTCAACTTAACCTGACTCAGATGAACTCGATACTGTTTTCCCGCTTGATTGTCCCGAACTAAGAGATTCACTGGACCCAATCGTCTCTCAATGGTACACGGCCAAATAAAACGAGGAGCCAATTTTCCCAGCCTGTAGACTGGTGCGCCTCCCCCCGGGTAATTACGAATATAAACTTGATCTCCAGGCTTGCCCTGAAACTGACGCCGACCCCGGTTATAACGAACGGCTTGTCTGTTATGAGCAGCGAGAATATTATACCTGGCCTTACCCCAGTTTTCTTTAATAAGCTGGGGAGTAATAACTGCCGGAATTAGGTCTTGAATCTTCCACAAATTAGTAAGGGGAGAATTAACAGGAAAAGTAAACATCAGAGAATCAGGGGTTGCCTTGATGGATTTATGACACGCGCTGTTAAAGGCTAAACTAATCCACCGGAGATTTGAATCCCACATCCTAGGAGAATCCTGATGGTAAATGATAAGAGCGGATTTCAAATTGCGGTTCACCCTTTCCGCAAATGATCCCTGAGGATAATAGTGAGTTGTGGTAATATGCGTTATCCCGTTCTTGAAGGTAAACGTTCTAAGCTGAGCCGAACGAAAAGCGTGAGTGTTATCGCTAACCAGTTGTTTAGGCGGTCCGAATACACTGAAGGTGTTGAGTAAATGAGCAATGGTAGTGACAGCATTTACATTTCGACTCGGTATAAGCTAAGTAAACCTAGAAAAGGCATGGATCACCACCAGAATATATTGATTACCCTGCTTAGTCTGAGGTAACAGACCCACATAATCTACTTACAATTTGTCCATAGAGTAAGCCTCACACTCCGAACTGAGCAACCCTTGCCCCAATGCACTACTAGGCTTAGCAATACAGCATTCCCGACACTGTGCTACCATCTGTCTTATATCTCGCTTCATACGAGGCCAAGTGAGAAATTCCTTCACTTTCTGTAATGTCTTATAGGTGCCTAAATGTCCCCGAGAACAGATTGATGAAAATACTGAAACACTGGTCGTGCTAAGGTTGCTGGTAAACAAATTCAAAATTTGCGACCGTCTCCCCCTTTTTTACACAAAACCCCTTTGTTCACAACATAGGGGCCTACCTCCTCGCCCGCTTTCGGCCTTCTCCTAATGTCACCGAGGTTAGGGTCCTGTTCCTGTTGCGTACGTAGATCGACGAAAAGCTGGGGAATCTCTCCCAACACCATACAACTAAAATCCTCTTCCCCGCTCTCCTGATTGTGATCAACGCTGGGTGAACTATCAAACACCCGACTTAGCACATCGGTCACGACATTGTCAGTTCCCCTGATATGTTTAACAGTAAATTGAAAGGCGGAAATTCGCAAAACCCACCTCACGATTCTCCCTGCTTTACGTGGGCGAGCCAAAACCCAACTCAGGGCCCGATTATCAGTTTCAAGATCAAAGGGTTGATGCTCCAAATAGAATCGATACTTTTCTAAAGCAAAGAGGACCGCCAACACCTCGCGCTCATACACTGAATACTTGAGTTTAGCATTCGTTAACCGGCGCGACGCATATGCTAGCGGCTGCCTCTTCCCATCCCCTTCTTGGAGAAGAACCGCAGAAACCCCGAGTTAGAAGCGTCAGTTTGCACAATAAACCTCTTACTAAAATCAGGAACGCCCAATACCGGAGGATTGGCAATCGCTTCTTTGATCTGGTCGAAGGCCGCCTGCTGTGCGGTTCCCCATTCAAACTTAACTCCCTTCCGACGAAGTTCATTAAGGAGTGCCGCCAGTTGAGTGAAGCGGGGGACAAAGCGCCTAAAATAATTAGCAATGCCAATAAATTTGGCAATTCGTCTTTTATCTCTAGGGGGCAGTAGTGTTCATAAGGCCTTTGTACGGTCCTGGCCAATACGTGTACTTCGGCCCGATACCAGGTGTCCCAAAAACGAGACCTGTGGACGAGCGAAGGTGACCTTTTCAGGTCTGACTGTCAAACCGGCATACGCAGCCTAATGAATACCTGCCGGATATGCTCAAGATGTTCTTCAAATGACTTACTATAGATGACCAAGTTGTCTAAGTAGTTATACACACAAACCAACTTCAAATCACCTAAGACATTGTCCAACAATCGCGTCAATACAGCTGCCCCGGTAGCGAGACCAAAGGGAACCCTATTAAATTCGAACAGATTCCAATCTGTGCAAAAGGCGGTAACATGCTTACAGTCCTCCGTTAGAAGAATTTGCTAGCTCGCCTGATTATCATCAAGGACCGTGAACCAATTTGCGCCCGCAAACCAAGTGAACGAATTATGAAGGTCGGAAAGAGGAACCGACTCCAACACCACCTTGTTATTCAGGCGACGATAATCAACAACAACTCTGAAGTCCCGCCCTTGCTCCTTGGGCACGAGGAACACGGGAGACGCGTAGGACGAAGTCGAGGGTCTAATGACTCCCTCTTCGAGCATTTTAGATATTTTAGACCTCAAAACCTTGACCTTAGGTGGTGACAAACGATAAGGAGACTGACTAACAGGAATCGGATCACTAGGGCGAATCTTACACTGAAGAACCTTGGTAACTCCTAGTCGATCACAGAGAAGCTGGGGAAAATCAGCTAACAACCTATCAATACGAGAAGCCTGCTCCACCGAGAGATGCTCCAGATCAAACTTGCCTGCTTCGACCGCCAAGGCCTTAGGACCTGCACATTGCACCTGCTGCTTACATTCACAAAAACCAAACTTCAGTTCAGGCTTAAACTTAAAGAAAAAGGTATGCCCCTCACAATCCAAAACCAAACGAGTTTTATTAATAAAGTCACACCCAAGAATCAAGTTAGCCGACAATCCTTTCACCAAGGCAAAACATATGGGCCAAGAAAATTCTCCCACGGACAAACCCCCATGAACCCATCCTTGCAGAGGTAACAGCTGCCCATCATCCAAACGACATCTCTGAACCATGGATGGAATCGATTTAAAGTGAGTAATATGTGCAAACTCCAAGTACCAATCTAAATTCAACAAGGAAATAGAACTTCTGGAATCCCACGTCCCACAGACAGGTTCACCTCGCACACTACAGCAAATATATGGCAACGAGGAGATCGGGGCAGCAATCCCTCGGGCACACCTGGTTCGATAACTCTGAGTTCCTCTTTTACCAAGAATCTGGCGTCATCTGTTAGCTCTCGGTGTTCGAGGAGCACTACATTCCCTAACCAAAGGCCCTACGCTTCCACATCTGAAACATTGTCGATCCTCCTGCTTATTCATATCGCTGGAAAATCCCCGTCTCTCCTTAACCTGTAGATCAGTTTGAGAAAACTGCTTCCTTCCCTCATCGGGCAGCCGGTTCTCAAGAGACAATGCTGAGATACTACCCACTGCCTCATCCAACTCCTGCCAATTGACAGGACGCTGCCTCAAGACGAAATCAGATTTATCCACGACTCGCATGCCTCTTAAAACTATCGAAACGAGCTCTTCCTCCGGAAGCCCTACTAACAACGCCGCTGACACTAACCTAACTCTATCAACATACTGTCACAACCCCTCGTCCTTCCGTTGCATACGCGGCATATAATTACACTCCAGCTGTTGCCGGAGTCCTCTGGTTAATTTTTTACCACTAACCCACTGCCGTAACTGAGTTAAAGACAAACATTCTTCCATTGCTTGCGAGATGAATTGCCTTAACTCATCTCCCGCTAACAGATACAAGAGCCCCAAGATCAGCTGATGAGAAACTCTAAATGCTTGTGTATGCTGTTCGAGCCGAACCAACAACCACAAGAAATCTTCTACTTGTTCAAGATGATCTATACGTAACTCTCTGATATCCTTAAACAAATGCATTATCGGATTAAGTAACTTGGAATACGCCGCCTGTCCGGCACTCACAGAGTCACATCCACCCTCACGACTCATCCCATCGCGGAACTCTAATTCCTCTCTACCCTCAGGGAGTCCCTTTTTTAGTTCCAAACAAGCAAAATCAAGTTTCAATGCACTTGTTCTCTCCTGCAGCCCCATCCACAACTGCTTATCTGAGCCATTTAATTTAACTGACCCTAAGTCACGTACCCGATTACCGAGGTGAGCTAACTGCGCCCGCACCCCATCTAATTGCCTACCACTAGGCTGCGCATCCTCTAAGAAGGATATAGTATCTCTGAGACGATCAACCGCCTCACCCAAGCATTTTGCTGCCGCCTTACACTCACCAATCACTTCCGGCGTGATGACCACCGGAGACGAAAGTGCAGACCGTAAATGCGCTGCCAGTTCCGACACACTTCCTTCCGTGGGCTGTTGGCAGATGGCCAATTCATACAACAAATGTTCCCTCTTCAACAAGTTTATTCCAGGGCACTTTCGCGGTTCCATAATTACTAGGACGCTGAAACAGAACAAACCAATCAGCTTTTGGACCACACAAAGATATCAGGAGGACTTAAAGAAGCTTGTTAACGTCCCACCATGTTGAAATGAACAGCAACTACTCGTGGGGCGATTCTGTATACAACCAACCCGCGGGGAGCTCTTCCGCCAACTCGAATCGCTCGTTACACACAACCGACATATATCACGTGGCGACTCGGTACAACCGACCACGCCTGGTCCGCGATGGCGAGCCACTGCCCTACCGTGTCCACCAGACTCTCTGAGCGCACCCCTTTACTTCCGCGCCACCACACGAAGTTACCACCGGCCAAAGATCTCACTTCCTCCATAGCAGTTTCCCGGAAGCAAGAACGCAGATATCGATAGCAAAGGGAAAAGACAACCAGGCAGCCACTTAATGACAGACAACATATCAAACACACATGTCAGGGGAAGAAAAGGAAAACCAATGCAACTTAAACACAAGGTGTAGCACGAGTCGATACACGGCTCAGGTGGTTAATCGGGATCAATGCACCAAATGGTTCAAATGGCTCTGAGCACTATGGGACTTAACTTCTGTGGTCATCAGTCCCCTAGAACTTAGAACTACTGAAACCTAACTAACCTAAGGAGATCACACACATCCAGATCAATGCACCCAAATTACGTGAAAATGTAATAATATGTCTAGTATAATATATTTGTCCAATGAATACCCATTTATCATCTGTATTTCTTCTTGCTGTAGCAATTTTAATAGCCAGTATATATATATATATATATATATATATATATATATATATATATATATATATATATATATATTCATCAGTTTTTTACCGCGAATTCCTCTCTTGTGCCAACCTCTTCGTATCAGAGTAGCACTTGCTACCTATCTCAATTATTTGGTGGATGTATTTCAATCTCCGTCTTCCTGTAAAGTTTCTACCCTCTACAGCTCCTGTGCAAGTTATTCCTGATGCCTTAGCTGACGTCATATCATCCTGTCCCTTCTTCTTGTCAGTGTTTTCCATATATTCCTTTCCTCTCCAATTCTGCAAAGAATCTCCCTGTTCCTCACCTTATGAGTCCACCTAATTTTCAACATTCGTCTGTAGTGCCACGTCCCAAATGCTTCGATTCTCTTCTGTTCCGGTTTTCCCAGACTCCATGTTTCACTACCATACGTTACTCCAGACGTATATTCTCAGAAATTTTTCCTTCAAATTAAGTTCTATGTTTGACACCAGGAGAATTCTCTTGGCCAGGAAGGCCATTTTTGCCAGTGTTAGTCTGCTTTGGATGTCGTCGTTGCTCCATTCGCCATGGGTCATTTTGCTGCCTAGGTAGCATAATTCCTTAACTTTTTCTACTTCGAGGCCATCAGTCCTGATGCTAAGGTTTTCAGTGTTCTCATTTCCGCTACTTCTCATTACTTTCGTCTTCCGTCGATTTACTCTCAATCCATATCCTGTTTTCATTCGACTGTTCGTTTCATTCAACAGTTCCTGTAATTCTTCTTCACTTTGACTGAGGACAGCAATGCCATCAGCGAATCTTGTCATTGATACCTTTCACATTTAATATTAATTCCACTGTTGAACCTTTCTTTTCTTTCCATCGTTGCTTCTTCGATGTATAGATTGAACAGTAGGGGCGAAAGACCAGAACCCTGGCTTACACCTTTCTTAATCCGAGCACATCGTTCTTGGTCTTCCACCACTATTATTCTCTCTTGTCTCTTGTAGTATATTACCTGTCTCTCCCTATGACTTACCCCTATTTTTCTCAGAATTTCGAACATCTTGCACGATTTTACATTGTTGAACCGTTTATCAGGTCGAAAATCCTATGAACGTGTCTCGATTTTTCTGTAGTTATTAGGCATCGTTAACTGCTGCAGTCTGACGTACCAAATTTATCCTGACAATTGGTGCCTTCTTTGCGTCAAGTTGTGCCATAAATTCCTTTTTCTCCAATTAGTTTTAGTATCTTCCCCTCTAATCGTCAACGTTCTTTTATAGCACGACATTTGAAAAAGCTTCTATTCTCTTCTTGTCTGAACTACGTATCGTTCAAATTTCATTTTCGTACAAGGCTACACTCTATACGAATAACTTTAGAAATACATACAGTCAATTAAATTTTTATTAGATGTTAACAAACTCTCTTTTTCAGAAATTATTTTTTTGCTATAGCTAGCATGAATTTTACATCACCTCTACTTCGGCCATCATCAGTTATTTTGCTGCTCAAATTGCAAAAGTTATCTACCAATTTTAATTTCTCACTACCTAATCAAAGTCCTTCAGCATCACCTGATGTAATTCGACTACATTCTTCCATTAACCTTGTTGTGCTTTTGTTGATGTTCATCTTGTATGCCCCTTTCAAGACACTGCCCATTCCGTTCAACTTCTCTTCGGAGTCTCTGACAAAAATACAGTCTCATGGACTAAGCTCAAAGTTTTTGTTTCGTCTCCATGAATTATAATCCCGTCTCCAAATTTTTCTTTAGTTTTCTTTAGTTCTTCTCAATCTGCAAATTGTATAAACTGGGGACAGGCTTCAAGCTACCTCACTCCCTTCTGAAAAAGTGCTTTCCTTTCATGCCTGTCGATTCTTATAACTGCCATCTAGTTTCTGTACAAGTTACAAATAACCTTTCGCTCCCTGTATTTTAGCCCCACTACCTTCAGAACCTGAAAGAATGTATCCTATTCAAAATAATCGAAAACTTTCTGTAAGTCAATGAAAGCTATAAACGTAGGTTTCCCTATTCTTAACCTGTGTTCTAAGAGAAACTGTAGGGTCAATATTGACAATTGTGCTCCTACATTTCTCCAGAGTCCAAACAGATCTTCCGCGAGGTCGACTTCTACCAGTTTTTCATGTGTATACGACCATTGTCCAGTGGAAAAATTACACCCCGGTACTGTCACATAAGAGGTTGCTTAAGAGGTTGCATATGTCCGTGATGTGACGTTGTGCCCTCAGAGTTCCTCCAGTAACTACTAGGTGTATCTGAAGTCATACACGATGATTCCCCACACCATGACGACAGGGAAAAGGCAGCAGTGCTTCTCCAAAGTACTGGAAGAATGAGACCTCTCCATAGGTCTCCGCCATACTCGCCGACGGCGGTCATCCGGGGCAATGCAGAACCAGCACTCATAGCTGAACACGCAGTGCGCCGCCACTCGCCAGCAGTCCATGCTTCCCGGTGACTGCACCGCTGCAGACTCAGCCGTCTGTGTTGTGGTGTTAATGGCAGCCTACGCACAGGACGGTAACGCCCTAGTCCCGCTCCTTCTAGTCTCCGACCAGTGACGCGGGCTGACATTGAATGTTGCCGGGAGTCGATTAGTTGTTCTCGGATGGCAGACGCAAATCTGAGGAGGCTACGATGTGTTTCGTGCATAATTCGGCGATCCTGCACTGTCGAGGTCAGACGGCTTTAGAAAGCATCGCTCCTGCGAAACGCAACTCGCCCTTTTTTCGCATGATATCTTGCGAACCATGGATGAAGGGTATCAGATGGATGCCATATTCCTTGACTTCCGTAAAGCGTTTGACTCGGTGCCCCACTGCAGACTCCTAACTGAGGTACGAGCATATGGGATTGGTTCCCAAGTATGTGAGTGGCTCGAAGACTTCTTAAGTAATAGAACCCAGTACGTTGTCCTCGATGGTGAGTGTTTATCGGAGGTGAGGGAAGTGTGGTAGATCCGCTGTTGTTTTCTATCTGCTAAAATGACCTTTTGGATAGGGTGGATGGCAATATGCGGCTGTTTGCTGATGATGCTGTGGTGTACGGGAAGGTGTCGTCGTTGAGTGACTGTAGGAGGATACAAGATGACTTGGACAGGATTTGTGACTGGTGTAATGAATGGCAGCTAACTCCAAATATAGATAAATGTAAATAAATGCAGATGAATAGGAAAAAGAAACCCGTAATGCTTGAATATTCCATTAGTAGTGAAGCACTTGACACAGTCACGTCGATTAAATATTTGGGCGTAACATTGCAGAGCGATATGAATTGGGACAAGCATGTAACGGCAGTTGTGGGGAAGGGGGATGGTCGTCTTCGGTTCATTGGTAGAATTTTGGGAACATGTGGTTCATCTGTGAGGGAGACCGCTTATAGAACGCTGGTGCGACCTATTCTTGAGTGCTTCTCGATCGTTTGGGATCCCTATCAGGTCGGATTGAAGGAGGACATAGAAGCAATTCAGAGGCGGGCTGCTAGATTTGTTACTGGTAGGTTTGTTCATCACGCGAGTGTTACGGAAATGCTTCAGGAACTCGGGTGGGAGCCTCTAGAGGAAAGGAGGCGTTCTTTTCGTGAATCACTACTGAGTAAATTTAGAGAACCAGCATTTGAGGCTGACTGCAGTACGATTTTACTGCCGCCAACTTACATTTCGCAGAAAGACCGCAAAGATAAGATTCAAATGGTTCAAATGGCTCTGAGCACTATGGGATTCAACATCTGAGGTCATCAGTCCCCTAGAACTTAGAACTACTTAAACCTAACTAACCTAAGGACATCACACACATCCAAGCCCCAGGCAGGATTCGAACCTGCGACCGTAGCGGTTACGCGGTTCCAGACTGAAGCGCCTAGAACTGCACAGCCACACCGGCCGGCACAAAGATAAGAGAGACTAGGGCTCGTACAGAGGCATATAGGCAGTCATTTTTCCCTCGTTCTGGTTGGAAGTGGAACAGGGAGAGAAGATGCTAGTTGTGGTACGAGGTACCCTCCGGCACGCACCGTATGGTGGATTGCGGAGTATGTATGTAGATGTAGATGTGGTCGAACAGAATGGTAAGACTGATGACGTCGCCTGCGCTCGTGTTGCTATGCAGTCCTTCATCCGGCCCCTGTCACACGCGAATCCCCAAAAATCTGGGTATTGCACAGTTGGATAAGCTAGCCAAATGGAGACCCACAATGATGCTCTGCTTCCAGCCGCGGTCAGGTGGTGGTAACGCTGTCTCACATGGCATCTCAGTGCGCTTCACAGTGATCACGCGACATCTGACTGTTTATGCCCCTCATGTACCCTAGCAGGCCTGGTACCAGCACTAAACACTAACAGTGTTAATGCACGCTCTTACCTGTTCTGGCTGTCACAGAGTATTCCAAGTCATTATTTACGTACGCACGGATGGTGAAATGCAACGTAAAAAAAAAGGAGTAACATTGCCGTGGGCGGAGCTTGTATAGTAGGCATTTCTGCCGCTAGGCGTGTACAGCGCAACTCATTGCCAGTTCAGTGCCGCCTGTGTTGTCGACCTGGGCTGTTCTGTTCATCTGCAGTGATTATTTTTGCTAGCGCTGTTTTTTTCTTGTTTCGTTTTTTATGATACTGTGAAATTTTGTTTTCTACTAGGTAAAAATACTCTGGAACTGTGTTAATGTTGAAAACCGTTTACCAAGATGACGCTATGGGAAGAACTCAATTGTACGAGTGGTTTGCTCTATTTAAAAATGGCGACATGTCGATTGATGACAAACCTCGTTCTGGACGTCCATCAGCTGCCCGAATCGACGCAAATATTGAAAACATTAGAGAGCTTGTGCTCACAGACCGTCGACAGGCAATTGACCATCTGTCAGAGATTAGTGGGTTATCTTGGAGCTCAGTTCAATCAAGAAAACACCCACTTTCTGGCAGACAGGAGACTGGTCCTTCCACCACAACAACCGCACCTGCTCAAACAGCCATCTCTATTACACAGCTTTCGGCTAAAAATGGCATGGTTCCGTTGCCTACGCACGTTACTCGTCTGACTTGGCTGTGTGCGACTTTATCTTATTTCCACGCATGTAAATGGGCCTGAAAGTGCATCGATTTTACACCATTGAAGAACTCAAGAAAAAAACTAGGGACAAGCCGTCAGTCATTTCTAAAGGCGACTACAAAAAATATTTCGAACAGTGAAAGCACCAGTGAGACAAATGTTTAGTTGTAATGGAGTGTATTTAGAAGGGTCTAAGGTTCTTTTGTAAAGAATTTGAAAATAAGTGACTTTTAAAAAATAATTCCGTTTTTTTCGGATACTCCCTCGTATACGTGTACGAAGTTAAGCCGTCGGCACACGGACCGTGCATCCAAACGTTGAGCGTTGTGCGTGCCGAGTTTCTGACGTCATAGCGTGGAATAGCACGTTCGGGAGTCTTTCCCAACGTGCAGAGAAATATTTAGCATGTCAAATATTCTGAGCGTGCGTCCGAGCGTTAACCAGTCAGGTGCGACAACGCCACCTACGTCACATGCACGCCATCTCCCTTCAGCACGGAGTTGTGAGGCGCCATATTGGCATTCATTTCAAGCTTAAACGTATATATGCCGTTTCTGGGCACCAGAGAAACTGAGTCTCATTCGAAAACACGCTGTTAACTGTGTGATTCGTTGCAGTAAAATTATGAGAAACATCATATTCATGGCAAAAGAATATTGTAACTTGCGTATAATGAGACTGTGCCATTTGAAGGCAACAATACACTGAGGATCCACCAAAAACGCATTGTTCTTGGTACAATTTGTTATAGTTAAATTTCAATTAGTAAAATAGCTACGATTAAATCGTTTAGCAAGTAGCAACACGTTACTATTTGCTACCCCATACGGGTTGTCGGTGCAGTGTAGTGAGTAGCGTGACTGATTCAAGTTGAACAAGGTGTTGGACGTTCGCGTCTCCCCCCCCCCCCCCCCCCCCATCACCACCACCAATTTTTTTTCCTAACATTCGCGTTTTTAATAGGTTCTGATGCTTTACTATTAGTTTAATGTAAGTATATACTATAATATTTGATGTTATTTAAATATAAGTTCGCTTTTTTTTTTCTTTTTTGAGCAGTGAGCTTGTTCGATTGGCTTAATCTACAGGACAGCTTGCGCTACTTGTATAAAGCTATTTTGCTGCTTTTTCTTTTACGTTTCGTAATTCACATGTTGCAAAGATTCTGCTGCCAGGTAGGAACAGTGACCAAGTAACGATGACCTTGAGGTTTTAATATAATGTGGGGATGATGAAATAATGTTTATCTTATGTGGAGAACTATTGCAAATTTGGATCGCGTTGTTTGTAATGGAACGTTTATAAGCCTGTGTGCTTATTGATTGGACATGGCACTTTCCTTTTCGTCTTAAAACATGTACATGGATATTGAAGTTTTTATTTCTGTCTATTACATATAGAACAACGTGACTAGCATGTGGACAGTGGAGGAAATGTGCGTTTTAATAGAGCTAACGTGGGAATTTTACGTGCGCCCATTTAGCAAACAGTGTGATATACGAACTAGAAACATCCCGCAACTGCCGCTGGAGTGCGTTGTATCACGTATACCACGTTGGGGCCCACATATCGGATTTCTGAGCGTTCAGCAGCACGTTGAACTCAGCACGCTCAACGTTGACGTTCGACAGCACGGTCCGTGTGCCGACGGCTTTACACTGACATCCGACCGTGCCTTCTCGCTGGTTCCCCCTTTCTTTTTTTTTTTTTTTTTTTCAGGCAAGGTGTGTGATAAAAACAAATTACGATACGGCCGCCGTGCTCCCTTAGGCAATATACCCAGTGTGTGTTCGTTTTCTTTACTGGCGTGTTGCATGACGTCAGCGGTGAGACGCTAGCTAGGCCAGAGCGCCTCCGTGTCGTGTCTGAGCTCAGTGGTTCTTCCAGCGGCGTTTTCGCCGTCTTTTGTTTCTGACGAGGCAAGTTACTCGCCCTGTCATCAACTTTAAACAAATGTTCTGCCGGCGACGTAGAGAGCCGGTGGGAGCCGTCCGCTGGAAGAAGCGACTGCAACAGAAGTAATAACAAGCTTTCTGCAGCAAGTTCCCGGCGGCTGACACGCAGGGGTAGGGGACCGGCGTCGGAGAGATGAACGAGTTCCGCGAGTCTGTAACGTCACACCGGATGTTTTGTGGGGCGAGGGGAGGGGGGAGGGGGGGGGGGGGGGGAAGGAGGGACAGGTCACGCCCGGCAGCACTTCCTGCCAGCCGGACAGGCCGCGCTGCAAACCCTGGGAAACAGGGCGCCAGATCCACTTCGGAACAGAGCGGCATCGGGTCTACTGTTTGCTTAAGGTTCGTGACATGATCAAATGACAGTTTGGTCATCAAAAAAGACACAATCCAACCTCTAACTTCCCCTACATTTTTTAAACTCTGCCGCTTCAGTCTGGAACCGCGCCACCGCGAGGGTAGCAGATTCGAATCCTGCCTCGGGCATGGATGTATGTCATGCCCTTAGGTTAGTTAGGTTGAAGTAGTTCTAAGTTATAGGGGACTGATGACATCAGCCGTTAAGTCTCATAGTGCTCAGAGACATTTGAATCATTTGTTACCTAGGCAGGAAAATAACCAATGACGGACGGAGCAAGGAGGACATCAAAAGCAGACTAGCACTGGCAAAAAGAGCATTCCTGGCCAAGAGAAGTCTACTAGTATCAAACATAGGCCTTAATTTGAGAAATAAATTTCTGAGAATGTATGTTTGCATCACAGCATTGTATGGTAGTGAAACATGGACTGTGGGAAAACCGGAACAGCAGAGAATCGAAGCATTTGAGACGTGCTCCTATAGACGAATGTTGAAATGAGGACTAATAAGGTGAGGAATGAGGATATTCTGGGCAGAAACGGAGAGGAAAGGAATATGTGGGAATCACTGACAAGGAGAAGAATGATTGTACATTTGTTAAGACATCAGGCAGTGACTTCTGTAGAACTAGAGGCAGCTGTAGAGAGCAAAAACTGTAGAGGAAGACAGAGATTGGAATACATCCAGCAAATAATTGGAGACGCAGGTTGCAAGTGCAACTCTGAGATGAAGATGTTGACACAGAAGAGGAATTCGCGGCGGGCTGCATCAAACCAGTCAGAAGACTGATGGATGGGGAAAAAAACAGTTGCAAAGTGCACGTCTCACTTCAGCAGGTCTTGCTCCTCTAGATGAGAACAGAATGGTAAAGACCTACACCGCTCTCCCCAAAAGGCACGTATTTAAACGCCTTTCCAGAACTCACTAGTGTTTGGGAATCGCCGAACATTCTAGACTGGTGAATATACAATTATTTCAAATTTTACAGTTATGTGTTTCATAAAAGATGCAAATCCAATTGACGCCATCTAACTACATCTCAAGGTACTTAAGAATTTTGCTATCTGACCAAGACTACAGTAAATGGAGGGCGTATTTTGAGCATCTATTAAATGTTCACCAGGAAGCAGGAAATGAGCAGGCATACGAAATACATCCAGCAGAACCCCAGATACCTGAGCCAACGTTAAAGGAAGTAAGAGTTGCAATTAACAAATTGAAAAACCATAAAGCACCAGGATCAGATTGCGTAACTGCAGAATTAGTTAAAAATGGGGGACAGAAATTGGTGGAAGTAGTTCACAAAGTGATAAATAAAGTATGGAACTCATGGATGATACCTGAAGAGTGGCAGGAGTCGATTCTGATCCCAATTTTTAAGAAGGGCGACAAAATGGACTGTAGTAATTATAGAGGGATATCACTATTACCAGTATGTTCCAAAATTTTCTCGATTATTCTGCTAAGCAGGCTTAAACCATATGCAGATGAAATTGTGGGCGATTACCAAGCTGGCTTTCGGAGGAACAGATCAACTACAGACCAAATATCCCCCCTGCGTCAAATTTTCGAAAAGAAATGGGAATACAATAAACCAGTTCATCATCTTTTCATAGATTTTACAAAAGCTTATGATTCAGTATTGCAATCAAAATTGTACAGAACTCTTTTGGAACTTGGAATACCACAGAAGTACGTTAGACTTATAGAAGCGAGTTTGAAAAACACAAAAGGTAGAGTACGCGTGGGGAAATTGGAGTCAGAAGAATTTGTAATAAAGAACGGACATAAGCAGGGAGATGACCTGTCTCCGCTACTTTTTAATTTAGTCCTAGAATATAGTGTACGAATGGCAGCAGATAATTCAGAGGGTGTGGAGTTAAATGGAAATATTAAGACATTAGGGTACCGTATGCAGATGATCTAAACATTATCGATAGGAAAGAATCTGTAACAGCAAATGCGAATGCGTTAATCAAGGCTAGTGAAGATGTAGGTCTAAGGATAAGTGAAGAAAAAAGAAAATACCTGATTACTACTAGAATGCCAACAGCAGTAGATCAGGAAATGTTAAGAGTTGGAGACATGCAGTTTGAAAAAGTGAACACATTTAAGTATCTAGGCGTGGACATCAGTTCGAGAAATGAGATTGAATCCGAACTGAAGAAGAGATTACGGGCGGAAAATGCGTGCTACTTCTCACTGAATAGATTACGTTCATCACGGATATTGTCTAGGAATTTAAAGATTAGAATATACAAAACTATTATTCTACCAGTTATGCTGTATGGGTGTGAGACTTGGTCTCTCACATTGCAAAATGAAAAGCCGTTTCCAGTATGTGAAAACAAAATTTTGAGGAAAATTTTCGGAGCAAAAAGGGATGACATTAGCGGAGAGTGGCGAAAACTGCATAACGAAGAGGTTCACGAACTCTATTCATGCCCTGACATAATCAGTATTATTAAATCACGTAGGTACCCGTGGTCTAGGGGTAGCGTCTTTGATTCATATTCAAAACGTTTTCGGTCCCGGGTTCGATCCCCGCCACTGCGTAAATTTTGATAAATAATCAGCATTGGCGGCCGAAGACTTACGGCATAAGAAGTCAGTCTCATTCTGCCAACGGCCTTGTCAAAGAGGGCGGAGGAGCGGATAGAAGTTCAGGGCACTCTCTTGTCCTGCGGGTGGGAAATTGCCCCTAAAGGCGGAAGAATCAGCAATGATCAACGACATGAGGATGCAGAAGGCAATGGAAACCACTGGATTAAAGACACGTAACGTGTATCCACAGGACATGTGGCCTGTAATTTAAGAAGTGTCATGATGATCTCTCCATTGGCAAAAGATTCCGGAATAGTCCCCCATTCGGATCTCCGGGAGGGGACTGCCAAGGGGGAGGTTACCATGAGAAAAAGATTGAATAATCAACGAAAGGATAACGTTCTACGAGACGGGGCCTGGAATCTCAGAAGCTTGAACGTGGTAGGGAAACCAGAAAATCTGAAAAGGGAAATGCAAAGGCTCAATCTAGGTATAGTAGTGGTCAGTGAAGTGAAGTGGAAGGAAGACAAGGATTTCTGGTCAGATGAGTTTAGGGTAATATCAACAGCAGCAGAAAATGGTATAACAGGTGTAGGATTCGTTATGAATAGGAAGGTAGGGCAGAGGGTGTGTTACTGTGAACAGTTCAGTGACCGGGTTGTTCTAATCAGAATCGACAGTAGACCAACACCGGCAACGATAGTTCAGGTATACATGCCGCGTCGCAAGCTGAAGATGAACAGATAGAGAAAGTGTATGAGGATATTGAAAGGGTAACGCAGTATGTAAAGGGGGACGAAAATCTAATAGTCATGGGCGACTGGAATGCAGCTGTAGGGGAAGGAGTAGAAGAAAAGGTTACAGGAGAATATGGGCTTGGGACAAGGAATGAAAGAGGAGGAAGACTAATTGAGTTCTGTAACAAGTTTCAGCTAGTAATAGCGAATGCCCTGTTCAAGAATCACAAGAGGAGGAGGTATACTTGGAAAAGGCCGGGAGATACGGGAAGATTTCAATTAGATTACATCCTGGTCAGACAGAGATTCCGAAATCAGATACTGGATTGTAAGGCGTGCCCAGGAGCAGATATAGACTCAGATCACAATATAGTAGTGATGAAGAGTAGGCTGAAGTTCAAGACATTAGTCAGGAAGAATCAATACGCAAAGAAGTGGGATACGGAAATACTAAGGAATGACGAGATACGTTTGAAGTTCTCTAACGCTGTAGATACAGCAATAAGGAATAGCGCAGTAGGCAGACATCTCTAAAAAGGGCCTACACAGAAGTTGGGAAGGAAAACATAGGTACAAAGAAGGTAGCTGCGAAGAAACCATGAATAACAGAAGAAATACTCCAGTTGATTGATGAAAGGAGGAAGTACAAACATGTTCCGGGAAAATCAGGAATACAGAAATACAAGTCGCTGAGAATGAAATAAATAGGAAGTGCAGGGAAGCTAAGACGAAATGGCTGCAGGAAAAATGTGAAGACATCGAAAACGATATGATTGTCGGAAGGACAGACTCAGCATACAGGAAAGTCAAAACAACCTTTGGTGACATTAAAAGCAACGGTGGTAACATTAAGAGTGCAACGGGAATTCCACTGCTAAATGCAGAGGAGAGAGCAGATAGGTGGAAAGAATACATTGAAAGCCTCTATGAGGGTGAAGATTTGTCTGATGTGATAGAAGAAGAAACAGGAGTCGATTTAGAAGAGATAGGGTATCCAGTATTAGAATCGGAATTTAAAAGAGCTTTGGAGGACTTACGGTCAAATAAGGCAGAAGGGATAGATAACATTCCATCAGAATTTCTAAAATCATTGGCAACAAAACGACTATTCACGTTGGTGTGTAGAATATATGAGTCTGGCGATATACCATCTGACTTTCGGAAAAACATCATCCACACAATTCCAAAGACGGCAAGAGCTGACAAGTGCGAGAGTTATCGCACAATCAGCTTAACAGCTCATGCATCGAAGCTGCTTACAAGAATAATATACAGAAGAATGGAAAAGAAAATTGAGAATGCTAGGTGACGATCAGTTTGGCTTTAGGAAAAGTAAAGGGACGAGAGAAGCAATTCTGACGTTACGGCTAATAATGGAAGCAAGGCTAAAGAAAAATCAAGACACTTTCATAGGATTTGTCGACCTGGAAAAAGCGTTCGACAACATAAAATGGTGCAAGCTGTTCGAGATTCTGAAAAAAGTAGGGGTAAGCTATTGGGAAAGACGGGTAGTATACAATATGTACAACGACCAAGAGGGAATAATAAGAGTGGACGATCAAGAACGAAGTGCTCGTATTAAGAAGAGTGTAAGACAAGGCTGTAGCCTTTCGCCCCTACTGTTCAATCTGTACATCGAGGAAGCAATGGTGGAAATAAAAGAAAGGTTCAGGAGTGGAATTAAAATACAAGGTGAAAGGACATCAATGATACGATTCGCTGATGACATTGCTATCCTGAGTGAAAGTGAAGAAGAATTAAATGATCTGCTCAACGGAATGAACAGTCTAATGAGTACACAGTATGGTTTGAGAATAAATCGGAGAAAGACGAAGGGAATGAGAAGTAGTAGAAATGAGAACAGCGAGAAACTTAACATCAGGATTGATGGTCACTAAGTCAATGAAGTTAAGGAATTCTGCTACCTAGGCAGTAAGATAACCAATGACGGACGGAGCAAGGAGGACATCAAAAGCAGGCTCGCTATGGAAAAAAGATATTTCTCGCCAAGAGAAGTCTACTAACATCAAATACCGGCCTTAATTCGAGGAAGAAATTTCTGAGGATGTACGTCTGGAGTACAGCATTGTATGGTAGTGAAACATGGACTGTAGGAAAACCGGAACAGAAGAGAATCGAAGCATTTGAGATGTGGTGCTATAGACGAATGTTGAAAATTAGGTGGACTGATAAGGTAAGGAATGAGGAGGTTCTACGCAGAATCGGAGAGGAAAGGAATATGTGGAAAATACTGATAAAGAGAAGGGACAGGATGATAGGACATCTGGTAAGACATGAGGGAATGACTTCCATGGTACTAGAGGGAGCAGTAGAGGGCAAAAACTGTAGAGGAAGACAGAGATTGGAATACGTCATGCAAATAATTGAGGACGTAGGTTGCAAGTGTGCTTCTCTGAGATGAAGAGGTTAGCACAGGAAAGGAATTCGTGGCGGGCCGCATCAAACCAGTCAGTAGACTGATGACCAAAAAAAAAAAGTTGCGATGGGCGGGTCACGTAGCTCGAATGGATGAGGGCAGGGCAGCGCGCAGGGTACTGGTAGGGCACTTAGAGGGAAAACGTCCTGTGGGGAGACCGAGGCGTAGATGGGAGGACAATGTGAACACTGATTTGAGGAGCCTCGGTATTGAAGGTGAATGGAAGGAAATAGCCCAAGACAGGGACACATGGCGAAAATACTTTGTTGCGGTAATGGACTCTCGAGTCCGGTATGACCAGTGAGTGTGAGTGAGTGAGTGACCAAGACTACAGCAGTTTCGTTGAGTCGGATAACTACATTGTGGTCTGGTCGGGATTTCTTTAGCACTGACAGCTGTGGAGGATATAGTGGGACGAGGGCGGGCGGAAGGCATAACAAGCACTGAGCGAACCCCACGAGGACCGCCTTGTATCCGCAGCAGCCTCTCGCCGTTAACAGGGGTGGGAGGGGGCGGCAAGACTAAAAATTGGCTGTTTTTCTTATAAATGAGCTGGTCTGGCTGGAGACGCCTCATGCCGTAAGCCACGAAACGCTACAACTGGCCAAACGAGAGTTTTAGCAAGGCCACGGGAAATCACTCCTAGACGTGTCTGAGAATTCTGTAACGAATAAGAACTGTGCATTCCGGATTCGAGGACGCCCGTTGTTGCCCTCCCCTTCCCCGTCCACCGTTCCTTGCAGACGCCTGTACCTTCACCGCCAGCACTGCGACACTTGTCGCGTGCTGGCAGCTCGCTGTCTTGCGACATCGTCAATTGCCCACTAACATTTTGCTTTAATTTCTTACAGTTGCGGGGTAAACAGTTTATCTTTTGTTTCTGTTGTGTGATACTGGACAATCTCAGAGGCAAGGTTGCCAAACATATTCAGTGGAAAATCTCCACATAGCTCTCTTGGCAAGGTAAGTCGAGAGAAATGGTTTGCGCGTTTCGTGCCTGCACCCGAATGATTGTTACTGATAACTCTCCAGACCATTCTGTCGAACGAGACGCCAAACATGGCACGGCAAGAGAAGAAACTGATTGGCTTCACCGTCGAAACGTGGAATTAAGTGATGAATTTAAAAAGTTGCGCTGTCTGCAGGCGAGGCAGCCAGCAACGAAGCTGTTACGAGAGTCACCTCTGAAGACAGGAAGGAAGCCGTCAATCAAACGCAGCGTATCGTGGAAAAAGCTTGGCGGCTTGAAGTTATTTTTAAGAAATCAGTCGTTATACGGAACGATCGCGTCATTAAATGACGGCAGTGACTGAGTCACCTGCTTCAAGCACCTGTGACAGCGGCGATAGGGGTCACAGTAGAGTTCTCCCTTTGCCATCACAAAAAAAAGTTGCAGATGGATTCAGCTGACTGTCTGGGGCGTGTAGTGCGAGTACCTGCACAGGAATATTACATTTGCATAAGTCTGGACGATTAATGAAAAGTATATAAGAAACTATCAGCCTCAATTGCGATAATGAAACCAACCTTTCCTTGGTTTCAGCCCAAGTAATTGAGCCTTCTTCAGAAGATATGCCTGGTTCAAACGGCTCTGAGCACTATGGGACTTAACTGCTGAGATCATCAGTCCCCTAGAACTTAGAACTACGTAAACTTAACTAACCACGGAGATATCACACACATCCATGCCCGAGGCAGGATTCGAACCTGCGACCGTAGCGGTCGCGCGGTTCCAGACTTTAGCGCCTAGAACCGCTCGGCCACACCGGCCGGCGGATATGCCTGAATCTATAATATGTCTAAAAGGGCATGGTCTAGAAATAAAACTAAAACAGCCTGAATAGGTGTAATCACATTTTAAAAATGCGGTACGTAAGTACTAAGTCAACACCAAGACTTTACTTAGGCTCTGGCGTGCGCCTAGTCTCCATGAACGCCGTGCGGTGGGCCTGGGGAGCTCACGTGGAACTGTTTCTTGTATATTAGATTATCACGATTGCTGACCGTGCTGCAATGTTCAAAATACAAAAATTAATTAAAAGACTGACATTAGCAACTGAATCCAAAGGATTTTCGTCTGTGGCACTCAGACTTAATCTCGCCTAGGATGTACCCCTCCTGTTCGCACTATAACTGTTTCAGTACTGTATTACTGTATTTTGTCCATTTTACTTTCTTCCAAATATGTAACGTAAGTTTCATCACTTCAGTTAGTAGGTACATTTTTATGATGATAGAAATACGTAGAAAATTTGATCAGAAAACGGAATAACAGATTAATTATGAACCTGGTGCTCTGTTTCTCTCAAGAAAACGAAACGGACGAGCGCCGAAGTTTGGAATCATAATCACATCATTCGTCATACGAGGTGTCTGAGAAAATTAATGAGACAGATTTTTTTATCTACCAAAGTTTTCATTTTTTTTTTTCAAACGATAATATTGTCCCCTTCAAAGTAGTTCCTTTCGGTAGCTATACACCGGCGGAGTCGTTGTTCCAGTCTTCAACTGGTAGGGCCTTTAACATGTAGGTCACATTCTTTTGAACGTTCTTCAGAGTCCCAAAATGACCTCCTCTTGATACATTTTTCAATACTGGGAAAAGAAAAAATCGAAAAGACTCAGATCAGGTTGATGTGTCGACAGAAGTGCCGACACAGTGTGATTTGAGGGGACCGCAATGCACGCTATAAACACACGAAGGATGGCGTGAGGTCTGAAACAGGATACGTAATGAATGCTATAAAGAAAAGTACGTAGCTTTTGGAATACTTAACTTTAATCCATCCTTGTTGTATACATCGTTCTTGATGAGACATGCTGTATACGATAAGTATCAATTGCTATGTAAGGCTAATGGCGCCTTGCTAGGTCGTAGCCATGGACTTAGCTGAAGGCTATTCTAACTATCTGCTCGGCAAAGGAGCGAGGCTTCGTCAGTGTAGTCGCTAGCTACGTCGTCCGTCTCTCGAGACCTGCCTTGTGGTGGCGCTCGGTCTGCGATCTCTAACAGTGGCGACACGCGGGTCCGACATGTACTAATGGACCGCGGCCGATTTAAAGCTACCACCTAGCAAGTGTGGTGTCTGGCGGTGACACCACACAGGTGAATAGGTGGCCTGTGGAACAATAGGAATGCCTTTTGAGGTCAAAAATTGCACGATGGAAGTGGCCCTATGACATGGGGGGATGTTGTCTTAGTGCAGCACCACTTTCGTGCAATATCTTGTCTCATTCGCTTCACCTTTTTCCTGAGCCTTTCAAGGAGGTTTTTGTAAAACACTTGGTTGACAGTTTGTCCTGGAGGAATAAATTCTTTACTCACGATACTCCTTATGTGAATAAAGCAAATCAGCATTATTTTTATCTTTGAAGTCCTCATTCCAGCTTCTTTCGGCCGAGGAAAAGTCAGTGCGCTATTCATCACTTTTCCTCTTTGTCTAAGGATCCTACTAAAAAAAAACAGTATTCTTCGCCTGTCATCACACGGCTGAACCATTCCTCGTCATTGGCCGTCCTCTGAAGAAGATAAACGCACACGTTTCATCGATTGTCCTGTTCATGTGCCATTTTGGCACAAACCTATCGCATGTACAAATCTTCGGTCAAAACTTGATGTACGGAAAAAGTACTGAAGTTTAACTGGTCACCCATCATCCTTATTGCTAAACGTTGGTCCGATTTGACGAAAGTACGCACACATTCGGCGTTCTCGCCTGTTTTTGAAGGTCTGTCTGGGCGACGTACATCGGCAGGTAGTTCTCAGCGTTTCAAAAAGCAAAAGGATAAGGAATGTTCCCCATAGGCCTGTTTGAACTTCTCAAAATTCACAATCTTGACTGCATAACGTTGCTCCAAATTCCGCTGTTCCACACAACAAAAACACAGCTTCATTGACGGCGCTCTCAAAGATCACTAGATGCCTGTACGGAGCTGCAACTCGGGCCGAACATCTGGAAGCGCCTGTCTACGCAAGTGGAACAACCCAGCGTTGCCGGATCACTCACAGTGTTGTCAGTCTCATTACTTTTCTCGCAAACCTCGTAGTTTAACTCAAATTATTTCGCGTCAGAGGACTTTGACAGAGTTCTGGTTTGGAGCAGATTAAAATATAAGTATTCTTCAGATTTCGTCCCCATATTGCATTCACCTAAATTTAATAAGAGAAGAGTTTCGTGCACATCAAAAATTTCTCTAACGTCGTCAGGAGTACATTCTCGTACACTTTCCGTTTGTCGTCTTAAAAGTTTATTACCACCGACAAAATTTAAATGAAAACATTGTGAAACTCCTCCGGAAGGCGCTGATACGAGTTCTATGTTTGTACATTGACTTTGAGCGAGCTGAATGAAATGTAAGATTGGGCGTGTGTAACGGATTTGATATGGTAAGTGTGGTCCGCGCCTCCACGTGTGTTAATCTTAAAGTATGTCTGGACAGATCATATAGTAATGCATACTCTGCACCTCGATGCCTACTGTATTCGTGATAACTGCGTTAGAACTTACAGAAAATAATCTCTGGATGTGAGTTGTCTACAACAGGGCGATTAGGGTATTTTTACAAATGCTGTGTATGCGCCTCCATAGCATGACGACACGTCCGGACAGATCCAGACAAGTTCTCCTATTTGTCTCTTTGCCTGGGGTCCGGACGCATTTTTGCGTTGTCCTCCTTTTTCGCGAAGTTCACCGTAATAAATTCATATTTGCTGTTATTTCCGTTCTGTGGCTCATTTCTTAAATTACTCATCTATAGATGGCAGCAGGATCGTCGATATTATCGATCACGTTTTACATAAAGCAATTCAGCATGGAGCTGATTGTCTTCCTGTTGATTCGTTGTGTGTCATCGTGAAAATTCATAATTATTTTTTTCTATTTACTCTGTTGGAATACAACAGCTACGCTCTTTCTGCGAATTTGTTGAGGTAAATTACAAACAAGTTCCGTCTCATATGAAAACTCTATGGTTGTCTCTCTTCCCAGAAAATATTGGAAATGTATCCAGCTCGGAAATCTTACTTTCTGCCTAAAAGCAAGCCACCACACGTTTTGCTTCGGTTTTTTGATAATAGTTTATGTGAAACCTACTTATGGCAATGCATTCATTGATGTCTGTTCAACTTAATGTTCTTCAAGCAGAAAAGGAGAGCAGTTACGTGCTTGAAGTGATTCATATTTTACATTCTGCATGTAAGGTGCCCGAGGACCGATTAAACGAAAAATTTGTTTGACTAAAGGTTAAATGTAAGTGGAAATTGCAGCGGAATAAGGATTTGACAAAAAAAAGTTAAAGTGTATATGAAGGAATCTGTGTCGTTGTGTAATTTTTGAAACTATTTCCCTTCATGTTTCACGACTTCTCCTGTTGGATGTCTCTTAAAGAAGATGTTAACTACAGTGATGTTAAAAAAGGCTTTTTGTATTTGGAAGATAAATGTAAAGTTTTCGAAATTTAAGATGTAAAACGTTATGATCAATTCTGTAATTTTGGGCAGCTTCTGAAACAGAATAGTAACTATCCTGAATTTAGTGAGCTATCTTGTAATAATAAATCGGCCAAGAACTTTTATGAAAGTAGGTCTATTGATTTTCAGGGAGAATTGTTAAAACTTGCGGAATACTTTTGCAGTATATCAGGGCACAATGGAAATGCAGAAGACGTATTTTCGCCCATTACAACACAGTGGACTGATGACAGGAACAGACTGAACCTTGAATGTGTTAACGGTGTAATATAATTTAAAAGAACTTCCCTGCGTATCTTTACACAGTTACCTGCTAAGCAAGCCAATACTTCTACAGAAAACTGTATCTTCAGAGAAGTACCAATAAAAGTTAAGGAATGTATGTTATGCCTGTTAATTGATTAATTTATTAAATTTCAGCGTGTGTTTCCGTGTGTCTTCTTTCTTCTGACCTTGTCCTCCTTTTTGAAGCTGTTTTTCCTCTCTTTTATGCGTCTACATCTGGTCACCGTGCGCTTGCCTTGCCTCTGCAGGGTGGGAGACGCCGCTTCACGGCTGAGTGCTCTCGCTGGCCAGGCAGCAGGTGGGGGAGGGCTGGGCAGGATCTGGGAAAGCGACGCCCGCCACGGGTTGTCATCGGACGCCAGCAGCGCAGCGGAGACAAAGAGCTGTCGAGAGGCGCCGATGGGCGCGGGGGCGTCAGGTGGGGGTGGGGGTGGCGGTGGGGGCCGCAACCCGAGCGGGCCGCGTGCGCAAACTTTGCCCGCCGGGTCAGCCTGCCCTGCCAAAGCACTCTCCTCTTGCCTGCTGCACTTCTAGTAAGCGTGACGCTTTCCTGCGACAAAACACGACTGGCCCGAAAATATCTCGTGCGCCTTAACATACACAGCGCAAGGCGTCAACGTGATTTAACAAGCTGGGGTCTCCGGGGGACCCCGTATTTAATTTCCTAATTTCTCAGCTAAGTATTATAGAAGGTTACTCAGACTAGGTTCTTTGGATGTTAAAAATACATTTAAAATAAATACGCGTTGTTGACGCATTGCTTAATCGTCAGACTAAACTGATTTATATACACTACTGGCATTAAAATTGCTACACCAAGAAGAAATGCAGATGATAAACGGGTATTCATTGGACAAATATATTATACTAGAACCGACATGTGATTACGTTTTCACGCAATTTGGGTCCATAGATCCTGAGAAATTAGTACCCAGAAAAACCACCTCTGGCCCTAATAACGGCCTTCATGCGCCTGGGCATTGAGTCAAACAGAGCTTGGATGGCGTGTACAGGTACAGCTGCCCATGCACCTTGAACAAGATACCACAGTTCATCAAGAGTAGTGACTGGCGTATTGTGATGAGCCACTTGCTCGGCCACCATTGGCAAGACGTTTTCAATTGGTGAGAGATCTGGCGAATGTGCTAGCCAGGGTAGCAGTCGACAGTTTCTGTATCCAGGAAGGCCCTTACAGGACCTGCAACATGCGGTCGTGCATTATCCTGTTGAAATGTAGGGTTTCGCAGGGATCGAATGAAGGGTAGAGCCACGGCTCGTAACACAACTGAAATGTAACGTCCAGTGTTCAAAGTGCCGTCAATGCGAACAAGAGGTGACCGAGACGAGTAACCAATGGCACCGATACCATCACGCCGGGTGATAGGTCAGTATGACGATGACGAATACTCGCTTCCAATGTGCGTTCACCGCGATGTCGCCAAACAATCTTGTGTGAATGCTCTGACAAGCTAATCATTTGCATATGACAGCATCTCCTTCATGTCGGTTAAATTTCGCGTCTGTAGCACGTCATCTTCGTGGTGTGGCAATTTTAATGTCCAGTAGTGTATGTTACCTATTTTGGTGGATTTTAATGTGTTACTTTTCACAACGTGAATGCCACAAATTTTCAGAAATGGTCCGCAAAAAAATCTCAGATCGCTACATTCTTCGATGCTGGATGAATGTAATCTTAGTGACCGGGAAGGTATCTTGATTGAACGTGATGGGCCGCATGGGGTAGCCGCGCTGTCTACGGCTCCTTGCCAAGGTTCGCCCGCCTCCCCCCGTCGGAGTTTCGAGTCTTCCCTCGAGAATGTGTGTGTGTGTTTTTGTCCTTAGCGTAAGTTAGTTTAAGTTGGATTACGTAGAGTGTAAGCCTAGGAACCGATGTCCTCAGCAGTTTGGTCCCATAGGAACGATAACATTGAAGTGGATTCAGAAGAAAGTCACATTGCCAGCAGAAATTGTTATGGGGATTCCGATGAAGAAGATGACACTGTTGTAAAGTGAGGACGAAAGTTAAAAAGTTCCATGTCCCCGGTTGTCTCGCTGTCGTCAATATAACATTGGAAGTGGATCTCCCGGGTCAATGCACGCAACTGACCTTGCACTCATAATGTCAGAATTTTTCAACACGTTCTTTGATGACCGAATTGCAGACATTGCACGCACCTTCACCAACGCTGAAGCGCTACGTGTTGTTCTGCATTACGATGCAAATACTGCTGCAAACTGAACGAGAATTTGGATAGATGAAGATTCAGTCAAACTGAGTTTCTAGGTGTGGTACTGATTGCTGGAGCTGTTCGCTCCTGAAAGGAATCAATTTCCGAAAGGTGGACAACAGAGGAAAATATGGGTCATGTACTTTTTGTTGCTGGCTTGGCAAAGAATCGATTTGCGTAGAGGGTGTTTCCGTAAAAGCGTACAAAAATTTGACAGGACATAGAGGATGCTCCACTGAACAATTTGAGGTACCTAACCTGGGGTCGGAGAAGTCAGCTCAAGGGGATAATAGGAGTAAAACCACGGTACTGTGTACCTTTTTATTTACATTAGTTAAGTGCAAATACCATTAATGACACAATGAAGGTACCATTTGTATTTATCTTACGAAGTGTGCTGAAACTGACGGCCATCAGTATCAATGCAAGTATGACATCGGCGAACAAGATTGTGACGCACCCTTACAAATATCCCTGGTGTGTTTCGAATCCCATCACAGGCAGCTACAATTCTGGCAACTAATTCCATCTCCGATAGGATAAGTTCAAATGGTTCAAATGGCTCTGAGCACTATGGGACTCAACTACTCAGGTCATCAGTCCCCTAGAACTTAGAACTACTTAAACCTAACTAACCTAAGGACATCACACACATCCATGCCCGAGGCAGGATTCGAACCTGCGACCGTAGCGGTCACGCGGTTCCAAACTGAAGCGCTTAGAACCGCACGGCCACACCGACCGGCGATAGGATAAGTGTGACTTTAGCTATCCCCATAGGATATAATCAAGGGGATTCAGGTCACGTGACCTCGAAGGCCATGGAATAGGACCTCCCCTTCCAATCCAGCGACCAGGAAGTACTGTACCGAAACCGCTCCATCGAATTGTACTGTACGTGTCTGCATAGCACTGAGTGATGAACGGGTCTGTCGTTGATTCATAGCACGTTCTGCCATGGGACAATGTAAAAACGAACAACAGGGCCAAATCATGGGCAAGTAAAGGAAACAAAACCTGCATCATGGCATCTTGGCTATAAGGCTCCTCCTCCTCGTTTCCTTGCAGCATATAAAGAACATGCATGTAAATAAATAGCACAGTACGTGTAAACTGGTACGAATGTTGCTTGTAAACACGCTGGAAAACAGTAGAACTACACAAAGGGGTAGACAAGCTTACTTTACTTCCCTATCTCCTTAAGCTGGCTTCTCCCACCACAGATTCCCTACCTTAAACTTTTCAGTCCTGTTACTTTTTTCACGCTCTTATGGAAACGCGTTGTACACTACTCGCCATTAAAATTGCTACACCACGAAGATGACGAGCTACAGACGCGAAATTTAACCGACAGGAAGAAGATGCTGTGATATGCAAATGATTAGCTTTTCAGGGCATTCACACAAGGTTGGCGCTGCGGCAACACTTACAACGTGCTGACGTGACGAGAGTTTCCAACCGATTTCTCATACACAAGCAGCAGTTGACCGGCGTTGCCTGGTGAAAAGTTGTTATGATGCCTCGTGTAAGGAGGAGAAATGCGTACCACCACGTTTCTAACATTGATAAAGGTCGGACTGTAGCCCATCGTGATTGCGGTTTATCGCACCGCAACTTTGGTGCTCGCGTTGGTCGAGATCCAATGACGGTTAGGAGAATATGGAATCGGTGGGTTCAGGAGGGTAATACGGAACACCTGTGCTGGATCCCAACTGCATCGTATCACTAGCAGTCGATATGACAGGCATTTTATCCGCATGGCTGTAACGGATCGTGCAGCCACGTCTCGATCCCTGAGTCAACAGATGGGGACGTTTGCAAGACAACAACCATCTGCACGAACACTTCGACGACGTTTACAGCAGCATGGACTGTCAGCTTGGAGACCACGGCTGCGGTTATCCTTGACGCTTCATCACAGACAGGAGCACCTGCGATGGTGTACTCAACGACGAACCTGGGTGCACGAATGGCAAAACGTCATTTTTTTCGGATGAATTTAGGTTCTGTTTACAGAATCATGATGGTCGCATCCATGTTTAGCGACATCGCGGTGAACTCACATTGGAAGCGTGTATTCGTCATCGCCGTACTGGCGTATGACCCGGCTTGATGGTATGGGGTGCCATTGGTTACACGTCTCGGTCACCAGTTGTTCGGACTGATTACACTTTGAACAGTGGACGTTACATTTCAGATGTGTTACGACCCGTGGCTCTACCCTTCATTCGATCCCTGCGAAACCCTATATTTCAGCAGGATAATGAACCATCGCATGTTGCAGGTCCTGAACGGGCCTTTCTGGATGCAGAAAATGTTCGACTGCTGCCCTGGCCAGCGCATTCTCCAGATCTCTCACCAATTGAAAACGTCTGGTCAATGGTGGCCGAGCAACTGGCTCGTCACTATACGCCAGTCACTACTCTTGATGAGTGCATGGGCAGCTGTACCTGTACACGCCATTCCGAGCTCTGTTTGACTCAATGCCCAGACGTATCAAGGCCATTATTACAGCCAGAGGTGGTTGCTCTGGGTACTGATGTCTCAGGATCTATGCACCCAAACTGCGTGAAAATGTAATCACACGTCAGTTCTAGTATAATACATTTGTCCAATGAATACCAGCTTATTATCTGCATTTCTTCTTGGTGCAGCAATTGTAATGGCGAATAGTGTAGTATGCAAAGCGAGGTCCTGCCAGGATGATGTAAGTCGGTTTGCCTGTCTTTGTGTGCATGCCGCAAAAAGCAGTACAACACCCTCAAGGGCTGTGCAATGGCGCAGGGGAGTAATGTCTGCTGACTGAGGGGCTGTAGTTTTGGTGATTCATTTGTCATGCTCACTGGCGATCAGATGGCGCTCAAGAGGCCCGTCTGCGCCCCTCTGTTTTAACCACGCAGCACGCAGGCAGTGACTGTGGTGAGTTTAGAGGTGAACAGTGTCTGCCACACTCATTCTATGGTACAACCATGTCCCGACGACGAGTACATACTCCTGTTGCACAATTCCATCGATTTCAACACAGTCGTATTATGGTATTGCAGGAAGCTGCATGAAATAAGTTCACAGATATGTGAGAGGCTCGAAGACCTTAACCCAGTATGTTGTCCTCGACTTTGAGTGTTCATCAGAGACAAGGGTATCGTCAGGAGTGCCCCAGGGAAGTGTGATAGCGCCACTGTTGTTCTTTATATACAAAGATCGCTGCTGTTCTGTATACACATAAATGATTTGGCTGGTAGGTTGGGCAGCAATCTGCGGTTGTTCGCTGATGGTGCCGTGATGTACGCTAAGGTGTCGAAGTCGCGTGACTTGAGGAAGATACAAAACGGCTTACACAAAATGTCCAGTCGATGTGATGAATGCCAGCTAGCCCTGAATGTGGAAAATGTAAGTTAATGAGAATGAGTAGGAAGAACAAACCTGTAATGTTCGGATATAGTATTACTAGTGTCCAGCAATATGTGAGAACTGTGGAAGAGAAGGCGAATGTTCGGTTATTGGGAGAATTTTGGGAAAAAGTTGTAGACCTGTAAAGGAGACCGCATGTAGGACTCTGGTGCGAGCTATACTTGAGTACTTTTCTTTTTTTTTTTTTCAAATCCACATTTTCTAGTCTCGATGCATGTCACTTCCCTGTTGTTCGGGCGTCAGTCACTGCTCCAGTGTTTGGGATCTGTACCAAGTCGGATTGTAGGAAGACATCGAAGCAATTCAGAGGCAAGGTGCTAAATTTGTTACCGGCAGGTTCGAACAACACGTAAGTGCTACGGAGATGCTTCAGGAACTCAAATAGGAGTGCCTGGAGGAAAGGCGAAGTTCCTTTCGAGAAACACTACTGAGAAAATTTAAGGATCCTGCATTTGAAGCTGACTGCCGAACGATTCTACTGCCGCCAACATACAATGCGCGTAAGGACCATGAAGATAAGACACGAGAAATTAGGGCTCATACGAAGGCATACAGACAGTCGTTTTCCCCTCGCTCTACAGGGCTATTACAAATGATTGAAGCGATTTCATAAATTCACTGTAGCTCCATTCATTGACTTATGGTCACGACACACTACAGATACGTAGAAAAACTCATGAAGTTTTGTTCGGCTGAAGCCGCACTTCAGGTTTCTGCCGCCAGAGCGCTCGAGAGCGCAGTGAGACAAAATGGCGACAGGAGCTGAGAAAGCGTATGTCGTGCTTGAAATGCACTCACATCAGTCAGTCATAACAGTGCAACGACACTTCAGGACAAAGTTCAACAAAGATCCACCAACTGCTAACTCCATTCGGCGATGGTATGCGCAGTTTAAAGCTTCTGGATGTCTCTGTAAGGGGAAATCAACGGGTCGGCCTGCAGTGAGCGAAGAAACGGTTGAACGCGTGCGGGCAAGATTCACGCGTAGCCCGCGGAAGTCGACGAATAAAGCAAGCAGGGAGCTAAACGTACGACAGCCGACGGTTTGGAAAATCTTACGGAAAAGGCTAAAGCAGAAGCCTTACCGTTTACAATTGCTACAAGCCCTGACACCCGATGACAAAGTCAAACGCTTTGAATTTTCGGCGCGGTTGCAACAGCTCATGGAAGAGGATGCGTTCAGTGCGAAACTTGTTTTCAGTGATGAAGCAACATTTTTTCTTAATGGTGAAGTGAACAGACAGAATGTGCGAATCTGGGCGGTATAGAATGCTCACGCATTCGTGCAGCAAATTCGCATTTCACCAAAAGTTAACGTGTTTTGTGCAATCTCACGGTTTAAAGTTTACGGCCCCTTTTTCTTCTGCGAAAAAAACGTTACAGGACACGTGTGTCTGGACATGTTGGAAAATTGGCTCATGCCACAACTGGAGACCGACAGCGCCGACTTCATCTTTCAACAGGATGGTGCTCCACCGCACTTCCATCATGATGTTCGGCATTTCTTAAACAGAAGATTGGAAAACCGATGGATCGGTCGTGGTGGAGATCATGATCAGCAATTCATGTCATGGCCTCCACGCTCTCCCGACTTAACCCCATGAGATTTCTTTCTGTGGGGTTATGTGAAAGATTCAGTGTTTAAACCTCCTCTACCAAGAAACGTGCCAGAACTGCGAGCTCGCATCAACGATGCTTTCGAACTCATTGATGGGGACACGCTGCGCCGAGTGTGGGAGGAACTTGATTATCGGCTTGATGTCTGCCGAATCACTAAAGGGGCACATATCGAACATTTGTGAATGCCTAAAAAAACTTTTTAAGTTTTTGTATGTGTGTGCAAAGCATTGGGAAAATATCTCAAATAATAAAGTTATTGTAGAGCTGTGAAATCGCTTCAATCATTTGTAATAATCCTGTATTTGCGAGTAGAACGGGTAAGGACGTGACAAGTAGTGGTACAGGGTAACCGTATGCTGTATTGACTGTTTTCTGGTTGTGGAGGACGTTTTGTTAATTTTGCTTGAAATATGTGTCTTCGACTTTGGAATTTTGTATGCTAAACGTTTTATGATGAATTCGTACCTCGTTCTGCAACCTTTCCATGGGCTACACTCTCATTTCACGACTGCGGTTCGCTTTAGGCCATTGGCGCGTGTGACTTCCGTGGTGACTGGTGCACACGACACCTGTGTATATGTATGTACGTTGTGTGTGTGTGTGTGTGTGTGCAGAGCGCGGCGCTGGTGGCGGTGACGAACGTGTCCGAGTACCTGGACGAGACGGCGGTGCGGCGCATGGTGCTGCCCAAGACCAAGGCCGTCTACGAGAAGAACACGGCCGACCTCAAGCTCGTGATGAACGTGCTCAGCTGCATCGAGAAGACGCTGGACAAGCTGGACAAGTCGCAGATCATCGACGAGGTGCTGCCGCTGCTCTGGGACGTACGCCTCGCCGACCCCGAGATCACCATCCGCGTCGTCAGTGAGTAGACGAGCAGCCGAGTAGCCGCCGCCATCTTGTCGCGCGCCGCAACCGCACAGCCCATGGAGGTAAGAATAAGGGGAGATGGCGCTACGTATCCCAGCCGTACTACGTTTTGAAGCCATGGGGGCGTGGCTCGCTGCCGTGACACTCTGACCAAAACATTGCCAGTGTGCTATAGCGCTGCGTGTATTACAGTCGCTAATTGCACCATGTACGCATGTAACGTCATCAGATTGGTTGTTTCAAAGTTTTTGTTTACAATAAAAATCTCGTAAAGGCGAAATTCCGCCTTTCTTCTCATTAAAAATAGTTTTTAATGTAATGTTACGAATAGCTAGTCTTCAACGTAAACGATACAATTTCGTTAATTCAGTAATAAACGTGTATCACAAACTAAATAATAGAAACTGAAAACTAAGTTAGCTATACCCTCCCTCCAAAGCCCCATAAATACATCTTGTTTGTAATACGTACTGGGACGTTTCAGTTACGTTACACTACTGGGAAACACTGTTCAATACCACCAATATTTACTGAAATACGGTACATAGAATGGCAAATCTACACAGTGTCCTGTTTAGGCCTATACTTTGCGCCAGTTAATGTAGTGTTAGCTTTTAATTTGGTACATGATGAAGACAAAGTGAGTTACTCAACACTTCGATTATCGACGATACGCACGTATTATACTGAAACGTGAACTTGAAAACTCACAATTTAATTCTTTGAATTAACATACCTTTTGTAAATGTTTTGGGTGTGTAGGGAAAACTGATGGTACAGCATTTTCTCGGAGCCTTACTGTTGAAAGGGAAGTTCGGTCTATGTCCTCTTCTCGGAAATGCTGAGAACATATAGTGCTCCATTTAGACGCACGCCAATTCTTCCTCCTCACGGCATTCTCTCACAGAGCTTTCCGACTTTCATTTTTAGGAAATCTAAAATCATACAGGAGAAAAACGCGCTATAGTACAAGTACCGATATAGCACACGTTCATTCACAATGAAGTTGTAAAATCACACTTAACGAGACAACTTACACATGAAATGTTATTCCCTTCGATTTCGCATTACAATCAGAACGATTCGTACATCCGAACACCACACAAGTCACCATAATAGCGCAAAATCCTTCCAAAAGCGAGCGACAAGCCTATGCACACAAGCTTACAGCAGCAATGTTTTGGTCGGATTGAGATGGCTACCCTCGGCTTCACATGACTTCGCAGCTGTGACGTCACGGCGTCTCCCTCTATTCTTACCTCCATGGCACAGCCGCACGCTGCAGGGGATCGCCTCAATGAGGCGAGTGCGGCTGTGGATGAAGTATCGATATATCGATGCCTTTTCCTAAATGTCACGGTATGTGTCGGACATACTTTTCACAGATACACCGATATATCGATATCCTAATGCCATTTCCTAAATGTAACGGTATATCTCGGAGATACTTTTCACCGATACACCGATATATCGATAGCGAAACGGCTGTATCGAGAGCCGATATCTTTATATTATATTACATTTTTACGCAATTTTCGATAAATATTTGAAGCTGTTCTTTTCACATTGTAGTAGAATATAATTTCACGTTCAGTGTGGGTTTTCATTGCGTCCTGTCTTTCTTTATGAGTGTCTCAAGCAAGTAAAGATGGTACAAAGAAGTCCGATTACACTGGAGGGGGTTGGCGGTGTGAATGAGAGAACAAGGTGTCCGATGTAAACAAATAGTAAACCAGTTGCGTTGAAAAACAATTTTTAAAGCAACTATTAAACTATTTCTTCAAATTGGCATTTTTTAGAAACAGGAGGTGAAACTAATGGACAAAAATCTAAATGACAACAATGATCTTCGCGGTTAATGTAAAAGTGTGGAGGAAAATGCTGACGTAATCGGTGCTCGGTGCTACCAACAGAAACTGCAACGTTTAACTTCACCACGCAATTTTGACACTACAGCTGCTAGGTCGCTGGCGTAGGGATTTTATACGGTTTTCGCTATACTGTATTACTAAATAGCAAACCTGGTTCATGGTTCATAGTTCGTTGCTCAGAGTCCAAACTGGCTGTATCAAGTGTTAAAGAGGCAAAAAAAGTGATGTATAGTACTTCATATAGTTACTTATCGAGTCTAAAAATTTTATATGCTGTCATAATCTACTCATTCTGAGGTATCATCTTGTGTTACAGTTTTAACACAGTAGGACAACTATTACGGTTACAAATTGCTTACATGTCTACAAACAAATTACTCCTACTATATTCTCACAGTATTTGGGAGTGAGAGCACTTCGAGACTTCCAACAAGCTTTAAACATAGTTTCAAACTTTTATGAAGACATTTCTCGCTGAAAATTCCAACAAAATGATGAAACGGAAAAAGTTTGTCGCTTAGTATATTTTTGCTGTTCGTGCTGTCTGACTTCGGCTCTGGCATAACGTTTTATTTTATTCCTTGTTTTATTAAATAATTAAGAGTGCTTCGGTCAATTTTTGCTAATATTTATTTAGTGTGACTTGTATCAGCAGCTTGTTCTCGTAATCAGGTGAATTCCAGTTACATGTACATTACGTTAATCTGAAGCGATAGCTAGGTTCATTTGCTGTGTGTATCAGTGAGGTTATGTATCGAAATACAATCCTGTACAGAAAGATGCTTATATTTCAGTGTGTACATTAAGTGATTTTCATGTTTAGATCATTTCATTAGTGCATTTACTTATATTTTTCCAGGAAACTTGGTTGTGTGGCGCACTGAGCGCAATGCCGAACACGTCACAGCTTACGCAGTAAAGACGAAATCTTTTCTATCTAGATGCATTTATGTCATGGCACGTACTAGGTAATTTGATTACTAGGTAAACACAATTTCTTATTATTAAAGACAATCTTTTTTCAATAAAACCAGCATTCAACATTAGAGAAGTTTTTGAAGATATTAATTTTGTTACTTTTCTAGCTTAAAATGTAGTAACACATTACCACATATAGTGATTTTGACGCAAATGATATTAACAACGTACCCAATGCACTCGATAAACAGGGCCAAAATATAAAATTCATTGTGGAATATGAAGACAATGGTAACATCAAATTCCTTCAAATTCAACAGAAAAACTGCAACAAGAGACACCACAATACACAGCTCACTTTGCCACCCTGAGACACACAAATGTGCTTCATAAAGAGCACTAATTAACAGAGAAATATAGCAATGGATAAATATGTGAAGCTTCTTGAACTCAGCACAATGAAACGAATAGGTGCAGCAAATGGCTACGATGACACACTTATTTGACAATCTCAAACAGTAAAGACAAACAATAATAAACCAACTGCCCCACAGAAAATGAAAAAGAAACCCACTGCTTGCATATCATCCACAAGCAAAGGCCCCTACAAAATAGCAAACATTTGCAGACTGTACAAGATTAACAATGCCTTCACAACACATAACTAACTGCAACATACACTGAGACTCAACATTAACACACACACACACAATCAGGCATTTATAAAATGGTACGTACTACACTCAAAGTTCTGTACGTAGACCGAACTTGGGAGACTTCCAGAAAATATACAATGAACATATAAATGCTTACCACTCAAACAATTACAATAAGTCAGCAAAAGCCACCCATATGAAGGACGTTGGCCACCTGTTTCATGAAAGACCTTCATCTATTGCATAGGGGACATCAAATGGACTTATTTGAAGAATTAAAAATTTTCCTCTATGGCACAGTACGTGATACTATGATACTAAATGATAAACTAGAAAACAACAGTATTAATTTCTTCAAAAACTTCTCCAATACTGAATGGTCATTTTATTGAAAGAACATTTTCTTTATTTATTTTATTTATCTTTGTTACCAATTCATTTATTTATGTACTCCTTTTGTGGGGAAAAAGTTTTTTTAAATGAAAATAACTGAGTTAGACCGGAAAGAATTGGTCGATAGTAGAATATTTCGGTAAATTTTCTGTTGAGCCAGAACTGAGCCAAGTGAACTAGAACTGAGCTAAGGGAGTTAAAACCCAGCTTTCTATTCTACTTTTATCATGTAATAGATCTGGGACCTGAATCGCGGAATAAGTAATCATAGTATCTAAGACATAAATGCATTTAACTAGAAAAAGATTCATATTCACTGCATATTACTTTCTTAGCAATGGAAACTACTTTATCTTGGTGATAAACTTTTTGGAATCATGTAAACATCTCACTGTGAAAGCGTTAAGCTGTAATGTATTTGTTACATTGCTATGTGTGCCAGACAACTAAGTTTCCAAGAATATATATATATATATATAATGTGTACAGGACAGTATATAGTATTTCGAAGCACAACCTCACTGGCACACACAGCAAATGAACCTGATCACACTTCCAAGTAACGTAAGGAACATGTAACTTCAATGCGCCTGACGATGGCAACATGCCGCCGGAACACGTTAGTAACAACTGACTGAAGCGGTAGAAATTATTTCATAAATTCAACAGTCGCAGTCCTCAAACCATTCCATATAACATGGATAAATTCAGGTATTACTTCTTTAGTACGAACTCTGTTCGCATCAGATTTTGCAGACAGTATTCACGTATGCCACTGAATGTATCTGAAAAATTAAGATGCATAAAAACAAGCTTTTTCTTACAATGCGGTGCGAATTGCCATGACTACATTGATCCAGAGTTTCACAAAGGGAACACTTAACGTCTTCCGACAAACTAAAAACATAATTCCAAAAAAATTTCTCGTTTACATGCTTAACGACAAAGATTTAACACACTAACTCATTTGTAAAGTAATGAGACGTTTTAATCTTTTTTATACATGGTTGTTCGATTCTCGAAAGAATAGGGGGTTTACTGTTTCGTATACTGATTCACGAGGAAGCTTTGTTTGTACAATTTATAACCGCTGCGCCAGACATGTCGTCCGGCCGTAGATGGTTGGTGCCACCCCTGCTTAGCTAGGGCGGGTCGGAAGCTGGATGTAAATGTCTGGTTTCTTGTCTAACCGATACTGGTAAGGAGTAGGATTCAGCTGTTGTACCACATCACGATTTTTCGAATTATATTTAAAACCCATAAAGTCTCGAAACCGTGCAATAACGTAAAAACTCTTTCACTGGAATGAGAACGATGTACACGTAGTCGTTACCAGACAGTCCCCTCGAGGGTCTGTACACAACCAACATTGCTGCCACTCTTCGTAGCAACAATTCAAGTCTCCGACGGATAGACTTATCGTTGCCTGACTCAGCTGACTCCCCCAGACTGCGCTGTACTGATTTTATTTCAGACTAGTGGACCCGGCAATGGATATAGGTCCTGATCTCTTTCTTCCCCCTCTCTCTCTCTCTCTCTCTCTCTCTCTCTCTCTCTCTCTCTGTGTGTGTGTACGTCTCCTCCTCTCCCCTCTCAATGTCCATTCCGCCCTCCCCCTCTCTGATCCTTTTCTTCTCCCCCCCCCCCTCCCGCCCCTCTCGCTGACCTTGAGCATTGTTTATTGTTAGACCCAAGAAGCCTCGACTGGGAAGTGAAATAGCTTAAAATAAATGGATGTACCGGTGGGAGTAGTAGATTCAATGACAGTATTTCGCATACTTTTAATCTGCAAACGGATAGGATTACAAAATTTTGGATGATTCAGATTCCTCACTAGTATTCTAATCATAAGCCGATAAACCATAAGTACAACTTTTCACTTTTCCTTTGATGTTGACTGCGAGGAAGAAAACAAAACAGCACACAGTTGCGTATACAATTATTGGTTAAAATGAAATATAAGAAGAAAGAGTACATATGGGACAGACAATTAGTCCAGTGGTTTAAATGCCCTGTTCCTATCGTAGTTAAAACTGACTGCCAGAAAGAAAACGAAACCGCACGTCTTCCCAGCACAGTATGGCAAAACATTTTCTGTCTCGCAGACCGTTTTAATAGAAAACCTAATCGTCGTTGTTTAACAGAATGTACAGCCTACGTCCGTCCGAATTTTTATTTGCGTCGCGTAAAAAGTTGAAGTAAATCGGTCAAGAACGTTTCGATATTTTTGGTAACATCGTTAAACATCGGCTTGTCTTTTTATAGTAGTATAGATTATAGATTTCTGCTCCTTTCGTCGCATAATCAGATTTGCCTTAAAACTAAAACTGAACGTATACTTCTCAGTGACAGCATGCCCTTTCTTTTATTTGCGTTTCTTGACTGTTCTGTTTTGTTTCGCCATATGTGACCTACCAAGGCATTCACAACTGGAACCATATCATAGCGAAGTCAGAGTTCATAGGCGTATTTTCATCGCAATTGAAGTATATACAGGGCGTTACAAAAAGGTACGGCCAAACTTTCAGGAAACATTCCTCACACACAAATAAAGAAAAGATGTTATGTCGACATGTGTCCGGAAACGCTTAATTTCCATGTTAGAGCTCATTTTAGTTTCGTCAGTATGTACTGTACTTCCTCGATTCACCGCCAGTTGGCCCAATTGAAGAAAGGTAATGTTGACTTCGGTGCTTGTGTTGACATGCGACTCATTGCTCTACAGTACTAGCATCAAGCACATCAGTACGTAGCATCAACAGGTTAGTGTTCATCAAGAACGTGGTTTTGCAGTCAGTGCAATGTTTACAAATGCGGAGTTGGCAGATGCCCATTTGATGTATGGATTAGCACGGGGCAATAGCCGTGGCGCTGTACGTTTGTATCGTGACAGATTTCCAGAACGAAGGTGTCCCGACAGGAAGACTTTCGAAGCAATTGATCGGCGTCTTAGGGAGCACGAAACATTCCAGCCTATGACTCGCGACTGGGGAAGACCTAGAACGACGAGGACACCTGCAATGGACGAGGCTATTCTTCGTGCAGTTGACGATAACCCTAATGTCAGCGTCAGAGAAGTTGCTGCTGTACAAGGTAACGTTGACCACGTCACTGTATGGATAGTGCTACGGGAGAACCAGTTGTTTCCGTACCATGTACAGCGTGTGCAGGCACTATCAGCAGCTGATTGGCCTCCACGGGTACACTTCTGCGAATGGTTCATCCAACAATGTGTCAATCCTCATTTCAGTGCAAATGTTCTCTTTACGGATGAGGCTTCATTCCAACGTGATCAAATTGTAAATTTTCACAATCAACATGTGTGGGCCGACGGGAATCCGCACGCAATTGTGCAATCACGTCATCAACACAGATTTTCTGTGAACGTTTGGGCGCGCATTGTTGGTGATGTCTTGATTGGGCACCATGTTCTTCCACCTACGCTCAATGGAGCACGTTATCATGATTTCATACGGGATACTCTACCTGTGCTGCTAGAACATGTGCGTTTACAAGTACGACACAACATGTGGTTCATGCACGATGGAGCTCCTGCACATTTCAGTCGAAGTGTTCGTACGCTTCTCAACAACAGATTCGGTGACCGATGGATTGGTAGAGGCGGACCAATTCCATGGCCTCCACGCTCTCCTGACCTCAACCCTCTTGACTTTCATTTATGGGGGCATTTGAAAGCTCTTGTCTACGCAACCCCGGTACCAAATGTAGAGACTCTTCGTGCTCGTATTGTGGACGGCTGTGATACAATACGCCATTCTCCCGGTCTGCATCAGCGCATCAGGGATTCCATGCGACGGAGGGTGGATGCATGTATCCTCGCTAACGGACGACATTTTGAACATTTCCTGTAACAAAGTGTTTGAAGTCACCCTGGTACGGTCTGTTGCTGTGTGTTTCCATTCCATGATTAATGTGATTTGAAGAGAAGTAATATGAGCTCTAACATGGAAAGTAAGCGTTTCCGGACACATGTCCACATATTTTCTTTCTTTGTCTGTGAGGAATGTTTCCTGAAAGTTTGGCCGTACCTTTTTGTAACACCCCGTATATTGTATATTGTTCAAGTTTATCACATTGTTAAGTGTCATTTCGGACTGCATGTAGAAACGCTAATTATAGTCGGTGCATTTGACTGCTAAGCTTCATACAGGATGTGTGAAATAAGGCGTTTTTCTCTGTGACATACAAGACAACGAGAGCAGAACTGAACAGCGCAACTGGGGATTTATAGTTACTGTGAGTTCTTCTACTGGTAGACATAAGAAACTTTCCTCTTTTTCTGGACTTAGAAACGTAGTTTCTTTAGTTATTTTGTAGATAGTTATCGCAACGAGTTACATTTTTTAAATATAACATTATTTTCGCTATCATGTAGGTGATGTACACTCCTGGAAATTGAAATAAGAACACCGTGAATTCATTGTCCCAGGAAGGGGAAACTTTATTGACACATTCCTAGGGTCAGATACATCACATGATCACACTGACAGAACCACAGGCACATAGAGACAGGCAACAGAGCATGCACAATGTCGGCACTAGTACAGTGTATATCCACCTTTCGCAGCAATGTAGGCTGCTATTCTCCCATGGAGACGATCGTAGAGATGCTGGATGTAGTCCTGTGGAACGGCTTGCCATGCCATTTCCACCTGGCGCCTCAGTTGGACCAGCGTTCGTGCTGGACGTGCAGACCGCGTGAGACAACGCTTCATCCAGTCCCAAACATGCTCAATGGGGGACAGATCCGGAGATCTTGCTGGCCAGGGTAGTTGACTTACACCTTCTAGAGCACGTTGGGTGGCACGGGATACATGCGGACGTGCATTGTCCTGTTGGAACAGCAAGTTCCCTTGCCGGTCTAGGAATGGTAGAACGATGGGTTCGATGACGGTTTGGATGTACCGTGCACTATTCAGTGTCCCTTCGACGATCACCAGTGGTGTACGGCCAGTGTAGGAGATCGCTCCCCACACCATGATGCCGGGTGTTGGCCCTGTGTGCCTCGGTCGTATGCAGTCCTGATTGTGGCGCTCACCTGAACGGTGCCAAACACGCATACGACCATCATTGGCACCAAGGCAGAAGCGACTCTCATCGCTGAAGACGACACGTCTCCATTCGTCCCTCCATTCACGCCTGTCGCGACACCACTGGAGGCGGGCTGCACGATGTTGGGGCGTGAGCGGAAGACGGCCTAACGGTGTGCGGGACCGTAGCCCAGCTTCATGGAGACGGTTGCGAATGGTCCTCGCCGATACCCCAGGAGCAACAGTGTCCCTAATTTGCTGGGAAGTGGCGGTGCGGTCCCCTACGGCACTGCGTAGGATCCTACGGTCTTGGCGTGCATCCGTGCGTCGCTGCGGTCCGGTCCCAGGTCGACGGGCACGTGCACCTTCCGCCGACCACTGGCGACAACATCGATGTACTGTGGAGACCTCACGCCCCACGTGTTGAGCAATTCGGCGGTACGTCCACCCGGCCTCCTGCATGCCCACTATACGCCCTCGCTCAAAGTCCGTCAACTGCACATACGGTTCACGTCCACGCTGTCGCGGCATGCTACCAGTGTTAAAGACTGCGATGGAGCTCCGTATGCCACGGCAAACTGGCTGACACTGACGGCGGCGGTGCACAAATGCTGCGCAGCTAGCGCCATTCGACGGCCAACACCGCGGTTCCTTGTGTGTCCGCTGTGCCGTGCGTGTGATCATTGCTTGTACAGCCCTCTCGCAGTGTCCGGAGCAAGTATGGTGGGTCTGACACACCGGTGTCAATGTGTTCTTTTTTCCATTTCCAGGAGTGTATTTAGTACAACTGTTACAGATCAATTTAAATTACATTTGTAACAGTTTTTGTTAGGAAGCTAGAAATGTTGAATGTTTTAGGGTTGGATGTAATGCGCTGCTTATGAACGTCAGTGTTCAGATGAACGGTCTGCTGGCACGCAGCCGTACTCGCGGGACGTGTGTGTGCCACATTTACTACTCTGCGTCAGCGTACGTGTCAGACCGAACCTCGTTTGTTTTTGCATTGCGATCTGCCTTGCATATGGCAGCGTAGACTATAGGCATACATTATAACCGAATATGACTTCAAACAGCACATCGAGGAAGCTTCTCGCTCCGTGACACCTGTAACTTTCCATCTCGTTGCATTCAGGAAAAATGGCTACTGATTCGAACACCTCAGAGTTTAGGAACCAGAACACAAATCTGAGCACAGCCAGTTGTGTACAACACTTTCAACGTTTTCAGCTTCCTAACTAAAACTGACAGAAATTTAATTTAACTAGATTTGTACACAGTGGGTTTCAGTACGTCAATTACACGATGAAAATAATATCCTATTTTAAAAAATAATAAATCCTTGCGATACCTCTGGAAAATAACAAAGTAAGCTTGGTTCTTAAGTCAGCAGAAAGAGTAACGTTTCCTCCATTTATCGATCTAAAAAAACTTCCGTTTCACTTATCATTTTACAAGCTGAAGAGAAAAACGCCTTATTTGAAACACCCTATATCTTGCATTTTATGTCATTAATTGCATCAGGCAACTGTTCGCGCAGTTTAAATTGTTTGGAAATATTGTAGCTAGGAGACAGTATGCGCTTACAACAATCCTTTGTTCATCACTATACAAAACTGCTACAACGTTATAAATTTAAATTTGAGTTCCAATGTTTTATCACTTCCAAGTCTCCCCTTCTGCTCTAAACATTTCAGTGCTAATTAACTGACTGTAATAGGATTCAAGCTCAGCTATTTCGCTGGCACTAGTGGAACATAATCTTTCGCCTTTCACTTAAGAACAGTAGCTGTTAGGATAAGAAGGCTATCAGTTACGTCGCATTGTAAGAGAACATTTGCAAGCCTCCAACTAATTAGTGTTCCTAGCGGACAATCATTCGTTTTGCATTTTATTTTGGTAACTAAAACGGCCTTGTAGCAGTGGTAACACTAGTTCCCGTCAGATCACCGAAGTTAAGCGCTGTCGGGCTTGGCTGACACTTGCGTGGGTGACCGTCCAGCATCCCGAGGGCTGTTGGCGAGCCCTTGTGAGGGAAACAGAGGAGCTACTTGCTCGAGAAGTAGGGGCTCCGGTCACGAAACCTGACAACGGCCGGGAGAACTGTGTCCTGATCATATGCCCCTCTGTATCCCCATCCAGTGACACCTATTGGCATAGGAAGACAAGGCGGTCGATTAGTAACGTTGGACCTTCCGACGCCTGTTCGGACGCAGTTTAGTTTAGTTTTAATACCACGTTGGCACAGGGTGTTGCGTGATATACCAAACGTCCCGGTATCTGCACTTTACTAGCTACCATGATCCAGCACAGAAACGATCTGTTTTGAGGACGTTGTTACATCCAGTAGAAGGCGTATCAGTCGCTAAAAAAACTGACGAAAGAACTGACCCACTTACGGAAAGTTTTCAAACAGAACGGCTGCAACTACCAACAAATTTCGAAAGCTATTTCACCAAAAACTCCTAAGCAGAAGGCACCTCGAGGACCATGCGAAGTAGCTTGCGTCTTTTCTGCTCTGTGGCTCAGTAACAGGAAAGATAAGCTGGCTTCTAATGAGGCATAAAAACGATTCAGTCTTCAGAGTCCAGCATAAATTCGACAACTAGTGAGGCCTGTGAAAGACCTCAGACGCTGTGGAATGTTAGGAATATGTACATTACTGGCCATTAAAATTACTACACCAAGAAGAAATGCAGATGATAAACGGGTATCCACTGGAAAAAAAAATTATACTAGATGAACCGTAATTTTACTTTCAAAACTTTTTCTTAAGAATTTATTTACTATCGATTCATAAAGAACATTAACACATTTAATCACAGTATGTGAGCGTGAAAGTAGTTGCCAAGGAGTAACTGATGAATTCAAAATGAAACTGCTTTTAACAAATGGGAATTTTATTCCTAAAAGCCTTTTATTTTAGAAACAGATTTAAAATTATAAGCAGAAAGCGCCCTCTAAATATCAAGTTACAATTTATTCAGAGGCAGAAAGAAACAAATTTTTGAGTGTATGAGCTTTCGTGCTGAGAACCTTGCCGCTCCATTTTGACACGGCCGTAGTCATGACCCCTGACAATAACCTCTGAAGGACTGCACAGGTGCAAATCTGCAACACACCAGATTACCTTAAAGTAAAAGTTTTAACAATTCACACGAGCACACAAACTATGCACCCCGTAGGAGGGATGGAAATGGCACAAAACACTAAAATTAAAAGATTAACTTGCCACTGAAGGTGCAACTTGATTTTAACTTCTAAGAAAAGTCCTACAGTGGAAGGGTGGCAACTTTATATACCAAAATGACCATTTAAATAAAAGCCCATGAAATGCAGTCTTACATAAAATTATACAAGGTTGGCCAAACATGCTCTACAGTACACATATACCGCCCCTCAACATGATAGGCAAGATAAAAACATATTTCAGGTATTAGGCCGTTACACTGCAAGCAATAAATTCGTTAACACACCGAATCCGACAAACATGACAGAGGCAGCTACTAACGTACGGCAGATTGATAGGGCGATTACCGGACAACCCGAACCGCAGGTTGCTCTAACCCGCCCCTACTCCACAAGGAAAAAACGGACCACCCATTCATAAATAACCACCTTCCCGGGGGTGGGAAAACGGAGAAGAATGGTGGGACGACACCAATACAAAGTGGCTGGTGACCTCACCAAGAAAACAAGCAGAATATAACAAGTAAATGAAACAACGTATCACCAATAACTTCTAATACAATGCGATTTCTGGCGAAGACCTGGCGCAGCACCCCCAAAACGCTCTCCCGAACTGTCTGCTCCCAGCTGCTTCAACGGACGCAGGAAGGCGCGCCGATCTCCCGTCTCGCGGCGTCGCAGCTCGCACCGGCCAGCCTGATGTCGTGGGTTGACTCCTGTTGCTCTCGTGTCGACCGCGAAATCACTACCCCTCGCTATACGGCGCGGCCCACCGGACTCACGTCGCGACCCCACATGCGCCGACGCTCAAGGCGGACAAGTCATCTTGTGTCTCAGTGCGCGACAGACCAACCGATCGCTCCAACCGCCAATGACCGTTGCCTGAGCAACTCGAACAGACTGACGGCCTAACGTGCAGACTCAGATGCAGGAACTCAGCCCCCGACCGGGCGACAACTCGTTGAGTTCTCTCACTGCGCCACAAATTCGGACGAGAGAGAGACTAGCAAGCTGGGGACGAGAGACTGACCCCAGACTGACTCCAGACTCGCCCAGACTGACCAACTCGCGAGCTCATAGCGCCCCTTAAATGCACGTGAACAGGCAGCCTTTCCCCTTTCCCACCAGAGGGAGACACCAAAGTTGCGATTGCCACAGCGGCGCCACCGCCAGAAACGGAGGGCGACTGTTTCACACAACGCGCTGAGGCGCGCTCTTCAAAACAGAAATTTTTACCACGGGTCACTAGAACTGACATGTGATTAGATTTTCACATAATTTGGGTGCATAGATACTGAGAAATCAGTACCCAGAACAACCACCTCTGGCCGTAATAACGGCCTTGATACGCCGGGGCATTGAGTCAAACAGAGCTTCGATGGTATGTACAGGTACAGCTGCCCATGCAGCTTCAACACGATACCACAGTTCATCACGAGTAGTGACTGGCGTATTGTGACGAGCCAGTTGCTCGGCCACCATTGACCAGACGTTTTCAATTGGTGGGGAGATCTGGAGAATGTGCTGGCCAGGGCAACAGTCGAACATTTTCTGTATCTAGAAAGGCCTATACAGGACCTGCAGCATGCGGTCGTGCATCATCTGCTGAAATGTGGGGTTTCGCAGGGATCGAATGAAGGATAGAGCCACGGGTCGTAACACATCTGAAATGTAGCGTCCGCTGTTCAAAGTGCCGTCAGTGCGAACAAGATGTGAGTGAGACGTGTAACCAGCGTAGTGTAGGCAGACTCTTTAGTAGATCTGTTGTATCTTCTGAGTGTTCTTTGGCTCACCTTGCCTTCAACATGTTCTAAGTGTTCTTTGCAATTTATTTTGTTCGTTATTGTAATTCCCAGGTATTATGGCATTTAGATTTGATTGATTTATCATGTAACCGAAGTTTAACGGATTCCTTTTAGCACTCATGTGGGTGACCTCACACTTCTCATTACTTAATGTCAGTTGCCAATATTCGCACCATACAGATACATTTTCTAAATCGTTTCGCAGTTTGTTCTGATCTTATGATGACTTTACTAGACGATAAAATACAGCGTCATCTGCAAACTCCCCCTGCGGGTCCGTCGTAAGTGGCGACTAAAAGGAGTGACACACGTTTCAGCTTTTATGTGATGGTCCCCTGTAGTGTTTGACCTCCATTTTTCACAATTTTCCCGAAGAGCGAGCCAACTGGCGAAGGGCGCCTTACGTGGTGCATCATGTCCATCATGCGCTGAGACCTATATCATCCTTCGTCGACGTGGATCTGCACTTCTGCTCATTCTCCAACTTTTGGGCGAGGTCATCCTCCTAGGTGCGTGTTTTCCACCAACTGTGCAGTATCGCTTTCTGCGCTTACGATGATAAAGGACTTTTTTGCACCTGATATCCAGCATGGTAGCCAGTCCGTTGTGGTGGGGCCACCATGTACCCTGTTGATTGCAGCCCCCTGACCACACAGGTATCGCTCTGCTGATGCCTCCGCCGTTAACTCCCCATGTATGCCGAGGAGTAGATGCCCGTCACCATGGGGCATCGGGACTCCCGGCAATGGCCATCATGCCTTTGCTGCGGCTGGGTGGTGCCCATGGGGAGGGCTCCTGGTCAGAGCGGATGGCATCAGGGTGGATGACACGCGATGAAGCGTAGTACATCATCTCTTGCTGGTGCTCAAACACCAACAGCATTCACGAGCTCAATTCAGTGCACAGAGGTACGACCCCAAATCGTTCCCCTCCCTGACCACACCATAGGAGGAACGTTAGGCTAAGGATGGCAGCGGCTCTTATTCGCCCCGGTACCTTGTATGTTAAACAGCTGATGGGAAATCTTTCATGACGATGAAGCGTCAGTTTCTTGTTGAGCATTTAGAGGACAAGTTTGGGGAGGTGGAAGGCTTGTCCAAAATGAGATCCGGGTCATTCTTGATCAAAACAGCATCCTTAGCCGAATCACGGGCGTTACTCGCTTGTGACAATCTGGGAAGTGTTTCTGTAACCATCACATCCCATAAGAGCTCAAATATGGTCCAGTGTATCATATTTCACAGGGACCTTCTTTTGCAGTCTGACGATTAGCTGAACGCCAATTTGGAGCGGCGAGGTGTACATTTCGTTCGGCGTGTCCACCGGGGTCCGAGGGTTAATCAGGTTGCCCCCAGTGCCTTCATATTGGCCTTCGAGGGTAATGCATTATCCGAGAAGGTCAAGGTGACGGTCTACTGCTGTGATGTAAAGCCCTATACCCTTCCCCCAATGCGTGCTTCAAATGCTGGAAGTTGGGTCACATGTCTTTCCGCTGTACTTCCAACGTCACATGTTTTGTGCACTCAGTCGTATTAACTGGCAATGAGCATTTGATCAAGTGGTAACTTACGGAGCGACAGGCGTCTGTGCATTCTGCGAGTGCAAGTGCTTGAATTTTTGGGCGGCTGACTACAGGGCTAAATAACTCGGAAATGGAGCAACGAGTCGAACTTCTTTCTTGACCACTGTTCCTCAGCATAGCATCCCCTTTGACAACCTCACAAGCTTTCCAGGCTGTTTCTGAGAGTCCCGGCGTGAGCAAGGCGCCGGACACCGGAGCCTCCTTGTGGCCTCGACCTGGACAATTCGCGCGGCGCCGCCCTTCTCGGAACCTTATTACGGCCGGGACGTGCCGGTCGGCGGCAGCGGGGGCTGTGATGTGCGGCGGCTCGTTACAGCTGGGCAGCCCGCCAGACCGCGGCCTCGTTAGCGCCTCGCCTTCCAGTTGCTCCTCCGACCTGGCTTTTCTACACCTGCTGCGGTGCGACACACACTTCATTACACAGAAAATGTGGATACACTACTATCTTTTGATAGTCCAGAATTCCACTCCGCGTCGGGTCGTCCTAAATGGTAGCACACAGAAGGAGAATTATCCAGAGTCAAGCCGGTTCGTCAATAATTCGTAGAACAGCAATCGAGACCGTTTTCCAGTTGAAATCTAGGTGACTACAGTACAGGGTAAACGGGTGGACACTCCAGCATAGCACGATGCGGTCTGGCTGCAACTCGGTAGCCGGGTTTTGTCTTCGACTTCACAATATCGGTTTGCACCACATGACTCCCCCTGGCGCTTCTTACCGGCCGCTGGAGGAGTCTTTGACAGCATACACTGATATAGGACGTTTCTCACTCTCTTCACTTGTATTGGACAATAATACTCGACCTCATAGAGCGTGGCTAGTCGATGTTTTCTTTTTTTGGGGGGTGGGGGGAACGGAAGATACTGCACACATGCACACATGGCGTGACCCGCTCGCTCTCTCGATTTAAATCCCATTATTATTAAATCCCATTATTATTCTCACTACCCGTTTTGGATGATTACGCCTCCACTACCAGGTGGATTTATATCAGCTCATAAAGCATGGACGATTTGCACATATAACGTTTGGATAAAAAGTTGCCCTGCCTTATTGTATTACGTTATTATTGCTTAATTCCGTTGACAGAAACACTATGAGACGCAAATACTACGGGAAAAGCAGCTTGCGGCCCCTCAAAGATAGTGAGTACCACAGGCTTCCCAAAAATGCTATATACAAATCGCGGATGTCTTACTGATTAACATCCATCCATCTGATGATGCAGGTATAATCCTCAGAAACGTCAGGCCACCAAACGCTCTTAACAATTGCGGCAGTGTTCGTTTCCATTGTAAATGCCATTCCGGCGCGATCTGCGAGGAAGTACGGTCCAATTACGTTCCCAGCCCAAATGCCACACCAAATAGTCACTCGTTATGGATATAATGGCTTCTCCATTATTACGCGAGAGTTTTCAGTGCCCCAAATTCCGTAATTTTGCTTGTTCACGAGGCTATTCAACACAATGAGCGCCTCATCAATGTCCATTATTTTCACGATGATATTTTTCTCCACTCTTTGTTCCGCAAATACCCAAGGGACAAATGCTCGGCGCTTTTCGTGATCGTTCGGCTTCAGTTCTTATGTCGGTTCGATTTCATAGGCCCAAAGGTGCAGAACTTGTCTCAGAATTCGTTGCGTGCTGGTTCCGGGAATATCCAAACGTCGTGGTCGCCGGCAAATAGATTTTACAGTACCTACTGCAACATTACCAATCACGATGGCGAAGTTTTCCGCAGAAAGAGTGACACGAGGATGTTATATTCGCGGTTAGGGGACAAGAACGATTCTCAGGACGTACAGAAACAGAGTCTTAATCATTTTAATTGAGTCAGCCGTGGGTTTTTGGCGTAACATTGTAAATTAACTAACGAACACTGTCTTTCCCTTGCTTCACAAATTTTATTATGGTTAACGCACAACATAGGTTTCGGGTTATAGGCCCTTTTCAAGTTCATTACTGATTCCAAAGACGATAGTGATGATAAGGCAAAGATAGTTTTCTCAACTTCTTAATGTACCGATCATGTAAAATTACACCAATGACCATTTTTGACAAGTTACACATGGAATTACACAATTTAACAATTACACTAACATGACTAAACATACCTAGGAATAGATAAAAAGTTATTGGCTGATGGATAACTTTATTCCTAGGTATGTTTAGTCACGTTAGTGTAATTGCTGAATTGTGTAATTCCATATGTATTGTCAAAATAGATCATTGAAATAATTTTACATTAAACCAAAGATCGATACATTAAGAAGTTGAGATGACTTTCTTTGTCTTATCATCATGTCTGTCTTTGCATTAGCATCTTTGGAATCAGTAATGTGCTTGAAAATAACCACAATAAAATTTGTGAGACAAGGCAGAAAACAGTGTTTATTTAGCTAATGAAACAGAGTTTATTTCCTGCCAGTAAACGCAAATCCCTTTATAGTGGTGGCAACGTTGGCTGAAGGTCGAAATAAGAAACAACAATTCGTCGGTGGCCGAATTACGACAACAACGAATAAATTCTGGCCAAATGCCCAGACAGCAAAATAACTCTTGGCAGAAAGCCAGTTCTAGTAGAACAACAGGTAAAAAATGGTTCAAATGGCTCTAAGCACTATGGGACTTAACATCTGAGGTCAACAGTCCCCTAGACTTAGAACCACTTAAACCTAACCAACCTTAGGACATCACACACATCCATGTCCGAGGTAGGATTCGAACCTGCAACCGTAGCAGGCGCGCGGTTCCGGACTGAAACGCCTAGAACTGCTCGCCACAGCGGCCGGCAACAACAGGTAATGCCCCCGTTAAAAGTCTGGTCGAATGCTGATACTGCAAACTGCTTAAGCCAGCTTGAATTAGGCTGTCAGTGTAATTCAAAAAATAGTCGAATACATCAGTTACGTTTTCTGGTGTTGGACGTTAACCACTGATAGGCAAAGTCAACAACTAGTGTAATTTACAGATCCAAGCTGCTGGTACGGTGTCGTATGCCACACCTTGACTAATAATGGACCGGAGTGTAGTGGTGGCCCCAGATACACGACACGGCAAGGCAGCGGCGGTGGACTGCGACGCGTCTTCCCGGATGCACTGAGTTCAAAAAATGTTCAAATGTGTGTGAAATCTTATGGAACTTAACTGCTAAGGTCATCAGTCCCTAAGCTTACACACTACTTAACCTAAATTATCCTGAGGACAAACACACACACCCATGCCCGATGGAGGACTCGAACCTCCGCCGGGACCAGCCGCACAGTCCGTGACTGCAGCGCCCCAGACCCCTCGGCTGATCCCGCGCGGCTGCACTGAGTTATTGGCTGCTTTAGCGAAGGCGCACGGGTTGCCGACCGCGTTTTACTTCTTATCCGTCGTGCTAACAAGGCGAAGAACATTTAATCTCTACGGCGTATTTTTTAGTTCTCCCTTCAAGGGGAAGTTCCTGTTTTTAGTTCTCTTTCCTTCCATCGATTGGGCTCAACGTGTAGTCGCTTTTAACTTCTTTTACTTACTGAAAGTTATGACATGGGCGCTTATGACCTCAGCGTTTTTGCACCCTAAAACAAAACCCAAAGTCAGCGGCTTACGCGGCGAAGACTGCATTCTGTGGTCCGTGCGCGGCCTTAAATGGGCTGCCCGTGGCAGCATACTCTGCGCACTATTTTCAGTCACGTTGTCTACGCGCAGTAAACTTGTGCGTCGCGACTTCCAGCGGCGTATCTGACGCCTCCTTCCGGCTGCCGGTAAGACGTGGGCCCAGCTTGGCGGCCGACACGCTGCCTCCTACAGGGTCCGGGACCCGCCTGACGCATCTGTTGCGCAGGTAGCCGATGCGCATAGGCGCTCCGCCGAGATATACGAGGGCTATCCGCAAAGTAAAGCCCGATCGACCGTGAAATGAAAACCAAAGTGAAAATCCGCTGAGGCTTTGCACAGATGTTTTGGTCTGTGTCTCTAGCGTGCCCGTCAATCGCACCACGTCTTTTTTTCAGTTATGAGTACACAGTGAGCACCTAAAGATGCTTAGAGAATAATGTCTCCTGCGAAATATGAAGCCCTGGTGAGAGATTTCGCCGGATGTCACACAGCCCACAAAACGTTACTGTCATGCGCTTCCTTCTTCATGAAAATTCTCTGCCGCTCCCTGCAGGGGCAATGAATGAAAATACGCGGCAGCGTTTTGGATGGAAAATGTCTGATCATCCACAATACAACCCGTAATTGATTCCCATGAGTTTCATCTCTGCTCACACGAACAGATGGTTATAAAGACAACATTTTGGCACAGACAATGAGCTGTAGACCAGCGTAGAGAATTGGCGAAAACCACTAGTGGCTGCCTACTATAACGAGGTTATTGGAAAGTTGGTACAACGCTACGACAGCTGTCTAAGTCCGAGTGGCGACTATGCAGAGAAGTAGTTTGAAGGTGTAGCGAAGAGTTGCAAATAAACCGTTTTTTATTTTCACTGTGGTTTCCATTTCGCGACCGATGAGACCGTTCTTTCCAAATAGCCCTCTCAGAAGAACTCTCGATGGTTTGATGACCACAAGCGAACCGGTTCTGTCAAATTTATCAGTCACTCATCACAATCGACTTCCTCAGTGCATTACGTTGACTAAATACTCCACGGAATTTGCAGACAGCCTCTGCACATCATTCGCCACATTTGTAATACGTGTTCACTATGACAACACGCAGTTCCGCTGTGAAGCGCTCCATTATTATACGGACAGTATATCGTGGCAGTCGGTCGCGACTGTAACGAACGATAACTTATACTGGCCCAGGGGAGAGGAGCGGTGTGGGGGAACAAGCCCCGCCTCCCTCCCGCAGGGCCGGACGGAGTGGCAGAGTGTTTCTAGGCACTTCAGTCTGGAACCGCGCGACCGCTACGGTCGCAGGTTCGAATCCTGTCTCGTGCATGGATATATCTGATGGCATTAGGTTAGTTAGGTTTAAGTAGTTCTAAGTTCTAGCGGACTCATGACCTCAGATGTTAAGTCCCATAGTGCTCAGAGCCATTTGAACCAGTTGAATCTCCCGCAGGGCTGCCATCCTACTTCCACGTTCTGTTCAAAAATGGCTCTGAGCACTATGGGACTTAACTTCTGAGGTCATCAGTCCCCTAGAACTTAGAACTTCTTAAACCTAACTAACTTAAGTACATCACACACATCCATGGCCGAGACAGGATTCAAACCTGCGACTGTAGCGGTCTTGCGCTTCCAGACTGTAGAGCTTAGAACCGCTCGGCCACCCCGGCCGGCTCCCCGTTCTGTGCTTCCACGAAAGGAGAACTGACATAACGGTTGTAGGGATCGCTGATTCCTTTATGTTGCAGAGAGAGTAGCATTTGAATTCCTTTGTGCACCAGGATTAGTCTCTTACTCAATTCAAAATAAGAAAAACATGCAATCCATAAGTCAAACCAAACTGGACTACACAAAGCATTTGGAAATGGTTGTGGCGCAACTGTTTTCTGCGTTTGGGAGTGATATTTCAGGCTCGACCTCGTATCTTACGCAACCATAGTTCAAAACATTCCCCACCTAAATCTACCACGACATAGTATCTGCATAATAGTAACCACAAAGACATCAGATTAAAATCGTCCACCGTTCAGGACTGCCTACTTACTACAACAGAAATGGCAGGCGCTCGAAAAGATCCGTTCCTTATGAGACACAGGTAGTGAGTAGGCAGCGACAGCACGACTGAGAATCTCGCGCTGCCTGTTGAGTGAAGAAGAGGCGCGCAGTGAGAGAGGTTATCTCGTCGGAGCACGGAGGGGCTTTCATTAGTGCAATTTAGTCGGCGCGCCTCACAGCCAGCCCGTGGAAATAACGGCCGAGTTTCTCCCTTCTGCCGGCCGAGTATTAAATTAATAAGGCGACGAGGCGGGCAGCGCGCCGCAGCCGCCACCGCCCCTCCCCCTCACCCCTGCTTCTGCTGCACCTATGAGAGAGGTGGAGTCTCTTCATAAGGCCGGCACACCACTGGTGGACAAGCGCCGCTCTTCTGCGGCCCGCTGAGAAACTTCCGTCACAATCTCTTCCACGCTTGCTAAATCCGCTTCATCGTAGGGTGTAGGTCAGTAGCCGCCGCTCCCTGGTGTTGCAGCAACATGGTCTTTAACGAAGCGGGCACGAACAACACGTCCGCGTGGATGAATAGTCTAGGAGAAAAAAATGTACAAATCTGGCCATTAAAACTGCAACACCAAAAAAGCGGCACGCAGCAAAACTCAATTGTACAAGCTACGTGCTCGGTTACTCAAATCAACAGCATTTCACCTAGGACTAGGTAGGAGTAACGCCCTCCTCATTCTGCTTTTGTTTTTTCTTCCTTTTTTGAGTCATCAGTCTTCTGACTTGTTTGATGTCCCTTGCCAACCTTTTTTTCTCACACTTGCAACATACGGCCTCCATTAGTTGCTGGAAGTATCCCTGTTTTCCTCCTCAGTTTCTACCCTGTACAGCTTCCCATAGTACGATGAAATTTATTCCCTGACGTCTCAACAGATGTCCTGTCTTCCTGTCTCTTCTTCTTGTTAGTTCTTCCCATATATTCCTTTGCTGTCCGATTCTGTGGAGAACCCCCTCATTCCTTACCGTATAAGTTCACCTAATTTTCTACATTCTTGTGTTGCACCACATCTCAGATCCTTCTATTCTCTTCTGTTCCGGTTTTTCCACAGTCCATGTCTCACTGTCATACAAAGCTGTGCTCCAAACGTACATTTTCAGAAATTTCTTCCTCAAATTAAGACCTATGTTTGATACTAGTAGACTTCTCTTGCTCAAGAATGTCCTTTTTGCCAGTGCTTATCTCCTTTTGACGTCCTTCTTGCTCCGTCCGTCATGGGTTATTTTGGTGCCTGTTGTTGTTGTTGTTGTTGTTGTTGTTGTTGTGGTCTTCAGTCCTGAGACTGGTTTGATGCGCTCCATGCTACTCTATTCCGTGCAAGCTTCTTCATCTCCCAGTACCTACTGCAACCTACATCCTTCTGAATCTGCTTAGTGTATTCATCTCTTGGTCTCCCTCTACGATTTTTACCCTCCACGCTGCCCTCCAATACTAAATTGATGATCCCCTGATGCCTCAGAACATGTCCCACCAACTGATACCTTCTTCTAGTCAAGCTGTGCCACAAACTTCTCTTCTCCCCAATCCTATTCAATACTTCCTCATTAGTTATGTGATCTACCCATCTAATTTTCAGCATTCTTCTGTAGCACCACATTTCGAAAGCTTCTATTCTCTTCTTGTCCAAACTATTTATCGGCCATGTTTCGCTTCCATACATGGCTACACTCCATACAAATACTTTCAGAAACGACTTCCTGACACTTAAATCTATACTCGATGTTAACAAATTTCTCTTCTTCAGAAACGCTTTCCTTGCCATTGCCAGTCTACATTTTACATCCTCTCTACTTCGACCATCATCAGTTATTTTGCACCCCAAATAGCAAAACTCCTTTACTGCTTTAAGTGTCTCATTTCCTAATTTAAATCCCCCGGCATCGCCCGACTTAATTCGACTACATTCCTATATCTTCGTCTTGCTTTTGTTGATGTTCATCTTATATCCTCCTTTCAAGACACTATCCATTCCTTTCAACTGCTCCTCCAAGTCCTTTGCTGTCTCTGACAGAATTACAACGTCATCGGTGAGCCTCAAAGTTTTTATTTCTTCTCCATGGATTTTAATACCTACGTCGAATTGTTCTTTTGTTTCCTTAACTGCTTGCTCAATATAAAAATTGAATAACATCGGGGATAGGCTACAACCCTGTCTCACTCCCTTCCCAACCACTGCTTCCCTTTCATGCCACTCGACTCTTATAACTGCCATCTGGTTTCTGTGCAAATTGTAAATAGCTTTTCGCTCCCTGTATTTTACCCCTGCCACCTTCAGAATTTGAAAGAGAGTATTCAACATTGTCAAAAGCTTTTTTCTAAGTCTACAAATGCTAGAAACGTAGATTTGCCTTTACTTAATCTAGCTTCTGAGATAAGTCATAGGGTCAGTATTGCCTCACGTGTTCCGATATTTCTATGGAGTATAATTCCTTAAGTTCATCTACGTCGTGATCACCAACTATGATGTTAAGTTTCTCTCTGTTCTCATTTCTGCTACTATTCAATACTTTCGTCTTAATTCGATTCGCTCTGAAACTATATTTCATACTCATTAGACTGTTTATTCCATTCGACGGATCCTGTAATCCCTCTTTACTTTCACTGAGGGCAGAAACGTCAGCAGCGAATCTTATCATTGATATCCTTTAACCTTCAATTTTTATCCCACTCTTGATCCTATCTTTTATTCCCGCCATTGCTATTTCGAATTATAGACTGAACAACTGCGGCAAAATACCACATCCCTGTCTTGCACCATCTTTAATCCGTGAACTGCGTTCTTAGTCTTCCTCTCTTACTGTTCCCTCTTGTTCTTTTAAATACTGTATATTACTAAACTTTCCTTATAGCTTACCCATATTTTTCGCAGAATTCGAACATCTTGCACCATTTGACATTGTTGAACGCTTTTTCCAGGTCGATAAATGCAATGAACATGTCTTGGTGTTTCTCTAGTCTTACTTTCATTACCAACCGCATTGTCAGATTGCGTCTCTGGTGCCTTCCCTCATTCAAACTGATCGTCATGTAAGTGATCCGCAGTTTTCTTTTCCATTCATTTGTATATTATTATTGTCAGTAACTTTGATGCATGAGGTGTTACGCTGACTGTGCGATAATTCTTGCACTTGTCAGCTCCTGCAATCTTCGGAATTGTGTGGATGATGTTTTGTCGGAAAGTCTGATGTATATCGCGAGTATGATAAATTCTACGCACTGACCGGAATAGCCGTTTTGTTGCCACTTCCCCCAATGATTTTAGAAATTGCCATGGAATGTCGTCTATACCCTCCCCTTTATTTCATATTAAGCCTTCCAAAGCTCTTCTGAATTGTGATTCTAATAATAGATCCCTGTCTCTTTCCTATCGACTGCTGTTTCCTTTTCTGAAACGTCATCAGATAAGTCCTCCACCTCACAGAGGCCTTCAATGTACTCTTTCCACCTATCCGCTTTCTTCTCGCATTTAACGGTGGAATTCCCAGTGCACTCTAAATTCTGCATGTAAGGAGAAACTACTTAGTGGGTTGCTCATTCAGAATTCGCATTTGAGGTACTTTGTTATTCATTTGCTCTATGCCTGCTACGGGCACATGACGGAATTTAACGGTGGGAGGATCGCGGCCTGCTGAGCCTGCGATCTACACTACTGGCCATTAAAATTGCTACACCACGAAGATGACGTGCTACAGACGCGAAATTCAACCGACAGGAAGAAGATGCTGTGATATGCAAATGATTAGCTTTTCAGAGCATTCACACAAGGATGGCGCCGGTGGCGACACCTACAACGTGCTGACACGAGGATAGTTTTCAACCTATTTCTCATACACAAACAGCAGTTGACCGGTGTTGCCTGGTGAAACGTTGTTGTAATGCCTCGTGTAACGAGGAGAAATGCGTACCATCACGTTTCCGACTTTGATAAAGGTCGGATTGTAGCCTATTGCTATTGTGGTTTATCGTATCGCGACATTACTGCTCGCGTTGGTCGAGATCCAATGACTGTTAGCAGAATATGGAATCGGTGGGTTCAGGAGGGTAATACGGAACGCCATGCTGGATCCCAACGGCCTCGTATCACTAGCAGTCGAGATTATCCACATGGGTGTATCGGATCGTGCAGCCACGTCTCGATCCCTGAGTCAACAGATGGAGACGTTTGCAAGACAACAACCATCTGCACGAACAGTTCGACGACGTTTGCAGCAGCATGGACTATCGGCTCGGAGACCATACCTGTGGTTACCCTTGACGTTTCATCACAGACAGGAGCGCCTGCGATGATGTACTCAACGACGAACCAGGGTGCACGAATGGTAAAACTTCATTTTTTCGGATGGATCCAGGTTCTGTGTACAGCATCATGATGGTCGTATCCGTGTTTGGCGACATCGCGGTGAACGCACATTGGAAGGGTGTATTCATCATCGCCATACTGGCGTATCACCCGGCGTTATGGTATGGGGTGCCACTGGTTGCACGTCTCGGTCACCTCTTGTTGGCTTTGACGTCACTTTGATCAGTGGACGTTACATTTCAGATGTGTTACGACCCGTGGCTCTACCCTTCATTCGATCTCTGCAAAACCCAGAAGGATAATGCACGACCGCATGTTGCAGGTCCTGTATAGACCTTTCTGGATACAGAAAATGTTCGACTGCTTCCCTGGTCAGCACATTCCAGATCTCTCACCAATTGAAAACGTCTGGTCAATGGTGGCCGAGCAACTGGCTCGTCACAATACGCCAATCACTACTCTCGATGAACTGTGGTATCGTGTTGAAGCTGCATCGGCAGCTGTATCTATACACGCCATCCACGCTCTGTTTGGTTCAATGCCCAGGCGTATCAAGGCCGTTATTACGGCCAGAGGTGGTTGTTCTGGGTACAGATTTCTCAGGATCTATGCACCCAAATTGCGTGAAAAAGTAATCACATGTCAGTCTAGTATAATATATTTGTCCAATGAATACCCGTTTATTATCTGCATTTCTTCTTGGTGTAGTAATTTTAAGGCCAGTAGTGTATTACTCCGCGACATTGCTGGCCCCGTTGTTGGGGGTTCCACGACTGTCACGCGGGTATGGAATCAGTGGGTCACGGAGGGCGTTACTGAATGCCATGCAGGGTCTCAAAGGCCTCACGCGGCTAGTGCCCCAGTGGACAGAGATATTCTTCGCTCGGCATCGCCAGACCGTGCAGCCGTATCACGTACCTTGAATCAGGAGACGTTGGTTGATTGCAGCGAGACAATATCCACAAGGACAGCGCAACGACTTCTGGAGCACCGAGGGCCGTCGGCGGGGCAACCCTTTCTGTGGCTTCCCTTGACGCGGCATCAGAGAAAGAGGTGCGCTTGCAGTGGTGCACACAACTCCGGGAAAAGGAATGGCACCACATTATGAGGGGCAGATCTTGCATGCAGCACCACAGTGGACGTACCAACATTGAAGAAAAAAGCGCAGCATCTAAAAAATGGTTCAAATGGCTGTAACCACTATGGGCAGCTACGGACTTCTTCACGTAGCAGGACACGATGTTTTACCAAACGGGTACCTGGTGGGTCGGTGGGACGACTGATTCATTGTTCACGGCGATTTTGCCTGATTGGCATACCGTTTCTGGACTGTGCCGCCTTCGAACGGAAACTTATTCAATCCCCGTTATAGTACCTGGCACAATAACTACATACTCTGTCACTAATACTACAAAACGTACGTTGCAAGAAGCAAAACCATTCTAAGCAGAAATACTTACTCATTCCGTCATATGATGAAATAAAGTTGAATATCAATTCAGTCAAAACATGGATTTCTCCATTAAATGCGTTAAAGTACGAAAATGAATGCGAACTAAAACAGAATACGAATATATATATATATATATATATATATATATATATATATATATATATATATATATATATATATATATATATATAGGGAGAAGATGTTGTTACTGGTGGCCGATATCCTCTTTCAGCAATACAGATGCACACGTGGATTAATACGGTTCTATATTTACGTAACTGAAAGTATTTGCTTAACTGGAATAGAGTCCGTGTCTTGTGGTACGAGCTCATCCGTAACAGTTCTCTAGCAGACACTGTCGGAAATCTTGCCAGAGTCACAATCAGGACGATATGTATTGGCGTCGCCTGTGTTGAACTATGCCACTCCATGAATGAATGACAGACGCCAAACAGGAATGTGAGTCGAGTCAATGAGTCAGTGAGTGAGGCCCTCCGGTCATGTTGCTGGTCTGTGTGTCTCTGGCCTCTCTCGTGATAGGCGACCTTGATCCACCGCCTACTATCGATCTACGCACTACGTCTTTGCCGACCAGTGTACTGGCGACTCCTTACGCCAGAAGAGGTGACGAGTGAAAATTTGTATCTAGGCTGGCTTTCAGACTGGGTCTCGTAACTTGAACCATGGCATTGGTACAATTTTCATTCCTCACTGCAGTCTCCATACATATATCATAGATATCTGAGACTTGAAAAGGTTTCTGAAGCCATAAAATTTCATTTGAAAGAAGACTATACTTAACAATTCATTTAAATCTAGCAATTCACGCATGGTCTTGTAAGCGAGAACAAATATTCACAGAACAAAATCCAGTGAAACCAGCTTTTGTTTTTATATGGAATAAAAGTATAGAATAATTTACTCTGCCAACCATTGTGGCCGTGCGGTTCTAGGCGCTTCAGTCCGGAACGGCGCTGCTGCTACAGGTTCGAATCCTGCCTCGGGCATGGCTGTCTGTGATGTCCTTAGGTTAGTTAGGTTCAAGTAGTTCTAAGTCTAGGGGACTGATGACCTCAGATGTTAAGTCTCATAGTGCTTAGAGCCAATTTAACCATTTGAATAATTTACTCTATCAATATTACGGATGTAAAAAAAATCAAGCGGAAGACAAGCAACATATTCACAATGCAGTTCTAAAAATGATATAAACACAATAAGTTGTAATCAGAAACACAATTATGGATGACTTTAAATCACCCAATGAGAAATCGAGATGATGGATTGATAAACTTGCAGTGCTCCGAGCGACCTGACACCGAACCAAGGTCTTGTTACGGGAGGCCACTGTATGAGTTTCACCCCCGTGGCTAAAGTGGTCCACGCCGTGTAGGATCACTATAACCTGTCTGCAGAGACGACTATGGCGTCATAAACGCTATCCCGATTGTCCCGACGTGCACCTCAGCGATAACGCCACTTGTACCTCTACCATGATGGGATAACAATTGTTTATGCTTGACAATGACGTGCCGTCGAAATTACAATAGCAAAATAAAAATGTATACACGCATAAGCGGAATATGAGGCACTTTCTCAACAACGACGCGAATATGGCGAAGTCCACTGCACGAATAAATGCTTCGTTCTTCCATTGACAGACCACCCATTTGTGTAGGATTGGAGCAAAATGCTGCTTATACCAAGTCCACTCTTCTGAACCCGCCATCGAATGTTGGGGCAGTGATAGTAACTGATCGTACTACTGCTCATTCCCTTTCGTGCAGTTTATTTACTGAACCAACTCGGCCATAGTCAGTTTGCCCTAATATTTTGTGTGGCTACGTTATTTGGCACGATTTTAAAAATATCGGTCCACCTCTCTTCGTGCACAACGTTAACACCACTGATCGACTATTTCAATAACTTTTTTTACTGTGGGAGGTGAGCGGGGTGGAGTTTTGAGGCGAACTGTTTATTTAATTCATTTAGCCGTATGTCCAATTTATTTTATTTGCTGTGTAACTGGCGGTCTCATATCTCCTCGTTATAAATCCCAGTCGACAAAGAATATTAACAGCGCAACGTCACTCAAAATGCGAGTTAAAATATAAGTCACTCTTCTGCCATATTTACATCTACAATGAACACGTCGGCAACAACCTCAACTTTATTCTCTTTTAGAACAGAGAGAAATTATTTGTCATTCCTTCAGATAATACAACTCTCTGGCATTAATTTTTCCATTTAAGTTTACGTTCGCCTTTGATGGATTTCATAAATTTGAATGTAATGAAAGTGTTCCATCATTGTATGACTGTCGTTTTTAAATCATATTTTGTTGATGCTGCTCCTCTTCTTCTCGCTATTATTATTATTATTATTATTATTAACAGTAAACAGAAAATGAGATCACTATTATGAATTTATTTATATCACTAGTTAGATACCTCCCAAACGCTTACGACTGCCTAATGTATCGGCGGATAATTAATGCATATTCCAGTAAAGTGGCTTTCTGTAGTTGGCAAGTTTTCAAGTGCCGAATAAGAACTTTTGGTAGTGCTGCAATTGTGACGAGAACCACTCGAACCACATTCACTAATTTACTAATTTATCCTACGTGATAAAGTATTCCAGTTGTTTCTCATCGATTCTGCCATCGCATGGGATGGCAATGACAATGATGCACACTTCCCTCCTCTCTATAACTGCAACGTCTGGCATATTCTGTTGTCTGAAGTCGGAAGTCCCGCGGTAGTTTGACGTGTTCGTTTTCGACCATTTTTTTCTGGCTTGAGGTTCTACAAGTCCTTTATCACTATCAGATGGAAATTTGAGCATGGGTTCGAGAGGATCATTTGTGGCACACCGTTGTGCCACTGCTCATAATCAGTCCGAGTGATCTTTTTCGACAACTCAAGATGTAGTCGACTATTTCCTCAGGTTCTGTGCAGAGTCTGCGCTTTAGATCTCGTGCTGATTCCTCGATAATGGCTTTAACGCCGTTACTTCTGTTGCTTGTTCCAGAGCGACAAAAATCATTGCTTCAGCTTCCTTCTTTCGAATACCATTGGTCAACCAAAACCAGGCCTTTTCTTTCGAGCTCTCAGTCCGGAAGTTGAGTGCAGCTTTCCGATATTGGTTCTTGGTCTGCTGTACTTTGAGAAGCATTTTGTTGTTGACTTCTCATGCAGTCTGTTAATGCATACTTCCCATCTTTCATTGTCTTCTCCACTTGCGAGAGTCCTCTACCACCTACTTTTCTGGGCAAGTTCAGCCTGTCGACGCAATTACTTCTTCTTCTTCTTCTTCTTTTTCTTTCCTTCTTTCCTTCTCCGTTGACGATTCCGATTCCAGTACCATGCCGGCTGCGCTTCATTCTCAGTTGAGGATCCATATCGCATACAGCCCAACGGAGCTGGTCGCACAGATTCCCGATTGGTTCTTGTATATAAATGACGTGATGATATTTTATTTATAGACTCTGATCACTATGGGACTTAACATCTGAGGTCATCAGTCCCCTAGAACTTAGAGCTACTTAAACATAACTAGCCTAAGGACATCACACACATCCATGCCCGAGGCGGGATTCGAACCAGCGACCGTAGCAGTCACGCGGTTCCGGACTGAAGCGCCTAGAACCGCTCGGCCACCGCGGCCGGCTTTTATTTATGGGATCGCTCCTATCTCGCTAGGTGTTTTACTTCATGATCAAAGACTCGACTTCAATTGTTCTAGGCAAACAGCCGAAAAACTATCATAAACAGAGGTCAACATCGACCTCTTACCAAATTTGTTAAACAAATTAATTTCATGCGCAACGCATAACATTAATGGGACGAGTAACCATGAAGCAACACGTAAATGTAGTGGGAGCTTGTAATTTTATCATTGAGATCGGCATAGGTTCATTCATTAATTTATTTATTGAATTGTATTGCAAATATTAATTCAATAATCGTGCCAATCTTTTAAATTATGGGCTGAAATTAAATTCATTAGAATTAGGCAAAAGTGAGGTTTGAGCAATTGACGAAATTTAGTTTGCTGACAATTTTAATTTAATTGTCATAACTGGCAAAACAGTAGCTGCAAAATTTATAATGCTTTTTGTGCACCATATCCTACACACAACATATCCTACACATTGTAGAATTTATCAGCAATGGTCTCAAATTAATAATACATGATTATAATTGATAATACATGAGTATGGTCAAACAGTCCTTCTCTTGGAAAATGATGGAAATGAAAATGAGCGATTCACTCAACTACACTGTACACACTGGTCTCAAATTAATAATACATTATTATAATTGATAATACATGAGTATGGTCAAACAGTCCTTCTCTTGGAAAATGATGGAAATGAAAATGAGCAATTCACTCAACTACACTGTACACACCAATTCAACGAGGTGCACGTGCAGTTAGAACAATATAGGGCATGTACCGAGATCTACTTGAAAGTGATGAGCAAATTCCTGCAAAGTCATCAAGAGCACGCGTATTAATTAACTGTCTGGTTCACTACCAGTAGAGTGAAACCTCTAATTAAGCAAGACATACGGAAATTATTTTCTGAAATGAAAAATGCAATACTTATTTATTAATTTTGGTGCAACATGTGATAACATAGATAAATTTAGGCAGTGGAACAAGTATCACTGCTGGCAAGATCTGATATTAAAGATTACTTTAATGCAGAAAAATTATTAAAACAGTACAAGTTATGGGAAGATATTAAATAGGTGGAATGCTTGTACACACTCTGTTCACTTCTACACAATCTCTAAAATTACCAACTTTCCTCGCTAAAATGAATCACTGATTGTAATTGTATCTCAAATAATATGGATCGACACTACAATGTTTTATATAGAATTGCGGAAGGGTATAATGTAACTATTGGGTAATGTAAGTAACACGACGTGCAGTCATACACCAGGCGCAAGGAACACTATAGAAATAATTCAAGTTCTCACGACAAATCTCTCTCACATAGCTCGTATACTCATAAATAAGTTTGCAGGGGCCTTAACATCAAAACGAAATAGCTGTATGGTTGACCACAACACACAAAGTAAGCTGCACAATAAACTAACATTCCTCCAGAAACTCCTTCGCGAAATATTTTGAATTTACTTTACTTTTAATGAAATGTGGTAACAACAAAACATAAGCCCAGACAAAATAGGATCACATAAGCAAAAATCGCAAACTTGGCCTCAGTCACAAATCATGTAAGAAACAGTGAAATTAAATCAAATTACCACTCAAAATTACTGTAGTAGTGACCGTTGGCTTTAACTGAGTTTGCAACTCGATCGAAAAGACATGACATTATAGTTTAACCACACTTCAGCAGGCATGCAACAAATGGCGCACACATGTGCCCAAGTACATTTTCATGCAAAGAGAAGGCCTAAAATTATTTAACTAATGTACCAACATTATATTGTTACAGCTAAAGAAAAACATTTTACATAAATGAAAAACAAACAAAAGCTTCTAGCAAAAGAAGCAACGGTGAGAACTAAAGGCGCACACTGCATGTCCCCTCACGAATAATTCTCTACTTTCTACCACTTATTCCAGCAAAATCATGATAATTAACCTGAAATTAAAAGGGTCTCAGAACAAAAACAGTATTGGTTGCGAAATTATTTAATGTCAATGACGCATTTCATCCTTTTGGGGCATGATCAGATTGTCTACAAAGACAAGAAACCAGTCCATTAGATAGAATATACAGGCCAGACTGACAGATGGTTCAAGACCAGGTTCAGGGAGCACTTGTTAGCTAAGGAAGGTCAGACTAAGTAAAATTCCACGTTTGCTGAGCATCTGAAGTCCACCAGTTCCCCCACACTAGAAAACCTAAGATTACTACACCTCGCTCAGAAGGGAAAAAATTGAATCTACTAGAGGAGCTGGAAGTTGTTAAGCATCTCTATGCTGACGAAGGCAGGTAGCTGAACGAAAAACCGATTAGCAGTAAACAAATATATTGTGATACAATGTTACCAGCGTTCCGAATGTTGCTGCAATGATTATTTTATGTCGATAGCATCAGTCTCAATTTGTTGGTTTTTGTGTGGCAAACTGGGGGCACCATATTTAAAAAGGAGCTTTTCAGGTGAATATTTCATTGTAGATGTTTTTTTATTGCAGCTGACTTTACCTCTTTACATATTATAACTTACGTTTCTTTATTTTAACTATAAGTATATTTTTGTCTCTTGTTTGCGATGCTTAATACTGCCCCGAAACTGGTATACTGAAGTTTTATCGATTCATAATGCGTACGGTATGAATGTACTCCAAAATTTAGCTGTTTTACTCCGTGTGACGGAGTTTTAATGGCATATTTTGATTCGTTGTTTTTCGTGTAATCATCTTATCTATTCTTTGTGATTCGTATGGGGATACTTCTATTTTATATTTGCATTTTATGTGTCTGCACTGGGTTGCTTATATGCATTTTAATTACTAGTTTTACGCACTTTTGTTTTTCGAAATTCTGCCTCAAACCGGTGATGCGCGCCACCTGTGTACTTCTTGCCGCACTATACGCAGCATCTGTATCTCAATTTGTCATAGTAATGTTTCTATACGCTCCAATACAGACACTGTGCCGTGTGGGGCTGGTACCGCGGTTTTGTAAGTGTGACCCTGTCTTATACTGCCACGACGGAGCCGGCTGGTATGCTACGATAAGGGTAGAAAATTTTTCCGCCACATATTTCCACTTTTTCGTTGTTATTCTTGCTGTTTCTCTTCTTCCATTAGGTCCACTGCATGGGTTAGATGTTTCACAACGAATGGATTATGTATCCAGTTGCCTCGGTGTCTATTTTGTATTATTTGTAGTTATATGACTGATGGGTCACGTATCCAGCTACTTTTACGTATGTTTTTATTACTTTTAGCTCACTTTGTCTGCATAGCCGTGCAAGATAGGACCACGCGCTTTTCCTCCATTTGTGCCTAATTTATTGGTTTCTTATTCTTGTACACAATCTGATGATGCTCCAAAAGGATGAAACGCGTCGTTGATATTATATTATTTCGCAACCCAGATTGTTTTTGTTCTAAAACACTTTTAAACCGGTTGCTGTAACAGCTTGCCACGATGTAATGGGAAAATTTTTACCGAAATTTAATCTTTCATTGACAAAATTAAGCTTAAAACCCACATCATTCGCGTTCCTCACTACGAAATAGTACATTCTAATACCTTCCTTTGTGATCCAGATATGAAGAGCTACACCAAGTTGCGTCCGTTCATCCTCCAGGTCCCGTTAGGCTAGGACGTAGCGTGCTCCCCGACAACGGCTATCCAGTCCAGACTTTTCCTTTGGCAGTGGGGGTGCGACAGCCTCTCCTGAGACCAACCTGAGTACTCTCACTCTGCCAGCTAGGTTATCTTTGGTGCCACCTTCCCCTTGCTGATCTTATCCCTGCTTTCTCTACCTCTGGTCCACCCCTACCCGCTAAATTCAACATGCACTTAATCTTACAAGGTCACTCATACACGGAAGGGAAAGGAGAAAAGGAGAAAAGGGAATGTGGAACGTAACACAAAATAAATAAGAGAGTCAAACTTTTTGTTGTGACTTGGCAAGACAGCCAAGTCACTATGAGAGGAAGCCGAAAGGCACGCGTTAAGCTCACGTAGATTGTCGTGAGGTCTGGAACAGTTAAGGGAATTTTTAGTAGCAAATAAAGTACGTAGTTGATGTAATACTTAACTTTAATCCATAAGTGGTGTACATCGGTCTGACGGTACAGGCATCACAAGTTAAATATAAACTGGTAATGGCGCCTTGCTAGGTCGTAGCAAATGACGTAGCTGAAGGCTATGCTAACTATCGTCTCGGCAAATGAGAGCGTATTTGTCAGTGTAGCATCGCTAGCAAAGTCGGCTGTACAACTGGGGCGAGTGCTAGTAAGTCTCTCTAGACCTGCCGTGTGGCGGCGCTCGGTCTGCAATCACTGACAGTGGCGACACGCGGGTCCGATGTATACTAACGGACCGCGGCCGATTTAAAGGCTACCACCTAGCAAGTGTTGTGTCTGGCGGTGACACCACACTTTTCTTTCGCCATGCGACGTATATCAATGAAAAGTATGAAATGGTTATTGATAGTACAGTTTTCAATATCAAAACTATTATTACTCGAAAGTAACGAAATGAAGTGAAACAAAAGCAACGCTTCAGTGTGACAGTTTGCATTTCCTGTTAGTAGGTGCCATTGTACTGAGGAAAAATAAAGTGCCTGTAGGAGTAGACATCATCGCCAAGGATAAATGTATACTTGTGCTGATAGATTGTGCCTTCCAGAATGACGAGATCATCCAATGAATGCCACGAAAATGTTCCACAGACCATAGCGCTTCTTCCTCCCACCTGGACCCTTCCGACGATTGTTGAAAAACTGTCACCTGTCCGATGTAGCATAAAACGCGATTCCTCTGAAAGAGCCATCTTTTGCCACAGAGTGGACGTCCAGTTGTGGTAGTGGCGTGAAAATTCCAGTCTTCGTCGGCAATGAGCAGCACCCAGCAGGGGCGAGTGTTCCAGGCAGCTGCTGCGGAGGTCCACAGCCAGCAACGTTGGCGAGACACTCTTGATAGCTCCGGTCAGTTGCTCGACCGTTGCACGTCTATTCGCCCGTACATCTCCACAGCCGCCGTTCACCCTTTTCATCTAAGGCCCGTGGAGCACCACTGTTTCCTCGTTACCGGTTTAGAATAGCGTCATTTTGACATGCACGGAATACTTTAACCACAGCGGCGCGGAAACAATTTACAAATGTTACCGTTTCGGAAATGTTTCCACGGTTTGGGAAAGGTTTGAAATTATGCTTACAGTTTGATGGAAGTTTCTAAGTGCTCTCATTCTCAAATACTACACGAATGTAATCTGGGTAACTGTGCACTGCCTCGAGAAAAAGAGACAGGTTGTAACTGTAACACTTGTCTTATTGAGTTAAACTTCTGACACAAGATTATAACTTTCAATGAGTACATTATGACAGCATTTTAAATGTTTAAATTCGGTAAATAGTTATGCGCAATACTGAAAATCTATTGTTTGTGGCCGCAGGAAGCCGTTAGATAGGCAAGCTGCTACTGAAATTATGTTCCGGGATAGCGGCTCTGTAATACAGATATGAATTTTACCTGGGTGATAGAGCTTGCTCTGACGTGTGACCGTAACCCTAACAGTACTGACAAGCGCTGCCCGCCGTACGCTTACTTCACAAGTTGACCTTACAGACAGGCCTTGTTTGATCTTCTTCGTGCTTATAGAATTTGGAGCTCAGTGCCTGGACACCAACTTCCTAAACTAGTACGACGTAGTTCTCAAAAAACCTGATAAAGACCTTTAAGAATTGGAATATTTGCAAGCGACGTTAGGTACAAAACATTTCGAACAGTTTAAAAGAATGCCCATACCTGAGTGTGGTGCATTAACGTCTTGTAATTGTGAGGTAGAAGGTTCCATTTATTTAGATTCTTTATTATCAAATGGGAATCTTAACTAATAAACAATGAAACACATATATTCTAATAAAAGTAAAATATTTTTAATTTCAGTAACTAAAAGCATAAAAATGGATGAACATTTGAAACAGATATGTAAAACGTCTTGTTAGCAAATGAGAAAGAATTACACACAACTAGCTGTTGGCTATGGCTGCATTTGCGTATCAAAAGTTTTGTTACGATGGGTATTCGTATGTAAGCTGTTGTACATGCAATAATGTCAGCAGCCCTGATATGTTTGCCTGTTTGGGTAACCATAGATCAGGACCCACCCCTCGCCTGGTCCAACACACGACCACACTGTATGCGCAGGATCGCTTTCGAGCACTGTGTGTGTGTGTATGTGTGTGTGTGTGTGTGTGTGTGTGTGTGTGTGTCTGGAGTGGTGTGGGCACGTACACGTCATACAACATGTACATTATGCTCAAGGTTAATATTTTTTTTAACTTAGTTTATGTTCAGTAATGCAAAAAGAGATGTTCCATTCCTCACCAAACCATCTTGAGGACCGATTTTTTTTCTTTCTTTTTAAAGTAGTCCGCGCTGTTCCTCAGGGTTTCTCCCATCTCCATACCACATTTAATCAAGATCAGTTCAACGGTTTAGTCGTTAAAGCCTAAACGACAGGGATACTTCCGCATGTAATAATAGCAGTATGGAGTTAATAAGCTGATAATTGTATAAGCATTGTATTCCACCTGTTACCTGTGGCTGCACTCGTATATCAGTAAAATGAAATGTAATTTGCTTTTGGCTTTCACTGACAGGGAGCCACCATTTGGGATGTTACGCCGCTCAGTGAAAGTCTTTTTATTTGATGCCACTTCACCGATATTAACTGGGTTCTTTATTCATAAGAACAGAAAGTTATTCAACTCAACATAGTCCAGGAGCTGTGGTACAAGCTCTTCCGAAGTAGACCACGTTAGCCTCACTGCTGGTGAAGTACCGGGTGATCAAAAAGTCAGTATAAATTTGAAAACTGAATAAATCACGGAATAATGTAGATAGATAGGTACAAACTGACACACATGCTTGGAATGACATGGGGTTTTATTAGAACCAAAAAATATAAACGTTCAAAAAATGTCCGACAGATAGCGCTTCACCTGATCAGAATGGCAATAATTAGCATAACAAAGTAAGACAAAGCAAAGATGATGTTCTTTGCAGGAAATGCTCAATATGTCCACCATCATTCCTCAACAATAGCTGTAGCTGAGGAACAATGTTGTGAACAGCACTGTAAAGCATGTCCGGAGTTATGGTGAGGCATTGGCGTCGGATGTTGTCTTTCAGCACCCCTAGAAATGTCGGTCGATCACGATACACTTGCGACTTCAGGTAACCCCAAACCCTATAATCGCACGGACTGAGGTCTGAGGACCTGGGAGGCCAAGCGTAACGAAAGTGGCGGGTGAGTACACGATCATCACCAAACGACGCGCGCAAGAGATCTTTCACGCGTCTAGTAATACTTTTTTTTTTTAATAAAACCCGATGTCATTCCAAGCATGTGTGTAAATTTTTACCTCTCTATCTACATTATTCCATGGTTTGTTAAGTTTTCAAATTTATACTGACTTTTTGATCACCTGGTACAAGTCTGCTACGTACACTGGATGACAGACTGGAAATGACTGGGCGCGGTGGCGATCTAAAGACTGGCAGACGAGAGGGCATTAGTAGCACGTTTCCTGCGAATTTGTCTTTGGCCCATATCGATCTTCTCGCAACCTCTTTGCGCCTGGTGTGCTGGCGCCAGCTTACACCAGCACAACGATGAGAACTGAACCCAGCATCCCGTGATCGAGGGTCAATAACACCAACCACAAAGCCACGAGCTGTTTACGAATATCAGCACTTGATGAATGATGGTGATGGTACTAAAATAAAATGTGGGCTTTCCAAAATTATTAAAAAAAATAGCGTTACATTGAAGAAGAAAGAACATAAATAATTTGTAGTTCGGTGCAGTACAAATTTTGTAATATTTGTACATGCAGTAACGTCAGCTGCCATCACCTGTCTGCCCGTTACCAAGGCCGGGGGAGAGGGGGGGGGGGAGGGCAGAGGGGACGTACGTCCCCTCCCCTACTGCCCTCGAGAGTTGAAACTATATTAAAATCAAATGGTAATTATAGTAATCTGGGCCAAAGTTAAGCAAGCTAGGGTCTTATTTAGTGGATTTAGTCATTTATTTCAGCATACCTCAAACCACCTTACTTTGTGTGCCTGAGAGAATGTACTATCTGCACCAGTAGCTTGTGCTCACTGTCCTGTTCGAATTGTGGGTACCAAATATTAGCAGGACTTCCCAATGTGCCAAAGCAGCACGCGCTTGACGTTTCCCTTAGGGCACTATTTGCTGTGTCCCAAATTGTTGTCATTGCTACTATTGTTAGACTGCTTGCCCAGAATTCAGGAGCATCTCCAAACAGTTCGGGCACCTGCAGGTGACGCCACCGGGGAGTGCTTTTCTGCAGCATCTGAACCTTCACACAACGTGTCGTGGTACGCTGCCATGGAGAACAGTTGCCGCTGTTGCTGCGATCAGCGTTTTATACTACCGCGAGGAGCTTTGTGGATGCCATTGCTGCTACTAAAGTGCGCGTCATTTACGACGGCGCCCGAGTTTAGGTTCGTTCTGCGCATCTGACGACACAAAACACACTCAGCCAATGAACAGAGAACGACGTTGCCAGAGTTCGACTGCAGTGCAGAGCATGGACGAGTGTCTTCAGTTTTAGAAACGTTCAGTCATAAATAAAGTAATTGAACAAAAGCAATGTCTTGATAGTAGACTTTCTTTTATAGAAAGTTTGGAAAAAGCATTCTTTATACCAACTGATTCATATTCTCTTAATTAATTAAACCAAACAAGCAATAAGCCTCCTAATTCAGGCAATAACAATTAAAGGTGTTTGTATCATTCTCACTAACCGCTTTTTCGCAATAAATAACAGTGGTAATTGTTTATTTCCTATTCTACTTCGACGAAACGTGAGTAATTCATAGTCATACCAACAGTGTTTGTCAGTATTTTGTGTGACATTATAAGTCCTCCGGGTAAAGCACTGGATGGTGAGCTGTGTTAGCAGAATGGTTAAGGCGTTTGGTTGCTAAGTGAAAGGTTCAAAGTTCTAACCTTGTTGAATGCTTAATATTTTCTTTATTTAAAAACAATATCGAAGTGTCTTACTTCATGAATTTTATTCGTTTGAATGTAATTTTTTGAAATTCTAGTGGCAACTAAAATCGACCATATGGAAAGTATACGCTATGGACTTTTACCTCTGCAAACTCACCAAAATTTCTTCCAATGGTTTACTTCATCTAATGCTGCACAACAACTGCGTTGTACATCGAAACAAAATTAAGTCATTTTTGGGGGGAATGTATCAGTCAAGAAGATGTGTAAAAATCAAATTTTTGGGCCAAACAGTTTTTGTGAAATCGTATGATAAAGTGTGTCAAAGCAGTCGAAACACCATGTGTCTGCACAGGCGAGCAGTGCAGTGATGACAAAATCGCGCACACTGCGGAATACGGGGAGCACGTCTCTATATCAGCGAAAGGGTTAATGAGGCCTTGGTGGCTTTACTTCATAAACTGCGCGCTCCCCCCCTAAACGGAAGTTTCCGAACTATACTGTGGAGGTGCTTCTCTTGGCGCGTGCAACTGGCAACGCAGCAATCTCCCACGTCTGGGCGGGCATGCGCCAACCGTCAAGATAAAAGAATAGAACTATAGTACGCTGTCACGTGCGGACTTTTCATAAGCGGCGATGAGAGGCTTGGCCGGTCAAATACGCCACCGACTGGTCTCATGTGAAGGCCCCTGTTGCAAACAATGATCCGCCAGCGGTAGCGTAGTGTGAAGGGGACGTTCGTCTTATCAGTGCAGTTTTTCAGATTTGTGCCACATGAAACGGGTTTCAAAAATAACGTCCTTCTTCTCCAAAAAAAAAAAAAAAAAAACAGAAGACAACATGTAAGTGCTCCTTGCGTATTGCACTGACCAGTGCTTTTTGTTCTTACGTTAGTTAATTTCGGAATTAATGTTACTAAAGCAACATTATGTGAGATTACTCATAAATTTTTACACCTTCTCGTACATAGTGGACTGTTTTTGATGCTGTGACTGTAGAGTTAAATTAGAAAATACAGACGATTTCTATATCAGTCGTCTGACTTGATAAGCACAAAGTATTTTGTTGTTCACCCATCGTCTTCAGGTGGTAAATGGATCAAACTAATTGATGAAATTAATTAGTTTTTCTGCATTTACTTAGACAGTGAAAAGTTAGCTTTCTTGAATTTTTCTGAACATCTACACCTCGATCAGAGTAAAAATGTGAATGATAGTGAAGCAATTGTTCCACATTTTTAAGTTTCAAAACAGGTTAAAAGCTGTAGTTTTTGAACACTTTTTCCCTTGACTTTCAAGGGGAGGACCCCTCAGTCTTCTTTCTCTTGTAGTCAACCCCCCCCCCCCCCCTGAAAACGTCGTTATGCGCCCAAGTCGTTACCTGAGGCTGCACTTACACATCGTAATCAAATGTAGAATCGCTGGAAGTTTCCTACATTCTACAGCCTCGATCTATGACTTTCAGGACGTCATTTGAGAAAAGTGCAACTTACGGCTGACATGATCTTTCATTATCATCATCATTTAAGACTGATTATGCCTTTCAGCGTTCAGTCTGGAGCATAGTCCCCTTATAAAATTCCTCTATGATCCCCTATTCAGTGCTAACATTGGTGTCTCTTCTGATGTTAAGCCTATTACTTCAAAATCATTCCTAACCGAATCCAGGTACCTTCTCCTTGGTCTACCCCGACTCCTCCTACCCTCTACTGCTGAACCCATGAGTCTCTTGGGTAACCTTGCTTCTCCCATGCGTGTAACATGACCCCACCATCTAAGCCTGTTCGCACTTACTGCTACATCTATAGAGCTCATTCCCACTTTTTCTTTGATTTCCTCATTGTGGACACCCTCCTGCCATTGTTCCCATCTACTAGTACCTGAAATCATCCTAGCTACTTTCATATCCGTAACCTCAACCTTATTGGTAAGGTAACCTGAATCCACCCAGCTTTCGCTTCCATGCAACGAAGTTGGTCGAAAGATTGAACGGTGCACAGATAACTTAGTCTTGGCACTGACTTCGTTCTTGGAGAAGAGAGTAGATCGTAGCTGAGCGCTCACTGCATTAGCTTTGCTACACCTCGCTTCCAGTTCTTTCACTACGTTGCCATCCTGTGAGAATATGCATCCTAAGTACTTGAAGCCGTCCACCTGTTCTAACTTTGTTCCTCCTGTTTGGCACTCAATCCGTCTATATCTCTTTCCCACTGACATTACTTTCGTTTTGGAGATGCTAATCTTCATACCATAGTCCTTACATTTCTGATCTAGCTCTGAAATACTACTTTGCAAACTTTCAATCGAATCTTCCATCAAAGCTAAGTCATCCGCATATGCGGGACTGCTTATTTTGTGTTCACATATCTTAATGTCACCCAGCCAGTCTATTGTTTTCAACATATGATCCATAAATAATATGAACAACAGTGGAGACAGGTTGCAGCCTTGTCTTACCCCTGAAACTACTCTGAACAATGAACTCAATTTACCGTCAACTCTAACTGCTGCCTGACTATCTATGTAAAGACCTTTAATTGCTTGCAAAAGTTTGTCTCCTATTCCATAATCTCGTAGAACAGACAATAACTTCCTCCTAGGAACCCGGTCATATGCCTTTTCTAGATCTATAAAGCATAGATACAATTCCCTGTTCCACTCGTAACACTTCCACATTATTTGCCGTAAGCTAAAGATCTGGTCCTGACAACCTCTAAGAGGCCTAAACCCACACTGATTTTCATCCAATTTGTCCTCAACTAATGCTCGCGCTTTCCTTTCAACAATACCTGAGAAGATTTTACCCACAACGCTGATTAAAGAGATACCTCTGTAGTTGTTACAATCTTTTCTCTTTCCATGTTTAAAGATTGGTGTGATTACCACTTTCGTCCAGTCTGATGGAACCTGTCCCGACTCCCACGCCATTTCAATTATCCTGTATAGCCATTTAAGACCTGACATTCCACTGTATTTGGTGAGTTCCGACTTAATTTCATCCACTCCAGCCACTTTATTGCACTGCAATCTATTGACCATTTTCTCCACTTCCTCAAATGTGATCCTATTTCCATCATCATTCCTATCCCATCGTACATCGAAATCTGAAACGTTACTGATCGTATTTTCACCTACATTGGGCAACTCTTCAAAATATTCCCTCCATCTGCCCAAGGCATCACAGGATTCAGCAGCAGTTTTCCTGGCCTGTCCAAAATACTTGTCATTTCCTTCTTACCTCCATTTTGAAGACTGCTAATTACACTCCAGAATGGTTTTCCAGCAGCTAGACCCAAAGTCCCCAACCTGTTTCCAAAGTCTTCCCAAGATTTCTTCTTGGATGCTGCAATTATCTGTTTGGCTTTGTTTCTTTCTTCAACATAACTTTCTCTGTCTACCTGAGTTCTAGTATGTAGCCATTTTTGATACGCCTTCTTTTTCCTTTTACAGGCTGCCTTGACTGTGTCATTCCACCAAGCTGTTTGCTTCATCCTACCTTTACACAACATGATCTTAGTCTCTTCTAAACCAGGTGTACATCATCTCATCGAGATACGAGATCTGAATAAAATCCCGGAGGACTATAGCCTCGGTGAGCTCCCCTGTCCGCGGGCTGGGCTGCCCCTCTACCTGTTGCTGGCCCAGCGCGCTGCCGGGCTGCCCTGGTGACGGGCCATTGTGCCGCAGATTAATTGGGCGGCGCGGCGGGCCCGCGGCGTCGACAATCGATACATCGACCCACGCGGCCGCCGCCGCCGCCGCTGCCGCTGCTGAGCCTACCACGGCCGGCTCGCCTTTCTGCCCTACAGTGCTACCAGCCGAGCGCCACACATTTGTCTTATATCGCGTTACTCTCATCAGCATAGGATCCATGTCAGATTCTATACGAAATGGCAGCTGAATTAGCTCTAATTTTAACCATACGAGCAGTGGCAGCTCGTGAGTATACATTCTGGCAGTTCACAGATTTTTAGATTCAGGTAAATTTGAGAGTGTGAAATTGATAGCATCTGCTATATACAAATTATGCTTATCAACAAGTCCATACAACTACAACCGCTGCCAGTAATAATAATAATAATAATAAGATGCATAACTAATCTGACAAAAGAAATAATTGTTGTCGTGGAATTTTGTTGTTTTTCACATAACTAAATTTAGGCAATAACGAAACAATGTGTAAGCTTTCGCAACTCTCCGTTTCACATTTTTGTATAAGTGGTAGTTTTCATGCTTTTCCATTTTTTTTCGGGCAAATGTACAAGATCCCTAACAGATGTATTAGTTCACGAATGTACTTCCCGGCTGAAAGTCAGATATTCTTACTCTGCACCCACAAAACAACGTGCACTTCCTTATTAAATATTCGCTTGTAATCAGGCTTATTTAATTTCATCTCTCTCTCAATCACAGGATCTGTTCTCGGAGATTCTAGTTCCTTTGAGGCTAACTTTTTCTGGTAAGTTACTCTTCTGTTCCCAGAATGAGATTTTCACTTTGCAGCGGAGTGTGCGCTGATATGAAACTTCCTGGCAGATTAAAGCTGTATGCCGGACCGAGACTCGAATTCCGGACCTTTGCCTTTCACGGGCAAGTGCCCTACCGACTGATCTACCCCAGCACGACTCACGACCTGGCCTCACAGCTTCATTTTTCCATTAGCCACGAAAGCCGATTACCGCACAATAAACAACAAACTCCAAACACAAACTGCCGTTTGTCAAAACGAATAATCTCAAATAGTAATATCTATCAACAGGGTCACTTGACTAGAATACAAATGAGGCGCTGAGATCCATAAGGGTCTAAAGCACAGCACCGTCGATCTCACATTTAAGTGGATATCAGAGAAAACAGTGATACAGCTTTTTTGTGAATTTTCGTGTTCGCAGTGTGGGCTTACAGCACAGATAAAGCTGACTCACGACAACAACAACAGATTTCAGAAGCATGAATAAATGCTTTTGTCTCACAATCGACGGTAATGTGCTTCAGGCCCTTATGATTCTGAGCGCCTCAAATGGATTGCTGTATGAAAAACTTCATAACTTAATATAATACAAATCATTCCGAAACCGACAAAATAGGTTTACTGTCAGTCCAACTTAACGTGTACAGACGTCCGACCTAATTTTACTACAGTACATAGTGAGTGAATTAGCGTATCTGAAGATGTGCTATCGCAGTGTAATAATACAGTCACGACACTCTCTGTTGCGAAAGTTGTTACAATTTGACAGCTGGAGCGATACTAGCGTTCCAAGCGGTGAGAAAGCAGTCACTTACGTCGCAAGGATAATATCAGATGATGCAGTTACTCATAATACTACTGTCAGAGAAACGGCTGCAGAAACATTCAACAAGATCTTGATAAAGTTTCTAACTGGTACAAAACTTGGCACTTTACATTAAATGTACAGAAGTTTAAAATTCTGAACTTCAAAAAATGAAAAACAAATTCACAATTAGAATCTGTCGGCGACACACATACCTGGATGAGACAGTATGGAACAATCGCTTAGGCTCAGTTGTAGGGAAAGCAGTTGACTGGCATCGGTTCGTTGGCAGGATATTGGGAGGACGTGGTCAGACTACAAAGGAGACTGCTTACAAATAACTTGAGCGTGACGTCTTAGAATATTGCCACTGTGTGAGGGACCCATACCAGACGGGACCAAGTGAAGTGGGGATTTCAGACACATACAAACAATGGTCACATGTTTTTTGACTCACAGAATGTCAAAAACCGGAGATGGTAGACTGCATAATAATCCCACAAAAGCCATACCAAATTTCAGGAGTCAGTACGAGGTGAAGCATCTAGAGATATTCTTCGTCTCTCTGTGTGTCATACCGTGAAGAAAGAATTCGACTAATTAGTACAGCAGCTTTTAAGGAGCCATTCTTTCCGCGTTCCACACGCGATTGTAACCTGAAGACACATGCGCTACCACGCTGAGTACCGTACGTACTTAACATGACTATCTTTTGGCGTACGTACGTGGATGTAGGTGTAGAGCAACAGTATCGCTCTCGTACTTAGAATTAAGGAAGCGTTTCCATTCTTTAGCGTCAAAATTATGCATACCCAAACTCAGTGTTTTGATGTACATAGAACGAGTAGAACTTTTTATAACCTTCCCATTTATTTTTACTTACTTCCATAAGTCCAACAAAATTTTAATGAGGGAAGATCCTTCAGCAGTCAAACTGACCTAAAGCACTCACCCATGACTAGCATATCAATATTACTGGCTACTTTTCCACTGATTACAGTGAATTACATTCGCATAAGACAGTAAGCTTGACACATATTATTCTTGCAGAAAATAGTACCAATCTTCAAGCCTGTATTGGGAACCACCTGTTGGTCATGAATAGCCATCAACTCTAGCAAAAGCCTATTGAAAACGCAAACAGAAGATGCCTGCAGTCTTTGTTAAACAGTTCGTAAATACACAGTCCACTCACATTAAGTGACCATCGCCTATGTTCGGGCCGGCCGCAGTGGCCGAGCAGTTCTAGGCGCTTCAGTCTCGAAACGCGCGACCGCTTCGGTCGCAGGTTCGAATCCTGCCTCGGGCATGGATGTGTGTGATGTCCTTGGGTTAGTTAGGTTTAAGTAGTTCTAACAAGGGGAAGGCCTTAGACACGGCCAACCGGTTCGGCTCAAATTTGGCAGGCCGCTTGTGTACAACCTAAAACGAAGGAATCTAAGATATTTCGGGTCAACACCCCCGCGTTTTTGAGAAAATCACCCCTAAAGGTTATGACAAGCAATTGACTCAGAATTGGCGGGATCGATAGATAATTGTAAATAGAGCATTTCATCAGGTATGGGGTCCGAAAACGCATCGAGGTAAGAAAATTTTACAGCTGTCACTTCTGTACCCACATGGTAAACGATTTTCGCCGACTGCGCCGATAGCGCAACGGCCAAGGTAGCCGGCACGGTAGCTCAGTGTGTTCGGTCAGCGGGTTAGCCTCCCTCTGTAATGAAAAAACTGAGTGAATGGATCAATAATGAACTTCAACGGGCGTCGGGGGCCGTCCGCCACGAACAACTGCAACGAACTGTAACTAACAAAATGAGGTTGCTCGTCATAACCTTTAGGGGTGATTTTCTCAAAATTGCGGGAGTGTTAACCCAAAATATCTTAGAGGCCTTCGTTTTAGGTTGTACACAAGCGACCTGCCAAATTTGAGCCGAATCGGTTGGCCGTGTCAGAGGCCTTCCCCTTGTAAGTTCTAGGGGACTGATGACCTCAGATGTTAAGTTGGTTCAAATGGCTCCGAGCACTATGGGACTCAACTTCTGAGGTCATCAGTCCCCTTGAACTTAGAACTACTTAAACCTACCTAACCTAAGGACATCATACACATCCATGCCCGAGGCAGGATTAGAACCTGCGACCGCAACGGTCGTGCGGTTCCAGACTGTAGCTCCTAGAACCGCTCGGCTACCCATAGTGCTCAGAACCATTTGAACCTATGTTCGACATTAGCGTGTATTAACCACTTACAGGCGGCAGCACTGGCAGTGGAGGGTATATAAACTGTCCCGAGGGACGCGGAAAAACAGTGCAGTCCTTTTCGTAATACGGAAAGGGAACGATTTTTACAAAAGAGCGTGATCATCTACTTTTGGCCCAAGGATGGAAGCATTTCCGAAACGGCTAAGGCTATAAACCATTAGCATGTCGCAGTGGTTGAAGCATACCAGGTATGGCAAAATGGCGCTGTCGAAAAGTGGCGCGGAGGCAACTGCGGCGTACCACGGGCCGTAGATGACATGGGTGTGGATGTGACGGGCGAATAGATGTGCAACTGTTGAGCAACTGACCACTCGTGTCAGCCAAGGGGCTACCAATTGTGTCTCCTCAATGACCGTTCAGTGAACTTTGCTGCGTATGGACCTCCCCAGCAGGCGTCTCTTGCTGACTGCTGTTCAACGACGACGAAAGCTGGAATTTTCACGCCAATACCGCAACTGGATGTCCACTGTGTCGGGACAAATGGCCTTTTGAGAGGAATCACGTTATTTGCTCCATCGCACAGATGGCCGTTGGCGTGTACGGTGTGATACATATAAAAGCAAACATCCTGCAACAATCTTCTGAATGATCCAGGCCGGAGGACGGAGCAGTATCGTATGGGGAATGTTTTCGTTGCATTCCCTGGGTGATCTCGTCGTTCTGGAAGACAGAATGGATCAACAGAAGTATCCATCTATCCTTGGGAACCATGTCCACCTGTACATACAGTTTGTTTTTCCTCGGTACGATGGCATCTACCAGCAGAACAGTGCTACCTGTCACACGGCTCGCAGTCTACGTACGCGGTCCAAAGAGCGCCAGGATGAGTTTACCGTACTTACTTGGCCACCAGAGTTCCCGGGTTTCAACCCAATCGATAATCTACGGGACCTCCTCAATGGCACTGTATGCGTCATGGGTTCTCAACCGAGAAACATGGCGCAGTTGGGCACAGTACTGGAGTAGTCATGGCTCCACATCCCTTCTGGTATCTTCCAGAACCTCAATGACTCGCCTGCGCTGCAAAAGTTGGTTATTCAGGCTTTTGACAGGTGGTCATATTAATGTGACAAACATCGTTCGCTACATGCTCCTATTAATGGGTGCTTTTGGTCCTTCTAAGCAAATTATCGCTATCATCCACAAATCTCAAGAACAGTCCGTTATTTTTAGATGTCAATCTAAAAACCCTTACTTGTAAAAAATCTGATCATACAAGATTCGTGAATTAATACAACGTCCGGATCTGACGGCTAGATTCCGAGGTAAAATAAAAATAAAAAATAAACTTCTTGTCCCTGAAGTGAATTGGCGCTATTCTATGTAGGACAATGGTAAAGAGCTGTAATACTAAGGTTAACTTTAATTCGGACGAAATCAGTTTGTCCGCTATTAAAATAACTTTTTTTCTAGACTATGTAACACGGTCTGCTCCCCAACCCCCCCCCCCCCTCCCCCCACGCCCCCCTCCCTCCCGACACTCCCAAGATACATCAAGCCATGCACATAGTTTTTAAGAGTTTTCCTGCACCCTTACTGAAACTAAGATTCGATTTCGAGGTCAAGTATTCGGTACCGGTGAAACTTGCGACTTTTAGCCAGAGCTGATAATTAAATTTGCCTGTGACCGCCAATGCGTCATCACGAATTAGAAAGTTCAATATGGAACATATGTCACAGCAGTTTTGTGGTTTCATGCGAAAACTACCCAGTGTAACGCACGAAAATGGGCACCGCTTTCCTGGATCTGAAGTATTTATTCCCCACGGAAACGCTCGCTGCACATGGGAAATGTCAGGAACTATTACTATCGGAAAATATTGCATCACGTTTTCTACAGTCCATGCCTTATTCTCGATTTGAAACAACCTATGCATAGAACTTGTTTCTTGTCTCTGGGTGAACTTTGAAGCAGTCCATTCGATAGATGAAAGGGATGGTGCCTTCCTAGGGGCTGGAACTAGGATACTGAGAAGCAAGTAAAGCATATTGAGGGTTATAAACAGATGTTTTGAAATAAATAAAATATTGATTATTATTTATAAAATTACATTATTGGAATAAATAGCAGCAAAATCCTATGATACATTTAAACTTTTAAAAATATAGTCACACTGTATTTTAAAATATTTTTCGATATTCATGTGTATCAACTTCATTTTTGACAAGTCTTTTGTCGATGTAATCGTCACCATAACTGACTGCTAAACGAATCATACAGTTAGTGGGTTCGGTTCCCAGTAGCGTTGTAGACTTATCCTTTCAGAAAGTACTGCAATACAGAAATGAGAGAATACCGTTCAGTGGTGCCTTCGGTCGCTTGCCGTCAGGATCGCACGATCTTCTGGACCACATCGCCGAGTTGTTTCCTTTTGACTGAGGGGGATAACTCTTTTGGTGGGTTTCAAACACGCAGGAGAAACCATAGGATATCAAAAATTTTGCAAACGGCTTCTTACTGTCGTATAGCAGACAATTCGTAAATAAATGAAGATTCTGGGGCAGTCGGAATTTGCACAGTTCCGTACACTGCTAACATCGACCGGTTCCACTATCGTATAAACGTTATCAATTATGTATGATTAAATCAGCTCGCAAATTGTGTTTGATCAAGTCTAACTTCGCTTTCCCAAGTCAAAACGTCGCGCCAACAACGCGATCACTAAAGGCAAAGCACAGTCTTGATTTGGGCAAGGACTGGTCAACCTCGTATTTTAATCGACATAGAGAAACTTCGGAAAACTTCAATTGCGATGATGGCATTGCGATATGAGCGACGTTCTCTCCAAATTCTAGTGCGTTAGCTGCTGCGAATCCTCGCTCGGTTTCAGTTTCAAAATGCTGTGAAAATAAGGTGGTCACCACTAAAAATATCTTCAAATTTGAGCAGCAGCAAAATTTCATATTAAAGTTCTGAAACAATTGATTTCGAAACGAAGAACAAAATCTGAGAAATTCGATGTACGATAATTCATCGTTTGAAACTTCTTTATTATTATTTTGAGCTTTTCCTCATTACAGAGGCTTATATCCAACATAATAATTTACTTGGAAATTACAATACAAACAATAAACGTTCTTAAACTATATTTTCAAAATATTTCTCCAGGTGTTTCGATCTTGTGTGTCCTCTTCCACTGCGCCCATTCTCCTCATTGTGTGCTCTACATTTTGGAGCCAGGTGGTCATAGGTCGTCCTCTTCTTCTTCTCCCCTCCGGTTCCCACTCCAGTATCAATTTTGGTATTCTGGTTTTCTCCATTCGTCGTACATGCCCGTACCACTGTAATTTCTTCCTATCCATTACGTCATATATTCTTTCTTTTATTTCCATTCTCCTTATTATTTCGCTGTTCCTTATCTTTCCTTTCCTGGAGATTCTTGCCGATCTTCTCCAGAAGTCCATCTCTAGAGCTTGTAATTTTTTAATGTGCTTGATGTTAATAGTCCAGGCCTCCGTTCCATACAGAAGCACACTTCTAATATGGATTTGTATATTAATTTTTTAGTTCTGCTCATTACATTCCTGCTTCATAAGACTGAGTTAAGCATCCCAATGAACCTCCGTCCGCTACTAATTCTTTTATTGATTTCTGACTCTGATTTTCCCTCGATTTCTAAAATGGATCCTAAATAACAGAAAGTGTTTATCTTTTCGATTTTCTTTCCTTCAATGTATAGCTCATCTGAATCATTAGTCAAGTATTCTGTTTTGTGGTAATTAATCTTCAAACCCCAAGTTTTGTATGCTACTGCAATTTGTTGCACATATAATTAGCATCCTCCCCATCTTGTGCTACGACTACTTGATCATCAACAAACAATAAATGATGTAGGTAAATTCCATCTCTTATTTCTAATCCCATACTATTACTTTTACGAGACCATGTTTGAAACTTCTGATAGACATTTAAAGCCTAATTTATTTATTTCTTTTCTTTTTTTGGAAGCGAATTGCGTTCTTTCAAAATTCTTTTAATAAACTAAAACAGACAATCGTGTTCCATGTTGGTGCCTGCCGCAGGGGTGAGTCTCCATTTGTGATCAGTAAATCGTAATTAGCGGCCGGCTCGTGTGTACATTTTACCAGCGCCTGTTGAGTTATCGGCTTATTGGCAGCTGTTGGTTTCCACGTTAACACTATTTTTCGATCTCCGTTCATGGGATGTTAGTTACACAACGCGGACTGCGACGTGCTCGCACAACTAACGCGAATGTGGTGCCAGATGGAATTGTATGCCGAGGAAACAGCTGCTGCCCAATTAAACAGCTAGATTTACTTGTTAGCAGCTAGATAATCAGAGAGACAGTTCTGAAACTAAATGGGAAAGAAGAAACAGAGTAAACATTGCTCCGTGGGCCATGTAGTTATCTCGGTCAAATTTATAACTACTTTTTAACATATCTGTTTTAGAAAACACTAATGCGGTAGAAAATACACTACTAATATCAACACCGTGATAAACTGTCCGAAAGATGTTCTTTTACGACATTGGCTGTCATTGTATGGATGAAAACATCCCCTTATTTAGTTTCGATTGTCGCCAGTGTTGTCTGTCACGTCATTTGCAAATGTTTTCGTAAGTACGGTCAATCCATCAACTGGACGTGTTTGGGTTAGAGTCCCAGAACTCACAAAATTACAAAGTGGTGTGTATCTGATGTCCCCAAATGTTTTGTCTCGTAGAGTAGACTACCTCTCTTTCATACATTAAATTTCTACAAATTCATCAACTTGAAACGTGTTTTTTAAGACTGATACAGTTCTACTCGCTTTGATAGGTTTAACTGTAGAAGTTCAGAGTGAAAAACTTAAAAAATAAAAATGCAAGTTTTATGCATTTATTTAACTAAACGACACAAAATGCAAATCTAATAGAATTAATATATAAATGCTTTTAAAGGGAGGGATGAATCTGGTACTTCATTAGCAAATTTTAAGTATTCGGTGTCAATTTAGTTAGTTTAACATTAAATCTCTTCGGTCATTGATTCAGTGACTTACAATGCGTTTCTTTATATTTGTGTGAAAGAAGATTGGCAACCGTGCTGAAACCGCTTTGCACGAGGTATGAAGGCTGAAAAGTTATCAAAACATTCTTGCGGTAGTCTATAACAGCCCAATAGGCCTATGCGATAACTAACAGGTATGTCTCTCTCTGAAGCCAGAATTGCTGATACCCCTTTCCAAACAGTACCTTGAGTTCTTCGTTAGTGCTTATTCCGATTAGTTCTTCATGCAATACGACATCCCTTTCCTCAATATCACTTTATGGACTGATAATACACTGTATTTCCATAGTCAAAACACCTTCAAACTTAGTTTCAAAGTGTGTGAGAAGAACATTTAAATGTAGCTTGAAACATCATCATACTGGCAGTTTGTCTATGATAAATTGAGAAAATTCGCGCCAGCCAATATTTTGCTTCATTAGTTTCATTCTGGCAAGAAAAGCTGAAACGATGGACTTTGTATTTATTAAATTTTGTGTTTCACCATGTAATTGCATGTTAACCTCATTAAATTTAATGAGCAAATATGTTTAATAAACAATGGCACGTTTCCACGTGATTAAATTTTCTTTTAAAATTGGATCTGTCGCATCCAAAAATTCTAACACAGTATCAAAAGGTGAGAAAAATCTTGTCAATCATAAGCCTTTTGACAGTCAGTGCACATCAGTGAGGAGCGATGAATCGAAGCTCTCATCATTTTCTTCATATAACCGCGTAAATAATCTAGAATTCAACGCTTTGCTTTGAATTTTGTTTACTACATTAACGAAAAATTCAAAAGACTGATTCAATCTACCACCTAGATTTTTAACAGATAAATGTTGTTGATAGACGACGCAATATATTGCAATCATCCCCAGCGCATTTAGTTTTACATGGTTTATAAATCCACGACAGCGCCCGTATGCGGCTGGTGCTCCATCTTCTATCCCTAATATTATGTTGCACAAATGGATCGCTTTTTCCATGAAATAATCTTTCAAAACATTAAATATTGATTCATCTTTGGTGTCTGGTGTCACACTTTTCGCGAAGACCAGTTATTCATTGATTTCTTGGTCCATAACAAAGCTGAAGACGAACAGATTGTATGAGGATATTGAAAGGGTAATGCAGCATGTAAAGGGGGACGAAAATCTAATAGTCATGGGCGACTGGAATGCAGTTGTAGGGGAAGGAGTAGAAGAAAACGTTACAGGAGAATATGGGCTTGGGACAAGGAATGAAAGAGGAGAAAGACTAATTGAGTTCTGTAACAAGTTTCAGCTAGTAATAGTGAATACCCTGTTCACGAATCACAAGAGGAGGAGGTACACTTGGAAAAGGCCGGGAGATACGGGAAGATTTCAATTAGATTACATACTGGTCAGACAGAGATTCCGAAATCAGATACTGGATTGTAAGGCGTACCCACGAGCAGATATAGACTCAGATCACAATATAGTAGTGATGAAGAGTAGGCTGAAGTTCAAGACATTAGTCAGGAAGAATCAATACGTAAAGAAGTGGGATACGGAAGTACTAAGGAATGACGAGATACGTTAGAAGTTCTCTAACGCTATAGATACAGCAATAAGGAATAGCGCAGTAGGCAGTACAGGTGAAGAGGAATGGACATCTCTAAAAAGGGCCATCACAGAACTTGGGAAGGAAAACATAGGTATAAAGAAGGTAGCTGCGAAGAAACCATGGGTAACAGAAGAAATACTTCAGGAATACAGAAATACAAGTCGCTGAGGAATGAAATAAATAGGAAGTGCAGGGAAGCTAAGACGAAATGGCTGCAGGAAAAATGTGAAGACATCGAAAAAGATATGACTGTCGGAAGGACAGACTCAGCATACAGGAAAGTCAAAACATCCTTTGGTGACATTAAAAGCAACGGTGGTAACATTAAGAGTGCAACGGGAATTCCACTGTTAAATGCAGAGGAGAGAGCAGATAGGTGGAAAGAATACATTGAAAGCCTTTCTGAGGGTGAAGATTTGTCTGATGTGATAGAAGAAGAAACAGGAGCCGATTTAGAAGAGATAGGGGATCCAGTATTAGAATCGGAATTTAAAATAGCTTTGGAGGACTTACGGTCAAATAAGGCAGAGGGGATAGATAACATTCCATCAGAATTTCTAAAATCATTGGGGGAAGTGGCAACAAAACGACTATTCACGTTGGTGTGTAGAATATATGAGTCTGGCGACATACCATCTGACTTTCGGAAAAGCATCATCCACACAATTCCGAAGACGGCAAGAGCTGACAAGTGCGAGAATTATCGCACAATCAGCTTAACAGCTCATGCATCGAACCTGCTTACAAGAATAATATACAGAAGAATGGAAAAGAAAATTGAGAATGTGCTAGGTGACGATCAGTTTGGCTTTAGGAAATGTAAATGGACGAGAGAGGCAATTCTGACGTTACGGCTAATAATGGAAGCAAAGCTAAAGAAAAATCAAGACACTTTCATAGGATTTGTCGACCTGGAAAAAGCGTTCGACAATATAAAATGGTGCAAGCTGTTCGAGATTCTGAAAAAAGTTGGGGTAAGCTATAGGGAGAGACGGGTCATATACAATACGTACAACAACCAAGAGGGAATAATAAGAGTGGATGATCAAGAACGAAGTGCTCGTATTAAGAAGAGTGTAAGACAAGGCTGTAGCCTTTCGTCCCTACTCTTCAATCTGTACATCGAGGAAGCAATGATGGAAATAAAAGAAAGGTTCAGGAGTGGAATTAAAATACAAGGTGAAAGGATATCAATGATACGATTCGCTGATGACATTGCTATCCTGAGTGAAAGTGAAGAAGAATTAAATGATCTGCTGAACGGAATTAACAGTCTAATGAGTACACAGTATGGTTTGAGAGTAAATCGGAGAAAGACGAAGGTAATGAGAAGTAGTAGAAATGAGAACAGCGAGAAACTTAACATCAGGATTGATGGTCACCAAGTCAGTGAAGTTAAGGAATTCTGCTACCTAGGCAGTAAAATAACCAATGACGGACGGAGCAAGGAGGACATCAAAAGCAGACTCGCTATGGCAAAAAAGGCATTTCTGGCCAAGAGAAGTCTACTAATATCAAGTACCGGCCTTAATTTGAGGAAGAAATTTCTGAGGATGTACGTCTGGAGTACAGCATTGTATGGTAGTGAAACATGGACTGTGGGAAAACCGGAACAGAAGAGAATCGAAGCATTTGAGATGTGGTGCTATCGACGAATGTTGAAAATTAGGTGGACTGATAAGGTAAGGAACGAGGAGGTTCTACGCAGAACCGGAGAGGAAAGGAGTATGTGGAAAACACTGATAAAGAGAAGGGACAGGATGATAGGACATCTGCTAAGACATGAGGGAATGACTTCCATGGTACTAGAGGGAGCTGTAGAGGGCAAAAACTGTAGAGGAAGACAGAGATTGGAATACGTCAAGCAAATAATTGAGGACGTAGGTTGCAAGTGCTACTCTGATATGAAGAGGTTAGCACAGGAAAGGAATTCGTGGCGGGCCGCATCAAACCAGTCAGTAGCCTGATGACCAGAAAAAAAAACTAACCCCCCCCCCCCCCCATGAACCATGGACCTTGCCGATGGTGGGGAGGCTTGCGTGCCTCAACGATACAGATAGCCGTACCGTAGGTGCAACCACAACGGAGGGGTACCTGTTGAGAGGCCAAACAAACGTGTGGTTCCTGAAGAGGGGCAGCAGCCTTTTCAGTAGTTGCAAGGGCAACAGTCTGGATGACTGACTGATCTGGCCTTGTAACACTAACCAAAACGGCCTCGCTGTGCTGGTACTGCGAACGGCTGAAAGCAAGGGGAAACTACGGCCGTAATTTTTCCCGAGGCCGTGCAGCTTTACTGTATGGTTAAATGATGACGGCGTCCTCTTGGGTAAAATATTCCGGAGGTAAAATAGTCCCCCATTTGGATCTCCGGGTGGGGACTACTCAAGAGGACGTCGTTATCAGCAGAAAGAAAACTGGTGTTCTATGGATCGGAGCGTGGAATGTCAGATCCCTTAATCGGGCAGGTAGGTTAGAAAATTTAAAAAGGGAAATGGATAGGTTAAAGTTAGATATAGAGGGAATTAGTGAAGTTCGGTGGCAGGAGGAACAAGACTTCTGGTCATGTGACTACAGGGTTATAAACACAAAATCAAACAGGGGTAATGCAGGAGTAGGTTTAATAATGAATAGGAAAATAGGAAAGCAGGTAAGCTACTACAAACAGCATAGTGAACGCATTATTGTGGAAAAGATAGATACGAAGCCCATGCCTACTACAGTAGTACAAGTTTATATGCCAACTAGCTCTGCAGATGATGAAGAAATATATGATGAAATAAAAGAAATTATTCAGATAGTGAAGGGTGACGAAAATGTAATAGTCATGGGTGACTGGAATTCGGTAGTAGGAAAAGGGAGAGAAGGAAACGTAGTAGGTGAATGTGGATTGGGGCTAAGAAATGAAAGAGGAAGCCGCCTGGTAGAATTTTGCACAGAGCATAACTTAATCATAGCTAACACTTGGTTCAAGAATCACGAAAGAAGGTTGTATACATGGAAGAACCCTGGAGATACTAAAAGGTTTCAGATAGATTATATAATGGTAAGACAGAGATTTAGGAACCAGGTTTTAAATTGTAAGACATTTCTAGGGGCAGATGTGGACTCTGACCACACTCGATTGGTTATGATCTGTAGATTAAAACTGAAGAAACTGCAAAAAGGTGGCAATTTAAGGAGATGGGACCTGGATAAACTGAAAGAACCAGAGGTTGTACAGAGTTTCAGGGAGAGCATAAGGGAACAATTGACAGAAATGGGGGAAAGAATACAGTAGAAGAAGAATGGGTAACTCTCAGGGATGAAGGCAGCAGAGGGTCAAGTAGGTAAAACGACGAGGGCTAATAGAAATCCTTGGGTAACAGAGGATATATTGAATTTAATTGATGAAAGGAGAGAATATAAAAATGCAGTAAATGAACCAGGCAAAAAGGAATACAAACGTCTCAAAAATGAGATCGACAGGAAGTGCAAAATGGCTAAGCAGGGATGGCTAGAGGACAAATATAAGAATGTAGAGGCTTATCTCACTAGGGTTAAGATAGATACTGCCTACAGGAAAATTAAAGAGACCTTTGGAGAAAAGAGAACCACTTGCATGAACATCAAGAGCTCAGATGGAAACCCAGATCTAAGCATAGAAGGGAAAGCAGAAAGGTGGAAGGAGTATATAGAGGGTCTACACAAGGGCGAAGTACTTGAGGACAATATTATGGAAATGGAAGAGGATGTAGATGAAGATGAAATGGGAGATACGATACTGCGTGAAGAGTTTGACAGAGCACTGAAAGACCTGAGTCGAAACAAGGCCTCCGGAGTAGACGACATTCCATTAGAACTACTGACGGCCTCGGGAGAGCCAGTCCTGACAAAACTTTACCATCTGGTGAGCAAGAGGTATGAAACAGGCGAAATACCCTCAAACTGCAAGAAGAATATAATAATTCCAATCCCAAAGAAAGCAGGTGTTGAAAGATGTGAAAATTACCGAACTATCAGTTTAATAAGTCATAGCTGCAAAATACTAACGCGAATACTTTACAGACAAATGGAAAAACTAGTAGAAGCCGACGTCGGGGAAGATCAGTTTGGATTCCGTAGAAATGTTGGAACACGTGAGGCAATACTGACCCTACGACTTATCTTAGAAGCTAGATTAAGGAAGGGCAAACCTACGTTTCTAGCATTTGTAGACTTAGAGAAAGCTTTTGACAATGTTGACTGGAACACTCTCTCTCAAATTCTGAAGGTGGCAGGGGTAAAATACAGGGACCGAAAGGCTATTTACAATTTGTATAGAAACCAAATGGCAGTTATAAGAGTTGAGGGGCATGAAAGGAATCAGTGGTTGAGAAGGGAGTGAGACAGGGTTGTAGTCTCTCCCCGATGTTATTCAATCTGTATATTGAGCAAGCAGTGAAGGAAACAAAAGAAAAATTCGGAGTATGTATTAAAATCCATGGAGAAGAAATAAAAACTTTGAGGTTCGCCGATGACATTGTAATTCTGTCAGAGACAGCAAAGGACTTGGAAGAGCAGTTGAACGGAATGGATAGTGTCTTGAAAGGAGGATATAAGATGAACATCAACAAAAGCAAAATGAGGATAATGGAATGTAGTCGAATTAAGTCGGGTGATGCTGAGGGAATTAGATTAGGAAATGAGACACTTAAATTAGTAAATGTGTTTTGCTATTTGCGGAGCAAAATAACTGATGGTGGTCAAAGTAGAGAGAATATAAAATGTAGACTGGCAATGGGAAGGAAAGCGTTTCTGAAGAAGAGAAATTTGTTAACATCGAGTATAGATTTAAGTGTCAGGAAGTCATTTCTGAAAGTATTTGTATGGATGTAGCCATGTATGGAAGTGAAACATGGACGATAAATAGTTTGGACAAGAAGAGAATAGAAGCTTTTGAAATGTGGTGCTACAGAAGAAGACTAGATGGGTAGATCACATAACTAATGAGGAAGTATTGAATAGGATTGGGGAGAAGAGAAGTTTGTGGCACAACTTGACTAGAAGAAGGGATCGGTTGGTAAGACATGTTCTGAGGCATCAGGGGATCATCAATTTACTATTGGAGGGCAGCGTGGAGGGTAAAAATCATAGAGGGAGACGAAGAGATGAATACACTAAGCAGGTTCAGAAGGATGTAGGTTGCGGTAGGTACTGGGAGATGAAGAAGCTTGCACATGATAGAGTAGCATGGAGAGCTGCATCAAACCAGTCTCAGGACTGAAGACCACAACAACAACAAAACGAACATTGCCAGTAAAAATGCATCATTATCAGGCAAGCTGATTCGCTCAGCTGTATGGAGAAATGGATAATTACACAATATGCTTTCAGCATCAGAACTCATTTCAGCAGTACGCCTTTGAAATGTGTTGCTGCTCAAAGGTATTCTTTTGTGTACAGGTGTATCATAAGCAGGTTTGTGTAGAGCAGTTTTTAAAACCTCTTCAATGGCTGACAAATTCAGTTGTTCCTTGATAGCTTGCAGTTTTCCGTATGTCTCCATTGTTGTGCCATTTGTGTCATGTTCAAGTTTATTACATCTCTTGATGTGTGACAAAACGGTTATAGGCCCAACACCGGCTGTGCCAGATACGCTTTCTACTCCTCGAAGAAGGACTATGGACAGTACTAATGAAGTGAAGCTAGCAAAATTGTTAATAATGTCGCATTATGTTGCCTGCAGGAGAACGAAAATGAAAATTTGCTCCACCCCTCTCTCAGCAGATGAGACAAACAGTGACACACTTAGGGGCGAGCTTCAACTCTGTGAGAAGAATCTGGAATTCTGGTTGCAACCTGCCTAAATGGGATCCACTCTCGTGGACCGCCCTTGTTGTGCCGTTTGTGTCGTGTTCAAAATTAACACATCTCTTGATGTGTGACGAAGCGGTTCCTGGCCCATCACACGCAGCATAAAATACTCTTTCTGCTTCGCAGAGAATGGCAAGGCGTAGCAGAGCTCTGGGGGTTGACTGTGGTTGACGTGTCTTATCAAATTTTCCTAGATATCTTAATTTTTGTCCTCAGTGCATATAATGCACCCCTTTTTCTCCATCGAAGGTGGAATCGATCGTGGAGCTCGATACAGACCACTTTGGGAATCACTGGGGTATATGGAGGTGGTTCACCACATTACCGATCATCACTTTTAAAGACATGACACCAAGAATTGTTTCGCAAGTAGCAGCTCAGTGTACGAAGTATAACTGTATCAACGTAATTAGTCACACGCTACACCCAGGAAAATTAGATTTGAAATCAAGAACCAGTTCGCCTGTCAGTTAAAATGTGTAATTACACAGGGCAACGAAAAAATATTATTACCACTATTTGTCATGTGACAAAAAAATGGTTCAAATGGCTCTGAGCACTATGGGACTTAACTGCTGAAGTCATCAGTCCCCTAGAACTTAGAACTACTTAAACCTAACTAACCTAAGGACATCACACACATCCATGCCCGAGGCAGGATTCGAACCTGCGACCGTAGCGGTCGCGCGGTTCCAGACTGTAGCGCCTAGAAACGCTCGGCCACACGGCCGGCTGTCATGTGAGAGATTAATTCCTTAGCGTTTTGGGCACAGAATCAATGTCTCACCTCAGTTTGATTTTCCTGTCACGTAGTTTTGTCACAATATGACATCGTTATAAAATGGAAATTTTATAACACTAATTTAATTTTTTCAACAGGAACCTCTTGATTAAGTGAGTATCACGTGTCAGCTGATGATTATTTCATTTCTCTGCCCATAAAGCATCTATTACGGCTTTCCTCCAGTGAACTGATTGTTCTGCTGCTCGGTGAAGTGATCAGCAGTAGTATCCAACCATATTGCTAGTCAAGTGGCCCTGATATCGTCATTATGTCTTCGTGAAAGTATTCACCTTGTTCGTCAGTGACATTAATCAAAATTTCAGGTATATAATCAAGGTGAACGTAAAAAAAGTGAATCGTGTAGTTCAGCAAACAATCATGTTGGTATCCCACAGCTGTCAAGGACGTCTTCAGACACGCTTCCGCCGAGCATCATTGCTCAGTTTGGAGCGGGAGTCATCACTGAAGATAATCCTACTGCAGTCAATGAGATTCCAGGCCGAAGACGTGTCTGGAGACGCCCAGACAACTGTCGGATACCAACCTGACTGTCGCTTGCCATATGGCCCGATAACCATGAGTGACTGTCTGTGGTGCCATTTGTCCATAGCAGGAGCTCTTTGGTTGTCATCCGTGACACCCTTACAGCTCGGTGGTACATCGATGATATTCTACTCCCCTTTGGTTGCCCTTCATGGAAAGCCATCCTGAACTTACATTTCAGCAGAATAATGTCCACCTGCACACGGCAAGAGACTGCTTGTCTTCGAGATTCCCGTACCCTCCCCTGGCCAACGAGATCGCCAGGTCTCTCAATTGCGAACGTTTGGAGCATTATGGGCAGGGACCTCCAACCAGCTCGGGACTTTGGCGATCTAACGCGCTAGTCGGACAGAATCTGACACGATATCCCTTAGGAGGACATCCAACAACTCTGTCAATCAATACCAAGCCGAGTAACTGCGTGCATGAGGGCCAGAGGTGAACCAACGCGTTATTGGCTTGCTCAATTTGTGACGCTTTTTCTCTTCAATAAATCATCCCATTTTTCTGGAATTATAATCATTTGTTTGTCTGTACATGCATATCAGTCTACCGATTTCCGTCCCATTCGGATAACTCCTTTGAGGTGCGTCGTTTTTTTTACTGTTCTTTATGACATTGTATTACCTTCTTCTTGAAATTTGGCGGTGTTTCTGATGTCTCATACCGTACACCAGATGAAAGAGTTTTGTCATGGCTGACTCTCTCATATCTGCAGTTCTAATGGAATTTCGTTAAGCCCAGGGACCTTGTTTCGATCCTTCCCATATATAACTGATAGAGGAAATCAAGTATATCCGAAAATCAGACGCTTGTTTTGTCACAGGTTTGTTTAATTAGAATGGAGGACTCACGGATATGGTCATCCAGCTCCTGTGGCATCACTGCCGTGGAGGTGTTCTAAATCACGTTACTGTTTACTATAAAAATTCCAGGAGTGTACGCTCCTAGAAGGGTCGACCACTGTATTATCTTCTCCTAGGTATATCTCGAAAAAAGATCTTGAAGGTAACATTAGAGACATTCGAGCTTACATGGAGGCCTAGCAACGATCGTGTTCCTACGTACCATTTGTGATGGGAACAGGAAAAGAGGGGGGGGGGGGGGGGGGGGGAGTGATACACACTTAGGTATCTTACGGAGTGTACGTGTAGATGTAGTGTTCTAGATATCTGAGTTAGGATTCATCCTTTCTCAGTGTTGCAGCTCTTGCAAACATTTGTCTATGAGATTGCAGCGAGCAGTGTGAAACAGAGCAGCGAGCAGTGTGAAACAGAGGAGCACATGCTGAGGAGGGGTGCTTGTGTTGCAGACATCTACCGGCTGATGCTGAGCGACAAGAAGTACGGCCTGTCGGTGAACCTGATGGCGACCCGCGTGATGCCGTCGCTGCTGCCGCAGACGGTCAACCCGAGCCTCAACCTCGACCAGTTCACCAACCTCCTCGAGGTACTGCAGGAGATGCTCGACCACATCGACAGGTGCGTACAGATAGCCTTCACCCAACCCTCTCTTCCCACCCCCCCTCCCCCAATCCTCCCTCGCCGCCACTAGAGATTCGCACCGATGTCCGTTCAGGAAAGTTAACATTTTACACTGGCTGTCTTACCTCACTCCAGTCGATACTGACAAATTTTAAGGAATTATAGAAGATATCATGAGGAACGAACTCAAGATAGGAGCTCGTGCCCAGAACAGGGCAGTATTTACGATCCTTGTAACTGTAGGCTGCACCTGTGGTATGGACCCCACCAGACAAAAGTATGTTTTAACCCACCCAAAAAGCATTTTAGAAATTTTTCCGGTGGAAAGCACATAACGGAACGTTTAAGGTTTATTATAAAATTTCAGTACACAATTTGTGATTTAGTGCACTGACGAGATTAAAATATATGTAGAAAACTGAAATCATTAAGTTTCTCAACCGGATTTGTTAACATGCTATAAACAACTGTTTAAAGAAAGAGAAAATTGCTCTGAGCACTATGGGACTTAACATCTTAGGTCATCAGTCCCCTAGAACTTAGAACTACTTAAACCTAACTAACCTAAGCACATCACACACATCCATGCCCGAAGCAGGATTCGAACCTGCGACCGCAGCAGTCCCACGGTTCCGGACTGTAGCGCCTAGAACCGCACGGCCACCGCGGCCGGCCTTAAAGAAAGAGAGGGAGAAAAAAATGGTTCAAATGGCTCTGAGCACTATGGGACTTAACATCTACGGTCATCAGTCCCCTAGAAGTTAGAATTACTTAAACCTAACTAACCTAAGGACATCACACAACACCCAGTCATCACGCGCAGAGAAAATCCCTGACCCCGCGGGGAATCGATCCCGGGAACCCGGGCACGGGAAGCGAGAACACTACCGCACGACCACGAGCTGCGGGCCAAGAGAGGGAGAGAGAGAATGAAAAGGCTGAGATTCATGTTCATACAAAAATCAGTATTTCACTATAACAACATTTTTGACTAGGGGGCGACTTATAATATAGTAAATTACCCATTGCTATGACAGGCCAAGTAACTTTTATAGAACGCTGCGCTACACTTCAAAGTGACACAGACACACGACATTATTTTTCAACGTAGTCGCAAAGTCTCTGAAAAGAACGGTCACAATATTCTGCTTCTACCAGTTACTTAGTCCCTTGACGATAGAAATCCTATCGTTGGTCGCGGAGCCATTCGAGAAGTGCTGTGTGAACGTTCTCTTCGACGCAGAGCCTCTTCTCCCCTGATCTACTTTCACCCTGGCGAAAAGATGGAAACCACACGGTGAAAAATCTGTATTTCCCGAGACGCACTCAGCCAATCGTTCTCTTCGAGATGTGATAATGACTGCAACGTATTTGAATTATTGTGGCACTCCGGTCGGAAAGCAGGTTGTATGGATTTTAACCTGTCAGCGTATATGTGACATTTTAGGGGGACCTTGTGAACTGCCCATGTTCGATTTTCTTTACGTATATTATTGGATCTGAAAATCTGTGCCTAGACATCAGTCTCCTAAAGCAGTGCTGCACAATTCTTCAAGAAAAGAAAAACTCAACCAAGTTGCCTCTGAAAATGAGTTGATTTCCGACAGCTGTTAAGTGCAAAGCATTTCACATTTCATATCAGCGCGTACTCCGCTGCAAAACATTTCACACCTGTTTCGTAGATGCCTGTAGCTGAGTGCGTAAGGTTTCTGGTCCGAATTACCTGTAATTTGTTCTACTTTTATTTAAATTCTATATTTTGTCAGGTTGAAACTGTAATAAAGAAATACAGAACCGTAATTGTGTAATGAAAGTAACATCATTTTAAATTATGGCTCATATGAAACAAATTGAAATTTGATACAGACATGTGAAATGACTTACATTCATCAATAATACTCGACTATGAATTTGTCTCTATATCTCCTATGTTTACGGCTAATATCCACTATTTTTCCTTTCTTCACTCCATGGAGAAACGAGCATGTGAAATGCACCAGTATTATTGACGAAACTACCTGACAGAATAATCTGGTTTTAATCTGTGAAGAAGTTCAATTTCAGCAGAACTCCGCTACAGAGTGAAAATTCTTTCTGCAGTATTATTGGAGAATATGAGTCATTCCATATTCTATGTGACCCATATTAAAAAAAAAAAAACAATGATTGTTTTCGGTAGAAAATTATAATTCATTGTTCCTGTATTATAATTTCCACTTGAAAAAAATATAGAATTTGAGTAAAAGTAGAAAAAGAATGTTGTTAAGAAGATTCAAACCAGAGACCAGTCTTCGACGTTACACATTCTGCGAAACACCTTTGAAATGTTTTGCCGTTTAAACTGTGTCGCACTGATTTAGTAAACTGATGGCTGGGCACAGATTTTCACGTTCTATGAATGTACGTAAAGGAAATCGAACATCGAACATAGCCAGTCCGTCTAGTCCCCTTGTCTGATAAAAGCTCATAAAATCTATACAGCCTGCTACTGAGAAGAGTGCAAAAATGATAGTGTGTGTAACAAGTCCGACAATAACTTCAATACATTGCAGTCATTTTGACGTCTTGAAAAGAACAGCTCGCTGAGTTTGTCATCTAACGGCAGCGTCAGGTACTTGGCGGCTCACGTCACGAGCTGCGACCCGCGGCCGACGAGTCTTACTCGGGAGCCTCGCTGCGATCCCAGAAAGCTTAGGATTCAACGTCGAGTCTGCTTACGACACGCCAGCGTCCAAACCGATGTTTGCTGCCAGGCGGGTAGCCTCGTGACAGGCGCTGTCCCTACTGATTCGACGTTCTGCAGTATCTTTGGACGACGTTTCCATACCTGAGTTCCTACCCTCGTAGTGCTTCTCAAGATACCCTCTACTGCCATTCCAAATTTGTAGGTCTTGTTTTGTTACAATATATATAGAATCACCATTCCACTGTCAAAAAAACTAATCATTCTTCTAGCTAGTTTTGTAACTTATGTGTACAGGACTCATCCAAGCAAAAAAGGACACTCAATCAGATCTACTCAGTAATACTGTGCACTAGAACAATGAAATTTAGCAAGTAAAAGCATTGTTTCTTAACCTCTTTAGTTCAAATGTGTGTGAATTCATAAGGGACCAAACTGCTGAGGTCATCGTTCCCTAGACTTACTCACTACTTAAACTAACTTATGCTAAGAACAACACACACATCCATGCCCGAGGGAGGACTCGAACCTCCGGCGGGAGGAGCCGCGCAGTCCGTGACATGGCGCCTCTAACCACGCAGCTACTCCGCGCAATGACGCACAATGTACGAGACAGGCATACATCCATTTCTGTTTGCACTTAAAGAATGTACCGCAGCAAAACCCTTCAGACTGGTCGTTAAGCCACTTTCGTCGCGCATGCAACGATATTGTTGTCAACTCGAAAATTTTTCCCATGCAGAGTAGTCTTTACTTATCCCGACGGGCAGAACCCCAGTCATGCTACATTGTTACTGAATCGGAGTTATCATATCACTGTCCATCCCATTTGACAAAGCTCCTCAGCCTTCACATGAAGTCCTCAAATTTAGCCGGCTGAAGTGGCCGTGCGGTTAAAGGCGCTACAGTCTGGAACCGCAAGACCGCTACGGTCGCAGGTTCGAATCCTGCCTCGGGCATGGATGTTTGTGATGTCCTTAGGTTAGTTAGGTTTAACTAGTTCTAAGTTCTAGGGGACTAATGACCTCAGCAGTTGAGTCCCATAGTGCTCAGAGCCATTTGAACCATTTTTTTTTCCTCAAATTTACCTTGTTGGCCGGCCGCTGTGGCCGAGCGGTTTTAGGCGCTTTAGTCCGGAACCGCGCTGCTGCTACGGTCGCAGGTTCGAATCCTGCCTCGGGCGTGGATGTGTGTGATGTCCTTAGGATAGTTAGGATTAAGTGGTTCTAAGTTCTAGTGGACTCATGACCTCAGCTGTTAAGTCCCATAGTGCTCAGACCCATTTGAACCATTTGTACCTTGTTGTGGTGCTTCTCCGACGACGAAAACGATCGTTATTTCGTAATGTTCGAGAAATTCCGTGAAATTCATTCTCCCATGATCTCAGAGATGTGTCACCATCAATTTATTTCATGACCTGGTAAGTCACAGCTTACTTCAATGTAGAAATCACGAATGCTCCTACTGCGTCAACTAATTTTCGCTGAAACTAAACAGTTTTGATGGACAATTGTAGAAAATAATTCACACAGATAGTTTTACTACACCGCCAAGTACGTTCTTCTTGGTTTGCATTATCTCCTGACGACAAATGTTTCTCTGTTCAAATAACACGGAAATTTTTCTGTCATTTACGACAGTCGAAAGTCTTATTAGGACCAGACGGTTTTCATTTTATTTAAAGCATCTTCAGTGTCAGTTTTTGATGTCTACATTATTTGCACGTTATTCTATACATGAGCGTTCGATTGTAATACACGTACTAACAAACAATATTTTCTCTTTTTTATGTTTATAGTATACAGGGTGTAAAACATTTACCGTACATATGCAAAATTTTAGAGCGTTTAGACAAGATAAGAAGTAATACTTTTTTATGTAGCAAAAATGTCACAGGCGCACCGCTCCCCCCCCCCCCCCTCCCTCAAGTGACCATAAAGTTTTGACGCTAGTGATGTTCAGATACGGTTCCCAAACTGCCATGTGATAAATATTGATTTAGAAACGTTGCTGAGAACAAATAATGGCTGCAGCTTCAACCAACCAGGCAATCAACTCTTCTGGAGTGTTTATCGTTGTCTCACAAACTAAACGCTTGACCGCCTCCCACTAAAAGAAAGCCATAGGGTTGAGGCCAAGAGAACGTGGTGATTTCGATACTGGCCCATCCCTCACAAATCAAAAACTTGGGGAAAACAATGTCTGAATGTTCCTCTTACATCAACGACAAAGTGGAGTGGGGTCCCGTCATGTTGGAACCATTATCATTGTCTGACTGCTTGCGGTGGACACTCTCCTGCATTTCCAGTAGCATTTCATGGTAAAAGGTATTGTAATTTCCTCCACCGGGCGTGTAAGGCAAAGGTTTCAGCCGTGAACAATACCAGCCCACATAGTTGTGTGTCACCTCAGTATTCAAATGGTTCAAATGGCTCTGAGCACTATGGGACTTAACTTATGAGGTCATCAGTCCCCCCGAAATCAGAACTACTTAAACCTAACTAACCTAAGGACATCACACACATCCATGCCCGAGGCAGGATTCGAACCTGCGACCGTAGTGGTCGCGCGGTTCCAGACTGTAGCGCCTAGAACTGCTTGGGCACTCCGGCCGGCGCCTCGGGATTTTCCAACTCCCAGACATGGCTGTTCAATATTCCTTCCCTTGTGAACGCACCCTCATCAGTAAACAAAATACACGTCTAGAAGAAATGATGTAAATCCACTGGCAGAAATGCACGCAGTAGAGAAAGTCAATAACTGACAGGTCTTGTACCCCCTGATATTTGAATGGATGCATGCGTATGTCATGCTGGGCGTTCCATACATCTGCATTTGAGGTATTTAGTGTCAGCCCTCAAGAACCTGTAAACATCAGTAGAAACTTTCATCTAAATACTAAATCATGTAAACAATAACCATGTAATTGTTTGTCCATCGATGTTGCCACTGCTAGCCGTAATGAAATTCCAACCTTCATAGCAGTAGGATTTAATTCTGTAGTAAATCAGATTTGATTATCAATGAAAAAGTCAAAACAGTTGTGAACATTGGGCTAAGAAAATCATGTCCAGCATCAAAGTCTTCAAGAGCCCAACTGTACCTTTGACATCTGTGTCACATAACAAAAATGTTTGTTTTTATCTCCTCTAATAACTTGACAAATTTGTAAATGTAGTAATTTACAGTTATTATGATGAATGGAGAAAACTGTAGGAAACGATCACTGGAAGATTAGGAGCAAAAAAGGTCATATGGACATATGGTAGGCACATACGGTATTCACGTCCACTTGAAGGTGGAGATAAAACATCTTTGACAGTGGCTGTAGTGTCAGCACCAGACAGGTGGCCTGCCAGCATGGGGTAGGCCAGACAACAAGTGTGAAATAGTCTTCACGACAGTTGCCAGTGTCTGTATCACTTACAATGCATACAGAACTTATTACTCACAGACTTGGCTCTGTGGCGACAGTTTTGTTGCTGCTAGTCACTCTGGTCACCCTGGTGCTGGGAATTCTGTCATCCATACTATTCACAGATGAGGCTACCTTTACGAGAGGCAATACCATCATCCTTCGCAACGCCCACATGTGGGTTTTGTAGAATGGCCATGGTATAATGACAGCAAGCCATCAGCACCAGTTCAGCTCAATATGTGGTCCAGGGTTATGGGCGACTGCCTCACATGACCAGTCATTCTCCCACAATGCCTTAAAATCAAGGCATATCTGCACTTCTGTGTGTGACATTGGCGCCCCCGCTGGATGACGTGCCTTCATTGGTACGAAGGGTAATGTGGCTACTACATGATGGAGCTACAGCTCACTGCCCTCTGGAGTGTGGAACTAAAACATTTCCACTTGCCTGCTGTGTTCCCTTGCGTGCTTTTAGTCAATGAAACCTATACTGACGAAGATCTTTACATCTCCAGCTTCTAGTGGGTGTACCGTCCTTGAAACGTGTTTCTGAATGGGTACTGATTTGGTACTAATTTTCCCGGGATCGTTTCCTGGTATTTGTCCCCATTTATCAAAATTGCAACAACGAAAAATAATTAATGTAGAGTTATTAAATTTCGAGAATACACTTATGTATTTAAGTGATCAACATTACAAGATCACTGGTTAATATAGGTGCGAGATAAACCGTTGCAAATGGGAAATGCTGGTACATTAATAAGTGGTGTAACCAACACAGTGTTGAATGCAAGCATGCAAACATGCATGCATTGTTTTGTGCATGTCAGTTTGTAGGATGGAGTTCCATGCCTGTTGCACTTGGATCAGTCAAAATGTGGATGGTTAATGCTGTCTGTGGCTGTCACTGGAGTTGTCGTAATTGATATCCAATATTTGCTCAGTGATCGAGTGGGTCGAGGCAACATTTCGACTCTCTGTAGAGCGTGTTGGGTCTGCAGCAGTGGGTGGGCATTATCCTGCTGGAAAACATCCTGGAATGCCGCATGAATGACAGCAAAACAGGTCGAACCAACTGACCGACATAAAATTTGCGTGAAATAACCACGACAGTTCTCCTGCTGTCATATAAAATCACACCCTAGATCATAACTACTGGTGTAGGTCAGTGTGTCTAACACGCAGACAGGTTGATTGCAAGACTTCAACTGCCCCCTTCTAACCAACATGTACATCATTGGCACCAAGGCAGAACCACCCTTCACCAGAAAACACAACAGAAATCATCCAGCGAGCTGTCGCTTGATACCACTGTAATCACAAATGGCAGTTGTTTGGGGTCAGTGGAATGCACATTACATTCTAGCTTGGAGATGTCCTTGAAGTAACCGATTTGTAACAGTTCGCTGTGTCACTGTGGCGCCAACTGGTGTTCACATCGCTGCTGCAGATGCAGTATGAGGCGCCACAGCCACACATCGAACACGGTGGTCGTCCCTCTCGATAGTGACACGTGTCCATCCGGAACATGGTCTCGTTGCTACTGTACATTCTCGAGAATATCGCTGCCGGATGTCATGTACAATGGCAACATTTCTGCCAAGTCTTTCTGCAGTATCACAGAAGGAACAACCAGCTTCTCGTAGCCCTATTACGTGACCTTGTTCAAGCTCAGTGAGGTGTCGATAGTGGCGTCTTTGTCACCTTAAAGGCATTATTGGCTAATATCAATTGCAAAGATAAATAATAATCACGACCGTTACAGTGTGTCTTTAAAGCAAACCTGAATAGCATCTAGACATTTTTCATATGTAGAAGCATGCCTGCCAACTTGGGTTTATGTCGCACAACTCCTTTTCTTTTTCTTTCAGTACATATAATGTGTGTGTGTCTGTGTACAGGGTGGTCCATTGATCGTGACCGGGCACAATATCTCACGAAATAAGCGTTAAACGAAAAAACTACAAAGAACGAAACTTGTCTAGCTTGAAGGGGGAAACCAGATGGCGCTATGGTTGGCCCGCTAGATGGCGCTGCCATATTAGGTTAGATTAGATTAGATTTACTTTTCATGGTCAAACGGATATCAACTGCGTTTTTTAAATAGGAATCCCCATTTTTTATTACATAGTCGTGTAGTATGTAAAGAAATATGAGTGTTTTAGTTGGACCACTTTTTTCGCTTTGTGATAGATGGCACTGTGATAGTCACAAACATGGCTCACAATTTTAGACGAACAGTTGGTAACAGGTAGGTTTTTAAAATTAAAGTACAGAACGTAGGTACGTTTGAACATTTTATTTCGGTTGTTCCAATGTGATACATGTACCTTTGTGAACTTATCATTTCTGAGAATGCATGCTGTTACAGCGTGATTACCTGTAAATACCACATTAACGCAATAAATGCTCAAAATGATGTCCGTCAACCTCAATGCATTTGGCAATACGTGTAACGACATTCCTCTCAACAGCGAGTAGTTCGCCTTCCGTAATGTTCGCACATGCATTGACAATGCACTGCCCCATGTTGTCAGGCGTTGTCGGCGGATCACAATAGCAAATATCCTTCAAGAAATCCGGGGACGTCAGATCCGGTGAACGTGCTTCGACGACCAATCCACCTGTCATGAAATATGCTATTCAATACCGCTTCAACTGCACGTGAGCTATGTGCCGAATATCCATCATGTTGGAAGTACATCACCATTCTGTCTTGCAGTGAAACATCTTGTAGTAACATCGATAGAACATTACGTAGGAAATCAGCATACATTGCACCATTTAGATTGCCATCGATAAAATGGTGGCCAATTATCCTTCCTCCCACCATGTCGTACCATACATTAACCCGCCAAGGTCGCTGATGTTCCACTTGTCGCAGCCATCGTGGATTTTCCGTTGCCCAATAGTGCATATTGTGCCGGTTTACGTTACCACTGTTGGTGAATGACGCTTTGTCGCTAAATAGAACGCGTGCAAAAAATCTGTCATCGTCTCGTAATTTCGCTCGTGCCCAGTGGCAGAACTGTACACGACGTTCAAAGTCGTCGATATGCAATTCCTGGTGCATAGAAATATGCTACGGGTGCATTCGATGTTGATGTAGCATTCTCAACGCAGTTTGTCTGCTACTGATGTGCGGATTAGCCGCGACAGCAGCTAAAACACCTACTTGGGCATCATCATTTGTTGAAGATCATGGTTAACATCTCACATGCGGCTGAACACTTCCTGTTTCCTTAATTAACGTAACTATCCTGCGAACGGTCCGGACACTTGGATGATATCCGTTTGACTTATGGCAGCGCCATCTAGCGGGCCAACCATAGCGTCATCTGGTTTCCCCCATCTAGCTAGACGAGTTTGTTTTTTGTAGTTTTTTCGATTGATGCTTATTTCGTGAGATATTTGACCCGGTCACTATCAATGGACCACCCTGTATATATGACAATCACATAGACAAACAAGTCATTAGCCACAGGCTGCAACAGTGGAGAGTGGGTGAGGAGAGTGAGGACTCGAGTAGTGATGTGGACGTGCGGTGTCCACAGGAACCAGCGCAACAAACTGAAGTTGGATAACCTGACACTGCCAAGCCCAGAGCGCCACCGCCCACTGCGCCACCAGTACAGCTCAGATAACATGCACGTGCCACCCTTCAACATCCCCAACCTGCGCATCGAGCAGCGCAAGACCTCCAGTGCCGAGGACATGGCACGCAAGAACTCAGCTGGTGAGACCACTTTGACTATACAAACTCACACTGTGTATTTTACTTGTCTAATGTTTGTCATCCCATCGAGACTTGTACTCTCGACTCTGTGTACTCATAACCCTCCATTGTTCAAGTACCATGTGAGAAAAAATATCTGTCTTTCATCAACATTCAAAATAACTTTCATTGACGTTCAATAAACTAATATGAGACACGGGTACCATAATCTGTGTTCAAAAAGCATTATGCAATGACAACAGTAATTTCCATACCAAATTAATGTTTCTTATGATTAAATTGCAAACAGACGTAACAAGATAGCATATAATCACTGCTATTCTGTTCAATCAAAAATTGCTCACTTGAAATGACTAGGAAAGATTTTAAGCTGTAAAGTGTAAGTGTCTGATTATTTACTATTTAGCACTTCCAGATGAAATTGTGACTTTTTCACTCTCTCTTGATGCAGCTGCTAAAGACATCTATTAACTTCATATGGATGCAACATTTGCACCTCACAGCTCACAATAAACATCAAGTCTGCATAAAGAGTATTCATTGCTGACCAATCTGACTAAAATAAAACAAGTAGACAGGCTAAATATATACACAAGTCAGGAGAGCTGAAACTCTCTGGTAAAGAGACCTTTGACTCAGGAATCAACAGAATGCAAATTGTATACGGATACCCATTAATTATTTCTAGACATCATGTATATCAAACATACTGCACAAGAAATTAGTCACCACCCGGGGACACATCACCAATACCCCATAACACCGCCTATAGCATTCATAATGGCCTCAGTTCATTGAGGAAGAGAGTTCACAAGTTTCCACCAGTATGCTAATCCAGCTGAAGTTACTCATTGATGTTTGGATCCAGCAGAGCTATCAAACTGCAGGAATCATTTCACCCATTGTTCCAAATAGACCCAAGCAGTTTCTATCAGATAGTGATTGGACTTTTTATCAGGCCAGTCAAGGTGCAACAGGGAGCCTAAGTGTTTGTTGAATGAGAAATGTATGCATACAGCCTTGTGAACATGACTGTTTTCATCTTAGAGGACAGTAGTGTTCGTGGTGTACTCATCATCAAAATGTACAAGGAAGGGCAGCACTTGGCCACCAAGTATGCTAAAATAACAACCTGGTTTGTGTCCATGGTAACCCAAAGGAGTGAGCTCCAGCCATAGTACACCCCCAAAACATCTCATAACCACCTTCATCGTGAATTATGGCATCCTCACACTGTGAGTTCAACACGCAATAAGTGCACTCAAAATCTTGCTTTATTTGAAAAGAGACAAAATCACTACTCTCATCGAGTTGCACAACATGCCATCAGTCAGTTACTATTGAGTTTCTGTGCCATTTGGCCCAATGAAGGTGTGCAATTTTAAAGGTCACTGTGAGCAATGGCCTTTTGTGAAGGACCCGACTGCATGCCCATTGCAAATAGCTCTCTTCACAATTATCACTGGAACACTGTCTGAGATGTTTTTACATACACTGACTACAGTAACTCCTGTATAGTTTGAAACCGGTTGTCGTTGATGTGGCATGACACTCACCAGAATCATAATCTTTATCCTCATTCACAATTGCCCACATATACAATGGGATAAGCTACAAAATTACAGACGTATATAATTTCAGATATACAGAGTGTAACAAGAGGGTATGGCTAAACTTCCAGGAAACATTTCTCAAATGTAGAAGAAGAAAGAATGTTGTATGGACATGGGTCCACAAACACTTTGATGTTAGAGCTTATTTTTACTTCTCTTCATAGTCACATTAATCATCAGAAACACAACTTTTGCTGGATAATTCAAGCTCCTCTATGCGTGAGGAATGTTTCCTGAAAATTTGGTCATTCCTTTTTTTTCCTCCCTGTACTTTATTATAGACATCATAATAACAGATATGGCCAAATTAAAAAAGGCACAAACTTTGTGGACAACATCAAAATTTAACAGATAGGATGCAACTGGATAGGTACTACAGCCAAAACTGAAAAGCCACATTAAAGCTCCCAGTGGCACCAGTACTCAAATAAGAAAAAGACAAACGGCAATTTTGCAGTATACCTACTCAAGGTTGCCCTTAACACACGATTACGAAAGCTCTTCTTGGTGTCCTTTATTAGCATGTGGCAGTTGCATCTTGAAACTTGTTAATGTGGTCATGTAAGAGAACTTCCACCACACTTGACAAGACTTCCAAGTGTGTCACCTGTGCTAAGGACACTGCTATATCTGGAAGCAATCACCGAGCGAAACACCCATTCAATGTTTTCAGCTCAGGCCCAGGAGTCATACTGTCTGCGAGTACCTCGCTGCTCTAAGGCCAACACTGACCTTATTTCCCCTATCACTTAATAGGTAGCCGTGGTGGCCACTGCAAAATTCAAACATGCCCAAGGGGCACAAGTGTAGTGGTGCTGTGTCCATCACAGCTCATCCTCCTACCCTCAAAACATCTCCATGGAGCAAGTTTCTGGGCAGGACAATTCAGACAAACAATGTTCATTTCTGTATTCAGTGGTGGGACTACAGTTAAGACATATTGTTCAAATCACCTTGCTGAAGCAGCTCTTTCTTTATTTTACCATTTTCGTGACTCCAGTTAATTATAAAGGTATAAGCTTAAAAAAAATTACAAAAAATATCACATGTATGGATCGGGATAGAGCTTACAGAACTATCATGACTTCTTTATGAATATGAAATTTAATGTACATTAAAAATCTATATTTATACATAAATCAGTGGCAGTTCAAATAGACACAACAATTTTAATAAGTTCATTTTTTTCCTTACGTAGGCTCAAAATCAATATAAATTACTTCTTAGACTATTTCTTACAGGTTTAGTTTTGGATAAATAAACACAGAAAAACCTTCTGCTTTGTGGGTTTTTGACGAGTATAGTGACTGGAGTTACAAACCAGAGAATTTGTACCAGCTACATAATCTATGGCAGCAACTTCCCAATTACTGTTTACATTCTCCTTAGTCACCACCAGAAAGTTCTGCACCCAGACACTGCCACACAGACTGAGATCATATGGCCACCTCCTCTTGTATCTCTGGGCATCTCTGTGAAAGACTATGCTTCAGATTACCCCTTCCCACTTCCAAATGTCACAATTTTGCACTGCATCAATTTGTTTAGGCAACAGTTGGTAGAACCATCACATATTGTCTAGCAGTGATTTGGACTTGCATGCAAACATAAGGCTGGCAGAAGTTTGCTAATGAGATTCTTGGGCAGCAATATTGAAGACGAAAGCCAACCAGTTAAGTGGCTGATTCCACCTGGAATGAACCTGATGGTGGTAGGCTATGAGGGCAGAGTACAAACTGTGGTTAACATGCCTGGAATGTAGTTTTAGGGTAATATGGGATTGCAGTGGTATGCACAATTCCCCTTCCACAATGTAAGCCCCACAATAGCATCAAGATGAATGCTGTGATGTGATAAGAAAATTGCCAGAAAGTGTCAAACAAGGACTGCAAACAATTGATGCTCCGTTGCATGGTAGCATTATGCATTAGTAACAAACAGAAAAAGTAGGTAAAGGCATCTATACAAAACAGAGTGAACCTATTTCTGGTTTATGACTATGGAAAGGGGCCTACAGAATCTATGTACATAATCTATGTACACCATCTCCATGGAAGTTAAGAATCCCTGTCAGGTACTCAGTGTTGGTTTACTTACTGCACACTGACTGGACCCACATCTTGATCTCTTTGTCCATGATGTGCCATAAAAAATTCTCCGCATTCATCTGAGTTTCAAGTGTCTGGAAATGAATACCAGTCGGTGACTTGTGGTACTAAATATGACTGGTATTATTTCAGATGGTAAAACTATTTTGATCCATTTATTTTTCCTCTCTGGACGACACAGAACATTACCATTTAAATGATAAGGCTTCATTCTTCCACTTACCTTCATTTTTACCTTAATTTCCCTTAACCTAATGTTAGAATCCTGGTGTTCCACAATGTCCTTAAACAACCCTTGCACATGGGTGAGTGCAGCACTAATGAACATTATTTCCCATTGACTGCTTCCTTGACATGTCTCTTCGCTAGAATGTTCATTACTGTCTTCCACAAACATACAACTAGTGCCATCAACAATAACACTTTCCACTTTGTGTATGTGATTCACTGTAAACTGGTAGGTGGAGATCCAGACTACCCATCTGGCAATGCACTCTGTCCATCTCAGTCTTCCTAGTATCCAGCTAAGGACCTGGTTATCCATTTCATGAATGAACTGATGACGCTCCCGATATATCTAGAATTTCTTGAGGGCAAACAGCACAACTCAACAATTTTAATTTGTAAACTGAATATTTAACTTAGTGTCAACAAACTGCAAGAGCCACACCCTATCTGGCATCTCCCTAATGGCTGTTCTTTCAAACAGATAAGCTGCCACACCCATCACTGGGGCATCAACTGAGCTATAAATTGCTTTGAAAACTCAGCAATTGTTAATAAGGCACTGTTGCTAGTGCCATCTTAAGACCCTCGATGGTCACTTTTTGCGAAGGATACCATTCAAATTTCCTTCTTTCCTTTCTCAATTCATTCAACGAATCTCCAATTTAGGTGATGTTAGGTATGAACTTCCAAAAAAATTTATCATTCTGACGAACCTTGCATCTTTGGGACTCAGGTGCTTGACAGTTACGAATAGCTTCAACACTGCTCTGATTGACAGTAATTCCCTGGAGAGAAACTATGTGTTCAAAAATGATGTGTGACAGCAAATTTTTCCTTAGAAGGCTGACTGTGAGCCCTATCTCCCTTAACCAATACAAGAGCTCCTTGATGTGCCTAACATGCTCAAAAAATTCTCACTGAAGATAACCAAATCATTCAGGTAGTGGTAGACAAATTTAAATCTGATATACAAAAAAATACTACCTAGCAGATGGGATAGTACTGCTTCCCTGGTTGAGGGCTCAAATGGAACACAATTAAATTCATACAGATTTTAATCACTCATGGAACCTCTGATTGACCTGGTATTTTCAATGTTCTCATAATTCACTCTTGTACTCACCAAATTTAGTGAACCCCAAAACATTTTAAAGCAAATCCACACATGATTAAAATACATGGTACAACTGGGCAGCCTGCTTGGAAGTTAGATGGCTAAAATTATCAGGCTCTTGTTTATCTGTTTCTCTGACACCTTTAATATGAATTGGTCACTCACAAGAATGCTCACAAAATTTACATCTACACTCCATATGACAAAGGAATTGAAATTCCTATTCCCTACAATCAACAACGTGGCCCATGTGTTGGATAAAGTTAGAACCAAGAAATCAAAACAGCTAACTGATGTGCTAACATCACCTTACATTTCCAAGTGAAACTCTGGATCCTGAACTTAATGGTGACTTCCCCCAACACATACAGTTTACTAGAATTGGTCACTCTGCAAGTCCTGTGTCTAGTACTCTACAGGAGAAACTGACAGAGTGATTGGTGCTTGTAGTATCATTCTTCACTAATCAGTGATAATGATCTTCCCTTTCTAATCTGTCTTTCCAGACATTGTTTCTTACAGCAAACCAGTTCGGATGAAATACTCCTGTTTCTTAAACAGCTGAGGAACAGATGTAACACATTAGGAATTTTGTATCATTTCCAGTATCAGAATTGAAATCAATTACTTTAACATATCAAACGGTGGGAACTCTAGGCTGGAATATCAATTATATAAGGAAATGATACACTGCTACTCACTGTAAAGATGACATGTTGAGTTGCAGACAGGAATCCCTTGCTCTCCAGCACCTGGAGGTGCATTCCGGACACCATTCCCATGAGCTATCCACCTGCTGACATCCTACTGCCACCTCAGTGCATTACTATCCAACCCTTAACCTACCCACAGTGTTCTCATTAACTGCTCATAGCACACAGACCCTACCTAACTCAGCTTTTCAACTTGCCACCTCCCTGAACCCCCCCATGAACCATGTACCTTGCCATTGGTGGGGAGGCTTGCGTGCCTCAGCAATACAGATAGCCGTACTGTAAGTGCAACCACAATGGAGGGGTATCTGTTGAGAGGCCAGACAAACGTGTGGTTCCTGAAGAGGGGCAGCAGCCTTTTCAGTAGTTGCAGGGGCAACAGTCTGGATAATTGACTGATCTGGCCTTGTAACACTAACCAAAACAGCCTTGCTGTGCTGGTACTGCGAACGGTTGAAAGCAAGCGGAAATTACAGCCGTTATTTTTCCCGAGGGCATGCAGCTTTACTGTATGGTTAATGATGATGGCGTCCTCTTGGGTAAAATATTCCGGAGGTAAAATAGTCCCCCATTCGGATCTCCGGGTGGGGACTACTCAAGAGGATGTCGTTATCAGGAGAAAGAAAACTGGCGTTCTATGGATCGGAGCGTGGAATGTCAGATCCCTTAATCGGGCAGGAAGGTTAGAAAATTTAAAAAGGGAAATGGATAGGTTAAAGTTAGATATAGAGGGAATTAGCGAATTTCAGTGGCAGGAGGAACAAGACGTTTGGTCAGGCGAATACAGGGTTATAAATACAAAATCAAATAGGGGTAATGCAGGAGTAGGTTTAATAATGAATAAAAAAATAGGAATGCGGGTAAGCTACTACCAACAGCATAATAAACACATTATTGTGGCCAAGATAGATACGAAACCCACACCTACTACAGTAGTACAAGTTTATATGCCAACTAGCTCTGCAGGTGACGAAGAAATTGAAGAAAAGTATGATGAAATAAAAGAAATTATTCAGATAGTGAAGGAAGCCGAAAATTTAATAGTCATGGGTGACTGGAATTGAGTAGTAGGAAAAGGGAGAGAAGGAAATGTAGTAGGTGAATATGGATTGGGGCTAAGAAATGAAAGAGGAAGCCGCCTGGTAGAATTTTGCGCAGAGCACAACTGAATCATAGCTAACACTTGGTTCAAGAATCATAACAGAAGGTTGTATACGTGGAAGAAGCCTGGAGATACTGACAGATTTCAGATAGATTATATATTGGTAAGACAGAGATTTAGGAGCCAGGTTTTAAATTGTAAGACATTTCCAGGGGCAGATGTGGACTCTGACCACAATCTATTGGTTATGAACTGTAGATTAAAACTGAAGAAACTGCAAAAAGGTGGGAATTTAAGGTGATGGGACCTAGATAAACTGACTAAACCAGAGGTTGTACAGAGTTTCAGGGAGAGCATAAGGAAACAAATGGCAGGAATGGGGGAAAGAAATACAGTAGAAGAAGAATGGGTAGCTTTGAGGGGTGAAATAGTGAAGGCAGCAGATGATCAGGTAGGTAAAAAGACGAGGGCTAGTAGAAATCCTTGGTAACAGAAGAAATATTGAATTTAATTGATGAAAGGAGAAAATATAAAAATGCAGTAAATGAACCAGGCAAAAAGGAATACAAACGTCTCAAAAATGAGATCGACAGGAAGTGCAAAATGGCTAAGCAGGAATGGCTAGAGGATAAATGTAAGGATGTAGATGCTTATCTCACTAGGGGTAAGTTAGATACTGCCTACAGGAAAACTAAAGAGACCTTTGGAGAAAAGAGAACCACTTGTATGAACATCAAGAGCTCAGATGGAAACCCTGTTCTAAGCAAAGAAGGGAAGGCAGAAAGGTGGAAGGAGTATATAGAGGGTCTACACAAGGACGATGTATTTGAGGACAATATTGTGGAAATGGAAGAGGATGTAGATGAAGATGAAATGGGAGATATGACACTGCGTGAACAGTTTGACAGAGCACTGAAAGACCTGAGTCGAAACAAGGCCCCGGGAGTAGATAACATTCCATTAGAACTACTGGCGGCCTTGGGAGAGCCAGTCCTGACAAAACTCTACTATCTGGTGAGCAAGATGTATGAGACAGGCGAAATACCCTCAGACTCCAAGAATAATATAATAATTCCAATCCCAAAGAAAGCAGGCGTTGACAGATGTGAAAATTACTGAACTATCAGTTTAATAAGTCACGGCTGCAAAATACTAACGCGAATTCCTTACAGACGAATGGTAAAACTGGTAGAAGCTGACCTAGGGGAAGATCAGTTGGGATTCCGTAGAAATACTGGAACATGTGAGGCAATACTGACCCTACGACTTATCTTAGAAGAAAGATTAAGGGAAGGCAAACCTACGTTTCTAGCATTTGTAGTCTTAGAGAAAGCTTTTGACAATGTTGACTGGAATACTCTCTTTCGAATTCTGAAGGTGGCAGGGTAAAATACAGGGACTGAAAGGCTATTTACAATTTGTATAGAAACCAAATGGCAGTTATAAGAGTTGAGGGGCATAAAAGGGAAGCAGTGGTTGGGAAGGGAGTGAGACAGGGTTGTAGCCTCTCCCCGATGTTATTCAATCTGTATGTTGAGCAAGCAGTGTAGGAAACAAAAGAAAAATTCGGAGTAGGTATTAAAATCCATGGAGAAGAAATAAAGACTTTGAGGTTCACCAATGACATTGTAATTCTGTCAGAGACAGCAAAGGACTTGGAAGAGCAGTTGAACGGAATGGATAGTGTCTTGAAAGGAGGATATAAGATGAACATCAACAAAAGCAAAATGAGGATAATGGAATGTATTCGAATTAAGTCTGGTGATGCTGAGGGAATTAGATTAGGAAATGAGACACTTAAAGTAGTAAATGAGTTTTGCTATTTGCGGAGCAAAATAACTGATGGTGGTCGAAGTAGAGAGGATACAAATGTAGACTGGCAATGGGAAGGAAAGCGTTTCTGAAGAAGAGAAATTTGTTAACATCGAGTATAGATTTAAGTGTCAGGAAGTCATTTCTGAAAGTATTTGTATGGATGTAGCCATGTATGGAAGTGAAACATGGACAATAAATAGTTTAGACAAGAAGAGAATAGAAGCTTTCAAAATGTGGTGCTACAGAAGAATGCTGAAGATTAGATGGGTAGGTCACATAACTAATGAGGAGGTGTTGAATAGGATTGGGGAGAAGAGAAGTTTGTGGCACAACTTGACTAGAAGAAGGGATCGGTTGGTAGGACATGTTTTGAGGCATCAAGGGATCACCAATTTAGTATTGGAGGGCAGCGTGGAGGGTAAAAATTGTAGAGGGAGACCAAGAGATGAATACACTAAGCAGATTCAGAAGGATGTAGGTTGCAGTAGGTACTGGGAGATGAAGAATCTTGCACATGATAGAGTAGCATGAAGAGCTGCATCAAACCAGTCTCAGGACTGAAGACCACAACAACAACAACAACCTCCCTGAAAACTCCTTACCAACACTCCACCAAAACCAGAGTAAACCCATTCCAGTAACATCATTGTAAACCTTTCCACACCAAAGTTCTCAGCCTCACAGAAGTTTTAGTCCTATCCAAAGACCTCACCTTTAGTCCCAGAAACAAATTTAACCATGTTGGACTTGTCAAAGACCTGTTCTCCTTCTCCTGATCCCTGTCATGGAAACACTTCTTTGCCACCAATCCCTCCAACCAAAGCCAGCTATACACAACCTCAGATAGAATATTCTGGATAAATACAGGTAAACAGAGTCATAGTTAGCTTTGAATGATGACACAGTCCAGTAGCTTGAGGACCAAAATCAGTGTATGAAATCAGACATGTATACATCTTGTTATATTGTCTATACTAGTAAATGTCTTTCACCCTATCTGCTGATTTTCCCTACAAACAAACCTACTTTCATAAAAACCTAGAAGATTCATTTACAGCTGATAAAAAAATCATACTGATTTAAAGTTACATAATATATTGAGGAGTCAACACCTCTAATTGAAGAAACATACATTTATGTTAAATAATACTGTTTTTCGTAGTCTTGGTCAACAATTTACAAATCTCAGTCACATCACCGATTTAGTTAACAAATGCTAGAGTACCTTACCCAGCACCTATGATCTCTTGTAATTCGACTGGTCTAGCAGGGTACAACCGTGCAGCAGTGTGGGGAGTGGATGCCCCCACATCTCTTAGTTTCCTTCCTAGTGTTCTCACCACATGCTCCAGCAAATGGGTAATTCACTGTCTCGCATTCACATCAAAATCCTGAAACATTGTTTTGTGTACTAAATATGCTGTTCAATACCTTCTTCATATCACACAAGATATGCTCTCCCTATTCATTTTTCAAAGTCAGTTATATGGGATTTATGTCAAGTATGATTAAAAAATGTTCACATATGCAACATTAATAAACAGAGTTAAATGCAATGAAAAAAAATGAACTAACAAGGTGATACAGATATACCAAGATACTATCCCCAATTTTTATAGTACAAATTAAGAACATTGTCCCATTTCAGAATTGTAAAAGGATCTACTCATTTAGTCTCAAGGCACATATGTATCAAATTCTGAAGCACAAATCCATTACCAAACATAATTATATAATGTATCATAGATTTTAACTCAGTCAATAGACAAGACAAAACTTTAGAAATCAGATCATCTTGCATACTAAACTGATGACAAGCTAAACACAATTATATAGTTTCATGAATCTACAAATAGATTTAAACTCAGTCAATGGATAAGATAGAACTCTAAAGATCACATCACCTTACATACTGAATTCATGCCAATGGAAAAAGAACAAACAAACAAAACAAAAAATTAGATACTTCATGTAAAATATCACTTTCAATTTCATGAAATGCTACATCTGCACTGTTTTTGCAAGGTTTTATCAACTTTGCTGGTATCATAGAATTACTTTGGTTACTCATATTTTCACGTAAAGATTGAACACAATGAATGGATTCCATAGCACAACTAACATCATGTATTACAGAAGGAACACAAAATATGTTACTGTCAAAATTACACTTCCTACTTAGATCTTCGTTCACTTCATTCTACCAATTTTGATACAAATTTTGACTAGCCACAGCTAACTTATTCCAGAATGCACATTTATATATGTTATCATCAATCTGGTCCCAAACAAATTGCAAAAAGTTTTCAGCTTCGTTCTCTAGTTTACAGGTAACTCACCTTTACTGTTTGGATCATCACTCTGCATGACCTTAATGAAAAACTGCTTTGACTGGACTGGTATACCATGACTCTTACTTACATCATCACACACATCACTTACCTTATCTGTATTCGCAAGCAACTCTGAAACTTCATTATTCTTAAACTCCACAACTACCTGATACTCATCATTATCATCATCACATTCTTCCAAACTTACTTCATCAACAACATCATTAACAACACAAGTCTCATCACCATCTAAGTCACACACCTCACTTACATTCATTTGCAGTAAGCTACCAGTTTCAGACTTACGAACCCCAGTTATATCTCTACATCAAAAATACTGCCTAATTCAGATCCAATACAGTCATCACCTGTTTTACATACATCAATAACACTGTTTTCTGACCAAGGGAAAAAATCATTAGTACATACAACATAAAAGTTCTCATTACTCTCACATTCTAGTTCGGTGATTGGTACGTACATCACTATAATTACACATAATATCCAAAAACTTTTAATTAAAACATAAATGAGAAATCCAATGCTCCTTCTTTTCAACTTCAGATATCTGTGCCACATTATTAACACTGTTATTATTATCTAATTGCAAGTGTAATTTGGGGGTACTGTGGTTGTTGTGTTTCCTGCCCCAAAACTGTGGAGCTTCATTGCCGTTTCCCAAATAGTTACCTCTATGATTGTTTCTCCTATTAAATTGCCCATGGTTACCCCCTTTATTCCCATTCTGGTGATATTCAAAATTTCTTTATCTATTACCATTTTGACCCTGATATAAATTATCATTATCTCTGTTTCTGTAGTTATTACCATTGTGATCTCTATCATTCTGATTGTTATGGTACATGCTTCTTTATACTGCTCTATCCAGCCTGTCAACATATCGTAAAAATTGTTCAAGACAATCATCAGGTCTGTGTACTAAATCCTACTACAACCTTTCTGGTAATCTCCTTTTTAGTGCATCAGTCAATGTCATTTCATCAAATGGTTTGTCAAGGTGTGTTAATTTCTTAAGTTGGTTCTTACAAAACTCTTTCAAAGTACCATCCCTATTATATTCAAAAATTCACTTTTAATTCTCCCCTGTTCAGCTTCCAACCAACTTTTTTCGAAACTTTGATACATTTCCCACTGACTTAAATTTAGATTTACCCAAGGCAGAGCTTCACCTTCAAAACATCTTTTAACAAATTTAATTTCTTGATTGTCACTCATACCTGTCACAAAACTATCTCTACAGTGGTGCAGAAAATCCACTGGATGTATATTGTCTGATGGAAGACTTTTGATTGAAATGTTGGACCACACAATACCATTTTTTGAATACAGATTTTTGTGAATCCAATTTTCCTAAACTGCTGAAATTTTTTTATCTAAAACATTTACATTAGTTTACATACTGTTTTCAACATTAAAATTTTTTTTGATCCAAACTACTCAAGTTCTGTTCCATTTTTTTCTGCTACAGCCTTCTTTTCAACTCTGGCATCATTAACATTCTTTGTCTGTCATGCAGATTCACTTGCTAGATTATTTTCCAAAACAGTACATTTATTTTCTAAGACATCAACTTTTTCATTCACACCTTTTTATTCCTCTGACAAGCCATTTTTTTAGCTCTGAAACCTGATTACTAAGTCGGTATATCTGACATTGTACCCCATCCATTTTACTATTGTTTTCAGTTTTTAGGTATCTTAATTGTCCTTGTAGTGAAGTACATTTGCTGTCATTGTCCGTCCTTATTTCAGTTATCTGCTCATTAACTGCAGTAAATTTGCTATTGTTATCTGTTTTCATTTAGTTAACTGATCATCAACAGAACTAAATTTGCTATTTTTATCCATCTTCATTTCCTCTAGTTTTGCCAAAATCAACTGCAAAATATTTTTATTGTTTCTTTGCTGACTACACAATCACTTTGTTCAAACACGTCCTGGCTGGGTCCTACAGCTTTCACGTCATCACTGGTACCTCTAAAAAAAAAAAAAAAAAATTCATAACTAATTTGTACTTATCTTTGCTTTTTGATATCCTTTGTCATAGTTGTAAAGTCCTCTAGCAATTCATCTGTTCTGTCATTGTTGATAGTATCTCGTCACTGTTGATACAACTTTGTCAGGAAGTCCCTGGGTCTTCTTTTTTCACGTGATTGGGACTTCATTTATATATAAACTGCAAATGGCACAACTCACTGTCCCTTCTTCTTCTGCAATAGACAAGACTTCATTATCAGTTAACTGATCCCAGATGAGCCCCCAATTGTAATCTTACCGTCCCACACATCACCAGTAAATTTTTCAGTCTCTTCCGAGAGATTAATTGCTTGGTTTCAAATGCTTTGAGAGGAGTAAGATGTACAAAATACTTTTTTTCTTATCTTCATTTTCTCGTTGTTGGCTGCAGTACATCTAGGGGTAGATTCTTGAGGCTGACATTTTTAACTTTGTGGGTTCCAGATGATTAGATAAATATTAAGAATGCCTGTTGCATGAATTCTGATTGCACCTTTTTTTCACTTTCTTCTATATCACACTGACTTTACAATCTCCACTTTAGAACACAAACTGACATTGTTATTGCCAAACATAAAAATACATCTTATTCCATCAGAGGCATGCCCAGTACCCTTAACTCATGCTGTGGTACTAACAATATTCCAAAGAGTTTACAAAACAAAAGAGTTTACAGACTTTCTTGACAAAAGAAGGATCTTCACCAAGTTATATCCTTATTTTGTAAATGAATCCAGAAGTAAATTTAATAGTTAGCATAAGATTGCATAATTAATAATAGGAATTTTAAGTATACCAGATATTTCAATATTTTATATATTCTTAAAGAAGAGTTCATACATATTGATTGTAATAAAGTAATTTATTTTTTTACATTTTGGCCTGAAATAAAATGTATCGTATACAAAATCAAGTGAAATTCTTATAGTTAAACAGCTGAGATAATTTTAACCTATACAAGATTCGAAAATATTCCTGGTATCGTCTATTTCTATAAAAAAAAGATGATGATAGAGGAGAGTGTCCTACTGTACAATTTATACACCAAGCTGGCAAAAGTCTTGGGATAGCAATATGGGCAGTGCATTGGCAGAGCCATCGTTTGTACGCAGGTGATTCATGTGTCCTATGTGATTATGGCTTCATGGCAGGAATTAATAGACTTTTAATGTTGAATCGTAGTTGGAGATAGATGCATGGGACATTCCATTGTGGCAGTCATTGGGGAAGTCATTATTCTGATGTCCACAGTGTCAAGAGTGTGCTGAAAATACCAATTTCCGGCATTAACTCTCACCAAGGACAACATAGAACCTGATGGCCTTCACTTAACGACTGAGAGTAGTGGTGTTTGCGTAGAATTGTCAGTGGTAACAGACAAGCAGCACTGCACGAAATAACCATGGATATCAATGTGGGATGTATGAAAAACGGACCCATGAGGACAGTGAAGTGAAATATGGTGTTAATGATCTATGGCAGCAGACAAATGATGTGAGTGCGTTTGCTAATAGTAAGACTCCACTTGCAACATCTCTCCTGCACTCGTGACTATATTGTTTGGACCCTAGATGACTGGAAAACCATGTCCTGGTCAGATGAGTCCCAATTTCAGTTGGTAAGAACTGATGGTAGGTTTTGAGTGTGGCACAGACCCCATGAGTCCATAGACCCCAGTTGTCAACAAGGCACTGTGCAAGCTGGTAGTGGCTCCGTAACACTGTAAGCTCTACTTACATTGAATGGACTCAATTTTCTGATTCATCTGAACTGAACATTGACTGGAAGTAGTTATGTTTGTCAACTTGGAGACCACTTGCAGCCATTCATGGACTCCATGATCCCAAACAACAATGTAATTTTTATGGATGAGTATGTACCATGTCACTGAGCCACAACTGTTCATGAGCGGTTTGGAGAATGTTCTGGACAATTTGAGCAAATGATTTGACCACCCAGATTACCTGATATGAATCCCATTGAACATTTATGGGACATAATCAAGACATTAGTTCATGCACAAAATCCTGTGCCGCCAACACTTTTGCCATTAAGAGTAGCTATAGTGCCAGAAGGCTCGGTATTTCTGCAGGGGACTTGTTGAGTCAATGCTGTATCATGCAAGGTAAAAGGAGGTCTGCCATGATATTAGAGGTTATCTCATTTCTTGTGTCACCTCAGTGTACATTTTTATGTATATATATCTAAAAACAAAGATGTAGTGGTAAGTCACTACATCTTTGTTTTTAGATATATTTTTCCTACGTGGAATGTTTCCCTCTATTATAACCATATTTTTATGTATATATGTACATACATATGTTCCACATCTCTTCTAGGCCGCTAGATCAATTTCAAATAATCGTGGTACACATATCATTTACTACCTGGGAAGAATCACTGTGGAGGTAAGAAACACCTATGTGTCAAAGGTGTGTGTGTGCGTGTGTGTGTGGGGCGGGGGGAGGGGGGGGGAAGGCGGGGGGGGGGGGGGGGGGGGAGAAAAAGCAATGTAGCTACGGCATGAGAATACCCATAATTTGCTCATCCATTATTTGAGAATGAGAGACTTGGAGATTTGCAAAAAACTTTACACGCAGTTTCAAATCTTTACAAACGTTTTTCATACTGACAGCCCCATATAATTATGAAAGTAAAAAGGTTTTCTATTTACTACATTGTCGCTGTTCATGCAGTAAAACTGCCACATGAAGCAAGACATTTATTACTTTTTTACTAGCAACAGTATGAATGACACATTTTTCTGACAGCATTCACTGAATTTAAATTACATCATTTGCAACAATTAGTTTGGGGGATATGACAAACACGGAATGGATGTAAAACTACTGCATCATGCAAGAGGCTTAAATCCATTATTTCATTGCTACTTATTCCATTTGCAAGAGCTTTTGCCGACAGTATCCACATTTTCCATTGAAAGTACTTACAAAAATATAGCATTGTACAACACATAGTTCAAAAGATATGATATCATAAACACTGAGATACATGAGAAACTGCTGCATCATACATGACATTTTAATTTACTATTTCTTTACTACTAATTCTATTCAAACACGTTTTGCAGACAGTAGCCACATATACCTCTGGATGTACCTGCAAAATTATATGACTGCACAGCACATAGTTCAGGAGATACAATGCCATAAAAGTTGAACTACATCGTAATGAAATTGAAGGGTAAACTTTGCTAGACATACAGGTGAAATAGGTGTACAAAAACATGTGAAATATATTTAATATGTGTGAAATGTATTTTATGTGTGAGAATGAGATCAGTTCACTGAGCACTAGAAATTTTGTTGAAAAAGAATGTTTTGCTGATTCGAGACATGCTGGTTTGGAACGGAAGGTCCACAACTGTATAATATAGAGAAATATTTGATAAATTTTTATTTTATCAGTCACAGTTGCATGAATACACAATTTATTGCTACAGTGGTCACCAGTTACATGCTAACTCACCCACTCTCAAACCACACACCTTGTTGTTTACCATAACTAGTTACACAACTACTTTCACTGAGATCCCTGCCTTCAATACTAGCTTTGATAACTTCTGTTTTCTTCCGTCAATCATTAGCTTTATTATTATATCTAATGTTCGCAAGTTACCCCAAGATTACCTAAGTTTTTGTATACTGTCCACTACATACATTAATTTAAAAACTGCACAGTATAGCTAATCTTGTTTTCAAAGTAAATTTAAATATGACAGAAAACATTAAACATTTAAAAGCTCTCCATTAGCCTTGCCCAAATCATACAAAATTGTTAATCATTTCATATAGAACAGGGTAGTAAATCAGTGATATGAATATAATAGAGGGAAACATTCCACGTGGGAAAAATATATCTAAAAACACAGATGATGTGACTTACCGAACGAAAGTGCTGGCAGGTCGATAGACACACAAACAAACACAAACATACACATGAAATTCAAGCTTTCGCAACAAACTGTTGCCTCATCAGAAAAGAGGGAAGGAGAGGGAAAGACGAAAGGATGTGGGTTTTAAGGGAGAGGGTAAGGAGTCATTCCAATCCCGGGAGCGGAAAGACTTACCTTAGGGGGAAAAAAGGAGTATACACTCGCACACACACACATATCCATCCGCACATACACAGACACAAGCAGACATGGATATGTGTGTGTGTCCGAGTGTATACCCCTTTTTTCCTCCTAAGGTAAGTCTTTCCGCTCCCGGGATTGGAATGACTCCTTACCCTCTCCCTTAAAACCCACATCCATTCGTCTTTCCCTCTCCTTCCCTCTTTCCTGATGAGGCAACAGTTTGTTGCGAAAGCTTGAATTTCATGTGTATGTTTGTGTCTGTTTGTGTGTCTATCGACCTGCCAGCACTTTCATTCGGTAAGTCACATCATCTGTGTTTTTAGATATATTTTTCCCACAGGGTAGTAAATCATTTAGATAGTACTCAACAAAATCATTAAAGTGTACTATATGACCTAGATCCATGCACTACCCACTGATATAGAATCATGCACTACCCACACCATAGCAAAAGGAAGAAAGTAACTTGTTCTCTTACGAGCATAAATTGGCATACTACACTATACCTCACTGCTATCCAGTGATGTTAGACGGCTTCCTTCATTTCTTACTCTCCACACTCTGTGGCACTTTACTCTCATATTGTACTGTTAATCTTCTCTTTAAAATTGCTTTCATACTAAAATGACATCACCTCTGAACAAAAATTGATATGGCTTTACTTTCACCGATTATGGTTACTCTCTCTCACTTGAAACAAGTGTCAGCTCAAAATAACAACATTTTTCATTAAAAACAAGCATTCCATACAAAATAGCTACACCACTCAATAGCATTGTTACAGTATTGCTTCAAAATAAGTTTGTGTAATTTCTTATCAGTGACTGAAATATGTGCGTGAAAATTACAAAATTTTCAGGTACTTTGACCAGCAGTTAAGCTGTAACTGAGTGTGAAACCTTAATAATCTTTGAAAAACAGATACAGTTTTGAAAAATTCAGATACTTCTTTCCATATAAATCCTTTGAAGTGACAGATTCCAAACAGTTATCAATAACTAAGGTTGGAAGTTCATCTATTTTTGATTGTTCAGGTCAGAATTTCTCTTTCGCAGCAGGAAAACATTTTATTTGATATTAGTTTTAACATTAGTGGTACAAGTTTTGAAATTTTCATCTATATTTTTGATTTCAGCATAACTATTTTCATTGTTAATTTGGACTCGTTTCTGCCTGCTCTAATTGTTTCTATTATTCGTTTAAGTTCACTACTCAGTTAAGATTCTACTTCCGCCACACTCATTTCTACAGCCAAAACTCTGGTCTCCAAACCCCCTACTTTCTCTCCAAGATTATGAGTCTGTTTGCCAATAGCTGTTCAAAGATTGCAACTTTCTAGTCTGTAGACAGTTGGAGATTAGCAACTGACTAATTGACACTCATAAGTGATTGTCCCATATTTTGAAATTGTCTCTGATTTTCGATTAAACTCTGTTTAAAAAATTGTACTATTCCCACTAACATAATTTTTACATCATCATGCCTCTGCTCTATTAATTCAAACATTTCATCTTCTTGTTTAATTGTTTTGTCTAAGTTTCCCATGTCAGCTAAATCTTCACCCCCACCTGCTCCTACTTCCAACTTTGGCTCTGTATTGGTCATTTTTACTACATTTCTTTTCTTCACGACACAATAAACCAAATAAAACACTTTATTGTAAAAGAAATTTATTTCTTATCCCCACAAGTCTGTATATGCTTTTCCTGTCACCAGTTTAATACCAGTCCCTAATTACCCTCCAGGATACAGGTCCTTTATTAAAATGTATTTTTTGGAATTTCCAGCCCCATACACATTGTTATCTTTATTGAGTCTGTTACTGCAACATTTTATTGCATTAATACACACAGTATTAATATACTAACAAGCCCATATTCTTATATCTTATAACATGAAAAATAATAAAAAATTCAAAATGTTTTTTCCAAAACTCATTTTTTTACAGTGATCTGGTTTAGATGAAATATTCCTTAATTTCTTAAACAATAAGGAATAGAGGCAACAAGTTTCATTTATCTCATTTCCTTGACAATGAATACATTTTCTTCCCTTTGTCAGCACAGTAGACTTGAGGTTCCTAAGATTCCTGATGGATGCAGAAAGATATTGGTTCTTTAGCAGCAGAATTTCTTAACAACAATAATAAAAGTCACAGGTGTTCATTTTCACAAATATCACATTTACTCCAAGCTTTCAAATAATTATTCTTCAAATAAAATAGTTACAGGCACAATGCAGCATGTACGTGATATAAAACCAAGTTTCACATCATATTTTTCCTGCCGACCGTATACAACGACAACCTCACACAATACACTAAGAAGGATAGAGATTCTTTACACACCAAAGTGATTCCTTCACATAACAAATTAATTACTTATCTATAATCTTATCTCTGAAGTTGATGTGAAAGTTTATAATTAACCATTTTAATGTCGATGACTTCAAATGGAAATAAAACTGCATAAGTAAGTTTCAAAATAAATCCAGTATTGTGAAAAACAATCAAGTTATTTGAAGTGCCTTACATATTATTAAAATGATACAAAATGTGAAATAATTATTTTAAATTTGTTTGTATCATATAATAAATGCTTGCAGTGTATCGAGTAATCCTCTCTTTATCTGTATCTATAAGTACTACACATAGCAAATGACGAACCATTGATCACTTCCATTGCATTATGTCAAGCAGACCATAGTCTGGTTTTTCACTCACGCTAAGACAAATAAATGGAATAGGAGCAACAGACGAAGTCACTATTCTACCACTCATTCTGGGCCTCCTCACTCTAACTTTGATCCTATTGCTCACCTCTAGTCAGTCAGAATGTTCCTTGTTCTTCGACTGTATGTGTGGACAATCTTGTTTAAAATGGCCAGGGCTCCTACTTCTAAAACACCTACATGGCATCCTGTTATCTGTAAGGTAGCCTTTGAATCCCATATCCCAGTCTCTGCCTTTCATTTCATGTCCATATAACAGACAGTACCAAACTGTGATTAATACATTTCATAAATCTTCAAATGACTGTGGTCTCAACACAGACAATACCATACCTTGCACCTCATATTACACATATAACTCTGCTAATGGCTCTCCTGTTTGTTGTACCCTCAAATACAGCTTTTGTACAAATTCCTGCAGAGCCCAGGTGGGGTGTATCAGTTCCTCACTCAAATACTCCTAGAATTCAGTGAGATTACATAGTGCCACCCTTGCTATATTAACATAATGCATTAACTGCTCTGTACACTTTGTACATAGAAGATTTAAATCTGTTGTTCTCCAAAGTCACTATTTTCACCTTAGTCCTGTAATTTGACTTGGAACCACAGCAGAAACCGTACCTACCTTAAGGCATTGATCAACAATTTTCTACCTTCCTTGTAACAACTGAGTACAGGATTTGGTAGCTTACCAAAATATCACTGCACTCTTGGTCTGTTGTGCTCCCTTTCTGCCTATCAACAACTCTCCTCCCCATCTAACTACAATATTCAGTTTACCCTCTGTGACTTCCAAGCAGTTCACTTCTAATTCTTCCCCTAAATTTGAAGCAAACATTTCCTCAGCAGATACTGAGAAGGCAGAGGTTTGTTCCTGTAAGTGGTTTATATGTTTACCAACTTTGTCACTTTCTTTGATCCAATCCAATGTCAACTGCATAGTTGCAATGGCTAAAATTGAAAAACCACACTAAAACTGCCATCACCTATTGTAATGCCATTGCTCTATCTAGCAGCAATCCATTTCAGTTTGGTCCCAGGAGTCATATTGCCCTTGAGTGCTTCACTACTCCACAGAGTGTGAAGTTCAGTCTTGCCTAGCGGATAATGGTGGAACAGTGACATGTTCATTGTTGCACAAACCTATCATGTTAACAGTATTTACATCAAAGAAACCTGGTATATTTTTAAATGGGTTTTCAGCCAACCAGCTACACAACTTATTTTGAAATAAATTCCAAGGCTTGGACCAATCTGAGGGTAATAATTTATTAAAGGATTTTAGTAAACTGACCGGAGTGAATGGTGGTTTGAAATACAATTTGTCTCTAGGGTTCAGTCAGTGAATATCTCCTCTCACATGAAATTCTTTTACATTCAGTTTAACGTGTAGCAATGAGATATATATCATTTGACTGTTTGTATTTTATGTTCTCTTAATAAAGGTAAACAGTGATCTTGGTTCAGTGCTAAACAATTTTTTTTTTAATTTTTTTTATTTCTGTAGTCGTGGATGACTATTGCACTTTCAGGCAGTTTCATTCATGGTGCGCCTGTGGGCACATCGAAAAATGGCAGGAGCTGCCATTGTATCAAGTCTCCATATCAAACCATATTACTGCGCTAATTCGGTACAACTGACTGGCACGTATTTTACTGCTATGACTTGTGTCATCAAGATCACATGACTTTGTGGTATAAGTTCTACACCATTTACAATACTTCAAAGTGAACAGTAAGCTCTTTTAGGGGAGTGACATATTTGCCCACTGTGATTATGTGTTGGCACATCTGTTGGCACATATCCTCATATTGCCTTCATTATTGTTTTTATATCTACCATTCATAAACAGTCTGCCAACCATTTCAGATTACTTAAGTTGATGAGCCTGAACTAATGTGTTCTTTCAAACCAGTATGGTACAATGCTGATCCCTACAAATGCGCAAAATTTTACAAAATCTGTAACCTTATAATGTCATTACTGTGTTTTATGGACTTCAATACGCCCTTTTTTCTTCGAAAAATTGCCTCCAAAATTCAGGTGCATCTTATATTCAAAATTAATATAAAAATGTAACTTGTGTGATTTAAAATTCCTGCCAGTTTTAAAAATGGCCAAATATTTGATGCTGTGGGGAACTCATCTCTACCTGGAAACATTGAATTCAACTGGCAGCACAGTACTGACATGACAAACATAAGTTGTGGGGGGATTCACAACATTGCTAACACTGCCTTACTTGTGCCCAACCATCACAGACCCAGAACACTGTCTAGCCCATGATATGTCATTGCAGTCTATGGTGCCAGTGAACTTCAATTGAAAGTGATTTGTGTTATTGTTAACAGAACAATATCTTTGTTAACAGCTAGTTTCATAATGGAAAAAAACGAAAGGTATTCATAAGATGCAGGCTATAAACTGAAAGTAATGGCATATGTAGACGAACATTGAAACAGAGGGGCTGGGTGGCTTTTCAGCCCTCTACCAACAGAAAAACCATTCACAACTGGCAGGCTAGTAAAGAAGAATTGAAAAAAAATATGGAAGATTAAATGTGCAAACAGAGGACTGAACACAAAATGGCCAAAACTAGAAGATGATGTATTGAAATGGATTGAAAGACACCGTCAAAATGGCATTGGAATTAATACAAAAATGATTCAAATACAATTTGCAAACTAGTGCTGCAATGGTACTTAACAGGTTTTAAGGGTGGAGTTGGTTGGTGCTACAGGTTTATGAAGCATCATGCACTTACCACGCAAACCAAAACCAAAATATCTCAGAAAATGCCACAGGAGTGTGATGAGATAATATTATCCTTCCATTGCTTTATTATTCAACATCAAAAGAAAATCAGTGTGGAACTAACCCAAACAGCAAATATGGGCAAAACTCCTCTGACATGATGTGCCAAGTAACATAAATATTTCCGTGAAAGGTGCTAAAACTGTAACTACAAAAACAAGGGTACATGAAAAAATGCACTGCACTGTTGTCCTCTCATGAGGCACTGACAGTACTAAACATAATCCAATGATCATTTTCAAGCACAAAACAAAGCCAAAACCTTCTGAAATACTGCCAGGTGGTGTTGCTTGTGTACATGACAAGGATTGGATGGATGAGGCTGGTATGAAATTATGGATTAACAGAGTGGGGGAGAGAAGTAAAGGTGCTTTATTGAAAAAGAGTTCTCTTCTTGTACTAGATCAGTTTAGGAGTCATTTGAAAAATTCTGTGAAAGAGAAATTGAGACACATAAATACAAAGCTTGCTGTTACTCTTGGAGGACTTACTTCACAATTGCAACCACTTGATTTCTCAATAAATAAATCATTTACAGTGTGTATGAGAGAGGAATGGAACAAATGGATGATGGATGAAATGCAACATGAATTCATGCCAAAGTGAGCTTTAAAACAACCGACAATCAAACAAGTGTGTCAATGGATAGAACTGTCATGGTGTAGAGTGAGAGAATACATTATTGTTAAATCTTTCAAGGAGTGTGGCATAGTAACCCTCTCAATGGCAGTGAAGACCATCTTATATATGAATAGGACAATGATGATGATGAAGAGGAAGAAGAAGAACAACAAGAACAAGAAGTATGAATATTTTCAGGGGCCTTAAAGGTCAGTTTTGTTTTATAAACTAAGAATTTTTTTAGTCTGGTTTTGCAATCCAATAATAAAAATGTTATTTTTTTAAAAAATAGCTTAAAAATTAAGGTGTGTCTTATAGTCCATACAATGTATTAGAATTCCAAGTTGAGATTATCTCGATCATGATTCTGTTCATAAGAACAACACTGTCAGTGCCAGCTATACAGATCATTTTACAATTTTGTGGATTTAACATTCTCTTTCATGAACAACTATATGATTCAGAGTGATAATGTCAAGCCATACCTTTCACTTGGTCTCAATGAAATTGTACAGCAGAGAGGTTGGAAAATCATAGAAAAGTTGACCATTAGACCCTTTCAGTGCTTGTATCTTGTTCTGTAATACTGTTCAGAGTGGTCATCTTAACAGTATGCTATTGACAGATGAGTGGTTGTTATTTGATGTTTATATTCTAAAATTTTCACTACTGCAATAATTTCTTTAAAAATGATTGTAGATATTATTCTTACAGAATGTTTTTAAACAATGAAACTTTTCTCAAAGATAATTCAGTTCCATAACACTTGCACTGAATCAAAATACGTAATATTTTATGCATTTAGTACTCAACAGCTATTGCATAACACATGAATTGTATAATTTTTGTCCATTGTAGTTGGTTGTAGAAGGCTCACGGAATCAGACATCTACCTTGCTGAGTCACAAGAAATATTGGTGCCACCTATTTCTGATAAGAAGATTTTGTATACTGGAAGAAAAAAGAATTTTGAACAGCAGTTGCAGTAAATTAAAATTGTATTATTTGTATCCACCACAAAAATATCAATATGTTGTTTTTTATTTCTAAGACTCACAGTATCATAGCCCTACAGCAAAATTAGTTGAATTTAACTGTTTATGAAGCTCAAATATGTATTTGCCAGCTCAATTTCCATCAAAATTCATGAGGATAAATTTGGAACAATTAAAAAATACTTTAAACCAAACTCTGTGTCGAGCAAGCTATCCACTACAAAACAACATAAATCACAGACTTCTAGAGTAAATACTTTCATAAATATGCCCATTCAAGTGAATCGAAGTGACACCATGTCAAAAGAGCCACTATACTGAGTCAGCTATTTATTCATTCACTAAACACATAATAAGATATTTAAATGTCAAAATATCACCAGTTCAGCTCTTCTGTAACTTATCAAAGACATTTTACTGTGTTAATCATAATATTCTATTACAGAAGTTAAATTCTTTAAGGAATATGAAATTCTGCATATGCCTCGCTTAGTTCTTATTTAAGAACAGAATGCAGACAGTTACTCAATACTGTTCCAAATAATTCAAGGATGAAGTCTACATCATACAAATGGAGAGAAATTACAATGCAAGCTCTGCAGTGTTCAATCACTGTTCCAGTCTTGTTTGTCCATTATTCAATCACTGTTTCAGTCTTGTTTGGCCATTATGTTGATGATTTACTAGTTTGATCCACTATTTTTTTTTTAATCAGGAGGCAGAATATTACTCCTATTTGTTCATGATACAAGCATTATTGTAACGCAAAGCAAAGAAGCATATGTTTTTGTGCCACAAAGCACGCCCTTGACATAAATTTGTTGCAGAATTTTAGAACTTGTTTTGAGCTCAAATGGAATGAGCTCCTCATAGTCAACCAGCATGAATTCCGAAAACAATGATCATGTGAATCCCAACTCACAGTTTTCTCACATGATAAACTGAAAGCCATGGATCAAGGCAGTCACATAGATGCTTTAGTTTCTGAAAAGCATTTGACTCAGTACAACATCTATGCTTATTACCAAAAGTATGATTCTGTGGAATATCAAGCAAAATTTGTGAGTGGATTTTTTGGTAAGGAGGACACAACATGTTACATTGGGTGAGATGTAGAAGTAATTTCAGGTGTGCCCAAGAGAAGTGTGTTGAGACTCTTGCTGTTCATTTTGTATATTTATTACAATGTGGACAATATTAATAGTAATTAAGGCTTTTTGCAGATGATGCATTAATGGAATACTGTCTGAAAGAAGCTGCATACATTGTCCAACTCATACAAATATCTGGGTGGAACAGTTTGTGGGGTTATGAAACTGAATGATCATGGACAAGAAGTTATTGGTAAGGCATGTGGTTGACTGCAGTTCATTTGTAAAATAGTAGGGAAATGTAAAGAGTCTACAAAAGAGACTGCATACAAAACATTTATGCAACCCATTGTACAATACTGTTCAAGTGTGTGGGACCTGTACCAAATAGGACTAACAGGGGATAGAGAATGGATACAAAAAGGAGCAGCACAAATGGCCCATAGGTTTGTTTGACCCTTGGAAGAGTGTCATGAAGATGCTGAAAGAACTGAACTGGCAGACTCGTGAAGAAAGACAAAAACTATCCTCTGAAAACCTATTTAGAAAGGTTTTGAGCCAACTTTAAGTGATGAATCTAGGAATATATTACAATATATTACAATATTGTACCCATAGGGATTGTGAATACAGTATTAGATTAATTACAGCACACACAAAGGCATTTAATCAATACTTGTCCCTGCACTCCATACATGAATGGACTGGGGAAAAGTCCTAATAGCTGGTACATTGAGATGTACCCTCCACCAAGCAATTCAGAGTGGTTTACATTTTACAGATATAGATGTAGATATTTTCTGTTCCAGGTCCACCCCTACCCTTTAAAAATGCTTATAAACAAAACTGTCTACCTCTGACTTTGGCAAAATGTACTGTGTGCAGACTCAGGTGTGCTAGGTGGCTGGTGGTTTGGTGCATCACCATCGTCACCAGACAGCAACTTCCTGCGCGTGCATAATGCCTTCCCCAACCGGCGGCTGTCGGACAATGCACTCATGATGCCACCCAAGATCCGCGTGGCACCTAGCTGCGCCTCGTCGCCTGGTGGCACGCCTGGCGGTGGCCTGCCCGTGCGCCGGCATTCCAGCATTGGCCCACAGGAGCGGCGTGGGTCTGCTGTCAACCTGTCGCCACCAACGGTCAGTCGCCGCTTCAGACTCTGCTGCTCTCATCACTGTCGCATCACACTTATTCAAAAATTTTCTGGACTTCCAGCCATATCACGTGGTTCAAACTAACAGAGCTTGCGGCTTTCTACCCCGCATGCCATTGCAGCTTACTACACCACATCTCCTGTTTGCCATGTTATCACTGCTGCCTTGTCAATCAAAATATAGTATTATATCTAAAAACAAAGATGCTGTAACTTACCAAACGATAGCGTTGGTATGTTGATAGAGACAAAAAACACATAAACACACACACACACGTTTGTGTGTGTGTGTGTGTGTGTGTGTGTGTGTGTGTGTGTGTGTGTGTGTGTGTGTGTGTGTGTGTGTGTTTGTGTGTTTTTTGTCTCTATCAACTTACCAATGCTTTCGTTTGGTGAGTTACAGCATTTTTGTTTTTAGATATATTTTTCCCACGTGGAATGTTTCCCTCTATTATATTCAAAATATAGTATTATTCATAAATACCTCTGGGGTTTCAGAAGGCGTCTGCCCAAAAATTAAAAGACACAGAGAGAAGTGATACATATCAGTGGAAGGAGCACCTCTCAAAGTTTCGATTCTTAATACACACTGTGGTGATGTTTCAGATCACATCACTGTCACATCACTGGAGGGAGAAGGGGGGGGCACAGGCATGTAGGAACATGACATCTATAAGAGTGACACATTTTGCATTTTGCGTTCTTGAATTCACTAAATGCAAGCCAGTTGTGACAGTTCAAGGTCAATTTCATACCAGATATCAGGTAAAGGCTCCAACAGACAAAACAGTCAATAGGTAGTACAACACATTCCGTGAAATTGGCTGCTTATATGGAGCAAATAACAGGCGGGCCATGGCAATCGTCATCAGAGAAGGTGAAGTTCGTATGGAAATCATTTATCAGGAGATCAAAGAAACAGATCACAAGTGCAAGCAGAGAACTGAATGCTGACTATATGAGACAATATGCTTTGTTTTTGCTTTTGTAATGACTTGCAGCAGCTACTGTAATGTGAGCTAAAAACTTGGAGAGCTGCACTATCCACTGATACCCTATTTTGTTATTTTCTATATGTCTTGTACTTTTCATGTTGTCTTTTGAAACCCCAGAGCTACTTATGAATAACCCTGTATAAGTCAGTGTTTTTGCTTCTCATCTGCTGCAAACTACAGAGTTTAAACAAAGACCGCCCTTTACAGGCTTCAGCAGTTGACAGATTATTGTGGAGGATTGAAATCTGATGTATCAATGTCTTTCTTTAATATGTCCACCTCTGTAGCTAAGCTGTCAGTGTGTCTGTCATGTGTAGGACATGGGCTGAATTCTTTGTACTGCCAGGGATTTTGTCTTTTTTGAGGACTGAAAAGGGGAGCACTCAGCCATGTGAGGCTAACTGAGTAGCTACTCAAATGAGATACAACGCCTCCAAGGTTCAGGGTCCTCTGGTTTTGATAGTGGAGTGACTTCTGTAGTTTTACTCTTTTCCCATCTGTGAGCCCCAGAACATGAGGAATGCTACATTTATTGCTGTTTCTTCAAGCTATCTTCCATAGCCAAGGTCGCTAAAGTAAGGAATGCATGTTGTGATGGTCCGCTTACCTGTTGTCTGACGTTGCACTTGTTCTGCGATAACTTGAAGTTTCATGTCTTGCTGTACCATAAATATATCCAGGAAACTAATGATATGAAGGATATTATCAAATGATTAGACTGAACAAGAAATGAATTTTAAAAGATAGTTATCTCACTTTTTTTTGCAATATACCATAGTTGATGGCCTGTTCCAGTTTTACGGTTTCCAGTTTATACCTCTTCCACTGTGAACGCATAAGAGAGAAAACTCACCCAAACATTAATCATAGTCACAGTATTTGTTAAGTTTCACAGTGGCATAATATGCAGTGACAAAACAATGAAAGTGACAGTGCACATGAAATAATTTGCAGTAAATTGAACAAAATTAATGACATGGTCCAGTAACTAGAAGAACACTTTTAGGCTGTATATTTACTAGTTCACCCAAGATTTTAAGACACAAAGATATTCCTCAGTTTCAGACTATTTACAAATGTATTTGTCATGAATATTATGTTGGGGAGCAGAATGTCCTTTCATGAATACAATGTTAGTATCATGCTATGTAGGCACAGTCTTTCAGTCAAACTAACATAACAGTGTTATCCGAATGCTTGCCTATCACAAAATCTAATGAAATCTGTTACAGAGATATCTATGCACTGGCCAGCTGCAGATAGCCAATTTTGGGAGAGGTGTGGTTATTTAAAGACAAGTGTAAGAACACGATGTGATTTCTGAAACTACTTAGTGTTTTGAGATTTGGCCAGGTTAGATTTTACTATATATTGAAGGAGGGTCCATGGTTGGCATCCATTTATCAGCTCTGCCAGGCTCTTGTCTCCCACCGGAATGAAATGGTACAAATTCAAAAAAAAATTCTAAAACAGCTTCAGGGGACCTGCCGCATATATTCTTCTGCATCTGAGTTTTAAACATCCCCACCACATGTTCAGTATTACCATTAGACTGAGGATGAAATGGAGGAGTTGTGAGATGATGAACACCAGTAGCCTGACAAAAAGATACAAATTCTCAAAAAATAAATCACAGTATGCACAAGTCCCTCAATTACAAAAATCTTAGAGAGGGCCGAAATAGTGGCCACTGTGCACGCGGATGAACAATGCGCCATGTGGGAAGATTTGGAACAGTCATTCACTACAATGAGCCAATACTGAAGAGCCCATCAAAATCAATACGTAGACACTTCCACAGATGCTGTGGCATTGGCCAGGGTGAAAAAGATGCTGTCATGACCACATATTGCTGAAAACAGTGAGCATAAGTGAATCAATAAAGCATGTAATGTCTCCGTCTGTGTGTGGTCAGCACACATGCCAGGAGCCAAATCTGAGAGGTGAGTGGTCACCTAATGACTGACATGCAGAAGCCACAGTACATTATGGCATAAGGAAGTAAGAATCTCAACAGGGGAGCAGTATCCTTCACAGTTAACTGTAGAACCCCATCAGATGCAGAAAGGTAGAGCTGGAGGGAGACATAACTATGCAAGAGATCCAAGGCAGGGCCTGGAGGTTTTTCTGACCAGCTGTGCTGCACATAAGAGAGAATCCACTTAGTACAGCATCCACGGCAATGGTCAATCCCATCATGGCACTAGTGATCAGAAAACTACAGACAGCATTCTGCTTCTCAATATCTAAATAGAAACAAAGCAACTCGTCCTTATCGAACATTGGGTCTGGCCCGATTGGAAGGTGAAATAAGGCATCAGCATTGGTGTGTCGCAACATCAGCTGGTAATGGATCTGATAATGATAACAGGAGAAGAAGAGAGCCCACCACTGCAAACAATGTGCTGCCTTGTCCGAAACAGAAGCTGAAGGGTTAAAAATGGCAACTAATAGCTTGTGATCTGGGATTAATGGAACTTAGAGCCATACAAGAAGACGTGAAATTTCTTGAGTGCATACACAATTGCTAAAGCCCCCTTTTCAATCTGAGAATACTGCTGCTGAGGAGGAGTTGAAGTTTTAGAAGCATAAGCACTGAGTCATTCAGATCTGTCCATGTATTTTTGCACCAACAACATGCCAAGACCATTCTGAGTGGCATCTGTAGCCAACATGAGATGCTGACCCAGCTGAAAAGTGGCCAGACACAAGGCAGATTGAAGCTTAGATTTAAGCAAAATGAACACTTGGTCACAAGCTGGGGAGCAAAAAAGGCACAATATAATGCAAAAGTGTGTGCAGGGGTTGAGCAACAGTGGATGCAATCAGTAAAACCATATGGTAGTACGCAACTTTAGCTAGAAATTCCCTTAGTTCCTTAATGGAGGTCAGCTGTGGCAAAGCCGCAATTGTGTCAACATGATGATGCAATGGCTTGACCCCTGTACAAGAAACTACTCAACTGATGGCTGAAAAAATTGAGATTTGGAAAGGTTGCACTTGAGACCCGCAGACTGGAAAAAAGAAAATGACGATCGAGATGGTCGAGGTGGCCTTTGGTGAAAGAACCCAAAACAATGATATCATCTAGGTAATTGATGCAGCCAGGTACAGAGGCTATCAGCTGTTCTAAAAAATGCTGAAAAATTGTGGGCATGCTAGTGACACCAGAAGGCAAGCATTGATATTGGCACAGGCAGAAAGTTGTATTGACAACAAGAAGGCATCTGGTGGCCACGTCCAAGGGGAGCTGGAGGTATCCTCCTGACAAATCACTCTTGGAAAAGTAGTGGCCACCTCACAATTTTGCGACCAACTCATCATGGTGGGGCAAAAAGAATATATCTGTCATGACACTGAAGTCCCCTCAGAGGTGACGCTTACTCGTCAGCTTCTTAACAATGACCAGTGGTGTAGCCCATTCATTGGAAAAAATAGGCCAAATGACATCAAGCAATGTCAGTCTATTCAGCCTCGACCGAGTTGCACAATGTGACAGGCACCTGTCATGCCAAAAAAAACTGAAGTGGGAAGACTCTTTCACAGTAATGTGGGCCTGAAAACTGGAAGCCCCTGTGATGCTGAGTTGAAGGTTGTACTGTTGCAATCGCTTCCTTGACATCCTGAACACCTACAGTGTGCCTAACAGGGGTTGACTGAGCGGCTTCCAATACGTGCATCACATCAGTCACATGCATTCTGTCACAGTAATAGGTAGAGAGAAGCTTGCACATTTCATCAAATGATAACCTGGCCGGTTCTTGCAGAGGCACAAGTTGGCACAACAATTGATAAATACATTGTGAAAGACAGGAAAGGAAGAAAGCTCTACACAGGTTTGCATCATTCACATGAAAAAGCTAGAAATGTTGGTATAAATGTGTCTCATAAGAGTCCCAGTCTTCAGCCAGTCATCGTATGCCAGAGAAGGATGACCATTGCACAGATGGGAGAGTGACCTGCCATGAACATGGAGATGCCACTTGACTTAGGGCGGTGGTGAGAACCTGCTGTTGTTCTGCAAAAGCCTGCCGGTGAGCAATGATAGGTTGGAATATTTATTCCATTGAGACATTCATCGGGTGACTTAGCACTGATGCTAACATGCAGAGAAAACGTAACCCTCATTTGTCACCAAGTTTGCTATAGCAAGAACAAACACGATTTATGAAGCATAGTGCTTTATAGAGAAATGTGTAAGATGCAATAAAATGCAGGTTGTGAATGGCACTGGGCACATTGACTGAACAACAGTAAGATGGGTTACAGAATAGGTGCAGCACTCATTAGGAATCACTTAAATAATACTGTTTCTTTGGTGGCTCACCAGAGTGTGTCAAGGGGCTGACCCAGGTGGCCTCTATAAGCAGAATGTGGCCTGTATGAATGCATGATCTCTGAAATCATGCACATCGTGAGTGAAGGTACGTCACATAATATGGACTCATAAGACTTGATTTTAGGTTGGCTTTTGAATAACATATTTCAGGTTATCCACAAAAGTACAGGGAACATTGTTATTATGTCTGATCTAAAATCCCCTACTTGTAAGTATGGCATCCATTGTGAAATAACCATTTCATGATTCTAAATTATTCAAAATCCCAATTATTGGCTGAATTAACTAGTGAGCGGTATTGTTCGATTCAAAAAATTATGGTAATATAGTTAATATAATGGAAGGAAACATTCCACGTGGGAAAAATTATATATAAAAACAAAGATGAGGTGACTTACCGAACAAAAGCGCTGGCAGGTCGATAGACACACAAACAAACACAAACATACACACAAAATTCAAGCTTTCGCAACAAACTGTTGCCTCATCAGGAAAGAGGGAAGGAGAGGGGAAGACGAAAGGAAGTGGGTTTTAAGGGAGAGGGTAAGGAGTCATTCCAATCCCGGGAGCGGAAAGACTTACCTTAGGGGGAAAAAAGGACAGGTATACACTCGCACACACGCACATATCCATCCACACATGCTTGTGTCTGTATGTGTGGATGGATATGTGCGTGTGTGCGAGTGTATACCTGTCCTTTTTTCCCCCTAAGGTAAGTCTTTCCGCTCCCGGGATTGGAATGACTCCTTACCCTCTCCCTTAAAACCCACTTCCTTTCGTCTTCCCCTCTCCTTCCCTCTTTCCTGATGAGGCAACAGTTTGTTGCGAAAGCTTGAATTTTGTGTGTATGTTTGTGTTTGTTTGTGTGTCTATCGACCTGCCAGCACTTTTGTTCGGTAAGTCACCTCATCTTTGTTTTTATATATAATATGGTAATATAGTCATATTGTCAAAGTTCAAAACCTTGCAGTCGTTAAAGGAGAATAGGTGATTGAAATTTAGAGAAGCTGAATTTTTTATGTCAGTTATTTTGTCAGTTAATTAAATTTGGTTAATTCCAATTATGTTCTTGGAAAGACAGGAATTACTACTGCCCATGGCTCCATGAAAAGTCTGCCAACTTTTAAAGCCTTGTAACATATGATCCTCAATAAACCCAGTGGCCTGCTGCAGTTGTGTAATTATTGTGTAGACAGCAGTCATTCACAAGCAGCATTATCACTACATTAGACTGATACTGTTAGCTACATGGTAAACATCAACCATTGTCTAAAGATGACTGTGCAGTCTTTAGCCAAAAGTTCATGAAGTTTGAACCAGCTCATGTTGTTGGAAGACCAGAATGATATAATAGTATTTAATTCTACTGAGATCTCTTAGGTAGTGCTATGTATCTAAATATGTTACAACTAATCCTCATACTCTAATTAATGGCTAATGTTTTTCTTGTTAAGGTATGATATGAGGACAGAATAGAACCTAAGTGTGGATATCAAAAGTAATGGTAAAGTGTGTCGGCATGTCAGTTACATTTATATAGTTCAGATTTGTTGGAAGGTACACTGAAATGAATTCGTAGTATGTTGTTAATTAAGCACTTTTGCATTTGGTGACAGCTCACAAACAGATTAAATGCAGCAGCTGAAAGAAGTGCAGCATCTTTTGATACACTTGAAACATTTTTACTCCAGATACATTTTCTCAGATCAAAACCTGTACTCATATGAAGCCTTTAGATAGCACTGATAAAGTTGAAAAAGTCTGGATAGCATATAGGCACAAAATCATGTTTTCCATTATGTTGTTCTTCATGCATTTAATGACTTTTCCTCTTGTTAATAACTTGGAAATCGTTACTTCATTATGAAAATCATTGTTGATTCTAAATAAGTTATGAATTGATAATTATTCAATAGTGAAAGTATTTTATGAATAATTTTCTGTGTATGAGCTTCTGCATAGCTTCCAGCAAATGTCAACTACATAGATACCATACTTAATTCAAATTCTTCAATGGACAATAATACAGATGAAGTGTCTTTCTTTTTTGCCAATCGATTTGACTCCTGTGTGGGGCATAACCTTTGCTGAGGTGTCTGTTGCATGTTTAGGATCCTGTCATTATTTTGTTGTATTGGGAAGACTGATTGACATATCACTTAACACTTCATTAGAAGTCTTCATGTGAAGGAGGATTCACACATTTTACTGCACTGCACAATGTACACTAAAAGTTTCATACATATCAAAAGCAAAGATAAAAACAACTATATTAAATGAAAGAGAACATACAAAAGATAGTGGCTCACAATATATACAGTAAGACCACAGATACTCATTTAAATTCTTTGGCAAATCTTAACACACCCACTTCAAAACATTTAAATAATCATCTTAAAAAATACCTAGACCCATTTAGTCCACAAATTCGTAATGTTTTTTTTTCTTTTTCCTCAATCCTTTCTACTACTGGCATATCATTTGTCTGTAAGTAAAGTATTTTTACAGCTTTTTTGGATACACCTTCCCATGTACTAATGATCCGAACATTATCGGAATGCTTTGACCTTTTATGCTTTGGTGGATTGACAAGAAAATTTAATGCACTCTGGTTATAAATAAAGTTGTATGCTTATTATAGCTTATCGGTTCATACAAAAGCTTCTTCAATAAATAAGTCTCGACAAGCCTCAGAAAGAACCATATACCCAGCCTTTGTGCTAGAAAGAGCAACAGTTGCCTGTTTAGCACTTTGCATAAAACTACAGAGCCACAAAACTTAACAATAAAAGCAGCACATGATTTTCTATCTAAAGAACAATTTGCCCAGTCTGCATCTACAAAACAACAGAATTCTAAATCAGCTTTTGTAAATTATAGATAATAAGTCTTAGTTTCCTTCAAATATATCAAAATGTCTTAGCACATTCCCAATTTTTATCATTATATGAATTATTAAACTGGCTAAAATAATGCACATGGAAAAAAATATCTGGTTTTATGAGTACTGACAAATACATCTAGCTTTTCATAAGGGCTTTGTAAAGGAAATCATCAGTCTTATTTTCTTTTCAAATCAGAAAATCAAGTATAGATCCAATAGTAGTTTTTGCAATTTTACAATTTGTCATACTGAACCTTTCCAATAGCTGATCAGTTTACTTCTCTTGATTTCAAGCTAACACTTTACTAATCTTATCACATTTAATTTCCATCCCTAACCAGGTTTTAGCTATTCCTAAGCCCTTTGCTTCAAACCAAGCTTAATTTTTCAAGAATTCACTCTCACAGGCATCATTTGAAAAAGTGTAGAAATCATCTACAAATAAGATTGTAGCAACTTGTGTTTTATTAATTAGCAAGGTACTAGTCTATACCTTTTGTACCCAAAACGGTTAAAAACATCATTTACCCTTTTATTTCACACTCTGGATGATTGTTTTAACCCGTACCCCTATAGCACTTCAAAACCTTATCTTTATTATTATAAATATTATACCCTTCAGATTGCTTTGATAAAGTTTTCTCTTTGAGAATGCAATTTAAAAAAGCCACCTTCACATGAATATGTGTGATGTTTAAATCTAGTTCAACAGATATAGCCATTAGAATTCTAAGTGTAGAACACCTTACCACGGTTTCATCGGAATCACTCCCAGGATTCTGGTTTCTGAGTTTTACCACGAACTTAGCACAATGCTACACTTTACCTTCACTGCTGACTCCTATCTTGAAGACCACTTACACTGCACAACACTGCCACTTCCTGGAAAATTTGTGATTTACCAAGTACTGTTGTCTTCAAAATCTTGTATCGCTTTGTTCATAGCATGTCTCCATTCTTCTGCATCAGGTCTGGAAATGGCCATCTGTACAGTTGTGGGTCTTTGATTTGATCTGAAGTTCCAGGAGAAAAATATGTCTCATGATTATCAAACCTTTTATTTCATCAACAAAAATAATCATTCATTAGTTTTTGAAAATATAATGTAACTGGATAGACAAAAAAATCTACTGACTAAGCAACAGCAGGATAACACACACATAGAAAGGCTAAGGAACTTATCAAGCTTTCAGAGCTGTGGCTGCTCCTTCTGGCAAAAGGGTACAAGGGGATGGAAAAGAGGTGAAGGAAAAACGACTGATGAGATGTAGGAAATGGGGAGCTAGTGTTATCAGCAAATAGAAATATTTTAGAATCACCTGTGATACTAGAGGGCACATCATTTACATAAATAAGGAACAGTAGTGGCGCCTGGCCCCAACACTGATCCCAGGCACACTCCCAATTTGATTGTGCCCCACTCAGACCCCACATCATAGCCATTCTCAACACTGTGGATAATGATCTTATGCTGTCTGTAGTTACATCTACAGGGATACTCTGTGAATCAAACAATGGTAAACCAGGAGGGAATGTAACAATATAATGAGAAGGAAAGTTGCTACTCACCATATAGCGGAGATGCTGAGTTTCAGATAGGCACAACAAAAAGTCTCTCACAATGAAAGTAATAGACACACATACATGTGTAACACACACACACACACACACTCATGCAAATGCAACTCAAACACATGACTGCAGTCTCAGACAACTGCAACCAATGGTTTCAGTTGCCTGAGACTGCAGTCATGCATGTGAGTTGAGTCTGCATGAGTTTGTGTGTGTGTGTGTGTGTGTGTGTGTGTGTGTGTGTGTGTCTATTATTGACAAAGTCCAATGGCTGAAAGCTTTAATTGTGAGAGTCTTTTTGTTGTGCCTATCTGAGACTCAGCATCTCCACTATATGGTGAGTAGCAACTCTCCTTTCATAATATTGATACTCTGTGAATCACACTTAAGTGCTTGGCAGAGGTTTCATAAAACCTCCTTCACAATAATATGCTGTTATTCCTCTCTCAAACAGTGCAGAAAAAATTAACATGTATATCTTTTCATGCAACCTCTGATTTCCATTATTTTCTTCCAATATTTTTGCATTCGGAGAAAGAAGTTAGTGATTGAAATTTTTGAGAAGATCCTGCCACAAGAAGAAATGCCTTTGTTTTAATGATGTCCACCCCAAATACTGTATCACGTCTATGACACTTTCTCCCCTATTTCTTGATAATACAAAACATGCTGCTCATCTTTAGAATTTCTTAGTGCACTCTATTAATCCTTTCTCATAAGATCCCACACTGCACAGCAATACTCCAAAAGAGGATGGACGAGCACAGTGTAGGCAATTTCTGTAGTAGATCTTACAGTGGAAAATCCAGGATGGAACATAACAATGTTATGAAAAGGATAGTTACTACGCACCATATAGTGGAGATGATGAGTCACAGATAGGCACAAAAAAAACACTGTCACAAAATAATTTTTTAGCCAACAAGGCCTTCGTCAAAAATGGACCCCCCCCCCCCCCCCCCACACACACACACAAACACTAATGCAAACACCTCACATACAAACGACCACATGACCACGGTCTCTGGGAGCTGGAGCTAGACTACGAGGAGCAGCAGCACACGATAGGAGAGGCAACTGGGTGGGGGTAAGGAGGAGGCTGGGGTTGGGAGGGGGAAGGATACCAGGGTAGGAGTTGGTGATGGTGAAGTGTTGCTGGGACCATCCAGGGATGAGGTGGAGAGAGGGTAGGGCAGCTGGGCACAGTTGGGAGGTTAGACAGAGGGCGAAGGAATGGGTGTAAATGAAAAGGAGAGAAGTAAAAAGACTGTGTGCATTAGTGGAATAGAGTGCTGGAGTAGGAACAGGGAAGGGCTAGATCAGTGAGGGCAATAACTAACAAAGGTTGAGGTCAGGAGGGTTATGGGAATGTGGGATATATTGCAGGTAGAGTTCTCACCTGTGCAGTTCAGAAAAGCTGGTGTTGGTGGTAAGGATCCATACAGCATAGGCTGTAAAGCAGTCACTGAAATGAAGAAATTTGTACTGGGCGATGTTCTCAGCAACGTGGTTGCCCACTTGTTTCTTGGCCACAGTTTGTCGGTGGCCATTCATGCAAAGAGACAGCTTGTTGGTTGTCATGGCCATGTAGAATGCAGCACAACAATTGCAGCTTAGCTTGTAGATCTCATATGACTGGTTTCACAGGTAGCCCTGCCTTTGATGGGGTAGGTGACATTTGTGATAGGACTGGAGCAGGTGTTAGTGGGAGGATGTATGGGACAGGTCTTGCATCTAAGTCTATTACAGTGATGAACCATGAAGCAAGGGATTTGGAGCAGGGGTTGTGTGGGGATGAATGAGTATACTGTGTAGGTTTGGTGGATGGCGGAATACCAGCATGGGAGGGGTGGGAAGGGTAGTGGACATTTCTCATTTTGAGCATGATGAGAGGTAATTGAAACCCTGGCAGAGAATGTAATTCAGTAGCTCCAGTCCTGGATGGTACTGAGTTATGAGAGGAATGCTTCTCTGTGGCTGGACGGTGGGATTTTGGGTATGGTTGGCAACTGTAAAGATAAGGCATGTACAAGATTGTCAGGGTAATTACATCCTGTAAAGGCCTCAGGGTGGCTAGGCTGTATGAAAGGACCTTCTTGATATGGAACTGGTGGGAGCTGTTAAAGTGGAAGTATTCCTGGTGGTTAGTAGGTTTGATATGGACAGAGTTACTGATGTAGCCTATTTTGAGGTGGATGTCAACATCTAGGAAGGTGGCCTGTTGGGTTCAGTAGGACCAGCTGAAGCGAATTGGGGAGAAGGTGTCAAGGTTCTGGATAGGGTGTCCTCACCCTCGATCCATATCATGAAGATGTCATCAATAAATCTGAACCAGTTTAGGGGTTTAGAATTCTTGGTGTTTGGGAAGGATTCCTCAAGACAGCCCATGAGTAGTTTGGCTTAGGATGATGCCATGTGGCTGGCCATAACCAAACCCCAGATTTGTTTGTAGGTAATGCCTTCGAAGGAGAAACAATTGTGGGTGAGGGTATAGTTGGTCATGGAGAACAGGAAGGAGGTTGTTGGTTTGGAATACATTGGGTGCTGAGAAAGGTAATGTTCAATAACAATAAGGCCAAGGGCATTAGGGATGTTAGTGCAATAGGAGGTGGCATCAACAATGATGAGCAGGGCAACATGTGGTAAAGGAAAAGGAACTGTGGAGAGTCGGTGGAGGAAATTGTTTGTATCTTTTATGTAGGAGGGTAGGTTATGGGTAATAGGTTGAAGGTGTTGGTCTACGAGAGTGGCTGGGTTTGTGGACTTTAGGAAGAATGTAGAAGGCAGAAGTGTGGGGAGTGGTAGGGGTGAGCAGAGAGATGGATTCTAGGGAGAGATTCTGGAATGGGCCTAAGGATTTGAGGAGAGACTAGAGATGCTGCTGGATTTCTGGAATGGGGTCACTGTGGCTATCTGACAGCTAATAGAGTCCTTCTGCCAGGTAATCTTTGCCTGTCAAACAACAGTGGTGGGGCCTTTGACTGCAGGTTGTGTCATAAGGTCAGGATCAGGTTTTAGTTGCTGGACTGCAGTTCTTTCTGTGGATGTAAGGTTAGTTTGGATGTTGAGGGATTTGTGGAATGATGGTGAGGCAAGGTTCGAGCTTAAGAAATTCTGGAAAGTTAACAGGGGGTGATTTGGGGCAGTAGGGGTGGATCACAGTTGGATGGAGGAGTGAACTGAGTCAGGCACAGTTCAACATTGGTCTTTGGTTGAGTCTGATTGGTAGGATTGGTGGTGAAAAAGTGTTTCCACTGTAGTGACTGGGAGATGGAGAGAAGAACTTCAACAAGTCCTGCATGACTGAATTTCAGAACGGGGGAAAACGTCAGGCATTTGGAAGGGACTGATATTTCTGTGGGCCTAAGGGTTTTGGAAGGAAGGTTCATAACGATGTTTCATGTCTGTTTAGGTTCTGGATTCTGTGTGGTAGTGGGAGGGCGTTTTGGATCGTGGGGTAAAAGTAGTAGGTCTGCGAGACAGGTTTTGGGAGAGGTTTCGAAGTTGTTGTATATGAGGTGAACAGTGGTACTCCAATAAAGAAGTAGGAAGTGAGCAGGGTGGAGAGTTTTTTGAGGTGGCATTGTGCATGTTACTGTAGTCCCTGGAGGGCAAGGGTTTCAGTGCGTGTTATACCTGTAATAGACCTAGATAAAAGACCTGTCCCATACATCCTCCCACCACTACCTACTCCAGTCCAGTCACAAACATCACCTATCCCATCAAAGGCAGGGCTACCTGTGAAACCAGTCATGTGATCTACAAGCTAAGTTGCAGCCACTGTGCTTCATTATTCATGGGCATGACAACCAACAAGCCATCTGTCTGCATGAATGGCCACTGACAAACTGTTGTTGTTGTTGTGGTCTTCAGTCCTGAGACTGGTTTGATGCAGCTCTCCATGCTACTCTATCCTGTGCAAGCTTCTTCATCTCCCAGTACCTACTGCAACCTACATCCTTCTGAATCCGCTTAGTGTATTCATCTCTTGGTCTCCCTCTACAATTTTTACCCACCACGCTGCCCTCCAATGCTAAATTTGTGATCCCTTGATGCCTCAAAACATGTCCTACCAACCGATCCCTTCTTCTAGTCAAGTTGTGCCACAAACTTCTCTTCTCCCCAATCCTATTCAATACCTCCTCATTAGTTACGTGGTCTACCCACCTTATCTTCAGCATTCTTCTGTAGCACCACATTTCGAAAGCTTCTATTCTCTTCTTGTCCATACTAGTTATCGTCCATGTTTCACTTCCATACATGGCTACACTCCATACAAATACTTTCAGAAATGACTTCCTGACACTTAAATCTATACTCGATGTTAACAAATTTCTCTTTTTCAGAAACGATTTCCTTGCCATTGCCAGTCTACATTTTATATCCTCTCTACTTCGACCACCATCAGTTATTTTACTCCCTAAATAGCAAAACTCCTTTACTACTTTAAGTGTCTCATTTCCTAATCTAATTCCCTCAGCATCACCCAATTTAATTTGACTACATTCCATTATCCTCGTTTTGCTTTTGTTGATGTTCATCTTATATCCTCCTTTCAAGACACTGTCCATTCCGTTCAACTGCTCTTCCAAGTCCTTTGCTGTCTCTGACAGAATTACAATGTCATCGGCGAACCTCAAAGTTTTTACTTCTTCTCCATGAATTTTAATTCCTACTCCGAATTTTTCTTTTGTTTCCTTTACTGCTTGCTCAATATACAGATTGAATAACATCGGGGAGGCTACAACCCTGTCTCACTCCTTTCCCAACCACTGCTTCCCTTTCATGTCCCTCGACTTTTATAACTGCCTTCTGGTTTCTGTACAAATTGTAAATAGCCTTTCGCTCCCTGTATTTTACCCCTGCCACCTTTAGAATGTGAAAGAGAGTATTCCAGTCAACATTGTCAAAAGCTTTCTCTAAGTCTACAAATGCTAGAAACATAGATTTGCCTTTTCTTAATCTTTCTTCTAAGATAAGTCGTAAGGTTAGTATTGCCTCACGTGTTCCAACATTTCTACGGAATCCAAACTGATCTTCCCCGAGGCCCGCTTCTACCAGTTTTTCCATTCGTCTGTAAAGAATTCGCATTAGTATTTTGCAGCTGTGACTTATTAAACTGATAGTTTGGTAATTTTCTCATCTGTTAACACCTGCTTTCTTTGGGATTGGAATTATTATATTCTTCTTGAAGTCTGAGGGTATTTCACCTGTCTCATACATCTTGCTCACCAGATGGTAGAGTTTTGTCAGGACTGGCTCTCCCAAGGCCGTCAGTAGTTCTAATGGAATGTTGTCTACTCCCGGGGCCTTGTTTCGACTCAGGTCTTTCAGTGCTTTGTCAAACTCTTCACGCAGTATCGTATCTCCCATTTCATCTTCATCTACATCCTCTTCCATTTTCATAATATTCTCCTCAAGTACATCGCCCTTGTATAAACCCTCTAAATACTCCTTCCACCTTTCTGCCTTCCCTTCTTTGCTTAGAACTGGGTTGCCATCTGAGCTCTTGATATTCATACAAGTGGTTCTCTTCTCTCTGAAGGTCTCTTTAATTTTCCTGTAGGCAGTATCAGATAGATACTGACAAACTGTTACCAAGAAACAACTGGACCATCCTGTTGCTGAGAATACCATCCAACACGACTTTCTTCATTTGAATGATTGCTTCACAGTCTGTGCCATATGGATCCTTCCCACCAACACCCCAAACTTCATTAGTCATAGTCCACACTCATTTAGCTCCTGGCCAGTTCCCATTCCAGCACTACACAACCTTCTGTTCCACCAATGAACCCAGTCTTTTTATTTCTCTCCTTTTCCACTACCTCCATCTCTCCTGCCCTCCATCAAATCTCCCGACTGCACTTGGCTGGCCTACCCTCTCTCCACCTTGTCCCTGCATGCCCCCCAGCAGGACTTCACTGACAACCACCCCTACCGTGCTATACCTCCCCCTCCCCACCCCAGCCTCCTCCTTATCCCTACCCAGTTGCTTCTCCCATCACACAATGCTGCTGCCGCTCATAGTCTGGCTTCAGCTGCCAGAGGCTGTGGTCATGTGTGTGTGTGAGTTACATTTGTGTGTGTGTGTGTGTGTGTGAGAGAGAGAGAGAGAGAGAGAGAGAGAGAGAGAGAGAGAGAGAGAGAGAGAGAGATCTATTTCTGAAATAGGCCTTTTTGGCTGAAAGTTTATTTTGCGACAGTCTTTTTGTTGTGCCTATCTGCGACTCAGCATCTCCACTATATGGTCCGTAGTAGATCTGTTGCATCTTCTACGTGTTCTGTCAGTAAATCACAGTCTTTGGTTTGCTTACCCCACAACATTTTCTATGTGCTCTTTCCAATCTAAGTTGTTCTCAATAGTAATTCGTAGGTATGTAGTAGAATTTATGGCCTTCAGATTTGATTGATTTACATGTTACCAAAGTTTAACATATTCCTTTTAGCACTCATGTGGATGACTTTAGACTGTTGGTTATTTAGGGTCAATTACTAATTTGTTCACAGTACAGATATCTTATATAAATCATCTTGCAATTGGTTTTGATCTTCTGATGACATTGTTGTTGTTGTTGTGGTCTTCAGTCCTGAGACTGGTTTGATGCAGCTCTCCATGCTACTGTATCCTGTGCAAGCTTCTTCATCTCCCAGCACCTACTGCAGCCTACATCCTTCTGAATCTGCTTAGTGTATTCATCTCTTGGTCTCCCTCTACGATTTTTACCCTCCACGCTGCCCTCCAGTACTAAATTGGTGATCCCTTGATGCCTCAGAACATGTAGTGCCAACCAATCCCTGCTTCTATTCAAGTTGTGCTCAAACTTCTCTTCTCCCCAATTCTATTCAATACCTCCTCATTAGTTATGTGATCTACCCATCTAATCTTCAGCATTCTTCTGTAGCACCACATTTCGAAAGCTTCTATTCTTTTCTTGTCTAAACTATTTATCGTCCATGTTTCACTTCCATACATGGCTACACTCCATACAAATACTTTCAGAAATGACTTCCTGACACTTAAATCTATACTCGATGTTAACAAATTTCTCTTCTTCATAAACGCTTTCCTTGCCGTTGCCAGTCTACATTTTATATCCTCTCTACTTTGACTACCATCAGTTATTTTGCTCCCCAAATAGCAAAACTCCTTTACTACTTTAAGTGTTTCATTCCCTAATGTAATTCCCTCAGCAACACCCGACTTAATTCGACTACATTCCATTATCTTTCTTTTGCTTTTGTTGATGTTCATCTTATACCCTCCTTTCAAGACACTGTCCATTCCGTTCAACTGCTCTTCCAAGTCCTTTGCTGTCTCTGACAGAATTACAATGTCATCGACGAACCTCAAAGTTTTTATTTCTTCTTCATGGATTTTAATTCCTACTCCGAATTTTTCTTTTTTTTCCCTTGCTGCTTGCTCAATATACAGATTGAATAACATTGGGGAGATGCTACAACCCTGTCTCACTCCCTTCCCAACCACTGCTTCCCTTTCATGTCCCTCGACTCTTATAACTGCCATCTGCTTTCTGTACAAATTGTGAATATCCTTTCGCTCCCTGTATATTACCCTGCCACCTTCAGAATTTGAAAGAGAGTGGTTCCAGTCAACATTGTCAAAAGCTTTCTCTAAGTCTACAAATGCTAGAAACATAGGTTTGCCTTTCCTTAATCTTTCTTCTAAGATAAGTCGTAGGGTCAGTATTGACTCACGTGTTCCAACATTTCTATGGAATCCAAACTGATCTTCTACGAGGTCGGCTTCTACTGGTTTTTCCATTCGTCTGTAAGGAATTCATGTTAGTATTTTGCAGCTGTGACTTATTAAACTGATAGTTTGATAATTTCCTCATCTGTCAACACCTGCTTTCTTTGGGATTGGAATCATTATATTCTTCTTGAAGTCTGAGGGAATTTCACCTGTCTCATACATCTTGCTCACCAGATGGTAGAGTTTTGTCAGGACTGGCTCTCCCAAGCTGTCAGTAGTTCTAATGGAATGTTGTCTACTCCCGGAGCCTTGTTTCGACTTAGGTCTTTCAGTGCTCTGTCAAACTCTTCACGCAGTGTCATATCTCCCATTTCATCTTCATCTACCTCCTCTTCCATTTCCATAATATTGTCCTCAAGAACATCACCCCTGTATAGACCCTCTATATACTCCTTCCACCTTTCTGCTTTCCCTTCTTTGCTTAGAACTGGGTTTCCATCTGAGCTCTTATATTCATGCAAGTGATTCTCTTTTCTCCAAAGGTCTCTTTATTTTTCCTGTAGGCAGTATCTATCTTACCCCTAGTGAGATAAGCCTCTACATCCTTACATTTGTCCTATAGCCATCCCTGCTTAGTCATTTTGCACTTCATGTCAATTTCATTTTTGAGACGTTTGTTTTCCTTTTTGCCTGCTTCATTTACTGCATTTTTATATTTTCTCATTTCATCTATTAAATTCAATATCTCTTCTGTTACCCAAGGATTTATATTAGCCCTAATCTATTTACCTACTTGATCCTCTGCTACGTTTACTATTTCATCTCTCAAAGCTACTCATTCTTCTTCTACTAGTTACTACTGTTGCTGGTCACAACTGTTCCCCTGTGTAATGAAACATGATAAAATGTTCTGTGTCAGTTCAAAGTATATGCACAATTTTTGAAGCAACCTGTGTATCTGAACAAAAGAGTAGTTTTAAACCATAGTTTCAGAGCTTCTTAAACCTCAAATACGAGGTGGTATATAAAAGATTGAAGTATTTGAATTTTATGCGTAAATGGTCAAAGTTAACTGAAATATCACTAGGTGTCTCTCCATACACCAGTGGTGAGCTGAGTGGTTTGATACATTGTTAGTGTTTGTAATGTTTCTATGAGTTTGCAGTTTTGGAATGACTGACCCAAAAGAGTAATGTGTCTGCATACAGTTTGGTTTAAAACTTGGGAAAAACCACTGCAGAAATGCACAAAAAAGTGGAGAAAACTTTTGGTGACAACACAGTCACAGATTTATGACTGGTATAAGTATTTCAAAAATTGGCATACACCAATTGATAGTGACAACAATTCTGGTCAGCCAGCAAATTGCATCACACTATAAAATGCTCAGAAAGTGAAGGATCTGATTCGGAAAGACTGCAGACAGACCATCCAAGACGTCTGTAACACCTAGGGAATATTTCTTAAAAGACATTATAGTCACCGTTGACTGTATAAAATATTTATTATTACTATTGCAATTTCGGCCTTGTGGGCATTTTCAAGTAACACTGCAAAGTTACATTCTGTCAGAATATAAAACTATCTGACATTAGTACATGTCATAGTCAAAATGCAGCCTTTTGACTGTGGGAGTCCCACAAGATCTGATGAGTATGACACTTATTACATTGTAATATGTTGTTAAGTATATACTGGACTGTCAATGTTACCACCATTCTAGTAATCTATCACACATACAAGATTATTAGAACATATTATGATGTAATAAGTGTCTTACTCAGCAGATCTTGTGGGACTCCCACAGTCAAAAGGCTGCATTTTGATGACGACATGTACTCTTGTCAGATTGTTTTATATTCTGACAGAATGTAAATTTGCAGTGTTACTTGAAAATGGCCATAAGGCCAAAATTGCAATAGTAACAATAAATATTTTATACAGTAAATGGCGACTATGACGTCTTTTAAGAAATATTATATGACTGTGAATCCCAACCATGAGAAGTTAATCTAGGGAATAAGTTGCAGCTTAGAGTTATGCTACATGTGTGCATATTCTGTCAGAAGAATTAAAGATGAGAAGGCTTGCAGACAGGTTTACACCATGACTGCTTCAAGGCAATCAGAAGGAACATTGCTTGGAAGTCTGCTGGGAACTTAAATAACTGCTTCAGTACAATCCAAACTTGCCACTGGTGAGGAAAGTTGGGTTTATGGATATGACCCTGAACTAAGGAGCAAAATGCCTCTGAAGCTCAGACAAAGTAAGCTCAACACGTCAAGAGTGACATTAAGTGTTTGAGGGGAGACATGAGGAGAATAGTAAGAGTCAGTCAGGCTCCTACTGTCATCTCGTACAGACCTGGAAAGTGCCAAGTTACGTATTTAGCTTCTTCTGTGTTTTCTTAGTGGTACACTCTGCCATGCACCATGTGGTGTCTTGTGGATATGTATGTAGATGTTGAACAAGTTGAGAGAAGTGGCTTCCGAACGACTAAGACGGAGGCAGGATCACCAAGGGCATTAAACATCATGCCGCTCTATGAAATATTCATAAATGCAAAATAATGCTCATGAAAAAGGGGAGATGAGTCAATAATCTCTGATTACAACATTACTGGTAAACTTACGGGAACTGACACATCTTCAAAATTTTCAAACATTATGCCAAAAAACAATGTCAGACAGCAAGAACATGTAAAATCAGTAAGAAGATTTGCAATGGCATTACCAGAAAAAGCCTGTACTGCTTCACTCGACATTAAAATTTTGTGGGCAACAATGTCTCTATGATTCCTGGAGCATTAGTCTTGTCAATACAAAGTACAGCAACAGTAAAACAGTTCTGACCACCATGAACACCAGTGTTAGTAAAAGCAAACCTAACAATGGAAAATCCAGGATGGAATGTAACAATATTATGAAAAGGAAAGCTGCTACTCACTATATAGCGGAGACGTTGAGTCACAGACGTGCACAAAAAAAGACTGTCACAAATAAAGCATTCGGTCAGTAAGGCCATCTTTAACAAAAGACACACACACACATATATATGCAAACTCTCACACACGACTGTAGTCTCAGGCAACTGAAACCACATTCAGTTGCTTGTGTGTTTGTGTGTGTGTGTGTGTGTGTGTGTGTGTGTGTGTGTGTGTGTGTGTCGGCCAAAAGCTTTATTTGTGAAAGTCTTTTTGTTGCCCTTACCTGCGACTCAGCAGCTCCACTATATGGTGAGTGGCAACTTTCGATTTCATAATATTGTTAAAAGCAGACCTAGCATTGTACCATGAAGATGTGCATGACTAGCAAACAACTATTGATACATAGCAGGAATGTGGAAAAGTGCAGTGCATCCATTAAGGAAACAGCATACAAACTCTGTTGTTACCTTCTGTAAAGTTCTCATTTAGTGTCTGTGGTTATGAAGCTGATCTGACAGAAGATGTCAAAGTAACTTAGGGCTGTACCGTGAGGATAGGGGCTCACTGATATGACTCACGCTAATGTGCAATACACATGCTAACAGAACTGCAATTGGAATCACTAGAAGAAATGGTACATTATTAGAGAACTGAAATCTGAGCCAGACTGTGCAATATTTCCACTGCCTCCGTGATATGCCTACATCTAATGCAGTGATCATGAGTATCAAGTCAATGCAATCAGGGCAAATAAGGATGCCTACGTAGCAATTTTTTACTCACACCGTATCCAAAACAGGTCTTTCATGCATTGCACAGGGTGGGCAAGAAATCCCAATACACATCATCGTCATCAGTTTTTTGCTAAATTAGCAGGTCCTTTGCCTCTCCATTTCCTGCGATCTATTGCTTCCTTCTTAAGGCTGCTGTATGTTGTACCACCCATCACGCCATCCTGTATCTGAAATCTCTTCCTTCCTCGCTTCTTTTTCCCTTTTACATAACCTTCTACCACTGTTTTTATCAGTCCATCATTCTTTCGTAATATGAGCTCAATCCAATTTCTTTTTCTTCTTTTTATTACATCTAGTAACTGTCTTTTCTCTCCCACTCTTCTCAGTACCTCTTCATTTCTTACTCTGTCCATCCAACTTATTCTTTTCATCCTCCACCATGTTCACATCTCAAAAGCCTCCAGCCTTTCTCTGACTTTCTTCCTCAAAGTCCATGTTTCAGTGCCATAGAGAAGAACGCTCCATACAAAACATTTTATGAGTCTTTTCCTCAGTTCTCTGTCCAGACTGCTGCAGAAAATTCTCCTTTTATTTTATAAAATGCCTCTTTTTCCATTGATATCCTTGTTTTAATTTCTGTGCTGCAGTTCCAGTTGGTGCCTAACCTGCTTCCAAGATATTTAAAATTTTGCACCTGTTCTAATATTTCACCATTCAGCATAATTTTTATTTCTTTATTCCCTCCTTTTGTTTTCTTTGGTTAATTTTCATTCCATAATTTTTTCCCTTAGCTTCAGTGGGTTCCATTAAATCTTGTAATTATTTTTCCCCTGTGGCCAGAAGGACCAAGTCATCAGTAAACCTAAAACACCCTACTCTTCTTCCTCCAATTTCTACTCCTTTGTCATCTAATAAGCATTGGTCAATCATATTTTCCAAGTAGAAGTTGAAAAGAGTAGGTGATTGACAACATTCCTGTCTTACTCCTTTTCTTAGTCCAATCCAGTTTGTACTTTCTCCTCTCACTTAAACTCAGGCTTTTTGATTCAGATACGAGTTTACAAGTCTTCTGGTTTTCCAGTCCACTCTCTTTTCCCTCATTATAGTCGCCAGCTTGCCCCAAGCCACATTGTCAAATGCCTTTTATAGATCGATGAAGCACATATAGAGGTCTCTCCCTTTTTCAGTAAACCTTTCTCCAAATATTTGTAGGAGCCCTATTGCATCTCTGGTGCCCGTATTCCAACTAAAGCCAAACTGCTCCTTGCCAAGATTCTCCTCCATTACTTTTTCAAGTTGTGACCTTCACTTCTCTCTTTGCTCCATTTCTTTCACTGATCTTTCCTCTTCTTTCTTCCTTCTTCATACCGCGGCTGTATCTCATGGTTTTCAATGCAGAAATGTAGTGAGAAGGGGGCACATGTGTGTGGTGGTTCACAATATCGTAGTGCCGTGAGGGAGCGTCACTCGTGCCTCTGGTTTGGGAAGACTGATGGCTGAAGTACAAACATTTCTCAGAATAAAAACAGGTATGTGCTCTCTTTTCTTTTAAAACTATAAATAGTAGTGTAGCTAGTACTATCTGTCGTTCTACTAAACTGAATGAGCATGACACCATTGATGAAGTTTCAACCTCGAAAGAAGTTTATTAATACCAATTAGCTGAAATAAAAAAAAGACTCATCCAATCCAGAAGTCACTCACCATTAGAGTAATTAGTTTCTGATGTGTGTGTAGTGGTCATTGATGCTTAAAAGATCATTTCAGTAATTCTATCACTGTCCGTTTATGAGTCGCTAAGCTACGTATCAACAAGCTAACTATGCAATGATTGATATTTGCTGTTTTCCGACAGTAAATCACTTCTCACTTGCTTTAAGCATCAATACAATTACTATGCCACTCATATAAGTCTTTGATAGTTATTATCAAGCTAACATCTGTAAATTGCGGTTAATGTTACTGAATCCTACACGCGACGATAATGCCCAATATCCAGCCACATATCTGAAACTCCGCGCTGATACTTGAGAATTCGCGCGCAATTTGTTTGCACCAAAGTTGAGCCGTGGTCCCTTGAATAATTTTTAAATCAATTTGGGTTGTAAATTAACAATTCTATGCCCATTCACGAAAGTTACAGCAGATCTGCACTCAATGACTACATGATCGCGCACTCGAGCAACACGGCAGAAGAGAAAACATATCATGCATAATGCAACAAGGTGATTTGCTATGTCAAAACATATTTATATCTATCTCATTAAAACTCATTATCTATTAAATGTTGTACATAATCAAATTCTTTACTCTGCAAATAATCAATAAAATTTAGAAATGAATTGCATGTATAAATAAAATTTCAAGTTGATATGATGTCATGGGTCACTGCTTTTTTCAACTCCCCTACATTCATGTGATGCAAAGTAGATCCGACTATATTGGACATACTCATGTAATGCTACAAAGTCTCTTATTAAGTATTCTTAACATCACTTTGGCTGCATGTGAAATGAGGATAATTGTCCTGTGCTCACTGCATTTCTTGGTTCCTTGTTTTTTGGTAATAGAATCATTACTGTTGTCAGAAAGTTCTCAGGCCATTCATCATTCTTGCAGTGGTGTACTGTAGGTCTCTAGAAGAGCGTAGCGTTCCAAACGATTGGAAAAGGGCACAGGTCATCCCCGTTTTCAAGAAGGGACGTCGAACAGATGTGCAGAACTATAGACCTATATCTCTAACGTTGATCAGTTGTAGAATTTTGGAACACGTATTATGTTCGAGAATAATAACTTTTTTGGAGACTATAAATCTACTCTGTAGGAATCAGCATGGGTTTCGAAAAAGACGGTCGTGTGAAACACAGCTCGCGCTATTCGTCCACGAGACTCAGAGGCCCATAGACACGGGTTCACAGGTAGATGCCGTGTTTTTTGGCTTCTGCAAGGCATTCGATACAGTTCCCCACAGTCGTTTAATGAACAAAGTAAGAGCGTATGGACTGTCAGACCAATTGTGTGATTGGATTGAAGAGTTCCTAGATAACAGAACGCAGCATGTCATTCTCAATGGAGAGAAGTCTTCCGAAGTAAGAGTGATTTCAGGTGTGCCACAGGGGAGTGTCATAGGACCGTTGCTATTCACAATATACATAAATGACCTTGTGGATGATATCAGAAGTTCACTGAGGCTTTTTGCAGATGATGCTGTGGTGTATCGAGAGGTTGTAACAATGGAAAATTGTACTGAAATGCAAGAGGATCTGCAGCGAATTGACGCATGGTGCTGGGAATGGCAATTCAATCTCAATGTAGACAAGTGTAATGTGCTGTGAATACATAGAAAGATAGATCCCTTATCATTTAGCTACAAAACAGCAGGTCAGCAACTGGAAGCAGTTAATTCCATAAATTATCTGGGAGTACGCATTAGGAGCGATTTAAAATGGAATGATCATATAAAGTTGATCGTCGGTAAAGCAGATGCCAGACTGAAATTCATTGGAAGAATCCTAAGGAACTGCAATCCGAAAACAAAGGAAGTAGGTTACAGTACGCTTGTTCGCCCACTGCTTGAATACTGCTCAGCAGTGTGGGATCCGTACCTGATAGGGTTGATAGAAGAGAGAGAGAAGATCCAACAGAGAGCAGCGCGCTTCGTTACAGGATCATTTAGTAATCGCGAAAGCGTTACGGGGATGATAGATAAACTCCAGTGGCAGACTCTGCAGTAGAGACGCTCAGTAGCTCGGTACGGGCTTTTGTTAAAGTTTCGAGAGCATACCTTCACTGAAGAGTCAAGCAGTATATTGCTCCCTCCTACGTATATCTCGCGAAGAGACCATGAGGATAAAATCAGAGAGATTAAGAGCCCACACAGAAGCTTTCTGACAATCCTTCTTTCCACGAACAATACGAGACTGGAATAGAAGGGAGAACCGATAGAGGTACTCAGGGTACCCCCCGCCACACACTGTCAGGTGGCTTGCAGAGTATGGATGTAGATGTAGATGTAGACCACTGTCATATAGTTCTCTTATTCCATCCTGGTTCAAGCATTTTAATATTTTTCCCTGTATTGTATCTGTGCTACCGCTTTGCCATTTTTCATTGCAGCTATGGCAGACTTTACTTCTTCCATTATGATGGTTGGTCCTTTCTCATCATTCAAGTTCCAGAGTTTCTGGTTTGCGATCTGTGTCATACAGTTTTTTTAGATATTCTTCCCATCTCTGGAGGACATTGTAATGATCTTTGTACACTACCTCTTTGTCTTTACTCAAAATTTTCATAGCAGCAGCAGCACTTCCTGCTCTGTTTTAATCCCATGTCTTTACTCTGTTGTATAGTAAGTCATATCTTCCCTTCCTGTCCAGTTCTTCAACTGCATCATATTCCTCTTTTTCTGTTTTTCTTGACAGTTCATTATTTAACCACCGGTACATCTTTCTTGTATCTTCAGTGTTCTTGTTTTTTAAATTTTCTTCTCTCCTCCATCTTGAAAATCATTTCTTGTGTGACCCAAGGGATGATTTCCATGTGTAGAGCCTCCTCTTTTGGTTCTTGAACCATGTATGTGCCACATACACATCTTGAATCAAATGTGATTCTAATTGATTAGGGTTTTTTTGGAAAAAGTACTTACTTGTGTTTAAGTGTCCAGTGAATTGATATGTTCGCCATATTCTTCTTGACATATTTTTAGTATGTCTAGTGTTGTGGTGCTGAACACATCCTCAACAGCATTGTGCAATGTTTTTATAGCACAATTACATTCAGATATATGTGCCTTAATGACTCCCCAAAATGAGTTGTCAAGTGTGGTAAGGTCAGGCCTTCTTGATGACCATTTCAAGGGAGCTGGCACTGCTGATGAACCACAACTGTCCTGGAAACACACACACTGCAAGAGTGTAATGAGGAGGCACTCCATCTTGCTGCAACCATATGCACTCTGTGACGCCCCTTTCCTCAAGCTGAGGTGGTAGTGCTTTGGTCCACATGACAATATTTATAGCATGTGAGTTGTGATAAATAGCACATCCGTCTGAAAGTATACCTTGGCACAGTTCACTACACCTGAAATTGAGTTAATAAAGCACAGCACGCTAAAACACGCTCATTCCAGTCTGTAGCCAATAACTTGTTTGTGAACATTGGTCAAAATGGTCTGAGCTTGAGATCTATTTTCAAGCGATATTGCATATTGTCGTCCTCAGTGTATTGAATTCTGAAGCATCTTTACATGTTGACTTCAAATGAGATTGTGCAATTGAAGCAGAGATTGTGGCACTTTTTTTTTCTTCCTTCAACTCCACAGCCTGTCTTTTTAACACTGCCAAAACCAAAAGCACATCTTTCCCAGTCCAAAAGTGTTGCCTTTCATGTCATTAAATCTTTCCTGGAATGCTCTCATAATCTGTCTCATTGTCTTCCCTGTGTGTTGTGATTTGTGCACTCACACAGTTGTCACTAAGTACTCCTCAACAGTGTAGCTGTAACCACTCACATCTGCCATAGCTACAAATTAAAACTTGACTGCAACTGCGAAAACATGCAAATAGGAAGGTAAGAAGGGACATAGCTACCAACCTGCATAATAACATTTTATACTACATATAATTACAGGGGTACTGGGACTTCTGACCTGCCCTGTACAGTGGAATGGTAGAGTTAATATGTGCATTTGGAGATAGTTAAACACCAATGTCTGATGAAGAAACTGTGTACACTTGATTTTGATGAAATCTTTTGAACTTACAGAGAATTTCATAATGAGTGAAAACAAAACATTTTTCTCAGTGAGAGACCTGCAGGCACACTGGTAAATTCTGGTTTCTCCACAGACATTACTGTTAGTGACTAATAAACAAAATAGTTTTTTAAAAGGTATCACACCAGATACATAACTGGCCTGAAGAAACTTAACTGAAAGAAGTCAGCATATGGATGTCATGAAAGAGCAAGCAATATCAAGCAACCCTCAAGAAAAATGTAGCTGCAGCATCATTTTTCAAGATGTCCAGGACATGCCATGGAGAGCGGACACTGTAAATATGTCAAAAACCTGCAAAATATCAGAACAATGTGACTTCTGAAATTTTCCCGGCGTATTTCTTCTTCTAATAATTTCCGGGTATGCAGCCGGATCCCGTCGACATTCTGCCACGGTATTTCGGCCCAGAGACGTCTGGCCATCATCAGGTGAGTACACAACTACTGAAGAGCCCAGGTGCAGTCGCTCTTCAGTAGTTGTGTGCTCACCTGATGATGGCCGGACGTCTCTGGGCCGAAATATCGTGGCAGAATGTCGACGGGATCCGGCTGCATACCCAGAAATTATTATCAGAACAATGTTTTTGATAACTGTTAGATACCAAAGGGGCAATTTAAATGATTACTCAAGGACTTTACTACGACCCCCTATGTATCGCTCACACAGAGATAGTGAGGATAAGATTAGAATAGTTGTTGCACACATAGAGGCATTCAAACAGTTATTCTTCCTGCACTCAATACGTGAATGGAACACAGCAAGAAGAGTTTAAAAGCTTTTGAAATACAACTAAAAGAAGGGATCAGTTGGAAGATCACATCCTGAGATATCCAGGAATAGTTAATATAGATGGAAGTGTGTGCGAGCAGGGAAAGGGCGGCAGAAGTAGGATGTTTGTAGGCTGCAATAGATGTGCAGAGATGAAGAGGTTTCCACAGGACAGACTAATGCAGAGAGCGACATGAAACCAGTCTTCTGGCTGCTGGCCTTAACAATAAGGGTCACCTTTTACAAATAACCATGCATGGCACTATTGTGATGTTACATTCATGTAATTTTAAAAATTGTCATATTTATTGTTGAAATGAAGGATTATAAAGAATAGCCAAGTAGCTTTTTTACAGTGAGTGTTTAAAGCAACTACTTGTGAAAAAAAAAGTAAATTTCACATGAAGGCTTTTGTTGGGTGATTTATTGTGACATCCTTGACTCTGAACAGCATTTGACTGAGTGGCACACCAACTCTTATTTTCAAAGGGTATCAAGTGAAATTTGTCACTGGATTGAGGACTTCTTAGTAAGGAGGATGCAGCATGTTATCTTGGATGAATAGTTATCAACAGATGTAAAAGTAACTTCCGGTATGCCCCTGGGCAGTGTGTTCAGACATTCGCTGTAGTATATTAAAGGCATCGCAGACAATATTAATAGTAAGCTCAGACTTCTCATAGACGATGTGTTTATCTGTTATGAAGTAATCTCTGAAAAAAGTTGCACAAATAATCAGTTGGGTTATGTTAAATTTTCAAAATGTTGTAAAGTTTGGCAAATTGCTTTAAATGTTCAGAAATGAGCCACAACTGGAATCAGTTGACTTATACAAATACCTGGGTGAAGCAATGTGTAGTGACATGAAATGGAACAATAACACAGGCACAGTCATTGTGTAGCAGATGGCAGACACTGGCTCATTGGTAAGATACTAGGAAAATGTGATTAGTCTACAAAAGAGATTGCTTACAAAACTCTTAAGTAACCCACCATAGAATATCACTCAAGTGCGTGAGACCCACACCCAACAGGTCTAACATAGATATTGAACAGCATGAATAGTCACAGGTTTGTTTGACCCATGGGAAAGTGTCATGAAGATGCTGGAAAATGTAAAATGGCAGATGTGTGAAGACAGATGCAAACTATCCCATAAAAGGCTACTTACAAAGTTTCAGGAAGTAGCTTTAAGTGAGGCCTCTAGGAGTATGCATGGAAGTGCCAAAGAAACTGGTATAGGCATGTGTTTTCAAGTAAAGAGACATTTAAACAGGCAGGATATGGCATAGTGGTCAGCAGTGCCTATATAAGACAACATGTGTTTGCCACATTTGTTAGATCAGTTACTGCTGCTACAATGGCAGGTTATCAAGATTTGAGTGAGTTTCAACTTGGTGTTATAGTCTCAGCAGGAGCGAAGGGACACAGCATTTCCGAGGTAGTGGTGAAGTGAGGATTTTCCTTTATGACCAGTTCACGAGTGTACCGTGAATATCATGAATCTGGTAAAACATCAAATCTCTGACATTGCTGCAGCTGGAAAAAGATCCTGCAAGAACAGGAGCAACGATGACTGAAGAGAATCATTCAACGTGTCAGAAGTGCAATCCTTCCACAAATTGCTGCAGATTTCAGTGCTGTGCCATCAACAAGTGTCAGTGCGCAAACCGTTCAACGAAACATCATCAGTATGGTCTTTCAGTACCAAAGGCTCACTAGTGTAGCCTTGATGACTGCACGACACAAAGCTTTACAGCTCATCTGGGCCTGTCAACAATGACATTGGACTATTGGTGACTGGAAACATGTTGCCTGGTCAGACAAGTCTCATTTCAAATTGTATCATGCAGATGGATGTGTACAGTATGGAGACAACCTCATGACTCCATGCACCCTGTTCAAGCTGGTGGAGGCTCTATAATGGTGTGGGGCATGTGCATTTGGAGTGATATGGGACCTCTGATGTGTCTAGATACAACACTAACAGGTGACACATACATAAGCATCCTGTCTGATTACCTGCATCCACTCATGTCCATTGTGCATTCTGATGGGCTTGGGCAATTCCAGCAGGACAATTCAATACTCTATATGTCCAGAATTGCTACAGAATGGCTCCAGGAACACTCTTCTGAGTTTAAACAGTTCCACCTGCTGCCAAACTCCTCAGACATGAACATTATTGAGCATATCTGGCATGCCTTTCAACGTCCTGTTCAGAAGAAATCTCCACCCTGTTGTACTCTTACAGATTTATGGACAGCCCTACAGGATTCATGGTGTCAATTCCATCCAGCACTACTTCAGACATTAGTCGAGTCCATGCTATATCATTTTGCGTCATTTCTGCATGCTCACAGGGGCCATACACAACATTAGGCAAGTGTACCAGTTTCTTTGGCTCTTCAGTGTACTATATCCCTCCACACATCACTCTCATAGGACTCCTGAATACAAGGTTAGACAAATGAGAATGGGCACAGATGTGTTTAAGCAATCATTCTCATCGTGGCCCATATGTGAAGGGAATGGGAATGGAAAGACATTCTGATAACTCATTGTGATAACTTCTGAACCATTTGCAACAAGGTATCAAAATTTTAAACACTCCTAAAAGTCAGTGAAGCCCTCATAACATCAGGTACAGAAAGTTGGTTAAAACCTGAAGCTGAAAGCAGTGGGATTTTTGGGGAAAATTCAAGTGCATATTGAAACAATAGGCAAATGCAAAATGGAGGTGGTGTATTTGTTGCAGTAGACAAGAAACTTAACTCTACCAAGATAGAAACTAAAGCTGCAAGCGAGATCATCTGGGCATGACTCAGTATTATGTATGAGCATAAAGTTATAATTGGATCTTTCTGTCAGCCAAAAGACTCACCTCCTGATGTAAATGAAAACTTTAGGGATGATCTCAGTTTACTGGAAAGTAAGTTTCCCAATCATAATATTATTACCAGAGGTGGGTTTAAGCATCCAACATTTTTAGTGGTCAGTACTGAATGCCTTCACTGAAAACTACCTAGAACACATGCTTTAGAATCCCACTCATGATGGAAATATATGATCTAATGGCAACAAATAGACCTCTGTATCAAAGCTGATGTCAGTGACAAAGAGGCAGTTGTAGCAACAAAGATAACCAAAATACAAAGGGCAACTAAAACAATTAGAAAGATTTACATGATCAAAAAGTTAAGCAAAGAAGCAGAAGTGTTGTATCTCAATGTAGAACTTGAAACTTTTAAATTGGGACAGGAGCTTTCAGGGAAACTATGGCTCAGATTTACAAGAATAGTTGCCCATTCACTGAATAGATACATACCCTACAGAATACTTCATGACAGGAGGAACCCTCCATGGAATGTAGTCACTGTAAATAAGCTCATGAAGGAACACAGACTGCTGCATAATAGATGTCAAACAAAGCAAAGTAGCTACAGGTAGAGAGATGTTGAATGAAATGTGTTTGGTTGTCAAGATAGCAATAGGTGAAGCTTTCAATGACTACTGTAGCACAATATTGTCAAAAGATTTTTTACAAAACCCAAAGAAATTCTGGCCACATATGACAGCTGTTTGTGGCAATTAGAGACCAATCATTCATGGACAAGACAAGAAATTAAATTAGAGTAACAAAGCAAAAGCAGAAATGCTTATTCCATTTTCAAACATTCCTTTACAAATGAAAAACCAAAAGTATTGCCCAAATTTAATCCTGATACCCCAAAAAAAAATGACTGAAATAAATATTAAAGTCAGTGGCATTGAGAAACGGCTGAAACTGTTACAAGTGAACAAACTCTTAGGTTAACTATAATCTGCCATAGATCTCTCAAACAAAAAATGATGCCCAGTAGTCAGAAGACAGCACAGGTGACACCTGCCCACAAAACTACTGTCCCATATCCTTGACACCAATTTGTTGGATAATCTGACATATTCTGAGATCAAATGTAATGAGGTATCCTGAAAAGAATGACCTCCTCCATGCCAACCATCATGGATTCCAAAAAACAAGAATCATGTGAAAATGAACTTGCACTTCTCTCATATGACATACTGAAAGCTTTATATCAAGGCAGCTAGACAGATGCAGTAGTCCACTATTTCCAAAAACTATTTGACTCTGTACCACAGTTACGTTTATTATCGAAAGTACTATCATATGAGGTATGAAGTGACATTTGTGACTGGATTGAAAACTTTTTTTGTAGGTAATGCAGATGGCAACTGCAGTTCATAGGTAGAACACTAGAAAAATGCAGTCAGTCTACAAAAGAGACTGCATACCAAATATTAATGCAGCTTGTCCATGAATATTGCCCAGTTGTGTGGGATCCATAACAAATAGGACTAACAAAGGATATTAAACAGAAACAAAGACGGACAGCACTAATGGTCACAGGTTCGTTCAACTAATGGAAGAGTGTCATGAAGATATTGAAAGAACTGAACTGGCAGATGCTTAAGAAAGACACTACCTGTCCCACAAAAACCTGCATAGAAAGTTTGTAGAACAAACTTTAAGGAATTAATCAAGCCATATAGTACAGCCCCCTATGTATTCTTACCACAGGGACTGCGAAGACAAGATTAATTACAAGACACACTGACATGTTTAAGCAATCATTCTCCTCATGCTCCATAGGTGAATGGACTGAGAAAAAACCCTAATAACTGATATAATGGGATTTACCGTCTGCCACTTACTTCACAGTGGTTTGCAGAGTATGGATGCAGATGAAATAACAGTTGTGTGTACAATGTTCTTAAGTGCCTCACGAAACTGTTGAATCTTGCGAAAATGCTTTCTTTTTTTATTTTATTTTTTATCTATTTTTTTCCCCTTAAGCACCAAAATTAGAATGGAAATCTTGTTTCCAGTTTCAGTATGTATCAAAACAGCTTTCTTTTATTGTTTCTCTGAGAACTTAAATTTTGGCTCTCTTATGTGCACACAGGAATCATGTTTTAATTTTATTGCTGTAGTATACACAGTCCAGTGACTAAATATCATTCATAAAAATCGTAATATGTGTCACTCCATGCTATATTGTGACAGTTATCAGTGATAGCTGTGGTGACATATCACTGTGCTTCATTAGAATTTTTATACTGTTTTCTAGCATGTTGCTTTGCATTGACATGAAATTTCATCCATATTACACAAAAGATCAAATTATAAGACAAATTTTCATTGATAGCAGTATCCTGCATCACATTACCAATGTATCATTTCAAGTTACATAATGATTACAGTACTTGTTTCTGGTATGTTCTAGAAAAACCTTCTATTTCTAAAACTTTAATTTTGTTGTCTTTTACTGGTACATCTTAAATAATGCTCATCTAAAATTCAGCTAGCTCGAGTCCTACAACAACAATTCTCTAATATGACAATCTGTGCACAGATATGATTCAATCCTCTGGAAGTTATACTCCAATCTTTCTGTGCATATGAAGGTCAAGTATCAGATATTCAAATATCTGATTGTCATTTTTCTCTTCCACTTTCTATCCTCATTGCTACAACCCTCCAGAAAACTCATTTGCAGGTCACACACTCTGCTTATTTATGCAGCAGTTTTTACACATGTGAATTATGCTCATTTTCTTCAGAGAATTTCCAAGATTGGAACAAGGGTTTAGAAAAAATTGTATTCATTCTACTTTCTGTATTATCACCCTCTCTGTCAAAACACAGTTCTTATAATTTGAGAAAATTTTTAATGCATTTTAGAGGTCTTTTTTTAGATTTCTTACAGATAATTGATCATTGCGTTTTAAAGTTGGAGATTAAACTTACAGGTAATTGATCATTGCCTTTTAAAGCTAGAGATTTACTCATACTTGGTTTCTTTCAGGGGACCCTTCAGTTTTGGGAAAAGAAAGTTGTCTGTAAGTGCCAAATTAAGTGACACAGAAACAGAGCAGCGCATCAATTGATTTTTGATTAGAGGCAGAGCCATGGTAGTTGAGGCATACACCAAAGCATTCTTGTGCTGTACTAAACATTCCATGCTTTTCTAAATTTTGAGCTCTACATACATCTTAATCTTTTGAAGAGATGATACTTGTCATTGGAGAATTCAATGGTAACAGTCTGTCAGTCTGTGTAAATGACACTGTGGAAGACAAAGACCGTTTGTCATTTCATCACACCTCTCATTTTTGTTGGGTTTCTGTTTTCATCTTCTCATTTCACTGGTTATGTGTAATGTGTATGGATCAGACTCAAAGCACCATGTTGTATTAGGACTGGTTAAGAACGTAATAAAATTGGAATTAGGCTCTGGCTATTTGATAGAATCACTTTTGTTTGTGTATAAGGAAATATAGCATAAATTTTACCCATGCTTTTTGCCTTACAGTGACATTATGGGTGCACACTTTTTGTTTCCTTGTACTACTCAGGCAAATTCAAATGCAACAAACACTGTCAGCATTTAAATATGTTCAGTGCAGTTTTCACACATTCATACAAAAACATGATAGCCGCATACTGGTCCATTTTCCAACAGTGGTGAACAGATATGCTGCAACAAAAGGAAAAAAGAAATTGTGCCTCACTCCTCACAACAGTCACCACCATGGCAATAGAAACAACTGCTCAACAAGGTGCTGCTATGAGAAGTCAAAGTTAGTACTAGTGGCTACACACTGAAAATTTATTCTGGAAACCTTATGGATGACCTATGTACATTCTACGATCCAAATATGGTATGTTGTGTAGCCATTTACTTTTCTCCAAATAATACAAAAACCTTCAGGTATCACTACAGTTACCGCCACAGACATCATAAGTTACAAAACTGCCAAAATTAACTGACGGAGGACTTGCTAAAGAACAAATATCTAACAAAAAATGAAAATTAATTAATTAAATTTTGCCACAGTTATGTCACCTTCTCCTCCATCCTTTCAGATTCTTCAAGAAAACTTTAAAAAATCAAATGTAGCTACCTTTTTCCTTCTTCATTGTCCCTATGTTGTTGTTTCCTTATGTTATTGTTCTGGTTACAAGATGGCTGTCTGAGAGATTTGGTCATAAGCCTTCTCTTGAAGAAAAAGATGTGGAAGCAATGAAGCATTTTTTAGACCAGAGATATTTTTCAGTCTTTTCTTTATTTATGCATTATTAGCCATGTGCAGGTGAGATTTTACCACCAACCAAGTGTACCTACATTCTTTCTATAAAGTGGGTTGAATAAATAACAGTGATTTTCATTTCTTTTCAATCAGTGCCTAATATATGATCAATATTCTCAATTTTATATACAATACAAATAATTTTCACTCCTATTTATTACCATTTAATTTCAAAATTCTAAAAAATATTTTTCTGACTACATGTGCTAAGAGTTTAATGCCTAAATGTGTTTTGAACAGATTAATTTAATACTATTAAGTGAATTATATTATCCTTAAGTTATAACTTTAAGCACAGTTGATACTGGCAAGATTGTTGAACTTAAATATATAACTGTTATTTATAATAATTTGATTTAGGTTGTTACAAAGGAAAAGAGTTTCTCCCTTACAGATTACTCTACAATTATATCAAATAACATGTACATAAACAATTGTGGAAGTGTGCATATGTTACTTTCAACAAAAACTGAAAAAGAACCAAGCTAATCCAAAAAAAAAGCTGTGAGGCATGAGAATATCCAGGTACTTTTCATTATCACTTTTGCTATTTACATAAAAATGAGAACTGTTTGGTATGCTATAAATTATTCCCAGAGGTATTGGATACTTACAAAGGAGTTTATGTATGACAACAATGAAAAGGGAAAATATCTGATGAACAATAAAAATGAAACATTTACAAAGCAATAAGCAGTATTTGTGTCTTGCAAAACACATATTAAATGTTTAGTGTCTCATTACAAAGGTAACATATTTTTTTTTCATATGTTATAGCCACAATCTGTACACATAAAATGGAAATGTAAAGTGAAATTCTCATTGTTTTTAGTATATGTAATGTAAAAATGTGTCTACATACCAAATCATCCACTGTCATAACAGTTTTGATTTATTATCTGTGATCTCTGAGAATAACTATTCTTTCATTGATGCAGAAGCAGGATAAGAATTGAAAAAATTATAAGGAAAGAATGTGATCTGAAGACTGTCTCGCATACTTGAGATTCAAGCAAATATTGTATGAGTATAAAAAGTTAAATTCAGTCCCATAATAAAATGCATACCATTAAATTACAATGTACAAGAAAACAAAAGATAAAAAATGTAGAGAAGCAAAACACCACTTGCAAATGAAATTTGCTGCTCTTTTCTGTCGAATTACAGAGATAGTTCAGGTTGTTATCTCTTGTCTGTAACATTACAGACAATATTTGCTTGTAAGGGGTACAATACCATTCTCTACCATCACTGAAAATATACATAACATTCTGATGTGAGCATATATGATGTACATAAATTGTTCTCTCTCTGTGCCTCTGTGTGTGCCTCTCTCTCTCTCTCTCTCTCTCTCTCTCTCTCTCTCTCTTTCTCTGTCTCTCTCTCTATCTGTCTCTCCTTTTATCTATTTATCTGTAATTCTCTCATGCACAAAACACAAACACATATATGTATATATTTTCCCCCCTCTTTATCTGATTACTGGCTCTGCGTGAATGAGGTTACATGCAGGTCTGAATTTGATGTTGTCCCCTACAGGGTCTCCACTACAGTTCAGTGTCCAGGGAAGGTTCCAGTCTGTCTGTGCCATCGACGTATGTAAGTCACAACGAACGCAATGTGTGTCCTGTGTTCCTGTGACGTCATTTATTTTCTTTCTCTTCCAGCTCACAGTTAGCACACAAAATACTTCCCTGTATGGCTTGAGTTGCAGGATGCTTGGATTACTTTTTCCACTTTTAATTTTCAAAACATAAAGATTTTCTTGAAGTAAGAGGCAGGTGTTTTTAAGACACTTTTCTATTCTTCACTGTAACAATAGATGTAATATTAGAATTTATTTAATTTCTTTATATTTCTGAAATGGTACTACAAAGAGAAATGTTAACCATTTCCAACAAATAGGGAACAAAAGCAACAATTCATTATATTTAATTGCCTACACCGCTGAAAGTCACATTCCAGTAAATTTAGACAAAGGAAAGGTCTTGCAAATTCTCAGGGAAAAAGGAAAGATGTTTCAAAAATCCATATGGTAAACAGCAAAATTTTTTGACAATTGAAGAATAGCACTATGAAAAAGAAAATATGATACACTGTTAAATTAAACTTACAATATCACATGTGATCAAATATATTGGAACATTACTGTCAAAGCAGAGCATTAAAAGTACATAGTGTTCAATGGAAAAACTTCCACAAAAGACATCAATGTCTTAATCCATTCAAAGACAATGAACTATAACAAGAAATGTGTACAACTGTGCTCAGTGGTCATGCAATATATATTTTTATGAAATACATTTGTCTTTATAAATAAAATCTGCTTCAGACTTATCTAGCTGCAAGTATTAGTGTAATACAAGCATGACAGAACCAATTTTTCACAATCTCATCTTTTAATGCAACATCTGGAGCTGTAATATAAATGTTGGTGATAGTCACCATTACAACAGATGAGCACTTCCTGTAGTTAACTCAAGCCTTACAGGGCAGTCCTATGTGTTCTGCCATTGATGTTTTGTCTATGTGTGTATCTGTGTGTGTGAATGTGAAGATCTATTAGAAAACTTTTATGATCCAAGTTGGGTTCAAATGTGTATGTGTTTGTCCTTTGTCTTTGTCTTGAGTTGATGTTCCTTGGTGACTTTATTATTTGTTGTTTTCAGTATGCACATATTAATTTCATTGATTTTATATCAGTTCAAATGACAAACATTTTTCTTTATTGCTCAAGGACACAAAGAAAATATATTCAACAGTAATACCACACATTTTAAAGATGTTTATCACAATTTGTTTTTCCTTGTGTTATTTGACCTTGAAATATCCAGGGGAAAAAAAGAGAAAAGGCTTATAAACTCCAGTGTCTCAAATATGAAATTAGAGTTTCACTGTATGAAAGACTGAGTGCTAGTTGTATGTTCTATGTTTTCTGATTGTTGCTTATCTGTTCTTTTCTATCCAGCTTGCACGGAGCATGATCGTGAGTACCATCTCTGTGGAAACAGCAATGCTGTATGTTTTGGTGTTGTCTGCTGATGTTTGCATTTCAGTCACAATTATTACCATTGCTGCCTCAAGTAATTTTGAAGTATATCATCTAATTAAGATGTTATGCCTTGTTTACAAAGGTGAGTGCAAATATGCTGCTTTTTAACACACACTGCACAGCTCATTCCCTCACTTTAACCATAAAGTGAAGCATTTTTGTTTTAGTTTTCCTTCTCCAGAGTTAGTGACAGTTTTCACCAGAAAATGTCCAACCCCCATGTACCACTTATCCCGTATCATACTTATAAAGACCCTAAAGATGCCTACTAGACACACAGTACTTTTATGCTGTCAGTTTGTTCATCAATTATTGACAGCCCTTTTCCTTTTTACATACAGACCTTTTCATTTCATTACTAGCTGAAAAAGGGCACATTACTAAGTCTGTTTTCCCATTTGTTTCCTGCACTGAAAAAATGTGCAACTGATCATATCATTGGTATATGCTATAACTTATTCAAAGTACAGTCTTATAAACTACATTTGCTGTTAAGCTTTTGGGTGCAAAGACAAATAAGTTGTCCATGGCAGAAGAAATGAGTCTTCTAAATCCACTCCACAGCAATGGAATATTTGCCCTTGTGCTTCATTGACATTATACTACACATTAATTTTACTAGGAATTTGAGACATATATAGCTGAATGGTAAGTTATTTGAAATGAGTGGAATTTGTAAATGACATCCCTCTTTCTTTTTTGTTTAATATTTCTGCTTCTATGATGGTTTTTAGAAGCTTTTTTGTAAGACCATACTAGGGGCCTTGAACAGATTTAGTAATTCTGTTGGCAAGTTGACACTTTTATCTTGGTACATCACTGTATCATTGGAGTTAAATATTTTTCATATTTTTTTTCTTTGTCAATTTTTTTTATTGAAGGAGGAGTTGAAGGATAGCATCAAATACAAAAACCAGTGTCTAGTGGTGGGTAGTTTCAGAGGTATCACCAGATTTATACCCACAAATACTTTTACACCCCCCCCCCCCCACACACACACACACACTGTAATTCATAAGTCCCCCCCCGCCCCCCCATCATACACAGTGATTATGCCTGTACAGTATCAAAAGTACCACAAATCTATCTGAGATAAAGAAAAATAGTCTCTAAATATTAACTGTCTAATTACATGTTAGAGATGAAGCAATGAATGATACCAATGCTGGAAAGTGGTGGCTGAAATACAAAGAATGGAATGAGTAACCATAACCACTCACTTTACACTGAAGGCAATATGTGGTAGACAGACACATAAACAAGAGCTGGAATAATTATCTCAGCTCCAGAAATTGTGTTCTACAGCTAGAGCTAAATCTGCACTCTGCATACCACCGTGAAGTACATGGTACAGGGTATGTCCCTTTGTACCAGTTATTCAGGTTTCTTCCCATTCCATTCACATATGGAGTGTGGGAAGAACACCTCTGTGCATGCTATAATTATTCTATTCTCATCCTCACGATTCCTATGTGAGCGATATATAGTGTGTTGTAGTATATTCCCAGAGCCATCATTTTAAGCCAGTTCTTGAAATATTGTTAGTGCGCTTCCTTGGGATAGTCTACATCTATCTTCAACAGTATGCCAGTTCAGTTTCCTCAGTACCCCTGTGACACTCTCCTATGGATCAAACAAACCTATGACCATTCATGCTGTCCTTCTCTTTATATGTTCAATACCCTTGTTAGGCCTGTTTGATATAGGCCCCACACTTTTGGGTAATATTCTAGAACCAGTCACATGAGTCATTTGTAAGCAATTTCCTTTGTAGACTGCTTGCACTTTATCAGTGTTCTACCACCTGCTTTACCCACAAATGAGCCAATGTGATGATTCCATTTCATATCCCCATAATGTGTTACACTTAGGTATGAGTTGGCCTATTCCAACAGTGACTCATATATTACAGTTTCTTTAGAAGTGTACAATTTTACATTTTTGAACATGTAAAACAAGTTGCCAACTTTTGCACCACTTTGAACTCTTACAAAGATCTGACTGATTATTTATGCAGCTCCTCTCAGACTGTATGTCATTATAGATAACTCCATCATGTGCCAAAAGTCTGGTGTTACTCTTAATATTGTCTGCAAGGTCATTAATATACAATGTGAACAGCAAAGATCCCAACACACTTCCCTGGGGCACACCCAAAGCTACTTCTACATCTGATGATGACTCTGCATCCAAGATAAACACGTTGTGTCCCCCCTAACAAAAAGTCCTCAGTCCAGTCAATAAACATAGGTATGGTATTGAGTCAAATGCTCTCCAGGAGTCAAGAAATACTGCATCTGCCTGACTACCTTGATCCAAGACTTTCTGTATGTAACGTGAGAAAAGTGCAAGTTGGGTTTCATTTAACCGATGTTTTTTGAATTCATGCTGGTTGGCATGGACGAGGTTATTCTGTTCAAGATACCTCGTTATGTTTGAGCTCAGAATATGTTCTAAGAGTTTACAACAAACTGACATCAAGGATACTAGACGGTAGTTTTGTGGATCACTTCTACTACCCTTCTTGTAGATGGGCCTGAGCTGTGCTTTTTTCCAATATGTGGGCACAGGTTTCTGTTTGAGGGATCTATTATAGATTACAGTTAGAAGAGAGGCTAACTCAGCTGCAAATTCAATATAGAAACGGATAGGGATACTAGCAGGTCCTGGAGCTTTCTTCAGTTTTGATGATTTCAGCTGTTTCTCAATACCACTGACACAAATGCTTATTTCACTCATCTTTTCAGTGGTAGGAGGATTAAATTGAGGCAATTCTCTTGAGGTTTACTTTGTAAAGGAACATTTGAACACCAAGTTAAGTATTTCAGCCTTTCCTTTGCTAAGCTATATTTCAATTCCTGTCCCTTCATTAGTGGCTGGACACTAACTTTGGTGTCACTAATAGCCCTTACACACAACAGGATTTCTTTGCGTTTTGTGAAAAATGCTTTGGTAGCATTCTACTACAGTAATTACTGAAGGCTTACATGCATTGCACTCTTGACAGCCAAATGTATCTCATTCAGCATATCTCTATCTGTAGCCCTCTGCTTTGTATGACATCTATTATGTTCCTTTAGAAGTTTCTTTATAGTGACTGTCTGCCACAGGGGTCCCTCCTATTATGAACTGTTCTACTGGATACATATCTGTCCAGTGCATTTCAACTGAACTTCAGCCACAGTACCTCTACATGCTCCTACCCTGTGATGGAAGTTTCAAGTTCCTCATTGAGATATGACACAGCTGATTGTTTATATAGTATACTGAATATATATATCTTTGTGCTTGGTTAAGTTTTCCTTTGTACTATGGTAATCATTGTTTCCACAACTGTGTCATGGTCACTGATACCAGTTTCAATGTAGACATCCTCAAAGAAGTCAAATCTGTTCGTTGCCATTAGATTCAATATATTTCCATCATGAGAGGGATTCTGAACTGTCTGTCCCAGATCATTTTCTGAGAAATCATTTAGTAATGTTTCACAGGATGGCTAATCACATTCAACACTAACTAAACTGTGATTTTTCCAGTTGAGTGTTGGGTGGTTAAAGTGTCCACCTATGCTTATGTATGATTGGTCAACTTATGAATTTTTTGGTTACATTAGAATATGAGACTTGTGGGCGATAGAAGGATCCAATTATCATTTTATGCCCAAACATAACAGTGAGTCTTGCCCAAATAATCTCACACACAATTTCAATTTCTATCTTGGTGGATTTGTATTCCTTGCCTACAGTGCCAAATACACCACTTCCATTCCCAATATGCCTATCCTTTCAATATACACTTAAATTTTCTCCAAAGATCTCACTGCTAGCAATTTCAAATTTTAACCAGCTTTCTGTACCTAGTATTGTGTGAGATTCACTGCTTTTCAGGAGCACTTCAAACTCTGGTGCTTTGTTGTGAATGCTTTGGCTGTTAATCACTAGGATTTTAAAACTCTCACCTGTGGGAGGCATTTCTTTCAATCTTACATTGATTCTTCTGGGTTTCCTACAGCTATTGTTACTTGGATTGAATGAAGTTTCATCTAATCTAAAAGGCCATCGCGTGTACCGCATATACAGTCAGCTACCTAAGTAGCAGATTCTGATGTGTACTGCACCCATGACCCATTTAGGGGGATCCTATAGTTCTCAACAAGTCCGGAACTTACAGCCTAGCTCATCACAGAACCTTTGAAGTCTTCAAGTCAGTCCTGTGATTTGACTCAAAACCAAAATGCGCATGGCTGGTCTTCTCAACCTTCTCTGCCAGCTGCTGGAATGACTCAAGTATGACCTTGGAGCCCAGACAACAGGTATCAACCCATCCACCCTCACAGGATCCCTAGCTGTACCATTGGAATGCCGCTCACAGTCAAGTACATGAGTAATGACAGATCCCATACTTTCTGCAGAGGAGACAGGATTCACAGGAGTGTATAGTACTTGAAGTACTTTTAGTACAGGTACCACAGGTACATGACTCTCAGAAGCTCTTCCAACACATCAGCTCATAGCAGCTGCCAATCATTTGATAGTAGTCAGTGTGATTTCCAGCTTCTTACAAATATCAACAATTCCTTTCATGTTCAAGGACATCATTCACAGTGGGGCTGCATTTCAGCTGGTGCATTATAAGGCAGTCAAAAAATCCTGCTGATCAGACCATCTTTTAATCTCTTGAGCTAAATAATTGCTAATTACCTGTAAGAACTGAAGCAAATACACAAAACAAGATTTATATTATGGCAACAGAAAAACCTGTGGTAAAAATTGTTGGTTTCCTGAAACTTTTTGAGGTTAATTATAGTCGTTAGCAAACTCAAAAACAAAGTTAATGTATAATAAACATAGATATGTATAGAGCACCTCCTTTTTAACAGAGAGCACAGAGAAATCATTTAGTAATGTTTCACAGGATGGCTAATCTCATTCACCACTAACTAAACTGTGATTTTTCCAGTTGAGTGTTGGGTGGTTAATGTGTCCACCTATGCTTACTGTATGATTGGTCAGTGTTTTGGTCCAGCAATCTATCTGTGGCAAATGTTAGTGTTGTGTGAAGTAGCTGACATGAATGAGGAAGATGACTGGATGAGGCCAGTAGAGAACAGGAAAACGGAAGAGAGGGGTATGGTTAAGGAGATGAAAGACCCATTGAGAAATGGAGTTAGGAATGCAGCACCAGTAAAAGCTCAAGATAGTAGTGTTTTGTGCACTACTAAATGGGGCAGAGGTAGGTGGGAAGGGAGGACAGAATGCTGGAGAAGGAGACTACTGACTAAAGAGTGGCACTAATAGCACCACTATGAGGAGGCATATCATATCTGCTTTAAATACACACTGTAATGGTCATGAGTGCTAGTTACCTTTGCGATTGCACCTGGTGAATTGATGTTAGTCAAGAATGCCTTTAAGGTGACAAAGACGCCATTATCAACACCTCACTGAGTTTGAATGAGTTCATGAAATGCAAGAAGTTGGATTTTCCCTCTGCAATACTGCAGACAGACTTGACAGGAATGTAGCCATTGTCCATGATTGCTAGCAGTGGTGATCATGAGAATGTGTGGACAGAAGAAGACCGGCTCCGGACAGCGGAGCAATACTACCGAGACAGAGGACCATTGTGCTTGGCATATGGCTCTGGTGCATTGTACTGCCTCTGCACAAAAATTTGAACAATGGTTGGCACCACAGTGACACAACAAGCTGTTACAAATCAGTTACTTCAATGACAGCTCCAAGCCAGATGCCCTGTTGTGTGCATTGCACAGAACCCAAATCACCACCATTTGCACCTTCATTGGTCTCAAGTGAGAGCTCACTAGAGGGCAGGGCAGAGGTCTGTTGTGTTTTCTGATGGAATCTGGATGTACCTTGATGCCAATGATCACTGTGTGTAGGTTATGAGGAGGCAAGTTGAGGGCCACAATGAACCTGTCTGCATGTTGGACACACTGACCTACATCTGGACTTAAGGTATTGGGTGTGATTTTGTGACAGCAGGAGCACTCTTGTGGTTATCCCATGCACTCTGACCACAAAACTGTGCATCAGTCTGGTAATTTGACCTGCCATGCTATCATTTGTGAATAGCATTCCAGGGGGTGTTTTCCAACAGAACAACTGTCGGCCACATATCGTTGAGTAACCCAACATGCTCTACAAAGTGTCAACATGTTACCTTTGCCTGCTCAGTCAAAGGATCCGTCTCCAATTGAGCACATTTGGGACATTATCGAACGACAACTCCAGCATACTCCACAAATAGCATTAACCTTCCCTGTATTGACCAAGAGCAACAAGCAAGAAATTTCATCCCACAAACTGACCTCCAGCACCTGTAAAACACAATGCATGCATGCCTGCATGCTTGCATTCAAGATTCTGGTGGTTACTCCAGTTATTTATGTACCAGCATTTCACATCTATAGTGGCTTACCTAGCAATGTTGATCGCTTATCTGGACAAATGTATTCCAAAAATTTCATTACTCTACATTAATTATTTCACTGGTGTTGCAATTTCTTTTTTTCCAGTGTATATTTGATCTAGCAGTAACAAATAAACCAAATACACAAACGCCAGCTAAAACAGGTAGAAGGATTTATATGTTGTACAAACTAGATAGAGAGGCAGTAATTTTATGTCTGAATGAAGAACTTGAAACACTTAACTATAAATGAGAGCATGTAGAGGAACTGCCATTTAAGTTTAAAATAATAGTTGATCATGTAATTGACAGATGTATACCTAATAGAACAGTTCATTGTGGGAGGGACCCTCCAAGATATGTAGACACTGTAAAGAAAGTTCCAAGGTAACAGAGACTGCTTCACAATAGACGTCAAACAAAGCGTAAACCTAGAGACAAGAGAGATGCTGAGTGAAATGTGTTTGAATGACATGTGGGCAATGTGTGGAGCCATCACTGGCTGCTACAGCAGAAAATTATTGAAAGATATCTCACTAATCCCACAGAAACTCTGGTCACATGTAAAGGCTGTCGGTGACTCCAAAGTTAGTGTCCAAACACTCATTTCATGACACAGGAGATGAAATCGAGGGTAGCAAAACATATATAAATATGCTACACTCCATTTTCAAATGTTCCTTTAGAAAAGAAAATCCAGGAGTATTGGTCTAATTTTCCACCACAGCAAAGATGAGTGAACAGGTATTAGTGTCAGCGGTGTTGAGGAACAGCTGAAGTCACTTAAGCTGAATAAAGCTCCAGGGCTCTATAGCATCTGTATGAGTTTCTATGCTGAATTTGAGAGTTAGCCAAAACCACACAAAACCACATATACCTTGAACAAGAAGTTGTGTCTGTAGTTGAATGAAAGTACAGGAATGTACCAGTACAAAACTACCATCCAACATCCTTGACAGCTGTCTGTTGTACAATTTTAGAATACATTATGAGCTCACATGTAATGTGGTATTTCAAAAATAATATCCTCCCCCATGCCAACCAGCATGGATTCCAAAAGATGTCATCTGTGTGATACCCAAATCATAGTTTTTTTCAGATGACATCCTGGAAGCCATGGATCAAAACAATCAGGTAGATACTGAATATCTTTTCTTCATAAACCATTTGACTCATTACCACCCTTGTGCTTAGTACTGAAAGTATGATCATATGTGGTATCTAATGAAATTTGTGATTGATAGGAATAATGCAGGATATTATCTTGGATGAAAAGTCATTGACAAGCTGTAGAAGTAGCTTAATGTGTGCCATAGGGAAGTGTGTTGAGACCCTTGCTGTTCACGGTTTATATTAAAAACCTTGCAGCTACATTAGTAGTAACCTCAGACTTTCCACAAATGATGCATTTATTTGCATTAAGTACTGTCTAAAAAAGCTGTACAAATATTCAGTCACATATTGATAAGATTTAAAAGTGGTGTAAGAATTAGCAGCTTCCTTTCAATGTTCAGAAATTTGAAATGGTGCACTTCATAAAATGAAAAAAAAACATAGTATCCTAGGACTGCTTTATCAATGAATCACAACTTTAGTCGATCAACTCATACAAATTCCTGGGTATAGAATTTGTAGCAATATGAAATAGAATCATGTAGCCTCAGTCTTAGGTAAAGCAGGTAGCAGACTTCAATTCATTGGAAGAATCTACTAGAAAAATGCAATATGGCTATGAAGGAAACTGCTTGTATAGCACTTGTGCCAGCCATCCTAGTATATTGCTCAAGTATGTGAATCCCACACAAAATAGGACTATTAAGGGATATTGTAGAAACACAAAGAAGGACAGCATGAATAGTCAAAGATTTGTTTGACCCTCAGGAGAACACCATGGAGATGCTAGAAAACCTGAACTAGCAGGTACTCACAGGTAGACAACTATCTAGTTATTACAAAAATTTTAAGGACTGGCTTTAAGTGAGAAATATAGAAACATAGAACCCGCTACACATAGCATAGATTAGACTAGTTACAGGGCACAGAAGTGATTAGGCAATCATTCTTGCCCTGCTCTCTACATGAATGGAAAGCGAAGAAGCATTAATAACTGGTACAGCAGGAAGTACATTCTACCATGCACTTTGCAGTGGTTTGCAGGTTGTAGATGTGTATGTAGTTGTAACAAGAATCTTGGACCTAATGTGTGTAACAGCTGTTAGTAGAAACTCCTTAAATATCAAACTAGGTATATTAAGAATACAATCAGGGTGGCTACTCAAACTTGAAAAAAAAAATCTCCCTGAGATTTCCAGGCATGGGGAGCATGATGGTGTCCTAATAGGTCCCTGATAATTTCACGGGTGGCAAGGGGGAGGGGGGGGGGGGGGGGGGGGAGCAGAGTTTCACGATGAAGACTTTTCCTTCTTCATGACTCAGATATACTAGTCATAAGCAATAGTTCTCCACAATCAATAATTTATATGGGATAATATTCATATGATTAACATACTTTGAAATTCCCTAAGATTTCCTCAATTTTTCCAAGTAATAAGTAATTCCCTGAGATTTACAGGTTTTCCAGAAGAATTGCCACCCTGTTCAGTGATCTTCTTCCTATGACAGCAACTATTTTCCTGGGAGTCTCTGTCACCTATGTCATCCTCACTCATGAGGAAACCCTTCCCTTTGTGCAAGTCCTGCTGAATTCTCACTGGATGAAGCAACTTGTGTTGGTCCAAGCATCATACCAGCAACACCCTATATCTATTATTATGGTGAACAGGAACAGTCATGAGACCAGTATCCACATTTGCCTTCACCCAGATATCCTTCACATGAATTGTTCACTGTTCATCTTTGAAAGAAGATTGACTGGCAAGATAAAACACATCAGAAAGTGCATCTATATCAGCAATGATAGGTACAGGCACCAATGGGCCACTATTGTTGCTGCATAGATCTAACAAACACATCTCTATGCATATCTTACTGACAGACAGGATTAACTGAACATCTTAAAGAATCAGAAGGGCTGTCATCATTTAATAAAGTAAGCAAGCTAGATGATTAGACAAAACTAATGCCACAGGTGCTGTGGACAGAAAAAGAGTTGAGTTCTGTCTTCAAATGTTCCTTTGTGAATGAAGTACTGCACCACTGCCGGAATGAGAATCAAATCAGTTCTCAGGAATTATAAAATATTACAGGTCATAGTCACCTACAAAAATACAGCAGAAAAAAGAAGGAAAAGGCAGACACTCAAATAATGATGCAATACATCCTGCAAAACCCTGCTCAAATTAGTACAAAGATAAGTAGTGTATATGTTTCATCCCTTTTCATATTTTTGGGGTGGAGATGGTGAAGATAGACTTTTGGTACTAACCAATCACTCTCAATCTGTTTTCATGCTTGGCATGTGTATAGAATAGTGAGAAACACTAACAAATGATAAAATAAAAATTTCCTCTGGTACATTTCATAATTATTTGAAGATTATGAATACAGATGAATTGCTGCTTCCTAAAATTATTACATTATGGTGACTGGCATGAAAGAATTCTTACTTCTTTCTGCGTACTGGTATTACTGATATTAAACTGTAGCAGAAAATCAGTTTTATTAAACCATGCATTCATTAATATGATTCCAATGGCTTTTTCACTCTTGTTTCCACCAAATCACTAAAGTTAAGCAATGCCAGGCATGGCCAGTACTTGAATGAGTAACCACACAGATATGTCACAACACTTTTGCCAATTTTCCCTTTGCCTCTCCAGCAAAATGGATGAGGGGTGGTGGCGTTAAGTTCCTGACCACCAGACTTTACGCCAATGTCCTGTATTAAATTCCAAATCTCTCCACAGTGTCTCATGGAGGGAGTGCACATGACACTGATGATGCTGATATGTTCATTGCATGGTAACATTAAGGTTGGTGGCTCTCTTTGTGCTGTTTGAGAGAAGTAGGCCATGTGCTGGCACTGGTTGCACCCACTCCCTTCTCTCATCACTGTACAGCGCAAACATGATACCATATGACAAACACACACACACACACACACACACACACACACACACACACACACACACACACACACACATTACAGTCAACTGAATGTATCAGATACACTTATGCACACCAAGCTACCACTTTGTAAAGGAAGTGTGCGCGAAGGATAGTAAAAGCCTCTCCCAGTAGGTGCCTGAACCTACCCCTTGGGGTCTCCCACCAATTATGTCATATGAGTTGACTTCTTTGATTAATATTATGGTTGCACAGAAAGTAAAAATACAAACCTGATACAATCAAAAGGAAACTTACTTGTCACAATCATTGGCACTACTTTTTCCACTGTTGTTTGCATGATGCACCACTATTATCCACAGCTATTATGCACTACTGTTGTGCTCAAAAAGTACATTAAAACCATGATTTTACAGCTAATATTAGTACTATTTTGTGATGAGACAATGAGATGGCTTTCCGTGTTATACAGTGAAAGGGGAGTTTGGGAAGGTCACAACACACCTTTTCTTTTTTTAAAAAAAGAAGAAAAGAAAGAAAAAGAAAAAGAAGAAAGAAAGAAAGAAATGGAGGGATGGAGATAGATAGATAGAAGAAGAACAAGTATAAGCAGAATGGTACACAAACTCAGTGTCAAAGAAAAATTCAAATCAAGATCATGTTTGTTGTTAAGTGTTACAGAAACAGTACCGAACTGATAAAACCGACAACCTGAAATGCTGCATACCTACATCTACACACGAACTGATGTAGCACCCAGAAACAGTCCTCTCCCTCAGGTGGAAAGCTTTGACATGTAGTCAAGTTTCACTTATTTACAAACTTCAAGAAATAAGTGAAGAATAAAATAGATAACAATTAATAATGAGAGGTGGTAAAAAGGGTAACTGAGCAAGCACATGGAATATTGAAAAGCAAAACTCATACCCTGGACCACAAAATGTATGGACATTGATGGTTATAGAGAAAATAAATGTAGCTTCAGAAAAATTTCCTTTGAAATTAATGTTTAGTCCCCAGACAACACTCATACTACCCAACAAAAAATTTTTCAGAATTTTTTTTTTCCCTTACCTGGTCCAGTGTCACTTATAATTGATATATTTGTTAACCAAGCATACAAACTGACAAACTGGGAGCTCCAAAAAAATATTATCAGACAGTTTTTGTGAACTATAACAGTATGATATTCCCTACACATTAGCCAAGTTCTTGTTGCCTAGCTCAAAATTTGTGTTGTTCGCTTTTAATTAACACACAATAAGAGAACTTGATCACAATGAATGCATCTAATCAAGAAAGGTACTTGCCAGTATAATTCGAATATTACCTTGTAATTATATCATCTGTTGTCCTGCATCTAAAAAAGGCTTGCAGTTTATTTTTGTGTGAGATTTATCTGCCTACTTGCCCCAAGTCATCTGGTTGTTTCTATAAACTGTGAGAATTCTACAGTACTTTATATTTTTAAAAGGATGAAGTTATTTGGAAACTTTATATTCTGTGGTTCAACCTATCTGTTTTCCTTTGTTAGCATTAATTTAAGCAACAATAACAAAACAATATTTTCCATGTTTCATGCAGAGAATGAAATGGGAATATTGGCTACACTGATGGTTGTATGTGATTCTCCCCAGTGGTACCACTGATTCAGTCAAATGTCCCATTAGTTAATATCTAGCACTGTGAACACAGAGGCATGCTAATCTAACAGTGTTAATAACTGTGGCTTGAAATGCTTGCTTTCTTAGTTAATACACCTTTTGAAGACTATAGAAATAGATGTAGTAGAGATTGTAGTGAAAAGTCTTGCTTGCTACTGAATGTTTCCATCATTATCTAATATTTCTGTTGTTCCAATTTTTGCTATATTATTGTACCCTTTGAAGGAGAACAATCACATATTATTCCTTAAAAATGAAAGTATTGTGACGTACTTATTATTGTAAAATGAATATTATTTTCGAAATCACAACAAAATATAGACATAAACATTTTTAATTTTCCATCTGTCTTCAGATGCACTTTTACATGAACACATGTTGACCACTACAAGCTCAAGCTTGTATGGTTCACTGTACTTTTAATCGTGGAGCAAAAAGAGACAGCCAGAGTTGCAACTAAAATGAATGTCTATTTAGTTGGTGAATGGCTTCAGAACATGCCCATTCTCAAACCAACCAATGTATGTCAGTTAAAATGTTCATCCAAAATAGCAGTAAATAAAGTGGGTACATACACTCCTGGAAATGCAAAAAAGAACACATTGACACCGGTGTGTCAGACCCACCATACTTGCTCCGGACACTGCGAGAGGGCTGTACAAGCAATGATCACATGCACGGCACAGCGGACACACCAGGAACCGCGGTGTTGGCCGTCGAATGGCGCTAGCTGCGCAGCATTTGTGCACCGCCGCCGTCAGTGTCAGCCAGTTTGCCGTGGCATACAGAGCTCCATCGCAGTCTTTAACACTGGTAGCATGCCGCGACAGCTTGGACGTGAACCGTATGTGCAGTTGACGGACTTTGAGCGAGGGTGTATAGTGGGCATGCGGGAGGCCGGGTGGACGTACCGCCGAATTGCTCAACACGTGGGGCATGAGGTCTCCACAGTACATCGATGTTGTCGCCAGTGGTCGGCGGAAGGTGCACGTGCCCGTCGACCTGGGACCGGACCGCAGCGACGCACGGATGCACGCCAAGACCGTAGAATCCTACGCAGTGCCGTAGGGGACCCGCACCACCACTTCCCAGCAAATTAGGGACACTGTTGCTCCTGGGGTATCGGCGAGGACCATTCGCAACCGTCTCCGTGAAGCTGGGCTACGGTCCCGCACACCGTTAGGCCGTCTTCCGCTCACGGCCCAACATCGTGCAGCCCGCCTCCAGTGGTGTCGCGACAGGCGTGAATGGAGGGACGAATGGAGACGTGTCGTCTTCAGCGATGAGAGTCGCTTCTGCCTTGGTGCCAATGATGGTCGTATGCATGTTTGGCGCCGTGCAGGTGAGCGCCACAATCAGGACTGCATACGACCGAGGCACACAGGGCCAACACCCGGCATCATGGTGTGGGGAGCGATCTCCTACACTGGCCGTACACCACTGGTGATCGTCGAGGGGACACTGAATAGTGCACGGTACATCCAAACCGTCATCAAACCCATCGTTCTACCATTCCTAGACCGGCAAGGGAACTTGCTGTTCCAACAGGACAATGCACGTCCGCATGTATCCCGTGCCACCCAACGTGCTCTAGAAGGTGTAAGTCAACTACCCTGGCCAGCAAGATCTCCGGATCTGTCCCCCATTGAGCATGTTTGGGACTGGATGAAGCGTCGTCTCACGCGGTCTGCACGTCCAGCACGAACGCTGGTCCAACTGAGGCGCCAGGTGGAAATGGCATGGCAAGCCGTTCCACAGAACTACATCCAGCATCTCTACAATCATCTCCATGGGAGAATAGCAGCCTGCATTGCTGCGAAAGGTGGATATACACTGTACTAGTGCCGACATTGTGCATGCTCTGTTGCCTGTGTCTATGTGCCTGTGGTTCTGTCAGTGTGATCATGTGATGTATCTGACCCCAGGAATGTGTTTATAAAATTTCCCCTTCCTGGGACAATGAATTCACGGTGTTCTTATTTCAATTTCCAGGAGTGTATGTGTATGGTCCCAACTAATGTTCATTAACGAACAGGCATACCCCAAAACTGTTCGCCAACTAAATAAACATCCATTTTATTTGCAACTCTGGCTCTCTATTTTTGCCTCACAATCTAAAATCAGTTGCTGTCTCACAAGACTCAGCACACTGTAGTTATGCAGTTACTTTTAATTATTGCCCAAATATAAGAATGCATCTGTCTTTTAAATACCATGCTGAACAGTTTGAGGAGCCACAGTACATATAAATTCATTTTGTGGAAACATATGACGTATAAGACTCAAACTCTAAATGACATTTTTAAGATGATTTTCTGTATCATGTCAGAAAATGCAAAACTTCAAAACAATTTCACACACACACCATACATTATACTCATCTGCACAAATATTATGAAAAGGATAGAAGTAGACAATGCACACACATTCACACAAACACAACTCACACACACGCGGCCACTGTCTCTGGCCGCCGAGGTCAGACTGCAAGCAATTGTGCATGATGGGAAAAGCAATCTGAATGGTGGGGATAAGGAGGAGGTTGGGCTATGGAGGGGTAAGGCTAATGGGCATGTGGGAGCATACAGGGGTGTGGTGGGGAGAGGGTAGGGCAGCTTGGTGCAGTGCAGGCAGGGAAGAGAGAGAGGAGAGGGTTGGGTGGGGGAGTGGAAAAGGAGAGAAGTAAAAAGACTTTGGGTGTGCTGGTTGAGCAGGAGGCTGTGTAGTGCTGGGGTGTGAACATGAAAGGGGATATGTGCATGAAGAACAGTGACTAACAAAGGTTGAGACCAGGGGGGTTATGGGAACATAGATTATATTGCAGCAAGAGCTCCCACCTGCGTAATTCTGAATGACCAGGCTGTGGAACAGTCACTGAAATGAAGAATGTTGTATTGGTCAGTGTGCTCAGCAACTGGGTGGCCCAGCTGTTTATTGGCCACAGTTTGTTACTGGCCACTTACACAGACAGATGGCTTGTTGGTTGTCATGTCCACGTAGAATGCAGCACAGTGCTAGCAGCTTAGCTTGTAGACCATATGACTGCTTTCACAGGTAGGCCTGCCTTGGATGGATAATATGATGCTTGTGATTGGACTGGAGTAGCTGTTGATGGGAGTATGTATGGAACAGGTCTTGCACCTGGGTCTGTTACAGGGATATGAGACATGAGGCAAGGTGGTGGGAGCAGAGTTGGAATATGGATGCACGAGGATATTGTGAATGTTCAGTGGGTGATGAAATACCTTTGTGGGAGAGGTGCGAAGGATAGTGGCTAGGATATTCCTCATTTCAGGGCATGGTGAGAGGTATCAAAAACCTTGGCAGAGAATGTGATTCAGTTGTTCCAGTCCTGTATAATACTAAGTCATGAGGGGAATGCTCTTTTGGGCTGGACAGTGAGACTCTGGGAGGTGGTTAGTGACTGGAGAGATAAGGCACAGGAGACATGTTTCTGTACAAGGTTAGGAGCATAATTTAAGTCTGTGAAGACCTCAGTGAGACCCTTGTTATATTTCGAGAGGGACTGACCATCACTGTAGATGTGATAGTCACATGTGGGATGGCTGTATGTAAGGGACTTCTTGGTATGGAATGGATGACAGTTGTCAAAAGTGGAAGTATTACTTGTGGTTGGTCGATTTGATATGAACAGAGGTGCTGATGTAGCCATCTTTGATGTGGAGGTCAACATTGAGGAAGGTGGCTTGTTGGGTCAAGGAGGACCAGGAGAAGAGAATTGGAGAGAAGGTGTTGAGGTTTCAGAGGAATGTGCATAGGGTATCCTCACCCTCGATCCAGATCACGAAGATGACATCCATGAATCTGAACCAGGTGACGTGTTTGGGATTCTGGATGGTTAGGAAGGATTCCTCTAGATGGCCCATGAATAGATTGGTATAGGATGGTGCCATGTAGGTACTCATTGACATACCATGGATTTGTTTGTAGGTGTTGTCTTCAAAGATGAATTACATATGGGTGAGGATGTAGTTGGCCATGTTGACCAGGAAGGAGGTTGTAGGTTTGGAAGCCATCAGGCACTGGGAAGGGTAGAATTCAATAGCAGCAAAGCCTTGGGCATTAGTAATGTTAGTGTAGAGGGAGGTGGCATTAATAGTGACATGCAGGGCATCATGTGGTAAAGCAACAGAAACTATGTAGACTCCGTGGAGGAATGGTTGGCATCTTTTGGGAAGGTTTCAGATAGCAGGCTAAAGATGTTGGTCTGTGCGACCAGAGATTCTGGGATGGGTCTAAGGATTTGAGGAGAAACCAGAGATCCTGTTGGATTTCTGGAATGAGGTCACTGTGGCAGGGTTTGTGGGTGGATGCATCTGACAACTGGCAGAGTCCTTCTGCCAGGTAGTCCTTGGGTTCAAAACCACAGTGATGGGGCCTTTGGCAACAGGTATAATTACAATGTCGGAGTCAGTTTTTAGGTTTTCTGTGCACAAAGCTTAGCTTGCATGTTGAAGGATTTGGGGAATAATCGTGAGGCAAGGTTCAAGGTTAAGAAATTCTGAAAAGTTAAGAGGGCATGGTTTTGGGGCAGTGGTGGTGGATCACAATTGGTTGGAATACAGGAATTTTGGATGCACAGTAGGAGAATTTTATGAATGGAGTTCATCATTGGTTTTGAGTTGAATCTTATTGGTAGGGTTGGTGGTGAAAAGGAGTTTCCACTGTAGTGAGGGACTTAGACTTTTGGAGGGAAGGTTCATGACTGTGTTCCAAGTCTGTTTAGGTTCTGGATTCTGTACGGTGGTGGGAAGGAGTTTTCAAGGGTATGTTAAACATTGCAGTGTTTGTCAGCTATGAGCGCATGTGGGAGTGGTTTGGAGCCTGTTGTAGAGGCACTGAATAGTGGTAGTCCAAGGGAGGAGTAGGAGGTGAACAGGTTCCACAGTTTTCAAGGTGGCAATGCACATACTGTTCTAGTTTCTGTAGGGCAAGAATCTGAATGTGAGAGATGGGATACAGGAATTTGGGATGCACAGTAGGAGAATTTTATGGATGGAGAGGGGATACTGCGAGGAGGTTTGGGCTTGATTTACTTGGTTTTGCAGGGCTAGGTTGGTGAAGGTTAAGGGCTGGCAAAATCTAAACTGATGGAGGTCATAGTGTTGTAGGCAGAGATGGGTAATTCAATGGTAAGATCATTTATGGGGGGATTCCATGAGCCAGGCAACACTGCATAAACAGTGTGTGAGACTGTAATTTTCTGTATTAGCTCAGATGGAAAGAGTAAGAATCCAAGAAGAACAAAGGTGGAGGATAAAAACACATAAAAATTTGCAAATAACCTAGAAATACATGTGAAAAAATTTGCAAAAATATGGGGAAGAAAGTAACAAAAATGACAGAATGGATGAAGTATGGGGAAACAATATGAGACCTGTGGAATTTCCTACCCACTGTCCTTCCCACCCTTGCCACAGTGATATTCCAGCACTCACTGAACCTACACAATATCCTTATCCATCCCTACTCCAGCCCTTCTCCCAAACCCTTGCCTCATGGCTCATATCCTTGTAACAGACCTAGATGCAAGACCTGTTCCATACATCCTCCCACACCCACCTTCCCCATCAAAGGCAGGGGCACGTGTGAAGGCAGTCATGTGATCTACAAGCTAAGCTGCAGCCACCATTTTGTGTCCTATGTGGGCATGACAGTCAACACAGCTGTCTGCCCACGTGGATGGCCACCAACAAATTGTGAATGAGAAATGGCTGGACTACACAGTTAATGAGCATGCTGCCAAATGCAACATTCTTCATGTCAATGTCTGCCTCACAGCCATGCCATCTGGATCCTTCCTACCAACACCAACTTTTCTGAATTACATGGGTGGGAACTCTCACTGCAATGTATCCTATGTACACATAATCCCACCTGTCCTCAACCTTCGTTAATCATTGCTCTTCACCCAGGTATCCCCCTCCCTCTTGCCACTCCAGTAAAATATCACCTTCTGCTTCACCAACACTCACACAATCTTTTTACTTCTCTCCTTTTCCACTTCCCCCCTGGATGGCACCAAGCTGCCCTACCCCCTCCCCACCATGCCCCTGTATGCTTCCACAAGCAGCACTTCACCATCCCCACTCCTACCATGCTATATGTGCACCTCCCCACCCCAGTCTCCTCCTTACCCCCACCATCCAGACTTCTTCTCCTGCCACACGCAGCTGCTCGCAGTCTGTCCTTGGCACCCAGAGACAGTGGTCACGCATGTGTGAGTTGTATTTGCGTAAATGTAAGTGTGTTCTCTACTTCATAAGAAGGCTTTTGGCCATAAGCTGACTTGTTTAGCAGTCTTTTTGTTGTGCCTGTGTGCGACTCAACATCTCCACTACATCCTTTTCATAATATTGTCATTATTCCATCCTGGATTTTCAATTATTCATTTATACCTGCATACAAAATCAACAAATCACAATGTCAGAACTATATTGATATTAATTTATAATCAAATAAAATGTAAATAAAAATGCAATAGCTCATTAAATGATGAGATCTCTGTTTGATACTGAGGTAAGTGAAACACTTTTAGTCTCACATACAGCAGCAACAGATTATCATGGCAAGTACATTGCAACACAAAGAGTCCATTAGCCATTTTGGTGCAGTGAGATGACTTAACTCATAGTATTTGCATTATTATATATGAACTTGTACAGAAACCAAATTGCTGTTGATAAAAATTTACAGTACATGATAGGGAAGCAATAGTTGAGAATGGTGTGAGACATGATTTTACCCCATTTCCAATGTAAAATGTTATTCATGCTCTGATCTAGTTGTGATGAAAAACAAGGAGAATTTTGGAAAGTGAATTAATGTTCAAGAAGAAAAAATAAAATTTTGAAGTTTTTGGGTGACACTTTAATTCTGTCAGAGACGTCAATTAAAGTAAAATGTAAGTAGTGAAATGTATCCACATTAAATCGGTAATGCTGACAGCATTAGACTACAAAATGACACATTAAAATTGGTAGCAAAGTTTTGTTATTTGGACAGCAAAATAACTTACAATGGCCAAAGTAGAGAGGATATAAAATCCAGACTGACAACATTTTGTGTCACCAGTTGTTGCCGATCAGTTTATGCTTCAGTTCTGTATGTGGCTCCACTAAAAGTATGTGGTGTCTTTGGGCTAATTAAATGACATATTAACATCTACCATGAAAGTGAGAAGTACATTCTGTTACCAGATATTCCAACCATTAACCAAGCAACACAAGCCGCCACTTGGGGCACCAGCAGCACCACAACTGTAAGATTTCTAATACAGGACTTATCACAATTAGAATGGCCACTTGAGGCACCAAGCAGAGATGGGTGCCAAGGGGCACCCAAGTACAAGATCTGTATACATGGTATATCACAATTAGTAGTGAAAATAGGCACTGGGGGGAAATGTATGAGGAAAAAGGAGGAAGTGACGGTGCCAAATGATAATTCGCTTGTGCAGAGATATGTTCTCAAACCAGCCCTGATTTCAGCTGTATGCAAAAATGAGAAATTAAATGAGCGCATTATATACAGCAAGTCTACACATACTGACATGAACCAATATGGACTATGTTGCCACTGGCAAGAGAAGCAAACCCATATTCTGACTACACTTGCATATACAATGTTATACACTAGACTAGCAATGTTATGTATGACTAAAATGACTAATGAAATACTAGCTTAATGAACAATTTTGTGGTTGTAATGAGGAACAGGAACATTTGGTACAGAAATGTATTCAGCTAGAGGTGTTTAATTTTTATGGTACCACACATCCCAAGATTTTAAAAATTGAAATAAATGGGTACTTTTCGTAAAAGGTGAAAGCTTGCATATAAAAAGAATAAAGATAATTGTTATAACCTTTAATCACCAATAATTGCATGGATATTCAAACACACTCACTTATGAACAATAACTGGTTACATGATAACAACTCAGTATCTCTCATTCGACTGCCGTGCCGTGACATGCGGCCGGCGCCGTTCGTAGCTAGGTGGCACTCCTGCGCTCAGCCGAGTTGCGGAGCGCCTCTATTGCCGTTTGCACATACTGTCGTGGCGGCACTGTTATATGTCGTGGCACTGTCACAACACTTTTCCCCCCCTTAAAAAAAACCACTCACTTCCTTGGAGACATGGACAGTGCGGAGACATCCATGGCCTCTTGTGAGGCCCCGAGAAAATCCCGCGGAGAGATACGAGAGTATGGTCGAAAATGTCCAGGATGGAAGCTCGTGCGTGGAACATGCCTCCTGGACGAGATGATGGGTGAAAACTCCGGAGCAGCAGCCACAGGTGTCTTGGAACTGGGGGTGTGCTCCAGCAAGATAGGTCCCGGAGAAGAAGGCGTCATGACTGGGGCTGGTTCCGGCATACTCGGAAGCGGTAGAGACGTCGGCTGCATCAACACGTGCGGTAGAGCGGCAGCAGCAACAGGACTGGCTTCTCGGGCTGGTGGAGGCGAAGGAAGGGGCAGTGGCACCGGCGTGGCCACCACTCGTGGGCGCATCTGGTCATAATGGCGAACAACCATGCCATCGTCCATATGTATTTCACAAAGCCGGCAGCAGCGAAGAGCCTTGACCACCCCTGGAATCCATTTAGGGCCAGATCCATACCCTCGTGCCCACAGCCCACCGAGTATTTTCCCGCACTAGGGGACACAGCACAAGGCCTGACAGGGTGAAGGTGGTGCAGTAGAGTGCGCAGTTGGCGGCCATGCAAGAGTTCAGCAGAGCTGCGATCACGCAGAGGTGTGAAGCGATAAGAACTCAGAAATTGCAGCAGAGCATCATCTGTGGAAAAATCACTAAGGAATTTTTTCATCTGGGTTTTGAAAGTGCGAACAAGGCGCTCGACCTCCCATTTGATTGCGGATGGAAAGGCGGTGCTGCAACGTGATGAATCCCTTGTCCAGTACAAAAATCACGGAAGGCCTGCAAAGACAACTGAGGGCCATTGTCCGTGACGATCCTGGATGGAAGACCTTCTAGAGCAAAGATTTTGGACAAAGCCAGCATCGTTGCCACAGTGGTGGGCGACGGACATCGAACAACAAACGGAAACTTCGAGAAGGCATCAATCAACAGTAGCCAATAAGTACCGAGGAAGGGGCCGGCAAAGTCAGCGTGCACCCATTCCCATGGCTGCACCGGATCAGGCCATGGAGAAAGCAATGTACGAGGTGCAGCCAGTTGTTGAGCACACTGACCACAGGCAGCAACCATGTGGGCGATGTCCAAATCAATACCGGGCCAATAAAAGTGCCTGCGGGCCAGGGACTTTGTCCAAGAAATAACCCAATAACCCAATGGCCCTCATGCAACAGTTTGAGAACATCTTTGCGAGGAGAGGCTGGCACCACGACCCGTGGAGATGCACCATCCGTGGCCAGAAGAACAACACCATCACGAACAGACAGACGAAGGCGCAAGGCATGGTTGTTGCGAAGGGGATCCGATGCCCGGCCCTTGGTCCTGTCCGGCCAACCCCGTTGAACAAAATCGATCACCTGACGCAGGACCGGGTCCCGTGCAGTAGCCGACGCGACCTGCAAACCTGTAAGTGGAAAACCCTCGATTGCACGACGTTCTTCCTCATCAATGTGGAAACAGAGTAGTTCATCACGATCGAAAACCGGGTCGGGGCCCATCGGCAATCGCGACAATGCGTCAGTGTTGGCGTGCTGGGCCTTGGGGCAATAGTGAATCTCATAGTGAAAACGAGACAAGTATAAGGGACAACGGTGCAGGCGGTGAGCTGCCTTATCTGGAAACGACGCCGATGGGCTGAACAGAGAGACCAGCGGCTTGTGGTTGGTGGTGAGGTGAAACTTAGAACCATACAAAAAAAAACGCTGAACTTTTTTAGAGCATAAATGATAGCGAGTGCCTCCTTTTCGATTTGAGAGTAACGCCATTGCACATCATTGAGGGTGAGGCGATGGGCCGTTCCAACCCATCCTCATACCGATGGGTGAGAACAGCCCCTAGGCCATACTGTGACGCGTCAGTCGCCAGAACCAAGTGCTGACCCGGACGGAATGTGGCAAGACAAGACGCCGACTGCAAATGAGCCTTCAGGCGGACAAAAGCCTGCTCACACTCGTCGGACCAACAGAAAGGGACGTTTTGCGTAACAGCTGATGCAGAGAATGAGCTACCGCCACCGCGGATGGAATGAATTTGTGATAATAAGCAATCTTGCCTAGAAATGCCTGAAGGTCTTTGACCGTAGACGGCCGGGGTAGAGCATTAATGGCCGCAACGTGCTGATGTAGAGGACGTATACCCTCACGGGACAAGTGGAAACCAAGATACAGAATGGAGGGTTGGAAGAACTGGGACTTGTCCAGATTGCACTTCAACCCAGCCGAATGCAAAACCCGAAACAGTGAATGCAAATTGCGAAGGTGCTCCTCAGTGGAGGCCCCTGTGACAACAATGTCATCCAGATAGTTTATGCAGCCGGGAACGGAAGCCGTGAGCTATTCCAAAAACCGCTGAAAAACGGCCGGCTCGCTAGCGACGCCAAATGGTAACCGCTGGTACTGATGCAACCCACAAGGAGTGTCGATGACGAGAAATTCCTTGGAAGAAGCATCCAACGGCAACTGATGGTACGCCTCCGATAAGTCAAGTTTGGAAAAGAACTGGCCCCCAGCGAGCTTGGTAAATAACTCCTCAGGATGGGGAAGAGGATAAGTGTCAATGAGGCTCTGAGCATGACGGTGGCTTTAAAATCACCACACAATCACAGACTCCCGTTTGGTTTAGAAACCACCACGATTGGCGATGCCCATTCGCTGGAGGTAACAGGAAGGAGAATCCTTGAAGCTGTTAACCTGTCTATCTCAGCCTTGACAGGTGCACGCAACGCCACCGGAATGGGGCGTGCCCGGAAAAACTTAAGGGCGAGCTGTAGGTTTAAGAGTAATGTGGGCTTCAAAATCCTTGGCATGACCCTTACCAGCAGAGAACACGGACGAAAATTCAGAACACAATCCATCCAGCTGTTGATACGGGATATCCTCAGATGTGAGGTGCACATCATCATCAATGGAGAACCCGTACAACTGGAAAGCATCATAACCGAACAGGTTTTCAGTGCCCGCATGATCCACCACATAAAACATGAGGGACCTAACAACAGACTTGTAGGCAGTGGAAGCATTAAACTGGCCAATGATAGGAATTTGCTGTTTATTATGAGTTCTCAGATTTCGCGTAACTGGAGACAAGGGAGGGGAGCCCAACTCCAAATACGTGCGAGAATTAATGAGAGTTATTGCAGAGCCAGTGTCCACTTGCATGCGAATGTCTTTATCCAGAACACGAACAGTAACAAACAACTTATTTGTTTGAGGAAGCACACAGTTAACAACCATGTCCAATGCCTCGTCCTTGTCGACAGGAACTTTAGGGGACTGACACACAGAAGCAATGTGGCCTTTTTTCCTACATGAACTACACGTGGCCCAACGTTTTGGACACGCGGCCCTGTCATGCTGTATGAAACAACGTGGACAAGAAGGAAGTGTGGAACGAACCTGCTTCTGTGGTTGCTGTTTTCGCTGCGAGCGTTGCAGCCCAATGCGACGTCGTTTATGCGAGTGAACCGCCGCCACATCTTCGTTCTCCTGTGAAGCAGGCAAAGTGTCCATGTTGAAGGTTGACTGTACAGCGCCTACATCACACCACGCGTCTATTTGCTCATCAGCAGCATGAGACACTTCAAAGGATTGAGCGATGCTTAGAACTTCCGACAACGACGGGTTTGGCAGTTGTAGGGCACGTTGCCGAACTTCTTTATCAGGAGCAAGCCATAGAATAGCATCCATAACCATTGAATCAGCATAAGACGCATGATGAGTGTCTGTGACAAACTGACATTTCCTACTCAGACCGTGTAGTTCTGCCGCTCAAGCCCAGTAAGATTGATGGGGTTGTTTACGACACCGGTAGAACGCCACACGGGCGGCAACGACGTGGGTGTTTTTGCGGTAATAGTTAGACAATAAGTCACACATTTCTTGGAAGGACAGGGAGGCAGGTTTCCACAGAGGGGCTAACTGAGATAGCAGCTGATAGATCCGTGGGGAAAACCAAGATAGAAATAACGACTTACACATAGGAGCGTTGACAACGCCGAAAGCCAAGAAGTGTTGAAGCAAAAGCTTCTCATAACCCCCCAGTCTTCAGCAGCCTCATCGTAAGGAGGGAATGGAGGCGGAGAAGAGGAAGACAGACGATGAGTAAGCGACATCGACAACGCCTGAAGCCGTCAGCTGTGTTTGTTGTTCAATGAGTGCTTGCATAAGCTGTTCCATGTCTGCCCTGTCACGAACACACAAATCCACAACGCAGTGAAAATATCCCATCCTCATCGCCAAAAAGTGTTATAACCTTTAATCACCAATAATTGCGTGGATATTCAAATACACTCACTTATGAACAATAACTGGTTACATGATAACAACTCAGTATCTCTCATTCGACTGCCGTGCCGTGACATGCGGCTGGCACCGTTCGTAGCTAGGTGGTGCTCCCGCGCTCGGCCGAGTTGCGGAGCGCCTCTATCGCCGTTTGCGCGTACTGTCGTGGCGGCACTGTTAAATGTCGTGGCACTGTCACAACAATTATATTTAGCTGCATTGATAATTGGATGAAATGGAAAGATGAGGAAACAGTAGCTAGAACAGAGGATATACAGAAATGTTGAAAAATACAAATGTCTCAAGGGATCAGGGGTTATGGGAAATTCTTCATTTGAATTAAATACAGGAAAACATGAGGCTTTCAAAATAAATAGGAATCAAAATAAAAACAGAATTAAGTGACAGTGAAAATTGGTGTAGAAAAGAGTCACTGGTAATGAGAAAGGAACAAAAAAGCTTTACTGATAACTGGTCACAGAAAGAAACAAAAGTAGATCCCCCAACATTAGTGGTGGATATAGTAATGTGAAAGACAAAATGAAAATGTGACACATAAATAAAAAACTGAATATGGTAAAGCATCAAATTAAGCAGAAAGATTCAATGGAAGTAAATGTCTCTTCCGGGTTACTGAATTGTTGCAAATTAGTATCAATAAATTGGATAAAACTATAAAAGTTATATGAGCAGGACAAGGAATCAAGCCTGAAAAGTGTAGAACAACTTTAGAACAAGGTACACTATCTGATCAAAAGTATCTGGACATCCCTATGTAATGCAAAATTGGTCACTAGATGTCACAAGAGGCAGACTACCAATATAAGAAGAGGCAAGGAGAACTGTGTCGTCAGTACTGAATCAGTATCAGCATAATGGGTATGTCAGGAAAGCTCAGTGACTTCGAACACAGACTGGTCATTGGATGTCACCTGAGTAATTAATCCATCCACGGCATTTCAACTCTTCTAAAGCTACCCAAACTGACTGTTGGTCATGTGATTTTTGATGTGAAAACATGAAGGAACAGTCACAACTAAACCAAGACCAGGTAAAACTCATCTACTATCCGACATGGTTCATCAAGCACGACAGAGGTTGGTTGTTTAAAATCACTTTAAATCAGCAGAATGAATTGCTCGTGAGTTCCAAAGAGCTACCAGCAGTTCAGCTAGGACAGGGGTTGTATGGAAGGAGTTAAAAAGGACAGCATACAATGGTCAAGCAGCTTCTCATAAGCCACACAGTTCTGTAATCAATCTGCCATTACTCGTAGTGCCAATGCTGGAGTACAGAGGAGCTGGTGTTACAATGTAGGGATGTTTTTTGTGGTTAGGGTGTGGTCTCCTTATTGCAGTTAAGAAGACACTAAATTAAGAAGGATATGGAGACCACTTATAGCACTGCATACTATGTTCAGTAGAGGAACAATCAGGCACTGACTGTATCAGCATGGAAATGCACTGTCATAAAGTAGCATCTGTGAAGCAATGGTTTGTGGATAATAACATTCGTGAAATAAAGTCATCTGCCTAAAGCTGCAACCTGAACCCAATGGAACATTTTTGGGTTTAGAGCATTGAATTCACTCCAGGCCCCAGCATCCAACATCACTTCCATCTCGGGTTGTGGTTCTTGAGAAGAACTAGCTGCCATTCCTCCATAGACATTCCTGTATCTCAATGAAAGTGTCCCCAGTGGAGCATAAGCTGTCATAAAAGTGAAGGGTGGACACTTCCCATATTGACGTCTACTACCTAATAGGTGTCTGGATACTTATGATCAGATAGTGTGCATGTTAGAATGAATAAATCAAAGAAGGGAAGCAACAGGAAAAGAACATGAGAAACAGAAAGACTGACACAGTGGATAGTTTCAAACAAGGTAACAATAGATAAAAGGGAGATTTAATGTAGGTGAAAGACAGATTCATCAGAATACTACACATTCAGTGCTTAACACTGACAACTACTGCAAATACTGAAAGCAGTTCTTAATTTCATGTGTAGTTTAAATACACAATGGACAGTTCAGTAATTTTTTGTAAATAATAATTTCTTCTTAAGTGAATGCAAAATTCTGCCCGTGTGTTTGTGTGTGTGTGTGTGTGTGTGTGTGTGTGTGTGTGTGCGTGCGCTTGTGTATCACAGAAGCTGTTTCTAGCAAGAGGAGGGGTAGAACCTTTTTTTCTTACAGATTTCTGTTCCTGCAGAGTTACTTCTAGTGCAAGGTAAGGCAGTAGTTTCAACTAAAAAGTGAGGTCAAACTAACAGCTAACTTTTTGCATGTTTGTTTCTATATGAACTAGAACAATAAATCAGGTTTTATAAGTAAGACTGAAAGAAAAAAATTAATTAGTGTGAAATATAAAATTCTTACTGTTCAGAAAGAAACTGAGTACTTTTTCCATAACTTACTTTTCACACAAGGAAAAAATATGAGATTGTGTCTGATCTTAATTAAACAGACATAGAATTCCCAGTCCACTGAAACACACTATTTTAATTTCAATTTGGATGTAGATATCCCGAAAATGTATACTCATAACTGAAGACTGCAATGCATGGAAAGAGTAGAGGATTTCTTCATTCACTGGAAGTCAAATGGCTAATGAAGACAATGTTGCTCCAGAAATTATGTGTAGATGACAGACAAACTGAAGGTAACTGTCAGAATGACAGTAAGCATCATTAATCAACAATGAATACGTTGTCAAAAATATATTACTGCTACAAATAAAATAATCAGAAATATTTTCACAATGTGAGAGGATTGTTAATAAAACGAACTCTTGAGTAAAACAGCAGGATACAAATAAAAAAAAAAAAAGATTTGATAAGCTATTACACCATATTTATATCTGGGAAAATCAAACAATGGAAAATTCAGAATGCAATAACAATATGAATCTTAGGATAGATTGCTATTCACCATATAGATTAGGCATTGAACAGCAGACAGGCACATCTAATAGGGCTGTTAGATTGAGCTGTCAGAGAAAGTCCTTCATCAGAAGGAGGGCAGAGGGTTAGGGGGAGGATTGTGGGGGGGGGGGGGGGCGCAAACACACTTGATACATAGCAAAGAAGGGAAAGCAGAAATGTGGAAGGAGTATATAGAGGGTTTATACAAGGGTGATGTTCTTGAGGACAATATTATGGAAATGGAAGAGAATGTAGATGAAGATGAAATAGGAGATATGATACTGCGTGAAGAGTTTGACAGAGCACTGAAAGACCTAAGTCGAAACAAGGCCCCAGGAGTAGAAAACATTCCATTAGAACTACTGGCAGCCTTGGGAGAGCTAGGCCTAACAAAACTCTACCATCTAGTGAGCAAGATGTATGAGACAAGTGAAATACCCTCAGACTTCAAGAAGAATATAATAATTCCAATCCCAAAGAAAGCGGGTGTTGACAGATGTGAAAATTACTGAACTATCAGTTTAATAAGCCATGGCTGCAAAATACTAACACGAGTTCTTTACAGACGAATGGAAAAACTGGTAGAAGCCAACCTCGGGGAAGATCAGTTTGGATTCCACAAAAATGTTGGAACACGTGAGGCAATACTGACCCTACGACTTATCTTAGAAAATAGATTAAGGAAAGGCAAACCTATGTTTCTTGCATTTGTAGACTTAGGGAAAGCTTTTGACAATGTTGACTTTTAATACTCTTGAGGATATAAGATGAACATCAACAAAAGCAAAAAGAGGATAATGGAATGTAGTCGAATTAAATTGGGTGGTGCTGTGGGAATTAGATTAGGAAATAAGATGCTTAAAGTAGTAAATGAGTTTTGCTATTTGGGGAGTAAAATAGCTGATGATGGTCAAAGTAGAGAGGATATAAAATGTAGACTGGCAATGGCAAGGAAAGCGTTTCTGAAGAAGAGAAATTTGTTAACATCGAGTATAGATTTAAGTGTCAGGAAGTCTTTTCTGAAAGTATTTGTATGGAGTGTAGTCATGTATGGTAGTGAAATGTGGACGATAAATAGTTTAGACAAGAAGAGAATAGAAGGTTTCAAAATGTGGTGCTACAGAAGAATGCTGAAGATTAGATGGGTAAATCACATAACTAATGAGGAGGTATTGAATAGAATTGGAGAGAAGAGAAATTTGTGGCACAACTTGATTAGAAGAAGGGATCAGTTGGTAGGGCATATTCTGAGGCATCAAGTGATCACCAATTTGGTATTGGAGGGCCGCGTGGAGGGAAAAAATCATAGAGAGAAACCAAGAGATGAATACACAAGACAGATTCAGAAGGATGTAGGTTGCAGTAGGTACTGGGAGATGAAGAAGCTTGCACAGGATAAAGTAGCATGGAGAGCTGCATCAAACCAGTCTCTGGACTGAAGACTGCAACAACAACACATGTATGGCCACTGTCGTCTCCAGGAGGTGTGTGTGTGTGTGTGTGTGTGTGTGTGTGTGTGTGTGTGTGTGTGTTTCTCCATTTGATGAACTGTTTTGCTCCATAGCTCATATCTAACCATCTACTATTAAATGTACAAGTCTGCTGTTTAACACCTTCACTTTGTGGTACATAGCAATCTAACCTAATATTCATACTTTTGTACTTGGTGTGAACATGGAATAATCATCCTGATACTCTGAAATGTCTTATAACACAAACTGCAGATTTTAGTTAAATGTAAATACAGAAAAATAACATATAATAACTATATTACCATTGAGCAAGTAAGCAGTAAGAATAACATCAGTGTACTTCAACATACTACATGCCAGTGAAGTAAATGACCATCTACAGTAAAGAATCTTTATTGGTAACTGATCATACAAGGTGAAATAGACTTCATCTTTGGTAATATCAAAATAAAATCTGCTCGCAACATTACTCCACACAAACAATAAATAAGTTAGCATACTATTGTAAACTAATGAAACTTTTCAGTCAGTAAATCATATTGTGCAGAATAAAACACATCTACGTGAACATGCACTAACACAAATGATGCACCTATACATATGTAATATGTGCAGCTAATAAAAAATTGTATTCATGTCCTATGCAGGGGGGAAGCATGCCAAACACAAGCAGCAGTGTTCCATTCTTGCTGAGTTCCAGTATGAGCAGCATACGCTCACGGCGACCATCCGCATGCTTGTCCAGCTCTCAAGGATCAGGACTACTGCAGCAGCTTGGATCAGGCATGGTAAGACAGATTACACTAGGACCCTCTTACCACCACCCTGTGAATGGAAGGGCATTACCAACGACTGCTAGTGTCAGGAAATGTCCTTCTTGGATGTAGAAAATGAAACAGATTAAAAAAAATAGTGGTGCAAGTTTTGCTACAATTATGTTTTTAACTTTTGGACATACACACTTGAGTTACATATGTATATTTTATACACTGACATTTACATGCAAAAAACTGATACATTTCCATCAAGCTGGTCTTTGTTGCATGAAGTCTATCTGTAAAAAGTGAGTGATACAGTCCACTTCATAATCCCACTGACTGTATGCAACAACATACTTATAAAAAATACAAATTTATTTTTTCAAAGAGTAATATTTATATACACACACAAACATACACACACATACACACACACACACACACACACACACACACACACACACACACACACACACACACATTGGAAATTCATTACACACCTAGACTGGTAGAAATCTTAGACCAATAATGACATTAAATGCTACTTTCCTACAAAAAGTATCTATTATATAAATGTAATACTTAATAATTCAATCATAACAGGTATTAATCCATGACAAATGAGGTTGGACAACACAATTTTAATATTTCTCAACAGAATATTTTTTGCATCAGTCTATTCTGATAGCTTTTGATACTAATTAGGAGACAGAACTCTTTAGTCAAACCATGCTGTCTTGTTTCCAATAATGACTACATATTAACATTGACATCAAATGACATATTGCTTGCTCCTTCTTCTGTACTGTTTCCAGTACCTACATTTCCAGTGTACCTGCATTTCCTGAAATGTGGTAACAGTAGAAATAACCAAAATTTGACATTACACTTCAGATTGTGTGCCTCTAATCTAATACATGGATCTCTACTGACATTCCAGTCTTTGATGCCTTTTCTCTTTCCGTCCTCTAGCATTTCAATTTTACTAATACATATCTGTGTCACTGTGCATAATATGGTGTGAAATCAATAATTTTTGGAAGAAGTGACTTTTTAATAACTGAATTGTAGCTCTCATTACTAGATACACTACACACATTTTTTCTCGTACCTGTTCCTTTTAAGCACAGTGAGTGCATCATTTATTGAAAGTGAGAATTCCTCTTCTTACAGTTAATGTAGTGCACTCATGGCCAGTGTGTATGCAATCAATATACTATAATTTTCTTAAAGCATATCTTTAATAAAAGTGACCAAATATGTCACAACAATTATTGTGCCTGTCTTACATATTTAGTACCTAACATCTGATTTCAGTCAAAAGTTAAATTGCTCTTATCTATTAAAATAATTACACATACAGCTTGTTTGAAATATCAGCACAAACTGGTAACTTGATAATTACCAACTCTATATCTCTCAGGGTTACTATTTCACAAAAATCTCATGACTTCCAAAACCAAAACCTCAACTGTCTTGAATGCTCTTAATTTAATAGAGGCTTCACATATCCAAAACTATTTGTTGTTATTAATAGAATAATTTTGTAAAATCTGTCCCTTTATATATATATATAAATCAAGTAACTGTGGATGACTTCCAAATTTTGCTATGTAACATATGTTAATATTGGCTTGGTCATCCAAAAACCAACAGAAACTTACATAATATAATTTTCATGTTCTTCTCCTAGCAAGTAGAAAGTGAAAAACCTTATTGTATCAAAATAGATATAGTCATCTCTTAAAGCTTTAATAACCAGCAAAAGTCTTCCCATAAATTTTATTTTTCTCTGAGTGTAAAACTCTGACAACATAACATATAAGATTACAAACAAGTTTAGAAGTATCCATTCAGAAGAGTAACAAATATAAAACCTAAATGAGATACTAAAATGAAAGCTTCCAGAAGAAAGATGTATTACTCAGCAAAATGAGATCACAGCACAGCAAACAAGTGCAAAGAAACATTGATAACTGTTTGCTCACATAGGATCTCATGTAAGTTTCCTTATGCAGAATAAAATAAAATAAATCACAACAGTATATGTGAAAGGAAGAGGTTTGTCAGTTACTAATCAATGGCCTACATTCCAGAGCAAGGCAAGGAAGGTGAAGTATAAATGACATGTAATTAAGAGTCCCAGTTCAGCAGCACAGAAATGAGCAACAAGAATTGAAAAATGCAGGTAGGATAGGAAACATCATAAATGAAAATTGCAAATGCATAAGATAACTGTAAAGAAAAAATATCCTCATAATATTATAATACCTATAAGGAATATGTAATCAATTGAACAGAAATAGCAAATGAAATGAGAGGCTCGATAGCAAGTCCTGACAACTTATTATTACTCTTTCCTGCACCCTGCATTGCTACATGCAGTATGTGCATTCATTCCCTTGCTCACTTTCTTTTTCTTCTTCATTCTCTCTGCATTTATATTTTTATCTTTTTCCTTACTGCCTATATAATTGCCCTTAAAGATTTCTCCCTTTTTATCCTGTCTCATACTCTTTAATTATGCTCAGTACATTTGTTTACAAATATCTGTCTTATATATGTTTTCATTATTTATTGTGAGTCTTCATTTTTTAGCATTCACCTTACCTTACCTTCTGGATGCAAACATCGTACCACTCCTGTCACTCTTGTTCATTCAGTATTCAGTATTGCTTTATGTACATCCAGTGCCTCCGTATGTAAAGTTGCTGTTTTATTCAATCTTGTTTGATAATTCAGCAAGAGAAAAATCCATTTAACATCAAATATTACCATTGGTACAGATCAGGAAACCATTCTTAGGTGAAGATAGACATACTGAATGATTTACTTCACTCTTTAAATAAATACTTTTGAGACTGATATGTTTCACTTAACTTCAAGGTGCTGTTAAATGCTTGTGATCTTAATGACTGATAGTAGCATAAAACAGGGAATTTAACATTACATTACATAACTGTTTCATTTGTGATGTTTCTTAAAACAGTTTTTGGTTTTGAATTACCGGAAATAATGAAAGAACAGCTTGTTCAAAAACAATAGTGCTTTCATGGCAAATAACTTAAAATACATCTGTCTGATTGACGGGGGAATTGTCTTTTTGTACCTGCAGTTCACACAGTTTACTTCTTGTGTCCTGTTTTACTAAAATGTATGTGATCCTGGAGACTCCATAGTTGTGGGACAATGAATTGGAAAGTTCAGTTCTCAGATTTTTCTAACAGTAATTATATTATTTTTTGTATTGAGTAATTTAAAATTTTTACTAGTTTCAGTTTTATTGTAAGTGGTTTTAGTAGCTAAACAACGAATGGAAGTAAATTTTGTGTTGGCTGAATACTGCCACTAAGTAGCACACTCTTAACTATCTGCATTGTCTATACAACCACTTATATCTTTTACTCTTCAGTCTTATGATATATACTCCGCCATAAATTGTTATCAGACATACTTGCTCATACATTTTTATCTCCCTGCTTGAGGGCCTTTGTTTCAAGAAGAGAAAGGGAGAAGACAGACAAAGCGTAGTTATCTTGTTTAAAAAAATCCATAATCATATTATTGTATGTGCTTTATAAGTATCAACTTCGCATTTTGCTGGATATTAATTAGTTCACAGTAAATGGTGGATGGACATATGCTGAGATTTGATGTTCCACTTCTATTTTATTTAACTGTTCATTAGGCTATTCAGTGCCTCTTCAGTACACAGAATGGTTATTTGTGTTTACTCATTTCATATTTTTTGCCGGATTTCTCCTTCTGTTGCGCTTTACACCTCTTAGCTTTGTCAATCAGAATTCATAAAATAGCTGAGAGTATAACATTGGTTTAAAAATGTTCATCAACTCTACACTGTTCTGAACACAACAGTATTTTACTAAGCTTGGTAATGTGGTAATGTGGCAGCTGATATGTTCCTGTATTGCAATGAGTTGAAAACCAGTTCAGTCCAACAGCTGTTGAGGTATTGACAGTATCAACACAGAATACAACATGATACAATTTACCATGTCTTGCTGACATAATAAAGCATGATTTGACATGGAGATCAACTTATATGAAAAAAAGGATGTCTGGACTATGTGAGAATCAAGCACAAACCCTTTCTGTTCCTATGTTGATGCTACACCAGCTGAGCCACCTAGCTACAACACTGCCAGCTATGTTAGTTTAAGTAATTACTGAACTCAAAATGGTATTCAGTGACAATTCTGACTGGAAACTGACAACTTCGTCCTGCCCTAACATGGGAATACACCAAGAAAGGAAAATGTGAACAGAAAGATGAGAGCACAATTATAAGTCTCAGGTAGCATTAACATTATATTATGATTTCAAGTTATATTTTTAGTTTGTGTAAGAATGCCTGTTATTATTTCTGTACAATTGTTATAAGCCAAACCAAGGCATGAAAAGTGAAACTAATATAGACTGTAATGGTACCGGGAACTATTTCTGTGATATTTACAAATGGATATGAAAAACAAAGATCTGAGGAGTCAGTATAAAATGGAGAAGCATCCATCAACATGGCATACTCATAACACTGAAATTTAATTGCCTTTTGAAGCAATTATGCATCTGTTTTATCCATTAGTTGCAAAATACAGCCCATTATAACCAATCAAAATTATTTATGTTCTCTTGTAAACAAGTTGACAAGCAAATGTTTAATATACTACATTAGAGCCCAACTGCTGAAACAGTCTCTACAGATACACAACAAGAATACAGCAACAGCAAACAACCTTGTTTTTTGTCAAATTTGTGATTTAGGTACACAAGACAGATAGATAAACTATATTCAATTACAAACATAAAATATCTTACATAATTATTCTGAATTTGCAATTTCCGAAAGTAAGTATTTGTCAAGCAAAATAAGGTATAGGTAAATTACACAAATATGACTGACTTTGAAGTCAATATATTAAAAGGAAAGAAAGTGTGTTTTGGACATCTTCCAAGAAGCTAAACATATGTAGTAAACAACATGATTTTCAGCAAAACTTGCATCCTCACAGAAAGCAAATACTATACAAGTTTCATTCTTGCCACTGTGTTTGCCAGTTGAACCTAGCATTCACACCTGCAGAATATCTTAGTATGAAATCAAAAAGTATATATATACATATATTTCTTCTACAAATGTAAAAATATATTTTAAAATGGTAAATTTTCAAATGTACTTGAAGATAAAGGCAATTGTAACATGACAAATTCCATGTAACAGTTAAATGGAATGTTTACCTTATATAGGAAGTTAACTTGTTGTTCTGTGTTGTGTCTTTTGTGCCTAAGACATGTATCTCACTTTAAAAAACTTATCTTACTCTTGTTTCAAGCATCATATATGTGTAAATTAACACTGAGATCTTTCTTGTTGAGTCTTTACTCCTACTGTTTATCTGATGGTAATATTTATTAATATGGAAAAATATTTTAGCATTGATTGTTGGTTGATAGATAATTATATAAGACTGTTACAGCTCAGAGATTTTATGCTGTAGATGGTTAAATATTGATTCAGCTCATTTGTGATATGGCTGCTTTTGCTTGGCATTTGACAATCATGGAATGCAATTATTAGAAAGTCGAGAGCATGACAGTAGGTGTACAAATATCACAGCCCCTGTATATCTTTGAAACAACCTTTGGGTATAAGATTATTCGGCTCATATCTCATAGAGAACCAACTAATTTCATGGTAGAGATCCAGTTGAATTCAATTTCATGTTTCCCATAAAGTAGTACAGTATACTACTGCATGTTCTCCCACTCCTCCTGTTGTTTTATATTCTGCTTTCTCTGTTAAAAGATAATTGAGATAATTTTGCCATTTTACAGCTTCTTAAAAAAAAATACCTTGTAAAAATCTATTTTCCTGATGATAAACACAGACAGGACAATAACTATGTAGGCTTCCACTGCCGGTGTCATGATGATTAAAATTCTTCTATGTGTTGTACCATGTCACTGTACAAAATACTTTAATTATGAACAGTAAAACCAACATTTCAACTATATTACCAGGGCCTTCCCCAGGGCAGGACTCATTTTGGTGGATGAAAGTTTATTGCACACAATCGGTGTCAATATATCATTCTTGTGAAATTTTATTAGGCCTACAATATTATAGGCTATTCATGATAAAAGGGGAGAGGGTAGGAAGGAAGCTATTCATTGGCTAGCCACTTGTACATTACTGGCAACAGTCAGCGAATCACCGCTTGTATTCTTGTGGGCACACTTTCTTTGTGGTGTTCTCCTATAGCTTCTTTTTTTTTTAAAAAAAAAAAAGTCTGATGTGTCTGTGCCACAGCCACTCACGACCCATTAGACAGGGGTAGCTAGCAGCCAGGATACCAGAAGTTTGTAGCCATCTTCATTATTGATGGTGTCTGGCTGCCTTATTAATAACCTCAGTTAACTTTCGACTTTTGCGTTGGTGCCTCCATGACTCTCTCATCAGCAAACAGGCGTCCTGGAAGATGGTACACTACCCACTGTCATGCTAGTGTTCTGCTATTGCCTGTTTACTATACTGTGCTAATCCCACATATCATTCATTTTGTGCTACTCGTGTGCTGACTGGCCTTCCTGTCTCCCCTATGTAGGAAACTCTACACTCACAACATAGTTTGTATACTCATGCAGTGTTTAGTTTGTTGACTGCATCCCTGGTGTAACCTACCATGTTGTGCATCATGTGGCTGCTGCGGAAAATTAGTTTGAAACCTTGTCGGAGACAACATTGCCTGGTCATTCACTGACACCCTCCATACATGGTAAGTGCTCTACTGGAAGCTTCTCTTCCTTGCCCCTCTTCTCTCGTTTCATTTCAGATGGCCTTGGTTGCCTTTCTCATATAATTGCTGTCATGACCGTTGCTGCTAAACATGTAGTGTAGCTTCCTCAATTCTTCTTTGCTCTTGTTAGTGTCTCTTACATGGTATGCACAGGTAGTCAAAAAGTGCAGAAATGAATACTTCTGAGCTGGGTGATGGTGGCTCTCCACGTGCAGGAACCGATTTGTTTGAGTCGGCTTCCAGTACACTGGCTTGGACAAGGAGATATACAGAACTGTGAATGGTACACTAGGATACAAAGTGAACCAGAAGCCAACCCACACAAAGCGGTACCTGCATGCTGACAGCCACCATCACTCAGCTCAGAATCCATTCAGCTCTGCACACACTGACTACCCATCCCTGTCAGATAAGTGACACTAAAAGCAGCAAAGAAGAATTGAAGTAGTTACACCACCCATTTCACATCAACAATTATGAGAAGAATGTTGTAAGGAACATGACCAAGGCCAAGCGAAATAAACCGAGAGAAGAAAGCAAGGAAGAGAAGCTTCTGCTAGTGTACTTACCATACGTGAATGGCATCAGTGAATGGCTAGGCAACATCTTCTGCCGACGAGGAGTCAAACCTATTTTCCACAGCATCCACGGGACCCACAACATCATAGGTTCCACCAGGAATGAAGTCAACAAAATAAACACTGCAGAAGCATATGAATTATGTTGTGAGAGTGGAGCTGCCTACATAGGGGAGGCAACAAGAACGTTATCACACAAGTACCAGAACATGAACAGTTTGTGCAATTGGCACAGCATAAGAAATCGACTATAGTGGGACACCACTTTCACTGTGGACAACCTTTCTTGTTCCCGGAAGTCCATGTGCTGGCAAAAACGTCATGAATGTGCCAAAGCAAAATTCGAGAGGTGCCTGAAATTATTTAACACCAAATAACATTAACAGAGTGGATGGCTATAAGTTTATGCTATCCTGGATGTCAGCTATCCCTGTCCAGGAGGCCATGAGTGGTTGCAGAGCAGAAGCCTCCCTGGACATGGATGTGACACCCTAGCCAAACACCTACAGGAGAATTGTCACTGCATTTTCATACATACCAGGAAGAAAACATGCCCACCAGGTGCCAAGAGCTGATTTGCTGTCACCAATCACTGACAAGTTGGCTAGCCCACAAATATCTTCTTTCCTGCCTTCTCCCAATAGGTCTTGACTAGCCTATTATATTCTAAGGCCAATAATAAAAGTTCACAGATGTAACGTACTGACACCAATCATCTGCTATAAATAGAGCCACCCTTCCTCCACCAAAACAAGTCTTGCCACGAGGAAGGCCACTCTAATATGGTCAAAAAATTAGTTTTGCAGATTGTAATTAATATATTTTATACAATGATATGGTACAATACCTTGAAGAATTTAAATCAACAGACAGGAAAAATTTATTTTTACGTAAAACATAAATACTTTAAATGCAGTATTACACTGTATATGAGTTATGGTAGTTTACTGTGCAGACTAAAGCACCTAACTGCATAAGCAAGACATCACAGGAATAAAATGATCAATCCAGTGCTGGAAGAACTCAAAGACAATAAGAGAAAGCAACTATTTTTGAAATAACTTGGGAACATTAGCACTGAAAAGGAAATCCTAATGCACATGTACACACAACACCACAGCAAAAATAGAAGTAGAGTGACAGAGAATGGGATTCACATTTTCAATCTGCTCTGGCAAATAATGCCCCAATTCAAGTTAGCAGATTAAAATATCATCTGAATGAGTCTGGAATACAAATTAAGAGAGGCTTTGAGTGTTTACAGAGCTACATAGGCTATCTGATTCTTCCTTTCCAGTAATACATTCTCATGTGAACAGAAAAGAATAATAAATTGTACACATATCATCAGTTCTGCTAGATTTTCCATGCATTTGGGTCATCTTCAGCTAAAACTTTGACTGACAGAATCACCCATTAATTGCTGAAAAGAGCACAATATTGTACTCACACACATGTAGATACAAAAGGGATAAAAGAACTACTCCTGTGAAGTAAAAACAGATTTGGTTAAAGAAATCCTATGTAAAGGAGATATTACAAAATGTGTGCCTTGAGAAAATGAATATATATCCACTTTGATTTACTATGTGTGCCTCTGCTCTAGAGAAAGAGAAATACTTGCATATCATACCATCACTATGATACTTTCTTCAATGCTGGAATTATTAAGTTCTACTTCCAACAGTTAATTAGTTACTTTTTCAAAAACAAGTATACATTGTAATAATTCATACAGGTATTATTATCTCAATTATTTTTGAGCTGTCACTTGGAATATAAAATAACAACTTCAATCAAACAAACATCAAATCCAATGTCAAGCTAAAATGGCCAACAATGACTTTTGACATACATACCTTGTAAAATATTGTTCCTCAATCTTATTTGTGGTACAGTGAGAAAAGGATCTGTTTCATGTTATACACTTCCATTAGTAATGAAAATGAATAGTGATTCAGGACAACATATCTTCAGTATTTTGAAATGTGGTCCATATTTTTACTATTCAAAATTACTGTATACAGACTAGATGTAATGAAAAATTGTTAAAGGTGTATCAGTGTTTTGAAATGTCAGTATTTACAGTTAATGGTTTGACATACTTTATATTAACATATTTACAACATCAGTTTTCATTGTTATCCATGTACTTATAGGACACTACCATAAATAAAAAATTCTTTAGGATAGCAATGAACAACCAACGTCATGCATGAAAATAAAATGGTTTTGCAGGTACATGCAATGTAAAGAGACAAGTAATTCTCCAAGAATTTCAACAATAATGTGAGGAATGAAAGAACCATAAATCAACTAAATAAACAACATTAATCTGATCATTGTGCGTATCTAATTTTTTTATACATAATCGGTAAAGTTACCCAACACTTTTTAATATAACCAGTATCCAGAAAGATATGTATCAGAGTGTAATTACTGTTTACTTTATCAGAACATTTGTATACTTTAAAATAGCCTTATTGCATAAAATGCAGCGCAAGAAGAGAGCATTTTTACACGTCTCAGAAAATTATATTTCAACAATCTACTGTGGTAAGTTTTAATTTCAAACTTCGAGAAGATCCTTAAAATTTGAAAGCCTCCATGACATTTAAAGAAACTCTTCTCCACTTTTCATCATGTGACAGGTAGCCAAAATTCAATTTTTCGTTTTCAGTGGATAAGTGTGGGAAAGTCAGAAAATATCTTCCAGAACATTTTTAATGACATATAGCAAGGAAAAACTAATTTCATGATGTTCTAGCTTAAATATCGGTTACAGTTTCATAACCTCTTTCTTTTCCCATTAATCTGTACTCCTATCTTTATCTCTGGGTGATACCATCTGGTCATCCAAAAAACTCCTGGTGCTCAAGACTCAACATTTGCTTCTCAAAATATTATTTTCATTTTATATTTCCATTACTCTTCTGTTCACTGCACACAGGAAAAGAAAGAACATTATAGGCAACTCTCTTCCCAATAATTCCATGAGCAGTAAGCAAACACAATTCTTAACACCCTGTGAAAGAACACTGACAATTTATTACTTAAACAGTCATATTTCTTCTATTGTTACCAATGAAACTTCCAATGTCTGCACTACAACAGTGAGCAAACAATTGCAAAATCCATACCTATCCAGAGACTAATTGTAATTCAGTGAGATCACACAGAAAGGAAAATAGTTTTCTTACTGCAAGAAACACAGTTTCTTGCAACAACATTCTTGAATGAAATCTTCAGTTTTCTTGCCAAGTCAGGCTTCAATGATCAATTTCCTCTGTTGTAATCAAGATCCAACTATCATAATTGAACATGTAATGACTCTACCAACTGGGCAACATGCATCAAAATGATGATGTGCAGAAGTAAAAGAATTTGTATATACAACCACCAATTACATTGATGCTAACACTGAAGCGATAGTTTTAGCACCACATATCATGTGGAAAAGTAAAAACACAGCATACCTCTGTGTTGCCACTCAAAATTGAGAGCATGTTCCTATATTCCACTAAGAGTATATCTGCTGTTAAAGTAGCTGTTGTTTTTGTTGTGCATTCTAAACATAATAGCATTCTCAAGACCAGACACCAGAAAGATGGTGCAATGAACAAGGTTTACATCTCATCCAATATAATTCTAAGCTTTTCTAGAGAGGCATTGCCCAACAACTGCTAATTTGTTCAAATCTCAATATATATGTGGTGTTAGTGATCTGCACAATATCCTGATACTGTATGTATGAAGAGACCAAACAATTTCTGCGCACACTAGGAGTGTTACAAATCTGGGGAACCCTCAGACCAAGACTGTCTTTTATTGAGCAGAGTGTGCTTTTCATCCTCTTGAGTTGTCAGAAAATGGGTGACTTTCATATCTACCCATAATGCTTCTATTTTGTTAGATGTACTTCAACAGACAGTTGAGTTATGGTAGTTTACATGAATCACCTTGCAATTGTTTCTTGCAGAGCATTAACTCAATGTCTTATTCATTATAGCTTTTCTTTTGGAATATATTCTGCCAATTTTGGAATACAGGTGATCCTCATTAAAAAATGTTCCAGTTATTTAAATACTGATGCATTCAAAATCTGTCAAATTATTGTGTAATTTTGTAATTAGCAGGGGCAGAGTTGCCTTTTTATATCTGTGACGTGTAAAGTTGTGTAGTCATGTGTCATTTGTTTATTTCTTTCAAATAGTCTTTGTACGTTACTGACAGTACAGTTAGCCGTCTGCCACTGAGCAGTGCGTCAGCAGTGCGCAAGTAGCAGCATTACTGCATTTACTAGGCGGTCTTGTATTTTAATAACCGTTTAAATTTTGTGTCGAATTGTTTGTTCTCTCTGTAGATTAGTTCAGACGTTCTTTGCACAACAGTGTTAGCATAGATAGGGACTGCGCCTGCTGTGTTCGGATACGGGCCGATTTGGCATCCCTTCCCTCCCAGCTTCAGGCAGTGTTGGCTTCGGTCACACAGCTTGAGGCTGTTGTCAACGGGCATCATTGTGGGTGTCTGGATGGGGGTTTGTCGGGGATGGCCAGCTCGTTCCATGCATCCTCCGATCAGACTACGGCTGTGGCTGCCCGGGATACTGCCAACATTGAGGCTGACCCCTCTACCGTGGTAGAGGGGGAGGTCGTCTCGAGGTGTTGCAGGGGGCGAAAGACATTCCGGAGGGCTGAACGGAAAGACTCTCCAGTTTGTCTGATGTACCGGTTTCAGGCTCTGTCTCCAGCTGATACTGATCTTCAGCCGGACATGGCTGCTTGTCCTGTTCCAGAGGTTGCCCCTCCGTCTGCAAGCTCTGGGTGATCGCAGAGGGTGGGCTTACTGGTAGTTGGGAGCTCCAACGTCAGGCACGTAACAGGGCCCCTTAGGGATATGGCTGCAATGGAGGGGAAGAAAACCAATGTACACTCCGTGTGCATACCGGAGAGAGTCATTCCAGATGTGGAAAGGGTCCTTCTGGATGCCATGAAGGGTACAGGGTGCACCCATTGCAGGTGGTCGCTCATGTCGGCACCAATGTTGTGTGCCACTATGGATCGGAGGAAATCCTCTCTGGCTTCCGGTGGGTATCTGATTTGGTGAAGACTACCAGTCTCACTAGCAGGATGAAAGCAGAGCTCACCCTCTGCAGCATCGTTGACAGGACTGACTGCGAACCTTTGGTACAGAGGCGAGTGGAGGGTCTGAATCAGAGGCTGAGATGGTTCTGCGACCGTGTGGGCTGCAGATTCCTCGACTTGCACCATAGGGTGGTGGGGTTTTGGGTTCTGCTGGATAGGTCAGGAGAAGACTACACACAGCAGGTGGCTACACGGGTAGCAGGGGTTGTGTGGCGTGGACTGGGCAGTTTTTTAGGTTAGATGGCCTCAGGCAAGTACAGAAAGGGCAACAGCCTCAAAGGGTGCAGGGCAAAATCAGGACAATTGGGGACCAAGTAGCAATCGGTATTGTAATTGTAAACTGTTGAAGCTGTGTTGGTTAAGTACCAGAACTTCAAGCGCTGATTGAAAGCACCAAAGCTGAAATCGTTATAGGTACAGAAAGCTGGCTGAAGCCAGAGATAAATTCTGCCGAAATTTTCACAAAGGCACAGACGGTGTTTAGAAAGGATACATTGCTTGCAATCAGTGGTGGCGTGTTTGTCACTGTTAGTAGTAGTTTATCCTGTAGTGAAATAGAAGTGGATAGTTCCTGTGAATTATTATGGGTAGAGGCTATACTCAACAACTGAGCTAGGTTAATAATTGGTTCATTTTACCGACTTCCCGACTCAGCAGCATTAGTGGCAGAACAACTGAGGGAAAATCTGGAATACATTTCACATAAATTTTCTCAGCATGTTATAGTCTTAGGTGGAGATTTCAATTTACCAGATATAGACTGGGACACTCAGATGCTTAGGACGGGTGGTAGGGACAGAGCATCGAATGACAGTATACTGAGTGCACTATCCGAAAATTACCTCGAGCAATGAAAAAGAGAACCGACTTGTGGAGATAACATCTTGGACCTACTGATAACAAACAGACCCGAACTTTTTGACTCTGTAAGCACAGAACAGGGAATTAGTGATCATAAGGCCATTGTAGCTTCCCTGAATATGAAAGTAAATAGGAATATAAAAAAAGGGAGGAAGGTATCTGTTTAGCAAGAGTAATAGGAGGCAGATTTCAGACTACCTAACAGATCAAAACGAAAATTTCTGTTCTGACACTGACAATGTTGAGTGTTTATGGAAAACGTTCAAGGCAATCGTAAAATGTGTTTTAGACAGGTACGTGCCGAGTAAAACTGTGAGGGACAGGAAAAACCCACCGTGGTTCAACAACAAAGTTAGGAAACTACTGCGAAAGCAAAGAGAGCTTCACTGCACATTTAAACACAGCCAAAACCTCTCAAACAGAAGCTAAACGATGTCGAAGTTAGCATAAGGAGAGCTATGCGTGAAGCGTTCAGTGAATTCGAAAGTAAAATTCTATGTACCGACTTGACAGAAAATCCTAGGAAGTTCTGGTCTTACATTAAATCAGTAAGTGGATCGAAACAGCATATCCAGACACTCTGGGATGATAATAGCATTGAAACAGAGGATGACATGTGTAAAGCTGAAATACTAAACACTTTTTTCCAAAGCTGTTTCACAGAGCAAGACCGCACTGCAGTTCCTTCTCTAAATCCTTGCACGAATGAAAAAATGGCTGACATCAAAATAAGTGTGCAAGGAATAGAAAAGCAACTGAAATCACTCAACAGAGGAAAGTCCACTGGACCTGAGTACGCGAAAGAACTTGCCCCCCTTCTAACAGCCGTGTACCGCAAGTCTGTAGAGGAACGGAAGGTTCCAAATTATTGGAAAAGAGCACAGGTAGTTCCAGTTTTCAAGAAGGGTCATCAAGCAGATGCGCGAAACTATAGACCTATATCTCTGACATCGATCTGTTGTAGAATTTTAGAACATGTTTTTTCCTCGCATATCATGTCATTTCTGGAAACCCAGAATCTACTCTGTAGGAATCAACATGGATTCTGGAAACAGCAATCTTGTGAGACCCAACTCGCTTTATTTGTTCATGAGCCCCAGAAAATATTAGATACAGACTCCCAGGTAGATGCCATTTTCCTTGATTTCTGGAAGAAGTTCAATATAGTTCCGCACTGTCGCCTGATAAACAAAGTAAGAGCCTACGGAATATCAGACCAGCTGTGTGACTGGATTGAAGAGTCTTTAGCAAACAGAACACAGCATGTTGTTCTCAATGGAGAGACGTCTACAGACGTTAAAGTAACTTCTGGCGTGCCACAGGGGAGTGTTATGGGACCATTGCTTTTCACAATATATATAAATGACCTAGTAGGTAGTGTCGGAAGTTCCATGCAGCTTTTCGCAGGTGATGCTGTAGTATACATAGAAGTTACAGCATTAGAAAAATGCAGCGAAATGCAGGAAGATCTGCAGTGGATAGGTACTTGGTGCAGGGAGTGGCAACCGACCCTTAACATAGACAAAAGTAATGTATTGCGAATACATAGAAAGAAGGATCCTTTATTGTATGATTATATGATAGCGGAACAAACACTGGTAGCAGTTACTTCTGTAAAATATCTGGGAGTGTGCGTACAGAAAGATTTGAAGTGGAATGATTACATAAAATTAATTGTTGGTAAGACGGGTGCCAGGTTGAGATTCATTGGGAGAGTCCTTTGAAATTGTACTCCATCAACAAAAAAGGTGGCTTACAAAACACTCGTTTGACCTATACTTGAGTATTGCTCACCAGTGTGGGATCCTTACCAGGTCGGGTTGACGGAGGAGACAGAGAAGATCCAAAGAAGAGCAGCACATTTTGTCACAGGGTTATTCGGTAAGCGTGATAGCGTTACAGAGATGTTTAACAAACTCAAGTGGCAGACTCTGCAAGAGAGGTGCTCTGCATCGCGGTGTAGCTTGCTGTCCAGGTTTTAAGAGGGTGCGTTTCTGGATGAGGTATCGAATATATTGCTTCCCCCTAGTTATACCTCCCGAGGAGATCACAAATGTAAAATTAGAGAGATTTGAGTCAGCAAGGAGGCTTTCCGGCAGTTGTTCTTCCCGTGAACCATACACGACTGGAACAGGAGAGGGAGGTAATGACAGTGGCACGTAAAATGCCCTCCGCCACACACCGTTCGGTGGATTGCGGAGTATAAATGTAGATGTAGATGTAGACTATCCCCTGGGCCAACTTATGGAAGCTGAGCACGTAGCGTTATAAAATAACACCACAATATTAATTACAATAGAATTAGTTATGACAGTCAGCTCTGGAAGGTGACAGATACCATCAATGCTTGATGTGACAAGAAAACCAAGACTATTTCATTCAGGAAAGCCTGGCAGCTCTACAGTATATAAACCGTGAAAATTCCTATAACTGAAAAAAATAAGCCAATAAAAATAACCAGACAAAAATTTAACAGTGATAAATCGATTTGGGCTGAAAGACAAACCTTGAGAACAGTATGAAAGATAACTGGTGAAAAGTTAATTGACAAGAGAAAGGCACAGCTGTAAATAAAAAAAACATTATTTCTAGTTTACAGTAAAAAAAAGCATACACACCATTAGCAAACTTGTACCTATGTTTGTTGATTACAAAAAAACAGTATGCTTATATGTGACTAACAAATATAACAGTCAGAAAATATACAGCAATGTTGCACAACAATTGTTAAGATGGATGATGTGCCATGCACATGCCCATAAAAAGTGTAAGAGGAACTTATTGAAATAAAGAAATCAACAATTTAATTGAGTGTGAACAACTAGGTAATTCCCACATATTGAGAAATGTACCATTTTGAGGCAAGGCGTTGGTTTTAGGAGTGTTACATAGTTTTGCCATATAAATAGAAAAAACTATAAATTATTGATAGAATTTTGGTATGGGTTGTCTCATTCTCATGTTTCATCTTGCATTGAAGAATGAATCGCTTATCTCACTCTCATTGCACACTTTTCTTATTGTTGTTGTTGTTTTTGTGGTCTTCAGTCCTGAGACTGATTTGATGCAGCTCTCCATGCTACCCTGTCCTGTGCAAGCTTCTTCATCTCCCAGTACTTACCGCAACCCACATCCTTCTGAATCTGCTTAGTGTATTCATCTCTTGGTCTCCCTCTACGATTTTTACCCTCCACTCTGCCCTCCAATGCTAAATTTGTGATCCCTTGATGCCTCCTTTTCTTATTACATATAATTAAATATTCTACAATGCCGATAAGATGTTTTGGGCACAAGAAAATGGGATCTTTAACATCTATGTATTACTTAATAAATATTGCAACAAAATTGCAGACACTGTTAAGTCTGTAGTCTCCATTATCGTCTAAAAATACACTTGCAGCAAAATAGAAAATCTAATGCCTTGTACTTCTGGTCTATCAGATATTAGTCATTCATTCAAATAGTAATCCTAAAAATAATACAGGGTGTTTATAAATGAATATCGAGGTTTTAATGCTTTATAATATTTATTATATTAAACTTACAGTTATAAATGATATTTCAAATGAATGAGCAACTCAAACAGTTTTACCAAGAACCTAATAAATTTTCAATGTGAGCACCATTTGTCGCACGGCACACATCAAGTCCATAGTCGAGTTCCTCCCAAACATTGATATGTGTGTCTTCAGTGATTGTAGCAACAGCTGCTTCAATCCAATTTCTTAATTCAGGGAGGTCTGTTGGTAGGGGAGGCACGTACACATGATCCTTGATGAAGGAAAAAATCACATGGCGTTACGTCGGGTGAACGTGGAGGCCATGCGCAAAGCAAGCCCTGTCATTGGGCACCTTGCGGCCTATCCAGCGCTTGGGTACAGTGAAGTTCAACCAGCTGCGTACTTCATTATTATTTAACATTTATAAGGTTCTTGGTAAAACTGTTTGAATTGCTCTTTCATTTGACATGTCATTTGTAACTGTAAGTTTAATATAATAAATATTATAAAGTGTTAAAACCCCAATATTCATTTATAAACACCCTGTATACTAAAATAGTTCATAAATCATTTGTAAATCTTAACACATACAGCATCTGTTACAGTTTAGTTACATGAAACTCAAATATCTTTTAGAAATTCAAGTATAATACTGAATACACAAAATCAAATCTGAGCCAGTTCTGATGAAATCCATTATAATCATTGCTTTTCTTCCTATTTGGTGTTCTCACAAAATACACAATTTATGAACGTGTCTTAGTTCTGCTATTTGCATGATTTGAGCCTCATATAAGAAATATGAGATCTGCAGTAAAATAGTTCCATAACATGTGTTGAAAAACTCAGATACTGATTTTCATAAGCAGTTGAAATATACCTTTGACGTTCTTCTTTCACAGTCTACTCCTTGACTGTCCACTGCTTTTTTCAACCATATTTTTGTCCTCATTTTTCATCAACATTACAGGTCAACACTGTTTACTGAGAACAATATATAGTGAAAATAGGAAGACATGACTTTCATGTTGTATCATAAATATTAATTATAACCAGTTACTGTGCTACACATTTGTTTTGAATTCATTTCTGTTTTACAGTACTCACTATCCCTCTTTTGAATTTTCCCCCCACTTCATGGACACAGGAAAAGAAAACTATGAGCCTATAACCTAAAGAAAGATAATATGCTGTAAATGAAGAAAGGCACATTACACACAAGAGAAGGAAATGATAAGAAAGAAATAAGCTTGAAAGGATTGGTTAAGATGCTGAGAAAATCAATGACAGTCCTTAGAAGGAAGATTTCCAACTGCTAAATCTTGAATGAGACAGATCAGATCTCTTAATTGGAGCAAGGACTGAGATTATAATGGTGAAGTGAATCAAAATACTAGAAATTAAATTACTGACATGAGCTAAATTGAGAAACAGAGAAAAGGAAAATGTTATACATGAATGGATGGTTGAAGGGGAGAACCAATACCGTACATGGCAGTAAACATGGGGAATGCTTGGTGGCTGACAAGAATAAAGACAAAGGCCAGGAAATAAAAGAACATGTAGAACCATATGGAGTACAGGTGTGAGAAACATCAGAAACATAAGGAAACTGCCTGCATAAAATAAGAATATACTGGAGAGATCTGGAAGAGCTTGTATTGTAAATTTGGCAGCATCTCCAACAGTTGACTCCAGCAAGTACTCTAATTTTTTCTTGTATCACTAAATGTTTTCAGGTATTGAATATTGCCCATTTCATGATCATTTATCCATGTTTAGAATGGTAAAATAGCAGGCAAACTTCCAGATGAGCTGACTCATGTAATAATTTTGTACATAAATATTTTAATCTTTGATGATGCTATCCAAGTAGTATGATGGCTGAAATAGTCACCAACAGGCCTTCTCTCTGGTACAAATAATTCAGTCCAATGTCACTTCAGCAGGTGGATAAATAAATGTGGTCTCAAATGACAAGAACATAGGTACGTCACAGCAACAACATGGCTTGTGCTTGCACATCCAATACCCAAATCTGTTCTCCGCATTCATTCACTATTATATTATTTTTCCAAGATACTGACATAAATGTAATTGTAGGGACATGTGTGCTCCCCACCCCCCCTTGCCCCACCCAAACACGCATACATATACCCTTAGTGTAAGTTGCACCTTTTCTCTGTGCCTTAACGCAACTTACTTGACTTTTTCACTGCCAGGGTTCTCACCCACTTTCTTTTGTGTATCCTCTTTAATTCATTGTTTCTTAGTATCACAGTATTCATCTTTTTATTTAAAAAAATCTAATGTACTTTTGTTCATGTAAATTTTATTTATTTTTTAAACAATGGAAAATCCAGGATGGAATGTAACATGATTATGAGAAGGAAAGCTACTACTCACCATATAGTGGAGAAGCTGAGTCGCAGATAGGCACAACAAAAAGATTTTCACACTTAAAGCTTTCAGCCAATATCCTTTATCAACAATAGACGTACATACGCATGCACACACTCACTCAAATACATCTCACACACACAACTGCAATCTCATGCCACTGGAATCACACTGTGAGCAGCAGCACCATTGCATGATGGGAGTGGCAACTGGGTAGGGGAAAGGGGGAGGCTGGGACAGGGAGGGGGAGGGCTAGTGTGGTGTGGATGGTGGACAGTGAAGTTCTGCAGGTTGGGTGTCGCGTAGGGGACAGGTAGGGAGGGGGGGGGGGGAGTAGCAGAAAAGGAGAGAAATATAGACAAATAAATAAATAAAATAAATGAAAAAAAAGACTCAGTGTGGTGGTTGAATGACAGCTGTATAGTGCTGGAATGGGAGCAGGGAAGGGGCTGGATACGGGAATGTAGAAAGAGAAAGTTCCCACCTGCACAATTCAGAAAAGCTGGTGTTGGGGGAAAGGACCCATATGGCACAGGCTGTGAAGCAGTCATTGAAATGAAGGATATCATATTTGGCAGCGTGTTCAGCAACAGGGTGATCCACCTGTTTCTTCGCCACAGTTTGTCGGAGGCCATTCACGTGGACAGACAGCAGGTTGGTTGTCATGCCTACATAGAATGCAGCATAGTGGTTGCAACTTAGCTTCTAGACCACATGACTGGTTTCACAGGTAGCCCTGCTTTTGATGGGATAGGTGACGTTAGTGACTGGACTGAAGTAAGTGGTTGTGGTAGGATGTATGGGACAGGTATTGCATCCAGGTCTATTACAGGGGTATTAGCTATGAGGTAAAGGATTGGGAGTAGTGGTTGTGCAAGAATGGACGAGTATATTGTGTAGGTTCAGTGGATGGTGGAATACCATTGTGGAAGGGGGATAGTCGGCAGGACATTTCTCATTTCAGGGCACGATGAGAGGTAATCGATTACCTCTCATTGTGCCCTGTTGCTGAACATGCTGCCAAACATAATATCTTTCTTTTCAATGACTGCTTCACAGCCTGTGCCACATGTATCCTTCCCACCAACACCAGCTTTTCTGAATTGCGCAGGTGGGAGCTTTCCCTGAAATAATCCTACGTTCCATAACCCTCATTGCCTCAACCTTTGTTAGTCGCTGTCCTCACTCGTCTAGCCCCTTCCCTGCTCTCGTTCCAGCACTACACAGCCATCATTCCACCACCACAACCAGTCTTTTTTTTTCATTTTTTGAAAATTTTTATTTATTTCTCTCTATTTCTCTCCTTTTCCGCTACTTCCTCCCCCCCCCCCCCCCCCCCCCCCACCCCCTCCTCCCAACATCTCCCCTGCCCGACACCCAACCTGCAGCACTTCACTGTCCACCATCCTCACCACACTATCCCTCCTCCTCCCACCCCAGCCTCCTCCTTTCCCACACCCAGTCACCACGCCCATCATGCACTGGCACTGCTGCTCGTGGTGTGGATTCAGTTGCTTGAGACTGCAGTTGTGCATGTGAGTTGCATTTGCATTGAGTGTGTGTGTGCTTATGTGTGTCTATTGTTGACAAAGGCCATCGGCCAAAGCTTTAAGTGTGAAAATCTTTTTGTTGTGCCTATCTGCAACTCAGCATCTCTGCTATGTGGTGAGTAGCAACTTTCCTTCTCATAATATTGCTATTTATTTTTTATTATCTCTGGGTCTTCAGACAAGTTGTCAATTTAGACTTTCTGCATTATTTTTCAGCAACTGACATAGACATCATCATTGGATCCTGCAACTTATAATATTTTGCACTCACTATCGTGACTCCAATCAGCATGTGGAATACTGTTGGTGCCACAAGACTATTTACAGCTGAATTTGGCTCGAAGCGTGTCGTATACAGTTTAATGTTCGTTTCTCTTTCACAGCATACTCTGTTATTCTGTAGATCACATTCAGAGCTTTCCTGCTCTGATTGATGGGATGGCTGGTAATATCTTAATGTAGTGCTGGATCTCGTGGCATTTGCATAACAATATTGGTCTTTCATAACATAAACAAAAGCCAAGAATCACTTATTTCGCTAACACTGAACAGATCTCTGCAAAGATCAATAGACTCCAGTGGAAAAACAGCATTCAGTGTATTTTGCTCCCGTTGACAAGGGTACAAAGTTTTATGTTTAATGTTAAAGATGACTATGTCTCCAAAATCTGGGTGTGTTCTGCGTTCCATTTGAAAGTGGTAGGTCTTATGTGAGGGCAGACTATTAGACTAGTCAAGAAGAAATGCAGAGAAAATGAGCAATACACCTGACTAAAACAACTGAATAAATCACCTGTTGCCAAGCAATGCCTCAAATGTAATCATGAAATGAAACACAAGTTTCTGGGCCAGTGTAATTAAGGAGTCTCTCAAAATAAAGATGATACAAAACCTAATAAATTCGTGACAGAAGCTTCAATTTAAAGAAAACTTTGGATATAGCATACAATTTCTTAAGATCTCTTTGGCCATCTCATCAATCAAAGCCGGAAAACACTGAAAGAATGTGTGCATCATGGAATAGCAGTAGATGTTCCAAAAAACTAATAAGCATAAGCATAGAGGATGACAGGGGTCAAATTCAGATATAAATAGTGATGTGGCAACAACATTCCATAGCCTGGTTGAAATCCCAGTGTGAATATGCATAATAACACAGCTCGCAGCACCTGAATCAGACAAGTATATAAGTTGTCATAATATTATGAAGGAAAATGGAATCCACAACTCATCTGAACACTGAAAAGCACACAACATAAGAATATTTGGAACTAAGTACTTTCATTTTATAATGTCAAACAGTCTTAGAATTTTAGGAAAGTCATGGTTTGTACAAAGCTGTATTGTATTAACAACTGGGTGGTGTTGGAAACAGACTGTCTTCATGTATAATGTGACATCATTAATGAGATGCACGAGAAATCATAACTACGGGGGGAATCCCAAAAGTTAGGTCACCTATTTTTTTATAACTACATAGACCTGTTTATTTCTACAATGGTTTACATCAGTTTATAGCTTGAACATTTAGCTATTTTCGACATTAATCACCATCTCTGTCAATGCATTTTTGTAGACACTGTGGCAGTTTTTGTATGCCATGTCACACCAACTCGTCGCCATGCTGTTCAGAAAGTTATGAAACTCTTCTTTCACCTCGTCGTTGGAGCTGAATTGCTTTCTCCAAAATGTTCTTTTAACCTAGGGAACAGGTGATAGTCACTGGGCACCAAGTCAGGACTACAGGGTGGGTGGGCGATTATGTTCCACTGAAACTGTTGCAGGAGAGCAACGGTTTGCGAGCGATGTGTGGGTGAGTGTTGTCATGGAGAATGTGTACGCCCTTGCTCAACATTCCTCTTCTCCGGTTCTGAATTGCTCGTTTGAGTTTTTTCAGAGTCCCACAGTACCTGTCAGCGTTAACTGTGGTCCAGCGATTCAGCTCTGACGACGAGGTGAAAGAAGAGATTCACAACTTTCTGAACAGCATGGCAGCAAGCTGGTATGATATGGGCATACAAAAACTGCCATAGCATCTACAAAAATGCATCGACGGAAATGGTGATTATGTCAAAAAAATAGCTAAATGTTCAAGCTGTAAACTAATGTAAACCATTGTAGAAATAAACAGGTCTAAGTACTGTACTTATAAAAAAAAATAGGAGACCTTACTTTTGGGATTACCCTCGTACTAACAAGGATCACGCCACCAACATGTTAAATCAAGCTATAACGTTGGAGCACATTACCTATTGTGTGGTATATTGGTTTATGGTATGATGTTTGTTAATATTTATGACCTGTCAGGCAGATGATTAATAATGTCACATTTCGCCTGAAGGCGTGTTGTTTAATAAAGTGACAATACAACTGTGTGCAAACAATCATTGCCCTAAAAAGTTACAGAGGCTCTAATCACTACCTCCTCAAAATAGAGTGAATTTTAGAATGTATATGAATCCAAAATCAGAAAGTACAAGATTATTATTAGTGCATTACATACATTACTTAGAAGCACCAACCAGAAGTGCAAAATACAGGCCAAACTCAAAACAGATTGTGGAACAGAACCTACAATAGTTTTGTGTGGGGACTGAATTAATCATAACTCCTTTTATGTGGTTGCAGGTCGTTTTTTAAATCAGGTACAGTTATATTCTCCACTTTCTGGGACCTTATATTGCTAATAACAGAAACAGTAATAATTAACATAACAAATATATGATCGTACAACTGTGAGAAGTGTCATTAACATTAAGTTATAATTTATGTGTTTGGACCCATGCATCTAAATAGAACCAGTGTCTTTACAGATAATATCGCATTAGTTCTGCCAAGTATAAGACACATCTAACAAGTATGTAAGATACTTATCAACCACTTGTTTGACAATTCACTTTTAAATGTGTGGTACTATTGCTGATAATCAACTATAGAATTCTACTTATGGATGTGGATGGAACTGAAAGGAAGCAAAACTTGTGAGTGGTGCCTGTACCATGCACTTGCAAAGCTTTTTCCTAACAAGAATTCTTGAACAAATAGCCATCACGATTAATCATCTACAGTACTGGTTCAGCTGTTCGAGCTGCAGCATTCTCTTTTTTCTGTAAGGGATAGCAACTATTGTTCAAATGACAATGAAAGTCCTTATGATATTGGTTGTTTATTGTACAAATAGAACATCAGTTTCAAGTACAAAAAATTTAAGAAAAGTACCCTCCATAATACGATGTAGTCTTAATCTATAGTAACAAGACTACTTCAATTGCCGCCATCTTAGGAAAGTCACAGTATCACAGAAATAACAACTCTGCCACCTTTTATCTGAATTCCAGAACTGTGGCCACTATACACATTATAGTTAATTAATCAATAATTCATGTTTAAAATGCTATTGATAATTTTTATTTCAAAATCTACAATTTGCTATACGGAGAACTTTCCACTTAAATACTGCTTGAAAATGTTCCGTTCTCAAAGCTTTTTGTGTACGAACTGTGCCATACATTTTGGTGCATTGAAAGTAAACTATTCATCCTGTCTCTCTGGAAGCTGCAGGTCACACTTCCAGGAAGCTCTCCCAGCATAATCATCCTATGCTGCTAATAGCACACATTTGCCACACGTTTTCCAGTGTGTGGGAAACACATTACAATGTTTCTTTCATGTTTACAAAGCTGAATTAAAGGCAGCTACAAGAGCTTTGTACAATTACTGCCAGAATATTGCCAACAGTGATAAAACATTTTAAAAAAATAATTAACTACTATGCTGTGACAGAACGTGTTGCAATATTTACAGTGGTAGGAAAGAGCTCTGATATAGTATAATAAGAAATGGAATTGACAAGAATGTAGCATGTATTGTATTGCACAGGATAATCTCAAATTTTGTCACATTAAATTAACACACATCTTGTAACCATGTACTGTAAAAAGAGCAACCTTTTCAATCAAGGTTAAAATGAAATTCAGATTTTCTTTATATGTACAATGTTGATGAATCCTAGAAAAAGTTCAATTTGTAGTGATATTTTGACTTAGCATTAAATGTCACTGTCTTCTCACTAGAGTGACTTATCATTCTTCATTGGGCTTTACAATCATTTTTCATATGTGAATCATTTTTTGTGAGTCAAGTACGTTCACTGACATATGAGTGATTACGATACATCATTGAAATCTGTTGCTGCAACACTCTAAAGAGTTAAGATGTTATAATACACACTTATATGGCATTACTTATGAGCTACAACTAAGCGTTGTAAAGCAATATCTTTGACTAATTTTCTTCTCATATCCTCCTTCCAAAATCATCCAATATTAAATGGTACTTATTTAAGTCATCAACATGTTGTCCCTGCTGTTTTCTTTGCTTCACATTCTCTGGTGGCTCCCTTCTGCATCCAATGCACAGTAAAAAACTACATGATGTACTAACGGCAATTTGGTCCAATAATTTATGGATAAACAATAAAAATTGTGTTTTAAGGTTATAAAAACACAAGTATTGTTAAGTTCTGTAGTTGACACTGATAAGAGCCATGGTTAGAATGATCATAATCTATTTGCATTTATAGCAAAAAATTCTTTGCCGTTTTTGAACTGAGATTCTTCCTTAACGTTAGACAAAAATACTAATGTTTAAAAGACATAAATCTACTCATCAAATACCTGGTTTCTCTATAATTCACACAGGTTTGTTTCTGAACCTCTATCCTGAGTTTCAATAAATTCTTCCAAGAGTGTGTAAGAAAGCCAACATTCTGACCATATTGTGAATGACCTTCTTCATGGGGTCAATTATACTACCCAGTACTGGTCTAGTACCAATATAGCTTTCTATACATTGCTCTTAATCTGATTTGTACTGGGTAATTCAAACTTGTTATCAATAAATTGAGACAATCATCTATGCCCTCCTTCAATTTTCTATAAACTGCTTTTGATTTGACTGTTATCAAATAAATAAATTAACCTAAGACCACACCCTCGTCCTACCATCCCCCACAAAACAAGTTTGGTGACACACCCATCACATGATAATAGGGGCAGGAGAATGCAATAGCATATAGCGTAATACAGATTCTCACCCTGACTGTCATCTGCAATAGTGGTCAAAACATTTGAATGTGTTCCATATTTCATATTAGAGGAAATTTGATATCAGACTGCACCAACATTTGTCCACACACATTCACAATCACTTTGCCATACAGTTATTTGTATATGACAGTAAACATTTTACTTTCTGCGTCTCTAAATGTATTTAAAACACAACAGACAAATAAAGAATAATGGTTTATTTTAGAACCAACAATCTTTCTTTCATTTGCATGATGCATAAGCAGACTAACAAGGGGTGGAGGGAGAGAGCAGTATTTAGTTTCAACTGAAAATCAGTGTCTACACATGGTTCTACAGTGGACATAAAATTACAGGCATATCTTACACCTTCATAATCATTTACTATACACAAAAGACTTATTTTTTTCGTACTAAAAATTCTGTAGCATGTATGGCCACTGTAATGTACTCAACACTTGTAGCGAATTTAAAGTTGTTCTTAGAAATGTTGATGTTCAGCCATCATTATCAATTTGTCTGCTGGTATATCATTATCAATTTGTCTGCTGGTATTGAAACAGCTAGATCTGTATCCAGCGAGGCACCGTACTGTCAGTCATGGAGGCTCCCCCTTTTCCCCCTTTCTTTTCCCACTTTCAGATGGTTTACAGGAAAGAACATTGTCAGTGTTCTTCTGTAAAAGCCCAAATTTCTTAGCTCATACGAGAATTTTGAGGGTGGGCTCTCCACAAAACACGATGTCTTTATCGTAGTACTGGAGTTGTTTACCTGTTTCTGTGCACTCTCACAGTGACAGAACAAACTCATGATGTGTGAGTCTTTGCTCTGCGTTCAGTTATCATAAGTTAGCAAGGATATCAGACCAACAATTTCAAACAAGGGTTATGTTTAAGTGAACTCCTTCTTAGGTGAACTGTATCTCTCTAGTATTTTCTTTTTAAGTAATCGTCCAATGCCTTCCCTACAGTTGTATTGACGTGGTCATTCAACTAACACATCAGACAGATATTGTCAGATATTTGATGGTTGGAAGTGGAACAGTGAATAGTCAGTAATTATGTAGTTCAATGATATTGGATTTTTAGATATATCTAGGTGCATAATGTTACATTTTCTTAAATCAATGGAGAAATACCAGTCTTTGCATCAAGCACTGAGCTTCGTAAGTCTTCCTGAGATATATTACGTTTTTACAATCACTTGACCTCCCTACATTGAGGAATCAAAACAGTGTGACCATCTGTTTAATGGCACGGTGGTCCACGTGCAAAATGCAATACAGCAGAAATGCTGTGTAACATGGATTCAACAAATCCTCAGTGGGTTTTCTGAGGTTTGTGGCTCTAGGTGTCTATGTACCACACAAATCCTGTAAATTATGGGCTGGTGGTTTGCAGCTGTATATTCCTATCCAATAGCATCCCAGATATGTTCTGTTTGGTTCAGATCAAATGAGTTTAGTGGCCAAGGCATCAACATGAGTCGATCATGCTCCTCAAACCATTGTAGCATGATTAACACATTGTGGCATGGACAGCTATCCTGCTGGAAGATGGAATCACTGTCAGACAGGGCTTCAAGCACAAATGTATGCAGTGGAAAAGTCCCTGTCTTCTAAGTTCTGTAATGAGGCATGGATATCCAACATTTTGTCACCTATTTGTGATTTCAACATCCTTCAACCACTTTCCATAGATGCTGCTGATAGCAGTGTCTGAGCAGCTTAACAGTTTCACTATTTCAAGCTGTTCATTCCTAGGCACTGGGCCATAACAATCTGTCCTCTGTCAGAGTTGCTTAGGTCAGTGGATTTCCCCCCTTACAACCCTTATACCATCCACGGAATCATTCTGCATTTGTCTGTTCTGCTAACAGACTTTGTAAGGCACCACTTTGTATTATTTGATTATTACTTGCCATAGCCTGGCTCACTACAAAAATAAGTGTCGGACATAGTCAGTTTGGAGGGTGAACTTACTCCCCAAGGTACATGCACCGATAATTAAAGTTCTGATTGTGTGCATGTGATATGTGCCCTATCTATTCTTCCACACTGTTCTGAAATTCAGTCCTTTGCAAAGTATTCTAATAGTAAATGAAGATGTTGCAATATGTGAAACATTGTTGTATGACATAGTTTTTTGTTTCATTTAATTTCAAAACAGTTGATTTTCCCACATACATGCACATCCTACTTGTGTGATGACTGTAGCACAACTGACTCACTCCTTCATGCCATATGATCTCCAGGTGCCACACTGTCCCTTCTAGAACTATGGGGCACCCCTGTACGTAATGCAGTTGTGCTGTAGCAAAGAAGCGTAAGGGCATATTTAATCCATCAAGTACAGGATCAATACCAGTTCCATTACAACTTTTCGTACTGCATCATGTGCTTGCAAGGCCACCAAATGGCATTCAACCCCACAGTGGCCAGTGACAATAAAGTTTTGGCCTATATATACGGTAACAATGACTGAAAGTAAAAATCAATAGAAATGAAGTTATGTAAAAGAACATATAATGATGTGGCAGTGTGCCATCATTTGGCTACATCAGTGCAATTCTACAGATTATTTAGAAATAAAGGAGACAACTTACTGAAAGGCAGAACCACTGTGTCGTCAATAGGTACACAAACAAAAGGTAAAGCGCTTTGCTAGCTTTCGGAACGAACTTCCTTTTTTAAGCTTGTAGGAGAAACATGCACACAAACACACACACAATCACTCACATGCACATGCTTGTCTCCCTACAACATGCTCAGCTGACTACCAGCTCTTTCCTGGCCCACGGCAAGTGTACCAGGGTAAGATGGGGGTGCAGGGTGGGGTAGGGTGGGGTGAGGGATAAAGCGAGGTGGGAGGCATAGAGAGGTCGGGGGAAAGTGTCTAGTGGCTCGAGGGAGAGTGGGGAGTAATCTGTGGATTAGCCATGGGCGCAGGTAGAGGGGCAGGTGGCAGATGGCTGGGCACGTGATTTAATTGGGCAGGAGCAGTGGGGCAGGTGTTTCTCTTATAAACTTGAAAAAGGAAGTTCATTCCAAAAGTGTATGTTATGAGATTGGCGTGTGCTTGTGAGTGAGTGCGTGTGTGTTGGTGCGCATGTTTCTCCTACAAGCCTGAAAAAGGAAGTTCATTCCAAAAACTAGCAAAGCTTTTGTTTCCATACCTATTGACGACACAGTGTTTCTGCCTTTCTGGAAGTCATCTCCTTTATTCCTAAATAATTTGTAATCCTCAACCAGAACTTTCCATACACTGTTATATCAGTACGCTTTTAATGACCTAGAAGAAAAGATACAACTCTCCAAAGTTATTAATGTAAATGCAGAAAAGTATTTACCAGGTTATCGCAAATTATATGTGATTACCACTGAATGTGATATAAAGATTTCACACAACCAAGTACTATAAATATTATAATAATTTTTGCACAATAATGAAGAAACTAGCAGTAATAAAACCTTGCAAATGACCCATAATTTACAATCAGTTTACTTATTTTTCCAGAATACAAATGAGCTTTTGGTATGAATTTTCTTAAATTAAGCAATAACTGGCTGGCATCATGGCAGAAATCCTGTCTGAGCCATTTCACTTATAAATGCTACCACCCGCCCCCCACCACACACATTAACATCTTTATAGGTAACATTTTTCATTTGGACCCTGGACGTAGGCGGCTTCTCTTTGGTTGTATTTCACCATTACATAGTTTTAAATAAAATACTTTTGATCACTAGATCAATAAATGTAGTTAATACATGCATGCATCCCTCAGTTTACTGCTATGCTGAGGCAGACTATAGCATACATAAACTTAACTACCCTGCATCACAGACAGAGATAAAATCACGTTTAATACAGTAAGCACCATACCTTCAGAAATGAACTGCAACTTGTGTACCTGTCTAGTTTCCAGTAGGATTATAAAAAAAATAAATATGGTACAGAATCACTATAAATTGTTGTAGAATCATTACAAGTAAATTCGCCATCATATCTGTTTGTGCATTTTGGTAGTATGCATGCTTTACACTTACTTTATCTTTACACTCATGTGAAATTCCTAGGAAAGAAAGACCTAAATTCTGAAAAGTTATGTAGAGCCTTCTTAAGTTATATTCAAAACGACTGTGCCAACTGCATTCTGCTCAGCAGTCATTTATTTAAAGTGTTGCCATTTCTTGAGGTTACTAATGTACTAGAGGATCTTAGAGGTCCAAAGCCTGCCACAAATTATGCAGGGTTTTACCTATTTTACCATTGCTAATAACAGCAAATACTAGCTCTGTAGTTTCTTCAGCAGTACTGAACGTAGCATAAGCTGGCATAGAGAGAGAGAGAGAGAGGGAGAGAGAGAGAGAGAGAGAGAGAGGAGAGTGTGTATATGTGCGCACACATGTGTGTGACCTCATTCCCACAGTTAGAAGTATTTTGTAGTGCCAAATGTAAGACAGTGCATATGAGTACATTATTTGCATTATACATTCCCCTTAGTCCTGTGTAGTTTCCAAGAAACATAAGCTTTGCCTGTATGTTAATTGATTTCATTAATGTTTCAGTATCAGCTATTTTCTGGAAGATCATAGACAGATCAGTGATTATGCGAAGACTATGCAAACCAAAATATTTCTTGCAATAAAGACACAGACCTCAAAAAACCTAGTGATTTAACATATCTTTTTTGAAATGTGTGATGTATAACCAAACTTGATGTGTGTGTATTTAGTAAATGAAGATGGCTAAAGAAGACATATTTATAATTGCAGTGGAAGGATACAGAGCTGAAAATTATACTTAGATTGGGCTACAGATGAACAAATATTGGAAAAAAATATTTTTGAATTTTTATGTAGCAAGCTGATAATGTTCTTTTGAGTTCTGGCTGAAATTATTCTCTTGAAATCTTTTTATGGGCAAATTTCTGCATTAATTCATAGCCCATTATTCTATTATCTGTAATATATTTGATTCAATATATTTAACTGGAGGATCACCTAATTTCACAAATAACTCATACTATTACATGATTATATGAATAGTACAGTCAATGACAAGTTCCAGTTTACCTGTACATTTTTGGGAGGAAAAGAAATCACACATGGCACAAATCATTCACACGTTTCTTACAAGGCGATGGTGAAGCATTAAGGGAAATTAAATAGTGATCTTCGTAGTAGACTTCACTCTTGTTGTCTGATTATACAGCTATTGTAATGAATAGTCATTTACAATTTGTTAGATAACAACTCTATCTTCAATAAATGGGGAAAACCAGTCCAAATCTTCCTTTCTAAAATGTTAACATAGTTTCTTTCAAGCCACAAATAAACAGTTAGTGAACTGTAAATATATATAACACTAAAGCTTCAGACATCTAGTCGCCTAAAAAATAATTTGCCAAAATCCAACACTGCAATTTGCCAACCTGTACATGCATCACATTTCATTGCTATGAAATCATGAAAAATGTGTCATTATGAAGACTAACATATTCATTCAGGGTCATTTCCTGGTTTACACTGGCTATTACACTATCAGCTGATGTGTTGATGAGTTTATGCACACTTTCTGGACCCCCCCCCCCCCCCCCCCCTTGTGTGATGATCATGTTGAATCATCAAATACAGTTAGTAAACACAGTTAATTATGGTCCAGTCACTTAGCATGGCACAAAATCTGAAGTTATATGTTCTCTATTGCATACCTATGGATATCAAATCAGAACAAGTTATCTCTGTCACTGGTGGATATTTTCAACTTCTAAGTTCCACTTTCAACATTTCGCAGCAACTCAATTTGAAAAATCATTTGGTATTAACTCAAATAACCTTGATCAACCTGTGTGAATAAAATTTCTCAGGACCACATAATAGGGCTTCAGAATGAGACTTCACCCTGACTACTAAAGAGATTTAGCCCATTTCTACTGACTCCCATATTAAGTGCACAGGAATTTAGTAGTCTCTGACATAGTGAAATTCTATGTGCTATAACCATTACTACTCAAATGTAAATTCTTAATCATACCAAGTTTTCTTAAAGAAATAAATATTATTTCTAAGTGTACATTATCTTCCTCTTAAAGCTTTATACTCTCTTTTCTTACATCACTTCCAAGTAGAAAGAAATGGACTAGATAAAAATATGTGCTTCTGTGCAAGAATGGATTCATAGAAGAGATGCAGATGCACAACAATAAAATCAATTATAATTTGAGAAAACATGTAACAGAAGGAAAGAAAAATTGAGTCATGAAGCTGCTTCCAAAGTCAGTCCACATTTTCAATGTGATTCAGCAATGACAAGTTTTCAGATTGCATTATGATGATTCATACACACTGTAACTTCATTGACTTTACATGACAGCACACTACATTATTAAAATGAAAAGACAGCATACCGTTCTCTGTCTTTTGCTGCCATTTACAATAGTACTGTCAACAATTCCCTTGCACCATTGAGCATTTGGATACAGCAGTGTTTTCTAAATAGAACTATTGTTATTAGAGGTCAACATTATAAACTGAATGGTAGTGATATTGTTGCTGAAGAACTTCTCATAAGCGAATAATATTCTGATCTCATTACTGTTTCAGTTTTTCTGTATAGCTATTCATTTTGCTTCCTACTTGTTGATTCTTAGGACTTCTCCCTTCTGCAGCAAAATCCAGTGACTGTATTTATGTTTATTAATTTTTTCTCTCTAAATGAGGGACTTTCTCACATTGCTCGAAGAGAGTGACTTATTTAGCTCTGCACATTATTCATTGCCTATATTTTCAGTTATTTCTTATAGAAATTGCCATTTGTATGAACATCACACAGTACAATTTATTTTATTATTTTCTTCTTAATTAAGATTTGATATTCCCAAACTGTACATTTTAGGCTAAAATGGTCCATTATTAATGTTGTCATCATCTTCTCGTACTACTACTGTTGCACTTCTGACTTCTCCTGTGCTAATTTATTCAGCTGGAAGGCATCATATATTTCTTGTTTGAAACTCTCTGCTGCAAACACTCAGTTTACATGTAACATGAAAGTGAATACTCCAAACCACTTTAATTAAGTTTTTTTTCCCTTTCTTCTGTCAGTGCCATATTTCCTTGTTAACATAGCTGGCACCATGGTGCTTTTCATTTCCAAGTTACTTTTTCTAGTGATTTATTAACTATAAATAAAACAGAATAATGTGTCTTTTTCCAGAGAATTTAGATAATTACCTTGTCACAGATCCAAATTTGTGAATCTGGTGCAACACTGACTGTGTCCTATGTGTTGTGGCTGTGATGATATATAGTTGCAATGATTACTTTTTGTATTTATATTTTGTGATAAATCACATTACAAATACAGCAATATTTCCGTTTCTGCACTGTTAAATGCTTTATTTATTATAAGATTTTTTTATTTACAAAACTGAGAGTTTGTCTTTATATGTGACTAGATATAATAGAATGTTATTTACACAATATTCCTTCTAAACAATATAAATGTAATTTTAACCGCAACATGTCTTTGCATGTTTCTTTTCATAATGATCACCACCTGATAATCTATCTTCTACATGTTTCAATTCAACATCATTCTTGAACTTGGATACATGACAGAACATTATTTAGGCAGAAACACATGATGGGCGAAAATAAAATACAGTTTCTGTGCTATGAACACTGTCCATTAGAGACATTCAGGAGTACATCACAGGCAATTAACATACAAGTAACAGTGCAAAAATTAATCTACCCATAAAGATCTATATTAGGTAGCCTTTGCATTCCTTAAATTTCAACAAACAAAGATATGGCTCTTAGAACTAATACTAACAGTTGCAATGAACTTATTGAAACACTAGATTTAAGATTTAAAAAAAGGCTCTTTCATCCTATCATTAAGAAAGGAAAATATATTTATGTCTTGTCCCTCAGTGCAATACTTTCCAATTTTCACCTCTTAATTTTTGAAGTTGTTCTTCCATGTTGTCCTGTCTTTCATTCATTTTGTGTAAATGCTAATACTTGATAACAAATTAAAAATTACACAACTTTGCTCTAAACCCAAAAAAGCATAAGATAACAACTTCTTTTAAAAAAGCAATAATAATGAGCAGGAAAACCATGGCACAGAGCACTTCACTTCTTCGTACTAGATATAAGCATGCGAATCAAGTATGGAACATGAGCTGAAAAATATTTGGAAGAATGGCTTAAACAGATCATTCTGTATCAATACTCTACAAAGACTGTCATTTATTGCTACAGGAACTTGTGGAGATGAAGTGAAGTCTTTCTAAAGATTCAAAACCACGCACTGATACACAACAAATGCAGAAAGACAGATTATAAATTTTAAGGTATTTAGTACATCTGTGGCAGTATGTAAACCACATCTCAGTTTGTACTACTCCCAACAGGACTGGATGCACAATGCAACAGTTTATTCTACAAGTCACCCTTATTAGTAATGCAGTGTCTCACAATGAATGAGAATAATCAAACTATTATCAGACAGTTGCACAGCCTCTGAAAACCACAAGTCATTGTAAAATGATTGTGCCATGAAAATGATAGGAACACCTCGGTTAAGGGAGGGTACTTAATATATTGAATTGTTTTAGTACAGGAACACCAGTGGTACATTTTAAACTAATAAAATGACATTCCTTTATATCAAAGCTATATGACAGTTCTCAGTTCTCATTTACAGCATGCTTGGAGGCTTTTACAACCAATAATTTTCATAAAAATACAACAACTATGAAGGCAACACAATGTCAGCTAAAGAAAATTTTTCAACTGGAACTCAAAATATCTTTATCAGCTTAGGTTATTATTTAATCTAATATTTCTGTCTGTAGGTAGCTGATAATTTTAGGCAGTTTTATCTCAGTCAATGACTGAATACACCAATTGTTACTTCCTATTAGTATTACTGCTCTTTATAAGGAAAAAAAAACAATTCTCAGATACAACTCCATAAATAGTTTAGTGATTTCTGAATGGAAATCATATCTTTGTGTAAAAATATTTTTTAAGAGTTATTGTCATGATATTAAAAATGTATAATATAGGAATATATCTCCAATAATGCATACACCAATTAATATGTAAGATAATTTATTCTTATATATAAATATTCTAACATCATGTTGCTAGGTCACACATTATTGCATCTGTGACTTCAAATAATGTTTAATTACAACACTGGGGCAATAAGCAGTTGGCTTTATTTGTATTAGAATACTATCACAAATCAATTTATCTTAGAGTGCCTTTTAGTTGAAAAATTTATTCATTTATCCACTCCATCAATTATTACAATTTTGTGACTTTTGGTTTCTTTTAAATGCAGATTATAAAAACTTAAAATTCAAATTAGATTGAAATCAGGAAAGCAATAATGTTAAATCAGGGTCCAAAAACCAAAATTTTATTGCCCAGGAATGTACGATAGTTACTCCAGTTTGTGATACTATACAAAAATAGCACCATCATATGCAATATTTATACAGGGCATGGATAAAAATCTGGGAAAAACACAATAATTAAGTAAACAAAAATAAAAAGACTGCTGAAACATTTGGGGTAAATATTCACTTTTCTAAACATGATAAAATGAAACTGTGAAAGACATATTTATGGCTGTGACCAAGCCAAGTCTTATTAAGCATCCAAAATAACCTCCAAGTTCAGTTAAAATAATTTGTGAACTAAATGTAAGAGTGAAACTCAACTTCATAATTGTATCAATTTTTCAGGGGACATACTTGAATTGGTTAATTCACACGGATCTTTCTTATTTTTGATCTGCCACAGTCTACAAGAGAAACTGATTTTACTCAGATAAAATATATCATTAACTATTATGCCATAATAAGCCACTATCTAGAGAATTTGTATTCTTCAAATTTATATGTAGTAGTGGAACATAAGTTATGTTACGAAAGCACTTTTTATTTTAAAATGGGGGAAATGAAGAATTGCTACACTGCCATTGGTGTGTTCTGTTGTTTTATGTTTTGCTTTGTATTGAGCAATATACAAGAACTTTCTGATACGACAGTAAGAAGACCTGCACACACACAAACACGCACACACATGAGCAAGGACAGAAAGAACATCGCATTCAGCAGTTTAATTGATGTACAGTTACATCCTTTTCGGTTTATACCAATGGCCTCAACTTCTTTCCAATTAAACATATTGCTTCCAGCCTAAAATAATGATATGTACACCTATGTAACATTTTATATGATTGGTAATGACTTTGTAGATAATTTTTTCCCCTTCAAGTAGTCTGAAAGGTTTGCTGCTTCTTCCGAAGATACTCATCTTTTGTGTGCTTTATTGTTGCCATTGCCATACTGTGATTGTCTTTCATGATGCTGATGGGTTTATTTCACCTTTGCCCTTTCTTTTAGTGCACTTCCATCTGAAACCCTGTATTTCAACTACATGTTCCTCCACTCTCTGTGCTTTGTTAATCTCACTGCATACTACTAAATTTTACTTAACTTTCAAATGCATCAGAATACAGAAAGGCTTTTTTGAGCATTTTTTTAGATATTTTAGTTGATCATTCCTCTTATCATTCCTTCAGCAATCTTATGTTGCAAGACAATAGAAAGTTGACAATGTTTATGATGTTACTTGAGAGTTTTGTCCTTGCTTCAATTACAGGTGCACTACGTCCAGTGCCATTAATTTCTTTATGCATCTGTAGTTCTCAACTGGCTGTGCTTTACTTCCCATCAAGTCATTTGTCATTTATAACTTTTTCTCTGAAACAGACTCTATTTGGTATTATTAAGTTGGGGATGCCCTATAGGTTTTCCATCACACTTATCCATGAATTTCCATTTGAAAATCAAGGTTTGATTCCATTTATACATATACATATTGTTCTAAAATAATGGTATTATTTAAAATCATGCAATAGCTTTTGCACTATCTCACCTTTATTTTTTAAATATGAGATTATTTTAAATTTATCTTATGGTCTTCTCTTGCCTTTGTTGCACTAAAGTCTGTAAAATTCTATGAAACACTGATTCACTGCCCTATATCATTTTATTTTGATCCAGTGCTAATGGAGTGTAGTATTTAGCCATCGTGGCATCACTAACTAGAATCTGTTCCCAAGCCGTTGATATATTTGTTGTTTCTCAGTAAGTATTTATTCTCCCACCTATCAGTTTCTTATATCCATTTTGCTCAACATCATCTCACACTTTTCCAATCTTCTCCTACACAGTTACCTTTAATCACATTTGATGAAACCTAGAATTTCAAATTCAACTTTCTACTCTGTAACTTATTTATTCTTTCAAAACTATAACTACTGTTATCATTCCTGTATTATTATTTTTATGAATATCTGTCATTGTTGCATTCTTATTCATTTTTAAATGAATGTCGGCATAATTCTGTAAAACATTTCACATAGTTTAAAAGTTATTCTCCAGTTACTTTATTTCTTCACCCATCTCCCTGAAACATCTTTTTGTGTACCCATATTATAATATTCCAGTCATCAATAAATATTAGGTCTACAATCTGTTTCATAAACATTTTCAGTACCTGCAATTGTTTAGACATCCTTATAATAAGAACAGCTGTAAATATACTGAGGGAAAGTCGGTCAGAGAGGGAATCACAACCCAACAGCAGCAATAACACCTTTTGATATTACTTAATAATGTCTTTACAGAACACAATTTCTCTTCTTTGCAACAGAAGTTTTTGTGCAAAACACTTACCATTAAAGCTACTATGCACTTCAAAAGGGCAACTTAAATCGACTTTCTAAAAATTCTGAATATTACCATTTGTAGAATATGTTACGTTAGAATAGCAGAGAATGGTACACAGCCCCCACACTTGTACCTAACTAAAAATGAGCAAGATCTTCGGTTTCAAACAATCAATATTTATATAACATGATTTATTTAGGCATTGCCTTATCAAAGTAAAGGAATTTAACACCTTTATACCTTTATGAAGATATCAACTAAAATATGTTTAATGATGTAGTGAAGCATAATAAAGCTTTCTAAACATAAAATGAACAAATATGTGCATACACTATGCCTAACAATACATCTATTTAACCAGAATTCTTTCAATTAAATTACAAATAAAACCATTTTAATTGTTTTCAGAATTCTGTTTCCTTGCAAAATGAAAATATGAAACAGGCATCTCTAATCACAATCAGTTAGTTTTGTTAAACAGTAATTAATACCACCTGATGATATTTCAGAAAAATAATTATACATATTAAAATACACCACGACAATACTTTTACTGCATAAATCACACTCTTATGCTCCTACAAAATTTCAATGTTTTTATAATGCCCAGTGTTATTAACAGAACTTGCTCTCTATCACAAGTATCACAATCTGAAATTTGTAAAAGTGTATGCACTGTAAGGTAGATGATGTCATTTCTAATTGTCACAGTGTGAAACAATGTTTGATCTGTCACTATTACAATAAGTAACCAAACAGTTTTGAGTTTTATTATAGCTCATGGCTTTTCCTGTTATAAAAACTACAGCTGCCTTAAAACAGTGTTACAGCAACAGAATTTCAATTTAAAAACAATTACTTCAGCTATGGTACATTCCTGAGTTCATTTTTCATATTTGCCAAATGCTGACATACCATAACCTCAGGGAATTATAGGTTCTCTGATCTCATCTGCACATTAGACATTATGAAAACCACATAACAGTGTAACTGAAATAATAATTTTAGATATTAAGTCTTTTCTCATAAACAGTAACATAAAATTCCTACTTTCAGTAGAATATTGTAGTGGAACAAAATGGTTTATTTGGTGGAAGGAGATTTCATAAGAGGGAAATGAATTTTAAATACACAGTAACCTATTACAGACTGGGCATTTCACAACCACAAAAATTATGCTTTCCTCAACTGCATGAGGTATTAAGAGCAATCTAGTAAAAGAAATAAAAGTAATCTTTTAAAACTGTATATTTCCTTCCACTAAACATATTGAAGTCTCTTGTCACTTCTCTCAAAAAGATTCTAAAACTTTGTAACAATTTTCATTTGTGGGTTCCAATTTAACACAAGCTAACATCCATATGTGTTAAACAAAACGTTACTTGGAATCAGAAATATACTGTTAAATGTTCCAAACCTATTTGAAGTTAAGCATTCTAATGTTATACATCTTATAACTCACAAAATTTTCACCTGCCTTTTACAAATCCTTGACAATCCATCTGTGACCAAAGCTTTATATCAAACTTGACTATTTTTTCTACTACTCAAAACATTAAAATGCACTCCTAGTCTTTCTTCAATATTTCAAAAACATAACTATACAACTGTAATAAACTGTTTGAAGGCTGCTCTTTTAATATGTATTATGCTAGAAATCTTTACACTTACTTATATAACTTAATTATACACAAGAATGCTAATTAAAACCAAATATTTCAGATGGGTTAAATCTGTTATGTATTGAAAAGACACACTAATACATTAATAATATATTTTTATCAATGCATATTATTTTTAGCCAATCAGTTGTCAATGTACAGAAAAAAATAACTTCCTTGTCTCCTATTTCAATCCTCAGATACACTAATACAATCATATATGCATATGTTTTTGTATGTACCTAAAATTCTAACATTGTACACAACATATGTGATTTACACAAACTCTCTTCCTACTTGCTGATGCTCCAATGGTTGTGCTATTTGCTCAAAGTATGACCTAGCTGACATAGCAAATCTTTTTTATTGGCATAGAGTAATGACTGAAGTATGAAAACTGATATTTTTAAAAAATGTATCTTGATGTTTTGCCATATGACAATCTGATATGTAGTGTTGCAAAAATATGATGACAATCTCATCACACCAAACTGCAACAGGATTACAAAAACGGACACACACACACACACACACACACACACACACACACATAAATGCATGGTTAGTTATTTATTTTAAAAAATGGATATCATAAAACTCACTTATGCAACAATGGTATAACAAAGAGGTACAGCAGTGTTGGGTTCAGCTAAAACTAATTTCTGGTACGTGCCTCTATCTTAATTTCTTGCACTTATGATTATTGTTAATGAATACACAACTGTATAAAAAACTACAACACAAAACAAAACTACATCTACATTGCTAGTCACATGATATGTAACTAATCATTGTGTTTCATTGCCCTTGGTGTTCCACTTTTTACTAGCTGCTGTGTTCCATTTCCGCATAACTTGCCCTTGAGCCTTATGACAAAGAATCTGTAGCATTTTCCTTACCTACAAAAAGAAAGGACACCACACTGTTGAACTATTCTTTGCCACAATATATTATGGGCACAAAACTTCACATAAATCCCTTGGAGATAAGCAGTATATGTTGGAAAAATCAGTGCTCTCATGGTGCTCACAAATTACAAGGCAATCTGTGTATGTGCTCCACAAATTAACAATGAATTATTCTTGATAGCTTGCTTTTTGTGAACAAAAATGGTAATAATTGTGATCTCACAATTAATTTTCAACTTATTAATGAATTCTCAAACTTTAGTTTCTTTTTTCATGAGACATATATTTAGCTACTGATCTCTCAGTTGAAGAATGGTTTGTATTCCTTGTCAAGCAACACATGCACTTGTGAATAGTAAAGTTTTCAGATATCAGTATGACACTGATAATAAGTATTCATATTCTTTAAAAGCATTTACACACATTTCATGTTTAATCTGAAAACAAAAACAATTAATGATACTGGTACTGAATGTTCCCTTTATATAAAAGCAATTTACAAGCATACTACTCATCTATTCTGCAAGTAAAGCTTGACAGGCTTAACAAAATGGCTTTTTAGATTAAACATGTAGCTTATGGTGTTCTTGCTCTTATTTCCATAGACAAAGTTCTAAGTTATGCATAACACTGAGTATCTGAAATAGCAACAAAGACTTCTGTTTCTTCTTGCATAAATCACTGGACAACAATTATCTTATTTTTTATCTTTCCCCTTAAATCCAGTAGGATCTAAGAATGTAGCTACACAGTAGATTTAAGTCTTCCATCCAAATTAGCTTATAGTACTTTCTTTGCACAGTTAAATTTTTTAGGATTTCCTTTTTTTCATTTTTTATATGATAAATGCAAGATCAGGGTTTTACTGCAATTCCTGTGATATCAGTCACAATAATCATGTGTGCCAGTGTTTGGTTATTTGAGAAATCATAATTGCAAGGACAAGCGTTCTCTTTTAGCATTTTAAAAAGTTGAAGAAATCATGAAATCTAAAGAAAAGTTCTTTTCATCAAATATACTATCCTCCAAGGCAAAGTTGCAATGGCAAACTACACTTGAAAATAGATGACTGATGAGTTTTTTGTTACCAAACATAAAGTCATAACATCAATTTTGTCTGCAAATTGAATAACATAATATTTTAATAATTACTTTTCATTGACATGTTTTGCCTGGAAATGTTACATATCTTCAACTAATGTTTGGATCAGGGTGATTTATAATCATACACACACACACACACAGTTTAAAATTCACTGCTATACATACAGATATAAAGTATATATACATATATAAATAATATAATGGTCTGTTAGAGTGAATTTAGTTATATATTAAATGCATGAGAAATCTAACTGTATGTAAAAATTGTAACTGGATGCATATTTTCTCTGTGTAAATAAATGTTACTGTTTAGATTCAAATAATTTTACACAGTATTTTAAGAAAACTGACCTGCATTTAATCAGTCTTAAAAGACTAACTGGAACAACCAGTGGATTGTAGCCTTGTACACGAGACAATGCCGTTATGCATTTTCCAGCATTCTGCACCCATATGTGAAACAGAAAACATATTTTTATTATTTATAAGCATACTGCAATTTTGACAGGCAAGTAAGTGGTTTCAGTGAGCAACAAGAAACACACACAAAAGATCAATGCCAGCCCAGATTACTACTGAAATACTAATTAGATACCAAACTAAGCAGTTCCTAAAACTCAAAAGTTCATAGAGGCACAGGGGAACTACAAAAGTAGTAGGCATAATGAAAAAATTTGCTAATACAGTGTGATCGTTTTTCTCTTCATCTGAGTGACAGTTATCATGTCAGCATCTGAAACAGGAAGACAGAAGTATAGCCAACAGATACTGATGTACGGCGAGGAAGGGGGCTGCTGAACCTCTAATTTGTGATATTTATAGCAGTGCCTTCATCATGATATCATTTGGACATTTATCATTATTATTATTCCCTCCATCCATTCCAACCTGATTCTCTCTCTCTCTCTCTCTCTCTCTCTCTCTCTCTCTCTCTCTCTCTCTCACACACACACACACACACACACACACACACACACACACACACAAAGAAGTGGAAGGAAGATGATTTAAAACATTTCAAAAATTAGGTCATCATGTCTTCCTTTCCCGCGTGTGCGTGTGCGTGTGTGTGTGTGTGTGTGTGTGTGTGTGTTGTGTGGGTGGGTGGGTGGGTGACTGAGTGGGTGGGTATGGGGGGGGGGAGAGAGAGAGAGAGAGAGAGAGAGAGAGAGAGAGAGAGAGAGAGAGAGACAAACATGGTAAAATCGTTCATGTTTTGACAGCTGGTAAGTAGATGTACAGTTCCCATTTCAAACAGTTCTGATATTATGTTTGAGTTTCTATCTAGCATTTACTGTTATAGCTACTCACCGCATAGAGGACGTGTTGAGACACAGACAGGAAAAATGAAAAAGAATGCTAGAAACATTCCATCTTTCGGACAAAGTCCTTCTTCAGAAGGAGAAAAGATGCACATTCACAAAAGAAAAATTGATGCACATATGACCATTGTGTCCAGATGTTAGGGACCAAGTCAATTCTTAGTGCCTGAAGACAGTGATCGTGTGTGTGTGTGTGTGTGTGTGTGTGTGTGTGTGTGTGGGCGCGCACGCGCGCGTGCACATGTGTGGGCACGCGCGCTTCAGGATTCTGAAGGAGGACTTTGTCCAAAACATGAAATATTTCTAGCATTCTTTTTCATTGCGCCTGTCTGTGGCTCAATGCCTCCTCTATGTGGAGAACAGGAGTGTATGCTTTTGGTATTGTTGTTATTCTATTCTGCACTTTCTATTGTTTGATTTAACTTTTTTTTAATTGCTCAGATCCACACCATTTTGCTGACAACAAGTTTTATCATTTGCTGGATTTTTAAGACACGTTACATATTTTCCAAATACTTTCTTAGGTGCACACATCTTCAATGAAATAACACATGCTTATACACAATATTGTAGAAATGTATGCCATTATCAATAGATAATCTTCAGTCAACTACAGCATCAAATACAAACTACTTGTCGTCAGTGTAATGGGTGAGTACAAAGGAAACATTTCATAGCTCTTCTTTAATAAAAATCTGATAATGACAACAGGAACATCAATGCCACCAATGCTAACTACAAAGAGAACAGCGACAAAAGCAGATCAGTTTAACAAAGTGGTAAGTTAACTTCAGTCAATGCACTCCCCTTAAGCTACGACACATTACCAAACATTTTACTTCCACTGACTGAAACTTATTTTAAAATTTCATTTAGAAAACAGAAAATTGTGTTAACACATGGGACTTCAGAAGGGACTCTTTCAGATGAATATTAGAATTCTACAGATGAAAGACAAAAGAATAGCAGCATTTTTTACAAGAAGGAGTCCCTGTATTAAACGACATAGTGTGCCTCCAGTTTGTGAACAGCACTATAATCTGGTTCATTACGACAAGAAGAAAATAACAGAAGAAATATTGTCAAATATATTTCAGTGACATTAAAAAGGATATCATGCTTCTTCTGTGGGATTCAACAGAATGGTGGAATGAAGGAAACAATATTCACAATCAGGCAATGGCGCTCACATTGATGTGGCCCATTGTCGTGATGTGGTGGATTACAAGGTTGCTCACGCTGTGGAGTATGTGAGGGCCTCACCAGAGGTGGTGTGATTTCCCACATGACTCGTTCCTGTGAGCTTACTGCCATAAAGTCTTCTTCTACCATAAAACTCTGGACTGAGTGTGCAGTTTAGTGGGCTGTAGATGTTAAACATACTACAACAATTTCTGATTGGAGAGCAATTGTAATTTTGTTCACACAAATATTTAAAATTGTAATTCCTACTTAATCCAGACAGATCCGCAGCCCAGCCCACATACAATTAACTGGGAACTTTTTTCCACTAGAAAATTCTAATCTGGCCCCAATAATATGTTTCTTTGTTGAAAAATGTTCTTGCAGCAGGGAAAACAACCTACAAAATTCAAGATTTTTTAATGGCTCTAATTTTACCAGTACAGTCTTGTCTCACTGCATCAGAAATTTGACAACCAAAAATATACAAATGCAATTGTTGATGGCAAAGGTCCATACTTTTCAGGTTGCTTGTATGGCTGAATGGCCACAAACACAGTGGCACAGAAGATGTCCTACTTAGATTCGCTAACACTTACACTACCTGCAGTGTAGCTGTCATTAGTTCCTGATAACACTGTGCAGTTTGCATTAAGAGTCGCTGTAAATGACACAATTAAAAGCCACACTTAATTAAAAAATTGTTCAAAGTACAACTGCATGTGTCACTGGACCCAAATCGTCACGACTTAGTAAAAGGTGGCCTACATATGATGCACACAAACCATGGAGTATATCCACAACAAAAGATATACTATAAACAATATGCTATTAGGTGTAGTGTGAGCTACTTTAAGGCTATATTACCAAGTAAATTCCAGTCCATGCCATGTCACAGTTAATGATTTTCCTGTTGTGGAACTATTTTAGAGACATATATCAAATAATGTACACCATACTGTAGTTATTAATTTTTTATTTTTTCATGTTTATTTACCACCACTGTTCATGGTCTGAAGCTCAGATTTGTCAGAAGCAATAAGCATAAGAGCCAGGTGAACAGGTACATTCATAAACGCTATATCATTAACACTATATTACACAGTTATCTGGTAAATAAATTTAAATGTTGTGTTACTAGGGCCTCCCATTGGGTAGACTGTTCGCCGGTTGCAAGTCTTTCGATTTGACGCCACTTTGGTGACTTGCGCATGGATGGTGGTTAAATGATGATGATTATGCAAACACAACACCCAGTCCCTTAGCAGAGAAAATCTCCGAACCAGCTGGGAATTGAACCTGGACCTGTAGGATTGACATTCTTTCGCACTGAGCACTCAGCTACTGGGGGTGGACACAGTTATCTGGTGGCATACTGATATGTAGATTCATACTGTTTGGATAAAAAAATGTACATTTTTGACAGCTAAATCACAGAGAAGTTAATACTTTGATAGCTGAACATGAATTAACTGACTGATTTAATACTTTCATAGCTGAACACAAATCAACTGACTGACTGTGACACACAAATGGACTTGCGCAATGAATGAAGATTTGAAGAACTGCAACAACAAGAGCTGGGTAACCAATGGGATACGGCAATCCTCTGAAACCCTCTAGCACCTTAGCTCAATGAAAAACTACCGTAACGATTTAGCATTTCATAACTATTATCATACTTACAGAAAGATCTATAGAAAATCATTATTAGCGACTAAAAGGTACCAAAATGACAAATTTGTAGAAAAGGCTGATAATAAAATCAAAGCAGTAAGGAAAAATCACCAAACAGGAAATTAATAGGAAAAAATTTAAGCGAATAAACATACAGTTTCTATACATTGATACCAAAATAAATGACCCCAAAAAACTAGCAAACTTTGCCAGTAAGTATTTCAGCAACGTCGCAACCAAACTACAACATAAGTTCAACAAAACAAAGCACTCACAAATGCTGAACAAAATATCACACACACTGATACTACGACCAAGCACGGCAGAAGAAGTATGCAATGTTGTGAGTGACCTAAAACACAAAAATTCAGCAAGCATAGATGAAGTACCTGTGTGGTCACTGAAGGACTGTATAGACAACATCAAAGACCCTTTAGTGCACACCAATGAATACTTCTCCACAGGTTGCTTCCCAGAAATACTAGAGCATGCAAAAATCCTACCTATACATATAAAAGGTGACCCAGAAATCATAGAAAATTATAGACCAATCTTATTACTGTCATACTTTTCAAAAGTCATAGAGACCATAATGAAACACAGGCTCATGGGGTACTTAACAAAATTCAATCTTCTGAGTAAAGAGCAATTTGGTTTCTGGGCTGGCAAAAGTACAAATTCAGTTGTAGCTCATTTCTTAAATGTTAGCCTCAAAGCACTAAAAAAAGGAGACCACGTAATAACAGGGATCTTCCTAGATTTGACCAAAGCATTTGATACAGCAGACCACACAGTTTTGCTAAACAAACTAAATGCACTAGGAGTAAGAGGAGTAACAAACATGCGGTTTCATTCATACCTGCAAAACTGGGTCCAACAGGTGGAGATCACTCAAACTAACTCCAATCATACCTTTTCATACCTTTCAAACCCAGAATACATCAACATAGGAGTCCCCCAAGGAAGTGTGGTGGGCCCAATCCTCTTTTTAATATAGATCCACGATTTTCCACAAAGTGTTAAACATGGTGAATCAGTACTGTTTGCCGATGACAGTAATATCTTAATCAAAGCTGAGTCTCAAAGTGTACTCAACGAAAAAGCTGAGGAAATACTGAAGCATGCATGCCAGTGGATAGAGACTAATAAATTAACCCCAAGTGTAAAAAAACCAACAGTATTAGTTTACACTTAAACAGAAAACTGAACAGTACCAAGCTAAAAATTAATGACAAGCACATAGAATGTGTACCATCAACAAAATTTTTAGGTATGCATGTTAACTCTCAACTACAGGGTGTATACGCGGAAAAGGAAAAAAATTTCCGGATTTGTCCCGAATCTCCCAGTTAAAAATACATTTTCTCCAGGGTGAAAATACACTTTTTCTATAGTAAGTGACAGTATACTTTCTGCTGGAACTGTAAAACTTGTCAGTCCTTTGAATGGATACGGTACTTTAGAAAACAAAACTCCGGGGAAAAAAACACGTTTTGGAAAGATCTTTGATGTGCAGCAACATGTACGCTATTTATTTTCGTATTAGGAAAGTATAAATTCGAATTTCACCAACAGGAAAAAATGGTTTAAGTTAATATACATAGCGTTGCTACAAGAAAAGCAAAGCTGTCACATATAACATTTGTCTCAAAGATTAATAAGCTACAAGAGACGCTAAGCTTCCACATATAATGTTGATCTGTTTAGTGCATGTTACACTTTAAGATACATCACACAAATATGCCAGTAAAAATTTTAATACTGACATAAATCTCTGAGCTTCTGGTCTCAAAATTCTTCTAAATGGCTCGTCATCAAAGAGTTGATTTTTAAATGAGAGTAAACACTCTGTGATTTAAAAAATTCACATAATTCATCTTGCGTAAAAGGAAATTTACTTTGAAAATAGCACTTTTCGAACCACAATTCGAAATATTTTCCCGTGACCTGTTAGAAATAGATTCATTTCAGCAGTTGCCAGACAGTGCCAGACAAGAGGCGTCACTGCGCTTGTGCAGCTACGGTGACGCAGGAAGCCCGTAAGTTCGTACATCTAAAACATTAAAAGATCTCTCCTATATTATGTCATAAAAGAAACAAGACATCAGAGGATACTCCAAGAGCATTGGAATTTTGTGAACCATACTAAAATGCATAGTTCGCCTTAAAGTGCACATTCGTATGTACAGATTCCCAATGACGTAGGCCTCGACCTGATATTAAGCTTTTCAGTGCGGTTTCCGGGATGTAAATTTTCTTGCAGTACCAGTACTGCATCATCACATGTTTGCTTCTTTATTATGGCATACGTGCTAGAATATGAAAACGTGCACTTTAAATGCAGCGAACAGTTGAAACTAGCCAATAGTGTGGAATTAAACACTTCGTTTCAAATAAATTAACTGCCACAGCAGGAAAGCTTAATAAAAGCCAAATTTCTATAGCAAACCAACAAAAACAGCTTCACTGTTCTGCAAGGCAATTAACGCTTGACTGTAAGAAAGGTGGAAATAAAATAAACTCTGAAACTAGTAGCATATTTTAGCCTTCCATAATTATGTGAATGTACTTTTAATTCACTTGATCGCTCCCAGCCACAGAAATCCATCTTGTTTTCATTTGATGTGAGAGCAGTAAATGAAGAGAAAACAGAAAAATCAATAAATATGTAAACACAGGTCAAGTGGAGACTACCCCTACCCCCCCCCCTCCCCACCACCACCCCCTCTCTCTCTCTCTCTCTCTCTCTCTCTCTCTCTCTCTCTCTCTCTCTCTCCCCACTACTATAACTCAGACTGTTCTGCGCATCAGAACGTCAAAAATTTAAAAAGTTCTACGCATCAGAACGTCAAAAATTTAAAAAAAGACTTTTCAAAAAGAAGTTCATTTTGTAGCACACATCTTTCTAAACAGTCTGATACATAAACATATATCTTCGAGGAAATGTAAGACATGTTATTTGGTCTCAAAAGTAAACACGGGTCACATGGAGACTAACCCCACCCCTCTCTCTCCACCACTATCACTTTTCAAAAAGAAGTTCATTTTGTAGCACACGTTTCTAAAGAGTCTGATACATAAAACATATATCTTCGAGGAAATATAAGACATGTTATTTGGTCTCAAGTGTGCGTAAGTGGAGTGTCACGCCTCTTCAAACATTCTTATACCGCACGTCACTGTATTTAGCTCTGTCGAACTCAAACATGTATATTTCGTAATGGACGCCATCAAGCTATTTCAGGACAGTGTAAATTAAAATGTCATGTAGTGCCTCTCCTGCTCCTCTTAAAAATACAGAAAAAAATCACAATTAATACTGGATGGGATTATTTGTAACTGGGAGAACAAGAACTCTTCAAAAAATCTGGACTCTTTATTGCCTATTAGCTAATAACTTGCTTTCTGTGTGACATAAAATTAAATATTGGATACCTAAAACCAGTAAAGGCAAGAGACAGACAAGACAGTACACATTTCTTCAGTCGTTAGGTCCTAGCGATTTTTCTCTCTAATCTTGCTACGGCTTTACATGGCACAGTTTCTTTTCTGCGAAAGAACTATTACCTCATCAACAAAGTCTGACAAATGTTTTGCTACATGAAAAATCGAAATGTCGTCGTCTAATACTGAAAAAGCTGTTAATACAAATAGTACCCTAGACTGGTGTGGTTTCTCAATCTCATGATGTCTATTTTGTCACTGTGTGCTGGATAAAACCAAATTGGCCTTTATAATATTGCAGCAATTGCAACACACACAACTGCTTTGGCAATAATGATCATTTTTAGAGTACGACAACATAATTCACGAAGTACCAATACGAAATACCTATTTGGCCTACTACAATGTTAGCAAATAGTTTCACATTTCATTCATACACTCCAGTCTTGCAAGCACAAGACCAAAAAGTGGTAGAACGAAATTTTTCTATAAGTTTGGAATAGTCATATTCTTCTACAGTTGGTGTGATGTCCCCATTTCTTCTCCTTCCTCATTCTAACAGCCAACAGCCACATTTCTGTAACCAGAAGCGGGAGAAAGTATTACTCATATTTTTCTATAGTTTGTGTGACGTCCCCGTTTCTTCTCCTTCCTCATTCTAACAGCCAACAGCCACATTTCTGTAACCAGAAGCGGGAGAAAGTATTACTCATACGTGACTCAACTGCGTGTGTGCATGAGTCCACTCATAACTGCTTAAATGAGTCTAATGTAAACAGTTGTGATGTTACGCTCATCAGAGGCAATTGTCATTATGATGCATTGCATAGTCTTCCTACAGCCTTTGACACATTTTGCTATTGGCAGACACTTGTACGTGCACTGTGTTATTTTATATGGTGCATTTTCTTTACAATTTAAGTTTTATTTTCGGTTTTTTCTCTTGTTCTTGTTTTAATGCTGCAGTATTATTCTGCAGTAGTGGGATACAGTAATATCCTTTGTTGGAGTATTGGGTCTTACCAGTCAAAATTACAAAAATTTAACTGAAAACTAAACCAACGAAAAATTCCTGTAATTCTAAAAAATTCTCATATTTTTCCCGTTTTTCTCCCGGATGAAAAACTTCCCAGGTTTTTTCTGGATCTCACGATTGTCCCAGGTTGTATACACCCTGAAAGTTGGACAGAGTACACCACAGTACTTGGAAAGCGAATAGCTTCAGCATCCTGTGCACTTAGGATAACAAATTCAGTATGTAGTAGCTTGTGTACTAGAACTGCATATTTTGCATATGTCCACTCTATAATTAGTTATGGCATATGCTTCTCGGGCAACGGCCTTGAAGCATTGGATACACAGTACCCGTCAGATCACCAAAGTTAAGTGCTGTCGGGTGTGGCCATGCTCTGTTGCCATTTTTCGGGGTGCACTCCACCTCATGATGTCACTTAAGGAGCTTCTCGACCGAATAGTAGTGGCTCCGGTCAAAGAAAACCATTATAATGACCGGGAGAGCGGTGCATTACCACATGTCCCTCCTATCCGCATCCTCATTTGAGGATGACACGGTGGTCGGATGGTCCCAATAGGCCACTTGTGGCCTGAAGACGGAGTGCTGTATATCCTTCTGGGGATCAACAGGGCAGAACAGAAAAAAATATTTAAGTTGCAAAAAAGGGCTGTACAAATCACAATAGATCCCATTGCAAGTAGTTATTCAGATCTTTGGGTATATTGACAGTTCCGGGTGAATACATTTTGCAGATAGTAATATAACTTAAAAAAACACACTGATCAGTTCCCGATAAAGAGTTCCATACACACACATGAAACCGGACACAGACAACACTTACACCTATATAGGAAAAACAAATCAAAAAGTCAAAATAGCATGTTATATAACGGAATTAAATTGTACAGAAATTTTCCACAAGGGATCAAAGATATAAGCAAAATAGATAACGTAAGGAAATCGCTAAAAAAATACCTCTTGGAAAAGTGTTTTTATACTGTCAAGGATTACTTGGAATGATATAAATGTATAGATATATGTAAAAATTATCAACTGTGTTATTAAGTGGCTCAACAATGTATCTTTATGTTACAGTATTTATTAATTACAATTTTGATAATTATAAATCTGTGTACCTATTATGTATATTTATGTTGACAACATCCATACAATCCCGATTGTCTACGAATGGATAAATAAATAAATAAATAAACTGACTGACTCAATCATTGTACAATGTGCTTATTTATTGCCACATTGTACAACAGTAATCAAAATTTGTTATTACATTTTAAATATTAACATGAAAGACAGCAAAATCAAAGAATACAAAATTACAATCCATAAAACACTAAATCTGTTTGTCTGCAAGGTGTATACCCAGGAAAATGGCAAAACTACATACCATTTTATGAAAATCATTTCTATTTGTGCAGGCATTCCCATAGCCTACCAAAAAATTTCAAGAAGGTGAAATTTTACAAACACAGAAATTAACAATGTAACAAGTTATTTTAGCAAAATCCAGGATATTTTTAATCAGAAAAATCTTTCCACAAAACCTTGATACTTGATAATAATTAATATTTAAGATTCGGTTGAATTTTAAATGCAAATAACTTTTTGAATTGGAAATTTTTGGAAACGGGAATATGTTTGTTGAAAAGAGAAGTATTAGGGCATTAACTTGAGCTGTAAACTAAAATTTTGGGCTTTAAACATGAATGTTATAAATCGAATAAAAATTAATATAATGTATTGGTTTGTCTTTCAGAGGAATAGTGTTGTGGTTATAATCTTACCCTCCCTCAAGTCACCTGTTGATTATCACTCATTTCATAATAAATTCATTTAATAAGCTTTGAGAGGAGTAAGATTTACAATAAACTTTTTACTTAGCTTCTTTTCTCGTAGTTGGTTCCAGTTCTTCATGTCTAGGGGTTGATTCTTGAAGCTGCAATTATTGATATTATTGATTCTGATGGTTCCAATTTTCGTAATAACTACTGAAGAATTGCCTGTTTTTATCCTGATTTTTATTTTTTCACATTTTTCTATATCACACTGTCTTTACAATTTCCACTTCAAAATCAAAAATTACATTGTTATTGCCAAAATTAAAAATGCACCTGATCACATCAGAGGCATGCCCAGTACTCCTTCATTCTGGTAGAGTTTGTAGAAAGCGTTTTTGGTATCACTAACTTCTGTTGAAAAAAGATAATGTTAGAGAAGGGTGTCCCTTCACAATACCCCCTCACAAAATTTGGAAACAATGTGTTTACAATATTTTGTGACAGACTATAATGTTTGCGAATTGGTGTACAATGTGATGCCAAAAGATAGAATACAAATGATAGAAGCATCTGATACATAATATATTACAGAAAACATAAGAATAACATCTACTATACAAGTCATAATATGTGCATATATCAGAACATAGCATTCAGATTTTCAGATCTGTGGAACATTCTGTCACAAGGCAATTGATACAAAGTCAAAACCACAACATTGCTCCACTATCCTAGAGGAATACCTACAGAGACAAGGTCAATTACTAGAATTACAAATTGTAAGTTTACATCCATAAAATCACACCTTCAAAGTCATCAAAAGAGAAGAGGAAAAAATCAGAGCCTAAGTGTTTGATGTGTGGGGCAACTTGAAAAACACAACGACGGGTACAGACCACAAGAGTAAACTCAGTCCTGAGCAGGAATATAGCACAAAATCAATCAGCCACATAAGCCAAAGTATTTAAGGATATGTTGACTCATGAAAGGACAAAATAATGAAAAAAATGTTAGGGCCTAAGGTTACGATGTGGGGATCAACCAATGAATCCAAAACACAAGACGCATAAACCAGCAAAAAAACATTTCAAGACAACAAAATTAATAAAGCTCATAATCGTATGAAAAACTACAATCATATGCAAAGAGCAATTGTAAGAAGCATCTAGTCTCAATCAATAGTTGTGCAGTCTCCTTGAGTAATCACACACACACACACACACACACACACACACACACACACACACATAGTCGTGAAGTATACAAGCGCACACACACACACACACACACACACACACACACACAGTCGTGATGACCAGGGGTACCCAAAACAAGAGTTAAGCATGAGTTTGTCCACAACTCAAGTTCCAGTCAGATACAATATTGCAGTGCTCAGGATAAATACAGGTAAACAGTCATAAATAGCTTTGAATGATGACATAATTGAGTAGCTTGAGGACCAAAATCAGTGTATGAAAGCAGACATTTATACACCTTGTTATATTTTCTATACTAGTAAATGTCTTCCACACCATTTGCGGATTGTCCACACAAACTAACCTACATACATAAAGACCTAGAAGGTTCATTTACATACTGATTTAAAGTTATACAATGTATTGAGAAGTCAATCCCCCTACTTGAAAAAACATACATTTATGTGAAATAACACTGTCTTTGGCAGTCTTGACTAACAATTTACAAATGTCAGTCACAAAACTGATGCTTGAGGACATTACCCAGCACCTATGGTCTATCATAAGTCGACTGGTCCAACAAGGTACAGCCATACAGCTGTGTGGAGAGTGGATCTGCCCTCATTTTTCACTTTCCTCCCTAGAGTTCTCATCTCACACTCCAACAAATAAGTAACATCCTGTCTAGCATTCACATCAAATCCTGAAACATTGTTTTGTGTACTAAATATGCTGTTGAATACCTTCCTCACATTACATGTCATATGCTCTCCCTGTTTATATTGCAAAAGCAATTATGTAGGATTTACGGCAGATAAGATTAAAAAGTATTCACATATGAAACATTAAGAAAGAGAGTTAAATGCAATTAAAAAATGAACTAACAAGGTGATAAACACAAATATACAAAGATACTACTCCCAATTTTTGCATTACAAATTATGAACATTGTCCCATTTCAAAAATGCAAAAGGATTATCTCATTTAGTCTCATGACATATATGTATCAAATTCTAAAGCACAAATCATAGATTTTAACCCAGTCAATAGATAAGACACAACTTTAGAAATCACATCATCTTACATACTAAATTCATGACAAACAAAACACAACCACACAGTCATATAAATTTGCAACTAGATTTAAACTCACTCAACAGATTTAAAAATCACATCATCTTACCTACTACAATCACTACAAAGGAAAATGAACAAATAAACAAAAGGTTTAGATACTTATGGATCATTTCTATACACTTTCAGTTCAGTGATATTGCGTAATCCAAACAACTTCTTAGATTTAGGATATACACGGATGTATGCATTCGGTTATGGATTTTCAAGAATTTCAAGTGGTCCAATATAAATACTGAAAAATTTCTTTATCTTAGATGTTAACTGTGGTGTCACCGCCAGACACCGCACTTGCTAGGTGGTAGCCTCTAATCGGCCGCGGTCCGTTAGTATATGTCAGACCCGCGTGTTGCCACTATCAGTGATGGCAGACTGAGTGCCGCCACACAGCAGGTCTAGTCTAGAGAGAAGCCCTTGCACTCGCCCCAGTTGTACAGCCAACTTTGCTAGTGATGGTTCACTGTCTACATATGCTCTCATTTGCAGAGACAACAGTTTAGCATAGCCTTCAGCTACGTCATTTGCTACGACCTAGCAAGGCACCACATTCAGTTACTATAATTACTATCTTCAAGAATGTATTCTGAACAGATAATATTGTGAATCATGTACCGTCAAGAGCTACGTTCATCATTAATGGATTAAAGTTAAGTATCAAACTAATTGCGTCCGCTTTCTGAATTCTCATTCCTTGTCATGTTCCAGACCTCACATCAGTATAGTTCTTCCCTCCTCACGCCAGCCTGCGTGAGCTAAAACATGCATTTCGGCCTCCACTCGTAACACAGTATTGGCTTTTCTGCTAACACAAAATTAACACTTTAGAATTCTCTTTGGCTTTCAACAGTCTTCCAATCTCTCTCATATATCTTTCTGCAGGGTTACTTAAAACATGGTACACTGAGTTTAGAACTGAGTGAGGTGGCGCAGTGGTTAGCATACTGGACTCGCATTCAGGAGGATGACGGTTCAATCCTGCATCCGGCCATCTTGATTTAGGTTTTCTGTGATTGCCCTAGATCACTTTAGGCATATGCCAGGACGGTTCCTTTGAAAGGGCACAGCCGATGTCCTTCCCCATCCGTCCCTAATCTGTCTCTAATGACCTCGTTGTCGATGGGACGTTAAACACTACTCTCCTCCTCCTACTGAGGTTAGAACATGCCTTATTTTTGTATGATCAATAAATTGTTTCCAAGCTTGTGATGTAAACAGAGAACCATATCATATAAAACTGTTTTAGGAATATCCACCTGATGAAAATATGTGTTTCCAAACGTAGATATGACTTGCTTACTGGTAACTTTCTTAAGATGAAACAGCTTTATGAACTTCGAAAATGCATCAACCACCACAAAAAAATAACAAAATCCATTCTTAGACTTAGGCAAAGATCCATAAACATTCACAGACATGAGATCTAGGTCACTATTAGGCAGTATGTTTTGCATTTGGCCTCTACTTGTTCAGTTACCTACCTTCACTCTTTAACATCTGTCACAGCCAGTAATCTTCTTCTTGACTCTCCTTCCTCTGTTATAAAATAAGATGTTTCCCTGGATCTTTTGTGTGCAGCTGGTTGATCCACAATAACTAAAATTCTCATGTGTATAAGTAATACACTGTTCCGGCCAACCATAGTTTCCAATCCTCCAAGTCAGTCTTATGTCTCCTGAATAAAAACCCCTTGTGTACCTTTTAATACTGAGCCATGTTTCCTCCTCCTTTCTTACCCAACATGCTCTTAACCAATTTCCAATTCTGATCATTATTTTGATACCTGCAGATGTTTTTGCAGATTTTCAAGATCCCTTTTTCCTCTTTCACACCTCTCAACTACATAATTTTAAACTCTTTCTCCTTCTCCAAAGTTCTTAGATGATTCTCTCCTTAAGGGAAGCCTACATAAAGCATCAGCAACTACAGTGTCTGTGCCCTTAATGTATCTGATTTCATAATTGACCTGCTTTAAATCCAAGGCCCAACAAGTAATTCTCTTATGGTATAGCTTACACAACTTAAGATAACATAACGCTTTGTGATCAGTATAGATGATGACTTTGTGATCTAGAAGATAATTTTTAAACTTGTTGAATAACCAATGTACCACCACAAGTTCTGTCTCAGTTACAGTGTATATCTTTTTATGTTTCTGCAATAGTATACCAGCAAATGCAAGAGATCTATGTTCAATAACACCATCAACTTAAACCTCCTGAAATAAATAAGCACCCAAACCAACATCACTACTGTCACAATACAAAAAGGAAGAGATAAATCTGGTCTGAACGATATCTGACTTTGACACAACTGTTCTTTGATCTCATTGAAAGCATTGTGACACTCCTGATTCCAATCTCAAATGGTATTCTTCTACAAAAGTTCACGCAAACATGGAGCATTCAAAGTTTGGTGGTTACAAAATTTTCAATAAAATCCAGTCAAGCCAAAAAATGATTTAAGCTGTTTTTTGTTGTGAGGAATAGGAAAATTAGCAATCGCATCAAGTTTCTCTTTATCAGGTGCAATTTCTTTCTCAGATATAACATGTCCAAAAATTTTACTTCTTCCACACCAAATTTACACTTACCTATCTTCAAAATCATACCTCCTGATTATAATTTTGAAAACGCATCTCTTAACACATCCAAACGTTGTTCCAAAATCTTTTCAGTGACCAAAGTGTCATCAACATACACAATTAATTTTGAACTCACTTCACTTCCCAATACAGAATCCGAAGCTCTTACGAATTCAGATACAGATACATTTAGCCCAAATGGCACCACACAGTACTGAAAACACTTACCTCCATACAAGAATGCTGTATACTTTTTAGAAATAATTTCAAGTGGGATCTGGTGAAACCCAGATGTCAAGTCCAAACTACTCATGTATTTTAAACAATCAGATTTGTGTAACAGCTCATCCATGTTCTCAGGATGGTCATTCTCTCAGATAAGAAATTTATTATGATGTCTACAGGCCAAAACAATTCTCACTCCACCATTTCTCTTACTTACCACAACCAAAGGATTACTGTAAGCACCCCTACTTCTCTCAATTACACCCCATATTTCTATTTCCTGAATGTCTTTCTCCATATCTTTCCTTTTTGAAAGTGGTATATTATATGGCTTGAGAAAGAAAGGTTGATGATCCATGATAGCCTTTCACTGTCCCTGGTTTTTCACTAAACACATTTGAAAACTCTAATAACAAACTCCCCAGTTGCTCCTTTTGTTGGTCATTAAGAGTTGTAGCTTCCCTTACTTTAGAATCTACTACACTTTCAAAATTTTGATCTTCAGTCTCATTAAAATCTATATTGTCATCAAACACCTGGTACTCACCTTGGTCCACAATGTTTTGCAAGTAGGTATAACTTTTCCCGCATTTTAAAATACAAAAATTAGTTTTTACATAAGTATTACTTTTAGGTTCCAAAATAAACAATTCTTCAACGTTCCATCCAAAACATGCCTCAACTTTTACTATCCAATTCATACTGAGAATTAATTTTCTTCCAGACTAGGGATCACTAAGCATCCAGGTTCGAAGGTTTTGTCTTTTATACTAAACATTAAAAGTACCTGAGATCTTACCAATCTGCTTTGCTCACCTGTACCACCTCTTATCTTCCCCCCTGCAACAGGCATATCCGCAAAATTCTTATTATATGTAATCTTGTCTCTAAATTGTTCAGATATATCACAAATTGGGCTACCTGTATCAATCAAATGGTTCCCTTCCCACCGATCAATCAAATATGAATCACCGTAACTGTTATTAGACACTTCATGCAAAAGATCACTTTCAATTTCATTAAGTGCTACATCTACACTGTCTTTGCAGGTTTTGTCAACTTTACTGGTTCAAAAATGGTTCTGAGCTCTATGGGACTTAACATCTGAGGTCATCAGTCCCCAACGTTACTGGTATCATAGCATTACTTTGGTTACCCATCTTGTCAGGTACAGATTGAACACAATGAATGGATAAGTTAATGTCTTAGGAAATAAATTTATTGTTTGGAAAATGATTTCATCGTTGAATCTGCAAAACAGACGAAGAATGTTAATGACTTCAGAGTTAAACAGAAGGCTGTAGTGGAAAAATGGAACAGAACTTTAATATCATGTATTACAAAGGAGCACAAAATATATTACTGTCAAAATTACACTTCCTACTTACATCTTCTTTCATTTCATTCAATCAATTTGGATACAAATTTTGAGTAACCACAGCTAACTTATTCCAGAATGCACATTTATCTACGTTATCATCAATTTGGTCCCAAACAAACTTCAAAAAGTTTTCACATTTTTCTCTAGGCTTACAGATAACTGACCTTTACTGTTTGGATCACTACTCTGTATGACAGTAATGAAAAACTGCTTTGACTGTACTGGTATTCTATAACTCTCACTTACATCATCACATACATCACTTACCTTATCTGTATTGTCAACATCATTCACAATAACTCTGAAACTTCATTGCTTTTAAACTCCACAAATAGATGACACTCGTCGTCATTACTATCATATTCTTCCGAAATTACTTCATCAACATCATTAACAACACAAGTCTCATCTCCATCAACACCTCCATTCATTTGCGATAAGCTACCAGTCTCAGACTTACCAACCTCAGTTATTTCACAGCTATAATTCATATCTACATCAAAAATACCACCTAGTTCAGATCCAATACAGTCATCACCTGATTTACACACATCAATAACACTGTTTTCTGACCAAGAGAAGAGATCATTAGTATAATGTGTATTTAAATGAAACTCGGTCGCTAGTGTAAAGTAATGGTAACGATTTTATTAACTCAAATGTAGTTATACATAGTACACATACTCAAAAATTGTTGCCAACAGTTACACATACTCAAAAATAGTCGCCAAAACTGGTGGCACATTTATTCCATAAGGACACTAGCCAGTCAATTCCATCCTTGAAGAAGCTAGTAGGCTGCTGTCAGATCCACACCTGGACCCAGTCACACAATTCATCATCCGTTGTGAATCGATGTCTGCGAATAGCTTATTTTAGAAGTCCAAACACATGAAAGTCACACGGTGATTATGCGGTTGTCCAAGACTAAAGCATTCACTTCCGCAACCATTTCTGATGTGATGACATGATGAGCCTGTCCAGGACAAGCAACATCTTCCAGTGACTCGTGCTCCTCAAGAAATCGTTTGTGCCACCCCATAACACTTGAACAACTCAGACTGTACTCAACGTGCATGGCCTTCATCCGTTGATACATTTCACGGCCTCCAACTCCTTCCACCATCAAAAATCGAATCAGTCCTCGTTGTTCCTACTTACTTGCCAGCATGTTCGTTAGTGGACGATTACTTGTGTGACCATCTTCTCTTTGGCATGAAACCACAATGGCGCTATGCAACATCAAACAGTGTACACACGTCAGTCTCTCTACCAATAGATGGCACCACCGTATCCTCAGTTACATGGTGCCACCTTACGTGTAAGAAAAAGGTAGACACATTGACCAGGTTTCATTTGGATGAACCTCATACATACTACATCAAAATTCTCATTACTCTAACATTCTGGTTTTTGATTAGTACCTACATCACTATAATTAAACATAGTATCCCAAAACTTTTGATCAAAACATAAATGAGAAATCTGATACTTCTTCTGTTCAACTTCAAATTCCTGTGCCGTATTGTTAACACTGCTGCTATTGTCTAACTGCAAGTGTAAATTAGGGGTCTGGTGCTTCTTGTGTTTTCTCGCCCCAAAACTGTGGACCTTCACTGAAGTGAGCTGCCATTTCCTGAATAGTAACTTCTATGATTGTTTCTCCAATAAAATTGCTCATGGTTATCCCCATTATTCCTATTCTGCTGATGTTCAAAATCTGTCTTTATTAACATTTTGACCCTGATTGAAGTCACCATTACCTCTGTTTCTGTAGTTATTACCATTGTGACCTCTATGATTCTGATTGTTATGGTACATACTTCTTTTTTCTGCCCTATCCAGCCTGTTAACATATTGTAAAAATTGTTCACAACAATTTTCAGGTCCATGTACTAAATCCCACTGCAACGTTTCTGGTAATCTCCTTTTAAGTGCATCAATCAATGTCATTTCGTGAAATGGTTTGTCCAAGTGTGTTAATTTCTTATGTTGGCTCTTACAAAACTATATCAGTGTACCATCCCTACTCCTATAATTAGGACCATTCAGAATTTCACTTTTTATTCTCCCCTATTCTGCTTCCAATAAAAATTTACTTATAAAACTTTTTTCGAAACTTTGATATGTTTCCCACTGACTTAAATTTAAATTTACCCAAGACAGGGCTTTGCCTTCAAGACATCTTTTAACAAATTTAATTTTTTGATTGTCACTTACGCCTGACACAAAACTATCTTCATAGTGGCACAGAAAATCCACCGCATGTAAATTATCTGATGGAAAACATTTGACAGGAATGTTGGACCACGCATCACCGTTGTTTGAATACAGATTTTTGTGAATGCAATTTTCCTGAACTGCTGAAATTTTTTGATCTAAAACATTTACAGTTTGCATATTCTTTCCAACATTTCAAATTTTTTGATCTTAATGACTAAAGTTCTGTTCCATTTTTCCGCTACAGCCTTCTGTTCAACTCTGAAGTCATTAACATTCTTCGTCTGTTTTGCAGATTCAACAATGAAATCATTTTCCAAACAATAAATTTATTTTCTAAGACATTAACTTATCCATTCACACTTTTTAATCCCTCTGACAACCCATTTTTTAGCTCCGAAACCTGATTCCTAAGTTGATCTATTTGGTATTGTGCCCTGTCCATTTTACAATTGCTTTCCGTTCTTATTTCAGTTAACTGATCATTAACTGCACTAAATTTGCGATTGTTATGTGTCTTCATTTCCTCTACTTTTGCCAAAATCAACTGCAAAATATCAGTTTTACTGTTTCTTTGTTGACTACGATTTCACTCATTTCAAACATGTCCTGGCTGGGTCCTAGATCTTTCACTTCTACGTCACTACTACCCTCATCTCTATTCATTTTGTTAACAAGCACACAAGTCCACAAACAAATTCATTTCACAAATAGTTTGTACTTATCTCTCTGTTTTGCAGTCCTTCATCATAGTTTTAAGGTCCTCTTTCATTTGATCCGGTCCATCATTGTTGATAGCGCCTCGTCACTGTTGATAGGACTTTGTTGAGCAGCTCTTGGTCTTCTTTCTTTGTGCGATCAGAAACTCATTTATACATAAACTGCAAATGACACAGATCACTCTCCTTCTTCTGCAACAGACAGAACCTCATTTTCAGTCAACTGATCCCAGACGACGATGCCAATTGTAATCTTACCCTCCCTCACATCACCTGTTGACTGTCACTCATTTCACAATAAAGGCATTTAATAAGCTGCGAGAGGAGTAAGATTTACAATAAACTTTTTACTTATCTTCTTTTCTCATAGTTGGCTCCAGTTCTTCACATCTAGGGGTTGATTCTTGAAGCTGAAATTTTTGATATTATTGATTCTCATGGTTCCAATTTTCGTAATAACTACTGAAGAATTGGCTATTTTTATCTTGCTTTTATTTTTTCACATTTTTCTATATCACACTGTCTATACAATTTCCACTTTAAAAGCAAAAATTACATTGTTATTGCCAAAATTACAAACACACCTGGCCACATCAGAGGCATGTCCAGTACTCCTTCACTCTGCAGTACTGGGTCATTCCATGTCAAGTCACCCAGGCCTTGACACCAACCATGTCAGATTTTGATGAAACTTGGTACAATTACTTATTTTATCATCCTGAAAGCACTTGTAAAATTTTTTTGCTCTATCTCTTATAGGTTTTTTTTTATATAAATTTTTAAAGTTTTTAGATTTGACGTTGTTTCAGCAGTCGGAAATCGTAACTTAAACGTGTCCTCACAACTAAAAAAATTTGTGTATTAAAGAATACTCAAGATATCAGTATGAAACTTTGGAATAAGTTTGTGTTTATATCTAAATGTTAAAAAAAATTACCATAAAGATATATTAAAACCTTCCAAATGAATAAAAATTTACAAGTTTTTTTTTAGCTAACGGATGTTTAGTTTTACAAAAACTGCAATATCTAGAGTCTCAGACCTGATAGAAAGCTCAAATTTGTTTTAAAATACTCTTAATTGTATAGGCTATTAGATAAAAGAAAAATTATGTTGGCTTTTTAACCTGTTTAATAGTTATCTAATTTTTAAAATAATATTAATTATATTTTAAAAATAAAAAGTACCAAGTGACTTAGACACCGAAAATAAGTTTTTGTCTTCTTCGAGTAACAATGTACGCTTGGATTTTGTTTTGTTACTCCTGTGTTTTGAAGTAAAAAATTATTACAGTGTTAAATAGTGCTTGGATAGTATTTTATTAAGTTTATTCGAACTTTCAGTAAGTACTGTTACTTAGTTTACAGAGATTCTTTTCCAATATCCTATAAAAGTAACCAGAACAGTAATCAGACCAAAAGTGAAATCAGTATGTCAGATATTCAAACCTGTAGCGTAGGGTTATTTAAAAAATCTGACTGTTTCCAAACAACCTACACACCTTCAAAACAGTTACAGCTGGTATCTGAATTGAGTGAGGAAGAAAAAGATTTGATCCACTTACGATCTGGAATTAATCTGTGTGAATTTAAGAATATATGTTCATACCACAGCTACTACTTTTTAAACGTTTTTGAAAAGTATCAAACAACATGTGTAGACCCACTAAAAAAACACAAAAAGCCCATCAAAAAATCATTGAGAAGTGTAGGCTTGGATCTTTCTAAACAATTACTGACAAAAAATATTAGCATAAAACCTGGACAAAAGTTTTGCTCAACATGCCGTAACTTTTGTGAGGAAAAATAAAGAGTTGAAGTCAATGAAAGTGAAACAGATGATGAAGTCATGGTTGAATTAGAATCACAGGAATCCAGAAATGAATCCCTCGTACAAACAAACATTGCTCTTGATAATTTAGGTTTAACACTGATAGAGCTTCATGGCTTGTCAGAACAAAGTAAAGGGTCTTATTTTAAAAGGAAGGTTAGCAGTATTGAAAAGACTGCAAAAAAGCGGTTTCAAAAGCATTAAAATATGATGCACCAAGTTCTGATGATGACGAAGAAGATACAAGTGTGGTTGAGAAACCAAAGGATTTTGATGTAATGATTTCTCTTATGAAAGAGAAGATTTCATCTGTTGGGAGGTCTAGAAAAATCCAGATCCTGATCTTGGCTCCAGATTCTTGGAGTCAAAATAAAGTGATGAAAGAATTTAATGTAATGGTGCGACAAGCTAGAAAGCTAAAATCCGAAAAGGGTATTTTGGAAACTCCTGGTCCAAAAAAAGGTAAAACTCTTTCTGAAAATACAGTAAGACTTGTAACAGATTTTTATGAAAAGGATGAAAGTTCCAGAGTGCTACCTGGAACAAAAAACAAAGTAAGTGTTCAAAAAAATGTGTACATGCAAAAAAGACTCATTTTGTGTAACTTGAGAGAACTCTATTATTCTTTCTAATGGGAGAATCCCGAGGTAGAAGTAGGATTTTCAAAATTTTGTTTCTTGAGACCTAAATGGTGTATCCTTGCTGGTGCTGCAGGCACACACACTGTATGTGTATGCAGTATCCACCAGAATGTTAAACTATTACTGGATGCTGTGGAAATTGAAGAATCTTATAAAGACCTAATTAAGATGCTTGTGTGCAACACGGAAAACCAAAACTGCATGCTACGTCATTGCGACAGCTGTACTGCAAATACTGCACTAACTGAGTACTTATCTGAAAAACTAAGTGAAGATTATGATTTAGAAGAAGAAATTGTAATCAGTCAGTGGGTTAACACAGACAGGGCAGAAATGATCAAACAGTCGTATCAGTGTTGAAGACTACATTTCTTTATTGGTTAGGTCATTGGAAAAGCTCACCCCGCACTTGTTTATAGCAAAATCCCAATCAGCAGCCTTTAAAAGATTGAAAGAAGACCCATCACCCAAAACAGCAATTATTGTGATGGGTTTCAGTGAAAATTATTCCTTCGTTATACAAAATGAGATCCAAAGTTACCACTGGAATAGAGGTGGTTGTACTCTACACCCAGTTGGAGTTTTTCTAAGAAATGAGGAAAACAATGTTTTTTGTTTCCAACCAATGTTTTATTAGTGATGACCAAGAACGTGATACTAGTTTTGTTAACTTTGTACAAAGAGAAATTACAAAGTGGCTGTCATCACATCATACTGACATTGACTCAGTTCACTACTTTACAGATGGTTGTGCTGGGCAGTACAAAAATAGAAACAGTTTTAAAAATTTGACTGAACACTTGAGAGACTTTAATTTGAAGGCCCAACACTCTTTTTTTGCAACAAGTCACGGGAAGTCAATTTGTGATGGCCTAGGAGGAACTATTAAAAGAATTTTAAGGAAAGCTAGTCTACAGCTTTCAGACAAAGAACAAATAATGACAGTAATCGATGTGTGTTCATTTTCACTTTATTGACAAAAAAGAAGCTGATTTGCTACGGTTAAAACTAGAAAACCGTTTTTCAGCAACCCGAACCATTCCTGGAACAACAAGTTTTCATACCTTCAAACCACTTCCAACAAACAACCTTGAAATTAGAAGGACTACAGATAGTGTAAAACCCTCCTTACTCTTTTCTTTCCATTCATCTTCTGATTGGGTTCATGTTGAACCATCCATAAATAGCTATGTGGCTGTAAATTATGATGGTAACTGGTACTTTGGACTGGTAAAAACAATATTCAATGATGCAGAAGATGCAGAAATTCTATTTCTACATCCTTCAGGACCAGCTGCATCATTTTATTGGCCTGAAAGAGAAGATTCTTGCATAGTGCCATTGGAGCACATAGTCTGTGTAGTAGACGCACGTCAATCAAGCGGCACTGGAAGAATGTATTACTTCAATAAAGACTGTATCAAAAGAACTGAAAGCTCTTGGATGAAGTGGAAAAACAAGTTGAATCAGCATTAATGTTTATTAAAAAGACAAAATTACTCAAAAAATTCAATGTTTCAAGCAATCAGTTGGGTGATACATATGTGTCGTAAGTACACTATCTTTGTACATAATTCTAATGTAATCTACTATAATTAATAAATATGTTAAAAAGCCATCATTATTTTTGTTTTATCAAGTAGCCTATATGTTTAAGAGCAAATTAAAACAAATTTGAGCATTCTATCAGGTCTGAGACTCTAGATATTGCAATTCTTATAAAACAAAACATCAGTTAAAAAAAAGAAAAGAAAAAAATACATATATATATTTTTTTCATAGAAAATATTAATATATTTTAATAGTATCATTTTTATCTTCAAATATGTATAATAAATAAACTTGCTGCAAAAATTCATGATGTTATCTAGAAGAGTTTTTAAGATAAGCAATTTTAAAGTTTTGAATACAAATTAAATTTACCATTTCGGAAGGTTCGGAAAACACAAAACATAAAAACTTTAAAAATTTATAAAAAAAAACAATAAGAGATACAGCAAAAAAAATTTGCAGGTGTTGTCAGGATGGTATTAGAACCATTTGAGCCAAATTTTATGAAAATCTAAGGAGGTGGGTGTAAAATTTATTTTTTATTGGGTGATTTGATGTGGAATGACCCTACTAACAATATTCTGAAGAGTTTACAAATCTTGTTGACAATTGATTTTCTATTAATTTCTGTTATTATTTCATAAATGAATCCAGAAATAAATTTAATAATTATTGTCACATTGCATAATTATTAATAGGAATTATAGAGCTAGTACATAATGATTGTAACAAACAAAATGAAGTAATTTCTTTTTATACATTTTATATACATAGTAATATGGAATTCTTTTAGTTAAACAGCTGAGATGATATTAACCTGTTTAAAAGGTAGAAAGCATTTTTGGTATCTATAACTTCTGTTGAATAAAAGTAATGTTAGGGGAGGGTGTCCTTTTACATGGAGTACTATTAATATTTTTGGTCGATATTACCTTTTGCTTAACAGATCATAAAATTTTAAAAAACAACTGAATTGGTCAAGTTCCCCCCACCTGGGGATGAAGTTGACCAACTGTCTGGTATCTGATAACAGTGATTTGTTTATGATTCTGGAGTGACTTAACTGTTGTGAAACTTTATCAATAATTGAAAAACACATATGGCATAATAATTAAATTTTAATACTAAATTCAGAATAACATACAAAGGAAGTTTAAGAGCAATAATATGTGATCATAAATTTGCTTTGCAAAATCCCAAAGAAACACATACCCTTCTTCTATAGCACCAAAAGCTGGCTGACCATCTTGTGTTTAAACATGATGATCATGAACCCTGTTTAATTGGTTTCTTTGGAATTTTATACATTTCGCTGGGCTTGTTAATGTTTACTTTTCCATTTAAAAATCTAAAATATGTAGGCTACACTCCTTCAATTCACCCGATATACATTTTTACATATGCATCGTTTTCATGCTGACAACTCTTATGGTATCAACTGTATGATGCAATAAACAGAACTGCGACTTACATGACAAATTCGTAAGTTAACATACTGACACTTCCAACAATGACTTCCCCACTCCACCACTAGACTGTTACAAGAAACTGTTACTGCATCCACTGTGCCAAATTGCTGTTGCATTCTTAGGTCACATTCTTGTCACATTCATGAATGTTTGTTTATAAATGAACTGCTTGAGAAAAGATGGTCAGCTTCACTCCAGTTCTACCAATAATTTGCAAAGTTTTATTAATGTGTCTATGAACAGGTAAATATAATAGATTTATTTTGGTTGCTATTCTATGTTTTGTTGTGAAGGGTCAATCGATGACATACATAAAGCCTAGACAAATGAACTGTTTTATGCTAATCGTTTGAAGAAAAGTTTTAGCGACTTGGTGAAACAGGCTTGTTAGCAGGATATCACGGTCATGCTGGAAGACTTCGAACACAATGGAATGCTGCATTTGAAGAGACTGCTCTCGAGGGCTTCAAGGAAGCACCTACGACAAGTACTCAAGCAGTTGGACATGACATGGGGGTCAATCATTGGTTAGTCTGGGAGGTTTTGAGGGATGACAGCCAGCATCTAATTAGTTTCCATCCTGTCCAAGACCTAAATCCCATAGCGGAGTGTGAACACAGGCTAGGGTTTTGTCTGTGGTTTCTGTGATGTGTTGCACGAGATTCTGACTTCCCCACCACTGTGTTGTTTACCAATGAGTGCACCTTCCATCGGGATGGCCTTTACATCACTCAAAACATTCATTACTGGGCAAGGGGAAATCCTCACATCACGTACGTCCATGGACACCAGAAATAATTTTCACTCAACATTTGGGCAGGCATTGCGGGTGACCATCTGACTGGGCCAGTCCGTCTACCTCCTCAACCTACTGGGACATATTACCTTCACTTTTTGCAATAAACTCTACCCACCTTGCTGGATGATGTCCCCCTGAACACATGGCTATGCATGTGGTTACAGCATGAGGGGGTGCCTGTACATAACAGTCATGCTGTGCATGGATATTTAAATGAACATTTTGACTGTCAGGTAATTGGCAGAGGTGCTCGTAGGACATGGCCCCCACAATCGCCAGACCTCACGCCGACGGACTTTTTCCTGTAGGGATTCTTCAACGTTCTAGTTCACCCACATGCATGTGAACCACATGGAAATGAAGAGGAATTGATGGATCACATGCAACATGCCCCTAATCACATCAGGACAATGCCAGGAATCTTTGAAAGAGTTTGACAAAATACCGTTCGATGTTACCAAGCATGTGTCACGTCAGACGGTCGCCAATTCAAGCACCTCCTTTAAGTAAACAATGTCCTAGTGACAAAAAGGGTCCTTTCGGGGCTGACAAAATTTGCAAAAGACTTTCTGTAGACGAATTAACAGCTGTTGATGGGTTTGTTCCCAGTACATCTTATAATGAAACTGCAATGGATCTGTCGGGACCCCGGCGGATTCATCCCCAGGCCCTTGGAACATGTGGCGCCAAGTTTCCGTAGTTTAAAAATTGTGCGTTGTCGACCTACACAACATTAAATCCTTAGCCATGAAGATGCTATTCAAGTGGGGCATCGTCAGTTGGTTGCACCACTTATGTCCTCTTTACACAGGGGCTGCTGCTCGTCCTGGAGAGGGTTCGGTCTGCGTGCTATTGGCTGATTTCTTCTCACAGCCTTCTCTTCTTTGTTGTTCCCAACTGGTGTGCCAGTGCTTGACTTTATATCACAACAGCATTAATGTTGAGGGCATGGGGAAGAGAAATAACCAGAATCAGTTCAATTGAAACACTTTTAATGTGCTGCTACAGTGTCCAGAAGAGTCTGAAAGCGCAGGATTGCATTCTGCCCAATAAAACGAAGCGCCACCATCCGATTCCAACTACAGGCATCAGGTGCTGTAATCAGTCATTGTGATTCATAGTCTCACACCTGGCCAGTTGGAGTGCAGTTGTTGACATGTCAACATGAGCTTGGACAAAAGGAGCAGGGCATTACTGGTGAAGCTCTATTATCAGAATAACAGTAACGCTGCAGCTGCACTTCGAGAATATCGCCACCTGAAAGGATCACGGAAGGGTCCTCTTTCTCCACTTGCTGTGCGGAGCATGATAAAGAGTTTGAATCAACTGGAGAACTGGACGTCTCTCCAGGAATAGGCCGATGACCAGCTGCACCACAAATGGTTGACAAAGTTGCTGTTGCTATGACAGGCAGCAGACAACACTGTGCGCAATTCCTGATCGTTAAGCAGTGCAGTGCATGTGCTGTGCCACGGCAGTTGAACATCCCATGCTTTGAACCATTATGAATGGTATCCATATAAGATCCCACTCCCAGTGATTTCTGGTTGTGGGGCTTCCTGAAGGACGGGGTTTACCGGGGGAACATTCATACATGTCCTGATCTGCAGAACAGCATATCGAGAGAGGTAGCCAGTATACCTACTGGTCAGAATGCAATCCTGATCTCTCAGACTCTTCTAGACACTGTAGCAGCACGTCAAAAGAGTTTCAATTGTACTGATCCTGTCTTATTTCTCTTCTCCATGTCCTCAACATTAACACTGTCATGACATAAAGTCAAGCACCAGCACGCCAGTCAGGAACAACAAAGAAGAGAAGGTTGTGAGAAGAAATCAGCCAATAGCACGCTGACCAACCCCTCTCCAGGATGAGCGCAGCCCCTATGTGAAGAGGACATAAGTGACACAACCAACTGATGATGCCCCAGTTGAATAGCAGCTTCATGATTAGGGATTTGGAGAGCAGCATCAATGCTAGATCACTTCTCTTGTACTCTGTATGTAGCACGAACTTGGAATAGTCTATACTGAAGAAGATTGCTTATTTTGTGTGTCACCCTTTGCTTGCGACACATCTGTGTAATTGTTCAAGTTAAGTATTGTACCTTTTCTTTTTGTAATATAAGTCATTAATATGATTTGTTTCAATGTTCATCTAGCAAAACGAGTATGCAGGATTCCCTGACACCACAAATGCTACCAAAGTACCATAATAAGTTTCCATGTTATAATGTGTTAAATAGGGAAAGTTTAATTATAACCACTCATTATAATACAATGCAGGTCAAAATCTTTGAACATAACATAGTTCACAGACACCCTATCACTACTTATTGAATAATCTTTGAAATCTGCCTTCTGCACACTGTTTAGTCTGATGTAAACTTCGAAAATTTTATACTTGTATCTACATCTATGAACACACTCTGCAAGCCAGCATATGGTACACAGCAGAGGGTATCTTGTACCACTAATAGTCATTTCCTTTCCTATTCTTGTCGCAAATGGAGTGAAGGAAAAACAACTATCTTATGCCTCCATTCAAGCCCTAATTTCTCTGGTCTTGTCTTCATCATCCATACACAAAATAATAGTAGACATGTAACTCTTCAGGCTTTCCCGGCAATCTAATGACATCTTGGGTTGTCAGGTGTTCTGCCGGATATCAGCGTCGTACTTGCACGATATTTCGGTCACGTAGCTCGTAACCTTCATCAGGTGTGACCTGAGACTGCTCCTCGAGTGGACCTGGTCCAGTATTTATGCCTATGGCCTTCCCCCTCCACCAACGGCTGCAGGCACTTCCTCTGTGGTCCGCGCCCATTCCCTGCGACCTGCTGGAGCGTTGCTGCTCTGTTTTCCGTCCGCTGCGGTTCTAGGTGTTCCCTCTGCGGTCCGCGCCCACCAAACCCGCTGCTGGGGTTTCATCTACGGTCTGGGGTACCAAGCGTTCCCCCTGCGGTCCGCGCCCGCTCACCACGACCTGTTGGAGCGTTGCCGCTCCGTCTCTGGATGTTCCCTCTGCGGTCCGCGCCCACCAGGCCCACTTCTGGATGTTCCATCATCGGTCTGGTGCACCTGGCAGTCCGTCAGGGGCTCGTTTTCCATCTCCATGTCTCTGGTTCTTCTGTTTGTGTAGTGTTGCAGCTGGCCCCATTGCTCCTTTAACAATTCCAGAGCCGGATCCCAGGCTCTGCTTAGCTGGTACCCTGTGTCACGGTTCATAAGATCGTCAGCCATTTTAATTTCTATCGATTCTCTTATAACACTGTCCCAAAATCTGGGTGTTTGTGCTAGAATCTTGGTATCCTCATACTTCATGGCATGATCTAGTTCTAGGCAGTGTTCAGTGATGGCTGACTTAGTCACCTGTCATAATCTAGTGTGCCTGTGGAGATCAGGTGCAAAGAACATCAGAGGCACACTAGATTAAGACAGGTGACTAAGTCAGCCATTGCTGAACACTGTCTAGAACTAGATCATACCATGAAGTATGAGGATACCAAGATTCTAGCACGAACACCCAGATTTTGGGACAGTGTTATAAGAGAATCGATAGAAATTAAAATGGTTGATGATCTCATGAACCTGACACAGGGTACCAGCTAAGCAGAGCCTGGGATCCGGCTCTGGAATTGTTAAAGGAGCAAGGGGCCAGCTGCAACACTACACAAACAGAAGAACCAGAGACATGGAGATGGAAAACGAGCCCCTGACGGACTGCCAGGCGCACCAGACCAAAGATGGAACACCCGGTAGTGGGACTGGTGGGCGCGGACCGCAGAGGGAACATCCAGAGCTGCAGCAGATGAAAAACGGAGCGGCAACGCTCCAACAGGTCGTGGTGAGCGGGCGTGGACCACAGGGGGAACGCTTGGTACCCCAAACCGTAGATGAAACCCCAGGAGGGGGTTTGGTGGGGGCAGACCACAGAGGGAACACCTAGAACCGCAGCGGATGGAAAACGGAGCAGCAACGCTCCAGCAGGTCGCAGGGAATGGGCACGGACCACAGAGGAAGCGCCTGCAGCCGTTGGTGGAGGGGGAAGGCCATAGGCATAAATACTGGACCAGGTCCACTCGAGGAGCAGTCTCAGGTCGCACCTGATGAAGGTTACGAGCTACGTGATCGAAATACTGTGCAAGTACGACGCTGATATCCGGCACAACACCCGACAACCCAAGATGTCATTAGATCGCCGGGAAAGCCTGAAGAGTTACATCAAAAGTCTCTACGGGGAGGAGATGTATTAGAATATCAAGAAGCTGGACAAGCTTTGGCAGAAGAAAGGGAAGATGCTGAGTTCTCTCAGTTTTTTGCTGAGGCGTCGAGATGAAGAAGTGGTACCAGTATTTGCCAGAATTAAACATCACATCAACTCCAGAGCGGCGAACAAGATAAAACGCAGAGCCAGCATGGCACTGGTGAGAGAGAGGATTCGAGATATGTGCCACAGGTTAGATGTTGTGGCCAGGGAGCTGTTACACATTGATCTGTACATGGCAGCCTCCTTAACAAGAGAAGATTGGGATTGGGTAGACTGTGCCTCCTGGTCTTTAGCTGAGTGTGCTAGAAGGAATGCCTCATCTTGCCAATCTGTAAAGTTTGAGCGCATGAGTAAGAAAGCACAGCAGATGGAAGAGACACGCACTGTGACGAATCTGAGTGGCATACAGTTTGATGATACAACCTTAAAGGTACTTTGCAAGGGTCTAAACTTTGCTACGACCCCTAGAAACGTACCCATTTCAGGTTTCGTCAGTGCAGTAGAGCAAGTTGCAGCCACACTTCCACCTAATGTGGCAGAGGAAGTCCGCCAAGAGGCCTGCAGGGTCCTCACCAAGGCCAGGCCGCCGAAATCGAACATCACAACCGAGGAGAGACTTGCACTCAAGAAACTCTGGGAAGACAACAGCATTGTGGTACTGCCAGCAGACAAAGGGAACTCCACTGTCATCTTGCAGTGGGTGGATTATGATGAGAAAGTGCGCCAACTTCTGGAGGACCCTGCATACAGAATTCTGGAGTGTGACCCCACGGAGAAGGTGGCCAAGGAGACTAGTGCTCTCTTGAAGGAAACAGGGATGCCCGATAAGATCATCAGACAACTACAGGAAAAAGCGCCAGTGCCACCTAGACTGTATGGTCTGCCTAAAATACACAAGGAGGGCGTGCCCCTACGTCCAACTGTCAAAAATATTGGGGCACCTACGTACACAACAGCAAGTACTTGAAAGGTCTCCTGTCTCCATATGTGGGCAAATGTATTCACCACATCCGCAACTCAGAAGATTTCCTGCAACGCCTCAAGCAACTGCACATCACAGATTCGGACATCATGGTTAGTTTTGATGTGGTATCGCTGTTCACCAGGGTCACACTGAAGGACTCACTAGAACTGATTGCAGAGAAATTTGACGGTGCTCTGTTGGACCTGTTCAGTCATACACTGACATCCACATATTTCCTGTACAGAAACCAATATTACGAGCAAACTGAAGGTGTAGCTATGGGCAGCCCACTGTCCCCTGTGGTTGCCAACATGTTATGGAGAGTTTTGAGGAGAGGGCATTGGAGACAGCCACATTCAAACCCACATGCTTCTTTAGGTATGTGGATGACACCTTTGTGATCTGGCCACATGGGATGGACAGGCTCAATGAGTTTCTTGAACATCTTAACTCATGCCACCCTAATATCAAGTTCACCATGGAACTGGAGAAGAATGGCCAGCTGCCATTTCTGGATGTACTAGTCCAGAGGAAAGCAGATGGATCAATTGGCCACAGTGTGTACCGAAAACCAACACACACTGATTTATATCTGCAGGCCAGCAGCTGTCACCACCCTGCAAAGAAGAATTGGGTTCTGAAGACTTTGGTCCACAGAGCACGTGCCCTGTCAGACCAAGAGAATCTACCTATAGAGATAGAACGTCTCAAAACAGTTTTCTCCAAGAATGGATACACGGACAGACAAATTGAGAGGGCACTCCAACCAGCCACTATACCACAGGTTCCTGAAGAAGACCAAGATGAAGCAAAGAAGGTGGCATATCTGCCCTATGCTGGCTCTATTTCTGCCAGAATCAGTAGGATCCTCCGTAAACACAATATCAAGTGTGTTTTCTGTCCATCCAACAAGATCGGGGGACTGCTGGGGAGTGTCAAACACGACCTGGGGTTATGAAAACCAGGGATTTACAATATACCTTGTCAATGTGGCATGTCCTACATTGGCCAGACGACAAGAACTGTGGAGATCAGGTGCAAAGAACATCAGAGGCACACTAGATTAAGACAGGTGACTAAGTCAGCCATTGCTGAACACTGTCTAGAACTAGATCATGCCATGAAGTATGAGGATACGAAGATTCTAGCACAAACACCCAGATTTTGGGACAGTGTTACAAGAGAATCGATAGAAATTAAAATGGTTGACGATCTTATGAACCGTGCCATGGGGTACCAGCTAAGCAGAGCCTGGGATCCGGCTCTGGAATTGTTAAAGGAGCAACGGGGCCAGCTGCAACACTACACAAACAGAAGAACCAGAGACATGGAGATGGAAAACGAGCCCCTGACGGACTGCCAGGCGCACCAGACCGAAGATGGAACACCCAGAAGTGGGACTGGTGGGCACGGACCACAGAGGGAACATCCAGAGCTGCAGCAGACGAAAAACGGAGCGGCAATGCTCCAGCAGGTCGTGGTGAGCGGGCGCAGACCGCAGGGGGAACGCTTGGTACCCCAGACCATAGATATAACCCCCAGGAGCGGGTTGGTGGGCGCGGACCACAGAGGGAACACCTAGAACCGCAGCGGACGGAAAACAGAGCAGCAACGCTCCAGCAGGTCGCAGGGAATGGGCGCGGACCACAGAGGAAGCGCTTGCAGCCGTTGGTGGAGGGGGAAGCCCATAGGCATAAACACTGGACCAGGTCCACTCGAGGATCAGTCTCAGGTCGCGCCTGATGAAGGTTACGAGCTACGTGACCGAAATATCGTGCAAGTACGACGCTGATATCCAGCAGAACACCCGACAACTAAAGATGTCAATAGTAGACATGATCTACAGTCAGCAGCAAAAGCCACTTCTCTAACTTTTCTCAAAAGTGTCTCACATAACGAACGTAGACTTTCTACCAGTGCTTTCCATTTGAGTTTAGAAAGCATCTATGTAACAGTCACATACTGATCAAACCAGCCAGTAACAAATCAAACAGCATGTTTCTGAACTGCATCGATGTCTTCCTGTAATCCAATCTGGCAGCGATCCCAAACACTCTTGAAGTACTCAAGTATCAGTCTCATTATGCTCTATACAGTTGAACTACAATTCTCCCAATAATCTGAAGTTGACCATTCGCCTTCCTACTTCTGTCCTTAGATGCCCATTCCATTTCATATTGGGCTGCAATGTTAAGTCCAGGTATACACCTGACAGATGGGGTGAGCAGCAATTTACAGCTATTTACTGATGTCACTGTGGTTTACAGGATGGTGTTGTTGCTGAGTGACTGCAGGAGTATACAAAAAAGACTTGGAGAATTTTTAGTTAGTGTAATGAATGCCAGCTTGTTCTAAACATAGAAAAATGTAAGTTAATGTGGATGAGTAGGAAAAATTACTGTAACATTTGAATACAGCATTAGTAGGCTACCTGCCTGCCAGTCACATCAATTAAATATCCAGGTGTAACACTGTAAGATGATATGAAATGGAATGCCATGTCAGGTTGGTAGTAGGGAAAGCAAATGCTCAATTTCATTTTATTGGGAGAATTTTGGGAAGTGTAGGTCATCCTCAAAGAATATGACGTGTATAATGCTAGTGACTCATTTTTTAGCACTGTGGGTGACTGTTTGAGATACCCATCAGTATGAATTGAAGGAAGACATCAAAGAAACTCAGGGATGTGCTGCTAGGTTTGTAACCAGTAGGTTCAAACAGCATGAAAGTATTAAGGAGATGTTTTGTGATCTCAAATTGGGATCTGTGAAGGGAAATTTTGAGAACCAGCATTTAGGGGCACCTGAAAAATGTTTCTACTGCTGCCAACATACATTTTGCTGTTTAAGATTGGAACAGAAAAGGAATGCAATGTATGGTGGCTAGCAGAACATGTGTGTAGGTTTTAATCAACATGTCTGTGACAATCAGCACACCACTAATACTGTATTCAAACACTATAGAATTGTTTTCCCAGTTCATCTGTGTTAACTTACATTTTCCTACATTTAGAGCAAGCTGCCATTCATCATAGCAAATAGAGATTCTGCTAAGTCATCCTGTATCCTTCTACTGTCACCCAATGACAATATTCCTGCATGCTACAGCATCAGCAGCAACAATGGCAGAATGCATCTCACCCTATCCATCATATCATTTATGTATATACACAACAAGAACGGTCCTATCTCTCTTCCCTGTGGTGCTTATAATGACACTTTTGCCTCTGATGAATACTTGTCATTGAGGACAACGTACTAGGTTCTATTAGATACATCTATTACAGCAAGTTCCATGGCAAATTCATTTGTTTTGGCACATCTTCTTTGCTAGCCTTTACCTTTCTGACCTGCATACACTCTGGATTCTTTTAGATGCATCTATTATTGACAGTTTCATTTGCTTAGGTAAAATCCACTTTGCTAGCCTTTACCTTCCTAATCCGGACAACCTCTGCCTATGTCTTACATTTGTCTTACCTAACTGCACTTAATTTCTCTCAGTGACTAGTGTTTTATACTACTCTTCAACTTGGCATTCTGTCACAATGTTTTCAAATGCATCACTATTTGAATAAACCATTTCCTCAACTACCTCCATATTCTTAACATTGACATTATCTGTTTGCTCTGAATTAGGAATCAGTTCACAATTATTGCCATTATCAGAACATCTTTGAATTGCTGCTTCTTCTGATATGACCTGACCTGACAGAATCAACAGCACCTTCCATCTGCTCACTACAATGGCTTTCAATTTTCTTTGCCTTGTAAGCCCTTTCATTACTGAATTCGATTCCCAGTTTTCTTTTACATTTTCAAATTTACTTTCCTGACAAACTTGCAGCGAGTCAATTTTATTGTTTAAAGCACCACTGAGCTTATCCATTTTTTGGCCCAATTCTGTTTTCAAATGACAAAGACCTTAAATTATTATTTTCACTGATAGTTTGCTTCAATCTTGCATTCAAATTACTGATGTCATTTCTCTGATGTCACTGCTAGAATTTTTTATTGGCTCCTTTCACTTTTAATTAAAATATAGTTTTAATCATTGCTTTTTAATCTTTGCTACCACTATCTGACACACTCTTATCAACTTCTCTGTTTCTGTTCTAGTCAACAGTTGCTGAACACTTAATAAAATAAACACTTTCACCTTAATTCTAGTTGTGTTGCTTGTTGCCCCCAATGTATTTCATTCTCCCACTGGACCCGTTTGTTTACATCTAGTCATCTCCCAACATCGACAATATCCATAGCTTCCAACTGGCTCAAGTCTTCTACTCTACAGTAACTGGAATCTGACTAGACCAAGAACAGCTCATGAGCCTGGGGAAATTTGACGACCAGCCAAGGCTGTCAACAGCAAGTCACTGAGAAAAAATAAGAGAGCATGAACAAAAGATAGAAAGACAACAGAGACAGCACAGCAGAATAAAAGTCTAAAGAGTAATCCAAGAGTGAAAACCTAAGGCATATCAAATACTGTGACCAAAACAATGAAGTGTAAAAACAACGATACAAAAACAGAACCACGACTGAAGACTGAGCCACTGTGGTGTTAGCTTTAAAGGGCAGTCACAAACACCGAAAGATGGGCATGGCCCTACAGCCAGCATTACAGTGGCAATGCCAGCACTAGCAGTTTTAGCAGTGCTGCCTAGCAGCTGTCATCAAGTTCCATGCCTTCTGGCGAGACCACCACCTCCATATCTGCATATGCTGGAATATCTACTGGTGCCCTGATTGCAAGCTATTTCATGTGGGGGTGGGATCAGCAAGGGCAGGCATTCCAGGCCTGACAATCAGTAGTTGAGGACAGGGGTTAGTTGGTATGGTGGCACTCCAAAGTCCTCAGAGTGTCAAATGCTGTGCTGCCAGGCATGGTAAGCACCATAACCGGCATCCAAGCCCAGCGAATGGTGCCTGGAGTGCTGGGTCTGGTGTTCCGGAGTCTCTGGGGGAGGAGATGGAGAGAGTATACAGCTGCTGCTCATGGAGGAGCTCTGCTAAGCTTTGGTCATGGACATGGGTGGTCCTGTAAGTGTCCAGAAACATTATGATTGCAGCTGTAGCGGCGGTGGTTCCCACCACTTTCAACATTTGCTGCTTAACATCCACACCATACCCATGGAGGAGTGCTGCTAAGCTTTGGTCATGGACATGGGTGGTCCTGTAAGTGACCAGAAACATCATGAGTGCAACTGTAGTGGCGGTGGTTCCCACCACTTTCAACATTTGCTGCTTAACATCCACACCATACACTCTCATTCACCATTGAATTGGTGAAACTGTGGGCAAAATAGGTTTTTTATGCTGCTTGAGGTGCAGAATCGTTAGAAAGCCATTGCTATGAATTGGTGCCTACTGCCTGACACAATGGTTTGGTGAAGCCCTTTGATGGCTGGAATCTGGATGAGGGCTTCAATTATGACATCACTGGTGGTGGTCATAATGCTGACCACATATGGGTACTTAAAAGAGTTAAGTGTCTACAACAATGAGTGATACAGAGCCCAAAAGGGGCTACCAAAGTCCACATGTATATGGTCCGGTCCCAGGTACGACAGGGAGGGGCAAAAGACTGGGGAAGAGCAGCCTGGCACTAGGCGCAAGCTGAACAGCTGTGGACAATGGCTTCCTAATCCTTCATATCTCTTCTGGCTAGTAGGCATTTCACTTCACAAGGGCTTTCATCTGTGACATACTCCATTGTCAACAATGGAGGTATTCTGAGACCTGCAGCTGCATGGTAACTGGGATGACAACACAGTGAGTATCTGCCTCTGTGTCAAACAGGAGAACACTCATGATGACTGACAAATGGTGGGAAAAGCGAGTCAGGCGCAGAGCTCTGGAATGGCATTCTATGAAAAATAAGTGGGCTACCCATGGAGCACAAAGTGCATGACACGCTGTAAGTCAGGGTCCCAGCATGAGTCTGCAGTGATTTTGACAACCATAATGGGAAACCTGTCCAAGGTGTGCTACCGTTCCGTGTCATTGTAGAAAAATGAGAGTTCAGGCTGATCAAAAACTGGGTCTGGTCTCAAAGGTATGTGAGATACAACATCCATATTTGTGTATTGTGCTGTGGGCTTGTATTGAATGGCATAATTACAGGAGCTGAGGAAAAGCATCCTACACTGGACCCTTTGTGTTGTTCACTCTGGAAGCAGGGAGCATGGCTCGAAGAACATCACCAGTGGTTTGTGACCTGTAACGAGGATAAACTTGGTTTTGAACAGGTAAACATGGAACTTTTTAATTGGAAACATAATCACCAAACTTTCCTTCTCTGTTTGCAAGTAGTTCTCTTGAGAAGGATTCAGTGTCTTTGATGCAAAACCAATTGGTTGCACAGTACTGTCATCATTCCTATGCACCAGCACTGCAGCATTGCCATACGGAGAGTCATCTGTAGCTCAAACTAGTGCATGTAATGGGGGGAAAGAGCATAAAGCAGGGTTCTGAGCACAGCGGATATTTCAGCTGTGTGAAACTGTGCTCACAGACATTGTCCACCCTTACTGAATGCCTTTCTAGTGCAACAGATTTAGCAGATATATAATATGGGTCAACTGTAGGAGGAATTTAGAGTTATAATTGAAACTTTCTCAAAAAAGCGTACAGCTCCTATAAGGTTTGGGGGTGGGGTAAAGAGTCAATAGATTCAATGTTGCACTCAATGGGCTGGGTCCCTTCTTTGTTGAGCAAGTGTCTGAGGTATTACACTAGCTCCTGAAAAACCTGGCATTCAAATAAGTGGAACTTGAGTTCTTCATCATGCAAGACAGTAAAGAGCATGCAAAGGCTTTCACAGGTGTTCTTGACACCTACTATGCAGATAATAAAGTTGTCAGAGGATAGGCATGGTTAACTGTTTCAGGTATCTCTGGAAGACTGCTGGAGCAGAAGAGATCTAAAAAGGCAAGTGCTTGTAATTGTATAATCCAAAGGAAGTATTAAAAATCATGACACTGTGACTTCTGGTCCAGTGGGATCTGCAAATATGCATCGGCATGCTCTATCTTGAAAAAATATTTATCTCATACAAGCTTTGTGAAGAGGTCCTCTGGATGTGGTATGGGATATATTTCCACTTGTGCATGGGCACTGATTGTCAATTTAAAGTCTTTGCAGAACCATAGGGAGCCATTGGCGATTGGCCCATCTACTAGTTTCAACATTTTCAGTCACCCCAGGCTCACGAAGGTGATCACATTCCCACTTATCGGCTATCTGTAGAGACATGAGTACAGGTTGTGCCCAACAGAAACAGGAGACTGTGTCTTGACACAAGAAGATACATTGTTGTGGTCTTCCGTCCAAAGACTGGTTTGATGCAGTTCTCCACGCTACTCTATCATCTGCAAGTCTCTTCATCTCTGAGTAACTACTGAAACCTGCATCCCTCTGAAACTGCTAACTGTATTCATCTCTTGGTCTTCCTAGGTGATTTTTACCTCCAATGCTTCCCTCCAGTACTAAATTGGTGATCCCTTCATGCCTCAGAATGTGTCCTACCAACTGATCTCTTCTTATAGTCAGGTTGTACCACAAAGTTCTCTTCTCCCCAATTCAATACAGTACCTCCTCATTAGTTATGTGATCTACCATCTAATCATCAGCATTCTTATGTAGCACAAAATTTCAAAAGGTTCTATTCTCTTCTTTTCTAAACTGTTTCTCATCCATGTTTCACTTACATACATGGCTACACTCTATACAAATACTTTAAGGAAGGACTTTCTGGCAGTTAAACCTGTATTCGACACTAACAAATTTCTCTTCTTCAGAAATGCTTTTCTTGCCATTGCCATTCTACATTTTATATCCTCCCCACTTTGACCATCATCAGTTATTTTGCTGTCCAAATAGCAAAACTCATTTACTACTTTAGTGTCTCATTTCCTAATCTTAATTCCCTCTGCCTAACCTGATTTATTTAGAATACATTGCATTATCCTCGTTTTGCTTTTGTTGATGTTCATCTTTTATCATCCTTTCAAGACACTGTCCATTCTGTTCAGCTCTTCCAGGTCATTTGCTGTCTCTGACGAAATTACAATGTCATCAGCAAACCACAAAGTTTTTATTTCTTCTCACTGGACTTTAATTCCTACTCCAAATTGTTCTTATATTTCCTTTACTGCTTGCTCACTATACAGATTGAATAACATCAGGGAGAGGCTACAACTCTGTCTCACTCCCTTCACAACCACTGCTTCCCTTTCGTGCCCCTTGACTCTTATAATCATTATCTTATTTCTGTACAAATTGTAAATAGCCTTTTGCTCCCTGTATTTTACCCCTGTCACTTTTAGAATTTGAAAGAAAATATTCCAGTCAACATTGTTAAAAACCTTCTTTAAGTTTACAAATACTATAAACATGGGTTTGCCTTTTCTTAACCTATCTTCCATGAGAAGATGTTGTTGTTGTTGCGGTCTTCAGTCCTAAGACTTGTTTGATGCAGCTCTCCATGCTACTCTATCCTATGCAAGCTTCTTCATCTCCCAGTACCTACTGCAACCTACATCCTTCTGAATCTGCTTGGTGTATTCATCTCTTGGCCTCCCTCTACGATTTTTACCCTCCACGCTGCCCTCCAATACAAAATTGGTGATCCCATGATGCCTCAGAACATGTCCTACCAACTGATCCATTCTTCTAGTCAAGTTGTGCCACAAACTTCTCTTCTCTCCAATTCTATTCAATACCTCCTCATTAGTTATGTGATCTACCCATCTAATCTTCAGCATTCTTCTGTAGCACCACATTTCGAAAGCTTCTATTCTCTTCTTGTCTAAACTATTTATCGTCCACTCTTCACTTCCATACATGGCTACACTCCATACAAATACTTTCAGAAACAACTTCCTGACACTTACATCTATGCTGCTCGATGTTAATATTCAGAAATGCTTTCCTTCCCATTGCCAGTCTACATTTTATATCCTCTCTACTATGACCATCATCAGTTATTTTGCTCCCCAAATAGCAAAACTCCTTTACTACTTTAAGTGTCTCATTTCCTAATCTAATACCCTCAGCTTCACCCGACTTAATTCGACTACACTCCATTATCCTCGTTTTGCTTTTGTTGACGTTCATCTTATATCCTCCTTTCAAGACACTGTCCATTCCGTTCACCTGCTCTTCCAAGTCCTTTGCTGTCTCTGACAGAATTACAATGTCATCGGCAAACCTCCAAGTTTTTATTTCTTCTCCATGAATTTTAATACCTACTCCGAATTTTTCTTTGTTTTCTTCACTGCTTGCTCAATATACAGATTGAATAGCATCGGGGAGAGGCTACAACCCTGACTCACTCCCTTCCCAACCACTGCTTCCCTTTCATGCCCCTCAACTCTTATAACTGCCATTTGGTTTCTATACAAATTGTAAATAGCCTTTCGCTCCCTATATTTTACCCCTGCCACCTTCAGAATTTGAAAGAGAGTATTCCAGTCAACATTGTCAAAAGCTTTCTCTAAGTCAACAAATGCTAGAAACGTAGGTTTACCCTTCCTTAATCTAGCTTCTAAGATAAGTCGTAGGGTCAGTATTGCCTCACGTGTTCCAATATTTCTACGGAATCCAAACTGATCTTCCCCAAGGTTGGCTTCTACTAGTTTTTCCATTCGTCTGTAAAGAATTCGCGTTAGTATTTTGCAGCTGTGACTTATTAAACTGATAGTTCGGTAATTTTCATATCTGTCAACACCTGCTTTCTTTGGGATTGGAATTATTATATTCTTCTCAAAGTCTGAGGGTATTTCGCCTGTCTCATACATCTCGCTCACCAGATGGTAGAGTTTTGTCAGGACTGGCTCTTCCAAGGCCGTCAGTAGTTCTAATGGAATGTTGTCTACTCCCGGGGCCTTGTTTCGACTCAGGTCTTTCAGTGCTCTGTCAAACTCTTCACGCAGTATCATATCTCCCATTTCACCTTCATCTACATCCTCTTCCATTCCCATAGTATTGTGCTCAAGTACATCGCCCCTCTATATACTCCTTCCATCTTTCTGCTTTCCCTTCTTTGCTTAGAACTGGGTTTCCATCTGAGCTCTTGATATTCATACAAGTGGTTCTCCTTTCTTCAAAGGTCTCTTTAATTTTCCTGTAGGCAGTATCTATCGTACCCCTTGTGAGATAAGCCTCTACATCCTTACATTTATCCTCTAGCCATCCCTACTTAGCCATTTTGCCTTCCTGTCAATCTCATTTTTGAGATGTTTGTATTCCTTTTTGCCTGCTTCATTTACTGCATTTTTATATTTTCTCCTTTCATCAATTAAATTCAATATTTCTTCTGTTACCCAAGGATTTCTACTAGCCCTCATCTTTTTACCTACTTGATCCTCTGCTGCCTTCACTACTTCATCCCTCAAAGCTACCCATTCTTCTTCTACTGTATTTCTTTCCCCCATTCCTGCCATTTGTTCCCTTATGCTCTCCCTGAAACTCTGTACAACCTCTGGTTTAGTCAGTTTATCCAGGTCCCATCTCCTTAAATTCCCACCTTTTTGCAGTTTCTTCAGTTTTACTCTACAGTTCATAACCAATAGATTGTAGTCAGAGTCCACATTCTGCCCCTGGAAATGTCTTACAATTTAAAACCTGGTTCCTAAATCTCTGTCTTACCATTATATAATCTATCTAAAATCTGTCAGTATCTCCAGGCTTCAAGATATAAGCCTGGAAATCTGTGGCACACCAAAGGCTGGTATCAAATATAGGTGCAAAAGCAACACAAAGGTCATCAAATTTCTGAAAGGGAACTGTGACCAGGATGAGATGAATCTCATCAGTGATGGAGAATCCAAAGAATGAGAGGGCATCCAGACCGAGAATGTTGCTGGCTGAGTGACTATCAACCACAAATAGCATTATGAGCTGTGTGGCTTTTTGTAGGCATCTGTGATTGTGAACTGATTCCAGAGATAAACGTAATGTTCAAAAAATGTGATAACATACAGGAGGGTGGGACCAATTCAGGGGACATAGACGGATCATACATCTGGAGGTTTACCAAGGAAATGGTAGCTCCTGTGTCCATTTGGAAATGAACTTTTTGGTTCACAATTGTCAGGTTGATTAACAACTTAGTAGAATGAGGAAAACTGCCTTAAGTTTGTGCACTGTTCCTTGACACATGTGGGGAGTGGTGTCCATTGTCCTGACAGTATGGCAGACTGTGGAGGTACCTATCTCTCCCAAAATGGATGCAGTGGGCTCAGCAATCCAGACAGTCCACCCATGGGTGTGCTATGAAGCAGTTGGGATATAACAAGAGACCTCACTGCACTGCCCTGCCCGGTGGGATGTGGCTGTCTATACAGATGCCTTCAACATGTTGAAAAAAGATTAATCATGGGTCCACCATAGGGAAAAAGACATATGAGTAGTCTGAGCCCTAGGGCATGATGGGGGACTGGACTGTTGCTACTTGTGGATGAACTGTGGGACAGACAACTGGTACAACTCTTTTGAAATGTTTGATTTTCAAAATATTGCTAAAGGAAGGGTTATCCAGCTTTAGGACTGCTGTGCATTCTTTTGGATCAGGAGCCAACTGGACCACCATATGAACTGTAAGCTGAATTCCCACAAGTGCATTCACAATGGTGACTCAACCCTTGGAAATCTGTCACCCACGAGCGAAACGCATGACCGGGTTGCTTGTGGTATTGATGAAACTTAGGATGCAATGTGACCACATGCAATCAGTGTGAATAACAGTCTGAAAGCAGTGAGCACATCCCCTCTAAGTGAGTGCAACTGGATTTGAAAGAGGGCCCAATTTCTCAAGTAAGAAAAACATCTCTAAGGGAGAAAGGAAGAGTGACTCTTGGAGCGCATCATCACAGACCTACAAGGCAATGAAGTGCTGTTTCAGCCACTGCAAATACAGGTAGCATTGTTAAAAGGCACAAACATGGATGGGCAGCAATCTGCCTGGAAAGTGACAACCGCCTGCATGGTGTGGGCACCAGGAACTTGCAGTTGATCCTTGCTGTGCGGGATTAGCCAAGCAGTCTAAGGCACTGCAGTCATGGACTGTGCAGCTGGTCCCGGCGGAGGTTTGAGTCCTCCCTCGGGCATGGGTGTGTGTGTTTGTCCTTAGGTAAATTTAGGTTAAGTAGTGTGTAAGCTTAGGGGCTGATAAACTTAGCAGTTAAGTCCCATAGGATTTCACATACATTTGAACATTTGATCCTTCAAAAGTTGAATTCTCCCTCAGAACAATTCAGTTTTCTGCTGCTGTTTCTCAAACTGCTGCTGGATCTGCTGCTGTAATTGCTGCTGCAGGAGTATACGTTACTGGTGCTGTTAAATGAACTCCACAAGTCTTGTGGTGATAGGATGCTGCTAGCCTTTCTCCTCATCGTCAATTACAGTGGCTAGAATCAGACTAGACAGGGAATGGCTCGAGAATCTGCAGAAACTGGCCACCCATCCAAGGCTGTCAACAGTGAGTCGCTGAGAACAAAAGGAGAACCACACCAAGAGAAAGACAACAATGGAGATGTTACAGAAGAATAACAAGCCCATCAAGTAATCCAAGAGCAAAAACTTAAGGCATAGCAAATATTGTGATTGAAACAATGATGTGTACTGAGAATGATACAAGAGTGCAGCAGAATCATGAATGAAGATTGAGCTGCTGTGCTGCTAGCTTTAAAGAGCAACCATGGGCACTGATAGGCTGTGCGACTTCACAGCCAGTGCTGCAGCAGTGACACCAGTACTTGAAGATGTAGCAGTACCATCTAATGCAGCAGGCTTTCAGACTTCCCACACCAGAGTACAGACATCCCAATATGGCTCATTACCTCTTGGCTTTTCTGCTTCCTCAGTGGTTGGTTGGCAACACGGTTCCATCCTTGATGTTCCTCTCATGTTCGTATTGCTTTGTCATCAATTGCCTGCTGCGAATGTTTTGTAAACACTGTTTATATATAGTTAATGTCTAGTGCTTCAGAGTTTGCAAATTCCTTTAGTGGTGCCAAGGCTGGAAGACACTCTACCCAACTGTCACCAAAAATAACTTTGCTTACTTGGCATAAAACCTTTGGTGGCTGCACTATCGCTTGATGTTGACGATCTTCCTGCTATGAAAGTATCTTACAGACATATATCAAGTAATGTATACCACACTGTAGTAATTAATGTTCAATTTCTTCATGCTTATTTATACCACATATATTCATAGACACTATATTACAGTCATCTGGTGGCATACTAATATTCATACTAGATAAGAAATGTATATTTTATGGCTTAATCACAAAGGATGAAACATTTTAATAGTTGAACATGAATTAATTGACTGACAGGAACACATGGATTAACTGACTGACTACACAATGTTAACAAAATGATTGATGCCCACCAAGAGATTTGCAATGAAGCTTACATCTTAATAGCTAATCACTGACTGATTCAATCATCATACAACAGCCCTACTATGGATGCATGTGATGATAAAAATCAACATTTTTTTATTACATTTTAAAAATTAACATAAAAAACAGCAAAGTCAAAAAACTAAAAATTACAATAGTCAAATGAACAAGTTAAAAAAATATTTATATTTACATGGGGATTCCCAAAACACGCCAAAAAGTTTTAAGAAGGGGAAGTTTTACAGTTGAGTAACTAACCAACTGGGAGGTTGAGGGTAATAGGTTGGAAGTGGTGGTCTACCAGAGTTGAGATGCATTGCATTGGGGCTTTGAAGACTGCTACAGTGGGTGACCGGGATGGTTCACTTTGTGGATTTTGGGTAACAGGTAGAACATAGAGATTCATAGTTCAGGTGGAGTGAGTATATATATGAAGTTAGTTGTGAGACCTTGTGAGGGGCCTACGATTTTCTGCAACATTTTCTGCAACTCGGCCTGGATAAAGGGAATGGGAGCATGGAGGCAACAGCTTTGTAGATTGAGGAGTCTGATAGTTGACACAGCCTCACTGCCACAAACTTCCCACAGTCAAGTACCAGAGCTGTGGGGCCTTTATCTGCTGGGAGGATGGTAACAGAGTGGGCTGCTCTCAACTCCAAAATGGCATGAAATTCAGCTGCATTAATGCAGCTCTTCAAGAAAGATTGTGACGTGATCTTGGATGTGAGGATTCCTGTAACGGCTGCAAGAGAATGTTTTGGGGGAGGGGAGGAGAGTCGCTTTGTGAAAGTGGTCCACAAAGAAAACCATCCTGGCCACCATATCATAGCAAGCTTCAAAGCCCCAATGGAATGCATCTCAGCTCTGTAGACCACCACCTCCAACCTATCACCCACAACCTCCCATCCTATATCAAAGACATAAACCACATCCTGGAGCAACTCAAATTCATCCTCATGCCTCTTCCACCTGAACCCTCCCTTTTCACCACAGATGCCACATCTCCCTACACCATCACCCCACATAGCCATGGTCTCTCTCCCATTGTCCACAACCTACCCCAAAGCCCACCTGAAAGCTTCTGTAAAATATCCTCCATTATTATATTTACTACTTTCATCCTCAACTATAATTACTTCAATTTTGACAGTCACATCTGTCGACATCTGTCAAACCCACAAACAGCAGCAACTTTACTTTTATAGCTGCCATCATTTCCACATCAAATGCTCCCTTCCTTACAGCCTAGGTATGCATGATAAATGTATCTGCTCGAATGACAAATCCCCCAGTACCTACGCCAAAAACCTGTCTAGTGCTTTCCTGTTCTGCAGCTACCCTGCAGACCTTGTCCATAAGCTGATCTCCTGCCACCATCCCCCTGTACATGTGTTAACCTCTACTCTCTTCTCCTCTTTGGTCTTTACTCGTTTTTTCCCCTCCACATGTTTGTGTCCAATATACCGGGTGACCAAAAAATCAGTATAAATTTTGAAACTTAATAAACCAGGGAATAATGTAGATAAAGAGGTAAAAATTAACACACATGCTTGGAACGACATGGAGTTTTATTAGAAAAAAAAGTTCACAAAATGTCCGACAGATCTCTTGCGCATGTCGTTTGGTGATGATCGTGTGCTCAGCCACCACTTTCGCCATGCTTGGCCTCCCAGGTCCCAAGACCTCAGTCCATGCGATTATTGGCTTTGGGGTTACCTGAAGTCACAAGTGTATCGTGATTGACCAACATCTTTAGGGATGCTAAAAGACAACATCCAATGCCAATGCCTCACCATAACTCCAGACATGCTTTACAGTGCTGTTGACAACATTATTCCTCGACTACAGCTGTTGTTGAGGAATGATGGTGGACATTTGAGCATTTCCTGTAAGGAACATCATCTTTGCTTTGTCTTACATTGTTATGCGAATTATTGCTATTCTGATCAGATGAAGCGCCATCTGTCGGACATTTTTTGATCTTTTGTATTCCTTTAGTTGTAATAAAACCCCATGTCATTCCAAGCATGTGTGTTAATTTGTACCCCTCTATCTTCATTATTCCATGATTTATTCAGTTTTCAAATTTATACTGACTTTTTGATCACCCAGTATATAGGTGTGTGTGTGTGTGTGTGTGTGTGTGTGTGCGTGTGTGGGCACGTGTGCGTGTGTGTTACTCCCATTTTTCAGACTTTATTTTTCATCGCATTTCATTATTTATTTTTGTTACCTTTCTCTTCTTACTTAGTATTATTCATCAATATGAGAGAAGGAAAGTTGCTACTCACCATATAGCGGAGATGCTGAGCCACAATAGGCACAATAAAAAGATTGACACAATCATAGCTTTTGGCCATTAAGGCCTGTCAGCAGTAGACACACATACACACACGCACACACACACTCACGCAAGCACAACTTGCACACACATCTGCAGTCTCAGACAGCTGAAACTATACTCAAAATGTATTATTCACGTCACATATACCTCTTCAATTCTTAATCTATCTTCATTGCTCTGTAGCTGCCATGTGCTACCTTTGACTTCCCTGTGAGACCCTTTACTCCATCTTCACGTGCCTTCCCCTTGACCTTCATAACCTAGGTTGTGAGTGACCTGCATCAATTTTCCCTTATTTCCCCATTTTTCCCTCCATCCTGTCTGATGAAGAAACATGTTTTGGATAGACAGGTTTTATTTCTTATCATCACTTTTGTGTGACTGGCGGCTGTACTGAGCAACGCTCAGTACTGGCCAGCCCATCTGTCTCTGTAATTTTTTTTTACATTTCTATATGAGGTTTTCCTTTTAATCAATACATCTGTTAATGATGGGCACCACAAAAACAAAATTATCTATGTGATAAATATTTACATATTAGCACAAACAGGTTAGAGTAATGCTGATATAAATTTGAATTGAAACTTTATAAAGAAAAATTATTATTTGGAAATGCTCACTTTGAGTTCAGAGTGGCTGAGATTTAACATCTTTAATGTAAAGCTTTTTAGGACCAGAGAGTGGTAGGTTGGACTCGGTGTTGTGTGGATGAACTGAGAAAGTTCTGTGTGTAAACCGTATTGAGATGAAGTTAGAAAGCACAAAAATTAATAAAGCCTGTGGAAGCACAATCTAAAAGCCTGTGACAAATCATGATTGTAATTTAGCAGTAATAAGATGATGGTCAGAACTTGACAAAAAAGTTGTTGGAACAAATATCAGTGTTGAATTCTCCTACTGGAAAAGGAAAAAATTATTTTATATGACTCACACTCAATGCTTCATATCAAATGTACAAAGGGTGACAGGGTACCATCAACTTTTATTACAGTGCCTTATAAGAGTTACAAACAAACAAAAAATGATGCTAAGAGAGTAGAAGATATAAAGACAGTTAGGAAGAAATCACATGCATTACAAAACAGACACACACACACACACACACACACACACACACACACACAAAGAATATTGGTAGATGCAAAACCATGCATATCAATGTAGTGAGAATTGTGATCTTTACCATTTATAGAGAGAAGATCAAAGAATGTAGGGACAAATACGGAAACAACTGTCAGCAACCATAAAATGACCTGAAACCATCCAGACCTACTGACCAGTAATACATAGATAACTGCTTTGTTAAAACGGCCACAGACAGAAGTTAAGCAAATAAAGCAAAACTGCATTGACAGTGTATATGAGATAAGCTGAAATGAAAGCCACAATAACAAAATCTACCATGGAATCGATATCTAGATTTCACATGATTCTACACTAAATAATGGCATATATGTGATGAGTATTTCAGGGTTATAAAAATCAAGATTGAAACAAGAAGCTACACATAATTTCTGACCTTCGAACTATGGTATTTTCAGGGAAACCTCCAACATCAACAGGAATAGGGACACAAAGAAATTGCCATCTACATGTACAAAGAAACCAAAACAAAGCACTGACATCTTCAATACTGATTCAGACTGTGCCTTTGAAAAAGACAGCTATGAATAACTGAGGGGTGAACTTCACTTTCCTAAATCAAGAACAAATATAGTTTTATCTGTTAACATATACATGTTCTCAAGAGATCAACTTAAAAGTTATTTGACAGAGGAATACACAGTAAAAAGATTGGTAAAGCAAAGACATCTGTTGTCCAGTATGCTATTTGTAATTTTCGTAGAAACACTGACTCATAAAAGTCACGAGAGTGGAGAGGGAAAAATATGAATCAGCAAATTTGTGGTCGATGCTTATGTAGGCGTTTTGATTCTCTTAGTGATAAACAATAAAGAACACAATGAAAAGTCCAAGCTGGAATATCAACAATAATAGGGGAAGAATAGATGGTTACTTACCATAAAGATGACATGCTAAGATGCAGACAAGCACAATAAAAGACTGCTACACATTCAGCTTTTGGTCAAAACCTTCTTCAGAAAAGAAAAGTAGCAAACTACCCTTTTCCTAATATCGTTAAACAATAAAGAAAGTGATTCTGGAAGTTTATAGGTTAGCATCTGCAGCAGCTAATAATACCAATAAAATTAAATTTTTGTGGATAAACTGTCCCATGTACTGAAGCTTCCATGCTTTCAATATATGTAATGAAATGAAAATATCAGTCATCCATTTCAGTAAACAAAATGATGACTTTCTGAATGAGAATGTAAAGGAGATTGTGCAAATTGTGCAAAAGATGAGTCTTGTTAATCTTTCAGGAAATTTAACTAAACATTAAGTGCTGTGCCTATGTGTGTAAATATCTATTGACTGTCCAAGGTGGACTCGCATTCGGGAGGACGACGGTTCAATCGCACATCCGGTCATCCTGGTTTAGGTTTTCCGTGATTTCCCTAAATCACTCCAGGCAAATGCCGGGATGGTTCCTTTCAGAGGGCATGGCCGACATCCTTCCCCGTCCTTCCCTAATCCGATGATACCAATGACCTTCACTGTCTGGTCTCCTTCCCCAAACAACCCAACTGTCCAAGGCACAGTATGTAACACCAACACTTCAACAAAAAATTAATTCCCCAATAGTACCAAATCACATATAGTGTGATTTGTATGTATAGGAATGCTAAATTGCCTGCATAGACCAACCACTAATGCCAGATGATACAACTTTTTTGAAGGAAGCATGAGAAATGTCTGGAGAAGCTGTATCACATATTTCCCAATCAGTTAAATGTGACCTGTGGATAGTTGAGGATATGACAAGAAAAAGAAAGTACAGGACAAAGGACATTAAAGATATCCTATGTCAGAACTACAGTGCCACTCCAACTAGAACAGGAATATTACATGTGCAGTACAAGACTGCAAGGGCTGCCTTTTTACAAAACATTTTGTACAAATCATTTTATTGTAGCTCAAAATATTCACATTTAAAATTTATACACTTTTGCATGCATTCAAACCACTTACGGAGACATTTTTTCTGCCCCTTGTGTTGGTACTGCAAAAATGTGGCTTGATGTGATGAAAATCATTGTACACATATTTTTTGTTTCACATAAAGAAACAAAAATAAGCTATTTGATGACAAAACATGTGGACATGGGGAATGAAACATTAATTCGATGTTTCTCTTCATCAAGTATTCAACTATTGACTGTGCTGCATGGTTCAAATGGCTCTGAGCACTATGGGACTTAACATCTGAGCTCATCAGTCTCCTAGAACTTAGAACTACTTAAACCTAACTAACCAAAGGACATCACACACATCCACACCAGAGGCAGGATTCGAACCTGTGGCCGTAGCAGTCATGCGGTTCCAGACTGAAGTGCCTCGAACTGCTCAGTCACACCGGCCGGCTGTGCTGCATGCCAACTGGTATTTTCACAGTGAAGAATGTTGCGGTGTTTTCTGTTGTTTTTCTAGGTTTAATCAATGACTAGAGCAAACAAACTTTTGTAAATCCATTCACAGCATTAACTGTTCTATGATCCCCTAAAACAACAATTGTGACATGTCCAGTGCAACCAACGAAACAAGCAATAATTTTCTGGAAGTGCTTCATGGACAAGCTACATTTTTTGGTTTTGGTTCATCTTGGAACACACAGGATTTAGTTTCCAGCTCATACAAATATCAGGTAAATGACTGTTGATGTAAAGGGTGAAGAAGATTGGTTTTCTGTATGAAATGCAATGGCTACTGAGAGGAAACAGGGCACTTCTGGTAAAGCTGTTATAGCACAATGGCAGCAATAGCAGCACTGCACTGTGGGAATATCACTGACAGAAACATCTGTGAAGATGCTCTGTGTCAGTAAATGGACTAAAGCATATGGTGAATTAGGTGGTGAAACACAAAGAGGGAGGCAGCCCATTCCCACGGCAGTGGTTGTTATGTAGTTGCTGTAGCTACAATAGACTATGCAGCACATGCCTCAAATCCTTCAGCCAGTGCTCGAGCTGTGTCACAAGAATTGTCTATACCCTGATCAACAGCTCAAAAGTTTTGTAGCCCATTTTACATTGGTATCCTCACACAATTCAGAATTGTGGATTTACCCTTCCTTTTTGGCATGCCTGTATTATATGGTTGACACGCGGACAGGGAATATCCTTTGGACAGGCGAGGCACATTTTACTCTACACAGTGCCGTGAATGCACAAACAGTTGCATATGGGGTCACAGTCCAACATTTTGTGCAGGAACATCCACTGCACTCATTTCATCTGTCTGTGTGGTGTGGTTTAACAAGCTGCTTCATCCTTGGTCTGCTTTTCTTTGAGGAGATGATGGTTCACAGACTTGTTAGGTGTACAGTGACTTCTGCATATCGTAAGGACCTCCTTGTGAAACACATAGTTCCAGCTTTACAAGAACACAACAGTATTCACACCACAATTTTCATTCAAGGTGGGATGACACTACATGTTGCTCGCGAGGTGCAAGAGTTGCTTTGAGAAACCTTTGAAAATGATCACATCATCTGTAAGAAATTTCAAGAAGTGTGATAATCCAGATCACCTGACCTAAATCAACGATACTTCTGGTTGTGGGGATACCTGAAAGATCATGCCAGCAGGATCCAAACTCTTCCTGGTCTGAAGAACAGCATACAATGACATATCGCTCCAATTACACTGGATATGCTGCAAACAATTGCACACCATGCTGTGTTTTGGGCACAGCATGTTGCTGAGTCCAGAGACCTCAATGAACAGATGTTGTATCTTGTGACCATATCCTAATCAGTGTAATGTGCTAGAACCACCATTATCACGTGTTTGATCATTCCTCCAATTTGCTGCACCCACACCACATTTTGACTGCTTACAGCACCAGATCCTCACCTGGTGACAGAAAGTGAAAGTATTATTTTTTTCAGCATACTCCATAAGTACTCTGATTAATGAACATGCCTTTAATGTTTGCAGCCTATACTGCAGCACTCAGAACACTATCAATTTAATTATAAACGACAGGTATACCCAAACGGGGCTCCCATTACAATGTTGTACATGGATTTTTCATTTCTTTGTTCAAATGTTTGAGCATACCCTTACACCAATTGACACAAGCCACAGTACCTTTATTGTGGTTTCACTGATTCTTGTACAGAGTTCTTGACAGCTTTGCTTTTTAGTGCTACATACTTATTCCCTGAACTCTTCAGTGATACCTTGGATATCATCATTTATACTGCATTTAGTTATTTTAGTTATTCTGGGTGGGTCTCTATTTTGGCCTAGTGGGACGGAACAGATTTTGACTTTTGAAATGTAGTGCTCAGAATCAAATTCACCATTTCTGATCACCTTGACATTTGTCACTTCTTTTGAATTTTTCCTAGATATTGCTACATGATCCAGACAAAGAACTTCCTAGATCTGGAGCTATGGATATGCAGGTTTCTCTCAGGAGTTTACTGAAATGTGTTGATTGCAGTCTAAACTGAATGCTCTACTAAATCCTACAACTCTTTCCCTGTTCCTATTTGTTTTCTTATATTTAAAGTATTATACTATTAATATTCCAAGTGTTCTACTACAATTCCCAGTTCTCCTGATGTATCCATGAGATTTCAGTTTGCAAAAGATCTCTGAAATTGTCCACTTTTTGTGGAGTCTTCTTCTTATCTTCACTGACAGTTGAGTGTACTTTGGGTTTTGCATTTGATGTAAGCAGTGATAATCTTTTGCAGTTTAGTATGAGCTCTGCAGCACTATTCACTATCTTTCCGTTTACGTAAAAGGGCAGTCTCAATAAGAAGCATGTTCCTCATTATTTTTGTTGCCAATTTTCTTTTGAGCCCAATAGATTCTTGCTAATCTAGCGATTTCTTGCACACATGGATGCTAGATTAGCAGAAGTGTTGGATTATTGAGCGTATTTTAAATTTGGTGTAAATTTATAGGCACACTATTGCCTGTTTTTCTGGTTACGAAAAAGGCAGTCTCAAGCCGAGCCATGTTCATCATTACTTTTTGCTACCAGTTTTCTTTTGAATACACTAGACTCTTGCTAATCTGGCTCTTTCTTGCACACATGGGTGCCAGACTACTGGAAATGTCAGATTGTAGAAAGAGTTTTAAATTTAGTGTAAACATATAGGGATTATACTTTATTAAATCCAAATGTACATTTATTTACATAGAAAACTTAGTCCTAGTGTGTGTGCATAGAGAGTAGTATCACTCACTACGAAACATGTCCAAAAATTTTTAGTTGTCACAATGATGGTATGTGACGACAATATGCTTTATTACACAATGGCCTTACAAGAATTACACTGGTACTACACGTTTCTTATTGTTGCATAGGGTGCTGCAGGGAAATGTCAGCAGTGAGAGGTATCTTCAAATTCCCTCTTCCTGTGCGGTCTTCTTCATCACTTTCATTATACATTTCCTGTATGCTTTTGATTATTCCTTTTTCTGTTAAAGTTTATGCAGATATAGTATCTCTTACAACTTAGTACTCGGCAGCAATGGCTTCCTGTGAAGAACCCGAGTTCAAATCATCTCTAATTTCAAGTTTCTGTTTGAGGTCTAGCATAATGTGTTTCCTTCTAGAAGGAAGTTCTGTCAAGAACTCTGTACAAGAATCAGTGAAACCACAATAAAGGTACTGTGGCTTGTGTCAATTGGTGTAAGGGTATGCTCAAAATTTCAAACATGTATACCACTGTTTAACTTTATAATTAATTAACAACATTGCTGCATACAAGAATTAAATATTGTACATTTCATTTATGCTTGAGCAACTAGAGGCTGGATGTGGGCTGGATTACTGAGATATCGGATCAGTGAGAGTTTAGTTTTGACATTGTTGCAGTCTAGGAATTTGGTCTCTTGTACAGTTAAGATCTGGATTTGATCTCGTCTAAAAATTTTACATTTAAGAGCACAATGAAGTACTTTTTATTTGAATTTTAATTCAGAAGACATTTCAAGGCACTTCTACTCATCTTTGTTACTGATATTGAAACTCCTAGAAAGCACACACCTTAATTGATTAACTAATAACCTTTAATTTCATGTGATTTCCTACATGTGATTGGACATTAATACTGAGGCTGCAATTTCTCTTTAATTACAACGTAATGTTTGTACTAGAAACAGTAATGATGCTGACACCGCTGTTCATAATTTCCGCTATTCTTAAAATACCCTTCACACACTAACTGCCTCCACAGAATACCACTTGATAAAAATGGGATTGTGTAATTAATGAAATGACTGCCCAAACCAAGTCAACTGAGTAATAAATGCCACTTGCTTGGTGTTGCAATTTGTTTATCTACATACAAAGAACCCATGCAATTAACAAACAGTCCTTCACAGCCTAAGTCGTTTAAAAATTTAAATAGAGAACTTTATATGAGGAGCTCTCATCTGGCCTACCACTTTCATCCCACCAATGGTAACACATATTCCATTTAGTGGTGCATCTTCTGTCAATACAAATTCAATCGTGCCACATATCCCACTTGTGGATTTCATCAATGTCACATGACACATTTTAATCGCGGGTCTTTTCATGTCAAGTCATCCAGGCCAGACACTCAGTAGTCTAGCTGAGAACTTAGATTTTGTGTACTGCTATTGTACTTAATTTCATAAACTTATACCAGCTATTATTGCTTTATATGAATTTTGTTGGTAGTAACTGCAGAAACATTGATGCAATGCATTATCAGGGTGTATACAGGGACAAGGAAATAAAATTCCCGGATATCCCGTTTAAAAAATATGCTTTTTTCCAGGCGAAAATACACTTTTTCTGTGCTAAGTGACAGTAGGTTTTCCGTAGATTTTCCCTCTGAAGTATAAAACTTATCAATCCTCTGAATCATTTTGCGTTTTATACAATTGCGTAGAACTTCCCGGAAAAAAAAGAAAAGACGGGGGAGAGAAGTTTTGGAGAGACTTTTTATTAAAAAGGAGAGAAGTTTTGGAAGACCTTAGATTTCCAGCAACATATATGCTGCATGTTTTCGTATTAGGAAAGTATGAATTCGAATTGCACCAAACACAGCGCTTTAGTTTCCGGAGCGCTGAAACCGAGGTTGCGATGTCCTTTTGTAAGCCAGTCACATCTCAAGCCACGAGATCTCACCAGCCGATGACAGCAGCTATTCAGAGCAAAGGGCACGTGTTATAGTCAGCCAATAGCAAGATCACTGGTTACATAGCGCGAACACACAAGAGGAAAAGTTAACGGTTTACAGTAATGTACACAGTACCGTATATCTACAAGAAAAGCTAAGCTTTCACACATAATATTGGTCTCTACGATTAACACGGTACAACAGAAGCTAAGCTTTTAATTTAATATTGATCTTTTTTGCGTGTGTTATACTTTAAGATACATCACACAAATGTGCCAGTATATTAAAAATTATGACATAAATGTCTCGGCTCGAAATTCTTGTAAGTGGCTGGTCCTCAAACTATCCAGTTTCGAACGCTCTGTGATTTAGAAATCCATCCCACTTTCTCACATGTAACATAATTCATCTTGCGTAAAAAGAAATTTACTTTGAAACTAACGCTTTTGTAACCACCGTTCGCAATACTATCAGGAGGCTGTTAGAAATAGGTTCGATTTACCATTTGCCAGAGAGCGCCAGAAAAAAGACATTATTGTGTGTGTGCAACTGCAGTGGTGTAGGAAGCCCGCATGTTCGTGTGTATAAAGCACTAAGAGAGCTTACATTACACCATAATAAAAGAAACAGGGCATCAGAGGATACTCCAAAGAGCATCGGAATTTCGTAAACCATACTAAAATGTATAATTCAGCCTGAAGTGCAAATTGGCTTTTTCCAGATTCACTATGAAATAGGTCCCATCTGATATTAAGCTTTTCAGTGTGGTGTTTGGGATGTAATTTTTCTTGGAGTACCAGCACTCTACGAACTCATTTTTGGGTCTTTATTATGGCATAATGCCATACATGGCAGAAGATGATAACGTGCACTTCAGATTCAGCGAACATTTGGAACTAGCCAATACTGTAGAATGAAACACTTCGTTTCAAATAAAGTGATTGCCTCATTGGAAAGATTAATAATGCCAAATTTCATTAGTAAAATTGCAAAAATAACTTCATTGTCCTGCAAAGAGATTAATGCTTGACTGCTACTAACTTGGAAATAAAAAAAATCAGAAAACTGAAACTAATAATGTATTTTTGCCCTCCGTAATTATGTGAATATATTTTAATTTACTTGATAGCTCCCGGCCACAGAAATCCGTTTTGTTTTCATTTGACATGGAAGCTGTACACGAAGAGAAGCAGCGGAATCATTTAACGTAAACACATATGGGAGCCTTTATATTTTATGAAGTAACAGCTTTTCCATGAGATGAGAAAACATTTTATTTTCCAAGCACAGATCAAAAACTAATAAGAATAAACAACTTGTAACCAAGCCGACTACGGCAAAGATAAATATCTATCAGCTGCAGCTTTCACCCGCTGTTTTTGGCGCAGTGGATAAATGACGTCGCCACATCAGCCCCCCTCCTTTTGAAACCGGGTGCACCAGGTATGTGGGGAAACTTGCACTTGATTTTTCTACCAGCTCTCGTGAAAACATTTGGTGCAGGCAATGGCTGCTCCTGTTCTGCACTTGCTGCTTCGTTATCCTCTTCTGAAACCGAGGGCTCGGCGAGACTATCTGCTGTTTCTTTGGCCTCCACGTTTGAGGGTGATTTTGCAGACCGAGGAAGGAGCGTACCCTCTTCGGTGTAAGCAGGTTTAAGCCGCTCAATTGAGACTGTCTCTTCATTACCATCCTTATTGATTTTGAAGCTGTGGCTTCCTCTTGTGATTACCCTGTATGGTCCAGAATAAGGCGAAACAAGCGGCGGGCGCACCATATCATCCCTAAGCCACATGTGGGACGTTGCTTGCAGGTCTTTATGTACAAACACTCTCCGGTCTCCATGTCTGACAGGGTTACTGGGTTTGATGTTTCTCTTTCTAACGCTAAGTTGCCTCGCGAATTGCATGCATAGCTTAGGGGCGAACAGCTGTGTAGATGCTGGAACGATAAATTCTCCAGGAACCCTCAATTGCTCGCCATAAACCAATTCTGCGGAAGAGCATTGTAAGTCCTCCTTCACGGCCGTTCTCAATCCGAGTAGGACCAGCGGTAGTGCTTCAGGCCATGAAGTGGAACTACACATTAATGCAGCTTTGAGCGTGAGGCATAGTCATTCCACCATTCCATTACTAGATGGATGATAGCTTGTGGTGCGTAGGTGGTTGAACCCGCACAGTAGTAAAAGTTCATTGAAAAGTTGGCTTTCAAACTGCCTTCCGCGATCTGTTGTTATGTTTTGCGGAACACCAAACCTGGAGAACGATGAATGCAACAGTGCTTTTGCAACCGACTCCTCGGAAATGTCTTGTATTACAACTACTTCTGGCCACCTGGTAAAACGATCAATGATTGTGAGCAAATAGCGTTGTTCTGAAGAGCATGATAGTGGGCCCACAATGTTCACATGAGTATGTTAAAATCTTGCAGATGGCGTCGGGAAGTCAGCAATAGGTGCAAAGACATGTCTGCTGATTTTATTACGCTGCCCATGCACGACAATCTTTTTGTATTCCAGGCCACACTACTTTGGAGGAAACTAACTTGGCTGTAGCTTGTACTCTTGGATGTGATAGGTTATGTAGTGCACTATAAATCTTGCGCTCCTTTCCTTTTGCTACATCACACCAAATTCCGTCTGGAACATTTGGGACAGACACGCGTCTGAGCTGCAGCGCAGTTCTCTGTTCCTCTATTAGACGGCACAAGAAAGGATCTTCTCGCTGTTTAGATGCTAACTCGGTCCAATGAATTGAATTCAAACTGGCACAATTCCTAGACAGGCAATCTGCGACCAGGTTGTCTTTTCCTGAAATGTGACGCATGTCAGTTGTGAACTGTGCAATGTACTCGACTTGCCTGCACTGACGTGGTGAATTGAGCTCTGTGTCTCGTTGAAATATACCTACTAACGGCTTGTGATCGGTAAAAATTGCAAAGTGCCTCCCTTCGACAGACGTGCGAAATGCTTTATGGCTAAGTAAATAGCAAGCAACTCACGGTCAATAGCACTCCATCTTTGCTGCTGTCGAGTCAGGTTTTTAGAGAAAAATGCGAGCGGCTGTCATCTGCCATCACCTTCTTGCTGTAGCGCTGCACCCACTGCTGTTTGGCTCGCATCAACCATGAGCACTAAAGGAGCGCTCAATCTTGGATGTCCCAGTAGTGTTGCCCGAGAGAGACATTTCTTTTAAGTCATGGAAAGCTGCTTCAGCATCTGGACTCCATGGAATTTTACGATTTCCTGTTGTAGTTTTACCTGCAAGTAACGTTGTGAGTGGCTCTTGGGCGGCAGCTAATTTAGGTAAGTGATGTCTGTAATAGTTGAGCATGCCTAAAAATCTGCGAAGTCCTTTGTAAGTTGTGGGAAGGGGCATCTGTTGTACTGCTTCAACGTGCTACTCAGGCAAAGGTGACAGGCCTGCTGCTGAAACCAAATATCCCAGGAACTTAACCTCGCATTTTCCAAACGTGCACTTTGTTTCGTTAATAATTATGCCATACTCTGTCAGACGGCGGAAAAGCTGCCGCAGATGTTCGACGTGCTGATATACAGAACCAGAGAATACTAAAATGTCGTCCATATAACAAAATACGAATGGTAATTCTCGAAGCACCTCATGCATGAATCTTTGCCATGTTTGGGCAGCATTTCTGAGGCCAAATGGCATAAAATTGTACTCAAACAAACCGAATGGTGTGATAACTGCTGTTTTTTTAATGTCAGATGGAGCCATGGGAATCTCGGAAAATGCTTTGGCGCAATCAATCACACTAAATATTTTGGCATTGCTAATCGTACTGTTAAAATCAGTCACATTGGGTACTGGGTAGTGGTCGGGAATTGTGCGGGCATTGAGCGCCCTGTAGTCTCCACATACTCTCCATGAATTGTCTTTTTTATGGACCATGTAAATTGGAAATGCCCATGAACTATCAGACCTACTTACAATACCTGTTTTTAGAAGTCTGTCAAACTCAGCTCGCGCCGCGAGCAGCTTCTCTCGAGGCAGACGCCGCGGGCGGAAGGCAATGGGTTGACCTTGTGTCATGCTGCAGCTTTCACCCACTGTTTTTGGCACAGTGGATAAATGACGTCGCCACACACAGGTCACGTGGAGACTAACACCCTCCCCGTTACAACTCAGACAACTCTGTGTATGCGCGAATCCAGCAGCTAGGGCGCGCGAGAAAAAATTTTCTCGTTTGCATCTAGCTGCTTGCTGCTACTGCCTACACAGCTAACAGCCAAACTGTAAGTAGCGGGACGCGGGGGAAGGTACTTTAGGCTGGTATTACACTATCAAATTTCTTTGTCAAATATCTTTCTCAAAATCTTTGTCAAAGATATTTCATGCTGTAATAGGAACTTTGTCAAATGTCGTCCAATATCTGATCAAATCTAGGGCCTCGCTGTAGATTTGATCAAAGAAATCACTTGTCTTCTGTTCACTGCAATGTGACATGTTACCACATGGAGCGCTAGCATCGCTGCAGCGTACTGTAGTCTGTAGTGATTTTATAAACCTTGGCGGTAAATACAATTGGTGTGTGCCGACAAATGCAAAATTAATAGAGATGTATGAAGCTAATGGGGCCCTTTACAATGTGAGGCACACTGGATACAAAAATAGATTAAGAAGATTGGAGACCAGACCTGACCTAACCTAACCTAACCCTCCCCTGTAGCAAGGAATCGGAGTGGTACAGTGAGCCTGTCTTCTGAAGTTGTAGCAGTTCTTAAGTGAATATTGTGCTTTGTGATATGAGGATACACTTCACTGAGCACATACAGAAATGTATGCTCATCCAATCTTAAGTAATTGATGTACGACTTGACGTCTTCCACTGTCAGCTCACATAACAAGTTTTGTTGAATCCTTTTATCATGTCGTCGTAAAACCCACAGCTTCACCCAGATTAGATTAGTTTTTCGTTCCAAAGATCATCCGTGCTGAGGAGATCCTCATGGATGTGGAACATGTCAATTTTTTTAAGCTGAAATAACAATACTAATAGTATGAATAAATACAATACATTTGTTTCTATCAAAAATTTCGTCAATGGAGTAGAAGGAGTTGGCCACTAGTAAGTCTTTCAGGCTCCTTTTAAACTGATCTTTATTCATAACTAAATTTTTTTATGTTTGCTGGCAAATTATTGAAGATGAGTGTTCCTGAGTAGCGGACCCCTTTTTGAACTAAAGTAAGTGCTCTTAAGTCCTTGTGCAGATCATTTTTGTTCGTGGTATTGTATGTATGAACTGAGTTGTTTGTTGGAAAGAGATATATATTATTTAGGACAAATTTCATTAAGGAGTAAATACACTGAGAGGCAGTAGTTAGTATACCCAGTTCTTTGAAGAGGTTTCTGCAGGATGTCCGTGAATTATTCCACAAATAATACGTGTTACACGCTTTTGGACTCTGAAAACTTTTGTTTGACTCAAAGAGTTACCCCAAAATATTATACCATATGACATTATGGAATGAAAGTAGGCAAAGTATGCAAGCTTTTTCATTTTTATGTTGCCTATGTCTGCTAACACTCGAATTGCAAATACAGATTTGTTAAATCGTTTCTGCAGTTCTGTGGTATGCTCCTCCATACCGAATTTATTATCAAGTTGTGATCCCAGGAATTTATGACTGTCTACCTCGTATGTATGGTTCCTTTTTTTTTCCCCCACTTTTTTTCCACATGTGCACACAATGCAATTGCGGTACGTGCAACTGCTGAGGTTAATAACAAGTTGTTGTCAGCCATCTTGAACTTCGATGAAAAACTTGATGACAGTGTAACACCCCTTCTAGCGCTACGTCAAAGATCTTTGATCAAATCTTTGACAAAGAAATTTGATAGTGTAATACCATGATAATAAGTCACAGCTGCAAAATACTAACGCCAAATTCTTTAGAGACGAATGGAAAAACTGATTGAAGCCGACCTCGGGGAAGATCAGTATGGATTCCGTAGAAATGTTGGAACACGTGAGGCAATACTGACCTTATGACTTATCTTAGAAGAATGATTAAGGAAAGGCAAACCTACGTTTCTAGCATTTGTAGACTTAGAGAAAGCTTTTGACAATGTTGATTGGAATACTCTCTTTCAAATTCTGAAGGTGGCAGGGGTAAAATACAGGGAGCGAAAGGCTATTTACAATTTGTACAGAAAGCAGATGGCAGTTGTAAAGAGTCGAGGAGTATTAAAGGGAAGCAGTGGCTGGGAAGGGAGTGAGACAGGGTTGTAGCCTATCCCTGATGTTATTCAATCTGTATATTGAGCAAGCAGTAAAGGAAACAAAAGAAAAGTTCGGAGTAAGTATTAAAATCCATGGAGAAGAAATAAAAACTTTGAGGTTCGCCGATGACATTGTAATTCTGTCAGAGACAGCAGAGGACTTGGAAGAGTAGTTGAACGGAATGGACAGTGTCTTGACAGAAGGATATAAGATGAACATCAACAAAAGCAAAACAAGGATAATGGAATGTAGTCGAATTAAGTCGGGTGATGCTGAGGGAATTGGATTAGGAAATGAGACACTTGAAGTAGTAAAGGAGTTTTGCTATTTGGGGAGAAAAATAACTGATGATGGTCGAAGTAGAGAGGATATAAAATGTAGACTGGCAATGGCAAGGAAAGTGTTTCTGAAGAAGAAAAATTTGTTAACATCGAGTATAGATGTAAATGCCAGGAAGTCGTTTCTGAAAGTATTTGTATGGAATGTAGCCATGTATGGAAGTGAAACGTGGATGATAAATAGTTTAGACATGAAGAGAATAGAAGCTTTCGAAATATGGTGCTACAGAGGAATGCTGAAGATTAGATCGGTAGATCACACAACTAATGAGGAGGTATTGAATAGAATTGGGGAGAAGAGGAGCTTGTGGCACAACTTGATTAGAAGAACGGATCGGTTGGTAGGACATGTTCTCAGACATCGAGGGATCACCAATTTAGTATTGGAGGGCAGCGTGGAGGGTAAAAATCATAGAGGGAGGCCAAGAGATGAATACACTAAGCAGATTCGGAAGGATGTAGGCTGCAGTAGGTACTGGGAGATGAAGAAGCTTGCACAGGATAGAGTAGCATGGAGAGCTGCATCAAGCCAGTCTCAGGACTGAAGACCACAACAACATTAGATTTTATTGCTGCAGTATAATTCTCCAGTAGCAGGATACAGTAACATTCTCTGCTAGAGAATCAGTTCTTAAAAGTCACAAATTTAACTGAAAGCTAAAACAATGAAAAATTCCTAAGATTCAGAAAAATTCCTGGGTTTTTCCCGGTTTTCTCCCAGATGAAAAAGTTCCCGGGTTTTTCCCTGCTCTCCTGGGTCGTATACACCCTGATTATTTTAAAGTAAACTGCGAAAATCCGAAAACTGGTTGCAACTATAAGTGGAAAAAGTAGGCTGACAATTTTTTCCCTGCGTATCTTTTCTGACATATAGATCCACAAAAACATGAAAGAATTGGCCTTATAAGATTTTTTAGATTAATTTAATTTAATTTTTTTTTAATAAAAAAATAAACTGGACACTTGCCCCCATGAAAATCACTAAAAAAAATTACAAAGTGTACCACAAATAGTTAAGTCTCATCACAAAAAAATCCGTTTTGAGAAATGAATGGTACTCACAAAAAAAGAATAATAATTTGTCATTAGTGTTGGAATTAGAAAGTATTCTACAAGTAATATAAAGTTTCATCACAACAAAATCAGTTTTGAGAACCTAATGGCACTCACAAAAGAAAGAATAATAATGTCATGAATTTGGAAACAGTTCCACTCAGCTGTTATCGTTCATACAATATCCTATAGAAAAATAATATTAACTACCAAAGAAATATTAACAACAAATGCAACAAAAAGTGCAATATAAAACAAAATTACAAACTATAGAATGTAGTCATACATTACGTAACATATGAACAATAACTTTGTTACAACAATAACTGCTATATCACAACTGAATTAACTCAATGCAATGATACTTAGAGCTTTGTTTACAGTGATTGAACAGTTATCAAAAATCAATACTATCTCAACACTACACAAAATGCTGCTGCTGCAATCTGCATTAAAGTTCATTTGGAACTATACATGTGAGAAGACACATTAACGATTCGAATTAAATTTTTTTTTATGAGGAATATTTTTCCTTCACCAACCTTGAAGACTCTTTGCTTAGAGAATAAGTTCAGCTTGCTGATATGGTGACATCAACCTCATACAGGATATGAGAGAGTGGGACATCACAAACATCATTATAGGGCCAGTAGAAAGTCAGGAAGGCTCCACGGCGATGCACAAACCTTACTGTAACATCGCCTTTCTCACCTTTCCCTTCCTCAACAATCCCCAAATATCAAGAAGAGTCACATGCACATGCAAGATAGCAGTTGGGCTGCAATGAGCATTCTGGAATTATTGGCAGAAGTGCATAGAAATCATGTCTGATACTAAAATCAGTATCACAGCTTAGCTGTTTTTGCTCCAACCTTGGTTGTAGGAACCGGTATAATGTAACGCATGGACTGTGTTCCAGGAAACGTATCTGCACTTTCAAAGTGTGGAAAAAGAAAATTTGTGACTTGTATGCTCTGTAGTTTCACCCAGCAGAACTGAAATACCTGCAATACTGGAGTACTTGATATTTATATAGTCTTTGAAAACTTGTTTTTGAGACAAGTGTTTTAACAGTGCCACAAGTACCATCGCATGGAGATTTGTCATTGCTGGTTGCACAAAATTCAAATTGAAATACTGTTCATGGTAGCAGTTATTTCTGGAATTCTCACAATTTTTGTACTGTGCAGCACATCCATCAGTGAAATATTCAGCAGAAGCAAGAGAAATTTCAAGAAACCCACATTTATGAGTCTGATATAACAGAGCTACAATATGTTCCAGATCCTAAGAAATAAGACAAACAATTTTGCATGTGAAAAAAGCAAACAAACACATTAAGAGTGCAGGTAATATTTTTCAATGATACCCTGCGTTTCCTTCTTCATTCTCAAGTAATCAGACTGTGATTGAGAATAAAAAGAGTGTGGTGTTAATTTTTCAATTTTCTTAATTAATATGTCACAGAATTCTGAAAGAGTAGTGATCTGAACACTTAAAGTCATTCTGTCAGTTGATACTCACTGACTGTTCTGAATCATCTCATCAGGATCATAGTCTTCTATTTCATTTTATGTGTGTTTGAAGTAAAGAACTGGTTGGTCATTTATCACTCAGTCAATGTATACAGGCTCGGTTATTACATAATGCTATAATTTAATTAGAGTTTGGTTTGTTTCTTTAATAGAAATGTAATTTGGAAGCAATTTAACATTTTGGTGATAAGTGCAGACACATGCGGTAGACAATCCTGATAATCCTGTGAGTATACACTGTTTTGGTAAAGAGAAGCAAATTTTTAAAAACCTACTTTGACTTCAGGCTACTTTTCTTCATACAAAGAACATACTTCAGTTATATTACACAATACAAAGTGCTTTTGTTCATATGTATTTTTGCTGATGCTCACTTCACTTTTTCCCCAGGCACTGAGTTTTCATCACCTATTGATTATGCCTTTCCTCTTTTTTGCTCAGCCATCAATAAAATACCCTTCTCAATTACAAGAGCTCTTGCTTGTAGCACCAAAGAAAATCTGAAATGTGTAATTGACTTTTTGTCGAGAGCAGGTTTGTGGCACATGTGTCAGTAATTGAAGTTTTTCATGATTATTTGCATGTTCAATTTTCTGTTTTATTTTATCCATGTGTTCACTGTGATGTTTTGGCTGTTCTTCAAGTACTATCAAAAACCAACAGGGGTATTACTTCAATCAGTAGCCATCTAATCCTGATACACATGTGAAATTGTAGTTTTTAATGCCCTAGTTGCTGATTTCAACTAACAGGCATGTTTGGCTGCTGCATACTAACTAACCCTAGCAACCAATGCCACTTTGCAGGAGATATTTCTAGGCTAGTTAAGCCAGAATTGAGCACAGAATTTTCAGTAGTCTGCATGTTCTCATTACTGACATTTATGTCATTTGAGGAAATGTCATCACTTACTCATTTTTCACTTCTAGGCTTCGTACAGATTAGGCACATTTTTTCTCCAGGAATAATGCTAAAATCTCTAATTTTAAAGTTTTTGACTTTTCTAAACTAACTTCATGCACTCTAGGTGAACAGATCCTTTATAGGAAAGAAAGGGATCACAGCAAATTTTCTTATACAGAGAGAATCAGCACATGTGTTTGTGTTTAACACACACATATAATCAGTTTGAATGAATACCACATCACCATAATAAAGTGTTTTTTTCTTCACCAGTCAGTTCATTCCCACTTGCCAGGACACTATCGTATGAAAACTTGAAGGACTACCCAAGAAAATTCTGCCTACTTGTACTTTCCATATTGCCTGATGAATAAAATCACCATTTGTCATGAATAATACAAAATATGTTAGCCTACCCTAAAAAGTGATTGAATAATTATATTCATTATATATCATTGCAAAGTACAATGAAACCTCACATAGCAAGCATAATTCATTACAGAATATTACGTAGTGCAAAATACTTGTTAAGTGAAACAATTTATTGCGTATAAATCAATGTAAAATACGATAATGCCTTCCATGCTGAAAAAGCACTGAAAGTTTATCTTACCCATGCTATTTATTCAAAGAAAATTATGCATACAGTATCATGTACTTTATATATAAAAAACAAAGATGCTGTATTACGGTATATTAATAATTTTTACTTATGGTCCGTCTGACAGCAACTGAATAAAACACAATTTTAGTGCCATACGCGTTTCGCCTTTATTTTCTGCAAGGCAGACAGTCGGCAACAGAAACCAAAACATTGCATTAAAACAAGCATTCAGTGCATAGTGCTGTGGATTGTGGAAAAAACCGCAAATTGGCGTTCATAAGAAGAAGGACAACACCAAAAATGCAACAGGAGCGTAATATATAAGAAATTGTCCACGCAACCTGCCACTGATGATGCCTTGCAGAAAATAAAGGCGAAACGCGTTTGGCACTAAAATTGTGTTTTATTCAGTTGCTGTCAGACGGTCCATAAGTAAAAATTATCAATATACTGTAATATTACACGCAACTGAGGAAGACAGGACTATAAAAGTTGAAAAAGATGCTGTTACTTACCAAACAAGAAACCACTGGTAGATAGACACAATAAATTAGTTTTTTATTGTGTCTACTACCAGCGCTTTCTCGTTTGGTATTATGTACTTTATTATTCACGATACATAACTAATTCTTTTTTACTAGGAAACTATCTATAGCTGACACTTCACTTCAACACTTGGAGAAAATGCGACATAGCATTATAATCAAATAATTTTGTAGAGCATATAGCCGCTGCTTTATTGGGGTGATGATTTTCAATGTATGATGCATCCAATTCCCATGCTTTCAGCATTTCTCTTATTGCTTCAGAAGATTACTGCATTGCTATTACTATCTCCTCCTCCTCCTCCTCCTCCTCTGAAGAACTCCTCTCACAACTTCCTGTTGTGAAACACACTGCAACTCCATAATCTCTTCTGTGGTCATTTCTTGGCTGTGATCTTCCACCAATTCATTGACATCTTTGTTATCCCCTTCTAGTCCCATTCTCTTGGTCAAAGACACAATATCATTGACTACATGCTCCACAGATACTGACTCAAATGCCTCATAGAGTCACATTCAACAACACACTCCAGCCAAAGTTTCTTCCAAGCAGAAGTGTAGTTCCCTTGGCAACCCCTTCCCATGCCTTTTTGATCATCTTGATGCAGGCAACAATGTTGAAGTGATATTTCCAAAACTCTCTGAGACTGAGCTTGATAGCTTCAGTCAACTCAAAGCAATGTTCGAAGAATGTTTCAGTGTATATATTCTTAAAGTTATAAATAATCTACTGGTCCATAGACTGGAGTAATGGAGTGGTGTTGGGAGGCAGAAATTGGATCTTGATGAATTGAAGTTCTTTGAGAAGGTGGTCTTGTAGGCCTGGAGAATAGTTAGGAGCGTTGTCAATAACAAGCAAGACGTGGAGTCCCAGATTCATCTGAAGCAAATATTTTTTCACTGAAGGACCAAACATCTCATTAATCCAATCACAAAAAAGATCACCGTGTCTTTCAAGCCTTGTTGTTGGACCTCCACATCACATTCAACTTGCTCTTCTGGACTTTATGCTTCTTGAAGGCTTGTGGCGTTTCTGAATGGTAAACAAGCAGCAATTTAATTTTCAAATCACTGCTTGCATTGGCACAGAACAGCAGTATGACACAGCCTTCATTAGCTTGTGATTTGGCAATGCATTCTCCTCTGTGGTTATAAAGACATGCTTCAGCATCTTTCTTCAGAATAGACCCGTCTTGTCACTATTAAAAACCTGTTGTGGCAGATAACCCTCAGAATCTACGAGTGTATTGAAGTTGCTGATGAAGTTCTCTGCTGATTTTGTGTCGGAGCTGGCTGCTTCCCCGTGCTTCATGACTCTGCAGATGGTGGTTGTTCTCTTAAACTTCTCGAACCACTCAGGCTTCCCTTAAACATTTCTTTTGCCACTGGTGATCCTGGCGTCTTCTTAATAAGGTTGGTGAACATCACTCTCACCTTCTCATTAATAGTGTTGCCTTGCAATTCCTTTTCATTTATCCATATAAGCAGCAACTTTCAGCATAGTCCAGAATACAAAACTTTTGTTTAGATACTCTTGTCACTCCCTTTGAAGCATCTGTCTCCTTAATCTTGACCTTGTTCTTGAGGATAGTGCAAATAGTTGATGTAGACCTATTGTATGTGCATGCTAAATCAGCATTGCTCACACCACATTCACGTTTTTCAATGATTTTACATTTCATTTCTAAGGACATTTTCTACATCTACATGGATACTCTGCGAATCAAATTTAACTGACACCTTCACAATAATTCTCTATTATTCTTGTCTTGAACAGGACATGAAGAAAATGAAGTTGTAAATCTATCCTTGTGAGCTCTGATTTCTTTCTCTTACAGTCGTCTTCTTGCGGCTTTATTTTCAGGGACACTTCTACAGAGGCTATTAAAATTTGCACACGAAAGAACACTGTGTGAACACGTTTAGAAAAATGTGTGATCACAAGCTGCACTAAGATGGTAGCAGAAAGAGCACTAAACCCAGACTGCAGTACATACTACAGACATTGTGCATATGACGCTGCTGACAATGAAAGGTGTTCATATTGTTGAATGTAATGTCATACTAAATCACACTAAATTGTAGCCATTTGTTATACAAAACATCCCTCAATAACAGAGTCATTATTTACACTTGTTATGTAAAACATCACTTGTTAAGTAGTCATTTTTTATATATATATATATATATATATATATATATATATATATAAAAAGAAAGATGATGAAACTTACCAAACAAAAGCGCTGGCAGGTCGATAGACACACAAACAAACACAAACATACACCAAGAGTGTCTTTCCGCCGTCCACCTAACCTTCGCAACCTCTTAGTTCATCCCTATGAAATCCCCAAACCACCTTCCCTACCCTCTGGCTCCTACCCCTGTAACCGCCCCCGGTGTAAAACCTGTCCCATGCACCCTCCCACCACCACCTATTCCAGTCCTGTAACCCGGAAGGTGTACACGATCAAAGGCAGAGCCACGTGTGAAAGCACCCACGTGATTTACCAACTGACCTGCCTACACTGTGAAGCGTTCTATGTGGGAATGACCAGCAACAAACTGTCCATTCGCATGAATGGACACAGGCAGACAGTGTTTGTTGGTAATGAGGATCACCCTGTGGCTAAACATGCCTTGGTGCACGGCCAGCACATCTTGGCACAGTGTTACACCGTCCGGGTTATCTGGATACTTCCCACTAACACCAACCTGTCAGAACTCCGGAGATGGGAACTTGCCCTTCAGCATATCCTTTCTTCTCGCTATCCGCCAGGCCTCAATCTCCGCTAATTTCTAATTTCAATTTGCCGCCGCTCATACCTCACCTGTCTTTCAACTTCATCTTTGCCTCTGTACATCCACCCCGACTGACATCTCTGCCCAAAAAATGCCCAAACTCTTTGCCTTTACAAATGTCTGCTTGTGTCTGTGTATGTGTGGATGGATATGTGTGTGTGTGCGAGTGTATACCTGTCCTTTTTTCCCCCTAAGGTAAGTCTTTCCGCTCCCGGGATTGGAATGACTCCTTACCCTCTCCCTTAAAACCCAATCCTTTTGTCTTTCCTTCTCCTTCCCTCTTTCCTGACGAGGCAACCATTGGTTGCGAAAGCTAGAAATTTGTGTGTATGTTTGTGTTTGTTTGTGTGTCTATCGACCTGCCAGCGCTTTTGTTTGGTAAGTTTCATCATCTTTCTTTTTAGATATATTTTTCCCACGTGGAATGTTTCCCTCTATTTTTTTTATATATATATATATATATATATATATATATATATATATATATATATATATATATATATATAAAAAACTGTTACTATTTTCAACTTATTATGTAAATTGAAGGGGGAGGAGAGGGAGAAAGTAAAGGAAAAAGAAGGAACTAACAATATCAGCTGCATCAGGACTTTGTGTGGAACCAGCAGCAATGAGTGAAAATGTGTACCAGACCGGAACTCCGAACCCTTGATCTTCTGCTTACTAGGCAATTGTATTAACCACTGCATGACCCAGACACAAGTGTCTGTTCATTGTAAATATACAGACTACCTCAGCATGATCCCCAGCTGGCTCAAACTCCCACCTAGCGCCACCTATCTGCGTACGTCATCCATGTCCTCCATGATTACTTATTTTAGATTTCTCCTAAAGAACAAACACCACCATTCATTCAACAGATAATATCTACCTTTATTTTAGGACAGAACAGTTGAAAAATTGCACCAACAAACTTTATGGCCAACAATGAATCATGCGATTCAACTCAGTACAAGATCTCAGACTGCATCCTCAGAGAACACACGACTCAGAATGTAACCCACCCAATTTACATATATATTTTTTTACAATCTTCCCATCATTTCTACAAATTTATTCTTTTTATGTAACATAAAGAAACATTTATAATAATATTGCAAAACTTTCAAAGAAATCTATGAAAGGGCCTTACCTTAAAAACACAGTAATGCCCATTTATTTAAATATATTATTTACAAATTACATAGATTATGGATATTCAATATACGAAGAAAGAATATAAAAATATAAACCTTCCTTTAAAATTAAAAAAAAGTCAAGCTTCTACTGCAAAAACATAAATTTTACTAGTGCTCGTCTATGGAAGCCTGAGTTCTCGAATCTATATGATTTATTTCCACCAGAGCTGAAATAGTCCTCAACCCGCAACTTTTAAATTTTGGAAATGTTCACTGATCTAGATAAACTACCATGACACAAGATTTCAAGGTTTCTTAATATTTTTTGATGATATGGTATGGAATGGCTCAGTTGTAAATTCAGTTGTGCTATCAGGTTTTAGTAATTCACAAAGCAAAACATGTCTTCATTGCACAATATTTATTACATAAACAATTCACATTGGACATGTTTATGCACAGTTGTCAACCTACATTTGGATGCCATTCACAGGAATTAAAAGAATTGTAGGTTTACATGAACTAACACATCACCAGTTTATTCTGAACTGCTTTTTGGCATCTCCATAAAATCTATTTAAAGACACCCCTCCCATAATGAAGTCTAAACATGTAATTAATGACAGAATTACATTGCCTGAAGGCAAGTGCTTTTCAATTTATATGACTATTAACTTAAAGGCGTTTTTACTTTACATATTAAATTAGTTTGAATATATGTAAATGTGGTAGCGACCATACTAGCATATGCTGCTATTTTCACAAACCTGTCTGTCATCTCAGCAAAACAAAATAAATTTAGAATGACATGTAAAGTGCCCCATCTCAAAGAATTTTCATGCTGCCATAAACCACCCTCCAAAAGTCCTCCTCAGTCTCAGGTAATTGTGTGATGTGACTTTATTGGCAAGGAAGCTTTGCTAACAAAGAGTGGGCCTATTCTGGCATGAACCAGTCAATTATTGTCACATCAAATGAAAAATTATGGACAAAAAAGGCATCCTCTTTATAAAATTTAAATAATAAGAGGCATTTTCAGAAAGAAGTGTACTAGATTTTCTTTTATTTTGTAGAAGACAGCTCCCCCCCCCCTCCCCCTACTTGAGAACTTCTTTATGCAACTGCTCATCAGCTGAAAATGTAATTCCACTCTTGTGTGCCTTCAGGGAGGTGAAAAGATGATAATCTGTAGGATCGTGGCTAAGGCCATGTGAGGATGGGCATTGTCGTACAACACAACAAACACACCCTCTCCCTCTCATCAGCATTCTCTTCCTTTTTTTGTTTTAAATGCATCTTTTGAGACTCTTAATATCAGTGTGCATTGATGGTCTCCCCCTTATGCAGAAATTCGAACAAAATTATGCCTTTTTAGTCCCAAAACACTTAGGCCATGTTGTTTTTTCCTCAAAATTGTGGCTTTGAATTTTTTGGCAGATGGGGAATTGGTGTGACGCCACTGTGATGACAGTCTTTATGTCTCAGGCATGTAATGAGCCACTCACATTTCATCTCCAGTCACAACAGAGCTCAGGAAACCCTCACCTTCCAATTCAAATCACTCAAGAAATCTGTGGCCACTACTGATCTGATTTTTCTTGTGGTGCTCTGTCAGCTGTTTTGGGACCAATCTTGCGCACAGTTTCCAGTATTCCAGCGCTTCTATGAGTGTCTCCTGTAAGACAGTTCTGAAAAGTTGTGGAAACATAACAGAAATTTCATTCAATGTCAATCAGCAGTCTTCATTAACAATTTCCTCAATACGAGGTGCATTCAAGTTCTAAGGCCTCCGATTTTTTTTCTCCAGACTGGAAAGAGATAGAAACATGCGCATTGTTTTAAAATTAGACCGCGTTCATTGTCAATATGTTCCCGAGATGGCAGCACTGTACGGCAGATGGAATTTTACCGCCAGCGGCGAGAATGAGAACTGTTTTAAATACTTAAAATGGCGACGTTTTCCTTACTTGAACAGCGTGCAATCATTCGTTTTCTGAATTTGCTTGGTGTGAAACCAATTGAAATTCATCGACAGTTGAAGGAGACTGTGGTGATGAAGTTATGGATGTGTCGAAAGTGCGTTCGTGGGTGTGACAGTTTAATGAAGGCAGAACATCGTGTGACAACAAACCGAAACAACCTCGGGTTCGCACAAGCCGGTCTGACAACATGATCGAGAAAGTGGAGAGAATTGTTTTGGGGGATCGCCGAATGACTGTTGAACAGATCGCCTCCTGAGTTGGTATTTCTGTGGGTTCTGTGCACACAATCCTGCATGACGACCTGAAAATGCGAAAAGTGTCCTCCAGGTGGGTGCCAAGAATGCTGACGGATGACCACATGGCTGCCCGTGTGGCATGTTGCCAAGCAATGTTGAAGCAAAACGACAGCATGAATGGGACTTTCTTTTCGTTGGTTGTGACAATGGATGAGACGTGGATGCCATTTTTCAATCCAGAAACAAAGCGCCAGTCAGCTCAATGGAAGCACACAGGTTCACCGCCACCAAAAAAATTTCGGGTAACCGCCAGTGCTGAAAAAATGATGGTGTCCATGTTCTGGGACAGTGAGGCCGTAATCCTTACCCACTGCATTCCAAAGGGCACTATGGTAACAGGTGCATCCTACGAAAATGTTTTGAAGAACAAATTCCTTCCTGCACTGCAACAAAAACATCCGGGAAGGGCTGCGCGTGTGCTGTTTCACCAAGACAATGCACCCGTACATCAAGCTAACGTTACGCAACAGTTTCTTCGTGATAACAACTTTGAAGTGATTCCTCATGCTCCTTACTCACTGACCTGGCTCCTAGTGACTTTTGGCTTTTTCCAACAATGAAAGACACTCTCCGTGGCCGCACATTCACCAGCCGTGCTGCTATTGCCTCAGCGATTTTCCAGTGGTCAAAACAGACTCCTAAAGAAGCCTTCGCCTCTGCCATGGAATCATGGCGTCAGCGTGAAAAATGTGTAAGCCTGCAGGGTGATTACGTTGAGAAGTAATGCCAGTTTCATCGTTTTTGGGTGAATAGTTAATTAGAAAAAAAATCGGAGGCCTTAGAACTTGACTACACCTCGTATTTTTGCACCAATTCATAAGTCAAAATGGAAGGTCTTTCACTCCTCTGTTTGTCATGAACATTTGTTCTGCTTCCAAAAAACTCCCTACACCACTTAAACACATTCATTCTGTTCATAACACTTTTGCTGTAAACTACTTTGACTCATGAAGAAATTCTGGCAGGTGTTATTCCTTCTGTGAGTAGGAAGTAGATCACACCACTTAACTCGCACTTGATGAGATTTTTTAACCAACATTTTTCACGCAACTGGGCAAAACAAAGTGAATTTACATACTACCCATGTTCCTGTAATGCTTGCTCTGATCGGGGTATTCCCTCCACCCAACCACTCAGTGTTGCCAACCATCAAAATATAAAAAAAAAAAAAACCACAGCCCGTTATGGCCATGGTACACTTACTTTCTGAACATGCCTCATAAAAATTTCTTGTGTGCAGGGCCTGGCAGCACCTTGTACAGCTGATTCCAAATCTACTATTAGGTTCTGCAAGTCTGTAACATTTCTGAAGTTATGGAGAATTTAATTATGACTTATATGGGGTTACAGTTGTGTGTGTAAAATGCAATCTTTTGTTCTCCAGTATCAGTTCAATAAACGTTACTTTTCAAAACTGTCATTTAACTGAATTTTAATAGTTAACAACAGTTTCCTTTAATAATACATGACACAATTTTGGACTTAGCTAAATGCATAGGTCCTCCTATAACCCCTATTATGGTACTTGGTCGTTATAATTCATGTAGCAAGATATAGCTAATGAATTAAACTGATCTCAACACTAGAAATATAAATTTATTAAAGCAATCCTAAAATACCATTTGAGAAGGATAGTATGGTATTATGGAATCAGCAGTCAGCAATGTTCTGTTGCTGTTATGGATATATCTTATGTATATGTCAAACACTAAATTCAGGTGCTATAAGAGTTTGTTGCTAGATGTCACAATAAACTTCACTTTGATAACCAATTATGATATTATATCCTATCTTCCCACAGGATTCAAAATCTGTTAGTTAAAATTTGACAGATAAAGCACACAAATATATTACCTTTATGTCTGGCAGACTGTTTTTGCTGTAACGATCTACATAATTCACAAATTTCAGCTCATTAAGGAATTGTATTCTCTTATCCAAATTCTGTTGCTTTATATCTTGCCCTAGTTCTTTAAATGACTTCAGCAAGAACTGACTTGTTGGTGTATCCATATTTCTGATAGGATAACCACAAAGCATATTATACAGTGTTTCGTACAGAGATCCGCAAAAAAAGGAAATTTCTGTTACTTTCTACCTAAATTATGTGTTATAAGACATATAGTAGTTTCTTTACTAAATACTGTCCCTGTGAATCTTTGGCTTTCTAGTTATCACCAGCTAGTGATGTGTGAAATAAAACTAGACACTAAGTTAGGAAGAACTCAACACATTGGTTCAAATCCAATTTAATTGTTAAAAATATAGCGAAGATGCTGAGTTGCACATAGGAACAACAAAAAGAATGTCACAAATATAGCTTTCAGGCAGTAGAGCCTTTGTCAAAATTAGATGACAAACACACACACATACACACTTCCGGAAACGTAACTCACACACACATGACTGCTCTCTCAGGCAATTGAGGCCACACTGCAACCAGCAGCACCAGTGCATGATGGGAATGGTGACTGGGTGGGGGTAAGAAGGAGGCTGGGGTGGGGATGGGGAGGAATAGTAGGGTAGGGGTGGCAGACAGTGAAGTGCTGTTGGAGCACACAGGGATGAGGTGAAAAGAGGGTAGGGCAGCTATATGCAGTTGGGAGGTCAGCGGAGGGCAGCGGAGAGGTGGAGAAGGGGAATAGTGGAAAAGGAGAGAAGTAAAAAGACTGGGTGCGATGGTGGAATGAGGGCTGTGTAGTGCTAGTACGGGAACAGAGAAGGGGCTGGATGGGAGAGGACACTGACTAATGAAGGTTGAGGCCAGGAGGGTTACAGGAACGTAGGATATATTGCAGGGAAAGTTGCCACCTGCAAAATTCAGAAAAGTTGGTGTTGGTGGGAAGGATCCATATGGCACAGGCTGTGAAGCAGTCAGTGAAATGAAGGATGTCATGTTTGGTAGCTTGTATCTCGGCCACAGTTTGTCGGTGGCCAATAATGAAGAGATGCCCACATAGAATGCAGCACAGTGGTTGCAGCTTAGCTTGTAGATCACATGATTGGTTTCACAAGCAGCCTGGCCTTTGATGGGATAGGTGATGTTTGTGATGGGACTGGAGTAGGTGGTGGTGGGAGGATATATAATACAGGTCTGGCATCTAAGTCTATTACAAGGGTATGAGCCAAGAGGTAATGGGTTGGGAGCAGAGGTTGTGCAGGTATCGACGAATATATTGTGTAGCTTTGGTGGACAGCAGAATACCACTGTGCGAGGGCTGGGAAGGATAGTGGGCAAGACATTTCTCATTCCAGGGCTTGACGAGAGGTAGTCTAAAATCTGGCAGAGAATGTAATTCAGTTGCTTTAGTTCTGGGTGGTACTGAGTTGCAATGGGAATGCTCCTCTGTGGCTGGACAGTGGGACTATGTGAGGTGGTGGGAGACTGGAAAGATAAGGCATGGGAGACTTGTTTTTGTACAAGGTTGGGAGGATAATTATATTTTGTGAAGGATTCAGTGAGACCCTCAGTATATTTTGAGAGGGACTGCTCGTCACTGCAGATGCAACGACCATGGATGGCTAGGACGTATAAGTATGGGGTGGCAGCTGTCAAAGTGAAGGTAATGGTGGTGGTTAGTAGGTTTGATATGGACGGAGGTATTGATGCAGCCATCTTTGAGGTGAAGGTCAACATCTAGGAAGGTGGCTTGTCGGGTTGAGTAGGACCAGGTGAAGCAAATAGCGGAGAAGTTGTTGAGGTTCTGGAGGAATGTGGATAGGGTGTCCTCACCCTCGATCCAAATCACAAAGATGTCATCAATTAATCTGAACAAGGTGCGAGGTTTAGAATTCAGAGTGTTTAGGAAAGGTTCCTCTAGACCTGAATAGGTTGGCATAAGATTGTTCTACACAGGTACCCATAGCCATAACTGAATTTGTTTGTAGGTAATGCCTTCAAAGGAGAAGTAATTGTGATTGAGAATATAGTTGGTCATGGGGACTAGGAAGGAGGTTATTTTTTTGGAATCTGTCAGGCAATGGGAAAGGTAATGTTCAATAGTGGTAAAGCCATGGGCATTACAGATGTTAGTGTAAAGGGAGGTGGCATCAATAGTGACAAGCAGATCACTGTGTGCTAGAGGGACAAAAAAACTCGATTAACCGTGACTCTTTAAACCGTCAGTTTCTGTTAACCGTCACTGCTGTAACAACATAATAATACTGTAATAACAGAATGCTCTACGGTGCAGTGACGTGTTCGTTTGTTTATTTACTCTATTGTAGTGGGAAGTGAATGTACCCGCCCGCCGTAGAATGGCACATAAAATATGACCTTCAGTTGATGTGCTAACACATCTCCCCCTTTTCTTGTCTTTGTCTCACTTGTGAGTCAACAATCACCACTGGATCGGTTTCCAGCTGTGGCGAGAAGACTGTAATTGTCGCAGTGTATCTAGCGGGCTGTGCCATGTTACCTGTTTTCCACTTGAATAAGCTTTATTGACTAATATTTTACACTAACATATTTAGTGCAGGTGTGTGTGATACAGTGACTTGATAAAATGTCTGAAAAACGTAAACATGTTGTTTTAGGGCTTAATCAAAAACTTGAAATTATAAAACGCTTAAGAAAAGGCGAAACTGCGGCAAGTGTAGCGCTGATTTATGGTATTGGATGAACAACAGTTAACGATATAAAATGTGATGCTGATAAGATAGAACAACATGTGTCACCAATGCAGAGCATAGATGGAGATGTGTGAACAAGAAAGACAATGAAACCTGCAAAATATGATGAATTGGACACTGCAATGTATCGATGGTTTATACAAGCAAGAAGTCAGGGGATTCCACTTTCAGGGCCTATAATAATGGCCAAGGCTGTTGAAATGAACAACAAACTTGATGGTGACTCATCTTTTAAAGCAAGTATCAGATGGCTCAACAAGTTTAAATTTCGTCATGGCATTCGCCAACCTGATATCAGTGGAGAAAAACTCAGCGCGGATAGCTCTGAAATTGCAGAGTTCCGGGAACAATTTAAAGAAAAAATGCCTGAATTGAATCTTGTTAGGGAGCAAGTTTACAACTGTGATGAAACTGGGCTTCATTGAAAGGCTTTACCACAAAAGACATTAGCATCACTCTCTGAAAAAGCTGCTCCAGGTCTCAAAGTACAAAAAGATCACATCACTGCTATGGTTTGCGCAAATGCGACCGGCAATCATAGGCTACCCCTACTTGTGATTGGTAAATCAAGAAAACCTCATGCATTCAAGAATTTGAATTTGAATGCTCTCCCTGCACAATATTACGCCCAGAAGAGTGCTTGGATGCATCAAATAATTTTTTCTGAGTGGTTTCACAAACAATTTGTACCTCAAGTTAAAGCACATTTGGCTGAAAAAGAGTTGCCACAGAAAGCGCTATTGCTATTAGACAATGCCCCAACGCACCCTACTTGTGAAATGAAAAGTGATGACGGCAACATAACATGTCTCTTCCTTCCAGCAAACACAATTTCACTTATACAGCCCATGGATCAGGGAATCATCAAAAACATGAAACGTCGTTATAGAAAAATATTTATCGAAAGTTTGCTCTCATCTGATGAATCAACATCTGTAAAACAATTTTGGAGGTCTTACAGTATTAAAGATGCCATTTTCAATGTTGCCAGTGCATGGAGTGATTTGTCAGCGTCAAATCTCAAGAACGGCTGGAATAAACTTTGGCCTCAACCTAGAGGTGAAGAATCGGAGGAACCTGAGTGTGTGACAGTTGACAAGATGCTCAATTTGTGCAATAATTTACAAATCAGCACAAATTTGAAGTCAGAAGAAGTATCAGAGTGGTTAGAGTGTGACAAAGTGGACGGGGGTTTTCAAATTTTGAGTGATGACTAAACTGTTGTTAGCATAAGTGCCACCAAAGAAGAAGAAGAAGAAGGGGCTGATAAAGACGAGTGTTCAAACCATGAAGAAAAACAAACTATTAGCCATTCAGAGGCCGAAACAATGCTGTCCAAGTGTATAGAGTGGTTTGAAAGTCAAAAAGAGGCTAATGCAACGCAGGCACTACTGCTCCGAAAAATATGAAATATTGCCGCGGTGAAAGCTCGAACATCAAAAAGGCAGAAGAAATTGGCTGACTATTTCCAAGCTAGATAAACTATTTCACCTGTAAGTTTATAGTACAGTACAGTACTGTACATTACGTATTTTGCAACTTTTGTAGCTACTGTACTGATGTTTTTATCATGTAATAAATAGTTTTACTTGCTATTACAATCGTGTTTCATTTGTTTTTGCTCTGAAATATTATTATTTTACTGTGAGAGTGATATGTGTATATACATAAAATAATTGATTGAGGTTACGTTTTGGAGGAATACAGTGTTTCTGTTATCCGTCTATTCGCTCAACCGTCACGACCACGGTCCCGAAGATGACGGTTAATCGAGTTTCCACTGTATAACAAAATAATACCAATTAAAGTGAACAAACAGGTTGGAAGCTATTGGGAATGAAAAAGCTGTAATCTTGAAGCATAAGAAATAATGCTTTAACAAATATCATTCTGGAAACAGCTAGAGATGCAGGAACAAAGAGGGACAAATGAAACAAAATTTCAGAAGACACAATGCGGCTGATGAAGAAAACAATAAAAATAAATACTAACAGAAGTCAGATGGAGCTGATTAAATTGAACAAAGCTATTCAGAAACATTTACTAGAAACTGTCAGAAAGTACCATGAGAAGATTGTGATTCAGACAGTCAAAAACAATTGAAGTTTGGGAAAAAAAGGAACAGTTTCTTACGCTGGGTAGATATCACATTCTATGAGTCAGCATGTCAAACAGCACTATTAAAATTAAGTGAGAAATCCTACTAATGATGATTGCTGAAGATTTTTTCAAAAATCAATGTAAGATCAATGTAAAATTATTATTTTCTCTGGTGCGTATCGGCCATCAGGCGTTACACATTGTCATGCTGTGTTGAGCTGCATTGTTCTTATTAAGTTGAAGGACCATATGGGCAAATACATGCTAAAGTGAAAGATTGACTTTTCACGGCATTCACCATTTATCATACATAGATCCAGTGTTGATACTGCCACAATTGTGCATTAATACAAAGTGACTCGCAAATGCCACAATACTAGAGACTTTACTCGTCTCATACAGGCAAGACGAATATTTGTACCAAGGCCTGTAATTGGACCCAGTTCTCCTGCTTATTAGGCAGGTGCACAAGCCACTGAGCCACCATGGCACATGCTTTGTACAACTGCACAAATTTCCCTGCCATGAAAACAGGAAATTTAAAGAAGTCTGGGGCGGCAGTGAGGATTTGGATTGAGAAGGGAGGCATGCTAGGATAATCCACACAGTTACGCGTACTGCTGGGCCAAGGTGGCTCAGTGGCTAGCAGACCTGCCAGTAAGCAGGAGACATGGGTTTGATTCCCGGCTTTTGTACAAATTTTCACTTGCTGGTTCAGTGCATCTACACAAAACTGACTGACAATGGTAACAGTTACATAGCCCACATGTCAATGTAAGCGAGATGTATCACTCCCATCAGTAGCTATAGGTACAAAGAGATACCTGGACTACAGCTGTCACAGAACTGATTCACATTGAACAAAATAACAATTTTATTAATAAGAAAATGGCTCCTAAATGAGCTGAAACTAGTTATCAATAAAGATTTCTGTGATCCTGACACAGGATTTTTAATCCATACATTGTAACATAACAGATTACTTGTCTCCCTATTTGAGAATATCAAATAACAACAAAACTCAAATAACAGATTTTCAGAAAGAGTGCATCTCGTAAGTACGACCAGGAAAATTGAGAAAGAAATTCAGCACACTGGAAAAAGATATAAGGTATACAATACTTTTACAAAGTCCTTACCAATCTTACAGCAACTTTTAAAAAAACCATGAATATAAGTTATAACTGTGTAATCATTTATTGATTCTTAGAAAGCATTTGACAGAGTCACAATAACATAATGTCATCTAACAACAATTGCTACTCAAGAAATAACTCAATCAAGAATGCTACAAAAGAATTTTTGCTACAAAGAGCAGCTAAGCAGTTGTTAGCATCCCACTTTGATAATGAATGGACATCATTTAGCACCAATATGATACACATAGAGGAACTAAGGGCAAAGTTTAAACTTATGATAAATCATTCTTTGGAGGAGTGCATGCTGGGCAAGTCAATTAAGGACAGAAAAGACCCATCCTGTTTAGTAACAAACTTTGTAAAATGGTGAAGAAGCAGAGACTGTTGCACTCTCAGTTCAAAAAAAGAATGTGCAAATTGTGGCAGGCAAAAGTTTGTGGAAATTCATGCAGTTGTAAAAATATCAATGTACAATGATTTCCACCTTCATAATTTAACAAAAGACCTTCCCAAGAACCTGACGTAAATTCTGGTTCCATATAAAATCGCTAACCGGGTTGAGGACTTCTATTCAGCCACGTGTTGATCAGTCTGGTGCAGCAATATAAGACAGCAGAAGGGAAGCTCAAGTTTAAATTTCATGGTTAACAAATCATTCACATAGGAGGATTGTACAAACATACCATTGTTTCCAGGATGAAATTTTTGCTCTGCAGCGGAGTGTGCACTGTTATGAAACTTCCTGGCAGACTGAAACTGTGTGCCGGACCGTGACTCAAATTCGGGACCTTTGCCTTTCGTGGGCAAGTGCTTTACCATCTGAGCTACACAAGCATGACTCACGACCCGTTCTCACAGCCTTACTTCCACCAGTACCTGGTTTCCTACCTTCCAAACTTCACAGAAGCTCTCCTGCAAACCTTGCAGAACTATCACTCCTGGAAGAAAGGATATTGCAGAGACATTGGCTTAGCCACAGCCGGGGGGATATTCCCAGAATGAAATTTTCCCTCTGCAATGGAGTGTGCACTGTTACGAAACTTCCTGGCAGATTAAAACTGTGTGCTGGACCGAGACTCAAACTCGGGACCTTTGCCTTTCGTGGGCAAGTGCTCTACCATCTGAGCTACCCAAGCATGACTCGTGACCCGTTCTCACAGCCTTACTTCCACCAGTAAGTAAGGCCAGATGGTAGATCACTTACCCGCAAAAGGCAAAGGTCCCGAGTTTGATCTCGGTCCAGCACACAGTTTTAATCTGCCAGGAAGTTTCATAACAGTGCACACTCCACTGCAGAGTTAAAATTTCATTCTGGAAACATCCCCCAGTCTGTGGCTAAGCCATGTCTCCACAATATCCTTTCTTCCAGGAGTGCTAGTACTGCAAGGTTTGCAGGAGAGCTTCTGTGAAGTTTGGAAGGTAGGAGACGTACTGGCAGAAGTAAGGGTGTGAGGATGAGTCGTGAGTCGTACTTGGGTAGCTCATATAGTAGAGCACTTGCCCGCAAAAGACAAAGGTCCTGAGTTCGAGTCTCAGTCCGGCACACAGTTTTAATCTGCTAGGAAGTTTCATACCACTGTTCCATTGTTTGATCACTGCACAGACTCTCCTACAGAGGACATAGTAATAAGCACCCGTGGAGTAGAGAAGCAATTGAAAGATTTTAAACAAATAAGTCAGCTGGTTCAGACAGAATACCAGTTCGATTTCACGGAGTGTGCTCGACTGCACTGGCCACTTACTTAACTTGAATTTATAGTGAATCTTCCGCACAGTGCAACATCCCTGGTGAATGGTAGAAAGCACAGGCAATTCTGATATACATATGAAGAGTAAAAGAAAGGACCCATAAAAATATAGACCAATATCCTTAACATTGGTTTGCTGCAGAAATCTTGAACAGATTCTGACTTGAGATGATAAATTTCCCTGAGACAGAAAAGTTCCTGCTCACAAATCAGCAAGGATCTGGAAAGCATAACACATGCAACATTCAGCCTCCCCTGACATGACATCCTGCAAACCATGGAAGAAGGCAACATGTAGATTCCACATTCGTAGATTTCGAGCAATTATCTGATATGCTGCCCCACTGCAGACCATTAATAAAGGGAAGAGCGATAGGACCACACTTATTCTCTATATACATAAATAATCCAATAGATAGGGTGAGCAACAATTTGCAATTGTCTCCTGATGATGCTGTGGTGTATAATAAGGTTTTGTCATGGAGTGACTGTAGGACGATACAAGATGACTTAGAAAAAAATTTCTAGTTGGTGAGATGAATGGTGGCTTGTTCTAAATGTAGAAAAATATAAGTTAATGCAGATGCAGTGTGCTGCTTATCACATCAAATTAATTAAATATCTAGGCATAACATTCCAAAGCAATATAAAATGTAAGGGTTACAATGTCCACATAAGGTAACTTTTAACTTCTGCGTCTTGGAAACGGGCAAAAATATCAAGAAAATTTTCCAAGCTGTTTGAGATCAGGAACTGAGGAATATATGGCTTGGATTTTGAGTGAAAAAAGGTTAAAACGCTCTTTTTTTATATTTTATAAGGAACTGTCCATGAACCAATGGTGCCACCATAAGCCTCTTTAGGCCCACCATTGACCACATCAAATATGAAAAGAACCAAATAATTTGCTCCATTTGCATAAGCAGGAGGAAGTGTATAACATTCATACTTTGACTCTGTACTATATGATAATGACACTATAACACAACTAACTGTCTTAGGAAGATTTCCTTCTGTGCCTCTGTCGTCTAGTAGTCTATTTGTAAACCTTGCTGTCTAGTAGCCTATTTATATAAATCTTAGGAATCTTGCCATGTTTAGCTTCATAATTTCACGATATATTGGGCCACTTGAAAATGGTCTCAATGTGAAGGCCAAAACTGTTAGTGGATTTCAATACAGTACATAACAGCAACTGGAGCAGCCTTTCATTAATTAACTAAAAACAAAATTTGCTGCAAAAATAATATTCCTTTAAATGCTAATACATCAACAAGAATTTCTGATCCTTACTTGCCATAACAACCATTTCAAAGAGAAGTTTTCTCTCTACAGAATATCAAATTTGAAAGATGTCTTTTTCCTCTGGAGGTCTATATTATTCTGCAAATTTTCCCATGCAGATCACTATTTTGGAGCATTACATTTTAAGATGATCAGGATATTTGTTGGAAAGCAGCAATAAATGTAGCATAAATTCAGTAACATTGAATGAAAATAATATTGTTCTTTGAAAATGGGTTACAACATGCACTTTGCAGAAATTAAAATTTGTCAGAAAAATGGCTTTATGATGAAGACAAACTGTAGATTCGTTACTGAATCTCACGTCAGAATGACTCAACTACAGTTCCTTTTGTTCAGGAGCAAAGTTTCTAAGCCTTCGCAGGCTTTTGCTGTAATCGTAGGTCAGCAAATAGTGACTTGAAGCATCAAAGTCACCAAGAGAACACATAGGAAGATTTTCTTCACTTGCTAAGACTATGATATTTTCAAAGCAACGATACAAATAATCATCTGAAAAAATAAAATTTGATTTAGTTTTTCAACAGTTTGTTTCTTGTTAGATAGTTAAAAAAGTAGAAAAATTACAACATATATACTGTTTCATTTTTAATTGAAGGCACTTTGAAATGTGTATGCACTCACTGCTAATTTTCAAAAAATAATGTGATATTTGAATAGTATGATCCATAACAGTGGTTTCCATGGGAATATTTACTGGATGATTGCAGGTATCAGGAGAAAAAAAATCAGTCATAGAAATTTGATCTTTTGTAGCCAAGCAGAATAAGTGAACATCAACCAAATGCTACAAGTGAACATAACACAAAGAGTCAAATAGTATGTGTTGGGAAGCACAGCTCAACCACACTGCAGAAGTGTGAAAAACCAAAAATCTACAAAAAATGCATATGACAAACTGGAGAAAAATAATAGCTGTACTGTAAATGTAAAGACACTTGAACATCAACATGTAATACTAAGAGAATGATTGGGCCCACTGAAGATGGAAAAACTTCTCTGAAACAGGTTTGGGTATCAAAACAAGAAGAATTATGTTCGCTCAAGGCAGAACCACATTTGCGTATTGTATATTAGTAAGCAAATTCAGCAGCCACAATATAATTAGAAAATACTTGTGTTGAAATTGAGGTAATAGATCAGTGGGAACCTAACAGTGTATCTAACATGATAACCATACTAATGATGTTGTTATACTCCAGTCATCAGTTGTTAAAAGCATAAATTTAAATATACCAACCACTGAAGCCGTTTGTCTGTAACCGACAGTGCAGAATTAATTTCTTCAACTACTAATGTGGTTATGCCAGTGTTAGTGGTAGATGATAGTACTGAAACAAATGCTCCTACAACTGGTGCAACTATCTTACTATCATCAGTAGATGAAAGGAATGATACAGGTAGTACTACTAATGACATTGCTATTCAACAAGTGTCAGTGGAAGATAGTGTTACCTATGTTTTAGAGGTAAGTGAGAACAGCCCAAAGGAATTATCAGACAAAAGAGAAAGGGTGAAAGGTAATCTATTTTACTTATGGAATAGTTGAAAGGAGCATTCTACATCTAAATTTATATATATACTCTGCAAAACCATCCAGAAGTGCACAGCAGAGGGTACATCCCTTTGTACCAGTTATTAGGTTTTCTTCATGTTCCATTCAGGTATGGAGTGCAGGAAGAATGATTGTCTGAATGCCTCTGTGTGTGCTCTAATTACTTGATCCCAATGTGAGCAATATTTAAGGGGTTGTAGTATATTCTTAGACTCATCATTTAAAGCCGATTCTTGAAACTTTGTTAGTAGACTTTCTTGGGATACTTTATGTCTATCTTGAAGACTATGCCAGTTCACTTTGTTCAGTATCTCTGTGGGCCAAAAAAACCTGTGGCCGTTCATCCTGTCCTTCTTTGTATATGTTAAATATCACCTGTTAGTCCTATTTGGTGTGAGGTCCACAAACTTGAGCAGTATTCTAGAGTGGGTTGCAGGAGTGATTTGTAAGCAATTTCCTTTGGAGACCAATGAACTGAAGTCTACCTCCTGCTTCACCCATGAATGAGCCCCTATGATCGTTCCATTTCATATCCATACAAATTGTTACACCCAGGTATTTGTATGAATTGGCCAATTCTAACTGTGACTCATTGATAGTGTAGTCATAGTATATTATGTGTGGTCTTCCCCCCCACCCCTCCCCCCCAAAGTGTACAATTTACATTTCTGAACATTTATGCAAGTTGCCAATCTGTGCACCACTTTGAAGTCTTATCAAGATCTGACTGAATATTTATGCCACTTCTCTCAGTACTTCATTACAAATAACTCCATCATCCACAAAAAGTCTGTGACTATTAATACTGTGTACACGTCATTAATAAACAACATGAACAGCAAGGGTCCAACGCACTTCCTTGTGGCAAGTTACTTCTATATTTGACAATGACTCTCCATCCAAGATAAAATGTTGCATCCTCCCTACCAAAAAATCCTCAATCCAGTCAAAAATTTCACATGACACCCCCATATAACTGTACTTTTGACAATAAGTGTAGGTGTGGTATGCTTTTGGAAATCACGAAGTATTGCATCTACCTTGCCTTGATCCAAAGATTTCTGTCGTGTGAGAAGAATGTGAGTTGCGTTTCACGTGATGAATTTTTTTCTGAATCCATGCTGGTTTGCATGAAAGAGGTCATTCTGTTTGAGATACCTCATTATGTTTGAGCTCAGAATATGTTTTCAGATTCTACAGCAAATTGATGTCAAGGATATTGGAGGGTGGTTTTGTAGACCACTTGTACTACCGTTCTTGTAGATGGTTGTGACCTGTACTTTCTTCCAATTACTGGGCACTGCTTTTTGTTCTAAGGATCTATGAGAGGTTGTAGTTAGAAGAGGGGCTAACACAGCCTTAAATTCAGTATAAAATCTGATAGGGATCCCATCAGACCTGGAACTTCATTCAATTTTAACAATTTCAGCTGCTTCTCAACACCACTGACATTCATAATTACACTGAAGCTACAGAGGTCATTGAACAGCAACATGCACTTATACAGATGGTGGCAGTATTGTGCACACAATGTATAAAAGGGCAGTGCACTGGTGGAGGTATCATTTGTACTCAGGTGATCCATGTGAAAAGGTCTCAAATGTGATTTTGACTACACAATGGGAATTAAGAGAGTTTTAATGCAGAATGATAGTTGGAGCGAGATCCATGAGACATTCCATTTCAGAAATCACCAATATTCCGAGATCCACAATTTCAAGTGTGTGCCAGGAGGACCATGGACAAGAATGTGGCCAATGGCCTTCACTTAATGACCATAAAGAGCAGTGATTGCAAAGAGTTGTCTGTGCTAACAGACACGCAATACTGCATGAAATAACTGCAGAAATTAATGTGGAAACATATCATGAACATATCCGTTAGGACAGTCCAGCAAAATTTGGCGTTAATGGGCTATGGTTGCAAACAACCGATGCAAGTGTCTTTGCTAAGGGCACATTATCTCCTGTAGTGCACCTCCTGGGCTCACGACCTAATCAGTTGGTCACTAGACAACTGGAAAACTGTGGCTTGGTCAAATGAGTTGGGAGGAGCTGAGGGTAGGGCTTGAACATGGCACAGTTCCCACAAAGACATGGACCCACATTGTCAACAAAGCACTGTGCAACCTGGTGGTGGCTTCATGATGGTGTGGACTGTGTTTAAATGGAATGAACTGGGTCCTCTGATCCAACTGAACTGATCATTGACTGGAAATGCTTATGTTCAGCTATTTCTGCAAGGGACTTCCAATGACTTGAGACCATGCCACATTGGGCAAAAGGAGGTCCGCCACAATATTAGGATGTCACCTCAGTGTATTTCACTCATCTGTTCAGTGGTACGAAGCAATTCTCCTGGGTTTTCCTTTGTAGAGATACATTTGAAAACAGAGTTAAGCATTTCAACTTTTGCTCTGCTACCCTCAATTTCCCTTCCTGTCTCATTTGCTAGAGACTGGACACTAGCTTTGGTGCCACTAACAGCCTTTACATACAACCAGAATATCTATAGTCCTATGTTTTGTTTTACACCTATTTTGCAGTAGTCCCTGTTTCTTTACAATGACTGTACACCTTGGTGGGTCCTTCCATTATGAACTATTCTGCTTAGTGTATATTTATCCAGTGCATGGTACACTAGTCTTTTAAACTTGAGCCACAGTCCCTCTTCAAGCTCCTGCCCTGTGCTGAAAGTTTCAAGTTCCTCATTGAGATATCACACTACTTATTTTTTATCTAGTTTGCTGAACATGTTTATCTTTCTGCTTGTTTTAACCGTCCTTTGTACTTTGATAATCATTGTTGCCACAATTGCAATATGGTCATTGGTACCAGTTTCGATGTGGACATCTTCAAAGAGGCCAGGTGTACAGTATTTGGTTGCCATTATATTTCTATCATGGGTGGGGTTTCAAACTATCTGTTCTAGGTAGTTTCCAGAGAAGGCATTTAGTAATATTTCAAGGGATGTCTTATCACGCCCACTACTAATAAAACTGTAATATTCTGAATTAAATGGATGATTATAGCCTCCACCGATGATAGGGGAATGTGAGTACAAACAGGAGTTTTCCTCTAGGTATTTAGTAAGCTTCTTATCTTCATTTTCATATGTTTATACATTATTTACAAATAAACTGAAAGAGAGTAGAATCCGTTACAGATTGTTGAAGTACATCATACTTAATGCTTCTTCTAGCTTCTGATCTCTATACGTTGTTAATGGTTACATCATGGCCCCTGTTACTGAAATATGATGTTATCCAGTCTGCTGGTTGTCCACAAATACCAGTATTTTCTATTTTCTTTACTAAGATTGCACGATTGTGTTAAATGCCTTGGATAAGTCAAGAAAAACTCCAGATGCTGCATCATGTTGTCCAAGACGTGTACAATAAATTCTGTAAATGACTCAATTGCTGTTTCTGTTGATTTCCCTTTTTGGTATCCATGCTGTGCTTGAGTTACTACTATATTATGCTTTCCCAGGTAAGCTGTCTGTTGACCATGAACATTTCTGACATTTTGGGAATGCTGATACTAAGGATAGTATTGAAAATTCTTAAAGATTTTTAAATGAAATAACTTTATTACCACTATACATCTTTATTCTTCACTTCTACACATTTATCTCTCAAATTAGTCACCCCAACAATGAACACATTTCTCCCAATGAGTTACCGGTTTGTTTATATTGTCACTGTAGAATGTTGAATTTGTTGATAGAGCCACAGCATCACCTCTGTCTTCAATGCATCATCACTATCAAAGTGAAGTCCTCAAAGGTGCTATTTAAGATTGGATACACATGAAAAACAAATGAGGTGGAGAAGGGACTGTATAGAAGGTGACTGATGAAACCAAGGCGTCAGATTCTGGCAGGCATTGCAGCGCATGTGTGTGGCCTGCCATTGTCGTGCTAAAGGAGAGGGTGCTCTACGTGTGAATGGCTAGAAACTCGATTACAGCACACTGTTTCTCATGCACCAACATAGTTACATTAACACGCCAGTTTGCTACATGCTACAATTTGCAGTCCTTAAGAGGCAGAGTGTTGCAACTTGTATCAGCAAAGCAGGAAAGTTGATTATATGTAAAACCTCAACAAATATTGAGAATAGAATTTAAAAAATCAGAGGTGTCACTTTTCAGCTTACCCTCATATTAACAAAGACGTTTTGCAAGTCAATTTGTTTGGAATTTTTGGTAGCAATACGAGGATTACAAGTAAAATTGCCAGAACGGGCAACAAATGTAAATACAGTACATTTTCAGAAAAATTAACATAACCAATAGGTTAGTCATAAAATGATTATAAATAATAATCCTTTCTGAAACATTGAAACAAATGAAGACTGCAACATATCAGGTGCTTATAATTAAATGTACTGTGTTTTTAGTGCTGCGTTGTGGACTGCATACATCACAGGATGCTGAAACATTATAGCTATGTTTATTAACTATACTGCTACTACAGACATGCTCACTGCATTCCATGCTAAGGCAGCTTTTGTTACATCTGTACTGTTCACCAAATGCCTATGCTGAGGGACAGTGTTCTGGCTGATATGAAATACTTATCATCCCATTTTTCAAAAACTATTAGGTGAAAACAGCTGATTTTTGCGCACCTTACAGTCTGATATCTTTGCTCAATAAAGAACTGAATCCATCATATTTAATGCAATGCATCAAATTTAGTAAAACACTGCATGAAATTTTCAAGAGTTCACAGAGGTAAAAAAAATGCATTGCGTAAACATTGCACGTGGTTGATTTTAGCTCATACACTGCAGTGAATGAAATGAAGATAAGATATCAAAATTTTATTTAAAACTGACAGCAGAACAATATCTCATTTTGTCCTCGAGTTACTACATTCTACATCTGATGGACAGTCAGGCACGGTGCACCCAGCTCTGTCCATATGGAAGTCTATGCCATTCTTCGATCTCTCAAGTCGCAGTCTACATGGTTTGACCATGACACACACTCCCCACCAGTGAGTACGCAAACTTGACAGAACCACTCATTCACTATGTTTCTCATGCCTGCAAGTTAGATGGTATCTGCAAAACAGGAGACAATTCACACACTCCGCCGGTCATGTGTAGGGACTGCACTGCACACTCAATCACTGATGAGTGTGTACTCTACAGGATCAGTGGCCCAATGTGGTTGCATGATCACCCACGTGGACATTTCGAATGTGAACATTATGAGTTTTTCAGTGTGTATTTACTGCTGTTAATAAATGAGTTGTTGGATTACCAAGTGTATTCAATTACTGTCACCTGTATCTACAGCATCAGCGAAGCAGTAAGTTGACTCACAGTACGACAGTTTTGAAAGGCAAAAACCACTCATTGCACACTTCAAGTTTATTTGCTCATGGAGATTACTTAATGAGGATTGCTTGGAGGGTAGGAGGAGATAACTCCAGCATTGTATTAGCGAGTGTCTGTTCCACCCTTTCCAAGGCAGAACAGGACACCAAAATGTCCCTATTTAGTGGAAATGACTTAACAGCATAAAATGCCATTAATGATAATTCCCAAAATTTCCTGTTTTGTATCAGTTTGATGAAAAATTTAAAGACATTAACAACTCAAAGCAAAGCACGGTTTATACACTACTGGCCATTAACATTGCTATACCAAGAAGAAATGCAGATGATAAATGGGTATTCACTGGACAAATATATTATACTAGAACTGACATGTGATTACATTTTCACGCAATTTGGGTGCATAGATCCCAAGAAATCAGTACCCAGAACAACCACCTATGGCCATAATAACGGCCTTGATACGCCTGGTCATTGAGTCAAACAGAGCCTGGATGACGTGTACAGGTACAGCTGCCCATGCAGCTTCAACACGATACCACAGTTCATCAAGAGTAGTGACTGGCGTATTGTGACGAGCCAGTTGCTCGGCCAACATTGACCAGACACTTTCAATTAGTGAGAGATCTGGAGAATATGCTGGCCAGGGCAGCAGTCGAACATTTTCTCCATCCAGAAAGGACCATAAAGCACCTGCAACATGCGGTCGTGCATTATCCTGCTGAAATGTAGGGTTTCGCGGGGATCGAATGAATGGCAGAGCCACGGGTCATATGTTGTTGTTGTTGTTGTGGTCTTCAGTCCTGAGACTGGTTTGATGCAGCTCTCCATGCTACTCTATCCTGTGCAAGCTTCTTCATCTCCCAGTACCTACTGCAGCCTACATCCTTCTGAATCTGGTTAGTGTATTCATCTCTTGGTCTCCCTCTACGATTTTTACCCTCCACACTGCCCTCCAATACTAAATTGGTGAGCCCTTGATGTCTCAGAACATGTCCTACCAACCGACCCCTTCTTCTAGTCAAGTTGTGCCACAAGCTCCTCTTCTCCCCAATTCTATTCAATACCTCCTCATTAGTTATGTGATCTACCCATTTAAACTTCAGCATTCTTCTGTAGCACCACATTTCGAAAGCTTCTATTCTCTTCTTGTCTAAACTATTTATTGTCCACGTTTCACTTCCATACATGGTTACACTCCATACAAATACTTTCAGAAACGACTTCCTGACATTTAAATCCATACTCGATGTTAACAAATTTCTCTTCTCCAGAAACGCTTTCCTTGCCATTGTCAGTCTACACTTTATATCTTCTCTACTTCGATCATCATCAGTTATTTTGCTCCCCAAATAGCAAAACTCCTTTACTACTTTAAGCCTCTCATTTCCTAATCTAATTCCCTCAGCATCGCCCGATTTAATTCGACTACATTCCATTATCCTCGTTTTGCTTTTGTTGATGTTCATCTTATATCCTCTTTTCAAGACACTGTCCATTCCGTTCAACTACTCTTCCAAGTCCTTTGCTGTCTCTGACAGAATTACAGTGTCATCGGCGAACCTCAAAGTTTTTATTTCTCCTCCATGGCTTTTAATACCTACTCTGAACTTTTGTTTCCTTTATTGCTTGCTCAATATACAGATTGAATAACGTCGGGGATAAGCTACAACCTTGTCTCACTCCCTTCCCAACCACTGCTTCCCTTTCATACCCCTTGACTCTTATAACTGCCATCTGCTTTCTGTACAAATTGTAAATAGCCTTTCGCTCCCTGTATTTTACCCCTGCCACCTTCAGAATTTGAAAGAGAGTATTCCAATCAACATTGTCAAAAGCTTTCTCTAAGTCTACAAATGCTAGAAACGTAGGTTTGTCTTTCCTTAATCTTTCTTCTAAGATAAGTCGTAGGGTCAGTATTCCCTCACGTGTTCCAACATTTCTACGGAATCCAAATTGATCTTCCCCGAGGTTGGCTTCTATCAGTTTTTCCATTCGTGTGTAAAGAATTCGTGTTAGTATTTTGCAGCTGTGACTTATTAAACTGATAGTTCGGTAATTTTCACATCTGTCAACACCTGCTTTCTTTGGGATTGGAATTATTACATTCTTCTTGAAGTCTGAGGGTATTTCGCCTGTCTCATACATCTTGCTCACCAGATGGTAGAGTTTTGTCAGGACTGGCTCTCCCAAGGCTGTCAGTAGTTCTAATGGAATGTTGTCTACTCGGGGAGCCTTGTTTCAACTGAGGTCTTTCAGTGCTCTGTCAAACTCTTCACGCAGAATCATATCTCCCATTTCATCTTCATCTACATCCTCTTCCATTTCCATAATATTGTCCTCAAGTACATCACCCTTGTATAGACCCTCTATATACTCCTTCCACCTTTCTGCTTTCCCTTCTTTGCTTAGAACTGGGTTTCCATCTGAGCTCTTGATATTCATACAAGTACACGGGTCATAACACATCTGAAATGTAATGTCCCCTGTTCAAAGTGCCGTCAATGCGAACAAGAGGTGACCGAGACGTGTAACCAGGCACGATGAACCTGGGTGCACAAATGGCAAAACGTCATTTTTTCAGATGAATCCACGTTCTGTTTACAGCATCATGATGGTCGCACCCATGTTTGGCGACATCGCGGTCAATGCACATTGGAAGCGTGTATTCGTCATCGCCATACTGGCGTATCACCCGGCGTGATGGAGTACACATGAGTTAGACTATAGCAAAACATGGTGGCTTGCTTTACTCCTTGCAGTTGAACGTCTTCCATCTTTGATCCACTGAAAACATATTTTGGATCTCTAAATAAATGTCCACTTGTTATCGTATCATTCTCTGAAAATCCTATATCAGAAGTTTGGCTGTACTTTCATCACAACCAAGCATTAACTTTTCAAATTGTATTTGAAAGAGTAGATAGTGAAATAACTACAGGATGTTTCAAAAAGACCTTGACAACTTTGAAAATTCATATAAATTAATTCATAGTACCTACAAAGGTGATTGTAGCGTCAATTTGTAGGGAACTACATCAAGTTTTGTCTCGTATAGTTCACTTGTGCCGAATAGCACTGTAAGAAGCATCAGCAGCAGTTGCATTAAAGATGGCTGCCTTCACTGGACCCGAGGATGATAGCTGTATGCTTTGGTTTGAAAAATCAAAGTTGGCAACAACAGTTCAGCGTAATTTCCATACCAAGTACCAAGATCCACCTTGTAGACCTACAATTTATGAGTGGGATAATTTTCTTGTAGAAACAGGATGATCTACATCTGCATCTACATTTATACTCTGCAAGCCACCCAACTGTGTGTGGCGGAGGGCACTTTACGTGCCACTGTCAATACTTCCCTTTTCTGTTCCAGTCGCATGTGGTTCGCGGGAAGAACGACTGTCTGAAAGCCTCCGTGCACGCTCGAATCTCTCTAATTTTACATTCGTGATCTCCTCAGGAGGTATAAGTAGGGGGAAGCAATATATTTGATACCTCATCCAGAAACGCACCCTCTCGAAACCTGGCGAGCAAGCTACATCGCGATGCAGAGCGCCTCTCTTGCAGAGTCTGCCACTTGAGTTTATTAAACATCTTCGTAACGCTATCACGGATACCAAATAACTCTGTGACAAAACGCGCCGCTCTTCTTTGGATCCTCTCTATCTCCTCCATCAACCTGATCTGGTATGGATCCCACACTGATGAGCAATACTCAAGTATAGGTGGAACGAGTGTTTTGTAAGCCATCTCCTTTGTTGACGGACTACATTTTCTAAGGACTCTCCCAATAAATCTCAACCTGGTACCCGCCTTACCAACAATTAATTTTAAATGATCATTCGACTTCAAATCGTTCCGCACGCATACTCCCAGATATTTTACAGAAGTAACTGCTACCAGTGTTTGTTCCGCTATCATATAATCATACAATAAAGGATCCTTCTTTCTATGTATTCGCAATACATTACATTTGTCTATGTTAAGGGTCAGTTGCCACTCCCTGCACCAAGTGCCTATCCGCTGCAGATCTTCCTGTGTTTCGCTACAATTTTCTGATGCTGCAACTTCTCTGTATACTACAACATCATCCGCGAAAAGCCGCATGGAACTTCCGACACTATCTACTAGGTCATTTATATATATTGTGAAAAGCAATGGTCCCATAACACTCCCCTGTGGCACGCCAGAGGTTACTTTAACGTCTGTAGATGTCTCTCCATTGATAACAACATGCTGTGTTCTGTTTGCTAAAAACTCTTCAATCCAGCCACACAGCTGGTCTGATATTCTGTAGGCTCTTACTTTGTTTATCAGGCGACAGTGCAGAACTGTATCGAACGCCTTCCGGAAGTCAAGGAAAATAGCATCTACCTGGGAGCCCGTATCTAATGTTTTCTGGGTCCCATGAACAAATAAAGCGAGTTGGGTCTCACACGATCGCTGTTTCTGGAATCCATGTTGATTCCTACAGAGTAGATTCTGGGTTTCCAAAAACGACCCAATACTCAAGCAAAAAACATGTTGTAAAATTCTACAACAGATCGACGTCAGAGATATAGGTCTATAGTTTTGCGCAACTACTAGACGACCCTTCTTGAAGACTGGGACTACCTGCGCTCTTTTCCAATCATTTGGAACTTCCGTTCCTCTAGAGACTTGTGGTACATGGCTGTTAGAAGGGGGGCATATGATCAGTAAACATGAGAAATCATCAGATCATCCAAGCACATCTGACAACATCACTGAGTGAGTGAGACGACGTTTTGTCAACAGCCCTACGAAATCAACCCAATGTGCATCTCACGAACTGTAAATCCCACATACGATTGTTTGGCATGTGTTGAGAAACCATTTGCATTTGAAATTGTACAGATTGATGATCATACAAGCAATAAAAAGAAATTGATAAAATTACTTGCAAGTACTTCTGTGTGGATATGTTAAATCGAATACATTTCTCGGACGAAATCATCTTTTCTGCTGAGTCGACTTTTCACTTAAGTGCCAAGGTTAGCACACATAACTGTAGGACTGAAACATTGCAGGATATTCATGATAGCCCTAAACTGAACATTTTCTTTGCATGGAGCAAGAAGAAAGTGTATGGCCCTTCTCTCTTTCTGTTGTAACGTCCCTCCAGTTGGTAGGTAGTTAAAAATGGTTTAAATACCTTGCCTTAAAAATCTTGCCTTCGGTGTACCTCGATGACTGCATACATGAGCTAAAATATGCTAGTTTAATAAATACAAGATACCATAATGGATTTCACTACAATGATGTAGGCCACAACTGAAGTAAAGTAAGTACATAGATTTATTCACATTAAAACCTGTATCTCATGAGTTTTTTGTCAATCCCACTACACTGGTGATATTAAGTAGTCCAGATGTAGTAATTTGATAGAAATGTGGGTGTGAGGTCCATTGCATTGTTGAACACTAATACTCAACAAAGTACAAATTGTTGAACACTAATACTCAACAAAGTACAAATATAAAGTCACATGTCATTCTGATTTTGACTGTTTAGGTACATAGGGTATTGTAACTACTCTTGTTTGGTATTGCTATTATTCTTCTAAAAGCGTTTTTCCTATTATGATAAGTAATTGAATTTAATCATAGCTGGAGAGTATTGATCTAGTAATACATAACGCAGGTGTGGTAACCATAAGCCTGGAACATTAAACCCCCCCCCCCCCCCCCTCTCCAGCCAATCTATAAATTTATATGAAATGGAAATTGATGGATTTGCTAGTCTAAAATTACAAAAATGGCAAGTCATCATACTGACACTAACTCTATACACTTTTTTCATATTTTTCTCCTTATTCCTACTACGATCACGGGCCCTAAAATCTTATTTATACAAATATACAAATTTGCTTTTTTAATTTTACATATTTCAAAACAATTACAGTTACCACTTTTACTTGAATACACATATCCTTTTCCCCTACTGTTGAATACAATTAATAATAAATTTTTCAACACATCACCAATTCGGCATCCGTCAGCACTTTCGTTCACTTTCACTGATGTTCAGTCACAGCGAACTCTTGCAGTGTATTAGATTTCTATGGTCCTTTATGCACCCTCTATTCTCTTCAGTTCCTCTGCTCCTTCCATTCAAGGTGGTGATCCGTGGAACCATAAATACATATAATCAGACACTATTGCATAACTTATTTCGTACTTGATCTTGAAACTACGAGAATATCACTACATTAGTCATTTATATACATTTCTTGCATACACATAATAATAATTCACCCTGCAAAACCAAATTTTTATTAAGAAAATTACATGTTACTTTTTAAGAAAGTGGAAGCCCCTAAACAAAATGCTTCCACGAAACAGAACAAACACTCGCAAAAACTTACTACCGTTAATCTACAATTGAACCTGTCACCTTCAAACTTATTACTAATTTCCTTGAATACTATTGTGCCCACAAAATGCTCAAATTCTATCATCACTAGTTAAAGGCCATTACATAATTATTTATAATACAACTCTGACTGCTGTTTGTTCACTCAGGTTCCTACTCTGCTTAAGCTGACCCATTACTTAACCATGACTTCATCAATTAGTTCACAGTTCAAGTCATCTTATTTCATATTTGTATTTTCACCATAAGCTCACCACCAGATTTACCTTTCCTCTTGCCAAAGATTACTTAACTGCCTTCTCAAAATTATCACTGTTTCACTATCAATCTATTCCGCATGACCAATTAAACATGTCCTACTATATCTCATTACACAGAGTCCCTAAACATAAGCTTTATTAATATTTCAACCTCAAACTTCATCAACATCAACATCATCATAACATCATATTTCACCTAGATTCAACATCATAATAAATCTCATACTTCTTCAACTCATTATTACACCACTCCATTACACCTTAATACTCAATTATTCGTCTAATCACTGTACAATAATATACTGCAGCACTACGTCTACTTGGTCATCAATCCAACAAATATAACTTTCCAAAACCACTTTATTTTATGTTCCTCTTAAATCAGGACAAGAATCACCTTCAACTTCTTACAGTCAATACTTTTTATGCTGTTACATACTGTGACTGCCAATATTCTTCCATTTACTCACTTAAGTTTCCAAATCATTGCAATACAGTAGAAACCTTGAACTAACCCCCCTGCTTCTCCAATTTCTTTGACATATTAAATGGCAAATTACAACAATTCCATATGATAATAACACCCTCCAAAAGTACATTATTAACCTAAGATAGCCACAAATTCAGCCTAGCACATTACAATACATGAATAAAACAATTATATACTATTTTTCACTAGTTATGGCTCTTCACCATAATATTAATCACTGTCACTTTTGTCACAGTCCCAACACTCCCATGTTGCAGTCAAATATAAACTTTAATACATTTCAGTATAGTAGAAGAGTTGTAGCCTCCAACAATCACAAAAACATAGTACAATAACACTGATTTTTCATTACTTATTACACTATACTAAGATAGAAGAAAACATGAATTCTAGAAATAGAAGTCAAGACAGTGCATCAGAAAAGAAGTATGACAAACACTCAGCCAAGGGAAGAGCTATTCATTTTCCTCTATGTTTGCAGGCCTATCCCTTTCTCTTAGTACTATCTCATTTAATTTCCTGACATCTAAAACCACTTGCGCGTCCCCATTCTTCTTTTTCTCCAGGACTAAGCCGTTGTTGTATCTACTGTTAGATCTTTCAACTATTCCCCACTGTAACATCCTCTTTATTTCTCTCCGACCTGCTTTGTTTTTTGCAAACAGGATAACATAGGGTTTGACAAAGAAAGGCTCGTGTTCTTTAAAAGACAATTTGCTTTACTAACCCCAACCTATCTGAAAATACCTCTTTAGTTTCCATTAACACCTCTCTCACCTCCCCCCATTGTTCTTCGGTTATAGCTTCAATACTGGTTACTTTTCCTGTATCTCCCTTTGCATTTTCTCTCCTTCGTCTAATCCATTTACATTATTATTGGCCAGATATCTCAACGAACAATCTAAATCATTATTCTCTTCATCAATAATTTTCTCTATGAAACTCATCTCAAATCTATTCCCACCACATACAAAATTAAATTTACCGGCAGAAAAATCTATATTCACAATCCGTTTACACAAGAATCCTGTCCCCAGAATCATATCCAGGCTGAGTCCTGGTACCACCAAAAATCTACACTCAAGTAATTGATTACAAATTTCAACAGTCAGCAGCACTTCCTGCTTAATCGACTTAGTCATTTTTCCAGTAGCACCAGCTACCCTTATACCAGATACATGCATGACCACCACTTCTTTATTGTCTTTAATTGACTCAAAACATACCTGAGATATTGCATTCAATTCGCTTCCACTGTCCAACAAGCATGTTATGGGTGTACCCAGTAACTTAGCCATAACTATAGGATGCCAGTTACTATTATTATTATCCTTAGGATTCTCTTCATACAAAAAATCCACATTGATTTTTCTCCTTGAAAAACTACCATCTGGTTCTGTTACAGTCAAGTGACAAACCGCATGATCCCCTTCCTCAATAATGTCACCTACAAAACACGCATCTTCCTCACCTCTCACTTCTTCAACCATTATCCTCTCTTTGCTAATTAGGTTATCTTTCTCATCATACACAAATTCAAACATTTCATCTACTTCACTAGCATCACTATTACTTTATGAATCACTATCCAAACCAACCTTGTCACTATCCTCTCCTTCTAATGCCTGACTAACCAACTGTTCCCTGTCTTCCTTTTCAGAGCGTAAGGCCAAACACTTTAATGGTTTTTCACACTGTAACCTATTACAGCTTATATCATCATACTGATCAAACCCTGAATTATCCATGCTTTCTATGTTAGTTTCTATCACATCTGTGGGTTCCTGTTCTTCGGAAACCGTTTCTACAATGCCTACCTGTATATTTGGTACTCTAATATCTTCACTAGCCCTATAGTCACGTTTATAGGTTACACTTGGTTCGAATTGTCTAAATCTTAGCCCAGCTGAATCTCTTGCCCTAGTTCGGACCCTGACTGGAGCAGAAGTCAGTTTAAATTATGGTGTTTCCCATTGTTATTCCTACCCTCTCTGTTGTCTGATCTGTCATTCCTCTCTCTCCCTTGATCATCTGGTACTGCCTCAACCCAGGAATTTCCACCATTCCTATAAGCATTATCATTATTATACCCATTTTGCTCTCTAAAACTCCTATTGTTGCTACCTCTTCTTTGCTCATTATGCCCTCTAGCATTTTGGAAATTCCTACTACTACTGTAACTACTATCACTATTATAACTTCCATCTTCTCTGGAATTCCTGTCTCTTCTCTGCTCATTCTGGAAATTCCTATTACTTCTATGACCACTGTCATAACTATAATTTCTCCCCTTTCCAGAATTTCTATCATTATTGTATCCTCTCTGTTCTTAAACTGTCTAACCCTGTTAGCTTGGGGTTCTCTATTGTGGTTATCCCTATTTCCATAACCCCTACTTCCTTCCACTGGAGCCTTTGCTCTTTCTATTCTTCCCACATAACCCAAAAATTTACTAATATTATCTCTAGGAGCTGGCATAAGCCAGTCTTTTATTTTACTTGGCAACTTATTTTCCAGTCCCATTATAACTGACTCACAACTAAGATCCAAATACTTCACTTTTCCAATCCACTTTTCACAAAACTCTGAATCGTTCCCTTCCTATCATCATATATGCATTCACTCCAGAAGTCATCCAATATCCTTTGTTGCTCATCTTTAGACCAATATTTGTCTAGAAAAACTTGCCTGAACTCTTCCCACAAAGCAGATTTTTCTGAAATGTCAGCTGCCCAACTGTAAGATTCAAATTTCATATACAAAAGACATTTTCTCTTGGTCATTCCAATTCTTTGGCAGATTATTAAATTCCCTAATAAAATCTAAGGGATGAACCTTACCACATTTCTCAAAATTATTAAAACTCTTACAATTTACTTGAGAAGTTACATTATTACCAATACAATTTACATTCTGCACATTATCTACTTTAATTTCAATTTCCAAGAATTTCTTGCCTAGCTTTTCTATTTTACTGTCAATAGTGGTCAAGAACTTCCCTTCTAGGTTTTTTCCCACTGATTCCAACTCTCTTTCGAAATTATCTGCAGTAACTTGGATTTGAGATTCTACAGCCTTTCTGTTATCAGAACAATTACTGTTAGCTTTCTCGATACAGGAATCAACTCCTTCTTCCACTTTCCCATCACAGTATTCTACAACACTATTAATTCTAGTAATACAATTGCTGACTTCTGTACTTATTTTCGCTTCCAAACTACTAGTGACATTTTCAATAGAGGCATTTAAAGCCTTTGCAAGGTCCTTCTGACTTTTTTGTAACTTAAGGTCAAAGCTTGATTCCAACTTGCTAATTTTGCTGTCAATAGCAAACTACTCATGTTACTGCCAGTACCACTCTTTAAACTACTTACGTCATTCTTAGTACACATATCACTTCTCAAACTACTCATGTTATTGTTCATGTTACTAGCCAGACCACTGATTTTTTTGTCAATGTTACTATTGATCAGACTAGCCATCGCCATTAACATTTCATTATTTTCAAAACTTAACCTTACATCACTATGTTCCTTCGAGACAACTTTTTGCTCTTTCACATCATCACCATTTGGATTTACATTAGTCTTTTCAACTTTAACATTACGGATATCAAAATTACAAGGCTTTACACCTGCAGTCTTACCCATTGTGGAACTGTTACTCTCTCCATTGTAAAACTTTGAATCCTCTAATTTTACACCACTCCCTTCTCCAGACATTAATTTTCTAAATCATTAAAAACAGGCATATTTTCATTTCTTTAAATGATACATAGTCCATTTGCCCTTTCTCTATCCATGATTCTATATTAACACAACTCAACAATGTTTACACACAAAATTAATGTTTAACACTATGTATATACCTGTTCTAGGCAGTCAATTTCCCTTCTTCCTCCTTCAGATGACATCCGCCATTTCCAGGTACTTGGCTGCATCTGCATCATAAACAAACTGTGTCTTGCTACTTTTGAAGTTCCAAAGTATGTGGTTGTAGAACTTCCAAAAGACTGCATCTTCTGAACCGACGCCGTCCCCTTCTTCCCCGATGGTGAACTTTGTACTTGTTGTTATTTTGAAGTAAACAGTTTCAAAAACTACACGCACTCCAATATATTTGCAAATGTTAATTTCAATAACAGTTCTTCACTTGACAGAGCACTATATGCGATATGTTTTTCCGCACAATACAACAATAAATGTCATGGCTTTCCTCACCCGGGGCACCATATGTAACGTCCCACCGTTAGCGAGTAGTTAAAAGCGGTTTAAACACCTGTGAATATCTTGCCTTTGGTGTACCTCGATGACTGCATACATGAGCTAAAATATGCTTGTTCAATATATACAGGATACCATAATGGATTTCACTATAAGTCCAACACTGCACTGTTTTAATATGCTGTTTTAGACAATGTCCAACACACAAGTTGCTCTATTGTAAATCTAAACCTGAATCATGCACCAAGAACTTATCTCAACTGTATACACAGATCTGTCCTCTAGTGGGTCCAACACTCATCTGCCCTAACAATACTCGAGGCCGAGTATTTATACTCTTCTTACAATGTACTACTGGTTATAATAATGCAAAACATAATTTATAATATGAAATAGTTTAACAACATTATGAAACACTCTATAATATTCCCTACATTGCTAGAACAAGTTTAAGACTTCTCTAAACACAAAAAAATCACATTAATATTGAAATTGCTGAAATAACCATTCTAACAATCCTAAACGATTCATTACCTATATTTTGTTAATTAGACTCAAGATTTAATTCCTACCATTGACATATGATGAGAATGACTGCAGATACGTGAAGTCAATTTCACTGATCAGATAACTGAAAAAAATCTGACATTAATTTAAGGGGCCTGTCTTCAGCATCTTAAAGTTGTTTCAATGGAATTTAAAGCTTAATAATTCTCTCAACTGCGGGCATTACAGTTGTTTTTGGGTGTGAGAGAAGAGTGATGATTGACATCAACATATTAGCAGAACTCTTTCATTCCAAGAACTCTTTCATCTTCTCTGTCCTTACCGTGCACATTGAAAAATAATTAAATATTTTCGTGATGATGTCGACAGTTAAGACAACAGCAGCACTTGATATAGAATTATGGAGAATATGGGAAGGCCACCCAATTCCTTCTACACTATTTCCTAGTTCTTCTTTAATTTGGTGAAGCACATCCCACAGGCTGCACTGATGAAGTGCTCTGAGTTTGGTATTAGTATTGTCTCCACAAAAAGCGATATATTTATGTAATGGAATTTACAGTTGCCTCAAAGTGTCTAGACCAAACTTTGCAATTGTCTCCAGTGTTTTGCCATTCAGAAAACCAAACTTCAACAGCTTCTGTTGGATTCTGTCAGTTTCGGTAACATATTAAACAGTTAAAGGAAACATCTTTTCAGCCTTGTGGTTTGATATGTCAATGTCTATGTCATAAGATGAAAATTCCTGCATAGTTTTATGCATTCAGGCACAGAGTGTGGTGCGAGAATGTTTTTAAGAATCACTGTGGCTTTGGTTCTGGCTGTAGTCTGCTTTGCAGTGACTTAGGATACATTGTGGTATTCAATTTTACAGTACAGTCAAGAGAACTGAAGGATTGGTGATCCTTGTAAACTTTATAAGGCTCTGTTAGTTCTGCAACAGAAATGAGCAATTCTTCCTCGATACCATCTTTAATGATGAAAGTAGAAATAGGCTTTGATGTTGACACTACCAAGAATCTATTTGCATGATTCTTCATAGAAATGTGACGCCTCACATCTGTTTTACCTCCATGAGTTAATGACATGAAGCAGCTATAAATCTCACCCAAGACTTCCCGATTGGTAGTTCTTTCTTGACAAAACATCATTCATTTGCATAATCATTCAAAAAGTGATACTTTCTCTTCCCATCCTTCGGCATTTTTGTAATCTATGGTAAGTTTAGTAGAGGATAAACAGTTGACAATAACACTTTAGTCATCGAAGTGCGCATTACTATACACTTCACACCCTATATAGTCACAGTAAACACTTCAAACATTATAACTGGCACTCTTTGTTCGTATTACATTTAGAAAGATTTGTCTTATCAAATTGCTATTGAAATGGGAGCTGCCAGATTCTTCTGCATGGTGCTGCTTGAACAGTTCCAGTTCTGTACTACTGGAGAAGTCTCATATTTTCTCGAATGATGGCGCTAGATCTATAATGTGCTTACACTGTCAATACAGGATACGCAACATGCGATGCCATCTGTGAGACGACCTTGTCACCATTAACTTGTTGACATAAATAAGACTAACTGTTACTGCATTTACACATTGCATTAACAGAAGGCGTTAGTTCAGTGCCCGAAACAAGCTCGTGACAGTATTCTGCAAAATAGGGAAAAAAAATTGTGTGTTGCCAGTATGTCATGACAAGAAGATCCATAATGCTGATGGTCCCTATACATTGGGATGAATGGCAACCCTAGTTGTAATTGTAATCATGGAGGACAGAAGCATTGTAAGTCAGATTTATGTCAAATTTATTATTACCATTGATTACATCCTCTAAGTGACAATCTAATTGCCCCAACAAAAGCTAAGCACACTGAAAATATATTAATGTGCAGAAAGCACCTAGTCAACTAGTTGATTAAATCTTTCTGAGCATCAATCAAAATTAAACAGGTTTGACTAATAAAACTATAAAATGACAACTGCATATAAAGATGCTTCCCACTGTATCAATGTGTGTCATAAACAAATAATAAATCATTTACAACAGACACCTGAAGGGTGATTCCTTTGACCCAAATTTACAAGATCACAAAAGCAAAGTAATTAAGACCAGTAAAATTGAACAGACAGATTGTAAAAATAACTCATGACAATAAAACAATATCAAATTAACAAATAAGCATAATAATAAAGGACTAGTGTTTGAAAGTCACGAGCAAGCACTTCATACGACAAATACAAGATAATAGATTTAATTAAAGAATACAATCCTAAGTGAGACTACAAAATTACAGTTCAACACAGTAGGAAAATAAAAGTCATCATAACTTTTGCACTGAAACTTTGCCAAAGCACATGGTGAGGTGGAGTGGCTGTACGTGTTTTACTACATAAATTGCTTGTGAAACATCAGTATATAGGCATGTTCAGTTTTAGAATAGAAAGCAGGGTGGGAGCCACTGCGAGAACAGTTATATTAAGTAAAATGTGGTAGAATACTGTAATATGGATGGCAGCTCAATTTGTTGGTGCTTCTGTGCCACCCCAAGTAATCCAAAGAATTACGCAATTCACTACTGTTAATATCCGGAAGAACTTATAAGGTAGGATGTGCACTGAGGGAGAGGTTACATTCCGTATGAATAACAAGAATGGTTCGATAGTGGCACTCAAAGTTTCTTTCAACTGGGTGGGGAACTGAAACTCATGTTCCAGGATATAGTAAATGATTGCTCTGAGTAGAAGTCTGCTATTAAGTAGCATTACTCGGTATGCATGGGGAGAGAAATTCCAATTTCAATACACAGATGAAACCTGAATGGGGTATGGAACAATGAACAACTAGCTGAATCTTACGCCATGGAACAAAGGTTGTGTTAATTTGAACAGTTAATTCTGGGACAAGCTGAATTTGTTACTTGTCTTCAATATGTTCCAAGAAGAAAAGGAGCCCACAAAAGATGCTTCACCGTGTCGCCAATGTCTACTCCGAGACAGGGCACATGAAGCAGTGCTGGGTTGTGCTTATTCGGTGGCAGTTAAACAATAGGTGGTTTGGTTCAGTGTAGAATAGGATCTTTCAAATTCTGTAAACCTTGAACATAACTTCACCATACCTGACAGCAGTGAAAACTACAAGTTGACAATGTTTCAAAATAGTGAAATAATGCAAACATATGACAATGCCATTCCGTAATACAGGTTATAATAAAATATAGAAGGACAAGTAAAAGAACAAAAAGAGACTGAAAAGGTCATACCAGTTAATTGTGGGATAACAGAGTGTGTGTAACATACAACTCTAAAAGTAGAGATGCATTAGTAGTACCGGGTTTGCCAGTCATGTGGAACCGAGGTACAACCACATTAGAACACAGTCGTGCAGCAGACAAAAGGCTTGGCTGTGTGGCTGCCATATTTGACAAAGTCCAGATGTCCATAATGCACAGACTATTGCACATAGCAACAATCCAATGGCAGCAATAATAACAAATTTACACTTTAAAAAACTATAAAGCACAGGGGAAACTTTATAAGAACAGCACAAATGCAACACTTAGAAAACATTTTTAGTTGTCACGGCCTGGTTGAGACGAAAATACAACAGAAACATCAGCAAGGATAAACAATAGATTGACACAGAAAATACTAACTCTACTACCACCCAAGATTTATGATAAAATTCATTCACAATTCCTAGATCGTCAATTGTACAGAGGGACAGAACGTATACAATAGCAATGTGAACTCATCAGTTGCTGTGTAAGAGATTTAGTGCGCTGAGCCATGGTAAAAATTGCTGTTTTGAAGAGCGCACTGCAGCATGTAGTGTGAAGCAGTCGCCCTCCGCTTCTGGCGGTGGCGCCGCTGTGGCAATCGCAGCTTTGGTGTCTCCCTCTGGTGGGCAAGGGGAAACATTGCCTGTTCACGTGCATTTAAGGGGCGCTATGAGCTCGCCAGTCAGTCAGTCTGGGTCAGTCTCTCGTCCCCAGCTTGCTAGCCTGTCTCTCATCCACATTTGTAAAGCAGTTAGTGTCTGTCTGTCGTCCAGAGTGCTAGTATGTCTTTCGTTCGGATCAACCTTTAAAGCCGACAAAATGAGAGTCTTTCCACTCCACCAGTAAGAGATCTCAGTGAGTGGTCACGCGGTCGGGGCTTAGTTCCTGCATCTGAGTCTGTGTGTTAGGCCGCCAGTCTGCTCATGTTTGCTCAGGCAATGCTCATTGGTGGTTGGATCGATTGGTTGGTCGGTTGCACAACTGAGACACAAGATGACTTGTCCGTCTTGAGCATCGGCGTATGTGAGGTTGCCACATCAGTCCAGTGGGCAGCACCATATAGTGAAGGGTAGTGGCTTCGCAGTCGATACGAGAGCAACAGGAGTCAACTCACGACATTGGTCTGGCCGGTGCAAGCTGCAACGCCGTGAGACGTCAGTTGAAGCGGTTGGCAGCGGACAGTTCGGGAGAGCAATTTGGGGGTGCTGCACCAGGTCTTCTCGAGAAATCGCAGTTTATTAGAAGTTAAGTGATTGGTGATATGTTGTTTCATTTACTCTTGTTAAATTCTACTTGTTTTCTTGGTGAGGTCACCAGCCGTTTTGCTTTGAGGTCATCCCACCACTCTTCTCCGTTTTCCCACCCGCGGGAAGGTGGTTGTTTATAAATTGGGTGGTCCGTTTTTCCCTTGTGGAGTAGGGGTGGGTTAGAGAAACCTGCGGTTCGGGTTGTTCGGTAATCTCCCTATCAATCTACCGTACGTTAGAAGCTGCCTCTGTCATGTTTGTCGGATTTGGTGTGTTAACAAATTTTTTGCTTGGAGTGTAATGGCCTAATTCCTGAAATATGTTTTTATCTTGCCTATCATCTTGAGAGGCAGTATCTGTGTACTGTAGAGCATCTTAACTTGTTTGGCCAACCTTGTAGAATTTTATATAAGATTGCATTTCATGGGCTTTTATTTAAATGATCATTTTAGTATATAAAATTGCCACTCTTTCACCATAAGACTTTTCTTAGAAGTTAAAATCAAGTTGCACCTTCGGAGGCAAAGTTAATATGTTAATTTTTAGTGTTTTGTACCACTTCCATCCCTCCTACGGGGGTGCATAGTTTGTGTGCTTGTGTAAATTGCTAAAACCTTTAGTTTAAAGTAATCTGATGTGTTGCAGATTTGCACCAGTGTAGTCTTTCAGAGGCTGTTGTGAGCAGTCGTAAGTACAGCCGTGTCAAAAGGGAGCAGCAAGGTTCTCTACCCGAAAGCTCATACAGTTAAAACTTGTTTCTTTCTGCCTCTGAATAAACTGTAACTTGATATTTAGAGGGTGCTTCCTGATTATAATTTTAAATGTGTTTCTTTCAAAAAATGCTTTTAGTCACGAAAGTGAATAAAATTCCCATTTGTCAAAAGGAATTTGCTTATGATTTCATCAGTTACTCCCTGGCAACTACTTCCATGCTTACATAGTGAGATTAAATGTGTTAATGTTCTTGATGAATCGCTAGTAAATAAAATAAATTCTTAAGAATATTCTTTGAAAATAAATCACGGCTCATGTGCAGTGTTTTCTGCATCAAATGATTCTTACTGAGTTTTGATGAATCCACTACAGGATATATCACTATGTTCATACTTGGTTAAGTGCTCAAAATGAACTACAAACTTCCGATCTGGGAGCTGTAATTCGGCACTGACAGGCGATGTGAAATGCAATATCTGAAATGATCCATCCACTGAATTACAAGGTTTAACTAGGCACTGCAAATTTTTGTGTCCTTTGGACAACCATACAGTGATGTCATGCTGTGTGACACTGTAACTCAAAGTATTTGTGATGATGGAATCTGTGCTGCTGTTTTGAAACAACATGATCATTCTTTAGATACAGTGTTACATTAAATTGAGGCTCAGAACACTTATTATTTAGCTAAGTGTGAGATGCAAATTTCACATATTAATGAACTGCATGGTGATGATGTTAGCAGTTTTTAGCTCAACATATTAAAAGACAATTAGTGGGCTTAATTTAAAGTTATTTTTTCACTGCCTTGTAACACAATTTGCAGCATTGTCCCCATAACTGATCATGGCCCTTTGGTTCCAAGTCATGTGGAAGGACTGAACCAGAAACTTCAAAGGTTCTGTGACAAGCTAGCCTGTTACTTCCCAGACTTGCACCACAGGGCTAAGAACTGTAGGGTCCCCCAAAATGGGTTGTTGTGCTCTACACATCAGAAGCTGCAACTCAGATAGTTGACTGTGTGTGGGCTGCACATGAGTTTTTTATATTAGGTGACTCTCCATTCACTCCAGATAATGATGGGTGTAGGAAAACCAGAAGTATCAGTGTAGGATTGAAATAAATGTCTCCCACAGGTGACAGTATTAAAATCCTAATGGTAAACTGCCAAAGCATTTGCAGCAAAGTGCCAGAGTTTGAAGTGCTCATGAAAAACAGTGAATCTCACATAATACTAGGAACAGAAAGCTGAAATTGATAGCAGTGAGTTTTTTGGGGAAAATTTAAGTGTATATTCAAAGGATAAGCAAATGAGGTATAGATGTGGTGTAGTTGTTGCAGTACACAAGAAACTCAAATCCCTCAAGATAGAAATTGAAGCTGCATGTGTGATTGTTGGGGCAAGACTCAATATCAGGGATGGGCAGCATAAAATGATAAATGGATCCTTCTATCACCCACCAGATTTGTCTCCTGATGTAACCGAAAACTTTGGAGAAAACCTCAGTTAACTTGTACATTAAGTTCCCCAGTCATACTTTAATCATTGGTGGAGACCAATCATCCACCAATTAATTGGGAACGTTACAATTTTGTTAGTGGTGATCATGGTAAGACATACAGTGAAGCAGTACTAAATACCATCTCTGAAAACTACCTAGAACAGATAGAAATCCATTCATGATAGGAACATACTGGACCTAATTGTAACAAACAGACCTGACCTCTTTAAGGATGCGACATCGAAACTGGCATCAATGACCATGATGCAGTTGTGGCAACAATGACTACCAAATGAGGGAACCTCTATGGTACACAGTCAAACTGATTGCAAAGAAACTCCTAAAGAAGCAGAGATCATTGCATAATAGGCATAAAACAAAGCAAAAAGCTATAAACAAAGAGATGCAGAATGAAACACTTTTAGCTGTCAAGAGAGCAATGCATGATGCCTTCAATGACTACCATAGCAGAATACTGTAAAATGAACTTTCAGAAAACCCAAAGAAATTCTGGTCGTATCTAAAAGCTGTTAGTGGCACCAGAGTTAGTTTTTTCCAGTCCACAGAGAATGAGACAGGCACTGAAACTGAGGGTAGCAAAGAGAAAGCTGAGATACCTAACTCCATTTTCAAGTGTTCTTTTACAAAGGAAACCCAGGAAAATTGCCCTAATTTAATCCTCATATGTACTGCAGGGCCCAATGGAAACCCTGTCAGATTCTATACCTAATTTGAGGCTTCTATCATTTATCATATCCATTGAACAAAAAGCCTTGCCTATGTCTTGGAAACAAAGCACAGGTCACACTCATCTACAAGAAGGATAGTAGAAGTGATCCACAAAACTATACTCCAATATCCTTGACATCAATTTGTTGTATAATCTTAGTACCGGTACATATTCTGGCCTCAAACATAATGAAGTATCTCAAACAGAATGACCTCCTTCATGCCAACCAGCATGGATTCAGAAAACATCAATCATGTGTGAAACCCAACTCACATTCTTCTCACATGACTGAAATCTTTGGATCAAGGCAGTCAGAGAGATGCAATACTTCTTGATTTCTAAAAACCTTTGACTCAGTACCAAACCTACACTTATTGTCAAAAGTAGTCATATTGGGCATCAAGTGAAATTTCTCACTGGATTGAGGACCTTTTGGTACAGAGGACACAGTATGTAATCTTGGATGGCAGTGAGGCCATTTTCTGTGGCTGGTAGGCAGTTGTCATCCTGTGTGTGATGTTGCAAGTAAAATATGTCTGATACCAGTCTTGACTGGACAATTTTTCCACAATCAGAAATCATCATATGGGGTGCTCAAAAATGATATCTTCTACAATGAACTTCGAAATTTCCAGAGCTTTGGCAGTTGATATAGCTTTAATGACCGTCTAGAGTGTAGATAGTCAGTGTGTACTATTATCCATTGATTACTCTTTATTGAGATCAAGAACCTTCCCAAGAGGTTGATTCCAATTCAGTGGTATGATGGTGTTGCAGGCAGGATTGGTATCACGTGCCCCAGGGTAATTCAGGCACATGGCAGGATTGGTACCAGGTGCGCCAGGGTAATTCAAGCACATACTTTCATTGTTGGTATTCCTTACAGTGGTTCACAATGTGTCTAATGGATTGGTAAAGATTTGGCCAGTTTTACATGAGTTGGATTCTGTTTATGTGACCAGATGTTGGAGCACCAAGGAAATACTTCAGGATAGTGGGCTGTAGATGAGCTGAGATGACAAGTAACTATTTCCACCTCATTGAATCATAATTTCTCTTATACAAGACCCCATTAATTAGTCTGAATTCTCCTTTGGTCAGTTCCTCCTCCTTCAAGGTTTCTATGGTTGTCAGCAGTGCTGGATCTTCCCTCTGTTCAGAAGAAATGTCAATTTAATGCAATTTCATGTCATATTATCTGCTTTTACTCTTTGGTGTGAACAGTGCATTGACCATATTCCAATATTTCCATCATAATCACCTAGTGAACCTGCACATTCTAGCTGACAGCCATGGATGCAGAATCACCTCATATCTTAATGAACAATCAATTGTGAAATCCACTAGTTTTGTCAAGCCTGGCGCATCGCTCTCTGAGATAATCAAAAATTTCACCTTGAAGAAATTATCAAGCTTCTTCAAATGCTTTTGTAGCCCTGTTTGGAGGCTGAAATGATGTATACAAGAACAAAACATCCACAGATTGCACTGAATCAGAGAGTCACCTGGCTCATTTTGTCACACACAAATATTCTCTTCATGAAGATCCCACACCGTTACGAATTGCCACATTGGTCTTGTGTAAACAAGGAGATTAGTGCTGCTAATGAATGTTTTTTGACTGTGTGCAAATAGTTCAAAAATGTCTGTGTTGTTGACATGGATAGCATTGGGCGCAGATTTCACACTTCACATGGACTTCACTGGAATGGTTTAATGAAGCAAATTGTGACACAGTAATTATTGGAAGAAATCAATAAGCACAAACATGCATCTGCACGAATGGTTCAAATGGCTCTGAGCACTATGGGACTTAACTTCTGAGGTCATCAATCACCTAGAACTTAGACCTGCTAAAACCTAACTAACCTAAGGACATCACACATATCCATGCCCGAGGCAGGATTCGAACCTGCGACCGTAGTGGTCACACGGTTCCAGACTGTAGCGCTTAGAACTGCTCAGCCACTCCAGCCAGCAAAGCATCTGCAGTACCAATAACAGTGTCAGAGCCAGTACCAGTATCATCACAAACATCAGTAACAGCATAGATGTAAGGACTGATGACAAATTTTCTTCACACTTAAAGAACCTGGTGGCCACAAATGGTCTAAATCTCAATTTCGATCAGTATACAAGAATTACAGCAAGCTCTGCAACATGTATTGACAATATTGTAAGTAGTTATAATTATTATGTAAAAGAAAAGTTTCTTCTAGATTTAGGAGTATCAGACCATAAAGCACTATTTGTATCACTACCGAAGCACAATTCAGTCTGCACAACAAAAAGATGTAGGAATTTCAGTCAAGAAAATGTGGAAGTATTTTGCAAAAAACTAAGCCAAACCAAGTGGACAGTCAGCAAACACACTTCCACAAGTGACAATTACAATAACTTTTTAACTGAATTCTTGGGCATATTCAATGAATGCTTCCCTTTTGTAACAGTGAGGACCAGGTCCCAAAAAAGTAGATCCTGGGTAACAAAAGGAATTAGAGTGTCTAGTACTACTAAGAGGAAACTGCATATGGAGGCAAAAGTAAATCAAAGCCCTCAATTTCTTAAGTATGTAAGCACATACAAAAAAACATTTGACAAAATAGTTAAACTAGCAAAACGTACTGCAAATAACGACTTCATTTCAAATGCAAAAAACAAATCAAAAGCTGTTTGGTCTGTTATAAGAAGTGAAGTTGGCAGTGAGGCAGAGAGAAAATGCCCTTCTAAAATAGTGATAAATGGTAGAGCTGTTACAGAACCCAGTGCCATTTGTCAATCATTCAATGACTTTTTCATAAACTGTAACAAATTTGGTGACTGTTCACCACCAAATACAAAGCCCAATATGACAGATAGCAATTGCACATGTTTTAAGTTTTCTCATGTTTCCATCTCAGATGTCATCAAAATCATAATGTCCCTAAAAAATTCAAAATCTGCGGGGTGGGATGAGGTCCCCACTGAAATAATAAAAATAGTCCGTCACAGTATTGCATATCTACTCTCTTTCATAATCAACCAATCATTTGATGAGGGATGTTTCCCAGATCGATTAAAATATGCAGAAGTTCGGCCCATACACAAAAAAGGCAAACAAGATGAATTGGGCAACTATAGGCCAATCTCACTGTTACCAATTTTCTCAAAAATATTTGAAAGAGCTGCATGTGATCAGATTGAAAATCACAATTCATCTAACAGCATTATCTTAGGCAATCAATATGGTTTCAGAAAAGGCCGCAGCACAATCCATGCAATAAATGAATTAGTCACAAAAGTCAGCAGATGTCTTGATGATAGAATGTGTGTGTCAGGCATCTTTTGTGACCTGTCCAAAGCCTTCAACACAGTAAATCATGACCTGCTTCTCCAAAAATTGGCACGCTATGGTTTTCAAGGCAAATCTCTTAGCTGGATGTCATCATACTTGGCAAACAGAAAACAAAGAGTACTTATTAACATCAACGGCAAGAAATTTCTCTCTGGCTGGAAAAACACTCAATTAGGTGTTCCACAAGGCTCAATATTAGGGCCACTGCTTTTTCTATATTATATTAATGATATGCCATGTCAGGTCCAGTCTGATACTATCCTCTATGCAGATGACTCAACAGCCGTAGTCTGTTGTAAAAATGAGGTAGACCTAATTCGTCACATTGAACAAACACTTGGGGAAGTGGAGGCATGGGTCAAAAACAATAACTTAACATTAAACTTTACAAAAACAGAAATTGTTCATTTTACCACAAAACAATCTGCGCAGTCTTTAAGTGAAATAAGGTATATGGACAAAAAATTAGAGACTACAGACTGTGTCAAATTCCTTGGCGTGTTAGTCAATAAAAACCTGTTATGGAGTCGCCATGTGGACAACATACTGGGTCGACTGAATAGCCTTGTATATATTATGAATATCTTGTATAGTATTACTGATTTAGCTGTAAGAAAAACTGTATATAATGCATATTTTGTTTCAGTCATTAGGTATAGTATAATTTTCTGGGGGTCTGAAAAAACAAATTTACTTAGAGCTTTTAGACTACAAAAAAGAATCATCCGGGCAATGGTGGGAGCAAAACCAAAGCAACACTGCAAACCTTTATTTGTAAAACTGGATCTAATGAGCATTCCAAGCATATACATCTATGAAACTCTTACTTTCACGAAAAGAAACCCACAACTTTTTGAGGGCAACTCCTTCTTGCATCAATATGATACAAGACATAGAACGAGCTACATGTTACCTACCCACCGTTTAAAATCATATGAAAAAACCCCATACTATATGGGCATGAAATTTGTAAATAAAATATGGAAAGATATGGATGACCCAAATGTAAAAGGCACCAAAAGAGACCTGGAAAAATATCTGAAAGATAAATGTTACTATAGTGTAGAAGATTTCATGAATGGTAACAATGCATTATAATTGTAATTAAAATACCTCTTTGAAGATGTTACACCATGTATATTATTAGTTTGTTGTATTTTTAGTATTGTTATATATAGTGTAAAAACTGACAAGTCACCTATGTCACAATCTTTGATTGTATAAGGCATGTTATGTGATAATAAAAATTGAATTGAATTGAATTGAATAACAGCTGATACAACTGAAATACCGTATTTACTCGAATCTAAGCCGCACTTTTTTTTGTAATCCAAAAAACCGCCTGTGGCTTAGAACCGAGTGCAAAGTAAGCGGAAGTTCTGAAATATGTTGGTAGGTGCCGCCACAACTAACTTCTGCCATCGAATATATGTAGCGCTACACAGGCATGCTTTGCAGACACAAAGATAAACACTGGCGCCAAAATCTCTGCTTCAGTAAATAAATTAAAAAATAGGTGGAAGACGAGCTTTTTTTCTCCGCCCCGAATTTCGACCACTGCATTTTCAAACATTATCCAATGAAGTAAATACAAATTCCGTATTGTTCATCTTCGAATGTAGCACCTTTTTAATGTACTACAAAAATCCGACTGGCAAGAGTGTTTGCGATGTTTGTCAATGTGACCAATTCTACGTTCTGAATTTTTTCCTACCTGTGAGAAGAGATGGTTGCTAATGGGAACTTTTATGAATTGTGAATAACATGCAGTATTCTCTTCACCATAAGAATAATATGAATATAAACATTTTGGAATGTATTCTTTCGTGTTCGCTACTATCTTATTTAAATCCTGTCTGGCTAAGAAACTACGAAACTAGAGTGAGACAATAGCAAACGCGGAAGAATACTCATATAATGTCATGTTTATATTCGTATTATTCTTATGCCTAATAGTGATATAGTCAGAAATGAAGTACGGCAATTGACTAGATTTTTAAATCTAAGATGACTGTAATTTCTGTGCAGAAAGTAATGTACTAAAGAGGCGTCTGCAAAGATTTTCAAATGGAGAAAAATTTTCACTAAACTCTCATTCAGAACATTTTCTATCATACGCAGTTTATTATTTGGTTCTTGTTGATCATTATCAAGGAAAGCAACAGTGTAAATAACAACAAATAGCAGTCTCTTGCCATTGTTTCGCTAATGAGATGATTCCCCCCCCCCCCCCCCCCTCTCTCTCTCTCTCTCTCTCTCTCTCTCTCTCTCTCGCTCTTTTAAATTGTAAGCGGCGATAGCGCGCACCAAGGCAAGCCATGCCGCGAGTGACGACGGGTCGTGAACACTCATTATCAGAATGCGACAAACAATGCATGACACAGTGCAGTAATGCATTTTCAGCTTAGAGTGACGTAAACACCTATAACAAAGAGAATGGCACTTATCAGATCAAAGAAAAATAAGCAATCAATTCAAACCAGACGAAGCACGTGAAAAACGAAGGGTACCCGTATAAATACGGACGGAACGCCTGACGCTTAGCAATGGCTACCTGGCTTAACTGCTAAGTTTACGACTCGAACCAAAGTTCTATAGCTGTATCGTCATTCATTCGACCTAAATTGAGTGTCATATTACAATAGAGCAACATTGTTTCGATTTGGAGATGCGGCCTAAAACTTTTCTCTCCCGTTGAATTTCGAGTCTCAAATTTCAGGTGCGGCTTAGATTTGGGAAAATTTTTCTTCCTTGATTTCGAGTCTCATTTTTCAGGTGTGGCTTACATTCGAGTGCAGCTTAGATTCAAGTAAATACGGTAAGTAGCAGCTGCAGTAACACCACGACCACCACTAACAACAACAACAGAATTAGCAACAACAAGAAGCCCAACATCAGTAACAGCAGAAGATTCAGCAAAAATATTAGAATCATCATCAGTAACAGCAACAAAACCATCAGCAGGGGCAAAACCAGCATCAACAAAAACAGCAGATCCAACATCAGCAGCACCAGCAGCATCAGTAAAAGAAGCAAAGACAGCTACTGTCCAAAGAATCCCATCTGCATCAGAACCAACAGCAACAAGAACAGTAGTAGGAGCACATCACTGTTAAAGGAGGAGCCAAAGACAAGGTACATCAACTCCAATTAATGAGAATTTTTTATGGCCTCAAACCAAGAAAAGGGAAAGACTGTGACAAACCAGGCTGAAAATTTGCAGGTAAGTGACAAACATTAGGAAAAAAGCGGAACATTACCACATAATGATGAAAACAAAAATACTTGCAAAATGTTCAGGATAATGTGACAAAAATAACATTGCCTCAAGAACAAAGTGTTAGATTTAGAAGTAGCTGTAAATAATTTTGGTGATGTCTTATGTATTTGTCTACCTGAACACTGGTGGAAGGAAGATGAACTAAATCTTATAAATACCAATAATTTTAAATTAGCATCTCACTACTGCTGCAGTGTGTGTAAAAATGGTGAAGAGTATGCATTTGTACAAGAACAGGATTATAGTTTAAAGCAAAAACAGGAGTGAAGCATTTAAATATCAAGAGACATTTTGAATCATGTGCCATAGAGATAAAATCTGAGGAGAAGAGTAGAAAGCTAATTGTCATATCAACATATAGATCACCACTGGGTGACAAAAACATGATTTTTTTTAAATGCTGGAGACAGTGTTAAGCACTTTATATAATAATGAAGTGAAATTTTTTAATGTGGGGATTTTAACATTAACATGCTGATTGAAAGTGAAGAAAATAGACAACTGCTGAGTATCACAAAAAACCTTTCACATGAAACCACTGTTTACAGACCCAATAAAGTAACAGACTTTCTATCTTTCCTATTACATAATATCTTCACAAACATAGAAAATGGTGTCACTGAGGTACTAAAGGCAAACTTAGGTCTTACAGATCACAACACCCTCCTCACGGATATAAATTCATCTATACCCACACCCAAATGGAGGGGTGCACAAATCTGGGCATTTCAGCCCTCTGTGAGGGAAGGGGAAGGATTATTATTGTGGCCCTTATTGACTCTGAGGACATACAACTGCAAGACATTGTGGGTGCAAGTGAGCTGCAAAAGATGCTGGCAATAAGAGTGCTGGAACATGGTTACATAGAGAAATCCCATGGCACTAATTGCCACAACAGAGGATGTCAAAAGAAGCCAACTTGCTTTTGCATGCATTGCTATTCCATGTAAGTGCAATGTAGACTCATCCAACCAGTTGTTAATGTGGTTAGTACTGAGCTCTCATTGCTCTTGATTCTTATAAGGACTGTGGAAACAGACTAGACTTGGTTTTTTCTAATGAAGATATGGCTTAGCTCACAATAATATAAAAACAACAACAAAACAAAGAAACATTTGTTAGCTTTTGCACAGATATGTGATATTGTTGTGGTCTTCAGTCCAGAGACTAGTTTGATGCAGCTCTCCACGCTACTCTATACTGTGCAAGCTTCTTCACCTCTGAGAAACTACTCCAACCTACACCCTTCTGAACCTGCTTAGTGTATTCATCCCTTGTTCTCCCTCTATGATTTTTACCCTCCACACTTGCCTCCAGTACTAAATTTGTGACCCCTTGATGCCTCAGAATGTGTCCTACCAACCAATCCCTTCTTCTAGTCAAGTTGTGCCACAAATTTCTCGTCTCCCCAATTCCATTCAGTTCCTCCTCATTAGTTACGTGATCTATCCATCTAATCTTCAGCATTCTTCTGTAGTAACACATTTCGAAAGCTTCTTTCTCCTCCTGTCTAAACTATTTAATGCCCAGTTTCATTTCCGTGCATGGCTACACTCCATACAAATACTTTAAGAAAAGACTTCCTGACACTTAAATCTATACTCAATGTTACCAAACCTCTCATCTTCAGGAATGCTTTCCTTGCCATAGCCAGTCTACATTTATATCCTCTCTGCTTCGACAATATTCAGTTATTTTGCACCCCAAATAGCAAAACTCATCAACTACTTTAAATGTCTCATTTCCTAATCAATTCCCTCACCATCACCTGATTTAATTCGCCTGCATTCCATTATCCTTGTTTTGCTTATATTGATGTTCCTCTAAAACCTTTCAAGACACTGTCCATCCTGTTCAACTGCTCTTCCAGGTCCTTTTCCGTCCTTGACAGAATTACAATGTCGTCGGCGAACCTTAAAGTTTTTATTTCTTCTCCATGGGTTTTAATACCTACTCTGAATTTTTCTTTTCTTTCCTTTACTGCTTGCTCAATATACAGATTGAATAACATCGGGGATAGGCTACAACCCTGTCTCACTCCCTTCCCAACCACTGCTTCCCTTTCATGCCCCTTGACTCTTATAACTGCCATCTGGTTTCTGTACAAATTGTGAATAGCCTTTGGCTCCCTGTATTTGACCCCTGCCACCTTCAGAATTTCAAACAGAGTATTAAAAGTCAACATTGTCAAAAGCTTTCTGTACGTCTGCAAGTGCAAGAAATGTAGGTTTGCCTCACTTTAATCTATCTTCTAAGATAAGTCTTAGGGTCAGTATTGCCTCGCGTGTTCCAACATTTCTACAGAACCCAAACTGATTTTCCCCAAGATCGGCTTCTACCAGTTTTTCCATGTGTGATATAGCAATATTATTCACAAAAAATCTTGTAACATTGCCTGAAATGGTATGGACAGCTAGTATTTCTGTTGTGTGATTCACATCTTCTTCAGATGATCTGAGCTCTACGCAATATGTGTTAATATTTATATATTTCCACATTTTTTTCTAAATATCAGTTTACTGTTTATCAAAATCTTAGACATGGCTGCGATTCTGCAACTGTATAAATTTGAAGAGGTTGAAAAAAATCAGCCAACCAGTTACAAACCAAAGGGTTATTTAGCCCTTGACCTATGTTTCGATATTTATAAAGATATCTTCTTCAGAAGGAATGGGCCTTGTTTATATCACATACTGGTAAATTGCATAGGCTAAAGCTGACGACAAGAGACGCTTGGCTTCAGATAATATAATTTACCACAGTATAACAAGGCCCTCTCCTTCTGAAGAAGACATTTTTATAAATATCAAAACCTAGGCCAAGGGTTAAACCCTTGGTTTGCAGCTGGTTGGCTGATTTTTGCTATCTCTTCTTTACTGTTTATTGTTATAACTGAGAATGTTAATAATCACTCAAAATAAATTTCCAATCACTATGATGATCCATAAGTTCCCATATCATTTATATGAAATTTGAAGGCAAAATAAAACATTTTACCATATAGCAACTTTGATTAGTCTCACTATATCTTCAAAGCAGAGCTACAAGTTTATCACACACTGACATATTGTATCACCACAGTCTGCATATTTTTAAACTAATGATAACAATAAAAATTGTACTTACACTGTCTGTTTCTATTCATATTTATAAGTGAATGAAGTGTTGTTTGGTTATCTTCAGGAAGAAATGTTTTCTTATGACAAAAAAACTAAATCTTACACACAGGGAACTAAACAGTATACTCTGAATTTCACTACAGCATGAATTCAGATACAAAAGGGTTTTGCTTGTAATCCCATCAAATATAATACAATTGTATCGTGAAAACGTTAAGATATTATGGCATCACTCAGTGTTTGTTGAATTATGCCTTTTCTCATATACAGCTGGGCAGAATATTTGATAGATTTAGTGTGTGATACCAGATCTGCCTTGTAGTGGCACTTTTCGCAAAAAAAAGAAGAAGAAGAAGTGCTGAAGCAAAATTTGCTTGACCTGATCATTATTCACAAAACCGGAGCTTAATGATGAAGATTGGAACTTACCTGAAATCAATGCCATTACAGTACACTGGATCTGGATGCTTCTCAAGTTGTGATATGAAGTAGAATGCTCTTGCTATAGGAAGGCATTTTATTTCACTGTATTTTTTCCTTGGCTGGGCAGATAGAAGCAAATGAAGCCATTTGTCAATAACAGGCAATTTTTCCAGTTCTGCATTTCCCCCTCTCTTTGAATGGCATTTTTTTGTGTAGTTTCCTGATGATTTGTTAGCAGTACCCCATAACAAGTTGATGAAAAGCTTTATATTTTCTTTGTTTTTAGTGGGCACTGATTTACACAGATTCTTCATGTCCAAGTGTCCATACTTCCTAAGAGCTTGCAACAGTTGACACTTTTCTTCATTTGTCCAATCCTCAGTTTTTTCCAAATTGCTTGTGACTTTTGATTTTCTTTTTCTTCTTTCACAACTTGCTGCATTCTGGACAGAAATCTGAAGCAGGAAAGAAACTTTATAGACACATACGGTAATTGATCATATATCAACAGACATAAAACTACCAAGCTTGCCAAATTTTTCTGTTGATGTTTAGAATAACAGCACTTTTTAGAAACTGAAACAATACATCACTTACATTCAGTGTATCAAGATCAATTATATGTAATGCTGATATTCAGTGTGTCATATAATGCGATGAATTTCCCCCAGCAAAAGATAATTTTGATTTGATATAATTTCCAAAAAAAACATACTGTCTTACACGAAAAGAATTATATTGTTAAATGACAGACATCTTCTCAGAAGCTGGATAATCCTATTCAACAAAAAGTTCTTTCTTAGCTAAAGGGGGACAATTTGTGTGTAACATTCCCTACATCATTTGACTGAAATTGTAACTACGTGCTTTCATCACTCTGCTAATTATACAGTACTTCAAAGTAAACATCACTTGAAACAGAAAAGACAATAAAATTAAAATTCTTTTGTAACCAGATCGGATATGTGATATGACTTCTATTAGATTATATTGTTTCTTGGGAACACATAGTGTTTGGGACCTTGTACTTAGTCTTTAGCACAATTTTCAGTTGAAAGTTAATTCAACAACTGCAAACAAAGCTCCAAAATTACATATTGCCACCAAAGTAAATATCAGGTGCAAATAGTTGCACTCTACAAATGGCTTTATTTGCTGTTAACAAAAATGCTTTTATATTGTACCAAAAGAAAAATTCACATAAGTAAATAACAAACTACAAAGAAATAGAATTACTGGTAACCACTTATCTTCAGGAGCTGAGATTCCAGTACTTCTGGTACACACATTTAAAAGTGAAAGGACAATTCCTAGCTTACAAGACTATTAGTTCCGTCCTCAGGAAGGAATGAGTTCTCACAACAGGCAGCAAGTCCCTCCCATTCTGCAATATGAGTACCCTTCTCTTTCCTTTCATCCTTCCCAAATTATGGGAAAATATGGGAAGTTAAATGATTTCTGTCATCAACTAGAAGCAGCTTTAAATACTATAAAAAACTTCAACAAAACAGTGATCATATGTGGAGATTTTAGTATTGATTTTCAAGAAATCTCAAAAGACCAGCAAAGCTTGATGACCCTACTGGAAACATATAACATAAAAGCCACCATAGACTCTCCTACAAGATTTACACCAACAACTACCTCAACAATTGATCAGATGTTAATAAACACAAATGTAAATCACAATTACTGTGCCGGAAATCTTAATACTGGCTTCAGTGATCACTATGCACAGTTTATTGCTTTGCACACCCCAACTGAAACAACTGAGAAAGAGGAACTTGTAAAAGAAGCAAGGAAATTCACTAACATACAAATAAACCTTTTTGTACAGAGAGTAAGTGAAGAAACTTGGTATGAAGTGTATACTTGTGAAAATACCAACAAAAAGTTTGAAAGATTCATGGAAATCTTCATGTCATACTTTGAAGCTGCATTTCCATTAAAAAAACAAAAATGTCAACCTAACTTCAAAAAGAACAAATGGATTACAACAGGTATTAGAATCTCTTGTGCAGAGAAAAGAAGATTACACGATATAGCAAAGACACAGAACATGCCTCCTGAATTTCATTTGTACCTGAAGAATTACAAGAGGATCCTCAAAAATGTTGTAAGGAAAGGTAAAACAATGACAAATGACAAATACATTGAAAATTCAAAAAACAAATCTAAAGCTATATGGGAAGTTATAAAAAATCAAGCAACAAGTGAAACCAAACAATATAAAAATACGAACTTATGTTATGAAGGACAAATGATTTCTTGCCCAACAGAAATTGCAGGGACGTTCAACAAATATTTTGCAAACATACGTGAGCAGTTGGTGAGTGGACAGGAAGAACACAACAAAATATCACCTCCATCATGCAATAGTGTGAGAAATGTGTCTACATCTTTGTTCCTTTCACCCACAAATACTGAAGAAATTTTATCAGTTATAAAAGCCTTGAAAACAGGGTACTCATGTGGAATTGATGGAATACTAGATGCACTTCTTAAAAAATGCTGTCTTGCCTTAGCTGAACCTTTGACACACTTGTGCAACAACTCACTGGCATCAGGAATCTTCCATTCATGCTTAAAAACAGCAAACTGAAACCACTGTTCAAAAAAGGAAATCCAGAATGTGTTTTAAAATTTTCAAAAATTTTAGAAAAAGTTTTTTATAAGAGATTGTCTGATTTCCTAAATAAAAATAAAATTCTCTCTCCTTCACAGCATGGCTTCAGGAAAGGCTATTCAACTGAAAGTGCAATATTTGAATTTCTTAATGAAATCTATACTAAACTGGATGCAAGTGAGTTTGTGACAGGCATATGTCTTGATTTATCTAAAGCTTTTGACGTCATTGACCATAATACCCTACTGCAGAAGCTTGACCAATTAGGAATTAGAGGTATATCCAATGAGCGGCTCAAGACATACCTATGTGGTTGCAAACAGTTGGTTGAAGTGCAATATACTGACCATAACAAAATCAGCTACTTCTATTCAGGATATGAAAATGTGAAATATGGCATCCCTCAAGGATCAGTATTAGGACCCATTCTGTTTCTCCTCTATGTCAATGACCTTGTGTACAACAAGTATTGCCAAACTACCCTCCAATTTGCAGACGATACAAGCTTCCTTATTAGTGGTAAAACAGAAGAAAACTTAAAGACTGCACTATCGAAACAATGAACAGTGTAGAACAGTGGTTCAGCTACAACAAGCTAATTATAAACAAAGAAAAGACAGTAGCACTGAACTTATACAATGTAAAAGGAAGACACCACCCAAAAATAGAAATAGAACTTAGGGACAGAGTTCCTGAAAGTGTTGACAGCACTAAATTTCTGGGACTCTGGCTCCAGAACAACACAAAATGGGAGGTACACATTGAATATTTGCAAGGAAAACTAAGCAAAACCTGTTACATGATACGGATCTTAAAAACTTGTTGCAGCAAAGCCAGCCTGTTAAATGTATACTACTCCTACGTGCATTCTGTAATTAAATATGGCATAATCTTCTGGGGCAATACAACAACAAATACTAAACTTTTCAGGATGCAAAAGAGAATACTAAGAATTATTGAAGGGGTAAACAATATGAAATCATGAAGACCCATATTCAAAAAACTGTCTGTTCTTCCTCTTCCTTGCATTTTTATCTACGAAACATCAGTTTTCATCAAACGATATATCAATAGACACCCAGATATCTTATTAAAAATGAAGATATACATGCACACAATACAAGGCAAAAATCTGACCTTCATATGAAACAGGTGAGAACATCATTGTGCCAAAAAGGCACACTACATACTGGGATAAAGATTTTCAATAATCTACCTAACCATATTAAATCAATAGGTAAACTCTGTAGTTTTAAGGCTGAAGCAAAGGCATATTTAATTGATCATTGTTTTTACAGTCTGACAGAATATGTAAAAGCCAAACAACAAAAATAAAGATCCATTATTAATATTCTACTTTGTATGTTGCCTGTAATGTTTGTTGTATGTATGAATCTTTGCTAAATGACTTCAATATCTAGTCCTTAGGATTGCAATACAAACTGTATTTTATCTTGTAAATACCTAACCATGTCCAATATCCTTGTATATATTCTATACATATAGGATTTGAAGGACTAAATAAATAAATAAATGAACATGGAGCTCTGTAGCAGACCAGCCCTACACATTGACATGCTCACACAATGACATCATCAATTACGATTGCATTGGGCACAGGACAATCAGAATTCGACTGTTGATCAATGGAAACATGTCAGCTCTTCTGCTAAATCACAATTTTTCCTACACTAGGTCAATGGTCATCTCCACAAATGCTGTCATTGAGGTGAATGGCGGCTCGAAACATGCAGTGCACTACGGATGCAGGTTGGTGAGAGCAATACTATGCTATGGGTGACATTCTCCTGCATTTGCATGGGACCTTTGTTAGTAATCATAGATATGCTGACAGCTGCAAACCTCCTGCATTCCTTCATTCATAACATCTTCCACAATGGCGATGTCATCTTTCAGCAGTATCACTGCCCGTGTTGTAATACCACAATCCCTTGGGACCCCCTACCTAATTCCATCCCATCTTCCCCCTCCCAAAGAGGGCACACACACATACACACACAATATTAGTAATTTACACTAATTTCAACTATTGTTTTGACATTGTTTACATCAGTATATAGAATGAAGGAAACATATTGGATTAAAAATTAATGCACCATCATAATTTACACACAATGCAAACTTCAGGCACATGGTAGGAACAATTTTGCTATTGGGATTATGGAGCAATTAACGATTAAAATTCACATATACCCAAATCATCGAGATACAGCTATTTTTATCAAGCTAGAAATTGTTTGTATCCCTAGCAGAAATATGACACAACGATTTTTTAGTCAGAATTAAGGGTACTTATGTTTTAATTGGTGTTAGTTAACAGAACTGTAATTACAACCATATAGAAATGTAAAATTTTACTTGTACAAAACTTGATTAATTGAATCCAGGACTTTTATTGAATAAAACTAATCACTAAGTTCACTTGAAAATGATAGGATGATATTCCTTTAAGTCAGTAAAATAATATATGCAAATTAAAGAAATATATTGTTGCAATGATAAAACATATAATTTATAGTCTTAATAGAAACAGATTCTTTCCTGTCTTTGTATGAAATTATTCACTTTTGTTCCATGTAAATTTCTATGTAATTTTGGAAGATCTGTGTAAAAGCTTTCATTGTATAAATCCAAAATTCAATATGTAACAATGATAGCAATTATTTAAAACTATATGAATAGAAGCAATTTGTACACCATCACATGTCAGTCTTGGGTCAGTCTTACTTCAGTCTTAGACCAAATATTGTATCAACAGCATGTGGTCAGACTCTACAGTTTTACGTTCGTTGCCAAATGTCTAGTGCGTGAAATAAAATCTACTGTAAACATGAAGCACTGAAACTTATTGAAACTATTACATAAATTCCATGTGTCAACGCAGTTACATCAAAATGAACCTAAGGCAGCATCAAGAGGCAGCACCTCGGATTACACAAGATATATATATATTTGTGGAGAAAAAAATGTCTTAAGACGTGATATATTGAACATAGTTTTTCTTGTGTTAAACTACTAAACACATCCCAAACTTTACCAAAAACATTTTGCCATGTTTTATTACAGTGTCTTGGAGCCAGAAACATGCTACAGTAGTTTGAGGAGCATTATAGTGAACTTGGCGATTAAATTTACCTGATGTAAATCCTATGGAACCCATCTAGGACACTATCAGGTGCCATCACTGAGTACACAAATCTATGGCCCATTATTTATGTGAATTACATGACTTGTGCATAGGCAACTAATGCCACGTCTCCACGAACCTAACAATAATCTGTCAGATCCCTGATACACTGAATAAGTGATGTATTTCATTCCAAAGGTGGACAAACAAGCTATTAATCAGCTGGTCATAATGTTTTGGCTAATCAGTGTACTGTTTTGACCTAAAGGTATGGGAACTTCTCAGAGACTCAGTAAATGCATAATCAAACTAAACTGAACAAAACAACAGTAAAAGAAAAGCCTTTTCTATTGAAAAACACTGCTGCTTCCATAGTTCCATTAAAAAGCTACTGTTTATCTCTTACTGTTAGTTTAATTTTTACATAACAACATTGCTATTTATTATGTAACAACAATTTTCTATATTTGTAACATCAGGAGCTTAACATGTGGCTAACAATAATCTTTAATACTGTTAAATAAGATAGTTCAGTCTGTGTTAAGCACATTATTAACAATGCGAGACCAGCAACAAAACTATGAAGCTTTCATTGGATCCCCCCTTATATCTCTCTCCCTCTCTCTCTCTCTCTCTCTCTCTCTCACTCACTCACTCACACACACACACACACACACACACACACACACACACACACACACAAAGGAGGTGGACAGAGCAATGCCTAATTAAATGCAGACATTTGTCCAGTCATACCACTACGCACAAACCAAGCACCCCCCGTAGAGTAAATTCTCACCTACAAAGCAGTGAGGTATATTTCTGGGACATATCCAAACTTGTTGTTGTTGTTTTCTTCAGTCCTGAGACTGGTTTGATGCAGCTCTCCATGCTACTATATCCTGTGCAAGCTTCTTCATCTCCCAGTACTTACTGCAACCTACATCCTTCTGGTCTCCCTCTACGATTTTTACCCTCCACGCTGCCCTCCAATGCTAAATTTGTAATCCCTCATGCCTCAGAACATGTCCTACCAACTGGTCCCTTCTTCTTGTCAAGTTGTGCCACAAACTCATCTTCTCCCCAATTCTATTCAATACCTCCTCATTAGTTGTGTGATCTACCCATCTAATCTTCAGCATTCTTCTGTAGCACCACATTTCAAAAGCTTCTATTCTCTTCTTGTCCAAAATATTTACCGTCCATGTTTCACTTCCACACATGGCTACACTCCATATAAATACTTTCAGAAACGACTTCCTTACTCTTAAATCTATACTCGATGTTAACAAATTTCTCTTCTTCAGAAATGCTTTCCTTGCCATTGCCAGTCTACATTTTATATCCTCTCTACTTCGACCATCATCAGTTATTTTGCTCCCCAAATAGCAAAACTCATTTACTACTTTAAGCCTCTCATTTCCTAATCTAATTCCCTCAGCATCGCCCGACTTAATTCGACTACATTCCATTATCCTCGTTTTGCTTTTGTTGATGTTCATCTTATATCCTCTTTTCAAGACACTGCCCATTCCGTTCAACTACTCTTCCAAGTCCTTTGCTGTCTCTGACAGAATTACAGTGTCATCGGCGAACCTCAAAGTTTTTATTTCTTCTCCATGGCTTTTAATATCTACTCTGAACTTTTGTTTCCTTTATTGCTTGCTCAATATACAGATTGAATAACATTGGGGACAGGCTACAAACCTGTCTCACTCCCTTCCCAACCACTGCTTCCCTTTACTGCGTCTCTATATTTTCTCCTTTCATCAATTAAATTCAATATTTCTTCTGTTACCCAAGGATTTCTACTAGCCCTTGTCTTTTTACCTACTTGATCCTCTGCCACCTTCACTATTACATCCCTCAGAGCTACCCATTCTTCTTCTACTGTATTTCTTTTCGCCATTCCTGTCAATTGTTCCCTTATGCTCTCCCTGAAACTTCAAACTTACCTCACAGCAAAGCAGCAGTGTAGCAAGGCTAAGCATTCTCTGCCTTCTTACTTTGGTACAGAAAGGGGTGAATTACGCTACCACAGAAGTCTTTAGTCACTTACCAAATAGCCAAACATCATTTAATAACAAATTAAGAATTTCTAATTGACAACTTCTTCTACTCAATAGATGAGTTATTAGATATAAATTAGTAATCACACAGTTAATTTAAAAAAAGAAAGAAAGAAAGATGCTGAATTATAACAGGTAAAGAAATTTTTTGCTAAATCAACATGTACCCACATCATTATAAATATTCACAATCTATGGAACAGGTATTAATCAAATCTAATCTAACACACTAACGTGACCTGTACATAGACACTAATACAGGCTGTCAATGTCAATTTATTTTTTGTTGACATAAAGTGGTAGCATGCCAACAGGTCTGTACCACATGATGTTTTACTGACAACCACTTTGATGAAGTAGATCTTATCAGAGGGCAACTGATGTATAGTGTGGCAGGATGGAGTATAGGGCCCAGTGTTCTACCAGGTGCCACCATTAGAATGTGATCTATAAGATCCAGAAATATACCAAAAAAGGACTTGATAAGGAAAATACAAAAAACCATTGGGTAGCAAGTAACTAGTGTGGCTGGTGGTAAAATCATCATTTTGGCGGACCTTATTTGTGAAAGTGGCAGTTGCAAATGATAGTTTCAGCTTTCTACACCAAAATGATAGTATGTAATTTTCGAGAAGATTCATCAACTTAGGAAAAAGGATGCGAAGAGGGTAGCATAAAAAATCTTTTTCAGAAGCACTCATTGGTAGGGAAGATACAGATATTGTGTTACTAACTGTTTATTAATGCAGTGAATTTGCAGTTCATGAGATATCACACTATCACAAATGCAAAAACTGTAGAGAATAACACATTTCAATTTTATAGGCCATTAAAATTTTTCAGTATGAACTACAGATGATAAGACATCTACCATCCTATTCTCACAATCATTGTATTTAATTGCAATAAATGAACTGAAGACTGACCACAAGTATTACCATCGTTTTTACACTTGAGAAACAAGAGGTGGTGGAAACAGTGTATATGCAAAAACTGTTCATGAGCTATTTTCCTTAGAAAGAGGATACAACGAATTTACTTACTGTACAAAGACGCGGTGGTTGTCACACTGGTGAGATAGCTGACATGTGTGGTGTTAGTCTGGCACATGTAAAGTCCTAGGATTTGTACAAATCCTATAACAATTTTATTTTTATCGATGTCAAAATGTGATGGTGCACATGAACAGTAATAATGGAGAAGTTCACTGAATTTAGGTTTGACACTCATTTATTTCAACTAAATTATCATACGAAAAAAACTGTACTGAAGAATGTAAATGACATAATTTTCCCCTTAAATTTATTGAAAACTAAATGCAAGTGGTAAGGCATCCACACAAGTTCATGGTACAAGAACAATATATGTTATCAATGTTTTATTACAACTAGGATTCTAAAAACTAGAAATTGTAACATAATAAATTTGCACAAGTATGCTGTGTACGGATGAAAGCAAGGGGAACCTAGAGCCCTAATTTTTCCCAGGGGGATCAGATCTACTATATGGTTAAATAATATGGCAACCTCTTGGCTAAAATATTGTGTAGTAGTTAAAATAGTCCCCATTCAGATCTCCAGGAGGGGACTACTCAGGAGGATATTGTCATCAGAAGAAACAAAACGGGCATTCTACTGATTGGAGTGTGGAATATCAAATCATTTTATCATGCAAGTAGGCTAGCAAAATTAAAAAGGGAAATGAAGAGGTTGAAGTTAGATATAGTGGAAATAACAGGTTCAAGTTAGATATAGTGGGAATTAGTGAAGTTCACTGGCAGGAGGAACAGGACTTCTGATCAGGTGAATACAGGATTAAAAATACAAAATCAAACAGGTTTAATAATGATTAAGAAAATAGTAATGTGGGTAAGTTACTATGAACATCATAGTGAAAGCGTTGTAGCAGCCAAGATAGACACAAAGTAATCACCTACTACAGCAGTACAACCTTATATCCCAATTAGCTATACAGATGATGAAGAGATCAAAGAAATGTATGGTAAGATAAAAGAAATTATTCAGATAGTTAAGGGAGACAAAAATTTAATTGTGATAGGAGACTAGAATTCAACAGTAAGATAAGGAACAGAAGGAAAAATTATAGGTGAATATGGACTGGGGGAAAGGAATGAAGCCACACAGTGTAGCCAAGCAGTCTGAGGCGCCATGTCATGGTCCGCGCGGCTCCCCCTGTCGGAGGTTCGAGTCCTCCCTCGGGTATGGGTGTGTGTGTTGTTATTAGCGTAAGTTAGTTTAAGTTAGATTAAGTAGTGTGTAAGCTTAGGGGCCAATGACCTCAGCAGTTTGGTCCCACAAGACCTTACCACAAACTTCCAAATTTCCAAAAGAATGAAAGAGGGAGCTACCTGGTAGAATCTTGCACAAAGCAAAATTTAATCATGGTTAACACGTGGTTTAAAAATCATGAGTGAAGGCTGTATACCTGAAAGAGACCTGGAGACACCATGATGTTTCAGACTGATTATATAATGGTAAGACAGGAATTTTGGAACAAAACTTTAAATTGTAAGACATTTCCAGGGATGTACATGGATTATGACTTGGATTTCACAGAGATATTGAATCTGACGGATGCAAGGAGAAAATATAAAAATGCAGAAAATGAAGCAGGGGGAAGGGAACACAAATGTCAAAAAAATAAGACTGATGAGATGTGCAAAACGGCAAATCAGGAAGGGATAGAGGACAAATGTAAGGATTCAGAAGCATATCTCATTAGGGGAAAGACAGATACCACCTACAGGAAAATTAAAGAGTATGAATATCACAAGTTCAGATGGAAAACAGGCGCTAAGCAAAGGGGGGAACGTGAAAGGTGGAAGGAGTATAGGGTCTTCCCATGCCAAGTGATCTAGATGTTCCCACAGGACAACACAGATTTCAATGAAATTTAGTATGAACAATTGCACATGATCCCAATGAATACTGGTAAAGTTTCAAGATCATTAACTCATTATTTCTGGAGATATAGTCATTTTTTGAAGCGATGCACAACTATCAACAGTGCACCCATGAGTTTTCAACAACTTTTAGACATAATATCTCCAGCAATATATTCTGCAAAGAAACAAAATTAGCCCACCTTTTGCAACTTTTCCAGTCTTTTGAACAAAATAATAAAAAAAAGATTTCTGAACGATTTGCATATTGTTAATTCGAAAACCTCTTTTAAACCATTTTTTTTAGAAAGGCCATGTTGTCTCGTTCTAAATCTCTCTCAAAAACTACATTTGGATTTGCATTGTATATAAGGTGCTAAAAAAGAACAAGGTCGAGGTGCATTGGAAATAGGCACACATTCCACTGGTACTCAAATTAAATTTGACATACTTTATTATGTTCTACAACTGTTTAGTCCCCTCTGGGGAAAGCAATATCAAGTCTTGATGATTAGGAAGAGAAATAAAGTCCGAATAAGAGGGAAAAATTTCAAAAAAACAAGGGTCTTTTGTCAAGGCTGATCGTGAAATATTTTAGTCTGTTTTGCTGCTATAACTGCAAAATCAAACAGATTATAAACGTCTCAGTCTGACTGTGCACAACCATGTCAGTGGAGATAATGGTAGTAAACTTGTTGTACAATAGCTGCAGCACATATTTTATAAAGAGCCTTCAGGTTTTACACCACTATCACATTGTGTAAATTTTAGTGAAGAACAGTCTTTCTGACCTTTTTTATTTGGAATGGATTCATGTTATAGATAAATATTCTTATGTATATCTTTTTATGGTATACTGCTATTGCTGTGTTTGTTTACTTCTGGTGTAAGATATAATATAGCTTGTGTTACCACAGTTTACAGTCAAAGAGGAACATTAGTGCATACGTGAAAAATTGTATAAATGAGTTGGTATGGTGCAGGGTGGCTTAACCACTGTTGGTTCATTTTAAAGTGAGGAAGCCAGCATCCCAATCGCCATGTCTGACAACTGTGCAACAGCAGCTACAGGTGAGTTTCTTTACCACAGGTTTTTCAAACCTGATAATGGTTTCTTTACACAGGATCCCAAGCTGATGATATATTTCTATGTCATAAGCCAAAGCTAGAAGATGTCTCTTTTAGGATCCTAAGCTTATGTTTACTTCAAGCTACTTATATTTTATAAGGATGTCATTAATTTGCTGTAGAATGTTATGAGGAAAACTGTACCGCAGGCCAGATGATGTCACTGATGAGACTGTTTGGGAAGAAATTTTTACAGAGACTGTTTGGGAAGAAATTTTTACAAGACAGAACCCAGAAAATTACATTTTTCAGATGTGATTACCTTAAATTATTAATGCCACAAAAAATAAAAAATAAATTTTCTTTCCTGGACTCTTCGACCCATTTGATTTTTTATAAAAATAATTTTGTACTGCTGAGTGATGTAGAGATGTCTAAAAAATCAAAAACAAAAAGAGACTACTTACTTCCAGTTTTTTTTACTCGGCTCATTTCCTAGTCATCAGGACTTTCATTATTTGCCACAAAGAGTACCAAACAACTGAAGAACATAATAAAAGATGCCAGACTTAATTTGAGTACCAGTGAAATATGGGCGCATTTTCAATGCACCTCCACATTGTCATTTTTTTTTTAATCTTTATATCTCACACTGCAAAACCAAATATAGTTTTTTAGGTGGTTTAGAACTTGGACTTTCAAAGGAAGATGGTTTGAAAGCATTCACACAAGATTCTTTCTCAATAAAGTGGGCCAAAAATAGCCATTTTTGGTGTTTTTAGAAAAATGGTCAACTATGTCCTCAATTTGTAAACTGCTGAAAAGTAGTAGGATAATGAAATTTGACATTCTAAGTCCATGTATTAGTCCAAGTTATTATATGCAAAGTTTCAGATTTACCTCACAATTACTTTCGGAGAAATAAAAAGTTAAACTTCACATGTTTTTCAAGCGTCTATTTCTTTGTCTGATTTTGCATCAAATTATACATAAGCAAATTGCTCAGGAAATCTTTTTTTATTAGTATTTTGTTCAAGAGAACGCAAAATTTGAAAAAAATGATGGCCTGGTTTTGTTTCTTTTAAGAATATATGACTGGAGATATTACGTCTCAAAGTTGTCGAAAACTCACGAGTGCACTGTTGATAACTGCTCGATGGGGTTAAACAAATGACTAAAGTTCAGCAAAACCCATGGTCATCATGTGGAAACTTTTTCTGAAATTAAACCACTTGGTATGATGAACTTCGAGGCAATATTATCTACACAGAAGAGGACATACATGAAGAGAAGATGGGAGATATGATACGGTGAAAAGAATTTGACAGAGTACCAAATGACCTAATTCTAAACATGGCCCTGGGAGTATATGAGATTCCTTCAGAACTACTGACAATCTTTGGAGACCCAGCTACAACAAAACTCTTCCACCTTGTGTGCAACATATATGAGACAGGCAAAATACCCTCAGACTTCAAAAAGAACTTAATAATAACTCCAAAGAAAGCAGGTGCTGACAAGCAAGAATATTACCGAACTACAGTTTAATAGGTCATGGTTGCAAAATACTTACATGAACTCTTTACAGAAGAATGGAAAAACTGGTAGTAGCTGATCTCGGGGAAGATCAGTATAGATTCCGGAGGAGTGTAGGAATGCACTAGGTAATACTGATCCTATGACTTACCTTAGAAAATAGGATGTGGAAAGGCAAATCTACGTTTATACAATTTGTAGACTTAGAGAAAGCTTTAGACAATGTTGACTGGAAAACTCTCTTAGAAATTCTGAAGGTAGAAGGAGTAAAATACAGGGAGTGAAACACTGTTTACAACTTGTACACAAACCAGAGGACAAAACCATAAGAGCCGAGGGACATAAAAAGGAAGCACTGGTTGAGACAGAGTGAGATAGGGTTGTAGCCTATTGCTGATGCTATTCAATCTGTACATTGAGCTAGCTGTACAGGAAATAAAAAAAATTGCAGTTCAGTGAGAAGAAATAACAATTTGCCAATGACATTTTAATTCTGTCAGAGACATCAAAGGACTTGGAAGGCAGTTAAACAGAGTAGACAGTGTTACGAAAAGAGGACAGAAGACGAACATCAACAAAAGCAAAACAAAGATAATGGAATGTAGTGAAATTAAATCAGGTGAATTATTTTAGGAAATGAAACACTTAAAACAGTAGATGAGTTTTGTTACTTGAGCAGCAAACTAACTGATGATAGCCAAGGGAGAGAGTATATAAAAAGTAGACTGGCAAAATGGCAATGGCAAGAATAACGTTTCTGAGGAAGAGAAATTTATTGACATGGAATATAGATTTAAGAGTTAGGAAGTCTTTTCTGAAAGTATTCATACAGTGTATAGCCATGTATGGAAGTGAAGCATGGACTATAAACAATTTAGACGCGAAGAGAATAGAAGCTTTTGAAATGTGGTGTTACAGAAGGGTGTTAAAGATTAGATGGGTAGATCACGTACCTAATGAGAAGGCACTGAACAGAACTGGAGAGAAAATATGACACATTCTGTGACATCTAGGGATCGCCAATTTAGTACTGGAGGGTAGTATTGAGGCAAAAAAGGTACAGAGAGATCAAGAAATGGATACAGTATGCTAATTCAGAAGGATATAGGTTGCAGTAGAAAAGGAGAGAAGTAAAAAGACTGGGTGTGATGGTGGAATGAGGGCTGTGTAGTCCTGGAATGGGAACACGGAAGGGGCTGGGTGGGTGAGGACAATGAATAACGAAGGTTGAGGCCTCAACCTCAGCCTATGCCCCTTCACCCTAATTTATAATTTCGTGGTACAGGCAGAGAGTGTATACGGGCAACTCGCAATATCCTGTTGCAGAGCATGCTCTACAACATGAATTTCATGACCTCGGTGACTGTCTCACCACACATGCCATCTGGATTCTCCCCTCAGACATCAGTTTCTCAGAACTGCGCGGGTGGGAACTAACACTACAACATGTTCTTGATTCTCGCTACACACCTGGCCTTAATTCACATTTTCTTCCATCTCAGCATTTCTTAACCATAACTACTCTTTACTTTACTCCATTTTAGTTTTCTACATCCTTCATTGTCTTTCACGTCTATTACTCACCACCTCCCTCTCACCTCTGTTCCGTACATTTCTCTTAGCTTTTCACTCTTATTAACTCATGCATGATGTTTAAGCATTAATCTCTGTCTGCATATTACCCTGTCTTCCCTCTTTAAGAGGGGATGTAATGGATTTTGGTAAAAAAATCTATTTTTCAAAAAATATTATTTTCTTGATCTACACAGTTTCATCTATGTTGTGTGTGAATTTTATCATTATAGCAGCTTTACAAATGCCTTTTAATTGTTAAACTAATTAACTCCACTTTTCCGACATTTGGGAAACTGCTTGCTTCAGTGGAATGTTTGTCAGTGTGACAGCTATTTTCTTTCAATATCTTTGGCTGGCATCTATATCTCTGGCTGAAAACTTTCTTGCATGTGGTTTATTTATGTTTTGACAACACTAACACACATTAGTAGGTGGAAGGTTGAATTCACAAACCTTTACATGGAAGTCAAGATTTTTGCATAATGGGTATTGGAAAAACTGTGTTTAGGAAACAGAGGTTTCATGGAATCGGTTAACCAACAAAAAAGAGGAAGCAGCTCGAATTGAGGAACATAAGCTCTCAGCTTCAGCATTGAAACTTGGGACAAGAGAATTGTACAGTGCGTGAATGATATTGCTTTGGATTCCAATGGATTCAGACTTATTGATTTAGAGCTTCTCTGCCAGGCTATACAGTTTTCATGTTCATATGTTAGCTGTAAAAATATGGAATACATTATTGTTGCTGAAGAAAGAAGAGTGGGAATAGCTTGTGATTTTAAATTAATTTATAATTTGTGTGGCTATGAACTTTCATTTTCCTCCACCAAAAAAACTTACACTGGTACATATGAAAAAAGTTTTAGGTTAGCATATGCTCTGAGATGTCTTGGACAGGGCAGGGAAGGACGTAATTTATTGTGTGGTTTTCTGGACATGCCTCCACCTTGTGCAAGGTTTGAAAAAATAAATAAAGGAAAGTCTGATGCTGTATGTGATACTGCCAAAGTTTCTAGGAAGAAAGTGATGGAGGAACTGGTGGAAATAAACCAAAAAGAAATAGAACCTGGGGCAGATTGGTTGATTGGGGTTTAAGGGACCAAACAGCAAGGTGTCAAAGGTGGTCCATTCGGATGGTTTTACATCTCAGAGGAGTCAAAACGATAAAAGGTAAAGGGCCAAAAAATGTAAAATTGCAATCGTGTTGTCAATGGTGAAAACAAAAGGAGGGAAGACAGTACGTGAGCAACCCTAAGGCTACACTAGAGGCAGGAAATATCCCACCTCTGATGCAGTATAGGCAAGATCACCTGCTATTCAAAAGCATTCAACTGCTGGAATGTAAAAGTGCATATTGTAAAAAAAGACTAACCAAATCTAAAAAGCGATAAAAACAGAGTAAAAGGGAGAAAAAAGAGGATCTTGGCCAGAGAGGGGAGTCTGTAATCTCCAAACACAGCTGACAGTGAGAGACACTGCAACTCTCACCACCCTGTCCACACTCCAGAGGTAGATTGAAACCCTTAGAACTGAAAATAAAAACCACTTTCATGGAGGAAACTGAGAACCTGTTCAACCCTCCAGGAATCATCCACCAATATTAAAGGTAAAGTGAGGGGGAGTCTGTACTTAGTACGCAGAGCCAAAAGAAGGGGGCATTCCACCAAAATGTTGGCTATTGACTGGAAGGCTCCACAACCACAAAGTGGGGGTGGTTCATTACGCAAAAGAAAACCATGCCTCATCCTGGTATGGTTGATGCAGAGACAACACATGGTGGTCGAGTCCTTATGGGAGGGGCGGAAGGAAGAACGCCACGGGACAGGTATCACCTTAATCGCACAAAGTTTATTAGACAGCGTGGTAGCCTCCCTAGAGTTGGCCCATGATTGTGCAAAGTGGCATTTCATATGAAGCCATAAATCCACTGCAGGAGGGGTTACAGAGAAAGGGGGATAACTGCTCCCCCAGCCAAACGATCAGAAAGCTTATTATCTGGGGTACCCACATGGCCAGAGACCCAAAGGAGGTCAACGGAACAAGCAGCATGATGAAGATCAGCAAGATCGTCATGGATGGCCAAGACCAAGAAATGGTAAGAAGAACCAGTCAGTAGTCTGAAGGGCACTCATTGAGTCCATACATAACAAAACACAGTTGAGTTGGGACCATTTAATAAAGGTGAGGGCCTGGGAAACTGGCACAGTAAACACCCCACATGCAGTTGGCAGGAGATGATTTTCTATGCCAACAGAGGACGTGAAGGCATATCCCACATGATCAGCAGATTTAGAGACATCAGCATAAAAAACAACAGAATCTCGAAACTCCCATAAAATTTGGCAGAAAAAACAACGGAACACCATCAGGGGAACGGAATCTTTCGGATCTCTGCTGAGATCCATCCAAATCCGGGGCTGAGGAACTAACTGGGGAGGGGGGGGGGGGGGGGGGGGGGGTGGTTTGGGGGTGAACATGGGATACAGGACAAAGAAGAAAGCTGAATGAAGATTATGGTGAAGAGACGCAAGATGGAGCCCAACCGTTAAACTTGCCCGAGGGTGGGAATCAGGTGGGCGACGTCTTTGGTCTGGGAACAGGATAGAATAGGAAGGATGAGTGGGAGAGGAACACACAGTGATTGCATAAGAAACCAGAAGGTGGGAACGCCGAACAGAAAGGGGGTGGGGGGGTGGGGGGGGGGGGATCTCAGCTTCAACCAGGAGACTATCAATAGGGCTAGTAGGGTAGGCACCGGTGGCCAAATGGATACCACGATGGTGGACCGGATTAAGGGGGTGCAGGGTGGAAGGAGCAGCCAAACCATAAACTTGACAACCATAGTCCAAGCGAGACAACACTAAAGCCTGATAAAGGCAGAGAGGAGTGGTACAATCCACACCCCCAAAGGTGTGGGCAAGGAAGCGAAGGACATCAAGTTTACGGAAACATCCTGTCTTCAGAAGTCTGATATGAGGCAGCCAAGTGAGCTTGGTTTCGAAAAGAAGACCCAGGAAACGAAACTGTGGGACCACAGGTAATCACTGTGCATCGAGGTAGAGCTCCGGATTGGGGTGGACCGTAGTACGGGGACAGAAGTGGATCACCCAGAATTTTAAAGGAGAGAATTGAAACCCATATGAGAGGCTCCACGCAGAGGCACGCCATATAGCACGCTGGAGCTGCCACTCTGCAGAGGCCATCGATGAGGAAATAACCCAAATGCAGAAACCACATACATAAAGAGCAGGGGTGACCAAAGGACCAACAGAGGCCACAAGTCCGTCTATAGCAATGAAGAAAAGAAGTACATTCAATACAGAACTCTGGGGTATGCCATTCTCCTGGGTCCATGGAGAACTAAAAACAGGACCAACCTGAACCCTGAACAACTGATGGAATAGGAACTGGCAGATAAAAATAGGGAGTGGGCCCCGAAGACCTCACTCATGAAGTGTAAGTAAGATACGATGGAGCCAAGGTATATCATAGGCCTTGCGAAGGTTGAAAAATACTGCAACCAAATGACGGTGCTGGGAAAAGCCTACCGAACTGCAGATTCCAATCAAAGTAAATGATCAATCAGAGACCGTCCCTCTCAGAAGCCATACTGGTAAGGGGACAACAGATCTAAATATTTGAGGACCCAACTGAGCTGACAGGCTACTACCCGCTCAAGTAACCTGCAAACAACGTTTGTCAGACTAATTGGCCAATAGCTTTCGACAAACAGGGGCTTCTTACCAGGCTTAAGAATGGGAACCACGATGCTATCCCTCCACTGAGAAGGGAAGTCACCCTGGAGCCAAATATTGATAAGCACCCAGAGAAGATTTCAAACTTCCTGGCAGATTAAAACTGTATGCCCGACCGAGACTCGAACTCGGGACCTTTGCCTTTCGCGGGCCAGTGCTCTACCATCTGAGCTACCGAAGCACGACTCACACCCGGTACTCACAGCTTTACTTCTGCCAGTATCTCGTCTCCTACCTTCCAAACTTTACAGAAGCTCTCCTGCAAGGAGAGTCCCGCAGGGGGCTGACCCGATTGCGACAGAAAGTGCGGAAACCACAGAGGGTCAGTGAGTGATCATCAGTAAAATGAGATTCCTGTAGAACCACAAAAGCTGCAGAGTAAAACGAAATAAGGGATTTCAACTCCGGAAGGTGATGGTAATAGCCATTACAGTTCCATTGGATAACCACAGAAAGATGATTCAAATGGGGGACTGTGGTTCTTGTGGTCGTCGTGTGTCACCAGACCTTTGGCCTGGAAGGTCCAGGAATGGGGGGTCCTGAGAGGGGCACCCTTGATCAGCAGACGCCAAAGAAGTGGGACACTTCTCCAGCTGGGGAGGGGGAGTGGCACCCGGAGGGGATGGTGTGGGAACCACAGGGGAGGGGGGAGGAGAGAGGTTCAAGACTGGGGTGAGGAAAGGGGAGAAAGGGGTGAACATGTAGCTAAAGCATAGCTAGACGTCATTGACACAAGATGAAGACATGCATACTTCTTTCGAGCCTCTGTGTAGGTTAGACGAACAAGGAATTTATACTCCTGTAGCTTCATTTCCTTCTTATAAGCTGGGCAATCCGGTAAACGTGTAGAATGTTTGCCATGACAATTAACACACACAGGAGGGGTAACACAGGAATTCCTCTCATGGAATGGACGTCCACAGTCACCACAGAGAGGGGTCTACGAACAGCGGGAAGACATGCATCTAAAACGCAAGCACTTAAAACATCTCATACGTGGTGGGATGTACAACTTCACATTACATCGATAAACCATAATCTTGACCTTCTCAGAGAGGGTATCCCCTTCAAAGGCCACGATAAAGGTACCAGTATCAATGCGACTGTCCTTCGGGCCCTTCTGAACACGCCGAACAAAGTGAACACCCCGTCATCCTACACTGTCCCTAAAATCCTCATCAGTCTGAAGGATGAGGTCCCTGTGAAAAATTACACCTTGAACCATATTCAAAGACTGGTGGGGAGTAATGGACACAGGAACTGAGCCAAGATAGTCACAGGCATGAAGGGTGGCAGACTGGGCAGCTGAAGCAGTTTGGATCAACATCGAACCTGACCACAGCTAGCTCAGAGTGTCCACTTCGCCAAACTTGCCTTCAACATGTTCCACAAAAAATAAAAGTCCTGGTGCAAACCAAATAGCGGGGGAAAGGTTTCGCCCCTAGCTGATGAGCCTGATCCTGCCCTCAGGGGGTAGCCACAGAAGGGAAGGCCGAAGGGGCAGAAGAAGCAGCACTAAAAGAATCATTTCCATTCAAAGAGACAGCCATAGAACGGCCACAGTTCTGGACCTGTATGTGTTTCATTTGCATAGTGTCCGCCTGATACCACCCACTCCGATCAGGGGCTCTCCCCACGGGCGCCACCCAACCACAGCAAGGGCCGTCTGGTACGGCAGCCATTGCCGGGAGTTCCAATGCTCCAGGATGACAAGCAACCACTCCTAGGCTTACATGAGGAGGTGACAGCTCAGGTATTAGAAATGTGATCCCTGTGTTTTTAAGGGGCTTTACCAAAAGGGTACATAGCGACCCCACCACAAGGGGGTGGCTACCGTGCTGGCTATGTACCCTAGCATCAGACAACGACGTGAAGGAAAAGATGGAAGGAACTAGGAGGGCACACGCCAGAGACACTAGGTAAGGTGCTCTTCCCCAAATGGCTCACACTATGGAACAGACATTTAGTAATGAAGGTCAAACCCCAGAAGGGGACCAGAGAATGCCATCCATATAACACAACAACATTCCTAATGCCATTTCCATTTCCAAAAGCAGTCTTGGTAAGCCTCTTGATGGATCACACAAATTTTCTTTTATCTTGCCTATCACCAGAAATCTTTTGTTCTTTCAAGGGAGTTTCCGGGTATAGAAATAAAAAAAAAAAAGTCTGCAGGGACCAAGTCTGGAGAGTGTGGAGGATGAGGCAGCACAGTGATTTCATTTTTTTTGCAATAGTCACACACAAACAGGGACGAATGTGTGGGTGCAATATTGTGAGGCATCGCAACACATCCCGATAGTACCATCAATTAACAGTTTGTCCCTGTGGCAAAAATTCCTAATGAACTAATCCTTCGAGGTCAAAGAAAACTGTCAGCACGGCTTTGACATTTGACCTGACCTGATGAGCTTTTTTTGATCTTGGAGAACAGTCCTTGAACCATTGGGAAGACTGAACCCCATCAGCATCAGCATCATAACTGCAGACCGACGTCTCATCACCAGTTACGATCATCTTAAGGAACATCTTGTTCTCATTTGCGCGATCCAACAGCTCTTCACAGATTGGGAGGTGGAAGTCGTTTTGGTCTTGATGCATTAGCCATGCAACGAACTTGGTGGCAACACGATGCATTCCAAGATCTTGTGTCAGGACTTCATGACACGATCCAACTGACATGTTACATTCTTCTCTAGCTCTGCCATCTCAAAATTCGCAAACTGTGTGACACAACATTCTACTCAGTACAGCAGGAAACAATAACTAACAGACAAATAACAATAAAACTTCCGGCAGTTATGCATTAAACACAGGTGTGTGCAGGGCTGCTAACTGTATTTTGCTCCAACACACCACTGGCACAAAATTAGAAATGTTTCGGAAGTTTTTGAGCCGACCTTGTATGCAGAATATGTTACATATATTCATATTCAGGGTCAACTGCCAGCCCCTGCACCCATCACCAAACCCCTGCAGATCAGTTTGCATTTTGCTGCTACTTTCGTACAGACAACCCACCACAGTCATTTGGCACTGTTACTTTCTTACTGGAAACCACTTCGTCAGCAAACAGCCTTTTCGAGCTACTGATGTTATCCACTACATAATTTAAATACACATTGTACACAACAATGATCCTAGCCAGCTCCATCTGCCACAGGAATATGAGTTCTGTGGAAAAGTGTTATGAGTAGGATTGGCATAGGGATGAACTGGGATGTTGTCCAGGTGGATAGGCAACAGAAAAACACTCTAGAAGGGGTAGAAAGGATCTTGAGTTGGATGTCTCTCATTTCAGTGCTGGATGAGAGATAAACAAAATCTTGGCAAAGAATATGGTTCAGTTGTTACAGTTCCAGGACATACTGGGTGGCAAGGTGGTGCTTCGTTGTAGCTGATTCTTGGGGGTGGTGGGAGGATTCAGGGTGTGTGAGGATATAGCATGGGAAATTTGTTTGTGGACTAGTTTTTGGAGGTGTTGCCTGTCTGTGAAGGCCATCTGCAGGCCTTCAGTGCACTGGGAAAGGTGCTATGGTGTATGGGAGAGTTTTTTTGTGTGTAAGGGATGGCAGCTGTCAAAATGCAGGTAGTGTTCATGGGTATGATCTGGGCAAAGGTGTGGATGGAGCCATGAGAAGTTGAGGTCAACATCCAGGAAGGTGGTGTGTTGAAAGAAGAGAGGACCATATGAAGGAGATGGAAGAGAAGGTGTTTAGATTCTGAAAGGAAGTGGATGGATCTCTTGGCCCTAAGTGGATATCACAAAGATATCATTAATTAACCTGAACCAGACAAGGCATTGTGAACTTTTCTGAGAGGCTAGAAAAGTTTCCACAAGAGGGCCCATAAAACAAGTTGGCATAGGAGGGTGACATGCGGGTGCCCACAACTGTGGCAAGATTTGTTTGTACACCTTCCCTTCAAAGAAAAAGTGAACACATTTGGCAAGGTATATAGGGAATGAAGTGGTGGGCTTGGAGCCTGAAGGATATTGGGAGAGGTAGTATTCGATAGCAGCAAGTCCATGGGCATGAATGATGTTGGTGTAAAGGGAGGTGGCATCAACAGTGATGAGTAGGCAAATAGGGAATCAGCAGGAGATAAAGAGGGCAGGGAATGGTGGAAACGGGGAAGGAGGTTGTTTGTATCTTTGACACAAGAGACTAGGTTTTGGGCAACTGGTTGGAGGTGTTGGTCAACAAGAGCAGAAATTCTTTCAGTAGTAACACAACAGCCAGCTACAACGGTACATCCAGGATTATTGGGTTTGTGAATATTGAGGAGCATGTAGAAAGAAGTTGGGCACACCCACGTCAGGAGTGTTGGATTTGTGTATTTTGGGAAACATGTAGAAGGTGTATACACCCACATGCTCCCCAAAATCTACAAACCCAACAACCCCGGATGCCCCATTTACGCTGGCTATAGTGCTCCCCCCGAAAGAATTTCTGCTCTTGTTGCTCAACACCACAAAGCAATTGCAAGAAACCTAGCCTCACACATCAAAGATCCTAACCAATTCCTTCACTGTCTTTCCATCAACCCCATTCCTTTAGCTCCTGGACCCCTACTCATCACTGCTGATACCACCTTAGGGAATAAATAGTTTTGATGAGTGGAAGTGAAATCTCATATTAATTTTGAATATAAATGAACAAGCTTTCTTTGTAGGATGATATGCATTCTTGTTATCCAGAATAATCATTCAGAATAGAAAGTTTTAATTATTATGTAAGATGATTTATTGGGGGACAAGTCCTGTTTCATGTATTTTATTATGTGCATGAGGTATTCCATCTGGTCTCTGTGCTGTTCAAGAGAGTTGAAGATGTACTTGGAGTCTTGACAGGCAAAGAAGTCAAGGGCAGCAAAGAATCTTCTGCAGCAACCACACTGTCAAGGAATACCAAAGACGAGAAGTTTATACATGTATGCATTGAAAAAGTGCTTGTCTTTTTTACCCATAAGGTCTCCTGTAACAAGATACTTATCATCATCTAATATATAAACTTCAAATGTAAATGAACCCTTGCAATGCACATGGCCATGCCACTATCAAACACTATCTCTCCTAACATGCTTCAGACTCTACACCCACCACCTCATTACTTGTACAACTTACCAACTGCCTACATCTACATCTATACTCTGCCAAACACCATGAAGCGCATGGCAGAAAATGCATCTCATTATACCAGTTATTAGGGTTTCATCCCATTCCATTCACCACATATGGAACACGGGAAAAATGATTGTTTGAATGTCTCTGTGTGTGCAGTAATTACTCTAATCTTATCCTCACAATCTCTATGTGAGTAATACATAGGGGTTGTGAGCAATAGATAGGGAGTTGTAGTACATTCCTAAACTTATCATTTAAAGCCAATTCTTGAAACTTTGTTAACAAACTTTCTAAGGATAGTTTACTTCTATTTCCAGGAGTCTTCCAGGTCAGTTCCTTCATTATCGCTGTGAAAACTCTCCCACGGATCAAACAAACATTCAACCATTCGTGCCACCCCTCTCTGTATATGTTCAATATCCCCTGTTAGTCCTATGTGGTACAGGTCCCACACACTTGAGCAATATTCTACAACCAATTGCATGAGTGATTTGTAAGCAATCTCCTTTGTAAACTGATTGCACTTTGCAGCATTCTACCAATAATCCTAAGTCTACCACCTGATTTACCCACAACTGGGCCTATGTGATCATTCCATTTCATATCCCTACCAAGTGTTCCACCCAGGTATTTGTATGAGTTGGGCAATTCCAACTGTGACTCATTGATATTATAGTCATAGGATACTACTTTTTTTTCATTGTGTGAAGTGCACAATTTTACATTTCTGAATATTTAAAGAGAGTTGTCAGTCTCCGCACCACTTTGAAATCTTATCAAGATTTGTTTAAATATTTATGCAGCTTCTATCATATTCATTACACATAACTGTGCAATCTGCAAAAAGACTGATGTTACTATTAATATTGTCAGCCAGCTCATTAACATACAACATGAACAGCAAAGGTCCCAACATACTTCCCTGGTGCACTCCTGACGTTACTTCCACGTCTGATGATGACTCTCCATCCAACATAACTTGCTGCATCCCAACTAAAAAGTCCTCAGTCCTGTCACAAATTTCACTTTATACCCCATATGATCATTCTTTTGACAATAAGCTTAGATATGGTACTGAGCCAAATGTTTTTCAGAAATCAAGAAATACTGCATCTACCTGCTTGCCTTGATCCAAAGCTTTCAGTATGTCAAGTGAGAAAAGTGTGAGTTGAGTTTTACATGATCGATGTTTTCAGAATCCATACTGGTTGGCACTGAGCAGGTCATTCTGTTCAAGATATCTCGTTAGGTTTGAGCTCAGAATATGTTATAAGAATCTACAATAAATCGATGTCAAGGATATTGGATGGTAGTTTTGTGAATCACCTTTACTACAATTCTTGTAGGCAGGTGTAACCAGTTGTTTTTTCCAACAATCGGGCACATTTTTTGTTTATACTTACAAGAAAGGCTAACTCAGGTGCAAATTCAGTACACAATCTGACACGGATTCCATTGGGCCTGGAGGTTTGTTAAAAAGGCTAACTCAGCTGCAAATTCAGTACACAATCTGACAGGGATTCTATTGGGCCTGGAGGTTTGTTTAATTTTAACAATTTGAGCTGTTTCTCAAAACCACTGACACTAATACCTATTTCATTCATCCTCTCAGTGGTATGAGGATTAAATTAGGAAGTCTCCTGCATTCTGCTTTGTAAAGGTGCATTTGAAAACAAAGTTAAGCATTTCAGCTTTTTCTTTGCTACCCTCAGTTTCAGTTCCCAGCTCATTTGCTAGGGACTGCACATTAACTTCGGTGCCACTAATAGCCTTTACGTACAATCATCTCCTGTTTATCTGACTTTCAACTGGCCTTTATTAATCTCCATAATGATCTCACAGTGGCTAAATGATCCTGTGATGAAAAGCATCACTCTTCTTTGGATCTGATGTAACTCTTTTATCAGTTCAACCCTGTAAGGTTCCCAGACTGACAACGAATAGACCTACTCATGAAAGTCACACAGTGGGTAATTTATTCACCTATTTATGCAGGATATGTTTCATATATTTATGTTCAGGGTCAACTGCCAATCCTGCACCAATCATCAATCAGCTGCAGGTCTGTATTTTGCTACAGTGTTCTGGCATTGCTACTTTCTTCTAGACAACCCGCTACAGTCATTTCACATTGTTACTTTCTTACAGACAACTGCTTCATCAGCGAACAGCCTTATCAAATTTCTGATGTTATCCACTACATCATTTAAATATACATTGTAAACAACAATGGGCCATTGTTGTTTCCAATGTATATTTAAATGATGTTCCTCAGAAGTACTCCTGAAATTATCTTTGCAATTGTTAATTTTGTGCTGATTTGTTGACTTCTATCTGCAAGAAAGCCCTAAATCTAATAACAAATCTGGTCCAGTAGTCAGTAACCTCGTATTTTCTTCATTAAATGACAGTGTAGAACTGCATTAAATTCCTCCCTGAAGTCAAGAAACGTGGTGTTTCACTGGGTGCCAATGTCTACAGCACTCTGTGTCTCACAAAGAACAAATCAAACTAAGTTTTGCAAGATCTCTGTTTGCAGAAGCCAGTTTGTTTTTGTAAAGGTGATTTTCAAACTGTAAATAGGTCATAAGACATGAGCATAACATAAGTTCCATAAGGTTCTTTCATTTAAAATCACACAAAACAAAGAAACTTTGTTGCCCTCATGTCACATCAGTTAGTGAAGCATTGGTGTAAGAAAGTACAAAATGAAAGAGGGTTACAATATTTTTTTCACAAATTTTTGGATCGAAACCATGGTTACAGTATAATTTTGTAAAGTGGTGTTAGTAGGAGTGATGGGTTAAACATTTGTTACCGCTATAAGTTTCTTATTTATGAATCAGTTTCATTCCAACTTCATATTATTAGAAAAATAAAGGTGCCAAGTATGATACAAAATTATTAACATGCTGGAATTAGCCATAAAATATTTACAAATCTAAATAATGGTATTTCTCAGATTTTTGTTTCAATTCAATTCAATTTATCATCATCCATTTTATCATATACATGATATAGGAACTGTCATGTAGAAAGAGAGAAAGAACATGATTTATATTTTTAATAATTAAGGGAAATAACATTTTCTTAATTACACTTTACATATTTTTTTCTTCTTTTTACATGCAAGATGAAAGAAATTTACAGGGTTTATACAAAAAAAATATATTAAGGGAAATAACATTTTCTTAATCCCACTTTACTTACACTCCTGGAAATGGAAAAAAGAACACATTGACACCGATGTGTCAGACCCACCATACTTGCTCCGGACACTGCGAGAGGGCTGTACAAGCAATGATCACACGCACGGCACAGCGGATACACCAGGAACCGCGGTGTTGGCCGTCGAATGGCGCTAGCTGCGCGGCATTTGTGCACCGCCGCCGTCAGTGTCAGCCAGTTTGCCGTGGCATACGGAGCTCCATCGCAGTCTTTAACACTGGTAGCATGCCGCGACAGCGTGGACGTGAACCGTATGTGCAGTTGACGGACTTTGAGCGAGGGCGTATAGTGGGCATGCGGGAGGCCGGGTGGATGTACCGCCGAATTGCTCAACACGTGGGGCGTGAGGTCTCCACAGTACATCGATGTTGTCGCCAGTGGTCGGCGGAAGGTGCACGTGCCCGTCGACCTGGGACCGGAACGCAGCGACGCACGGATGCACGCCAAGACCGTAGGATCCTACGCAGTGCCGTAGGGGACCGCACCGCCACTTCCCAGCAAATTAGGGACACTGTTGCTCCTGCGAGGACCATTCGCAACCGTCTCCATGAAGCTGGGCTACGGTCCCGCACACCGTTAGGCCGTCTTCCGCTCACACCCCAACATCGTGCAGCCCGCCTCCAGAGGTGTCGCGACAGGCGTGAATGGAGGGACGAATGGAGACGTGTCGTCTTCAGCGATGAGAGTCGCTTCTGCCTTGGTGCCAATGATGGTCGTATGCGTGTTTGGCGCCGTGCAGGTGAGCGCCACAATCAGGACTGCATACGACCGAGGCACACAGGGCCAACACCCGGCATCATGGTGTGGGGAGCGATCTCCTACACTGGCCGTACACCACTGGTGATCGTCGAGGGGACACTGAATAGTGCATGGTACATCCAAACCGTCATCGAACCCATCGTTCTACCATTCCTAGACCGGCAAGGGAACTTGCTGTTCCAACAGGACAATGCACGTCCGCATGTATCCCGTGCCACCCAACGTGCTCTAGAAGGTGTAAGTCAACTACCCTGGCCAGCAAGATCTCCGGATCTGTCCCCCATTGAGCATGTTTGGGACTGGATGAAGCGTCGTCTCACGCGGTCTGCACGTCCAGCACGAACGCTGGTCCAACTGAGGCGCCAGGTGGAAATGGCATGGCAAGCCGTTCCACAGGACTACATCCAGCATCTCTACGATCGTCTCCATGGGAGAATAGCAGCCTGCATTGCTGCGAAAGGTGGATATACACTGTACTAGTGCCGACATTGTGCATGCTCTGTTGCCTGTGTCTATGTGCCTGTGGTTCTGTCAGTGTGATCATGTGATGTATCTGACCCCAGGAATGTGTCAGTAAAGTTTCCCCTTCCTGGGACAATGAATTCACGGTGTTCTTATTTCAATGTCCAGGAGTGTATTTTGTCTTCTTTTAATATGCAAGTTGGAAAAACGAAGTTTATGCAGAAAAATCAAAAGATGAGCACTAACTGTTTAGATAGCAAAGAAATTCATCGACATTGTAGAAACTCTGACCTAATAGTAGCCTCTTTAATTCTTTTTTAAATATATGTAAGTTTTGTATGGATATAATAGAGGGAAACATTCCACGTGTGAAAAATATATTTAAAAACAAAGATGATGTGACTTACCCAACAAAAGCGCTGGCAGGTCTATAGACACACAAACAAACACAAACATACACACTAAATTCAAGCTTTTGCAACCAATGGTTGCTTCATCAGGAAAGAGGGAAGGAGAGGGAAAGACGAAAGGACATGGGTTTTAAGGGAGAGGGTAAGGAGTCATTCCAATACTGGGAGCGGAAAGACTTACCTTAGGGGGAAAAAAGGACAGGTATACACTTGCACACATACCCATATCCATCCGCAATGTCATTGAAATATTTTCATAATTTATCCAGCAAACATCAGCATGCAGTGGCCACAAATAAACTGAAGAGAGTCCACTTGGTCTCGTGAATATGACCTTTTCATTTCTATGTTCTACACTGGTCTCCATAATTTTTCAAAACCATCACTGGTTATCATAGGTAGCTGAGATGAACTTTTTTTTTCTTTAATAGGAAAAGAGGCCTTGTTTTGAAGCCAAAGGTGAACTTGTATGAATTTAGTATATGATGAAACATGCTTTATCAGTAACCTGCCATTCAGTGAATTGAAAAAAAGATGAACCCCTGTCCCAGTTTCACACTATTTTTGCAACATATTTTTGAATTTTGTTACTCCTGGAAAATCAGTTTTGACAAATGTAAACAGATCTTTTGGACTTCAATTGTGATTGTCAAAAGGACACTGTATATTAGCTCTTGTGACTACATGTGAAAAATAGTTCACCAACTTACCACATGCATTTTTGCCGCAACCAGTAGCAAAAAAAGTCCATTCTGCAGTTACACCATAACCTTGTTTGTGATGGCACAAATTTACAAAGTTCTATCAGTGAAGTAAATTGTATGTTGGGTGTGATGTATTTGCTTCAGTACATAAGTGAGAACTGTTTTCTGAAAAAACACAGTGTGTGTGTGTGTGTGTGTGTGTGTGTGTGTGTGTGTGTAACATGCTGCAAACAATCACGTACACAATGTAATGACATTATTCAATGCAGACCTCTGTATTATAGTACATGACAAAAGGATGAACGGCACCTGGGTCAGCCCCCCTAGCACAATCTGGCGAACTGCCAAAGAAATAGCATTATTTAAGTGACTGCAAATGAGTGCTCAGCGTAGCAAATGAGTGCTCAGCGTATTCCTCATTACCATTGTTTAGTCAGTGTGTTCAGTGCTACACGCAACTTGCATCTTACGTGTTGCTCTATAAAGTACTATGTTTCATAAATTGTGTTTGTTCTTTCTATAACAAACTTGCTTAAATAATGCTACTTCTTTGGCAGCTCTCCAGAACACGTCAGGGGGAGCCAACCCATGTGGCCTCTATAAGTGGGTCTGTGAACTATATGAACATATGCTCTCTGAAATTGGGCGCATCACGAGTAAAGGTATGTCGGTTTCCATGCTTGATTTTAATCAGGGATTCTTAGATTTTGATCTTTGGCAAGTGTTGCAGTTTCTGAATGAGATACCCAACAAATGCACTGACTGTATTCATCACTGTGTCCAATGCAGTTCATTTGCTTCAGCACTCAGTACAGTGTTGCAGCATTCACTTCTCATTTTCCAGATTGCAAACAAGTTTTTATAACTATACAGTGTGGGTTTCTTTCAAATGAACAATGTTCATTAATAGTTTTACATTTTGGTAATAAATGCAAACACATATGTTATGCATTCTGCAAGTGCACATTCTATTGTGTGAACTTCACAGACTTTGTAAAACAAATAGGATATTTTTTGTTTGAAGGATAAGAAAATATCCTTCTGATACAAATGGGTCTTTTTGTCTTGTACTCTTTTGACATTTTCTGAAAGGACAGACAGGTAGTCTCTCTTATTAGCAGATGACTTACATCACCATCACAGGAAAAAATCCGGATATGTGTTCCTGCAACCTTAACTATTCTATTTCGCACTTTATAGCTGTCTTTCTACAAAATGCCGTTTTCTTTTAGCAGTACCCTTGATTTCTTTACAGTGTATTCAGTAGTGCTACAAATGTGTAGCTTTTTCTCTTTTTTCTTTTTTTGCATTAAATTACACAGTCTGTGCGTTCAGAACTACCAAGTTCTTCAGGCACATTTTCTATTGGAACATGTGGCACTTGATGCTGTATGCTGGAATTTTACTGCTAAGCAACAAGACTTGGATCACATGTATATTCTCGACACCTGTTTTTTGTTCTTTTGGTAATTTTAAATGATGAAAATTTAAGTGATTCAAAACTTTCATTTTTTCAATGGCTGAAGAAGGATCTGGTGTTTATTCAGGGTCTTCAACCTCACATACATCTGTCCTTGGTAAGCTATGAAATGTAGGAGATAAAACTGCCTTACAACAGCACATTATACAAACTTTAGTAGCCTACCTGGGATATATCCAATATTTTTATACTTCCTTCCCATGGTTAAAGAAACAACTTTCAAATAATTCTTAATACTTCTAAAGGGTCACAGGAAATTCTTTGTATGCCTTCAACTGATCACAAATGGAGCCTTTGGTGAGAAAAACTAACACCATAAATATTTTCACAGATTCAGTAATCCAGTGTCAGCTTTATTCAGAGTTATCATTTCTGTTATATCAATCTCTTTGCTACTATCAGTTTCCTTCTGACACAACACTGCTGACACAAACCCAATAAAACACTTGATTTCTATGATGATTTCTAAATTGAGTGTGTATTGTGAAAAAACGACTGGATGATTTAAATTTTTACTGACAGACTAACTGGTCAAAGATTTCGGTATTCATGCGATAATTGAAAGGAAGATTCATATTACAATCTTTCGCAGAGAAACAGTTTTAGGAGACCGAATTCAGTATTTTGGCCTTCTATTTGTCACCTTCAATATTGTTGTCAGTGTGGTCACTGAGCAATTGAACAGATGATTTCAAGGTACTTACTGGCCTTACATAAGACCAAAACTTCTTACGGTTTTTAATCAAAACAGTTGGCAAAACTTTACTTTCAAATTCATTTAATACTTCTATCACTGCTCTCCTTACACTCTTTTTCACTTCATTAAACTTCTGTGTGTCAGCTGTGATCTGACTTGGCTTAAATCTGTGATGAAGCTTTTTTTGTTTTTGTAGCAACTGTCTAACATCGCTAATCAACTATGGCTACTCAGCACATATGGTTAATGCAAGGTTCATTCCTTCAAAAAGGACACAATCAACTCCCTCCCTACCTTGGTTCAATCTGAGCTTAGTCTCTAATGACCTTTATATCAATGAGAATGTTAAAATATAATTATTCCCACAATCCCCCCCCCCCCCTTTTTGATTTCATGTCTTCCAAAAGGCATAATTTTAGAACTTTACAAAATTGCACTACGACAAGAACTGAAAAGATATTTACTGCACTCATCACAAGGATGAGAAGTAAAACAAATTTATTAAGCTATCACCTTGTTTGAAAACTGTTTTCCTTTCAAGTAAGGCTGGCGAGAGAGACAGACAGAGACAGAGAATACCTCTCATTCATTCATCTACAAATATTCTATTCCGCTGCAGAACAAGAACAAAACTTTAATGCATCAGTCACTAACAACTTTGAAGTTGATTTATAATATTAGAAGCCAAGATCACTTGATGTGAAATAGTTTAATTGATGACCAGTTTCGACAGTAACCAGCTATTATCCTCAGATCTCTCAGAAATATAGTCTCGTAGACTTACTGAGAACACGGACCATTATAATACAGCTCCACAATGTATTCTCAAATATGCAGAACTTATAAAACAAAATATTCATAGCAACAATAAGTAGTACAGGAGCAAAAACAGGTACATTAGTAAAAATGATGCGCCAACAACAACTCAGGTAGACTCTCAACTGTTATATATTCACAAACCAGTGTGGAGCTGTATTATAACTGGAGCACATTGTCAAGATATCAATAAGTCTGATGAGTAATTATATCTCTTGGAGATCAGAGCATCTAATAATGAGAGCTAGTTACTGTCAAAACTGGTCATGAAATAAACTATTTCACATCAAGTGATCTTGGCTGCTAATGCTACAAATTGCAACATTAGATCGTCTCAATAACATGTGTAAATCACATTAAAAGTGATAACCCATCTAAGAAAATCAATTGTGAGAAGATGCTCATCAAAGGCATCAAATGAAAACCGTAAAGAGTACAGGAGACTGCCAGAACTGGGAAGCACGTTGCACACATAATTTAAAAAAAATACATACTACATTGGCAACAGACATGAGTGTTATAGCATATCACACTTACTGTACTTTATATTTGTTACTAGTAGCTGAACTACCTGAGACAACGTATTATAAATAATGTCACCATTTTTAAAATAAAAACACTTTACAGTAATGGAAGTTAACCTGGTCCCTACCGTCCACTACTGGGCATTCTAGCTATCACAGTGAATAGTATGCAGCAGATATTTTAAAATTTCATTATCTTTCCATAAAATTCTGAGATAGGCTATTAGGTATATAATTGTTATTATATGCTTTAACTTGCTGTAACATTCTTTTGTAAATGTTATGAAGTTACTTTCCTACATTCTATATACCATTCCTGTTAACTGGTGGGTGATTACAAAATTTTACTACTAACAGAGGTACAAAAGTGGGTGGTAGGTAAAAAAAAAAAAAGGATGACTATCTCTCCTTTAAAGGTTACCATCAACTGTTGATTCAGTCTTTACTACAAGAAAAAAGTTGGTAACCAATCATTTATCAACAGAACACAGAACTTTCACATTTATAAATGTTACTGTTGTTTGCGAAATTAGATGCCCAACTATACATTTGTTGATTACGTTGCAGCCAAATTAACGCACTTGTTTCCTTAGTGGCTGATGGAATCTTTGGTTCAAATATAAGGTGACAACAACATTAATAACTGTAAGGAAAAGGTTGCAGTAGGCAATGTGCACTTTCGTCATTTGTTAACGATATTAGCATAGCATGATTGGGCAAATAGTGTAGCATGGATACATCAACAAATGTCAATGAAAATATAGCAACATGAACGTCTAGCTGTTACGAGAAATTTGGGCAACATTTCTAACATGCGACTGATAATTCAATTTCACCACAATGTTTCGGGCAATGTCAGTACCAATATTTCTCTCATGAAATACATAAAATTGTGAATAACGAAACGATGCGTTTGTTTTTTACTTCAAACAGTATGCGTATTAGCTCTGCATTTTACTGTCAACCAAGAGACTCTGAAATTGTGTGCACTTTTTTGATTAAAATATGACAGACATATTTTTTAAATTCTTGAAAGTACATATAAAGTAGAGAATACGTTAGACTAACCGTCGACATTCTAAATTATTTAATCTTCCTCCAATCCACCTCCTTTCTTCTTCCAACCGTTTTAAAACGAACGCGGCAGACACTGCAGCACACTACGTTAATGCGCACAACAATGTCGCATTCAAACGTTGCTCATCACAGCCTATTGTTGCGTTACCTATTGTTTTCTCTACGATGTGAGACAACTTGCGACTATTTCCTTTGAGAAAAAATACTCATAAATGTTCAGCGCACAGCTGTATTTACAAATAATTTGCGATAAAATAATTTGTCGTGCAAAATGTTGCATATAAAACACGAAACAAACAACTACAGTAATTTCTCAATGGTGCAGAAATGTTCTGCACGAAAATTCACCACGTCGGTTTTTGTAGTAATGACAGAAAACTAACTTATCAAGGAAAGGACAAACTACATCTATACCTATACTCTGCGAACCACTATGAAGTGGGATACTCATCATACATGTATCTCTTGCTAAAGAATGCGAAAGGTTGCTTCAAATAAATATTTATTTCTACCTCGCAAAAACACACACTACGAACAACAAATATATGAGATTCAGCATCAGTTACTACACCGACAGCGGCATAGACAATATTTTTAAACTTCACAGAGAACACTATTCACTTTCTGTGGTACATCGTTTGTCAGACGTCGCAATATCCCGTCGCCGCCCCCCCCCCCCCCCCCCCCCCGGCGACCGTCTTTTTTTTTTTTTTTTTTTTTTTTTTTTTTTTTAAAAAAAGTCAGTGTCTACCAATATGTGAGAGAGCATACAGTTCACTTGCCGACCGGTCCTCGTGTAAACAGTGATTGCAAGCGTAGTTGGTAGTTGGGCGCGGTCTGATGATTGAAGGGTGTGTTCGAGGTCTGCTGTAACCTCTGCCATGAAACTGTCCGTTGGTTTGTCAGTTATTCCTGTGAAAGCGATGTCGCAGGCTGGGTAAGAAGGGTATCTTCTTCCGTATATGTTATTTTGAATCTCTCGATGGAACCCGTTGCTTGTTTTCTGTCTTTGGCGATTTTGAAGGTGCGAGCTTCCCCTTTCTGTTACTTTGTAACGATCCGATAGTGCAGTCATGTACGCAAATGACACTTCATTTGTTATTACCAGTTCTACAACAGATGACCTGAACGAAAAGACTTCGCAAAATACAAAAAGCGGGAACAATTATTTCAGGGAAAACAATCTCTTTATAAACGGGAACAAAACAACATATATGCAGTTACGTGGAAACAAAAAACACACTTGGGATAACATTATTGTCGAGTGTGGAGACCCAGAACTAAAGGAGAGAGACAGCTATAAATTTCTAGGTGTAACAGTGGACACATGACAAGGGAGACTCACATAAATAACATTTGCAGCAAAATAAGTTCAAGCATATTTCTGATGAGAAAAATGTCGTGGTCAGTAAATATCTACACTCTACAAACAGTGAACTATGGACCACACCATTTGCACCTCTCATATGGCATCCTGGTTTGGGGAAGAGCTGCAAATGTGCACACAAAAAGGGCATTAAGATTCAAAAAGAGAGTATTAGGATGCATAGCAAAATTATTATATAGAGAATCCTGCAGAAATAAATTCAGGGAGCAAAAAATTTTAACAGTAGCATCAGTATATATATATGAAACAATTATGTATGGTACTTAAAAATTAACTGCTCTGCATTGTTAAATGGAGAATATCATGGACACAATGCAAGAAAGAAATATATATACATATATATCAAACAATTATCTAATTAAAATTAACTGCATTGCTAAATGGAGAATATCATGAACATAATACAAGAAGAAATGACTATCATGTAGAAGGAAGTGGGCTAAAATTAACAGACAAACAACATGTAAATGCTGGATGCATAATGTACAACAGTTTACTGCAGTGTATAAAGATGATGGAAAGTATATCTCTTTTTGAAAGAAAATTAAAAAGACATTTCATCAGTATTTGCCCTTACAGCGTTAAAAATATCTTCGAATAAAAAATTAAATAGTGTGTCAGTATACATTGCAAAGGGAAACTACAACAAATGTGAAACTGTGTATATAACGACTTCCAGTATGACAGATGTACAAAATAATATTTTCAAAATGCCGAATGTAGAAAAGTAACTTCATAACATGCTGATGCTGATGTCCTCTACTTTTTCTCTGCTTTTCTTCGCAGTGCTGAGTGAAGACCAAAGTATTGTAGATAAACGAACTATGTTATCTTTGGAGCCTTTTATAATGTACCTTTAATGAATTTTTTGTCAATATATATATATATATATATATATATATATATATATATATATGTATATTCTTTTGTCAGCCGGGGTGGCCGAGCGCTTCTAGGCGCTACAGTCTGGAACCGCGCGACCGCTACGGTCGCAGGTTCGAATCCTGCCTCGGGCATGGATGTGTGTGATGTCCTTAGGTTGGTTAGGTTGAAGTAGTTCTAAGTTCTAGGGGACTGATGAGCTCAGAAGTTAAATCCCATAGTGCTCAGAGCCATTTGAACCATTTTTTGAACCATATTCTTTTACAAAAAACTATATTATCTTTGGAGCCTTTTATAATGTACTGTTAATGATATATATATATATATACACCTGTGTTTCAATTATTTCCGCCCAAAATCCTGTATCATGTCTGTGACACCCTCTCCCTTATTTCTCGATAATACAAAACGCGCTGCCCTTCTTTGAACTTTCTCGATGTACTTCATTATTTCCATCTGGATATTGCAGAAGATCACAATTTGATTTCAAGCCGTTTGTGGGTTTGGTGTCAAAAGTCTTCTGGAAATCTATCAATACGAGATCAATTTGAAATCACTTGTCGATAACACTCAACACCTCTTATGAGTTGTTTTTCACAAGAACGATATTCTCTAAATCAGTGTTGATTGTGTGTCAATAGACCATTCTCTTGAAGTTAGTTCTTAAAGTTCGAACACAATATATGTTCTAAAACCTTGCTGCACATCGACATTAATAATATGGGCCTGTAATTTCGTGGACTACTACCATTGCCTTTCTTGAATACTGGTGACCTGTGCATCTTTCGAGTCGTTGGTTAAGGATCTTTCGTCGAGCAAGCAGTAGTAAACGATTGTTAAGTATGGAGCTACTGCATCAGCATACACTGGAAGGTACCTAATTGATACACAATCTGGACCAGAAGACTTGCTTTTGTTAAGTTATTTAAGTTGCTTCACTACTCTGAGGATGTCTACTTCTAAGTTACTCATGCTGGGGGTTTTCCTTGATTCGAATTCTGGAGTGTTTACTCCGTCTTCTTCTTCTTTGGCGAAACAATTTCGGAAGGCTGTGTTTAGTAACTCTGCTTTAGCAGCACTGTCATCCAATCATCCATAGTATTTCCGTTGCAAAAGTGCAGGAAGGCACTGATTGTGTCTTGCCGCTAGCAAGAATGTCTTTGGATTTTCTGTCAGGTTTCGAAATAAAATTTCGTTGTGGAAACTATTATAAGCATCTTGCATTGAATTCCGCGCTATATTTTGAGCTTCTGAAAACGATCAACGATCTTAAAAACTTTGCGTCGTTTAAATTTGGTTTGCTTTTTTCTTTGTTTCTGCAACAGTATTCTGCACTGTTTTGTGTACCATGGAGGATCAGCTCCGGCGTTTGATTTATTTGGTATAAATCTCTCAATTGCTGTCGACATTATTTCTTTGAATTGAAGCCACATTTAGTCAACAATTACATTGTTAATTTGGAAGCAGTCGAGACTGTCTCTCAGGAGTGCGTCAAGCTAATCTTTATCTACTTTTTTATATAGATGTATTTTTCGTTTATTTTTGATAGATTTGGGAGACAAGGTGTTCAGTCTCGCTACGACAACCCTGTGTTCACCAATTCCTGTATCCGACTTGGTGCTCATGGTTAGCTCAGGATTATTTGTTGATAAGAGGTCAAGTGTGATTCGACAACAGTTTACTATTCGAGTAACTGCTCGAAATAATTTTCAGAGAATGCGCTTAGCATAATTTAGGGTGATATTTTATGCATACTCTGGATTTACACATGTAATTTCGCCAATATATCGAGAATAAATTGAAGTGACCCCCAACTATAATTGTATTAAATGCGTGCATGTTTGAAATTAGACTAAAGTTTTCTCTGAACCTGTCAGCAGTTGTATCATCTGAGTCGAAAGTTCGGTGGAAGGATGCAATCATTATTTTATTCCGGCTCTATCCATACTAACTCACAGGAACTACCTACTTCAATTTCGCTACACGTTAAATTACTTCAAACAACTATAAACACGCTACGGGCAACTGTACTTCGCCTATCCTTTCTAAACACAGGTAGGTCCTTTGCAGGCCGGCCGGTGTGGCCTTGCGGTTCTAGGCGCTTCAGTCTGGAAGCGCCTGACCGCTACGGTCGCAGGTTCGAATCCTGCCTCGGGCATGGATGTGTATGATGTCCTTAGGTTAGTTAGATTTAAGTAGTTCTAAGTTCTAGGGGACTGATGACCACAGATGTTAAGTTCCATAGTGCTCAGAGCCATTTGAACCATTTTTTTGTAGATCCTTCACAAAAATTTCGGCTCAACTTATCTCCAACTTCAGGCAGGGTTCAGTACCTATAACGATCTGAGCTTTAGTGCTTTCTATTATCGCTTGGAAATCTGATATTGTCACAATACAACTACGACAGATTACATCTGTTATGAAACTTCCTGGCAGATTAAAACTGTGTGCCCGACCGAGACTCGAACTCGGGACCTTTGCCTTTCGCGGGCAAGTGCTCTACCATCTGAGCTACCGAAGCACGACTCACGCCCGGTCCTCACAGCTTTACTTCTGCCAGTATCTCGTCTCCTACCTTCCAAACTTTACAGAAGCTCTCCTGCGAACCTTGCAGAACTAGCACTCCTGAAAGAAAGGATACTGCGGAGACATGGCTTAGCTACAGCCTGGGGGATGTTTCCAGAATGAGATTTTCACTCTGCAGCGGAGTGTGCGCTGATATGAAACTTCCTGGCAGATTAAAACTGTGTGCCTGACCGAGACTCGAACTCGGGACCTTTGCCTTTCGCGGGCAAGTGCTCTACCATCTGAGCTACCGAAGCTGTGAGAACCGGGCGTGAGTCGTGCTTCGGTAGCTCAGATGGTAGAGCACTTGCCCGCGAAAGGCAAAGGTCCCGAGTTCGAGTCTCGGTCGGGCACACAGTTTTAATCTGCCAGGAAGTTTCATATCAGCGCACACTCCGCTGCAGAGTGAAAAATCTCATTCTACATCTGTTATACTGATGGTTCCCAGACCTATGTTCTTCTTGTCTTCGATGTGTTCCTTTTAGAGACTGGAGCCCATTTTTTTTCCCCCGAGAGCCTCTAACCTACATACTGCCCAGTCCACGCCACACAGCCGCCGCTGCCCATGTAACCACGTCCCTGTGTAACGGACTACTGACCCATTTAGCAGAACCAGAAACCCCATCATTTTATAGTGCGGGTCGAGGGTCTGCGATGTGCACGGCTGCAGAACTGTCTGGACCTCTGATTCAGACTCTCCCCTTGGCTCTGTACCAGAAGTCTGTAATCGGTCCTGTCAAGTATGCTGCAAATGGTGAGCTACGCTTTCATCTCACAATAAAGTCTGCAGCCTTTATCACTTCAAACAGCCTCTCAAAACTAGAGAGAATTTCTCGGGACTCAAAGCGACACACATCATTGGTACCGACTTGAGCCACAAACTGCTGTTGGCTGCACCATGTACTCTTCATGACATCTGGAACGACCCATTCCACGTCTGGAAAGACTTCACCAGGTATTCACACTGGCTTTCTTCCCCTCCTTGGCAGCCATGTCTCTAATGAGCCACACAATGTGCCTAATATTGGGTCTCCCATCCTCTGTGACTGCCCAGACCTTGCAGGCTGAGAGATTAACTCTGAAACAGGACAAGTGATTGCATCTAGCTGAGGAGCATTGTCAGCCACAGGTAGCGTCTAGAACCTGTTTGTCAGACAAAACTGGAAGGCTTTATGTTCATCAGCCTCAGGAAATTTTTTGCAACCTGCCATGTCTTAAGGCGACCTCCCACTAGGCTACAGGTGAGAAGACAACTTCAGTGTGAGCAGTAACTTGGCTGGTGACCAATGTGGATTGATCGGCGGACTCATGAGTCGTGCTGGACATCCGTTGGTTTTCCACAGCCGGTCCACAACAGGGATGCTTATCCACTGCAACCAAGAGATGGGAAAACCGACGGTTATATCTGATACCAGTATTCTGGTTCTGAGTGACCAGTTTTTTTCGGTATTTATTTGGTTTCATTTATATCGGATGTTCTTTATTTTTCGCTAATAACTGGGTAAAAAAACGAAATATCAATAAGCCATAGCAGCAGTGTAAATTCTTTTGTTTTTAAATAAACCATTTTTAAAATTGAAGAATTTTTATTCATAAAGTTTGTATTGTTTTTAAATACCGCTTTTTAATAACAAATGGGGAAAACGATCATTGCTATTTTAATAGTAGTGCTGACAGAAATGAGCAAAAAACACTTAGCATTGGTACAGCATTGCAGAGACAATAATGTAGCTATTAACATATGACATCGCCTATTAAATGGTATGTGTGTACATATAGTGTTTCAGACTTGGTCCTTCTGATATATATGGAAGTTCCATAAAGTCGTTGCTGGACATCTGCTGTGCGTCAGAATGACATGAACCCCAGTCTGGAAATATTGCATGAAGTGACATAGCAATGAAGTACAATGTTCATTTGCTTTAAAGATTAATCATTTGTCTGGCGTTTCTACGAAATAATAAAAGAGGAATGAAATAATGATAAGAACTTGACAACATTTCGTTCACTGTTTGCATTAAAAATAAAAAGTAGGTTATCTGCTGCCGGTGTCTACATAATATGCCTTTATCTGCCTGCAGCCATACAAAAACGGACAAATAAACAAGAAAAATACAGTTCTCGAACCTCCCTTTTCACAATGACTATTTGTAATGCCCAAATAATGGTACGATGTCCGATTACAGTATGATTTTTGTACAGACTTTCAAAAAATTTGACTCAGTAGGAGAATACTGGTGGGTTTTTATGGTATTCAACCAATTATCGCTTTTGAGAAAAGAAGCAAATGGTGGGTGGACTAAGTTTCTTTTTATTTGCTTAATTCATTTAATACGGTACTTTGATTCTATGTATCTTGAAACTGAGAGAGTCAAAATTTTTCAATCGATTTCTACAAAGTGGAAGTAAGAAAAACAACAAACCGAAAATTGGTTATTACAGAAACCGGTTATGGTGGCCGGTTTTAACAGTCACATTTAACTGACGTGGGAAAAAACCGGTATAACCGAAAACCGGCTGTTACAACGATAACCACTATTGCTAGTGCACCTTCAAGCTGTGTAACTGAAGCCAACATAACCTGGAGCTGAGAGTGAAGTGTCACCAACTCAGTTTGCATCCACACAAAGCAATCACACAGTCCCTATCCGTACAAAAGACGGTGGAAAACAACGCTACACAGACAATCGAATGACTATAGACACGTGCTGCGGAACTCTGTTTGATTTGATTTGATTTGATATATTTCGTGTTCCATAGGTCCAACTGGGTTGGATACACAAGGACGTGGAACGAGTCAGTTTTTTACAAATACATCTGATAATCTTATAGCATATACAGAAATTTGGGTACATAATTATATAAAGATTAATACAGTAAATTCTTTGGGCAGCAATACAGAAAAAGAAAATACATATTTTCTTAGAATCATTAAAACACTACAGAAAACAGATACAGAGCACACACAGATACAGAGCTCAGGTTAAATAACATTCTTAATGGCATTATGTCAACTTGTATTATATAATATTAAAATATCATAATTTATACAGTTAAAAATTCATCTAGGCTGTAATAAGCTTTTTCTAGCAGAAAAATTTTTAGTGTTTTCTTAACTTACTCTTGTTATGAATCTCTGTCTTTATTTCAGGGGGAAGAGAATTGAAGAGTTTTGCTCCAATGTAGTGGACACCCTCTTGTGCCAAGCTCAAATTTCTGAGCTCGCTGTGTATGTCGTTCTTCCTCTGTGTGTTATCCTCATGATAACTACTTTTTGGTTGAAATATCTCTATATTTTTTCAAACAAAACAAATGAGAGAAAAAATATATTGGCATGTAGTTGTGTGTATTTTAAGTTTAAGAAAACTATTTCTACATGATACTTTTGGGCGCAATCCACATATAATTCTTAAAGCCCGCTTCTGTGCAATTAACACTTTCCTGGCTAATGGCTGGTTGCCCCAAAAAATAATGCCGTACTCAAAGATTGAATGAAAATTGCCATAGTATGCCACTTTTGCAATGTTAGGTTCAACACATGTAGTGGCAACCTGTAAAGCATAGGTAGCAGAGCTAAGCCTCTTCCAGAGATCAATAATATGTGAATACCAGTTCATTTTCTTGTCAATGTGCACTTCAAGAAATTTTGTTGTTTCCATTCTCTCTATTGGTTGATTACCACATGTCACACTTATCTCTCTCCCTCTTTCTGTTTTTGTACAGAATTGAATAAAGCTGGTCTTACTGGAATTTAATGAGAGGCCATTCACCTTGAACCAATTACCCACATCTGAGAGTATGTGATTAATGAGTTCCTCAAGATTGTTGTGTGTTCTACTGCTCATAAAAATTGTGGTATCATCAGCAAATAATGTAAATTTACATGGCAGGCTTGTACATGATGGTAGATCATTTATAAAAATCAGGAATAGTAGTGGCCCAAGAATTGAGCCCTGAGGCACTCCACATGTAATGGAACTCCATTCAGAACCTGAGGACACGCCACATACTCCACCTGAGCTATTCAAGACAACTTTTTGTTTTCTGTCTTGGAGGTATGACTGTAGCCAATTGCCTGCAACACCACTTATTTCTACTAATTTTGCTTTTTGCAAGAGAATCTGGTGATCAACACAGTCAAACACTTTAGATAAATCACAGAAGACACCAAGTGCTAGCATTTTTTCATTAAGGGTTTCTAGGACTTCATTTGCAAGTGCATAGACTCCATCTTCTGTTGAACAGCCCTTTTGAAAGCCAAATTGGCTCTTGCTGAGAACTCCGTTTTTCATGGGATGATCAGTAATTCTTTCATGTATTAGCTTTTCTAGAATTTTGGAGAAAAGTGTCAGCAAAGAGATAGGTCGATAGTTAGTTAGTTCAGATTTATCGCCCTTTTTGTAAAGGGGCTTCACAATGGCATACTTAAGTCTACTGGAGACAACACCTTTCTGAAGGGAAGCATTGAAAATATGACAGAGAATGTCCCTTATCCACACACAAGAATATTTCAATAAATTACCAGATATATTATCAACTCCTGCAGAGTTCGTACTTATTAGAGACATGAAAATTTTTTGAATTTCTTCTACAGTGATAGGATTAAGGTGCATTTCTGAAATTGTGTTTGAATATACTGTTTGACAGAGAGTTACAGCATGATCAACATTGGGCTTGCAACCAATCTGTTGAGTTACTGGTAGGAAGTGTTTATTAAAAATCTCAGGCACCGTTTTGGGGTTGTCTACTAGGGTACCTTCACATCTGATTTTATTTACATCTTCGTTGCTTGTTGCATCTCTTCTTGTTTCTTTTTTTACAATGCTCCAAATTGTTTTTATTTTATTATTAGAATTATCTATTTTCTTCTCATAATAAAGGGCTTTGATTTCTGTATTAGTTTTTTCAAAATTTTACAGTATAATCTATAGTGTTCCCATTTTTCTACATCTTTACAGAATCTTATTGCAGCGTAACTTTCCCTTTTGGTTTTACATGACTGTTTTATACCTTTTGTAATCCAAGTCTTACTTACAGAATTGGAAGCACTGTTTCTGACCCATTTGTTGGGAAATATTTCTTCAAAAGGAGCACAGAATTCATTTATAAAACAGTTAAATTTAGTATCAACATCATCATGGCTATATACTAAAGACCAATCCATTTGCTGCAACCTTTGGTTGAAATTTCCTTTTGCCTCTTCATTCATTACTCTTATGAATTTCCATTGAGGAAATTCTTTTTTGAATAGATTAACATCATAAAGAGTGTTGTAGATACTGACGCAAATGTAAGAACTGTGTCTGCTAAACCACATTAAGACGCAGAGATTCAAAAACTAAAGTACCAAAGCACAGCGATGACTGAATAATTTGCTCCTCGTTAGGAACTCTTAAAATCTCACGAAATCGGTTACTTTCCCACACAAATTAAAACGCGAGAACTATGTCTAATAAATAGTAAATTGACATGCAGAAATTCAAAAACTAAACTATCAAAGCACAAATATAAAATTATATAATTCGCTCCTGGTTAGTAACTCGTCAGATGTCACCTGGGTTGTCTTGGGAAGCTATGCGCAAGAAAACGAAAGTCGACATTGAACTACTGGCCAATACATGCTTCCTTTCTTCAAGTACGAGATCTGTGGGAGATGTAAATAACGTATGTGCGCACGCTATGCAAAAATAGCTGCTGACTGGCAAGTTTTGATGGCTGTCCGAAAACGAATGCAAGTGATTTGGTAGAGGTATTTATAGCGTGGCGGCTGATTCTGACATAGAGTATGTTGAGGATGCAGACCTCAATGACCTTGTTAGTTTGCGTGATGCACAAAGCGATTTGCCGCTATATCCAGAGCAACTAGTTTTTCAAGGAGACTCCATCCCCAAACTGATGATAACGCGGGGGGCATGCAGAGATATGTCATACATTACAGAAACCTCCAGTAGTCTCCCAGCTTAGTGATGGAGCTGTTTGAAATCACCCATGCTATGTCCTTCAAGCAGTCACTCTGGTTAAAGGAGTATATTGATTTACAAGGGGATGCCGCCAATTGTGAAATTCAGATTCGATTCATACTGCGCATACTAAAAGCTCATGGCCAGAGGTGTAATGTGGCAAAGCACCAAGATGCACTTCTCAGCCGTTGTCGAGAGAATCGAGTTAAAAGAAACCGTTGCGGTGAAATACTTTCTACGATTAGTAATTTTCTACAGCGTCGTGGCGCAGCGGTAAGCGCTCGGGTTCGTAATCCGAAGGTTGCTGGATCGAATCTCACGCCACGCAACCTTTTTTTCAGTATTTGTTTTTTGTAATTCAAATGTATATGCATCAAACCTGACGAACGTTAGAACGATTTTTCAGAATGTCAATCAGGCGTGTTTCCCAACAGATAACTTAAAAAACAATTGTTCTTGTAAAAACGCATCGTTTATCAGATGTGCTCGATGTCGTGCTGTTTTCTGCTTTCCATGTTTCTATGATAACTATCACTCTGGTTCGTGCGATACTCCAGCTACTTCTGGTCACCAACTGTTAATTATGTGCGACTGTATACCGAACTTATCAATAAATTGTATCCACTTGATTATTATTTGTGATATTGTGTTTTATTTCAAGTATTATTTTTCCACGACAAACGACTTTCAACAACTTATTATATGCATAATTGCCGCAACTGATTGCCGGGAATTTTATATATATATATATATATATATATATATATATATATATATATATATATATGTGTGTGTGTGTGTGTGTGTGTGTGTGTGTATACAATTTAATTACAAAAAGCAAATAATAAAAAGAAGTTGCCTGGCGCGAGATTCGATCCGGCGACCTTCGGATTGCGAACCCGAGCGCTTACCGCTGCGCCACGACGCTGTAGAAAATTACTAATCGTAGAGAGTATTTCACCGCAACGGTTTCTTTTAACTCGATTTTCTCGACAACGGCTGAGAAGTGCATCTTGGTGCTTTGCCACATTACACCTCTGGCCATGAGCTTTTATTATGCGCAGTATGAATCGAATCTGAATTTCACAATTGGCGGCCTCCCCTTGTTAGATACCAAGAAGAGGGGTTCCGCAAAGAATGGTTTTGGAAACTATTTTCTTATATTAATCACGAAATTCTGGTTAGAACGCAATGTTTTGGGCATTGAGGCATAAGGAAATGAATTGGCAGACCAATTTTTAAAAGAGTCGCTATCTTCAATAAGAACTTAGTTTCTGTGGAATGGCAAAGCTTCCAAATATAATTCATGACACCTGTCTTTGTGGGGATGTGCATATTGGACCTGTCCAAACTCTACATTTACCGATTCCATTATGAGTTTGCAAACACTCATTTCGCTAATCCAAAGTTACTTTATACAGATCCATGTAACTTCATCTATTGGATGAAGGGTTGTGAACCACGTGAAGTAATGAGATGCCATGTCAATGCATTTGACACATCTTCCTACGCAGCCAATAATCCCTACAGTATTTTTCTACAGAAAAGAAGGCTATTGGCCTGAGGAAAGACGAGGTGAATAGTTGCGGAATTTGTGGGTCTTAGAGCCAAAATGTATGCATATTGTACATTGGGAGGTGCTACCAAGAGGTCGGAAAAGGGTGTGAGTTACGAGGCGTCAAGGGCCCTCACTTTCAGTGCACATACAGCAGTATTTGTAGTGCTCCACCTCATCTGCAGCATGTGGTACAGCTAACTAGTATTCAATTGCAAAGGCACAAGGTGTACATTGTGTAAATTGGTCTGTCGCCTCATGATGATAAGCAGGTCATTTGTGAGGATGGGACTGAAACTCGCCCGTACTCACAATATTCGTTTAATGAGAGTGGTGTGAATGAGAAAGAGGGAGATTGCACGTGAGTAGTGGTTGTACAGGGTGTTTCAAAAATGACCGGTACATTTGAAACGGCAATAAAAACTAAACGAGCAGCGATAGAAATACACCGTTTGTTGCAATATGCTTGGGACAACAGTACATTTTCAGGCAGACAAACTTTCGAAATTACAGTAGTTACAATTGTCAACAACAGATGGCGCTGCGGTCTGGGAAACTCTATAGTACGATATTTTCCACATATCCACCATGCGTAGCAATAATATGGCGTAGTCTCTGAATGAAATTACCCGAAACCTTTGACAACGTGTCTGGCGGAATGGCTTCACATGCAGATGAGATGTACTGCTTCAGCTGTTCAATTGTTTCTGGATTCTGGCGGTACACCTGGTCTTTCAAGTGTCCCCACAGAAAGAAGTCACAGGGGTTCATGTCTGGCGAATAGGGAGGCCAATCCACGCCGCCCCCTGCATGTTTCGGATAGCCTAAAGCAATCACACGATCATCGAAATATTCATTCAGGAAATTAAAGACGTCGGCCGTGCGATGTGGCCGGGCACCATCTTGCATAAACCACGAGGTGTTCGCAGTGTCGTCTAAGGCAGTTTGTACCACCACAAATTCACGAAGAATGTCCAGACAGCGTGACGCAGTAATCGTTTCGGATCTGAAAAATGGGCCAATGATTCCTTTGGAAGAAATGGCGACCCAGACCAGTACTTTTTGAGGATGCAGGGACGATGGGACTGCAACATGGGGCTTTTCGGTTCCCCATATGCGCCAGTTCTGTTTATTGACGAAGCTGTCCAGGTAAAAATAAGCTTCGTCAGTAAACCAAATGCTGCCCACATGCATATCGCTGTCATCAATCCTGTGCACTATATCGTTAGCGAATGTCTCTCGTGCAGCAATGGTAGCGGCGCTGAGGGGTTGCCGCGTTTGAATTTTGTATGGATAGAGGTGTAAACTCTGGCGCATGAGACGATACGTGGACGTTGGCGTCATTTGGACCGCAGCTGCAACACGGCGAACGGAAACCCGAGGCCGCTGTTGGATAACCTGCTGCACTAGCTGTGCATTGCCCTCTGTGGTTGCCGTACGCGGTCGCCCTACCTTTCCAGCACGTTCATCCGTCACGTTCCCAGTCCGTTGAAATTTTTCAAACAGATCCTTTATTGTATCGCTTTTCGGTCCTTTGGTTACATTAAACCTCCGTTGAAAACTTCGTCTTTGTTGCAACAACACTGTGTTCTAGGCGGTGGAATTCCAACACCAGAAAAATCCTCTGTTCTAAGGAATAAACCATGTTGTCTACAGCACACTTGCACGTTGTGAACAGCACACGCTTACAGCAGAAAGACGACGTACAGAATGGCGCACCCACAGACTGCGTTGTCTTCTATAGCTTTCACATCACTTGCAGCGCCATCTGTTGTTGAAAATTGTAACTACTGTAATTTCGAAAGTTTGTCCGCCTGAAAATGTACTGTTGTCCCAAGCATATTGCAACAAACGGTGTATTTCTATCGCTGCTCGTTTAGTTTTTATTGCCGTTTCAAATATACCGGTCATTTTTGAAACACCCTGTATGTGGAACTGCATGTACTGTTTATTATAGTGTAAATATTTTTAGTATAAATGTATATGCATACCACATATGCTGACATAGTTCTGCACTTGCAAATATATGCACACCATGTGTGCAGTGATAACGAAAATACAACAAAAATTGTGTAAAATATATGCAAATCATGTATAGTGACAGAATTCATACTTATAAATAGCCCTTCAAAATGTGTACACTTGTAAATAATTCCTGCACATCACCTAAGTAGAACACTTTTTCAGTTTCTTGTGCTGTTAGTCCTCCATGTATGATTATTTTTTAGTGTAGAATATTTAACCCCAGCCCATGAAAAAAAAATAGTTAATATTTTCAACCAGTGCTTGTGTGCCACAAAAATTGTAAATTCTCAGCCAGTACTACTGCCAGGTGGACTGTGGGTTTTCTTTCAAGTCATAGTTACTAGTATTAATAGTAGTTTGTAAATAAAAAGGTATTTCTACACTGAACAAAAATGTGAAGAAGATTCAAACTGTATCAGTGTTGAAACTTCCTGGCAGATTAAAACTGTGTGCCCGACCGAGACTCGAACTCGGGACCTTTGCCTTTCGCGGGCAAGTGCTCTACCAACTGAGCTACCGAAGCACGACTCTCGCCCGGTACTCACAGCTTTACTTCTGCCAGTACCTCGTCTCCTACCTTCCAAACTTTACAGAAGCTCTCCTGCGAACCTTGCAGAACTAGCACTCCTGAAAGAAAGGATATTGCGGAGACATGGCTTAGCCACAGCCTGGGGGATGTTTCCAGAATGAGATTTTCACTCTGCAGCGGAGTGTGCGCTGATATGAAACTTCCTGGCAGATTAAAACTGTGTGCCCGACCGAGACTCGAACTCGGGACCTTTGCCTTTCGCGGGCAAGTGCTCTACCAACTGAGCTACCGAAGCACGACTCTCGCCCGGTACTCACAGCTTTACTTCTGCCAGTACCTCGTCTCCTACCTTCCAAACTTTACAGAAGCTCTCCTGCGAACCTTGCAGAACTAGCACTCCTGAAAGAAAGGATATTGCGGAGACATGGCTTAGCCACAGCCTGGGGGATGTTTCCAGAATGAGATTTTCACTCTGCAGCGGAGTGTGCGCTGATATGAAACTTCCTGGCAGATTAAAACTGTGTGCCCGACCGAGACTCGAACTCGGGACCTTTGCCTTTCGCGGGCAAGTGCTCTACCAACTGAGCTACCGAAGCACGACTCTCGCCCGGTACTCACAGCTTTACTTCTGCCAGTACCTCGTCTCCTACCTTCCAAACTTTACAGAAGCTCTCCTGCGAACCTTGCAGAACTAGCACTCCTGAAAGAAAGGATATTGCGGAGACATGGCTTAGCCACAGCCTGGGGGATGTTTCCAGAATGAGATTTTCACTCTGCAGCGGAGTGTGCGCTGATATGAAACTTCCTGGCAGATTAAAACTGTGTGCCCGACCGAGACTCGAACTCGGGACCTTTGCCTTTCGCGGGCAAGTGCTCTACCAACTGAGCTACCGAAGCACGACTCTCGCCCGGTACTCACAGCTTTACTTCTGCCAGTACCTCGTCTCCTACCTTCCAAACTTTACAGAAGCTCTCCTGCGAACCTTGCAGAACTAGCACTCCTGAAAGAAAGGATATTGCGGAGACATGGCTTAGCCACAGCCTGGGGGATGTTTCCAGAATGAGATTTTCACTCTGCAGCGGAGTGTGCGCTGATATGAAACTTCCTGGCAGATTAAAACTGTGTGCCCGACCGAGACTCGAACTCGGGACCTTTGCCTTTCGCGGGCAAGTGCTCTACCAACTGAGCTACCGAAGCACGACTCTCGCCCGGTACTCACAGCTTTACTTCTGCCAGTACCTCGTCTCCTACCTTCCAAACTTTACAGAAGCTCTCCTGCGAACCTTGCAGAACTAGCACTCCTGAAAGAAAGGATATTGCGGAGACATGGCTTAGCCACAGCCTGGGGGATGTTTCCAGAATGAGATTTTCACTCTGCAGCGGAGTGTGCGCTGATATGAAACTTCCTGGCAGATTAAAACTGTGTGCCCGACCGAGACTCGAACTCGGGACCTTTGCCTTTCGCGGGCAAGTGCTCTACCAACTGAGCTACCGAAGCACGACTCTCGCCCGGTACTCACAGCTTTACTTCTGCCAGTACCTCGTCTCCTACCTTCCAAACTTTACAGAAGCTCTCCTGCGAACCTTGCAGAACTAGCACTCCTGAAAGAAAGGATATTGCGGAGACATGGCTTAGCCACAGCCTGGGGGATGTTTCCAGAATGAGATTTTCACTCTGCAGCGGAGTGTGCGCTGATATGAAACTTCCTGGCAGATTAAAACTGTGTGCCCGACCGAGACTCGAACTCGGGACCTTTGCCTTTCGCGGGCAAGTGCTCTACCAACTGAGCTACCGAAGCACGACTCTCGCCCGGTACTCACAGCTTTACTTCTGCCAGTACCTCGTCTCCTACCTTCCAAACTTTACAGAAGCTCTCCTGCGAACCTTGCAGAACTAGCACTCCTGAAAGAAAGGATATTGCGGAGACATGGCTTAGCCACAGCCTGGGGGATGTTTCCAGAATGAGATTTTCACTCTGCAGCGGAGTGTGCGCTGATATGAAACTTCCTGGCAGATTAAAACTGTGTGCCCGACCGAGACTCGAACTCGGGACCTTTGCCTTTCGCGGGCAAGTGCTCTACCAACTGAGCTACCGAAGCACGACTCTCGCCCGGTACTCACAGCTTTACTTCTGCCAGTACCTCGTCTCCTACCTTCCAAACTTTACAGAAGCTCTCCTGCGAACCTTGCAGAACTAGCACTCCTGAAAGAAAGGATATTGCGGAGACATGGCTTAGCCACAGCCTGGGGGATGTTTCCAGAATGAGATTTTCACTCTGCAGCGGAGTGTGCGCTGATATGAAACTTCCTGGCAGATTAAAACTGTGTGCCCGACCGAGACTCGAACTCGGGACCTTTGCCTTTCGCGGGCAAGTGCTCTACCAACTGAGCTACCGAAGCACGACTCTCGCCCGGTACTCACAGCTTTACTTCTGCCAGTACCTCGTCTCCTACCTTCCAAACTTTACAGAAGCTCTCCTGCGAACCTTGCAGAACTAGCACTCCTGAAAGAAAGGATATTGCGGAGACATGGCTTAGCCACAGCCTGGGGGATGTTTCCAGAATGAGATTTTCACTCTGCAGCGGAGTGTGCGCTGATATGAAACTTCCTGGCAGATTAAAACTGTGTGCCCGACCGAGACTCGAACTCGGGACCTTTGCCTTTCGCGGGCAAGTGCTCTACCAACTGAGCTACCGAAGCACGACTCTCGCCCGGTACTCACAGCTTTACTTCTGCCAGTACCTCGTCTCCTACCTTCCAAACTTTACAGAAGCTCTCCTGCGAACCTTGCAGAACTAGCACTCCTGAAAGAAAGGATATTGCGGAGACATGGCTTAGCCACAGCCTGGGGGATGTTTCCAGAATGAGATTTTCACTCTGCAGCGGAGTGTGCGCTCTTTCAGGAGTGCTAGTTCTGCAAGGTTCGCAGGAGAGCTTCTGTAAAGTTTGGAAGGTAGGAGACGAGGTACTGGCAGAAGTAAAGCTGTGAGTACCGGGCGAGAGTCGTGCTTCGGTAGCTCAGTTGGTAGAGCACTTGCCCGCGAAAGGCAAAGGTCCCGAGTTCGAGTCTCGGTCGGGCACACAGTTTTAATCTGCCAGGAAGTTTCATATCAGCGCACACTCCGCTGCAGAGTGAAAATCTCATTCTGGAAACATCCCCCAGGCTGTGGCTAAGCCATGTCTCCGCAATATCCTTTCTTTCAGGAGTGCTAGTTCTGCAAGGTTCGCAGGAGAGCTTCTGTAAAGTTTGGAAGGTAGGAGACGAGGTACTGGCAGAAGTAAAGCTGTGAGTACCGGGCGAGAGTCGTGCTTCGGTAGCTCAGTTGGTAGAGCACTTGCCCGCGAAAGGCAAAGGTCCCGAGTTCGAGTCTCGGTCGGGCACACAGTTTTAATCTGCCAGGAAGTTTCATATCAGCGCACACTCCGCTGCAGAGTGAAAATCTCATTCTGGAAACATCCCCCAGGCTGTGGCTAAGCCATGTCTCCGCAATATCCTTTCTTTCAGGAGTGCTAGTTCTGCAAGGTTCGCAGGAGAGCTTCTGTAAAGTTTGGAAGGTAGGAGACGAGGTACTGGCAGAAGTAAAGCTGTGAGTACCGGGCGAGAGTCGTGCTTCGGTAGCTCAGTTGGTAGAGCACTTGCCCGCGAAAGGCAAAGGTCCCGAGTTCGAGTCTCGGTCGGGCACACAGTTTTAATCTGCCAGGAAGTTTCATATCAGCGCACACTCCGCTGCAGAGTGAAAATCTCATTCTGGAAACATCCCCCAGGCTGTGGCTAAGCCATGTCTCCGCAATATCCTTTCTTTCAGGAGTGCTAGTTCTGCAAGGTTCGCAGGAGAGCTTCTGTAAAGTTTGGAAGGTAGGAGACGAGGTACTGGCAGAAGTAAAGCTGTGAGTTCCGGGCGAGAGTCGTGCTTCGGTAGCTCAGTTGGTAGAGCACTTGCCCGCGAAAGGCAAAGGTCCCGAGTTCGAGTCTCGGTCGGGCACACAGTTTTAATCTGCCAGGAAGTTTCATATCAGCGCACACTCCGCTGCAGAGTGAAAATCTCATTCTGGAAACATCCCCCAGGCTGTGGCTAAGCCATGTCTCCGCAATATCCTTTCTTTCAGGAGTGCTAGTTCTGCAAGGTTCGCAGGAGAGCTTCTGTAAAGTTTGGAAGGTAGGAGACGAGGTACTGGCAGAAGTAAAGCTGTGAGTACCGGGCGAGAGTCGTGCTTCGGTAGCTCAGTTGGTAGAGCACTTGCCCGCGAAAGGCAAAGGTCCCGAGTTCGAGTCTCGGTCGGGCACACAGTTTTAATCTGCCAGGAAGTTTCATATCAGCGCACACTCCGCTGCAGAGTGAAAATCTCATTCTGTATCAGTGTTGTGTAAAAGAACCAAACAGTATTTGAAGAACTAATTTGTATCAGTGTTATGAAAAAGAACCAAGTTGTATCTGAACAATCAAATTGTATCTCAAGAGCCAAATTGTATCAGTGTTGTGAAAAAAGAATCAAGTTGCATCAAAAGAACAAAGTAGTATCTATATATCTGTGAGAATGAAATAAATGAACTTTACTGGCAAATGTCTTTGTCATTGTTATTTACAGAAAACCTATCACCCAGTGTATTGTACATATAAAGCATGTGCGAGACACACATATGACCATATTCTCAACATGAGTGCTATTAAGGAGGTGAAGTTTCAGATGGAGAACAATAAAATTTATGTATTGGTTGTGTAGATCTTCTCCTATCATGCTGCATGTATTGGGTTATGGGAGGAAGTGATACGTGATGGTATCCACTTCCAGAAACATATAGCAGACATGTCTAAAATTATGTCACCTGTGCTTGAGGAGAACCATAGATGTAGCATCTGGACAAAGTTGCATACTATATAACTATCAAAGCGTGAGCAGGGCCAAATCTGTAAAAAAAGTACACAGAATGTAAGGTAAAAATTCATATATTTCTCATCCAATTTACAATTAATTTCACATTTTCATAAGCAAACACAACACTGTTTTCTTCTTGAGTTGATTGAGAGTAGGGCACCCACAGAATTCCGTGTCTTGATAGGTGCAGTGTTGAAGATTTGACACATCCATGTGATTCTCTCCTTCCCTTTGACATAGGTGATGGTGTCCATGTAATCTAATAATCGAAGCGATGTCATTGTATCTTCACAGTGTATACCAGGATTTTCCCAGTGACTTCCATGGAAGAAACGTGTTAACCAATTTGTACTCATTCACGTTTTAGCACACTTCATATCCCTGAAAGACCTTGGTGATGCAATGTTTACTGAGAATGTCTCCACTACACTGGCATCTTAATGGTCATGTAAAACGAGAGCATATGCCACAGTGTGGTCTGCGAAATTTGATGAAGATTCAAATTCAGTTGATATAGCTAACAGCCCTGATTTAATTATCTCATTCTGCTTTGGAATTTTGTTATGATGATTGGTTCCAGCTAATTGAATTTACATGGGCCGAGTAGACATCCTTCATTGTCAGCACCCTCATAGTAAGAAGCAAGGAGCTTTGCATAGAAGTCAAATTCTACAGTTTATACATTTTCACACCACTGTATCAGTCAATTGTCATATGGATAGCACTCCAAATTCAAGTAGATTTTGGCATCAGTTAAATTGCAATTGTCAAATGTGCTGGAATGATTTTCTATATTCCTCCTTCTATTGGTCTGAAATGCAACTATAATGAATCTGGGTCAATAATGAAATTTTCACTCTGCAGCGGAGTGTGTGCCAATAAGAAACTTCCTGGCAAATTAAAACTGTGTGCCAGACGAGACTCGAACTTGGGATCTTTGCCTTTCATGGGCAAATACTCTACCAAGCACTTGCCTGTGAAAGGCAAAGGTCCTGAGTTTGAGTCTTGGTCCAGGAAGTTTCTTATTAATCTGGGTGCCTCCAATTGAACAGAGAATTTAATAGCCCACATTTGTTTGGTTGCCATCAGTAGCATTGGGTATTCAAAAATCCCCCTTAAACAGACACCTAATAGCAGATATGCACCCCAATTCAGAACTTTTAAAAACTGCAAATGCTCCTCATCTGCTACAGTGATGTGAGATAGTCTCCATATTATTTTATTGATGATGCTCTCATTCTCCCCTTGGGGCCCTTGAATGTGTGAGTTGTTACCTTCCACACTCCATACCAGTATAAGTTCATGATTAGCATTCATAATAATTCGCTGCATGTCCTTGAAGTATCCCATAAGCAGGTTTAGACGTATGTATGCAGTAAATTTCTTGTACTCTTCCACTGTTCTACCCACTGGCTCGTCTATGAACCATCCTGCATTTTATAAACCTCCCAAATTTGCGGGCAAGGCAGCGATATATGTGTTAAAGGTTGATGCTCAGCTTATATTACACGTACAAAAGGGTAATCTAAACCCCATTCATTTCACATATTATCTCCTGAAACAGGAATGCCAAAGCCTTATGTGTATGCTTCAACCTCACTGTGGGAGAAACATCATTTTTCCTAAATACACCATACAAACATATGAAACTCTTGTGTGGGAAGCTTAAAACGTCTTGGTGCTGGATGACAATCCTAATTTTGTCTTTCTTGTTATATGTAGTTAAAGCATAAGGTTTATGTGAACAGTATTCCTGGCATATAATTCGCTCATTATATTCAACAGGGACCGTTATATTGAGTGAAGTCATTGCAGGGTTTCAGGTCTCCTGATTTAAGAAACTCATAGTTCAAGCATGTTATCATTTTGTGGTTGTGGAAATTTGGAAATTTTGAGGTAAGGTGTTATGAGACCATACTGCTGAGGTCATCAGTCCCTAAGCCTACACACTCCTTAACCTAACTTAAACTAACTTACGTTATGGACAAGACACACACCCATGCCCGAGGGAGGACTCAAACCTCCGACGTGGGGAGTTGCACGGACCATGAAGTGGCACCCTAGACTGCGCAGCTACCCCGTGTGGCATATTGTTCTGCTGTGTAGTGTTGTGCTGTGGGTTTTGTGTACTGGTTTTACACCTTAAATCCATCCTGTCTTAGATGTGATCGCAATATGATTTCCTCACTACCAAAGTCAACAAGTTGATTATTCTGGTCCACAATACTCAGCTTCAGATAGTCCAATGTCTGCGCTGTCACTGGAAGGTATATAGAGTTGATGGGAGTCTCAACACTCTTACACTCTGATCCAACTGATGGGAGGAATTCGTAAACTGTATGAATGAATCTATCATTGAGACAGGAGTTCATTGCAATGTTACACTCAATACGGATTATGTCTACAGTCTGATTAGGTCTGAAAAATTAATTAGGCTCTCTCTTCAAAAGCTACTATTTTTACCATTAATTTCCAGATGTAGTTTATTGTTAGCCTCTTTGATATCCAGGATACTGTTGTATGCCTCCAACCCATACAACGTAATACTTCATTCTCCAATGCTTAAATCGATCAGTGGTAAGTAATTCGCACGTAATACAGACGATCTTTCTTTTAAAGTCAGAGTATACGACATTGTATCTGAATCTCAGCTTGTGAGTGGATGCTTAACACACCTCCTTATATATCCTTCATCCTTATATGTCCTCCTTCGTCTGAGTATATGACATTGCATCTGAACCTCAACTGGTGATTGGATGCTTAATTCACTTCCTTATATATTCTTCTTCGTAAAAGTTAGGAGAAACATGATTCTTAGATGACCACACAGGTAAGTATTAAAGTCTTGGTAGCGTTGAAAATTGTAGAATTCTTGCCTTCTACTGATGAAGTATTGTTGTAATTCATCTAGAGATTGTAAGTTACCAATGAGTATAAACAGTAGACATTATTTGTGTTATTTTAACATACGCCACTCGGTGGGTTCTAGGTCCTCCAGCAGCATCTAAATTTACAATTCCACATTCTCTGGATATCTACATAGTCTCCGGTAATGTATTCCGCATTAACACGTCGCAGAACCCTGGAAAGTTGAATTGTTTCTAACAAACTTAAACAGATCTGTATTTCTAGGCGCTTTATCCTGTAGGGTAGCTGAGGTTTATTTTATTTTATTTTATTTTTTATGAAGAGACCTATCCCTTCCCTGTGTGGTTTCAGGTATTGTCCTTACCAGATGGCTGCTGCTTCCATCGTAAGATTATACCTTCTTGCTTCCTCTAGCTGCTCCTGGGAGTTCTGTGCGCTCCTGGCTGTTCTGGAAATAGCTGCAACACCACCAGCAAGAGACCCACTGCAGAGAGACTTGTGAGGGCCGGAAAGAGAAATGGAATAACTCCACACAATGTCTTGGGTAGCGGCAGCACCCTGGGTGTTTTAACTGTTCCTTTATGCTTCGGAGTGCTTTTAGCTGCATGCATCGCTGTCAGGATACAGTTATTTAAACATCCCCGATCCGTATTCTTCGTCAACATCATCTTCTTCTTCTTCTTCTCCTTCTTCCTTAGTACATGATGTACTGCGCAGGATAGAATAGCGTGGAGAGCTGCATCAAACCAGTTTTCGCACTGAAGAGCATAACTGTTTACTAGTAGCACAGTATGTTAGATTGTAGGAGTTTAGAAGCGTATGGACGCACATGCAGAACGTAGCATTTCAGGCGAGCTTTCTACTTGTTTATTGTTTTCACTTGTGGTCTGCAGACAAGAAATACGGTATGTGAACTGTTGAGGACTCTTTTGGCTATTGTGCGAGATATTCAACACATTTTTCAGTAAGTAATTTTCCATAAACATAGCTATAAAACAAATGAAAATTCTCTTTTTTGTGTTGCCGTTGAGAAAAGCTGTATATCTAGCCCTAGCTTCTTATTGAAGTAATGGAATGAAACAAAGGAAGTATAAGCGCGCTTATTGAAGCAAAAGAGTATATATGATCCTCTAGCTACGCTGTACCACAGTCGCTTTAGCATAATTAGGTCGTCTACAAATGTTTGATTCTGTGTTTATGTGTTACACGTACATGTGCATACTTTCAGAGTGTATACATATTGCTTAATTGGTAAAAGCATGTGTTTGATTTGGTTGCATCATCTGTATTATTTCAGCATATCAGGAAGGACAGTGTTGAGAGAATAGCCACAAGAGTCGGAGCTGTTATGCTGGCGGTGACCAGTGACGACTGTTGAGATCGCACAATTGTGAAATAGCTTCCGTCATTACTGCGTCATTTACGCGAATCCCACCATGTATGATCGACAAGGCATATGTAGTCTGACAAAGCTCCCAAATTCTTGTAGATCTTCAGGTCTCAGCTCCTTCATTAACGGGGAGTATATACCCCAGCCTTCACCTCTTTTTTCCCAGTCAGGGTAGAACCCAGTTCCGACTCCTGGCATTACGCCGTCGTTCTGCCCTTCTTCTAGCGACTAATGCGTGCACTGTCACGGCAGATGCTGCACAGATAATCGTGTCTTTCATGTCTAAAATACTGTGAAACATAAACATAGATAATCATTTGCTTGTACCAGTATGACGTAAAAAGAGCACTTTAGTCCACAACTCTTATAAGCATATCGAAATTGCATTATAGCAGCACAAGATAACAATAACTGCTTATTAAATACGGAAGTTTCAATATGACTAAACAACAACTTTAAAAAATATCAACTTTCACGCTCAACTCACACAATTAATTAAGGTAATTAATAAGTATTTCACTGCTGATGTACTTTTAGAGCTTCTGAAATTTGCACGGACAGTGTCAGTTTACAAAAAGGGTGACCCGCCCATGATGGCAAGCTTCAGAACAGTCTCAATAAATTCCAGTCTTCGCTAGTCATTGAGACTGCAATGAAAGACCAAATATGAAATTACTTTGAAATTAATGAACATTTCACATATACAATGCATGGTTTTCGAAAAGGCCAATCTACAACAACAGCAGCACTAGTTCTGGTTACTAGGGTAAAGCACGGTTCAGAGAAAAAAGAATGTGTAGCACTGATACTTTGTGACCTTAGTAAGGTGTTTGACTGCATTCATCATAAGGTACCCCTAAAAACTTTCAGTAAGTATGTGGCTTGAATTGGTTACCATTGGATACCCCACACACATCCCATCGGAAGTCATTTCTTCCCTAACTCACTCATTGCAGGAGTAAGTTGCTCCATGGCGGCGTAAATTCTTGCTCTACGTTCAGGTAGAGAAGCTGGGACAGGAGGTACAAACACGATATCCTTGATGAATCCCCCCCCCCCCCAAAAAAAAATCTCAGGTTTGAGGAACGTGGGGACCATGCAGTTGGCGCATCACAGCCAATCCACTGACCTGGAAAACGGTCATTGAGGAAATCCCGGACGTTAGTCAGGTAGTGGGGTGGTGCACCATCTTGCAAGAAGTAAACAGTTCGTTCTTGGACTTCCTCATCGATATGTGGTATCAAAAGTTGTTGTAACGTTGTCTCACTTGCTCAACGACGTCGTCAGATGTATTTGGATGACCAAATGATTTCCCATGTGTTGCCGGGCACCCTGTTTCTACAAAACATTTATGCCACTCATAAATTGTAGGACTACTAGAAGGACCTTTAGCGTACTTCATACGGAAATTACGCTGAACTGTTGTCGCCAATTTCGATTCTTCAAACCAAAACTAACAACTAGCACGCTTGGGTCCAGTGAAGGCAGCCATCTTTATTGCAAATGCAGCTAGTGCTTCATATCCCTTAAATGCATGAATTTTTTATTTTTATTGAAAACATTCCCACTGCTGTATTTAGGGGTGTTAAAAGCCAGAAAAATAGTTAAAAAATTATTTCAAAATTTGAGGCTCTTATATACAAATTAATGGTTTGTAGCTGATAAGCTAGAAAATGCATTTACCAGTTAACTGACATACCACATCGACAACTTTACGTCAACTTGCGCTTGGGAATCCTGCTCCATTGTAAAAGTGAAGATTGTCCATACACACTCACAGAGACTTATTCACTGACACTAAGCATGGAATAATAATAATAATAAAATTACATAAGTGTCAGTAGGTTACAGTAGCAGCACAAAAATTCATTTAAATGTAACACAGAACTCATTTAAAACTTTTCAATTTAATTTGGAATGTTCCAGAGTCCCATTGCATATTATATTCTTTAAAGCAATTTTTATTTTTGTGAAAGCATAACGGTACTACACACTTTTCACAATAAACCCGTGTAAATCCACTACATCCAGGAAATTCACATCTCCGCCTTATTTCCAAGTGAGATTACACACTTAGTTCAGTCTTACATCCTTTGGTGGTATATGAGCAGTTGGTCCTCTACTCTTCTTTGCTTGGATTTCTTGATCCAATTCATTGCTTGGTCTCCCACGTTTTGGTGTTAGAGTCCCAGCATGGCATAAACATTAAGCAAAATCCATGCAGAATTTCCTTAGCTTTATGGTCTTTTGATTTCCTTTACAGTGTGCTACTCTTTTGTACAAAATCTATACATTTTCTATGCCCATATCTAACAGATGATAGAATATTCTAAGATACCACTTCTGATATCTCATAAGAATTTTATGTCTGCCCATAATACTCTCTAAAAAATCTACACCTCTCATATATTTGTTGTACAACTTTTTTCAATTGAGGACATGGCACTGTTATTCTTGTTTTTGTTTTCGTATTATACCTGCTAACTTCCCCCACTAGTTCCTTCCCAGTAAGAGTAGAAAGAAGCATAACAGTATTTCTGTCTCTCTAAGCAACATTGGAGACTTCAACTCCTTCAACAGTTGCCACAGGTTTAAAACACATACCACTTTCCAGTTGTTCAAACCTTCTTCGTTTGGAAGTTTGCAATCTGTCACTCAGTTTATTCTCACAGTTCCTAAACAATAAACGCCCTGTTTATGTAAGTAAACTAAACGTGCTAATGATGAGTAGTAATTGTCACAATAAGGTTTATGGTTTACATTTCTCTGGAGTACTCGGCTAAGGTAAACAACAGTATTTGCACTGGCTCCTAAATCCTCCTCCCCAGGCAATCTTTTATCAGGGCAGTTTTCATCACCAGTGAAAATTTCAAAATCATATGCTAACCCTGAGATCCCACTAATAATGAATGGCTTGTACTCCTATTTATGTGGCTTATTTGGCATATACTGTATGAGATAACTCATCGCTTTTGTGGAACACATTTGCTCATCGACCAACAAGCATTCTTCAATTGGAACTGTTTGGAATCGAGATCTCAGCAGGTCAGTTACATGCTTCAACTTCAAAAGTATATCATGTCAATTTTCTCCCGTAGGATTCATGTTACTGTCGTCATTGAAATGGAGAGTTTGTCTACTGAAATTGTGCTGCTAATCAATTTATCACCAGTGACAGTATCCCAATAATCTCTTGTGTTGGGCACATGTACAACAGACATTACAATAGAGATACCAGTAAAATTTCTCACGTCATCACAGGGTATAGCTAACAGTTTATTGGGATATTTATGAACACTGTACCTGTGCGACACCTCAACAATTATTTCAAATAATTCTGGCACGAATATGTGGGTAAAAAATTATCTAAGTTCATTATTTCAGCAGGTAACCCTGTGGTTCCATGAAATTTTGAATGGCTTTCAGAAATAACTAAATGTTCCTCTTTCCAAACAACATTTCTTCATTTATTTCGCGCACTCGTACTTGTGAAATCGCATTCATTGTTAGTATTTGCAGATTCCTAATTATTTATTTCGCTACATGGTGATATTATCGAAGAACTATTTCCAGAAAAAGTAGGTAGCACTGTCCCAGGAGTAGATTGTAAGCTTTATGAAGTCTGCAGTGTTCCCATACTTCGTCTTTCATTATTACTGCAGTTGCCAGAATCTTCATATTCTTGCATAATGTAAGTTGGGTCTAGTAAAGGGTCATCAGATGATACGTCCACACTATCTTCACTGCATAAAGGGATCTCCAGCCACTTCAATATATCATTCTCCTGCTCCCTTTTTGTCATGGTTAGATTGCGTTCTGGAATACGGTAAGTGCACATTGTAACTGAAGAGCTACAAACAGTATTTCACGATTTTCTACGATTTATGCATTAGAATATAAACATATTGTGATTTAAATAGTTTCCACATACCTTACTAATGTCTCGGAAAATTTTTATACGCAATAATCTGCGTACAAACACACTTTCTGGACTTTCGTTTTCAGAAACCAAACGCGCGGTTCAGCAGCGACGCAACTGTATGAAATATCGATTGTAGCAGCCTTGTGGTACCATCTGTTGCACTTTTATTGTACTATAAGTCGAATTGAGAAGGTATACAAACGAAAGCGGCACATAATCCGATTAAGAAAGAAACTCATGCGCTTTGAATCGAAGAGGAATCGTTTGTAGCTGATCAGCTACACTGTGCATTTAAGGGATAGGTTGCGATTCGGACCTAGCGAACTACACAAGGCAAAACATGATGTATTTCCCTACTAATTGACACTACAATCACCTCTGTAGGTACTATAAATTAATTTATACGAATTTTCAAAGTTGTAAAGTCCTTTTTGAAACGACCTGTACCTTTATGGTGTGCTCCCACCAGCCACTCCGCCGAGTGTCAACTTAGTTTGCGCATGTAGTAGACATGTATTATTATTTTTGTTAATTAAATAACACTGCACAGATGCTGTACAAATACGTTGTCCCTGGATGTGCAAACAGTTGTCGTTCCACGCGATAAGAGCTTATTCTTGATCTCAACAGATAGAGACACGCAAAGAGCAGTTCTGAGGAAAAGCTGGATGATACACAACAAATCTGTGGTCTCTCTGAGACACTATGAAGCATGGGACAGTAATAACGGATAATACTTTGGCGGTGAAAGAATGTTGCGTTGCTGCACTTACGTTGGATAAAAGTGGATTAGGGGTCAGGTTGATTTTGGAGCATGCAAGAATTTCATTGTAGACCTTCTGATGGAAGATCCACATCAATATGGAAATTTTACGAGAATGACAGCGACGGAGATTAGTGAAATACTCCTTGTAATTAGACGCAAAAATCCCATGCTAGACACTATTATGCTTAAATAGCTTAGTGTTAAAGACAGACTGGTTTTGATACTAAGATTTGCAGCATCAGGTACAAGGAATGTTCAAATGAAAAGGTTCGAAATGTAATAACAGCAAAACCAGTTGAAATTCGCGTATGCCACTTTGGGCAATGTAATGACTCATCTAGGGGCGCGAATGTATGTCGTCACGCCACCCTAAAAACAGCTAAGCTGTGCGCTCAACGGATAAGGTGATGTTCACCGTCTTTTTCGATGTCCTCGAGCACGGAAAAACCATCAACAGTAATGTGTACTGTAAGACACTCTGCAGCCCTTGTAAATCTATCAAGAGCAATCGTCCTGGGCTGCATTCGGAGGGAGTGATTCTGCTGCACGATAACGCGCGTACACACGTCTCCAAGACACACAAAGTGAAACAACCTAGTTCAAGTGGGACCACCTTGAGCGTCCGGCCTACACTCTGGACATGAGTTTGGTCCGCTAAAAAAACATCTCAGAGTAAACGCTTCAACTAGGCAATGAACTGAAGAAGACAGTGAACGACTGTCTCCTGTCACAGCACAGGAATTCTGGGAGAAGGGAATCCTTCTGCGGATCGTGAAACATTGGAATAGTTGTGCACAGGCTTGAGGCAGCTACTTTTGAATAAAGACTTCAGTTATACTCACAGTGTTGTTTCGTATTTTTTCCTTTTGAACACCCCTCCTACATTTATTCTCTTTTATTTTCGTTAAGTAACAATTACGATGAAAAATATTATAGTAGATTTCATCTTGATAACCATACTCGTTCTTCAGCAAAACAGGGTGGATATCCAACAAACGGAGCATTTCCGGACATACATTTATTTGAACGTTTTACTTGTATTGACTTAAGAAACCATTTGCAAATTACTGAGGATCTGTTCTTCAACACCAAGTACAACAACAACATCAATAAATATCACTTCATGATAAATTTCGTATACAGCTGTATTACTTGAAGTTAAATGACAATTTTCCGACTTAAATTATTAGTTTGAAACCTAACTTCACTTTCTTTCTCTCTATGTTAATTAATCTATGTTACAAAACTACTTTGATTCCTCACCGAGCGAGGTGGCGCAGTGGTTAGCACACTGGACTCGCATTTTGGAGGACGACAGTATAATCCCGCGTCCGGCCATCCTGATTCAGGATTCCCTAAAATCGCTTCAGGCAAATGCCGGGATGTTTTCTTTGAAAGGGCATGGCCGACTTCCTTCCCCATCCTTCCTTAATCCGATGAGACCGATAACCTCGCAGTTTGGTCTCCTCCCCCCTCCTTCGCTCAGAAACGTGCTGTGGCCACAAATTATAACTCAAAATACGCAGTTTCGTGTGTATGCTCACGGTAAAATATATTATCAAGACATGTTAGCGTAAAAACTTAAACTAAGACACAAGTCCTGGACGCAATATGGCGGCTCACCATTCAACGAGTACTCTCAACTCTCCCAACAACGCCGTTATAGTTTTTCTTGTATGTAAGCTATGGCGAGCAGCCCTCGAGGGAGGTCTAAATTCGCAGAGCGCGACTGAGATCTTGTCTCACTGCCGGCGAGCTGACTCTCTGCATTGTTTACACTTTACACGATACGTATTACTCGCAAAAGCTATCTGAAAGCAAAAAACTCTCACCTGTATACCTAGCTTTAGACTGCCGTGCAGAGACGAGGAACGTGCCTCTATTCTGGCACACAAGATCTTGTTGCTGCACGCCAGTTCCCATCATTTCAACAACAACATTTTTTTTTAATGAAGTGTACGAAATCTTTCTAGCAGCAGTTAACGCAAATAGATGTAATACGCAGATTATTACCTTTACTTATTATACACACATCAAAAAAAGTTTTGCATCACCCCGGCTCCCAGAACTCCTGAAAATAGACGTTGACTGTGATTATTGTATCACAGACACAGTCCCTTTGACTGTTCAGAGATGTCACTAAACCCGCCCAAAGATGCAAACAACCATGCATGAGCAGCGCCTATTAGACGCAGGAGGTCCGACAGTCGAACAGTTCCAGTCATTCCATCAGGAAGGAAGTACACAGTTAGTGTTGTCTTTAGTTCAACCATGCCTAAACGGTCAATACCTCGGTTCGATCGCGTCCGCATTGTTACTTTGTGCCAGGAAGGGCTCTCATCAAGGGAAATGTCCAGGATTCTCGGAGTGAACCAAAGCGATGTTGTTCGGACATAGAGGAGATACAGAGAGACGGGAACTGTCGTTCAGGCCTCCCAAGGGCTACTACTGCAGTGGATGATCGCTAGCTATAGATTATGGCTCGGAGGAACACTGACAGCAACGTCACCATTTTCAATAATGCGTTTCGTGCAGCCACAGGACGTCGTGTTACTACTCAAACTGTGCGCAATAGACTGTATGATGTGCAACTTCACTCCCGACGTCCAGGCCATGGTCCATCTTGTCCATCTTTGCAACCACGACACCATGCAGTGCGGTACAGATGGACCCAACAACATGCTGAATGTACTGCTTAGCATTGGCATCACATTCTCTTCACCGATAAGTGTCGCATATGCCTTCAACCAGACAATCGTCGGAGACGTGTTCTGAGGCAACTCGGTGAGGCTGAACGCCTTAGAGACACTTAGTCTTAGGTGGAGATTTCAATTTACCAGATATAGACTGGGACACTCAGATGTTTAGGACGGGTGGTAGGGACAGAGCATCGAGTGACATTATACTGAGTGCACTATCCGAAAATTCCTCGAGCAATTAAACAGAGAACCGACTCGTGGAGATAACATCTTGGATCTACTGATAACAAACAGACCCGAACTTTTCGACTCTGTATGTACAGACAGGGAATCAGTGATCATAAGGCCGTTGCAGCATCCCTGAATATGGAAGTTAATAGGAATATAAAAAAAGGGAGGAAGGTTTATCTGTTTAGCAAGAGTAATAGAAGGCAGATTTCAGACTACCTAACAGATCAAAACGAAAATTTCTGTTCCGACACTGACAATGTTGAGTGTTTATGGAAAAAGTTCAAGGCAATCGTAAAATGCGTTTTAGACAGGTATGTGCCGAGTAAAACTGTGAGGGACGGGAAAAACCCACCGTGGTACAACAACAAAGTTGGGAAACTACTGCGAAAGCAAAGAGAGCTCCACTCCAAGTTTAAACGCAGCCAAAACCTCTCAGACAAACAGAAGCTAAACGATGTCAAAGTTAGCGTAAGGAGGGCTATGCGTGAAGCGTTCAGTGAATTCGAAAGTAAAATTCTATGTACCGACTTGACAGAAAATCCTAGGAAGTTCTGGTCTTACGTTAAATCAGTAAGTGGCTCGAAACAGCATATCCAGACACTACGGGATGATGATGGCATTGAAACAGAGGATGACACGCGTAAAGCTGAAATACTAAACACCTTTTCCCAAAGCTGTTTCACAGAGGAAGACCGCACTGCAGTTCCTTCTCTAAATCCTCGCACAAACGAAAAAATGGCTGACATCGAAATAAGTGTCCAAGGAATAGAAAAGCAACTCAAATTACTCAATAGAGGAAAGTCCACTGGACCTGACGGGATACCAATTCGATTCTACACAGAGTACGCGAAAGAACTTGCCCCCCTTCTAACAGCCGTGTACCGCAAGTCTCTAGACGAACGGAGGGTTCCAAATGCTTGGAAAAGAGCACAGATAGTCCCAGTCTTCAAGAAGGGTCGTCGAGCAGATGCGCAAAACTATAGACCTATATCTCTGACGTCGGTCTGTTGTAGAATTTTAGAACATGTTTTTTGCTCGAGTATCATGTCGTTTTTGGAAACCCAGAATCTACTATGTAGGAATCAACATGGATTCCGGAAACAGCGATCGTGTGAGACCCAACTCGCTTTATTTGTTCATGAGACCCAGAAAATATTAGATACAGGCTCCCAGGTAGATGCTATTTTTCTTGACTTCCGGAAGGCGTTCGATACAGTTCCGCACTGTCGCCTGATAAACAAAGTAAGAGCCTACGGAATATCAGACCAGCTGTGTGGCTGGATTGAAGAGTTTTTAGCAAACAGAACACAGCATGTTGTTATCAATGGAGAGACGTCTACAGACGTTAAAGTAACCTCTGGCGTGCCACAGGGGAGTGTTATGGGCCATTGCTTTTCACAATATATATAAATGACCTAGTAGATAGTGTCGGAAGTTCCATGCGGCTTTTCGCGGATGATGCTGTAGTATACAGAGAAGTTGCAGCATTGGAAAATTGTAGCGAAATGCAGGAAGATCTGCAGCGGATGGGCACTTGGTGCAGGGAGTGGCAACTGACCCTTAACATAGACAAATGTAATGTATTGCGAATACATAGAAAGAAGGATCCTTTATTATATGATAATATGATAGCGGAACAAACACTGGTAGCAGTTACTTCTGTAAAATATCTGGGAGTATGCGTGCGGAACGATTTGAAGTGGAATGATCATATAAAATTAATTGTTGGTAAGGCGGGTACCAGGTTGAGATTCATTGGGAGAGTGCTTAGAAAATGTAGTCCATCAACAAAGGAGGTGGCTTACAAAACACTCGTTCGACCTATACTTGAGTATTGCTCATCAGTGCGGGATCCGTACCAGATCGGTCTGACGGAGGAGATAGAGAAGATCCAAAGAAGAGCGGCGCGTTTCGTCACAGGGTTATTTGGTAACCGTGATAGCGTTACGGAGATGTTTAATAAACTCAAGTGGCAGACTCTGCAAGAGAGGCGCTCTGCATCGCGGTGTAGCTTGCTCGCCAGGTTTCGAGAGGGTGCGTTTCTGGATGAGGTATCGAATATATTGCTTCCCCCTACTTATACCTCCCGAGGAGATCACGAATGTAAAATTAGAGAGATTAGAGCGCGCACGGAGGCTTTCAGACAGTCGTTCTTCCCGCGAACCATACGCGACTGGAACAGGAAAGGGAGATAATGACAGTGGCACGTAAAGTGCACTCCGCCACACACCGTTGGGTGGCTTGCGGAGTATAAATGTAGATGTAGATCCAGCGAGTGCAGCGAGGTGGAGGTTCCCTGCTGTTTCGGGGTGGCATTATTTGGGGCCGACGTACGCCGCTGGTGATCATGTAAGGCGATGTAATGGCTGTACGATACGTGAATGCCATCCTCCGACGAATAGTGCAATCATATCGGCAACATATTGGCGAGGCATTCGTCTTCATGGATGACAATTCGCGCCGCCATTGTGCACATCTTGTGAATGACTTCCTTCAGAGCCGGCCTTTGTGGCCGAGCGGTTCTAGGCGCTTCAGTCCGGATCCGTGCTGCTGCTACGGTCACAGGTTCGAATCCTGCCTCGAGCATGGTCGTATGTGATGTCCTTAGGCTAGTTAGGTTTAAGTAGTTTTAAGTCCAGGGGACTGATGACCTCAGATTTTAAGTCCCATAGTGCTTAGAACCATTTAACCACTTTTGAACTTCCTTAGGTTAACGATATCGCTCGACTAGAGTGGCCAGCATGTTTTCCAGACATGAACACTATCAAACATGCCTGGGATGGATTGAAAAGGGCTGTTTATGGACGACGTGACCCACCAACCACTCTGAGGGATCTACGCCGAATAGCCGTTGAGGAGTGGGACAATCAGGACCAACAGTGCCTTGATGAACTTGTGGATAGTATGCCACGACGTATACAGGCATGCATCAATGCAAGAGGATGTGCTACTGCGTATTAGAGGTACTGGTGTGTACAGCTTTCTGGACCACCACCTCTGAAGGTGTCGCTGTATGGTGGTACAACATGCAATGTGTGGTTTTCAAGATCACTAAAAAGTGAAGAAATGATGTATATGTTGATCTCTAGTCCAGTTTTCTGAATAGGTTCCGGAACTCACAGAACCGAAGGTGATGCAAAACTTTTTTTGATGTGTGTAGAATAAAATATAAGGAGGAGACGGTTTTGTTAAAAATAACAAAAGCTACAAAACGCCAGACTGCAATGCAAATGGTAATTAAACCAAAAGGCGTGGTTCAAAAAAATGGTTCAAATGGCTCTGAGCACTATGGGACTCAACTGCTGAGGTCATTAGTCCCCTAGAACTTAGAACTAGTTAAACCTAACTAACCTAAGGACATCACAAACATCCATGCCCGAGGCAGGATTCGAACCTGCGACCGTAGCGGTCTTGCGGTTCCAGACTGCAGCGCCTTTAACCGCACGGCCACTTCGGCCGGCCAAAAAGGCGTGCAGCTCGCTAATAAAAAAATAGAATAAAACAATTCACAAACATGAGCATGCAAGCCGCTCCCGTATAATCCAGTTGTCAAGCGGGAGCAGCCAAAACGGCTTACAATTACGTGCAAAGAAATGTAAAAGCTACTGTCGTTGGACATAACATGCACTGCTGTCTCACGTATCATCTATTCACATAAGCTACAGATGAAACTCGACATATGTAGATTACGGTCCCGAAAAATGTGTCTGATATGAGTGCACAAGCTACGCCCAAACGCTGATCTGATGATGATGATGATGATGTGATGATATTTGGTGGAACCGCACGACCGCTACGGTCGTAGGTTCGAATCCTGCCTCGGGCATGGATGTGTGTGATGTCCTTAGGTTAGTTAGGTTTAAGTAGTTCTAAGTTCTAGGGGACTTATGACCACAGCAGTTGAGTCCCATAGTGCTCAGAGCCATTTGAACCATTTTTTTGATGATATTTGGTTTGTGAGGCGCTCAATTGCGTTGTTATCAGCACCTGTACAAATTCCCAATCTTGTCACTGTTCAGTCTCCCCACCTTTCCGAATGATTATGAAATGATGAGCACAACACAAACACCCTGTCCACGGGCAGAGAAAAATCCCAGACCAGGCCGGGAATCGAACCCAGAACCCCATGATCCAGAGGCAGCAACCAATGATCCATCGAAACTTCAGTATATGCAGGGGTCGGACAAAAATATGGAAACAACAAAAACACCATACATTCGCATGCCTATTACGGTGTAGGAAACCTGTTACTACGCAAAACAGCTTCCAGTCGTCTCCAAATCAGTAAATACAGGTCTATATGGTTTTTAAGGGAATCTTATAGCATCCTCCTGCAAAATAGTGCAAGTTCACGTAAGGTTGATGGAGGTGGATAGCGTTTACGCACTATTCTTGCCAAAGCAGACATCGAAGACTGCTAAGGTCATCAGTCCCTAAGCTTACGCACTATTTAATCTAAACTATCCTAAGGACAAACACAGACACCCATGCCCGAGGGAAGACTCGAACATCCGCAGGGATCAGCCGCACAGCAAATGACTTCAGCGCCTCGGACCGCTCAGCTAATCCCGCGCTGCGAGACTCAGTAATATTGAGATTTGGTGACTGTGTTGACCAGGGGAGATGTGATAATTCATCCTCGTACTCACAAAACCTGTCCTGGACGATGCAAATTGGGGCTGTGTCATCTTGGAACACAGCGTCATCACTGGGAAACAAGCATTGTTCCATGAAATTATCTAGATGCGTATAGCAAATCAAGATAAAATCAAGTTAATTCTTGGATGTTTATACCGGCCACCCAATTCCAGCGCGACAGCTTCAAGCAGTCTGTATACAGAGCGACTGAAAAGGAACGCAATGCGCAAAGATCTAAATCAGCAACTGGTTGCCGACTGGCTGCCAGCGCGGTTCTCCACATGGCGCTAACTCTGAAATAAGAAACTGCATAGCCATGTGCCAGAATCGAGGAGAGGGGATGCTGTTCGTCTTTTTTTTATTGAATTTCGATTCCCCCCAAAGGGGGCGGGCTGGCAGCACCTTAGTATGCCGCACTTCAGCCTACAGACTTTGTTTTAAAAAGATGAAGATAATATATAATAAAAAACAGGCGATAAAATCGTAGACTTAAAGGGCCACATGGCGAAAAAATTGTGGAACTTAAAACAGAGAACAAAGGAATGATGATGCTAATAAAATACATATGAAGCAGACAGGTAAAATAATAGACAGACAATTAAAAAAACACTGCGACAGTCTGGTTTCTGTTCGTAAAACACATAAAATTCACACCCAGCGACAGCATGGTTTCTGTTCGCAACACTTGGAAGGACGAAACAACACTGAACATTCACTGGAACACTGCAATATGACATACCACAGCGGAGAGCAGGTGGGGGGGGGGGGGGGGGGGGGGAATGGACAGGTGAACGGAAAATAAAAAAAGGGGGGAAGGTGAGGAAAAGCGAAAGGGGGAGGGGGGAAAGGAGCTAATGGGGGATGAGGATCCATAAGAGGGGTGGGGGGTGCTGGGCAGAGACGACAGAGAGTGGAGAAGGCAGAGGATGGGAATACAAAAGGACTCGGAGGGGGAGGGGGGGGGGGAGAGAAGGGAGGTAGGGCGAGGTGAGGCAGGGAGAGCTGTTCGTTGTACCTGAGTGCCTTTTATACTCTGTTCCTCATAAGAATAAACCTGATGTAAACAAACACAAATGCGATGATTGGTCAGAAGTCGTAACACATGTACACTGGTGTTGTTGCACCCATGAAGTAGGTCATGTTTATGTATTACATATATTATTACTAAATTACGTTAAACGAAACTTTAAGATATTCAAATGTATTCGCAACTGTCAAGGCCGACGCGTTGGCTCAACATGTTCGGTAGAGGGAAGCTTGATCTCTGTAATAAAAAACAAAAATGAGTAAAGGAATCAACGATCGACTTGAACGCATGACAAGTAATGTCAGCATAGACCAAACGCAACGAACAATTCAAAGCAAAATGAAAAGAGCAAAAATGATATAGCGAAATACACTACTGGCCACTAAAATTGTTATACCAAGAAGAAATGCAGATGATAAACAGGTATTCATTGGACAAATATGTTATACTAGAACTGACATGTGATTACATTTTCACACAATTTGGGTGTATAGATCCTGAAAAATCAGTACCCAGAACAATCAACTCTGGTCGTAACAACGGCCTTGATACACCTGGGCATTGAGTCAAACAGAGCTTGGATGGCGTGTACAGGTACAGCTGCCCATGCAGCTTCCACACGATACCACAGTTCATCAAAAGCAGTGACTGGTGTATTGTGATGAGCCAGTTGCTCGGCCACCATTGACCAGACGTTTTCAATTGGTGAGAGATCTGGAGAATGTGCTGGCCAGGGCAGCAGTCGAACATTTTCTGTATCCAGAAAGGCCTGTACAGGACCTGCAACATGCAGTCGTGCATTATCTTGCTGAAATGTAGGGCTTCGCAGGGATCGAATGAATGGTACAGCCACGGGTCATAACACATCTGCAATGTAACGTCCCCAGTTCAAAGTGGTGACCGAGACGTGTAACCAATGGCTACCCATACCATCACGCCGGGTATTACGCCAGTATGGCGATGACAAATACACGCTTCCGATGTGCGTTCACCGCAATGTCGCCAAACACGGGTGCGACCATCATGATGTTATAAACAGGACCTGGATTCATCCGAAAAAATGACGTTTTGCCATTCGTGCACCCAGGTTCGTCGTTGAGTACACCATCGCAGGCGCTCCTGTCTGTGATGCAGCGTCAAGGATAACTGCAGCCATGGTCTCCGAGCTGATAGTCCATGCTGCTGCAAACGTCGTCGAACTACTCGTGCAGATGGTTGTTGTCTTGCAAACGTCCCGATCTGTTGACTCAGGTGTCGAGACGTGGCTGCACGGTCCGTTACAGCCATGCAGATAAGATGCCTGTCATCTCGACTGCTAGTGATACGAGGGCGTTGGGATCAAGCACAGCATTCCGTGTTACCCTCCTGAACCCACCGATTCCATATTCTGCTAACAGTCATTGGATCTCGACCAACGCGAGCAGCAATGTAGCGATACAATAAACCGCAACCGCCATATGCTACAATCCGACGTTTATCAAAATCGCAAACGTGATGGTACGCATTTCTCCTCTTTACAAGAGGCATCACAAAAACCTTTCACCAGGCAACGCCGGTCAACTGCTGTTTGTGTATGAGAAATCGGTTGGAAACTTTCCTCATGTCAGCACGTTGTAGATGTCGCCACCGGCGCCAACTTTGTGTGAATGCTCTGAAAAGCTAATCATTTGCATATCACAGCATCTTCTTCCTGTCGGTTAAATTTCGCCTCTGTAGCACGTCATCTTCGTGTTGTAGCAGTTTTAATGGCCAGTGGTGTAGTTAGCGTAGCAGCTTGATAAGTTATTCAGTAAATGAATGCTGGTTTAAGTCGCCACCGAATCGGTTTTTTTTCTCGTTCACTTTGAATTACCTACATCTTGTAATTGTAAAATTCAGCATAATTTTTTATGAATAATGCACGCCTTCGTGTTTCTAATTACATATTGCTCGTGAAATTCCTGTTTTCATTTCAAATATAAATTCTCAATTATCGATATTTTATGAAAGGCTGTTAATAAATGTTGCTTAAATTAAGAAAAAACAAAAATTTAACGTTTTAAGGCAAAAACAGTCTTTATTTGGACTATGTTCATTGTTTTATACCACAGATGTAGGTATGTGTCGAAGAAACACGAAAAACAATCATTTTTCACAGCATCAAGCACACCGTACAAATGCTGAATTTTTACATTTGCCACTGTACCATTAAATATGAACCAAACAGAACTGATCTGGAGTCAATTTAAGGGAGTTTGGCCCGAGAAATAAAAAGACTGTTAAGCTGCCAGACGTACTTGAACGAACCGCACGCAGGTTTTTCACATGCCACTGCCGAGCGTTGGCGGGACATAGAACGGTACGTCATAAAAGAAAAGAAAATGCAGCGCCTAGATGGGGCTTCGTGGATTCTGTTGTTGATCGACTCGTTATCAACGTAGCAGACTGTACTGGAATGTATTTCTCGGATTCGAATAAGGAAGAAGCTAAGATATTACCAGACGGCTGACTGTAAATTATCAATGCCCGAGCACAATCGAAATCTTATAACTGTTCGTATTATTTAATCTGGCTGCGTTTTATATGAGATCTTACTGAATTTCAGAACTGAGTTTAACTACAAATGAAAGTTACTTATAGTTCCAGTGCCCTGCAAACAAGTTTCATGTAATAATCAAATAATCTTGAAGTGGAGTTCTGTAACTTCCGTAACGTAATTAGTTTGTTCTTTCGTTAACTTTTGATGAATTGTCTTTGTGATGTATTGCATCGTTTCTGTCTTGCGGAAATTATCTCTAAATGGACAAGTTTGAAAATTATAGGAAATACCCATTATCACTTCCTTTTATTATCCTCATTCGGATTCCACTTTAGTTGTGACACCAGCCCCATAACCACACACTTTGTTACCTGTCTGAATCATCCTTCTTCACTCTTTCAATGTAAGTTTGTTCACACTACGATAACCACATGCTAGATCTCGCTAATAACTTCCTTATAGTTTCTCACCTTTGTCAAATAATCCCCTTTGTTCAAATCAGTATTCAACAGTACGGTGAAATCCCTGCAGTATGCTTTTGCATCACACATAGCTCGCTCAGAAAAATTACCCTACTAATGGTCATGGAAGGCGCCATAACGGCTGTACAATACAGACAATACAAGCTGTGTACCTCCTTCCACGTGGTATGATTGGAAGGAACTGATCGGCTGTCGGACCATCTCCGTCTAAAGCTGGGTTTACATTAACAAGTCGCTTGCAGAAGTTATTGCTGCAAGTTATTGCTAGCCGCTTGCAGCTGTGTTTACACAGCAGCGCAAGAATTAAGCAAGATTCTTCTGCGAGTTCTTTGGCAAGGAACTTGCGTCGACAACTTGCTGATACTGTTTACATATGCTTTCAGTACCACTACGAGTGTCAGCCAAAATGTAAAATGACTAGTAGGCAAGTGAGATATGCTGCAGCTCTTGTAATTTTAATGCAAAACTGAAAAAGAAAAAAAGTAGATAATGAGAAGATCGCAATATGGTGCTATAATAACCTTTTGCAAGAACTTAATATCGAGAGCATAGATACTTTTGAAAACTTTTGCAGAATGTCCTCAAATGATCTGGAATATTTGTTGATGTTAATAGCGCCCGTCGTATCAAAACGAGACACAAACTTCCGTACTGCTATTTCAGCAAAGGAACGTTTGCTAGTCGCTCTACGATTTATAGCTATCGGTGAGCTACGAATAAAATAGGCATTTCATTTATTTATGTGAACATACAACCAAAAAAAGTTTGAATTTTCAAATCTCTTCTTTGTAGGAGACCCATACAAGTCCCTAATGTACTTGTTTCATATTCCCGTCAGCACGGTCAATGGTTAGATACTGGACTCGCATTCGGGAGGACGACGGTTCAATCCCGCGTCCGGCCATCCTGATTTAGGTTTTCCGTGATTTCCCTAAATCACTCCAGGCAAATGCCGGGATGGTTCCTCTGAAAGGGCACGGCCAACTTCCTTCCCTAATCCGATGAGACCGATGACCACGCTGTCTGGTCTCCTTCGCCAAACCAACCAACCAACCAACCCGTCAGCACGATTGCTCTGATCGTACCCGATGTATGTAGAGCCATTTTTAACATCTTGAAAAGGGAAAAGTTATTTGAAGGTATGTGAAAACAAAACAATGAAATTAAATTTTTATGAAATAAATTGCATTTTACAGAATGATATGCTTATAAAAATGTTTTTTTCTAATGCTCTTAAAATGGAAAGTGTCAAGCTAATTAAATAGAACATGTGATAATTTCACATTGTCTTTTTCTAGACTCCTGAAACAACAAGCGAGTGGATGCAGGTGGTAAAGGGGCTTGTGTCTTCAAGTTATGCTCATCTTCTTCACTCTATCCTTAACGCCTCGGTTACGCACGTTCCATATTTTGTGGTAGCTCTCCACGGCTTCAATAAATGTTCTGTATCCTGCTTCATCCATTCCTGTTTCTCCTCCATTTCTGAAATTTGTTTGCATATAATACGTAAGATGCTTGCATAAAATTAAGCCACACATTAAGTAAAATGTGTTATGCAGACGACATACTATAACTTGCTCTTCCTACTTGCAGGAAATAGAACTAAATCCTAAAAGCTGCAAGTTACTTGCAGATACTTCTTGCGTGGTGTTAACACTGGAAGCAGAAAACGTTCAGCAAGTCACTTCCGCAATAAATTGCTACGGTCGCAAGTCGACTTGGCGATATGTTTACACTTGCAAATCGCGCTGCAAGTTCCTCCACGCAAGTAAATTGCTGCGATAAGTTGCTAGTGTAAACCGAGCATAATAGGCGCTGCTCGTACATGGTTGTTTACATCTTTGGGCAGGTTTAGTGATATCTCTGAATAGTCAAAGCGACTGTGTCTTGTCATACAATACCCACAGCCAACGACTCAACGTCTGTCTTTAGGAGTTGTGGGAACTGGACTGGGATGATGCAAAACTTCTTTTGATGTGTGTATACAGACAATTAAGAATGTGTATTTGGAATGAAAACCAGAATTCTGCGTGTGACATGTAATCAGAAACCAGAAGACATGCATTTTTCTTGAAAAAATGGTGGTTCAGTACGAGTTAATTATCACATATTGATATATGAAACAAAAAAAAAAAAAAAAAAAAAAACAACTGTCAGTCACAGCGGATTTTGAACCATAGCCCATTAATCTGCTCGATTATCTACTACAGACGTTTCCGATTATGCCACGATTATAAATACATCCGTGTTTCTTACATTTAATACATGGTGTTTCCGAATAAACGTCAAAGCTCATTTTTCTCTGCAGTGTTGCGAAAAACATTAAGAACAATTTGTTGCTAGCTATTAACGATGTTCCGCGTGCGTTTTTCACTACGAAGCAGGAAGCAGCGTCATCCGTTTTCGCGGTACATTTGCACAGTGAGACAATCACAGCACAAGTAGCGCTGAGACTGTGACTGTACATGATTTTTGAAATAAAAATTACGTAGTTAAAGTATGATTAAGAAAAACTTTGATAGCTGTTAATATATCAGAATGTCTTAAATTTTCTTTTACAGTAACATAGTAATAAAATATCTCATACGTAAGTTGGACCTACTTCCAAGAGCGGAACATCGTCATCAGTGTTCCGGAGCTACGGCTGCTGACCAATCATGATGTTTGTGTTTGTTTACATCAGGTTTATTCTTATGATGAACGCGTTATAATGGATGAAGTTTTATGACACTTCAATGCCGAACGACGGGAAAATGCAGAGCAGCACGTCAAAAGGTGGAGGGGGAAAGGTGGACTTTTTGGTGACTTGGGATTCTGTTGTCGCTCGCCTCCGTATCAGCGTAGCAGTACTCAAACGTACCTCTTTCCTCGGAGTCCAACATGGAAGAAGTTCAGAGATTACCAACGACTGGCTGTAATACCTTCAGTGGATTCAATATTTAACTACATGGTGAAATCCCAGCACTGCACTTTTAGGCCGCACATAGCTCCTGCAGAAAAATTACCCTTGTTAAAGTCAGAAATATCATGAAACTTCCTGGCAGATTAAAACTGTGTGCCCGACCGAGACTCGAACTCGAGTTTTAATCTGCCAGGAAGTTTCATATCAGCGCACACTCCGCTGCAGAGTGAAAATCTCATTCCAGAAATATCATACTTAACTGTACTCGGGACAGATTGGCTTCTGCTCCACATGGAACGAAATCCAATGAGGTTCCAGCAAATGCGGAAGAATACATAGTGTAATGATCATGTGAGTTTGATTCTTATGATGAACGGAACGGAGTATAGAGTCAGTGGTGTCGTGAAACAACTGAAACCGTTAAAGTTAAACAAAGTCCAGGGCCCGATGGAATCCCTAACAGATTGTATACTGAATTTCGTGCTGAGTCAGCCCCTCTCGTAACTACACTACTGCCCATTAAAATTGCTCCACCACGATGATGACGTGCTACAGACGTGAAATTTAACCGACAGGAAGAAGATGCTGTGATATGCAAATGATTAGCTTTTCAGAGCATTCACACAAGGTTGGCGCCGGTGGCGAAACCTACAACATGCTGACATGAGGAAAGTTTCCAACCGATTTCTCATACACAAACAGCAGTTGACCGGCGTTGCCTGCTGAAACGTTGTGATGCCTCGTGTAAGGACGAGAAATACGTCCCATCACGTTTCCGACTTTGATAAAGGTCTGATTGTAGCCTATCGCGATTGCGGTTTATTTTATATCGCGGCATTGCTTCTTGCGTTGGTCGAGATCCAATGACTGTTAGCAGAGTATGGAACCGGTGGGTCCAGGAAGGTAATACGGAACACCGTGCTGGATCCCAACAGCCTCGTATCACTAGCAGTCGAGATGACAGGCATCTTATCCGCATGGATGTAACGGATCGTGCAGCCACGTCTCGATTCCTGAGTCAACAGATGGGGACATTTGTAAGACAACAACCATCTGCACAAACAGTTTGACGACATTTGCAGCAGCAGCATGGAGTATCAGCTCGGAGACCATGGCTGTGGTTACCCTTGACGCTGCATCACAGACAGGAGCACCTGCGATGGTGTACTCAACGACGAACCTGGGTGCACGAATCGCAAAACGTCATTTTTTCGGATGAATCCAAGTTCTGTTTACAGCATCATGATGGTCGCATCCGTGTTTGGCCACATGGTGGTGAACGTACATTGGGAGCATGTATTCGTCATTACCATACTGGCGTATCACCCGATGTGATGGTATGGGGTGCCATTGGTTACACGTCTCGGTCACCTCTTGTTTGCATTGATGGCACTTTGAACAGTGGATGTTACATTTCAGATGTGTTACGATCCGTGGCTCTACCCTTCATTTGATCCCTGCAAAACCCTACATTTCAACAGGATAATGCACGACCACACATTGCAGGTCCTGTACGGACCTTTCTGGATACAGACAATATTTGACTGCTGCACTGGCCAGCACATTCTCCATATCTCTCACCAATTGAAAACGTCTGGTCAATGGTGGCCGAGCAACTGGCTTGTCACAATACGCTAGTCACTACTCTTGATGAACTGTGGTATTTCGTTTAAGCTGCATGGGCAGCTGTACGTGTACACGCCATCCAAGCTCTGTTTGACTCAATGCCCAGGCGTATCAAGGCCATTATTACGGCCAGAGGTGGTTGTTCTGGGTACTGATTGCTCCGGATCTATGCAGCCAAATTGCGTGAAAATGTAATCACATGTCAGTTCTAGTACAATATATTTGTCCAATGAATACCAGTTTATCAGCTGCATTTCTTCTTGGTGTAGCAATTTTAATGGTCAGTAGTGTATAATCTATCGTAGATCCCTCGAACAAAAAATTGTGTCTAGTTGTTTGAAGATGACTTAGGTCACACCAGTTTAGAAGCAGCGCACTAGAAGAAACTTCCACTAACAACCTCGATATCGACTTGTAGTAGAATCTTAAAACATTTTCTGTGCTGAAACATGCAGAGGTATCTCGCACAGAATGACCTCCTTGCCAACCAGCATAAATTCTGAAAACACTGATTATGTGAAACCCACCTCATACTTTTCTCTCAGGACTTACTGAAAGCTTTTGATCAAGGTTGTCAGGCCTAGATGCAGCATTTCTTCATTTCTGGAAAGATTTGACTCAGTACCAAATCTATGTTTCTTATCGAAAGCACGTTCATATGGGGTATCAAGCGAAATTTGTGAAAGCATTGAGGATTTTTTGGTAGCAAGGCTGCACCATGTTATCTTAAATGAAGAGTCATTGTTAGATGTAGAAGTAACTTCAAGTGTGTCCCCTGGACGTGTGTAGAGATCTTTGCTGTTCATGTTGTCTGTTAATGACCTTGCAGACAATATTAATAGTAACCTCAGACTTTTTGCAGATGATGTAGTTATCTACAATGAAGTACTGTCTGAAAGAAGATGCATAATTATTCAGTCAGATCTTTAGTAACCTCAGACTTTTTGCAGATGATGTAGTTATCTACAATGAAGTACTGTCTGAAAGAAGATGCACAATTATTCAGTCAGATCTTGATAGTATTTCAAAGTGGTGCAAAGGTTGGCTACTTTCTCTCTCTCTCTCTCTCTCTCTCTCTCTCTCTGTGTGTGTGTGTGTGTGTGTGTGTGTGTGTGTGTTACTCCCACAGCAATCCATGAACGGGTGCACGTGTTTAGCTTCGACTTTGGCACATAATGTTGACGTCTGGAGGAATAAGTATACTTTTATCCTAGCAGGCTGGGAATCTGTTTCGAAGTTGGACTGTGTAAAAAAAATTGCAAGCCACATCTGGCTATGAAAGCAATAAGAGCATTTATACAGTTGTACATTCACGTATAGAAAATATTGAAAAATGTGTAAAATGTTTAAAAAATTCAGTAAAATCTGGGTACAACATGGTCTTACTGGTTATCAGTGCTGATAATTAGAAAGTAGCTGAAATTTTCTGTGACATTACCAGTAGATTAAAGTGCCTGAGGATCTTTTGAATATTTTTCTAGAAAGCTACAAGAAAGAGAGACTTACTACAATCACAGCACCATCTGCCTCCATATTGACAGAGATCTGCACTACAGGTTAAGTGAGAGATATATAGATGGGAATCTCCTTGACTGGAGTAGAACTGTCATAAGTGATGGGTCCTGCTTCGAACTGTGTCCTGATGACCAGTGACGATGTGTCTGTAGATGCCCCAGACAGCTGTGGGATGCCAACCTGATGGTCACCCATTGTACTGTCCAGTAACCAGGTGTGATGGTCTGGTGTTCATTTCAAAGCAGGACTTCTTGGTTTGTCATCTGTGGCACCCTTACTGCACAGTGGTATGTTGACAATATTTTGCACCCCGTTTTGTTGAGCTTCATGGCAAGCCATCATAGGCTTACATTTCAGCAAGTTAATGCCTACCTGCACATGACAAGAGTTTCTACTACTTGTCTTTGTGCTTTCCAAATCCTACCTTGGCCGGCAAGGTTGCTGAATCTCTCCCAAACTGAGAATATTTGGAGCATTTGGGTAGGGTCCTCCGACCAGTTACGAAATTTTGATGATCAAATGTGGCAATTGGATAATCTTTGGCACGATATCCCTCAAGAGGACATCAAACAAATCTATCAACCAATGCTAAGCCAAATAACTGCTTCATAAGGGCTAGATATGACCCAATGCATTATTGACTTGCTCAGTTTGTGACACACTTTCTCTTGAATAAATAATCCAATTTTCTAAACTCGTAATCATTTGTTTGACTGTACACATACACCACATCTCTGATTTCCGCCCCATTCAGATAATTCTTTCATGGTGAACTGCTATTTGTCTTAGAGCGTATATGTGAAATATGTGATGCGTGTATGTGGGTGAAGCCACAGGTAAAAAGTTCTTTGTAAACCCATGGACCAATTTTAAACAAATTTGATGCACATACTATTTACCATCTGGAAACAAATATTGTGGGGTAAGAATCACTAACCTCCTGTTAGGGTAGGAGTGACAGGTTGTAGAGAGAAGGGAGAGGGGAGGGGGAAATAGACAGATAGAGGGAAGAGGAGGAAATGGACAGAAAAAGGAAAGAGGAGATGATGATCAGGTAAAAGAAAGAACTGGAGATGGACAGTGAAAGGAAAGAGGGAGAGATGGACAGAAAGAGGGTGGAGAAAGAGATGAACAGAGAGAGGGCGGAGGAAGAGAGAGACAAAGAGGAGGGAGGAGGAGAGGGACATGGCAAAGAAGGACTACCAGTCACAGATCCTCAGGCACTTTAATCTACTGGTAATGTCACCAGTGACTACCAGTCACAGCTCTTAATTTTTTGTCATTTGTTGAACGAATGTATTTTTTGTTTCTTTTGAATTAGTTCTCAGAGTTATTTTTTTTTTCAAACATTTCTTCAGGAACTTATTTGATTTTCAAAGATTTGCCATTGTGACACTAAAGAAAATACATTTTACACTTGCAAAGAGGATATCAGTGAATTATAACTACTGGATTCATCTTTATTTCATGATAATGAGATATAAATTTCTAATCACAATCTTCTTCGGCAAAAACTGGGAAACCATCAATTCCACTGTAGCTGTGCCAAATAATTCGCTGTGATTCAACATGAGCTTCACTTCTCAAATCACATTCCACATAAAATCTTTTTACGTCATAATATCATTCACAACTCCTGATAAGATTTCTTTAAAATTTCTTGGGTTGTTCTATGTCTGTAGTTTGTTGTAAGCATCCCTTGGTCACGGGCAGTAATAAAGGTGAACTATTTTTAAGTCATAAGAAAGAAATTGCTACAACAATTGCAGCTGGTGTAGAAAGGTGGAAAATTTCCTCCAATTGTATCTTCACACTTTCACGGTATAGATGTGTGTGTGTGTGTGTGTGTATATATATATATATATATATATATATATATATATATATATATATATATATATATATATATATGCCCCAATAATATGAATTCTTATGTACTCAGATTTTTGTATCCAAAACTCTATGTAACTGCGTAGACACATGTCGGATCAAAAAACTATTCCATATTCTAACTGCAGGCTTACTCAGAGCTAATCCTGTAACAAATAAAGTCTATTTGTATTAGCCATTAGCAATAGAGTTATAACTTTATTCACTCATCTCTTAGCACTACAAAGAGAGCTCTACAAGCGCATGGTCTGCACGTGTTTGCGGCGTGTGAAAGAGAGTGCAAATAAACTTCACGAACGTTGTCAGAATTTGCCAAATGTGCTGTTGTGGACCATCAACATGGCTCATTGGAGTGACAATAAAGTGGTCAACTTTATTTATCTTTATGTAAGACAGGAGTGTTTGTGGATCATGAAATGTCCACCCTCCAGAAATAAAGCAACCAAGGCAACCACAATCACAGAGCTGGAAAGACAGTGGGAATACCAAGGTTTTAGGAGAAGAGGATTAAATATAAAATTAAAAGTATCATACTCGTATTTAGTGTTTATTCTTAGATTTTGAACATTTTAATACAACAAGCAGATCGGATCTCTTCTTTGAGAAGTATCAGTACACTGGATTTTACTACACACTCTCTGACATTCTCATACTGAAAAGTTATCTTTTGGGCCTTCAGTTGTGAGTCCTTCCAGAAGCACATTGCATGCTTCATGCAAATCTCTTTGGCCAGTCATGGTCGACAGTGCTCAGAGGTTCGATACACACTCCACTGTCACAGATATTATTGTTCATTCTGCTGCACAGGTCAGCTATATTTATTTTTTCAGTCACAGGCGACTTATAGTTGCTAAGTCGCCACAGATTCATCAACCCATGCTCACCAAATCATGGTGCAGTGCAACCAACTCATGTGTATGCTTACTTGCCATTTAGCTGCCATGTAGAGCTACTAAATCACTTACTACTTGACTAAATTACTGGTGATTTGTAGTGTGTGCATGCGTGATGCGCCTTGCTTCCCATCAGAGTTGGGCAATATTTATTTAAAAGATGAATACAGATCAAAAATTCTGGTCAGGTGATTACAGGGTTATAAATACAAAATCAAATAGGGGCAATTCACTATTCGTGAATAACAAATAAAAATATTTATTCGAAATACTGTTCATTTACAAGAGTAATAATATTTATTTTCCATCTACGAATAAAAAATGTTATGATTAACAGTTAAATTTGAAATCCAATGTCATAAGTTGATCTAATCCTTTTCACTTACTAAACATCTTATCAGAAAGTTTTTGATTTTCGAGGACTTGCCGTAGTGACGCATTTGACTCACGAAAGCTTAAAGTGTATCTAGGATGAAATTTTTGTTAGTTATAAATAAAGTAGTTGCAAGGGCAACAGTCTGGATGATTGACTGATCTGGCCTTGTAACATTAATCAAAACAGCCTTGCTGTGCTGGTAGTGCGAATGACTGAAAGCAACGGGAAACTACAGCCGTAATTTTTCCCAAGGGCAAGCAACTTTACTGTATGGTTAAATGATGATGGTGTCCCCTTGGGTAAAATATACTGTAGGTAAAATAGCTCCCCATTTGGATCTCCGGAGGACATCATTATCAGGAGAAACAAAACTGGCGTTCTATGGATCAGAGCATGGAATGTCAGATCCTTTAATCAGGGATGTAGGTTAGAAAATTTAAAAAGGGGAAATGGATAGGTTAAAGGTAGATATAGTGGGAAATAGTTAAGTTCAGTGGCAGGAGGAACAAGGCTTCTGGTCAGGTGATTACAGGGTTATAAATACAAAATCAAATAGGGATAATGCAGGAGTAGTTTTAGTAATGGATAAAAAATAGGAGCATGGGTAAGCTACTACGAACAGCATAGTGAACGCATTATTGTAGCGAAGATAGACATGAAGCCCACGTCCACCACAGCAGTATAACTTTATATGCCAACTAGCTCTGCAGATGACGAAGAGATTGAAGAAATGCATGATGAGATAAAAGAAATTATTCAGATAGTAAAGGGACTCATGGGGAACTGAAATTCGATAGTAAGAAAAGGAAGAGAATGAAAAGTAGTAGATGAATATGGAATGGCGAAAAAGGGTGAAAGATGAAGCCCCCCTGGTAAAATTACGCACAGAGCATAACTTAATCACAGCTAACACTTGGTTTAAAAATCATGAAAGAAGGCAGTATACATGTAAGAGGCCTGGACACAGCTGGAAGGTTTCTGAGCCATGGTGAGCCTTTTGTGGCACACCAGATCTTTGGTAGTACTATCGATTACCGAGCTTTACTATGATCTTTGCCCCTGTTGTGATCTGGCGGCGGGTATTTGCAGTAGGGGGTTGGTCGTCAGACTTGCTACGAGGTGCTAGGACGTGCTTCAGGGGATGAAGGAGCAAAAGACTCAGGCTTGGCCAGCAGTGGCATGGCCAGTCCACCTTGCAAGGCGGTCGCGTGTTTGTGGTGGACCTGTCTGATGTCAACTTCAAACGCTGCTCGTCGTATTGCTTTGGGGCCTGTTTTCTCGGAGAGACCCATCCCTGGAGACCATATCAAACAATGCTGTCCATCGTATGGGTAAGTGGTTTTGGTGCCTTCATTTCGTCAAATGATTTGGGTTCTAATGTGCATGTTGTCAAAGTAAGAGCAGCCAGCAGAGTCTGTGTGACTGTATGCAGACCAGCAGTTACTGTTTGCTTTAAAATCTGCTAGCTGGATCACTATTAAAAGCAGATTAGCATGAAGGTGTGCATATGGTTTTGGGTTATTTCCATCAAGTGATGTCCCTGGTATATTGCTGTAAAAGAAAAAAAAATTGCAACCAGTTATTCTGTTATTAGTAAACTTGTATTTTGTAAAGCTAGTCATTTATATGTACTTCCTTATACACGTGCACTTATTGAATGCACTCACTCAACAGTAATTGGTTTGTGTATTCTATTGTTTATTGACTTCTTAACATACATTGATTGATGTTTGGTTGATGTTTGCTGTGTCTTGTGCAGTCTGTTTGTGTTTCAGTTTCTGTGAGTATTCATCCCTTGGTCTCCCTCTATGATTTTTACCCTTCATGCTGCCCTCCAATACTAAGTTGGTGATCCCTTTATGCCTCAGAACATGTCCTACCAACTGATCCCTTCTTCTAGTCAAGTTGTGCCACAAATTTCTCCCCTCCCCTATTGTATTCAATATCTTGTCATTAGGGTGCGTGGGTGCAGTGCCACATCCTGCTTTGGTGCACAGAAGCTGTAACGTACCATCTAATGGGAAGTGACTCCCGATTGGGCCCCGGCGTTTAGGTGTTGTTTGGGTGGCTGGTCTGCTGCCAGCATTTTAAGTTAAGTCACCTTTAGCCCAGGTCAGACTGGCGTCTCTGCCTGTTTGATAAACTCGCATGTAAAAGTAAGTAAAAAATAAATAAATTTGCTTGCACCCCCCTCCCCCACCCCCTCCACACACACACACACACACACACACACACACACACACACAGTTTCCGATAAATTATATAACAGCAAGACAGAGATTTAGGAACCTGGTTTTAAACTGTAAGACATTTCCAGCGGAAGATGTGGACTCTGACCACAATCTACTGATTATGAACTGTAGAGTAAAACTGAAGAAACTGCAAAAAGGTGGGAATTTAAGGAGATGGGACCTGGATAAACTGAAAGAACCAGAGCTTGTAGAGAGTCTCAGAGAGAGAATTATCCCCCTGCGGGTTCGGGGGTAAGAATAGGCCCGCGGTATTCCTGCCTGTCGTAAGAGGCGACTAAAAGGAGTCTCAAACGTTTCGGCCTTCTGTGATGGTCCCCTCTTGGGTTTGACCTCCTTTTTTTTTCCAAATTTTCGTTGTCAGTGCGTGCCATTTGGGGAAGGACACCTTACGTGGTGTTTTTTTATTGGTCCATCATGCTCCACCATCTTGCATGTTACCAATTGTCGTGTGGGGGGGACTACGCCCAACATCTTCTGGGTTGTCTCCTTCTCGCCTTGTGCGCACTCTTCTTCTTAGCGCCTACGACAACTGTGGACCCTTTCAACACCTAAAATCCAGCACGGTAGCCAGTCCGTTGTGGTGGGGTCGTCATGTACCCTCTTGGTGGTAGCCCCCTGACCACGCAGGGATCGCACTACAGATGCCAGAGCTGTTTCCTCCCCATGCATGCCAAGGAGTATGTGCCCATCTTGTCTGGGGCACGGGGACTCCAGGCAACGGGATATCGGCCAGGTACCCGTTGCTTTGACTGGGTGGCGCCCTTGGGGAGAGCCCTCGTTCGGAGTAGGTGGCATCTGGGCGGATGTGGCGCAATGAAGCGCAATAAATCACACCAAGCTGGTGGTCGCACGGCCACCAGCGTCTCTAAGCGTGGTAGAGTAGACTTTGATGCTGCACAATATGACCCTCAGTCGTTCCCCTCGTTGGCTGCGCCATGGGAGGGATGCCGATCTAGTGCCAAGCGGGAGCCTTACGTACCGCAATACCTTGTCTGCAGCAGGACTGATGGTGACTCCTTTCTTATGACGAAGCCTCTGTTTTTTGTGGAACACCTGGAGGATAAGTTTGGGGAAGTGGCGGGGTTGTCTAAAATGAGGAATGGGTCCATCCTCCTCAAGACGTCCTCCCCAGCCCAGTCACAGGCGTTGCTCTTGTGCGATAAGCTGGGTGACGTCCCTGTTACCGTCACTCCCCACAGTAGCTTAAATATGGTCCAGGGGATTATTTACCATCGTGACCTCTTATTACAATCCGATGACGAGCTGAGAGCCGACTTGGAACGACGTGGTGTACATTTTGTCCGTCGTGTACATAGAGGGCCCAAGGCTCACAGGGTGGCCACCGGTGCCTTTATCTTGGCCTTCGAGGGTGATGTCTTGCCCGAGAAGGTCAAGGTGATGGTTTACCGTTGCGACGTGAAGCCATACGTCCCTCCCCCCATGCAGTGCTTCCAGTGCTGGAAGTTTGGGCATATGTCCTCCCGTTGCCCATCCAGCGCTACATGTCGAGATTGCGGACGCCCCTCTCATCCCGATTCTCCATGTGTGCCTCCGCCTGTATGTGTCAACTGTGGGGAGCACCACTCTCCATGCTCGCCGGATTGCCCCGTTCTTCATAAGGAGCGGAAGATCATGGAATTTAAGACTCTGGACCGGCTTACTTATCGAGAGGCAAAACTGAAATATGAAAGGTTGTATCCTGCTTCCATTCGACCATCTTATGCTGCAGCCACGTTATCGTCGCCCACGCGAGCGACAGTTGTCGCCTCATCTGTGCCGCCTTCAGTGGGCCCTCGGGGCCGTGTATCTCTGTCTGCCCCCCTCGTGTCTGGGGGCAAGCCTTCCTCTGTTGCCCCCTTAGCAGTTGGGGGCAAACCCTCTTCTCTCGCTCCCCCCACGCTTACTTCGGGAGTGACATCTGCTCCACAACCAGGAGGCTCGATTCCTCCGCCGGCGTTGCCTCCGCCGGTTCCTCTCTCGCGGAAGGGGTACCTCGGGGCTCTCCCTTCCTCCGTTTCTTCTCCTTCCCAGCCAGATGTCAGCCAGTGGCTGAAGGTTCCGCCGCCTGCTGGTCGTAGGGCTTCTGCGTCGTCATCAGCCTCCGACGCTCCTTCAGAGAAGCTCTCCCAGCCCTCTCACCCTAAGGGCCGACGTGAGAAGAAGGAACGGCATGTGTCCAAGAAGAAGGACGTTCCGGCGGTTTCAGCACCACCTGCTGTACATAGTCCTGGCTCCGGGGATGAGGTGGAGATCCTCGCCTCTGCCGCGGATCTCGCCCTCACGGAACCCTTGGGGGCCTCTCCTATGGACTCAGCTGACTCTCCCCCGGTGGCGGCAGTTGGCTCTGAAGCGCTGTCTGCCTCTTGGTCGCATTCACGCCCTCCCAGTCCCTTCTGTCTGTAGCTCGCCAGTACCCCTTCAGACGCCTTTAGAGGCAGTTGCTGCCAGGGTTGAGCTCTCGCCGGCTATTACTGTTTGCTCTGTTTACATTCCTCTGGATGGGGAGCTCCCCCGACATGTCTTGGCTACGCTGCTGGCCCAACTCCCACCACCATTGCTGCTTCTGGGCGATTTCAATGCCCACAACCCTCTATGGGGTGGGACTGTCTCTGATGACCGCAGTTGGGCCGTGGAGCATTTGTTGGCTCAGCTTGACCTTAGCCTCTTGAACACCGGTGCTCCCACGCATTTCAGTGTTGCCCATGGCTCGTTCTCGGCCATCGATCTCTCTCTTTGCAGCCCCGGACTTGTCCCATCCCTCCACTGGAGGGTGCACCCTGACCTGTGCGGTAGTGACCATTTTCCCATCTATTTGTCACTACCCCAGTGTCGTTCTTCTGGGCGCCTGCCCCGCTGGGCTCTCCACAGGGCAGACTGGCCGGCTTTTAGCTCTGCTGCAGCCATTGAGTCTCCCCCACAGGGTGACATTGACGAGGTGGTCCGTGTTTTAACCACGTCCATCATTTCAGCGGCCGAGGCTGCCATCCCCTGATCTTTTGGCCTCCCTCGGAGGAAGGCTGTACCCTGGTGGTCGCCGGAGATTGCTGAGGCTATTCGCGACCGTCGGCGGGCTCTCCAGCGTCATAGGCGGCACCCGTCTCTCGAGACCCTCATCGCCTTTAAGAGGCTCCGTGCCTTGGCCCGTCGTCTTATTGCACGGCGTAAGCAAGAGTGCTGGGAGAGGTATGTCTCAACCTTGGGCTCCCATGTCTCCCCCTCACTCGTGTGGTCCCGGATCCGGCGGATTTATGGATACCAGACCCCTATGGGTGTCCCTGGGCTCTCCTTGGACGGCGCTGTCTGCACGGATGCTGCCGCCATTGCTGAACGGCTTGCCGCGCACTTTGCTCAGAGCTCTGCGACTGCATCTTATCCCCCCACCTTTCGCTCTCTCAAGGAGCGGGCCGAGCGGACGCCGTTCTCATTCCACACTCATCATTCTGAAACATACAATGCTCCTTTCAGCGAGAGGGAATTCCTCGCTGCCCTCGCCGATTGCCCTGATACAGCACCAGGCCCAGACTGCATCCACGCGCAGATGCTGAAGCATCTCTCCAGGGTCTGCCAGAGACACATTCTCGTGATATTTAATCGCATTTGGAGCGAAGGCGTGTTCCCGTCGCAATGGCGAGAGGGTGTTGTTGTCCCCATCTTGAAGCCCGGTGCGGACCCACTGGCGGTGGACAGCTATCGTCCCATTACCCTCACCAACATTTTGTGCAAATTGCTCGAACATATAGTGGGGCGGCGTTTGTGTTGGGTCCTTGAGTCGCGCGGTCTCCTCGCTCCATCCCAGGGTGGCTTCCGTCGGGGCCGATCTGCAGTGGACAATTTGGTGCGGCTGGAATCTGCTGTCCGTACGGCCTTTGCCCGACGTCAGCATGTCGTTGCTGTATTTTTCGATCTGCGGAAGGCGTATGATACCACATGGAGGCATCACATCCTCGCCACGTTGCATGAGTGGGGTCTTCGTGGTCGGCTCCCGGCTTTTCTTCAAAGCTTTTTATTGCGCCGCTCTTTCCGGGTGCAAGTTGGTGCCATCTCTAGTTCATCTTATATACAGGAAAATGGGGTCCCGCAGGGCTCAGTGTTGAGCGTCTCCTTATTTCTAGTGGCCATTAATGGTCTGGCTGCAGCAGTGGGGTCGTCGGTGTCTCCTTCTTTGTATGCCGACGACTTCTGCATCTCATTTAGCTCCACGACTACGGGAGTCGCCGACCGCAGGCTGCAAGTCGCCATTCGCAAGGCAGCATCATGGGCTCTGACTCATGGTTTTCAGTTCTCTGCACTCAAGACTCGAGTTATGCACTTCTGCAGGCATCGGACGGTCCACCCTCATCCTGAACTTTACCTCGACGGCCACCTGCTTGAAGTGGTGGACACTTACCGCTTCTTGGGACTCGTGTTTGATGCCCGGCTCACATGGGTTCCTCATGTTACTCAGCTGAAGCAAAAATGCTGGCGGCACCTCAACGCCCTCCGCTGCCTTAGCCACACGTCTTGGGGTGCAGATCGCTGCACGCTGCTGCGACTGTACAGAGCCCTTGTGCAGTCCCGGCTTGATTATGGGAGCCTGGCCTATGGGTCTGCGTCACCCTCAGTGTTAAAGTTGTTAGACCCCATACACCACTGTGGGGTTCGGCTTGCAACTGGCGCTTTTCGCACCAGCCCCGTGGATAGTCTACTGGTGGAGGCCGGGGTTCCCCCGCTGCGGATTCGCCGCCATCGTCTGCTCGCCGACTATGCTGTCCACGTGCATTGCTCGCCAGGCCATCCCAATCGTTGCCTGCTTTTCCCTGCCATGGTCCTCCATCTGCCCGAACGGCGACCTAGGTCTGGGCTTTCCGTAGCTGTCCGTGTCCAGTCCCTGCTGTCAGAACTGGGGTCATTCCCTCTTCTGCCTCCCTTCCGGGTCCGTACATCTACGCCTCCCTGGTGTTTGTCCCGGCCGTCCGTCCGTCTGGATTTGGCACAGGGACCTAAGGACTCGTTTCCACCTGTGGCCCTCCATCGCCGTTTTCTTGCGCTCCTCGAATCATTTCCGGGCTGTGAGCCTGTCTACACTGATGGTTCCCTGGTTGATGGTCGCACTGCCTACGCTTTTGCTCACGCTGCCCATGTTGAGCAACGCTCCTTGCTGGCTGGCTGCAGTATTTTTACTGCAGAGCTGGTGGCCATCTCGCGCGCTCTTGGGCATATGCGTTTCTGCTCAGGTAGGTCCATCGTCATCTGCAGTGACTCCCTGAGCAGCCTTCAGGCCATCGACCGCTGCTATCCCTCTTCTCCTCTGGTGTCCTCTATTCAGGAGTCTGTTTCCGCCATTGCCCGTTCTGGTCGTTCGGTGGTCTTGGTTTGGACGCCAGGTCATGTTGGCATCCCGGGGAACGAACGTGTTGACAGGCTGGCCAAAGAGGCGATCGACGCCCCAGCTTTGGAGATCGGCCTCACAGCTCGCAACCTGCAGCTGGTGTTGCGCCGTAAGGTGCTTGGGGGTGTGGTCTGTTGAGTGGCGTGGCATGACACCCCCGAATAAACTGCGGGCTGTCAAGGAGATGACCGATGTGTGGCGCTCCTCCCTGCAGTCTTCTCGCAGGGAGTCTGTTATCTTGTGTCGGCTCCGCATCGGCCATACATACCTGACGCATGGCCATCTTTTGCGTCAGGAGGATCCCCCCGTGTCGGTGTGGGTCCCGGCTGACGGTCGCCCACGTTTTATTGGAGTGTCCCCGACTGCACACCCTTCGGCAGTCTTTTAATCTCCCGGGCACTTTGCCTTTGGTTTTAAGTGACAATGCCTCTGTGGCTGATGACGTTTTAAATTTTATCCGTGGTAGTCCTTTTTATTGTTCCATTTAGGGAGGTCCTGCTCCTTTCCCTTTGTGTGTCTCTTGTCCTCGAGTCTCTCGTATTTGGTTGCAGATTTTAGTGTGTCGTCGGTTGGTTGACTCTTTCCCTTTTTTGTTGTCGTGGTCAGTCAACCAGTCTCCGGTCATCTTCTTTTGTTCCGTTTCTTTTTGTCTGGTGTCTTCGTGTCTGTAGTGTTTGTTGCCTAATTTGTGTTCTTTAGTGCCTGGGGGGGGAGTCACCTTCCCCTTGGGGTTTTATCTGCTCCGCGCCTTAATGTCTTGCCTGTTTTTGGAATGGGGGACTGATGACCTTAGCTGTTTAGTCCCCCTTAAACATCCCAACAACCACCACCACCACCAGAGAGAATTAGGGAACAATTGACAAGAATGGGGGAAAGAAATACAGTAGAAGAAAAATGTGCAGCTTTGAGAGATGAAACAGTGAAGGCAGCAGAGGATCAACTAGGTAAAAAGACAAGAGGGGTGGTAGAAATCCTTGGATAACATAAGAGATATTGAATTTAGTTGATGAAAGGAGCAAATATAAAAATGCAGTAAATGAAGCAGGCAAAAAGGAATACAAATGTCTCAAAAATGAGATCGACTGAAGTGCAAAATGGCTAAGCAGGGATGGATAGACGACAAATGTAAGGATATAGAGGCATATATAGCTAAGGGTAACTTGTATGAATATCAAGATCTCGGATGGAAAACCAGTTCTAAGCAAAGAAGGGAAAGTAGAAAGGTGGAAGGAGTATATACTGTACTTGAGCGCAATATTATGGAAATGGAAGAGGATGTAGATGAAGATGAAATGGGAGGTATGATACGCGTGATGAATTTGACAGATCACTGAAAGACCCAAGTCAAAACAAGGCCCCGGCAGTAGACAATATTCCATTAGAACTACTGATAGCCTTGGGAGAGCCAGCCCTGACAGAACTCTACCATCTGGTGAGCAAGATGTACAAGACAGGTGAATTAACCTCAGACTTCAATACGAATATAATAATTCCTATCCTGAAGAAAGCAGGTGTTGACAGCTGTGAAGATTACCAAACTACCAATTTAATAAGTCATGGCTGCAAAATAATAGCATGAATTCTTTACAGATGAATGGAAAAACTGGGGAAATCAGTTTGGATTCCGTAGAAATGTTGGAACATGTAAGTCAATACTGACGCTATGACTTATCTTAGAAGATAGATTAAGGAAAGGCAGACCTATGTTTCTAGAATTTGCAGACTTAGAGAAAGCTTTTGACAATGTTGACTGAAACACACACTATCAAATTCTGAAGGTGGCAGAAGTAAAATACAGGGAGCGAAAGGCTATTTACAATTTTTACAGAAACCAGATGGCAGTTATATGAGTCTAGGGGCATAAAAGAGAAGCAGTGGTTGGGGAGGGAGGGAGACAGGGTTGTAGCCTATCCCTGATGTTATTCAGTCTGCATACTGAGCAAGCAATACAGGAAACAAAAGAAAAATTTGGAGTAGAATTAAAATTCATGGAGAAGAAATAAAGACTTTGAGGTTTGCCAATGACATTGTAATTCTGTCAGAGATTACAAAGGACCTAGAAAGGCAGTTGAACGGAATGGACAGTGTCTTGAAAGAAGGATATAAGATGAACATCAATAAAAGCAAAACAAGGATAATGGAATGTAGTCGAATTAAATCAGGTGATGCTAAGGGAATTAGATTAGGAAATGAGACACTTAAAGTAGTAAAGGAGTTTTGCTATTTGAGGAGCAAAATAACTGATGATGGTCAAAGTAGAGAGGATATGAAATGTAAACTGGCAATGGCAAGGAAAGCATTTCTGAAGAAGAGAAATTTGTTAACATCGAGTGTAGATTTAAGTGTCAGGAAGTCTTTTCTCAAAGTATTTGTATGGAGTGTAGACATGTATGGAACTGAAACATGGACAATAAATAGTTTGGACAAGAAGAGAATAGAAGCTTTCAAAATGTGGTGCTACAGAAAAATGCTGAAGATTAGAGTAGATCACATAACTAATGACAAGATATTGAATAGAATAGGGGAGGGGAGAAATTTGTGGCACAACTTGACTAGAAGAAGGGATCAGTTGGTAGGACATGTTCTGAGGCATCAAGGGATCACCAACTTAGTATTGGAGGGCAGCATGAAGGGTAAAAATCATAGAGGGAGACCAAGGGATGAATACACTGAGCAGATTCAGAAGCATAGAGGTTGCAGTTGTTACTTGGAGATAACGAAGCTTGCACAGGATTTAATAGCATGGAGAACTGCACCAAACCAGTCTCTGGACTGAAGACCACAACAACAAATAAAGTAGAGAAACATAATCAATTGTCATGCTCGTCAGTATAAATCTGTTTCATTTGTTCTGTCCAAAATGTGTGTCACTGTCAGTGTGATTTTAGCTGGAAACTGAATGTGAGCATTACTGGTATTTCATGCACTTTCATTCACACAAATTTAGAGTTGCGCAGCTAAATCAGTGACCTTCAATAGCATTCAATATTCAGTTATCTCTGTGTGTTTTGTTTACTCAGGCGCCGTTGTCATAATTGATGAATCTCAGGTACACAGCACTCAATGTCTTCGTGGAAAAGATTGAAAAGATAAACAGATAAAAGGAAATTCTAGTTCTAAATACATTTCAATGCCTGCAGGTCCCATTAGAGCCACTGTGTTGTGATAAAGCTGTACAGAGTCCATATTTCCTGGCCGCGTAGCTGGGCTACTCTCCTGCTGCCTCGCATTCAGTGAGTGAGTGACGCACGATGGCATGTGGAAGCACTTACTGGGGAAACCCCCCATCCCATCCTCTCAGATTCAGTGGTAAGGTGGCCCAGTGGATAGCTCATCAACAACTGAATACAGATCAAGCACGAAAACAGGAAGAGGTGTTGGACTGCAAAGGCGGAGATATGTTTTCAAATGTCCCTTGTGCCCACCTTTTCTTCACAAAATTATGAACTGTGCATCCAGTCAGTGACGTGTCTGTTCGCTACCCTCAAATCTGCGTCTGTGTTGTGGTGTAATGTCTGTTTGTAACAGCAGGGTATAAGGAAGGGATGTCCAACCATATGTATCTACTATTTGTTCTACACAAGTACCATATGTTATGACTCTTGAATTCCTCTGTTGTAGCATAGTTCATACTGTTCACCATATTTACTTGTGACAGTAATACATTCTTACCACATGACTCATTCTATAACCAGTGTACAGTATGACAATTGCCAAGACTATAGAAGGAGAATAGACACGTCAGTGGTCGGACAGAAAGTTCATAATTATGTGATTAAAAAATGGGAGATGAGGGGGGAATTGAACATGGATCTTTCGCTTTTCAGTCCAACACCGTGACAACACAACCACGATGCCATGGTTCTTGCAGTTCCCTCAGTGTTGTACATCTTGAGCTTGGACCATTCACTGTTTCCATTTTGTGTCTTTTTTCACAGTTCAGTATACCTTCTTCCTGTTTTTTATGCTTGATCTGTGTTCAGTTTTTGATGGACTATCCACTCGGCCATCTTACCACTAAATCTGAAGAGGATTCAATGAAGAGTTTCCCTTGTCAATAATTTAGTGATGAAACAACTAGCTATGTACTTCTGTGTTCACCAGCAAAGCGAGCAATACGCATTGAGCACTGCTCAGTCAGTTTCGCCATGCAGATACTGTACTCTATTCATCACTACTTGTTTTACAGACAGCTTATGGGTATGTACTTCTGGTTGAATTTTTGTCCTTTTATGTAGCAGATTTTATGACTTAATGATAAGACATAATCAGTTCATAGGATGATGTATAATGTGGGAAATATGATGAATATATTGACAGTAAGTGATACGTTGATGAATATCAGTACAGATTTATTGTGAATGCATATGGGTTCTGTAATTTTAGATAGGTAAAATAGGTATGGTGAAGAAATTACATAATTCTACAAACCACCTGGCATTCCAAAACTATGCAGGAAGCAATGAAAATGAACAGCTCGTAATGATACATGGCGTGGTTACTGTAAAACACTTTATTTGGGAGTCAGCACGTGCAGATGCACACAGCCATTCAAGGTCAAGGCAGTCGGTTGTGCCTTGACTGCATTACGTAGGGCATGACCAGACTACTTCTCATGGTGCTGTGTGATGTGCTGATACTGTCCCACATGTTGTAGAGGGTGCCTGACATGATCCCATCGTGACTCAGATGTTGCGATGGATGGAGTGTGTGGTGGCGAAATCTCATCAAAGTCCTACCCATCTCGTTCTGAATCAGAGTGTGGGTGTGACTTAGGCATTCTGTGCTGGTCACTATCCTTGATGTCTGGCATGTTAACGCCTGGGTGTGTTGGAGTGGAGTCATCCTAGAATACCCAAGCAGGTTTAAGTCAAGAGAGTGAGACTGTTATAGGTTTGATACGGATTAGAATGTCAGATGTCTGTCGTCTGTGTTTGAGCACCCTGTACAGGCCTGTATAAGGGATCCGCAGAGCTTGTCATATAGCATCTTCTCATATCATGAAAAAGTCCCAAGAGCCAAGGCTCTTGTGTGGAAACACTTTTGGGGTCAAATGAGTTGAGGGGAGTTGGACTTGCATGTTCTGAATATTTTCCTGAACACATTGCAGTAGTGTAAGTAAATTCACCTGTTTTGTTTTGACCACAGGCTGAGCGAAGTCCACATGCAGGCCAAGTGGATCACCACACACCATTCATGCCAGAGATGCCTATAGGTGGTCCTTGTACACTGACCAGATGCCAAGTAGGACCCACACAAGTGCCTCAGTCCAGGAATGTCTGTGGCATGGTCCTGTGCCTTCTCTCAGTGAGGGTTATTATGCTGCAGGCAATACGTGGTACTGTACATGCGGCTGATCCCACACAGGTGACATAGGGAGTTGAAGAGAACCAATTCAAATTGACGACCATGACAGGTGGTAACAAGTTTGGGAGTGCTGAAGTGAACAATCCACATCTCAGCAAATGCATATGAGGTTGCTTTGGCCATAATGTCACACATAGGTACTGCTTCTACCCATCATGATGTCCTGTCAGTCACAGGTGGGAAGTGTCGAAATCCTTTTGGCTTTGTCAGGGTTTCAGCAATGTCAAGGTGGACATGCTGTAACCGAGTCTTCGGGATGGTAAAATGTCAGAGTGAAGACTAGGCATGATGGCCTCTTTTACTAAGTTGACATATGAGCATCTTTGTGTTCAGCAGTGGCAGTTCATCTGATATTCGCCCATAGCAATCTGTCCATCACTAGATGGACCGAAGCCTTGACACTGGGGTGACTTAGGTTGTGTAACCAGTTCATGGTGCATCATAAGAGGCACTAGAAGTTGTTTCATGTTCTGCGAAATATCACAGAGCAGGGTTGTGTGAAACGTGGGAAGAGACCAAAGTTGGATGTGTAGGTTTGGGTTGTGGTCATTGAGGAGGTCGTGTCGTCCATACAGGAGGCTGCCTGATAGTAAAATGATGTATGTCTGTACGATTTTCCTGTGTGAAAGATTTCTTGAATATGAAATTTAAAACTTCAGCTTTTATTTTGCTGTCTTCAATTGCCACACTACACTCGTAAACAAGGGACAGAATGGCAATGTTTGGTTTGTGGGGTGCTCAACTGCATGGTCATCAGTGCCCATACAAAGTCCTAGTTATTACACAGTCCAATCTAGCCATTATGATGATGATGATGATGATGATGATGACGATGACAACACAAACACCCAGTCCCGGGGCAGGGAAAATCCCCAACCTGGCCGGGAATTGAACCCAGGACCCTGTGATCCAGAGGCAGCAAAGGGATTGAATGGAAGCACCAGAACTGGTTACGGATCAGCCAGCTTGTACATTTGTCTTCAATGCAGTGAAGCTAGCTTACTGGCTACCGGGGTACTGTGCCGCTCCCTGGCTTCACTACACCTGGGTGCGAAGCTATGCTGTGGCAGCTGCTTGAGGCACAGCTCTGCTCTGCTCTGTTGTGCCACTCCACTATAATCCAGGACTTAGCAAATAATCTGGCTGAGAACCTGAGAAAATTCTGGTCGTATGTAAAATCGCTAAGCAGGTTAAAGCCTTCCATCCAGACACTCGCTGACCAGTATGGTGTGGCAGCTGAAGACAGCAAAATTAAAGCCAAAGTTTTAAATTTCTTGTTAAGAAACTGTTCATGCAGGAGAAGTGTACAAAAATACTATCATTTGACCATCAAACAGATTCCCATCGAATACTAATAAGTATCCATGGCTTAGAGAAACAACTGAAAGAGTAGAAAACAAATTAGTCGCCAGGTCTAGATGGAATCCCAATTCAGTTTTACAAAGAGTACTCCATGGCAATGGCCTCTTATTTAGCTTGTATTTTTTGTGAATCTCTTACTCAGCACCAAGACCCAAGTGACTGAAAAAAGCACAGGTGACTCCAGAATGTAAGAAGGGTAAAAGAATGGGCCCACAAAATTATGGACCATTATCCTTAACATCAGTTTCTGGCAGAATTCATTAATATATTCTCAGTTTGAATATAATAAGTTTTCTTGGACAGAGAACCTTATGTCCACAAATCAGCACAGTTTTAAAAAGCACCGCTTGTGCGGAACTCAGCTAGCCCTTTTGTCAAGTGATATACTGCGAACTGTAGATGAAGTACAACGAACAGATTCCATATTTATAGATTTCCGCGGGGGGAAGGGGGGGGGGGGGGAATCTGACATGGTCCCCATTGCAAACTGTTAACACAGGTACAAGCATATGGACACTATTGCCATATATGTGAGTGGCTTGAAGACTTCTCAAATAATAGAACCCAGTATGTTGTCCTCCATGACGAGTGTTCATCAGAGACATACAGGGTGGGCAGCAGTTTGTGGTTGTTTGCTGACGATGCTGTGGTGTATGGGAAGGTGTTGAAGTTGAGTGACTGTAGGAGAATACAAGATGACTTAGACAAAATTTCTATTTGGTCTGATGAAAGGCAGCTCATTCTAAATGTAGAACAAAGTTACTGTGGATGAGTACGAAAAACAAATCTGTAACGTTCAGGTACAGACTTAGTAGTGTAGGGCAACCTATTCTTGCGTACCACTTGAGTGTTTGAGATCTGCACCATGACAGATTAAAAGAAGACATCAAATAAATTCAGAGGTGGGCTTCCAGATTTGTAACCAGTACATACGAATAACATGATAGTATTATTGAGATGCTTCAGGAACTCAAATGGGCATTCATGAGGGAAAGAGACTTTTTTTTCCTTCTTCCAGGAACATTACTGAGAAAATTTAGAGAACTGCCATTTGAAGCTGATTGAAGAACAATTTTACTGCTGCCAACATACATTCTGCATAAGAACCATTAAGGTAAGATACAAGAAATTAGGGCTCATAGAGAGGCATTTAAACTGTTGTTTTTCCCTTGCTCTATTTGTGAGTCATCCAGTGGCTTGCGAAGTATTTATATAAATGCAGATGTAGGACTGTAACTTGAGGAAATCACTGAGCAGCCAATGTTGTCCATTCTGATTAGACTCATTAGTATAACATCCATATAATTGTGGTGCTGACAGATTGTAAAAAGTTAATTTAAAAACATGCTCTGGAGTGCTGATCTTGAGTGAAATATGATGAACGTGATGGCAAACAAATTTTAGATTTTCAATGGAAAAATGGATAATTACAGTTACAGGAAAGAATGCCCATTTCCATATTAATGGTTTCGTACTTGGGACTGTAAACTGCTATAATTACTCAACACCAATGACAGACAATGAAGATTCATGCTCTCAAGAAAGCCACTAGCACACCAGTTTAGGAAAACGGCTTTGAAGGAGCTGGGTAAGACTCTTCAAGGCTGCAATAAGTGCTCAAAGACTAAGGTTAGATTTCCATAAGACATAACAGCTAATATGGAATTGAATGTTTGACTATAATGAGACAGAACAGAATAAGGATACTACGAATACTCTGGATTTCTAACAGAACAACAAACTGGTCCTAGAGGATTGAAAACAAAAATTTCAGATGGCTCCGAACACTGTACTCTAAATTTTTTCAGGTGCATCTTAGTAACTTGTGATCACTGGTGAAAGATATACCGAAAAAAATGGAAGGAAATTGGAAAAATTGAAGGCTTGGCATGCGCTAGGTTCATGAAATCACAGCTGATGCTGACATGAAACTATCCATGCCCAGATACTTTCCTTTAGGTGTAAAATTAAACCAAAAGCACTTAAAACAAATAATGAGAACATTCACTTAACTGCAGATACGTAAGTGGTCCAAAGTCACACTGAAAATCAGAAAATCCCATTAGGCAGTGTGGTGTGCGTACTATAAGACCTTTGGTACACACACCATCAGATTATTTGACTTGTCGCTCTAACAAAGTAGGCGAGTGTCAGCAATATGTCTCGTGGTCTTATCGTGGCGTGTTTATCTTCTGCCGTTAGGTCAGACGATAGAAATGCCACTTGCACGCTTAGAGTAGCAGATTGACGGTGACCAACTTTAAACAGAACTAGATTAATTTTCACACACATTAAAATAATAACACACACAAAAATTACTTAACTTGGTTCTGGATGCTATTTACAATTGACAATCTAAAGTTCCTTTGGTATTGGTACGTTAATCTTATTCTCACATATATCTCTGGTACTTGACAAAAGTGTCTATACATTTATCTCCATGGCTATGTACAGGAATATGGTAATCTTATTAGGCGCAGAGTGAAACTTGACTATAGACTGGTACAGACAAATGTAGAACTCTTACAGGCTGGTACAGACTAATGCAGACTGGTACAGACTGATGCAGACTGTCTAATCGAAGGTCTGTACACTCGTTATAATATCTCGCGCAAGGGTAGTGGGAGTACCAAAGAGGCATTACTGTCAGACCAAAACACGATTATCCATGGCTCTGCCTACTGGGCCAAGAGACTGTCCCAGTCACCGAAACGGAAAGCAACTGTGTTGATAAATAATTAGTTTGCTGCCAGACAGTATCACTAACAGCTGCAATGGCTAATTGTGGACGGTAGGTCCTGCATTCTTAAGTGAGGGAATTTGTTGTTCGTGTGCAGGATTACTTTGAAAGCGAGAGGCGTAATGAAGGACCTATTCTCCTATGTCAAATGTAGTGTAAGTGTAATTAACAGCCGATGTGCTTGGTATTGGAACTGCTACTGTGAAATGTGTGACTAAGGAAAAACATATAGGCCTTGGTAGTGGCAAGAAAGACTAAGCTAGCACGCCAGGTAAAGGCGGAAAGGTACGAAGTGAGTGACAGGTATTGACAATTTTAATCAGTGCGCTATTCGGGACCATATTTACAATTATTACTGTAAAGGTGCATTACAAACTAGGAAAAAGCTTATTGTTACTCTTCGTGAGGCAGTGAGCAGAGCGCGGCTCACGGTCATGCCGTTTATTTCTCGTCATCTTGTTTTGGTGGTTCTGTCATCTCGTTTTTCTTTCAATTTGATTTACTGGCGTCACTAGGTTGATGGTTTGCTTGCCTGTGAGTGGCAGCAGCAGCGCTTATTGATAAGTGCACTGTCGTACCATCTCTGGAGCGACCGCTAGTATTTCCAGGTTGTCGTCTGTCGGGAGTTCAGTGGGAGATGGAGCACCAGTGAGGCACGGACAGCCAGTACTTGCTGACCGCTGGCCACATGCATGAACTGTCCAACAGAAGGAGATTGGAGCAGGAACAACTGTCAGTTGGTCGTCTCATTGGGCGACGTGTATTTGGTCTTTGACCGTTTCTGGGCCTTGTCAGTTGGTCATCTTGCCGGATGTGGGTTGGTTCCTTCCTCGTGCAGAGATGTTGCCGCTGATGGGCAAGAGTGCATGGGTGGGTCCGAGCCAGTGTGACCGGGTCGCCATGTCTCTGAGTTCCGAACGGACATTGAGTTGAGTTGGGTTGGAGCTGCAGTGAGCTCTGGACAGCCAAGACTAGCCCGACAGTTGCCGACACTCATAACTTGAGTGGGGATGACCTTGGTTGGTCGTTCAGTCAATCGTCTCATTGGACGATGTGTACTTAGTCACCGACCACTTATGGAAACACTCTGTGTGTGTGACTTGTCATTTCTCCTTGTTGTTCCACGCTGATTGGTTTCAGGATTGTCGGAGTTTCTGGTGCAGGTGTTTAATTGGAACTGTGTGTAGCTTCTGTGATTTCTGCTGAGCAGATGAATGCTGTTTGCATACTGGAGTAGCGAGTCGGCCGGTTGCGACAGAGCAGCGAGGAAGTCTCCGCGGCGTATGGTCAGGTCAGGGCCACAGGCATCGTGCACGCTCAGGTGAGTTGTGAGACACTAGCTGCAAAGTTCATCACCCACCGAACCTGGATACTGGAGTTGAGAAATCAACTGCTGTGACATCTCTTCGTTCATTGCCGGTTGTTGCTTCCTGGGCTGTTCCCACAAGCAGCAACATATGGTGTGTTGGAGTTGGCACATTTTGCAGCCGTCTTCTTGTATGGTGTTTAACTATAGAAATGATTGTAACTTACTAATGAAGTGCACCAGCGGTATCTTCTGCCTTGTGCCGTTAACGTCCTAGTTACCTGCCCTGGTCATTAGTGTAGTTTTCCGGCAGTGTGTTTTCCTTGTTGATGCTGCCGGCATGGCGTGTAGCTCAACAGCTTGATGTTGTTCTCCCTTTTTCTTTGAGTGGTTATTGTGCCTTGACTGTGTTCAGATACCAATTTTCAAGATGTAGTGTTGCTGCGATCTTCGTCCTCGCTGATATTTTTGGTTGTCGTGCCATTAGTTGGGTCGAAGGGAATTGATTAGGTTGTTGGTTGGTTCTTCAGCCGGCCCTAGGTCATGCTGCCACCCGATTATTTAGTGTAATGCTTGGCTGCCTGTGTCACCTAACCTGTTGTTAAAGTTTCCTCCCCAGGACGACACTTGGAACACTTCTGAGCACCACTGTTCTGTTCTGTTTAGGATTGTGATTTTCTTTTCTCTCAAGTACTGTGTGAGGCCTTCAGCCGTTTGTTTTAATGTTTAGTATGTGGTCTTCAGCCAAACCTTATGTGAAATATTTTAAGATATGGCCTTCAGCCGCCTGAAGTAAAAAAAAAAAAAAAAACCTTTTAAACTTTCCTTACTGGAGTTCTTGTTATCCAGGCCTTAAGCCCTTAGTTCTATTTTGTAACTAAGGCCTTCAGCTGTGTGTATTCCTTAACACAATTGTAGTAACTTGTGTTCTGGCCTTCAGCTGTATTGTTTCTGAATTCCCTTAAGGGCATGTGTGATTAAGAGTTTTTAGCAAATGAAGTTTGTATGTTTGTGCAACTAGCAGCAACTGATTTGAGCCCCTTTCCACAGCCTGATCCGCTCTGTGCTGCGAAACCAGATTGCAGGCAGGGTTGTTTTCCGGTGGTAAGATGTCACTTTCTTCGGTTATGAATTCTTTAGGCTTCAGGTATAAAACATACAACCTTTGTAAATTTGTAATGGAGAGGACAGTAATTCTACCCTGCAGTTTCCTCAGAAAAATGTGCACTATTGACTTTGACAGTCATATTTACAGGTGAGACTTGGATAAATACAAACCGCAGTGTTTCACACATTTGGACTGACAACACGAGTTCTTCAGTTCTATGACAGCCAACCGGGAAAGGCGGCAGATTAAGTGTTTGCCACACTGGAACAAGTGCAAGATTCATAAATGGTGCTTTGTGGGCTTCTGCTTCGAAGAAGTTGGGAGATTTCCATGAAGAAATAAATGCAGCAAGTTATATCTCATGGTTTCAGGATAAACTCCTTCCAAATATTCCTCCCGAGTCTGTTATAATGATAGATAATGCACCTTATCATTCTACTCAGGTGGATTAAACACTGACTATGTCAAATAGAAAAGACAATTTGTTAAGTTGGTTGCAGCGACATAATGTCCCTTGCACAGCTGAAATGTAAAAGGCCTTCAGCTTGTTAAGCTTAACAAGCCACAAACGCTTGCATACCCAGTTGACAAAGTCTTAGAGCTGCTGGTCACAAAGTTATTCATTTGCCACCATACCACTGCAAGTGAAAGGAAATGTAGCAAGAAATAACATGCATCCACTTTTCTCACAAAGAAAACTGTTAAAATTGCTTCATCAAGTTTAGAATGAAGTTACACCAGATATGTGGCAATCTGCAGTTCTACATACGAAAAAAATCATTGAAGGTGCTTGGGAGAGAGAAGGAATTGTGGATATGGAAAACATTATTTTTGATCTTGGTGAAGCAGATGATGATACACATGCCAGCAACAGCTTTGAGGACGAGATTTCAGCTAATCGTGCAATTTCTAGCACCTGTTCCAGCTATAAGGTGTGTCTCCTTTACCAGATTAATGCAGTACATGGCGAGTTCACAGTTCAGTTATTCTTACTTAACATTCTCATGCAGAAACGTGAACTGCCTTCTTATGTAAAGTAAGAATGTAAGGAAACTTATTTCAGCATATATCACGAGTATTTGTTACATTTTTTTAGGGTAAGATTTTAATAAGTGATACAACTTTGTAATATTTTTTGACACTGAACTACTGCAGTTTGAAGTGATTCCTCAATGGAATCAGTGATAATTTTGGCAAAGGGTAATCAATATGTTGCCATAACTATTTATTCTCCGGTATTGCTTTATTTAACCATTAGTTTATTAATGATAAGCACACGCATGTTTCTGAACATGTTTGTAAGGTTTATTATGTCTGTCAGGAATGCAGTGCTTTTAACAACTTAAGTCGAATTGCCGAATGGAACCAAGCAATGACACAGATATCATTAATTAACATTGGAAATTTTAAGAAAAAATAATAACTTGCAAATCTTGAATTCTATCATGGTAGCAACTCACTTTATAGACAAATATCCTTCCATAATAATGTTTCTTGCATGTGATATAAAACAAAAAAAATTGAAAGGAAAGACACACAGAATAAATTCAAAAAGGGACAATCAAGTTTTCCGATATGTCCTGCTGTCTGTGTCTAGTGGGACCAAATTCCATGGCATTACAGTAAAACGAAGTAAATTATTGAGTACGAACTTCGTGATTCCTGTTTCATTCAGGTGCACAAGTACAGCTATCCACGTGTGTGCGCGCATCCGCATAGTACTGTTCGCGTTTGACTTACTCCAATGGCCTACTGCTGCAGCCATCCCAAAAAGGATGGTTTTGGAGATGAAAATCCAGATGGCATGAGCTGTGCAATGTTCTCTGAAGTTAAAAACACCTTGATGAATGGCATGCTTGATAGCTGGGTGGTTGAGTGATGTTTTTGCCAATATTTGGCAGTGGTCATTCATACAGACAGTTTGTTAGTGGTCATCCTTCAAACTATTTTCCCCTCCCATCCCACTCCACTGGCAATAGTACTTTGTCATCCAACCAACCTTTGCAAAATCCTTGTCCATCTCTAATCACTTTTGCTCCCAAACCCTTGCTCCACAGCTCATACCCCTCTAAAGTACTGGGATGTGAGACTGTTCCATACATCTTCCAATTAGCACCTACTCCAGTCCTGTCACAGGCATCCCCTACCCCATCAAAGGCAGCACTACCTGTGAAAGCAGCCATGTGATCTACCAAATTAGCTTTGGCCACTGCGTGGCATTCTACGTGGGCACAATCACCAACAAGCTGTCTGTGCAGATGAATGGCCACCACTAGCAGACAACTGGGCCACCCAATTTTTGAGCGAGCTGCCCAACATGGTATGCTTTTCTGAACTGTGCAAGTGGAAACTCTCCCTCCAATATATCCTTTGTTCCCAAAAGCCGCCTGGCCTCAACCAATGTTAGTCAGCTATATCTTTGAAATAGGTGTGCTTGATAACCACTAATAAGACAGATAAACAAGAACTAGGTTTTATTATGACAACAGTAGAATGATTTAATAACAAAGGAGAAACTCTTCTCAATAAAAAATAATACAACTTCTCAGACACTAACAGGAACACTAACTGAATCACACAGGGAATAAATGTAGTGCAATGTGAAGACTATGCCACTGATAATCCCTAATGAAAGAGGTTGAGTGTTTGGCATAGTTGGCTAACAGGTAGATCTTGAGATATCGCTGGAAAGTTGTAGGTCCAGTTGCGGTGGCTTCTGATGAGGCTCTGACTGATGGGCTGCTAAGAACTGGTACATAATTGGCCCAGAGCTTTGGGGGGAGGGAACTGCCCTATATAGCTGGGAAATGGAGGAATTCATGCCAATTCATTTCCTCACACATGATACAGTGGAGGAAATAGGTCCATGGTACAGAGGACCTCTGGGAGCACTTCTCCTCCTACCTGTTATCCTTGTTGCGATAGACGCAGTTCTGGTAGGCAAAGCCTTGTACATATGGAACCCTGTAATGCTTCTGTGTCCAAGAAGTTGCCGATCCCTTTAGGCAAATGTCTGGCACATGGCATAATCCCCTGTCCTCCACCTTCCTTATCCCCTTCCCTGTTCCCACTCCAGCTTCACAGATGCTTATCCTCCTCCCCTCTCCCTCCTGTATATTCCTGCATAGTCCATTCCGTTTCTCTGTTTTGCTGTTTAATCAGTCCAGCAACATCACCCCCCCCCCCCCCCCACCTGTTGCTGCCCCACCTCCAAATACTCCAACCATCCTGTCCCCATAACATCCCTGCATACCCACAGTCAGCACTACAGCATCTTTCCCCCGACTTGCTCTGCTATCCTTTCCCTCCTGTACCCAATGCCTCTTACGTTGCCGCCTCTGCTCACTCCAGCTAAGATTGCCATTCTCCACAGATGAGCCTCAGTACACTGAGATGACAATTGCCATAGCTGTGTGTGTGTGTGTGTGTGTGTGTGTGTGTGTGTGCGCACGCACATCTGCCTCTCAGCGCCTCCTCTGTATGGTGAGTAGCGATCTATCCTGTTTCGTACTGTTGAATGTGTAAACGTCTACATACCTCATCAAAACCATTTCATTGAAATGAGGTAAATTTCGTAAGTGACTGTCACAGTTATCTGCATTTATATTCAAACAAAAAGTCAAATCTTTTCTGATAAATCCTCCAGTGAAACAGGGTATATGATAAGTAGAAGGTACCAAAATACTGTTATACACAATGGGGAGGAAGTGTGTTGTGACAACTGCTATTTCCTGTTTGTATTCTTTCATGTAGATGTTGTATCCCACTTCTATCAATAAATATTGAAGATACCTTCTTCATATTCATTCATAACTTGTGAAAATTATTAATGGCAATTCACTAATTATGTTTTAATATTATTTGAGTAACATACAAAATCATTTTTATTCTTGAGCCTGTTAACAAGTCAAATGATATGAAAACAGGGCATTATGAGATGAACAAAACACATTTTACATTTTAAGAATATCACAATTACTGAAAGTACGTGAACTCTTACAATTTGCCTATTTAATATATATGTCCATTCAGCTGGATACATTTGACTTGCTTTATTTGCTTCTGATAGCAGTTGGCATTTATCTTTGTAAAGATAGCCACAATTCTGGAAAATGTGGCAAAACAGTTCTTGTTCTACATAGGACACACAGACAGCCTGTGTACACTAAATATTCAAAACTGCTAATCCGTCTTCAAGCCCACAAGCTGCTCACTAACTTCCCACAGCTTTTTAGAAACAGATGGCTCTACACTCTTCTTGGATCTGTATAGCTTGCAGTCACGATACATATGTCCCGATTCATTTTCCAATTCCTCAGATGTGGCACAATGTAAAATTGTTTGTGCACCCTACAAATAAAATTAGGCAGAAAAAGATTAAATAATTTTGTCTCATACCTTTTTGTATCCCATTGGATTTTACATGTAATTTCTTGATGGTACATACTTTAGTTGGGGTCCTCATGAAGAAAAAAGCCACTGGTGCAAACAATATGTAATGGAACCATTTTATAGGAGTACTTCGGAATAGCCCTGTGTACACAAGCCCTGGACAGAGGGTGTACACATTTACACCAGTGCCTTTCAATTTCTCAGCCAATTCTGTGCAAAACAATACATTTGCAAGCTTTGAATTATTGTAGCCAGGATTCATTCGGCTTTTACCTCGGGACCATTTTTTACCATCCAAGTTATCAAATTCTATGTTTCCTTTTTCATGCAGTGTAGAGGAAACAACAACGATCCTGCAAAAGACAATAAAATTTAATGAAACCAGCCATTTACTAAAATAATTACAATACATACACAGCCAAAATATTGTGATATTTATCAACAGAAAGGCTGTATAAATCTAGTTACATTTAGTGCCAAGAAAAAGTATTCTATATTGCTGCGTCAGGTAATGTGATGCACCAGCACAAGAATGAAGAAATCACTTTTTTCAGTTCATTTGGCCTTTGGAATGTACATATTTCCTGCATAAAAAATATTATTTCTTTGGAGATCAAACACAATCAAAAACTGAGCAATCACACACTGAAACATCAGATCCCTAAAAGTGTTACAAATATCTAGGATTCCAGAGCAAGAGGTGAGATCAAAGGTTTCAGCAGTTCAACTTGCAGTCATTGTATTATGATACACAATATTTGTAGTGGATATTTAAATTTTTTTGAATCATTCATTAGATGTGATTAATAGTAGGTGGGCTACTGGTAAAGTGACATGAAAATGGAGATACTTTCCAGACAACTCTCATAAAATATTTTAAGAATATGCAGTCTGGTCTAAGCTGCCAGAGCTGGTGGTCATGAGTGGGTGAGGTGTACTTGCTTGCGCGCACAAATGTGTGCATTTATCTTTTGCTAATGAAGGCTGTTGCCCACAGCTTTGTGTAAGTGTCTTTTAATTGTGCCTGTCTGCAACTTAACATGTCTCCCTTATGGTAAGTAACAATCTATCTTTTCCTACATCCTTATTATAATATAGTAGTCAAAATACTGGTGAGTAGCAATTTATCCTTATCATAATATAATAGAAACAATGCCTAACCCCTTAAATAGATGTCAATAAAATTGTAGTGTTAATGTCTCTCTCTCTCTCTCTCTCTCTCTCTCTCTCTCTCTCTCTCTCTCTCTCTCTCTCTCTCCCCCCCCCCCCTCCCTCTCTTTCTCCCGCCCCCCCCCCCTCCCTCACTCTCTCAAGACAGAAGATATTCAGTTCCAAATATCTGGAGGTGTGACACTGTTAATATTCAGTTCTGCACATCGAGAAAAACGTAAGTTCTTGTATACTAGAGGAAGAAGTTGTTTTTGTAATCTGATGGGGTATTGAGGATGAGGGATCTTAGAAATCCTTTATTGCTGTTTGATTTATTTCACATCATTGGTGTGTAAACAGATATCCTTTATTGGTGTTTGCTTTATTTGTTGCCATTGGTGGAAACAGGCGATTGAGATACGGGTGGCAGTTGTGATGTAGTGCTTTTTACTAGCTGTCTGGTGCTGGCTGAGGTGTGCCAGTACCCTGTACACCTATGGCTGCCGTGGTCTCCTGCATGGCTGTGAGGGTTGCTTTGTGAACATTGTCATCCCGTAGTGCTGTTACAGCTGGCTCCCAAGATGCTGCTGTCTTTGCTCTTCATGTTGGTGAGTAACTTAGCTGTTTTGTCACACCTCTAATATTCCTCCTCAATGCTTTTTCGCCATTATGTGGGCTTCTTCAAATATTATCAGTTTGTTGCACATAATTGGTTACCCCATCTTACCTACAAACACCAGCCTATGTGCAGCAAAATCCAATTTACTATGGAGATAGAAGGATATGGGTGCTGCCTTTAGTTGCTGTGGGAGTTTAATGAAAGCCTGATGATAAACTTGGCCATGGAGAATAGAGAGATCCACCAGCACGGACAGATACCTGCACGCCTCCTTCCATCATCATCCTACACAGAAGAAACCAGGCATCCACACTTTAACCGAGAGGTCCTAGAGGATCAGTAGTGAAGGACATCTGAAGATGGAATTACAAAACCTTCAGTCTTTCTTTGCAGCCAGTGGGTATGAGATGAAGATGATAGATAAAATTATGGTGGCAAAGAATGAAGATAACAGAGAAAAGCAGGAAGTACAAAACATTGCCCTGTTAACATAAATGCAAGGGATCACTGAACGAGTGGTCAAAATTCTCCGTCGAGAAGGTATTGCACCAATTTTCCAATGCAGTAACAAAATAAAATATGTTTTTGCCTCAATAAAAGATGCAGACAGTGCACTAAATATTGCAGCAGTCTACAAAATTGGCTGCATGAGTGGATTACTGTATATAGGTGAGATGGGGTTACGAACTGGCACACAGATAGCTGGGCATGAGATACATTTGTCTGAGACAACACACCAAGTCAGTGGTGCTGGAACAGCAGGATGAGATGACAAAACAGTATAGTTTCAGAAGCCTGCATACTGATGTAAGAACCATTTACTTTGAGGAAGAAGATGAGAGAGGTGATAGAAAAGTGACCCACCAACATGAATAGAGAAGAGAAGTATGGAATTCCAGCATCTTGGCTACAGTACGCCACTGTTGCTGAGTGGACAGGGCACTGGTGTCTCATGTCGGGGGCCCGGGTTCGATTCTTGGCTGTGTTGGAGATTTGCTCCACTCAGGGACTGGGTGTTTGTGATGTCACCATCATCATCGACGAGCAAGTCGATGAAGTGGCGTCACCTCTAAAGGCTTGCACCAGGCGATCAAGTCTACCCGCCAAGGAGGCCCTCGCCACATGACATTTCATTTCATGTCATTTCATCTAGGCTACCAGCAGTAAAAGCACTACACAATGACAGCATTTGCAAAGCAACCCCTACAGGTGCATGGAAAACTACAGAGGCCATAGGCACACAGGGCCGCATGCCTGAGCCAGCAATGGGCTGCAAGTAAACAGCACTATGCCACAACCTCCAGCTGTACCTCATTTGTCTATTTCCGCAAATGGCAAGAAACACAGCAAATGCCAATAAAGGATGTAGCTGTCCACCAATGATATGAAATAAAGCAAACACCAATAAAGGATGTTCTAAAATGCCTCATCCTCAATACTCTAGGAGACTACAAAAAACAGCTTTTTCCTCTAGTATACAAGAACTTAAGTTTCCTCATTCAGCAGTCAGCACAACACCCTCAGGACGGGCATCTGCAACAGTGGCAGAAACATTCAAGAATTTTACATACTGATAATGCAGTGACATACCAAGAACAATTTTATTGACAAATGAAAAGCATCAGTTTGCTTTTATTCTACAGTATACTGTAGAACAAAAGCAAACTGGTGCTTTTCATTTATTATAATGTTGTTATACCAAGAACTGATGGAAGATTCTGTTAACAATTTTATTGACAGTGACAAGTCATGGAAGCCAACACTTACATCCTTAAACAGACTTCTACAAGTGAGTACAAAATATATTCTTACAGCACCTTTTTCTTAAAGATGAGTTACCCCTGAACATTATTCCATATGACATTACTGAATGACAACAAACAGAATACATCAGCTTACTGATTTGTCTCTACCAAGATTTGCCATGATTCTAAGTGGAAATTTGGGAACTAACTGCTACTTGCAGTGTAGTTTCAGCTCTCTGAGACTGCAGGTGTGTGTGTGTGTGTGTGTGTGTGTGTGTGTGTACTGCTGACAAAGGTCTATGGCTGAAAGCTATGATTGTGTGAATTTTTTTATTGTGCCTATCACGGCTCAGCATCTCCGCTGTATGGTGAGTAGCAACTTTCCTTCTCTCGTATTGTTACATTTTAATTTGGGAACTAACTTATTTTAGGAGATTCAAATTTTTTTCCCCCGTTTTAAATTCTTGTCAATACAGACGCCTAAAAATTTGGAAGTTTCCACCGAGGGTATTGTTTCCTCATCAAGTATTATACTTATCACAAGTGTGATTTCACTCCAGCTAGAAGAATCTCCCCTTCTTACAGGTGAATTATTAGGTACAACTTCCTGCATGCTTTTTATTAGACATGATATTGGTTGGCTATACAATAAATTCTGTAAAACCTAAATTTATCTAGGAGGATATTTTGATGCAGACAGTCAGATGACTTAGTGGGTCACTGAATATACCAGATGGTGGTATTTTGTTATTTAATGCTTGTAAAATTTGGCTTGAACGTGTAAATGGCATTCTCAATTGAGAAACACTTTTGAAATCCTAACTTATTTACTGACAATATAATTGTTGTTATTGTTCAGGTGGGATACTATTTTAGTGTACATCGTCATTTCAAAAATTTTGAAAAATATCAGTAGTGAAGCCAGGTCATAGTTATTGTCATCTCTATCACATTTCCTATGAAGGGGTTTAACAATGGCATATTTCATCTCTCTGGAAAAAGTTTTTAGTGCCCAGTTGGAAACACCATCAAATAAAAAGATGAGCTTTTATTATTAAAATAATATGAAATTTTCTTCATTTCAGAAAGAGAAGATGGTGAGACGTTCATTTAATTTAATTTTGTGCAAGTTGCTTTTTCAACACAAAGCTTTGACTTTTCTCTTGAACTGTTCATCCCTATATTTTCTACTACACTCAAGAAATGATTATTAAATAGATCTGCTACCTCATCATTTATACTCTTCCATTAAATCAATAGTGATGTTATTCTTTACTGTGGCCAGTTCTTCTGTCTCTTGTTTTATTTCATTCCATATAAGCTTAAATCTGTTGCTGGAGTTACTGGTACTGATTTCTGACAATCTGCACGATCCTTGATTTTTTAATAACTTTTCTTGATAATGCTGAGTAGTTTTTCTAGTGTGCAACTACTGCAGAATCTTTACTTGTTCAATAAATACATTTTCCTTTTCATTTCAAAAGTTTAATTCCTCTAGTGATACATTATTTTTTTACATGGCTGATTAATATCCTCTCCAATTAGCTTATGCAGAAAGCTATTGTCAAATAATGATATTAAGATTCCATGAAGTAGATTAAATTTCAAGTCAGCATTTGGTTCAATATAAATTTCATCCCGGGGTCATCTCTTGTAAACTATTCTTAAAACATTTTTCCGGAGTCATTAATTATTCTCATTCACACTGAGGAGTATCTATGCTGTAAGGCAATATCAATTATAGTCCAAGTTAAAATATGTCTGCGAAGTCCAAAAATAAACAGCAGCTCAGATGAGGTTGGCAAAACATTGGTATTAAAAATGGCAAAGGTCTAGCTACTCAGAAATATAACAAAACCTTTGGATGAGCATTGCACTTCTTTAAATTTCATAAAAATGAAATGGTCATGAGCTAAAATATTTCTCAATTATTTACTGTAAAATAAGGATACTTAGAACTTTATTTCACAATATTTGCCATGCTTGCCATTGATATAAAAAGTGGGAAAGAAGTGGCAACTCTGAAATATGCTAACACTTATGCTCACAATTCAGAGTGAAGCCCTGAAATCAAATAAAATTTCAAACTAATGCTGTAATCATCCCGCCATCACCTAACGGGGGCCATGAGCTTAGCTCATTGAAGGGATGCGCTCATATGCAAACAAAGTACTAGGTGATCAAAAAGTCAGTATAAATTTGAAAACTTAATAAACCACAGAATAATGTAGATAGAGGCGTAAAAATTGACACAATTGAGAGGGAATCAGATGCGCCAGCAGTCGCAGCATGTTGACGTTACCTGAAAAGGCACTTTTAGTCAAGCTGTATTATCAGAATGGGGAATGTGCTAGTTCAGCGTTATGATCCTATCGGCATAGGAAGGGGATTCAAATGGGTAAAGGTCCATTGAAAAATGCAGCTGTGGCAAGAATGATTTCGAAGTTCGAAGCCACGGGTTGTTTAGACGATAGACCCCGTAGTGGCCGACTGAGCACAAGGCGTAATGCTGCTGAGACAGTTCAGGAAGAAATGGAGACTGTAGCGGGTTCGTCTATGCAAGGGGAAGTCAGCGCTCGTGCAGTCGCATGTCGCACCGGCATTCCATACACTACTGTTTGGTTGGCACTTAGGCGTACCCTACGATGCTACCCGTACAAAATCCATCGGCATCATGAACTGTTACCTGGTGATTTACGGAAGCGGAGGGCATTTGCGGTGTGGGCGTTTCAAAAGATGGCAGATGATGATGATTAGTTGAGTAACATGTTGTGAACCGACGAAGCTCATTTCACGCTCCGAGGATCTGTCAACACCCACAACTGCAGAATTTGGGCTACCGAAAATCCTAGAACTGTCGTGGAAACTCCATTGCATGATGAGCAAGTCACGGTATGGGTTGGATTTACCACATCTACCGTTATCGGGCCTTTTTTCTTCGAGGAAATGCGTGATTCTGGTTCTGCAACTGCTACCGTGATGGGTGAGAGGTATGCCGATATGTTACAGAATCGCATCATCCCCAGCCTGGCTGATAAACAGCTGCTGGAACATACGATGTTTATGCAGGATGGCACTCAACCTCATATTGATAGACGCGTGAAAGATCTCTTGCTGTGCGTGTTGTTTGGTGATGATCATGTGCTCAGCCGCCATTTTCGTCATGCTTGGCCTCTCAGGTCCCCAAACCTCAGTCCGTGCGATTATTGGCTTTGGGGTTACCTGAAGTCGCAAGTGTACTGTGATCGACCGACACCTCTAGGGATGCTGAAAGTGCTGTTCACAACATTATTCCTCAACTACAGCTATTGATGGTGGACATATTGAGCATTTCCTGTAAAGATCATCATCATTGCTTTGTCTTACTTTGTTATGCTAATTATTGCTGTTCTGATCAGATGAAGCGCCATCTGTTGGACATTTTTTGAACTTTTGTATTTTTTTGGTTCTAATAAAACCCCCTGTCATTCTAAGCATGTGTGTCAATTTGTACCTCTCCATCTACATTATTTCGTGATTTATTCAGTTTTCAAATTTATACTGACTTTTTGATCACCCGGTACAATAAACTAAAATGTGGTGTACCATGAATGGTATGTTACGAGCACAACAGGCTGTGTGGTCTTATCAGGAGCAGGAACCCAGGTATCAATAGGCATTGATCTGTTTTCAGACTGAAATAATGGAAGGTCCAGGATGGAATAACAACAACATGAAAAGGCTAAATCTACTTCACACACTGAGTCACAAACAACAAAAAAAGACATTTAAGCTTTTGGACAAAAAGTAGTTCCTTCAAAGTAGAAGTTTTTTATCTTTTGGTGATTTTTGGCAAATGTTGTCAGTAAAACAAAGGAACAAGGGTTGACATTAGCAAAGCCTGTCTTACATCACCGTCTACATGGACATCTGTTATTAATTTGAATTTAGAATTAACGTGAGAACTCCAGGTTGGAATAACAACAGTATTAGGAGTAAGACAGATTGCTACTCACCATAAAGATAACCCATTGAGTTGTAGACAGGCACAATGAAAAGCCTGTTAACATGTAGCTACCGACCAAAGCCTTCCTCAGCAAAGAAAACACTCATTCACACATGCAAACACACCTCATGCACACTCAGACACCACCATCGGCAGCTCCGAGCGGAATGTGACTGTCACATGAACAGCAATCTGGAGTGCGGCGGCAGGCTTCCTGTATGAACGTGTGTCTGTATGTATGTTTTCTTTGCTGAGGAAGGCTTCGGCCGATAGCTACATGTGTCACAGTCTTTTCTTTGTGCCTGTCGGTGACTCAATATCTCTTCTTTTTGATGAGTAGCAATCTATTCTATTCTTAATATCGCTGAATTAATGTGAGAGCACACTTAGAAGGTGGTAATATTCAGTTCCCATTAAAATTACTCAGGGCTGAAAGTGGAATAATACAACATGAGCATAGTAACATTGTGCCAACAACTGATCCTCTAATTTCTAATCTATCTTAATGTCAATGATCTTTTATAGAAGACATACTACAGGATTTATGAAAGAGTAATCTTAAAACCCTGAAACGTTTCTGCATCTGAAATAACATTATTTTGGAAAAGTATAGGATAACATAGGGAATACCAATCAATCGATGCTGCAGTCACCCATCGAAGATGCAGTTCAATATCCACAAGAATTTCTGAATTCACTGACTGCAGCTGGGCTTCCACCACAGAGTTTGAGGCTTAAGGTCAGCATTCCTCTAATACTGCTATGCCATCTCAATCTCTGAAACCTTGTAGTGGCATCCATTTGCAGATTAAAAGTATGAGAAGTAACGTCATTAAAGCTATTATCCTCCCACAGGTGTAGCAGCTGGAGAGGTCATTCCCATACACTGTATACCACTTAACCCAAAAAAATGTGGAGGAGGAGATTAGTGTTTAACGTCCTGTTGACAACTAGTTCATTTGAGATGGAGCACAAGCTCAGATTAGGGAAGGATGGGGAAGGAAATTAGCCATGCCCTGTCAAAGGAACTGTCCCAGCATTTACCTGATGCGATTTAGGGAAATCATTGAAAACCCAAATCAGGATGGCCAGATGCAGGTTTGAACCGTCATCCTCCTGAATGCATGTCCAGTGCACTACCCACTGCTCCACCTCACTTGGTAACCAAAATTTGCATCCTGGCACAATTCCCAATAACACCCCAGATTAGGACATATATTCAATTCCAATACATATTTAGCAATTGTGAAGCACTGTCGGGTTCTCTAGTACCGTATAAAGCAGATAACTGCTTATCTTACAACAGCCTCTTTAACGATCTTGAAATTCTTACAATCACTTCCCAATACATTTAATCCTTAATGTTATTTGTTGCAGATTTAAAAAAAGAAATTATAATTTCAGTTGAACTGTTGTCTGTAACAATCAAAGTTCATGAAGGAGGTTATCCTTGCAAGACTCCTTCAGTTCTGAATTCCATATTATCCTGATGAAACCTAACAAATAGTATCACTGATGTGTATATTCTTCAGTATATAGGCAAATGTTGAATCACTGCCTGGTTGTCAAGGGCTGTTAGTACAGCCTTCATGATATCGAGTCAAATGCCTACTTAGAATCTATGAATTCAGGCATTGTACTAATTTACACTCGATGCTCTTTCTACGAGAGTAACTCAATATGTATTTGTATGTTTGAAGTATGATTTAGTGTGATTTTCTGTTACTACACAGAACCAATCTATTTGCAAATGCCAGATTTCAGTATTATCAAGTCAATCTACTCTGCATTGATGTAAAGTACACATTTCTACACCACCCTCCATTGCAATGCAGAAGAACGGCATCTTGTAACCCATTTTCTGGACACTGAAGGTGTACCAGGGGCAGGAATCCATAGATGATTTTCAGAGCAGTACAAAGACAATGTTTTACCATGATGAAGTGCTACCAGTGGATTTAACAGTTCAAAAACTGTTGCATAACTGTGTAGGACAGGAAACCAGAACATCCATCCACCCACTACTGATGCCAACAATGAGAAAGTTCATGCTTTCATTCTGAGTAACTGACAGGTGACTAATCGTGAAGTCAAAAACCATATGTAAAATCATGCTTTAGCATGTGAAATAATGTGCAACATTCTCAAATTTCATAAAGTCTGAAAGATGCATGCCAAAGTAATTGTGTGAACACTATGAAAGCAACTGACTGAAAATCTGTCAGCACCTACTAGACCATCATCATGATGAAAGCAAAGTGAATAATCACTCCAGATGAAACAAGTAATCAACACTTTCATTCCTACAGTGCATGCCAAAGCATGGAATGGATACATTTGGAGTCTTCAGATAAAAAGACAGTCAAGAGTCAACATCTGCAGTATTCGTGATGCTCTCAGTTTTTCAAAACTTTCAAGTGGCAATTCTGGAACATTACCTACAAAAGGAATCAGTGGTCACAGTGCATGTTACAGACACTGAAGCAGCAAATGGAACCAAATTATTGGTGGTGTTCTTTTTACCACACGACCCTGTGAGTTCACATACTTTTTCCTACACAATTCAAATTCTTCAAAAACTTCATTTCAATATGTTGAAGCACCCTGTTTTGAGTTCCAGTCTCATCCCAATGTATTAACATTTATTAGATGCCCTCAAAGATGCATTAAGAGGCTACTGACTTGCCTCTAACAAGCAGTCCATTTACACCTACATCTACAAACATACTATGCAAACCATTGTGAAATGCATAGCAGGGTATATTCAGCACTGTATCACATGTTGGGTTTTCTTCTTTTTCTACACACATATTGAGTGCTGGTAGAATGATTACTTAAATAACTCTGAGTGCAGTAATTAATATAATTTTGTCCTCATGGTCCCTTGAAAGTTGCAAGTAGAATTTTACAGGATAATTGGTGCCTATGTTGAAGCATACATCAATGCAGGTATCTCTGTGATGCTCTTCAGGGAGTCAAACAAACTTGTTATCCTTTGTGTTAATCTTTTCATTATATGTTCACTATTGCCGCTTAGTCATATTTGGTATGGGACCCACACACTTGAGCAATATTCTGAGGTGGGAGATGCAAGTGATTTGTAAGCAGTCTCTTTAAAGACTGATTGCCAATGGACAAGAGACTGCTACCTGACTTAGCTATGGTCACATCTATTTGATCATTCCATTTGGAAAATCCAGGATGGAATTAAACATTAGTATCAGAAGGAAAATTGCTACTCACCATATAGCAGAGATGCTGAGTCACAGATAGACACAACAAAAAGATTTTCACATTTAAAGCTTTCAGCCAATGGCCTTTGTCAACAATAGACACGCACTTGCACGAACACACCTGCAGTCTCAGGCAGTGTGGTTTCAGTTGCCTGGACTGCAGATGTGTGTGTATGTGTGTGTGTGTGTGTGTGTGTGTGTGTGTGTGTGTGTGTGTGTGTGTGTGTGTGTGTTTTTCCTTACCATTATATTGATCATTCCATTTCATATCCCTACAAACTGCTATACCTTGGCATTTCTAGGAGTTGACTGATACTAACTGTGGATCACGGATATTGTAATCATACGACACTACACCTTTTTCTGTTTTGTGGTCTGCATAATTGTACACTTCTTTACATTTAAAACAAATTGCTAAGCTATACACCACTTTGAAAGTTTAACTGGTTGAATATTTTTGCAAATTATTCCAGACTGTACAGGGCTATTACAAATGATTGAAACGATTTCATAAATTCACTGTAGCTCCATTCATTGACATATGGTCACGACACACTACAGATACGTAGAAAAACTCAAAGTTTTGTTTGGCTGAAGCCGCACTTCAGGTTTCTGCCGCCAGAGCGCTCGAGAGCGCAGTGAGACAAAATGGCGACAGGAGCCGAGAAAGCGTATGTCGTGCTTCAAATGCACTCACATCAGTCAGTCATAACAGTGCAACGACACTTCAGGACGAAGTTCAACAAAGATCCACCAACTGATAACTCCATTCGGCGATGGTATGCGCAGTTTAAAGCTTATGGATGCCTCTGTAAGGGGAAATCAACGCGTCGGCCTGCAGTGAGCGAAGAAACGGTTGAACACGTGCGGGCAAGTTTCACGCGTAGCCCGCGGAAGTCGACGAATAAAGCAAGCAGGGAGCTAAACGTACCACAGCCGACGGTTTGGAAAATCTTAGGGAAAAGGCTAAAGCAGAAGCCTTACCGTTTACAATTGCTACAAGCCCTGACACCCGATGACAAAGTCAAACGCTTTGAATTTTCGGCGCGGTTGCAACAGCTCATGGAAGATGATGCGTTCAGTGCGAAACTTGTTTTCAGTGATGAAGCAACATTTTTTCTTAATGGTGAAGTGAACAGACACAATCTGCAAATCTGGGCGGTAGAGAATCCTCACGCATTCGTGCAGCAAATTTGCAATTCACCAAAAGTTAACGTGTTTTGTGCAATCTCACAGTTTAAAGTTTACAGCCCCTTTTTCTTCTGCGTAAAAAACGTTACAGGACATGTGTATCTGGACATGCTGGAAAATTGGCTCATGCCACAACTGGAGACTGACAGCGCCAACTTCATCTTTCAACAGGATGGTGCTCCACCGCACTTCCATCATGATGTTTGGCATTTCTTAAACAGGAGATTGGAAAACCGATGGATCGGTCGTGGTGGAGATCATGATCAGCAATTCATGTCATGGCCTCCACGCTCTCCCGACTTAACCCCATGCGATTTCTTTCTGTGGGGTTATGTGAAAGATTCAGTGTTTAAACCTCCTCTACCAAGAAACGTGCCAGAACTGCGAGCTCGCATCAACGATGCTTTCGAACTCATTGATGGGGACATGCTGCGCCGAGTATGGGAGGAACTTTATTATCGGCTTGATGTCTGCCGAATCACTAAAGGAGCACATATCGAACATTTGTGAATGCCTAAAAAAACTTTGAGTTTTTGTATGTGTGTGCAAAGCAGTGTGAAAATCTCAAATAATAAAGTTATTGTAGAGCTGTGAAATCGCTTCAATCATTTGTAATAACCCTGTACTTTGTTACAGATAATTGCATCATCTGTGAAAAATTTAAGTTAATATTAATATTGTCCACCAGGACATTACTATATAACATGAACAGCAAGGGTTCCAACACACTTCCCCGGGGCCACAGTTGAGGATACTTAGACTTCTGTCAATAACTACATCCAAAATAACATGCTGTATTCTCCCTCTCAACAAAATTCCCTATCCTATCACAAAATTTGTTTTATAATCCATACAATCATACTTTTGTTAATAAGAAGGCATGCTTAAAAGCAATGCTCCAAATTTTTCATATGAAAATTCGAAAAGCTGTGAAACACTGTGGTGCATGATTTTCACTGCAGTGGACAGCTTTTAACAGTTACTTCTCTGGAGCTTTCAATCAATCATGAGGCATCAATTGCTTACAGTGTACAACATGAATATGGGGTGCTTAATGCAGTGGACTGTGTCCAATGGCAGCCTCAGGACTGATTGAAAATGTTAAAGAAGCAACCATTATTAGCTATCCATAATAGTGGAAGGTATGCATCACAGGGTTAAATAAAACAAAGAGTATTAACATTCTACATCTTTATTATTCATGTCTACACATTTATTACTCAACATAGTCACTGAGGTAACAAACATATTACTCCCAGTGAGAGACCAGTTTGCTGATATCGTCACCGAAGAATGTTTGACTTTGTTGATGGTGTCACACCCTCACCTCTGCTTGCACTGCTTCTTCACATTGCTATGAGAAAAACACCGATGTAAATTTACTGGTGTGGCATTTTTCCCAAAGACTATATAAACATTCGTTGTATAAATGAAACATCTTTTGCTTGCTACAATCTAGGTTGCAGCTAGAAAAAGGCATATCAGTAAATAAAATAAAAGTAAACTGGAGCAGTTTATATGTATCTTCCTTAGAAAAGAAATGTTTGAATATGGAATTCAGCATTTCTGCTTTTGGTTTGCTGCCCTCAATTTCAGTTCCTATGTCAGTCCTGATTGTCTAGACTTTGATGCCATTATCAGCCTTCGCATAAGACCAGAATCTCTCTCTCTCTATCTCTCTCTCTCTCTCCCCCTCCCCCTTTCCATTTTTTATAGAGAGAGCCCATTTTCTGAGAAGCACTTTATAATTTTAGGAATACATCATTTACGGTCTCTTCAATTTCTTTCTAAAGAGATTTTTTTTATAACACTAATATGGTTTGCAAAAAGTACGAATCAAGAGATTTGTTTCATAAAATCTAAGATGAACATGTGCTCATAGCTCTTAAGGCATAAGCTTACCAGGCCATTTTATTTCGAATGATCATTGATGCCATATCCCTGAACACTGACCATTAACCATATAGTCGTTGGTAATGTTTGCATTCAAAAGCTGTACAGGCTGCCTTGTGGTGAGGTGGTCCACAGAAATGTATCCCAGGAGCAGTGTGAGGGGAGGCGTCAGATTTTAAATAGCCTCTTGCCCTCTATGCCTACAGGATTTGAAGCTCATTGCCCAGATATGTATTTACTAAAGTACTTTTGTATACATCGGTCAACCGTCAGCGTAAATTTCTTGAGGTTGGTTGGTTTGTGGGGGTTGAAGGGACCAGACTACAAAGGCCAGCAGTCCCTTTTTCCACAAACTTGAAACACCCAAAAGGCAAAAGAACAAGCAATGGAGATAACATGGGACGACACAGAACAAGAAAGACATAGACCAGAAAAGAGGAATTAAAAGCACACAGAGTGTTACAGTGGTTGGCCGACCATGGAAACAAAAAAAGGAACACCCAACCACTAAGAGACACACTAAAAACCCCAATCTAAAACCATAGGCCAAAGGCCAGACTCAACACAAAAAAAAGAGACAAACCCACAGATAGAGTGATAAAAACCCCCTGCTCAAATAAAACTCAAAACTAAGCCTGCCATTGCAGTGTCATCTGTTAAAAATGCATGGACAGTATCAGGCAGCACAAACATCTGCCTGAGCACAGTTCAAAGCGGACAGGCCAACAAGATGTGGACCACTGTCAGCGCTGATCCACAGCAACACAGATATGGGTTCTCGCGGAGCAATAAATGACCGTGCATCAGCCAGGTGTGGCCAATGCGTAGCTGGCAGAGAACAACTGACTCCTTGTGAGAGGCTTGCAAGGAGCAGTGTCACACACCTGTAAACTCCTTGATGACCCGAAGTTTGTTGGAGGAAGATAGGGTGCACCATTCATCACTCCAAGTTCCAAGGACTTTTTGCCGCATCACTGACTGGAGATCACATTCCGGAAGGCCAATCTCCAGGGCCGGTGCACTGATAGACTGTTTGGCCAGCGTATCGACACATTGCCTTTTCAGTAGTTGCAGGGGCAACAGTCTGGATGATTGACTGATCTGGCCTTGTAACATTAACCAAAACGGCCTTGCTGTGCTGGTACTGTGAACGGCTGAAAGCAAGGGGAAACTACAGCCGTAATTTTTCCCGAGGACATGCAGCTTTACTGTATGATTAAATGATGATGGCGTCCTCTTGGGTAAAATATTCCGGAGGTAAAATAGTCCCCCATTCGGATCTCCGGGCGGGGACTACTCAGGAGGACGTCGTTATCAGGAGAAAGAAAACTGGTGTTCTACGGATCGGAGCGTGGAATGTCAGATCCCTTAATCGGGCAGGTAGGTTAGAAAATTTAAAAAGGGAAATGGATAGGTTAAAGTTAGATATAGAGGGAATTAGTGAAGTTCGGTGGCAGGAGGAACAAGATTTTTGGTCAGGTGATTACAGGGTTATAAATTCAAAATCAAATAGGGGTAATGCAGGAGTAGGTTTAATAATGAATAAAAAAATAGGAGTGCGGGTTAGCTACTACAAACAGCATAGTGAACGCATTATTGTGGCCAAGATAGACACAAAGCCCATGCCTACTACAGTAGTACAAGTCTATATGCCAACTAGCTCTGCAGATGATGAAGAAATAGATGAAATGTATGACGAGATAAAAGAAATTATTCAGGTAGTGAAGGGAGACGAAAATTTAATGGTCATGGGCGACTGGAATTCATCAGTAGGAAAAGGGAGAGAAGGAAACATAGTATGTGAATATGGATTGGGGGGAAGGAATGAAAGAGGAAGCCGCCTTGTAGAATTTTGCGCAGAGCATAACTTAATCATAGCTAACACTTGGTTCAAGAATCATAAAAGAAGGTTGTATACCTGGAAGAGGCCTGGAGATACTAAAAGGTATCAGATAGATTATATAATGGTAAGACAGAGATTTAGGAACCAGGTTTTAAATTGTAAGACATTTCCTGGGGCAGATGTGGATTCTGACCACAATCTATTGGTTATGAACTGTAGATTGAAACTGAAGAAACTGCAAAAAGGTGGGAATTTAAACTGACTAAACCAGAAGTTGTACAGAGTTTCAGGGAGAGCATAAGGGAACAATTGACAGGAATGGGGGAAAGAAATACAGTAGAAGAAGAATGGGTAGCTCTGAGGGATGAAGTAGTGAAGGCAGCAGACGATCAAGTAGGTAAAAAGATGAGGGCTAATAGAAATCCTTGGGTAACAGAAGAAATATTGAATTTAATTGATGAAAGGAGAAAATATAAAAATGCAGTAAATGAAGTAGGCAAAAAGGAATACAAACGTCTCAAAAATGATAGCGACAGGAAGTGCAAAATGGCTAAGCAGGGATGGCTAGAGGACAAATGTAAGGATGTAGAGGCTTGTCTCACTAGGGGTAAGATAGATACTGCCTACAGGAAAATTAGAGAGACCTTTGGAGAAAAGAGAACCACTTATGAATATCAAGAGTTCAGATGGCAACCCAGTTCTAAGCAAAGAAGGGAAGGCAGAAAGGTGGAAGGAGTATATAGAGGGTTTATACAAGGGCGATGTACTTGAGGACAATATTATGGAAATGGAAGAGGATGTAGATGAAGACGAAATGGGAGATAAGATACTGCGTGAAGAGTTTGACAGAGCACTGAAAGACCCGAGTCGAAACAAGGCCCCGGGAGTAGACAACATTCCATTAGAACTACTGATGGCCTCGGGAGAGCCAGTCATGACAAAACTCTACCATCTGGTGAGCACGGTGTATGAGACAGGCGAAATACCCTCAGACTTCAAGAAGAATATAATAATTCCAATCCCAAAGAAAGCAGGTGTTGACAGATGTGAAAATTACCGAACTATCAGTTTAATAAGTCACAGCTGCAAAATACTAACGCGAATTCTTTACAGACGAATGGAAAAACTGGTAGAACCGGACCTCGGGGAAGATCAGTTTGGATTCCGTAGAAATGTTGGAACACGTGAGGCAATACTAACCTTACGACTTATCTCAGAAGAAAGATTAAGAAAAGGCAAACCTACGTTTCTAGCATTTGTAGACTTAGAGAAAGCTTTTGACAATGTTGACTGGAATACTCTCTTTCAAATTCTAAAGGTGGCAGGGGTAAAATATAGGGAGCGAAAGGCTATTTACAATTTGTACAGAAACCAGATGGCAGTTATAAGAGTCGAGGGACATGAAAGGGAAGCAGTGGTTGGGAAGGGAGTAAGACAGGGTTGTAGCCTCTCCCTGATGTTATTCAATCTGTATATTGAGCAAGCAGTAAAGGAAACAAAAGAAAAATTCGGAGTAGGTATTAAAATTCATGGAGAAGTAGTAAAAACTTTGAGGTTTGCCGATGACGTTGTAATTCTGTCAGAGACAGCAAAGGACTTGGAAGAGCAGTTGAATGGAATGGACAGTGTCTTGAAAGGAGGATATAAGATGAACATCAACAAAAGCAAAATGAGGATAATGGAATGTAGTCAAATTAAGTCGGGTGATGCTGAGGGAATTAGATTAGGAAATGAGACACTTAAAGTAGTAAAGGAGTTTTGCTATTTGGGGAGTAAAATAACTGATGATGGTCGAAGTAGAGAGGATATAAAATGTAGACTGGCAATGGCAAGGAAAGCGTTTCTCAAGAAGAGAAATTTGTTAACATCGAGTATAGATTTCAGTGTCAGGAAGTAGTTTCTGAAAGTATTTGTATGGAGTGTAGCAATGTATGGAAGTGAAACATGGACGATAACTAGTTTGGACAAGAAGAGAATAGAAGCTTTCGAAATGTGGTGCTACAGAAGATATGCTGAAGATAAGGTGGGTAGATCACGTAACTAATGAGGAGGTATGGAGTAGGATTGGGGAGAAGAGAAGTTTGTGGCACAACTTGACTAGAAGAAGGGATCGGTTGGTAGGACATGTTTTGAGGCATCAAGGGATCACAAATTTAGCATTGGAGGGCACCGTGGAGGGTAAAAATCATAGAGGGAGACCAAGAGATGAATACACTAAGCAGATTCAGAAGGATGTAGGTTGCAGTAGGTACTGGGAGATGAAGAAGCTTGCACAGGATAGAGTAGCATGGAGAGCTGCATCAAACCAGTCTCAGGACTGAAGACCACAACAACAACACCGACACGTTCATTATCCAGGATGCCGTCATGACCCGGAGTCCACACAAAAACCATGGAGCGGCCGCAATGGGTAAGAGTATGGATGGACTCCTGGATAGCCATCTCCAGATGAGAGCAAGGAAAACACTGGCCGATAGCTCGTAAACCGCTCAGGAGTCACTACAGATAACGAAGGACTCACCTGAGCAGAAGCGGATATACTCTAGGGCGTGAAAACACTGCAGCCATCCAGGAATGAGCATTGTTCAGATTGTTCCCCAAGAGTAAAAGAATAACCAACTTCACCAGCAACCATTGAACCATCGGTATAGGCTACAGCAGAGCCTGGAAATGCGGCAAGGATGGAAAGAAAGTGGCAGCGGAGGGCCTCAGGAGGGACTGAGTCTTTCGGGCCTAGTGCCAAAACCAACTGAAGGCATGGGCGGGGCACGCACCATGAGGGTATACGTACATGGGACCGGAAAAAGAGGTGGAAGAGGAAATTTCTTGAGGAAGGTCATTTCCCCATCTAGGCTGTTTTTATTTTTGAAATAATAACTTTATTACACGTTTAGCTGTTATCTAACTTCCTCCCCTCTAGCATTTTCAAGCTGTGTTACTCGCACCACAGTTAAAAATTTTAGCTATACAGCACCTTAAACTCCACACATCTTTGTGGAGAAAGCAATATCTCTGGGCGTCCTTAATAAAAGTTTCTTAAGATCTTGCTATTTACGGAGGCAACTATGTCAGGCATGAATTCCTTAGCAAAAACAGAAAAAAGCGACCCTCCCGGTTGTAGCTGTGTGCCAGCGTATAACACATTACAATTCATTACTAATGATTGGATTATATCCACCACAAAAACCTTAAAATATACATGAAAAATGCTTAATAATGCATTGAAAGTGTTGAAATATACAAGATCAAATAATACAAATAGATGGAAGTTACTGCGTGCAATGAATCCATCCAGCAAAGGATTGTTCCTGAGAGACTAAAGTATGCTATTGTCAAACCTCTCTTTGAAAAAGGCGATAAAGCCGATGTTACCAACTATTGGCCTATCTCCCTTTTAACAACCTGTTCCAAAATTTTTGAGAAATTGGTTCAGAAAAGACTTATTGAACGCCTCATGCATTATAAGGTATTAAACAGTAGCCAGTTCATATTTCAGCAGGGTGTATCAACAGAACAAGCTTTTTTTCCTTCACCCATCAAATCTTAGAGTCTTTTAATAATAAATTATCTCCTGTTGGTATCTTCTGTGACCTTTCTAAGGCCTTTGATAGTGTTAATCATGAAATCCTTTTAGCAAAGGCTGAATATTATGGTATAAGTAGCTCAGTTGGCTCATGGATTAAATCCTACCTAGCTGGAAGAAAGCAGAAGGTCATGTTGAACGACTCTGAAGGGTACTTTGTGTCACCTAGCTGGGGCTCTATTGGCTGTGGTGTTCCTCAGGGTTCTGTACTTGACACCCTTCTCTTCCTCATCTTTATCAATGACCTTCCCTTGCATACTAGCTTTAAAACTCACTTTACTCTTTTTGCTGATGACACCTCTATCCTCATCAACAAAACTCCCAACCTCAATCTTGAGGAATCAGCCAATATTGTCTTTATTAAAGTATGTAATTGGTTTGCAAATAACGGGTTATCACTAAATGTTAATAAGACCCAGTTTGTGCATTTCCAAGTAAGGAAAAAAGTTGTATTACATTGAATGGTAGCGAGTTACTACAAGCTGAGTCAACCAAATTTCTAGGTGTACACAATGGCAACAGTCTAAAATGGTTTGAACATATTTTGCACCTCCACAAAAAACTCAGCTCAGCAACATCTGCTGTTCGTATTATTTCCACTGTATGTGACCGAGACACCACAAAAACTGCTTATTTTAGTTATTTCCATATATTATTGCTGTATGGCATAGTTTTCTGGGGTAATCAGCCGTTATCCAAAAAAATATTCATTGCCCAAAAGAGAGTTATTAATATAATGAGCGGAGTCCAGCCTAGACACTCTTGTAGGACCCTTTTCAGAAAATTAGGGATACTGACAACAGCATGCCAATATATCTACCCCCCGTTATGTTGCACTGGTAAAAATGGACAATCGTAGAAAACCAATGATTCATACCATACCCACAATACCAGGAGGAAGATGGACCTCCATTATGAATCGAAAAACCTTACTACTGTACAAAAAGGAGTCCATTACATGAGCTGCAAGGTGTTCAATGCTCTTCCACCATCACTGAAATTATTTATCCACGAGCTTCCCAAATTTAGACAACAGCTCAAACCGTATTCATTAGATAATTCCTTCTATTCGGTAGAAGAATATTTCAGTAGAGTTAACTGTCATTGATTTTTTCATTTACTAATGTGATGTGCTATTGTGCATTACAATACTCACAATCACTGTTAACATTACTGTCTCTTTCATTTAGCTATTAAGATCTACCATATTTTTAATGTAATTTTTTCTATACCTATTAATGTGTATTTTGTCTTATAACAGATATCCTCTTGCAAGAGGTACTTTTATGTATTCCTTTCGTATTATTTGTAATAATTCTGACACGTCCTACATCCATGCAAAGCCTCGCAGTATTGGATTTATGGGATATAAATAAATGAATATCTCAAAGTCGAGCCTGTGCATATCTATTTCAAGGAAGAGAGCCGGCCATGCAAAAAATTGGTGCATTTAGAACGCTGATATTTTCCGAATACTTTCTGTTACAGGTTAGGGAGGTAACCTTTCTGGGATTATTATCTAAAAATTTGGAAAATGGGGACTCATACCGTGTAATTGTCCCTTCTTTGCTATTGCTGTTGGTAACAAGCGGATGCGATGCGAATGAGTTGCCGCGAAACAGTCGATATGTACATAACCAATTTCCAGAAATATCGCACGCTGAAAAGATCCGTAATATTTTATTTAACAAACAGCACACAATCATGAATTTTTTGAACAGAATTAACTTTTAATTAATACTATTGTACCAAAGTATCATTTACAATTTATTTTACATTTTTCTACTATTGTAAACTTAAACGACTAAGTACTATTCCAAATGTTCGGTAGTAAGATTATCATCAGTCACTCAAAACATTTTTATAAGCAGAAAAGGACTATTCTACATTAACTGAGGTAACACGGCAATATTTGAATTTGGGTACTATGTTGGCACTTATTGTTTATGATAAAAGTTCACCTGTCCCATTAATAAAACTATCAATTTGGCACAAGAGTCCATAGCATGGATTATTGTTTAAAATGTTTTCAAGCTTTTCTTCGAGTTTTCTTGGAAATACCTATGGCAATGAGGTGTTCACTAGACTAATTTTATTCATTAACTCAATAGATTCATTCAACGGCAAACTGAGTTTCAAGCTTTTGAATACTAGTAGGTATATGGGAAAAATGAGTGCTAGTACAGCAATATTTTTTTAATACCGGAATCATTAAAAGCATCCTTGCACTGCCGAAGCCTCTGTACTGTCAGTCCTTTACTATCCATGTAATAGCCTCGAAATGTTCATTGTAAATCAACACAGCTTTGGCCCACATACTCCAACAAGTTACCACTGGTTCAGGAGATAAAGGCACATTTGATAGTTTTTCTTCGTAGATCTTGATGCTAGCAGGACTCTTTAGAAACGCTTTCTTTGTGGATGAAATCAGTTTATTTACATTCACAAAAGTGGAAAATTCTTCTTCAGGATGGCATTATACTCCATGAGTAATGCACGTCACATGAATCAAATTGGGATAAAATACTCAGAGGGCTTTTCCTGCTTTGATCATATGGGAAACAGCATCTAAAATAAACACAAACACCCTTTTGTCTGCAGACAATTCTGGAAATACTTGTCTAACACCCTCTTTCACAAATCTGGCGATCGTAGAATGATTTGCTTATTCAAGTTATTTGCAGGCTGCTAAAACAGGAAGAAGAAGGCTCTTCTCTTAAAGCACCAATAATTAAATTTGCAGTGTAACGGCCACAAGTGTCTGTAGTTTCGTTAACTGAAATCCAGATAATGCTGTCCTTGAGTTCATTGTGTATTTCTTCCAGAACATTTACGTAAATTGTCGGATTGTAATTTTTATGCAATTTTGATTCATCTGATATCTTTTGATTTAAGCAATATTTGCGCAGGAAGTCTTTGAGAAAAGGGTTTGTAAGTCTGTGAAGAGGAATATTGCTTGCAATGAATGCTTCACATAGATCCATGTTAAACCGACTTTTTTGGTTACCTTTGGACAAATCCCTGCTACTGCAACTGGCTGTTATAAGTTGTTGTCTTGGTCCTGTCTTCTGCATTCCTGCGATATGAAGACTTGTCTTGACATGCTGGTCTATTTGAAACTTCTTTTTGCACGAAACGTTTTTCTTGTAAACTCGACAATATAAAACAATTCCATAATATGTAAATGTTCCAGGATGGTCAGCTATCCACGAAACGAAGTTCCTTTTTTCGGGCGACATGGCGCACAAAGCGTTAACACTACACGTCGTAAACACGTTCAACTGTGTACAAATCCACAGAAGGCTCAACTGAAACAATGGGTGTGCGACTAAAAGCTTGAGTAGTTTAATTTACTTGTTGTCGACGCATACGGTATGACAGCAGAGGGGTTAATGACGTGGGCCCAGGACCATTGACAGTGACTGCACGCCGAGTGTCAACTTCGTTTGCGTGTTTATACCTGTTCCTCCTCTGCAATGATTTCACTAGGCAGTGGCCTTTCGGTTAGCGATTGCACGTAGTTTTAGGTCACAGACTACATCTACATCTACAGCCATACTCCGCAAGCCACCTGACGGTGTGTGGCGGAGGGTACCTTGAGTACCTCTATCGGTTCTCTCTTCTATTCCAGTCTCGTATTGTTCGTGGAAAGAAGGATTGTCAGTATGCTTCTGTGTGGGCTCTAATCTCTCTAATTTTATCCTCATGGTCTCTTCGTGAGATATACATAGGAGGGAGCAATATACTGCTTGACTCTTCGGTGAAGGTATGTTCTCAAAACTTCAACAAAAGCCCGTACCGAGCTACTGAGCGTCTCTCCTGCAGAGTCTTCCACTGGAGTTTATCTATCATTTCCGTAACGCTTTCGCAATTACTAAATGATCCTTTAACGAAGCGCGCTGCTCTCCGTTGGATCTTCTCTATCTCTTCTATCAATCCTATCTGGTACGGATCCCACACTGCTGAGCAGTATTCAAGCAGTGGGCGAACAAGCGTACTGTAACCTACTTCCTTTGTTTTCGGATTGCATTTCATTAGGATTCTTCCAATGAATCTCAGTCTGGCATCTGCTTTACCAACAATTAACTTTATATAATCATTCCATTTTAAATCACTCCTAATGTGTACTCCCAGATAATTTATGGAATTAACTGCTTCCAGTTGCTGACCTGCTATTTTGTAGCTAAATGATAAGGGATCTATCTTTCTATGTATTCGCAGCACATTACACTTGTCTACATTGAGATTCAATTGCCATTCCCTGCACCATGCGTCAATTCGCTGCAGATCCTCCTGCATTTCAGTACAATTTTACATTGTTACAACCTCTCGATATGCCACAGCATCATCCGCAAAAAGCCTCAGTGAACTTCCAATGTCATCCACAAAGTCATTTATGTATATTGTGAATAGCAACGGTCCTACAACACTCCCCTGCGGCACACCTGAAATCACTCTTACTTCGGAAGACTTCTTTTCATTGAGAATGACATGCTGCGTTCTGTTATCTAGGAACTCTTCAATCCAATCACACAATTGGTCTGATAGTCCATATGCTCTTACTTTGTTGATTAAACGACTGTGGGGAACTGTATCAAACGCCTTGCGGAAGTCAAGAAACACAGCCTCTACCTGGGAACCTGTGTCTATGGCCCTCTGAATCTCGTGGACGAGAAACATCAAAACTAGATCGAGCTAGAGAACGCCTGTCCAAATTTAGGAAAAACAAGCCCATAATGTTTAAATACACATTAATAGTGTGATGCTTGACAGAGCCACTTTGTTTTAAAGCAATATGAAATGGAACGAGTATGTGATGATTATAGTAGCATAGGCGAAAGATTGGCTTTGGTTTATTGGGAGAATTTTAGCAAACTGTAGTTCATTTGCAAAGTAAACTGCATATAGTGCACTAGGGTGACATATTTTTAAGGGCAAGTACTGCTTGAATGTTTGGGATCTGTACCAGATCAGATTAAAAGGAAGACATTGAAACAATTCAGACGTGGGCAGCAAGATTTGTAACCAGTAGGTTCAATCAACATGCAAGAATTACCGACTTGCTTTGGGAACTCAAATGAAAATCTCTGAAGAATGGCAACATCCTTTTTGAGGAACATTACTGAGAAAATTTAGAGGACAGGCATTTTGAAGCTGACTGCGGAATGATCCAACTGCCATCAATATACATTTCACATGAGAACCACGAAGATAAGATATGACGAAATAGGGCTCATACTGAGGCTTACAGTCATTTTCCCCTCATTCTATTTGCTAGTGAAACACAAGAGGAAATGACTAGTAATCGTACAGGGTACTCTCCAGCATGCACCGTATAGTGGCTTGCAGAGTATATATATGGCTGTCTTGTTGGGACACAGTCTACATCAATGAGAACGCCACGGTAACCCGCTGGCCAGCTGCTGGCCACTGAGGCATGATAGGCAGCACTATCCTTACCCCAGTTAGCTGGTCATGATGATATGATGTGCAGAGGGCACATCTTCCACACAGCAGCATTCACACACTGGTGTTGCCCATACCAGCAAGCCAATGGCCTTCTGCCCACTGCACAGCTGGCAGCCACGAAAGAAGACAACTGTGTACTTCTGATTCAATAAATATGTATTTTGGTGACAATGTCTCATTAGTGCGTTCAGGTGTTTTGACAGATCCTCAGCACCACATTTTGCAATATGTTATCCTGACAACTATAGAGGCCAAAGTCCCAGCTCTCTATACTCATAACTTTTACTGGAATTCAGAAGCCCTCTTAATTGCAGTTACACAATAATTTTTTTATAGAGGATACCTTACATAAACTTATCATACAAAGCATAATAAGAGAGCTCTTACTTTTTACACTTTTATTAAACAGCATTCTGAAGAAAATAATGTATCTGAAGTAAGAGGGCAAAACACCTAAATACAGCAGTTGCTTCATATAAAGGGGGTCAATTTTTCATTGAGTTATGGCAGTTACCTTACAAGGATAGTGGCTGTGGCAACAGGTGCCGCTCTGGTTTGACAGTTTCAGATGGCACTGCTCTGTTCCTGAGCATCAGCGTTGTGGCAACACTGATTATGTCCATATTGAATTGGAGCTAGTACATGTTTTTAATTCTGAGCTGAAGGTGTATAATAATAAATAAACACTAGACAAAGTTTCGGTTTCTCACTGAAAACTTTCAAATCACCTCAGACATCACTTGCTAAAACAGCCGATAACTCAGACAGCAAACCCAAACGGGAACATAAAAGGTTAAAAAATGGCTGACAGTTAAAACTTGAGTGCAATGTGGTCAAAGTGGTGGGGTCGTACCACTTAGCAAATGGTGATGGCTAGCTAAAAAGCCAATGCCCAATATGCAGCCGAGTTAATATAACCTCCTCCTGGCGGGAGGGCCCAGAGGAGGTCGTCCAAGCAGCTGGGAGAGGCTTAATAAGCCAGAGCCTATTCCCGTGAAGGGAGGACCATAGGCAATGCCAAAGGACTACCACCTCCTGACAGACGGCAACACAGAGATCAGCGGAGGGAATACAGGTGCACGTAGGCTGAGGTACGAGGACTGCAGTTTTGGCAGTAGCATTAGCAGCCTCGTTTCCTGGCAGACCGACATGACCAGGAACCCATAGAAACATCGCACTGGCTCCACCAAGAGTGAGCAGTTGACAGTTTTCCTGGATCTGCTGCACTAAGGTATGGGCAGTGTACTGCGCACAGACTTTGAAGGATGCTGAATGAGTTTGAGCAGAGGACACAATTGAAAAGGCTGTGTCGCTGGATGTACTCTGTGGCCTGATACAAGGCGAAGAGCTCGGCTGTAAATACTGAGGCGTGTGCCGGAAGCCGATATCGAAAGACATGGGTGCCAATGGCAAAGGCACACCCGACCCCACGGTCAGTCCGAGAGCCATCAGTGTATACAAAGGTACTATCGCGAAGTTCCATGCGAAGTTCGTGAAACTCAAGGCAATAGACCAAGACTGGAGTGTCCTTAGGAAGCGAGTGAAGGTCAAGGTTAACATGGGCCACTTCACGAAGCCAAGGTAGTAAAGAGTTCACACCCACCGGGAAAGGTGCAGGTAGTAAGAAGTTAAGCCACCGTAGCAAGTGCCGAAAGCGGACTCCAGATGGTAACAGAGAAGAAGGACGAGTCCCATGATCAAAGGAATAATCAAAGGAGGCAGCACAGGATGGGTGGCCACGCATGGCAGACAAATGGCATGCATACCTGCTGAGGAGAAAATCACAGCAGTAGGACAGTGGTAGTTCAGCAGCTTCAGTAGACACAACCAGGCTGGTGTAAAAGGCACCCATGGCCAAATGGATGCCACAATGGTGGACAGTGTTGAGATGGCGTAAGAGGGATGGGCGTGCAGAAACAAAGCATCCATAGTCAAGTTTCGAACAGACAAGGGACCGATGGAGGGTTGTTCGATCGGCACCCCAGGAAGTACCATTGAGGACACGTAGGACACTGAGGAACCAGATACAGTGGGCTGCCAGGTAAGATACATGGGAGGACCAAGAGTGTTTCCTATTGTGTATGAGTCCCAGGAATATCGTAGTTTCAACAAATGAAAGGGCAACAGGCCCAAGATGTAAAGATGGTGGAAGAAACCACTTGCGTCGCCAGAAACTCATACATACAGTTTGTCAGTGGAAATGCAAAAGCCATTGTCGATGCTCCAGGAGTAAAGACGGTCAAGACACTGCTGAAGACACCGCTCAGTGAGTCAGCTCCATGGAGAACAACAACAGATGGCAAAATTGTCAACAAAAAGGGAGCCGGAGATGCCCAGAGGGAGACAGGCCATGGTAGGGTTAATGGCAATATCAACACTCAGGACGGAACCCTGAGGCACACCGTTTTCCTGGATAAAGGTGTCCAACAAGGCAGAACCCACACACACTTTGAAAACTTGAACCTGTAAAAATGCCTGAAGGAAATAGGGCAGGCGGCAACGGAAGGCCCATGTGTAAAGAGTATGGAGGATACCAGTTCTCCAGCAGGTGTTGTAGGCCTTCTCCAAATAAAAAAACAAGGCCACAGTCTGGGATTTCCACAGAAAACCATTTACGACATGAATGGGCAAAGTAACGAGATGGTCAACTGCAGAATGATGCGCTCATAATCCACACTGTGAGTTTGTCAGTAAATTGGGAGACTTGAGCCACAATACCAGCCGGGCATGAATCATACGTTTCATCACTTTGCAAATGCAGCTGGTATGAGAGATGGGGCGGTAGCTAGAAGGAAGGTTTTTGTCCTTACCAGGCTTAGTGTCCAGGAAATGTGCCCTCTGCTCAGATGTGGTTGTACATGTTAAGCAGAAAGTGCTTGCCCGAAGAGAAAGGTGCTGCAACATGTGAATGTGGATGGCGTCTGGCGCTGGGGTGGAGGATCGAGATGAACTGAGAGCATGATCGAGCTCTCCCTCATAGTAAGGGCGGTATTGTATCACTCGTGATTCGAAGAAGAGAAGGGTATTGCATGAGCCTCCTTCACTTATTTCCAAAGAAGGAAGGCAGGGTGATAGTGGGAACAGCTTGAAACTTTCGCAAAATGGTGGCCCAAGGTGTTGGAGATAGCAAAAGGGTCCACGATAACATTGTCTGCTACTGTGAGGCTGGAAATGGGGGAATGGATCTTGGTCCCAGAGAGCCATCGAAGGTTGGCCCACACGACAGAGGAAGGGGCGGAACTGTTAAAAGAACTAGTGAACGAAATCCAGCTGGCTCGTTTGCTATCCCGAAGAATGGGACGACACTTTGCAAGCATCTGTTTATAATGAATGCAGTTTGCCATCGTTTGATGATGGTTAAAAACACAGAGAGAACATCTCCGTGCGCGAATTGCATTGCGGCATGCCTCAGTCTACCAAGGGACTGGGGCACGATGTGGCAAAGAAGTAGTGCGAGGAATGGAACATTCTGCAGCAGTAAGGATCACGTTGAGTCCACCTGGTAATCACAACTGGGGAAATCTTGTTCTTCAAAGGTCACCAGGGAGGGGTAAAGCTGCCAGTCAGCCTCAGTAAGCTGCCATTTGAGTGTGTACGTGGATGGGGTAGGAGTCAGCAACCGGAGAGCACACAGGAAATGGTCGTTCGAGTAGGTGTCAGAGAGAACGGACCACTTAAGATGATAGGCAAGCTGGGCAGTGCAATATGATAGGTCCAAATGGGAATAGGTGTGTGAGGAGTCAGAAAGGAAAGTGGGTGCTGCAGTGTTAAAGCAGAAGAGGTTGAGTTAGTTAAGGAAGTCAGCCAAGAGGGCACCTCTGTGACAGGTCCTAAGAAAACAGCAAAGGAGATGATGCGCATTAAAGTCATCAAATAGCAAAAATGGGGGAGGTAGCTGCCCAATATGCTGAAGGAAGTCTGCCCTGGTGACATTGAATGACGGAGGTACATAAATGGTACAGAGGGAAAAAAGGCAGGGAAGGAAAAGGCGAACTGCAACAGCTTGAAGACAGGTAGTCAGGGACATGGGTTGACTATGAATGTCATTCCGTATGAGCAGCATAATGCCCGCATGAGATGGAATACCGACCTCGGGGGGGTCAAAATGAATTGGTAAGTAATGTGAAAGCTCAAAGCGGTCATAAGGGTGCAATTTCATTTCCTGAAGGCAGAGTACAAGGGGATGCTGTGATGCTAAAAGCAGCTGTAAATCCTCTTTGTGGGACTGAAGGCGGCCAATGTTCCATTGGAGGACAGTCATGAGGAGGAAGAGATGTTGAGGAGGCAACTCGGTGGCTGCCGAGTGACAGCCAGTGTAGAGTCACTACTACAGGGCACAGAAGCAGGATCCTGCTCCATGAGGTCCACAGAAGCATCGGCTTGCTTGTGTGGTTGGTCTGTGGAGTCCAACGCTGGAAAATAGTTGGTGGTGCGCACCGGCAAGACAGAGGCCGGCCGGAGTAAGGTACCACGTAGCAACACCGTCGAACAGGATCTTCGAGTTGGTAAAGGAGGAGACTGTTTGCCTCTAATGGAATTCTTTGAGCCTTTCCGGTCAGAGTAACACGCGGATGTTTGGCTGGAGGGATGGAGGAAGTCTTCACAGGAGTACTCCTTCTATCCTTTCCTGCCTACGGGTTGCGTAGCACATCGGGTTTGGAATGTACGGCCAGACTGTGATAATTTCATAGCTTGCTTTGATCTTTGGCGGCAGCACCACTATCAAAGGCGAGGAAAAAAGTGCGGGTGGGGAAAAGAGTGCGGGTGGGTACTAAGGAAAAACTGACCTTTTTCATTACACAATGGACGGCAATGAAACCATGATCAGAGAGGTAAGATTGGATTTCGGCCTCTGTTAGACCATTGAGCAGCTTAGTGTAAATTACACCACGGGAAGAATTCTAAGTTCTATGGGTGTCAATACGAACAGGGTAGCCGTGGAGAAGCAAGGTAGCAAGCAGTTGTGCTTGAGAATCAGAAGCAGTCTCCAAAAGCAAAGTGCCATTCTGTAAACGAGAGCAGGATTTCACAGGGCCAGCAATTGCTGCATCAACACCTTTCTGAATAATAAATGGATTTAGCATGGCGAAGGACAGACTGTCTTCAGTATGTGAGACCACGAGGCACTGTGGTGCAGCAGGAAGGGTCTTTGAATCATTAGCCTCATTACGTTTACGTTTCGCAGATGTTGATTGGGATGACGAGTGACTCATTGTGAGAAAATCCCCCATGATTTCCAGCACCTCTGATGGTGCGCTCCTTCCAACTGGGGCCTCCCTTCACAAGGGACCTGCCTTAGGTGACTGTTAACACCTCAGGTCACACCTCCTTAACATCTGACAGAGGGACCAATCGGCAATTTGGGAAGGTTGCAGCTCAGGCAATCACCCCTCCCTGGGCCTGGACTGTACCAGGGGGTATGTGCAAACCCTACCTATCGACCCGGGGCTGGGAATCAGGGGTTACCCAGTCACCTGCTACGCGTCAGATGTGTAGGCCGGCCTTCAGGAATGCACAGTGAGGAAGAAGAAAAAGAGGAAACTCAAACACCGAAGTGGAGGAACAAGAGGAAAAGGGAAACGAAGAAAGGAAAAGGGAGCAAAAAACAAACATGAGACCGTTCTTATGTCAGAGAGAGACAATGCAGAACATTCCCAATAACATCCTAGACATGTTACCCAAGGGATAGGAAAAGGAATAGCAAGAGGATAGACATGCAGCACGGAAGGGGAAAAAATGCTTCAAAGGCTGGGGGCCCGTGGTAACCAAGCACGAACCCGCCAAAGAGTGGCAAGGCCCTAGGGGGATTATGATTTGTACACACTTTTCTAGGAAGATCTGTAACTCCTGACACCATTGTGTGAATTTTGTTAGCTAGTTATAATTGCGTATTATTCCTACATTTGGGAAAGTATGTGTGCAAACCACTGAAGCGCATGGCAGAGAGCGTGGTGCCACACTTGGCAGGATTGACAAACTACTATCATTGCATCATAATTAGGTAACAGGCTAGCAATTACATTAATTAATTTGTAATATAATTTGATCATGGGTTTCTACGTATTGCAAAGGTGAACAAGAGATACCAAATAGGCAGTAATGATGTCCTAGTATACAGAATTGTCCATAATTTCTTCTGGTTGTAACTGCAGTTGATTCAGATGTTTGTAATTATCGCCAAGATGGCACTTGTTGTAAGAGAGCACTCTGTGCTAATTTTAAATGATGCGTCACATAGGAATACACTCGAGAAATGGTTGGGGCGTAGGAAGTAGTTAGTGTCTGGCAACCTAATGCAAGTAATAAACCAGTCTAAAACTGTGCAAATAGCACAATTAACTTGGCCATGAAAGCAGTGGGCTCTCAGTGTTGGCTGTTTCCTACAAAACCCCCACAGCAAAGCTCTGCTTCACAAGGACCTGAGCTGTTCTGCTGTCAAGACTCTCCTCTCCAGACCACATGGACCTACCATTTAGGCACCATGTTGAGACAGACTAACTGCTACAATGACAGAAGGGTCAATAAACAGTTGCCGGCTACTCAAAGAAACAATAAATGATCTTCCTACTTGCTAGTTGTGACATCCATGTCATCTGGAATTATGATAGCAACCCTTAGTTACACTTGAATCCCATCAATCGACACCTCTGTACCACCAGTGAGGTAATCTGCCATATGTCATTAGAATCTCTCACGCTAACCTTCCACTCATTACTTATGATACTTTTTTAAATTCCTGGTCTCCAATCCCTTTTACCACTGGTTTCAATGCCTCTTTACCCTGTCTAATCTGTGAATTTCATTGTTGGTATGTTTGTGGTTCTTTGTGAAAATATACATTTAATTCTACATCTACACTATGCAAACCACTGAAGTGCATGGCAGAGGGTGCGTCCTATTGTATTAATTATAAATACTTTTTCCTGTTCCATTCATGTATGGAGCACCGGAAGAAATGCACTTCTGGGTGTGCGGTAATTGTCCTCATGATTACTACAGGAACAAGATGTGGAGGAAGGGGGGGGGGGGGGGGGGAGGTGTTAGTACATTAATTGAATCATAATTTAAAGCTGGTTCTTGAAACTTTATGAGTAGGATTTTTCAGGGTATTAATAGTTTGTATCTATCATCAGGTGTCTACCAGTTCAGTTTCTTCAGCATCATTGTGATACTATCTCATGGGTCAAACAAACATGAATGGCCATGTTGCCCTAGTGTGTATATGATCAGTATCTGCTGTTAGTCCTATTTGCAACGGGCCCCACACACTTGAGCAATATTCTAGACTGGACTTTGTAGACAGATTGTGTTTCCCATTTACTATTAATGTTGCCTGCAAGGTCATTACTGTACTACATGAAGAGCAAGGGCCCAACACACTTCCCTGGGGCTAACCTAAAATTACTTTTGCGTCTCTCAATGACTTGACATCCAAAATAACATGCTGTGTCCTTATTACCATGAAATCCTCAATTCAGTCACAAATTTCTGGATATACCGAATGATTGTACTTTTCATAGTAAGTTTAGGTGTGCTATTGAATGAAATGCTTTCTGGAAATCAAAACATACTCCATCAGACTGACTTGATACATGACTTTCTGGATGTCATGAAAGAAAAGTGAGAGTTGGGTCAAACTTTTATTGTGTTTACTGTCAATTAGAGTAAGTAATTTATGTTTCCTTTTAATTTAAGCATGCTTCCCTTTCCAGTGCCACCAGAATCATTGGGTACTAGGCATTGGCTTTGACTTGCGACTTGTACAACGCATATGGGTGCACATCAAATGTAGCTTGTGCAAAGAGTGTGCTTTTTAGAAGGTATTTTAGCTGGGCTGTCACTATCTAGTGTTGAAATTACATGTAGAGAAAGTTGTTTGTTGTGTTATAAGATACTACGGACTGAACTTTAAAATATAACAGCTGCACATTGAACAAGGTTAGGGTTGATATGCCAGGTATGACTTCCATTATAGAAAATTAGTGGAGTCTCCCGTGATATACGAGCCAACAATGATCTTTATGTTTCTGATGCATTCTCAGATGAGGTTTCCAGACAAAGTTTCTTACATTCAACCTCTTCCTCTGGGCACACCCTATAATACCTAAGATGTTTGTCAGAATAATTTTCAAACTATGTACAAGTACTGTAGTCACTTCATGTAGAAACAAATACATGATCTGTACATGATAAGTTTAGGATTACAGAAAGATTCAATCCCACCTACTTTGACCCACAACATCATCAAGATGGAGGCCACCCAGGTTTCGAGCTTATTCAAAATGGTTACAACACCACCACTCCATAACCCTCATCCAAACAAATTATTTAACTCCAGCAATAAAATGAAATGAATGGCACAACTGCTGGAAGTATGGAGTTTTGGGTGGGGACGTAACATACAACACTAAGAATAACACCACCACTCCAAAACAAATATTAACTGAAAAATAATGGCCACGAACTCCTCGAGAACCAACACAACCAAAAAATTTAAGAAGAAAAAGAAAAAAACAGCTTTGGGTTGAATATTTCAGTTAATCTATATGGGTCAAAAAGAGCCTGTGACACCCAGCAACCCATACATTACTCTGTTGTAACCAGGTATAAGTACAGCACGACCAGTAGACTGAACACAACTTTACTCCACGGAAGTGTTAACAACTTGAACACAGTATTTAAGTAATATTCAGCAGGAACTAATTATATACACAACTTTGCTATCCTTAAATAGACTGGAACCTGTGAGGAGCTCTGATGGTGTGATCTCTCTCTCTCTCTCTCTCTCTCTCTCTCTCTCTCTCTCTCTCTCTCTCTCTGTGGCAGAACAAATACCAGTCCAGCACACTACATCACGCCAGTCTCATGCACACACAATCAGAGGACAATATGATAATGGAGACTTCTGAAGATAGACAAACTACTGCAAGCAGACTTACAAAGTTTCAAGAACTGACTTCAAATTATGATTCTAAGAATGTACTACAACCCCTGATATATCACTCCTGTAGGGTTTGCGAGGACAAGATTAGATTAATTGCAGCATGCTCAGAGGCATTTAAGCAATCACTGCTGAAAGGCAGTAGGTAGATTCCGTAATTCTAGATTTCTAGAAAACATTTGACATGGTGCCCCACTGCAGACTGTTAAAGATATTACTGAATAGGTTCACAGATATGTGAGTGGCTTGAAGAACCCAGTGCGTTGTTCTCGACAGTGAGTGTTCATCAGAGACAAGGGCACTGTCAGGAGTGACCCAGGAAAGGGTGATAGGACCACTATTATTTTCTATACACACAACTCATCTGGCAGACAGGATGGCCAGCAATCTGCAGTTGTTCCCTTACAAAACTGAGGTGTATGGGACGGTGACAAAGTTGATTGACTGTAGGAGGATACAAGATGTAACACTGCAAAGTGATATGAATTGAAATGAGCATACGAGGAATGTGGTAGAGAAGGCGAATGGTTACTTCGGTGTACTGGAAGAATTTTGGGAAAGTGTGGTTAATCTGTAAAGGCAACCAAATATAGGATGCTAGTGTGACCTACTCTAGAGTACTGCTTAAGTGTTTGGTATCCGTAGCGAGTTAGATTAAAGGAAGTGATTCAGGGGCAGGCTGCTAGATTTGTTGCAGGTTGAACAACATGCCAGTGTTTTTGAGATGGTTTGGAAACTCAAATAGGAATGACTGTAGGGAATACAATGTTCTTTTTAAGGAACACTATTGAGATAATTTAGAGAACTTGCATTTGAAGCTGTCTGCAGAATCATTCTACTGCTGTCAACACACATTTCGCCTAAGAGCCACAAGGATAAGATGTGAATTAGGGCTCATACTGGGGCTCACAGTCAGAGTCTCATCCCCCCCCCCCTCCCCTCCCCACTATTTGCACATGAAACAAGAGAGGAAATGGTTGATTGGCTTAAAGGTGGGAGAAGGGACCAAACTACGACATCATAAGTCCCTTGTTCCTAACAAAACAATGCCAAAAGTGTGAGAATAAAACGGACGAAACATATAACATAAAACAAAAAGAAAGGAAAAGCCACAAGAATGAAGGGAAGGCAATGAACACTAAAAGGAACAAAAGAGGACAAGAAAACAACAGAGACGCTAGAAACAGAAGAGAGTAAAACATGAAAGGTCACAGTGGCTGGCCAACCACCAAAGTAAAAAGGGAAAGCCAGCCACTTGCAACACATTAAAACCTCCACCCTAAAAGCACTAGGGTGAAGGACACAGAAGGACAAAGGACAGGCCCTAAAACCTACATAGAAGTATAAAACCCACTCTGACAGATAAAACGTAAAACTAAAGCTGCTGTGGAGGCATTGTCACCCAACACCGAAGGCAGGGTGCTGGGAAAGTTAAAAGTCTGCCGCAGAGTGGCTAAAACTGGGCAGTCCAGCAAGAGGTGGATGACTGTCATTTGGGAGCCACAGCGACACTGAGGTGGGTCCTTGTGACGGAGTAGGTAACCATGCGTTAGCCACGTATGGCCAATGTGGAGCCGGCAGAGGACAACCGATTCCCTGCGAGAGGCCTGCATGGAAGACTTCCACACATTGTCTCCTTAATGACACACAATTTGTTGTGCGTGCTGGTATGCTATTCCATCTCCCAAAGCCGGAAAACCCCGCGGTGTAAGACAGAACGCAGGTCAGCTTCAGCGATGCCCATCTCCAGAAGCGGTTTCCGTGTCATCTGTTTGGCCAGCCTGTCGGCAAGTTCATTGCCGGGGATTCCGAAGTGTCCTGGGGTCCACACAAACACCACGGAAAGCGGGACTGTTCCAGGGCATAGGTGGACTCTTGAATGTACGCTACCAGAGACTGGAGGTAGCACCGGTTGATAGCTTGTAGGCTGCTCAATGAGTCAGTACACAGGAGAAATGACTCCCCAGGGTATGAGCGGATGTACTCAAGAGCACAAGATATGGCCGCCGGCTCTCCAGTGAAAACACTGCAGCCAACTGGCAAGGAGTGATGCTCAATATGTCCTCCATGAACATATGCGAAGCCCACGTGACCATCAGCCATTGAGCCGTCGGTGTAGACCACTTCAGAACCCCGGAACACGTCAAGAATCAAGAGGAAGTGACAGCAGAAAGTGGCGGGGTTAACGGAGTACTTGGGCCATGCAAAAGGTCCAGACAAAGCTGCGGCCAAGGTATACACCATGGAAGCATACGTGAATGGACCACAAGTAGAGGTGGTAAAGGGAAGGACTCCAGTTTGGAGAGAAGGGACCGCATGCGAACCACACTCGTTAGCCCCAATCTGGGCCGTGGGAGATGGACTGCCATGGGTGGGAAAAGGAGACGGTAATTCGGATGCTCAGGGGAACTATGAATGTGTGCTTCGTAACTGGCGAGCAGTTGACGTCTGATCTGCAGTGGAGAGACACCAGCCTCCACCAGTACGCTGATCAGCGGACTCGTCCTAGAAGCTCCTGTCGCTAATCGAACCCCAGTGGTGCACAGGGTTGAGTAAATGCAATGCTGAAGGTGCTGCTGAACCATTACCACACTCCCATAGTCAATTCGGGATTGGACAAGGGCTCTGTAGAGCTGCAGCAGCGTACAGCGATCTGCACCCCAACTGGTGTTGCTCAGGCAATGGAGGGCATTGAGGTGCTGCCAGCACTTCTGCTTAAGCTGACAAACATGAGGGAGCCAAGTCAGAGAGAGTGCAAACATTTATTTTTCTAAGTAAACATCATGCGATGCATAGAATCTGTACTTAATAAAACCACTGGACATTGTATGTACCCTTGTCAATAGGAAATATAAATGTTGCTACAATTTGTTTTACTACCACCAGCTACAAATGATATCTGTGAAGCTAATTTCACATGCTTGGCTTAATTCTAGACCAGGGCCAGTGGCAGTCAAGGCCATGCTTTTCTACTGCTCATAAGTTGGCAAAATCAGTTTCACGCAGCCAATGGGATGACTCTTAGCCACAACCAGTGAAAGATGAGAACAGAGGTAATTTATTTAATTTATTTCTAGGGTTGAAATTGAAACTATTGTCTTGTTTGCTGTTTTTCAGTACATTAGTGAGCTTTGAGAGAAATATTTCAAAATTATGGCAGCGAATGCTACGAAGTGTACCAATATAAGTGATTTAGTTCTGCACGGCAACGTTGTGTGTGTGTGTGTGTGTGTGTGTGTGTGTGTGCGCGCGCGTGCGACTGGGTGTGCACATGTGTGTGCACGGGGAGGGGGGGGGGGGGGGCTGGCCGACCTAGACCTACTTTGTTGTGCCAAAATTTGTTGGTGGTAAGTAATTGTGTGTTTCTTTTTTTTTAAGATTTTATTATGCAAATCCAGGTTTTGAAAATGACCTTTCTCAATGCACTATTTTCTATTCTCAGTGCTTGTAAGTCCCTGTTGTTCGGGCGTCATTGCACTGAAAATGGCTAGCTACTTGCCGAAATCTGGATTTGCGTAGTAAAATCTAAAAAAGGGAGACCGATTGCTGCACTCTATAATTTATAAGTCACATAACAGTCACCGAGTGCACCCACTTTTCGAATGGAAGGTAACCTAATAATTGTTTTTTGTGTCTATTTTTATCTAGTTGAAATGCTTTGTGTATTTATTGTGTATTAAATGTGTTTTAACTTACGTAGGGATGTTTGACTTTTGGTTTTTTGAGTTGTTGTTGGTGTTTTGTTTTTTGTAGTTGTAGGTATTGGTTTTTTCGTATCAATGGTTACGGTTGACCTACATAGATCAAGGAAAATGACCAATTCCAAGTTTCATAGTTTTTTCTGTAGGTGTTGGTGTCCTGGTACCGTCAGCTGCGGTTGACCTATATAGGTCAAGGGAAGTGCTCGATTTCTGTAGATTTTTTATTTTTTTTTGTTCGTCATTTTGTGTGTTTTGGGATCATGTTGTGCTTTTTTACTGTTATATTTAGCTTGTCCCCTCCCTAAAACCCCAATTTCCCACAGTTGTCCCATTACTTTGACTGTATTTTTGGAGGGAGGTGTTATTGTCTTATTTATACATAGTTAGTTTGTTGCCGTGTGTATATAGTGACAGCATAGGCAGCATACTGGAGACGCTTAGAATAGCCATTTCTGCCGTACTGATGACAAGGGTCAAAGCAGACTGGTGGAATCAGATACTTCCATAATCCCCACAAAAATATATCAAATGTGATGGTAAAGTGACTCAAAGAGTCAACAGTTTGTGTGGATGAAATCACGTAGAGGCGCAGCAAAAGTCACTGCTTTGAGTAAGTGGAGCACTTTTTCTTAATTCAATCACGGGAGAAGCTGGGTGATCATTGTTTTTTTTATTAATAGAGTCACATGTCCAATATATTCATTAATGGTGATCCCCCAACACTCTCCCATTTTAAAAAAAAAAAAAATAATCCTCCACCTACCTTCTCCCACAACTTGATTAAAAATCATTGATCCACTTCCTCAATGTGCTCACGGCGAGAACGGCTTTTTTGAATATATCATGAGTTGAAATGCTGTCTGTAGTTTCAGACACTAGCACAGTTTAAACAGCTGCGACTCAAACAAGGAGGGATTAAATTAAAAATACAGCAATGTTCCACATTTCTGAATGTTTTACTTCAAAACATGTTGTCTGCCGGCTGCTCTCTCATTAGTTGTGTAACACAAATGGCTGGCACACCTTCATTTGTTCCCATTACACCTCATGGCAAGGTCTGACAACATTCCTGCATGAAACACAAAAGTACACCCCTGGCTCTATTCTAAACTTTTACTTACACGATTCTGCATCTGGAGCAAGCGAAAAAATTCTGTCAAACTTTCATGACATCTGCAGAGAAGTAACAATTACAGCACTTTCATTTTCATTAACTGAACTGATATGCACTACAAAATGACGAAATGTTATTTCTTTTCCTTTGGTTGCCACTTCCACAACAACACAGCTGTTGTCTTCTGACTCATCTTCCATATTAAATTCCTCATCATCAAAACTAATTATCGTCCTAGTCACTCATCTAAAGAATATCAGAGCCTTCACCACCTGCTCTCTGGCTAAAGTTACTGGGTATCAGTAAAAATTCTTAATCTTCCTCCTTTTTCTTCCATACTGAGTTGTTTGTCTTAGGGGTGGTTGCTTTTGGAAGAGGTCAAATTTCCTTTGGTGGTAAGAGTCAGACTATTTAAACAGGTTCTAATTTCACGCACACTAGTTCCAGACAAATGGAGCAGTGCTTGTGTTGTTGATGTCTGTTATATCTATCCTATCTGTAACATTATCAGTGTTTTCTGACATTTCCAAATATTGCATCTTTTTTAACAACATGTTGCCAAGATAACTAGCCTTTCAAGAGACTGCCTAGGGACACAACATTCATGCCATCTTGGATTACACTGTTCACACCTTTCTACATTTCTTCAGCAAGTGTTGGGCCAAATGCAGTTTACTCTCCTTAGTGAACCATTTTTGTTTCCTGCATATATGCTAATTGTGACCCAGAACAAACTGTTCACTCTGCCCCAATCCCCATTAATGAAAACATGTTTATTCAGTCACACACAGATATAATTCAGTATTTTATGTGGAATGAAGAGCAATTCGCATGATAATTGCTTACTTCCTCAGTATTTCGTTTTCACAAAATGAAGTACAAATCCTTAGTATGGACAAGGCAAAGTCTGCAAAGGAAGACAGTAAAACACATGCGTCCCAATTCTCATACTCTATCATCATTCTGTCATCTAGTTTCATAGCAAGATTCGGTAGGCTAGATGTGAACAACTATGATGGCATTCCGATAGTCATACATATTATATAATCAATTGCCTACTATGTCCCATTGCTCGCTGAGCCCGTGTCCCCTACAGATGGAACCAAAAGCAAGTCAAGAGCCAACCTACAATGCCTGAACCAGGCACCTCTCCTAATCTGTCTCTAAACATTATCGCAGCTACACCTACACACATAGTGGTCCATGGCCCAAGGATGACGATCTCTGGACCACTTCATCAGCACTTGACACTAGCGTCAAATAACACCATCAGTGAGAAAACCACGTAATTGGAGAAATTTTATGACACCAACAATATCTTCCCCGATGTCAGCCTCTAAGGGCCTACCACTAAATTTCGCATTTGGATCCATGGGATTAGTAGAGACAGGAATTCCACCCAACTGCTTCAACCCGTGTCATCAGCATGCCGACAACCCCTAATTCAAGCGTATCTAACATGACCCACGACGACAGTAGCCGGTATGCCAATCTCCATTTCATTCTATATATATCTCAGCCCTACAGTAAAAGTGCACTTACGGTGTCTGCACCGAGCGAGGTGGCGCAGTGGTTAGACACTGGACTTGCATTCGGGAGGACGACGGTTCAATCCCGCGTCCGGCCATCCTGATTTAGGTTTTCTGTGATTTCCCTAAATCGCTCCAGGCAAATGCCGGGATGGTTCCTTTCAAAGGGCACGGCCGACTTCCTTCCCCGCCCTTCCCTAATCCGATGAGACCGATGACCTCGCTGTCTGGTCTCCTTCCCCAAAACAACCAACCAACGGTGTCTGCCCGTGAGGAAATAGTTTTCGATAAACGTCCCAAGTGGATGTTTTTAATTAAATCATCGGAGAAGGTACATGGATCAATGTTTATTAATGAGAGAGTTGCACTTTCGATATGCTAATAAACAGTTCTCCACCTACCTTCCTTCTTCTGTGATTTGATTAAAAACATTGATCCACCTACTCAGTGGTTACCCAGACACCTACGAGTACAGTTTCAATTTTACGACATTCTGTTCTATATGACAATATCCTGCACAATATATTCCATTGTGCCACCAACGTAATTTCGTACACTCCACATTATGACGACTGTAGCACACTAAATGACAATGTCGTACGCCACAAACTCGTGGCCACTTCTCATACATCGCGCTCTCTACAACAACATTTTAATCCAAAACGAACACACTACAGCTCGATGACGTCCCACAACTTATCACGGCCCGTCACGCGTCAAAGCCGAAGGACGGTATCATACAACCTACCCGTATCCATACCTCCAAATGAAAGAAACACACAAAATTCAGTTTAATAAATGAACAGACTACAAATGACGAACTAACAGGTGAAAAACCGTAAACAAATCGATAGCAAATAACTACAGAAATTGAGAATTAATCACAGACAAGCCAACTACAACCTCCAAAAATCGCACCGTACACGCAAATTCCAACACGACTCACTGGAAAACACCACCAGTAAAATGAAATATAACTACAAGAAACATCCAAATACCACGACGCCCACAGCTGCTGAACCCTATACGACTGCACCGTGACTACGAAACAAATCATAAAAACACCACTAGAGCGCCACCGCATACTTCAGCATGCCCTCTACAAACAATCCCCTTCAAACACGCCGCCCTTCAATGACGTCACACATCATAACAGAGTACGTCACGGTTCAATGCCGACGAGTGGAATCGCAGCAATAAGTTGACTGTTACTTCAGTATGAACTCTGGATCCTTGCAAAGTTATCAGACTGTAATGGTTCATACCAGTTACATAACGCCTCATTAAGGGTATGGCCAATTTTGTATTAACTGTAGTGAATTCTGGAAATTGCCATTTCTATACGAATGTTGCTTTCTCCAGACCTGTTTGTCGAGCTTTGTATAAATAAAAACAAATCTGAAAGTTAGAAAAGTCTGCTAAAATGTGTTACTTATCGACCTGCTGGGTGCACTTTCCATTAATTTCTTCAGCAGCAAATTCGTCAGGAGGAAATGACCGAGGTGATTCACACCAAAGTGTATTTCAAAGCCATCTTCTGTTGTTCTGTTTTCCTCAATTGGTATAAATACTCCTGCGTTATTGATCAATACATGAATTTTCGGAAAATCTTTAATGATTACACTTGCGAAATTTCTCACAGACGCTAAAGATGACAAGTCGAGCTGCAGTGGAATCTGGAATAGCAGAAAGCATTTGAAAGTTTACGAACAGCGGCGCCGTTGTTTCTCCGTCCGAACTCTTGTTTTTAAGAAATACTCACTAATTCTCCTGTCGTGACGGACCGTCTTATTTCCTCGATTGCTTCCCTGGCATTTTTAATATTACGACATGCCATTATTACAGTTGCCTTCCTCCGGGCAAGTTCGCGAGCAGTAACCTTTCCTATACCTGAGTTTGCACCAGTAATTATGAAAACTCTCCCATGTAGCGAACTTTTACTTTTACATCGTCCCCATTTAATCTCCCGATAGCCACGTATAAGAGTTAGTGCCAGAATTACTGGCAAAATAACATACAACGATACCGGCATTTTACCCCACTACCACGATTCTTCGCACAGCAGCACAGCTGAAGAGCTGATTGTCACTCATCAAAGTACTTCGCAGTTTGCAGCTACTCACAAGCAAGTTGTTCCATAACAAAAAGTTGATTGTCTCAGAAATGGACAGTTCTTAATTTTATTAAAGTGTTGTAATATAATTCCTGATTATATTTTACAAAGGTGAGCTATTCAATAAAAATTATTAGTTATGTCCAAAGATATATATCTTTGTTATGTTGAAACAACGTCAACGATAATGTTTGAAAAAATAGCAAATATGAAGTAAATAACATTGGCATCTCTGTCTCTGTTGTTACTTGTTTGACGGATGTGGAGCGATTGGATGTTGTGAATTTACAATGCAATCAGAGGATGCGAGATATTTAAAGAAGTACGACATACAATTGCATAATGTCTTTTTGAACAGCTCTTACTGTGTAATGATGCGGAGAACGAGATTTGAGAAATCTCATTTGGCCAGTTGATGTCATTTTTTTTGTACATTCGTAAATTTAGTTTGAGAATGTGTGTACTGTTTTTGCAAGCAAGAACGTCATGGATGACAAGGTTTTGACAAGGAAATGCTGCAAATTTACGCGAGCCTCATATTTCATAAAATGAGAATGAAACATTAGCATAACTAATTCGTTCCTTAAAACTTTGCGTGCTCGGCAGTTGTGTTAGGTAGTAAATGTATTAAAACATCACAAAGTGCTATGTTTTTGTAACCCAGCCATACCGGCTGCTGAAACGTCGTAGAAAATGGTTATGTTGGTGGCAACTCGCAACGAAGGAAGCAGCTCAGAAAATCCAAAATGAATTTCCACTCCACCTAGTTGTGTGCCGACTGGAGCTTAGGTATTAAAACTGTATGCTGGACCAGAACTCGAACGCAGAGTCGTCAGTCATTAGCTCACTTACACACGAAAGGCAAAAGGCGCAGATTCGACTGCCAGTCCGGAACGCAGTTTTGACCTGCTACAAAATTTCGGCTCAGAAATTGCAAACAGACGTCAGGCGGGAACTTGACAATTCCAACATATTAAAAAAACGCAGTAAGACAATACATAATTAAGTCACCGCCCCTACACCTTGTCAGAATATTTAACTTGCATATGTGAATCCACATAACTCATGTTTGTGTGAAACGGATCTTCATTTTGCCAATATGGAGATATCTCGTAGGGGTCTGTGTCAATTTAAATATTTTGTTTTTTGAAGTACATGATAAAAACATCTGATGAATGGAAGAAAGAGGAGAAACAGTTGCTCCTTTTTCCAAAGCCACTTTTTTCCTGCTAGTATCCCTAAGTGTATATAAAATAATTTCCTTGATTTTAATCAACATTAGATTAGCATTAGTGGTAATTTGTTGCTAGTATACTTTAAAGATAAAGAATCCTGCATTGATGGCTTTTGTTGTGAATGTATGACTTGACTCAATCCACAACTTCGGAGGTTCTTTTTTATGGTAAGAGATACACAATGTGTGTGTGTGTGTGTGTGTGTGTGTGTGTGTGTGTGTGTGTGTGTGTGAAGCTCTGCATATAAATATTTACTCTGCAAACCACTGTGAAGTGTATAGCAGAGGGTACGTCCCACTGTACCATCTATGATTTCCCTCATTCCATTCATGTGTTGGGTACAGGAAGAATGATTGATTAAATACCTCTGTGTGTGCTGTAATTAACGTAGTTGTGTCTTCATTATCCCTACATAAGTGAGAAGTTGATAAGGACTTGATGTAATAGTTGTCAGAGTGGTGGAAAAACCTACTGTTATCACTGTCCATGTGACCAGTTAAGTTCTTAGGAGCAAGGTGTGAAATGTACATAGGCTCTTATTTTCCTAGCTGTGTCTGCATGATTCAGCTGCAATTTACACTTAAACATTTGGCAGACATTTCATAAAAGCACTTTGACTATTTCTTTACTGTTATGATCTCAAATAGCACAGGGAAGAAATAAATACCAAAATCTTTCTGTGCAAGCTCAGATTTCTCTGTTTTGTCTTAATGGCTCGTAATGAATTATTTTCATTATTGTCTCAAATCTATACCTGGCCATCCTGACATACTTATCTGTTCCAGATAGCATGTTCAGGATCTGAGCAGTGGGAGGTGATGGTACAACTTTTTAGTTGTACCATCCCCCATCCCCCCCCCCCCCCCCCCCCCCCCATGGCCACAGTGAGTGGCTCTGTAGGGGGATGCGCGTACTTGTAGTATAAAAGGCACAAGAGCTCGAAAGCTAGTGTGAATGCTGTTTTCCATTCTACATCCACATTTATACTCCGCAAGCCACCCAACGGTGTGTGGCGGAGGGCACTTTACGTGCCACTGTCATTACCTCTCTTTCCTGTTCCAGTCGCGTATGGTTTGCGGGAAGAACGACTGTCTGAAAGACTCCATGCGCGCTCTAATCTCTCTAATTTTACATTCGTGTTCTCCTCGGGATGTATAAGTAGGGGGAAACGCACCCTCTCGAAGCCTGGCGAGCAAGCTACAGCGCGATGCAGAGCGCCTCTCTTGCAGAGTCTGCCACTTGAGTTTGTTAAACATCTCCGTAACGCTATCATGGTTACCAGATAACCCTGTGACGAAACGCGCCGCTCTTCTTTGGATCTTCTCTACCTCCTCCGTCAACCCGATCTGGTACGGATCCCACACTGATGAGCAACACTCAAGTATAGGTCGAACAAGTGTTTTGTAAGCTACCTCCTTTGTTGATGGACTACATTTTCTAAGGATTCTCCCAATGAATCTCAACCTGGTACCCGCCTTACCAACAATTAATTTTATATGATCATTCCACTTCAAATCGTTCTGCACGCATACTCCCAGATATTTTACAGAAGTAAGTGCTACCAGTGTTTGTTCCGCTATCATATAATCATACAATAAAGGATCCTTCTTTCTATGTATTCGCAATACATTACATTTGTCTATGTTAAGGGTCAGTTGCCACTCCCTGCACCAAGTGCCTATCCGCTGCAGATCTTCCTGCATTTCGCTACAATTTTCTAATGCTGCAACTTCTCTGTATACTACAGCATCATCCGCGAAAAGCCGCATGGAACTTCCGACACTATCTACTAGGTCATTTATATATATTATATGTATTTGTATGCTCTACACATCAGACTGTTATAGGTGGGTGTTTGCTTTCCCTCATTTTTTATATATATATATATATATATATATATATATATATATATAAAAAATCAAAGATGAGGTGACTTACCGAGCAAAAGCGCTGGCAGGTCGATAGACACACAAACATACACACAAAATTCAAGCTTTTGCAACAAACTGTTGCCTCATCAGGAAAGAGGGAAGGAGAGGGGAAGACGAAAGGAAGTGGGTTTTAAGGGAGAGGGTAAGGAGTCATTCCAGTCCCGGGAGTGGAAAGACTTACCTTAGGGGGAAAAAAGGACAGGTATACACTCGCACACACGCACATATCCATCCACACATGCAGACACAAGCAGACATATTTAAATATATATTGGGTAACAAAGATCATATGCTTCATATGGTTATTTTACCTTAAAGGCCCCAGAACCCATGCACATAGATATTTATTATTGATGCTAATTTAAAAATGTAATCAAACAATAATAGTTTTTTCGCATATTTTTCTGCAATGCATTTCGTTTGTCTGCCAACGGCCAGGCCCTGCAACCCTCTGCCTCTGTGGGTCTGCCTGCATTTCAATACAACTTTCTGTAAATATTGTAACCTTCTCTTTTTCATCAGCATTGCATGTAATGTGTCACATGAAGCTCCTGATAACATCAAACATATCGTATCTATATACCATGCATGGTAATTGTACTGTGACACTTTGTTATGGATGCCCAAATCTAATTTCAGGTATATTTGCTTCTGTTTGGCCCACCCGGATACCTGGACATTTAACATGATACTTCCAGGAACCGGGGGAGGTGAGACAACCCTGTGTTGAATCTGCCTCACAGATTAATGATAAGGGCTGATGAGCAGGCGAGTCTGGATGAGTTTCTTAGGCAATTTTCCACATTTTGTCTGCTGCTCGTGGTCATGCAGTAGCGTTCTCGCTTCCCAAGCACCGGTTCCCGGGTTTGATTCTCGGCGGGGTCAGGCATTTTCATCAGCCTCGTGATGAGTGGGTGTTGTTGTTTCGTCTTCATCGTCATCATTCATCCTCATTACGGTCGGAGGAAGGTAATGGCAAATGACCTCCACCAGGACCTTGCCTAGTAGTAGAGTATGGGACTTCATCACCGTTCCACATTTTACTAGGTAAATACTGGGCTCCTACCCGTGTACTGCCTTAGATATGAGGTATGCAAACATTTAGAGAATGTTCTCACACTTGAACGTGAGGTTTGCCGCCAGGGTAGGGTGTTTATGAACAATTTGTCTCAATTTTGCTCTGTCTTGTTGTACTTCCTGTCTTGCTATTGTTTTCCAATTTTTTCCTCAAGTCTTCAGTTCTTCCTTAATATGATTCAACTGCATTTTTCTGGGTAGTAATATTGATCTTTTCCCCTGCATATTTCTACCCATGTATTGTTTAATCAGGTGGTTATTCCTTTATTCTCTTTGCATGTCCATACCACTTGAGCCATGCAGTCATTGACACATCTACTTGCATCTCTCCTCTGTTATCTTCAGTCCTAATGTTACATCTCTTCTAGCCTTCTGGAAGGGTGATTGAAGAAACTTCATTTCACATGCTTGTAGCTTGCTCGAATCTGCATTGTTAATTACACAGCACTCCAAGCTCTGTGTCATAATCAGCAGGAGGTGTGTTTTAAATGTGGTCTGTGTGGCTCTCACGTTAATTGCCTTGTTCACAAAAGCTTTCACTTGAAAAATTTAGATTACTTTGTTACTCCATTCTGTACTTCTAGAGTGGCAGTTCCATTCCTTGATATTGTACTTCTCAAGTAACTGAAAGCTTCCACACATTCAATTTTCTCTCCATCTACCATCAGGCTTCCCTGGGTAGGTGTCCTGGTCATAATCGTTGCTACACTTTTGCCCTTATTTACTCTCACCTGGTACTCATTAAACTTTGAGCTCCACTCGTCTAATATTCCTTGTGCCTCTAGTTCTGTTTCTCCTCAAATAGCTGCATCATCAGCAAAGACTAAAGTACTGAGATCACTATTTCATATCACCTTGGTTTCCTTTATAATCATTTCGATAAGTGCAATAAAAAGTAAAGGTGGAATTGCATTACCCTGTTGCACTCCCCTCTCTGCCCTGAACCAGTCCGATCTGCCATTATCCACTTGTACACTACTTTTGCAGCCTTCATATAGCATTTGCACCTTTCTTGTTAGGGAGTTTGGAACCTTTAATAATTCTAAACACTCCCAGATTGTACATCTTAGCATATTGTCATATGCTTTTCCCAGATCCAGGAATACGATTATGAGATATTTACCCTGTTCTCAGTACTTTTCCATTAACTGTCTTAGTGAAAATATGAGCTCTGTTGTTCCTCTGGTGCTTCTGAATTCAAGTTGTTCCTCTTCAAATCGATTTTATAACAATGACCTTAATCTTTCCCAATATTTTAAGAGTGTGTGATTCTTCTATAATTACAATACATTCCCCTACTTCCTTTCTTGAATGGAGGTATTATAGTCACCTCCTCCCAGTCATTTGGTTCTTTATTTTCCTTCATTGTTGCCACTGTATTCCTTAGATGACTGCTGGTTTGATCATGTCTGCTGTCAATTTATCTGGCCTGGTTGATATGCTTCCTTCCATCTGCTTCAAGGCATTCTCAGTCTCTACTCAGGTAATAGCTGATTGTTCTACTTCAGATTCTGATGAATCCTTCATTTCCTGTTCCTCCTCCTTTCTCTCCTTGCCATTCAGTAATGTGTTGGAGTATGTTTTTTGTCCCTTTGTGGATCCCTTCTGCATCCTGGACTATATTTTCTATTTCTCTTTCTATTGCTTTTATGCTGTTGCTATATAATATTTTGCTTTTGACCTATCTGTGTAGCATTTTCTTATTTCTGTTACTGTGCTACTCTAGTCTTTGGATGCATAATTCTGAACTTCACTCATTTTCTTCCTTCACAACTTTTTAATCTGAAGTTTCTTGTCCCTCCTTTAATGAGGCCACATAAGTAGTCTGATATTTTATAACATTGGATTGTATACCCTATTTAACAGTATAGAATCATATCAAATTTGTTATGGAACACTGATGCTAGTATCAACTGCCTTAAGAATCTTTAGGGGAGAGCTGAGTTGTGTGTGATGTCTGTTTGTTGATTCCTCAAGAAGTTGGAAGTCTCCAAAATGGTTGTAATATCTGAGGATAAAACTTGTTTCATTATTCAGGAATCGCAGATGATGCCAAAGGCACCAGACACGTCTGCCACATACATCAGAAAATTATCACTGAGGGGCCATAAAGTGTGTTGGCTGTGGTCAGCATAGCTTCCAGCTGTTTACAATAACATCAGTGGCTGCCATTTACTCCTGCATCTATACAGAACAAGCACAGTCCCCTATCATTCACAAAGATCAGATATATAATCACACAAAAAAAAATTAAAAAGCAAGTAATCTGAGTTGAGATAAGGAAAGTAGAAGGAAAAAGAAAAGACATGAAGTAATCGAGATAAGAAAAAGAAAATAATAAAATAGGTGTGATTTCCCATAACTTATTTGACTGGAAGGGAGTGGTTCAGAAATGCTTTATATGTTGGAAGAGCTGACACATAAAGAAAGCTGCCTACTATCTTATGAAATGTACAACGTAATTCAGGGCAAAATCTGTTGATATTCTTGGGTCAAGTACATATTCAGTTAGAGACTGAGGAGTTATAGTTAGACAGATCACAACATCTACAGAGGCTTATAAATTATTGTTCATCTCACAGCACATCTTAATCAATAGTACAAATAAAATTGCTATTCGTGGTTTCCAGGGTATAAGTGTAGACAGAGATGAAAATTCTCTACAAAGTCTTTCTCAAGTGAATAACAAGATGTGTGTGAGGAGTCAAAAGTGGTGATGAATTTTGTATGTAGATTAAAATTCCAGATACCTATAGTGAACTGTCAATAAGGTCAGAACAAAGAGAGTTAAATCCAAAAACTTTCACTTGTTGATTTTATAAACTTTTTATAGGTGCTTCAGAATTGAAACTCAGTGAGGTGGTGCAGTGGTGAGACACAAAAACGGCAGCCCAAACCTCTAACTGACCATCTTGGTTTAGATTTCTCATCGTTTCCCCAAGGCAAAGCTGGAATGGCGCCTTTGAAAAAGTGCGTCCCCAATTTCCTTCTCTCTCATTCCCAGACTGAGTTGTGCTCCTCTGTAATGACCTAGTTGCTGGCTGGACATTAAATGTTAATTTTCTTCCTTCTTCCAGAATTGGTTCAATGGAAGTGCCATTAAGACAGCTACATCACATCAAGGGATGTGCAAAGCTTTCCCAATCTGTGTTAATGTCTGTCTGGTCTGGTATAAATTTACAGTTTTACTCTCAGAATAAACATTTGGTTTGTCCCATAAAACTGACATACAATATGACAAGTAATGCAACCTGGATTTTCCATTGTTTGAAAACTAAGAGATGTTTTTATGAGAGACAATTCACTACATCTGTTCCACATCACAAAGTGTCAAGCACTGTGCTGTTCACCATCTTTGTATATGACAGCAACTGGTGTGTGCCCTGCATAGGAACTTTAAATTTATCTTTGCAAATATCTTTAAATCCCCCCATCTTATTGTATGCCCAGTTCACCTCCCTCCCAGTCCCAGAACTATTAGTTCCTTCATGAGAGAGAAAGTGGGGTGAGTTGGGAAAGGTTAAAAAGGAAGGACAGATCATTCAGACATCTCCCCCCAGGATGTGGGGACGTACTGTAATGTATTCTTCAAGAGTTGTAATTATCCACTAGTAGTCAGACTTTCATTCATTTGCTGTACCTCATAGCTCTGTATGAGGTAAATAGTGCTGTAATATTGTTCCTTCCTATTTTAATTTTACAGCTTATGAAAATGGCTATTCACTTATGCTTATTGTTGACCCTGAAGGATTTTAGTTTATTTTTTTAACATTGGCATAGTTAATGCAATCATTAATATGTTTTTACCCTACATCCATGAATATTGATGCATTGAAAATAAATGGAATATGTGTTGAAAATAATAATACACATATTTAAAATTTTTCTTTCAGGAAAATTCGATCAAGGTCTATAGATGTCCATCCAACTGAGAAAGCTTTGGTGGTTACATATGAACTAGAAGCTTTTATTTTAGGTGATCTTGGTGACCCACTCCTAGGTGACAGAAAGGTATGAATGGGTTTCATTGTGTCTATGTGATGAGCTTAGTAAATTGATTGCGATAAAATTCAGTTGAAACCTGATTTGTTCTTTTTTGCCACTTAAATTTGCAGGAAAAATTTAGGACTCTGCTCAGGAACCATAACTTATTTATTTTGTAATTTTATGTTGCAACTACTTGGGTCAAGATAAAGAGTCAAATAACTTACCTACAGTTGCTATAATGGAAAGGATTCTTTAACCTACTGTATATGGATCTTGTAATGTTTTCCTGCTCAAGAATTAAAAACACCTGAGGTTTGGATTCATTGTGGATAAAGAAAGAGATAAGAGAAATGAATATAATACTGGTAAATTAAGAAAGGGAAACAGACAGTAGCATGAGTGAAGTTATTGACTCACCACATACTTGGGTGTGACAAATAGGGTCATGAAAAAGAACTTAGTAGCTCCATATTTAACCTTCAATCTTCTTCAGACCAGAGCCTACAGAGAGCTACATGCACACACAGCTGCACTGTCCTGGGGTAAGTGGCATAAGAAAGGGAGTGGTTACTGTAAGTAGAGCCAATAGTAAGAAGAGGGACGGGAGAGAAATGGGATAGGTATATTAACCTGTGGGAGCTCACCCAGGGGTAAAAGTATTGCACATGATGATAAAGGGCTGGGATGAGGGGAGGCAGGGTGGAGAGTAAGCTGAGACGCTATTGTGACTGAAGGTACACAGACGTAGGAAGAAGCCTGTGAAATGAATTAAATTGATTGGACCAGACGGAGGAAATGAGTTTTAAGAAGCTGACTGGAAGAAGGAAACTGGTGAAGGAATGAAAATGTGAGGTTGACTTATGCGAGTAATTTGACTGTATAACTCACAACCTGAGGATTTATGAAACTGACATTGTACTTGACCTATGGCTAAAATTGTCCAGAATAGAAATAATACAGAAAACAGGGATAAATAATTGAAGAAATTTAGACAGGAGGGGTTTTTCTGCCTGGGTAGATATTGTTGATAAAGTTTCTTGGCATAAAATCTTTGACCCATTGTTGCTTTTCATATGATAAAATTAGTTTCCATTTAAAATACATCAAGCAAAAAAACTCTTGTGTGTGAAACAGCAAGAGGATTATAATCAGTGCCAATAGATCTACAGCAGAAGAGGAAATTAGTAACTTTCTGTCTGCTTCCTAGTTTTACTTGATTTGTTAAGAAAAAGAAAAAAAAGACACCATTGCATTTTCGGTTGTTGGTATCCCTCCATAATACACTTTATCAAATGTAAGACAAAATACAGTCAAAGCATCAATAAAAGTAAACTGACAAAAGTAACTGATAAATATCCGTATCATTGACAGAATCCACAGACATATTTTTTGGTGAAGTGATGCATAAATATTTATATTTAATGCACCATTTTACAGTTCATATACTTCTCAGAATATTTAAAAATTTTCTTTTACTGACACTCAATTCCACTTTTTCTTCCAGGAATGCCAAAAAATCATAAGACTGAAAAGTTTAAATGAAGACACAAACTGTGCAGTCCTTGCAGAAGAAGTAATAGCAAAATGTAGCCTCATTCATCCAAGTAAACTCCAAGAAGTGACACAGCTCATATATTATTTGCAAAACAGGAAGGATGTGGGAAATGGTAAGTACAAGCAGATACAAGGGTTGAATGAAAAGTAATGCCTCCACCTTCGCTAATTGGATTTGGATGGGAATATTTTAATAAATCAAATGCAGAAATAATCTTTAGAATGTGATCTTTAATTACCAATATTCACTTTTCCGTGTAATCAACAGCCAATTGGATACATTTCTGCCAAAGATGAACAAGTTTTCCGAAGCCGTCACAGAAGAAGTCGACACTCTCTTTCCGCAACCACAGTCTCACAGTTCTCTCAACATCTTCATCAGAAGCATAATGATGTCCCTGCAGATCGTATTTCATTATCAGGAACAGATGGAAGTCAGGTGGTGTTAAATCTAGACTGTATGGAGGATGTCGTATCGTGGTGAGATTCAGTCTCTGAAGTTCTGCTGTGGTGGCACGTGAAGTTTGTGGTTTGGCATTGTCATGCTGCAGAAAAACATTTTCCTTTTCCTTTCGGACCCTTGTTAGCCGTCGTTTCAGAGTTTGCAGCATTGTGATGTAATACTCTGAATTTGTTGTTGTTCCACAATCAAGGAAATCAACATGGATAACACTATCTGCATCCCAGAACACTGTGGCCATGAATTTTCCAGCTGAGGGCTGCGTATTGAATTTATTTTTTTGGGGCAAGTCTTTGTGTCAATATTCCATAGACTGACGTTTTGTCTCTGGGTAGTAATGGTGTACCCACGTTTTGTCTCTTGTCACAATTGAATGGAGAAAGGCGTCACCTTCATTCTCATAATGCGAGAGGAGTTCCTGGCAAATTTCAAGTCTGTGTGCTTTCATCTCAGGAGTCAGCATCCAGGGTACCCATCCTGCACAGATCTTCCAATAGCCAAGCAAATCAATAATGTGACCCACACATTCTTGCAAAATGGTGATTATGCTTGCAATTTCTCTCTGAGTGAAATGACGATCTTCCTGAATCAGTCTGTCAACATTTTGCTTGTGAAATTCGGTGGTTGCTGTCACAGGACGCCCAACTCTTTGTTTGTCATGCAGGTCACATGTTCCCGCCTCAACATCTTTAAACTTACTCACCCAGTGACACACAATACTCACATCAACACAATCACTATAAACTGCTTTCATTCTCTGATGAATCTCCTTTGGGGTGACACCTTATGCTGTCAAGAATTCAATTACTACACATTGCGTAAATTGCACTGACCAACTGTCTGTGCAAGGTTCCTTACTTTACACTTTAACAACACAACCATTCAATGCTAAGGCTTCCCGCCAACTGGAGCTGTAGAGAAGAGGCTATGGAACAAGCCAGTACCTGCCACATACCAATGCTGCCAGCTGACGAAGAGTTATGAAGGTGGAGGCATTACTTTTTGGTCAACCCTCGTACAGCTGAAATCATCATAACAACAGTGTTTAAAAGAATGGGACATCAGTCACCTTAAGGTAAATGTGTGGCTGGTTGTTTGCTAAATAGAGAGTAAAGTTGCTTGTTAAGTTCAAAGGTATCACAAGGCAGTATGATAAGACCAGTATCATTCATGATACTCTTAAATGATCTGGTAGATGAAGTTTGTGAATCTCTGAAGCCATTTTCACATTGTACTGTTATCTACAGGGGTGCCCGTGGATAGAAAAGTGTTCCAAATTCCTAGACAACTAGTGAATAATCAGCATTTGTTGCAATGACTGACAGCTGACCCTTACCATAAAAATGTGATGTATTGTACTCAGACTGACATAACAGCTCAAAATTTGTGCTTGCTTTTGAGTAAATTATCTGTGTTTTTCTAGCACAAGAACAAACTTTCACACATGTACACACAGACACTAAAATGCAGGTCCCCAAAGATGTTGCTTATGGACATAGTTGTTGAATAGGAAAAGGAGAGCAGAGGTGAGAGCAAATGGGAGAATCAAAAACTGGATTTAATTATGAGTGCTTGCCATCCCAAGCATAAGATGTACTTTGTGGTGCTGTACAATTTTTGCTATTTCGAGTAGGGTAAACTGACATTACAGAGTTCATATTCAGCACAACATGGTAGATGATGACACAATGTGAGCTATGTAAAAAAAACATGCATTCTGCATATTTATTTATATGTATCTATAAACCAACTACCAATTATTATTATTATTATTTCTTTCCTTTCTCAGACGTTTTGTCTGGTTAAAAATGGAAAGTGACGCAGACCTTGATCAAGCGTGACTTCCTTTTAACTGTACGGTATATGTTACATGGCATTTAGGAACTTTCGGGTAATTGAACATGTATCAATAATTACAGATTTCTGTAGTTGTTAAGTGTTTCAAGGCTTGCATGTATTGTGGTATATTGTTTATTTCTGAATGTTTGCAAGTGCTGTGAAAAATTTGTACCACATTGTCAGTTGTAAACTGCATTTATACTTCTTAGAAAATTTGGCAACAGAATCCTCATTCAGTCTTTCCTCATAATTTCAGCATCTTCTTATATGATGATACAAAGTACATTTTGAAAATTTTCTGATACTTAAAAATGTTGTTGTGCATGAAGCCCATCTAAAAAGTAAATGTTCCACAGCTATCAAACCGTATGTTGTGTGAAGTGGCTGTATTCATATGGTATAGTAATGATGTGACATGGTGCATGCGATATCAGAACTTCCCAATGTCTCACAGTAGTTTTGTAGCAGTAGTAGAAAATGGAGGCTCATATTCTGACTCCCACTGTGTGAAGTGCAGTTGGTGAGAAAGATTTTGAGTGCACAGAATACAGCATGATTGAAATTAGCTGTGCCATGGCTGAGGACCTATCATGAGCAAGCAAATGGTGTGTTGCTGGTGCAACGCAGCAGGTTGCCAAAATATTCACGATGAGATGCACAGCAGGAGACCATCCGTCACTACAGTCAACCTTTTGAAGCTTGTGCAGGAATGCATTATGGAGAATTGTCACTTCTCAATCACAGAACTCGGCAGTCTGTTCCCACTGATGTGTCACTCCTTGTTGCATGAAATTAACATGGAGCACCTGGATATTGTGCACCAGGTGGGTGCCAAAGTGACTGACTCCAGCACACAAAGCATAGCGCGTGGTGGTAATTCTGCAGGTGTACTGTGATGACAGTGAAGAGTTTCTGGACTGATCATCATAAGTGATGAGATGTGGGCTGCACACAGAACCCTACAAACCAATCAGCAAACAATGCATTGGTGTCACAATAGCTCTCCCTGTAACATAAAGTTCAGTCAGTCTATATCGGCACAGAAAGTACTGTGTGTCGTGTTGTGGGACAGACAGATAAGTCTCCTCATCGAATTCCTGACCAGAGGAGAGACAGTGAATGCTGATCATTGCTATGATACAGTGTAGTGGTGCACCATTCAGAACAAGTAACACAGGATGCTTAGTACAGGTATTGTCTTACTGCTTGGCGATGCTCAGCCATACGTAGCTCGATGGACAACAGAGGTACTGCCAACATTCAGCTGGCAGGCATTTGATGAACCAACCTACAGTCTGAACTGTGCTCCTAGTGATTTCCATCTGTTCTGAAACCTCAAGAAATTTCTGTCTGATCAGGGTCAGTGTTTTCAGATTGACAGAGACACGTTTCCTGTCCCACGTGACAGACTTCTCTGACACAGGAATACAAAAGTTGCTCCCAGTGTATGACAGTGTCAGAATTCCTCTGGTGAATATGTTGAAAAATAGTTCAGAACTTCCTGTGTATATTCCAATAAATCTTTCAATTAAATTGTGTTTCGTTTCTGTTCCTGCCACCAGAGAAACTTACATTTATGGATGTATCTTGTATTAAATTGTGAGCTGCAGGTGTGTGATGTGTGTGATGGTGTAATCTCAGCTCTTATGAAGACAAACAATACCACATAATATTGTGTTTTGTACACATTGTAACTATCATAGTTTTTTTTGTAACTGCACGCAAGTCCAAATCCAAAAGCAGGCTCATCAATGAAATACTACACATAACACTGAAAGCAAGTTTATTATGAACACACATACGCAGCCAGAACAGAACTAACTCCCCAGGCAGAATGTGCAGCTTGTTGTAAAAATACAGAATATTCCAGAATGCTGGTATTCACACAAACATAGAATATTCCAGAATATGCAAACATAAGATATTTCATGACATTTCCAGAAAAGATAAATATTAAATAACAAATAATTGTCGGTGGTTGGGTCTGAACTGGAGACCTACAGGACATCAGTGAGCGACAGTAACCACTGCATGCACAACAGCTCACGGCAATATTGTGTTCCATTCAGTTTTCTGCTCTTCAGCAGCAGTGTGTATTGTCAACATTTGTCATTCATATCACTGTCTTTTGCTTTGATATGCATGCCTGTGAGAATAACCTTGACAAAAGTTCAAAACAAAAAGTTATCTTCAGCAGAATTGTAAATTTTATCAAATGTTTTTCTCTTGTTAAAATACAAACCAATTACAGATTGTGGTGCATGTTGGAACAAAAGGTGGTCACCTAGTCCCCAAGGCTATACATTGTTCTTTCCAGCAACTGACAGAGAAAGTTCACTGGACCAGTCTTGTTCACAGAGGTTCAACAAAGCTCCCAATCTCCAGCATTGTTGTCAGTGCCAATGGGAAGTTCTGTTCTGAGCTGAGATGAAGGCTTGATTGAGAGATCCCAAAGTTCCTGTGACAAGCTAGGATGTGACTTCGTGGATTTATGCCATACTGTTGACAATTGTAGGGTCTCCCTAACTCATATCAGTGATGCAATCACTACACAGTAGGGACAGTGATCCAGATATGTGACTGTGTGGGTCGACACAAGTTTTTTTTAGCTTAAGTGATTCTCCATCCAAATCCCATAATGATAACTATGTGAAACACTGGAGTATTAATGTAAGGCACAAATAAATGCTCCCATAGATAAAATTATAAATAACTTACTGATCAACAGTTGAAACACTCGATCAACAGTTGAAGCACTCACAGCTAAGTCCTAGAGTTTGAATTAGATCTACAAAGTAGTTCAGCTAATATAATATTACATACAGTAACCTGATTAAATCCCAAAATTGACAACAGTAAAATTTTTGTGGTAAATATAGGTATATATCAAAAGAGTCTGATAATGTGCAATAAAGCCATTCTATTTGTCAGCAGGCAAGAGAGTTAATTCCAGTGAGACAGAAACTGAAGCTGTAGGTGGGATTGTTTAGCCAGTACTCAGTAACAAGGATGGGCATAAACTTATTTTGGTTCCTTCTGTCAGCCACCAGGCTCACTCAGAGTGGATGCCAAAGACATAATTACTGACAACAATGTGGAAGAAGTAGAGAAAATGGTTCTGGAAAATCGCAAAATCACTACCAGAGAGGTTGCTGATGATGTCAGCATATCCTTTAGCTCATGACAAGCAATTTTTTCAGATGTTTTGGGCATAAAACGTGTAGCATCAAAGTTTGTTCCAAAATTGTTGAATTTTGACTTAAAATGATGTCATGTAGACATCGCTCAGTAATTACAAAATGAAGTTGACAATGATCCAGAACTTCTAAAGAAGGTTATAATGGTGATCTTAATCATATGTATTGGGTATGACATCAAAACCAAGGCCCAATTATCCCAATGGAAACTGCCTGAAGAGCCAAGACTAAAAAAAATTTCACATGTTCAATAATATTTGCATGTTCATCTCATTGTTTTCTTTGATTATGGTGGGATTGTGCATCATGAGCTCCTCCCTTAAGGCAGTATGGTCAGTAAGGAATACCATCTGGAAGTTAAGTGTCGTATGTGTGAAGCAATTGCAAGAAAACTACCAGAATTGGGACGAAACCACTTGCAGAAATTCCATCATGATAATGCTCCCGCTGACACATCAATGCTTGTTAATGACTTTTTGGCAAAAAACAAAACTGTTATGTTGCCTCAGCCAGTGTATTCACTGGACATGACCCCCTGCAACTTCTTTCTATTTCTGAAGCTGAAGAGAATCATAAAAGAACGTTATTTTGCTGCAACTGATGAGATAAGACCAGAGTCGCTGAAGGAGCTGAGCGCCATAATGAAAACTTAGTTCTAGAAGCGCTTCCAATATTGAAAAAAGTGCTGGCACAATCGTATTATATCTCATGGTGCTTACTTTGAAGAGCAAAAGTTACTGTTGATAAATGGATAAAGATTCTTTAAGAAAAACAAAAATTCCCATTACTGTTTGATTACACCTCATTTTTACATTGTTTTTAATTTGCAGCTCACCTCTCATTCTCAAAAGTTCCGCTAACTGTAACTCGCTCACACCCACTAGCCCTTCACTGTCAGTTGCTCATACACACTCACTCCTACTTGTCCATTCTTAGTCACTCATTCACACCAGCCCCTCGTCATTATATCTTTGTGTCTCCCTAACTGTCACTATCGCATAGCCACAGTCTCCTGTGTTCTCTCCTACCACTACTGTCTTCTCTTGCTGCCATTATCTGGCTCTTGCTCTTTCTTAGTGCTGCTATGTAATTCATTCCTTCCCAGGGCTGCTGCCTCTTCTCACTGTCACACCAAGCGAGGTGGCACAGTGGTTAGCACACTGGACTTGCATTTGGGAGGACAATGGTTCCAATTTGCATCCAGTCATCTTGTTATAAGTTTTCAGCAATTTCACTAAATTGCTTCAGACAAATGCCTGGATGGTTTCTTTGGAAGGTCATGACCGATTTCCTTCCCCAGCCTTCCTTAATACAAGCTTACACTCCATCTCTAATGACCCTGTTGTCGATGGGAGGAACCAACATGACGACTAATTTTCGGGCAGCCTCAAAAGGAAAAGCCACATTCAAAACCATCATCACTGCATCAAATTGAACAATACCTTGGCCAGCTGATAAACAGCAGAGTGCCAGGTGAAGATGGGGTATTAGCTAAGATGTGGAGACTGTGAGTGAAGTGAGCAGCTGAAATCATTTATGAGGTTAATGAAGATTGCTGGGAGAAAGGAAGAATACCAGACCCATCTACTACATAAGGATGTTGACTGGACAGACACCAAAAATTACTAAGCCATATCTCTGCTTCCAGTCACCTTCAAAATTATATCCAAAGCTCTACTGAATGAGATAGAAGATCAAGCAGAACAGGCAATTGGCGAGTACCAAGTGGTTTTCAGAAAAAAATAGATCATGCCCAGAGCAAATTTTTAACTATCCTCAGGATCGGAACAATGTGGAACCTTAACACAGTCTACATTCATTGATTTCAAAAGAAGCCTAGGGATAGACAGTATTCCTAACACTGGAAGAAGCTGGTATTGACAAAACCACCAGACAATTAGTTGAACAGACACTCACAGACACAACTTCAAAACTGAAATTACTAGAAGTAGTTTCTGAACTCTTTAGAATTAATACAGGTGTTTGGCAGGGCAATGGGCTCTCACTGATTCACTTCATTTGGTCATAGACACGTTCATGAGAGAGTGGGATAATGAAGTATAAGAAAAAAAAACAACAAAGAAATCTATCTAGGACAAGAAAGGGGAAGATCTGAGGTGAAATGTCTTGCTTTTGCTGATGATATTTCAGTAATTTCTATGGGTGAAACATGCAAAGATAATGTTCGGAACACTTCATAAAATTGCAGGCAAAACCAAATTATTAATGTCATATGACAAATGGGATAAAGTGAACATTAACACAAGAGAGGGAAAATGTACAAACTCAGCACAGTGTGTTCAAAAGAGTTGATAAGTTTAAGTATTTGGGGGAATGGATACAATCAGATGAGATAGATAACACCACAAGTAAGGAAGGATGGAAGAAAATGGAATTAGCATACAAGCTCATCCAAAATCGATATAATAAAAGATCAGTAATGTTCCCAGCAGGAATTAAACACTATGCAACAGCAGTTAGACTGGAATCATTTTATGGGTCTGAATGCCTAACATTGAATAAAAGAGGTTAACAAGAAGAACTGCAAAAGAAAGAAAGGAACATACTCAGAAAAAATTTAGGACCACAAAAGAACAAAGATAACAACTGGATGAAGAAGAGAAATGAATATTTATACAGACACATGAAAACAATCACAAACACAGTAAGAAAGAGGAAATTTAATGTTTATCATCATATTTGTGGAATGAATGACAGTAGCCTAATGAAGAAAATTTTTAATTTCATTTCCAAATTAAAAAACTCCATGGGATGGCTGGAAGAGACAGGCAAGGACTTGAGGTAGTTTAACATTGCTGAAGACACCATACAGAATAGGGAGAGTTTCAGGCTACTGATCAATACTACAAAAATTTCCTGTCCAAAGAAATTCACAACCTAGGAGGGTGATATCCAATGAACAGAGGCAGGCCTCAGGCAACGCATGAAGTAGTTCTGGGAAGATAAAAAGAAAAAGATTGTACCTTTGTCTTTTGTTCTAAGTGGTGTATAAGTGGCCAAATTATGTAATTAAAAAAATGTTGGTGTGGTACTGGGTCAAATGCATTTTAGAGCTTAAGAAATAGTGCATCCGCCTGATTGCCTCCAATCCATTGCTTTCACAATGTCATATTCAGAGGAGTGTGTGTTGGGTTTCATATGACCAGCATTTTCAGAATCTATGTTGACTGGCACAGAAGAGATCATTGTGTTTGTGATTCCTCATTATTTTGAGCTCAGAATGTGTCTAACATTTGTACACCAGATGCATCCTTATTTCTTTTCGTCCTCAAAATAAGTGGGTCACTCATTGTGGATTATAGTGACCTGCTGCTCCTTTCTAACCTTCCTAACATATCACTCTTTTCTCCCTGAGGTAGGAACTAACAGTTCCAGAAGATAGGATTAGTATTTTCACCTTTAAATGTGTCTGTCAGCAGTCCCAAAATTTCGCCCCCTGAAGGTGAGTGGCAGCCGGAATAAACTGTAAATATTACTTGTATACTCGGTTTCATGTAGTGCCTACACAAGAACCGACGGACACACAAAAATAATAGGAAACATAAAAGAAAGTGGTGGATCACTGTCCCATAATTCCAAATAGTAAAATAACTTAAATATGCTTTCAGGAAACATTATCATAACAAGATATGTATAGTTAAATAACTAACTTTTATTTTATAGATCACCAGTGATTCCTTATATGAGTAGATAAAACATGTTTGGTTGAAAACAAAATAAACTTCAGTTGCAAAAGACAGATAATATTTCTCCTTATCCACATCATAAATATAATCCCAATTGTATGCACTGTTCAAGATAACTTTGGTGTAAGACGCTATATAACAGTACATCAAACATAGTCCCTGACCCCGATGCTAATCGTGTGAGCTCGCTAATCTTCCACTCTTACCATAGTGTTTTTGGGAAATTTTTACATGTCATTGTCCAGGCTTTCACTGAAATGTTCTTCCTCTTAGGCTCCAGAGGTAAGTAATCAATAAAAACATTTGATTTCATTGTGTGATGCACTTTTGGCATTTTATACCACCTTAATTGTTCTGCCTTCTCAGTCTATATCGACCTCAGTAGACATGTTTCTGAACATAATGATAAGAAATACAGTACTCTGTCCAGTCTATCCCTGTTATCTGAATTTCAGTTGGAGTATAAAATTTCGTTATTCTTGTGGTTTCAGCCAGCTTTCTGTTCCTCCAATTGTGTGGGCATTATTATTGTTAATAAGTAACACACCTACGAGATTGTGCCTCCTGCTGGTAACAAATACTGTGTTAACATTTTCTCTTTCGGGCCTACAGGCCTGTCTGTTTCCCTGTGAAATTAATCTGACCAAGCTAATGTTTTCTCTGAACAAAGCACACAGTTGATCATTTGATCTACAGACACATTTCCATTTCCTCTGTGTGGTATTTGTCTGATGTATTATGAGGTTCCTAAAGTTCTCCATCCAGTAGCAGAGCTTGAGAAACCCAAGTCATAAATTGTTGTAAAATTGTATTTAGCATCTAGTTTAAGCCCTCCAACTGCCTCCTACCAGAGGACTGCCATTATTGGAAACAATACCACAAATTGCAAACTGTACACCATGTCAGTCAGCCATTAGATAGAGGTCCATTTTTGCCAACATGAACCACAGTTTACAGCTAACTACGCCCAGTGAGCTGGTTAGCTGCCAACACAGGCTCCCTCATTTCACATGAGACTTGATGCAAATACCAAATTCATAGGGATCTTCCTTTCCAACCTCCCAGCTATTTCCTTGGTAGGGCTCCATTTTCTGCATAATATTGGAGCTCTGAATGAGCAGCAAATGGACCCACTGCATTTACCTGAACCTTTCAGAAATACAGATCCCAGTCTAAATAGACTAGGTATTTTTTGCTCGCTCGGGTGTACTCACAGAAAGTGGCAGAATGTCGCATCTCTTTTTAATCTGTAAGGAATTGGCCTACAGATTTTTAAATCCATCACTGCCTGCCATTCACAGTCAAGTGAAGACAACCAAACTGACTGCCTCGGCCAGCCCCCCATTGTGTCCCGTCATCTGACGTTCGTGGGGTTGTTTGTAAGAGGCTTGTGTCGTTGTGGTGGGATGCTTGGTCATCCCTCCAAGGAAACAAGCTCCGGGCAGTAAAACCGCTCCCAACTGCTTGGACAACCTCCTCCCGACCATCTCGGCGAGAAGAGGTCCTTCTGACCAGGTTGCAGATTGGGCATTGCCGGTTTAGCCGCCGCTACCTGCTCTCCGGTGACCCAGCCCCGCAGTGCCCTTGTGGTCAAGCGTTAACAGTGCGCCATGTTTTATTGTCGTGTCCCCGCTTTAGTCAATCTCGTGTTGTCCTGTCCCTGGCATCTCCTTTACCGGATATTTTAGCTGATGACGCTCGAGCAGCTGCTCGTGTTCTGCGTTTTATAACTTTGACTGGCTTGTCCAAAGACATCTAACCTTTTTACTTATTTTATCTGCATCGTTCTCAGGACTTTCTGGTGTCCCCCCCCCCCCCCCCCCCTCCCCTTGAGTTTTACTAGATTCCATGTGCTCTAACAACAGTGACTGGGCGCTAATGACCTCAGTAGTTGAGCGCCCCACAAAAAAAAAAAAAAAAAAAAAAAAAAAAAAAAAAAAAAAAACTGACTGGGCACATTTGGAGATGCAGCAAAATCAGGATTCCCATGTGATGCTGGAGCTGCAGCACCGGTCATCCCAGATGTCGCTGTGCTACCTTAGTTCAGAGCAATGTTGTTCAGAATAAAATTGCTGAATTTCCCCAGAGTGTTATAGAAATTATGGATAGAGCTTAAAAGCTATTTGGATAACATCTTCTGTGATGACTGAAAGTAAAAGGCTCACAATAGCTGTATGTGCTGTGGATCTGCTTAAACAGTACTTCCAACTAGGTACCAGTGAACTAACAGACTAGATCTGTTCTTTTGTACAATTAATATCTATGGGGAGGTGTTCAGTATCCCAAAAGAGACTTAGAATCTGTTGGTTCATGTAGAACGTCAAATTTAACTTCTTGACTATATTCTTGTCACAGATGATGTTTCACGAAAGACATGAAAAATTCCTAATGTCCAGGCTTTAGAGTTGTGTTTGTGCATAATTGTGAACAAAATTGTTTTCCTCATATCTGTAGTGAATGAGGCCATCTTATCTCCTGTTTTCATTATACACTTCTCAGGAAACTTTTTCTTTCTTTCAGCATGTGAAAAAGTTGAAAACATGCGACCAGGTTCTTCCTGTTCCTCTTCTGATGCTCCATCTTCAAACGATGCAAATGCAGAAAAGGCCAATATAAACAACATTGAACAGTATGTGGAGTTGCTGTATGAAGATATTCCAGAAAAAGTAAATGGTTCAGCCCTGATATTACAATTAGCAAGAAATCCAGATAATCTGGAGGAACTTGCAACTAATGGTAAGTAATTTATTGCAAATAATAGATCTGGTAAACTTCTAAAGCATGCAAACTAATTTTCCCTTTCCTGAGGAACTAAAATGAATGCACTGAGCAGTTAATTTAATTTTCTTTAAAGATTTGTTATGTGCTATTGTTCATTTTGTGACTGCTTTCTTGCATAATGATTGTGCACATGTCCCATTTACCAAGTTGCATTATGTGTGTTCATATCAGACATTTCTGTTTAACTGTTTCAGATGCTCTCTCTCTTTTTTGTGTATTTCCTCAGTCTTCTGTGGCAAGTGTTGGGGCCATTATTGTCTATGAAATTGCTTTTACACTGCAGTATGTTAACCAACGAAACTCTGAAATCGTATGAACATCACTTGAATATAAAATAAATGAGGATGGGCAACCAATCACTTTCAGATAAATTGCGTTTGATATGCACTGCTGCACAAAGAGCATATAATTTGAGAACATTTTGATTGTTTTCTTGGTATAGTATACCTGCATGCAACCCCCCCCCCCTGCCCCCCCCTCCCCCCCCCCCCCCCCCCACACACACACACACACACAAAAAATCTCCCTTCGTAGTGACGGCAGACCATTACCTCAAACTATCTTTGTGGACCAGAACAAAAATCATTGGAAAAAATGAGTCTACCCACAGTCAACATAAGATAGGCAACAAGAATTATATTTAGTTGAAGGCGAAGCAACATAATGCGATGGAAGTAATAGTGAGATGTTAACAACATATCAGATTTAAAAAAATCACTTAGAGGAGGATAGTCTACATCATGTCCACAGCATTCTATAACATAAATGTGCCCCAAATCTTTCCAAATGGTGAATACCTTGAGGAAATTGGTCAATTTTGTCTGGATATGCATTTCACATGCTCATAGGTTTGGCTTCAGGGGGTAGCTGATGTTACCAGTCCTCTGTAATCATAATGTCTGGGCTTGCTTCAACTTTGAAATGGCAAAATAATTCATGACTGTGCAATGGGCACACCATTTTGGCAGCTGACAACATTCACTAGGTATACTGATGAACTGTGCTCATTGGACACTTGAGCTCTGGCTGTACACCCGTGACAAAATTGTCATCAGTTACATGTGGCTAAACTGAAGAGTTAGTTCTGATGTGACTTTTACAGATTCTCTATTCTTGTATGTGAAACAAGCCTCCACTAAGTCTCATAGCACTAAATAGACTGTCAGGTAAAATGCTTGTACCCTGGTGTAAGTAATCTAAGGGGGGACCAGAAAAGACTTATGAAACCATGAAAATTTTGTTCTGTCTTTTGAACAATTTAGTTTCTGGTTTCAGTTTCCTAATGTGTTTCACTTTTATTTTTTATTCAAACATACTGAGAACCCAGAACACTGTAGATATTAGATAATGTATGTTGATTCCATTTTCTGCCAACACAAGTGTATGATCCATTTACTTTTCACTATCATGTGAATCTCAGATTTTTGTTGTAACTGCAGTCTTTGTGCACATGGAATTATGTTACTAGAATTCATTGGTAAGCCGTGTATTACTTGCTAAAATGCCAAAATACAAAAATTAATATTTTGATTCCAGAATCTGTGTTGAGCGCCTTGTCACGAGTTTTGAGAGAAGACTGGAAGAAGAGTATAGAATTAAGCACAAATATTGTTTACATATTCTTTTGTTTTTCAACTTACTCACAGTTTCACCGTGTTATTCTACAGTATAAGGTAACTCTTATTTCATTATTAGAATACTTTTCGTATGTAAATTTTGCCGGCTTACTATTTTAGTTAAATCTCACAAAGCATTTTCAGAGTTCCTTGTTTGCATGTATATACTACTGAGAGTTATTTGAAACTGTCTGCTGTATCAACTATGATGTAGCTTGTCTCCTATGAATTTCATCATTCTCTTATGTTTGAAATATTTCTTTTATAGATAGGATCACTCTGCATGGAAATTATAGACTATGAACTTCGACGGTATGATCAATGGAAAGAAGATAAAGAGTCAAAGCGAAGGAAGTGTGAAGGCAATCAAAACAGATGCTCAATGTCAGCAATCGAGAGTCACCGTTATCAGTCTGAAAGTATTGATGTCCCATCAGAACCGAGGCGACGCCTTGCTGATGGAATTTCTCACATACCCATAGCAGCTGGAGAGAATCGGAGAAGGCCTATAGAAGGCATTCATAGTGCTAATGATGGATGGAAAAAACAGCTAAATTACCAAAGTTCTCAGGCTGCTGAATCCCCAAGTGACATCAAAAAATTAACAGAAGATTATGAAAAACTGAAGCTGAAGTTTCAGAACCTAGTTAAGAAGCAAGATCAGCTATTAAGAGGTAACATGTTTGATAATGTTTTTATTTGTATGGCATAATCTGACTGAGACAAACTTACATGAGTAGTATCTACAGCAAGGTTATTACATTTTTGCAAACATTCAAGTCTTCGATCGACAACATCAAGTGTGTCAGAACAGATACCACTGTTTGGCAGCTAGTTTTCAGGAGCTTTCATTCCAATTTTTTTTTTTTTTTTATTTTTTTTTTATTTTTTTTTTTTTTTTTTTAAAAGCTGCAACTTTAAGTATGGTTTAGATTTTCTGTGCAATTTGTTTTAACTTTGGCATACAGTAAAGAAATTACATTTGTGTGGGATCATACCCCTCTCCCCTCCTCCTGAAGACATAAATGTCGTTTATTTATACACATATTTCATAGATCCTTTTATGTGCTTGGTAATATAGAATGTTGAATGAGTAAAGAATTTATAAATGTAGATTAAATAGAAAATAGTACAGTTAATTTACAGAAACAATTACAGAAAAAATAAAAATATGATACTAGAAAAAATCAAAAACAAAGTGAAAAAAGACATCATACAAGAACTACCACATGTTGTACAATATATAATATACAAACAGTAAACATATAACAATGTAAATAATCAATTTTTGACAACACTGGATAGGTAAAATATCTATTCACCAAGTGGCAACAGGAGAACACATATATAAAAAAAGGTTTTACAGTGCAAGTTTCGGAGTCAGTGGCTCATCCTCCTGGCAGATGGTTGAAGGAGAAGGAAGAGAGAGGGGTGAAGGAAAAGGACTGGAGAAGTTTAAGTAAAGGGGTGGAGTTTAAAAAAGTCACCCAGAACCCTGATCCAGGGGAGACTTACCAGACAGGATGAGAAGGAAAGTCTGATTCATCCCATCAGGTAAGTCTCCCCTGACCTGGTGTTGTGTGTGACTATTCTGAACTGTACTGCTTTTTCTAAATCTCTCGAGTCCTTTTCCTGGCTCCAAAAGCTTGCATATGTAAAACCTTTTGTGTGTGTGTGTGTGTGTGTGTGTGTGTGTGTGTGTGTGTGTGTTCTCCTGCCACCACTTGGTGAGTAGAGCTTTTGTCTATCCGCTTACTTTAAACAATAAAAATATATGCATACAAGATTATACTTCTATGTTAAAAAATTCTTCTAATGAGCAAAAAGTCCTATCAAGTAAATCCATCTGTATTTCATACTTAAATAATGCACTATTGCTTTGTAGGCCATTGATGTTAACTGTCAATGAATTTGATATTTTAATACCAGAATATAATGGGGGTCAGCCTTCCTTCTTGTATTATGGTTATAGTACATTCCATTGGTTTTGTACTGCACAGGACTGTTAACCGTGAAGCTCATAACGAAATAAATGTATTGGGAAGTTGTAGTAAGTATCCCAAGTTTCTTAAAGAGATTATGACAAGACGTCCTTGAGAGCACACACATTTCTGACAGCCTTTTTCTGCAACCAGAAAATTTTCTTTGATGTGTGTTAGTAGCCCCAGAAGATAATTCCAGAGCACAAAATACAGTGGAAGCACCCAAAAAAGTGGATTTTGTTCACTGATATCTCCAATTTGTGATATTGTCTAATGGCAAAGATAACTGAGGACAAACTTTATTTGATGTGGACGACACTCTGTTCCCAGTTAACATGGTTATCTATTTGGAGGCATAAGAACTTGTTGCAGTGCACCATTTGTAGTTGCTGATGGTCATGTATAATAGATATCTTCTTTGGGAATTTGTGATCAGAGCTGTACTGGATATAATTACTTTTGCTCATATTTACTGACTGTGGGATTACTTTGAACGAGGTTAGGAGTTCTGAAAGTTGAACACATACAGTTAACTAAAATATCATGGCAAAATAATGCTGAGAAACAGGCATGACAGATAGAAATGAGCCGACAGTTGACTGTGCACATGTACAACAAGAGATTGATATCCTGAAAAGCCAAAATATCTTAGAATACAGTATATACTGGGCTTAATGCCTAGATCTGGATCAGAAATCGAAAACACAGGAAAGAGAGAATACATAGAAAAAAGGGTATCTTAAAAAATAATGATAAATGCAAGAAGAGAAATTATTTAGTTCTGTTTAATAAAACTGCACAATTAACTACAGATGTGTGAAAAGTGTAATACTTTATGCACATTTGACCCCAATAAATGAGATAAAACTATGCTATAAGATGTTTGAACAGTTGCAGTGGCAGCGGTGGTATCTAAGAGAAGCATGAACACTTTGAGCCAGGATTCCAGTCCTCTCTTAACAACCTACACCATCACAACAGCCATCAGCAGGAACTCTTTTAAATTCACTAGCAGAGGAATCAGGCAAAATGCACAAATTTTCCTCCAGCTGCAGTGTCCTGGACAAACCAACATCACACCATCTTCTACCACAGACATCACTCTGCCTAACCATCCCTATATGACACAGACCAAAGACACAAAGGAACTTGAGAAGTAAGAGAGGACTCACAAATTGTTTACAGCAATATCTCAGCAAATCAGAGGATGCTGAAAAGTCATTTACAGACCTCAAAACAATATAGTAAACAACAATTGAATAAGAAATTACATTTCTAATAAAGATAAATGAAAACAGAAAATTTTAGCACTGAAAATCTGTTTTAAAAAATCTAAAGTGTATTTTTGTTTTAATTTCTGAAACCTTGACTTTGTAGCTTTGTCATGCCACATCTTTATCCACAAAATATCTATAACTGTAGCAGTTGGCTGTTGTTCCAAATATTTGAGGACAGTCTCGAATGCATTCTTTGCTGTAGAGTGGCTGATCTTTTCATCTTCTTCCTTTTATTCTTCATCTGACTCCTCTTGGTCAACACAATACTCTCGCCAAACGAGATTGATGATCTGTTCTTGTCAAGTTCTTTATAGCTAAGAACCTTCTGCCAGCCATTCCTCTGCAACTGTAGGCTGGATATAATTCTGAATTTGCAAATCAGTGACTAAATCTGCAATGTATGATTCATTAGTTTTGGAAGGTCTTGCTCTTGGTTTAGGCCAGGACTGATATTCTTCCGTGATTTTCGTAGAGAGGGTTTCTTAAATTCTTCCCAAGCTTGAGCAACTGTGTAAATTGCATCTTTTATGTTGAGGCTTTTCATTGCTTCAAAAATATCACAACCCTTTTTGGTGCAGCTTTTTTGTTTATGATGGGGTCTCTAAATGGGGACCCCTTATATCTTTCCTGACAAAACCAGACCCACGCAGCATAATCCAGGAGCTAAAGTTTAGGGTTTTTCAATGCTGTTCTAGTTTTAAAGCATTTTCACCATCTACAGTTAACTAAAAAGCTTCAAGATCTTTTTGGTTCTTCTTCCAGTCACTAATGATTGTGACTCCAACTCCCATTTCAGAAGCTAATTTAGTAACTGACTCAGCTTTGTCAAGTCTTAGCAAAATGCTTAGTTTCTGTTCAATTGTGCACACAACATGTTTCTTTTTCTGATTTGTAGCCACTTTTAGTCTTCCAGAGTTCCTACACTTCTTTGTTACAACTGAGTAAACCATAGAAAATGACACAGTAACTTTAAACTTAAAAGAAATACAGTAATAAACATAAAAAGCATAGAGATAGAACAGCAGATTTAAGACTACAGCAAATTCCAGCAGTACAGTAGTCTTGTCATCTGAACATGCCTGAGGAGGATGACTCACATGGACAGCTGTTGTGACAGCAATAAAATCCATCGATAATGCTGTCACACTGTTCAGTGTGGAGTGCAGATGGGTGGTCAGATTCACAGTCAGATAATCTGAGAAGTCAGTTAACTTAAGGAGGATAAGCGAGGTTCTAATACTATGGAGGTTGATCGTGTTGGGATAAGATTACTCTCTCAGGGTATAGTTGTCACTCTGATGCCATCGTAACGTTGCTCATGATAAGAGTATACTGGGCAGCATCAATCTGACCATCTATTCTGTGAAGTATCCCAAATCCATGGGGACATGTCCAGGTGCAAACTGTCACAGCCACACAGCCACTGTGTGATTGCTCATGCATATATATGAGGTCAAAATGGATGCCATGTTGCCTATGCTGTAGCACTGGACCACCATTCACTGTATAAAATACTGAGTCTTCAGACTATTTTATGTTCCACCATTTGCAATAGATATTTTCCTCAGATAACCCTGATCTGTGGAGTGTATGATCATTGTGGAACTTTTCCTTAATAGCTGTACATTTGCTTTGTTTTCCATCCCCACAAAGCTGATGCTGACCTGTACCCATTGAAATAGAAAATAGAGTAGCATGTTTCAACTATGCAGTGTTTAAAAAAAGATTTTGCTGTGATGTGTTTACAAATTCATTGTACTGCACAAGTGTTGTTATATGCCAATGAATGGCATGTTCAAATGTACCTACTGGATTCTACAGTATCACGATAGTTTAACCATGGTTGTGCAGTTTTCTCGGGAATGCCATACTGTGCTTCAGCTTTGATCTCTGTCAAATTCCCTTCCTTTACGAAGACAATGACACATTCACCGAATAGCCTGTTGACGACAAAGCATACCTCATGAACAAAGTAGATGGACTTAAAGCTTACTATATTTTTGCTGTTCATACACTAAAATTTCAACATCAGCCACAATGTGTTAATTTGTTACTTCTTTACTACTAACTCTATTCACAACACACTTTGCAGACAGTATGTATACAACACTGAATGTAGATGCAAAATTATATCATTGTATGGCACATAGTTCAGGAGATATGACAGCATAGAAACAGAGATGCATTAAAACTAGCTTTTGCTTATAATTGGGCACAGATTACCCAGACTATTTGTGGTGAACCAATACCCAATCGATATTCATCCAGTGCTCATAATGAGAGCACTTAGCAAACTACCAACAAACTTTTCCTCACTTACATTGTTAAGGTCAAATATTTAACACATCAACTCATTTATAAAGTAATCAGACGTGTGAAACTGTTTTATACATGGGAGTTCAAATCTTTAAAGAATTGAGAGTTTACTGGTAATTTTGAATATAATTACTTAATTTCTAATGAAAGTTCCCATTCGGGTAGGGTTATCCTACAAGGAAGTTTAGCAGTATAGTTTCTCTAAAAGTATCTGCAGAGAGTAGGTCACTAAGCCTTAGTTTTTGAGGAAGTAGAGTTCAACAATCATCAAATTTGAGCACTTGGCTACTTTCAACTGGAGAATCAGCACAGTGATTAGAATGATTACTTACTGATCAGAACATTATGGTTTCAAAACCCTGGACTTATTTATTTTTCTTTTTCTTTTTCTTTTTTTATGTTGTTATATTGGTAACTAAAAGTTTGTAATAAGGGTGAAGAGTAACCTTACTTTGTGCAATAATTACACATTAATACAGTAACACATATAAGAATTATACATTATGCATTTTTAGATAATCACAATGCTTATTGTTTTGTATTATCAATTTTTGGCAATCTCTTACCACTGACTGGTTACGCCCAGACACATTTGTATGAACATAAGTGAAGGTTCCCATCCAGAGACCATCAGGCTAAGGAAATGTGCATGCCTAAAAGTGTCTTCTATTGTTATACATGGTACAGAAGACTCATGTTTTCAGCAGTTTTATGACATTTATCACCCGACACATTGATAAGACGAACTTCAAGAAGAGGCTACATGAAGGATAATATGAAATGATATGCATTATTATTATTATTATTATTATTATTATTATTACCTATTTCTCCAAAAACTTAATACCTAGTGACCTGAATCCTTTTGAAGTTTTAAAGAGTTTTTGAAAGGTTCCCTATCTCCATGTTAAAATGCATTGAAATTATTGGGTCATCAGATGTAGCTTGTCCTTGCCATCATTCAATAATATAATCGTAGCAGAAATTCTGTGTTTGTGCTGCTGCTGTGGTGTGGACTGTAAAATAAGCTTTTGATCTTCTTCACACCTTTGATAGACTATGGTAAAACTAATTTATTTATTTATATATTATTATTATTATTATTATTATTATTTCTTTCCTTTCTAAGACGTTATGTCTGGTTAAAAATGGAAAGTGACACGGACCTTGATCAAGCGTGACTTCCTTTTAACGGTACGGTATATGTTACATTGCATTTAGGAACTTTCGGGTAATTTAACATGTATCAATAATTACAGATTTCTGTAGTTGTATATATGCATTTGGATGTAGCTGTATTGCATTGATGTACTGGTGGATATTGTGTGGTATGACTCCTGTAGTTGATAGTATAATTGGTATGATGTCAACTTTATCCTGATGCCACATGTCTTTGACTTCCTCAGCCAGTTGGATGTACTTTTCAATTTTTTCTCCTGTTTTCTTCTGTATATTTGTTGTATTGCGTATGGGTATTTCGATTAGTTGTGTTAATTTCTTCTTTTTATTGGTGAATATGATGTCAGGTTTGTTATGTGGTGTTGTTTTATCTGTTATAACGGTTCTGTTCCAGTATAATTTGTATTCATCATTCTCCAGTACATTTTGTGGTGCATACTTGTATGTGGGAATGTGTTGTTTTATTAGTTTATGTTGTATGGCAAATTGTTGATGTATTATTTTTGCTACATTTTCATGTCTTCTGGGGTATTCTGTATTTGCTAGTATTGTACATCCGCTTGTGATGTGATCTACTGTTTCTATTTGTTGTTTGCGAAGTCTGCATTTGTCTGTTGTGGTTTTGGGATCTTTAATGATACGCTTGCTGTAATATCTGGCGTTTATTGTTTGATCCTGTATAATACTTATAATAATACTTATAATACTTATTTGATCCTGTATAATACTTATTATTATTATTATTGTTATTTTTATTTTCAATTTTCAAAAGTCAGAACCATTCCACATGGTTGGACTAACAGCAAATGTTACTACCAGCTTTATCTTAGCTGTCGCCGTAAGTGAGCCTCATTAATTTACAGCCTAAAAAGTGTCACATCTGCTGTGGAAAAATAACCACACATCATCAGAATAAAGGGATGTTTTCCACATACTACATGCCTGTTACAGCAAGTTATTACTGTTGTAACTTAGCACGGAATCAAACCTGTGCCTCTCTACATAAGAACACCTGCCAGTTGACAATTCAGCTATAGCGATGACCAGCGAAAACTTCCTCATTCGGGGATCAGTGTGTAGTATCTGTTGGTAATAACAGCATGTTTCCCTGTCAGAAAAGCTTTTCTCTCCTCCTAGAATAGGTCTAGAATACAGACAGGATCATTTTTGCATTATTTTTCAAGTATGACTCTTCTTTTGCTTGTTCCCAACATCATCATCATCATCATCATCATCATCATCATTTAAGACTGATTATGCCTTACAGCGTTCAGTCTGGAGCATAGCCCCCCTTATAAAATTCCCCAATGGTCCCCTATTCAGTGCTAACATTGGTGCATCTTCTGATGTTAAGCCTATTACTTCAAAATCATTCTTAACCGAATCCAGTACCTTCTCCTTGGTCTACCCCGACTCCTCCTACCCTCTACTGCTGAACTCATGAGTCTCTTGGGTAACCTTGCTTCTCCCTTGCATGTACCATGACCCCACCATCTAAGCCTGTTCGCCCTGACTGCTACAACTATAGAGTTCATTCCCAGTTTTTCTTTGATTTCCTCATTGTGGACACCCTCCTGCCATTGTTCCCATCTACTAGTACCTGCAATCATCCTAGCTACTTTCATATCCGTAACCTCAACCTTATTGATAAGATAACCTGAATCCACCCAGCTTTCACTCCCATACAACAAAGTTGGTCGAAAGATTGAACGGTGCACAGATAACTTAGTCTTGGTACTGACTTCCTTCTTGCAGAAGAGAGTAGATCGTAGCTGAGCGCTCACTGCATTAGCTTTGGTACACCTCGCTTCCAGTTCTTTCACTATGTTACTATCCTGTGAGAATATGCATCCTAAGTGCTTGAAACCGTCCACCTGTTCTAACTTTGTTCCTCATATTTGGCAATCAATCTGTTTATATCTCTTTTGTTTTGGAGATGCTAATCTTCATACCATAGTCCTTACAGTTCTGATCTAGCTCTGAAATATTACTCTGCAAACTTTCTATCGAATCTGCCGTAACTAAGTCATTTGCATTTGCGAGACTGCTTATTTTGTGTTCACATATCTTAATCTCACCCAGCCAGTCTATTGTTTTCAACATATGATCCATAAATAATATGAACAACAGTGGAGACAGGTTGCATCCTTGTCTTACCCCTGAAACTACTCTGAACCATGAACTCAGTTTATCGTCAACTCTAACTGCTGCCTGACAATCTACATAAAGACCTTTAATTGCTTGCAAAAGTTTGCCTCCTATCCCATAATCTTGTAGAACAGACAATAACTTCCTCCTAGGAACCCGGTCATATGCCTTTTCTAGATCTATAAAGCATAGATACAATTCCCTGTTCCACTCGTAACACGTCTCCATTATTTGCTGTAAGCTAAAGATTTGGTCCTGACAACCTCTGAAAGGCCTAAACCCACACTGATTTTCATCCAATTTGTCCTCAACTAATACTCGCACTTTCCTATCAACAATACCTGTGAAGATTTTACCCACAACGCTGATTAAAGAGATACCTCTGTAGTTGTTACAATCTTTTCTGTTTCCATGTTTAAAGATTGGTGTGATTACTGCTTTCGTCCAGTCTGATGGAACCTGTCCCAACTCACACGCCATTTCAATTATCCTGTGTAGCCATTTAAGACCTGACATTCCACTGTATTTGATGAGTTCCGACTTAATTTCATCCACCCCAGCCGCTTTATTGCACTGCAATCTATTGACCATTTTCTCCACTTCCTCAAATGTGATCCTATTTCCATCATCATTCCTGTCCCATTGTACATCGAAATCTGAAACGTTACTGATCGTATTTTCACCTACATTGAGCAACTCTTCAAAATATTCCCTCCATCTGCCCAAGGCATCAACAGGATTCACCAGCAGCTTTCCTGACCTGTCCAAAATACTTGTCATTTCCTTCTTACCTCCCTTTCGAAGACTGCTAATTACACTCCAGAATGGTTTTCCAGCAGCTTGACCCAAAGTCTCCAACCTGTTTCCAAAGTCTTCCCAAGATTTCTTCTTGGATGCTGCAATTATCTGTTTGGCTTTGTTTCTTTCTTTAACATAACTTTCTCTGTCTACCTGAGTTCTAGTATGTAACCATTTTTGATACGCCTTCTTTTTCCTTTTACAGGCTGCCTTGACTGTGTCATTCCACCAAGCTGTTTGCTTCATCCTACCTTTACACACTACTGTTCCAATACATTCTTTAGCCACTTCTAGTACTGCGTTCCTGTACCTTGTCCATTCCTTTTCCAATGACTGTAATTGACTACATTCAACTAACTGGTACCTTTCTGAGGTCACTGTTATGTACTTGTGCCTGATTTCCTTATCCTGAAGTTTCTCCACTCTTATCCTCCTACATATGGCCCTGACCTCCTGCACTTTCGGCCTCACAATACCAATTTCACTGCAGATTAAATAATGACCAGTGTCATCAAAGAATCCCCTGAATACACGTGTGTCGCTCACAGCCTTCCTGATCTGTTATTATATAGTCAACGACAGATCTGGTTCCCCTGCCTTCCCAAGTATACTGGTGAATGTTCTTATTTTTAAAAAAGGAGTTTGTGATTACTGAGCCCGTACTGGCACAGAAATCCAAGAGTTGTTTCCTGTTCCTGTTGGCCTCCATATCCTCTCCAAATTTACCCATAACCTTTTCTTACCCTTCTGTTCGATATCCAATCCTGGCATTAAAATCACTCATGGGCAGAACAGTGTCCTTGTCCTTTACTTTAACAACTACAGCACTGAGTGCGTCATAAAAACTATCCATCTTATCTTGATCTGTCCCTTCACAATGTGAATATACTGACACAATCCTAGTTTTCTTGCTAGACACTGTCAAATTTATCCACATCAGTCATTCGTTTACATACCTTGTTGCAACTATGCTGGTTTCCATTTCTTTCCTGATGTTCCAAACTTAAAAAAAAACTGACTGTTGCATTTCATTGATGTCAGTGCTTTACCCTGGCTGTGATTTTCCACAACCACTATTTTTGCTGTAAAATGTAGATTGTTGAGATTCCATTGGAAGCATTGACAAAATTAAATTTGTTGTACAGTTCTCTACATCTTTTTTTTAGCATCAAGTGATTTACCGAGAAGGTAGTGCAAGATATTCAATTTCATGTTGTTGAGCTACAGATTATACTTGCTGACATTTGATTCCCAAGATTTACTGCATATGTTATTATTCATAGTTATTGAATTATTCACAGTTATTATTCATAGTGCACAGTGATTTAATTGCTTCTGTTTTGGACAGCAACACAAGAGCCTAGTCAGAGCTCTACATATTAAATATTGTCACGTAGAGGAAGGTGTAAGTAGATGAATGACGAACAATAACTTCACTTAACAAAGGTTTATTCGGCACTTGCACATACAAGAGCACGGTGCGAACTGCCTCCAGCCAGAACACTAATGGTATATATACAGTTACAGAACATTCCAGTACAATGCTTCTTGCCATTTGTGGATACTTCTAGAATGTACTTGAACTGAATATAGAAATTAAAATTTTTCAGTTCAAGTGAGTTTTGTACTCATGTCCCTCCATGCAACAATATAGTAATATAACCACTAGACTATGGCGGCTGGGCTGCTTGGCTTCTTCTGCGACATTGCTCCCTCCTTAAGAGAACAGTGTATCAGTGTTACGTCCTCCTAGTCTGGGAACGAGTCACTGGTCCTGCATACTCCGACTCCCGATGATTGATGTTCGCCCTGGCGGTGACCTGTTGCAGGATCCTTATAGGGCTTCATTCAAAGGACGTGGACCGTATCTTTGATCTTCCGTCGTCTTGTGTCGGGGTCAAAATCTTCAATTTCATATGTAACATCAGACAACTGTCTTACAACCTTATAAGGTCCAAAGTAGTGCTTGAGGAGCTTCTCAGAGAGTCCAAACTTCTGAACAGGAGTGAAGATCCAGATGAGGTCACCAGCCTGGTAGACAACAGGGTGGTGGCTCGTGCCATACCATCTTGAGCCTGCAGCTTGCAGAGTCAAGCTAACTGCCGAGCTTTCTCAGCTCTGGTTAATACCTGGGTGACGTAGTTGTCGTCCACATCATCAGGATGTAACGGAAACACAGTGTCCATCGTCGTTGTCACTTCACGCCCATGCACCAGGAAAACTGGCATAAATCCCGTGGTGTCTTGTTTGGCGGTGTTGTAGGCAAATGTCACAAAAAGTAGCACCTCATCCCAGTTGCTCTGCTCAACATTGATGAACATTGATAGCAGGTCGGCCAAGGTCTTATTAAGGCGTTCAGTGAGCCCGTTAGTTTGTGGATGGTAGGCAGTCATCATGTGATGAGTAATGTTGCACTGATGGTTTATCTCTGTCACAAGATTTAATTGACAAACTTTCCCTTTATCCGTAATTAACAACCTTGGGGCACCGTGTTTTAATATAATGTCTTCTACGACGAATTTGGCTACCTTGAATGCTTCGGCTGTTTTCATGGCTTTTGTAATGGCATAGCATGTCAAATAATCAGTGGAAACAATAATCCATCTGTTGCCACTAACAGACGTTGGAAATGGTCTGAGGAGGTCAATCCCAACACACTGGAAAGGCATAAGGCATTTCTTTCTCCTCTGGCACTCTCGACAGTGTGACACACAGTGATGGACACTCCTAAAAAAACCTGGACAGAAAAATCTCTTGCAGATTCTATCGTATGTCTTAATGAAGCCTAAATGTCCGGCCTCAGGTGTGTCATGGAATTTCTGTAGAACATCTACGCGCATGTGTTTAGGAATCACTGGTAGCCACCTCTTTCCAAAAGGGCCAAAGTTTTTCTTGCAAGGTAACCACCTTAAATTGTCCTTTCACATCCTTTGACCGATTTAAGGCAAGCATTATTTGAGATATCTTGGCGTCCTTCTGCTCAGCAGAGAGATCCTGGAGTGCAGCAAGACAGTCAAAGTCTTGATAGTCTTGCAAAGGGTTTCTTGAGAGACAGTCGGCATCTTGGTGTTTTCGTCCACTTTTGTACACTATGGTAATGCCATACTCTTGAAGACCTAGTGACCACCTGGTGAGTCATCCTGTTGGATCCTTAAGACCTGTCAACCAACAAAGTGAATGATTGTCTGTAACAACTGTGAATGACCTTCCATAGAGATACTGTCGAAATTTGCACATGGCCCAGATCACAGCAAGACATTCTCTTTCTGTAGTTGAGTAGTTTTTCTCAGCTTTTGTAAGTGTCCTAGAAGCATAGGCTATAACCTTCTCTTTTCCGTCCAAAATCTGCACCAGAATAGTACTGATCCCGTACCCACTGGCATCTGTGTGTAGTTCTATAGGTGCTCTATTATCATACAGACCAAGTACAGGGTCAGTTGTCAGAGCTTTTCACAGCACATCAAAAGAGTCGTGTTGGCACCACCCCAGATAAATTTAGCATCGGCTTTTAACAACTGTTGGAGTGACCTGGCTTTTATACAAAAGTCTTTGATAAACTGACGGTAATAAGAACACAATCCGAAGAAGCTTCTTACATCTCTAATACTTTTAGAAATAGGAAATTCCATTATAGCTCTCACCTTTTCTGGGTCTGGCCACACACCTTTGTTTGACACAAGGTGTCCAAGTATTTTGATATATTTTGCTCCAAAGAGACACTTTATTGGATTAAGTTTCAGTCCGCCTTGTTGGAGACACTTAAGAACAGCCCTCAGTCTTTTTATGTGTTCATCAAATGTCTCTGAGAACACTATAATGTCATCTGAATAACAAAGACACATCATCCACTTCAGGTGCCTTAGAAGATTATCCATCAATCGTTCAAAAGTTCCTGGTGCATTACACAAACCAAACGGCATTACCTTAGTTTCATACAAGCCCTCAGGGGTGATGAATGCAGTTTTCTTACGATCCGCTTCATCTACCTCGATTGGCCAGTATCCCGAGTACATGTCCATGGTTGAGAAAAACTTCAGACAATCTAGTGTATCGTCAGTTCGTGGAGGAGGGTAAATGTCCTTTTTATTTATCTTATTAAGCTTCCTGTAATCAGCACAAAAGCGCCAACTGCCATCCTCCGTTCTAATAAGAACCACTGGTGACGACCATGGGCTCTGTGAAGGCTGAATGATGTCATTCTTCATCATTTTCCCTACCTCGCCATGAATTATTCAACGTTCCGTTGCTGACACACGGTATGCTCTTTGGCTTAATGGTTGATGGTCTTCAGTGCTGATCCAGTGCTTCACTCTCGATTTGTCTGATTTGCTCTTCACCTGTGGAATGAAGCATTCAGAGAACTCTTGAAGAATGGCGAGTAGCTTCTTCTGTTGTTTCTTAGTGAGATCTGGTGATAGTCAAGCTAGAAGATCTTGTCTCGTAGTGGTAGTGCTCATTTCGCCCACAGACTTGGCATGGGAGGTTTCTATGATGTTCAACTGTTCTGCGATTAATGGCTCAGCATTTGCTATGCACATGTGTCTTGGAAGGATCTGCGGTTCTCCGCTACAGTTAACTATCCACAATTCACCGAATCCATTCTTAAATGAGACAACAGAGGCTGGGATGACCAAGTTATTCTTCAATGGTATACTTCTCTTGCATTCCACTACAAGATCCATGGGTTGATGCATGGCATGACACATGACAATTACCTTCCTAGAGCTGACTGCAGGAATGATCACTTCATCCAGCACACATGCGGATGTGCATCTTCCTGTCCACAGTATCTCATCTTGTCTAGCATAATCTTCAAGCGACCACAAACTATAATTGCTTGAGAAGCTTTCAGGAAGTCCCATCCGAGAATGACGTCATGAGTACACTCTTGTAAGACGATGAATTCGAAGGGCTGTGTATGGCCACTTATACTCACACGAAGGGTACATCTTCCTGTAGGTTTTACATATTCCCCATTAGCCACCTTTGGCAGAGATGTTTTATTGTCAGCGAATACAGTTTTCTGCAACTAGCGACAGTACTTCTCCGAAATGACTGAATATGATGCTCCAGAATCTACAAGAGCTTGGGCTGGTCAGCCATCCATGAAGATGTCAATGTAGTTTCCTATCATTTTTGTAGTGATCGCCGGCGGAGGATTTATCTCTTCGGTGGCCTCACCTCCAAGGAAGGTCGCAGCCTTTAGTTTTCCATGTTGTGGCAGCTAGGTGATCGGCTGGAGCTTCTAAACGGCGATGGAGACCTTGATCGGTCTGTTGGGGGGCGTCCTCTCCAGTGGCTAGCTTGCGGAGATGGTGACCTATGTCATCCTGCACCCACATCTTCTTGTTCATCTTCGTCGTCCTGGAGTTGGTGTCAGCTAAGATTGGTCTGCTATCTTCTGATGCAGGTGTCATCAAATACCCGCCATCTTTCTCGACAATAGCACACCACGTGTCCCGGTCATCCTCAGTGGAAACATACTGGTCGGTTATCTTGGGTCCTCCAGACATCAGTCTTTCTTGGTGCCCAAGCAGGTTCCTCATGTGGCATTGTAGGAATGTAACTTCGCCTGGGTCTCGACTTTTTGACAGTTTTAAAGGGAAAGGAAGGATGAGAGATTGGGTTCAATGTCTGTTCCACTTCCTCCCTTATGACCTCTTGAAGTGTCTCGGTTTTGTGCTCGCTGTGCAATCCAAGAGCCTTCTGAACTTCCTCTCTCACTATCTGATGAAGAACACACTGCTTGTTTACCATTCAGAAACTTCAAGAGCCTTCAAGAAGTGTAAGTCCAGAAGAGCAGGTTACATGTGATGTGGAGGTCCAACAACAACTCTTAGGTGACATGTGATCTTTTATGTGATTGGATCAATGAAGTGTTTCCTCTTTCGGTGAAAAAATATTCATTTGCGATGAATCTCCAGTCCATATCTTGCTTGTTATGGGTAATGCTCTGGCCCATTCTCCAGGCCTACAAGACCATCTCCTTGAAGAATTTCAGTTTAGTAAGATCCATTTTCTGTCTCCCAACACCACTCCATTGCTCCAGCCAATGGACAGGCAGATTACTCTTAATTTTAAGAAGCTGTACATTAAAGCACTCTTGGAGCATTGCTTTGAGTTGACTAAGGCTACTAATCTCACTCTCAGAGAGTTTTGGAAGTATCACTTCAACATTGTTGCTGCGTCAAGATGAGTGGAAAGGTTTGGGAAGGGCTTACCAAGAGAGACAAAGATGTAGAAAGCTAAAATGGAATGAAGCAAGGGGTAATTACTGTGAATAAATGCTTAGATGGAAGGAATTAATGTAAATTAAGGCTAGGTGGGTGGTGAGAAGCAAGGACATGTTGTGGTGTTAGTTACCACCTGCGGGGTTCTGAGAAACTGTTGTCTGAGGGAAGAATCCAGATGGTGCCTGTGGTTAAACGGGCACTGAGGTCATGACTGTCATGTTGTACAGCATACTCTGCAACAGGATATTGTGTGTTGCCTGTATACACCTTCTGACTATGCCCATTAACCCTGACTGATAACTGGGTGGTAGTCATGCCAATGTAAAAGGCCGAACAGTGATTACTCTAACAGCTGGTATATGATGTGTGTCATTTCACAGGTGGCTCTCCGTTTGATAGTATATGTTTGCCAGCTACAGGGCTGGAATGAGTGGTGTTAGGAAGGTGCGTAAGGCAGGTCTCGCTCCAGGGATGGTCACAGGGGTAGGAGCCATAGGGTAGGGAGATGGGTGCAGAAGGAACGTAGGGTCTGAAAAGGATGTTGTGGAGGGTGATGAAAAGCTATTCTAGGTGTGGTGGGCAAAATCTCAGGCAGAATGGATCTCATTTCGGGGCATAATTTTAGGAACTCGTGGCCTTGTCGAAGTAGCTGATTGATACATTCAAGACCAGGGTAATACTGGGTGACAAGTGGTGTGCTCCTAAGTTATTTTTTGGAGGGATCAGCATTGTCAGTATTGGATGTGATGGCCCGTTAAATCTGCTTTTGAATTAGGCTGTTGGGATAATTATGTCCAGTGAAGGCTGAAGTGAGAGTGGTGGCATATTTCTGAAAAGGGTCTACATCCAAACAAATACGTTTGCCTCGAATGGCACAGCTGTATGGGAGGGAACGTTTAACATGAAAAGCATGGTAACTGTCAAAATGTAAGTAATGTTGTTTGTTAGTGGGTTTGATGTGGACGGATGTGTGTAGCTGGCCTTGGGTGAGGATGAGATCAACACCAAGAAAAGTGGCATGGGATTTGGAATAGGACCATGTGAAATTTAATTGGGAGGAGGTATTTAGAGATTCCAGGAATTTAAACATGTCAGCCTCACCATGAGTCCATACGGTGAAGATGTCATCAATGTATCTAAACCAAACACGGGGCTTTCCTGGGATCCATAATTCTTCTGCCCCTTCTGTTGCCCCTCCCATCTCTGTTACATGCAGTGCACTTAGCTTTTCACTCTTATTAACTTGTGCACAGTGTTTCTGTCTTGCATATTATCCTATCTTCCACATTTAAGCTCTGATATTCTCGAATCTCGTCCAGTGCAGTGCCCAACAATCAGTCTTTCTTTCTCATTCTGTCCAGTAAGTCTCCCTGACCCAGGGTTCTGGGTGACTTTTCTAAACTGTACCTCTTTTCCTAAACCTCTATAGTTCTTTTCCTTCACCCCCATTCTTCCCCTTCAACTCTTCCACCAGAAGAAGGAGCCACTGGCTCCGGAAGTTCGTAAAAGTTAAATCCTTTTGTATGTGTGTATCCCCCTGCCATTGCTTAGTGAGTACATTTTTTATCTGTCCATTTACATTGTAGTTAATAGTAAGTATTATAACACCATAATCTTTCATAAAGTTAAATTTTGACATCTTGGATATTTGGGAATCCAGCCGTATGTTCACGTTGTTCTCACACAATATTTCAACAGCGTGCCTCGCTGTCTTCTTCAGGTGCTACCTGAGACTGGTCCTTGGGTCGATCGAGTCTAGTATTTATGCCTGGAAGGAGCTGGCCGTTCCCTAATCGATCCGCGCCGAGTCGAGTGTTCCATCTGTGGTCTGCTTCAATGGACCCCTCCAGTCGCGGATGTTGCGACTGCCGTCTGCACCCATTTTGGCAATCGTCAATGGTTGTGGTCATCATCTGAGGTGTGTCAGATCTGATCTGAGATGTTGGGTACTCTGTCTCATGACTGGGTGGCAATGGACAGCCCTCTATCACCAGTGGTGGCCAACCTATTAGTGGAAAGTTTGAAGAGGAGGCACTCTCTTCAGCCACATATCAACCCACGTGCTTTTTTAGGTATGTGGATGATACCTTTGTCATCTGGCCCTATGGTAGGGAGAAGTTAGATGAATTCCTGCTACATCTGAACTCTTGCCATCCGAACATTCAATTCACAATGGAAATGGAGAAGGATTGACTACTTTCGTTCTTGGATGTTCTAGTGAAAAGAAAGGCAGATGACACATTTGGACCCAGTGTGTACCGCAAACCTACGCACACTGACTTATACCTACAAGCCAGCAGTTGCCACAATCTAGCACAGAAGAATGGTGTGCTCAAAACACTGGTCCACAGAGCACAAACTCTTTCAGATCCTGATAGTTTGGCCACAGAGATAGAACACTTACGATCAGTGTTCAGCAGGAATGGGTACTCCTCTAGAGATATCCAGAAGGAACTTCAACCTGCGAATCAGCCAAAGGAGCCAGAAGAAGAACCAGAAGAGGCAAAGAAGATGGCATACCTGCCATACGCCAGACTTATCTCTGCCAAAATTAGCAGGATTGTCCAGAAATATGACATCAAGAGCATATTTTGCCCACCCACCAAAATTGTGGCTATGCTGGGGAATGTAAAAGATGACCTGAGGCTACGCAAGCCAGTTATTTACAACATACCATGCCAGTGGTGGTGTCATACATTGACCAGACCACCAGAACTGTGGACATCAGGTGTAAAGAACACCAGAGATATACCAGCCTCAGACAGGCAACTAAATCAGCCATAGCAGAGCATTGTGTGGAACTTGGTCATTCAATGGATTACAGTGACACCAAGATTGTGACACAGACCTCAAGAGTTTAGGACAGTGTCATTAAAGAAGCCATTGAGATTAAGGTCACAGACAATCTAATCAACTGTGACTCGGGATACCAAATCAGCACTCCCTGGAATCCAGCACTTGAGCTTGTGAAAACTCAACGCAGGACACTCCGGGATTCTACAAGAAATAGAAGTGGAGACCGAGAGAACAGCCGTGAGACAAGGTGTCGGACATTAGAGACCAGATTTGACACACCCCAGATCATGAACTCGACTTCAGAAGACGGCCAGGCTGGGCGTGGATGGTGGTTGGAACACCGGTGACCAGAGAGGGCCAATGTAGCTGCGTCTGGTGGGCGCAGACCGCAGACGGGACACACGATGCGGCGCGGACCGATTATGGAGTGCCCAGCACAAAACAGAAGTGTAAATCATAGTAACAGTCATGAGACAGAGTACCCAACATCTCATATTGGGTCTGACACACCTTGGGTAACTACCACAACCATTGAGGATGGCCAAAACGGGCACGGATGGCAGTCGGAACATCCGTGACTGGAGGGGTCCATTGAAGCCGAGTCTGGCGGGCGTGGACCACAGTCTGAACACTCGACTCGGCACAGACCGATTAGGCAACGCCTAGCTCCTTCCAGGCATAAATACTAGACTTGATCGACCAAAGGACCAGTCTCAGGTAGCGCCTGAAGAAGACAGCGAGGGATGTTGTTGAAATATCGTGCAAGAACGACGCGAACATCCGGCTGGATTCCCAAATATCCAAGATGTCAACAGATTGCTGGGAAAGCATGAAGAATTACAAGTTAAATTTAGCTTCTTTTCTAAGCCGTCCTCCAAATTGTAGGACATGTAATGTAACAACAGAAATGCACATGTGGGTTTTCCAAAGATATTGAGGCATTCCTATTTAAGGAAATGGGGACCTGTATTTAAATTGTATGGGTCTCACCCTCGCCCCTCACCCCTCTCCCCTCTCCCCGCAAATAGTTTTATATGTAAGTAAGAACAGATGGACATGAAGAAGAGGCTATACTATTGCAGCAGGTTATGACTTGCTGTTGTCTGAATGAGATATGAATGTATCAACTGATCTTCAGTGATTAAAAGTTCCAGCGTAAGATTTTAGGCTTGAGTGTGTACAATTAAATACATTTTAAAACTTGTTTCACACTTGGTTATTAGCTAAAATGAAGGGAATGCCCCAATTGTTAATGCTTCACCATTAAAATGTGATATACTAACATCCATACACCACAATCTGATGGATTTTTTTGCTATGGTACCCAGGGGCACCAGCCACAACTCACATGAAAACAGCCACAACTCGCATGAAAACTATAATGTGTGAGTCACAGAAAGCAATGCTCACGCAGTCCGTAGCAGCCACGTGAAATTTTCAAGTATGACACCATACCACCAGGAGGCACACCGAGAGCTATGGACCACCAGGTACCTCACGAGCCAACAGCAAGAGGTCGCTGGCTGCATCATGAGAGCACACCTACATCCGGTCATGAGTCACTAGGAGGCAGCATGTCTCGTCCTGGATAACAGCTATTTAAGGAAACCCAGGAATCACTGCGGACAGTTACCAATGATGAGAACTGGCTGTCTCATGTGCTGACTGCTTGCAGTCCCTCAATTAAGCTCTCGTCAACATGCCATCAGTAATGACAGCAGAACACAGAGAAGTAGGCTTCTTTGTTGGAAAAGAGCTTTCTTCAAGTGTTGGTAATTTCAGTGTTTAGTTATGCTTCCAGGAAGTTAGGTGGACCAAATCCACAGTATTCTATTTTTACTGGAACCACTAAAGAGGCAGAGTTAATTTGTAATTATAAATAGTGTCAAAACGGATTTTTGGTTTTTAGAAGGACAATAAAGGAGCTATTGTACTCCTACTGGGACTCTCTTTCAATCAGGAAAAATAGACAGATTTTTCACCTTTTTTGTTTGTCAGCATAGAGTCTTCCCCTCCCCACTTGCTTCCCAGCTACTTCCAATCATTGACAGAACACATTTCATTTTTTTACATCAATATGACATAAATTTTACTGATGATCAGCCGACCTCGGGGAAGATCAATTTGGATTCCGTAGAAATATGGGAACACGTGAGGCAATACTGACCCTACGACTTATTTTAGAAGCTAGATTAAGAAAAGGCAAAACTACATTTCTAGCATTTGTAGACTTAGAGAAAGCTTTTGACAATGTTGACTGGAATACTCTCTTTCAAATTCTAAAGGTGGCAGGGGTAAAATACAGGGAGCGAAAGGCTATTTGCAATTTGTACAGAAAGCAGATGGCAGTTATAAGAGTCGAGGGATATGAAAGGGAAGCAGTGGTTGGGAAGGGAGTGAGACAGGGTTGTAGCCTTTCCCCGATGTTATTCCTTTCCCCGATGTTATTCAATCTGTATATTGAGCAAGCAGTAAAGGAAACAAAAGAAAAATTCGGAGTAGGTATTAAAATCCGTGGAGAAGAAATAAAAACTTTGAGGTTCGCCGATGACATTGTAATTCTGTCAGACAGCAAAGGACTTGGAAGAGCAGTTGAACAGAATGGACAGTGTCTTGAAAGGAGGATATAAGATGTACATCAACAAAAGCAGAACAAGGATAATGGAATGCAGTCGACTTAAATCGGGTGATGCTGAGGGAATTAGATTAGAAAATGAGACACATAAAGTAGTAAAGGAGTTTTGCATTTTGGGGAGCAAAATAACTGATGATGGTTGAAGTAGAGAGGATATAAAATGTAGACTGGCAATGGCAAGGAAAGCCTTTCTGAAGAAGAGAAATTTGTTAACGAGTATAGATTTAAGTGTCAGGAAGTCGTTTATGAAAGTATTTGTATGGAGTGTAGCCATGTATGGAAGTGAAACATGGACGATAAATAGTTTAGACAAGAAGAGAATTGAAGCTTTTGAAATGTGGTGCTACAGAAGAATGCTGAAGATTAGATGGGTAGATCACATAACTAATGAGGAGTTACTGAATAGGGAGTTTGTGGCACAACTTGACGAGAAGAAGGGATTGGTTGATAGGACATGTTCTGAGGCATCAAGGGATCACCAATTTAGTATTGGAGGGCACCGTAGAGGGAGACCAAGAGATGAATACACTAAACAGATTCAGCAGGATGTAGGCTGCAGTACGTACTGGGAGATGAAGAAGCTTGCACAGGATAGAGTAGCATGGAGAGCTGCATCAAACCAGTCTCAGGACTGAAGACCACAACAACAACATATGACCACATGGGTTCCATCAAAATTTGTGGTTGGATTGGTGCTTCCTTGGTAGAAGGGACATTGTATGTTGTCTTGGATGCAGAGTCATTAACAGAAATAGAAGTAACTTAAGGTATACACTAGCAGGAAAGTGTAGTGCAATCTCTGCTGCTCATGTTGTCTATTCATGACCTGACATGTAATATAAATAGTAATGTTAGACTTTCTGCAGATCATGCATCCAATATTCCTGCAAGAGAAGCTACAAGATAGTCAGTCAGATCCTGATAAGATTTCAAAATGGTTAAAATCATTTTCAACTTCCATTAAATGTGCAGAATTGTAAAATTGTTGATTCTGCAAAATTCTGAAAAATAGTATCCTATTACTGCAACATCAGTGAGCCGCAATTGGAAAGAACTCGTAGGGATACTTGGGTGTAACGGTTTGTGGCAATATGTGAAGGAATGATCACACTGGCTCACTCATAGTTTAAACAACAAGCAGACTTAGAATAATTAGGATCACTTCCATAAGGACTGTGAAGGCAAATTAAAGTGTGGACAGGGGCATTTAAACAGTCATTCTCTCCAAGCACCATATGCACTTGGAACTGGAAGAAATCTTAACATGTGATAGCATGCCCACTCTTCCTACTTCTGATTACTTATCTAAAGGGAACGTTAGATTAATGGAAACTGATCTGAAGCTACATTTCATAAATTGGCAAAGTGTAAAAAATAAATCAAGTTTCTAATTAACGTGACTGAGAAACCTCTGCATGACTGCAGTTAAAGCTCAAAAATAATATACTGAAGTCTTTCAGGAGACAATCCAAAATGTAACTAATTTTTAGCAGTGGAATTGTCCAGATGTGTACATGAAAGCTTTCATGGATAATTTTTGTCTGTCATTTTGGGGTAGATTTCAAAAACATATATTCTAAGGCTAGAATATAAATATTCTGATCTATTGTACTATAAACCATTATTTCTAAATATCTTGTATCCCTTCATCTCTCTTATATAACAGTTATGTGTCGCACAGTAGTATGAGTCTTTAGATTGATTTCATGCATCCACAGGAGCAGCACATATAGCATTTAGTGTGGTCAGTGTGTGTTTGTGCAGGGGGGTGGTGGGCAGTGGGTTGCATCCATGTGTATACGTATAGATTCATCCTAAAGCTAGCAAACTTTTATTCCTTTTGTGTACCTCAATGCTTCTGCTTTTTGGTGAGTTGTTACCTTTACTCCTAAACTAATTACGTTCTGCCACAGCTTTTTGTACCATATGTATGGAAGAACAGAGAGAGAGCATGATTTGATTACTTCACCACTCACTGTTACATATTATATTCGTAGGATTCAATGTAATTTCTTTTTCTGTTGTTGTTTTCCAGTTTCCTTCTATCTCTTGCTGAACATTGCTGAAGATACAAAAGTGGAGGATAAAATGAGGAAAAAGAATATTTGTGGAATGCTTACAAAAAGTCTTGATAGAGACAACTGTGACCTTCTAATATTAGTTGTCACATTCCTGAAGAAGCTATCAATCTTTAGAGAAAACATCATTGATATGGTAATGTATTGTGTAATAATATATTTAATGTATCATGTGATGAATGTAGCCCACTTGTCAGCTATATATTGACTGATAGTGACTTTCTCTGTATTGAATAACAAAGATATTGTTTTTGTTTTTGGCTGTAAGTGTTCAGTACACTTGTGGAAGAATTATACTCTGCGTACTGCTTCAGGCTATACGTAGGTGGCTAGAGCCCTGCAACTGGGGCATCCTGTGCTGTTTTTGCATGTTCTCTTGACCTGTTTTTGAGAGTGAAGTGATAAGTTTCACAAGCAAGCAGTGCACTGCACATTACCTGGAGAAAAGCAGCGATGTGGAGGTTGCAACCTTTAGGATAGTGTGCCTTTGCTTTGTGCCTCATAAAAATTGCATAACAAAGTAGGCTGCACTTTGTGCATCGAGCTTTTTTTCCTGAGAATGAGCTTTATGTGGGGATTACGACACAGGAGTTACTGAAACTTCCTGGCAGATTAAAACTGTGTGCCTGACCAAGACTTGAACTCGGGACCTTTGCCTTTCGCGGGCAAGTGCTCTACCATCCGAGCTACCGAAGCACGACTCACGCCCGGTCCTCACAGCTTTACTTCTGCCAGTATCTCGTCTCCTACCTTCCAAACTTTACAGAAGCTCTTCTGCGAACCTTGCAGAACTAGCACTCCTGAAAGAAACCATACTGCGGAGACATGGCTTAGCCACAGCCTGGGGGATGTTTCCAGAATGAGATTTTTACTCTGCAGTGGAGTGTGTGCTGATATGAAACTTCCTGGCAGATTAAAACTGTGTGCCCGACCGAGACTCGAACTTGGGACATTTGCCTTTTGTGGGCAAGTGTTCTACCACCTGAGCTACCGAAGCACGACTCACGCCCAGTCCTCACAGCTTTACTTCTGCCAGTATCTCGTCTCCTGCTTTCCAAACTTTACAGAAGCTCTTCTGCAAACCTTGCAGAACTAGCACTCCTGAAAGAGAGGATACTGCGGAGACATGGCTTAGCCACAGCCTGGGGATTGTTTCCAGAATGAGATTTTCACTCTGCAGTGGAGTGTGCGCTGATATGAAACTTCCTGGCAGATTAGTTCTGCAAGGCTCGCAGAAGAGCTTCTGTAAAGTTTGGAAGGTAGGAGACGAGATACTGGCAGATGTAAAGCTGTGAGGACCGGGCGTGAGTCGTGCTTCGGTAGCTCAGATGGTAGAGCACTTACCTGCGAAAGGCAAAGGTCCCGAGTTCGAGTCTCGGTCGGGCACACAGTTTTAATTTGCCAGGAAGTTTCATATCAGCACACACTCCGCTGCAGAGTGAAAATCTCATTCTAGAGAAGTTACTGCTCATTACTTATTTCATGACAATATATTAACACTGTTCAGTGAAATAAAATACAGTATTCAGAAACAGCTTTTGCAGTGCTACTGAACGCTGCAATGTTTGATGGCTAAGGTTGCTTGGATTTAGACAAATTCACTTTATATGAATAAGGTAACAGCTCCCCACTATTGTAATCTTATTATTGGCTCTGATTTTGTTTTTACTTTCTGACGACTTCCTTATTTGCCTAACATCTGGGTATGAATCTTCCTCGCAAAGCTGTCACTGTTCAATTTTCTGCATTCATTTAAATTGTTGCATGTTAGTGCATCAAAGCAATACCATATGTTTAAAACCAAAAATTGGAAAGAAACTGAAACTTTCCTCAATGCACACAGCAGTTAAGAGAAAGGAAATGTTGATGTTGCATTAAAATCACCAATAGACTGGATCAAAGAAGAGTTTGCAGGCACTCCATGTGCATTAGTCACTATTCAAGCCAAGCTGCTTGTGCTTCGTTGCTAAAATTTTTCTAGCTGCTAATATGCACTTGTCACTGATTGGTTCTGGAGAGTTAGCATGGACTCTTCTCTCAGGTGACACATTTTGAGCTTAACATTTGGACCACATTAAAAAATAAAGTTTTGTAAGTGAAACATTTTGATATTAATGAACTGCAGATTTTTAGGCTTAGTGATTACACTTCTGCTGTCATTATTTATAAATGGTCAGTGAAGCATATGAACCATTAGTCGCTACCTTGCGGTTAGAGTGGGAAACTCATAGGTATATTAGGATCCAGAGACATGGAGATAATATCTCTATCACTAGATTATCCAGTCACAGCCAATTTGCTATACCAGATCTGTCAATTCATTCGCAAAGTCAAAAAAGAAAAAGCCAGAAGGTTAAAGATTATGACACCAATAGTAATAGAGAAAGAACAATTATTTTTACTTTTAGGCAAACGGTTGATTGAAATATGGAGCTTAGGTGAACTTAGTCAAAAATTGTTGTTATAGTAACTGAGATTAAGGAAAGATAAGTTGATTTCCTGGTTTTAACAGAAACAAAATAAAAGGGGAAATCTTTCAAAAAAAATTGTGATTGCATATTTAATTATTCTGGAATGAAAGATAAAGGGGCTGCAGCTGCTGTAGGAATAATATTTCATTGAAGACTCACACTCTGATTAATGCAACTCTTACTTTTTTAAAAAAAGTAGAGAGAGAGAAGCTTGAATGCATTATCCTTGTTACCCAGTACCATCCAGGCCTTGAATGCCTCACTAAATTACACCAGTGAGACTATGACTTCCCAATTCAAGCTATTGAAAAAGATCCTCTCTCCCTGATATCCTTCCTACACCATCCACTGTCACCTTCCATAACCCTCTTCACCGCTGTTTTATCCTAGTTATGGTGTTCCCAACCATTTTATGTACCCAAAGTTTCTTATTACTGCAATCGTCTCATCTGTGAAACCTGCCTTATGCACCCACCCACTAGCACCTACTCCTGTTGTGGCACTGGTATATACGACAATATCAAACAAAGAGCAACTTGTAGAACCATGCATGTTCTTTATTGCCTAATTTGTCTCCACAGCACAGTGTTTTGTGTAGGAATGATTGCCACTAAACTGGCTGAGTGCATGAATGGGCATGTATACAAGAAATGTCTGGCTTAGGGATGCCCAGTATTGAAACTTGCCCTTCAACACATACTTGTGTGCCTAAATCCTCCTGTACTCTGCTAACACACCATCACTTTTCTTTTTCATTATGATTATTTTTTATCATTTTGATTTTATTGACTATGTGACCATTTATTTTCATTTACTTTTTCGCCTTCGTTCTCTCCCTCCTCTCTATTTCATTTTTTCCATTCTAGTTTCTAATTGCATTATTTGTTTCTGTTCCTCTTCATCTGTCTTTACTTCTCATTCATCCTCTGGACTAAAGCTGACACAGTGCTTGCCAGTGAACTATCTCTGACCTCCAACGCTTTCTGCCAGTGCTCCATTCATCCTTGCACACCCTTGTCCTCACTACAGGTGGGTCCTTGTCATCCTGGGGTTTGAGTGACCTACCCTTTCTGCAGATCCCTCTCCCATCCTCAGGGAGGAATTAATAGTCCTGAAACCTAGGATATTTCATACCCTTTTACTTAATGAGTGTGTATCAGCTGTTCTAAATATTTGACCTCTTGAGGGTAAGTAATAGCTTGAGTAACCTAGTTTTTTATTTCGTTGTAACCAAGTAGTTTTGATCTTTTGGTCTTTTTCAAGTGATATGCATATGACATGGATGCATCATATTTGTAAGAGACCAACCCATTTTATGTGTAATGTAATGAACACTCCATTGGAATAAACAGACAAGCCTGTTATGCAAGTGAATGCAACCATAATGAATTGGGTGAACACACTCCTTTCACAGGTTGCATAAAGGTGAAGAGAATGTCATGCAGTGTGCATTTCCTCAATAGAGTGTGGAAACAGTGAATGATGTTCACCACATACACAAGTTAAGGATGTGGAGGCACATCATGAACAAGCTTGAACACAGATGAGTGTGAAGAATTCATTATTAGGAAAGATGTGCTGGCATCATGGAAGATTTGTAGTACTATGGATGTGAAAAAGGGAAGGAAAGTCATTCTCATTATAAAGGTGACAAAGAAATATGCAGCTGGGTGATAGAAGATGATGCAAGTGACAAACGGATGAAACAAGTAGAGGAATTACAAGTAGTAAAAATCCAAGAGTGTACTGTGTTAGGTATTGACAAAAGATAATAGTAACCAACTGTTATATTTTCATACCACTCAGGGAAATTTTGTTCCATTAAATGAAACATGCATGTGCAACGTACCACACAAAAATCCATTAAAAATAGTTTAAAGGAGTGTTACCAATGGGCGAACTGGGAACCTGCCAGAATTAGAATCTTAAGCTCTCAAACAAAATTCTACTGGTAGACAGAGCAGTGAAGTACCTAGGGGTAACCCAGGTTGTGAAACTAACATGAAACCTTGACATAAAGTGTAGTAACCACAACCAACAGCGGGAACGCCTTGGGCCGCGGATCGGAGCCGCCAGGCGGGGAAGCCGCCGGCGGTGGAGCACGCACCACCGCGTAAACACAGGACAAGTCGGACGACAGACCAACGACAACTGACAACAACCGACCACGACCGACTATGAGCAACACAACAAGGAAGAGAGAAACAACGGAGGCTTGTGGAAACCACAACACCAAACACCAAACATAAATCCACTCAGAACCAGAGCCAGGCAAATGTCAACAACGAGCAACGACCAGAACGCAGTACCGCCGAGATAGAAACGAAATCCAGAGTGAGTACCAGACTGGTTGGACTAGGGCAGAGCGGGTCCCTATATACGAAACCGGAGGGAGCGGCTATTGGTTGCTGTCTGCATGTGGCTTAGCGGTGGTGCCCTCGCTGTGCGAGTGCCGCTGCGCAGAATAGCCGCCGCGGAGGCGGAGCCCTCTATGGGCTGACCACGTCCATTTGTTCTGCTGTGTGTTCGACTTCCGCGGCGGAAGGTACTAGATCCCTCCCCCCCCCCGAAATTGGTGCATAGGGGCGGAAATGCCCCGTACGATGCCGAGGCGGGCGGAACGAGGGCACGGGTTGTGAGACGTCCGGAGGGACCACTGGCGGAGGGGTGGGCAGACTGTCTGCGGCATCCATCAAGGTGTCACCAGAGGGCAGGGGGTCAGTGGGCGTCTCTATACCCCGGCGAGGCAGAAGGGGTGCCTGCAGAGCCGGCGAGGAGATGGAGGTTGAAGGGAAGGGCTCCACCTCGAGGGACGTGTCTGCACCATGAAGCAGGGAAGGCGGTGGGGGAGAAATCAAGGCAGGGGCCTGAGGGCGGAGTTGGTTATGGTGGCTGCGCTCGAGCCCTCTGTGTGTCTGTACGGTCGTCACTCACCGCCCATGAGCTGCTGTCACCGCAGCGGGCATCCATGCAAGTGTGCTGCCATAGGAGCGGGCCCACACGGCCATGCCCGGGGCGTAGCGCCGGGAGGGGCGAGAGCGAGGCCCAGAAGGGGATGGTGTCAGCAGGTGGAGGAGGGTCCGAGGTTGTCGCCCGTGAAGGAGTTCGGCAGGACTATGACCAGCCACCGGTGTAGTGCGGTAGGTGGTTAGAAACAAGGTGACGGCCGAGGTGGTGGCCGACAGCTCCACTGATTTCATCAGCTACTGTTTGAAAGTACAGACCAGGCGTTCTGCCGCACCATTGGATGAAGGATGGAAGGGGGGAGAGCGAATGTGTTAGTGGAGCAGAAGGCCTGGAATGAGGACGCCGTGAATTGGGGCCCATTATCTGTGACCAACATCTGAGGAAGGCCTTCAATGGCCAACACCTGTGCCAAGGCGGTGAGGGAGGCTTCAGTGGTGGTGGACGCCATACGAACCACATATGGGTATTTGGAATAGGCATCAATGATGAGGAACCACATGGAGCCTAAAAAGGGGCCTGCAAAATCGAGATGGATCCTGTCCCAGGGTTGGCTGGGTGTTGGCCAGGGCGCGAAAGATTGTGGAGGACGAGCCTGATGACGCGCACACACCGTGCAACCATGGACCAGGTGCTCAATGTCTCCATCAATCCCTGGCCAATAGACATGTCGTCGAGCCAACGCCTTCATGCGAGACATCCCCCAGTGTCCGCGATGTAATAAGTGCAGGACACGGTGGCGTAAGTCCGGAGGGATGATCTCCCGATGGGCATCTGAGTCCGTGGACAACAGGAGGACGTCCTCCATCACCGAAAGTCTGTGTGAGACGTGACACCACCGGCTGAAGTCCGTTTTCAAATGTCAGGTAAGGTAGGGAGGCCAACCATGGGTGACATAGCGGAGGAGGTGCCACAGAATGGGGTCCCTGCGCGTGGAAGCGGCGATTTGCGTGGCTGTCAGAGGAAATCCATCGAGAGTCTCCCGGCGGGCAGAGTCGATGTGGAAGCACAGGACTTCCTGCTGTGGTCGAACGCCGAATCGGGTCCTGCTGGGTGACATGACAAGGCATCTGCATTAGTGTGTTGACTGGTGGGCTTATAGCGGATGGTGTAAGTGTAATTACGCAAGAACAATGCCCAGTGCTGAAGACGCTGAGCCGTCCGTTCTGGGAGGTGCGAATGGGGCCCGAAAAGGGACACTAAGGGCGTGTGATCCATGAGGAGGGTGAACCGCGCCCCAAACAGGTAAATGTGAAATTTCTGAACTGCAAAAATAATGGCAAGAGCCTCCTTTTCGATCTGAGAGTAATTCCTTTGCGCAGGGGTTGACGTCTTGGATGCATATGCCACAGGTTGTTCCGACCCATCCTCATTCCTGTGTGCCAGGTCTGCCCCAATCCTGTACACTGAGGCACCGGCCGCCACCACCAAGGGACGATCCGGAGAGAAAGGCGTCAGGCGAGGGGCAGATTTCAGCATCGTCTTCAGGCGGGTGAAAGCCTGATCGCAGGCAGAAGTCCACATGTAAGGTACCCCTTTGCGACGCAGGCGATTTAGGGGATGCGACGTGGGCGGCTTGGGGTAAGAACTTTAAGTAATAATTGACTTTCCCCAAAAATACCTGGAGTTGGGATAAGTTTTGTGGATGGGGAAGGGCATCGATGGCTGCGACATTGCGGTCTGAAGGGCGAATGCCATCTTTACTGAGCCAATGTCCTAAGTACTCCACTTCCGGTTGAAAAAAACCGCACTTCTCCGTTCGACAACGTAAACCCGCAGCCTGCAGCGCGTGAAATAAGGTACTGAGGTTGCCCAAATGTTCCTGGCGTGTGCGCCCCGTTACTAAGATATCATCGAGGTAATTGACACAAGCAGGTATTGGTTGCGTAAGTTGCTCGAGATACCGCTGGAAAATCGCAGGGTCAGAGGAAATGCCAAACGGAAGACGCTTGTATTTATAGAGACAAAGGTGTGCTGATGACGATGATGGCCTGCGATTCCTCATCCAACGGCAATTGGTGATAGGCTTCTGCCAGACCAATCTTAGAAAAGTACTCGCCACCTGCCAGTTTAGCATGAAGGTATTCCTGTCGAGGAATGGGATAAGTTTCGACCAAAGACTGAGCGTTGACTGAAGCCCCAAAGTCCCCACAAAGACGAAGCGATCCATTGGGTTTCTTGATGACCACTAAGGGCGTTGCCCTGGCACTCAATTGTACCGGCTCGATAACCCCCGCAGCCTGGAGCCAATCGAGTTCCTGCTTGACGGCCGCACGCAAAGCTACCGGAATAGGCCGAGCCCGACAAAAGCGAGGCCGTGTGTTCGGCACTAAAGTGATGTGTGCCTGGAAATTGGAAGTGCAGCCCAGGTCTGCCTAAAACAGGGAGGAAAAGGACGTGCACAGATCGTCTAGGTCCTGAAATGGAACCGTAGTTGAAACGAACTGCACTTCATCTTGAATGGAAAAGCCAAACCGTGTAAATGCATCTAGTGCAAAAATGTCCGAAGCCAACGGGTGGTCCACCACAAATTGGGTAAGGGGCCGGGGAACGTTTTAGTAGATGGCCATAACAGAAAACTGCCCACGGAGAGGGATGGAACCGTCGCCGTAGGCGACCAACCTCCGAGAGGGTGGGGACAATTCTGGAGACCCGAGATGTGCATACGTCATCAGATTGACCAAAGAAACTGTGGCCCCCGTATCGACCTGGAAACGGACGTCCTCGTTAAAGATGCGTAGGGTGAGGAATAACTTTTCAGCCAATGTGTTGGTCCGAGGGGCGACTGCGTGTAAAGCATGGACGGCCTCCTGTTGGCCCGCAGGGGCGGGGCGGGGGCAGGTCGAGCGGCTACGACAGACAGATCGAAGGTGGCCCTCTTTCTCGCAGAGCGAACAGGTCTTCCAGCGATGGGGACAGTCAGCTCGAGTGTGGGCCGAGAAGCACTGGGGGCACGACGGGAGGTGGCCACGTGGCCGCCGTCGAGGGGCAACCGGTGGTTCGGACGCCATAGAGACGTCAGACAGCGAGGAATCTCGAAGGTGGTAACCCTCTGGAGACTGCGTCCTGTCGACGGCGATAAGGAGTGGAGCGGGAAGTGGACTCGACTGCTGCCACCTGGGGCCGCGCCATGAGACATTCGTTCGCTGCTTGAGCAATTTCGAAGGAATGGGCAATACGCAGAATGTCTTACAACGAGGGGTTGTCCAACATTAACGCCGCAGTGCGGACCTCTGGATTGGGCGCCAGTTGAACAACCACATCCCGAATTAAAGAATCTGCATATGATGCCTTGCACTTCTGAGTGGTGCACGTGAAGTTGCATTTGTGGCTGAGGCCTTGCAAATCCGTCACCCAGGAACGGTAGGACTGACCCGGCTGCTTGTGGTATTGATGGAATTCCAAGCGAGATGCAACCACATGGTATCGCTGGGAATAATAGTTAGTTAGCAACACACAGATCTCGTGAAAGGAGAGAGCCATGGGGTCGGCCAACGGTGCCAACTTGCGGAGCAAGAAAAACGTGTCCGGTGAGGCCCAAGACAAGAACAACGACTGCTGCAGAGAGTCATCCGACACCTGAAAGGCCATGAAATGTTGCTTCAAACGATGCAGATACGTTTCCCAATCCTCGTTTGCGTCGTTGAATGGTGGGAACGACGGCAGACATGTGATCATGTCTGAAAGCGGGGCACCTGGGGAAAGAGGTGGGAGGAAATCCCCCTTATTGACCCTGTCCGAGAGCAACTGCAGTGAGGTCTGTAAGACCTCCAACTGCTGCTGCTGCTGCTGTCGCATAAGCTGCTGCTGTTGCTCTAAGAGAGTAATTTCTCTTCCAGACTCCTATGTTCTGTTTACCTCGTCGCCAAAATGTAGTAACCACAACCAACAGCGGGAATGCCTTGGGCTGCGGATCGGAGCCGCCAGGCGGGGAAGCCGCCGGCGGTGGAGCGTACACCACCGCGTAAACACAGGACGAGTCGGACGACAGACCAACGACAACTGACAGCAACCGACCACGTCCGACTATGAGTGACACAACAAGGAAGAGATAAACAATGGAGGCTTGTGGAAACCACAACACCAAACACCAAACGTAAATCCACTCGGAACCAGAGCCAGGCAAATGTCAACAACGAGCAATGACCAGAACGCAGTACCGCCGAGATAGAAACGAAATCCAGAGTGAGTACCAGACTGGCCGGACTAGGGCGGAGCAGGTCCCTATATATGAAACCGGAGGGAGCGGCTATTGGCCGCTGTCTGCACGTGGCTTAGCGGTGGCGCCCTCGCTGCGCGAGAGCTGCTGCGCGGAATAGCCACCGCGGAGGCGGAGCCCTCTATGGGCTGACCACGTCCATTTGTTGTGCCGCGTGTTCGACTTCCACGGTGGAAGATACTAGATAAAGAATATAGTTCCAAGGAAAAAGGTACTTTACTTGCACTAGAAGGGCCTGTTGTAAAAACTGGGATCTAAGTCCGAGGAGCATGTACTGGATGTACGCCTCTGTATTAAGGCCTATTTGTAGGACTTTAGTGTGAGGAAATAAAATAGAACAGAAAGTAGCTCCTAAGGAGCTTGGCGTAGTGCAGAGACTGGCCTCTCTGACCATAACAGGTGGAATAAGCAGCACACTCCCTGCTGGGAGGGAGACCATGTTGGACCTACCTCCATTATGTTTGTGGTTTAAAATGGAGGCAACAGCATGGACACACAGTTTGAAACTGGAAATCTGTAGGATATCCCACAAAATATAATGAATGTGGTAAATATAGGAAAGGTCATGAAAATGTTGGTGAGTTATACAAAAGCCTCCAGCTGCTCCAATAAGCTTTTCAGCATAACAGCATAAGAATTGGAAGCAGGCTGCAGTGGGAGAATGAACCACAATACTGGTTTGCAGACAAGTCGAAAACAGACAGAGGTACTGGGAATCGGAGTATACAGGGAGCAGCCTGAACTGCAGAGAGCAGTTTCTATAGGGAAGCTGGCCACAGTATTCCAGGAGTAGGTATTTGCTATCAGAAAGTGCAGAGAGGAGAATCTGTGTGGGTGCTACAAGAATCATGACATGCACTTTCATTCAGAAAGTCAGGCAACTGTGAAATCTCCATCAGCCCCTGAATGAAATAAAGATCATTGTAGAATTCCCAGAATCCCTTATGAGGCTAGGGGAAAGCAACAGGATAAACCTGCTGTGGGTTCCTGATCACTCAGAAATTAGTGCTAATGAGCGAGCTGATAGTGTGATCAGGGCAGTAGCAATGACTCCATTTACTGGATTAGAACCTATCTTAACCATCACTAAGGAAATGGTAAAATGAAAACTATGTGACTGCATCAGGAAGAAGCATGCATAATATTGGACTAAAATCTAAAAACAAAAAAAGACCATGTTGTCAGTGCAGTTCTGAAATCTTGGGCATGAGCAGAAAGCAAATTAAACTCATGGTATGACTAATGACTGGTGGTAGGAAACATCTGTACTTGCCCCTATGTGCAGTCTGTGGGTTGTGAGGTATGAAACTACATCACACTTAACCGTTCAGTGCATAGACACAGTTTATTTGGGTCATTATTTCCTAAATAAATTGTTGCCAATAAACACCTAGTAAAGGGTCTCCTTCTACTCTTCAAGGGTGTTGGCTAGTTTTAATAGAATGACAGGAAGAAAAACCACACAATAAACTCGGTTTTCGTGCGGGCAACAATGGGCTAAGACCACTGTTGTTTTGTCTGCCTGACAAGGGAACCTCCCCATCGCACCCCCTTCAGATTTAGTTATAAGTTGGCACAGTGGATAGGCCTCGAAAAACTGAAAACAGATCAATCAAGAAAACAGGAAGAAGTTGTGTGGATCTATGAAAAAATAAACAAAATATACAAACTGAGTAGTCCATGCGCAAGATAGGCAACGCCAAGGATAATGTGAGCTCAGCAGCACCGTGGTCCCGTGGTTAGCGTGACCAGCTGCAGAACGAGAGGTCCTAGGTTCAAGCCTTCCCTCAAGTGAAAAGTTTTCTTTCTGTATTTTCACAAAGTTATGATCTGTCTGTTCGTTCATTGACGTCTCTGTTCACTGTAATAAGTTTAGTGTCTGTGTTTTGCGACCGCACCGCAAAACCGTGCGATTAGTAGACGAAAGGACGTGCCTCTCCAATCGGAGCCGAAAACATTTGATCGCAAGGTCATAGGTCAACCGATTCTTCCACAGGAAAACACGTCTGATATATTCTATACGACACTGGTGACAGCATGTGCGTCACATGACAGGAATATGTTGTCGACCCACCTAACTTGTACACTTGGCGAATGGGTAAAAAAATTCTTCTACCTTGCCTGATTTAGGTTTTCTTGTGGATGTGATAATCACTCCCAAAAAAGTGATGAAAACATAAGAGTTTGTCACATAAACTGAAAATAAAAAATTAAACTTTCCACTCGAGGGAAGATTTGAACCAAGGACCTCTCGCTCCGCAGTTGCTCACGCTAACCACAGGACCATGGCGCTCCTGAGCTCACATCAGCCTTGTTGTTGCTTATCTTGCACATGGACTACACAGTTTGTATATTTTGCTTATTTTTTTCATAGTTCCACACAACTTCTTCCTGTTTTCTCGATTGATCTGTGTTCAGTTTTTGAAGGCCTACCCACTGTGCCAACTTATAACTAAATCTGAGGGGGGCGCAAAGGGGAGGTTCCCTTGTGAGTAAAACACAACAAATGGGATTTTGTCAAAAGCCATGTTTTGATCCTTTATTTCCAATATCATAAAAAATGATCCTAATAAAGATGTAAAATTCTTGTATCTCTTCTTTGTATGACAATTTGAGAGGTAAATGATAGATAGTGAAATAAGGTCAGTTGATTCTCCAGTCCTTCCACTAGCTACAGAAAGGTCAAAAACGCCTCTGCTGTAATGGTTAATGTGAATGATTATATCAGTTATGATCAGATGTTTATTCAGCTAAGGCTCCTGATAAGTTGCATTTTTATTACAGGCAATGATATGAATTATTACACAAAAGAAACAAACCATCTTTATTTTGTTTATTCAGTACATTCGACCACAAATGTTTCAAATTGAGACACAGTAGAAATTTTTCATTTTTTCCTCCATGTAACTCCTACTGCTCTCATTGGACACCTTAGCTTCAGTCTAAATCAAGCATTATGGTGTTCCATGGGTTCTGTACATAAACTACAAATTAAAATTTCCACTTCCCTTTTTCATTTGCAAAACATAAATTTCACTTTAAAAGTTAGAACTTATTAAAATGAAAATTTTGAGCCCAATGTCCAAATGATAATGCTCTTACAACTTTTGGCTGTACACATTACTTCAGTAGTTTCCTGTTTACAATTTGATAGAACTGGTGATGTCACTATACGTGCAGAACTTGACTTTTACTTATCAGCTGATCACTGCATCATATTAACTGTGATTGCTTGAATCTTCACATATGGTAGTAAGGCAGAAATGTTAAATATAACCAGTCTTGGGACTGAAGGCCACAAGAGCAATAGATGACCAGAATATAGGGAAAGATGTGTGTTCAAGAAATACCATTTGGAAACAGTGTGCTCGTATATTTCTAATTTGCTTTCTTCTGATATTCCTGACTCAGATTTTGTTGTTATTTATGAATCAAGCAGCCCCTTTCATAGATTTACAAAAGTTGTTTGTTTTTTTATCAGTTTTTTAAATATTTTGATCCACTGCTAATTGAATATTAACAATACAGTGAGCAGAGATAACCACACACTGCGTAGTAGTGCTTTGAGCAGTGAGATTAGGGGTATAGTTGCTCAGATATGAATTTTTTGTCTTCTTCAGAAAATGGCAAGTGCTTGTGCGATATTTTTGATTATTCCCTTTTAAGAGAACGGTTGAACTTGAGTAGTCATGTCTTCTTCTTCTTTCTTCGTTCTTCCCAAATTCTCTTCATACGTTCACTGTGTTCTCTCTTGTGTTTTTCCGACCATCTTTTCCCATTCTGTTCTCCGTGTGTTCTTGTTTAAGTGTGTGTTTTTTTATGATGTTTCTAAACTGTTCTCTATTGTTTATGGTGTCTTTTGTGATTCCCAGTTCTTTAACGTCTTCTTCTGTTTCAGTGAACCACTTTGTCTTGTTTTTGCTCTTGTTTACTATCTCAAAGATTTGCCTTGTGAGTGTGGTTTTATTCATCCTGCTGATATGTCCATAAAATGTCATCCTTCTCTTTCTAATGGTGTCTGTTATTGTTTCTATGTCTTTGTAAATCGCTCTAGTTGGCCTCTTTATCCAAATTTCTTCCCGAAACACTGGTCCATATATTTTCCTCAGAAGTTTTCTTTCCTGCTTTTCAATCTCTCTGATCTTCGTATGGCCAAGAATCACTGTAGTTTCTGCAGCATAATGTGCTTGTGGTAGGACTACTGTGTTGTAATGCCTTAGTTTCGCATTGACAGAAATAGATTTCTTATTACAGTGATTCCAATTGAGCTTATATGCTTTTTGTAATCTAGAGATTCTATATTTATTGGTTATTGAGTTCAGTCCTGATGGTTGGATTTTCTCTCCCAGATATCTGAAGTGGGCAACTTGCGCCACTTTCCTGTATTGAGTAGTAATGGGGTGATTATCTACAGGTTTGTTTTCCATGTACTGTATTTTCTCATAGGAGATTTGTAGTCCAGTTTGCTGTGAGATTTCGAGTAGTTTTTCCAATTCAAGTTTGGCTTCCTCTGTATTGTTCGTTAGAATGGGAAGATCGTCTGCAGAAGCCAGACACTTCACGCTGGTTCTCTGCTCTTTTTTAATCTCAAGCTGAATTCTTTTTATTTCCTTTTGCCATATCCTCACAATTTTTTCCAGAACCATGTTAAATAGAAAGGGGGACATTCCATCTCCTTGGCGAACACCAATATAGATACGAAATGCTTCTGATGTTTCTCCCATGAATTTAACTTTGGAGGTTGTATCTGTTAATGCCTGTTGAATAACTGACCCTGTTTTCCTGTCAATCCTGAATTCCTCTAAATTGTGGAATAATGTTTGTCTGTATATTGAATCGTAAGCCTTTTAAAATAGACAAAAGTTACCACAGTATTTCAACATCTCATTTGCAAAATTGTTTTTAAGTTCCATATCTGTTCGATGTAAGATCTACCTTTGCAAAACCCTGCCCAATACTCCCCTATTAACTGGTCTGCTTGTTCTTCTAGTCTGTTTAACAGGGCCTTTGAAAGAATTTGGTATATTACAGGGAGCAGTGAAATTCCCCTGTAATTATTTGGATCAGTTTTTGCACTGTTTTTTGTGGTGAGGGTGAATTAATGCACATTTCCACATTGCAGATATTTGTTCAGTTTCCCAAATTTTGATATAATTCTGTGGGTTGCTTGTGTGAGATTATTGTCATATAATTTCCATACTTCTGCTATGATTCCGTCTTCCCCTAGAGACTTGTTGTTCTTCAAAGAATTGATTATTTCTGTTACCTCTTTAAGTGATGGTGGATTTGAATTGGGATGGAATGTGGGATTTTTGAAATCTAGTTGTTCTAAAAAACTAAGCTACTATGCTCCAGAAACTGTGTAAGCACGTGTACATGCTCATTAACTCCATGTTGCTCGCCTGGATTTTCCTGCATTTTGTTGATCTTGTGGTAATTTATTTCAGGCTGATATTGGAGTGATTGAAAAATTGCCCAGAGTTTTGATGATGAACAATTCTGACCTCATCCACATTACCCTGAAACTTCTCATGAATTTGTCATTTGATACACATCTAAGGGAAAGGATGGTACGCGTTGGATTAATTCCAAAAATTGTAACATTATTAGGTAAGAGAGACAATTTTTTGTGGTGAGTGCATTTAAACTATGGTTTTTATAGCAATAAAAATTGAGTAAATTGGCTTGCCTTGCCATTTAAATATGAGGGGGGAACACAGAAAACCAGACTCAAACTGTTGTGCAAGCACGCTTTGTAGTTATGCTTTGTGCTGCTATGTAGTGTTAGTTTGGTGTCTCCCTTGTTGTTCAGTAAGCTGGTGTCAGTTGGAGTCAAGAAGTTTCTTTGTGGTGCTCTGTTGTTTGCATTCTTATTTCAATCCTTTGACAGTTAATGGCATAGCTGATAAGAAGGAACAAAGAGTCAGTGGGAAACTTTGTTTGCTGTTAGGGGAAACTGCAGCCGAGACTATTGAGATGCTGTGGCAAGCCTGTAATGATGATGATTGGGGGAACTCACATGTTTATGAGTGGTTTTCTCATTTCAAATCAGCAAGATGTTAAGTGAAGACTTGCCACACCCTGGTCGTCCTTTGAGAGGAAAAAATGATAAAAATATTAACACATTTAAATGTACATTTGATGCAGTCATCAAAGGATCATTACCAAATTTCTGAGGAAACAAAAGTGTTACAGACCATGGTGCAGCAAATTTTAACTGTATATTTGCACATGAGATGGGTGCCTGCAAAATTTGTTCTTCAGTTGCTTACAGATGACCAAAGAGAAAACCATGTGAATGTTTGCTGTAACCTGAATAGTGTAGCACAGAACGATCCAGATTTTCTGAAAGGAATTGTGACTGGGGATGACAGTTGGTGCCAAGGGTACAATCCAGAGTCAAAGCAAGCGCCATGCTGTGGAAAACTCAAGTGTCACCACAACCCAGGAAAGCACGTCAAATGCGATCCATTGTGGAAACAATGTTGATTTGTTTTTTATGTCAATGACATTGTCCGCAAGGAGTTCATGTAAATCGACATTTTCATCCAGATGTGTTACAAATATTACGAGAGCGGGTGCGATGAAAACGACCAGACAATCCACACAACTCTGATAGTCGGACAGTTTATGGCAAAAAACAACATGGTGCTTGTGCTTAATCCACCTTACTCACCCGATTTGGCTCCAGCTGACTTTTTTTTTTTTTGTTTCAACAGGAGAAGCAAACTCTGAAAGGAAAGCAATTCAGTGATGTGGATGACATCACAGGAAACAGGCTAATGGTTTTGAACAGTATCTTGCCTCAAGAGTTTCAGAACTGTTTTCAGCAGTGACAAAAGCATTGAGACAAGAGCATTAATGCACATGGACAATATTCTGAATGGAACTAAAGTACTTTGAATGTGGAGTTCAATAAAAGTGCAAAATAACAAAAATTTCAGTATTTTTGGGTCCCCATTGTATTTTTACTGTTGGCAACATTTGCATGCATTAGTGTCTGTATATTTATTATTTTATTCATGGCTGTAATTTTAAGCAAATGTAGTATATATTTCAGAATAAAATTCACTCATCCGTCACAACTATATTTTTATTTTGCTTTACAGGTTTCAACAAATTAATTTATCACTTTCAGAAGCCTACAAAATTAGGAACATTATAAATCCTTAGGCCTTGGCTATATATGTATGTAAAGTATAAGAAGTTTATTATAGAAACTTACTCAGGACAGAAAGGAGGTCAGCATTAGTCGTAATGTTATCTGCCTTTTTTATTGCATTGAAGATCTAGATTTCAACTGACAGTGCAGTTATCATGAATGCATTATAAGTGGTCATGTAGACTGAACATAATTATAACGCCACATATTCCAATCTAACTCAGGCAGCACAAACATTAGTCCAACTCCAGTTCCAATCCTGACTTGTCCTGGATTACATCACATTCTTGGGCCACAACCATTACCATGGAATTGAACATGATGAAGAAACTAACTTAGTACTTTTGTAGAAAATGTCAATATCTTCTTCATAATACATGACATTGTAGTGCTTAGAGAATTTCCACGTAAATTATAGAACCACTTGGCCTTCCTCCATCTTGAACTCACGATATTTTAAGTAGAAGTATGAGAGAGATGAATCCAACCTACTGGGCATTGCATGTTTGTGTGTGCAGGTCTAAAAACAGTTGCAAGCAAAGTGTGGATGCAGCGGCCGATCGGTGGGTGACATGTACCTGCTCTATGATCCATAGAGTCTCAGTGTACGTGTAGGGAAGAGCCCATGCTATTCTTTGCTGGTTTAGTGACTGTGATGATTGTTAAGAACAAATGAAGAAATGAGATAGACTTTTAAGTAATTCATGTGTTGGACTTGCTAGAAGCAAGACATGTGCATATTTTCTGGTGGATATTAAACCAACCCTTTTGTAAATGTGTCCTTATAGAGTCTAATGTTTGACGACTTGGTTGACTCTCACGAGTTCGAATGTTTATATGAAAAGTGGTGAATCTGTTTTTTGTGGAAGTTGAAATATACCATGTTGTTGTTGTTGTTGTTGTTGTGGTCTTCAGTCATGAGACTGGTTTGATGCAGCTCTCCATGCTACTCTATCCTGTGCAAGCTTCTTCATCTCCCAGTACTTACTGCAAACTACATCCTTCTGAATCTGCTTAGTGTATTCATCTCTTGGTCTCCCTCTACGATTTTTACCCTCCATGCTGCCCTCCAATGCTAAATTTGTGATCCCTTGATGCCTCAGAAAATGTCCTACCAACCAAACCCTTCTTCTTGTCAAGTTGTGCCACAAATTCCTCTTCTCCCCAATTCTCTTCAATACCTCCTCATTAGTTATGTGATCTACCCATCTAATCTTCAGCATTCTTCTGTAGCACCATGTTTCGAAAGCTTCTATTCTCTTCTTGTCCAAACTATTTATCGTCCATGTTTCACTTCCATACATGGCTACACTCCATATAAATACTTTCAGAAACGACTTCTTGACACTTACATCTATACTTGATGTTAACAAATTTCTCTTCTTCAGAAATGCTTTCCTTGGCATTGCCAGTCTACATTTTATATCCTCTCTACTTCAACCATCATCAGTTATTTTGCTCCCCAAATAGCAAAACTCCTTTACTACTTTAAGTGTCTCAGTTCCTAATCTAATTCCCTTAGCATCACCCGACTTAATTTGACTACATTCCATTATCCTCGTTTTGCTTTTGTTGATGTTCATCTTATACCCTCCTTTCAAGACACTGTTCATTCCATTCAACTGCTCTTCCAAGTCCATTGCTGTCTCTGACAGAATTACAATGTCATCGCCAAACCTCAAAGTTTTTATTTCTTCTCCATGGATTTTAATACCTACTCCAAGTTTTTCTTTTGTTTCCTTCACTGCTTGCTCAATATAACAGATTGGATAACATCTGGGAGAGGTTACAACCCTGTCTCACTCCCTTCCCAACCGCTGCTTCCCTTTCATGCCCCTCGACTCTTATAACTGCCATCTGGTTTCTGTACAAATTGTAAATAGCCTTTCGCTCCCTGTATTTTACCCCTGCCACCTTTAGAATTTGAAAGAGAGTATTCCAGTCAACATTGTCAAAAACTTTCTCTAAGTCTACAAATGCTAAAAACGTAGGTTTGCCTTTGCTTAATCTTTCTTCTAAGATAAGTCGTAAGGTCAGTATTGCCTCACGTGTTCCATCATTACTACGGAATCCAAACTGGTGTTTCCCGAGGTCGGCTTCTACCAGTTTTTCCATTCGTCTGTAAAGAATTTGTGTTAGTATTTTGCAGCTGTGACTTATTAAACTGATAGTTCGGTAATTTTCGCATCTGTCAACACCTTCTTTCTTTGGGATTGGAATTATTATATTCTTCTTGAAGTCTGAGGGTATTTCGCCTGTCTCATACATCTTGCTCACCGGATGGTAGAGTTTTGTCAGGACTGCTCACCCAAGGCTGCCAGTCTTTCTAATGGAATGTTATCTACTCCTGGGGCCTTGTTTCGACTCAGGTCTTTCAGTGCTCTGTCAAACTCTTCACGCAGTACCATGTCTCCCGTTTCATCTTCATCTACATCCTCTTCCATTTCCATAATATTGTCCTCAAGTACATCGCCCTTGTAGAGACCCTCTGTATACTCCTCACCTTTCTGCTATCCCTTCTTTGCTTGGAACTGGGTTTCCATCTGAGCTCTTGATATTCATACAAGTGGCTCTCTTTTCTCTAAAGGTCTCTCTAATTTTCCTGTAGGCAGTATCTATCTTACCCCTAGTGAGATAACCCTGTACATCCTTACATTTGTCTCTAGCCATCCCTGCCTAGCCATTTTTGAGACGTTTGTGTTCCTTTTTGCCCGCTTCATTTACTGCATTTATATATTTTCTCCTTTCATCAATTAAATTCAATATTTCTTCTGTTACCCGAGGATTTCTACTAGCCCTCGTCTCTTTACCCACTTGATCGTCTACTGCCTTCACTACTTCATCCCTCAGAGCTACCCATTCTTCTTCTACTGTATTTCTTTCCCCCATTCCTGTGAATTGTTCCCTTATGGTCTCCCTGAAACTCTGTACAACCTCTGGTTCTTTCAGTTTAGCCAGGTCCCATCTCCTTAAATTCCCACCTTTTGCAGTTTCTTCAGTTTTAATCTACAGTTCATAACCAATAGATTGTGGTCAGAGTCCACATCTGTCCCTGGAAATGTCTTACAATTTAAAACCTGGTTCCTAAATCTCTGTCTTATCATTATATAATCTGTGTGAAACCTTCCAGTATCTCCAGGCGTCTTCCATGTATACAACCGTCTTTTATGATTCTTGAACCAAGTGTTAGCTATGATTAAGTTATGCTCTGTGCAAAATTCTACCAGACAGCTTCCTCTTTCATTTCTTATGCCCCTTCCATATTCACCTACTATGTTTCCTTCTATCCCTTCTCATACTCTCGAATTCCAGTCACCCATGACTATTAAATTTTTGTCTCCCTTCACTACCTGAATAATTTCTTTTATCTCATCATACATTTCATCAATTTCTTCATCATCTGCAGAGCTAGTTGGCGTATAAACTTGTACTACTGTACTAGACATGGGCTTGTGTCTATCTTGGCCACAATAATGCGTTCACTATCTTGTTTGTAGTAGCTTACCCGCACTCCTATTTTTTTATTCATTATTGAACCTACTTCTGCATTACCTCTATTTGATTTTGTATTTATAACCCTGTATTCACCTGACCAAAAGTCTTGTTCCTCCTGCACTGAACTTCACTAATTCCCACTATATCTAACTTTAACCTATCCAATTCCCTTTTTAAATTTTCTAACCTACCTGCCCGATTAAGGGATCCAACATTCCACGCTCCGATCCTTAGAACGCCAGTTTTCTTTCTCCTGATAACGATGTCCTGTTGAGTAGTCCCCACCCGGAGATCCGGATGGGGGACTATTTTACCTCTGGAATATTTTATCCAAGAGGACGCCATCATCATTTAACCATACAGTTAAGCTGCGTGCCCTTGGGAAAAATCACGGCCATAGTTTCAGCCGTTCGATGTACCAGCACAGCAAGGCCGTTTTGGTTAGTCTTACAAGGCCAGATCAGTAGTCATCCAGACTGTTGCCCCTGCAACTACTGAAAAGGCTGCTGCCCCTCTTCAGGAACCACACGTTAGTCTGGCCTCTCAACAGATACCCCTCCATTGTGGTTGCATCTACGGTACGGCCATCTGTATCACTGAGGCACGTAAGCCTCCCCACCAACGGCAAGGTCCATGGTTCATGACTGAACTAGAAGTATTCTTTGAGTATAAAATTATTTCAAGAGTAGAGAGAGAGTCTCATAAATTCCCTTAACCATCATTATTCTTCGCCAAAGAAGTTTTTGGAGATCGACTATCCAGAGAAGAAGATTGGCTGCGCACACCAAGTAAGTCAACCTATGGGAGAGAGGTGGGAAGTTTGCAAACCACCTGCACATTGCTTCTTGTCGTCTAACGCATTAGAATGTGATGACCGGTGAAAAAGGACCCGAAAAAATGGGAATTAGAGACGAAAATGAGAAAAGTGGATTTGCATGTTGCCATAGCAACTGAATATAACAAGACGAGAAAACAGTTATGAGAAACTTGATTTAGCCCAGAAATCAAACGAAAAAGAAAATTTGTGAATGCAGCAAAGGGAAAGACATAAGGAAGTAATAACATTAAAGGAATGGAAAGAAGACCCGATGTATTAGACTAAGAAGAGATACGACAAGATTAATTCAACTAAGAAGATCCAGTGTGGGGAGTATACAGCTGTCACACACATCGCGGCGATGCCGCCGTGGAAACCGACAACCGATGCCACCCTCACCAGTTGCTGTTCACTGGTGCTGATTCTAATCGCACTGATGCCGATGTGGAAACCACCAACCGACAACACCGGCACCAGTTGCTGTTCACAGGTGCTGATTCCATACCCGCTCACTGACACAGCCTAAAACTCTACGCTGGGTGAGCATAAAACAATAATTGTTTAAGTATAAAGTTGAAGAAACAGTTCAATAGACTGTATTTGTGTATTTATTATACTTAGAATTATTTTTTTAAAGTGCTGACTAGTTCTAAAATTGGTAAATCCATGGAAAACATACAGTTAGTTGAAGAAACTTCAGAACCAGCCATGGCAATGAAAGTGAGTAAGGAGGTGCCAGACTGGCCTCAATTAGTGAATTTGATCAAAACTTCAAATGATAAAATATATGACCAGAGGACAGATTCAACTGCTCAAAATGCTTCTTTAAGAAAAGAACTAAATACAACTTTAAATGCTCAGTGTCTTAAATTAGATTCAGTGACTACTCAATTAAATAATAAATTGGATGTTCAGAATGAAACTTTAGGAATGTTAAGTGCTAAATTAGATGAACAAAGTAAAAAATTTAGCCATTTATGTGAAGGCATGGGAAATATGAAAACTGAATTTGACGCTTTAACTACTAAAGTAGAAAATTTTAAAATAGATTTGGAAGGTGAACTAACTAGTTCTTTAAGCTGTCACGTAAATCAACTGTTCACTGACTTTAATCAGAGATATAATGAGCAATTTCAGGATTTGACAAAGAAGTTAGAATTTGATATTGAAGATAAATGTAATAATGTAGAATCTGAACTTAGTGAGAAGTTAGGATCATTTCAAAATGTATGTAATGCTGCATTTGATGCTGAAAAGCAAAGATTGCACAATCTGAGAGAGAGAGTGTTGAAAAGTAGGATAAGTTAATACCAATAGTCTAATCGCAAATTGCAGGTGTTAACACTTGTGCAGATAACATGGAAAGAAACTTTAAAGAGAAGCTAGCAGCCTCAGACTTAATAAATATAAGTAGTCTGGAGGAACAGGTATGTCTGAGAACGAATCTGCTGCCTTATCTTCTGAACTCAGTGCTACCAAGAAAGGTATGAATGAATTAGGGAAAGAATTCAAACTTATTTAGGGCAAGGTAGATAAGAGGATGACTTTTCCTAATGTGGTATTGACTTGTTAGGTAATGACAGATTTACAGTGTGAAGCCAATTAATGGTTATCTAGGCAATTTCCTAATTTTAAGCCAGATGGGAAGTACATCCCACTCATTTTCTGAAAAGATTGAACTAAGCCTTGCTGAAGAACTGGGAAGATTCGAAAAAGATTGCATTTGCTGTTGAATACCTTTTAGGGGAAGCTGGAGAGTGGGGTGCTGTAAATATCAAGAACTTTTCTTCTTGGGGAGACTTCCAGAAGAAATTTAAGGAAAAACACTGGTCCACTAGTGTGCAGGAAAAACTAATATCAGATTTGTGGTACCCGAAGTATTACAATAATACGTGGGGAACAATGAGAAAGTATTTCGACTGGCATTTAATGCAGGCGAAGTACTTAGATAAGCCAATGGGACAAGAGGGGTTAGTTCAAATTTTAATCAGATGCTTACCTATCTATGGAAGAAAAGACATCTTGTGTAGTGGCTGGAAATCAGTAGAATTGTTGTCCTTTGTGGATGTACTTGCTGCCTTTAAATAAGGACTGCAATGAGAGCATACACCAAAGTGAAAATCTTAATTACAAAAGGAATAGTAATAATAATTAAAAAATAAAAAAAAAAAAAAAAACATAAGGCCAACTTAGCTAGAGTGCACCAGTGCAACAGAAATAATGGCAATGATGATTATCAGAAGCAGCATCCACCTTTGAATTATGTCCAATAACTTCGCAGGAATTTGTGCCAAGTAATAATAGAGCACAAAGTAGTAACATAGTACCCTGATTTGGTAACCAGCCAGTGATTACTAACAATGAGGAAAACACATTGCAATCTGGATCCAGGGCCGGAGCCGAGGTCGTAGAGATACACTAGGAGGCATGGTTCATAATAAGTATGTTAATTTCACGCACAAAATACCTACAAAGGAATGGTTGTTATTGGAAGAACCAAGCTTTACTACCAGCAATCCACAACCAATAATAGCAAGAACCATGGAGACTTCTGACGTTAACATATTTATACTCAGGGAGTGAGGTGTCACTTATTTCTAGAGTGTTCTTTAACACATTACAGATTAAGCATTATTTACCACTGTTACAAGTAACTGGAGTTTACATAGTTGGTATAACTGGAACAAAAAGTAAGGTTGTGAAACATGAAACCCAAGTGAACAGCCACATTGGAAATATCAGATTTCGTCAAACACTTTTAATAATAGAAAAGGATGTTTTATTTGGCCTAGATTGGTTATTAGAATTTAACATCATATTGAATTTCGAGGAAAATCTTCTTTGCTTTGGTAAAGGTGACAGTAAATGTTGGATACCATTTGTAATCGATAATTACATTGCAAGACAGACAACTGAATGTTAATGTTTACGATTAATTGCTACAGTACGATTGTCACCAGAGATCGATAATGTAAATCACATATCACATCGAGCTGACATACGAAACAAAGTTAATGAATCTCTAATATTAACCAGTGAACAAAAATTAGATATATATAAAATTCTAATGGAATATGAAGTAGTATTTTCCGATCGTCCCAGTTATATCAGCGATGACATATGTAAGTTTAAAATCAAAGATGACACTCCATTTTTCTGTAAGCCATATCCAATACTGATAAGTTTGAAAGAAGCTGTTAAGGAGGAAATTGACAAAATGATTGACAACAATATAATATAACGTAGTTCTAGCATCATGAATAACCCTTTAGTAGTGGTAAAAAAAAGGTTACAGGAGGTGTGCAATTAGTGTTAAAGGTGCCTACATTGAATAAACATATAGAGACAGAATGAGACACACCAATTAGCATTGATGAATTATTATGTAAATTTGAAAAAGCAAGGTTTTTTTAGCACAATGGCCCTGATGGTGGGATATTAGCAAATTAGGCTACATCCTGAATCAAAGAAGTGTACAGCGTTTCTGTTCAATGGTAAATCATATCATTTCAGTGTGTTACCGTTCAGACTAAATATCTCAGTATCCATATTTATTCATGCTCTGGATGAGGCATTAGGGAGGGATTTATTGAATTATTTAATAATATATGTAGATGATATCCTCATAATCTCTGCTACCTGGGAAGAACATTGTCTAACCTTGAGTAAGACCCTGAAAAAATTTAAAGAAAAAGGTATTACAGTGAAATTGTCTAAATTGCACTTTGTGTGACAAGAGCTTAAGTTTCTAGGGCATATTGTAGGGGAGCAGGGGATTAGATTGGATCCTGAGTGCATAAAAGCTATTAAAGAATGTCCACCCCCTAGAAATGTGACAGTTGAAGGGATTTATAGGAATGGCCGGATACTATAGATGGTATATACAAGGTCAAGAACTGAATGACCCAAGAATTTTACGTTTATTATGAAAGGGAATATGGTGGGTTTGGGATAAAGAGGCAAATGATGGGTTTGAAAATGCCAAAAGAGCACTGCTAGAATCACCTGTATTACATCGTCCGAGTATGGGTGAGCCATTTAAAGTTTCAACCATTGCATCTAATTATGGTATCGCAGCAGAACTTGTTCAAGGAGAGTGGGGTGTAGATAATGTAAATGATAGATCCATAGATTTTGCTAGCTGCAGTCTCAATAAACATGAATTAAACTACACAGCTACTGAAAAAGAACGATTGGCAACAGTGCAGAGTATCCAGAAATTCCAAACACTAGTATGGGGGTCAGAAATGCATGTCTGTACAGACCATCAAGCTCTATCTTTTTTAATGAGTAGTCGGTTGTTACATAGTAGATTAATGTGATTGATGTTGTTCCTACAGGAATACGACATTAGGATACAGTATGTAAAAAGTTCTGAGAATACTGTACCAGACACTTTGTCTAGGTTACCAGTAGGCATGGAATAGTTAAAATGTGCGGAGGGGCCCGGCGTAATTTTTGCAATTAATTTTATGACAGTAGAATATCCGCACACCAGACAAGAGATGGCCTGAAGAATAACAGAAAACATCTATCATGATCCCTATTTTACAGAAATGTTTGCTATGTGTATCAGGAATTCCGTACCTCCTAATCAAGCAGGAAAGTGGAAAATTATAGGGCATAATTTGTTTTAGAGAGACAGTATAACATCGCAACGTTGGCGCATTTGCATTCCGAAGTTAATGGAAGACGAAATTGTGTGGTATATTCATACAGGAGATGGACACTTCGGAATAAAAAAGTGTATAGCTCATATGAATAAGTTCTATTATTTTAAGAAGCTAGGACATAAAGTAGCATCTTTAATTAGGACCTGCGAAATCTGTCAGAAGGTGAAAGAGAGTAACACTCATGTTAAATACAAAATGTATCCAATTATTCCTAAATCATTACACGATCTTACAGCTGCAGATTTTTTTGGACTGTTTTCTAATGGAAAGGGAGAAGTGTCATACTTTTTGGTTCACATAGAGTGCTGGTCATAATATTTTAAGTTATATCCTATCAAAAGAGCAACACTGTTTTAACAGTAATTTCTGGAGGTGGGAAAACCAAAACGATTTCTCACAGATAATGTACCAAAATTTGTCAGTAATGAATTTAAAGAATTTCTAGTATGGGAAGATATTAGTCAAGTATTAATATCCAACTATAACCCATCCTCGAATCCATGTGAGAGAGTTATGAAGGAAATTGGGAAATTATGCCACACCTACTGCCATAAAAAACATACTTTATGGGCAATGGAAATTAAAGACTTTGAACTTATTTTAAATGAATTACCACAGTTATCAACTGGATTAACACCTTTGGAAGAAATAGGCAAAGCCTTTGTAGAAGAACCTCTCATTAAATGTTTTACTTGGCCTGGACATCTTACTGTCAACTACAAACTGAATCAGGATATAGTTTTTAGAAATTTAGTTGAGAAGGCACAACAAAGAATGAGTAAGCATAATGAGAAAGCTGTAGAACCGCAGTACAAAGTTGATGACCTAGTCCTTTTAAAACAGCATCTCCAGAGCTCTGGCCTGAAAAAAGAGACACATAAGTTTTTCCAAAAGTATGAAGGATCATACCGGGTTCAGATGGTAATCCATCCCAAGATATTATTTTTAGTGGATCTTACAACTGGGTCAGAAAAAGGAAAGTACAATGTAAAGGACATAAAGTCGTATATCTCCCAGGGACGTTAACATTCTGTGTTAACAGGCAGAGTAACGACCGTCGGATTCCGAGTTGTTTTCTGTGTTTCTTCTGTAATAATTTTCCTTCACCAAATTCCCCCAAACTCTTAAACTATTCTGTCATCCCACACTTAGAGGTACTGGTAAAAACCATACCAGCGAGAATTTGTTATTACGTCACCCAAAATTTCTCCTGGTATGTGACTGCATCATCCTCGGTTGTTAGAGGGCTGTGCCCACTATGAATTTTGACTGTGTCATCCTCGGTTGTGAGGGGGTTGTGCCCACTAGGAATTTTGATTGCATCTTCCTCGGTTATTCCAGGGATGCTCCTACCTGTCTTCATGACTCGTCCCGGCTCGCCCCAACGTATCCTGTCTTTACTAGGTGGCAACATGAGGTGGGAATTGGTACGCATATTATCCCTGAAATAAGATAGATTAAATTTGCCTTGCCCGCCATTCTCTCCCCCGGTTTCGATTGTAATGCCAACAGCAGTAGACGCAGTCTCCACGTAGAGTTAGGTTTTATTTTTGCTGACTTAGTCCTTGTAAGTGATCTCTTCACCAGTGTTTGCGCAGATCTGTGGGCAGAAGTCGGGGTGAAATTAACGTCATTAAATTTGTATATTCTATTAATATGAATCATAATTACAATGATTCCAAAAATGGTTTTCTTGAAAGCTGTCTGGTAATCCTTTTTTTGTCACATAGTTCTAAGTAAGTAGGGAGAACCATACCTGGCACATAACTTTCAAAATAATTTCTGAAATAGTGAGAAAACCATTCTCTCACTGAATGCAAGATAATCAAGTTAAAGTCATTGAAGCACATTTTTCGTAGTAAACTGAATGTAATATTATATTTGTTGCAAACATAACATTGTGTGACTAATTAAATGACTGTGATAATGGAATATATAATTTTATACTTGGTACAGAATATTTGTTTTTATCGATGTAGAAAATGGGTGGGTAGTGTAGGTAAAAGCACAATTTACACTAACAAATAAATCAGACTAACACAAAACACACATCACACCTTTCAAATGACCTTTGCAAACAAGTGTGCCTGATTCTTCACCATTTGCCAGTTCCATACGGTAGCTAAGATTTTCTTTGGGGACCTCAAGGGTGAAGGTGGGAATGTCAGTTCTGTAGGAGATGATTTAACACCATACCTCCTCTGGCTTCTCACTCAAGTACCAGTGAGGTAGGGATCCTGGGGAAGGGGGGTGGAAAGGGTTTCCTGTTTTTAGGGCTGTCTTCTTTCTCTTCTTCAATCTTAGCAACCACATCTACCTTTATTTCCTTTCTTACTTCTCGTTTGAGGACCTATCTATTTTTTTCCCTCTTTCCATATTCATCTACTTCTATTGCAGAAGTCCTTCCTAGTTTCTGTGGTTTCCAATAACCTACAACATGTCTTCAGATAAGAAGGCTGAAGAATCAGACTACACAAAAACACTTCCGCATACACACAAAGAAATATGAATACACAAACAATGAAGTTACACATCAAAAGGATGTAAGAACTGCCAAGGGTTGTAGGGGAAAAAGATATGTGTACATCTGGAAAGATGCACACTTTGTTTTTTAAGTGACGGTTCTACATTGTTCCTTTTTTTGGGTCTTATCTTGTATATACATACATGTGTGTGTATGTATATACAAGATATACATACATGTGTGTCAGACAAAAGGAATGATGTAGAACCGTCATTTAAAAAAACACAGTGTGTATCTTTCCAGATGTACACACATAAATATACATAAAAAGAAAGAATGGTAGCAATCAACTCAAGCGCCGAGAGAGATCTTGTGGAATAATTATAAAACAGTGATAAGCAAGGTTGGAGTTAATTTGATAATCATTTAAGAAAAGTCAGGGTAGCAAACACTCTGATGAAGTGGTGAGTCATTAGTATCTACTAAGATTATAGAAGTTGAGAAGTGGGAGAGGACTCTAAGGTATTAGAGGAGGTACTAAGAAGTGAGAGTGAAGTGTAAAATAGATATTATTTTTAACAGGAAATATTTAAGTATAGTGTACATAAAGATGTATACTAGGGCAATGAACCATGAGGCTTACTCATAAAGGATAAGGGATATGTACCCAGCATTTGCTAAGGATATAGGGCAGGCGTACCTACATAGAGATAGGACGACCTGTGGCCTGATGGATAGGGATGTTTTATAAAGGGGTGTACCTACCAGAACAGAAGGAGGAAGTTGTAATTACAGCTGACAAATACCTGCTCTATGATCCATAGTGTTTCAGTGTGTGTGTACAGAAGAGCCTGTGCTATTCTGTGCTGATTTCATGACTGTGATGATTGTTAAGAACAAATGAAGAAATGAGATTAGACTTGTAAGTAATTCATGTGTTGTACTTGCTAGAAGCGAGATATGTTCATGTTTTCTGGTGGTTATTAAACCAACCTGTTGTAAATGTACCCTAATAGAGTCTAATGTTTGACAACTTGGTTGACTTTCACGAGTTCGAATATTTGCTTGAGAAGTGGTGAATCCGTTTTTTGTGGAAGTTGAAATATACCATGACTGAACTAAAAGTATTCTTCGAGTACAAAATTATTTCAAGAGTAGAGAGAGAGTCTCATAAAGTCCCTTAACCAGCATTATTCTTCGGAGAAGTGGTCTTTGGAGATTGATGTGGCCTGCTACCCAGAGAAGAAGATTGGCTGTGCATACTGAGTGAGTCAACCTATGGGAGAGAGGTGGGAAGTTCGCAAACCAGCTCCACATCACTTCTTGTCATCTAAAGCATTTGAACGTTTCATAGCATATAGCTAATTTGTTTAAAAAGTATGTCATGCTGTGTCCTTTACCAACAATAATGCAACCAATTTGTTCTGTGTACATAATGAGAAACCTCCAATTGACAAATTTCTCAAATTATATCAAATACAATGCAATGCTTGTTTTTTATGTAGCACAGACAGCGAGGGCGTTTAAGAATCAATGTTGTGAGCACTTGCTCAGCAAACATGGTGAGAATTCATATAACTCAACTTTTACAGAACATCTCAAAATTGAGAAACATGTTCTTCTTCCTCCATCCGTGCTCTGCATTGAAATTTTGCATATAGCTGACAAGGGCTGCAAGTTACAGAATGACTCTATATACTAATTTGAAATATATAAACATTCCCAGCCAGATTCAGAAAATTTGTAGAATGATCAACTTGCATTAAAACAGACTCTCTTTTGATCGCCAGGCCTTTTATATATTAGTACTTTTTTTTTAAATGTAGTTGGCCTTACTTCTTTATATGTCATTTGTAATTTATATGTGAATTTATGCATGGTGTTTCAGAAGGGGTGGCCAATATTCAGGGACATGATAGAAATGATCATTTGAAACAAAATAGTCAGGTAAACATGTGCTCTAAAACACATACTTTAAGAACTATGAGATATTCTTGATATATATTTTAGAGCACATGTTTACTGGACATTTTTTCCTTGTTTACTTCCCAATGGAAAGCAAAGAGCTTTCAATAAAAGAGATTTGTTTCACAGTATCAAAGAGCAAGAATTGCTCATAGCACTTAAGGTGTGCATTTTTGTTTTGAGTGATTATTACTGTCATGTCCCTAAATATTGACCATCACTTCTGAACCACCCTTTATATTTTCGTTGCTGCTAGCACAACAGCTTGACATGTACACAGAAGTGATTCAGTTATTGTAAATTGTCATTCTGTGTTTACAATAATCACACACAATATATACACTGTGGACGTATCATGGCATTATGCTTATGTGAAGAAGATATTGATGTCTGCCATACCAATACTAAATAAGTTTCTGTAATATACTTCTTGTAATTTACATAAATATGTAGCCAAGGTCTGAAGATTTATGATGTCCCTAATTTTTTAGGTTTCTGAAGATGACAATTAATTTTTTGAAATCTGTAAAGTAAAATAAAAATATGTTAGCAACTAATGACTGAATTTTAATCTGAAATGTGTGCATACTGTAAGCACACTTCTCTTTTTGTAGACTAAAACAGTTTTGTTTGAAAAGACCAATATATTAATGTCAATATTAAGCTACCAATACCTGTAGGAGCTAAACAACACTACAACTAAGAAAGTGGAATATTTTTCAAAATAGCAGCTTCCCTGCTAATATATTAGGTTACAATACTGTTGATTTATAAGTTTGGATGCCAAAGAATGTGGAGCTGTCCTTACTTTTCTTATTGATATTTGATGTTCTATAAATAACTCACAGTGTTTATAATATTTAATGTGTAAGTAGACAGAATGTACCTCATTATATCTGAAAAACCCATATTTGCATTTCTTTTGTTACATTACATTATGTTACATGAGTTGTATTTCATTGATCCCATGAAGAGGAGTCTCAAGAATGTGGAAAGAAGTTAAATGTGTACATTTTAATTATTTTAATAAAAGAAAATGCTTTGTATTATGCTGTAGTGCATTAATACAATGTTAATGGTCACTGTGAAGACATCATTTAGTGGAATAGGAGGGATTGCCCAAGTTAGATGGTCAGAAGCAGTACTGTCAGGTTTTTTAAATGTTTCTGTGCACCATGGGTCACATCATACCAAATGCTGGTCTAAAAAGGAGTGCAGTAGAAAGACCAAGCTTCCTCATTTAAATGTGACTTTTTTCAGTGGTGTAAGTTGCATGTGTGGACATGCTCAAAGATTTCTGCCTCTATCGTAGGACACACGTATCCTTCCCTCCATTGGTCTTTCTCTTTTTCATTGGAGTAACATTCTATTCATTGACCAAAGGAGAAGGATGACATAACTAGGGAGCAGCCTTGGGTGATCCAGCTGTCTCTTGGTCACAGTTTAGCTGTAGCCATTCCCATGGACAGACAGCCTGTTAGTCATCATGCCCACGTAGAAGGCCACACAGTGCTTGCTGCTAAGTTGGTAGAGTACATGTCTGCTTCTACAGGTGGCCCTGGCATTGGTGGGGTTGAAGAAGCTTGTTATAGGACTGGAATAGGTGGTAGTGGAAGGATTATGGAACAGGTGTTACATTTAGGTCTATTACAGGGATATGAACTGTGGGGGAAGGGTTGTGAACTAGAGGGGAATGGGGATGGACAAGAATATTGTGTGGATTTGATTGGTAGTGGAATACCACTATGGGAAGGGTGGGGATGATATTCATCATTTCAGGACATGACAAGAGGTAGTGAAAACCCTGGCTGTGAACATAATTCAGATGTTCCAATCCTGGGAAGTACTGAGTTTACATGGGGGCACTCCTTTATAGTCCTCAGTGGGTATGTGGGGCATGGTAGGTGACTGTGGAGACTAAGTACAGGAGATCTGTTTCTGGACAGAATGGTGAGGGTAATTTTGGTGTGCAAAGGCCCCAGTGGGACACTTGGCATATTAGGAGATAGGCTGTTTTTCACTGCAGATACAATTACCATATAGGCTGCATGGAAGAGACTTCTTCATGTGAAAAGGGTGGCTACTGTCAAAATGGATGTATTGTTGATGATCGGTAGGTTTAATGGTGGTGGAGGTACTGACAGAGCTATACACAAGGTGAACGTAGACATTAAGGAAGGTGGCTTGTTGGGTAAGGACCATGTGAAGCAAATGAGGGAAAAGGTGTAGAGATGGATAGGAGATGTTACTGTTGGACTTAGTCCAATAGCTTACCCAACAGTCTATTTTTAACTATGCCTATCCACTGCTCAACACTTCCTGTGTGTGATGAATAGCAATCTTTCCTTATTCATATTATCACAAATCTCTCACCCAACTCAAAGTCCCATGTGAAGAAAAAAGTGCAGGTGGCTCCTGTTTATAAGAAGGATAAAAGGATGGACCCGCAAAGTTATAGAACAATGTCCTTAGCATCATTTTGCTACAGAATTCTTAAACATATTCTATGTTAGAATATAATAAATTTCCTTAAGACAGAAAAGCTTTCATCCACGAATCACCACATGTGTAGAAAGCATCCCTTGTGCGAAACCCTGTTTGCCCTTTTCTCACATGATATGCTGTGAACTATTGGTGAAGGGCAAAGGGCAGATTCTATATACCTAGATTTTCAGAAGGCATTTGACATGGTTCCCCACTGCTAACTGTTAACAAAGGTCTGAACATATCAAAACAGTTCCCAGCTGTGTGACTGGCTCAAACACATTTTAAGTAATAGAACCCAGTACATTGTCCTTGACAGTGAGTGTTCATCAGAGACAAGGGTATCATCAGGAGTGCTTCAGGTAAGTGTGATAGGACTGTTCTTATTCTCTATATGCGTAATCTGACAAGGGTATCTGGTATGGAATAATAATAGGAATTAGGACAGACTGCTACACATCACACAGAGGAAGTGTTGAGCAGTGAATAGACACAGTTAAAACTAGACTGTTGGGTAAGCTATTGGACTAAGTCCAACACTAACATCCCCTACACCCGTGGTCTTGCTGCCTTCGAGCACTACCTTCCCCAACACCGGAGTGACTTGAAACCTACAACCTCCATCATTGTCACCATGACCAACTATATCCTCATCCACAATTACTTCTCCTTTGAATTCATAACCCACAAACAAATCTATGGTACAGCCATAGGAACTTGCACGACACAATTCTATGCGAACCTATTCCTGGACCATCTAAAGGAATTCTTCCTAGCCATCCAGAACCCAAATGCCTCACCTGGTTCTGAGACACTGAGGTGTCTTCATGATCTGGATCAGGAGTATGGATACTCTGTCCACAATCCTCCAAAACCTCTACACCTTCTCCTTCATTTGATTCATTGGATCCTCATCACCTTAACAAGACATATTCCCTAATGTCAACCTCCACCTCATGGATAGCTCCATCAGTACCTCTGTCCACATCAAACCCACCAATGATCAACAGCACTTCCATTTTGACAGCTGTCACCAATTCCACATCATGAAGTCCTTTCCATATAACCTAACCCTCACGGCCATCACATCTGCACTAACAAGCAGTCTCTCCCCAAATATGCTGAGTGTTCAGTGGAGGCCTTTACAGACCTTCCACAGTTTTTCATGGGTCTGATATTTTCCTAATGATCTGCCTTTCTAGTATTTCTAATTTACCTTAACTGTAATTTAATGATAGACATTCATTTGGATATTGATGTTCTGGCATCACTATTGTTTTAGACAGGCATTTTATAAAATTTTTTAGTTATACCATATTCCATTCCCATTCTATGTATCCATCTCCTCCATAGTAGCTTCTTTCAAACCATTTTCTCATATTCTCTTCCCAAAGATATTTAATTTTTTAAACCTTTTTCAACTTGGTTAGTATCTGTTTTCAGAAATTTCAGTGCATTTTTAATGTTTGTAAAAAATTTGTTTTTTTCTGCAAAAATTCTTAAGCTGTCTTGCTGGCTATTACTTGTAAAAGATTAATTTGTGTTACAGCAGATGTATGTTAAAGGTATGTGTAAAAGCAAGGCAGTTTATTCCAGTATTTTTGTTTCCTCTTCCCAACCTTATTGCTAAATTTATTTTTATTTTTTATTTACACATCTAGTTTGTTGAACCAAATTGAGGAGCAAATCTCCAAGGTCAAGGAATGTGTCAGTACATGAAATTACATCATAAAGGAATAACAGATAAAATAAAATGTTTATGAATAAAAAAAAATCAAACCATAAGTTTAAGTAAACACACTTAACAACATTTAACACAATTAACAGTTTAATTTTTCAAGGGACTCCTCGACAGAATAGAAGGAGTGACCCATGAGGAAATGCTTCAGTTTAGATTTGAAAGCTTGTGGATTACTGCAAATATTTTTGAATTCTTATTGTACCTTATTGAAAATGGCTGCAGCAGTATACTGCACACCTTTCTGCACAAGAATGAAAGCTGCTAATTCTTGGGGATAAGCTGATATTGTTAACAAGAAATAACAGTAAAGGATATCTATATTGAGAGGCCAATGTCAGAATACCCAGACTATTGAACAGGGCTCGACAAGAGGTTCACAAATTTACACCTCCTATTTCCCAAACTGCCCAATTCTGAGCCAAAAATATCCTTTTGAGAATGGGAAGAGTTGCCACAAAATAAAATACAGTATGACATAAGTGAATGAAAATAAGCAAAGTAGACTAATTTTCATGTCGAATGATCACTTACTTCAGATACCGTTCGTATAGTAAAAATGGCACCATCAAGTCTTTGAACAAGATCCTGAATGTGGGCTTTCCATGACAGTTTACTGCCTATCTTAACACCTAGGAATTTGAACTGTTCAGTTTCAATAATCATATGCCCACTCTGTGAAATTTAAACATCAGGTTTTGTTGAGTTGTGTGTTAGAAACTGTAAAAACTGAGTCTTGCTGTGATTTAGCATTAGTTTATTTTCTACAAGCCATGAACTTATGTCATGAACTGCACTATTTGAAACAGAACCAATGGCAAAACCTTTACTACCAAGCCAGTGTTATCAGCAAACAGAAATGTTTTAGAATTACTCATAATACTAGAGGGCATAAATAAGGAACAGGAGTGACCCCAACACTGATCCCTGGGGCATGCCCCTTTGACTGTGCCCCACTTAGACCCCGCACCACAGCCATTTTCAACACTGTGAATAATGACATTTTGCTGTTTGTTGTTAAAGTAAGAGGTTAACCAATTGTGTGCTACTCCCCTTATTCCATAATGGTCCAACTTCTGGAGCAATATTTTGTTATCGACACAATCAAACAGCTTAGTTAAATAAAAAAATAGCCTAGCATTCTAAACCTTTTGTTTAACCCATCTGGTACATTACAGAGAAAAGAGAATATAGCATTTTTAGTTGTTAAACCACTTCTAAAGCCGAAATATATTTGATAGAAAATTATGTGATATAAAATGATTAATTATCCTTAGATACACAGCCTTTTCAAAACTTTAGCAAAAACTGATGGCATAGAAGTAGGTCTAAAATTGTCCACATTACCCCTTTCTCCATTTTTATAAAGTGGCTTTATTACTGACTACTTTAATTGTTCAAAAAACTGACCATTCGTAAAGGAAAAATTACAAATATGGCTAAGTACAGGGCTAACATGTGCAGCACAGTACTTTAAAAATCTGCTGAGCACTCCATTATATCCATGAGAGCCCTTAGCATTTAGTGATTTAATTATTGACTCAATCTTCCTCTTGTCAGTATCACAGAGGAGTATTTCAGACATCATTCTTGGAAAAGGATTTTCCAAGAGAGTTATATGATTCTCTGTAGAAACTAAGTTTCTTAAATTCATTCAGTTTTTAAGACCAAATTTGCACCTTTTTAAGCACAATGAAAAAGAATTGGGGAGAGGCCAACACTTTGCCCTTGTTATTTAGACGGACTGAGATATTTATCCCATAAATTTCGCTGTGTCTGTAAGTGTTTCATGAATTAGATGTGCTACTTTAGACTTTACATCACATCTTTGAGTTATTTCATCTATAATTTGTCTGTTAGCAGTGTCGGAGTCCTCTTTGAAATCAACAGACATTACTCGACTCTCTTTCAGATTCAGTTACCTATGGTGAATGATTGACTTTGTGTTAAATATTTGTTCAGAGCATGATCTGCTCTTCCTAAAACCCCCTTGATAGTCACCTAAGTGACTGGCCATATTTTATTTGGTGCTCGCAGCATAGAAATGCCACTGCAGTTGGTAATGTTTTGTTTCTTACCTTTCTTGTGTAATGGATGTATCACAGCTACCTTTGTCTCTCCTGGGATTTTTTTTGTTTTCCAGATTTCTTCAAAGACTAATTATAGCTATTTTTTTTATTTTTGGGAGAAACTATTTCAAATGTTCCGCTGTAATAGAAACTTTTCCGCTCACTTTTTGTTTTTTAATGTTTTAATTACATCGTCAGTTTCTTTGAAAGTTGTAGGTAAATTTACTTTTAAATTATCATGAGTGTTTGGGAATTCCAGCTTATGGGTTCTGGACAATCAAAAGCTAGTCAAAATATTTTGCTATTTTTAGAGTTGCTTAAACCAAGTCTGCCATTTTCATTTATGAAACACACATTTAGGGTTTGGTATCCCTTTAATCTGCCTGTTAATGTGTGATAAAAATCACAGATGTTATTGTTTGAAAAGTTTTTCTTAATTTTTGAAAATTTCCTCTTTTCAGAATCTCTTTTAATTCTTCACTTCTTCTTTGGTTTCTTTTTTTTTCCACTGTTTAAATTGATCATAGTGTCCAATTTCAATTTATCTTGACAGTTTCCATTTTTTACATTTTTTTGTCCCTCTATGTTAAAGATTCTTCATGTATTTCATTCCACCATATTTTATAGTTATTTCTGATTGACTCAAATGTTTTTTGTGCAGCATTATTAATTTCTTTAGGTAATTCTGGCCAGTTACCATGTTTAGCCATTTTAATTTCATCTTGGTATTTTTGAATTGATTCTTTTCTAATTGTAAGTCTGTCTGTATCACATTTTATTAGTTTTTGTGATTTTTGTTGTATTTTATTAGGTAGAACAATAACTTTAATTTAGGAGAGGTAGTAATCAGAATCAAATTCACCATTCCATATTACTTTCACATTCATAATTTCCTAAGTGCCTTTTTGAGAAATGGGTCAATTATCTATCTGAAATTCTTCCCATATAGGATTTAGAGAGGTATCCATCTTGTGGCTTTGCTTTGAATGGGGTGGGGTGGGGGGGGGCGGCTTCCTGAAGGTCGACATTAGTTGCAGGTGAGAATTTTGGCAAAAACTGATCAGTCTCATACCATTTGTGTTGCTTCTTTTGCTGGCTGTGTGATACCATACTATTTAAATTTGTTTTTTGTACCTATTTGAGCATTAAAGTTACTCAAAAGCAGCTAGGTCATCATCTGTGGTATTTGGATAGCTCAGTTTGTAAAAGATCTCAAATTATTTTTTTTGTGTGTGATTCTTTCTGTTGTCTGTATTGGAATGAGTTTATAATTTTAAAACTGTAGCCTTATTTAATAGCTTTTCTGAAGATTTTCCTGTTGAATGTATTGTACAGACAAGCTTCCTCTAAAATTACAGGTGAGCAGAGACATGAAGTCATTGTACTAAGAATTCTGTACCACTTGAGTATGGATGACAAATGCAAATCTATGTTCACATATACAGATTGCATACCAATGGTAAGTTAGCACTGAATAGTTGATATACCTGTCAAATATTGTATGGTTATGAGGTGTAGATATAGTTCCATCTTACATGGGGGAAGACACAGTTGAATGAAGCAACCTACAATACTGTGGTGAGGCTGTAAGGAAGAGACATTTTGAGATGGAATGGGTGAAGCTGTAAAAGTGGAGGTACTGTCGATAGTTGGTGCACTTGATATAAACAGATGTATTTATGGACCCATCTGAAAGGTGTAGATTCACATCTAGGTAGGTGACTCATCGAGTTGAAAGACCAAGTGAAATGGATTTGGGAGTAGGTGCTGAGGTTATGGATGAAAGAGTAAAGGTTGTTCCTGCCACGAGTCCATATCATGAAAATGAAACTGAACCAGACAATGGGTTTTAGATGTTGACTGGTTAGAAAGGAGTCATCCAACTGGCCCATAAATAAGTTGGCATAGAATGGTACCATGCAAATCCCCATGACATTACCACAAATTCATTTATAAATTTACCATTTGAAAGTCAAATAATTGTGTGTCAGGATGTGGGTTAGCTAGGAGGATTAGGAAAGAGGTGGTGGGTTTCGTATCAGGAGGCTGTTGGGAAAGGTAGTCATGGGTATGGGGGATGTTAGTGTATTAAGGACATTGCACCTGCAGTCACCATCAAGAAGTCTGGTGGTTACAGGACATGATTGTGGAATGGCAGTAAAGGAAGTGAGCAGTGTCTTGAAAGTAGGATTGGAAGTTACGGACAATAGTTTGGTGGCATTGGTCAACAAAGGCAGAGGTTCATTCTGTGGGAATGTTGTGCCTAGCCACAATGGCAGGACCAGTGGGGAGACCTTTGGGTTGGTTTGGGAGCAGGTGAATGACAGGAATATAGGAAGGTTGCTGTTGTGAAAAGGGAGATGGATTCAGGGATCACATTTTGGGATGCTGGAGGTCCTTTTGGACCTATGGGACGGGATTGCGGCCATAGGGGCTGTAGGTACAGGTGTCAGAGAGTTCTGTGTGTGCTTTGAAACTAGTGCTTTATTAGAAATTACCTTAAATTTACTGTGAAATCATTTAATTCTTTGGTGTCCTTTATTGGGACTGGGAAATGATTGTATATTTTTATTCCTATACATTTAACAACGTTGGAGTTTCATTAAGTGGGAAACCAGCATTAGTGCATCTCTTAACCTTGCTTCACAGTGGTGTCAATTTGCTGATTTTTTTATTGCTGTTTGAACCATATTGTTCTGCCTGCTTTCTTTCGGAGTGTAAACAACTACATGGGCTGTGCACTTTCGCCACAAATAATAATTCCATAACTAGGCATAAAATGAAAGAGAGCATAGTACATTGACAGGGTACCAATATTACATTTCTTATTTATGTTATGATGAAACATACTTTACTCTGTTTGGTACTGGTTATGTCGATGTGATATTGCCATGTGAGTGTGCCAATTATGGAAACCCCAAATAACTTGGTTTCATTGATAAATACAACATGGTTATCACTCAGTGGGAACTCTTGGTATTTTATTTTGAATATTGTGAAATTTTAGGTCAACTGTTAATATTCTGGTTTTTTTTTTTTTTTTTTTTTTTTTTTTTTTTTTTTTTTTTTTTTTTTACGAAGGTATGATTGAAGGAGTTAATGTCATGAACTGTCTTTACAGGTCATGACCATGCTTCTTGAAAGTCCAGAAGATGAACTTCATTTAGAATTGATTGCACTTTGCATCAATTTAGCTATCAACAAGAGAAATGCTCAAATGATGATTGAAAATAATCGCTTGCAAGCTCTTATGTCACGAGCATTTCGCAATCAAGACTCACTTCTTATGAAAATGATACGTAATATAGCACAGCATGAAGAAACAAAACAAAACTTTGTAGTAAGTAATTGTTACTTGTTTATTGTGACTCTTATTTCCATGCTGTTGATATGTATTGTTTGGGGGATTATTATAGGAAAGAAGTGGACATGCAAAGTATAATTGTGGAATGTAAGTACGAGTTTTGATTTAGCGGATATATCACTTACCTTCTGGCAGAATATTGGGGGGCAAGACATCTTGATCTACAACTATGTCTATATTCTGCAACCACTGCAAAGTGGATGCAGACATGTTTTGAAACAGTCTTCATTCCAGAGATACCCCTCATTCTGTCAGATCTTCCTTTTACCTTTAAGAGATTTCAATTTCCAATGAGACTTGCATTCTTTATTGTGACGAATACATCACCAGGTGCATCTGTTAAGCAGTGTGGAGTGCATTGGAAGTTACCAATTGTCTCCCATGTATCATGGTATGTTGCTCCCACAAGAGTGGTTTCATTCAAGAATTCATTCTTGTTGGGGAACCTAAAACTATTGTCTATAATGATATTTTATGTTAAATTAATGTTACAAGGGATTTGTAAACACTTTACTATATAATTTGTGCACCATATTTATGCTTTTAAACACACATAAAGAAACTAAGTCTGTTTATCCTGTTATCTTGTTTTATTCCTTTTTCCTCTCTAATACAAGATTAGAATAAATAACTGGAAAATTCTGGGAGATCAGCTTACCTAAGAGGAAATAGTCCATCTTTGTGTGAGATATGAACTTTTCAGCAGGTAGCAGTGGTTCGTAGAGTTGGTTGTATTTGGTACATTACGGAAGACTGCTGAGACATACACAGATACTATGTGATCAAAAGTATGTGGACACCCCCAGAAACATATGTTTCATATTAGGTGCATTGTGCTGCCAGATACTTGATATCAGTGACCTCAGTAGTCATTAGACATTGTGAGAGAGCAAGCTGGGGCACTCCGTGGAACTCACAGACTTCGAATGTGGTCAGATGATTGGGTGTCACTTGTGTCACAATTCTGTATGCAAGATTTCCACACTCCTAAACATTTCTAGGTCCATTGTTTGTGATATGATAGTAAAGTGGAAACATTTAGGGACATGTACAGCACAAAAGCATACAGGCCGACGTCGCCTGTTGACCACCGACAGTTGAAGAGGGTCGTAATATGTAATAGGCAGACATTTATCGAGACTATCACACAGGAATTCCAAACTGCATAAGGATCCACTGCAAGTACTATGACAGTTAGACGGGAGGTGAGAAAACTTGGATTTCATGATTAAGCGGCTGCTCACAAGCTACACATCGTGCCAGTAAGTGCCAAATGACACCTTGCTTGGTGTAAGGATTGTAAACATTGTATGATTGAACAGTGGGAAAACGTTGTGTGGAGTGACGAATCACGGTACATAATGTGGCGATCTGATGACAGGGTGTGGGTATGGCGAATGCCCGGTGAACGTCTACCTGCCAGCGTGTGTAGTGCCAACAGTAAAATTTGGAGGCAGTGGTGTTATGCTATGGTTGTGTTTTTCATGGAGAGGGCTTGCACCCCTTGTTGTTTTGTATGGCACTATCACAGCACAGGCCTACATTGATGTTTTAAGCACTTTCTTGCTTCCCACCATTGAAGAGCAATTCAGAGATGACGATTGCATCTTTGAAGACAATCAAGCACCTGGTTATAATGCACAGGTTGTGTCAGAGTGGTTACATGACAATAACATCCCTGTAATGGACTGGCCTGCACAGAGTCCTGACCTGAATCCTATAGAACACCTTTGGGATGCTTTGGAATGCCGACTTCGTGCCAGGCCTCACCGCCTGGCAATCGATACCTCTCCTCAGTGTAACATTCCATGAAGAATGGGCTGCAATTCCCCAAGAAACCTTCCAACACCTCATTGAACATATGCCAGCTAGAGTGGAAGCTGTCATCAAGGCTAAGGGTGGGCCCACACCATATTGAATTCCAGCATTACCGATGGAGGGCGCCACAAACTTGTAAATCATTTTCAGCCAGGTGTCCAGATACTTTTTATCACATAATGTATGTTTTAATCTTTTGAGTGAGGATACAGAGAAATGAAAAATATTGATAAAATGAAAGAATCTAAACAGTGTTTGTAACTTTCAAAAGCAAATATGAGTTTACTGTAGCCTCTTACATTATTTCTACACACACACACACACACACACACACACACACACACACACACACACACACACACACACAGAGAGAGAGAGAGAGAGAGAGAGAGAGAGAGAGAGAGAGAGAGACCTACTTTCTTGTACATGCATTTTTCCATGTCCTGTTTCTTCTTGACAGTTTTTGCTCTTTCTAAATCTAGCCCCACACTTCCATATGTGTGTATGTACATTAGGATAGCTCTTATTCTTCAAGATTGATTTTTCTCTGTACTTCCTGTAGTAAGTGTCTATTTCAAGAGAAAATGTGTTGTGTGTAATTTGGGCTCAGTGGGAAAAGGGTAAGTAGTGTCCCTTAAACTCTGCTGTAATAACTTTAATAACACGAGAGGCATTCAATAAGTAATGCAATACATTTTTTTTGAGAGCAGGTTGGTGTTTGTTCAGGTTTCCAATACACCTTATTACTCCCCACTTTTTTGCCTACAAAACCCTGTCTTTCAACATAATCTCCATTCAATGGATGGCCTTATGCCATCTTACAGGGAAGGTGTGTATGCCCGCATGGTACCACCCTTTACTGGTTGACATCAGAACCAATATCATGCTGCATCAATAACCTCCTCCCCATCATCCCAAGCTGCTTCCCATGAAGTTCATCCTTCATTGCACCTAACAGGTGAATGTCAGAAGGTGCGAGATCCAGGCTGTCGGGTGGATGTGAAAGAACAGTCCAATGAAATTTTGTGAGCCCCTCTCTGGTGTGCAGATCTGTGTGAGGTATTATGATGTCATGGAAAAGGAGAAATTTGTTTGCATTTTTGTGGCAATGAACATCCAGAAGACATTTGTTCAGTTTCCTGAAGGTGGCACAATACACTTCAGACTTGATCATTGCCCTTTGAGGGAGGACATCAAACAGAATAACCCCTTCAGAGTCCCAGAAGGCCATCGCCATGACTCTACTGGCTGAGGGTGTGGCTTTGAACTTTTTCTTTCGGAGAAGAGGTGATGTGATGCCACTCGATGTATTGTCATTTTTTTACCAGTTCAGAATGATGAACCCGTGTTTTATTGCCTGTGATGAAGTTTGACAATAATTGTCATGATCAGCCTCGTAATGTGCAAGCAGTTCTGCACAGACGGTCCTTCATAGCTCTTTCTGACCTTCTGTCAGGCAGTGAGGGACACAGTGGGCACACACCTTTGAGGACTCCAACTGGTGGACGAGTGTGTCAGCACTACTGTAAGAGGTATCCAATTGACCAGTGAGGTGTTTGGTTGTGATCTGCGAATCAGCTGGAAAGAATATGTCCGCACATTCCGACATTGTAGGAGTCACAACTGTGTACGGCCAGCTGGGAAATTGGACAGGTTTGTGCGACCTAGTTGTTATTATGATAGCTGTCTCACTCAATGCCTCACTGCTCTTTTGTTCACTACCAGGTTTCCACAGACATTATGCAAGTGCTTATGAATATCTATGATGCTCTGTTTTTCTGCTAAAAAAACCTCAGTGACAGCTTGGAAAGCACCTTAGTTAAAGATGCCATTTTGAAGGCTATGTATAGTGCTGCCACCTATCAAAACTTCATGAAACTATAGGGGCTAAAGTGGGAATATTCCATGATGTCCCACTACAAACTCCACATTATTTCAAATGAAATCAGCAGAGAAAAAAAAAAGTGTTGCGTTACTTATTAAACACCCATTGTATATTGGGCAACCCTGTTCTGTATGTTTGTGAGGCACATATTATGAGAAAAAGACATTTTATTTTGACAGTCCTTATTCTGTGATAAAGTTTCTTTTGTATATCCTGGAAACAACTGCTGAGACACATATAGGACTTGAAGCACATACTGCTCCTGTTTCTCATTTTTTTGTTAGAATTTATTGTAGTTCTCTATGGGCTTAAGGTCACTCTCAACCATATCGTTTACAACTTTTAGTTTTTGAACTAGGTATAGGACACTGATGAAACATTAATTTTAGTGCTACCATGCAGTATGTCTCTTAAGGTGCTTGAGACTTACATCAAATACACAAAAAATAGACTGATTTTATAAGAAACAAATGATTCATTTCCACTGCTTGATAATTTATTGGATTTGATTGATTCCTGCCTTGAACTCTTTTAATTTCTATGCCTAATGGCTCTGCTTCTGGCAGGAAATGCATTTAATTGTTTCATTTTCAATTCTGGAGACAAATTAGAGACAAAGAATGTCAAAGCAACATATTCAGAGGACAAGTACTGTAAGTGATTTTCAGTTTTGCAAACTCAAAGTGCTTATCTTCTTCAGTGCTAATGATATTCAAAGCACCATCATGATCTAGATCATGTTTTTGAACAAAATCTGTATCTTTTTGCTTACAAACCTCTGATGATATTCACGCATGTTTAAGTGTTTGCTTCCTTTGTTAATACAAATCTTCCAATTTTGGTAAGGAGTTTCGCTGGTCCTGTATGGGCACTCCTGTGTGTGCACTCTACAGTAGCTTGTGTTACATATGTAGATTTCTATTGCCAGCATTATGTGATAGCTATTTTGCCCCTGTCTTCCGTATGCAGATCTTTTTTCACTTTGTGTTTAATGAAACAGGGTTTTGAAACCTTCTGCTGTAGTGCTTGTGTTCAATGATTTTCATACAGGGTGGGAAAAATCATTGTTATTCTTATATATTATATGTTAATAATACCCTCGTAATTGGTTCACTTGTTTATATCATGCAACTATTGATATATTTGTTTTTGTTAGTTGCTAACATTGTTTTTAAATTCTGTCTCTTTCTCAGGAGTTCGTTGGTGATATTGCTCAGGCAGTTATCCAGTGTACAAATGAGGATTTTGTTGTAGAATGTGTTGGTGTTTTGGGAAACATGACTATACCTGATTTAGATTTCTCACAACTAATGCAACGATTTAACCTTATCCCGTGGGTCAGCAATATAATGGTACCAGGTTAGCATGCAAACATTTTATTTTTGAGCTCATACTGTGTAGACACTTTTTACCAAAATTTGAGTAATCACTGATGCAAAATATCATTGAGATTTTAAAGTACTGTTGTAGTCATTAAAAAACCAAAGGACCTAGTGTGGAAACAATGGCTAATTATAAATTTAATTTTTGTGCATATGCAGCTGGAGGATTTTTAGCATAAGGACAGCAAAGCTAAATGCTGTAGTACATTTTATACTGAGCTGTTTATAAAAGGAAGTTACTAGTTTCAAATTGAAAGAATGGTCTGGGTTGCAAAGTTATTTAATTTCAGTAACACGTTTTGGTCTCTTGGGGCATCATCATATTGTCCATAAAACAAGAAAACAATCCATTAAGATTAAAATTTATGCAAAAGTTACTCGCTATAATATCCATCCCTCATAGAGTCATACAGAATGAGAGGTGGACCTAATTAAGAGAAATAAATTACGACAGTAAGCCACCCTGCATATGGAAGACGGGAAAATTTCAAAAATGTTTCAAAAAACATGTGTTACCTTAAGCAAACCTGCAGATGCCATGATGGCAGCAAAGTATAGGACCACATTTATGAAAGTATAAATTCAGTGTCAGTTGTGCATGGCACAATAGGTCTGTTTAGCATTCATAGAAATGTGGTTATGATAGACTAGAAAGCACACGCAGTACTGGTGTGGCAGGAGATAACCAGATGCCACACAAAATTAGCAATAAGATGCATACATGAATCTAAAACTATGTAAAACAAATAGATTAAAAGGCTTATATGCAAAGTGTAAGAAGTAGGTAACATAACAGAAGCAATCAAAGTATGTAAAGACAAATGTATATGAGGTGCCCGTATACAAGCTAAAGAAAAGGTAAAATGGTGATAGCATGATACATGGCAAATAAAGTGTGTCACAAAAGCCAAGTAATGCACAGTACATTTGCTAAAATTTAAAGTGTATGTACAGTGTGAAACATCATAATGATTTTTTTTCTTTTGTAGTCTGTATAACTTATCTTGAAGAGACTGTGATGTTTTATTGAACTGGAAAAATACTTTTATGGTGAGAAAAGAACTCATATAGTATTTTGACTAAACTGTAATAAACACTGATTTAATTTTTATGTCCATGAGTAAAACGGAGACTCACTGTATTTTTTTGTTGCTTGATTCATTCTCCCTTTGTTAGCTGATCTTATACCTTTTTGCTTGTGTATGTTTGGACATGTTGTCCATTTAAGTCTTCGTGAATAATAAGTGATGATAATTGAAATTCATTGTAGTGTGCTTCTTCCTTTTAATGCCTGCATTATGTTTTAATTGCTCATCTCATGGCTCAAGTGGTGAGTTTTTGTGATCAGAATTAGCTGGATTGGTTGTGATCCGTTCAGCCACCATTGTAGCCATCTCATTGAGATAATTATAATTTATGTTTATTGCATAGAACCTGCTTGTTTTGCCTCGTCGAAGTCTGATTTTCCACTGTGACAGAAATTGGCACACTTATGATTTTAAATTTCAATGCTGTAGAGTTTTTAACCAAGCCAGATCATTCCTCGGTTTGTACTGATGAGGATGGTGGGAGGCAGTGTGAACCATAGAGTCGCCAGTCACGGATTTATGGTAGATTGCAGATTAAATTCTATCCCCATAACGCTGAAGCTTCAAGTCTAAATAATTAAGTGTTCTGTTGTGGTCCATAGCTTCACGAGTAAATACCATGTTTGGGTGTAAAGTATTAAATTATTTGCCTAGGAATGGAATGTCAGACACACAGACATTGAAGACAATAGTGTTATTGGCTACACAACGGTGATAGAAGAAGACCTGATGAGAAAGGCTAGCATCCTGACTAGAATACTTAGACTCTTAAGTTATTAACAGAAGTGTCTGTGAAACATGATGTTAAGCATTTGCCCATGGCCAAACTATCATTCTGCGTATAATACTGATCACTGGAAGAGGAATAGTTGCAAGATCTGCATAACCCAAGTAAGGCAATTACTTCTAATTTCTGATCAGAGCTCATACAACGATATTTAAAAAGAAATTCTTCTATAATAATGATTGTCTTATCGAAAGGAACATTTGTACACAAGTTTTTAATATCCAGAGAGAGCAAGCTGCATCCAGGTGGGAAAGTTTTGTCACTTAAAAGTTGATCCAACTCCTTTCTACTACAAATCCCGAAATTTTCCTAACAGACGAACTTTTTGTGTTAAAACAACATGTAATTGCAGGTACATGTGGTTTCCCTATAACATTAATTATCAGAAGTATTGGGAAACCAGTGTTATGAACCTTAATTTGGGCTTGAAGATTGGTGTCTTAGTGTACATCACTTTCAGTTTGGAACATGGTCAGGACAAAAAATACTGGAGCAGCCATCTGTATAGGTTTTAGCTCTTTTGTACAGATTTCAGTAGATTCATAATCTATTTGTTGGATGTTGTTCTCCTCAGAAAATCACAAAGTCTTCGCAATATCATACATTCTATAAATGACGTCCAATGTCTTGCCCTTAGCAAGAACAACTAATGCTTCTTCTGATCTCAGTTTTTTGTTTATAGAATTTAAAAAGCACCAGGTCTTTATTATTAGACTTTTATGTGTAGCATTTTCAGTAAGGTCACTGGTGCTATACATCTCTCTAAGTTTTTCTGACTTGCTGCATGTGGTAGCATCAAATGCAGTTTTTAAATCTGCCACCAAAGACATAACCATCCTATCATCTAGCCATCATTGGATGTTATGTTAAGACCTTTATTTAGTAAGCACCACTGATGCATACTGAAATCCAACTCTGCCAAATTTACCACATGCTCGGCAAAGGGAAAATATGCATTTACCTCCTTATGGTACCTGTAAATTGGACAACAATAAACTTTCCTTAACTTCTGCAATTTATTTTCATGTATCTGAGCAATCAACTGTCAGCAATATGATTCATAACTCTCATCATTTCATCCAAGACATCCTTATGCAATATTTTCACTGCAGAAAGGTATGCTCTAAAAGCTAAAATATTCAGTCTATCTTGTATTCTGTATCTTGACCTTGTTTGCAAAATGAAAGTGATGTGTCCTGCGATACACCAACGTTTCATGCCAAAATGAAGACTTGTAATACTCCAGTGAATATGTCAGCTGTCCACTTCACGCAGGAGGTGGCTACCTGAGTAGCTGGGGCTGACTGGTTTTTTAGGTTAGAGGGTCTCCATGAAATACAAAAATAGGAATGTAGATACAGGAACCATTGGTATAACAGTTATAGAGTGTCGTAGCTGTATCAGGCAAGTACCAGAGCTCCAAGCACTAATAGAAATCACTGATGCTCAAATATTTACAGACACTGAAAGCTGGCTAAAGCAGGAGATAAGTTCAGCCAAAATTTTTGCAAAGATCCTAATGATGTTCCAAAAGGATAGGCTAAACACAGTTGGTGATGGTGTGTTTGTTGCTGTTTGAAGTAATTTATCTTATTGCGAAATTGGAGCAGATAGTTCCTGTGAGTTAGTATGGGGTCAATCTTGGCAACTGGAATGAAATAATAATTGGATCATTTTACTGACCTCGCAACTCAGATGTTATAATTGCCAAATGGTTCAAAGAAAACTTGAGTTTAATGTCAAACACGTACCTGATTCATAAAGTTATAGTTGGTGATGACTGTAATTTACCCTAGTGATGTTAGTGAATATACATGTTTAAACCCAGAGGTACACATAAAACATCATCCGAAATGGTGCTAAATGCATTCTCTGAAAATTATTTTGAGTAATTAGTTCATGAGCCCATGTGAATAGTAAACAGTTGTGAAAATACACTCGAGCTCTTAGCAACAAATAATCCTGAGCTAATAACAAGCATCAAAATGGATACAGGGATAAGGGAACACAGGGTTGTCATAGTGAGACTGAATATTGTGACTCCCAGATCCCCCAGAAATAAACGAAAATATACCTATTCAAAAAAGAGTTAAAAATTCACTTGACACATTCCTGAGAGAGAATCTCCTCTCCTTCCAAATTAACAATGTAGTGGTAAGTGTAGAGCAGATATGATTGCATTCAAAGAAATAGTATCGACAGAAATTGAGAGATTTATGCCACATAAATTAACGATTGACAGAGCTGATCCTTCTTGGTACACAAAACGAGTCAGAACACTGTTGCAGAAACAAAGTATTTCAAATTTAAAGAAATGCAAAATCTTACAAGATTGCTGATCTTTTACAGAAGCTCAAAATTGAGCACGGACATCAATGCGAGGTGCTTTAATAGTTTCCTTGACGAAACTTTATCTTAAAACCTGGCAGAAAATCCAAGGAGATTCTGGTCATATGTAAAGTATACTAGCAGAAAGACACAGTCAGTGCCTTCTCTGCGTGATACCAATGAATATACTATCGATGACAGGGCTGTTAAAGCTGTGTTACCAAACACAGCCTTTTGAAATTCCTTCACCAAAGAATACAAGTAAATATTCCAGGATTTGAACCAAGAACAGCTGCCAATATGAGTAACTGAGAAGTGGATATACTTGGGGTAGTGAAGCAACTTAAATCACTTAGTAAAAGCAAGTATTCTGATCCAGACTATATATCAGTTAGGTTTCTTCCAGAGCATACTGATGCAAGAGCTCCATACTCAACAGTCATATTCAACCACTTGCTCGATGAAAGATCCGTACCCAAAGATTGGAAAGTTGCACAGGTCACACCAATATTCTAGAAAGGTAGTAGGAGTAATTACAGGCCCATATCATTAATGTCAATATCTAGTATAATTTTTGGAACGTAGTTTGTGTTCAACATTATGAATTACCTCAAAGAGAATGGTTTATTGACACACAGTCAACAAAGATTTAGAAAACATCATTCTTGTGAAACACAACTCTAGCTCTTTACACACATGAAGCGTTGAGTATTATTTAGAAGGGATTTCAAATTGATTTCCTATTTCTAGATTTCCAAAAGGCTTTTGAAATTGTACCACACAAGTGGCTTGTAGTGAAATTTCATGCTTATGGAATATAATCCCAGTTATGTGACTGGATTCGTGATTTCCTGTCAGAGAGTTCACAGTTCGTAGTAATTGGTAGAAAGTCATCAAGTAAAACAGAAGTAATTTCCAGCATTCGCCAAGGAAGTGTTATAGGCCCCCTGCTGTTCCTTGTCTATATAAACAGTTTAGGAGCTAATCTGAGCAGCTATCTTAGGTTGTTTGCAGATGGTGCTATCATTTATTGTCTAATAAGCTCATCAGAAGATGAAAACAAATTGCAAACCAATTTAGAAAAGATATCTGAATGGTGCAAAAATGGGCAATTGACTCTAAATAATGAAAAGTGAGAGGTCATCACATGAGTGCTTAAAGGAATCCATTAAACTTTAGCTACATGATAAATCAGTCTAATGAAAAGGCCATAAATTAAACTAAATATTTAGGAATTACAATTATGAACAATTTAAATTGGAAAGAACACACAGAAAATGTTGGGGGGGAAGGCAAACCAAAGAACATGTTTTATTGGCAGAACACTTAGAAAATGTAACAGATGTCTAAACAGACTGCCTACACTATGCTTGTTCATCCTCTTTTGGAATATTGCTGCATGGTCTGGGATCCTTACCAGATAGGATTAATGGAGTACATTGAGAAAGTTCAAAGAAGAGCAGCATGTTTTGTATTATCATGAAATAGAGGAGAGTGTGTCACAGACATGATACAGGATTTGGGTTAGAAACCATTAAAACAAAGATGTTTTTTGTTGTGACGGAATCTTCTTATGAAATTTCAGTCACCAACTTTCTTCTCCAAATACGAAAATATTTTGTTGATGCTGACCTACATGGGGAGAAATGATAATTATAATGAAATAAGGGAAATTAGAGCTCATACAGAAAGATATAGGTGTTCATTTTTTACCCACATTTTTGGAGAATGGAATAATAAAGAATTATAGTGAAGGTGGTTCGATAAACACTCTGCCAGGTACTTAAATGTGATTTGCAACATATCCATACAGATGTAAATGTAGAAGGCTGGCTTCCTGATGTGTCCAATAATTAACGGTATAAGGAACCCAGGTGAAGCTTATTTCCAAATACATATTGTTTTTATGAAAAACATTCATCTGTGAGGAATGTTTTGCAATTTCTAATAGAAGGGAGTTGGTTCAACTTTTAAACGACAATACTTTCTCACCTGATTGTAGTTTAGTCTTTCTGGATATTAAAAACTTGTATACATATGTTCCTTTGGATGAGATGATCATTATTATAAAGATTTTTTTTTTTTAAATATTGTTAGATGAGCTCAGATTACATAGTAGAAGTAATCACCTTATTTAGGCTACTTATGTCTCACAACTACTTCTCATTTAGTCATCAGTATTATAAGCAGAATGATGGTTTGGCCATGGGCAGTTGTTATCAGAGTGTCTCAGACATTTTTATTAATAATTTAGAGACTAAATATCTTATCTAGAATGCTATTTTTTCTCATCAGGTCCTCTTCTATCATCGTTAAGCAGATGACAACATGAGTGACTTCAGTGGCCCTGTGTCTGACATTCTTTTACTAGCTGAAGAATTTAATGCTTTGCACCCGAACATGCTATTTACTGATGAAGCGATGGACCACTACAGGATACCTTATTATTTAGATTTGCAGCTGCACCTAGATGGGGGTAGGATTCAATCTGGCATCTATTGTAAATCCATGGTTAGTGGCTATAATTCACCTCCTTTGATCCTCACCATTATAAACTAAGTTTTTTCCAAATCTATGGAGCACCTTAATAGCGAGATACCGCTGAGCCCATCTTCAACAGAAAAATTAGGTAACTTGAAATGCATCTGTTAGCAATTCCTGCAATACTGCAATAGATGATAAAGTATATAAAGAAAAAACATCAGTAATTGAGTGCAAAGGTCTTCCTGCCTCATTGGTTCTGAAATCCAAATCCATGAGAATCCCATTTATGAGGAATCTCTCTACGATCAGGGAAGCTTTTTCGAAAGCAGGGGATGCATGTTGTCGTCACTACCAGTAATAAAATTCAGCCGAGTTATACTCACGTTGAGGGCTCCCACAGAATATAAATTGGAATGCAGTGACTCTGAAATGGTGTATACAGGGTGTTACAAAAACTTTCAGGAAACATTCCTCACACACAAATAAAAAAAAGATGTTATGTGGACACGTGTCAGGAAACGCTTAATTTCCATGTTAGAACTTATTTTAGTTTTGTCAGTGTGTACTGTACTTCCTCAATTCACCGCCAGTTGGCCGAATTGAAGGAAGGTAATGTTGACTTCGGTGCTTGTGCTGACATGCGACTCATTGCTCTACAGTACTAGCATCAAGCACATCAGTATATAGCATCAACAGGTTAGTGTTCATCACGAATGTGGTTTTGCAGTCAGTGCAATGTTTACAAATGCGGAGTTGGCAGATGCTCATTTGATGTATGGATTAGCACGGGGCAATAGCCGTGGCACGGTACGTTTGTTTCGAGACAGATTTCCAGAATGAAGATGTCCCGACAGGAAGACGGTCGAAGCAATTGATCGGTGTCTTAGGGAGCACGGAATATTCCAGCCTATGACTTGCGATTGGGGAAGACCTAGAATGACGAGGACACCTGCAATGGACGAGGCAATTCTTTGTGCAGTTGACGATAACCCTAATGTCAGCGTCAGAGAAGTTGCTGCTGTACAAGGTAACGTTGACCACGTCACTGTATGGAGAGTGCTACGGGAGAACCAGTTGTTTCTGTACCATGTACAGCGTGTGCAGGCACTATCAGCAGCTGATTGGCCTCCACGGGTATACTTCTGCGAATGGTTCATCCAACAATGTGTCAATCCTCATTTCAGTGCAAATGTTCTCTTTACGGATGAGGCTTCATTCCAACATGATCAAATTGTAAATTTTCGCAATCAGCATGTGTGGGCTGATGAGAATCGGCACGCAATTGTGCAGTCACGTCATCAACGCAGATTTTCTGTGAACTTTTGGGCAGGCATTGTTGGTGATGTCTTGATTGGGCCCCATGTTCTTCCCCTACACTCAATGGAGCACGTTATCATGATTTCATACACGATACTCTACCTGTGCTGCTGGAACATGTGCCTTGACAAGTACGACACAACATGTGGCTCATGCACGTTGGAGCTCCTGCACATTTCAGTCGAAGTGTTTTCGTACACTTCTCAACAACAGATTCGGTGACCGATGGATTGGTAGGGGTGGACCAATTCCGTGGCCTCCATGCTCTCCTGACCTCAACCCTCTTGACTTTCATTTATGGGGGCATTTGAAAGCTCTTGTCTACGCAACCCCGGTACCAAATGTAGAGACTCTTCGTGCTCGTATTGTGGACGGCTGTGATACAATGCGCCATTCTCCAGGGCTGCATCAGCGCATCAGGGATTCCATGCGACGGAGGGTGGATGCATGTATCCTCGCTAACGCAACCCCGGTACCAAATGTAGAGACTCTTTGTGCTCGTATTGTGGATGGCTGTGATACAATACACCATTCTCCAGGGGTGCATCAGCACATCAGGGATTCCATGCGACGGAGGGTGGATGCATGTATCCTCGCTAACAGAAGACATTTTGAACATTTCCTGTAACAAAGTGTTTGAAGTCACACTGGTACGCTCTGTTGCTGTGTGTTTCCATTCCATGATTAACGTGATTTGAAGAGAAGTAATAAAATGAGCTCTAACATGGAAAGTAAGCGTTTCCGGACACATGTCCACATAACATATTTTCTTTCTTTGTGTGTGAGGAATGTTTCCTGAAAGTTTGGCCATACCTTTTTGTAACACCCTGTATAGGACAGACTGGCAGAGTTCTTTGAGACTGGGTTCAGTAAGAATTTGTGAACTAAGACAGGCCAGATTAAACAGCACTCTGCTGTTGCTGACTATCTTGAGTCAAGTGGTCACCAGTCTCTCATAATGGAAAACTTGAGAATAGTACACCTTGCTTGTAAGGGGGAAAAGTTGAATCTGCTCAAGGAATTAGAAACTGTTAAACACCTGTTTGCCTATAAGGATAATTGGCTGAACGATCAAATGATTAATAATGCTAGCAGTTTTTACAATTTTGATGCAATGATATTTTTTGGTTTCTGTTTGATGATCTCTCACACAACGGGATTATTTAAATATTGCACTTTTGGTGTGAGAGAAGTTAGAGACAATGATTGGTATGGTGCTCTTTAGGCAGTTTATTTCATTGTATTTGACATATTTTATTTTTAAGCTTTCTATATGTCTTTATTTTTGACATCTAAGATTAGGTCTTGGTTTTTGAAATGCAATATTTCCTATGAGTTCTAATTCTGATGCCTGGATCTTTGGATTTGCTGGTTATTGAATATGTGTGTTGTACATGCACCTCACATTTTAGCCAATTTACTGTGCATTATGGGATTTTATGACATACTTGATTCACTATGTACATGCTGCCATCACTCTACCTTTTTCGTTTGCTTGTATATGGATATCATGTAAATAATCAATTTTTGACAACATGATGTAATTGGCTGGAAAAAAATCTACTCACTAAGTGGCAGCAGGAGAAAACACACACAAAAAACGGTTTTACTTGTGCGAGCTTTTGGAGCCAGTGGATCCTTTTTTTTGGCAGAAGGGACGAAGGGGAAGGAAGAGGGGTGAAGTGAAAGGAAGTGGAGAGGTTTAGGAAAAGAGGTAGAGTGTGGAAAAGTCATCCAGAATCCCGGGTCTGGAGAGACTTGCCAGATGGGATGAGATATTTGGTTTTACAAAATTTGTATGCTTCTATTATGTTACCTACTTCCTTTGTTTTGCCTATATTTATTTTAATCTATGTGTGTTACATAATTTTATATTCATGTACGCACCTTATCGCTGGTTTATAGTGCCGTATTGTTATCTTTTGCTCTGTCATAGTCATATTTTTTTGAGTGCTAAACAGATCTATTGTTCTCTGCACAGCTGATACTGCAGTTATACTTCTGGATGTATAGTCTGTGCTGTGCTATGTTGATGTTTATTGATGTGCTTAAGGTAATTTGCAGTTTTTGAAATTTTCCCATCCCTTTCATATGTGGGGTGGCTTATTTTTATAACTTCTTTCTTTTAAGTAGGATAACCTCTCATTCTGTATGACTCTATAATGAATGGGTTTTACATTCAGTTACCTTTTACATAAGTTTTAATATATATATTATCTTAGTGTCTCACATAATTGTCCAAGGTAAAATGATGCCCCCGGTCTGTGCCCCAAGTCTCGTAAACTGACATACAACTGGGAGAGTGGTGTGCTGATCACATACACCTCCATATCCGCATCCACTGACACCTGTGGGCTAAGGATGACACGGTGGGCGGTCGGTACCATTGGGCTTTCCAAGGCCTGTTTGGATGGAGTTTAGTTTAGTAAAATGATGCCCCTCCCTCTTTTTATTCTTAATGGATTGTTTTCTTGTTTTGTAGATAATCTGACGATGGCCCAAAAGGTTGAAACACATTACTGAAATTAAATAACTTTGCAACCTAAACTGTTTCTCAACTGGAAATAATACCAGGTGGCTGGAATGGAATGGGATAAGTTTTAGAAGTTACTAGCATGCCATCAAATTAGAGGGTGAAACTGATTTAATTGTGTATCTAAATAAGGGGAAGTCCAAGTTGGAATATCAACAATTATGGAAAGGATATATTGCCACTCACTGTAAAGATGATGTGTGGAGTTCATTAAGTTTTCAACCAAAGCCTTCATCAGAAAAGAAAACCACACACACATTCACGCAAGTAAGCATATGTCGCACACACATGACCACTATCTCTGGCTGCTCAGGCCAGACTGAAACTGAAATGCTTTGAATGGGAGCAACAACCTGTAGAAGAGGAAGGGATAGCTGGGTACGGGTGAGGGAAGAGGAAACAGTGCTGCCTGGCAGAACATGCAGGTACAAGAGGTGGCAGAAAAGGCTACCTGGTGCAGTGTCAGGAGGCTGTGGGGGAGGGAGGGAAGTGAAAGGAAAAAAGGGAGTGGAAAGGAGAGGAACAGAGAAATGGAAAAGATCGGTGGTTGCATTGACAGAGAGATGATGATGGGACATGAGTTTGGAGCAAGTGATAGGCCAGAGAGGGTCAAAACTGTTGGTTGGAGTGTGTGGGGACAGTAAGTTACCGTAGGTTGAGGCTGGTATGATTTTGGGAGGGGAGAATGTAGTATAACGACAGCTCCCATTTGTGCAGTTTGGAAAAGCTGATTGTGGAGTGGAGGATCCAGATGTGAAGCAGCCATTGAAATCGAGGTTGATATGCCAGTTCCCTTCTGTGCAACAGGATGGTCCACTTTCTCTTGGTCACAGTTTGGTGGTGGTCATTTGTCTTGGTGGATAGCTGGTTGCTAGTTACACCAATATAGAAAGGTAATCAGTGATTGCAGCAGAGCTGGTACTTGATGTGCCTGCTTTCACAGGGTGCATGGCTTCTAATGGGGTAGGATAAGCCTGTGACAGGACTGGAATAGGAAGTGCTGGGTGAATTGGGCAGGTCTTGGACCTAGGTCTTCCACAGGCATATGATTCTTGTGGCAAGTGGTTGGGATTTGAAGTGCACAGGGATGGACTAGGATGTTGTGAAGGTTGGTTGGCAACAGAACACCACTTTAGGAGAGGTGGGTAGGATGTCCCTCATATCAGGACATGATGATAGATAAAGCACTGGTGGATGATGTGGTTCAGTTCTACATCTACATACATACTCCGCAATCCACCATACGGTGCGTAGTGGAGGGTACCTCATACCACAACTAGCATCTTCTCTCCCTGTTCCACTCCCAAACAGAACGAGGGAAAAATGACTGCCTATATGCCTCTGTACGAGCCCTAATCTCTCTTATCTTATCTTTGTGGTCTTTCCGCAAAATGTAAGTTGGCAGCAGTAAAATTGTACTGCAGTCAGCCTCAAATGCTGGCTCTCTAAATTTCCTCGGTAGTGATTCACGAAAAGAACGCCTCCTTTCCTCTAGAGACTCCCACCTGAGTTCCTGAAGCATTTCCGTAACACTCGCATGATGATCAAACCTACCAGTAACAAATCTAGCAGCCCGCCTCTGAATTGCTTTTATGTCCTCCCTCAATCCGACCTGCTAGGGATCCCAAACACTCGAGCAGTACTCAAGAATAGGTTGTATTAGTGTTTTATAAGCGGTCTCCTTTACAGATGAACCACATCTTCCCAAAATTCTACCAAAGAACCGAAGACGACTATCCGCCTTCCCCACAACTGCCATTACTTGCTTGTCCCACTTCATATCGCTTTGCAATGTAACGCCCAAATATTTAATCGACGTGACTGTGTCAAGTGCTACACTACTAATGGAGTATTCAAACATTACAGGATTCTTTTTCCTATTCATCTGCATTAATTTACATTTATCTATATTTAGAGTTAGCTGCCATTCTTTACACCAATCACAAATCCTGTCCAAGTCATCTTGTATCCAGTTGTTGCAGTCCGGGGTTGTACTGGGTGATCAAATAGAGCACTGCTTCTTATCTGGTTCTTGGAGGGTGGTGGGAAGCTTTGGATGTTTGGGGATACGGCATAGGAAATCTGTTTGCGGACTAGGCTGGGGGCTGGTGCCCATGTCTGAAGGTCATTGTGAAAATTTTTTGGAATTTGTGGTAAGGTACTATGAGATCAAACTGCTGGGATCATCGGTCCCTAAGCTTACACTTAAACTAACTTACACTAAGGCCAACACACACACACACACACACACACACACACACACACACACACACACATACACTCTTGTCTGAGGGTTGACTTGAACCTCTGACGGGGGGAGCAGTGCGAACCATGTCAACAAGGCACCTCAGACTGCGCAGCTACCCCACACAGTGGTCTCTGTGAGACTTTCAGCTTACTGGGCAAGGGAGCTGCCATCAGTGCAGGTATGCTCTCCCCGGATGGCTAGGATGTATGGAAGGGATTTTTTAGTGTAGAAGGGTTAGCAGCTGTCATAATGCATGTACTGCTGATTGCTGATGGTTGTTGTTGTTGTTGTGGTCTTCAGTCCTGAGACTGGTTTGATGCAGCTCTCCATGCTACTCTATCCTGTGCAAGCTTTTTCATCTCCCAGTACCTACTGCAACCTACATCCTTCTGAATCTGCTTAGTGTATTCATCTCTTGGTCTCCCTCTACGATTTTTACCCTCCACGCTGCCCTCCAATACTAAATTGGTGATCCCTTGATGCCTCAGAACATGTCCTACCAACCGATCCCTTCTTCTGGTCAAGTTGTGCCACAAACTTCTCTTCTCCCCAATCCTATTCAATACTTCCTCATTAGTTATGTGATCTACCCATGTAATCTTCAGCATTCTTCTGTAGCACCACATTTCGAAAGCTTCTATTCTCTTCTTGTCCAAACTATTTATTGTCCATGTTTCACTTCCATACATGGCTACACTCCATACGAATACTTTCAGAAATGACTTCCTGACACTTAAATCAATACTGGATGTTAACAAATTTCTCTTCTTCAGAAATGCTTTCCTTGCCATTGCCAGCCTACATTTTATATCCTCCCTACTTCGACCATCATCAGTTATTTTGCTCCCCAAATAGCAAAACTCCTTTACTACTTTAAGTGCCTCATTTCCTAATCTAATTCCCTCAGCATCACCCGACTTAATTAGACTACATTCCATTATCCTTGTTTTGCTTTTGTTGATGTTCATCTTATATCCTCCTTTCAAGACACTGTCCATTCCATTCAACTGCTCTTCCAAGTCCTTTGCTGTCTCTGACAGAATTACAATGTCATCAGCGAACCTCAAAGTTTTTTTTTCTTCTCCATGAATTTTAATACCTACTCCGAATTTTTCTTTTGTTTCCTTTACTGCTTGCTCAATATACAGATGGAACAACATCGGGGAGAGGCTACAACCCTGTCTCACTCCCTTCCCAACCACTGCTTCCCTTTCATGTCCCTCGACTCTTATAACTGCCATCTGGTTTCTGTACAAATTGTAAATAGCCTTTCGCTCCCTGTATTTTACCCCTGCCACCTTTAGAATTTGAAAGAGAGTATTCCAGTCAACATTGTCAAAAGCTTTCTCTAAGTCTACAAATGCTAGAAACGTAGGTTTGCCTTTCCTTAATCTTTCTTCTAAGATAAGTCGTAAGGTCAGTATTGCCTCACGTGTTCCAGTGTTTCTACGGAATCCAAACTGATCTTCCCCGAGGTTGGCTTCTACTAGTTTTTCCATTCGTCTGTAAAGAATTCGTGTTAGTATTTTGCAGCTGTGACTTATTAAGCTGATAGTTCGGTAATTTTCACATCCTGATGGTACATAGGTTTAATGTGGACAGAGGTGTGGATTGAGCCTTCAGAGAGGAGGAAGTCAACATCTAAGAAGGTGGCATGTTGGATTGAAAAGGACCAAGTGAAGTGGATGAGAGAGAAGGTGTTGAGGTTTTGAAGGAATGAGGATATGGTGCCCTAGTCATGAGTCCAAATCATGAAGTTAACATCAATGAATCCAATCAAGATCAGAGGTTTGTGGTTTTGGGAGACGAGGAAAGTTTCTTCTAGACAGCCCATAAGAGGGTTGGCAAACAAGGGTGCTGGGTGAGTGCCTGTGGCTGCGTCATGGATTTGTCTGTATGCCTTCTCTTCTTAGTCCATCCCTATGCCACTCCCAAACCAAACTCCTTGCCAGAAGGATCATACCACTCTGGAAGACCCTGGTGCAAGACCTACCCAATGAACCCATTCAGCACTTCCTTCTCCAGACCTGTCACAGGCTTATCCTACTGCCATCAGAGGCCAGGTCACTTGTGAAAGCAGACATATCATGTACTAGCTTTGTGCAGATGGAAGTTATCCTTACAACACGTTCTCCACTCCCAGAATCATACCCAGTTCTGGCCCCCTTTGTCCTATCACCTCCTCCCAACTTGTATCCTCTCACCTTCATTCTGCTCTGCTGTCTGCCAATGCACATCGTGATCTTTTCTCATTCTCTGCTCCTCTCCTTTCCACTCCCATTTTTTTTTTTTTTTTTTTTTTTTTTTCCTCCCCCACACCCTTCTGATGCTGTACCAAGTAGTCTTGTCTGTCACCCCTTGTCTCTTCACGCTCAGCAAGGCAGCACTGTTTCCTCTTCCTCCACCCATTCCCTCTACCCCTTCCACTTCCCTGCTTGAGTGTTGGACAGACCGTCAGTGACAGAGCACCTCATGTTCGTGTTGCTAATAATGCAAGTACACCGTTTGTTTGTTATATTTTTTTTTATGAGCTTCCAACAGGGGTCACTTATTTTCAGATACCTGGGTAGTTATTAGTTTATTTTTGTAATTTCTTGCTTGTTTGAGTGCCTACTAGGCACAGCCTTTTATTTTAATAACAGTGTAGCATACAGTACTGCCATTGTTATCGACCCTCAAATTGTACAGGCTTTCGTTTGTTTTGGATAGTGTAGCTCAGTGTCAGTTAGACCGTCAGTGATAGAGCACTTCGAATTCCTGCTGCTAATAAGCTGAGTACACCATTCGTTTGTTACATATTTTTTATGAGCTTCAAACAGGAATGACTTTGGTAATGGATAGGAACTGTGACTGCTGTGTACAGATGGGAGCTGAGTTAGTGACCATTCTCTCACAGCTCCAGGCAACTTGAAGTTGCTGCCCAGGGGCATCACTGTGAGAGTTTGGATATAGGTATGGAAAGGACATTGAACACGTCCCACGTGTCCCCTGATCAGTCCACTGCTGTGGCCATCCCAGGTACTGCCTGCACTGAGGTCGACCCCTCACCCGTGGTTGAGTGGGCGATCATTCCAAAATCTGGCAGACAGCGAAAGACTTTCCAAGGGACCAATCTTAGGGCCTCCCTGGTTCATTTGATGAACAGGTTTTGGGCGTTATCTGTGACTGAAAAAGTCTCTAAGCCAGATGCAGTCATCCACCCTGTTCCAGAGAAAGCTTCTCAGCCCCCAAGGTCTGGGCATTCACAGAGGGTAGTTGGAAGCTCCAATGTTAGGCACGTAATGGGGCCCCTTAGGAACATGGCTGCCAAGGAGGGGAAGGAAGCCAGTGTGCGCTCTGTGTGCATTCAGGGGAAGTCATTCCGGATGTGGAAAGGGTGCTTCCAGATGCCATGAAGAGTACAGGGTGCAGGCAACTGCAGGTGGTGGCTCATGTCGATACCAATGACGTGTGTCACTTTTGATCGGAGGAGATTTTGTCTGATTTTGGGTGGCTAGTGGAAATGGTAAAGACTACCAGTCTTACTTGCAAGAATAAGATGGAGCTCACCATCTGCAGCATCATCAATAGAACCAGTTGTGGTCTTCTGGTACAGTGCCAAGTGGAGGGTCTGAATCAGAGGCTCAGGCAGTTCTGTGACTGTGTATGCTGCAGATTCCTTGACTTGTGCCATCGAGTGGTGAGTTTCCAGGTTCTGCTTAATAGGTCAGGAGTCCACTACACACAGGAAATGGCTACACGGGTAGCAGGGGCTGTGTGGAGGGGACTGGGCAGTTAATAGGTTAGAGGGTCTCAGGAAACCACAGAAAGGGTGTCCGTCTAAATGGGGGCAGGTAAAACACAGTAAGGTAGTTGCAGAAACAATCGGTATTGTAGTTGTAAATTGTCGTAGCTGTGCTGGAAAAGAACCAGAGCTCCAAGCCCCAATAGAAAGCACTGAAGCTCAAATAGTTATAGATACAGAAAGCTGGCCAAAACCAGAAATAAGTTCACCCGAAATTATTTCAAATGATCTAACAGTGTTCAGAAAGGATAGATTAAATACAGTTGGTGGTGGAGTATTTATTGCTGTCAGGAGTAGTTTACCTTGTAGTGAAATTGAAGCAGATAGTTCCTGCGAAATAGTATGGGTAGAGGTTATACTTGACAGTTGGACTAAACTATTAATTGGGTTGTTTTACTGACCCCACCCAGACTCTCAGAAGATATAGTTGCTAAACATTTCAAAGAAAACTTGAGTCTCATTTCAAATAGGTACCCCACTATTACAATTATAGTCAGTGGTGACTTCAATCTTCCCTCAATATGCTGGAAAAATTATAAGTGTAAAGCCAGCGGTAGGCTGCACAATCTGTTATTCTCAATGGACCTATATTCTTTTGTGGTTGTCGAGTTAATTTCTCACTTGATCTGGCAACTGGAGCAGCTGGCAGTGGGTGGTTTACACTCGCTATTGTTCACTGTGAGAATGCTTCGCTGCCTGGACTAGAATCTTTTGCTGACCGAGACGTCATCACTTACAAGACATGGCATTGTGGAATTGACCTGAAGAATTGTGGAATTGACCCGAAGAACCAAAGTAGACCTAGTTTTGTGTATAGCAATATGCCTTTTACTCTGTATACTCGTTCCTGCAGAAAAGTTAGTAATGATGAGAAAATACATGTATGGATGAAAGGACTCGGTGTACTTGCTGAGAATGTAACTATAACTGGAGATATTACTTTGTATCATCCAAAATTGTACTGAATGGTTTTGTAGAAAATTATTTTGAACAATTAGTTCATGAGCCCACTCAAAGCGTAAATGTTTGTGAAAGCATAATTGACCTCTTAGCAAGAAATAATCGTGGACAAAAAGATCGTGACGAATACAGGGATTAGTGAGCACAATGCAGTTGCTGCTATCATAACACCTACTACAACCATCGAAAAGAAACACAAGGTATGTCTATTTTAAAAAGCTGATAAAAATGCTCTTAACGCCTTTTTAAGAGACAGTCTTCACTCCTTCCGGTCTGATCATGTAAGCATAGAAAAGATATGGAATGATTTCAGAGAGATAGTATCGTTGGCAGTTGAGAGATATATACCACATAAATTGATAAGTAGTGGTACTGGTCCATCATGGTACACAAAACAGGTCAGATCGCAGAGGAAAAAACACGCCAGATGTAAAAGAACACAAAATCCCCAAGATTGACAAAAAGTTTTGCAGAAGTCCGAAATGCATCACTTACTTCAGAGCGAGATGCTTTTAATAATTTCTACAATCTGGCAGAAAACCCAAAGAGATTCTGGTCATACATAAAGCACACCATTGGCAAGATGCAATCAATACCTTCACTGCGCGATAACAGCTGGCACTAAAGCAGAGTTATTAAACACGATTTTTCAAAACTCCTTCACCAAAGAAGATGAAGTGAATATTCCTGAATTCCAATCAAGAACAACTGCCAAGATGAGAAACATAGAAGTAGATATCCTCTGTGTAGCAAAGCAGCTTAAATCACCTAATAAAGGCAAGGCTTCCAGTCCAGATTGTACACCAGTCAGGTTCCTTTCAGAGTATGCTGATACAATAGCTTCATATTTAGCAATTATATACAACCACTCACTCACAGAAATAACCATACCTAAAGACTGGAAAATGGCTCAAGTCACACCAGTACCCAAATAGGGAAGTAGGAGTAATCCACTGAATTACAGGCCCATGTGACTGACATCGATTTGCAGTAGAGTTTTTTTAACATATACTGTGTTCGAACATTATGAAATACCTTGAAGAAAACAATTTATTGACACACAGCTCAGATTCAGAAAATATCGTTCTGGTGAAACACAACTAGCTATTTATACTCATTAGAGTGCTATTGACAGGGCATGTCAAACTGATTCCACATTTTTAGATTTCCAGAAGGCTTTCAACACCATTCCTCACAAGTGTCTTCTAAGCAAACTGCGTGTCTATGGAATATCTACATTTACATCTACATGGTTACACTGCAATTCACACTTAAGTGCCTGGCAGAGGATTCATTGAACCATTTTTATACTACTTCTCTACCATTCCACTCTCGAATGGCGTGTGGGGAAAAAGGAACACCTAAATCTTTCCGTTCAAGCACTGATTTCTCTTATTTTATTATGATGATCATTTCTCCCTTTGTAGGTGGGCATCAACAAAATATTTACGCATTCGGAAGAGAAGGTTGGTCATTGAAATTTCGTAAATAGATCTCGCCATGAGGAAAACTGCCTTTGTTTCAGTGACTGACACCCTAACTCACATATCATATCAGTGACACTCTCACCCCTATTGTGCGACAACACGAAATGAGCTGCCCTTCTTTGCACTTTTTTGATGTCCTCTGTCACTCCTTTCTGGTAAGCAGCAGTATTCTAGCAGATGATGGACAATTGTAATATAGGCTGTCTCTTTAGTGGGTTTTTCATATCTTCTAAGTGATCTGCCATCAAAGCACAGACTTTGTTTCCCCTTCCCCACAATATTATCTATGTGGTCTTTCCAATTTAAGTCGCTCAAAATTGTGATTCCTAGGTATTTAGTCAAATTGACAGCCCTTAGATTTGTGCGATTTATCATATACCCAAAATTTATCGGATTTCTTTTAGTTTCTATGTGGATGACCTCGAACTTTTCTTTGTTTAGTGCTAATTGCCACTTTTGCACCATACAGAAATTCTCTCGATCATTTTGTAATTGGAATTGATTGTCTGATGATTTTACTAAACGATAAATTACAGTGTCATCTGCAAACAATCTAAGGGGGCTGCTCAGATAACCTAGATCATTTATATGAATCAGGAACAGCAGAGGGCCTATGACACTACCTTGCAGAACGCCAGATATCACTTCTGTTCTACTCGATGATTTACCATCTATCACCACTAACTGTGACCTCTCTGAGAGGAAATCATGAATCCAGTCACACAACTGAGACGATACTCCATATGCACGCAATTTGATTAATAGTCGCAATTAATATCACCTCAGTTGTGCGACAGGATTCATGATTTCCTGTCTGAAAGGTCACAGTTCATTGTAATAGATGGAAAGTCTTTGAGTAAAACAGAAGTAATATCCAGTGTTCCCCTGATCTATATTAATGACACAGGAGGCAATCTGAGTAGCCCTCTTAGACTGTTTGCAGATGATGCTGTCATTTACCATCTTGTAAAGTCACCAGATGACCAAAATGAATTGCAAAGTGATTTAGACAAGATATCTGTATGGTGGGAAAAATGGCAATTAACCCCGAATAAAGAAAAGTGTGAAGTTATGCTCATGACTACTAAAAGAAATCTGCTAATTTTCGATTATGCAATAAATTACACAAATCTGAAGGCCGTAAATTCAACTAAATACTTAGGAATTACAGTTACAAGTAACCTAAATTGGGACGATCACATAGATAATGTTGTGGGTAGAGCAAACCAAAAATTGCAATTCATTGGCAGAACATTTAGAGGATGCAACAGGTCTACTAAAGAGACTCCTTCCACCACACTTGTCAGCCATATTCTAGAGTATTGCTGTGCAGTATGGGATCTGCATCAGGTGGGACTGACAGATGTCATCAAAAAAAGTTCAAAGAAGGGCAGCTTGTTTGTATTATCATGAAATAGGGGAGATAGTGCTGCAGACATGGTACATGAATTGGAATGGCAATCATTAAAACAAATTTGTTTTTCATTCTGACAGGATCTTCTCATGAAATTTCAGTCAGCAGTTTTCTCCTTCAATTGCAAAAACATTCTGTTGACACCCACCTACATAGAGAGAAATGACCATCATGATAAAGTGAGAGAAATCAGGACTTGCATAGAAAAATTTAACTGCTAGTTTTTCACGCATGCCATTTGAGAATGGAACAGTAGAGAGACAGCTTGAAGGTGGTTCATTGAACCCTATGCCAGGCACTTTATTGTGAATAGCTGAGTAATCATGTAGATATAGCTGTAGATGTACGCTACAGATTGCTTCTCCTGTGTGACACGTTTCAAATTGTCTGGCCTGCACAGCCAGATACAGTGGTCATCTGTGTGTAAGGTATGCTTATTTATGTGAATGTGTGTGTTTTTGTTTGCTTTTCTGATGTAGGCCTTGGCTGAAAGTTTAACATGTAATAGTCTTTTCATTGTGCCTGTCTGCAACTCAACATGTCGTCTTTATGGTGATTAGCAATTCGTCCTGTCCGTAACTGTTAACTGTGTTACTATGTTCATTGAAAAGTTCGTACACCTTGTACTTGTTTAAGAAACTCAGCTTAACCTAATCTTAGTCTCTGCTGCGTTGGTACTTATATCACTTACAGGAAACATAATCTTCCATTGAAAAAATATTTAGTAATGTGACATTTAGGTAATTCAGTGAATTTTGTATCACATACACATTTCTTTTGTAAAATATATGTAAGTCAGTCTTTTTGATATAATAAAAACCATTAAAAGCCACATAATCACAATTTGTATTTGTATAAATAATCTGTCTAGACTAAAAAATGGCCTTTGTTAACAATAGACACACACACACACACACACACACACACACACACACACACACACACACACGCTTACACAGACGCAAATCACACACACGTGACTGCAGTCTCAGGGCACTCTAGCCACACTGCGAGCAGCAGCACCGCTGCATGATGGGAGTGGCAACTAGGTGCGGGTAAGGAGGAGGCTGGGTTGGGGATGGGGAGGGATAGTAGGGTAGGGGTGGCAGGCAGTGCAATACTGTTGGTGAGTGTGCAGGGACGAGGTGGAAAGAGGGTGGGGCAGCTATGTGCAGTCGGGAGGTTAGACGGAGGGCAGGTGATAGGTGAGGATGGGGGGGTAGCGGTAAAGCAGAAAAATAAAAAGACTGGGTGCATGGTGGAATGAGGGCTGTATAGTGCTGGTATGGGAGCAGGGAGGCTGGATGGGTGACGATGACTAACAAAGGTTGAGGCCAGGAGGGTTACGGGAACGTAGGATATATTGCAGGCAAAGTTCCCAACTGTGCAATTCAGGAATGCTGGTGTTGGTGGGAAGGATCCATGTGGCACAAGCTATGAAGCAGTCATTGAAATGAAGGATGTCATGATGGCAGTGTGCTCAGCAAACGGGTGGTCCACTTGTTTCTTGGCCACAGTTTGTCAGTGGCCATTGATGCAGACAGTCAGCTTGTGGGTGTCTGCTCACATAGAATGCAGCACAGTGGTTACAGCTTTGCTGGTTGATCACATGATTAGTGTCACAGATAGCTGTGTCTTTGATGGGATTGATGATGATTGTCACCGGACTGCAGTAGGTGGTGGTGAGAGGTAGTATGGGACAGGTCTTGCATCTATGTGTATTACAGGGGTAGGGATGGACAAGTACCTTGTATAGGTTTGGTGGACAGTGGAATACCAATGTGGGAGGGGTGAGAAGGATAGTGGGCAGGGCATTTCTCATTTCAAGGCAGAGAATGTAATTCAGTTGCTCCAGTCCTGGGTGGTACTAAGTTATGAGGGGAATTCTCCTCTGTGGCAGGACGGTGGGCCTTTGGGAGGTGGTGGGAAACTGGAAAGATAATGCATGGGAGATTTGTTTTTGTACAAGGTTGGGAGGATAATTACAGTTTATGAAGGCTTCAGTGAGACCCTCGGTATATTTTGAGAGGGACCGCTCATCACTGCAAATGCGACGGCCTTGGGTGGCTAGGCTGTATGGAAGTGACTTCTTGGTATGAAACGGGTGGCAGCTGTGGAAGTGGAGGTAGTCCTGGTGGTTAGTAGGTTTTGGTATGGATGGAGGTACTGATGTAGCCATCTTTGATGTGGAGGTCAACATCTAGGAAGGTAGCTTATTGGGTTGAGTTGGACCAGGTGACACAAATGGGGGAGAAGTTGTTGAAGTTCTGGAGGAATGTGGATAAGGTGTTCTCACCCTCAATCCAGATCACAAAGATATCACCAGTGAATCTGAATCAGGTGAGGGGCTTAGGATTCTGGGTGTATAGGAAGGATACCTCTCGAAGGCCCATGAATAGGTTGGCATAGGATGGTGCCATGCAGGTGCCCATAGCTGTACCTCGGATTTGACTGAAGGTAATGCCTTCAAAGAAGAAGTAATTGTGGGTGAGGATATAATTGGTCATGGCGACTAGGAAGGAGGTTGTTGGTTTTTAATCCGTCAGGCACTGAGAAAGGTAATGTTCTGTAGTGGTAAGGCCATGGGCATTAAGGATGTTAGTATAAAGGGAGGTTCCATCAATAGTGATGTGAAGGGCACCATGTGGTATAGGGACAGGAAATATGGAGAGTCGGTGGAGGAAATGGTTGGTATCTTTTATATAGGAGGGTAGATTCCTAGTAATAGGTTGAAGGTTTTGGTCTATGAGCAGAGAGATTTTCTCATTGGGGACACAGTAACTAGCCACACTGCGGTGTCCTATGTGGTTGGTTTTACAGACTTTAGGAACCATGTAGAAGATAGGAGTGTGGGGAGTGGTAGGGGTGAGCAGAGAGATTGACTCTGGGGAGAGGTTCTGGGATGGGCATAACGATTTGAGGAGTGACTGGAGATACTGCTGGATTTCTGAAATGGGGTCTCTGTGGCAAGGTTTGTTGGTGGATGTATCTGACAGCTGGTGGAGTCCTTCTGGCAGGTAATCCTTGGGGTTCAAAACAACTGTGGTGGCGCCTTTGTCTGCAGGTAAATTTATAAGGTGGGAATTTGTTTTTAGATAGTGGATTATGGTTCTTTCTGCAGATGCAAGGTTAATTTGCAGGTTTGGGATTTGGGGTATGATAATGAGGCAAGGTTTGAGATTAAGAAATTCTTGAAATTTAACAGGGGGTGATTTAGCGGCAGTGGGAGTGGATCACGGTTGGATGGAGGAGTGAACTGAGTTAGGCAAGGTTCAAAATTGGTCTTCCGTTGAGTATGTTTGGTAGGGTTGGTGGCGAAAAAGTGTTTCCACTGTAGGGGCCAGGAGAAAGAGAGAAGGTCTTTAACAAGTCCTGAATGATTGATTTTGGGAGTGAGGCAAAAGGTGAGGCCTTTCAAAAGGACTGATAGTTCTGTGGGGCCAAAGCTTTTGTAGGGAAGGTTCATGACAGTGTTTTGGGTCAGCTTAGCTTCTGGGTTCTGTGTGGTCGTGGGAGGGAGTTTTGGTAGGCAAGGTAAATGTAGTAGGTCTGCGAGACAGGGTTTGTCAGGTATAAGGGGACGTTGAGGAGGTTGGGAGGTTATTCTAGAGGTGGTGGACAGTGGTATTCCAAAGGTGGGAGTAAGTCAGCAGCTGGAGAGCTTTTTGAGGGGGCGGTGTGCATGTTACTCTAGTTCCTGGAGGGCAAGTGTTTCAGCGTTTGTTATGGGTTCCAGGAATATGGGATTGCAAATGCTCCTGCTATGCAATCCCATATTCCTGGAACCAATAACACACATTGAAACACTTGCCCTCGAGGAACTAGAGCAACTTGCGCAACACCCCCTCAAAAAGCTCTCCACCCTGCTCACTTCCTACACCCACTTTGGAGTACCACTGTCCACCACCTCTACAGCATGCTGAAGACCTTCTCTCCTGCTCCTGGTCCCTACAGTGGAAATAATTTTTCACCACCAACCCAAGCAATCATACTGAATGAAAGACGAATGTTGGACCCTGCCCAACTCAGTTCTCTCCTTCATCCAACCATGATCCACCCCCACTGCCTACAAATCAACCCCTGTTAACTTCCCAGAATTTCTTACCCTCGAACCTTGCCTCACCATCATGCCTCAAATCCCTCAATATGCAAACTAACCTTGCATCTGCAGAAAGAACCGCAGTCCACCATCTAAAAACTAGTCCTGACCTTATAATCTTATCTGCAGACAAAGGCTCCACCACTGTTGTTTTGAACCACAAGGATTACCTTCCAGGACTCTGACAGCTGTCAGATACATCCACCTACAAACCTCGCCACAGTGACCCCATTCCAGAAATCCTGCATTATCTCCAGTCACTCCTCAAATCCTTATGCCCATCCCAGAACCTCTAGTCCTAAACTCCGTAAACCCAACCACCTTGGACACCCCAGTATGGCTAGTTACTGTGTCCCCACTGAGAAAATTTCTATGCTCGCAGACCAACACCTTCAACCTATAACTAGGAATCTACCCTCCTACATAAAAGATACCAACCACTTCCTCCACCGACCCTCCATATTTTCTGTCCCTTTACCACACGGTGCCCTTCACGTCACTATTGATGGAACCTCCCTTTATTCTAACATCCTTAATGCCGATGGCCTTACCACTATAGAACATTACCTTTATCAGCGCCCAATGGATTAAAAACCAAGAACCTCCTTCCTAGTCGCCATGACCAATTATATCCTCACCTACAATTTTTTCTCCTTTGAAGGCATTACCTACAGTCAAATCCGAAGTACAGCTATGGGCACCTGCATGTCACCATCCTATGCCAATCTATTCATGGACCATCTAGAAGAATCTTTCCTATACACCCAGACTCCTAAATCCCTCACATGGTTCAGATTCACTAATGACATTTTTGTGGTCTAGATCGAGGGTGAGGACACCCTATCCACATTCCTCAAGAACCTCAACAACTTTTTCCCCATTTGGTTCACCTTGTCCTACTCAACCCAACAAGCTACCTTCCTAGAGGTTGACCTCCACCTCAAAGACGGCTACATCAGTACCTCCGTCCATATCAAACCTACTAACCACCAGCATTATCTTCACTTTGACAGCTGCCACCCCATACTTATACGTACCGTCCATACAGCCAAGCCATCCATGGTCGTCGCATCTGCAGTGACAAGCGGTCCCTCTCAAAATATACTGAGGGTCTCACTGAAGCCTTCATAGACCGTAATTGTCCTCCCAACCTTGTACAAAAACAAGTCTCCTGTGCTTTATCTTTCCAGTCTCCCACCATCTCACATAGTCCCACTGTCCAGCCACAGAGGAGCATTCCCATTGCAACTCAGTACCACCCAGGAGTGGAGCAGCTGAATTACATTCTCTGTCAGGGTTTTGATTACCTCTCATCATGCCCTGAAATGAGAAATGTCCTGCCCACTATCCTTCCCTCTCCTCCCACAGTGGTATTCCACCGTCCACTAAACATACACAATATACTTGTCCATCCCTACACAACCCCTGCTCCCAACCACTTATCTCATGGCTCATACCCCTGTAATAGATCTAGATGCAAAACCTGTCTCATACTTTCTCCCACCTCCACCTACTCCAGTCCGGTCGCAAACATCACCTATCGCATCAAAGGCAGAGCTACCTGTGAAACTAGTCATGTGATCTACAAACTAAGCTGCAATCACTGTACTGCATTCTATGTGGGCATGACAACCAACACGCTATCTGACTGCATGAATGGCCACTGACAAACTGTGGCCAAGAAACAAGTGGACCACCCATTTGCTGAGCATGCTGCTAAAGATGATGTTCTTCATTTCGATGACTGCTTCACAGCGTGTGCCACATGGATCCTTCCCACCAACACCAGCTTTTCTGAATTGCGCAGCTGGGATCTTTCGCTGAAATATATCCTGCATTCCCGTAACCCTCCTGGCCCCAACATTTATTGGTCATTGACCTCCCCATCCAGCCTCCCTGTTCCTATTCCAGCACTATACCGCCCTGATTCCACCATCGCGCCCAATCTTTCTCTCCTTTTCCACTAACCCTCCCCGCTCCTCATCTCTCTCCTGGCCACCATCTAACCTCCGGACTGCACATAGCTGCCCCACTTCCTCTCCACCTCATCCCTGCTTGGTTCGCAGCAGCACTTCTCTGTCTGCCACCCCTTCCCTACTATCCCTGCTCCTCCCTGCCCCAGCCTCCTCCTTACCCCCACCTAGTCACCACTTCCATTATGCACTGGTGTTGCTGGTTGCATTGTGGCTAGAGTGGCCTGAGACTGCAGTCATGTGTGTGAGTTTGTTTGCGCATGTATGCACGTGTGTGTGTGTGTGTGTGTGTGTGTTGTCCATTTTTGGCGAAAGCCTTACAGACCGAATACTTAAATTGGACAGTCTTTTTGTTGTACCTAACTGCAACTCAGCGTCTCCACTATAAGGTGAGTGGCAACTTTCTTTTTCGTAATGTTGTAATCCCCCCCCCATGAACCATGGACCTTGCCGTTGGTGGGGAGGCTTGCGTGCCTCAGCGATACAGATAGCCGTACCATAGGTGCAACCACAACGGAGGGGTATCTGTTGAGAGGCCAGACAAACGTGTGGTTCCTGAAGAGGGGCAGCAGCCTTTTCAGTAGTTGCAAGGGCAACAGTCTGGATGATTGACTGATCTGGCCTTGTAACAATAACCAAAACGGCCTTGCTGTGCTGGTACTGCGAACGGCTGAAAGCAAGGGGAAACTACAGCCGTAATTTTTCCCGAGGGCATGCAGCTTTACTGTATGATTACATGATGATGGCGTCCTCTTGGGTAAAATATTCCGGAGGTAAAATAGTCCTCCATTCGGATCTCCGGGCGGGGACTACTCAAGAGGATGTCGTTATCAGGAGAAAGAAAACTGGCGTTCTACGGATCGGAGCGTGGAATGTCAGATCCCTTAATCGGGCAGGTAGGTTAGAAAATTTAAAAAGGGAAATGGATAGGTTGAAGTTAGATATAGTGGGAATTAGTGAAGTTCGGTGGCAGGAGGAACAAGACTTCTGGTCAGGTGACTACAGGGTTATAAACACAAAATCAAATAGGGGTAATGCAGGAGTAGGTTTAATAATGAATAGGAAAATAGGAATGCGGGTAAGCTACTACAAACAGCATAGTGAACGCATTATTGTGGCGAAGATAGATACGAAGCCCATGCCTACTACAGTAGTACAAGTTTATATGCCAACTAGCTCTGCAGATGACGAAGAAATTGAAGAAATGTATGATGAAATAAAAGAAATTATTCAGATTGTGAAGGGAGACGAAAATTTAATAGTCATGGTTGACTGGAATTCGACAGTAGGAAAAGGAAGAGAAGGAAACATAGTAGGTGAATATGGATTGGGGGACAGAAATGAAAGAGGAAGCCGCCTGGTCGAATTTTGCACAGAGCACAACATAACCATAACTAACACTTGGTTTAAGAATCATGAAAGAAGGTTGTATACATGGAAGAACCCTGGAGATACTAAAAGGTATCAGATAGATTATATAATGGTAAGACAGAGATTTAGGAACCAGGTTTTAAATTGTAAGACATTTCCAGGGGCAGATGTGGACTCTGACCACAATCTATTGGTTATGACCTGTAGATTAAAACTGAAGAAACTGCAAAAAGGTGGGAATTTAAGGAGATGGGACCTGGATAAACTAAAAGAACCAGAGGTTGTACAGAGATTCAGGGAGAGCATAAGGGAGCAATTGACAGGAATGGGGGAAATAAATACAGTAGAAGAAGAATGGGTAGCTTTGAGGGATGAAGTAGTGAAGGCAGCAGAGGATCAAGTAGGTAAAAAGACGAGGGCTGGTAGAAATCCTTGGGTAACAGAAGAAATATTGAATTTAATTGATGAAAGGAGAAAATATAAAAATGCAGTAAGTGAAACAGGCAAAAAGGAATACAAACGTCTCAAAAATGAGATCGACAGAAAGTGCAAAATGGCTAAGCAGGGATGGCTAGAGGACAAATGTAAGGATGTAGAGGCCTATCTCACTAGGGGTAAGATAGATACCGCCTACAGGAAAATTAGAGAGACCTTTGGAGATAAGAGAACGACTTGTATGAATATCAAGAGCTCAGATGGAAACCCAGTTCTAAGCAAAGAAGGCAAAGCAGAAAGGTGGAAGGAGTATATAGAGGGTCTATACAAGGGCGATGTACTTGAGGACAATATTATGGAAATGGAAGAGGATGTAGATGAAGATGAAATGGGAGATATGATACTGCGTGAAGAGTTTGACAGAGCACTGAAAGACCTGAGTCGAAACAAAGCCCCCGGAGTAGACAATATTCCATTGGAACTACTGACGGCCGTGGGAGAGCCAGTCCTGACAAAACTCTACCATCTGGTGAGGAAGATGTATGAGACAAGCGAAATACCCTCAGACTTCAAGAAGAATATAATAATTCCAATCCCAAAGAAAGCAGGTGTTGACAGATGTGAAAATTACCGAACTATCAGCTTAATAAGTCACAGCTGCAAAATACTAACACGAATTCTTTACAGACGAATGGAAAAACTAGTAGAAGCCAACCTTGGGGAAGATCAGTTTGGATTCCGTAGAAACACTGGAACACGTGAGGCAATACTGACCTTACGACTTATCTTAGAAGAAAGATTAAGGAAAGGCAAACCTACGTTTCTAGCATTTGTAGACTTAGAGAAAGCTTTTGACAATGTTGACTGGAATACTCTCTTTCAAATTCTAAAGGTGGCAGGGGTAAAATACAGGGAGCGAAAGGCTATTTACAATTTGTACAGAAACCAGATGGCAGTTATAAGAGTCGAGGGACATGAAAGGGAAGCAGTGGTTGGGAAGGGAGTAAGACAGGGTTGTAGCCTCTCCCCGATGTTGTTCAATCTGTATATTGAGCAAGCAGTAATGGAAACAAAAGAAAAATTCGGAGTAGGTATTAAAATCCATGGAGAAGAAATAAAAACTTTGAGGTTCGCCGATGACATTGTAATTCTGTCAGAGACAGCAAAGGACTTGGAAGAGCAGTTGAATGGACTGGACAGTGTCTTGAAAAGAGGATATAAGATGAACATCAACAAAAGCAAAACAAGGATAATGGAATGTAGTCTAATTAAGTCGGGTGATGCTGAGGGAATTAGATTAGGGAATGAGGCACTTAAAGTAGTGAAGGAGTTTTGCTATTTGGGGAGCAAAATAACTGATGATGGTCGAAGTAGAGAGGATATAAAAGGTAGGCTGGCAATGGCAAGGAAAGCGTTTCTGAAGAAGAGAAATTTGTTAACATCCAGTATTGATTTAAGTGTCAGGAAGTCATTTCTGAAAGTATTCGTATGGAGTGTAGCCATGTATGGAAGTGAAACATGGACGATAAATAGTTTGGATAAGAAGAGAATAGAGGCTTTCGAAATGTGGTGCTACAGAAGAATGCTGAAGATTAGATGGGTAGATCACATAACTAATGAGGAAGTATTGAATAGGATTGGGGAGAAGAGAAGTTTGTGGCACAACTTGACCAGAAGAAGGGATCGGTTGGTAGGACATGTTCTGAGGCATCAAGGGATCACCAATTTAGTATTGGAGGGCAGCGTGGAGGGTAAAAATCGTAGAGGGAGACCAAGAGATGAATACACTAAGCAGATTCAGAAGGATGTAGGTTGCAGTAGGTACTGGGAGATGAAAAAGCTTGCACAGGATAGAGTAGCATGGAGAGCTGCATCAAACCAGTCTCAGGACTGAAGACCACAACAACAACAACAATGTTGTAATAGGTACCAATTCTACACACACTACTATTGCTGAAAAGCTGAACACAAGCTTACTTTGTAAAAATGAAAGGCTTTTATCATTGGTGATTAATGGCTGAATACATTTGCAGAAGCTCCTCATGATGTTCTCAATAATTTCTTGAGGAATAACGTCTATCTCTGTCATGGTCACTTACCACTCGAAATTGACATTCATTGGCTGCTGTAGTTGTCTCCAAATAATATGACCCAATAATTCCATTGTACTTTCAAGTAGCGCACCAGGCAATGACCTTTTTGCTACACTGGGCGTTTAATGAATGAGCGTCAGATTTGTGTCTGAGGAGTATTGGAAGTTTTGTTCTGTGATAAACCCAGATGAAAGTTTGCCTCTTGTGACATCACAGGATTCTTTTCAAAAAAACATCATCCTGGTCAATTCTGTCTGTCACAAATTCAGCCTCCTCACTTTATACCCGAGCTGTAGCTGTTGAACCACTTATAGCTCATAAGGATTAAACTTTAAATCCTGTTTCGCAATCCTCTGCAAAGACGTGAGGGATTTGTAATGTTCTGAAATGGTGATGGACAGATCTCTATAGGCTTTGTTGCAGAGCTGCATGAACTTGTTGGATATTTTATGGCATTTGATCCCTCATTTCAGGTCAGTTATGCTTCACATTAGTTACAGAATCTGTCTCACACCATCTTTTTGTTGACTGGGCTATTGTCCTTCTGTCTGGAATGCGATAATGGTGGTCTCTTCCACAGTGCGTTGAGTGATGGACAGCCTCAACATTCTGCACAGGAAAGATCTCCGCCAGTGCCTAAGTACACACCTGTGCTGGCCAGTGTGCTATACTGAAATGAATGGCATGCGAAGTAGATTCAGTTAGATTTGGTTGATGGGGCAAGCACATCTACAAGTTAGCAGAGTGGCCAACTGAAAAATACTATTTCCCTTGAGTCATCCTCTGATATGGGACTCCCTGAGTATAACATACTGGATAACTAGTATTTTTATGCCAGGTGCAGGGCTCAGCAATGTCAGATGTTAGTTAGGCTCTATCGGGAAAGCTCTCAGTGAAGAAGATCGCGCAATGATTATTCAGGGAGCTGGGAAAAGTCTAATGACCTTATTGTCAACGGATATGAAACACTAATCTCTTCTTGGTACTTTTGGTACAGTTAGAATTTCACCCTTCTGTGTTCCATTCGCAAATGGTTCATGCGAAGAATGAATGTTGGGGAGCCCCTGTACGAGCTAATTTATGTCAGTTTCTTGTCGTGGTCTGTTGTGAGACATATGCAGGAGCAAGTAATGTAATGTCCAACTCTTCTTGCCGTGTATGCCCTCAGAATTCCAACATTTAACCTATCCATGTTGAACAAACAGTCTCTTGTAGCATTTGCCTCTGTCATTTGTTAAGCACCTCAGTTACACTCTTGGACTTAAAAAACTGTATTGTGAAGAAATGTGCTTCTCTTCATTGGATCTTCTCTATCTTCTCTGTTAATCCAACCTGGTAAGGAGTTCCTTCTGATGAACAAAACTCAAGAACTGTCCCAAGGAGAGTTTTGTAAGCTGTTTATTTAATGAGTAAATCACCGTTATGTACATTGGTTTCATCCTTTTAAAAATGACAAATCCAGTCCCTTTTCCTAATATTGTTGCCTGTATAATAGCAAGTTACAATTGACAACCCCCCCAAAAAAAAAAAAAAAATAAAAAAATAAAAAAAAAAAAATTATATATATATATATATATATATATATATATATATATATATATATATATATATATATATATATATATATATATGGTTATAATAGAGGGAAACATTCCACGTAGGAAAAATATATCTAAAAACAAAGATGATGTGACTTACCAAATGAAAGTGCTGGCAGGTCGACAGACACACAAATATACACACAAAATTCAATCTTTCGCAACAAACTGTTGCCTCATCAGGAAAGAAGGAAGGAGAGGGAAAGATGAAAGGATGTGGGTTTTAAGGGAGAGGCTAAGGGGTCATTCCAATCCCGGGAGCGGAAAGACTTACCTTAGGGGGAAAAAAGGACGGGTATACACTCGCACACACACATATCCATTCACACATATACAGACACAAGCAGACATATTTAAAGACAAAGAGTTTGGGCAGAGATGTCAATCGAGGCAGAAGTGCAGGGGCAAAGATGTTGTTGAATGACAGGTGAGGTATGAGTGGCGGCAACTTGAAATTAGCGGAGATTGAGGCCTGGTGGATAACGGGAAGAGAGGATATATTGAAGAGCAAGTTCCCATCTCCGGAGTTCGGATAGGTTGGTGTTAGTGGGAAGTATCCAGATAACCCGGACGGTGTAACACTGTGCCAAGATGTGCTGGCCGTGCACCAAGGCATGTTTAGCCACAGGGTGATCCTCATTACCAACAAACACTGTCTGCCTGTGTCCATTCATGCGAATGGACAGTTTGTTGCTGGTCATTCCCACATAAAATGCGTCACAGTGTAGGCAAGTCAGTTGGTAGATCACGTGGATGCTTTCACACGTGGCTCTGCCTTTGATCGTGTACACCTTCCGGGTTACAGGACTGGAGTAGGTGGTGGTGGGAAGGTGCATGGGACAGGTTTTACACCGGGGGCGGTTACAAGGGTAGGAGCCAGAGGGTAGGGAAGGTGGTTTGGGGATTTCATAGGGATGAACTAAGAGGTTACGAAGGTTAGGTGGAAAGACACTCTTGGTGGAGTGGGGAGGATTTCATGAAGGATGGATCTCATTTCAGGGCAGGATTTGAGGAAGTTGTATCCCTGCTGGAGAGCCACATTCAGAATCTGATCCAGTCCCGGAAAGTATCCTGTCACAAGTGGGGCACTTTTGTGGTTCTTCTGTGGGAGGTTCTGGGTTTGAGAGGATGAGGAAGTGGCTCTGGTTATTTGCTTCTGTACCAGGTCGGGAGGGTAGTTGCGGGATGCGAAAGCTGTTGTCAAGTTGTTGGTGTAATGCTTCAGGGATTCCGGACTTGAGCAGATTCATTTGCCACAAAGACCTAGGCTGTAGGGAAGGGACCGTTTGATGTGGAATGGGGGGCAGCTGTCGTAATGGAGGTACTGTTGCTTGTTGGTGGGTTTGATGTGGACGGATGTGTGAAGCTGGCCATTGGACAGGTGGAGGTCAACATCAAGGAAAGTGGCATGGGATTTGGAGTAGGACCAGGTGAATCTGATGGAACCAAAGGAGTTGAGGTTGGAGAGGAAATTCTGGAGTTCTTCTTCACTGTGAGTCCAGATCATGAAGATGCCATCAATAAATCTGTACCAAACTTTGGGTTGGCAGGCCTGGGTAACCAAGAAGGCTTCCTCTAAGCGACCCATGAATAGGTTGGCGTACGAAGGGGCCATCCTGGTACCCATGGCTGTTCCCTTTAATTGTTGGTATGTCTGGCCTTCAAAAGTGAAGAAGTTGTGGGTCAGGATGAAGCTGGCAAAGGTAATGAGGAAAGAGGTTTTAGGTAGGGTGGCAGGTGATCGGCGTGAAAGGAAGTGCTCCATCGCAGTGAGGCCCTGGACGTGCGGGATATTTGTGTATAAGGAAGTGGCATCAATGGTTACAAGGAGGGTTTCTGGGGGTAATGGATTGGGTAAGGATTCCAGGCGTTCGAGAAAGTGGTTGGTGTCTTTGATGAAGGATGGGAGACTGCACGTAATGGGTTGAAGGTGTTGATCTACGTAGGCAGAGATACGTTCTGTGGGGGCTTGGTAACCAGCTACAATGGGGCGGTCGGTATGATTGGGTTTGTGAATTTTAGGAAGAAGGTAGAAGGTAGGGGTGCGGGGTGTCGGTGGGGTCAGGAGGTTGATGGAGTCAGGTGAAAGGTTTTGTAGGGGCCCTAAGGTTCTGAGGATTCCTTGAAGCTCCGCCTGGACATCAGGAATGGGATTACCTTGGCAAACTTTGTATGTGGTGTTGTCTGAAAGCTGACGCAGTCCCTCAGCCACATACTCCCGACGATCAAGTACCACGGTCGTGGAACCCTTGTCAGCCGGAAGAATGACGATGGACCGGTCAGCCTTCAGATCACGGATAGCCTGGGCTTCAGCAGTGGTGATGTTGGGAGTAGGATTAAGGTTTTTTAAGAAGGATTGAGAGGCAAGGCTGGAAGTCAGAAATTCCTGGAAGGTTTGGAGAGGGTGATTTTGAGGAAGAGGAGGTGGGTCCCGCTGTGATGGAGGACGGAACTGTTCCGGACAGGGTTCAATTTGGATAGTGTCTTGGGGAGTTGGATCATTAGGGGTAGGATTAGGATCATTTTTCTTCATGGCAAAGTGATACTTCCAGCAGAGAGTACGAGTGTAGGACAGTAAATCTTTGACGAGGGCTGTTTGGTTGAATCTGGGAGTGGGGCCGAAGGTGAGGCCTTTGGATAGGACAGAGGTTTCGGATTGGGAGAGAGGTTTGGAGGAAAGGTTAACTACTGAATTAGGGTGTTGTGGTGCCAGATTGTGTTGATTGGAATTTTGAGGTTTTGGAGGGAGTGAAGCTGGAAGTGGGAGACTGAGTAGATGGGAGAGACTGGGTTTGTGTACAATGAGAGGTGGTTGAGGTTTGCTGGACAGGTTGTGAAGGGTGAGTGAGTTGCCTTTCCGGAGGTGGGAAACCAGGAGATTGGATAGTTTTTTGAGGTGATGGGTGGCATGCTGTTCTAATTTGCGGTTGGCCTGTAGGAGGATGCTCTGAATAGCCACATCCACACATACAGACACAAGCAGACATATTTGGTCTTTAAATATGTCTGCTTGTGTCTGTATGTGTGGATGGATATGTGTGTGTGTGCGAGTGTATACCTGTCCTTTTTTCCCCCTAAGGTAAGTCTTTCCGCTCCCGGGATTGGAATGACTCCTTACCCTCTCCCTTAAAACCCACATCCTTTTGTCTTTCCCTCTCCTTCCCTCTTTCCTGATGAGGCAACCGTTGGTTGCGAAAGCTAGAATTTTGTGTGTATGATTGTGTGTCTATCGACCTGCCAGTGCTTTCGTTCGGTAAGTCACCTCATCTTTGTTTTTATATATATTTTTTCCCACGTGGAATGTTTCCCTCTTTTATATGCTTGTGTCTGTATATGTGTGGATGGATATGTGTGTGTGTGTGTGAGTGTATACCCGTCCTTTTTTCCCCCTAAGGTAAGTCTTTCCGCTCCCGGGATTGGAATGACTCCTTACCCTCTCCCTTAAAACCCACATCCTTTCGTCTTTCCCTCTCCTTCCCTCTTTCCTGATGAGGCAACAGTTTGTTGCGAAAGCTTGAATTTTGTGTGTATGTTTGTGTTTGTTTGTGTGTCTGTCGACCTGCCAGCGCATTCATTTGGTGGGTCACATCATCTTTGTTTTTAGATATATATTTCCTACGTGGAATGTTTCCCTCTATTTTATATATATATATGACAGTAAGTCGAGAAAAGAATACAAACGTATTTATTAGTTTTCTTGTGTCTCGGGAAGACACAACTGACAATTTGTAATATTACCATGAAGGCTTTGAACATGAATTTGTTGTCTTAAGTGTAATTGGTGCACTTCTCGTGTTAATTCTGTATAAAAATATGAGATTTCCACAATATCCAACATTATTTTCATCAGGAAATCAGCTGACTGTTGAAGTAATAATACAGTCACATAGATGTAAATGTGATGGCATGATCAATGCCTACAGCATGGCGCCTGCTGCCATACAGCCGCAGGTTACACATCACATGGCTATGACCTGTCATTTCCGGAAGGCACTTCCCAACTGGACATTGTAGGTGCGGCCTGCGCACATAGCTGCCTCCACTGTAACATAGTAACACCCAGCCAACATATACATTTCAAATAGCTGCACAATGGTACTACAACAGCCATGTGGTGCCACACCATTGTTGACTCATTGATAGTGGGCATATTCCTCTGCTGCCAGGGCTTTATAGGTGCACGAGGCACTTATCACCAATGGATGATACCTTGATGCCACACTGTTCAGTTCACCCTCATCTGGATATCAACTATACCACTGAGGGATTTCTACTGCTTGACATTCCATACACCAAATTCGTCGCTTGACCTTGCTGGTCGCCATCCCAGTGGCAGTGCTAGACTCATCGTGGAAGTGTTGTATTATTTGGTTTTCTGTTTTTCATTGTAAAGAAATAAACATCACTGATTACTCATGCCTTCTGTTGTTTGTTGTTCCAGCAGGTACAACAATACCACCAGCAATTACAGTGGTACTAATGATGAAACATCATCTGCAGCATCTTTGTTCTCATCAGAATGTGTAATATGGGATGTACTCAATTGACTCCCTCAGTATCAAGTGCCCACTTCCTGAATTGCTAAGTTGGTAGCCACATCTTAGGGTCACACGTTCTAATTTCTGCAGATTCTTTGATGATTACCACACTCCAAACTATAGGAACTGAATAGTCATAGAGGCTGTGGAAACAAGAATGTATGTCAATATCTTAGTGTCATGGGCTACGCAGGCAGCAGTGTGTCAGATTGGGCAAGCGATACCTAGAGACTGCATATGTGTCGCATATTCTGTGTCATGCTGGGTTGCTGATGATGATTTATCGTTTCCACCAATATAATATCTATAAAATGCCAAATCAGAAACACCTTCATCTGTCCATGTTTCCAATTTTATTGCATCTTGATACCAGTTTCAGCATTACAGTGTGCATCTTCAGTCCACCTGACCAGTGTGTTAGAAGATGCACACCTGTACAATTGAAATAGGGGCCAGCATAGAGTCACTGGTATTTGTAGACTTCTTTTTAAAAACATGATGCCTGCGATCATCATTTGTGTTTTTGATTTGACGTTTTGTATTGAACAGCCAAGCTCCCACAACCATCCTGTATAAAATGAACCACATAGACTTAATGTAATCTATGGTCACATTATGACCTACTAGATCATTTATGTTGATTACTTCTTCAATAGCCAGTTGCTTTCTTGCTGAAGACAATAGTGTATACTGTCAAAAAGTTAGATGTTTACAGAAAATTAATGCAAGAAGTTTATGAAGTACATTCAGTTCACCAATGTATAGTGCATGTAATTGTTGTATGCAGTTACGTAGCATTACTTGAGAGTCCCTGTGAGTGAGTCAGGCTCTTTTGATGTAGGGTTTGAAGTAAAACTGCACTTTATGGCCATCTTTTGTCACCAGACTTACATGGCAGTGACATGTTTGTCTGAAGTTATCTAGTACTTCAAAAAAAGTTGAAGTTTGTAACACAGCAATTCTTTGTTGCAGGGAAATATGAGGATGATCTTGTGTTAGAAGTAGTGGTGCTGCTTGGGACAGCTGCTGCAGATGAAGGCTGTGCCCAGATTCTGTGCAAAGCTGATATTTTACTTTCACTCATAGAAATGCTCAAAGGTAATCTATTTCCTGCTTCTGCTGAAGACAATAGTCTTTTATAATAATGACTAAAGATTTACTGAAAACTGTTTTTAATTATTTAATGAATAAGAACAGTATGTTCTGGAATATTTTAATTCTTAATTGGCTTTGAGGAACCCTATAAGTGAATGGCTAGTGTCAGTGCCTTTGGTGTGGAAGGACCCAAGTTAAATTCCCAGTACATCCTACGATTTTTTCCTTGGGCAAGGACCTTTGCTATGATGCAAACAACTTTCTGGGGAAGCAACCATAGCTCAGAGACATTATGAATAACAATAAAAACACTCAACACTCAGTAACTGTTTAAATTATTATAAAAATTTCAAGAATTAAAAAGTTGAGAATGATGAGGTGTTCCCTAAACCTAGATAGCTGTTTGGAGGTGCTTTGTTCACAACTGTTGGTTTCACATCAATATAGATGCATCTTCAGGTTTATAATGGTTATGTTTGCATAATGTAGGTGGATAGCTGCGGAGTCTCAGCTCTCGGGAAGTTGTCCACGTTAAAAGTCAAACCACAATAGTGGGTTGTCAAAACAGAGTACACACAAGAGATACTTGTAAAATGTACAAAGCATGACTGTTGAGTGACCCAGGCTGGATAACATCACATAGGATATATTTTGAGATTTGGTAGATACCAGCTATATAAAACCAATGAAGTAAAACTGGTCATAACCCTTGTGCCTTCCAGTGTATATCTAGACCATGGGCTACTTACACCATATTGGCTGGTTATCAGTATGGCAGAAGTATACACACATTACACAGAGATTTTAAGTTTTACTTCATTGGTTTTACACAGTTTGTGTGTACTGGATCTCATAATATATCCCGTGTAGTGTCATCCAGCCTGGCTTATACAACAGTCACGCTTTGTACATTTTACAAGCATCTTTTGGGTGTTCTCAATTTTATTTTGACAACCCACCATTGTGATTTGACTTTAAATGTGGGTAACTTCCAAAACTTCGTTATCAGGAGAAACAAAACTGGCATTGGATCGGAGTGTGAAATGTCAGACCCCTTAATCGGGCAGGTAGGTTAGAGAATTTAAAAAGGGAAATGGATATATTAAAGTTAGATATAGTGGGAATTAGTGAAGTTCGGTGACAGGAGAAACAAGACTTCTGGTCAGGTGAATACAGGGTTATAAATACAAAATCAAATAGGGGTAATGCAGGAGTAGGTTTAATAATGAATACAAAAATAGGTGCATGTGTCAGCTACTACGAACAGCATAGTGAAGGCGTTATTGTAGCCAAGATAGACACAAAGCCCACACCTACCACAGCAGTATAAGCTGAAAGTTCATTTTGTGAGTGTATTTTTGTTGTGGCCATCTATGACTCAGCATCTCTGCTATATGGTGAGTAGCAGTTATCCTTTTTGTAATATTGGTACTTAAAATAAGATACATTTAATCTGCAGTCTCAGAGGAGCCCATTGATTTGTACAATTTGTGATTGACTAACTTATTGAAAGACTAAACGGTGTGTTTGTAGATTCCATCTAATTGAAATAAAACTTATTGGCTGATTACACTCCATAAGACTTTCACAAAGTGTAATGGAGCAGTTGTCTGAGGATGTGTAAACTGCCAATCAATTTCAATTCTGTAAAGAACTCTCTTAGGTGAAACCTGTCCTCATATTCTACAATAGAAAGTGTCCTCATATTCCACTGTAGATAGGACATTGAACATTATATTTTGTTGTTTTAATTATTAAAAAGCCGATTTAAAAGAACTGGTAGTTCAATAGAAGTTTAGTGTTAGTGCTTCTGCAATTGCTGGAGTATTAATGTACATATGCTTATAGAAATAGTCAAATAGTGATACTATTTGGAGTTCTGAGAACAGTAAAGTTAAGTTCTTTCATATGTTATAAACAACACAATATTCAATATTTTGTAAAGTGCTATTCACCTAGAACACTTGAGAGCTTTTCATCAATCTAGAGGATAAAAACTGCAAATTGTGTTGCTATATTTAACTAAAGTGTTTGTTCACATTGTACTTTTGTACAAGCACAGTCTCTGTCTCTGCTACAGTGCCACACAATCGATGGACAGGAAACATCACCCTCCATTGATATGTATTTAGTAATATAACATTTAGTTAATTCATTAATGTTTGTTTACATTCTGTAAATTACTTGTCATTGTTTTAATTCAGTCCTTTTTCAGTAAATAAAACTGCAATAAGTTACTTGATTTGCAAGTTTACATTGAGGAGCCATTGCAACATAATCTTTCTACTAAAAAAGAGGTCATAATGGACAAGTTGGAAATCTGCTGCAGCATTCCAAGAAATGGTCAACAGAATAAAAACTGCCAGTGCTTTCTTCATGTTGGGTGCTGTGAAACATCCAACTTGGATGGCGATATGTCTAGCATTTGCGACTGTTACAGCTGAGCCTATCATTCCAAAATAGGGAACAAAGAAAATCTGATCAAAGCTGACATGGCAGTAGCACTAAGAGAATTAGAATAGTTCAAAGCTGCATTTAACAGCAGTAAATATAGTAGTATGGTAGATGACTGGACTGTGATAAAGCCTATCAGATCTTGCAAGAAGTTCAAGATGTTTTGCAGTGATTGAAGTCTGATAGCTTTAGTCTAGATGTCTCCAGCAGCTTCACTGCTCTGAAGACTGTAGAGAAAAATGCGCAGGCAATCCCAGGACTTCAGGAATACTCAGGCAAAACAAGGAAATAAGTGCAACATAAAGTTACTAGTCAAAGACCAGGGAGGCCCTTTCACTAGAAAGTGATGTAATCACCCCACTACCATGGATACAGTTGACTTATTTCTTTTATTTGTTAATTGCTTTTTTAAAAAAAAATTAAATATGCCACAAATTCTGTGAATAGGATAATAGAACGACACAGAGTTTTCAAAATTTTACTTATTTCATTTGCCCAATACCTCACCACCAATGTGTATTAAAGATCAATAAAAACTGTCTCGATCACGTTTTCAGATTTTTCATTTGTTAGCAACCAGTTTAGGCCCTTACCTCAGACCATCTTCAGGATTACACTGCCATTATGGCTGTTGGTGGCGGCAGGTGGAGTAAGATCCATAGAAGTACACTGACAACCATACTTCTGCGGATCTCGCTTCATCTGTCACCACCACCAGCCATAGAGGTGTTGTAAGCCTGAAGATGGTCCGAAGAAATGGCTGAAACTGGTTGTCAACAAATAAAAAACCTGAAAACACAATCAATACTGTTTTTATTGATTTTTAATATTTTATATCCATCCCTGTGCTCCAATCAACAATGCTTTCTAAAAGACAGTGTGTATGATTATCTGCATGCTGCTTGTTCCAGTAGCCTGGATTTATGGAATGGGCAAAAATATTGCTATTCTAATTAAAAAAAGCTGTACTCAAAACTTTTAATTTTAATTTTGTTTTAATGAAAGACAAATAATTTTAACAAAACTTTCATGAAATTGGGCTAACATGTACTCAGCAACCACTTTTGGGTAAAAACTGACACTGACTTGGCAGGCGCAGCTGTTCTATTGTAAATAAATATGTAACAATTGAAATATGCGAAGTCTTGAAGTGTTTTTAAATTGATCTCACTTTATAATGAAAAATTAAGTTTTCACAGCATTGTGCCTTTCAAAATTCAGAAATATGTTTGGCACAATCAAAATTTTGATAAGAATCCATTTTCAACTTAATAAAATCTATTTTATACACAATTTCGTTTGAAAAATTTTAAATTACACTATAATTATGTAATTATTTTAATTACTCACACTTTTGCAGAATCCTGAGCAAAGTGTAATCAATTTATTAACATTAGTTATTTATTAACTTTATCGTATGTTCATTTAAGCTGATTTGGGTTATCATGTCATTTACTGTACATAAAATACTTGTGTTATGCTTTTCAAGTATAACAGTGTTTATGCTCTCATATGAGATTGAATCACGAGTGACAAAGTATGAACAGAAGTTACTAGCTATCATAATATTCATGACATAGTATCAGCTACTACAAAAGTATGGATCATGTTAGGTATTGGTTGCTTCTCAGTCCGTTACCTTACAGGGGTCGTGGGAAGGGAAAGTTTGTTTCAGAACTCCCTCAGTCATTTGTTCCGGGTAACTAGTATTTCTACGCAATGAGTGGAACCTGGCATTTTACCAATGATGTAGGCTCTCTGGAGAAAGATTCTGGTAGAAATTACTGGGGATGGTGGGAGTAGTTAGAACTGCCCAATTGGGAATGACATCAAATGCATCACTGGGATGCACGTCACACAAATGTGAAGATTGTGCACTCTTTTATTTAATGCAGAAGACTGGATCTGACGTGGACTTAAAAATGCACTACAAGCAGTATTACAGAATTGTTCAACATGCCATAAACAAAGACAAACACCATTTAATATAACAAAAAATCCAAAATCCTAAGAACTTTGCAAGGGCTATTTTGGAGCATTATCAGGCACAAAACAAACAAACTTGGTAAAGCAAATGATATCGAACTCCCTGATAACAGTAGCAGCAAGACAGACAATATTAAATTCAAATCTTTGGCTACTAAATTCAGTGATTCCTTTCTGTTTGTCCCTATTGATGAAATTTAAATTGGATAAAAAACATTTTGGAACTCTTAAAATAGCTTAGTTCAGCCACATTTACGCTTAGAATCATTGCAAATCTTGGGAAGAGACAAATAAGTAAGTCGACATATTTTGAATATTTTCATTCAGTAATGTCATATGGAGTAATGTTCTGAGGTAACTCATCTTTAAGAAAGAAAGTCTTCATTGCTAAAAAATCTGCTACAAGAGTAATATGTGGTGCACACCCATGATCATCTGTTTAAGGACTTGGGCATTCTGACTACTGTCAGAACACATCAATTGAAGATCGAAAGATCTTTCATTTTTTCATGAAGTTTGTTGTAAATAATTCACTGCAGTTTAGAGGGAACAATGATGTACATAATTACAATACCAGAAGGAAAAATGACATTCATTTTTACATATCAAGGTTGTCTGTAGCACAAGAAGGGCTGCACAAAGCTGCAACCAAATTTTTTTATAACTTGCATGGTGATATAAAATGTCTGACAGATAGCAAAGTAAAATTTGAAAACAAACCAAAAACATTTCTCCCAAGCAACTCCTCCTATTCTGTAGAAGGATTTGTCCTATTGTAATGTTTATAAGGTGTTGGATAGGAATTACTGGATTCACATAGGGTCCTTCTATTGACCAGCAGACTCCCCTCCTGATGTAACCAAAAACTTGAGAGAATGCCTCAGTTCACTTGTACATAAGTTTCTTAATCATCCAACAGTCGATTGGGATAATTATAGTTTTGTTAGTGGTGGATGTGGCAAGACATCCTGTGACGCATTACTAAATGCTTGTTCTGAAAACTATCTAGAACAGATAGTATGGAACCCCACTTATGATTGAAACAAGAGTAAATGGCAGTGAACAGACCTGATCTTTTTTAGAAAGCTCATATTGAAACTGGTATCATTGATCATGAGGCAGTTACAGCAACAGTCAATGCCAAAATACACACGGCAACTAAAACAAGCAGAAAGATTATATGATCAGCAAGCCAGACAGAAAAGCATTAGTGTCATATTTCAGTGAGGATCTTGAAACTTTTAGCTCAGGCTAGGAGCATGTAGAGGAACTATGGCTCAAGTTTAAAAGAATAGTTGACCATGTACCGGACAGATATGTACCCAGTAGAACAGTTCATAATGGGAGGGATCTTCCATAGTCTATAGTCACTATAAAGAAACTTCTGCATAATAGGTATAAAACAAAGCATAGGGCTACAGATAGAGTGATTTTGAATGAAACATATTTGGTGGTCAAGACAGTAGTGAGTGAAACCTTCAGTGATGACTGTGGGAGAATACTATTGAAGGATCTTTCACAAAACCCAAAGAAATTCTTGTCATATTTAAAGGCTGTTAGCAGCACCAGATTTAGTGTCCAGTTACTCACAAAGGAAAAGCAAAGCAAAGTGTACTGCCATAATTTAATTCTCGCACCACTGAAAAGATGAGTGAAATAGATATTAATGTTAGTGGCAGCGAGAAACAGCCAAAATTGTTAAAACTGAACAAAGCTCCAGGGCCTGGCGGAATCCCCATCAGATTTTATACCCAATTAACAGCTAACTTAGCTCTTCTGTTAATCATAAACTGTCATAGATCCCTTAAAAAAATCATGCCTGGTAGCTAGAAGGAAAACACAAGTCACACTTGTCTACAAGAAGGGTAGCAGAAGTGAGAAGTGATCCACAAAGCTACCACCCAATATGCTTGACATCCACTGTTGTAGAATCCTAGAATATATTCTGAACTCAAACATAATGAGGTATTTCAAACAGAATGATCTCCTCCTATTGGGTATGAGACAAAATATGTGACAGGATTGAGGATTTCTTAATAGGAAGGATGCAGCATGTTATCTCTCATGGAGAGTTGCCAACTGATGTAGAAGTAACTTCAGGTGTACCCCAGGAAGTGTGTTGGGCACTTGCTGTTCGAGTTGTATATTAATGATCTTATGGGCAACGTTAATAGTAACCTCAGACTTTTTCCATATGATGCGGATATCTGCAATGAAGTACTGTCTGAACGAATCTGTACAATTATTCAGTCAGACTTTGATAAGATTTAAAAGTGGTGCAATGATCGGCAGCTTGTGTTAAATGTTAAAAAATGTAAAATTGTGCACATCACAGAATTAAGAAAAAACATAGTATCCTATGAATATAATATCAGTGAGTCACAGTTGGAATCTGTAAACTCATATAAATACTTAGTAGGGTCATGAAGTGGAATGATCACATAGGTTCGGTCATGGGCAAAGCAAGTAGCAGACTTCATTTTATTGGTGGAATACTAGGGAAATGCAATCAGTCTACAAAGGAGATAGTTTACAAATCACTTGTGTGACCCATCCTAGAATAATGATCAAATGTGAGGAATCTGAACCAAATATGACTAGCACGGGTTACTGAGCATATAAAGAGAAGTGCACTATGAGTGGTCACAGATTTGTTTGCCTTGCAGGAGAGTGGCACTGAGATTTCAAAAGAACTGAACTGGCAGACTCATGAAGATAGATGAAAACTGTCTCCAGAAAATCTAGTAACAAAGTTTCAAGAACCACTTTAAATGATGACTCTAGGAATATACTGCAACCCTTTATATTTTGCTCCCATAGGAACCTTAAGGATAAGATTAGATTAATTACAGCACGCACAGAGGCATTTAAGGAGTCATTTTTTCCGTGTTTCGTATGTGGATGGAATGGGAAAAGCCCTAACAACTGGTGCAGTGGGGTGTACCCTCTGTCATGCACTTCACAGTGGTTCACAGACAGTAGATTTAGATGTAGAATAGTTGGTGGGTAGAAATTACTAAATTGCGTCTGTATATTTAATAATAATAATAATAATAATAATAATAATAATAATAAAATTATAAATGTTCAGCAAGTAGCCATATTTACAAATTTATACATGATGTAATTGTAAGATGACTTGCTCCTCATCATAACAATTTATTATACAAATGATCCATGGAACACGAAACTAACCAACCATAGCTGAAAACACAGTGACAGAAAGTTGCCTATCATAAACAGATTCAATACTTACATAGACAGGCAACACGCATTCCACCACAGACATCATTGCCTGTTAATCTATTAAAGAGAACACAGCAATCATTAGGTCACTACAAAGTAGTAACTCTTATGGCTGTTATGATGCAAGTCAAAGCACTAAAATCTGATGCTGATTTTGTAGTGTCACCCTTGAATTACCTTTGCTATCAGTTAATGAGTCAAGGAATATTGCCTGAAACAGTATTATGAAAAAGATAGTTGCTAATGCAGCTGAGTCATAGATAGGCACAACAAAAAGACTGCCATAAAGTGAGCTTTCAGCCAACAAAGCCTTTGTCAAAAACAGACATTATACACACCACATGACCACAGTCTCTTGTAGATGAAGCCATATTCCCTGAAAGACTTACCTACACAGTGATGACACCAATACATAAAAAAGTGGAGATGCATAACTGACCTCTGATTACAAGCAGCTCTCCTTCCTTTCCATGTTCTCAAAACTTTTTGAGAAGTTAGCTTACAGCAGAATACTGGAACCTCTTTCTGAGAATAATCTTTTAACAACAGCTCAATTTGCCTCCCAAAAAGGTTTTTCTACTGAGAAGACAATATATGATCACAGTAGCCCAGGAAAGGAAGAAGGAAATGACGGAAATGAGGACGCTGAGGTGGGTGTGTGGGGCAACAAGGAAGGCCAGGATTAGAAATGAATTTGCTAGAGGAGCTGTGAAAGTGGGACCCTTGGGGAAAAAGATACAAGAGAGCAGACTAAGGTGGTACGGACACTTACAGAGAAAAGGGGAAGAGTATATCGGAAACAGAGGTGAAGATACAAAGATTGAAGGAGCAAGAAGGAGAGGAAGACCGAAGATGAGGTGGAAGGATAAGATATCTGGGGACCTAAGGGAGAAAGGTTGGAAGAAGGAAGAGGCAATGGATAGCGAACTATGGAGGAGATGGATCCAGAAGAGCAATGCCGACCCTAAGTGAATGGGACAAGGCGACGATAAAGACAGAAAGAAAGAATAAGCTGTGAAAGCTCTTTGCTGCTAATGTCACAATGCCTTGCTAGGTAATCCTACTTTAGCATTTAATTTTCCAATTCATCACAGCTAAGATTTTCATATCTTACTGATTTCAAAACAGCATAGCTTTGACCTTCCAAGAGGTCTTCTTCTGTGAGGATGTTCTGCAATTGATAGATTTTTTTTCTTTTGGAGTTTGAATGTGTGTCCAATCCAACAAAGTCTCCCAGTTTTAATTTTGGATACAATGTCTGTTTCTCCGTATAGATCATATACTTCCTTGTTTGTTAATATTATCCATTATCTTGAATCCTGCCAGATATCATCCTCAAAATTTTCCTTTCAAAGATTCTTAATCTTGCTTCTTCTAATTTTTTTAATGTTCATGTCTCACAAATGTATGCCAGGACAGTATGATAAGAGTTTTATATATGTGAATGTTTGAATTTGTTGAAATAAATTTCCTTTTTGCTACACCTAGGAAGTAACGTATATTGGCTTTCTGTATTCTGCTGTTTATTTCTTCTTTGACATTGTTGTCTGTAGTTAGCAAGGTTCCAAGGTAAGTGAACTGAGTTAGTGTTTCAATTTTATCTGCATCAGTTTTGAAGGTATGATTTGCTTTAGTTTTCCACGAGACAATGAAATATTTGTTTTTACCTGTATTCATTTCTAGTCCTGTTCCAAGTAAGCTGTTGTACAATATTGTGGTGAATTAATTGATTTCTTGTGCCCTTTTTCTTAGAATTACGATATGAACTGCATATGCCAGTATGCTTTGTTCCAAGTTGTGATAATTTTATTTTGCTGATGACACGCTCCACAACAAAGTTGAAATGTGAAGGTGACAAAGCATCTTCATGTTGACTTTGGAAGAAACATTAAATAATTATATTAGGGATACTAAGGTGTTATGGCATTAAAGATCTTACATTGGCATCAAAGGTATCACATGTTAACAACAGAAAATAGGTATAACATGAAATTCAGAGAAGGGAAATATTAATTATGATGTGCCTCACGGTTCGATTCTTGGCATGCTCCAACTAGTGATGTATATAAATGATGTACTTCGGACATTGGAGGACACGTGATAAACTGTAATGTTTGTTGATTTTGCAAGTATATCAATAAAGGGCAGGAACACAGCCATTCCAGACACATGTAGGAGAAAAATGGAACAGGCTTAAACTCATTCACAGCCAACAATTTAAGCCATAATCTTGCAAAATTGATGTTATGCAGTTCCAAACAAATAAAAATTATGTACAAAATGCATATTTGAACCATTAGCTGTTTTTATTTTAAACCTGAATTCTACCGTTTTTGATCATGGATGAAATGATCTAAGCCCCCATATTGCATCAGTAATTACTTAAAATGTATACAGAGTATACTGCTCTGTATACATTTAGAATTCAGATGTGTGCTTTTAAAGTCCTGTCTCATATATTAACATTCATGGCATGCTCTACACATTTTAAGTAATGACTAATGCAATATGGTGGCTTAATCCATTTTGACCCTTCATCCATGAAGATGTCCAAGACCAAAACTGGTAGAATTTGGGTTTAAAATGAAAATAGTTGATGGTTCAAATATGCATTTTATACATTACTTAATTGTTTTGCAGTCATCTTCCAAAAATGTTTAAAATAAAAATGACTTATAGTTAGCAGAAACACAGAGATAAATAGACATACACTGGATGTATGAAGTTCTTGGGCATCTGTTTGCTGCAGAATTCTTGAACACATTCTCAGTTCAAATATAATAAATTTCCTTTAGATGAAAAGCTTCTGTCCACACATCAGCAAGGATCTAGAAAGCTTTGCTTATGTAAAACTTAGCTTTCTCTTTTCTCAAATGAAATACTACGAACCATGGATGTAAAGCAACAGGCAGTTCCATATTCCTATATTTCCAGAAAGCATGGTGCCACCCCATCCCCCCTCCTTCTCCACATCCCCTGCAGACTGTTAATGAAGGTCTGAGGACATGGAATATGTTCCAAGTAACACTTCTCAGGTAATAGATCCTAGCTTGTTGTCCTTGATGGTGAGTGTTCATCGGAGACAAGGGTATCATCTGGAGTGCCACAGGGAAGTGAGATAGGACTGCTCTTATTCTCTATATACATAAATGATCTGATTGACAGTGTCAACAGCAATCTGCAGCATTTTGTCGATTATGCTGTGGTGTATGGGAAGGTGTCATCGTTAAGTGACTGTAGAAGGATACAAGGGGACTTAGACAAAATTCCTAGTTGGTGTGATGACTGCAGCTTATTCTAAATGTAGATAAACATAAGTTAATGCAGATGAGTAGGATAAACAATCCAATAACGTTTGAATATTGCATTAGTAGTGTGCCATTTGACACAGTCACAGTCAAATTCCGGGATGGTTCCTTTGAAAGGGCACGGCCAACTTCCTTCCCCATCCTATCCTATCCGATGAGACCGATGATCCCGCAGTTTGGTCTCCTCCCCCCAAATCAACCCAACCCACTCACATCAATGAGATATCTAGCTGAAACATTACAAAGTGATATGAAATGGAATGAGCATATGAGGCCAGTAGTAGGGAAGGCAAATGGCTGACTTTGGTTCATTGGGAGAATTTTAGGAAAGTACAGTTAACTTTGAAGGAGACGGCATATAGAACACTTCTGCAATCTATTCTTGAGTGGTATTAGAGTATTTGGGATCCCCACCAGAACGAATTAAAGAACGACATTGAAGCAATTCAGGATCGTGCTGCTAGGTTTGTTACTAGTAGATTTGACCATCACATGAGTGTTATAGGTGAGTTTCATGAACTCAAATGGGAATCCTTAAGGGAAAACTACATTCTGTTCACAGAACACTATTGAGAAAATTTAGAGAATCAGCAGTTGAAGCTGACTGCAAAACGATTTTACTGCCATCAATGTACATTTTGTGTAAGGGCCGTGAAGACAAGATAAGAGAAAGTACAGCTTGTATGGAAGCATGTAGATAGTCGTTTTCCCCTCACTCTATTAGTAAGTGGAACAGGAAAGGAAATGACTAGCAGTGGTACAAGATACCCTCCAACATACATCACACGATGACTTGTGGAGTACGTATGAGATGTAGATCCAGATGGATAATAAACCGAATTCTCACCAAATGTTTGTAAGTTAACCAAAAGATCAGTTCTACCTGCTCTGCAGTCAGAAATCTCTCATTGTGTGGACCGGCAATGTTTTTAGCATACTTTGCAAACTTGCACCAAGTTTGTGTCCTATGGCTAATCTCCTGGGCTTCGCTGCTAAGGTGAAAAAAGCATGCAATAAGAATATTTTATAAAACTGAATAGGCAAACATCATGGAGAAGTCTACCATCAATTTACCTTTGTAGATGTCCATGCACATGTACCCTTCTTTATGTTTATTTTCAACTTTAAATACTATTGATTATGAAGCCACAAGGCTCCATCTTCAGCCACTAGGATGCAGGAATCATTGTACATCTGCAGCACAGATCATCTAAAATTTTTGCTTTCGTATCCCTCGTAGTGTTTCTATCACTCACTGAAAACACTAAGCAAATTCTGAATGGTATTTAGTTTAGTTGATGTCTTATGGCTGTATCTGAAAACTGGTCATAAGCATTGATTGTAAGCTCTGAGTTTCAGACATATCAGGAAACTCATTTGGAAAATACTATCTAGTTCATCAGAAGCACTTGAAGCCTTTTTTTACTCTTCTGTTTCTTTAGATGTCTCTCTGTTTGTGTCCTTCAGCTGTAGACAGTACCAAAACCCATTACTTTGTGTTAATTTGTAGATTCTTTTTGATATGTTGATTGTATATTATTTTAGTTGTATTGTCAAACAATGGAGAACCAGGATGATAGAAGAAGTTTTGAGTTACAGACAGGCACAATGGAAAGCGTAATAGAAATATTTACACTTTAGGACACAGTCCTTCCTCAGAAATAAACACACACACACACACACACACACACACACACACACAGCTGTTTTCTCCTGCTACTAGTGCCTGCTTATTGTAATTGATACTCTGCTGTTTCAAGACTTGGTCCATTCAGTTCTTCTTTTATTATTAAAGTGTAACTCATCTATGGACAAACAGTACAATGTCATTAACAAAATGAAGGGGGTTCAGAGATGTTCCATTAACATATATTCCTTCTCTGTTTTTCCAGTTTAAAGATCTAACAACTTCATCTATGACTGCTAACAGTTTTTGAGAATTATTTGTTGTCTCACATTTGCATACAAAATATTACAGTATCAGTGTTATTGTTTGATTCCAGCTAAACAAGAAGATGATGAGATGGTGCTGCAGATTATTTATGTTTTCTACCAAATTTTACGTCATATTGCTACTCGTGACTATCTCATTAAAGAAACTGGTATCCTTTAAATACTTGAATACGAAACATGATTATTTCAGTAAGTAGAAAAAATGACATAATGTAGTCTAAATTGTATCATGCAACACAATTATTAGTATTTGTATCTGACTTTGTATTTAAGTTTCAATAACGCAATTTGTCTAGAAGCTGTAACAATCCTATGCAGAATGAGAAGTGACCAAAAGATCTTACCATTTTTGTGTACATATGTATGTGTAAGCATATGCACATAATTCATTCCCATCTGGCTCAAGACATCGCTTAGATATTATAATTAATTGATATATGTATGCCTTGTATGATAGAAAATCTGTACCAGTGAAAACAAATCTTATTATCCATGAAATTTGGCCAGCAAACAGTCATATTATTGACACATAAGGGCAGAAATTGAGTGATTTTGTTTTAGGTGAAAGTATTATCTTTCAAAAGCTGAGAGATATGGCTGGAAAGTTCAGTGACTAAGAGCAGAGGAACAAAGAATGAGAGGCTTTTAGAATACCAGAGCTTTTGTTCCATCTCCATTGCCTGATACTATACGTCTTCTTTCTTTTCGGAGGTGACCTGTACACCACTTCATTTTTTCTGACTCCCCTTCTTAGTGTATCATTGTCTGGTTTTAAAACATGCTAGGAAGTATGTTATATCCATAATTTTGATTTGCAGCTCCTTGTATTGGCCGCATTTGCAGTTAAAATTGTTGGATGTGAAGTCCGTCAGTTATACAAAACACTCTTTTTCTCACTGCCCAAACGTGTTTCGCCACCACTGTGCCATCATCAGTGGGTTTTCATTTCTATTTATTGTGCAATGTGGACATTTTTGTTAAATGATTATAAAATTATGTGCATTTTTAGTTCAAACAACAGATTGTTTCTTTTTGTAAATACCTTTACATTTGGTGTGCATGAATTTTCTGGATCAGTTGTGAGTTAATTACTACAGGCAGCTTGTCATCTGCAACCAAACGATGTTGATGAGAATTTTTTTTAATGTTATGTCTTATTGCACCTTATATAACTGTCTTCTTCAAATACATTGCACTATCACTAATTCCATGATAAAAATGAAACAATGGAAAATCCAGGATGCCATGATGTGTATTCATTTCTTTGTCACACTGTTTCCCATGTGTCAATTGAGTATTTGATAAATACCATTTTTGAAGCAACATGTTTAAGCTGTTAAGAAATTCTTCTTTACCCAACCAATGTTTGGGATTACCTCATCAAACTCTTCTTGATTAATAATAAATTTGCGCACAGCTCAAAAATGTTGTTCTCTGTTTATTTTTTAATGACATTTGCAAATACATCGTCCAGTCACATTAATGTCACCACCACCTACATTGAATGTCAACATGCAGTAACCACTTACAGATGGCAGGTGGGAGCAATAACAAAGGAGAGCATATTAAGTGTGTTGGGGACAAGAGGAAAAACAGTGCCGTAAATCTCATAATGCAGAAATGGATTGATTTACACGATGTGCAAAGAGGACACGATCATTGGCTTTCAAGCCAAGTGATCATTGGCTTTCAGGCCAAGGGTGGAAGCATCTCCGAAACCGCTAAATGGTAAACTGTTCACATGAAACTGTGGTCATTGTATACCATGGATGGCAAAATAGTGCTTCCCATAACTAGCACTGAGACAACTGTGGGTCACTATGGGCCATAGATGACTGATGTGAACAATGGCTGCAGAGATGTTTGCAGATGAATATATGTGCAATTGTTGAGAAACTGACCACCCAGATGAACCATGGGGCTACCAAAACTACCTCCTAAATGAACATTCAGTGAATGTGGCTGCACATGGGCATCCACAGGAGGTGCCTGATTCGTGCAAACATGCTGACTACTATTCATCGCCAACAAATGCAAGCGGTCGTGCACTGAGTGGTGACAGGTGTTTTTTTTTTTTTTTTTCAGATGAGTCACATTTTATGCTTCATTGGGAAGATGACTGTTGGTGTGTACATCATGAAATATCTGAAAGCAAACACCCAGTAGCAATTGGCAGAAGTGTCTAGGGCGGAGGAGGGACTGTTGTGTGGCAATTGTTTATCATTCTGTAAGACACAATGGATCAACAAAAGTATGCTGTGTATTTGAGGACTATGTCCACCCCAACATGCAATTTGTTTTTCTTTTGTACAATGGCGTCTACCAGCTCCACAGTGCAATGTGTCACATAGCTAGCAGCATACGTGTGTGGTTTGAAGAACACTAAGATGAGTTTACCATACTCTTGTGGTCACTGAACTCCTTGTATTTAAACCAAATTGACAATCTGTGGGACCATTGTGAATGAGCTGTTTGTACAATGGATCCTCAGCTGAGAAACTGAGTGCAGCTGGCCATGGCACTGGAATTAGCATGGCTCCTCATCCCTGTCAGTATCTGCCAGAATATCAATGGCTCTCTTCCTGCGTGTCTCACAGCACTGCGCAATGCAAAATGTGATTTTTCAGGCTTTTGACAGGTGGTCATATTAATACGACTGGACAGTGTATAAGGCAGCTGCAGAATGCCATCCATCAAAAATATACAGTTGAGTGTTTTTTGTGGCCTGTCTTTTAGTATTGTAACATTTTGGTCTTTCTAATTTTTTCTTTGCCTTGTACTATTGGTGTGGTACAGTCTGAAATTCTCTTTTTTCTGCCACCTTGTGCATAGTTTTGTATGTTCCCTTCAGTCCATCTCATTTTTGCCTGACAATGCTTCACAGGTTAATCATTTGCTCTCACATACAGTGGAGAAAACTATGGAAATGATCAGCAACAAATCACAGTCCAGTTAGGAGAGACCTAATTTACTGTTACCTAAGTTACTGTTGTTGTTGTTGTTGTTGTTGTTGTTATTGTGGTCTTCAGTCCTGAGACTGGTTTGATGCAGCTCTCCATGCTACTCTATCCTGTGCAAGCTTCTTCATCTCCCAATACGTACTGCAGCCTGCATCCTTCTGAATCTGTTTAGTGTATTCATCTCTTGGTCTCCCTCTACGATTATTAAATATTAAATTGGTGATCCCTTGATGCCTCAGAACATGTCCTACCAACCGATCCCTTCTTCTTATCAAGTTGTGCCACAAACTCCTCTTCTCCCCAATCCTATTCAATACTTCCTCATTAGTTATGTGATCTACCCATCTAATCTTCAGCATTCTTCTGTAGCACCACATTTCAAAGGCTTCTATTCTCTTCTTGTCCAAACTATTTATCGTCCATGTTTCACTTCCATACATGGCTACACTCCATACAAATACTTTCAGAAACGACTTCTTGACACTTAAATCTATACTCGATGTTAACAAATTTTTCTTCTTCAGAAATGCTTTCCTTGCTGTTGTATGTTGCAAAAATACTGCAGTTATTGGTAGTTGTTGCGTTATGATTAACTGTGGTAAGAAAAATCTCCATTTTTATGGTGCTGAGCTGTAAAGAAATTTTTCATAGCTTCATTGAGAGAGTGTCAATGCATGTGAGGAGATTGTAATCAAGTAAATTACACCTAAGAATGCTGTTGTCATCAAATGCTGTTTCATATTAAAGGCTGCAGCACACTGTCTGGATTAGAAATCTTAGTGGCTCACCATCCCACACCACAAGTCATAGTTCACCCATGTCGCAGTAGTGAGCTTGAAGTTTGTCAACTTACACCAATGAAATGCAAATTTTTGTGGACTTATTTCCCAGTAAGTTCTGAAATGGAGAGGTGTGATTAAGGTATGATTGTGGTTCCACCAGCAGCTTTAAGACCCTCTGTGCGGAGGTGCTTACCACATTGTTTCGAAGTGAATCTCTGTTATCTTCACCATTGGTCATATTTGTTTATTAATTTATAAAATATTACTCTTTTGAAAATCATAATATACCCTTAACAAACATTTCCAGAGGCACCAGCATATCTGATTGATTTGATGCATGATAAAAATACACAGATCCGGAAAGTGTGTGGTGTGTGTTTGGATATAATAGCGGTATGTTTATTTTGATTTAACTTGTAATTATGTGAGTACTTTGGAAAATTTTGCATGCTTTTAACCATACTTTTTATGTGCTTCTTGAAATGATGTACTCAGGTAAAGTTGTAGGTAGCATAAAGTTATGCAGAGAAGATAGGTAGAGGCCTCCCACATTTTATTATGTCATACCCATTGACGAGAGGTGAAATGATAGCATTTGAAGATGACAATGCTATTGTGGTGGTAAAATGGAAGAATGTTCATAACGTTAGGATGTTATCAACAAAACATACACCTGTTATAACATCAAGCTTAGATTGTACACATCACAATCATCCTCCAACACAAAACCTTTCGAGACAACGGTATGTAATAGTGGGAAATCTGGCAGTGACAGAAGCACCCAGATGGTGCCAATCAATAAGGATGAGTATCAAGTGGTATGGGAAATTAACACTACATTTGCTTTTGGGAACAGGTACAGTAAACACTCACATTGTGTACCAGAGGGCCACAAATATAAAAATACAAATAAGAAAATTTTGAAACTCTCTCGCTACCGAAAGGTTGTCCGTGGATGATGCTATGCCCAACAGTAATAGAGATTTAGAGATCCATAAGAATCAGCAGGGAAGCCTATATGCAGGATGTACGCACCATGTTACCAGAAGAAGATGCAAACTGCCGAATGCCAAGAAGCGAAGAAAACTGTAAGAAAATCTATGACCAATTGTTCCAGTGTGTTTAGCATGTTTTAACAAAAGCCATGTGACATAGTATAATGTAATATGTTATCCTAAATATGAATGAATAAAACATATAAATATTTTTTTTTAAGTCATCAGTCTTCTGACTGGTTTGATGTGACCCACCACAAATTCCTCTCCTGTCCCAATGTCTTCATCTCAAAGTAGTGCTTGCAACCTACTTCCTCAATTATTTGCTGAATTTATACCTCTCCATTTTTCTCTACAGTTTTTATCATCTACAGCTCCCTCTGGTATGCTGGAAGTTATTCTATGATGTCTTAACAGATGTCCCAATGTCCTTAACTGATGTCCCAACGTCCTGTCCCTTGTTCTTGTCAATGTTTTTCATATATTCCTTCCCTTGCCAATTCTGTGGAGAACCTTCTACATGAACTCCTGTGTCTTCTCCATCATAGAGGCTTTCAATGTACTCTTTCCAGCTATCTGCTCTCTCCTCTACATGTAACAGTGGCATTCCCATTTCTCTTAATGTTACCACCCTTGCTTTTAATTTCACCAAAGGTTGTTTTGACTTTTCTATATGCTTAGCCAGTCCTTCCGAAAATCATTTCTTTTTCAATTTTTTACATTTTTCCTGCAGCCGTTTCTCCTTAGTTTCTGTACACTTCCTTTTTATTTATCGTTAAGTGACTTGTATTTTTGTATTTCCCTGAACATTTTTTACATCCTCCTTTCACCGATCAATTGAAGTATTTCTTGTGTTATCCATGGTTTCTTCACAGTTACTTTCTTTGTACCTGAATTTTTCTTTCCAACTTCTGCGATTGCCCTTTTTAGAGATGTCCATTCCGTTTCAACCGAACTGCCTACTGAGCTATTCCTTATTGCAGTATCTATAGCCTCAGAGAGCTTCAAGCGTATCTCCTCATTCATTAGTAATTCTGTATCCCACTTATTTATGCATTGATTTTTCCTGACTAGTCTTTTTAAATTTCAACCTACTATTAATCATTACGAAATTGTGATCTGAGTCTATTCTGCTTCTGGATATGCCTTAAAGCCCAATATATGATTTTGGAATCTCTGCCTGACCATGATGTAATCTACCTGCAATCTTCCCACATCCCTGGCCTTTTCCAAGTATACCTCCTCTTGTGATTATTTGGCATAGTATTCACTAGTACTAGCTGAAATTTATGGCATAATTCAATTAGTCTATCTGCTCTCTCATTCCTGGTACCACAGCCTATATTCTTCCTTAACCCTTTCTTCTACTCCTTCCCATACAACCGCATTCCAGTCTCCCGTGTCTATCAGATTTTCATCTCCCTTTACATACTGAATTATCTGTTCAGTATCCTCATATACTTTCTCTGTCTCTTCATCTTTGGCTTTTAACATCGGCATGTATACCTGAACTATTGTTGTTGGTGTTGGTTTGCTGTTGATTCTGATGAGAACAGCCCTATCACTGAACTGTCCACAGTAAAGCACCCTCTACCCTACCTTCCTATTCATAATATATCGTACTCCCGTTATATCATTTTCTGCTGCTGTTGATATTATCCTATACTCATTTGACCAGAAATCTTTGTCTTCTTTCCATTCTATTTCACCGACCCCCACTGTATCTAGGGTGAGCCTTAGCATTTCCCTTTCTAAATTTTCTAGCATCCCTACCGTACTCAAGCTTCTGACATTCCATGCCCCGACTCATAGAATGTTATCCTTTTATTGGTTATTGAATCTTTTTCTCATGGTCACCTCCCCCTTATCAGTCCCCTCCCAGAGATCCAAATGGGGGACTGGTCTGGAATTTTTTTGCCAATGGAGAGATCATTGTGACACTATTTCAGTTACAGGCCACATGCCCTGTGGATACACATTGTGTGTCTTCAATGTGGTGATTGCCTTCTGCTTTTTCATGCTGTAGATCATTGCTGATTCTTCTGCCTTCAGGGGTGGTTTTCCACTGCAAGGGCAAGAGAGTTTCCTGAATCTTTCTCCACTCCTCCGCCCTCTTTAACAAGGTCATTAGCAGATTCAGGATGACTACTTATTCTGGAAGTCTGTGGCTGTCATTGGTGATAATGTTTATTCAAAATTTAAGCGATGGTGGTGCTCAAACTCAGGACTGAGGACATTTTGTTTAGTCACTACCCATAGACCATGGTTGTCCAATGTATAGTATTATGCGTATATTGTTTGTATGTTTAGGTTTTAAATCCTGTAATTATATTTCAGTGCTTATTTCAATAAATTCCTTTGAAAATTCCAACTGCAAGTCCTGTTAACTTGAACAAGAAGAGTGTCACACATATGTGGGTGATGCAGCCCCCACGGAAGCTTCCCAGTTACTGAGATATGGGTTACACAGTGATGAACATGTTAACAATAAGTGCATGGAGTCTGACATTTCACGTGTGCTAACAATGTGGCAGCAGCAGCCTGATAGCATACATTTGAAGAATTGGAAGCTGCACTGATAACATCCTTGGAACACCTCTCTGTGTTTTATGACTAAAACCATCTCAAACCAAATGCTAGATGTCAAAAATAAAGAAATATGCCCCAAAGTTCACAATGTTACAGTGCTGTCACACGGGTCAGAATCATTAATCTGTGGTAGTCGAAAGAGGGTTACAATGATGGCATTTATTAAATGCTGTATAGCAATACCAAGTGGCTTCATCCAGCATGGACTAAAAGCACATGGAGTTCCTGTGGAAATATGGTTTCAGTGAGATGCTGCAACAACAAAGCTGTCAATGGCCTTGTTCAAGTGGATATTTGTCAAATGCAGAAACTCCTGATTTGGAAATATTGCCTTTCCTCCATGCATGCCGTGGTTTATCAGTGTATGACTTTTTCCTATGGTGATGCCAGAAGGCCAGAGTGTATGCAGCAAAACTACATAGAGTCAAGGACTTAAAATTTGTCATTTACCAAGAAATTGTGGCTATGACAATACAGAAATTAGAGAGTGCTTTGGACAATACTGTGTATCATTTCCAGATGTGTGTTCAGAGTGACAGATGACATCTTCCAGATAATATCTTCCATACATAACTGTTATTATTCTATTTTTGACTGCACTGACATACCTTCGTTTTTTGTATGTGGCACATTACCTTCTGTTATGTGTATTTCAAAACCATATATTTCCTTTCAGCCACCCCGTGTTACAAAATTAAAATGTTGCAATCATGAATAATTGCGTAATTTGGCTAATATATGTAAGAAATACCTCATTTTTGAAGTATTTTCTGCATTACCTTTATTTAATGCCCTGCAGTTTCTCCATATCATTCATGGTTTGAAGCTAAGCAGTATAATGAACTACTCACTACTTGAAAAAGATATAGATATTGTTCTTATCCACCTGGATAGCTGAGCACATTAAAGCACTTACTTCTGGGACACAGGGAGGCATGCCGGTGCCAGGTTGAATCTGCCTCACTGATTGACTATGTGGGCTGGTGTGCTGGCCAGCCTCGATGTGGTTTTTAGCAGTTTTCCACATCGACTGCGGTGTATACTAGTCTGGTTCCCACATCGTGTCCCAGGTACATGATCAGAAGTGGGCCAAACATGGAAATCAGATGCTTTAACAGAACATTTGCTTCAGGAACTGAAGTGCCAAATCACCTCAGAAAAAGATACATGGATATCTTGGTTCAGTTTCATAATCTTGGTGTTGTAAAAGGAGGGAACTTCCATTTGACTGGGAAAGTCATGTGAGTAGAACTGGTACAGAGATCTCATGTGAGATTATCCTGAACATTCCTTTTTGAAAAATTCTTGGAGCAGTTAGGGAAATGATTCGTGAAGGCGGTATCATAGATCTTCTAGTAACTAACAAATCCCAGCTTTCTGTAACAATTAACAGAGAGATAGAAACTGAAGCTGCATATGCGAATGTTTGGGCAATAACCAGTATCAGGGTTGGGCATGAAATGATAATTGGATCATTCTGTTGCCCACCATACTCATCTCCATATGTAACTGAAAACTTTAGAGAAAACCTCAGTTCACTTGTACATAAGTTCCCCAGTCATACCATTATCATTGGTGGAGACATTAATCATCCAACAATTAATTGGAAAAATTACAGCTTTGTTAGTGGATAAGGGATCCTGTGAAACATTACTTAATGCCTTCTTTGAAAACTACCTTGAACAGATACTTAAGAACCCCACTCATGATGGAAATATATTTGATCTAATTGTGACAATCAGACCTGACGTCTTTGAGGATGTCTGCATTCAAAGTGGTATCAGTGACCATGACATGGTTGTGGCAACAATGACTATCAAAGTGCAAAGGAAAGTTGAAACAAGCAGAAAGATATATATGTTTAGTAAACTAGATAAAAAAATCTGTAGTGTCGTATCGTAATGAGGAACTTGAAACTTTCAGCACAGGGCAGGAGCATGTAGAGGAACTATGGCTCAAATTTATAAGAATAGTTGACCATGTACAGGATAAATGTACAACCAGTCACTGGATAAATGTACAACCAGTAAAACAGTTCGTAATTGGAGTGACCTCCATGGTATAGTCACTGTAAAGAAACTTCTAAAGAAACAGAGATTACTACATAATAGATGTAAAACAAAGCTTAGGACTTTAGATAGAGAGATGCCGAATAAAACACATTTGGCTGTGAAGAGAGCAATGTGTGATGCCTTCGGTGACTACCATAGCAGAATATTGTCAAATGATGTTTCACAAACCTAAAGAAATTCTGGTTGTATGTAAAGGCTGTTAGTGGCACCAAAGTTAGTGTCCAGTCCTTAGTGAATGAGACAGGGGATGAAACCAAGGGTAACAAAGCAAAAACTTAACTATGTTTTCAAATGTTCCTTTATAAAGAAAAAACCTGGGAGAACTGCCCCAATTTAATACTTGTACCACTGAAAAGATGAATGAAATAAGTATTAGTGTCAGTGGTGTAGAGAAACAGCTGAAATAATTAAAACTGAACAAAGCTCCATGGCCCAATGAAATCTGTCAGATTCTGTGCTGAATTTGTGGCTGTGTTAGCCCCTCTTCTATCTATAGCCTGTCGTAGATCCCTTGAACGAGTAACCATGGCCAGTGCTTGGAAAAAAGCACAAGTCACATCCATCTACAAGACGGGTAGTAGAAGTAATCCGCTAAACTACTGTCCAATATCCTTGACATTGATTTGTTGTAGAATCTTAGAACATATTCTGAGTTCAAACATATGATGTATGTTAAACAGATTGACCTCCTCAATACTAACCAGCATGAATTCTGAAAACATCGTTCATGTGAAACCCAATTCTCACTTTTCCTCACATGACAGACTGAAGGATTTGGATCAAACCAACCGGGTAGATGCAGTATTTCTTGGTATATAGAAGGCATTTGACTCGGTACCACACCTACAATAACTGTCAAAAGTACGATCATATGGGGTATCAAGTGAAACTTGTGACTGGATTGAGGACTTTTTGATAAGGAGTACACAGCACTTATCTTGGCTGGAGAGTCATCATCAGATGGAGAGGTAATTCCAGGTGTGCCCCAGGGAAGTGTGTTGGGACCCTTGCTGTTCATGTTGTATATTAATGACTTTGCAGAAAATATTAATAGTAATCTCAGACTTTGTGCAGATGATACACTTATCTGTTATGAAGTTCTAAAAAAAATGTACTCTCCTGTGACTATAATATCAGTGAATCACTGTTGGGATTGGCCAACTTGTACAAACGCCTAGGTGTAACACTTGGTAGAGATATGAAATGGAATGATCACATAGGCTAAGTCATGGGTAAAGCAGGTGGCAGACTTTGGTGTATTGGTATAATACTGGGGAACTGCAGTCAGTCTACAAAGGAGATTGCTTAAAATTGACTTGTGTGACCGGTTCTAGAATATTGCTCAAGTGTGTGGGACCAGTGCCAGATAGGACTAACAGGGGATTTTGAACGTGTACAGAGAAGGGCAGCATGAATGGTCATAGGTTTGTTTTTGACCTTTGGGAGACTCTTTTAGAGATCCTGAAGAAAATGAACTGGAATACTCTTGTAGGTAGATGTAAATTATCCTGAAAAGGTCTATTAACAAAGTTGTAAGTAATGGTTTCAAATGATGATTCTGGTAATATGCTGGAGCCCCCTACCTATTGCACACATAGGGATCTTGAGAATATGATTAGAATAATTACTGTACTCACAAGGTATTCAAACAATCATTCTTCCCATGCTCCATAAGTGAATGGGACAGGCAGAAACCCTAATAACTGGTACATTGGGACATACCCTCTGCCATGCACTTCATGGTGGTTTACAGAGTATAGATGCAGATGTAGATAAAGGTAGAAGAGGGAATCAGCAACCGTAAGACAATATATTACGAGTTACTACATGAACCATGTTCATGAACCATGGATCTTGCCGTTGGTGGGGAGGCTTGTGTGCCTCAATGATACAGATAGCCGTACCGTAGGTGCAACTGCAGCGGAGGGGTATCTGTTGAGAGGCCAGACAAACATGTGGTTCCTGAAGAGGGGCAGCAGCCTTTTCAGTAGTTGCAGGGGCAACAGTCTGGATGATTGACTGATCTGGCCTTGTAACACTAACCAAAACGGCCTTGCCGTGCTGGTACTGCGAACGGCTGAAAGCAAGGGGAAACTACAGCCATCATTTTTCCCAAAGGCATGCAGCTTTACTGTATGATTGAATAATGATGGCGTCCTCTTGGGTAAAATATTCCGGAGGTAAAATAGTCCCCCATTCAGATCTCCGGGCGGGGACTACTCAAGAGGACGTCGTTATCAGGAGAAAGAAAATTGGCGTTGTACAGATTGGAGCGTGGAAGGTCAGATCCCTTAATTGGGCAGGTAGGTTAGAAAATTTAAAAAGGGAAATGGATAGGTTAAAGTTAGATATAGTGGGAATTAGTGAAATTCCGTGGCAGGAGGAACAAGACTTTTGGTCAGATGAATACAGGGTTATAAATACAAAATCAAATAGGGGTAATGCAGGAGTAGCTTTAATAATGAATAGGAAAATAGGAGTGCAGGTAAGCTACTACAAACAGCATAGTGAACGCATTATTGTGGCCAAGATAGACACGAAGCCCACGCCTACTACAGTAATACAAGTTTATATGCCAACTAGCTCTGCAGATGATGAAGAAATTGATGAAATGTATGATGAGATAAAAGAAATTATTCAGGTAGTGAAGGGAGACGAAAATTTAATAGTCATGGTTGACTGGAATTCGACAGTAGGAAAAGGAAGAGAAGGAAACATAGTAGGTGAATATGGATTGGGGCTAAGAAATGAAAGAGGAAGCCGCCTGGTAGAATTTTGCACAGAGCATAACATAATCATAGCTAACACTTGGTTCAAGAATCATGAAAGATGGTTGTATACATGGAAGAACCCTGGAGATACTAGAAGGTTCAGGTAAATTATGTAATGGTAAGACAGAGATTTAGGAACCAGGTTTTAAATTGTAAGACATTTCCAGGGGCAGATGTGAACTCTGACCACAATATATTGGTTATGAACTGCAGATTAAAACTGAAGAAACCGCAAAAAGGTGGGAATTTAAGGAGATGGGACCTGGATAAACTGAAAGAGCCAGAGGTTGTACAGAGTTTCAGGGAGAGCATAAAGGAACAATAGACAGGAATGGGGGAAAGAAATACAGTAGAAGAAGAATGGGTAGCTTTGAGGGATGAAATAGTGAAGGCAGCGGAGGATCAAGTAGGTAAAAAGACGAGGGCTAGTAGAAATCCATGGGTAATAAAAGAAAGAGATACTGAATTTATTTGATGAAAGGAGAAAATACAAAAATGCAGTAAACGAAGCAGACAAAAAGGAATACAAACGTCTCAAACATGAGAACGACAGGCAGTGCAAAATGGCTAAGCAGGGATGGCTAGAGGACAAATGTAAGGATGTAGAGGCTTATCTCATGAAGGGTAAGATAGATACATGAGGCAATACTGACCCTACGACTTATCTTAGAAGAAAGGTTAAGGAAAGGCAAACCTACATTTCTAGCATTTGTAGACTTAGAGAATGCTTTTGACAATGTTGACTGGAATACTCTCTTTCAAATTCTGAAGGTGTCAGGGGTAAAATACAGGGAGTGAAAGGCTAGTTACAATTTGTACAGAAAGCAGATGGCAGTTATAAGAGTCGAGGGACATGAAAGGGAAGCAGTGGTTGGGAAGGGAGTGAGACAGGGTTGTAGCCTCTCCCCGATGCTATTCAATCTGTATATTGAGCAGGCAGTAAAGGAAACAAAAGAAAAATTCGGAGTAGGTATTAAAATCCATGGAGAAGAAATAAAAACTTTGAGTTTCGCCGATGACATTGTACTTCTGTCAGAGACAGCAAAAGACTTGGAAGAGCAGTTGAATGGAATGGACAGTGTCTTGAAAGGAGGGTATAAGATGAACATCAACAAAAGCAAAATGAGGAAAATGGAATGTAGTTGAATTAAGTCGGGTGATGCAGAGGGAATTAGATTAGGAAATGAGACACTTAAAGTAGTAAAGGAGTTTTGCTATTTGGGGAGCAAAATAACTGATGATGGTTGAAGTATAGAGGATATAAAATGTAGACTGGCAATGGCAAGGAAAGCGTTTCTGAAGAAGAGAAATTTGTTAACATCGAGTATTGATTTAAGTGCCAGGAAGTCGTTTCTGAAGCTATTTGTATGGAGTGTAGCCATGTATGGAAGTGAAACATGGACGATAAATAGTTTAGACAAGAAGAGAAGCTTTCGAAATGTGGTGCTACAGAAGAATGCTGAAAATTAGATGGGTAGATCACGTAACTAATGAGGAAGTATTGTATAGAATTGGGAGAAGAGGAGTTTGTGGCACAACTTGACTAGAAGAAGGGATCGGTTGGTAGGACATGTTCTGAGGCATCAAGGGATCATCAATTTAGTACTGGAAGGCAGGGTGGAGGGTAAAAATCATAGAGGGAGACCAAGAGATGAATACACTAAGTAGATTCAGAAGGATGTAGGCTGCATTAGGTACTGGGAGATGAAGAAGCTTGCACAGGATAGAGGAGCATGGAGAGCTACATCAAACCAGTCTCAGGACTGAAGACCACAACAAAAACATACTACATGTACTACAGGGGATGTGAAGGTAGGTTGAAAAATATTTTTCTTAGCAAGAGTGGCATGAAGAAAATTGAAATGTATCTGAGCAGCCATCATATATTTAGCTTTGGAGACAAAAATATGGATCACAAATGGACAGTTGATCTTCCCACATACCATGTGCAAATGGAACAGAGAGGGGGTGGGGGAGATATTATTATCATAAGCACTATCTGCCACATATTGTAATATGGCTTATAAATGTAAATATAAATGTGTTTTTCTTTTTAGGTTTCACTTACTCTGAATTTACCTTGAGATACATTGCATTGTGGTAGATAGTGATAAAATACCTTAATCTTTTCTTTGTTGTTTATTAGTCAATGTATTACCAAGCACTGGCTGCACATGGAATAGGCCCAAATTTTCAGGTTAATTCTTCAATATCGCATGGACATATAATGCCTTTTATCTACTAGCAGTTTCCCCATTGTTCATTAAATTTTGACAGATACTAGCAATTACAATTCTATTAGTCTTACTATTGCCAAGAAACATGCTATTATTTAGTCTTTGTGTCTCTTAATTCTGGTATCTTTTACACTTTGCCCTAGGTTGTGTCAGAAGTCCTCTTGTGTGTGTGTGTGTGTGTGTGTGTGTGTGTGTGCGCGCGCGCGCGCGTGCGCGTCCACCTTTGAGCACAAATTCCTTGCCTTCTAGAATGTCAACATTTTCTCACTTTTTTGGTTTATGAAGATATATCCTTAGGATTCTAAGGCTCTTGAATCAGAATTCAGTGTTTTGTGCTGTGTTGGATTTAGTTATGATTCTCATACTGGCAAGTATGATTCTCTTGGTGGTTGTAGTTAATTGTATTAATTATACTTATAATGATTTTGAACTTTTGTTTACACAACTTACTGTTGTAATTGGTTCTCCTACAGAGATAACACTACTGTTGACCGTATCAACATCAAGGCAATTCTGTTGGATACTAGAGCAAGTATTATTACAGAGAAACAAATGACTTTGTACGTCAGATGCTTGTACCTAATTTGAAAAACATGTTCTCTCTTACGGTACAACAGCAATTTTTAATTTCATTCTCCAGGAATGCAATGTTGACTGGGCCGAACGGATAAAGCTTGAGAAGTTTCGATGGCATAATTCACAATGGCTAGAGATGGTAGAGAGCACAGTGATGGACAACACAACATGCAGTCTTGAGCCTGACATGAATGATATGCCCCCATACTATACAGATGACATTCTGCAGCGCACACTTCTGTATCCTTCAGGTAAAATTTTGAAACTAGATGCTAGATTTCTTCAGGTTGCATGCCAGTTAAATTGTTGAGAGAGAGAGAGAGAGAGAGAGAGAGAGAGAGAGAGAGTCACAGATGTGTTTCTAGTCATAGCGTAGTAGTGATAAATGGAGTCAGATGTGAAGAGATGAGTAGTTATGAAGGAAGGTAGATGTGCAAATCTAATCCTTTGTGTGTAGGTAGAAATAGGATGTAAATGAATAATGATGTAAATCTGTATACAAAAATAAATAAATAAAATAAAACTTTCTGTGACTACCCTAAGTACAAAAAGGTTAAGTTAATTTTAGTGGGGGCAGCATAGATACTAGGGAGATTATTGTCGATCCTGGATATCAAATAATAGGTCTTAGTTTTTCCCCAATACTTTCTTTTCATCTTACTACCTTACTCCAGATCCAGTGTTCTGAGCAACTTGTTCTTTCTGCTGGTACTGAGTTTCTTTGGATGTATTTTCTAGCCCATTTTTCCTTCAGCTTCTAACTATGACCTCTTATAGGCCTGGAGCCCTATGTCCATGACACAGACAGAAAGACAAACAAAAAGGAGAAATCTGAGAAGAGGTTAAAAAAATCTAATGAAGTATAGTCCTTGATAAAATTTAAAGAAGAGAGATGCATAGCATCAAAGTTTAATTTTATGATCCCCGTAATGGTTTCAAGGGAATTTTTACTTGTAAAATCTAGTGATGGATGTCCAGTTAATAGAATTATAGGGGGAATGAAGGACACAGGGAATTACAGAATTGAGGCATGTCAGAAAACACAAGTAAACCCCAATTCTTTACATTTTTTTATTTTTTATTTGTTTATTTATTTATTTATTGTTCCGGTGACCCATGTAAATATAACAGGATATGGAACGTATCAGGAATCTGTGGCAGCACATAAAAACAAAACAAAACAAAATGATTATATATTGCTGAAACAGTAACTTAGGTTCTGCTACAGAAAATCAATTTTGAGAGATAAATAAATATTACAAAGCAATAAGTGTTACAGAAAATAAATATTGAAAAATATATGTTTACAATAATTAAGTGTTTGCTAGGATTACAAATGTAGATTTGGGCATATATTTGCAGTTAACAATACAAGAAATGCACTGAAGAAGAGAAAGTGTTTAGATGACAGATGTAAGTGATAGCTAACAGAAGGGACTTCTGTATGCATCCTCTTTGGTTTGAAGTTGGCACAGTACTTACAGTAGAATATCTTTGGCTTCCCTCTGACAACCATGCCACCATCCTTGCTACCCTCCCTGTTTTCCTTTCCCTGTTGCTTCATAACCTGGGTTGTGAGTTAACTGAATCCACTTTCCCTTCTTCCCTTTCTTTCCCCCCCTCTCCTCCCTGATGAAGGAACATTTGTTCCGAAAGCTAGGAATGTAAATTTTTGGTTCTGTTTTTTGTGTATCTATCGGCTGTACTGAGCTGAGGTAAGTACGGGCCAGCACCTCTATCTCTTTGTTAGTATTTGTTTCACATCTTTATATGAGATTTTCCATTAATCATTTAGATCACCTATATGGTCCATATCCTTCATTGTTTTGTCCCTTTTGTTAGCTGTCACTTACTCTGTCATCTAAACACTTTCTCTTCTTCAGTGTTTTATATATACATAAATAAATATTTTCGTCACCAACTGTGCTAGTTTCATTTTCCTCCTATTATCTTGTTCCGTTTATAGTCCACTTCTCTTTTTTTTATTTATTGATTTATTTATTTAACATTCCATAGTTTTAACGTTCATTATTCGCTGTTTTCCAGCCAACAATCACTGCCAACAATCTCTTCCACACCTACCAGTATCATCCATTTCCGTCGATTTCGTCTTGCTGGCAATATTTTTGTGCCATTGGCTATCTTTCTCTGCCACAGGAAAATTTTTTTGGGACATTTCTGTGCCACCCACGAACTTTTTTCCGGCACGCACGATCTTTTTTGCGGCACGCGCGATCTTTCTTGCGGCACACGCGATCTTTTTTTCGCCACTCGCTATCTCTGTTTTTGAGCAACGTGTGTTCTTTTCCCCTGATCTGGACATACTTGCTTGGTCTGTCAACTTTATCCGTATTTTTCTTATTTAGTGGTCTTTCGTTGGTATTGAACATTACCAACACAATTTCTTTCTTTCTCGTCCTTCCCTCCGTGTTTTATTCCTTCTTATGATTACTATTTTAACTTTAGTTATTTAATTTCCCTACCCACCAGTTACCCACTATGTACCCTAATCCTATACCACATTATTTACAAACATTCCGGAAACATGCATTCACCGTAGCCAAACTGCAATCCCACATACTTTTCCTCCGGTCCTGCTTAACCTTTGGAATTACCCCTAAAGGACTTACATTAAAAGTTCCCATCTCTGGGTGCAATTCCTCCTTCCACCAGTCTCTCCTGGACTTCCAGAACCTTCAATCCTTAGCCCTTACCCAACTTGCCCTGAATCTCTACACTACTTCATGTAACCACCACTCCCAACAGCTCCCATCTCTCTTCAAAGTCCTCCAGCTCTCAAATTCTTGCTTGGAGAACTCACTCCGGAACATCATCCTAGAAGCCAGCTGCAAACTTGAGTTCCATGCCACACACCACCTGAAAAAATTATCCACAGTGCTAGTGCAACACCTAAGAAGTGGGGTCCCTCTCCCTGTCCGTCACAAACACCAACCACAACAGAACCTTCAACAAACCCCCCTCATAGCCAACAAACCTAGCCTAGCCACTCTACTCAATCTCCCCATCCCAGCACATACCCCACACAGACCAAATCTCAACTATAACCACAGTCAAATGCCACATATCACCAGTCCCAATTCAGTTCTAAAACTCTCATCCAGATCCCTCTCTCCTCCAGAGACATCTGTTCTATCAAAAGGATTAACCTTTAGCCCCACGCCTAAATTCAACCACACTGCCCTGGTTAAAGATCTCCTCTCATTCACCCGGAACCTCAACTGGAAATATCACTTCACTACCCAAACACAGCCCCCAAATACTAGACCCAGTGTTGAATCCTGTCTAGAACAGTTCCGACCGCCTTCTCAAAGGGATCCTCCTCCCCTCCCCCAAAACCATCCCTTGCAGACATTTCAGGAATTCCTCACATCCAGTGTTGCTTCCCAATCCTTCTTGAAGAACATCCCGACAACCCCCAACATCACCCCAGCTGAATCCCGTGCCATTAAGGAGCTGAAAACAGACCACTCTATTGTCATCCTCCCGGCGGATAAAGGCTCCACAACTGTGGTACTTGACTGTGTGGAGTATGTGGCAGAATGACTGCGTCAACTCTCCGACACCTCAACCTACAAAGCTGTTACCCAGGATCCCATTCCCTCCATCCAGACTGAGCTGCAGAAAATCCTAAAAATCCAAGGTCCCTCACAAGGCTTCACAACAGCTTCCATAGACTTACTCACTCCACCTGAGCCACATACCCCTACCTTCTACCTATTACCCAAGATCCACTAAGAGAACCATCCTGGCCGTCCCATTGTAGCAGACTTCAAAGCCCCAACAGAACGTATCTCAGCTCTGGTAGGCCAACACCTCCAACCTATCACCTGCAGACTCACATCCTACATCAAAGACACAAACCACTTCCTAGAACGCCTCAAATCCATTCCCACTCCTCTCCCAACTGAAACCTTTCTTGTCACCATAGATGCTACATTCCTTTACACAAACATCCCACATACCCATGGTCTCTCTGCCCTTGAGCACTACCTCTGCCAACGTCCACCCGAAGCTCTTCCAAAAACCTTGTTCCTTATCACACTTACCAACTTCATCCTCACCCATAATTACTTCACTTTTGAAGGCCAGACCTACAAACAAATCAGGGGAACGGCCATGGGAACCAGGATGGCTCTGTCCTATGCCAACCTCTTCATGGGCCACATGGAGGAGGCTTTCCTGAAGACCCAACAGCTGCTTCCCCTGGCCTGGTATAGGTTTATAGATGACATCTTTGTGGTCTGGACTCATGGTGAAGAAACACTCCTTAATTTCCTCCATAACCTCAACTCCTTTTCGAATCTGAATTTCACCTGGTCCTTCTCCAAAACCCAAGCCATGTTCCTGGATGTTGACCTTCATCTTGTTGAAGCTCACATCCACACCTCTGTCTATATCAAACCCACAAACAAACAACAGTACCTTCACTTTGATAGCTGCCATCCATTCCACATCAAACGCTCCCTTCCCTACAGCCTAGGTATTCGTGGCAAACGTATTTGCTCCAGCGACGAATCCCTCAACAATTACACCAATAACCTGACCAGTGATTTCCTCTCCCGCAACTATCCTGCAGACCTTGTCCACAAACAGATCTCCCGAGCAATACATTCCCCTCCGTCCAACAACAATGTTCCTACCCGCAGACCACACAGAAGCATCCCCCTTGTCACCCAATAGTATCCTGGCTTCGAATACATCAACAAATTACTCCGCCAAGGATATGACTTTCTCAAGTCAACCCCTGAAATGAGATCATCCCTTGACAAAATTCTCCCCACACCACCCAGAGTTGCCTTTCGTCGCCCCCCTAACCTCCGTAACATCCTTGTTAAACCCTACAATATTCCCAGACTACCTTCTCTATCCAGCGGTTCCTACCCCTGTAACCGACCCCGCTGCAAAACCTGTCCCATGCATCCCCCCACAACCACCTACTCCAGCCACGCTACTGGTAAAACATACACAATTCAAGGCAGGGCCACGTGTGAAACTACACATGTCATTTATCAGCTGACATGCGTGCACTGCACAGCCTTTTACATCGGTATGACAACAACTAAACTGGCTGAGCACATGAACGGACACAGACGAACTGTTCGCCTAGGAGATGTCCAATACCCAGTAGCGGAGCATGCCCTCCAGCATAATTCTAGGGACCTAGGTATCTGCTACACCGTATGTGCCATTTGGCTTCTCCCACCCAACACCAGTCCCTCTGAACTGCAGAGATGGGAACTTGCACTCCAACACATCCTTTCATCCCGCCATCCCCCTGGACTGAACCTACGTTAAACAACATCACTCCCATTTACTCTTCAGTCTTCTCCTCTTTCCCTTTCCTCTTTAGCCATTCACACATCTTTTCATCCTACATAGTTGTGTTTATCTTTATACTATATACCTCTTTACTTCTGTATGCATCCTCTTTGGTTTGAAGCTGGCACAGTACTTACAGTAGACTATCTTTGGCTTCCCTCTGACAACCATGATCCTTGCTACCCTCCCTGTTTTCCTTTCCCTGTTGCTTCATAACCTGGGTTGTGAGTAATTGAATCCACTTTCCCTTCTTTCCTTTCTTTCCCCTCTCTCCTCCCTGATGAAGGAACATTTGTTCCGAAAGCTAGGAACGTAAATTTTCGGTTCTGTTTTTTGTGTATCTGTCGGCTGTACTGAGCTGAGGTAAGTAAATGTAATTTATATGAGTATCAAAGAAGGGAAAGCTGAAAGGTAGAAAGATTATATAGAAGTGTTATACACAAAGAAAATGATTGGAAGACAATGTTATGAAAAGGGAAGAGGAAGTAAATGAGGATGGGATGGGAGATATACCGCGAGAAGAATTTGACAGAGCACTGAATGATATATGTTGAGATAAAGTGTCTGAATAGACTGCATTCCCTCAGAAATATTGAGATCCTGGGAAAGCCAGCCATGACGAAACGATCTATTTGATGTGAAAGATACCAAATGGGCAGAATACCCTCAGATTCCAAGAAGAATGTAGTAATTCCAGTTCTAAAAAGGCAGATGCTGACAGTATGAACATTACTGAATTATCCATTTAATAAGTCATGGTCGCAGATCACTGACACAAATTATTTTCAGATAAGATCTCTACAACATTTTGTCATATTTCATTTGTTCAGTGGCTTTTGACACCAATCTTTATGTTTTCAACTGGTAAACGTGGCTGTATGTACCATATGCCCACCCTAAGAGACTTCAAAAGTCCAGACAAATATTACTCATCATGTTTTTCTTGTGACACCCAGTGTAAACAGAAAGCATTAGTTTGTTTCCCAGTACAAACCAAATTATTTTTAAAGTGGAATTTTACTTTCCTGTTTGATAGAGTGGTCGCAAATTAGTCTAGTGCTATATTTGTTTCATTGATATGTATCAACAGGGACAGCAAAACACACAAAATAACTAGCACTCTAGCAGCAAGGAAGTAGCACAATTGCATGGCTGTAGTAGTCAGCACAGGGTAGGGCGTTGCTGTTACTGTTGCAGTACTGTTTGTTCTTTGTGTTTATTGTCCATGTTAATACATATGAGTATCACACTGAACCAATTTTGGACCACTCTATCCGATGGGCATATGGTGGCCCTTAGCTGCACATCAACCCTAGCAGTCCTACATTTTCCTAGATGACTACGGACATCTGTTAAGGAAGCAGTCAATTCTGTGGTGCGACCAGATACCTCGACACTAGCAAGGCTTCCACCAACCTAGCTCTGCATTCAGTCCAGCTCTTCTCCTCATGGCGTCAGTGTCAGTTCGGACCCACATTCATATCGGACAGACATGCCATGTGGTGACACACTTAATATCGAGACATTCTCCCCTAAGTCTATAGATTAAACCACGCCATGCATCTCCACACCCATTGCGGAGCCCTGCGAGTAATTGAAAGTTTAAGCCGCAAACATTCCGAACAACATTCATTTCGTGCCGACATGGGTACTGCCCAAGTCTACGCATCACTGCCGCTAATGTGCATGTGATAGCCGTGTGACTTTTGTTTCTGAACTTGCCTGTCTATATTTCCTATGAGAAATGATTAATCCTGCACCTTACATCACTAGAAATTCAGTGTTGTGCTGGTGGAAAACCTAGGATGAGGTTACGACTTTGGGCAGTGATTCGTACTCTTACTATGTGCTCCTTTATTTAGCACCATTAAAAACTGGCTTTAGTGTTTAAATAAAAGTGTCATTTTTTTAACCAGGTGTAGATACTGTTCTTTGTACAGCACCTGCCATGCCTCATTTCACTACCTCATATTCATTTTAGTAAATTAGGCAGTGAATCATTCTGACAGGCCCTTAAAATTTCACTTTTAAAATAATTTTGTTTGTAATGGGAAATAAACCAAGGGTTTCTGTTGGCACTGGGTATCAAGTCAATGATACGGTGAGCAGTATTTGTTTCAGCTGACTGCAACTATTGATTGCAAAAACGAAATTGAAATATCTGCTGATACAGCATGGAAAATGCACCTAAAGACTCTTGGAAGGGACACCCTCTGTGCATCTGTTACCAGTATTGTGGTAGATTTGATTATTACCATATTTTTCTGTTTAATAATTCTTTCAGTGTTACTTGTTTTCGCCTTTAGGAAACAGATAATTCCCCTGTTGGTCACCCTCCCTCCCCCCCCCCCCTCCCCCCCACCCCCCTCCCATTGGCATTGCTAGTGCATGTATGACAGTAACTTTCAAGTTCTTTAGGTTCAGTACTGAAAGCCTCATGAGTATTGTATCTGTTTCTTTCATTATCTTCTTTGGTGTGTAAGGCAGAACGTTTTTCATTCCCTCAGTGTTCCATAATAGTGCGTGTATCCTCTTATTCAGATGTGCTTCTCCTTTCTTGTTGGTAAGTGTATTGCCTCTTTCCTTTGGTATTCTTTTTGTGTCTCTGAAGGTTGTATTTTGTGATGACTATTCACTGGGTCCAGAAGACCATTCTTTGTGTGTCTTCTAGATAAGTCAGTGGGAAGCAAATCTTTTTGAAAGCATTCCTGTCTCCTCAAGCATGGAGTTACCATTCTGTGTTCCCCTCAGCATCACTTCTCTCTAGGAATATTCATATATTATTGTGCTGGTGTTCTGTTTTAGTCTTCCTATGTAGATCCAGGCCATCTTTCCTGCTGCTTCCATTTCGACTCTTCTTTCTTGGATCATGTGATGTGTCTTACGTGTATCATTGTAAGATCAGATTGATCCTTTCAGTGCTACAACACTGGTAATTGAATATTACTCAATGGGTAATGCTAAAATTAATTTCAGTCCAACCTGTTACAATATTCTGAATAAATTCCTAACTGCTCTTAATGTTGAGTGAATTGTGGATTTTGCCAACTATTGCTTCTGCTGGCTGTTGGAACTGAAAGCAGATAAACACAAAGCTCATCATTGTTATAGTTAGGAGAATCACTTATTCTTGCCTGCTTTTATTCGGTACACTAATTAGTAGAATAACTAATGGAAAAAGCAAGTAACTCCTGTTTCAAAACTTGGTTTCCAGTATGATGCATAACTGCATAAGTCTTCTGGCTTCCTCAGATCAGTACCTGACTGAAGCAGTTGTAGCTGTCTGGTTTGACAATACCAAAGTATTTCTGTGAGTAGCATCTCTTCTTTCGGATATGTCCAAAAGAACAGACACCACTCATGATTCTGCAGCCGCACATATACATGATGAAAATAAACTAAATAATTCTGACATAATTCTGAAATGAATTCAGTGTTGGCAAGTTAAAATTAGTGCCAGACCAGGACTCAAACCCAGATTTCCCACTTTACACAAGTGGTCACCTTAACCGCTTTGGCTGTCTGAGCATGGGAATTTGGGTTAGACAGAAAATGTGTTTGACTAGCTGATAACCAAAGTGTTTAACGCAAATGCTCATGTGAACCAGGAAATCTGGGTTCAAGTCCTGCTCCAGCACAAATTTTCGCTTGTCACAGTTGAATTCATTTCAGTACCCAGTTGCAGCCAATGTCAGAATTTATTTCATTTCATCATGAATATATAACTGGAATTTGAGTTTTGTTTTTCAGTTAGAAACCCAATAACACAATAAAAATTACAGAATCAATTAACATTCATGTCTCTGTGGCAGATCTGTCAGTAAAAGTGCATTGAAAGTGTAAAAATTACAACTTAGCTCATATGTTGATTTTCCATTTCTACAGATAATTTTTCCTTTATTATGAAAAAGATAGATTACTACTCACCATGTAGCATAGATGCTGAGTCACAGACAGGCACAACAAAAGACTGTCAAACAAGTAAGCTTTCGGCCAAAAAGGCAAAAAACACACACACACACACACACGGGCGCGTGAAAATGCAACTCTCACACATGACCACAGCCTCTGGTTGCCAAGGTGACATGGTCGTGTGTGTGTGTGTATGTGTGTGTGTGTGTGTGTGTGTGTTGTGTTGTGTGTTGTCTCATATCGATGGAAGCCTTTATTTCCAAAATCTTATTTGTTTGGCAGTCTTTTTGTTGTTCCTATCTGCAGCTCAGCATCTCCACTATATGGTGAGTAGTGATCTATCCTTTTCAAAATATTGCATTATTCCATCTTGAGTTTTCCACTGTTTGATTCTACATATAATTTACAGTTTAATTGGGAAGATACTATTTGATTGATTAGTATTTGGTGCCATATAAATTATTAATGAGATTTCTGTATGTATCCTTCATTTCAAGAATTTTTAATGTGGTTTGCAAGTCCATGATTAACCGATGTACATTTTTGATGCAGAACCCAGGATGAGAAGTACCCACACCTGGTATCTTCCTCTCATCCTGGTATCTGAGTGATGTGCCCTTCATTTTTAACTTTCACCAGTCTATCCACCTATCCTTCCCAAGGAAGAAACTATTAGTTCTGAAAACTAAGATAGTGGATGTACTTCATACTTCTATATACGTCTATTGATAGTACTAGAATTCCACCTCCATTCTGTCTCATAAATGTTTAGGTTGATTGTCAGTGAGTTTGTATGTTTAATGGCAAGGACACTTGCATCCGCTTGTCTGTAAAGTCATTTTAAGCAGCCGCTTTAACATGTTAGTAATGGTTTGTTTCTTGTACCCATCTTGATTCATTTATTCTCAGCTTCTGACTTGGATCTGGATCGTACTGATGACCTTGCAGCTGTTGTTGATGGCCAGTCAAACATTGGGAACAGGCCCAGAAGCAGGTAATAAATTACCTCAAGAGTTGTATAGAATTATTCCCTACGAATTATTCTGTTATTCTTTGGGGGGAGAGAGAGAGAGAGAGAGAGAGAGAGAGAGAGAGAATGAGAATGAGAATGAGTGTCTTTATTTTGCGTGTGTGTGTGTGTGTGCATTTTATTATTATTATTATTATTATTATTATTATTAATAGTAGTAGTAGTAGTAGTAGTAGTACATCTCCATGATATAAGTAGATAAAATCAACCAGTGGAAACTCCAGGCTGGAATATCAACAATGTAAGGAAATGGACAGATTACTACTCACCGTAAAGGTGACACATTGAGATGCAGATGAGCACAACGAAAAGACTGTCACATATTTAGCTTTCAGCCAAAGCCTTCATCAGAATAGGAAACACACATTCATTCACCCCCAGCAAGCACACTTCATGCACCCATGACCACCATCTCTGGCAGCTCAGACAGGAATGCAGCTATCATGTTGAATGAAAGCAGCAATCTGAAAGGGGTGGGGATTGGAAAAGCATAACAGGGTATGGGTGGGGGAAGAGAAGAGTGCTGTCTAGCAGAGTGTCTTGATAAGGCTATCACTAGGCACGTCGTTGGAAGGCTGTGAGATAGGTGGTGTGAAAGGGGTGGGGGAAGAGGGAGTGGAAAAGGGGAGGAGCAGGGAAAAGGAAAGATTGGGGGTGCATTTGGCAGAGGGTGACACACAGTGAGGGCGAGGGCACATGAATGGGGAGAAGGTGATATGAAAGAGGGAGTGGAAACTATTCGGTGGAAGGTGTGGGGACAGTAGGGTACCGTAGTTTGAGGCTGGTATAATTTTGGGAGCAGAAAATGTGTTGTAGGCACAACTCCCATCTGTGCAGTTCAGAAAAGCTAGTGGTGAAGGGCAGGATCCAGATAGCTCAGACAGTGAAACAGCCATTGAAATTAAGCGTGTTATGTTCAGATGCATGCTGTGCCACAGGGTCACCTACTTTGCTCTTGGCCACGGTTTGGTGGTGGCCATTCATCCTGGTGGACAGCTGGATGATAGTCATACAAATATAAAAAGCTGTGCAATTATTGCAGCAGAGCTGTTATCTGGCATGAGCGCTTTCAGATGTGGCCTGGTCTCTGATGGGATAGGATAAATCTGTGACAGAACAGGGATAGGAAGTGCTGGTTTGGTGGATTGGATAGGTCCTGCACCTGAGTCTTCCACAACGATATGATCCTTGTGGCAAGGGATTGGTATTGGAAGGGCCATTGGAATGGACTGGGATGTTGTGGAGGTTGGGCGGGTGGCAGAACACCACATTAGGAGGGGAGGGAAGGATCATGGGTAAGATGTACCTCATTTCAGGGCATGATGATAGGTAATCAAAGCCCTGACAAAGGATGTGGTTCAATTGTTCAAGTCTGGGGTGGTGCTGGGTGATGAATGGGGCACTTTTGCTTGCAGCTGGTTCTTGGTGGTTGTGGGAGAATTAGATGTGTAATGGGAAATGGCACTGGAGATCTGTTTGTGGACTAGCTTTGGGGGGGATAGTGCCTGTCGGTGAAGGCCTTGGTTAGATCCTCAGCATACTGGGCAAGGGAATTCTCGTCACTGCAGATATACCGTTCCCTGGTGGCCATGCTGTATTGGACAGATTTTTTGGTAGCAAAGTGATTCCAGCTGTCAAAATGCAGGAAATGTTGCTGGATAGAACATGGACAGAGGGGTGGATGGAGCCATCAGAGATGAGGTAGTCAATGTCTAGGAAGGTGGTGTGCTGGATTGAGGGGGACCAGGTGAAGTGGATGGGGAGAAGGTGCTGGGGTTGTGAAGAAATGAAGATAGGGTGTCTTGGCCTGGAGTCCAGATCGCGAAGATGTCATCAATGAACCTGAACCAGGCTAAGGGTTTGGCATTTTGGGAGGCTAGGAAGGTCTCCTGTAAATGACCCATAAACTGATTGGCACCCACATGCCACCCTTCTATGCCAATGGTTGTGTCACATATTTCTTTGTATACCTTCTCTTCAAAGGAGTAGTGGTTTCGGGTTACGATAAAGTTAGTAAGGTGTATGAGGAATGTGGTAGTGAGTTTGGAGTCTGAATGACATTGGGAAAGGATGTGTTCAATAGTGGTAAGACATTGAGTGTGAGGGATGTTTGTCTTTAATGAGGTGGCATCAACAGTGACAAGCAGGGATCAAGGAGGTAAAGGATAAAGGGGTGGAGATGGTACAGAGTTGATGAAGGAAGTGGTTGGTATCTTTGATGTTGGAGTCCAGAGTATGGTAATTGGTTGGAAGTGTTGGTTAGAGGCCCGAAATTCTTTCAGTGGGGCCACAACAACTAGCCACAATGGGGCATCCAGAATTGTTGAGTTTGTTGATTTTGGGGAGCATGTAGAAGGTGAGTATGCAGGGCATCATAGGGCTGAGGAAGGAAATGGATTTAAGGGAGAGGTTCTCAGAAGGGCCCAAGGCTTTAAACCGGTATTGGAGATTGTGTAGGATTTCTGGGGTGGGATCACTCTGGCAGAGTTTGTAGATGGAGGAAAGCCTGGGTTGAGCATGAACAATCATTGATACAGTGTGGTTCAAAAGTAAATGTGGTTTGGAGGACAGTGAAAAATCGCATGAAAGAAGAGAAAGAACAGACACTGTGAACATTAGTGCTATAGAGAATAGCAACAAACGAAAACATCACAGAGTTGTAGGATGGAACAAAAGCTGTTTGGCAAAATCAAACAATGGAAATGCCAGTTGGGAATATCAACAATATAGGAAAAGATAGATTGCTATTTACCATATAGTTAACACACTATGTTGCAGACAGTCATAATTAAAAGATACTTTTACACAAGCTTTCAGCCTCAACCTTTGTTGGAGAAAAAGAAATACACATCATTCCTCACACAAGCAAACACATCTTATACACATCTGACTGCCAACTGTGGCAGCTCAGACCACAATGCAACTATCATGTGGGATGGAAGCAGCAATCTAGAGGAGGCAGAGAAGGGGAACGGGAATGGGAAGGGATAGCAGTGTTTTGGTAGGGGAAGAGAGGAGCACTGTCTGGCAGAGAGTGTGGGGCCTAGAATGCCAACAGGCACAGCATCAGCAGGTTGTGGGGTAGGAGAGCAAAAAAGGAGAGTAGTGGGGAAAGATGAGCAGATACGCTGGCAGAGGTTGGCAAACACAGAGGGTAGGAGATGGGAATGGGACGGAAGTGACAGTACAGAGGGAGAAGAAACTGTTGGGTGGAGGGTGTGGGGACAGCATGCTACGGTAGGTTGAAGCTGGGATAATTTAAGGGAACAGAGAATGTGTTGTAAGGATAACTCCCACCTCGCTGTTCATAAAAGCTGGTGGTGGAGGTGAGGATCCAGATGACTTTGGTAGTGAAGCAGCCATTGAAATTAAGTGTGTTACGGCATTAAGTCAGCGTCAGCATGCCAGTTGGGAACGACATGGAAGAGAAGGCTGTGAGAATAAGTCAGCCATCTGCATGCTGACCAACCTCCCTTCCAGGACGACAACGCGACAGCAGCAGCCACTACATAAAGAGGACACAAACGCCCAGCCTGACTGGTGATAGCCACTTTGATAACAAAATCAACATTAGCTACTTCGTTAGGAATCTCTATGTAGCACAGACATGTGTTGTCTATTCTGAAGAAGATTGATTATTTCGTACATTGCCCTTTGCTTGTGACATGTCTAGCAAAGTTAAGTATCGTAATTGTTTTGCTGTCATAAAACTCATTAATATGAGTTGTTTGATTGTTTGTCTTTTGACCTGAGTATGCAGGATTCCTAGACACAACATTATGTTCAGCTGCATCTGTGCCACAGGTTCATCTACTTTGCTTCTGGCCACAGTTTGGCAGTGGCTATTCAGCCTGCTGGACAGCTGATTAGTGTTTATACTAATATAAAGAGCTGTGTAATGATTGCAGCAGAGCTGGTAAATGATATGGCTGCTTTTACAGGTTTCCCAGCACCTGATGGGGTAGGATTTACCTGAACAAGAGTGGAATAGGAAGTGCTGGGTTTGTGGGTTGGGCAGCTCTTGCATCTGGGTCTTCCACAGTGATATGATCTTTTTGGGAAGGTGTTGGGATTGGGAGTGGCATAGAGATGAACTAGGACATATTGGAGGACAGAACGCCACATTAGGAGAGGTGAGAAGGATCTCGGGTAAGATGTTCCTCATTTTCAGGCTTGATGATAGGTAATCAAAGCCCTAGCGAAGGATGAGGTTCAGTTGTTCCAGTCTGGGATGGTATTGGGTAATCCCGGAGTTAGCCTGTGGTAACATACTGTCCCCACACCATTCTCGTTTCCTACCCTCTTTGTTTGCCAGCCTCTGCCATCACACCTGCCCATCTTTCCCCACTCCTTTTTTGTTGCATACCCCCACCCCCCTTCCTTGCCCTAGAACCTCCTGACACTGTACCTATTGGGATTCTAGTCCCTGCATGCTCCACCAGATGGTGCCCCTGTCTTCACCTACCTGTACACTGCTATCCCTTCCCCTACCTCTTCCCCTCCTCTCTCCCTCCCCCATTCCATCCCCTCCCACTCCCCCTCCCCCTCCCCCTCTTGCTCCCCCTTTCCCTCCCCTTTCCCATCCCCCTTCATATTGCTTCTTCCATCCCATGTGACAGTTGCATTCTGGTATGTGCTACTGGAGTTGGTGGTCATGTGCATGGGAGGTGTGCTTACTTGCATGAGTGAATGGTGTGTGTTTCAATTTTTCCAACAAAGGCTGTGGCCAAAAGATTATGTGTAAGTGTCTTTTAATTGTGCCTCTCTGCAACTTAGTATGTTATCTTATGGTAATTAGCAGTCTATCTTTTCCTACATGGTTGGCGAGACCTGCAGCGTCCTGGGCAAGGGAATTCTTGTCACTGCAGATACACTATCCTCGGGTGCCTAGGCTGTATCGGCAGGGGGGGGTTATTTCTTTTGGTGTGGAAGCGGTGACAGTTGTCAAAATGCAGATACTGCTGGCAGGTTTAGTGTGGACAAAGGTGTGGATGGAGCCTTCAGAGAGAAGGAAGTCAACATCAAGGAAGGTGAGATACTGAGTTGAGAAGAATCAGGTAAAACAAATGGGAGAAAAGGTGAGATTGTGAAAGAATGAGGATAGGGTGTCTTGGCCTTGAGTCCTATGAACCTGTACCAGACCAGGGATTTGACATTTTGGGAGGCTAAGATGATCTCAAGATAGCTCATAAACAGGTTGGCATAGGAGGGTGCCTTGTTGGTGCTCATGGCAGCAACACAGATTTTATACCTTCCCTTCAAGGAAGAAGTAAATCAATTTCCCAAGGCTCTTTCAAGCTTCTAATTAAGGAAGCTGCTTGTGGCTATGTTACAGCATTTGAGCCTTGTAATTGGGAAGTCACTTGTTTGGTTCTTGCTAGACTTATATTTTCACTTTTATTTAAATTGTGTATTAACTACCAAACTGAAATCTTAAAATATAATTTTGAATTATGATTTTCTAATACAAATAACATCCATTATTTTTAATTACTAATTGCATGAAAATTCAAGAAATGATGATAAATTAAAATATTAGAGAAGCTGACGAGCAAATGATTGATTAAAGTGATCCAGTGGGGCCACAAAAGACACTCATTATCATTAAATTAAATATAGAAATGATATTTTTGTTTAAAATTATGATTTACTATTTGTCAACAAACATTTCAGTTTTGTTGAATAGTATAAAATTCAAACAAAAGTAAAAGAAAAGTTGCACCTTGAAAGAATTGGGCCAGCAACCATGCAATTATATCACTAGAATGCTACGCACACAGCTACTGGTGGTGCCGTGTAAGTATTGCTTGAAACTAAACAATGGAAAATCCAGGATGGAATGTAACAATGTTATGAGAAGGGAAGTTGCTACTAACCATATAGCGGAGATGCTGAGTCGCAGATAGGCACACCAAAAAGACTTTCACAATTAAAGCTTTTGGCCAGACACACACACACACACACACACACACACACACACACACACACACACACACACACGTGTGCGCAAACACAACTCTCTCACATGGCTGCAGTCTCAGGCAACTGAAACTACACTCAGGTTTCCATTGCCTGAGGCTGCAGTCGCGTGTGTGTATCGCATTTGCATGCACGCATCTGTGTCTGTGTGTGTGTGTGTGTGTGTGTGTGTGTTTTGTTGACGAAGGCCAATGGCTGAAAGTATTAATTGTGAAAGTCTTTTTGTTGTGCCTATCTGCAACTCAGCAACTCTACTATATGGTGAGTAGCAACTTTCCTTCTCACAATAATGCCTGAAATTGATTATAGTTGAGTGTTTTTGAGAAGTGCCTCATACTGATGTAGGAAATTTGTTATATCTGGGCACTATCCTCCAAATCGTGATAGTGTGAAGAAAATTGAAGAGTGAGTCTTGTTAGTGTAATAAGACACCATTTTACGTACATCAATTCAATGCCCAGCTGATGATGTAATAATTGTACATTCATAAGGTGTTTCACATTTCTCAAAGAGAAGGGTATACTTATTTTTTATTTGATTATCTTCTTAAATTAAGATGAAAAATCTCAAAGCTACAATGAATATAATACTAAAATCTGACACATTCAAGTCTCTCTTTCTCTCTCTGTCTCTCTCTCTCTCTCTCTCTCTCTGTCTCTCTCTCTTTTTTATTTATTTATTTTTTTTTTTATCAGCGTGGTTTTCATTAACCGCTTTTGCAGATGCTCCATAATTTTATTTTTCTTCCTCACATTTTCTAATTACCTCAAATCTTTGAAATTCTGGTTCATGTATTGTTATTTGTGATTAACCACTCAATTAGGATTTTCCATGCTGCATTAAGAAGGAAATCATAATAAATGTGATGCTACTAAACTGCTGCTGTGACCTCAGATGTATCCACACGAAAAGTCTTCACATCAGTTCCGCACGAAAAGTCTTCTTATTAGTATCTGCTAAATCCTTCTTTTATGTGTTCAGAAAAAAATGTTTCACCTTAAGCTGATACAAATATGAATTTAAGGATGGAAAATCTGGTATGGAATAACAGCTGTCATGCAGAAAGGATTGCCATTGATTGGTAGAACAGTAAGATTTTCCTTTCTCATCAGTGTATTTTGCGGTAAGATTCACAGCTTTATAATGAGGATTATAATTTGAGTTGTTGCTATTTCTTCTTTATATTACTACAAGATCTTACTTCGTAAATCCTTCCTCACAAGGGAACCTCCCCATTGCAACCCCCTCAGATTTAGTTATAAGTTGGCACAGTGGATAGGCCTTGAAAACCTGAACACAGATCAATCGAGAAAACAGGAAGAAGTTGTGTGGAACTATGAAAAAAATAAGCAAAATATACAAACTTAGAATGTGGGCTCAGTAGCGCCGTGGTCCCGTGGTTAGCGTGAGCAGCTGTGGAACGAAAGGTCCTTGGTTCAAATCTCCCCTGGAGTGAAAAGTTTAATTTTTTATTTTCAGACAATTATCAAAGTTCAGGTACTCACTCATAATCAACTTCGCTCTCCAAAATTCCAGGACATGTTCAGATTTGCTTGGACATATGCAGGATTTGACAGTCTACACACGGAAAAATTTGAAAACGTTAAAAACATATGCTTTGACAGAGCACAGGGAAAACTGTGCGACTGTGAAACTGTTGCAGTCATTTGTTGCCGTTTATGTGACAAACTCTTATGTTTTCATCACTTTTTTTGGAGTGATTATCACATCCACAAGAAAACCTAAATCGGACAAGGTAGAGGAATCTTTTTACCCATTCGCCAAGTGTACAAGTTAGGTGGGTCGACAACATATTACTCTCATGTGACGCATACGCTGTCACCAGTGTCGTATAGAATATATCAGACGTGTTTTCCTGTGGAGGAATCGGTTGACCTATGACCTTGCGATTAAATGTTTTCGGTTCCCATTGGAGAGGCACGTCCTTTCATCTACTAATCCCACGGTTTTGCGGTGCGGTCGCAAAACACAGACACTAAACTTATTACAGAGAACAGAGGTGTCAATGAACGAACAGACAGATCATTACTTTGCCAAAATAAAGAAAGTAAAAATTTTCACTCGAGGGAAGACTTGAACCAAGGACCTTTCGTTCCGGAGCTGCTCACGCTAACCAGAGGACCACGGTGCTAGTGTGCCCACACTATCCTTGATGTTGCTTATCTTGCGCATGGACTACTCAGTTTGTATATTTTCCTTATTTTTTTTTCATAGTTCCACACAACTTCTTCCTGTTTTCTCAATTGATCTGTGTTCAGTTTTTCAAGGCCTATCCACTGCGCCAACTTACAACTAAATCTGAGGGGGGTGCAATGGGGAGGTTCCCTTGTCAGAAAACTACGGTTGCGTGTGATATCATTCACCTCATTGGTCAGTGGATGCTTATGATTTGTCTCACCTTCCTGGAGAATCTTATGTATGCTCCATGACTGATGAAAAGACTTTACTTGGTACATCAACATGGGATACGATCTCGATATACCAGATGTACCCGTATGAAATGAGCGTTAAGATACAAATGTGTTGATAGGGAACATTTGCTGTGAACGAGCCTTAATTTTTGTTTGTTTGGTTGGTATGACATCTGCCAAAGATAGTTAGTATACAACAAGTCATGGAACAAACATCATCATATGTTTTCATCGTGTTAACAATGTCGAATTTTGTACCAGAAAGTGATGATTTGTGGAAAGCATTAATTTTTTGTTTTCATTTGAAAAAAAGTGCTGCAGAGTCGCATCGAATGCTTGTCGAGGCATATGGTGATCGTGCTCTATCAGAAGCAACATACAAAAGATGGTTTCAACGGTTCAGAAATAATGATTTTGATGTAAGAAATGAAGAATGTGGAAGACCATCAAAAAAGTTTGAAGACGCCGAATTGCAAGCATTATTGGATGAAGATGACACTTTAAGTCAGAAGCAAATGGCAGCAATGCTAAATGTTGCACAACAAACAATTTCTGACCGTTTGAAAGCTATGGGAAAGATCCAAAAGTGTGGAAAATGGGTGCCACATGAATTGAATGAAAGACAGATGGAAAGCCGAAAAACCATTTGTCAAATTTTGCTTCAAAGACATGAAAGAAAATCAATTTTGCATCGAATTGTTACTGGCAATGAAAAATGGATTTATTTTAAGAATCCTAAACGGGAAAAATCATGGGTTAATCCAGGACAACCAACAACAACTGCAAAACCAGATCGATTCGTCAAGAAGACACTGCTCTGTGTTTGGTGGGATCAGAAAGGTGTGATGTATCATGAGCTTCTAAAACCCAGTGATACTGTGAATACTAATCGCTACAGACAACAAATGATTAATTTGAACTATGCATTGATCGAAAAAAGACCAGAATGGGCCAGAAGACATGGTAAAGTAATTTTTTTACAGGACAATGCACCTGCAGACAAAGGAAAACTGGTTCAAGCTACAATCAAACAACTTGGCTGGGAGCTGCTACCCCACCCGCTGTATTCACTAGACTTGGCCCCATCCGATTACCATTTTTTTTCATCAATGGGACACGCATTGGCTGAGGAACACTTTGATTTCTATGAAGAAGTCGAAAATTGGGTGTCTGATTGGTTTGCTTCAAAAGACGAACATTTCTATGTACGTGGTGTCCTCAAATTGCCAGATAGGTGGTCAAAATGTATAGAAAGCAATGGTCAGTACTTTGAATAAAATGTTTTTACTTTTCAGTTTAAAATTAGTGTTTCATTTTCACAAAAAAACGCTCATTTCAAGCCGGTACACTTGGTAAGTGTTCAGTCTGTCACTCGCCCACAGCAGTCAGCACTCATCTGCACTGCTGTTTTTTATATAATATGCCTGTCATTGGTACAGAGAGTGCATCTGAGCTGTGGCTCTTGAGTAAAGCATTGTAGGAATTTGCTGGTTTTTAAAAATGACATGTGTCTCAAAATGTATTTTTTTATGGTAAGTCTATTAATTGCTTCAACACAAAAAATCAAGTTGATACTGTCAGGTACACAGGTGAGAGCCCACAGCACACACTGAACAGTAACTAACTGCTCACTGGTGGCTACTGGCCAGCTGGCTGGCTGACTGACTGATGCGTCACATATCTAAAAATAACTGATGGCAGTAAGATTCAGAGCTTTATAATGAGGATTATAATTTGAATTGTTGCTATCAGTTCTTGATATTACTACAAGGTCTTGCTTTGTAAATCCTTCCTCAGAAAACTATGGTTTGTCTCATCTTCCTGGAGAATCTTATGTATGCTCCACTAAATAAAAATGATAACAGATACAATTTACTTTTGTGAAGAGGGCTTTGTGATGCAAGTTAATCACAGTACCACCATATTTCTGTAGAACTGAGTAGTGATTATACGACCAGACATTCAAGTAACATTGGACTGTTGCCAGCAGTGGCAACACAGACATAATAGAACACAAAATTTGCACTGATCACAATCAGTTACCTAAATAGTTTCTCTTCAAGATGCAATATTCACTTTATATATTTTTTCAAAGTAACAGTTTTTTTTTTTCAAAAATAGGCTTACATCCACTTGCGTACTCTTCAAACCACTCTGCCAGAGACTTCGTAGCCTTATAGCAAATTTTGGGTCTCTTCCTGTTCCAGTTGTGTGTGGAACACAGGGATTATGTCTGCTTAAATGCCTCTGCGCACAGCATAATTAGTCAGATATTGCCTTCTCAGTCCCTATGGAAGTAATACATAGGAGGCAGGAGTGTATTTTTAAATTACTTACTTAATACTGGTTCCCAAAAATATAGAAGTAGGCTTTCACTGGATAGCTGGTGTTTTTTTTGACTGCCTACCAATTGAGGTTCTTCAATATAATAGTGACACTCTCGTGTTAGTAAAATAAACCTGTTCTTATCCATGCTGCCCTGCTTTGAATATGTTCAATACTCCCGTTTAGTCCCATTTGTCATGCGCCCCACACACTTGAGAAATGATCTAGGATGGGTTGTTTGAATGTTTTATGAGTGGTTTCCTTCATAGACTGATTCAATTCTCCCAGGATCCTGCATACAAAACAAAGTTTGCCACCTGCTGTACCTACGACTGAGCTTGTTCCATTCCGTATCCCGACAAATTGTTATACCCAGGTATTTTATCAGTTGACTGATTCCAGGTGTGACTCATTGAGTTATGGTTATAGGATACTACTTTTCTGCATTTTTTAAAGTGCTCAATTATACATTTCTGTATAATTGAAGCTAGATGCCGATCTTTGTGTGTTTTTGAAGTCCTACATACGAGATGTGTCCAGAAAGTAAGTTCTGTTTCATTCTGCCGCCTCTGCATGATTAGTGTTGCAGTTCCACACATCTAAACTTGTCTCTATGGTTCACTGTCTTTCCACTGATGCTATTACAGTCAGATTTTGTTGTGTTTACATTTGTTAATGATCATTCAAATTGTGTAAGACAATCTCTGAGCACACAGATTGTGAAGTGTGTTCTGTGATACAGTATTTTTGAATGCAATGTGTTGCGATTTGAACTTTAAATGAAAACATGGTTCCAGTTTGATACTAAATAAAAACTTTTATTAGTTCGTAGAATGACAGTAAGGTGATTAAACTCAATACACAAAATAATGCAAAGAAGCACATATATGAAATTGTCCATTGCAATGATGCCAGAGACAGATGTTCTAGCAGAGGCATTGATTCTAAATTAAAATTCCAACACCCCCACTAGAAGTGCTGCCTCATAGTATTTCAGCTTCGTAATCCAAATCCTTGGATTAGTTAATGATATCTGCTTCTTGGCAGTGGCTTTGTCATCATGTCTGCAGGCATTCCTCTCATTTAAATTTGCTCCACTGTAATTTCTCCTGAATCATTTTTTTCTGTGATGAAATGATGTCTGGTGTCAGAGTGTTTAGTGCAGCCTTTGTATCCACATGTATTTGACAGATCAGTTGCACCTTTGTTGTCACAAAATAATTTAATTGGGCCTTCTTTTGAAAAAGGGGATGTTTCTCTTTGCAACCGTTGCAGCCAATGTGATACCTGACATGCAGAAGCTAATGTACTTTGCTTCTGTTGTCAAGGGAGCTGCTGTTGGTTGTTTTGAGCTGTTCCATGAAATTGCTGCACCTTGTGAATAAACAAGAAACCGGTGGTCAATTCTCTATCTGCAGTGTCCTCAGCCCAGCCAGTGCCAATGCATCCTGTGATGTCATGATCCTCATCTGTAGGAAATTGTAGTTTGAAACCTTTAATTCCTTTTAGGTATCATAGAATACTTTTTACAGGTGGCCAGTGGGGTACTCCTGGGTTAGTATTAAACTGACTCACCATTCCAATTGGCTGTGTTAAATCTGGTCTAGTACCTCACTGAGCATACATTAGGCTACCTATAACTTTTCTGTATGGGACATTCTTCATGGCAGTTTTTTCTCTCTCTGTCTTTGGGCCATTTCAGGAAGTAATACTTGACTGTTACCAAGCAAACTGGATGGCAATCTTCCATGTTGTATTTTCGTAAAATCTGATTTATATAATAGGTCTGGTCCCACCATAAAAGCTTATGCTTGCGATCTGTTGTTACTTGGGTTACTAGACAACAGGCTACATGTCCAAGGTCTTTTAGTTTAAAGTGTTCCTTTAATTCCTCTTTAAAGGCAATTTTTTGTTGCAAATTTTTGCAAAAAATCAGCATGTCATCTACATGAACTGCTAAAATGAATATATTGCGTCCTTCATTTTTGTAGTAAACACGAGTGTCAGCTGTGGATCTACTGTAATTCAGACCTACTAGAGCTTTGTCCAGTTTAATGTACCAACAGCAACTTCCCTGTTTAAATCCGTAAACTGCTTTCCTAAGTCTTTTACTGCCTTCATCTTTAAATGTCTTTGTCTTGTAGTCAGCTGTGGGAATCTTAACATAAATTTCTTCTTTTAAGTGAACTTGCAGTTTTTTTTAAAAAAAAAAAAAAAAAAAAAAAAAAAAACCAACCACACACACACACACACACACACACACACACACACACACACAACTGTCTTTATATCACAATGAGCAATGTCCAAGTCATATTTGACATTTGAACTAAATAAATATGTGAGTGAATTGTATCATATCACTGGCACACAAGTTTCTTCATAGCCCAGTCAGAGACTTATGCAAATCCCTTAACTGGCAGATGTGCTTTCTTCTTTGATCTTTGTATTTGGGAAGATCTTTGAGTACTTGTTGAGGTGGTTCAGAGTCTTCATTTATTTTAACTGAGTCAGATTCTTCTGAAATGCTATTATCTGCTGTGATGTCCTTAAATTGTCTTATGCCTCAGCTGAACCTGATTCTTCTGCAACACTGTTATTTGGCATGATGTTCCTTGAATCATTTTGCACCTCAGTGCTGAGCTCAAAAAGTTGAACTGTTCAAATGTATCAACACAACAGTCAGTTTGTGATGTCATCAAACTGCTGCCTAAGATCGCAGAGTCGTGCCGATGTGTTCTGGAGTTCGTTGTGGGGAAGAGTTGGCACTGTTTGACACAAAGGCCCACAGATTGTTTAATTTCAGTGCTTCTTATTTTCTGTTAAAGTTTTTATGCTTTTGAATTTCTGTGACACCTCTGCACATCCTAGTACAGTTACATCTTTGTAAAACTACAATATTGGGAGAAATGAATCTGGTGGTATCCTGGTCCCAGTGCTCAATCTGTACTGCCAATTTATCCATGCTGCCCAGATGACAGTTGCTCTTTTGTTGCTTAACACTATGCCGTCCGGCGACACCACTGTGGTGTCATGTGCGAAATAGCGGTCAACGGCCAGCGACACCGCAGTGGTGTCGTGTGCATAGTATCGCTCCATGGCCGGTGACACCACAGTGGTGTCGTGAGCATAGTATAGCGCAGTGGCTGGCTATAGCACTTTAATATCTTTTGCATTCTGTGGGTGTTTTGTTTAGGTAACAATAAGTCACACACGTCTACAAGTTTTTTTGTTTTCATAAGTACTTGCGCCCTATCGTTGTGGCAGACAACAGAGACGATACAATGAATACACACACATCTTGTCTGACATTCTGGATGACTTGGCTGATTGGGAAGAAGACATTGGATATCAAAAGAATGAAAGTGAACCAGAATCGTCAGAAGATAGTGAAATACGTCCAAGAAGAATTCAATAATAAATTTGAAGGATCTCTGGGTCCGAACATATTTCCCAAATATACCCAGTGTGTCAAGGATATTGTAGTATTATATAATGGGAATGATCTATTTGAATATATTAGCAACGAAACCAATGAGTACTACAGTCAAAATTGCAATAGAAGGAAACTGGATACAAAAATGCCAAATTTGTTGACGTTACAGGACCCTAACTTAGAAAAGGGTTTCAGCTTGCTGTCCTTATGGGAATTGTAAAAAAGGGAAAGATCAGTGATTATTGTGCAATGAATCCGTTGATAGACACACCAATATTTCGCAAAACGATGTCCCGCAACCAATTCAGGCAAATGCTATCATTATTACATTTTTCCGACAACAACAAAAACCCACAAAATGCCGACCGGCTTTACAAAGGGCAATTTGTAATTGATTATTTTTCCAAAAAGTTTAAAGAAACCTTTAATCCAAATCAAAACATCTTAACTGATGAAAGAATGATATCGTGGCGTGGACGGATAATTTTAAAGTTTACAATCTGTCGAAAATTACGAAATATGGCATACTCATTCGAATGCTGTGTGAATCGAGTACGGGATACATATCCTCATTCAAGATGTATTCCGGCGCTGCTCAGCCCTTAGCAAAAACATTTGATGGAACTATTGATACCTTCTTATGGAAAGTGGAATCACCTCTATATGGATAATTATTATAACAGTGCAGAACTTGCAAGAAGTTACTTGAAAATATAATTCGAGTTTGTGGAACGATACGGCAAAATAGAGGATTTCTGGAAAAATTAAAGCACGCAAAAGTCAATGTATTTGAAGCTTGTCATCGACGGAAAGTACTCGCACAGGTATGGAGAGCTTCAGAAACTAAAATGATAAGAATGATCTCTACATTACATAATGCCACTTTGACTGACACTCACAGAAAATGTAGAAAAACCAATTACACAATTAAAAAACTTGAAAGTATATTAGACTACAACAAATACGTGAACGGAGTGGATCAGGCGGTCCAATATTTGAGTTATTACCCTATGTACGGAAAAACTATAAAATGATCGAAAAAAGATTTGCACGTACCTCTATCATTGCGCATTATTTAATGTGCATTCTGTACATGTCAATATATCAATACAGAACACAAGAGTCTCCGATTTCACGATTATTTATTCAAGTGTCTGATTTGCAGATAAAAGACCATGTACCTGCTACTGAGCAAAATGTGGAGGTTGCCACTACATCATGTACATCTCATCATGTTCTGGTTGACAGACTTCCTGGTCACATAAACCAACACCAGCTAATACTTATTTCCGAAACGAATAAACGAAAACGAAAAATTGCCATGTATGTTCCAAAAACAAAAAAAGAACAACAACAAACTTAATGTGTAAGTCTCGTGGAAATGCGTTACATCTGGGAGACTGTTTTGCTGCATATCATACGAAAGAGAAACACTAAGTACCAAAGACAATGCAAATAAACAAACATGTGAAACAAACAAATTTTGTATTTATTTACGTATGTATATCTTCGACATTTCATGAAAGTAGGGGAAGAGGGTTGACTACTTATGGGAACTAATGATGAGATTAGTAAAACTTAACAATTTACAATCTCCCGATAATGTCAAGAACGGCCGGCGACAAGCCAAGTAATCTGAATTAGCGCTGCTGACGCCAAGCGAATACATTTGTGCGAGATGTGCAGATGGCAAAGTGTTAAGATGTGTGTTAATGCTTGTTTCTATGGTTCCTTTGTACACTTGACTAAATGTGCGATGGATTTGATATATCCTTGCTATGGCAGCCAGCGAGATAGGTACTTTGCAGTGTTCCAAAATTCATGCTTGTTTCTTGGTGGTTTAAACACTGTCTAAATACAATGCCTTCTTGGTACTTTGCTGATTGATTTGCAACAGCTTTTATAAGTTGGAGGAAAACTAACCCTTTGGTTGGTTCTTTTTCATTAGAAGCGCCAGATGTCTTAGGATGTGGAACAATACTCTTTGTCAGAGTAACTGCTTTTTCTGGAGGCAGTTCTTAAATGATTGAGTTGTTCTCAGGGTAATGTGGTCCGCTGATTCTTTTAGCTCAGACCACCATTGTTTTGATTACTTCCCTTTTCTGCCTGAAATGGTGATTGGAATTTTTGTGAAAATACCTGTCTGTGTGAGTGGGCTTTCTGAAGACTTTATGCCCTAAAGCTCCATCTGGTTTTCTAAATACCTGTTCATACAAAAATGGAATTTGACTGTCTTTCTCTTTTTCCATTGTGAACTTTATTTTTATTTGTACTTTATATTAGAATTAATAGCTTAAGTAATTACATCATTAATGCAATTAATTATTTGGGGTAACATAGGTAATTATAATGTGTTGAATGGATTTAAAATGGAAACCATCACCCATTATATTCAGAACTACCAAAACAGCAGGAGAAAGCATCTACAACGAATGAACTCAAATCTACAGTACCGCCCAAACAGTCTAAGATCAGTAGGTCGACCAGTGGAAAGATTGCAGAAGACCTTCTGGGTGAGACTGTTACATGTCAAGAGGAAGATGATGATGATTATAATAAAAAATATCATTCAGAAAATTTAGAAATGCTGAGAGTTATTTCTCTCTCTGTAACAGAAATGTTATTAGTGTACAGAAACCAACACAAGGATTTTGTCTTCGCTGTCTGAAGGGTCTAACAACCCTACCACAACAAAGGTCAAAATTTTAATAACAATTGTGGTGTTGCTCACGCTACTAAATACTGCATTTTCGGGCAACATCAGTCATGTTATGTAGCAGGTGTCATTAGAGCACAGTTAATAGTCATTTGATGTAATAATGAAAAAACTAGGAACTCATCTTTTCGTGTTTCCCCGTGTGGTGTTGCTCACGCTACTGAATACTGCATTTTCGGGCAACATCAGTCATATTATGTAGCAGGTGTCATTAGAGCACAGTTAATAGTCATTTCATGTAATAATGAAAAAACTAGGCACTCATCTTTTCGTGTTTCCCACACTGGTCTCGTCGTAAAATCATGGCTCAATCGTTGAAAATCTAGGTGGTTATGATTCCAAGCTCGGATGCAAAGAGGCCTAGGTTTTCTCCTGCTATATTCAAATGTGTTGTAGATGTGCTTCACGAAACATTCTTCAAGATTAAACCTTTCAAAGTTAGCACAATGGTGATGGAAAAAAAATAATCAGCACTCCGAATTTAAGTTACACTTCCTTTTAATTGCTTTTATTGCAATATCATGTAAACACAAAACATCACTTCACAATACAAAACATACTTGAAAACATCTTCCTCACAGTCACTGTTAAAGTTCACATTTTATAAGCTGACGACAATATTCGTCTTTCCAACATGACGTCCACGACTTTACTTTCTCAAGGTCCGACTCTCCAACAACTTAACAACTAACTAATTATCTCTTACGCGCCTAAAAATCAGAGTTACAAGTACGTCAAAGATCATAGTGACAAAAGAAAGAATACACATAAGAATAATATCATTGCAATATAAACATATCGATGTATCAAAATTGAAATCAAGTCTGAATGTTGTCTCAGAAATATGTCAACTACTTTGCAGAAACGCAGTAGAATATTACTGGCATCGAGAGGTTCAGATGACCACACCCTAATTCCCTTAAAACAAAGATCATCAGTAATGCAAATACTGGCTGTAAAAGCTCTCATTGTAAGACTACATAGCTAACTGTTACAGTGGTATAGTAGCTATTTTTTATATCTTTGATAATTTTTTAATACATTGTTTTTAGACAACAAAGCAGGATATCCATTTTGACGATCATATGATGAAACTTGACCTAGAATGTTTGTGAGTGAGGCAGATATTTAGATAGTGGCACATTTTGTTTCTTTATCAGGAGATAATACATTTCAAATAAAAGATACCACAAAGAAAGTCTTAAGAATTATTGAAGTGATTAACTTTATAAAAATTAAGCCTGTCGTGTCTCTGCTGATTCTTTGATATTCAGCTGTTTATCTTGTGTCTGCAGGCTAACACAAATAATACCATGGTGCCATTCTGCACATGGTGGTGTGATACAGCTGTGAAATGTTACTTCCAGCAAGGACATTTGTATTAATGGAGAATATGGTATAAAATGTAATATGTATGTGATGGCACATTGTCACTACACAAGAGGTTCTGAGCAGTCGACAGGCACAGACAAAGGATAATAAATTGCTTATTTCTCAGATAAAATCATTCTTCTGTGCTAAAACACACATGCCTGCCCACTGTTTGGCACATGTTGTAAATGATGAGCAGTGATCTCTCTTCATACACACATTCCATTCTACAGTTAATGTTAAATAGTGGTTTGAGCTTTGTTTCAAATTTCTGCTTTAAATTTTTGCATACTGTGTAAAAATACTTCTGGCCTGAGAGTTTCAGAATTTTTTCAATTATTGTGGTGTGATATTTCAGGTAATTCAAGTGATGGGAATTAGTCAGAAGACTTATTTTAGTTTCCTAAGGTAAAAACTAATTAATTTGTATCTTCATGTCTCTTACGTGTTTTTGTTTAATGTTCTTCACTTATTAAGAATGAGGTGTAGCATGTATGTGTGTCAGTGTAAATAACTACTTTTTTGTGAAATATGCGGTGCTGAAGCACTTATAACCTTTTTTTGTTAAATGTTTTATATCATGCATTAGAGTATTAGTTTGCTTATAATTATACACAGCTTAAGTTGTCTGCTTTTGAAACATTTAATTTGGTATTGTGTATTATACACAAAAAAAGTTGTACATCATTCTTGAAACAATAGTTCTAAAGCATTCAGTGTGGTGGTGAAGCAGTAGTTTGAAAGTAATGCATCTATCAATTTATTGACAACCAAAATCCAACAGTCACATGTGCTGTATGTTGTGTACAACTTCATATGCAATGGTAATGAGAGGTCTGCTACAGAGTGGTGCAGCAACTGTTGTCATAGGAAAGATGGGCAGCAGCGTGAATGATTAGTGAACAAGTTAGCACAGTGAGCAGAAGACTGACTTAACTTGTATTTTTCCAAGTGTACGGAAACTCATTACAAATAATGCAACAAGAAAGAGTCCATCTCTCAGTGTCAACAAGGAAGAGGCTCTGTGTACTAAAGCACAAACTATGGAGTTGGAGTCATGACTAGGCAGCATCTACATAGCGTCATATAGCAAAGTGACCCCAGGGTGTGAATGGCTGTGTGGCTGCCACCGGCCATATTGTATTGTAGCAGCAGAGAGCACTTGTAGCTCAGAGCTGCTGGAGCTGTGGCTCAACGGGCATGCATCATTGGGTACTCAGGATCTCCCACGTCCACCATTGGTGTCTGATGAAAACTTTCATTTCTATTGTCAACTTTGATGCCTGTGGGATGGTATCGATATGTGATACCACACTGTAATTTAACAGAAACAAAAAATACTTTTCTTGAAGTAAGCCCATTGTGCAGAAAAGTAATTCAATGTAGAATAACACATCACTTTGCATTAATGCAACCCAGCACACTACATGGCATGTTGGCCACACCTTTACTTGATCACTGTAGGTCTGATTTATCCCATTCTTCAGTGGCAACATTGGGTTAATTCTCGTAGATGTCATGGTGAGTGAGGACATGCTCGCTCAGCTCCTTTCAGTCTCTCCCAAGCATCTTCCAGATTGTTGATGATGCCTGCTCAAAAATCACAGAAATTGTCATCCATTAACTTGAATTCTTCCCTGAAATTCTGTTGAACTGGATCAATGATGGCTTGGATGATGATGTTCATGTATTGTGGAGTGTTGTGTTTGCCATGGATGAACAAAAATAGCGTCCAACACCTCCACACTGTCCCACCCCAAAGCATCACTGATCCACTACCTTGCTTGCTCGATTGATGGGATCTCTCAGGTGTCCAGAATTACTGTGTGCCCTTACACAAGTTGATGATGGTCATCTGTGTGGTGTCACTGCCAGACACCACACTTGCTAGGTGGTAGCCTTTAAATCAGCCACGGTCCGTTAGTATATGTCAGACACGCGTGTTGCCACTATCAGTGATTGCAGACCGAGCGCCGCCACACGGCAGGTCTAGTCTAGAGAGACTCCCTAGCACTCGCCCCAGTTGTACAGCCGACTTTGCTAGCGATGGTTCACTGTCTACATCCGTTCTCATTAGCAGAGACGACAGTTTAGCATAGCCTTCAGCTACGTCATTTGCTACGACCTAGCAAGGCGCCATATTCAGTTACTATAATCTGAACAGATAATATTGTGAATCATGTACCGTCAAGAGTGATGTTCATCATTAATGGATTAAAGTTAAGTATCAAGCTAATTACGTCCGCTTTCTGAATTCTAATTTCTTGTCATGTTCCAGACCTCACGTCAGTATAGTTCTTCCCTCCCCACGCCAGCCTGCGTGAGCTAAAACGCGTGCATTTCAGCCTCCTCTAGTAACACCGTGTTGGCTCTTCAGCCAACACAACAATCTGGTATCAGTCATCTGTTGTGTTCATCTGTGGAGTCCATAGTTCATTCCTGTTGATTTTGTGCCCATCTGTACCACTCTACATGTTGTATTTGTTTAAGGTCCAGGCTGCTCCATGGATGACTAGAATATAGAGAGACATTCTAGAGCCTGTTTCATACCGTGTGGTTGGGCATGTTCCTCTTGATGTTGCCCTCAGAAAATCGCTGTTTATTATGTTGGTAGTCTGGCCCTTTAGATTAGAAGATCTCTACCTCCTGTCACAACTGGTGGTCTATCTCTGATGATCCTTTGTGGATATAGGACAGCGGCCGGCCAAATTTTTAACAAGGATAATCATCAAACAGCCATTTGTTTTAAGAGAGATTCTATTTAGTCCATCATTTTCGATTAATGCCATCTTCAAGCTCCTATGCATTCCATTTATAGACCATCAGATGCATCGATACCCTTCAGTATCTGGATTCTGTGAACTCATTTTTGAAGTGTTTGCTTCAAAGACTTGACAAGTATTGATATATCTGTTGGTCTATACATTGAGTGCAAAGGGGCTGAACATGACAATAATGAGCTTCCAAGACTGGTGGTCTAAATAAAATAACTTGTCAAAATATACGGCTGTTTTCCAGTTTTCCTTAGTAAAATTTGTTGTTCTATGATAACCAGTGTGGGGCAAGTCATGAAAGCCACCTAGATTTTGGAAACAATTCCAGGTCTGTGCTCTTCTCTTCTTGACAGTCCTTGTTGACATAAAGCAATGATCAGTGTACAATCAGATGCTAATATCCCTCTTCTTGGTATCAAAACAGTTCCATACACTATTTGAAAAAGCCCTATACTATTTTCTAAATGAAGATACACATTAATTGCTTCACCAACATTTAGTGAAATGGATATGTCTGAGTACAACAGATGGGCATATACGCATTGTGATGAATCCATTCAAAGGAAGGGATCTTATAACTTGAAATTCCAAGATTGCTGAACATGGAGCATAAGCTTTGATTTCTCAAGGATAGGGAAGGTATTGACCATGTCCTTTTCAAAAGAACTACCCCAGCATTCATCCTAAGAAGTTTAGGAAAGCTACATTAAACCTCAGTTTGAATGGCTGGACTGGAAGTTGAACCCCACTTTTCTGGAATTTGTTTCCCAAGTCTTAATCATAGTGTTACATTGTGACCATTATTCAGAGTATGGGCTGAGCTTGTGGTTACATCAGACTAATTTAATATGTCAGTCCATTTTGCAGCATACCTCTGGCCACTTCTTCATCATGAGGCAAATATTAGACCCTTAACTTCCTCTCCAGCTTCCTTTACTTTGTCTTTCATGCATTTGGCATGAATCAAATTGAGTTTCCTTTAGCAAGTCATGAAACTCACAAAGGCAGCCTATTTCCTGTATTCCTCTTACCAGACAACACAGGTTGTACTACACCAGTGTGCCTTTGATGGGGAGGACAGATACCAACCATAAAATGGTGACACTTTATGTAGAATATGTAGATAGCACTAAAATTATTTCCAAGTAGCAAACCAAATAGCCCAAGGAATCGCACAGTTCATCGCATATCTTATGCAAAGCAGTTTGTAGCATTTAAACAGAAAGTTGATGTATTTTTGATATTAATGTTTGGCAGAGCTACCAAAGAGCAAGTATTGACTGATGTCACTTGAGGACTTTCTTTGCCCAGCTTCGCAACTTTATGGTTTGTGGCATGATATAAATCCAGTCCCAGATGAGATTCTGACACCTCAGAGATCTCTTCAGCCCAATATTCTGGTACATGAAGAATTGTTTCAGCAACTGCATTACTAAAGCAGGACCTACAGTACTTACAAAAATGAGTCCATCACTTAGTTCCCCTTGCTAGGATCACATATCCCAGTGTTGGAGAAAATGGCATCAGACACTTATGCTGTAAGATGATAACACTTATCAGGTGATGAAAATTACTACAGCCTTGCAAAATATATGCAGAACATTCTATCTAACATTGGAAAAGCAACAGAATTTTACATGGCATTCCAGGGCTGTAGTGTGTTTTCGTAAAATTCTTTTGTTTTTCAATGCATGCCATATTAAGGGTGAAGTATTGTTCAGAATTTTATCATAGCCCACAATTTGATGATATGGACATGTATCCAAAAATCTTAGTCACAGATACATTCGCAGCATAAAGTTAGGCTGCTTGGAAGGGTATTATATACATCTGCACTCATGTTCATCAAAAAGCTATTTTTTAATTATGTTCTGTAGTGAACAGTTAGTGACTGCCCTCCTTCGAATCAGTTATCACTGCCATTTATTCCTGTTGTAGGCATTTTCCATACACTGAGTGGTTTGCATTGACAATGTTTGGTGCCGTGCCCCTCCCCCACCTCACACTCATTTTGCATTTTCTCTTCCACTGTCTGCTTTTAAAAAGTTACTGTTGTGCTTTACAACAGTGTGTTTTATCTGCAAGGATACAGTCTGTTTCATAAGCTCAGCTTTTTGTGCTTGAAATAAGTCTGTAATGTTTTCCATGTTAATATTTGCCATTGCAATATTCATCACAGAGTTTATTTACAATTTTATGTCTGTTATTAGCTCTAATTCATCCCAATCACTAGTGCACACTGTTAAGATCCTCTGTGCATCTGTCAGGAGATACAGAAGTCATATAGTTTATACCTACTTACTGTACATAAGTGCTGGAGTAATTCAGTGGCTGTGTGATATCCAGTTTTTTTCAGTATTTATTGTTATTTAACCTTCGCCTATGATAATTGGCTAATCAGTGCTTCCTTGTTCATGTAATATTTGTCCACAGCTGGTGATGGTGGAAGAATATTCTATTTTTCTGTATCCATTTGTTTATTGAGGGCAGTCTCATCAAAACAGTATATTGTTATTGTTGTTGAATATAGCTTTGTTGAAAATTAAGCCACAATACAATTAACATCCCACTGCATATCAACATGAAAGTATTAAAAACTTTTTACGTAACTACTTTGAAAATAATAATAATAATAATAATAATAATAATAATAATAATAATACCCACACAAAATCACACATTTGCTATACGTGGATGATCTAAAACTACTGGCAGCAACAAATCAGCAACTCAACCAATTACTAAAGATAACAGAAGTATTCAGCAATGATATAAATATGGCTTTTGGAACTGACAAATGTAAGAAAAATAGCATAGTCAAGGGAAAACACACTAAACAGGGAGATTACATATTCTACTTACAGTAGAATATCTTTGGCTTCCCTCTGACAACCATGCCTCCATCCTTGCTACCCTCCCTGTTTACCTTTCCCTGTTGCTTCATAACCTGGGTTGTGAGTAACTGAATCCACTTTCCCTTCTTCCCTTTTTTCCCCTCTCTCCTCCCTGATGAAGGAAAAAAGTTCCGAAAGCTAGGAATGTAAATTTTCAGTTCTGTTTTATGTGTATCTATCGGCTGTACTGAGCTGAGGTAAGTACTGGCCAGCCCCTCTATCTCTTTGTTAGTATTAGATTACATATTGGATAACCACAGCGACTGCATAGAAGCGATGGAAGAAACAGATGCCTATAAATATCTAGGATACAGACAAAAAAATAGGAATAGATAATACAAATATTAACGAAGAACTAAAAGAAAAATATAGACAAAGACTAACAAAAATACTGAAAACGGAATTGACAGCAAGAAACAAGACAAAAGCTATAAATACTTATGCTATACCAATATTGACCTACTCATTTGGAGTAGTGAAATGGAGTAACACAGACCTAGAAGCACTCAATACACTTACACGATCGCAATGCCACAAATATAGAATACATCACATACATTCAGCAACTGAAAGATTCACATTAACCAGAAAGGAAGGAGGAAGGGGATTTATCGACATAAAAAACCTGCATTATGGACAGGTAGACAATTTAAGAAAATTCTTTCTAGAACAAGCAGAAACTAGCAAAATGCACAAAGAAATCACTCATATAAACACATCGGCTACACCACTGCAATTTCATAACCACTTCTACAACCCTTTAGATCACATAACATCAACAGATACAAAGAAAGTAAATTGGGAAAAGAAAACACTACATGGCAAGCACCCGTATCATCTAACACAGCCACACATCGATCAAGATGCATTCAACACATGGCTAAGAAAAGGCAATATATACAGTGAGATGGAAGGATTCACTAATATAGTAATGTAATTTTTTATATTTTGGCTGTATATGCCACTGGGTGTAAGTTTCTCAGCGTAAGTGCCACCTGCCTTTTTTGGTGTATAATTACATTATTTGTACCAATGCAGCCATACTGTTATAACGGGAGTGTTAATTTCCTTCCTTTTTTATTGTTACTCCACCTAAGGACATTATTAATATTGATAATTTACACATTGCCTTTGTACGCCAATTGGCACATGTTAACGGCACGAGCGCCACCTGCCCTGTTTTCAGAGTAACTACACTCCCCGATTACACTCAGTCAATTGTGAGCGCTGCAAGATCCATGAGCTATTTTATATTTACGTGACAAACCCTAATTCTAGGGCTATATTTTATTTTTGACACATGGATCTATGCTGACAATTGTAAAAACGGCGATGGTACATTAGTCCTTACTTCTTGGCCTATAAGTTTCATACTTTTCTAATGTAAGCTATGATGTTCATTGTCCTTAGGCTACCTTCTGAAGAAGACAAATTTATGTTTGTCGAAACCTAGGTAATGAATTTCTTTATCCATTACAACTGGTTGGCTGTTTATAATTTTATTACTACTATAAACAGTTGCACATCATTGCCACTTGAGTTCTGTTAGTGTCGCAAGACCTGGGCAGCTGAGCTTCGCAGTTTAAGCCATCATTATCACTTTTCACTGATGTGCATAAGGAGTCATATGCTGACCAAATGGTTCGTGATGCAATCATTTGGTTGGCCCCTGATTGTGAGGTCGTGAGCAGGTCCTTCAATGTGAAAACCCCTCCCTCTCTAAAGTTCTGACTATTGCACAATTGTTTGAGGTTTTGAAGTATGCGGGTAGTCAAATTGAATTGTTGGTGTCAGATTGCAGAAGATCAATCTGCTTCCCTCCCCACTGTTTATCAGACAGTTCACTGGGGTATGATACGGTGGCAGCAGTCCGCATGCAGGCAAAACATAACGGCAACCAGCCCGCCTCACTGTGGCAGCCACAGCAGCAGCAGCAGCAGCAGCAGTAGCAGCACCACGCAAGCCAGGTAATGAACAATGCAAGTGCTCCATGTGTCCCTCTTGTCCATCATGTTTTGTCACTCATGATAGGCCAGAATGTCCCAAGAGGTGGGACATTTGCCACCAGTGTGACAAAGTGGGCCAGTTTGTTCCTGTTAATGCAAAATTCCAACAGTCTGTTGCAGATGCTGACATGGATGTCAGTAGTGTATTGGCAATCTCCATTTGCACCCAATAATCTTTTTATTGATGTCAGTGTTAACCGGAAGATTTTGCACATGCAAGTCAACACTGTTACTGCTGTGTCATTACTCAACTTGCAAGTGTACTTGGACTTGGGTTCTTCCCCTACAGCACCAGTGTCACATACATTAGTTACTTACAATAAACAAAGCATTCTGATATTATGTAGTTTCTTGGTCCTAGTCACTTATAAATCTGTTGTTCATCTGCTGACTTTTCTGGTGTTGAACAATGCATGTGCCGTAAATTTGTTTGGTTTGGACACTTTTAAATTTTTTGGGTTTACTATTTCTGATGAAGTTAATCTTGTATCTGATCAAGTGCCTTATATGCAACTCAACTCTTTGCACTCTGAACTTACTGCCCTGTTTCCTGCAGGTTTTGGGTTGTGCCAATAATTTCTAAGCCCACGTCACCATGAAACCTTCGGCCAGACCCTGTTTCTTTTGGGCTCGCCTGGTGCTGATGGTGCTCCCTGATCAAGTCATGATGGAGCTTGACCGCCTCACAGCCTCCGCAGTCATCCAACCGATTGCATCCTGTGAATAGGATACCCTCTTAGTCATTGTCAAGGAGCCGTCGGGATGGTTATACCTTTGTGGTGATTTCAAAGTTTCTCTCAGTGTTCAGTCTATTATTGATCCCATGCACCTCCTGATAAACTTTTTGCTAAGCTTGCTGGTGGTCAGTGTTTTTCCAAGATTGACCTGTCCAATGCATATTTGCAGCTTTTTGTTGATGCTGATACTCAATGGTTCTGGGTCGTTAATATGCCTTTCGACTTGTATCAATACTTGCTGTTAGCATTTGGTGTGATCAGCATCCCGACGATTTTTCATTGGTGTCTCGAACAACTCGTGAGCTTTGTGCCTTGCTGTGCCAACTATCTTGATAATACTGTGATTTCCGGCTCCTCCAGTGCTGAACATTTCAGCAACTTACGTACCCTCTTTTCACTGTTACAGGCCGCTGATTTAAAATGAAATTTAGAAAAGTGCTACTTCTTTCTGCCTTCTGTTATTTATCTTGGGTTCAAGGTCTCTAGTGCTGGCATCAAACTCCCTCATCAGAATGCCTCTGCCATTGTGGCTCTTCTGTGTCCTGCATTGGCCAAGGACCTCCAGATTTTTTAGGTAAGATAGCTTACTATCATCACTTTTTGCTGTGGACGGTGTCTGTTGCACAAACATTACATGCCTTGCTGCATAAGGGGACATCTTTCCACTGGTTGCAGTCATGTGAAAAGGTGTTTTCCCAGGTGAAGTCTCCATTACAACCTGCATCTTGTCTCGTAACCTACCAACCGGGTCAACATTTGGTATTAGCAATCGATGTGTCCCAGCATGGGCTCATAAATATTCTGATGACTCAAAGTGGCCTATAGCATATGCATCGGAGACACTTAATTCAGCTCATACTAGATATTCACAAATAGAGAAAGAAGACATCATCATTGTTTATGCCTTAAAGAAGTTTTATGTTTTCCTGTATGGTGTAAAATTCCATCTCATCATGGATCACAAGTTGTTAGTTTCATTGCTTAACCCCCCAGCATTATTGCCACACAAAGCAGTGCATCACCTTCAGTGTTGGGCACTGTTCCCCTCTCGGTACAACTATGAGATTCCCTTCCACCCCATGGCACTCGAGTCACACAGGCCAGTGCTGTCAATCCAGTTTTATGGAAAATGATACATTGCGTACAACATGGTTGGCCTGAGGCGCCTCTGTCACAGGCGTTTGACCCCCTTCAAACTACTACATGTTTCAGCATCATTTCTCTGTCATTGATGGTGTTCTACCCCTTGATACAGAATATTGAGCTCCTCACATAATGGCTCCCTCGGCTCTCCATCCAGAGATCCTGTGATTGCTGCATCCTGGTCACTGGGAGGGGGGAGGGGAGGGGGGGGGGGGGGTGGGGGTTGCGGCGCTCACGCACCAAGGCCTTAGCCTGCTGTTATGTTCTTTGGCCTTGTTTGGATGGCAACATCACTCATTTTGATGGCATGTTCTCAATGTGCACTGCAGCAAGCTGCCCCATGGCCAACATTGTCTCTGTGGCCACAACTTTTGCAGGCCTGGGACCATCTCCATATCGGTTTCTCCAGCCGTTTCCTAATGCATGCTGCTAATAGTAATTGATACATTTTGTCGGTTCCTATATGTTGTTCATTGCCCATCAACTTCAGCCTCTGCCACCGTGACACCTAAACAATTGTTACGCTTTCAGTTCTCTGTAACCTTAGAGAAATTTTTATATATTATGTTCTTTATATTATTAAAAAAGCATTAACAACTGTAATCCAATGAGATTGTAATAATAAGAAGTCTTTGCTGTTAGATTTAGAAGCATCTGACCCTCCTTACATTTCAAGCTGGTAGGTTCTTCTGTACTGTTAATGAAATAAATAAATAATCTGCCACTGTGGCAGTCCTGTCGAAAAATTTTTTCATTGAAGGACTTCTGGTAACATTGATCTCTGATAATGGCCCACAGTTTGTGCCACAGGAATTTGCCTCCTCCTGCAATGCTCACAAGATTCGCCACATTTTTGTCCCATCCTGCCACACACAGTCCAATGATGAGGCCAAAAGATTAGTTAGAACATTCAAAACGCAAATGAGAAAGTATGTGACTGGGTCCCTGTCTGATGTTGCCTTGGGTCAGTTTATGTCTTCCTATCATTCTTGCCCTTTGGCAACAACAGCCCCGCTGAACTCCTTCATGGGCATCAACTCTGGACACTCCTGCGGCCTGGCCAGGGATGCCAACCAGTGCAGCCATCATCCCATTTCCGGCCTGAAGTGACTGGGCATGTGGCTTTGGTTGTCACCCAAAATAGATTCCTGCCATCTTCTCCTGATGCCACGGCCACTGTCTCTGTGACCTCTGTATGGAGGAGGGCCTCTGTGCATGTAATTACAACCAGTTGTGCCTGTGTGTGGACGACTGGACAACCCAGCCGTGACACTGACTTCGCCATGCCGTGTCAGTCTGCATCACTCAACGGATCATGTGATGTGATGGGGTCCCTGCCACAACATATGAGGGGTCCCCCATCACTGGTGGATGAACCTGGTGCAACTTTTCCAATATCAGTATCAGTATCGATGCAGCCACTGTCCACACCAGAGATGTCTCCTCTGCCTCAGCCATCAACTGCAGGGCACCACCACCACCACCACCACCACCACCACCACCACCAGGCTGTGGAGCTGTGGGGAAATGCAGTTTGCCCTGCCATCACATTTGGATTGACACAAGAAGGTGGACTGCGGCATTGCCCGCACCCCAAGTACTTCCGACCATATGCCACAGTATCAGCTCATTTCAGACAGAGACTTGCAGAGGAGTACACCATAAACATCTTGCGAATCCGAGTTGTTCACCAAAGGAAGAGGAATGACGTAATGCGTGCACCTTTGAAAGCTGCATGCAGTAGCAGTGTGTTGTCATTCGCAGGGCTAAGCCATGGAGGAGCAATATTGCGAACTTTCAATAGAGCCCGCCACGGGCAAGTGCCCATTTAAACCCTCTGCTATGCTCATGCTGAGTTATCATGTTATTACTGCGTCCATACATTTGTGTTATCTTATTGTGTTCAGTGCATGTTATGGTGGTTGACATATGTGTCACAGTCTGATAAAGTTGTACTAACATTCTTGCTTGTGTTGTGTGTCCAAGTCACAACAATAAGTTAAAGAAAAGTTATAGCATACAGTATCTGGCATCCCAGTAAAATTTGTGCTTGTATATAATAACTTAAAGAAGTAAATGTAATAATGAAGCAAAGGTTGCAAAAAGTTAAACAATATTGTTTCTGGTGTCCCAGTATAATTTGCAGATGTAGGCTTCCTGTCATATTTCTACATCCAAACCTGAGCATATGAGTAGATGATCTGAACCCATAACAACAGTTTTGCAAATAGGACATCCATTTGTGAGAAGTACTCCTAAGATTTATAGATGTTGGCCTAGGCAGGCATGCCCCATTGTTAGTTGAAAGTTGGTTACTGCTTCCTTCCTCAGTTTATTCCTGAATAGCTCCCAAATTTTACCTTTTGATTTACTCTTTTAGTGTGTTACATGGGTTCTGTTATTGTCTTAGGAATAGTTTTCTTAAGTATATAGTGTAATGGGGTTTTTTGTTAGCTTGTATGTGTGTTCTTCCAGTCTTGAACTATTCAGATTTTATACATTTCTGATTTTTTGAGGACCAAACGTGCAATTTTGTGCGAAATTTGTTCTAATACTACTACCTTGTCTGCTATGGTTTTGTTTACTAAAAACTCAACTCCATTTGGTTCACCACAGTAATAGAACAGATTTCCTGAATTCAGTCGAAGGCAGTTCTCACCTTTACAACATATGTCACTTCAGCCAACAATGATCCAGTTAATTTTTTCTAATTCACCTACTGTTTCTGTCATTCTGTCATCTACTGCTAACGAACAGCAATTGTGTGTCCATATTTGAAAACATTACTTGTCCCATTTTGTAGACTTAGGATTTTGTGACACTAAAACAGCTCCCGTCCAGAGATTCAAATGAGGGGCTAATTTAACTCTGGGACATTTTACCTTGCTGTCAAATATCATGAGTCAAAGGCGAAAAGCATAATCTCCACACTTTCTTCAGTATGGATTGGTGATATTATTTTCCAGACTTAATGTGGAGTACAGATGCCTTCGGCTGGTCATTCCTCTGGTGTAAGATGCCACTCATGCTACTAGTTTTTGTTCACCCCCAGTGCCACCTTATCTAGGAGGCTTTCCCCGATCCACATCCTGAGGAGGTGCCTGAAGGGGCAATTCTGCACGGGTTATAAATTAATAATTGATGACTCTAATGCCAAGCGCCTCTTATGAATATGTTCTTCATGAAGCACCCTGATCACAAATAGATTTGGTGGGCTCCTAAGTTTAAACTGAAAAATGAAATAGGCCTCATTCTTACCAGTGTGTCTCAAAACATTAAAGATGTCTCTCTGCTGAATAGGTTCAGTACAAACAGTGATTATTAATTATTAGGAGCAAGATTTGAATTGAATACAGAAATAAAAAATTGAACTTAATTAAAGGAAAAAGAAAATTTCAGAAAGAATGGAAAGAGGAATTTCAAGAAAGAACTAAGAGAAAATTAAAAGAATGTGAAGCAGAAGAAGTAACAAAAGTACTGGTCACAACAGCTGAAGAAGTGGGCAGCTTGTGCAAATTTTAAACCTGCCAAAGAAGCTGACAAATAAAATGATAAGTTTGATGGACAAGAGAAAATGGAAAGTAGAACCAGACAAATATAAGACAGAATATAAAGACCTGTACAAGACTCTGTGAAAAAGCATGAAAGAAGACATCAAAATGTATGAAGCAGATACACTAAAAGCCAGTCTCGAGAAGAAATCTAATTTAAATATAGCCAAAAAGAAGCTTATGATTGGAAAGAATCAGCTAATAACATTGGACACTGATCAAACCTGAATTACAGATGAGAAAGAAATACTTGAATATATTGAGAATTTTTATGATAACGTTTACAGTAAAGTGAATTGGATGCCCTTGTTTCCCAAATCTCAGAAATTATTCCCTCATCAGTCAAACATACTATAGACAAGATAAAAAAGCAACTGCTCCAGGTAGTAATGACATCTCAGTTGATATTTTCAAGTTGATGCATGAGGAAGCTATAAAGCATCTACCTAAACTATTTTCAAGTTGTTTGCACAGTGGAAAATTACCATGAGATTGGAATGAAGCCAAAATAACTATAATACACAAGAAAGGTTGTGCTAAAGGTATAAAGAACTGTCACCCTATCAGCCATACTGTGCAAAGTTTTTACTAGAATTTTGAGTAGCAGATTGAGCACTACGCTTGACATGGGCCAGCTCATTGAACAACCTGGGTTCTTCGGAGGGTTTAGTACTGTTGATCATATCCTCACTCTACATGAAACAGTTAGTAGAACAAATGAGTATGGTTTACCCATGTAGCTTGTCTCTATAGATTTTGAAGAGATGTTCAGTTCAATCAGTTTCTGTCAGGCTCGTAACAGAACAGAAATGAATTTTCCATTAAGGAGAGGTGTAAAACAAAATGACTCTACATTTCCAAAACTATTTTCAGCAGTCCTAGATAAAGTAATCTCTTAACTGGATTGGAAAACAAAAGAAAACAAATTTTGGGAAAGAGATTAAATAACCTGAGGTTTTTTTGATGATGATCTATTTGCAAATAGTAAGAAGAACTTCAAATACTGGGTAGTGAACTTGCTTTAGTCTGCTCTGAAGTCAGTCTAAAAATGAAATGCGATGAAACCAAGATCATGACTGAGTGGACACCAGAGGGAAATATATCTGTTTGAAGCAAGTAGCCGCAAAGGGTCACAGATTAAGTCTATCTGGTTCATCTTGAAAATATGAAACCAGAAACATTTTGACATATTAAATTACAATGGAAAGTTTATGGAAGATAAGTTTAGAAGTCTAAGATGCCAGCAGAGCTGAAGAAAACAGTTCTGACCAATGTATACTGCCAGTAATGACAAGATTTTGAAAGGGATTGCGACTGAATATCTCTTATTATGCCGTGAGAAGGCAATCGATCCTTTTCATAATATTATACCATTCTGGATTTTCCATTGTTTGTATACAGCCAGTAAAACGTATGGCTGTGAGACATGGACATTAAATGAATTTGTTGTTAGAAAACTAACAGTAATGCAAAGAGGAATGGAAAGATCAGTGTTGGGCTACACAAAGAGAGAAAGCAGTTGATGTCAGACAGAGAACAAGCATCAGTAACATGATGATGATGGAAAGAGTCAATACCTTACAATGCCAGGGGGCTGGTCATGTTGCTGAAAGATAAGATGGCTGGTGGTCAAAACTAGTACTAGATTGGAGCCAAATTTACAAAAAATGACAAAGGGGAAGACCACCCAACAGATGGGGCAGAGACAAGAAAGAGAGCCAGATTGAACTGGCAATGGGAATCTCAAGATAGGTAGAAATGGAAGAATCTGTGGGGATCATATGTTGCACACTGACTCCAAGAGGCCACATCACCAAGTGATCAAATTGGATGATGATGATGATGATGATGATGATGATGTAATAAAGTCTATATAGTTGTGCTGCTCAATTTCTTACCTAATACTACATGTAGGTATTTTCTGCAGGTGTTCTTTTGAAGCATTTTGTTGTTGAAATTTGGCTTTCTTTGTCATAGGGAAAAGAACTGAAAAGAAGTCTTTGATTTATCAATAATCATGTGGAATGACAGACTGGCTTTCAAATTTTGTTAACCTTAGTATTCATTTCTCCTTCCAAAACATTGGTAATTTCATGATGATTGGACTGAGCATCGCACTTATAGCTTTGTTTGGTATACCTGTCTTAGTGATTGACATGAATATGAATGATAGGTATGGTGTCAATTATACAATTTGTGATATATTATTTGGGCACAAATATATACTGCTACAGTAAACCCTCATTAACACAAATCTCAAAGAACCAAAAAATCTAGAGTTCATGTTTAAAATAAATCATGTTTACGAGGAACTCAAAATTTTAATTTTTCATTGATGTTTTTTCTACACATTAACCATTTACAGTATATAAGCACTACAGCAAATTACATATATCATCATAGAAAACACTACTGTATCTCTTATTCCCTTATCTAGGAAAATTAAAAAGAAGGTTTACAGTGTTACACCAATCCTTTTAACAACAATAGTTTGCAACAATAACACAGAAAATGAATGTGACAAGGAAAAAGGCTCGCGTTAATTACCGGTATTGTACTGTAACTTGAAAAATGGTACTCGCAGATCATTTTGTGGCAAAAAAATCTTGTACGTTGTGCTGTTGCATATGGGACCAAAGTTACCTGTAACTTCACAGCAGACTTACTCGTGGGTTCATAATACTAGTGACCATTTCAGATGTTGCAGCAAAATGTTGAAAGTGTTAGAGGCATGCAACACTTCCTAGCTGGTAGGCAGAGTAATATTGTCCTCCCCTCTCTCTTATGATGACATTTCTTGCATATCAGACACAATTGTCTTTACATCAAAGGTATTCCCAGGTCCACAATGCTTTGTAGAATATTCCATTTGTTGGGTAAAATAGTATTGTTACCACCATCTAAGTTTTCAATAGGATTAGTGTCTTTTGTGTGTACAGGGTTTGCTAAAACAGTTTCCATTGTGTTATGATGAAGTGGATTTCCAGAATGTGACAAAAGTTTTTATTGCATCAAGCACTCTCAAAGTAATTATTTCCATCTTCTTTTCAGCAATGGAAATTGCAGCTCTCGCAAGTTGCTTGCTAAGACCTCTATATAAGGGCAGTAACACCTTGATCCAAAGGCTGTAGATACCGAGCGAGGTGGTGCAGTGGTTAGCACACTGGACTTGCATTCGGGAGGACGACGGTTCAATCCCGTCTCCGGCCATCCTGATTTAGGTTTTCCGTGATTTCCCTAAATCGCTTCAGGCAGATGCCGGGATGGTTCCTTTGAAAGGGCACGGCCGATTTCCTTCCCCATCCTTCCCTCACCCGAGCTTGCGCTCCGTCTCTAATGACCTCGTTGTCGACGGGACGTTAACCACTAATATCCTCCTCCTCCAAAGGCTGTAGATAACTTTTTATATTTGATGGGAATGGGTGGGGGAGGGGGGGGGGGGGGAGAGGAGGAGGGACTGGAGCTTCACATTAGTTAAGACAATATATATTATGAGCTCTAACATTGTGCAGTGTTAGAACATACCTATTCTAGGTTACTGTTTGACTGTATAAATGAAGTCACTTATGGAATGACGACCTGTCGATTCATGCTTTCTTATATTGAGAGTAGGTGTAAGGTAAAGTATCAGTGTCCATGTTCTTAAAACAATGAGGTTTCTCAGATTTACTGATCATTCAAGGAAGGTGTTTATCACTACTATCTGAATTTGATACAAATACTACAAGTAAGCACTGTTTACTGACTGCTTCACCATGGCACATGTTGCCTTTTATTTGGAGGGTGCGACTTGGGAAAAGACGATATGTAGACATCACACAAGTTTTATTTTTCTCTCACTTGGTCAAATTCATGCAGCCTGTTTTTTTCCTCCTCTTCCATCAGCTTCATTTGCTCCCTCGCAAATCACTGGTGGTGAAATTGAGCAGCTCATTTTGAACCAACCAACCAACCAGCAGAACAACTGAAATTGCGAGTGTCTAATTTTTTTTTATTTTTTACAGTCTTGTTTGCTTTTGACTCAAATGTAGGTTCAGTTGAAAGTACTATGGAAGTGTGCATGTGAAGTAAAGTTTCAACATATTCTTGCTTAGCACAGTGCAGTCGCATAGGTTTGTGTCTGGAACCGAATGCAGCATTAAGAATTTCATGGTCTTTAAGTATTGCGGATAAAGTAGGTTTGAAAAGTGCATAGTTTTCTGCAATCCTGTGTTTCTCCAATACACCATGGTCTACTTCCTCTAGAAGTTTCAATTTTATTTGCAGATCTTTGCTTGTCTGCTTTGTCTTGGCTATCACTCCCCTCTTTCTGCTTGCAACTTTAATGTTACTCGTAATTGTTCCCTTTTATAGAACAAAAAAGCGTTGCTGTCTTTGTTGATCATGACTGCCAAGCAATATCATCAAGCAGCTCTAGCAGTAAAACAAGGGAGGGGGGGAGGGGGAGGGGGGAGAAAAGCATTGAAACTTTGGGTTAAATGATAAAATCTAATGATTCAGTGGACTATAAAAAAAAGTTCATAATTCATGCTGAACAAAATTCATGTTAACTGTTGAAACTTTCTATAAGATCATGTACTTTGGTGCCAGGGCCGCAGTTTTGTTCATACTAACTGAGTGTTCATCTTAAGTGAGTTCATGTTAAGGGGAGTTTACTGCATTTTCTTTATTCATACTCCATGGATAACTGGATCACATACCAATTTGTACAAAATATTTGATCAGGCAAACGTCCACAATTGAGAAACGTGTAGCGCAGTGAACATAATTACTAAATTTCAACATGAATACACACACATTCACTTACAGAAATGAAACAAAACAGACACACTATTTAAACCAAGGAAATGAACAAACTGGTAATGTGTTACTGCAAACAAGGTTGATGATACAAAAAAAGATAATACCAATATGGATAAGGAAATTAAAGCTTTCTCCAGTTCCATGTTCCATACGTCATATTCACAATAAACATTATGATATGGAATGTGTTCAAACGAATAAAAGATTGAATAGACAGTTAAAAAAATATTTATGTGTCTATATGCTAATCAGTTATAGGATTGTAACCTAAATACTTATTCAGGAATTGCTCTATGGTATTTAGGGAATTGTTTTCTTTAATCTACATTTGAAAACACTTCTTGTTTCTCCAAGACATTTTATTTCCTTGGGCAGATTCTCAGAGAGTTTTGTAGGTTTAATCCAACAATGGAAAATCCAGAATCAAGTAAAAATGATATGACAAGGATAGATTGCCACTCACCACATAGTGGAGGTTGTTAGTGGCAGGCAGGCAGGCACAGTGAAAATGACTGTTAGATGTTATCCAGCTATCGAACTTAGTCCTTCATCAGACATAGACAGCAAAACTCTAACACTTTCACATAAGCAGAGTTCCCACACACATAGCAACTGCCATCTTTGAGCACTATAAGTAACAAAAGTTGCACAAATGTTTGTTTCATTCTTTTATGTCCCAGAGTTAGACTGAGCAAAGTGCAGATAATTTTTTCTTCTATTATTATACCAGTATCATCCTAAAGCTCCGAAAGATTGCTGACAACAAATTTCCTCGAGTTGTAAATGTACTAAAAGCGAGTTCAGTATTGCCAATTTCTTAAACAGATGCCTGCAAGATGTATATGTGTGAACTCCACACATTATTCTTATCAATAGTGTAATATAGCTGCAATGACATCATCACAAAATATACACCATATCAGCTTAGCATCATACTACATATTTAAAATATGGTGTAAACTAGGCCACAGTGCTGGCATGGCTAGCAGTGGTATAGGGTACTCTCTGCCATGCACCATACGGTGGCTTCTGGAGTATCTGTGTAGATGTAGATTGTATTTTTTTTAAATTTTATTATGTACTCAGTAAGTAACAGCCTCAGTACAAGAGGTCTTTTGAAATCAAACTGTAATTAACTAAGTGTCCCATTACTATGCAGGTGGATGATAAGAACTGATTACGTTATATTCTGGAGAACACAAACACAAACACACACACACACACACACACACACACACACACACATTGGAAAATGATACAAGGAGTGGTACTGACTGATGGCTGATGCAATTTCTGTGTGTTGGCTTATGCTAGCATATTGTTCTATATCGCTTTAATGAATGGACATATGCAAAGACCACTAAATTTTTAAATTTTTACCACCAAAATCAGCAGACATGCAAAGAGCAAAAGTTATTGAACCTAAGTGTGTAGGAAGATGCATAAAGTCAATTTATAGTTCAAGTTTTTGCTAGTATGCACCTATAGACTCATTAGCATCGTTTTACATACTGTCATCCACCTACAGTTTTACTGTCCATGTTGCTTCCTGCCTTGTACAGGTCTGCATGAAATGTGTTTTTCCTTGGTTATGTGTGGAGCACTTGCTTTTTGTATGTTCTGAAAATGGTGCAATGTAACCAAATTGGTTTTCTTTGATAGCAGTATAGCAGCTCTGAATTACCTACTGAGCTGCTCCCTCTAACAATGAAATACTGAAAATTTGATATGGCCCTTAAAGTGTTGGGGAAGAGCAACATTATTTTAAAGTATTTTCAGTTTCATGAGAACATCCATTTTTTATTTATTTAAAATGTGGAGTGTAGTATGTTTAATCAGACATAATTAACATGTGTCTTTTCATTTATGTGACTGGAAATTAAGGTAAGAGCAATTTCTCATCTTCAGAGTGCTTGTGTTTGCTTACCTGTTCAGGTGCTCAGAACAACTTTCCCTGTTTACCTTTTGCACATTTTACCTAACTGGTTTTCAATACACACTCAGTTCTTTTTCTCCACTAAATGAAATGCCAATTCTAAAAAATGTTTTATGATAATGGGAGTTGTAGGAAGGAAAAAATGAACAAAAATTTGGAAAGCCACTCACTCACCTCCAGGTATTTCATGTGAGGCACATAAGCACCAAATGGCAGCAACAAATGCCAGCACAGCAAATTCTCTGCCTCCTGAGAGCCACCTAAAACAGTGAGGCATTTCTCGCTACTAGGGTGAGCTAATCAAGTATAATACACTCGAATGAATATTTTAACAGCAATTTAGGAAACCTGGTACAGATATTTTTTTAATTAACAATGTAATCAGTAAGTTAGTCTTGAGGTCTGAATACCAAAAAGAAATATCTATAATCTAAATGTTCTAATACACTGAAAATGAATTTACAGAACGGCAAGGAAACTCTCATCCATTTATGAAAATTGTTCCTGTGAATGTGTGATATGTAGGCCAAATTTCATGACTGACTGGTGTTATTGTTTTGTTATTATTGTATTTCTTCAGGCAGTTGTGAAGTAACAAAATCACCTTCTGCTTCTGTGACTGTCTGAAGCTTTTGCTTAAGAATACTGTGGAAACACTTTTTTTTCTTTAAATCTTTTCACCCTCAATCTACTTCACTAGCATGCATTGTACACATGAACTGCATGGGGATGTGAGGAAGGCCTTCACTGGATTGTTGATGTTATATGGCTTGAATGGGGGAATCAAAATATAGAAATAAAAATTTAAAAACTGTTTAAAATTTGTCAGTTTGATATATGTTCTTGACAGCACAAATGAAAATGTTTGTAAACAAGCCTTTTTTCTTAGGTATGCTCATGATATAGAACCGGACCTTGGTGAGCCAACATCTTTCAAGAATGCAACACAACCATCTGAGAAGTCGTCAGATGAAGTTATCAGGAACAAGCTCAACAATCTCTTCCTGACATCAGAACAAGATCGCTTGGATGACGAAGAGTCCAAACATGTGATGATCTGAGATGTCTCTTTTTTTATGTAGCTTTACAATTCCTTGTGTGCATTTGCTTATAGCGCTTGCTTCCAAGCAAAAGGATATCATCCTCATTCTTTTTTTAAAAAAATCATTCCTCACTATTGCAAAAGACATAACATCACAATAAGTTTAAAACTGTAGCTAAGCAATATGGGCTACTGAATATTTGAGCTTAAAGAATACATGAAGTAGTTTGTGTTCCTGTTCAATGCACTAATGTGTAGTCTGTAATCTGTCTTTTTACACTGTTTTACTTTAATGTTGTAACACCATTCTAGTCATTATTGTACTGATGTGTTGCCATAGATTCCTTGAAAGAAAGATTGTGTGTGAAATCACACACTTCAGAAAAAAGTCAGTATTAGATTATTATTTATTTTTATGTATTTGTCTTAGAATATTATTTATATGGAATTAAAAAAGTGATTTCAAGGATGCTGTAGTTCTTTTTTATATTCAAATCCCACCACAAATGACAACATTCTGAGATGCACAGTGAATCAGTAATGGTATTACTAAAATGCATTAGCTACTAAATTTTGTTCAAAAATATCTGTTACCTTTTCTGTTATATTATTTAGCCAAAACTTCCTATTTTAACAGTGTTGAATCCATTTTTAAATAATGCATGAAGTAAAGATAAATGATCACCATATAGTCGAGGCATTGAGCAAGTCTAAAAGTATTGCTGAGTTTCTCGATACTGGCCTTCAGAGCAAACACAAAAATATTCTAACACATATGCACAGTCTGTTCAAAATTATTTTAGGGTTGACATCTATGAAGGAAGTAACGGGATTGAAGCTCATGAAGAAGGCATAGCACATATTCAGTCAATCCCAAAACACCTGTAACAAAAGGAACCACTTGCGGTCATGAGACCCCCCCCCCCCCCCCCCCCTTATCCCTTCACCAGTTTCTGCTTGCACTGTACTGTAGTTTCAGGCAACTTGCTGCCCTGTGCAATCCTTCATTATGCTTTTATATGTTATTTGGTTTCCTTTATTGAAGTTGTGAGGTTAATATTTTATCTGTTATTGCTGTTGTGTGTTGCCTGAATGTCATTCTCTTGGCCAGAGGATTGGCACATGAGGTCAGTCAAGCTAAATGGTTTGCACATCAACAGTTATTCCTCATAATGCTGCATGCCGTACTGTTGTTGTTGACTATACAGCTACCATGCCAAAGCAAAAAGAGGAGATTGACATTAGCATCAAAATGTTAAATTTAAAAGTTGGGAGCTTATGGATCTAATATCTTTCCTTAACCCACAGTTACCCTTATACAAAATCAGTGAGCCGACAAAAGCATTCAGTCATTAGGCTGGCACCTTTTCGCTGTCATTTCAAATCAGTAGAATTGATACTGACCCAAATTAAAGGTTAGGTTATCAGCAATAGTAATAATAACAGGAGCATCTGCACAGCAAAATTATATTTCCGTAAGTTTTGACTATTAATAAGATGGCTGTCATTACCAAGTGAGTCTGAAACAAAATCATCTCAGGAACTCAGTCTTAATTGTACTCACAAAATTCCTCTCACTGTTTGTGTTATAAATGTCGCAACACTGAGGCAGTGTGTTATATTATCACTATTCTACTTTCTTTCAAGCTGGTAATTTTCCTCACTGCAGTTAAGAGGTATAATTATTTTATTACGATAGAAATGGGTACAAAGTTTGATCAGAAAACATACCATCAGGTCAGGTATGAACGTAGCACTCTGGTTCTCGTAGAAGAACCATTCGGCTGCTACAAAGGTTGTGGTGTGCAGCAGAGCATCTTATGTTAGAGATAATTAAAATTATCTCCTGTTAGAGATCTCTACAGAGTTCCAGTTTTGACCAAATAAAAGTGAGATATATTCTTAAGGTTTCATTTACATACTGTGTTCACATAAATTTGAAAACAAAAAAGTTTCCTGCATGTTGATTATTTAGTAATGTAGTTAGAAAATGCATTTTAATAAATGTTCTGTATATTCTCTTAAAAATTTGAGTTTGCGAATAACACTAAAATGGAACTACAGTGCTGCTGTTCAGAAGACATGGATTCCAGTTCCATCTTTGTACATCCAATATTTTGAGAGTTTGTGCCAGCAGAATGAAATGTGATATTATGCATGTGTTCTGTGCTGGAAATGGCAACTAAGTTCTGCACCTCCACGTCTTCCTGCCAAAGTGTCAATCCTAAAGTAATTTTGAACAGACTGTAGTTACATAATTCCTAGTCAACTACATTAATCCAGCACTACAACCAAACTAGGGTGAGAGGTTATGTTGAGTGGCATGAGTAAGAGGAGTAAGGAAAGTATAGTGGAGAGATGAGAGGCTGATGGCTGGGAAAGAAAATAAAAAAGGGAATGAGATAATAAACTAACACCCATGAGTCCAACTGGGCACAGGCAGAAGAAAGAGAAGATGGCGCACAATTAAATGTAGGTGGTGGAGGGGACGAGTGGGAACAGAACAGAGGAAGAAAACCATGGAGAGAAAAGCATAAGTGTAAACTGATAGAGCAAAATAAGAGGCATGGGGTGGGGGTGGAGAGGGGGTGTGAGATGTCTATTGACTCGAAATGTTTGTTATGAGGGCAGTTCATTGTGAAGCAGCCATTGAAATCAATTATGTTGTGCTCAAAAGCTTGCCCTGCAACTGGGTGGTCAATATGTCCGTGGCCACAATAACCATTCAGTTTTGGTGGACTGCTGCTTGGTGCTCATGGCATCACAAAAGGCTGTGCAAAAATTTCGGCAGTGTTGGTATGTGATGTGAGAGGTTTCATGTGTTGCTCTTCTTCTAAAGGAGTAGTATGTACCCATTTGGCAAGGGTTTGGATCAACGTATTTTGTAGATTGGGTAGGTGACAGCATAACAATTTGTGTAGATGGTAAGCATTATGGATAGGGTGATAATTTTAAGCTGAGCAAATGGTGTATGAAGTTGTTTCAGTCCTTGACAATGTTGGGTTATGGGGGAGGGGCAGTATTTCTTGCAGCTAGTTCAGATTAATGGGGGTGGATGGAGAATTTCAGACATGTGAGTATAGCATGGGTGATGCGACTGTGGACTAGATTTGGAGGATAGTGCCTGTTTGTGAAGAACTTACAGAGATTTTCAGCGTACGTGCCACTAGAGACATGCCATACATGGATCGCCAGACTCTTTGGAGAGATGTTTAATTGTGGAAGGAATGGCTCCTATCAAAAGGGAGTTACTGTTGATGGTTGGTGAACTTGACATGGACAGCAGTTTTTAAGGAGCCAACAGAGAAGTGATGATAAACATACAGTACGTTTCTACACTGAGGTGAGGAGGGTTATGTGAAAAAGATAGGAGAGAAGGTATGGGGGAGTGAGGATAAACTGCCTTGGCCCTAAGTCTGATTCATAAAGATAAAATGGTACATGTAAAATAAGAGGTAAGTAATGATGAACATGAGAACTGTGACATTGAGTTTTATATTATTTTATTCTGCATTTCCTTACACAGACCTGATGCTGAAGTGATTATTACAGTATGACTGCCACAGCAAACAGGGCTTCTCATGGATATTGTAGATCCAATGAAATAGTTATAATAGAGGGAAACATTCCACATGGGAAAAATATATCTAAAAACAAAGATGATGTGACTTACCAAATAAAAGTGCTGGCAGGTCGATAGACACACAAACATACACACAAAATTCAAGCTTTCGCAACAAACGGTTGCTTCATCAGGAAAGAGGGAAGGAGAGGGAAAGACAAAAGGATGTGGGTTTTAAGGGAGAGGGTAAGGAGTCATTCCAATCCCGGGAGCGGAAAGACTTACCTTAGGGGGAAAAAAGGACAGGTATACACTCGCGCACACACACACACACACACACACACACACACACACATCCATTGCACAGACAGTCTGCTTGTGTCTGTGTATGTGCAGATGGATGTGTGTGTGTGTGTGTGTGTGTGTGTGTGTGTGTATATATACCTGTCCTTTTTTTTCCCCCCAAGGTAAGTCTTTCCGCTCCCGGGATTGGAATGACTCCTTACCCTCTCCCTTAAAACCCACATCCTTTTGTCTTTCCCTCTCCTTTCCTCTTTCCTGATGAAGCAACCGTTTGTTGCGAAAGCTTGAATTTTGTGTGTATGTTTGTATTTGTTTGTGTGTCTATCGACCTGCCAGCACTTTCGTTTGGTAAGTCACATCATCTTTGTTTTTAGATACAATAAAATAGTTATTTATATATGTCTTTGCTGGTAATTTATTAGAAATGTTGGTGTTCTGACTCCGTCATTGATACTGGGAACAGTGGAAAAAAGGTGTTGTGGAACGATGATTTTCAGTAAGTGATGATGTGAAACTCTGAAGCATACGTGTAGTTCTAATGGATGCCTGAATGTGTTGTGGTTACGATGATTTCAGGTAAGGACATATGACAGAATTTTTTTATGAACATTTACCTGTGTGTGAACACTGCTTCATGAAGGAACATCACCAGAGGTTAACCTGATTCCAGCGCAAGAGTCTCTTTGAGATCATTTGGTCTGAGGACTGCACTATGTTCGAATACTGTACTGTGAATGTTTGTGTCGTCACTAAAAATGGTTCTGCAGAGTATTAGGATTATGTGTGTCTTAGTGTAACCATCTCCCATAACCTGTGAATCTACATTGGTGACTCCCAATGATCGCCATCACATAGAAGTTCATTTCTGACAATTGCACAGTGACAATGCTGCCGACGTGCTCACATTGTGCTGTGCAGCTTTCACTGCAGACACCATAATTCATCCATGATGCCAGTCACTATGGATAACACTGTGATTGCAGGCCGTGTAACACTCTCTTTGACAGTTTTACATCAGTATGCGACAACACTGAACAGTGGAATCAGCAAACAATGGTTTGTGATTTTACTTGGAACTCCACTCCTTTTGGCAACCAGTTCACACCCAAGTCAAGATGACCCAAGCAATTGGGCACACCACACTTAAAAACAATTGCCCCACAATTCATGCAGTTGGCTACATCACCTATCACCATCTACCGTGTGCCGCATCGTGCTGCTGTCAGACAATATGTACCCCATTGTAATTCCCATCGTGGCAACCCATCAACTACAGGTCCTATCTCGAACTACTGCCTTTCACACTGGACCAACCAACATTGTGTTTCACCATCATGGAAAATATCGTCTCTTTTAATTATGTGGTCAATGACACCACCAAGTTCATTACATTCCTAAACCACTTAGTAGAAAAGTCAGACATAATATTTGTGCCACCAACAGACAAGCAAAAACTGCTCTACCTCATCACCTCAATTGCTCCCCATGGGATCACATTCACCGCATCATTTATGACAAAATACTTAGTGATAAAACACCATCACTGTTATGGTGCTATCTTCGACGCAGATTGACACTCATCGCATGCCCGATCACACCCTACGGACTCAGTGGATTGTGAAATTTCCTCTGCAAGTACAAATGGCTATGCTTGCCCATGAGCATGAACCCCTGGATGACATCTTAACTAGTGGATCGAAATCATTTGATCATGCAACATAAAGAGTGCGTCAGTAATGTAGACAACAATGGTGACAGGCATGACCGCAGTTTCTACAGCTGCAAACACAGTGGCCAGCCAACCCTGAGCTGCGCCCACTCTACCTGATTATCACTGTGTTCGACGCCACCGCATTCAGCCAGAGCAATGACTTCTGCAGAACATCAACAAACTCTCACCTTCCTGCCATCTGTGCCGTGCCTTTGCATGCACAGAACCACACCTACCGAGTCGTGCCCATGCAGCCATGACATGCCACTGGCCTCACGGTGCCCAAGCCTGCCCAGAACACTGCCAGTTGTGTTATGCCCAAGCAGCTGCAACATGCAGTCAACCATACCACACCTGAGTAGAACTGCTCCTCCTGGTATCCTGCAACATATATTGCTACTACCTGCAACTGCAGACAACCATGCAGTTTCCCAAACTAAACGCCTGGTTTGCTGGAGGTGCACTGGAACATGCTGGATATTTAAGTCTCCTCGACACCCACAGAGACAGTGATGGATCACACTTGTCATGCCTATTCCATAACAATATGCTTTTTGTGTGTGTCAACTTTACACCCTTGACACAGATTCCAAGGTTGGCACTATGCTGCCGTCTTTCCATCACCTGTCTACATACCTATTCATCTCCCCATGGCAAAATCCATTTTTATAGCTCACAGGTTCACGCACACAACCATGCCACCATCAAACAATTCACCTGGACATTCCTCATCACCTGTTATTGGCACCGATTTCTGTGACACTTCAGCTTGATTCCAGACCTCTTGAGCAACAGGCACGTCCACAAACTCTGTCTACAGTATCTCTGACATAGCCCCTTCAACGGCTCAACGAAACAGCAGAATCCTCCCTACATCCCAACCCCATCCACCCAAGGACACTCTCAACAACCATCAGACACTTCGGGAGTGCATAAGTATGATCAGGCAGTTGCAGAATGTTCACCAACTTTATTCTGATGCACATGAAGTAGAATCTTCAATTATGTCATGACAATGATGCCATCAGGGACAAGATTAAAGACATCTAACACAAATTCTTCATGGCATAGCAGACCTCAACCATCTTCACTGACTGCCTCCACATGTTGCCTCCTCATGGATTCCTCACACACAAAACTCTGACGCGATCCCTCTGTCGCCTCCTGTGAGGACGCCCACAATCTTTTTTCCAGCAGTCATTTTAAAGATTAGTATGGTACAGCTTGCTTGCGCATTTCTTGCCAAATTGTTATGTGATCCTCCAGCGGTATGTGTAAGACACTGTGCTGTTATCAGCAGAACAATGCCTAATATCACCACACACACCTGCTCCAACAGAAATTACTGTCCTTTTTGAGCTGAGACAAATCAAAAACTCAGTGCCATTGGATTTTACATCCAAATCACAACACTCTAGGTAATACCTCAGAAAAACATTCAATCCTCTTGTTTGATTCAGAGCGATGACAAAGATCAATTTGTAGATTTAGGTGGCACCAAAAATACCTGTTTTCTAGCAATATTGTGGGAAAGAATGGCGTTAATTAGATTATTTTCAGATGATTCATTTATGGTCCTAATATTTTCTCAGCTGTGTTTATCTGCTTACTCACTACCTTATACAGGGTGTAAAAAATAGTGTGTACAGAATTTTACAGTGTTTAGAGGAAGTAAAAAGAAAAATTTGTTTTATGAGACTAAAATGTCATATCTGCACCATTTCCGCTAGGGATCTGTGCTTGTTTTGAAGCTAATGATTAGATTAGATTAGATTAGATTAGATTAGTACTTGTTCCATAGATCATGAATATGACACTTCGTAATGATGTGGAACGTGTCAGGTTAATAAAGGTGTCTATACAAGATATTACATTACACAAAATATTACATGACACTTAATTATTTTTTTAATGATTATGTTTGGGGACAGTGCTCAAATTGCTGAGTGGTTAATATTGCTGAAGAAATGTTGCTGAAAATGTAGCCCATTTAAATTAATGCAGACATGGCATCTGCATGCTAATGATTTTCTATCATTCCAAAAACAACCAGGAATAACGGCTGCAGTATCAGCCAAATAGCCAACCAACTCTTCTGGAGTTCTATCGGCACCTTGTACACCAAATACTTCATCTCCCCCTACAAAAAGAAGTCAGTAGAAGGTCAGCAGCATCTCCAAAAAATATTCATCACACAACAGTTTGAATACTGCCTCTGAACACCACTGCTGCCAAAACTTTCATGGACACCTTGCAGGGAAACGGCACACAAGTGACATTTTTATCACACAAAGAAAAAGTTTCTTTTTATCTGCTCTAAACGCTCTAAAATTTTATATAAGACAACCACATCTGAGAATTTGGTTAACTGTGGCTGCATCCAGATTTGGTAAACTCAGGATACAAGATGAGTAATTATGGTAGCATCCTCTCTTATTGTAAGCTCAGAACATACTCCAGTAACCGAACTCTTCTCCGAGTGCATATCGAACTCTTCTTCGAGCCACTGACATGTAAATCAATGTTCTTCTCAAATTGTGATGGATTATTAATTTCATTAGCAAAACTATGTATTGTGATTGCACAGTTAAAATGCCTAATTCGTTGAAGAGGTACCTACATGACATTCATGGGTAAACACCACATTTTATTCTCACTGCTAAGTGATGAGTCATGCTAGTAAATTATTCTGTATGGCATTATTGAGCAGAAATATGCAAAATATGTCAGGAGGTACATAAGTTTGTTTCCATGATTAGCTGTTATATGAATACCAAATGTAACTGAATTTTATTGTTTGAGATACTCTTCCAGTTCAAGTTTTCATCAGTATGTACACCAAAAAATTTAGAGCATGCTACCCAACTTACTGACCTCTGCTCATGTGCTACATCTATTGTTGGTATGACTCTATGTACAGAACTGAATGTGGTGTGTTTTTAAAAAAAAAATTTAGTGAGAGTCCATTTTCAGAAAACCACTTAATAATTCTTTGCAAATATCACTAACAAACTCCTTCAGTTGCTTTCTCTCTGGTGCAGTTTATTATAACATGTATCAACTGGAAAAACTATCAATTTTGCTTGTTGAATATTAAGTGGAAGATCATTCACACATATAATGAATAGGAGTGTACCCAAAATTGAACTTTGTGGGGCGCCCTTTGTGATTTTTACCCCCATCACTAAAATTTTCTACATTTCCAACATTGTCTGAATTATTCAGCACAACCTTTTGCATTCTGTTTGCCAAGTATGATTCAAACCAGCTATATATAAAGCCTTCAAATCCGTAAAGCTTGAGTTTTTCTAAGAGGTTATCATGATCTGCAAAAACAGAGGCATTTAATAGATCACAAAAAATACCAGCTGAAGATATATTATTGTTTGAGACTTTTTGTATTTGATGAGTGAATGTATAAATAGCATCCTGAGTTGAGCAATCTTTCTGGAATCCAGCCACTGATATGTTCAATAAATTATTTCCACTTAAGCGTGCAACTACTGTGGAGTACATTACTCTTTCACATATTTTGAAAAAAGATGTCAGTAAGGAAATTGGACAATAATTAAGTCTGTTTTGTCACTTTTTATTATGAAGAGGATTAGTAATTGCATATTGTAACCAGTCTGGAAACATTCCCTGTACCAGTGATGCTTTGCTTATATCACTAAGGACATTACTTGTTAAGTTGGAACAATTTTTCAGAATTCTGTCTGAAATACTGTCAACCTCACAAGATCTTTTGTTTTTCAGATTATATTAATTTTAATGAAGGATGTTGGTGCTATTTCTAGTTGCTTAAAGTTTTGTGGAATGACATGCTAATATATTCTCTTGCTTCTTCAATTGATTTAATCCTATATTTGTAGCTATGTTTAGAACATGATTGTTAAAAGTACTTGCAACTTCTGAATTATCAGTCACAACATTGTCATTTACATTCGTGGAGGTATGTACCAGCTATGCAACTAATTGAAGGCAGTTTGTTTGTTGTCATACTTGTTTCGCTTCTTATATTAGAGAAGGACCATCAGTGGACTGTAATACATGTTTCCTTTTATACACACAATAAACGTTTTATGTGGTAAATATAATATGCTGCTATATTACATTTTGCCTTGTTTTTTAGGCCAGTGTCAACTTTTGTAGACAAATTTCATAATGTGAACTTCTCGTTCGGTGTTACTTACAATTTCCATCTCTGTTAACTCATGTGAATTTGTGCTAAAAAAGTTTATTCAAACATTAAAAAAAAAAAACAGAAAAACATGGCAAAATATAAGATTTTATCTACCACATAATATGTTTATTGTATGTATAAAAGGAAACATGTATTATACGCCACTGATGATGCTTCCCAAACATAAGATAAGAAGTGAAACGCGTATGGCAATAAACAAAATGCCTTCAATTAGTTGCATAGACGGTACATACCTCCATGAATTTAAAGTAACTAAGGGAAAGACAGAAAAAATTATGAAAAAAAATTACGATTGTCATTTAGTTTAACTGTTATGGAATTTTGTACAGTGACTGGCTGTCCTGTCTCCTATTTGACAATGTCCCATGTAGCTTTAATCTTATTATCTGCATTATTTATTTCTGTCAGGACATGCTTACAACTGGACATTTCAATAACTTTCCTTAAAATACCACAATGGTTTTCTGTAATAGGCAAGTAATGTCAGATCTTTGCTTACTCTGGCCTTTACATAAATCTCCCTCTTCCTCTTACGTGAGATTTTAATTCCCTTAGTTATCCATGGCTCATTTGTTCTTTTTGTAATGGATCTGTAGGATAATTTTTTAGGAAAGCAACTTTCAAATATTAATACAAATTTACAACAGAATAAATTGAATTTGACATCATCATCTTTCTACATATACCTCATCCAATACCACCACTTTTAGTTTACTCTTAAAACATTGTATCCTGCTCTCATTAATAAACCTTGCTGCTTCATATGAACCTGCCTCTGGGTTGTAAGGTGCATTACTGTTTATTTCCATTAACTGTGCATCATGATCAGATAGCTCTTTAGCAACAGGGTACACATTAATTGTTTCAGCCTGAGCACTGTCTATAAAAACATTGACAATCAGTGTCCTTCTATTTTGCTGCACGAGTTGCAAAATTAACTACTGAAATTAGATTGTAACCTCCAAGTAATAATTCTAGTTCATTTTTTCTATCCGTATCTCTGAAGAAATCTACATTGAAGTCTCCACAAACTACTACCATAACTGTTTCTTCTTGTCTGACAGGTAGCTCAAAATGTATCTAAATTCCTCATAAATAACTGGAAGTTTCCTAGAGAGGATCTGTATACTGTTACAATTATCAGAGAAGTATTCTGCATTAACAACTGCACAGAATATTTATACAGCCATATGAAACTGTCTGAAAAATCCTTCTTTGGGATGTTGCTCAACTTTCCATAACTTTGGCCTGAATGTATGTTATGTCATCAATGCACTGACCCTTCATGTGAATTTCTGCATTCTGTCATTTTGTGCTAGCTTCATATTGATAACACCAAGTCTCATCACCCATGATGATTCTTTTCTAGAAAAGAATTTTCTGTGGTTTGCATTTTAATCTAGTTGCGGCAGGCATCTGTCCACATGTCATTTATGTTCGGGAGTAAAGCTGCATGGGACAGACTTTACACACACTTTGTCCTTCAAAACATTCTTGAGGATATCTTGAACACTTGATTTAGGGATGATGCTGATCGCGATTTGTGACACAATAGTGCTGACACACTATGGTTGCATGTCCATTGCTTAACAGTGCCTGCTCGCAACTGACTGGTCAAATGCACATCAGCTGTTTACAGTTGTTAGTTCAAGCTGGCACTGTAGTTACTGCACTGATGATACACAAGGAACAAAATCAGTCTCAGAATTTTTTGGATGGGCAGTGTATTCTTAACCAACCGATTTACCACAACAGAAAATGATTATTTTCAAGACACTACATTATAGACACTTCATTATAAGGTGCAGTGGCCATATGCCCACAACTTTGACTGTAGTGCTCTGTGCAAGGGAGAATCCACACTATAGTATGTAGACTGGTTAATAGCTGAGAACAACCCACTGGTTTGAAAGTCAGTAGAATGTTTTTCACTGTTGCCCACACAAAATATTTTTGTGGCACCAGCAACTGGAAATATTATTAATGTGCAGCAACGGGAAATATTATTAATGTGCATTGGCTGGTGTCATTGCATAGTGCCTGCCACGGTATGACTGACACATCCCGCAACGTGACCTCTGTGTAAAGTGAGCATTCCCATCTGGGATGCAAAGAGAAACAGTCTCGGCAACATGGAAACAAAGTGTATCGGTGGGAACAACACCTGGTAATGGCCAATGGTTGTAGAAAATGCAGTAGGGTGGCCACTGCTGAACAGGATTCACGTTAGAGTCTGTGTTGGAAACTGTATGAACTGTATTACTTCAGCTCTGGGCAACAGTGGAATGTCAAGGTCTGTGAAAAAGTTTGTTGCATCATTTAAGATAATTCAAATACATGTACAATTCACATAATAAGGAGTCAGATTTTGTTAGAGCTTGTGTGCTGATCACCTTATTTACAGCATCTAACTTGCGATGTTCTAAGAATTCTAATCTTGCCTCTACCATACACATTTTGTTTGAAAAGTGCTCATGCAATAAAAATATTTGCCTTGTTTGCCCACATGCATCCTTGCCCAAAATGTGAGATGTTACATATATCAATACGTCTGTGGTGGCATCCATCTGCATGTCTGGAGGAGTTACTAAACTCTGTTTGACTGAAACCTGTTTTCATCCACTTGGCTTCCTCACACACTTTTCACTCTGTGGCAAAGCAAGTCAATAAGTCATAAAGGAAGGAAAGAAGATTGGGTGTAACATCCCATCAACATCAAGGTCGTTAGAGGTGGAGCATAGGCTTGGATTGTGACAAGAATGGGGAAGGAAATAGGCTGTGCACTTTCAAAGGAACCATCCTGGCATTTGCCTGGAGTGATTTAGGGAAATCATGGAAAACCTAAATTTCATTGGCCAGACGCATATTTGATCTGTCATCCTGACTGTGAGTCCAGTGTGCTAGTCACTACACCATCTCACTCAGTAGCACACTCATGATGATCACTTGCCAAAGCAAGTGGAACAAGGTATTTTACATCACTATACTGTCACTAATTAGGAAGAATTTTATTGTATCCACCATCCAAGGATGGCTTAACATAGCTAGCGAGATCACTGGCCATTTGGAACCTCAATAGCCCTGTCTGGCTAAGGTGATATTGATTATGAAACAAACACTTGTAATTTTTTTTTTTTTTTTTTAATTTCGTTAATCAAATTCAGTGTTTCAGGAAAGTCTGCAGTTGTGTCATTCATGGTTTAAATAAAGAAAACTGCACCAGTTAATTATTTTTTCATGTTCAGCAGAATACATTTTGAGAATTTATTCTCATTTTCGAGAGCATTTGTGAATTTGTTTACATGAATATTTTTGGTGATGTTTGCATCTTATTGAGGCTGTAAGGTATTGTGCATCCTCCATTACACAAAATATCACACACATGCAACTCATCACTTAAGATGCAAATAGTGGAAATGATGGTTTGTGTGTGTGTGATATTCTTTGTAACAGAGGAGGCACAATACCTTATAATCCCAAAAAGATACAACAGAGGCTGGACAACTCCTCCTATTCCATTGATATTCTGATAAAAGAATCATCCAAATAATCTATGAAACATTTAACTAACTAACCAACCAACAAACATTGTAATGAAGTGAGGAGGGAGGGAGACCATGTACAATACCAGAAGCATGACAACTAACATCTTAATGTTTCTCAGTATTAATTCAATCTCAAAAAAATTTTTTACTGACAGGGTGGGGAGATTATACAGGCCTCAATGCATATTCCATAGACCCATATGTGAACAGGTCACTGGATATGGAACGAGTCAATTTTTACAATGTATTGTTTACTACATAAGTACATTGAACTTATGTTAGGAATGATTTGAATAATATGATATGAATAAGAGTAACTTTTGAGTATGGAGATCAACATATAAGCTACCATATATGAGAATTTTGTTCTCCTGAATGATCCACAGCCTCAGTATGTTTTAAGGAAGAAAACATGGTTCAGTACATATTTATCATCTGTGCTATTAACTAGTTTTGACTGTTGGTCATTTTCAAGCACTTACCACAAGCTTAAATCCAATAGTGCAATAGATTATATCCATTATGAATTGATGTAATCTAGTGCATTATTGGAGTGTATTTGTGCTACACGTGCACTCGAAAATGATGTGTGACTTTACGTACGTGGTATTTAGTCAAGTATGATGTGAAGTTTATGGCTTGTGATATGTGCTCAAATATGACTAACAGTCAAAATTAGCTAATAGCATGGACAATAAATACATTAAATCCTGTTTGGACCATGTTTTCTTCTTAATACCATACATTGCTTTTCTAGGAATATGAAGATACAAATAAATTTGAATCACTGTACATAAACAAAAAAATGATGAATCCTTCATATAGACCACAAAAATAGATTTAAGCTGGCTAATGCGATGATATGCATTGTGGCTAAGAAATTCATCTGTTCTATAATAAGATCCATCTAGAAGTAAGTGCCTTAGGTTTTCTTTAAACTTGGGCATGCTTGCAACCAGATCTTGAATTTGTGATGGGAGGGCATTAAAAATCTTGGTGACACTGCATAGTGAGCAGTTCGTCAAGGTTTGAAGGTTTCTAAACAGATTTCTGCATGAGTGTCTAGGATGGGCTCCAAACACATTTCTGATGCTCACTTTTATTTTCCTAGTGGTTGATGTCCCCATAATATTACATTATGGCTCATAAGTGGATGAAAATAGTCAAAATGTTTTTTTATTCTGTTCATCTTCCTTCTGGCAAATACCGTTCTTAAGGCAAATGTTGCTGAATGTAATCTTTTCCACAGTTCTTGAATACAGTAGTGCTACTTCAGCTTGCTACCTTTATACAGACCCAAAAACTTGGAGGACTCAACCTTTAAAATTGGTGTTCATCCATTTTTAGATTTATTTCATCTGTAATGTTAGTATTAGAGGAAAAACAAATGTAATTCGACCGTTTTTAGTGACTGAAAAATCAGTAATTTTAAACCAGTTTACCACGTCTATAAATGCCTATTTACTATGTCACTTAATATATTCCCTAATTAATTATTAACAGATATAGTGGTCTCATCAATAAACATGGTGACTTTTGTACGTTCTGTACATAGTGGTAAATCATTTATGAATGTTAGAAAAAGCAGTGGTCCCAATACAGTGTCTTGAGCCACTCCAATGGCAATGGAGCCCTGTTCTGAAGATACATGGACACCATGCTTTCCTTCCACGATAACTTCCTGCTTTCTACCACACACAAATTTCAAGCCACTTGTCTATTAACTGACTCATTCCTTGGGTCGTGGCTTTATTCAAGAGAATACAGTGACTAACACTGTCAAAAGCTTTTCACAGGTCACAGATATACCAACTATCATCATATTGATATTTATGGATTTCAAAACATTGTCAACAAATGCTTGTATTGCATCCTCTGGTGTATTCCCTTCTGAACACCAAACTGGCTATTCCTGGGGATATTGTATTTACTAAGGTTCTCAATCATTTTACTAAGCATTAATTTCTCCAGTAACTCACAAAAAATTGAGAAAAATGTAATTGGTCAATAATTTGCAGCATCTGTCTCTTCTCCCTTTCTATAAAATGGTCATACAAGTCCATATTTTAATGTCAGGGACAACTCAGTCCTCAACTTAGATGTTCAAAATATGACAGAGGACTTAAATTATTTCTGTACAGCAATGTTTAAATAATTTACAGGAAATATTACCAACTCCAGCATTTTATTTTTACAAACAGACCTAATTTTTTCCAGTTTCCTGCACTGTCATTTTCCAAACATACAACTCATCTATTTTGTTGGGTAGGGTGTTATGTAAGATATCTGTAGCTTTATTTACAGAACCAAAGCACCTCACTGTATTTGTAGATGTTAAGAAATGATTATTGAAAATACTAGCCATAATTTCAGGATCATCCACTTCATTGGTCCCATTTCTTAAACTGACCATTTCTTTGACACCTGAACTAATCTGCATCTCATTCTTCACCTATTTCCATATGGTTTTCAAGTACAGTATGCTCCCCCAGCTGTTCGATGCCTTGTACTGCCATTGACATCCTCCATACACAATTTGCCTTACTGTTTGAACCTCGTTTTGGAAAACATTGGTCTTGCAGGACTGTATTGCCTTAAAGCTGACAGCAAGTCCAAGCTTTTGTCGAGTTTCCATTGACCATTAAGGCTGATGATAAGACTGAACTTTATAGATTAGTGCAACACAACAAGTTTTGTCCCTTGCTTGCAACTGTCAATGGACTTCACTATTAAACACGGTGGGGAAATCTGAACAATTTCTCCAAGCGTGTGGAGACTTTAAGTGGAGGACATTAATTCTTATCTATTACCTCATTTAGATGAACTATAAATTTTCTGGAAGTAAAGTACTGCAAAAGATAGATCTAGTGGAGAAATATTTTCAGTTGCATCTTAACAAGAGTCACAGGAAATATTAGTCTTGAACACACCATTTGGACAGTATCAGTATAATAAGTTGCCTTTTGGTGTGGCTAGTACACCCACCACCTTCCAGAGGTTTCTTCAATAGGCTACTGCTGACATTCCATATTGTGTAAATTACCTTGATGATATTCTGGCCACTGATAGTACAATTGATGAACAGTTGTGCAAGCTCCACCTGGCTTTTGCAAATATTGCTCAGAAAGAACTTCAGTATAACTTTTCCAAATGTCCTTTCTTTCAGTTTTTGGTCCATTAAAACATATCTGTGTCAGCACAGAATATGTTGAGGCTTATCAGAATATGGCTGCACCTAAATCTGTTATGAAACTTCAACTATTTCTAAGAAAAGTGAAATACTATGCATCATTTATCCCCGGACAGCCTCCTTAGTCTGTCTACTGAACTGGTTCCTTAAAATAGGAGTACCTTTTCAATGGTCTGAAGAGTGCAATCAGGCTATTCAGAAGTTAAAATCAGCCCTACAATCAGCCCACTACCTTGAGACTTACCTGCTCCACTTGCACTTGTTGGCCACGAATACATTCCCTCACAGTGTAAGTGCAGTTCTTTCTCGTAAGTGAGAGGATGAACCTGAGAGGCTGAATAGCATTTAATCAAGTGCCTTAATCTGGCTGAGGAGCACTACTCTCAGACAGAATGAAGTGTTTTTGGTCACTATAAATTTCACATATTTGTATGCTCACAAATTTCATCTTATTACTGACCATAAACTCTCATTTCACTTTTGGACCCAAGATAAAATTAACACAGAGTACAGTGCATCACCTTTATCAATGGGCTCTCTATTTGGCAAATTTCAAATATTACATTGCCCTTCCCCTCAGCATACTAATGTAGAGGCACTATTTTGCCTTCTGACATGTCCAAATCCTGAAACAGACTGATGATATTAAACATGCTACTAGCACCCCTTTTCATTCATCCTCAAATGAGATGGCAGAACAATGCTAATGCTGAAAGCTTTAAGATCTGCTAAGTCAGCTTCAATGCCAAAAATCTTCGTAGCTTTGTAGCAGTCCACACCCGTTAATGGTCACAGCCTAGCTTGTGTGTGTACCCCAGTGGGACATGCATGTTTGGATAAAGTCCTGGGTTTATCCAGGTCACGTGATTGAGCATCAATGGTTCCAGATGATATTGGTAGCAACACCATGTGGGATGCTGCACCGGCACCACAGCAAACATTGTTGTGGCCACCCGGTCAGCTGTTTCCCTCATCAGGCAGTCACCCATCTACATCATTGCATCCACATTAAGTCTCTCTCCACTTGTAGGTCTCGATAGATGGCCGCCTGGTTCCTGCCCTCCTGCTGGATGTGGGAAATGCCTACTGATGTTGATCCTGATTCATCTACGGTTGCATCACCAGATCCTCCCAATCATCGTGGATGATCCCAGGCACCTCCCTTTGGGCTTTGGGCATATCACTACCCAGTTCCTGGTGGTTTTCATTGTGTTGTCCTCCTCCACATGAGCCAGGAATCTTATTGGCTCAGGATGCTGGTTCAAAGTGAGAAGCAAAAAAGTAACTTCTCCAGACATGCAGGTAGATGATACATAAATATCAATATGTTTAATGTATCTAAAAAAAAGATGATGTGACTTACCAAATGAAAGTGCTGGCAGGTCGACAGACACACAAACAAACACAAACATACACACACAATTCAAGCTTTCGCAACAAACTGTTGCCTCATCACGAAAGAGGGAAGGAGAGGGAAAGACGAAAGGAAGTGGGTTTTAAGGGAGAGGGTAAGGAGTCATTCCAATCCCGGGAGCGGAAAGACTTACCTTAGGGGGAAAAAAGGACGGGTATACACTCGCACACACACACATATCTCCATCCACACATATACAGACATATTTAAAGACAAAGAGTTTGGGCAGAGATGTCAGTCGAGGCGGAAGTGCAGAGGCAAAGATGATGTTGAATGACAGGTGAGGTATGAGTGGCGGCAACTTGAAATTAGCGGAGATTGAGGCCTGGTGGGTAACGGGAAGAGAGGATATATTGAAGAGCAAGTTCCCATCTCCGGAGTTCGGATAGGCTGGTGTTGGTGGGAAGTATCCAGATAACCCGGACGGTGGAACACTGTGCCAAGATGTGCTGGCCGTGCACCAAGGCATGTTTAGCCACAGGGTGATCCTCATTACCAATAAACACTGTCTGCCTGTGTCCATTCATGTGAGTGGACAATTTGTTGCTGGTCATACCCACATAGAATGCGTCACAGTGTAGGCAGGTCAGTTGGTAGATCACGTGGGTGCTTTCACACGTGGCTCTGCCTTTGATCGTGTACATCTTCTGGGTTACAGGACTGGAGTAGGTGGTGGTGGGAGGGTGCATGGGACAGGTTTTACACCAGGGGCGGTTACAAGGGTAGGAGCCAGAGGGTAGGGAAGGTGGTTTGGGGATTTCATAAGGATGAACTAAGAGGTTACGAAGGTTAGGTGGACGGCGGAAAGCCACTCTTGGTGGAGTGGGGAGGATTTCATGAAGGATGGATCTCATTTCAGGGCAAGATTTGAGGAAGTTGTATCCCTGCTGGAGAGCCACATTCAGAATCTGATCCAGTCCCGGAAAGTATCCTGTCACAAGTGGGGCACTTTTGTGGTTCTTCTGTGGGAGGTTCTGGGTTTGAGAGGATGAGGAAGTGGCTCTGGTTATTTGCTTCTGTACCAGGTCGGGAGGGTAGTTGCGGGATGCGAATGCTGTTGTCAGGTTGTTGGTGTAATGCTTCAGGGATTCCGGACTGGAGCAGATTCGTTTGCCACGAAGACCTAGGCTGTAGGGAAGGGACCGTTTGATGTGGAATGGGTGGCAGCTGTCGTAGTGGAGGTACTGTTGCTTGTTGGTGGGTTTGATGTGGACGGTTGTGTGAAGCTGACCGTTGGACAAGTGGAGGTCAACATCAAGGAAAGTGGCATGGGATTTGGAGTAGGACCAGGTGAATCTGATGGAACCAAAGGAGTTGAGGTTGGAGAGGAAATTCTGGAGTTCTTCTTCACTGTGAGTCCAGATCATGAAGATGTCATCAATAAATCTGTACCAAACTTTGGTTTGGCAGGCCTGGGTAACCAAGAAGGCTTCCTCTAAGCGACCCATGAATAGGTTGGCGTATGAAGGGGCCAACCTGGTTCCCATGGCTGTTCCCTTTAATTGTTGGTATGTCTGGCCTTCAAAAGTGAAGAAGTTGTGGGTCAGGATGAAGCTGGCTAAGGTAATGAGGAAAGAGGTTTTAGGTAGGGTGGCAGGTGATCGGCGTGAAAGGAATTGCTCCATCGCAGCGAGGCCCTGGACATGCGGAATATTTGTGTATCTGGAAGTGGCATCAATGGTTACAAGGATGGTTTCTGGAGGTAACGGATTGGGTAAGGATTCCAGGTGTTCGAGAAAGTGGTTGGTGTCTTTGATGAAGGATGGGAAACTGCATGTAATGGGTTGAAAGTGTTGATCTACGTAGGCAGAGATACGTTCTGTGGGGGCTTGGTAACCAGCTACAATGGGGCGGCCGGGATGATTGGGTTTGTGAATTTTAGGAAGAAGGTAGAAGGTAGGGGTGCGGGGTGTCGGTGGGGTCAGGAGGTTGATGGAGTCAGGTGAAAGGTTTTGTAGGGGGCCTAAGGTTCTGAGGATTCCTTGAAGCTCTGCCTGGACATCAGGAATGGGATTACTTTGGCAAACTTTGTATGTGGTGTTGTCTGAAAGCTGACGCAGTCCCTCAGCCACATACTCCCGACGATCAAGTACCACGGTCGTGGAACCCTTATCCGCCGGAAGAATACAATTTTATCCTGCCTATATATACTCAATAATATGTAACCCACTTCCAAACCATAACCAAAAAATTTTTATTTTCTGCTTTCAACACTACCGCTGCTATAAAATCCACCGTTTCTAGTTCAATAACAGCTGCTTTCACATATTAAACAACCATTTCGGCTAGATCTAATAACTTTCACTTTATTTCCACTTGCGTTTTACTCACATCACTGATCATTTTTAGCCGCTCCCCATAGGTTTTAACGTCATTATTTCTTCGTCAGACAATTGTTAGCCCCATTTTCGTAGTCTTTCATCACAACACCACTCCTTTTAATACACTTACACGTTTTTTCGAAATTTTCCCGAATTTCTCCGTCCTTTAACGTGTTTTAGCGGCAACACAACCACCTAACCTTCATGCACATCGCTGTCTACCAACCCAAGTTCAACTTAACCAACACTTTTTCGCCTTTTTTCATACCAGATCTCCAGTTACTTTCTAGTTCACCCTTATCTCTCCCCATATATTTTTATCTTTCATTTTCATTTCAACCTCATGTTACACTTTCCACCTTCTAATACCATGTCACCCTCACAACACCCCCACAACGACCCCATTAAGTTTTATTTACATTCCCTCCGCAAACATGCCTTCACCCTAGCCAGATTACGCTCGCATATTTTATTTTCTCAGGCTTGTCTGACATTTGGCATAACCCCCAAAGGCCTCACACTTAAAGTTCCCATCTCTGGCTGAAACCCTTCTTTCCATCAGTCACTATACCAGTTCCAAACTGAACAATCCATTGCCCTCACCCACCTAATCCTTCACCTACACGTCAACTCAGCCAATGAACACACCCGTCAACTCCTATCCTTAATAAAAGTCCTCAATCTTTCCTCTCCCACATCCACACCGGCTATTCAGAGCATCCTCCTACAGGCCAACCGCAAATTAGAACAGCATGCCACCCTTCACCTCAAAAACTATCCAATCTCCTGGTTTCCCACCTCCGGAAAGGCAACTCACTCACCCTTCACAACCTTTCCAGCAAACCTCAACCACCTCTCATTTCACACAAACCCAGTCTCTCCCATCTACTCAGACTCCCACTTCCAGCTCCACTCCCTCCAAAACCTCAAAATTCCAATCAACACAATCTGGCACCACAACACCCTAATTCAGTAGTTAACCTTTCCTCCAAACCTCTCTCCCAATCCGAAACCTCTGTCCTATCCAAAGGCCTCACCTTCAGCCCCACTCCCAGATTCAACCAAACAGCCCTCGTCAAAGATTTACTGTCCTACACTCGTACTCTCTGCTGGAAGTATCACTTTGCCACGAAGAAAAATGATCCTAATCCTACCCCTAATGATCCAACTCCCCAAGACACTATCCAAATTGAACCCTGCCTGGAACAGTTCCGCCCTCCGTCACAGCGGGACCCACCTCCTCTTCCTCAAAATCACCCTCTCCAAACCTTCCAGGAATTTCTGACTTCCAGCCTTGCCTCTCAATCCTTCTTAAAAAACCTTAATCCTACTCCCAACATCACCACTGCTGAAACCCAGGCTATCTGTGATCTGAAGGCTGACCGATTCATCGTCATTCTTCCGGCGGACAAGGGTTCCACGACCGTGGTACTTGATCGTCGGGAGTATGTGGCTGAGGGACTGCGTCAGCTTTCAGACACCACATACAAAGTTTGCCAAAGTAATCCCATTCCTGATGTCCAGGCAGAGCTTCAAGGAATCCTCAGAACCTTAGGCCCCCTACAAAACCTTTCACCTGACTCCATCAACCTCCTGACCCCACCGACACCCCGCACCCCTACCTTCTACCTTCTTCCTAAAATTTACAAACACAATCATCCCGGCCGCCCCATTGTAACTGGTTACCAAGCCCCCACAGAACGTATCTCTGCCTACGTAGATCAACACCTTCAACCCATTACATGCAGTCTCCCATCCTTCATCAAAGACACCAACCACTTTCTCGAACGCCTGGAATCCTTACCCAATCCATTACCCCCAGAAACCATCCTTGTAACCATTGATGCCACTTCCTTATACACAAATATCCCGCATGTCCAGGGCCTCGCTGCGATGGAGCACTCCTTTCACGCCGATCACCTGCCACCCTGCCTAAAACCTCTTTCCTCATTACCTTAGCCAGCTTCATCCTGACCCACAACTTCTTCACTTTTGAAGGCCAGACATACCAACAATTAAAGGGAACAGCCATGGGTACCAGGATGGCCCCTTCGTACGCCAACCTATTCATGGGTGGCTTAGAGGAAGCCTTCTTGGTTACCCAGTCCTGCCAACCCAAAGTTTGGTACAGATTTATTGATGACATCTTCATGATCTGGACTCACAGTGAAGAAGAACTCCAGAATTTCCTCTCCAACCTCAACTCCTTTGGTTCCATCAGATTCACCTGGTCCTACTCCAAATCCCATGCCACTTTCCTTGATGTTGACCTCCACCTGTCCAATGGCCAGCTTCACACGTCCGTCCACATCAAACCCACCAACAAGCAACAGTACCTCCACTACGACAGCTGCCACCCATTCCACATCAAACGGTCCCTTCCCTACAGCCTAGGTCTTCGTGGCAAACGAATCTGCTCCAGTCCGGAATCCCTGAAGCATTACACCAACAACCTGACAACAGCTTTCGCATCCCGCAACTACCCTCCCGACCTGGTACAGAAGCAAATAACCAGAGCCACTTCCTCATCCTCCCAAACCCAGAACCTCCCACAGAAGAACCACAAAAGTGCCCCACTTGTGACAGGATACTTTCCGGGACTGGATCAGATTCTGAATGTGGCTCTCCAGCAGGGATACAACTTCCTCAAATCTTGCCCTGAAATCAGATCCATCCTTCATGAAATCCTCCCCACTCCACCAAGAGTGTCTTTCCGCCGTCCACCTAACCTTCGTAACCTCTTAGTTCATCCCTATGAAATCCCCAAACCACCTTCCCTACCCTCTGGCTCCTACCCTTGTAACCGCCCCTGGTGTAAAACCTGTCCCATGCACCCTCCCACCACCACCTACTCCAGTCCTGTAACCCAGAAGGTGTACACGATCAAAGGCAGAGCCACGTGTGAAAGCACCCACGTGATCTACCAACTGACCTGCCTACACTGTGACGCATTCTATGTGGGTATGACCAGCAACAAACTGTCCATTCGCATGAATGGACACAGGCAGACAGTGTTTGTTGGTAATGAGGATCACCCTGTGGCTAAACATGCCTTGGTGCACGGCCAGCACATCTTGGCACAGTGTTCCACCGTCCGGGTTATCTGGATACTTCCCACCAACACCAGCCTATCCGAACTCCGGAGATGGGAACTTGCTCTTCAATACATCCTCTCTTCCCGTTACCCACCAGGCCTCAATCTCCGCTAATTTCAAGTTGCCGCCACTCATACCTCACCTGTCATTCAACATCATCTTTGCCTCTGCACTTCCGCCTCGACTGACATCTCTGCCCAAACTCTTTGTCTTTAAATATGTCTGTATATGTGTGGATGGAGATATGTGTGTGTGTGCGAGTGTATACCCGTCCTTTTTTCCCCCTAAGGTAAGTCTTTCCGCTCCCGGGATTGGAATGACTCCTTACCCTCTCCCTTAAAACCCACTTCCTTTCGTCTTTCCCTCTCCTTCCCACTTTCCTGATGAGGCAACAGTTTGTTGCGAAAGCTTGAATTTTGTGTGTATGTTTGTGTTTGTTTGTGTGTCTGTCGACATGCCAGCACTTTCATTTGGTAAGTCACACCATCTTTGTTTTTAGATATATTTTTCCTACCTGGAATGTTTCCCTCTATTATAACCATATCAATATGTTTAATGTCTTTCACATCCAGGAAGGAGCCTGTGCCAGGACCAGTGCCAGTATCATAGGCCTGTCACAGTAGCTACTGTAGCGAACCATATATAGGGCCACTCAGCACCAGCTCCTTTCTGTTATTGTTATCAGACTGGCCTCCTCATGAGGACAAATGTCTGATTGTTTACTGGGTGTAGTGCTGGTTCAAAATGGCTCTGAGCACAATGGGACTTAACTGCTGTGGTCATCAGTCCCTTAGAACTTAGAACTACTTAAACCTACCTAACCTAAGGACAGCACACATATCCATGCCCGAGGCAGGATTCGAACCTGCGACCGCAGCAGTCACACGGTTCCAGACTGTAGCGCCTAGAACCGCATGGCCACTCCAGCCGGCGAGTGTAGTGCTACTGACCACAAACTTGTGATTTACAGTACCTCTTACCAGTGTGGAACTTTGATCACAAAATGTGTGTTATCCAGCTAAATTGTGCTTGGACATTATTCTTCTGTTCTGGATCAGGAAATCCGTATAATAGTGCAATCCCTTAATTCTTCCTGTTCCTGTTGTAGTGCAATGAAATGAAACGATTGTATGGCACTGATGGATGGGAGTCCCCACCTGGGGAAGTTCAGCCACTGAGTTGAAAGTCTTTTCAGTTGACTCCACACTGGGTGACTTGCATGTTGATGATTATGAGGACAATATAAAAGCCAGCCCCCCCATGAACCATGGACCTTGCCGTTGGTGGGGAGGCTTGCGTGCCTCAGTGATACAGATAGCCGTACCGTAGGTGCAACCACAACGGAGGGGTATCTGTTGAGAGGCCAGACAAACGTGTGGTTCCTGAAGAGGGGCAGCAGCCTTTTTAGTAGTTACAAGGGCAACAGTCTGGATGATTGACTGATCTGGCCTTGTAACAATAACCAAAACGGCCTTGCTGTGCTTGTACTGCGAACGGCTGAAAGCAAGGGGAAACTACAGCCATAATTTTTCCCGAGGGCATGCAGCCTTACTGTATGATTCAATGATGATGGCGTCCTCTTGGGTAAAATATTCCGGAGCTAAAATAGTCCCCCATTCGGATCTCCGGGCGGGGACTACTCAAGAGGATGTCGTTATCAGGAGAAAGAAAACTGGCGTTCTACGGATCGGAGCGTGGAATGTCAGATCCCTTAATCGGGCAGGTAGGTTAGAAAATTTAAAAAGGGAAATGGATAGGTTGAAGTTAGATATAGTGGGAATCAGTGAAGTTTGGTGGCAGGAGGAACAAGACTTCTGGTCAGGTGACTACAGGGTTATAAACACAAAATCAAATAGGGGTAATGCAGGAGTAGGTTTAATAATGAATAGGAAAAAGGAATGTGGGTAAGCTACTACAAACAACATAGTGAACACATTATAGTGGCCAAGATAGATACAAAGCCCACACCTACTACAGTAGTACAAGTTTATATGCCAACTAGCTCTGCAGATGACGAAGAAATTGAAGAAATGTATGATGAAATGAAAGAAATTATTCAGATTGTGAAGGAAGACGAAAATTTAATAGTCATGGGTGACTGGAATTCGAGTGTAGGAAAAGGGATAGAAGGAAACATAGTAGGTGAATATGGATTGGGGCTAAGAAATGAAAGAGGAAGCCGCCTGGTAGAATTTTGCACAGAGCACAACATAATCATAGCTAACACTTGGTTTAAGAATCATGAAAGAAAGTTGTATACATGGAAGAACCCTGGAGATACTAAAAGGTATCAGATAGATTATATAATGGTAAGACAGAGATTTAGGAACCAGGTTTTAAGTTGTAAGACATTTCCAGGGGCAGATGTGGACTCTGACCACAATCTATTGGTTATGACCTGTAGATTAAAACTGAAGAAACTGCAAAATGGTGGGAATTTAAGGAGATGGGACCTGGATAAACTGAAAGAACCAGAGGTTGTACAGAGTTTCAGGGAGAGCATAAGGGAACAATTGACAGGAATGGGGGAAAGAAATACAGTAGAAGAACAATGGGTAGCTTTGAGGGATGAAGTAGCGAAGGCAGCAGAGGATCAAGTAGGTAAAAAGACGAGGGCTAGTAGAAATCCTTGGGTAACAGAAGAAATATTGAATTTAATTGATGAAAGGAGAAAATATAAAAATGCAGTAAATGAAGCAGGCAAAAAGGAATACAAACGTCTCAAAAATGAGATCGACAGGAAGTGCAAAATGGCTAAGCAGGGATGGCTAGAGGACAAATGTAAGGATGTAGAGGCCTATCTCACTAGGGGTAAGATAGATACTGCCTACAGGAAAATTAGAGCGACCTTTGGAGATAAGAGAACGACTTGTATGAATATCAAGAGCTCAGATGGAAACCCAGTTCTAAGCAAAGAAGGGAAAGCAGAGAGGTGGAAGGAGTATATAGAGGGTCTATACAAGGGCGATGTACTTGAGGACAATATTATGGAAATGGAAGAGGATGTAGATGAAGATGAAATGGGACATATGATACTGCATGAAACGTTTGACAGAGCACTGAAAGACCTGTGTCGAAACAAGGCCCCCGGAGTAGACAACATTCCACTGGAACTACTGACGGTCTTGGGAGAGCCAGTCCTGACAAAACTCTACCATCTGGTGAGCAAGATGTATGAAACAGGCGAAATACCCTCAGACTTCAAGAAGAATATAATAATTCCAATCCCAAAGAAAGCAGGTGTTGACAGATGTGAAAATTACCGAACTATCAGTTTAATAAGTCACAGCTGCAAAATACTAACACGAATTCTTTACAGACGAATGGAAAAACTAGTAGAAGCCGACCTCGGGGAAGATCAGTTTGGATTTCGTAGAAACACTGGAACACGTGAGGCAATACTCACCTTGCGACTAATCTTAGAAGAAAGATTGAGGAAAGGCAAACCTACGTTTCTAGCATTTGTAGACTTAGAGAAAGCTTTTGACAATGTTGACTAGAATACTCTCTTCCAAATTCTAAAGGTGGCAGGGGTAAAATACAGGGAGTGAAAGGCTATTTACAATTTGTACAGAAACCAGATGGCAGTTATAAGAGTCGAGGGATATGAAAGGGAAGCAGTGGTTGGGAAGGGAGTAAGACAGGGTTGTAGCCTCTCCCCGATGTTGTTCAATCTGTATATTCAGCAAGCAGTAAAGGAAACAAAAGAAAAATTTGGAGTAGGTATTAAAATTCATGGAGAAGAAATAAAAACTTTGAGGTTCGCCGATGACATTGTAATTCTGTCAGAGACAGCAAAGGACTTGGAAGAGCAGTTGAATGGAATGGACAGTGTCTTGAAAGGAGGATATAAGATGAACATCAACAAAAGCAAAACAAGGATAATGGAATGTAATCTAATTAAGTCGGGTGATGCTGAGGGAATTAGATTAGGGAATGAGGCACTTAAAGTAGTGAAGGAGTTTTGCTATTTGGGGAGCAAAATAACTGATGATGGTCGAAGTAGAGAGGATATAAAAGGTAGGCTGGCAATGGCAAGGAAAGCGTTTCTGAAGAAGAGAAATTTGTTAACATCGAGTATAGATTTAAGTGTCAGGAAGTCATTTCTGAAAGTATTTGTATGGAGTGTAGCCATGTATGGAAGTGAAACATGGACGATAAATAGTTTAGACAAGAAGAAAATAGAAGCTTTCGAAATGTAGTGCTACAGAAGAATGCTGAAGATTAGATGGGTAGATCACATAACTAATGAGGAAGTATTGAATAGGATTGGGAAGAAGAGAAGTTTGTGGCACAACTTGACCAGAAGAAGGGATCGGTTGGTAGGACATGTTCTGAGGCATCAAGGGATCACCAATTTAGTATTGGAGGGCAGTGTGGGGGGTACAAATCGTAGAGGGAGACCAAGAGATGAATACACTAAGCAGATTCAGAAGGATGTAGGTTGCAGTAGGTACTGGGAGATGAAAAAGCTGCATCAAACCAGTCTCAGGACTGAAGACCACAACAACAACAACAATAAAAGCCAGTCCCTGAGTGGAGAAAATCTCTGACCCAGCTGGAATTTGAACACAGGACTGCAGCAAGGCAGTCAGATGTGCTGACCGCTCACCTAAGGAAGTGGATTCTCTTGTAGTATTATCTTCACACAATGAAGGATAATTCATCAATTAAAGTTCACAGAGTGCTATGACACACCTGGTCCCAGTGTTGGTCTTCTTCATCCTGGAAGATTTCTGGATTAGAGGTCTGGAAATTGGATGTTTTGCTCACTCATACCCCCTGAGTGCACCGCGCTTGGGCATGGCATGCGCTAGTACAAATGCTCAAAGCGGGCAGGCAATAGTCCTAATGTCAAATGAGGCACCGTAGAAAGAGCAGAGGCTCCCTGGCACGATGTTTTCACCTCACTGCTATTGTGATCATTAGAGTAGTAGCTGCAAGTGCCAGAAATACCCCACAAGCTGATGGAACTACTCAGATCAATTTAGTTATGCTGTAGACATATATTCGTGGATGTGAATGTCTGATTGTGACAATATTATGATCTATGAGAGAAAACAGTTTGCTGTATACAAAGTTTTGCACAATCGTCTCTAATTTTTTTAATTTTTTACAGGAGGAGAATGAAATTTTTTGTGAACATACTTGGAACATTTAGCTATAAGTTGGTATATAAAAGTATTTTCTTTTATGTACAGGTGAGCCATAATGGACCATGAAGCAGACGTCACATTGCGACAACGGTCATTCATGGAATTCCTCTTCAAGACCAGTGATGACTCTGCCACATTGATTCACAGGAAGTTTCTCCTTGTTTATGGGGAGGACACAGTGAATTGCAGCAGTATCCAGCAGTGGTTGCAGAGGTTTAAAGAAGGTGATTTCTCTCTACTGGACAATCCACGATACGGTAGACCATCGACGGCAGTGAGTGATGTAAATAAGGAGACCAGTGATCAAATCATCCAAAATGGCAGATGTATGATGACATGACAGCTTGCTGAAATGTCTCATTTGTCATTGGGTAGCGTGGTTTCACTGGTCGAGTCACTAGGGTAAAAAAAATCTGTGCACATTGGGTGCCTAGATTATTGACAAGAGAAATGAAAATGATGAGGAAGAATGTGTGTGAGGGTTTCATGAAGAACTATACTGAAGAGTGGAAACATTATTTGGCGGTGTCATTACCCAGGATGAAAAAGATTGATTTTGTCCAAACCTGAGAGAAAAATCCAATCCATGGAGTTGCGTCATCTAGGTTCCCCTCGGAAGAAGAAACCAAGACTTTCATGAACATCAGACCAAAAAGTGATGGCCTCCTTCTTCTGGGATCAGTGTGGTACCATTTTCATTGACTTTTTGGAACCTGGCTCCACAATTAACCGGGACCATTTTATTTTTTTATTTTTTTTGGTCATCAGTCTACTGACTGGTTTGATGCGGCCCGCCACAAATTTCTTTCCTGTGCTAATCTCTTCATCTCAGAGTAGCACTTGCAACCTATATCCTCAATTATTTGCTTGACGTATTCCAATATCTGTCTTCCTCTACAGTTTTTTCCCTCTACAGCTCCCTCTAGTACCATGGAAGTCATTCCCTCATGTCTTTGCAGATGTCCTATCATCCTGTCCCTTCTCCTTATCAGTGTTTTCCACATATTCTTTTCCTCTCCGATTCTGTGTAGAACCTCCTCATTCCTTATCTTATCAGTCCACCTAATTTTCAACATTCATCTATAGCACCACATCTCAAATGCTTCGATTCTCTTCTGTTCCGGTTTTCCCACAGTCAATGTTTCACTACCATACAATGCTGTACTCCAGACGTACATCCTCAGAAATTTCTTCCTCAAATTAAGGCTGGTATTTGATATTAGTAGACTTCTCTTGGCCAGAAATGCCTTTTTTGCCATAGCGAGTCTGCTTTTGATGTCCTCGTTGCTCCGTCCGTCATTGGTTATTTTACTGCCTAGGTAGCAGAATTCCTTAACATCATTGACTTCATGACCATCAATCCTGATGTTAAGTTTCTCACTGTTCTCATTTCTACTACTTCTCATTACCTTTGTCTTTCTCTGATTTACTCTCAAACCATACTGTGTACTCATTAGACTGTTCATTCCATTCAGCAGATCATTTAATTCTTCTTCACTTTCACTCAGGATAGCAATGTCATCAGCGAATCGTATCATTGATATCCTTTCACCTTGTATTTTAATTCCACTCCTGAACCTTTCTTTTATTTCCATCATTGCTTCCTCGATGTACAGGTTGAAGAGTAGGGGTGAAAGGCTACAGCCTTGTCTTACACCCTTCTTAATACGAGCACTTCGTTCTTGATCGTCCACTCTTATTATTCCCTCTTGGTTGTTGTACATATTGTATATGACCCGTCTTTCCCTATAGCTTATCCCTACTTTTTTCAGAATCTCGAACAGCTTGCACCATTTTATATTGTCGAACGCTTTTTCCAGGTTGACAAATCCTATGAACGTGTCTTGATTTTTCTTTAGCCTTGCTTCCATTATTAGCCGTAACGTCAGAATTGCCTCTCTCATCCCTTTACTTTTCCTAAAGACAAACTGATCATCACCTAGCGCATTCTCAATTTTCTTTTCCATTCTTCTGTATATTATTCTTGTAAGCAGCTTCGATGCATGAGCTGTTAAGCTGATTGTGCGATAATTCTCGCGCTTGTCAGCTCTTGCCATCTTTGGAATTGTGTGGATGATGCTTTTTCGAAAGTCAGATGGTATATCGCCAGACTCATATATTCTACACACCAACGTGAATAGTCGTTTTGTGGCCACTTCCCCCAATGATTTTAGAAATTCTGATGGAATGTTATCTATCCCTTCTGCCTTATTTGACCATAAGTCCTCCAAAGCTCTTTTAAATTCTGATTCTAATACTGGATCCCCTATCTCTTCTAAATCGACTCCTGTTTCTTCTTCTATCACATCAGACAAATCTTCACCCTCACAGAGGCTTTCAATGTATTCTTTCCACCTATCTGCTCTCTCCTCTGCATTTAACAGTGAAATTCCCATTGCACTCTTAATGTTACCACCGTTGCTTTTAATGTCACCAAAGGTTGTTTTGACTTTCCTGTATGCTGAGTCTGTTCTTCCGACAATCATATCTTTTTCGATGTCTTCACATTTTTCCTGCAGCCATTTCGTTTTAGCTTCCCTGCACTTCCTATTTATTTCATTCCTCAGCGACTTGTATTTCTGTATTCCTGATTTTCCCGGAACATGTTTGTACTTCCTCCTTTCATCAATCAACTGAAGTATTTCTTCTGTTACCCATGGTTTCTTCACAGCTACCTTCTTTGTACCTATGTTTTCCTTCCTAACTTCTGTGATGGCCCTTTTTAGAGATGTCCATTCCTCTTCAACTGTACTGCCTACTGCGCTATTCCTTATTGCTGTATCTATAGCGTTAGAGAACTTCAAACGTATCTCGTCATTCCTTAGTACTTCCCTATCCCACTTCTTTGTGTATTGATTCTTCCTGACTAATGTCTTGAACTTCAGCCTACTCTTCATCACTACTATATTGTGATCGGAGTCTATATCTGCTCGTGGGTACGCCTTACAATCAAGTATCTGATTTCGGAATCTCTGTCTGACCATGATGTAATCTAATTGAAATCTTCCCGTATCTCCTGGCCTTTTCCAAGTATACGTCCTCCTCTTGTGATTCTTGAACAAGGTATTCGCTATAACTAGCTGAAACTTGTTACAGAACTCAATTAGTCTTTCTCCTCTTTCATTCCTTGTCCGAAGCCCATATTCTCCTGTAACCTTTTCTTCTACTCCTTCCCCTACAACTGCATTCCAGTCACCCATGACTATTAGATTTTCGTCCCCCTTTACATACTGCATTACCCTTTCAATATCCTCATACACTTTCTCTATCTGTTCATCTTCAGCTTGCGACGTCGGCATGTATACCTGAACTATTGTTGTCAGTGTTGGTCTGCTGTCGATTCTGATTTGAACAACCCAGTCACTGAACTGTTCACAGAAACACACCCTCTGCCCTACCTTCCTATTCATAACGAATCCTACACCTGTTATACCATTTTCTGCTGCTGTTGATATTACCCGATACTCATCTGACCAGAAATCCTTGTCTTCCTTCCACTTCACTTCACTGACCCCTACTATATCTAGATTGAGCCTTTGCATTTCCCTTTTCAGATTTTCTAGTTTCCCTACCATCTTCAAGCTTCTGGCATTCCACGCCCCAACTCGTAGAACGTTATCCTTTCGTTGATTATTCAATCTTTTTCTCATGGTAACCTCCCCCTTGGCAGTCCCCTCCCGGGGATCCGAATGGGGGACTATTCCGGAATCTTTTGCCAATGGAGAGATCATCATGACACTTCTTCAATTACAGGCCACATGTCCTGTGGATACACGTTATGTGTCTTTAATGCAGTGGTTTCCATTGCCTTCTGCATCCTCAAGTCATTGATCATTGCTGATTCTTCCGCCTTTAGGGGAAATTTCCCACCCCTAGGACAAGAGAGTGCCCTAAACCTCTATCTGCTCCTCCACCCTCTTTGACAAGGCCATTGGCAGAATGAGGCTGACTTCTTATGCCGGAAGTCTTCGGCTGCCAATGCCGATTATTTATCAAAATTTAGGTAGTGGCGGGGATTGAACCCGGGACCGAAGACGTTTTGATTATGAATCAAATACGCTACCCCTAGACCATGGGACCATTACTGTTTGTCATTGGACAAGCTGTGATGTGCCATCAAGACCCGCAGACAGCTTCAGGGTCAGCTCATCAGACTACACCATGACAATGCCAAACCCTATATAGCCCTTATGACGCAGGAGAAAATCAGGAAAATGGGTTGGCAAATTGTTCCTCATCCTTCCTACAGTCCGGACTTGGCTACGTCTGATTTTTATCTCTTTGGTCGTCTGAAGGCCCACATGTGCAGTAAAATATTTGATAGTGAGATGACCTTATTTCCTGTGTCAAGCGATGGTTAAAAGACAGCCCCCAGAATTTTAGCAAAGTGCATTTATATCATGGAAAGAACATTGTGCCAGATGCATCAGAGCTGATGGAGGCTACATTGAGTAGGCTCAATGTATAGCTAAATGTAACAAGTGTGTTCACAAAAATTTCATTCTCCTCCTGCAAAGAGTAAAAACATTAGAGATGACTGTTCAAAACTTTTTGAACACCCTTTGTACAATAACAAAATTTAGAAATGGTTTAAAGTCTTACAGGAAATCTAAGTAACTACCAACTTTGGAATGACAGTCGGTCTCAGAATGAAAAAATTACATTACTATCTTCTGGTAAACCTTCCGGATTGTAAGGTCGTGGTCCATGAAACTCTTCAGCTCCTAATGTTTCGTCCAGAGCTGCGCTGGACATCTTCAGAGGGGTGTTTCTCCTCCGGTGAGTCTTGCCAACTGACCACCGGAGGAGAAACACCCCTCTGAAGATGTCCAGCGCAGCTCTGGACGAAACGTTAGGAGCTGAAGAGTTTCATGGACCACGACCTTACATCCCGGAAGGTTTACCAGAAGATATGTCATCTGGTCGTGAAAGCCTTCATACTAATTACATTACTGTTTCTTGTAATATAGTTCAGTTTACTGATTCAGATTTACATCCATTGAATTTTACCACCTAAAATGTTACAAAACTAACAGGAACAAATTTGTCTGCAAATTATTCTCTGTTCGTATTGTGATTACAATGAATTGTCAGGATATTACCAACTTATTTCACATCCAGACTGCATAATTTGTCTAAGATAAGGTTCCCTGCCTAATGAAATTTCTTTTGCCAGTAACTCCTGAAGCTGGAACACGAAGAGTTCTTCTCACTAAATTAGATAGCTTGGAGAAGGGATTACTGGTACCCATTCACTTCACAAGTGAATCATCATTGTCACCACTATTATTTTGAATCAAATACAAATCAACATCACTGGTAGATTGAGTTTCAAAATCTAGTCACTGTGAAATTATAATTTTCTTCTGACTTGACAAACAGTATTTAAAGTTGTAATCTTACCCTCCCACACATCACCATTAAAGTTCTCATTATTTGCACAGATTCTGAAAACTCTGAGAGGAGTAAGATTACAAAAGAAGAACGTTTTTTACTTATCTTGATTATCTTGTTGTTGTTGTTGTTGTTGGCTCAAAATCTTGCTGTGTCTAGGAGTACATTCTTGCTGCTGAAAATTTTGATTTGACATTGCAGGTTCATGAAGACGAAATAACTGATGAAGAGTTGCCTTTTTATTTTATCCCATTCTTCTAAATCACTCTTACTTTATAATTTGCACATTTAAAAACCCAATAATTACATTGTTGGTGACAAACTTATAAAAAGTCTGCTTCCATATGAGGCACGGCCGCTACTACTTACATTCTGTGGTACTCACAATTTCTAAAGAGTTTACAAACTTTCTTGACGGAAGAAAAATCTTTACCAAATTATATCTTTATTTCATAAATAAATCCAGAAACAAATTTAATAATTAGTGTTTGATTGTGTAATTAATAATATGAATTTTAAGTAGGACAGAAGTTTTGTGATTTCAATTATTTTTAAAAGAAGAGTAATTTCAACCATTAGTACATATTGACTGTAACACATTAACTTCTTTTTATACATTTTAGCCTGAAATATAGTACATAATACACAAAATCATATGAATTCTCCCAGTGAAACAGCCGAGGTAATTTTTAGCTATGCAAAAATCAATAGTATACATGGTATCTGTTATTTCTATAAAAAAAGAAAGGTAATGTTAGAGGAGGGTGACTTGTTATAATATCCTCCTCACAAAATTTGGAAACAGGGTTTTTACAATATTTTGCGACAGACGATGGGCATGCCCAGGATCTGAACTAGGGGGGTAAGGGGGGTGGGGGGTGGGGGGTGGGGGGGCAGGTCATACCAGTCTCAGGAAACAAAGACTCGAGACAACATACAGCACTTCTTATTAAATAAAACAGTAAACCAGTGAAAAACTGCTTTTAATAAACATTTTAAATAGAAGAATGCCCTTGTACCATCTGAGAAAACATGCAGCATTTCTTATTAAATAAAACAGTAAACTAGTGAAAAAAGTCTGTCCATAGCTCACAATCGTATCAGATACAATATTGCAATATTTAGGATAAATACAGGTAAATAGACTCATAATTTATCTTTGAATGACGACACAATACAGTAGCTTGACCCAAAATCAGAGTATGAAAGCAAATGTCTTCCACACTAACCTATGTACCCAAAGACCTAGAAAATTCATTTATAATTGATAAAAAATACATACTGATTTAAAGTTACATATGATTAGAGGGTCCATCATCCAATTTAAAAAAAAAAAAATAAAATAAAAAAAAAAAATAAATGCATTTATGATGAATAACACTGCCTTTAGCAGTCTTGGTTAACAATTCACAAATATCGAACACAATACATATTCCAATCGACAGGTGCTCGAGTACGTTACCCAGCACCCACAATCTCTTGCAAGATGACTGGTCCAGGATCTACCCATATCTTTCAGCTTCCTCCTTAGAGTTATCATCACACGCTCCAATGGATAGGTAACTTCCTGTCTAGCATTCACATCAAATCCTGAAACATTGTTTTGTGTACTAAATATGTTGTTCAATACCTCCTTCACATCACAAGAGATATGCTCTCCTTGGACATTTTACATAGTCAGTTAATTGGGATTTATGTCAGGTGCAATTAAAAAGTGTTCACATAAGAAACATTAATAAACTAAATTAAATGCAATGAAAAGAATGGACTAATAAGGCAATACACACAGATATTCTCAGATACTATTCCTAATCTTCACAGTAAAAATTGTGAATGTGGTCCCATTTCAAAACTGTAAGAAGCTCTATTCATTTAGTCTCATGGCATATATGTATTAAATTCTAAAGTGCAAATCTATTACAGAACACAACTATATAGTATATTATAGATTTTAGCTCAGTCAACAGATAAGACAAAACTTTAAAAATCACAACATTCACATACTAAATTCCAGACAAAGAAAACACAATTATCTAATCTTATGCATATACATCTAAAAACAAAGATGATGTGACTTACCAAACGAAAGTGCTGGCATGTCGATAGACACACAAACAAACACAAACATACACACAAAATTTGTAAAGGCCTGCTTGTGTCTGTGTATGTGCCGATGGATATGTGTGTGTGTGTGCGAGTGTATACCTGTACTTTTTTCCCCCTAAGGTAAGTCTTTCCATTCCCGGGATTGGAATGACTCCTTACCCTCTCCCTTAAAACCCACATCCTTTCATCTTTCCCTCTCCTTCCCTCTTTCCTGACAAAGCAACTGTTGGTTGCGAAAGCTTGAATTTTGTGTGTATGTTTGTGTTTGTTTGTGTGTCTATCGACATGCCAGCGCTTTCGTTTGGTAAGTCACATCATCATTGTTTTTAGATATATTTTTCCCACATGGAATGTTTCCCTCTGTTATATTCTTATGCATATACAGATAGATTTACACTCAGTCAATGGATAAGATAGAACCCTAGAAATTACATGTTCTTACATATTCATGTCAATGGAAAGAGAACAAACAAACAAAAATTAGATACTTATGGATCATGTGCATCAACACTTTAGATTTCTCTTCTGCTTTCACCAATACAAGATCTCCCACTTCAAACCCAGAAAATCTACTTTTACCAACATGTCTCTGCTTTCTCCTATCCCCTGTTTTTTCATCATCTTCCTCAGTCAATAGATAAGACAGAACTTTATTTTTCGTCAAATTCCTCAGTCAATAGATAAGACAGAACTTTAAAAAACCATATGATCTTACATGCTACATTCATGGCAAACAAAACACAATTACATAGTCTTAAAAATCTTCTGACATAGTGAATATTTTCTTCTAGACTAGGTATCATTATGCACCCATGCTCATACCTCTTGTCCTCTATATTAAATGTTAACAGTACTTTACATTTCACATACTTGCTTTGCTTACCAGTAGCTCCTCTTATCGTTACACGTGTAATGGGCATTTCCACAAAATTATTACTGTACTGGTTCTCATCTCTAAATTGTTCAGACATGTCACAAATTTGACTACCTATATCAATCAAACAGTTCCCTTCCCACTGATCAATCTTAATCTTAATGTAAGGACATCCTAAATCTTAAGTATCGTCGCTGCTGTTAAGACACCTCATGTAAAAGATCACTTTCAATTTCATCAAATGCTACATCTACACTGCTTTTGGAGGATTTTATCAACTTTACTTATATCATAGCATTACTGAGGTTACACATGTTGTCAGGTAAAGATTGAACACACTGAATGGGGTCCATAGCACAATCAACATCACTTATAACAGAAGGAACACAAAATATATTACTGTCAAAATTACATTTCCTACTTTGATCTTATTTTACTTCATTTCACCAATTTGGATACAAATTTTGACTAACCACAGCTAACTTATTCCTGAATGCAAATTTATCTATGTAACCATCAATCTGGTCCCAAACAAATTTCAAGAAATTTTCACCTTTATTCTCTAAGCTTACGCGTTTTGTCACAGGGTTATTTGGTAACCGTGATAGCGTTACGGAGATGTTTAACAAACTCAAGTGGCAGACTCTGCAAGAGAGGCGCTCTGCATCGCGGTGTAGCTTGCTGTCCAGGTTTCGAGAGAGGGTGCGTTTCTGGATGAGGTATCGAATATATTGCTTCCCCCTACTTATACCTCCCGAGGAGATCACGAATGTAAAATTAGAGAGATTAGAGCGCGGATGGAGGCTTTCAGACAGTCGTTCTTCCTGCGAACCATACGCGACTGGAACAGGAAAGGGAGGTAATGACAGTGGCACGTAAAGTGCCCTCCGCCACACACCATTGGGTGGCTTGTGGAGTATAAATATAGATGTAGATGTAGATAACTCTCCTTTACTGTTTGGATCATTACTCTGCATGGCATTAATTAAAAACTGCTTTGACTGGACTGGTATTCCATGACTCTCACTTACATCATCACAAACATCACTTACCTTACTTGTATTTGCAAATAATTCTGAAACTTCATTATTCTTAAACTCGACAAAAACTTGATATCATCATCATCATCATCATCATCATCATCATCACTTTCTTCCAAAACTACTTCATCAATAACATCATTAACAACACTAGTCTCATCACCATCAAAGCCACACACCTCACCTATATTAATTTGTAATAAGCTACCAATCTCAGGCTTACTAACCTCAGTCATTTCACAGCTCTAATTCACATCTACATCAAAAATACCACCTAATTCAGATCCAATACAGTCATAACTTGTTTTACATATATTAGTAACACTGTTTTCTGACCAAGAGAAGAAATCATTAGTACAGACTACATCAAAATTCTCATTACTCTGACATTCTGGTTTGTGATTAGTATCTACATCATTATAATTAAACATGTTTTACATATATTCATAACACTGTTTTCTAACCAAGAGAAGAAATCATTAGTACACACTGCATCAAAAATCTCATTACTCTGACATTCTGGTTTGTGATTATCATTATAATTAAACATAGTATTCCAAAACTTTTGATCAATAGATAGCTGTGTCACATTATTAATAGTGTTATTATTGTCTAAATGTAAGTGTAAATTGGGGGTCCTGTACTTGTTGTGTCTCCTTACCCCAAAACTGTGACCTTCATTGAGGCAGACCACTATTTCCCGAATAGTTGCCTTTATGATTGTTTCTCCTATTATATTGTCCATAGTTATCTCAGTTGTTCCTATTCTGCTGACAGAAGAAAAATCTTTACCAAATTATATCTTTATTTCATAAATAAATCCAGAAACAAATTTAATAATTAGTGTTTAATTGTGCAATTAATAATATGAATTTTAAGTAGGCCAGAAGTTTTGTGATTTCAATTATTTTTAAAAGAAGAGTAATTTCAACCATTAGTACATATTGACTATAACACATTAATTTCTTTTTATACATTTTAGCCTGAAATATAGTACATAATACACAAAATCATATGAATTTTCCCAGTGAAGCAGCCGAGATAATTTTAACCTATGCAAGCATCGATAGTATACATAGTATCGGTTATTTCTAAAAAAAAAAAAAAAAAAAAAAAAAAAAAAAAAAAAAAAAAAAAAAAAAAAGGTAATGTTAAAGGAGGTTGACTCATTATAAAGTCTCATCTCCAACAGAAATGGACATCATATTTAATAAACGGAAGGACACCCACAGAAATGTTACTATTCTGAGTTATGTCCAAATTTTGAGTTCCTCCTCTATGAAATGGGGAGAGCTCTTTCAGCCCTTCTAGTATTTACAGTTTATGGATGATGATAATGTCAGCTGTGCTGTATTACCAAAACACCTGTGACATTGAAGTTGGCATCTTGCAGCTGAGTACTATTTTCATTTATTGGGCATGTACTGGTTACTAAACAAGAAAACTGAATCTACAGTAAATTAAATGTAACTTTGCATCTTGGGGCCCAGTGTTACAATGACTTTTCAGTTTATGCAGCCATAATGAAAGAAACTGAACTGTCAGATAGTTCCTGACTTTAACCACTTCTGTTACATCTTTGAATGGCTGTGAGAATGTAATCAGTTTGTTGCAGTGTTGTTGTAAGTGGCAAGTTTTTCAGAGATGCCCTTCTTAGCACAATCATTTCCATGATTTTATTGTACTGCCTAAACACAGATTGTAACATTCTGAACAAGCTGTACCATCTAGTCTCTGTCTGTTGCCTCAAGCTTACCTGCATTGAATTTACATCACCAGTTTTCTTCATGAAACAAGCAGTATCTTTGGCAATACCATTTATGGAATAAACCACTGAAGGCACAGTTTTCAAACAACTGTCATCAAAAATGTGTTTCAGGATTGTCTTCAAAACATGTGTAATGCCTGAATAATACTGAAAGGATTGCAATGCCTTGCATGTATCAGTACCTCAGTCAGTGACAAACAAAATCTTATTAAAGTGCTGGGGATTGACTCCTAAGATAAACAATGTTTTCTCAGTGTAGTTCTTAATAAATTAATGTTACCAGTAACATATTTCACAGTGCTACATCTGGACAAACAAATTCCACAGCGATAGGTCTTAAAAACCTTTTCTGATGTGTACCAGTCCACATATCTGCTATAAATGCAGATGCTTTCATATCTTTGGCCTGAAGGACAATCACGTGCATCATACTTTCCCACATTTCATCAGATTGTCTATCAATGTTTCATGCTGTTGTTGCAGGATGAGGAAAATGTTGGAGACATCCACAGCTCAATTTTGAACTGAACTTTACAGTCTCCTGATATAAAGCATGAAATCCTCCACTTGATACTAATACGAGTGAACCACAATCTCTGGCACACATTTCTATGCACTTTTCAGTTAGCTTTGCTATAATTTAACTAAAACTGCTAATGCTTCAGAATTTAACTTCATCATGTACTGCAGACATGTACCTTGAGGTATGTGGTGGCAGATATTTACGACAGGAGAGCAGAGCACATGTCACAGTACACACAGCTGAACGATTTCCATCCTTATTAGTCACTAATGAAAATCTCTCCCAAACTTTGCTAGCACTGATAACCTCATTGTTGAGTGCCCCTAACCCACAAAAACAAACCAAATAGTGCTCTGACCACAGTCTTTCACACTCAACATATATTCTTTTGAATCAAGTTTTTGTTTCACACTTTCCATCATCTTACTCTCATGCACCATTGTCCTGCAGCATGGGACTGAGTGGTTATTGGGTAACTAGAGTAGACAGTTGGGCCATTCGAACATGGGATGCTTGAACAGGTGTGAAGGAAGTTGAGTGCAGTTGCTCCCCACACCCCCGAAGTGGTTATGTTGACATCTGCTGGATTTTGCAGAAATACATCCACCAGGCAGTTCGAGCAAGCACAAATGCCAGATGCAGATCTCTAATCAGGATCCAGTCCATGGCTCATTAGCATGTGGATTATCCCCTCTGAAGGAATTAGGTGTGTGGTGTCACGGTCCGTTAGTATACGTCGGACCCATGTGTTGCCACTATCAGTGATTGCAGACCAAGCGCCACCACACGGCAGGTCTAGAGAGACTTCCTAGCACTCGCCCCAGTTGTACAACCGACTTTGCTAGTGATGGTTCACTGAAAAAATACGCTCTCATTTGCCGAGACGATAGTTAGCATAGCCTTCAGCTACGTCATTTTCTATGACCTAGCAAGGCGCCATTACCAGCTACTATTGATATTATGAATAATGTACCATCAAGAGCGACGTTCACCATTAATGGATTAAAGTCAAGTATTCCACCAGCTATGTCCGTTTTTTCTAAATTCTAATTTCCTTGTCCTGTTCCAGACCTCACGCCAGCCTGCATGAGCTAAAACGCGTGCCTTTTGGCTTCCTCTTGTAACCCGGTGTTGGCTCTCCTGCCAACCCACAACAATTGGCGACGAGGATGGGATACCGCGTTCTTAACGATATTGCCCTGATTTACTTGTGTTATGGCTTTGCCACAATCTCCAGATGTACTGTCCGAATTTTATCGCTTACAGAATCAGCAGACGCAGGCCTTACTAGATGCTCTTGGACAGCTTGTCTAGGGTCAACGAGTAATGCAAAGGATGCGGCAGCCACCGCTCCACCGCAAACGCAGCCACAACTCGCAGTTGCATCAACTTTTCGTCCTTTTGATGCTGCACTGGAAAGCTGGACGGAGTGGTCACGCCAATTTGGATTCCATCTCGCCGCCTACAGAATTCAAGGTAACGGGCAGCAGCCATTTTTGCTGTCTTCGGTCGGCGTCCAAACGTACCGTGTGATAGTCAAATTATTTCCCCGACGTGACGTAGCAACTCTGTCCTACGACGAAATTTTGTCTGCATTAGATGCATATTTCAAAGAATCAGTCAATGTAGTTGCAAAAAGGTATACCTTCTTTCGTACAAAATGTATGGCAGGTCAGACTAATAGGGAGTGGGTTGCAACCTTGCAAGGCCTTACTAGGGATTGTGCTTTTGAGTGTCAATGTGGACTCCCTTATTCAGATACTATGGTACGTGATGCAATTGCACAGAACGTTTCTGATGTTCGTATAAGGGAACAGATTTTGAAACTAGTCAATCCCTCCCTTCAACAAGTGATGGACATATTGGATCGGCAGGACACACTTGACTTTGCTCAGGAATCATTTGAAACTTCCCCACCCACGTGTCAGGTTAACCGGCCCGCCGGGCGAGCTGCACGGAACAGTAAACAGCCCTCGCGCCCGACGGCGCCGCTGCCGCCAGGCTCTCAGCCACGTGTGCCGCGCAGGCAACAAATGCAGTGCTAAAATCATGCCCGCGATGTGCTACTAGACATTTGCGTGAGAATTGCCCGTCACGCCAGGCTATTTGCTTTTTCTGTAATAAAAAAGGACATGTTCAGAGTGTTTGCCAGAAAAAGCTCCGATCGGACACTCACAACTATTCCACGCCCTTTGCTTTGCGCCAAATTCGAACCAAGGATACTCAGGCTCGTGAAACTTTGCCCATGGAAATTCATGTAGTTCATTCCACTCTGCCCAGTGCCACTCTCTCTAACAGTGACTGTGTTCATCCCACAAATAGTGTGCATCGACATCGCCGGAAATCCTGTCAAGTTGCAAGTGATTACGTACCAGTGTCAGTTCACATTGCACGAGACAGTCGCTCTTGTCGTCAGCAGGACAATAAAGTTTTTGTAGACTTGGACATTAACGGCAAAGTGATACCATTCCAGCTCGATACCGGAGCTGCAGTTTCACTGATCAATCAAGACACGTACAAACAGCTGGGCACACCTCCGTTGCGTGCCACAAATGTTAAGTTAACTAGTTATTCAGGGCAAGATATCCCTGTATTAGGACAGTGCAGCCTTCTTGCAACATACAAAGGACAAACAAAACTTGTGTCATTTTACGTCCTTCGTTCTTCTTCTGCAGTGAACTTGTTTGGTTTCGATTTATTTCAGTTGTTTAACTTGTCTATAGTAAATCAGGTCCTATCAGTGAACTAGACTGTTCCTCCCGACAGTGTTTCTCGTCTATGTGAAGAATTTGCAGACTTTTTGCACTGGGCCTCGGTTGCACTAAGAACTATAAAGCACATTTGGAACTGAAAGTAAACGCGCAGCTGAAATTTTTCAGAGCACACAATGTTCCCCACGCATTGCGTGATGAGGTCGCAAAAACATTACACGATTTGGAATCACAAGGTGTAATTGAACGTGTGCAGGCTTCTCTCTGGGCATCACCCTTAGTAATTTTGCCAAAACCTTCAGGAAAATTGAGACTTTGTGTGGACTTCAAGGCAACAGTGAATCCACAACTACTGATTGCAACTTTTCCTTTACCCCACCCGGAAGATCTTTTTGACAAACTGTGCCCGGGTAAATATTTTTCGAAATTGGACCTAGCAGATGCGTACTTACAAATACCGGTGGGCGAAGAATCCCAGCGCGTTTTGGTGGTTAACACGCATCTTGGTTTGTATTGATTCAAATGACTGCCATTCGGATGTGCATCCGCCCCTGCATTGTTTCAGCAATATCTACAAACTGTTTGTGCGTCAGTCCCTACTGCAGCAAACTACCTGGACGATATTGTGATCTCCGGAAAGACGGAAGAAGAACATTTAGCCAATCTCAGAACATTATTTCAGGTCTTGCAACAAAATGGTCTTCGCTTGTGGAAGGACAAATGTGTGTTTTTTGCTCATGACTTGCCCTACCTGGGACATGCAATCAATGCCCAAGGCATACATCCTAGTCCCGAGCACCTCTGTGCCATACAAGACTTGCCTTTGCCACAGAATTTGAAGCAGCTACAGAGTGTGCTGGGAAAAATCAACTATTATCATAACTATGTGCCGCACGCCTCTTCCATTTCAGCTCCGCTTCATCGCTTACACCGTAAAGGTGTTCCGTTCGTCTGGACGACGGAATGCGAACGCGCCTTTTGCCACTTGAAATCGGCGTTGCTTTCCAATACTTGCCTTACGCCATTCAATCCCCAGAAGCCCCTTTTGTTGATGGTGGATGCATCAGAATTCGGGATCGGTGCTGTGCTTGCGCACAAAGATGGATGGCACGATCGTCCTATTGCCTTTGAGTCCAAATTGCTCTCGTCTGCGCAAAGAAATTATTCACAGATCGAGAAAGAAGGATTGGCTCTCGTATTTGGTGTTACAAAGTTTCATGATTTCTTGTATGGTCGTCACTTTACCATCATCACAGATCACAAACCTTTGACATCACTTTTTCATCTGAACAAGCCTGTACCTCCATGCACAGGGCAGAAATTCTCGCTGGTCTATTTTCCTCTTGCAGTACCGCTATGATATCTTGTATCAGTCCACTGCTAAGCACGGAAACGCCGATGCGTTGTCCCGTTTGCCTGTTGCTGAGGATAGAGCATTCGATTCCTCCGAACTTGCTTGTATGATCATTGATTCAGAAACCAATGCTGTGGTCGAATTGTTTCCGATTGATTTTCGTCGTGTAGCTACAACCACAGCTGCTGACCCTGTCCTTGCTACCGTTCTGCGTTTTGTTGCTACGCAATGGCCTTTGTCAAAGTCACGGATCGGGGACCTGTTGGTTCGCCGATTTTTTGCTCACAAGGAGAGACTTTTTGTTCGACGTGGTGTTTTGCTGTTGCGTTCTGATAATGATCAGTCCAGGGTCGTGGTCTCACATTCGTTACAGCTCTCTGTCTTACAGCTTCTCCACCACGGACATTGGGGGTGTAGTGAGAACGAAACAACTTGCTCGTCAGCACTGTACTTGGTTCGGAATCGATGCCGCGATTACGAATATGTGCTCTTCTTGCATGGTGTGTGCCGAACAACAATCAGCACCACCGCGGAAATTCTTTGCATGGCCAAAAGCCACTTCCCCTTGGCAACGATTACACATCAATTTTGCTGGTCCATTCTGGAATGCTTGATGGTTGGTTGTGGTAGATTCATTCAGTAATTTTCCTTTTGTTGTCCGGATGTCTTCCATGACGTCATCTGCCACCATCCAAGCGTTATCTGCTATCTTTTGCATTGAAGGTCTTCCACAGACTATTGTTTCCGACAATGGCCCACAATTCATGTCTGCAGAATTTCAGTCATTCTGCAAGGCCAATGGTATTCAACATCTGACGTCCGCGCCATTTTCGCCACAGTGAAACGGTGCCGCTGAACGATTGGTCAGGACTTTCAAGACACAGATGTTGAAGTTGAAAGAGTCACATTCTCGGGAGGACGCGTTATTGCTCTTTTTGTCCTCATATCGCTCTCAGCCCCGAGATGGTCGCTCGCCGGCTGAGTTGCTCCACGGTCGTCATCATCGAACCCTGATGTCTTTGCTACATCCGCCGCATCAGGTTCCTGTGCAGCGGCAGACACCTGCTTTTGCTCCAGGCGACGTTGTCTGCTATCATCACTACCGAGGTTCTCGGTGTTGGCTCGAAGGGCGCATTCTTCGCTGCCTCGGACACGCTATGTATCTGGTTTTGGGGGCCTCTGGTGAGGTGCGCCAGCATCTCAACCAGATGTGCCTCTGTCATCGCATGGGATCTGCCGCTCGCCATCTGCTTTCAGCGACGGTGCCGTCCGGTCAGCGCCCTGGGGACCCATCTACTGGCTCACCTCAGCCCCAGGTGTTACCGACGCTGCCTTCCATTTTGTCCCATGGCGCCACGCCACCGCCACCACCGCCTGTTCTCCCGCCGGCGACGCCTGCAGTGGAGGCGTCGCTGCAACCGCCGGGCGCCTCCCTGGGTCACACGCCGCTGATTGCTTCCTGTGACCAGATGTCCTCCAACATGGAACTCTTGCCTGCTCCAGACCATATGTCGTCTTCGCCCGTCGGGTGCCCCGACCCGATGGAGGTCAACCCTACAGCCCCTCCTGTCTCTCTGCGGGTGCATACACCGCATGTTGGCGTGCACCCTGGAGCAGGTTTTCAGGCGTTTCCTAGCTCCCTGCAGTCCGAATGGCAGGGAGCGGGTGGCACAGCCTCGCCTGTTGTTAGGCTCCCCACCTTGTCGCATACGTCAACATGGGGTCCTCCCCACGGCGGGCAGAAGCCTTATGCCACAACCGTACGCCGATTTGCGGGGGAGGAATGTGGTGTCACCGCCGGACACCACACTTGCTAGGTGGTAGCCTTTAAATCAGCCTAGGTCCGTTGGCATACGTCGGACCCATGTGATTGCAGACCGAGTGCCGCCACACAGCAGGTCTAGAGAGACTTCCTAGCACTCTCCCCAGTTGTACAACCGACTTTGCTAGCGATGGCTGACTGACAAAATACACTCTCATTTGCTGAGACGATAGCATAGCCTTCAGCTACGTCATCTGCTACGACCTAGCAAGGCGCCATTACCAGTTACTATTGATATTATGAATAATGTACCGTCAAGAGCGACATTCACCATTATTGGATTAAAGTTAAGTATCCCACCAGCTACATCCATTTTTTCTAAATTCTAATTTCCTTGTCCTGTTCCAGACCTCACGCCAGCCTGCGTGAGCTAAAACGCTTGCCTTTCGGCTTCCTCTTGCAACCCGGTGTTGGCTCTCCTGCCAACCCACAACAAGGTGACTCAGTTTTGCATGTTTCCTGATACTATTTCACCATTCTTCGTGAAAATGTAATAATTTAGATCGATTACCATTCATCTGCTATTCATCTTTTTAGCCTCTGGCTGGCTACTGGATACATAACAACTCATCTACTTTACTTTTTCAGATTAGTGTTTTATGAGTCAATATTCTACATCACTTCTCCTGATTTGTAAGTCAGTTGAATACACTTCCAGTATCAATAACAATTTTTTTATGAATATTGTCCAGTAGGCACTGGAGATCATGATAAGGGTGTGACACACTCTTTGGAGGATTTGTATGGGTACCATCTGCTGTAATTTGAAAGCTCACACAAGCACTGAAGCTAATGGTTAAGATGTGTATAGCATCATGATAAAAACCTTGCATGATTCAGCGGCAGTCTAAATTTTTTGATTGTAATGGTAGCTGTTTTGTGCATCAACTCAGAGGCTTTCTGACAGACTTTAGAGCATGCTGCGTACCCATCCCTCAAATAATGGAAACTCCAGGATGAATATCAACAATGTAAGGAAAAGTTAGGTCCTACTCACCATAAAGATGACATTTTGAGTAGCAGACAGGCACAACAAAAAGGCACTTACACATTAGCTTTTGGCCAAAGCCTTCTTCAGTGAAGGAAATACATGCACACATTCATTCACACACGCAAGAGTGCATTCTGTTTCGAGCTGTCGTAGATGGTGGTCAAGTGCAACTCAGAGTGTCATCTTTACGGAGAGGGGCAATCAGTCTTTTCCTTATATTGTTGATACCCTTCCCTCATCCAGGCATACCATAAATGAAGTTACGCAGCTGCTAAACTTGACTCTGAAAACAAGCAGGGAAAGGTAGTGCTTAACTACATGTTAGTAAGAATTAAGAGAACCAACTATAACGTAAATCCTAACATCCGATCCAAAGATTCGCATGGTCCCACTGTCAGTAAGCATATTGTAACAACCTTGAAGGATTACGTTAGAGGAACAAACATGAATAAGCTTCTCAACTTGTACTGCAGACAGAGTGGGTGGACTAAATCTGTTATTGGTTATATGTTAACTAATGGATAAATAATGATATTGGAATTATATCATGCTTGGCAGTAGTCAGCATACGAACTGCTCATGTGGATTACAAGCTTACAAGGTGACAGTATGAGCTTCTGCTCACTGATTTAATTCAAATTAACAGGGTGTGTAGGGCATGACTGAGGACATCAAAGTATGTAAACAGGGAGATGCAACTATCAACAATTTTTGAGAAAATGAATTTGAAAATTTTAGGCATGCTTATATACTTTCTATGGTCACTAGTATTCCAGGAATCCACAGCTGATTGAATAAGTGCTTAGTTTTAGATGCATAAGGTCTCTGGAATTAATTTCAATGCTGCTACTTTCTTTCCATTCTCATGTAATTCTAACAACAAGTTTCGTATAACTGTGTTAAGTGTCAATACTTAATGATATATTATTTTCATAATTTTTATCCTGAAGAAAGGAGAAAAATTTATTTTTAATAAGGATATTGGAAATAATAAAAGGATACACAAGAACTTTCAGTCAAATCAGTATTGTCATTTTTGTATTATTATATTAAATTTGTGACAAGTACATTGCATAACCTTTGGAGCACTAGATGAATAAAGATGATAATGGCTGCAGAAATGTGGAAGACAATAATTATTGTGATATACGGCACATGTAATGCAGGAACTTTTACATGTGCGTGGTTTTTCCAGTGTGCCAAAAAAGAAAAAAAAAAAAAAAAAAGAAAAAGAAAAAAAAAACTGGTTAACATTCATAAACAGTTCTTGGTCATCACACAATTTTGCAGCATATTACACATATCACAGCATACCACTGAATGTTGGTCCAGATGACTGATGGTGTACCCATGACTGATTGAATTTGTGTGTAATCTTTTTTAGAAGCTATTTCTCTATTCTGTTAAATGATGTACATGCAATTTTATAGTCATTTTATAATGTTCTTTACTAGCCTTTAGTAAAAGTTGCATGGCTGCACCTGCAGATTACATTTTTTAGAGAAATTTCTTTAATTCTGCATGCTGACAGACCCTCTCCATCTTGAAAAGTTTCATCATATAAACCTGGGTTTGTTTACCCTCCCCATGAACTGAGGAGCAAAAGAGATTGTAATTTTCTCATGTGTAGCTTTAAAAAATCGGTTAGAAAGTTCTTTCATAGTGCTGTTGTGAGTTTTCCAGGCTTTGAAGAGGTTATTGCACTGTAAATTTCTCTGTAATATGAGCTTGATCAGTGTTAATAACAAAACCCTTGTCATATTTTTGTATGAGGGCCTAAATTAGGATTTGGAAAGTTGAAGATGCATCAGGGATTTTCTGCTGTGTGCTTTCACTCTCATATACAAATCTAGTGATTTTTCTGTGACAAATACTAGTCTTCATTTGAAGACAAAAACTTGTGACTTCAAAGGTTAAAAACTCAAATCAGGAAATTGACTAGAAGCAACAAGAGCCCACTGCCACACATTTCTCATCATCACCTGCTATGATTACATTCTTGAGCTTCTGTGAAACAATCATAGATCCACAAATCAATTGTTTTATGTTGCTCATTCTTCACTGCACCTGAGTGTATATGTTATTCCCATCTTTGAAATATTTCATACTTTTCAGGCATGATTCTCTCTTACTATGAAGAGGGGCCAAACTCATCCTAGATGCTCTTACACTAGATCAATTACTGTAATCTTGTTATCCAGGGGAACATAATCACTGTCCATTTTTGCATGCTTCTCCTTGAGTTCGCAATTGTCTGCTGAAGATGAAGCAATTTCTTCAGTTTCTTCAGACAGACCTCCTTCATCAATTTCTTAGTTCATCCTGTACTACAAGTTGTTTCTCCAATAGCATTTCAAAAGTATAGCAAAATATTTCTTCTGCAGTTTCCATGTGTTAGTACTGCAGGAGGTTTCAGAGATAAGACTGGTTTGGAGAAAGGGCTATTCACTACAAATAAATGCCATTTTTAATCACACTGTTGAAACTTCACTCTAAAGCAGTTCAGCTTCACAATCAGGTTCTCTCTCTCTTGTTGTCAAAGTGCCATGCACATCACCACATTTACTCATAACATCAAACATCTTGGAGTGTTGGCAAGTAATTACCTCAGGAACTAATGTACAAATGAAGCATTATCTGGGTTCCCTTCCATTCTCCACAAACCAAAAGTTGTTTGTGTACATGCAGGTGGGTCAAAACCACCAGCAGGAATTTGGGGAAAATGGGTTTCCATCATGGATTGTACCATACCTAAGCTTATACCAGGAAGATGGGTTTATGGTGAGTTGATGCATAACTACACGGATACTGGGAAAATGGACTTGTGGTGAGCTGGAATGGACCTGCAGGAATATGGTTAAAATGGAAAACTATATCCAAAATTTTAGAGGAAATTCAGAATTTTCTGACTAAGGATTCTGAAAATAATACATGATTCATGAGATACTGATAATGTGCATAATAATTATGAATCTGTTATTAGAATTATGTGGGGGGGAGAGGGGGGGGGGGCAGAATGGAGGGAAGAGGTCCAGAGACCTCACACTTATGAAACTTAGCGCTTACTTGCTCGGTTGCAGACTTGGGGAATACTAGCAATCATACAAAGTATACAAGCAAAACCAAAATTTTTGAACTCAAATTTCTGGAAACAATTTGAGAGTTGTGTCTTCCTGTTTGCATATGTTTAAATGCTAGTTGTACCCTACACATCATGTCAATATGAATCACAGCGGTGAGGGGAAGTTTGTACTGTCCCTTTGTCAGATACAGAGAAATACTCTTGAGCTAAGTTCATGTCTCATCACAAACTACAGATCCTGGTAGCTAGTTACAGAGATCCAGTTCCCATGTGTGAGTTCTTGGGATACAGGCATTCCAACCTCTGGTGAAGTCAGGAAACTCAGGTAATGGTTTCAGGACCCAGCATGCTCCCAAACACTTTTGAAACATCACCTGACAAAATAGAGATGGACCTTGGAAACCCAACTGTTTCTCCTATTTACTTGGAATCAATAACTTTCAGGATTTGAAGATATATTAATGGAATTGGAAGAGAGGTTAAATAATATAAAATACAATACAGTAGGGTCATCAGAAAAGTTGTAAAAAAATGAAGCCCTTGTAGAATTAAAATCAGGACATTACTTTATTACATGCAGTAACCCAGGTATAGGTTTTATTGTCAAGAAGAAAATTAAAAACAATACTACAGATATTAAAGAAATCTCACACCTATCAGTATGATTTGTCTAAGAAATAAATAAAAGATATTCTATGGAAATCATTCAAAACCATGTCCCAAGATGCTAACATTCTGGTGATAAGTTGTGGGTTACAGTGTGAGTGAGATTTACACAAAGTATCTAGTGAGATCCTCTCCTGGAATTGTAGAATATGTAGCAAAAATAAGTTAACAGAGCACGAGGAATATAAGACCCATGTCTTTAAGGTGCAGTTGTAAAGCATGAGGACAGAGGAGGGAGCTGGAGAATGGGAACTGACATTTGGAAGGAAGGCTGCTGGGAGAAGGCATATTCAGACATTTGCACTTTGTTTATTACTAACAGCTTTGACCAACTTTCAGAGTTTAGTGGAGAGGAGTCTCTTGTAGCTGTAGATGTAGCAAACATGCAGCAGGCATCAACAGTTGAGAAACCTAAAGTCAGATGTAAATTCAAATAGAAAGAAGAAGATTCTGCTGCTAGGTATTTCCCATGGCAGAGGTGTAAGCCAACAGTTGCAGGAAGTGTTGGGGAGTGAGTTCCAGTCACCAGCATTGTGAAGCTCAGTGCAGAGCTTGGTCAGGTGTCTATAACATACTGGAGTTATATAGGAATTGTAGAAAAGAGGACCAGATGATAATTGTGCATGGAACTGGGAATTATCTTGATAAGGGAAGGGAGTGTGCCATAGGTAGTGACTTAGAAAAGATAGCTACCCAAACTGGTGGCACAAATGTGCACCTTATGTAGCTGTTTCAGTATCATGACTGGCCTCAACTTAAGCCAGCTGTTAGGCACATTAATATGGGGCTTGAGAAGGTGCTGATGATGTAGGGGAATGGCTCACATTGCAGTGGTACCAGTCTTATCAGTAGATTGATTTTCATTGGGAATAACCTGCATCTCAATGGGTATGGGGAGGGAAGGCTGTCAAAGCATATGGGTGAGTGTAGCGAGAGATGATGGGATCACTCTTGGGAAAATTCCATAGTAATGGTTGTTAGAGCTGCATGTTTTTTAGACTGAGGTCAGCTGTTAGGTATTCATTATTAAGGGAAGTCTCTTTAACAAAGTAACCATCTTTTCTCTTCATCCCTCTTCCTTCCCCTTCAGCCCTTCTCTGAGGAGGAGGAGCCACTGGCTCCAAAAGCTTGCATGAGCAAAACCTCTTTTTATTCATGTGTTCTCCTGCTGTTACTTGGTCAGTAGATTTTATTATCCATCCAGTTACATTATATTCACACAAGGTCAGGTATTTAAGTAACAAGAAAATAGCATATTTCACCAAAATATGAGAAGTATTTGAGATAAAGTTAGTAAACTGTTTGTTGATGTTAACTCTGACATTACTGGAATATCAGTGCACCACTTCAACAATGTGACAATTCAGAAGCTTCCTATACTAGGATACACATTGACTGTATTTTTGAGGAGCTCTTTGCAGAGTAGAGGAGTGGCCATTTACATGAAAAATGAAATTCCATTAGAATCTATTGACTATTGAAGCACTGTGTTGAACAGGCCATTGAATGTTGTCCAGAAGCAGTTGAATTTAGTGAAACTAAAATTGTAGTTACAGTTACATATAGGTTCCTTAAGTCTGATCTTAGGACCTTTCTGTTAAAGCTAGAGAGCATTATCAGTTTGCTTTTTAGAAAGTACCATAAATTAGTTGTATGTGATTACTTTAATATTAATTTTATTAGTGTTTGTGCAAGAAAAAGACTGATGGAAGATATCCCAAATTCACATCATCTGATGCAGACTGCTTTATTTCCCCCTAGAGTGCATGGGAACAAATAAAACAAGCTTTATAAGCATTCTACATCTTTATTCTTGTTGTCTACATATTTATTTCGCAACAGAGTCACCCTGGAAATAAACACATTTCTCTCAATCAGAGACCAGTTTGTTGTTACCATCTCTGTAGAATTGACAAAATTGTTTTTGTTGTTTTGATTGTTTTCATCTCTGTAGACTGTTTCACTTTAATCGAACAATGGAAAATCCAGGATGGAATGTAACAGTATTATGAAAAGGAAAGTTGCTCCTCACTGTATAGGGAAGATGCTGAGTCACAGATGCACAACAAAAGACTTGTCACAAATAAAGCATTCAACCACTAAGGCCTTCACCATAGAGTGTGCAAGTGTACACAAATGAAGCTCACATACACAACTGCAGTCTCAGGCAACTGTAGCCACACTGCGAGGCATGATGGGAGTGGCGACTGGGTGGGGGTAAGGAGGAGGCCGAGACAGGTAGGGGAAGGGATAGTAGCATAGGGGTGGCGGACAGTGAAGTGCTGCAGGTTAGATGGAGAACAGGGGAGAGGTGGGAATGGGTGGGTAGCAGAAAAGGAGAGAAGTAAAAAGACTGGGTGCGATGGTGGAATGAGGGCTGTGTAGTGCTGGAATGGGAACAGGGAAGAGGTTGTAAATGGTGACTGAGAAGGAGGTGGTTGGTATGGAATCTGTTGGGCATTGGGAAAGGTAGTACTCAGTAGCAGTAAGGCCATGGGCATTGGGGATGTTAGTGTAAAGGGAGGTGCATCAATAGTGATGAGCAGGGCACCGTGTTGCTAAAGTGACAGGAACTGTGGAGAGTCAGTGGAGGAAATGGTTGGTCTTTTATGTAGGAGGGTAGGTTCTGGCTAATAGGTTGAAGGTGTTGGTGTATGAGAGCAGAGATTCTCTCAGTGGGGGCACAGTAACCGGCCACAGTGGGACATCCTGGGTTTATGGGCTTTACGCAGCATGCAGAAGGCAGGAATGCGGGGAGTGGTAGCGGTGAGCAGAGAGTTGTACTCGGGGGAGAGGTTCTGGGATGGGCCTAAGATTTGGGAGATACTGCTTGATTTATGGAATGGAGTCACTGTGGCAGGGTTTGTAGGTGGAAGTATGTTTGACTTTGTTGAGAGAGCCACAACCTCACATCTGCTTCCACCACTTCATCACTATTAACACAAAGTCCTGAAAGGTGTTCTTTAAGTTTTGGAACCAGATGAAATTTGTATGGGACAAAGTCATGACTGTATGGAGGATGATCGATGATAATGAATCCAAGGTGTTGCAGATTTTACAGTGCTCGTGTGTGATCTGGAACTGCCATGCTGAAGGAGAGGGTATTCCATATGTGGACGAACTCTTCTGCAGTTAGAAAGTCGATTAGAGCCTGCTGCTTCTCACACACAATCATCAGCAGTACGTTACACAACACCATGTTATGCGCTACAATTTGGAGCTATCTATTAGTAGATGGTTGCAACTTGCATCAGCAAAGCGGGAAAGTCAACCAAGTAATATGCATGACATGTAATACCTCAAACAATATTGAGACCAAAATAAAAAATATGGAGATGTTAGTTTTTCAGCATGCCCTTGTATCTTGTATATGGTGCTGTGGTCAGCAACGCATACATAAGACAATACATGTCTGGCACAGTTGTTAGATCAGTTACTGCTGCTACAATGGCAGATTATCAAGATTTAAGTGAGTTTGAACGTGGTGTTATAGTCGGTGCACAAGCAGTTCGATGAAGTGGGGATTTTCCTGTATGACCATTTCAGGAGTGTGCGGTGAATATTAGGAATCTGGTAAAACATCAAATCTCTGACATCATTGTGGCTGGAGAAAGATCTTGCAAGAATTGGACCAACAACAAGGAAGAGAGTTGTTCAATGTGACAGAAGTGCAACCCTTTCACAAATTTCTGCAGATTTCAATGCTGAGCCATCAACAAGTGTTGGCATGTGAACCATTCAATGAAACTTCATCAAAATGGGCGTTCGGAGCCAAGGCCCACACATGTACCCTTGATGACTGCACGACACAAGGCTTAATGCCTTGCCTGGGCCCATCAACACTGATATTGGACTGCTGATGACTGGAAACATGTTATCTGGTCGGATGAGTCTCGTTTCAAATTGTATCAAGCAGATGGACATGTACAGGCATGGAGACAATCTCATGAATACACAGCATGTCAGCAAGGAACTGTTCAAACTGGTGGAGACTCTACAATGGTGTGGAGCGTGTGCAGTTGGAGTGATATGGGACCCCTGATAATTCTAGATATGACTCTGACAGGTGACATGTTTGTAAGCATCCTATCTGATCACCTGCATCCATTCATGTCCACTGTGCATTCTGACAGACTGTGGCAATTCCAGCAGAACAATGCGACATCCCACACATCCAGAATTGCTACAGAGGGCCTCCTGAAAGACTCCTCTGAGTTTAAACACTTCCACTGGCCACCAGACTCCCCAGACATGAACGTTATCAAGCACATCTGGGATGCCATGTAACATGCTGTTCAGAAGAGATCTCCACCCCCTCGTACTCTTATGGATTTATGGACAGTCCTGCAGGATTCATTGTGTCATTTCCCTCCAACACTACTTCAGACATCAGTCAAGTCTATGCCACAGTGTGTTGTGGCACTTCTGCATGCTCATGGGGGCCCTACACGATATTAGGCAAGTCTGAAGTTACTAATAGATATTGCTGAAATAACGAAGAACTTCTTGAGAGTGTTACTTGGCTGTTATTGTTTGACTGCATCCACAAAACACAATCAAATTAGCAATCACACAAAAACTCATAAAATAATTCCAGAAAGCAACACAAAGTAGTCAAATACAAAAACTAAGAATAATCAAGGACCAAGGGTTACGTGCGCACTCATAATCAACTGCATTGGAACGTCTCTGCTTTTAGTGCGACCACATGAAATCACTGTCTGTCCCTGCTATATGCCATATGTCGGTTGTGAATTGAGCTATAAATTCAACCTGTCTGTGTTGCCTCAGAGAACTGTGTTTGCCTCGCTGTTTGAAAACAAACGTTAAAGGTTTATGGTCCATGAAAACGGTGAAGTCTTTGGCCTCTACTGACGTTCTGAAATATTTGGTTGCATTAAAATAAGCCAGCAACTCTCAATCATATACACTCCAATTTCTTTGCCGCTCATTTAATTTTTTGGAAAAAAAATGCCAAAAGCTGCCACACAAAAGTAACATATTTTTGCAGAACTTTGCCTATGGCTGCCTGACTTGCATCGACAACAACTGCCAAAGGTGCAGTCGGATCAGGGTGTGTTAGAAGTGTTGCATCAACTACACTTTGTTTCACTGCCTCAAACGAGCGTTGCATTTCCATAGACCACTGAATTCTGCACTTACCTTTAGCGTTGGTACCTGCGAGTCCTGCTGACAACAGCTCCTGTTTCTCCACCATCCCTGGTAAGTGCTGCCTATAGAAATTTACCATTCCTAGAAATCTTCGTAATTCTTGGTATGTGGGCGGGGGTGATACTTGCTGTAACACTTGCACCTTCTCCCGCATTGGAGCAATTCCTGCTACAGTAACTACATACACTAAAAAAGTCACTTGGTTTTGTTCTAGGACACACGTCTTGCAATTAATGGTCACACCATAATCACTGAGGCGTTGAAAAACCTGTGTCAGATGATCCTTACGCTCGGCTGTAGTTTTAGAAAATACTAGAATGTCGTCAATGTACGTGAAACAAAAATGCAGGCCACACAAAACCTCGTTGATAAACCTTTGCCATGTCTGGGCTGCATTTTTAAGTCCAAAGGTATATACATGTGTTCTAAAATTCTTGTTTCGCTATTACTAGGCGGTCAGGTGGTGATTTCCGTGGCAATGCAGACACTGGTGGACCTGGTGTGGTTTTGATGAAATGTTGCGTATTATGTTTCACGTCTTTCTTCTCATATTGTGGTGTAACAAACTCAGGAAAGTGTTGAAATGGCTGTGTAAACTCATTTGTTACGAATGCTTCTTGCACCTGTTTCATGGCATAGGGTGCCTGGGTGCCTCTTGTACTGCAGCCAGAAGTATTGTTGATTAGACAGCCATTCCTGACATCAGACAGCATGCTGAAATTTGTGAGGAAGTCTGCTCCTATTATTGGTTCTGCTATATCAGCTACAATAAACTGCCACTGATATCTCTTCCCCAGTCCGAAATCTAATGGCAAAGTTATTTCACCAAATGTCTTAATCACCGAGTTGTTTGCTGCAGAAAACTTGTAAGGGCATGGGCTTCACACGAACATGTAACATCTTGTGTGGATATAAGGAAGCATCCGACCCTGTGTCTATGAGGAACTTGCATCATGAAAGTTTGTCTGCCACAAAGGGTCTCTGCAAAAATGAATTGTTTTGTTGGCACTGTAAATAACTCCCGCAGCCGGTCGTGCCTATTGCTGGCTGCTCGAGAAGTTTGGGTAATTGCACAGTGGCGAACATCGTGTTGCATGGTCACCAAGACGCTCATGATACCAACAAAATTGACGTTGATGTGGGCTCGGGCTGTTGCTCCTAGCTGGTGATTGAGAAAATGTTTTCCATCGTCTCTGAAATTTTTTCTCTTAATCGTCAACTTTCGTTTGCTCATGCTGCACTGTTAGCATCTCTCTTTGGCATGTCAGTTGCTGTACTGCTTTTGACAACTGTTACAAATCTTCCTGTATATCTGTATGGTACTTCCACTGTATTACTGCGGCCATCTCTGTTGACACTGTTGTATAATGTTGTGGAAGCTCTGTGATTGGAGGTAGCAGAAGTGAAATTGTTTCCTGTACTTAGTCAGCCATCTCTGTCAGCTTATCTAAATTCGATTCCATGTATGAATGTATGATAGTTAGCACTGATACAGGTAGGCGACTTGTCCACAGCAGTTGCAGCATTGAATCTGGCATTTCCGTGTCTGCTACAAGGCTTCTCTGGCATTGGAGAAATTGCGGAGGCATCTTTTCTCCCATCTCTTCATGATGCAATATGTAGGATTTGTTGCCCAACTGACATGGAAACCTGTTGTATTAATGCTGACTTCAGGTGTTGGTAACAGTTTTCAGATGGTGGGCTGACAATTATATCGTCCACCATAGATGTGTAGTTTTGGTCCAACTGGTTTACCACATAGGCGAACCTGTGCAACCCAAATTTTTGGATTCTGTGGCAAAAATGGCGGTAAACATAGAGCCACCCATGAGATTAAACCCGTTTCTTATTCGCTGCTGTTACAAAACGGCACAATGAATTTTCAATTGGAGTTGCTTGAACTCTGCTGCTTTCATCTTCCTGCCATCCAATTTCTGTACAGCATCGAGTCCCTTCCATTCTTGTGGTCACTTTTTCTTGTGAGGCTAATTTATGTGTTCATAACATTGGAGTCACCACTGAAGTTACTAATATATATTGCTGAAATAACACTGAACTTCTTGAGAGTGTTACTTGGCTTTTATTGTTTGACTGCATCCACAAAACACAATCATTTTAGCAATCACACAAAAACTCACAAAATAATTCCAGAAAACAATACGAAGTAGTCAAATACAAAAACTAAGAATAATCAGGAACCAAAGGCATTCCATGCTCAGTCATACTCCGCTGCATTGGGACATCTCTGCTTTTAGCGTGACCATTCGGAATCACTGTCATTCGCCACAAGTCTATCAGTTTCTTTGGCTCTTCGGTGTATATCAAAACTTTAGAAACAGACATAATTGAGCTGCAGTAGCCCTTTGCAGACAATGCTATGAATTGCTTAAAATTGTTATTATGAAAGCAAAAAGTATGTGGTATACACATAGAACAGCTAATTCTTAGGATAAAATTTAAACCATATGGTCAGTTGTGAAGGAAGCATCTGGCCATCAGTGCAAGGCCAAGGATATAAAGTCAATATGCTGTAAAACCATTTTTGAAACTTCTGAAAACCATTTTTTCCTGATGTACAGTATCTAACAATCACTTTCTGAATATACCTAGTGAATATAGAAAAAAAAACTTAGTTTGCTTACCAGTAACTCTCTTAGAAAATGGCTTTCCAAGACTGCTATCTTAAATACACATCTGTGTTTCTGCCAAGAGGAAGACTGAGTCAATAATTAAATTACTGAAGACTCTCGTGGATATGATAGACTACCTAGAAGAGTACTAAAGCACTGTGCTACATATGTTAGCCCAATAATTAGCCAGATTTGTAATTAAATTACTCAATAGCAAAACTGCTTTATAAAAAAGGTGAAAGGGATAAAGTAGAAAATTTTACACCTATTTCTATGTCATCTGTGTTTGCTGAAGTTTCTGAAAAGGCTGATATATGAAGGTAACTGATTATTCCATTTCACATAATTTACTATCAGACACATAGTTTGGTTTTAACAGTGGTTTAGCAGCTAAAAATGCTATATTATCTTTTCTCTATGGGGCACTGGACGGATTAAACAAAAATTGTGGACACTAGGCATCTTCTTTGATTTAACTAAGGCATTTGATTACATTGATCACAAAATATTACTGCAGAAGTTGGACCATTATGGAATAGGAACAGACAGCAGAAGGTCATTCTCCACTATAATGGGAATGGCTATGACAGGGAGTCTGACTGGAGCGTGGTTAAGGGAGGGTGCTCTAGGGGTCAGTGCTGGGACCACCACCGTTTCTTATACAGAGTCTCTCTCCTAAGAGTCATAAGGCACATTATCTCTGATATTTTAGCATATTTTTGCAATTTTGTTTTTGCATTATGTAGTTGCAGTCAGCCCAAACAAATAGGGCTCATCTCATCTTTCATGCAACACCCAATGTCAATGGAAAGCATCAGTTTGTTTCCCATTACAAACAAAAGATTTTTAAAATGGAGTTTTATGTGCCTATTTGATACAGTGGCCCCATGTTAGTCTAGTGCAAAGTTTGTTTTATCATTATTTATTAACAGTGGTGTAAAATGCAAAGAATAAAGAGCAGTCGAGCAGCAACTTAGTAGGACTGCATGCTTGGCAGTAGCAGTCAGTGTGAACCATAGCAGTGCTGTCACTGCTGTAGTACAAGTTAATCATTGAGTTTTACTTGCTCCACTAATACATATCGATAAAAACAATATAGAACTAGACTACCTTGGGACCAATCTTTCGATTGGACATTTAAAATTCAACTTTAAAAATCATTTTGTTTATAATGAAAAACAAACCAACACTTTCGATTGACAGTGGGTGTCACATGAAAGATGTGATGAGCACTATTTGTTTCAACTGAATCCAGCTACACAATGCAGAAACAAAATTGCTAATCTCTGTTGAAACACCAAAGAACATGTGCCTGATGACACTTAGGAGAGACACCCACTATATAATGATATGCCTTCTAACATGACAGGTGACTCTAAAATATTTCTGTTTGGTGATGAAGCTATCCCAGTAGTGAAGAATGTCAAGTGCAACAAGGCACTGCATCAAATAGTTCAAGACCTAAGTCCACAGCTTCTAGAAAATAAATTGATTCTAAATGACAGTAATGACTCAATTTTAACAGTTTGTTAACACACATTTAAACAAAAACTGACATTCTGATTACAGAATGGGCATATTATTAGTGAGTTGAAAAATCAAAATTCCTAGGTGTTCCAGATAGATGGTGAGGTATCATGGAAAGCCTATGTTCAGGATCTTCTTCAAAAACTGAATGCTGCTACATTTATCATTAGAACAGTATGAGGAATAAGTGGTAGTCCAACATGAAAATTATTCTACTTTGCTTATTTTCATTCACTTATGACGTAGTATTATATTCTGGGGAAACTCTTCCCTTCACAAAGGGTATTTTTGGTTCAGAAACAGGCAGTTTGAGTATGTAACTTGACGAACTTCTTGTTGACCCCTTTTCAGGAGTCTGAGAATTTTGATATTGGCCTCTCAATATATATTTTCTTTAAAGTTGTTTGTTGTTAACAACGTGAGCTTATTCCCAAGAATTAACATCTTTCACTCAGTTAATACAAGGCAGAAATCCAACCTGCATTTGTATTGCATCTTCCTGACTCTTGTGCCGAGAGGCGAGCAGTATCCTGCTGCATCCATTTTCAGTAAGCTATCACAAGAATTAAAAAATCTTACCAATAAACTTTTAAGTTCAAACTGAAGAATTTCCTCAAGGCTCGTTCCTCCTTTCTGTATGAGGCTTCCTTGAAAAAATTCAGCAATTTGCAGTGTTGTATTACTCAGCACCTTGTCGTCTGCATAGGATTCATGAACATTTTATGACATGTGTTATTAGTTTTTGTAGTTAGAGAACAACCTGTGTAAAAGAAAATAAATAAAGTACAAGATGGCTACAAAGAGTTACACAAAGTGATAAGCAACAGCAAATTCTACAACAAAATGATAATCAGGGCGTAGGTGTTGAGCTTGTGAATGAATGAAGATATGTGAGTCCAGATCTGGAAGATATCACCAGTAAACCTAAACCAGACTAGGGGTTGGGAGTTTTGGGAGGTTAGGAAGACTTCCTCTATATAGTCTGCAAACAGGTCGGCATTGGAGGGTGCCATGCGGATGCCCATGACTGTGCCATAGATTTGTCTGTATACCTATCCTTCAAAGGAGAAGTAGTTATGTGTCAGGACATAATCGGTAAGATTTATATTAAATGAGGTAATGGGTTTGGAGTCTGAGGGACATTAGGAGAGGTAGTTTTCAATAGTGGCAAGGCCATTGGCATGAGGTATGTTGGGTTGGTGTACAGGGTGGTGGCATCAGATGTGATGAGAAGGGACCCACAAGGTAAAGGAGTGGGGATGGTGGAGAGTTAGTGAAGGAAACTGTTAGTATCTTTGATGTGGGAGGCTATGTTTTGGCAATTGGTTGTTGGTCAACAAGAGCAGAAATTCTTCCAGTGGGAGCTCAATAGCCAACTACAATGGAGTATCCTGGATTGTTAGGTTAGTAGATTTGGGGAGCATGTTGAACGTTGGTGTGTGGGGAGTCATTGGGGTGAGGAAGGAGATGGGCTTGGAGGAGACTTTGTGGTAAGGGCCTATGGAGTTCAGGAGATACTGGAAGTTATGTTGCACTTTCAGGATGGGATCATTAGGGCAGAGAAGGTGTGAAGGATTCAGTTGGTGGAGGTCTTCTCTCAAGCAGTCACTGTGACTCATCACTACAGTGGTAGAGCTCCTGTCTGCAGGTAGGTGAGTAGATCAGGATCTATGAACCTCTAGCATGATGCAGGAAAAATGCGTCAGCAACTTATCTTTATTAAAACTACTATTTGTAATTCTGTTGAAGTTAAAACAAGAAATATCCACTATTTGCAGTGACTAGTCTCAGACATGGCAACCATCATCACACGATTGCCTTTGTTGTAAGTATTAAAACAAATTACAACCGGTACATTTGCAAATACAGTAGAGCATCGATTATCCAAAGTAATTGGGGGACATGGGTGTTCGGAAAACTGGTTTGTTCGGATAATCAAACTGTACATGTTTATTTGCCAAAAAGAAGTACTGTACAGTAAATTTATTCATAAAAACAGGCATCTCTTTTAGTATTACAAAGTAACATACAAAGGCAACTTCAGTAGGAATATATAGTATGTTGATCAATCAGTAGAATAAAGCATAGCTATAAAATTTGCTATGCTCGTCTTTTGTTTTTTTATATCCGTAATTGTCGACTTACCCACCTTGTACTCATTGGATAAAGTGGTTGCAGATTCACCTTCTTCTAACATTTTAATAATCTTGTACTTGTCCCTCATAGAAAGGACAACACGTTTACGTTTAAGCATTTTGTATCGTCACGTTCACTTCTTCACGCAGCAGCACACAAGTGGTTGTAACAGAGAACGGAAGGTGACTGTTTGCACCATGAGAAGCTCTTCTTGGGGGCGCACAATCCTTCAAACTGCGCGGAACGGCACGCCTCAACTCTAAGCTGGTGCAGCTGTTGCTGTGAACAGCTTTGATACTGCCGCTACTTCTACTGCCAGTGACAAGCCGACAGAAGTGTGCTGATTGTTGAAACACAGCGACTGGCGGCTTGGCCGGTCAGCAGCACCTTGTTAAGGCCCCATTAGAAGCAATGTTCCGCCAGCGGTGGCCCAGGGAGGCGACTACTGTGGGAAACATGGTTTGGGAGTGAGGGGGATGATGGATAGTAGGGTGGGAGAGTAACAGGTGCGAGCGAGTACACAGTTCAGTTAAGCTGTCATTCGGTTGACCGACATTTGGATAATCGACGCTCTACTGTAGCCTAATCGGCAATAATGACTAACATGTAGAAAATCATCTAAAACATATTATCAGTGCTTCTTACCACATTGCACCAGGACCTGGTGCTGTTTGCAAATGTACTGATTGTATTATGTTTCAATACTTATGCTGAAGGCAACGGTTTGATAATGGATGTCATTTCTGAAACTAGTCACTGCAAATAAAGGATGTTTCTCATTGCAACTTTGACAGAATTAATTAGGTCATGATCCGTTTTAAGGTTGTGTACAGCTGACCTTTCTTCTGCTGGAAGGTTTGTGGCACACAAAGGTACCTGGGGAAGGTTGGTGGGGCCAAGTTGGCAGTAAATAACTCGTGGCAGGTGATGGTTAGATTAGGTGGGAAGACAGGGGAGAGGGGGAGGATGGGTCATAATTGTTGGATGGTGGTAAGAACGGTGATAGGCAAGGTTTAATGTTGGGATTATGTTGTCTTTGGTTGGAGGAATTGGTGGCAAAGAAGTTTTCCATTGTAAGGATTAGGAGAAGGAGAGAGATCCTTGAAAAGTCCAACATGGTTGAACTTGGGCTTGGGGCTGATGGTCTTGGATAGGTCTGAAATTTCTGTGGGACTGAGGTTTTTGGTGAAAGGTTGACAACAGTGTTTCAGGTCTGCTTGGGTTCTGGATTTTGTGGAGTGTCGGGAGGATTTTTTGCTATCTTCAGTGAAAGCAAAGAAAAGTTCCAAGACCTTTTGAAAGGAACGAACTGTCTAATGAGTACAGAAAACAGATTGAGAGTGTACCAAAGGAAGACTGAAAGAGTAATGAGGAGTAGCAGAAATGACATTAATTAAAAACTTAACACCAAAGTTGGTGACGACGAAGTAAATGAAGTGAAGAAATTCTGCTACCTACCTTGGAAGCAAAATAACACATGATGGACAGAGCGAGGAGGACATAAAAAGCAGACCAACACAGGCAAATAGGGCGCTCTTGATAAATTATATTTGTGTCAAAGATAGGCCTTAATCTGATGAAGATATTAGGTGGACAGTTAAGGATTGAGAAAATTGTCCACAGAATCAGTGAAGAATGGGACACATTGATAACATTGACATGAAGGCTAACAGGATCATAGGATATTTCTCAAGATATCAAGGAAAAACTTCCATGGCACTGGATGGAGCTTAAGATAGTAAAAACTGTAGGGGAGACAAATATTAGAATAAAAATTATAAAGTTCCGTTGATCAACATGATCTTCCTCATCCAATATATTTTTCATTGTTGACTCATAGTCTTGGTGGTATCTTTGGCTGTTGGTGGAATTGTCATCTGCAGCAATAATGTGATTTGCAATTGCCAAGGAACTCTGCTTTGGGCTGTCTGTTGAGGGCCATGATGTAAAAATGATACATTGAGTGGTCATAAGGTACTGCAGCTTGAGAGGCTTTATGCAAATGTTCAATTAGCTGAATTGATTGGTAAAAAAATTATTTATTAATGTTCTGTAGTATCTATGTGGGGAACAATTACTGTTAGAAACTTACTACAATATTTTTCAAGTTAATTAATCAGTTGCTGATGTCTCAAGTCTCATTATTTAAGAACATACTATCATTTTTGTAGATGGAAGGAGGCAATAATAATACTAATAATAATAATAACATTGTGCATAGTACAAGAATATAAAGCACATGTGTGTATCTACTGCTCTCCCTCCCACTAAATAACCTGAGATTCAGTATCGCAGAAGTTGGGTTTCGCTGTTTACGCCTGTATGATTTAGTGACAGTAGGATATTTCCTGCCACCTTTTCAAACAATAATCACTCTACCTTCTTTCAGGTATTTGCTATTTTACGATGATTCTAAGACTCATTTAACAGGTGCATCTTGTAGAGTATAATTGCTTTTTAAATTTGTGGACTGCTCTGACTGTATGCTAACAGCACCAAGAGCTTTACTTCTCCCTCATGTCTCAACACCTGTATAGCCCTCCTATCCATAGAATGAAAGCACCATTTCATTGTTCTGTCAGTTCTCTGTCAGGTAACTTGGCCAATTCACTGTAGTTCGAAAACCCAGTTCCTCGTAAGTTTATATTCACAGTGATAAAATTCCTCCAACCAGAGTGTTGCCTGCATTCATTTGACTTCTTTGACACTACATCCTGAGCATCATATATTAAATGTATCTCTGCAAGTGATTGTAATGGGTAATGCTCACTCTCTGACAAGAATTCGTAATTATAAAGACTGATAAATTCTACCATCAATTATGGTGTATCTGGCCACAGTGAATTCTCAGCGCTCAATGGATTGACTTTTTCCAACAACAGATGAAATTAGTATTTCCTCAAGTGGGTCTAGCTCAGCTCATAACTGCTTCTACAACTATACTCTGAAGTGCATGGGAGTGGGTACATCCCACTGTGTACCAGTTATTAGGGGTTTCTCCCACTACGTTCATCCATGTATCACAGGAAGAACGATTACTTAAATGCCTCTGTGCATGCTACAATTAGTCTCAACTTCTCTTCACAGTCCATATGGGAACAGTGTGTAGGAGGTTGTAATATGAGGAGTGTTCAATAAGTAACGCAACACATATTTTTCTCAGCCAATTTTGGTCGAAAAAAAAAATGCAGAATTTGTTTTGGGACATTGTAGAACATTTCTGCTTCAGTCCCTACGGTTTCATGAAGTCCCAAGAGGTGGAGGCATTATATTCAGTCTGCATAATGGCATCTGTAACAGAGGTGCATTCCATGCAGAGAGCTGTCACTAAGTTTCTTTTGGCAGAAAAGGTGTGTGCAGAATGGCTCCAGAGACCTGTCAGTGAACAAGAGCTCATTGAGTCATAGAATGGGGCACCTCTCATCATCACAACAAGGTTGGCAAATTTGTCTGATCTCCTGCATGCTGGACAGTCACACACAGCTGTGTTTCCTGCAATATTGGAACATGTGGACTCTCTCATTCAATGTAATCAGTTAACTGTCAAACATCTTTTCGCACAACTGGATATTTCTGTTGGTAATGCTAACACACTCATCCACAAATTGTGGTACTGAAAGCTGTGTGCCCATTGAGTTCCTTGCTGCTTAACAGAAGACCCTAAAGAGCAATGAAAGACCGCCTATGCAGAGTCGTGTGCACATTATGAGACTGACTGTGACAATTTTTTGTTGAACTCTGTCACAGGTAATGAAGCTTTGGTTCATCACTTCAAATTGAAACAAAATGGCAATCCATAGAATGGCACCACACCACCTCTCCTCCAAGAAAAATTTCAAAACCGCGCCCTCAGCTATTAAAGTCATGGTGACGGTCTTCTGGGACTCTGAATGGGTTATTCTGTCTGATGTCCCCCCTCAATTGTGCTAACATCAAGGATTCAGCATGTTAATCACCACAGAAATGCAAATGTACCTCTCTTTCTCCAGGACAATGCATGGTAACAACAAAAGGCCACACATAAGTCGTGCACCCAAGACATGCTCACAAAACTTCATTGTATTGTTCTTCCTCATCCACCCTGCAGCCCACATCTTGCACCTTCAGACTTCTAACTGTCTGGCCAAATGAAGGATGCCCTCTGTGGGAAGCAGTAGGTGGATGATGGGGAGGTTACTGATACAGCAAGATGATCGTCGACCAGTAGAGTGATATCATGCGGGCATACAGGCCCTCCCAGTAAGATATCGCATTGAGTGGAATTGTGTTGAAAAATATGGTTTTGTAGCCAAAATGGTGGGCAATAATATGGTGTGTTGTAATCCTGAATAAAAACAATCTGCTTTCAGAAAAAAATGTGTTTCATTACTTACTGAATGCGACTTGTATATTTCTAGATTCATAACTTAAAGAAACTTTCTGAGTAGGTTTCCACTGGATAGTTTGTTTCTATCTTCAGAAATCTTCCAGTTCAATTTTTTCAGCATTTTCATGATTCTCCCATGGATTGAACAAATGTGTGGCCATTTGTGCTGCACCGTCCTTCGTATTAGTTCAATATCCTCTCTTAGTCCTATTCGCTATAGGTTTCGAACACTTGAGTGACATTCTGTGATTGGCCACCCATCTGTATTGTATGCTGTGTCATTTACAGACTGATTGAATTTTCATAGTATTCTGCCAATGAAATGCAGCCTGCCATCTGCTTTACCTACAACTAAGGTTATATGTTAGCTCCATTTCATGTTCCTACAACTGATACACCCAGGTATTTGTATGAGTTGACCAATTCCAACTGTGACTCACTAATATTATAGTCATAGGTACTATGTTTTTCTTAGTTTGTGAAACACAGTTTTATACTTCTGAACATTTAGGGCAAGTTGCCAATATTTGCACCAATTTGAAATCTTACTGAGATGTGATTTAATATCTGTACAGTTTCTTTCACACAGTATTTTGTTCTAGATAACTGCATTATCTGCAAAACACTTGAGGTTACTACTAATATTGTGTTCAAGATCATTAATATACAATGTGAATAGCAAGGATCCCAACACACTTCCCTTTGGCACACCCAAAGTTACTTCTACATCTCTCAATGACTCTCCACCCAAGATAACTTGCTCCATCTTCCCTACCCAAATGACACTACTGCTTCTTTATCTAGTTTGACGAACATATAAATCTTTGTACTTGTTTTCATTGCTCTTTGTACTGTGGTAGTCATTGTTGCTACAGCTGCCTCATTGTCACTGATACCAGCTTCGATACATACATCCTCATAGAGGTCAGGCATATTTGTTACCATTATAACTAATGTATTTCTATCAAGAGTGGAGTTCTGAACTATCTGTAGTTTTCACAGAAAGCATTTAGCAATGTTTCACAGGATGTCTTGTCATGTCCACCACTAACAAAACTATAATTATCCCATTTGATTGTTGGATGATTAAAGTCTCCTCTGATGATTATAGTATGCAGAAAAATTTGTATTGTGGCCATCCACAGCTGTAGAATCATAGAATGATCAAAAAGACTCCTTCAGCTGTGTAATAAATATTTATTTATGAATCAAGTAGTTCCATGGCATTAGAGCCACATCTTCAGGAATAAATAAGAGCAAACAGATCGAGATCCTGTTTTGGTTAAAATGTAATTGAACTGTGCTCAAAATTATATAGGGAAATTATATACTCACATTTATTTTTTAACTTAGTTCAAGTGATAACCAGTAGATGACCCAAAGTTCTCTTTCCAATTGTAATAAAAATGTTGAAGCATCAAGAGATTGGGAGTCGAGTTAAAGTACAGCAGAATTCAGGGAACATAATTCCAATAAAGAAAACTTAGAATAAGGATAAACTGGTAAACCAGATGGATAAACTGGTAAACCAGATGTTTGTAAAAGTATAAAACACGTTATATGTGTAGTTCATGAAATCTTGCATTAACCTTGTAAAGTAAAATGAATCTCAAAAATAGAGCCTACATGATTGTACAATAAGTAATGAAGGTCTAGTCTAGATAAAATGCTGCTTACAAAATAGACCATCACAGATAAAAGAAGGACTGGGGAAAGGGAAAATTAAAATATTATACAGACATACCAATGGCATAACATTATCACGATGATTATTAGTGTGAGAGAGAATTTGGGTGCTAGGGAACTGATGTTTTTTCTTAAGTTTTTGGTTACTAGGATTTCAGTTTAAACAGCATTTGAAAGACTTTTCAATAGGCAACTCCTTCTACTCTATAGATGAATATCTTAACAGAGACAGTTAAACTAGCTTAAGTAAAAATGTCTGTTAAGATTTCAGTTTAGGTGGCACTTGGTCACAGCACTCAAGATTAGATATTTTGTTTATGATAAATTTATTAATAGTGCTTAACAATGTTTCATTTTGACAGCGTGTTAATTCTGTAAATATTAGCTGTTCCAGTTTACCACATTGTATTCACCTGTTTTGACAATCTTCTGACAAATGATCAGAGTAGTAAGTATAATATTCAAATGTTTTATGTTATTAAGTTATACTTTTTGACATGTTCCACACCCATGAGAATTATCTCATTTTTTGGATCAGTGGAACGAAAACTGAATCTAATCTAATACTCTTAAATTTCTTTGACTCTTACAGTGATGCTTCTGCATCTTCAAATAAATATCCATGATAAATGCTTCAAATGAATCTTCATGATCTTAAATCATTTATGGGTGTATAAATCACACAAACAGTCATGGAAATCAGAATCTGTTATGGCTAAATATTACAGATTACGCTGCATTCTCACAATTGTTGTAAGGAAGCAAAAGAGTTTGCAATAGTGTGTCAGTATACTAAATTATCTAAAGGAAATAATGGCAGAACAATTTCAATATTTATGTTGCCCATGAAGAGCTGCAGTATCTTCATCTACATGTGTACTCTGCGAACCACTGTGGAGCACATGATGACACAATAGAGTGTGCTTTCCATTATAGCAGTATGCTCACGATGGTGCAATCTTGTGTGCTTAGTCCCAATGGGAGCGGTAAGTAGTATATATTTGACCACCATCTTGGATATCTTTCTTGGGCCAGGCACGGCTCTACAAATTGTTTGTCAATGAGAGAGTTGCTGAGCTGTTGACCGCCAAGCCTCTTGCAGCTGCAGCATCCAGTGGGACAAGCCATGGTGCTGTGTGATATATAGTCTGCAGTAAACATTACTGCAGTCACAGACACCTACCGTATTTACTTGAATCTAAGCCACACTTTTTTTCCGGTTTTTGTAATCCAAAAAACCGCCTGCGGCTTAGAATCGAGTGCAAAGCAAGCGGAAGTTCTGAAAAATGTTGGTAGGTGCCGTCATAAGTAACTTCTGCCATCGAATATATGTAGCGCTACACAGGCATGCTTTGTAGGCGCAAAGATAAATACTGGCGCCATAACCTCTGCGCCAGTAAATAAATGTAAAAAAAAGGTGGAAGACGAGCTTTTTTTTCTCCGCCCCGAGTTTCAACCACTGCATTTTCATACATTATCCAACGAAGTAAATACAAATTCCGTATTGTTCATCTTCCAATGTAGCAGAATTTCAATGTACTATGAAAATCCGACTGGCAAGACTGTTAGGGATGTTTGTCAATATGGCCAACTCTACCTTATGAATTTTTTCCTACCTGTGAGAAGAGGTGGTTGCTAATAGGAACCTGATGAAATTTAAATCACATGCAGTATTCTCTTCACCATAAGAATAATACGAATGTAAACATTTTGCCATGTATTCTTTCGTGTTTGCTGCTATCTCATTTAAATCCTGTCTGCCTAATAAACTACGAAACTAGAGTGAGACAACAGCAAACGCGGAAGAATAAACGTATCGTGTCATGTTTATGTTCATATTATTCTTATGCCTAATAATGATACAGTCAGAAACGAAGCACGGCAACTGACTAGATTTTTAAATCTAAGATGACTAATTTCTGAGCAGAATTTGATGTACTAAAGAAGTGGCCACAAAGATTTTAAAACGGAGAAAAATTTTCAACTAACTCTCGTTCACAACATGTTCTATCATACGCAGTCTATTATTTGGTTCTTGTTGATCATTATCAAAGAAAACAGCAGTGTAAGTAAGAACAAATAGCAGTCTCTTGCCATTGTTTTGCTAATGAGATGATTCCTCTCTTTTTTTTAAATTGTAAGCGGCGGTAGCGCACACAAAAGCAAGCCACGCTGCGAGCGGCGACAGGCCATAAACACGCACTATCAGAATGCGACAAACAATGCATGACACAGTACAGTAATGCATATCAGCTTAGAGTGACGTAAACACCTATAACAAAGAAAACGGCACGTATCAGATCAAAGCAAAATAAGCAATCGATTCAAACCAGACGAAGCACGTGAAAAAGGAAGGGTACCCGTATAAATACAGACGGAGTGCCTGATGCATAGCAACGCTCAACTGCTAAGCTTACGACTCGAACCAAACTACTGTAGCTGTATCGTCTTTCATTCGACCTAAATTGTGTCTCATATTACAATGGACCAACTTTGTTTTGATTTGGAAGTGCGGCCTAAAACTTTTCTCTCCCCTTGAATTTCGAGTCTCAAATTTCAGATGCAGCTTAGATTCGGGAATTTTTTTTTCCTTTATTTCGAGTCTAATTTTTCAGGTGCGGCTTAGATTCGAGTAAATACGGTATTTGCGTCTGCATGGTCACATGTTCACATGACACTGTGCTGGTATTCCTCCACTTGTAGGTATTTAGGTTGCAGTTCAGGCAATTGAAGGCCAATACAGCTCTGGTCTCCAGACTGATCGCCAGCCATTCTTGAGCTTACACTTCAGACCATGATGTCTGCCACCACCCCTCTCACTGTGTTGTCTTGTGCCTTTGCGAAGATCACAGCTGTTGTGGTTTGAAAGCTGCTCCAGAAGGCACTGCTTCCTCAGCTCATCACCACTACTGACAATCATGGACTTCACCATATAGCCACCATTACACGTTGTTACTGAAGGACGTTGTACTCATTTGATGACCTATTCCTCTACAGCTGTACCTAGTTAGTTCATTGTCAACAAACGAACTGTTGTTAATACAGTACATGTATCACACCCTTGGCACACCACTCGGCCAAGGCTTACTATAAGTAGGGAGCATAGCCTATGCCTCATTTGATTCTGGTTTCTAAGTAGACTTTTGCAGGATACTTGTCATCTATCTTCAGTTATCTGTCAGTTTAGATTTTTTAACATTTTTGTGGCACACTCTCATGCATCTAATTGAGCAGTATTTTAGGACTTTTATCTGAGTATTTTGTATCCAATCTCTATTGTAGACTGACAGCATTTTCACAGTATTCTAGCAATTAACCAATGCCTACCACCTGCTCTACCTACAACTGAGCATATGTTATCATTCCATTTCATAGTCCCACAAATTGTTACATTTTCGTGTTTGTATGGGAAGACTGTTTCTAGTCGTGACACACTGATATTTTAGTCATTTCATCATTTTGTGAAGTGTGCAGTTGTGTATATCTGTACATTTAATGCAAGCTGCCAGTCTTTGCACCACTTTGAAATCGTATCAAGGGCTACCTGACCATTGGTGCTGCTGTTTTCGGATAATATTTCACTACAAATAACTGCATCAGCAGAAAAAAGCGTGATTCCAGTATTAACGTTATTGCTGTCCGCCAGTGCCAGACCATTAATATACAAAATGAGGGTTGCCTGTTAACCACAGCTGTTTATTACATGAAATTAATCTATTTGAAATTGTTGTAATACTGATATAATTTTGACATTTTCTCTGATGTTCCCACATGCAACAGAAAAGTTACAAATTATGAACACTGCAGGGTCACATGAAACAGCAGCACGTTCTCTTTATCTAGTACACAATGCAATAAGATTACAGAGGAAAGATGAAGTGCTATTTTAGAGGTGTAATTGATATACTGAAAGTAATAGTGACAGCACACAAAATAACTTGTGTAGGCACCGAAAAATAAAGTGTTCTTGAGATGAAATCTGCATGCTCAAATGAAGCATTTTCTTGTATGGAGTGACTCCAGCACTTGTGTCAGCTAGCTCCTGCCATCCAGACACCTATAAGAGAAATCGCTGTTATAATATTCATCAATACCTTGAAATTCATCTAGCTAAAGGGAAAAAAATAAATGACAAATGAAAAGACTTTGGAAAGCAGTCACGAAGTGATCCTTCAACTTCTCATGTTGTAATTCATGATGAAATAGTTCATGGCCGAACAGCCAGATGTTAGTGTCCAAACGAGCACAATATTTTGGCAGACGGCCACGTTTCCATCATCAGATGCACTGACTAAGTGAGTGCCTATGAGATGGTGTGGCACTTTTACCTCCCCCTGTGTCTGCCCCCAGTAGCTGAGTGGTCAGTGCAACAGACTGTCCATCCCAAGGGCCCGGGTTCAATTCCCGGCTGGGTCAGAGATTTTCTTCGCTCAGGGGCTGGGTGTCGTGTTGTCCTAATCATCACCATTTCAACCCCATCGACACGCAAGTTGCCGAAGTGGCGTCAAATCGAAAGACTTGCACCAGGCGAGTGGTCTACCTGACAGGAGGCCCTCATCACACAACATTAAATTAAACCTCCCCCTGCCCCACCTCCCTCTGACTGCCACTCTGTGTGAGGTCCGCACCCATCTACTACCACTACTCCCCATCCAGCAGACTCCTCACTCTGTTGTGGTTTGAGGATAGGGATGCATGCTGACAGCATTTCCACTGTGGCTCTGCTTACCTCCACTGTCAGTTTGTTGTGTTATATCTCCTTCCTCTTCTTAGGAAAACTAAAAAGGGAACTGTCCAATATGACATAACAAAACTTGCCTTGAAACTTTCTCTGAAAGAAACAGAATGTCAACATGTTAACTACTAAGACACACTGCAAGTCTTTCTTTTAAATGTTGAAAATTGCCAAATTCGCAGCTTGCCAGGCAGCTGGAGTAATGAACACCCCTACTGTAGCTGTAGCAGGCAGTACATGAATAACATGGCAGGCACACATCCCTGAATGATGGCACATCAGTAAACATATAACATGGTGCAACATGCTCATAATCTATAAAGCGAATATCAGTTTCCATTGATAGTTTCAATGACACAGTTGTGTTGCTTGAGGCTTTCCCAACGGATGTGTTGTATATGTGGTTCTCGGGTGAGACGTCGGATGTCATAGTGAAACTCCACAATATTTCATCAGCGCAACTGGCAGACATTTTCAGGTGTGATGAACACACTGCTAATGCAGGACCAGAGCCCATTATTTATGCCAGTCTTAGGCAGGAAGTGCGCATGCACTATTGGCCATCGAATTTGGCACCTCCACGCATGCGCACTGCCTGCCTAAGACTGACATAAATAGGGGCCTCTGGTCCTGCCTTAGCAGTGTGTTCGTCGCACCTGAAGATGTCGGCCAGTTGCGCTGATGAAATATTGTGGAGTTTTCACAATGACATCTGACGTCTCACTCGAGAACCATATATACAATGACACAGTTGTTCACAGTTACTATTTGCTTGAATTTGCAGCTCATTTAATATCCATAATAATTAGCAGTTGCCTTTGCAGTATTGGTAAGTGTTAACAATGAAGGCAAAACTGAATTAATTTTCTTTGTATATGCTTACCAGTAGTATCTGTCTTTGTGTAGGTTCCAGAGTTTCACGATAATGAGGTATTCTATTAATATTTTCAATCTCACAAAGATAAAATAAGAAGAATGTGGTATGCAGTTGAAATCACCGACTTCACCTGAAGGCCTACAAACTTATTATTTAGTAGTTAATTCTTGGATATTTGTTAGAGTGATTTCAACAGTCCATTAGGAATTGTGAAAACAACAGAAGAAAGATGAAGTAACTCTGATGATTCTGTGAATTGTGGTTCAAATGATGTTGTTGTACTAATTAAAGTGCAGAGCAAAAATACAGTACCTTCCTATCCCAAAGAAAATATGAAGAGTGATAGCTTCCAATGACAAAGAAAAGGTTGTGAACATTTCGGTTAAACAAAGGAAGAACAAAATGCTTCATGTTAAGCTGCCTGTAAAGCCAGCTTTGTTTCATAAAATCTGAAGTACATTGCATAAATGGAAGAAAGATTCACACACAATACAAAATATGCACCAAAATGAAATTCACTGAAGTGTGGAAGAAAAACTGTTCAAAAGATTTAGAACTGCTCAGGAGAGTCAATGCACCATTACCGAGGGAGGTGTATGACACTGGGCACTATGAATTGCAAGTGAGTAGAACATTAGTGGTTTCCAAGCTTCTTAGACCTGCTTAAACAGATTCAGGAAATTATATGGAAAAGGAACTTGCAAAATTATGAAGTTTACCTCAAGTAAACATGTGGAGGAAAGTTCATTAATAGGTAATACTATAGAGAAATTCATAACTGATCCGAAGAAAAAAAATTATCATTATCCCATAAGAGCTGTGCATGTTCCATGCAAACAGCAATTATCATTTCAAGTGAAAAAACAAAAAGAAAGGTGGATTCTCTCATGCAGTTGATGAATGCTATGAGACATTTGTATACAACAATATCAGAGATAAGCACTGGTTTATTATTGTTTCCACAGCTTTACACTGTGTCTATTTTCAGCAACCTCAATGTAAATCAGGGCCAAAACTTTTTAAAAAAGAACTGTCTAATTGCAAAAATCTTGATAAAATGGGAGAGCATAATGTTAAATATTAAATCCAAAATGTCTTCTTGCCAGTTGCAGATAGTAATTCTTTGTTTTTGTTGAACTCTTGGTGTGGGAATAACAACATCTCTGCCTTTAGGAGGAGGATGAAAAGACGAACTGTAATTTGGATTCCACCCAGAACTAATAGTGTGATTCAGCCCATCAATAAAGATATTTTTTGACAGTGTAAAGGTTTCTTCAGAAAATTGTCAGACAATATAATTTATGATATAATCTATGTCATTTCAGGTTTATCAGTGCAACAGTATGTTAAACTTCAGTCACTTGTACATTGTCAATTTGTATCAACTATGCTTTGTATGCTGCACAATATGCAGAACAATGGGCATGACCATTTCTCACTCCATCCCAATTCTGTCTAAATAAAACTAGCACTTACTGTGAAGTTCCTGAATGCACTAAATTTTCTTTTGTGAAGTGTGCCTTGAATAAGGAAAATATTTGTTTTTGTCATCAAATAAACACTTCGCATTTTTGTAATGATTACGGGGAATAAACAAGCAACTGTTTCATTGTTATTAAGATATACATTATTAAAAAATTATCATAAGAAATATGCTACAGAATTTTTTATATAATATTTAATATCAGCAATTGATGGAAGTAAGTCATCTGCAATGTTCCTTAATATACTGCCACGGTTTTGTTTCCTCTGTCAGTTACTTGTGTAACAATTGCATCTGCAACAGTTTAGCTGTTGATACGAAGTGCAAGTTGTTCAAAAAAATTAATGATTTGAGATATTTCTGACATGTTTTAAGTGTTTAAAATTCCCATGTGTGCACTTCAGACTTTGCGCTACGTGGTGCTACATTCTCATGTCACTGCTGTCTCTGCTTATTTTCCATCTCGTGGACTAGGCAGGAAGGGCTTTACAAACCTCTGCTATAAGCAGTTCTTAATGTAAAAAATACTTATAGTGCACCCTAGCAACTAAAATTCTGACAGTACATTTCTTTAAGTGTATTCTTCCTGTGTGAAAAATTTCAGGGTAAGTTTTGACATGTTAGATTCCACCATTCCCTTGTAAGTGCACATTCCCAGGCCTTATCATGTGTACCGGTATGAAATGAGTGTTAAGATACAAATGTGTTGATAGGGAACATTTGTTGTGAACAAGCCTTAATTTTTTTTTTGATTGGTTGGTATGACATCTGTCAAAGATATTTAGTATACATCCAGTCATTGAACAAAAAACATCATATGTTTTCATCGTGTTAACAATGTCGAATTTTGTACCAGAAAGTGATGATTTGCGGTAAGCACTAATTTTTTGTTTTCATTTGAAAAAAAGTGCTGCGGAGTTGCATTGAATGCTTGTCGAGGCATATGGTGATCATGCTCTATCAGAAGCAACATGCAAAAGATGGTTTCAATGGTTCAGAAATAATGATTTGATGTAAGAAATGAAGAATGTGGAAGATCACCAAAAAGTTCAAAGACGCTGAATTGCAAGCAATGTTGGATGAAGATGATACTTTGAGTCAGAAGCAAATGGCAGCAATGCTAAATGTTGCACAACAAACAATTTCTGACAAAGCTATGGGAAAGATCAAAAAGTGTGGAAAATGGGTGCCACATGAATTGAATGAAAGACAGATGGAAAACCGATGTCAAATTTTGCTTCAAAGACATGAAAGAAAATCAATTGTGCATTGAATTGTTACTGGCGATGAAAAATGGATTTATTTTAAGAATCTTAAACGGGAAAAATCATGGGTTAATCCGGGACAACCATCAACATCAACTGCAAAAACATATTGATTCGGCAAGAAGACAATGCTCTGTGTTTGGTGGAATCAGAAAGGTGTGGTGTATCATGAGCTTCTAAAACCTGGTGAAACTGTGAATACTAATCGCTACAGACAACAAATGATCAATTTGAACTATGCATTGATAAAAAAAAAGACCAGAATGGGCCAGAAGACATGGCAAAGTAATTTTTTTACATGACAATGCACCTGCAAACAAAGCAAAACTGGTTCAGGATACAATAAAAACACTTGTCTGGGAGCTGCTACCCCACCCGCCGTATTCACCAGACTGGCCACTTCCGACTACCATTTGTTTTCATCAATGGGACACGCATTGGCTGAGGAACACTTCGATTCCTACGAAGAAGTTGAAAATTGGGTGTCTGATTGGTTTGCTTCAAAAGACGAACATTTCTATTGCCGTGGTGTCCACAAATTGCCAGAAAGGTGGTCAAAATGTATAGAAAGCAATGGTCAGTACTTTGAATAAAATGTGTTTACTTTTCAATTCAAAATTAGTGTTTCATCTAAAAAACACTCATTTCATACCGGTACACCTGGTACTATGGAGGGAGCCAATAGATCAGCTGTTCCCTTACTCAAATTTCAACAAATTCTTAAATGACGCAGTCCCAGATGTCAGACATCAGTGTCAGAATGTGATTATGGCCTTAATCCATTCCAAGTAGCTCTGATAGGCAGTGTTCTGAGGCGCTGACTTGCGAGGATGCTACAGTCTGGTGGGGGTATTGTTGTTCATGACAACAATTTTCGACAGTATACAAGGGGGGGGGGGGGGGGGGGGGACGACCCAGAAGTAATCAGAATCGTAATGCTGCACATTGTGTATTTGTAGTAGCAGGTTATGCCGCCAGAGGGTTGTAGTAGGAGCTCTGCTGAGTCATTCTGCCATGTGGCGTCACCCAACAGTGAGAAGTGTGGTTTCTTTGGCAGTTCTCTGAGTGTACGTACAGTGCAGACGTGACATGAGGAAATGGCTAGTTCTTATGAACAACGTGCGGCAGTGAAGTTTTGTTTCTTGCTCGGCAAGAATGCAGCAGAAACTGTTGTGATGATTCAAACAGCCTACAAAGACCATGCTCTTAGTAAAACACAAGTGTATGAATGGTTTTCTCGGTTTAAAAAGGGAGAAATGGTGGCTGAGGATCAGCCCTGTTCCGGTCGACCTTCAACTGCTCGAAGTGAAGACAAAATCAACAAAATCCATGATCTCATCAGTGAAGATCGACGCAGGACAATCAACCAACTCAAGAACTTGTCCAGGTTGTCCTGGAGCTCAATTCAGCGCATCTTGACCATTGATTTGAGGATGCGAATAGTGGCAGCAAAATTCATGCCGAAGCTTCTTACTGGAGATCAAAGGGATCATCGCGTTCAAGCCTGTCTCGAAATGAAGGATGCTTCAAAGATGATCCACATTTTTTCAACAAAATAATTACAGGTGATGAGTCATGGTGCTATGGGTACGATCCAGAAAGTAAACAACAGTCATCACAATGGAAGTCACCTGGCTCACCTCAACCAAAAAAAGCTCGACAAGTGAAATTGAAAGTGAAAATGATGTTGATCTGTTTTTTTTTTGACATCAAAGGGATTGTACACTCTGAATTTGTCACTGAAAACCAGACAGTAAATCAACAATTCTATTTGGAGGTTATGAAATGGCTACGCAGAAGTTTGTCGCAAAAACGTCTGGCTTTGTGGGATTCTGGCATGTGGTTCCTGCATCACAACAATGCTCCCGCACACACGGCTCTCAGCGTTCACGTTTTTGGCCTCAAGGAAGACGACTACCTTGACCCACGTGCCCTATTCACTGGATTTAGCACCCTCGGACTTCTTCCTATTCCCAAGGATGAAAAAAGACTTGAGAGGGAAGCGTTTTGTGGATGTGGGAGACATAAAATGCAATGTCATGAAAGTGCTTGCAGGTATCAAAGAGGACAAATTTAAAAGATGTTTCGAACACTGGAATGAACATTTGGACAAGTGTATTAATGCTAATGGAGAGTACTTCGAAGGAGATTAAGGTTGTATTTGAAAACATGCTTTCTAGAAAGAAATTATGGTTATTTTTGGGTCCCCCCTCATACACTGTGTGTCCTATGTATGTAGTGCCACATTATCAAGGAATCTGATAGACTCTACACTTTGATAATCTGAGGCTGTCCATCATTCTAACATGCATTGCCACTGTTTTAGTAGGTGGGCAGAGGACAGTCTACATTTGGTGTTTGCAGAAAATTAGCCCTATCTTTCTGGATAATGCATCACAAAATGGAATAAATGTAATGGTTGCATCCTCCTGAGGTTCCTCTTCTGTTCCACCAGTTGTACAATCATGAGGATTTAGGACTCTCCAAATTTGCTACTCAGTGTTGACATTCTTACAGAACACTGTCCTCAGGTGCTCAAGTTCTTAGTTGAGACTTTTATTGTCAGAGATGTTGCAAGCCCTATGCATCAATGTTTCGAGCACTCCATTCCTGTATGCCATGTGGTGGCATCTTTCTGTGTGTGGGTGTATGTTGGTGTGCGTCTTTTTATGGTACACTCTCTGACCCAAGTTCTTTCTGATATCCCAGCCCAACAAGTTCAAAAGCCCACTTGAACACACAGGCCTAGACAACAGCTGCTAGGCAGCATTCCTGTCACCTCCTCAGTGCTAGGTGCGGGCCATGCTCCACGTGCGGCCATGGTATAAAGCTAGCAGTGCAGGGGTCCTGACCTCAATTGTGTTCCAACTGTGCTCTCATATTGTTCATTGTACTCAGTGTTGCTTGGTTCTTGATGTTGCTACGTCTAGGCTCTCAATTCGATTCACTCTCCAAATTTGTCATTCTGCCATGCTGTCTTCGTTCTTCATCCATTACTGTCCACGGTTTTCATTGACTCACGGTCAATGCACTCAGCCAGTTATTTCTGGTCATGTCCATTTCCAGTTACTGTAATATACTTCTTTTTACCTAGGCATCCAGGAAGGGGAGCACTGTATCCACTTCAACTTCCATCGTATGCTTTATGTTGTGATATAAGGAATTGAGATGTATGAGGAAATCATTCAGCTTGTGTCTTCCACATGACCATATGATGAAGGTGTCATTGACATACCAGAAAAAACAGGCTGGTTTCCACTGGACAGGTACCAGGACTTCCTCCTTGAAATATTCCAAATACATCTTGGAAACAACTGGTGAAAGTGGACTCCCTATGGATATTCCTTCCATCTGCTCATAGTAAACACAATTGAAAAAAAAGTATGTTGACATCAATACATACCTAAAAAGGTTGGTCTCTTTATGTCAAATTTCTGGCTGATGAGTTCCAAGGATTCTTGTAAAGGCACACTGGTGAAAAGAAGTACAATGCTGAAGCTAGCAATGATGTTGGAACCCTTAAGCTTAAAGTTATCATGGCACCCAACAAAATCCACAGAGTCATGAATATGATGTGAACATTTCTCATAGAAAGGGCTATGCATATCCTTCAAGCCTTTAGTGACTGAGTACAACAGGACACCAACATTGCTAACAACAGGGCATAAAACACCCTGTCCTTGTTAACCTTTGGAAGTCCTTGAAGTCTTGGTGAAACTGGTGCTTTCAGTTGCTTCTTAACAACTCTGTCTGGTAAACTGGATTTTTTAAATAAGTGCCACAATCTTCATCTCCATTCTCTTGGTAGGATCAGTATCAATTTTCCAGTATGCACTGTCTTCTGGCAGGCTGCACATCTTTTCAATGTAATCCTAGTGAGACAGGATCACAGTTATAGCGACTGTATTGGCTGGTAAAACCACAGTATCTGGATCTCCTTTTAGTTCCTGAATGGCCACCAACTCCCTGCTAGAGGTATTTGGTTTCATAGGCTTTGTTTGCTCGAGAGTGTGACAGGTTTTTTGACATACTTCTTCAGGTAGGAGCTGTGCAGCTGCCTGTTACACTACACTGATGATGTCCCTAATAGTGCGGGTTTAGGAGCTGGTGCAAAATTGAGTCCTTTCTTAAGAACTGAAACCTCTTCTTCATCCAGTTGCTTCACTGTGGGATTGAAGATAGCTTGCAGGGGGCATTATAACTACTCTCTGATATGCTCTTCAATTGTGATGGTTGACATCTGATGGCCTTTCTTCATGTGGAACCTGCTGTGGCCTGGGTGAAACCGCCAATCCATTCCCACATTCAGGAACTGAACTAGTAAACCAACTGTAGATTTACTTTGAATAAGTTTGGTTAAAGCATACCCTCTCCCATACCATGACTAGGCAACCATGTTTCTTGATTCTTCAGACTGCTGCTGAGTCGATGTAATGTATTACCTTTGCAAAATTCAGCACCACACATTCTTCACAGCACCTTACAAGGAATGAAAGGCACTAAGCAAATGGCTCCTTTGATGCTGCAGCAGGTCAAGTCATTTCATACTGTGATACATCCCCTCCTCTTTCAGATATGTGATGCAATTCTTTAACTTCTCCCAGCATAATTCATAATGAAATAGTTCACAAGTGAAAAGCCAGATGTCAGTGTCCAGCCATCACAATATTTTAGCAAATGGCCATGTTGCTCTGCCCGGAAGCAGACAAAACACTCTCAGCATGTGTCCCTAGGCATGAAACACAAACAGAACGACAAATCAGCAGGAGGGGGAGAAGATGTTGGGAGTGGACCCCACATGGAGTAGCAGTTCAGAGGGAGAGGGCAAGGAGATAAAAGCACCACGGAATCTCCTTGGAACTCAGTTCACTAGTGCACCTATGATGACAATGTGGTCATTTGTTGAATTTTGTACCTGGTGGACACTGACATCTTTTGTTCACCTGTGAACTATTACATTGTTAAAGCACTAATGCTTTACACTGTTTTGAAGGCAATTGTTTTGCAGATGTAATTTTATATTCTCATGGTGACTGTAATTTTATAGTTATATTGCTTTCAAGTAAATCTGGATACATGGAGTTTCATACAGGAGAGAACACAGATTTGCAGATTTTGATTGGTTGTATTAAGGCAGGTGAAGATGATGTTATCTAGCTTTGAAATCAATAGCATGTAAAGCTGCTACCAATGAATACAGCTAAAGCAAAAATTTTTCATCTAGATATCAGCCCTGTAATGATTTGATTTCTCCTGATTGACATTTTACTAGTCTGCAGTGAATATTTCTTTGTGTGTCAGAGCTCTGAAATGATAATATGTGGCGCATTCAGGGTGACAATTATTGAACTGTATGTAAAAAACATAAATTAATTGTGAACTTGGACATTCTAACATTTTATTTAACATGTAAATGTCACTACAGATATTCAGATTTAAGTTATGACATATTTGATATGCCTGCCGTCATTGGCGATGATGTGGCACAAGCAAATAGTGAAATTCTGCATGATGCACTGAAGTGTCAGAACATCAGTGCGGTCAATGACATCCTGAATTACTACTTTCAGCACATGAATAGTTTTAGGGTTACTGCTGCACACCTTGTATTTAATATAGCCCCACAAAAAGGAGTCACTTGTGGTCAGCTCACACGTCGACGTGGCATAGTGCTTCAATGCTGCTGCAGATAGAGCTCACAGCGGAATGGTTCCGCTGGCGTGCACTGCCCGCTTATATACAGAGCAAGTGACCTGGGTTATGTAAGGTGCTGATAAGGGACTTAGACTCTGCAGGCTCAGGATGCAACAGTTTGATAAAAGTCCAAAGGATAGTGCTGCAATGCACGCTGATCGCCTTGTGAGTTGGTGACGCAACCCGTCCGACTTGGCTCGGTGCCACACGATAAGGCTGTCGCACCAGTGGGCGAGCACAGGGTCACTTTGGGTAATGGGGATCGTTTTCCAAAACCTTCACATACGATTTGGTAGTCATGGTGCCATCAAGGAATATCACACCGATTATTCTGTGATTAGACATTGCACACCACATAGTCTCCCGTTGAAGGTGAAAAGACTTCTCAATTGCAAACTGTGGATTTTCAGTCCCCCAAATGTGCCAATTTTGCTTTTTGATGAACCCAACCAAATGAAAGTGAGCTTTGTTCTAAACCAAACAATAATGTGCATACTAATTCCCGTAATGGCCAACTGTGCAGTTTGAACATCCTCACACAAACTTTTAGGACGTTATGATGATTTTATTTCATATAGTTCAGTAACTGTCACCCTTTACAATGCTGCTGGGACTGCTTCAAAACATGTGAAAATTTTACTTTGAAATTTTTTGGCTTTTTTCCTGTGTATAATTTTATGAAGACTAGAAAAGTTAAATCAGAACCGTATTTATTAAACACTCGGAATCAAACAAATCTGTGTGTTAACTCAGTGAGTACAGAACTGCATTAACATGAAAATGTCAGTGCAGTAACAGCAATCGTGAATGCATTTAAACCATTATATCAATACAAATCAACTGAAAATGTAATATCTTTGGAACTTCCTCAGTAATTTAATAATAATGATGGACAACATTTGAGAAAATGTAAATAGACTATTAAAAATATGTGGAAAGCGATTTGATACAGACTGTGATAGGCACCAACAAAGTGTACTAGTACCTATGATAATAATACATCAAGAGGCGTGGAATAAGGCACATAGACCAGTGTGCAAATAAAATGACAGTAATGACATTAATTAGGATTATCAGATTGTGAGACTAAAGTTACAACCAACACAAAGAAAAATTATGTAATCACAGCAGCAGAGATAATGCAGTGCCTAGCATTCTTAAAGCAGAAAGGAAAGACAGCATGTTAAGTAGAATACAGACGCAATTTGATTGGAAGTGAACATTGCTGCTGTAAGAAGTGCTGATCCAAATATCCATATGATTTGTTCACGATAATCTGGTAGAGGTTAGAGTGATTGGACCTACAGCTATGGTTGGTTATAGCAGCAACAATGAAATTGCAATCTGAAGTGCATGACAAAAGAATAAGATCAGGAACTTCTATAAAACTTTTAAACAAAGCTTTCAAACTTACCAACCACCTAATTTGTGGTTCAAAAATGAAGATGGAGGATTAGTCCTAAACACCCAAGAAAATCATAAAATATTAGCAAGCTACTTTAAGAAACAGTCAAACTGTGAGGAACCCAGTGTCATAACTTCAAGTTGAACAAATATATTTCAAGTAAGATGCAATACATGAAAGTCACAGATCAAGTAAACAGAGTAAGACGTGTATACACTTTAACAGTCAAATCATAACTGAGTCCGAGGCTAGCGGCCACTGGCTGGCTGGCTGCTTAGGTGGCGCTGCTGCTGCATGGCTGGCAGACAGCGCCGCATGTAGAGGAAGCACGTAACTGCGTGGCGGCACTTTGAAAGATCGGTGAGTCACAACACTTTTCCCCCCTTTGAAGTTTTTGCACAGGTCTTGATGGAGGTGGCCTGTAGATTGCTAACGTCAATAGGTGTTGTTTGACTGGCTGTAAAGTCTCGAGGAGGAGGCTTCCCGTACGGACGGAAGTGTCCCCGATGATAACGGGTCGAGATGACAGGAGACGTGGGGGTCGAATCTGCTGGTGCCACATGCACCAATCTGCCCATTGTGGCAAGTCCTGTTGTTATAACAGGAGACATGTGCAATGTGTCCGTGTCTGTAGGAGAAGGAGGCGAGTAGAGTTACTCCGACAGATGATGGTCATCTGGTTCCTGCATGGGCACATCTCCTGGTGGCATCAGTTCTTGTGTTGGCACTGATATGATGGTGAGAGGACTGCGTTGTGAGTAATGAGTGATTCCAGTATCCCGAGCATCAGGTAGAGCCGAAGGTGGTGTAGCGGCATCCGGAACAGGTGTTGCCAGCACACGAGGCCGAAGCTGGTCCGAATGACGCACTGCAACACCCGTGTCCATCTGGATTTCATACAGGTGTTGGCCACGGTGTCGTAAGATGCGGCCAGGACTCCATTTTGGCCGCCTGCCATATCCCTGTACCCATAAAAGTTCATTGGCGGTGAACCGGCCAAGTAAAGGCAAGTAAAGCCGCAGAAAATGAAGTAGCATGCGGGGATTTCGGCCATTTAAGAGCTCAGCCGGGCTGTGGTCACCCATGGGGGTGAAACGGTAAGAAGCCAGAAATTGGAGAAGTGCATCATCAGCAGCAGAAGAAGTCAGGAGTTTCCTCATCTGAGCCTTAAATGTGCGGACCAGCCGTTCACCCTCACCGTTTGACTGTGGATGGAATGGAGGGGCCGTGACATGCATGACGCCGTGACGGGCACAAAAATCCACAAAAATGGAAGAGGCAAATTGCAGACCATTATCAGTAACAAGAGTAGAGGGAAGGCCTTCCAAAGAGAAAATGCGAGCTAGAGCATTGGTGGTTGCCGCGGTGGTAGGCAACATGCAACAGACAATGAAAGGAAAGTTAGAGTAGGCGTCAGTAATGAGAAGCCAATAAGCACCTAAAAAAGGTCCCGTGAAGTCAGCATGAATATGCTCCCAAGGCTTGTCAGGCGAAGGACACGGTGACAAAGATGACTTCGGGGCGGCAGTCTGTGATGCACAAGGGCCGCAGGCAACGACCATGTGTGTGATTTCAGAGTCGATGCCGGACCAGTACACATGATGGCGCGCCAGAGATTTTGTGCGAGAGACACACCAGTGCCCTTGGTGAAGGAGGCACAAGAGCAAAGCACGCAAAGACGCAAGTACCACAACATGCGGCGAAGCATTTTCGGTGGAAAGGAGGATAACACCATCCCTAGCCGTGAGGCGGTAATGCAAAGCGTAGTAGTTCCACAATGGATCAGAAGTCTTAGTGGATGGACAATCTGGCCAACCGTTCTGAATACAGCGGAAAACCCGGGAGAGGGTAGGGTCAGAACCTGTAGCAGCCGCCAGCCGGTCCCTGGTGATGGGGAACCCGTTCACAACCCGCTGTTAAGCAACATCCAGGTGGAAACACAAAAGTTCGGCCCTATCAAATGCCAGATCAGGACCCATGGGAAGGCAAGACAGTGCATCAGCATTCGCATGTTGAGGCATCAGCCAGAAATGAATCTCATAATTGAAATGAGACAAGTAAAGAGCCCAACGCTGGAGGTGGTGTGCAGCCTTGTCGGGAAGTGACGCTGATGGATGAAACAAGGAAACAAGTGGTTTGTGATCCGTAGCAAGATGAAATTTGGATCCATAGAGAAAATCACCAAACTTATGAAGAGCATAAATAATGGCCAAAGCTTCTTTTTCAATTTGAGAATACTTTTGTTGGGCATCCGTGAGTGTTTTGGAGGCATAAGCTATGGGTTGTTCAGCACCATCAGAAAAACGGTGTGCAAGGACTGTTCCCACCCCGTATTGAGAGGCGTCTGTGGCAAGAACAAGACGTTGGCCAGGTTGTTAAGTAGCCAGGCATGGGGTCTGTTTCAGCATAGTCTTCAATTTCTGGAAAGCCGCATCGCATGACGCGGACCAGTGAAAAGGCACGTTGTTATTCAACAGGCAATGCAACGGCTGAGCCACCGAAGGAGCAGACGGTAAAAACTTGTGATAGTATGCTATTTTCCCCAAGAAGGCCTGCAGTTCCTTAACAGATGTAGGGTGAGGAAGGGCATAGATCGCAGTGACAGTTTGCTGAAGCAGACGAATACCATCCCGAGAGAGTTGAAACCCCAAATATGTGACAGATGCCTCAAAAAATTTTGATTTCTGAAGATTACACTTAAGACCGGCAGTCTGTAAGACATGAAAAAGTGTGTGGAGATTTTGAAGATGTTCGTCAGTGGTGGAGCCAGTGACAACAATGTCATCCAGGAAATTTATACACCCAGGGACAGTGAGCAAGAATTGCTGAAAGAGAGCAGGGGAGCTGGCAACTCCGAATGGCAGTCGTTGGTATTCATAGAGGCTGAAAGGCATGTTAAGGACCAGAAGCTGCATGCAAACATCTCAACCAAGTATTTGGACAGTGAGGAATAACTTCCCTGAAAGGGAAGAAGTACAATTGACAGACAATGGTTGGTATTGATAGAGGCCGAAAGGCGCGTTAAGGACCAGAAACTCCCGGAAAGCAGTGTTGAGAGGAAGTTGATGATAAGCTTCTGACAGGTCAAGTTTAGAAAAATACTGGCCTCCAGCAAGTTTAGTGAACAATTCTTCGGATCGAGGCATAGGGTAAGTGTCGGTAAGGCATTGAGCATTTACAGTGGCTCTGAAATCGCCACAGAGATGAATATCACCATTTGGCTTAGCAATGACTATGACAGGAGAGGACCACTCACTGGAAGTGATAGGAAGCAAGACCCCTGAAGCAGTGAGACGATCCAGCTCCTGTTTGACCTGATCATGAAGGGCCACAGGAATGGGCCAAGCCCGAAAAAACTTAGGCCGAGGAGTGGGTTTGAGCGTGATATGAGCTTCAAAGTCGTTTGCACGGCTTAAGCCAGGAGAAAAAAGGGACAAAAATGTCGTTGACAAGGAATCCAATTGAGCATAAAGAATAGCATCAGAGAAGGTGTTGACAGAGTCATCTATGGAGAACCCAAAAACGTGAAAGGCATGGAAACCAAAAGATTCTCCGTGTTACTATGGTCGACCACAAATATGGGAACAGTGTGAACGACAGATTTGTAAGATACCTCAGCATCAAATTGTCCCAAGAGAGAAATCTTCTGTTTATTGTAAGTCCATAATTGCCTAGTGACAGGTGACAGGATTGGAGAACCCAACTGAAGATACGTCTGAGAATTGATGATAGTGGCAGCAGAACCAGTATCCACCTGCATGCGAACATCTGGACCAAGTATTTGGACAGTGAGGAATGACTTCCCTGAAAAGGAAGAAGTACAATTGACAGACAACACAGAATCAGAATCAGTGTCATGTTCATGAACATCATGTATGCAGTTGGATATGCAAACAGATGACACATGATCCTTTTTTTTTGCATTTGTGACACACGGCCCAACATTGTGGACAATCTTCTCGCGAATGTTTTGTAAAACACCGCAGACATGAAGGAAGTTGCCGTGGGTTTTGCTGCAGTTTCTTAGAGGTTTGTTTACGGTTAGACCGATGCTGTGCTTGGTAGCATACTGCAGCCGGCGGGGACACGCCACACGCCTCATCAACATCGCACAGACGTTGTATTTCCCCGACATCACCCCATGCCTCTATTTGCGCTCCAGCAACGTGAGAAATTTGAAAAGACTGAGCGATGGATAGGACTTCATCTAGAGTCGGATTTGCCAACTGGAGGGTATGTTGCCCAACTTCTTTGTCGGGCGCCGATCGGATAATAGCATCCCTTACAATGGAATCGGTGTAATATTCTTTGTGAACTTCAGTAACAAATTGACACTTTCTACTGAGGGGTGAAGTTCAGCAGCCCAAGCGCGATAGGATTGATTCGGTTGTTTTTGACAATGATAACAGGCAACACGAGAGGCTACCACATGCGTTTGCTTTTGAAAATAGATGGACAGAAGTGAGCACATTTCAGCAACGGACAAAGACGCAGGATCTTTCAAAGGAGCCAATTGCGACAACAACCGATACATTTGAGGTGACATCCATGAAAGGAACAGAGACTTACATGTTTGTTTGTCCACGACATGAAATGCCAAGAAGTGCTGTCGAAGACGTTTTTGTAATCAGATCAGCCTTCTGCCGTCTCATCATAAGGAGGGAAAGGAGGTAGAGACAACGATGAGAGATGCCCTGAATTTGATGCCGTGACGAAATCACAAATTGCATTTGTGAGAAGAGTTTGCTGTTCTATGAGACTTTGCAATAGTTGCTCTAAAGTAGCCATGGAAACATGTGGGTCAGCGATGGAAAAGAAAAATCACTACCTCATCGCCAATTGTTATAACTTCAAGTTGAACAAATATATTTCACGGAAGACACAATACATGAAAGTCACAGATCAGGTAAACAGAGTAAGATGTGTGTACACTTTAACAGTCAAGTCATAACTGAGTCTGAGTCTAGCGGCCGCTGGCTGGCTGGCCGCTTAGGTGGCACTGCTGCTGCATGGCTGGCAGACAGCGCCACATGTAGAGGACGCACGTAACTGTGCGGCGGCACTTTGTAAGATTGGCGAGTCACAACACCCAGAGCAAAATTTCTAGGATAAAATCCAGGATGCACTTATACAAACTCAGAACTCCCCATACCCCAGCATGGAAGCAATCCAAAATACCATTATAGATTTGAGAAATGATAAGGCCCCCAGGGAGACTCAGTAACCCCTGAAATGTGGAACTTTGTATGTGCTGCAACAGTCAAGACACTACACGGAGTTTTCCACAATATCTGTAAAACTGAAGCTACACAAGGAGATTGGAAAAAATCATTGTTCACCTAATCCAAAAAAGGAGATAAAACTTACTGCAACAAGTGTAGGGGAATTTTTGTCCTTCCACTGATTTACCAAATTCTTTCAAAATCATTACATAACAGAGAGGAAAGCCAACTGGATCAGCAGTTGGGAGAGTACCATGAAGAATTTATAAAAGGACAATCCTGTGCGGAATAAATTTGAAATCTGAAATGTATAAGCAGATGGAGAAGAATGAGAACTGAAAGCATTTATATTACATTTGTAGAATTCAAAACAAGTGTATGACTTGATTGATAGGAGAACATCATTCAACACCTTAAAAGAGTTTGGTGCTGACAGCAGATCAGTGGGAATCGTACATTGAAGAGCTAAAGAAACTGTTACACCAGGCTAATATCAAGTAGGACCCCTGCAAGCACGCAGTAGTGCCACAACACAACTTGGCATAGACTCGACTAATATCTGAAGTAGTCCTGGTCGAACTGACACCATGAATGCTGCATGGTTGTCCATAAATCCATAAGAGTACGAGGGGATGGAGATATATTCTGAACAGCATGTTGCAAAGCATCCCAGAAATGCTCAATAATGTTCATGTCTGAGGAATTTGGTGGTCAGCAGAAGAGTGTTCCTGGAGCCTTTCTGTGGCAATCCTGGATGTGTGGGGTGTTGCATTGTCCTGCTGTAATTGCCACAGTCCATCAGAACGTATAACAGATGTGAATGGATGCAGATTATCAGGCAGGATTCTTACGTAGGTATCACCTGTCAGAGTCATATATAGATGTGTATGGGGTTCCATATCACTCCAACTCCACACACCTCACACTGTTACAGAGACCCCACCTGCTTGAACAGTCTCCTGCTGACATTCAGGGTCCAAGGGTTCATGAGGTTGTCTCCGTATCTGTGCACATCCATCTGCTCAATAAATTTGAAACGAGACCTGTCTGACCAGGCAACATGTTTCCAGTTAATGTTGGTGTTGACAGGCCCAGGAGAGGTGTAAAGCTTTGTGCCGTGCCGTCATCAAGGGTACATGAGTGGGCTTTCAGCTCCGAAAGCCCATATTGTTGAATGGTTCACAGATTGACACTTATTGATGGCCCAGCATTGAATTCTGCAGCAGTCTGCAGAAGGGTTGCACTTTGTCACGTTGAACGATTCTCTTTAGTCGTTGTCGGTCCATGTCAGAGATTTGATGTTTTACTTGATTCCTGATACTCACGGTACACTCATAAAATGGCCGTATGGGAAAATCCCCACTTCATCACTAACTCGGAGATGCTCCCATCACTTGTGTGCGAACTATAACACCATGTTCAGAATCATTTAACTCTTGATAACCTGCCATTTCAACAGCTGTAACCAATCTAACAACTGCACCATGCACTTGTTGTCTTATATAGGCATTGCCAATCTCAGAGCCATATTCTGGCTGTTTACATATCTCTGTATTTGAATAAACATGCCTATACCAGTTTCTTTGGCGCTTCAGTGTGAAAGGCACATTATGAAATACCAATTGAATAAACATGCCTATACCAGTTTCTTTGGTGCTTCAGTGTGAAAGGCCCATTATCAAATACAAAATGTAAAGTTAAATTTTTAGCTGAAACCTCCAATGCTTTTGAAATCAAAACTGTTGTAAGACAAGGAACTGGAGTGTCCCCACTGATGTTTATTTGTGCACTAGAAAAGATATCAAAGAATGGAGGGAAAGAACAGAAGAAGCAGGAATTTAAAAAAATCATAATTAGAAGAAAAGAGGATAATATAAGTATTGATTTTTTTGGTTTTTGCAGGTGATCTTGCCATCTTAGTTGAATCTATAGAAGATGCAACAATGCAGATACATCTCCTACAAGAGACAGCTTTTTCTTTAGTTATGTATTTATTTTGATCCAATATCAACCGATTAAAAAAAAATTTTTTTTTCTTTGTCCCAGTCTTCTGGATAAGTCAGAGCCTTACTTACTAGAGTTACATGTTATTGCCTGGCATTATTATCTACACAACTATTTCTAAATTTAGCTGAGAGAACGATGTTGAATACATAAAACCAATTTGCAATAGGAATGCAGAGATCAAGGAATTTACAGTTTGTGACACAGATTTAGATCTGAGATTCAAATATTTACAGTTTGTGACTCAGTCTAGGATCTGAGATTCATATATTTTTAGATATATGGTCTTCCATCATGTTACTGTGCTAAATCTAGAAACTCATCTATTGAATATACAGGACTGTTTAGGAGCCATAATTTTAATTTCTTTTTTAGTTCTGTAATGGGCAATTTGGAGATATTAGAATGGAAGCAATTGAGTAGTTTTATGCCTACATAGTGAGGGCTTTTCTCATAAAGTGTTGTTCTATTGAGAGATGTTGTGGGGTCTCTCTCTATCTCTAGTGTTGTGGTAATATACAAGAGTGAGTCAAATGTAAACCTTAAATTTGTAGTAACAAATCGAAATTTCACACCATTATCCTGTAAGTTGGTAAGTATGCTACAAACAGCATGCAGAATGGCCTGTAGGTGGTAGCATAGTGCAGATGCACACATACCATTGCAGTATCAGTATAAAGATGGCCGCACCACTTGCGACTTGCACCAGGAAAGAACAGTGTTCTGTTATTCGGTTTTTGCGTAGTGAAGGTGTGAAACCTATTGAAATTCATCAACAAATGAAGGTTCAGTACAGTGATGCATGTCTGTCACAGCAGCAAGTCTACAAATGGAGTACAAAGTTCACAAATGGTGTGACTTCAGTGGAAGATGCTCCTCGTCCAGGTCAGGCACAACAAGTTGTGACTCCACAGAACATTGCAGCAGTTGAAACCATAGTGAAGGAAAACCGCCAAGTGACACTGAATGACATTGCAGCATGTTTACAGATTAGTCATGGGTCAACACACCACATTGTGCATGATGTGCTCCAGTTTCACAAAGTGTCTGCAAGATGCGTGCCATGGCAGTTGACTCCTGAAATGAGAGAATGACCTGTTGATGCTTGTGAAGAACTTCTTCAGCACTTTGAACAAGAAGGTGATGGCTTTCTTGCAAGAATCATTACTGGGGATGAAACCTGGGTTCACTTCCACCAACTGGAAACGAAGAGAGCGAGCAAGGAATGGTGCCATTCCTCATCACCCAAACCAAAGAAGTTCCGAACAGAACCATCAGCAGGGAAGGTTATGCAGACTCTCTTTTGGGATAAAAAAGGTGTCATTTTGGAGCATACATGCCTAGAAAGGCCACTGTCATCAGTGCATCATACACAGATCTCCTAAAAAATCATCTGTGGCCTCCAATCAAATCAAAGCAATGCGGACTGCTGTCAGCAGGTATCCTTTTGCAACATAACAATGCAAGGCCCCACACAGCCCGTACAACAGTTGCAACAATCACAGACCTGCATTTTGAGTGTCTTTCTCGTCCACCATACTCACCAGACCTTGCACCAAGTGATTTCCATATGTTTGGACCACTCATAGACCCAATGAGAGGAAAGAAGTTCCATTCTGACGAAGAGGTATGCCACATGAGGCATGAGTGGTTGCACGGACTACCAAAAGAATTTTTTTCTAAAGGAATTTATGCACTTTGTAAGCACTGGAGGACTTGCATTCAGCATGGGGGAGATTATATTGAAAAGTGATACAGCTTTATACCACTCCTGCACAATAAACAATATTTTAAAAAATATTTAAGGTTTTCATTTCACTCGCCCTCGTATTTCTTTATTAAGTGTATTGTTACTGTTTGCTGCCATAACGATTATCTTAAGTACATACAGGTTATGAAGAGTTAGTATTTTAAATTCTTTAAACAGCAGAGGATCAAGTAGGTTAAAAGACAAGGGCTAGTAGAAATCCTTGGGTAACAGAAGATATATTGAATTTAATTGATGAAAGGAGAAAATATAAACATGCAGTAAATGAAGCAGGCAAAAAGGAATACAAACGTCTCAAAAATGAGATCGGCAGGAAGTGCAAAATGGCTAAGCAGGGATGGCTAGAGGACAAATGGAAGGATGTAGAGACTTATCTCACTAGGGGTAAGATAGATACTGCCTACAGGAAAATTAAAGAGACCTTTGGAGATAAGAGAACCACTTGCATGAACATCAAGAGCTCAGATGGAAACCCAGTTCTAAGCAAAGAAGGGAAAGCAGAAAGGTGGAAGGAGTATATAGAGGGTCTATACAAGGGCGATGTACTTGAGGACAATATTATGGAAATGGAAGAGGATGTAGATGAAGATGAAATGGGAGATATGATACTGCGTGAAGAGTTTGACAGAGCACTGAAAGACCTGAGTCGAAACAAGGCCCCCGGAGTAGAAAACATTCCACTAGAACTACTGATGGCCTTGGGGGAGCCAGTCCTGACAAAACTCTACCATCTGGTGAGCAAGATGTATAAAACAGGTGAAATACCCTCAGACTTCAAGAAGAATATAATAATTCCAATCCCAAAGAAAGCAGGTGTTGACAGATGTGAAAATTACCGAACTATCAGTTTAATAAGCCATAGCTGCAAAATACTAATGTGAGTTCTTTACAGACGAATGGAAAAACTAGTAGAAGCTGACCTCAGGGAAGATCAGTTTCGATTCCGTAGAAATGTTGGAACACGTGAGGCAATACTGACCCTATGACTTATCTTAGAAGCTAGATTAAGGAAGGGCAAACCTACATTTCTAGCATTTGTAGACTTAGAGAAAGTTTTTGACAATATTGGCTGGAATACTCTCATTCAAATTCTGAAGGTGTCAGGGGTAAAATACAGGGAGCGAAAGGCTAGTTACAATTTGTACAGAAAGCAGATGGCAGTTATAAGAGTCGAGGGACATGAAAGGGAAGCAGTGGTTGGGAAGGGAGTGAGACAAGGTAGTCTCTCCCTGATGTTATTCGATCTGTATATTGAGCAAGCAGTGAAGGAAACAAAAGAAAAATTCGGAGTAGGTATTAAAATCCGTGGAGAAGAAATAAAAACTTTGAGGTTCGTCGATGACATTGTAATTCTGTCAGAGACAGCAAAGGACTTGGGAGAGCAGTTGAACGGAATGGATAGTGTCTTGAAAGGAGGGTATAAGATGAACATCAACAAAAGCAAAACGAGGATAATGGAATGTAGTCTAATTAAGTCGGGTGATGCTAAGGAAATTAGATTAGGAACTGAGACACTTAAAGTAGTAAAGGAGTTTTGCTATTTGGGGAGCAAAATAACTGATGACGGTTGAAGTAGAGAGGATATAAAATGTAGACTGGCAATGGCAGGGAAAGCGTTTCTGAAGAAGAGAAATTTGTTAACATCGAGTATAGATTTAAGTGTCAGGAAGTCATTTCTGAAAGTATTTGTATGGAGTGTAGCCATGTATGGAAGTGAAACATGGATGATAAATAGTTTAGACAAGAAGAGAATAGAAGGTTTTGAAATGTGGTGCTACAGAAGAATGCTGAAGATTAGATGGGTAGATCACATAACTAATGAGGATGTATTGAAAGAATTGGGGAGAAGAGAATTTTGTGGCACAACTTGACTAGAAGAAGCGATCGGTTGGTAGGACATGTTCTGAGGCATCAAGGGATCACCAATTTAGTATTGGAGGTCAGCATGGAGGGTAAAAATCGTGCGGGGAGACCAAGAGATGAATACACTAAGCAGATTCAGAAGGATGTAGGTTGCGGTAGGTACTGGGAGATGAAGAAGCTTGCACAGCATAGGGTAGCATGGAGAGCTGCATCAAACCAGTCTCAGGACTGAAGACCACAACAACAACAACAAACAAATTTCTGCAGGACTCCTGGCATATTCCCTTCCTATAATTCTAAATGCCTTCTTTTGCAGGATAAGTACACTGTTCATATTACCTTTGCTGATGGAGCCCCATACCTCTATCCTATAGCTTAGATGGGATTCAAATAGTGAAATAGTGCAAAATATATTTGCCTCAGAGTGGTAATGCTTCAAAAGCAGTGTGTATATTGTCTATTTCCAGCGAAGGCCTACTTTGCCAAAAGCTCACTTTCTGACAGTCTTTTTGTTCTGCCTCTCTGCAACTCAGCATCTCTGCTATATGGTGAGTAGCAACTATCATTTTCATAATACTGTTACATTCCATCCTGGATTTTTCCATTGCTTGACTTTGAAAGAAAAGAGTATATGACAGATGGAAGGAGGTACTGAAATATATGGAAACTGATTATGGAAGAATAAAAGAGGCTACAAAATTTAAATATCTAGGTGAAATAATACAACCAAATGCTCTGGACGAAGAAGCTAACATAGAAGGGGGAAGGAAAATCATATCAAGTAACAAAAAACCTGTATAACAGAACTGGAAAATTCTGGCACTTCACCAATTTTTATCACTTTCATCAAATACAGTGAAACAATTAAATGAAACAGAAAAGAAGGAAAGGAAAACAACTGCGGAAAACCTTGGGAGCAAAATATGTCACTGGAAAATGGACATTAAGAAGGATGGAAGATGTTAATAAAATAACAGAACAATACTAGACATTATGAAGAAGAAAGTTATTTTCTATGAATGCCTAAAACAACTAGACACAAACATCAATGGCATGGACCAAAGAATTTAAAGCAGACCTGAGAAAAGTGGAAATAATGGAGAAAGAAATAGGAGAAAGAGAAAAGTTAAAAGCAAAAGGTTTCAGGGGTTTCCAGGAGAAAACAAAGTAAAAAAGGATGTGCAGTATGGACAGAAGAGAGATGAGAAAAACATAGTCCAAGAATGAAGAACTACTGGAAAGACGTAAAGGAGAAAAGAAAGAAGGCATTAGTCACTTTCTGGCAGATTAAAACTGTGTGCTGGACTGAAAATGAAGCTCGGGACAATTGCCTTTTGCGTACAAGTGCCTACCAGCTGAGCTATCCAAGCATGGCTCGTGACTGATCCTCACAGCTTCAATTCTGCCACTGCCTTATCTCCTACCGTTGCCCACGAGAGGCAAAGGTCCTGAGTTCAAGTTTCAATTTGGCACACAGTTTTAATCTGCCAGGAAGATTCATATCACCGCACACTCCGCTGCAGAGTGAAAATTTCATTATGAAGACATTAGTTATTTTATGTAGTCATTAGTAGGCCAAACCAAAAATCATAAAAAAGAAGTAGAAGGCAACCAGTTAAACAGTATGGGCTATGTTACTTTAGCATAATAGGGGAGCATAGCATAATTGAGAATAACAGTACACTACATTTTTATTTGCAGAACAAGTAACACACCGAAGAAGGATCAGAGCTAGGAGACACACAAAGGAAGATTTGTGTAGAATGACATCAGAAGTAATTACTGTATTGAAAATGACAAAAAATTTTCTATAAGATAATGATGTGGAGAAGGAAACAAACAAAACCAGGCAGGAGAGAGAGAGAGAGAGAGAGAGAGAGAGAGAGAGAGAGAGAGAGTAAACTTCAACAAAGACTCAGTTAACTGCTAAAAAAAAATAAACACAATAGAAATCTAGCAGTGGGTAGAGAAATTCAAATGATGAGTGAATTAAAATGAAATAAGGGTGTCATACAAACATAATTCATAGAAAAATAGGTTAATATGGTACATAAACTTCAAAACATTTATGTATTCATGAACAAATGTGGCCAGAGAAAACTGATTTTAAAAAAAAATTTGCATCAGGAAGAAACTGAAATCATCATGATATGCAAGATGTTCAAAAGAAAGCACACAAGTATGAAGTTAAAATTGCCAATGGACAAAATAGCTGCTAAGCCTAAATCAAATAACTCGTGCACAATTATCAATGTAAACAATGTAAAAATTAAGTATATAGCAGACAAGGCAATTAAAAATATTGCCCACCAAATCATTTTCCCATTTTTGATGTAAAATAGAGTCCAATGGCAGGTAAATAAGGTATTTTCTTACAAGATCATAATTAAAGGTATTCTTACGTCTTCTGAATTAACTGAGTCTTTGTAATTAATCTCATGCATGAATATATGTATGATGAAGCTGTGTTAGAATATCTATTCCAGACCATCATAGATAATCACTTCATGTAATTATTACAAGGTTTTGTGGAGTAACTATGAAGAGACTCGAGAAACTAATTCTTTAGGACATTGTTGAATGAAAATAAGCACAATATTTCATTGTACAGATTTGTTTGTGGCTTGGCATGAGACGAAATGCAGCAGTGACAGCTTAAGTATTGAATATGCTGCACTGTGTGTGTGTGTGTGTGTGTGTGTGTGTGTGTGTGTGTGTGTGTTTGTGGCTTAGTTTCAGTTCTCATAATTTATGTACAACTAACATTTTGAAGGTGCTACCTCGATTATTAAATCTTGTCCACACAAGCTGGTCACTGATGTTGCATCCTATGAAGAGATCTGAACATATTGTGTAGTTTTGTGCAAATAACTTAATTATTTCAATTTGCAGCCTTGATTTTTCTGTTGATGTTCTTCACTTTACTGTCTACTTGATTAAATAAATTTCCATTAAAAATACCAATTACTTGTGAATTATCAATCATGATCCTTGCATTTAATCACTGGTCATTATATTTTCCTCTGTGACATCATGTTGCATCCTAATTCTTGTTTTACAAACTATGATGTAAATTTAACTTTATTGTCCAAATGACTAATTCTGACTTAGTGTGTGTGCCTCTGAAAATTTTAGGAAGTTTTTGTATAAACTGACTCTTTTTAGTATGTAGCTAAAGCAATATGATGTATCATGTTATAACAACAATGCAGTTTTACTGATGACATCTTTGGCATTGGCAGTAAACATAAGCAGTGACGTGTCCTTTGGAAAGAAATTTGAAATTGTTTCAACAAAAATTTAATCTAGTTTTCTGTGGGTGGACTCGGGTTTTAGCACGAGTAATTGCTTTTGTGTTATGGTTACATGTATCTTTGGTATTTCATTTTCTTCTTCTTTTTAAGGAGGGTAAGTCATTTCGAATAGCAAGCCACACCTAATGGTGGCTGCTGCATTGAGCATACAGTTTATGATAACACAGAACTGGCAACGTTGGTTATCTCTCAGCTTGAGAAACCTTGGTGTGCTAAATGTGTGCATGGCCAAAACAGGGGCTGTGTTTACTGAAGTTCTTTCTATTTACTATGCTGTATTATGGGAAGGGAGGTGCAATAAAGTACAATTAAACATTTTGTAAATTTGAAATTGAAATCGTAAATGTGTGGTGTACGCAGTGGGCCAGGCTGCTTCATCATACAATTTGCTATATAGAAATTTTACACAATACAGTACAGTCCCTGAAGAGATACTCAACATTCACTATTGACTACTATATTGTTACTTCACTAAGGATTTTAGTGATTAAAAATAAAACACTAGCTTCAGGACTCTTGTGCTTAGTACTGATTCAGTGTTAGACAGCTGAGATGCCAAATGTTGTGCATGTACTATGTACTGTCTTGAAACTCTTCCAAAGGCAACACTGAGTGACTTACCAGTGCCCTTCATGAAAGCTAATGCAGCAAATTCGGCAATGGAGACGGCAGAACAGAGCGCGGAGAACAGCGCTCGCCACCTGCATCTGCAACATGTGGCTGTGTAAAGACAGGATATGAACAGAATGGTGCTACAGCAGTCTTTAATGTTTTCAGGAGACTCGAGGAAAAGGCAAACATAATTTTGTAAGAGGGAAACTGTTATACTTGTGTTCAGTAATATAATTGTTGCAACAAAAACTCTGAGCAACTGAAAGAGTGACGATCACGACATTCAGCTATGTGGTAGAAGAGACCAGACCAGAAGTGGCTGACTGCAGCTACTGCCCTGCTGCTTCACCCAGCACATTGCGAAAATGACTGAGAACAAAGTCCAGCTTTCAACTGCCAGCAGACGGTGTGCTAATGTCATATGTAAGATATTCATTTTGTATAAATATGAGTAGTTCAGTGTTTCAAAATATTAATTGAGACATCACCATCTTTTCCTGACTTAGTGAAGTCAGGTGAGGAAGAATCAATTACTTGAACATACACTGATAAGTATTTATCTATGTATTAAGGAAATATTTTTTGTTTGTTACAGTCAAGTGCACAAGTTTGTGACAGTGTGGTCCAGTGGTTATCTATGGATGTAGCCTGCAGCGGTGAATGTTATTACTAGGAGTCAGCCGATGGCTACTACTCAGGAAAAGGCCATGACTGCACTGTCAAGAACCATGAAACACATAATAATACTGAAATGAAACTACTTTGCAAATAAAATATTTTCTTTTCTTGAGGAGTTCACATGAAATATGTACTGAGTCAATATGTTGTTATGGAGTTACTGCACATCTCTATTAAGATATTTACAGAAATAAATCTTCAGCAGCAAAAAGTAATCAGTGGATGGAAATATTTTGAATCTGGAATTTTTATTAATCCACTAATTCCTCGGAAAGTATTACAGCATTAAAAAAAGTGTCCATGGAAAAGAAAAGCAATGCTTAAATTACATTAAAATCCCTGCAAGAAATATTACAAAAAATAGTTGAAGATGTAATATTTCTGGCAAAGACTGTAATTGACTTTACAGATTTCTGGCATGATTTTGTTTAGCTAAAATGAGCATTCGAAATCATGAATTTTAAAATTACCTAAATCAAACAGTTCATTTCTGAATGGTAACATGAATTGGCTACAAGATAAAAGTTAACAGAAATATAATATTCCAGTTTTACTAAACATCAAGGAAAATAGAGAAAGATATAATTATGTTTATGGTGTTGCTACTGGGGACATGATCCTGCATATAAATTAAGCCGTATTCATTCTGATATAGAGAAAATTTACAACAGAATTTAGCAGCAACACTACAAGGTGATAAACAACCCCTTGTCATACTAGCATTGCCTAACAGTACAAAGAAACAACATTAATATGAAGAGGAAAAGATTAGTGAGATACCAGTTGTGCACTGATCTGGAATCACATCAAGATTAGTATTTAATTATTTTTGGATGTCGTGTGAAAGTTTCAAGAAATTACATCAACTAATCAAAGGGAGCATTGAAAAGTTCACCATGAATTGGAGGAAACCAATAAAGAAGAGGGAAAAACTTGGCATTTGTTTGGATTAAGTTTCAAACTTTGTGGTCATCTTGTGCCTCACTTAGGAGTAACATAAATTATTATATTTCATGGAAATTTCAAATGCATGGTATTCTGCAGGTTCCATATATCTGATAAATGTTTTTAAAACAACACTTCTAAGTTGCATACAAATTATTTATTATTTGAGTGGTGTTCAGGACTAGCCTGTAATGAGGAAACTGATTCCCAGGAGACCTTAGTGTTCTATTAATGTGCCAATGGTATGGCCAGGGTGGGTGTTATACCAGCTGGTCATGGGAGCAGTGTCAATGTACGCTGTGGAGTACCACATTGTGTGGATTCAGGACAAATTTGTCTTATACTGAAACTAGCATGAAGTGTTGATTTTAGCTTGTGATTTTCACAAATTACAATGCTTTTATATGGTTATATTTCCCCACCTTTCTTCCTGACAAAAGTAACACTTACAGTTGATAGGTGTTATACATGATACCAGACTGGATGTGGATAGTGCTAGTGTAAGTTTCTTCATGATGAGCTAGTCCACAAAAGTTCTGATCAAATAATAAATAATGTACATGCAGATTAAAGGTATTGTTTTAAAAATGCCATAGCTATTATTTTCTATTTTGCCTTGCTGCATTGTTAACACTAGTTTCCATAAGATCACTTAAGTTAAATGCTGTCGGGCTTGGATAGCACTTGGATATGTGACCATTCTGATCTGCCAAGTGCTGTTGGCAAGCAGTGTGTGCTCAGCCCTTGTGAGGCCACTTGAGGAGCTACTTGACTGAGTAGCAGCAGCTCTGGTCACGAAAACTGACAACAGCTGGGAGAGCGCTGTGGTGATCACATGTCCTCCATAGCCCCATACAGTGATGCCTATCAGCTGAAGATGACACGGTTGTTGGACAGCCCATTGGACCTACTGAGGCCTATTCAGACAGAGTTCAGTTTAGTTTAGTGTTATTACATCACTTGGAGCAAATGATTGTTACCACAAGGCTCGGAAAAAAAAACCACGCGACAATAAGCTCAATTATACAACTGTCCTTAACAATGATGTAACAGTGGTAGAGCATTAAAATTTCTTACCAGGCACACTAATGGCTATGGATTTTCCACCTTGTTTGTGATAAGTTAAATGTCAGCATTCACATATACTACATCACTGTGTTAGTTTTATGAGCAATTGGTTGGCACTAAAAATAATACATCAGAGTCTTAAATAAACCTATAGATGCTTCTTTATCAAGCAGCACAACTGGGATATGGTAGTCAGGCTTCAGGCTCTGAGCACATTTTCCATGAGGGTCCATTTACACTCAGGTGAAAAAAGCCATGTGATATCTCCTAGTATCATGTTGGACCTCCTTTTGTCCAGCATAGTACAGCAACTCGATGTGGCATGGACTCAACAAGCCGTTGGAAGTCCCCAGCAGAAATATTGAGCTGTGCTGTCTCTATAGTCATCCATAACTGTGAAAGTATTGCTGGTGCAGAATTTTTTGCATGAACTGACTTCTCGGTTATGTCCCATAAATGTCCTGAGTCCATAAACAAACTAATTTCCTGGTTGTACAATAATAGACTATTACTAAATAAAAGCAAAACTGCATGTATGCTATCCAGTGCCTTCGAAAATCACCCTGCCTGTACGTATCACATATTAATAAGTGATGCAGTATTAGAATACGTCAAGGAAATATAAAATTTATTGAGAAACAGACAGACAATAAGTCAATAACTTACAATGGAAAATTCTCAGAGAAAAGCTGGTGAAGAGACTGAGCAGTATCTACCCCACTTTTCAAATTCCTAGTCAGTCCTTTGATGTTGCAACAAAAAAGACAATTTATTTTTCATTACAACATTCAACTACCTATTATTGCATCACAGTCTGGAGGCCAGTATGCAGGACAAACATTGTGATGCAAAAGAGGCTCACTAAGATAATGAAATAGGTGTTTCCTCAAACACCCACTAAGCCAATATTCAGGGAATTAAAAATATCGTCTGTGCCCTGTATTTCTGTATAAGAGACAGTGACATTTGTTAACAATAGCCTCCATTTGTTTCGGACCAATAAGTCTATTCACAGTGACAATACACTTTCCACTCATTTTACAAGCCAATGAGTGACCAGAAATATAGTTCGGGTAATAAATATAGGCAGTACGTTCTGTAATAAATTAACTTTCAAGAAAACAGTAATACACTTACAAATGAAGTTAAGAGCATTATACTACACACTTTTTTATTCAGTTCATGAATATATAAAGGCCAGTTTTGCTGCCAGTTTGTGACTGAAGAGTGTTCTTTGTTAATACCAAATGAAGGATTTATGTTCTTCTGTCATTAGACCCTTTTTTTCTTCTTCTTTTTAGCTGAGGAATTAATCAACAAAAGTTTGTAAAACTATTTCTTTGTTTGCTTACAAAAGCTCACATCTGGTCATATTTGTTGTTGGATTACATTGTTCACATGTCTTCCACTTTTCAAGTTGGCATAATTAAAGCTGAACAAATATGTGCTGAAAGCTACTTGTACAGAATAATTGGTGTAAAATATTGGTGTAAAATATAATCCAAACCTAGCATTTGTCTAGGAGCATGTGATGAACTTCCAACATATACCCTAAAATTGGAAATAGACTACTAAAGCTAATTGTATAAAGCAGTTGATCATAGATTAGCACAAAAAATGAACTGGTATCGAGCTGAAGTTGGAAATCAGTGTTGTATGAATGTTAATCTCAGATTATTATGCTGTGAACTACGATCAACTTTGAGTGGCAATATTTTGTGGGTCACATCAAGTTCAATTGCAGTAATCAGTACACAAGCTAGCAGCACTACAAATGAACCGAATTGTTTTTGCAAAAATACAAGTTCAAAAGAAGGAAATAATAAATAATCTGTTGTTAATACTCCCATATTGCTGATGTTTGAATTTTTCTTCTTTTTTCTTTTTGCTCTATAAGTTAGGCTAAGAAGAATATCAACAATGAAGTAATGAATACAGATAAAAACTGCTCCCATAATATTTCTTGGTGATGACTCATAATACTGTGAAAAAGTTTAAAAGCGTTTCATAGGCACTTAGTGACCAAGTGAAGTGTGGAAATTCAAGCTATTTCCAGTGAACAGTTGAATATATGAAGTTTGACAGTAGCCAGTAATGTATATGCATTGATGAATATAAATGATAAATCAATAAGCAATGTTATGTTAGTTAACGAAGTCAAAAATGAAGTTTCTGTCAGTGGCTCATTTAAATGCTGGATTCTGATTCCTAAAGGTCTGTGATTCAATTGCAGGCTGGCCATGTTGTTTTTTCCCCCCATGTGGCACTTATCCCTTCTTTTGCATCTGGCAGTGTTCGTCAACGTGTCAAATTCTGAGCTGCACCATGGTTTGGAGTCCACATTAAAGTGTAAACTCCCCATATCTAGCTGGGTAAGTCTGTAGAGTTATAAATGCATATCTCTGTCGCTCTTTGTGCCAACAGCTTCTTTACTGCTGAAGACTAATGGCTTTAAAACCTTTGAACTATTGAACTTGTGTTCACACAGACAGTTGCCTAAATCCACAGTGAACAATCTGTAATATGTATGTTTTCACCAAGTCCAGCAAACTTGTGGAAGACTTATGTGATGCCATGGTTGCCTACAGTTTGTGTTCACAGTCAAAATGTCTGCACCACATAATGGTCAACAGCAGGTGGCAGTGAATTATCAGCAGCAAAATGAGTATTCTCTAAGATACTGGCAACAAAGATAAATGTGACAACACTACGTTTTGAAGCCACATTGCCTGGATACACCATTAGCATCCTGAGCATACCTGTATTAATTGTGTAGCACTCAGTGTTCATGAGCCTTAAGCACAGAGAATTATATTGTTTCTCGTGTATCGTGCGCAACGGAATTTGAATCCCCGCCAGATGTTATGGACATCGAAGACCCCTTGAGGTCTCTGCACCATCGCGCCGTAAGCTGTGGCGGCGCATGCCTCCTGGCCCGCATGTAGCATGAGGGTGCCACAGTGGAACACGTGGTTGCAGCAGCAAATAGCGGTGTCCCTGATAGAGTACTTAAGCGCCTGCCTCTCGCTCAGACAGCCAGTCTAACATTGCGTATGTCTCTGGACATATCGCCTCGCCTTAGACAGCATATTTACTTTTGTGTTTTGTTTACGAGTGGACATGGTTGTCTAGTTAGGTTTTCTTGACTGTGTTGTCTCATTCTTGTTGCTGTCTTAAGGTCCTTCATTGGTCGTGTCCGTCCTCTCCGTTGTGTTGTTGTTCACAGGCTGCTCTGCTGGTCCCAACGCATTTTCCGTCACTTCAACCCCGCGACTGTTCTGGTCACCATTACAACAGTTTCTTTTCATTTACTTTACAGATATCTGACTATTTCAGTCTTTTTCTGGTGTTGATAAGCTGCTTCTACTTCATTTCATCCCTCTTTACAACAAGGAACTTTTGTCAGAACATCCACTGTGATATAATTTGCTGACATACGATGAGTGGAATATCTGTGACTTGACCACAGACTTTAGTGTGTTCTTAGCTTCCAAGTAGAACAGACATCTACCTTATATTGTGTACATATTTGTGTAATAAAGCATTATCATAATTCCATAGTGTGTCATACCTCACACCTTCAATAATAAATACTGTGAACCCATAATACATGATTAATGCCAGTTATCAAAGAGTGATAATCACATCACTGGCTGATTCAGTTATACTACCAACCATGTCTTATGCTAATTTATTACAATATTGAACCGCATTCAGTTGATACAACATAGCGAATTTTTGAACTGGGTTCATTTTCTGAATAACATCAAAAGTGATCCCCAGTTAATGACATTTTAGCAACAGGCCATTAATAGCCTGGGATTAAATGAAGACAGTCTTCATGTCCCCAGACTGACATATTGTCGAACAATCCTGCCAGTATGTGGTCCAGTGTAAATGAAGGTTTCATGTTTTTACTTCTAGTGCAGTAACTAATGTGTTCTACTTATGATGGATGTATATGGAACCATATATAGCAGGTACAGAAGGTGACAGACTTCAGTTCATTGATGGAAAATGTCTACAAAACACTTGTTCATCCATCCTAGAACATGGCTGAAATGTATGGAACTCATATAAAAAAAAGACTAACGTGGGATATTGAATGTTGATAAGGGTGGTACAATTGGTCCCAGGATTTTTGACCTATGGAAGAGTGACACAGAGATACTGAAGAATCTGAACTGGCAGGTGCATGAAGATACATGCAAACTATCCTGAGAAAGGCTAATCAGAAAGTTTCCAAAACCGGCTTTAAATCATGACTCTTGGAATACACTACTACCTCTCACAAATCACTCCCACAGGAATCACGAGGGCAATATTGGACCAACTAAAGCATGCACCTGAATAGAATGAGAAGAAGCCTTAACAACTGGTACAATGGAAAGTACCCTCTGCCATGCATATCAAAGGGGTTTCCAGAGTACAGATGTAGATAAAATCATATAAAGCAGATCTACTATATAAAATGGCTGTCTTTCAGTATCTACTTCAGCCACTGCAATGTAAAATTAAATGCAGGTTAACAAAGTTCTAGGCTGTGCACAGAAAAAGTGTATACTATTTTGATTATAAAGTAGTGCTGATTGAAGGTAGGGTGTTCAGGAAAATGGAGACAGGGCCGGGTAGCTATTATACTACCTCCAATTTGTGTTTTGTTGTTGTGTGATGGAGGAGGAAAAGCTGAGTGTGTCCATGCGCTTGGCTGTTGCAGCTGCTCTATTCTGCAGCTCAATAAGAGGGTGTATCGAGACATAGGAGAGATAAGTTTGATGATTCTATTTAGGCACTGTTTGGTGAAGGTTCTCATTTGTCTTCATTGTAGGACAGTGAATAAACCACTGCCAATATAAAAGAACCAGTATAATTGATCACAGTATTTCCAATCGTCTTTGCCAACCTAATGCCAGCATAAACTGTACATTCAGTTTAGGAGTTAAGAACCAGTTCCGGAATGTGAATTCTGCAATGAATAAAAAGTGTAAGTTCTAGATTCCAGGAGGGTAAGATCCCCCCTTGCCCTCCTCTCTCTATCCCTTCCCTCCCTGTGAATGCCTGTGGACTGGACTGTGCTAAATAAGTTTCGTAAGACCTACCTCTCCCTATTAAGAAGACATTTGTTTACTTTTTTCAGTTACTAGATGGAGCCACTCTTCTTACAAATGCTGATTTAGGTACCAAGCGACACAAGTGGCCACTTACGGAGGCAAGCTGAGAGGGATGCCAAGCTGAGTAGCGCACCAGGGGGATCCAAGTAAAAGATCTGTACACAGTGTGTATCACAATTAATAGCGAAAACTAGCAGAGGTAAAAAAGTACCAACAAGAAGGGAGGGAAAGAGGGAACCGAATAAAAAGTCACTTGTGAGGAAAAATGTTCTCATGTCAGCCCCGCATATTGTAATTAGTAATGAAAATTAACAAAGGTGAACATATAAAACGTGGAGGGGCAGCACCAAATAATATTTCACTTGTGTGGAAAAATGTTATTAAACTGTCCCTGCTTGATATGCCAAGTTAACCAATACAATGAAATTGTAACAAGTACATTTCACAATTGATATTTAATCTGTTATGGCTTTGCACTGATCGACAATAAAATAGTGTAAAAGGAATTGGGTTGTTATTGCTAGCAATGCACCTTTTTACTGCCTGATCTGTGTTTTACTACTGCAGTCTGGTCCTATTCGAACTGGCTCAATGTCTTCAAGGCTTGGTATCAATCTATAATTTTTACCCTCTATACTTTTTTCCATTACCAAATTGACTATCCCTTGCTGCATCAAGATATGATCAGCACCTCTCAATTACTATTCGATCTACACATCCGGTCTCCAGCATTATGTTGTAGCACAACATTTCCAACACTTCCGTTCTCTTCTGTCTAAACTGTAAACTGTTTATTGTGCAGGATGCTTAACTGATAAAACCAGAAAATACAAATGTAGCAAACTATGTGGGCAGAAGGGATACATGTGTCTAAAAATGAGACTGGCATCAAACAAAAAGGGATTACTGAACTGTGTACTTTTGCTGTATTGTAAGCATGTGTTAATGCCAATAAAGGGGCTAAGTAAGCAACAGTGAAGATTAAGGAAGATGGGGAGATGTCAGGTGGGGGAGGAGGCAAAGTTTCATTTTTCCCTGGAAGACAAGGAACAGGGGGGCAGGGGGAGTTCTTATTATTTAGCACATAGCAGAATACTCAACTGTTCAAGTGATATCAGTTGCCCAAAACCCTATTTTGATCCTTAAACTGTATCTGAAATATGATGGGTGTTCTGACTTAATTTTGATCCTTAAATCATATCTGAAATATGATGGGTGTTCTGATTTCTCACTCTACTTCTATATGTCCACATAATTTAAGGATGTTTCAGGGCCAGAGAACACTGGTCTTCTGGTGTCAAAGTGTGGAAATGCTGGCTGTGAATTTGTATCAAAATACAAGAAACTGCCTTCTGCATCAAACGCAAGCTGTGTGAACAGTGAAATGGTTTGAAACATGGGCTTACCGACAGGCAGTGGGGGCTCAGGCTGCAGGGAGCGGCGGCAGGGCTGTCGCACAAGATCGGGCTGCTTTTCGCTATCATCGTCAGTGCCTGCATCCTGCTCAGCCATGACGTGCAGTGCTGTAACGCAGATGGCAGCACCTGCCAACATGGTGGCCACCAGCAGCTCGGCCGTCGCCTCCACCGTGACACGCAGCATCGCCATGGCACCAGGGCTGTGCGTCATGCGCCGCAGCACCAACAGTGGCAGTAGTGCCAACCATAGCACAGCGTCACCCACAGCAACTGGGTCTCGAGCACTCTTGGCACTGTACTCACAACAATACACTCGTGTTGCAAGGAATTTTATAATAATATGTCTAGCACTCTGCACTGGCATGATCCCAGCAAAACTCTACACTAGGGTGACCAAATGTCCTTTATTTGATGGGATCATCCCTTATTTAGTTGAAGTGTCCTGTTGTCCCGACAAAATCTGTGAGGGACATATATCATCCTATTTTGCATTAACTGTTGTGTTTATTTTGAAATAACACGTTTTAACTAGTGTGCAGCACAACCAAATGGAGACTAAGGAAAAAAGAATAAGGAAAATACCCTTTTTGATGAAACCGGACTGAATGGGCATGGTTTTTGCAGTTCCTCAATTGATACTATGTAATGCTTTCAAATGATGAGCACTTCATCACTTCTCCTTTCTTTGCGATTTGCCCATTGCTTCAGATCACCACATGTAGGTTTACTCTGTTAGTGTCACAGATTACATTACTTGATGTGATATATTGCAAAATTTTCACAGAAATGCCAGAAAGATAGTTGTGTGTACTTGCAAAATTAAAAACCGAATTTCCATTCTTAAATTAGAACAGTGAAGCGAAAAATTTGCTCATTGTGTAAAAACACTTTTTCAACCAACCATGAGGTTGGTCTGATGATGTGCAATACATTAATTTGAAGAAACACAAGCTAGCTGCTTCAAGTAAAACCTTATCAGAAAATTTTAGTTACAAAACATGATAATGGTTTGATTATGAATGATGAACAAAAGTGTCTTCGTGCTGAGGAATGTTTAGTAGCTTTTCACACAGCGAAACGTTACTGTTCCTTCAATTCAAGGAACTGCACTGCTGCAGTCACCAGCAATCAATCATTTGAGATGAAATATACCTACTCCAAAACAAAGTGAGCATTTATAATAGTATATGTGTTGGCCCCATATGCATTGCATCAAGTTTGTGACAAGGCGAAAGATGAGAAGTATATTTCAATGATTTTGATACTTCTAACCACAAAAGTGTAAAACTGATACCAGTTCTTGTTAGATATTTCGTACCAAGTAAGGGGATTCAAGTAACAGTGACTGATTTCCAGAATACTTAACAACTAATGTTGTAACAAATCTTACCATGGAAGTTCTTAATAAATTCCATCTGAGTGATGAAATGCTTGTATTTTGTGGTAACAACTGCAATCACAAACTTTGGAGCTACAGAAAGAAATGAACAAAACAATATTTTTACAGAACTTAAACCTTTGCTGAAAAGTAACATTCATGGTGTAGGTTATGCAGCACACACAGTGTGTAATGCAGTAACAGTAATAAACCACTGTAAAGAAAATTTTCAGTAATTTCTCATTAACACTACATATGTACTGGCTGTTAACAGAATTATCAGTATTTATGAGGGAGTAAAATCTTACTTTTCCTGTCAAAAAGAATGTCCTACTATTTTAAATTCATTCTTTAGTGAACCTCAATCATTGTTTTTATTCAGAGCCAATTCAAAATGCTTTCCTCAACAATGAAAACTATTGAAACAGGAGATATATCAGTAAATGAAGTTCTGGAGATGTTAACTATGTGGATAAGGAACATGAAGATCAGGAAAGAGGAACATGCTAAAAATATGAAAATTCAGTCTCCAATAAGAACAGTGCAAGAAGGTGGCTTACTGAAAGATTCTGATTTGATTTCTTGGACGTTTCAGGTTAATTTTATGACATTAACTGACTACGGTATATTGAAATATAGGCTAACCAATCTCATGTGCTAAAACCATTTAGCTGGGTTTAGCTCAAATATCTTCTTCTATTCAAGTTCAGAAAAGTCTTAAAAATTTGGCAGATTTTGATGAAAAACTTCTGAAAGAAATATATGAAGACGAACTTTTTGAGGAATCAAACCATGTTAAAATGTATCTGAAATGAAAAACCAGATTTAAAAACAACAATGTAGGAAAAGATAGATTGTTACTTACCATAAAGAAGACACGTTAAGATGCAGACAGGCACATTTAAAAGACACTTATATAAAGCATTCAGCCACAACCTTAATCAGCAAAAGAGAAACACACTGCATTCATATCCACAAACAAGAACACCTCACGCACACATGACTGCAAACTCTGCAGCTTGGGCCAGAATGCAACTATCACATGGGATGCATGCAGCAGTCTGGAGGAGTCAGGGAACGAGAAGGGACAGTAGTGTATGGGTGGGGGTAGAGATTAACACTGTCTGACAGTGTGTGCTGGGACAAGAATGCCAACAGGCTTTGAGGCAGGCAGGCAGGGAAGTGGGGAAAAATTTCATTTCCATTCCACAAGTCTTTATAAAATTTCATATCACTTGGTCCAAGGCAAATGACTTTGTTAAGTCACATGTTAGTGTGTAATTTATATGATCTGTAAACTTTATGTGTGTGACTAAGCCTGGAACTGTTAAGCGAGCACGGATATGAACAGATGGCACTCTCCTCAGTGTGGGAATGGTTTCAGCAGTGTTTCACAGCCCCTGAATTAAATCTTACCACTTCCTAAGTGTGAATGCATACCTCTACGCTACACTATGTACACTGAGTGCTTAGATCTGGAATTCTTTTCTAGGAAGCAAAAACACATAATTTGAACACATTTTAAACTAAAGAGGGTCATAAGCAGGCTAAACAAAAATAGCAATTGACCTCATTGTAAAGATCTGTTCAAAACACTTGGGATTTTAAACACACGATATGAATACCTTCACCAGTAAACCAGTTAATGCACATATAAAATAACCTTGATACTTAAACAAACAGCTCTGTTTATAATCACAGAACAAGATCTAGACTGACATTACTTTTACCAAGAAGGTACAAACATAGAAAAAATAGCTCTTTCTGTAAAGGAATAAAATTATACAGGAATTGCCTACGAAGATTAAAATATTACTAAAAAAAAGTTATTTAAAATGTGTTAATTACCTATTAAGTAATACATTATGAAAAGTGGAGGATTACTTAGATAACACTAAGTAAGAATGAGATTTTCACTCTGCAGCGGAGTGTGCGCTGATATGAAACTTCCTGGCAGATTAAAACTGTGTGCCCGACCGAGACTCGAACTCGGGACCTTTGCCTTTCGCGGGCAAGTGCTCTACCAACTGAGCTACCGAAGCACGACTCACGTCCGGTACTCACAGCTTTACTTCTGCCAGTACCTCGTCTCCTACCTTCCAAACTTTACAGAAGCTCTCCTGCGAACCTTGCAGAACTAGCACTCCTGAAAGAAAGGATATGCGGAGACATGGTAGAGCACTTGCCCACGAAAGGCAAAGGTCCCGAGTTCGAGTCTCGGTCGGGCACACAGTTTTAATCTGCCAGGAAGTTTCAACACTAAGTAAGGTTTGCAGAAAAATTTTGCAGAAATATTTAGTAATAAAACATCTGTTACATCACATCACATCACACTTGTGCAATATAAATCTCACACCTAACCTCTGCTATGGATAATACTAAGATCTTATTCTCTTTGTGGGAATTTCACCCACTATGGAAGGAAACTGCATCAGTTTTTTCAAGCAAGCAATTGGGAGTGGTGGTACATGAAATGGAAACCAAACATAATCTTGGAGCTAATGTGAACTGATAGTCTGTGTGTAGTGTCAGCAGTGATTGGTACTGAGCAATGAGTAAATTGTGAACTGCTAGGTATTTGCATTACGGAACAATCTCTGTACAAGACTGTTTAGACAGGAGAGTTTTGTACACTGCAGTTAAACTGAACATGGTTGCACTGTTTTAAACAGAGTGGTCTTGTATTCAGGAGAATGGAAGCATTTACCCCCATCCAGACATTCTGGTCTAGGTTTTCTTTGGTTTCCCTAAATTTCTTCTGGCAAATATCAGGATATTTCCTGTTATATGGCCATGTCCGACTACAAGTCAGAAGGAGCAAAGTAAAGATTTTCTCAGGTTATCCAATATGTTGTTTGAAGCCAATGAGTTAGTTATTAACTATGAAAAGACTGTAAATATATTCTTCAGCTTATCCAATGCTGATATTGAGTACACTTCTACCAAACTTCTTGGCATATACTTAGATACGAAATTAACCTGGCAGAGTCACATAGACAACATATCTCAAAAGCTTTCACGAGTTATCTATCTACTGAAAAAATTAAGCACCTGTGTTTCTGAAAGCCTGCTGATTAATTCCTATTATACATTCTTTCATTGCCATATTAGCTATGGTATTCTTCTATGGGGTAATTCTCCATGGTCCAGGAAAATTTTTATTTGGCAGAAGAAAGCCATCAGAAGCATCTCTGGGATTATCAACAATAACATATCATGTAGGTCATACTTCAAAGAATTACAGATAATGACAGTCCCTTCTCTTTTTATATACAGCCGCCTTTTGTACATAAATGAAAACTTTAACAGTTACAACCTTAGGCAGTCCGTTCATAATCATAACACTCGTCAAACATTTAAGATAGACATACCAACAACTCGACTCAAGAAAACACAAGACAGTTATGAATACATGGGAATAAGGCTTTTCAACACATTACCTGTGCAGGCACATTGTGTGTCTCTTAATATATTTAAAAGTAAGACTAAAAAATGGCTGAAAGACAAAGCTTTTTACAGTGTTAAAGAATTTGAAAACTCTTCAAAAATAGACCTGACTTACGAAACAACTTTCAACTCTGTTTGTAGCTCTTCCTAAGCTTTTTTTGTCTCTGTAGTTTCACATTTAACTGTTAAACATGTGGAGAAATCCTTATGTATGAAATGTATTCTTTTATTATGCACACTCTTTAAAATGCACACTTTAGTTATGTGGGATATCTTTATGTATCAAATGTATTCCTTTATTATGTATGTTCTTTTAAAATGTATACTTTAGCTTTGTGTAATACCTCACAATAGTTATATTTCTTAATATGTAAAATGTACATTACTCATGACAACATCGATTGCATGTAAATGCTTAAAGATGGATAAATAAATAAATATAAGTTCTCTGTCTGTGAAGATAGACTTGTAAGTATGTAAATGTCTGTATACATGAATTATGGTTTTTTAGCTTTAGCATGTCAGTTGCCATGAGGGCACAGGCTGCCAGGGCACAGTCTCAAGCCTCATGCCGCAGCATGACCTGGCAGTGAGACATCCACCACTCTGCTACCAGCATTAAATGAGCCATGCGAATGTTGAGTGTTCGTAAAAGTGATTCATGGCTGAATATTACTACTACTACTACTACTACTGCTGTTGCTGTTGCTGTTAGTACTGCTAGCCATTTGCCACTGCACACGAACATCTTCTATCCATTCACTGATATAATGACAATATTGTGGCCACTGATATTGAGAAGGAATAGTGGTATGAGAATAATTACTGATAATTGCATAGCACTGACCTTTCCAGTCGCATAAGAGAAGGACTTGTTGGGACTATGCTGATGCCATCTGTATGAAACATTAATTATTTACTGCTGGTTCATTATTCTAGAATAATTTGAGTTTGGATTCATAAAACCATCCATTTTGGGTGCTGCAATTATCAAAGTTTTTGGGTATTGCTAGGACATGTTGCCTAGATACTCACAATTTCTTTATGGACTGCACCACTGGGGCAACGGCGTTCTTCATCCTTGCCCAGCGCAAACTGTAACATCAACGGAATGGTCCATCAAGTTGGTCCTCAGGGTACACTACAACAACTACACTAATTTTGTATCCTTACAATTATCACAGTGAACCTACTGATAAATCACAAACTTTTTTCAATGCTCACATTTCAGTGATCAAAAAAATCTGGGAATCATTGAGCAAACTAAATTACTGAATAAGTAATTCATTGCATGATAATTAAATAGCAGTTAATAGCAAAAAATATGGTAATAAATTTCAAATGAGTTCAGAATGAAGGAACTTAAATACTTTCACAATCAATCATCAGCATAAAACAGCAGTACCAGGTTTTTCCCATAGAAGATACATAGGTCTGAACAGCTCTCCCATAAATCATATCCACTAAGAAATTGGATGAAACATTCAAAACAGCATTTTGATGCTTGCTTTTTTTTGTCTCAAATTTTGCTACATGTCTCAACATAGTTATTTAACATTGTACAGCCTTTTCCCATCAATCAAGCTTTATATCAAGCCTCTTCATTATCTGTATTCAATTTTGTGGCAAAAACATAGATTTTTCAGTTATCTTTCTGTTTTAATTTTGTAAGCTAGCTGCCATGCATTTTTTTTTCAGAGAATTCACTTCTTCTTCCACAGCTTTCTTCTATTCTTCAGAATTTTCTGACTGCATTGCTTCTTTATAATTCCTTGATGTCTCACAAAGAAGACTTATACTCGGTTTACAGTAACACAAAGGTTTCTTCAAATTTTGTCATTCAAGTAAATTGTGGCTTCCTTTGTCTTCATTTATTTCTTCCAAGTTGCCCTGAACTTGTCTCTCAGCATCATGCCAATGCCTGCTAACCCTTTCATGATTCATCACTTATAACTATGTCTTGTTTCATCTTTGGCAAGATTGTGGTGAGTGTAAAAGTAAAGCCGGGTTCACACACGCAACGAAAGTATCGCCACAAGTCAAGTCATTCTGGAGTGGTGCTGTGAGCTACCATTCACACAGAACGCCACAAATTCTTCGTAATTGCGCAGTTTGAAAAATGGCGTCACCAGTCTCAGCTGAAATGATTCGGGCCTGCGTTAATGTTGTAGCACAAATTGTGGCATTAGAACTGAGCGAAGAGTTAACAACAAAGAATCGGAAATGCAAATGGATCCGTAAGTGGATATCGCGCAGAAATTATATGGGAGCATAAATACGCTCATAAAAGAACTAACATTCAAAGATGAAAATTCATTCGTAAACCATGTCGAAGACGAATTTCGAGTACTTGTTGAGCTGTGTATCAAGCTCTATTCAAAGATCGGATACACACATGAGAGATGCAATCCCTGCTCGTGTGAAACTTCAAGTAACTCTCCGATATTTGGCAAGTGGTGATCCCATGTCATCTCTCCAGTACACCTACCGTGTCCCGAAAAATACTATTTCAGTATTTTTGTGCGAAGTGCTGGATGCTATTTACGATGCCCTTAAGTCTCATTTGAAGGTGAGTGATAAAACATAGTCCCTTTTGCTGTTCTCAACAGTGAAAGTAAATTTCTGTCTTTGTATGATTCACTTTTGTGGTTCCAAAGGCATTCTCGTTCTTGATAAACCTCCAAGAATCTCATAATTGTCGCTGTTGACCACTTTTTTGACATATTAATAGCAAACGCACACACAAAAGCACTATCTGCAGACGAATACGCACTAGAAAGGTTTGAATCCAGTCTCGAGGTAGCAATCGAACGACGTTATTCGATTGTGGAGAAGGCAAAATGGCGCAACAAAGTAGAACCAAGTTCAACTTTTTGTGGGGTGACAAAAGTTGCGCTTCTGAAATGGCGCCACCGAAAACTAGGAGTTCACACATGCAACTACAAAGCAACTGCAGTTCGCCATTAGCAGTGGCGATACTTTTGTTGTCTGTGTGAACCCGGCTTTTGGCAAAACGGCCTCATTATCAGCTTTACTCACATCCACTGTTACTTCATATTTAGTGTAATCCTTGTGAACTTCAGTTACTTGTAGGTAATTACCTGCCCCTTCCCCACGGTGCCTTTTGGTAACAGCTTGTACTGTTGGCGGATCATTAACAGAAGTTACTTCCTCGTCAATGCTTAGGATTTCATCCTCCAGTTCCTTCCTATCTTTAATCATTGTCCTATCGGCAGCACGCGTATTTTGCGCAGCGCTATTTAATCCCTTCTCCTTAAATTTGGGCCACGTCACCTTATCAACGTCCCTACTATTTCCTTTTTCACTAATTACCCTCCTTGCCTCATACTCCTTCTTAAAATCCTCCCACTCACATTGTTTGAGGCCCTTGTACAGATCGTCGATCTGCACACACCAATCAGTTACTTCTGCTAATTCATTCTCGCCATTTACTTCATTGCTAACACTGCTAACCATACCTCTCTGTGTATCCACTGTTCCATCTACTAATTCCTTCACCACGGAATTACCACTCGTAATGTAATCGCCAGCTCTTACGGCAATGTTCATACCTAATTCTGCCGCCTTGCTAGCGGCTTCTCTCTGAACAGCTGATCTGCTAGGCTGGGCTGTTGCCCTCTGATGCTCCACTCGCCTGTTAACATGCAGCGCACTGCGCGGCGAAGAGGAATCATCTGCGCATGCACCTGACGCTTGTTTCGCAACAACACACTGCGGCGTTCCACGCCTGTCCCTAAGCTGTCTTATAACTTTACTGCCAGTCCGGTAATGTTTCTTAAATCAAGGCCGGTATGTTTTGTCCGCAACGTTCGTGGAAATCAGTTTCCTGCGTCGTTATTATTTTGCGCGGTGTATCCTGTACCGTGACCTGGATAACCCCCTCTTTCTCTTCCTCTGCCTCTACCTCGCTGTATCATGTTGACGCAAAAGACGCAAAAACCATCGCCATCATTCCTCTCATCATTATTGCGGTTATTCTTGTTACTAAAATTCTGATAATTGGCACGACTTTCGTGCCAGTGGTCTTTGTCTTCGACCCTTTCGAGAAACGCTTGGAAGCTGCGATGATTGCTTCCCACATATCTCTTCGAATCTTCTGGAAGCTTTTTATATAGCTCCTATACAATTTCAGAATCGGATCTTCTCCCTCTTAAATTTCGGTACCAATATTCGCAGAAATCTTTCAAAGAATTCCTGCCCCTGTTATCATGACGTTTGGCCATGATAAACTCGCGCCATAAATGATCCTGTTTTTGTTTGGACCAGTATTCTTCCGTAAACTTTTGTTTAAACTCTTCGAACATCATTGGTTCGGTATTCAAGTTAATTCCCCAGCGCTTAGAGTCACCTGCTAAGGCGCTAATTACTACGTTTATTTTCTCCTGACCAGACAAGTGTTTAGGAAACATCCTCTCGCAATTTTTGATGAAATCCAACGGATGCCATCCGTTAAGTTTTTTGGCTGGATCGAAGCATTCCTCACCTTCCAACAGCTTCATAAGTGGTGTGCCATTATAGACCATGCCAGGCCTATCGTTGATTTTACTCTCGAGATCGAAAATTTTGCCTTGAATTTTCAATGTGTTTTGTTCACACTTTTGTACACATCCGGTAACTTTTTCGCCCAAATCTCTTTCAGTATCTGAAACTGCCTTTTTCAATTGTGATATTCCATGTTGGCATTCATTTACAATCTCAGTTTTAAGACCAAAAACTTTTTCGTCTACTTTTGTTTCAACTAGAGGCTCTACTTTCTTTTGGATGTTGAGAATTTCAACATCAAACCTACTGTTTATGTCGTCAATTTGCCCCTGCATAGTATTCATACTTTTATTAATTGTGTCAATTTCAGACTTCATAGTATTTACTGCATAACTTAAATTACCCACATTTTATTCTACCTGTTCTATTTGTTTACAAATTTTAATTCCTTATTCTTCGACCTGTGCGTTAAGCTGACCAACTTGTGTTTTAAGCTGATCATTCTGTGTTTTGAGTTGAACATCGACATGTGTTTTGAGCTGATTACTTTTTTTTTTTAAGCTGCTCGTCAACGTGTGTTTTAAGCTGATCATTCTGTCCTGCAATTTGTTTGGTTAATCGTTCAAATGAGTATTTCATGCTTAAAATTTTCACACTGTCTTGTTCTACAGAATCGGTGTGTTCTGATCCTACTTCAAAATTTTCTTTCGGTTCTTTCTTTATCTGTGGTGAATCAAATATGCAGTGGATTCGTTCACATACCCACTATCATCTACAAAGTCATCCTCTACTTCCTGTTTTATTCCTTGCTGTGTTTGAGGCGATCTCGACATTTCAATCTGTTCGTTAACATGTTCATGATATTGTATGTACACCAATTGTCTATCGCTAACGCCATCTTTTATCTGGCCGCGTAAACTCCTGTCATTGCCAGCCGCATCTTCCATTACGCTTGATGCATCTTCTGTGTTTACGTTCTTGTCCATACTGAACGCAAATTACATCTCACTACCGTACTTGACGTTCACTGCTATTTACTTTACTGAATATTATTGCAATTCGTGCCACTGAACATCCACTGTTCAGTATTCACGTTAATTTGTGACCGAAAACAACTGGATGTCCTGTCACCGGGAAGCCACTTGTAATCTTCGCGTGACACAGTACTCGTTAAAGCCTGTACTATGGTAAGTGAGCGGGGTTCACCTTATGAGAACGGATTTTTGTATAGATATCGACCGCATGTACCTGAATGGTGGCAAATCAGACTTACACCCACTCTGTAATAACAATGATCCGTCAAGCAAGTTCGAAATGCAATTACATGTCAGGATGGACCAAAAGCAACACTGAAGATGCTACCAATTTGATAATAATACGGTCGCCAGCCTAAATAGGCATTAACTGAGTTTCTTCCCTGTACAAGTTGGTAGATATTCATGCAAAACAACAATTTTAGAACCAGAAAATCTATTGAACTGATAAATTCACGTTCTGTACTGATATGGAAAAACCATGAATACATAACACTACACTATAATGAATACTACAAAACTTTATACTGTCTATCAATCTGATTAAAATTGGGCATAGGTTACCCTAGAAATATCACTTTCGTGCCACACACAAAATGTCAATTTTGATAAAGATAAAACACTGATATATTTCGATTTTTATATTGACTTTAGCTTTTGCTGGTCAAACCAATTTAGAACACTTCAGAATTCAAATGAATAAAAAAAGGGGGGGACCCTGAAACTGTTATGATCACTGTATAAAAAAATTATTACTGAATTTATTATGCGTTCAAGATTTCCAGTATATAAGTTACTACTCTTTTCATCTTATTTACTGCTCATTTAAATACCTTTACATCTGTCTCGAAATAATTAAACTTCATTACTATATCAATATTAAAGTTATCTTTCAACTTCGTTAGACCATCGTTATTCATTTACTGGTTCATTAACAAAATTTTTCTTTTAACACCATTCTAACATGGCAAGGTCTGCAAATAATTATTGTTAACACAAAATTTAATTTTTCATTTCAGGACACTCGGATTGCACAATATTTGCAAAGGACCCTGTCTAGGTTAGTTGTGAGGATAATTAAATGATGGGAAAGTCCTGGTAAAATTTAGGTTATTATTGCACAGTTCACCCTTTGATCCATACGAATACAATACTAAAAGTTTCAACCTGCTAGTATCGATGCAGCGGTTGGCGGGCGGCGAGATGGTGAGGCACAGAGCATACATACAACTACAGCTATGGCTCTTGATGTATCGGCACTTTAATTCTTCTTAGCGTCGCAATACTTTTCCATTTAGTGCCTATGGAATTTTGCCATGCTGTGTGGGTGTTGGAACGGCATACCCGAGGCTCAGTGAAGCTATGTCTTCCAGGAGAGAAGGTGTTGCTCAAACCAGTGCCAAACTCCCAACTACTACTGAGCCCGATTTGCCGTACAGTGCCCGCGTGCATCTTCCCGCGCTCGCCTGCCATCCACCTTTTACCGCCCCCTGACAGACCGGGCATTCACCCGAGGTTTTTCATTCTACATATCCTAACACATTGCCTACGTATGGACCAGACGCACAGTTACAATTTTAAACATCTTACAACAGTCTCAACATTTGTTACATTTCAATTCTATTACAATATTACTTGACATTTGACATAAACATTAATATTCACATTGAAACTTATTTACAGTTTTCTTAGCACAGTGAAATGAAACAAAAAATAAATGAAATCAGAACATCAATTACACGAGTTTATCGAAAAATCAGAAGAAAAAATTACTTATTTGTACAATAGTACAACGTCGTTGTTGCTACAAGGCCCCGATTTGTCGAGTCACCCTTTGCTCGTGACTGCCCCAAGCAGCCACAAAAACCAGAAAACCAGCGCGTACACAGTGGACAGCCATATAGACACATAAACAAGCCGATGAACTTAGTAAAGTCTTGCCCTAGATGTTTCGCTCGCTATCAGTAACGCAATGTGTTACACATGTGGAAGACGAGGTCATGAACAAGCAGTTCGTTTAAACTTTGGCAATGCCAATTTTGCCTGCTCCCAGATAAAAAAGGCTCGTGCACATGTAGCAAACGCTATGTTTTCCAAACCTACGAGAGGTTCTGATAAAAGTAAGATTAAGGCTGTGCCTACGTCTCACTCTATTGCTGTGCAACGACGTTCTAACAAACTATTTGCTCCTTATGAATTGCTGTCCCTCGTGTGAACTTTCAGTCAGACACTGGTGCCTCAGTAACTTTGCTTAAACATGGCACGTACTAACAGTTAGGCTCACCACGCCTCCCTAAATTTAGCAAGAACCTCACTGCTTACGACGGACAGGAAATTCCAGTGTTTGGACAGTGTAGTTAGCCTGCCACCTACAGATCTCACACTAAGACAGTGGACTTTACTGTCTTGAAAATCAAGAGACAGCGAGAATATTTTCAGTTTAGATATCTTTGATTTGTTTGGCCTTAGCATCCAAGACAGTGTACTTTCCTTATCGGCTTGTCATTCAAAAGACAGTGTCACTAGCTTGCGTAAAGAATTTCCCGAACTATTTTCAGAAGGAATGGGAAGAGATAATAACTTTGTAGCGCATGTCACATTGAAAGACAGTGCACAGCCTAAGTTTTTCCGGGTCCACCCCGTTCCAATTGCTTTAAGAGACGAAGTAGCCAGTGAATTGAAAGAATTGCAGGATAATGGTGTAATTGCTCCCATTCAGGCTAGTCAGTGAGCAAGTTAACTAGTTTTGTTGCCTAAGCTTTCTGGTCACATTCACATTTGTGTTGACTTAAAGTCTACAGTCAACACGCAGACGGTAGTTAACACTTATCCGTTACCTGACCCTGAAGACTGGTGGACAGGCTTGGTGCAGGACGTTATTTTTCTAAGATAGATTTGCATCATGCCTATTTGCAAATTGCATTGGATGAAGAATCACAGAGTGTTTGTTGTAAATACATACTTAGGACCCGGCCGGGGTGGCCGAGCGGTTCTAGGCGCTACAATCTGGAACCGCGCGACCGGTACGGTCGCAGGTTCGAATCCTGCCTCGGGCATGGATGTGTGTGATGTCCTTAGGTTAGTTAGGTTTAAGTAGTTATAAGTTCTAGGGGGCTGATGACCTCAGAAGTTAAGTCCCATAGTGCTCAGAGCCATTTGAACCATACTTAGGACTGTTCAAGTATTTGCTTTTGCCCTTCGGCAGTGCTTCCGCATCCGCCATTTTGCAATGTTACTTGGAGCAGCTGACTACAAAAGTGCCGTTTTATTCAAACTACCTTGACGATATTGTTGTCTTATGTCGTACACCAGAGTAACACAATGCCAATTTGAGTACTCATTTCTGGATGTTGTCAGAAGTGGGACTCGTGTCCTCTTGAAAAGTGTCACTTTTTTCAAACTGAATTATTTTACTTAAGTCATGTGATAAACAGTCAGGGTGTGCACCCACTCCAGTCTCATTTGCTTGCAATCCGTGACCTGCCTGTTCCTCGCAATGTGTCCAAACTCCAGTCAGTACAAGGCATGATGATGTACTACATTCGGTTCATACCGAATGCCACCCAGATCGCGGCTCCATTGCATCGCTTACGTCGGAAAAATGTACCTTTTACGTGGACTACCTACCGTCAAGATGCATTTCAGAAATTCAAAAATGCTTTGTTTAGTGACAGTATCCAGACTCAAGTGTGCTCCAATATTTTACACATTGGCACAGCCTTTCAGTTCAAAGGGTGTGATTCTAGTTCAAAATGACAATGGACAATCCCGTGTGCTTATTCCGAAAGTGTTGCAAAAAGATGTGTTGCAGTTGCTTCACCAAGGACATTGGTGTGTTGTTCGCACTAAGCAGTTAGCGTGCCGACACTGTACTTGGCAGGGCATGGAGGCCAACATAGAACATATGACATCACAGTGTCGCGCATGTGCAGAGAACCAACCCACTCCACCATCGACATTCGCATCTAGGCCTAAGATTCAATCGCCATGGCAATGAGTGCACACAGACTTTTCATGACCGTTTAGCAACACTCGTTGGCTCATTGTGGTAGACTCTTTTAGCAAGTTTCCATTTGCGGTGGCTATGGCTTCTACCACATCACGTAGCACCATTGAAGCGTTGTCCTCAATATTTTACATAGAAGGTTTGCCAGAAGTACTTGTATCGGACAACGGACAGTTCACGTGACTCTGAACAGTTTTGTGAACGAAATGGCATTCGGCATCTAACGTATGCACTCTCAAGCAACAGACGGCCAAGCTTCACACCACACATGGGAACAGGCGCTGCAAATCTTCCTCGCCTCCTGTCGCTCGCACCCACGAGAAGGATCGCATTGCACTGAGTGATCTTGTTCTTTTCAGGGTTTATGGTAACTGTGGGCACTGGGAAGTACGTGTGATCCAGGAACGCATCGGCTCTTATATGTATTTGATTGCAGGTCCCAATGGTTTTCAGCGCCGCCACCAAAACCAAATTCACGCATGTCATTTGCCCTTTGATTCTGCTGCTTTTCTTCCGCCAGATTCACGGCTTCAGGGGACCGTACTGCCTTTACAGCCGCCTTCTGGTGCCACCAGGGCACCCCATCAGGAGAAGATGGACGACATGCCCCCGTCCATCCATTCCTGCTCGCTGACCCCCATGGACCGGGACCTGACATCGCTGTCGCCGTCGGCGTCATTGCCCCAGCACACGCCCTCAGACCTGGAGGTGTGACCTGGCAGTAGTTTTCCAGAGGATGTTCCTGTTGCAGCGCAAGCCAGATGGTGGAATACGATCGTGAGTACGCCGTCCTCCACAGTCACGGATCCTGGCCCATCTTTACGTCCAGTGTCCTACTTCCCTCCCCGTTGTCGTTCGCAACCTCACTACAACGTGGAATTTTGCGGGGGAGGAATGTGCTGGCGTAAGCTTGTGTCAGCACACCAGGCAGCAAGGATGTTGCTAGAAGATCAATAGAGGCCGATAACAGACGCTGCCAACACCCACTCGGCCGCCAGTATTCAGATCGCTGCCGAGGACCCGAGGGCCAGTCTGTCGCACCGAGTGAGTTCAGTCTGTCACGAGTTACAGCCCGTGGGAGTCGCAGTAGAAGTTAGCTCCGCCGCTAGCTCAGAGACAGGCACCACACAGCGACCAGAATAGTGTACATAGCGGACTTTGTACTTCACCGGCATTACAGAGAGCTTGTACCAGAACGACTATCTTGAGTTAAGTAACTTTCTGTTCTTATGAATAAAAAAAGCACTCCGTCTTCAGGCCACAAGTGGCCCATCGGGACCATCCGACCACCGTGTCATCCTCAGTTGAGAATGCGGAAGGGAGGGGCGTGTGGTCAGCACACTACTCTCCTGGTTGTTACGATGGTTTTCTTTGACCGGAGCAGCTACTATTCGGTCGAGTAGCTCCTCAGTTAGCATCATGAGGCTGAGTGCAACCCGAAAAATGGCAACAGCGCATGGTGGCCTGGATGGTCACCCATCCAAGTGCCGGCCACACCCGATAGCGCTTAACTTCGGTGATCTCCCGGGAACCGGTGTATCCAATGCGGCAAGACCGTTACCTGTTCTTATGAATAAAGAACCCAGTTAATATATGCATCCAGTTTGTGTTACAGAAAGAGGATACCAGCCACTGAACAACATCCTCTTCTCGCTCCCCTGGTGCAAGCCTATAGAGACAACGAGTTGACATAAAAGTAATGCAATTTCATTAACTCAATTTGTGAGAGAAAAGTGCATAGTGGGAACAATAAGTGCAGACTCACGTTTACTTTACCACACTATGTTTATGTTTTACAAATAAATTACAATTATGGGGTTTAAAACACAGTGTATTCCTTTTCCGGTACCGAACTTCACCAAGACGTTTATGAGAAGAGTATTAAGTGGTACTTCAACTAAATGTCTGTAGTAAGTGTAATTACACTAGGGGGCATTAAAATTGCTACACCACTAAGATGAGGTAACCGACAGGAAGACGATGCTGTGATATGCAAATGATTAGCTATTCAGAGCATTCACACAAGGTTGGCGCCGGTGGCGACACCTACAGCGTGCTAACATGAGGAAAGTTTCCAACCGATTTCTCATACACAAACAGCAGTTGACCGGCGTTGCCTGGTGAAACGTTGTTGTGATGACTCGTGTAAGGAGGAGAAATGCGTACCATCACGTTTCCGACTTTGATAAAGATCGGATTGTAGCCTGTTGCGATTGCGGTTTATCGTATCGCGACATTGCTGCTCGCGTTGGTCGAAATCCAATGACTGTTAGCAGAATATGGAATTGTTGGCTTCAGGAGGGTAATACGGAACGCCGTGCTGGATACCAACGGCCTCGTATCACTAGCAGTCGAGATGACGGGCATCTTATCCGCATGGCTGTAACACATCGTGCAGCCACGTCTTGATCCCTGAGTCAACAGATGGGGACGTTTGCAAGACAGCAACCATCTGTACGAATGGTTCGACAACGTTTGCAGCAGCACGGACTATCAGCTCGGAGACCATGGCTGCAGTTACCATTGGCGTTGCATCACAGACAGGAGCGCCTGCGATGGTGTACTCAACGACGAACCTGGGTGCATGAATGGCCAAACGTCAATTTTCGAACGAATCCAGGTTCTGCTTACAGTATCACGATGGTCGCATCCGTGTTTGGCGACATCGCGGTGAACGCACATTGGACGCGTGTATTCGTCATCGCCATACTTTCGTATCCCCGGCGTGATGGTGTGGGGTGCCATTGGTTACACGTCTCGGTCACCTCTTGTTCGCATTGACGGCATTTTGAACACATTTCAGATGTGTTACGACCCGTGGCTCTACCCTCCATTCGATCCCCTCGAAACCCTACATTTCAGCAGGATAATGCACGACGGCATGTTGCAGGTCCTGTACGGGCCTTTCTGGATACATAAAATGTTTGACTGCTGCCCTGGCCAGCACATTCTCCAGTCTGGTCAATGGTGGCCGAGCAACTGGCTCGTCGCAATACGCCAGTCACTACTCTTGATGAAATGTGGTATCGTGTTGAAGCTGCATGGGCAGCTGTACCTGTACACGCCATCCAAGCTCTGTTTGACTCAATGTCCAGGCGTATTAAGGCCGTTATTAGGGCCAGAGATGGCTGTTCTGGGTACTGATTTCTCAGGATCTATGCACCCAAATTGCGTAAAAATGTAATCACATGTCACTTCTAGTATAATATATTTGTCCAATGAATACCCGTTTAACATATGCATTTCTTCTTGGTGTAGCAATTTTAATGGCCAGTAGTGTATTTCATTTGCACATTTCATAAAATGAATCACGAATTTTTGTAAAGTATGAACATACATTAAACGCAACGCAAAACCTTTAATTACTGAAAACTGGGAAAAATTGAGTTCCACCACTTTGTCTCTCAGCAGCTCGCAGTCTGTGGTTAACGTTACTCGGTAAATGGAACTGTTTTAGCTACCTGGCGCGCTCTCGCATCGTCCGCGGGGTGGCGACGGCGTCGGGCGGGGGCAGCGGCGGCGACGGCGGCGGCGGCCGGTCGGCGGCGTTGTCGCTGGCCGCGAAGGAGACGGCGGCGGCGGCGGAGGCGGTGGCGCGCGCGCTCAGCCGGTCGGCGACGGCGGCGGCGTCGACGGCGGGCAGCGACAGCGCCGCGGCGTGCTGGCTGTGCTGGCTGGACGACGCCAGCGGCGACGCGCGGCCCGAGGTGCGGCCCGCGGCCGCGCCCGCCCGCCCGGCCTGGCGCCGCGCCGCCGCGCGCCCCGCTGCGCTCTCCGGATCCATTCTGGTGCCCGACGTACGGGGGCTGCCTGTAATTCATTCACTCGCGTCACGGCTACGATACTCGACGGGCGTCTTGGGAAGCCTCGTTCTCACCGGAGCAAATGGAAGCGAACGAGCATTCGTACACAGTTCGCCAGCGTTCGCTAGCATTCGCTTATATCTGCGAACAATTGTTTACACTGGTTGGAATGAAAGAGAACGTGAGAGAACGATCACAGCCCTTGCGAGATCCCCTCGTTTCTAAACTGATACTGTTATTACTCAGCTTAGCCGCGAGTCCGTAGAGGGTGGTATACAGGGTGTTACAAAAAGGTACTGCCAAACTTTCAGGAAACATTCCTCACACACAAATAAAGAAAAGATGTTATGTGGACATGTGTCCGGGAACGCTTAATTTCCATGTTAGAGCTCATTTTAGTTTCGTCGGTATGTACTGTACTTCCTCGATTCACCGCCAGTTGGCCCAATTGAAGGAAAGTAATGTTGCCTTCGGTGCTTCTGTTGACATGCGACTCATTGCTCTACAGTACTAGCATCAAGCACATCAGTACGTAGCATCAACAGGTCAGTGTTCATCAAGAAGGTGGTTTTGCAATCAGTGCAATCTTTACAAATGCAGTGTTGGCAGATGCCCATTTGATGTGTGGATTAGCACGGGGCAATAGCCGTGGCGCGGTACGTTTGTATCGAGTCAGATTTCCAGAACGAAGGTGTCCCGACAGGAAGACGTTCGAAGCAATTGATCGACGTCTTAGGGAGCACGGAACATTCCAGCCTATGACTCGCGACTGGGGAAGACCTAGAACGACGAGGACACCTGAAATGGACGAGGCAATTCTTCGTGCAGTTGACGATAACCCTAATGTCAGTGTCAGAGAAGTTGCTGCTGTACTAGGTAACGTTGATCACCTCACTGTATGGAGTGTGCTACGGGAGAAGCAGTTGTTTCCGTACCATGTAAAGAGGGTGCAGGCACTATCAGCAGCTGATTGGCCTCCACGGGTAATTCCAACGTGATCAAATTGTAAATTTTCACAATCAACATGTGTGGGCTGATGAGACAATCCACACGCAATTGTGCAATCACGTCATCAACACAAATTTTCTGTGAACGTTTGGGCAGGCATTGTTGGTGATGTCTTGATCGGGCCCCATGTTCTTCCACCTACGCTCAATGGAGCACGTTATCATGATTTCATACGGGATTCTCTACCTGTGCTGCTAGAACATGTGCCTTTACAAGTACGACACAACATGTGGTTCATGCACGATGGAGCTCCTGCACATTTCAGTCGAAGTGTTCGTACGCTTCTCAACAACAGATTCGGTGACCGATGGATTGGTAGAGGCGGACCAGTTCCATGGCCTCCACGCTCTCCTGACCTCTTGACTTTCATTTATGGGGGCATTTGAAAGCTCTTGTCTACGCAACCCCGGTACCAAATGTAGAGACTCTTCGTGCTCGTATTGTGGACGACTGTGATACAGTACGCCATTCTCCAGGGCTGCATCAGCGCATCAGGGATTCCAGGCGACGGAGGGTGGATGCATGTATCCTCGCTAACGGACGACATTTCGAACATTTTCTGTAACAAAGTGTTTGAAGTCACGCTGGTGCGTTATGTTGCTGTGTGTTTCCATTCCATGATTAATGTGATTTGAAGAGAAGTAATAAAATGAGCTCTAACATGGAAAGTAAGCGTTTCTGGACACATGTCCACATAACATATTTTCTTTCTTTGTGTGTGAGGAATGTTTTCTGAAAGTTTGTCCGTACCTTTTTGTAACACCCTGTATATGACGTACAGTATGACTGGTCAGCATTTCCACCCGGAATTTGCCTGCGTAAGTTGGACCTTCCTTGATCCGCCTTGGTGGGTCGTGTCCTCGGATTTCCTCCTACCTGTGCGCGGTGCAGCTCTCGTAATTGTCGTCCCGTGCAGATTGTCCATTGGCGCATTGGATGCCTCTGTCGGTGGAAGCTAATTATCTGAAATTGCTATCGATCAACTTTGGTGCATCTATTTACTCGAAATTAACATTCAGAATGCCGTAATATCACTTTTATTCCCATTAGATCAATAATGAAACATTCATGTCACAAACTACTCGTAACCGAGAGCATGGCTACCATCGAACAAGACAGGAAGAGCTCTTAACGTCGACTGCCGACTTTCGCGCGCAGTCCGTATCTCTTGCTAGTTTCGTGGATTTCCGATCAAGTTCGTACGTACTAAGATATGCATTTGTTAATGAACAGGTGTGAATTTTAACGAGGTAAAATTATGATAAATAGTTTTAAACATCCAGAGGCTCCTCCTAGTATTCATGTTGTCATAAATGACTTTAATTATTAAATATAAATAAACAAAATCGTTGACTTTGGCGCCAAGATGGCGGTACTTCCCGTCATGTATATATCCCAGGCTGATGCTTGTTGCTAGAGTCCAGCGCGCGCCGAGCCCCACCCCACTACGCGCGACATATGGTCGCTTCGTCACCTAAAGTGCGCGTCATTTATGTTGGCGGCCGAGTTTAGGTTCGTTCTGCGCATCTGACGTCACAAAACACAATCAGCCAATGAACAGAGAATGACGTTGCCAGATCTCGACTGCAGTGCAGAGCATGGACGAGCGTCTTCAGCTTTAGAAACGTTCAGTCATAAATAAAGTAATAGAACAAATGAAATGTCTTGATAGCAGACTTTCTTTTATACTGCTTTTTCGCAATAAAGGACAGCGGTAATTGTTTATTTCCTATTGTACTTCGACGAAGTTTAAGTAATTCATAGTTATACCAACAGTGTTTGTCAGTATTTTGCGTGACGTGTTAGTCCTCATGGCAACCTGTAGGCAGACGAGCCACGATAGCCTAACGGTTAAGGTGTTTGGCTTCTATCTGATAGGTTATGAGTTCAAACCTTGTGCGGTGCTTAATATTTTCATTATTTAAAGACAATATCGAAGTGCCTTACTTCATGAATTATATTCGTTTGAATGCAATTTTTTGAAATTTCTAGTGCTTTGTCTCTTCATTAACCCTTTCGCTGCTGCAGACACGTGCTCCCCGCATTCTGCGCTGTGGGCGATTTTGTCATCACTGCACTGCTCGCCTGTGCAGACACATGGAGTTCCCACTGCTTTGACACGCTTATCATTCGATTTCACAAAAACTATTTGGTCCAAAAATTTGATTTTTACAAGTTTTCTTGACTGATTGATACCTTCCCCCCATAAATGACTTAATTTTGTTTCGATGTTCAACGCAGTTATTATGCAGCATTAAATGTAGTAAACCATTGCACGAAATTTTGACGAGTTTGCAGAGGTAAAAGTCCATAGCGTATACTTTCCGTATGGTCGATTTTAGTTGCCACAATGTTGAGAATGAAATGTGGACAAGATACCTAAATTTCATATAAAATTTACTGTATAACAATATCTCATTTAATTTAAGTACCACGTAGGTGTCTTATGTAATATTGAGAAATATTCCGTCTTTCGCGACTGAAATAAAAGTTTTGTTTACACCGGACTCGTTTGGCTTTATTTTAAAGCACTTCAATCAGTGAAAGGTATGGCACATACACAATGGTACTCATGTTCTCTTTCTTGTTTTTGTTCCACAGTCGCAGTTTTACCAATGGTACTGAAATATATTCCTCTTCTGCAACTGTAATAAGCGACTTATTTAGACCAGACGCGTTTTTCTCTTCTGAAGCATCTTCAGTGGACAGTATTTTGTCTTCTCCATTGCCAAGTCACCTTTCGTAGTTTTGTGCTGCGGTAATACAATATTCAACGTTTGTGTTGGCTGATCAGTGTTTTAGCAAATAAATGATGTTTGTGTGTGCCACACACTAAAATTATATTTGACATAGCTCAGAGCACTTCACTGATAGACGGTATATTTAAGTCCTAATGTTTTTGTAAGTCCACAGTTTTGTTTAATGTATTTTGTCTACTTCCTTTTGATTGATTGAAGTGCTTTAAAATAAAGCCAAACGTGCTCAGTGTAAATAAAACTTTTGTTACAGTCACGAAAGACGGAATATTTCTCAATATTACATATGACACCTATGTGGTACTTAAATGAGATATTGTTATACAGTAAATTTTATATGAAATTTAGGTATCTTGTCCACATTTCATTCTCAACATTGTGGCAACTAAAATCGACCATACGGAAAGTATAATCTATGGACTTTTTCCTCTGCAAACTCTTCAAAATTTCGTGCAATGGTTTACTATATTTAACGCTGCATCGAAACAAAATTAAGTCATTTATGGGGGGAAGGTATCAGTCAAGAAGATGTATAAAAATCTAATTTTTGGGCCAAATAATTTTTGTGGAATCGAATGATAAGTGTCAAAGCAGTCGGAACACCATGTGTCTGCACAGGCGAGCAGTGCAGTGACAAAATCGCGCACAGCACGGAATGCAGGGAGCACGTCTTTGTAGCAGCGAAAGGGTTAATGTGACCGTGGTGGCTTTACTTCATGAACTGCGTGGTCCCCCTAAACGTAAGCTTGCGAACTATGCTATACTATGGCGCTGCTTCTATTGGCGCGTGCGCCGTGTGCAACTGGCAACGCAGCAATCTCCCGCGTCTGGGCGGGCATGCGCGAGCCGCCAAGATAAAAGAATTGAACTATAGCCAGCCAGCGTGGGAAATACTCTCCAACTCATGGCCATCTACGGACTACAGCACTTCCTAACTATCGTCAATGTATCAATAAGAGACAATAATTTATTAAAACTGGTAAAAATGTCTTCCCCACGTAAGAGGCACCTTACACCTTTCAACCCTACAAAATGACACTGTGGTAACGTATTTTTCGCGATAATAATAGTCATACGAGCTTCACTCGATACGACACTGCTGTCCAGAATTAAAGCAACAAACCGCCATTTCCCCATCCTGTCCTTAATTTGTGATACGATCATACACACTCCCATCAGATGTCCGTACGATCGTGTTCTGCACGTCTTGTCACTGGACAACCACGCACACGATGACATCACTGTACCTATCAAATGGGTTAGTGTTTGCTGGGTAGCTCCGCATCCACAGTGGCTGTCTACACAGTCACAGATGGTGCAATATGGCACAGAGAAGACGCCTACCAGGCTCTCTTTAGTGGAGGGCCAAGGGAAGAATGGAAGCAGGACAGTCTGAAACTGTTGTGGCGCGATGGCTTAATGTGAATCGTTCTGTTGCTTCTCGGATGTGGCGACAGGCTATAGAGACCGAAACTGTATCCCAAAGGCCAGGGTAGGGCTGGCTCTGAGCACTATGGGACTTAACTTCTGAGGTCATCAGTCCCCTAGAACTTAGAACTACTTAAACCTAACTAACCTAAAGACATCACACACGTCCATGCCCAAGGCAGGATTCCAACCTGCGACCATAGCGGTCGCGCGGTTCCAGACTGTAGCGCCTAGAACCGCTCGGCCACTCCGGCCGGCCAGGGTAGGGCTGACCACGTGTAGCATGATGAGGACCGTTATTTGGCTGCAAGGGCACTACAGGTACCGACTTTGTACAGTACGGCAACTGGCATCTGACACCATAACATCCACTGATCGTGTTGTATTGTGGCAGAAGGTGTTCAGAAGGCTTCGACAGAGTGGCCTTTATTGTCAGAAACCTGTTGTATGTGCACCTCTGACAGATCTTCACAAAAGGTGGAGTCGTCAACTTGCTACCTTGACAGTCGAATAGGGGACCAATGTTCATTTCACAGATGAGCCTCAATTTCCTCTCAAGAGTGATTCTCGACGGATTCGCATCTCGAGGGAACGTGCAACACGATTTTGGGACCCAAACACTGTGGAAAGAGACCGATATCGACGAGGATCCCTAATGGGGAGAGCAGGGATTATGTTGACTACCAAGACGCCTCTTTATGAAATTATACAGGTGAATCGAAAAGGTTTAACTGCTGTCATGCATTGTGAAAAGTTCTTGGGAGCTCTTGTGCGGTTGTTACAAGGTGTTGTGAGCCCAGTCTTTGTGCTGATGGACGATAATGGTTGATTGGTTTGGGATATAAAGGGACCATAGTACATAGTCATCAGTCTCATTTTCCTAATGCAAACAAGGCTAAAGTTAAAACAATTCCTAAAAGGAGTCAGGGAAAGGAAAAGAATAGAACACTAATGGGAACCACATGGAAAGAAAAAAATGAAAAAAGCTAACCAAAAGGCGGAAACGTACACTAAAAGCAAAAGAAGTGGAAGGTATTAAAATCATATAGCAGGTGGTCGAGGCTGGCTGATCACAAGTACAAAAAGGGATGAGCCAGCCACTCTGCAACACACTAAGATCTCCAGCCTAAAAGAGAAGGCGAGATGAACACTCGTAGGGTTAAGGACACCAAGGCAAACAAACAGCAAGGAAAGAGTGAGGAAGTCTTGATATGGAGGGAGGATGGAGGCCTGGGGAGAAGGCCAGACTCCCACCATTAGATTGTGTGATAAAAACCCCCCTTACAAGCAAAACATAAAACAACACCAGCCATTAAGACATTGTCGCCCAACACTGGAGGGAGTTTAAAAGTACACCAAGAGCGGCTAAAATAGGGCAGTCCAACAAGATGTGGACAACAGTCATTTGGGAGCCACAGCAACACCAAAGTGGGTCCTCACGATGGAGTAGGTGGCCATGTGTTAGCCAAGTACGGCCAATGCACAGCTGGCAAAGGACAATTGTGTCCCTGCGATTGGTTTGCGTGAATGACCCCCATATATTCGTTGTCTCCTTGACATCATGTAGTTTATTTGGTGTACTGAGGATGTGCCATTCAGTATCACAGATCTTGAGAACTTCATGGCAGAAGTCCAATCGAAGATCAGTCTCTGGCAGGCCAATCTCCAGAGTTGGTTTACTAGTAGTCGGTTTGGCCAGGCAGTCAGCAAGTTCATTGCCCAGGATACCAATATGTACTGGATTCCAAATGAAGGTCACTGAACATCCACTGTTGCTGAGGTCAGAAAGAGACTCCTGGCTAGTCAGTACCAAAGGATGATGAGGGAATCACTGGTAGAGAGCTTGTAGGCTGCTTAAGTAGTCACCACAGATGAGGGACTCCCCAACACAGGAGCGGATATGCTCAAGAGTGCGATAGATGGCTACCAACTCTGCAGTGAAAATACTGCAGCCAGCTGACAAGGAGCACGGTTCGGTAAGTCCAGCGTGAGCGTAAGCGAAGCCAACAAGACCGTCGACCATTGAACCATTGATGTAGACTATTTCTGAGCCCTGGAACTCGCCGAGAATAGAGAAAAATTGCTGATGGAGGGCCCCAGTTGGCACTGAGCCTTTGGGTCTTGTGGTACGTCCAGACGAAGTTGTGGCCGAGGCATGGACCATTGAGGAGAATATAAGTGGACCCGCAGGAAAAGAGGTAGAAGGAAAGTGTCAAGTTCAGTAAAAAGTGACCAGAAACAGACTGCAAGGGGATGCCCTGTTGTGGTCCGCCACTGCGGGAGGTGGATCGCCATGTTAGGAATGGTAATTGGGATGTTGACATGAGCTATGAATGTGGGTGGTATAAATTTCAAGCAGTAGTTTCCATCGAAGCCATAATGGAGGAACACCAGCTTCCATGAGGAGGCAAGTCACTGGGCTAATTCAGAAAGCTCCCGCCATAAGCCAAACTCCACAGTGGTGGATAGGGTCTAACAGCTGCAGCGCAGGGGCGATGCTGAAACATACACCAGGCTCTCATAGTCGATATGGAACAGTATGAGGGCTTTCTAGAGCTGCAGCAGTGTAGGGCGATCAGCACCCCTGTTGGTGTGGCTCAGGTGTCGAATAATGTTAGGATGCTGCCAATACTTTTCCTTAAACTGACGAAGATGTGGAAGCCAAATTAAGTGGGCGGCGAAGACTGGTCCCAAAAAGCAGTAAGTCTCCACTACATCAAGTAATTGATCACTGAGGTAAAGTTCTGGATGGGGTGGGCAGTACAACGACGACAGTAGGGCATGACACAAGTTTTGTCGGTCGAAAACTGAAAGCCATGAGTCAGGGACCACGACTGCGTCTTTCATTTGGCTCCCTGTAACCAAACAGGAGCTGAAGGAAATATAAAAATCGTCAGCATATAGGAGTGGAGATACTGAGGACCCTACTGCTAGTGCGAGACTGTTAACAGCAATTAAAAAGAGTGGAACACTTGGACAGAGCCCTGCGGGACCCCTTTCTCTTGGATATGGGGCAAACTTTGGGAAACACCGATGCGAACTTGGAAAGTGAGAAGTGACAAGAAGTTCTGTATAAAAATCGGAAGCGGGCTCCGGAGACCCCACTTACGCAGAGAAGTGAGGATGTGGTGTCGCCAAGTGGTATCCTAGGCCTTTGTCAGGTAATAAAGTACGACAATAAGGTGTTGTCGCCAGGAAAAGGCTGAACGAATGGCAGACTCCATGTGGAACAAGTTGTCAGTGGTGGAGCGCCCTTGTCGAAAACTCCTGGGATGGAGCCAGAAGGCCCAGAGACTCAAGGAGCCAACACAACCACCAGCTCACCAGACGTTCAAGCAGCTTGCGCAGAACGTTGGTGAGGCTGATAGGACTATAGCTATCCACGTCTAGCGGGTTATGACCAGGTTTTAGCACTGGAACAATGATACTTCCCCGCCATTGCGAAGGGAATTCGCCGTCACTCCAGATGCAGTTGAAGACAGCAAGGAGGTGGCGCTAGTAATCCGCTGACAGATGCTTAATGATTTGGGAATGGATATGGACTGGACCAGGGGATGTGTCAGGTGAGTCATCAAGAGCGCTGAGAAATTCCCACTCACTGAAGGGAGCATTATATGGCTCAGGGTGGCGTGGAGCAAAAGATAGGTGTTGTCATTCTACCCACTGTTTGAGGATACGAAAGGTGGGGCGATAATTATCAAATGCAGAGGTGCGAACATAATGCTTCGCAAGACGCTCTGCGATTACGTCGGGATCAGCAGACACAGCTCCATGTGTGGAAATTCCAGGTACACTTGCAGGGGTCTGACGGCCATAAAGTCGTTGGAGCTTGGTCGAAACCCGGGAAGGAATGGTTCATGTTTCAGTGGTAGAGATGTATCGATCCCAACACTCCTGCTTCCGTCGTTTGATGAGTAAGCGGACCTGGGCATGAGGTTCTTCAGGGATGGGTGGCACTTATGACATTGGAGGGCCCACCTACGGTATCGAATGGCCACAGCTATTTCGGGAGACCACCAAGGTACTGACTTCCGCTGCAGGCAACCTGAATACGGGGGATTGCAGATTCAGCTGCGGCAACAATGGTAGTAATGAGGCTGTGGATCACTTCATCGATGTTGCCATGCAACGGACATTCTGAGGTGGTGGCGGCAGTGAAAGCGGCCTATAAGAGCCCATGTGGGCAAATGTCCAGATGAGTGACGCTGGGGGTGGGACAGGAAGAGCGAAACGTGATCACTAACACACAAGTCGTCGTGAGCTCTCCAGTGGATACATGGGAGAAGGCCAGGACTGCTGATCGAGAGATGGAATATTGCCATGTGCCACACTGAAAAGTACGGGGGCAGCTGTATTGAGGAGGCAAAGATCAAGTTGAGATAGTAGGTCCTCGACATCGTTACCATGGCCAGTAATCTTGGATTCACCCCTCAAAGTATTATGCACATTAAAATCACCTAGAAGTAGAAAAGGTGGGGGGAGTGCGAAATTAGTGTAGCCAATACATGGCACAGCACTTCATCTGGAAGGAAGTAGATGTTACAGATGGTAATTTCCTGCATTGTCCTCACCCTGACAGCCACAGCTTCTGAAGGTGTTTGAAGGGGTACAGGTTTGCTATAGACAGAGATAAGGACATAGATACAAACGCCTCCTGACAGTCTGTCACAGTGAGTACAGTTTTGATAGTACCCCCAATAGCCACAAGGGCGAGGGTCTGCAATGCAGGAAATCAGGTTTCCTGAAGGGCAACACAAAAATCAGATGTAATGCTTAAGAGTTGTCGTAATTCAGCTAGGTGGGAGAAAAATCGTCGCAGTTCCTGTCGTCGGGGAAGGCAAGAAGTGACCAAGGAGTAAGATTACGCCTAGGGGTCACCTACTGCCACCAGTTGAGCGTTCACAGCCAGTACCATTTCATCCGAAGCATTGGCGAGATCTAGGTCCTCAGGGAATGCCAGAATCTCCATCTCATCCTCGGATACAGAACTCTTAGGGAGTGGTGGTGTGGGGGCCACGAGAGTCTCCTATTTCATAATGGACTTCTTCTTTGTTTGTTTGCCTCCTCGCCATTCCTTAGGGGTTTGCTGGGAAGGCTTCTTGGAAGTAGCTTCAGGGGCAAAGGAAGACCGTGAAGCCCTTCAACCAGCAGGTTGAAGGTAGAGACTCAAGGGACCCCTTCTGAGCGATAGGAGCCAGAGGAAGCTGTTGCGTCTCTGGCTGGGAGCAGGGGACCGATGTCCCCAGCGTTTTAGGGGAGGGGGACGATACTCCCAAAGTAGAAGTAGATGTAAAGCATAATGGTGTCATGGCGGACGAAGCCGTCATATCGTCAGCGTAGGATGGGAGCATTCGAACACGGTTCAACCTTTCATATTTTAGTTTAGCCAGTCCAGGGTCTGGTACTCCACAATTTTCCACTCCTTTTGGTGTACTTTGCAGTTCAGCGAGCAGGGGGAGTGGTGCTCTCCACAGTTAATACAGATGGGGGGAGGTGCACATGGAGTATTTGGATGCAAGTGAACGCCTGCAGTCTCTACATGTGGTACTGGGATTGCCCAAATTTTTAGCACTTAAAGCACCGCATATGGGGAGGGTCGTAAGGTTTAATGTCACATTGGTATACCATCACCTTGACCTTTTCAGGTAACGAATCACCCTCAAAGGCAAAGGTGAAGGCACTGGTGGCAACCCTGTTGTCTTTAGGCCACGTATAGACGCTCTGGACGAAGTGAACGCTCTGTCCTTCCAAACTGGCGCCTAACTCGTCGTCAGACTGCAACAAAAGGTCATGATGAAAAATAATTCCCTGCACCATATTGAGGCATTTATGGGGAGTGACCAACACAGGAATATCACCCGAATTGTCACAGACAAGTAACACCCGGGATTGGGTTGGTGATGCTGTCTGAATCAAAACTGACCTGTTGCACATTTTGGACAGCACTGTCACTTGCTCAAATTTGTCCTCCAGGTGCTCAATAAAAAACAGGCTTTGTATCCAGAAAGGAGTTCCCATCAGTTCTGCTGCACACTAAATAACGAGGTGAATCCCTACATGCCTCCCATGGTGTTGCCAGGGAGGGGAACGATTTAGGGTCATACCTGACAGCATTGTGATCATCCTCCCATTCCTTAGAGACTGATGGGGCCATCCACTCCCCAGTAAAACATGGCTTGGCTAGCTTCATTGCGGGTCATCCACCCTGATGTTATCCACTCTGATGAGTGGCTCTCACCACGAGCGCCACTCAGCCACAGCAAAGACCACCTGGCCCCCATGGCTATTGCTGGGAGTCCTGATGCCCCAAGAAGATGGGCATCTACTCCTTGGCATATGTGGGGAGTTTGCAGCACTGACTTCAGCAGAGCGATCCCTGTGTTGTCAGGGGGCTATCACCAATTGGGTACATGACGGTCCCACCACAACAGACTGGCTACCATGCTGGATATTGGGTGCAGAGAAATCCAATAGCGTCATGGGGGCGAAAGAAGACAGTAGATAACAGAAGAAGATGATGTACTCCAGAAGGTGTCCTCGCCCAAATAGTTGAATTGCAGGTGGATATGCAAAGTCAAGACAATAAGAGGTGCAGGAGATCTAATCAACTGTACTATGGATAATTGGTGCACCACATAAAGAATCCTTCCCCAAATGGCCCACTTGTGTAGAATTTGGAAAGTTGGAGGTCAAACCACAAAGTGGGACCTGAACTTATCGGGTCGAAAAGTGGGAGACTCCTTTTAGTTGCGTCTTACGACAGGCAGGAAAACGTCGGGCATATTCTAAGCCACGAACCAGCAGGGGGTGGACGATAATGCTCGACCTGGTAGACCAATGGCAGTTGATATTTCCTTGGAAACGGAAGATATTGCATGCATGGCATAGCCTGCTCGCTCTCCCAATATGAATCCAATAGAGCATGTCTGGGATGTTCTAGGGAGACAGGTTACATCACGTCCGCATCCGCCAACCACTCTCCATGACTTATTAGGAGCTCTTTAGGAAGATTGGACGTTATTGCCTCAACATGAGATTGATGACATCAGTCACAACATTTTCCGTAGTTGTCAGGCCTGTGTTCGACGCCACAGGCGATCACACCCCATACTGAGCACTGTAACCAGTTATCGGAACGTGGCCGCGCGGTGTATCCGTGCCTTTCCACGGTTCGCACGGCTTTCCCGTCGGAGGTTCGAGTCCTCCCTTGGGCATGGTTGTGTGTGTTTTGCTAAGCCTAGGGACCGACCACCTTAGCAGTCTGATCCCATAGAACTTACCACAAATTTCCAGTTCTTGGAACGTGTGGGTGCAAATTCGTTAAGTTGGAAGAAACGAAGAACATTTTTGTCTACCGTTATGCATGTTGCAGTTGTTTAGGTTCTGTGTTCTTTATATGCAAAATTTCCGTCTGTTGCTTTGAGTTTGGACACGAGAGTAGTTATAGCCACGATGCAAAACTAAAATGACGTATGGACCAAAGCTTGGAAAGTGCATTTAACACTGAATTGCAGCTCAAATCTTTCTTAGTGCTATTCCAAAATTATGTATGTCGGCTGACGCTTTTCACTCGCTTTCCATTACAAATCAGGAGGAAATTTAAAATCGGAACATTAATTTCCGACGAGCAACATTACGTGAAAAAAGGCTAGCAGTTACTTTCTAGGTAACAGCAACTGGCGACACTTATGTTTCGATACCTGCTATATCTCAGATAGTTCCTGACGTCTGCTGTGACGTATCCGAAGCACTTCAAGGATTTTGGTAAAGTTTGTATAAGGAAGATAATGTGTAAAAATGTGATTAATGAAGTGTGAAATATATAAGGGGCAGTCAGACTAAAACTGAACACCAGCCACTACGGGACCGTGGAATCATTCCATTCTAAAGTAATCATCACACGCGTTAAGACGTTTATCCTACTGGGAGATGAGATGATCAATTCCTGTTTCATAGAATGCGGTTGAGTACTGACGGATCCACAACGACACTCAATCTTGCTTACACTTGCTCGTCCAACTGAACCAACATCTACACGTCTTTACACAGATCGCTAAAGATGTGAAAATCACACGGTATGGAGGGTGTCGCAGTGTTTCTCAATCAAATCGCTGAATTGCAGCCTTTGTCCGATTGGAGCAAACACTCTGTTGCTCGACAACCCCCGCCCCCACACTGCCAATCGCATAAAGGCTACGTTTGAGCGATTTGATTGAGAGACACTGCAGCATCATACGTACAGCCCGGATCTTTCACATCTTTGGAGACCTGATGAAAGACATGCATGGACGTCAGTTGCTGTCGGGCCAGGAAGTGCAAGAGTGGGCGCAATTGTCGATACGTCAGCGCAAGAGCGCATTCTACGAAACAGTAATTGTTCATCTCGTCTCCCAGAGGAATAAATGTCTTAATGCGTGTGGTGATTACTTCTGAATGAAACCATTGCATGATCGCGTTGTGGCGGATGTTCGGTTTTCATTGACTGCCTCTTATGCATAGTCAGTTCCACAAGAAAGTATACGCCGCTATCTGTATGAAATTATAAATATATGTTTACATGAAAACACTTGTTACTTCTAATTGCACAATTACCTAATAGTTAATCCCATCGCCGCCATTATCGATTATACCTTGGCACATTTTTGGCATGCTTTTCACGAGATTTTCTGCATATTCTCTCGGTAACGATCACCATATTGTCCTGATATTATAACGCAGCTGCTTTAAGTAGACTATATACTGGCTTTAAGCTTCATCTTAATATACGACCAAACATTTTCCGCAGGCCAATCCACCGTGGATATCCCCTGTCTCATTTCCACGCCGTACAAAGGCGCCTGAGATGTTTCGGATCATTATTCTCTTGAAGCACCTAGTTTGCCTCGTTCTATCCAAATACCTTCTTAATGGACCACAGAAGGCATTTTTGATAAATATTGCACTTTTTGCACTGCCTCGTGACGCTTCAGATATTTTGCACTCATTTTAAACTGCAACCGACAAAACAAAATATTCAGCTCTCACATTGTTAATCTATACACTGTGCAAAAGAGCATTGAGTAATAATTCGAGACCACTACGAGAGATGTCGCTGCGGACGTTGCATTTGAGATTCTGACTTACACTTTCTTGTGGAACTGACTGTACAACGTGCCACGTAGGCTACATCATAAAATCTGCTATAGAGTTTGTTAGAACGCAGATAGCATAATACTTTTTCTTTACTCTCTTATTACACAAAAAGCTCTTAAATTAAAATATCAGTGATACATCGGTCATTAATTACACCAACTCTGAATGTAAGGAACGAGAATGATCAGGTCTTTCATAGCTTGTAATAGAGTCATGATCATTATTGTTAAATTTCAAGGAAGCTTATTATGCTGTTCCTCATTAATAAAAACTAATACAGAGCTTGTTATTCTTCACTCCATTACCACCTGATGAAAGCGTTTAATGAATTTATCGTCTTCCTAGGTCCTCAGTTGGACCTTTTGAGTGCTTCGGAAACTTTCTACCAATCGTATTTACTTTTGTTCGGCATTCATGATGTGTCCAGAGTGAGATTTTCACTCTGGAACGGAGTGGGCGCTGATATGAAACTTCCTGGCAGATTAAAACTGTGTGCCAGACCGAGACTCGAACTCGGGACCTTTACCTTTTGCACGCAACTGCTCTACCAACTGAGCTACCCAAGCAAGACTCACAACCCGTCCTCACAGCTTTACTTCAGCCAATACCTCGTCTCCTACCCTCCAAACTTTACAGCTCACACTCCGCCGCAGAGGTGAAAATCTCATTCTGGAAACATCCCCCAGGCTTTGGTTAAGCCATGTCTCCGCAATATCCTTTCTTTCACGAGTGCTAGTTCCGCAAGGTTCGCAGGAGAGCTTCTGTAAAGTTTGGAGGGTAGGAGACGAGGTACTGGCAGAAGTAAAGCTGTGAGGACGGGGCGTGAGTCGCGCTTGGCAGCTCAGTTGGTAGAGCACTTGCCCGCGAAAGGCAAAGGTTCCGAGTTCGAGTCTCGGTCCGGCACACAGTTTTAATCTTCCACGAAGTTTCATTCATGATATGGTTCTCTTGGATCCCACAAGCACCAGAGCTACCTACATTCTTCTGTCACCAACATTTCATTCTTTCTAGACCAATCCGCCCCTATCGCAACAACAAAAACAATTCCTCCACAAAACAGCAGACAAATGCTGTCTCTGCTGCTATTGTCCGATTCATGAATTATGGTGGTTCGCGCAGGTCGAGACATGGACGGGGATTGTAGTGTCGCCAGTTCCAGGCGACACTTACAGTACACGCATACACGTGGTTTGAGCTCGAAGAAAGCTTGTAGCCTGCAAATCGTGTCGCTCGCTTACTTATGCCTCATATGTCGCTTACCATCATCATCACCGATCACAAGTCGCAAGGAATGAAACAAAAATTCAATAAATAACTCGGTACGACTCCGTTTAACGCTCACATTGGCTACAACATTCACAGCAAAGAGCTCATAATACTACTGAACGCTTATTGGCTCTTGGAGAAAGTGTGCCATAGCTGCGCAGAACAAGCATAAACTAGACTACCATCTTTTGTGACTCCAACTATAGTTCCAAAGTGGAGAAGATGGGAACTTTAATGGATGGTTCGCTCAATGGCCAATTACCACGGGAACACGAGCGAGCACCAACGAATGCAAACTGAAAACGACCGAATGCTGTTGGCTCGCGCTCGCCAACCGTTTACACCTGCGAGAATTCTCGTTTGCTGATGCTCGTTTGCTTTTGCTCACTCTGGTGTAAACCAGACTTTATGATACATCATGATCCGTTATGGGCAGGTCGACCTGTTGGCAAGACATGACTTACTCCATGCTGGACATGCAAACTAAGCTGCTGCGAAGCGTAAAAAGCAAGGTCTGTAGTTCTTGTAACTGAGGGCTATCCACGGTGCATGCACCCCCTTCACTTCCTTCCGATTCACAGATGGTACTGTTTATCTGTGTAACTTTCTGTTTGTACAGTGCTCTCTGACAGTGTGCAGCTTTTAGGGTTTGATCTAGTGGTCCACAGAAGTGTTCCCCATGGTCAGTTGCAGAGGTCTTGTAGCCAGTCTGCTTTTCAGATGGAAAACACATTTGAGTTTTGGCAGGTTCGAATGTGAGCTGACTGTCCTTGTAAAAGGTTGCAAGTTGTTCAAGGGTTAATGATGGATTGTCTCTCATCCCACAACATCTACATAACACCAGCGCTGAATCATGCAGCACATTGAGCATAGTTTTCAGAACCGGCAAATCCCATACTCTATGCGTGAATAGGACAGGCAGGGATCCCAATAACTGGTAGAAAGTGAGGTGCCCTTTTTAACATCTACATTATCAGAAAAAAGTATAGGAATACCCCTATGTAACGTGGTATTAATCACCAGCTGTCACGGTAGGGGTATCCGACAGTATAAATTCAGGTGGGGAGTATTGTATTGTCAGTAGAGACGCAGTAGCAGCAGGATGGTTAGGTCAAGAGAGCTCAGCGACTTAGGATGTGGGCTAGTCACTGGATGTCACCTGACTAACAAATCAATCACCACATTTCAACCCTTGTAAAGTTCCAGAATGAGATTTTTACTCTGCAGCGGAGCGTGCGCTGATATGAAACTTCCTGGCAGATTAAAACTGTGTGCCGGACCGAGACTCGAACTCAGAACCTTTGCCTTTCGGGAGCAAGCGCTCTACCAACTGAGCTACCCAAGCACGACTCACGCCCCGTCCTCACAGCTTTACTTCTGCCAATACCTCGTCTCCTACCTTCCAAACTTTACAGAAGCTCTCCTCCGAACCTTGCAGAACTAGCACTCTTGAAAGAAAGGATATTGCGGAGACATGGGTTAGCCACAACCTGGGGGATGTTTCCCGAATGAGATTTTCACTTTGTTGTGGTTGGCAAGAGAGCCAACACCGTTTTACTAAAGGAGGCCGAAATGCACGCGTTTTAGCTCACACAGGCTGGCGTGAGGTCTGGAACAGGACAAGGAAATTAGAATTTAGAAAAACGGACGTAGCTGGTGGAATACTTAACTTTAATCCATTAATGATGAACGTCGGTCTTGACGGTACATGATTCCCAATATCAATAGTAACTGATAATGGCACCTTGCTAGGTCGTGGCAAATGACGTAGCTGAAGGCTATGCTAAACTATCGTCTCGGCAAATGAGAACGTAAGTAGGCAGTGAACCATCGCTAGCAAAGTCGGCTGTACAACTGGGGCGAGTGCTAGGAAGTCTCTCTAGACCTGCCGTGTGGCGGCGCTCGGTCTGCAATCACTGATAGTGGCGACACGCGGGTCCGACGTATACTACCGGACCGCGGCCGATTTAAAGGCTACCACCTAGCAAGTGTGGTGTCTGGCGGTGACACCACACACTTTGCATCGGAGTGTGCGCTGATATGAAACTTCCTGGCGGATTAAAACTGTGTGCCGGACCGAGACTCGAACTCAGGACCTTTGCATTTGGCGGCCAAGTGCTCTACCAACTGAGCTACCCAAGCACGACTCACGCCCCTTCCTCACAGCTTTACTTCTGCCAGTTCCTCGTCTCCTACCTTCCAAACTTAACAAAAGCGCTCCTGCGAACCTTGCAGAACTAGCACTCCTGTAAGAAAGGATATTGCGAAGACATGGCTTAGCCACAGCCTGGGGGATGTTTCTCGTCTCTGTTAAGTTTGGAAGGTAGAAAACGGGATACTAACAGAAGTAAAGCTTTGAGGACGGGGCGTGAGTCCTGCTTGGGTAGCTCAGTCGATAGAGCACTTGCCCGCGAAAGGTAAAGGTCCCGACTTCGAGTCTCGGTCCGGCACAGAGTTTTAATCCGCCAGAAAGTTTCCTTGTACAGTTACCCAAGTCGACTCTTCATGATGTGATAGTGAAGTGGAAACTCGATTACACAACCATAGCTAAACCGAGATCAGACAGACCTCATTTACTAACAGACAGGGACCCACGAACATTGTGGAGGGTGGTCGATTGCATCAAACTAGCAGAAGAAATCCTCACGAGTTCCAAAGGTCTACTGGCAGTGCAGCTAGTTCAGTGACTGTACATAAGGAGTTTAAAAGAATGGGGTACAATTGTCGAGCAGCTCCTTATAAACCACAAATTTCTGTAGCCAATGCTAAGTGGTACTTGAGGTGATGTAAAGAGCGAAGCCCCTGGACAGTGAGAGATTGGAAAAAGAGTGGTTTTGAGTAATGCATCATGCTATACGCTGTGGCAATCCGTTGAAAGGGTTTGGGTTCGGTAATTGCATGAAGGACGTTAGTTGTAATTATGTGTTGTGTCGACAGGAAACTGGATGATGCGGTGTTACAGTGTGGTGATGGTTTTCTTGGTAAGGATGCGGTCCCCTTACTGTGACTAAGAAGAGGCTTAATGCGGAAGGATATAGACACAATTCACAGCAGGGTGTACTACATACAGCAGAGGAACAGTTTTGAGATGATGACTGTCTCTATTAACTCGATAATGCAGCATGTCATAAAGGAATGAGCTGTAGACAGTAAAATTCCTGAAATGGACTGGACTGCCCAAACTCTCTTCCTGAACACAGTGGAGCACCTTTGGGATGAGTTAGCATGTTGATTTAGTCCCAGACCATAGTGTCAAACATCACTACCTTATCTACACTCCTGGAAATTGAAATAAGAACACCGTGAATTCATTGTCCCAGGAAGGGGAAACTTTATTGACACATTCCTGGGGTCAGATACATCACATGATCACACTGACAGACCCACAGGCACATAGACACAGGCAACAGAGCATGCACAATGTCGGCACTAGTACAGTGTATATCCACCTTTCGCAGCAATGCAGGCTGCTATTCTCCCATGGAGACGATCGTAGAGATGCTGGATGTAGTCCTGTGGAACGGCTTGCCATGCCATTTCCACCTGGCGCCTCAGTTGGACCAGCGTTCGTGCTGGACGTGCAGACCGCGTGAGACGACGCTGCATCCAGTCCCAAACATGCTCAATGAGGGACAGATCCGGAGATCTTGCTGGCCAGGGTAGTTGACTTACACCTTCTAGAGCACGTTGGGTGGCACGGGATACATGCGGACGTGCATTGTCCTGTTGGAACAGCAAGTTCCCTTGCCGGTCTAGGAATGGTAGAACGATGGGTTCGATGACGGTTTGGATGTACCGTGCACTATTCAGTGTCCCCTCGACGATCACCAGTGGTGTACGGCCAGTGTAGGAGATCGCTCCCCACACCATGATGCCGGGTGTTGGCCCTGTGTGCCTCGGTCGTATGCAGTCGTGATTGTGGCGCTCACCTGCACGGCGCCAAACACGCATACGACCATCATTGGCACCAAGGCAGAAGCGACTCTCATCGCTGAAGACGACACGTCTCCATTCGTCCATCCATTCACGCCTGTCGCGACACCACTGGAGGCGGGCTGCACGATGTTGGGGCGTGAGCGGAAGACGGCCTAACGGTGTGCGGGACCGTAGCCCAGCTTCATGGAGACGGTTGCGAATGGTCCTCGCCGATACCCCAGGAGCAACAGTGTCCCTAATTTGCTGGGAAGTGGCGGTGCGGTCCCCTACGGCACTGGGTAGGATCCTACGGTCTTGGCGTGCATCCGTGCGTCGCTGCGGTCCGGTCCCAGGTCGACGGGCACGTGCACCTTCCGCCGACCACTGGCGACAACATCGATGTACTGTGGAGACCTCACGCCCCACGTGTTGAGCAATTCGGCGGTACGTCCACCCGGCCTCCCGCATGCCCACTATACGCCCTCGCTCAAAGTCCGTCAACTGCGCATACGGTTCACGTTCACGCTGTCGCGGCATGCTACCAGTGTTGAAGACTGTGATGGAGCTCCGTATGCCACGGCAAACTGGCTGACACTGACGGCAGTGGTGCACAAATGCTGCGCAGCTAGCGCCATTCGACGGCCAACACCGCGGTTCCTGGTGTGTCCGCTGTGCCGTGCGTGTGATCATTGCTTGTACAGCCCTCTCGCAGTGTCCGGAGCAAGTATGGTGGGTCTGACACACCGGTGTCAATGTGTTCTTTTTTCCATTTCCAGGAGTGTAGTTTGTCTCTTGAGGAAGAATGAGCTGCCACTTCCTGCCACTCCACAACAGACATTCACACCCCTTATTGAAATGTCCCCAGTAGAGTTCAAGACATCATAAAAGCAAACAATGGGCTCAGTCCATGCTAATATCCACTTACAAAAATCTTTAGGAAGGTCTCCTTTTGTAACATTGTGATGTGCTTTATATGGTTAGGGAAGTCAAGAAGTCGTAGCCATTCCAAAACATTTCACGTCAAATTTTACTTGTTTTGGAGGTCAAATATCTCAAAAGTGACGTCTTCACTTTTTAGCTTACATGCCATTTGGAAGGGCCAATTGTTTCCACAAGAACGTGTGATTTGTTTCAGGGATACGCTTTGGAAATAGTCTCCGAATGACAATGAGTAAGACCTACTTAAATGCTTTGAGCAGTTCACGATTTGACTAATTTTATGGATGGGTAACAAATTTGCGTTGGTCTATGGTGCCTTTGGCCACTACTAAGTTTTGAAATTTGATATCTGCATCGCCAAGGGCCCATTCCTGATGACCAGGTGGGCACTAGGCTCACTTTCTCAACCCTGCAGTGGGTATCTTAGCTGAGGGTCCCAAGCCTTTGTTTTTTTTCTGGTTTTCCAGCTGACCCGACTACGACATGAAAAGGAACCGATTATTGCAACAACTTTAACTTGCTGACCACGTTTTAGGCTACAGCATCTGAGAAATTGTATTGACAGCCTGTCGAAGTTGAAGCAAGTGCAGGGAATGTTGCTTGAAACCACTGATGGGAACCTAGTATAAATATTTTTCTCAATGGCCAGTGAAAAAAGCATGATGGTCCCCAAGTATCCATAATACATCTAGGTGCATCATGCCACTCGGTTGACGTCTCGTACACATTTCTGTGTCACAGAGTGCAAGCAAAACATACACACTAGCTATGGATTGACAGCTGTATCTTGTGCTGGCTGAGCACTGGCATTGAAAAGCTCATCTAGGAAGGAACTCAAGTCATTTTAAATTCTGCTGAATTCTGTGTAAATCAACAGGAATGAACTGCAAGTTTTCTATTGGGCAGAAATTTATCCAAGAGGAACAACGTTGTAAATATGCCATTTCTGATATAACTGATTCAATGAGTCTGAAAAAGTATTATGTTCCAAGAACTAAATTTCGCAAGAAGTGCACGAAACGTATTGCGCCTGAAATTACTGACTGATATCTGCTGAATGATTTTAAGGGACACTACTTTGATAAGTATATACACTACTGGCCATTAAAAATGCTATACCAAGAAGAAATGCAGACGATAAGCGGGTATTCATTGGACAGATATATTATACTAGAACTGACGTGTGATTACATTTTCACGCAATTTGGGTGCATATATCCTGAGAAATCAGTTCCCAGAACAACCACTTCTGGCCGGAATAACGGTCTTGATACAGAGCTTGGATGGCGTGTGCCGGTACAGCTGCCCATGCAGCTTCAACACGATACCACAGTTCATCAAGAGTAGTGACTGGCGTATTGTGACGAGCCAGTTGCTCGGGCACCATTGACCAGACGTTTTCAGTTGGTGGGAGATCTGGAGAATGTGCTGGTCAGGACAGCAGTCGAACATTTTCTGTATCCAGAAAGGCCCGTACAGGACCTGCAACATGCGGCCGTGCATTATACTGTTGAAATGTAGGATTTCGCAGTGATCGAATGAAGGGTAGAGCCACCGGTCGTAACACATCTGAAACGTAACGTCCACTGTTCAAAGTGCCGTCAATGCGAACAAGAGGTGACCGAGACGTGTAACCAATGGCACCCCATACCATCACGCCAGGTGATACGCCAGTATGGCGATGACGAATACACGCTTCCAATGTGCGTTCTCCGCGATGTCGCCAAACACGGATGCGACCATCATGAAGCTGTAAACAGAACCTGGATTCATCCGAAAAAATGACGTTTTGCCATTCGTGCACCCATGTTCGTCGTTGAGTACACCATCGCAGGTGCTCCTGTCTGTGATGCAGCGTCAAGGGTAACCGCAGCCATGGTCTCCGAGCTGATAGTCCATGCTGCTGCAAACGTCGTCGAACTGTTCGTGCAAATGGTTGTTGTCTTGCTAACGTCCCCATCTGTTCATTCAGGTATCGAGACGTGGCTGTACGATCCGTTACAGCCATGCGGATAAGATGCCTGTCATCTCGACTGCTAGTGATACGAGGCCGTTGGGATCCAGCACGGCGTTCCGCATGAAGCCACCGATTCCATATTCTGCTAACAGTCATTGGATCTCGACCAATGCGAGCAGCAGTGTCGCGATACGATAAACCGCAATCGCGAAGGGCTACAATCTGACCTTTATCAGAGTCGGAAACATGATGGTACGCATTTCTCCTCCTTACACGAGGCATCACAACAACGTTTCACCAGGCAACGCCGATCAACTGCTGTTTGTGTGTGAGAAATCGGTTGGAAACTTTCCTCATGTCAGCACGTTGTAGGTGTCGCCACCGGCGCCAACCTTGTGCGAATGCTCTGAAAAGCTAATCATTTGCATATCACAGCATCTTCTTCCTGTCGGTTAAATTTCGCGTCTGTAGCACGTCATTTTCGTGGTGTCGCAATTTTAATGGCCAGTAGTGTACAATTAATATGTGCGAAGTATACCTTTTAGACTACCAACTGGCTGTTGCCCGCAGCAGTGCTTACATACCAGTAGTTTTGTTATGATGGATGGTGATGAGTAAGTAAACTACTACACGTGCAATAACATCAGCTGCCCTCACGTGTCCGCCTGTTTGGGTAAGTATAACTCGTGATGTGCATCCCTCTCTTCCCCCTATCAGTCTGCTCCGACGCACAATGCACTGGTAGGCAAAGCGTCGCTGACGAGGTATGTGTACAGAGCAGTACGTGCAGGAGCACGTCTATGCATTGTGCTACTGAAATAGCTATTAATTACACAACGTGTACATTGTGCAACAAATAGTGTGGAAGTATGGATTAAACATACTGAAGATTGATAAACATTACTTTCAATCCTATCCTAATCGCACATATCAACCAATAGAAGCATTCTCACAAACACGATAAAGATTCAAAGAGAAAGAGAAAATAGCTTTTTCTAGAAGTAATTTTTTTTTTCTAATTCGCGTAGTATTCATCAAATCAGTAAGCATATTGTATTACACACCTTCTAGAGCAGCCTATGTTCTTTCTCAGGGACCATCGAAATCGGCTCTGCTGGTTCGTCGTGAAAACGTTAGTCACTTTTTGCATTTACAGTATTAATATAGATGAAACTTTCAATTACAATATCTTTCTTTGTCTCCGTGACCAGATTTTGATCAAATGAAGAATATACGATGCCCCAAGTTATGATCAAGTCACGTGTGAAAATCCCACGAAATATGGTGAAGTAGCTTTGGAGATTACGTGTACACAGTCAAACAGACAAGATGGTTTCAGAAAAACTTTTAATCTTCTTTTCCGTGATTCGATTTTGATGAGCTAAAGCATATACGCTGCCCGAAACTATGCTTAGGTTATGTGTGAAAACCCCATGAAAATTCGTCTAGTAGTTTTGGAGAAATGTGTCCAAACAGACAGACACGACAGTTTTATAGATTTCTTACTAGTATAGGCATCATTATGAAAGCATATTTTTCATTCTAAGATGTGAAATTGTTCCGTTTTTATGATTTAATTCAGCGTATACAACGGCTTATCTACAATGAAAAAATAATTAATACATCTACAATATTAGATCGCCAGTGAAAATTAAAGCTCTTAAACTCAAAAAAAAAAAAAAAAAAAAAAAAAAAACCAGAGTGACTGAGAAAATTCCTTCGGATATTAATAAAAATAACCAGCAAAGAGTGCCACACAAAAAATAAATTTTAAGAAACCTGTACTTAACTTCAACGTCACGTGTAACACTTTGTTTGCTTCACATCTGGCCATTGTAATGGAAATATTACATTAGTTTCATACGTTCATCTCTTTAATGTTGACTGGAATAATTAAAGCTACCTTTCTGTTTGTTTGGTTCAAGAGTAAACCAGGGCCAGCATTGGGTGAGATGAATGTGCGGGAACCCGTATAACCTCCCTCATATTGTCTGACAGAATAGACAGTTAGGAGCTTTACTCTGAACCAAGGCGGCCCTCGTATTCCCAGACTGACGCAGTACTGTTCACCCATGACAAGGCTGCAGGGTTCTTAAGTCTACACGCTGTGCTGAATTGCACCCCCTAAAATGAGAAGAAGCCCCATTTTCTGGAAGCTCCATTTGTCGAGCTTGGGAGTCCAAATTTTTTTCCTTTTGCTGTCGACTGACGCTTTTGGGTGCATAGGTCAATCACAGATGTACACATGTATATCTACATGGCTACTCTGCAAATCATACTTAAGTGCTTCGCAGAGGGTTCATCGAACCACCTTTACGGTAATTCTGTTATTCCACTCTCAGAAAGCGCGTGAAAAAAACGAACACTTAAGTCTTTCCGTGCGAACAGTTATTTCCCTTATTGTATTACGATGATCTTTCCTCCCTATGTAGGTCGTCGTCAACAAAACACTTTTGCATTGGGAGAAGAAAGTTGGAGACTGAAATTTCGTGAGAAGGGCCCACCGAGAAGAAAAATGCCTTTGTTTTAATTATGTCCACGCCAAATCCTGGATCATACCCGTGACTCTCTCGCCCCTCTTTCTCGATAATACAAAAAAACTTTCCTCATGTACTCCGTTAATGCTAAGTGGCAAGGATCTCACACCGCGTAACAAGTCTCCAAGAGGATGGTAAAGCGTCGTGTGGGCAGTCTCTATAGCAGATGGGTTGCATCTTCTAAGTGTTCTGTCAATAAAACGCAATCTTTGCTTCGCCTTCCCCACAACATTTTCTATTTGTTCTTTCCAAATTAAGTTATTCGTAATTGTAATACCTAGGTATGTAGTTGAATTTAATGCGTTTAGATTTCACTGATTTATCGTGTAACCGAAATTTAACGGATTCCGTTTAGCACTCATGTGAATGACCTCACAGTTTTCATTATTAAGGGTCAATAGGCAATTTCTGCACCACATAGATATCTCATCTAAATGGTTTAGCAATTGGTTCTGGTCTTCTGATCACTTTACTAGACGATAAACGACAGCATTATCTGCAAAAAACCTAAGACGGCTGCTCAGATTGCCTCCTAAATCGTTTGTACAGATAAAGGCCTATAGAGGCCCTATAAAACTAACTTGGAGAACCCCAGAAATCACTTCTGTTTTACTCGATAACTTTCCGTCAGTTACTACGAACTGTGTCCTCTCTGAAAGGAAATCACGAATCCAGTCGCATAACTGAGATGATGCCCTATAAGCATGCAGTTTGATCACAAGCCGCTTGTGAGGTACGGCGTTAAAAGTCTTCTAAAAATCTAGAAATACAGAATCAATTTGAAATCCTTTGTCGATAGCTCTCAACACCTCGTGTGAGTAAAGAGCCAGTTGTGTTTCACAAGAATGATGTTTTGTAAATCGGTGTCGACTGTGTGTCAATGGACCGTCCTCTTTGAGGTAATTCATAATGTTCGATCACAATATATGTTCCAGCATAGCTTGCTCTTGAGCTACAGAAGCCCTGTCGGGTCGAGTGTCGACTCGGGACAAATGATAAAGAACTGTACTAATTACAGTGTGCAGTACTATAAATGCGTGACAGTTCTGCAATTAACGGTTTTCCCCTTGTTCCAGGTACGGTGGAATCGGACGTAAACCGTTCTTCTTGAGTATGTCGAGCATGTTCAATATCTGCTTTTTCAACAACCACAGATTTGATTTCTCAAATTACCATCACAATACCTGTACGGGTGAAGTGGTGTGAGAATTTGCTTTCCTTTCCTTTCAGACTCTCAAACCTGTTCCAGCCGCCACTCGCTTTGTTGTGCTACCAAGGGATTTTCCATGGCTGGTTCCAAAACAATTCCACCTGATTTCTAAAACCTTCAAAATGATGATATAATTTTTAAAATTTCTTAAGATTCTTGTACTGGGCAGCTGAGTCATCACTAAATAAAACTTGTTTCACTTTGGGTGAGTTTTATTCTTAAAAGGCCACATTTCTGAACAAAAGTGATGTACTGCAACGGTGTCATGTTTTGAACTATTGCTTATACGAAGTGCATTCAAGTTCTAAGGCTTCCGATTTTTTTTCTCCGGACTGGAAAAAGATAGAAACATGCGGATTGTTTTAAAATGAGGTCGCGTTCATTGTCAATACGTCCCAGAGATGGCAGCACCGTACAGCAGATGGAATTTTACCGCCAGCGGCAAGAATGAGAACTGTTTTAAATACTTAAAATGGCGACGTTTTCCTTACTTGAACAGCGTGCAATCATTCATTTTCTGAATTTGCATGGTGTGAAACCAATTGAAATTCATCGACAGTTGAAGGAGACATGTGGTGATGGAGTTATGGATGTGTCAAAAGTGCATTCGTGGGTGCGACAGTTTAATGAAGGCAGAACATCGTGTGACAACAAACTGAAACAACCTTGGGCTCGCACAAGCTTGTCTGACGAACATGATCGAGAAAGTGGAGAGAATTGTTTTGGGGGATCGCCGAATGACTGTTGAACAGATCACCTCCAGAGTAGGCATTTCTGTGGGTTCTGTGCACACAATCCTGCATGACGACCTGAAAATGCGAAAAGTGTCATCCAGGTGGGTGCTACCAATGCCGACGGACGACCACATGGCTGCCCGTGTGGCATGTTGCCAAGCAATGTTGACGCGCAACGACAGCATGAATGGGACTTTCTTTTCGTCGGTTGTGACAATGGATGAGACGTGGATGCTATTTTTCAATCCAGAAACAAAGCGCCAGTCAGCTCAATGGAAGCACACAGATTCACCGCCACGAAAAAAATTTCGGGTAACTGCCAGTGCTGAAAAAATTATGGTGTCCATGTTCTGGGACAGCGAGGGCGTAATCCTTACCCATTGCGTTCCAGTTTCATCGATTTCGGGTGAGTAGTTAATTAGAAAAAAAAAATCGGAGGTCTTAGAACTTGAATGCATCTCGTAATGTACACACTTTTGTTCCATACCTGTTCATTGCTGAAAAAGGGTGCCACTATAGGACGAACAGTTGCCTGGTTGTTCAACAAACCTATACAGTGTTCTGAATAGTATTTTGCAAATCCATCAGTTCTATTACATTATCAGGGTTTCTTTTATCACCTTCAGATATTGAGTTTAGCGCTTTCACACAAAGCTCTACATTGAAAAATCTGCAATTCTGTCTGAAAAAGCCTCAGAATAGCTTCAGTTAATGGCTGCTGTACAGTTAGTGTAGCTCGATCACTGGTCAAACTCCGTGATTTCCTCTGAAGAAAGGTATAACTCATATCTAATCCAGCTTTTCCTGGGCATTTGTCACTGCGGTGAAGAAAACAGTCTTTTGAGTCTGTGCTACAGATTGCCAAACTCATGAAAAATCTGTAGTCTACAGCTTTTGTAGTCCTGTCTTCCTCAGTTGCGTGTAATATTACGGTATATTGATAATTTTTACTTTATGGACAGTTTGACAGTAACTGAATAAAACACAACTTTAGTGCTATACGTGTTTCGCTTTTATTTTCTGCAAGGCATTTTCAGTTGCAGGTTGCGTGGACGATTTCCTACATATTACGCTACTGCTGCATTTCTGGTGTTGTTGTTCTTCAAAATGACAATTTGCGGTTTTTTTCCCACATTTCACAGCACTATGAACTTGACACTTGTTTCGATGCAATGTCATTTCTTTCACATTGGCCAAGAGGAACATCATCTCACTTTGGTCTTATAAGGTAGCCAGAAAATTGTGAAAACGGATTACTGCACCAAGTTTGCTACAGAATGCAACGAACATTTCTTTTAGATTGGCCAAGAGGAACATCATCTGGATTTTCTCACCACTCATTCTGACATACACAATCCTTCATGCCAGGACATAGTCGACTGGAGTTGTCATCCTCAAAAAATCGATGACTCTGTTTTTTATTTCCTTTCTTATTCTCTGGCACTGATAGCATTGCCTTTTCATTTTTTAACTTTTTACAGTTTTGACTGTAATTTCTGAAACACTGAACTCAGATGCTCTCTTTTCCATAGACCATCTACATGAAGCCAAGATAAGAATCTGTAGTTTTTGAGCATAATATGAAATACACTAGTTTAGCTTTACTTCGTTAAAAAAAATCGGCGAAATCTTCAGAGTTTTGGCAACCGTGCTATTCGGACGGATTTAAGCTACCAACTGATGCGATCTGTCGGGTAATACCTGAGCTATTAAGAGCAAATTTTTGAAAGTTCTTTGATAAACCGTTTATTTTTAATTCATAATATTCAACTGAAAACGCCACATTACGTTTCTTTCTTCGGTGACTGTGAAATTAAATACCAGTCTAAGAAAGGAAAAACTTTTGAAACTTAAAATGAAAGTGTAGTTTCCATAATGACTAAAATTTTCCCCTCTCGAAGGCATTTAGAGGGCTTTACTCTTTGCCATTTAAAGACTATTTTCATAACATCTCTACGCAATAAATTACATTTTCTGTTATAAGGAAATTAGCTTTTTCAGATGATAGTTAAAGCTAAAGAAGTGGAGATGTTCTTTCTCGATGTAAGCCTATGACTTCAGCATGGACTAAAATTTGGTGTGAAAACTTCTGGAATCCTACTTCGCTTAACCATTTCAGACCTGAATATTTTCAGGTGGAAGGAAAATGTTTCTCTATGTGGCAATGGTCTTAAGGTGACATTTTAATGATTTTAGATGCAAGATTTACACAAATATATGTACCAGTTTTCAAAACACACTTTGTACATTAGGCTTCATTTTATGGACTAAAATGAGTAACTACGAACTGCTCTCTATTGTAATAAATAGTACAATGATCATTCAATAATTACAACGCAAAATGTCAAAAAAATATTTAATTAATGTTAAAAAATGTGTCAGCTATGCAAGTGGTTGAGCCGATATATTTTTTAACATTGACATTCACAACCACGACCTCTCATCCAGTATGGATAAAATCAAATATTTAATTATACTGTGGAATATAGCGAACCAACCACATCGGATTATGCTGGTGGTCACGAGCTACTGCGCATTGCTACAGTGAGTTTCTGACATTTCCATTGCAATACCCAACAGTTGGCAGCACTTCCGCATTATGAAGAGGTTGACCTCTCACAAATCAGTACTTCATGTTTGGAATGGGAAAAATACCACTATTGCAATAATACAGTAAAAGTTTAATGCACACACTTGTTGTCAGAAGGTCTGAAAGGCCCAAAGTAACTCTGAAACTAAGTAGCCTAATTGTAAGCCCTTAATAATAATATACTTTACGTTCTTTCAAAAGTAGGCCTTCATAAAACTTTTTGTTTATGAAAAATTGATGGCCAAACTTAGCAAAATATCACTTTTCACAGGGTGAACACTTAACTACTATATAATCTCTTGTCATAAATGACGAAAATTTCGGAGTATCACTTCTTTTTGACCATCCTCACTTGAATAGCACAACGCTTCAAGTATTGTAGATGAAGAGTTAAAATTTTGTGGAGTTAACGTCTGGTAAATGTTGGACTCTGCATGCCACATTTCAACAAAATCTGCGACGCTAAAGTGTGGAGGCTAAATTAAATGGCTTGGATTGGCCCATATAATCGTTTAAGGAAAATTAACATTACCGTTAGAAATTCTGTTTTGTATGTAGTATGAGGTAATGAAACTACTTTAAGTGACTGAAACCTACAATTAAAAAATTGTGCTATAGAATGAAATAAACAGTCAAATTCCAGAAAGCGTGTGTGAATGTGGGCCATTCTCTGTATGTATGTTGGTGTGAGAGTGTGTTATTGAAAGTATTGCACCTGTGAAAAATCTGAGGTGCTATATGGACTTCCTTTTCAATACCAAAAAAATTTTAAAAATTCATACAGACGCACACACAAACAATCAAACGTCCTTCTACGCATCAATAATTCTTATATATTCTCAGACACGGTTTCTACAATTCGCTTTCGGTGGAACACTGTAAACGAGGCCTTCTACTTCCCAAATGTGTTTGTTGCTATCAGACATTCGTATTACAGTGATAAAACATACCTGATGTAGAGTTGCTGCTGGAAGCAGAAAGACGTCGTCCAAACGAAGCCCCGTGCTCATGCATTAATTTCTCAACTCGAGGATGTCATTTTAATTCCAACAGTTACTCGCGAAGATTTTGGTTGTCAGTTACGAAAAACACCATTGTAGTGTGAATATCGCATTCAACTATTGCGAAGATTTTATCGAAGCCGGCTAATCAGAGGTGACGATTATAGTTATAAAAATGTAATCATATCATTGCCTTTGCCAGGAAACAACGAATGTTTGACGCAGGGAAGCAATATATGTGAGATGAACAGCGATTGTGAATATCCTATGGGTTTCACTCACGTAGTGAAACAATTGTTTCAAAGAGAACATCTTCGCGGAAAGCTGGAGATTAGTATAGGACATGCTCCGCAGAAATTAGGATGAAAAAATACTTGAAAATAAACGGAGAACCTATATAACCTTCTACACTTGTCCTATATAGCTCAAGTCAAGGAATTCAGTTCAGCAGCTGTGAGTAAACAGCAAAATGTAATACTCCAACACAAAACAATTTCTGGCATTCTGCAGTTCATTTACGTACACCTTGGATCAAGAATGCAATATAACCCGAACTCGAAAGAAAAGAACGCATTACAGTAATGGCAATTTATGTACCCCTTAACTACCATGGATCGTCTTTCAGACCACTGCGATTTTTTGTCCCGTGATACAAATTTCACACACCCCTGCACAGCGAAATGGACTCTTCTGTGCACCTTAACTATTGGATCGCAAGCTACACCTGCAGGCAAGATTATTAGGTATATGTTAAAGATTATGCGCATACCATAATTTAAAGTACTTTATGATGTGTGATCCTGACTGAAGAATTATACGCAAAAACACTACAATTTTGGGATTTTTACTTTCTGAGCGAGAAACCATTATAAAACAAATCAACTCTACATACATTATTAGGTTACTAAGATTGCTTAGTCGAGTGTAGGAACGTCTTCCCATACATGCTCCTCCTAGGGAATTATTTCAGCACTGTGTGTCCATTACAGTCCGGTTTAATACTGACATATCTAACAACAGTGGATTTTGGCTAGGTGCTTCCTGTAGCGTATGATTTCTCATTACACGTGGTTATACCGGCAGCTGTGCTGTGAGCTGTTTAACAATCATGCTCAGCTCTCGGCGTTCTAGTTCGGCATTTAGCACGCCATGTCAAACAATATACAGGGTGATTCAAAAAGAATACCACAACTTTAGGAATTTAAAACTCTGCAACGACAAAAGGCAGAGCTAAGCACTATCTGTCGGCGAATTAAGGGAGCTATAAAGTTTCATTTAGTTGTACATTTGTTCGCTTGAGGCGCTGTTGACTAGGCGTCAGCGTCAGTTGATGCTAAGATGGCGACCGCTCAACAGAAAGCTTTTTGTGTTATTGAGTATGGCAGAAGTCAATCGACGACAGTTGTTCAGCGTGCATTTCGAACGAAGTATGGTGTTAAACCTCCTGATAGGTGGTGTATTAAACGTTGGTATAAACAGTTTACAGAGAATGGGTGTTTGTGCAAAGGGAAAAGTTCTGGACGGCCGAGAACGAATGATGAAAATGTAGCACGGATCCAGCAAGCATTTGTTCGCAGCCCAGGAAAATCGACTCGCAGAGCTAGCAGAGAGCTGCAAATTCCACAATCAACTGTATGGAGAGTCCTACGAAAAAGGTTAGTTATGAAACCTGAACGTCAACTACCCGAGGCGATGGATCGGCCGCCAGGCAGCCCATGACAGAGCACTTCATCACTGGCCTCCAAGAAGCCCTGATCTTACCCCCTGCGATTTTTTCTTATGGGGGTATGTTAAGGATATGGTGTTTCGGCCACCTCTCCCAGCCACCATTGATGATTTTAAACGAGAAATAACAGCAGCTATCCAAACTGTTACGCCTGATATGCTACAGAGAGTGTGGAACGAGTTGGAGTATCGAGTTGATATTGCTCGAGTGTCTGGAGGGGGCCATATTGAACATCTCTGAACTTGTTTTTGAGTGAAAAAATAACCTTTTTAAATACTCTTTGTAATGATGTATAACAGAAGGTTATATTATGTTTCTTTCATTAAATACACATTTTTAAAGTTGTGGTATTCTTTTTGAATCACCCTGTATAACATTAACATTTTTTTTAAATCTGTGTAATTTATTAAGCGGGTGTAATGTCAGGTAGCGATGAAGGGAAGTGAGGCGTTTCTACGCCAAAGAAAAAGAAGCTGCAAAGAGATTGGTCGCCAAAAGAGTGAGAAATCTAAGCACAGGCTTCAACAATATCGTACTGTATGGAAGGATCCAGTATTTCGTTCATGGATAGCAAAGGACCCTAATAATTGCTGTAAGTCAAATTGCAAACGCTGTAATGTTTCTACAATAGCCACTCCAAATGTGTTAAAGAAATACGTGCAATGAAAACAACATATTAATGAAATGAGTGGTATTACTGAAAAATCACGCGCAACTTTTGCAAAATTTTTATCCATAGGCACGAAAACGCTCTTTCCTAGCGGCTCTTGATATTACTTTTAATACAACTGACCATTAAACAGCTATATTAAAAAGTACGGATATTATAAGAAATGTTATTGCAGCTACTCATAAAAATGATATTATTTCCACGCTGTAGACAGTAAAATTCCCCATTTTGACTCATGAAAGTACCGATGTTGCCCAGATCTTGAGCAAATTCTTCAATTTGACTGAAATAATGGCAGGGCCTGTAATTGGGGCAACTGGGGCTTACTTGTTTGAGAATATCACTCAGGTCTTAGTGCAACATGATATTCCATTAGAAAACGCTGTTGGTTCTGGCTCCGAAGGTGCAAATGCTACGGTGGGGAAGCACAGTTCTGTATACAGTCGACTAAAAAAGGTTTATTCCTGGAATAATATTAACAAAATGCATTTGTCATTCATTCATTTGTGTGGTAATGGTGGTTGCAAGGCACTTCCTACTCATTGCAAGGACCTTGCAAGAGATGTACGTAATTACTTAAAACGAATTTGCAATCGGCAGTGTCGGCTAAATTTCAAAAATTTATGCAGCTTAAAATATATAAAATTATACATCCAGCGCAAACTCGTTGGCTTTCACTTCTTCTATTGTTGAACGATGCCGCTATAGTGGAATGCATTAATTTTATTTTTTATTGATCAGTGGGCAACAGAAAAGGTTAGTAAGTCCAAAGAGATTCCAGACTTGCTCCCTTATCCATTTATTAAACTTTCCAATTTCTGAAGTGGATTTTGTCCAGGTTTAATACAATGAATGCTTGCTTCAAAAGTTGTAGTACTAAACTTAAAGAAACAAATGAAAAAATCTGTTAAAGGCATTCTGCTAACTTACATGACAGGATTATAGTCACAAAGAATCTCTGGATACAAATTATTGTGGACCCTGGAAAGACAGCAGATAAGACCCATTTTTTTGATATTTAACATAATGTAGTTAGGTGTAGAACTTCTGGAAGCAATGAAGTCGTACGATGTTTTGGCCATGTCTCATCTTATAAGGAAATTTAGGGAGAGGGGCCACAACTTCTTAACACGTGGGTGTAAAGGTTTTCAGAGGTGGTTTAAATTTCATGACCCTGTGCTAGAACATTTACAGTATCTGTGTTATATCTGTATTATCTCCTAAAAAAATATTTTCTCGTACACCGAGAGAAGTTACAACTACTTTAACACTGGCATATTTTGTTCCACGAGTTAAACCATCTGAAATGCAAAAAGTGGATGATGAATGACGCTCTTTGCCCTTGAATGTGCTTCCAGCAGATGTCTCTTCGGAATCTGATCGTGATAGATTTTGGCACAAGGTACGTTTAAGTTTTCATAGTGATATGCTGTGTATGATTTTTTTAAATAATTTTAGTCTGCATCCGTATATGAAGGGAAAAGAGTTATTGCATGCTGTAAATGTATATAAGTACAGGACTAATTAAAGGACAACGTATATATTTTTCGTTGGACAAATCTCATTCGATGACGGCTTGCATTTGTATGGTGCTTTAGCGGAAATCGTCCTGGCACTTCTATCACTTCCGCATTCCACAGCAGAATGCGAGCGAGTATTCAGGTTAGAAAAAAATCGCTATTGCCAGTAGATTGCTAGCTGTTTGGTTGTTGCTGTTACCATCCTTATCGACAATTAGTGTGATTATTTAATGAACGAGGAAGAGTGAGAGGACACACATCCCAATTCCAACATTTTCAATATTATTTTTTAAAATGTCCCATCTCACAGTAGAAAACAAGGAAACAGTAGTTGCTGGTGACTTTAATGTGGATTTATTGAAAAGCTCTGTCAGTGAACAGTTATTGCAATCAGTAACACTGTCATTTATTTTAGTTCCTACTGTGAACTTTGCAACTAGGATATGTAAGTGCTCTGAGACTGCTATTGATAAGATCTTTGTAGAAAAATCTAGAGAAAAAAGTCATATCACAAAACCAATAGTAAATGGGCAATTTGGTCATGTCATGCATCATCTTGTCAGGATAAAAAATCTATTAAATCTGAGTACAGGAGGATGATAAATCAGTCAAAAATTGAGAAATTCAGGAAATTGCTCAAAGACATGAACTGGATAGATGTTTACAGTACTTCTGACTGAAATAGAAAATACAAAGCATCCATTAATAAAGTTCCACGTTTGAAAACTGGCTTCCCTTAAAGGTAACTCAAATCAGACAGAAGTAAAAAAATAAACCATGAATTACATAAGGAATAAAGATATCACGTGGGACAAAAAGGAGACTGTATCTACTATCTAGGAGCAGCTCTGGCGTGAGCATTGTAATGCATTACAAGAATAGTGCAAAATATTGAAGCAAGTTATACAGAAATCGAAGTAGCTTTATCCTGAGAAAAAGATAATTACTTCAGGCATCAAAATAAGAACTGTATGGGATGTAATGAAGACAGAGGCAGGTCGGGCCAAAAAGGAATAGGAACAGATAGCTCTAAACATAAATGAGACATTGGTAATGAGTGCATGTAGTGTTGCAAACCTCTTAAACAAGTACTTTATTTCTGTTACTGACAGCTTGGGATTATCAGGTTTGGTGAACAGTGCAGTGGAGTGTCTGATAACAGTCTTTAAGAATAACTTCAGTAAAATGGAAGTGACACGTCTCCCAAAGAAGTAGCATACATCACAAAATCCTTAAACTCTAAGTATTCTAGTTGCTATGATAACATATCAACGAAGTTAATCAATGAGTGATCATGCGAATTGAGTTCTATCTTATTTGTGTAATCAATCTATTAAAGCATAACATTTCCAGACTGGCTAAAATATGCTGAAGTTAAGCCTCTTTACAAGAAAGGGGATACAGAGATACCATCAAACTATCAATCAATTTCACTTTTGCCAACTTTTTCAAAAATATTTGGAAAGGTTATGTTCAAGTGTCTCCTTACGCATCTGACTGGAAATAATATCTTGTCCAAGCCACATTTCGGGTTTCTTAAGGATTCTGATATAGAGAAAGCTATTTACACTTACAGTGAGAATGTACTTTATTCATTAGACAACAAATTAGAGGCTACTGGCATTTTCTGTGACCTGTCAGAAGCCTTTGAATGTGTGGACGACAGCATTCCCTTATGTAAAGTAGAATATTATGGTGTCACCGGCAGTGCTACGAAATAGTTTGAGTCTTGAAACTTCCTGGCAGATTAAAACTGTGTGCCCGACCGAGACTCGAACTCGGGACCTTTGCCTTTTGCGGGCAAGTGCTCTACCATCTGAGCTACCGAAGAACGACTCACGCCCAGTACTCACAGCCTTACTTCTGCCAGTTTGAGTCTTACTTAATTAACAGGAAACAAATGGTGTCATTGCGAAATACCTGTGCAGTAAGCGCTCAGTCCTCATCTGATTGGGAATTAATTACATGTGGTGTTTCTCAAGGTGCCATCTTGGGTCTGTTACTTTTTCTTGTGCGCCTTAATGACCTCTCGTCTGTTACATTGTCAGATGCTAATTTTGTTTTGGTTACAGATGATACAAACATTGCAATAAGTAGCAAGTCAAGTACAGATTTAGAAACAGCTGCTAATCATATTTTCACTGACATTAATAAATAGCTTAAAGCTAATTCACTGTCATTAAAGTTTGAAAAGATCCATTACATGCAGTTGCAAAAGATTTCCTTCCAGCAAGTGTATAACATATGAAGACATGCAGATCGAAGAGGTTCTTGGATTACAACTTGCTAATAAATTCAGTTGGGAAGAGAATATCACGGAATTGCTGAAGTGCCTAAACAAGTATGTATTTACAGTGAGAATGTTGTCAGGTGTAAGAGATATAAATACAAAAAATGTATATATGTTGCTTACTTTCATTCTATTATGTCATATGGGGTCATATTCTGGGATAGCTCATCAAACTGAACTAAAGATTTAGCGTGCAAAAGCGTGGAATAAGAATCATTTGTGGTGTAAATTCAAGAACATCATGTAGAAAGCTGTTCAAGGAACTTTGTATTCTAACTACTGCTTCTCAGTATATTTATTCTTTAATGAAATTTGTTGCAAGTAATATATTTCTATTTCCAACCAATAGCTCAATACTTAGTATCAATACTAGGAATAAGAACAATGTTCATAAAATCCAAAAATCACTTACCTTGGTCCAAAAAGGGGTCCCACATTTAGGAAAACATATTTTCAACAAATTGCCAGCAACCATTAAGAAAACATGGTTTAAACAGAGTTTAAAAGACTTTTTAATTGAGAATTCCTTCTACTCTATAGATGAATACCTTGACAGGGACTGTTTGACCAGCTTAAGTGAAAATGTTTGTTCGATTTCAGTTTTGACAGCACTTGGTCCCAACAGTCAATATGAGGTATTTTGTGTATGATAAATTTATTAAGAGTGCATAACAACGTTTAGTTCTGACAGTGTATAGTTCTGTAAATTTTAGCAGTTCCAGTTTACTGTAGTGTATTCACCTGTTTTGACAATCTCCTGACAAATGATCAGGGTAGTAAGTATTATATTCAAATTTTTTATGTTTTTATGTTACAATATCTGACATGTTCCACACCCAGGAGAATCATCTCATGTTTTGGGTCTACAGAACGAAAACTGAATCTAATCTAATCTAAAAAGTTAATTTCTTTTTAAAATTTTTGTTTTCAGCAAGATATACACAATGAAAACCAAGTTGAGAAACTGACTATATATGTCTACAATGAATGGAACTCTCCTGGCATCACAGTGCGTCAAATGATGCTAGGGTTGCTTTTAGATTTCAGCTGACCAAGTCTATGATTGAAAGAATGACCACAGTTCATCTTTACTCGTCCAAATATGTGGATGAAGTTGACAAGTTTCCAACTATGTTATAGACGATTATATTGAAGTCAGTGGCAGTGAAAAGATTCATCCAGACAAGTGCCAACAGTTCTACCATAGACATTGTTTGCTTTTATTTTCTTTTGTCAAACAGTTTTAATGTTTTTTTTTTAACTACGGAACATAGATTAACACTATCAGATAGTAGTTGGTGGGCAGAGACTGAAAAATAAAAACGTATGATATTTTCATTGGTAGTATGATATTTTCGAAGTGGGTTGTATGATCCATTTGCAACGACTCCCTAACAATACTGCACGCCGGAACTCCTGCATTCTTGCTCCTCTTTGTTTCTTATTTATGGGCCATAGAGTTGGCGCGTCGTAGGTCTCTTGAATGCTACGGTTTCCCCATAGCGGGGAAAGCTGGATGTTCTGTGCAACGTGTTTTACGTAACGCAGTTGTGGATGTTCAAGAACGTCTCAGTGAACTCTCTGATGAAACTTTGATAACAACGATAATGATCCTGATATCGAGATATTTAACAGGTATAATGTGAAGCAAAATACTGTTGACATGCTTGCACTTACCTTCTGCAAACCATCATCGAGAGATGAGGGAGAAAAGAAACGGAAACGGACAACACGTTTAAATATTGGTGGATAAAATTAATACGTATGAACTGTGGTTTAATTACAAGGCGTTGTTGATACTCTATGGTATTTTTCGATACTATCGCTGATGCCCTATACACTCGGTTCGTTTTTGCTATTTTTTTCTATTGGAGTTTTATTGAGGGGCTAGATAGCACTCAGTTTCTTTACTTGAAGTCACATACACGAGAATAACGCCATCACAATCCCAGAAGACTGTCACCATGACCTTCCTAGCACAGGGAGTTGTCTTGAGTTTCTTCTTTTGTAGTGAATGAGGACGATGCCATTCCATGGACTGCTTTTTTTTGTTTCTGGCTCAAAGTGGTGCACCCAGCTTTTGTCCCCCGTAACGCTCCATGCCAAGAACGCCTTCCGTTTGTCTCAAAACGCTCCCACAATTCAGATGAAATGGCCTTTCGTCGAATCTTGTGGTTCGCTGTGGGCACCTCTTTGAATATCCGAGATCACTGCAGGCGCACTTCCAATACTGACCGACAACTGTAGAGCCAATTGTCGAGTTGTGATACGTCGGTCGACACGAATAATGCCATCCGCACGATTCAACATGTCTGGAGCAGTGGCTGTGGACTTGCATTCGGGAGGACGACGGTTCAATCCCGCGTACGGCCATACTGATTTAGGTTTTCCATGATTTCCCTAAATCACTCCAAGCAAATGCCGAGATGGCCCCTCTGAAAGGGCACAGCCAACTTCCTTCCCCATCCTTCCGTAATCCGATGAGACCGATGACCTCGCTGTTTGGTCTCTTGCCCCAAACAACCCAACCCAACTCCCAGTGGCTGAGACAGGACGTCCCGAGCGTGAGTTTTGTTTCTGCATTTCCTGGGACTGTAACTTTCTTTATCCACCGTCCAACTGTACTATCAACTGCAGCATCGCCATACACTGCACACAAGCGTTTAGGGATGTTTAACACGATTTTCTTTCTGCACATAAGAATTCAATAACAGCACGCTACTTGTAACGTGAGTCGTATGTAGACGTAATTTTGATGCTGTACTACGGCTCTGCCATCTCCCATAACGGTTCGAAACTTCACTGGCGCACAGAACAAACATCAAATGTGAAGCACCAATAAGGACGTTCACCTATGTATATTAATGGCTTAAAAAAAAAATGTGGGGCATTAGTTGGTGAACGACCCTTGTAAATAACCAAAAGAAGAGAAACACCCAGTAAGGAAGGCCATTACTAAGTTGTCTCAAAATGTGCCCATCAACTGGGGAACAATCTATGAAGTGTGGTCTACGATTTATCTGTTGTTTCATTGAACTCTATAAGGGAAGTAGACTGTGTGTACAAGGTTTTAAGTTTCAATTACGTAAATTCATTAATATTCTTTTATCCGGAAAAGAAAAGTTATACTGAAATTCCTATAAAAATTAATTTCATGTCTTTGAAAGGTAATGAGCCTAGCACAATGTCAGGTCTTCAGGACCTATAATGAAAAATTTTTTTCCTTCAAATATTTAGCCTTTACAATGTTTCGACCTGTCAACTTTTGTAACGTACTGAACTTGTCGCATACACGGTTACACCTCGCATCTACAACGAACTTGCAAAAAAATCGTAGAATTCTGTTCGTAAATAATTCTCTGAGATACAAATAATTCAAGAGTCAAGCAATAATTCATCCCTACTGTTGGAGTTCCGTTTCCTAATCTAGCTCCTTCAGTTTCGCCTGAATTAATTCGACTCGCTTGCTTTTCCTTCGTTGATACTGATCTTATAACTTCTTTCCAAGTCACTTTCACTGCGTTCAACTGCTGCTCGTGTGTCTCTGACATAATTAAAATCTTACTGGCAAACCTTAAAGTTTTATTTCTTCTCCCTGCACTTTAATTACATTTATCAATCTCTCTTTGGTTTCCTTTACTAGAAGCTCAATGTATTGATTGCACTATGTTCTTCTATTATTGCCTGGGATTACGCGGCACAAATCTATTTAATGAAAGACATTTGGGGTTTAGAAACGAATTATCAATTGGTGTTTCACTATGTACTTCTATTCTTGATAGGGTTCTTGTGGATATCAACCTGAGACGAAATCAGTTTTGAAATCTCCAAATGAATTTACTTCGCAGTTATTATACTAAGCCTCATTATTACCCTCTATAATTGGGTAACGAAATTTAAAGCATTTGCTGTTTAGGGGCTGTTCACTGCCAGAACCGGTATCTTGTATGCTTCCAAGTCTATTACAGGATCCAAGTATTTAAAGACTGTTCATTTTAGTAGGTACTGATCTGGATGTAAGGCCTGGGCTTTTGTTCCACTTTTGTGTATGTTATCATTTACTTAAATGTTAAACTGTTGCTCTGTTTATTCAGATTTACCTCTCTATAATTACATAAATTGTCTTCCTATGTATTCCTCATTTTCTGTTTGATAAGCCACTTCCTTTCTAGCCCTGCATCTATTTTTGCTCTAAACCTTACTAGTCTTGCAGTCCGAAAGTCGTTTATAATGGTCATATGCTGCAAAAGTTTATTATTTGATAAAATGAAGTCAATCTAAATGCATATGACCTTTGCCAAGTCTAATTTATATTCATTTTCTTCTGGAAGAATGTGTTAGGAAGAAACATGTCCATTACAGCAAACCTATTGAACTATGTTATTTCTGCTGCTATGCCTGAAGCTCCTAATAAACGTACATTTTGTAATGGGATTTACTGTAATAAGCTCGCTTATGTTTATATGTGTCTACAAGCTTTCTTGGCCGTTGTCACTGATCACAAAATGTTGTGAGCCGTTAGGCTGCACCACATTCCTCTTCAAACTACGTCTCTGCTCGACATTTCGATCTCTCTGGCAGGGATGTTACTCAGGATTCAACTGGTCTCCCTGCATGACTGATCACTCAACTGACCAGGTACACAACAGAATCCTGAAGAAGATTACGACAGAGAGCACGGAACGTCGAGCAGTGGAGAAGTTTGAAGACGATTGTGACGCGGTCTAACGACTCACAAGATTTTGTCATCTATTACGCATGTTCCTTCCCTCGCAGTAACAGATTAATATACGAGTTGTGCACTTAGATAAGTTCACCTCTTCACCTGGAATGATCACTTCCGGTCGTCTGCGACATAGACAGCTATCATTAGTTATGACGACAGCTATAAATGACAGTGACAATGCTGCTACTGTTACACTAATTTACATAATTCCTACATTTCTGAATATGTATCCTTCATTGCTCACATTTCATCTTACAGTGACTTTATAATTTTACTGACTTTCAGAGTTGTATGAGAATCTTTCGTTTCTGATGATCCTTTCTGTCTTTGGCTATTTTCTCACAGTTCTCCGCAACACTGTCCTTGTTGTTACGACAAAGACTGTCCATTATTTTCGTATCGTATTAGCTTGGATATACTGGCGCTTCCACTTCATATGTAATTTTATCCTGTAATTCATGCGAAAATGTATACGATCATCTATCATCCAACTTATGCAAAATGTGATCTCCATAATGCTCTACATAAATATTGTTTAGTCCCCGTATTGATACATTTTTCTAAAATATTCGAAAAGCTGGTATTATCTGAAGTACTGCCACACTTCAGAGTAATCAGTTCAGTTACTACATCACAGATCGGCAACGATACCTTAAGAGAGAATCCCATTTATACAGGGTGGTCCATTGATCGTGACCGGGCCAAATATCTCACGAAATAAGCGTCAAACGGAAAAACTACGAAGGGCGAAACTTGTCTAGCTTTAAGGGGAAAACCAGTTGGCGCTATTGTTGGCCGGCTAGATGGCGCTGCCATAGGTCAAACGGGTATCGATTGCGTTTTTTATAATAGGAACCCCGATTTTTTATTGGATATTCGTGTAGTACGTAAAGAAATATGAATGTTTTACTTGGACCACTTTCTTCGCTTTGTGACTGATGGCACTCTAATAGTCACAAACATATGGCTCACAGTTTTAGACGAACAGTTGGTAACTGGTAGGTTTTTTAAATTAAAATACAGAACGTAGGTACGTTTGAACATTTTATTTTGGTTGTTACAATGTGATACATGTACCTTTGTGAACTTATCATTTCTGAGAACGCATGCTGTTACAGCGAGATTACCTGTAAATACCATATTAATGCAAAAAATGCTCAAAATGATGTCCGTCAACCCCAATGCATTTGGCAATACTTGTAATGACATTCCTCTCAACAGCGAGTATTTCGCCTTCCGTAATTTTCGAGCATGCATTGACAATGCGCTGACGCATGTTGTCAGGCGTTGTCGGTGGATCACGATAGAAAATATCCTTCAACTTTCCCCATAGAAAGAAATCCGGGGACGTCAGATCCGGTGAACGTGCGGACCAATCCACCTGTCATGAAATATGCTATTCAATGCCACTTCAACCGCACGCGAGCTATGTGCAGGACATACATCATGTTGGAAGTACACCGCCATTCTGTCATGCAGTGAAACATCTTGTACTAACATCGGTAGAACTTTGCGTAGGAAAGCAGCATACATTGCACCATTTAGATTGCCATCGATAAAATGGGGGCCAATTATACTTCCTCCCATAATGCCGCACCATACATTAACCCGCCAAGGTCGCTGATGTTCCACTTGTCGCAGCCAGCGTGGATTTTCCGTTGCCCAATAGTGCATGTTATGCCGGTTTACGTTACCGCTGTTGGTGAATGACGCTTCTTCGCTAAATAGAACGCGTGCAAGAAATCTGTCATCGTCCCGTAATTTCTCTTGTGCCCAGTGGCAGAGCTGTACACTGCGTTCAAAGTCGTCGCCATTAAATTCCTGGTGCATAGAAATATGGTACGGGTGCAATCGATGTTGATGTAGCATTTTCAACACCGACGTTTTTGAGATTCCCGATTCTCGCGCAATTTGTGTGCTACTGATGTGCGGATTAGCCGCGACAGCAGCTAAAACACCTACTTGGGCATCATCATTTATTGCAGGTCGTGGTTGACGTTTCACATGTGGCTGAACACTTCCTGTTTCCTTAAATAACGTAATTATCCGGCGAACGGCCCGGACACTTGGATGATGTCGTCCAGGATACCGAGCAGCATACGTAACACACGCCCGTTAGGCATTTTGATCACAGTATCCATACATCAACACATACCGAACTTTTCCGCAATTGGTAAACGATCCATTTTAACACGGGTGATGTATCACGAAGCAAATACCGTCCGCACTGGCGAATGTTACGTTATACCACGTACTTATACGTTTGTGTCTATTACAGAGCCATCTATCACAAAGCGAAAAAAGTGGTCCAACTAAAACATTCATATTTCTTTATTTACTACACGAATATGTAATAAAAATGGTGGTTCCTGTTTGAAAAAACGCAGTTGATATCCGTTTGACCTATGGCAGCGCCATCTAGCGGGCCAACCATAGCGCCATATGGTTTCCCCCTTCAAGCTAGACGAGTTTCGTTCTTTGTAGTTTTTTCGTTTGATGCTTATTTCGTGAGATATTTGGCCCGGTGACTATCAATGGGCCACCGTGTGTACACTAAAAGGAAAAAAAAATGGTACACTCTCTTAGAGGTTTCCAATTCACTCAAGAATTATTGTTGCAACTATGCAAATAAAGTGCATGTAATGATGACATTTACAGATCAATAGCGCAATCGGTTCTGAGGTAATAGGGATCGACCCATGCTGAAACACCCATATTAATAGGTGTTGTAGCCTCGATGGGTAACAGTCGAGTCGTTCGTACATATCTCGAATACTGTCCTGGGATACGCTATGTCACGCCTGCTCGACCTGTTCACGTAAGAGTTGTTGGTTCGCGAGTCATACGAGTCACTTCTCGTCTCATCGTATCCCACAGGTGATCGACTGGGCGCAAGCCTGGAGATCTTGCTGGCCAGGGAAGTTGCTGCACATCTAGCAGAGCACACCGAGTTTCGTGGGCAGTGTGTGGGCGAGCGTTATCCTGTTGAAGGGGCCGTAAGGCCTATGGTGGTGCCAGTGGGTCTTGGACGGATGCTCTTTGCGAGACAGTGTTCACCAGGCCTACGTCGTATGCGCAGATAACCATCACCTGCGTGCAGGCACAATCTGCTTTCATCGTTGAAGACTTTGGCGTGCCATTCCGTCTTCCAAGTGGTCCTCTGACGGTACCAGTCGAGCAGATCACGTTGATGCCGCGGCGAGAGTGGAAGATGGGCTGGAGGTGTGCGCTGCAGATAGCCGGTTCGCAGCAGTTGGCGTTGACACATCTGGGCTCACAACCTCTCTTCCTGTGCTCTGATAGCTGTACGATCTGCCTCTGCTGGCCTAACAAAATTATGATCCTGGCGGGCGTCTGTGCTGCGTGGACGTCCAGAACCTTGTCTATGGGTGTGGGAATGTTCACGTGACCACTGATACCAGAACCGCTGGACAACTGACTCGGCGCGTCCAACTCGTGTGGCAGCTGTCCGCAGGGGCCATCCTGTCACTCGGCAGGACGCAATTCTACCCCTATCAAATTCGTACAGTTGGCTGTAGGAAGCACTATTTCAATTGGTTCAAATGGCTCTGAGCACTATGGGACTAAACTTCTGAGGTCATCAGTCACCTAGAACTTAGAACTACTTAAACCTAACTAACCTAAGGACATCACACACATCCATGCCCGAGGAAGGATTCGAACCTGCGACCATGGCGGTCGCGCGGCACCAAACTGTAGCGCCTAGAACCGCTCGGCCACAAAGGCCGCCGAAGCGCGAGTGCGTCTCAGTGGTGTAGCTGCCTATTTGCTTCACACGTTTGCATCACATTGGGTATTCTCTTTTTATGAACTATATTTTTCATTGTTTCCTAGACATATTCAGAACATACCTATGACATGTTTTAATACACTCCTGGAAATTGAAATAAGAACACCGTGAATTCATTGTCCCAGGAAGGGGAAACTTTATTGACACATTCCTGGGGTCAGATATATCACATGATCACACTGACAGAACCACAGGCACATAGACACAGGCAACAGAGCATGCACAATGTCGGCACTAGTACAGTGTATATCCACCTTTCGCAGCAATGCAGGCTGCTATTCTCCCATGGAGACGATCGTAGAGATGCTGGATGTAGTCCTGTGGAACGGCTTGCCATGCCATTTCCCCCTGGCGCCTCAGTTGGACCAGCGTTCGTGCTGGACGTGCAGACCGCGTGAGACGACGCTTCATCCAGTCCCAAACATGCTCAATGGGGGACAGATCCGGAGATCTTGCTGGCCAGGGTAGTTGACTTACACCTTCTAGAGCACGTTGGGTGGCACGGGATACATGCGGACGTGCATTGTCCTGTTGGAACAGCAAGTTCCCTTGCCGGTCTAGGAATGGTAGAACGATGGGTTCGATGACGGTTTGGATGTACCGTGCACTATTCAGTGTCCCCTCGACGATCACCAATGGTGTACGGCCAGTGTAGGAGATCGCTCCCCACACCATGATGCCGGGTGTTGGCCCTGTGTGCCTCGGTCGTATGCAGTCCTGATTGTGGCGCTCACCTGCACGGCGCCAAACACGCATACGACCATCATTGGCACCAAGGCAGAAGCGACTCTCATCGCTGAAGACGACACGTCTCCATTCGTCCCTCCATTCACGCCTGTCGCGACACCACTGGAGGCGGGCTGCACGATGTTGGGGCGTGAGCGGAAGACGGCCTAACGGTGTGCGGGACCGTAGCCCAGCTTCATGGAGACGGTTGCGAATGGTCCTCGCCGATACCCCAGGAGCAACAGTGTCCCTAATTTGCTGGGAAGTGGCGGTGCGGTCCCCTACGGCACTGCGTAGGATCCTACGGTCTTGGCGTGCATCCGTGCGTCGCTGCGGTCCGGTCCCAGGTCGACGGGCACGTGCACCTTCCGCCGACCACTGGCGACAACATCGATGTACTGTGGAGACCTCACGCCCCACGTGTTGAGCAATTCGGCGGTACGTCCACCCGGCCTCCCGCATGCCCACTATACGCCCTCGCTCAAAGTCCGTCAACTGCACATACGGTTCACGTCCACGCTGTCGCGGCATGCTACCAGTGTTAAAGACTGCGATGGAGCTCCGTATGCCACGGCAAACTGGCTGACACTGACGGCGGCGGTGCACAAATGCTGCGCAGCTAGCGCCATTCGACGGCCAACACCGCGGTTCCTGGTGTGTCCGCTGTGCCGTGCGTGTGATCATTGCTTGTACAGCCCTCTCGCAGTGTCCGGAGCAAGTATGGTGGGTCTGACACACCCGTGTCAGTGTGTTCCTTTTTCCATTTCCAGGAGTGTATATCTTTCAGCCTATTTACAAAGAAATTTTTTAAAGCACGGTCTTCACTGATGCAGGTTGATCCTTTTAGAACGTATAGCTGGGGGTACGAAGAAATGATAGAATAGCAGCAGTAACTATACTTCATTAGTCCCTTTATATGCTAATATATCACAATATCACAAAACAAAGTACTGTGTTACATTAAAGATGTATAGAACTGAACAAAAAAAACTTTCCCTGGTCCTCTCCGAGTGTGAGTATTCCTTATTAAAGATTAGACACAGATGGCGCTCCGGTAAGTGTGTCACTATGCCATCTGTTGGCGAACGACGTTGAAACCATTATCAGTACGTCTACTATATGTCAGCTGGCATGCGATGACCTCGAATCAAAATCTACGTCGTCGTCCCAGGTGTACAAAGTTTTTTCCCAACAACGTATTTACGTACCAAACATTGCAAACCTTAAATTACAAAAGTCATACTTTTTATTTTTTGTGATCCGTCGAAGATGTTTGATGACACAGATAATAATACTCTTTAAAAGTTTAACCTCCATGAAATCAATAGTGTTACATACAACTATAGAGGTAAAAAAACAGCCTTTGTTTAAAATTTAGATTTTTCAGAAGAGAAAAACGTTGTAAATCGTTGGGTATTGTCTTATTATGAACTATATTTTTCATTGTTTCCTGGACATATTCAGAATATACCTATGACATGTTTTAATATATCTTTCAGCCTATTTACAGCGAAATTTTTTAAAGTACAGTCTTCACTGATGCAGGTAGATCCTTTTAGAACGTATAGCTGAGGGTACGAGAAAATGATAGAATAGCAGCAGTAACTATACTTCATTAGTCCCTTGGTATGCTAATATATCACAATATCACAAAACAAAGTACTGTGTTACATTAAAGATGTATAGAACTGAACAAAAAAACTTTCCCTGGTCCTCTCCGCTGCTCTTATCAGATTAAATCATATCCATCGTCTTCCTCTGCATAGGCAGTCAGTGTGTTGAAAAAGTTTTTGGTTTCATTCGTTAAGAAAGACAGAATCACTTTTGGGATCTTGTGCTTTCGACTTCTTAATCTTGATTATGTCGTAGTCAAGCTGACAAAGTCAACTCGTGTGGAGACTTCACTTCGTTTCGAAGTCCATCCATACGCCAATGTACTGTGCTACACAAAAATGTAGCCTTTCGATACCACTGTTATGTAGGCGTACGTTCTTAGTCCGTCCAGTTTAACTGTTTTCTTTGCAGGTTGTTTGAAATATAATCATACTGAATATCAGTGACTGATCTACCTATCACATACTGAAAGGAGGAAGATGTCGAAAAGAGGTAATGGCAGTGTGCCAATTATCGGGGACTCTAATGACTTGATTCTGCTTCTTACGTGAAATTAACGATAAATCTTGATCGTTGGGCAAAAATGAAGAACCTATCATTCGGAAGTGGTAGCTGAACCTGTTGAATATTTGTAAGCTGAGCACAGGAACAGGTCATGACAAAACTTTTATTCTGTTCAGTTCTTAGGCCACTGGGCACTCTTTGAAATTCGTTACAGAATCCAGCTATAGAACCTTTAAACAGGCACAAAGACAATATGACAACAAACATTCAGGTAGCACTCCGTCCTACTTTCACTCAGAAATTGCCCGTATCGAACTACGTGGCCCTTTTTCTTCACAAACGTTTATAACAAGGGTTCTTTTTGTAGTTTTGAAGTACAGTAACTCAGGACAGAGGCAGTTTGTGCTAAATTTGATTAAAGCAAATGGGGAGTCCCAGACGCGGCTGTCACTATGTGCTCTAACCACGAAACGAAAAAAAAAAACTACGTTTGCTTTTGTTATTGACTCTTCAGTTCGTTTGAATCATATACAATACAAATAATGCAAAAAGTAGTGCTGAATATTTATGGAGGAGGACGCACTGGGGAGGAATCACGGCTGGCGTCCTGTATGGTGCAGCGTTAGGTTTACTCTTATTCCTTATATATGCGGGTGGCTTTTGACTTAACGTAAGCATATTCAGTACTTTTTGCAGTTGGCACAAAACTTATAATTAATGTGATTAGTGTGACATCAACAGAGAAATATTAATAATATTTTAGAAGGAGTTAATAAATAGTTCTTTTCAAATGAGCTCTTCCTTAATATCATACACGGTAGAAAGCGTACCCAGTTCTCTGACATTTACCGTTTGAGTTACTTACGTAGACTTTGTCGACATTCATCTCTTCAAAATGACGTTGCTCGATTGGAACTGGACGTGAATAAATGAATGAAGTACAACTATTGCTGTTTAGTCTTTAATAATGAATAAAACATTGTTCGTCGCTATTAGTGGCACGGGTTTGCAAACATAACTGTTACGTTGCGACTCAAGGTTCACAATAGGAATGACTTACAGAAAATACAGACGTTATAACATTCTGTTGTACTTTAAATACAATGTCGAGAAGTTCAGAAACCTCATTTCCTCACTGAAGTGGCAAAACTTTAGCAGACACCCATGTGGTTGAAGTCGCACTCTGCAACAGAAAAGCGAGGTATAGTTAAGCATGCATGCTTGTTGCTGTTGTTTAGGTGTAAGCTAAATTAATACATGGCTGTGGTGAAATAAAATAAATGGAAATGGACGATAAAATACTATAATAACTTAATGGAAAGAGCAAAAAAGCTGAACTGCACAAAACACGTAACAATTAAGGTTTCCATAATAGGAACTTCTGGTTACACGAGTTATTAGTAGTAGTAATAGTAGCAATTTTATTCATCCATAGATTACTTTTAGAAGGACACTGGACATGTTGTGGTGTTACAATTTAAGAACAACAAAAAATAACATAATTCACATCTAAAAGCACTTACATACTTATCCCGACAGGTCTACTTTGACAAAGATGAAACAAATGGTCACTTGCAGTCTTACAGTAGGAAATGTCCCAGCATTTACCTGAAGTAATTTAGGGAAACGACAGACAAACTGAATGAGGATAGCTGGATAAAAACTGGAGCCTCTTCCTCTCTAAATATAATGCCAGCCTATTAAAATAGTGCTAACTCAATCGATTAATGTCCAGTATAGAACAGTTTTGCAAAAAGTTGTTTAATAATGTAACAGGCTACTACTGCAATGTTAATTCATTTTGACTTCCAGTCATTGCACACATTACACACCATATACACATTATTTCATAATCTCACACTACACACACTTCCAGCTAACGTCAGGACCATTGTTGCAATGACGTTTGGTTTCCATTTTGAGTACTGCAATTTCCCATTTCCCTACCTGAAAAACAAAGTTAGAGTCCGTCTATAATGAGTGAGATGTTGGAATCAGAAATTACACATAGAATAGATTACCTAGCTTTGGGACTAACATTTTCCGGAAAATAAAAAAAAAAATAAAAACCAAGATAAAACATAATTTGAAAATGTTATTTGAAATGACAGATGTTTTACTATCGTTATTGTTATTTCTTTGTGTTACATTTTTTACGAAGTCTCTACTCTCTATACGTCTCAGTAATCTCAAAATCTAGTTGGGAAACTCTTGTACAGCTTTAATCCTTGGGAGAAGATGCTGTTTCTGTTTTATTTTTATTCTTTCTTGGCAAATGTGAGTTCTGCCATGATCTTATTCCATGGTCATGGACAGAGCTGTTTGTGCAGTTACTATCAATGTTATTTTTTATGTGCGCAGTTGATAGGTAAATCCACTCACATGATCTAGTTAAGGTCCTCAGTGTTTTGAATAGCTCTTCACAATGAGCTCGGCTACTACTTTTGGTTATTATTCTTGAGGTTCTTTGCTGTAGTTTGAAAACCGTGTTCACATTTTGTGTATTTGTTCCTCAGAAAATAATTACATAGCTAAGAATCGACTGTAATTTTGAACAGCGTGTAGCTACAAGACACTGACTGTTACACACTGATGACAGGACTCTAACAGCATAACTTGTTGATGACATTCTGTTTGCAAGTATCTTTGTGCCTACAAACCACTTCAACTGAGAATCACTATTCATTCGACCCTCACTTGACTTAACAGTGTCATTTTCCCTCTCTAGACCGAAATTCATGGTATTTATTTTCTTTATGTTCAACGTCAGTTTATTACATACATGCTCTGCAACTGCCAATTACGTATGGAAATTGAATATATGTCCTAGTCTCCTTCTGCCCATTCTCCATGTCGATCTACTCCTTCCCTCTCTTTGTCCATTTCCTAATCCTCCCCCCCCCCCATCCATCCCCCAACTCTTTTCATCACTTCCTTCCCTCTCTCTCAGCCCATCTTCTTCTCCCCCATTTCTTTCCATCTCTTCCTGCTCGCTCACTTTCTGTCCATCTCCTCCTTCCACCTCTATACGTCTATTTACTCCTCCCCTCTGTCCTTCTCTTCTTCTTCCCTCTCTCTGACCTTAGGCCTCGTTTGTTGTTAAGATTCAGTACATCTACATCTACATCCATACTCCGCAAGCAACCTGACGGTGTGTGGCGGAGGGTACCCTGAGAACCTCTATCGGTTCTCCCTTCTATTTCAGTCTCGTATTGTTCGTGGAAAGAAGGATTGTCGGTATGCTTCTGTGTGGGCTCCAATCTCTCTGATTTTACCCTCATGGTCTCTTAGCGAGATATACGTAGGAGGGAGCAATATACTGCTTGACTCTTCGGTGAAGGTATGTTCTCGAAACTTTAACAAAAGCCCGTACCGAGCTACTGAGCGTCTCTCCTGCAGAGTCTTCCACTAGAGTTATCTATCATCTTCGTAACGCTTTCGCGATTACTAAATGATCCTGTAACGAAGCGCGCTGCTCTCCGTTGGATCTTCTCTATCTCTTCTATCAACCCTATCTAGTACGGATCCCACACTGCTGAGCAGTATTCAAGCAGTGGGCGAACAAGCGTACTGTAACCTACTTCCATTGTTTTCGGATTGCATTTCCTTAGGATTCTTCCAATGAATCTCAGTCTGTAATCTGCTTTGCTGACGATCAACTTTATATGATCATTCCATTTTAAATCACTCCTAATGCGTACTCCCAGATAATTTATCGAATTAACTGCTTCCAGTTGCTGACCTGCTATTTTGTAGCTAAATGATAAGGGATCTATCTTTCTATGTATTCGCAGCACATTACACTTGTCTACATTGAGATTCAATTGCCATTCCCTGCACCATGCGTCAATTCGTTGCAGATCCTCCTGCATTTCAGTACAATTTTCCATTGTTACAACCTCTCGATACATTACAGCATCATCTGCAAAAAGCCTCAGTGAACTTCCGATGTCATCCACAAGGTCATTTATGTATATTGTGAATAGCAACGGTCCTATGATACTCCCCTGCGGCACACCTGAAATCATTCTTACTTCGGAAGACTTCTCTCCATTGAGAATGACATGCTGCGTTCTGTTATCTAGGGACTCTTCAATCCAATCACACAATTGGTCTGACAGTCCATATGCTCTTACTTTTTTCATTAAACGACTGTGGGGAACTGTATCGAACGCCTTGCGGAAGTCAAGAAACACGGCATCTACCTGTGAACCCGTGTCTATGGCCCTCTGAATCTCGTGGACGAATAGCGCGAGCTGGTTTTTCACACGACCGTCTTTTTCGAAACCCATGCTGATTTCTAGCCTCCAGAAAAGTCATTACACTCGAACATAATACGTGTTCCAAAATTCTACAACTGATCGACGTTAGAGATATGGCTGCACATCTGTTCGACGTCCCTTCTTGAAAACGGGGATAACCTGTGCCCTTTTCCAATCCTTTGGAACGCTACGCTCTTCTAGATACCTACGGTACACCGCTGCAAGAAGGGGGGCAAGTTCCTTCGCGTACTCTGTGTAAAATCGAACTGGTATCCCATCAGGTCCAGCGGCCTAACCATATGCCGGTAGGCTATAAATAATAATTTCCTATTTTCTTTGAAAACCAACTGGGAAGAAGAAAACAAAAAATACCAATGGGTGATGTCCGGTTATTCAGAGCGTTTAATATTTGATCAGTGAAAGCATATATAGCATTTTCTGTTGAAAAGCCTTTCTGAAAACCAAACTGACATTTTGTTAGTACTTTATTTTTACAAATATGGGAGGCCACTCTTAAATACATTACTTTCTCAAAAATTTTTGATAGAGCTGTCAGAAGAGAGATTGGGCGATAGTTGTTGACATCCGACGTTGTTGTTGTTGTTGTTGTTGTGGTCTTCAGTGGTGAGACTGGTTTGATGCAGCTCTCCATGCTACTCTATCCTGTGCAAGCTTTTTCATCTCCCAGTACCTACTGCAACCCACATCCTTCTGAATCTGCTTAGTGTATTCATCTCTTGGTCTCCCTCTACGATTTTTACCCTCCACGCTGCCCTCCAATACTAAATTGGTGATCCCTTGATGCCTCAGAACATGTCCTACCAACCGATCCCTTCTTCTGGTCAAGTTGTGCCACAAACTTCTCTTCTCCCCAATCCTATTCAATACTTCCTCATTAGTTATGTGATCTACCCATCTAATCTTCAGCATTCTTCTGTAGCACCACATTTCGAAAGCTTCTATTCTCTTCTTGTCCAAACTATTTATCGTCTATGTTTCACTTCCATACATGGCTACACTCCATACGAATACTTTCAGAAATGACTTCCTGACACTTAAATCGATACTGGATGTTAACAAATTTCTCTTCTTCAGAAACGCTTTCCTTGCCATTGCCAGCCTACATTTTATATCCTCTCTACTTCGACCATCATCAGTTATTTTGCTCCCCAAATAGCAAAACTCCTTTACTACTTTAAGTGCCTCATTTCCTAATCTAATTCCCTCAGCATCACCCGACTTAATTTGACTACATTCCATTATCCTTGTTTTGCTTTTGTTGATGTTCATCTTATATCCTCCTTTCAAGACACTGTCCATTCCATTCAACTGCTCTTCCAAGTCCTTTGCTGTCTCTGACGGAATTACAATGTCATCGGCGATCCTCAAAGTTTTTATTGCTTCTCCATGAATTTTAATGCCTACTCCGAATTTTTCTTTTGTTTCCTTTACTGCTTGCTCAATATACAGATTGAACAACATCGGGGAGAGGCTACAACCCTGTCTTACTCCCTTCCCAACCACTGCTTCCATTTCATGTCCCTCGACTCTTATAACTGCCATCTGGTTTCTGTACAAATTGTAAATAGCCTTTCACTCCCTATATTTTACCCCTGCCACCTTTAGAATTTGAAAGAGAGTATTCCAGTCAACATTGTCAAAAGCTTTCTCTAAGTCTACAAATGCTAGAAACGTAGGTTTGCCTTTCCTTAATCTTTCTTCTAAGATAAGTCGTAAGGTCAGTATTGCCTCACGTGTTCCAGTGTTTCTACGGAATCCAAACTGATCTTCCCCGAGGTTGGCTTCTATTAGTTTTTCCATTCGTCTGTAAAGAATTCGTGTTAGTATTTTGCAGCTGTGACTTATTAAGCTGATAGTTCGGTAATTTTCACATCTGTCAACACCTGCTTTCTTTGGGATTGGAATTATTATATTCTTCTTGAAGTCTGAGGGTATTTCGCCTGTTTCATACATCTTGCTCACCAGATGGTAGAGTTTTGTCAGGACTGGCTCTCCCACGGCCGTCAGTAGTTCCAATGGAATATTGTCTACTCTGGGGGCCTTGTTTCGACTCAGGTCTTTCAGTGCTCTGTCAAACTCTTCACGCAGTATCATATCTCCCATTTCATCTTCATCTACATCCTCCTCCATTTCCATAATATTGTCCTCAAGTACATCGCCCTTGTATAGACCCTCTATATACTCCTTCCACCTTTCTGCTTTCCCTTCTTTGCTTAGAACTGGGATTCCATCTGAGCTCTTGATATTCATACAAGTCGTTCTCTTATCTCCAAAGGTCTCTTTAATTTTCCTGTAGGCGGTATCTATCTTACCCCTAGTGAGAGAAGCCTCTACATCCTTACATTTGTCCTCTAGCCATCCCTGCTTAGCCATTTTACACTTCCTGTCGATCTCATTTTTGAGACGTTTGTATTCCTTTTTGCCTGTTTCACTTACTGCATTTCTATATTTTCTCCTTTCATCAATTAAATTCAATATTTCTTCTGTTACCCAAGGATTTCTACTAGCCCTCGTCTTTTTACCTACTTGATCCTCTGCTGCCTTCACTACTTCATCCCTAAAAGCTACCCATTCTTCTTCTACTGTATTTATTTCCCCCATTCCTGTCAATTGCTTCCTTATGCTCTCCCTGAATCTCTGTACAGCCTCTGGTTCTTTTAGTTTATCCAGGTCCCATCTCCTTAAATTCCCACCTTTTTGCAGTTTCTTCAGTTTTAATCTACAGGTCATAACCAATAGATTGTGGTCAGAGTCCACATCTGCCCCTGGAAATGTCTTACAATTTAAAACCTGGTTCCTAAATCTCTGTCTTACCATTATATAATCTATCTGATACCTTTTAGTATCTCCAGGGTTCTTCCATGTATACAACCTTCTTTCATGACTCTTAAACCAAGTGTTAGTTATGATTATGTTGTGCTCTGTGCAAAATTCGACCAGGCGGCTTCCTCTTTCATTTCTGTCCCCCAATCCATATTCACCTACTATGTTTCCTTCTCTCCCTTTTCCTACACTCGAATTCCAGTCACCTATGACTATTAAATTTTCGTCTCCCTTCACAATCTGAATAATTTCTTTTATTTCATCATACATTTCTTCAATTTCTTCGTCATCTGCAGAGCTAGTTGGCATATAAACTTGTACTACTGTAGTAGGCGTGGGCTTCGTATCTATCTTGGCCACAATAATGCGTTCACTATGCTGTTTGTAGTAGCTTACCCGCATTCCTATTTTCCTATTCATTATTAAACCTACTCCTGCATTACCCCTATTTGATTTTGTGTTTATAACCCTGTAGTCACCTGACCAGAAGTCTTGTTCCTCCTGCCACCGAACTTCACTAATTCCCACTATATCTAACTTCAACCTATCCATTTCCCTTTTTAAATTTTCTAACCTACCTGCCCGATTAAGGGATCTGACATTCCACGCTCCGATCCGTAGAACGCCAGTTTTCTTTCTCCTGATAACGACATCCTCTTGAGTAGTCCCCGCCCGGAGATCGGAACGGGGGGCTATTTTACCTCCGGAATATTTTACCCAAGAGGACGCCATCATCATGTAATCATACAGTAAAGCTGCATGCCCTCGGGAAAAATTACGGCTGTAGTTTCCCCTTGCTTTCAGCCATTCGCAGTACCAGCACAGCAAGGCCGTTTTGGTTATTGTTACAAGGCCAGATCAGTCAATCATCCAGACTGTTGTCCTTGCAACTACTGAAACGGCTGCTGCCCCTCTTAAGGAACCACACGTTTGTCTGGCCTCTCAACAGATACCCCTCCGTTGTGGTTGCACCTACGGTACGGCTATCTGTATCGCTGAGGCACGCAAGCCTCCCCACCAACGGCAAGGTCCATGGTTCATGGGTGGGGGGGGGACATCCGACGTATCCCCCGTTTTATGCAATGGTTTTACAATGGCATGTTTCAGTCTATCGGGGAAAACACCCTGCTCCAAAGAGCTATTACATATGTGGCTGAGAATCCCACTTATCTGTGGGAAACAAGCTTTAAGTACCTTGCTGGAAATGCCATCAATTCCGTAAGGGCTTTTACTTTTCAGTGAGTTTATTATTTTACTGATTTCAGAGGGAAAGGTTGGTGGAAATACAGTTGTTTCAAACTGCACAGGTATGGCCTCTTCTATTAGAAGCCTTGCCTCTTCTAGTGAAGATCTAGATCCTATTTTCTCCACAACATTTAAAAAATGATTATTGAAAATATTTTCAATTTCTGATTGTTTGTTAGTACACTTGTCATTCAGTTTTATGGCACGAAAGTCTTCCTGTGCTCTTGGTTGCCCTGTTTCCCTTTCAATAACATTCCAAATTGCTTTAATTTTATTATCAGAGTTACTGATCTCAGACATGATACACATGCTTCTGGACTTTTTAATAACTTTTCTTAATACCGCACAATAGTTTCTGTAATATATCAGATACATATCCGGCAAATAAAAGTTACTAACGAGGAAACGGAAGTTGGTACTCTTGCCACTGTGGTTCGAGATCCTTGTATTAGTTCACGTCAAATTCCAAGGGAATCTGGTGTGAGCCAGAATAGTGTTGTTCGTGTTCTGCATCGCCATAAATATCATCCTCACCATATCAGTCTCCACCAAGGCTTAACTGGCACAGATTGTACGCGTCGCATTGAATTCTGCGATGGCTCAACTTCAGATTCAGAGGGATGACACATTTATTAATTTGATTTCATTTACAGACGAGGCTACATCCACGAACCATGTAAATGTTGACTTGCATAACATACATTATTGGGCAACCGAAAATCCATGTTTGCTGCGGCAAGTTGCACACCAAAAACCGTAGTCGGTAAATGTATGGTGTAGCATTCTAGAGGACAGAATTATAGGCCCCTATTTCATCGAAGCAAATCTTAATGGTAGGAAGTAAATCACATTCCAGTAAGAAATATTATGTTTCTTATTGGAAGAAATACTTTAAGGAACAAGGAACAAATGTATCAACATAATGGGTGTCTGGCACATTTTTCGCTGATGGCTAGAAATGAGTTGCAGAGAGAATTCCCAAATCGTTGAATTGGACGTGGAGGAGATGTGTCGTGGCCGGCTCGTTCGCCAGACTTGACGGCTCTGGAGGTTTTCTTGTGGGGATTCGTCGAAGACATTGTTTATAAAGATGTTCCAACTACACCCGAAGATATGCGAGAGACAATTGTCGGAGCATGTGCTTCAATAATTGCTGATGAGTTAAGGAATAACACTCAATCCATTATAAGAAGACTGCAGCACTGCATTGATACCAATGGTCATCTGATCGAACACCTTCTGTAAATGGAAATTCATGCCACCTTTGTGACCTTCGTTGACCTTCAAAGACCTTACTGTTACACACGTCTCGATAGCCGCTATCAGGAAATAGGTAGCAAACTATAGCATCTCATTTTTGTAAAAAAGCAAAGTTGACCTACATATCTCTGAAGCGACCCAACCTAGCAACAAAAAAAGCAACGTCATATTATGACCCCCGTTGTCCCATACAACTTCTGTCCCAAAAACTTTCAGGTCCTATCATACTTTCGGAGCTATTTTCGGTGGCAATAGTTAGTGACTCATCCCTTATATGCAGAGCCACACTCACAGGTAATTTTATAAACACCCGCTTTCCTCAATTGTAAATGGTCTTTAAGGGATCCGAATAAGGCCTTACTCTTTGCTGGTGGACGGAAGATGACATTAGTACACACATCAAAAAAAGTTTTGCGTCACCTCGGTTCCGAGAGTTCCGGAACCTGTACAGAAAATTGGAATAGAGATCAACATAAACATTATTTCCTCCCTTTTATTGCACATGGAAACCAAACATTGCATGTTGTACCACCATTCAGGGAGACCGTTAGACGTGGTGGTCCAAATTGCTGTACACACCAGTGCCTATAATAGCCAGTAGCATGTCCTCTTGTATTGATGCATGCCTGTATTCACTGTGACATACTATCCACAAGTTCATCAAGGCACAGTTTGTCCAGATTGTCCGACTCCTCAACGGCGATTCGGCGTAGATCCCTCAGAGTTGTTGGTGGGTCACGTCGTCCATAATCAACCCTTTTGAATCTATCCCAGGCATGTTCGATATGTTCATGTCTGGAGAACATGCTGGCCACTCTAGTCCAGGGATGTCGTTATCCTGAAGGAAGTCATTCATAGGATGTGTATGTTGGGGGTGCGAACTGTCGTCCATGAAGACGAATGCCTCGCCAGTATATTGCCGATATGGTTGCACTATCGGTCGGAGGTTGCTATTCATGTATCGTACAGCCGTTACGGCGCCTCCCATGACCACCAGCGGCGTACGTCGGCCCCACCTAATGCCACCCCAAAACATCAGGGAATATCCACCTTGCTGCACTCGCTGGACAGTGAGTCTAAGGCGTTCAGTCTGATCGGGTTGCCTCCAAACGTCTCTGACGATTGTGTGGTTGAAGGCATATGTGAGAATCATCGGTGAAGGGAACGTGATGCAAATCCTGAGCGGTCCATTCGGCATGTTGTTGGGCTTATCTGTACCGCGCTCCATGGTGTTGTGGTTGGAAAGGATGGGCCACGTCATGGACGTCGGGAGTGAAATTACGCATCATCCAGCCTATTGCACACAGTTTGAGTCGTAACACGACGTCCTGTGGCTGCACGAAAAGCATTATTCAACATTTACCTTTTGTATGTTCATCTTTTTAGGAGAAGGCCTATGGGACGACGGCCGTTTACTATCGTGACAAGTAAATAAAAACACCTACAGCCGTCCTTATGATTTTATTTTATTTTGTCACTACCAGTTTCAACGCTTCAGTGCGTCATCTTCAGACTGTTTTTGATGCGACACAGGTTGATATGGTCCCCATGCATAGCACATCTGTTGCCAGAATTACTGGATACACAGATAATGTGTCACAGATAATGTGGTTGGATAACTTACCAAATCCATTTGGTCTATATGCTTGATAGTTATTTTCAGCCATCAGGAAAAGTAAGCCCACGTTGGTTGCTGTTGGTGGACATCGAAATGCTACATGTGTGAGCACTTGATCACAGTAGTATATTCGTTTTAAGCATGAGAAGTAAGGGAGTACAACTAAATCACTGTTATACAAATACTTAGTATTGCATTCACTGTGAGTAGATGAATAAATATTAAGGAAACAGCCTTATTTCAGTGCGGACTGGTACGAGCATAAATCAGTGACGCATGTTTCTTTCATGTATCTGTTTACCTACGCATTACATTCTTCATGGAGATACGCTGACCTTAAGCATTACGCTCTATTATATGAACGTGTGTGTCTGTGTGTGTGTGTGTGTGTGTGTGTGTGTGTGTGTGTATGTTTAGCTAGAGTTCAGTATCTCATATTTAGGCGAGGATGAAGGGACGTGGATTTACATCTCGTTGCAGTCGTGTTTAAACAGTTCTTGAATGTGTGTCTGGACGCAAACAAGTTGGACTCAATATTACACTATGTGATCAAAAGTATCCGGACACCTGGCTGACAATGACTTACAAGTTCGTGGCGCCTTCCATCGGCATTACTGGAATTCAATATGGTGTTAGTCCACCCTTAGCATTGATGACAGCTTTCACTCTCGCAGGCATACATTCAGTAAGGTGCTGGAAAGTTTCTTGGGGAATGGCAGCCCATTCTTCACGGAGTGCTGCACTGAGGAGAGGTATCGATGTCAGTCGGTGAGGCCTGGCACGAAGTCGGCGTTCCAAGGGGTTCTACAGGATTCAGGTCAGGACTCTGTGCAGGCCAGTCCATTACAGGGATGTTATTGTCGTGTAACCACTCCGCCACAGGCCGTGCATTATGAACAGGTGTTCGACCGTGATGAAAGATGCAATCGCCATCCCCTGATTGCTCTTCAACATTGCGAAGCAAAAAGGTACTGAAAACATCAATGTAGGCCTGTGCTGTGATGGTGCCACGCAAATAACCAGGGGTACAGGCTCCTTCCATGATAAACACGACCGCACTGTAACACCACCGCCTCTGAATTTTACGGTTGGCAGATGACGTTCGTCGGGCATCTGGCATACCCACACCCTGTCATCGGATCGCCACATTGAGTACCGTGATTCGTCACTCCACACAACGTTTTTCCACTGTTCAATCGTCCAGTGTTAACGCTCGTTTGGCAATTACCGGCATGCTGTGTGGCTTATGAGCAGCCGCACGACCATGAAATTCACGTTTTCTCACCTCCTGTCATAGTACTTCCAGTGGATCGTGATGCAGTTTGGAATTCTTGTGTGCTGGTCTGGATAGACGTCTGCCTATTACACATTACGACACTCTTCAATTGTCGGCAGTCTCTGTCCCTTCACGTTTCCACTTCACTATCATAGCGGAAGCAGTGGACCTAGGGATGTTTAAGAGTGTGGAAATCTCGCGTACTGACGTATGACAAATGACTCCCAATCACCTGACCACGTTTGAAGGCCGTGAGTTCCGCAGAGTGCTCCATTCTGCTCTCTCATGTTGCCTAATGACTGCAGAGGCCGCTGATATGGAGTACCTGGCAGTAGGTGGCAGCTCAATGCACCTAATATGAAAAACGTATGTTTTGGGGGGTGTCCGGATACTTTTGATCACCTAATGTATATTGCACATGCTGTCATTTTCTGAGTGCGGGTTTGAAGGGAACTTTGCCAGTGCATCTATAGGCATGCCCAGGCAAGTAACACACATGTCACATGGCCAATGAAACATCTGCCAATTCAAGTTACATTTTGTACCTGGACGTGAACAATTTACACAGGTTTGACATGCAACAGTGTCTACTAGCCGGCAGGTTTGGAAGGCTACCCGGTGCTGAAATCGACATTAGACTTCAGAGATGACTCTGAGGTAGGCTATTTTTTAGAGGTAGAGATGGTATAGTCTAATAGCTTGCACAACAATCTGATGATAATGCTTGGTGATTTTGATCAGTAATGCTGTTTGAGGAAGTACATTGATCTATAAATAGAGCGAAGATCAACCATGGTGTGTGATTTTGAGACAAACTTTTATGAACTGATGAACAGTGCAATTTTCGGGAAAACAATGGAACACCTCACGAGACGAAGGGATATTCATTTAGTCAACCGTTGGGATGGGCGCTGTGGAGCGAGAGATTATATCATCAAGTCAAATTTCAAGTGGGCTACTATCTTCAATAATGATTTGTAACTCTGGAGATGATGAACGTTTCAATATACACACATCAAAAAAAAGTTTTGCATCACCTCGGTTCCGAGAGTTCCGGAACCTGCACAGAAAATTGGAATAGAGATCAACATAAACATCATTTTAGCCCTTTTTGTTGCTCATGGAAACCACACATTGCATGTTGTTCCACCATACAGCGAGACCTTCAGACGTGGTGGTCCAGAATGATGCACACACCAGTACCTCTAATAGCCTGTAGCACATCCTCTTGCACTGATGCATGCCTGTATTCGTCGTGGCATACTATCCACAAACTCATCAAGGTACTGTTGGTCCAGATTGTCCGACTCCTCAACGGCGATTCGGCGTAGATCCCTCAGAGTTGTTGGTGGGTCACGTCGTCCATAAACAGCCCTTTTCAGTCTATCCCAGGCATGTTCGATATGTTCATGTCTGGAGAACATACTGGCCGCTCTAGCCTAGCGATGTCGTTATCCTGAAGGAAGTCATTCACAAGATGGGGGCGCGAATTATGTCCCATGAAGACGAATGCTTCGCCAATATATTGCCAATATGGTTGCACTATCGGTCGGAGGATGCCATTCATGTATCGTTCAGCCGTTACGGCGCCTCCCATGACCACCAGCGGCGTAGGTCGCCCCCACATAATGCCACCCCAAAACAGCAGGGAACATCCACCTTGCTGCGCTCGCTGGACAGTTCAGCCTGACCGGATTGCCTCCTAACAAGTCTCCGACGATTGTGTGGGTGAAGACATATGCGACACTCATCGGTGAAGAGAACGTAATGCAAATCCTGAGCGGTCCATTCGGCATGTTGTTCGGTCCATCTCTACCGCCCTGCCTGGTGTTGTGCTTGCAAAGATGGGCCTCGCCATGGACGTCGGGAGTGAAGCTGCGCATCATACAGCCTACTGCGCGCAGTTTGAGTCGTAACACGACGTCCTGTGGCTGCACGAAAAGCATTATTCAACATGGTGGCGTTCCTATCAGGGTTCCTCCGAGGCATAATCCGTAGGTAGCGGTCATCCTCTGCAGTAGTAGCCCTGAGCGAGGTATGTCACCGACAGTTCCTGTCTCTCTGTATCTCCTCCATGTCCGAACAACATCGCTTTGGTTCACTCCGAGACGCCTGGACACTTCCCTTGTTGAGAGCCCTTCCTGGCACAAAGTAACAACGTGCTCGGGATTGAACCGCGGTATTGACTGTCTAGGCATAGTTGAACTACAGACAACACGAGCCGTGTACGTCCTTCCTGGTGGAATGACTGGCACTGATCGGCTGTCGGAACCCCTCCGTCTAATAGGCGCTGCTCATGCAAGATTGTTTACATCTTTGGGAAGGTTTAGTGACATCTCTGAACAGTCAAAGGGACTGTGTCTATGATACAATATCTACAGTCAATATCTACGTCTATCTTCAGGAGTTCTAGGAACCAGGGTGATGCAAAACTTTTTTTGATGTGTGTAGTTCAGAAAACCTGTTTATGTGGGTATATGTATATAGGACCTATGAAAACTCCACATGTATTAATTTCATTATTAGTTGGTAAAAACTCATTTTGACAATCCATTGTTGCTTTATATGGATCAGATGGCTTCATTCATTTGGTAAAGTACTGTGATCCATATGGACTGATCAGGTGCCACCCCTTTGCATTCAATACGTCTGGATATGCAGCCAAAAATCCTTATGGCGTAGCACAGGCAACTAGAAAAGTTATCAGCTTAATGAAAGACAAGACGAATGGGTCACATCTTGTGGAGTTTGTATGTGTTAGAATGAAAATGTACACATATCGCACAGAGTTAGGTGCCACCCAACAAAGAGCTAAGGGTGGGGCGTATGGCATCAGTCCCATTGGATTAGGAATGGATGGGGAAGGAGGTCAGCTGTGCTCTTTCAAAGGAACCATCCCGGGATTTGCCTGAACTGATTTAGGGAAACCACAAAAACCTAAATGAGGATGGCCGGATGCGGGTTTGGACCGTCGTCCTCCCGAAAGCGATTCCAGTGAGATCACCACTACACCACCTCATTCAGTGTTTTCTGGGCGGGATTGATTAATAGTGTGCTTCTGGGTGTTCTACCAATTGTTGTTTACATCTCACACACAGTATTTCTACAACTGACCCAGCTGTCTTCTTCAGAAGCTGTGAGTTTTTCTGTTATGTGTACTTGCTGCCTGGATTCAAACTAGACCAGAGGTGTTGTTGATCTCGCGCCACTATTTATAGCCGAGTTCGATTTGCAACGCCCACTATGTCCTTTGATGGAGTTTTTTTTGTTTTTCAGAGATGGCACTCACATTCTATGAAATACAAGGTCCCTCAGCATCTTCCAACCCTTTCGGATGTGATGGTCAACAAGATTTTAGTAAATTGAGTTATTTGATATGGAAACAACAATTCGGCAGAAATCCGGAAGCACACTATTAATTATCTGGCATATCTGCATAGTGGTGCATCTGATGCTTCCTAAGTGGCTTGTCAGGTTAGTTTTCATGTGGTCCATATTGTGACTCAGCTGAATATGTCTGTCGTGCCATTATTATATTGACTCGTTTTCGAGAGTCAACTCGGAACCTTGCCGTACTCACATTATTTAGTTGTGTAAAAGAGAGTGAATGGATTCATTTGTAAATAAATGTCTGAGTATGTGTGGAATAGTATGACTGTTTTATCAAAATGTACATACAGGATGCCTGTTATTGCACTACTGAAGTAAAATCGTCATAAATTCTGAAAGGTTTGCATTAGGATGTTCAAACCGCACGGTTGGCCATTGGGCATGATGGGAATTATTATGCGTACGCATGGTTTGGTTCAGCAATGAAGCGCTCTTTCATTTGGATGTGTTCGTCAATAAGCAAAACAAGAAATGACAGTAAGGAATATATATATTGAGAGGCCAATGTCAAAAGACCCAGACTCGTGAACAGTCGACAGTAGGTCCTTAAACTTACACCACTTATTGTCAGAACTGCCCGTTTCTGAGCCAAAAATATCCTTTTAGAATGGAAAGAGTTACCCCAAAATGTTATACCATACGACATAAGCGAATGAAATTAAGCAAAGTAGACTAATGTTCGTGTCGAACGATCATTCACTTCAGATACCGCTCGAATAGTAAAAATGGCAGCACTAAGTGTTTGAACAAGATCCTGAACGTGGGCGTTCCACGACAGTTTACTAACTGAACACCTAGAAATTTGAACTGGTAAGTTTCACTAATCATATGCACATTCTGTGAAATTAAAACGTCTGGTTTTGTTGAATTATGTGTTAGAAACTGTAAAAACTGAGTCTTGCTGTGATTTAGTGTTAGTTTATTTTCTACAAGCCATGAACTTAGGTCATGAACTTCACTACTTGAAACCGGGCCAATGTTGAGCACAACATCCTTTACTACCAAGCTAGTGTCATCAGCAAATAGAAATATTTTAGAGTTACTCGTAATACTAGAGGGTATATCATTTATATAAATAGGGAACAGGAGTGTCCCCACATCACAGCCATCATAAACACTGAATAATGACCTTTTCTCTGTCTGTTCTTAAAGAGAGAGGTGAACAAATTGTGAGCTACTCCTCGTATTCCATAATGGTCCAACTTCTGGAGCAATATTTTGTGGTCAACACAATCAAACGCCTTAGTTAAATTAAAAAAGCTGTCTAGCGTTCGAAATCTTTTGTTTAATCCATCCAGTACCTCACAGAGAAAAGGGAATATAACATTTTCCGTTGTTAAACGACTTCTAGAGCCGAACTGTACATTTGATAGCAAATCGTGTAATATAAAATGATCAATTATCCTTACAAACACAGCCTTTTTAATAATTTTAGCAAACACTGATGGCATAGAAATAAGTCTAAAATTGTCTACATTATCCTTTTCTCCCTTTTTATAAAGCGGCTTTACTACTGAGTACTTTAATCGTTCAGGAAACAGACCATTCCTGAAGGAATATGTCTCAACGCGGGGCTAACATGTGCAGCACTTTAATATTCTGCTAAGCACTCCATCATAACCATGAGAGTCCTTAGTCTTCAGTGATTTGATTATTGACTCAGTCTCCCCCTTGTCTGTATCACAGAGAAGTATTTCAGACATCAATCTCGGAAAGGCATTTGCCAAGAAAGTTATATGATTGCCTGTAGAAACTAAATTTTTATTTAGTTCACCAGCAATGCTCATTAAATGATTGTTAAGTACTGTACATATATCTGACTTATCAGGAACAGAAATATTTTAACGACGAAATGACTTTATATCGTCGAGCTTGCGCTGCTGACCAAACACTTCCTTCACAGTTGACCAAATGGTGTTAATTTCATCCTGTGTATTAGCTACACTTTTTGCATGCCACATACTCTTTGCCTTAAAATACTGTTTCTAATTGGCTACTGTAGCTTGATAGTGACTACTTCTAACATTTTGATATAATTCCCACTTTGTTTTCCTTATCCCACTAGTCAGCCAAATGGGCTGCCTGTTACTGCTACTACCCCATTTAGAACGTTCTAATGGAAAGCAACTCTCAAAGAGCATTAGAAATGTGTTAAGGAAAGCAATATATTTATCATCCATGTTATCGTCACTATAAACATTCTGCCAGTCTTGTTCCTTGACAAGGTTTAAAAAACTCTCTATTGCTGTTGGATTAACTTTCCTACATAGTCTTAATGTTAAAATTTGTGCATTATGGTCTGAAAGGCCCTTCACCCTTTTACTAATAAAACGCCCATCTAGAAATGAAGAATGAATAAAAATATTGTCTATGGCTGTGCTACTGTTCCCCTGCACCGTAGTTGGAAGGAACACAGTCTGCATCAGATCATATGAATTTAGGTGATCTACCAACATCCTTTTTCTTCCACCATCATATACAAAATTTATATTGAAGTCACGATATATAAATAATTTCTGGCACTTCCTACAAAGTGAATCAAGAACCCTCCCTAGCTTGAGCAGAAATGCTTTGAAGTCAGAGTTAGGGGACCTATAAACAAAAACAGTTAGAAGTTGAGTATTACGAAATTCAACTGCCCCGGAACAACATTCAAATATCTGTTCAGTGCAGAGCTGTGATACGTCTATGGACTCAAATGGAACACTGCTTTTTTTTTTTTAAGTACATAGCCACTCCCCCACACTGCAAGGAACTCCTTGAAACATAGCCAGCTAATCTGTATCCTGTTCCTAGTGTTGAATATTTTTTCCCACGTTAAGTATGATTTCATCCCCATTATCCAAAGTAACCCTGATTTCGACATTATGTGGTCATGCAAGACGGAGTTTGACCCCATCGAAGCCAGAGGGTGTTTGATGTCATGGGGAAGCACTTTGGGGACCGCTTTCTTTGGGGTACCCAGAGGCCCCTGACATGGGCATCGATTGGCCGCCATAGTCGCTGCATCTGGACACTTGCGACCCTTTTTTGTTGGGCTATATTAAAGACAAGGTGTAGAGCAATAACTTAAAAACCATTGCAGAGCTGAAAACAGCCGTTCAGGATGTCCTCGATAGCATCAGTGTTCTGATAGTTCAGTGCGTCATGCATAATTTCGCTATTTATCTGCGCCACATCATCGCTAATGATGACAGGCATATCGAACATGTCATAACCTAAATCCGAATATCTGTGGTGACTTTTACATGTTGAATGAAGTGTGTGCACGCTGTAGTTTGTAACTAATTTACTATTTTTCCATGTAGTTCAAGTTCAATAATTGCTTCCCAGTAGATGTAAGTATGTGCATTAGTGTGCATGAATTGTACACATTATATCCGTGTGTGAACTGCATATATTGTGGCTGAACAGTTGGTTTAATTTTATTGTTTTGGACCTTATGTACACTCAGTGGCAAGGTTATCAGCGTTTATTCTTTTCCTGCCACCAAACATCCAAGTCATATTATTATGTTCCTAGTGTTGTATATTTTCTCCCATGTTAAGCATTTATACTGCCAACTGTGGAACTTTTTAGTCTGACATAAATGTGCAACAATTAGTTCGATATAAAAAGTGCAACAACTGAGTTGTAAAAAATGTGAAACAACTATCAAAAGTGTAAAAAAGTGCCTCTAAATCTGCTAAGACTTTCATGGGAAAATTGTATAAAACCCCATATGTTATAGATACAGAACGTTGTACATTGAAACATTTTCTCAGTAAACTGTATAATATGTTTCACACATTCTTGTCCTTATCCACAAACCATACCATGAATTCGAAGCCAAATAACAATGACTGCACTACTCATAAATGTAGAGGAATGGTGGTGAGCAGTTGAAACAAGTAGGGAAGCTTGTTCGATTAAGTCAGTAAAAGAAGAGTTGCTGGTATACAGCACCAATGGGCATCTCTATGAGCTGCAGTGCGTGAGTACAGCTGTGACATACTGATTACATATTTAGGAGTAATTAAATTTCCTTACTTCCAATAATAGTGTTAACATGTGACACAATGCGGTGAAGGTTACCTTTTGAAATGAAAGCACGAACATCTTCGTAACACAGCCACCCTCTACACACATACTATGTTTTTTGCACTGCGCACCTATGGCTGGCTCTGAGAACTATGGGACTTAACATCTGTGGTCATCAGTCCCCTAGAACTTAGAACTACTTAAACCTAATTAACCTAAGGACATCACACACATCCATGCCCGAGGCAGGATTCGAACCTGCGACCGTAGCAGCCGCGCGGTTCCGGACTGAGCGCCTAGAACCGCTAGACCACCGCGGCCGGCCGCGCACCTATGACAGTAAAACTAAGACACCCATGTATACACTAGGTGATCAAAAATATCCTGACATTCCTATGAAACTCCTAATCGACCACTAAATGTCACGAGAGGCAGACACGCGAGTATGAAAGGAGGTGGGGAATATTGTGTTGTCAGCAGACACCCGTAACATGAGAACGGACTGGGCAGCAGAACTCAGTGACTAGTCTCACTGGATGTCATCTGAACAAGAGATCCCATATGTGACATTTCAACCTTTCGAAACCTGCCCAAGTCGATTACTGGTGAACTGATTATGAAGTAGAAATGCGAGGAAACAAACACAGGTAAAAGGAGACTGGGAAGACTGTAAGTGCTGATGGACAGGGACCGTCGAGCATTGCAGAGGGAGGCTGTAAAAAATCGCATGAAAACAGTTGAAGGAATGACTCACGAGCTGCAAAGTGCTACAAGCAGTGCAGCTGTGCATAGGGAGTTAAAAAGAGTGGGGTACGATGGTCGAGCAACTCCTCATAGCCGCGTGGGGTAGCCCTGCGGTCAGAGGCGCCTTGACACAGTGCAAGCGGCTTGCCCCGTCGGAGGTTCGAGTCCTCCCTAGGGTATGGGTGTGTGTCTTGTCCATAGCGTAAGTTAATCCAACTTAAACTATGTAGTGTGTAGGCTTAGAGACCCATGACCTCAGCAGCTTGATCGCATAGGAACTTACCACAAAATTTCCAAATTCCCAAACTCCTCATGAGTCACACATTTCTGTTATCAGTCCTAAGCGACACTTGAGGTTGTCTAAGGACACTGGACAGTGGATGGCTAGAAACAAGTGGTTTCGATGATGACGATGATATTTAGTTTGTGGGGCAATCAATCACGCAGTTATCAATGCCTACACAAATTCTCAATATTTCCCAGTCCACTCATGCCACTTTTCCCGAATGATGTTGAAATGATGAGGACAACACAAAGACCCGGTCCCCAGGCGAAATGATTTGGAATGATGAATCACGCTATACTCTGTGGCTCCAGATGGTAGGGTTTGACTTTGGCGAATACCTGGACAACGATACCTGCCATGATCTGTAGTGCCAACAGTGAAGTATGGAGGAAATGGTGTTATGGTATGGGGGTGTTTCTCGAGGTTAGGTCGTGGTCCCCTTAATTTTTACTCTTGAGGAAACGCCTATGAATAAATTTTACAGCATTGTGTACTGCTTAAAGTAGGAGAACAGTTTGAAGAAGACGACTGTACGAGCGTGACAGTGCAACACGTCAAAGACAGCATCCAGGGGGCGGAGTGGTTTTCAGCCTGCCAAGAGTCCCGACCCGAATCCAATGGAACACCCTTGCGTTCAGGCAGAAAGTCAATTTCGCCCTGGCCCCACTGTCCTACATCATTACATCCTCTGGTTTCGGCTCTTGAGGAATAATCGGCTGCCTTTCCTCATTCATACACCTTACTGAGAGTGTCAGCACGATAGTTCAAGCCGTCATAAAGGTATAAGGTGGACAGACCCTATATTAATGTCCACTATTAGGTGTCCGAATACTTTCCGACAGATAATGTATTATGTATGTTATAATATTGCATGAAATGCCTTCTCTGAGTTGTATGTAGTTCCTGCAATAGATTAGAAATTGTTTCATTATTCACTTCGTCAACAAGAAACTAACCAGTCGACAGCACATCACAACAGGTATGAACTAATGTAAGCTTTTCGCATATTATTATTATTATTATTATTATTATTGTTAGTGGAACTCATCAAAAACAAAGCACTGGCATCCTGAAGTTTTCCGTTTCAGAGGGGAGTCCAGCAATTAAGAGATTTACAGACAGTAAATATAGAGCACAAATTGTAATTTGGTTGATTTCAATTGGGGATGCAGGATGTGCGTGAAGCAAGTGTCGCTAGGAAGAGAAGTAGTGCAGAGGAAGCACGTTTTGCATTAATTGTCTACCCTCACTCTGAATAGTTACCTTCGTTTTCTGAGAGGAGTCGTAGTAGCACTCGTGATACACTAAGAATTGCTTCATCATTCTACTAAAAAGGTTGTTAGAAATTAGCAATAGCAACTTTCTAATCGACTCGTTTGGTCGTGGTTTGATAAAATACCTACATAAATTAAATATCGTCTATCTTTCAACATTCTAAAAATGAAAGTGATAGAAGGTAATTTTTTAAATTCTCAAGTATAGTTAGGCGTTTGTTCAGTACTGCTGGCACAAAATCGGAGAGGACGCGATCTTCCTTGGATAGTTGGCTAAAAGACCGACAACCAGCGGAACATGAACGAACAGCAGCACAGAACGCTTTCATCTGCTGCTTTCTTTACTTTTGTTGTTCTTGACAAGAGTTCTGTGAGCGATACAGTGGTCGATAGAGGAAGTCATGTTGCTGATAGAAGAGTATGTGGTGCTCGAATCCAAGAAATCCGTAGAACAAATTTCGAAGGAAAAGAAATGTGATGTTGATAAAATATCGGCAATATCGACAGCCGATATTTTTATTTTTTACTTTTTTAACAATTTTCGGTAAATATTCGAATTTTTTAAAAAATTGTACTAGAACATAATTTTACTTTCACTGTGTGAAGGTGTCTTACTACTTTTTGAGCTTTCATCCCGTCCAGTCTTTCCCTCTCACTGTGTGAAGCAGGTATAGGTGGTAGAAAGAAGAAATGCAAATGTATGAGGGGGGGAGGGGGATGGTGATGTGAATGGAATAACGAGATTCTGAATGCGAAGAAATAGCACACGCTGGCCACTGTGCCCGAGCTGTTCTAGGTGCTTCAGTCCGGAACCGCGCGACTGCTACGGTCGCAGGTTCGAATCTGGCCTCGGGCATGGATGTGTGTGATGTACTTAGGGTAGTTAGGTGTAAGTGGTTCTAAGCTCTAGGGGACTGATGACCTAAGAAGTTAAGTCCCATAGTGCTCAAAGCCATTTGAAATAGCGCACCAGTTACGTTAAAAAAATAAAAAAATAAAATTAACGCGTCTAGTGTGCCGTTTCTTGTCATTAGCATTGTTCAAAAACAGATGCTGAAAATGATGAGCAAAAATATAAATGGCAAGATTGGTCTTTGCAGTGGGCGGAACGTGTGAGGGGAAGTGCTGACGTAATCGGTACTCGGCTCGACCAACAGAAACTGGAACGTTTAACTTCTCCATGCAGTTTTGACACTAGAGCTGCTAGGTCGCTGGCGTTTGCAGAAATGAAAAAAAAAAAAAAAACAAACAGGTAAATCAACATGAAGTGTTCCGGACAAATCTGATTTGTGACGAAACCGAATGACGGACGCTTTTTATTGAGCCACTTACATGTAGTTACAATTTTTAGCAAAGTAGTCATCACCAAGGGTGAAAGTGCATTCGTTTTCCTTTAAATTCTTGCTCTAAGGGGATAAGCAGGCTGCTATATTGTTGATGTACAGAATATCTAATAATAAGTCGAAACTTAAATATACAACTCTAAAACTGGCAGTATCTTTACAAAGTACAGCAGATATATTTATAGGCCTGTATGTCGATGTTTTTTCGATATTTCGATATAGCTAGAGCCATTAATAATCTACTTCAAAATATCGATACATCAAATGCAAAATATTTAAAGATTATCACCAGTTCTACACCGGGTGGTCTGCTTTTCCTTGAACACATCTGTACACTATATATTGTCCGCCCCATTGATCTCCCTCACCCCCTGGTGTCTCCCTTCCTCTCCACCCCCAACCCGTTGCCGCACCTTTACCGTTGTGTCCCACCCTCTCTCCACCTCCACACCCTCTGCCTCCTTTCCCAACGCAACTTCCACTATCTACCCCTCGGAGATGATGAGCTTCACCCTGACATCTACCCTTCCTACCAACTCTAACACCACGTTCCTGCCTCCTCGTCAAGGCTCCCTCTCCTCCCCCTCCCTTCTCCGGAGCGGCTTCCCCCTCCTACTCCCCCCGTCTCTTGTGCTCCCTTTCAGTGTCTCTGCACTCCCTCCTGCCTTGTCTTCCCTCTTCATCTCCTGCCCCACCAATCTCCTACCTCTTAGTGTACCTGCTGACGCCCCTACTCTCTTCATCCCGCCGCCTCCTCTACTGCCCCTTGCTCTCCCCTCCTTTTCCAACCTCTCCGGCCTCTCCCTCGGCAGGTCCCACCTGTCAGTTTTATTCTTCATCGTGTGTGCTCCAAGTGGGTTTTAAGTGTGTTGTTCTGGAGTGTTTTTAATACTGTGGCCGACTTTTAACCTGTGCATGTGTATTCAGTGTCTTCTTTGTGTTTTAAAAATCGCCAACTGTGTTTTTTAACTTCATGATGACTTTTTTAATTGTCCCCCCCCCCCCCCCCATGAACGTCTCCATATCAGTGTATTTTTACCTCCATTGTCTCCCCTTACTCTGTTTTTAAATGGTTCAAATGGCTCTGAGTACTAAGGTACTTAACTTCTGAGGTCATCAGTCCCCTAGAACTAAGAACTACTTAAACCTAAGTAACCTAAGGACATCACACACATTCATGCTCGAGGCAGGATTCAAACCTGCGACCGTTACGGTCACGCGGTTCCAGACTGTAGCGCCTAGAACCGCTCGGCCATTCCGGCCGGCTACTCTGTTTTATGTTCCCATTTTTTAATCGCCTTATATATGTAACGTTTTATTCTTGTCTTAGTTGTCATGTCCCTTGGCTGAAGAGCGGCGGATTGTGCCGCTGACAGCCCTCCCCTGCCCATATGGGGCAGGGGAATGAAATCACAATAAAGGAAAAAAAAACTACAACGGCCGGTACTCACGCCTGCGAAAACGGCAGACGGCCCTGTGCCAGTCGCAGCAGTTGGAGAAGGTCTGCGGCTGTCCGGCCTCGCAGCGCGCGCACACCGGGTCGTAGTTCTGGACGCACTGCTCTGGGCACTCGCAGCGCATGCAAGCGGCGCTGCACTTGCTGCCGCAGTACGCGGGACACTCCCAGTCCGGCTGGGCCGGCCCGTAGAACCACGGCGGGGCGGAGTCGTCCACGCGGGCCGCCGCGCAGCACGCCAGCGCTCCTGCGGCAACGTGGGCCACGTGCAACAGCTGTACACCGAGTGTTAGCATACTGCGTACCAAACTAGAAAGCAGCGCAGCGTACCAAGGGGGCACCAGAGTACTCCAAAGCAGACTGTACTCTTGTACGTCGTACACGTACAGAAACGAAACTATCCACACACAGTAACACAGTAATGGAAAAAGAATAATCGTTTTGCAATAACAGTGTAACGAATAACATATCGTACTTCAATTGTGTCAGTAACAAATTATGTAAATTAAACTGCCAGGTTAGCCAAGAGCGCTAATGCGCTGCTTCCTGGACTCAGGTAAGCGCGCCGGCCTCGGATCGAATCCGCCCGGCAGCTTAATGACGGAGGCCGGTGTGCCGGCCAGCCTGCACGTGGTTTTTAGGCGGTTTTCCACATCCCACTAGGTCAATACCGGGCTGGTTCCCACGTCCCGCCTCAGTTACACGGCTTGCAGACATCTCAACACATTTGCACTATTCCATAATTTACAATAGATGCAAACAGATGAGGTACTATGATTCCGTCCTGGTGGGGTATGGGGTGGCAGCAGGAAGGGCATCCGGCCACCCCTTCAATTTAACATGCCAAATCCAATTAACCATGCCGACCATGTGTCATTGTGGGAAAAAGGCACAAGCAAAAGAAGAAAAGAAATAGGTAACGAATTATGTAAATTATTGTTTGTTGTTTCAAATGTAGCGTCTGTTGGTAACTACTACTGAAAGGATTTCAATCTGATAGAACTCGCACCTTCAAAAGTTACTCAACTGGTTGCCTGTCGTGCTTTTTGCTCACACTCAACAAGCAGTCTGAAATGTACCCAATATGTATAAATTAGTATGTGTTTTGGAGACATAAAAAAATCTACTCACCAAGCGGCGGCAGAACATACACATAAAATAGTGTTATAAGCAGACAAGCTTTCGGACTCAGTAGCTCCTCCTTCAGGCAGAAGGGTTGAAAGAGAAGGAAGAGGGGTGAACTAAAAGGTGTGCGAAAAGAACTACAGGTCGGTGAAGACATACGAGACGGGATGAGAAGGAAAATCCTTTTCCTTCATCCCTCTTCCATCCCCTTCAATCGTTCTGTCTGAAGAAGGAGCAACTATCTCCGAAAGCTTGCCTAATCATTACCTTCTTTTAGGTGTGTAATCTGCCGTCGCTTGGTGAGTTGTTTTTTTATCTATCCAATTACATTGTTTTGTCAAAAACTGATTGTTTTCGTTGTTACATTAGAATCTTTTTTGTTATTTTTATAATAAAGCACTCATATTTTACTAAATAAAGTATTTATTTGCAATATAAAATGATCAGTACATCTCTATTGTCCACAGTAATCTTAGAACAGTTCAAATCGCCAGTCTTCAAGGCACTTACAAAAAAAATTCAAAGAAAGGAACAAGTGTTTCTCATTATTTAACTTTCGCGACTTGATCTCCGACATATATCCGAGCTTTACACATATCACATAACGTTACAGCATGTTCGTTACACAAAAAGTTTTGACAGTGAATACATACAGGATGACAAATATTGCAATATATGGAATAAGATCGTCACAACTTCTGAACGTTTTGCGTTAGGACATTCGAAATACACGGTTGGCCGCGGGGCACGATGGGAATTAGTAGGCGCTGTATGATTTGCTTTAGCGACGAGGCTCACTTTCGTTTGGCTGGGTTCGTCAGTAAGCAAAACTGGAGCATTTGGGGGACTGAGAATCCGCATTTCGCGATCGAGAAGTCTCTTCACCCTCAACGGGTGATGTGCAGTGGTGTGCAGTGTCCAGTCAAGGAATAACCAGTGCGACATTTCCTTCATGACATGGTGACTACCGAATGGTACGCTCAGGTTTTGAAAGATGATTTCATCCCCGTTATCCGAAGTCACCCTGACTTCGAGAACATGTTGTTCATACAAGATGGAGCTTGACCCCATCGAAGCAGGAGAGTGTTTGATGTCCTGGAAGAACACATTGTGGACCGCATTCTGGCTCTGGGATACCGAGAGGCCAGCGGCATGGCCTCGATTGGGTGCCATATTATCTGGATCAGGACACTTGCGACTCGTTTTTGTAGGGCTGTATTAAAGACAAGGTGTAGAGCAGTAACCTGAAAATCACTGCTGAGCTGAAAACAGCCATTCAGGGGTCATCGACAGCATCGATGTTCCGACACTTCAGCGTGTCGTGAAGAAATTCGCCATTCGTCAGCTCCACATCGTCGCCAATGATCGCAGGCGTATCGAATATGTCATAACCTAAGTCCGAATATTTGCAGTGACGTGTATGCACGCCTTCGTTTGAAACTAATCTACGTGTTTGTCTGTTCATTTCCATAATTGTCACCCTGTACATCTCTGTCCTCCGATTTTTGGTTCTCGGACAGATTTGGCATACACCACTGGGTTTCTAGCGCTTGGAAGTTCAGTTAGCGGGTAAATCGTTTTATAACTTGCTGTAGAGGATAAGACAGATTTTGGATTGTAGTCCTCCGCCGAAATTCTGTCTTCTTGTATATCCATCTCCAAGAATACACAATAATGTTATATTATCCATTTCATATATTGTTAGCCCTCGTAAATACACACATCAAAAAAGTATTGCATCACCCCGGTTCCCAGAATTCCTCAAAACAGACGTTGACTGTGGATATTGTGTTACAGACACAGTCCTCTGACTGTTCAGAGATGTCACTAAACCCGCCCCAAGATATAAACAACCACGCATGAGCTGCGCTTATTAGACGGAGGGGGCCCGACAGCCGATCACTTCCAGCCATTCCACCAGGCAGGAGGTACACGGCTCGTGTCCTCTGTAGTTCAACCATGCCTAGACGGTCAATACTGCTGTTCGATCGCGGCCGTATTATTACTTTGTGCCAGGAAGGGCTCTCAACAAGGGAAGTGGCCAGCCGTCTCGGAGTGAACCAAAGCGACGATGTTCGGACGTGGAGGAGATACAGAGACACAGGACCTGTCGGTGACATGCCTCGCTCTGGCCGCCCAAGGGCTACTACTGCAGTGGATGACCGCTACCTAAAGATTGTGGCTCGGAGGAACCCTGATAGCAATACCACCATGTTGAATAGTGCTTTTCGTGCAGCCACAGGTTGTCGTGTTACGACTCAAGCTGTACGCAATAGGCTGCATGATGCGCAACTTCACTCCCAACGTCCAAGGCGAGGTCCATCTTTGCAACCACAACACCATGCAACGCGGTACAGATGGGCCGAACAACATGCCGAATGGACCGCTCAGGATTGGCATCACGTACTCTTCACCGATGAGTGTCGCATATGCCTTCAACCAGACAATTGTCGGAGACGTGTTTGGAGGCAACCTGGTCAGGCTGCACGCCTTAGACAAACTGTCCACCGGGTGCAGCAAGGTGGAGGTTTACTGATGTTTTTGGGTGGCATTATGTGCACCCGACGTACACTGCTGGTGGTCATGGAAGGCTGTACGATACGTGAGTGGCATCCTCCGACTGATAGTGCAACCACATCGGCAGCATGTTGGCGAGGCATTCGTCTTCATGGACGATAATTCGCGCCCCCATCGTGCACATCTCATGAATGACTTCCTTCAGGATAACGACATCGCTCGACTAGAGTGGCCAGGATGTTCTCCAGACATGAACCCTATCGAACATGCACGGGACAGATCGAAAAGGGCTGTTTATGGACGAAGTGACCCACTAACCACTCTGAGGGTCGTTGAGGTGTGGGACAATCTGGATCAACAGTGCCTCGATGAACTTGTGGATAGTATGCCACGACCAATACAGGCTTGCATCAATGCAAGAGGACGTGATACTGGGTATTAGAGGTACCGGTGAATACAGCAATCTGAACCACCACGTGAAGGTCTCGCTGTATGGTGTTACAACATGCAATGTGTGGTTTCCATGAGCAATTAGAAGGGCGGAAATAATGTTTATGTTGATCTCTATTCCAGTTTTCTCTACATGTTCCGGAACTCTTGGAAACGAGGTGATGCAGAACTTTTTTTGATGTGTGTAATAAAAAAGACACAATGAACCAAGAGCAATGACATTGAGCAGTTCTCGACGTAGGTATTTATTTTGCTATTCATATTTTTTTTTAAATACCTGCGTCGAGAACTGCTCAATAAGTTAAATGTCGCATGACGATGATCGGCGAGTGACGCGCCCATACTGACACAACAGTAACAAGTTTGCGCGGAATGGGAGACGTATGAAACCAAGCTGCTGAGGGAACGAGAATCCTATACGCATTGTTGACGAAAAGCCGAGTGTTTTAAAATTTCTGTGAGCAAAGAGCTCTTAGCGCGAGAGTTCGCGCATTAAGGTGCAAATTTTGGTCAGCTAATGTGAGGAAAAGGTTCAGAAAATATTAATACACGCAAAAGAGTGCGATAAAGCTGTTGATGAAATTAGTTTATTTAGATTTGAACCAGATACATTAACTATCTTTGTCCCATTTACATGGTTCTGTTATACTGGAGAACCCACACCATTTCAATGTTTTTTGACGCTGAGTCGCTAGTGCGTTGAGCTCAACAGTTCCTAATGTATGGAGAAACTCAGCTCTGCGTTTATAGAAACCAATGGAGCATATCTTGTCAGTATCCGTAAGGGAAGTTCAGTGAGGGTTCCCAAGACCTCCACATCTGGATTGCCTTCAAATTTAATTCGAATTTGTGAGTAGCAAACCATCAAGCATGTTCGTAAGATGCCTCAACGTCTGCCACTGTGCCTCCTACTACGTAACTTCATCTTCTAAACTCTGAATCACGTCAGGCAGATACTTTTAGCCATACAGTGCAAAAAATTGTAACTCTAGGCCTTTGTTGTTAACCAATTGTTGGTTCTGCTTGATGACTACTGCGTTTATTGAGTCAAAGGGCACATAGGAAGTGTTTGATTTTATCGAAGTCTTCGCACAAGAAGACTGTGCATCTTATCCTCGTATCCCACCTTGTGATCACAGGAAACTGTGGAAGGTGCACCCCTGTCATTTCTCGACACAAAACTCGACGACTGAGAGCCTTTTCCAGAATCTTCTTCAGAGTAGCAATGAAGTCATATACCACGCATTAATTCTCCCTGATACTTCCAAAACAGGGCGTAGACCAAGTGCAATACGTCTCACATGACTGAGGTTGGGGTACGTACTCTTCAAAAGTTGGAAAGCTGAAATCCTGTAGCGTGCTTGATTAGTCGCCCAATGCCTCACTTGTTTGTATTGTGTTTCCCCTGGCCACCCGTTCGTACATGAGTCGGTGAATGACTGAGGTGACAAAAGTTGTGGGACACTTCCTAATATCGTGTCGAACCTCCTTTTCCGCGCTGTAGTGCAGCAACTCAACGTGACATGGACTCAACAAATGGTTCAAATGGCTCTAAGCACTATGAGACTTAACATCTGAGCTCAACAGTCCCCTATACTTAGAACTAGTTAAACCTAACTAACCTAAGGACAACACACACATCCATGCTCGAGGCAGGATTCGAACCTGCCACCGTAGCAGCAGCGCGGTTCCGTACTGAAGCGCCTAGAACCGCTCGGCTACAGCGGCGAGCGACATGGACTCAACAAGTCGTTGAAAATTCCCTATAGAAATACTGAGCCATTTAACCTCTTTAGCAGTCCATGATTCTGAAAGTATTGCCAGTGCAGGATTTTGTACAGGATCTGGCGTCTCGATTATGTCCCATAAATATTCGAAGGGATTCACGTTGGGCGATATGGGTAGCCAAATCATTTGCTTGAATGTCCAGAACGTTCTTCAAACCAATCGCGAACAACTGTGGCCCAGTAACATGGTGCATTGCCATTCATAAAAATTCCATCGTTCTTTGGGAAATAACCATTTCCAGGCAACGATCGGTTCAGTTGCACCAAAGGACCCACTCCATTCCGTGTAAATACAGCCCACATCATTATGGAACCACCACCAGCTTGCAAAGTGCCTTATTGACTACCTGGGTCCACGGCTTCATGGGATGTGAGCCTTACTCGAACCCTACCTCAAGCTCTTACCAACTAAAATCTGAACTCATCTGACCAGGCGAGAAATCGGAAGTCATCTGACCAGACGACGGTTTTCCAGTTGTCTAGGTTCCAATCGATATGGTCACGAGTCCAGGAGAAGCGCCGCAGGCGATGTCGTGCGGTTAACAAAGACACTCGCGTCGGTCGTCCGCTGCACAGCCCATTAACTCCAAATTTCGCCGCACTGTCCTAACGGATACATTCGTCGTACCTTCCATGTTGATATCTGCGGTTATTTCACGGACTGTTGCTTGTCTGTTAGAACTGACAACTCTACGCAAACGCCACTGGTGTCGGCAGTTAAGTGAATGCCGTCGGCCACTACATTGTCCGCGGTGAGAGGTAATGCCTGAACTTTGGTATTCTCGAGACACTCTTCACACCGTGGATCTCACATTACTGAATTCCCTAACTATTTCCGAAATGGAATGTCTCATGCGTTTAGCTGCAACTACCATACCGCGTTCAAAGTAATTCCTCTCTTGCGACGATAATCAATTCTGAAATCTTTACGCATGAATCAGCTGAGAATAAATGACCGTTCCGAAAACGCACTTCCCTTTTATATCTTGTGTAGCGGTATTACCACCATCTGTATATGTGCAAATCGCTATCCTGTCATTCTTACCACCTCATTGTAACGTGCGGGTATTTGTCTTCTCGAGTTGGTACACTTTAAAAATCATGGGTTTTACCCATTCACCAGGTAATGAAAAAAACCAACACATTCACTCGCAGGGGAAGCAACATATTTCAGCCGTTCAGTGTATCCATGACATGTTTTATGTGTTGTTTATGAAGAGAACACTATAAATCAAGAGTATTGAAAGTGTTTGTTTATCATTTATAGATCTGCAAGATCATCTCAAACGTACATATGAAGCCATGGTTCTGAATTCTGAGCAACAAACGGCTACAAGCTAAATATATTCACAAGAGCTGTGGATTTGAGAATCTACTTTATTTTTTGGGGCTCAAATTAATCCCAATTAAAATAAACAATAAGCGGATCTCATTTCTTCTCCACATGTGTACAGAGTTCATGGTAGTTTTTCTTGGTGCTGAGTAGGTGGGACACATTTCACGCAATGTATGAACCACTGTTTTGCACTGAATTGTACACTGAGCTAATTTCAGGCTTCTGTTTCTCTCCTGTGCTGTCATCTTTTCTATTATCGAAGTGCGTAAGTACGTAGATGAAGAAAGTGTGGCGTTCTCGTTCCTTTAGGCACACGCGAGACAGTTGTCGTATCCTTTTGAAATCTAAATAAGCTACTGTTTAATTCACGTAGCTTCACATTCACAAATTCAGGAGTAAGTTCAGTTTTATTTTTACGAAGAGTTGCATCCAAAGTGAGTTTCTTCTCCAGCAGTTCTTTAGTAAAGCTGTAGCTAGTAAACCAACTGCCTACCATTATGTTACGGGCAGCCCCTCAGTTGTCTTGCTGAGGCGAACTACCACATCTTGCAGTCAACTTGAAACATCGTAAGGCTCAACTGGCTGCTCTCCGACGTGTATGTCCATGGCAAGGGCGTACGAAGTCCCTACCATACTTCGATGACTTCTGTACGCAATTAACTTGCAGGCGTCTAGTCCTGCAGCGGCATTTTTACTTTGTGAGTGTATAATGCGAGAGTACTGAATACCCTCCCCTTATTTCCTCGCAAATGAATTACAAGACAGAAACTTTTGTAATTCTTCACAAATTGCACAAACCTCCCCATTGCAGTGCTTGATTGGCTGTGACATACTTCCGTTCGCTACTGAGTCTATCGACTGCTTGTTATTTTAACCTATGGCAAGATACAGGAGTCTTCAAATGGAAAGGTATGAAACGCGCTAACAATCAGACTGGTTGAAATTTGCATAATCCGCTTTGGGATAACATAGTGAGACATTACTTCGAGCCAGATATAAAGCGGGAGAGCATGCCATGGAAGCGTGCGTCGACGAGAATTGTTGGAACAAGGAATCTTTCTGCTCGTGAAACAGTGGGATGGTTGTGTTCACGCTTCTGGTGATAAGTTTTCAATAAAAACTTCAATTATATCGGCAGCGTTGTTTCGTATATTTTCTTTTGAACACAGCGTAGAATGCATTCCGCTCACTGCGGTACTCGCCTGCCTGAGACACGTCTGCTTGCTGCAGGATCTCCCATGTAATACCTGTTCGCTCTTAACAAAGGGACCGGATGCTCCAAGTTGGTGCTCCAAGGTATCGAGTTCCCAACGGGAGCAGGCTTACTAGACAAGCTGACCTGTCCACTTTGCAAGACACCACTAGATGACACGAGGATAAACTCACACGTATTAAGGAAATACTTCCCTAATAGGTGCGAGTTCGTCTTTCAGCTCTCTCTCTCTCTCTCTCTCTCTCTCTCTCTCTCTCTCTCTCTTGCCTGCTTTGAAGGCCGTTAAACCGTACTCGTACGCATCTCAACAGGAACGAGAACCGGAACAAACTCATCGTAGTGTGGCATTTCTCAGTTCCAAAACCATTTGTGTCCCACAGGTTTCTAGGTTTATATGTCCAGAGTGGTAAAAACCAGCCAAAATAAGTAATCAGACAAAAGGCTTAATGTCTGTCACAGCTGTCCCTTTGGCATTTCGTTTCTGGGCGAAATTCCTTAAAATGCTACTTACGTACACATTAGTACATCCACACATTCTTTTCGAACATACGTTCATAAAAACAAAAGGAAACACGCAAAGATCGATTTTGCAGTTCTGGCTGCACCTCTCACACCTGTTAGATGAATAATAGCGTTTTGAGGTCGTGTCCTTGCACTTATTGGTCGAGGGTACTTCATCCACTTTGTTGATATGTCTAATCTCAAGTACAACTTTTTATTTTTAAAACTTATTTCATTATCATCACCATCCGTTTCTGTGTCAATTTCTTCAAGTAATCCCTGTTTTCGTCACTGTACAATACAGTGGCAGAAGGCAAACTGACTCAGGTTGGTGCAGGGGCCCCGTTCATCCCATTGTATGTTGTTGACAATTGAACAACAGTGATATGTGTAATTCAGTGTATCTAATTTATTTATGTAAGTAACTATATTTTTGCTATGCAGGTATATAAAATCTGCACAAATCAAACATTCAGCTGAATACATCTGTACGCCTTTTTCGTGATAACAATGGAAAAACTCTACTCACATTACCCTCTGCACTACCGCAGAAGCATCAAGCGTCAATGTCAGTGCTGTCTTTTAATAACGTGATTATTTCCTATTTCCATTTTTTTTAAAATCAGTCGTTTCGTTCTGCCATGCTTTTCCTATGACGTGCTGCATATGACTGAAGGCTTCCTTCCTTAAAGGTTGCGTTGGTACCTATAAGTTCTACCTGTGTAGAAAAAAAACGAAATGTATTGATTTATATAGGCATCAGTTGAACGCGCCAAAGATATAAAGATATAGTAATTCATATTACGCCGCATTAATGTAATCTGAGAGCGAGGCGGAAAAATTAAAAACGCTACACCTGTACGTTCAACTTTTTTAACATATCCTCTCTTGTTTTAACGATTGTAACATAGCTCTTCTGTTCTCGTCCGCCTTGGAGTATTGTATCTTGTTCTATATGTGCCTAACAAATGAAAGTGGACAGCTCGTGGAATAAAAGTATTTTATTTCTACGAGTTACGAGTACACCTGTTCGCCTCTACGCACATCACGAACCATCTTCGGAATGCACGGGAATAATCTTCAAAAAGACGACCGCTGCATCGTCATCGACATTGTCGTATTACGAGAGACAAGAGGTAATAATTACTAATAGGACAAAAAATTTGATAAGTTCATCCTCCTTGTATGTATTGTATGAAACTGGGGACCTAGAAACGACAGAGAGGCTTCGTCTCCGCCGTAGCCCTCAATGGTTCACAACCTCACAGCATGCTACAGCAGTCCATTCAGCCCACCGCCGCCCCACACCGAACCATGGGTTATTGTACGGTTCGGCCCCCGATGGAACCCCCCAGGGAACGTCTCACACCAGACGAGTGTAACCCCTATGTCTGCGTGGTAGAGTAATTGTGGTGTACGCGTACGTGGAGAACTTGTTTGCGCAGCAAGCGGCGACATAGTGTAGCTGAGGCGGAATAAGGGGAACCAGCCCACATTCGCCGAGGCAGATGGAAAACCGCCTAAAAACCATCCACAGACTGGCCGGTTCACCTGACCTCTACACAAGTCCGCCGGGGGGATTCGTGCCGGAACCAGGCGCTCCTTCCCACTCCGGAAAGCCGTGCGTTAGACCGCTCGGTTAACCACACGGGCTCATTCGCCTTACTTCATGTTACAGAAGACTGAAAGCGGTACCTAGCGTCATATCCTGCATGGTGCTTGTGTTAAGGAGAAAACCTTCGACAGAAACTGTTAATTGTGATGTCGTCACACCTCTCTCTCTCTCTCTCTCTCTCTTTCTCGCCAAATAAACTGTGTTTTTATAAGGTGACTTCCCAGCAGCTTCGTTACGAGTGCCTAGACTAAAGATATTGTATTTCTTTAAATTATTACTTCTGGCGACGAAACCTGCGATCGCGGTGTCTACTAGCTCTTTTGAATTGACTTGTCAGAATGTGGCGGACTAATGACTGTAGGCCTCGTATGTTTTTGCCAGCTCGTCGATTTAGTATATGGGGAACTGTGGTTTATGGAAAAAGATTAGATCCAAAGGCTCCACGTTTTTAAATTTATGACTTACTTCAATGTTTCGACGCTAAATCCAATCATCTCATCCTTTCGATTTGCCATGGTAGGTGTCTTATTAACAATAACAGAATGGTTGGAAGCATGGTCAAGAACAGTTGTTGACTACGTGTGTACTTAACGGTAAAAACCATTTAGATCTGTGGTGTCACCACCAGACACCACACTTGCTAGGTGGTAGCCTTTAAATCGGCCGCGGTCCGTTAGTATACGTCGGACCTGTGTGTCACCACTATCAGTGATTGCAGACCGAGCGCCGCCACACGGCAGGTCTACTCTAGAGAGGCTCCCTAGCACTCGCCCCAGTTGTACAGCCGACTTTGCTAGCGATGGTTCACGGTCTACAGACGCTCATTTGCAGAGACGACAGTTTAGCATAGCCTTCAGCTACGTCATTTGCTACGACCTAGCAAGGCACCATATTCAGTTACTATAATTCTGAACAGATAATATTGTGAATCATGTACCGTCGAGAGCGACGTTCATCATTAATGGATAAAAGTTAAGTATCAAACTAATTACGTCCGCTTTCTGAATTCTAATTCCTTGTCACGTTCCACACCTCACGTCAGTATAGTCCTCCCCTCCTCACGCCAGCCTGGGGGACTAAAACGCGTGCCTCTCGGCCTCCATTCTAACACTGTGTTGGCTCTTCTGCCAACACAACAAGATCGACTGAAGTCATAAGCAAAGAACGATGTCGAAAATTTCCGCTGAAGAATGTTTGATAAACTTACATCATGCGTTTTGCCACAGTTTAAAGTCGCAGTTTGCGAATTCACAACTTGTATCTCTCCGCAACCTTAAAATACGATTTCTGCTATTTATCAGCGTAGTCGAGAAACTAACAGGCACTGGTGTTAGCAAGTACGAGGGTGAGCTGAAAAGTAATGCGTCCGATTTTTTTTTGTGTGAATACTCTTAAAGCTTTTTAAATAAAGAAAACTTTATTAGAATTCTACGTATTTGCCAGGACACTTGCAGTTCTGTGTCGCTAGAGGGCTCCGAATTGTAACTTGTAATATGGTGGTGTGTAACGTAACTAACCTGGGGGGGAGAAACAGCGTGCTGTAACCGAGTTTCGAATTCGCAGAGTTCGTCCACACATGGAGCCCCATCTCCTTCAGCATGGGAATGCCAAAGCACAAGCGAACGTTGCTTCACCTGCAATGATCCGACGCCTTGGCTTCACTGTCGTCTATAATCCTCCACACACTCCCGATTTGGCCCCGTCCAATTTCATCTGCTTTCAAAACTTAAAAAACATCCCCGAGGACTTCACTTTGACAGTGATAAAGCAGTGCAAGTAGACCAGAGGTGATGTTTAGGGTCCGTCAACAAAGTCTTACATCCTACAGTGACGGTATCAACAAACTGGTGTCTCAATGGGAGAAATGTAGATATGAAGAATAAAGATGTAGAATGTTAATAACGTCTGCTAATAACTGGCAAATCTGGCCATGTGAATTATACGGAGGTGACAAAAATCATGGGATAGCGATTAGGACATTTACAGATGGCGGTAGCATCGCCTACACGAGGTATAAAACGGCAATGCATTGGCGGATTTGTCGTTTGTATTCAGGTGATTCATGCGAAAGAATTTCCGAAATGATTATGGCCGCACGACGGCAATTACGATATTTCGAACGCGGAATAGTAGTTGGAGGTAGACGCATGGGACATTCCATTTCGGAAATCGATAGGGAAATCAATATTCAGAGATCCACTGTGTAAAGAGTGAGCCGAGAATACCAAACTTCAGGCATCATCTCTCAACACGGACAACGCAGCGACCGACGGCCTTCATGTAACGACCGAGAGCAGCGGCGTTTGCGTAGAGTTGTCAGTGCTAATAGACAAGCAACAGTGTGTGAAATAACCACCGAAATAATGTGGGACGTACGATGAATGTATCCGTTAAGACAGTGCAGAGAAATTTGGTGTTGATGGGCTATGGCAGCAGACGACCGACGCCAGTGCCTTTGCTAACAGCACGACACCGCCTGCAGCGCCTGTGCACGGGACCGTATCGGTTAGAGCCAAGACGACTGTGAAACCGTGGCCTAAGTCCCGGTTTCAGTTGGTAAGAGATGAAGGCAGGCTTAGAGTGTGATGCAGATCCTACGAAGTTATGGACCCAAGTTGTCAACAAGACACTGTGCACGCCATTGGAGACGCCATAATGGTGTGGGCTGTGTTTACATGGAGTGGTCTGGGTCCTCTGGTTCAACTGAACCGATCATTGACTGGAAATGGTTACTTTGAGACCGTTTGGAGCCATTCATGGGCTTCATGTTCCTAAACAACGATGGATTTTTTAGTGGATGACAATGCACCATGTCACCGGGCCACAATGGTACACGATTGGTTTGAAGAGCATCCTGGACAATTCGAACGAATGATTTGGCCACCCAGACCGCCGACATGAATCCAAACGAACATTCATGGGACAGAATCGAGAGGTCAATTCATGCACAACATCCTGCACCAGCAACGCGTTCGCGATTATGGACGGCTTTAGAGGCAGCATGGCTCAATATTTCTGCAGGTGACCGCCATCGATTTGTTGAGTCCATGCCACGCCGAGTTACAGCACTATGCCGGGCAAAAGCAGGTCCTACACGATTCTAGGAGGTATCCCGTGACTTTTGTCACCGCAGTGTGTGTGTTAATGCAACGGAAGTGATATGTTCTCGCTTGTAAAGTATGCAAACTGAATATATCTACAGTATATTATTGAAATCATTATGCTATTTGAAAGGCGTGGTAAATAACTGTGAAATACACTGTGTGTGAATAATGAACATTCCATTCTACTCTTGTTGAAGCCGCCACATACCTCTTAATTTTCTGCCAAGTCTTACTGATAAAGACTTGGGTAGGTGTTCTAAGGTTGGGTATTTTCAACTGAAAAGAGTGGGAAGTACGGATTTTCCAGTTGACGTCGGAAGTAGTTTAAATGCAATAGTTGATGATACACACCAAATCTTGTTTATTATAATGCTGATAAAAGTCCGCAGCTCGTGGTCGTGCGGTAGCGTTCTCGCTTCCCACGCCCGGGTTCCCGGGTTCAATTCCCGGCGGGGTCAGGGATTTTTCTCTGCCTAGTGATGACTGGGTGTTGTGTGATGTCCTTAGGTTAGTTAGTTTTAAGTAGTTCTAAGTTCTAGGGGACTGATGACCATAGATGTTAAGTCCCATAGTGCTCAGACCCATTTGAACCAGAGCCATTTTGCTGATAAAATATCCATCTTGTAAATACACTACTGTTAAAAGTTTGGTAAAAAGTTACGTGGTGGATTCCCCTTGCAGTTTTCATAGTTTATGTACGATATATCTGTGCAATACGCGTCAAAATTCTTATCGGAGCTTTGTCAAATATGTAATGTACGTTTCCTGAATTTATCTTGAAGATTCAGTTTATGTGGTGAAAAGAGACTTAAGTGTGTTTGAATAAGGACCGAACGTACATATTAGGCTAAGCTATAAGTCAGTCTGTTACCACAATCTTTATTTGACGTTTAGATTCGTTGGCTTCACCAACTCTCAAGCGAATAATCACCTTTCAATCTAACCTTGACCTTGGGCTGCGCTACACATCCAAGACTTCATGGCGGTTCGAGGTGAGGGGATGGTGGGAGGGGGGTAGTGGATATGTCCAATATCACACGATAGCCAAATATTTCAACGCTACTGCTAGATGAAATGACAAGGGTAAAATTTTTCTCACAGCAGATTACTTCTTGGTTCATTTCTACGACTGTAAGTAGATCATATGTGTACAGCCATAGCGTAAGAACAAAGTACGAACGTCAGTCAACAGATGTCACACGGCGTTGAATGTTATAATGCTCAAATGCTAGTTTTAGTTGGTACATGTGACTTCTAGTTGTGACGGAAATCGTAGCCAGATACTGTAAAGTTGTTATTGTGCACACTACGACTTCTCAGTCACTGACGTTTGTACCAGATGCCTGCTTTTGTTGCCCACCCCGAGTGCTAGGACACACGGGCAGTGCCGCGATGTTCCGACGGTGCTCGGTTAGCCAATAAGAATTTGGGTAATATAACTTCTGTTAGTTACTTACTGATGCAGCATCAGTCTTGCAGGTACTCGTGAATCAGCTGTGGTCAGCAAGCTGCTTAGGCCATTACAGGTACGCTACGGCACTTTACACTTTAACGTTTCGGGTCTCCTACGGTCTTTCACAGGATACATAGATTTTTCTCAGGTAGCAACGTCTTAAGCAATGCAATGTACACTATGTGATCAAAAGTATCCGGACAACTGGCTGAAGGTGACTTACAAGTTCGTGGCGCCCTCCATGAGCATTGCTGGAATTCAATATGGTGTTGGCCTACCCTTAGCCTTGATGACAAATTCCACTCTCTCAGGCAGACGTTTAATCAGGTGCTGGAAGGTTTCTTGGGGAATGCACCCACTCTTCACGGAGTTCTGCACTGAGGAGAGGTATCGGTGTCGGCCGGTGAGGCCCGGCACGAAGTCAGCGTTCCAAAACACACCAAAGGAGTTCTATACGATTCGCGTCAGTACTTTGTGCAGGCCAGTCCATTACAGGGAATGTTATTGTCGTGTAACCACTGCGCCACAGGCCGTGCATTATAAAACAGGTGCTCGATCATATTGAAAGATGCAATCGCCATCCCCGAATTGATCTTCAACATTGGGAAGCAAGAAGGTGCTTAAAATATCAATGTAGGCCTGTGCTGTGATCGTGCCACGCAAATAACCAGGGGTACAAGCCCCTTCCATGATAAACACGACCGCACTGTAATACCACCGCCTCTGAATTTTACGGCTGGCAGATGACGTTCGCTGGGCATCTGGCATACCCACACCCTGTCATCGGATCGCCACATTGTGTACCGTGGCTCGTCACTCCACACGTTTTTCTACTGTTTAATCGTCCAATGTTTACGCTCCTTAGACCAAGCGAGGCGTCATTTGGCATTTACCGGTGTGATGTGTGGCTTATGAGCTGCTACTCGACCATGAAATCCAAGTTTTCTCACCTCCCGCCTAACTGCCATAGTACTTGCAGTGGATCGTGATACAGTTTGGAATTCCTGTGTGATGGTCTGGATATATGTCTGCCTATTACACATTAGACACTCTCCAGTTGTTGGCGGTCTCTGTCAGTCAAGAGACGAGGTCGGCCTGTCGCTTTTGTGCTGTACGTGTCCCTTCACATTTCCACTTCACCATCACATCGGAAACAGTGGACCCAGGGATGCTGAGGAGTGTGAAATCTCGCTTATAGACGTATTATCTGCTGTGAGCCAGTCAACTGACCACGTTCGAAGTCCGTGAGTTCCGCGGAGCGCCCCATTCTGCTCTCTCACAATGTCTAGTGATTACTGAGGTCGCTGATATGGAGTACCTGGCAGTAAGTGGTAGTACAATGCATCTAATATGAAAAACGTATGTTTTGGGGGGTGTCCGGATACTTTTGATCACACAGTGTATATTTTCTATACCAGAAAGACATTTTATTCCGCCGAGATATGCTAGTTTTGATTGGAAATTTACTACCCCATCGGTTACTATAGCACTAATTTCTGAGTGCAACTCACCAAGCACTAGCAGTGTACAGGGACGCATTGTGACGCACTGGTTGCGCCCCTCAGCCTCAAAACTGGACTTATATGTGCCCGAGCGCAGACAACAGTTTCGGTCGCGTTTGCCCGTTTATGGCCGGCAAGTGGCTGGGCGTCAGGTGTGCTTTATCTGCACCCGCAGGAGGTGTCCGGACTGGAATGTTTGGAAACAGAGTTACTCGAAAGCATCGCGTTTCTGAGACTGTGGGTAATTAGACGCAAGCACTTTTTTCTCCATGAAAGGCTTAAAAAATTTGTATGAGAATTTCTCGCTAGAAAATATTTTTGACATTTTCAGTGAATTCTGCTGCAAACTAATTTGGGTTGACACTGATAAAACGTTACCCAAAATGATCGCGGTGTAGTAACTATGTCAAATAGTTACGAAAAAATTAATTGGCGAACCCGGATCACCTTCGTGTGCTCCTACAGTTCTACATCAAGATGTGCATAGATACTCCGCGAGCCATGGTACGGTGCGTGGCGGAGTGTGCCTGTACACTACATGCCATTTCCTTTCCTGTTACACTCGCAAATAGAGCGAGGGAAAAGCGACTATCTATATGCCGCCGTATGAGCCCTAATTATTCGTATCTTATCTTCGTGGTTCTGAGCACTATGGGACTTAACATCTACGGTCATAAGTCCCCTAGAACTTAGAACTACTTAAACCTAACTAACCTAAGGACATCACACAACACCCAGTCATCACAAGGCAGAGAAAATCCCTGACCCCGTCGGGGATCGAACCCGGGAACCCGGGCGTGGGAAGCGAGAACGCTACCGCACGACCACGAGCTGCGGACTATCTTCGTGGTCCTTACGCTCGACTTACGTTGGCGACTGTAGAATCATTAGACAGTCAGCTTCAAATTCAGGTTCTCTAAATTTTCTCACTAATGTTTGCCGGAAAATAACGCCGTCTTCCCTCCGGGGACTCCCATTTGAGTTCCCGAAGCATCTTCGTAACACTTAGTGTTATTCCAACCTACCGGTACAACACTTTCTGAGAATATAACCTTCCAATAGCAATTCCACGGCCATGAGATGCAAGATAACTGAGATTTCACCGCCGGCCGGGTTGACCGAGCGGTTCTAGGCGCTTCAGTTTGGTACCGCGCGACCGCTACGGTCGCTGGTTCGAATCCTGCCTCGGTCATGGATGTGTGTGATGTCCTTACGTTAGTTTGGTTTAAGTAGTTCTAAGCTCTAGGGGCCTGATGACCTCAGATGTTAAGTCCCATAGTGCTCAGAGCCATTTGAACCGTTTGAGTTTTCACCCAAAGTCTCCGCGAATGATAGAAAACTCTCTGGGTCACTGTAGACTGGAACAGTCATCTCTCGGATCTTCGAAAAACATCATATCAATAGCCCAGAACGCTCCCTGCATCTTGGGAGGGGCCGTGGTTCAATACTCACTTTCCACAGTATCGAGCAGCGCCCTAAATTCTTTAACATTTCAGCCTTTCAGCTAATCAGAGCGAAGTCTAAGCATTAGAAAAAAAAGTGTTCAAATGTGTGTGAAATCTTATGGGACTTAACTGCTAAGGTCATCAGTCCCTAAGCTTACACACACTTAACCTAAATTATCCTAAGGACAAACACACACACCCATGCCCGAGGGAGGACTCGAACCTTCGCCAGGACCAGCCGCACAGTCCATGACTGCAGCGCACAAGACCGCTCGGCCAATCCCGCGCGGCACCTAAGCATAACTGGCAGTTTACTATCTCAGGATTTTCTTAGTAGTTCTGTTCACCCTTGCACCAACCAAAAGCCTTTTGAGCAGCTCTCGTGCTTTTGTATACCATTATAGCCTTACGAAACATTTGCCTTACACACGAAGAATTTCTCTGGTAACCTAGCCAGGAAATACGCCGGCGTTGAAAATGAAAGCAACAAATCGCTAGCCGGCCGTTGTGGCCGGGCGGTTCTAGGCGTTTCAATCTGAAACCGCGCGACCGCTACGGTCGCAGGTTCGAATACTGTCTCGGGCATGGGCGTGTGTGTGATGTCCTTAGGTTAGTTAGGTTTAAGTAGTTCTAAGTTCTAGGGGACTGATGACCTCAGCTGTTAAGTCCCATAGTGCTCAGAGCCATTTGAACAAATTGCTATTTTCCCGTCCTGTGTCTAATTCACAATATATAATCATACAAACTCTCAACAGATGTACGATCGTATTCTGAACGGAAGATGGCATTCTGGTTAACGGATAGCCACACCAACAATGATATCGGGACACCTATCAAACGGGATAGTGTTTGCCGGGTGTACACAGTCACAGGCGGTGCAGTATTGCACAGAGAAGATGCCACCAGACACTCTGCGATGCGGGGCCATGGAAAAAATGGAAGCGGGACAGTCGGAAAACGATGCGGCTCGGTAGTTTAATGTGAACCGCTCTGTTGTTTCTTGGATGTGGCGACAGGTTATCGGGACCAAAAATTTATTCCAAAGACCAGTGCAAGGCCGACCACATGTGGCATCAGAAAGAGAGGACCCTTATTTGGCTGCATGGCAACTGACATCTGACGTCACAGCGTCCACTAAACGTGCTGTATCGAGACAGACGGTGTACAGAAGGCTTCAAGAGAGTGGCCTTTATTGTCGGAGGCCTGCTGTATGTATACCTATGACGCATCTTCACAGATGGGAACGTCTAGAGTGGATTCGTCAACACGCCATCTGGAAGGTCGAAAAGTGGGGCGATGTTATTTTCGTAGATGAGCCCCGATTTGGTCTGGAGAGTGATTCTCGACGGATTCCCATCTGGAGTTACGTGGAACACGATTTCGAAACCCAAACATTGTGGAAAGAAATTAATATCGGGGAGGATCCCTAATAGCGTGGGCAGTGATTGTGTTGACCACTTGAACACGTCATTATGAAATTGTACGGGTGTATCGGCAAGGTTTAACCACTGTCAGGTACCGTGACGAGATCTTTGGACCTCAGGTGCGGTTGTTGCGAAGTGCTGTGGCTCCAAATTTCGTACTGATGGACGATAATGCTCGACCTTATAGAGCCCAGGTGGTTGATGTTTTCTTGGAAATGGAAGATATTACACGCATAGTGTGGTAGCCTTGCTCTCCCGACTTGAATCCCATAGAGCATGTCTGAGATGCACTTGGAAGACAAACTGCGTCACGTCAACATCCACCAATCACTCTCCAACGCTTGCGAACAGCTCTGCAGGAAGAATGGACGCTACTGCCTCAACATGAGATAGCTGAAATCATTTAGAGCATGTCCCGTCATGGTCAGGCCTGTACTGCTGCCAGCGGTTGTCACACCCCGTACTGAGCACATTAACAAGTTGTTAGATTGTGGGTGCTGATCCATTACGTTGGAAAAAACGGACATTTTCGTCTACCATTTTGCACGTTGCATTTGTTTACGTCCTGTATTCTTTACATTGTTCCTACTTTACCATCAACTATTTATACTGTTTTGTGGGAAAATAAAAGCAACCTAGCAAAATTTACGTTTGTTCCTTTAATTTTGGACACCACTGTAGTACTGGAGAGTGATGGCAACCTATCTGAATCGAACTGTGCACAGCCTCGAGAAACCCAGGTTATTACTCAAGTATTTCTGGTGACGGCAGCATCTCAGGTCGACCTACGCTATCTCATGAAACGTCTCCGGATACCTATTAGTGGACACTGATAAGGGATGTGTCCAGCCTTGTCGCATTTATGACTGCTTGAGCCCTGCTGCAGACACTTTGAATGAAGAGTCTGAGTGCCTGTGGAGGAATGGCAGACAGCTGACGTTTATGAATCGAACTAAAGGAGGTACACGACGTTCTAACTCATCCCAAACGTGTTACATTGGGTTTAGGTCAGGTCTGTGGGCAAACCAGCCAACTTCAAGAGTCTCGTAGTCCAGAAACCACTGCCTCACAGGTGCTGTTTTATGACAGGGTGGCCGGCTGCTGTGGTCGAGCGGTTCTAGGCGCTTCAGTCCGGAACCACGCGGCTACTACAGTCTCAGGTTCGAATCTTGCCTCGGGCATGGATGTGTGTGATGTCCTTAGGTTAGCTAGGTTTACGTAGTACTAAGTCTAGGGGACTGATGACCTCAGATGTTAAGTCCTATTGTGCTTAGAGCCATTTGAACCATGACAGGGTGCATTGACACGCTGATACAAAGAGTCATGGTCTCTGAACTCTACTGTACATGATAAAAAAATGTTCAAATGCGTGTCAAGTCTTATGGGACTTAACTGCTAAGGTCATCAGTCCCTAAGCTTATTCACTACTTAACTTAAATTATCCTAAGGACAAACACACAACCCCATGCCCGAGGGAGGACTCGAACCTCCGCCGGGACCAGCCGCACAGTCCATGACTGCAGCGCCTAAGACCGCTCGGCTAATCCCGTGCGGCTGTACATGATACACAGTGCTGTACAATGTGTTCATATCCTTCTGATTTTAGTGCTTTCATAAGTGCAGTAAGGTGTCACACCCCAAGCACTGAAGTTATTCCCAGATGTACCATAACACCCCCTCCTCCGTACTTCATAATTGGCACTACTTATGACGGCAGAAAACGTTCTCCAGGAATCCCTAAACCCAGACCCTTCCAGTGGATCGCCTCAGGCTACAGCGTGATCCGTCACTCCACATCACTTGTTTTCAGTCATCAACAGTCCAGTAGCGTCGACCTTCACACCTTCTAGAGCGTAGCTTCGCATTGACTAGAGAAATGTGTGGCATACGAGGAACTGCCGAGTATTGTACTCCCCATTTATTTTAACTGCCTACGCACAGGCATTGCGGTAATTAGACTACGGGCAACGTTTTGAAGCTGACGAGTGGTTCTGTCTGCTGATTTATGTCGTTTTTCTCCCCACTGTCTTCTGCAATGCTTGATGGTCCCTGTCTGTCAGTACATGAGGTCTGCATGGTATTGGTACGGCTGTGGTTCTTTCTTTGCATTTTAACTTCATAGTCACATCATCAGTTGAGCTCACCTGATCGACCCATTCTGCTGTTACTGCTATTCTACCGACGATGCAATATTCACTGCTTCGAAACGTCCTGGCAGATTAAAACTGTGTGCTGGATCGAGACTCGAACTCGGGACCTTTGACTTTCGCGGTTAAGTGCTCTACCATCTGAGGTCCCGAGTTCGAGTCTGGGTTCCGGCACTCAGTTTTAATTTGCCAGGAAGTTTCATATCAGCGCACACTCCGCTGCAGAGTGAAAATCTCATATTGGAAACACTCTCTGCTTCCTTTTATACAGTCATCTAACAGTCAATTCCGCATAACAAAAGGGTGCCCGGTTACTTTTGATCAGGTAGTGTACACGCAAGGAAAACAACAGCGACCGTACTACTGATTCCTGAGGGACACATCTTCTGTCTCCCCCATGTGACTTCGAGATTTCCTTCATCACGCGCTGTAGATGGCCTGTGATACTTGAGTTTTCTCACAGAACACGGATTGATAATGAGAACGTAAAGAAAACAAAGTCCGAGCTGCTTACGAAAGCGAGCGGCCGGGCGCCGTGCGACAGCGGGCGGTCACGCACGTGTGATAACCGAGCCGTGCCCGTCGACATAAGTCAGCGGCGGCAGCGCGCGCCCACTGTCCCTGCAGACACCATGAGGGCGTGCATCCTCCTCGTTGTCGGTGAGTTCAGACGTGCAGCAGCTCTTCGGCCCTCTCCCCTTACTCCGACAGTCTGTCCTACTTTATATTTCGCACGGTACAGGAGGAATCCCTCAATGAACGTGATTATTGCACCGATGAGTCATCTTGATAGATGACTATCTTCATGAAATTGAGCAATACAAGTTATGAATTGGTGCCAAAGCGTTTAAATGACTATAGTCCATACGTCAGCCATCTACGAGGGAGAGTCAATAAATAAGTCGTAAACTTGGACAGAGACATCAGAGCCACGTGTACGAGCCTTTCCAGCATACCTTTCGAGCATACTACCCTTCTAAAATAAACACTTACCCCATCGACAAGGCGTTAAAAGCCAGTGTATAGGCTACCTGCCATGCAACATGTGCTGCCACCTTCTAGATACGTACAGGCGCGAAATTCAAAACGATATGCGGTACTCTGGCGTTTGCGACTTATTTATTAACTCACCCTCCTACATCTCCAGGTGTTGGGCAGATATATGGAAGCATCAAAACACATTTCCAGTTACTAAAAGGTGTATTCCACTGGCATTCAAAACAGCTTCCAGTCATCTCGGAATGGATATACAGGATGGTCCATTGATATTGACTGGGCCTAATATCTCACGAAATATGCATCAAACGAAAACACTACAAAGAACGAAACTCGTCTAGCTTGAAGGGGGAAACCAGATGGCGCTATGGTTGGGCTGCTAGATGGCGCCCGTTTTTTAAAATAGGAACCCCCATTTTTATTACATATTCGTGTAGTACGTAAAGAAATATGAATTTTCAGATTGAAAACTTTTTTCGCTTTGTGATAGATGGCGCTGTAATAGTCACAAAGGTATAAGTACGTGGTATCACGTAACACTCCGCCAGTGCGGATGGTATATGCTTCGTGATACATTACCCCTGTTAAAATGGACCGTTTGCCAATTGCGGAAAAGGTCGATATCGTGTTGATGTATGGCTATTGTGATCAAAATGCCCAACGGGCGTGTGCTATGTATGCTGCTCGGTATCCTGGACGACATCATCCAAGTGTCCGGACCGTTCGCCGAATAGTTACGTTATTTAAGGAAACAGGAAGTGTTCAGCCACATGTGAAACGTCAACCACGACCTGCAACAAGTGATGATGCCCAAGTAGGAGTTTTAGCTGCTGTCGCGGCTAATCCGCACATCAGTAGCAGACGGTGGGAATCGGGAATCTCAATAACGTAGGTGTTGAGAACGCTACGTCAACACGATTCCACCCGTACCATATTTCTATGCACCAGGAATTTAATGGCGACGACTTTGAACGTCGTATACAGTTCTGCTACTGGGCACAAGAGAAATTAGGGACGATGACAAATTTTTTGCACGCGTTCTGTTTAGCGACGAAGCGTCATTCACCAACAGCGGTAACGTAAACCGGCATAATATGCATTGTTGGGCGACGAAAATCCACGATGGCTGCGACAAGTGGAACATCAGCGACCTTGGCGGGTTAATGTATGGTGCGGCATTATGTGAGGAAGGATAATTTTTATCGATGGCAATCTAAATGGTCCAATGATGCTGATTTCCTACGTAATGTTCTACCAATGTTACTACAAGATGTTTCACTGCATGACAGAATGGCGATGTACTTCCAACATGATGGATGTCCTGCACATAGCTCGAGTGCGGTTGAAGCAGTATTGAATAGCATATTTCATGACAGGTGGATTGGTCGTCGAAGCACCGTACCACGGCCCGCACGTTCACCGGATCTGACGTCCCCGGATTTCTTTCTGTGGGAAAAGTTGTAGGATATTTGCTTTCGTGATCCACCGACAACGCCTGACAACATGCGTCAGCGCATTGTCAATGCCCGTGCGAACATTACGGAAGGCGAACCACTCGCTGTTGAGAGGAATGTCGTTACACGTATTGCAAATGCATTGAGGCTGACGGACATCATCTTCAGCATTTATTGCATTAATGTCGTATTTAAAGGTAATCGCGCTGTAACAGCATGCGTTCTCAGAAATGATAAGTTCACAAAGGTACGTGTATCACATTGTAACAACCAAAATAAAATGTTCAAACGTACCTACGTTCTGTATGTTAATTAAAAAAAAACTACCTGTTACCAACTGTTCGTCTAAAATTGTGAGCCATATGTTTGTGACTATTACAGCGCCATCTACAAAAAACGAAAAAAGTTGTCCAACTAAAACATTCATATTTCTTTACGTACTACACGAATATGCAATAAAAATGGGGGTTCCTATTAAAAAAAACGCACTTGATATATGTTTGACCTGTGGCAGCGCCATCTAGCGGGCCAACCATAGCGCCATCTGGTTTCCCCCTTCAAGCTAGACGAGTTTCGTTCTTTCTAGTTTTTTCGTTTGACGCTTATTTCGTGAGATATTTGGCCCGGTCACGATCAATGGACCATCCTGTATACAGGCCCCGTATGTTATTCATGGGACTCTTGTACCATCGCTCCTGCAAAATTGTCGCAAGTCCAGGTAACGATGATGAAGGTGGATAGCAATGACCAACCCTTCTCCCCAAAATAGATCACGAAGGTCAATAATATTGAGATCTGGTGTATGTGGTGGCCAGGGGAGCAGGAAAAATTCATCACCTTGCTCACATCTGTGTGAACAGAGGTTCTAACATCTTGGAACACAGCGTCGCTATTGGGGAACAAACATTCTACCATCAAATGGACCTTACCAGCCAAACCGGTCACAAAATCCTTGTCATTAACGCGATATTACAGTGCATGCATGGCGCCCACTTAACATCACGATTGCCTGCCCAAATCCTCACCATATGACCGCCATATTTCACTTTTGGTGGCAAGCAGTCTGAATGGTAGACTTTGGACGACGTATGGCAAACGGAAACTCGGCCAGAATTTGGAAACAGTGTGAAACAAGTCTCATCCGGCAAAATGAATTTCTTCAATTGCTTATAGTCAGTGTTCAGAAGGGATAGGGTAAATACATTTGGTGGTGGAGTATGTATTGCCGTCAGAGGTAGTTTGCCTTGTAGCGAAATTGAAGTAGATAGGTCGTGTGAAATAGTATGGGTAGAGGTTATACCTGACAATCTGACCAAACTATTAATTGGATCGTTTTCTCGACCCCTGACTCAGAAAATATAGTTGCTGAACAGTTCTTCAAAGAAAACCTGAGTCTCATTTCAAATAAGTACCCCGCTCATACAACAATAGTCGGTGGTGACTTCAGTCTACCCTCGATATGCTGGAAAAATTATACGTTTAAAGCCGGCGGCAGGCATAAAACGTCATCCGAAATTGTACTGAATGCTTTCTCAAAAATTATTTTGAACAATTAGTTCATGAGCCCACACGAAGCGTAAATGTTAGCGAAAGCATACTTGACCTGTTAGCAACAAATAATCCTTCGCAAATAGTGGGTATTGTGACGAATACACGGATTAGCGACCACACGGCAATTGCTGCTAGGCTGAATACCGTAACACCTACAACCATCAAAAAGAAACGCAAAGTATATCTACTTAAAAAAGCTGATAAAAATGCTCTTAACACCTTTTTAAGAGACAGTCTTCACTCCTTCCGGTCTGATCATGTAAGTGTAGAAAAGTTGTGGGATGTTTTCAAAGAGATAGTATCGACAGCAATTGAGAGATATATACCACATATATTAATAAGTGATGGTACTGATCCCCCTTGGAACACAAAACGTGTCAGTTCGTTGTTGCTGAAGCAACGAGAAAAGCATGCCAAATTTAAAAGAACGCAAAATCCCCAGGATTGGCAAAGTTTTACAGAAGTTCGAAATATGGCGCGAACTTCAATGCGAGATGCTTTTAATAGTTTCCACAATGAAATTCTGTCTGGAAATCTGGCAGAAATCCAAAAGAGACTCTGGTCATACATAAAGCGCACCAGTGGCAAGACGCAATCAATACCTTCACTGCGCTATAACAACGGTGAAGTCACTGATGACAGTCCCACTAAAGCAGAGTTATCAAACACCGTTTTTCGAAACTCCTTCACCAAAGAAGACGAAGTAAATATTTCTGATGTCCAATCAAGAACAATTATCAAGATGAGAAACATAGAAGTAGATATCCTCGGAGTAACGAAGCAGCTGAAATCACTTAATAAATGCAAAGCCTCTGGTCCAGGTTGTATACCAGTCAGGTTCCTCTCAGAGTATGCTGATAAAATAGCTCCATATTTAGCAGTTATATACAACCACTCGCTCACAGAAAGATCCGTACCTAAAGACTGGAAAATTGCTCAAGTCACACCAATACCCAAAAAGCGAAGTAGGAGTATATCACTAACGTCGATTTGTCGTAGGGTTTTTGAACATATACTGTATTCGAACATTATGAAGTACCTCGAAGAAAACGATTTATTGACACATGGTTTCAGAAAATATAGTTCTCGTAAAACACAACTACCTCCTTATACTCCTGAAGTAATAAGTGCTATCGACAAGGGATGTCAAATTGATTCCATATTTTTAGATTTACTGAAGGCTTTCGACGCCGTTCCTCACAAGCGTCTTCTAACCAAACTGCGTGCCTACGGAGTATCGCCTCAGTTGTGCGACTGGATTCGTGATTTCCTGTCAGAAAGGTCACAGTTCGTAGTAATAGACGGAAAGTCATCGAGTAAAACAGAAGTAATATCCGGCGTTCCCCAAGGAACTATTATAGGCACTCTATTGTTCCTTCGATCTATATTAACGACATAGGAGACAATCTGAGTAGCCGTCTTAGATTGTTTGCAGATGATGCTGTCATTTACCGTCTTGTAAAGTCATCAGATGATCAAGACGACTTGCAAAATGATTTAGATATCTGTATGGTGCGAAAAGTGGGAATTGACCCTGAATAAGGAAAAGTGTGAAGTTATTCACGTGACTACTAAAAGAAATCAGCTAAATTTCGATTACGCGATAAGTCACATAAATCTGAAGGCTGTAAATTCAACTATATACTTAGGGATTACAATTACAAATAACTTAATTGGAACGCTCACATAGATAATATTGTGGTTAGAGCAAACCAAAGACTGTGATTCATTGGCAGAACACTTAGAAGGAGCAACAGGTCTACTAAAGAGACTGCTTACACCACGCTTGTCCGCGCTATTCTGGAGTATTGCTGTGCAGTGTGGGATCCGCATAAGGTGGGAGTGATGGATGACATCAAAAACGTACAAAGAAGGGCAGCTCCTTTAGTAGTATCGCGAAATAGGGGAGATAGTGTCACAGACATGATACGTGAACTGGAGTGGCAATCATTAAAAAAAAGGCGTTTATCGTTGGGACGGGATCTTCTCATGAAATTTCAATCACAAGTTTTCTTCTCCGATTGCGAAAACATTATGTTGGCACCCACCTACATAGGGAGAAATGATCATCGCGATAAAATAAGAGAAATCAGGGCCCGCACAGAAAAATTTAAGTGCTCGTTTATCTTGTGTGCCGTTCGTGAGTGGAACGGTAGAGAGACAGCTTGAAGGTGGTTCATTGAACCTTCTGACAGGCTATTTATTGTGAATAGTAGAGTAGTCACGTAGAAGTAAATGTAGATAGTCCAGGTTTTACGGCTTTGGCATCACGTTCATCTGTTCAAATGGTTCAAATGGATCTTACCACTATGGGACTTAACTTCTGTCATCAGTCCCTTAGAACTTAAAACTAATTAAACCTAACTAACCTAAGGACATCACACACATCCATGCCCGAGGCAGGATTCGAACCTGCGACCGCAGCGGTCGCGCGGTTCCACACTGAAGCGCCTAGAACCCCTCGGCCATTTTCCTGTTACGTGGCTGATGTGTGGTTTTGGCGTTCCATCTCGCCCTGCAGTTCCTAGCTTATGGAGCTCGCTTCGTTTTGTCTTGGTAGTGATAGTGTTGTGGAGTGACTTGCTGTCGTTCTCTTATATTCGTCACGGTCCTCTTCAATGACCGTTTGTGACGATCTCTCAACACACACTTTTGTTCACTTCGTGACTTAGCGGACAATGTTTTACTGCTTTCACTGTACACCGAATAAATCTTCGATGCGGTGTCTCTTGAAACACCCAACACATTGGCTACCTTGGTTACAAAGGCACCTACTATACGAGCGCCAACAGTATGTCCGAGTTCGCATTCACTGAGTTCCGACATAGAGTCCTCGCAACTGCACAGAACACTGTTCTCACCACGATTGGCACTTCCAGCATATCGAGGGCACTGCACGGTTGCCGTTCGTGGTCGAGTACAATAGTGCAACGTGCTAACTCGGCTAGAATTTGCTTTTGTATTCAAGCATGCATTGCTCTCTGTGTTTCCATATTTCTGTTCAACCCCCGTATCTACATCCGTACTATGCAAAACACTGTGAAGCGCGTGGCAAAAGATACTTTCCACTGTACGATTTATTACGCAGTCTTACCCTTCCATTCGCATACAGAGTGTGGGTCGGATCTGTATTACTAAACATCTGAAATGATCACCTGGTCACAGCTGCAGTCTGCCTATCTAACGACTTCCAGGGGCAACAAAAACTAGTTTTTCAGTGTTTCATACAATTTCTGTCCACAGCTCGTAGTCTCTGGATAGCATCGATGCCTCTGGATCGAGGGGTCCCAAGTTAGATTTCCGGCCAGGTCGGAGATTTCTTAGCTCGTGGACTGGGTCTTTGTGCTCTCCTAATTATTTCATCTCCTCTTCATCATAAAGACGCGCGAATGATGTGGTCCATGGGAGTTGCGTGCCGTTCAATTCGATCTGGTCGTGAAGTTGTGGTCGGCGGTGTGTGAGTATGATGGCGACTGTCTTTTCTGGGTTGATTTTTATCCTGTTGAGTTTGGCCCGCTTTTCCGTGCAGTCAACTTGTTTTTGTAGCCTGTCTATTGTAGTTGAGAGTCGTCTGTGCGTTGCCAGAAGTGCTGTGGCGTCTGCAAATTGCGCAATTGCCGAAGTTTCTGTGGTCGGGATGTCATTAACATACACAGTAAAAAGGGTTGGCGAGAGTACCGAACCTTGTGGAATTCCTTCTTGCAGTACTTTGTGTTCTGAGCGTTTACCATCTATTTATACGAAGCATCTCCGGTCTTGTAAGAAGCTGTCAATAATTCTAATACAGCAGTTAGGTATGTCGGTATGATCTCGGATTTTAGTGACAAGGTTGTCTTACCAGACTTTATCGTACGCTTTTTCCACGTCTAGAAAAACTGCGGCTGTGTATTTGGAAATATTCACATTGTGAGTGATACATTCTGTTATACGCAGTACCTGGAGTTCTGCTGACAGGGTCTCTTGGAAGGCGAACTGTTCTTGTCGGATGATGTTGCCGTCTAGTAATGGTTGTCGAATTTTGGAGGCGGGATGCGTTCAAGCTTTGACATGGTTGGAAGCAGGCTAATTGGTCTATAGTTTTGTGGTTTTTTCAGATCCTTTCCAGGCTTAGAAATAGGTACAATTTTGGAAATTTTCCATGCTTGCGGAAAATAATGGTTGATTCAACAGGCGTTAATAATTCTGGTCAGTAGGACTATGGGCTTCCTTGGCAGGTTCTGGAGTTGGTGATCAGGTCCAGTCCAGGAGCGGAGTTTGCGCCAAGTCGGTTGATGATTGTTTTGACTTCCGCAGGAGCGGTTAGTTCTGGTCGGTCGCGAGGTGGTGTCTGTCGTATATTCTGGGCTGTAGCTGTCACGTGTTGTTGATATTGGAATATGTCTTGCTGTTGGTGTTCTTGAGGTTCTATTGTGTTTTGTTGTTCGTAGGTAGCTGCGAACAGTTCCGCCTGGCTGAAAGCGTCGAGCCGGCCGAAGTGGCCGTGCGGTTAAAGGCGCTGCAGTCTGGAACCGCAAGACCGCTACGGTCGCAGGTTCGAATCCTGCCTCGGGCATGGATGTTTGTGATGTCCTTAGGTTAGTTAGGTTTAACTAGTTCTAAGTTCTAGGGGACTAATGACCTCAGCAGTTGAGTCCCATAGTGCTCAGAGCCATTTTTTTGAAAGCGTCGAAGATGAGGTCGTTGTTGTGGAGTGGGGCCCATTTATCCGTTTTTGTACGTCGAAGGTTTTTAATGAGTTTCCAGTCGTCTTTGTTCCGAAGTTGCTGGGCACTCATTCGGTCTTCCCAGACTTCGGCTAGTCCATTCTTGCACGCGGTGATGTATTTGTTTTTTAAGTCGGTTTTATTGTCTTCTGTCTTCTGGGTTTCGTGTTTGGAGCCATTGGCGTCTAGCGGCATTTTTGAGATATTTAAGATCTTGTATAAGCGGTGGAAGAGTGTGGAGGTTAGTACCCGGAAATATAGTTATTGTGGATGCTTTCTAGCAGGCCGTTTTGATTTTGTCTGTTAAAGTGGGTATGGCTTCTATTTTTTGAGTTGATGTTAGGTCCAGTGTGGGGCGAATGTTATTGTTTAGTCATCTCTGGTATTGCTCCCAGTTCACTGTGGTTTCATGTCGTGGGTGAGGTGGGTGAGGCGGTTCTATTGCGTTTCCGATATGGCCAAATACAGGTAAATCACCGGAGTTGAGATCTTGAAGGGTTCGGAGGTGCAGGTCGGGATCGAGGTTCTTGGTGATGAATATGTCGAGGACGTCCGGTTGATGGCGATGGTTGAATGGAATGTGGGTGACATCTTCAGGAGCGGAAATTGCAGCATTTAGTCGTCCTTGTAAATTGTATAATATATTCCCGCATGCATTATTCCGTCGGTCATCCCACGTAGTGTTTTTTGCATTTAGGTCGCCGGCAAGTAAGATTCGGTTGTTGTTGTCAAATATTTGTAACAAGTCATTATCTTCAAATACTGCTCTGGGGTTAAGATATGCGGCCACCATGGTTATTTTGCCTTGTGCTGTTTCTGTTGTTACTATTGTAGCTTCTAACGATGTCATTGGTCGAGTAATTTCTGGATTGTGTCGGATGTGTGAACGAATGAAAATGGCCGTTCCGCCTCCCTGTCGGTTGATTTGGTCGGTTCGGTGACAAACCATGTTCCGGAGTTTGAAGGATTGTGTCGGACGTAAGTGCGTTTCAGTAACGAAGAGTATGTCGATTTTGTTATCTTCTACGAATTCCTTTAAGAAAGGTCTTTTTTGTTGTATATTCCCCAGGCATTGAAGCTACAAAAACGTAGGTTGTGATTTCTGGTTGGTCTAATTTCCATTGTCAGTACCGAAAAATTTCATAACTCCACCGACAATTGTCATTATTTTTGATAGTAGATCTGGGGCTGTCATAAATTGTTGAAATGTGGTAGTGATGATGGATATGATGTTCGTCCACTGAGTGTTCTGCCAGAAGTTTTTGATGTGGTTGAGAAAGTCGAGGAAGGAAGCAGGTCCAGTTGTTTGGTTCGAGGTTGAACTTTGTGGTTTTTGTGTCTGGTTAGTTGAAGATGATTCCTGATTGGTTTGAAGATTTGCCCATGTTTTGCGTCCTCTGCGGCTGGCTTCAGCTGGAGTTGGCATTGGTGTGTTCTTCATACTTGGTAGGATTGTTGCTTCTGTTGGAGTGGTGGTCTTTGGTCGTTGGGCGTGGTAGATGCGTATTGCTTTCTGGAATTCTTCACAGCCGCGAAAGGACGCGGGTGGCCATCTTGTTTGCAGTTGACACAGTGTGGTGTTGCATTCTTTGGTAGGCTGGATTCTTTTGCTCTATGGGCGGCGGCGCAGCGGACGCGGCGGTTCGGCATAGAGCAGTAGTTTGCGGTATGGAAAAACCCCTGACATTTTCTACACTGTGGTGGACCGTCTTTATTGTGGTATGATTCTATTGTCACCTTTGTGTCTAGGATGTAGCGGCCGTGGTATATGGCATCGTTTCCTGGTTTCCTGTCGAGTGCCCGCATCTCGTGGTCGTGCGGTAGCGTTCTCGCTCCTCACGCCCGGGTTCCCGGGTTCGATTCCCGGCGGGGTCAGGGATTTTCTCTGCCTCGTGATGGCTGGGTGTTGTGTGATGTCCTTAGCTTAGTTAGGTTTAAGTAGTTCTAAGTTCTAGGGGACTGATGACCATAGATGTTAAGTCCCATAGTGCTCAGATCCATTTGAACCATTTTTCCTGTCGAGTGTGACACAGAAGACATCCATAGGTCGTAATTGTTTTGTGTTGTTGGCTCTTTTCTTGTACTGGTGAACATTATGTGGATTGAACTTGAGGTATCGAAGGTCTTTTTCTACTTCTGATTCCGTAACAGTTTCAGGTAAACCTTTTATCACGACTTTTAGGTGTCTGTCACTTTGCGGTTGGTGAGTGAAATTGTGAATGTTGTGATGGTGGAAGAAGTCCAGTGGTGTCCGCTGATCTTTCAGTGAGTCAGAATGATACTTGATGGTATTGCCTTTATAAATAGCCTGGATAGGTCCGTCCATGTGTTTTTTCAGGGCTGCGTTGAGCGTCAGGTAGTGGCCTTGGTACTGGATGGTAATGGGCGGGATTCTTGGTTTTCTCGGAATGGCTTGAGGTGCAGGTGATGATGATGGAGTTAGCTGGGTTGCTGTTGCTGGTATTATTGATTCGTTGTGTTGGAGGTGTGAGAGGTTCAAAACGGTTTTCCGTTTGAATGGTGAATTGTTTGTGCGGTGCTGTGTCGTCTTCGGTGTTCTTTCGTTTTATGGTTTTCCGTGGGGGAGGGGTTTGGAAGTCCACTTCTCCGTCGTCTTGAGGCATCTCTTCTTGTTCAGATGATTCTGATTCAGAGGAATGGTAGTATTGTGAGATGTTGTTGTCTTCGTATGTCTGGTTTGTGTCTACATTGGTTGAGTTTTGTTCGATGTCTTGTCGTGGTGCGTCGTGATTGGTTGTTTGGTTTTGGCGGGAAGTCGCCATGTTGGTGTCCTGCTGTATTTCTGTATCTGTTGTAACTTATGGATTTGCTGTCTCAGTGCATGTTCGACGTGAGGTGGTGGTGTTGCGCTCAGACCTACTCGCGAGTTCTATCTCAGCCCTATTGCTTGTCTTTTGCCTAGAAGACCGCGGACGTACAGCGCGCGGGGCGCCGGCCTCCTCTCGGTCGGGCCCCTGCGTCTGAGGGCCTGGATCTTCGTCTTTCCCTTCACTATCCATCTACCCCCAGCTATGCTGGGGAGGACGGCCGCGGTGGCCAAGCGGTTCTAGGCGCTTCAGTCCGGAACCGCGCGACCGCTAGGTTCGAATCCTGCCTCGGGCATGGATGTATGTGATGTCCTTAGGTTAGATAGGTTTAAGTAGTTCTAAGTTCTAGGGGACTGATGACTTCAGATGTTAAGTCCCATAGTGCTCAGAGCCATTTGAACCATTTTTTATACTGGGGAGGCTCTCCTGAGTCCTCTTACGCCCTTGCAACCTATCAACACGACAATTCTGCCGCACCTTCACACAGGTGCGAAGTAAAAACGCCGCCCCATGCGACCATCACACAGCTTGCGCTGCTCGGCGCCCCATCCCCGGCCAATAACGTCATGCGATTATTATTATCACTAACTGAAGAATCCGGCATTGCCCATGTATTTATTTATAGCTATGTCCAAGACTTCGTATGTTTGGAATTTATTTTTAACCAAAACCTCAATAATTTAAAAAACAAATCAAATCACAATTCTATAACAACTACCAAATCGAAGCTATCATGTTTTCATACGAGTGACAAGCTGCTGTCGCGAATGATAGAAAAAAAATTAAGTGAGATGTAGGCTTGGAAATTCTTGTTGCCAGCGAGGCGGACGTGACCGGACGTGGCTTATGTGTAATGTTGACTCTGCTAACAAGAGCGGACTATGCCGCATCACGAGGCACGAGAGCCGTCGCAAGACGCAACCCTTGGACAGCGGCGTACGGCCTGTTCGTCATGTAGGCCTCATGTGCTGCCGCGTGACACACACGCAATGCTCAAGAGTACTGAAATTTCTAGAACAAGTGGTGCTAGGTGCATTACCGCTATAAAAAGGCAAGTCGCCATATTGTTGAAACAGAGATGAGAGCCGGGCGAAGTGGCCGTGCGGTTAAAGGCGCTGCAGTCTGGAACCGCAAGACCGCTACGGTCGCAGGTTCGAATCCTGCCTCGGGCATGGATGTTTGTGATGTCGTTAGGTTAGTTAGGTTTAACTAGTTCTAAGTTCTAGGGGACTAATGACCTCAGCAGTTGAGTCCCATAGTGCTCTGAGCCATTTGAACCATTTTTGAACAGAGATGAGAGTGATGGCAATGATGGAGCAACAGGTCGGTCAGTCAGATATGGTTAAGCTGGAGTTCAGATGCTGTGAGATTTCAGTGCAGTGCTGCGTAACTACGAGGAGACTTAGACTTAGTTCCATGCAGTCAACACTAAGTCTGGTGCGTCCGCCTCTGCTATATTGGGACTTAAACTCAGGGAACTATGAGATCTTACACTACTAAGAAGGCAGTTAGTCAACTTTGTATATAGACCCCTTGTATATAAAACGGATGTGCCAGGGGTGCTTCCAGTGTACATATCCTCACGCGCTGATTTATGATTGCATCCAGTGTACCCTGAGATCCCAGCCGAGTTCCGTGTTCTAGCTCACCCTACAGCTCTCTTTTCAGTGGAGCAGGTGCACAGAAGGCAGCCCGCGACCACGAGACCTCCTGTCAAGTAAGTTCTTTGACGCGCATTCTTGCAGTCCTTCTACTCCCTCTCAGGACTCGTTAGTGGGACACGACACTCCTCAAATCGCCTGGCAAGACACAGGAACAGGGAATAACAACAGGAGGCTAAACTGAGTCCAATATACACACATCAAAAAAAGTTTTCCATCACCTCTGTTCCGAGAATTCCGGAACCTGCAGAGAAAATTGGAATAGAATGGTTCAAATGGCTCTGAGCACTATGGGACTATCTGAGGTCATCAGTCCCCTAGAACTTAGAACTACTTAAGCCTAACTAACTCCAGGACATAACACACATCCATGTCCGAGGCAGGATTCGAACTTGCGATCGTAGCACTCGCGCGGTTCCGCACTGAAGCGCCGACAACTGCTCGTCCACCGCGGCTGGCAATTGGAATAGAGATCAACATAAACAACATATCCGCCATTTTTATTGCTCATGAAAACCGCACATTGTATGTTGTATCACCATACACCGAGACCTTCATAGGTGGTGGTCCAGATTGCTGTACACACCGGTACCTCTAATACCTGCTAGTACGTCCTCTTGCATTGATTCACGCCTGTATTCGTCGTGGCATACTATCCACAAGTTCATAAAGGCACTGTTGGTCCAGATTGACCCACTCCTCAACGGCGATTCGGCGTAGATCCCTCAGAGTGGTTTGTGGGTCACGTTGTCCATAAACAGCCATTTTCAATCTATTCCAGGCATGTTTCACAGGGTTTATATCTGGAGAACATGCTGGCCACTCTAGTCGAGCAGCCGGCCGGGGTGGCCGAGCGGTTCTAGGCGCAACAGTCTGGAACCGCGCGACCGCTACGGTCGCAGGGTCGAATCCTGCCTCGGGCATGGATGTCTGTGATGTCCTTAGGTTAGTTAGGTTTAATTAGTTCAGTAACTGTTGTTCAACAACGATTAGAATGGACAGGGACTGTGACTGCTGTGTTCGGATGAGGGTTGAGTTGGCATCCCTTTGCTCACAGTTGCAGGCGGCGCTGACTTCGGTCGTGCAGCTTGAGGCTGTTTCCAATGGGCACCACTGTGGGAAGCCATACTTGGGTATCACGGGATGTCAACCTCGTCCTGTCTGTCCCCAGATCGGTCTACCGCTGTGGTTGCCCCGGTTGCTGCTCGCAGTGGGGCTGAGCCCTCGCCTGTGGTTGATTTGGAGGTCGTTCCAAGGCGTGGTAGGCAGCGAAATCATTCACAAGTTGTACACGATGAGGGCGCGAATTGTCGTCCATGAAGACGAATGCCTCGCCAATATGCTGCCGATATGGTTGCACTGTCGGTCGGAAGATGCCATTCACTTACCTTACAGCCGTTACGGCGCCTTCCATGACCACCAGCGGCGTACGTCGTCCGCCGTATAATGCCTCACCAAAACAGTAGGGAACATCCACCATCCTGCACTCGCTGGACAGTGTGTCTAAGGCGTTCAGCCTGACCTGGTTGCCTCCAAAGACGTCTTCGATGATTGTCTGGTTGAACGCATATGCGACACTCATCGGTGAAGAGAACATGATGCCGATCTTGAGCGGTCCATTCGGCATGTTGTTGGGCCCGTCTGTACTGCGCTGTGGGGTGTCGTGGTTGCAAAGATGAACCTCGCCATGGACGTCGAGAGTGAAGGTGCTCATAATACAATCTATTGCGCACAGCTTGAGTCGTAACACGACGTCCTGTGACTGCACAAAAGGCATTATTCAACGTGGTGGCGTTGCTGTCAGGATTCCTCCTTGCCATAATCCGTAGATAGCGGACATCCACTGCAGTAGTAGCCCTTGGGCGGCCTGAGCGAGGCATGTCATCGACAGTTCATGTCTCTCTGTATCTCCTCCTTGTCCGAACAGCATCACTTTGGTTCACTCTGAGACGCCTGGACACTTCCCTTGTTGAGAGCCCTTCCTGGCACAAGATCAATGAGGACGCAATCAAACCGCGGTATTGACCGTCTAGTAATGGTTGAACTACAGACAACACGAGCTGTGTACCTCCTTCATGGTGGAATGACTGGAACTGATCGGCTGTCGGATCCCCTCCATCTAATAGGCGCTGCTCAGGCATGGTTGTTTACTTCTTTGGGCGGGTTTAGGGACATCTCTGAGCAGTCCTAGGGGCTGTGTCTGTGATACAATATCCACAGTCAACTTCTATCTACAGGAGTTCTAGGAACCGGGGTGATGCATAACTTTTTTTGATGTGTGTAGAAGCAGAAAGACACAAACAGGTGCAGGAACGGAACCAGTCACGATTGTCATGCTCACAAGAGGGAGCACGCATGGTCTCGGCATTGAAGCAACGAACTAAAAGTAGCTCACCGAGCATCCAAAGCCGCTGTACCGTGACAAGCAGTGGTAAACTTTGGACCCACCTCCCACCTCCAGATATGGTCGGTCAAAGGAATAATGTGTTGTCTCCCCGTTCCCGTACACGCCCCTCACGTCCGGAAGATGTTCAGCCAGACAAACTTGGAAGTCACACGGGTAGCAGAACAAACAGCCAGCGCCAGTTCCCATACAGAACTACCCTGTCCATGCTGTTTCACTCAGCTGCCTCTCCCGGCAAAACGACTTCATCGCCACTCAAGGCAGATGTGCCACGCCTCCTTCACTCCAAAGTTCGTGTTAGGAAGACGTGACACGGGTTATCGATCGTGCAAAGGTCCAGTTCCCAGTATCGTGTAACCTGGCAGTTGTGGCGAGATCTAGACAAACCAACACATGTATTTCTGCTCTGTTTGCCCAACCCAGTACAACCTCGAGAACGTCGTGTTTGCAACGCATAATTCAACTGACGTCACCCACTTCTGCACTAGATAAATCTAAATAATATTCTCTGTTTCGAATGCATTTACTTCTTTTTGTCTATTTACCACAATTATTGTTGTTGTGGCCTTGAGCCTGAACACTGGTTTGATACAGGTCTCAACACTAGTACATTCTATGTGAACCTCTTCATCTCCGTATATTTACCACAATCTACCTATGTCTACAATTTTTACCCCCTCACTTTTCTCCAACACCAGATTAACAATCCTTTGGTGCCTCATGATGAGTAATATCAACCGGGTCCTTCTTTTAATCAAGTTTCTCCATAAATTTCTTTTCTCCCAAATCGGTACAGTACCTCCTCATTAGCTACTCGATCTACCCATCTAATCTTCACCAGTCTGTTCTGGTACCACAAACTTCTTTTCTCTTTTTGTCTGAACTGCTTATCGTCCACGTCTTACTTCTGTACAAGGATACATTCCAGACAAATTCCTACAGAACAGAGATCCCAACATTTAAATTAATACTCAGTGTTAATTTAATTCTCTTTTCCAGAAATTCTTTTCTTGCTATTGGCAGTCTGCGTTTTATATCCTGACTACTTCGACCATCATCAAACATTTTGCTCTCCAAATAGCAAAACTCATCTAATGCTTTCAGTGTCTCATTTCCCAATCTTAATCCCTCAGTATCGCCTGATTTAATTCGACCACATTCAGTTACACTTGCTTTACTTTTGTTGACGTTCATGTTATAACCTCTTTTCAATTCACTGTCCATTCCACTCAGCTGCTCTTCCAAGTCCATTGCTGTCACCCACAGACCGAATTACACTGTCTTTGGGAAACGTCAAGGTTTTCATTTCGTCTCCTCGAACATTAATTATTCCCTTTCAAGTTTTTCTTTGGTTTCCTTTACAACTTGCTCAGTGTGCAGATTGAATAAGATCCTGGGTATGCTAAAATCCTGTTTCATCTGCTGCTTCCTTCTGACGTCCTTCGACTCTTACAACAGTAGTCTGGTTCCTGAGCAAGTAGTAGATAATATTTGACAGCCAGTATTTTAATCCTGCAACCACGATAATTTCGATCACTATTTTCCAATCAACATTATCAAAAGTTTTCACTAAATCTGCAAATGCTACATATGTGCCTTCTTTCTGTGGCTTGTCGGTTGTGCTGTTTAGCGCACCCTTAGGATGTTATAAATCCGATCTCTGGTGACCTACAGAGAAGGAAAGCTCCCCATAAGATCACACAGATTTTAATGAAATGATAATACCCAAACGGAAATATTTTATTGAATGATAAATAATAAGGTTAGCCCACTCAAGCGAGAAAATATGGGTACCGTAATATCCTTTGCTGAGTGCTGTGGCTGGACGTAGTGAAATGCACTCTTTGAAGTACGCTATTGGCCATTAAAATTGCTACATCAAGAAGAAATGCAGATGATAAACGGGTATTCATTGGATAAATATGTTATACTAGAACTGACATGTGATTAAATTTTCATGCAATTTGGGTGCATAGATACTGAGAAATCAGTACCCAGAACAACCACCTCTGGCCGCAATAACGGCCTTGATACCCCTGGGCATTGAGTCAAACAGAGCTTGGATCGCGTGTACGGGTACAGCTGCCCATGCAGCTTCAACACGATACCACAGTTCATCAAGATAATGACTGGCGTATTGTGACAAGCCAGTTGCTCGGCCACCATTGACCAGAAGTTTTCAATTGGTGAGAGATCTGGCCAGGGCAGCAGTCGAACATTTTCTGCATCCAGAAAAACCCGTACAAGACCTGCAACTTTCGGTCGTGCATTATCCTGCTGAAATGTAGGGCTTCGCAGGGATCGAATGAAGGGTAGAGCCACGGGTCCTAACACATCTGAAATGTAACGTCCACTGTTCAAAGTGCCGTCAGTGCGAACAAGAGGTGACCGAGACGTGTAATCAATGGCACCCCATACCATCACACCGGGTGATACGCCAGTATGGTGTGACGAATACACGCTTCCAGTTTGCGTTCACCGCGATGTCGCCAAACACGGATGCGACCATCATGATGCTGTAAACAGAACCTGGATTCATCCGAAAAAATGACGTTTTGCCATTCGTGCACCCAGGTTCGTCGTTGAGTACACCATCGCAGGCGCTCCTGTCTGTGATGCAGCGTCAAGGGTAACAGCAGCCACGGTCTCCGAGCTGATAGTCCATGCTGCTGCAAACGTCGTCGAACTGTTCGTGCAGATGGTTGTTGTCTTGCAAACGTCCCCATCTGTTGACTCAGGGATCGAGACGTGGCTGGACGATCCGTTACAGCCATGCGGATAAGATGCCTGTCATCTCGACTGCTAGTGATACGAGGCCGTTTTAATCTAGCATGGCGTTCCGTATTACCGTCCTGAACCCACCGATTCCATATTCTGCTAACAGTCATTAGATCTCGACCAACTCGAGCAGCAATGTCGCGGTACGATAAACCGCAATCGCGATAGGCTACAATCCGACCTTTATCAAAGTCGGAAACATGATGGCACACATTTCTCCTCCTTACACGAGGCATCACAACAACGTTTCACCAGGCAACGCCGGTCAACTGCTGTTTGTGTGTGAGAAATCGGTTGGAAACTTTCCTCATGTCAGCACGTTGTAGGTGTCGGCACTGGCGCCAACCTTGTGTGAATAGTCTGAAAAGCTAATCATTTGCATTTCACAGCATTTTCTTCCTGTCGGTTAAATTTCGCGTCTGTAGCACGTCATCTTCGTGGTGTAGCAATTTTAATGGCCAGTAGTGTAACAACTGGTTTTTTTACAGGAAGAAAAAAAATTACGCTTCTGAGAGTGAATAACTTCCTGCTTGCTAACAGAAAACTATCTGTCCTGGACAGTGGCTCGAGGAGCAGGGAAGAGAGAATTATACGGTCCTACAGGCGAGCAGCTCATAGCAGACACTGGTATTCACGGCGAGGTGGTGAACTGTCCGACCGGTCTTGACATGCCTGCTCGCTGTATTCAAATTTATGTCTGTGTCGTGGTGTAAGATCCATTTGCAACAGCGAAGTGCAAGGACGAGGCCTCCGGAAGTACGTACCTGCTGTTTGTTCCATACAAGTACTGCCTGTTAGGACTCTTGCGTTCCGTTTGGAAGTTTTGACTCTTGACTTCCTTAGTTGTAACATAGTCCACACTCGATTATTATTATTATTATTATTATTTTTTTTTTTTGCCTTGTAACGTAGTTCACACCACTTTATTTGTTGTTTTCATTTCTGTGAGTGGTCAATGTGGCATCTCGCCTGCTCTCACTATATATCACGTTTACTTGCGACGGTAATGTATTCTTACCACGTGACTCATTTTCCATAACCATTGTACAGTACGACAATTGCAAACACCACAGAAGGAGAACAGACACGTCAGTGACTTGAAGGACATATCATAATTTTGTGGAAAAAAGTGGGAACCGATACAGATTTGAATGCATATCTCCCGCTTCGCTGTCCATCATCGTGACCACGTAACCACGACGCAGTAGTCCTTACAGTCCGCTCGATGTTTCATGTCTTCCGCTTTGACCGTTCAGTGTGTTTTTTGCTTCTTATTACAGCTGACTACACTTTCCTGTTTTCATGCTTGACCCGTGTTCAGTTTTTGACGAGCTATCCACTGATTCACCTATATTCAAGAAAGTTCGTAGGAGTAATCCACTAAGTTACGGGACCATATCATTAACGTCCATATGCAGCAGGATTTTGGAACATATGTTGTGTTCCAACATTATAAATTACCTACACGAGAACTGTCAGTTGACACGCAGTCAACACGAATTTAGAAAACATCGTTCTTGTGAAACACAGCTAGCTCTTTACACAGACGAAGTTTTGAGTGCTATCGACAAAGGATTTCTAATTGATCCCGTATTTCTCGATGTCGAGAAGGATTTTGAGACTGTACCTCACAAGCAGCTTGTAGTCAAATTACGTGCTTATGGAATATCGTCTGAGTCATGCGACTGGGTTCGTGATTTCCTGTCAGAGAGGTTACATTTCGTAATAGCTCACCGAAAGTCATAGAGTAAAACAGAAATGATTTCCAGCGTTCCCCAAGGTGGTGTTACAGGCCCTCTGCCGTTCCTTATCTATGTAATTGATTTAGGAGACAATCTGAGCAGCCATCTTAGATGGTTTGCAGTTTATGCCGTCGTTTATCGTCTGGTAAAGCTTTCAAAAGATCGACACAAATTGTAAAACTATTTAGAAAAGGTATCTGAATGGTGCGAAAATTGGTAATTGAAGCTAAAAAATGAAAAATGTGAGGTCATCCTCATGAGTGTTAAAAGGAATCCGTCAAACTTCGGTTTAATCAGTGAAATCTAAAGGCAGTAAATTCCACTAAATACCTAGGAATTACAATTACGAACAACTAAAATTTGAAAGCACACATAGAAAATGTTTTGGGGAATTCGAACAAGAGGCCGCGTTTTATGGGCAGAACACTTTGAAAATGTAAGAGGTTTACTAAAGAGACCGCCTATACTACGCTTGTCCGCCCTGTGTTGGAGTGTTGCTGAGCAGTGTGGGATCCTTACGAGATAGGACTAACGGAGTACATCGATAAAGTTCAAAGGAGATCAGCACGTTTTGTATTATCAGCAACTAGGGGAGAGAGTGTCACTGACATCATACAGGATTTTGGGTGGACATCATTAAAACAAAGTCGTTTTTCGTTGCGGGGGAATCTTCTCACGAAATTTCAATCACCAACTTTCTCCTCCGAATGCGAAAATATTTTGTTGACGTCGGCCAACATAGGGGAAACGATCACAATAATACAATAATGGAAATCAGAGCTTGCACGGAAAGATAAAGGTGTTCGTTTTTTCCGAGTGCTGTTCCAGATTTGAATAATAAATTATTGTGAAGGTCGTTCGATGAACCCCCTTCCAGGCACTTAAAGTGTGATTTGCCGTGTATCCATGTAGATGTAGATGTAGAAATCTGAGGGCGGTGAGATAGGGAGTTCCCACTAGTAAATGATGCCGGCGGAAGGATACAGCTTCGGCGTCAACGAGGACAAGTGACGGCGAAGACGTAACTACACTCCTGCGACCGCAGCGCTGCGGACTCTGTGGCGGCTGCGGGACGCTTCACTGTACACAATACCTCGACTTCAGTTTGCACACAACCTCCCAGGTGAGGTAGGGCCCGTACCTGCACACGAAACGTACATGTATGTGTGATGGCCGAAATATGCAGGGGGGCAGCCCAACATACAGCACAGCTATTACACCACACATGTATATATTAGAGAGAGAAGGCACCATCTATCTGTAACAGAAGCCGGTGGTCACTGTAGCCACAGTTTTACTACCGTAAAGCATCAACACACGAATTACATTTAATAAACGGACAAGCCCCCCCATGAACCATGGACCTTGCCGTTGGTGGGGAGGCTTGCGTGCCTCAACGATACAGATAGCCGTACCGTAGGTGCAACCACAACGGAGGGGTATCTGTTGAGAGGCCAGACAAACATGTGGTTCCTGAAGAGGGGCAGCAGCCTTTTCAGTAGTTGCAAGGGCAACAGTCTGGATGATTGACTGACCTGGCCTTGTAAGACTAACCAAAACGGCCTTGCTGTTGTGGTACTGCGAACGGCTGAAAGCAAGGGAAAACTACAGCCGTAATTTTTCCCGAGGGCATGCAGCTTTACTGTATGATTAAATGATGATGGCGTCCTCTTGGGTAAAATATTCCGGAGGTAAAATAGTCCCCCATTCGGGTCTCCGGGCGGGGACTACTCAAGAGGACGTCGTTATCAGGAGAAAGAAAACTGGCGTTCTACGGGTCGGAGCGTGGAATGTCAGATTCCTTAATCGGGCACGTAGGTTAGAAAATTTAAAAAGGGAAATGGATAGGTTAAAGTTAGATATGTGAGAATTAGTGAAGTTCGGTGGCAGAAGGAACAAGACTTTTGGTCAGGTGAATACAGGGTTATAAATACAAAATCAAATAGGGGTAATGCAGGAGTAGGTTTAATAATGAATTAAAAAGAATAGGAGTGCTGGTAAGCTACTACAAACAGCATAGTGAACGCATTATTGTGGCCAAGATAGACACGAAGCCCACGCTTACTACAGTAGTACAAGTTTATATGCCAACTAGCTCTGCAGATGATGAAGAAATTGATGAAATGTATGATGACATAAAAGAAATTATTCAGTTAGTGAAGGAAGACGAAAATTTAATAGTCATGGGTGACTGGAATTCGACAGTAGGACAAGGATGAGAAGGAAACGTAGTAGGTGAATATGGATTGGGGCTGAGAAATCCAAGAGGAAGCCGCCTGGTAGAATTTTGCACAGAGCGTAATTTAATCATAGCTAACACTTGGTTCAAGAATCATGAAAGAACGTTGTATACATGGAAGAACCCTGGAGATACTAAAAGGTTTGAGATAGATTCTATAATGGTGAGACAGAGATTTAGGAACCATATTTTAAATTGTGAGACATTTCCAGGGGCAGATGTGGACTCTGACCACAATCTATTGGTTATGAACTGTAGATTAAAACTGAAACAACTGCAAAAAGGTCGGAATATAAGGAGATGGGACCTGGATAAACTGACTAAACCAGAGGATGTACAGAGTTTCAGGGAGACCATAAGGGAACAACTGACAAGAATGGGGGAAAGAAATACAGTAGTAGAAGAAGAATGGGTATCTTTGAGGAATGAAATAGTGAAGGCAGCAGAGGATCAAGTAGGTAAAAAGACGAGGACTAGTAGAAATCCTTGGACAACAGAAGAGATACTGAATTTAATTGATGAAAGGAGAAAATACAAAAATGCAATAAGTGAAGCAGGCAAAAAGGAATACAAACGTCTCAAAAACGAGATCGACAGGAAGTGCAAAATGGCTAAGCAGGGATGGCTAGAGGACAAATGTAAGGATGTAGAGGCTTATGTTACGAGGGGTAAGATAGATACTGCCTACAGGAAAATTAAAGAGCGCTTTGGAGAAAAGAGAACCACTTGTATAAATATCAAGAACTCAGATGGAAACCCAGTTCTAAGCAAAGAGAGGAAAGCAGAAAGGTGGAAGGAGTATATAGAGGGTCTATGCAAGGGCGACGTACTTGAGGACAATACTATGGAAATGGAAGAGGATGTAGATGAAGATGAAATGGGAGATATGATACTGCGTGAAGAGTTTGACAGAGCACTTAAAGATCTAAGTCGATACAAGGCCCCGGGGGTAGACAACATTCCATTACAACTACTGACAGCCTTGGGAGAGCCAGTCCTGACAAAACTCTACCATCTGGTGAGCAAGATGTATGAGACAGGCGAAATTCCCTCAGACTTCAAGAAGAATATAATAATTCCAATCAGATAGAAATCAGGTGTTGAGAGATGTGAAAATTACCGAACTATCAGTTTAATAAGTAACAGTTGCAAAATACTAACGCTAATTCTTTACAGACGAATGGTAAAACTGGTAGAAGCCGACCTCGGGGAAGATCAGTTTGGATTCCGTAGAAATGTTGGAACACGTGAGGCAATAACTGACCCTCCGACTTATCTTAGAAGAAAGATCAAGGAAAGGCAAACCCACATTTCTAGCATGTATAGACTTAGAGAAAGCTTTTGACAACGTTGACTGTAATACTCTCTTTGAAATTCTGAAGGTGGCAGGGGTAAAATACAGGGAGCGAAAAGCTATTTACAATTTGTACAGAAACCAGATGGCAGTTATAAGAGTCGAGGGGCATGGAAGAGAAGCAGTGGTTGGGAAGGGAGTGAGACAGGGTTGTAGCCTATCCCTGATGTTATTCAATCTGTATATTGAGCAAGCAGTGAAGGAAACAAAAGAAAAGTTCGGAGTACGCATTAAAATCCATGGAGAAGAAATAAAAACTTTGAGGTTCGCCGATGACATTATAATTCTGTCAGACAGCAAAGGACTTGGAAGAGCAGCTGAACGGAATGAACAGTGTCTTGAAAGGAGGATATAATATGAACATCAACAAAAGCAAAACAAGGATAAAGGAATGTAGTCGAATTAAGGAAATAGTTGAAATGGCTCTGAGCACTATGGGACTTAACATCTGATGTCATCAGTCCCCTAGAACTTAGAATTACTTAAACCTAACTAACCTAAGGACATCACACACATCCATGCCTGAGGCAGGATTCGAACCTGTGACCGTAGCGATCGCGCGGTTCCAGACTGAAGTGCCTAGAACCGCTCGGCCACTGCGGCCGGCGTAGTCGAATTAAGTCGGGTGATGCTGCGGGAATTAGATTAGGAAATGAGACAGTTAAAGTAGTAAAGGAGTTTTACTATTTGGGGAGCAAAATAAGTGATGATGGTCGAAGCAGAGAGGATATTAAATGTAGACTGGCAATGGCAAGGAAAGCGTTTTTTAAGAAGAGAAATTTGTTGACATCGTGTGTAGATTTAAGTGTCAGGAAGTCATTTCTGAAAGTATTTGTATGGAGTGTAGCCATGTATGGAAGTGAAACATGGACGATAAATAGTTTACACAAGAAGAGAATAACAGCTTTCGAAATGTGGTGCTACAGAAGAAGAATGCTGAAGATTAGATGGGTAGATCACATAACTAATGAGGAGGTATTGAATAGAATTGGGGAGAAGAGGAGTTTGTGACACAACTTGACCAGAAGAAGGGATCGGTTGGTAGGACATGTTCTGAGGTATCAAGGGATCACCAATTTAGTATTGGAGGGCAGCGTGGAGGGTAAAAATAGTAGAGGGAGACCAAGAGATGAATACACTAAGCAGATTCAGAAGGATGTCGGCTACAGTAGGTACTGGGAGATGAAGAAGCTTGCACAGGATAGAGTAGAACGGAGAGCTGCATCAAACCAGTCTCAGGACTGAAGACCACAACAACAACAACACAGCAACAACAAACGGACAAGAGCATAATTATGAGAATAGTTCATGGATACGAACAAATACTGCATGGACGTTTAGTGGATCAAAGAAAGAATATGGAATAATAAGTATGGCAAAAGAAAGATAGCCAGAGGGCCTGATTGAAGCAACTAGCTTGCTGCGGAATGTTAAAACCATACAATCAGCTCTTAGTTAAGTAACATTGCATTCCTAACGAATCAGTGATTGCAATGCCGGACCATTCTCACCACATAAAACATGAAGGTGGAAGTCGGTATCAGTAAAAGCAGGAGATTCTGAGTCTGCACTAAAATGGAGACATCCTTCTCTACGGCTGGAAGACCCGTTTCATCGACCTCCTAACAGCAAGTCTTTGCTCTGCGGTTCCCCAGCGACAAGTGTTCTCTTCGAGCACCTAGCCGTTAGCGTTCTCTGTCTTAATGGTCTGAAGCGTGGCTATTTCTGCCAGAGTAGGAATTTCGTCGGCCAGTAGTTGCACACATTGCGAGTTCTGTATGTAATGTTGCAAAAAGGTTAAACAAACTTCTACTTTTGCGGATTTTGCTATAATTAATCAATAACACCATGGTGTGAGGAGGAAACTGGAAACCCTCTCCCACTCGATGGTACGATTCTGAAGCTGAAAAACAGAAACGTTTACATGTAGACGCCCACGAACAAGCACTCACTCTACAGAAATAAACACTATGAACCAATGAAGAGCCTGTCACAAGGATCCGAAACGAACGTTATTCTATGGCACAGCTGCTGAAGTAGATGGCGGTTCTCACAGTGCTGCATCTCTGAAGGGCTGAATCTGCCTTAGATTTTTATCCCTTGTATAAGCATTCTTCCCTGTGTCTCGAGCAATACTTCTTAAAAGACATCATAGTCGCCGTTGACTGTATAAAATATTTATTGTTACTGTTGCAATTTCGGCCTTATGGCCATTTTCAAGTAACACTGCAAAGTTACATTCTGTCAGGATATAAAACTATCTGGCATCAGTACATATGTAGTTTTATATTCTGACAGAATGTATCTTTACAGTGTTACTTGAAAATGGCCATAAGGCCGAAATTGCAGTAGTAACAATAAATATTTTATACAGTCAACGGCGACTATGATGTCTTTTAAGAAATATTATATGACTGTAAATCCCAACCATGAGAAGTTAATCGAATAACACTGTTTTAGGACAGATAGCTGAACCTCTGTACCGCTCAAGGCGCAGGAGTGACCGAAGCGAATTCTGCATTCGCCTAAAAGTGCTGAAGACAGTGCTCGGTCCTGAACATGTTCGTGGCTTCTCTTGGCCCTTTTAAGTAAACTTCTATGTCGACCCAGTTAGCTTGGAAGCTTTCAGCTCTGCAGCAAAATAAAAAGGCCCCTATCATAATGAAAGAGGGATAACGAAGAATCAGTTAGCTGGACAGTCACTGACAGTACTCAATATAGTCTGCAGTTATAATGGAGCACATGAGATCGATTACATCGACCAAGAGGATGAGCGTATAATATCACAAATTGTTGCGGGGAAAAGCTGTAATTACACTGCTGGAAAAAAATTTGGTACAAACGTTTAGAGGTTTCGAATTCACTCAAGATTTATTCTTAGAACGGCGCATGTGGAGTACATGATACTACTATTTTATTTATTTTGCGTATGGCTAATACAGACATATCATGATATTAAATTACATATACATATGTACATAGTGACACACAAGAAACTTAAGTTTGTCTTTACAACTGAATATCCAGTCCTTCAATCCAGCGCACTGCATCTGGAGTTGCCAGCAGGAAGTCCTCCTTGGCGCCATGATAGGCTCGAATCCTGCATTCACTGACAATTTGGTGAACAGTCTGGTATGGAGCCCCGCAGTCACAGGCTGGATCAGGCAGCTTCTTCCACTTACAGAGAGTATCCCTGCATCGGCCATGGCCGGTACGGATTCTGTTGAGAGTAGTCCAGGTCTTGCGTGGTAGGTCGAATCCACTTGGAAGTTTAGCACCTGAGAAGATGTTATGCAGGTGCACATCTGTAACTCCTTCCCACCGACCTTTCCATTCTTCAAGAGGTTTGAAATCCTTAGCAACCATGTCAGCGGCATCGCACGGAGTTGGATGGCGTAATTTCAGTCTCTTGCAATTTAAAAGTGGCAGGTCGGTATGCACGAGTAGGTTAGAATTCCTGAAGATCTTGAGGAATTATCTTATAAGGACAGTACATCTGCGTAGATTAGGTGGTATTACACCGGTTAACAGTGGAAGCCAATAAACTGGAGTAGATCTGATTGCGCCAGATATTATGCGCATTGTCGTATTCAGATGGGTATCAAAAAGCCTTGTATGATGACTGCTCGTCCAAACAGGTGTACAATACTCAGCACTTGAGTACACCAAGCCCAGAGCTGAAGATCGCAGGGTGGTTGCTGAAGATCCCCAGGTAGTTCCGCATAGCTTATGGAGGATGTTGTTTCGAGTCCTCAACTTTTGAGGTAAGTTAAGAAGGTGTTGTTTGAAGCATAGTGTACGATCCAGGATGACACCAAGATATTTTGGTTTCCAATTATGACGAAGAATTCTGCCTCTGAAACTTACTTCCAGTTTTACGTTCGCCAACCGGTTACTTAGATGGAAGCAACACACTTCTGTTTTACTCACACTGGGTTGGAGTCTCCAGATTTTGAAGTAATTATCTAATGCAGACAGTTCATTGGCTAGAATCTCTTGTCTTCATTTCCTGGTTTTTTTACGGCTAGAGCCAGGTCATCGGCATAGCAGTATTTTCTGGACGAACTGTCGGGTAGATCAGATAGATATAGGTTGAACAGTAAAAGTGGGAGAACTGATCCTTAAGGCAATCCGTTGTTCAGCTTCCTCTCCTTATGTTGCTTCCAGTGAATACCTGGAACTTCCGATCGCTTAGAATGCTGTTAATCAGTCGAGCCATTGTTCTGCAGGGTATGATGCGGAGAAATTTGTAGATAAGGCCTTCCCTCCACACAGTGTCGATGGCGGCAGTTAGATCAACAAATGCCACAAATGTTTTCTGCTTCATTTGGTATCCTGACTCTGTGAAGGATGTGAGAGACAATACTTGGTCGCAGCAGCTACGCCCTGGTCTGAAGCCTGCCTGATCAACTGGAACGTTCTCTAGGATAGCGCTACTTATTCTGTTACATATTAGCCTTTCAAAAAGCTTGTAGCAGCAGCTAAGCAGGGCAATGGGGCGATAGTTTTCTACCTTGTTGCTGGGTTTGGCAGGTTTCAGAACAGATATTATCTTCGCCTTTTTAAACTCCAATGGAAGTTAACCAGTCAGCAGGAGGTCAGTGAAGAATTCTGCCAGACATTTCTTAGGTTTTCTTCCCATATGGATGAGGAATTCTGCATGGATACCATCGAATCCAGGCGCCTTAAGAGGTTTGAGGCCCTCCAGTCCATAGTCAATGTCTGAAACTGTGAAGGGATGGGTATACTCAGATGAGGGAGATGCCTTCTTTTTCTGGTCACGAAGCTGTCGTCTGATATGTCTTGTATGTTTCTTGTCAGGAGGTACTCTTGAGGTATTAATGATGTGGGAAGCAATTTGGTCTGGTGTTACTTCGGAATTTTTTCTGCATGCTGGTGCACTTCCTCCCAGTTTTCTCAGAAGACTCCATGCTTTCCTGCTCGAGTGGGTAAAGTCCATATTTTCGACTCTTTCTGCCCATTTCTGCCTCCGAGACATGTCCAAGCTGGACAATAGTTCCGTAGCTATCTCTGGGTCACCACTTTGCTGGAAATGTTGGTACAGTGTTTCACTTTCATCATTCCATCCTGGAACATATTCTTTTCGGTATCCTCTTGGCATACACTTTTTAGCTGTTGCTGTCACTGCACCAATGAAGCGTTGATAGTTATTATGTGATGGAGGTATCCAGTCAGTTTTCCGTTGAAAACTTCATCCAGTCAGCTTTCTGGAAATTCCATCGAGCATGCGGAGTTGTTCGTATGATAGGAACCGTGTAGCGAATTTGTATTATTACAGGTCTGTGTTGGCTGTGAGGAAAGGCATCTATCACTTTCCTTGTGGTGTTGATGGGAAAGCGAGTTTCGTTGCAGCTAACAAAGCATAAGTCAGGATTTGAATCCTTGTCCCAAGCAGCTGACCTGAAAGTGCCTTGATCTTTGGCATCAAACACTAGATGACTTCGACCAATTTTGCAAGCATGCTCCCATTTTCATCATTTTGAGAGTACTTCCAAAGTTCGTGGTGACTATTGAAGTCTCCTATGTAAATTGCAGCATGTTCTGCTGTGTGCAGGACAAAATCGGGCCATGTGGTTTTGGGTGGTTTGTAAACATTTGCAATAGTAATGCCGTGCAATTGTATGACAACTGTATGTATATATGCCTCCACACTTACAGAAATCAGTGAAGCTTCGTTTATGTTGTTACGGACATACGTAGCAATTCCATACACCTCGTGGTAAGTTACACCATGTGCAGAATATCCAGGAATTCGACCTCGGCTTCGGAGTTTCCTGATATTGTTCTGCAGCAAAAATTTTGACAGATAGTCACACTTTGCTCTGCTAATTCTTTCGATATTCAGTTGAAGGAGTCTGACAGTTGGTCCAATGTTTCTCGTTAATGAGCTCTGAAAAGAACTGTTTCTGCTATTTAGTTGATATATCATTGCCAGGAGATCCTATGGATAGTCTGGGTGCCTGTAATCGCTATTGCTCAATTAGCACCACCCAGGAGGCACGTGTAGGGTATTTTAAGGTTAAGCCTACGGACGTGAGCAACGCTACCTCCCCATGATAATACTACATTTACAGATCAATACCACAAGCGGTTTTGACTTATCGGGTATTGACACCAGGTGAAACACGTAGTATATTGTGTAGCCTCCACAGGCACCAATGCAGGCCTTTACTCTGGCATCCAGTCAATTGTAAAGAAAGCGAATACTTTCCTGGAAAATGTTGTACCACGGCTGCCCGACCTGTTCACGTCGTTCTGTAAGAGTTCTTGCTTGACGAGCCGCACGAGTCATATCTCGTCCGATCACATCCCACACGTGCTCGATTGGAGAAAAGTCCGGAGATCGAGCTGGCCTGGGAATTTCCGCACATCTTGCTGAGCTGAGTTTCACGGGCATTGTGTGAATGTACATTACCCTGTTGCAACAACACATCACTTCCAAGAGCGGCAAAAGACCGGGTGTAACAACGTTCTGCACGTACTGAGCGCTGGTTAGTGTCATCTCTGGAAACACCAAAGATGAACGAGAGTTGTAGCTTATCGCACCCCACCTCGGGAAGGGCGGCCAGTGTGTCTTGGACGATTGCACTCTACGAGACAGTGCCTACCTCGTACGCACGCGCAAACGACCATCACTTGTGTGCAGGCAGAATCTGCTTTCATCGCTGATGACCACGGCGCGCCGATAAATCTTCCGAGTGATCCTCTGATAGCACCAGTCGAGCCGTGCACGTCGATGCTGTGGCGTCAGTGGACAATGGGCTAGAGCAATGTGTGCCCGTAATAACCGGTTCGCTACAGCTCGTGTTGGCACGTCGTTGCTCACAAGCCCTCCTATGTGTGCCGTGGTAGTTGCTCGATCTGCCACTACTGCCCTTACAATACGATGATCCTGGCGGGAGTCTGAGTTGCGTGGATTTCCAGATTCTCGTCTCTGGGTGTGAGAATGTTCACTTGGCCACTGATAACCAGCATCGTCGCCCAACTGACGCAGCACGTCCAACTTGTGTGGCAGTTCTCCGAAAGGACCGTCCCGCGACTCGGAAGGCCACTATCTGACCCCTTTCAAAGTCGCTCAGTTGACTGTACGAAGCACAAGTGCGTCTCCGTGGCATAGCTGCCTGCTTGCTTCACACGTTTGCCCAACAATGAGCGATCTGGTTGTGAGCATTCCGTATTAGAGGGCAGGCACAGATGGCGCTCTGGTATCTATATCACTACGCCATCTGTTGGTGGGCGAAGTTGAAAGTCCCCAAGTAGCATATGCCATCAACAGATCAAAATCGACGTCGTCTTTCAACAAGTACTATTTTTTTTTTCGAACTGTTAGTTGTTTGTCATAACTGTAGAACTGTTTCATTATCACAACTTGCTTTTCTTTTAATTTTTATTCTGGTGCTGCTGATACAAATTAAAGAAAACTAACACCTTTTTTCAGAGATATAGCGCAGTGTGGACAAAATAAAATTGGCCCAGAAAGTATTTTTTACACTGGATTCTGCCACTCCTACCTTTTACAAATCCCTTCAAATCCTCGAACGCCATGCTCTCCGCTTCGCCTATCGCATCCCTCTCCCCTCCCCCACGCGGATCCTGTACGACCTTATTCTGTTCCCACACCTCCTCCTTTTCCTAGAACAGATACGGATCCTCTACACCTCCTGTAAACTTGATCCCCCTCACCCGCCTGTCTCTCACATCCTCTCCCAACCCCGTCTGCTGCCGCGACTGTATTCCCAAGTCCCACCTGCTCTCCATCTCTCCACTCTCCATACCCTCTCTCAAGGTGGCTTCCACTGGGTCCCCCTCCCTGATGATGCCCCCATCCCCTCCATCTACCCCTCCTATCAACTTTGATCCTCCTCTTCCACTTCCTGTGTATTTTCCTTAGGGCACCCTCTCTACCTTCTCTCCTTCCTCCCTTCCTCCCCCTCCTCCCCTGGGCTTCTCCTACCCCCCTTGGCTTCTTTCCTCGCCCAATCTCCTCTGCCACTGGCATCTCCACTCTCCCCTCTCCCTCCTCCCCCGCCTTTTTCCCCTTTTGGCAGGTCACCAGACTCGCACACGTCACGTGAACATTAGCGCGTTGGAGATCATCGCCATCGGTTTTGTGTGTGTACCTTCGTGTTTGTGCTTCAGTGTTTTCACCGCCCACGCTCCAGTGTTCACGTGTGTCATCTCAATCATCAGTGTTCGTGTATAGTACAGACAGTTTTTTGTTTTTCTACACATGTGAACGGCTTCGTGTTTTTTGTCCACAGTTATGTTACGTTCATTCTGTGTCTTCATTATTTTCTCTCTGTACTGCCTTTGGCTGAAGAGCGGTGTACTGTTGCCGCTGCCAGCCCACCTTTTGTATAAGGTGTAAAATGACAATAAAGAAAAAAAAATATTTCGTACACCTTAAGACAGGCAGCCCAACATACGCTACCTGTACGTGGGACACATGACGTAAGTTGGTTTGCGTGTCTTAAGGTGTACGAAATACTTTCCAGGCCAGTTTTACTTTGCCCATCCTGTAGACTACCTGTGTACGTGACTGATTTCAGCACAGCACACACCTTATTTCTCGATTATATATGGATCCGCTGGGCTGCCCACAGCTGCGTCAGTGGCCGTGGCATCCGTGGAAGGGGTGGCGCCCGACGCCTACCTGTCCATCTCGAACGACGAGTGCGACCAGTCGCGGCTGAAGTGGCCGTGCCCCGAACAGTGCTCGCTGGAGATCCAGCCGGTGTACGCCACGTGCGAGCACGGCCGCCTCGAGACGTTCATCAACTGCTGCACGTGGCACCGCGACGTCTGCCAGTTCAAGAGACGTGAGTACCACGGCCGTGGCCGCCCGCAGCCTCCCCCCCTCCCTCCCCCCCTCTCACCAGACACCCTCTCACCTGCTTCGTCTCTTCTGTTGCAGCGTGCAGGTTCCACTCCAAGGCTCCTCGCGGCGGCGGCGCAGCCCGAGAGCCCGAGACCTGGCACAGTGGGGAGACCACATACTGACCATGACGGTTATACCTAAAACTACCAAATAAACACCGGTTTCCTTTTATTTCAACAGTATTTTATCGTTCCAGTTTCGTTTTCTTTCCAATTTCCATGTTCCCTTCTGGTTACCTATCTCCATACTCTCTTTTGTACACACATACTGACAACAGGATTTCAATGTAATAGTGACAGTGAACTGGTCCAAATGGCTGAGCGCTATGGGACTTAACTTTCTGAGGTCATCAGTCCCCTAGAACTTACAACTACTTAAACCTAACTAACCTAAGAACATCACACACATCCATGCCAGATGCAGGATTCGATCCTGCGACCGTAGCGGTCGCGCGGTTCCAGACTGTAGCGCCTAAAACCACTCGGCCACTCCGGCCGGCTGACAGTGAACTGGAACCACCAGCTTTATACACTGATCAACTGCTTACTACTGTACAGGCCAGTCACACGTTTTGTTTCATTTTGATGAACAATGCAAGGCCAAGCTCGGGTTAGAAAGGGTAGAAGACATGAGTGTAATCTTTCCCTCCTACTGTTCAGTACACGAGGATAATCCCAAAAGTGAGGCCTCCTATTTTTTATAAGTACATAGATCTGTTTATTTCTACAATGCTTTACATCAGTTTACAGCCTGAAAATTTAGCTATTTTTCGACATCATCACCATTTCTGTCAATGCATTTTTGTAGACGCTGTGGCAGTTTTTGTATGCGTATGTCATACCAGCTCGCCGCCCTGCTGTTCAGAAAGTTATGAACCTCTTCTTCCGCCTCGTCGTTGGAGCTGAATCCATTTTCGGCCAAATGTTCTTTTAACCTAGGGAACAGGTGATAGTCACTGAACACCAAGTCAGGACTATAGGGCGGGTGGGTGATTATGTTCCACTGAAAGTGTTGCAGGAGAGCAAGTTTGCCGAGCGATGAGTGGGCGAGCGTTGTCAAAGAGAATGTGTACGCCCTTGCTCAACATTCCTCTTCTCCGGTTCTGAATTGCCCGTTCGAGTTTTTTCAGAGTTTCGCAGTACCTGTCAGCGTTATTTGTGGTCCCAGCGATTCAGCTCCGACGACGAGGTGAAAGAAGAGGTTCATAACTTTGTGAACAGCATGGGGGCGAGCTGGTATGACATGGGAATACAAAAACTGCCACAGCGTCTACAAAAATGCAACGACAGAAATGGTGATTAAGTCGAAAAATTGCTAAATGTTCAAGCTGTAAACTGATGTAAACCATTGCAGAAATAAACAGGTCTATGTACTCGTAAAAAAATAGGGGACCTTACTTTTGGGATTACCCTTGTAAACATTGGCTAAGCAAAGACGGAAATTAAAAAGAAGGTACAGTAGTGGGATTAAAGTTCAGGGTGAAAGGATATCAATGATAAGATTCACTGATGACATTAGTGGAAGTGAGGAAAAATTACAGGACTTGCTGAATCGAATCAACAGTCTAATGAGTATAGAAAATAGATTGAGAGTAAACTAAAGTAATAAGGAGCAGCTGAAATGAGTTTAGTGATAAGCTTAACATCAAGACTGGGGACCACGAAGTAGTCGAAGTGAAGGACTTCTGCTATCTTGGAAGCAAAGTAACTGAAGGACGAAGTAGTGAGGAGACGAAAAGAAAGCAGACTAGCAGAGGCAACGGGAGCATTCTCAGCCAAACGAAGTCTGCTAATGTCAAACATCATCCTTAATTGAGGAAGAAATTTCTGACAATGTACGCTTGGAGTACATAGTTGGAAGTCAATCATGGACTGTGGGAAGAACTCGAACAGAGGAGAATCGAAGTATCTGAAGTGTGGTCCTACAGAAGGTAGCTGAAAATCTGGTGGATTGATCATGTAAAAAAATGACGATGTTCTCTCAAGAATCGGTGAGTAGAGGAAACATTGATAAGAAGAAGGGATAGGATGACAGTGGCAAGCGTTAAGTCATCATGGGATAGCTGGATGGTACCTGACAGAGCTATAAAGAATGAAAACGGTAAATGAAGTCAGAGATTCGAAGACATACAACAGAAAGCTGAGGATACTGGAAGTGGGTGATACTGTGAGATGAAGAGGTGAAGAGACTGGCACAAAAGAGGAATTTTTGGCAGGCTGCATCAGACCAGTCGACTGAGTGATTATCCAAAAATAATTATGCCTGACTTGACTCAATACAGAGAAGCATCACTGTTTGCGGATTCTGACTGGGGCAGAGCAACTGATGCGAAATACACTGCCTGAACATTGTCAGATGTTAGTGTAACTTCGCACACCTGCACATCATCGGCAGGTATGTACAGTACTGGCCATTAAATTTGCTACACCAAGAAGAAATGCAGATTATAAACGGGTATTCATTGGAGAAACATATCATACTAGAACTGACATGTGACTACATTTTCACGCAATCCTGAGAAATCAGTACCCAGAACAACCACCTCTGGCCGTGGCCGTAATAACGGCCTTGATACGCCTGGGCATTGAGTCAAACAGAGCTTGGATGGCGGGTACAGGTACAGCTGCCCATGCAGCTACAACACGATACCACAGTTCATCAAGAGTAGTGACTGGCGTTTTGTGACGAGCTAGTTGCTCGGCCACCATTGACCAGACGTTTTCAGTTGGTGAGAGATCTGGAGAATGTACTGGCCAGGGCAGCAGTCGAACATTTTCTGTATCTAGAAAGGCCTGTACAGGACCGGCAACATGCGGTCGTGCATTATCCTGTTGAAATGTAGGGTTTCGCAGGGATCGAATGAAGGGTAGAGCCACGGGTTGTAACACATCTGAAAGGTAACGTCCACTGTTCAAAGTGCCGTCAATGCGAACAAGAGGTGACCTAGACGTGTAACCAATGGCACCCCATACCATCACGCTGGGTGATACGCCGGTATGGCAATGAAGAATACACGCTTCCAATGTGCGTTCACCGCGACGTCGCCAAACACGGATGCGACGATGATGATGCTGTAAACAGAACCTGGATTCATCCGAAAAAATGACGTTTTGCCATTCGTGCACCCAGGTTCGTCGTTGAGTACACCATCGCAGGCACTCCTGCCTGTGATCCAGCGTTATGGGTAACCGCAGCCATGGTCTCCGAGCTGATAGTCCATGCTGATGCAAACGTCGTCGAACTGTTCGTGCAGATGGTTGTTGTCTTGCAAACGTCCCCATGTGTTCACTCAGGGATCGAGACGTGACTGCACAATCCGTTACAGCCATGCGGATAAGATGACTGTCATTTCGACTCCTAGTGACACGAGGCCGTTGAGATCCAGCACGACTTCCCGTATTACCCTCCTGAACCCACCGATTCCATATTCTGCTAACAGTCATTGGATCTCGACCAACGCGAGCAGGAATTTCGCGATACGATAAACCGCAATCGCGATAGGCTACAATCCGACCTTTATCAAAGTCGGAAACGTGATGGTACGCATTTCTCCTCCTTACACGAGGCATCACGACAACGTTTCACCAAGCAACGCCGGTCAATTGCTGTTTGTGTATGAGAAATCGGTTGGAAACTTTCCACATGTCAGCACGTTGTAGGTGTCGCCACCGGAGCCAACCTTGTGGGAATGCTCTGAAAAGCTTATCATTTGCATTTCACAGCATCTTCTTCCTGTCGGTTAAATTTCGCGTCTGTAGCACGTCATCTTCGTGGTGTAGCAATTTTAATGGCCAGTAGTGTAAATGCTTAGAGGTGCAGTTCTCTGTGACAGGAACAACGTTCACCAAAGTGCGTTACTCGTCTTCGTCACAAGGGTTGATACCAGGCCTGGTAGGGTAAACAAGGAGTGGGAAAAGCGTCTGCTGTTGAGTGATCACTGTGAAGGTCACGAATGTGTCATGTTACTCATATGAGACAAAGTTATCAGTACGTGACGGAATTTGAGAGTGGCCTCACTGTGAGTCTCCATTTTGCCAGCTGGTCGAACCGTGCAATATATAGGTTTAAGAGGTGGCCCGAAGTTGGACTGCGCAGGAACATGATCGCTAGTGTTTTCGCCGTTTTCCAGTCGTCCTCTTCGGTCCACCACAATGGGGTTTGCAGTATCCTACACCGAGTACATGGCAAACCCTTCACATCTACGACTGCCATCTGATAACAACTACTTGATCCCCTGCAACATTCTGTGTCAGCCCGCAGCATTGGACAGAGACTAACAGCAGCCGGACTGGGGAATTACCGTCCCATACGTGGGCTGCCATTCGCTGCTGCGTTTCCAGTGGTTCCGTCACTGGGAAACCATGGATTGATGATAAATGGCGTTGCACTGTGTTGAGCGATGAATCGTACTTCAGCACTAGCCCATGTGACCATTGTGGCGAATATGGCACCTGCCTGGAAAGAGCTCCCAGTCATCCAGTGTTTTGGAGAGCCACAACAGCGTTACTCGTGGTGTCGTGCTGCGGCGAACCATCAGGTATGAGTTCGTATCACGGTTGGTAGTGACTGAGGAAACTCTGACAGCGAGACGGTTCGTCACAGACATCCTCCGGCCTGAGGTGCTACCCATCATGCGACAGTACAGTGGTGCCATTTTTCAACAGGAAATACTCGTCCACATATGACATGTGTCTGAATGAACTGTCTGCGTGATTCTGAGCTACTCTCGTGGCCAGCGAGGTGTCCAGGCCTATCCCACCGATAGAACACGTGTGGGACCAGCTCGGACGTCTGTTCCGTTTCAAGGTCAGTGCTGAAGATGTCAGGGACTGCTACAACGGTTGTGGGCCAGCATGCGGTGGGAGAGAATATAACGACTTTACGATATTCTTCCCAGACGAATCATTACGTACACCCGGGCCAGATGGTTGCAACGTTGTATAGATAAGCTAGCTCGTGAAGCCAAGTTCTCTGTAAATTCGACTCGATTTTGTAAACACTGAAATAACGTCACATACCATCTTAACCTGTGAGGTTTCATTTCGTTTCCCCTTCCCCTTGTGGGTACCGCATTTTTTTTTAATTCTTTTTTTTCGGACAGTGTGAATGTAGTTTCACTTCAGTTGCATACTGGTACAATTCGCTGAAAAAGCCATGACTCAGTTCATCCACCATTCTTCTTGAAAAGTGTCAGCTCTAAGATCCGTAATGAATGAGATGTTAAATATCAAACATCCTTCTTCAACGACAGTCGTCAGAGTTAAGGAGAAGGCTTTCTTCTTCAGAGTCAACAACTGTCCACTATATGACAGTGTAGAACTAGGTGCGCCAGACGGGCAGAGAAGAGGTCTTCATGCGTAACAGGGGAAGGACAGTTGAGGCTGCGTGGTACTTGGTGTGCGTGTGTGCTGAGCCTCACAGAAACACCGAAGATCAGCTGCTGGCTGAAATAACCTGCTGCTGACTAGGGGACAAGTAACTCCGGCACAACTGTCAACCTTCCAGGTGGGATAAATTTCTCGCTCATCAGGGTGTAGAGGTTCACATGATATCGAGCGTAGTCGCAGAATGGTAGAGTCACTGAATTCGCGTTTTAGAGGGACAGGCTTCAGATCCTCGTTCGATCATCCAGAGTTACGTCTGCCACAGTGTTCCCTTGTGAGTGACAGAATGATTCATCTGAAAAGGACACGGTCGATTTCTCTCTCATTCTTGCCCAACCATTTGTCAACGACACCTTAAACTCTACTCATTTTTACTTTAACCTCTGCTCGGGTAATAAAATTTGAAGAGCAGCTTCCTTTTTCCTTTACGTCAAGATGTGTCTCGTAATTATTGTTTAGACTCGTTGTGCATCCAAGAAAAGTGTTCTTGGACTTCAGTCGTTCCTCAATTGGAACATGATCGTGCAATTGCGAGAGTCTGATTCTCCCATATAGCAAAACACTGACCAACCGGATGCTGCGAAAATTTTTCAGATAAGCAAGAGTGGCTTCGTGCAGCGTCCATGGAATATGGCACCAGGAGATCGATCAGGCGAACACTCATAACGCTACACCACATTCGACGGAGCTGCATCAAACGATTCAACTCGCTGACTATTTCAAATAGACGGTGCCGTCTGGGTATGATGGTAAACAACTTGACTAGACAAAAGTTGGATGTTAACAATGTCTGTACTGCCTGGTGGTGTCTAATTGACGCGTAGTATCAAAATAAATAGATGCATTTACGTTTCTAGGAAACGCTGCTGGGAGAACGTTCCTCCTTGCACGTTACGGTCGAATAAGATGGCGCAGTGACTAAGAAGATGGATTAGTATTTTAACGACCTGCTTTGTTAAGAACAGTTGGATGATCGTTAATTGTAATAAATCTTCATAGAGTAAAAAATATTGGCCGGGTCTAGTGGTAGTTTTAAAGAAAAAATACTTGTTTTTTAAGGATCTCCTTTAATCCGTTGCTTGAATTTCTTTTGTTTGGACGCCAGATTCTTCTGTTTGTCTGGAAACCATGTAGGTTGACGTGTTTCTCGAAATAACATAGACGACAAACTGATTCGTGCGTTATTTCATATTCAGTAGTTCTAGATGTCCTGCTGCCATCAATAATAATGTTCACTCAACAAAATACATTGCATTTGTACGCAACTCCAGAAAAACTTTACATCTCTAAAAAATTGCTCTGAGCACTATGGGACTTAACTTCTGAGGTCATCAGTTCCCTAGAACTTAGAACTACTTAAACCTAACTAACCTAAGGACATCACACACATCCATGCCCGAGGCAGCATTCGAACCTGCGACCGTAGCGGTCACGCGGCTCCAGGCTGTAGCGCCTAGAACCACTTGGCCACTACGGCCGGCCTTTACATCTCTCCTTCCTTCCTTCCCGCCAGACAACATACAACCAACACGCACCCAGTTAACATCGTTCCAAAGTACATCAGTAAAGATATAGTCATATTAAGACTGAAACATAGAACATTAAAACAAAAATAATTTACGGAAAATGAAATTCACTCATCAGCACAATAGAATAATTATGATTACATGTATTCACATGCCACGCGCGGTTTGGGGCGTCATGTAACGGACTGCGCGGCCTCTCCCGCCGGAGATTCAAGTCCTCCCCCGGGCATGGGTGTATGTGTTGTACTTAATATAAGTTAGTTTAAGTAGGAGGGACCTATGACCTCAGCAGTTTGGTCCTTTAGGAATTCACACATTTTATATTCACATAAACAAAATTTTATCATTTTGTAGTACAGTAATTGATTGATTGATCTTCTCAGTTAATTTACTGTACCATAGAAGTGATTAGATTACATGGCTTTTCATATTAGGGTCTATAACTGTTTTCTTTGATAAGTTCCTTCGTAACTGAAATTTCGGAACTTAAAGGTTGAGTTATGTGTTTCATTGACATTCTGTGCCAATTACAATTTCGGAACTTAAAGGTTGAGTTATGTGTTTCATTGACATTCTGTGCCAATTACAAACCCAGTGTCTCTGGAACAACTGTTGTTAGTTTTCAGTAGTATTTTTTTAGCAGTTGCGGAATCTTGCTGTGTTTTCCTGCTTCTGCCATTACTTCATTTAGGAGGTGAGATTCACGATACGTGATTGTTTGGTTTTTTTTTTTAAGCAATGTAAGTTCTGCCAGTTTCACTAAGCCCATATGTCAGTGCAGAAATTTTCGTGTGTTTCAGGATACATTCTTATACACATCGACATTAGAGTTTTTTTTAATACAGTTACGTTTTCTTGAAACAGTTCGCACTGACCAAGTCTTATGAGCGTGAAATTATCGGTTTGTTTATATATTTGTTTATAAACGAGATCGGTTTTCACGCACACAGGACTCTTCTCAGTTTCATGTAAGTGATGTGGCTTCGAGCTCAAAAGCACATTTAGGTTGTCAGTTCACATTCCCAGGTTTGTATTTACGATAGCATACACCAAATAAAGGCTACTCACTTCCACAGGTCTTGAGGAAGCGGATTACACAAAAAAACCTCACTATGCCACAACGAGCTCGATCACAATGATTTCCTCTTTCGGAAGTCCAGAGACTTCGAAGACAATCGGTGAAATTAAAATCAGTTTATTTTCTTCTGTAGAATCGGCCAGTGTTTTCACACACGAAGTATGGACTGTGAGGGAGACAGGTTTAGACAAAGAAAGAGGCAGTTTGTGGACTGCTAAGGATGAAAAATATCATACATCGCGATGTAGGTAGGACTCTATGGACTGATATCGCTGCTTTGTTGGAAACCACAAGGCGGTAAGATCTTTATGGGAAATTTCGGCGAAAATTATAACCTCAAAAAACAATTTGTTAAAGTTAGAAGATCGGTGCATCGTACACATAAAGTTACTGCAGTGGATCTTTTTTCGACTGTAGCAGATGGCCCACTTAGTTGTCTACAGACTGTCACTACCACTACCGGAAATTTTAGGCGTAAATTATTATCTCAAAGAACAATTTTAACAAGTGAGAATGATGATAATACTTATGTTTAAAGTACCTGTTGTGGATCTTTTTAGGCTTCTGCTAAGTGGGCATTAGCCATCCAAGAACGTTTATCACTGCTTACTTGTATTTTATCCCACTAGTGTGATAATTGTGTTATATGAGGTCATTTTCAGATGAGGTGTTTGTTTTTATGCTTTTTCGGTGTTTTAGGTATTAAGAGTATTTCATTGTTAACTATATGTTTGTTCCTCAAACGTACATTACGTGACAGTCATTGAAGGTTAATTGATTTATTGCTGGTTTGCTGCTTTTTTTTTGAAGTTGTACAGTTGTAAAATAATGTTTCTCAATGTCATCATGAATCGTCTCGAGTATATAAGAGAGCTATTCGGAAAGTAAGGAACGATCGGTCGCGAAATTAAAACCACATTGAAAATCAAAACTTTTATTTGCTACTGTTAGCTGCACCAACAACTACTTATCTATATAGTCGCTGCTCCGACTTAGCACCTGTCGTAGCGTAGTATCAACTTTTCAGTGCCCTTGTCATAGAAGACAGCCTCCTGTGCTTTCTGGAAATTTTCTACGCTTGTCTGCAATTCAATGTCAGTGCCAAAATATTGTCTTCACAGCCAGCGGTTCATTTGAGAAGAGATGAGAAACAGAGGGAGTCATGTTGAGGCTGTATGGTGTATGATCAAACACTTCCCATTGACTACGCTGCAGGAGGATCCCGAGTCCTTGTGATGTAAACAACTGAATGTGAAACTGCCAAGCAATGGTATTATTTTTATTATTGTGCTCTGTGTCTGAGTAAGATCATCGATGAGATGATTTCAACAAAGTCTGCACTGAAACAAACGAATCTTTCTGTACAGTGTTAAAATTTAATACATAACCTCATTCTCACACCCAGCAAATAAAAGTAATCACTCTTCTGAGTAATCTACGTGTAACTGAAAAACACCTGATTGCATTATGCTATGAAATGTGTTGTGGTAAAAATTGACTGAGGTAAAAATTATTATTACATAAATCTAATCGTTTGCTTCAGACTAGAACCTCTGTTCAATATTATCTACAAATAAATTTCAGCACTGGTAAACTTGGTTGTGATGTTTTATACCAGAGACTTGGCTCAAGTTGCTTGAGATTTTCTCTCTTCTCATATCACTCATTATACTTACTTTATCAGCCCTCAATAAGTGAACTCAGTATTTTGCTTTCCTTTTTATAAAAGGTACCCAATAAAGCTAAAATGTACTGAAAGTTAGACCACTTCTTATCCACTGTGATATAATTTGTTTTGTGAAGGAACTAGTTTCGCGACTGCTCTAATTGTTTGTGACATACTTTTTACAAGCTTTTATCAAAATACCTAGATTAAGATAGTGAATTTTGTTTAAAAGATGGTGTTTTTATTGACATCAGTTAATTAAAGCTTCAGCAAAAAAAATAATTTCCTTTCAAAATACTTTGTGTGGATAGAATTTGATTTCAGATTTGTACTATCCCAAGCAAATGTAATGATCTGATATGCATATCAACAATATTCAGTTGAATTTGTATTTTGTAGTCCTTTTTGTTCTGTATAGTTTTATCTTTTCTGTCCTCATATCAGCCCAGTTCAGACATCATGTTAAGAAAATGATTTGAATTTGTGCAGAAATGACAATCTGTGAGGCACTCTGAGTCTCATTTTGATGCACTTTTCCTTTACAAAATTGGCCTTCAGCAAATTTGAATTCGACAGACACTTTGTAACCATGATATTAGCTTGACTTATGTCATAAAAGACCGCGCGACCGCTACGGTCGCAGGTTCGAATCCTGCCTCGGGCATGGATGTGTGTGATGTCCTTAGGTTAGTTAGGTTTAAGTAGTTCTAAGTTCTAGGGGACTGATGACATCTGATGTTGAGTCCCATAGTGCTCAGAGCCATTTTCTTATGCCATAAAAATAGTGTCACAAGCCACCATTCGAGAAGAAGCTACATCAGTTTCAGTTGGAGAGTGTTTGAGAGAGTATCGCCAGAGTACTGGGAATGACAAGTAGTGGATGGTGTGACATCTTACACAATGTACCGCTTTAGTTGACACTGCATTTTCGTTTTCCCTAACTGTGTAGTGATAACACTGATAAAAGATGGAATGGAGTGGATAAGATACATGTTTCTATTGGTGCTGAACGGTGCCAGTGGCCTTGCCACAGTGGTAACACCGGTACCCGTCAGATCACCGAAGTTAAGTGCTGTCAGGTTGGGCTAGCACTTGGATGGTCTGCCGAGCGCTGTTGGCAAGTAGGGTGCACTCAGCCCTTGTGAGGCAAACTGAGGAGCTATTTGATTGAGAAGTAGCGGCTCCAGTCTCAGAAACTGACATATGGCCAGGAGACCAGTCTGCTGACCACATGACCCTCCATATCTGCATCCAGTGATGCCTGTGGGCTGAGGATGACACGGTGGCCAGTCAGTACCTTTGGGCCTTCATGGCCTGTGCGAGAGGAATTTCTTAGTTTCGGTGCTGAAAGTTCTTAATAAACAAACATCCATAAAGTTTTTGTTTGTTATTCAAACCTCAGTATCATCTTCAACATAAAATAAAGCTGGGTATCTGTAACCCTGCACAAAGTCACATCAACAAAGGTAAGTGTATCCACAGGAGTTATGAACCTAGGTATCAATTAATAGGTGCTTGATTAAATGTAAAAAAAATAATATGAGTTCAACCTCCATACGAGAACTGAACCTCTTCATTGGTTGTCTGCCATATTACAAAAAATTTGTCTTAAATAGTTTCAGTACATAAGGAACTCAGCAAGACAAATATCATCTCTCACTCTGCTCATGAAAATATAGAAATATGACATGGTAAACTAAGAGATCCATGACTTATTTGCTTATTTATTATTCATCTGTCAGCATATATATGATATTGAAATATTGATTAAAATACATACTGTAGTGCTGGATAGAGAAAGAAAACAATGGAAAAATTAATTTCCTGGGTGCACCAGTGACCAAATATGTGAGAGGGACTTTGTCCCATACGCTTTACAACAAAGCTACACAGCTGATTGGTACCTCAATAAGGAAACTTACCAGCACCTGAGACAGAAAAGAGGTGTCATTAAGACCTTCGTGGTCACGTTAATAAAATTTGAAAGCCAGTTTAAATACAAGCTGAGCTGAATCACTAAATCACTTTCAAGATAAATAGTTACTTCAGTAAGTGGGTGAATCAGGCACTTTGTTGAAGAAGAGAGAAAGCCATGAGTAATTAGAAACAATGGCCACCATCTGAGAAAGTGTTTCTCCCACTTAAGAAGCTTACGGATCACATCAGCGAATTGTTGACTAGGTATGTGATTGAAGTAATCTTTATACACACAAAGATGATAAAAGAGTATTTTAAAATGACAGATTGTGAGGGCCTAATACGGAGGTGACTAACAAGTTCTGATTAGTAAACCATTCTACTCTATATCACTTTTAAAAAGACTGGAAGGAGTGGAATATGTAAGTAATTTGTGGTGGCTTCATTATCACCAGTTTTGTAGATGGATCTACTAGACCATATTTAGGCCTATCAGGAAATTTTTGTGATCTAATTATTCTGTATTTGCATTTTTGAAACTACTGTCTTTTGGTGGTACATGAAGCAAATGACAAACATAATCCATCTATATTTGGCCTTATTGGTGGCTGAAATGTTAGCTGCTAGTGTGAAAGACTAATCATTGAATTTGGTGACCAATAATCTGAAACTGTCATCTCTGAACTATTTTCTTGGCATTCAGTTTAATTGGATCAATATTTTTGCTTTTCATTGTTTAATAATGTTCCAAATAAATTTGGGTTATTCTTGGAACTATAACATAATAGCACTATTCTGCCCAATCACATTTTAATACAAAAACTGAACATATTATTAAAGATTTTTCTGCTAATTTAATGCATTAATAATATTTGCAGAGTGGCACATGAAAAATTAAAATTACCTAGTTCATCTAGGGGATAGTTCTTTAGTCCTGTGATCGTAGTGCATACATAAAGGAACAAATAAAAATATTTTTGATGCATTTTCATTCTGCTGTTTATCACAAAACTAGTTGAAGCACTGAAAACCTGAATAATAGCTACTATGCCAAACAATAGTTATTATGCCATAACTGAGCTGTAAGTGAGCTTGAACAATAATGAACTCTGAATGTGACTGTCATAATAATAAATTATGACTGAGACATGCAGTTGCAAATAGCACCCTATTTATAATCTTTTAATATTCAATACATTTCAATTAAATTTTAATGTTTCAATTAAATTTATTACACTTAATTTTAACAGATTATATGTGACAGGCTGTTCACTATTCTTCACAAAATTTATTGATGTATTTTTATAAAATTGGTTTTTCTTATATAAATATTTGGTCTTTCCCATATAAATCACAATCTACTCCATTTTTTATTTATATTCTCACTTATATTAAAATATATATTATCTTTCATGTATACCACAGGTAAGCAATACATAGAATTATTTAATCTTGTATTATATTCACATTTTCATATGATAAATGGTGGCTTTATATGACACAAATCAATGAGGTACCTATGACACACATTATTATTATTATTATTATTGTTTGCAAATTACAGAAATAATTATATTTCATGGTAGGACGAAGTGAAATATACAAATTATTAAACAAAAATGTTAGCTGTCTACTCAGATATTGTACATTACTGTCAATACTTTCAAATTACAAGTTATAAGATCGAAATAGGGAGGTGTATAGGCTACCTCATTAAAATTATTGCTTGAATTGTGTCCTAAAGAACCTAAGGCAATTATATTTCAGTTCGTTTTATTTTTTGTGCATAGTACAAGCATTTTGCTTTTAAAAATGATGGATTGGTGGAATTTATCGTATTGTTCATAATGGGATTTCAAATCTTGAACAAAACTTATTCCCCGAATTATTTAGAGCTCTCTCTTCCCAGCACAAGATACTTTAATCCCAGAAGCTATTCTTACTTTATCCACGATTCCATTCAATTTTGCACTTATTGGTTTTAGGGACACAATGCTCAAAGTGCTGTGGGAATATGTTTAAGACTGAGTTAGATTTTCCATCAATTCTGTCTGCTTTATAATTGTCTCCTGAAGTTTCTACTCACAGTTTTGTTTAAACTCTGTGATTGAGTATATGATTCTGCGATACAATACATTTCTTGTATTGTCTATACCAAATGGGTTGGTAAATTTTATTGTTATCATTTGACCATAATGGTCAGATAAATCAATGAATATCTATCTTACATCCAAATCAATGCAGACTGATAGGACTAAAACTGTAATGTCAATAAACCCTCAATGGAAATTGTTCTGTGGAAAATATTCAACCTTCCTCTCCAAACCAACCAACCCAAATATTCAAAAGATAGAAATAAAAATTTATTGGTGTCCACAGGCAGAACTATCTAACAGAAAATCGAAAATAGTGTCTTCACAAATATGATTCTCGATTAAGTCTGTGTAATCCTGCTAAAACTGAGTCTAGATGATTTATGAAACCTAAGACACTTCCTGTTGGTGACCTATAAACAGTTTGTGCTGCAAACCTCTGTGTTTCCTGATCCATTAATGTGCCATAGCGTTGAAAAATTTGTTCAACAGTATATTTGATAACCAGAGGAACCTGACACTTATCTCCATTTTCTGCGCATACAGCCACTTCCCCTTCCTTCTTATTGATATGTATACATTATCCTGAAGCAATCAAGATGAATTTGTTCAATTTCAGTGATTTCCAAGTGAAGGCTCTGAGATATATAACAAGTCTGCCGTTATTCCATATGTCCTTTCATTTTTCCAAAGAAATATGAGAAGTTTATCCTTTTTAGTTTTGAGACTTCTGAGTTTATGAAGGAAAACAGCAAATGAATTTTCTTTAGTACTTTTGGCATTGCACTAAGTCACAGTTTTTCGATACGTTAGAAAATGGATCAACTGTAACTGTTAATTGTGTACCTTGCCTCTCAGATGAATATACCTCATGAAAGATGTAGATAACATATTATAAACTACTGGGATAGAATGGATACTGCTTTGGTCAGCTGGATGCTTCTGGTAGTTAGCTGTGCAAGTACTCTTACGAGAAGTGCAAAACTATGCAATCTCTGATGCAAATGAGTGAGATGTGATGCATCTATCACACCACTGTGAAAACATTTCTATCTCATGAGTAGTTTTCAAGGCTCTGCTTTAAAATATTTGACAGTCATGTGATACTGTTCAAGGACTGACATGCTGTTTCAGTAGGGTGAAGAACATTCACAGCAATATGTCTGATGTCATCCTCAGTTGAATAATTAAGGTTACAGTCCGAAATGTTATCTGCACCTCCATTGTTAGTTCCTGTTATTTTTAAAATTGCCCCAAAAAGTCTAAATTATAAGTTCATTGGTGAGCCATACACTTGGCTTAAAAGTGCTAGTTGACTGGTAATCCAGAATTTTGGTCTTGATCTAACATTACTGCTGTAGATTGGATCACTCAAAACTGCTAAGTCATTTTGCGCCACTGTAAAATGAGCTCGTATTTTCAAGAGAAACTTCTTTCCGGTACTGTGTAGTAGCAGTGACATTCACTGCATCTCTGAAAGCAACCTACATCATTCCTCATGTCGGTAGTATTAAAAACCTCCACATGAAAATAACACTTATTTCTCACACTAATTGTCACTCCTTATGATTCTTCAACATTTTGTACCCTTCTCCACTGTAGAGTTGATATATTTAGTTAAAAAAACTATGTTCAATGAAGGATAACACCTACCAAAGGTGATTTTTTACACAAAATAGATTGAAAACGAGCATTACTTTGGAACAATTAAGTTACATTATTTAAATGTAGCTTTTTATTACTTACTGTAATAAAATTTACTTCATGTAAGACAACTTTACATATGAAAAATAATTACAGTGAATGACTCTATTCATAAGATTTGTGGATAGCAATCTATTTGATCTCATGTGTTGAGTGATGAAGATTTTATGATGGCTGTAAACTGTTATATCATTAGAAATGGAGGTTAGATTCGTTCACAGACAGTACAAAAATGAAAAAAACTCTTATAATTGGTCATTTAAATTACAACCAAGAAGTTAAGTGAAATACTGAATTTACTCAAAACTACAAAATGCACAAACTTACTGATATTTTAATAAAACGAATTGTTATAACGCAGCTTTGCTGAACAATGATGACATATTTCTAACAATAATGCGTATTATCTTCTAGCTAAAGGTATTATAATATTGGTATACGCAATAAAATTACGTTTTTATTACTCTGGAACTGCAAATAATAGTGAGTAAAATATTAGTTTAGGTAATCTGAACAGCAAATCAATAATGAGACAGACCTTAAGTCCAACAGTTGCCAAAGTACAAGCGTAGTTACAGCTGTATATTGATAGAAGTAATACAAAGTGAACAAGTGTGATTATTAAAAGGCTAGAATAGCATGGTCCATGTAGAAAATAAAGTAGAGATTATTATTGACATTTCGTTTGAATCAAAATGAGAGGTATATAATAAAAATTGCAATTTTTTCCTTAAAAAATCGAACACATGAAACAGAAATAAGCAATAGTGGCAATGATCAAATGATATATATAGCTAATGTAGAAATAAAAAAATATAAATTTGAAGTATATGAATATTAAGCAAACTGCAAAAAAATCCATCAAAGTGATTGAAATAATTATAAGCACATTAAACTTCAGCTGTTAATGACAAGTGTCAGTACATCAGAGTATTTTCCCCTTCAATGACAGGTACATCCAAAGATCTTTATTAGTAGCCCATGTCCCTTATATTATTTACAATCAACCACTTGTGTCTTAAATTGCAATTATTATACTGCCTTATGCAGTGAGAGATGGAACAGCACTGCCCTCATTTTTATTTTTGCTGCACTTATATCCCTTTTCTTCATTTCTGTCATCATGAGATCTTATACAGTGTTAAATATTATTTGATACATCATCTATCATCACATTGTCACTGTGTAATACTTACTAAATAGTTGATGGAACTTTATTAACCCATCTGAAAAACAAAAATTATGCAAATAATTCCAATCAATGAAACAAATATCTGTACACACCAAAAAGTGCATATATCATTAAAATGTGGAAGTGACAATGAGTGCTACCGAATGTACAATTTTACAATGTAATTGTATTGAATTTAAAAACAGTAGCATAAACAAAAGGATTCAATGTCCTGCAGTCAAAGATCAAGAACAGCACATTTCAGTTAAAATAGTTTTTAATAACTGATGTTTAATGGCTTAAGTATATAAATTAGTTTCTTTTGAAACTGAGGAAATTTATCTTACGGTTATGGCCTGTTCATTAAAAATTTTTTTGTCACACTATTTCTATAGTCACCAAGGAAATATGTATAACTGCTTTTGAAATGGCTTATTGCTGCAGTACGTTAGAGCAGCTGTTTATATAATTCATTCCACACTTTATAGCCATAATGTTTCATATTAATTCATGTTTCCTTCTCCATGAATGAGATTATTCAGATAAATCATCACTGAAATGCCATAACTTCCATACATTACAAATATGACCATTACATAACTGCCAAAATATAGATTACAACTTTTATAAGTACTTCATTTACTAAGATACCATCGGCGACCAAGCAGCTCGTTAGAATGAAATTACAATGAAATGAACACCCGTAGCTGCTTACAGGCGTTGACTACGAATGTAGTGCGGGACAATACGTTGAGAATGTGGGTTTCGTGGGAGGCGTGCCAGAGATAAATCCCTGCAGGCCTCTGTGTCCTCGGTGGCTCAGATGGATAGACCGTCTGCCATGTAAGCAGGAGATCCTGGGTTCGAGTACCGTTCGGGGCACACATTTTCATCTGTCCCCGTTGACGTATGTCAATGCCTGTAAGCAGCTAAGGGTGTTCATTTCATTGTAATTTTATAAGTACTGTCAAAAATGGTTCAAATGGCTCTAAGCACTATGGGACTTAACATCTGAGGACATCAGTCCCCTAGAGTTAGAACTACTTAAACCTAACAACATCACACACATCCATGCCCGAGGCAGGATTTGAACCTGCGACCGTAGCTGCAGTGCTGTTTTGGACTGAAGCGCCTAGAAGTGCTCGGCCACAGCGCCCAGCTTTATAAGTACTGTCATAACATCCTGTAAATGTACATTTATTGTCGTTTGCTGAAAGGTACTCAACTTCATTTTTAGCTTTAATTTAGCTGGTTCTTTCTAAGTCAGGTGTTTGTTTTCCTCTGGATAAAATGTGTTAAGGAGATGTACACTGTTCTTTTCTACAAAACCTACTAACATATGGCATCTGCCATTTCTGATATGATACTCTATGATGTCGACAGAAGTGCCGACACAGTGTGGTTTGAGGAGACCGAAATACACGCTATAAGCTCACGCAGGATGGCGTGAGGTCTGAAACAGGATACGTAATGAATGCTATAAAGAAAAGTACGTAGCTTCTGGAATACTTAACTTTAATCCATCCTTGGTACATCACTATTGACGATACAAGTGAGACTCTATAGTTTCAGACAATATACTGCTAATGGCGCCTTGCTAGGTCGTAGCCATTGACTTAGCTGAAGGCTATTCTAACTATCTGCTCTGCAATGAGCGAGGCTTCGTCAGTGTGCATCGCTAGCTACGTCGTCTGTACAACTGGGCGAGTGCTAGTAAGTCTCTCGAGACCTGCCGTGTGGTGGCGCTCGGTCTGCGATCGCTGAAAGTGGCGACACGCGGGTCCGACATGTACTAATGGACCGCGGCCGATTTAAAGCTACCACATAGCAAGTGTGGTGTCTGGCGGTGACACCACACACTAAATTTCACTCTGAAGAATAATTGTTTAATTTTTGCACTATTTTTGCACTATTTTTGCACAACAATCGAGTGAAGCACTTTCTTGAAATCTGTGAATCTCAGACAAAGTAGTTACTATATTCATTGCACCACTATGTAATTCCGTTTGTGACCTTCATAGGGTCCATTGTCTTCTGTAACTTCTTCTAAAGCCAGCTTGTTTCTTTTCGTGACTAAAATATGATAATTTTTTTCTATGCAGCTGGTGAAATTTGTAGTGAAGAAATTCTATATTACAGAAAGTAGACCAACGATCTATAGTTTTTTATGTCTTGTCTGTCCTCTCTTTGGTGAAAAAAAAACAACTTCAAAACTGTTCTAGTTTTAAAAATTTTTCCCAATAATTCTGAAAATAATTTTGGAAATTGCTTTTCTCCCAGCTTGAATTACTTTTATTGTAACGCCACCGTTTTCCGGCAGCTTCCATTTCTTCACCCTTCAACTGACTTTAAGCACTTAATCTAGCATTACACATTAATTCAGTAAGGGCTACAGATCTAGTGAACACAGTACCGACAGCAGAGAGCGACAACACTGGTGAGTGTTTTCGGTAATGAAAACTAACTGTGTGCACAGTGACTGTCCTGTTGGAACATCTCATCTCACCAACATTGTAGAAAAGGCAGCAAAATGACATGGATATGTACATTTTGTGCATTGCCCACTCAGCGATTAGCATTGATCCCAATGACTACATAGCTCTAAAGCACATCACTACCAGATAAGCTCTGGCAGTAGTAGTTGGTGTTCTGATTGATGCTGTGCTCGAAAAAGAAGAGCACCAAAAATAGGGAGAATCTCGTTGCTAATAATTTGCCAAGATAGACACCTACACTGGAATCTTCCTATACATCTTCAGAGAGCACTGTATGGTGAAATGTGAGACGTTTCCTATCCTCCAGTAGCCTGTTTCCCATGGTTCTAGCTGAGAATCTGGGTGCAAAATTGGTCTTAATTCGTGTAAAGACGGAATCGTCGATCCATATTACTGCTTCTGTTGCACTTTCGCAGAAGTACGAGTCACAGGTGTACAGAGTCAGTGCCCCAAGAAGGAGGTGTCTGGTTTGTTTACTTTCATGACCGACTGCCGTGCTAAAGTGTCTGCACTGTACCTAGGTCACAGTCAGGGTGGAAAACTACAAGCTAATGCTCATTTTAACAAGAGCAGACAAATCCGAGAGAGGTTCTTTAGAGCTTTACTGTGGATGGACTGTAGTCCATCGTCTTCTGTAGCTGCTTTCCAGTTGGAGATGAAAAACAGCTAATGTAAAAACAAATGTATGTTTATAGATACTCCTGCACCTAAGTAAGTTGCTTGTTCCCATTACACCTGCTATCTTGTAACAGGCTCTTTATTAGAGGGCATCTTTAATTACAGCAATCTCATACGGAATGTATTGATCACTACTACGAGAAACGCGTTTTACAGACACTATATCTGCTGTAAACACTTGACAGTTTACAGTATGCGCCATTTATCATAAATTGAGAAGACACCATGAGAATAATCCCGATATTTTAGGGTCGAGCAAATCCATCAGTAATAACACAACTCCAAAACGTAGTCCAGTTGAATTACATTAAGGCCGGCCGGAGTGGTCGACCGGTTGTAGGCGCTACAGTCTGGAACCGCGCGACCGCTACGGTCGCAGGGTCGAATCCTGCCTCGGGCATGGATGTGTGTGATGTCCTTAGGTTAGTTAGGTTTAAGTAGTTCTAAATTCTAGGGGACTGATGACCTGAGAAGTTAAGTCCCTTAGTTCTCAGAGCCATTTTTTGAATTACATTAAACAGTCAGGTCACAAAAGGAGGGTCTAAACGAGGTAGAGACTTCAGTATAGCATGATTCGAAGTGCCCTGCAGCTGGCTGGTTTTAATGTAGATGTCAGTGGCCAGAGAAGCCATTGATAGCAGATAACACAGGATATTGACCTCACTGTCAGATTATTGAGATATAGTTTCCTTCTGTAGTTTTCAATTTAATCTTTCTGGTAGAACTTACTTTCAAAGTTTGTAAATGATTTCATCCCATCTCGATTTCACAGTAACTGTGCATAGCTCATGGAAATAAAGTTTTATAAGAGATCCTTACGGTGAAACTAAGGTCAACTCTAATTGCAGTTCAATTACATGATCCTACCTTGCCTAAACTGTCTCTAAGGTGTTCCCCACACGATTTTGTACTGTACTGAAAAATTAATAAAAGGGCATAGCAAAATATGGTCCTTTACTAGCCTGTTGCTGCAGCCTGATCAAAATTTGCACCAATATAACTTAAAAAAAATCGACACCACCTTGTTCGAGATGTAAATTCAACAAAATTTTTCTCAGGCATCTATCTACTGATGTGTCATAACATACTCTAGAAACCTCATTCTGAGTAACAGTTTGATAGTATCATAGATGGGTATTACTTTCTCCAGTTCGTTTAATAACGCCGAATGTTTCTTGCTTTCAAGAATTTACCAGTAAAGTGCAAACGAAATAGAGTCCGCCAAACTGTGTAGGACGTATAGACTGAAGAACAATTGTATTTACTAAGAATTATGCCAGCGTGTTCTAAAATTATGGTCAGTCTTATTCTATTGAACACCAAGCAGCTGTTAACGTCAACCACAAATTGGTAGCCATAAAGGTAAATGTCTGTGGTAGATAGTCTGATATTAGCCTTTTTAAAATATGCTGCACAGAAAACTTTAAGATATGGAATTTTTACTGCCAACATGTACAAAATTTCAAGGAATGCATAATGAGCTGTGACAGGTAATTTTAGAGAAAGTGAAGCGACCATTTCCTTTGAAAGATTTGTTCAATTATATACAATTGTATACAATTATATACTATTATATACAATTATATACACTCTGGAACAAGAAGAGCTGTTGAAAGTGTGTTATGGATAATAACTAATAAATGGAAACTGTATAAATAAGAAACAGCAATGTCCAGTGACAGAGATAACATAGGTAAGTACTTTTGCCTATTTCGTCGTTTTGTAGGGAAGGGTGCCATGTGGAAGCTGAATAGTGCTATAATAACATGTGGAACCGCACTGATACCTCACAACTAGGTTTTGGATAGCTTTGAGGGAAAAACATGAAGATGGACCCACATGTTATGTCATTTGTTGAATCATGTAATACACTTTAATACTTAACAACAACATTAACATTACAACTTAAAAACTTATGAAAGGAATCAGAATTTTCATCGAAATTTGACCAGGCTCAAAACATTAAAAAAAACCTTAACAATTGTACCATTAAGAGCAGGACACGAAAATCGGAAGTACAGAGCTCCCAAAAACAAGAAAAGTCACATAAACTGGGCATGGCTGCTAGCAGGCTCAACAAACAGTTGTACCAACTCAATGAATTACAGTAACAACTGATAAATGTACTAACAAATTGCAAGCTTAGATAACCATTACACAATTGGGCAACATTCACCCAAATACGGGAATGACCACAGGACATGCCACTGATTGTAGCTGTTGGAAAGCCACTTATCAAAGCTCTTAATAAGCCTGTTAACAGGAAAATCTTTTAAGCAACAAAATACACAGTCCCTCAAACAGACCAACTGGGAAGGTATAAAGTTTAAACATAAATGCCCACTCACATATTCCAACCAAACATTAACAATCACCCTTAATAAATATACAGTTGCCCAAAATTCAAGATAAATTGGATGTACATGTAATTGAAATGTACACGAGCAGAAACGTTGACACAACCTTTAATAAATACACAGTTCCCCGAAATTCAAAATAATTTGGAAGTACACGCAATTGCAATATACTTCCAACTGGTACACACCAGCAGAAACTTTGACAACCATTAATAACTATACAATTCCTCAAAATTCTAAGCAAGCTGAGAGCTACAGCACATGGCTATCACTGCCAACAATGAAGGAGCAGCCAAATTTCACAGTAAGTATAGCAGCTAATTACTGTGGATCAGGGTATGATTCAGCAGTTTATATAAGTAACAGGTCTTAAACTTTACACGCTGAGAGGTAGTAATAAGGATGCTACCTTTAAACACGTAGTTACAGAGCTATAGTAAAGCTTGCTCTCAATTTTGTACAAAATTTTCACAAACATCTTGTTAAACCGAATTAGTTCCACCCTAGACACAGCCCAACCTATAGAACAAGCAGGATTCCGAAGCAATTTCAGCACTATTGACCACATTCTGACCGTTAGCGAAGTGATAAGCAGAGCGAATGAATACCAACTGCCTCTCTGCATTGCCTTTGTTGACTTTGAAAAGGCATTTGACTCCGTTAGCCATGCAGCTGTCCTTCAAGCTTTGAGTGAGCAAGGAGTGGGAGCAGCATACATTGAAGTGCTCAGGAAAATCTACGAGAATTCTCCAGCTTATGTTAACATCGGCGAATCAAGAATTCTGCATCATGAGGGGCGTCAAGCAAGGCGATCCCATCTCCCCAAAACTGTTCTCTGCTGTATTGGAAATAGCTATGTCAAAGTTGAGGTGGGAAGGTAAGGGAATTAGAGTTAATGGAAGAAGGCTTACCAACTTGAGATTTGATGATGATATTGCCTTACTGGCCAAAGACTTCGCAGAGCTCCAAAATTACAGATCTTGCATCAGAATATCAGCTGGTTGGCTTGAACATGAACCTTTCCAAAACCAAGGTAATGTCCAACAAATGGGTCCCAGCTGGAGATGTGAAGGTCAAGGACAGTCTGCTAGAAGAGGTCAGTAAATATGTCTACCTTGGCCAGATTATAAATATGAAGGGAGACATAAGGCCAGAAATCTATCGACGCATCAAGCTTGGCTGGCAAGCATTTGGGAAGAATACAAAAGTATTCAGATAAAAAATGCCAGTAAATTTGAAGAAAGCAGTATTTGATCAATGCATTCTTCCTGTGATGATGTATGGCTGCGAGACGGACACTGAATTCATTTACAAAAGGGAAACTTAGGACAGCACAGAGAGCCATGGAGAGATCAATGCTGGGCTACACAAGAAAGGACAGGAAAAGGGCAGATGACATCTGGTCTGTGACGAAGGTTAATGACATCTTTGAGACAGTAGGTTCCTTGAAATGGCAGTGGGCTGGCCACGTCGCAAGAAGAAAAGACAACAGATGGATGAAGCTAGTACTGGAGTCCGAGAGAGCACCGGAGGCCTAGAGGAAGACCACCAGACAGATGGGACAAAGACATCAAGAAGATCGCTGGTAACACCTGGCAGAGAACTGCCAAAGACCGTCCCACTTGGAGAAGACTGCTGAAAGCCTACCTGAATCCACGACTCGAAGAGGCCACATCATTTAATGATTGAATTGGCTTATGATGATGATGATGATGATGATTAAAGAAGAAATACAGGCTTGGCAAACACATCTTAACCTCATGAGTGCTTTAAATTCACCAAAAAGTGCCAACTATTGGGTCCCCCTTAAACGGCGACTCACCGGCGTGGCACACTTAAAACGATCAACTTAACTTGGGCCACCATGATGCGACTGATAGATGCGGCTGACTGCCAGTCGACTCAGATGCCGTACAACAATGGGAGTGCCATCGCGCCAACAAACACACCTCAGCTCCGGGGCCAGGGAACAGGAACGTGTTGTTGCCACCGAACCCCCCTGCCAACGCATATGAAAAGGGAACAGTAATCTGCGCAAAATGGCTTCACTCAAGAAAAAACTACTAGTTTTCACATCTGATCATATCAGTGCCTCCTGATGCAATAACACAAACATACCTTGCACCACCTCGCCTCCCACACAGGTCATGCTGCAATTTATTTCCTTCACGAAACCTATCACCTTACACCTGCACGACATATGGCCCAGAACACAAATTGCAATTACTAACACTGACTGATGGCCATGTGCTCAAACACACCGGGAACTTGCCGACAAGGTCGCTCGTGACGTCCGCCAGTATTCGCGCCGCCCGCCACTACGAATTCTTAAGCGAGACGGCCAAGCTTGCCCCCTACTGATTTAACCTTACGCCGCTTCTCGAGACCCGCGCCAGACAGCCGGAGTTCGCCAGCCAAATGCCCTTCAGCCAACAGACTCTGTAGGCCCCGCCAAACCAACCAATACACACCTCGAACAAAGACCTTAGCTCGCTACACACGTTCGAGTCTATATCCGCGATCTATGCACTTAGTGGCGCCAGTGGAATGCCATCCCGCCAAGATTAGAGCCACCACAGCTCATGCATATTCAAAAATATAACAAATATTTTAGTTGAATATTTTGTTAGAAATCGTCAGTAAAATCTCTCTACAATCTTTCAGGGATAGCTTCAATATGTCACAATTGCGAATTTACCAGTTGTATTGTAAGTATATTCATACTCAACATCTGAACAACAACCCTTCGATTCTTCAATCCATAACCCAGAAACAGTATCACAGATCACAGTTGTGATGGTTGGCCATTGTCTGGACCCAAATACATAGACAGAGGTAAATTTCATTAATGAATAATTCCATATCCACGATGACAACAGAACTGTGATGAAGTTATAAAACAATAGGTCACAAGCAGCAGCTGCTATTAAAAGCTACCACTTTACTATGGACAGTATCTCGATGTGAAGATGCTTACCATTCACATACAAACACAAACACACAATCATGCATTCACACACAATCTTCTTAACTGCTTTCTAATTATGGTATAGTTCATGTAGTATCTAGATTAAACTAATATCATTTCAGAATCAGAAAAATCTTAATAAAAGTAAACTGAGAAGGCAAACAGCATCAAGTGTATAGAGGGATGCATATATACAAAAATATTGAGACATGGGTAGGCTCTTCATTTAATATGTTGCATGCATCTAGATTTTAATTCCAATATTTTTCATTACAGAGCCAAAAATAAATATATGAAATAAATCATGTTGCAGAGCTTATACCTGGCCACTCCCTGTCTCATGATGGCATCTATTACTCTTCACACCAGCAGTTATTTCCTTTACATCAGCCACTCCCTTGCTTCTAAACGTTGCATACTCATAATTACATCAGAATGAACTGGGCACATCCAGAAACTAATGAGAGGCGGACATCTAAAATTAGAAATGAAACAATATTACTGAAAATTCCTACTTTAAAAGTGTGCTATGCGCTGACAATAAAAAACCATTTCCTTAAATTCTGAAAATGTGTGCAAAGCTTTTTGGTTTATTTGTTTCCATAGATTTCTGTTGAAAATAAAAGAATTTCTGTTGAAAACAGTTGTATACATTATCTGTATGTGATCATATGGTGTAAATTCCAAGAGGTGCAGAGTGATACCGCTAGTCAACTCATAAGTAAATAATTAATCATTTTAAAAACTATGGGTCTTGCATCTAATTTTAAACTTATAATTCATGATTTTATAACACAGAAAAAATAAAATAATCTATTCGCCACGAAGAGAGAAAGACATTTTTTCTGCTTATTGCTTCTTTGGGTGAATAGGCTATGTCAAAATCTTTTATGTTGTAGGAGAGTAAGAAACAAAATTTATTTGGTTCAAAAAAAGTTTTGTATGGTACAGAAGTAAGAACACTGAATGATTTTTTTATTCGGTGTTCCAAATAAACAGCGCTGTATCTTGAATTACATTATTTTAACTTTAAACTGATAGTCTTGGCATGTTTATTAATGCATTAAATTACAGACATTGTCATTAAAAAGTGTCATGTCTTTCAACCTTCAAGTCGTAGGTACTCTCAGAAGGAGCATGGAGCTTTCAAACATCTCTTGGCTAATTAATGATTACGGATCTGTCAAAATAAATGTGTTAAATCGGCCTCGATTTCTTCGAGAAAAAATCTATATAATCTTTGCCTTCTAAAAAATTTTGCATGCATACAGTCTAAAAAAAGTCTAAAAAACTGTTTACTTTTTCATGTACTTGAATCACAGCATAATCTCCTGAGCTGAGGACAATGCCAGGTTGTTCATTTCTGCCAAATTTGTGGTCTTCTGAAGTAACAATGACGATTACTGTTTCTAGCCATCTCACAAATACCGAAAACATAACGTTACGTTTTTCAATCAGTCGAAATACAAATCAGATTAAAATATACTTTAATACCAAACTTTCAGCTAATGAAATGGAACTGCAAATTTGCTTTCCAGGTACTTCAATTAAAACAATACAGATTAGAATGGTACTTACCGATGAAGTTTGAAGTAAGCAAATGCAGCACCATATCCTATGTTTGGCATGGAGTGAACAGCACATCAACTGACAGTGTCACCAACTTTGAAATTGAGAATTTCCTCGTTATTATGGTTCAGTAGCAACCTAGACAAACAAATGATATGCCCATTTTTTGTCCGACACGATAGCGTAGAACTTAGAAGATTAGACTATTCACCCCGTTGTTTCCGTTCACACCATTTTACAGTACCACACGATGGATACGCTGTGCCGGCTGCTCTGTGTGCCCCATTCAGCATTCACATCGTCTTCGGAGAAGACGTTAGTGTAATGTGCCTCTTCAGTGCTGCATAGTCAGTGACTTGTCCGCAGACCGGTCGTTGTTCATTATTCTGAAGGGAGTTGCATCGAAGAGCACATCCATATAAGAAAATATGAAGTTTTAATTACCTGATTATCTTGATGTTGGCTTCGTTTCTTTCTTTGGAGCCGTGATAACGTCTGCAGGTTTTGTTCTAGTACAGAGAAAATTATCTGATGAAAGGATTGTGAAAATCGGATGTTTGTCGAAATACTAACAAGGAACCTTTCGAATGTGAGATCACTAAAGTCTAGTGATATTTACGGTGTTCGATACCCCACTTGTCTACCATGCAACCACAATAATGACTGCTAATGTGAACTTGGGATGGTACTGGAGGTATTCAGTGGTGAGCGCAGCATGATGCTATGGAGCATAGTTGAACTGCTTGGTCGACGAATAACTCACAATAGAGACACAGTTCTGGTGGTGTTGATACAAAGCAGAGCAATGGCAACGATAACCAAAGCAAACATTGCATTATATCTACAACAACAAGTTGCCGAAGTTGACATTTCGTCGGAAAGGAACCGAAGGAATTTCGCAGAGTGAGAAATAAGTGGCAGATGAAATATTAGCGTTTCTTCAAGACGAATCGGTGAATGTGTGATGTATACGCTCGACTGTGCGGACAATGACGACGATACGTGGTTCATATCTGAAAGTGATACTGAAATAGGTGTCGAGCCATGTAGTTCATCCCTGTATGAGAGGGAGCCACAAATCCCATCTCCAGTGAAACACACTAAAGGTTAATTGTTTTCCAAGGAGAGGGTACTAAACATGATTAAGTACATGGAAGATACCGCAGCTTAGAAAAAAAAAATTGCCAAACAATTTCGAATAAGTACGTTACAATAAGACCGCATAGTGTATAAGAAAAACTACGGATATTCAAGTCACGACGAAGCGTACTTTTACAAAGAACAGTGTTTTCGCATTTCAAGGGTGCTCATACAATTTACAGGACGAGCATGATACTGACCTACGTTATTCACATTATATTTCGCATAGCACAGATTACAGGGCCATCCAGGGAAGCAGTTGATGGGTGCATGACTTCAAACAGTGCTACAGAATTCGAAGACGTCAGATAGCGAAATTTCATACAAAGCATCAACTTGATGCTGCACAGTAAACTGTGGAATCGGCCTGAAAATTTGTAGATAAGATCTCTCACTCAAGGAGTTATTTGTAATTGAAGTAAAGGGTCTGAAATTTTAAACGTTTTTATATGGCATCATTTCACATATTACAGCAGCGCAATTTGAACATACATAACAAAAATACATCTGCTTTCTGCAGGATCACGAAGCGACTCGACTTCCATTTACCATCACTCTCAATAAGTCTCCACACAATGAAAAAGAACAGAGATGCTATACAAAGCAAAGAGTTTATATCTTTGTCAGTGACAGTTCTGGTACATATTTAGCAAAAGTATTGGAACTGTGTTTACAAAACTATATGTTATAGCGTCATCCACGTTCCAAGAGGGACTCCACCCATTCCAAACTGTCAACTGCACTGCAGCCCTTTTAGTATACCTTTTAATTTAAGTTATTTGTGTTTGCTCAATGAATTTTATTCTCCTGTTTTTTCGACAGTAAATCTGTGTAATCACACTTAACACCGCTAATTTCAGTAGAAGTCAGACCCTATAATCTTTTCTAAATTAATTTGTGTGTGAAGCACTTAGAGTAGTTGAGAATCTATTACATTACGTCAACTTCCCTCTTACAATTAGGGCCAACACACTAATTAAATTCGGATATCCAATGCGTATTGTTTGATAATTGTGTAGCTGAATGCTGGTTCTATCATGCAGCGTATTACCTTGAAAAGGAACTTCTTGTACCATTCCATATTTTTCTGAATAAATTTCCGGTACAAGAGAATTAATAGCGAGAGGTTTTCACTCTCCAGAAATAAATCACTTGGTAACAAGCACGAGAGAAAGGACCAAACGGCATTTGTTTATTTATTTAATTTCGTGTGTGCCACGTTTCCCTGCATCCTTGCCCTTGTGCGACCTGGGCTCAATGAATGAGAAATTATGTGAAGCTTTAGTCAGAGGTTGTAACATTGCATGAGTAGAGTGGTTCTGTGGTAGGGTAGTACCAACCCCTAAACGCGAACAACTTTGGCAAGGACAAAGTGAGCAAATCAGGTCATAGAGGTAACAAAGGCACGAGTATTGGCTCTGTCAGGTTAGCGAACCACCCCCTCCACCACCGCTTTTGAAGGTACAACGGTTAGGCGATGTGGCCCACAGGTCACTCGTTCCTGGGCAGCGGCGTTGTGCAGACGTTGAAGACTTACCCCTCTATTTTATAGTAATATCATCAAAGGTATTAGAATGTTTCAAATCTATTCGTTACTAAGGTCCAGATGTTTAAATCAAGTGTGAGATTACCACGAAACCCCCACACGGGAATTTATATTCGGAATTTGATTAAATTTCTGTAAGAACTTTGCATTTGAGCCTTGGTCAGGTATGCACCATGTACTTTAAGCTCACGGTCGTATTATTGCTCTGAGCGTAACAGAAGTTAACTCATCTAACGTATTTTAATGTGGGGTTTGTTTCACAGTGATATTTTTTTTTTTTTAATTTCTGATATGTTTTCTTTGTGTACTTGGTTTCCCGCCTCGTTTTCGGTTGGAGCCACCACCATACTAGTAAAGTTCAGTTTCGTTCAAAAAATGTACAGTAGCTTCACTACAGTTTCGTATAGTTCAATTCCGAAATAGTAAATTTGTGCGGAGAATAATTACCCTGAATCATGAAATGTGCACGTATTCACTTCGGCGCGAAACTGTGTCAACGGTCGTTAATAGGATGATCGGCACATCAGTGCATACAAGGTACTAGTAAATAATTATACGATAGTGCGTGAGTGTCAGATAGGGAAGAAATAATCTTGTGTGTCAGAATTTTCGCATTTCTGTTGGCTACCCCAACTTGGCCACGTGTGTGAACTAGTATCAAGGTAATAATTAGTAAATGTTTCTTGTGCCCCCCTCCCACAATTATTTGATTAGCTTATAGTGAAGTGTGTTACATAGAATATACGCTTTAAACTCTTGTATCTATGAAAAGTTCAGATTTTAGTGCGTATTGATAGGATGGAGACTTACAAAATTTTCCCGCCATATGACAGTAAATGTTCTTGTTTCCCCAGCTCAGAACTGTGGTGTTGTTTCGGAATGCAGGATGAAACCAAAATTGGCAGTCATAGTCAAATGGCGCACGTTTTAATGAATTTGATATATTTAGGTAGATATTCTTCCGCCCTGACTGACTTCACTTGTACTGTCTTTTGTTGAACTTGTTCTGCGTGAACTGTGGTAATTAAATGTAATATGAACAGAAGGCATGGGTTTAGGTATAATTGTGCGCCTGCATAAGCCAGGTCTGCGCTCCCCTCTCCCTTTCCATAATTACGTGGTGAAAATAAATCCCATTGACTAGAGAGACCATTTGTCATGATGTATTATGTGAGAGCCCCTGCTGTTGCATAAGAATGGGCAGCAAATATTCCAATAGATAGATGGCTAACTGTTCAAATGCTATAAGTAGTCAAATATCAATCAATCTAAATCCTCTACTGAATATTTCCTCCCTTATCATTACCAACTTAAAGAATAGGTGAAACTTTAAGTATTCGAACCTCCCTACAAAATGGAAAATAGGGTTGATAAAATATCACTAAAAGATGACAGGCGAACCCTGACAAATTAGTCCCTACTTCAGTCGCTTTCTGGGTCAACAAATAAAATAAAAGTTCTATGTTCTCTATTAAGCCCTGCATAGGTGCTTTCTCCTCCCCCATGATCCATGGACCTTGCCATTGGACAAATGTGTGGATCCTGAAGAGGGGCAGCAGCCTTTTCAGCAGTTGCAGGGGCAAGAGTCTGGATGATTGACTGATCTGGCATTGTAACACTAACCAAAATGGTCTTGCTATGCTGGTACTGCGAACGGCTGAAAGCAAGGGGAAACTACAGCCATAATTTTTCCCGAGGGCATGCAGCTTTACTGTATGATTAAATGATGATGGCATCCTCTTGGGTAAAATGTTCTGGAGGTGAAGTAATTCCCCATTCGGATCTCTGGGCGGGGACTACTTTAGAGGAAGTCATTATCAGGAGAAAGAAAACTAGTATTCTACGTATCGGAGTGTGGAATGTCAGATCCCTTAATTGGCCAGATAGATTAGAAAATGGATATGTTAAAGTTAGATATAGTGGGAATTAGTGAAGTTTGGTAGCAGAAGAAACAAGGCTTCCGGTCAGGTGAATACAGGGTTATAAATACAAAATCAGATAGAGGTAATGCAGGAGTAGGTTTAACAATGAATGAAAAAATAGGAGTGCATCTAAGCTACTATGAACAGCATCGTGAATGCATTATTGTAGCCATATAGACACGAAGCCCACGCCTACCACAGTAGTGCAAGTTTATATACCAACTAGCTCTGCAGATGAAGAGATTGAGGAAATGTATGATGAGATAAAAGAAATTATTCAGATAGTTAAGGGAGACGAAAATTTAATAGTCATGGTTGACTGGCATTCGATTATAGGAAAAGGAAGAGAAGGAAAAGTAGTGGGTGAATATGGAATAAGGAATGAAATATGAAGCCACCAGGTAGAATTTTGCACAGAGCATAACTTAATCCTAGCTAACACTTGGTTTAATAATCATGAAAGAAGGTTGTATACATGGAAGATGCCTGGAGACACTGGAAGGGTTCAGATAGATTATATAATGGTAAGAGATTTAGGAACCAGGTTTCAAATTGTAAGACATTTCCAGGGCAGATGTGGACTCTGACCACAATCTATTGGTTTTGAACTGTAGATTAAAACCAAAGAAACTGCAAAAAGGTGGGAATTTAAGGAGATGGGACATGGATAAGCTTAAAGGACCAGAGGTTGTACAGAGTTTCAGAGAGAGCATTAGGGAACGATTGACAAGAACAGGGGAAGGAAATACAGTAGAAGAATGGGTAGCTTTGAGAGATGAAATAGTGAAGGCACCAGAGGATCAAGTTGGTAAAAAGACGAGGGCTAGTGGAAATGCTTGGGTAACAGAAGAAATATTCAATTTAATTGATGAAGGGAGAAAAAATAAAAATGCAGTAAATAAATCAGGCAAAAAGGAATGCAAAAGTTTCAAAAATGAGATCGACAGGAAGTCCAAATGGCTAAGCAGGGACGGCTAGAGGACAAAAGTAATGATGTAGAGCCATAAATCACTAGGAGTAAGATACTGCCTACAGGAGAATTAAAGGGACCTTTGGAGAAAAGAGTACCACCTGTATAAATATCAAGAGCTCAGATGGAAACCCAGTTCTAGGCAACGAAGGAAAGAAGAAAGGTGGAAGGAGTATATAGAAGGTTTATACAAGGGTGATGTACTTGAGGACATTATTATGGAAATGGAAGAGACAGCAAAGGACCTGAAAGAGCAGTTGAACGGAATAGACAGTGTCTTGAAAGGAGGATATAAGATGAACATCAACGAAAGCAAAACGAGGATAATAGAATGTAGTCGAATTAAATTGGGTGATGTTGAGGGAAATAGATTAGGAAATAAGATACTTAAAGTAGATGAGTTTTGCTATTCGGAGAGCAAAATAATTGACGATGGTCGAAGTAGAGAGGAAATTAAATGTAGACTGGCAATGGCAAGGAGAGCGTTGCTAAAGAAGAGAAATTTGTTAACATCGAGCACAGATTTAGGTGTCAGGAATTCTTTTCTCAAAGTATTTGTATGGAGTGTAGCCATGTATGGATGTAAAACATGGACGATAAATAGTGTAGATAAGAAGAGAATAGAAGCTCTCGAAATGTGGTGCTATAGAAGAGTGCTGAAGATTAGATGGGTAGATCACATAACTAATGAGGAGGTACTGAATAGAACTGGGGAGAAGAGGAATTTCTGGCACAACTTGACTAGAAGAGATCGGTTGGTAGGACATGTTCTGGGGCATCAATGGATCAACAATTTAGTACTGGAGGACAACGTGGAGGATAAAAATCGTAGAGGGAGACCAAGAGATGAATACACTAAGATTCAGATTGATGTAGGTTGCAGTAGGTACTGCGAGATGAGGAAGCTTGCACAGGATAGAGTAGCATGGAGAGCTGCATCAAACCATTCTCTGGACAGAAGACCACAACAACAGGTGCCTTCTGTAGTGGTTATAGAGATTGGGTTATTCGTTGCCTTCAAATTTTTACCGGTTGGTTAAACCTATCTGATACAAATTATTAATACCCCAACAGTAACTCACAGGGGCCTGTAATTTCGTGGAGCACACGAATTTGGTAAACCAGTACTACAGATGGTAACTAGCAGAAGCAGTAGGAAACGATAAGCGACTGTAAACATCCCACCCGGTCGAATTTTATCAGTACCATCAGGTATGATGTTTACGTTGCAACCTGACAGAAATAGAGTGTGGCATCCACAGTATCAAAACAAACTCACACATGAACGTTTTGCAAGCTTTTTAAATAAAACTAACTTTGAGAGGTGGCATGCCACTCTCTCACTTTAACAACACTGTCATTCAGATTAATATTAATATTTTAGGTCATGATTTGTGTTCTCCAGTATTACATTTGTATGTGTGGTTTCTGACTTTCTTACGCGAGGAAATTGTGGGCAGAATGTCCATATAACTGCATGTGTAGCCTTTAGAGAACTTGTACCCGAGGGGCCATGTTGGAGGCGACAGAGAATAGGGAGAGAGATGGACTGTGGGCCATAAACGTCGAGTCCAGTGACTGGGCTGTGCGAGTGACTCTGGGACGCAGCGTTCTGTGGATTGTACCTACGGAGGGACTTTGGGCTGTGGCACACCCCTCTTTCCGCTTAGGGTAATAGCAGGACGACGGTGGCTTGCGAGACATTTTATCTGGACCAGGTGACAGTCCATCGTAAAGGTGGCCAGTTGGCGAAAAGCGGGTGGAGGAAGCTACTTATGAGAGACTGCTGCAATCTGAGCTTTTGAGCAAATGGTTGGAAGGTCATAAAACTGCAAGCATTCTCATGCTACAGGCTGGAGCAATACAGAGAGCAGCTGGTGCATATGTTTAGTGGAGGAAGGCTATAACTCCCTGATACCAGGAAGCCGCCAGGCATAAGCGTATATTTCATGGGCTTCCTTCTTTCAGAAATTGGAAAGTCGGTCTGGAAAGATTAGATCTCACCATAAATGAGGGACTGTGGTCCCATCTAGGTAGACTTTTTTTGCCAAAACTTGGCCATACTTGCCGTGAGAACGACGCCTACCTACTCTAAAATCTTTTTTCAGACAAGAGAGATTTCGAGTCACTGATCGCCTCCTGTCAGGATATGTAAAGCAGTGGCTTGCTCCCCAGCATTGGAACTCCGGTGCTGTGTCTGGATTCGATACCAGGCCATAAGAAAACTCAAGAAGGGAGATTCAATGTGGAGAGGATAGTTTTATTGTTTTGTACAATGTGGAGGCAGTTTCGTTTTTTGCTAATTCGGCTTCAAAACCGAGGCTTGGTGGAAACTGGTTGTGATAGTTTCCTTTGTCTTCTGGTCCTTCCCTGGTGGAGAACTTCAAATCTTTACCTAACGGGGGAGACTTGCGGTGGACTAAGAGGTGGTGGCAGTTTCCAATTGTACCGACAGTGGAACTGCATATCGTTTCGGGCATATCGTGTGTCACGATGGTCAACTTATTTGTCCTGAGTCGGCTGTCTGATGTTTGACAATTCCAGCAAACTTCGTCGTGCCTGTGAGTCAAATTAGTTTGACCAGACCAGTGAACGGGTGCACCTCACACTGAAATCTTCCGGGATTTCAGGGCTCTGTTAGGGAAGTTTTCCGCATGCTAATAATCAGAACGCCAGCCCACGTAGTTTGTATATTTTCGTGGATGCGTAAGAAAATTACAGCTGCCACAGCACGCCGCTCCTCGCCCACAGCGATCCTTTTTCTGCTGCCGCCAGAATTATTTTATTGTGGTGATATATGAGCACGCCAGCAATTCAAGGTTCAATCCTATTAAATTACTTAATTTTTAATTGGAGTGCTGGAAGTGACCACAGATATAGACAACAAAAGTGCCATTAGTAAATTCACTAATTTCATATGTAAAAATTGAGGGTGTAACTCACGATTTAAGGATTATTGAAACGATAGTACTTTACTTTATGTAAAGATAATAACATTTATCATCTCTCTGACACTTAACGTAGTAAAGGAGTTTTGCTATTTGGGGAGCAAAATAACTGATGATGGTCAAAGTAGAGAGAATATAAAACGTAGACTGGCAATGGCAAGGAAAACATTTCTGAAGAAGAGTAATTTGTTAACATCGGGTATAGATTTAAGCGACAGGAAGTCGTTTCTGAAAGTATTTGTATGGAGTGTAGCCATGTATGGAAGTGAAACATGGACGAGAAATACACTACTGGCCATTAAAATTGCTGCATCAAGAAGAAATGCAGGTGATAAACGGGTATTCATTGGACAAATATATTATACTAGAACTGACATGTGATTACATTTTCACGCAATTTGGGTGCATAGATCCTGAGGGATCAGTACGCAGAACAACCACCTCTGGCCGTAATAACGGCCTTGATACACCTGGGCATTGAGTCAAACAGAGCTTGGATGGCGTGTACAGGTGCAGTGGCCCATGCAGCTTCAACACGATACCACAGTTCATCAAGAGACTGGCGTATTTTGACGAGCCAGTTGCTCGGCCACCATTGACAAGACGTTTCCAACTCGTGAGAGATCTGGAGAACGTGCTGGCCAGGATAGCAGTGGAACATTTTCTGTATCCAGGACGACCTGTACAGGACGTGCAACATGTGGTCGTGCATTATCCTCCTGAAATTTAGGGTTTCGCAGGGATCGAATGAAGGGTAGAGCCATGGGTCGTAACACATCTGAAATGTAACGTCCACTGTTCAAAGTGCCGTCAATGCGAACAAGAAGTGACCGAAACGTGTAACCAATTGGACCCCATACCGTCACGCCGGGTGATACGCCAGTATGGCGATGAATACACGCTTCCAATATGCGTTCACCGCGACGTCGCCAAACACGGATGCGACCATCATGATGCTGTAAACAGAACCTGGATTCATCCGAAAAAATGACGTTTTGCCATTCGTGCACCCAGGTTGGTCGTTGAGTACACCATCGCAGGCACTCCTGTCTGTGATGCAGCGTCAAGGGTAACCGCAGCCATGGTCTCCGAGCTGATAATCCATGCTGCTGCAAACGTCGTCCAACTGTTCGTGTAGACGGTTGTTGTCTTGCAAACGTCTGCATCTGTTGACTCAGGGATCGAGACGTGGCTGCTCGATCCGTTACAGCCATGTAGATAAGATGCCTGTCATCTCGACTGCTAGTGATACGAGGCCGTTGGGATCCAGCATGGCGTTTCGTATTACCCTCCTGAACCCACCAATTCCATATTCTACTAACAGTCATAGGATCTCGACCAACGCGAGCAGGAATGTCGCGATACGATAAACCATCGGAAACGTGATGTTACGCATTTCTCCTCCTTACACGAGGCATCACAACAACGTTTCACCAGGCAACGCCGGTCAACTGCTGTTTGTGTATGAGAAATCGGTTGGAAACTTGCATCATGCAGCACGTTCTAGGAGTCGCCAACGGCGCCAACCTTGTGTGAATGCTCTGAAAAGCTAATCATTTGCATATCACAGCATCTTCTTCCTGTCGGTCAAATTTCGCGTCTGTAGCAAGTCATCTTCGTGGTGTAGCAATTTTAATGGCTAGTGGTGTAGCTTGGACAAGAAAAGAATAGAAGCTTTCGAAATGTGGTGCTACAGAAGAATGCTGAAGATTAGATGGGTAGATCACATAACTAAGGAAGAGGTATTGAATAGAATTGGGGTGGTGTTTGTGGCACAATTTGACTGGAAGAAGGGATCGGTCGGTAGGACATGTTCTCAGGCATCAAGGGATCACCAATTTGGTATTGGAGCGCAGCGCGGAGGGTAAAAATCGTAGAGGGAGACCAAGAGATGAATACACTAAGCAGATTCAGAAGGATGTATGTTGCAGCATGTACCCGAAGATGAAGCTTGCACAGGATAGAGTAGCATGGAGATCTGCATCAATCCAGTCTCAATACTGAAGACCACAACAACTGACATTTTTGACTAAAGCAAGTGGCGGATTGCAACTTTATTAACACTCTGCATCTTCATTCTTCATGTCGACATATTTATTTTTCAACCTAATCACCCTGGCGATGAACACATTGCTCCGAATGAGAGACCAGTTGTTGATACCGTCACCGTAGAATGTTTGATTTTGCTGACGTAGCCACAACCTCCCTTCTGCTTGCACTGCATGATCATTATGAAACTGAAGTCCTTGAAGGTGTTTTGTAAGTTTTGAAAACAGATAGAAATCGGGTTTGGCCAGGTCGGGACTGTGTGGAAGGTGACAGACGACAGTGAAGACAAGGTGTGGGACTGTTACAGACGTCGCATCTCCCGTGTTTGATCTGGCATTGTCATGATGAAGGAGGGGCTGCTCCAAGAGCGGAGGAACTCATCGAATTGGAAACTTGGTTACAGTACTCTGTTTCTCACGCACTGACATTGTTACGTTATACGCACCATCACGTTACACGCTACAGTCCGAAGCCCTCGGGAGGAGGTTGCAACTTGCATCAACAAAGTGAGAAAGTCTACCGAGTAATATGCTTGATATATGATAATTCAACTGATATCGAGAACAGAATAAAAAATTCGGAAGCATTAGTTTTCAGCACGGCTTCTCTCGCGTCCGTCGGCCGTCGCAATTTGATTATTATTTACTACAGAAATTGATCGGTAATGGTGATTGTTGCCGACTTACGTGATGGGCCTTAATCAAAATATTTTTTTCAATTTTTGATTTACAATTAAATGCTTTTGTGAAGTTCTCTTTTTTAACAATATTAATCTTCAGTGGAATTAGACTCGCCGAATCTTAGAACATGAGTATATAAGTTGAACAATGGAATAAACTTTTCATATTAATGACCTCGGCTAGTCAGCTCACTTTAAAGCAAAAAATCTTTATTAATTACAATTGCGGCCCACACACGCGCGAGAATATTTTTTCTTACCTCCGTTAACCACTGCATTGTAGTCGGAGTCCTGGCTCTGGCTCTCTGCTGTGGTACTGGAAATAAGAATCTTAAAGCTACGTATTTTCTGCAACGTCGGGCGGCTGTGGAGAAAAATGTATATTATGTTAATAGCTGGCGAGTTTTTCGCTTCTGCTAATTTTATTAAGTTAATATCGCCACGTAATGCCGTCGTTGGCTGCATCGGCCGCTGCGATTGTTGCACTGTAAATTACTCGAATGCAGGTTAATTCAAGGAAGGCGGACATGAAATCGGGATCACCTCTTACAAATTAAAAGTGAACAATAATATAAAATCAATATATTATCTGCTTAATTAGTACAAATATGGTTACATTTGCCAGCACTCGCAATATGTCCGTCTACACGCAACCAAGACAAGAGAAGTGAAGACGACTAACAAATTAACAAAAGAACGTATCTTGTCGTCTCTTTAGATCATTTTGTTATACTTCTTTGCTCTCGAAACTTACAGAGAAATTATTATAATACGGATAAATGACAAAAACGTATATTATTCAATTTTTAAACGTATCTTCTTTATAAATACTGTTTTTAAGGCTTTTCTTATTATTTCACTGGGGACGCTATACTTCGTACATTTTCTTAAGATTGTTACCAACTAGTTCATTCTGCCACATGGGTTTTCAATAATAAGTTTTATATGGTCTTTCCACTTTAGATCGTTGCAGACGGTTACTCCACATACTGACGGTTGTTTCTGTTTCCAGCGGTTTATTGCGAATAATGAGTCAGCTAGTAATGGATCTCTTCACCTGTTTATGCGCAATACATCATATTTATCTGCACCAAAAGCCGACTCTCTGCAAGCCTTCTTGAGTTTCGCCGCTGTGTACTGGCTCAGGAGCCTCCATGCAGACAACAGCATCGTCCGCCAACTGTCACACTGAGTTTCCGAACTTACGCGCTAGACTAGGGGGGTTTAAAAGAAGTCACACATTCCTACAGCAGGTAGTGTTGGACAAAACTACACTTACCGGAAAAAATCGCAACAGCAAAAAATAGTTAATATTGAGTAATGAAATTTCGGGAATACATTTTTCTAGGTAACACAGTGAAGTGATTGAGATTGCAAGGTCACAGATTCATGTAAGATCGAGATAATCTAGTGCAAATATGAAATACTGGTACGTTAATAACTGGTGTAAAAGACAGAAGATTGAATACAAGCATGCATTGCGTTGTACAGGTGCCAGTTGTCAGATTGTGGGATGGAATTCCGGTCCTGTTGCTCTTGGTCTGTCAACACAGGCATGGTTAATGCTGTTTGTGGATGACGCTGGAATCGTTGTCAGATGATGTCCAGTACGTGCTTGACTGGGGACAGATCTCGTGATCGAGCAGGCCGAGCTAACAAGTTGACACTATGTAGAGCTTGTTGGGTTACAACAGCAGTATGTGGGACTCGGTCACATTGAGTAGCCACACTACGACGCCGGAGCACCAGGTCCGGATTTAGGGGGTCGGGGGGAGGTGAGGGGGGAGCAAACCCGGATATCTCCCCTGGGAAAAAATTCGTATTCAAGAAAAAAAACTGTTTCACAAAGCGCCTAGTATCCAGCGCATGTCGGTCTATTGATTATTCGTTTGATTTTGAAACGCACCCCTGTTGGTTCTGAACCATTTTGAATGCATTCTAAGTTGAGTTCTGAACGAATCATAACTTGATCTTTGAATGCGTGCGTAATGTACTTGATGTCTCTGCCAGGGGAATCCCTGCACACAAAAGGGGACGGGGCTATACGAACTGAGCCGAATAAACATGAAAGGGTGAACATCAATCGCTATTTGTTTGTGTGGTTGACTGGGTGTGCTATTGATAAGCATTGCTATAAATACTAGCGAAAACCATAAACAGGGAAGAAAGATTACATATTATCTTATCGCTGCAGCCAAGAAAATGAAATTTTGACAGAATATTTTTGCAGATCGCTACACTAGTAAGGGCCAGTTGTACAGTCCCCATTTAGCAGCCGCTTAAGTTCTGTTCTCGCAACAGCGCGGGAAACTCATCGTACGAACACGTATATAACGCCTAACCGGGGAATATATGCGGGATAACTAAATTGTTGATTCTGGCATCGGAGAATAAGTTTTGATAATGACAGGAATCGTTAGAGAATTAGTGACAACGAGATAGTTTGTTAGAACTAGGAAGGAGAAGAAACGAGGACATCACACAAATTATATGGAAGAATATGACGATTCCAAATGTATATACAAATTTCGTACAACTACTACTTTTCGATCTCATGCTTGAGAAAGTGGAGCATATGAATGAAATGTGAAACCATTTCGCAACATAAAACTATCTGCTTGTAATAGGCCTAATAGGCATTTGATTTTGGCACTTCATGAATTATATGTGTCGTGTTATTTATGTAAATGAGGCAGATAAAAATGACCACTTGTGCCAAAGCAGTCTCGATTATTCGGCGTGCGTTACAATTGATGTAATATTAGAAAGGCCTATTTCGTTTTATCTAGCAGACAGTGACAAAATAGACGTAATAAAATCGAGGAAAGACACCACTCTTTGGTACTATTCGTATTAACAGCTTTTTCAGTATTAGGCAACGATATTTTAATTTTTCAAGTAACAAAACGTTTGACGAACTTCGATGAGGTAATAGATTCTTTTGCAGAAAGGAAAGCACGCCGTGTAAAGCTGTAGCTAGAATGGAGATAAAGAAATGCTGGGTAGTAAGGGTTGAAGAAATGTGTACTGTATTGCTTGTGTCTTGTCTTGTCTGGTCTTATCTTTCCTATATTTAATTTTATGTCACACAAAAGAGAAGTTATTATGAAGAGCTCTTCTTCTGCCAGTCACACGTAATCCCACCCTGTATTGATTGGGAGCTTTGTTCTTTTTCTTGTTTTGAGGAGGGTAGGATATCAAACCGGCGGACTGGGAGCAGGAGAGGCACCATAGGACATTTTAATTCCCACTGTCCTGAATATGGGTTTGATGGCTTCCATTACAAAGTATACACGTTTGAATGCCACAGAGTGAAATACAGTGACGTGCAATAGAAGAATGATGTATGAAGAGGCGTGGCACTGCACTGTGGCAGACTTAGTACCGAATAACATGTCTTCTATTTCCTCGAACATATATATTTAATATATCAAACTCTTCAGATAGAATGAAATTAATAGACGTGTGCTACAAATGTATGAGGGCGAGTCAAATGAAAACCTTAAATATTTTTTAAAGTATTATTTATTGTGCAGAAGTGGTACAAAGCTGTATCACTTTTCAACATCATCTCCCCCACGCTCAGTGCAAGTCCTCCAGCGACTACAAAGTGCACAAATTTCTTTAGAAAAAAATTCTTTTGGTAGTCCGCGCAATCACTCATGCACCACCTGGCGTACCTCTTCATCAGAACGGAACTTCTTTCCTCCCATTGCGTTTTTGAGTGGTCCAAACATATGGAAATCACTTGGGGCAAGGTCTGGTAAGTATGGTGGATGAGGAAGACATGGATGAGGAAGACACTCAAAATGCAGATCTGTGATTGTTGCAACTGTTGTACGGGCAGTGTCGGGCCTTGCATTGTCATCTTGCAAAAGGACACCTGCTGACAGCAATCCACGTCGCTTTGATTTGATTGCAAGCCTCAGATGATATTTTAGGAGATCTGTGTATGATGCACTGGTGACAGTGGTCCCTCTGGGCACGTAATGCTCCTAAATGACGCCTTTTTCGTCCCAAAAGAGAGTCGCCTAACTTTCCCTGCTGATGGTTCTGTTCGAAACTTATTTTTTTATTGATGAGGAAAGGCGCCATTCCTTGCTCGCTCTCTTCGTTTCCAGTTGGTCGAAGTGAACCCAGGTTTCGTCCCCAGTAAGGATTCTTGCAAGGAAGCCATCACATTCTCGTTCAAAGCGCCGAAGAAGTTCTTCACAAGCATCAACACGTCGTTCTTTTATTTCGGGAGTCAGCTGCCGTTGCACCCATCTTGCAGCCACTTTCTGAAACTGGAGCACATCGTGCACAGCGTGGTGAGCTGACCCATGACTAATCTGTAAACATGCTGCAGTGTCATTCAGTGTCACTCGGCGGTTTTCCTTCACTATGGCTTCAACTGCTGCAAAGTTCTGTGTAGCCACAACTCGTTGTGCCTGACCTGGACGAGCAGCATCTTCCACTGAAGTCACACCATTTGCGAACTTCCTACTCCATTCGTAGACTTGCTGCTGTGGCAAACATGCATCACCACACTGAAGCTTCATTTGTCGAAGAATTTCAGTAAGTTTCACACGTTCAATACGCAAGAACCGAATAAGAGAACGCTGTTCTTCCCTGGTGCAAGTCGCAAGTGGGGCATCCATCTTTATACTGATACTGCGACGGTATGTGTGCATCTGCACTATGCTTCCGCCTACAGGCCATTCTGCACGCTGTTTGTAGCACGCTTACCAACTTACAGCATAACGGCGCGAAATTTCGATTTTTTATTACAAATTTAAGGTTTTCATTTGACTCACCCTAGTACACATTTTTGTAATTTTTTTAATTTTTGACATCCTGTCTCAAACGCTCAAATGGGAAGTGGGGGGGGGGGGGCGGGGGGGGCACTATCAAATTTTTGCCCCGTTCGGTAATATCGTAGAACCGGGGCTGCGGAGCACCGCCAGACCGCGAAACGAGTGGGAGCCACCAGCAGCAGCCTTTGGTTCGAGGCCAGGCTGCGTCTGCCTTCTCACTGCGTCCTTCACGGGATTCGGTGCCACAGCCCCACTGGCCTGATGTCCGCGCCTGCTGCCGCCGACGCTGAGGCCCAGGGAGGGACTGTGGGTCACAACGCCAGCCGCCACCTGCTGCCTGTCCGAGGGGCGCGGGTCGAGACTCTCGCACAGCCGCCTCCACCACCGCGGAGCAAATAGACATCAGGGCCACGCGCTCGGCGCGCCGCAGTCCCGTCACAGCACCGCCGGGCTCCGTCCCAGCTGCTGACGCCACTGCCTCGTCCAGAGCTCACGACGAGGGGCGTGCCTGCCTCGTGTAGAGCTGCAGATGTAATAAAGTTGTTAAATTGTTCACAGCGTTTCCACTGGTTCCCCACACCTACGACATTACCACAAAAAAGTGGTTCAAATGGCTCTGAGCACTATGGGAATTAACTTCAGAGGTCATCAGTCCCCTAGAACTTAGAACTACTTAAACCTAACTAACCTAAGGATATCAAACACATCCATGCCCGAGTCAGGATTCGAACCTGGGAACGTAGCGGTCACGCGGTTCCAGACTGAAGCGCCTAGAACCGCTCGGCCACCCCGGCCGGCACGTCACCACACACACACCACCCCCTACAAAACTCTCACAACAGAGTGGCACATGCAAAAGCAGTCTGTATAAGGTTTTAGCCGTAAGGTCCTTGCGATACTCTCGAAATAACCTTCATATCTGCCGACTTCGTCCTCGTTAAGAACAACGAACTGTTCCTACCTCCTTGCAAGACCTGAAGCCACACGAAAGGTGTTCTAACATTGGAAAATCTCGTATTTCGTTTACTATGCTTCGGTGCGGACCCGCATCTAACAATAACCTGCAGAAATATAGCGAACACTGCGTCAAACTGTGCACCGTCATCATCTTAGATTGTCTGTAGATGATGCTGTCCTTCACCGGATAGTAAACTCGTCAAAAAATGAATACGAGTTAGAAAATGATTCAGACGAGACATCAACATGGCGCTAAAAGTAGCATTTGACTCTCAGCAATAAATAACATAGTGTCCTCTACCCAAGAACTAAAAAAAAAAAAGTCCTTTAAATTTCGGTTTCTCGATAAATAATACAATTTAAAGGTTGTTGATTCAGTTAAAAATTTACCGACTACAATTACAAACAACTTAAATTGGATCCAACACATTGAAAATGTTGCAGCGAAGGCGAGAAAAAGACTGCACTTTATTGTCAGACCACTTAGAAGATGCAACAAATCCACTAACGAGATCGCCTATACTGCGCTTGTGCGTCCTCTTTTGGAGTACTGCTCTGCGGTGTGAGATCCTTACTAGATAGCATTTTGACAGACTATATCTAAAAAGTTCGTAGAAGTGCATCTCGTTTTGTATTATCGAGAAACAAGGTTGAGAGTGTTACGGATAGCCGGCCGGTGTGGCCGGGCGGTTCTAGGTGCTACAGTTTGGAACCGCGCAACTGCTACGGTCGCAGATTCGAATCCTGCCTCGGGCATGGATGTGTGTGTTGTCCTTAGGTTAGTTAGGTTTAAGTAGTTCTAAGTTCTAGGCAACTGATGACCTCAGAAGTTAAGTCCCATAGTGCTCAGAGCCATTTGAATCAATTTTGTTACAGATATCGTAGGCGAGTTGCGGTTGCAATCATTAAAATGAAGGTATTTTTCATTGTGCCGAGATCTTGTCACGAAATTTTCATCTGTAACGAGCTTCTACGAATGCGTAAATATTTTCATCAGGTTACCTTTGATTAAGAACATGGTTTGACTCAACGACTGTGATATGACATTCACATGATAGAACACACCAATCAGCTGTCCTTCTCTTGCAGGTTTTATTCGACAAATCTAGATTTCTGCTAGTGCGTAGCCATTATCAGCGCACCATTTCAGAGTATAAATGCATGTTGTAGTTCGTCAGTCAACTGTTGTTCGGGCGTCTGTCACAGTTCTTTCTAGACTATTGTAGTGTTGAAAGAACTGACAGACACCCGAACAACAGGGGACTGACGAACTAGATTTGCCGAATAAAATCTGCAAGAAAATGACGACTGATTGCTGTGCTCTATAATTTGAACGTAAATATTTTGTCCACTCCAACCCATGTAGGCGGAAATGAACATCATGATAAAATAACTCAAAGCACGCACAGAAAGATTTATGTACTAATTTTTACCAAAGTTTAGACAAAATTTCTACATGCTGTCATGAATGGTAGCTAGCCTTAAATTTGGAAGAACGTAAGTTAATCCTGATGGATAGGAAAAACAAACACGTAGTGTTCGGACACAGAATTAAAAATATCCTACTTGACACAGTCACGTTGTTTAAATATCTCGGCGTAACGCTGTAAACGGATATGAAATGGAAACAGGAGGAAGGAGAACGTGCTAGGGAAGCAGAATAGTCGACTTCCGTTTATTGGGAGAATTCTGAGAAAGTGTGGTTCATCTCTAAGGCAGACCTCGATATATAGTACACAACTGCGACCTATCCTACAGTACTGCTCGAGTGTTTGGGATTCACACCAGGTCAGATTAAAGGAAGAAATCGACGTAATTCAGAGGCGGGTTGCTAGATTTCTTACGGTAGACCCGGACAACACGCAAGTATTACGTAATGCTCCGACAACTCAAATGGGAATCCCTGGAAGGAAGGCGACGTTCTTCTCGAGGAACACTATTCAGAAAATTTAGAGAACTGCCATTTGAAGATGATTGCAGAACGATTCTGCTGCCGCCAACATACGTTTCAAGTATTCCTTAATTCCTTAGTGAATACTGCACTCATGTAGGAATGAACTACATTCCATTCCTACCAACAAATTTACGACGTTTGTAATCTTCATGTAAAGCTAAAATTCATGTATCAAACGTTCAATCAGTATTTTAATCTCTATAATACCAGCTGTATGTATCTAATGTGTCACACACAATATACCACAACTACCAACACTAAGACAAACAACCAGCTACTAGTTATCATGTAGTGTCCTGACATGTAACACTCAATGTACATCTACATCTACGTGATTACTCTGCTATTCACAATAAAGTGCCTGGCAGAGGGTTCAATGAACCACCTTCAAGCTGTCTCTACCGTTCCTCTTTCGAACGGCGCGCGGGAAAAATGAGCGCTTAAATTTTTCTGTGCGAGCCCTGATTTCTCTTATTTTATCGTGATGATCATTTCTTCCTATGTAGCTGCGTGCCAACACAATTTTTTAGCAATCGGAGGAGAAAACTGTTCATCGAAATTTCCTGAGAAGATCCCGTCGCAACGAAAGACGCCTTTGTATTAATGATTGTCACTCCAATTCACGTATCATATCTGTCGTACTATCTCCCCTATTTCGCGACAATACAAGACGATCCGTCCTTCTTTGTACTTTTTCGATGTCATCCGTGAGTTCGGCTGGTCCCGGCTGAGGTTCGAGTCCTCCCTCGGGCATGGGTGTGTGTGTTTGTCCTTATGATAATTTAGGTTAAGTAGTGTGTAAGCTTAGGGACTGATGACCTTAGCAGTTAAGTCCCATAAGATTTGACACATTTTTTTCATCCGTCAGTCCCAAGTGATGCGGATCCACACCGCACAGCAATAGTCCAGAATAGGGCGGACAATCATGGTGTAAGCAGTCCCTTTAGTACACTCTTGAACCTCCTAAGTGTTCTGACAATGAATCGCAGCTTTCGGTTTTCTCTACCCACAACATTATTTTTGTGAACGTTCCAATTTAGGTTACTTGCAATTGTAATCACTATGTATTTAGTCGAATTTACAGTCTTCAGATTTGTGTGACTTATCGCGTAATCGAAATTTATCGAATTTCTTTTAGTACTCACGTGAATAACTTCACACTTTTCTTTATTCAGCGTCAATTGTCACTTTTCGCATAATACAGATATTTTATCTAAATCATTTTGCAAGTCGTTTTGGTCATCTGATGACTTTGCAAGAAAGTAAATGACAGCATCATCTGCAAACAATCTAAGACTGCTTCTCATATTGTCTCCTTTGTCGTTAATATATATAAGGAACAATAGAGGGCCTATAACACTTCCTTGGGGAACGCCGAATATTACTTCTGTTTTACTCGATGACTTTCCGTCTATTACTACGAACTGTGACCTTTCTGACAGGAAATCACGAATCCAGTCGCACAACTGAGGCGATACTCCGTAGGCGCGCAGTTTGGTTAGAAAACGCTTGTGAGGATCGGTGTCGAAAGCCTTCTGGAAATCTAAAAATATGGTATCAATTTGACATCCCCTGTCGATAGCATTTATTACTTCATGAGTATAAAGAGCTAGTTGTGTTTCACAAGAACGATATTTTCTGAATCCGTGCTGACTATGAGTCAATAAATCGTTTTCTTCGAGGTATTTCATGATGTTCGAATACAGTATATGTTCCAAAACCCTACTGCAAATCGACGTTAGTGATATGGGCCTGTAATTCAGTGGATTATCCCTATTTTCCTTTTTGGGTACTGGTGTGACTTGAGCAATTTTCCAGTCTTTACGTACGGAACTTTTTGTGAGCGAGCGGTCATATATAATTGCTAAATATATCAATAGACACAAACACAATGAACATACACAAAAACAAACCATTTCAGATGAGAATAGCTCGAAGTTCTACCGAGAAATAGGTGGCAATAGGCTATTATCAACGAACAAGCTACTTAGACTACATTCAATATCAAATATAGTATATCTATTCTCTCGACATATTTGCAACTTATTCTGACCACACTTATTGCATTACATTTTTTTTCTTGACATCTGCATTATATAAATTGTATTCTCCTCAAGTAAGCAGAAACAGATTGTATAGAACCGCTTAACAGTTGTTAAGCATTCAATTCTCTGTAACTTTAGAGTATATATTATGTTGTCTATGATATTTAAAAAAACATTAACAACTGTATACCAATAAGATTGTAATAATAAGAAGTCTTTGCTGTTAGACTTAGAAGCATCCGGCCCACCTTACATTTCAAGGTGGTGGGTTGCTCTGTACTGTTAATGAAATAAATAAACAATACATTTCGAATACGGACTAAGAAGGTAAGATACGAGTAATTAGGGCTCATACGGAGGCATACAATAGTCGTTTTTTCCCTATTTGCGAGTGAAACAGGAAAGGAAATGACTGGTAGTGGTATAGGATACCCTTCGCCACGCACCGTAATGTGGCTTGCGGAAAATGTGTGTAGATGTAAATGAATGAGTGGAACGGACGAAGAACAGCCTGAAAGTGATTTGATGAACCCTATGCCTAAATGGGCACTGCAGAGTAGTCGTGTAGATGTGGATGTAGATGTAGATCTCACGGACGCACAGGGAGAGCTGAGTTTCGCAAGGTCTCTTTATGCGCAATCCATTTTCATTTTTGTACATCTGTGTTTCGTTCTCTAAAATGTTACAACGCGTCAGCATAAAACGTGTTCCACGTAAGGTACGTGTTGAACAGGTAGAATGAGGATGCCAGCTGGTCCGGCTTTCTTATCTTCTGGGGCCACTTGTTTCCCTTGAAGTCAGGAAGACGCGTCTGCAGGCACGCTCCCCTGGTGTTAGTGTTTTGCGACGGCAGACGGCCCGTATAACGGGCGACGGCCACCAGACAAGGCACGCCCCAGTTGCCACTGATCCGTTTCTGAGGACCAGCAGGCGTGCGTTTGGACCACACGTGCGACGCATATAACACGCGGGACCACGTGATGTCAAGAGCCGCGCACAGGATCAACCAGACCATGAGAACGTGTTGCCTCTTCATTATTCTCGGTGAGTCGAGCGACGTCGCATGGTTCCCTCTAAATAATGGATGTCGTTTCAGCGATTTTAATCGTGTAATGTTTGATCTCCTGTTTTCATAGAAGACATCTCCAGGCTCTTTCGAATTCCGATGGTGGAAGATACGTCTATAGGTAGAATTTCGCCAGCAGTGGTATAAGAAGTAAGGTTCGTTGGGAGCGCAACTACGTTTGCTCTACTTAGACACTTCGCATCCCATTTCTGGTTGGATTCCCGTACTTAGTAGAAGCAGCTTTCCATTTCTCCCTGTCTGATACTTCTAGAGTTCCTGAATTTTTCACTTAACTCCTCCGCCACATGACACCGCATTGTCTATAAATTCAGTATCGACGTACTGCGGAGCCGGCCGCGGTGGAAGAGCGGTTCTAGGCGCTTCTGTCCGGAACCGCACGACTGCTACGGTCGTAGGTTCGAATCCTGCCGCGGGCATGGATGTGTATGATGTCCTTAGTTAGGTTTAAGTAGTTCTAAGTTCTAGGGGACTAATGGCCTCAGATGTTAAGTCCCATAGACTGATGACCTCATATGTTAAGTCTCGTAGTGCACAGAGCCATGTGTTAGGTCCCATAGTGCTCAAAGCCATTTCAACCATACTGCGGCGATATATATATTTTCTTTAATATTTTACACATCCAACTCCTCGTCCTCGACAGAAAGTCCGATTCAGACTCACTGGACATCGGGAATAAACAGCAGTTTTAAGTTTCATGTTACAACCAATTGCAATTCTTTTACAGTTCTACAAGTAAGATGATGTCATTTTATGTATTAGAAATAGTTTTGAAAGCCTGCGACTGCGAAAACAATAGGTTTGTCTATAAATAATTCTTCTGCTACCCGTCACGATTCTCTTTATTTACTTTTCACACGACGCGTTTCGGGAAACGATTCCCATTTTCAAGTGCGTTTTTGTGTGTGTATTACGCCATTTCTATGTAATGTTGTCGATGTGTAAGAGTCTGCTTGATTAGGTTCTCTTTAAGTTTTCTTATGGTTCATTTGGGCAGAGTCTCACATACACTAAACATCACTCACAGCTTGCTGTACACTTTAAACATCGAAAATACCTTACATATGTGTACAGTGACTTCAAAAGTGTACAGCAAATTATGTGTGATGTTTGGTGTGTGTGAGACTGCACAAATGGACCATAATGTACAGCAAATTATGTGTGATGTTTGGTGTGTGTGGGAGTGCACAAATGGACCATAAGAAAACTTAAAATATGAAGCAGACTCTCACACATCGAGAACATCACATAGAAATGACATAATACACACACAAAAAAACGCACTTGAAAATGGGAATCGTTTCCCGAAACGCGTCGTGTGAAAAGTAAATAAAGAGAAATGTGACGGGTAGCAGAATTATTTATAGTTGTGTGCTGTCTTAGGTTAGTTAGGTTTAACTAGTTCTAAGTTCTAGGGGACTGATGACCATAGATGTTAAGTCCCATAGTGCTCAGAGCCATTTTTGAATTATTTATAAGCAAACCTAAAAGCAAAGATGATTTTATAGAGATAAGTAAAATGCTTACCTTACAATTAACGATGAAGTGTAAACACTAAATAATCGAACACGGGAACAGCAACAGCTTCCAAAAGATCGCAGAACTCGCCACAAACAATGCGCTAGTCACGTGTAGTCTACGGAGTCCGCCCCCACTCTAAGCAAGACAGCTCCGCACATACGTGAATTTGGCAGCTTGGAAGCGCCAGAAAAAATTTTCTGGATGTGGTCTGGCTGCTTGCTTATACAGCAAACAGCCACAGCCCAGGTAGCCAGCAGCGGGAGAAGGTGCCGCTTACATGCGATTTCAGCTCTGCACATGCACTTGAGCTCGCTGACAGCTGCTTGAACGAACGTGTAGTGCATTACAATTGCTGACCGCCCGACTTTGCACCGGAGTTCATTATTAACTAACAGTGTCTCATGGAGTAGGTCACGTGACACTTCTAACGGTGATCAGCCGTCAAATGTGGACAGTAATCTCGCTGGCCCCCTTGGTGTTCGTTATTCGAGAAGAAAAGGCTTTGTCCTGGAAGAGGGTTCCACCGTCTCCTTGTTTCATTCCATACTCAGGTGTAAAACACAAAGTCAACACTACATTACAGAAGCAGTCTTCAGAGCTACAAAATTTGTTTCACGCTGCACAAATCTTATGCACAATTTTACCGAAAGGCTGTGGAATATCTCCATTTAGAGGTTACCCACCAACGATTCGTTTATGTATGCCGCCTACTACTACGACAGCTCATAGTTGATAAAAGAAAAGAATGTGTTAATATTTGGCACGAAACATACTTAACTTACTAAAGGAAAATAAACATTTCACTCGTTTTACGCCTCACAATTTGTTGTTATTTAAATTTCACAACAAACATAGAGACATTATTTTGTTATCTCTATTTGACATGCTACTATAATTCGTAGTAAGAATAAACCTGATGTAAACAAAAACAACCGCGATGACTGGTCAGGAGCCGTAACTCTAGTACTTTGCTGCTGTTCCGCTCATGGAAGTAGGTCCAGTTTCAAAACTGGTGGTCTGTATTCTGGGATATGACAGGAAAGATCATTCGAAATAAAAAAGTCAAGTGAACACGGGCTGTAAAACGCTTACCTTAAGGACTACGAGCAATCCTTGATCTTCGCTACCATGAAACAAATCTCTTCTACTGCAGTCTCTTTGCTTTCCATATTTTGGGAAGTGATAGTATGGGCCAAAACAAGAAAAAGATTGTCCAGTAAACATGTGCTGTAAAATGCATATCATTAGAGCTATTGGCACTTCCTCATCTTCGCTACATTGAAACATAGCTCTTCTAATTAACAAGTGCTCATAAGTTTTAAGGTATGCATTTTAGAGCATGTGTTTATTGGACATTTTTGCCTTGTTGTGGTCCGTACTACCACTTCCCAAAATATGCAAAGCAAAGAGCTCGCAGTAGAAGAGATTTGTTTCACAGTACCGAAGATTAAGAATTGGTGATAGTTCTTAAGGTACGTGTTTTAGAGCCTACGTTTACTTGACTTTTCTGTTTCGAATGATCTTTCCTGTCATATCCCTGAATATTGACCATCACTTTTGAAACACCCTGTATATTAGATACCTTATTACTATATCACTGAAAATGAAACTTTAATACAACCTGATATATTAACAGCCATCAACGTTTTTCTTGATCATACTTTAGCTACGTAGTTTTTACTTAAAAAATCGTGTACTGTGACAGTCTCTGTAAACGTCACTTGCAATCTTATTGTCACGCTGTTAATACGTACTGTGAAAGTTGATGACACTGCTTCCTGCTTCGTAATGAAACATGAGCGCGGAACGCCGTTAATGGCTAGAAACAGGTTGTTCTTCACGTTTTTCACAAACCTATGGAGAAAAATCAGCGTTGACATTTTTAGAGAAACATTGTCTAATAAACAGAACATGATATTCAAATTATATGCGTGGCATAATCGGTAGCGTTGTAGAACGGCAGTTGTGGCGGCAATTCGGATCTCGTTGCAATCTATAACTTCTTTTGGGGCTTGAATACCTCGATCATTTAAATACGTAATTCATCAAATATATGTTAATTAACTCATATTAATCGTTATTTTCCAAGAAAAATGGACGTCTTCTATCTTCTAATGTCGTATCACACGCAACATTCTGGTTTTCATTGCAAATATAAATACTTAAGTATTGATATTTTATATATTTTATAAAAGACTGTTAAAGATTGATGAAGTTAAGAAAACGTTACCCAATCAAATTTTTTTGGATTTTTTTTTTAATATGCTCATTGTTTTGTAGGACAGATGTAATCTCACACGAGCCAGAGTCATAAGCGTCGTAGAAACATGGAAAACAATAATTTTCACGGCGTCGAACACGCTGTACAAATGTTGTATTTTTACAATTGTCACCGTATCACTCCTATATGACTGGAATAGAACTGATCTGGAGCCAAATTAAGGGATTTGCCGATAGAAATAACTGGACATTTAAGCTGCCAAATGTACTGTAACCAATGCACGAAGCTTTGTGACACGTCACTGCCGAACGATGGCGAATTGCAGAACAGCATATCGTAAAAGAGGGGGAGGAAACGCGGACTTTTTTGGTGGCTTGGGATTCTGTTGCCGATCGCCTCGTTATCAACGTTGCAGCACTGAAATGTATTACCCGGAGTCCGATGTGGAAGGAATTCAGACATTAATAGACGACCGACTGTAATACCTTCAGTGGTTTCAATACTTAACTTCTTAGGAAATCAGCAGTATGCTTTTACGCCACGCATAGCACATGCAGGAAAATTACCCTTGTTAAAGTCAAGAATTTTCATCTTTCTTGTTTTTAATTACAATGCTATATTAGCTAAGTTCGAGAGTATGTTATGTTTTTATGTTTTCCGTCAGGTCACCTAAGAAGTGTATCGTCTGAGTTTTGCCATGTTTAATTTTCTTGTGTTTAAAAATTAAATGACATTCAAGGTGTTATTATTTCTCTGCTCGTCTCTTTTCATGTCTTTACCGCAACTGTTCACACCACTGCAGGGTTGGAATTGAATCCAGGACTGGCGCAGTCGGTTGGCAGCGGCAACTACGTTGGCACTGGGTAAAGACCAGAAAATTTTCGCAACTGAGGCGGATTTTTCAATATATCAATAAGTCATTCTTAATCGAGAGAAAGTGACAGTGGCGTCCGGCTTTCGTAGCAATAAAGTGAACAAACAAGAAGATAAATTTTGTCTATTTTTACAGCTACAACGATGCCACGAAGGAAGATTCAACTGAGGATGGCACGCTTTTGAGTTCCTCGGACGCGTTATCACGTACTATGCTCCACCATAAGAATAAACCCCATGTAAACATTACGCTGTGTATTCTCCCGCGTTTTGCTAGAACCTCGCTGGATTTCATTTCACGTGGAGTGGAAGCCAATCTGTCTCGAGTGCACTGCAGCACGATAATGAGCGTAGTTTCATCCTGTGTGTTACGCGCACATCGATTCGGCGATGGCATGCGGCAGCAGCTTTATCGGCGCGTTTTACGTGGACAGCACTAACCTGCCAAACCTGGCAGGAGAAATTTTTTGGCTCCTTTTTTCGATATTGTAAGTATCTGTGCCGAGTTTTGAACATAGATGAATAAACATGAAAATAATTACTTTAGTTCACGCCAACATATTTTGAGACTCATCGTTTATTTTAGCAAATCTGTTGCAAAAAGGTGAGCGTGCCACTATGAGCGTTCGCTCAGCTTCACAACTACCAGCAGAAGGCCAACAGTATCCGCGTCCCACAATTTTTACTTCAAGACATCTTAAAACGAGATGGCGGCAGTGCACCTAATCGATAAAAGTGTAAATGACGAGAAAAACACGGCGAAAATGTTACATAAAACTGCAAAACTAAGCGAAAAGAGTTATATCAAAATCAAGGGGAGGCGTGATATACTGCAATACGCACAGTATATCGTTGGCAGCAGTGGTCATGTCTCACTTTATTGCTACGAAAGCCGGACGCCACTGTCACTTTCTCTCGATTAAGAATGGCTTATTGATATATTGAAAAATCCGCCTCAGTTGCGAAAATTTTCTGGTCTTTACCCAGTGGCTGGACTTCAGTTAAGTAGTTTTAATTCGACATGGTACCACGGCACTATAGGTTTTAATTTTTAATGTTGACTGTGCCTTACTCTGGAATGTTATAGTAGTTTTATGCTTCTCGAGAAGGCTAGATTCTTCTAGCCGAAACCTGGGTAAAGACCAGAAAATTTTCGCAACTGAGGCGGATTTTCAATATACTAGTCTATCACAGTTGCTGACGGGGATGCAATATGCTAAAAATTGTTAAATGACTTATTCCGTTTTTCGCCAGGAAGCGTTCAGTTCAGCTGTTCCGATGTATAATAAAACAGTGCTTCTTTTTCTAGCCTACTGTGTGGAACTGTGTCAGAGACGGTAACAGTCTGGGCTCTGTGAAGAAAGAAAGGGTCACGTAACATTGTTGGCTGGGAGACCCTGTAAGGCAGGTTGAGCCGCCTAGTCGGAAAGGATTTCCTCCCTCGGCACACAATGGCCCTTACCCCGTGGTGTGTGAGAGTTTTCAGTTAAGGGTATCTGTTGTGTGTAGGTGGCTGTAACTGATAGTATCGTGTCGTGTCTGTGTTGTATGATGATTATGATGATGATGACGATGATAATCATGAAAGAAAGTAGAGGGTGAAAGCCAGTCCGCCGGCACGCAGACGTCTCCTCTCGTGTAGCACCGAGGGAGCCGCCGCCTAGCTTAACGTAGCCATCCGAAGGACGGATCACCATAAGGCATCAACAGTGTCGCGTGCCCTCACTCCGTGAGATACTGTGGAGAGGTCTGGAATTGTATCCAGGACTGGTGCAAAGAAGAACAACTTATCTATCTGTGGGTTGAGAGTGAAAAAGGAAGCAAAGTCCACGAGTGGCGAATACTCAGACTTTATTCATCTAGAATATTAGAGTGAGAGCACTTAGTGACGTACAACAAACTTCACAAGTAATTTCAAATCATTACGAAGCTTGGAATGTAGTCTTTCAAGACCTATGATACAGCTGCTGGTAAAGCTTTCGATGGTCCAAGAAACTCTTCTGTTCCTGACGTTTCGTTCAGTACTGCGCTGGACATCCTCAGAGCCGCTTCCCCGCCGAGTCTTGCCTACTGACCGCCGGTCGGACGTCCGAGAGCGACATAAATACTGTCGGAAAGGGGCCGTCCTCTCCATATAGAAATTAGCGAGAAATTCCAACAAACGGCTCTGGACAAATAAAAAACGATCTTACAGGTACCGGTTTGTAGATGACACATTTGTGGTTTGGTCCCATGGTAGAGAGGCTCTGGACGAATTCTTTGGCCGGCCGATGTAGCCGAGCTGTTCTAGGCGCTTCAGTCTGGAAACGCGCGACTGCTACGGTCGCAGGTTCGAATCCTGTCTCGGGCATGGAAGTGTGTGATGTCCTTACGTTAGTTAGGTTTAAGTAGTTCTAAGTTCTAGGGGACTGATGACCTCAGAAGTTAAGTCCCATAGTGCTCAGAGCCATTTGAACCAACGAATTCTTTGATCATCTAAAAAAAATGAATCGAAAAATCCAGTTCACCCTGGAAATGGAAAATGGTAACAGATTATCTTTCTTGGATGTTTTAGTTATGAGACAGTCTGATGGAAGTTTGGAACATAACGTTTTTCGGAAAGTAACGCATACGGACAGATATTTCATAAAAACTCCAATCACCATCCATAACAAAAGAGCAGTGTCATTAAAAGTCTTGTCGATAGAGCCGAACGGATATGCACATCGGAATACGTGGACGCTGAAATAAAACACCTGAAGCAGGCTTTCGAGAAATGTGGCTACTCAGAGAAAGAGGTAAAGAGAATTTTGCGACGAAGGAACAGAAGACCGAAGGACAAGGATGAACCACAACGACGGAAAAATACAGCTTCTCACCCTTTTATTAAAAAAGTAACGCATCAGATACGTCAGATTATACAGAAACATGACTACGGATCGGTCTTTACCACCAACAAAGAAAATAAGTACTCCGATCTCTGAAGGATAAACGCCCTCCTCTGTCGACTTGTGGTGTATACAAAATTCCGTGTACATGTGGTAAAGTTTCAATATAAACTACCAAGAGGAGCATAAATACACGGCTAAAAGAGCACAAAAGTCTTTGTCGACTAGGGAAAATAGAGAAATCAGCTGTAGCAGAGCATGCTTTTCAGTTAGGAATCAACGAAGTGAAGTTTTCTGAGACAGAAATTTTATCTGCAACGTCAAATTATTATCCTCGATTATGTAGAGAAGTTATTGAAATTTCAAAGCATCAGGATAATTTTATTAGGAATGAGGAGGCAATGAAGCCTAGCGACATATGGACAGTAGCTCTGCAGCATCGCTAGACAGTGTTTGTCTTTGACAAGACGGCAATTGATAGGTAAATCGATAGTTAAGGATTATCTCAGCTCATCCCGTGTTACTTTGACCACGCCCACTTTTCTACCGTATTTATGTCGCTCACGGACGTCTGTTAGTCGGAAAGAATCAGTGGAGGAGCGCCTCTGAGGATGTCCAGCGCAGTCCTGGACGAAACATCAGGAATTACGACCTCATATCCCTAAAGGTTTACCAGCATCTTTACGAAACTTTTTCTCGCTGACAACCCTGTAAACGATGAAAGAAAAAAAGTTTATCACTCAATACTTTTCCGCTGTCCATGTAGTGAAAGTACCACATGAAGCATGACATTATAATTTTTTTTACTAATAACTGTATTTGTGAAAATTTTGCAGACAGCTTTCAAATATACAACTGAATGTACTTGCAAAATTATATCAATGTACAATGCGTAGTTCAGGAGATATGACATCATAAAAACTGATATGTCTGAAATACTAGCACTCATGTATGACGCTTTAATTTATTAGGTCTTTACTAATTCTATTCGCAATTTATTTTGCAGACAGTATCTATATGTACTACTAAATGTACCTGCAAATATGATGTCATGAAGATTGAGCTGCGTGAAAACGAAACTGCAGGGTGTAAATCGCTACACATACAGGTCAAATTTGTGTACAAATACGTGTGAAATACGTTAAACGCTTGTATTCGTTTGTTGGTTGATTTGGGGGAAGCGAACAAACAGCGAGGGTATCGGTCTCATCGGATTAGGGAAGCGTGGGAAAGATAGTCGGTCATGCCCTTTCGGAAGGAACCATCCCGGTATTTGCCTGAAGCAATTTTGGGAAATCACGCAAAACCTTGATCAGGAAGGCCGGACGCGGGTTTGAACCGTTTTCCTCCCGCTTGCGAGTCCAGTCTGCCAACCACTGTGTCATCTCAGTCGGTCTCTATATGTGAAATATATGTAACATGTGCATTTTCTGGCATGGCTGCGGGTAAAAAGCTCCTCTTAAACCCCTAGATCGATTTCAGCCATACTTAGTACACGCGAGTCTCGTTGCAACCCTTGTTCACAGTACGAGCAGCCCTTAGCGGCTCGCCATCTCACAACTGTTCATGGCGTCGCCTTTCCGGCTTAGATCTTTTTTTATATGTGACTTATAAGTACTGCATCTTTTCCAGTCAGTACAAACTTTAATGTTATTAATGTACTATATACCGAATATGTTTTAGAACAGTTAGTCTAATTCTGAAGACGACGCTCATAGTAGCGTCGAAACCAGGTCAATTTTTGACTTAATATTTGTGACCGAGGGCTTATTTGTTCCAATATGCAGTCAGTAAAATATAAGGTAATGAAGCTAACATTGAATGCACCTGGATACACGTTGGTAGCAGAAAGTATGCTCAAGAGTAATACAAGCGATACCAGAGATTACTCAACACCAATGACCCTTTCTCTATTTCCCGCTATGTAAGTTAATTATTTCTGTTTTGTCTGTCAGTTATTGAATATAACCTGTTTCCACTCTCCCAAACAAAGTAGTGACTTTACAGATTACTAACTTTTCATTATATCTATTGTGGATAATGTAAATAAAGAGAAACATTTTCATCGACGATATATTCATAATTCTGTTAATATGCAGAAATATACAGAAAGCTGTTCAACACTGAATCAACTATTTGACAACCAGAAATCGAGCACAAACAGGGGTTATAATTCTAACTTAAAGTAGGACAAAAAAGAAAAAAATACTGGCTACCAGAGATACGTTTAGGTATATTATGAATTCATCAGTCACAGTAACGTTGATGTATACCGTCACTATTAGTGTAGTGTACTGCATGAAATGTGCAGCACGATTACTAAACTGCAAAAAAAAAAAAAAAAAAAAAAAAAAAGTCTACATATACAGGGAGTTTACATTTCTCAGTACAAATTTCAGTTTATTACATTAAATGTATTTATTGGCCATGATTACATAAATTTTATATTTTTCTTGTAGTCACCAGACATAATTAGAGCGCGTCCGGCCATCCTGATTTAGGCTTTCCGTGATTTCCCTAAATCGCTCCAGGCAAATGCCGGGATGGTTCCTTTGAAAGGGTACGGCCGAATTCCTTCAGAAATAGTTCAAATGGCTCTGAGCACTATGGGACTTAAATTCTGAGGTCATCAGTCCCCTAGAACTTAGAACTACTTAAACCTAACTAACGTAAGGACATCACACACATCCATGCCCGAGGCAGGATTCGAACCTGTGACCGTAGCTGTCGCGCAGTTCCAGACTGTAGCGCCTAGAGCCGCTCGGCCACTCTGGCCGGCCGAATTCCTTCCCCATCCTTCCCTATTCCGATGAGACCGATGACCTCGCTGTCTGGTCTCCTCCCCCAAACAACCCCAACCCCCCAGCCAACCCCTAATTAGAAACAGTTGCTCTGTATACAAGACTAAGTTGTTCAAAAGGAAAGCAAATGTGTATGTAAAGGCTCCATAAAGGCTCCAATGAAATGCTCTGTAATACTTAAATTGCCCAGTGTCATTTTGCCTAGGTACGTAGATTGCATCAATGTCTGATTCGTTCTACTGGAACAAGACACGCTAGACCACTCGCATTTTCTGGCGAGGTTATGGTAAATTGAATGGCACCTGGAGAGTCGTGGTGATGGACCTGGTGGCCCGCAGCTCTGTGGCAATGGTAAATATACCGGATGTCTCTTCTGAGGGTCGTCAGGCACATATCCTGTTATGTTTCGGCAGATATTTGCGAATTCGTTTCTGCAAAGTGTCGATAGAGCCGTTCCAAACCGACAGCGCTCATCACAAGCTTCATGCGACGTCCAGTGCCAACGGAAATAGTCGATTTATTTCCTGTTACAAACAAGATGATTTTTAAAAGCGGAATATTCCGTGCCCTTTGATAGAGCTGTCCCAGTATTAGTCCACTGCGATATTCGCTCTGTCGATATGTGTTAAGAGGGACAGTAAATCAGGAAGAATAACCACGATAATTTGACGATTGGTGCGGTAGCTGTAGGGAACGGTCCTGCCCCGAATTACAGCTGACGAGGGGACAGGAACGGTAGGGGGAAAGCAGCGTCGGCTGCTTGTCACAGTGCTGCCACCACTACACGCGGTTCGCGCTCAACACGAAGTCGCAGGTGCCACTCGCGTGAATGTTGCCCTCTTAAGTCACAGTGATTTATTGAATATTCATATTCGATAGTTTTGCCTGCAACTTACGTGTTATTCATCTATGGCAGCTATGAAAAATGAAAGTACATGGTGGTACGTTGTCTCTATTTTGAGCTGCAATTTCCTTAACCTTTAATATAAAGGGAGTGGAAAGACTTAACCCATACCGTGAGCATTTCATATCATAATATTTATTTGCTTCATAGATAAATTATTAAGAGAATTACAATCATAAACCAGATAATAATTTCTTTAAGAAACGCCATTCAGGCAAACTTTACAAACTGCTTGTTACATAAAACCACAAATGAATTAATCTCTTTAAAAACATTTAAAAACCCGCCACTCAGGCCAATTTTACAAACTGCTTGTTATATGAAACCACTAGCGAACTAATCTCTTTGCAAACATTTCAAAAAACCGCCACACGGGCCAAGTAAATCATTTAAAATAAACTTTACATCAAATAACCAGGAAACCAATTATCATTTCCACATAGATTGAAAACCGCCCGTCCCGGGCTAAATATTACCAAACAACTTTACAACGTTATAGACAGTTTGATCTATAATAACCAAGTTATTTCCCCATCAAAATTGACACGCCACTAAGGCTGAATTGCAACGCAATTTTAGAAAACAGTTTCAATTAAGACACATTCTTCTAGAAATCCCTTGCAAAATTCTTAAGACAAATATTTAAAACATTTAACCCGGGCAACCTTGCAGAGCCACCACAAGTTTTAGAAAACTGCAGCTTGTACAATATCTGAGACCCAAGATTGTGAGGCCACGGCTTGGCCACGAACGGTGGGGGCGACTGAGTACTTATCTTCGAATTAAGATGCGGACTCCGTTTGTACTTCCACGCCGTTCAGAAAACCGAAATCGGAACCAAACAGCACACGCGACCTCAGGCGAAGTCCACCGCCCGTACGGCCGCTAGTAATTTAAAAGGGGAGGCTCTGCACTTCGGTTGCCCACTGCTTCCGATCTCTGAAACATAAATCAGAAGCGACAACAAGGAACCAAACAACCCTTCCTTCACCTTAATACTCAAACTTATACAGAAAACTACTTCGATAAAATTGACAATACTAAAACTGATTTCATTCCTTTAAGCAGAACCACGTACGCGAATGATGCAAACGGAACTGGCTCATTAAAACCCAAGCATCACATGGAGCACCTTATGTGGGCCTGTAAGGTACCATACGGCAATCTTTAGACACGGAATATAAATCGTTCGGTAAGGCTGCGCAGACGTATCAATGTTTTAGACACTTGCCAGCTGAAGTAAGAACAATACTATTAAGGAACGAAGTGCACACTTAATAAGAGGCATGAAATATCACATCACAGTCCTTGAAACACTATGCTGCCTCAAGTCATATTTCACTAATCGTTGGTAGGACTTGGATTACTTAACTTGATGCCAGCTGCTGGATCGATGTGGCGAAGACAGCAGACGTTGCTTAGTCCGATAGTAACAGCGCGTTCCTTCACGGAAGCGAGCACACGCATAGCTTCACGAGGTTGCCAAGAAGCCACAGCGCCGGCCCGCTGCTACTGACCCCAGTACCATCAGGCGCTGACTGCCGCCCATATCCTGGCACACCGGGCTCGCTGTCGTTTCTCCGTCTCGCTAATACACGCACTTCCGCGTGCCGTGCCCAACGTTGTTGTCCCTTTCCATTTTTTTTCCCTTTATTGTTATTTTAATACCTGAACAATCAGGTAGGCTGTCAGCGGCATGCTACGCCGCTCTTCAGCCATAGTGTTGACAATAACAGAAGACAGAATGGAGAATCAGAGTGAGCATAGTGACGGGCAAAAAAAGAGTGGTTACAGAGACACAAAAAACACGGAGCCGTTCACACTCGACGATAACGACACTGAAAACACGTTGACACGGCGCACATAACACTGATGAATCCGACGGCACAAGTGAACGTAGAAGCGTGACGGCGGACACTAAAAACACAAAACGACGTCACACACACGAGACACTGATGGCGATGACCTCGGGCGCGCGAAAAGTCCACTTCGCGTGTGCGAGTCCGGGGACTTCCCTTTGTATTCCGTACCGCCCGCTATATCCTGAGCCGGCCCAGGCTCCAAAAACAAACTTCTGCCAGAGGAAATCGATAGTGCCTAACCAAAGATAGCCCTGGCACCAGTCCCGCCACGACTCAAATGGATATACAACTACGATGCTGAATCTAAAGTCAAAAACTGATTTTTGAATCTCTTTGGACATTGTGTTTATGAAACACAGCACAGCAGTAAAGCACAGCACAGCAGCAAAGTGTAGCTAACTGTGCTTGGTAGAATTGTCAGACTGATGTTCGCTAAAGATCACTGTCATTTGTATTTGATTCAAGGTCATCATCATCGCTTGAGAGTGTGGTATTGATGATAACTTCACTGACGCCCTTTCCCGTTATGCCATCTCGTGTCCAGTAGGCCTACTCTGTTTCCAGCTGCTGCTCATTCCTGCAGTAACCTTGACAGTCCTGTGCAGTAGCTGAAAGAAAAGCAGCGTTAGCAGCACTCTGCAGTCTTTTCTTCGACACCAGTGGCACTGTTTTACTTGAAAATGTGTTTTATTTTGGCCCGTGCCAATTCTATGGGATTTAGATCGCAGTTGTAGGGCGGAAAACGGACTACTTGTGACCTCTGCTCTCAGCGATTTTATCCACGAAGTACGCTTTCACTGGATTGTTTTCCTTCATATTAGGTAAGAGTTCATCCTTCCCCATTGAGTCGTTGCAGTTTATTAGCCTGTCTCGCAACCACTCTGAAATCGTAATACTGAAATCATACGCTACTGGCCATTAAAATTGCCACACCAAGAAGAAATGCAGATGAGAAACGGGTATTCATTGGACAAATATATTATACTAGAACTGACATGTGATAACATTTTACGCAATTTGGGTGCATAGATCCTGAGAAACCAGTACCCAGAACAACCACCTCTGACCGTAATAATGGCCTTGACATGCCTGGGCATTGAGTCACACAGAGCTTGGATGGCGTGTACAGGTACAGCTGTCCATGCAGCTTCAACACGATACCACAGTTCATCAAGAGTAGTGACTGGCGTATTGTGACGAGTCACTTGCTCGGCCACCATTGACCAGACATTTTCAATTGGTGAGAGATCTGGAGAATGTGCTGGCCAGGCCAGCTGTCGAACATTTTCTGTATCCAGAAAGGATACCTGCAACATGCGGTCGTGCATTATCCTGCTGAAATGTAGGGTTTCGCAGGGATCTAATGAAGGGTAGAGAGCCGGCCGATGTGGCGGAGCGGTTCTAGGCGCTTCAGTCTGGAACCGCGCGACTGCTACGGTCGCAGGTTCGAATCCTGTCTCGGGCATGGATGTGTGTGATGTCCTTACGTTAGTTAGGTTTAAGTAGTTATAAGTTCTGGGGGACTGATGACCTCAGATGTTAAATCCCATAGTGCTCAGAGCCATTTGAACCATTTTTTGAAGGGTAGAGCCACAGGTCGTAAAACATCTGAAATGTAACGTCCACTATTCAAAGTGCCGTCACTGCGAACAAGAGGTGACCGAGCGGATGATACGCCAGTATGGCGATGACGAATATACGCTTACAATGTGCGTTCACCGCGATGTCGCCAAGCACGCATGCGACCATCATTATGCGGTAAACAGAACCTGGATTCATCCGAAAAAATGACGGTTTGTCATTCGTGCACCCACGATCGTCGTTGAGTACACCATCGCAGGCGCTCCTGTCTGTGATGCAGCGTCAAGGGTAACCGCAGGCATGGTCTCCGAGTTGATACTCCATACTGCTGCAAACGTCATCGAACTGTTCCTGCAGATGGTTGTTGTCTTGCAAACGTCCCCATCTGTTGCCTCAGGGGTCGAGACGTAGCTGCACGATCCGTTACAGCCATGCGGATAAGATGCCTGTCATCTGGACTGCTAGTGATACGTGGCCGTTATGGTCCAGCACGGCGATCTGTATTACCCTCCTGAACCCACCGATTCCATATTCTGCTAAAAGCCACTGGATCTCGACCAACGCGAGCAGCAATGTCGCGATACGATAAACCGCAATCGCGATAAAGGTCAGCACGTTGTAGGTGTCGCCACCGTCGCCTACCTTGTGTGAATGCTTTGCAAAGCTAATCATTTGCGTATCACAGCATCTTCTTCCTGTCGGTTAAATTTCGCGTCTGTAGCACGTCATCTTCGTGGTGTAGCAATTTTAATGGCCAGTAGTGTATTTCTGCTGCGTTGTGACGCACTACTCATGCAATTACAGAATTGGGTGGAACATTATGAACTACCATATCCGCAAATCCCCACCCGCACCCCACCCGACCCCCCACTGCCCCTGTCGACGCCCGCTATTTTCGTCAACTTCAAGACGTTCGCAATTTAGTGGTAACAGTTTCTTGTACGAATCTTCCTGCCAGATTAAAACTGTGTGCCAAACCGGGTTCCCATGTTCGATTCCCGGTCCGTCACACACTTTTAATTAGTCAGGAAGTTTTAAATCAGCGCACAATCCGCTGCAGGGTGAAAATTCGTTCTAGTTCCTTACATCTTGCTGCATGTACTGGCCGAATATGGCACTTCTTCGAAGTTTTTCTCAAACTTACAAAAGTTGTGTGTGTTCAGTACCGGTGCGAAAGAACCAATGCCGAAAAGGAGAATGACACAAAGACAGATAAACCGAAAAAAATATAGCATTGGAACCCCTAAACACTTATAATTGGCTCCACCAGCAAAGGAAGTGCGAAATGATTTTACCAATTACTTACTTTCACCAGAAGAGAAAGTAGAATGCCAGTACAGACGTCTTTAAATTTTAGCTGATTTTTTAATGTTATGATTAACGTAAAAGGACTACATTTGTGATAAACGTAGTAAATACTGCTTGCAAAAACAGAAGAGTAATTAAAAGAAAGTCTCTTGGTGAGATACCACGCCCTATTCTTGTTTCCTGTTATCGAACACTTTATTATACAATAGGCCAGATTTGTCCGAAATTTGCATACGACAGCCTCAAAGTTTTTAATCTAAGTGAAGTCCTCCGATTGTAGGTAATTGAATAGTGTTTCTTGGTAATATTAATATATACTCCTCAAACATTTTTTAATTTTTGTGTTTCGTCACAATTTTTATTCATTAATTATAACGCAACAGCAGTGGCGACTGCTCTGGTGTTAAAGAATAATTGCACTTCTGCAACAAGAATTAGCAGGTTCCAGAAATAAGCTTGGCGCAATGACTTGAAGAGATAAACTTGAGTAGGTCTTTGTTCCGATGTAAACACCTTAGCAAGTACTTACTGGAGTTACCTGCTAGTGGAAATTAACCTTTCGTAATACTTCGCGCCTGGGGACAGCTTGACGTTGCCAGCGCTCGGAGACAAATGAATATCTTTCAAGTAGTGCCGAATTTCTCCGCTTCTGGCGGCACTACTGAAATCGTCAAGTAATCGCGGCCAAACAGTACTCCACCAGTGACTGAGCAGCGATACTGCATGGCGGCATCAGTCAGCGCGGCCCATACTACCACGTCTCACAGTAAGGAAAGCGAAGAGTTCACAGTAGAACAGATTTGTTTCAAGAAATCGAATATGAAGAAGTGCACATGGCAGTTACTCAAGTCCATGTTTATTGTCCTTTTTTTCGTGGCACGATCTTTTCCGTCATACTCTTGAATATTGACAATTCCTCCTGAGACACCACGTGTAACTCACAGTGATCGGTTTCGGCTTACAGCCGTCATCAGATCTGTTAACAAAATAGAAAGAGAGTAATGAGACAATAGTAAGTTCAACTGTCTGAAGCCTAAATGTATAGCATATCTAAGAAGACATAAAAAAGATAACATGGCTGACAGCCATAACATGTATCAATGTGAAACAAACTGTACGTGCAGGTTCACAACAAGAGCTAGTGAAGACTCGAGAATGTACATACTTACACATGGACAAGCTAAAGCGAGTAGATGGTGCGAGTGCTGAGGTACATGAGTAAACAGTATCTCAGATACAATAGCTTAAAATAAAACATTGTAGGATGTGAGGTCCGCCAGTTATGCATAACACCATTAACCGGCGGACCTCACATCCTACAATTTTAACTGCAAACACGGTCAACACAAGGAGCTGAAAATCCAAATGATGAATAAAATAAAACATCATTAGTTATTAATTAAAATGATTTTACATGATAAAATGTATGTCTAGCAATAAATATAAAATAAAATGCAATATGTAGAAACAAGATATACACTTGAAATCAGTGCAAAAGCGTAAAAAGTGGTGATGGTGGTAAGTTCTTATGGGACCAAACTGCTGAGATCATCCGTCCCGTAAAAAGTGGTATTCATCCTTCTAGTAAAAAAACTTTTAGCGTGACAGAGAAAATAGAAAACATCATTGTGAGAAAAATAAACAAGCGAAATTAAAATAGTGTCTCATGGCTAAAGTGTATTCTTCTCCTTTAGTGTGTCTGTATTATGGCAGGTTTCAGCTGAAGGCGATATACAATCTGCTAGTAGAAAACCTTTTTGCACGACGTTCTGTAAGAGGTGAACACATGAAACAGTAATTGTCTCATTAAATGTCTCGATGGCTGACAGCGCAATCAAAGGCATCTCCAGAGGGACCACTTTTTGGAGGTGTCTGCGAGAGGTGTTTGTAACTCAGTGGGCAGTTTGTACATCCCTGAGTCGAGCCCCATGTCTAGCTTATGTCACTGTAGCAACTATGATTACGAAAGTTAATAAATGAGTCAAGAAGGCTAGGAGAGTGGTTCTGCTACATACAGAAGACAAGCAGTTAGTAGCATTTCACTTAGACAGTGAAATGGCATCACTTAGTTTCAGTAATATGGACATAGAGGAATTATGGGAAGAGTTTAAGCAGATTTTAAATCGTGGTTTGGAGAGTTATATAACTACTAAGTGGATAAAGTATGCAAAAGACCCACCATGCCCGAATCTCTACTAACATTCGCTTGTCGTCATTTGTCCGTTCCCTTTTGAACCGAGAGTGCAACAGCCTCTGTTTCGTCAGTATCCTCCGAATTTCGTTATTACGAAATTCGGAGGATACTGACGAAACAGAGGCTGTTGCACACTCGGATCAAAAGGGAACGGACAAATGACGACAAGCGAATGTTAGTAGAGATTCGGGCATTTGTGAAAAGATCTATGCACGAGGAGTACAGCTATCATCGTCATACTTTAGCAAAAGACCTTGCAGAGACCCCGAGGAAATCCTGGTCTTACGTAAAAAAGCTAAGCGGGTCTAAGGTTTCCATTCAGTCCCTTTGTTGACGAGTTTGGTGTGGCAGTTGGAGAGGCAGAGCGAAACCGAAGTTTTAAATTTCACGTTCAAGAAATCGTTCACACATCGGACAGACTCCCGCATGGACGACATAGTAATAAGCATACCTGGCGAAGAGAAACAACTGAAAGATTTGAAAGTTAATAAATCACCAGGTCCAATTGGAATCCCTGCTCGATTTTGCAAAGAGCATTCTACGATATTGCCTCCTTACCTAGCTTGCATTTATCGTGAATCACTCATCCAGCACAATGTTCCAAGTGACTAGAAAAAGGCGCAGGTGACTCCAGTGTATAAGAAGGGTAAAAGAACGGACCCCCAAAATTACACAGACCAATATCTGTTCCTTGTGTTTGCTGCAGAATCCTTGAACAAATTCTCAGTTCGAATATAATAAACTTTCCTGAGACTGGGAAGTTTATGTCCACGAATCAGCATCGTTTTAGAGAGCATCACTCGTGCGAAACTCAGCTTGCCATTTTCTTACATTATACACTGCGAACTATGGACGAAGGGCAACAGGAAGGTTCCATATTTCTATATGTCCGGAAAGAATTTGACATGGTGCCCCACTGCAGGCTGTTAACGAAGGCACCAACATATGGAATAAGTTCACAGATATGTGAGTGGCTCGAAGACTTCTTAAGTAATAGAACCCAGTATGTTGTGCTCGACGGGAGTTCGTCAATGACAAGGGTCTCGTCAGGGGTGCCCCAGGGAAGTGTGATAGGACTACTGTTGTTCTCTGTCTACATAAATGATTTGGCGGGCGAGGTAGGTAGCAATCTGCGGTTGTTTATGATGATGCCGGGGCGTCCGAAAGGTGTCGAAGTTGAGTGACTGTAGGTAGGTACAAGACGACTTAGGTAAAATTTCCATTTTGTGTGGTAAATGGCAGCTAGCCCTAAATGTGGAAAAATGTAAATAAATGCGGATGAGTGGAATATCAAACCTGTAATGTTTGGATACAGTATTGCTAGTGTTCTACTTGACACAGACAAGTCGTTTAAATATCTGGGAGTGACGCTGCAAAAAACTGTGGTAGGGAAGGCAAATTGCCGACCTCGGCTTATAAGGAGAATCTTAGGAAAGAGTGGTTCACCTGTAAAGAAGGCCTCATATAGGTCGCTTGTGCGACCTATTCTTGGGTACTGCTCAAGTGTTTGGGATTCGTATCAGGTCGGAGCGAAGGAAGACATCGATGAAATTCAGAGGCGGGCTGCTAGATTTGTTCCCGGTAGGTTAAAAAAATACGTACTTATTACGCAGATACCTCTGGAGCTCAAATGAGAATCGCTGGAGGGAAGGCGACGTTCTTTTCGAGAAACACTTTTGAAAAAAGCATTTGGAGCTGAGTGTCGAATGATTCTACTGCCGCCAACATGCATTGCGCGTAAGGACCACGAAGATAAGACACGAGAAATTAGTGCTCATACGGAGTCATATAGATAGTCGTTTTTCCCTCGTTCTGTTTGCGAGTGGAACAGGAAAGGAAATGACTAATAGTGGTTCGGGGTACCCTCCGCCATGCACCGTATGGTGGTCTGAGAGGTATCTATCTACATGTAGATGTAGCTTATTAATGTCACATTTATATTTTTCCATTTTGTAAGAGATCTAAAGACGGCAGTGAGCCAAAGCCGATCTTTGTGACTGGTATAGTAAAATGGAATTTACGAATAAAGCAAACTACACTACTGGCCATTAAAATTGCTACACCACGAACATGACGTGCTACAGACGCGAAATTTAAACGTTAGGAAGAGGATACTGTGATATGCAAATGATTAGCTTTTCAGAGCATTCACACAAGGTTGGCGCCGGTGGCGACACCTACAACGTGCTGACATGAGGAAAGTTTCCAACCGATTTCTCATACACAAACAGCAGTTGACCGGCGTTGCCTGGTGAAACGTTGTTTTGATGCCTCGTGCAAGGAGGAGAAATGCATACCATCACGTTTCCGACTTTGATAACGGTCGGATTGTAGGCTATCGCGATTGCGGTTTATCGTATCGCGACATTGCTGCTCGCGTTGGTCAAGATCCTATGTCTGTTAGCAGAATATGGAATCGGTGGGTTCAGGAGGGTAATACGGAATGCCGTGCCGGATCCCAACGGACTCGTATCACTAGCAGTCGATATGACAGGCATCTTATCAGCATGGCTGTAACGAATCGTGCAGCCACGTCACGATCCCTGAGTCAACAGATGGGGACGTATGCAAGACAACAACCATCTGTACGAACTGTTCGATGACGTTTGCAGCACCATGGACTATCAGATCGGAGACCATGGCTGCGGTTACCCTTGACGCTGCATCACAGAGAGGAGCGCCTGCGATGGTGTACTCGACAACGAACCTGGGTGCACGAATAGCAAAACGTCATTTTTTTCGGATGAATCCAGGTTCTGTTTACAGCATCATGATGGTCGCATCCGTGTTTGGTGACATCGCGGTGAACGCACATTGGAAGCGTGTATTCGTCATCGCCATACTGGCGTATCACCCGGCGTGATGGTATGGGGTGGCATTGGTTACACGTCTCGGTCACATCTTGTTGGCATTGACGTCACTTTGAACAGTGGACGTTACATTTCAGATGTGTTACGACCCGTGGCTCTACCCTTCATTCGATCCCTGCGAAACTCTATATTTCAGCAGGATTATGCACGACCGCATGGTGCCCTGGCCAGCACATTCTCCAGATCTCTCACCAATTGAAAACGTCTGGTCAATGGTGGCCGAGCAACTGGCTCGTCACAATACTCCATTCACTACTCTTGATGAACTGTGGTATCGTGTTGAAGCTGCATGGGCACCTGTACGCGCCATCCAGGCTCTGTTTGACTCAATGCCCAGGCGTATCAAGGCCGTTATTACGGCCATAGGTGGTTGTTCTGGGTACTGATTTCTGAGGATCTATGCACCCAAATTGCGTGAAAATGTAATCACATGTCTGTTCTAAGATAATATATTTGTCCAATAAATACCTGTTTATCATCTGCATTTCTTCTTGGTGTAGCAATTTTAATAACTGGATACATCACTACGGCCGCGGTGGTCTCGCGGTTCTAGGCGCGCAGTCCGGAACCGCGCGACTGCTACGGTCGCAGGTTCGAATCCTGCCTCGGGCATGGATGTGTGTGATGTCCTTAGGTTAGTTAGGTTTAACTAGTTCTAAGTTCTAGGAGACTGATGACCTAAGATGTTAAGTCCCATAGTGCTCAGAGCCATTTGAACCAAGCCATCACTACGAAGGGGATGATATGTCTAAATGTCCTTACACTTTTGCTCCCGAGAGAAGCTGCGCCATGTCGCGTATTGCAAGTCAAAACTTGGAGAGGTGCTCTATCCACAGATACGTGTCATTTTTCTTATACGGCTTGTAGTTTCTACGCCGTCGTTTCTCAATACCCAGATGTACTGGGTGGTTATAATTAAAGTGTACCTACTCACAGAGGTCCAATGTGAGCTGTAACGATGGCATGACAGCAAAAGTAGGTAGATATTCTGGTGTGTTAATGTGGAGCCGATTTACGCTGGAAAAAATTAGTTTCAATTTTGTTGTTTGTAGCAGTTTTGGTAGAATCTGAGCAACGAGTTCCTGTACACTGACCTTCAGATCAGGTAGGGACTGAATGTGTCGCTGGTAAACGCGTTCATCTGGATACCCCCAGAACGGAAACTCACATGGATTCAGATCACGTGATCTTGTAAGCCATGCATCAGGAAAACCTCAGGAGATAACATGTTCATGGGAGGTCGCATTCGGCAGATATTTCACTGGGCAAGTGACGTGATTTGTTGCCAGTCTTTCATGAAAACAGAGGTTTCAACACAGTTGCACTCTTGCAAACCAGGAATCACGTGCTGTACGAAGAGCCTCGACAATGTGCAGACGTCATGGTAACCCGACAAGCCCTCTGGGTGTATTCTCTTCAGGAACGAACGGACCGAGAATAAAGGCACTTGTGAATCCACACTACACAGTCATGCATGGCGAGTGCAACGGTTCTTAGCGCACATCATGCGGTTTGAGGGAGTGCCAAATTCGGCAGTTCTCTGTATTAACTGCGCGCTGTAGTGTAAAATGTGCCTCGTCAGTCTATACAGTATTGCCAGACCGCATGTCATAAACTTCGATTTGTGCCAGAAACCGAAGAGTAAATTCAGGATGTTACGCAGTTCGAAGAAGAATGGGTAGCTTCGAGAGATGAAATAGTGAAGGCAGCAGAGGATCAAGAAGGTAAAAAGACGAGGGCTAGTAGAAATCTTTGGGTAACAGAAGAAATATTGAATTTAACTGATGAAATGAGAAAATATAAAAATGCAGTAAGTGAAGCAGGCAAAAAGGAATACAAACGTCTCATAAATGAAATCGACATGAAGTGCAAAATGGCTAAGCAGGGATGGCTAGAGGACAAATATAAGGATGTAGAAGTTTATCTCACTAGGGGTGAGATAGATACAGCCTACAGGAATATTAAAGAGACCTTTGGAGAAAAGAGAACCACTTGTATGAATATCAAGAGCTGAGATGGAAACCCTGTTCTAAGCAAAGAAGAGAAAGCAGAAAGGTGGAAGGAATATATAGAGGCTCTATACAAGGACAATGTACTTGAGAACAATGTTATGGAAATGAAAGGGGATGTAGATGAAGATGACATGGGAGATATGATACTGCATGAAGAGTTTCACTAAAAGACCTAAGTCGAAACAAGGCCCCGGGAGTAGACAACATTCCATTAGAACTACTAACAGCCTTGGGAGCGTTAGTCCTGACAAAACCCTACCATCTGGTGAGCAAAATGTATGAGACAGGCGAAATGCCCTCAGACTTCAATAAGAATATAATAACTCCAATCCCTAAGAAAGCAGGCGTTGACAGATGTGAAAATTACCGAACTATCAGTTTAATAAGTCACGGCTGCAAAATACTAACGCAAATTCTTTACAGACGAATGGAAAAACTGGTAGAAGCCGACCTCGGGGAATATCAGTTTGGATTCCGTAGAAATATTGGAACACATGAGGCAATACTGACCTTACGACTTATCTTAGAAGCTAGATTAAGGAAAGGCAAACCTACGTTTCTAGCATTTGTAGACTTAGAGAAAGCTTTTGACAATGTTGATTGGAACACTCTCTTTCAAATTCTGAAGGTGGCAGGGGTAAAATACAGGGAGCGAAAGGCTGTTTACAATTTGTACAGAAAACAGATGGAAGTTACAGGAGTCGAAGGACATGAAGGGGAAGCAGTAGTTGCGAAGGGAGTGAGACAGGGTTGTAGCCTATCCCCTATGCTATTCAATCTGTATATTGAGCAAGCAGTAAAGGAAACAAAAGAAAAATTGGGAGTAGGAATTAAAATCCATGGACAAGAAATAAAAACTTTGAAGTTCGCCGATGACATTGTAATTCTGTCAGAGACAGCAAAGGACTTGGAAGAGCAGTTGAAAGGAATGGACAGTGTCTTGAAAGAAGGATATAAGATGAACATCAACAAAAACAAAACGAGGATAATGGAATGTAGTCGAATTAAGTCGGGTGATGCTGAGGGAATTAGATTAGGAAATGAGACATTCAAAGTAGTAAAGGAGTTTTGCTATTTGGGGAGCAAAATAAATGATGGTCGAAGTAGAGAGGATATAAAATGTAGACTGCCAATGGCAAGGAAAGCGTTTCTGAAGAAGAGAAATTTATTAACATCGAGTATAGATGTATCAGGATGTCGTTTCTGAAAGTATTTGTATGCAGTGTAGCCATGTATGGAAGTGAAGCATGGACGATAAATAGCTTGGACAAGAAGAGAACAGAAGCTTTAGAAATGTGGTGCTACAGAAGAATGCTGAAGATTTGATCAGTAAGTAATGAGGAGGTATTGAACAGAATTGGGGAGAAGAGGAGTTTGTGGCACGACTAGAAGAAAGGATCGGTTGGTAGGACATGTTCTGAGGCATCAAGGGATCACCAGTTTAGTATTCGAGGGCAGCAGGGAGGGTAAGAATTGTAGAGGGAGACCAAGAGATGAATACACTAAGCAGATTCAGAAGGATGTAGGTTGCAGTACGTACTGGGAGATGAAGCAGCTTACACAGAATAGAGTAGCCTGGAGAGCTGCATCAAATCAGTCTCAGGACTGAAGTCGACAACAACAACATCATGCAGTGTTGCATATGGGTTCCAGTGTACTACAGACCGCAAAACATTCTATACTGTTGACCACGGGATGGACAATTCTCGTGACACTGAACGAGCCCTAGTACTAGCCAGGGCACATGCTGCACGGCCAGTTACAGCGACAGCAAACTTGGCAGTAACTGCTATTCCAGATCCCACAGTTTCACTAACAGCCCGTGGACAGCCATGCTGCCCACTCACGCTATGCCTTGTCAAATGACAGCGTGGGTGTTATACCATAGTACGGTGTAGTACAGCACCAGATTTGCACCTGATGGCGAAATAATAACTAATGTTTTTTCCAGCGTAAATCGGTTCTGTATTAACACTCATTAGCATCTCTACCAAGTTTTCCACATCCTACTGAGTGAATACCGGGCTGGTCCCCACGTCCCGCCTCAGTTACACGACTCGCAGACATTTGAAACACATTCACACTATTTGACAATTTACACTAGACGCAGACAGCTGGGGTACACTAATTCCGTCCAGGGGGGTATGGGGTGGCGCCAGGAAGGGCATCCTACTACCCCCTCAAATTCACCATGCCAAATCAGTACTTAACCCTGCCGACCCTGCACACAATGCGGGATAAAGGCAGTAGCAGAAGAGAGACAAAAGAAAGCATCTCTACCAAGTGTCGCTGTCATGCGATGATTACAGCTCACACTGAAGATCCGCGAGCAGCTGCACTTTGATTGCAACCATCCGGTACTTACAAGGGAACCTCCCCATCGCACCCCCCTCAGATTTAGATATAAGTTGGCACACTGGATAGGCCTTGAAAAACTGAACACAGATCAATCGAGAAAACAGGAAGAAATTGTGTGGAACTATGAAAAAATAAGCAAAATATACAAACTGAGTAGTCAATGCGTAAGATAGGCAACATCAAGGCTAATATGAGCTCCGGAGCGCCGTGGTCCCGTGGTTAGCGTGACCAGCTGTGGAACGAGAGGTCCTTGGTTCAAGCCTTCCCTCCAGTGACAAGTTCAATTTCTTTATTTTCGCAAAGTTATGATCTGTCCGTTCGTTCATTGACGTCTCTGTTCACTGTAATAAGTTTAATGTCTGTGTTTTGCGACCGCACCGGTAAACCGTGCGATTAGTAGACGAAAGGACGTGCCTCTCCAATGGGAACCGAAAACATTTGATCTCAAGGTCATAGGTCAACCGATTCCTCCCCAGGAAAACGCGTCTGATATATTCTATACGACACTGGTGACGGCACGTGCGTCACATGACAGGAATATGTTGTCGACCCACCTAACTTGTACACTTGGCGAATGGGTAAAAAGATTCTTCTACCTTGCCCGATTTAGGTTTTCTTGTGGATATGATAATCACTCCCAAAAAGTGATGAAAACATTAGAGTTTGTCACATAAACTGCAACAAATGAATGCAACAGTTTCACCGTCGCACAGTTTTCCCTGTCCTCTGTCAAAGCATATGTTTCTAACGTTCTCAAATTTTTCCGTGTGTAGACCGTCAAATCCTGCATATGTCCAAGCAAATCTGAACATATCCTGGAATTTTGGAGAGCGAAGTTGATTGTGTGTGAGTGCCTGAACTTTGATAGTTGTCTGAAAATAAAAACTTAAACTTTTCACTCGAGGGAAGACTTGAACCAATGACCTTTCGTTCCGCAGCTGCTCACGCTAACCACAGGACCACGGCGCTCGTGAGTTCACATTAGCCTCGATGTTGCCTATCTAGCACATGGACTTCTCAGTTTGTATATTTATCTTATTTTTTCGTAGTTCCACACAACTTCTTCCTGTTTTCTCCATTGATCTGCGTTCAGTTTTTCAAGGCATATCCACTGTGCCAACTTATAACAAAATCTGAGGGGGGTGCGATGGGGAGGTTCCCTTGTTAGGTTTTGCTTCTGCATACCATTGGGGTAGTGGACTAGTTTTGTGACGGTCTCTGAGGAGTGAGGGGTTGTGATGCTGCAGGTGCGGCGGTCGCCGCGCTGGAGGAGGCCCCGGGCCCGTGGCGGCAGGTTGAGGTGAACCCGTCCATCGACCTGGACCACTGCGGCCCCCACCACCTGCTGCGGCCGTGCCCGCCGCGCTGCTCTCTGGCGCTGCGGCCCGTCTACGCCGTCTGCGAGGGCGGCCGCCTGCGCAGATTCCTCAACTGCTGCGCCTGGCGCCGCGACGTCTGCTTCTACAAGAGGAGTGAGTCCTCCGTTCAGTCGACACTTCTCCATTACGTACTGTCTGTTCAAAAGTATCCGCACGTGTATTAGTTAACATCCATACGACGGTTCGAACTCTGCTGGGGGCACTTTCAATTATGTGTCTGAATGTCTGTGGAGGAATAACAGCCCTTTCTTCTTCAAGAGCTAAAATCAGAGGAGGTACTGATGTTAGACGCTGCGATCTGGAGCGCATTTGTCGTCCTAACTCCTCCTCCCACATCTACGTACCCTATTGGTTTCAGGTCACGTCTCAGAACAGGACAGGCCTCTTCAGGAGCGTTACTGTCCGCAAACCGTCGCCTCCTAGATGCGGGTGCGTTGTCATGCCGATATAGTCATCATCCCCGAATTGTTGCTCTACTGTGCGCTACACACAATGGTGTAAACAGTGTTTAATTTCTTCCACGTTTGCCCTTTTCTTAAATACAATAAGGGGATCAGAACCCCAACCACGAAAAGCAGCCACATAACGCAAGATCACCTCATCTGCGCCGGCCGGGGCGGCCGAGGGGTTCTCGGCAATGCAGTCTCGAACCGCGCGACCGCTACGGTCGCAGGTTCGAATCCTGCCTCGGGCATGGATGTGTGTGATGTCCTTAGGTTAGTTAAGTTTAAGTAGTTCTAAGTTCTAGGGGACTGATGACCTCAGATGTTAAGTCCCATTGTGCTCAGAGCCATTTGAACCCCATCTGCATTTCTCCATTGGCAATACACTTCTTCGTCTTCTTGTCCCTTCGTCCCACATCAGTACAGGGTCAGCATGGTTATTTACGGATTTCGCATAATTACGAGTGGCCAGCTGCACTTCCTATCGCCACCCCTGACCTCTGCGACTGAATATACAGGGTCTTACAAAAAGGTACGACCATTCAGGAAACATTCCTCACACACAAAGAAAGAAAATATGTTATGTGGACATGTGTCCGAAAACGCTTACTTTCCATGTTAGAGCTCATTTTATTACTTCTCTTCAAATCACATTAATCATGGAGTGTAAACACACAGCAACAGAACGTACCAGCGTGACTTCAAACACTTTGTTACAGAAAAATGTTCAAAATGTCCTCCGTTAGCGAGGATACATGCATCCACCCTCCGTCACATGGAATCCCTGATGCGCTGATGCAGCCCTGGAGAATGGCGTATTGTATCACAGCCGTCCACAATACGAGCACGAAGAGTCTCTACTTTTGGTACCAGGGTAGCGTAGACAAGAGCTTTCAAATGCCCCCATAAATGAAAGTCAAGAGGGTTGAGGTCAGGAGAGCGTGGAGGCCATGGAATTGGTCCGCCTCTACCAATCCATCGGTCACCGAATCTGTTGTTGAGAAGCGTACGAACACTTCTACTGAAATGTGCAGGAGCTCCATCGTGCATGAAGCACATGTTGTGTCGTACTTGTAAAGGCACATGTTCTAGCAGCACAGGTAGAGTATCCCGTATGAAATCATGATAACGTGCTCCATTGAGCGTAGTTGGAAGAACATGGGGCCCAATCAAGACTTCACCAACAATGCCTGTGCAAACGTTTACAGAAAATCTGTGTTGATGACGTCATTGCACAATTGCGTGCGGATTCTCGTCAGCCCACACATGTTGATTGTGAAAATTTACAATTTGATCACGTTGGAATGAAGCCTCATCCGTAAAGAGAACATTTGCACTGAAATGAGGATTGACACATTGTTGGATGAACCATTCGCAGAAGTGTACCCGTGGAGGCCAATCAGCTGCTGATAGTGCCTGCACACGCTGTACATGGTACGGAAACAACTGGTTCTCCCGTAGCACTCTCCATACAGTGACGTGGTCAACGTTACCTTGTACAGCAGCAACTTCCCTGACGCTGACATTAGGGTTATCGTCAACTGCACGAAGAATTGCCTCGTCCATTGCAGATGTCCTCGTCGTTCTAGGTCTTCCCCAATTGCGAGTCATAGGCTGGAATGTTTCGTGCTCCCTAAGACGCCGATCAATTGCTTCGAACGTCTTCCCGTCGGGACACCTTCGTTCTGGAAATCTGTCTCGATACAAACGTACCACGCCACGGCTATTGCCCCGTGCTAATCCATACATCAAATGGGCATCTGCCAAGTCCGCATTTGTAAACATTGCACTGACTGCAAAACCACGTTCGTGGTGAACACTAACCTGTTGATGCTACGTACTGATGTGCTTGATGCTAGTGCTGTAGAGCAATGAGTCGCATGTCAACACAAGCACCGAAATCAACATTACCTTCCTTCAATTGGGCCAAATGGCGGTGAATCGAGGAAGTACAATACATACTGACGAAACTAAAATGAGCTCTAATATGTAAATTAAGCGTTTCCGGACACATGTCCACATAACATCTTTTCTTTATTTGTGTGTGAGGAATGTTTCCTGAAAGTTTGGCCGTACCTTTTTGTAACACCCTGTACCCTACTGGCCATTAAAATTGCTACACCACGAAGATAACGTGCTACATACGGGAAATTTAACCGACAGGAAGAAGATGCTGTGATATACAAGTGATTAGCTTTTCAGAGCATTCACACAAGGTTGGCGCCTATGGCGACACCTACAACGTGCTGACATGAGGGAAGTTTCCAACCGATTTCTCATACACAAACATCAGTTGACCGGCGTTGCCTGGTGAAACGATGTTGTGATGCCTCGTGTGAAGACCAGAAGTGAGTACCATCACGTTTCCGACTTTGATAAAGGTCGGATTGTAGCCTATCATGATTGGGATTTATCATATCGCGACATTGCAGCTCGCGTTGGTCGAGATCCAATGACTGTTAGCAGAATATGGAATCGGTGGGTTCAGGAGGGTAATACGGAACGCCGTGCTGGATCCCACGGCCTCGTATCACTAGCAGTCGAGATGAAAGGCATCTTATCCGCATGGCTGTAATGGATCGTGCAGCCACGTCTCGATCCCTGAGTCAACAGATACGGACGTTTGCAAGACAACAACCATCTGCACGAACAGTTCGACGACGTTTGCAGGAGCATGGACTATCAACTCGGAGACAATGGCTGCGGATACCCTTGACGCTGCATCACAGACAGGAGCGCCTGCGATGGTGTACTCGACGACGAACCTGGGTGCAAGGATGGCAAAACGTCATTTTTTCGGATGAATCCAGGTTCTGTTTACAGCATCATGATGGTCGTATCCGTGTTTGGCGACGTCGTGGTGAACGCACATTGGAAGCGTGTATTCGTCATCGCCATACTGGCATATCATCTGGCGTGATAGTATGGGGTGCCATTGGTTACACGTGTAGGTCACCTCTTGTTCGCATTGACGGCACTTTGAACAGTGGACGTTACATTCCAGATCTATTACGACCCGTGGCTCTACCCTTCATTCGATCCCTGCGAAACACTACATTTCAGCAGGATAATGCTCGACCGCATGTTACAGGTCCTCTAAGGGCCTTTACGGGTACAGAAAATGTTTGACTGCTGCGCTGGCCAGCACATTCTCCAGATCTCTCACCAATTGAAACGTCTGGTCAATGGTGGCCGAGCAACTGGCTTGTCACAATACGCTAGTCACTACTCTTGATGAACTGTGGTATCGTGTTGAAGCTGCATGGCCAGCTGTACCCGTACAGGCCATCCATGCTCTGTTTGACTCAATGCCCAGGCGTATCAAGGCCGTTATTACGGCCAGATGTGGTTGTTCTGGGTACTGATTTCTCAGGATCTATGCACCCAAATTGCTTGAAAATGTAATCACATGTCAGTTCTAGTATAATATATTTGTCCAATGAATACCCGTTTATCATCTGCATTTCTTGAATGAGATTTTCACTCTACAGCGGAGTGTGCGCTGATATGAAACTTCCTGGCAGATTAAAACTGTAAAACTCGGTCGGGCACACAGTTTTAATCTGCCAGGAAGTTTCATCTGCATTTCTTCTTGGTGTAGCAATTTTAATGGCCAGTAGTATATCTACCACAACTGCCTGCATGTATTTCATGAGAAAGTGGGTATAAGTTTCCTAAATGTTTGCAGATCGTGTAACTGACGTGTAACTTGGGTCCGAGCCCAGTATTCACCTAGTTGGATGCGGGAAACCACCTGAAAACCACATCCAGGTTGGACAGCACACCGAACCTTGTAGTTAATCCAACGGATAGACTCGATCAGTGCCGGCGCAGCTCCCCATCCCGGAAGCAGTGCTTTAACTCGCACAGCTACCTGAGCGGGTCTGTTTGGCAATACACATGATGGCAGGTAATGTTCTAGAGGCGCTCGCCAAGCCCGAACCCTTTCATTGGATTGATACAGGGTATAGCATGCTCCCCCACTCCAAATAACCGATCCCAGTCATCCACTATCCAATGGCATCTCTCTTTGCATTGGCGCTGGATGCTGACTTGTCCGAATAGGCAGCATGCTTTCAGTGATCAACAGTACAATGTTGGTGTTGAAGGGCCCAGGCGAGGCGTAAAGCCTTGTGTCGTGCAGTCATCAAGGGTACACGAGTGGGCCTTCGGCTCCGAAAGCCCATAACTATGATGTTTCGTTGAATGGTTCGTACGCTGACACTTGTTGATAGCACAGCATTGATATTTGCAGCAGTCAGCAGAAGGGTTCCACTTCTGTCATGTTGAGAGATTCTCTTCGGTCGTCGTTGGACCCGTTCTTGCAGGATCTTTTTCCGGCCACCGCGATGCCGGAGACTTGATGTTCTACCGGATTATTCATGTTAACGGTACACTCGTAAAATGGTCGTACGGGAAAATCCCCACTTCATCGTTACCTCGGAGATGTATGTCCCGTTGCTCGTACGCCGACTATAACATCACATCCAAACTCACTTAAATCTCGATAACCTGCCATTGTAGCAGCAGTAACACTCTGTTAGAATGCGCATGCCTATACCAGTTTCTTTAGCAGTCGAATGTAGATATTTGAGGCATTCGGATGTGTCGGTGGCCCGATGTTGGACTGCGTGGGAGTATGAGGGCGGTCGTACTCGCCGCCAAGGCTCCAGTCGACCACGTCTGACCACCACAAGGGAGGATACTCCTATAGTGCACCAATCACACCATAGCTCCTTCACATGTACACCTGCCATATCAGAACAAATAATGGACTTCCTGGAACGTATTGTATCATCCTGCTTCACTAATCAGAGTATAGCAGCACTTGGACCACGGAATTACCGTCTCATGCACAGACTGCTCTTAACACCACAACACAATAGACTGCCTTTGTATTGGTGTGGTGGCAAGGAATAGGGACTACTGATGAATGGCGTCGCATTGTGCTGCGTGCTGAATCGCAGTACTACATCACCCTGGATGACCACAGTCAGTGAGTGTGGCGATGACCTGCGGAGAGGTCCCATTCCTCCGATGTTTTGGAAAGGTACAGCGGTGTCACTCCTGCCGTAATGGTGTGGCGAGCCATTGAGTATGACTTTAGGCTGGTAGAGGGAACTGACGGCACGACGGTAGGTCATGGACATCCTACGTCCTCGTCTGTTAACTCTCGTGCGACAGTATCGTGTCGCCATTTTTCAACAGGACTATACTCGTCCGCACATGGCACATACCTCTAAGAACTGAGTGATGATGAGATACGCCTGCGGCCGCTAAGACAGGACGCGGGGGAGGGGCAGGGGGTGGGGGGCAGCTCGAGCGTCAACCCTGTTCCAGACTAGTATCCGGAATGTCAAGGACCAGTTACAGCGCTTCTGGGCCAGCTTGCCTCAGGAGCGGATACAACTACTTAATGCCACCCTTCCAACCGAATCGGTGCGTGCATCCAGGCCGGAGGGAGTGCAAAGTCGTACTGATGAGTAGGTCAATTCACACTGCCAAGTTCTTAGTAAATTTCACTCGATCCCTCATTCCGTGAAGTTTCATTTCGTTTCTGCATCCGCTTCTGGGCGTATCACTGGTCTGGAGAAGCAAGGAAATGGAAAGTTTTGATGAGAATATCTATCGACTATTTGTAACTGAAGTGGAAATATGTCTTTCAGCAAGTGACTACGGATGAAAAACAGAGTAATAGTCAGGATAGGAAACATTAAGTAACATCTATTGCAGATTTGTACCAATGATGCAAGACGGGAAAGGCGTATTGTTTCTAAAGGTAAATTTTACAGACGTGCTGTGAAAAACAAAAAGGCCTTACAGCAATGCGTGAAGAAAATGGAGATTGTTCCCCCACATGAGTCCTCATCCAACCGCAACTCACGTGAAGTCTGGCGCTAGCGTTCTCTGCTTCCTGATCCCCATTTTGTTAGGGATCAAGAAATGTTCAGCAAACCGTGTACATTAATACACTAGATACCTCCTGTGAGACCCATTGCAAAATATAATATTAAGTTCAGACTAAAATCAATACAACGAAGAAAGTTTCAACATACGATACTAATCTTAATAATATGTGTTTCAAATGTTTATTCGTGTACTTAATAAATAAATATGTGATAGGGCCTCACTACTTACAACTATTAGTCAATATTATACTGTAATGAACTGTCTTACCTAAACTGTTTTACAATAATTGCATCCTTAATATTTAACTCTAATGAATACCCTTCTGAGTTTCTTTTCATTCTTTCTGTTTCAGAATGCGCTTTCAGCCACGAGGAACCAGTCGAAGACAAATGGTGACAAGCAGTCGCAGAATACACAGTAGATAAATAAAGGACGCCAATGCGAAAAGCATCTTCAGCACCTAATTTCTTTTCAATTTTCCTTTCTCTCTACATCTTCAGTCTCAGAATTTGATAAAAAAATAACATGGAAAAAATAATGAGCGTCATCAAGCAACCTCTGTAATGGTACAGAGTTCGACATAAAAAGTGGACGATTTATTCCGTGTTACATTTCATATAATTAAAACAGAACGTGTGTATTTTTCGACTGGATTAAAGAACAAGTTGTTGCTTTACTACATAGCCTAACGACCAGAAAGTAGGTCGTAATCGATAGTGGGATGCCTTTCTTACTAGCTATTATTTTGTGAACATGCAAATACAATGCTCTTTCAATAATCACTATCAGGATTTGATTTTACGCATATAATCTTAAAACTTGTTATAGTTAGGTAAAAGTTAACTATAATTTTACGTATCTAATTCTATTTTTTCCGTTTATGTTTCGTGTAACTGGGTAACAATTTCTTACTAAACATGATTTCTTATCTAGTATTAGGACCATAAAGAAATCAGGAAGAATCGCTGTAGATGCTGGTTTGCTGACCAACGTCACTTTTTTTCAGTTTATTAGTAGGTCCTTTCTGCAGTTTAAAGCCAAGAGAAGGATAGAAAGGAAAAGAGACTTCAGACGTTGGAAACTACAGGAGACAGAGCGTTAATTTGTATGCCTCATTTCTGATTCATTAATTTGAGTTGCAGTTGCCACAACGCAATCCAATAAGCCTGAATCACTCATACTGAACAGTTTTGCCACAACAGTTTATGGAACCCAGACCCTCGTATAGCTTTTTTCGCTAAATTTAAGTAGCATTGCCTCTTACAAACTATTCGCCATGAAAATATTTTGCTTTTCTTAAAGAGAATTCAGCACACTACTGATTCTTCTTCAGATAATAATTTTTTGGGAGTTGAATAACTGAAGTAACTTTTCTAAATTTCTGTAAAAAAAATACCAAATCTTAGGGTTTTGCTCTTAATAAATGGTTTACTATTCCAATGAAAATTCCCTCCACAGAAAGTTTCACTCTAGTATTGACTAATTGCATGCCAAATTTAAGAACTATAATGTCAGTGGTTTGTGAGAAAAAGGTACATAAAGTTGCCAAAATGTAACTTGCGGGAAACGTGAAGCAAAGATTTGACAGTTTGTATTAGGCGTTACCTTATCTGTATGACTTACTACAAACCATAAACATTCACCTCTTCATCCTCAAGCTGTCTTTTCTTTGTTTGGAGTTTTAGATGAAACTGTTTTTCAAATGACAATAATGTGAGCTGCATCAATTCTCCTGTTATCGATTTCCTTCAATATTTACAGTGTGAAAGCTTCCGCATCAAATCCTAGCCTCTGTAGAGTCCGTAGCCTGCCAAGGTTAGCACAGTTAGAAACAAAACGTGCATCATACGCTGCAACTTCATCAGCAGTTATTTTCTCCACGTTGTGACTGCATAAAACTGGAAGAAAGCACCGCAGAGATAAATAATATGATGAAATACAGAACAACAAAGGCGTGTGGCCCTTTGCAAGTTTTTGTTAATTATTATTATTATCTCAATTAGAAGTGAAATTGAAATGTAATGTTCAGGAATTGAAATTTCAATACCATACAGTAAATCAAGATTAAATAAAAAAAATTCCTCAATTTGTGTCACTTCAGCGTACGTTTCCCCTCAACTTCTTTTGGTACTTATCTATTACTTTCTAACATATTAAGGGAAGGCTATGATTCAATCTATAAACTGACGCATTATACAAACGACGAAATCTGTAAGTCTTTTCTCTAATAGTTCAATAAAAATGTGAAAATTGTTATGTCGCACAAGCAATAAAAAGTTTAGGTCCTTATCTCTAATGGTTCACTATAAAAATGTCCCCTAAGAAACAACAGTTTAATGAGCTCTCGGAGGACAGGAACAATTTTGTGAGTCACCAAGTAACTCTCAATCAGCTTTCCTTCTTTGTCCAGCTTTGTCTCTGTTTCCTCCCATATCTATGTCTGGCATGTACTTTTCAGATAACATGACAACATGACAGTTAATCAAATTTGCTTTGTTGTATGTGGAAATGGCATTATGCATTCCAAAGCTAAGAAATTGAACTTTTACATGGATTATGTCCAAAAGGGACCAAACATTTACAAGAAATACAGTCGATACCAAGAATCAGAGCATGTTTAGGAGCACAAACAATCTACAAAAAAAATTGTTCAAATGGCTCTGAGCACTATGGGACTTAACATCTATGGTCATCAGTCCCCTAGAACTTAGAACTACTTAAACCTAACTAACCTAAGGACATCACACAACACCCAGCCATCACGAGGCAGAGAAAATCCCTGACCCCGCCGGGAATCGAACCCGCGAACCAGGGCGTGGGAAGCGAGAACGCTACCGCACGACCACGAGATGCGGGCAAACAATCTACCAAAAGATATTCAAATGGTTCAAATGGCTCTGAGGACTATGGGACTTAACTGCTAAGGTCATCAGTCCCCTAGAACTTAGAACTACTTACACCTAACTAACCTAAGGACATCACACACATCCATGCCCGAGGCAGGATTCGAACCTGCGACCGTAGTGGTCGCGCGATTCCAGACTGTAGCGCCTATAACCGCTCGGCCACTCCGGCCGGCCCAAAAGATGTCATAGAGGTTTTAAAGCTAATTTTCACAGATATGACACTAACTTAGTGAAGAAATGGCCGCCCGAGGTGGTCGAACGGTTCTAGGCGCTACAGTCTGGAACCGCGCGACCGCTACGGTCGCAGGTTCGAATCCTGCCTCGGGCATGGATGTGTGTGATGTCCTTAGGTTAGTTAGGTTTAAGTAGTTCTAAGTTCTAGGGGACTGATGACTTCAGAAGTTAAGTGCCATAGTGCTCAGAGCCATTTGAACCATTTAGTGAAGAAATGTCTTCATCACAAAGAAAGTGTGAACAATGAAATTTGGATCATAGTTCTGGTTTCCAGCTCCCTGAAGCTTCATTGCAACGCTGTACTGGGGCTGATGTCACCTCCAGCACAAACTCACTACTTTTACTATTTCCACATTATCCCAAGAGATTGTCTGCCATTATTCTGTTACCTATATACTTTCCTGGAGATTCCTGCTTCTCAAAAATTCGATTGCCACGTCCGCTCTGAAATAACAACGCATTTCACAAAACAACAAGAAATATGTATTACGTTATTCGTGAGAGTCGTCGTCTGAAATGGAAATATTGGCCTGTATTACCATATTAGCCATATTTTTAGAAAATGGATTAAAATAGACAAACACAGATATTGTTTCAAAGAGGAAAGTCTTTATTACATGCGTAAACAAACAACAAAACAAAACACAATTTTCGTTATTTTGTCTACCTGAAGTATTCCTACGGTGAGCAGAAGATAAGTTTTGAAGACGAAAAGCCCTCAATTTGGTTTACAAATCTCTGATTTGTCATTAACAGCCTTCAAAGTTTACGGTGTTTTGATTAGGTCTACACACTTTTATGGACAGAACTTAAGGACATGCCTTCGACATAAAGATCATTCATGTGTTTTGCACTCACTGAACAGCAGTCTTACTTTGCAGGATGGTTCTTGCTGTCGACCATAAATTTCGTAAGCGAATAAGTGGCTCCAATATCAGTGTCGGAATCTCCGGCTTGTCCTTGCTGAAGTAGAGAACTGCATCAACTAATTTCTCGGGGAACTGGACGTTTCCTATCTTCTTCTTTTGTTAGATAAGTGAATACAGTGTCCAATCAGGAAGGCCTCATCGCTGAAAAAAGCACCAGGCTCCGTCAGCAGAAAATGTGCCTGCCTCAATAATTCTTATAATATCATTTTTTTTTTAAATAATCATCAATCTTTTGGCTAATTTGATGCGGCTGTCCACGATTTGCTCTCTCGTGCAAAATCACAACTCAGAGCAACATCTACAACCAACATCCTCAAATGATTTGGTATGCATATAGATACATCGGTCGTAATTACTAGGGTGGATTGAAAAGCAATGCAGAGAACTTACTTCAGACGACATTTTATGCGCTGAGCAAAACAGAAATGTGTACACTGACACTAAAAGTTTCGGCTGGTTTTCAACGCGTATAGTGTGTGGAACGAGACGCAACATGACAAGGCTTTTAGTGTGAATGATTGTAGAAGCTCCGAAACGAATCGCTATGGTCTCGTTGTCGCACGTCGTGTCGACAGAACCAAACGTAAACGCAGTGATCCACCATCCACGGTCTGTAAGCAAAAAAATACTTCTTTATTTTGTTTGTCACCTCCATTTGTGTATTACTGGATAAACACGATTATCACTACTCTCGCTTACAGTACTACAAAGTAGTAGCACGCTTTACAGAGGTGGGCTATGTCAAAGTTCAACAGGTCACGCGTATGATGTCGTTTGCCGTATGTAGAACGTTATCTCGCTAACCAGAATAGCTTGCATTGTAACTCTACGAGACTAGTGTTATTATTCAACAGATTACAAGAATGACACTCTCCGCGTTTTTATTTGACACACACATATACCCACCAAATTAAAATAATTTTTATACCCGATACGCATCGCATCCAACCACTTCCACAGTGCACAGTACGTAGCAAAAAGTCAACCGTTCTGGTATTAAGCTGAGATGACTTTAAGTATTATTCCTAAACTCGGTTAGACTAGCGATTGGCAATAACACCACGTAACAGCCACGGTTTGCGTGTAAACACAAGGTACCAGTATTATCACTTTTAAACTTACACACGAGGGGTCTATACGTGACAGCTTCAGTTACATAACTTATTATCACAACTACTGCTTCCAAGCTGATTATATTATTTGAAAAAACTCTCAAAAACCCTTTTAATTACTATAGAATATCTATTCTCAGCAGTAAACCACTGTTATTAATGCAAAGTCGTACGTTAAAGCAACAACAATAAGACGTAATTCAGTGTTGGTGGGGGCCCCTTCACGGATGGCACAGCGTGCTAGCAGAGGTGTGGATCTGCGTTTGAACCTTTCAAGCAAACGCCTATCGAACAGACCTTCTGAGCTACAGCTAGCAGGTCTGCAAACGATGGTACTACAGCTCATGCCTCGGGGTTGCCAACTGTCCCGATTTTTTGGGAACGTCTCTACATATCCCTACATGAGTATGACAGGACGCCCTCCAGTCCCTACTCTTTTGGTCTACTTTTACAGTTTTCGTTTTTTATATCATATTACACAATTTTTAATTTTATATTCTTCAGCTTAACTTACCCTTGCTAGCCAAAGACAATATATGTAAAACACACGAGAGAACAAGAAAACAACAAGTTTCAAAGGAAGTTTCTTTGCCGTCTTGTTTTCATTGCAGTTTGTGAATTCCAACCATGTGTTGTGTTGCATCAGGGTTTCTTTGTCAACTAATCTGCCACTACCTTACATATTATTTCTATGCATTTGTGCGCATGGACCGATCAAGTAAAGACTTACTGACATGTTCATTAGTTTCGCTATTCCGTAAGAGCAAAACATATTAATGTTATTATGAATAATAGCCAGCTACACTGCTATGCAAATTATTTATATTTTATTTCATTCACGATGACCCCATTTAGGGAAATTGCCATCGTCAGGTGCTCAGTAAATACATAAATAAGCGATGGTCTTAATATGATGGTCTTGTAACTATGATCTGAAAAGTTATATCATTAGGTGTTTTACTTCACATGTAACATCGTTGCTGTCATGTCCTGTCTGTTCTGGAATTATTCCTTTCACCCAGGTGTACACTGGACACGTATACCGGATATTACTTGTTTTCCATATATGCCGCTTTTCTGACAGTTTGGATGACAGTGGGTCAGTGATATTACATGTTTAGATAGTTACCAGTACAAATACGTTATGCGTGAAATTTAGCTGCTTATTGTTATTTTTTATATAGTTTTGTTTCTAATTATATTTTTACCTAAAGTTTGTTTTAGTTTTACATATATATACATAACTATGTATATTACATGTTTACATTGATATAAACAATTTACATAGCAGTGTAGTTGGCTATTATTCGTAATAATCATGTCATTAAAAGACATTTTGCACTGCGGGCCCCAAAGAACAAAAATATTAATATTACGCTAGTTTTTAGGTTTTCCAAGTCTGATTCACATGTAAATGCATAGTAGTTTAAACGGAAATCCAAATAAAACAGGCAGTGAGGGCACTGATGACTACTATGAGCCAAAGGAAGAAAGTGAAAAGAATGTGCTGATTTCGCAGTGAATGGTTGGTCGATAAACAATTCAAAAGTTGGGAAGCTAAAGGTGATGATGGAGGGACGGCAAAGTGTAGAGTATGTCCTGCCTCCATTTCAAAAAAAAAAAACTGAGGAAAATGAGCTTCTTCTTAAAATAAACTATCATATGAGCTTCTCAGAATACTGTCATCATCTGCATGAGAAGAAATTTCAAATAGGCTACTACATCAAACAAGTAGGTCATTAAGTTTCAGCTCCAGCCCCATTTATTTTCACCAGTGTACGAGGTGGGCAATGCTCAGTTATAAATATTTTAATTTCAATCACCGTTTTTGTGATTTCGTTTTAGTGTGAGGCTATAAACCGACGAACATTAGTAAGAATTGCACATATAATACACTGGTGTCCAAAACTACTGTTTCCCCGTCCTGAGTCTAATTCACAATATAACCATACAAACTGTCGACAGATGTTCGTAAGATCGTGTCTTGCATGGAAGATGGCGTTCTGCTCAACGGACAACCACGCCACCGATGACGTCAGGGCACCTTTCAAACGGATAGTGTTTGCAGGTAGTCCCACATCCACAATCGCAGTGTACACAGTCACATAAGATGCAGTATGGCACACAGAAGACACCTACAAGGCTCTCTGCGGTGGAGGGCAACTGGAAGGTGGATAGTCGCAAACTGATATGGCTCGATGGGTTAATGTGAATCGTTCTGTCGTTTCTCGGATGTGGCGACGGTTTATCGAGACCGAAACTGTATCCCTAAGACCAGGACGGGGCCGACCACGTGTAACAACAGAAAGAGAGAACCGTCATTCGTCTGCAAGGGCACGACGGTACCTCCTTAGTGCTGCACGGCAACTGGCGTCTGACCTCCCAGCATCCAGTGGACGTGTTGCATCGATGCAAACGGCGTACAGAATGCTTCGGCAGAGTGGCCTTTACTGTCAAAGAACTGCTGTATGTGTACCTCTGACGCGTCTTCACAGAAGGGAACGTCTAGAGTGGAGTCGTCAAAACGTTCAAAGTTTCGAAATGGTTTCAAATAATGTTTAAAGTTTGTTGAAAGAAGCTGGCGCTTACGTACTTCTGCATACAAAGCTATTGATAATGTTTCATTTGCTACAAGGACTATGTTTTCCAGGAATAAAGTGATGGACATTGTGTCATCGTAGGAGCACTACTGAATTTTAGAACTAATCTCATTCTCAAATAATGACTGAATGTAGTCTGGGTAAGCTGCGTACCGTGAATTACGCTGCATCGAGACACGAACGCATTTTCTAACTTCAACATTCGACTTATTGTGGTAACCATTTAATGCATGATCATATCTCTTAAAGAGTAGATTAAGACAGAACCTCAATTTTTTTTAAATTTCGGTCTGTAATTATATGCAAACTAGAAATCAAATGTTCGTTGCCACTGGAAACCGTTAGAAACGCAACCTGCAACAGGAACCGTGTGACCATTTCGTAATAGACAGGGTGAAGAAAGAGTGCCGCAGTTAGAAGTCAGCATGCGATTCCTCATCCAGATTCTAGACAAAAGTTTGCCTAGCAAAATCAGATAGTGTGCATTTTGAAAACGAGGAGCTGGCAATACTGTCTCATCGTGCAGCAGATTGCTGTGTTCAGAGGAAGGAGTATCACCCCACACTTCTGCACCAGCTGTTGCAGCTCACTGAGAAGACTACTGGTACATCCCACCCACATCCGTCACTGAGCTATCTTTCGAAGTCGCGTCAGGTTCCCCTTTTTTTTTTAAGACATCCGTTCCCTAGTTCAGGTCGTTTATAAGTAGGACATCATTTTTTTTACATTTCAATAGCCTATCAGATGACAGTGGGATCCATTAAACACCACGCATGTGTCTACGAAGCACACAGTGCACAACCGTAACTGGTCCTGTTAAATTCAAGTAGAGGGCTTTCCCGACGGATCACACAAACAATGAATACATCGATATGCTTTTATTGCTGGGTGCATCCGATAACCAGGCTGCTGCTGCAGCTTGTGTGCGTTGTGCAGAGTACCCTCAAAGGCGCCGTCCCGATAAGAATATTTTTTTCTTGGCTGAAGCAAGCCAGTAATCTTCATCCACAAGTAATGAGCAGTGGTCGTCCAAGGGCAAGACATAATCCACAAACCGCAGTGCAATTCTTGAAACCGTTCTCCACTCACCTCGTCAAAGTACCAGTGATATTGTAAATCAGTTTCAGATATCTTAAAGACTGATTGTTGAAGTGTTGTACGATGAAGAACTGCATCCATTTCATTTCCACGTGAACTCAATACTAGCGGCCAGAAGACCGTATTCGACAAGTACAGTTTTGTGAATGATTTTTACACCAAGTGGAAGATAACGAACATTTTATAAATAACGTGATAATGAACTAACGAACCTAGCTTGACTCGTGAAGCTATTTTTAACCTCTCTTCACGAATTGTTGATCGGACCACAACCCACTTGTGAGCCGTGATCATGGTTTCCAGGCACACTTTGGCATAAACTTGTAGGCTGGAACCGTGGGAAGAGTGCTTTTGGGCCCTTTCCCATTAATGCGCCCCTGTATCGTACTTTTTTTTTTTTTGCAATACTTCGCCTGACACATTAGAAAACGTTCCTCTTGATGTTCGGCGATAGCTGTGGTTTCAGCATGATGGTGCAGCGCCGCACTTCGGAATGAATGTGCATAACGATTTAAAGGAAGCGTTTCCAGGGAAATGGGCTGGACATGAGGTCCAGTGTTCTGGCCTCCACGTTTCCCAGACCTTAAACCACTACATTTTTATTTATGTGGACACTAAAAATTTACCACCCATGGACGTACAAGACCTAGCAGCTCCCGTACATGGCACTTCGGCAATGGTGGAAGCAGGTGCGTTGCGCAGGGTCCTGCAAAAATATGATCCAGAGAGTGGCGAAGTGTTTGTAAATGCAAGGTGGTAGATTTGTACATCTTCCCTAAAGTGAACGTTTCTCACACGTGTACATACTGGTTCTCTGAAGATAAGCCTGGTCTTCAAATGTAGTGAACGAAATTTATTGTGTGTAGTGTAATGTGCAATCTAGTGTAGCCTACCAGTTGTACCTCAATTGATACAGGCGATGGTACTGTGTCCGCTTTACTTTCTGTGGTTTTATTTGTGTCGCGGATGAAACAAAGTGGCCGTTTACATTTATAAGAAGTTCATGTTATGTCTTAATGTCTAAATGAAGGTAACAGCAACAGAAAGAAACATAGAAGATACCGCATTTGGGAGGTGTAAATTCGATGCAATTTGATGCTTTAACTACAAAAAAAAAAAAAAAAGAAGTTTGGTGCAAACGCGACTCGAACGTCATTGAGTCTGCATGTCCGCTCCTCACGGCATTGCCTCGTCTCACTGAGTTAACTGAACAGTGTCAGCAGGGCGCGGAGTTCGTGCTACGTGTTGTTGGCCACGCTGCACGCGGCAACAGCGTTGACAGTACCTCGTTATTTAAATGACACTTCTGTTTAACCTACTGGTGGGACTAGGTTTTGCTAAATACACTTTTGTCTTGAAATAGGATCAGGAATCGCATGGCGATCGCGAAGTGCAGCATTTTTTTCTTCGCCCTGTAACTGGCATTAGGCAGAGAAGTTAAGTAGGTTTCTACGAAACTAAAACAGCCAATAAAACTTTTTTGTAACGAATATAAGTAGTGGAACAACAGGGGTACCAGGACAAAGTATCGTTATCCAAGAAGGCGACTGTGATGTCACAGACACACCCCCAATGACGTCAATCAAGATGGCGGATTTTGGCGGGAAGTTTGAATTTTGGCGGGAAGAAGGTCAATTGGGCTACCTCCACTAACCTCCCCCCTCCCACCCCTCCCCCCCCACAGAAAATGGCAGGAATTTCAAATTACAACATAATAATGTGTCATACCTAGGAAAATGGCGGGAAAAATGGACTTCTCTTTATTGTTTAACCAATATCAAGCATGTGTGTCCGCCACTGGGTCTGGACTCCAACTGGCCTAGTTCATATCCTCACCACCAGAGATCACCACCGCGACATCAGGTGATGATGCAAGTACCGTTCTCCAAGATGGCGGCAAACAGTGGTTTCACCTCATGGCTTGGTACACAGAGGTTGCTGTTGCGACGTCAGCTGATGAGGTGAGTACCGTTATCCAAGATGGCGACAATTTTTTTTTCTCCACTCAGATGACCGTATTTGGTGGTGCACATTCAGTTTGTGCTGAGCTGTTGTTGTTAAACCATCGTCATGTGTTCGATCATCGAGATGAATGTGAAGGATAGAGCAGCTTTCAATAGCTGCATTATCGACATTTGAGGGATGACTGTAGCCACAGTTCACTACATCACATATGGAGGAGTATGAAAATGGAGGAGTGTAGGAGTAGTAAGTACAAGAATTCTGTTCAGCAGATTTGGGCAATGCAGAGGGATGGAGCCAGGATGCATCTCGTAACCAGCACATGCTCATGTGCATGCGCAAACTGCCGAGATATTCATCATGAAGCATTCACTCTCCCAAAACGGAAGAGACATCCAGTTGATGTCAATTCGCTTTGGTCTAAGCATATTCGTATACTCCATATATACCATTGAATATCAGCTGCTCACCTCGATCCTCATGGTCGTGCCGAATGTGTTCTATCGATGAGTTATTGGTGTTTGAGCAGGATGAGTTTAACAGCTATGTTGTTTGTAATCATACAGTCGAGGAGTGCCCCTATAGCCTCCTACATGTGAAATGGAAGCGCGCATTAATGCTCAAACATATGAAGAAGAAGAATACGGTCCTGCATATAAATGCTTTGCAGTGACATGCTTTAAAGATGCATTACCCATCTCATGGAAGCATCTGCTACTGTTGGAACTGTCTGCCTTTTCTAAAATCACCATATAAGCTCCCAGCCCACAAGAGATCTGCCTCCAATCCAGCAGACCGAAGAACTGATCTAGTTCACGAGCTCACCATTAGAGGGAACTTCGATAGGTTACCTGATCACATGATTCAGCAATATGAACACAGCATCATGATGACGTAGGTGGATGGTATAAAAGGAGCACTCAGCAGCTGCTCGATCTCTGTTCAGGTCACTCAGTCAGTCAAGATGAAGCATCAGTCACCACAGCAGCAGCAGAATAGCAGGAGGAAGCAGCAGAAAAGTAAGTACCTATTTTGCAAAATTATTATTGTTATCGTTATTACTTCTGTAGCAGCAGCATATTAAGCTTATGAATATTCTTCTTTGTCCACTAGCTGCACCCGTGACGTCAGCATCAGTGGGTTCCAACCTGTTGGGGTCGGCACACGTGGTGGCCTCGGACTCTTCTATGCAGGATCCTGTAATACAGCTTGTCAGCATGCTGGAGCAGGATAGCGAGGTGCTAATGTCAGTGCCAGAGGCTGCGTTTGAAGCGGCTTCACAGTACAGGACTCCTCCGTATGTGCCGTCCATTGATCATTGCACAAGAGACGTACAACCGTCAGTGCAAGAACTACAGTCTAACCGCACTGGTGTGGATGTTGGGGATGAGAAGATACCGACCTCCAGTGCACCACAGCCTTTACTGTTCGTCTCATGCTATGTGTTAACAGTTAATGGTTCAAAATGTCTTCATGTAGGACTTGAAGTTTCACAAGATGGTAGCCTGTCAGCTGTGTTAGCGCTCGAAAATGTGCCCAAAAATATTAAAGTTAGGTTTTCTGACTATGAGAGTGATGAACTCTGTCATGTAAAAACACACATCAAGAAGCATATGACTACCGAATACACTCTATCCCACTCCTACCAGGACATGTTCTGCAGCAGTCTAACTATGAGTATTCTATCAATGTATGACAATGCTACACTAAGGATTAAAAGTGCTGAGGGTCATAGTATTTTCATTCAGCACTCGACTGTTGATAACATATTCAGTCTAGACATGGCAGTAACTAGTACAATAGAGAGACTAAATAGATGGCGCCCATATGTTCAAGCTGTATACAGTGACATCATTAACTGGCTTCATGCACGTAGCATCCACATGGAAGATATAGATCATAGTTTTAGTACCTGTATAACTGCAGTGCCGAAATCTTGTGTTATTCCTCGAATAGGTATTGAAAATGTTGAACTCAAATTTACTGATGGACTACCTGACTATTGCAATGCGCCTATAACATTACGAGATATACGTGCTGAATTTGAGGTATACAAGAAGCAGCTGTTTTCCAAATACTGTACTGCTACTGCACCATTTAAAAAAGGACGAAGTTATTTTTTTCCATGCTGATTATAATTGTAGATCTTGATTAAATAAATATATTTATAATCTTAAATTTGTGTTTGTGTTTTTATTTCTCCAGACAAAAATCTCACACACGTTAATGCACCTTAGTACACGTTTAAGTACATTAATGTATGTGACACTCTTCCCTTCAAATATACTATTTGGAGTTCGTTCTATCTTGTAGCCGTTGTAGCTCATTTGGTAAGGTGACTGCGCTATAGTGGCTACACACACACATATTGTTTATCATATAGAAGCCTATTGCACGCCAGGACCTAGCACAGTAGGTATCATGGCAGGCTGGGTGAAACAACCTCGCTGCAGGGACTTTGTTGTAGGTGATGATGACCAAGACCAGAAGACCAATAAGAATGGACCACTCCCTTCTGACAGCATACGAGCGATAATTGTAGGCCCTTCCACCTGTGGTAAGACAAATGTCGTCACGGCTCTGTTAACGCATATAGACGGAGTCCGCTTCGAGCACCTTTTCGTCTTCTCCAAAACACTCTTTCAGCCCAAGTACTAGTTACTGAAGAAAATATTAGATGGAGTAGATGGTGTAACATATAGAGCATTCAGTGAAAGTGGCGACATCCCCCCCACCTGAGGAGGTAAAGCCTAACACTGTATTCATATTTGACGATGTCGCTGTTGAAAAGCAAGATCAAATCCGTAAATATTTCTGCTTTGGCCGTCATATGGGTGTTGACGTATTTTATCTGATACATATTCCAGGATCCCAAAACAGTTGATGAGGGTTAACGCCAACCTCATTATAGCCTTCAAACAAGACAATCTCAATTTAAAACACACTTACCAGGCTCACGTAGGGTCTGACATGCGACATGTCATACAATGAATTTGTAAAGATATGTGCTGATTGTTGGAACCACTCACAATACAGGTTTCTCGTTATTGATAAAACTCGCAAAATGAATGACGGTAGGTATAGCCGGAACTTCCAGGAGTTTCTCCATATATAAACGTACAAAATAGCTGAGTGCGTCAGTACACCATTAACAAATTCACACACATGGCGGACGCTCAGTCTGAGAGGTTAGGTGTGCACAGACAGAATGCTCGCATGTACACCGATATGAAATTTAAGAATCTTGAGGGAAGTTCAGTAAGGTTGTAAGGGAATTAAAGGACACTCAGAAACTTCTTGTGCTTAACCAAAATCGGCTAGAGAATAGAATTATCACAATTTAGGGGAAGATAGAAGCTGAGGTTGTTGTTATTGAAGAAGGAGGTGTAGGAAACAAGAAGAAGAACAACAACAGAGCATATATAAAACCATGTAATATGCAGAGCTCCGATTAGTATGCTCCGAGATGTGGACAAAGCATAAAGTCATTCAGGCGCGCAAAGCAGTTCCAGAGAAATGACGTTTGCTGAGGTTGGAAGATATGGATCAGAGCAAACACTAAGAGAAACTTTTAAAACTATTACCGAATCTATCAGTAACATGGCTTCGCGTGATAATGATCCAATCGCAGAATTCACCAACCAGTCTGGGGCGGGTAAGATAGACAGAATATTTGGTGTCAGCCGAGAGAGACCGCACATGCTACGCTCTCAAACTGTAACTTTATCCGATAGCACAATACGCATCGGGGATACAGAGTTTAAAAGAACACCTGGCTTAATGAATCTAATCTTCCTAAGGCCCCCAAAAAACTTAAAATACTTTACCAATGAAACTTCCTGGCAGATTAAAACTGTGTGCTGGACCTAGACTCGAACTCAGGACCTTTGCCTTTCGCGGGCAAGTGCTCTACCAACTGAGCTACCCAAGCACGACTCACGACCCGTCCTCACAGCTTTAATTCCGCCAGTACCTCGTCTCCTACCTTCCAAACTTCGCAGAAGCTCTCCTGCATACCTTGCAGAACTAACACTCCTGGAAGAAAGGATATTGTGGGGACATGTCTTAGTCCCAGCCTAGGGTATGTTTCCAGAATGTGATCTGCCAGGAAGTTTCATATCAGCACACACTCCGCTGCAGAGTGAATATTAAATAATCTACCGATGATCCCAAAGTGTATAGTCAAATACACTCCTGGAAATGGAAAAAAGAACACATTGACACCGGTGTGTCAGACCCACCATACTTGCTCCGGACACTGCGAGAGGGCTGTACAAGCAATGATCACACGCACGGCACAGCGGACACACCAGGAACCGCGGTGTTGGCCGTCGAATGGCGCTAGCTGCGCAGCATTTGTGCACCGCCGCCGTCAGTGTCAGCCAGTTTGCCGTGGCATACGGAGCTCCATCGCAGTCTTTAACACTGGTAGCATGCCGCGACAGCGTGGACGTGAACCGTATGTGCAGTTGACGGACTTTGAGCGAGGGCATATAGTGGGCATGCGGGAGGCCGGGTGGACGTACCGCCGAATTGCTCAACACGTGGGGCGTGAGGTCTCCACAGTACATCGATGTTGTCGCCAGTGGTCGGCGGAAGGTGCACGTGCCCGTCGACCTGGGACCGGACCGCAGCGACGCACGGATGCACGCCAAGACCGTAGGATCCTACGCAGTGCCGTAGGGGACCGCACCGCCACTTCCCAGCAAATTAGGGACACTGTTGCTCCAGGGGGATCGGCGAGGACCATTCGCAACCGTCTCCATGAAGCTGGGCTACGGTCCCGCACACCGTTAGGCCGTCTTCCGCTCACGCCCCAACATCGTGCAGCCCGCCTCCAGTGGTGTCGCGACAGGCGTGAATGGAGGGACGAATGGAGACGTGTCGACTTCAGCGATGAGAGTCGCTTCTGCCTTGGTGCCAATGATGGTCGTGTGCGTGTTTGGCGCCGTGCAGGTGAGCGCCACAATCAGGACTGCATACGACCGAGACACACAGGGCCAACACCCGGCATCATGGTGTGGGGAGCGATCTCCTATACTGGCCGTACACCACTGGTGATCGTCGAGGGGACACTGAATAGTGCGCGGTACATCCAAACCGTCATGGAACCCATCGTTCTACCATTCCTAGACCGGCAAGGGAACTTGCTGTTCCAACAGGACAATGCACGTCTGCATGTATCCCGTGCCACCCAACGTGCTCTAGAAGGTGTAAGTCAACTACCCTGGCCACCAAGATCTCCGGATCTGTCCCCCATTGAGCATGTTTGGGACTGGATGAAGCGTCGTCTCACGCGGTCTGCACGTCCAGCACGAACGCTGGTCCAACTGAGGCGCCAGGTGGAAATGGCATGGCAAGCCGTTCCACAGGACTACATCCAGCATCTCTACGATCGTCTCCATGGGAGAATAGCAGCCTGCATTGCTGCGAAAGGTGGATATACACTGTACTAGTGCCGACATTGTGCATGCTCTGTTGCCTGTGTCTATGTGCCTGTGGTTCTGTCAGTGTGATCATGTGATGTATCTGACCCCAGGAATGTGTCAATAAAGTTTCCCCTTCCTGGGACAATGAATTCACGGTGTTCTTATTTCAATTTCCAGGAGTGTATTACAATTGACTGAGCTGTATAAAAATCCTGATGGAACACTGAGAAACCCGCAAAACTCTAAATACACAACCATTATACAACCTTTACTGAATGAGCAACCTGAAAGCATAAAGGAGTGAGCAATCAACTCCTGTAGTATAGATATTACGATGAGCCTGATGAACTAATAGACAAGCAGTGAGAAGTCTGGAATGCGCGCTTTCTCCTCTCCTCATCCGAGCAGGTGTGCGAACATCCACACATATAAAAGAGCCATCATTGAACGCACGTCCATCGTTTGAGGTTTAGGTGCAATGTCGTACACTCTGACTTTAAAAGAGCGAGGATCAGTATTACGTGCAAATTACTTTCCACTGATTGATTTAAGTGCAGGGGACTGGAGTATTGTGCTGATTGGTCTGGAGACATATAACAGCATTGCAAATATAACAAAGAGCAACAATATACTGCATCTGGAAACTGATGGTCGGAAAGGGATTCTACAAATACAACCTGGTGCCTATGATATTGATGATCTAAACAAAGCCTTAAAACAGTCAGGAAAAGGTATTGAACTACGGGCAAACATTAATACCCTTAAATCTGAAATATGGACAGAGAGTGCTACGATGTGCTTTAGACAGAGAGATTCAATAGGTCCACTGCAAGGTTTTGCCAAGGATCGTGTTTTGGTGAAGGAACCCAGTAAATTTTATGCGTCAGATCAAGCTGTAGATATACTTCCAGTCAGCACAATCCACGTTGAGTGCAATATTGCCACACTCTCATGCCTCAGCGATAAGTTGATTCACTCAATTTAGGCATTCTTCCCTACAGTCGGTACTGGGTATAAAATAGTTCAAGCCCCCACAAACACTATATGTCTCCAGGTGACAGTCCAGACATTGGACCACCTAGAACTGCATATTGTGGACCAGAATAATCTGCTTGATAACTTTCAAAGAAAAGAGATCATTGTAAGCTTGCATGTAAGGCGAGATGGGAGTAAGGTATAAAGCTATCACACCGAGCTCACAATTCGTCAGTGCATCGCAGAAGCGCAAGGTGATAAAACGCCTTAATTACGAATTCCTTATTTCAGCAGGTTTCAAACCGCAAAATGACGCCGCTCAACGTAGCTCAGTCAGTAGAGTATGATGATCAAATTATACGTCATGAACACCATTCACACAAACCGTACGCTTCAGGCACATTTAACAAAAATGATGAAATTAGGATTGTTATTCAGCATCAGGACGCCATAATACTGCCGTGCAAGAGCTTCCTGTATCTGGACTGTACATTTAAGAAAACTGACGGCACCGCAATAACGCTCACAAAGCTAACGCGAAATGCTCTAGTTTCGTGAGATATGTTATGATCTTAACAGTATCGAAATCGACCACATACGCAATGTCGGTATAACGTCAACCCTTAAGACGTTTGTTTCAGCCTCAGCCTCTGATTCAAACAGCTTGGAAAATGCGGGATGGTTCATAGATGCACCGGGTGATGAGGGGAAGATACAGTCGATTTACTGCGCGCGTGCCACCAAAAATGCTCATGGGTTATTTTGAGGACATGCAGCGAATATTATGAACTCTAAGCAGGAGCTTATTTTGGTGCGGAGTGCAAGTGACGCAAATTCATTCTTTCAAACAGCTGCAGAGAATGTTAAAATCAGGATTAATAGTGTAGTATGAAAACGCCTCACATGACTGTTGCTGATGAGGAACACTTGAAGCTCTTAAAAGTTCTGAATGCCGGCACCTATCTACCACTGACCTTCCCATCATGGGAGCTTTTTCAATACACAGTCCTACCTACAGCGTCCGCACATACTTGGGCTATTAAAACATCAGTGCAGTTGGAAGCACCTTGAGTCATCATACTTGTATTTCAAACTCAAAGGTGTGGGAATATATCAAAGGACTCAACTGAATTTGACCACTGCAAGTTAACTAACACCAGAGTCTACTTGAATTCTGATTACTACCCATACGAGAATTTGCATCTACCGTGGGACAGCGAGGCATAAAATCTGGCGTTTGACATGCATGCAAGATTTCGAGCATCTTCCTACGAAGGCGTTGAAAATGAAGCATGCCTACTCAGACAACAGAGTTTCAAGAAGCTAGCACCAATAATTGCTATTGACTGTTCAAAACAGAATGAGATAGTTAAAACAGGGCCTGTAGATGTACGGACTGAATTTGAATCTTCAACAAACTTCCCAGATCACACTGCAGCATATGCTCCAGTTCTGCATGATTGTGTTGTTAACTACTGCCCGCTCACTCGAGTAGTGCAACGAGTTGTATAAATTAATAAGCGATCTGCTAGCTCTAAGGCAGATCACGATGTTACCTCAATGTGTGAGGATCATAGCTGACGTTCAAGGATTTTACTACGATGAACGCAGGCGATCCATAATTAAAGACTGTGCATTAATAGCATTCACACAAAGTGATGGAATAATAGCAACATTTGCATCAAGAGTGGCATCTCCAAAACCATTCAAGGATGTGAAGTGCTCCAAAACACGGAACAGTGCAATGTGGTTAACACAATTCTGTCGTGGAATTCACTGGGATGATCCTGGCATGTCTTATAAAGACTTGGTGCGAGTGCTCCGAGTATTTGATCACATGGACACCATCATTTACATGAAGGGAAAGGACAAAATCTCATGGATGCGCCGAATATTTAAATTTGCTTCCATCCAAGATCTGGAATTGTACAGATGTCCATCTATACATCGACCCAAGAACATTTACCAAAAAGTACTGTTGTATCTGCACATGAGAATGTAAAATTACTTTTAAATTGGATTACAAATAAATAATAATTTATAACATTGGCTGTTTTTCTTTTTCTCTATGACACCCGACGTCTGTAGAACGTAACATTATTGGGGGATATTGTATATGAAACGAATTCCACTGGAACTGTCTGAGACACATATCTCAGCCCTGGCATGCTGAGTAACGTTACCTGAATCAGTAATAGGCCAGCTTTCACCTCACCTGCGCGGGATCCAGTGACTGTGACAGTCGGTGGCAGTGCGTCAGATGCCAACCGCACGGCTGCCAGTGCCAGGGCTGAGGCACGTTGTGTGTCCAGCACATGTCATTCAGAAATTATTTGTTTTTAAGGCAGCAAACCTTATAGGTCTGTGCAGTGCAAGTGGCTGTATCCATGTCTTGTAGACACACAAAAATAGATTTATAATATTTTTTTAATAAAAAGAATTATGATGATTGAGGGTTAAATAATAACAATATTCGACATTTTTACAATAAAATGAGTGAATTTATTATTGAATGCAGAATTTTTTAACAGTATTTGCGAAATATCAGTTTACAGTAAGATGATTCAGTTTTCACATTATATATGAGTTTACAGATACATGATTGCTTTTTGATGAAAAGTATCAACCTTCTGCTGTTTGCAGATACATGTTTAATATTTTACATTATTCAGAAATATAAGCATTCTCCTCACATGAATTATATATATATATATATATATATATATATATATATATATATATATATATATATAATTTTTACAACTAATGCAGAGGTACTACAACCTAATTACACTATCTTATGAGGTAAATACTATCGATAGTGAAGTTCCACCCGAAAAAAAAGACAACACTTTTAACTGAAGGTGAATGTCATTACTTCAAGTGGGTGGCTCTAAAACATTTTCCACTACCACGAGCAAATGAAATTATATTTCTCTGAAGTAAGTGGCTCTAAACATTTTCCACTACAAGAACAAGGTGAACATATATATATTTTTCACTGAAGTCGATGGCTCTAAACATTTTTCTACTACAACAAGCAAGCGAACATATGTAAAAAATTAAATTGGTGAAACTCACATACTTAAAACTAGTTCTGACTGGAAGGCTAGCGGTAGGTGAAACTCACAAAATAAAATTTAATCTCTATAACCACTCACACAGAAGGACATATGAAGTGCGAAAAGTTTATTTTTTCTTCAAATGCAAGGCACAAGTCAAGCAGGAAAATTTATCTTTTGTTCATGTATTATGTACTAATACTGGTCAAAAATATTTACATAAATATACTTTTTTCAGTTTTTAATTTTTTTAATTTTTATCTTTTTCTTTCAAAAAATTATATATATATATATATATATATATATATATATATATATATATATATATATATAGAGGGTGTTTCAAAAATGACCAGTATATTTGAAACGGCAATAAAAACTAAACGAGCAGCAATAGAAATAGACCGTTTGTTGCAATATGCTTGGGACAACAGTACATTTTCAGGCGGACAAACTTTCGAAATTACAGTAGTTACAATTTTCAACAACAGATGGCGCTGCAAGTGATGTGAAAGATATAGAAGACAACGCAGTCTGTGGGTGCGCCATTCTGTACGTCGTCTTTCTGCTGTAAGCGTGTGCTGTTCACAACGTGCAAGTGTGCTGTAGACAACATGGTTTATTCCTTAGAACAGAGGATTTTTCTGGTGTTGGAATTCCACCGCCTAGAACAGTGTTGTTGCAACAAGACGAAGTTTTTCAACAGAGGTTTAATGTAACCAAAGGACCGAAAAGCGATACAATAAAGGATCTGTTTGAAAAATTTCAACGGACTGGGAACGTGACGGATGAACGTGCTGGAAAGGTAGGGCGACTGCGTACGGCAACCACAGAGGGCAACGCGCAGCTAGTGCAGCAGGTGATCCAACAGCGGCCTCGGGTTTCCGTTCGACGTGTTGCAGCTGCAGTCCAAATGACACCAACGTCCACGTATCGTCTCATGCGCCAGAGTTTACACCTTTATCCATACAAAATTCAAATGCGGCAACCCCATTTCTTCCAAAGGAATCATTGGCCCATTTTTCAGATCCGAAACGATTACTGCATCACGCTATCTGGACATTCTTCGTGAATTTGTGGCAGTACAAACTGCCTTAGACAACACTGCGAACACCTCGTGGTTTATGCAAGATGGTGCCCGGCCACATCGCACGGCCGACGTCTTTAATTTCCTGAATGAATATTTCGATGATCATGTGATTGCTTTGGGCTATCCGAAACATACAGGAGGCGGCGTGGATTGGCCTCCCTATTCGCCAGACATGAACCCCTGTGACTTCTTTCTGTGGGGACACTTGAAAGACCAGGTGTACCGCCAGAATCCAGAAACAATTGAACAGCTGAAGCAGTATATCTCATCTGCATGTGAAGCCATTCCGCCAAACACGTTGTCAAAGGTTTCGGGTAATTTCATTCAGAGACTACGCCATATTATTGCTACGCATGGTGGATATGTGGAAAATATTGTACTATAGAGTTTCCCAGACCGCAGCGCCATCTGTTGTTGAAAATTGTAACTACTGTAATTTCGAAAGTTTGTCTGCCTGAAAATGTACTGTTGTCCCAAGCATATTGCAACAAACGGTGTATTTCTATCGCTGCTCGTTTAGTTTTTATTGCCGTTTCAAATATACCGGTCATTTTGAAACAACGTGTGTGTATATATATATATATATATATATATATATATATATATATATATATATATATATATACACACTCACATACACGTAACACAGGCTCCCACACTCATTCGCACACTCAAACATACACAGAAACATGCAAACTGATTCACACATTCACACCACACAACACTCTCATCCAATATTTACACAATGATAAAAGAGACATACTATTTCCGTGCATAGCCCCTAATCACAACATTCACACGCTCATTCCTTCTCTATCAATCAAACAGTCCCTCATCCCTACTTTCGTTTCAAGTAAATAGTGTGAGTATGGGAGGGTTTCCACCCCATCCTCACAAATGACTCTTTTATCATCATGAGGAGACAATCCGACTTTAGACTGTAGCACAGTGTACACCTCGTGACTTCGTGATCGATTACTAGTTTGTTGAACCGTGTGTGGACGAGCGCCTTTAATGCTGCAACCATACAGGCATTGCAAATAGTCCTCGACCATGAGAGCACGGTATGCGACCCGTATAGCAAGCACCCTTTCCCTACCTCTGAGTGTCCCCGTCTATTGTACAATATGCATACATTTTGGACCTCAATCCCACAAACTCTACAATTGGTAAACCATTCGACTCATCTTTCATGAGACCAATAACCTTCTTGTTCTGTCGAACAATACCATAAGGATTATTGACCTCATAAGAAGACGTGTCGAATTCTTTACCATTGCATCTAATTACTTCATATGGATTGCAGTTCTTGACCCAGTAGATAAAGCTCTTTGTGTCCATATGAAGTAACTTTGGTTCTACAAAATGAGATTTCGCAAACTCATAGTGGAATCAGTACATGTAGAGTTTGGAGGTGTCCAGTGTGCACATCTCCAAATAGATGGGCTTCACAAACTCTACTGCAGTCTTCGACATCTCCACAGCAACAAAGTTTTCATTGAAGATGGTGGCACACTTAAAATTTGGCCTGGCTATACATTTTCTTACGCCTTAACAAGCTTCCCATGCGGTTCTAATCACAATATCGCGTTCATTTCTTACATTCTACATAGTTTTCCCGAAAATGGAAGTATTCATTAATTTATAAAAGTCTTTTTCAAAATCATTACTCGAGGCCGCCCTCTTTTCCTAATTTAATTCAATATATTCCTTCAACCAGAGGAATGGCTTGAAGGAGATTTCCCAGGAGACTCTAACAAGCTTCACCCCTAAACTGAAGCACTGCTGAAGGTTACAATAATGAATAATATACCTCTGCTTATCCCCAACAGTAGCTAATAGTTTAAGGATGGTGCTTCCTCACGGAATTTGTTGCTGTGGACATAACGGCAAGTCGCTTGTCTCTCCATGCGTATTATTAGGTTATGCGATGTCTGCCTCAAGCGCATACCCTACATCAGAATCAGCCACAAGACTCATTATTTGTCCACATAATCCCTTCAATTCGTCTTCGGACAGCCACGTAAACCCACCAACTGGCAGTGGTTGCATCATGACGTGCCCGTATAAGTTGTTAACATCTAAGTACAAAATCTAACTAGAATCATGTGTTGTACTCGACACCCATCCATGGGTTATTTGCCTTGGCATGCCTGTGAACATATTGACAAAGTCCCCCACAGATCCCTCGCTCAAAAAAATAGAAGCATTGCAGAATCAGTCAAAAGTTCAATGCTGTGGCATTGAGCATAGAGCATAGAGTCCCAGGACAACCCAGGTGCCGGGTAATAAAAGGCGGAGTCCAAAGAGTATGTGGTCATACGTACACTCTGGAACTTTACGAAAACATCTGCAAGCAAACACACATCTGTGTCCATGTGTATGTATAGCCTTGCATATTCTCCCAAATTGGGTATGTTGAATTCCCACCAGACATTCATGGCATGCTCATAATTTGCGGTAGTTATGACATCGCCTGTGAGAGTACTGGTAAAAGCAGATATGTCGGGAAGCCTGGTTTCATTGAGTTTTGCCATACTGTCAACATACTCGTATGGGAAAACTCCTTTCCTAGTCGCAAGTTGGAACTTTTTCTCATTGGGAAATGCAGATAGAGTGATATGCATAACATTCCGAGGTAAAGTCTCAACCAGTTTCTGGAGTGAAGTCTGCATAAAGCATAGAGACTAGAGGAAGCGGAGCGTAATTTTTGGCGTCATTCGTTTTGAAAAAGAAATGTAATTCTCAACACTTTCAGGGATAACTGACCTGATCATTCTTCTTACTGAACTTAGCCAAGTACTCAACAAGAAAATGAGCGTCATACCCGCTCAAATTATGAAAAAAGACGGGTATGTGTCTAGGTAACTGACACTTCAAGTTGCATGCGTTGTGGGCTGTGCCGCGGAACTTACCCATAAGATGACAATGGTCTCTACAAGGAGTTTCCGCTTTTCTATCTAAGGCATGCTCACAAATATGACAATGAACTGCCTTTTCATACAATTCATCATCTTCCTTTGATTTGGTAATGGGAATGTTGGTGATGTAGAAACTATCAACTTCCCATGAAAGTTTTTCAAGCTCATTGAGAAGAGAAACCGCAGGATCGTTCCCTACAGAAGACTGATAGCGGTTAAGTTTAGAATCATACGCACATACAACTTACGAGGGCAGTTCAACAAGTAATGCAACACATTTTTTTTCTCGGCCAATTTTGGTTGAAAAAACCGGAAATTTCTTGTGGAATGAAACTTCCTGGCAGATTAAAACTGTGTGCCCGACCGAGACTCGAACTCGGGACCTTTGCCTTTCGCGGGCAAGTGCTCTACCATCTGAGCTACCGAAGCACGACTCACGTCCGTAAAGCTGTGAGTACCGGACGTGAGTCGTGCTTCGGTAGCTCAGATGGTAGAGCACTTGCCCGCGAAAGGCAAAGGTCCCGAGTTCGAGTCTCGGTCGGGCACACAGTTTTAATCTGCCAGGAAGTTTCATATCAGCGCACACTCCGCTGCAGAGTGAAAATCTCATTCTGGAAACAATCCCCAGGCTTTGGCTAAGCCATGTCTCCGCTATATCCTTTCTTTCAGGAGTGCTAGTTCTGCAAGGTTCGCAGGAGAGCTCCTGTAAAGTTTGGAAGGTAGGAGACGAGATACTGGCAGAAGTAAAGCTGTGAGTACCGGACGTGAGTCGTGCTTCGGTAGCTCAGATGGTAGAGCACTTGCCCGCGAAAGGCAAAGGTCCCGAGTTCGAGTCTCGGTCGGACACACAGTTTTAATCTGCCAGGAAGTTTCATATCAGCGCACACTCCGCTGCAGAGTGAAAATCTCATTCTGGAAACAATCCCCAGGCTGTGGCTAAGCCATGTCTCCGCTATATCCTTTCTTTCAGGAGTGCTAGTTCTGCAAGGTTCGCAGGAGAGCTCCTGTAAAGTTTGGAAGGTAGGAGACGAGATACTGGCAGAAGTAAAGCTGTGAGTACCGGACGTGAGTCGTGCTTCGGTAGCTCAGATGGTAGAGCACTTGCCCGCGAAAGGCAAAGGTCCCGAGTTCGAGTCTCGGTGGGACACACAGTTTTAATCTGCCAGGAAGTTTCATATCAGCGCACACTCCGCTGCAGAGTGAAAATCTCATTCTGGAAACAATCCCCAGGCTGTGGCTAAGCCATGTCTCCGCTATATCCTTTCTTTCAGGAGTGCTAGTTCTGCAAGGTTCGCAGGAGAGCTTCTGTAAAGTTTGGAAGGTAGGAGACGAGATACTGGCAGAAGTAAAGCTGTGAGTACCGGACGTGAGTCGTGCTTCGGTAGCTCAGATGGTAGAGCACTTGCCCGCGAAAGGCAAAGGTCCCGAGTTCGAGTCTCGGTCGGGCACACAGTTTTAATCTGCCAGGAAGTTTCATATCAGCGCACACTCCGCTGCAGAGTGAAAATCTCATTCTTGTGGAATATTTTCAAACATTCCCGCTTCGTCTCGTATAGTTTCATTGACTTCCGACAGGTGGCAGCGCTGTACGGAGATGTTAAAATGGCGTCTGTAACGGATGTGCGTTGCAAACAACGGGCAGTGATCGAGTTTCTTTTGGCGGAAAACCAGGGCATCTCAGATATTCATAGGCGCTTGCAGAATGTCTACGGTGATCTGGCAGTGGACAAAAGCATGGTGAGTCGTTGGGCAAAGCGTGTGTCATCATCGCCGCAAGGTCAGGCAAGACTGTCTGATCTCCCGCGTGCGGGCCGGCCGTGCACAGCTGTGACTCCTGCAATGGCGGAGCGTGCGAACACACTCGTTCGAGATGATCGACAGATCACCATCAAACAACTCAGTGCTCAACTTGACATCTCTGTTGGTAGTGCTGTCACAATTGTTCACCAGTTGGGATATTTAAAGGTTTGTTCCCGCTGGGTCCCTCGTTGTCTAACCGAACACCATAAAGAGCAAAGGAGAACCATCTGTGCGGTATTGCTTGCTCGTCATGTGGCTGAGGGTGACAATTTCTTGTCAAAGATTGTTACAGGCGATGAAACATGGGTTCATCACTTCGAACCTGAAACAAAACGGCAATCAATGGAGTGGCGCCACACCCACTCCCCTACCAAGAAAAAGTTTAAAGCCATACCCTCAGCCGGTAAAGTCATGGTTACAGTCTTCTGGGACGCTGAAGGGGTTATTCTGTTCGATGTCCTCCCCATGGTCAAACGATCAACTCTGAAGTGTATTGTGCTACTCTTCAGAAATTGAAGAAACGACTTCAGCGTGTTCGTAGGCACAAAAATCTGAACGAACTTCTCCTTCTTCATGACAACGCAAGACCTCACACAAGTCTTCGCACCCGAGAGGAGCTCACAAAACTTCAGTGGACTGTTCTTCCTCATGCACCCTACAGCCCCGATCTCGCACCGTCGGATTTCCATATGTTTGGCCCAATGATGGACGCAATCCGTGGGAGGCACTACGCGGATGATGAAGAAGTTATTGATGCAGTACGACGTTGGCTCCGACATCGACCAGTGGAATGGTACCGTGCTGGCATACAGGCCCTCATTTCAAGGTGGCGTAAGGCCGTAGCACTGAATGGAGATTACGTTGAAAAATAGTGTTGTGTAGCTAAAAGATTGGAGAATAACCTGGTGTATTTCAATGCTGAATAAAACAACCCCTGTTTCAGAAAAAATGTGTTGCATTACTTATTGAACTGCCCTCGTAGAATGCTGCTGCATAAGGTAGTTGTTTTTGTGTGAAGTTTGTGTGTGAGGCTAGGGAGCTCCAACACAACGAGTAATAGCAGCCAGCAAGCATTCAAAATCGGCGTACACAACAAAAAGACAACGCTGCTGGTGGTGAGCATCTTGAAATTTAATGAAGTTATTTTCCTCAGTGGGCATAACCACACGGACCGAGCCCTTGGAAGCACAATCTAATAGATATGTCGCTAATAACTCTGGAGATGAAAAATAATTCAAACACCTTAAACAAATATGCTTTTTACACTTATAGTTATTCAATTGGCTGTGAAGGAGTTGGGACACGTCCTTGATCCAGACATAGTGATAAATATAACCTTCAGAGAAGAGCAGCATGTTTACATGCAACTCTCGCTCACCTGCAAATTTTGAGAAATGGAGGGGACCTAGTACTGTATGCTTGTCCTGCTCAACTGACTTGTCCTTTTTCTTCTTCTCCAGGCCATAAATATAGACCGATATCCCGATATTCTGAGCCTCAAACTTATGTATTTCCTGGATCTTTACAGGGAACTCTATTCCATCGAAGTTATACTGTCTCTTAATATCTTTGACATTGTAACTGCTCGGAGATGCGCTAGCGCCTTGTAATTTCTGTGACAAGCCAGGACTGACCATGCAAAACAACGATTATCATACTTATTTTGAACATTAATGCATGGCTGCTTTTTCTCAATTTCGTTCGGAAGTTTAATATAACTAGACCCTCCATTTAGTGGATCATAGACATGTAAATGGATGTCGAGGTGTGGTATACAAAAAATGGTTCGAATGGCTCTGAGCACTATGGGACTTAACTTCGGAGGTCGTCAGTCCCCTAGAACTACTTAAACCTAACGAACCTAAGGACATCACACACATCCATGCCCGAGGCAGGATTCGAACCTGCGACCGTAGCGGTCGCGCAGTTCAAGACTGTAGTGCCTAGAACCGCTCGGCCACTCTGGCTGGTTGTGGTATACAGCTGAGCGCTTTAGCGGACCCACGTACTTCCATCTCGGAAAATCGAGCCATAATATCGCTCAAGGTGGATTCACGATACCACTCAGCAATTGGTGTGCTCCGAGAAATAACGCCATTATCATCCCATATATAGCGCAGGGTCGTTGTCTCCGCCTCACCTTGGTGTTTAGGTGCATGACTCAATTCGCAGCATGATACTGCTCTGCATTTAATGGCGGTGATTTCGAATCTTGTAGGACTTCGAGGAGCTCTGTCTCCAAGACAGGGAGGCATGCCTCTAAAAACCCGACAGGGTCGCGATACCTCCCGCCCAGATTCTCAGTTCTACTGAATGAGATTCGCCCCTCAAAAGCTTTAGCAACTGCTGAGTATTCTAAGGAGGTCATTACGCTTTTATTCTGATCCAAATCATTATCAATACGAAAGGGAAGAGAACTACCGCTAGCCACAGGATAATTATTACTACTACTACTACTACTACTACTACAGCTAGTGGTCCACCCGGTAGAGGATGGGGCCGGTGATGGTGTGTCGTCATCATTTACAGGGAGGGGAATACGTGTACGAACGCGTACCTTGCGCGGGCGGCGGCGAGCTTGTTCCGGAGGAGGAGGAGGCACCTGTGAGTGGACAGCAGCCCGTGGAGACCTGATCGAAGGCGTTGCAGCCGACTTCCAGTGAGAACAGCCGGGGGGCGGTGTCGGGTTCCTGTGCAACAGCAGCAGCGGCAGTAGCTTCTTCCCGGTGAGAGCAGCCTGGGCTTGGTGCAGGTGCAGGTGGAGCGTACCAGGTAACGCTAGCTCTTGTGGGTGGACTTGACTCACCATCAATTAGTCCGCAGCCACTTGCAGATGCGCCTGCAGCCTCTGACGTGCAGCGACCAATGGGGTGCGAACTGGTGCCGCGTGATGGCGGGAGCCTGACGCTCCCACAACCCCGCGTACATGTGTGAGGGGTACAGGAGCCACACCAAACGCTGAGAAGGTGGTTCTGTAAAGATAGGGTGGAATGAATAAGTTTACACACGGAAAAGAACAAATGTTCATATAATAATAATAATAAGAAGAAGAAGAAGAAGAATTGTAATTACCTAGGTCAGCCTGTCGCCAGGACTCCATGACCCCCAAAATATCCCCATTTAGCACTGCATCGGGAGTGCAGTACCCATGCTCCTTGGCCATCTGGTGCACCCAGTCTGGTGTTGGGGAGTGGAGTTGCAGCCTGTCAGTTCCACTGTAATAAGTAATATAGTCAGCAACATATATACACTAAAACAAGAATGATGATATTAGGAAAAAAATTTCTCACTCACTGTTTTCAGCTGGTGCCTGCGTATAGACGATTAAACAATTGGAATTGGCCGTTTCATCATCCCACCGGCGACTTGCAACAACACATAATACGTTATATTACAGAATTATGAATAAATATTGTGAAATGATAATTCACACACACACACACACACACACACACACACACACACACATTGAAGCAGAAGAACCTCCACTGAGATGCTCTGAAGATTATAAACTAAATAGTACAGGGTCTGGATGGATAGAGATAGCGAAGAGGCAGGAACTAAAAGCTACAGACAGCGAGCTAAACGGGATTGAACACCCCACTCTAGAGTACGTGTATGAACTTACGTTGGGTCACAGATGAGCGGGCGCGTTTGGCATCGTCAGTGCCGTTGGAAGCGGTACCACAGACGAACGACAGAGCAGGCGAATAGTCTAGTGCGGTGTGAGAAAGACTGCCTGAAAGCGAGTCCTTATATAGCCGTGGTGACGTCATACCATGTGATCATGAAGTTGGCCAATGGGTATCGAGTATCGAGGAGAAAGTTGGACGCGTCCCCAGCGATACTAGCGACAGAATTTGGAACTAGTCAGTTGATTCAAACACTTTGAGCGGGACAGAGTATGTAGTTTAACATCATGGTAGATTGAAATATTTCATCTGCTACCTCTAGATGGCTATAATAACGTGTGAATTCGACGCCAACGTTGGAAATATTATAGACAGGTGCTGTAAATTATTATCACTTTTAGTTAGTATAATAATCTGGTACATGACTGTTCAGTCCAATATATGTTCTATGGTTTGGAAATAATTTCGTTCGTATATGTGAAATAAAATCCTAAGTATATATTGAAAATGGGTTAGGTAGTTCTATTTAGAATTTTGAGTCTGTAGAGATCACTTTATGAAATATTTGGACTGTTATATGCATAATTAGGAGTGTATTCCACGCCAACGTTTGAAATATAGCCCCCTGGTGCTGTAAATGTTTATAAGTCTTAATTACTGTACAAGTCTGGCAGATCACTGTTCAGTCCAATATATGTTACATGGTTTGCACATAATTATGTTCGTATATGTGAAGTAAAATCCTAAGTATATATTCAAAATGCGATAGGCAGTTCTATTTAGAACTTTGAGTCTGTAGCGATCATTTTTATAAAATATTTCGACTGTTATATGTATAATTAGGCGTGTATTCTTGGCCAAAGTTCGAAATATTATTGAGACTTCGAATATAGCGCTCTGAAAATATATTTGTAATTGCGTTCGTATATGTGGAATACAATCTTATGTTGCTGTAGGCGCGAGTGGTCCACTAAATTTAGAATCATAGCGTGAGTCAAAAGGTGATGCACACTTACGCTGCCGCAGCAGGCAGGCCCACGGCCCGTTATGAGCGTGGGCCCGTGCGCGGGGCTGGTCGGAGTGGCCGAATGGTTCTTGGCGTTACAGTCTGGAACCACGCGACCACTATGGTCGCAGGTTCGAATTCTGCCTCGGGCATGGATGTGTGTGATGTCCATAGGTTAGTTAGGTTTAAGTAGTTCTAAGTTCTAGGGGACTAATGACCTCAGGAGTTGAGTCCCATAGTGCTCAGAGCCATTTGAACCATTTTGAACTGATGACCGCAGAAGTTGTCCCATAGTGCTGCAGCCAGGGCTGCAGCGACCGGGCAGTTCCACATGCTCGCTGTCAGACGACGTGGCAGCTGTCAACAGCCCCAACTCTCAGACGGCATAGTGTGTTCGGGATGTCAGAGCAATCTTGAATAAAGGTACTCCCGTGATAAGCTGACATCACGACACGTACCAAGCCATGTGGTGAACCCACTGTTTGCCACCATCTTGGATAACGGTACTTGGGTCATCACCTGATGTCACGGTGGCGCTCTCTGTTGGCGAGGATATAAGCTAGGCCAGTTGGATTCCAGACCCAGTGGTGGACACACATGCTTGAAATTGATTAAATAATAAAGAGAAGCCCATTTTTCCCGCCATTTTCCTTGGTGTGACGCATTATCATGTTGAAATTTGAACTTCCCACCTTTTTCCGGGGGGGAGGGTGGGGGAGTTTAGTGGAGGTAGCCCAATTGACCTTCTTCCCGCCAAAATTCAAACTTCACGCCAAAATCCGCCATCTTGATTGACGTCACTGGGGGTGTGTCTGTGACGTCACGGCCGCCATATTGGAGACGTCACAGGATGTGTGTCTGTGACGTCACGGCCGCCATCTTGGTCCTGGTACTCTGTTGTTCCAATACTAATATACAGGGTGATTTTTTCGACCATGTACAAACTCTAGGGATTGATTCATGAGATGATACAGAAAGAAAGGCCTAATGTCGTTATGTCCACAGATGTGTGGTTTCCATGCTAGAGGCCACTTACTCGGGTGTACTTTGTTACAGAGACTGTGGTCTAATATGCGCTGTACCACGCAGCCACAGTTACAGTATTCATGGTTCCCTCCTAGGTGGCGGTACATCATCCGTTAGGTCCCCTCCCCAAATCAGCCAACCAACCATACATCATGCCCTAGCGCCCTCTCCTGCCATAGTAACTGGTAATGTCCTAGTGAATCTGGTTCAGCGTTGTACACAATAGTTCTGTATTAGAATCGGGAGCTTGCCGAGATGGTATTTACTTACGGAAAGGCAAATGGAAATGGGCGACAGGCAGAAGGGTTGTATCAGGAGACTTATCCCCACTGACAAAAACCTCACTATTCAGTGTTTGCAACAGTGTTTCGCTGTTTATCTGAGACAGGGTCGTTTCACGAAGTAGGAAATCATGAAATATGTACCATAATGTTTGGATACCAGAATGGAGGAAAATGTGATTAACACTGTGGAAGGCGACTGCCATGTCAGTACCAGGCAGTTGGTCCGCCAGTACAAGGTAAGCCAGACGACCATGTCGAACATTCTCCATGACAATTGTTACTACCTTTATCACCTACAGCGCATCCAGGGTTACTAGCGGCAGACTTTCCACATCGGGAGCAGTTTCTCACTGGTTTCTTCACCAGGCAACCACGATTTCGGGACTTCAGTCATCCGTCCTATTCACCTTTACACGGAGTGTACCTTCAACTTTCATAACAGTCATATGTGGGATAGTGTGCCGAACCCCTGTGGTATGATGCCAGCGAATCATCAGCATTGGTGCAACCGGAATGTGTAGGCCGCATTTATTGGTGACCGTGTTTTGGGACCAGTCTCCCTTCCACGTAACCTAACAGGCCGGAACTATAGGAGTCTCTTGCGGGTGACTTTCTCTCCCCTGTTGGAAGAAGCACCACTGATGATTCGAATGTTATGTGGCTGCTACATGATGGGGAACCAGCCCACTTCGCCGTTAACGTCCGGCGGACGCATCTCAATCGCGTCTTGCCTGCTCGATGGATCGGACGAGGGGGTCCAATTGGAAGTCCTGCTCGTTCACCAGTTCTCAACCCGTGGTTATGGGCTCATCTCTAAAGTATCGTGTATACAGAGCCCATTCCAGATGTGGAGACACTGGAACAGCGCATTCATGATGCTTTTGGCGCTGCTCGGATCCTGTCTGGCCGATGTCAACGTGAGAGACAGCACGTGCTACGGCGCGTTCACGCATGCATTGAGGCACGTGGAAATCATTTTTGACACATACTGTAACTCTGGCTGCAAGGTACAGCGCGTATTAGGCGACAGTATCTGTAACAAATTATGAATAAATGGTCTCTAGCATGAAAACCACGCATTTCCAGACATACGAGGGCAGTTCAATAAGTAATGCAACACATTTTTTTTCTCGGCCAATTTTGGTTGAAAAAACCGGAAATTTCTTGTGGAATATTTTCAAACATTCCCGCTTCGTCTCGTATAGTTTCATTGACTTCCGACAGGTGGCAGCGCTGTACGGAGCTGTTAAAATGGCGTCTATAACGGATGTGCGTTGCAAACAACGGGCAGTGATCGAGTTTCTTTTGGCGGAAAACCAGGGCATCTCAGATATTCATAGGCGCTTGCAGAATGTCTACGGTGATCTGGCAGTGGACAAAAGCACGGTGAGTCGTTGGGCAAAGCGTGTGTCATCATCGCCGCAAGGTCAAGCAAGCGTGCGGGCCGGCCGTGCACAGCTGTGACTCCTGCAATGGCGGAGCGTGCGAACACACTCATTCGAGATGATCGACGGATCACCATCAAACAACTCAGTGCTCAACTTGACATCTCTGTTGGTAGTGCTGTCACAATTGTTCACCAGTTGGGATATTCAAAGGTTTGTTCCCGCTGGGTCCCTCGTTGTCTAACCGAACACCATAAAGAGCAAAGGAGAACCATCTGTGCGGAATTGCTTGCTCGTCATGTGGCTGAGGGTGACACTTTCTTGTCAAAGATTGTTACAGGCGATGAAACATGGGTTCATCACTTCGAACCTGAAACAAAACGGCAATCAATGGAGTGGCGCCACACCCACTCCCCTACCAAGAAAAAGTTTAAAGCCATACCCTCAGCCGGTAAAGTCATGGTTACAGTCTTCTGGGACGCTGAAGGGGTTATTCTGTTCGATGTCCTTCCCCATGGTCAAACGATCAACTCTGAAGTGTATTGTGCTACTCTTCAGAAATTGAAGAAACGACTTCAGCGTGTTCGTAGGCACAAAAATCTGAACGAACTTCTCCTTCTTCATGACAACGCAAGACCTCACACAAGTCTTCGCAACCGAGGGAGCTCACAAAACTTCAGTGGACTGTTCTTCCTCATGCACCCTACAGCCCCGATCTCGCACCGTCGGATTTCCATATGTTTGGCCCAATGAAGGACGCAATTCGTGGGAGGCACTACGCGGATGATGAAGAAGTTATTGATGTAGTACGACGTTGGCTCCGACATCGACCAGTGGAATGGTACCGTGCAGGCATACAGGCCCTCATTTCAAGGTGGCGTAAGGCCGTAGCATTGAATGGAGATTACGTTGAAAAATAGTGTTGTGTAGCTAAAAGATTGTGGAATAACCTGGTGTATTTCAATGCTGAATAAAACAACCACTGTCTCAGAAAAAAATGTGTTGCATTACTTATTGAACTGCCCTCGTAAGTTCATTAGACCGTTTTTGTTCTATATCCTCTCATCGATCAATCTCTGAATAAGTTCGTAAATAGTACAGTTAATAACATTGTTTCCAAGTGAAATACACAGAAATGCTAAGCAAGGCTACAATTACAATGAAAGGGGAATCGGTGGTATGAGATCGATTCTCGGGTGGCAGAATGTTGGGCGACACTCTCATGGGGACTTCGACTCAGGAACGTCGGCGGCCTCAACGCACCAAATGCCTGCTGAGGTCGCACGATGGCATAAAGAGCCGCAGTTGCGGTTGAAATGCCATCGTATCTGGATAAGAGTCGGGTGGCGATTTTCAGGCACCAGACCATGCGAGGTTAATGATCTCGCGTCTCGAAAAATAGCCAGAAGAAATATCAGTGGCTGTTCCAAAAAAGTAGGAAGGAGTGCGAGCTTTGGTCGCCAACACCCGAGGGCTACCAACGCGAGGAATCACGACGTGGTTGGCCACCTTATGAAAATTACGTCTTACGAAGGAATTAAACAATTTCTTACAAGTAATCCCATAGGAGAACTTTAAATAAAATCCTCCGATTGGTAAACGAAAGATTTTGCCGGGACAATAGGAGAGAAGACCTGGGGAGAGTTTTGATGAAACTTTCAGTCTCCGTTTTTTAGAGGGAACAGTTCAGACTCCGATTCTGTGAGGGAGGAACAGTGTCTTGGCTTCGCGCTTGCGCTGCGACAACACCACGTACAGCTGCCTACTTTTGAGTGCTGAATTACGGTAATATTTCGCAGTACAGGCGAGTCAGGTACGAGAATTGATAGGCATGTGTAGGTGCGTCATATTAACCTTTCAAGACAGCGATTTACTCGTGTTGGCTATGTAATCGAGGGCTCACCAATGACGAGACGACTTCTGTTAGCTCACGTAGCAATCCTAAGACCCTCTGGAAAGATACAAGCAACCCTTCTCCATGCACCGCGACCCGGTGTTCTTCTTGCGCAATTTGTGAGATGGCAGCCTCGTCCCTTAGACCACGAACACCCCTGGACTTTGCCAGTCAAATGACCATTTTCTTAAGTTCGTTTAGTCACCAACGTCTTGTTTGTCACCTGTCCTTGTGTCTACTGAAAAAAAAAATTGTAAATTTGCGGTAAGATCTTAAATCGGGTGATGCTGAGGGAATTAGATTAGGAAATGAGACGCTTAAAGTAGTAAAGGAGTTTTGCTATTTGGGGAGCAAAATAACTGATGATGGTCGAAGTAGAGAAGATATAAAATGTAGACTGGCAATGGTAAGGAAAGCGTTTCTGAACAAGAGAAATTTGTTAACATCGAGTATTGATTTAAGTGTCAGGAAGTCGTTTCTGAAGGAATTTGTATGGAGTGTAGCCATGTACGGAAGTGAAACATGGTCGATAAATAGTTTGGACAAGAAGAGAATAGAAGATTTCGAAATGTGGTGCTATAGGAGAATGCTGAAGATTAGATGGGTAGATCACATAACTAATGAGGAAGTATTGAATAGAATTGGGGAGAAGAAGGGATCGGTTGGTAGGAAGCATCAAGGGTTCACCAATTTGGTACTGGAAGGCAGCGTGGAGGGTAAAAATCGTAGAGGGAGACCAAGAGATGAATACACTAAGCAGATTCAGAAGGATGTAGGCTGCAGTAGGTACTGGGAGATGAAGAAGCTTGCACAGGATAGAGTAGCATGGAGAACTGCATCAAACCAGTCTCAGGACTGAAGACCACAACAACAACAACATCTTAAGGGAATAACTGCTTAGGTCATTGGTCGCTAAGCTTACACACCACTTAATCTAACTTAAACTAACCTACGCTATAGACAACACACACACACACACACCCATGCCCGAGGGAGGACTCGAACCTCCGACGGGGGGAGCCGCGCGAACCGTGACAAGACACCTGAGACCGCGTTGCTGTGTATACTGATCACGGTATAATCCCATGTCTTCAATTCGTGTTCATCTTATTGTACTATAAGAATAAATGTCAGAGTCGGTGGAAATTAGTTCACTTTTGTTACCTCCCATGTTGCACCATTTACCCACATCGTCCGTAAGTTGAATGGCTGTGATGTCTCCTGCCTGGAAGATGGATTGAGAAGTTCCCAATTTTCATTCCCTGGCTGGTGGTGCGACATTAATACTAGAAGTTCCAATGTGCTTTAAGTAAAACATGGTCCATACTCTCTCAAAAGATTTCGCACTGCTCCTTATGACCAGTAACATAACTGCAAACAATTCCATGGCATATAGCAAAAAGTTGGGTCCGATGGATTCAGATACGAAGGGAGCGGGCACTTTAGGTGTGGGTCTCCGGGACACAATAATAATTTTTCCCTCACAACGAACACCTGTTAATATTGTCGGTACACACATTTGTACAGAAGAAACACAGTTTAGTTTTGTCATTTTACTGAAGTTTCTCAATGATACTGTCACAAACGTCTTGATAAACACTCATTTTCGCATGTACGTAAACAATATGCGCAACGACACTTTCCATCTGTTAGCGAGAATGACACACTTCTATTAAAATACTTCGGTCCAACACGGCACTGTCTAGTTGTTTACGCAGATCCCAACACACACTTACTACCTCGTGTGCGTGCTAGCCTTAGGCTGTAGATGACGCAGACTGCGCATGACGTCATTGTATTGAAGACAACGTCTCGATCTGCTTACTAATGTCGCCATCGATTTGTAGGCGACTTTAAGAATTCTGTTCAGTTGATCTTTTTCTTAACTGTAGTACTGTACTTCCAGTAAAAGTTTCTATATTACAGTGGAGAAATCATTGTACTGGCTTGGTTGCAATGCAAGGTGTGGTAAAGGAAGTAATATTCCTTTCCACAGGCAAAGCTCCCTTAAAATACAAAAAAAAAGGTGAACGCATCTTTTGGAAGCTAGTATGCATGTTGGTACACACATCTAAAACTCAATGACTGACGAAGATTTTGAGACAATAGAATGTTAATATCTAACTCCGTACAAGAGTTTTCTCTGTAACCAAAATTTTCCATTATGTTATGATTCTTATCTTGATATTGTCCGCCCTGGTAGCTGAGTGGTCAGCGTGACAGACTGTCAATCCTAAGGGCCCGGTTGGGTCGGAGATTTTCTTCGCTCAGGGACTGGGTGTTGTGTTGTCCTAATCATCATCATTTCATCCCCATCGACGCGCAGGTCGCCGAAGTGGCGTCAAATCGAAAGACCTGCACCAGGCGAACGGTCTACCCGACGGGAGGCCCTAGCCACACGACATTTCCATTTTTTTTATCTTGATATTGTTTCAGTATCTGTACTGAATTAAGCAAAGGTCATAAAACATAAACACTTATTTCGAGTAAAAATCGGATATTATGGATAGAGATGGATGTCATTTCTTAAAAGTATAGTAATCTCATGCGTATTGTTGAGGAATCGTCAGAAAACGAAATGCTATCCATCAAACTGATATTCCGTCTTCTACACCTGTGAAAACTGTGAATTATATCACTCGCAGTGCAACAGAAACAGTAATTCACTGAAGAACCGTAGAACTGTAGTTTGTAAAGAGAAGGACTGTCATTGTTGTTGTGGTCTTCAGTCCGAAGACTAGTTTGATGCAGTTCTCCATGCTACTCTGTTCTCTGCAAGATTGTTCATCTCCTAATAACTACTGCAACCTACATCCTTCTTAATCTGTTGACTATATTTTTACGCCCCACACTTCCCTGTAATAGTAAACTGGTGATCCCTTGATGTCTCAGTATGTGTCGTACCAACCGATCCTTCCTTTTAGTCAGGCTGCGCCACAAATTTTTCTCCCTAAATTCTATTCATTTCCTACTCTTTAGTTACTTGATCTACCCATCCAATCTTCGGCATTCTTCTGTGGTGCCACATTCAAAAGCTTCTATTCTCGTATTGCCTAAACCGGTTATCGTCCATGTTTAAGTTCCATACACGGCTACACTCCATACCAATACTTTCAGAAAAGATTTCCTAACACTTAAATCTACATTGAAGAGACAAAACATCATGACCACTGCCCACTGCGAGATTAAATACCACCTGGTGGCGCTGGGAGCGTGTGACGCGGTAATGAGAACGTATAAGCGGAGCAGAGACGAATGGGGGAACATTCTAGTGACAATATGGGAAGCAAATAGGAAAACCTAATAACATAAGCAACTTTAACAAAGAGCAGATTATTATTGCCCGGCCCTGGAAATGATCATCTCAGAAAGGGTGAAGCTGGTCGACTTTTCGCGTGTTGATATCGTGAACATCTATGGAAGGTGGTTGAAGGACGGCGAAACCACGAGAAGGCGAAAACGTATTGGACGCCCACGTCTCGTCACAGTCCAGAGTCTCACCTGACCTGAAAAGTGGGATAAGCGGCAATCTGTGGCAGGTGTGGCGAAAGAGTACAAAGCTGGTGCAGGCACAAGTGTTTCTGAGCACACCGTTTAGCGTACACTGTTGAGCATGGGGCTGCGTAGCAGACGACTCCTACATGTTCCCATTTTGACCCAACAGCGTAGTCAGTTACGACTGTAGTTTGCACGGGATCATCGAGATTCGATCGCGGATTAATGGAAAAACAATGTGTCGTTTTCTGCTACACCAGGTCGACGGACGTGTCCGGATATTCGATCATCCAGGCTAACGGCTTTACGAGACATGCACTCCGCCGTTGGGGACAGAATTATACTGTGGACGACATTCACCTGCTCTTCCACGGGCCCCGCGGTACTAATCGAAGACATCGTAACAGCTGTGGAACGTGAGAACATCACAGCGAACCAGCTGCATCCCTTTTGTTAGAAGTGCTTCCCAGCAGGATAGCTGTCATTATCACAAGGCCAGAATCGTCCTACAGTGGTTGGAGGAGTATTACAGTGAACTTATGTTGATGTCTTTGCTACTATCTTCGCCAAATTTGAACCTAGCTCTGTGTCGACAAACCACCTGCCCGTAGTTTACGGGCATTGCGTGACCTGTGCGTAGGCGTCCGGTACCACATGCGTCCAGAAACCTACCACGATCTTGTCGAATCCAAGTCACGTAGAATCGCTGCTGTATCGTGTTCCTAAAATGGATCATCACGATATTAAGCAGTTGGTCATAATGTTGTGGCCCATCAGTGTATATTCCATGTGCACAAATTTCTCTTCTTTAGATACGTTTCTGTTGTCGTTGCCAGTTTACATTTTATAGCCTCTCTCTACTTCAGCTATCATCAGTTATTTTGCTGCCCATATAACAAAACTCATCTACTACTTTCAGTGCCTCCTTTTCTAATTTAATTCTCTCAGCATCACCTAATTTAATTTGAAATCACTACTCTCAGGCAGCACACTGAAGCGATCGCTGTTAAGTCCTTTTAGTCGCTGGTGGCCATTTGTGTGTTGGCATCTCCCCCCTGTGACATCTGTTCGGGGGGCAAGGATCATTGGCAAAGGTTAAGATAATGCAGCCTGCCAAAAGCCTAGTGAAGATCTTGTTGTTCAGTACTGTAAATTCCAATAGTCACTGACTAATTGCTCTCCTGCTGGCTTGTGTACTGTTATAAGAAGTCCTGCGACTGAGGTAGGCAGTACTGTGCAGTCTGGGGACATGTGTTCTCAGAGCATTGTAACCCAGCTTGGTGTCATGATGTATGGAAGGTCGGGCAAAACTCGATTGGTAATCCACCGAATCCTGGAGATTTATTGGCTGCACTTTTGTTCAAGGTGTCCCCATCTCTTCAGACCAGACTTACCCTATCAATTCCAATTGCTGTCCCAATAGTGTTTATCAGCTGTTGCAACTCTTCCACAAGGACTCATCACCTGTGGTTCTTTCCTTGTAAAGATGACGAAAATAACCGTCCATGGCTTTCTATATGCTTACTTGTGTGGTCGTGTGAGTTGTTGCGAGCACACTGGTAGGCAAAGATGTAGCAAGAAGATCGATAGCATGCGCTGGATCAAGCACGCTTATCAGGAGAGAGGCCAAAGACACACTCACAAGCAATACATTGCCAATGCCCTCTCGACCACAAGAATTTAGATCGCCGCCGCTGACTGGAAGGTGGGGTGGCAGTCTCAGTCACCTGTCAGTCTCAGTCACTAGTCAGTCCCAGTCACTAGCTCACTCACTAGCTCAGTCACTATCCTAGTTGGCGTCTGTCAGTTCACATTACCGGCTACGAGAGTGTATAGTGACTGGAGTAGTGTTTATAGCAGGACTTGTACTTTACCAGCAGTAAGGCTCACGTGGACTATTGAAGAGCTTGTACCACAACACAGGGACTCTTTTAAAGTTAAGTAGCAGCCATCTGTTCAAACAAATAAAGAACCATGTTAATACATGTGTGCAGTTGTGTTGTAGAAAGATACCAGCCACGAAACAACATCCTCTTCCTTGAGTCCTATGGTACAAGACTCAACAGTGGCAACGAGAACACAATAGTTTGGGTAATACAGGAGTGATCATCTTGCGTCAAAGACATGTGATTAACTGTCAGTAGTGTCAGCATATGCCTGCCATATTGTGTTGCATGGTGAGTGCCTCTGCGGTCATTCTGTCATGTCATAGTGAGTGGAATATGGCTCCTTCTAATTGGCACTTCATCAGTGACAGTATATGAGACTCAATGTTGTGTTGTTCTCATTGTCTGCCCAGCGACTGAGGCAGAGCATCGAGGTCCCTGAGCGCCGCTTAGTAGAAGTCCAAGGTCTGCCAGTCCCATGGAGACGTGTCCTTCCAAAACTGCATTAGTGTTTTGCAGATTTCCAGTTTGGCCAAGAAGAGCTACCATGCCAAAGTCAAGTGGCATTGGGAGTGATGTTCACAGTTGGCTCACACAGTGGCGACCAACTTGCCAATGGCAGTACAGGTCCTGCAGGTGTGTTATGTTCATCTTCCAAATGCTGTTACTAGGCCAGACTTATTGAGAGTGGAGATGCATCGTGCAGATATAGCCACTGTGATCATAGAAGGCCAGAGGTTATCGTTCAGCGACCACCACACACTGTGTAAGACCTTGTGACACGTATATGCAATCCAGCCAGCTCGCCAAATAATTGGTAAGATGCATGTGTCCAGAGCTGTCGCTATGTATCTTTCCGACATGTCACACAAGTGAAGATCATGAGTCACCATATCCAGTTCTGGACAAGGAGTGTGGAGCAAGATTTGAGTCTTGGGATGAAGGGCACTGAAAACGTTATTTCTTTTTGAACTGCAAATTCCTTAACCTTTACTATAAAGGGAGTGGAAGGACTTGACTCATACAGTGACCATTTCATTTCAACATATTTATTTGCATCATAGATAAATCATTAAGAGAATTGCAATCATAAATCAGATCATTTCTTTAAGAAACGCCACTCAGGCAAACTTTACAAACTGCTTGTTATAAAACCGCAAATGAATTAATCTCTTTGAAATCATTTAAAAACCCGCCATTCAGGCAATTTTTACAAATTGCTTGTTATATGAAACCACAAGCGAATTAATCTTATTGCAAACATTAAAAAAAAACCGCTCTCGGGCCAAGTAAATCATTTTAAACAAACTTTACATAAAATAATCAGGCAATCAATTATTATTTCCACATATAGATTGAAAAGCACCCTCCTCCACCCCCCCCCCCCCCCCCGGGCGAGATATTACCAAACAACTTTACGAGGTTATAGACAGTTTGATCAGTAATAACCAATTATTTCCCTATCAGAATTGACATACGCCACTAAGGCTGAATTGCACCACAAGTTTAAAAAAACGGTTTCAATTAAGCCACGTTCTTCTAGAAATCCCTCAAAATTCTTAAGAGAAATATTTAAAACATTTAACCTGGGAAACCTTGCAGAGCCACCACAAGCTTTAAAAAACTGCAGCTTGTACAATAACTGAGGCCCAAGATTGTGAGGCCACGGCTTGGCCACGAACGGTGGAGGCGACTGAGTACTTATCTTCGAATTAAGATATGGACTCCGTTTGTACTTACAACCCTTTCAGAACGCCGAAATCGGAACCAAAGAGCACACGCGAGTTCAGGCGAAGTCCACCGCCCGTACGCCCGCTAGTAATTTAAAAGGGGAGGCTCTGCACTTCGGTTGCCCACTGCTTCCGATCTCTGAAACATAAATCAGAAGCGACAACAGGGAACCAAACAAACCTTCCTTCACCTTAATACTCAAACTTATACAGAAAACTACTTCGATAAAATTGACAATAATAAAATTAATTTCATTCCTTTAAGCAGAACCACGTACACTAATGATGCAAACGAAACTGGTTCATTAAAACCCAAGCATCACATGGAGCACCTTATGTGGGCCTGTAAGGTACCAGACGGCAATCTTTAGACATAGAATATAGATTGCTCGGTAAGGCTGCGCACACGTATCAGTGTCTTAGACACTTGCCAGCTGAAGTAAGGACAATACTATTAAGGGACGAAGTGCACACTTAATAAGAGGCATGAAATATCACATCACAGTCCTTGAAACACTATGCTGCCTCAAGTCATATTTCACTAATCGTTGGTAGGACTTCAGTTACTTAACTTGATGCCAGCTGCTGGATCGATGTGGCAAAGACGCCAGACGTTGCTTAGTCCGATAGTAACAGAATGTTCCTTCACGGAAGCGAGCACATTTATAGCTTCACGAGGCTGCCAAGAAGCCACAGCGCCGGCCCGCTGCTACTGACCCCAGTACGATCAGGCGCTGACTGCCGCCCGTACTCTGGCACACCGTGCTCGCTGTCGTCTCTCCAACGTCTCCCTAACACGCGCACTTCCGCGTGCCGTGCCCAAAGTTGTTGTTCCTTACCACTCCGTACTGCCCGCTATATCCTGAGTCGGCCCCGGCTCCAAAGACAAACTTCTGTCAGAGGGAATCGATAGCGCCTAGGCCAAAGATATGCCTGGCGCCAGTCCCGCCACGGCTCAGGTACAATTAAAAGCCAGTAAAGACGCTGTGTTTATACCATCCTATAAAAATAGGGGCGACATCAATGGAGTAGAACCTGGCTTGCTAACGACATTTTATGGTGCCCAATGTGTATAAACGTTAATGAATCGCTTGTCAAGTGCCATGACTGCTATTCCTCATGCAGAGTAGAGGTATGCGATGTTAGTGATTTTGGCACCATCATGGACTAGAATCGCCATGCTGCCATCTGTGGGACAACCAGGCATCACGTTCATTGCATAATCATAAAAGTTCAAGAGTGTATTCATTCACGCGAATGCAAAGTCGAGTCCTGTACCACGTATTGTTTTTGTCAGGATTTCAATCTGGGCAGGAGAGCTAATCTTGTTGATATCCATCGTGGGCAGGTGGTAAGCCTAGCAGTGTGGTGGTTGAGCAGTGGTATCCACGGTGACGTGGTGAGAAGCACACATCATGAATGGTGCCACATCCCATCCTCCTGGTGTTGTTCAGACCTCACAGGGCTCTGGATCCAAGTCCAGCCCAGTCTTGATGACCTCGGCCCATGATGTGGGCATGGAAATCTCATCATGTTCCATTACATCATGGTGATTTATAGGAAAGGAGCGATCAGATTTTGCAACCTGCATTGTTTTCAATGTTTCGGTGAATGCTGTTTTCGTGTGTGGCCTTCAGTGTCGGACGATGGCAATGGCTTACTCCTCACAGCACAAGGGCTTCTGTTGGTACGATAAGTGTATCGATTGCCATCTTGCTGTCGGTGCTACCGTAACATTAGTCAGTTGCATCTGATCAGACGAAGATGTGAGCACCACCACATAAGTTACTGGGAGGATTGTTGGCGTTAGTGGGCGTATGGCATCATGCAGTGGAAGTTGTGTGATCCGACGTTGGAGGCACTCGTAACATTGGTGACTTTCTTTGCCACATCTGGAACACGTATTAAGCTGGCCATCGTCAATAACTATGGCCTGGCAGCCTCCTATTTGGAGGACTGGTCGTGTTGGCAGGGTTCAATGTGTACCTAGCATATTGTGTTGTGGAGTAGATACCTTTTAAATTGGGTTCACTTTTCTGCCATGTGTTCTTGTACTGTACAATATGGACAGAGCGCCGCCATGACGTTTGCCCTGGGAGTTCGAAAGGTAACTGTAATATGTGTACAACATGCAGTGCCAGTCCAGCATGGTCAACCTCGACGTTGCCAACACATCCCATCGTAAGTAAGTTTCACACAGAACATGTTATTTACGATCAAAAAGTGGATGTCAACGACGTGGGCAACTGGTATATTGGCCTCTTCCTTTGAAAAGCGCTCGACATAGTGCAGATTTTCGGTATTGATTCGCTCAACAGCGTCAATTTAGTGTCGGCTGGAGGACGTAAAGAAGGTGAGTGTGTTCGCTCTGGGTAGCTGCAGGCCAAAAGAACAGTCAAAAGGGGAGATTAAATAAGAAGAGGATTGTTCGATTGGTTTGTTGCTAATTCAGCTCCCGTACTGTGGTTGGTGGAAAGTGGTTGTGATTCTTTGCCTTCTTCATCTTCTGGTCCTCCCCTGGTGAACTCCAGGTCTTTCCCTAGTGGGTGAGACTTGTGTCTGTATCTTGTGGTGTACTAAGAGCCATTGGCAGTTTCCAACCATACCAACAGTGGAACTGCATATCATCTCGGACACATCGTGTGTTGTGAGGGTGAAGTTATTCGTCCCGAGTCGGCCATTTGACGTTTGACAATTCCAGCACGCACCGTCGTGTCTGTGAGTCAATCTGGTGTGGCCACACCAGCAAATGGTGCACCTCACACTGACATCCGTTGGAATTTCAGGGCTCTGATACGGAACTTCCCGCATTCTGCTAATCATAACGCCAGACTGGATGGTTTGAAAATTTTCGTGGACAAATGGTTCAAATGGCTGTGAGCACTATGGGACTTAACTTCTGAGGTCATCAGTCCCCTAGAACTTAGAACTACTTAAACCTAACTAAGCTAAGGACATCACACACATCCATGCCCGAGGCAGGATTCGAACCTGCGACCGTAGCGGCCGAGCGGTTCCAGACTGTAGCACCTAGAACCGCTCGGCCACTACGGCCGGCTTTCGTGGACACATCGGGGTATTACAGCTACCGTAGAGCACCGATCCTCGTCCACAACGTGCTATTTTCTGCTGCCGCCTGAATCAAGGTGAAAGGGTTGTAAGTAGGCTGTTTAGGTTTTTATGTTGGTAACACCACGTAGCGCTCTATATGAAAAATCACTGGATGTGCTGTGTGCAGTCTGTGGCTGGTTGGCATTGTTGTAATATTCGCTATTGTAGTGTTGGGCAGTTGGCTGTTAACAGCGCGTAGCGTTGCGCAGTTGGAAGTGAGCCGCCAGCAGTGGTGGATGTGGGGAGAGAGATGGCGGAGTTTTGAGAGCGGATGATCTGGACGTGTGTCCATCAGAGAGAGTAAATTTGTAATATCGGATATCATGGACTGATATATATATTATGACTTTTGAACACTATTAAGGTAAATAAATTGTTTGTTCTCTATCAAAATCTTTCATTTGCTAACTATGCCTATCAGTAGTTACTGCCTTCAGTCGTTTGAATCTTTTATTTAGCTGGCAGTAGTGGCGCTCGCTGTATTGCAGTAGTTCGAGTAGCGAAGATTTTTGTGAGGTAAGTGACTTGTCAAGCGTATAGGTTAATGTTAGTCAGGACCATTCTTTTGTAGGGTTATTAAAAGTCAGATTGCGTTGCGCTAAAAATATTGTGTGTCTGTTTAGTGTTGATCAGAATAAGTAAAGAGAGTAATGTCTGAGTACGTTCAGTTTTGCTCAGCTGATAGAAAAGCAAATAATGTAAGAGGTTTATCAGCACAGTAATTCATTAATTTTTCTAAGGGGACGTTTCAGGGTAACTGGTTCAAATAGCTCTAAGCACTATTGGACTTAACATCTGAGGTCGTGAGTCCCCTAGACTTAGAACTACTTAAACCTAACTAACCTAAGGATATCACACATCCATGCCCGAGGCAGGATTCGAAACTACGACCGTAGCAGCAGCCTAAAGGGTAAAATACTGCTGCTCCAGTGTAGGGTTGTTAAATGATCCCTGTACCCAGGTGAACCATAGTTTGTGGTATACTTGGTCCTAGTTGATTCCATTTGAATAAAGTTGGTCATCACAGTGGATTCATGAGAACAAAGTCAGAGTGCGTTAGTTGGGCATCACAGTGGATTCATGTAAACAAAGTCAGATTGTGTCGTAAAAGGGATTAATTCAAGGGAGTATTTGTTTGTATAGCTTCCACCCCAATGTATGCTTTACCATTAAAACGTCTTTCCTTTTGTGATTTGTGTTTGTCATTTTTGTGTAAGATTTATCAGCTAGTTGTAGTTGCAAAAGGATTAATAAAACTTCTCGTTATTTTGTAAACTTAAATACACCACTATTTTCATTCATACTCCCTCAACTATTCACTGTTTTCACTTCATTATGGTGGTACATGGGTACACCAGAAATTTAAGGTTCAATCTTATTAAATTAATTAATTTGATTACTAATTTGAGTTCTGAAAGTGACCACAGGTGTAGGCAAGAGAAGTGCCATGAGTAAATTCACTAATTCATACATAAAAATTAAGGGTGTAGCTCTCGATTTGAGGACTGTTGAGAAGATAATACTTTCTTTATGTAAAAATAATAGCATTAGCGTCACTCAGACATACATTAACAAGTGACGGCTTGCAACTGTACCTGACATAAATTTCAACTTCATACCACCATTTTTACCGACTGAGTTACGGAGTCCTAGAAACAGTTCTAGAGGTTAAAAAACTGGTTTTCCCAGTGAACTGAGCCCCATCTTCTTCTTGGTGTTAATCCCGCATAGTATGGGCTTCGCTGTATTCAAGATGTGGCATATTTATTTTAGCTAACTCTGCGGCCGGATGCATTTCCTGTCGTCGCAGTCGTTACTTCTTCACTTTCCTGAGAGAGGCAAGTCGTGGGTGCCACCTGTGTGTGAACTGTGTAAACTTTGTCCTGTGTGTTACCGTATTTCAACTGTTTGCATATTATATACTTTGAGGCGGAAAGTGGAAACCATGTAAGCATTTGCCTAAACGAATGTGGGAAACCGCCGAAAGCCGCACTTCAGGCTGGCCGGCGCACCAGACACGGTCGATGCGGATCTGTCTCATCAGCTTAAGCGCTGTGCGTTGCGCTGTACGAACGGGTCTCCTAACCTCATATGCCGCATGCGTTCATCGACTAAACATTCTGTTACCTTTGGAGAGATTGTTCTACGTACTGTATTTACCGAAAGCCTGTGGCAGAGCAGGTTAGGCTGTCACTATCCTTTAAACAATCGGTCAACCTACCTGGATAGGTTTCGGGTTGTCCCTCCGTTCACTCTGCGATGGTAGATACTGGTTAAGGCGACAAAAGCAGCGCTGACGAAAATTCTACTAAATACCTACCACACAAAGGCCACATAACTCCAGTCCGCGGATGGTAGCTGAAAGTTACTATCGAGCGTTTGGGATTCTTGTATGACTCGTTTGAAAAATGTCAAAATTTTCTTTAAGTTAGTTTATTGTCTTTAAAACAAAGAAAATGGCTATCAAGTCCGTATTTAATATCCCAGCATCAACTGTGCAATGTTACTGACTGTCTCTGTAACAAGTTCACAGCCAAAAGTAACCAGAAGATATTTAGTCCGACCCGATATTTTAAACGTCCTAAACAGTCACTGATCCACGGCTACTTGCGAGTTAACTCATTCAGTCGTTCAGTAGTCCTCTTGTACAGAAGTGCTCGCCATGATGTCTCGTAATCTGCACGAAACACGCCTCGCGGAGTTAATGTATGACGTGAAATGTTCACACTCGAATATCTCCTAAAACAAACCACTCACAAAGCTCATACTTTCACAAAATACTCAGTACTGTAGCCGCTCTTCGTCAACGACACGAGAACCGATCAAATGCGCGAATTTCTTCATTTTGGTACAAGTTTGATCAGTGGGGTTTAACACTGGTGTTTACCTGGAGACGACTCCCGAGCGACCAGCTCGACTCATCCGTCTGAGGCACAAAGCCCTACTCAAACACCAGGGAAAGGCTGAATTCCTATTGGCTAGTATGTTATACAGCCAATCAGGTCACCTCGGGCACTTCTATACTCGTGGTATTTCTAATGTCAGCCAATCACATCACCACAAGTAATTTAGACTAGAAATTTCCTAATTCCTAAAACAAATAAAATTTGATGAAAACTAAATACGATTCCATTCCACAAAGTAAAATACTAATAAATTTAATACTCCACGCCTCTTCTGGCTACCTTTTACAAAACCAAGCTCACTCGGACACACAGTACGTCACAAATTCCTCTATTGCACAACAACTTTCTCACGCATATATTCACATAGTTTTAATACAACAGCACATTCTCACTTCATGTATGTCCTCGATTATCTTTCTCAGTCTCCTCAAAACACTCATACAACAAAAACACGATGAAATAATAATTTTACAAACTACTTTTAATTACGTCAGAAATCTGTGGTAACGATACTAGAGAACATTCCAAAAAATTAGATTGTGTGAAACTATCCTCTTGGTTGTAGTTTCAACTGATACTATAGATGAATACACTCCTGGAAATTGAAATAAGAACACCGTGAATTCATTGTCCCAGGAAGGGGAAACTTTATTGACACATTCCTGGGGTCAGATACATCACATGATCACACTGACAGAACCACAAGCACATAGACACAGGCAACAGAGCATGCACAATGTCGGCACTAGTACAGTGTATATCCACCTTTCGCAGCAATGCAGGCTGCTATTCCCCCATGGAGACGATCGTAGAGATGCTGGATGTAGTCCTGTGGAACGGCTTGCCATGTCATTTCCACCTGGCGCCTCAGTTGGACCAGCGTTCGTGCTGGACGTGCAGACCGCGTGAGACGACGCTTCATCCAGTCCCAAACATGCTCAATGGGGGACAGATCCGGAGATCTTGCTGGCCAGGGTAGTTGACTTACACCTTCTAGAGCACGTTGGGTGGCACGGGATACATGTGGACGTGCATTGTCCTATTGGAACAGCAAGTTCCCTTGCCGGGCAAGGAATGGTAGAACGATGGGTTCGATGACGGTTTGGATGTACCGTGCACTATTCAGTGTCCCCTCGACGATCACCAGTGGTGTACGGCCAGTGTAGGAGATCGCTCCCCACACCATGATGCCGGGTGTTGGCCCTGTGTGCCTCGGTCGTATGCAGTCCTGATTGTGGCGCTCACCTGCACGGCGCCAAACACGCATACGACCATCATTGGCACCAAGGCAGAAGCGACTCTCATCGCTGAAGACGACACGTCTCCATTCGTCCCTCCAATCACGCCTGTCGCGACACCACTGGAGGCGGGCTGCACGATGTTGGGGCGTGAGCGGAAGACGGCCTAACGGTGTGCGGGACCGTAGCCCAGCTTCATGGAGACGGTTGCGAATGGTCCTCGCCGATACCCCAGGAGCAACAGTGTCCCTAATTTGCTGGGAAGCGGCGGTGCGGTCCCCTACGGCACTGCGTAGGATCCTACGGTCTTGGCGTGCATCCGTGCGTCGCTGCGGTCCGGTCCCAGGTCGACGGGCACGTGCACCTTCCGCCGACCACTGGCGACAACATCGATGTACTGTGGAGACCTCACGCCCCACGTGTTGAGCAATTCGGCGGTACGTCCACCCGGCCTCCCGCATGCCCACTATACGCCCTCGCTCAAAGTCCGTCAACTGCACATACGGTTCACGTCCACGCTGTCGCGGCATGCTACCAGTGTTAAAGACTGCGATGGAGCTCCGTATGCCACAGCAAACTGGCTGACACTGACGGCGGCGGTGCACAAATGCTGCGCAGCTAGCGCCATTCGACGGCCAACACCGCGGTTCCTGGTGTGTCCGCTGTGCCGTGCGTGTGATCATTGCTTGTACAGCCCTCTCGCAGTGTCCGGAGCAAGTATGGTGGGTCTGACACACCGGTGTCAATGTGTTCTTTTTTCAATTTCCAGGAGTGTACATTCAGTCTTTACCTCTGTTTCACAATACCAGCACGGTTATAATTGTTCTAGGTAAATATATATATCTCCAAAAATATTAAAGTTATTCATTTGACATAAAAAAAATGGTCAAATGGCTCTAAGCACTATGGGACTTAACATCGGAAGTCATCAGTCCCCTAGATTTAGAAGTACTTAAACATAACTAACTTAAAGACATCACACACATCCATGCGCGAGGCAGGATTCGAACCTGTGACCACAGCAGCAGCGCGGTTCCGGACTGAAGCGCCTAGAACTTCTCGGCCGCAGCGGCCGGCTTAAAATTTTAACAGTGTGTTTCTGTTATCCATGGAATTTGGTATACTAAGTATGAGAAAGTACAATTAATATTTGTTAGCACGTCTTCAGATTCATAGAGAGTGTGTGTAAGGTATTGCACGCAGCGTTAAGCCAAGTACACGGCTCGCCCCGCCCAGTAGCTGCGCCAGCGTGAGAACCGAAATCTGCTCTCGTCCCGGATCCAATGCCAGCTACGGTTTCAGTGCAAGATGACAACTCGTAACAACTTGCTACGTTAGAAGCCGCGCACTTTGCTGAAGTTGACAAACTTTCTTATCGGTCTATGTAAATAGTGTGCCTGTGGTGAAGTCATTTATAATTTATTTTCCTTCTGCTAATTCCTTCCTGTATGTGGAATCTTTTTCTATTTTTTTAAGATATTTATTTAGCATTTAACAGTTTCCATAACAACAGAAAACAAACTCATCTGAAAAATAATTGTATAAATTACAACACTTTCACATTTCAGTCTTTTATACGAAAACCTGCAGGGAATTGTCCATTGAGTTATTTCTTAGATGACGCTTTTGTAGAATTCAAATTACACTTTTTTTTTTCTTCCGTGAAGTTTCGTGTCAAAATGCTATCATAAGCTTTACATATTGGAATCTTGAGAAAATTCGCGTCCGTAAGCCTGTATTTAGGATGACTAGTTACTTTCTCGTATTCATCCCAATAAATATGCAGGTAGTGTAAGTTGTGCGTTAATTTAAGTCAAAAATTATATGAACTTGCCATGATCCACTTTGTCGCTTGTCGCTTTGCTTTGGGAAACGATTGCCATTCAGGTATCATGTCGTTAAAAACCTGTATATTGCATATATCCGTTCTATTGATCAGTCGAGTCATGCCCCTTGCTGTGTGCCATACCTAGACAAATTTCGGGCAGTCAAAACCGATGTTCGATTGTGTCTTCCGAATTATAATTTCCACACGCGCCTGGCGGTTTTAACTGGATGGAGTAAAGCTTGGAGTTGGTCGCTATTGTCAGGATTATCACTTTGTACTAAGTCGTTCTGGCGTCCTCTGGCATTACTTTCATCGCTACATTTTCCCACACGATTTTCCACTTGTGCTGCGGTGGTTGCAGCTCGCATTTATTAAGAGTTGGTATTCCTTTGAGAGCAACGGCCATGTTACGAACTTTTCCTTGTTGTAGGATCTGCTGGTGTGTAGCTTTTATTGAGATAATAATTTCGGACAAGGTTCAATGAGTGTGGAATACTGACAATGCAAACCGGGGCCGCGCGGGATTAGCCGAGCGGTCTATGGCGCTGCAGTCATGGACTGTGCAGCTAGTCCCGGCGGAGGTTCGAGTCCTCCCTCGGGCATGGGTGTGTCTGTCTGTTTGTCCTTGGGTAATTTAGGTTAAGTAGTGTGCAAGTTTAAGGACTGATGACCTTAGCAGTTAAGTCCCATAAGATTTCACACACGTTTTCTTTTTTCTTTTTTTTTTTTTTTTCTTTTTTTTTTTTTGTAAACCGGTGCTAGCTCTAATGTCAAGCGATATTTGTGAAACAGTACAGCAGTAGGCGAATGTGATCCCTTTACTATTACACACTAAGCTCTGTTAACGAGTAGTGCCGCGCATTTTGCATGCAAGTCCGTTTGTCCCAGTCCACCCTCATTTAAGCTGAGGGTGCTGGTCGGCAGAGAAACCTTAAAGATTTCATCCTTCCGTGTAAACCAGTATATCGCTTGCTGTACAGCCCTCCCTATTTTTTGGGCATCGGGAGGACCTTAGCTAAGTACCACGCTTTTGCGAGTATTTGACATTTTCTGTCATAGCTAAATTTCTACTTGCGTGTATTTTTAGTACAATTCTTATTATATATAGTGTTGTGCGCCAATTGAGAGTCTCCATTATTAGTGGGTTATTTGCCATAAAAAATGGTTGAAATGGCTCTGAGCACTATGGGACTTTACTTCTGAGGTCATCAGTCCCCTAGAACTTAGAACTACTTAAACCTAACTAACCTAAGGACATCACACACACCCACGCCCGAGGCAGGATTCGAACCTGCGACCGTAGCGGTCGCGCGGTTCCAGACTGTAGCGCCTAGAACCGCTCGGCCACCCTGGCCGGCTTATTTGCCATAATGATGCCTAACAGCTGGTGTTGATTTTTGGTAATGAATCAGTTCCGCTGTATATTCCACTCATTATTTGTAACTGGCAACATAACAGTATTTTTGGGGTTGAGAGTAGCACCTGTAGCTTTTTCGTATCATCGGGGGACCTTACGTAAAATGTTAACATCTCATGAACTTTCCATGAAAACACCCAAGTCATCGGCGTAAGTTCTGCATGTGAACCTTTCATTTCCTATTGAAATCTCTTGGCACTCACAATATATGGCATGTAGGAGCGGATCTAAAGCTGTTGCATATTGTAGGATGTGGCTGGATTTTAGTGTTTTTGAATTCACTTCTATTATAGATGAGTGATGGTCGCGGGCTATTAACAGGTCAGAAAAGTATTATGGGAGTTGCTACTTTTTAGAGCTCTGACGCGTTGCCAATATCTGTTTTCAAGATTCGTGCATGCTTACTTGTTGAATTTATCTGTGGGTTTACTATCAAAAACAGTCTTGATCACAATTTATTTATTACGGTGACCGGTTTCGACCACTACTATGGTCATCTAGTTATGTAGTGATTTACCACCAGAAGTAGGTTCTTACTCATTGGTCTGAAGATGACCACAGTAGTGGTCGAAACTGGTCACCGTAATTAATAAATTGTGATCAAGACTGTTTTTGATAGTAAATATTTGTAACACATTGATCACTGTTCACTCCCACAATGTCTTCAAAAGCTATCGGTGGGTGTTTCCTGTGTTCCTGTTTGCACAACAGGCGAACCTGAAATCCAGTCATGTAGTCTGAAAACGCGGAAACTGCAAGAGCTTTAAAACCAAACGATCAACATCATCTGTATTAGGTTAAAACGTGGCCTGCACTTCAGTGCAAAGTGTATGTAGTAGGAATACGGTGAGATGACAAAAGTGATGGGGTAGCGACTTACAGATGCCGCTAGAATCGCGCACACGAGGTATAAAAGAGCAGTGCATTGGTGGAGCTGTCATTTGCAGTCAGGTAATTCATGCGAAAAGGTTTCCGATGTGATTATGGGAATTAAGAGACTTAAAACGTGGAATGGTAGTTGCAGCTAGACGCATGGGACATTCCATTTCGGAAATTGTTAAGGATTTCAGTATTGCGAGATCCACGGTGTCAAGAGTGTGCCGAGAATACCAAAGTTCAGGCATTACCTCTCACCGCGGACAACGAAGTGGCCGACGGCTTACACTGAGCGACCGCGAGCACCGGCGCTCTCGTTGAACTGTCAGTTCTAACAGACAAGCAGTTCTGCGTGAAATAATTGCCGAAATCAATATGGGACGTACAACGAACGTATCCCAGAGGACAATGCGGCGAAGTATGACGTTAATGGGCAGCAGACGACCGACGCGAGTGGCTTTGCTAACAGCACGACATCGCCTGCAACGCCTCTTCTGGGCTCCTAAACATGTTGGTTAGACCCTAGGCGACTGCAAAACCGTCATCTAATCAGATGAGTTGCGATTTCAGTTGGTAGGAGCTGTTGGTGGAGTTCGAATGTAACGCAGTCCGGCGAAGCCATGGACTCAAGTTGCCAACAAGACACTTTGCAAGCTGGTGTTGGCTCGATAATGATGTGGGATGTGTTTACGTTGAGTGGACTGGGTCCTCTGGTCCGACTGAACCGATCGTTGACTGGAAATGGTTATGTCCGGCATCTCGGAGACCATTTGCAGCCATTCATGGACTTCATTTTCCCCAACAACAGCGTCATGTCACTTGGGCGCAATTGGTCTGAAGAACAGTCTGGGCAGCTCGAGAGAATGACTTGGCCACCCACACTGTCCGACATGAATCCATTCAACATTTATAGGTCGTAATTGAGAGGTCAGCTCGTGCACAAAATCCCGCGCCGGCAAAGCTTTAGCAATTATGGGCGGCTATGGGGGCGATATGGCTCAATATTTCTGCAGAGAACTTCGAACGACTTGTTGGGTCCATGCCACGTAGAGTTGCTGCACTACTCCGGGCAAAAGGAGATTCGACACAAAATTAGGAGGTATCTAATAACTCATTGCCTGTTAGGAAATATGTTGCATAAAAGCGGCATGGGAAGGAGCAGTCGTAGTTGCATAACATAACTGCCTTCTCTCGACCACATTTTTTTCAATAGAATCATCTCCTTGTGCATTTCGGCCGTAGTTCAGCTTCGAATGACATGAACAGTAATCGGTACAGTACACCTCGTCACAGTTAGTGACACCAAGCTCAAGCGCAAAGACTTTATGCAGAGCAGCTCGGTTATACAAGTCCACAGATGGAATTACATTTTGATCAAGTGTTGTAGTAGGTGGCTGGTAGTATATCTGGTTGGACAACACTGTTCTACAAAAAAAAACTTTTTTTCTATTTCTGATAAAAATATTGTGATCCTAGTTGTGTTTTGAGTGTTGAATTGAAAACTGCTTTTGTTTCTTTTCTGTCAGGGATAGTTTATGAGTAATCGCAATTTTATTTCTTATTTCAGTTTCTGATATAGTGCAGCAAACGTGAGGTGAAATTCGACAAACAAATGCACATCTTTATGATGTTATAAGTTCATCACATTAATGGAGGGTGGGATCTAACATATAACACAATAACCTTTGTGTATACACTTTGAAGCATTTATTTGGCATGAGAAATTACAGAAAATTGACAAACAATGAGCCGCTGCCTTGTAATGCACATCACTTTTTTCTCTTGTATTATGAATCTTTCTTCTCTCGAATGATATTCCAGCAATAATCTGTTAACACAGAAGGTACCCACTTCCTTTCATAGCGCCTTTCTATGGTAGAAATGTCTTTATGGAATCTTTCCCCATGTTCATCCGATACGTCACTACAACTCTCTGTGAGGTAGTCCAGATGAGAGTCCATCACATGTACCATCAAAGACATATTGCACCCCAAATCCCGATATGCTTTGATCACATCCTTCTCCACTGCTTTGTAGTTAGTAGCTCTTCTTCCGAGGAAGTTTTCCGAAACCATCTTCAAACAGTCCCATGCGGTTTTTTCTTTATCAGTTAAAAATGCTTCAAAATTTGCATCTTTCTGCAGCTCCCTGATTTGTGGGCCCACAAATACACCTTCCTTTATTTTTGCAGCTGAAAGACGGGGGAATTTGGTAGCTAGATATGCAAACCCACAGCCTGTTGGATCCATGGCCTTCACGAATTGTTTCATCAGGCCAAGTTTGATGTGAAGCGGTGGAAGTAGTATATATTCAGGAGCTACCAGACTTTCGCGTTGTACAGTCTTTTCGCCAACTTTCCATCTTCGCCTAGGCCATTTCTTTTTCACGTAGTGAGTATTTCGGTCTCGACTATCCCACTCGCAAAGAAAACAGGCATACTTTGTGTAGCCTTGTTGCACTCCCAGTACCATAGCAATTACCTTGAAATCTGCACATATTTTCCATTTGTGTTCATTGTATTTTAATGAATTTAGCATCCTTTGTACGAATTCGTAATCTTCTTTTGTCAAACTAGCGTAAGCTACTGGAACAGAGGGTATTTTATTTCCGCTATGGAGCAAAACACCCTTCACACTTGTTTTCGATGCATCTATGAAAAGTCTCCACTCCTGTGATATATAAGTGAAGTTCAGCACTTTCATCAGGCCAGCAACGTCATTGCAAAATGTCAGTGCTTCGTCAGTTGAAAAATAAGAAATAAAGGCATGTTCTCTGTGCCTGAACACACTGATTTTAGTACTTTGGTGCAGTAAATTATACTCTTGTAATCTTGAACCAAGCAGCTGCGCCTTTTGTTTACTTAGTCCTAGATCACGTACTAAATCATTTAAATCTGCCCGTGTTAACAAATGTGGCGATGACTCACTTGTGCAGTGATATAAAGAATCATCAACTGTGATTTCTTCAGTACTACTTATTTCACTGTCACTCGGAATTTGACCTCGAGCTCTTGAAGGTACTGGAAGGTTGTCGGAATGCTGCACTGGCATTCTCGCTGAAGGCAGATCTGGGTAAACAATGTGCCTCTTCGACTTTTTGTTTGTAAAACCCTGAATTTTTGTTAGACAGAAATAACAATCAGTAACATGGTCCTTAGGCTCCCTCCACACCATGGGAACAGCAAACAACGCCACATTCTTTTTACCTTTCCGCCACTGAATTAGTTTGCAGTAACATGCAGCACAACAGAAATGTGGTGCCCATTCTTTATCTTGGTCTCCTACCTCTACTCCAAAGTAATGTTAGTACGCTTTCTTTATGACTGAAGAAATTTTCTTCCTATTTGTGGCAAAAGTGAACTTCCCACAGATGTAGCAGAAGTTGTCCGGCTTATATCGACATCCACGACGACGTGGCATTTCTGCAAATTTAAAAATACCACTTTGGTATTACACCTGTATTAAATTAATAGTAGGGAACTAGAGGAACGCTGATGTGTAAAAACAAGCAGTCGTTTTACCTTCAGCACCAGGCTCAATCAGTTTACACACAGGAACTAAAAAATTCAACCGTGCTCGGAAATATGACAGACAGTTACTTGTCAGCCAAAACACCCACTCATTAAGACTGACACAAATTGTGGCTAACACCACTGTTCTAAACTCGATGCACCTGCCCCTAGGAGGCGTGAAGCTTTACTGCCGAGGCAGCGACCGGCTGTCGCCGTTCGAGTTAACGAGATGTTTCAGGTGGTCTTAATGACATAGGTGTGGCGGGGGATAAACTGATGATAACTAATTCTTCCCACCTGCTGTTGCACAAGAAATTATCACGTTCTATCACTACTGGATGCGGCAACATACCCGTATTTCTCTATAACGTCTCTGTGTTTGCCATGAATTTTGAATATACATATATATACATATTACATAAAAAGTATCCCTGACAACGATATTTTGTTTACATATTTGAATTTCCCACGGAAAAATGGTCTAGAAGCACATACTTTAATATCAGAAATAAAACCCATGTCGAACAGTGCAATCTTACCACAGTCGCACATTGGGAATGCCCAGTAGCAAATGCAATGTAGTTGTTTTCTGTAGCAGCCGTGGTTGGACGTGAAGAGTGTTACAGTGTTCTCAAATCTTCTAGACTGTACAGTATTGATTTTCTCGTGCGAGAACTGTATCATCAATGCCAGGTTAATCTTTGCATAAGATATTAGATAAATGTTATCATTCTGCGTTCCAGTTCTCTCTGTTTACCAATTTCAGGTCGTGTAAAAGATGATCCCCCTCTCCGTCGTCGCTGCTTTGGCTGCGTTGGCCGCACTTCCGGATCCTTTATTAGCGGATCGCGCTCTGTTAAGGGGATACGGAATCGGATTTTGGGTTAAAAAATCGAATTTTTTTTATTGGCGTATTATATTCTGCCATGTTTCCTCTTTAAAATGACGTATCATACATAGCTCTACTACAATTATAACTATTTTATTTTTATATATTTGTGAGATCGGGTATTGCGCTTTAGTTATACACGTCTCTCGTGGCTGACCATGAACTTTTTGGCAGTACCTTTAAAGTGACATGAATTCAAATATCCCGGTTTCCAGCGACTATTTATACACTAGTTGCCCGAAAATGTTTCTCTCTGGTTTCCTCAAGTTACTCTTTGACTTTGTGGCGGGACTGTTTTGTAAACAGTGTGATATAAGAAAGTAGTTGTTGTTGAGTTATTTCGTATTTAGTGCTTCATTTTTCGCAGTGAAAATGCCTAGAGCTAAAGCAAAAGTATTTAAAAAGCGTGTGAACTGGCAAAAGAAAAGAAATAATGATTCATTAGCAAAGCAAAGCAGTTCATCATCATCACTGTTGGAAAATGTGAATCCACTTATTACTGATTTGCCGAACGAACTTACACCAAATGAAAACAGTGCTTCTCATAAAAAACTAAGAGATTTGGAAGAGAAATATAATTTACTTGATAGAGGGAATGAAGTTTTTGAACTCATTGATACGAATATATTGTGTGAAGCTCTTGAAAACAGTTTGTGCTGCAAAAAATGTCATGGAAACGTTTCTCTGAAAGTAGAATCCCATGTTGGCCTGGCTGCCCAGTTTAATTTAATATGCAGTGTTTGTAAATACAGCTGTAAGTTTCCAAGTTCGGTTTCAGTAACTGTAAATAATGGATACAAGAAAACTGAACTTTATAGTGTAAATATTAGGTTAGTTTATGGATTGCGAGCAATTGGTAAGGGCAAAGCAGCTGGTGATATGCTATGTGGTGTTCTAAATCTTCCAAGTGCACCTTCAAAGTTTGAAGCTTACAATTATGTACTAGGATCTGCAGTTGAAGATGTAGTACAGAAGTCAATGCAGGTTGCTGTGGAAGAAGCAGTGGAAGAAAATGACGGCAGTCGTGACCTCACAGTGGCGTTTGATGGCACGTGGCAGAAAAGGGGCCACACCTCCAACAATGGTGTTGTAACAGCAACTAGTGTTGATACTGGCAAGGTTATTGATGTTGCAATAATGTCTAAATACTGTAGGTGCACAGGCAGGCTGAAAAATGAACACAGTGATGACTGTATTGCTAATTATTATGGTAGTAGTGGTGGCATGGAGGTTGCTGGGGTGAAGAAAATTTTTCATCGCTCTTCACAGTGGTATAATGTTCGCTATGTCAAATATCTGGGAGATGGTGACTCTAAAGCATTCAAAGAAGTTTTGGAAAGCAAACCATATGGGAACAGTGTAAATATAAGCAAACTTGAATGTATAGGACATGTGCAGAAGAGAATGGGTGCCAGGCTGAGAAGGTTAAAATCAGTTATGAAAGGGAAAAAACTAGATGATGGGAAAACCTTGGATGGCAGAGGAAGATTGACTGATTCCATAATAGACCACATTCAGAACTGCTATGGCCTTGCAATCAGGCAAAATACAGGCAATCTTGAAGAAATGAGGAGAGCTATATGGGCTTTATATTTCCACACCGCATCCACGGATGAGCATCCACAACATGGTTTGTGCCCCAAAGGTGAAAACAGCTGGTGTAAATACAATAGGGGACTAACAACAGGAGAGAAATACATTCACCACCACAGTCTACCATCAGCCATCATGGCAGAAATAAAGCCCATTTTCAGAGATCTGGCTGACAGAAGTCTTCTGATGAAATGTCTTCACGGAAAAACGCAGAACCCCAACGAGTGCTTGAATAGTGTGATATGGCATCGTCTCCCAAAAACAGTGTTTGTCGGAATTAATACACTACATTTTGGTGTGTATGATGCTGTGGCAACCTTCAATCTTGGAAATATAACTAAATGCCAGGTCCTTCAAAAGTTGGGTATGTGTGTTGGTTCCCGTACGGTACGTGCTATGTTCTTTTTAGATCAGCACAGACTAAGGCATGCTGATAATATAATCAAGACATTAGTGAAAAAAGCAAGACAGGTGCAGAGGGGTGCCAAAAGAAGACTTGAAGATGATTATGAAGACTGTGAAGGGGGTATTAGCTACGGATCAGGAATGTTTTAATCTTCTTTCTTCGTTTCCCGTAAGTTTACTTTTTACTTCATCTAGGAACATTATCTCAGGTACTGGTCAACCTAGAAGTCTGAAATTTTTATGACGTAGTGACATAGGTCCCTATTACATACTGAAACAACGATTTTTTAATTACTTGATTTACAAAAGACTTAGGGGTGATAGTCTAGTAAAAAGCGATGGAAAAAATTTACTTAAAAATAAATGTACAATATCTCTGTAAGAAAATACTTTGACAATAAACTGTTGTTTCAGTATTGTTGTAACATATGAATGCACATACAGTAAAATTTTTACCTCTCTGTCTCCAGTAGTTTGTGAGAAAATGTTCCCTATAGTAGGCATATATTAACATTGCGGGGATAGGTGATTCCGTATCCCCTTAAAACTAGAGCGCGATCCTCGAGCCCTGGCGGCAGCCAGGCGAAGCTCGTTCAAAGTCACCCGCCTTTCGTAGCCGCAGCGGCTAAGTTGAGACAGCCATGCGTCAACACCCACCCGCCTCCCCAGGGGTCGTAACCCCTGCAACCCATAGAAGATAAAGATGCTTCAGTAGCTGAATTAGAGTTTTTAACTTAAAAAAAAACTCACGGGATAGAAGGAAAGGATCAATGTTTATTAAGCATGATAATATACAATAACATCTCCTTGAACATCAATCACACCTTCAAGGACACCACTTATTTTACACCAAACATTAAGTCTCTCAGTCGCGTTAATCTTCCTCCTGTTCTTCGTATACAATGAAAATGGCTTATCAGTTGTAACCACTGCAGTACCATAGTTCTTGTTTGGAATTACACCAATAGAAAACGTGCTACTGATCATACCCATTACATACTGATACTGAACTGATACGTTGGCGTCTCACTTCAAGGAATGAGCTCTTACACAGCACATGGGAACATCATGATTTCTAATTTTGAGTATTAACGTCTGGTTCAACATGTCGAATGCCATTAGATGACTGCTTCGTGCACAGTAGAGGTGATTCAAACGCTGATCTGGGATCAGAGAGGACTATCTGGTCACACAAATGCTTCTCAGAGTACAGAAATTGTCGTTGCATAACCACAATCTCAAATGTCATATCTGCTATTATCTTAGTCTGCATGAATTTGTTACCACTATGACAGCTGCTATCCCAGTAAGCACAAACACAGCCATCCCCGTTCTCAAAGCGACTGTGTTACTATGGTTGGAGAGACAGTCATTCAAAAAGGAATCATTTTATCATTTACGTATCCAAAGATAAAGCCTAGGACCAGAACAACCTGTGGGTGTAATATACTGATCTGATAACCTGAGTAGTAGCCTGTTTGTACATAAATATATTTTCATAAATGGAGTAGTTTGCAAGGGTGCACGCTGGACCTGAAATAGATAGCTTGGCTGGGCTGTGATGGCTTGGGGGAGGGGGGGAGACGGGGGAGGAGTGGAATGGGACCTGTTGGGTTGTGGAGGAGTTTCGCGGTGAATGACAAACTAGTTTTGAGATTTCACGACCATGGATACACTTGCTACTGATCATACCCATTACACACTGATACTGAACTGATACGTCTGTTTGTCTGGTGGGACAGCATCCGAGTCCGGCTTGCAAGGGTTTTCTTTCGAGGACAGGAGAGAGTGGTGAGGGAGCAGAGCAGCTCGCTGTAATAATTCGCTAGTTTCTATAAATCCCGGAACAACAGCAGGAATTTGATGAGCCAGTTTTTGATTGCAGACCACAAGCTCTAGTACTTGATGTTGTAAAACTTTAATATTTATTCCTTTCTTTCCTTCTTGAACATTTTTTTTATAGTTTTCGTTTTGTTTGGGGATGGACGTCTTCGTTACGTAGTCTAATCTTCTGTACATTGTTGTACGCCGTAAGTGTTGTCAGTAGGTTTACATCGTTATGTAATCATTCCAACATGCTGTTCGGGGAGTATCCTCTCAATTTTCGATGACGTGTTAACTTTTTGACTCTGGTATTGCCACATATATCTCGCAGCAGCCGCAGGTTGCTAGAAATGTCAGTTTTTTTGCCATCGGCGCTTGTCCTGCTTGACGGTCTGCAGATAAGGCACGCCCGGGAGATAACGGCCCGTAAGCTGGCGCAAAGGATAGCCACGGTCGTGGACAGGGAGCGGGGAATGGCTGAAGCTACGCCAGCGCCGCTGTATAAAACAGCGGTGACATCTGGTACCAAAGTCGCGCGATGAGGGTCTGTCTTGTTCTCTGCCTTGGTGAGTATCGCTCGAAGGCGAGTCGGTCAGTACATTTCCATCGCCATCGCGGCGTTTTAGTGCGAACTAGACCAGCATTCGCCTCTGGAATCATTTAAGAAAATCTTTATTTTAAGAGTTACGGTACTCATTTTTATCATTTCATTTTTTTGTGAGTTTTCGTTAATATTACGTAATCGAATGCATCTAAATTACTAATATCGAACAATATTCTCTAGTTCCCCATTCATTTCATTGAATTTCAAATCGGCGAGACAGTTACGTGCACTTAAAATACTCCAGCAAGCAGAAGGGGAAGACGCCTTCCGATTAGGTTTGAAAACATTTTGTTTGTCACTAACTTCCTTCACATTTTGTGTCAAACAATTGAAAATGTACGTTGTAAAGCTCCACACACTCTTTTTACACAGTTCTTTTTATAGAAGTGCAATAGTGAGACACTAGTTTCATAATCTCATATGTCAACTGGAGCAATCTGTAGTTTTCTTAAATAGGGGTCTACAGGAACTTCATGAAACAAAATGATATGGCTTACTTTTGGGTTAAAAATATTCTCTGTGACTGATATACACTGTTTCAAGATATTATCCCACTTCATATAAAAAGTACACGGTCTGATAAAAAATGTGAAGCATCTAGAGAGGAAGGAGAAAACGACGTAAACTTCACTGGTTCACGGGATATGTGACGTTATTTCAGTGATTACAAAATCGAGTCAAATTTAGAAAAAAAAATCTTGGTAGTTCGATCAGACCAGACGTGAAAGCCATTTCACGGCTGGTACTGACATCACTTAAAACTATCAGGCTAGTAAGCTGTGGTCGATGTATAGAACGTTCTCCTAACGTTTCCTCTCCGACTACGGATGACATCTTGTAGAGGTAAAATGGCGAACTGCATCCACAACTCGAGGGAGCGCCAAGTACGAGTACATAGGAGGCAGTACAGAGGACACCGCCGTCTATCACGTGACGTCGGCTACGAGATTATCGCTGGTAATGCCAGCATTCTCGATTGAAAGTAATCGATTATCATTGTTACGTTGCAATGTTGACATCCAAATCGTATGTAATTTAACAAGTTCCTCTTTTCTGTTAAAATTATTATGGTGTTTCTAAATGTCAATGGCCTCTCTATGTGTACGCGAACGATAATGCGACGTTTCTGATATGACACTCGCCTCAGTGAATTTTATTTCATGTTCATCCTCTTGGTACAGATGCTCCGCTACAGCCGATTTATCCGTATGTCCCAGGCGGTAATTCCTCTTGTGTTCAACGAGGCGTGTGTTAACACTTCTTCTACATCTACATCTACATCTACATCCATACTCCGCAAGCCACCTGACGGTGTGTCGCGGAGGGTACCTTGAGTACGTCTATCGGTTCTCCCTTCTATTCCAGTCTCGTATTGTTCGTGGAAAGAAGGATTGTCGGTATGCCTCTGTGTGGGCTCTAATCTCTCTGATTTTATCCTCATGGTCTCTTCGCGAGATATACGTAGGAGGGAGCAATATACTGCTTGACTCTTGGGTGAAGGTATGTTCTCGAAACTTTGACAAAAGCCAGTACCGAGCTACTGAGCGTCTCTCTTGCAGAGTCTTCCACTGGAGTTTATCTATCATCTCCGTAACGCTTTCGCGATTACTAAATGATCCTGTAACGAAGCGCGCTGCTCTCCGTTCGATCTTCTCTATATCTTCTATCAACCCTATCTGGTACGGATCCCACACTGCTGAGCAGTATTCAAGCAGTGAGCGAACAAGCGTACTGTAACCTACTTCCTTTGTTTTCGGATTGCATTTCCTTAGGATTCTACCAATGAATCTCAGTCTGGCATCTGCTTTAACGACGATCAACATTATATGATCATTCCATTTTAAATCACTCCTAACGCGTACTCCCAGATAATTTATGGTATTAACTGCTTCCAGTTGCTCACCTGCTATTTTGTAGCTAAATGATAAAGGATCTATCTTTCTGTGTATTCACAGCACATTACACTTGTCTACATTGAGATTCAATTGCCATTCCCTGCACCATGCGTCAATTCGCTGCAGATCCTCCTGCATTTCAGTACAATTTTCCATTGTTACAACCTCTCGATACACCACAACATCATCCGCAAAAAGCCTCAGTGAACTTCCGATGTCATCCACAAGGTCATTTATGTACACTCCTGAAAATGGAAAAAAGAACACATTGACACCGGTGTGTCAGACCCACCATACTTGCTCCGGACACTGCGAGAGGGCTGTACAAGCAATGATCACACGCACGGCACAGCGGACACACCAGGAACCGCGGTGTTGGCCGTCGAATGGCGCTAGCTGCGCAGCATTTGTGCACCGCCGCCGTCAGTGTCAGCCAGTTTGCCGTGGCATACGAAGCTCCATCGCAGTCTTTAACACTGGTAGCATGCCGCGACAGCGTGGACGTGAACCGTATGTGCAGTTGACGGACTTTGAGCGAGGGCGTATAGTGGGCATGCGGGAGGCTGGGTGGACGTACCGCCGAATTGCTCAACACGTGGGGCGTGAGGTCTCCACAGTACATTGATGTTGTCGCCAGTGGTCGGCGGAAGGTGCACGTGCCCGTCGACCTGGGACCGGACCGCAGCGACGCACGGATGCACGCCAAGACCGTAGGATCCTACGCAGTGCCGTAGGGGACCGCACCGCCACTTCCCAGGGACACTGTTGCTCCTGGGGTATCGGCGAGGACCATTCGCAACCGTCTCAATGAAGCTGGGCTACGGTCCCGCACACCGTTAGGCCGTCTTCCGCTCACGCCCCAACACCGTGCAGCCCGCCTCCAGTGGTGTCGCGACAGGCGTGAATGGAGGGACGAATGGAGACGTGTCGTCTTCAGCGATGAGAGTCGCTTCTGCCTTGGTGCCAATGATGGTCGTGTGCGTGTTTGGCGCCGTGCAGGTGAGCGCCACAATCAGGACTGCATACGACCGAGGCACACAGGGCCAACACCCGGCATCATGGTGTGGGGAGCAATCTCCTACACTGTCCGTACACCACTGGTGATCGTCGAGGGGACACTGAATAGTGCACGGTACATCCAAACCGTCATCGAACCCATCGTTCTGCCATTCCTAGACCGGCAAGGGAACTTGCTGTTCCAACAGGACAATGCACGTCCGCATGTATCCCGTGCCACCCAACGTGCTCTAGAAGGTGTAAGTCAACTACCCTGGCCAGCAAGATCTCCGGATCTGTCCCCCATTGAGCATGTTTGGGACTGGATGAAGCGTCGTCTCACGCGGTCTGCACGTCCAGCACGAACGCTGGTCCAACTGAGGCGCCAGGTGGAAATGGCATGGCAAGCCGTTCCACAGGACTACATCCAGCATCTCTACGATCGTCTCCATGGGAGAATAGCAGCCTGCATTGCTGCGAAAGGTGGATATACACTGTACTAGTGCCGACATTGTGCATGCTCTGTTGCCTGTGTCTATGTGCCTGTGGTTCTGTCAGTGTGATCATAAAGTTTCCCCTTCCTGGGACAATGAATTCACGGTGTTCTTATTTCAATTTCCAGGAGTGTATATTGTGAATAGCAACGGTCCTATGACACTCCCCTGCGGCACACCTGAAATCACTCTTACTTCGGAAGACTTCTCTCCATTGAGAATGACATGCTGCGTCCTGTTATCTAGGAACTCCTCAATCCAATCACACAATTGGTCTGATAATCCATATGCTCTTACTTTGTTCATTAAACGACTGTGGGGAACTGTATCGAACGCCTTGCGGAAGTCAAGAAACACGGCATCTATCTGTGAACCCGTGTCTATGGCCCTCTGAGTCTCGTGGACGAATAGCGCGAGCTGGGTTTCACATGACCGTCTCTTTCGAAACCCATGCTGATTCCTACAGAGTAGATTTATTTTCTCCAGAAAAGTCATTATACTCGAACACAATACGTGTTCCAAAATTCTACAACTCATCGACGTTAGAGATATAGGTCTATAGTTCTGCACATCTGCTCGACGTCCCTTCTTGAAAACGGGGATGACTTGTGCCCTTTTCCAATCCTTTGGAACGCTACGCTCTTCTAGAGACCTACGGTACACCGCTGCAAGAAGGGGGGCAAGTTCCTTCGCGTACTCTGTGTAAAATTGAACTGGTATCCCATCAGGTCCAGAGGCCTTTCCTCTTTTGAGCGATTTTAATTGTTTCTCTATCCCTTTGTCATCTATTTCGATATCTACCATTTTGTCATCTGTGCGACAATCTAGAGAAGGAACTACAGTGCAATCTTCCTTTGTGAAACAACTTTGGAAAAAGACATTTAGTATTTCGGCCTTTAGTCTGTCATCCTCTGTTTCAGTACCATTTTGGTCACAGAGTGTCTGGACATTTTGTTTTGACCCACCTACCGCTTTGACATAAGACCAAAATTTCTTAGGATTTTCTGCCAAGTCAGTACATAGAACTTTACTTTCGAATTCATTGAACGCCTCTCGCATAGCCCTCCTCACACTACATTTCGCTTCGCGTAATTTTTGTTTGTCTGCAAGGCTTTGGCTATGTTTATGTTTGCTGTGAAGTTCCCTTTGCTTCCGCAGCAGTTTTCTAACTCGGTTGTTGTACCACGGTGGCTCTTTTCCATCTCTTACGATCTTGCTTGGCACATACTCATCTAACGCATTATGTACGACGGTTTTGAACTTTGTCCACTGATCCTCAACACTATCTGTACTTGAGACAAAACTTTTGTGTTGAGCCAACAGGTACTCTGAAATCTGCTTTTTGTCACTTTTTCTAAACAGAAAAATCTTCCTACCCTTTTTAATATTCCTATTTACGGCTGAAATCATCGATGCCGTAACCGCTTTATGATCGCTGATTCCCTGTTCCGCGTTAACTTTTTCAAATAGTTGGGGTCTGTTTGTCACCAGAAGGTCTAATATGTTATCGCCACGAATCGGTTCTCTGTTTAACTGCTCAAGGTAGTTTTCAGATAAAGCACTTAAAAAAATTTCACTGGATTCTTTGTCCCTGCCACCCGTTGTGAACGTCTGAGTCTCCCAGTCTATATCCGGCAAATTAAAATCTCCACCTCCTCCCAGAACTATAACATGGTGGGGAAATCTACTCGAAATATTTTCCAAATTATCCTTCAGGTGCTCAGCCACAACAGCTGCTGAGCCAGGGGGCCTATAGAGACATCCAATTACCATGTCTGAGCCTGCTTTAACCGTGACCTTCACCCAAATCATTTCACATTTCGGATCTCCGTCAATTTCCTTCGATACTATTGCACTTCTTATCGCTATAAACACGCCTCCCCCTTTACTGTCCAGCCTGTCTCTGCGGTATACATTCCTTCTTGTGGTACCAACATAAACCAGTCCACAACTACAAGAAATTTTATGTGCACTCGGTGTAGCCAAAGGACGTCGTGTATATTTTGCCGATCTTAAACATTCTTTCATCTTCCTGGTAGGTCTCAAGATAGTTTCCACACCGTACTTGCTCAACCCTTTCCAATTGCGATCTGTAATCTTTCTGATAAACGGAAGGAAAACTTTCCCTTTGTGCTTCCGTCATTTCTCATCGGTCCTGATTTTCTCCCAAGGGTGAAGTGGCTAGAATAACCATTCTTCTTGAATGTCGACCGTAGATGTTCAAGCTCGTCTTTTAAGTAAGTTGGTTCACGAACTTTGTGTGCCCTATCTGTCAACATTCCAGTCACCCCTCTTTTCTGTATGGGGCGGTGGTTAGAATCTTTATGGAGGTAACGGTCAGTAGGAGTGGCAGTTCTGTATGGCCCAACGCCCCATTCTCTCGCTTGATAACAGACACATCCAAGAAATCCAGTTGGATGTTATTGGTTCAAATGGGTCTGAGCTCTATGGGACTTAACTTCTAAGGTCATCAGTCCCCTAGAACTTAGAACTACTTAAACCTAACTAACCTAAAACACCTCACACATCCATGCCCGAGGCAGGATTCGAACCTGCGACCGTAGTGGTCGCGTGGTCCCAGACTGTAGCGCCTATAACCGCTCGGCCACCCCGGCCGGCTTGGATGTTATTCTCCGTATCCATAGTATATCGTATTTTCGGATTGATACAGTTGAGATGTGTCAGGAAGGCAACCAGTTCCTCTTCACCGTTTGCCCGTACTATGCAAGTCTCATCGACATAGCTGGTCTTTTCCTGGAAGTCTGCAACGCCTGTTGTTCAACGTTCTCCATAAACAAATTGGCAACAGCTGGACCAAGAGAACTGTCCATAGCCACACTGTCAATCTGTTCATAAAATCATTATTGTATTGAAAATAAGTCATGGTGAGACAGTGTCTGAATAACTCCACAATATCTTCTGGAGAAATGTCAGCTATACGTGAGATAGCTTCCTTCACTGGAATCACGGTAAATACGACACAGCGTCGAAACTAACAAGGATATCACCTTGGACCATGCGGATTTCTTTTAACTTGTCAATGAAATAGCATGAATTTTCAATATGACTATCAGTTCCGCTAACATAAGGTTGCAGCAGTGAGGCAAAGTGTCTAGCTATTTCGGGAGTGGTAGACCCTATAGCCCTCACAGTAGGCCTCTAAAGAATCTGTGGGCTATGCACCTTGGGTAATCCACGGAGCGTAGGCGGGTACGTTTCTGTTTGCAGAGTAGTTTCTTATCGTCAGAGGAGAGTGAAGACGCTTTCACCACTCGATTAGCGATTTTTAAAATCTTCGTAGTCGGGTCCTTCCGAAGCTTTTTTTAATAATCGGTGGGATCCAAAATATTATTGATCTCTATGATAGTCCTCACTCCGCATCAGGACCATGGAGTTACCCTTGTCTGCAATACGAACGATAATGTTTTTATCCGCATTGGTATTCCTCAGCGCCTTTCTTTGTTCCTGCGACAAATTACTGTTAGGTGGCTTACATGTACGTAAAATTCTTACTGTTTGCTATCTAATTACATCAGCCGACTGCTGTGTAAGCTGATGGATCACTGCCGCAATATTTGCTATAATATCTTCCGTGGGTAGTTTCAACGGCGTCACAGCGAAATTGCCTTTTTTGGCTAGAACAGAAATTTCAACTTCAGTCAAATATTTATCAGACGGGTTAATAAAAGTTCGAGAATTATCCTCAACTGAAGCTATCGACATGTTCTTCGTCTGTCTATTAACTGGTATCGCTGTTCTAAATTCCATAGTCCTGAACGTTAGACCGTCAACCTTATTCCAGTCACAACACTGTGTATTATTACTAATAAATAAGTGGAGCTGCAATAGCTTACTGTCGGTCCATCTACATCTACGTCTACATAGATACTCCGTAAGCCACCGCACGGTGCGTGGCGGAGGGTGCCCTGCACCACTACTTGTCATATCCTTTCCTGTTCCACTCTCAAATAGAGCGAGGGAAAAACGACTGCATGTATGTCTCCGTATGAGCCCTAATTCCCGGTCCTTACGCGCAATGTATGTTGCCGGTTAGCCGCGCGGTCTATTGCACTGCTTTCCGGGCGGGAAGCCTTGCCGGTCCCCGGCACGAATCCGCCCGACGGATTCGTGTCGAGGTCCGATGTGCCGGCCAGTCAGTGGATGGTTTTTAAAGCGGTTTTCCATCTGCCTCGGCGAATGCGGGCTTATTCCCCTGACTCCGCCTCAGTTACACTATGTTGGTGACTGCTGCGCAAACACTTTCTCCACGTACGCGTACACCATAATTACTCTACCACGCAAACATTGGGGTTACACTCGTCTGGTGTGAGACGTTCCCAGCGAGGTTCACTGGGGGCCGAACCGCACAATAACCCTGGGTTCGGTGTGGGGCGGCGGTGGGATGCGCGGACTGCTGTAGCCTGTTATGGGGTTATGAACCACTGAGGGCTACGGCGGGGACGAAGCCCCTCCGTCGTTTCTAGGTCCCCAGTTCAGTACAATATAGTACAATACAGAGTTGCTTCTACTACAACCAAAGTATATTTGGCGAAAAGACCACTAATACAAGATAAGAGAAATTAGGGCTCATACGGAGGCATACAGACACTCGTTTTTCCCTCGCTCCATTTGCGAGTGGAATAGGAAAGAGAATGACTAGCGGTTGTACAATTTACCCTCAGCTATGCACCATATGGTGTTTTAGAGAGCTGCATGCAGATGTAGATGTCGACATATGGTATGAATTAAGAATGGTAGTTTATGTGGTCCACCAATCCTTATTTATATTTTACGTGATTTCCCCAATTCATTAAAGATAAATGCGAGGATGGCTACTCATAATAAACTATGGTCTATACCTTCTCCTTTCCTAACCTGTTATTTAGGTTTGTAAAATGAATGATATTTTTATGGCTCCATTTTTTAATAATAACAATGGTAGTTAGCGTGCAAATCTGAAGGAAGAAACACTGCTGACGGTTTACAGCCGTATTAAATTATGAAGTACATTCTAAAACTGTGAACACTATATCACATCTGCTGTATGGTTTACTATGGACGTATGAAAATTTGTTTCAGTCTGGAACTATAACCTGGATTTCCCGATTATTGCGAATGATCGCCTTAACCACTTCGGATATCCGTGCACGCCTCCCAGACCGATCCTAACTGTCATATGTCGTACTGACTATGTTCCAGAGCTATCGCACACCATTCAGACATATCTGAAGACATTTGCATCGAACTATGCCGACACTGTCAAATGCAGAGTTGGCACTAACTGTATCGCATGCTAAAGCAAGGCAAAATAACGAGAACAACATTGTCTCTCCCTATGCGGGAATCACAAGAAACATATGCGAGCACTATGGGACGTCGACACTATGACATAGGGAAGTTTGGAGGGAGGCATGCACACACAGTGGTTGTGAGAGCTCACGATAAGCCGGAATCCAGGTTGCAACTCTGGCCCAGCACAAAACCCTAAAAAAATGTGTCTTTTCCCCTGCAAAAGATAAGTTATGCTGCAAAAAATGGTTCAAATGGCTCTAAGCACTATGGGACTTAACATCTGAGGTCATCAGTCCTCTAGACTTAGAACTACTTAAACCTAACTAACCTAAGGACATCACACACATCCATACCCGAGGCAGGATTCGAACCTGCGACCGTAGCAGCCGCGTGGTTCCGGACTGAAGCGCCTAGGCTCGGCCACCGCGGCCGGCTAAGTTGTGCTGCATTCTGCAACCTTGTCATCTTTACTGATAACAGTAATAATAACAAATTTTGAGGAACCAAGGGCAAAAATTCTAGAAAATTCCAGGATGTAGTTACACAACCTCAGAAGCCCCCTCCCCAACATAGAAGCAATCCAAAATATCATTAAAAATTTGAGGAATGATAAGCCCCCTGGGAAGATTGCTGAAACGTGGAAAACTGCAGTGCTGTAGACTTCGAACAGGCATGTGATTCGATTGACAGGAAAACACTATTCAACACCTTTGAAAAAGTCTGGAGCTGACAACAAATCAGTGGCAACCGTAAAAGACCCCCTAACAAATATAAAATTACATTAGTAGGTGAAACCTCGGTGCTGGTGAAAGACAAGGATATGGATTGTTCTCACTGACGTTCGATTGTGTACTAGGAAACGTAATCACAGAATGGAGGAAAATAACAGAAGAAGAAGGATTTAAAAAAAAACATATTTGGCAGAAAATGAATAATCTGAGGACTGACTGTTTGGATTTTGCAAATGATATTACCATTCCATCTGAATCTATAGGATACGCAATAACACAGATGAATCCTCTACAGGAGACAGCTTCAAAAGCATGCTCACATACATCTTCTGAAGAAAAAGACTGTACGAAAGATGCGAAGGAGGCATGGAATCTGATCATGGAAGAATTAAACATCTAGATGAAATAACACTAGCTAGCCGGCGCATAGTCTGTCTAACACAGCTCTCGCACTGCTGGCTGTAGTGAGATGATGCTATCGTCTTCGGAAACGATTGCAGTCTGGGATGAGTGGCACTCCACTCTGACGGAAGAATACTTGCTGAAGCAGTGGCGTATGGAACTGTTGAGGCCGTGCCTACACTGACGTCTCTGATATTTTGATGCACCTGGTAGCAAATATGCTTACTAGTGGTTCTGTCGCGAGTTACCAACCTCGCCTCACCACCACAATCGTACTATCCCGTATACTTCAACATTGGAGTACAGTTCCAGTTGCCGCATCGTTTCGCTCACACACTTCGCTATACCTGTAAGCTATACTGCAGCGGAGCTGTATCAGCATGAAACCAAGAACAGGTACTCTGTTCCGCCAGTGCACCACGCATGTTGCGCATTGATATTAGCGTAGGGCAATGGTGTGTAATATACTTTCGGAAGTCGCTACATAAGTGTAACATTTTTCCATTCAGCAAAACGATAGTGCTATTCACATTGGTTCTGTTTCGCCCTGTGCGTAACACTTGTTCTTATTCTTACATTTCTTCCCCTGTCTCTTCAATACACAACCTGAATGGCTATTCACTTACGCTGGTGTCCAAAATTAAAGCAACGAACCGAAATTTTGCAAGGTTACGTTTATTTTTAATATAATCCATTATGGAGTCGAGGTAGCAGTTGTCGTTATACTGGTTATCACTGTTAGCATTCAACCGCGATTCTTATACATATATTTTAACAACGTGTTTCAAGAGACAATGCTCTCATCATCAGGTTGTAAAGTCTATGTCATGAAATTAAACGGACTAAAAAGACATGGTATTTTGTCTTTTTAGTCCGTTTAATTTCATGACATAGACTTTACAACCTGATGATGAGAGCATTGTCTCTTGAAACACGTTGTTAAAATATATGTATAAGAATCGCGGTTGAATGCTAACAGTGATAACCAGTTACGTTTATTTTGCCGCAAAACAGTATAATCAGGTGATAGAAAAGTAAAACCAATATAAAGAATACAGAACGTATACAAATGCAACATGCATAACGGTAGACAAAAATGTTCTTTTTTTTCCAACTTAATGGATTTACGCACACATTCCGACAACTGGGTAATACTCCCAGTATAAAGTGCGGCCACCTCTGGCAGCAATACAGGTCTGACAAACGACGGGACACGCTGTGAATTATGACAATCTCATGTAGAGGCAATAACGACGATTCTTCCTGCAGTGCCGGTCGCAAGTCTTGGATAGTGGTTGGTGGATGCTGACCTGATTATCCCGTGTCCCTAGTGCACACCAGACATGCTCTATGGGGTTCAAATCGGTAGAGCGAGCAGGGCACGCCATGCGTCCAGTATCGTCCGTTTCCAGGAAAAAGTCAACCACACGTACTCTATGAGGTCGAGCATTATCGCCCAACAATACGAAGTCTTGGCCCACAGCATCTCGCAGCAACCGCACATTGAGTCCCAATATCTCGTCACAATACCTGACAGCAGTTAAACCTTGTCGTTTAACCGTACAATTTCGTGAAGAGGTGTTCGAGTGGTTAACATAATCCCCGCCCACACCATTAGGGATCATCCTCGATATCAATCTCTTTGGGTCCTGAAATCGTGTTTCACGTTCCCTCCAGATGCTAATTCGTCGAGAATCACTGTCCAGACCACATCGGGACTCATCTGTGGTAAGAACATTGGGCCACTGTTCGACCGTCCAGATGGGTGGTGACGGCTCCACATTAGACGTTCCCTTCTGTGAAGACGCATCATAGGTACACATACGGCATGTGATCTGACAGTAAAGTCCACTGTGCCGAAGCCTTCTGTACACCGTTCGCCTCGGAACAACACGTCCAGTGGATGCTGCGAGGTCAGATGCCAGTTGCCGTGCAGCACTAAGGAGTTACCGTCGTGCCCTTACAGCCAGATAACGGTTCTCTCTTTCTGATGTTACACGCGCTCGGCCCCACCCTCGTCGTTGGAATACAGTTGTGATCTCTATAAATTGTGGCCACGTCTGAAAAACAATAGAACGATTCACATTAAGCCATCGGGCCATATCAGTCTGCGAGTGTCCTCCCATGGCCCTCCACCGCAGAGACTGGTAGACGTATTCTCTGTGTCACACTGCACCATCTGTGACTGTGTACACAGCGAGCGATTGTGGATGTGGGACTACCTGGCAAACACTGTCCCATTTAGGACGAGGAAGGAGACGAGGTACTGGCATAATGAAAAGCTGTGAGGACGGGGCTTGAGTCACGCTTGGGTAGCTCAGTTGGCAGAGCACTTGCCCGCGAAAGGTAAAGGTCCCGAGTTCGAGTCTCGGTCCGGCACACAGTTTTAATCTGCCAGGAAGTTTCACTGCCGCATTTGATAGGTGCCCTGACGCCGTTGTTGGGGTGGTTCAGAAACTGGCTCTGAGCACTATGGGACTTAACAGCTGAGGTCATCAGTCCCCTAGAACTTAGAACTACTTGAATGTAACTAACCTAAGGACATCACCCGCATCCACGCCCGAGGCAAGATTGGAACCTGCGACCGTAGCGGTAGCGCGGTTCCAGACTGAAGCGCCTAGAACCCCTCGACCACGTCGGCCGGTGTCGATGGCATGGTTGTCCATTGAACAGAACGCCATCTTGTTGCTAAAATTTTGGACACCTGTGTAGATTCTCTTTGACTTGCACGTTATTCCTGTTATGTTATTCAATTCCTCCTCGCGCCCTTTCAGCTTAAAAGTTGACTGGTTGTATCATTTGCTGTTAATGCCACGTGCCGTGTGTTGTCTCGCCAGCAGCCGTGGCTGTGGCGACAGTGGCGGCAGGATACAGTCCCTGGCAGAAGGGCGGCTGGTGTCCACCGGACTGCGCACACAACTGCACGATGGAGTGTCTCAACTGCAAGTGCCCCGGCGAGTGCTCTCTGGAGATGAACCGCGTGGTCGCTTGGTGTGACGGCGGATGGGGTCACGATCGCAAGGTGCTGCGCGAGTTCGTCAACTGCTGCGGCTGGCAGCGGGAAATCTGCCTGTACGGGAGGGGTAAGTGCCACCCCCTCACACCCACCACCCTCACAGCCTAAGGACGGCAGGGCGCTACAACCGCATTCGGCTGGCATTCGGGTCACTTGACGTCCCTCGCTCATTGTGTGCTGCCATCTTTGTCTTGACCGCCAAATTTACGAAAGTGTTGTTCAGGACACGATCACAAATAGATATGTCACTGCTGCGAGCAATTTGAGCTGTGCTCCTAAGGTTCCTGCCTACCCACTTCCTCATAAATCGTGGCATATTCAGAAAGAAACAGCCAAGAACTTGTGACGAGGAAGAAACTAAAAGTCGTTGCTGCTCGTTTCAATCACAGAAATTTAAGCTGTCCTCTTAGGTTGCTGTCTAACCATACCCTCTGAAATCTCGATGTATCCGAAAAAAAACCAGATATTTGTAACGAGGACTTTCATCTTTAGATTTTTAATCAGACTAAAGACACAAAATTGAAGAAACTCATTCCTGAGACTGTGTACTCTTCTATGCAAATAACATCCGATACTGTAGAACAGGCGTGGGCAACCTTTCGCGACCAGCAGGCCTGAGTCACATACATACATAAAAGCTACACTACTGGCCATTAAAATTGCTACACCACGAAGATGACGTGCTACAGATGCGAAATTTAACCGACAGGAAGAAGATGCTGTGATACACAAATGATTCGCTTTTCAGAGCACCCGGTGGCGACAGCTACAACGTGCTGACATCAGGAAAGTTTCCAACCGATTTCTCATACACAAACAGCAGTTGACCGGCGTTGCCTGGTGATACGTTGTTGTGATGCCACGTGTAAGGAGGAGAAATGCTTACCATCACGTTTCCGACTTTGATAAGGTCGGATTGTAGCCTATCACGATTGCGGTTTATCGTATCGCGACGTTGCTGCTCGCGCTGGTCGAGATCCAATGACTGTTAGCAGAATATCGAATCGGTGGGTTCAGGAGGGTAATACGGAACGCCGTGCTGGATCCCAATGGCCTCGTATCACTAGCAGTCGAGATGTCAGGCATCTTATCCGCATTGCTGTAACAGATCGTGCAGCCATGTCTCGATCTCTGAGTCAACAGATGGGGACGTTTGCAAGACAACAACCATCTGCACGAACAGTTCGACGACGTTTGTAGCAGCATGGACTATCAGCTCGGAGACCACGGCTGCGGTTACCCTTGACGCTGTATCACAGACAGGAGCGCCTGCGATGGTGTACTCAATGACGAAACTGGGTGCACCAATAGAAAAACGTCATTTTTTCGGATGAATCCAGGTTCTGTTTACAGCATCATGATGGTCGCATCCGTGTTCGGCGACATCGCCATGAACGCAAATTGGAAGCGTGTATTCGTCATCGCCATACTGGCGTATCACCCGGCGTGATGGTATGGGGTGTCATTGGTTACACGTCTCGGTCACCTCTTGTTCGCATTGACGGCGCTTTGAACAGTGGACGTTACATTTCAGATGTGTTACGACCTGTGGCTCTACCCTCCATTCGATCCCTGCGAAACCCTACATTTCATCAGGATAATGCACGACCGCATGTTGCAGGTCCTGTACAGGCCTTTCTGGATACAGAAAATGTTCGAGTGCTGCCCTGGCCAGCACATTCTCAAGATCTCTCACCAATTGAAAACGTTTGGTCAATGGTGGCCGAGCAACTGGCTCGTCACAATACGCCAGTCATTACTCTTGATGAACTGCGGTATCGTGTTGAAGCTGCAAGGGCAGCTATACCTCTACACGCCATCCAAGCTCTGTTTGACTCAATGCCCAGGCATATCAAGGCCGTTATTACGGCCAGAGGTGGTTGTTCTGGGTGCTGCTTTCTCAGGATATGTGCACCCAAATCGCGTGAAAATGTACTCACATGTCAGTTCTCGTATAATATATTTGTCCAGTGAATACCCGTTTATTATCTGTATTTCTTCTTGGTGTAGCAATTTTAATGGCCAATAGTGTAGGTGCCTGCATCATCATGTAATGTGACAGCAGCTCCTCTAGTTCATAAAGTCGAAACTTAGCACCTGTGACGTTAATTTTTATGGACTAATGCACCGTCATGAATGGCACCCATTTCTCATCATGCCATGCCAACAAATTATTCCTCAAATCATCCATTTTTGAGAGCACATTCATTTTGTTTTCATACCGTCTTAATGTGTTTACGTTTACTTACGTGCTGTGAACATTGTTTCTTGACTTATCACGTTTTACAGTAGCTGCCTCGAAACTGCTTTTGCAAAATTCTGCAAAGCTACAGTAAAGAAACAACATTCTGGATAGCTGTTAGCAAGAAAACGAAGTCCACGACACGGAAATAAATGTAAACATCTGAAGATGGGATACCGAGCGATTTGAAATATCGTCATGCAAAAATAAACACCTAGAAAAGCAACTTATAGCGGTTAATTCATTATAAATTCCATTCAGTAGCAACAGCTGCAGTGTTTTAATATCTCCACGATGGACATGAATAATTTAATAATGTTAATATGGAAATATTCTAAGATATATCCCGGGTGGAGCACAATGTGAGCACCTCATTCTCTTCTCTCTCATCCCACAAATTACTTCCGCAGGCTGACTGAAACCAATCACAGGTCAAGTGCAGCCCGTGGGCCGCCAGTTGCTCATACACACTGTAGAAGATAATTCTATTACAAGAATAAGAAAAAATCTGTCACAAATGTGAAGATAAAAGAAAAAAAGAAAAAACAAATATTAGCTTGTTGCAGGATCAAAAAAAAAAAAAAAAAAAAGGCTCTGAGCAGTATGGGACTTAACATCTGAGGTCATCAGTCCCCTAGAACTTAGTACTACTTAAACCTAACTAACCTAAGGACATCACATACACCCATGCCCGAGGCAGGTTTCGAACCTGCGACCATAGCAGTTGCACGGTTCAAGACTGTAGCGCCTAGAACCCCTCGGCATGTTGCAGGATGTCAACCTACTTTTTCGACTTTGTAAATTCACGTCTCTAACAACAAGACCTAAGTGAACACGTACAAGCATTGTCATAGTTAATCTCGGGATCTCCTCAAGGCTTTTACCACTATTGTGTCATTTACTGACATTAACTATAATCGAACCCAGAGTGATGTGTGTGATAAATCTTCAACATGCTCTTGCCTGGAAACGGCTTACTGTCTTAACATTCTACTAATAACATGAAAACAATGAAATAAGTAAATCCAGTATGGTGTCTCCAGAGTAACAAGTGAGCGATGTCACGTGACTAATTTTCAGTTTCAGCTGAATGGAATTGTACCGTCCTCATTCTAGTCCTTCTTCATCTGTCATGAGTGGTGGTTTTCATTTAGAAACTGGCGCCAAAATTGCGCGTGTTGTGACACCTGTCTGCTGTGCAGTTTGGAATCCAAACGCAGAAGATGAGCTTATGATGGAGTATCATTCATACAAAAAGGTATTTATAGTGCAGAAACAGAATACAGGAACTAGCAATAGCAACAGAGTTTATTTATGGCATAAGGAAAATCTGCAACATATATTCTTGACATTAACCATATGCCCCCCCCCCCCCCCCCCATGAACCATAGACCTTGCTGTTGGTGGGGAGGCTTGCATGCCTCAATGGTACAGATAGCTGTACCGTAGGTGCAACCACAACGGAGGGGTATCTGTTAAGAGGCCAGACAAACATGTGGTTCCTGAAGAGGGGCAGCAGTCTTTTCAGTAGTTGCAGGTGCAACAGTCTGGATGATTGACTGATCTGGCCTTGTAACACTAACCAAAACGGCCTTGCTGTGCTGGTACTGTGAACGGTTGAAAGCAAGGGGAAACTACAGCCGTAATTTTTCCCGAGGGCATGCAGCTTTACTGTACGGTTAAACGATGATGGCTTCCTCTTGGGTAAAATACTCACCCATACAGATCTCTGGGCGGGGACTGCTCAGGAGGACGTTGTTATCAGGAGAAAGAAAGATGACGTTCTACAGGTCGGAGCGTGGAATGTCAGATCCCTTAACCGGGCAGGTAGGTTAGAAAATTTAAAAAGGGAAATGGATAGGTTAAAGTTAGATATAGTGGGAATTAGTGAAGTTCGGTGGCAGGAGGAACAAGACTTCTGGTCAGGTGACTACAGGGTTATAAATACAAAATCAAATAGGGGTAATGCAGGAGTAGGTTTAATAATAAATAAAAAAAATAGGAATGCAGGTAAGCTAGTACAAACAGCATAGTGAACGCATTATTGTGGCCAAGATAGACATGAAGCCCACCCTTACCACAGTAGTACAAGATTATATGCCAACTAGCTCCGCAGATGACGAAGAGACTGATGACATGTATGATGAGATAAAAGAAATTATTCAGTTAGTGAAGGAAGACGAAAATTTAATAGTCATGGGTGACAAGAATTCGATAGTAGGAAAAGGAAGAGGAGGATAAGTAGTAGGTGAATATGGAATGGGGGTAAGAAATGAAAGAGGAAGCCGCATGGTAAAATTTTGCACAGAGCATAAGTTAATCATAGCTAACACTTGGTTCAAGAACCATAAAAGAAGGTTGTATACATGGAAGAAGCCTGGAGATACTGACAGGTTTCATATAGATTATATAATGGTAAGAGAGAGGTTTAGGAATCAGGTTTCAAATTGTAAGACATTTCCAAAGGCAGATGTGGACTGTGACCACAATCTATTGGTTATGAACTGTAGATTAAAACTAAAGAAACTGCAAAAAGGTGGGAATTTAAGGAGATGGGACCTGGATAAACTGAGAGAACCAGAGGTGGTAGAGAGTTTCAGGGAGAGCATAAGGGAACAACTGACAGGAATGGGGGAAAGAAGTACAGTAGAAGAAGAATGGATAGCTTTGAGAGATGAAATAGTGAAGGCAGCAGAGGATCAAGTAGGTAAAAAGATGAGGGCTAATAGGAATCCTTGGGTAACAGAAGAGATACTGCATTTTATACAAAAATGCAGTAAATGAAGCAGGCACAAAGGAATACAAACGTCTCAAAAATGAGATCAACAGGAAGTGCGAAACTGCTAAGCAGGAATGGCTACAGGACAAATGTAAGGATGTAGAGGTGTATATCACTAGAGGTAAGATAGATACTGCCTACAGGAAAATTAAAGAGACCTTCGGAGAAAAGAGAACCACTTGCATGAAAATCAAGAGCTCAGATGGAAACCCAGTTCAAAGCAAAGAAGGGAAAGCAGAAAGCTGGAAGGAGTATATAGAGGGTCTGTATAGGGGCGATGTTCTTGAGGACAAAATTATGGAAATGGAAGAGGATGTAGATGAAGATGAAATGGGAGATATGATACAAAGTGAAGTGTTTGACAGAGCACTGAAAGGCCTAAGTCGAAACAAGGCCCTGGGAGTAGACAACATTCCATCAGAACTACTGATAGCCTCGGGAGATCCAGCCCTGACAAAACTCTACCATCTGGTGAGCAAGATGTATGAGACAGGTGAAATACCCTCAGACTTCAAGAACAATATAATAATTCCAATCCCAAAGGAAGCAGGGGTTGACAGATGTGAAAATTACTGAGCTATCAGTGCCATAAGCCACAGCTGCAAAATACTAACACAAATTCTTTACAGAGGAATGGAAAAACTGGTAGAAGCCGACCTCAGGGAAGATCAGTTTGAATTCCGTTGAAATGTTGGAACACATGAGGCAATACTGACCCTACAACTTATCTTAATAAGTAGATTAAGGAAAGGCAAACCCACGTTTCTAGCATTTGTAGACTTAGAGAAAGCTTTTGACAATGTTGACTGGAATACTCTCTTTCAAATTCTGAAGGTAGCAGGGGTAAAATAAAGGGAGCGAAAGGCTATTTACAATTTGTACAGAAACCAGATGGCGGTTATAAGAGTTGAGGGGCAAGAATGGGAAGCAGTGGTTGGGAAGGGAGTGAGACAGGTTTGTAGCCTATCCCTGATGTTAGTCAATCTGTATATTGAGCAAGCAGTAAAGGGAAAAAAAAAGAATAATTTGGAGTAGGAATTAAAATCCATGGAGAAGAAATTAAAACTTTGAGGTTCGCCGATGACTTTGTAATTCTGTCAGAGACACCAAAGGACCTGGAAGAGCAGCTGAATGGAATGGACAGTGTCTTGAAAGGAGGATATAAGGTGAACATCAACAAAAGCAAAACGAGGATAATGGAATGCAGTCGAATTAAGTCAGGTGATGCTGAGGGTATTAGATTAGGAAATGAGATGCTTAAAGTAGTAAATGAGTTTTGCTATTTGGGGAGCAAAATAACTGATGATGGTAGAGGTAGAGAGGATATAAAATATAGACTGGCAATGGCAAGGAAGGCGTTTCTGAAGAAGAGGAATTTGTTAACATCGAGCACAGATTTATGTGTCAGGAAGTAGTTTCTGAATTTATTTGTATGGAGTGTAGCCATGTATGGAAGTGAAATGTGGACAATAAATAGTTTAGATAAAAAGAGAATAGAAGTTTTCGAAATGTGGTGCTACAAAAGGATGCTGAAGATTAGATGGGTAAATCATATAACTAATGAGGAAGTATTGAATAGAATTGGGGAGAAGAGAAATTTGTGGCACAACTTTACTAGTAGAAGGGATCTGTTGGTAGGACATATTCTGAGGCATCAAGGGATCACCAATTTAGTATTGGAGGACAGCGTGGAGGGTAAAAATCGTAGAGGGAGACCAAGAGATGAATACACTAAACAGATTCAGAAGGATGTAGGTTGCAGTAGGTACTGCGAGATGAAGAAGCTTGCACAGGATGGAGTAGCATGGAAAGCTGAAATCAACCAGTCTCAGGACTGAAGACCACAATAACCATATGATAAATTCTCCACCTTGCAGAAAACTAAAGAATAAGAAAAGTACCATCTAAACATTTCAGAATATCAACATTAAACATTTTTTTTATTGAGAAAGTATATCAGCCTACGTATAGGGAGGAGCAAATAAAACTGGCCCAGATGAGTGGATACAATTGGACGTAAATTTGTGGCAGCAATAATGGAGGAGGAAATGACCGACAGATACTTCCAACAGATTGGAGCAACTGTCCATACAGCCTGCCGAATCTTGGAGCACATTTACGCAATCTTCATGCCTGTCAGAGTTTTTAGCAGATCCTAGCTGGCCACCCAGGCCACCTGATCTCTCGCTCTAGGATTACTTTGTGTGGAGTGCCCTCGAGTCTCAATTGTATCGCAACAATCCATACAGTCTGCAGCAGAACATTTCGGATGTGACTGCAGCAATTCCAGCAGCTTCGATCCGCTTTTAGCAACTTGCTGACCAGGACCCAAAAGTGCCAAGAGATGAATGGTGGTCACTTGCCACATCTGTTACGGCCATGTTAATACTGTATTTCCTTTACTCTGCTGCGTTTTTTTGTAGCCTGGAACTCTGTTCTGTGAGCCGCTTTTATTTGCCCCACCCTGTACAAATGTCAAAAAATATTTGCATTGAAGTAAATAGTGCCTTTTTACTTTGTCGTTTTTATTTTTTTAAGTGACAAATCACATCAAAAAGTATTTTTCATTTCGACAGATCTGACGTTTTCTCTGACTAAATGATTTTCATTAAAAAAAAAATTATCTATTTGTAGTCTTCTGTGCCCTTCTGTTTCTAGATATTCATCCTTTCCCTTGAGAGCAGACTCAAGCAGAAAAATCATAAAAACCAGGAAAAATCATCAAATCTTCCTGCAACGTTTTCATTGTATCGCAAAAACAAAGCAACAGTAGAAGAATCATGCCTTATGATAATCAACAGTAAGAATGCAATGCATAAAATATGTCACTGAACACCTTTCTTCCTCTGCCTTCCCGCCCCACAGTGCTAAACCACACACTTTTCCTTGTTCTCCTCAAATGGTTCAATTTGCTCTGAGCACTATGGGACTTAACATGTGAGGTCATCACTCCCCTAGAACTTAGCCTTGTTCTCCTCTCCAATCTCTTAAGCCACCAACTTTCCTGGAAATAGACTAATTAGAAAACTACTAATCCAAAACACAGACACAGCTCTCTCAATAACAGCTCAGTATTTTACTGTCATAAAAATGAAACAGTCCATCACCAGCTTCCTATGAAAAGAATGGGAAAGGGGTGTGACAACATTCTCATCCACTGGTGAGTGTCTAATTGTTCACCTGGAAGATTGTAACAGGTATATACTTTGGTTCTATGTCTGCCATGAAGGATATGGTAGTTATCGACAGGTTGACCAACTCTCCCATATTTCTCAGCTGTCCCATATTATAGCAATTTCTTTCTAACCCTCGCGGCTTGCTTATTGACCACCTGTTCCTCCAATACTTTACATCTTGTGAAATACTATTGGTAGTTCAAATTGCCTGACTGACAGATATTGAAAAGTTTTCATATAATTATCAATACTACACTAATAAGCCAAAACATTATGATCACCTGCTTCATAGCTTGTTTGTCTGTCATTGAAATGAAATAGATCACCGATCCTGCATATTATGGATCCAACCATTTGTTAGTAGGTTTGTGGAAGTATGTGGGTTTAGATGTCTATGCACAGGTCATGTAATTCGTGTAAATAACAGGCCACTGATTTGCATACACAGTTATGTGCCTGATAGCAACCCAGATGGGTTCCATAAGATTCACTTCAGGCAACTTTGGCCGCCAATACATCAACGTGAGTTCATTACAATGCTCCTCAAATCACTGTAGCATGGTTCTGGCTCTGAGACATGAACAATTGTAATGTTGCCATCGGGGAAGACATCAAGCATGAAGGGATGCAGGTGGTTCACAGAAGTCAGTGTGCCTTCAATTACTACCACAGTCCCCATGCAAGTGCAGGAGAATGTCTCCCACATGACAATACTGCTCTCACCAGCCTGCATCCATAGCATGCTGCGCGTTTCAAGCCTCCATTCCCTTGACGACAATGTTTGTGGAGACGACCAGCAACCTAGTGTATCAAAAATGTGACTCACTTGAAGTGCCAACATGTTTCCATTGACTGATGGCTGAATCCTAATGGTCCCATGCCCACTGAAATTACAACTGGCAATGTTGTTGGGTCAGCATGTGAACACGTAGGTGTGGTCTGCTGTGGAGCTACATGTGCAACAAAGTACGATGAAAGGTGTGCTCCAAAACACTTGCACATGCACTGATATTGTGCTCTTTTGGCAGAGTTGTATCCTACTGTACAGAGCAGACAAGCCTGTGAACCCCATGTTCTGTGAAAGTGATGGGTGGCCAACCATTTGGCACCTAGTGGTAGTTTCACTGTCCTACCTCTTTCTGTAGATGCTCACAACAGTAATATGTGAATATTCAACCAACTTCGCCATTTTTGAAGTACTCATTCATGGGCTCTGTGTAATAATAATCTGCCCTTTGTCAAAGTCACTTATCTCAAAGGATTTCTCCATTCGCAGCCCATATCTTCACTACGGTGATCCCCTGTTTGTGTCTGCTCCATTCACATACTTCTATTACCATGTCAAGTGCACGCAATGCCACCAGGTATAAGCCAACATCATGGTGGGCAGCGACCATAATGTTTTGGCTGCTCGGTGTACAGTCAACATATAGTAAGCCTCAAGGGAAACCCGAGTAGTGGAGAAAAAGGCATTGGCTATGCATCTAGAGGGGTCATGAGAGGAAGAATGTTTACTTTTTCTCACTCAATACTGACAACCCATGGATGTGTTCATCTCATACCTTTCAGCAATTATGGTATAAACAACATATGGAAGTAACAAAGATATGCAAAAGTGGATGATAGAGACATCCATGTTTAAAAACACTTTTTATGTTATTTATTTCCCAACTGAGTCACATAACACAACATTTCACAAGTAAGCAAACTATGTTAGTTTTTTTAATATTTATATCTCCTTTGTCACACATTACAAGAAAATGCAATGAAGTTCTGCAATTAAAATTTATTGCAACTAATTCTCCCTTAAAATTATGCTCAGATGTTGAGTATCTCCCTTACAACCGTGACCAAATGTTGGTCACCTAGGTATAGATCACAAGGAAAACATTAAGATATATGGTTCACAGTATGTTATTCAAGACTTCTTCATCAGTTTTCAATCACCTTCTGATGTGCAAACAGCTGCCGAGTAGCCACAGCGTCTCAAAAATTACCCCATATTATAGTCCTCATTTTTTCATTGAATCTGCTTCTTTTTCTTTATCTTCATTTCGTATATTTATGGGATCAGCATGTTAATCTGGGTTTGGAAATGTTAGTGGTATAAGATGACCAAATGCCCTTCTTGCTCCCTAGGGCAGAATTTGTGCACACCATCTATCTGCATCTATGTTATACTATGCAAAAGTGTGGCAACATTTCTCAAAATGTCTGAGAATTGTGTAGCTGTGGTGAGACATGGGTAGCAGTGCAGAATTCACCCCGTTGGATGTGAGAAACAGCCTGCAAACCATTTTCAGCCTGGCCTGCACACCAGCATTCATTGTTAATCTGCCAGGCAAATTTGATACAGGATCAGCACATCTTCCCAAATCCTGGAAGCTGCATGCTACAGTGCACAGCTATCCGGGTGGCTCAACACTCCATCACTGAGTATGAAGTATTTATCATCTTTTGCCAATAATGCCAATTCACATTGCTTACTGTATGTAGCTAGTATCAAATTATATACTCAAAGTCAATACATCAACATCATTTGATACACATTCTCGGTAATAACCATTGCTTCTTTCCTTAGCTGAATAATGTTTCACACCTTTTGTTCTATACATTACACATGGTGTTTCAGTTTTGGGAGCATATGTTTTGGTTTCAGTCCTATGAATTCTGTAATAACGTCCCCTGATAATTCATCTTTCATTACACCCACTTTCTTTTTACTGACACATGGTATGTTAGATATAATGTTGTCAGGGTAACCCAAATTATTAGAGTACCTATGAACATTACTTTTAATAACATCATAAATGTTTGAGATAGTTACGTAGTATATTAAGCTGTGTCTGCATAATACATTTTAACAATTTCAAACAATGGAAAGTCCAGGATGGTATATCGACAATATTATGAAAAGACTGCAGTCTGGCTGTAGTGGCTGGAGATAGCAGTCAATAGTGTGAGGTCTGCTTCCTTGTGTGTGTGTGTGTGTGTGTGTGTGTGTGTTTCTTTTTTGAAGGAGGGTATGGCTGAAAGGTTATATGTACTAGTCTTTTCATTGTGCCAGTCTGCAACTCAAGATTTCATTAACTTATACCCATAATGGGACTCTAAGATGTGCCTTATAAATATCTAAAATAACCATCTATACAGCTACGGATTTGTTAAAAACAATGTTAAATCAGCTTATTTCAATAGTAAGCAAATTTTCACGAAATATGACATTGTACTTGAAATTTGGTCAGATCAGATCAGTGGCTCCCTATCTAGCTTCCCACTGTATTGCTAGCTTCACATCACTCATTTTTTGCATATTGCCAAAAACACTGTTAATCCATTAACTTAATTTTGAATTAATGGATGAAGCAGTATATTGATATTAATGCTGTGAAACATATGAATGCAAAAGATTGAGGGAATGATAATGTCTGGTGAATTTTTCTTAAAATAAGATAATTATTCAGACATTGCTTTACATTTCTGTAATGAATCACATGATTTTTTTTGCTGTATAATGTGTAAATCAGCTTCTTTACAATTACTGCCTTTTGTTTGTCAGGGGTACCACTTGATTTCAGCATAAAGGCAGATCTGAGTGAAGTTCATGACATTTTCTGAATACATGAGGTCTACTTCTAAAATGTAACATATGTTTAACTCATAAGATATGCTCAGTACTTCAAAACTGTCGATAGAGAGCCCTGCAATACCAGAAAGTGTTAGGTACTGCATCACTTCCCAACAGTAGACTATTAACATCAAGAGATATATTATAAGATTAATTAAACAATGGAAAATCCATCATGGAATAATGACAATATTACAAAAATTGTTGATTACTATAGTGAAGATGTTGAGTCGTAGACGGGGGAAAAAACCAAAAAGAAAAAGAAAAAAAACTGCTATGCACGTAAGCTTTCAGCAAAAGATCTTCTTCTGAAGTAGACAGCAAAAACAACACACACACACACACACACACACACACTGGTGCAAACACAACTCATGCACACATGTCCAATGAGCTCAGCAGCTAGAGCCAGTGGCCATTTGTGTCTGAGTTGTGTTTGCATTAATTGGAGTGTTTATTTTGTCTAAATCTGAAGAAGATCTTTTGGCAGATTTTTTCCCCACTGTCTGCGACTCAACATTAACATCTCCACTATGTGGTGAGTATCTATCCTTATCATAATATTGTCATATAAGATTTGCTGTTATTTTCAGTATAATCAGCCATGAACCTACTATGTGCAGGAGCATGCCTATGCTAACAGTGAACAATATAGCATCTCTGACGCCACACTCAACAAATTTTGATTGTTCTGAGCCTGTAATAAGCTTTAATTTTACATTAGTAGTTTTCAGCAAAGTATCCCTCATTAAACCAAGTGAAGTCACATAATGGACTGGACCCAGTTTGTGCATTTTGACACAGAGTGTGTGGAAATTTTCAAAGACATTAGCCAATACAAGGTATAAATCAGAGAAATTCCCTGTTGTCTCCATTCAGATACACACAATGCCTTGCACCCTCCTTGGTACTCAAATTCTTGGATAGTTGTTTCATCAGCCTGCAAGATTCTGAATGCTTCAGTTGGTGGCAACTGCTCAACCAACAAAACTGATTCACCAGTTACATACTCACATGGAAACATACCTTTCTAAAGAAAGGATAAATCAGAATTTTATGTTGCAATGGTGTTCCACTCCACTAGATTTAGTACATATTTTACACCTTGTCATGTTTGATGCAATCATAGAAACATGGCCTGAATTTATTTTCACATTTTATTATGTTCAGTTTGTTTCACTTGTTTGCAGAGTTTCATAACTATAAAATGACCGTTGTATTTCATCATATTGTGAAACAACAGGCACTATAAACTTACGTCTGTAATTTAAAATACAGTTAGCATGTTTAGTTCCTTGAAATCTGCTTGTAAAATGACAATGATTTTCGTGTTGCACGCCAGTTTTCTTGAGCCATTCATGCAGACATGGAAAATTTCTGCTGCTCAAAACTTTATCTCCTCTCCAAGGCTATGATTCATCTGCTTGTTTCACAGCAAGTAATTTTTTATACTGTTGTCAAAAAACCCAATATAGTCAGTAACGCAGTACAGATGAAACTCTGGACATACCACACTGTAATTACAGTGCATGTAGAAAGCAACACTACATGATTTTGTGCTCATGAATTTCATCACTAACACCCAGTTGTAGTAAGCGATCGATATCTGCATACAGATTGCCATATTTGTTGAATTTTTTGTATTGTTCCTCTGCTTCTCATATATACACTACTGACCATTAAAATTGCTACACCAAGAAGAAATGCAGCTGATAAACAGGTATTCACGGGACAAATATATTATACTAGAACGGACATGTGATTACATTTTCACGCAATTTGGGTACATAGATCCTGAGAAATCAGTACCCAGAACAACCACCTCTGGCCGTAATAACGGCCTTGATACACCTGGGCATTGAGTCGAACAGAGCTTCGATGGTGTGTATAGGTACAGCTGCCCATGCAGCTTCAACATGATACCACAGTTCATCAAGAGTAGTGACTGGCGTATTGTGACGAGCCAGTTGCTCAGCCATCATTGACCAGACGTTTTAAGTTGGGGAGAGATCTTGAGAATGTGCTGGCCAGGGCAGCAGTCGAACATTTTCTGTATCCAGAAAGGCCCGTACACGACCTGCAACATGCGATCGTGCATTATCCTACTGAAATGTAGGGTTTCGCAGGGATCAAATGAAGGGTAGAGCCACGGGTCGTAACACATCTGAAATGTAACATCCACTGTTCAAAGTGCTGTCAATGCAAACAAGAGGTGACCTAGACGTGTAACCAATGGCACCCCATACCATCACAAGGGGTGATATGCCAGTACGGCGATGATGAATACATGCTTCCAATGTGTATTCACCATGATGTCACCAAACAGGGATGCAACCCTCATGATGCTGTAAACAGAACCTGGATTCATCCGAAAAAATGACGTCTTGCCATTCGTGCACCCAGGTTCGTCATTGAGTACAATATCGCAGGCACTCCTGTCTGTGATGCAGCATCAAGGATAACTGCAGCCATGGTCCCTGAGCTGATAGTCCATGCTGCTGCAAACATCATCGAACTGTTCGTGCAGATGGTTGTTGTCCTGCAAATATCCCCATCTGTCAACTCAGGGATCGACACATGGCTGCACAATCTATTATAGCCATGCGGATAAGATGCCTGTCATCTCGACTGCTAGTGATACGAGGCCGTAGGGATCCAGCACGGCGTTCTATATTACCCTCCTGAACCCACCGATTCCATATTCTGCTAACAGTCATTTGATCTTGACCAACACGAGCAGCAATGTCGCGATACGATAAACTGCAATCGCAATAGGCTACAATCTGACCTTTATCAAAGTCAGAAACGTAATGGTAAGCATTTCTCCTCCTTACACGAGGCATCACAACAACGTTTCACCAGGCAACGCCGGTCAACTGCTGTTTGTGTATGAGAAATCGGTTGGAAACTTTCCTCATGTCAGCACGTTGTAGGTGTCGCCACCTTTGTGTGAATGCTCTGAAAAGCGAATCATTTGCATATCACAGCGTCTTCTTCCTGTCGGTTAAATTTCACGTTTGTAGCACGTCATCTTCGTGGTGTAGCAATTTTAATGGCCAGTAGTGTATTTCCTTGATGTAGGCAGTAAACATTTACAGACAAGGAAGACATCTTAAGTGGCTGACTGAACTTTCGTACTCTATTGGAGAAAACTAGAATATATGTGTAAAGAAGTTTTTGTAGGTTTTGGATTGTAAAAGCAAAATTCAAGCAAATCTGCTCAAGAGTATTGTCACTGATTTTAATGTGCCATGTATGACGTTCACCTTTTATTTACAATTATATACTACTGAATCCATAGCAGCTCCTCTTCTTCACCAACAGCCTGCAAACAGAGATGTCACAGTACTTTAATTTTCATGGATATGTTTTGCAGATGCGAAATTTAAGTCGAAGGTTCTCTTAAGCTTTGGGAACACAGTGATGCAGAAAGTATAACATCTGAGACTTGGTAGTAATGACCTTCATAATTACATTTTGAAGCTGAAGAGTGTACGTGCACGTGTATGTGTATACACAAAATCTCTTGATGACAGTCACAAATAGGGTAGGTAACAGTTCCAGCAACACCATTAGTGACAAACCACTACTGGCAGCCTTGCTTATAAGATCTACAATACCTTCCTCCTTTCTCAAAAAGCTCTCAGACAAGTTGAGACTTGCAGACATCTGCACATGCATTTTCAAGGACATGTTTATGCTATCTCCAAGTGTGTCTCCTGATGGCTTGACTTAAATACATGTGCAAGAATCATTTGCATCATTAACTGTGAGCTGTGTAACTTCATGTAACAAAAATGTTTCAGATCTTCGTAACAAAATCCTGACTGTTTTAATACTTTTCAGTCATTTATGATACTTTCAACACTTATGAATTTTTTTTGTACTTCCATAACTTTTCAATATCTTCCAACACTTTTTTATATTTTTGTGTACTTCCCAAACTGGTTTATAGCATTACAAACAGCTTTACACAAACATCAGCAGGGTTTATAGCAAAAGCCATTGGCTTTATAGAAATATCAATGGGAGCTATGTCCGACAGATTTCATGGTGCATAAGAACCAACATGTGGAAGTTTCCTGAGAAGTTTGTATTACGAAATTAACAGCTGGCATGAAGCACTCCAGCTGCGCTTCGAATAACTGTCAAACACCGAGCTAACATGGCCTTCACATATGTGTGCGCTATCTAATGCTAAGCAACAAGCTCTTTAATGGTATACTACAGCACAGCATAGTGCACAACTGCAGCTAGCCCTAAGGAAATGATGCTGCTGCTAATTTTACAATGTAAACTACATTATATCATTAACAATGTAGGAAAAGATAGAGTGCTACTTACCACAAAGAAGACATGTCCAGTTGCAGTCAGGCATGATTATAACACACTCACATATAGCTTTCAGCCCCCCCCCCCCCCCCCCCGCCACACACACACACACACACACATGAAGGATGCACACAGAACACAGAAATCTGGAGGTGGCAGGGAAGGGGTAGTAGTGTGTGTGTGTGTGTGTGTGTATGTGAGTGGGGAGAGAGATGAACACTGTCTGGTGGAGTGTGCAGGGGCTAGACTGCCAACATGCACAGCATCAGGAGGCTGTGGGGCAGGGAGTTGGGGCAAGAAAGGAACAAAATAGGAGAGGAGCAGGGAAAGACAGTCAGATGCATTGGCAGAGGGCTGCAAATAAACAGGGTTAAACTATTATTTATTATATCTAAAAACAAAGATGATGTAACTTACCAAACTAAAGCGCTGGCATGTTGATAGACACACAAACAAACATAAACATACACACAAAATTCAAGCTTTCGCAACCAACGATTGCTTCATCAGGAAAGAGGGAAGGAGAGGGAAAGACGAAAGGATGTGGGTTTTAAGGGAGAGGGTAAGGAGTCATTCCAATCCCGGGAGCGGAAAGACTTACCTTAGGGGGAAAAAAGGACAGGTATACACTCGCGCGCACACACACACACATATCCATCCGCACTTACACAGACACAAGCAGACATTTGTAAAGGCAAAGAGTTTCGGCTGAGAGATCAACGTAGTGTAATGGCTATATCCTGCTTCCACCAGTACTACAGTGTAGCCAAAATCTGGTAGTCACAATTGTTGATTAGAATAATGGTTAAGTGTGAAGTGCAATCGTTTTGAAAATCACTTGGAACAGCATATGATCTCAATCCCTATGCACTGATGGCAACCTGAAAATGTTCTGATGTATCAGAAAGGTTTTAGAGCCTATAACACCATCTCAGCTTCAGGTAAATTCAAATACCCTATTTCAGCAGGAAATGTGCAAAACTTCTTCACAGGTGAAAGCTAACATTACTTCACTGGCCTGAAAGTTTGACTGACATGTCAACCATCATACCAGTCTGAAATACAATTGTTTGGGAATTTGTATATCACAACAGTTACTGCTGATTGGAAATGTTCAGGAAGAAGGCTAAGGGACTGAACTTTGCAGTTACTCCCAAACAGATCCACACAGAAGAAATCATTGAGTCCATGGAAGCAGCACTCTGGCACATATACGCAATTGAAACTGAGACAATTAGGCAGGAAATTGTTAGAATTTAACTAAGAGCCAAGCCACTCAAGAACAACCTTAGCTGGGAGGAAAGGGTAACTATTTACAGAGTTAAAGAAGAACAATGGAACTGTGATATTACAAGCAGGTAAAATCAGTGCTACTGTGATCTTTTATACCATGCAGTACAAAGACAAGGTGAACTGAGGATTGACCCTATGGCTAAGATAGTTCAGTGGCCACAGACCTTAATCAAGGATTCAAGAACTGATGCTCATACAGCCAAGGATCTCATTCCCAGTTACACACATTATTTATAGAGTGACAAAATTACTCATCCTTTACACTAATTGTAAATGGGGTCAACTCACCTCCATACAATTTGGCAAAGTGTCAAGCCCACAAATGAAGACCTCTAGTTGGCAAAACAGAACTTGGCACTCAATAGAACACACAAAGGGGAAACAATTCTACCCACAGAAATCATAATCAGCTTTGACATAAGGTCACTATTTACAAATGTGCCAGTACATAAAAGTGTTTGCAACCTACAAGAGCATTTTGTGCCAGACATTTGTGACATGGCTGATTTCTATTTGTCATCAACATACTTCAAATTGCAAGGAAAATACTATGGCCAAATAGACAGTGTAGCAATGGATTCTCCCCTATCCCCTTTAGCAGCTAACATATTCACAGAGGCCTCTGAAGCAAAAGCACTTTATTCAGCTTCTTTTTGCCCAAGTTGTTGGTTGAGATATGTGGACGTCATTTTGGCTACAGTGAGACAATATTCGAACAAAATGCACAAGAAGATCCAGTTCACACTCAAAGTAGAAGAGAATTGCGCTGTACCATTCCTAGACCCGGAAGAATATCAGACAATGGATGGCACACTAGGGTACATAGTTTATCGGAAGCCAGTTCGTATGAACAGATATTTATATGCCCAATCCCACCATTGCCCAATGCAGAAGAGTTTGGTCATTCGTTGACTGTTCACGTGCATTACCTAAGTGATCCCCACTGTATAACACCTGAGCATAAAAGGGTGCAAACAATGTTCTTGGCCAATGGATGCAATCTCAAATCAATCCACACAGTGATGGCAAGGAAAAATGAAAACAAGATACGCAGACAACTGACAAACTGCAGCCAGCAGTGCACTTACTTTATGTGAAGAATGTTGCCACCTGCATTGGTAAACATGTTTTCAGGGTTGGCATCCAGTCTGTGTTTTACACCATCTGCAAGATCCAGGATGTTCTTGGCTCCACCAAGGACAAGGTAGATGCTCTGTACAGTGCTGGCATGTACAAGGTGACTGTGGAGAAGTCTATATTAGTGAATCTGGAAGGCCAGTAGCAATGTACGTATTGGAGCATGAGCACTCCATTCAGTTTGGGCAGCGCTTCCCAAGTATGGATGGTGAGCAGAGCAGGGAGGCCATTAAAATATTAAAGCATCCATGAATAGAGAGGATAGTCTCAAGCGTGCACCATCCTAGCTGTCAGCCGTGAGAACCCAACAGGCCATACTAACAACAAAAGACGTGAGCGTTACAGATGAGCAACTGCCACTGCATGGCCTATGTCCAGCATGAGGAAAAACTCTACGCTCCATTCACTGATGACTACGAGTCACATCATAGACTGTAAAATGCAGTAGACAACAGCAGTTTCCCATTCTCAGCAACTTGGGAAACCAATTACAATTAAGTTTCTCTCTCTTTCCGCCTCAAGATCCCAGGAATGTCAATGTTGTTAAAAGTGTGATGTAATTTCATGCTCAGTGGAGCAATCACGGCAAAATATAAGGGTCATTCCACAAGTCTTGGCAACTGTGGTATATCTTGTGATAATGCAACAATTTCATGATGTGCACTGGACTGGTATGGCAGTATGTGTCTCAATGCCAACACGAATTAGGGTTCCAGTACAGGAGGTCACAGTACAGGTTGAAATTAAACACACGCATTGGAAATCTGTGTAAATTTATTGTGCACAAGTACAAATGGAACAAAAATGAGTCAGAATCAACTACTGTGCTTCAAATTAGTTTCCCAGCACATACACACAGAATTGCCAATGAAGGGGAAGGCGAAAAACGCCATTGGCATTGCCATCAGTGTGTGTCACATGTCGGCCAAAATGCCATGAAAACATTTGCTCTGTTTGCAAAGTGCCTCCCATGTAATGGTTTCCTCAGTTGTGGAACAAGTTCAAAGTCACATGGACTGAGCTCTGGTGAGAAGGGTAGATGGGGGAGGATCCATCTTGCAGCATGCCCAAACTCACACTAAATGTTTCTGGCATCGGTACCAAGTCATCCCTCACATGCACTAGCAATATGTCAGTTGTTTCTGTAATGTCGGCAGCATGTTTCTTATAATGAATTCTGAACAACAAAATATACCTGTAGACCCTGACAAAGGCCATTATAACTGTGGCCAAAATGTTGGTTTCATCAGTGATTTTTATTTACAATATGACATGGTGCCATACCCAAGAAACTTTCAATTTTAATTGGCTTAGGCCATGTGAGACCACCTTGTTCTTTATTGTTCTCTCTCTTGATGCGTCTTTGTTAGGCTACATATGCCCTAAGTGCTGATAGGAAGCAGTGGCAGACAAGTTTGTCCAGACTGAAAGAAACAATGCTGATATTATATTAAAGTACCATAATCTTTAGGACTAAGTGGCTAACACAAGAGTCTAATGTGGCAATTTCTCTGTCTTTCCTGTCAGAGTTGAACAAGTGTTCTGTCTATCAACATAGTGTTAAAACTTAACACATGCAATGTGCAATTTTCTCTGGAAAAGACAACAGTGTTTAAGTGTACCGGCCATTCCATGCCAAGTGGTCTAATGTCGGAAAAGGTCCCCGCACGACAGTCACAGATTTTGCTGAAATTTTGTGTGAACATTTGCACATGATCCCAAAGAACACTGGTAAAGTTTCACAGTTATTAATTAAGTTTGGTGATACAGTCATTTGATTGACCCCATAATACAGCTATTAAATGTGCGCCCGTAAATATTCAGCAAATTTGAGGCATAATATTTCCAGAAATTTTTTCTTGAAAGAAACAAAACTAGGCCGTCTTGTACGACTTTTTGCACTTTCTTAAATAAAATAATAAAAAAAGGTTTCCTGAATGATTATGATATGAACAATTTGATATGAAGTTGGCAGTAAAAATACCTGCTCGAAGGAAATGTGAAATTTAGTTTATACCTCCAGAAGATATTGAAGGATACACCTGAACCCTAGTACATAATAACTTACCAATACAACAACTTAGAACATAAAATTTAATTCTTCTACTACTTTCCAATACCATAGTTTACAAACTGAGGGCAAAGTTGATGATTTTTCTACAAACACCAAAAATGGCTGCTTTTGTAACACTTGTTCAACAAAAAGTCCTCTGCAAATTCTTTTAGACTGTTTTCATTAGAAATACCGTGTTCTAAACGACCTACAAACTGTTTGGTTTTGCAATAAAATCATATAAGGCAACAAAAAGGATGACAAGGTTAAGTAATGTCTGCCGAGAAAACAGACTCCTTACTAAATGTGAAGGTTACCTTTTTGTATCTGCGGAAGCAATTGCGAGGTAAACCTGAAACTTTGCTCATAATAACTTACCAATCAATACAAGGTCCTAGATTACAAACTTTCATTCTCTTACAGCTTTCCTCAGATGGTAGAGCACTTGCCCGCGGAAGGCAAAGGTCCCGAGTTCGAGTCTCGGTCAGGCACACAGTTTTAATCTGCCAGGAAGTTTCATATCAGCGCACACTCCGCTGCAGAGTGAAAATCTCATTCTGGTCTCAAAAATGGTTGCACTTCTAATAGCTGCACATTGGAGACAACAAATGATTATATTTGCAAAAGTACCAACCTAATGATCATGATGCTTTACAAATGTTTACTGGGAACATGTTCAATTATTCATACAAAATTTCATCAAAATCTATGGTGGTAATGAGGAACGTCTAGACCACTTTGCATGCAATGACCCTATAGAGAAACAGTTTAATAGCTGGAATCAGTAAAAATATGAGAATTTGGTGTTTGATTAATTCATTGTGTATCTCCTATGATTCTGTTGCAGAGTGTGAAGCTGCACACCACGTGATGAGCAAGCATTATTGAGCCACCAATGGGGTGCCAAGAAAGGTCATCCAGTTACCCTGTAATCACTGTTCCATAATCATAAAATGAAGCAATAAACAGAGATATCTGAAATCACACAGCACATTTCTTTTTTTTTCTCTATACCATCACAAACAGTCTACCTGTCTTTGAGTTTCATGTGATGTCAATTACAAACAGTATCAGTTTGTCCTGGTAAAAACAAGACATTGAAAAACGGTTTGTATGATATTTTTGATTGCACTGGAAGGATGTAATACAGTTGTATTTTCAAATGCTCTTGAAAAAGTTTAGAATGTTTCCATAGTTAGCCGACACTTCTCTTGTGAAAAAGATGTGTGACACAGTTAAGTGGAAGTGAACACAACTTCACTTGTGCAGTATGCTAGTGAAACATTGCAACTGAATAACTAAACCAACAAAATACGATTTAAAAAGTCTGTTAAGTGATGTTACACATTTTCTGAAATGACAATTAAATAAAATCAGTTCAAGATGACACACTACAGTCCAAGAAATCATTAAGACTAATTTGAGAAGCAGCCATTGGTAGAGGCCATTACTCAACTGTAATGGATTGATGTGTGGCGTGTGCATGCACATGCGCACACACACACACACACACACACACACACTAGATCATAAAAAGAACAAACATTTGAGCTTCTTCTTTTTTCCTAATGTAAAGTCACACACAGACATCATATGTCCAGATACACAGAGTCATACGAAAACAGGGGGGAACACTGTTGTAGTCACGAATGATGACAGTCAGATTAATGCTTGTTCTGCTGACCTATGTCACACATTCTTTGACAGACAATGAGTGTTCAGTAGTGTTCTGAGCAATCAGCTGTGAATGTCATAGCCAATGTGAGATTAAACATGATTGTAATGAGTTATTTACTGAATTTTTATTCCATTTGTTTCCAGCGGTCATGGCCAATAATGGTGGAAAGCGACAAATTCTACATAAGCAAGTGAGAGCCTTAATTTGTAGGAGACTTTATTTCTTCACGCACAGAGGATGTGTGTGCGCATACTGCAACTGTTCCTTCAAACCGGCAACACTGCAACCCCTGTGCATGGACCGCCATCATTTGTGAATCAGATTACAGGCAGTTAGCATTTAGCGGTGGTGAGAAAATTGGAATTAATTATGTTTCCACTGCTGTTAAGAGGCACGTGCCTCCCCTTTCCTAATACTTTCCTTCTTGGCCTACACATCTTTCCTTCCTCCCCACTGCCACAATTATTTGCTCTCCCTCCTCACACCCATCAAGATGGGTAACAACACTATTGAGCAAAGTGGTGCACTGTTAAGACATTGACCTGCATTTGGGAGGACAGCAGATCAAATTCCTGCCAGACAATCCAGAGTTAGGTTTTCTGCAGTTCCTTAAAATCATTTAAGGAAAATACCATGGAGTTGCTTAGCAAAAGGACATGGTCTTCTCCAACATTTTTTTATGCTCTGGTTCTGTTCACTGGTGAGATGTTAAGCCCTAATCTTCCTTCACCCATCAGTATTCAGAACTGCTGAAGGTGCAGGAGATGAAACGACCCTTTTTTTGATTTCTTGATGACCCTCGGAAGCTAGTTCTCAAACGTCCATCTTCCTGCTGTAGCTGGGTTTTATAACAAGTTTTTAAATAACGGATACAACATGCCTTTCATTTAACTTGACTGGTTTCCACATGTATTATCCCTCTTGAAAACACAATGAACAGCTTGTTGATAAGATTTCGTACAGAATGTTAAACACAGTAGACATGTCCAATAAAATACTAAGCATTCTGATAGTGGCAACATTTATACAGTGCACTTTCATAAGCGAATTCTGATGGATGAATGTCACAAAGTTGGTATTCATGACACAGCTACTAAACACAATAGATTTTTTGATAACTGATGGCGACACACAGATGTTCATGTTTTGAAAGGTACCCACAGGCTTTTAAATGCAGAACTTTACATACTGATGAACTTTTACAGAGATGTGAACCGGGTGACAGCTAGGCACAAACGTTTTACATGTAGATGTTATTGAGGTCATCTACAGCATGGACTCTGATACTGAAATGTCAACTAGTTGAAAGCTAGCTGCAGACACAAAAGAAGTCCGTAAGAGATATTAAACATAGATGTTTGTGAGTTGGTGGTGCGGTGGCCCGGTGTAATGTTAAGCTCTCTCTATACAGCTTAAGTGTTTTCATGGACTTACTTGTTGAAGAATGCTGGTTCTGCTTTCTTGCAGCACCGATGTCTTCTGCTAGCACCGGACGCTTCTCCAAAGATTTCACTGCTAGGAAGGGGAAATTTTCACTCTCTTGCTCTCTCTCTCTTCTTATTTAAAAAATACGCTACTCTTGGAATATCATTCAATGCACCAGAACATATTTATTCCCACTTTGTACAAAAAAACAACTAAACTTTATGACGTAAGCCCACACATTAACGAGCACCCAGAATCAGTTAATTACACGTTTTTGAACACAATTAATACATAAGCTTTTATCGTGGCTGACTATCCACGTCCAGATCACGTACTCTCAACAGCAGTTAAACGTCTAATAAACAGTCACTATCTCGAGTCACTCCATTTGTTTTTCAACAATACAAAGCTACATTACTCTTTGCAGCCGGCCACGGAGCTTCCGGGCCGTATTTAATTACTCTTGGCAGGTCGCGCTGAACACTCACCAGCGCCAACAAATTATCTCCCTTCCAGTTTCGCCTGCACAAACAATAAATGGGTGCAGTATTCCATGCTCATCCTTACGCCCTGCTTTAAAATAACGTGTGTTCAAAACGGCTGGAACACAAGTGCCTGGGGGCACTACAGTGGCTGGATGCAAATTACGGATTTCCAGTCTAGTAGCGGTATTATGCAAACACGTAAGGATAATTAATGAAATTGGTAATTATCTTTGACTTTATAATGGTGCAAGGATCAAAATTACTGGTTGTGTCATTCCATTTAATCAAGCAATAATTTTGCATAACTGAATGTAATATACCTGTAAACATAAAATGTTGAATGCATATTCGGTTGATACAATGTAAACATGCATAGTAGTTCATTAAGTTTCACAAAAATTTCGCAATTAGTATCTTATTTAGATAATCAAATTTCTTACATGGGTCACACAAATTAGGGCAACAAAAATAGAATGCCAATTCTGGTCTGAGCTGCCGGTGTTGGTGGTCATACCTGTATGTGCTTGAGGCGTGCTGGCTTGTGTGAATGAATGGTCTGTGTTTCTCTTTCTTTTTCTGACGAAGGCCATGGTCGAAAGCTAATGTGTAAGTGTCTTTTAATTGTGCCTGTCTGCAAATTAACAAGTAACATTTACAGTAAGTAGCAATCTACCTTTCCCTTACATGTTTCAGGAAAATAGAAAAATCAAATTTGATTTATGGACTGAACATTATAAAACAGCACAAAAAATAATAATGTGCAAACTGGAAGCAAAATGGACTTACTGCAGTGTAGATGTTGCCTCAAACATGGGTATCCACATAACAGTAATTTAATTGTGTACTGGCCACACTGATCTTCTGAACTTCATCACTAAAGCTGTAATAACAACTTTAAATTAACACAAAGTTCACTTCTATACTGCACTTTAAAATCTGCACATGTCCAGGGCAGGATGCGACGGTTGGAATTCTTACTACTGCACCTGAGCAGGTATTCCCTCTGCTAAGTCAGTTGCACTCTCAATATTGCTCACCACATGCACCATAAAGATAAAACAGACACACAATATCTGCACATTTATATTACACATGTTATTTTATATTATTATTTCTTACAATAAAAATTACTTTTATTACAATTATTATGCATCCATAAGAAGACATAGGCGATTCATTAGACATCACAGGAACTTCTTATCCAAGGCTAGAAGAAATTTATAGAAACATTTGAGCAACACAGCCACGTCGTCAGATTCTGAAAGGCTGCTCTCAAACGCAGAATATTCTTTGTCAACAACAATACAACAAACAAAAAGTTGTGGGACATATAATTTTAGTTACTGCTGTTTTATTGCTTACTAAAAATGATATTGGATGATATTCACCACTTCACATCCATCAAAATATTGAGGATTCTGGGATGGTTATCATTTTGATGGTCGATGTTCACATACTGATAATGAAACTGAAATTAGCACTCGTGACATGCCAACATAAGACATCCCTAATTCTGATCCTATGACTTATCTCAAAAGATATACTGAAGGAAGTCAAACGTACATTTATAGCTTTAGAGATAGCTTTTGACAATGTTGACTGGAATATTTTCACTAAAATTCTGAAGGTGATTGCAACAAAGTGCAGGGAGAAAAGGTTATCTACAACTTGTATAAAAACTACTCTGCATCTGTAAGAGTTGAAGGATGTAAGAAAGAAGCTGTAGCTGAGAAGCCACTGAAACAGTGTTGTGGTATACTGTCACTGTTACTCACATATACACTGAGCAATCAGTAAATCTTTTTGTGGTTGAATTTTTGTATTGATTCAGCGAAGTTAATTTTTTAGTGGTTGCTTCGGCAGGAAAGAGGGAAGGAGAGGGAAAGACGAAAGGATGTGGATTTTAAGGGAGAGGGTAAGGAGTCATACCAATCCCGGGAGCGGAAAGACTTACCTTAGGGGGAAAAAAGGACAGGTATACACTCGCGCACACACACACACACACATATCCATCCGCACATACACAGACACAAGCAGACATTTGTCTGGCCTTTACAAATGTCTGTTTGTGTCTGTGTAAGTGCGGATGGATGTGTGTGTGTGTGTGTGTGTGTGTGTGTGTGTGTGTGCGCGAGTGTATACCTGTCCTTTTTTCCCCCTAAGGTAAGTCTTTCCGCTCCCGGGATTGGTATGACTCCTTACCCTCTCCCTTAAAACCCACATCCTTTCGCCTTTCCCTTTCCTTCCCTCTTTCCTGACGAAGCAACCATTGGTTGCGAAAGCTAGAATTTTGTGTGTATGTATGTGTCTGTTTGTGTTTCTATCGACCTGTCAGTGCTTTCGTATGGTAAGTCACATCATCTTTGTTTTTAAATATATTTTTCCCGCGTGGAATGTTCCCCTAAAAAAAAAAAAAAAAAAAAAAATATATATATATATATATATATATATATATATATATATATATATATGTATATCACAATACCTTTGTAAGCTGTCATTTTGAAGATAATTATATTTCCCACTATAGAAACGAAGCAGTTTTTTCCAGCTTCAAAAGTGACAATAGTAGTGATCTCATATTGACCAGAATCTGATTGTTGCAGTAGTTTTTATACACCAGGCGCAGTGTACTGCCAAAAGTGTCCAGCACATCTAGATGTGGTAATACAGGGAAAAAAGGTTTTTTGTAAACCCACTACGTCAGTGGTAAGTATGGCTCGCGAGGTTCACAAAACACACATTAATTTTGGGGTAAGTACATTTCCCAAGCCCCTCTGAGAAACTACTTTAGCGGTAAGCATATTTCGCAAGAACTTTTGAAACAACGTTACTTGGTAATATTTATACTTTTCATGGCCCTAAAAATCTATATTTCACAAAAACAAACCAGAAACTACAGCTGGTGCATTGGACTACCACTAGATGCCAGGACTATACAGAAGTAATACGATGTATTCCCATCAGGTAATGAAATACAGTAAATGGGAAAAGGAGACATATCTCACACAGCCTGTGAAGGGATGTGGTAAGCATGGAGAACTTTGGAATGTGAAAATATGTTGTGACTCGCCAATCTTTCAAAGTGCCGCCGCGCAGTTACGCGTGTCCTCTACATGCGGCGCTGTCTCCCAGCCATGCAGCAGCAGCAGCGCCACCTACGCGGCCTGCCAGCCAGCAGCCGCTAGACTTGGACTCAGTTATGATTTGACTGTTAAAGTTTACACACATCTTACTCTGTTTACTTGATCTGTGACTTTCATGTATTGTGTCTTCCTTGAAATATATTTGTTCAACTTGAAGTTATAACAAATGGCGACGAGGTAGTGATTTTTCTTTTCCATCGTTGACCCACGTGTTTCCATGGCTACTTTAGAGCAACTATTGCGAGGTCTCATAGAACAGCAACACTTCTCACAAATGCGATTCGTGATTTTGGCACGGCATCAAATGCGGGGAATCTCTCGTCATCGTCTCTACCTACTTCTCCTCTTTACGACGAGACGGCGGAAAACTGGTCTGATTATGAAAAATGTCTTCAACAGCACATCTTGGCATTTCATGTCGCGGACGAACAAACATGTAAGTCTCTGTTCCTTTCATGGATTTCACCTCAAATGTATCAGTTGTTGTCGGAATTGGCTCCTTTGAAAGATCCTGCATCTTTGTCCTTTGCTGAAATGTGCTCACTTCTGTCTGTCTATTTTCAAAAGCAAACTCATGTGGTAGCCTCTCATGTTGCCTTTTATCGTTGTCAAAAACAACCGAATCAATCCTATCGCGCTTGGGCTGTTGAACTTCACAGCCTCAGTAGAAAGTGTCAATTTGTTACTGAAGTTCACAAAGAATCCTATGCCGATTCCATGGTACGGGAAGCTATTATCCGTTCGGCGCCCGACAAAGAAGTTAGGCAACATGCCCTTCAGTTGGCAAATCCGACTCTGGATGAAATCCTATCCATCGCTCAGTCTTTTGAAATTTCTCGCGCTGCTGGAGCACAAATAGAGGCATGGGGCGACGTCGGGGAAATACAACCTCTGTACGATGTTGACGAAGTGTGTGGCGTGTCCCCGCCGGCCGATGTGGCTGCAGTACGCTCCCAAGCGCAGCCTCAGCCTAACCGTAAACAAACCTCTAAGAAACTGCAGCAAAACCCACAGCAACTTCATTCATGTCAGTGGTGTTTTACGAAACATTCACGAGAAGATTGACCACAACTTTGGGCCGTGTGTCACAAATGCAAAAAAAAAAAAGGGTCATATGTCATCCGTTTGCAAATCCAACCGCATACATGATGTTCATGAACATGACGCTGATTCTGATTCTGTGTTGTCTGTCAATTGTACTTCTTCCCTTTCAGGGAAGTTATTCTTCACTGTCCAAATATTTGGTCAAGATGTTTGCATGCAGGCGGATACTGGTTCTGCTGCCACTATCATCAATTCTCAGACATATCTTCAGTTGGGTTCTCCAATCCTGTCACCTGTCTCTAGGCAATTACAGACTTACAATAAACAGATTTCTCTCTTGGGACGATTTGATGCTGAGGTATCTTACGAATGTGTCATTTGCACTGTCCCCATTTTTGTGGTCGACCATAGTAACGTGGAGAATCTTTTGGTTTTGATGCCTTTTGCGTTTTTGGGTTCTCCATAGGTGACTCTGTCAATATCGTCTCTGATGCTATTCCTTATTCTCAATTGGATTCCTTGTCTACGACATTTTCGTCCCTTTTTTCTCCTGGGTTAGGCTGTGCAAACGATTTTGAAGCTCATATCACGCTCAAACCCACTGCTCGGCCTAAGTTTTTTCGGACTCGGCTCATTCCTATGGCCCTTCATGATCAGGTCAAACGGGAGCTGGATCGTCTCACTGCTTCAGGGGTCTTGCTTCCTGTCACTTCCAGTGAGCGGTCCTCTCCTGTCGTTGTTGTTGCTAAGCCAAGTGGTGACATTCATCTCTGTGGCGATTTCAAAGCCACTGCAAATGCTCAATGCCTTATCAACACTTACTCTATGCCTCAAACTGAAGAATTGTTCACTAAACTTGCTGGAGGCCAGTATTTTTCTAAACTTGACCAGTCAGAAGCTTATCATCAACTTCCTCTCGACGCTGCTTCCCGGGAGTTTCTGGTCCGTAACACGCCTTTCGGCCTCTATCAATACCAACGATTGCCATTCGGGGTTGCCAGCGCCCCTGCTCTCTTTCAGCGATTCTCGTAACAATTATTGCTCACTGTCCCTGGGTGCATAAATTACCAGGACGACATTGTTGTCACTGGCTCCACCACTGACGAACATCTTCAAAATCTCCACACAGTTTTTCATGTCTTACAGATTGCCGGTCTTAAGTGTAATCTTCAGAAATCAAAATTTTTTCACGCATCTATCATGTACTTGGGGTTTTAACTCTCTCGGGATGGTATTCGTCCGCTTCGGCAAACTGTCGCTGCGATCGATGCCCTTCCTCGCCCTACATCTGTTAAGGAATTGCAGGCCTTCTTGGGGAAAATAGCATACTATCACAAGTTTTTACCGTCTGCTGCTTCAGTGGCTCAGCCATTGCATCGCCTGTTGCATAATAACGTGCCTTTTCACTGGTCCGCATCATGCGATGCGGCTTTCCAGAAATTGAAGACTACGCTGAAACAGACCCCGTGCCTGGTTACTTATCGACCTGGCCAATATCTTGTTCTTGCCATGAACGCCTCTCAATACGGGGTCGGTGCAGTCCTTACGCACCGTTTTTCTGACGGTTCTGAACAACCCATTGCTTATGCCTCCAAAACGCTCACGGATGCCCAACAAATGTATTGTCACATTGAATAAGAAGCTTGGGCCATTATTTATGCTCTTCATAAGTTCGGTGTTTTTCTCTATGGATCCAAATTTCATCTTGTTACGGATCACAAGCCACTTGTTTCCTTGTTTCATCCGTCAACGTCACTTTCCGGCAAGGCTGCACACTGCCTCCAGCATTGGGCTCTTTAACTTGTCTCGTTTCAATTATGAGATTTCCGGCCGACGGCTCAACATGCGAATGCTGATGCACTGTCTTGCCTTCCCATGGGTCCTGATCTGGCATTCGATAGGGACGAACTTTTGTGTTTCCACCTGGATGTTGCCGAGCAGTGGGTTGTGCACGGGTTCCCCATCACCAGGGACCGGCTGGTGGCTGCTACGGGTTCTGATCCTACCCTCTCCCGGGTTTTACGCTGTATTCAGAAGGGTTGGCCAGATCGTCCATCCGCTAAGACTTCTGATCCATTGCGGAACTACTATGCTTTGCGTACCGCCTCATGGCTAGGGATGGTGTTATCCTCCTTTCCACCAAAAATGCTTCACCGCATGTTGTGGTGCTTGCGTCTTTGCGTGCTTTGCTCTTGTGCCTCCTTCACCAAGGGCACTGGTGTGTCTCTCGCACAAAATCTCTGGCGCGCCATCATGTGTACTGGTCCGGCATCGACTCTGAAATCACACACATGGTCGCTGCCTGCGGCCCTTGTGCATCACAGACCGCCGCCCCGAAGTCATCTTTGTCACTGTGGCCTTCGCCTGAGAAGCCTTGGGAGCATATTCATGCTGACTTCGCGGGACCTTTATTAGGCGCTTATTGGCTTCTCATTACTGACGCCTACTCTAACTTTCCTTTCATTGTCTGTTGCACTTTGCCTACCACCGCGGCAACCACCAATGCTCTAGCTCGCATTTTCTCTTTGGAAGGCCTTCCCTCTACTCTTGTTACTGATAATGGTCTGCAATTGCCTCTTCTGATTTTGTGGATTTTTGTGCCCGTCACGGCGTCATGCATGTCATGGCCCCTCTGTTCCATCCACAGTCAAAAGGTGAGGCTGAACGACTCGTCCGCACATTTAAGGCTCAGATGAGGAAACTCCTGACTTCTTCTTCTGCTGATGATGTGCTTCTCCAATTTCTGACTTCTTACCGTTTCACCCCTATGGGCGACCACAGCCCGGCTGAGCTCTTACATGGCCGACAGCCCCGCAAGCTACTTCATCTTCTGCGGCCTTCCACCTCACAGCCGCGGGTGCCTTCACTTGGCCGGTTCACCGCCGACGACCTTGTATGGGTATGGGGATATGGCAGGCGCCCAAACTGGAGTCCTGGCCGCATCTTACGACACCGTGGCCAACGCCTGTATGAAATCCAGACGGATACGGGTGTTGCAGTACGTCATTCGGACCAGCTTTGGCCTAGTGTGCCGGCAACACCTGTTCCGGTTGCCACTACACCACCTTCGGCTCTACCTGATGATCGGGATACTGGAATCTCTCATTACTCACAATGCAGTCCTCTCATCATCATATCGGTGCCAGCACAAGAACTGGTGCTATCAGGAGACGTGCCGATGCAGGAACCAGATGACCGTCATCTGTCAGAGCAACTCTATTCGCCTCCTTCTCCTATGGACACATCGCCCATGTCTCCTGTTAAACAATCAGACTTGTCGCAACAGGCAGATTGGTGCACGGGGCCCCAGCAGATTCAACCCCCATGTCTCCTGTCATCTCGACCCGTTATCATCGGGGACCCATGTCTCCTGTCATCTCGACCCGTTATCATCGGGGACACTTCCGTCCGTACAGGAAGCCTCCTCCTCGAGACTTTACGGCCAGTCAAACAACACCTGTGGACTTTAGCAATCTACAAGCCACCTCCATCAAGACCTGTGCAAAAAATTCAAAGGGGGAGGAAAAGTGTTGTGAGTCGCGGATCTTTCAAAGTGCCGCCGCGCAGTTACACGCGTCCTCTACATGTGGCGCTGTCTGCCAGCCATGCAGCAGCAGAGCCACCTAAGCAGCCAGCCAGCCAGCGGCCACCTGACTTGGACTCAGTTATGATTTGACTGTTAAAGTGTACACACGTCTTACTCTGTTTACTTGATCTGTGATTTTCATGTACTGTGTCTTCCTTGAAATATATTTGTTCAACTTGTAGTTATAACAAAATGAAATACAATTTTTGTGATTTTTCAGTGACACTGTAATTCCAGCAGACACAGCAAAAAACTTGGAGGTGCATTTGAACAGAATGGATAGTGTTTTGAAAAGAGGTTAGAAGATTAACATCAACAAAAATAAAACAAAGCTAATGGAATGTAGTCAAATTAAATCAGGCAATGCTGAGGGAATTAGTTATGCAAATAAGATATTTAAAGTATTTGACAAGTTTTGCTGTTTCGGCAGTAAAATAACTGACAATCTACTGCAATCACGGGACAGCTTTCTATGACAGTAAGACTACAACCCAGCTGTCGGATAAGATGAATGGTCACCGGCAAACTGGGGCCAAGAGCAAAACTGTCAACCCACTTGCAGAAAGTGTAGCTGAACACAACATGCTCTTTTCTGATTTACACAAATGCAATTTATCCTTGCAACACACCCTTCACACCCCATCAATCTCCATTAACCCACTAACGCCACGCCTGGCAACCTGCAATTTCATCTTCCTATGTTCTGTCACCTCCTCTCAACCCATGCCTCCATGTGACCTTCATCATGCACCACACCCCACTGGCTCCAGTACCTGTCCATCATGTGCCCGGTCCATGCACCTGCCATCCCTCCTCCTGCATTCTTGGCCAGCAAACCTACTACCTCTCTCTGAGCTGCTAGCTACCCACCCTCGAACACCTCTTCCTGCTTCTCTCCCCCCCCCCCCCCCCCCTTACCCACCCCACCCCAGTCCACCTACTTACAGCAATCCTGTCCCTCTAGCACAAAAAAGATGTATTCCAATTATTTTTCTTTCTCTTTTGTGTGTGCCTGTTGACGACTCAATGATTTTGCTATTCAGTAAGTGGTCTCCTTTACTCCTAAATATTTATATTCCACCAGAACTATATTCATATATTATTAACCACTGTTTTAACAAATTAACCAATTCCTTATAAGCAAGGATTGTAAATTCCCTGACAAATAGCAATCCTTTTGTAGGACTGCTTCTATTCTTGCTGAAAACTATAACTTTGTAGATATTATTGTCATTTGGGATTTGTGAACTGTCAAGTATATATCCATGTATGTGAGCAAAGGCATCAACTGGAGTTGTATACAACATGTTCAGCAACTGTGTTGTCAGATCTGACGTTACCCACAGTTTGATGGTGCCTATTTGTGCAGATAAATAAATGGTTATTTCTCAAATCTTCACGTAATATCATGTGCAAATCAGCTAATAAATGTGTGAGTGGTTGCTCAATTTCATATTGCACTTGTTTCCGTTCTGGAATATTCATTATCATAATCTTTTATTATTACAGTTATTCATGGATTCTTAGTTTATTTTATACTAATTAACTTAATTTTGATTTATAGTATAGAAATATTGTCCATCAAACACAGAACTCCCACAGATGGTATAACTTTTATTGGAAAGTATATACATTTTATTTTGTACAGAATTTACACTTAATTTAAAAAATGTACACATTTGCAGTATTTTATAATTTACAGCTGCATGAGGCCATACTGTGATACAGAGTAAAAATCTCACTTCATGCTTTAACAACATTACAAAAAGGATAGATTAATAGAGGAAGTGTTAGCAGGCATAACGAGAAAGACTGCAAGGTGTTATTCAACTATTGGACAAAGTTCTTGATCCGATGTAGACAAAATAAAACGTACATATTCATACAAGCTCAACTCTCACCTGCATGAGCAATGTCATCTCCAAGTGTTACAGCCCAACCATGTCCTGAAAATTTCATGAATAATTTGCTTAGGCAAGCAACAGAAACTCTGATTGTACACTGTCTTGAAGGTCCTGTAAGACTTGTCAGTGTACATCCCTGGTCTGTAGGAACTGATACGTCAGTTTAAAGATTTATTGTGTCTCACTATTCTCAGTTAATTATCCAGTTGCACGATGAAACAGAGGCAGGACTCCTGCAACTGGAAGCCACTCTTTTCTCCAATGAGCAACTGAAAAAATCAGATGAGGAGGCTGCAGGTTCTGGACAATCATTTATCAATAAGCCATGCAAGAATATGCCTCTAGAGACAGACAGAAACTCAGACCCTTCAACTGAAAATCATGAAGCAGAATCACAGAATGCCTCCAGGACAGAGAGAGTTAATGATGAAGATATAGCAGCCACACACTCCTGTGCCATTAGACACAAATGTGCTAAAGCCGATATTCTTCAAACGTAAATGCAGTGGCAGTGGCAGACGTGGAAAAATGCTCTCCTGCTCTTCAAACTGAACAAGAAACAGCAGTAGAAAGAAAGTCCTTTTAGTGATTTTGAAAACAGAATGTGTTTGTCTGGAACATTCAACTTCAGAGGCAGTGGAACATCTGTTCATTCAGCAGCAGAATAAAGTAGGTGATCTCACTGTTCATCATGACCAAGCGGGAGACACTCCTCTGAAGAAGACAGTTCTTGGTTCTATGAAGTCTTCACCAGTGGAAACCCATGGCAGGAATTTCATAATTTTATGAAACCAGTGACAAACTTCAATGGAGTTTAATGGGTCCATTTTCTGTCCTTGAAAGTAGTTCTTCACCCTTCTCACCAGGCACTAATGTGAACTGAATCCACATGTTAGAGCAGACAAGCTTGGAGTCTGAGCATAGCTCAATCCATGCTCACACATCACTTGCATACTGTGATGACCAGACTGATCTGCAACAAATTCTTAGTGTTGCCCTTTTTTAAAATTTGGGCTTAGTGTCTGGAAACAACAGTGGCCATATGTGTACATGCTGTGGTTCTGTGAATGTGTGAGAGTTTTATTTTGTTTATGTCCGAGAAGGACTTAGTTCAATAGCTGAATAACATCTAGCAGTATTTGTCACTGTGCCTGTATGCCACCCAACTCTATCCTTTTCGTACTGTTAGTCCAATCTGGATTTTCCATTGTTCTACTTTCTGCTCTGCCCCCCCCCCCCCCCCCAACACACACACACACACACACACACACACACACACACACACACACACACAGAGTTCCACCCAATGACCATATATGCAATTTAATGAAGATAAATAAATCTCCAGTTTTAACAGCAAAATCCTTAAGTTATGCACTTCTAATACACTTAATGATAAGGTATACATATCAATTCTTGAGTAAAGGTAACAACTTACCATATACTTGATGTCAATGTTGTTTATAAGTCTGTCCAACTGATCACTGCATCAAGTATACAATGAGTGATTACCTCAACTCTCTTCACTATCTGTCTTCTTTCCATGACATTCCAGTATTGTATCAGATTTCTTACTGAGGATGATTTGAACTTTACAAAACACATACAGTGAAACCAAATTACAAAAAAATGATGATAAATACAGGAAACAAATTCTGTGTATATTACAAAAATAGGCACAAAACTAAGTTGTATAAAAAGACACCACTTAGTTTATGGTTCACACATTTGTACAACACATATTTCCTTGGTTTTGCTATTTGTACAACTGAAAAATGCAGTCATTCTTTGGAAATGACCATGCTAAAGCACACCAAAACATACAGATCTTAGAGGGTCACTGCATTTGTTTTTATGACATTCAATGTCGATAAAACTGCAACTTTTGTAGACAAATACAATTTGTCTACATTAAACAATACAAGCAACACTGGTATATAAAAGCCCAATACAAATCCATTTCAGAACCAAAGATCACCCCCATCATCATCATCATCTTCCTTTTTGTTTTGTTCTACCTGCTGCAGTTCAGAATCCATTTGCAGTGGCAGCTGTGGAGTGTCTTCATGCACTGATTCTGGCTCTTGCATTGACAAAGGTGCAGGAACATGTGCTGGTGTGGATACCAAATGTGATGCAGCACTCTGAGGTTCATCCTCATCTGACTCACTAACCTCTAAATCGTCGTGTATTTTGTCACGCACTTGGCTTTGTGATTCTTGACGCTCTGAGTCTCTGTGTTGTGGAAGTCCTTGCAGGAGGAAGTCTGATGGATCATAATTTGGATCTACATCCATACTCTCTTCTGAAAATGATAAAAATTAAACTCTACAATTATATCTAGCAGTTATGTGAAACAAATTATATCTAAAACGCTGATAATGACCACAATGAAACATCTAAATGGCATATTGATATACTTAATCTGCATTTCTGGTTTCATATAGCCCAGATGATTACCAAAGCATGTTTATTATATTCATAACAGAAAAGTGCATAAGGTTTCCAAGTTATAATGGGCACACAATTTTACCAGAGACGAATCACTTTATCTTTCAGTACAGGTGTAGAAGTCTGATCTACATCTACATCTACATCTATACTCCGCGAGCCACCTTACGGTGTGTGGCGGAGGGTACTTATTGTACCACTATCTGATCCCCCCTTCCCTGTTCCATTCACGAATTGTGCGTGGGAAGAACGACTGCTTGTAAGTCTCCGTATTTGCTCTAATTTCTCGGATCTTTTCGTTGTGATCATTACGCGAGATATATGTGGGCGGTAGTAATATGTTGCCCATCTCTTCCCGGAATGTGCTCTCTCGTAATTTCGATAATAAACCTCTCCGTATTGCGTAACGCCTTTCTTGAAGTGTCCGCCACTGGAGCTTGTTCAGCATCTCCGTAACGCTCTCGCGCTGACTAAATGTCCCCATGACGAATCGCGCTGCTTTTCGCTGGATCATGTCTATCTCTTCTATTAATCCAACCTGGTAAGGGTCCCATACTGATGAGCAATACTCAAGAATCGGACGAACAAGCGTTTTGTAAGCTACTTCTTTCGTCGATGAGTCACATTTTCTTAGAATTCTTCCTATGAATCTCAACCTGGCGCCTGCTTTTCCCACTATTTGTTTTATGTGATCATTCCACTTCAGATCGCTCCGGATAGTAACTCCTAAGTATTTTACGGTCGTTACCGCTTCCAATGATTTACCACCTATGGCATAATCGTACTGGAATGGATTTCTGCCCCTATGTATGCGCATTATATTACATTTATCTACGTTTAGGGAAAGCTGCCAGCTGTCGCACCATGCATTAATCCTCTGCAGGTCCTCCTGGAGTACGTACGAGTCTTCTGATGTTGCTACTTTCTTGTAGACAACCGTGTCATCTGCAAATAGCCTCACGGAGCTACCGATGTTGTCAACTAAGTCATTTATGTATATTGTAAACAATAAGGGTCCTATCACGCTTCCCTGCGGTACTCCCGAAATTACCTCTACATCTGCAGATTTTGAACCGTTAAGAATGACATGTTGTGTTCTTTCTTCTAGGAAATCCTGAATCCAATCACAAACCTGGTCCGATATTCCGTAAGCTCGTATTTTTTTCACTAAACGTAAGTGCGGAACCGTATCAAATGCCTTCCTGAAGTCCAGGAATACGGCATCAATCTGCTCGCCAGTGTCTACGGCACTGTGAATTTCTTGGGCAAATAGGGCGAGCTGAGTTTCACATGATCTCTGTTTGCGGAATCCATGTTGGTTATGATGAAGGAGATTTGTATTATCTAAGAACGTCATAATACGAGAACACAAAACATGTTCCATTATTCTACAACAGATTGACGTAAGCGAAATAGGCCTATAATTATTCGCATCTGATTTATGACCCTTCTTGAAAATGGGAACGACCTGCGCTTTCTTCCAGTCGCTAGGTACTTTACGTTCTTCCACCGATCTACGATAAATTGCTGATAGAAAGGGGGCAAGTTCTTTAGCATAATCACTGTAGAATCTTAAGGGTATCTCGTCTGGTCCGGATGCTTTTCCGCTACTAAGTGATAGCAGTTGTTTTTCAATTCCGATATCGTTTATTTCAATATTTTCCATTTTGGCGTCCGTGCGACGGCTGAAGTCAGGGACCGTGTTACGATTTTCCGCAGTGAAACAGTTTCGGAACACTGAATTCAGTATTTCTGCCTTTCTTCGGTCGTCCTCTGTTTCGGTGCCATCGTGGTCAACGAGTGACTGAATAGGGGATTTAGATCCGCTTACCGATTTTACATATGACCAAAACTTTTTAGGGTTCTTGTTTAGATTGTTTGCCAATGTTTTATGTTCGAATTCGTTGAATGCTTCTCTCATTGCTCTCTTTACGCTCTTTTTCGCTTCGTTCAGCTTTTCCTTATCAGCTATGATTCGACTACTCTCAAACCTATGATGAAGCTTTCTTTGTTTCCGTAGTACCTTTCGTACATGATTGTTATACCACGGTGGATCTTTCCCCTCGCTTTGGACCTTAGTCGGTACGAACTTATCTAAGGCGTACTGGACGATGTTTCTGAATTTTTTCCATTTTTGTTCCACATCCTCTTCCTCAGAAATGAACGTTTGACGGTGGTCACTCAGATATTCTGCGATTTGTGCCCTATCACTCTTGTTAAGCAAATATATTTTCCTTCCTTTCTTGGCATTTCTTATTACACTTGTAGTCATTGATGCAACCACTGACTTATGATCACTGATACCCTCTTCTACATTCACGGAGTCGAAAAGTTCCGGTCTATTTGTTGCTATGAGGTCTAAAACGTTAGCTTCACGAGTTGGTTCTCTAACTATCTGCTCGAAGTAATTCTCGGACAAGGCAGTCAGGATAATGTCACAAGAGTCTCTGTCCCTGGCTCCAGTTCTGATTGTGTGACTATCCCATTCTATACCTGGTAGATTGAAGTCCCCCCCTATTGCAATAGTATGATCACGAAACTTCTTCACGACGTTCTGCAGGTTCTCTCTGAGGCGCTCAACTACTACGGTTGCTGATGCAGGTGGTCTATAGAAGCATCCGACTATCATATCTGACCCACCTTTGATACTTAACTTAACCCAGATTATTTCACATTCGCATTCGCTAATAACTTCACTGGATATTATTGAATTCTTTACTGCTATAAATACTCCTCCACCATTGGCGTTTATCCTATCTTTGCGGTATATATTCCATTCTGTGTCTAGGATTTCGTTACTGTTCACTTCCGGTTTTAACCAACTTTCCGTTCCTAATACTATATGCGCACTATTTCCTTCAATAAGAGATACTAATTCAGGAACCTTGCCCTGGATACTCCTGCAGTTTACCAATATTACGTTAACTTTTCCTGTTTTTGGTCTCTGAGGATGGACGTTCTTTATCAACGATGATAATGTCCTCTCTGGTAAGCCGTCAGGTATTTTATCGTTTCGCCCAAGGGGGGGTCCCTCTAACCTAAAAAACCCCCGTGTGCACGCCACACGTACTCTGCTACCCTAGTAGCTGCTTCCGGTGTGTAGTGCACGCCTGACCTGTCTAGGGGGGCCCTACAGTTCTCCACCCAATAACGGAGGTCGATGAATTTGCAACCATTATAGTCGCAGAGTCGTCTGAGCCTCTGGTTTAGACCCTCCACACGGCTCCAAACCAGAGGACCGCGATCGACTCTGGGCACTATGCTGCAGATATTAAGCTCAGCTTGCACTCCGCGTGCGATGCTGGTTGTCTTCACCAAATCAGCCAGCCGCCGGAAGGAACCAAGGATGGCCTCAGAACCCAAGCGGCAGGCGTCATTCGTTCCGACATGTGCTACTATCTGCAGCCGGTCACACCCAGTGCGTTCAATAGCTGCCGGAAGGGCCTCCTCCACATTACGGACGAGACCCCCCGGCAAGCACACCGAGTGCACACTGGCATTCTTCCCCGACCTACCCGCTATTTTCCTGAGGGGCTCCATAACCCGCCTAACGTTGGAGCTCCCTATAACTAATAGGCCCGCCCTCTGTGACTGTCGGGACCTTGCCGGAGAATCGGCCACTGGCCCAACAGGCGAGGCATCCTGTGGTGGCTCGGAAACGATGTCATCACCACTAGGAAGCACCCCGTACCTGTTGGAAAGGGGTAAGGCAGCTGCCACGCGGCCAGATCCCGCCTTTGCCTTTCGGCCAGGAAGGAGGTACAATTGGAAGATGAGAACAAATCTGTGGAATGTTTATGAATATATATGTACTGTAGCTACAGAAGTTCTCTCTCTTTAGTATTGTAGAAATATATTTATGCATGAAGGTTATAAATAATGAACCTCTCCCTCAGGAGATTTTCCAAGACTGTAATAAAGCCCACATCAAAAAAAGTTTTGCATCACCCTGGCTCCCAGAACTCCTGAAAATAGATGTTGACTGTGGACACTGTATCACAGACACAGTCCCTTTGACTGTTCAGAGATGTCACTAAACCCACCCAAAGATGTAAACAACCATGCATGAGCAGCAGCTATTAGACGGAGGGGGTCCAACAGCCGATCAGTTATAGTCATTCCACCAGTAAGGAGGTACATGGCTCGTGTTGTATGTAGTTCAACCATGCCTAGACGGTCAATAACATGGTTCAATCGTGTCCGCACTGTTACTTTGCGCCAGGGAGGGCTCTCAACAAGGGAAGTGTGCAGGCACCTCGGAGTGAACCAAAGCGATGTTGTTTGGACATGCAGGAGATGCAGAGAGACAGAACTGTCGATGACATGCCTCACTCAGGCCGCCCAACGGTCACTACTGCAGTGGATTACCACTACCCACAGATTATGGCATGGAGGAATGCTGCTAGCAATGCCACCAAGTTGAATAATGCTTTTCATGCAGCCACAGGACATAGTGTTACAACTCAAACTGTGCGCAATAGGCCGCATGATGCACAACTTCACCCCCAACATCCATGGTGAAGTCCATCTTTGCAACCACGACACCATGCAGTGCGTTACAGATGGGCCCAACAACGTGCCGAATGGACAACTCAGGATTGGAACCACGTTCTCTTCACTGATGAGTGTTGCATATGCTTTCAACCAATCATCGGAGACATGTTTGGAGGTAACCCGGTCAGGCTGAATGCCTCAGACACACTGTCCAGCGAGTGCAGCACAGTGGAAGTTCGCTACTGTTTTGGGGTGGTGTTATCTGGGGCTGACATATGCTACTGGTGGTCATGGAGGGCACCATAATGGGTGTACAATACGTAAACGCCAGCCTCCAACCTATAGTGCAACCATATCGGCAGCATAATGGCGAGGTATTCGTCTTCACGGACGACAATTCGCACCCCCATCTTGCACATCTTGTGAATGACTTCCCTCAGGATGATGACATCACTCAACTAGAGTGGCCAGCATGTTCTCCAGACATGAATCCTATCGAACATGCCTGGGATAGATTGAAAATGGCTGTTTATGACGATGTGACCCACCAACCACTCTGAGGAATCTACTCCAAATCTCCATTGAGGAGTGGGACAATCTGGACCAACAGTGCCTTGATGAGCTTGTGGATAGTATGCCACGATGAATACAGGTATACATCAATGCAAGAGGACGCGCTACTGGGTATTAGAGGTACCGGTGTGTACAGCAATCTGGACCACCACCTCTGAAGGTCCCGCTGTATGGTAGTACAACAGGCAATATGTGGTTTTCATCAGCAATAAAAAGAGTAAAAAAGATGTTTATGTTGATCTCTATTCCAGTTTATTCCAGTTTTCTGTACAGGTTCTAGGACTTTCAGAACCGAGGTGATGCAAAACTTTTTTTGATGTGTGTATCTACTGCTCAGTATTTATTGACAAATCTTTTGTAAATCGTGTTTCTTTAATTCACTAGCTCCTCACACAAATGCTTATTTTACACCAGATTCTCAAGAATTAGCTTTCCCCTTATCAACAAGCTCTAACGGCATCTAATAATCTATCATTTATATTTAAAATGCGTACATAAACAATAAATGTCTAATGCAACTACCATTAATCAGCAAAACTTTGTGGCAATCATTGAGAAATATATAAATAAATAAATTACCAGACTACTACTTGTATACAGATTTCAAGTCTTGGTCTGGCTAAGCAAATCACATTACAATCAGGCAAAACATATAAAGTTTTAGTGTCCACCAGTAGAGATAATGGGAAAAACAGACCTTGTTCCTGTTGGATTTGCTGAACTGGAGGATAATAACCCATATTACCAAGCTGCACCATTGCCTCAGCTGCTTGTTGACTGTCATCATCTGGAACTGGTTCTCCCTCTGATAAAGGTATGTCGTCCAAGTCTTCTTCACTTGAAAACTGCAAATCTGAAACAATACACACAAAGATGCAGACTGTATAAATCATTGCAACCATAGAAAAAAACCAGTTAAGGTGCCAAAGCAGTAATCCAATCTTATGAGCTTAAAATCTATTCACTTTGGCATATTTTGTGACACTTAAGACAATTTCTAACCACTTGGAAAACTTGGTGAGCATTACAGTGATCTTTGTTTTACAAAATAACAATTTTTGTTGACAAGCACCTGCAGTCATTTGGGCCTAGTGTAGGTCACTAATGATAGGCTATTAGCAACAACTCAATCACTGCCAATCAGAAACACTAAAATGAGACATTCACAGAGACAAAATTGCATCACATTTTCCAACAAAATAGGCAGACTGAAACTGAATAGGAAATGGACTAACACAACTTCTGCAGCTGGCTGATTGCTCACAGGAGATGGATGTATCAGTCACAAAAATTATCCCATCAACAAATGGACAGGTTTCAATGTCACAATACAGAGGAAAAACAAAATTAACTTGGGACAACCAACAGAGAGCCACTGTCATTTATGTATGAGAGGACTACTTCTCTTACGCAGTTGCATCCACTGCCCTTCCTGCTGCTTATCACAAGCACCTCCTAATGTCTCCCATGGTATCTGTACAACCTTTTCCACATATGCTGAGAGACTGGACTGGATTGTGACTTTAAAGGGACCAAACAGCTCGATCATCACTCCCTCTATTGTACAACAGTATCTAGAAATAGTAAGATATCAATCTTTTCCTATTACAATGGTCTCATGGTCATGATAAAAAAGGAAATTTTCTAAATATGTATTGAATAAAAGCTTTGTGAGAAGTGGTGTCATATTCTTCACTTATAATAAAAGCTCTATCTTGATTACAATTCTTTTTTATCCTTACACACTTTAGCATTAAACCATTTCCTAATGATCTAAATGAAAAAGATGTAGCATACATTGAGAAACACATTCATTGAAGAATTGTGGTCACAATAGAAGTTCTATCATCAGGAAATTTTTTAAGTTAAAACACATGTTGTTATTTAACCCCCCCCAACACAAAAAATCAATTGCAGCTGCCCCTTCTCCCTATCTCCACTGTCAGCAGGATGGAGCATAGAGTAATAAGTAATAACAAAATTCGCCTTTTGTTTGATTAAATAGTCTAAGCCATGAGGTACTTAATCTTGGAGTGGAGGGGATTGCTTATAAGGATCATAAATTATGTTGTATATTGGATAAGGACAGCTGAAGGGTTTTGGAGCCATATTGAAGAGAAAGGTGCCCCATTCAAGTTTGTTCTGTGGCCAGCATAAGAATATTAAAGCTGCTAAATTTTATCATAAAAACAACCTATCTATCATTCACACACAAATGGTATGATCTGACATAATGTTCACAATACTTTTCACCTAGCTTCAGCTAAAGTGATACGCTCAATAAAAATGTGGATGACCATTGGGGGAAAAAAAAGATGTGCAGAGGAGGGAGGGGGCAGAGACAGCTTCAATCACATAATGTTGAGTCCTCTCAAAGTAGGATGAAGCCTTGGGTGGGTCTTGTGTGGTCAATGTGCAATTGAAATAGTACGGGCTGAGGTGTGAATGGGAATTTGGATTGAGCAAGTAGGCATGCTAGGGTAGCCATGCAGTTGCGCAAAGCCACTGTGTCAGGGTGGCACACTGGTTAGCACACTGCTTAGAGAATGAGAGACCCAGGTTCAAATCCTGGCCTTGGTACAAATTTTCTGTTGCTGCTTCAGTCTGCATACGTACATAGATATTTGAGACCTGGAAACATTTCTGAAACTATACATTTCCATTTGATGAAATCGTATGGTTGATTTTCAAGAAATGCAGAATACAGACAGCCTTGTAGCAGCATGGGGCAATTATTATAACTCTAAATAGTCAAGAACTCCTTGTGGATGGTAATGGCTAGCCATTCCTTTATTGTGAATGACAATGAGGAACAAAGTCACACATTGCACTCTATAGCAAACACATATTTCTGTAGGGTTTGCTCTTAAACTTAACAGAGTTAATCCACAACAGAATTCCATTAAAATGTAAAAAGCAAATTCGCAAGAAGACCAAAGTTGTAGAAACTGATTTATTTTACCAAACTAAAAATTGACTTTCAGCAAGTTATACAGTGAACTGAAATGAAATATGCATAAAGTAATGATATGAATTTTTAAGATATTACAATCTAGAAGCTACATTACTTCACATTTAGTTTATTGTAGCAGTGTGGGACAACTGTTTTAACTCTAAATAGTCAAGGACTACTTTTCAAATACAATAAATTTAATCAGCCTATGGTGTTTTCTTTCTTCAATACCAAAAACAATACACAGCCACACAATTCAAGGAAAGAAAGAAAGAAACCAAAAGATGGGATTTTGTTCACAGAACATCTACAAATGAGCTGCACATTGAGACTGAAAATATTTGCTTCAGTAGTGACTTTGTTTTATTATAGACATCACAGGTTTCAGGGAGACGAAAATTTAATAGTCATGGGTGACTGGAATTCAACAGTAAGAAAAGGAAGAGAAGGAAACGTAGTAGGTGAATATGGATTAGGGCTAAGAAATGAAAGAGGAAGCCGCCTGGTAGAATTTTGCACAGAGCATAACTTAATCATAGCTAACACTTGGATCAAGAATCATGAAAGAAGGTTGTATACATGGAAGAACCCTGGAGATACTAGAAGGTTTCAGATCAATTATATAATGATAAGACAGAGATTTAGGAACCAGGTTTTAAATTGTAAGACATTTCCAGGGGCAGATGTGGACTCTGACCACAATCTATTGGTTATGAACTGTAGATTAAAATGGAAGAAACTGCAAAAGGGTGGAAATTTAAGGAGATGGGACCTGGATAAACTGAAAGAACCAGAGGTTGTACAGAATTTCAGGGAGAGCATAAAGGAACAACTGACAGGAATGGGGGAAAGAAATACAGTAGAAGAAGAATGGGTAGCTCTGAGGGATGAAATAGTGAAGACAGCAGAGGATCAAGTAGGTAAAACGACGAGGGCTAGTAGAAATCCTTGGGTAACAGAAGAGATACTGAATTTAATTGATGAAAGGAGAAAATACAAAAATGCAGTAAATGAAGCAGGCAAAAAGGAATACAAACGTCTCAAAAATGAGATTGACAGGAAGTGCAAAATGGCTAAGCAGGGATGGCTAGAGGACAAATGTAAGGATGTAGAGGCTTATCTCACTAGGGGTAAAATAGGTACTGCCTACAGGAAAATTAAAGAGACCTTTGGAGAAAAGAGAACCACTTGCATGAATATCAAGAGCTCAGATGGAAACCCAGTTCTAAGAAAAGTAAGGAAAGCAGAAAGGTGGAAGGAGTATATAGAGGGTCTATACAGGGGCAATGTTCTGGAGGACAATATTATGGAAATGGAAGCGGATGTAGATGAAGATGAAATGGGAGATACGATAATGCGAGAAGAGTTTGACAGAGCACTGAAAGACCTGAGTTGAAACAAAGCCCCAGGAATAGACAACATTCCGTTAGAACTACTGACAGCCTTGGGAGAGCCAGTCCTGACAAAACTCTACCATCTGGTGAGCAAGATGTATGAGACTGGCGAAATTCCCTCAGACTTCAAGAAAAATATAATAATTCCAATCCCAAAGAAAGCAGGTGTTGACAGATGTGAAAGTTACCAAACTATCAGTTTAATAAGTCACAGCTGCAAAATACTAATGCGAATTCTTTACAGACGAATGGAAAAACTGGTAGAAGCCGACCTCGGGGAATATCAGTTTGGATTACAAAGAAATGTTGGAACACGTGAGGCAATACTGACCCTACGACTTATCTTAGAAGAAAGATTAAGGAAAGGCAAACCTACGTTTCTAGCATTTGTAGACTTAGAGAAAGCTTTTGACAATGTTGACTGGAATACTCTTTTTCAAATTCTGAAGGTGGCAGGGGTAAAATACATAGAGCGAAAGGCTATTTACAATTTGTACAGAAACCAGATGGCAGTTATAAGTCAAGGGACATGAAAGGGAAGCAGTGGTTGGGAAGGGAGTGAGACAGGGTTGTAGCCTCTCCCCGATGCTATTCAATCTGTATATTGAGCAAGCAGTAAAGGAAACGAAAGAAAAGTTCGGAGTAGGTATTAAAATCCATGGAGAAGAAATAAAAACTTTGAGTTTCGCCGATGACATTGTAATTCTGTCAGAGACAGCAAAGGACTTGGAAGAGCAGTTGAATGGAATGGACAGTGTCTTGAAAGGAGGGTATAAGATGAACATCAACAAAAGCAAAACAAGGATAATGGAATGTAGTCGAATTAAGTCAGGTGATGCTGCGGGAATTAGATTACGAAATGAGACACTTAAAGTAGTAAAGGAGTTTTGTTATTTGGGGAGCAAAATAACTGATGATGGTCGAGGTAGAGAGGATATAAAATGTAGACCGGCAATGGCAAGGAAAGCGTTTCTGAAGAAGAGAAATTTGTTAGCATCGAGTATTGATTTAAGTGTCAGGATGTCGTTTCTGAAAGAATTTGTATGGAGTGTAGCCATGTATTGAAGTGAAACATGGACGATAAATAGTTTAGACAAGAAGAGAATGGAAGCTTTCGAAACATGGTGCTACAGAAGAATGCTGAAGATTAGATGGGTAGATCACATAACTAATGAGGAGGTATTGAATAGAATTGGGGAGAAGAGGAGTTTGTGGCACAACTTGACTAGAAGAAGGAATCAGTTGGTAGGACATGTTCTGAGGCATCAAGGAATCACCAATTTAGTACTGGAGGGCAGCGTGGAGGATAAAAATCATAGCAGGAGACCAAAAGAGATGAATACACTAAGCAGATTCAGAAGGATGTAGGCTGCAGTAGGTACTGGGAGATGAAGAGGCTTGCACAGGATAGAGTAGCATGGAGAGCTGCATCAAACAAGTCTCAGTACTGAAGACCACAACAACAACAACAAGTTTCAGGAAAATTATGTTCTCATATTCAGGTGTGCAAATTTACTAGTCAGCTCCAAAATGGTTGCGCACTGTGAATGCTATACTGCATTGTAGAACAGGCGGGTGTGCTGCTCTGTACCACACTGCCTCATCTGCCTGTTCTACAATGCAGTGTGGCATCCATGGCGTGCGACCATCTTGAGCTGGCTACTACATTTGTACATCTGAATATGGGAACATAATTTTCCCAAAACCTGTCATATTTATAATAAAACAAAGTCACAACTGAAGCAAAACCAAAAGAATCAATAATGCATTGCACATCATTTATTTCAGAGGTCTATCATTTCACATTGTTGTGACTTCCTGTACTGCATACCAGCAAGTTCTATTACATACATGGTCACTTAAACGTTGGAAAAAATGTGTTACAACATTATGCATATGTAAAGAGGGGGAAAAATCTTAAATCAGTCGGCAGGAACTTGCTACATTTTAAAACCGCATTTGTACATATACATTCAAACTCCAGTATTTCATTAGGGCTTACCTTCTTCTAGGACATCTTTCTTTCTTGATCTTCCTGCTGCCCTTCCATCTGTCTCATCTCCTTCCACATCAACAAAGTCATAATCATCCATGTTTGATTTGCCAAAACCATGATCTGGAGAACTGTTCTGACTCTACAGAAAATGGAGTTTTATTTTTTACTACAGGATTTAGCAGTAATATAATGTATATTATATGACTTAGGTTAATAAAAATGTATAGAAATTAAATATCTGGTTACTAACTGCATGTTCAGGTTCAGTGATGGCATAATTTTCTTCTTCAGTTCCCAACCATGTTGGATCCATTTCTGCTTGCTCGAGAGCCCTTTCTTGTGCCAAACTTATGTTGCTTTCAAGTTGTGTTAAATGATCTCCATACTGTAAAAAGTAACTACAGTGACACATGTATTTTAAAATATACTCCAAGGTACTACCAAATTATTGCTAAGGAAAGTACTCACCTCATCCAAAGTGGCTCGGCATACTTTTACCAAAGTTTCTGCCTTCTGGCTGTAAGTTGAATCTTTACCATTGTAAATAATACAATTTTGCAAGATTCTTTCTATATCAGCCAAAAATTCATATCGATTATGATATTTATGGCCTGAAAAAGAGCAAGGTGTGACATACCATTATAATTATTTAGTTTTGTTCAAACACCAGTATTTAACTGGAAACTTACATTCTGTTTGTTTGTGAACTGCCTATACAGCAAAAGAAACAAAAGCTTTGTTGAAATTGGGGCAAACATGTAATAATAAGCTTACTGACTGACAACATGAAACTATTTCATTGTTCTGAACTCAACAAAGCTCACACACTCATCACCTCAGAACATGTAATCACAGCAAAGGTGTTTCATTTTACACCTTCAAAGCTGCAATTCACACCTTATCTTGTACATAGGCAAATCTACTAACAAGCCATAAAGCCCCCCAAGCATAGTGTGACACCCTTTAGCTTTCATTTTAAATATTTATTTCTCAAAAAAATTTGTATTATACTAGTGAAATACTTGTTGGTCCTTGCACCTTCCTTGTTAGACCCCAAACAACTGCAACAAATTATCTTTTTTCTTTTTTTAAAATGTTTCAGTTTATTTTATTCTCTTTCTGTTTGAAATACATGGGTCACAAATCTACCAATGCATGTAACTATACAGAGTGTTACAAAAAGATACGGCCAAACTTTCAGGAAATATTCCTCACACACAAAGAAAGAAAATATGTTATGTGGACATGTGTCCAGAAACGCTAACTTTCCATGTTAGAGCTCATTTTATTACTTCTCTTCAAATCACATTAATCATGGAATGGAAACACACAGCAACAGAATGTACCAGCGTGACTTCAAACACTTTGTTACAGGAAATGTTCAAAATGTCCTCCTTTAGCAAGGATACATGCATCCAACCTCCGTCGCATGGAATCCCTGATGCACTGATGCAGCCCTGGAGAATGGCATATTATATCACAGCCGTCCACAATACGAGCACAAAGAGTCTCTACATTTGGTACCGGGGTTGCGTAGACAAGAGCTTTCAAATGCCCCCATAAATGAAAGTCAAGAGGGTTGATGTCAGGAGAGCGTGGAGGCCATGGAATTGGTCCGCCTCTACCAACCCATCGGTCACCGAATCTGTTGTTGAGAAGCGTACGAACACTTCGACTGAAATGTGCAGGAACTCCATTGTGCATGAACCACATGTTGTGTCGTACTTGTAAAGGCACATGTTCTAGCAGCACAGGTAGAGTATCCCGTATGAAATCATGATAACGTGCTGCATTGAGCGTAGGTGGAAGAACATGGGGCCCAATCAAGACATCACCAACAATGCCTGTCCAAATGTTCACAGAAAATCTGTGTTGATGACGTGATTGCACAATTGCGTGGGGATTCTCGTCAGCCCACACATGTTGATTGTGAAAATTTACAATTTGATCACGTTGGAATGAAGCCTCATCCGTAAAGAGAACATTTGCACTGAAATGAGGATTGACACATTGTTGGATGAACCATTCGCAGAAGTGTACCCGTGGAGGCCAATCAGCTGCTGATAGTGCCTGCACACGCTGTACATGGTACGGAAACAACTGGTTCTCCTGTAGCACTCTCCATACAGTGACGTGATCAACGTTACCTTGTACAGCAGCAACTTCTCTGACGCTGACATTAGGGATATCATCAACTGCACAAAGAATTGCCTCGTCCATTGCAGGTGTCCTTGTTGTTCTAGGTCTTCCCCAATCGCAAGCTCCCGAAGACACCGATCAATTGCTTCGACCGTCTTCCTGTCGGGACACCTTCGTTCTGGAAATCTGTCTCGAAACAAACGTACCGCACCACGGCTAATGCCCCGTGCTAATCCATACATCAAATGAGCATCTGCCAACTCCGCATTTGTAAACATTGCACTGACTGCAAAACCACATTCGTGATGAACACTAACCTGTTGATGCTACATACTGATGTGCTTGATGCTAGTACTGTAGAGCAATGAGTCGCATGTCAACACAAGCACCGAAGTCAACATTACCTTCCTTCAATTGCGCCAACTGGCGGTGAATCGAGGAAGTACAGTACATACTGACGAAACTAAAATGAGCTCTAACATGGAAATTAAGCGTTTCCAGACACATGTCCACATAACATCTTTTCTTTATTTGTGTGTGAGGAATGTTTCCTGAAAGTTTGGCCGTACCTTTTTGTAACACCCTGTATAAGTTCTGCAAATTGGAAAGTTCTCAACATAGTCTTATTCCCAGATGGTTTACTCTTCTTCAGTAATAGTTTCTTGTTGCTTCCTTCTGTGTGACTGACTATTTTTATCTCTTAAATACTTCAAGATTTTACCTCATTTCCAACACACACACACACACACACACACACACACACACACACACACACACTTGTATAGACGGCTTGGAAAAAATATGGAGCCACCAAAAATACAATAATTACCACACCTACTACAGTTTAGGAACCCAGTTAATATTCCACAGTCACCCCCCCCCCCCCCCCCCACGCGCGTACACACACACACACACACACACACACACACAAACAACACACAACACACACACTGAAAGGTTGCAAAAAAATATGGAGCCAGCAAAAACATGCTTACAATACCTAATATGGTTTACAAAACCTGTTAATACTCCAGATAGCTGCCAGACATCTTGGAATGGATAAATACAGCTCCTGTACGGTTCTTACCGTATACTGTAATGTGTACCATTATTCCAGCAAAATAGTGGCAAGTTCAGGTAATGACAATGGAGATGGATAGTGATCACGCACCCTTCTTTCCAAAGTAGATCACAAAGGCTCAATACTAATATAAATGTGACTTTGCAGAGAGTAACCATGTGGCACACAAAATACTATGATATGGCTGCCTGAATCATCTCTGAACTCTGGTCATGTTTCACTCTTGGAAGATAAATTCAGACGAAAGTTGTTAACAATGTGAAACAAGACTCATCTGGCCAAATGACTTTCTTCTATTGCTAGATAGCAGGGGTTTTATGGCTTCACCACCACATTTTCCTGTTACAGGCGTTTGCACCACTGATGAATGGTTTTGCAATTCCAGTTCGCCCTGAAGTTCCCTGCTTCTGAAGCTACATTTGTGTTGTTTTGGTGCTGACATGGTACGAAAGTGTGACATTCAGTTCTGCAATGACCTATTCAGCTGTCATCCTCTTATTTTTCATCACAATCCTCTTCAATGAGCATTTGTCATAATCACTCAACATGCACCTTCACCTGCGATTTGACTTAGCAGATGATGTTTTTCCACTTTGCCTGTATGCAGTATAAATCTTCATTTCAGTTACTCTTAAACACTAAACATTTCATCTCCATTGATCACGGAATCACCGGCCATACGAGCATCAACGATGCGCCCATATTTGTAGTCATAATGCACTCACAACTACCACAGAGCACTGTTCTGACCATGACTGACACTTGCAACATATTGAGGATACTGAACAGTTGCAGTTTGTGGTCAAATACAACAGTGCAACCTGTAGGCTTGGCTAGCATTAGCAGTCATGTTCAAACATGCATTTCTTGTGGTGTTTCCATATTTTTGTGCAAACCCTTCCTTTATATTCCATCAAAAGAAATATCCTGACCTGAAAGAGAATGAGGTGTTGGTAGTGTAAGTAAACAACTTCATTATTTTTAACCTGTCATCTGTCTCCTCAATAAATGTATATTCCATCCATTTCCTCTGAATTTTTCATCTCGTGTGCTTGATGAAAGTTTGTTTGGTTTCAAATGCTTAAGTCCCTATTTCTACCTATGCACTGGAGCATCATAATTATACACTTTTGCTTTTTATTTTAATTTTATGATAGTTTCATACCAGAAATAATTTTTGTTAGATCTCTAACAAGAATTTTATGGATGATGACTATTATGTCATGAATATTGCAAATATGAACTGTAACATATCTACAATTATTTATTTCCCCCTTGTCTATGCAGTTTCAAACTTCACATCAAACAGTGGAAAGCCTAGGTTCGAATATCAACATTATTATGAAAAGGGTAGGTTGCAAAAGATGACACACTGAATTGCAGGCAGACACAACAAAAAGACTGTTGCACATTGATCTTTTGGTGAAAGCCATCTTCAGAAAGGAAACACACATACACACAAGGAAGCACATCTCACGCACACATGACAGCTATCTCCTTTTCATAGTACTGTTGATATTCAAGCTTTATATGATGTACATGATGAAGTGAAGTGCAGGTAGACAAATTATTATGTATGTTTTTTATGTTATTCTGCACAAAAACTGTTTTATAATTAGAATTTTGAGAAATTGTGGAACCTTTTTTTAAATACTAAAAATTCTTTCTTCATTGCATTTACATATGTAAAGTGCTTATGCATGTCAAGTATAGTGTATTGGTATTGGTTTTTTTTTTTTTTTTTTTTTTTTTAAAAATTCACATTGAAGTATGCATTCTTACACGACACAGTGAAATGGTGACATACACGTTCGCTGTTACACAACTGCCTTGTATTTGAACAGCTTAGATCATACAACAAGATCTACACAAAACGTTCACTACTTTCATAAAATGTTTTTTGTAACTACATCTATTTAAAAATGTGTGACACCCCAGTTTCTGTCAAACTCCTTCTACAAAATCTCAAGGTGTCTTGTGCATGTAACAGAATACACTAATCATCAATCTGTATGGATAAATTTGTACTGTGTATGTTAACTTACTTGTGGTTTAAAAACATTACTCTGTAAATTCTTAAGTCAAAACAAAACTACATTTTGCGTATAAGATCTTCTGCACAATTACGTATTAAAAAAATATATATACATTCAGAAATATATAAATAGAAGTCTCACTCTGTTATAGGAAAAAGATGAAAGCTCCCCACAAAGGAGAGAGGGGGAGGGGGAGGGGGGAGGGAGGGAGAGGGCGAGGAGGAGTGTCAGGAAGAAAATCTGTGCAACTTACTTTGAACCTTTTTGGCAACTGTTTCTAGATCCATCGGATTCTTGATAACAGTATAGTAGTCCTTCACAAGTTTCTTATTCACAGGTTTGAGGAATGGCCATGATTCAGACATGGCCTTCAGTTTGTTGTTCACGACATTATCCAAGATGTATGACAGTGCAACCTGGTCATTATCATCCAGTAGTGGATTAATAGCCTTCTCAAGCCTCATAAGCCTATCCTCTTTTTCAGCCAACCTGTCTACACACAGACCCAACATGCGGCGAGCTGCTACTGTCAGTGAACTTTTTGTACCTGTAAAAAAAGTACAACATTTCTGATATTACAGCAAAACAGTCTTCATTACGTTTAGGGATGATTCAAACACAAGCAAGTATTTTGTGATAAAATTCTTATTCATTAAATTTACATTGTTCTTAATTTTCTACATAATGGGTCATCTTAGTCAGGATGCCCATCGGAACAGTGTGACAAGTGGTTTACTGTTTGTCACGGCATGCAACCAACTTGCAACTTCAGATGGAAATCACATAGCATAATGGAGCAGCACCTATCAGACTGACGTGATGTAACTGAGTCTTATGGCATGCCACGCCACTGCCAGATGAATGTGGTGTGCTCTACTTCAATTTTTGCCATGTGTCACGCTTGTCTAGTGACACTTTATGAACATTTCTGCTTTGGTTGTTTGGATGTCTCTCTACTCAGAAAAATGAGGAACATTGCTGAGTTCAGTATTCATTTTGAGAACAAAAAATCATGTTTATGATCACAGCAGTGCTGAATACTGCAATGAGAACTCTCAAGATAAAGCGTGGGAAAGGACTGAAAGTGAAAAATCGTAGACAGATACAATAATTGAAATTCATCTAATTTATTTATGCATAAGAATGAAGATACAGAATTAAACATAATTATGTATGATGGTTTTCTACAACCATGTTTCCAAATCTTTTACTGACTTGCGGGATCTAATGTAATTTGAATCCTTTCAGTATGAAGCTACATACATACGTAATCTGTTCTGAAAAGATAATGCTTCATTTGGGCTAAGAAAGAAACCACAGTGTGGATTACTCGACCCAATAGCATTGTTAGTGGGCCATTGTTGGTTTCCTGGCTTTTGATGTGAATTCTCAATGGTATGGCCTAGACTGTGTTGCATAATGAATGCGTACAAAGTTATGAACCAACAAATGGCTTGAACTATCACACTGGTTCATTTCACAATTTACTGAAGTATTAAAAAGCAGATCTTTGACACTAACAAACAAAAAGAATATTCTATAGAATTTCTTCCCTTGGATTATAGACAATTAAATATAAACCTTTCATTACTTGTCTAAAAGACTATGGTCTAACTGTGTGTTTTATGAGAGGGAAAGCTTCATCTACGGCAAAACAATAATGAAGTTTGCTCTCTTCTTCTGGCAAAGATTTAGGTTCTAAAAGCAGGAGCGTACCTCCAAACAATGCTTTACGGAAACAACTTTCCCTTAACTCTCTGCCATCACTCTTGTGGACACATTCCCTGTCAGCTGATAAAAATTCAATTCGATTCATTAGTCACTTTGAGGTTGAATTCACATGAGCAAAATGTTTGTGGAGTGTTAGCTGCATGGTAAAGCATTGAGAAAATTCTACATTTAAAGTTTTGACAAACTCTTACCTACCTCTTGTTGTTGACATGTTGCATTGTTCTTCTTCCGACACAATCTAGCATAGACAAATTCAATTGCAATCATGACGATACCCAATAACTCTTTTTTCTAATTTTTTATACTGATTAGAAACATAAATTAAAAGGTTGTCATGATACATGATTGAAGACAAACAAAGCCTTAGTTCTTTGAAACTGGCTGTTAAAAGAAAGTGCCGATTGGGAACTTTTTGACTGAAATGTTTGCTTTTGCAAAAACTTGAACACCTTTTTCTTCCGAAATCGCCTTTTCTTCATTGCTTTGTTGAAAAGCAGAAACATTTTCCCGCCAGTGAACTGAATGTGTCTCTGACTTAAGCTGTTTCTGGACATAATCTGTCTTTGCCCACCCAATTCAATGATTACAAAATTGGCGGACCATTAATTTCCATGTATCATGGGCATTCATAGCTGTGCAGTCCATGCTTGACAATGCCACAGATAGTACTAGTAGAACCAAACATATGGTAACTCTATTTTAACATTGGGGAAGAATTTTGGTGCAGTCAAAATACATTGCAGATTTTGTTTTCTAATCGATATAACGCAGAGTGTAGGCACTATAGGCTATAGTGTCAGATGGCTGCAATTGTAAAAAAATTAGAATTTTGATTTCCAGAGGGGAGAGGAGCAGTCTACAACAGGGCTACCAAACAATTGCTTGCCGAGGTGAGTATTGTTTAATGATGTAGTTCAGGCTCATCCTCTAGTGATGTTCGACGCAACCACAGTTCAAAACATCTGCCACTATTTTGCCATGTTAAAAGTATTAACATTATACAATCATTTGAATTTTAGGCATTTCTTTGTTACAACATGCTAGGTCTCATGGCTGAGTACTACACTGCATTACATGGCTTGCATCTTAAATAGACTACACAACCACCAAAAATGGCATGGCACCAGATCATTGAGCACACTGATATGTTGTCGTGTTTGCACACTTTTTATTTGCAAACAGATTCTTATGTACACTATCTTTCCAAAGTGGGCTTCGTCAGATGATGTACGATACCTGTAACTGGAAGTATGTTACATTTTTGACATTTATAAGCAGAAAATAAAGGTATTTCAAACTATCTCTGATCAAATACTGCATCTGGATACAATTCACTATGAAATAGTGTCTATTAAGTAATTTTGGATTTTTGTATTTTGAGACAGAATTCACATCAATTCCACATTTATCGCAAAATGCAAATTTTTCCGGTCCCTGGCACACATCTAGCTCTGATGCTGAATCTGTGATTGTCTATCTCTAGTTTTAAAATGAACATAACTGTAGTTTATGCTGTGACTGACTGACTTCATAAACCACATATGAAAGAGAAACATGAGCAACAACACTGTCTAATGTGTGGCCACAGTATCTGAATGTGGCAACTTGTATCCCCTTGCAGCCAAACACAAAATGTATCACTTATTTATTTGAGATTGGAAATAGGTATGGTTATCCTTCCAGCATTAAAAACAATTCTAATATACTAGCTACATTATTTATGCAGAAATGTATCACGTAAGCTGCACCAAACATATACCGTCCAGCAAGCATATTTTTCTTTGTAAACTTTCTAATGTGTGTGCAGTACTTTACTTACTTTCAAAGTATGTAATAACTATAAGCAATAATGAAAAGACAGCCAGTTCACAATCAAGCTGTGATGTGAGACAATACAGAGAGGAAGAATCAAACTGTTTTATTGAATAGTTTCCTCAAAATCGAATGAGAAAAACTGTGTATGTAATACATGCATAAACCCAAAACCATAGTTTTTAATTTTTTATGCAAGAATTAAAAGTTTAAATGAGAAATTAACAACAGAGATGAATGTAGCTTTGCTTTATTTACATAAAACATTAATTAAGTTGAAGAAAGCCAGAACATGTTCATTGTCCGCAGATCTTGTGCCCTGTTACTTTTGTCAGCATCAAGTCACATGTATGCCATGTATCTGTCATTCCATGTGTCATATAATTTGGCACACCACGTCAGGGGGCGCTCTGCCTTATGTTTATATTTTTACCATTGGTCCATTACTTTTTAATGCCATTTATTTTAAGTTCAAGCCAATTAGGCATGAAGCATTGTACCACTCCACTGTCTGTGAAGTTCTGCAGCAAGAGATCACATGTGTGACAACTGACCTAAATTGTAGGATGGATCTTTAAGAGCAGTCCAGTAGATGTATCCCAAAGTTTGATGACTTATTGTTCAGGAGTGTGGTCTTGTCACAGAGAAGTAAAACAGTTGTGAACAGCAAGCTGTCCCTTTTTGAGCTAAGTTCCTGAAGGAAAGTTACCAGGAGAATGCCTTTGCTATTCCAGAACTCTGAGGCCATGATCTCCTCAGCAGACAACTGTTTCTTGGTTTTGAAGATTGTCCTCTCAATGTTTCCTACCACTATACAATGGCTCCTTTGAATTAAGGGTGTAAGGACAGATTTAGTTTTATGATACACACACTATTTTTTCCAGAAATAAAAGCATCACTTTCTTCTTAATATTTTATAAGAAGTATGCAAGAAATTTCAACTTGTAGAGCTTTCTTCTCTTCATTCAATATTCTTAGAACTCTAGGAATAGAGTCTCACCTCCTTCCAAATGGTTGTGTGTATTCTTCCTTAGCTGATTTGAGGTTTAATAGAGATTATGCCACAGTCAGATGTCAACTTCCTACAGCAGAATCACTGACAATAGCTTTGATGTTTTGTGCTTTGGAGTTTGTGCAGGGACAGCAGGAGTGTGCATGTTTTCAACACTGTCTCAGCCCTTCTTTAACTCATTACAACACTGTTTCACCCCAGGCCATAAAAAATTTACATCCACATCTACACCTACATGACTGCTCTGCAATTCACACTTAAGTACTTCTCAGATGGTTTACAGAACCACTTTTAGACTGTTTCTCAATTGCTTCATTCTTGAATGGCACATGGGAAAAAAATCTACGTATTTCTGTTCAAGATCTGATTTCTCTTATTTTATTGTGATGGACATTTGTTCCTATGTAGGTGGAAGTCAACAAAATATTTCACATTTGGTGTAGTAAGTTGGTGATTGAAATTTCACAAAAAGATCTCACTGCAATTAAAAAGCCTGATTTAATTACTGTCACCACAACTCTTGTTCATTTCTGTGACACTCTTCACCCTATTTCATAATAATACGAAATGAACTGCCCTTCTTTGAACTTTGCTTATGATCTATATCAATTCTGTCTGATAAGGAGCCCATACCACACAGCAATACTCCGGAAGATGACGGATAAGTCACGTGTGAGCAAACTCATTAGTAGATATGTTGTATCTTCCAAGTGTTCTGCCAATAAAATGGAATCTTCCATTCACCATCTCCAACACTTCTTTATTCTGAAATGTGAGAATTAATAGTGACCCATCTGCAGCATCACCATTCTCCTGCACGAGAAACCCTGTGTGCAACTGCAGGGCACAAGCCTCTGGCTCACTGCAGCAGCTACTGGATGCAACATAGTAGTTTCTCACTTGTAAGTATGATTGAATGAATTCTGAATATTAATTATTTTCGGCCATAATGGCTATGTTTGTGAACCGTGACTGTGTGGGATAATTATTTATTTCTAATTTCTGATACCAGTCACTTTATTTAATATTTTATGTTTAATCTAACATAATACAATGTGTTTCGAACATGTTCTGTTCATCTTCAGGCTTTTATACATACATACATACAGAGAAATGTTACTTAAAAAGAAACAGTCTTAAACTAGATTAATTTATAACTCTTTGTCCGTTGTTTGTTACTGTAGCAGCTGGTGTGGCATTGGGGGGGGGGGGGGGGGGGCAGTGTATGGCTAGAAATTGAAATCAGTGATGTCTTCTGCTGGTTTTGTTTCTTGTGGTTGACTATGTATATGTATGATGTCACAGTCTGTATAGAATGCAGATAGATTTGCATCAGTTATGTGTTACGAAAATAGTGTGAAAGGCTTTTATATGATGGTTGATCACTTACGATTTCATCATCTTGCTACTTCACTTGCATCACTGGTGTAATGGCGGAGCTGTTGATTGACATTACACTACTGCATATCATGTTTTGTCACTGATTACCAATAGAATTCACTGCACAAATTGCTTCGATGTTATGCACACAACACAAGATGGCGGACTGTAGCATGTGAGTCTGTATCGATTATCGAGGTTTTGTATCAATATTCTTGGTACTGACTGATTTGTAGTCAATTATTTACACTGACATATCTAGAATCTACTGAGTTAGAAATGGCTTAAAACTGTTGAAGAACAGAAACAAACAATGGACAAAGAGTTCTAGAGTAATCTAGTTTAAGACTGTTTCTTTTTAAGTAACATTTCTCTGTATGTATGTATGTATGTATGTATGTATGTATAAATGCCTGAAGATGAACAGAACATGTTCGAAACACATTGTATTATGTTAGATTAAACAAGAAATATTAAAAAAAGTGACTGGTAGCAGAAATTAGAAATAAATAATTCTGAATATATTAATTCAATAAGTAATTTTCATACTGTGCTGGTTACATTTGAAGGAAGTTTAATACAATGAAATCATTGAGTCACAAACCAGTTAAGAAATTGGAGTATGTTAAGAGCAAATGCAAAGCAGAGACATAGAATTTCAAATTTACTTATAGTCGAGATGGAAGAGGATCCCTTACAGCTCACAGTAGTGTTGCCAACTTTCAGCTGTGAAGCACCAACGGCTGTAGGCAGAAACAATAGTCGTCTACAGAGTTGTGACAAAACTGAGACGTCGCCACAGAGATCTTTACAAAATTGTATTACGTTACTGGCTGCCATGCCCAGCCCACTACAACTGTCAGGGATCAACTTACACTGCCTCAATTACAAATATGTTTTCTGGATTATTACCATTGTAAAGTGTTGAATTTTCAACAATCTGATTAACATCAGCTAGAAACTCCTCTCTGCTCTGATACTTCTTCATTCTCAGATTTTCACGTATTGTCTGCAGATCCATTGGGCGATTCACAATTTTATAATAGTCCGGTACAACCTAGAAAACAGTACATGTTGAAGAAACACACCCTCTCTTTTTCTCTTAGTGACAGATCGTAAATGTCTGGCATCAATACAAAATAAACAACAATGTTATTATTATACATAAATCACTGACACAAAAGCATGCAGTGTATATGATTAATGAATTAATTAATTAATCAAAACCACATAGTACCAACAAAACCACACTTACAAACAATTTAAAACAATATTAAATTTCTTATAACTTTCGTAGTATATTCGAAGGGAGCAGCTGCCAAAGCAAGAACAGCCACCAAGTTTACACACAGTGTTTAGTTTGGTCTTTTTCTTACATGTATTTGTGAAGAAGTGAACATTATCTGCATATTTATCTATACTAAGCAGTATTTATTAATTGTTTTTCTAAGCGTTTGCGTATTTTTTGAGCATCAGTGTTGCTTGTGCTGACCTTTTGTGATAGCCAGGAGCAGCACAGCAGAAGTGCTATTGTTGCGTGGGTTAGTATTATAGTTATTACTGTAAAACTGACACACTAAAAGGCAGATAGGGACTATGTCAGCTGTGTAGTTGAAAACTGTCGACAGACTACTGCCAAGCAATACAGTGGCATAACGAGGTACCTGTGGCAAAAGCTGTGGTCTCTCTGCCACATTTAGCACTGCTTGATATCCTTGATGTCACACTGCCTTCTGGTATGCTTGACTTGGCTAGTTTACCTAAAGATGAATTGTGAACACTGACACGGCCACAAATCTCTAGGCAGACAATGAAAGTGGGTACCGGTTACATGGCTGCCCCTTACGCCTTGAAACACAGGAGGTCTTACTCACTGCTGACAGTACAGCACTGGGAACTTCAAGATTGGGCAGATAATGGAACCCCTTAAGAAAACAGAAGACAGATATGCTTGCCAGCAGCTCTCATTCGAGGCATGGAGCAGACCCCGTCAGCTGCTACTAAGCATGTTGGTCGCAGCCAGATGTAAGTGTTGACTGATGTTGGCACAAATGACATCTGCTGCCTGGGTTCAGTGGCCATCTTTGAGTCCCGTAGGTGGCTGGCTGAACTGTGAAAGCAGCTAGTCTCGCCCGTGATGTGACTTACCAAATGAAAATGCTGGCAGGTCAACAGACACACAAACAAACACAAACATACACACAAAATTCAAGCTTTCGCAACAAACTGTTGCCTCATCAGGAAAGAGGGAAGGAGAGGGAAAGACGAAAGGATGTGGGTTTTAAGGGAGAGGGTAAGGAGTCATTCCAATCCCGGGAGCGGAAAGACTTACCTTAGGGGGAAAAAAGGACGGGGAGGAGAGAATATAAATCCCACCAATTACAGAGAGTAACATTTGTCGTAGAAGACTGAAGAAGGAAAATGATAATGTAATGTTATTTAATTGCAGGACCATCCATGGAAAGGCTCCCTCACTTAAAAATGGTAATAATGCCCATATAATGCTAGGAACAGAAAGCTGGCTGAAACCAAAAGTTAGTGGCAATGAAATTTTAAATTCTGACTGGAACGTGTATCACAAAGACAGGTTGGTCACCAGTGGTGGAGGTAGGTTTTGTACTTAAAAATAATATGATAATATCTAATGACGTGAGTGAGGATTCAAAATGTGAAATAATTTAGTTTAATTAATTTAAGGTGGATCAAACATGGTAATCAGGTGCTTTTGTAGATCCCATGTCTCAGCAACTGTACTAGTAGTACATTTCCTACAAAACTTGAGGAAGGTTGCATACTGATGTTCTGGTTATGTTGTAGCAGGGGGAATTTTCTATATACCAGGTATAGACTGAAAGTTTCAAGTGAGTAGGACAAGTGGTAGGGCCAGGGATTATTGTGATGATGCTCTAAATGTCTAGTCAGAAAATTACCTTGAGCATTTAATCTGAGAACTGATTCATGAGGATCATATTCAATATTATTGACACAATAATACTGGGACAACATATGGCACTAATGTGCAAGGCCAAGAATGACACAATAATATTGCACAATATTTATGTTTTGGATACGTAAGTTAGAACACTGTCATCATAGTGAACATGTCGGTGCTCAATAATGTGTATCTGCATTGCAGATGAGTTGCTTGTTTTGCAAAACACAAGCAGAAATGATGAAGAACGGTCCAAGTATGTCCAAGGACCTTTCTGTAAACATTTCAATGGAATAGGTACTTTTTCATTGGCAGCACCAATTCATAAACCAAAACAACTAATTATGAATTAAGGAACCAAAATGTATGATTTATTGTGTACTGTGCTGTTTCCCACGTAACAACTATCGGAAATGAAAAAACACAATTATTGTAATTGATAGCTTACACGATCTTACGTCTGTGCTGTGACAACTTTTGCAAGAAAAATAAACATGTTCGCTCACTGGACAGCTGCTCTGACTTTATTTGCCAATTCTGAGAACTGCTGCAAGTAAAATAAACATATCTGCTTACTGTCATGATATCATGATCTTCAGTTTCCTCTGCTACTGTGGATGACAAGGTATCTCATTAAATAAGAATATTTAATGTAAAAAAACTGTTAATGCCTACACTGCAATTTTCATTATACATTTAAAGCATCATGACTAGTTTTGGTTGCTTTCTACAATCATCTTCAGAACTGTAGACATGTAGAGGAAAAATACAATTAGAAAATTTTGTACAATAGAGTTGGATATAAATCAATGAGTATCACCTGAATAAAATAATAAGGAGAGCCAACACTACTAGTAAAAGTGAACATGTAACAACCCAGTATTATGTTACTGCTTTTAAGATGACCTTCCATTCAAATCACAAAACAAGAGTAGAATACACATGTCATGCATTCATATTATGGGTCAACATGACTACCGCTGTACGTAGTCAAGAACTTCAATGCAAGAGAGCCAGGCTGTACCTCCCAAAAAGATTTATGACCAAAAATCTCAAAAAGCTTACATGTAAATCCAAGTAACTTTAAAATTATAAAAGTAACAATGGAATTCAGTCAGGAACTCTGATCCATAGTTAAGTGGCATATGCCGTTTGTGAAAGGTGAGTCTTATGTAACTGTCAATAAGTCAAGACAAAAATCTTAGAAAGTTTGTACTTAAGTCCAAATAATTTTAAAATTACAAAAATAACTAGGGAATGAAGTTAAAACTAAGAGGTTATATAGTTAAATGGCAACATGCCATATGTAAATGACAAAATCGGATGTAATTGCCAAATGATAAAAAAACCATCTAATTACAGTTTAGCACTAAAAATATGAACATACCATAATGTCACAAGATGCAGGTAATAAAGATGGAAAATGTCCATCAATATTTTTAAAATTCTGCTGTTTTCTTGAGTATCTTGTCCAAACTGTCAATACTGGTCTTAGGTGGTCAATAATATTGTGCAATAAATATTGAGTGTGTGAGGGACTTTATATCCCGATTACAAAGAGGCTTCAGCTTTTTCACTCAGTTAAGGGTGATTCCATATCAAGTTACGTAGTTTTGGAGATGACCTCCACTCAAGTATGTCAGATTATGTTCAGATTGTGTACAGGTTTGCTAAATGACTAAAAATGATAAACAAAATTTTAGTTCACTGACAAAATGAGTAGCTAAATTTCAAAAATTTTTGACAGTGCCGTATTCTGGTGAATAATTGTGGTAAAGCTGCAAAAGTTGGAAAGATCATTGAATAGATCGCACTGTGCACATTTTGTAAGTTTTATTCACTCAATTCCTGTATTTTGCTCCAAACAACACTCAAAGTCATCAACAATTTTGTCATGACAAAATTTCTCTGATGTTTAAGTACACTGGTTTGTCAGCATTTCTGCTTTATGAAGCTCTCCTCTTACTCTGAAATCTTCTGTTTGTAAGACCTTTCATTTTGTTTTTAACTTCTGACATCTCACATGCATAATCTTTACTATATTTAGATAGATACTCCACAAGTCACCAAAGTCACCATATGATGCATGGGTACCTTTCCTGTTCCACTCACAAATGGAGTGAAGGAAAAATAACATTCTATATGCCTCCATACAAGCCCTAATTTCTCTCATGTTGTCTTTGCGGTCCTTCTGTGAAATATGTGTCAGTGGCAGTAGAATCATTGTGCAGTCAGCCACAAATGCCAATTCTCTAAATTTTTTCAATAGCAGTTTGCAAAAATAGCACTGTCTTCCCTCCAGGGATTCCCATCTCATTTCATAAAGTGTCTCTATAATACTCGCTTGTTGATCGAACCTTCAGGTAACAAATCAAGCAGAAACCTCTGAACTGTTTTAGTGTCTACCTTTAATCCAACCTGGTGAGGATCCCAAACACACTAGCTGTACTCAATAATGGACTGCACTAGTATTCTGTATGCGGTCTCCTTCAAGATGAGCAACACTTTCCTTAAATTAGTTGATCATTTGCCTTTGCTAATACTGCTTTTCTGTGCTCATTCCATTTTATGTCGCTTTGCAATGGGTAATGGAACCGGTCAGTGGACCTCCTCTTGTGACACAATGCAGTATACAACCAAACAATGGGAAATCCAGGATGGAATGTGACAATATTATGAAAAGGATAGTTGCTACTCACCATATAAGAAAGATGCTGAGTCACAGATGGGCACAACAAAAAGACTGTCACAAATAAATCTGTCAGCTACCAAGGCCTTTGTCGAGAATGGAGCACACACACACACACACACACACACACACACACACACACACACACACAACAGGCAACTGAAGCCACACTGCAGTGAGTGAGTGAGTGAGTGTGTGTGAGTGTGTGTGTGTGTGTGTGTGTGTGTGGTCCATTCTTGACAAAGGCCTTAGTAGCCGACAGCTTTATTTGTGACAGTCTTTTTGTTGTGCCCATCTGTGACTCAGCATCTTTCTTATATGGTGAGTAGCAACTATCCTTTTCATAATATTGTCACATGCCATTCTGGATTTCCCATTGTTTGATTGTATACTGCATTGTGTCACAAGCATTGTGTCACAACCGTCCATTTGAACTACGGATGATCACAGAAGAGAAGTGACATACATCATTGTTGCTGACAGGAGCCACAACTTGAAGCTGAGTGCACCCTCCCTGATAGCCGCAGGAACGGTCTCTTCCACAGATGAAGCCTCACACCAGACATACTGTGTGCAAATTGGACTTCTTTTCAGCCATGGACATTATTTCGCTAAGAGGCCTCATAATGCAACATACACTATGTGATCAAAAGCATCCAGACACCCCCAAAAACATATGTTTTTCATATGAGGTGGATTGTGATGTCACCTACTGCCAGGTACTCCATACCAGCAACTTCAGTAGTCATTAGACATCATGAGAGAACAGAAAGGGGCGCTCCACGGAGCTCACAGACTTCGAATGTGGTCAGATGATTGGGTCTCACTTGTGTCATACATCTGTACGTGAGATTTCCACACTCCTAAACATCCCTAGGTTCACTGTTTCCCATGTGATAGTGAAGTGGAAATGTGAAGGGACAGTATAGCACAAAAGCGTACAGGCTGACCTCGTCTGTTGATTGACAGAGACCACCGACAGTTGAAGAGTCATGGTCGAGCGGCTGCTCATAAGGCACACAACATGCTGGTAAATGCCAAACGATGCCTCGCTTGCTGCAAGGAGCATAAACATTGGAGGACTGAGCAGTGGAAAATCGTTGTGTGGAGTGATGAATTATGGTACACAATATGGTGATCTGATGGCAGTGTGTGGGTATGGCAAATGCCCGGTGAATGTCATCTGTCAGCGTGTGTAGCGCCAACAGTAAAATTCGGAGGCAGTGGTGTTATGGTTTGGTCATGTTTTTCATGGAGGGGGCTTGCACCCCTTGTTATTTTGCATGGCACATCACAGCACAGGCCTACATTGATGTTTTAAGCACCTTCTTGCTTTTCACTGTTAAAGAGCAATTCAGGGATGGCGACTGCATCTTTCAACACAATCGAGCACCTGTTCATAATGCACGGCCTGTGACAGAGTGGTTACATGACAATAACATCCCTGTAATGGACTGGCCTGCACAGAGTCCTCACCTGAATGCAATAGAACACCTTTGGGATGTTTTGGAATGCTGACTTCGTGCCAGGCCTGACATCCGAGATCGATACCTCTCCTCAGTGGAGTACTCTGTGAAGAATGGGCTGCCATTCCCCAAGAAACCTTCCAGCACCTGATTGAATGTATGCCTGCGAGAGTGGAATCTGTCATCAAGGCTAAGGGTGGGTCAACGCCATATTGAATTCCAGCATTACTGATGGAGGGTGCCACGAACTTGTAAGCCATTTTCAGCCAGGTGTCCAGATACTTTTGATCACATTGTGTACATTAGAGATCCAGATAACTATCAAACCTTTTACCCTGTGTGGGTGCTCAGACCCTGCTGGAAGAGCAGCCACTTGTCCATTCACCATTCACAGGGTAAATGAGTGGGCCCAGAGGGCCAGTCCCCCCACAGTCTCACTGCTTCAAAGAAATGACGTTGATTCTCACAAGCGATGAGCCAGTTTCTCTGCCACCACTCAGCCCTGGGCAGCAGCCCACAAAAGGCTAGCCTTGGCCAACATCCTCAGCTATTCAAAAACTGCGGGCAGCTCCTGCTGCATCCGTACACAGCATGCACATATCGTAAAATTCAAACAAAAATATCAGGGTGACGCTTGACACTAGTTCAATGCTCACTGTCAAAAACAAACAATCTGTTCTTCTGATAGTTCACGAGAGGAAGCTGACACCTGACTGAGCTGTTTAAAACAGTCGCTGGCTGTTCAAAACAAATGACAGCAGAATTTAAATAGTGTAAATCTACTCTATACAGTTAATAAAACATGGGACTACGCCTATTAACTATGCAAATATGCAAGGAATTTAAGAATTAAACTGTAAATGTGCACAAAAAAGCAAAATAAGTAACTTGCTTCGAATTAGAATATAATAAACAATCTGTTATCCTTGTGTTTTCCAAGCAAAATCTGGCTCCTTATTTCTGCCTTTATTTACCTCCTTTGTATATATTACCTACCAACTGATACAAGTGAAAAGGCTCTGTTATTATGGTAAAGGAAATTCCACAGTGAAAAGCAAAAATTGAACATAATCAATCACTCATGTGCAGGTAAATGATGTTTGGGACTTCACAGACAGAAATATCCCACCAACTGATTCATAAACAAATATCGCATACCATTTTTTACCACAACCAGAAAAAAAACCATCACCACTGTGAATCAATTACTAACCAGTCCTGTCATTAGCTTGCAATATCATCCAGTTCTTGAATCATAAAACCTTTTGCAAAGGCTTCATTTACCTCTCACTGAATGCTGAAATGAAGGCTATTCCACTTACATTTACAACTACATCATAATCTACAAGTGGATTCATGGTGTGTTGCAGATGGTACTTTTGGTACCTCTTATTGAATCCCGCTACCATTTTCCACACATGAATAGGGCTTGGGAAGAACAAGTGTCAGTAAGCCTACGTACTGGCTCTAATTTCTTGAATTTTCTCATTGTAGTCATTACTCGAAATGTATGTGGGAGGAAGTAATATGTTGTCTGAATCGGTCAAACAAGTACCTTATAAGCCACTTCCTTTGTGGATGAGTTACATTTCCTTAAGATTTTTCCTAAAAATCTCAGTCTGGTATCTGCTTATCTTACTGTTTGTTTTATATGGTCATTCCACTTAAGGCTGCTCTGCCATTTCCACCAGTTTTTTTTTTACTGACAGTGTAGTTGCACAGAAGTGGCTTTCTTTTCCTTCATATGTGCAATATGTTATACTTATTTATGTTCAGGGGCAACTGCCAGACCCTGTACCATTTATCAATCCTCTGCAAGTCATTCTGCAAATAAATACTGTCTTCTGGTATTGCTACTCTGTAACAGACATCTGTGAACAGTCTTAAAGAGTGCCCAACACTTTCTACTAGATCATTTATATACATAGTAAACAATAACAATCTTATCACTCTACCTTCGGGTAATCCAGAAATTATCTTTAAATCTGTTGATAATTTTCCGTAAGAGCAACATGCTATGTAATATCTGCAAGGAAATATTGAATATAGTTGCAAACAGGGTCTGATACTCGATAAACTCATTTTTTGGACTAAAAGGCAATGCGGGATGGTGTCAAATGCCTTTCTGGAGTAAAGGAACGCCATTTTCATCAGTGCTTTGAATCTTATGGAGGAATAGAGCGAATTGAGGTTCACAAGATCTCTGCTCACGGAATTCACAGTGATTTTTATAGAGGAGATTTTCATTCTCCGAAAACGTCATAATTCTTGAGCATAGAACATGTTCCGTAATTCTACAACAGACTGACATCAACGATATAGGTCTGTAATTGTGTGCATCTGTCCTATGGCCCTTCTTGAAAAGGGGAACGACCCGCACTTTTTTCCTATCACTCCAGCGATCTACGTTAAACTGCTGTTACAAGAGCATCAAGTTCTTTCACATAATCTTTGTAGAATTGTATAGGTATCTTATCTGGTCCTGATGCCTTTTCACTACTAAGTGATTGTAGTTGCCTTTCTATTACGTGATCCGTTAACTCAGTATCAGCCATTTCAATGTTCATACGATAATCGAAATGGACCAAATTCAGTATTTCAGCCTTCTCTCTGATATCTTCCATTCCGGTGGTAGTATCAACTCCTGAGTGAATAAATAAATGATGTCAAACCACTTGCTGATTTTAAATAAGACCAAAACCTCTTAGGACTTTTACTCAAGATCGGCTGATCAAATTTTACTTTCAATGTCACTGAACACTTCTCTCATTGCTCTCCTTACGCTCATCTTCACTTCATTCAGCTTTTGTTTGTCAACTAGGTTTTGACTTTTTTTGAATTTGAGATGAAGCTCTCTTTGTTTACAGAGCAGTTTTCTAACACAGCTATTAAACCACAGTGGGTCTTTCCCAATCCTTAAGACCTTGCTCAGAACATACTTGCCTTAGGCATACTGAAAATGCTGCTTTTGAATTTTTCCATTGGTGCTCCACATCTCACCTAGGCAGTCTATAAAAGCATCCGACTACCATCTCTGACCAACCTTTGGTGCTCAGTTTCACCCACACTGACTCACAGTTGGGATCCATGACAACCTTGCTAGATATTATCGAGTTCTTTACTGCAATAAATATACCACCACTGTTGGTGACTAACCTATCCTTATGATAAATATTCCAATCTGAACTCCGGATTTTGTTGCTATTCACTGCTCCTCCAAAGTGGCACTTCATCATGCAAGTTACAAAACATTGTATTTTACCCCGTGCCTCTTTGGCTCTCAGTTCTGTCCCCTGTGAGACCACCACATACAATCTCCTAAAACACATACACCACATACAATCTCCTAAAACATTAAAATCAAGGGCATTTCTTAACTGATCAATAGTAGGATCATGTGGAAAAGCAGCCACATCGTTTCCCAACAGTGCTGTTCTATGTTGATATGAAAATTAATCAACTCTCTACTTATGCAAAGGGCTGTCAAACTGTGTAGCCAAAACAGTAACCAAAAATGAAACCATCACAACAAACACACACACGCGCAGCCCCCCCCCCCCCCCCACACACACACACACAAACCATTCGCTCATTCTTCTTATACCAGAATTAATAAACATCCTGCCACCTACCTTACATAGCTGTGTCTGGCCATTCTGATTTAGGTTTTCCGTGATTTCCCTAAAATCAATTCAGGCAAATGTCGGGATGGTGCCTTTGAAAGGGCATGGCCCACATCCTTCCCCATCCCTTCCTAAACTGATGGGACTGATCACCTCGCTGTTTGGTCCTCTTCCCCCAAATCACCACCTTATATAATCTTAATCCTTCTTGTCCTACACACCTTACCAACTTACCTGCTGTCCCAGTACGTAGCATTTCACCCATCCATTTGCCCAGGTGGACTCAAAAAGTCAGTGCTGCCAGTTGCTCCCCCACCCCCCACCCTCTCCCCCACCCCCTTTCCCTCCCGCCCCTCCCAACTCAGGCACACATGACTGCCATCTCCAGCCACTGCATCTACAGTTTTTGAGAATCAGATCCAAACAAACCACAAACCACTCGTCATGCCCCCTGCCTCTCATTGGCAGGTGCTAGGCTAGCCACAAGAATTGGTGGCAGCACTGACTGCAAGCTGAGCGCAGTGGTAGGAAGGAGAGAAGTAGGAATGAGGGAGAAGGGAAGTGGCGCACATACTCAGCTGCACCAAGCCAGCGATGATGCACGACACCTCAGCAAACGAACCATTTCATCTACTGAGAAAAAAATGAAATTTTCCTGGTGGGGGTTTTTTTTTCCAAATTTTCCTGATGTGTTAGAAATTTCCTGATTTCCCTGATTTCCAGAACCTGTGGTAGCCCTGCATTCTCAAGTTGAAATGCCACAAAATGTCTGTCCTGCCTAAATGACATAAACAATTATTTTAATATTTAATATCCATTCAGAGAATTGTCTAACAATTACTTCACCAAACACACACTTTTCAGATCTTACCAAGAGTGTAATGATAGCACTAGAAAACATGACATAAGGATGAAGTGCAACCATTAAACAGTGATTAATTATTAAAATAAATTTATAACAATCTTCAAAAAATTTACAGAAACAGATAATAAGCTAAGCAACTTGCTGTTAGCCAATAAACACAAGTTACCATGACTAAGAGAATACAAAAAGAAGCTTGGTTTTTAGTTACTAGGGTATAACAATGAAGTTTCTGGTTGACGCAGCACATAGTTTTTCTCCTGGTGGAGGTGAAATAAACAAGAATACAACAGTTCAAACAAATTTTGGGCTTGCAGCAGATCGTCGTCCAATACCTCACACGATATTTCAACTGGGCACCTGCCAGTCATCTTCAGGTGAGCTGTCGCGGACTGGCAAAAATGTCCTCCGTTCTGCAATATATAGCATGCAGTAACTATTCTGCGCATGTGTCGAAAACTTGATAGATGGACCACACTGCCCACTGGCAGCGCCTGTGCTAGTGGAATAGCGGAACTCAGTCACCCTCTGCGTTGCTGTTTGTCGCGGCCATCGGCGCACTCTGTCGTCCTTGATTTCAGCAAATAGTGGAGATGATGGGAGTCCATGCACTGTCCAGCTGGTAGCCACTGTCACAGTTCAACAAATTTTCCACCAGGCATATTTCTACGGATTCTTTAATAATGGAGTCCCAGAAAGATGTTGCTGTGGACAAAATCATTGTTTTCTCATACTCCACTGAATGTCCAGTGGAAATACAATGTTCAGCAATAGCAGACTTGCTTGGCTGCAAAAGGCAGTGTAACATTGATGTTCAGTGCAGCGTTCTGTCACGGTGCGAGTGGTTTGACCTATGTAAGCCATACCACATTGGCATGGTATCTTGTAAATTCCAGCCTTTTGTAGTAACAGATTATCCTTTACTGATTCCACTAGGTCCATAATCTTCAATGGTGGGCGGAAAACCACTTTTACCTGAAATTTTTGAAGGATTCTTGCTATTTTAAACGAAGTGTTGCCAACGAAAGGAAGAAAAGCTAAAAATTGTTCCGGCATGTTCTCCTCTTTATCCACTTCCTGCTTTTTAGTTTTAACTGTTAGTGCCCTGTTAATCTGCCAGATAGAATACCCATTTTCATTGAATACTATCTTTAGATGGGTGAGTTCTTGAGGTAAGCTATCTAGATCTGAGACGGTATGAGCTCTATGAACAAGTGTTTTAAGCACACTCAGGGTTTGCGACAGGTGATGGCAACTCGATGCTTGCAGGAACAAATCAGTATGAGTGAGCTACCAATAAACTGGATGCCCTATAGAACCATTGTTCTTCTTTTGAACTAGGACATCCAAGAAAGACAAACAACCATCTTTCTCTATTTCCACGGTGAACTGGATGTTGCTACGAATGGAGTTGAGGTGATGTAGAACCTCCATTAATTTGTCTTCTCCATGAGGCCACACTATAAAAGTATCATCCACATACTTCCAAAAACTGTTGGTTTCAGGGAAGCTGATTCAAGTGCTCTCTCCTCAAAATCCTCCATAAAAAGGTTGGCCACCAACAGAGACAGGGGGCTACCCATGGCGACACCATCAGTCTGTTCAAAATAAGTTGAGGAAAGAGCGTGCCTAAACAAAGCAGTTATATCAACAGGAAACATGTTACCAATCAGTGTCAAAGAATCTGCAAGAGGAGCTTTTGTAAAACATGAGACAAAATCAGCTGAGTTTCATATGTGGTGAGAGCACTTGCCCACGAAAGGTCTCAGCAAAGAAGTGAGATGTTTTGCTAAATTATATGTAAGAACTCCAATGTTGCTCACAATTGGACGCAGACGAAGACCCTCTTTACGAACCCTTCGAAGGCCATACAGTCTTTGTGGTACACAACCATGTGGTCTTAACCTCTGGATGGTCTCTTGCGGTAAGGAGGAGAAAGTGCTGAAGTTTTCTGTTGCACACGTCCTGTAGGATCGTAATCAATCCTCCTATAGCTAGAGTCACTTAGTAGACCACACATCTTATCTTTACCGTATTTACTCAAATCTAAGCCACACTCGAATCTAAGCTGCACCTGAAATGAGACTCAAAATCAAGGAAAAAAAATTTCCCAAATCTAAGCCGCACCTGAAATTTGAGACTCAAAATTCAAGGGGGATAAAAGTTTTAGACTCCACCTCCAAAACAAAACAAAGCTGGTCCATTGTAAGATGAGACACAATTTAGGTCAAATGGACTACAGTAGTTTGGTTCGAGTCATAAGCTTAACAGTTAAGCTTTACCAAGTAGCCATTGCTATGTGAAAGGTGCTCCATCCATATTTATATGGGTTCCCTTTCTTTTTCATGTGCTTCGTCTGGTTTGAATCGATTGCTTATTTTGCTTTGATCTGATAAGTGCCGTTCTCTTTGTTATAGGTGTTTACGTCACTCTAAACTGAAAATGCATTATTGTACTGTGTCATGCATTGTTTGTCGCATTCTGATAATGACTGTTTACGACCTCTCGCCGCTCGTGGCATAGCTTGGTTTTGTGTGTGCTACTGCGGCTTAAAATAAAAAAAAATTATGAGAGGAATTGTCTCATAAGCAAAACAATGGCAAGAGACTGCTATTTGTTGTTACTTACACTGCTGCTTTCTTTGATAATGATCAACAAGAACCAAATAATAGACTGCGTATGATAGATGATGTTCTGAACGAGAGTTTAGCGAAAATTTTTCTTAGTTTCAAAATCTTTGCAGACGTCTCTTTAGTACATTATATTCTGCACAGCAATTAGAGTCATCTTAGATTTAAAAATCTAGTCAGTTGCCATGTTTCATTTCTGACTGTATCACTATTCAGCATAAGAATAATACAAATATAAACATGACACGATATGTATATTCTTCCATGTTTGCTGTTGTCTCACTCTAGTTTCGTAGTTTATTAGGCAGACAGGATTTAAATGAGATAGCAGGAAAAGTGAAAGAATACATGGCATAATGTTTACATTCTTCTACCTTTTCTTTTAATTTATTTACTGACGCAGAGGTTCTGGCGCCAGTATTTATCTCGATGAAGGTTTCTCGGGTCTCCAGCCGTGTGGTAGCGTTGGTATCTCGCAACATTTCGGGTAGTGTCATACTACCCATCTTCTGGCGAAGAGTAGTATTTATCTTTGTGCGTGCAAAGCATGCCTGTGTACTGCAACATATATTCGACGGCAGAAGTTAGTTGTGGCGGCACCTACCAAGATTTTTCAGAATTTCCGCTTACTTTGCACTCAATTCTAAGCTGCAGGCGGTTTTTTGGATTGCAAAAGCCAGAAAAAAAAGTGTGGCTTAGATTTGTGTAATTACGGTATACACACCACCGCAGGGGGCGACTGAGTTCCACTATTACACCAGCAAGGGCGCTGCCGGTGGGCAGTGTGGTCCACCTATCAAGTTTTCGATGCATATGCAGAATAGTTACAGCGCACTATATATTGCAGAACAGAGGACGTCTTCGCCAGTCTGCGATGGCTCAGCTGAAGATGCAGGTGCCCTGTTGAAATAACGTGCGAGGTATTGAACGATGACCAGCTGCAAGCCGGAAATTTGTTCGAACAGTCAATTTGCCGCGAAAATTTTAAAATTCACACAAGAATACAACTATTTTATTTGCGCTGAATGAAATTTTTTTTTTTTTTTTCTCTGAAGCTTGGACCATAGCATGAAACTTATTCCAGACATAACTCCCCTCTAATGGAACCCAGTTGTAACTGTGTACAGTGTATCAATTAATTTTCATCTTACACCCTCAACAGTCCCTTGTTAAAGGCCTTCCGATACCGACAATCGGTCATTTCACCTTGTCAATGCTACTTCACAGAAGCATGATTGTGTACTCATCTTTTGTACTAACAATAAATTATGGCTAGCCTTACACTCCAGTCTGCTTCAGTAAAAGCAAACTCATTGATGGGTATGACGTGACCTCAGTGCCACAGTTTCCAGACTCGTCATACTTGTGGAACTACAGCGGGAATGAAGGAAGCCCATTAGCACTGATTGAACAGCAGCATCTTGATTTGCAAGGAATGCAACCCATAACATTAGGTTTTTACTGATCTGTTTCTGATCTCTACCCCTTCGCCCTCATTCCATACTCTTTAGAGCTTTGCAATTTCACCAGTATAGCTGTGCCCAACCCACAGATTAAAATCTATACACCAACATCTTTTTTCTTCTTTACAATAAATTCAGAATATGAAACAATTTAAATCATTACCATTGACCATGAGGTGGGGATACTTACAGAGCATCATCAGTGAATGAATACTTTATGTAGCTCCATATATGACCCTTATTAGTTCAGTTGTGACTTTTGCACAGCAATAAGAATTATCATTCGAACTGATACCAAGACTCATCTCAGATACATACTACTAGAAAAAGATATTGCTTGTAAGACAACTGCGGGTGTGAATGCCTGAAAGGCATATTCCACATCAGTATTTTGAGATGGCAATAGTCTACAAAAGAAAGGCTTCAGTACTTAACACAAGAGCTAGGTGGACTACTGCTTGTTTGACACACACTCACAAACATCAAAACACCTAGAGAAAGCAACAGTGAAATTAAGATAGATATTTTAAATTATCCTAGATATGTCACCTGTAAACACCATTTGTCAATTTGCATAATTATTCATAATTGTATTCTACCAACCTTTGCATTGACTGGAAACAGGAATGGCTGCACATCTGGCAGGTCCCTCATTTCATTCAATATGGTTTCCAAAATGGTAGAAAGTACTACAACGGGATCCGTGCGACGGCGATTGGCTGGCTTCTGCTGACGTTTCAGATAATCACAATGCATTTCATTCACTGCGCGTCTGCGTTTGCGAGAACTGACAGCATCTTTTGGAACTTTTAGTAGTAATGTTCTCCTCTTCATTTCTTCAGCATGCTGCAACACCTTATAATTTTTTAAAGTGAACAATGTTATTTACTAATCATATCTGACAGCAATTTCCATCTTCACCACACTAATTGTGGTATCGATACTACATAGTGAGAATTATATAACATTAATTATTCAGTGATAACTGATGTAACGTACCTTAAGTAACTTGCTAGATAGTTTCACCTTAGTTCCATCAACATTAACCAAGTCTTCATCATCTGCATTCAGTTGCTTTTCAATCTCTTCCTCCTGTTCCTCTGTCATTGCTACATTAACTGGAGGAGCCGGTGCTGATGGTTGGTACAGTGGGCACGCTTTATTTGTACGCATGTGACCGACCTGTCAAAAATATTTAATATTGTGTAGTCACTGCCGTAACACAGAAAGTACGGCGATATATACACTAAACTATTCTGAGTTAGTTCATTAGTAACATGTTCTGTAGATCATTTTTGTTGAACTAATACAAAAATAGTCTGTTTACTGGCTACCTATAGATGTTTTTTGGAGAGTATGGTTACATTCTGATCTTTTACATTGTAGCACACTGACTTAAATTTAGTAAGAATGGACCCATTAAGCTTTAATATTACTCATGTAACTAGTGACACACTAAAATTTAAAGGATTCTGTTTAAGCAAAACATGCTAATAGTCTTTAATGAAAATTCGTCAGTGAAATAGGAGTTGCATGAAAGAAATGATTTTAGGCTAGATTTAAAATTTACTTTGCTGCCTGTCACACATTCTGTGTTGCTGGGAAAGTGATTAAAGATTTTTGTGGCTGCATATCTGACCTGCTGACACCCCTAGATGAAAAAAATGATTTTTGTTATTTATTACTAGCACTGTAATTGGGGACATTACCATTCTTCTCAAGTTGTGGATTATTCATGATGAACTTCATTAGTGGATGCACACACTGTGAAGAGGTTTAAAACACCTAACTCCTTGAAGATATGTCAAACATTCTGTGGATGAGCACCACAAATTATTCTCACAGATCAATTTTGTTCAATCAATCCTTTCTAAGTGATGTGTTAACCCACAAAATCATGCCATAACACATTAATGAGTAGAAATACGTGAAATACGTTAAGATGTTGGTTTATGAATGTTTGGGGCACTGCACAACAATCAAGTGTACCACATATTAACATGTAAATCATAAAACAGCAACAAAGTAAATACATTATAAAGAGTTCATCTTACATAGACTGAAGAATAAACGAAGCTACATTGGCTGGCACGAAAACGCAATGCCAATTGTAAACAAATGAAGCCAGAGATGTAGAAGTAACACAAACAAATTCACAGTTCAAGTAAATTGAGCCCATGAAGGTACTGGATCTTTGCTTTGGTTTTCTACACTTCACAGGCCCCTCTTTGCATCCTCAAGGGTGTGTGTTACCTCTCCTGTACCAAACATCGCAATCCAACATTTCAGGCATTCTCCTGATAAAGTTTGCAATTATCTCTTTAGGAAACATCTCACATTCTTTCAGGAAGGCCTCCTGTAGGTCTTGAATGGTTTTGAATAGTGCCAATGGGCCCATTTCCTCAGGTGGTCCCATACATGCTCAATACAATCCAAATCAGGGTTTTGAGCAGGATAAGCCACAGCACGAATCTCTGCTTCATCCAAGAACCCATGCGCAGTTCCCACAACATGTGAACATGCGTTATCATGAACTAGTGTAAAACAATTACCAATAAATGGAACAAAAGGCACAACATGCTCCAACAGGATTCCTTCCACATACTGATGTCCTGTAAGGCTTTCATGCACCACAAAGACCAAATCCATCCCTGCAGTTCTACCGAGTGAAGTGGCGCCATGGTTAGCACACTGGACTTGCATTAGGGAGGACAACGGTTCAATCCTGTGTCCGGCCTGATTTAGGTTTTCCATGATTTCACTAAATCGTTCCAGGCAAATGCCGGGATGGTTCCTTTAAAAGGGCACGGCCGACTTCCTTCCCTAATCCGATGAGACCGATGACCTCGCCGTTTGGTCTCTTCCCCCAAATAACCCAACAACTCCATCCTTGCAGTCACACTGATTTATGCCCACACAATCAGAAAACTGTCCTGAAAAGGCATCCAGGATGAGAACATGCAACAGGTGTGCATTGCCTCAGGCCTTCTCGAAACTCTCTCTCTACCGTCAGATCACTGCAGATGAGATTGCGACTCACTGGTGAATAACCCTTGTTCCTATTACTGCACTCTCCAGCCATGATATTCCCTTGGGAAATGCAGTCAAGCGGTGCAATGCTCTCTGGTGAGTTTTGGGCCTGTATCAGGTCTTCTGGATTGAAGAGTGGTTTCTTCCAGTCTTCTTTGGATGGTTCTCTCACTAACACTGATGCCTCAAACTTGGGGGAGTCAATTTTGTGTTCGACAATGATGGTGTGATGGTTGCGGAGAACTTGAAGATGTAAGAAGTGCTCATCTCTTGCCAATGTTGCTCTTCTTGGGCCTGATCCTGGTTTCCTTGTGCAGCCTCCAGTTTCCCTGTACCTTCTTACGGTTTCTGGAAATCGTGGAAGGTATAGTTCCCAATACTTCTATAACACGATGCATGCTGCAGTCATCTTTCACCAAGCAACCTAGCGATGTGTTTTTAAGGTTGCGTGAGAGAAACAATTAAGGCAAGTGCAATAAAAAATTGACACTTAATTGTTTATTCACAAAGCAACACCAACAACATATCCCATCTAAAACTATGGGATAAAGTGCTACACTTTGATTAATTACATAATTACACATTGTTTATTACATGCTGCATTTTTCGTGCCAGTCAGTGTATATGGTTCAAGTAGATGATGAAGCTGTTGCCCTCTTAGATAATTCTAAAGCACTGCATTATTTACACACTTGTAATCAACAATCCATTTACAGTAATTATTATAAAAGTTAATTATGTGGAACATAATCTTGGAATGAAAATAATTTTGCACCTCAAAGCTTGTTTCACGTAGAGCTGGATGGGCTTTGAGTTATTACACTCTCTAATAATACTAGCAAAGGAAATGCCAAAGCTATCAAAAACAACTAGTCATATAAAAGATGAACACTCGAAGTTTAATGTATTATGAGAAAGTAAGTTGCTACCCACCATGTAGGGGGGATGCTGCATCGCAGATAGGCATGACAAAAAGACTTTCAAAATTAAAGCTTTTGACCATTGGCCTTTATCAACAACAGACACACATATGCGCGCGCGCGCACGCACCCACCCACCCACACACACGCACGCACACACACACACACACACACACACACTCTCTCTCTCTCTCTCTCTCTCTCTCTCATGCAAATGCAACTCACACGCACAACTGCAGTCTCAGGCAACTGAAACCAACTGCGAGCAGCAGCACCAGTGCTTGATGGGAGTGGCAAGTGGGTGGGGGTAAGGAGGAGGCCGGGGCGGGGAGGAGGTGGATAGTATGGTGGGGATGTGGACAGTGATGTGCTGCAGGTTATGGAGGGAAGAGGAGACATGGGGAGGGGAGGAGGAGAGAGGAGTGGAAAGGAGAGAAAAAAAAAGACTGGGTGTGGTGATGGAATGATGCCTGCGTAATGCTAGAATGGGAACAGGGAAGAGGTTGGATGGGTGATGACAGTGGTTAATGAAGGCTAAGGCCAGAAGGGTTACAGGAATGTAGGACGTATGGCAGGAAAAATTCCCACCTGTGCAATTCAGAAAAGCTGGTGTTGATGTGAAGGATCCATATGTCACAGGCTGTGAAACAGTCATTGAAGAGAAGGATATCATGTTTGGCAGCGTGTTCAGCAACATGGTGGTCCACTTGTTTCTTGGCCACAATTTGTTCAGACAGCTTGTTGATTGTCATGCCTACGTAGAATGCAGCACAGTAGTTGCAGATTAGCTTGTAGACCACATGACTGGTTTCACAGGTAGCCCTGCCTTTGACGGGATATGTGATGTTAGTGACCAGACTGGAGTAGGTGGTGGTGGAAGGATTTATGGGACAGGTCTTGCATCTAGATCTATTACAGGGGTATGAGCCATGAGGTAAGGGATTTGGAGCAGGGGTTGCATAAGGATGGATGAGTATACTGTGCAGGTTCGGTAGACGGCGGAATACCACTGTTAGCTATAGAGCTGCACTAGTGTAATGGCTAGCATTCCTGCCTACTAAGCAAGGCGACCCAGGTTCAAGTCCCGGCCGTGGCACAAATTTTAATTCATTTCTTCAGCTTCCATCATTATCGTGTCATTCTGTTGGCAGAGCAGCAAATTCAGAAACTGCTGCAGGGCATAACACAGCTCCCTCAGGTTTCGTCTGTGACGGCCAAGTCCCGGAACACCGCTCTCATTTCTGCACCAAAGTTTCGGGTGCTTAGGAACAGGAGGAGGATTAGGCCATGTACCGTCAACAATTGGAGTTGCACTTCATAGCCTATGGCAAACCAAATTTTCAGTGCAGTTCTCACTTTCTGGCAAGTGTAGGTGCATAAATCTTTCATTTGTGCTGTCAATTTTACCCGGACTCTCATTCAGAGGACATAGGCTACCACTTATTGGCGGAACAGTTAGTTTCACATTTTGGTTACAGTGACAGTCGTTTCCAGCCGCAGCAAAATGCTCACTTTGTTATGGGCTCCTGGACAACAGTCTTCTGCAAAGTGTTCGAATGAGCATGTTCATGCACAGTGTCCAAATGCGGTGTCTAGAAGTCTTGTGTGAAGCATGTTGAGCCACCTTCACTCAAGTTGTGTGCAATGTTGTTGTACCATGTGGCACTCAGTTTTATGTTCACAGAGTTCCACAGCAGCAATCCTGTTGCTCTCGCCCCAGGTCTTGCCTGTGACGTCACTGGTGTCAGTTCAGCATATTATGACCGGCTTTGCTCTCAGCGTCACGTCCGTCGGTGGCAGCCCTGTTATGGCCAGACCTACAGACATCATCACGAGTGTCGATGTCGGTCTTGTTGTTCATTTGTCCATCGCCAGCCCTGTGCCAGCGGCCCTCGGCTGCCGTATCGACACCACTGTCAGCCATCTCGTTTGTTCTGCCGTCACCAGCCTGTCCCAGCCAGCCTTCCTGTCGTTGCCACATCTGTCTGTGATGACATTGAACCGGTCGTCAGTGCTTCCGTCGGTGGCCTTGTCCTCACCAGCCATCAAGTTGTTACAAGGTCTGTCTGCAGCATCATCGGACTATCTGTCAGTCTTCGTGCTGCCGGAACTGTTATGGCCAGCCCTCCCGACGGTGCCAGCCCCATCAACGCCAAATGCCAGCTGCCTTGTTAGTGTGTTCAACGCTGGTCCTGCCACAGCTGGTTTTCTTCCTGCTACCACCCCTGTAGTTAGTGTTGCTGCGTCTGCTCCAACTGATGTTGCCAGATCAGCCACCAGTCTCACAATTCGCTCTGGCACCATCGATCATATCACATGTTCTGCCAGGCCCTCGGTTTTTGGAAGTTTTACGCAAACTCCACCAATGCCTGGCCCTTCCCCACCACCAGATGTGACAGGCCCATCACTGTTCTCCTACATGGACACAGCATGTTTGTTTTGATTAGATCATTTTCTCATAATTAACAGTTCAATTCTGTATTTTTATGCAAATAGTACCGAGTTTCTTGAAGTTGTTACACAATGTTTATTTACTTTATTTATTCTTAGGCATCAGATGCCATTGGTTTTACACTCCATGATATGTACTCAGAGGTTTATGTCAATTCAAGGATTCTTGTTATGTTTATTGTTTTTGGTTCTGTTCAATGCTGTGGACTCGAATACCAGTTGTTAGTTTGTTATTCCATGGTGTTTTTGGAGGTTGTTGTTGGTGGTGAAACAATATCGAGGGAGACGGTTTGTCACTGGTGTCCAAGTGCGTAGTGAAACAATGTCTAGGAAGACAGTTCACCACTGATAGCTGCTGTTGCTTGCCCATGTGACAGAGCTGGCCTAGTGCCTCCTCGTCAGGCTCCAGCACCTCTTCAGGCAGAATGTACATTAGATGCAGTGTATCAAAGTACCATGCACTGTGCCATATTCTAAATAAGTAACTAGATACAATGTATGAACATGAACCTGCAGACTGGAAAGATGAATTTGAGTATCACAGAATATGGAGAGGGTGAGATAATAGAGTATATTTCTGCATGACAGCAACACAGTTACATAGCTACAGGAAAGACTGTGATATAAATCTGCTCCACTCTGTATCCAATAAGAGAGCGGCAAATATCAATTTTCCTCTGATAGGTTTCCTGTATAATGTGCACCATTTTACTTTACTTCTAAACATTTTGCGAATGCCATATAAGATAATGAGCACGAATGTTGAGAGATTTTACTTACATTTCCACAGGCACCACACTTCAACTTCAGATCTGGCTTCAGTTTAGCTCTCTTCCTCTTAGGCGTAGAGTTGACATTGGGACTAGGGATCTGTGTGGGGATGGGTGGGGTGTGTGCTGTGGTGGGTATAACTGGCGGGGGCACCGAGGGTGGTCCAGAGGGGGTTCCCGCACTTGCTGTCGAGCTGCTGCCCGGCGTGTCGCCGCCTCCACCCATTCCACTGGCAGCGCTCGGACCGGGACTGCTCGTGCCATTCAGTGTCATTCCTAATGTACTTCCTCCTCCACTGAGGTTACCAAGAGGAGTTGAACCATGACGGAATCCTAGAAGTCTTTCACGTTCCTGATTGCGTTTTATTCGCCTCAACTGTTCCTGGATGCGACGTTTTTCCCGTTTCATTTCTTCCTTTTGATGCTCGTCCAGAGTTGCAAACTGTCTGATGAATGCTTCATCTTTTGTTGTTCTTATCTTTAGATATGTGTCAATAACAGCTGGCTTTCGCACTATTTCTACCCGTGTGTATTCCTTGCCTTCAGCATTTCTGAATGTACGGTAGATTTTCAACACGCGACCTAAACAAAGAACATGTCTTTTAAAGTACAGCAGAAATGTACACAGCCTCTAGAAGCTGCACTATGTTTACATATTGAATGTTTACCTGTCTGGGAACCATAGCCGCTAAGTGACTGATTGTCTTCATCATCTTTTTTCTTGTCTTTTCCTTTACGCTGTTCTGGATCTCCGTCACCCATAATCATCTTCCTCAGCTCTTGTCGCTCCTGTTCCTCTTTTTCCAAGGAAAGCTGAAAAGATGAAATGCCATTAATGTGTGCTGTAGAACATAAAAGACCACATAATCTGTTATTGTTTGACTAGTTGATGAATTTTTGTGGGAGGCGAGCACAAACTAAATAAAATCTTTAGTGAAAGTTTCCTCAAGGCCATCAAATGTAGAACCTGAGATGAGGGACAATCCCCATCAATCCTATTTACTAACTGCTTGCTACGAAATTTGTGTAAGAAATATCAAAAGATTGGAGATCTTTTGGAAGACATCTCAGAGTTTCACTTGCACCCAGAGAGAGAATATTACAAAAATTGTAAGATGAGATCCTGAATTTAACAGTCCTCTAGCAGAAGCGATAGAACACATGTGGAGACCAGAAGGGGAACAAATGTGCAGAACACAGAATTATGTAAAAATTTACTGGTAAAAGATACAGCAGAAAATTGTTCGGTATTGTATACAGAGTGAAACAGAACTCCATCGACAAAATTGCAGATGCTGTCTACTGATATTTTGTGAGTATTTCGGTATAAGGGACTCGTGCTCCAGTGATTCATTACAGAATAATAGTGTAATTGTGATTTATTCAGTTTGTTATCACAATAACATTTTTTCTGTGAAAATACTATCACAACAGTGAAGAAGCTTGTACTATGCAATCATCAAAATGTAAAAATGTAAAACAGAGCACTGCAACAACCCTCAGAACATTTCTTCAATGTGGTTGCCAATGCAGTCACTGCGGAAACAGCTCAGGACAGCATCATTGTGCAGCTCTTACGCAGCATACAGTGAATCCATGCACAAGGTACATTCAGACAACTCTTCCACTAGTATACCTATTCATACAGTTTGGTATCACTGTTAACTTACAACTAACACTGCTGGGAAACAAACCACAGGCGGAAACGAGCAGTAATGAATGTAAGCTTGAGGGCAAAGAGTAAAGAGGGGATTAGTGTTAACAGCAAGTATGAGTTAATGGCACATGTTTGTTTCCAAACAAGACACAAAATGTGTACCATCAACATTTGCACTGTTGTGCAGAAATTTTCAGTGCAATACAGACATAAAGTTAAGTGGGTGTAATAACCCAAATGAAATTCAATTACTCTGTATGAGCCACCCAGAGACCATTGATCCCTTATATCAAAATACTTAGAAAATAGCCCTGAACAACTTCTGAAATTTTGTTGGTGGAGTTCTCGTTCACCCTGTGGACAACGTTGCTCAGAAAATTGCAAATTTCAATGATATTGACCTATATTCTATTTATCTCATACTCTGATATATGCAACTGGTGAAGTACACCTAACTGTTTTTAAAAACAGAAAAAATTATTTTAGTATTTTTTTAGCTGCATGCTCTTACGAGAAGTGATGCACCTAAAAGCAAAGGATAACTGAATTTTACCACGTTTTGCATGAAGTTGGGCAAGTGGCATGGAATCTGATATGCGAGCCAGTCTCCACTTCACATATACACTGTTCATTTAGATTAAAGGCTGATTAATATGTACTATTTGGTCCACGTATAGTGACACCTTAATAGGGGGCTTTCACTTATGGCTGTCGGTTTATGTATTTTAAACCATGATAGGATAATACAAAGTAGGTTAAGTTCTAAGTTCTTTCATATTCTAACAAAAATTAGTGCACAATACAAAACTTTGCATTCATATGTCATGTGCTCCTCTGGCTCAAAAAACATACACAGTTCCCTACCACATTCTGCTTGCCGACACTATTACTGTCTTTTCTGACTACTTCAATTCTCCTCTTTGCAAAGTGACTTTATGAGAATGGATGGTAGATTCGTGGCATGATGTACAGTAAGTATGTAAGAATCTTGTAAATAGTACCATATTTTCTGCTTATGGTAGCTTCAAGGGAGTGCCCTTGTCTATGCTTTTCCAGTGACTGTGATCTCAGATATAGTTCTTCAAAATCCATTATTGTACTCTCTGATTCGCTGTCAGTTTCACTGATTCTTCTTATTTCAAAAGCAACCTCTGCTTGCTGAGTATGACTTTCACTGTGTTCTTAATGTACCGTTTCTTGGGTACACTGTCTTTTCCATCATCATGTGGGTTGTGGGGGTAAGGAGGAGGCATGGGGTGGGTGGGGAGGATAGCTGGGTAGGGATGGAGGAAGGTATAGTGCTGCTTGTGAGAGCATGCAGGGACATGGTGGGGAAAGGGTAGGTCTGCCAACTGCACTCAGGAGAGTTGGGGACAAGGGGAAAACAGAGTAGTTGGTGAATTGGTAAATAGAAGGTTGAGTAGTGCTGGTGTGGGAGCAGGCAAGGGCATAGTTAGGTGGAGGACAGGAACTACAAAGGTTTAGGCCAGTCAGCTTATGGGAACATAGAATATATTGCAGGGAGTTCCTACTTGCACAATTTGAAAAGCTGGTGTTAGTAGGAAGGATCCAGATTTCCAGGCTGTGAAGCAGTTATTGAAGTGAAGTAGATTTTGTTGAGCAGCATTTTCAGTAACAGGAGCACAGTAATTGCAAGTTAGTTAGTAGATCACATGACTGCTTTCACAGGTAACCCTGCCTTTGATGGGATAGGAGATACCTATGATCGGACTGGAGTAGGTGACAGTGGGAGGATGTGTGGGACAGTTCTTGCATCTAGGTCTTTTGCACGGATATGAGTCATGAGGCAAGGGGTTGGAAGCAGGGGTGGAGAATGGATGGACAAGGATATTGCATAGGTTTGGTGGGCAGCAGACCCTGTCGCCTACTGCCCCCTCTATCCTGTTATCCCTCCCACTACCCACCCCAGGCCGCCTCCTTTCTTCCAGCACCCACTCCAGAGTGCTGGGCATGTCCGACACAGGTGCAGTTCGCAGTCTGGCCACAGTGGCCAGAGACAGTGGTCATGGGTGTGCAAATTGTACTTGTGTGAATGTGTATGTGTATTCTACTCTGGAAGAAGGCTTTTTGGCCGAAACCTAACATGTATAACAGTCTTTTCTTTGTGCCTGTCTGTGATTCAGTGTCTCCTCTATATGTTAAGTAGCAATCTATTCTTTTTAATAATATGGTTGCAGAGTAATGATGTAGATGCAAGGCCTATTGCACAGACGTAGTCTCATACTGTTCAACAAATGAAGCTCACTGGTACAATGAGGTTAACAGCCTCTTCTTCTTTTTCTTCTTCTTCGTAACCAACACACAAAAATGAAGTGCAGCCAAACCATTTATACTCAAGTAAAAATGTAATACTGGAAACTAGGACAACTTGAGCTCTGCGGTGATCTTGAGCCCAACAGGGAAAAGAGTTTCACTCTGTTGTCAGAGCCAACAGCTAGTCATGAGAGTGGTAGGACTATGATTTTCCACTATGCAGAAACAGTGTTGCTGGTGTGGACAGATTTGTTGGTTCATATACTGGCCACCAGATGCTCTGTTCTGCCTTCGAAAGTGTACAGCCCATTGATTGTCCTGTGGGATTTGAGTTTCAGCAACTCTGGATCATTTCCTAACCTTCAAATATGATTTTCACATGCATTCACTTGTAATATAACATTGTATTTTGTAAAATGTAGTTTATGAAATGGTTCCTGCTGATAAAGAGTGTTTGTGTGACTGATCTACGTGAGCCTGAAAATAATATCAGTTCTTCTGACTCTAAGGCATCAAGGTTTAAAAGTAAGCAGAACTAAGCTTTCAGGAGTGAAAAAACAAGATTGAAAGAAAAAGACAGAAAACAATGTTGAATAAAACTAGCTCAGATGATGGCGGCGACACCTTTAGCCTGCACTTAGCTAAAAATAGTGACATCACCTTGCGCAGCGGTGGTGAAGAATATATAGGACATGTCATTAAGTTCTGTAGAACCATTGTTTCTCACTGAAAACACAACAAAGATAAAAATCTGTAAAAATAAAAGCAAGCCACCTTGACTAAAAAGAAGACCATTTAGATCAGGGTCGACCATGGGGTGCAAATCCGCGTGCATGCACAATGTGCTGTATGTTGTGTGTGGTTCGAGGCATGACCTGTCTCTGAACTACTTGCTTTTTCTTGGCTTTGCCTGGTCCTTCCCAGAACTGCTCGGTGCAACGCGACATTTCATTTCTTCCAGCATTTGCTGTAGCATTTTTCTATTGTCACAACTTTCTTCAATTCAGCAGAATTGTGGTGTCTGTGCCATATATCCTTTGCTATTTGTTCATTGTATAAATGAAATTCATAGGTCCAGTGACTGTTTGTACAAAACGAGGGAGTCTAGCAATTTATCATCACCAGCTTTTAAAAAAGAATGCAGGGATTAAGGGAGGGAAAACAATTCTCAAACTCTATTATACATTTGCATAATCAACAAGTACCACAAATTTGCTATGGAATGACATTACAACACCTTTCAGAAAGAAATTAAGTATTTACATGACCACAAGGGAATAAAAAATAAAAAGATTGAAAGAAGATCTGTATGGGATTCATTGTTTTGTACATCAAGAAGCACTTTGTGGTATATAAACACATAGAACACGTGATGAAAATTAGTGGTACAAATGCTAACCTTTCTGAAGTTGCACGCATTACTACACCATCAGTTGCAAGAATTTTTGATGAACTGAATGAAGAGTATGTAGATGTTAATATTATTGTGAAGTACGTTTTTAAGCCACAGGGCATGCCTGTAAGGAACCAGTCAAACTGCAATGTAATTCCCATTTAAAAGACAAATTATTTTATTTTTGAACTGTCCACAAGATCTAAGTTGCTTTTTCTAAGGAAGAGTTTCCACATGTCTCCATAATGAGGTTGCAAATGTGATACAATATTTCAATCAACATACTTATGTGAGAGACTGTTTTGTTAATGAAACTAATAAGTCACGGTTACGTGGCAACTTGAGTGACAAAAATCTACAAAATTGTCTGTGTCTGTCCACATGCTGACAGTCTGTACCAGATATAAATTTTTATTGTGGCTTCAGCACGAAAAATAATTAAATAATAATGAAAATGTGTTTTATTTGTGATCAGTGTTCTAGAGAAACAATATGAAACCAAGCCACATGCAAGCCATTCAAGTTCCTTGCGAGAGTACGTGGTGTCCTCCTCCTTGCTCCCCCATCCTCCTTCACCACTCCTTTCTCAGCTTCACACTCAGACAGCGTGGCATGGTAGAGGAGAAAGTGCAACAGTGATCCGCACATATACGAGAGCTCTGCAAGCAAGCAGAAGTCCTGGCCAACGCTGATATAGACAAATCAAGTCTGGATGTAGGAAACTTTGTTTGTGTGAAACAGAATGACAAATTTACCCGAGAATGGTCCTTCAAACAAAAGAGGAAGTTTCTCTGATCGGACACACGGAGCCCACCAACAAAGCCATGAAATGGCCAGCTTAAAAGGATATTCTGTTCTACAAATGGGAAGACATTGCTAGAAAAATAAAATCAACAAAACCTGAAGAGACGTCTTTTACAGTCATTTTGAAGCACAATACATAAATGCTTGCAATTATTCCCAGTTCTTGGAAACTTGTTCATTGTTGTTATGACAACATTCCTTGTTTCAAATAAAAGCATGTGCTAGCAATGCCTTGTAGATTTTTGCTCACACATTTCCCAAAAATACATGCATCATTCACTTTGTTGTTTTTACCCCGCTTAACACATTTTTTAAAGCTAACTACATTTGCATTTTTTTTATTTTGTAACTCTAAGATATTCTTCTGACACAAAATTTCAGTCCTCCTCATTCAACACAGTACAAATTGTTACTGAATCACTAGGAAAAAGGGCTAGGTTCAATTTACCCAACTGTAAGTGCAACATGGACCCAAAGTAAATTGACTTCAAAGCAAATTACTACTTGAAAAACATGTACTTAACAAGTTGTTTCCTTACAAATACTCTGTAGTTTTGGAAAAACTTATCTGATGTGAAAAGAACTTATTATTTCTGCCAAACATTTTTTAAAAAACCAGGAAAAAATAAAATTTTGTACTCCAGTAGCTCTAGTTTACAGTATGTACGTTTGTGGAAAAAGGTACCACCACCTCCAACACAGGAGTTCTAGACAACATAGGGACATCATGCACAAACATTGGGAGATCAAGTTCACATGGTAAGAACTGGAGTAACATTAACATGGTATATTAAAATAACCAAAATAATTTTGATTAGGATGCAAGAATTAACAAATACTCATACAAATTTCTTGTTATGAAACTAATATCACATCATGAAACCAAAATGGTGGTCTAAATGACAGCAACATCATGCCATCAAGATAAGTCACAGGAAGTAAAGGAATTCTGAAACAAGAACCTATTATTCACATTAACAATTTCACAATTTCAGAATGAGATTTTCACTCTGCAGCAGAGTGTGCGCTGATATGAAACTTTCTGGCAGATTAAAACTGTGTGCCGGACCGAGACTCGAACTCGGGACCTTTGCCTTTCGCGGGCAAGTGCTCTAGCGACTGAGCTACCCAAGCACAATTCACGCCCCAACCTCACAGCTTTGGAAGGTAGGAGACGAGGTACTGGCAGAAGTAAAGTTGTGAGGACGCGGCGTGAGTTGTGCTTGGGTAGCTCAGTTGGTAGAGCACTTGCCCGCAAAAGGTAAAGGTCCCGAGTTCGAGTCTCAGTCCGGCACACAGTTTTAATCTGCCAGGAAGTTTCAATTTCACAATTGACTCTGAATGAGACAAGATGGAAAAAAGATACATAGACAATTGGAAAATATCACATCACAGTATATACCAAAGATGAATTAACAATTAGTACAGTTAAGACATCTCTCTTGATACTTTTTTTTGGAAAGTGAAATCAATTAATTGAAAGGTAGGAGAAGACTGTAATGTTACAGAATCCACAAGTCACACAAGTTACGCTTCAGAAGCTTCCATATGTTTTTCTGACTGTCAAAATTTGCCCCACCTTCAGTTTGAAATACAAGTATTGCCACTATTACATTCCCTTACATACTTACTTGTGTACTTGTCTTTTTATTGGACAGCATGTTTTCAATATTTTTGCCCATTTCTTCAATATCTGAACTATCTTCATCAGAGCTTTCACCTTCATCTGTCGAAAGGACTTCATTTGATGATAATACTCTATTCTGCAACTCAAATATTCGCTGACACTCTTCCTTGTACCTGTGAAAATGCATATACCAGGAACTTAATGTAGAGTCAATTAAGAGAAAAATAAATAAAACCAAAGTGTTAAGACATTTTTTCCACAATTCTCTTTCTCTTCTGGGTAAAATAGTCCCTCTTTCTGATCTGTGGACAGTGACTATTCAGGAGGATATTGTAATTAGGAAAAACAAAAGTGGCATTCTATGGCTCGAGCATGGAATATGAGATCACTTAATCGGATGGGTAAGCTAGAGAATTAAGAAGTTGGTAGGTTGAAGCTAGATACAGTGGGAATTAGTGAGGTGCAATGGCAAGAATAGCAGGAATTCTGGTCAGATGAGTACAGGATTATATACATAAACTCAAATAGGTGTATTGCATAAGTAGGCCTAACAATGAGTGAGAAAATAAGAATGTGGATAAAGTACTATGAAAAGCATAGAGAACATAGAATGGCCACATGAAGCGAAGACCCATCACAGTGGTAGAACTGTATATGCCACCTAACTCCACAGATGATGAAGAGATTGTGAGACATATGATGAGGTACAAGAAGTCTTCAGATAGTTAAAGGAGTTGAAAATTTGTGATTAGAGACTGGAATTTGACAGTAGGAAAAGGAAGAGAAGGAAAAATAGCTAGAGAACATTGACATCTACATCTACAACTACGTGATTACTCTGCTATTCACAATAAAATGCCTGGCAGAGGGTTCAATGAACCACCTTCAAGCTGTCTCTCAACCATTCCACTCTCCAATAGCGCACGGGAAAAAAGAGCACTTAAATTTTTTTGTGCGAGCCCTGATTTGTCTTATTTTATCGTGATGATCATTTTTCCCTATGTAGATGGGTGCCAACAGAATGTTTTTGCAATCAGAGGAGAAAACTGGTGATTGAAATTTCATGAGAATATCTCACAGCAACGAAAAACGCCTTTGTTTTAATGATTGCCACTCCAATTCACGTATCATGTCTGTGGCACTATCTCCAATATATACAAAATGAGGTGCCCTTTTTTGTACTTTTTTGATGTCAACAGTCAGTCTGACCTGATGCGGATCCCACACCGCACAGCAATACTCCAGAATAGGGCGGACAAATGTGGTGTAAGCAGTCACTTTGTAGAGCTGTTGCACCTTTTAAGGGTTCTGCCAATGAATCACAGTCTTTGGTTTGCTCTGCCCACAGCATTATCTATGTGATCGTTCCAATTTAGATTGTTTGTAATTGTAATTCCCAAGTATTTAGTTGAATTTAAAGCCTTCAGATTTGTGTGACTTATCACGTAATCAAAATTTAGAGGATTTCTTTTAGCACTCGCGTGAATAACTTCACACTTTTCTTTATTCTGGGTCAATTGCCACTTTTCGCACCATACAGATATCTAAATCATTCTGCAATTTGTTTTGGTCATCTGATGACTTTACAAGATGGTAAATGAGAGCATCATCTGCAAACAATCTAAGAAGGCTACTAAGATTGTCTCCTATGTCGTTAATATAGATCAGAAACAATAGAGGGCTTACAACATTACCTTGGGGAACACTGGATATTACTCCTGTGTTACTCAATGGCTTTCTGTCTATTACTATGAACTGTGACCTTTTTGACAGGAAATCACAAATCCAGTCACACAACTGAGGCGATATTCCATAGGCATGCAGTTTGGTTAGAAGATGCTTGTGAGGAACGGCGTTGAGAGCCTTCTGGAAATCTAAAAATATGGAATGAATTTGACATCCCCTGTCAATAGCACTCATTACTTCACGAGTAAAAAGAGCTAGTTGTGTTTCGCAAGAACGATATTTTCTGAAATCGTGCTGACTGTGTCAATAAATCGTTTTCTTCAGATACTTCATAACTGATGGAAGCACAAAAATAAAATGGAAATGAAGTATGCAAAATAAAATAAAGCCTACTAAAACTAGCAGAAAATGCAAAGTGTTGAAGTAGGAATGGCTAGAGGAGAAGTGCAAGGCTGTAGTAGAAGGCGGCATGGTTAAGGGAAAGATAGATGATGCCTTCAGAAAAATTAGAGATATCTGTGGAGAGCAGAGAAAATCCTGGATGAAATCAAAAAGTCAAATGGTAAGCCATTACTAAGTACAGAAGGGAAGGCTGAAATGTGGAACAAATATATAGAGAGCCTTTAAAACAGAAACAAATTTGAAGATAAATTTATGGAAAGAGAAAAGAAAGTAGATGAAAATGAGATGAGAGATTTGATATTGCAAGAAGAATTTGAAAGAGCACTGAAAGACTGAAGTGGAAACAAGGCTCCTGGAGTAGGCAACATTCCTTCAGAATTACTGAGTTTGTTGGAAGGACACGCCATTACAAAACTATTCCATCTGGTATGCAAGATATGCATGAAAAGTGAAATAAATTCAGAGTCCAAGAAGAATGTAATAACTCCAAGGAATTAAAGGTGTGGAGGTAACTGAACTATTAATCTAATAAGACATGGTGGCAAAATATTAACACAAATTGTACTCAGGAGAATGGAAGGACTGGTAGATGGCGATCTCTTGAAGTATCAGTTTGTGTTCCTGCATTTGTCCGGGACCATACTAACCCAACAACTTATCTTAGAAGATTGAGTGAAGAAATAAAAACCTCTGTTTATCATGACACAAAACAATGGCAACTCCAGGTTCGAATATCAACAATATTAGAAAAAGGATAAATTGCTACTCACTGCAAACATGACACATTGAGTTACAGGCAGGCACAATGAAAAAGCTGTGCATTCCAATCAAAATTGCCAAAAGATTTCTGACTCTACAGTTGGATGTTATAGACAGGCACAACAAAAAGACTGTTACAGAGGCGTCTACAGATAAGACAAGAAAACACACACACACACACACACACACACACACACACACTAACAAAAGCAAGAGATGATGGTCCTGTGTGTGTGTGTGTGTGTGTGTGTGTGTGTGTGTGTGTGTGTTTTCTTGACTTATCTGTAGACGCCTCTGTAACAGTCTTTTTGTTGTGTCTGTTTATAACATCCATGTGTAGAGTCAGAGAAATCTTTTGGCAATTTTGACTGGAATGCACTCTTTGAAATTCTGAAGATAGCAGGCATACAATATAGGGAGTGAAGGGTTATCTAAAACTTGTACAGAAACCATTTTGCAGTTATAAAAGTCTGAGGACCTGAATACGTGGCTGTAGTTGATAAGGGAATGAGACAAAGTAGTACTAGCTTGCCACAGTACGTTGACCGTTCACATGGTGGCTACCAGGAATGACAGGTGGCTCATCCTGTCCAAGTATTGGACTGCCGAGAGGAGAGGGGCAGTGGGGAGAAGGCAGAGCTGACTCCTTCCCACAGTTCTGGTACCATTATCTGTCGTTTTATGGTTATACGAAAGCTGAGGTGACAGGTGCAGTTATATTGGCAGAACTCTTGAGACAAATGTACATTTTCCAGCTACTGCCAATTTTTCCCACTACTGGCAGCACCAGTAGAAAAGAGTTGTCTTATTGTGGACAAATAATAGACTATTCCCATGTTAAGCGATATGGACATTGTTGTAACTGCGACCGGAACAGTCGCGGGGTTAAAGTGACGGAAAGCATGGCGGGTTCCGCGGAGCAGCCCACAAACAACAACACAACAGGAGAGGATGGACACGACCAACCAAGAACAGAACGAACAACAACAAGATTGAAACAACAGAGTCACAAGGAAACCTAACAACCACGTCCACTCATACACAGAACAAGAAAGTTAGTAAGCTGTCTAACACGAGGCGATGTGTCCAGAGACGTACGCAAGATTAGACACGCTGGCTGAGCGAGAGGCACGCGCTTAAATACTCTATCGGGGGCGCCGTTATTGGCCGCTGGAACCATGTGTTCCACTGTGGTGCCCTCACACTAAATGCAGGCTAGGAGGCGTGCGCCGGCACAGCTTATGGCGCGATGGTTCAAAGACCTCTAAGGGTCTTTGACGTCCATGACATCTGGCAGGGATTCAAATTCCGTGGCTCGCGGTACCAGATCCCTCCCCCCTGAAACTTGCGCGTAGGGGCGGAAACGCCCCGGACGGTGCCGAGGTGGGCGTAAGTGGTAAGAGGAGCCGAGCTCATCAACCACTATTGGCTGGGAGGAATGGACGTCCAAGGTATCCATGACAGCCGATCCAGAATCCCGGGCGGGGGAGCGAGCCACCAATCCACCTGAGGGTGAAGAGGGCCGGCAGCAGGCCCGCAGGGAGACGGCAATCGGGGGCAGGGACGGTAACTCGAGGACCATGTCTGCACCCAAAGGAGGTAGGGGAACTGGCTGCGGCTCAAGCCTGCAGCAGCACGTGGGCGGAGCTGATTATGATGGCAGCACTCCAAACCTTTCGACGCCTGTGCTGATGTCACACGCCGCCCACGGGCCGCAACGACCGTGGTGGGTGTCCAACCCAAATTGCACCCGTACTCGTGGGCCCACAAGGCCGTGCTAGGAGCATACTGCTGCAAGGGCTGGGAGTGGGGGCAGGAGGAGGGTGGCATCAGAAAATGGAGCAGGGTATGTGGCTGTCGCCCATGAAGGAGCTCTGCTGGACTGTGTCCGTCAATTGGCGTAGTGCGATAGGTGCTCAAAAGCAGGATGACGGCTGACGTGGTTGGAGATGTGTCGACCGCCTTAGTCAACTGGTGTTTAAAAGTGCGAACAAGCCTCTCCGCCGCGCCATTGGACAAAGGATGGAAAGGGGGGCTACGGATATTTTTGATACCATTTGCCTGACAGAAGCCGTGGAAGGAGAACGCTGTGAATTGGGGACTATTATCAGAGACCAATGTGTGTGGCAGGCCCTCAATGGCGAGAACCTGGGCCAGGACTGTGAGCGTAGCCTCTGTGGTGGTGGATGCCATGCAGACAACATATGGGTATTTTGAGTGGGCATCAACGATGAGTAACCACATGGACCCTAAAAACGGGCCAGTAAAATTGATATGGATGCGGTCCCAGGGATGGCGAGGCACAGGCCAGGGTGCAAACGACTGAGGGGGGGGCTTGCCTGGTGATGTGCACAGACAGCACCCGAAGCCGCAAGTCCGGAGGGATGACCACCCAATGGGCATCTGACTCCGTGGCCAACAGAAGTACATCCTCGATCAAGGAGAGCCAGTGGGACAGGTGGTGCCAGGGACTGAAATTGGACTGCATCCGACAAGTAACATAGGAGGGCCACCTGTGGACCACGTAGTGGAGAGCCCGCCGCAAGACAGGGTCGCAGCGGGTAACTGCAGCAATGTGAGCAGCCATGAGAGGCAGTCTGTCTAGTGCATCCCGGCGGGCGGAATCAATGTGAAAGCAGAGGACCTCCTGTTGGTCAAAGGCAGGATCAGGGCCGGCTGGGAGACGTGACAAAGTGTCCGCGTTAGCATGGTGGGCGGTGGGCTTATACCGGATGGTGTAAGTGTAATTACGTAAAAACAATGCCCAGCACTGGAGACGTTGAGCTGTTCACTCTGGAAGGTGAGAGTTGGGTCCGACAAGTGTAACCAAGGGTTTATGGTCCATCAGGAGTGAGAACTTCGCCCTAAAGAGGTAGGTGTGAAATTTTTGGACGGCGAACACGATCACCAGGGCCTCCTTTTCAATCTGGGAGTAGTTCCGTTGTGCTGGGGTCAACATCTTAGAGGCATAGGCGATGGGCTGTTCGGAGCCCTCGGCATCCTGGTGCGCAAGGACATGCTGTATGCCGACGCATCAGCTGCCACAACCAAGGGGTGGTCCGGAGAGAAAGGAGTAAGGCAAGGGGCGGACTTCAGCATCGTCTTTAAATGGAGAAAAGCCTGGTCACAGGCAGGAGTCCAAACAAAAGGTACCCCTTTGTGACACAAGTGATTGAGGGGTTGAGCAACGGAGGAAACCTGGGGCAAGAACTTTAAGTAATAAGTAACCTTGCCCAAAAACACCTGCAGTTCAGATAAGTCCTTGGGACAAGGAAGGGCCTCAATGGCCGCGACATTACAACCCGAAGGGCGAATGCCATCTTTGCTAAGCCAGTGGCCTAAGTATTCCACTGCCGGTTGAAAAAAACAACACTTGTCCAGCCGACAGTGTAAACCAGCAGATTGTAGAGCATGGAATAGGGTTCTGAGGTTTTGCAAATGTTCCTGGTGGGAACACCCGGTGACCAAGATGTCATCCAGATAATTCACACAGGCGGGAATACGCTGGGCAAGCTGCTCCAGGAATCGCTGGAAAATGGCCGGCGCTGAAGAGAAACCAAAGGGAAGGCGCTTGCACTTATACAATCCAAAAGACATGTTGATAACCATGATGTTCTGAAATTCGGCATCCAAAGGCAACTGGTGGTATGCTTCAGCCAGTTCGATATCTGAAAAATACTCTCCCCCGGAAAAGCTTGGTGAGAAGGTCTTCCTGTCAGAGAATGGTGTAAGAGTCAACAACTGTAATGCCGAAGTCCCCACACAGCCGAAGGGACCCATTAGGTTTCCGTATGACCACCAATGACATCGCCCAGGCGCTGTAAGTTACAGGCTCCAAAATGCCAGCGGCCTGCAGCCGATCAAGTTCCTGCTTGACCGCCGGCTGTAAGGCCACCGAAAGGGGCCAGGCCCAGAAAAAGCAAGGCTGTGCATACGGCTGTAAGGTGAGGTGCACCTGAAAACCGGAAGCACATCCGAGATCCGTTGCAAAGAACGACGCAAAAGCGGGGCATAGATCGTCCAAGTCTTGAAAAGGAACAGCCATGGACACAACCTTAACTTCGTTGGAAATGGAAAAGCCAAACAGTTGAAACGCATCCAGGCAAAAATATTCGAAGCCGATGGATGGTCGACGACAAAGAGGGTAAGGAGCCGGGAACATGCTTGTACGTATCCTGGATGACAAACTGCTCACAAAGGGGAATGAAACCGTCTCCGTAGACGACCTAACGGTAAGAGGGAGGTGACAACTCAGGAGAGCCCAGCTGGGTATATGTCGCCATATTAATCAGGGAGGATGATGGCCCCAGTGTCGACCTGAAAACGGTCATCCTCAGTGAAAAGGCAGAGTGTGAGAAAAAGCTTCCGCACTGATAGGTCATCCTGTGGGACGACCGATTGCAGAGCATGGACTGTAACTTGAGGCCCAGGAGGGGCAGGACTGGAGCGAGGAGAGCGACTACAACAAACTGATCAGATGTGGTCCGCCTTGTTATAGAGGGTGGGGACAATCAGCCTGCGAATGTGCAGTAAAGCACTGTGGGCATGATGAAAGTGGGCGGAGGGACCGGCAACTGGAGGTGCCGATGCCACAGAGACATCCGACAACGAGAAGTCCTGACGGCGCTGGCCATGGTCGGCCGGGCCATGTCGACGCCACAAGGGCGGAACCCGCCGTGACGCTGCAATCGCCACCACCTGTGGTAGCACCATAAGACGCTCGTTAGCTGCCTGAGCAATTTCAAAGCAGTGGGCAATGCGGAGAATCTCTTCCAAGGAGGGGTTGTCAAGTTTCAACACCACAGTACGGACCTCACGATCGGGAGCCAGCTGAACCACCACATCCCGGATCAGGGAGTCTGCACGCAAAGCCTTACACTGCTGATTGGTGCACGTAAAATCGCATTGATGGCTGAGACTCTATAAGTCCGTGACCCAGGAACGATCCGATTGACCAGGCTGTTTATGGTACTGGTGAACTCCAGCTGAGAGGCGACCACATGGTAGCATTGGGAATAATAGTTTGTCAGCAAAAGGCATATCTCCTGGAAAGAGAGAGCCACAGGATCGGACAAGGGTGCCGACTTGCGGAGAAGAAATAACTTGTCTGGGGAGGCCCAAGACAAAAACAATGACTGCTGCAAGGAGTCGTCCGTGACTTGAAAGCGGTGAAATGTTGTTTCAGCTGATGTAAGTAGGTTTCCCAGTCCTCTTTAGTGTCATTAAAGGGTTGAAACGACGGCGGACACAGGAAAGCATCAGACACCCGAGGACTCGGAAGCTGTTGCGGTAATGCGTCCCAGGCATCGACTTTGTCCATTAGCAATCGCAGCAACTGCTGTAAGATGTCTAACTGGAGCTGCTGCTGCTGCATGAGCTTCTGCTGTTGCTCCAGCAGACAGACCAACTTCGCCTCCATACCAACAATGACCACTGTTTACCTCATCGCCAAAATGTTGTAACTGCAACCGGAATGGTCGCGGGGTTGCAGTGACGGAAAGTGCGGCGGGACCTGCGCAGCGGCCTGCGAATAACAACACAATGGGAGAGGACGGACACGACCAACCAAGGACAGAACGAACTACAACAAGATCGAAACAACGGAGTCACAAGAAAACCTAACAACCATGTCCACTTGTACACAGAACAAGAAAGTAATTAAGCTGTCTAACGCGAGGCAATGTGTCCAGAGACGTACGCAACATTAGACTCGCTGGCTGAGTGAGAGGCAGGCGCTTAAATACTCTATCAGGGGTGCCGCTGTTGGTCACTGCAACAATGTGTTCCACTGTGTCACCCTCACACTAAATGCAGGCCAGGAGACGCGTGCCGCCACAGCTTACAGCGCGATGGTGCAGAGACCTCTAGGGGTCTTTGACGTCCATGACATCTGGCGGGAATTCAAATTCTGCAGCACGGGGTATCAGAGACATATGCCACATAGTAAAGGAAACCTAAGCAAAACTTAGAAAAGGAACTGATTGTTCAGGGAGAATTAATAAAAACTTTTGAGGTTTGCCGGTGAAATTTTAACTTTGTTGGAGACGGTAAAGCACATGGAAATAGAATGGACCTGAAAGATTAGTCAAACAGAATGGATAGTGCCTTGAAAAAGAGTTTATAAGATGAACATCAACAATGCCAAAATACAGGTAACGGAATGTAGTGAAATTAAATCAGGCAATTCTGAGGAATTAGATTAAGAAATGAGGCAGTTAAAGAATTGATGAGTTTTGCTATTTGGACAGCAGAATAAATGATTATAGTCAACATAGGGATGATGAAAAATGCAGACTGAAAATAGCTAGAGATGTCCATCTGAAAGAAAAGACAAATAGTTTAGCACTTAATATAAAACTATGTGCCAGGAAAATTAATCCAAAAGTATTTGTCTGGAGTGAATCCTTGTACAGAAATGAAACACAGATAATGAACAAAACAGACAACAGGAGAACAAAAGGTTTTGAAATGTAGCCTTACAGAAGACTGCTGATGTTTAGATAGTTCGATTAGATAATTAATGAAGAGGTACTGAATCAAACTGAAGGAAAACTAACTTTGACTAAAAGAAGACATCGTTAATAGGACACATCATGAGGCATCAAGGAATAGTGCGTTTGGAAATGGAGAGCAACGTGGGAGGAGGGGTGAGAGGGGAGGGGGAGGACAGAAATTGTAGAGGGAGACCAAGGCCTGAATACAGTAAGCATGTTCATATGGAAGTAGAATACTGCAGTTATGCAGAAGTGAAGAGGTTTTTACAGGATAGTCTAGTATGGAGACCTGCGTCAAACCAGTCTGCTGACTGAAGATGACAATGACGACGCCAAAGACAACAACAACAGTAATTTCCTATTAACCTGCGACACCAATTCACTAAAAGTGTACCTAACAAGGGAAACTCCCCATTACACCCCCCTCAGATTTACTGATAAAATGGCCCACTGGATAGCCCATCAAAAACTGAACACAGATCAAGCATGAAAACAGGAAGGAAGGGTACAGAACTGCGAAAAAAGAAGCAAAATAGAAACAGTGAATGGTCCAAGCTCAAGATGTGCAACATCAAATGAGTTGCAAGCACCAAAGTGTCATGGTTGTGTGGTCATGGTGTTGGACTGCAAAGAGATCTGTGTTCAAATCTCCCTCATGCCCCACACACACAAGCGCGCACACACAAAATTATGAACTTTCCATCCAGTCATTGACATGTTTGTTCTCCTTCTGTAGTTTTGCCAATTGTCATACTATATCCTGGCTATAATATATGAGTCATGTGGTAAGAATGTATTACTGGTGAGAGTAAATGTGACAAATGGTGCGAGCAGGTGAGGTACACATAGACCTCTCACATATATGGAAACAACAAATAAATGGATGTGAACTATGTTACAACAAAGGAATTCAAGAAGCAAACCTGTCCCTTCCTTACACTTCGCTATTGGAAACAGATATTACAACAAATTTGAATCCAGCAAACAGAAATGTCAATGACCAGATGGACAGTTCATAATTTTGTGGAGGAAAAAAAAAAAGAGGGGAGGGGTGGGGGGACCATGGGGGAGATCTGAACATGGATTGCTCCTTTGTCACAGTTCAGTATACATTCTTTCTGTTCTCATGCTTCATCTGTTTTCAGTTTCTGATGGGCTATCCACAGAGCAATCTTACCACATAATCTGAGGAGGGTGCAATGGGAACCTTCAGATATGGAGAAGTTCATTAAACAGAAAAATGGGGGAGAATATGGGGAGGATGAAAACAAACATGAGAAAGAGAAACAGCCATCAGATTCTCTGTTGATGCCAATTGTTTACATGCACAGCCATAATTCTGAGACATTTGTTTCCACTAAAATATATATAGCAATGTAAGTTTTATTTGATTAATGGAAGGAGTGAAGTTACCCACTCACTATATATTGACTGCACACTTTTAATTGGCCCCTGAGTGAAGGATGCTGGGAGTGTAAGCTTGTGATCACAATGTAGCACACACTGGCTGCTGAGATAAGCACTGCCTCTTTTTCCCAGAACAGAGAGCTTACAGCTCTTAAACAAAATTAACACTAATCCATTAATGCACTGCAGAAGTGACACAAAAGTTGATTGAAGAGTAGCTAGGTGGACCAAGTATAGCCTCTTTGCTTATTTATGTAAATGATATTAAAATCACTATGCAAAACAATGCACATGGACGGACACTATATTCACAATGACTAGTCACTCTTATGGTGCACAATACTAAAGGGTGGCAACAATTGTGAACATTCCAGGGCTGCACAAAGTCAATCCATCAATCACAGAGGGGGCAAGGAAAAGTGTGTGATCACTAGTTAAGGTCTTGTGCTGTCAACAGACATATAAAGAAGATGGCAAATGTTGTAGAGCTTTCGGTCAATATCCTCCTTCAGAGCTAAGAGACATTTATATTTCTAGTATCAAATCTTACTTGACATACAGGGTGCTCAAAAAAAGTATCAGAAATTCCTACAGGGAATTATATTGGTCAAAACTAAAATTATATATCCAGAAACCTATACCTGTTGAGATATAGAGCAATCTGTCCTCTCATTCCCATCTGTCTGTTACGTAGGAGTAGACGCTATAGACAGTGTTGCAAGTGGTTACCTCACATCATAAACGTCCCTCAGCCCCTCTTCACAGCTAATCACAAACACCTGGCTCCATTTGGATTGTGTCACATGCACTGGTCAAATGTTCCTATAATGTCTGCACATAGCTAACAGGTTGGGCATACACCAATACTTTTAAATGTCTCTGTAGCCATAAATCAAAACTGACTTAAGTCTGGAAAATGCGAGTCCACGCTATAGGACCTCCTCGACCAATCCATCACTCATCGATCATTGCATTGAAGTACAGTCCCATGATTAATAGAAAATGGGGGTTGTGTCTTGTCGTGCATAAACCACAGTCGTCATCTTTCTGCAAGTTCAACATCACCCAATGGCACCGGTAATTTATCACGCAGAAATCAGTGATACAAACAGCACCTGTTAATCTATTTGATAAAGTGTATGGCTCTAAGAGATTTCCACTGATGATTGCTGCCCGTAAATTGCTACCAAAGCAATCCTGATGCCTCATCTCCATGGTTGCTCAAGGATTTGCATCTGCCCACATGTGCATACTATGGTAGTTTACTATGGCATCTCTGTAAATAAAATGCAGGCTGTCAATATTAAAAATTACTTGTCACAAGTAAAATATCCGCCCCATACCTCAGAAGGTATTGGTGTCCGAACATAAAAGTACAGGAATTCCTGTAGGAATATCTGAAACCTATATTTAAAAAAAACCTGTGTATGTACTGCTGAATGAAATATTTTGCTAAGCTACGGTACTATGTCACAAAATCTTACACAGAACTGATTTTTAAGGTAAAAGTTGTTGCATGGCACATACTGGTTTGCACAATTCTAATGAGCACTGAAGATCGGATCTGAATGTTCAAGCAAACTTCAAAAAGCATTAAGACACTGATAAGAAACTTGAAATTATTACTGAATACAAAATCAGAGAGGAAGGATTTAACAGATCAATTTTGCATGCAGGCCTGAAAATAAATTACTATTAGACTGAAATCTTTTATAGCCAGCAAATAAATAAATAAAAAAAACACACAAATGAACAATTATATCAGAAAACCACGCTGTGAATTATTGGATTTAGGACAGTTTAAGATGACAGCTGGATGAACAGTAAGCACATGGAGGTAAGGAATGGTTCTGAAACAGAATGTTTACGAGGGATTTAGGGCAGCTGAAGATAACAGCTGGATGAAAAGAATGCACGAGGCGGTGAGGCGTCACCCCAAACAGAATGGTTACAATCAGAGCAGTTTTCCATTTCTGACTTATAACAGTGAGACACTGATTTTATCTGAGGTTATCATTGAAATACTGAAGGTGACAACATCTAGAGAAGCATGGTGGGTACTACTGGGAGAGTGAGGAAAACAAATAAATGAGTCTGGAAACAAATTTGAAATGAAGACATAATTATGACTAGAATTAAAATGAATAGCCAGGCAAAAACATTATTACTAGACTATGGAAGTGATCTGTTGAATTCTAACAGATAAGAAAAGACCAAAAAAACTATTTAACAGATTTTTTAAATTGTATATCTCAGTTTCAGGCCATCAATAGTCTCGGATATTTTACTCAGCCATCATATGATTTGAATAGGTTACATAGTAACTGGCTGCTTATGTAACGTATTCATAGCATCTAATATTAATTTCGTAATGAGTCAAAACCAGCAATGACATCAATTGTGTGACCTGACACTGAAACATATAATTAAAAAAATACAAAATAATCACCGTGTTTACGTAAGGCAGTATGCCTGGGCTGTGTTACATAATGATAAGTTGGAGGCATTCTGGAACAATATGCATACAACTGAAAAATATAATGTCTCGAAAAGTCTGAAAGATGTTTTTGTCTTGCAGTATATATCAAATGTCCAACCATAATGTCAATGACGATGATAATGATGATTACATAGAAAATAATTAAAAATTTCTCATAGGATGGTTCTATATCCCTCTGGATATTTGCAAGGTTTGTACACTTATTATTCACCTCTCTTGATGTTCAGCAATAGAGAATCTATTTCCACGAGAAAACTTTGTCATTCCTTCTTCTCCTGCCTTTGCTTTTTCAGTTGAAAGTGTTCGGACAACATCAATAACTTCCCATCGAGACAGCTTCTTTATCTGCATAAAGAAACAAGCAAAGCATGTTAATCTATCATTCAATGCTTCCGAGAAAAAAATTATTTATTGTTTATTAATATATATGCAGTTCACAGTTATAAAAAAAATAATTCTAAAGAGCACATGGATTCTATACAGTGAGCTGTATGCCACTCTACTAACAGCCATCACTCTTATGAAATAGAGATCTTTTAGTGAATTTTGTAGCTATTAGAATCAATCAATGGAAAATCTAGCATGGTATTTAACAATTTCATGAAAAAGATAGTTGCTACTCACCATATAGCAGAGATGCTCAGTCGCAGATAAGCACAAAAAAAAAGACTTTCATAAAATGAGCTTTCTGCCTACAAGACACCTTTGTCAGAAAAGGACAAACAAACAAACACAAACACAAACAAACACACACACACACACACACACACACACACACACACACACACAAAACCACCTCCTCTCTCCTGCCCTCTCTCCACATCATCCATGCACACTCCCAGCAGCACTTTATCAACCCTTACGCCCATCCTGTTATCCCTCCCCCACCCCGCCCCAGCCACCCCCTTACCCCCACCTGGTTGCCTCTGCTGTCACTTGCTGCTGCTCGCAGTCTGGCTTCAGCTGCACAAACGCCCCAGCCACCTCCTTACCCCCACATGGTTGCCTCTGCCATCACTCACTGCTGCTCGTAGTCTGGCTTCAGCTGCCAGAGACAGTGGTCACATGTGTGTGAGTTGTGTGTGTGTGGTCTGTTTTCGACAAAGGCCTTTGTGGCCAAAAGCTCATTTTGTGACCGTCTTTTACCTGTTATAATAGAATGTTAATCAATGAGTTTATTCAATTTTTAATGGGCAGTAATTAAGCTTCAAATATCTGAATCTAATGAACAAATTTTTGAAATACAATAAAGCTGATAGATGATCTTTTGTTTCATTGACAATAAAAAAACTTCACACCAAATAATGGTATGAGAACAGAACATAATTCACCATACGAAACAAATGGTAGCCAACCACCTCCCACCCCTCGTCCCTTCTCCCTACAACAAATAAAAGAAGAGATTTTGAAAGTATGACAAATGAGGTGGGTGTTATATCCTAGCCAGTAATGCCACCCGAGCCCGCTGCCAAAAGGTTGGCAGCATCAATGTCCGGACGCCGTCCGCATAAGCAGCGCCAGCGAGACAGGAAATCGCCGCAAGTCTGCGCGCGCCACCGCTGGCTTCTGGGTTCTTAAGCACTGTAGTCGCGAGCGCTAGGACAGTTCTTTATTCGCCGCTCAGTTGTATACTCGCCACCGAATTGTGTACTTGCTAGTCAGTTGTGTGTGTTCATCGCAGCAGAGTTGTTGTTTGTCATCAGCCGACGTTGACCTAGCCGCTCCGACTCGAACTAGACAGATTTCTGTAGACACGGAGTTCACTACTGTGTTTCTGTATCTTCGTAATAAAGATAAGTACCGACTTTTATTTAATCAGAGTGTTTGGGTTTTCATCTTTCTGTTCACTGTTCCAGCGGACCGGTCGGCCCGCTATTAAAAGTGTGGCGGTGACTTCGTAAGCCGTTTCTACAGTGAATTGTTTGTCGCTACGAACGCCGCCACAAAACTGGCGACGAGGACTTCCGAACTCGTGTGCAGGGCTGGTTCAACTTGTTTCTGGTTATACTAATTATAGCAATAAAATTTTGGGGGCTAGTTTAATTTGTGTTCACTATGTCTGCCGAATTACAACAGTTGATCTTGTTACAGAGTCAGCAAATACAAAGTCTGGTGGAAGCAATCGCCAAACAAGCGGCTAATCCTCCAACACAAAAGGAACAAGCACAGGCAGCACCACCTTTCAGTGCTTTTGATGCATCAAGAGAAGAATGGCGAGAATATTTCACGCAGTTGCAGGCGCACATGACAGTCTACAAAATCATGGGTACTGAGCGGCAGCTTTATTTAATTTCCACTGCAGGCGTGGAAGTCTATCGACTACTTTGTAAGTTGTTCCCGGAATCCAAGCCAGAAGCTTTAGACTATGACGTTGTTGTTAACAAGCTTGCTGAGTATTTCCAGTCGCGAGTTCATGTGGCAGCAGCCAGATTCAAGTTCTTCAGATTAAAGAAACTGCCACATCAATCTAATAAACAGTGGTTAACAGATTTACGGGGCCTCACCCGTCAGTGCCGATTTAATAATGTGTGTGGAGCTTCCTACAGTGATGTCATGTTACGAGACGCTATTACTCAAAACATTGCAGATTCTCGTATTCGTGCTGCTATCTTAAAGTTGCCTGACCCGTCATTAGAGACTGTGATGAACATCATTGAAGCCCAAGATACTTTTGACTATGCTGAGTGTGAGTTAGATCAGCCATGTATTTCTCAAATTGCCTGTGCTAAGCAAGTTATGTCACGCCCGCGGCCCCACCGGCAGAGTCAGACTGTAAACACTAGCCGGCCGCGTCATGTTAAACACATTCGTCAGCCGCGTGTGCAAAATGATAGAGTTAAGTCTTGCCCTAAGTGTGTTCTTGCTCATCCTCGTGAACGTTGCCCGTTAAGAAACGCGGTTTGTCACTTTTGTCAAAGGAAAGGACACATCCAGACTGTTTGTTTGCGTAAACGCAAGAACAATTCTAGTGCTGCCCAGCCCATGGATATTCATGTTCTTCAAAGCCAGCCCGCCCAGAAGGTCGCGTTTAAAGACTCGTCCACGGTTCGTGTGGGTAATAAACTTGTTCGCAATAAGCCACCCACCCAGCCCTCTGCTATGCGACCCAAGCGTAATTCAAACGCTGTAAAATGTAATGTACAGACTGCAAGTGAAGCGGGAGTTGTTGTTCCACCCGCCCAACCCACGAGTTGTCGTAAGCAGCGAACACGCGCTAAACGCGCTGATTTTGTGTCTTCCGACTCCACTGCACCGATCCAGAGACAGTGTAATAAACTATTTGTGAAGCTACGCATCCAGGATAAGACCTTCAATTTTCAATTAGACACTGGTGCATCTGTGACTCTCATAAATAGTGCTACGTATGCGGCTATCGGCCGCCCTAAACTTTCAGCGGCAAAACATTCTTTGGCTACTTATAGTGGCGAACAAATTCCTGTGTTAGGTGTATGTAGCGTGCCAGCCACATTCCGTGGCAATACAAAAACAGTTTCATTCACAGTGCTCCGCGCTACAGACAGTGTAAACATTTTCGGATTAGACTGTTTTGACTTGTTTGGCCTGTCTATCCAAGACAATGTGTTGCAAATTAATTCTGTTGTTGTTCCTCAAGACAGCATAACCGATTTGTGTAAACGATACAGTGACATATTTAAAGACGAACTAGGTTGTGCTGTGAACTTTGCCGCTCATATTACGTTAAAAGATAATGCTCAGCCTCGATTTTTTCGTGCTCGTCCAGTGCCTCACACCCTCCGGGCACCTGTAGCAGATGAACTTCGTCGTTGGCAAAACAACGGTGTTATTCAACCCGTTTCAGCGAGCCAGTGGGCTTCTCCCTTAGTTATTATAAAGAAACCGTCTGGCAAGTTACGTTTGTGTGCTGATTTTAAGTCGACAGTTAATCCTCAGACTGTCATTGATTCTTTTCCTTTGCCTAGACCGGACGAGCTGATGGATAAGTTGGGGGAAGCTCGTTTCTTTTCCAAAATTGATCTCCGTGAAGCATATTTGCAACTGCCCCTCGACGAGCAATCACAACAGTATTTTGTCATAAACACGTCGTTGGGGTTGTTACATTTTCTGCATTTGCCTTTTGGTTGTGCGTCAGCTCCAGCTGTTTTTCAGCATTTTTTGTCACAACTTCTGGCTAATGTGCCATTGTGTTGCAACTATTTAGACGATATTGTTGTGTCCGGTCGGACGCCTGCTGAACATTTCCGTAATTTGGAGTGTTTGTTTACAGTGTTGTCTCAGGCAGGCCTACGTTGCAACATCGATAAATGTTCATTTTTCCTTACGGAGATGGAGTATCTGGGACATGTTATTAATGCTCAAGGCCTTCATCCCTCCCAGTCACATTTAGCAGCTATTCGGGATTTGCCCGCCCCTCGCAATCTGCAGGAATTGCAAGCAGTTCTTGGCAAATTGACATATTATATTAGGTTTATACCTAATGCATCACAGATTGCTGCACCGTTGCATCGTCTCCGTCGTAAGAATGTTCCGTTTGTGTGGTCAGCTGATTGCCAATCAGCCTTTCAGCGGCTTAAAGAGGCTTTATTGAATGATCGTTGTCTGGTCCATTACGACCCTAACAAGCCTCTGGTGTTAGCTTGTGATGCCTCTTCTTTCGGCCTCGGTGCTGTGTTGTCTCACCGAGTCGGTAACACCGAACGTCCTATTGCGTTCGCATCTAAATTGCTAAACAAAGCTCAGTGTAATTAAAGCCAAGTGGACAAGGAAGCGTTGGCTATTGTGTTCGGTGTCACAAAATTCCATCACTACCTCTATGGTAGACCATTCTATTTACTAACAGATCACAAGCTCCTGATGTCACTGTTTCATCCGTCTAAACCAGTTCCTCAGCGGACAGCTCAGAGACTACAACGTTGGGCTCTTTTGTTATCACAATACCAGTATGAGATACTGTATCGCCCTACAGCTCAGCATGCCAACGCTGACGCGCTTTCTAGATTGCCGATTGCTGCGGATGATGTCTTCGATTCCTCTGACGACTCTTGCCATCAGATTGACGCCGATGAGCATCAATCCCTCCGGGATTTTCCGATTGATTATCGTCAGGTGGCACGTGAGACAGCTACGGATCCTCATCTGAGTTTACTATTACGTTTTGTTCAACGTGGTTGGCCGTCCAAGGCAAAGGACATATCGGATCCTGTGGTTCGTCGCTATTATCCGCAAATCTGTTGTCTGTTTCGCACGGAGTTTTGCTGTTACGCACCGAGAATGACCAGCTTCATGTAGTGGTTCCCCAAGTGCTCCAATCCAAGGTCCTCGGCTTGTTGCATCAAGGTCATTGGGGAGTGGTCCGCACCAAGCAGCTTGCCCGCCGTCATTGTACATGGATCGGCATTGATAAGCAGATTACGCAGATGTCTACAGATTGTTCGGCGTGTGCCGAACACCAAGCTGCTCCGCCTCAACGCTATTTTGAATGGGCACGCCCTGCCAGTCCCTGGCAGCGAGTACATATTGATTTCGCTGGTCCATATTGGCATTCTCGTTGGCTCATCGTGATAGATGCATTTAATAATTTTCCGTTTGTTGTGCCCATGCAGTCTACAACGTCTGCACAAACTATACAGGCGTTGACTTCAATTTTTTGTATTGAGGGTCTTCCAGAAGTTTTAGTGTCTGACAATGGTCCACAATTTACCTCTGCTGAATTTGAAAGTTTTTGTTCTGCCAATGGCATTCGCCATGTTCTTACTCCGCCGTTCCACCCTCAATCGAATGGTGCAGCGGAACGTTTTGTAAGCACATTCAAGGATCATATGGACCGCCTTCGTGCTACGCACTCTCGTCAGCAGGCCCTCATCACGTTCCTGTCGTCGTACCGGACCACGCCACGCGACGGCCCTTCGCCTGCGGAGTTTTAGTGTCTGACAATGGTCCACAATTTACCTCTGCTGAATTTGAAAGTTTTTGTTCTGCCAATGGCATTCACCATGTTCTTACTCCGCCGTTCCACCCTCAATCGAATGGTGCAGCGGAACGTTTTGTAAGCACATTCAAGGATCATATGGACCGCCTTCGTGCTACGCACTCTCGTCAGCAGGCCCTCATCACGTTCCTGTCGTCGTACCGGACCACGCCACGCGACGGCCCTTCGCCTGCGGAGCTTCTCCACGGCCGTCGTCATCGCACCCTACTACGGTTGTTGCACCCCCCGGATCGACCCGCCGCTTCTGAGCATCACACGCGTTTTCAGCGCAACGACGCCGTTTTTTTCAGAGTTTATCACTGTCGCCGTCGTTGGGAACGTGGTACCGTGATAAGTGTCCAGGGTCGCGGTTTTTATACTGTTCAAGGTGCTACTGGGGTGCACAGGAGGCATCAGAACCAGTTGCGCCGCGCTGGCCGCCCGGATTCTGCCGCTCGTTCTTTGTCCACAGATTTGGTCCGCGGCGGGTTCCAGCCGCGCCTTCCGACTTTGCTGCCGCCCTCAGGGCAGCAGCAGCAGCCGTCGCCGCTACCACGCCGACAGCCCGTCCCGTTGATGCCTCCCGCGCAGCTTCATCCGGGAGCGCCCCAGGTGATCGCTCCGGCGCCTGCGGTCCCTCTTCAGTCGCCACCGCCTTCGGAGCTGATGGACGTCGACCCCTCAGCCGGGCCGCCTTCCCAAGCGGTGGCTGTGCAGCCTGTCCTGCAGCCGCTTTCCTTGGGCACCCCCAAGGAGTCTGACCCCGCAGCGCCTTGTCCGGCGCCCACTCAGCAGCCGTCGACGCAGCGTCAGGAGACGCTGCCTCTCTTCGTGGGTCCCGACGCCCCGTCGCGTCCAGTACCAGAAGCTGCGCCCGTGGTCACAGGCGTGCACCCTGACCTCGGTTTTCAGTCGGTGTTTCTCGAGGCCCCGCGCAGCCAATGCTGGGGTGCGGACCGGGGACTGCCACCGACAACAGTCTCCGCCCCGGTCTCTTCTGCTACGCCTGCGGCCAGACCCCTCCCCCGCCGTCGACACTCGCCACGTCATTATTCAATGACGGTGCGGCGATTTGGGGGGGGGAGGAGTGTTATATCCTAGCCAGTAATGCCACCCGAGCCCGCTGCCAAAAGGTTGGCAGCATCAAAGTCCGGACGCCGTCCGCATAAGCAGCGCCAGCGAGACAGGAAATCGCCGCAAGTCTGCACGCGCCACCACTGGCTTCTGGCTTCGTAAGCGCTGGAGTCGCGAGCGCTAGGACAGTTCTGTATTCGCCGCTCAGTTGTATACTCGCCACCGAATTGTGTACTTGCTAGTCAGTTGTGTGTGTTCATCGCAGCAGAGTTGTTGTTTGTCGTCAGCCGACGTTGACCTAGCTGCTCCGACTCGAACTAGACAGATTTCTGTAGACACGGAGTTCACTACTGTGTTTCTGTATCTTCGTAATAAAGATAAGTACCGACTTTTATTTAATCAGAGTGTTTGGGTTTTCATCTTTCTGTTCACTGTTCCAGCGGACCGGTCGGCCCGCTATTAAAAGTGTGGCAGTGACTTCGTAAGCCGTTTCTACAGCGAATTGTTTGTCGCTACGAACGCCGCCACAAAAGTGGGACTGAGCATTTTCATTCTCACCATTCTTCTGTTAACTTTTGCAGCCTCAAGGCAAGGGTTGCGGAGAGGCAATGACAGGGGAGAGTGGTAATTCTCATACTCTCCTCTATATGACCCGTCCTTCAGTTTTGAGGTCTGCCCCTCCATCTTTTTCAGTTGCTCCCCACTCCAATACCCCTTTTTTCACTGTTCACTCTTATAAAATGTCCAAGTCATGCTATTCTCTTGCTCTTTACCAACCACATGTAATTAGCAAACACTGGAGGGTTACAACATGAAGAAACTGAAAGTGCGCAAGTTTCACATGATGATTTTCACTTACATAAAAAGCTAAAGAAACTACTGTGATGCTTACAAGAAAAAATGCCTCCTCAACTGTCACTAGAGATAAAATACTTCTTGGTGTTACAGAAAAGAAAGAGACATTCGATACATTATCTCAGGGCTCTCTTTTCAGATGATAGACCAAATGTTAAGATTTCTAGGAACAATAATATAATGGAACCTCCAATTATGAAAGAAGAAATCAAGAAAGTCAAACAAAAACTCAAAAACCAATAAAGGGGCTTCTGAAATTCCAGTGGAACTAATTAAACTTCTTGATGAAGAAGATATCTATGTCTTACACAAACTTTTTAACAATTTTTATGATACAGGTCATTAACCTGACAAATGGCGATTGTCAACTTCCATTTCCTTACCAAAAATGAAGAACGCGCAAAAATGTAAAGATCAAAGATTAGTGAATCTTATGAGCCATTCCTTTTAAATATTTCTGAAAGTCATTCATCAAAGGTTAAATGCAAAATATGAAGACATTCATTGGGGAGAGAAAGTTTGGGCTTAGATACAAGAGAAGCAATAGTTGCACTCCAAGTTCAAGTACAAATATGCTATGATCAGGATAAAATTGTGAGACTATTTTATTGATAACAAAAAAGCTATTGATAGAGTATAACATCACAAATTTATGGAAATTCTCAAAAGAATGGATACAGATCAAAAATACATGCAGTGTATAAAGAATTTCTGTTGGAATCAGACACCACATAGTAAGTTTGATAATGAGGTCAACAGCTTGTTTAGTATCTGTAGGGAAGCCCAATGAGGATGTGTTATCTTACATCTGTTATTCAATTTGTACTCTGAGGGTATCTTTAAGGAAACACTTGGTGATACAGAAATAGCATAAAGGTTAATCATCAACAACATCTGCTATGCTGATGATACGCTATTGACTGCTAATAATTTAGATTATCTTCAATAACTTATCAACATAGCAGGAGATTACAGCAGTAATCTAGCTCTCAACATCAACACCAAAAAGATACATTTTATGATTGTCACGCAATAACCTGAATTCTTTATTAACGATGGCTTCTTAATACAAAGAGTAGTCAAGTTTGCATAAGCATCATGCAGTTTTGCTTTGTGAAGACTGGAGATAAAATGTCACACAGAGATTGCCCATAATGATTTCATAAAATTCAAGCAAATTCTGACAAGTGCAGTTGTAGACCTAAACCTTAAGAGTTCGATTTGTAAGATGTTACATCTGGTCTGTACTTCTGTTTTGTTTTGAAGGATGGGTACTAAATATGCCACCAGCAAAGAAGATTGAGGGCTTTGTAATGCGGAATGTTTACAATGCTGGGACAGCAAGAATAACTACCACAGAAAAAATATTGTGATAAACAAATGGAGAGAAACCTTAACAACATTTAAAAGAAGAAAACTGCATATCTAGGGCATAACCAAAAGGAACACCTAATAAATACTTCAACAGCAGTTAACTGATTGAGGGTGAAAGAAGAATAGAGAGAATAAGAGTGTGGACAGGATTATCAAGTGCAGATCAACTACATACTGTGGTTTATAGAATAAAGGCACATTATCAATTCCATGAATAGATAATAATAATAAGAAGAAGAAGAAGAAGAAGAGGTAGTAGTAATAAGTTTCTTTTATCAGATGGTAAGAGTTCAACTTTTGTTTCATTTATCTTTGTGCTGTCTCTCTGCGTGGCCCCATGGAGGTTTTAGCAGGATTCACCTTTCAAATATTCTAAAATCTAAGCAGTTGCTCATCAGCACTGGTTAGTAACTGTTATGGGTTGGCACGAGAGCCAACACCGGGATACAAGAGGAAGCCGAAAGGCACGCGTTTTAGCTCACGCAGGCTGGCGTGAGGTCTGGAACAGGTCAAGGAAATTCGAATTTAGAAAAAACGGACGTAGCTGGTGGAATACTTAACTTTAATCCATAAATGGTGAAAGTCGCTCTTGACGATACATTAATCACAAGATCAATAGCAGCTGATAATGGCACCTTGCTAGGTCGTAGCAAATGACGTAGCTGAAGGCTATGCTAACTATCGTCTCGGCAAATGAGAGCGTATTTTGTCAGTGAAACATCGTTAGCAAAGTCGGTTGTACAACTGGGGCGAGTGCTAGGAAGTCTCTCTAGACCTGCCGTGTGGCGGCGCTCGGTCTGCAATCACTGATAGTGGCGACACGCGGGTCAGACGTATACTAACGGACCACGGCCGATTTAAAGGCTACCACCTAGCAAGTGTGGTGTCTGGCAGTGACACCACAGTAACCATACCCTACATCCCCATGCAGCAACAGGCTTAAATGTAGCTTCATATATTGTCAGACACTAATTTCCCAAAAAATTATGATCTATCATATATGGACTTCATTTCACTGAGTTCAGATTCTGTCTTACTGATATGGGGACTTTGTATTCAAAATTATCTATGGTCCATAAAGCTCAAATTCACCATTAGACATTTGATCGACAGGAAGTGCGAAACGGCTATGTGGGAACAGCTAGAGGACAAATGTAAGGCTGTAGAAGCATATATCACTAGGGGTAAGATAGATGCCACCTACAGAAAAATTTAAGAGACCTCTGGAGGAAAGAATGAATATCAAGAGTTCAGATACTAAACCAGTCCTAAGGAAAGAAGGGAAAGCTGAAATGTGGAAGGAGTATATAGAGGGTCTATACGAGGGTGATGTACTTGAGGGCAATACTATGGAAATGGAAGAGTATGTAGATGAAAATGAGATGAGATATATGATACTGCATACAGAATTTAACAGAGAACTGAAAGGCCGAAGTAGAAAAAAGGTCCTAGGAGTAGACAACATTCTGCTAGAACTACTGATAGCCTTGGGAGAGCCAGTGATGAGCAAACTCTTCCATCTGGTGAGCAAGATGCATGAGACAGGTGAAATACCCTCATACTTCATGAACAATAGAAAAATTCCAATTCCAAAGAAAGCAGATGCTGACAGGTATGAAAATTACTGAACTATCAATTTAATAAGTCACAATTGCAAAATAGTAACATGAATTCTTTACAGACGAATGGAAAAACTGGTAGAAGGGACCTCGAGGAAGATCAGTTTGGATTCTGTAGGAATGTAGGAACATGTGAGGCAATACTGACCCTATGACTTATTTTAGAAGCTACGCTAAAGAAAGGCAAGCCTACATTTATAGCATTTGTAGACTTAGAGAAAGCTTTTGACAATGTTGACTGGAATACTCTTTTTCAAATTCTGAAAGGTGGCAAGGGTAAAATACAGGGAGCAAAAGGCTATTTACAATTTGTACAGAAACCAGAAGGCAGTTATAAGACTCGAGAGGCACGAAAGGGAAGCAGTGGTTGAGAAGGGAGTGAGACAGGGTTGTAGCCTATCCCTGATGTTATTCAATCTGTATATTGAACAAGCAGTAATGGAAACAAAAGAAAATTTGGAATAGGAATTAAAATCCAGGGAGAAGAAATAAAAACCTTGAGGTTTGCTGATGGCATTGTAATTCTGTCAGAGACAGCAAAAGACATGGAAGGACAGTAGAATGGAATGGACAGTGTCTTGAAAGTAGGATTTAAGATAAATATCAACAAAAGCAAAACAAGGATAATGGAATGTAGTCGAATTAAATCAGGAGATGCTGAACGAATCAGATCAGAAAAGTAAAGGAGTTTCATTATTCGGGCAGCAAAATAACTGATGATGGTTGAAGTAGAAAGGATATCAAATGCAGTTGATGATGGCAAGGAAAGCGTTTCTGAAAAAGAGAAATTTGTTAATATCGAGTATAAATTTAAGTGTCAGGAAATCTTTTCTGAAAGTACTTGTATGGAATGTAGCCATGAATGAATGTGAAACATGGACGATAAACAGTTTAGACAAAAAGAGAACAGAAGCTTTTGAAATGTGGTGCTACACAAGAATGCTGAAGATTGAATGGGTAGACCACATAACTAATGAGGAGGTACTGAATAGCATTGGGGAGACGAGGAATTTGTGGCACAACTTGACTGGAAGAAGGGATCGGTTGGTAGGACACATTCTGAGGCATCTAGGGATCACCAGTTTATTACTGGATGGAAGTGTTGGGGGGTAAAAATCATAGAGGGAGGACAAAAGATGAATACACTAAGCAGATTCAGAAGAATGTAGGTTGCTGTAGTTGCCCAGATGAAGAAGCTTACAAAGGGTAGAGTAGCACGGAGAGCTGCATCAAACCAGTCTTTGGACTGAAGATAACGATAACAACAACAACAACAACAACATGAATATAATACCAACTTCACCTTATGAAATTAAGAAAATTATACAATCTCTCAAAAATAAAAGCTCATCTGATTCTGATGGTGTTTCCAATAGATTACTAAAGATTTGCTCCCATATAATAAGTCTGGTCGTACCTGAAGCAAGTAATGCATCACTAACTCACAGCATTTTTCCAGAGAGTCTGAAATATGCGGTTGTCAAATTCCTATTTAAGAAAGGTGATAGGAGACATGTCAACAAATACTGTGATGTTTCACTGCTGATGCCATTTTACAAAATTTTTGAGAAAGTGATGTATTCTAGAATATCATCTCATCTTAGCAACAATATTATCCTCAACAAACCTAAAATAGTGTCAGTTGATATTTTCTGTGATCTATCTAAGGCATTTGACTGTGTGAATCAGTGCATTCTGCTAGATAAATGGAAGTTTTATGGGATTAATGGTATGGCCAATCAATGGATAATGTCATATCTACCAAAGAAATGCAGAAAGTTGTACTTATTAATGCAACCAATATAGTTCAGGGCTGTAACTGTGATTGGGAAGAAATCACATATGGGATTCACCAAGGCTCAATTTTTGGCTCACTATTATTCCTCATATATGTAAATGATCTTCCTTCTAACACACAACAAGAAGAATGAGTTCTTTTTGCAGATGACACCAGTATTTTAATCAATCCAAGTATACATACAGAAACAGAAGAACTGGGGATCAAGGTTCTTAAAAGTACCATTGACTGGTTTTCTGTGAATAGTTTCACCCTCAATTTGAAAAAATACAGAATATTCAGTTCTGCACATCAAGGGGTACTGCATCAGTGTAACACATGGTGGGGAAATAATAAATAGGGTGAAAACTTCAAAATATTTAGGTGTCCATACTGATGAGGATTTAAACTGGAAAAACATGTTTCGGAACTCCTAAAACATCTTAGATCAGCCACATTTGCACTTAAGATTCATTGTAAATCATGGGGAGAGACAAATCAGTAAGGTGACATACTTTCATTCAATAATGTCAATGAAATAATGTTAAAGGCTAAATCACCTTTACAAAAGAAATTCTTCATTGCTCAAAAACGTGCTGTAATATATGTGCGCAAATACCATGCTGGCTTTTGTCTCGGGTTCTTCAGTCGACGTTTGTTTGCTGATTTTTCTGACATTTCGCCACCACAAGTGGCTGACATCGTCAAAACTTCATCTTCCACTGCTGGTGACGGACTGGAGTCAAGCTCTGAGCATACCAATGTCCAAGAGCTTTTCTGCAGTCATTACTGCTGTGGTTCTTCCCTTGCTGCCTGTAACAGTCATTCGCTGCAGGACAGGAATCCAGAATCCATTCACCTTGAGACTTTTCTCTTTCTTGTTGAAGCTATTGTCATGTTCATGTATTTCTATAGCTTCCCAGTCCATGTGTGACCGATACCTGCATAAACTACCATATCACCATCTGGACCAGAAAAGAGGCATGAGTAACATGCTCATAATATGAGCAAGATGAATATATGAGCTGCAGCACATCAGATGTGAGGTGCAACACCTGGAAAGCGTTCTCAGGAGCAATTGGTAGTCAAACAGTTGCATAATAAGTGTCACAGAATCAAACACTTCGTAAAGTGACATTTTGGAAAAGGATATGTTGGGTACGGCCCATCTGCCATGAATTCCCAGAGTGATGAACAGAACCAGCCATGTATTGTGCAAATATGGCATGAAGACTATTTATAAACTGACAAAGAAGATCAAACCATGTCTCAGGTCGGCAAAGGAGAAAGAGGACTCACTTGCAATGTCAAGAATGTACTGTATACCATGTACATGTGGAAAAGTTGGGGTGACTGGATGATCAATACATATCAGGATCACTGAACATAAGCGGTGTAGCAGGTGAGGCAGGCTTAGAAATAGGCTGTGGCAGAGTACACACTATGTGACACTGACCACATAGTAAAATTTGAGAAGAGTCTCGCATCCGCTTATTCATGGAACCTATAGAAGTATGCAAACACCACAATAGCTTCACAAAGGAGGAGGAAAGCTTCAAGGTGAATTGATTCAGTATTCGGACCTGCAGTGAATGACCATTGCAGGGAGCACGAGGAGAACTGCAGCGGTAACAACCATGGAAAAGCCCTTGGACATTGGTGTACCAGGTACATATAATCTGTAGCCACTGACTCGTCTCCAGTCCACAACCAGCAACGGATAGTGAAGCTTTGACAAAAGTGAATCATCAGAAAAATCATCAAACAAATGTTGGCCAAAGAACCTGAGACAGACACCAACAGGCAATTTGTCAAAAAGTGGCCTCGACAGCCTTAACAATTTTGTACAATGTGTGGAGCTCAACAACGATCATCTTGTAGACATTCTGACCACTGATTCATAGTATATTCACTCCTTCATGAAGTATGTTGTGAATAATCCACTACAATTCAAAAGGAACACTGATGTACATAATTACTACACCAAAATAAAAAATTACAATTCATTACTCCAAATTAAGGTTGTGTTTAGCACAAGAAAAGGGTCACAATGCTGCAACTAAAAATTTTGATCACTTATCTAGTGATATAAACTGTCTCACAGACAGCAAAGTAAAATTTAAAAAAAATGGAAAATGTTTCTCCTTGACAATTCCTGTTCTGTAGAAGAATTTCTATTATTGTAATGTGTAAAAGGTTTGCACAGGAATTACTAATTCACATCCATTATACTATAAAATAAAAACAGCACATAAATATCAGCTTGTAGCCACATTTACAAATTAATTTGCAATGTGAATGTAAAATGACTAGTTCCACATCATTACGATTTGTTGTGCAAAATGATCCATCACACATTGTTCATCAACATTGTTATCTGCCCTTCTTGTGAGCTGCATGTATTTGCTTTCAGATTTATTAATTGTAAGTCACCTTTACTGTGCTACTTCATCTAGCTTAGTCATTGCTCTCTATAATGAAACTCTTCTTATGCTGCCAATAGCACCATCATCAGCATACACACACACACATCTCTGTTGACTTGACATCAATATTATCAGATATCTGTAGATTACGACTGGCTACTTCTAATATCAGATTAAAAAGCATTATGGTTGAGGCAGAACCCACTGCTGGTGTTAAATGATGTGTTTACTGCACCTTTCATTCTTATAAATGCCACAAAGGTTGCTTTAATCAGTGTACCGTATTTGGCTGGTGTGCTCAATCACGATATATCATTCAACATTTGCCCTCTATTAAGACTCTCAAAAGATGTCTTGAAGTCCACAAAGAGACTGTGGAGGTCAATATTACATTCATATACATTTTCACATATCTACCTCTGCACAAATATGTGATCTATTTTGAGTGTAGAACTAAGTCTCATATAAAATTCCAGACATGATTTTTAAATGTTACAATCGACGGAATAATACTTCAGTAAAGGCATAGTATATGTTATCCCCTCCTTACATTTAGGCTTCTAGAACTAGGGCAGAAACCTCCAGTGACCCATGCTTCTCGAATTTTTTCCTTGCTCCCACATTAAACCCACACGAGAGTGTATTCTTTTGTGAAGTGTAACTCCTCCCTTCCGCATGAGCTCAGATGTAATACCATAGCTTGTGTAGCAGTGGATAACCTTTTTTTCTTCTTGAAGTGTGGGTTCAATCATCTGTAATTCTGCTGTATAATATGGCAGTAATACATCTTGGGGGATTTCCTGGAAGTATAACCACAGGCTGTCCATTATATTGTGCTTCATGGTTGCCAGATTTCATATCATTTTCTTACAGTCTGTATTCTCAGGTTTCTTCTTTTCACCCTTATAGAATTTTCTACTTTCATTCCTTCTATGAGATAAATGTACAGTCAGTTTAGTTGGTTCTGTTTGTGCCTGTGATTTTTCAAGTTCCTTGGAAAATAGGTGCTTACAGCCTTTTTCAGCCATAAACTCTGATGTTCTCAGAGCATTTTTGCATGTCTTTATATGGAAGCTGTCTTTATATTTACTGTCCCTACAATTTGAGCCTGTCCACCTCACTACGCTTCTGTGGTGAACCAACTTCACAGCATAATTAGCATAATTTATATCCCATTGCACTTGTTCCACTACAAATAAAACAAACACTGTTAATATTCTACATCCTTACTCTTCCTGTCTCTACATTTATTTCTCAAAATTGTCATCCTGGTGACAAACACATTTCTCCCAACAAGAGACCAGTTTCTTGACACCATCACTGTAGAATGTTTGACTTTGTCCACAAACCCACAGCCTCAACTCTGCTTGCACCATTTCTTCACTATCAAAGTGAAGTTCCTGAAGGTGTTCTTTACATTTTGCAAACAGATGAAAATCGGATGGAGCCAAGTTGGGACTGTATAGAGGATGATCAATGACAGTGAACCCAAGGTGTTGAATTGCTGCAGATGTCACAGCACTCGAGTGTGTGTTCATTACATTACATGCCACCATATTATATGCTACAATTTGGAGCCCTCCAGTGGCAGACGGCAGAAAATATGTAGACATGAACAATAAATATGCAGAAAGTTAATAACATTTGTTTTATTTAAAACACTTTGAGAGTTTTCACATAGCAAATTTCGAGGCATTACTTTCCAGCACGTCCTCATAAACTCTAGATAAAAATATGAAGTTACCTGATAAATGCTATTATGCAGTGAACTCTTTCCAGATAAAGTACTTTATTTGTTATAATTTCAAACAGATTTATCATCTGCCCTTAAAGAACAATAATGTAAGCAGTTTTCAGTTACTGGTACTATTCAATATTTGATGGAACCTATCTTCGAAAGTAAACATGTAAAGAATGTGTGAGAGAACTATGGTTGCCAGATGTATGATTTTAGCCAGAACAATATGGAATTTTCCCATTTTGTTCCAGGTATAGTGCATACTTTTAACCATACACTAAATGTTCTGATTTTGACCATGAGGCATAAAGACACATTTTTTATATAAAGAGATAGACTTTTTATATAACCAGTAACTGTACCAATCATCGCATCATGGAATGGAATAAGTTATATTTTTTAATCATCCAGCATAAAATTTCACAATGCAGATTATGTTTTTCACACTAGGACGTGCATGTGTAGAAAGAAAGAGAGAGAGAGAGAGAGAGAGAGAGAGAGAGAGAGAGAGAGAGAGAGAGAGATAGCCTTAGTTTCAAGATATTTTAAAATTAGCTGAATCACTTTGTATTGTCGATATCCTTATTGTAGATAATGTGTATTCAGAGATCACTATGCTTTCTGATTCGTTTTGTGGGAAAGGGAGTGAACATTTGAAACCAAAATTAGCTACTACGGCAATACTACAAAGCTGGACCTATATTATAGAACTGAATGGCACATCAAAAATGTGCAGTGTTTTAGTTAAATTTGTTTTGAGTGTATTTCCTTCCAATTCATCCATGGAGAGAGTTTTCTCCATTATGAACATTAAATGGAGGAATGAGTGAAACAGATGTTCAGCTGATCTAATAAAATATGAATTGTACATTTATTTCTATTATGATGAAAGTTGCAATTATTTTTATAAGAGTGCTGCCTAATGAAAAACAATTGAGAAGTCAAGCTCAACTGATACATATTCCTCTTGATTATGTTGAGAGCATTTTGAAGAAAATATGCAGTAAATACAATTTTTTAAAAAGTCAGTGTTGATTCATGTGAGTCCGTATTTCCACACTGAAATCTGGCAACCCTACTGAGAACAGACAATATATTTATGAACAAATGCAGCCATCTATCAGTATAACAACAATAATAATAATAATAATAAAATGAAATTAAAATTAAGTTCATACATCCATTTATTCAAAAGATGCTACTTAGGCCAAAACTTTAAAATAATTTTGAAAAAGAAGAAGAAAAGGCCGCTTTTGTGAAATATAGGTCCTTTATTTTTCAAATCTTTGTTCATATTTTGAAATATGCACTGTGAAATATTAAGGGATACGCAGAATTTTAACTGGTACATGAGGTAAAAATTACTGGAAAAATATACCTCTTCTTCTGGTACACCAAATTTTCGAAGAAGTGCTTTAGCATTGTTGAGAGAAAGTCTTCTTAGATCAGCATCAGTTCCAGTCACAGTACGTTTTGGCTGAGCTTCTTGTTCTTCTTTTGTTTGCTGAAACAGATGTATGCACACAGATCACTCCCATGTTGTATTTTTTCTATCCTTGTTGCAGAGAGCTAATCTCAGTAAAAGGATAACAGTACATAAATGATTCAGTAAGAACATACAACATTACTTCAGCATGATACTATCCTGATTGTAGAAACAAGTAAGGATACAGTTCGTTGTTCTCTGCCTACTACAGTTCAAAAATTCACATGATCCATGTCCTATATTAACATTTCCTTCTGGATAATGTGCCTGTGCAACTTGGACAATTTCATATGGTAATAAAATGTGGATACAACGTCCTCAGATTGTGCCATCCATTTACAGGATTGTTCTCACATCATCTAATGTCACTCTCTATTTCCCACCCAATTCTGCAAATATTTACTGAATCTTATGACATTTCCAAATGACTTTCCCTTCACCATGGTCCTGACTACACTACAAAATATGTCTGGCAATGACCATTATAAAATTTGTCATGCCATTAAACATACAAAGACAAGTACATATTGTATCATATCATCATTACTCCATTCTTTCCCTATTCTTCATATGTCACTACACATCTGGTTGGTTGGCTGGGTGGTGGGGATTTAGGGAACAAATTACAAGATCATTAGTCCCACATTTGTGGAGCAAGTTGATACATAATGGTGCCATTAACCAGAAGTAAAACCTGCGTAACTGTGTTAGCATAGTGCACGAAAAGCAACAGGGCACAAATGTCCAGGTAGCAAAGGCAAAATCAGGCTGCTGTGCTGAGCACAGACAGATGGGGGCTCCCCTCTAGACTCACCTGCAGCATGAAGCACGTCCCAACCCCCCCCCCCCCCCCAAACCTCAGTTGATGTGAGATATGTGCAAAACGATGACATAATAAACAACACCCTTCTAAACACACACAGGGAAGATCACCGAGATTAAAAGGGGGTGAAAACTAGAGTGTAGCAAACATCAGATAAAGATGTGAAACATAATAAAAGAAAGAGAAAATCTAGAGAGGCAGGTACAATTGAGGGGCCTCCACTTCAGCTTACGTTGGGAGGCACCCCTCCAACAATGGCCTCAACTTCAATTTAAGTATAACCAAAACATTATACTTGGAATAAAAGCCACCATCTTCAAGAAATTTTTTGTATCTTATCTTTGTGGTCCTTGCACGAAACATACATTGGTGAAATCAGACCCATTCTGCAGTCAGCTTCAAACACTGTGTCTCTAAACTTTCTCAGTAGTGTTCCATGAAGAGAAAGTCGCCGTCCTTCATGGGTGTCCCATTTGAGTTCCAGAAGCTTCTCTGTAACACCTGTGTATTTTTCAAACCTGCCAGTAACAAATCTAGCAGCCTCAGAATTGTTTCTATATCCCCCTTCAATCTGACCTGGTTGTTGTTGTTGTTGTTGTCTTCAGTCCTGAAACTGGTTTGATGCAGCTCTCCATGCTACTCTATCCTGTGCAAGCTTCTTCATCTCCCAGTACCTACTGCAACTTACATCCTTCTGAATCTGCTTAGTGTATTCATCTCTTGGTCTCCCTCTACAATTTTTACCCTCCACGCTGCCCTCCAATGCTAAATTTGTGATCCCTTGATGCCTCAAAACATGTCCTACCAACCGGTCCCTTCTTCTTGTCAAGTTGTGCCACAAACTCCTCTTCTCCCCAATTCTATTCAATACCTCCTCATTAGTTATGTGATCTACCCATCTAATCTTCAGCATTCTTCTATAGCACCACATTTCGAAAGCTTCTATTCTCTTCTTGTCCAAACTATTTATCCTCCATGTTTCACTTCCATACATGGCTACAGTCTATACAAATACTTTCAGAAACAACTTCCTGACACTTAAATCTATACTCGATGTTAACAAATTTCTCTTCTTCAGAAACGCTTTCCTTGCCATTGCCAGTCTACATTTTATATCCTCTCTACTTCGACCATCATCAGTTACTTTGCTCAGCCACTCACATATCTGAGAACCTATTCTGTACACTCATGCTTTTGTTATCAGTCTGCAGTGGGGCAGTCTCTGGAAATCGGGGAATATGGAATCAGCATGTTGCCCTTCATCCAAAGTTTGCAATATATCGAGGGAGAAAGGGAAAGCTGAGTTCTGTTTGAATGATGCTTTCTAAAATCATTCTGATTCATTGACATAAGCTTCTCTGTCCCAAGGAAATTTATTATATTCAAAATATGAATATGGTCCATAATTTTGTGGGCCCATTCTTCTATCTTTCTTATATACTGGAGTCACCTGCATACTATTAGTCTCTTGGGACTTTGCGCTGGGTGAGCGATGTGCCATAAATGAAAGCTAAGTAAGGGGTCAATGCCATAGAGCACTCCTTGTAAAACCATATTGGGATTCCAACTGGATATCACAACTTATTTGTTTTCGACTCTTTCAGCTGTTTCTCTCTGTCAGGGATGCTTTTTACTATGGTCTCCATACAGGAGTCTGTACGGTGATCAAAAGACAGTATGTTTCTATGATTCTCCTCTGTGAATAACTGCATAAGTGCAAAATTTAAAACTTCAGCTTTTGTTTTGCTATCTTCAACTGCCACACCAGACTGGTCAACGAGTGACTGGACAGATGCCTTAGACCTGCTTAGTGATTTTACATAGGACCAGGATTTTCTCGGTTTTTCAGCCAGATCTTTCAATAAGGTATGATGGTGGCAGTTGTCGCACGCTTCATGTGTAGATCTGTTCACAGATGCACAAATCTCTACTAAAGTTTGCCTGTCATCTTTTGCGAGTACTCTTTAGTAAAAAGAGCAGAACAGGATTTGTTTTCTCAGCATTTCACGAATATTGTTGTTAAACCATGGTGGTTTTTTTTCCAATCCTTAATACACTTCTCCAGAGCATGATATACAATTAGTTTAAACTTTGGTCATAATTCCTCTATGGCCATCATCCCAGAAGTAAACTAAGTCAATTTTCTGTCAGCGAAAGTAACTGAACAAAGGATCTGAAACTGAATTTGTTCCTCTACAAGTTGTAGCAAATAACACTGAAGCTATAAATAGGTTTTGTTGTAAGTAATATTCACATAATAAACTCTGCAGCAAAAGAAATGTCTGGAACTTTTGTTACAATCCAATTTAATAAAAGCACAAAGGTAACGAATGAGATCATAGATTTGGATACTAACATAGTTGTGAGTTTCATTTGTACCAACATAGTTTGTGTGTCTTGCACATGGATCATGAATTGGTGTAAGATGATAGCTGTTATATCATGCAGAGAAATAAGAGAATTGGTGCTCTTAAGTGACAGTCATAAACTGTCACTTAGAATCAGTGTTACTTAAGGATTATCACCAATATATGTCAAAATCTACAGTGAGGGAAACACAGTTGTAGGTTCCATGTTATTTGCAAGCTAAGATAATTGGTATGCACGTGACAGCATGCGTGCCTAACATCTTCCAAAACACCGCACACAGAAGTGAGATTTTCTGGTGCTCGTACCTCAGGCTCTATTGGTGATAAGACAGGTAGGGTCTTGTGTTTTGGACAGCCCTAGGGCTAGGGGCCAGTTCTATAACGAACAGAGGGATTGTTTCAGTGTCACTAGCCTACAGTACAGGGTCAAAGTATGAATATTACACATTTCCTTCTGTTAAGGCAAATAGAGAAAATTGGTTGGTTTTATTTTTGCAAGTCATGTGGTCTACAGTGGGCTTCATGGAACTAATGGAGGCCCCATTACTACATGGGCAGTTCCTCAGGTACCCGCACAAAAAAAAAGTGCAAAAATTCTCCTATCATCATCATCATCACCATTTAAGACTGATTATGCCTTTCAGCGTTCAGTCTGGAGCATAGCCCCCTTATAAAATTCCTCCACGATCCCCTATTCAGTGCTAACATTGGTGCCTCTTCTGATGTTAAACCTATTACTTCAAAATCATTCTTAACCAAATCCAGGTACCTTCTCCTTGGTCTGCCTCAACTCCTCCTACCCTCTACTGCTGAACCCATGAGGCTCTTGGGTAACCTTGCTTCCCCCATGCGTGTAACATGACCCCGCCATCTAAGCCTGTTCGCCCTGACTGCTACATCTATAGAGTTCATTCCCAGTTTTTCTTTGATTTCCTCATTGTGGACACCCTCCTGCCATTGTTCCCATCTACTAGTACCTGCAATCATCCTAACTACTTTCATATCCGTAACCTCAACCTTGTTGATAAGGTAACCTGAATCCACCCAGCTTTCGCTCCCATACAACATAGTTGGTCGAAAGATTGAATGGTGCACAGATAACTTAGTCTTGGTACTGACTTCCTTCTTGCAGAAGAGAGTAGATTGTGGCTGAGCCCTCACTGCATTAGCTTTGCTACACCTTACTTCCAGTTCTTTCACTATGTTGCCATCCTGTGAGAATATGCATCCGAAGTACTTGAAACCGTCCACCTGTTCTAACTTTGTTCCTCCTATTTGGCACTCAATCCGTTTATATTTCTTTCCCACTGACATTACTTTCGTTTTGGAGATGCTAATCTTCATACCATAGTCCTTACATTTCTGATCTAGCTCTGAAATATTACTTTGCAAACTTTCAATCGAATCTGCCATCACAACTAAGTCATCCGCATATGCAAGACTGCTTATTTTGTGTTCGCATATCTTAATCTCACCCAGCCAGTCTATTGTTTTCAACATATGATCCATAAATAATATGAACAACAGTGGAGACATGTTGCAACCTTGTCTTACCCCTGAAACTACTCTGAACCATGAACTCAATTTACCGTCAACTCTAACTGCTGCCTGACTATCCATGTAAAGACCTTTAATTGCTTGCAAAAGTTTGCCTCCTATTCCATAATCTCGTAGAACAGACAATAACTTCCTCCTAGGAACCCGGTCATATGCCTTTTCTAGATCTATAAAGCATAGATACAGTTCCCTGTTCCACTCATAACACTTCTCCATTATTTGCCGTAAGCTAAAGATCTGGTCCTGACAACCTCTAAGAGGCCTAAACCCACACTGATTTTCATCCAGTTGGTCCTCAACTAATACCCGCACTTTCCTTTCAACAATACCTGAGAAGATTTTACCCACAACGCTCACTAAAGAGATACCTCTGCAGTTGTTACAATCTTTTCTGTTTCCATGTTTAAAGATTGGTGTGATTACTGCTTTTGTCCAGTCTGATGGAACCTGTCCCGACTCCCAGGCCATTTAAATTATCCTGTGTAACCATTTAAGACCTGACATTCCACTGTATTTGATGAGTTCCGACTTAATTTCATCCACCCCAGCTGCTTTATTGCACTGCAATCTATTGACCATTTTCTCCACTTCCTCAAATGTGATCCATCATCATTCTATCCCATTCTACCTCGAAATCTGAAACATTACTGATCGTGTTTTCACCTCCATCTGCCCAAGGCATCTACAGGATTCACCAGCAGTTTTCCTGACATGTCCAAAATACTTGTCATTTCCTTCTTACCTCCCTTTCGAAGACTGCTAATTACACTCCAGAATGGTTTTCCAGCAGCTTGACCCATAGTCTCCAACCTGTTTCCAAAGTCTTCCCAAGATTTCTTCTTGGATGCTGCAATTATCTGTTTGGCTTTGTTTCTTTCATCAACATAACTTTCTCTGTCTACCTGAGTTCTAGTATGTAGCCATTTTTGATACGCCTTCTTTTTCCTTTTACAGGCTGCCTTGACTGTGTCATTCCACCAAGCTGTTTGCTTCATCCTACTTTCACACACTACTGTTCCAAGACATTCTTTAGCCACTTCTAGTACTGTGTCCCTGTACCTTGTCCATTCTTTTCCAATGACTGTAATTGACTACATTCAACTAACTAACTGGTACCTTTCTGAGATCGCTGTTATGTACTTGTGCCTGATTTCCTTATCCTGAAGTTTCTCCACTCTTATCCTCCTACATACGGACCTAACCTCCTGCACTTTCGGCCTCACAATCCCAATTTCACTGCAGATTAAATAATGATCAGTGTCATCAAAGAATCCCCTGAATACACGTGTGAACCTCACAGCCTTCCTGAATTCTTGATCTGTTATTATATAGTCAATGACAGATCTGGTTCCCCTGCCTTCCCAAGTATACCGGTGAATGTTCTTATGTTTAAAAAAGGAGTTTGTGATTACTAAGCCCATACTGGCACAGAAATCCAAGAGTTGTTTCCCGTTCCTGTTGGCCTCCATATCCTCTCCAAATTTACCCATAACCTTTTCGCACCCTTCTGTTCGATTTCCAATCCTTGTCCTTTATTCTAACAACTACATCACTGAGTGCCTCATACAAACTATCCATCTTATCTTGATCTGTCCCTTCACAATGCGAATATACTGACACAATCCTAATTTTCTTGCTAGACACTGTCAAATCTATCCACATCAGTCTGTCGTTTACATACCTTATTGCAACTACGCTAGGTTCCATTTCTTTCCTGATGTAAAGCCCTACACCCCATTGTGCTATTCCTGCTTTGACTCCTGACAGGTAGACCTTGTGTTCTCCCACTTCCTCTTCTTTCTCACTCCTTACCCGAATGTCACTAACAGCTAAAATGTCCAGCCCCATCTTACTTGCAGCCTCTGCCAGCTCTACCTTCTTCCCAGAGTAGCCCCAATTGATATTAATAGTTCCCCATCTCATTACCATTTGTTTGCCAAGTCGTATCTTAGGAGTCCCTGGTTTGTCAGTTAGAGGTGGGACTCTGTCACCTCCAAAGGTCCAAGGCATTTTGCTCTGATTATTGCCAGCATCATATTTAATGTACCAGGGAAGCAGGTTGCTAGCCTTACTTGCCCCGAGTCCCATTGGGTTTTACCCCTAACGGTTGAGGGACTAACCGGTGGATTTGGTAGTCTTTGCCGTATGAGCACAAAGGTGACCACGACTCAGAATACGTCCGAGATGCCCAGCCTTATTCCAAAGTAACTGGTATCCCGACTGTCGGGACCACTTACTTGGCCACTCATACGTTGCCTGTGGTTCATGAACTAGGACATGACTACAGGAACCCACACCATCAGAACACAAAAAATGTGAATATGTTTCTGTTTATTTAAAAGAATCTGACTGTAAAATGGTGTACCAGTGGCCTGGTTCTACCTTCCTCAGCACCCTTAAAAATTTTGGAATGTGAACATATTCGTACCTTTTTATGCTGAGAGAAAAGAAGGCAGTGGCACTGGCAAAGAGAAGAAAAAGTAATAAATACTGGAAGATAGTAGACAGTGTTGTGGTGAGAGAAAGACAGGGACACAGTGGCAATGGAACATAACTGACAGTGACAGAACAGTGCTACGAAATGAAGGAAGAAGACAGTGCTGTGGGGGTGGGGGCAATAAAGAGAAAGAGAAACTGGAAGTGGGTGTGAGCCAACGATAATGAGAGAGAGAGCAAGAGGGAGACAGTGACAGATAAAGGAGACTGTAGTACTATGACAGAACGAAGGAGATTGTGGCTGTGACACAGGAGACAGAGAGACAGAAGGAGATAAAGTTTGGTTGAATGATTGAGGAATGACAATTAGGAGTGGATGAATACAAGCAACTTACAGTGGTGGACTAGAGGGTGTGAGTGAGTTACAGTTAGGAGGGCTTGTGAGAGTTTGAAGTGAGTTGCATATTAAAAAAGTGCGAATATATCTGCATGCCAAAATTTTGGGTCAAATTTTTAAAGATGCTGAGGAAGGTAGACTGAGACATCTGGTACCTCGCTTTTCTGTCAGACTCTTTGAAACAAAATGGATAATATTTGCATTTTTTCCACCCATTTTATTACAGCTATAATCAAATGAAGCATTGAGTATTTCACATTCGTTAAGAGAATAAAAGAATACCATAGGACATTATTAGAGTATTTTGTATGGAAACAGTGAGAAATGAAAAATAAGCTACTGATTTATACTGTTGAAAACAATGTATGTTATGCATCAAGCATGAAGAACCAGCAGTATCATAAGTTGGAAACACACTGGGAAAGAAAGCTTCTGAATTCGTAAATAATTAGGTTTAGTAATTTTCTATGAAGTCTGATTTTGTTCCCATATGAATGAATGCTGCAAGTTGCATCACTATTGCAAAAACTTGATGCCTCCTACCCATTTGTCTCAGTTTCTTCCTAAAACTTTCTATTTTTTCTTTTCCATATTTTAACATTATTCACTATTTAGCACTGACCACAGAACAGTGCTAGAAAGCACACAGCTATTCTGAAACTACTCACCGTTGGCTTATTTGGCACCCTGATGTAGGAGAAACCTTCGCCACATCCTGTAGGGTCTGCTGGCCCTGTCAGCTGTAGCAGGCATTTACCCTTTATTGCTTGTATGTATGCTCTCGTGGTGTTCCACGGGGCCACCTTAACTTCATCATCCATCTTCAGCTGCATTTCCTCATCATCATCCTCTTGGGTTGTAAATATTGATTTCTCTCCATAGCCTGCATCCTAACAAAATTCACATAATTAACAAAATGTCCATTTAAATGACAAATGTTGTGAAGCTGTTAAAACATTCACATGCCTTGAGCCTCTGTTCAGCAGCAATCATACTGAAGTATGCACAGCACTGCTCAGGGGAAACCATAGCACGTATTTCCTCTTCTGTAGGAAGTCTGAAGTCTGGCTTTATGACCCACCAGTTGGAGTCCATACCTGACAAAATTAATTAAGGTAAACATGATAATTAAGCAAACAGGATACTTTTAATATTTTTATTACTTAATTTGGTTTAGGTAACAAAATATGTTCAGGGAGAAGAAACAAAGAGATTGAGCTTTGCCAGTGATGCTATATAATGCTGTCTGAGACAGCATATGTCTTGGAAGAGCAGCTGAAAAGAAAGGATAGAGTCTTGAACGAGATTACAAGATAAACATCAACAAAAGTAAAAGAAGATATATTCTTCTTATATTATTGTCAGACCCTATGTTCCTTCTACACTCATCTGCCTAACCTATGGTACCTATCCCTATGATCATCCCCGCTGTAAGACTTGCCCTATGCCCTCTACAACCACCACCTATAACAGCCCTGTAACTGGAAAGCATATACTATCAAAGGTAGAGCCACCTTGTGCCCCAAACACCAGTTTCTCAGAACTCCGCAGGTGAGAACTAGCACTACAACATGTCCTTGGTTCTCACCACCCACCTGCCCTTAATTTACGTTAATTTCTTCCATCTCGCCATTTCTTCACTGTAACTACTCTTTGCTTCACTCCACTTTAGTTTTCTACAACTTTCATTGTCTCTCCCGTCTACTTTTCACTGCCCTCCTCCCACCTCTGTTACGTACAATGCACTCAGCTTTTCACTCTTATTAACTCATGCATAATGTTTAAGCAGTAATCTCTGTCTATGTGTTACCCTGCCTTCAGCCTTTAAGCTCTCAGGTTTTCAAATCTCGTCCGATGTTGTCTCCAATAATCAGTCTTTCCTTTTCATCCCGTATGGTAAGTCTCCCCTGACCCACAGTTCAGGGTGACTTTCCCGAAATCTATTCCTTTTCCTAGACCTCTCCAGTCCCTTTCCTTCACCCCTCTTCCTTCCCCTTAACCCTTCTGCCTGAAGAGGGAGCCACTGGCTCTGAAAGCTTGCCAATTACAACCATCTTTTATGTGTGTGTTCTGCCGCCACTTAGTGATAGATTTTTTATCTATCCAGTTAAATAAAGTAAAAGAAGAGTAACGATACAAGAGAAGGAAAGTTGCTACTCACTATATAGCGGAGATGCTGAGTCGCTATAGGTACAATAAATAGATTCACACAGTCATAGCTTTCGGCCGTTAAGGCCTTTGTCAGCAGTAGACACACACACACACACACACACACACACACACACACACACACGCACACACATACACACTCACATGCAAGTGCAACTTGCACACACATCTGCAGTCTCAGAGAGCTGAAACTACACTGCGAGCAGCAGCACCAGCGCATGATGGGAGTGGCGACTGGGTGGGGGTAAGGAGGAGGCTGGGGTGGGGAGGGGGAGGGATAGTACGGTGGGAGTGGCGGACAGTGAAGTGTTGCAGTTTAGACGGAGGGTAGGAGAGAAGGTGTGGAGGGGGGAGGGGCTAAGTAGCGAAAAGGAGAGAAATAAAAATAAAATAAATTAAAAGACTGGGTGTGGCAGTGAAATGACGGCTGTGTAGTGCTGGAATGGGAACAGAGGGGGCTGGATGGGTGAGGACAGTGACTAACGAAGGTTGAGGCCAGGAGGGTTAAGGGAACGTAGGATGTATTGCTGGGAAAGTTGCCACCTGCGCAATTCAGAAAAGCTCTCTGTTGTGCTTGTGTGTGTGTGTGTGTGTGTGTGTGTGTGTGTGTGTCTACTGCTGACAAAGGCCTTAATGGCCGAAAGCTATGATTGTGTGAACCTTTTTATTGTGCCTATTGCGGCAGAGCATCTCTGCTATATGGTGAGTAGTAACTTTCCTTCTCTCGTATAGTAAAAGAAGAGTAATGAGATACAGACAAGTTAAATCAGGGGATATTGAGGGAATTAGATTAAATAATGAGACATTAAAAGTAGTAGATGCATTTTTCTATTTCGGAGACTGGCAACAGCAAGATATATTTCCTGAAAAAGAGGAATTTGCTAACATCAAATATACATTTTAGTTTTAGGAAGTCTTTCTGAAGGTATTTTGTCTGGAATGTGGTCTTGTATGGAAGAGAAATGTGGGTGTCTGGCAATTCAGACAAGAAGAAGAAGACAGAAGCTTTTGAAATGCAGAGTGACAGAAGAATGCTGAAGATTATATGGGTAGACATACATGAGTGGAGAAAAGGAAAAAGTGGTAAATATCAGGCTAACCAATAAAAACATCAGTTTGACAGCTGATTGCCTACCTTTTGCAGGCAACTCATTTTTTCTGATTGCTGTACACATTTGCAAAACAACTCAATGAGTTGAAGAGACTAACAGCAAAGATTGGACTCCAGATCTCTTTTGAGAAAACAGAATTTATAATGTACACCAAGTCAGCAAGAGCACTACAGGTAAAAGAAGGGGAAGCTAAATGAAAGGAGAAACTTAAATACCTAGAAGAGTGGATGGATTCCAACACCTCCAAGAAAGAGGTGTCTGCATCATGGAGTGAGAAAATAAACACTGCATATTAAATAACCAAAAATGTCTAAAAGATACCAATATCCATTCACACCCAGATACTCCATTACTGCACAGTAATATGCTTGGAGGCCATATCTGTCATTGAATGCCTTGCTATGAATAGAAATAGTCTGATCAAGAATCAGAAATAACAAAATGATATATCTTTAGAAAAATCCTACATGCCTTGGAGCAATTAAAGAAAATAGTTAATTCAGAAGATGGCACAATGGTGAACTCTACACCCATGTAGAAAAGATTACATACATTCATGGGAGGAGGATCATTTTCTATGGTCACATTGCTGATACAAGTTCTACAAGTTTGAGCAACTAAATCTTCTGGTACTTTCTCAGCAAGAATGACATCCAGAAATGCATTCCAAACAAGAAGAAACTCCAAGAGCATCTTGGTTTGAAGCAAAGATAAACTAAAAACTGTCAAAATGTGACTGACGTATGGACGAAACAGCATAGGAAATGTATGTCATAGAACTGGCGTCACATTGAAGCCCATGCACACAGAAAAAGAAAAGCACAGTTGAAACAGTCTCATCTATAGCAGGCAGGCTGAAATGACAACAAGAAGACAAGAATTATTTAGGGTTATAGCTATAATTTGGATGTTATTTCATTGGCACATACAGTATTTGAATTTTTAAAATTCAAGATTGCAAAGAAAGGAATAAATTACAGAGAAAATATTTAACATTAGTAAGAGCCATCACAGCTAATTATGTTACACTGTTTCGTTGAACAAACACCATCTCGTGACATTGCCAACAGCGTTCATAACAAAATCTCATAGAACTGTACTGATATTGCGAAGTGTGATCTTCTTACATAATGTTGAATGACACAGAAAATTAAATTTTTGAATGTCATTTCCAGAAGGTTTTTGTGAGTATCTTTTATAAAGAGTACATAGTCAAGATTTTCTTCTCTTATGCTGTAATGTTTCCTAACCTAAGCTAATTCATTTTTCTCTCCAGCAGTACTACAAGCCCAGCTAAGTACACTGCAGATTTATCAATCATCATGCTATTGCACCACTTCTAATTTGTCTGTTCCCAATGTATGACTGCTGGTGATCCCAATAGGAACCTCTGTATTCTGATATTGGTTCAAAAAAATGGCTCTGAGCACTATGGGACTTAACTTCTGAGGTCATCAGTCCCCTAGAACTTAGAACTACTTAAACCCAATTAACCTAAGGACATCACACACATCTGTGTCCAAGGCAGGATTCGAACCTGCAACCGTAGCAGTCATGCGGTTCCAGACTGTAGCGCCTAGAACCGCTCGGCCACCCCGGCCAGCTCTGATATTGGTCAAACTAGCATTAGATAAGCTAATTCTTTTGCGTCTTTGCAGCTACTTTTCAATATTCACATCACTACTATTTTTCTAACCTAGTCAGTCTAAGTTATGTTTCTCACTTTGTAATATCCAGGTACTATACAATTTGACAAAGGGAATATTTTCTTCCCTCTACCTAGTACTACCCCTTCATTAGACATCTTACCATCGTCAGCTGCATGAATTTGCTTTTTCTTCCAATAGTTTTTATTATTTTTATTATATTGTCTATCAATCATCTCTACAGACGTCTGGGATTTACTAGGGTGACACACACATCATAAACACAAATAATTTCTAGATAAATAGGAAAGTCATTAGCAAGCAGCCTCACACAGTAGTCGAACTGTCTGATTATTCTGTCTCCAAGCATTGCTACTATGATACTTCCCCAGAAGTCTAGTATAAACTGCAATTCTTACTCAAATCTTCAGCCCCATCGCAAGAGCTCTTCCCCAAATGCATCTGCCTCCTCACCCCAACTACACGGAGCACACACACCTTCCAAATGGTTTCCGAAATCATTATATCTAACCATCCAGGACACGCAACTGTACAAAGTTACAAAGCTTCCACAAATATAATTTTGGTTCTTCTTGACTAACACCTCCAATCCATTGCTCACAACCTACCTTTCCATACCAAACACACAAATTCAACCATCCCCACCCTATTACCACGTGGACCCCTACTCACTGTTGATGCCACCTCCCTAACACCAACATCACCCATGATGATGGCCTCGGCATTTTCAAACACTACCAATCTCAATATCCTACTAACTTAAACTGCCCACGCCATTCCTTAGACACCTAAAAGAACTGCATCTTTCCCCATAACTTCTCATTTGCTGGATAAATATACAAACAAATCTGCAGCACAGTCATAGGCACCTACAAGGTATCCTCTTATGCCAACTTTGCTAGACACCCAAAATCCCAAACCCCTCATCTGGTATAGGTTCACTAATGATATCTTAATGAGCTGGACCCAGTGCAAGACATTCAATCCTCGTTTCTCCACAGCCTCAAAACCCACTCTCCCATCCACTTCACCTGGTCCCCAGCCCCGCATGCCACATTCCGAACAGTGACCATTTCTTTGATGGCTTCCAAATTTTCTGCTTACTAAAATTTATAATTTTCCTAGAATATCATGATAGTCGATGAAATACTTCAATTAGAAAATTTGAGTTTCTAGGAAAATCTTGACGAGCTTTTTAAATCCCAATGCACAACGAAATTTCCAACCCATTATACAGAACCATCATTTGTACCCTCTTAAGGACACTGAACTAACTGATAATCAAAAATACTTTAACTACCTAATGTGTTTATGTATTCTATATTATTCCTATCTTTTATGTTAACATCTGAAAGTTAAATCAATAATGGAAAATCCTGAATGGAAAAGTACATGAAACAATGGAACAGCTCTTGCTTTTTTTTCTAGTAAGGGTACTCACTTTCACACACACAACCACACAGACACCCAAACATACATGCTCACAGTAGTAACAAGACTAATTATTGAATATTGAAAGCATTTACTGGGTAAATACAGGTGGGGAATGGGTAAGGAACGATACAAGGAAAGGAAGGGTTACCAGGGTAGCATGAAGAAGGCCTTTTGCCAGATAACTCAGCAGTTGCACGCTATGAAGGGAGTTTAAAGGGTAGAGCATATAAGGGACAGAGAGAAAATGAAGGGGAGGGGAGGACAGGAGAAAGTAATGAAGAGAGACATAGGGAGGGTGCTGTAGCCACCAGAAAGATCGCGGGAGGCGCACATTGGCACGGCGCGTCACGGACGGTAGTGGCTGCAAGTAGAGTCCCGTCCACCAGAGGGCACGCAAGAATTCGGACGCGACCTCTGCCGGCAAAACAACAACAACAACAACTCCGGCAGCACGGGCCGGGCCAGTCAGTTCACATCGGGCAGGTCTAGCAAACAGTTCCCGGTCTACACTAGGTGAAGTGCGACAGAAACGTGAATCGTGTTATTACAGAGGGGATAGAATAAGGGGGAGGGGGAGGGGAGGGAAAGAGGGAGGAGGAGAGGGACCCCATGGAAGGAGAGGGAGCGGCATGAAGAGTAGGGAGAGAAGACAGTACACAATCAGGATGGGGGAGGAGTGGTGAACTGAAGAGAGAAGGGAAATGGTAAGTTAAGGTGAGGCAATCAGAAACAAATGAGTGGAGGTTTAGGCCAGTGGGTTTGCAATGTGCTGGAATGACAATCCCCACATGCACATTTCAGAGAAACTAGTGCCAGAAGGGATTATCAGAATGGCCTGTGTAGCAGAGCAGCTGTTGAAGTCATTAATATTGTGGTGCGCAGTGTGTTTGGCAGCTGGATGGACAAATCTGCAGTTGCCACAGTTTGGTAGTGGCCATTCACGTGAATGGATGGTTGGTTACTTGTGTGCCACAAAGAATGCTGTACAGTAATTGCATGGCTGCTTTCATATGATACCCTGCCTTTAATTGGGCAGGCGATGGCTGTGATGGACTGTGACATGAGGTGGTGGGTGGGTATGTGGAACAGGTCTTGCAGCTGGGCCAACTTCAAGAGAATGACCCATTGGGTGCAGGATTGGACTAGGGACAATCAACGATCTTCTGTAGGTTTGGTGGGTGGCAGAACACTACTTTGAGTGATGTGGGTCGAATACCCATCATTTCAGGGTATGAAGAGAGGTAGTCAGTAGTCACAGTCCTGATGAAGAATGTGGTTGAGCTTTTTAAACGCCAGGATCATCCTGGGTGATTAGAGGGGTGCTGACTGGTGGCTGGTTAACAGGACTAGTAGTGTCAAGGTAGGCGATGGCATGGGAGATCTGTTTATGGACGAGCTGCATTGGATATTATCTGTCAACAAAGGCTATGATATGGAAAGGTTATTGGTATATTTTGATGATGCCTGCATACCACTGTAGATACAGTGTCCACCATTGTTGGTGATGCTGCTTGGAAGAGACTTTTTCACATGGCAATGATGGCAGCTGTCAAAGTGGAAGCACTGTTGGTGGTTCATGAGCCTGACATTAATGGTCATATCTGTGGAGCTATTTGAGAAAAGGAGTGTCAGAAGTCTCAGTACTTTAAACTTTAGACCAAAACCTAAATTCAGCCATGCTGGACTCGTAAAGGGCCTTCTGTTCTTCACCCATTCTCTGCAGTAGAAACACGACTGCCATGCATTCCACTGACAACAGACAACCAACACCCCACAAAGAACTTTGTTTAAAACAGTTCCCACTTCCCTCCAACTGTGATTATCCTCCCCTTCCGTCCAGTCATCCTCTGGTTATCTTTAATGAATTCCTCACGTCTAACCTAGCCTCACATTCAATTCCTAGATCCCTCCCCAGTGGGGAACACACAGCTATACATGACCTGAAAATCCTAAACTTTCCTCACAAAGGCTCCTGCACAGTGGTCATGAAGTAGAGCGAGTATGTGGATGTGGGCCTGTGCTACCTTTCCAACACTTCTGCATACAAACCTTATGACCATGATCCCATTCCACATGTCCAACAGGACCTCCTGCAGCTCCACAAGGGTCATCACACTGTGGCTGGATACAATGCCTCCACTGAATGAACCTCTGCCTTTGTTGACCAGCACCTCCAAACCATTGTCCGTAACCTCCCATTCTATATTCAAGACACTGCTTGCTTTCTTCACTGCCTTTCCATTGTTTCCGCTGTTATGATCAGACTTCTTCTTGGTCTCTGTGTATACAATGTCTTTATACACAAAAATCCTCAATGCCATGGGACACTACCTTTCTCAACGTCCTCCTCATACAAACCCACCACCTATTTCCTAATCCTCCTAGTCAACCACATTCTGACCCACAATTATTTCACTTTCGAAGGCCAAATCTATAAACAGATCTGTGGTACTGTCAAGGGTACTCACATGGCACAGCCCTACAGCAATTTATTTATGGATTATTTGGAAGAATCCTTCCTATCCAGTCAAAATGTAAAACCCTTGGGTGGTTCAGATTCATTGATGACATTTCCATGATCTGGACTCATAGCAGGCACAACTTTGCTCCTTCCTCACAATCTTAATACCTACTCCAAAATCAACTTCACTTGGTCCTTCTATCAACTCAACAAGCCACCTTCCCAAATGTTGATCTCCATATCTCAGGTGGCTCCAGAAACATTTATGTCCACATCAAATGCGCCAACCTCCAAGAGTACCTCCACTTGCACAGCTGTGACGCATTCCATGTGAAAAGGTCTCTTCCATACAGCATCACCAACCATGGATGCGCATCTACAGTGGTACGCAGGTGTCCTCAAAATTTACCAATAACCTTTCCATATCAGAACTTTTATTGACAGACAATATCCAATCCAGTTCATCCACAAACAGATCTCCCATGCCATCACCTCCCTTGACACCGGTAAACACATCTTTCACCAGGGCTTTCACTACCTCTTTCCATGCCCTGAGGTGAGGAATATCCTACCTACCATCCTACTCACACCACCCAAAGTGGTGCTCTGCCCTACTCCAATCCTGCTCCTAATCCTGCATCGCACAGGTCATTCCCCTGTAGTCGACCCAGCTGCAAGGCCTGTACCCTACATCCACCAATAATCTCCTACCACAGTTCCTCACAGGCATCTCCTACCCAATTAAAGGCAGGGTCCTGTGTGAAAGCAGCCATGTTATATATCAGCTATGCTGCAATTACTGTTCAGAATTCTGCTTGGGCATGGTCATATCTGTGGAGCTATTTGAGAAAAGGAGTGTCAGAAGTCTCAGTACTTTAAACTTTAGACCAAAACCTAAATTCAGCCATGCTGGACTCGTAAAGTCACATGAGTAGCCACTGCCAAACTGCGGCAAACCACAAATTTGTCCATCCAGTTGCCAAACATGCTGCACGCAACAACACTAATGACTTCAACAGCTGCTTCACTACACAGGCCATTTGGGTACCCCATTTTGGTACGAGTTTCTCTGAATCAGCAGGTGGTAATTTGCCTCTCCAGCATATTCTGTGCTCTTGCTACCCCCTGGCCTGAACCCGCACTAACTTGTTTCCTATTGCTTCACTTTACCTTTTCCCTTCTCTCCCTGTCCACACTAGTGCTCCCATATCCAGATCATGTACTGCTTTCTCCCATTACTCTTCCTTCCCTCTTCTGCCTATGTGGCAACCCCCCCCCCCCCCCCCCTCCCCCACCTACATTTTTCCACACCTCTCTCCACCCCATTTCTACACCCCTCTCCCTTACTCTTTCCACTTTCTGTCTCCTTTTCATCACCCTCTCCTTTCCTTCCTCCACACCCCCACACCCTCTATCTGCTCCTTACATGCTCTACCCTGTGAAACCTCTTTCATCGTGTTGTGCAGCCACTGAGTCATTTGGTGAAAGACCTGCTTCACACTACCCTGCAACCCCCTCCTTCTACACAGGCAAGTGCTTTTGATAGTCAATATCCAATAACAAGTCTTACCACTACCGCCAGATTGTACACATGGGTGTCTGTGTGTATGTGTGAATTTTTGCATTCTTACTAGAAAAAGAGCAAGAGTTTGAAAGCTAGTATTAACAGTTCCCTATTATGTGTTTGTGCACACTTCACACCAGTCCTCTATAGGTAAGTGGTTGCCTTTACCTTATTTTATTTATTTAAAACAAAATATATTTATAGTTTAACATTTTGTACTATTTATCCTATGTGTGTTTTTATATAGTTGATGTGCACAATATTTAAAGTCAGTCTCTTTTTTCCTCTAGTCTCTCCTTCGTCAATCAATGATATGATAATGTTTAAAGAGAAAAATATTTTATTTATACAAACTGGAAGCTATCCAGTGAAAAACAATATTGATTCCATTAACAGAAGCACAATTTACAATGTCGATACTTACGTAAAGTGTACATGGTGAATACACATGGACTGAAAAATAGTAAAATGCAAACTTCATTTGTCGTCTTCCTTTTATACCATCTCTTGTTCATAGAGCTCAAGCTGAGCAGACGTGTGTTACCGAGCATCGAGAATGGCGCAAGAAGTATAAACCACTGCAGAGATATTGCACAGCAACGCGGTACCATTATGCGATAATGAGATGGTAGGAAGAAGCCTTGCCTCCAATCGTTTCAAGGTGCCACCACTGTGCCTCTGTCCTGAAATAGCATTGCCAGAGGCCAGGAGGGCAATGCTGTTTGAGGTTGGATCCTACCTGCTTCCAGGAAGTTCATGTCAAAGTAATGTAATTGTGCTGCATATTCACTGTGACACAGCCCATGTGAAACATCGGGGAGTGAAGAGACTTCCACTTCCTGTGAATAATACCTACACGCCAGTGCTATCAGAACTGTGTCAACAAGCGTGTACAAAATTATGTTTCTTGGTGACTGTAGTGAAGTCATAGTACAGCCATTCTGAACTTGTATCAATTTGCCACTCATTAATTATGGCTCTTTAGTGTGTTCCAAACATCAAGTCCAAATGTGCAGTTTGTTCTAATTAACTGTATTATTACTAGTCACCTCAGTGTCCCAGAGGTCAGTGTGTGTGTGTGTGTGTGTGTAAAATCACGCGAGGCTGATCAGTTTCTGTTTCTGAACAATGACACCCGTCAACCTGCTCACTGGCCTGATACAACAGAAAATGACTATGGGCTCGACATTGAATTTCATCATTTGTAGAACATTAAACAAAAGTCACACCTTTGAGAAACATATTCTACGATAATCTTATTGTTCAGGCAGGAGTGCAAAGGTTCATCTGGCACTCAATGCGGGGCACGTTTGTATGAAAATTTCCATTACTGTATATAATTACATCTTGTGTCTCTTTGTTTCATGTACAATATTCAGTGCTGGAGAAATAAACCATCTTAGCGTAAGGAAAAACACTAAAAGGATGTATTATATTGAGAAAATAAAATAGCAATATTACACGAAGGAACTGTATTCTACGGTAAAAGGAGGAAGCAACACATCACACAAGAACTAAAGGTAAGGGATACACTTGTTTGCATTTCATGCTTCATAATTTTTCATTTTTCACCAACACCTCATTGAGCAATTCACAGCCTGAATTAAATGATTAAAAGTTTTTCTGTGGAAAAAACTAAAATTTTTAAATTCCATTGTATTAAAGATCATGATTAAGCCTTTAGCCAGCACACGAACCCGATGGACTCTAGATGCTTTTCTTCTGTTTTAAAATGTAATGTTCATCTTGTTTGGCTGAACACGGAATAATTTGCTGTGCACAGTTTTTGCATTTATTATCTGTAATATATGCCAAATCAGTTTTAAATAACTTTGATCATTGTGTGGTATGATGAATTGGAAAAACAGTACCAATTGAACACATGCATGACATGAATATTGAGTCTGATGTTGAAGGCAGCGGCAATGCTGATCAGCCAACAGAGGAACAAATTTTGTTATTCTGAATGAGAATTAAATTAAATATGCAGCCATGTCAGGAAGCTCCCGAAACTACTGACAGTGGGGATCCTTTTAAATATTTACTTATAAACATAGCAGCAATGACAAATACACATTATCAGGAATGAGCCACATAAATTTCTGCTCAGATAAACTCTACTCTTGCAGATCGCAATAAAGAGTTTGCTTATACAAATACATGATACCCTGACAGTGTGTGACAAGGGACTAGCCACGTAAATTTTTAATCAAATACATGATATCCTGCTGATAATGACAAACAGTTTGCCATGCAAATAAATTTCATGCTCACCGAGTGGAATAAAGAATTAGGAAAGTGGATAAACCCTGGTTTATTTAGTATCACCACTGAAATTTCTGAGTTAAAGAAAACTTGTGAGGGTTTACCTAAAGTGATAAAGAACTTAGCCAGTGATGCACAGGAATTTCAGACACCTCAAGCTACAATAGAAAATACTTCACAGCAGCTGCCTCCAATGGTAGAAACAATAGTCCTTGAATCCAAAGAAGTGCTATGAGAGTACCTAAATGCACAAGGTCAGAGTGTTTGCAATGACTTTTCAAAACGGTTACAATAAAAGGTAAACAGGTTAACAAAAGATTAAATACATGGTGGGAAGATACTATACACTGAAATAGAGTTAAAACATCACGTATCTAGGATTACAGGTAAAAAAATATGGAACGAGCTGGAAGACATAAGGCGTGTGCTACATCAAAACATTCCTGAGTGGTGCAACAGCATGTCCGCTCAAGTTGCACCCCAAGGTCACAGCACAAAAGGCACCGCCATATGACGATGGACTCACTGCAGACCTACTGGGACAATCTTGTTGCATCTAAAGATCACTGCATATCTTAAAGACTAAAATGCTGATTATCTGCAAGAAACTAATCACGATGTCAGCCAATAACCTGGAGTACTTCCTCTCAATCCTGGATCTGAACGTTCTGATCCATGAAGATTTTAAATGTGCTAACAGCACTGGCAGCATGCAACCTATAAGTGCTGCCGCACATGCCAACTATCACGGGTGTGGCAACGGACATTCTGGCAATCTAGAGACGCCCAAATAATGGGAATTCACTACAGCCTTGAAATTCTAACCCTGATAACAGACGGATGAGCAATGTAGGACCTCAACTGAACTGGCCCCCAACTCACAATGCTAATTCCGGCAACTAGCAAGTCACCAATATGGGACCTCCATCAAACTCCACATGCGGCTTTTCGCGGATGATGCTGTAGTATACAGAGAAGTTGCTGCATTAGAAAATTGTAGCGAAATACAGGAAGATCTGCAGCGGATAGGCACTTGGTGCAGGGAGTGGCAACTGACCCTTAACATAGACAAATGTAATGTATTGCGAATACATAGAAAGAAGGATCCTTTATTGTATGATTATATGATAGCGGAACAAACACTGGTAGCAGTTACTTCTGTAAAATATCTGGGAGTATGCGTACGGAACGATTTGAAGTGGAATGATCATATAAAACTAATTGTTGGTAAGGCGGGTACCAGGTTGAGATTCATTGGGAGAGTGCTTAGAAAATGTAGTCCATCAACAAAGGAGGTGGCTTACAAAACACTCGTTCGACCTATACTTGAGTATTGCTCATCAGTGTGGGATCCGTACCAGGTCGGGTTAACGGAGGAGATAGAGAAGATCCAAAGAAGAGCGGCGCGTTTCGTCACTGGGTTATTTGGTAACCGTGATAGCGTTACGGAGATGTTTAATAAACTCAAGTGGCAGACTCTGCAAGAGAGGCGCTCTGCATCGCGGTGTAGCTTGCTCGCCAGGTTTCGAGAGGATGCGTTTCTGGATGAGGTATCGAATATATTGCTTCCCCCTACTTATACTTCCCGAGGAGATCACGAATGTAAAATTAGAGAGATTAGAGCGCGCACGGAGGCTTTCAGACAGTCGTTCTTCCCGCGAACCATACGCGACTGGAACAGGAAAGGGAGGTAATGACAGTGGCACGTAAGGTGCCCTCCGCCACACACCGTTGGGTGGCTTGCGGAGTATCGATGTAGATGTAGATGTAGATGTAGAAAATCATGTTGTTCACATTTTTGAGATGACAGGTGAACCTCCCACAATAATGAATGAAGCATCAAACTGAATACGACTTCAATGTACTCCCTGATGACAGTTGTGGAACAGATAAGGGATATCACTTCCACTGAGTAGCTCTGTATATTAAGATATAATGATGATATGGATACTAAACAAGAGCTCCATGATGACTCATTGTGTAGGGAACCTGCCAAAAGAACTTCTCCAGAGCGTGGTTAATGGCACTGTGGATGGAATTCTGTCCGCCATTATACTTGACACAAGTGTTAGTATGAACGTTATTGCAGGTAATTTCCTTAAAAGGATTAACACCACTATGAAAGTGTGCACCGTACCAATGCAAAATTGTTTAGTCTCTGGTGTTACTGGTGCCAGAAGACAGAGGGTGGAAAAGCAAGTGCAGATTAATGTAGAATTTGACAACAGAGCCATTAGTTGTACATTTCTCATGGTGAAGGGGCTTTGTGTCAGTTACTTATTGGGAACACAATTCCTGTGCATAAGGAGCACAAAAATCGGCTTTCCATGTAGCCCGTGACATTTGAAAGTTCACGGTAAAGAGGTTGTTTAAAATTTAGGTGCAACTAGTGGATGTCATGATAGATCCTGTTAGGGAGCTAAAGTAAAAATTATACGATCTTGGATGATGTGCATCCATGATCACTCTGACTATACTAATACCATACCTATTTTGTTAAATGATGATAATGCAATGTACAATCCTGTCCACATATACAAGGAAGTTGAAGATCTGAATGTTTGTCACAGCAAAAGAGACTTGAGTTAGCAAACTTACTCGCATTTGTGTGGGACTCATACCAAATAGGACCTGCAGGGGATATTGAACATAAACAGAGAAGGGCAGTGTGAATACTCATAGATCTGTTTGATCTGCAAGAGTGTGTCACTAAGATGTTGATAGAACTGAACTGGCAGACTCTTGAACATAAACAGAAACTATCCTGAGAAAGTTTATTAACGGAGTTTCAAGAACAGTCTTTAAATGAGGACTCTAGCAATATACCACAACTCCCTACATATCACTGCCATAGGGACAATGAGGATAAGATTACGTTAATTACAGCACACACAGAGAAATGTAAACAATCATTTTTTCCGTGATCCAAATGCAAATGTAACAGGAAAAAACTCTGATAACCACTACGTAACAGACTGTCTCACAAGACTGATAGGGCATGCTTTCATCTGCGGAACCGGAAGAAATCCTGTACACCTGAAGATGTGATCTGAAAACACAAAACCAGCTGGATTCCTGTAAAAGTTCATATACAGCTGAAAGCAGTTTATTTCAGAAACGTATCCAATAATCAGTACGGTGGGGCATACCCTCTGCCATACACTTCACAGTGGTTTGAATAGTATAGATGTATACGTAGATGTGTTATGCCAAAGTTTTCTTCAGTAAACTTGGCGTTATTAAGAAGTATCAATACGAAATGGAAATGGTTCCCCACAAAACATGTTGCTATGCAATATAGTCCTTTCCATGGAGTGGAAGAGGAGATGGAATCAGAGAGATCTACAGAAATAAATATGATAGAGGTTCTGTACATAGTACATTACGTCTTATTTGTAAATACTTGTCTTTTGTCCTATTATTTTCTTTGTATATATCATTATCTGTGTATATTTTGTACAAGTTTGCTGTTTGCTTTGACATTTGAAAAACTGAACATTGTTCACTGCAAGTTAACAAGCACTGGGTTTCCATAAGGTTCCTCTCTACTATACATAATAGAGAGTATTAATAGAAGAGTAAAAACAATGCTAATGTAAATAGTTCACAATTGGCTAGAGAGAATCCCGATTTACTTGGTACATTCAGAATTTGGACATCTGACCTAAGGATGGACAATTTATTTAACATGAACAGAGGGCTTGTAAGTATTTTGTTTACATGCTAAATGGGAAGAGAGATTTTTTCTAAGCTTCCGTGGAAACTAGTTTTCTTATATGAGCAATGCTAGTGGCAAACCCGAAAGTCAATTTTGTGTATTGCACTGATGTGACCAGCAGTGAATATGTCGAGATAAAAATCACTGCCTTAGTGACACACCATGAGGTCATGTATATGAACATATAATATTGGTTTTATGCCTAATGTATATTGATTTGACTGTGGGACTATGATAAACAGAATCCTCCTTGTCAGTACAGTATGTAACACAGAAAGAATAAGGAAGCATTAGTTTTAAGCTTAGCAGAAACTTGAAAGAAATATTTGTAACACATTATTACAAAGGAAATATGTCTTGTAGTCTCTAAAGAAAGTTTTATGGTCTGTCGGACTACCAAAGAAAAAGACTTTGAACTAGTTCCTATGTGAAGTTATTAAAGTCGAACACATGTGGGTACGTAGTGTTCTTTCGGTTGAGTTTGATGGAAGCGGAATATCAACAATATAAGGAAATAATAGACTGCTATTTAATGTTAAGATGACATATTAAGTTGTAGACAGACACAACAAAAAGACACATACACAGTACTTTCAGACAAAGCCTTCATCAGAACACACACACACACAGAGACAGACAGACAGAGAGAGAGAGAGAGAGAGAGAGAGAGAGAGAGAGAGAGGCAAGTACACCTCACACACACATGACCACCCCCTCCGGCAGGTCAGACCTGAGAGGGTGGTCATGTGTGTACGGGGTGTGCTTGTTTGTGTAGATGAATGCATGTATGTATGTATGTTTTCTTTCCTGACAAAGGTTTTTTGTTATGCCTGTCAACAACTTAATGCATCTAAAGCAACAATCTCTCTTTTCCTTATATTTTCCAACCTGGAGTTTCCATTGTTTGAAAGTAGTATGTGAAACACTCATGCAAGCAAAGGTGCTATGTGATGCACACAAACAGACATTTGATAGATATCTGAAAGTGCACAGTGCCTGTGTACTCACCTCTGACGAACTGGCAGAGACATGAAACTGAGTGCTGAATCCAAGGACATTCTTTCATCTTCTGTGTATCCAGCAGTTGGCAATAAAACACTTGCACTCACACAACAAGTGCTACTGGCACTTGCCGCAGTTTGAGACTGAGCTTTTGCTTAAACGGTGTGTATTAATAATGCCGCCGCACAAGACTACTCCCGCCAGGTATCTTGCACTCCAAGCTGTGTGTAAATGCATCATCTACAGATTACACGCAGTTGGACTACAGTGACATCTGTTGCTTGCCATCACTCAAAGACTCATGGAGTACTCGGCACTAATATGACTCACACTTTAATAAAATGACAAGGACAGATAAGTTCATAAATATGTGATGTGTTTATGCAGTAAACGTGCTTACTAAATTATGGCTAGTAAAAAGCAAGAGTGCCCAGTAGATCAGGATCATGTTGAAGTATGTATATGTGAACTAAAATTTCTTTGCCAAATAAATGTACCTAATCAACTTTATGACAGGGAAGCATAGCATGTTTAGCCTTAACATAGCTCTGATACTGCCCATTAAATTGTTTCATGCTTTCCTTGTTGAGATGACCAGAGAATGATACTCCATCTTATGGTATCACTTATGAATACCACCTCATGGGCGACTCAAAGTTGGCAACGGTAAAATCCAAGTTTCCGTCAGTTGCCGACAGCTGTCCTGTGGAATCGGGTGGACCCCACGGTGCAAACTCGCCATTCCACGCCTTCAGCAGGTCTGAACTTTGAACACCCTCTGCTGTCGCAATATAGGATGGCTGGTGGTAGCCACACAGCCCACTCACACTTGGGAGCCTCTTCGCTACTTAATGCTACACAGATGCCACCTAGTTGTAGGTCTGACACCATCGTACACATTTTAGTTCAGAGAAACTCATCCTTGTTGACACTGAGAGCTGGGCTCTATTTATTGCTGCATTATTTGTAATGAGTCTTTGTGCACTTGGAGAAATACAAATTAAGTATATCTTCTGTTTACTCTGATAATTTGCTTGTTAATAATTTCTGCTCCAGTCCAGCTTTCCTACAATGACAGTTGCCGCACTACTCTGCAGCCCACCTCTTCTTACAAAGTCGTACACAACACATTCAACCTGAGGAGCTCGTCATCTGTCCTTCGTGAGGATGGGGGTTCCTAACTTTGCACCCACATTTCAACTGTCAATGAAGACATCAGCCTAATGTTGCCTGGCAACCTCAGATGCCAACTTCAGTCACATGCTGCCACACGATACTGCAGCCTCCGTTCAAACCACAACTCTGTCAATTCATTATTCTATGTAAAACTTTTTCTCAACTGCAAGACTTTAAAACAAAAATTGTATAGTATACAAACAAAAAGAAATGTAGTGACTTTACCAATCGAGTTTGCAATAAAAGAACAATTTTGCGCACTTTATGTATAGAGAAATCATTTATGTAAATGATAGAATATACTGAAAAATCTGTAAACTAGATGAGAACTTTAGACATCATTGTATCTCTTAAACATGTTATTGAATGTCTAAATCTGAAAGAACGCAATAACCACACAAAATGAATGGTAATATCCCTTGCTCAGACACTTTTTTTCTTTTTTTTTTTTTCTTTTTTTTTTTTTTTTTCGTGGCTTGTTTTTCCATGAGTTGTGAGGAGGGAGAGGACTTAACAAAGTAAATGAGCCATGAAAACAGAACAGTTGTTAAGTTTTTGTCAAACATTGTACCAAGTGTATTGGTACAAATTGAGCATTAAGATACAAATGTGTCGATAGGGGACATTAGTTGTGAACGAGCCTTAATTTTTTTTTTTTAGTTTGGTTGGTATGACATCTGTCAAAGATATTTAGTATACATCAAGTCATGGAACAATCAACATCATATGTTTTCATCGTGTTAACAATGTCAAATTTTATACCAGAAAGTGATGATTTGCAGAAAGCATTAATTTTTTGTTTTCATTTGAAAAAAAAGTGCTGAAGAGTCACACCGAATGCTTGTCGAGGCATATGGTATCATGCTCTATCAGAAGCAACACGCAAAAGATGGTTTCAACGGTTCAGAAATAATGATTTTGATGTAAGAAAAGAGGAACGTGGAAGACCACCAAAAAAGTTCGATGACGCCGAATTGCAAGCAATATTGGATGAAGATGATACTTTGAGTCAGAAGCAAATGCCAGCAATGCTAAATGTTGCATAACAAACAATTTATGACCGTTTGAAAGCTATGGGAAAGGTCCAAAAGTGTGGAAAATGGGTGCCACATGAATTGAATGAAAGACAGATGGAAAACCGAAAAACCATTTGTCAAATTTTGCTTCAAAGACATGAAAGAAAATCAATTTTGGATTGAATTGTTATTGGTGATGCAAATTGGATTTATTTTAAGAATCCTAAAAGGGAAAAATCATGGGTTAATCCAGAACAACCATCAACATCGACTGCAAAACCAGATCGATTTGGCAAGAAGACAATGCTCTGTGTTTGGTGGGATCAGAAAGGAGTAGTGTATCATGAGCTTCTAAAACCCGGTGAAACTGTGAATACTAATCGCTACAGACAACAAATGATGAATTTGAACTATGCATTGATCAAAAAAAGACCAGAATGGGCCAGAAGACATGGCAAAATAATTTTTTTACATGACAATGCACCTGCACTCAACACGAAACTGGTTCAGGATACAATCAAAACACTTGGCTGGGAGCTGCTACCACACCTGCTGCATTCACCAGACGTGGTCCCTTCCGACTACCATTTGTTTTCATCAATGGGACACGCATTGGCTGAGGAACACTTCGATTCCCACGAAGAAGTCGAAAATTGGGTGTCTGATTGGTTTGCTTCAAAAGATGAACATTTCTATTGGTGAGGTGTCCACAAATTGCCAGAAAGGTGGTCAAAATGTAGAGAAAGCAATGGTCAGTACTTTGAATAAAATATTTTTACTTTTCAATTCAAAATCAGTGTTTCACTTTCACACAAAAAAAATGCTCATTTCATACCGGTACACCTGGTAAAGTAAAACTGGTTTTGTTAGCGCTAACTTACTTCTCACCTGAGTGCTTTTTCTTTCTGTGTAATTGTTCACTAGAAATTAATCTCAATATGTTGTATTGAAAGACAACTACCCCCTATTGCAGTGGAACGCTTGCAGTGAATACTGTCAACACAATAGCTCCTAGTATTTAAGGAGGTGGTGAAATCTTGCCTATTATCTTTTTTTTTCTCTACTTTCTCCTCTGTTAATTAATGATATGACAATGTTTAGTAAAGCAAAATATTTTTTTTACTAGTAAAGGAAGCTATCCAGCAAAAGGAAATATTAATTCCTTTACAGAAGTTCTATCTAAAATGTTCATATTTTCAAAAAATGTAAGTCGTGAATGTAAAACCACTGAAAACTCTGGAAGTGTGAACTTCACTTGTCTTCCTCCTGTTATATCACCATCTGTTTTTAGGAGGTCAAACTGAGCAGCTGCAAGTTTGGTAATTGTCATATATTTGGTCAATAAATGTTATTTAAATCTATCTACTGTATTATTTTCATCACTCATTCAGGCCATTACCTTGTCTCCTAATCATTTACTCCATTGATGTTGTGATTTTTATGTTTCAGCAAAAAACAGGCAAGGTTGGTGGAGGTCATTCAGACATGAACAATCAAACACTGTTGGTGTTTTTTTCATTAATTGCTTTCCTATTAAGGACCAGAATCCCCTGAGATATTTAAATCAATCGTTTTTAAGCATTATGGAATACTGTACAGCAAAAATCACTCGATCTGATCAGTTTCTGTTTCTGAACAATGATGCCCATCAAGCTATGCAATGGCCTGATATAACAGAAAATGGTTGAATAAATACAAGGATGGGCTCCACTAGGACTCTGAATAGCAAATATTGTGGAAACTTCAATATGGTGTACTGCAACATGCAGTTTATGAACACAATTACTGCACTCAATGTGGAATGCCCTCATGTACCCTGACTGTTATGTTATGGGACTGAATTTCATCGTTTACAGAACACTAAATGAAAGTCATACTTTTGAGAAAGATATTCTATAATCATCTCATTGATGAGATGGTAGTGCAGTGCCACAAGTGCCACATAATTATTGATTATTGCCAGTTGTATGCACGTTTACTAACCTGTTAAATGAAACAATATTAGTACTAATCCATGGCTGATCATCGTTACAAGTGATAATGTTAATCTTTATACAAAAATATTCAGCCTGTGTATATTCCTGCAAAATACTAACGCGAATTCTTTACAGACGAATGGAAAAACTGATAGAAGCTGACCTCGGGGAAGATCAGTTTGGATTCCGTAGAAATGTTGGAACACGTGAGGCAATACTGACCCTACGACTTATCTTAGAAGCTAGATCAAGGAAAGGCAAACCTATGTTTCTAGCATTTGTAGACTTAGAGAAAGCTTTTGACAATGTTGATTGGAATACTCTCTATCAAATTCTGAAGGTGGCAGGGGTAAAATACAGAGAGCGAAAGGCTATTTACAATTTTTACAGAAAGCAGATGGCAGTTATAAGAGTCGAGGGGTATGAAAGGGAAGCAGAGGTTGGGAAGGGAGTGAGACAGGGTTGTAGCCTATCCCCGATGTTATTCCATTTTTATATTGAGCAAGCAATAAAGGAAACAAAAGAAAAGTTCGGAGTAGGTATTAAAATCCATGGAGAAGAAATAAAAACTTTGAGGTTTGCCGATGACATTGCAATTCTGTCAGAGACAGCAAAGGACTTGGAAGAGCAGTTGAACGGAATGGACAGTGTCTTGAAAGGAGCATATAAGATGAACATCAACAAAAGCAAAACGAGGATAATGGAATGTAGTTGAATTAAGTCGGGTGATGCTGAGGGAATTAGGTTAGCAAATGAGACACTTAAAGTAGTAAAGGAGTTTTGCTATTTGGGGAGCAAAATAACTGATGATGGTCGAAGTAGAGAGGATATAAAATGTAGACTGGCAATGTCAAGGAAAGCGTTTCTGAAGAAGAAAAATTTGTTAACATCATCGAGTATAGATATAAATGTCAGGAAGTCATTTCTGAAGGTGTTTGTATGGAGTGTAGCCATGTATAGAAGTGAAATGTGGACAATAAATAGTTTAGACAAAAAGAGAATAGAAGGTTTCGAAATGTGGTGCTACAAAAGGATGCTGAAGATTAGATGGGTAAATCATATAACTAATGAGGAAGTTTTGAATAGAATTGGGGAGAAGAGAAATTTGTGGCACAACTTGACTAGTAGAAGGGATCTGTTGGTAGGACATATTCTGAGAAATCGAGGGATCACCAATTTAGTATTGAATGGCAGCGTGGAGGGTAAAAATCGTAGAGGGAGACCAAGAGATGAATACACTATGTAGATTCAGAAGGCTGTAGGCTGCAGTAGGTACTGGGAGATGAAGAAGCTTGCACAGGATAGAAAAGCACGGAGAGCTGCATCAAACCAGTCTCAGGACTGAAGACCACAACAGCAACATATTCGTGCTCACAACACTCTAACAGTGGAATGAGATTTTCACTCCGCAGCGAAGTGTGTGCTGATATGAAACTTCCTGGCAGATTAAAACTGTGTGCCGGACAGAGACTCGAACTCGGGACCTTTGCCTTTCGCGGCAGAAGTAAAGCTGTGAGGGCGGGGCATGAGTCGTGCTTGGGTAGCTCAGGTGGTAGAGCACTTGCCCGCGAAAGGCAAAGGTCCCGAGTTCGAGTCTCGGTCCGGCACACAGTTTTAATCTGCCAAGCGGTTTCATATCAGTGCACACTCTGCTGCAGAATGAAAATCTCATTCTGGAAACATCCCCCAGCCTGTGGCTAAGCCATGTCTCCGCAATATCCTTTCTTTCAGGAGTGCTAGTTCTGCAAGGTTCGCAGGAGAGCTTCTATAAAGTTTGGAAGGTAGGAGACGAGGTACTGGCAGAAGTATAAGCTTTGAGGATGGGGCATGAGTCGTGTTTGGGTAGCTCAGGTGGTAGAGCACTTGCCTGCAAAAGGCAAAGGTCCCGAGTTCGAGTCTCGGTCTAGCACACAGTTTTAATCTGCCAGGACGTTTCACTCTAAAAGTGGTTGGTCAATTCATGTGAAAATTTGACACAACACTGAATGCAAATACTGGAGTGATTTTATATACATTTTCTCTAAATATATACAATACATAAATAAATATGTCAAACAATGGAAAATTCAGGGTGGAATGTAACAATATTATGAAAAGCAAAGTTGCTACTCACCATATAGCAGTGATGCTAAGTCAGAGATAGGCAGAACAAAAAGACTGTCACAAAATAAGCTTTCGGCTAACAAGGCCTCTCTCAAAAATGGACAACAAACAAACTCATGGAAACACAACTCACATACACATGACCACGGTCTCTGACAGCTGAAGCCAGACTATGAGCAGCAGCAGCAGAGCATTATGGGAGAGGCAACCAGGTGGGGATAAGTAGGAGGATGGGGTGGGGTGGGGAGGGGGAGGGATAGCAGGATAGGAATGGGATATGGTAAAGTGCCGCTGCTGGATAGCATGCGAGAACGAGGTGGAGAGACAGTAGGGAGCTTGGTGTAGTTGGAAGGTTAGACAGAGGGTGGGGGGAGAGAAGGAGTGGGATAACGGAAAAGGAGAGAAGTAAAAAGACTGGGTGTGTTGGTGGAATAGAGGGCTGTGTAGTGCTGGAGTTGGAAGAGGCTAGATAGGTGAGGACAATGACTAATGAAGATTGAGGCCAGGAGGGTCATATATTGCAGGGAGAACTGCGCATGTGGGAACTTCCCCTGCAGTACATCCTACATTTCAGTAACCCTCGTGGCCTCAACCTTCATCAGTCATTGTCCTCACACATCTAACCCCTTCCCTGTTCCCATTCTAGCACTACACAGCCCTCTCTATTCCACCAATGCACACAGTCTTTTTCTTCTCTCATTTTCCCCTACCCTCCCCTCCTCTCTGCCCCCGCCCTCCTTCTAACCTTCAGACTGCACTTAGCAGCCCTATCCTCTTTCCACCTTGTTTCTGCACACTGTCTAGCAGCACTTTACCATGCCCCACCCCTATCCTGCTATCCCTTCCCCTCCCTGCCCCAGCCACCTCCTTACTCCCCCCTGGTTGTCCCTCCCATAATGCACTGCTGCTGCTGCTCGTAGGCTGGCTTCAGCTGTCAGAGACCGTGGTCATGTGTGTGTAAGTTGTGTTGCATGAGAGTGTCTGTTGTCCATTTTTGACAGAGGCCTTGTTAGCTGAAAGCTTATTTTGTGACAGTCTTTTTGTTGTGCCAATCTGCGACTTAGCATCTCAGCTATAGGGTGAGTAGCAACTTTGCTTTTCATAATACTGATAAATATATATGTAATACATAAAGGAGAAACACTGTTACTGAAAATCTCAAAGTTCTTTACTGATTTAATTCTAATTTTTTACAGCACACTCTAATGAATATTCAGACTGTCATAGGCTATTTTATAATATATATAATATATATGTGATACATAAAGGGGTAACATTGTAACCAAAAATCATGAAACATTCTTGACAGATTTGCTCAAAATTTTACATGACACTCTAATGATCATACAAATAGATGGTATGCTAGACACACACACACACACACACACACACACACACACACACAGTTTTAGCTGCAATATTGGGGATTTAAACCATAAGACAAATTGTTTCTCCCACATATATATTGTTTCTCATTTTACATGTATACACAAAATGTGTTGTATTGTTTTCATCCTCACAGACAAATTTCACAGAAAAAAAATTTATTGGTTTGTGATTACGATCCTACTACAGAATCCGAATTTACGTTAACAGTAACCAAGACTCAAGATCAGAGAGGGGGAGGGGAGGAGAGAGGAGATGCAAAATGAGATGGGAGGAGGTGATCAAAAGATAGAGCGGGAAGTATGAGGAACTGATCTAAGAGACAGGAGGAAAGAGAGGGACAGAGACAGGGGGAGAAGGAGATTAGGACGTATGTCCAATTCCCATACATTTTAGAGATGTGCACTTCCTCTTTTCTTTCTTTCCCATTTAATCAGACCGAACCACAGAAATGCATGGCCAGGTACAGTTAGTAAACATTTATAAATGTGAAAATCTAACATCATGAGGTTGTATGTACTCAATTTAAATGTCAAAATCTTTATCAACAGGTCAATGGATGATGAAATCAGCAATATCATATACTAGCTCTGCTGTAACTTCCATGCACCATTTTAAGGGGGCATTACCACCAACCAGCAATAATCAAAATGAAAGGCCATCGCCACACTGTGACCGAAAACAGTGTTGAAAACACAGTAGTGGAACACACTGCTGTGAACAACATGTTCAATTTCAATGGCTACTTCACAATCTGTGGCATCTTGATCCTCCCTCCAACACCAGCTCTTCTGAATTCTGTATGTGGGAACTGCCTTTGCAACGCATCCTTCAATTCCATAATCCTCATGGCCTGAATCTCCGCTATCCCATACTCATTAACATCCCTGCCCTTATGACCACCATTTCACTCACCCTGCATGTGTACCCTCCTCTGCACAGTCTACCTGTTTCTCTTTCACATTCCGAATGTCCATGTCACTGTGCACTACACACTAGTCCCTCTGCTTGTGCCACGAGATCCGTCATCCTGTGTACCCACTGCCTCTCCCCATGCCTCAACCCTACCTCCCCCTCCATAACTTTTTTGCACATGAACCATTCCACGTGACATCCTAGGCAAGCTGTGGTGCCGGCACAATATAGAAATGCAGGTGTATGTGTATTATGTTAGTTCTGAAAAAGAATTTATATGAAAGCTCATAGCCCATTCAGTCTTATGTTGCAAATGAGAACTCAACAGCTTAACTGAATAGTGAGATGTTCCCTTTATTCTTTCCATTATTTATGTTCCATCAAGGGCTTGACATTGGAATAAAAAAGTTCAAACCAAAGGATGGTTTGAACACCACAATCCTCTTATCGCAAATGTTCCTTCCCTGTAGAATTAGTTTACCCTTACCTTCCTTTGCCAGTTGCAACTCAACTCACATCGGCATTTTCATATTTATGGTAAGATTATATTCCACCAACCTACTGCAATCTAATACACTCACTTCTGATTTTTCGTAAAGTTTCTTTTGGAAATATCCTGAACATCCCGCAGTTTAATAACAGTGAATTTGTTTTTCTCCATCACAGAAAGAGTACATACAAGCAAATGTCTCACTAAGCCAGAGGTATCTGAAGCATTCATTTGTCTGATTTCAAAGGCAACTTCCTCACTACTAAAACAAAGAGGATGACTTCCCTGTGAAAAAAGTAGCTGAAATCTGTTCTTCAACAGTCTATTTTAAAACCACATTCTTAAGGTTTCTCTAATTGTTTCCTTTCTGTCTTTCTCATTGTCCATATCTCAAATCCATACAGAACAGTGCTACAAACACAGCTTTTCAGTAATCTTCTTCTGGTCTCAAGGGTTATCGATTTGGGTGTTAGCAATTCTTCTTTCCACTAGAAAATCCTTTTCTCTTATGCAGGCCTTTCTATTTTGTATATACATATTTAATTTATTCTATTTTAGAGAGATAAAAATTGTTATATCGTCAAATCTCTTGTGCAAGTTTACATTTAACCACCCAAAATGACCCCCTGTTGGGTAATCAATCACATTAGTTATCTTTTTGTTCAAACAGATATAACAGCACTCAACTAGCGCACATTACATTTTGTTAAGCACCTAATTCAACTGCTGGTCTTTTTTGGCTAACGTTGCTATGTCATCATTGAACTATTTCATGTTGATTTTCTCTCTCTGACAAATAACTCCTACACTGAGCTACCTATTTCCTTCTCACACCACCTCTTCAGTACAAAAATTAAGAATCAATGATGACAATGAGAAACACTTTCATAATTCTTGCCTCTTTTTATCATTCCATCAGTGCTCAATTACTTAAGAGATACCGAAATTATCATGAGAGGAGAGGTGTTGTCTGTAATATGAAATGCTTTCACTTATTTGAAGACAATGGGTAAAAAAATACAAATTATGTTGAAAACTTTAACAACACACACCATAATGAGATATTAAACAGACATAAGCAATTCCGAATTTTTGTACTTACGGATGTTCACTGGAAAAACTGTCAAATAAAAATGATGTACAGTTACGCAAAAAATACCAGAAAATAAATCAGTATGGTAAACAAAAGCTAAATCTACACAAGAAATGCAAGAAAACAAATTAATATAAACTGCATTAATGGCACATGCCTGAACACATACAGGAGTAAAAAACAATGTTAAGAATTCCCACTCCCTACACACACACACACACACACACACACACACACATACACACAGTGAGAGAGAGGGAAGGAGAGGGGGGGGGGGGGAGGAGAGTGAGAGTGAGAGTGAGAAAGTGAGAATGTGTGAATGTGTGAATGTGTGTGTGTGTGTGTGTGTGTGTGTGTCTGTGAGAGAGAGAGAGAGAGAGAGAGAGAGAGAGAGAGAGAGATATGATGGTGGTGGTGGTGGTGGTGGTGGTTAGTGTTTAACGTCCCGTCGACAACGAGGTCATTAGAGACGGAGCGCAAGCTCGGGTTAGAGAAAGATTGGGAAGGGAATCGGCCGTGCCCTTTCAAAGGAACCATCCCGGCATTTGCCTGAAACGATTTAGGGAAATCACGGAAAACCTAAATCAGGATGACTGGAGACGGGATTGAACCGTCGTCCTCCCGAATGCAAGTCCAGTGTGCTAACCACTGCGCCACCTCGCTCGGTAGAGAGAGAGAGAGAGAGAGAGAGAGAATTATTTACAGGTACATATGCATATGCATTTCTTTAAGTAAAGTACAGACCTGTTCGTTTGAAATCAGCACAGAGTTTCAAGCGTTTCCTTATGCTGCTTTCTGAATGTGATGGAAAAGCCTTTTTTATGTCATCCATTTTAATCCTACGAGGAACATGTTCACTCTTCCAGAATAGTCTATAAATGAAAACCTGCACAGAACAGAAATAATTTGACGAAGTGATGCAATATTTTTGTAAAATCAAAAAGTTTTGATTTCAGCAGCAGTTTTTTAAGATTACTGACACTGACCTGTAAAAAGTCACGAACAAAATTGTTTGCTCTCTTTGAATTTGGTCCAGGTACTTCATAAAGTGGGCATTCTTGGCCAGCCACAAACACTGCATCAATTTCTCGTATATAATACTGTTGCCTGAAAATGAATAAGAGGGTGGGTGAACATTTTCAAGTTATCATAATCCTTTAATTTAATTACACAAAACAGTCCAAGTACATTTCATAGATAAGTGCACAATCAGAATTAACAGTGTGTACAATACATTTGCCTTGCTTAGACTAAACAAATGTATATTTCTTACAATGAAAGGATGGTCAAATACTTCAAAATCACTGCAGATTGTACAAACTGCAGAAATAGATGATTTAGGGAAACAATAAAAGCAGAGCTGCCATAAACTTAAAGGTTAGGTTTAACACCACAGTGCTTTACTAGGTATGGTTTTACTAGAAGTGGCATTGTGTTGCCTTCCTGCAACATTTGAACCAACTTACCCAGCCAATTATGGGAGGGAGGAGATATAGTTTAGTATGGCTTTTGAGCCACAGTGCTACTCAGCATTTTTCACATTACCAGTTCTTTGCTGGAGGTGGAAGTAATAATTATAAGTGACAGTTGGAAATCCTGGAACTGACAGGGAATTTAACGTGAGAAAAAAAACCTTAAACTTGGTGCCCAAGTAGGAACCTAAATCTACTCCTTCCATAAACATGAGTCCAAGTCTTAACCACTGCACTGTCTCTCTTGGTGGAGTCATTAATGCATTGCACTTATATTCGAGCAATGCATGGGAGGAATGGGTTGTAAGATGTAACACAGAAAACACATTGGTACAAATGTGAATGAGTAACAACAATTTCTTGACAATGAGCTCAGGCTTACACATTAGAAGCAGAAATCTGGCTGAATCACATGTGCACTGAGGAACTGTTTCAAGTGTCAAATCTGTTGCACAAAGATGTGTTGAATAAGCTTTAGTGTGCAATGCTGAATACAGGACTGCTGTCAACAGAGCACTTCTCTCATCGTGTGGAGTATAGCATTTCATCAATGTTGGTGGGCTGCTTTTCCACCTTTCCTTTCCTTGAATGTCAAGTTTTTTAACTCACTTTACTTCCCGATATGGTCTCCTTTGAGGGATATACAATTGGTTCAGCTATTCTCCAGCTTTTTTATTCCACTAGAAAAACAGGTTCTGTAAAACTCTGCAAAATACTCATTGACTGCAACTACAGCTTCCCCATTTGATGAAAATTTCTCCCAGGAAGGCAAAGCTTTAATAGGGTGGATGAGGAAACAATTCATGCACTTTCGTCACTGTTGTTGCTGATGTGTACGATGGGGCATTATGCTGGTGAACGAGCACCTATTTGTGTGCAAACCTTGGTTGTTTTTCAGCAAATGCAAGTTTCAAACAATCCAACAATGAAGCATAAGAGGGGTCCAGTTATGAGTCTGCCTCTTTCCAGAAATCTATGAGGAGTATTATTTGGGAATCCCGTGACCATCACCTTACCAGTTGACAAAGTGGTCTTTGTCTTGTTCAGTGCACTTTCACTAGCCTTGCCCATTGCTTTGAGATCTGTTTTGACTCTTGTGTGTAACAATGGACCTAGGATTCATCAAAAGTCACAAAACCGGGAAAACGGCTTGTGGACTGTACATCACCAGACACTGTGTGAAATGTTGTGTCAGATGTGCTTTTGGTCTACTGTAAGCAATCGCTGCACCCACATCGCACACAGCTTCTTCAAATCAAATTCTCTGTGCAAGATATTCTGCATTCGTTCAGTTGAGATGCCTACTGTATCAGTAATTTCACCAATTTTTATTTGGCAGTCTTGCATTATCATCTCATGGATTTTGTCAATAGTTTCCTTTGTGGTGACCTTGAATGGACGCCCAGAGCGCACTTTGTCTTTGGTGCTTGTCTGACCACGTTTTAATTCATTAATCCAAGAGTAAATGGTCTTCAATGATGGTGCAGTGTCTGTGTGAACTTCATCCAATTCTGTTTTGATTAGCGTGGCTGTCCAACCCTTCAAATGAAAATGTTCAATAACAGCACGAAACTCGGTTTTCTCCATTTTCAATTGCAGTCGACACAGTGACCAATTCAGATTGATGTCAATAATGAACTGTACGCTACACATTTTTGAAATTCTTTATGTGATCCTTATCAACCATGAAGTTGCAACAAAAATGTTTCATTCTTCCATGGAAATTTACCAGACTTATGAAACCACCCTCATAAGAGTCATGAGATATTTTACCACTTCTATCTACCTGCCTACAGGCACACACACACACACACACACACACACACACACACACACACACACACACACACACACTTGTTTTTCTCACTTGGTGTTGTTGGACTATACGTATTTCAGTGTGAGAGCTGCTACAGGAATAAGTACTACTGTCTTTGTAGAATATACAGGGTGTTACAAAAAGGTACGGCCAAATTTTCAGGAAACATTTCTCACACACAAATAAAGAAGGATGTTATGTGGACATGTGTCCGGAAACACTTAATTTCCATGTTAGAGCTCATTTTAGTTTCCTCAGTATGTTCATCCACCTACGCTCAATGGAGCACGTTATCATGATTTCATACGGGATACTCTACCTGTGCTGCTAGAGCATGTGCCTTTACAAGTACGACACAACATGTGGTTCATGCACGATGGAGCTCCTGCACATTTCAGTCGAAGTGTTCGTACGCTTCTCAACAACAGATTCGGTGACCGATGGATTGGTAGAGGCGGACCAATTCCATGGCCTCCACGCTCTCCTGACCTCAACCCTCTTGACTTTCATTTATAGGGGCATTTGAAAGCTCTTGTCTACGCAACCCTGGTACCAAATGTAGAGACTCTTCATACTCGTATTGTGGACGGCTGTGATACAATACGCCATTCTCCAGGGCTGCACCAGCGCATCAGGGATTCCATGCGACGGAGGGTGGATGCATGCATCCTCACTAACGGAGGACATTTTGAACATTTCCTATAACAAAGTGTTTGAAGTCACGCTGGTACGTTCTGTTGCTGTGTGTCTCCATTCCATGATTAATGTGATTTGAAGAGAAGTAATAAAATGAGCTCTAACATGGAAAGTAAGCATTTCCGGACACATGTCCACATAACATATTTTCTTTCTTTGTGTGTGAGGAATGTTTCCTGAAAGTTTGGCCGTACCTTTTTGTAACACCCTGTAGTACCATAGCAATCAAAGTACATCACTCAGCTTTAAAAAAAGTAAAATAAATCTGCATTTAGTCAATACAGCCACATTAATGCTCATTCTGGTAAGCCCAGTTACAACAATAACTCCTGTTTGGACAACGTTTCTATCCATTCAATCCCGAAACTACCTTCAGCTTTATACCACCTCTGCTAACCACGAGAAATTACACAAGTGTAAGAAACTGGAGATGTTTGTTAAATAGAACTCATCCTTCTGCTCCCCACATTGTTATTTTGACATCATTCCCCACTGTATATACGAAATATGAGACAAACAATCTGAACAGTGTACTGTAACAAAGTACCACAGCCTCAAAACCGTTATTGTGGTGTTTCTTCACTCTTTCCAGCACAGTACAGTACAGTAAAAAACAGTAGCTGTCTCTGGAATTTGTACTGATAGCCACACAGAAAGAAATAGAACAGCATCAACAGAGCTTGCAGATACAATTACCAATATCCACAATGACAGCACTTTCTTCAAGCAAAAAGTTCACATGATATATTATCACTGAAGTCTGTCCTCTGGGACTGAAGTTTAGCTGGCAGAACAGCTTGTAACATGAAGCACCACCCGGTCCACCTTTTCCATCGTCTTTTTACCGTTATATGTTTGGATTCCCTTGGGATAGGGTGCTCACAATGGTGGCAACAATTTTGGCTGTGCTGTATGGACTTTTGGTTAAAGTCATTGGTACAGTTATGCACTTTTGACTTTGGTGCAACACAGACTTTGTTAATCTTGGTAGTGGCTGACTATATTTATGACTTACTTACTATTTGGGGTAGTACGGTAATAGGCATATGTGGGTATTCTTTAAATACTAGTTATACTCTTGTTTTAAAAAAAAAATATCTTGAAGTACTAGAGAAAGGATGTTCGTATTCACAAGACACGTCCATTAGTAAGTTCTGCAAAAATGATTAGAACTTCAGTCACCTTGGTTCAGCAGGTCTCCTGTTGCCAAGTAGGCACAGGGTCAACCATGGGCCCTGACAATTTGTTCCATGCGCGATGGCATCAACATGTAAAAGGCGCAAATGGCGTCCTGTGGTCTAGCCATCCATGCTGCAGTCACCTGCTTCCAAAGTTCATCTGAGTGGTTCACACAGGGATACAGCACTGCACCCATTGTTTCACCATGCCCCACACATTTTCGATTGGCAACAAATCAGGTGGTCTGGATGGCCAGAGCAAAAGGCTGGAATCCTGTGACATCTTGGAGACACGTGTTTTGTAGCAACATGTGGTTGTGTATTGTCTTGCTGAAAAATGGCATCTGAGGTGCTGTGCAGGAAGGGTATGGTTACAGGTAGCAGGTTGTCATTCACATGTTACACTGGTGACAGTGCCCTGGACATGCTCCATCTGTGATTTGTGGTTGTACCCAATAGCACCCCACATCATAAGGCAATGAGTTGGCACTTGTGTCTTGTGCAAATGCAGTCACTGCGTAGCCACTCGCCCTGTCCGCGCCAAACCTAAATGCGGCCATTATTTTCAAACAAACAGAACCTCAATTCATCCAAAAACACTATTTGATGCCATTCCTGTCCCCAGTGACATCGTTCCATACACCTTTGCCATCTAGAATGTTTCTGCACGTTTGACAAAGGTAGGTGGAGAAGTGGACAATACGCACCTAACCTACACTGTAACAAACGGCGACAGTCTGTCACCCCTAATAGTGTATGGTGTGTTACAGTGTTCCACTGTTGCACCAGAGCTAAGGAAGATGTAGATCTGCCCAATGTCACTCAGATCAGAAGTCAATCTTCTCAGGTTGTGGTCTGGGTAGTGTGACCTGACCCATCTCATCATGTTTTATGACCTTCTGTAAACCATTCTGCACACATTCGTTGCACTGCTAAACACTTTGTCCCACAATTACTCATAAAGGAAGATTGAAGTTTACATTGTGTCAATGATAAGTCATCAGAGATGGAGCATAGGCTTCAATGAGCAAGGATGAAAAAGGAAATCAGATAGAGCCACTCCGAAGGAATCATTCAAGTATTAGCTGTAATACATTTAGTGAAAATACAAAAAACATAAATTAGGATGGCTGGAAGGGGCTGGGATTCGATTTCTCCCACAAGCAAGTCAGAGTATTGACAGTACTTTCATGCATGGTGATTGAGGCACCTTGATGAGAATTTTAGGCAAAGTTCTTCAGCTATAGTTTCAGCTATGCTGCAGGACATGTTAGAGAATATGAAGGCATTAAATTACCCACCATAAACTGCTTCAAAATGAATATTACGGAAATTTTATTGTTAGCAATAGCAACACTGTTTATTCACATGAGTGCAAGCAGCACTAGTGGCATCACAATGTCGTTCAAAAACTGTGAGAGACCATCACATTGCAATGAAATGGGTATTGGACATTATTCATTGAATGAATTACTACTTTTTTTCTAATTTGAATTTTTGTTGACATTTAGATTTCAAACACAGGCTGATAAAGAAAAAGTGTGTTAAAAATTACAAAGAAACAAAAAGCATTTTCTATTATCTTCGAAAAAATATACGAAAGAAATTTTAAATCATGACAACAAGATTATTAGTTTGTAATGATACTGTTCATTTAAGCTCTGCTCTTATCTCAATAATTTGGGGGAATGACGTGCTACTTTCGCCATGTCCTTAGTCACACACATAAGATTGTGACCACAGAAAATGTCAACTTATCCATCACACTAGAGTAACAGACAACAAAAATCCTACTCATAAAAAAATAAGATATTATATTACTAATAAAACACACAAACATAATCATTCTATCTCTGTAAACTTATAGTACACAAGGGTGGTTGTCATCCTGGTCAGCATTTATGTTTACATTTTCTTATAAGTTATGAAACATGGGTAAAGAAGACAGCAAGAGGTACAGACGTAATGTTTCTTCTCTTATGAAACTGGCGTCTCTCTCTCTCTCTCTCTCTCTCTCTCTCTCTCTCTCTCTCTCTCTCTCTCTCTCTCTCTCTCTCCCCCCCCCCCCCTCCTCTGCTGTGCGTGTGTGTGTGTGTGTGTGTGTGTGCGTGTGTTCACCTATTTCAAGAGAAGAAGCGACTGCAAAATAGGAAGGAGGGAAAGGGTAGACCAGTAAGGAAATCTTCTGCAATCATAAAACGTTGCATCACATGTTCATACCTGGTTCGTATCACTAAGAAATCAGTCTCAGGCACTTTATGTTCATAAATTGGAGCTCGATACATGTTGTTTTCAACAGCCTGCAAGGACTGTCCAGGTGGTAACTGTCCTAAAAATGGTGATGTGTGGGCATATGCAATTTCACCATACCGATATTCTTGCGGCCCTTGATCTTTCCCAGCCTTTCGCTTGTAGTAGTTCTTCACTTTTGAGCACATTCCCACCTATTTGTCAACAAATAAAATGAATTGTAAGCCTATTGTAAAGGGGAACAAACATACATCTTATTTCTACTGTAATTACAGTTGGGCCATTACACATACTAAAAAAAATTAATCAGTACTAACAGTAACAAATTAGACATACCTGATTGATGAGTGGAGGATGTTCTTCACAAAACTCAATAAGAACAAGATCACCATCACGGCCAGTGAGATCCTCGGGAGTTCTCATGAAAAACACATCACCCCCACCAGAAGCAGCCCTTTCTTGTTCTCTTTGCTGAAATAAAGAAATATCACCATAAAATTACTGTTCACTGTGTGTGGGGGGGGAGAACGCACCTGCAGGGTGGTGGCATTCTGTGTTACTTCTAATTACCTCACTTCAGACAAATATGGCTGACAACTGCATCTTGCATAACTAAGCAATTCAGGTTTTGCCATTTCAAACATGAATGAAACATGAGTGAAAGCCTTAAGAATTTATGATGCGGTTTTTGGGAACCTTCTCTTCCCCATCCTACAGTTTTTCATTGGCTTTTTGGAATTTTAAAGAGAGAGAACTTCATTCAAAGATGAAGAAAGGCAGTAACGCAGGAAAACAGTCCCAGAAAGCAAATGACAGTCTTTCAAGGACATCAGAGTGACAATATACAAATATGGTCTGGAGAGCTCTGCCAGAATTGAAATAATTTCAGAGTAAAGAAAACAACTCGCCAAACAGTGGAAGCATCAAGTCCTTAACAAGTGTACACAAAAGAATGAAACTTTCCTAGCTTCTGGACAAATCCTTTTTCGAGACAGAATACACACAAGTTGGCAGGAAGACAGGGTAAGGAGGTGTGTCGTGTGGTTGATCTGGGGAGAAGAGCTTGAAGTGAGGCAGCAGTGGGCAAGACAGGAATACAAGATGAAGATGCAGCACATGCATGGGGACTGGGGACCTGGTGCATGTTGACAACGAAGTGTGGGAGTGTACTGAGATGAGGTGGCATAACAGAGCAAGGGGAGACTGTTCTTAAGAGGGTATGGGGGCAAGGAATCAGCAGAGGTGAAGTAGCAGTAAAGGCTCGAAAAAGTATTCATCCTTAAGCTAGAAAGTTTTGTTCTTTTATGTATGCTTGCCAAGGACTCAATGCTTCCACTATTCAGTAAGCTGTTTCCTTTCCTCCTAGATTATTTTCAAAGTGTCAACATAGACTGCTTTGCTGGCTTTGCACAAAATACTGCATGGTTACCTTCGAGTTGGGAACTTTCATCTTCATGGGTGGTACATCACTCTCTGACATAGGAGTAAAAGAGTGCTTGCATAAAGTTGGCTCAAAATTACTTCAGAACTGACAGTTCAGCAGGAGCACCTGGAAGAGCAGAGCACAGGTGCCTTGCCCCATACAGTATGCAGATATAATTTTCCATTTCATTCAACTCGCCCAGACAGACATGGCATTAATGTGTTCCAGGACAGATGCATTACACTTTCACTTCAGTTTTGTTTACAGCAACAAATTATTAAGAAATTATACAGATAATTTACAAAAGTGCATTTTCTTATGATGTTACCAAATTTTCAACTTGTGGGAAACATTTTTGTTTTTAATTTAGGTGAACACATTATGCACACAAAATATTTAAAAAACATTACATTTTCATCTATTCCAAACCAGAACTCTCTCAGGGTTTCTTATCATGAGATAATTTCAGTCAAGTCTGACACACTATGGTCCAACTGCGCATCAATACTAAGTGGTCACCCACACCATTTTGTTATGACAGAAATATCTCTAGGTTTATAATGAACATGTTATTAAGTTTTGTTACCTGCATTCTTATTTCTAACATAACAAAAAATAAGATTTACACATGCTTATTGAGGTGAGAAAACATATCTTATATAGGCCAACTGGTATTGGGAGAAAGAATAAAAGTGTCACTAAAAATAATGTCCAAGTACTGCAGCAAAGTCAATGTAAACAGTAACATTTATTTTATGTGATGCAGACTGAACACCCGAGATGAACTAGGTTTGGAGATTGTTGCTGACAAAGCTTTCTTATTAAAATGTTAAAACTTAAGAAAATATTCTGTTATGTAGCCCAGCTACATACCACTACAGACTTTGCACTTCAAACACGCAACTGTACCCTCTCGTCCATATGATTGGTGATGGAAATATCACTATTTAGTGAAGCAACTGTCTTCTCCACTGAATATTTCAAAACAGCTTGATACTGTCATGCTCTTTCTATGATGTTCTGTGTTCGTTTGACACCTTTTTTTGGTCTTCTGTGTTGATGTTCCTAACAGTTTCTTTTGCAAGGGCTTCAACTGCAAAAATAGTAAATTCCACACAATGCAACTTTTAAATTGGGCCCCTATTAACTTTCCTGGGGTGAAATGGCAATGGTAAGATGGTAGCCTAATGACTGTATGTCCATATGTTTTTTGAGAACTCATCAATTTCGTACATGGGAAACTGTGGCGCTTGCCTACCTGTTAACTTGTCAATTTTGGCGAATTTCATTTCTTATTGGACCACTGACTCTTTTCCACTAAGTCTTTGTACTTTTGATGTTTTATTTGTCTGTAGTGTTTCCTCTTCTTTGATTTTGTTTAGCTTGTACAGTTGCTGTTTTAGTTTTCTTGTGTTGTTTGGTAGCTGATGCATGTGGTTTGTCTGAGAGAGATTACAAGCTCCACCTTTTTAAGATTATAATTTATATCAAGGTTATGGCACTGAAGTCAAGTTCCCCTTTCACTTTGCCATAGTAGGGGCCTTGTCAAAAACAACTGAATGGCAAGGAGCATTGTCTACGATCGATGACAAGTTTCCCAAATTTAGGAATAATGATTCTACAACCCCCTTTCTAAATGTAACATGCCTCATTTCTTCATAATAATCTTCTTTGATTTGAAAAGCAGAAGACAATTTTGGAGGAAACCTTGTGAGGTGCCTGCATAAAGAAGAACAAGTCTGCTCTCCTTGCCAGAAGCCACTGCTATTGATCCTTTAGTTGTGTTGTCTGTCCAGTCATGCCTCACAACATAACCATAACACACCCAAATTTTCACACTGCTGTGGAGCCACGGTCACATAAAACTTTTTGAAAGATATAACTGCCATTTGATTGTACAATAGGTTTTATTCCACACACTACATTTCAGCCTTAGCCCCCCCCCCCCCCCCCCCAACCCTATGCTCCACTTTTTTCCCCATTTTGTATCATTAGACACTTGGTCCTTTATAACAATCATTGACACTTTTATGTAAAGAGTTTTAAATTGCAATGATGTTTGTGACCATTTATTTTATATAACTGAACAATTTTTAAACATGATTGTAATCATAACAATGTATACCTACTTATTTTATAGTTGTCAATGTATCAAACATTTTACTATATTGCAAATTGTACTTCTCTATATCTTTAATTATGATGGTGTAAGTCACATTTTGACATGCACACTGGGAAGTTGTCTCTTCACGCAATATAATGTAAACACTGTCATCTTCTGCCCACTTCAAAGACAATGTAACCACCTTGTATAATAAAGAGTCACACTACCTGTTCCCATGACATACCATAGATCACTTGGTGCAAACTGGGATGCCTATATGGTGGTCTTTGACAATCGTTTCACTTATGTTTATATCAGTAGCTACTTAGACACCATGTAGCAATGTTGGAAACATCTGATATGGTCATCTATTTCACTCCACAACCACATCAAGTGAAGAAGTCATGCTACTTGCCAGTAAATTAGCCTGTTACAAAAATGTTCGCACATTTACTTTTGACAAAATTGGTTAATATAACCAAAGATACATATGTTGACAATGACTTGAGTTCTACTCAAGTCTAATGATTTTTTATATGTAAGTGATAGAACAAATAATACAGCCCATACATTAATTTAACTGCTTGCCTTGCTATTTTTCAGATACTTATGCTTTTATTGTGCTTAAATCTGCTGCAGTTGTAACACTTGATAATGGCCTATGGCTGAAATCTAGAGTATGAAGTACAACTTACTGTAGAATCAAGTGACATTTATACCTTCCAAAAAAACACCAAAGTTTATTCAAGTAACACCACTTCACTGATAGTTATGCCACAGATTTGCTTTTAAAATCAGCATCATCCTGCAGTTATAGGCTCCCTCTCCATCAAAGGCTTGTTGCCACAGAACAGTCCATAGTGAAATCCTAGGTTGTGAAAAACTGTGAAAAATGGTGTGCACTTGCCTTGAAAAAGAAGCGATTTCTCATGGGTGGCCAGTAACTTTTTGAGTCCAGAATGAGATTTTCACTCTGCAGCGAAGTGTGTGCTGATATGAAACTTCCTGGCAGATTAAAACTGTGTGCCAGACCGAGACTCAAACTCGAGACCTTTGCCTTTCACGGGCAAGTGCTCTACCAACTGAGCTACCCAAGCATGACTCACGTCCCGTTCTCACAGCTTTACTTCTGCCAGTACCTCAAATTCTACATCAAGGCTGAGCAAATACCATTTCGCAAGCACAGGCGCTTGCAGATGCCCACAAGGCCTGCCCGCAGCTCTCCCCGCCCTGCCAGCCAGCAGTACCCCCACCATCTACTCACCTACATCTACATCTACATCTACATTGATACTCCGCAAGCCACCCAACGGTGTGTGGCGGAGGGCACTTTACGTGCCACTGTCATTACCTCCCTTTCCTGTTCCAGTCGCGTATGGTTCGCGGGAAGAACGACTGTCTGAAAGCCTCCGTGCGCGCTCTAATCTCTCTAATTTTACATTCGTGATCTCCTCGGGAAGTATAAGTAGGGGGAAGCAATATATTCGATACCTCATCCAGAAACGCACCCTCTCGAAACCTGGCGAGCAAGCTACACCGCGATGCAGAGCGCCTCTCTTGCAGAGTCTGCCACTTGAGTTTATTAAACATCTCCGTAACGCTATCACGGTTACCAAATAACCCAGTGACGAAACGCGCCGCTCTTCTTTGGATCTTCTCTATCTCCTCCATCAACCCAACCTGGTACGGATCCCACACTGATGAGCAATACTCAAGTATAGGTCGAACGAGTGTTTTGTAAGCCACCTCCTTTGTTGATGGACTACATTTTCTAAGCACTCTCCCAATGAATCTCAACCTGGTACCCGCCTTACCAACAATTAGTTTTATATGATCATTCCACTTCAAATCGTTCCGTACGCATACTCCCAGATATTTTACAGAAGTAACTGCTACCAGTGTTTGTTCCGCTATCATATAATCATACAATAAAGGATCCTTCTTTCTATGTATTCGCAATACATTACATTTGTCTATGTTAAGGGTCAGTTGCCACTCCCTGCACCAAGTGCCTATCCGCTGCAGATCTTCCTGTATTTCGCTACAATTTTCTAATGCAGCAACTTCTCTGTATACTACAGCATCATCCGCGAAAAGCCGCATGGAACTTCCGACACTATCTACTAAGTCATTTATATATATTGTGAAAAGCAATGGTCCCATAACACTCCCCTGTGGGACGCCAGAGGTTACTTTAACGTCTGTAGACGTCTCTCCATTGATAACAACATGCTGTGTTCTGTTTGCTAAAAACTCTTCAATCCAGCCACACAGCTGGTCTGATATTCCGTAGGCTCTTACTTTGTTTATCAGGCGACAGTGCGGAACTGTATCGAACGCCTTCCGGAAGTCAAGAAAAATAGCATCTACCTGGGAGCCTGTATCTAATATTTTCTGGGTCTCATGAACAAATAAGGCGAGTTGGGTCTCACACGATCGCTGTTTCCGGAATCCATGTTGATTCCTACATAGTAGATTCTGGGTTTCCAGAAACGACATGATACGCGAGCAAAAAACATGTTCTAAAATTCTACAAGAGATCGACGTAAGAGATATAGGTCTATAGTTTTGCGCATCTGCTCGACGACCCTTCTTGAAGACTGGGACTATCTGTGCTCTTTTCCAATCATTTGGAACCCTCCGTTCCTCTAGAGACTTGCGGTACATGGCTGTTAGAAGGGGGGCAAGTTCTTTCGCGTACTCTGTGTAGAATCGAATTGGTATCCCGTCAGGTCCAGTGGACTTTCCTCTATTGAGTGATTCCAGTTGCTTTTCTATTCCTTGGACACTTATTTCGATGTCAGCCATTTTTTCGTTTGTGCGAGGATTTAGAGAAGGAACTGCAGTGCGGTCTTCCTCTGTGAAACAGCTTTGGAAAAAGGTGTTTAGTATTTCAGCTTTACGCGTGTCATCCTCTGTTTCAATGCCATCATCATCCCGTAGTGTCTGGATATGCTGTTTCGAGCCACTTACTGATTTAACGTAAGACCAGAACTTCCTAGGATTTTCTGTCAAGTCGGTACATAGAATTTTACTTTCGAATTCAATGAACGCTTCACGCATAGCCCTCCTTACGCTAACTTTGACATCGTTTAGCTTCAGTTTGTCTGAGAGGTTTTGGCTGCGTTTAAACTTGGAGTGGAGCTCTCTTTGCTTTCGCAGTAGTTTCCTAACTTTGTTGTTGTACCACGGTGGGTTTTTCCCGTCCCTCACAGTTTTACTCGGCACGTACCTGTCTAAAACGCATTTTACGATTGCCTTGAACTTTTTCCATAAACACTCAACATTGTCAGTGTCGGAACAGAAATTTTCGTTTTGATCTGTTAGGTAGTCTGAAATCTGTCTTCTATTACTCTTGCTAAACAGATAAACCTTCCTCCCTTTTTTTATATTCCTATTAACTTCCATATTCAGGGATGCTGCAACGGCCTTATGATCACTGATTCCCTGTTCTGTACATACAGATTCGAAAAGTTCGGGTCTGTTTGTTATCAGTAGGTCCAAGATGTTATCTCCACGAGTCGGTTCTCTGTTGAATTGCTCGAGGTAATTTTCGGATAGTGCACTCAGTATAATGTCACTCGATGCTCTGTCCCTACCACCCGTCCTAAACATCTGAGTGTCCCAGTCTATATCTGGTAAATTGAAATCTCCACCTAAGACTATAACATGCTGAGAAAATTTATGTGAAATGTATTCCAAATTTTCTCTCAGTTGTTCTGCCACTAATGCTGCTGAGTCGGCAATGCAGGTCACTGCACTGCGTGGAGTCCTCAGTCTATTTACTTCCAGTCATTTCTATTATCTGTGTAGACATCGCATTGGGTGTCTGTGATAAAATAGAACTTGTGGGTGGAAAATGGCTGAAGAGGAGTTAAAATCATTGAAACAAAATTCCTTTGAACCCTTAAAAACGAATCTCAGTGTTTCATTTGCTATGCAACATTGTCTTCACGGAAGAATACAATTTGAAGCGACATCATCAGCTGCTTCACAATAAGGATATAGTCGGTTTGAATAATGAAGAAAGAAAATCAAAACTTACTGAACTGAAGCAGAAAAAGGAGAAAGATGTACATGGAACTGAAGCAGAAAAAGGAGAAAGACGTACGTATATATGTATATAATTATGACATTGATTCTATTATTACTGTTATTAATAATATGCTATGTGCATTTTCTGTCACTTTCACCTTCACCTGTATGTATTTACAGGATGAAAACCTCATCATCCACAATGCTGCAGCGATGACAGTAAGCTATTGTGCAGCTCTTAAAATAGCAGAAACAGCACAGCCCTTCGGCGACGGAGAATTTGTGAAAGACTGTTTTGTTGCTGCCGCAACAATTTTGTATCCATTAAGTCTTCCAGTTTTTGAAATCATTCCTCTTTCATAGAGAACAGTTTGCAGGTGCATTGAAGAAATGGCACATGATGGGATAGTTCAATTGAGAAACAGGATCAAAGATTTGGTTTTCTTTTCATTAGTGTTGGACAAAAGCACTGATGTATGTGATGTTGCTCAACTAGCAGTCTTTTTGCGGGGAGTTGATGCTCAGTTTAATGTGATTGACGAACTCCTCAATTTAGTGCCAATGCATTACACAACAACGGCTGACGACATATTTTCATGCGTAGAACATATAACAGAGAAATACGAGCTATGTTGGGTAATATTATAGCAGTGAAGTGTTGCAGTTTAGATGGAGGGCAGGAGAGAAGGTGCGCACCTTCTCTCCTGCCCTCCATCTAAACTGCAACACTTCACTGTCTGCCACTCCCACCATACTATCCCTCCCCCTCCCTGCCCCGGCCTCCTCCTTACCCCCACCCAGTCGCTACTCCCATCATGCACTGGTGCTGCTGCTTTCAGTGGGGTTTCAGCTCTCTGAGACTGCAGATGTGTATGCAAGTTGTGTTTGCAGTGTGTGTGTGTGTGTGTGTGTGTGTGTGTGTGTGTGTGTGTGTGTACTGCTGACAAAGGCCTTAATGGCCGAAAGCTATAATTGTGTGAATCTTTTTGTTGTGCCTATCGCGACCCAGCATCTTCGCTATATGGTGAGTAGCAGCTTACCTTCTCTGGTATTGTTACATTCCATTCTGGATTTTCCATTGTTTAATACTGGGAAATGAGAAAGATCTGGTTGGAAAGAAGGCTGTACAGGGTCATTGAGTGTGTACAGGGACAATAGTAGTCATTATTGTAGTTTCACTAAATATGTCAGTAAATGTCTACCGAAGGTGGAGATGTTATTCAGTTCTCTGATATAATGTGAGAGGCTATTCCACAGTGGGGTTCCTGCAACTGAAAATAACTTCAAGAAAGTGGCTGAACGATGGAGTGACACTGAAAGAATTTTGTTCTGATGAGGAGAGGTGTTTCTGCCTTGGTGTTCACACACGAGCGTTAAGGCTGAGAACGGATGAAGGGGGCAGTGTACATTGATAAGAGATTCGAAAAGACAGAGAGTATGGAAATCTCTGTGTTCATCTGCACACAGCCAGGAGAGCTGTGCATATGATGGTGAAATATGGTCAAAGAGTCAAACACCACAGATATATCAAATACAGGTATTCATAACTATTTCCAAGCACTGTGAGTTTACCTGAGAAAGACCTTGCAGGATAACATTGCTGTAAATCATTATTTGGAAGTATAGGTGTTCATACATGTGTCTTTCCAGGTCCAGAGGTAAGAGCTTTTTATTTTTGTACGGCATGGAGAGATTCTGATGCCTTCTTGTGCATCGCAGTTATGTGCTCAGCCCAATTTAGATTTTCATCTATTATTACTCATAGACTCTTTTCTGAGGGAGAGAAGTTGACATCTGTCCCATTTAGGATTAAAGATGGTAGCATTCCCATTTCAGGCTAATGAACCCAGAATTTTATATCTGGCAATAATGCCGAAGCAAGATAGTTTCCAACATAATGAGTAAAATGTTATGCTACAACTGTTGTCAAGATGGCAACTGTATATTCTCATACCTACACCCATACCCTGTATCCCACTGTGAATTGCATGGCAGAGGGTACTTCCCACTATACTTTCTATTAAGGCTTCTTCCCATTCCATTTGCACATGGTACATGGAAAGAATGATTATTTATATGCCTCTGTACACCACGTACTTTGTTTAATCCTGTCTTTGTGTCCCTATGCGCAATACAAAGGGACTGCAGTGTGTTTGTAAATTTGTCATTCAACGCTGGTTCTTAACCTTTATTCATTAATGAGACTTTGCTCATAACCTAATGGTTACTGTAACCATTTCATTTGTTAGTTGTCGTATACAAAGGTAAGAGTGAGGCAGCACCACTAGTACCCCTACAGTCCCGATGACATTTTATCTCTCAGGACGAGTAGTGCTTCAAAATCTCAAATATTTCTTGATATTTGTCAGTCCACTTATATTTTTCCTTGGGATGCAATCTACTGCAACAAACTACATTTACACCGTATGTACTGATCTTGCAGTAAAGACAGATTTTCTCTAGCACCTGAGTTAGATGATAAGGCTATGTATGTGCTGATGTACACGTTATACAGGTGACCGAATGTGACACTAATGCATCAAGCACTGGTCTCAATAAGTCTTCTGGAGAGTTCATTGTACTGATTTGAGTCTTTATTCTTCAATGATGTAATAACTGATTCATTTTCCTCTTTGTTTGTTTCCTGTGTCTGCATATGGCATTAAATACTTTCATAACTAAGTGCTTCATTATCCACAGAAGAAATGTATCATACACCATTTGCCCCTGACAAAACTTTTACAACTTACCACACATTTTCAATTTTTTCGAGCATTATAAGTGGCGTGCACATAAGAAGGCAGTCACATGACGCATTCCGCGCAGAGAGAGATGGATAGTACTATGCAACATTATGAGTGTGTCCTATGTCTTTGACTCTTGCCTCACATTCCAGCCACTATCTATGCTGGCAACAGGGAACGCTGGGGTAAGCATTAAATCAAACCACTATTTCTACTTCTAACTCTCCCTAGTGAAATTTATATGCTTGAAAAACTACCTCTGTTACTTCTTAACATTATATTTGTCATGTTTGCCTTATGCCACCCATAATTAACACTACAGTGGTGAAGTAACCTCATCACACACGTAAACTAATGTTAAAGTAATGCTTAATGTCCTACACACAATTGTAGCTTTTGGCCATTAAGGCCTTTGTCAGCAGTAGACGCACATACACACACACACGCACACACACACACACACACACACACACACACACAGTGAATGCTACAGGCTGAAGTGGCAGAATGAGCTACTGGTTGGAGTATCATGTGGTACACTACTACTTGACACTGTGTATCAACCACCATCTGCCATCTTATGCACATACTACTGTAATATGCTACGTTAGGCTGGCTGATGAAATTTTTTAACACTTTCCAGTGCTATCTGTAATGAAATTCTGTAACTAGTCTATCACCGTCCATTCTTTCATACAGCTCCTATTCCCACCTAAACGATGTTCTAATGCCATCAGTTAACTCAAATTGGTCGCTTTTTGGCACTGCAATTACAATAGCTATTTTCAGTTAAAAAATTGCAATCAACAAACTGATAAACTTTTATATTGTATTTGTCATTCATGTACCATATACAGTGCGTAAACAGTGGTGTAATAGCCCAGCCAATGAAGACCAAACAAGGTCAAATAACGGAAATAATTCATGTAGTTGCAAACTTTTGTACAATGGTAGGAGGGAGTGCCATGAACAACACACTAAAAATCCTGAACAATAGAGTGTCAGTGTGGGAGTGGAGGTGCATTCAAAAGTCATTTTTGTACATTTTTCCCGAAAAAAATCTAGTGATAATGTAACCCAGTGCAAAATTAAACTACACTGAATTCCTAATAAAGATCCTATTCACTCTTTTCTCTAGGACCATTACTTTGCACGTAGAGAGCAAGAGAATACTGAAATTTCATGCAACACGCTTGAGCTGCAGCTTAGATGATTTTTGAAGATCAATTTGTGGTACTTTCTTGTCTTTATGGAACACAAGTGTCCTCTGCCAAACTGTTTGGCTCAACTTCCTCCACACTATCATTGTATGTTGTAAATAATTATCATTTATACCCTGTATGTGGACTTTTTGTACAGTGTGTCCTGGGGATCATAAGCAGATACATACATCTACCTTGGAATATTTCACAGGATTAACTTATATTGGGGTTTTAATGGCATAGCCCATAGTCCAACTTTTATGGCTTTGGTACCATGTTTTCTTGTTACAGGAATTTGTATCACTGATGAGCGGTTTTGGAATTCTAGTTTGCCAGCACAGCCCTCTTCAATGCCTGCCGGCATTTCTTCCATCCTGTAACCCAGTGCTGTTTTCCTTTGTTATTATTTTCTAATGCATTACTATATTCATGTCCGTCCTCCTTTCTCTTCCTTCCTGTGTTTCTCTTGTCGCTTTACAAACCATTGTGCATGCTCTACTTACGAGCACACAACACATGTTTCAGCCACGCACACCACACGGCTACATGGCCATGCTGATGTTGGTGCAGCATCTCATGTCCCACATTACTTCCACCGATATAATTAATCCTGTACCTTCAAATCAATCACTCTTCCAGTATCACTCTCGAGTATTTTCGTGTGTTATTTCCCGTACCTTTCCTGTGCCACATGAACTTGTATCTCATCCTACCAACCCCTCCCCACCCCGAATCATCCTCCTCTCTCTTCCAGGTTGCACTAATTAACTTCACCTAATCTAGTAACATCTGCTGTCCCCCTTCTTCATACACATCCACCTGAGGACTTGCAACCCAAGTTACAACCATTTTATACATTCTTCTTTTGTTCTCATTGTGTCTTCAGCCCAATTTCATTTGGTTTTCACCTTTCACTATCAGCCTATTCCCTCAAATTTCATCTTATTTCCCCTTACTTCATCCATTTCATCCTTTTCATGATTTTTTTAAATGTATTTTTGCAAATTTTTTCAGATGTAATTCTACACCATTGACATATTTTTATGCATTTCCATCTACCACCACGGATCCTAGTTTCTTCTATCTGCGTCAATACAGAAAAGTTTCCTTATCCCTAGCCAGAATGCAGTCCCACATTCTTTCCTGCATTGTTGCTTGGCTCATGGTATCCTCCCAAATGGCCTTACCATCAAATTACCCATCACTGGCTGCTACCCTTCCTTCCACAATGACTTCCATCTGTTCGGATTCTGTCAATTCTTAACCCTCGCCAATATAGTCCTGCAAAACCCATATTAATCTGGACCAAATGTCTTTGCAACATTTTCTCTCCAACTGCAAAATTCTCCTGCTACGCAATTCCAAATTCCTGGATCCCATAACACACATAACACATACTGAAACTCTTGTCCTCCAGGAACTAGACAATTATGCACAATGTCACCTCAAAAAACTCTCCAACCTGTTCACTTCCTACTCATACCTTGGACTACCACTATCCACCACCTCTACAACAGCCTCCAAACTGCCCCACCGTAGCTTACAAACCCTGTCTTGCAGACCTACTACATTTACCCCACCCTCAAAAACTCCCTCCCACCACCATTCAGAATCCACAACCTTAACAGACCTGAAACACAGTCATGAAGCTTTCCTCCAAAAGCCTTAGCCCCGCAGAAGTATCAGTCTTTTCCAAAAGCCTTACTTTTTGCCCCACTCCCAAATTCAATCATGCAGGACTTGGTGAAGACCTCTTCTTCTCACGGTCCCTACAGTGGAAACACTTTTTTGACCCCAACCCTACCAATCACACTCAACCGTAACCCAATGTTGAACCTCGCCTTACTCAGTTCGCTCCTCCAGCAAACCATGATCCACCTACCTCCACTGCCCCCAAATCACGCCAATTAACTTTCCACAATTTTTAACCTTGAACCTTGTCTCACCATCATTCCCCAAATCCCTCAACATGCAAACTAACCTTACATCCACAGAAAGAACCACAATCCACCACTTAAAAACTGATCTTGACCTTATAATCCTACCTGTTGATAACAGCTCCACCACTGCTGTATCAAACTACAATGATTTTCTGGCTGAAGGACTCCACGAGCTGTCAGATTCATCCACCCATAAACCCTGCCACAGTGACCCCATCCCCGAAATCCAGCAGGATCACCTGTCTTTCCTCAAATCCTTAGGTCCATCCTAGAACCTCTTCCCAAAGTTCATCTCTCTCCTCACCCCTACCACTCCCTGCACTCCTACCCCCAACATGCTTCGTAAAAAACCTAATCACCCATGATGCCCCATTGTGGCCAGTTACTGTGCCCCATTAAGAGAATCTCTGCTCTCATAGACCAACACCTTCAGCCTATTACCAGTAACCTATCCTCCTATATGAAAGATACCAACCATTTCCTCCACCGACTCTCCACAGTTCCTGTTCCTTTACCACATGGTGTCCCACTCATCACTATTGATGCCAACTCCCTTTACACTAACATTCCTAATGCCCATGGCCTTACCACTATTGAACACTACACTTCCCAACATTTGACAGATTCCAAACCAACAACCTCCTTCCCAGTCACCATGAGCAACTACATCCTCACCCACAATTACTTCTCCTTTGAAGGCATACCTACAAACAAATCTGGTGTACAGCTGTGGGCACCCGCATGGCACCATCCTATGCCAACCTATTCATGGGCTATCTAAAAGAATCCTTCCTAAACCCCTCACCTGGTTCAGATTTATTGATGACATCTTCGTGATCTGGATCGAGGGTAAAGGCACCCTTTCCACATTCCTCCAGAACCTCAACACCTTCTCCCCCATTCACTTCACCTGGTCCTACTCAATCCAACAAGCCATCTTCCTTAATGTTGACCTCCACGTTAAAGATTTCTACATCAGTGCCTCTGTCCATATCAAACCTACCAACCACTAGCAATACCCCCACTTCGAAAGCTTCTGCCCATTCCATACCAAGAAGTCCCTTCTATACACCCTAACCACCCATGCCCAACATATCTCCCATGCCTTACGTTTCCAGTCACCCACCAACTCCTGAAGTCCTGCCATCCAGCCACTGAGGAGGACTCCCCTCGTGACTCAGTACCACCCAGGCTCCCCTTGTGAGCTACCTTTCGTCATGTCCTAAAATGAGAAATGCCCTACCCATTATCCTCTCCCCCCCCCCTCCCACCCCGCACTGGTATTCCGCCATCCAATATCCTCATCCATCCCTACACAACCCCTGCTTCCAAACCCTTCCCTCATGGCTCATATCCCTGTAATAGACCTAGATCCAAGACCTGTCCCCTTCTTCCCACCACCATCTACTCCAGTCTGGTCCCAAACATCATCTATCCCATCAAAGGCTTTGATCTACAAACTAAGCTGCAACCACAGTGCTGCATTCTACGTGGGCTTTACAACCAATTAGCTGTCTGTCCACACGAATGACCACAGACAAACTACAGCCAAGAAACAACTGGACCACCCCATTGCTTAGCATGCCGCCCAACACAACATTCCTCATTTCAGTGACTGCTTTAGAATCTGCGCCATCAGGATCCTTACCAACAACACCAGCTTTCCTGAATTGCACAGGTGGGGACTCTCTCTATGATACATTCTACATTCCTGTAAGCCTCCTGGCCTCAACCTTCATTAGTTATTGTCCTTACCCATCTAGCCTCTTCCCTGTATTCATTCTAGCAATACACATCCCTCTATTCCACCAACACACCCTTTGTCTTTTTAATTATCTCCTTTTCCGCTACTCCCCTCCTCCCTCTCACACTCTCCCTCTAACCTCCTGACTGCACCTAGCTGCACTACCCTCTCCCCATCTTGTTTACTGTCCCCTGCCCCTACACTGCTATTCCTCCCCCTTCTCCTCTCAGTCCCCTACCCACCCCCATCACCTGGTTGCCCCTCCTACCATGCTGCTACACGCAGTCTGGCTTCAGCTGCCAGAGACTTTGGTCATGTGTGGGAGTTGCACTTGCATGAGTGTGTGCGTGTATGTTGTCTAATTTCAACAAATGCCTTGTTGGCCAAAATTTCACTTTCCAACATTCTTTGTTGTGCCTATCTCCGACTCAGCATCTCGGCTATGTGGCAAGTAGCAACTATTCTTTCATAATATTGTAATACAATGAATTATTCTTCGCATGCTATGCCTATCAACATAGCAGAAATAAATCTTAATAAATTGTATAATAAAATTTACTAACTATCACAAATGATGTAAGGATCTGCAGAGTACAGATTCAAGATTCAAAATGTATGACATCTCTAGACAGTGTGCAATGATAGCACTTGTCAAGTTACACACAAGGTACTATTTGCAAAATTGTCTAGTGGATAGGACTAAAATGTTCCACTTGATTTGAGGTCGTAAGTTTCATCAATTTCTGTGCTATGTTGTTAGTTTGTCCTGGAATAAAGTTCCTAGAAAGGAGTTAGTTACATTACATTAGGTACATTAAAATAAACCAACATTCTAAGCATATAATTCAGACCTCTAAACATCTAGTATGCATTGTGCATTAGTCAAAACCTCTTACTTTAGCCTTTTTCCGAATATGTTTTAATAGAGGAAGAACATGGTGTGGGCCAGGGTGAGCCAGTGCACCATGAGAAAATCGTTTGAGAGGTGGTCTGTGAAAGTTCCGGAGACGCATTGGACCCATGTGTGTTTGCACGAATGGAACACGCAGCTCCACAACTGGTGTTGAATGCTGAATCAAGTTTCCACCACTGACTTTAAGACGCAGAGATGATTCTGAAGACCGAGGCATATAGTATCTGAAAAAAAAGGCAACTCCATAAACGGGAACACTAATATGTTTTTGGTTACATTATACGTCTAAACTTAAAGCTAGTAAAAAAGCATGTGGTGGGTGGTTTCATAATGCATGTGCAATATATGGAATTTGTTTCTCAGTACTGTAAGAAATGCTATCAGTTACTCCTATCAAACTCAAAATCCTAGAAACAAGTGTGCAAAAGCATTTTTTCCAGAATCTGATGTCATATTTGTCTGGAAGTAATCACTCAAAAATATACCACAGGTAATTACAGCCTAATGTCTTTACTTTTGGACAAAATAATAGAAATACAATCATAAACATTATATTTTAAGTTTTGTCATGTGGAACGCAGCATCTATATTTTATAAACTTAACAATGAGAAAACATTTTTTTTTTAAAAAAAGTGTTGAAATAGCAATAATACAAAAAAACTTAATGAAGCTCATTTTATTTATGTTTACCATAAGAAATCAAGCTCTAACAGACAAACATTTACAGAATGGAGAGGATGATTTGTAACTTGCTTACACCTATCTTAGCCTTCTCCTGTCCTCCTCACACATCTTCTAATCACACTACAATAGCAAGAATAGGTGCAGATTAGCTACTGTCATATCTCTCTATCCCCCAAATAGGTGAGTGAATGATTCACAACAAACAGATTAAATCTTTCATAACAAAATTTTCATGGCACCAGACAGTGAATATAATGCAGTGATTGTTCAACAATTACAAAGTTCAATTTGAAAAAGGATATGGTAGATTCATTGAACCAAGTTAGACACAGTTCATGTCACATTCACAATATAAAGCCTTACATGCTTTTGAAATAAAGAGTGCAGATATATCAAATTTACTGACTCAGTATCCATGAAAATTACAACACAAATTACTCCACAATTCATGCTGCACATACCACTGTGTCATTCAACATTAGTATATAGGAACAGGCTGTTAGTAGAATGCTCTCCCATCTGTTTGAAACCGGACTTTACTGTCACGGTGATGCTTCTGTCAGTCCTGATGGTCAATTAAAATTGGTCGTTGATCAAAAACACATTGATGTTATGTGCAACATGACTTAAGAGAGTCATCATGTGACTTATCATGAGATAAAAGTCTTCTTGGGCACATTAGATTTTTGCACGAATACTTAGCTGCGAAAAACATTCATACTTGACGAATTCACACAGCATGACTGTGACTCAAAACAGGCTTGTGTCAACTGGTGTGTCTAAATCATACAAAAATCTGACCAAAGTAAATTGAAAACCAGGATACAACACAGTAACAGGAGAAGAAACTTAGGCAAACATTGCTGACAACTAAAATCGCAAGCCTCAGAGGGTAGCATGCAACAAAACAACAAACAGCATGAAGTGTACTACATTTTTGGGTAAAAAAAAATGGGTTATCATTTCAGCCCAATTACACAAAATGTGTAAGTAATGTCATCTACATACTGTATATAAAGAATGATTACACTGCGTGTTTTTCATTCACAAATTAATCAAATTTGAATGCTATCTGTATGTGAGCTAGGGAGCTCGGAACTATTTTTTTTAAAAGGGGATTCAGTTCACGGTGAATGGTATACAACAATCAGTTTGCCTGACATCATCAGGAAATCAGGAATAAGAATTGAAAACACTGCACCACTCTTTATTACGACAACGTCACCTGACGCAAAGCACATATCTGATTATTTACAATGGAGGAAAAGACAGACTGCTACTTACCGTAAAGAAGACATGTCAAGGTGCAGACAGGCACAATTAAAAGACACTCACACACAGGTTTCATCCACAGCCAACAGCCTCCATGAGTAAAACCAAACAAAAACACACACACACACACACACACACACACACACACACACACACACACACACACACACAAAAAAAGCAAGCCCCATCGTGCATACAAATCCACCAGCTCCAGCATCTCGGGCATTCTGGCCCAAGATGCTGGAGTTGGTGGTTTTGTGTGTGTGTGTGTGTGTGTGTGTGTGTGTGTGTGTGTGTGTGTGAATGGTGCGGGTGTGCCTCTCTTTTACTGATGAAGGTTGTGGCTGAAAGCACTATGTGAGTGTCTTATAACTGAGCCCGTCTGCAACTTGACGTATCTTCTTCATGATAAGTTAGCAATCTGTCTTTTCCTACATTGTTGATATTCCTACCCGGAGTTTCCATTGTTCGGTATCTAATTATCTGACAGAGAAAAACATCAAATTAATGTCTCACTGCATGTGTTCACCTGATTTTATCACCTAATGAATTCTATTTGTTCCCATCTGTCAACCAAAAAATGCATGGCCACCTCAAGAAGCTGTGTTGAATTCTCTCAAAACCATGCTCCTGAGGTATCAACATCAAAGTAGAAAAAATGAATTGGACTCTTACTTTCTCTCACCTTGGAGATGGAGCAAAAGCTCAGATTGTATAAACATGGCAAAGTGAAATGGCCATGTGCATGTCAAAGAAACCACAGAAACCCTAAATCTGAATTTCAGTTCTCCCAAATGTCAGATCAGGGTCTTAATCATTGTGCTACCTCATTTGGTGAAAACAATGAAATATACATAACAGTACTCAGAATGGGGGCACTATGACTTCTTGATTAATATAATGAAATATTCAGGAAGAAGTAGAGGATTTCAATGCCTTCTGTGTAATTTTAATTATGGGGAGACAGCACTGAATATTTGCTTAAATCTAAAACATTGTTACCAATTTTAACAACATTTGATATTGCTTTTCTTATGTGGTTTCAAACACAAGTATAAAATCTATTTCCTGCTACATACCTGTCATTGGAAACATTAAAAGGATCCCTGTCTGGTGACTTTGGTGGTGGAGGTGGTGCATCTTCTTCCATGACGTTGATTACACCGGCCTTCCCAAGAAGGATCTTTGATTTCTTTACGTGAGGATGAGGAATTTTTACTTTTGCTGGAGTCACTGAATCAAGTCTCTGTTTTGCTGGATCTATGTCATCAGGTATTCCCAATATGATGTTTTCATCATTTGGATCAAGTGTCAGAATCTTTGGCTTAGGTATGTGAGACATATTTTCAGAATCCCAAATAACTTCATCTTCCCAAGCTCCATACACAAGCTCCTCATTTTCGACTGGAAAAATGGAATACCAAGTATCATCTGTATTATCGTCACCTCTCTGCTGATGTTTACTCACCAACCTGAAAAATGAGTAAAATCATAAACATAGAAACAAGTAAAGCAAAATGGGCACTTTTTTGGAGAATAAATGTAGTACAGAAGCCAGTCTACAGGACATACCTAACAAATTTTAAAGGCATTGTGCCACAGTTCCAGAACATACATTACATTTTTTACTAATTCCTATTTTGTACATCCAGAATTGTGGCTATAATACTGTCAAAGGCCACCTTCATTAAAACAAATGAACTTTATTCTAACAAAAAAAAAAACTCCCTTTGAATACACTGTACTGCTATTTTCCACAATATTTTTTATCACAAAACTGTGTCTGGCGCATACTACTCTCCTCACATTTTGTTCAGCTCAACATAACATTCCTAGCGGAGGCTCAGAAAGTTTATTCACAGAAAATAGTCAGTGTATGAGTGGCATGGGACCAGTAACATTACATTACACCAAAATCTTGTTCACAGTGTACATATATTTGATATTGGTATAGTGTATGAGGTACTAGTATTCTTTTTATGCATTATTTTTTAACTGTGAGTTTATCCTTTACCTTTTTTCCTGATCATGATTTGAAAGTCACACACTAACTACAATTTTAGTTTACAAATGAAACAATCCCATAACAACACTAAAATATATATCTGGGTGTGTCTTACATACATGCAGTGTAGATAATGGACGGACGGACGGACTGACTGACTGACTGACTGACTGACTGACTGACGCCACTGAATGGAATGGGCTTGAATGGGCCATGAAAACACACTGCACAAGCACCAAGGAACATGACAACGGTACACATTTGCACATGATTTCTTGAAAGGGGAAAGAAGGATCAGATATCAGTACACCAATGCCAATACCCATAAGTGACTTCCTAGAATGCATATGTTTGGATACAGAAGAGTTAGGGTGGAAGATAGACATCACAAAATGAAAAAAGGTCAAAATGAGATTGAAAACAAGAAAGCTCAACTGCAAGATGGGGGAAAACTAGGAGGCAGCGATAAATAAACAGAATCAGATGACCAAGAATTTAAAATAAAGCAGAAAGACAGGCTTACAGAAACGACAGGAATCTGAGGGGAAACAACACTAAAGCTTAAAGAACAAAGAACCAGTTGTAAGAAAGGATACCATGGCTATGAGAATAAAATTTCAAGTTATTAAAAGAAAATCAGGAAGGGCAAGCTAAAATCAGTGACATCATGTAGGGTGATAAAAAAAGAAGGCATGTCACATTGAAAATACGGTCACCAAAATAAAAAGGAAGTTGAATGAGTAAGACATACATGGAAAGGTAGAAACTGCAGTAGACAAAATCTGTAAGACTAGCATGTATGGATGGAAACCGTACACACACACACACACACACACACACACACACACACACACTGTAAATATTCAGGGATACAACAGGAATGATCATTTGAAGCAAATAAGTCTAGTAAACATGGGCTGTAAAACATGTACATTAGGAGCTATGAGCAATTGTTCATCTTGCTGCTGTGAAACACATCTCTTCTACTGAACAAGGGCTCGTAGCTCTTAAAGTATACATTTTGGAGCCCAAGTTTACTAGACAATTTCTTCTTGTTTTGGTCCATACTACCTCCAGTTAAATATGGAAAGCAATGAGCTTGCAGTAGGAGATATCTGTTTCACAATATTGAAGGTCAAGAGGTGCTCATAATTCTTAAGAAATGCATTTAAAGTCCATGGTTGCTAGATTTTTTGATTTGGATTACTGTTTCCGTCACATCCCTCAATACTGACTATGCCTCCTGGGACACCCTGTACATATATTCTTTAAATAATGGTGTCAAATTTGAGAATCTTGTTGAATCATGTTCATTAACAAGTGGAACAAAAGGTCTGCCACATAAATAATGTAGTATATTTAAGGGACATAACAACCTACAGACTGAAACCACAAAGACCTATAAAATTTAATAAATGTCATCTAGAAGAAATCTTATACTCACTAGGTGTCTTATGCACTTTTTAAGAACACTCTACTATAGATAAGGGCAGACAACAAATGGATTTCTGTTTAGACAACAAATGGATTTCTGTTTAATTATTTGAATGGCAAGTTAGAAGATTGGAAGATTTTTCCACAGAAAAACATAAAAACTAACCTAAATTTGAAATTACATTCCTAGTGGAGTACTTGTCATTGATCAGACAGAGTGAAATCCAAAAGATGTGGCCAAGTGGCACCACCTATAGAAGAGATATACTGGGGTGCTAATGAAAGTTCCAGAAAAAGAATGGCAGGAAAACCAATATTTGCACCAGCATCTAAAGGGAGATATGTTAATGGTAATTCTAATAAGAGTCTCTGAGTCACTGGAAACTGAACACAAAATCATGAAGCAGAGGGATTAACTAGACTGAGACTGAGAGTCCCATCAAAACTAAAATACAATATGGAGGAGGGCAACGACGTCATTTAGACACAGAGTGTAAGCTCAGACTGAGAAAGAAAGTGATTTCCCTAAACCATGAATACATAAATGTAGATGGCCAAATGGGGACATGAAATACCATCCTCCCACATACATGTCCACTGTGCCAATCATTGCAGGCACCTCACTCATTTACAATACTGAAACAGAGTAATTATCATCATCTGTTGTTCACAAAAGAGACAGTAGTCGTGTGTGTGTGTGTGTGTGTGTGTGTGTGTGTGTGTGTGTGTGTGTGTGTGTGTGTGTTTTGTCTAATTGGGAAGAAGGCCTTCTGGCAGTAGCTTACATATTTGATAGTCTTTTTGTTGAGCCTATCTGCGACTCAACATCTCTGCTACATTGTAGTAGCAATCCATCCTTTTCGTAATATTGTCATACAGCTGAGATTAGTATTGGATGTATGATAGCAAACCAGATATTCCAATCAGAGAGGCAGGTTGTAAAAAGATGAACTGTAACAGGAATTTAAAGGGTGCAACATGGGTACCAACATCTTCAGGTAAATGAGGAATCTAAAAATAGCATTCGTCTAAATTGGCCAATGTTATCTTAAAAGATGTTACCATCTGGCCTAAAATTTTTATATTACCTTTTAAATATACCCTTGAATGGTTGTTAAGTATAGATAAATTGAATAAAATTACGATACATATGATAGCTACAAAGGGAATGAACGTTCTCAGATAATGGAATGGATATTAGAACATTGTGAAAAAGTCAACACAAGAAAAGTCAAATTTTGGTAAAAAGATACCAGATTTTTTGGGACATATCATAATGTTTAGAGGCATCATCAAACTGAATATAAAATAATGATTTTCCAACACGAGGAGCAGCTACAACAGTTCTTGGGATTATGTGGCTTATACTAACTCGTTGTAAGCACACAAATTCAATTTGCATGTTGTCTTAAGGAAGAACAACATTCAGAAGCAGACAAAAAGCTGAAATTTGGACTCCAACAGGTCAAACGCAGCATAAAATATGCTGAGATGTTGTCATATACAGACTTGTGAAAGGATTTTTACCTAGGCTGTTACAGTTCAGAATATGGCCTGATGTTTCAGTTACATTAGCTGCATAAAAATGGACAGGAAACACAAGTAAAAAAAAAATCACATTTAGCGAACAGAACAGTGTCAAAGTAGGAAAGAAAGTACTCAGCTACTGAAAAGAAAATTCTGGCCATGCTTCTGGAGGCCAGGAAGACAAGTGCTGTAACTGACCAATGTGCTTTGTTGTTTCTGATAAATAACAAACTGTCACAGCAGGCTGGCATGACTGCTGTAAGTGCTGTAGTGTTTTATTTTGAAGTAGTGAACATCCCCAAGGAACAAAATGTCCTCCACAACAAGCCATCACACATGCCTGGGAGTCTAGGCAGTGAGGGAATATTGTAACCCAGTGGAAAGGGGTGTAATACTATTGTGCTGAGAGGAATCAAACATGAAACTTATTAAAGAAAAAGGTACAGAATGTTACGAGAAAAAGGAATGGGGATGACTGTTTTCAAATAGTTTTTTAATTATTTATCAGGTTATGCACGACCATGTAAGTCAATGCTACTCGGTTACGGAATGAGCCAGTCCATAGTTTAATGAATGCTATTTAGAAAATTTATAAATAAAAGAATTACTGAAACATGAAAGAAACTGAGAGGATATACAAATAAATAACACATTACAGAGGAAAGTTCTCAACTACTGCATGGGATTCCTGTACAGAACAGAAGCAGTGGGTCCCAAGGAAACCTTTCAACTTAGTTTCGACAATCTGGTATTTAGTATTCAGTTTTTTCAGTTTTTCTGGAAGCCTTCTAAAAAGGAAACCTTTCTGTTGAATGCTAAAGGAGATATTATGCAAGTGCAAATTGTTTTTCTGATTAGTTCTCATGTTGTAGTATAATGGAGTACATGTACATCGATGGCAGAGTTAGAATCCAGAGACACCTGAACAGCAGCCAACACAAAGCCTGCCAACTGACATTGCACATCTGCCAGGCCATCCTTTTCTGGATGCAGAATACTCTTGCTGAGTGCACGGATTTCTCCTGGAATGTGATACCACAAGAGATAACAAAAGTGAAAGTAGGCAAAGTAAGCCTCCTTTCCTTCTTCTTTTGTTCCGGAAATAATTGAGCGATATTTCTTGCTACTATTCCCACCTTAAAATTGAATTTCTTTAGCTTCTGGAGAATAAGTGGCAATAGTCTCCTGACAATGGCACATGGTATGATGCCATTTTTGTGTGTTTGTTTAGCCTATAAATTGGTGAGTTTGAATTATTCAAGAACGTGTTTTGTTTCAGAATCATTACTTTCCTAAATTGCTGTATCAGTATGAGACGTGAAAAACTTCTAGAGTAACTCCACTACAGTACCTCCTAATTTACTCAACATGGGCTGTCATGCAAAAACATGAAGCTACAGGCCTGAGGGGGCTTAGCAGTACAGAATATTTTACAGGAAAACGTTCTACAAATCTTCAATATTTTGTGCTTCTACGCAGTTATTAGCATAAATAGATCTGCCATGAAACAGAGCAAAAATATGAAGACCAGATTATCACAGTAAACAGTCAAAATCAAGCACAGAATAAACCACATCCAACTACACACAACTGAACAGCGTGAGGACTGAAAATGCTGAGATTCAAATAACTGCTCTAGAGCACTTGATAAAACATTCATAAAAATTCCGCTATATGTTAACAATGTACCACACTAAGAATAAACAGCAGTCGTTTCCTGTTAGGCTCGTAATGGAAGAGAATATTTTATGTTCTTTGTGTCATCTGCAAAGAGGACAATTTTTGTTTCATGTGTCATGTTTATTGGCTGATCATTGATATACACCAGGAAAAGCAACAGATCCAGAACAGAACCCTGTGCTACCCCATTTTACATTCATACCTCTTCCCTGTTTGTTGACACTGGAGAACAACCTTTTGCTTCCTACTTTTCAGACATGAAGTAAATCATTGTTGAGCTTCTTCTCTAATTCCATATAAACCATAAAGAGGCACAGAAGCTATAGATCAAGGTCAGTGCAAGAATTTCATTCTTCTCCTCCTAGGTAGTAATTTATCAACACTCATAACATCAACTGACATAACCAAATTGCAAATCCGTAAACAAATAAGAAAGAAATTTCAAAATATTACTACATATAATACACCTATAAGGGGAAAAAGTGGGTTTTGCCACTAGTAATACTGTGGGGTATGTAACTGAAAAGGTTATCACTTTTGCTAATGATGTATGAGGTAATTGAGCCACTTCCCAACACACTACTGCCATAGATTGTACCTTAAAACACACAGTTTTGAGAGTTCTTTCAAATATACCTTAAATCACACAGTTGTGAGGGTTCTTTTATGTTTACCTGGAAAATAGCAAAAATTTATAGTCTATATGGGGAAATATACACAAAACTTTGAAATACGGTGAAAACTACCGGATTACAACACCTCGGATGTTTGTTTTCCACATGCAGCCAATAACTGTATAGCAGGGTGACATCACACTGTTGCAGTGACTTCTACCATACAGAATGATAAACAGCAAGCTTACTTGGCGGCTTGTTCCAAAGTGCAGCTGATGTGATCAGCTTATAGAAAATGGAGTGACCGTGGCTTCCACTTAAGTATAATTTATACAGTTATACCTCGTACACCCTTCACTACCAAGCATTAATTTTACTTACAGTAGCTCTGCTCGGAGCCTGTCAACAGAATCCAAAACATATGCCTCTACTGACGGCAGCCAACATAGGCTACTTCATTTGCTATGGGCGACACCACAGTTAACAGGACATGTTCATCAAACAGTTGTGTAATGGCTTGTTTGTCTTTGTTGCAGTTGTCAATGCTGATTAATTTATTGTGATGGCAGGCAGAGTGTTATAAATGTAACGGATTGCTGGGATAAGAAGAACTGATATCGCAGCACACTCAACTTTATTTCATATTCATTTGTATAAATAAGTATCGCACGTGAGGGAAATTTTCTGTGTATATACACGCTTTCACAACACTTACTGTGTTTACGCTGCAGCAAGTGACAACTTTGAAGAGCAAACGGCACACATTTACAATACGACAATACTGCAGAACGCTCCATTTTGACAACTCAGCACAATGAACAATGAAAAGTTTACAAGCAGCACACTAGAGGTCACTGCGCTCACATCATCAGAGTACACTGCACTACCTCAGTCTACAGAAGCAAAACACACACACACACACACACACACACACACACACGTTAGATTTCAGACACCTTTCACTGTACTCCACAGTTTTTGATTCAATTCCCCATGCTCATCAATTTTTGCTTTTTTCTGGGTGAGCACATAGGAAAGATCTCAAATACATGTGTTTTGATGTATAACTTGTGGCCATAGCATGTTGGAAAACAACTCATGATAAGGGGAAACATTGGCGCCTCATAAACGCCCATAAAGAACTAAGTGGAAGGACTGAACCTTGCTTGAGGGGGGGGGGGGGGGGGGGGGGCTGATTTACGTTAATGCAAAGTGCCGACTCGAATGGACTTTTCATCATGATAGTATTTGCTGCCAAGGTCTCCTCTCATGCCCACTACCAACCACACACTGTTACTAACTGCCCCTCACTCCACACATTTGCTCGGTCCATCACCTCTCCCCGTGTGAGCCATCCTGGAACCGCATCACGAGCACCAAAAGGGTACGATCTCTGGAGGAGACCTGATAGGACAAAAGCCGGCATGGCTCAGCTCGATTACGTCATACCTCTATACCAATTTCAACTTTTGATGAGTTTTTAATTGCTGTTACACATCTGCAATTTTTTAAGAACTGATGAAATTCATTAGCACAAATTATCATACAAAACTTTGTATTGCACATTTAATATCCTTCACTTGTACAGATTTTATATGATGTATTGGAGAGGATTACAATTTTTAATCAGATATGCCAATTACATTTGTTTTTTCTCTTATTTTGTAGTTTTAATGTTTTACTCAATTCAGCATTTTCCTCAATTTTGCATTTTTTATGTCTGGACCACACAAAAATGTAAAACACGGCTTTCACTGTACACTGTACTATAAAAGTGACCTTTAGCACATGCCTGACAATGGTTTGCAGAATTTAGGTCTAGTTGTAGAACGAATATGATATATGTGCACACACAAAAGACTGCATGCCTACACACACACACACAACACTAATTTTAAAACCTGAACAAATTTTGAGCATGCTTAGTAAAGTTATTTCCTTTCTATATTAATCAAAATTATCTATTTTACAACTTGAAACTTTGCAATGTATTAAATGGAATAGGGAACAACACATTTTCAAAAGCACATACATGTTCTTGTTCTGCTTGTTGACGGAGCTGGACAGACCAGGCATCTGGCCAGCACCCAGCCTGACAGAGCCTCCAACTATGTGGGGCACTCCCTTGCCTGGCTGGCTGAAAGCCTGGGCAGTCCTGTTGCCACTACTAGGAACCCACCCAGCAGCATTTGTCTTGCTGTTGAGCTTCTGCATCACCTAAAATATAGTGCAATATACCAGTTTACTAGAGCATACTACTTACTTAATAGCAGGCAGATTCAATACTGTGTGCCATGATGGCAACCTACTGCCTGAAAAAGACCTTTGCTTCTAATAATAGGTGTAACAATATTGAGTATACACAGATAGCAACTAGATGTTGCAGCAAGAGCATAGAAACAGAAAGATTTCCTTCTTACCATACAATGGCACCAATTTTGCAACAACCCCAGCCTTTGATTATGAAAGATCACACTTCTTCACAACCTGCAAAAATTAGAAACCTTTTGCATAGCTCTGAAAGCTAACCAGGGATCACTTTCCTCATGAATATGGAAAATCACATACTGGTCAGATGCAGCACTGTCTCTCCCAACATTGCACTTTGAGCACCTGTGCGTGCACACGCCCCCCCCCCCCCCCCTCCTCCCTTCCCCATGCACGCATGCACACACACACACACACACACACACACACACACACACACACACACACACACACACACTCCACAAGACTCTGGCAGGGAGGTAAAACTGCAAGTGCGCACCACAATTTGATTTGAGAACTGTATTACAACTCTGGAAAGGCTTTGGTTATCTGTGAAACTAGGGGTTTATGGGAGAGCAAAATAAGGAAGGCAATTGAAATATGAATGATGTTGAACACTGTACAGCGACATAAATAATTTGCCTTCAATGTAGTTTGGAAACCTCCACTGGAAGCAACTCTCCTCTAGAAGAGGAAGAGTTGAGAATGTAGAAATCTGTGAGAGAAAGTTAAATAGCAATCTACCTTCTCAATAGTTAGGATGCAAGAAGCAAATAAATTCAACGCACAATAATTTGTATCCATGCTTTGCTATTACCTTATGTTTGATTTCATCTCCATTCCATACAACTTCATCTTCCCAGTGCAGCTGAGATACCATTAAAAATGCATCATCTGGATAGTCCTCAGTCAATTGTTCCACCTCCTCTTCACCTGCCTGAGGACAAGCAATTTCAGTGTCAAAATAGCTCACTTTCCATATGTAATCAAGAAAAACATCAGCATTTCAGTTGCACAGGCTGTCTACTGGTCATGAAAAAGTATGAAAATGAGCAAATGGTAATGAAAGTAAAGTAATGAAACTGAGTGAGTGGTCATGACTTTTGTCTTGCAGGTCAGTCAGGTGCAGTTCTAGAAGAGAGTAGCAAGATAGCACTAGCCCAAAAATGTTGTATCCAGCAGTCCACTTAATAAACTATAATATATATTATAAAGATTCACCATAGTTCTGAAAAAGTATTTGTTATCTGTAGGGGACTTGTATGTTCATCTGTGCAAGCCTTGTTAGCACAGCCTCAGCTCCAGAGATTTGGGACATTGAGGGGCAGCTCCAGAGGGAGAAATCTGGAGGTGTGGCTTCATTGACACAGATCTAGATGAGGTGTATATACAAAGTGGAAATGACATGTAAACTGTAACACTGCCCAAGACCATGCTGCAATCTAATGTATTGCAGAAGGATTACGTTAGAACAGTTGTTTCTTTAATTCTATCAATTCCCTCCGCTATTTAAATTTCTTTAACCTATGTTTTTTTTTGGAAAGGTGTTTCTTTAGAGGTTTTCAATCATTAATATAAAACTATTCTAATTATAATCTCATTTTAAAAATATAAAAGAAGAAACTTAAATACTGAATCTATCATAGTGAAATTTATCATCTGATACAGATTTTGTAATTTTGTAATTGTTATATTGTCTTAAGGAAAATTGTACGCTTTCACCAGAGTACTATTTGCATTTTGATTGGGTGTAATGACAAATATATTTGAAAACAGCCATACCCCACCGTAGTGAGAGCTGAATTTTTTTTCAGCATCTGATGAACAGTATACTACAATTATTATACAGTTACATATTTCATGCTAAAATATAGTTCAAGTGATATAAGAATTATTACATTCAGCTTTCATTTCAATGGTTTTCAGGTTCGTTACAAAAAATGTTTTTGTCATTGTACCAAACATATTTTTGAGAGGTCATGAATTCAACTTAACGGGTAATGAAAAACAATGGATTTTATCCTCTGAAAATCAGTAGAAACCCCGTTGCATTTCATGAATACTAAGAATGAGAAGAAATGTAAATCATTAATCCTTGTGTTGTTTACACAGAGGTACACAGGTAGCTTGTAGTATTAATACATGGGGTGGGGTGGGGGGGTGGGGGGGGGGTGGAGGGGGAGGAATGTGCTGGGGAAGATAGTGGGCATTCTAGAGAGAGCTTCTCCTAGGAATGCAGAATTTGTAGTAGAAATAAGTCGATAGAGGAGCAGGAGCATAAGATCTGTGACCTTTAGGTGCAGTTACAATGCGTATAGGAGGAACCAGATAGGTTGAGGAGGCTGAAGGTTGGTGGGGAATGGGAACTGGCAGTTGGCAAGAAGGCAGCTAGGGGGAGGAGGTATTTAGACAGTTATACTTCGCGTATATGCAATAGATTTGACCACCTGTCAGAGTTGAGTGGAGGGGAGCCTCTTGTAGCTGTAGGTGTAAGTAACATGCAGCAGTCCTCAGCAGTTAGGAAGCCTAGGTCAGTTGCAAAGTCTAACAGAAAGAAGGTGGTTCAGCTGCTAGGTAGTTTGCATGGTAGAGGTGTGGGCCAGCAGTTGCAGGAAGTGTTGGGTTCAAATGGCTCTGAGCACTATGGGACTTAACTGCTACGGTCATCAGTCCCCTAGAACTTAGAACTACTTAAACCTAACTAACCTAAGGACAGCACACAACACCCAGCCATCACGAGGCAGAGAAAATCCCTGACCCCGCCGGGAATCGAACCCGGGAACCCGGGCGTGGGAAGCGAGAACGCTACCGCACGACCAAGAGATGCGGGTGGAAGTGTTGGGGAGTGAGTACCAGGTCACCAACATTGTGAAGCCTAGTGCAGTGTGGGCTCAGGAGACTGACAGCATAGGGGAGTTATGTAGGAATTTTACGAAGGAGGATCAGATAGTGATAGTGGGTGGAGCAGGGAACAGTCCTGATAGGGAAGCGAAATACGATATAGGTGGTGACCTCGTAAAGACAGCTACTCAAACTGAATGCACTAATGTGCATTTCATGCAACTGTTTCAGCATCATGATCGGCTTCATCTTAATGTGGCTGTTAGGCGCGTTAACATGAGGCTGGAGGGGGCGCTGATGGCAGAGGGCATGGGTCACATTTCAGTGGTGCCAGTTGGGTCCATCAGTAAAACGGGTTTCACTAGGCATGGCCTACACCTCAATAGGTATGGGAAGGAGAGGCTGGCAAAGCTTATAGGTGACAGTGTAGTGGGTGGTGGTGGGATCACTCATCAAAAAATCCCTGTAGTAGTTCGTGTTAGAGCTGCACCTTTTTTTTAGATTGAAGACGGCTGATAGGTATACCTGCTTAAAGGAAGTCCCTCTAACTAAGGGCTCACCTTCCAAGGATGTAATGCTTCCAAGCAGAGAAGGAATTAGCATATTTCATCAAAATATAAGAGGTATTAGAGATAAAGTTAGTGAATTGGTTATAGATGTTGACTCTGAAATTATCAGTATATCAGAGCATCACTTAAATAATTTGACAATTCAGAGGATTTCGTTACCAGGATACAGATTAGCTGGCTGTTTCTCAGTGAGTTCCTTGTGGGGTGGGGATGAGGCTATGTACGTAAAAAACAGTATTCCATTTGATTCCATAGACGTATCATGACACTGCACTGAACAGATATTTGAATATTGTTCCGGGGCAGTTGAATTTAGTAAAACTAAACTTCTAATTGTTGTTGTTTATAGGTCCCCTAACTCTGACTTCATAGCATTTCTGCTCAAGCTAGAGAGGATTCTTGATTCACTTTGTAGGAAGTACCAGAAATTAGTTATATATGGTGACTTCAAAATAAATTTTGTATATAATGGTGCAAGAAAAAGGATGTTGGTAGATCCCCTAAATCCATATGATCTGATGCAGACTATGTTTTTTCCAACTAGGGTGCAGGGGAACAGTAGCACAGCCATAGACAATATTTTTATTCATTCTTCATTACTAGATGGGCATTCAGTTAGTAAAAGGGTGAATGGCCTTTCAGACCATGATGCACAGATTTTAATATTAAAAGGCTTTTGTACTCAAATGTCACACATAATTATAAACTATGTAGGAAAGTTAATCCAACAGCAATAGAGAGTTTTTTAAACCTTGTGAAGGCTGGATGTTTATAGTGCCGATAACATAGATGATAAATATAATGCTTTCCTTAACACATTTCTCATACTCTTTGAGAGTTGCTTTCCATTAGAACATTCTAAACGGGGTACTAGCAGTAATAGGCAGCCTGGGTGGCTGACTAGTGGATATGGATATCATGTAGAACAAAGTGGGAATTATATCAAAATGTTGGAAGTAGTCACAATCAAGCTACAGTAGCCTATTACAAACAGTACTGTAAGGTGCTTAAAACTGTTTTTAGGAAGGCAAAGAGTATGTGGTATGCAAATAGAATAGCTATTTCACAGGATAAAATTAAAACCATACGGTAAGTTGGGAAGGAAGTGTCTCGTCAGCAGCACAAGGTTGACATTATAAAGTCTGTTCGTAGTAAAAATATTTCTGTTACTGATAAATCAGATATATGTACAGTATTTAACAATCATTTTCTGAGCATTGCTGGTGAGTTAAATAAAAATTTCGTGTCTACAGGGAATCATATAACTTTCTTGGCAAATGCCTTTCCAAGATTGATGTCTGAAATACTCCTCTGGGATCCAGACAAGGGGGCAGATTGAGTCAATAATTAAATAACTGAAGACTAAGGACTCTCGTAGATATGATGGAGTTCCTAGCAGAATATTAAAGTACTGTACTGCACATGTTAGCCCTGTATTTAGCCATATTTGTAATTTTTCCTTCAGGAATGGTCAGTTTCCTGAATGATTAAAGTACTCAGAAGTAAAGCTGCTTTATAAAAAAGGGTGAAAAGGATAAGGTAGACAATTTTAGACTTATTTCTATGCCATCAGTGTTTGCTGAAGTTATTGAAAAGGCTGTGTATGTAACGATAATTGATAATTTTATATCACACAGTTTGCTATCAAATGTACAGTTCGGCTTTAGAAGTCGTTTAACAACAGAAAATGCTATATTCTCTTTCTCTGTGAGGTACTGGATGGGTAATAAAAGGTTTTGAATGCTAGGCATACTTTTTGATTTAACTACGGCATCTGATTGTGTTGATCACAAAATATTGATCCAGAAGTTGGACCATTATGGAATATGGGGTGTAGCTCACAATTGGTTAACCTCTTACTTTAGCAACAGACAGCAAGAGGTCAAGTGGGGTACTGTCAAGTGGGGCGTCCCCCAGGGATCAGTGTTGGGGCCACTCCTGTTCCTTATTTATATAAACGATATGCCCTCTAGTATTATGGGTTATTTGCTTTATGACACTAGCTTGATAGTAAAGGATGTTGTGTGCAACATTGGCCCAGTTTCAAACAGAGTAGTTCATGACCTAAGTTCATGGCTTGTAGAAAATAAACTAACACAAAATCACAGTAAGACTCATTTTTTACAGTTTCTAACACACAATTCAACAAAATCTGATGTTTTAATTTCAGGGGATGGGCATATGATTAGTGAAACTGAACAGTTCAAATTTTTATGTGTTCAATATAATAGAGGGAAACATTCCATGTGGGAAAAATATATCTAAAAACTAGGATGATGTAACTTATCAAACGAAGGTGTTGGTATGTTGACAGACGCACGTGTTTGTTTGTGTGTCTATCAACATACCAATGCTTTCATTTGGTAAGTTACATCATCTTTGTTTTCTATGTGTTCAAATAGATAGTAAATTATCATGGAAACCCTGCATTCAGGATCTTGTTCAAAGACTTAATCCTGCCATTTTTACTATTTGAATGGTATCCGCAGTGAGTGATCGTTCAACACAAAAATTATTTTCACTTGCTTATGTCGTATGGTATTATATTTTGGGGTAACTCTTCTCATTCTAAAAGGATATTTTTGGCTCAGAAATGGGCGGTTCAGGCAATAAGTGGTGTAAGTTCACGAACCTGTTTGCATGTCTGGGTATTTTGACATTGGCCTCTCAATACAAATATTCCTTACTGTCATTTCTTGTTAACAATATTAGTTTATTCCCAAGAATAAGCAGCTTTCACTCAGTTAATAACCGGCAGAAATCAAACCTGCATTTGGATCGGACTTTCTTAACTCTTGTGCAGAAAGGTGTGCAGTATGTTGCTGCATCCATTTTCAATAAGCTACCGCTCAAATTCAAAAATCTAGCAGTAATACATGCACTTTCAAACCAAAACTGAAGAGTTTTCTTATGGGTCACTCCTATTTTGTTGAGGAGTTCCTTGAAAAATTAAGCTTATTCTTGTTGTATTGTTGATTGCGTTTACTTAAACTTACGGACTGACTTTTTCGGGTTCATAAACATTTTATTTTTATCTGTTTTTTATGTTGTAATTTCATATACTGACATGTTCCATGACCTTGGAGATTTGCTCCTCAATTTGGTCATATGGAACTTGATGTGTAAATAAATAAATCTCACAGCTCCTATTTACATTGTTAAATTCTGTGGCGTTGAAACTGTAATATAATGTCATAGTAAGGTATTCAATCTCATAGATGTTCTTTACATTACCACTGATGTCAAACATCTATCTGTCAATGGTGCAACCCACAGTCCAAAATATTTCTAATTCTTCTTCCTTTCCAATAATTTTGAATGTGATAAACCAAAAGCCAATTTGAAACATTCAATACTAAAGTTCTAATTAATTAAAATAACCAAGAACTTCCAATCTCCTTTTGGATTTGTTTTTCTTTTTTTAAAAAAATAGCTCAACTTTTTGACAAAGAGCACTGAATCACAAGGAAGAGGGGTTCAAATGAGATTATGTGATTCAAATCTCTTTGGTGAAAAATGTTTCCTGTTTGTATTTGACAAAAAACTTTAGATATGATTAGATATTCTCATTCCACAAATACAAAATTGGATATCCCCACAGATTTGAAGCATGGCTGACAAAGCAAATACTAATAATGTATCTTACACAAGAATTTGTATGCTTAGATTTAATACACATTCAACAAATGCTATGAGGTCTTCAAAAATGTGACACAGGTTAAAAAGTTTCAACACATTTTTCTCTTCAAATTTATACAGTAATTATCATAAATATAATGATGAGCCAAAACATTATTATCATCAGCTTAATAGCTTGTCTGTCTGTCTTTGGAACAAAATACGTCACTGATTCTGCATGAAATACTATAGGGCCTAATAGCAATCCAGATGGGTTCCGTACAATATACATCACACAAATTTGGTCACCAAGATATCAACACGAATTCACTATAATGCTCCTCAAACCACTGTAGCACTGTTCTGGCTCCGAGACACAGACAATGATACTGCTGAAAGATGAATCACTGTTGGGGAAGACATCAAACATGAAAGGCTACAGGTGGTTCACAGCTGTCAGCACATCTTTATTACTACCACAAGTCCCATGCAAGGGCAGCACAACGTCTCCCATAGCTGCTCCCACCAGCCTGTGTCCATGGCGCACTGCACTTTTTGAGCCACAATTCATCTCAGTGACACCGTTTGTGGAGACAACCAGTGACCTTGTGTAGCAAAAATGTGATTCACCTGAAGAGCTGATATGTTTCCAATGATTGACAGTCCAACCTCGATTGTTCGTGCCGACTAAAATTATAATTGATGATGTTGTTGGGGGCAACATGTGAACATGTAGGAAGGTCTGTTGTGGAGCTCCATGTTCAAGAAGGTATGATGCACAGTGTGCTCCGAAACACTTGTGTATGCACCAGTACTGTGATCTCTTGGCAGAGGTGCCACAGATCACCATCTATCCTACTTTACAGAGTGCACAAGCCTCCAAATCCCACCGTCTGTGAAGTCGTGGACGTCCAATCATTTACCATCTTGTGGTAGTTTCACTATTCCTCTACCTCTTTCTGTAGATCTTCACAATAGTAGCACATGAACATTCAACACACTTCATTTTCAAGATACTTGTTCATGGACTCTGCATAATAAGAGTCTGCCATTTGTCAAAGTTAGTTATCTCAATGGATTATCCCATTTTCAGCATATATCTTTGCTAGGGTAATCCCCTGTCCATGTCAGCTCTGCTTACATACTTTTGTTACCACATCATGTGCCCACAGCACCATCACGTAGCATCCAACATTGCAGGCAGTGGGCAGTGGTCATCATGTTTTGGCTTATCAGTATGTATAAAGACATACATACAAAAAAGTATAAAATAATTCCTAGGTAACTGTACCTAATAATTTTATTATAGCACAGTTTCAACTGCACAGCATTTCCATTAATACAACTCATTATTTCACACCCGCCATTATGACCCATTATTCTTCCCCACTGTGAGATTATTTTTTAGGGTTTCAATGCACTTTTCACTTTTGTTTGTTTATTATTTTTTTGTAGTAACCCACACATTACTGCAGCTCAGCCACCATTACCACAGCACTGGTTGATATGTGCACCATGCAGCTGATCCGGGCTCCCCTACCAGATGCTGCCGACCTTGGTCCAGCATCTCTATTGCCTGCCATCAATAGCAAGAGGTCCCTGACAGCCAAATGCTTCTTATATAAGCTTTTACTGGTTCTGGTCAGCAGTCTTGTATAATATGTTCTCTAAACTAAATGGATGCACTGTCATGGCATGACTGAATAAAGAGTTGGTTTCTTCCCACAGTACTTTTTATTGTGTTCAGAGCTAGGACCCAAGTAGCAATGAATAGAACTTCCGTGTGCTTAACTTCAGTGACTATTGTTTTCAAGTAACTTATACATGGATGCACAATCGCTTTTCCAGCAGCAGCAACTTACTGGGGCTACCTTGGAAAACTTAAGGCAAAGCTGACAGTTCAGGCTCCACCACACTCCCATTTCTGCTGTACAATGACTCTGCTGAAGACTGGGAAGCTTATGAAATATGGCTCCACTAGCAGTTCATTGCATTTAGGGTGAGAGACAAAGAAACTAGTAAGGCTTAGTTTTCAATCACGCATTTTTCCTTGTGTGTACCATTTGTGTCAATCAGCCCTTTGCAGGAACTGGGCAGGAACTGGCCTTCCTCTCTCTTGATGATGTGTGTAGTTTGTTGTCTTCTTATCACCGCAAGCATACCCATGTCATTGCTGCTCATGTAGAATATTACCAGTGCTGCAAGTGGCCACATTAGTATTATTGTGATTGGGCAGTGAAGCTGCAGAGTTTGAGCCATGAGTGGGATTTTATTACTAAAACTTCCAAACAATCCTATGCAGACGTCATGGTTAGAGATGCGATCGTCCACCTAGCACCCAGTATGCAAGTTCTTCAGAGAGACCTTAAATGTGAGGATCTCTCCTTAGACGAAGCTTTAAACATTACTCAGTGCTTTGAAATCTCCTGTGCTGTGAGCCACCAAATCAAAGCGTAGAGTAATATCACCATCATTGATAGAAAACACATTTGTGCACAGCAACAAGCTTGCCGACCTACGAGGAAGTTGATGCCATTCAAATGAGGAATCGCACCCGCAATGGACAACCCTATCAGCAACAACAACAACAACACTGTGCAGCACTTCTGCCATCCCCAGCCGGCCGAAGTGGCCGTGTGGTTAAAGGCGCTGCAGTCTGGAACCGCAAGACCGCTACGGTCGCAGGTTCGAATCCTGCCTCGGGCATGGATGTTTGTGATGTCCTTAGGTTAGTTAGGTTTAACTAGTTCTAAGTTCTAGGGGACTAATGACCTCAGAAGTTGAGTCCCATAGTGCTCAGAGCCAGTTGAACCATTTTGCTATCCCCTCTTGTTTTGTGTAATATGAGAGCTGAATCTCCCAGGCAGTGGGCATCATATCACAAGTCTCACTAGAAAGGCCACACTGTATCAGTTTGTTGTTCTCAGCTTTCCTTCCAATGAATGGACATAGACATTCATTCTATTTCCTCACTGTCTACAAGTCAGAATAAGCTCTTTGTTGAAGTGTCTGTGGTGAACAAAGTGTCATCACTATGAGTTGACAATGGAGCTGCTGTTTCGTTCCTTAGTTCTCAAATGTACACATGGCAGGGCACCCCGCCATTGGCTCCCGTCAAATGCCATCTGGTAAGCTACAATACATAACATTTTTCTGTTCTTGCTCAATTTACAGGTACACAGCTTACAAATCTGTAGCCCGTCCTATCACTTATTTGTTAACAATCCTCATACTGAAAATTTGTTTAGGTTAGACAATTTTGTTGCTTTTGAATTTTCTATTACTGTGCATCTTGTATCAGATCACGTTCCTTATCACGATGTAGATTCATTGTGATATGGATTTTCAGATTTGTTCTCTGAGGGATTAGGGTGTGCAAATAACTTCACAACACATATCATGCTTAAACCTTCACCTGGGCCATGTTTTCTTCTTTTTTTCTGGATGTGATCCATATCTCTGTACTCATGTGAACAAGTCATGTCCAAATTGGATCAGTTGACATCACTAGGCATCATTTGACTGATCTTAACAAGTAAGTGGGCAATGCCATTAGTGATTGCAAAAAGACAGTTGGGTCAGCCTTGAGTTTGTGGAGACTTAAAAGTTACCATTAATGCACAATCTGTTATTGACACATACCCTCTGCATCAAAATATTGACATTTGATGTTTATGCTGCCTAGTGCCCCTGCTGCCTTCCAATGCTTTTTGGAAGAATTTACGGCAGAAGTTCTTTGCTGCATCAACTATCTTAACAATACTGTAATAAGAGGCACTATGATGGTACAATCCTTATGTAACCTCTGTTGTCTCTTTACTGTTTTGAAAACTGCAGGTCCCAAGTGTAATATTACAAGTCACAATATTTTCATCCCTCTATTGTGTGTCTTAGTCATGAAATTTCCTGGCAGGGTGTTTGACCCCTGGAATAGCATGTCACCACTATTACGGCTTTCCTTGTCTGACCAGTTTGCAGGAAGTCCAGGTATTGCTAGCTAAAATAGCATACTATCACAGGTTTCTTCTGGGTGCAGCAACACTGACTCACCCTCTGCACAAGCTGCTTCATAAAAATATCCCTTTAAAGCGGTCACCAGCCTGTGAGCACGCACTTGTGAAACTTAAAAACATATTATGCTCTGTGCCTTGCCTTCCGGCCTTCCAACCAGGAAAACATTTAGTCTTAGCTACGGATGCCTCCCAGTAGTGGGTGGGAATAGTTTTGACCCACTGTCATGCGGAAGACTATGAGCAACCTATTACTTTTGTGTCCAAAACATTCAACACAGCTCAACAGCATTATTCCCAGGTCAAAAAGAAGCCCTTGAGATTGTTTATGCCTTTAAAAAATTTTATGTCTTCTCGTGCAGCACAAAATTCCACTTAGTCACAGATCTTATACCCTTTGTTTCCTTGTTTCATCCTTCAGCTGCTTTAGCTGACAAAGCCACTCACTGCCATCACCATTGAGCCTTATTTTTGTCGAGATATAATTACCAGTTCCATTTCTGCCCTACATCATAGCACTCAAATGTGGACGCACTGTCTCGGCTGCCCATGGGGACCAATCCATTGTTTGGTCAGGATGAAACGTTGTATTTTCGACTTGAAACACAAGCATAACAGACTATTGATGGTTTCCTCATTAACACCTCCAAGGTTGCATCCACAGCAGCATACTAAAATAAGTTGTACATAAGATTCAACACATGTGGCCTGAGCGTCCACTGGGTTGGGCATCTGACCAAGTGTGGAACTTCTATACTTTCCATCATGTCCTTCCCCGTTAGATGGTGTCACTCTCTTGCCCATAGGGGGTACTCCCCATGATCTGATTTCAGCAACAATGCATAGGGAGATTCTCAACCTTTTACATCAAGGTCATAGGGGAGTCTCCTGCACTAAACAACTGGCATCTTGACACATGTTCTGATCTGGTACTGATATCATCGTGGACTTCTTGTCGCAATTATTTAAAACAACAGGCTGCACTGCACACTGCTTTTTTTCCCCTTGGCTAGTGCCCACACCACCTTGGGAATGAATTCATACTGACTTTGCTGTACCTTTTTAGACACTTCTTGATTATTGGTTGTTGATGCTTTCTCCAAGGTTCCTTATGTTTTTCATTGTCTGTCTATCACAGCAGACACTACTGTCGAGGCGCTATCAAAAACTTTTTCTGTCAAAGGCCTAACCTGCACTGTGATTTTGGGCATTGGTCTCAATTTTTGGCTCAACCATTTACAGATTTTTTGCTTTCGCAATGGCACCCAGCACATCACAGCACCTCCCTTTCGTCTGCAATCCAATGGTAGGCAGAACACCTCATGAAAACTTTCAAAACAAAAATATGTTGCAGAATTTCTGGTGGAGAAGGCCCTTACATTCTTTCATTATTTTTACAGAATGACTTCAATTGGGGGCAAGAATTAGGGCAAAGTCATAATGAGTCGGCAGCTGCAGACGCTGCTCCATCTTTTGCTGCTTGTCAGGTGTTCTGCAGAGACACAATTGTCATCACAGTTTGTATTACGAACTCTAGTCTGGGCCTCTGGGTTTGGATGACATGCGTGTTTGATTCCATGCATTATCCATAGCCAGTACTGGCACAATATGTCCACGGTGCATGCCTACAAACATTTTGTGGTGTACCACTACAATCAGCTGCACCCTCGGGTGGACACAGATGCCTCCTTACAGACAACCGAGCTGGTGTCTTTTCCACCATCATCCTAGTTTGCTGTGGACAGCGTTCTACCAGGGCTCTGTCCACCCAATGTCCCGAAGTGCTCCCTGGCTGCTCTGACAGTGGACCAGCCCCACACAGACAATACTGCTCGGCCTCTCGACACCCCTGCAGTGCCATTTCTTACAGGAGAGAAGTCATTGGAGTACCTACAGACGCCTCCTACATTGATGCAGGCACTCCCTAGACTGATGATGGTGCCTGCCACCCACCTACTGGGACTGCGTACATTACCTCCACACACCATTGCTCCCCAGCTCAAGGCATCTAGAGAAGATTCTGATGTCAACATGATCCATGCCTATGATGTGTGAGAGTCATCTGCCTGCTCTCCTGTAGGGGGTGGAAGGTGCACATCTCCAACCTCATGTCACTTCTGTACCTATTCAACGGTCTGCGTGGAACAGAAACTGTTCGTGCACATGACAACCACTTCAGGTCATATGGATGTGCCAACCATCACCGCACTGCAGAGGAGCTGGTATCTCTCCCCAAGGGAGGAGGAGTGTAGTAGCCCGCACATTACTGCACCTCCATGACCACTACCATGGTGCTACATGCACATTTGAGTAGCGTGTCGTTTGGTTGCTCTGCCCCCCCCCTCCCCTCCCCCCTCCACCAGAGGCCACCAACCTTGGCCCAGCACCAACCTTGGCCCAGCACCTCTATCACCTGATGCTGATAGCAAGCTGATCCTGGTAGGCAAATGCTTCTAACATAGCCACATATTGGCTCCAGACAGCACTCTTGTGGATATTCTCTAAACTACTGTGCTTGTGCTGTCCTATCATGACTTAATACACAGTTTGTTTCTTACAGCTGTGTGCTGTATTGAGTTAGGATGTAGAACATTTTTATTCTACCTTTCTCCCACTTTATCTTTGACTCCTTAATGTCCCTTGGATCTCTTAATAGGCCACTGCCTTCATAGTTCACTTACCAACTGCCTGTAGGTCATTACTAGTATTCTGGAATATTAACTCCAGCTGCTAGAACCCATTATAATTCAGATCCCATATCTACACCCACATTTAACTTCAATGCTACAGCAACTATTTTAAACTTCAATTGTTCCTTACTGACTTCCTGTTGCCAGGTTTTGTAATGCATACTGCAAGTACACAGTAACTGTGTGCATGAATTTGCAAAAATAAACAACTAATTATAATTCATACACTGGAAAATCCAGGATGGAATAACTACAATTATGAAAAGCATAGATTGCTATTCACCATGTAGAGGAGATGCTGACCTGCAGACAGGCACACCAAAAAGACAGATACACATACACATTTAGATTTTTGGCCAAAAGGCCCTCTTCTAAAGTAGGAAAACACACACACACACACACACACACACACACACACACACACACACACACACAGAGCTGCCACAGACTGTGTGTGTGTGTGTGTGTGTGTGTGTGTGTGTGTTTTCTATTTTTGACAAAGGCTTGTTGGCTGAAAGCTTATTGTGTGACAGTCTTTTTGTTGTGCCTATCTACGACTCAGCTTCTCCACTATGTGATGAGTTTACATTTCACAAATACATGATTATAAAAAAATCTGCTATGGAACACTAATTTTTTGCATAAGTTTTAACAATGAGGCTGAAACAAAAGGATATCCCTAAGGTGGCTCTTTAGTCATTCAACTGCTCTGAGCAATTGAGATTGACATTTGAGTATTATTCCCTATCCAGACAAGAACTTTTATTGGTTCAACAAATTTATATTGAGTCTCATAATTGGTAACAAAATATGGCTATACCAATCTGAAATACAGACAAAGTCGCAGTCATGCACCTGTGCTCATCCCTAATGAAGTCGATTCAAAACACTGACGTGAGTTTTATGCATGAGTTAAAACAAAGTACATACTTTCTTAATTACCAGTGGATATATACTTGAGAAATGACAGACAGAAAACCAAGATTGATATCTTGGCACACCATACAAAGATTTTTGAAAGGACTCAGAGGAACAATAAAGTTGGGCAACCACAGGACCATATTTCTTCTCAATATGACTGCTCAATTATGTAATTTTGTTGATTTTAACTGTGCATATAACAAAAGAATATGCACTAAATGTAGTTTTCACAGTGCAAATTATGTAGCGAATATTGTATCATCAAGGCTGATTGTACTAATATAACATCGAAGTTTTTTGTGGTGGCATCCTTTATCAAATCCATCAGACTGGAGTTAAACTGTAAGGAACATTATCATTATCTTATTCATCAGAAGATGGCTGGGTGCTGGGAGTGAAGTTTAAGACTTTTAAGGTTGTCATTGGTTGGATGATGTTACTTTGAATTCTATTGGCAGTGTGACGCAAGTACAAATGCATGAAATTGGTACTGTGGCAATATGCTGTTGTGGATTGGCAGGAGAGCCAACACCCTATTAGAGGAAGCCGAAAGGCACGCGTTTTAGCTCACGCAAGCTGGCGTGAGGTCTGGAACAGGAAAGGAAAATCAGACTTTAGAAAAACGGACGAAGCTGGTGGAATACTTAACTTTAATCCATTAATGGTGAACGTCGGTCTGACGGTGAGCATATTTTGTCAGTGAACCATCGCTAGCAAAGTCGGCTGTACAACTGGGGCGAGTACTAGGAAGTCTCTCTAGACCTGCCGTGTGGCGGCGCTCAGTCTGCAATCACTGATAGTGGCGACACGCGGGTCCGACGTATACTAACGGACTGCGGCCGATTTAAAGGCTACCACCTAGAAAGTGTGGTGTCTGGCGGTGACACCACATATGCCTCCCCCTCTCACTGTGCAGCGATTAAGGGGTGGAAGGTGAATGGAACCAACCCTACCATCACCTATCCCCTGACCTTTCTCTATTACTTTGAAAATGCTTTGTCTCAAGTGCTTGTATCAAGGCACCACCCAGATCATAAAATTTGTCTGTGTTGAAACTGTTACTGCACATGCATATTTCTGCCGCTTCTCTTATTACTGAATCTCAGTAAGTTGATGTGTGGGAGAGAATCTTCATTTTCTCCAAGTTGGTCTTGTGCCCCTCCTTAATGCTCTGTTCCACTATCACTGACTTTTCAAGATTTCTATACTTCCAATTCTTCAGACTTCCCTGGCAATCTATTGATATATCAGGGTGTCAGGTCAGGTATTCTGCTGGATATCAGCATCATTCTTGCACAATACTTCAACAATGTGACTCATTATCTTTATCAGGTGCTACTTGAGACTGCTCTGTTGGACCTGTTCAGGCATATACTGACGTAAATGTATTTTCTCTATTGGATCAATATTATGAGCAGACAGAAGGTGTTGCCATGGGCAGCCTGTGTCTCCAGTGGTTGCCAATACGTTCATGGAGAAACTAAATAGAAGGCATCAGACATGGCTGGATACAAACCCACATGCTTCTTCGCATACATGGACAATACCTTTGTGATCTGGCCTCATGGTAGGGATGAGGTCAAACGAGTTTCTGGAATACCTGAATGCATGCCACCCAAATATTGCATTCACCATGGAATTGGAAAAGAACAGCCAGTTCCTATACCTGGATGTACTTATCAAAAGGAGATGGCTCGTCTGGCCACAGTATGTATAGCAAACCTACACACACTGCTTTATACCTGCAAGCCACCAGCTGTCACAACCCAATACAAAAGAATTGGATTCTGAAGGCATAGGTCCACAGGACACACACTTTATCAGATCCAGATAGTTTGGCAACAGAAACAGATTCAGAACACCCTTCAACCAGCCACTCTGTCACACGATCTAGAAGAAGATCAAGATGAGGCAAAGACTGTGGCATATCTGTTATATGCAGGATCTATTTCACCAACATCAGCAAGATTCTCACGAAGCACAATACCAAGCATGAGTTCTGTCCACCTAGCAAAATAAGATGATTACTGGGAAATGTAAAGATGACTTGGGACTACGAAAACCAGGGATTTATAATACACATTACCAATGTGGCATTTTGTACACTGGCCAAGCAACAAGGACAGTGTACATCAGATGTAAAGAATATGAGAAACACACCCGACTAAGACAGGCAGCTACATCAACCATTGTTAAGCACAGTGTAGAACTCAATCACTATGTGAACCATGATGAAATGAGGGTTCTGGAAGAGACCGCCCAGATACAGGGACAGTGTTATAATAGATTATATAGAGACAAATGTGACAGAAAATCTCATGAATCAGAACACTGGGTACCAATTCAGTAACACTGGATCCTGCACTGTATTTGCTGTAAATGCAACAGGATCAGCAGCAGAACACCACAAAAGAAGAACTGAGGGTATGAACACAGGAAATGAACCCCAGATAGAAAACCAGGTGCACAGTATGATGGATGGAATGTCACAGGGCACTTCTAACGGGAGTGGACAGTAAAGGGGACACTTACAACAGCATCAGACCAAAAATGGAATGGCAGTGTGCAGACGGGTGCATGGGACACAAAACAAAACACTGATGCACCAAACCAAAGAGGGAATGCCTAAGAATGTTTCTAATGGGAGTGGACCGCAGAGAGAACATCTGGAACTGCAGTAGACCAAAAATAGAATGCCAGTCCACTCTGAGCCAATGAGCAAATGCCTAAGGATACTACTAACGGAGAAGTGGACTGCAGACAGAATGTCTGGGACTGACAATGGAAGTGGGAGAGAGCAGGTGCAAATACTGGACATGTTCCACTCGACAAGCAGTCTCAGGTAGCACTTAATGAAGATAATGAGTCATGTTATGAAAATATCATGCAAGAATAGTGCTGATATCCCTCAAAATTGTCCTCCCTGGCATGTGGCCACTGCAAGGTTTTTTTTTTTTTTTTGGGGTTTTAGGGCACTCACCTACTGAGGTCATTAGCACCCAGTCACAAATGTAAGTGCACATATAATCTGATAAAACTCAAAGGGGGGGAGGGGGGGGGGGGGCGGAACACCAGAAAGTTCTTACAAAGTTGCAGATAAAATAATTAAAAGAGTTAGATGTCTTTGGACAAGTCCATCAAGGTAATAAAACAAAGAACACGAGCAGCTGCTTGAGCGTCATCAGCTAAAATTTCCTGTAAAGCAGATGGCAGAGACAGGACAACACGAGATTGATTAAAACAGGGACACGACAATAAAACATGGCATACTGTCAATGCATGACCACAAGGGCACTGCGGGGCGGGGTCACCGGATAGCAGGTAGCGGTGGCTAAAACGGCAATGCCCAATCCGCAACATGGCCAAAAAGACCTCCTCTCGCCAAGATGGTCGGGAGGAGGTTGTCCAAGCTTTGGGAACGGTTTTATGGCCCGGAGCTTATTTTCTTGAAGTGACGACCAAGTATCCCACCATAATGACACAAGCCTCTTACAAACAACCCCACTAATGTCAGACGATGGGACACAAAGGGAGGCTGGCCGAGGCAGAAGGACTGCAGCCTTGGCCGCAGCATCAGCAGCCTCATTCCCAGGCACTCCTAAATTGCCTGGAACCCACATAAAGCTAACAGGAGAGACATCATCAGCAAAAGAATGGAGGGATTGCTGGATCTGTTGCACCAAGGGATGGACCGGATATGGAGCTCCAAGGCTCTGTAGAGCACTGAGTGAATCAGAGCAGAGTACATACAGAGAATGGCGGTGACGGCGGACTTACTGAACGGCCTGATTGAGAGCAAAAAGCTCGGCCGTAAAGCTGGAAGACTGGTCGAGGAGCCGGTATTTAAAGGTGACGTCCCCGACGACAAAGGCACAGCCGACACCATCGTCAGTTTTGGAGCCATCAGTGTAAATAAAGGTGTTACTGGCGAGCCGCGCACGAAGTTCGTCAAACCGTGAGCAATACACTGCATCCGAAGTACCCTCCTTCAGGAGCAAGCTGAGATCAAGATGAATGTGAACCGAAGCCTGGAGCCTAGGTGGTGTCGGGGTCTCACCCTCTCTGAAGGTGGTAGGGAGGGCAAAATCCAACTGTCGAAGCAGGCGACGAAAGCGGACTCCACGGTGCAGCAGGGTAGACACATACAACCCATAGTGACAGTCGAGAGAATCGTCGAAGGAGGACTGATAAGAGGGGTGGTCAGGCATTGACAACAGCCGGCAGACATACCGACAAAGCAGAACGTCGCGCCGGTAGGTCAATGGTAATTCGGCAGCTTCAGCATAAAGACTCTCGACGGGACTAGTATAGAATTCTCCGGTCGCAAGACGTAACCCCCGATGATGGATGGAGTTGAGATGGCGTAAGAGGGATAGCCGAGCAGACGACTAGACGAGGCTCCCATAATCCAGCTTTGATTGGACTATGGACCGATATAAGCGAAGCAAGACAGTGAGATCCACTCCCCAAGATGAACCACTAAGAACACGGAGGACATTAAGGGAACGTGTACAACGGGCAGCAAAATAAAAGACATGCGGAGACCAACAAAGTTTCCTGTCCAGTGTGAGCCCTAAAAACTTCGTTGTCTCCACGAATGGGAGAACAACGGGACTGAGATGTAAGGATGGTGGAAGGAATGCTTTATATCGCCAAAAGTTGATGCAAACCATCTTCTCTTCAGAGAACCGGAAGCCATTAGCCACACTCCATGAGTATAGGCTGTCAAGACAACGCTGAAGGCAGCGCTCCAGGAGGCATGTTCTCTGGGCACTGCAGTAGATCGCGAAGTCATCGACGAAAAGAGAGCCTGAAATGTTAGGTGGAATGCAATCCATAATTGGATTGATCGCTATGGCAAAAAGGGCTACGCTTAAAACGGAGCCCTAAGGCTCTTCCTGGAGGAAGACATGGGACAATACGGAACCCACACAATCTGTTAAAAATGAATCAATAAAAAGGGGCAGGCGACCATGTAGGCCCCACCTATGCATAGTGCGGAGGATACCTCCTCTCCGTGCGGATTTTCGCGGATGATGCTGTAGTATACAGAGAAGTTGCTGCATTAGAAAATTGTAGCGAAATGCAGGAAGATCTGCAGTGGATAGGCACTTGGTGCAGGGAGTGGCAACTGACCCTTAACATAGACAAATGTAATGTATTGCGAATACATGGAAAGAAGGATCCTTTATTGTATGATTATGTGATAGCGGAACAAACACTGGTAGCAGTTACTTCTGTAAAATATCTGGGAGTATGCGTGCGAAACGATTTGAAGTGGAATGATCATATAAAATTAATTGTTGGTAAGGCGGGTGCCAGGCTGAGATTCATTGGGAGAGTCCTTAGAAAATGTAGTCCATCAACAAAGGAGGTGGCTTACAAAACACTCGTTCGACCTATACTTGAGTATTCCTCATCAGTGTCGGATCCGTACCAGGTCGGGTTGACGGAGGAGATAGAGAAGATCCAAAGAAGAGCAGCGCGTTTCGTCACAGGGTCATTTGGTAACCGTGATAGCATTATGGAGATGTTTAGCAAACTCAAGTGGCAGACTCTGCAAGAGAGGCGCTCTGCATCGCGGTGTAGCTTGCTCGCCAGGTTTCGAGAGGGTGCGTTTCTGGATGAGGTATCGAATATATTGCTTTCCCCTACTTATACCTCCCAAGGAGATCACGAATGTAAAATTAGAGAGATTCGAGCGCATACGGAGGGTTTCAGACAGCCGTTCTTCCCGCGAACCATACGCGACTGGAACAGAAAAGGGAGGTAATGACCATGCCACGTAAAGTGTCCTCCGCCACACACCGTTGGGTGGCTTGCGGAGTATAAATGTAGATGTAGATGTACAACAGGTATTGTAAGCCTTCTCCAAATCGAAGAACACAGCTACCGTTTGGCGCTTTCGCAAAAAGTTGTTCATGATGAACGTCAACAAGGTCAGAAGGTGGTCAACAGCGGAGCGGCGTCGACGAAAGCCGCATTGAACACTGGTAAGTAGCCGTCGAGATTCAAGAATCCAAACCAACCTAGCGTTAACCATGCGCTCCATCACCTTACAGACACAGCTTGTAAGAGAAATGGGGCGGTAACAAGAACAGGGTGTATACGTGGACAAAGAAAAAAAATTCCCGGATTTCTCCTGGATTTCCCGGTTAAAAATACACTTTCTCCCGGGTTAAAATACACTTTTTCCATGTTAAGTGACAGTATACTTTTCCTCGGTACTGTAAAACTTAACAATTTATAGAGATTACAACGCGCTATTGTAAGCCAGTCATAGTTCATGTCACATAATCTCATCAGCCGATACAGCGGATATTCAAAGGACACGCCATGTCATCAGCCAATATCATTACCACTGTTAAGTAGCGCGTATACACAAACAGGAAAAGTTAATGGTTTAAATTAATATACATAGTGTTGCTACAAAAAAAGCAAAGCATTCACATACAATATTGGCATCAACGATTAGTAAGCTGCAAGACAAGCTTAACTTTCACGTGTAACATTGATCGTCTTTGCGCGTGTTACACTTTACGATACATCACACAAATGTGCCAGTAAAATTTTTAATAACGACATAAATGTATGATATTTTGGGCTCGAAATTTTTCTAACTGGTCATCCTCAAAGAGTTGATTTTTAAATGAGAGTCAAACGCTCTGTGATTAAAGAAATTCATCGCACATAGTTCACCTTGGGTAAAAGGAAATTTACTTTGAAAGTAATTGTCCAGCGACTTGTTAGGAAGAGGTTCGTTTCAGCAGTTGCCAGAGAGCACCAATTACAGGCGTCACACCGCTTGCGCAGCTACGATGACGCAAGAAGCCTGTATGTTCGTACGTGTAAAACATTAAAAGATCTTACGTTACGTCATAAAAGAAACAAGACATCAGAGGATATTCCAAGAGCATTGGAATTTCGTGAACCATAATAACGTGCATAATTCGGTTTAAAGTGCACATTCGTACAAAAAAGATTCGGTTGTAAATTTTCTTGGAATACCAGTACTGTATTATTTCATTTTTGGTTCTTTATTATGGCATAATGCCATACTTGCAAGAACACGAAAACATGCTCTTTTGAAATGCAGAGAACAGTTGAAACTAGTCAATAGTGTGGAATTAAGCATTTCGTTACAAATAAATTGACTGCCTCAGCGGAAAAGATTAATAAAAACCACTTTTCTTTAGCAAACAGGCAAAAATAACTTCATTGTTCTGCAAGGCGATTAATGCTTGACTGAAATTGCCACCCGGGGCAGATACCCAGATTCGCTCCTAGTGAATATGGCAGCTTGCGCGTGACAGTAAAATTTTTCCAAATAGCATCTTGCTGCTACTGCTTATATAGCTAACAGACACACTTTAGTAGCCAGAAACGGGAGAAGGTACTACACACACGTGACGCAACTGCGCATGCGCATGGGCCCGCACGCAACTGCTCACATGAATCTAATGTAAACAGTTGCGACGTCACGCTCATCGGAGGCAATTTGTTGTTATGAAGCATTGCATAGTCTTCCCAAAGCCTCTGACACATTTTGCTGCTGGCAGATGCTTGTATCAGCAGTGTTTTGTTGTTGTACATGGCACATTTCCTTTGCAACTTAAGTTTTATTTTAGTTTTTTTTCTCTTGTTCATGTTATGTTTTATTGCTGCAGTATTATTCTGCAGTAGCAGGATGCAGTAATATCCTTTGTTTGAATATTATTTCTTATCAGTGAAAATGACAAATTTAACTGAAAACTAAAACAAAAAAATCCCGGAATTCTAAAAAATTCCCGGGTTTTTCCCGGTTTTCTCCCGGATGAAAAAATTCCCGGGTTTTTCCCGGATCTCTCGGTTGTCCCGGGTCGTATACACCCTGTAGAAGGAAGGTGTCTATCCTTCCCAGGTTTGGGTATGGGAACGACGACGGCCTCACGCCAACGCATGCGGACCTGACCTTTGGTCCATATGCGATTGTAGGTACAAAGAAGAAAGCATTTGCCTGCCAGAGAAAGGTGTGTCAGCATCTGAACATAAATGGCATCTGACCCCAGAGCAGAGGACCGGGACAGTGCAAGTGCACGTTCGAGTTCCCACATGGTAAGGGGGGCATTATAATCTTCCAGATTCAGCGAGTGGAAGGTAGGTCGCCGAGCCTCTTCTGCCTCTTTTCTGGGAAGGAAGGCAGGGTGGTAATGGGCGGAGCTGGAAACCTCCGCGAAAAAGCAGCCGAAGGTGTTGGAGACATCCACAGGGTCCACAAGTACCTCATTACCTGAAGTCAGGCCAGGTATCGACGAGTGGGCCTTAATGCTCGACAGCCGGTGCAGGCCACCCCAGATGACGGAAGAGGGAGTAAAACTGTTAAAGGAGCTTGTGAAAGAGGCCCAACAAGCTTTTTTGCTGTCTTTGATGACTTGACGACATTGCGCTCAGGGTTGGTTGTAAACAATACAATTCGCCAGTGTAGGATGGCGGCGAAAGGTGCGTAAAGCACATCGTCGAGCACGGATAGCATCTCTGCAAGCCTCATTCGACCAGGGGACTGAAACGCGAAGTGAAGAAGAGGAGAAGAGGTAGGACGAGGAATGGAACGTTCGGCAACATTGATGATAACAGCTGTGAGGTATTCGACCTGACTGTCACAGCTGAGAAAATCTTGGTCTGGAAAGGTCGCCAGGGAGGAGTAAAGTCCCCAGTCAGCCTTCGGTATGTTCCAGCTCGAGGGACGTGGGGATGGGGTGTGGTGCAGGAGATGAACGACACAGGGGAAGTGGTAGCTCGAATAGGTGTCAGAAAGGACATACCACTCGAACCGACGGGCAAGAGTGGTAGAACAGATTGAGAGGTCCAACTGGGAGGAGGTATGAGTAGAGTCCAAGAGGAAAGTCGTGGCGCCAGTATTGAGGCAGACAAGATTGAGATGGTTGAAAACGTCCACCAAGAGGGAGCCTCTCTGACAGGATGCAGGAGAACCCCAAAGGGGATGATGGGCATTGAAGTCGTCAAACAATAAAAACGGGGGAGGAAGCTGAGCAATCAGGTGCATCATGTCAGCCCGACTAACTGCGGATGACGATAGAGTGTAGACAGTACAAACAGAAAAAGTAAAGGCAGAAAGAGTAATAGGGACAGCTATTGCTTGGAGTGGGGTGGTCAACGGGATGGGATGGTAATAGACATCATCCTAAACGAGCAACATGGCCCCACCATGAGCTGGGATACCGTCCACAGGGGTTAGGTCAGATCGCTCGTAAGTATGGTGGGTAAAAGCAATACGGTCAGTTGGGCGTAACTTTGTTTAGTGGAGACCTGGAGACCAATGACGAGCGGAGAGTGCAGGCGGAGGAGCTGTTGTAATTCCTCCCAATTAGATCGAATACCTCTTATGTTCCAATGTAACAGAGCCATCGCCAAGGGGGAACAAAACGTGTGAAGAGCTGGTCACCTCGACGGCCGCGGGGGGGCCAGGTTTCTATGGAACATCGCTACAACCGTCGGGAGGCCGATCCTGTTCCATCAAGTCGTCGCCAGCTGCGGCCACAATCCTGGGTTGCGCAGGAGGGGCAGCATCATCCGCCAACGACAGGCCAGCTGAGCGCCTGGCAGCAGAGTGGCCCAGCGAAACTGAGGACGGCCGGGAGCAGCGACTGTCGGATGGAGCATCAGACAAAATGTGCCGGGGTGAAGAGGGGGATAAAGACTTCTTCTTTGAGGCCTCCTTGGAAGACCAATGAGTCACAGGGATGGTGGGCTGTGGGGGCTGGACCCAAAGAAAGTCCCCACGCTCAGGGTCCTTTTTTGAATGCCGGACCTCGGAAGCCGGGGTCCGTAACATTTCCCCGATGGACGCCTGAGAAGAGGATCGCTTCTCAGGCAGCGGAGGAGGAGGAGGAGGAGGAGGAGGAGGAGGAGGAGGAAGGGTGGCCCCTGGGGCAGAGGGGGCAGGGGCCGCAAGGGAGGAGGATTTGGAAGGGAGGGATTTGGGAGGCGGAGCCATAGACCTCGGATGGGGTGAGGAGGTAGAGGGGGGACAGTATAGGGGTGAGGATACTGCGGAAGGAGTGGACGTGACCGAAGCAAACGACACTGTCAACATCATGGGATGGAGGCAGTCACATTTCTTCCTGGCCTCAGAATAAGACAGACGGTCCAAGGTTTTCAATTCTTGTATCTTCTTCTCCTTCTGATAAGCGGGGCAGTCGAAAGATCTAGGCGAGTGGAAGCCAGGACAATTGACGCATCGAGGTGGTGGGGTGCATATATGTCCCTCACGAAGAGGACGTCTGCAATCGCCACAAAGGGGCTCAGCTTCACACCGTGACGACATGTGCCCGAAGTGCAAACATCGAAAGCATCGCATAGGAGGCGGGACATAAGGTCGCACGTTGCACCAGTAGCATATCACCTTTGCCTTCTCTGGGAGAACATCCCCCTCGAAGGCGAGGATAAAGGCCCCAGTGTCGGCCCGACAATCTTTGGGGCCGCGCTGGACTCGCCGGATGAAATGCACGCCACAGCGCTCCAGGTTGGCCCTGAGCTCCTCATCAGATTGCAGCAGGAGGTCCCGATGGAAAATAATCCCCTGCGTCCTATTGAGCACCAGATGTGGGACAATGGACACTGCGATGAGCCATAGTCGGTCACATGCCTGGAGCGCCGCTGACTGTGTAGCAGAGGTGGTTTTTATGAGAATGGACCCCGAAAGCATTTTACTAAGAGCCCCGATTTCTCCGAAGATATCCTCGATATGCTGTACAAAGAACATGTGCTTGGAGGTGGCAAACATCCCCCCAGCGGTCCGAGAACAGACTAAATAGCGGGGGAAGTATTTTGCCCCAAGCCGGTGGACCTGTCCTTCCTCCCAGGGAGTGGCCAAGGGGGGAAAGGCAGAAGTACCAGAACCAGAGACAGAGACAGAACCTTTCCTCTTAGAAGACGCAGCCACAGAGCGACCTGATGCATGTTGACGTTTCATCTGCGAAACGTCCGCTCCGATACCACCCACTCCGACCAGGGACTTTCCCCATGGTCGCCACCCAGCCTCAGCAAGGGCCACCTGGCATGATGACCGTTGCCGGGAGTCCTGATGCCCCAGGTAGACGGGCATCTATTCCTTGGCTGATGTCGGGAGGGTGCAGCTCAGGAATCAGCAGTACAATCCCTGTGTTGTCAGGGGGCTACAACCTAGAGGGTACATGACGACCCCACCACAACGGGCTGGCTACCGTGCTGGATTTCGGGTGCCATGGAAAGTCCATCATGATCGTAGGTGCAGATGGGGACACACTATGGGCATAACTTGTGCAACCCACCAGGTGTTTCGGCCCAAATTGATGAACAGTGGGTGCAGTTACGACGCCATTACGATGATGAGTGCCAAGGTCTTAGTGCACTGAGGACCGGTGATACACCACGTAAGGTGTCCTTCCCCAAAAGGCTCGTACTTCTGTAGAATTTTGAAAAATGGAGGTCAAACCCCAATGGGGACCATCACATTGAAGGCCGAAATGGTTGAAACTCCTTTTAGTCGCCTCTTACGACAGGCAGGAATACCTCGGGCCTATTCTTACCCTGTACCCGCAGTAGTAGCCACCAGAAAGATCGCGGGAGGCGCACATTGGCATGGCGCGTCACGGACGGCAGTTGCCGCAAGTAGAGTCCCGTCCACCAGAGGGCACGCGAGAATTCGGACGCGACCTCTGCCGGCATGACAACAACAACAACAACAACAACAACAACAACTCCGGCAGCACGGGCCGTGCCCAGTCAGTTAACTTCGGGCATGCCTAGGGGACAGTCCCGGTCTACGCTAAGTGCAGTGCGACGTAAATGTGAACAGTGTTACTACACAATTGGTGACGAGTAGGGTCGTTCTTTCGCGTGTTGCGTCGTTGTTCCGGTTTCGCAGCTTCTCCACGGCATGGAGGGTTTGGTGCGAGTTTTGGTTGCGCAGCAGACGGAACTCATGGCCACCATGAAACAAGTGCTTCCGGCGTTGCTCTCAACGCCGTCTGCTCCGGCGCCATTCCCTCCTCCCTTTCCCCCGTATGACGAGACGGCGGAGGATTGGGACGCATATGAACGTCGTCTTCGGCAGCATTTCCAGGCGTTTCATATTTCCGATGCGGAGGTATGTCGTGCTCTCTTCTTGTCTTGGATATCTCCCTCGCTGTATCAAGTTTTGCGGCAGCTAGCGCCGTTGCAGGAACCCTCGTCCTTGTCTTTTGACGCATTGTGTTCATCGCTGTCTTCATATTATCGCCGCCGCACGCATGTTGTGGCAGCTAGGGTCGAGTTCTATCAATGCAAGAAACATCCCCATCAGTCTTACCGGGCGTGGGCCGCTACCCTGCACGGTCTTAGTCGCAAGTGTCATTTTGTCACGGAGCAGTCGCGAGAGTCGTACGCCCACGTTATGGTACGCGATGTCATTGTTCGTTCGGCCCCTGATAGGGAGGTCCGGCAACGGGCCCTGCAGTTAGAAAACCCTTCCCTCGAGGAAGTCCTGTCCATTGCTCAACCGTATGAAGTCTCTCATGCAGCAGGTCAACAGCTGGAAGCGTGGTGCGACGTCGCAGAGGTTCAGGGCGGCGCGGCCACGTCCACTGTGTCAGGGGTGGACGACGTGCGAGCGGTACAATCCGGCCGTTACGGCCGCTCCCGCACGGCGCGTAAACAGAATTCCGGCCGCCGGCCCCTGTTGCCATCCTGTGCGTCGTGCTATATACATCATGATCGGTCAGAGTGCCCCCAGCGTTGGGCCGTTTGTCGCAAATGTAATAGAAAAGGTCACATTGCTAAAGTTTGCCGCTCAGCCTCAAAAGAATCGAAGGAAGCAGGTACAGAGGACATGGACGTTGACATTCAGGAAGTTTCATCGGGCCAGGCTCCCGACGCATCGGCACGCAAACTCTTTATCAAGGTGTCGGTTCGGTCGCGCCGGTTACAACTGCAAGTCGATACGGGCGCGGCAGTTTCTTTGTTGAATGCACAAACTTATTCCGACCTTGGATCGCCCCCGTTGGCGCCCGTTTACCGGCGTCTACGCAGTTATGGTAAACAGTTCATTCCCCTACTGGGTCAATTCACTACCGACGTGACTTACAAATCAGTAACTCGGCCTATTACTTTTATTGTTGTCAGTGATGCGAGCTCAGCTAACCTTTTTGGCCTGGATGCTTTTCAAGCTTTCGGTTTTTCTATCGCTGACACCATGCAGTTGGTCTCCGAAGACGTTCCCTATCAATCATTGGAATCTTTGATCTCCGACTTTCCAGATATTTTTGAGGAGGGCCTGGGGCGTGTTTCAGATTTTGAAGCTCACTTAACGTTGAAGGCGTCGGCTCGCCCGCGTTTTCTACGCGCGAGGCAGATCCCCTTGGCTCTCCGCCCTCGGGTAAAGGAAGAGCTAGACCAGCTGACAGCCCTAGGGGTCGTTCTTCCCATTTCTTCCAGTGAGTGGGCTTCACACGTCGTTATTGTAAGGAAGCCCTCGGGAAAATTATGTCTTTGTGGCGATTTCAAGGCCACCATTAATTCCCAATTGGTGGTGGACACCTATCCTTTGCCTCGTGCTGATGAATTATTCTCCTCCGTGGCGGGAGGCCAATATTTTTCGAAAATCGATCTGTCAGAGGCTTATCATCAGATACCACTTGATGAGGACTCCAAACGGTTGGCGGTCGTCAACACCCCGTTTGGCCTTCACCAATACCAGCGGTTGGCCTTTGGAATATCCAGTGCCCCGGCGATTTTCCAGCGTTATCTTGAGCATGTCATGTCGACAATTCCTCATTGTATTAATTACCTGGATGACATAACTGTCACAGGCCGCAGCACGAAGGAACACTTGCACAACCTTCGCACCCTCTTTCTCAAATTCAGGTCTGTGGGCTTGCGTTGCAACCTGCATAAGTCAACCTTCTTTCAACCATCCACTGAGTATGTGGGCTACACCATCTCTCGGCACGGTATCCAGCCACTAGGAAGTTGGGTCCAAGGTATCGTCAACCTTCCTCGGCCCGCTTCGCTGAAAGAGTTACAAGCTTTTTTAGGCAAGATAGCCTATTGCCACCGGTTCATTCCCAGGGCTTCCACTATAGCCCACCCCCTGTACTGCCTTCTGCACAAGGGTGTTCCTTTAGATTGGTCACCTGCATACGAGCGAGCGTTCACCTCGTTGAAGGGCCTCCTCACGTCAGCCCCTTGTTTGGCTACTTTTGATCCCCGTAAGCCGTTGGTCCTGGCTACAGATGCTTCGCAGTATGGGGTGGGGGCGGTCCTGGCCCATCGCAATGCAGATGGTTCCGAGCAACCACTGGCGTTTGCGTCTAAAATGCTTAGTCCCGCGCAGGGCCATTACTCCCAGGTGGAAAAAGAAGCTTTGGCCATTGTCTACGCTGTTACCAAGTTTCACCCTTTCTCGTATGGCACGAAGTTTCAGTTAATCACTGACCATAAGCCGTTAATATCGTTATTTGGCCCCGCTCTCAGATTCCGGATAGGGCGGCCCACAGACTACAGCGCTGGGCCTTGTTCCTCTCTCAGTACCATTATGACATTCATTTTCGCCCTACAGGACAGCATGCCAACGCTCTTTCCCGTCTTCCGGTGGGCCCGGATCCTACGTTCGATCGAGAGGAGATTATGTGTCGTCATTTGGATTTGGCATCCCGCCAAGCGGGTGATGGCTTCCCGATCACTAGTTCTCGAGTCGCCAGGGAAACGGCAGCTGACCCGGTTCTCCGGCAAGTAGTTCGCCTCATTCAGCAGGGGTGGTCATCCCGCCCTCCGGGCCGGGCCTCGGACCCTCTTCGTAATTATTTTCTTCTACGGGACCGCCTCTCGGTCTTGGAAGGCGTTCTCCTTCTGGCTACCGATGATACAGCTCCTCGCATGGTTGTTCCTGCAAGTTTACGACAGTAGGTCGTCACGTTATTACATGCGGGGCACTGGGGTGTTTCCCGTACTAAAACCTTCGCTCGCAGATATGTGTACTGGCCCGGTATTGACAGAGAAATTGAGCACTTGGTGGCCACCTGTTCCCAGTGTGCGAGCCAACAAGCATCTCCCAGGGCGGCATTTCTTCATGGCTGCCGGCAACCCAAGCATGGGAACGTGTTCACATCGATTTTGCGGGCCTGTTTCTCAACGGTTTTTGGCTCATTGTCATTGATGCTTATTCCCGATTCCCATATGTGGTTCGCTGCTCCTCAACCACTTCAGAAGTTGCAATCCAGGCACCAGCAAAAATTTTTTTCTGTGGAAGGTCTGCCAATCACCCTGGTCTCAGACAATGGACCACAGTTTATTTCGCAGACCTTCCAGGATTTTTGTAGGCGCTTCGGTATTCAGCACGTTTGCTCTCCCCCCTTCCATCCACAATCGAATGGGGAAGCCGAGCGCATGGTGCGCACATTTAAGACGCAGATGAAAAAGTATGTGCGCGAATTTCCTGCGGAGGAAGCATTGACGTTTTTCTTGACGGCATACCGGACCAATGGGAGAACGCAGCCCCGCAGAGCTCCTCCATGGGCGTCAACCTCGGACTCTGCTGCACCTCCTATGGCCTGGTCCTTGCCAGTCTTCACAAAACGGAGCACCTGGCTTTCCGCTGGGTATGTCGGTCTGGGCCCGTGGGTTTGGTCGCAATCCACGTTGGATACCAGCGGTGGTCCTGCGCCGAAATGGCCACCGGCTCTATACCTTGCAGGCGGGGGACCGGGTGGTACGTCGTCAGCAAAATCAGCTACGTCCACGTTCGGGCACCCACCCTCCGCCCTCTTGGACACCGGCTTTCCCATTGCCGGCACCTGTGTTGGTTTCGCAGAGGACGTTGCCTCCTCTCCCCACTGTGCCTCTGCCGCACTGCAATGGTTCTCAGCCTTGGCAGCCTCCAGTAGCTCCAGCACCGGCATCGGCATCGTTCGAGATGCGCCAGCGAGAGCCGGCCCCCCTACCAGGCCCGGTTTCTCAGGAGGTTGGTTCACCTGTGGTCGTCCCTTCCCCATCGTCCCCGCCACTGGGTCTTGCCCCTCCCGGGGTGGAACAGGATCCGGAGTTTGACAGCTTGTCGCCCGTTCTGTCCCAGGCTCCGGTTGTGGGACGATGGGGGCCTCTTCGTGTGGGTGACTTCCAGCCGTATTCGAAGGTTCCGGCTCGAGGGTTGGCAGATCCCCTCGACTCCGGCCATCCAATGGATGTGGAGGTCATCGCTCCTGCCCGACGCTCCAACTTCCGACGCAGTGGATCACAGTGGCTTCACCCCCCAAAGGAGGAGGAGTGTAGTAGCCACCAGAAAGATCGCGGGAGGCGCACATTGGCACGGCGCGTCACGGACGGTAGTTGCCGCAAGTAGAGTCCAGTCCACCAGAGAGCACGAGAGAATTCGGACGCGACCTCTGCCGGCATGACGACAACAACAACAACAACAACAACAACAACTCCGGCAGCACGGGCCGTGCCCAGTCAGTTAACTTCGGGCATGCCTAGGGGACAGTCCCGGTCTACGCTAAGTGCAGTGCGACGTAAATGTGAACAGTGTTACTACACCCGCAGGAGGGCTTCAAGGTTGAATCATGTGTGAAGCAAGCATAGTTACCACAATCAAGTCAGGTCACTGCAGTATATGTTGCCATCATTTCAAGCCATGCACTGTTTGCTACATATGATTTTGCTGTTATTTTGGACTTTTGGACTGGCCTGTTTGACTGTTATCACTAGTTCATGATTCTGTCTTCCTTCCTGTTCCTTCAAAGTAAGAGATTTGAACTTAGTGGCATCTCTGCTGTACTGCAGTATGTTGACCATTAAAAATAATGTTCCATTTTTGTGGAGATACTAAAATGTTGGATATATAAATAGAAGAAGATCACTCAGATTATAGAGCACATATGGGTGATTTTCATATTAGGCAAAACACTGAGACACCGGAAACTGAGAAACCAATTATTAAAAGCAACAAGATATCAAGTATGTAGAAAGTTGAAATTAAAATTTTTGTTATTAACTACCAAAACATCCACTGTCAAGTCATACAACTGAACACACTGTAACAAAACTGTCATCCACCATAAGACTCGTAACTGAAAGTCAGCTGAAACCCAACGAACAAATTTTTGATAACATTTTGCCTGTTGCAAATTCACATGGACAAGAATAATCAGCATTTGAGGGCATAGATTTGTGAAGTAATATTGAATGCATTAACAGAAAACTGCCTCAAGCAACTAATTTGATAGCTCAAACATGAGAGAAATAATTTATGCTTCCTGGCTTCGAACTATCTCAACCTCCTAAAGATGACTATCAAAGAGACTTGGATCAGTGACCATGATTTCGTCATCACAGCAATGATGGCTGCCAAAGGAGAGAATTTCTGACAAGAGATTACTTATATTTACCAGAAATGATAGACAATCAATAAGGCTCTACTTAACAATACAAATGAAAATATTTTGTTAAGAGTAGCAGTTAAAGCTCAGACATACCACAAGTTAAATTCTACAAAAGTATGTATCAAATAATGAATAAAACAATGGTTTAAAAATCTATTTGGGGGATGTCATGAAACAATGATTAATACAATGTTTCTACTTAAGATGAATACAGAGGAAGTTAATGGCAAATTAGGCATCCATACGATATACTACAAATCAAGCCTATAACACCATTCACAGTCAGATCCTGCCACAGGATCTATCCGAAAATCCCAGAGAGTTCTGGCAATGTAGCTGCAACATGTACAATCTAACATGACTTGAGAATTTGTGTAAGAATGGGACTCGAACATGGATTTCTTGTTTATCGCAAGCACTCACCCTACCCCTTAGGCTATCCAAGCACATTTCACAGACTCAAACGTCCATATGTCACACACCTTACTATTTCTTCTCATAGATTATTAATTCAGTTACCCACGTTCGCAAACTGTACAACTAGTTTTGAGCAGAAACCATTTTCAATAGAAATATTTGTTGAAAGCAGGTGTTTTACATGCATGCATGGCTGCAGCAGAGCTCATAAACAACACAGCTAATTTCATGGGTGGCCTAGTCTCTGATGGGGTATGATACGACTGTGAGAGGACTGGAATAGGAAGTGCTGGGTGGGTTGGGCAGGTCTTGCACCTGGATCTCCCGGAATAAGAAGTGCTGAGTGGGTGAGTTGGGTAGGTCTTGCACCTGGGTCTTCCACAGGGATATGATCCATGTGGCAAGGGATTGGGAGTGGCACAGGGATGAACTAGGATGTTGTGCAGGATGGGTGGGTGACAGGATCCCACATTAGGAGGGGTGGGAAGGATCTTTGGTAGTTCCCTCATTTCAGGGTATGTGACAGATAATCAAAGCCCTGACAAAGGATGTGGTTCAATTGTTCCAGTCTGGGGTGGTGTTGGGTGACGAAGGAGTCACTTTTTTGTACCAAGCAAGGTGGTGCAGTGGTTAGCATACTTGACTCGCATTCGTGAGGATGATGGTTCAACTCCACGTCCGGTCATCCTGATTTAGGTTTTCTATGATTTCCCTAAATTGCTTCAGGCAAATGCCAGGATGACTCCTTTGAAATGGCATGGTCAACATCCTTCCCCTCCCTTCCCTAATGGAATGGGACCGATGACCTCGCTGTTTGGTCCCCTCCCCCAAATCAGCCAACTAGTTCTTTTGTAGCTGGCTCTAGGGTGTAGTGGGAGGATTGGGGGTGTGTGGGGGAAATGGCATGGGAAATCTGTTGGTGGACAGGGTCCAGGGGATAGTGCCTGTCTGTGAAGACCTAGGTAAGATTTTCAGTATACTGGGAAAGGGAGTTCTTGTCACTGCTGATAAGCCATCTCCATGTGGCCTGGTTGTATGGGAGGGATTTATTGGTATAGAAGGGATGGCAGCTGTCAAAAGGCAGGTGGCTGGTGGGTTTCATGTGGATGGAGCCATCAAGGAGGAGGAGTTCAATGTCTAGGAAGATGGCACTCTGCTTTGAGGAGAACCTGGAGAACCAGGTGAAGCAGACAGGAGAGAAGGTGTTGGGGTTGTAAAGGAATGAGTCCAGATCACAAACATATCATCTATGAAACTGAACCAGACCACGGGTTTGGGGTTTCGAGGAATTAGGAAGGGTTCCTCCAAATGGCTCATAAAAAGGTTGGCACAGAAGGGTGCCATGTGGGTACCCATGGCTGTGCTGCGGATTTGTTTATATACCTTCCCTTCAAAGGATAAGATATGACTACTAACCAGCTGAATACCAGAATGGACAGCCACCACCAAATTGTGGCCAAGAGCAAAGCAGACCACTCTGTGGTACAACATGCAGCTGGACAAAACATGCTTGATTTCAATGTCTACAGCACAGCCCATCTGGATCCTCCGTTCCACCACCAGATTTTCTGAATGACACAGATGGGAGTTATTCTTATAACACATTCTCAGGTACTGAAATTATCCCAGTTCAACTTACAGTAACCTACTGCTCCCACAACACTTCACTCAACAGTTTCCACTCCTGGATCCTATCACCTCCTCCCTTTTCATATTCCCCACCCTCACTGTGTACTGCCCTCTGCTAATGAATGCATCCATCCATCCTTTCCCCTTCCCTGTTACTCTCATTTTCCAGTCCACATTTTTCTTCCCACATCCCACCTGACGCTGCAATCTGGCAGTCTAATTGGGCCACCATCTAGTCCCTGTATGACCCGCCAGGCAGTGCTCATTTCTCCCCCCACCAAACCCTGCTATCCCTCCCCCTTTTTCGTCCTACTCCAGATTGTTATTCATGGGACAGTTGCATTCTGGTCGGAGCTGCTGGTGATAGTGGTGAAGTGTGCATGAGGTGTGCTTGCTTATACAAGTACACATCTAAAGATGAACAAACATTCAAAGAAATCTTGGATGTCCATATAAGTTTTCTTTACAGTTAGTTCCTGTGCCGTAAATCATTTTAACTTCTGAAACATGCTGTCTACCCATTGTAAGTTTCTGTTTTCTTCATACTATCATTATTTTCAATAGTTGATTTGCCCAATTTTCATTCTGTCATATCATATTCAATAGAAAACAATCCTGAACAATTTTGTTTAGTTCAAAGTTTTTCCTATTACCATTTACCCAAAACTTACAGCTTCTCTTTAACACATGCAATATTTTCCTTTCTTCCATTAGTATTAGATCACAATATTCTGAGGTGCACCTAAGCATTTAGAAACAATATCCTTCATGTTTGCTACTACTAAGATTCTTCCAATATATCCCAATCATGTATCCGCAATTCCTACTAGTTTTATGTGGTAACGCCAACTTAAATCTTTTCAGATGTGTGTTCCTAGATATTCATGGCTATCACTGATACTTCTATTACTTCCAACTAAGCCTCCACACAGTAGATAGGCCACAAGTCAATGAGAGGAAAGGAGATGCATAAGCAGTTCACTGCCTAGCACGCAAGAAAGAGCACGCCTTGCATAAGTGGCATCAACAAGCTCAACTACAGGATGCTCTTCCAGTCCCTAATAAGCAAAACTGCACAGTATTTCAAAAATGACCTATGCATTTGTAGCTCAGTGAGGTCAGCCTCATCGGCTCCTTCGAAGGTACCAACTGGTGCACTAACCATGCCAAGTGTGCCACCATCACATCCCAGGACATGCAGCACACTTGCCACATATGGTGTCGTTTAAAGACCGAGGTGCCAATGCCAGTCTGGTACATCACAACACAACCAGAAATGATGATGATGTTTGGTTCGTGGGGCGCTCAACTGCGCAGTCATCAGCACCCGTACAAAGTACCAATTTTTACACGGTCCAATTTTTTTTACACAGTCCAAGCCAGCCTCTGTCACGAATGATGTTGATAATGAAATGACGACAACAACACAAACACCCAGCCCCTGGCAGAGAAAATCCCCAACCCAGCCGGGAATCGAACCCGGGACCTCATGATCCACAGGTAGCAATGCAAGCCACTAGACCATGAGCTTTGGATGAAACCACAAATGAGGATGGTCGCTGTTATCCACATGGACAAATGAGCAACACTGGGTAGCCATCCCTACAAGTGTTTCAATATGCCACCGCTTTCACTCTCTTACTTTCGACTTAGCACAGTACCTCTTAGCCCAGACAATGATCATACGTGAATACAACAACACTGTTTTTCTACTAGGGCAAAGGTGTGAACACTGGATATACATGTTATTGTCAGTTATGCTTTGAGAGAAGAGACTTGTATCTTGTCAGTGTCAGATGATACATTAATGGTGAGAGACAGTTATGGATACCCATGACATTCCTTTGAAATCTGATTGAAAAAAGCTAACTAATTCATCTTGTCTACATTATAATAAAATGCTCTAATATTTTATGTGTTATAGTATTCACTTGACGCCCTCCATGAGTAAAGCAAAGAACCCACCACTGTACCAACGTGTTTATTTTCATTTGGTACAACATCACCAAATTCTCTCTCACATGGCTCATTCATTGCCAATCGTATAACCTTCAATCACTTATGCATACGTCAGTCACTGGAATCAGTGACAACTGTTAAACATCTAGGAGTGAATTAAAGTGAAAGGGCTACACAACGCAGATGCCAGGCTGAGATTCCATGAAAGGATATTATAGATATATAATTTAGCCCACAGGATGTAACTTATTTAACAGATTCTTGAGTGTCTTGAATCCATGACTGGTGTGATTAATTGAGGCAATAGCAAGGATCTGAAGACAAGCTATGTGTCTCATCATAACTGTGGATTTAGTCAACACAAAAGTATAATGGAGATTCTCACTGAACTGAAGTAACAGCTGGTACAACACAGGCAGTGTGCATCAAAATCAGGCTTCATTTCAAAATTCTGATATGGTATGTTCTAAAAAGAACCAAGTGACATATTACTTTCTTTTGCTTGTATCTGACAAATGACCACAGCAATAAAGCAGAAAAATTTGAGTGGGTACAGATATGAATGCAGATGTTGATTTGGAACAAGAGGGATAACATTCTTGACATTATAAACCATTTACATTTAGTCAGACTTCTTGACAACGATAGTTACTTATCAACAGATACTTATTAACTACGTCATTTTATTAATTATTTATTTAGAGACTTTTACAGGAAATTCCAGCATGTAAATCTGTCCACTAGGCGTTTTAAGTATGAGTAAAATTATACATCCTTGTTGTGCATGGTCATGCATGATGACACACTTAGCAGTACCAGCATGCATTCTCAGGGTCTAGCCATGCTGAGTATAGTGAATTCTATTCAGTCTCCTCTTCACATTTGCAACAGACATATGATAACATGGGAAACATCCTGTAGAGTGTGTGCATCTAACCAGCCTGGTCATGGCACAAGCCAGATGTTTCTAACACAAATGAAATTAATACAATAAAATAGTATGCAGCAAAGATAAAGAGTAACATGTCCAGTTACAAACTTATAGTTAATTATTTCACTTAGGATTTTGTTGTTCTTCAAACTGAATTACATGGAAAGCTGGTCAACCACAAAACTAAATATGCAAACTAAAAGTGCTACAACATGCAGGGAGCTTTAAAGTTGGAAATAATTAATGTTAGGTTGGACAACAACAAGCCTATTGAAAATAAATATAACATTCTTCCCTTGTAGTTTCAAAATGAATCAGGAAGATGTATAAAAATTTCTAAAACTTTGCCAATTTTTATATAACTACCTAAAATATAAAACTACCTTTTCATTAACTTTGAAGCCGTAGTTAAAACCTTCTCCAGTTTCTGGAACTTCCAGCATGTCGTACCAGACTTGAGCAGGTCCAAATCTCCAGTCTGCAACTCTGGGCCCCATGTTGTTGTTATCACCATCATCTTGTTTCACCCCCTGTGATTTGTCTTCTGCAGGGCATAACAGTTTTTCCTGTTGAAGATAAAGATGCATTTCTAATTTGTTTATATTCCTGAACCACACTTGTCAAATGGAATTTCCATGAATTACACGCCCACTTAAAAATTTATACATTGTATTCTAAGAGAGCTTGTAATCCATTCATCTAAGCAATGCCCACAATAATTGTTCACAATTGTAGAAAGAACCACTACAATTCAGTATTACCTTGCCTGCTTAGGACAAACAATACATCAGAGTAACTATATTAAGAAACTGTTAACTTCAAACGTGTGCTTCTCTGAACTGTTCTTGGCAAAAATAGAGGGAAACATTCCACGTGGGAAAAATATATCTAAAAACAAAGATGATGTAACTTACCAAACGAAAGTGTTGGTATGTTGGTACACACACACAAAATTCAAGCTTTCGCAACCCACGGTTGCTTCATCAGGAAAGAGAGGGAAAGACGAAAGGATGTGGGTTGTAAGGGAGAGGGTAAGGAGTCATTCCAATCCCGGGAGCGGAAAGACTTACCTTAGGGGGAAAAAAGGACAGGTATACACTCGCACACACACACACACACACACACACACACACACACAACACACACATATCCATCCGCAAGTACACAGACGAAGAAGACATTTGTAAAGGCAAAGAGTTTGGGCAGAGATGTCAGTCGAGGCGGAAGTACAGAGGCAAAGATGTTGTTGAACGACAGGTGAGGTACGAGCAGCAGCAACCTGAAATTAGCGGAGGTTGAGGCCTGGTGGATAACGAGAAGAGAGGATATACTGAAGGGAAAGTTCCCATCTCCAGAGTTCTGACAGACTGGTGTTAGTGGAAAGTATCCAGATAACCCAGACGGTGTAACACTGTGCCAAGATGTGCTGGCCGTGCACCAAGGCATGTTTAGCCACAGGGTGATCCTCATTACCAACAAACACTGTCTGCCTGTGTCCATTCATGCGAATGGACAGTTTGTTGTTAGTCATTCCCACATAGAAAGCTTCACAGTGTAGGCAGGTGTAACGTCCCTTAGCAAAAGACATATTTTGTAGTAAAGAGAAAATATTGTGCATCGTATTCTGTTATTGTATGGAATTATGTATTTTTTTTATTATTATTATTTATTTTAGATAATATCTGTGTCGGCGAGTACTGAAACCGCACAGACGATAAATATCATACACAGAGATGAAAAATATCCCTAGTATAAATAATACAGAACGAACAGTAATTTCTTTGTCTTCCTCTTGGAGTTACGGGAGTAAGATAGCCTGTGTCGCAGTTGTACATGCTAACGTAGTCTTCTTTTGTCATGGTTAATCGATGTACGCCATTACGTACTCATTTTTAAAAAAAGGTGTGTATTGTAGATAAGTTAACATATTTGAATGTTTTGAATAGAGTTATTTAATGAAACCTTGCATTATTATTTGTAGTAGCTTGCTTAAATTATTATCCCATCCTTTTAAGACATTTTCAGTTATTTAAATATTATCCGTGGTGCAGAGCTGCGCTACGAACGAACAAGCCGCTGCCGCGGCGCATTCAGACTGTATTAAAAGAAATCGATCATACCGCAAAGAAGCGGGAAGGTAATAGTGAAATAAAATCATCTCTTTCAGCTTCCGGACTTGCAGAGCAGAGCAGCAGATTTTATGATGTGTTTTGCAGGTTGACGCGGGCTGCTGATAATATATTGCTAACAGTACAAAAGAGATAATTTACCTTCGTAACATAACAAGAATTTTGTTGTGCTTAGTTCTGGTCAGGCAAACCTTATAGTGAAAACGTATTTTTCTCCGACAATAGTCTCATGTTCTTGTGCTAGTCGTGGTAATTATTGGTGTTTTACACTTAACAAAAATCCACTGCAAAATGTTGAACAATCTTTGGTTACTGTAACATCAGTATTTCATAACAAAGTAATTTTCATTTTCAATAACTATAAAGTAGGGAAGATATGTTGATTTTTTTTATAGTGAGGTACAGTAACCAAAAATGTTCCTTTAATAGAAAGCCAGATACAGAACACTAAGAACCCAATATATTCTGTTGTGTTGAAAATTAATGATTATAAAGAAATTCTAGCCACAGCATTACTAAAAGGTATTTCGCGGCTCTTTTCGTATATGCGTTATTACGCAAGCAATAACAAAAACAAAACCAAAATAAATAGAAAAGAGTATATATTTACGACAAAAACGCGAAATTGTCGCCCCAAAAACGCGGGGCCCGAATTTGCAGTGGCCACGAAAATAAGAATATTTTATGTACTTTCTTTCAGTGTTTATTGTTATATATATGTATGTATTTAGTGATAAATGTATGTATGTGTATCATGATTAATGCTATGTATTAATGAATGTACAAAAATTTTTCATGAAAAACCGCACCACTGCAAGCAAGTTAGAGGAAACGATCCTGATAGTACTGAGAAACTGTAACGACTACATAATCCGGGGGCAGCCGAACCCCGAGATCAGATAAATAAAAGGTAAGACTACAGTGTAGTTGTCCTGTTTGTAGAAGCTTAACTCCAGTGAAGTGATCTCATATTGCTAGTGGTGTGTAGTTTGATGTTAGTGTTTATGACAGGACAAAGTTGATTGTAGATAGTAATTTTTAGTGTGCAGTGTATTGTAGATAAACTAACATATTTTGTGTGCAAGTGAAAAAACTGTCAGGTCTTGTGTTCGAGTAGGTAATTTATGAATATGGTTAAATTGCGTAGTCAACGTCCGAGCAATATGGATACTGGGGAACAGCCATTAGTTAGTGCAGGAAATGTAGAAGCGGGTGCATTAAGCAGTACAAGTACTCTCTTTGAGGAGATACCATGCGAAAATGAGGGGGCAGGGGCACAGGAAGTGGTGCCACCGCCCACCAGTGCTCAAGGAGAGGTAGATAAAGAAATTGCACCACCTCCAGAAGAGCAGGAACCAGAGAGTGGTAATCTGCCTGGTGGGAATTCACTTCAGGCGATATTAGAGCGTGTGCTGGATTACCAGGCAAAATTTGCGCAACAGCAAGCCGAGCAAGATCGCCAGCAAGCTGAGCGAGATCGCCAGCAAGCTGAGCGAGATCGCCGGCTAGAGGAAAAGTTTCTCGCACAGCAAGCTGAGCGAGATCGCCAGTTAACAGAAAATTTACTTGCCCAGCAAGCTGAGCGAGATCGCCAGCAGGTTGAGAGGGATCGCCAGCAAGCTGAGAGAGATCGCCAGCAAGCTGAGCGGGACCAGCAACTTGTGCAATCGTTAGAAAGTATGAAAAAAGAGATTGCCTGTATGAAACAGAATTATGAGTCGATACCTAAGGCTGTGCAGGAGTTGACGGTACAGGTCAACAACCTGCAAGTAGCAAACACTAACAGGGTAGACGAAATAGGTGTCTTAGCCAACCGAGTAGAAAAGCTAGACATAGATTCCACACAGCTTGTAGAGCAGAAGTGGAACGAACAAGCGACTAAAATTGAAACCGAATTCAACTCATGGCTAGAAGCGAAGGAGAGTGAGATTGACAAAAATATTAATTCTAAGGTACAAGCAGCCATAGCAGATAGAGATTCCGAATTGGTCAGTACCGCAGTAAATAGTCAGGTACAGAACGACGTCCAAACCATCAAACAAATACTCAGTGAGGATATTCCGCAGTGGCAAGTGAATATTAACAAACGGATATCCGACTTAGAAAAGGGTTTAACACAAAGTAGCAAACATCTTGAACATGAAACTATGTCGCCAACAGCCAATGTTTTTGGCAACGCACAAACTTATACGCGACGAAACAATGGTGAATCTTTAGGCGATAATGCGAAGAGCTGTAGCTTCGGTTCGGAGCACACAGCCTATGTCCCAGGAGCAAACCAGTATAGCCCAAAAATATTAGTTGAAGAAAGTTTGATAAAAAATAGGCAGTTTCAAACATTTACTACTGAACGGAAGTCAGTACACCCAGTAGTATTCATAAAAAGCTTTAAAAATATCTTGCCTAGTGTGTGGAACGAAGCACAGAAAATTCAATACGTAATGTCATACATTCAGGGTGATGCAGCATTGTGGGCTACGGAAGTAGCAGACAGCTGCATGACATACGAACAGTTCGAGAGGGCATTTTTGTCGAAATACTGGTCGCCTTGTATACAAGAGTGGCTAAGAAAAGAAGTATACAATCCCGAACCGTACTCACCCCGTCTTGGGAATCTGAGACGGTATTTCGAGAAGTACATAAACAAAACGCGTTACTGGGACGAGCCGATCTCACCAAGAGACATAATAAGACTTCTAAAATCACATTTACCCATTCATATCAAAGAGAAATTAATACACGTACCAGAAAGCGACATGAAACATTTCCTGTCTGTTCTAGATTCAATAGACTTAATCCAGGAAGACGCAAAAGCAGCGTGTGATCACTCGCGGAACAATGGATCAGGGTGTAAACATGACAGAAATAGTAGTGCACAAAACCACAACCATGGAAATGGTGGGGGTGGTAACAAGCGGCAAGAGCATTCGCAAAATTGTAATAATGGGAGAAGTCAGAACGGGTATGGGCAGCCGTCCCACAATAAAAAGCGTCGATTTGACGACCGGTACGATTCTGGATTGCCAGGGACCAACCGCTGGAAAAATGCGCGAGGTCAGTGGCATAGCAATTTCAATGACGGTAATCGTAATTGGAATCAGAATCAGTGACCAAGCCCAGAGCGGCAGGGTAATAACCGGTACGATAACAACAGACCACCACTGCAGAACGCGCCTATTGCGCAGTCGTGGCGGCCCACAAACCAAAGCGTAAACATAGTAGAGGTCGCGGATAATAGCCGTCCAAGTACCTCGCAAGCAAGCCATCCGACAAACTAGAATCGGCCTCGATATGCTCTCCATCACTGGCCGAGGGGTGGAGTGAGAGCCACACGAATAACAATAGTATCCCTGGAATACATATGCTGCGATACAACGACGGTATCAGTATGGATAAAGATCTACTGACCGAACCGCATGAATGTAAGAAAGATAGCAACGAAAATGTGCAAGCCATAATAGAAGCGAAAATCAATGATGTTGCAGTGGATATAATCATTGACACAGGTGCCTCAGTGAGTGAAATGAGTACAGAGTTGTTTAAAGCGCTAGGGAAGGGACGTAGTATACCGACTTTCCCGGTTAATAATTGCAAGGTGTCTGGAGCTATAAGTGCACAGAGCCAGTTAGTTAAGCACCAGGTGCAGGTGGAGATTTGTAAGGAGGGCGAAGCCATAGTGAGCTCGTTCCTCATTGTTAAAGGGTTAAAGGTGGCCTGCATTCTGGGAGTAGATTTTCTCCGTGAGAGGGACGCAGTGATCGACCTCTCCTCGGGAAAACTAAGTATAGTTAATAAAGGTAGGACGATTGAGTTGTCTATGATGAAATCGAAGGAGGTACTTGTGCCATGTTGCAATCGAATTAATATCAAAGGTAGGAACCCCTGGGTACTACACTTTAATGATTATTCACCTGTGACGGATCTCTATTATCCGAATATAGGAGATAGAAATTTTGAACCAAATGTTGATGAATTTCGAACCAAAGTACAGGAATCTGAAAGTTTAAGCAACATACAAAAGCAACAGTTGACGCAGCTGTTATCAGAATATAACATGGTATTTACCGACCGACCAGGAATAGTCAAAGGGTACCACTATCACATAGAGGTGATGCCTCACAAAACATACTGTCGCGCATCTTACTCCATCCCTTGGTCGAGGAGGGAAGTAGTGGCTAAAGAGATTCGGAAGATGTTGCCACACGAATGTAGCTATTTGTTAGCACATCCCCAGACGGGGAAAATAAAAGGACTGTATCCACGTAAAGATGTAAAGTTATTTATTCAGTGACATATCTGATGTAAATAGTAGTGGTAAGAAGATTTCAATTGTGTTTTAGAGTATAAGTATGTTAGTTTTAAGAAAGAATTTATGTATAGTTACAATTTTGAGGAAGTAGAATCAGTAAACTGAGCAATAATATGCAAATGGAAGACTTTATTTACAGACAGTTAGTGTCATTAAAATACTACGTGCTCTTCAAGCAATGAATAATCTTTTGTTGATAAAATAATGATTAATTTCTTGAATCATTTTGTAGTAAGTAAGTACAATTAATGATGAAATCTCATATAAATATGTAGCAGATGTAATTGTGTTAGAATTAAGGAACCCTGAGAGAGAGTCTATACTAGCCAAAAATTGACTTTGTAGTACGAGATAATTATGTGATTTAATGTTTACTGCCAATAGTGATCTGAGAACGACACTGGAGCAGAATCCAATAAAAAACAAAACCGTTCCGTGTAACCTATGCTTTGTATGTATTAATGCTTCAATTGAAGCCTGTGTACTTGGTACACGTTCTTGAATATTAATTACGCGGTACGCGAATCAAGTTACGCGGAAACTACACTGTAGTCCTGTAGGACGGACCGTTAAAAATAATACTAGTACTAAATGAAGTATTTATTGAACAATATGCCCAAGTCAAGCTGTCATGCACATGGTAAAATCTGTTTGCTAGATGGGTGATAACCTGGCAAGCTACACTAAAAGAGGAAAAGAAAGCTATGTACAAAAAAAAAAAAAAAAATCACACACCTTTAAATAATTACAAAAAAGCAATATATGCCTAGTAATAGTATTAAAAGTGTGTAATGAGAAGGTAACACAATGGACTCAATGTAGATGAGAGTGATTATGCTAAGAACAGTTGTTATGCATTAAAAATAAACTGTGTGCATAAACAATCTAGGAAAGGACGGAATATTGTGTGTAGTAGGGACAGAAAATGACTGTTGTATCTGCACCAATATATACGTCGGTATAAGTTAAGTGTTGAGTGACTAACTGTCATAGCGCAGTGCTCAACGAACAGTACACTGTGAGTAAAAACGGTAGTTAGTGATCCGTTCGGAGTCAATTCAAACAAACATCGCTCGACGGAGACATTTAGTATGTGTGTACCGAAATATTTTCGCGTGTTGAAAGACGCTCTGGCAGTGTATCAACCGTGAGAACAAGTGAAAGTGTGTAGTACAATGTGCGTGTGACGAACCCTGAATACCAGTGTCACAATGCCACAAGAAACCTGTTATCACGCCAAAACATCCTGTGCATACCAGCGAAGCGACGGCGTAATGAACAATAAACGCTTTTAACCAAAGTGCATTTTCTTCCACAGCTAATAAGTTGTATCCTTAAAGACAGTACACCGTTGTGGAATATTTGTTTCATGCGTTACGACGGGGAGCCATGCGGAGAAGCAGAGACGGGTGCCATGCCGCCAGCCAGCCGGTCGCAGGAAACCACTGCAACACGCAGACATTGGTGAATGGTTCGGCGCGGTTCGCGACTGCTCGGGCGCCACCGCAGCACGCCGTCGATGTTGCTGCTAGCAGGTCGTCGACCTCAGCGGTCGTTGGCACGCCGCGCTCCAGACGACGCTACGCAACAATTGCTTCGCGCCGCCCGCTCCGTACGACATTGTTGACGTTCAACCGAACATTACCAACTACGTTGTTCATGTACTAATATGAAAATGATTTATTGAACACGAAATTACGTGACAAACATTTTTTTTGCTGAGTATAACTCAAAACATTCACTTGTTCGATGATATATGTCATATGTTTTCGTCATATTAGTGACACAAACTGACACGAATGCCATACAATGGTAGAACATTTGTCGTGAGTAAGTGTAGAGACAATCCATTACATTGCTATCGAACTGTTTAATGATTGACCTTAATTGTGACACAGAACACAAATGTGAAAAAGTGTAGAAGGTACATTTTTAATAGAGAGACTAAAAGGTTTAACATTTTGACATAAATAATCATTGTTATCTGTCAACATTGGATAAAGTCCACCCTTGTTTGATGAACAAAACCGTGTGTTAAGACAAACCAGGCGAGATGACCATGGTTCCGGCGCAGTTTTCCCAGGTTTTCTGATCGCACGTAGCCCAAATGGGGGAGCCAGAAAACTGTAATGACCCTGGGACTAGGTTTACGGTCACCTCGCAAAGTGTGAAAAACTATAAAAAATGTAATTAAAACTATAATGTAAAAGAAGAAAGAAGTGAACAGTGAATATTCCAAACAAGGCGATAGACAATGACAAAACGGACGTTAGTGGCAGAATATTGCCGAACATTCTTAACGTTAGTCATTTGCTGCCAGGGGGCATTGTAACGTCCCTTAGCAAAAGACATATTTTGTAGTAAAGAGAAAATATTGAGCATCGTATTCTGTTATTGTATGGAATTATGTATTTTTTTTATTATTATTATTTATTTTAGATAATATCTGTGTCGGCGAGTACTGAAACCGTACAGACGATAAATACCATACACAGAGATGAAAAAGATCCCTAGTATAAATAATACAGAACGAACAGTAATTTCTTTGTCTTCCTCTTGGAGTTACGGGAGTAAGATAGCCTGTGTCGCAGTTGTACATGCTAACGTAGTCTTCTTTTGTCATGGTTAATCGATGTACGCCATTACGTACTCATTTTTAAAAAAAGGTGTGTATTGTAGATAAGTTAACATATTTGAATGTTTTGAATAGAGTTATTTAATGAAACCTTGCATTATTATTTGTAGTAGCTTGCTTAAATTATTATCCCATCCTTTTAAGACATTTTCAGTTATTTAAATATTATCCGTGGTGCAGAGCTGCGCTACGAACGAACAAGCCGCTGCCGCGGCGCATTCAGACTGTATTAAAAGAAATCGATCATACCGCAAAGAAGCGGGAAGGTAATAGTGAAATAAAATCATCTCTTTCAGCTTCCGGACTTGCAGAGCAGAGCAGCAGATTTTATGATGTGTTTTGCAGGTTGACGCGGGCTGCTGATAATATATTGCTAACAGTACAAAAGAGATAATTTACCTTCGTAACATAACAAGAATTTTGTTGTGCTTAGTTCTGGTCAGGCAAACCTTATAGTGAAAACGTATTTTTCTCCGACAATAGTCTCATGTTCTTGTGCTAGTCGTGGTAATTATTGGTGTTTTACACTTAACAAAAATCCACTGCAAAATGTTGAACAATCTTTGGTTACTGTAACATCAGTATTTCATAACAAAGTAATTTTCATTTTCAATAACTATAAAGTAGGGAAGATATGTTGATTTTTTTTATAGTGAGGTACAGTAACCAAAAATGTTCCTTTAATAGAAAGCCAGATACAGAACAATAAGAACCCAATATATTCTGTTTTGTTGAAAATTAATGATTATAAAGAAATTCTAGCCACAGCATTACTAAAAGGTATTTCGCGGCTCTTTTCGTATATGCGTTATTACGCGAGCAATAACAAAAACAAAACCAAAATAAATAGAAAAGAGTATATATTTACGACAAAAACGCGAAACAGGCCAGTTGGTAAATCACGTGGGTGCTTTCACATGTGGCTCTGCCTTTGATCATGTACACCTTCCGGGTTACAGGAGTGGAGTAGGTGGTGGTGGGCGGGTGCATGGGACAGGTTTTACACCGGGGGCGGTTACAAGGGTAGGAGCCAGAGGGTAGGGAAGGTGGTTTGGGGATTTCATAGGGATGAACCAAGAGGTTACAAAGGTTAGGTGGATGGCAGAAAGACACTCTTGGTGGAGTGGGGAGGATTTCATGAAGGATGGATCTCATTTCAGGGCAGGATTTGAGGAAGTCGTATCCCTGCTGGAGAGCCACATTCAGAGTCTGATCCAGTCCCGGAAAGTATCCTGTCACAAGTAGGGCACTTTTGGGGTTCTTCTGTGGGAGGTTCTGGGTTTGAGGGGATGAGGAACTGGCTCTGGTAATTTGCTTCTGTACCAGGTTGGGAGGGTAGTTGCGGGATGCGAAAGCTGTTTTCAGGTTGTTGGTGTAATGGTTCAGGGATTCCGGACTGGAGCAGATTCATTTGCCACAAAGACCTAGGCTGTAGGGAAGGGACCGTTTGATGTGGAATGGGTGGCAGCTGTCATAACGGAGGTACTGTTGCTTGTCGGTGGGTTTGATGTGGACGGATGTGTGAAGCTGGCCATTGGACAGATGGAGATCAACGTCAAGGAAAGTGGCATGGGATTTGGAGTAGGGCCAGGTGAATCTGATGGAACCAAAGGAGTTGAGGTTGGGAAGGAAATTCTGGAGTTGTTCTTCACTGTGAGTCCAGATCATGAAGATGTCATCAATAAATCTGTACCAAACTGTGGGTTGGCAGGCCTGGGTAACCAAGAGGGCTTCCTCTAAGCGACCCATAAATAGGTTGGCGTACGAGGGGGCCATCCTGGTACCCATAGCTGTTCCCTTTAATTGTTGGTATGTCTGGCCTTCGAAAGTGAAGAAGTTGAGTCAGGATGAAGCTGGCTAAGGTAATGAGGAAAGAGGTTTTAGGTAGGGTGGCAGGTGATCAGCGTGAAAGGAAGTGCTCCATCGCAGCGAGGCCCTGGACGTGCGGAATATTTGTGTATAAGGAAGTGGCATCAATGGTTACAAGGATTGTTTCTGGGGGTAACAGATTGGGTAAGGATTCCAGGCGTTCGAGAAAGTGGTTGGTGTCTTTGATGAAGGATTGGAGACTGCATGTAATGGGTTGAAGGTGTTGATCTACGTAGGCAGAGATACATTCTGCGGGGGCTTGGTAACCAGCTACAATTGGGCGGCCGGGATGATTGGGTTTGTGAATTTTAGGAAGTAGGTAGAAGGTAGGGGTGCGGGGTGTCGGTGGGGTCAGGAGGTTGATGGAGTCAGGTGAAAGGCTTTGTAGGGGGCCTAAGGTTCTGAGGATTCCTTGAAGCTCCGCCTGGACATCAGGAATGGGATTACCTTGGCAAACTTGTATGTAGTGTTGTCTGAAAGCTGACGCAGACCCTCAGCCACATACTCCTGATGATCAAGGTCAAGTACCACGGTCGTGGAACCCTTGTCCACCGGAAGAATGATGATGGATCGGTCAGCCTTCAGATCACGGATAGCCTGGGCTTCAGCAGTGGTGATGTTGGAGTAGGATTAAGGTTTTTTAAGAAGGATTGAGAGGCAAGGCTGGAGATGAGAAATTCCTGGAAGGTTTGGAGAGGGTGATTTTGAGGAAGAGGAGGTGGGTCCCGCTGTGACGGAGGACGGAACTGTTCCAGGCAGGGTTCAATTTGGATAGTCTCTTGGGGAGTTGGATCATTAGGAGTAGGATTAGGATCATTTTTCTTCGTGGCAAAGTGATATTTCCAGCAGAGAGTACGAGTGTAGGACAGTAAATCTTTGACGAGGGCTGTTTGGTTGAATCTTGAGAGTAGGGCTGAAGGTGAGGCCTTTGGATAGGACAGAGGTGTCGGATTGAGAGAGAGGTTTGGATGAAAGGTTAACTACTGAATTGGGGTGTTATGGTTCCAGATTGTGTTGACTGGAATTTTGAGGTTTTGGGGGGGAGTGGAGCTGGAAGTGGGAGATTGAGTAGATGGGAGAGACTGGGTCTGTGTGCAATGAGAGGAGGTTGAGGTTTGCTGGAAAGGTTGTGAAGGGTGAGTGAGCTGCCTTTCCGGAGGTGGGATACCAGGAGATTGGATAGTTTTTTGAGGTGGAGGGTGGCATGCTGTTCTAATTTGCGGTTGGCCTGTAGGAGGATGCTTTGAACAGCCGGTGTGGATGTCGGAGAGGAAAGATTGAGGACTTTTATTAAGGACAGGAGTTGACAGGTATGTTCATTGGCTGAGTTGATGTGTAGGTGAAGGATTAGGTGGGTGAGGGCAATGGATTGTTCAGTTTGGAACTGGTATAGGGATTGATGGAAAGAAGGGTTAGAGCCAGAGATGGGAACTTTAAGTGTGAGGCCTTTGGGGGTAATGCCAAATGCCAGACAAGCATGAGTAAATAAAACATGGGAGCGTAATCTCGCTAGTGCGAAGGCATGTTTGCGAAGGGAATGTAAATAAAACTTAATTGGGCCGTTGTGGGGATGTTGTGAAGGTGACATGGTATTAGAAGGTTGAAAGTGTAACATGAGGCTGAAATGAAAATGAAAATCTTTGCCTCTGTACTTCCGCCTCGACTGACATCTTTGCCCAAACTCTTTGCCTTTACAAATGTCTGCTTGTGTCTGTGTACGTGCGGATGGATATCTGTGTGTGCGCGCGAGTGTATACCTGCCCTTTTTTCTCCCTAAGGTAAGTCTTTCCACTCCCGGGATTGGAATGACTCCTTCCCCTCTCCCTTAAAACCCACATCCATTTGTCTTTCCCTCTCCTTCCCCCTTTCCTGATGAAGCAACCGTTGGTTGTGAAAGCTTGAATTTTGTGTGTATGTTTGTGTTTGTTTGTGTGTCTATCAACATGCCAGCGCTTTCGTTTGGCAAGTTACATCATCTTTGTTTTTAGATATATTTTTTCCACGTGGAATGTTTCCCTCATATAAAGACCACAACACTTCTTACCTTACTGCAAGTAGCACACTATAGTTTTCAACTAACTCACACAGAATTATAATTACGCAAACTGAAGCTTCTGTTGTCTTTTTCTTCTTCTTCTTCTTCTTCTTTCTTTCTTTTTTTTAATTCCATATGGCTAGATAGGAATTACAGAATTTTGTTCTCACCTCATCATCAGACTCACACATCTCTGGAGGTGGAGGTGGACCATAATTAAATGTCCATCCCCTTTTCCTTTCATGTATATTATCCTGATCTGATCCTGAATCAGAATTATCTTGTTGCAACTGCTGTTTCCTACGTTTGCGCCGCTTCCGAACACCACGCCAAATCTGAGGCAGGCTGCTTGGCTTTCCTGGTCCAAAGAGACGAGAAAATCGTAGAACCTGGCAAAAGAGTTAATATCAGTTTTTAATTAAGACTTAGTTTTTTCTATTCGGGGTTGTTAGTATAATATCTTCTCATAATATAGTTAACACTATCACAATTAAACAAAGTTTGAATGGATTCACAGACTACACAATCCTACGTGTTGCTCACGGTGTCAACGAATCTTTAACAATCTGCAGTTTTTCAAAAATTTCCAATAATAAACAACGGAACGTCAATGAGTATTTCAGTAAAATCAATTTAACATTATACGTACATCTGGTTAATCTACTAAAATTCTACTGGTTGACTTAATGCAACACATACTTCAAAAGTCAGGAATTACCTTGTTGTCTATAGAGCTGAACAAATGAAATTCTAAGGGAGAGACGGAGGAGAGAAGAAGAAAACAGAAGTAAAAATTGTTAAAACTGAGATTAACTGAGGCGTATGTGGAGTGAGAAAATCGCTAAGATTTCAGAACACTAAAAATTAATTGCTGGAAATTGACAGGAAAAAAATGAGAGACAGACTTGAGAGAAATTGTGCTTTTTGTTCTAATGCCATGCTATACACAAACTTGATGACAATATTACAGAAAAAGGACATAGAAACAACGAAGATGCAATGGGAGATATGATACTGTGAGAAGAATTTGAGACAGCACTGAAAGCACTAAGTCAAGAAAATAAATGCACCCGGAGTGGACAATATTCCCTCAGAATCATTGAGAGCCTTTGGAATACATACCACAACAGAACTATTCCAAATGGAATGCAATACTCTCAGGTTTCAAGAAGAATGTGATAATTCCAATTCAACATAAAGCAGGTGCCGAGAGGTGTAAATACAACCAAGCCATCTTTCAGTAATATATGGTTACAAAATACTGACAGAAATTTAAAAAAAAAAACTGGTACAAGATCAATTTTTGTTCCAGAAAAATGCAGAAATGCTCCAATAATACTGACTTTAGTAATTATCTTAAAAGATAAGATTTAAAAAAGGCAAACCCACATTTACGTAATTCATGGATTTACTGAAAGCATTTGACAACGTTGATTGGAATAAACATTTTGAAATCCTGAAGGTCACAGGGATAAAATACAGAAAGTGAAAGACTATCTACAACTTGTACAGAAAATCAAACTGCAATTGCACCAGTCAAAGGACATGCAAGGCATGCAGTAGTTGAGAAGGGAGTGAGACAGGGTTGAAGCCTACCCCTAATGTTATTTAACTGGTACATTGAGTTAGCAGTAAAGAAAACTAAGAAGAAATCTGAAAAGAGAAAAAATAAATACTTCTGAGATCTGCTGATGAGATTGTAATTCTGTCACAAATGGCAAAGGACTTGGAAGAGAAGGTAAACAGAATGGATAGTGCCTGAAAAAGAGGTTATAAGATGAAAATCAATGTAAGTAAAACAAGAGTAATGAGGTGCAGTTGAACCATATCACGTGGCACTGAGAGAAGTACATTACAAAAGAACACTAAAAGCAGTTGATAAATTTTGCTATTTGAATAGTAAAATAGCCGATGATGGCTGAAGTAGAGACGATATAAAAAGAAGACAACAACAGCAAAAGAAGCATTGATGAAAAAGAGTAATTTGTTAAGATCAAATACAAATTCAAACATTTGGAAGTCTTCTGCGGAGGTTATTTTCTGTAATGAGAAGGTACTGAACTGAACTGGGAAGAAAATAAAGTATACAAATTGATTAAAAATGATATCAGCTGATACGAAATATCCTGATGCATCAAGAAATAATCACTTGGTAATGGAGGGAAGCATAGGTGGTGAAAATTGTACAGGAAGACCTCGGCATGAATAATGTAAGCAAAGCAGGTTCAAGTGGATGAAGGCTGTAATACTTATGCAAAAAAAAGCTAGACAAATGTGCAGCTGACTCCTGTATACAAGAAAAGTAAAAGAATTGACCCACGAAACTAGGACCAAAATCCTTAATATCAGTTTTCTGCAGAATTCCTTAACATATTCTCAGTTCAAATATAACAAATTTTCTTGAGACGGAAAAGCTTCTGTCCAAAAATCAGCAAAGATTTAGAAAGCATCACTCATGTAAAACTCAGCTTGCCCTCTTCTCATACAACATTATGCAAACCATGGATGAAGGGCAACAGGTAGATTCCACATTCCTAGATTTCCACAAATGCTTGACATGGTGCCCCACAGCAGACTGATAACAAAGGCATGAGTATACAGAATAGGTTCATAGATATGTGAGTGCCTCCAAGACTTCTTAAGTAATAGAACCCTGTATGTTGTCCTCAAAGACTAGATTTGTTAATGCGTCATTTAACTTGTAAATCTAGGCATCGCTTTTGCCTGGACCTTCTGCACTGTTTGCTTTGCTTTCTTTTAGGGTGCAAAAACCAGTGTCATATGCGTCCATGTCAGAACTGGAGAACACGAAGACAAAGAGAGGAGTTAAAAATGACTACACATTAATCCCAATCGACGGAAGGGAAGGCAGCTAAAAACAGGGATATAGAGAAAGATCTATACAATATGCCATAGAGAACGGGAGGTCCTGAGATAAAATTAAATGTCCTTTACCATATTGCTACAATGGATAAAAAGTAAAATGCGGTCGATAACTCAGACAGCAAACACAAACGAGAATGTGCCGGAAATGGCAGACCGTCAAAGGTTGAGCGCAATGAGCACAAAGTGGTGGGAGACCACCACTTCGCAAATGGTGATGGCTAAAACAACAGCGCCCTATTTACAACCTTGCTAAAATGATCTCGTCACGGCAAGACGAGGGAGAGGCCTAATAACAAGGAGCTTCTTCCCATGAAGGGAGGACCAATGGTAAGGCCAACGTGACACCAACTCCCAACAGACAGCAACACAGAGATCATCAGAGGTAATGTAAGAACTAGCAGACTGAGGTAGGAGGACTGCAATCTGGCAGCAGCCTTATTTCATGTCAGACCGAAGTGACCAGGAACACACATTAACATCACAGTAGCTCCATCAATAGTGAGCAAGTGACAGCTTTCCTGGACCCATTGCACTAAGTAATGGGCAGTGTACAGCACATAGTGGCTTTGGAGGGCACAGAGAGTCAGAGCAGATGATGCAATTGAAAAGCCAGTGGAACCAAATGTACTGTGTGGCCTGATACAGGGCAAAGAGCTCTACTGTAAATACTGAGCAGTGTTCTGGAAGCTGATACGAGAAACGCCTGTACCAATGACAAAGGCACACCAAACATCATGATCAGTCCGGGAGCCCTCAGTGTACACAAAGGTACTAACATGAAGTTCCGTGCGAAGGTCGTGAAACTGAAAGCGAAAGAGCAAGGCTGGAGTAGTGTTGGCAGGAAGCAACCGAAGGCCTAGGTGAACACAGGTCGCCGCATGAAGTTAAGGTGGTGAAGGGTTCGCATATATCAGGAAAGTGGCAGGTAGCATGAAGCTAAGCTGCCGGAATAAGAACCGAAAGCAAACTCCAGGAGGTAACGGAGAAGAGGAAGGCACCCCATACTGGCGATCAAAGGAGTCATTGAAAGAGGAGGCATAGGATGGGTGGCCATGCATGGCAGACAAATGGCATGCCTATCTGCTGAGGAGAAAGTCACAGCTGTAAGACAGTGGTAGTTCGGCAGATGATGCATACAGACTCTCAACCTGCCTGGTGTAAAAGGTGTCAGTGGCCAAACGAATGCCACAATGGTGGATAGTGCTGAGACAGCATAAGAGGGAAGGACGTGCACACGAATAAACAAATCACCCATAGTCGAGTTTCGAACGGACAAGGGACCAGTACAAACAGAGGAGGGTGGTTTGATCTGCTCCTCAGGATGTACCACTGAGGACACATAGGATATTGAGGGACCCCATACAGTGGGCTGCCACTTAAGACACATAGGAGGACCAACAAAGTTTCCTATCGAGCTTGAGCCCCAGGAATTTCATAGTTTCAACGAATGGAAGAGCAACAAGCCCAAGGTGTAAAGACGATGGAAGAAACCAATTATGCCACCAGAAATTCACAAAAACGGTTTTGTTAGTGGAAAAACGAAAGCCATGGTCCACTGGTAAAGATGATCAAGACATCGCTGAAGGTACCGCTCAATGACACAAGTCCATGGAGGACTGCAATAAATGGCAAAATTGTCAACTAAAAGGGGGCCCGGTGGGAAAAAGGCGATTATATGGTTAGTGATGATGGCGAAGAGGATGACTTTCAGGACGGAACCCTGAGGCACACCTTTTTCCAACACGGCAGAACCCACATGTACCTTGAAAACTCGGTCTTTTAAAGGGGCATGTGGCCACAAAAGACCCACGTGTAGAGAGTATGGAAGATAACACTCCCCCAGCAGGTGTTGTAGGTTTCCTCCAAATCGAAAAACATGGTCAGTCTGGGATTTCAGCAGAAAACAATTCATGACATGGGTGGACAAAGTGACGAGGTGGTCAACTGCAGAATGGCACGCTCGAAATCCATGCTTTACGGTGGTTAGTAAATCGTGACAATCGAGCGACCACACCAGCCAGGCATTAATCATACATTCCATCACCATGCAAACATAGTTGGTGAGAGAAATGGGGCGGTAGCTAGAAGGAAGGTGATTGTCCTTACAGGGCTTAGGTAAGGGAATTACAGTGGCTTCAGACAGCGTCTGGGAAACCTGCCCTCTGCCCTGATGCGGTTGTACGTATGAAGCAGAAAGTGCTTATCCACAAAAGAAATATGTTGAAACATCTGAATGAGAATATTGTTTGGCCCTGGAGCAGAGGATTGGGATGAAGTTTGTTTGTTTTGTTTTAGGGCACAAAAACAATGGGGATCATACGTGCCCAAGTCAAAACTATAGAACAAGAAGACAGAGAGGAGTTGAAAAATGACTATACATCAATCCCAATTGACATAAGAAAAGACAGTTACAAGACAGGGACGTGGAGAAAGGGATAGAAAAGACACCATACAGAAACTGAGGTCCAAAACTAAAAATTAAATGGCCTTCTCCATATTGCTTTGACGGATAAAAAATAAAACGCGGTCAACAGCCTGCACATCCATTTCCTAAAACGACTGATAACTCAGATGGCAAACACAAACGGGAACGTAAACGGTTAAAAAATGCGCATTCCATCAGGAAATGGCGGACAGTTAAAACTTGGGTGCAATGTGTACAAAGTGGTGCTGGGAGTGCCACTTATCAAATCACAATGGCTAAAAAGGCAGTGCCCAATAGGTAATCTAATTAAAGTAATCTCTTCCCGGTGGGAGGGCCGAGAAGAGGTCGTCCAAGCCGCTGGAAAAGGCTTAATAATCCAGAGCTTATTCCCACAACGGGAGGACTACTGGTGACGCCAAAGGGACACCACCTCCCGACAGATGGCATGGCAGCACAGAGATCATTGGAGGGAACACAGGAACTTGTGGGCTGTGGTACAAGGACTGCATCCTTGGCAGCAGCCTCGTTCCCTGGAAGACAGACATGACCTGAAACCCACGTAAACATCACAGTGGCTCCACCAAGAGTGAGCAAGTTTTCCTGGACCTTTTGCACTAATGTATGGAAGGTGTACAGCACACACACACTTTGGAGGGTGCCAAGAGAGTCTGAGCGAGGATACAATTGAAAAGGCTGTGTTGCCGGATGTACTGCATGGCGTGACACAGAGTGAAGAAATTGGCTGTAAATTCTGAGCAGTGTGCCAGAAGCTAATATTGAGAGACGTGGGTGCCAGAGACGAAGGCACACCCAGCAGTACGGTCAGTCTGAGAGCCATCAGTGTACACAAAGGTACCATCACAAAGTTCAATGCGAAGGTCGTGAAACTGAAGGCAATAGAGCGAGTCTGGAGTAGTGCCCTTCGGAAGCGAATGAAGGCCAAGGTTAACACAGGCCCCTTCATGAAGCCAATATGGTGAAGGGTTTACACCCACCAGGAAAGTTGCAGGTAGAGTGAAGTTAAGCCACTGGAGTAAGTGCCGAAAGCAAACTCCAGGTGGTAACATAGAAGAGGGACGCACCCCATACTGGCAATCAAACGAATCATCGAAGGAAGAGGCATAGGATGGGTGGCAACGCATAACAGACAAACGGCAAGCATAGTTGCTGAGGAGAAAGTCACGGCTGTAGGACAGTGGTAGTTCAGCAGCTTCAGCATAAAGACTCTCGACCGGGCTAATGCAAAAGGCGCCAGTGGCCAAACAGATGCCATGATGGTGGACAGTGTTGAGACGGCGTAAGAAGGACAGACATACAGATGCATAAACAAAGCACCCTTAGTCTAGTTTCAAATGGACAAGGAACCAGTACAAAAGATGAGGGTGGTTCAATCTGCACCTCAGGAAGAACGATTGAGGACATGTAGGACATTGAGGGACCATGTACAGTGGGCTACCAGGTAAGATACATGGGAGGACCAAGAGAGTTTCCTATCAAGCATGAGCCCCAGGAATTTCATTGTTTCAATGAACGGAAGAGCAATAGGTCCACGATGTAAAGATGGCGAGAGAAACCAATTGCGCTGCCAGAAAGTCATACAGACAATTTTGTCAGTGGAAAAACGAAAGTCATTGTTAATGCTTCACAAGTAAAGATGATCAGGACATTGCTGAAGACGCTGCTCAGTGACGCAAGTCCGTGGAGAATTGCAATAGATGGCAAAATCATCAACAAAAAGGGAGCCAGAGATGCCTGGCAGTAGACAGGTCACGAAAGGCTTAATGGCGATAGCAAAGAGGATGACGCTCAGGACAGAACCCTGAGGCACACTGGTTTCCTGGACAAAGGTGTCCGACAAGGCAGAACATATACACACCTTGAAAATTTGATCTTTCAAAAATTCCTGAAGGTAACAGGGCAGGCGGCCATGGAATCCGAAGTGTAAAGAGTATGGAGGATACCAGTTCCCCAGCAGGTGTCGTAGGCCTTTCTCAAATCAAAAAACACAGCCACAGCCTGGGATTTCTGCAGAAAACCACTCACGATATGGGTGGACAAAGTAACAAGATGGTCAACTGTAGAATGGCACACCCGAAATCTACACTGTGCAGTCATAAATTGGAAGACTCAGGCCACCATACCAGCCGGGCACGAATCATATGTTCCATCACCTTGCAAACACAGCTGGTAAGAGATATGGGGTGGTAACTAGAAGGAAAGTGATTGCCCTTACCGGGCTTAGGTGCAGGTATGACAGTGGTGCCACGCCAGCATCTGGGAAACGTGCCCTATGCCCAGATGCGGTTGTACGTATGAAGCAGAAAGTGCTTGCCCACAAAAGAAATGTGCTGCAACATCTGAATGAGAACATCATCTGGCCCTGGGGCAGAGTATTGGGATGAAGTGAGAGTGTGATGTAGCTCCCTCATAGTAAAGGCGGTATTGTAGTACTCATGATTCTGAGAAAAGAAGGGTGTTTCCCAAGCCTCCTCCACTTGTTTCTAATTGAGGAAGGCAGGGTGATAGTGGGAGGAGCTTGAAATGTTTGTAAAATGGCAGCTCTAGGTGTTGGAGATGGCAATAGGATCCACTATGACATCGGCTGCTACTGTCAGGCTGGAAACTGGGGAATGGATCTCAGTCTCAGAGAGCCATTGGAGGTTGGCCCACACAAGGGAGGAGGGAGTGGAACTGTTAAAAGAACAGTAAATGAAATCCAGCTAGCTTTTTTGCTATCCCGAAGAATGCGAAGACATTGTGCATGCAACTGTTTATAATGAATGCTGTCTGCCATCGTAGGAAGACTGTTAAAAATGCAGAGAGCACACCTCCATGTGCGAATTGCATCATGGCATGTATGAGTCCATCAATGGACTAGGACATGGCGTGGTAAGGAGAAAGTGCGAGGAATGCAATGTTCTGCAGAAGTAAGGATAACATTTGTAGGAGTCAGCAGTCGGATGGCACATGGGAAATGGTCGCTTGATTACATGTCAGAGAGAACGGACCACTCGAGACAATGGGCGAGCTGGGCAGTGCAGAAGGATAGGTCCAAATGGGAATATGTGTGCATGGAGGCTAAAATGAACAAGGGTGCTCCAGTGTTAAGGCAGAGGAGGTTAAGTTGACTGAGAAGGTCAGGCAAGAGGTCACCGCTCGAACAGGTTCTGGGAGAGTCCCAAAGGGAATCGTGCACATTAAAGTCACTGAGCAGCGGAAAGGGGTGAGGCAGCTTCCCAATAAGCTGGAGGAAGTCTGTCCTGGTGACATTGAATGATGGAGGTATGTAAATGGTACAAAGGGAAAAGGTCAAGTGAGGAAGGAAAAGAAGAACTGCAACACCTTGGAGATGGGTTGACTATTAACATTATCCCGTGTCAGCAGCATGACTCCCCCATGGGATGGAATGCCGTCATAATGGACTGGGAAGAAATGCAAGAGCACAAAGCGGTTGTGAGAACACAATTTTGTTTCCTGGAGGTAGAGAATAAATGGACGCTGCAGTTATACGAGCAGCTGTAAATCCTCTTTGTTTGATCGAAGGACACGAATGCCACAAACGTTCCATTGAAAGAGAGTCATAATGAGGAATGGAGAGGAGAGAAAAATGATGGGGTGTCACCTCAGAAGCTGTCAAGTGCCAGCCTTCAAAGACTCACTGCTACAGTGCACAGAGACTGGAGGATCTTGCTTCATGAGATCTTCAGAGGCATCGACGTTCTCCCTCCATCAATCTGCAGAGTCCAGGGCAGAAAAATGGTTGGCTTTGCACACCAGTGATGCGGTGGTCGGCCGGGTGAGGGTGTTACGTGGCGACATTGTCAAAGAGGATCTCTGAGTCAGCGAAAGAAAAGACCATTTGCCTTTGTTTGACTTCCTGGAGCCTTCCCAATTGGTAGAGGAAGTCTCAGATGTTTGTTGGCTGGAGGAACATAGGAAGCCTTCATGGGAATAGTCCTTCTGTCCTTTTTGGTCTACCAATTGTGTAGCATGTGATTTCGTCCCTTGAGGTGAGAATTTGATGGGCTTGTTGCACAACTGGATGAGGAGATGGTGATACTATTATGACACTGGATGAAATAACAACTGCAGTGCTGAATTTGAGGTCACATGTTTGCATGACCATGTCCTTTATGGGGGGAGATATAGCAAGAACAGTACTGCAGTGTCACTTATTGTAAAAATGGGTAACTTTTGCTAAAACAAAATTTTTCCATTACATTTTAAATCCTGGATTTAGCGGCATAAAATCTCATAGTAAAGTGTTTCCAAAAGTATACAAAGCTCACCTTATCCACGCGGAAATCTGGGAATAGTTCAGTGACATCAACATCTGCATACTTTGATGGCAGCATGGCAGCTAATGGAGTTTCAAGTTTGCGCTTTCTTGCTTCAGCTTCTGCTGCAGCTCTCTCCGCAGCAGTTGCATCCTTGCCTAAAACCGGCATTGCTGGTGGAGGCATCAACTGAGTATCTGACTTAAGTCCTGTCCCTTCATCATCAGCATCATAGTCAGTACTGTCATCTACCTTCCCTGCCTGCTGCTGCAGAACCGAGTTTGCCTCCGCAAGCTCTTCTTCCGCAAGTTCCGTAATATCAGAATAATCAACTGCAGATGGTGATTTGACTGCATAATCTGAAATAGAGTAGTAGTTCTTTAAACAGGGAAGGAAAAAAGTGACTGAAATTAAGAACTGAAAGTTTTACAGGTACAAAGGGATCTATGAATTATGATTATGTTGTACATAATGTGACAATAATATTTCACCTGAAAAATCTATTTAAGTTTCAGAAAAAAAACTATGCAACTACTAATTTAGATAAAGAAAACTGGACCAGTTACTTATTTTTTAATGCTTAACACAACCCATTTCAAGAACTGTTTCTAATTTTCAAGTGCATTTGTGTATTTGCTTACATCAATATATTTAGTGATAATGATGTAAGCTGAATAAATGAATTAAAATTTGTGCCTTAGTCAGGAATTGCACCTGGGTATCCTTGCTTACTAGGCAGGAATGCTGACCGTTACACCCCCATAGCACTATGGTTAACATTGCTGCATGGCTAACCAAATCCAATGCTCTCCCCAGCATAAACTTAAATTCATATCTTCAGCTTATTATTCCCCTAAATTACCTGAGGTACATGATTTCTCCATTATGTCCAATGCTGCAGTGCTATTCCAATGCCAGAGGGCCCTGCCAATAGTGACGATTTAGGTGGAAAATAAGTTGAAGATATGAACTGAAGTTTGAGTTGGGGAGGGCATTGGACTTGAGTAGTCTGGTCAGCAATGTTAGCCATAGTGCTATGGTGGTGTAATGGTCAGCATTTCTGCCTGGTAAGCAAGGAAACCCAGGTTCAAGTCTGGGCTGTGGCACAAATTTTAATTCATTCATTCAGCTTACATCATTATCGTAGATAAAGCCAAGACTTAAATGTCTCAAGGAAAACTTAATTACAAGATATTTGGTGCTGTTTGCATTTGTGATTTTTTGCCTCTCTTGCATCTTTTTGAAGTTTGGGCAAAATGAATCTTTGATGTTTTTTACTACTAATGTTAGCATTTGTCTGATTTTTCAATTGCAGTCTAACCTCAAAAAGGTGCAAGGGAGGCACCAAACATATTCACGTAAACAAATGTACTTGAAAATGAGGATAAATTCTCAAAATGCACTGTGCTAAGCAACAAAAAATAAGTAACTGGTGTAGTTTTCACTATCTAAATCATGAATGACACAGTTGCAGACTTTCTTAAAACATCAAATATGATGAACAAAATTATGCAACTACTGTTACCTATACAGTTCTTAAAATTTCATTTTAAGTAAATAGAAAGGAATATCTGGCCTGATAGATACGTGGAAACATTCTATCCAAATGAGACTTAACTATTTCTTGTTGCTTCAGGATACTTTTGTGAATGTTACCATATACTTCTCAATCACACAAAGAGACCATTAAGTGATAAGATGGTGCAAGGAAATGAATAATGTTTAATTTGATGGACAGCCCATGTAAGAAATTCCAAGGTGAAAAACAAAGCATCTGAACATCATGAATAAAAAGTAGAGTGATTCATGAAATGTGCCACCATATCAATATCTTCATCAATATACAAAATACTGAGATGATCCAACAGTCTTTGGTGCTACACCCAGAATTTTGATGTTTGTCATCGACTTGGCATTGCCATAACACTGCATGTGTCTTGTCAACAAATAACAGACTGTCTCAGTTACACACAGTTTTAGTTTGAATGTAGCTTTCTAACAGCTGGACCTGTCAGTATGGGTCAGGGAGCATGAGCACCTGACAGTGTCATACATTGTTCTAGTCTGCTGATCAACTGTCAGTGTCTGATTAGGTGCAAATGAAATGTGATCTTGTTTTGAGAACCCAATTGCAGGGCTCAGAAGCTAAGTGATAAAAGCTACTTTTTCTTAACTTTGACATAAAAGGCTATGAATTTGAAAGTGATACATTAAAGTCATTCAGTAACAGTAAAAGCTTACAGTATTGTATTAAGGTACATTTTTCCTTATGAAAAAAGGGTGAGCTAGAACATTTTTCAAGCTATACAAAGGCCTTATGTCATTTTCATTATTTTGCCATAAGGATCCTGTAGTGGAAAAGTAATATTTGTTCAAAGTTGGTTGTTCCAATAAAAGATTATTAGACGATAAATTCTAGAAGTCTGCTTTATTGTTATGATCTGATTTTTCAGACAATCACATTTTTAGGACACACTTAAAATTTTTACCATGAAAATTAAACAATGGAATATCTAGGATGGAATGTAACAATATTATGAAAAGGATAGTTGCTACTCAACATATAGCAGAGATGCTGAGTCACAAATAGCCACAACAAAAAGACAGTCAGATTGTGAGCTTTCAGCCAGAAAAGCCTTTCATGTGTGTGTGTGTGTGTGTGTGTGTGTGTGTGTGTGTGTGTTGCATTTGTGTGAGTGTAAGAGTGTGTGTCTGTTGTCTATTTTTGACAAAAGCCTTGTTGGCCAAAAGCTAACTTTCTGATAGTCTTTTTGTTGTGCCTTTCTGTGACGCAGCATCTCCGCTATATGATGAGCAGCAACTATCCTTTTCATAATATTGTTACTACGAAAACTGTCATCTTATGTGCGGCTCAGTCTTTGTCACTGTCCATTATATCACAGAATCAGAATCTTCTGATTCTGTTGTCTTATGCATGGCTCAGTCTTGGTCACTATCCTCTAAAGATTTTTCACTGTTTTTGTTATATCCTAGCCAGTAATGCCAACCGAGCCCGCTGCCAAAAGGTTGGCAGCATCAAAGTCCGGACGCCATCCGCATAAGCAGCGCCAGCGAGACAGGAAATCGCCGCAAGTCTGCGCGCGCCACCGCTGGCTTCTGGCTTCTTAAGCACTGGAGTCGTGAGCGCTAGGACAGTTCTGTATTCGCCGCTCAGTTGTATACTCGCCACCGAATTGTGTACTTGCTAGTCAGTTGTGTGTTCATCGCAGCAGAGTTGTTGTTTGTCGTCAGCCGACGCTGACCTAGCCGCTCCGACTCGAACTAGACAGATTTCTGTGGACACGGAGTCACTACTGTGTTTCTGTATCATCGTTAGTAAAGATAAGTACCGACTTTTATTTAATCAGAGTGTTTGGGTTTTCATCTTCTGTTCACTGTTCCAGCGGACCGGTCGGCCCGCTATTAAAAGTGTGGCGGTGACTTCGTAAGCCGTTTCTACAGCGAATTGCTTGTCGCTACGAACACCGCCACAAAAGTTTTCAACTGTTTCAACTGGTGCTTCAATATTTCTCTCAGAAAGACCTTGTTTCTGTCACAAGCAGTTCTTGCTCTGCTTCACCTTCATTCTCTGTGAAATCCTGATGAATTTCTTGCTGATTCATTATCATGCTTTACATCATCCATGAACAAATGGTGTCTGGGTGGTATACGGCAGCCTGCCAGTCTTGCATTTAGCAAATAGTCAGTATTGATTGAATCATTGTACAAATGATCCAGCTCAACACCGCTGGAGAAAAAAATTGTTTCAATACATGACCTTCGTAAAAATACAAATCTTTGCCAAAGTCATTTTGAAGCACATGATGAAAGGAGTGAACTTATTTAATTGGATTCTTCTTATCGAATGCCATGTAATAGCATTTCCTTCACAATCAGACTGAATAGAAGCTATTGTCACAGCACTTATGATGCATATACCTGTGTAGTCAGCCTGGCTTTTTTTGACACAGCTTTTTTTTTTTTTTTTTTTTTTTTTGCAAAAGATTTTTACCGCTTGTAGCCAAAGACCAGGCACATTCACATGGTTCTTGTTTTATTAGCATTTTTCATTTAAGCCAAAATCTGCTCACATTAACTGAAAGTTTGCTCAGGCTACTGGACATTATTGTGAACTGACTCGATACATGCTAATATAATAATACAGAATCAAACATTGACAATGCTTACGTTCAGATTCTGTCTAAAGTCAAAATAAGTAGCGACTTATGAATTTTTAACAAACAAAAGTGAATTTCTTGCAATTCCCTATAAGCTAAACATTTGTGGAAAACATCCTACAAACCATATTCAGTCTGCCCAGTGTACCAGACCAATGGTTTTTAATCCTCTGTGCGTATTCAATCTGTTCCTGGTTGACCTCTCTACCTCAAAACTGAGCATGCTGCACTTTACTCTATAACATGTAAGTGAGTGCTATGTAAAATCTAACTGCTGCACATACTCACTGCAGTAATGTGATTAATGTAAGTAAATCTTGTAAACTGCTTTTTGTTTGATGATGCATGGCAACAATAGCCTAACAATTATCTCAGGCACTTCAGAGTATACACATCAATGTGTTTGTGAGAAATTTTTTTACTACCTCTTATCTGAAAATATTTCTTAAATTTTTGAGCTTTTATCACATCCATGAGAGCAATTTCATTTAGGATCTATGGGAGGAATATAGGAATATATTTTCCTTCCTTTTTTGTAAATGTGTACTGTATGTTCTCTCTCTGTCTTCTTTGACTTTGGCCCAGGAGGGTGGCCATTATGTTCTACATCCTTGAAGATTTCCTGACAACAGGTTTATGTAACTAATTGTAAATCTAATGTTATGATGAAAATACTGATGTTCTTAATATGAGACATATGTGGGAAATGACCTCATACACTCTTCAACAACTCTGAGTATGATTTCAGGTATTTTGTTTTTGTTGCGACAGTGCCACAACATTTAACAGTGCCGCCACGACAGTACGCGCAAACGGCGATAGAGGCGCTCTGCAACTCGGAGGAGCGCGGGAGCGCCACCTAGCTACGAACGGCACTGGCCGCATGTCACAGCACGGCAGTCGAATAAGAGATACTGAGTTGTTATCATGTAACCAGCTATTGTTTCTAAGCGAGTGTGTTTGAATATCCACGCAATTATTGGTGATTAAAGGTTATAACACTTTTTGGCGAAGAGGATGGGATATTTTCACTGCATTGTGGATTTGTGTGTTCGTGATGGGGCAGACATGGAACAGCTTATGCAAGCGCTCATTGAACAACAAACACAGCTGACGGCTGCTATTCAGGCGTTGTCGACGTCGCTTACTCATCGTCTGTCTTTCTCTTCTCCACCTCCATTCCCTCCTTACGACAAGGCCGCTGAAGACTGGGAGGATTATGAGAAGCGTTTGTGGCAACACTTCTTGGCTTTTGGTGTTGTCGACGCTTCTATGTGTAAGTCGTTATTTCTATCTTGGATTTCCCCACGGATCTATCAGCTGCTATCTCAGTTAGCCCCTCTGCGGGAACCTGCCTCTCTGTCCTTCCAAGAAATGTGTGACTTATTGTCTAACTATTACCGAAAAAACACACACGTCGTTGCCACCCGCGTGGCGTTCTACCAGTGTTGTAAACAGCCCCATCAATCTTACCGGGCTTGGGCGGCGGAACTACACAGTCTGAGTAGGAAATGTCAGTTTGTCACGGACACTCATCATGAGTCTTATGCTGATTCAATGGTTAGGGATGCTATTCTACAGGTAGCTCCTGATAAAGAAGTTCGGCAACGTGCCCTACAACTGCCAAACCCATCGTTGTCGGAAATTCTAAGCATCGCTCAATCCTTTGAAGTGTCTCACGCTGCTGGCGTGCTAATAGACGCGTGGTGTGATGCAGGCGTTGTACAGTCAACTTTCGACACGGACAATTTACCTGTTTCACAGGAGAACGAAGATGTGGCGGCGGTTCACTCGCGTAAATAACGTCGCGTTGGGCCGCAACGCTCGCAGCGAAAACAGCAACCACAGAAGCAGGTTCGTTCCGCATTTCCTTCTTGCCCACGTTGTTTCGCACAGCATGACAGGGCCGCGTGTCCAAAATGTCGGGCCACGTGTAATTCATGTAGGAAAAAAGTCCACATTGCTTCTGTGTGTCACTCCCCTAAAGTTCTTGTCGACGAGGACGAGGCGTCGGACATGGATGTTAACTGTGTGCTTTCTCAAATAAATAAGTTGTTTGTTACTGTTCGTGTTCTGGATAAAGACATTCACATGCAAGTGGGCACTGACTCTGCAGTAACTCTCATTAATTCTCGCACGTATTTGGAGTTGGGCTCCCCTCCTTTGTCTCCAGTTACGCGAAATCTGAGAACTTATAATAAACAGAAAATTCCTATCATTGGCCAGTTTGATGCTTCCACTGCCTACAAGTCTGTTGTTAGGCCCCACACGTTTTATGTGGTGGATCTTGTGGGCACTGAAAACCTGTTCGGTTATGATGCTTTCCAGTTGTTCGGGTTCTCCAATGATGATGATGTGCACCTCATATCTGAGGATATTTCGTACCAACAGCTGGATGGATTGTGTTCTGAATTTTCGTCCGTGTTCTCTGCTGGTCTGGGTCATGCCAAGGATTTTGAAGCCCACATTACTCTTAAACCTACAGCTCGCCCTAAGTTTTTCCGGGCACACCCTATTCCGGTGGCATTGCGTGCACCTATCAAGGCTGAGATAGACAGGTTAACTGCTTCAGGGATTCTCCCTCCTGTTACCTCCAGCGAATGGGCATCGCCAATCGTGGTGGTTTCTAAACCAAACGGGAGTCTGCGATTGTGTGGTGATTTTAAAGCCACTGTCAACGCTCAGAGCCTCATTGACACTTATCCTCTTCCCCGTCCTGAGGAGTTATTTACCAAGCTTGCTGGGGGCCACTTCTTTTCCAAACTTGACTTATCGGAGGCGTACCACCAGTTGCCGTTGGATGCTTCTTCCAAGGAATTTCTCGTCATCAACACTCCGTGTGGGCTGTATCAGTACCAGCGGTTACCATTTGGCGTCGCTAGCACGCCGGCCATTTTTCAGCAGTTTTTGGAACAGCTCACGGCTTCCGTTCCCGGCTGCATAAACTATCTGGATGACATTGTTGTCACGGGGGCCTCCACTGAGGAGCACCTTCGCAATTTGCGTTCACTGTTTCGGGTTTTGCATTCGGCTGGGCTGAGGTGCAATCTGGACAAGTCACAGTTATTCCAACCTACCATTGTGTATCTTGGTTTCCACTTGTCCCGTGAGGGTATACGTCCTCTACGTCAGCACATTGCGGCCATTAACGTTCTAACCTGGCCGTCTACGGTCAAAGAACTTCAGGCGTTTCTAGGCAAGATTGCTTATTATCACAAATTCATTCCATCTGCGGCAGCGGTAGCTCATCCTCTGCATCAGCTGTTACGCAAAAACGTCCCTTTCTTTTGGTCCGACGAGTGTGAGCAGGCTTTTGTCCGCCTGAAGGCTCATTTGCAGTCGGCGCCTTGTCTAGCCACATTCCGTCTGGGTTAGCACTTGGTTCTGGTGACTGACGCGTCCCAGTATGGCCTAGGGGCTGTTCTCGCCCATCAGTATGAGGATGGGTCGGAACGACCCATCGCCTATGCTTCCAAGACCCTCAACGATGTGCAACGGCGTTACTCTCAAATTGAAAAGGAGGCGCTCGCTATCATTTATGCTCTAAAAAAGTTCAGCGTTTTTTTGTATGGTTCTAAGTTTCACCTCATCACCGACCACAAGCCGCTGGTCTCTCTGTTCAGCCCATTGGCGTCGCTTCCGGATAAGGCAGCTCACCGCCTGCAACATTGGGCCTTATACTTGTCTCGTTTTCACTATGAGATTCACTATCGCCCCACGGCCCAGCACGCCAACGCTGATGCATTGTCGCGATTGCCGATGGGCCCCGACCCAGTTTTCGATCGTGATGAACTACTCTGTTTCCACATTGATGAGGAAGAACGTCGTGCGGTCGAGGGTTTTCCACTTAAAGGTTCGCAGGTCGCATCGGCTACTGCGCGGGACCCGGTCCTGCGTCAGGTGATCGCTTTTGTTCAACGGGGTTGGCCGGACAGGACCAAGGGCCAGGCATTGGATCCCCTTCGCAACTACCATGCCTTGCGCCTTTGTCTGTCTGTTCGTGATGGTGTTGTTCTTCTGGGCACGGATGGCGCATCTCCACGGGTATTGGTGCCAGCCTCTCTTCACAAAGATGTTCTCAAACTGTTGCATGAAGGCCATTGGGGTATTTCTCGGACTAAGTCCCTGGCCCGCAGGCACGTTTTTTGGCCCGGTATTGATTCGGACATCGCCCACATGGTTGCTGCGTGTGGTCAGTGTGCTTAACAACTGGCTGCACCTCGTACAATGCCCTCTCCGTGGCCTGATCCGGCGCAGCCATGGGAACGGGTGCACGCTGACTTTGCCGGCCCCTTCCTCGGTACTTATTGGCTACTGTTGATTGAAGCCTTCTCGAAGTTTCCGTTTGCTGTTCGATGTCCGTCGCCCACCACCGCGGCGACGACGCTGGCTTTGTCCAAAATCTTTGTGCTAGAAGGTCTTCCATCCACGTTCGTCACAGACAATGGCCCTCAGTTCTCTTCGCAGGCCTTCCGTGATTTTTGTACTGGACAAGGGATTCATCATGTTACAGCACCGCCCTTCCATCCGCAATCGAATGGGGAGGTCGAGCGCCTTGTCCGCACTTTCAAAAGCCAGATGAAAAAATTCCTTAGTGATTTTTCCACAGATGACGCTCTGCTGCAATTTCTGAGTTCTTATCGCTTCACACCTCTGGGTGATCACAGCCCTGCTGAACTCTTGCATGGCCGCCAACCGCGCTCTCTACTGCACCTGCTTCACCCTGTCAGGCCTTGTGCTGTGTCCCCTAGTGCGGGAAAATACTCGGTGGGCGCCGACGTGTGGGCACGAGGGTATGGATCTCGCCCTAAATGGATTCCAGGGGTGGTCAAGGCTCTTCGCGGCCGCCGGCTTTGTGAAATACGTACGGACGGCGGCATGGTTGTTCGCCATTACGACCAGATGCGCCCACGAGTGGTGGCCACGCCTATGCCACCGCCCCTTCCTTCGCCTCCACCAGCCCGAGAAGCCAGCCCTGTCGCTGCTGCCGATCTGCCGTACGTGTTGATGCAGCCGACGTCGCTACCGCTTCCGAGTACGCCGGAACCGGCCCCAGTCGCGACGCCGCTATCTCTGGGACCCATCTCGCTGGAGCACACCCCCAGGTCCACGACACCTATGGATGCTGTTCCGGGTTTTCACCCATTATCTTGTCCAGGAGGCATGTTCCACGCACGAGCTTCTGTCCTGGACATTTTCGACCATACTCTCGTGTCCCTCCGCAGGATCTTCTCGGGGCCTCACAAGAGGCCATGGATGTCTCTGCACTGTCCATGTCTCCAAGGAAGTGAGTGTTTTTTTTTTTTTCAAGGGAGGAAAAGTGTTGCGACAGTGCCACGACATTTAGCAGTGCCGCCACGACAGTACCCGTAAACGGTGATAGAGGCGCTCCGCAACTCGGTTGAGCGCGGGAGCGCCACCTAGCTACGAACGGCGCCGGCCGCATGTCACGGCACGGCAGTCGAATAAGAGATACTGAGTTGTTATCATGTAACCAGCTATTGTTTCAAAGTGAGTGTGTTTGAATATCCACACAATTATTGGTGATTAAAGGTAATAACACTTTTGACATCGCATGTCTCCTAAGATAGTTTGTACGTGATGTTGTGGTTTCATCAATGCACACACCATGGCACCTGCCGCCAAGTGGCTGCAGGTCACACGTCATACAGCCTACAGCTTGCCATTCTCTGCTCATCCGCTGCACTGCCTTGCTGGACAGCACAGGTGCAGCCCATGCACATAGCTGCCAGTTTCAAATCAGTTTCAGATAAAGTTTCAAATAGCGATGAAGCTATCACTATCACACAGAGATGTAACAAAATCTCTTTGATAAGTGTCTTGTCACATCGTTAAGAATCTTAGAACACTATTTGCTACCTGAGCTTCCTAAGAGAACAAGAAAGGAATTCTTACACGACCCACAATTAGTAACACTCATGCACCTACATACCAGCTGGCAAAATGCGAGTACCTGTAACACAGTCTCAGTGGATACATGAGGAAATGCAAACACTACATTTACAGCTCTACTCAATTTGTACACTGTGACTGCAGGATATGGATATTATGGTTGCTTTGATGTGGTCTTCTCCTTTACAAGAGTCCAACTTCCCGAATCCCTGGAACTAACCGCAGAAAAGCTTGACTATTGTTTCACTTAACTTTTTAGGAACGTTCTCATGTCAACTTATTCAATTTTGATGGAAAATATTATGAGAAGTCTGATGGCCTAGCAATGGGAAGAGTCTGTTATCACTTATTGTGGTGAACCTATACACGGAAGACTTTGAAGCAACTGTATTTGAATTTTCAAAGTTCAAACACACATTTTTTCTATCAATATGTGGACAACGCCTCTGTGGCATGGCCACATGGAATGGAAAGAACCGAAGGGTTTCTGGAGCATTTAAACTCTGTCCAGCCTCATATAAAATTTGTTTTGGAACTGTAAACACATGCTCAGCTACGTTTTCTTGAAGTGTTAGTTAACAGGAGAAGGCTAGATCCTTGGATCACAGTGTATATAAAAAGCCCATGCACATTGACCTTTATCGCCATGCCTGAAGCTATTACCATCTCACAAAAAACATGGTGCTAAATACTCTATTCCATACAGTTCAATGCAGCAGACAATGAGAGCCTTGCTGAAGAGTTCTGAAGGAAAGGGTACTCAGATTCACAAACTGAGTGAGCATTGCAGTCAAAAGCATGAACACCTCCGGAAGAGGCTGGAGTGAGAAAGAAAAAAAGAAAGAAGCCAAGAATTGCTCATCTATCTTATGCTGGTGGAATCTCTGGAAAGACTGGTAGACTCCTATGAAAACATCATACCCAGTTTAGTTCTGCTCCAGTAAAAAGAGAAGAAGTCATATTTGTAATTTTAGAGATGAAAGCCAGGTGTGTATTGTGTTCCACGCAAATGTGGGGCAGACTACTCGAACAGCCGATGGGGGGGTGCAAGGAACATAACAACATACCTGACTAAAACAACCAAGAAAATCAGCTATCAACCAAGCACTCCCTGGAATACAATCATGATACGGAATACGACAAGGCCAGTATTCGTGTGCAAATGTCAAGTCTTTGGAACAGTGCAATTAAGGAGCCTATCGGAAAAAAGATTTTGGGAAAACAAATAAAAAGCGATGGCAGCTTCAATTCAAATAGGGCTTGGGGTCCAGCAGTCAATGCATGAAGATTTAGCCAGTCATCTCAATCACTACAGCTAGAAAATGCTGATAGATTGTACATTTTACAGAATAACACTGTGTACTCTGAAAACAAATGGGCATCAAAGGGTTACTGGGTACCAGGCTTGAACTCGGCTGTACACCACCATCAATACTTCACACACTGGTTGGAGTGCAGGTACTGGGTACACATAACAACACACTAAGGACAGTCCCACTTGTTCATAGAGCACCATACTTGCAGTACTGTTTTACGTAAGTGTTATATTTCTGGTGTTCAACAGGGACACTTGGAAGACACACTACTCCAGAAGATGCCCCCATGGCACATACTTATACACTAACAGCATGTCATATGTGCTACACCCCATGCAACCTATTTCCCATAAAGTACAAAGGACAGACTTGCTGCAACCTTAATAAGGTATTGCATATGCTGGAAAAGTAAAATAAAGATATCCTCAACCCAAGTTTGGTTTAAACACCACTGTGCTTCGCTACTCATGATCCTCCTGTAGGAGACGGTATGCCCTTACCTTCCTCTGAACTTTGAACTAACTTACCCAGCTAGTTATATGGGAACCTATAGTTTACACTTAAACCACAGTGCAACTTGTAATTTTTCACATTCACAAATCACTGCCAGGTGAGAAAGAGGCAAAATCCTAGTGCTGATTGGGCATCAAAACCCTCATTCTGGAATGTATAGTTTGGCAGTTACCCACAAAGCCAAATTGTTTATACTGCTTTGTTAATTGTGCTATTTATGTGATGTGTGTGTTAAATAAAAGTTTGCTTACACAGCCATAAATATTTTGGAAGTGAGTTACGTGGCATTTCTTTAAAAAAAAAAAAAAAAAAAAAAAAAAAAAAAAAAAAAAAAAAAAAATTTACACACACAGTGATGAATGGGATGGCAAGAAGAATGGTACCTGTCATTGCCAGAATAGTTTCTTAAACAAAAGCAGCCACCAGCATAAGTAACAACAGCTTCACAGTTTGTCTCTAGTTCCAAACCCAGACATCGGATTTTCTGAGAAATCCAAGGAAGTTTGGAACTTGTATATTCATATAAATCAGCAGTTCTTCAATACTTTCTGAACAATTCATCATTTTTCTTGTTTCGATCCAACTCAAATATTTTTTAATTTTTACATAAACTTGATTCCCTGGAGGATAGGATGTATGACTATCTCTCACACACAAGTACTTAACACCACTTATACCCTTACTGTCATAGTGAAAACAAAATTGTGGACCCTCATTTATTGGGGGTTTCTCAAGTATGTTTACCTCAGAAAACATACAACCAAAGGGCTGCTTTCTGCACAGATGACCTAACTGCAACAAGAGCGATGCAGAAAACAAATAGTTCAGATGGTGTAGTATCTTCCTAGTTAACATAATCCAATCGAATTTGTAGCCTCAACATCTTTTCTACTCAAAATCCAATCCCCACACATCATCATTTCAACAAGACAATTTTGTGGTTCATATACGATTAACATGTCTGTACCAGCAAGAAACTTGCAGCAGCAACAGTAATAAATGTTGACATTTAGTCATTATTTGTCAAAGGAGAATAAAGGCTACATATCAAATAAATATCAGTTTTATATCCACCATCACACCATCATGCCATGTTAAGAACCAGGAAAATAAGTTTCAACTAGGTACTGCGGTAGCCACCATATTACGTAACAAGCAGACATATTATAAAATAGGGGCTTTGTCATTTTTCTCAGCAACAGATGAATTAGCTTCTTTTAGGAATTAAAAAAGAAAAAAAAAACAGTCAAACAAATTCTGAATTAATAGTGACATAAGAATGTTTCAGTGAAATACCGTAACTACTCTAGCAGTCATATTGCCTACTGCTACACATATCCTTGGCTTTAATTCCTCCACAACTTCTGAGTAGTGACAGCAAGTGATTGGGCAACACCAGCTGTACAGTAAAAGAAAGCTGTTGTTCTTTACACATATGACATGATTTAACAAGCACAATTAATACACTATCAGCTTAGATTTTGACCCCATTCCACAACAAAACAAACTTTTCTCCAAGTTTTCAGACAGCATACTTCTTTTTTTTCCTAGAGCTATGCAGATGATATCCTTTTTGTACATCTTTCTTTACATCTTGGTATTTCCCTAACATCTTCTACAGAATACCTTGCAAGCTCAATTTGTTCACTCCAGTTAAGATCCAAAAGTCTATATTTGAATAAGAGGTCAAGGGAAGTGTTCGATTCCAATTTTGATTTTTGATTTTTTTTAGGATTAAGTGTGGTGGTGGCGAAATTTTTGAGATTTATCGTGTGGTATCAGTTGTTTCTGTTGACCTATATAGCTCAAGGGAAGTGATCAATTCCAGTGGATTTTGTGTGTGGTGGAATTTGGGAAGGTTGTGAGGTCTTGTTATTTTAGTGATTTTTGTCGTTTGGTGTAGTGGCGTGTGTTTATATTTAGTTTGTCCCCACCCAAAAACCCCCAATTTCCCTTGCTTGTCCCGTTAGTTTGATTAGGTTTTTGTGGAAGGTGTGTGTGTGTGTGTGTGTGTGTGTGTGTGTGTGTGTGTGTGTGTGTGTGTGTGTGTTGGTTTTTCGATGTATTTTCGTGTTTGTTGTCATGTTTACGTAATGACGTAATAGGTGCCATATTGGAGTCGTAGTGGATGGTCGTTTTCGCCATATTTGTGACGTCATTGGTCAAAGCAGGCGGGTGGAATCGGACGCTTCCGTATTTCCTTACAAAGAATGATGTTGTCATGCAAGCTGACTTTGCCAAGAACTTTTCTGTAACGTCACAAGATGAAATTCAGGCTGCACATTGGAGCCATAAACAAGTAACATTATTTACGTGCTGTGTATGGGTTAGTCTAAAGACTGTTTCTTCTTATGCAATTGCAAGCGATCATCTTTCACATGACAAATTTGCAGTTTGGTGCTTTCTTGAAAAAATTATATCACATCTAAAACAGCAGAATTGAAATTTACAAAAAGTTCATATGTTTTCGGACAACTCCACTGCACAGTTTAAAAATAAATTTACATTGGCATCAAATCCTGTTTGGGAGTTGAAATTGAGTGGAACTTCTTTGCCGCTTCACATGGCAAAGGGGCTGTCGGAGGGATAGGGGGAACAATGAAGAGAACTATTTGGAGAAGAATCAGAAGTCAGACAGTGGTGGTAAATAATGCAAAGGAATTTTCAGATTATGCGAGTGGTAAACTGAATGAAGTTCGTGTTCTCTTCGTTTCAAGCAGCAATGTAGATAAGACAAAGGAATGGCAGTCAAGGCTTTCGGAAGATGTCATTCCTATTCCTAAAGTGCATTCTAACAATTATTTTAGAAACTATGATAGTCGCCATATTTTAGCTGAGGAAACATCTGGCAGTGAAATGACAAGATATGAAATCTTTCGAGAGATCCCTAAATCCAAGAAACAGCTGACATTTTCTGATGTTTATTCAGATTCTGAAGAGTCTAATGTTCAAGATAACCAAGCAACATCAGAAAATGAAGTACAGGCAACCATAAATCCAACTACAGAAATTAAAGCTGGAACCTTTTTGATCATCAAGCTACAGAGTGAGAGGGGAAATGGACAGAATTTTGTTGCTGTTTGCCAATCAGTATGTCTGGCTAATGAAATCAAGGTTATGTTTTTAAAACCATATGAGAAAGAAAACAAACTCTTTTGTGCTAGTGAAAATGACATTTCAATTGTTTATTTACAAAAGAAAGTTGTTAATATTTTGAATCCTCATGTGATTCAAATGAAAGGAAATCAAGTTTTTTATTACTTTCGTGAAACTATTTAAGTATGTATTTTTGTGTATATTTCTTTAGTTAGCCAGTTGAATATTCATTCCTTTACTTATTTGAACATGACAATGCTTCATTCTCCATACTGTGTATTATTTTGAGCTAAGAGAGTGTTTCAGTTGAAGATAAGCTGCCTGTTCGTCTCAATTAAAGAACTGCATTTTTTTTATTAATTTAACACCAACAACACTTTCATTAAGCAATGTGACTTTTTTGTACTGCAAAAAATGTAATGAAACCATTATCACCCTTTAATTCTCTGAAATAATGAGAGGAATTTGAACATGTCACACCCGTGACATAATTATGTCACCTCCGTGACAGCAGAAATTATGTTATTACTTTGAAAATAAGGTAAGTTTCTTTCTGATATTTCCATGGCTAAAGCAGTAAGTTTTCAGTAGGCCTATTATACTTCAGAATCTACCCTAGCTGGTAACTTTACTCTTCATTACGTTGTAATTAAGTGTTCTACTAGTAGTAGTAAGTAGTAGTAGAAGTAAGTTATAGTCATCTGTAGATCACTTTTACAAAGGATACTGGGCATGTCTTGCATCACCCCAGTTCTTGGTAGTGGCACCTTTTGTTTTGAGTATTGTAGACAAAACAGGTATGTAAAGTACAAAGCCATCAAGGGACCATTCACTCAACCAGTGTATTTCATAGTTTCCATCATGGAGGGGAAGGTATAGGGATGTTTCAAGACATATGAGGCATGTGACACCATACATGGGCCTGTATCTGAAGGTTGGTATATGAAAAGACGATTTTTTGAAACACGTGTGTTGCTTGAAGTGAAGCTCTCTTGTGGTAAATTTCATTGACTGGAAAGTTGTAAGTGTGTTGTTATTTGTAGCCTATACATCCACTGTGCGTGCAGGTTATGTGATGGATCTATCAGTGAAGCTGTTGTTGACATAGGAGACATGTGACATGACAAGCACTATAGCTTTTCTTCAGAAGTATGATAGATTTGCAGAATATGTTGCATAATAGAAATGTGGAAAGCCTGTGAAAATGGTTGAAGTGGCTCCTTACCACACCAGTAATAATTTTATTTGGTGCTGTCAGAAGGGCAACTTGTTGTGGTCAGTTTTGAAAAGGGGGTTATTTTTGGTAGGGAGAAATATGTATGGGTGGTTTAGGGGAGGTATTTCATTTGCCTGCATTCACTTTTTGTTTTGTTTGGTTTGTATATTGACTGGCATTTTATTTTTCTAGTTCTTTTTCTTGCTAGCTAATGTTTTTGTGTGATGGTGTTTTTTTATATTTATTTTCTTAAGATGTATATCCCCCCCCCCATGAACCATGGGCCTTGCCGTTGGTGGGGAGGCTTGCGTGCCTCTGCGATACAGGTAGCTGTACCGTAGGTCCAACCACAACGGAGGGGTATCTGTTGCGAGGCCAGACAAACGTGTGATTCCTGAAGAGGGGCAGCAGTCTTTTCAGTAGTTGCCGGGGCAACAGTCTGGATGATTGACTGATCTGGCCTCGTAACACTAACCAAAACGGCCTTGCTGTGCTGGTACTGCGAACAGCTGAAAGCAAGGGGAAACTACAGCCGAGGGCATGCAGCTGTATGCTTAAATGATGATGGCGTCCTCTTGGGTAAGATATTCCATAGGTCAAATAGTCCCCCATTTGCATCTCTGGGCAGGGATTACTCAGGAGGACATTGTTATCAGGAGAAAGAAAACCGGCATTCTACGGATTGGAGCGTGGAATGTCAGATCCCTTAATCAGACAAGTAGGTTAGAAAATTTAAAAAGGGAAATGGAAAGGTTAAAGTTAGACATAGTGGGAATTAGAGAAGTTTGGTGGCAGGAGGAACAAGACTTCTAGTCAGGTGAATACAGGGTTATAAATACAAAATCAAATAGGGGTAATGCAGGAGTAGGTTTAATAATCAATAGGAAACTAGGAATGCAGGTAAGCTACTACAAACAGTGTAGTGAATGCATTATTGTGGCCAAGATAGATACGAAGCCCATGCCTACCACAGTAGTAAAAGTTTATATGCCAACTAGCTCCGCAGATGAAGAAGAGATTGATGAAATGTGTGATGAGATAAAAGAAATTACTCAGATAGTGAAGGGAGACGAAAAATTAATAGTCATGGGTGACTGGAATTCGATAGTAGGAAAAGGAAGAGAAGGAAAAGTAGTAGGTGAATATGGAATTGGGTTAAGGAATGAAAGAGGAAGCCGCCTGGTAGAATTTTGCACAGAGCATAACTTAATCATAGCTAACACTCGGTTCAAGAATCGTAAACGAAGGTTGTATACGTGGAAGAAGCCTGGGGATACTGGAAAGTCTCAGATAGAATATATAATGGCAAGACAGAAATTCAAGAACCAGGTTTTAAATTGTAAGACATTTCCAGGGGCAGATGCGGACTCTGACCACAAGCTATTGGTTATGAACTGTAGATTGAAACTGAACAAACTGCAAGAAGGTGGGAATTTGAGGAGATGGGACCTGGATAAACTGAAAGACCCAGAGGTTGTAGAGGGCTTCAGGGAGAGCATTAGGTAACAATTGACAGGAATGGGGGAAAAATATACAGTAGAAGTAGAAATGGGTAGCTTTGAGAGATGAAACAGTGAAGATAGCAGAGGATCAAGTAGGTAAAAAGACGAAGGCTAATAGAAATCCTTGGGTAATAGAAGAGATATTGAATTTAATTGATGAAAAAAGAAAATATAAAAATGCAGTACATAAAGCAGGCAGAAAGGAATACAAACATCTCACAAATGAGAGCGACATGAGGTGCAAAATGGCTAAGCAGGGATGACTAGAAGACAAATGTAAAGATGTAGAGGCACATATCACTAGGGGTAAGATAGATACTGCCTACAGGAAAATTAAAGAGACCTTTGGAGAAAAGAGAACCACTTGCATGAATATCAAGAGCTCAAATTGAAACCCAGTTCTAAGCAAAGAAGGGAAAGCAGAAAGATGGAAGGAGTATACAGGGTGGTCCCGAATTCATGGTACAAACTTTAATGGTAGGTGCAGGACATTGTAACAAGGATATATTGTATAGGAATGTATAGTCCCAGGTGACGCGGTGAGGCGTAAACAGGGGAAATAACGGCCGAAAGGAAAACGAAAGATTTTATTGAAATCGTTGTTGACAAGTGTCATGTTTACAGTAAGTGTTCAAAATTGCGTCCACCATGAGCGATACATGCTTGACAGCGTCGGTGCAGCGATTGGCGTACACGTTCAAAGATGCCTGGTATTTCACGCACACCTGCAGCAGCTACAGATATGCGAGCAACGAGATCCTCATCTGAGTCAACTGGAGTCTCATAAACAAGACTCTTAAGATGTCCCCATAAAAAGTAATCGAGGCAAGAGAAATCAGGAGATCGGGGTGGCCAAGGGACTGGTCCACCACGCCCAATCCATCTAGCACCAAACGTGGCATTCAGGTAATTCCGTACAGCAGTGCTGAAGTGTGCTGGCGCTCCATCGTGCTGAAACCACATGCGGTTACGAATGGCGAGCGGAACATCTTGCAGCAGTTCTGGTAACACTTCTTGCAGAAAAATAAGATAGCTTTCGCCACAGAGTCGCGTGGGTAGTAAGTATGGCCCAATCAAAAAGTCGTTCACAATACCAGCCCACACATTAATACCGAAACGTTGTTGATACGCATGTGGACGCGTTGCATGTGGATTATCTGTTGCCCACACATGGGAATTGTGCGCATTAAAGACACCCTCGCGTGAAAATGTCGCTTCATCTGTAAATAGCACATGACCTACGAAATCCGGCTGCAACGCACATTGCTGCAACAACCACTGGCAGAAGTTCACGCGAAGAGGATAATCTGCCGGATTCAATGCTTGTACTTTTTGAAAATGGAAGGGGTGTAAGCGATTTTCATTTAACACTCTGCATACAGTCTGATGACTCACATGTACGTCACGCGCAACAGTTCTTGTGCTTGACTCGGGTCTATCAGCCACTATGTTCAAGATGCGTTCTTCCAGTCTTGGAGTGCGTACAGCTCTTAATCGACCAGCGTCATGTCTGTTGACGTCGAACGTACCTGTTTCACAAAGTTGACGATGTAACCGTTGAAAAATTCTATGATCCGGCATTCGTCGATTAGGATACTCCGCGCGATACATTCGTAACGCAGCTCTGGCGTTACCATTTGCACGGCCGTACATGTAATGCATGTCTGCTTTTTCTGCATACGTAAAGTCACCCATCGTCTACGGCAGCACAATTGTGAATGGCGCTTGTCCCTACTGCGATACATCATGTTCATCTACTGCCCTCTACCGGCAGTGACACCAACCGATCACTCCATTTCTCTTTCCCCTGTTTACGCCTCACCGCGTCACCTGCGACTATACATTCCTATACAATAAATCCTTGTTACAATGTCCTGTACCTACCGTTAAAGTTTGTACCATGAATTCGGGACCACCCTGTATAGAGGGTCTATACAAGGGCGATGTTCTTGAGGACAATATTATAGAAATGGAAGAGAATGTAGATGAAGATGAAATAGGAAGAGTTTGACAGGGCACTGAAAGACCTAAGTCGAAACAAGGCCCCGGGAGTAGACAACATTCCATTAGAACTACTGACAGCCTTGGGAGAGCAAAGCCTAACAAAACTCTATCACCTAGTGAGTAAGATGTATGAGATATGCGAAATACCCTCAGACTTCAAGAAGAATATAATAATTCCAATCCCAAAGAAAGCAGGTGTTGACAGATGTGAAAATTACTGAACTATCAGTTTAATAAGACACAGCTGCAAAATACTAACGCGAATTCTTTACAGACGAATGGAAAAACAGGTAGAAGCCGATATGGGGGAAGATCAGTTTGGATTCCGTAGAAATGTTGGAACACGTGAGGCAATACTGACCCTACGACTTAACTTAGAAGATAGATTAAGGAAAGGCAACCTACATCACTGGCATTTGTAGACATAGAGAAAGTTTTTGACAATGTTGGCTGGAATACTCTCTTTCAAATTCTGGAGGTGGCAGGGGTAAAATACAGGGAGCGAAAGGCTATTTACAATTTGTACAGAAACCAGATGGCAGTTATAAGAGTCGAGGGGCATGAAAGGGAAGGAGTGGTTGGGAAGGGAGTGAGACAGGGTTTTAGCCTATCCCCGATGTTCTTCAATCTGTATATTGAGCAAGCAGTAAAGGAAACAAAAGAAATATTTGAAGTAGGAATTAAAATCCATGGAGAAGAAATAAAAACTTTGAGGTTCCCCGATGACATTGTAATTCTGTCAGAGACAGCAAATGACCTGGAAGAGCAGCTGAGCAGAATGGACAGTGTCTTGAGTGGAGGATATAAGATGAACATCAACAAAAGCAAAATGAGGATAATGGAATGTAGTTGAATTAAATCAGGTGATGCTGTGCAAATTAGATTAGGAAATGAGACTCTTAAAGTAGTAAATGAGTTTTGCTATTTGGGGAGCAAAATAACTGATGATGGTCGAAGTGGAGAGGATATAAAATGTAGACTGGCAATGGCAAGGAAAGCATTTCTGAGGAAGAGAAATTTGTTAACATTGAGTATAGATTTAAGTGTCAGGAAGTCGTTTCTGAAAGTATTTGTATGGAGTGTAGCCATGTATGGAAGGGAAACATGGATGATAAATAGTTTAGACAAGAAGAGAATAGCTTTTGAAATGTGGTGCTACAGAAGAATGCTGAAGATTAGATGGTTAGATCCCATAACTAATGAGGGGGTATTGAATAGAATTGGAGAGAAGAGAAATTTGTGGCACAATTTGACTATAAGAAGGGATCGGTTGGTAGGACATATTCTGAGGCATCAAGGTATCACCAATTTAGTATTGGAGGGCAGCGTGGAGGGTAAAAATCGTAAAGGGAGACCAAGAGATGAATACACTAAACAGATTCAGAAGGATGTAGGTTGCAGTAGGTACTGGGAGATGAAGAGCTTGCACAGGATAGAGTAGCATGGAGAGCTGCATGAAACCAGTCTGCATGGAGAGCTGCATGAAACCAGTCTCTGGACTGAAGACAACAACAACAACAAGACGTATATCCTGTATTTGGATTCTGTTGTCATTGTATTGATATGTGTTTGGAGGATGTTATGGCTTTCATTTTGAGGAAATACGGAAGCGTGCGATCCCGCCAGTCTGTTTTGATCCATGACGTCACAAATATGGCGGAAATGACCACAAACTATGACTCCAATATGGCGCATATAAAGTCGGTATGTACAAATTATGAGGACGAAACTACATCTAAAAACAAACACACACACTTTCCACAAAAAGCCTAATGACATTAACGGGACAAGCGCGGGAAATGGGGTGTTTTTAGGTGGGGGAAAACTAAATATAAACAAATTTATACACCCACCCCCATACAAAACCACACAAAACGACAAAAAAAACGGACATCACAAAACTCCAAAATACCACTAAACACAATATCATCTGGAATCGGACACTTCCCTTGACCTATATAGCTCAAAAACATCTCCCGATACTAATACCAACATACACAGCCACACATTGGGATCGAACACTTCCCTTGACCTGCGCACTGTTAATTTTATCCATCATATCCATTCCCGAACAAAAAAACTACCGCTTAATTTTACTAAAATTACCACACGATGTACAGCGAACAACACTAAATTAACCTTCACACAAAATCGTTAACTCACTGAAACGAATTCCACTACAAACACAGCCAACACTCAAACAATTCTGAATAATGAGCAAAAGCAACCTGAGCCCATTACACCACACAAACGAAAACCCTGAACATACCACCAGAGAGCACAACAAACCACAACACGACAACATCTACAAACAAGCCACACTCACAAACCAAACTCCGCCCCGTCATGATGTCACACACGACAACACCCTTATATCACGGGTCAAAGCCGATGCGTGGGATCGGACGCTTCTGTCGACCCCATTTTGACTATGTAGGTAAATTAGGGTTCATGGCACCTGATGTAGGTCTACTCTCATATCAGTATGTTAGTTGATTTCTATATGAATGAATATTCTTGTTCCGTGGTTGGTGGACACTGCAGCTAGACCAATTTAGCGATACACGTTAACCGAATTTATCAGTACAAGCTTTTGTGTGTGTGTTTGGAAGATTCATGTAATGTGAGTTTAATGAACTTTTGGTTTAATTTTTTGATTTGTACCTAGCAAAACCCCCTAATGTGCTCTGTTCCAATACAACTGATTTTTAGATTACTTTTAATATATTTCTTATAAAGAAATTGTTGTTTGAATACTTTAATATTTCTGTTCTGCTTATAATGAGCATTACTGCTTGTCATGAAGCGAACAGGAATATTTAGTTCCTGAACCTAGACAATTAGGTAATTTTCAGGCGTGGATAATAAAGTTGGCTATGCTTTGAATTTTCTTTAAAAAATTGTAGGAACTCTCATTTTTCAGTTTTATCCCATTTCTAGTGCAAACTTCTTGAAAACCTTAGCACCAAAATATTGAACTGCACTCTGTTCTCCACACAAAGAGGTAAAGTCTACATTGAAATTAATTTTCTGTGTAGTATCACATTTGTGTAGGCCTACATCACAATTCCTGTGAAACTGACTTTATCATCAGTAATAATGACCACTAGTGAGTAAGAGTACTGGACAGTGGGGTCAATGGAAGCATTTGATTCCATCCGCCTGCTCTGGCCCGTGATGTAACGGTGGTGTGGTGTGTGACATCACTACAGCATGGTGTTTTTGAGTTAGTTGTGTTTTTAGATGTCATGTTGTATCTGATGTTGGATATGGGCATGCTGAGTTTAATATGTGGTATTGGCTTCATTTCAGTTTTGGTTGTCATCGCACAAACTTCGTTTTGAGTTTAGGTAGTTGGCATGGTAACGTGGATTGTGGAACTGTTTTTATTGAATTACTAAGGTGATTACTTTAATTTTTTAATTCTTCTGAATAGTTTGGTATATGTTGAGAGAAAAGAAGTCTAATTTTTTTGGTGCTTTTAACTATATATGGATATAGCAGTGAAGCTCACGAATAGGTGATTTTTTTTTGTTTTTAGGGTGTGTGTGTGTGGGCCAGTGTGTGTGTGTGTGGGGGGGGGGGGGGGGGGGGCAGTGCGTGTGTGTGTGTGTGTGTGTGTGTGTGTGTAGGGGGGGGGGGGGGCACATGTGCTTGTGTGGAGGCCAACCTAGGCGATATTGCCAGAGGCTTTTGTCGATAAGCAATTTTTTGTTTGGTTTCATTCTATAGTAACTGTGATATTTTGTCTATTGTGTAAGTATGGTAGGCCGGCTGTGTTTTAATTCATGGGTTGAATATGAGGTATTTGGGTTTTTGAATTGGTGGGGTTTTGTTTCTACTTTTCAGAGTTGTAGCTGTTGATTTTTTGGTGTCATTAGTGTGTTTGACCTATGTAGGTCAAGGAAACTGTCCAATTCCACATTTCAGAGATGTAGGTGTTCGTTTTTTTTCTGTCATCAACTGCGGTTGAGGTATATAGGTCAAGAGAAATGTGCAACTCCACTTATTTGAGTTGCAGGTGATGGCTTTCTGGTATCGATAGTTGCGGTTGGGCTATATATGTCATGGAAAATGTCCGATTCCTGTGGTGTTATAGGTCCGATTACACCTTTCAGAGATGTAGGTGTTGGTTTTTTGGTATCGATTGCTTTGGTTCAGCTGTACAGCTCAGTGGAAATGTGCGATTCCACTTTTCGGGGTTGTGTTGGTCTTTTGGTATCAACAGTTACGGATGAGCTATGTACGTCAAGGGAAATGTCCGATTCCTGCAGTTTTGTTGGTGTAGTGGACTGTCATAATTTAAATTTTTTTATATTACTTGTTTTAGGATGGTGGGGTGATCTTTTATTGTATATTTAGTGTGTCCCCGACCTAAACCACTAATTTTGCGCGGTTGTCCCATTAGTTTCATTTTATTTTTGGGAGTGTGATGTTATTGTGTCATTTTTATTTATGTTCGTGTTTGTTGGCGTGTGTATATAGGGACGTCATTGTCACCATATTGTGCACACTGGAACTATCCGTTTATGTCAAAGCAGACTGGTGGAATCGGACGCTTTTGTAATGCCGGAAATTGTGAAAGAATTTCACTACCTTTGGAGATGCCACAACAACATATCTGGTTACCTATATTATAAAATATTCTTACAGTTTACTTTGATGAATATGTATCCCTACTTCATTTACTTTTTCTACACAACCGATATTTCACAAACTAATATCACTTGAAACATAGTGCACTGTACAAGTATTTTTCTCATGTAGATTTCCAAATTAACGAAGGTACTACTACAGCCAACTGAAACAAGACTCGAGATCAGTGGTGCTGCCTATACACGATGGCCCACAATAAGACACTATCTGATGACAAAGATCTTTCCTGTGATGAAGTTCAGGTATGTATTTGTAGCCCATCTGCTTGAAGTCAAAACCAAACTCATTGCTTCATAAGCAAGTCTGAGCCAGCAGTTTTTTGACAGAAAATTAGAAGCTTTGGTAAGCCTGTATAAAAGGAATCTAAGGCGTAAAAAAAGGGAATTAACTACTGTTTTTACGAAAGAAATACCGGTATCTCACAGAACAAAGAAGAGACTCAGTGAAAAATTAGTCCTAATTGTGGTTGTGGTGGGTTGGAAAACCATTAAGAACTGTACAAACACAAAGATGTTCTACGAAACTGCAGTTACGATCAAGTGGCTTACTGACTATTCTGAGAGTTGTACAGCACAATTTTTGCTAAACAACCGAAGGCTACACTAAAAGCACACAAAAATAATGAAAGTGGGTTGTCAACAATAAGTCTCCTAGTAGCACTGAGTAAAGACACCGAATCTAGAAACAAATGCACAGTAAACACAAACAAGTACTACACCTAACGTATAGACATCGCGTTAGTAAACACAACTTACTTTCGTCGTTTGTTGACTGTGTGTCGTTGAGAGAACGTTGGGATTCTGCAGAGCAGTGTTCTTGGCTCCTTAACTCACTCTCATTATCCGAATCACTGTCGCTCTTTCCCACTTCTTGATCTATGCCAATCAATTCCCTCACGAAAGAGCTGAAACCCAATCTTGATAGCGATGCCAAATGCCGTTTTGATTCATTGTCGAGAACGTCATTTTCGAGCTGTCCAGATTCGTCGATATTCCCAAATAAAAATCCAGTAAGATGCATTTCCGGATCTGACTTGTCGTCGTCGCTGTCACCCATTGTCACTTGGTTGATTACACGAGCTTCTTTTCAAATAAACGATTATATTGTAGGTATAGGTTTACAGTTTTCAGAAGAATCGTCATTAAAACAATCGTCTACCTCCTGTACACAAATCTTCCTTACGACACAAACACAGGCTCACAAGCCACAGATGCACTCAGTGCGCCGACAATTATTTACAATCTACACAATACCAGCGTTGTTATTGGAAACATGGCAATGACAGTGATCTCTGGTGGCGTTCTGCTGCTTTGGGATCGCAGCTCTTGCGCATTCTGGTGGCAGACTGCGAAAGCGTATGCCACTATGCCTCATTAGACGTTTACACTGGGACAACAGCCTGCAACATCAGGGCACGCTACATAAATGTTGCGCGCGTCTTCTAGGGAGCGTCCTACAAAAGGCAACATTTGGGGCGTATGTTACCTGCGCAGGTAATTTACACCAAAACAGCAGAATTTTTGCCACACGGAGTTTTCTTGCAGGAGAAAGAGTAATCATGTTATTGCAGCGGCGGCTTATTTCGTCATTGCACGTGCAGCTAGCAACAGAAACGAAAGGAAACGATCGTGGAAGAGGAGAATATATAAGGAAGTTCCACGGACTAATAAATGGAGATCTAGCAGCATATGATGGTGACCTATTTAGCGACTGTACGAGACTGTCCAATGAAGAGTTTAATTACTGCAGTTAACTGCATCTCTTATTGTAAAGAAAGCTATCAATTTTGAAGACAGTCACCCTGTTCACATGAGGCTCCCAAAACTTGATTTCGTAAAACGATTTCCCATTACCGCTTCTGGGTGGTCATGTAAACACTTCAAAATCGATTCTGGAAATCCTGGTGGCCGGTTTCTCAATTCCACGATCGATTTTCACTCCCCAAGTAAACTCAACCGGTTTCGAAACGTGCATGGGCTGACAGATTTCGGCTAATATGGAGTGGGCTTTTCGATGCTGAAGGGTAAGTAGAAATATTGGACTGAAGTTGTTTATACCTCGTCTAAGTGAAGATAAATATCGATCCTGCTGACTAAATTATAAACTGTATCAGCTGTTTTTTGGCGCCATATTTAACTGGGCTAGAAAATCCGCTTCGGAAGTCAGACTGTAACATGTAAACATGAAAGAGAAAGATGGCTTCCGAAATTCGATTTTCGTCTTTCGGAATATATGTCACATGTAAACACACCGCGTATTTCACCAAGAATTCGGTTGGCTATTGCATTATGTTTTCCACCCACAGGAAACTCGTACGAGTACAAAGTATCATATTTGCTATCACCTTCATAGTACGAAAAGTATGTGAACCTATTTCATTGGTGCTGAAGAATTATATAAAGGTAAGCAAGCAATTTGCAATGGTAGCTTTTTATATCGTTTGTTAATATCATATGTAGAAAATTTCTAAGCTAAAATAAAATAATCCTTACATAACATCCATTTTCGTCTGCAAAAATTGTTCTTTAAATTCCAAATATTGTTGGATCTCTTCTGTGATTGCTGGTATTTCGATGAACTCATTTGTCTCGTCCACATAAACCATTTCACAGGTAGTGGTACCTTCTGAAGGAAGGTTTAATTGAACGATTGATCCGTTGCTGGTAGATTGTTTTTCACATTGCACCAACACTGCTTTGAGCACCACATTTGTGAAAATGTACTTGGCATAAATTTGAGCTGTTGAGGAGAGTTTCCTTAGATAGTTTCGAATATGTTCGCCATACATACTCCACATGTCTTTAGCGGCAGCACTTTTCAATATATTATAGGTTTCTTCAGCTCGAGAGTTACTCTTGATTTGGTCAGCTATCTTTTTGTTATTGTTGTTTTTAATGTTTTCTCCCGCAATGTACTTGGATGAAAAACCATGACAGTGTGAATTATTTGCTTTTAAATCTTCATTAGAGTGGATGAATGATAGCAGTACATTGATTTCTGTTAAAATCTATTGTTACTAGTACATGTTACTAACTTACAAAGACATTTGAGTAACTACTGTTGAAGTTTTATCATTTGCGAGGAAAAATGCCTTAGCCACAAAGGCTACAAAGGGTACTCAGTTGCAAGAAGCAACACCATTCCCAGCAGAAATATATAGGCTGTACCCATTCCGTGAATAGACGTAATGAAGTTGAGTAGCAATACTAATTCAGCCAAAAGCTGCTAACGTGGAGTTCGCCACTAAAAGGGAGAAAGTACGAAAAACAGATGTGAACTAAAATAAAGCAGACTAGAAACAATAGAATTATAATGCACTTAAATCGAGCATGTCACACACCGATTCACAGGTAGGAACAAATGTACACAGAATACAAAGCGACAAAGCCAACTCCTATTTTATATGAAACAAAAGCAAAATGTATTTATGTAGTTCACCTAATATTACAGATGTTACAGATGCATGGAAAAATAAAGCATAATATGAACAACATATTTACAATGCAATTCCAAGAATACAATACACACAAGAAAACGTAGTCATGAGCACAATGTAATGAAACCAGCTTTTGTGTCCTATCACGTCAGATCAGTTTTACTTTTGGGCATATGCTAAGGCGCAATTATTGACACTTCTTAACGGCCACACAGTCGAAATTGCGATGTTGAGTTTTACAAACAAATAATTTTACAGTCAAAAGGTTATTTGATATTGCACACATGAAGTGTAATATTACATGGCTGTAGAAACGTGGGCTCAGAATGAGCATGGTAGTTTGTAAATATTGTATGTAGTGAGTTAAGAACTCAGTACCAGTTTCTTCAAATATGGGTGTTGTACAGTAACAACCTGAGGCTATTTATTAGTTTTGCCTGTATATACCACTTGTAAAAGAGGTGTTTATTTTTTCTTCAAAATGAGGAACTTTCAAACGGTTTCACACATGTAACTAATGTGGTGCCACATCTTTTGGCTTTCTGAAGTGGCAACATGAGCTACCGTTCACACAGGACGCCACAAAGTCTCCATGTAGTCTGTTTGTAAACTTAAGAGCGAGAAACGCTTTGGTGGGGGAAGTGGCCCTTTCTGGAACAACCCTGCAACTGGTATATAGGGGCGCCCAAAATAGTTGCCCGTCTAGAGATGTGGATCGGCGTGCAATGATATACGTCATTTCTGTTCATGGGATCTTAGTTGTCAGTCAGTCACTTTGTATACTTACTGATATACTTTGGTATCTGGAAGGGATGGATAATCGCCCTGCATTGCAAAAACATGTGCAGAATACGAAGAAGAGAAGGTATTTCCGGAGTAATGAGCGTTCTATCGTCTCTAAAGTTATTACAGCGTGTGTTAAAGAGGCGACACAGAACGAACTGTTGGTTAATGTTACCAGTCCCAGTGAATGGGCTGCAATTTATGAAAATGTCAGCCTCGCTGCAGTAGGATGCATAAGGTAGGAATGAGAAACTAAACCACGTGGTTTATTGGAATCACCACCGAGGAAAACTAGTAATTTTGGGAGGAAACCCATCGTTAGAGACAGTTTCACAAAATCAGTCATTCAACAAACGTTGGAGGACATTTACATAAACCAAAAAATAGTTCTGTCGTTACGGAAATTACTTACTGCTATGAAACAAAAAATCCATTTTCCTTGGAAGAAAGATGTTTTACCCAAGACACTGGTGTGACGTGATATTTATCGGGAAAAGACGTGTAACTAAACGGAAGATTCTGGTAGAGAGAACAGTTATAATTGACTGGTGATATAAGTACCTGATCCAAGTAAGGAAATTAAGGGAACCAGTTAGAAAATTCCTTTATATTGACGAAATTTGGATGGACAATAACATTACTTATAGAAAATGTTGGCACGGTCCTAGTGCTGATGGCAGTATAGACAATGTTAGCAGAAGCAATAGGATGATAGTGGTCAATATCAGGTCAAAAGATGGGTTTTTACCCAACACACAGTTGATTTATAAAGCAGGAGACTACAGTGGTAAAATGAACTGTGAACATTTTTCAAATTGTATATTGACTAAAGTGACTTCGAATCCGCCACCAACTGTGTTATTGTTATGGACAATGCTTCATATCACAACAAGGAGCATAACAAAGCTCCAACCATGTCCTTGAATAAAAGGAAAATGACTGAATGGTAATTAAAAAGTAAGGTGGAATTATTTGATTTATTTAAACAACATAAGCCAGAAGACAAAGTATTTGAAATTAACAAAATACTTGAAGCTGTTGGACACACTGACTCACCATATTGAAACTTCCATCATACAACTGTGACTTAAATCCAATTGAAATGGCATGGGCAAAACTCAAAAATTTCGTCAGAGAAAGAAATATTCTTGGGGATATTTGCATGGCGAAGTTACCACAATCGGTGAAAGAAAGTATGGTACGTAGCAATTTTCTGATATACAAACACTTATCCCAATTGTTACAGGTTTCGAAACGATAACACAAGATGGCTGGAGCCAGTGATCTCTATACTAACTGGATGGCGAACTTCGGCTGTCACAGCGTGCCGTCGTCTGTTAGCGCCGCCATATTGCAGTTAGGCAAGAAACTTTATGCGATATTTTAGTTAGAAAGGCGGCACTCGTTTTCGTTCGGAAGTATCTACATTCTTGACGATAATAAAACTAACTAGATTAACATTAAAGCAACGAACTACCAATTTCGTTTTACGCTCATGAACACGAAAGACTACTGTAATATCGTAAATATAAAGTACCTAAAAAAGAAACAATATTTTTACCAGGCATAAGGAACAGTTTTACTCACATATGTAATGCACTTATCAGTGGCGACATCATCTTTGGCGTCGGCAAAAAACGTAATGGGGTTTATTTAAACGTGAATTTGGATATCTACAACAATATGCTAATTATTGTCAGGCACCATATGAAATAACCAAAATTACGTGTGACACTGAAACGAAAATTGTTCTCTTTTTTACTGAACTAATTCACATGTACCAACGTGGAAATTGCGATAAAATCAGTTAGTTTAAAGTGCATATTTAACTGAGAACTAACGTATATAAACAGTTCAGCCAATCTGGGTAACTTTGCACCACTTTTCTCCGTCTTTTTGAAAGTATTGCACACACAATCTACATCACAACAGACACCAAAATTTCACCCCCATTGCTAAGGTGTGTTTGGCAATGATGAAGTATGTACTAGAGACGCTCTCTTGGAGTAAAATTTCAATTTTAATACTGGTACAAAATTACTCAGTCATTCTGGGTAACTTTAATCTTAAAAAACACAGTATTTTCCTCATATCTAATGTTCTGAATAAATTTACATCCCAACAAAAGGAAGTCAGTTATTAATAAGAAGTGAAAACAGTGTTACTTTTGAATGCAATACGGGAACAGCAGTGATCAATGTCTTATAAATATTTACTATTAAAAACAGTCTTGATCACAGTCGTGATCAAAACCGTTTTTAATAGTAAATGTTTAGAAAACAGTGTTAATTCAGTTTCCAGATTTACTTTGAAGTATCAAGATATTTGTATCAACCTGACTTTGTTCAACTTAAATCACTGTCAGAAGCTCACTTCACAATCAAAGCAATTAAAGAAAAATCACAAGCCTAAGAGCTTTTAGGGAGGTGGGAAGACATTTGAATGTGTTGTGTACATAGTTCCGCGTAGTCAGCGCGTACACAACTTTCCCACTAGAGCGCGCCCTGCTAAGCACAACAGTGCAGGCGACGCACTCGACCGTCTTCGCACTACGAGATGGCACTGTCTTAGACACGGATCAAATTCTGCTTCCGCCGATCCGTGTATTAATATGTCACGCAGCCAATGAGATTGCTGCTAACATAGAACCTTTTCTCCTTGCGGATCACACTTGCGCAGTGATACCTGAACGCTCAAGGTATTATAACGAGTGTACAGACCTCCGATTAGTCAGTCTGCATTAGTCTGTACCAGTCTATAGTCAAGTTTTAGTCTGCGCCTAATAAGATTATCATATTCCTGTACATAGCCATGAAGATAAATGTATAGACACTTTTGTCAAGTATCAGAGATATGTGAGAATAAGATTAACATACCAAGACCAAAGGAACTTCAGATATCAATTGCAAATAGCATTCAGAACCGAGTTAAGTTATTTTTATGCTTGTTATTATTTTAATAAATGTATGTGAAAATTAATCAAGTTCTGTTTAAAGTTGGTCACCGTCAATCCGCTACTCTAAGCATGCAAGTGGCATTTGTATCGTCTGACCTAACGGCAGAAGATAAACACGCCACGATAAGACCATGAGACATATTGCTGACACTCGCCTACTTCGTTAGAGCGACAAGTCATATAATTTGATGGTGTGTGTACTGAAGGTCTTACAGTACGCACACCACAGAATGAAACACAGAAGTAATAAAAACGTTACATTTTGTACAAAATTAATACAAACAGGTGGAACACCAGCCATTTGAAACAAGAATAGCAATTGGTACAAAGATACTATGATTAGTTAAAATTTACCCTGATTGTAATGTTCCAAGGAACACCTTCATACGTCTATGTACTTTATTATCATTTGTAAAATGATGAATACTGTAAACATTAAGCATGAGCAAGGGTATTGAAATGAGAACACAAAAACACATTGAAACTCGAAATTTATTTTTGTCATTTCCATACATTTTTAACCACTGCTGCAATGTTACAGGCACAACACTACACATTACTGGATAAAATAATCTTACTGAGGTTTTGTCTTACACTAGTTGTATTGTGACCTATTTTCGCAAGTGAAAACCTTTTCCTATATGTTTTCAGCCGCACCTGAATGTACCTTGATGCAATCTTACATACAAGCTGTGTCTCATGCAAATCTTCAATTCTGCATTCATTATGGAAGTCATGGTCAAGTTTAGGGAATGAATAGTTCACAAAGAACACACATGACAATCTTACTAATTAAATGCTTTTGCCTCATGTCACCATTGACAACAAACATTTGAAACAATTTTCCTGAGAGCTCCACCACAGAGTATACAGCATTACTTGTTTCAGTAAGCTTGCCTCGGCTTATAAATTTTGTGAATGAGCTCTTTTCTGCAGTACTAAGAAGTGCATATGTTGCATCATTACAAACAATGGGTGGCCTAAGAATGTAGAGGCAACTTTACATGTAACTTGTTTTGAAATTGTGAGGGCAACATACCCCGCAATATAGTACAAAATGTTCTGCTTGTATGTGGAAAACAGATTACCCTCTTCAATAAGTGAGCACAATTTTTCTACTTCGTCTACAAACATACAAGAATCATCTACAAGAGAACACTTTTGTGATCGGAAATCATACAGTCCTACAGGTATCACTGAACACATGTTAAAATTTGTACAGTTTCCCCCAACAGTGCTAACATTAGTGCCTAAAAGCAACTTGCGCATAGCATAGTTCAACTGATATGATTTTGGGTTGTTATTCCAACCCCCTCTAGATCTCACACATGAAAAGAAGAATTCAATATGATCTTGGGAAAACTTATATGTGAATAAATATTGGAGAGGAGAATTTTCCCTAGTCATTATTTCCAGTGCAATGGCTTTAATCGAATGCAAGTTCAAAATTATGCCAAAAACAAAAGTATTTCTTGGGTGCCGCATGAGAGAAACACTATTTACTTTTAAACTTTTTATAAAAGATTGTGACTCATGAAAAATATTAAGCCAATATGCCTGATTACTGAGTTTCAGGCTGGCTTTATATCCTGAAGCTGGAGTTAAAGACATCAAAAATTCTGTCTATAAATCTCAAAAACTCCACTGTTGCCTCACTACCACGGAATCTGGGATTGCCAGCTCTTCTCAAAAAATCTATAGTATCTGCAACACTAGAACTGAGTGTTTGAACTGCTAAGCTGACATTCATCTTTTTATTAACATAGTTAATATGCTGTCCTGACAACTTGTTAGCAAATGTCATGCCTTCCTCAATTTGCAACTCACTTAGTTCTTTTAAGTACTGCCACTTAATATGGCCATTTGTAGACTCTATAGCACCCACTTCTGCTAATGCATTTCGAGCACGTTTCACTAAATGACACATATGTAAAACACAGCAAACATTGTGGTTTGAAACTGGGTGAAGGAACTGAGAAGAAAAAAACGTTTTGATGAAAATTAATAGTGCATTGCAATGAACGATGAGTTCTTATATTTGTGCTTGTGCCATCACAAGTGACTGCCCAAATTCTGATGCCTGAATTGCTTAGCCTCTCCAGAGGAGAGTTTATTAACTTCGCCTGCACACTACTATCAAAGCCATTCACTACAAAATACGCTACAGGACACTTAAATTTACCTTTTATGGACAGAAGCATAAAAACTAATGCCTCTGAAGCTTCTTTCACTTCTTTTGATTGTTCAACTTCTCCTCCAAAATCTACAAAACCTGTATACCTCTTAGTTTCCTGGTCCCACACTAGCTGTTTTCTAATTGCCATACTGTCTATTATGAGGCTAGCATCTTTAAATGCAGTCCTCACTTGATTCAAAGTATCTGAACACATCACTTAAAAAGCCAGGATCACAATTCACAGTCCCTGCCCAATGAGAAATTAGTGATTTGTGAGGCAGAGGCATTAATGTCTGTAAATATTCATATGCCTTAGGAGAGTAAAAATACATTGTCATTGCAAACATTTTAATGTCTGTTTTGTACCTGTTTCCCTTGGATGACACACTATTATTCAACAAATTGCACACTAATTCCACCTGAGTCCCTGTTTGTTGATTCAGGTATTCATTCAGCTTCTCTGTTAGATGACCCTTCTTTTTCAGAGCACTTATGATGTCTTTCATTGAATAGTTTTTCTTCTCTCTTCTCCTAATTTTTTCCTGCAGTTTCTTGATTTTTCTTCTCAGTGTCTCCATAACATCTAGAAAAAAACTGCATGTGTCAGTGGCCTTGTCAATCATTTCTATTTGTGTTTGAGGTCCACATTCCTTTGATGTTTCACAACTCTGAGAAAACTGAAACAAGAATAGAATACAAGTAGTACAGGCATGAAACAAAGTTTGGCAAGTACATATGAGAAAACATGTTTGTTTGAAAACTGAAACAATGTTTATGTGAAGTGACTAACCTGTTCAATATAATCATGAGTTTCTGCAGTAGGCTGTTCAGTTGTTATACTAATCTGTCGCCTTGGTTGCTTTTCCTTGGGCATTAAATGCGTCGGAAACGCAAACTGTGATGGTACTGCATCAGGCTTGAGATGCCTTCTCGAGGTAATCTTCTCGAAATAATCTTCTTCCAAGAAGTGATCTCCACACAAAAAACTATCCCTTGTAGGCGTGAAACCTTTGCGTTTAGTGGCAATGACCCACTGTTTCAGCAAATCGCCTTTTTGCAGAGAAAATCTGTCCAAAACAGAAGACACATTGTATCATGCAAGGCAATGACCAAGATATTTACGAGGTTGTTGTCATTTCTTGACATTCAATTATTACCTGTGGAAAGTTAAATTAGTTTCCTTGTTCCACCGGTTCGTATAGTTGTATGCAGAGCACGAAATAACCATTTTACACTTACAACATACACTTCATTAACACCAGGAGAAACCTTTTGGGTAACTAAAAAATGGCGGACGATATAAACAAACACTCCTGAGATGGCACGGATAAGCGCTATGCTCAAAGACAGAAGATATACATCCAGTTAGTATGGAGATCACTGGCTGGAGCACATACTGCCTCCATGTACAGCAACTTCAAAGAGAGTATTGGGTTAATGATGGGTATATTGAAGACATACTAGACGGTATAGTTATTAATTTAGAAAGTGACAACGGCGACGTGTAATGGCAGTTACATTGTTGATGATGACCTCTAAAATACGGTGCACATAAACAGGAAATGAATGTTTAAAAAAAAATACTTTATGCATGCTTTCAAGCCTGACTATGTTCATTCACTATAAAGTTTCTTTTGGTAGAAATGTACTACATGGTGGTAAAAGTGTTAAGCAGTTTTCCAAGATAAATACAGTCAAATGTGGTCCAAAGCAATAATTACCTTCGTCATTAGTTGTACAATTATCAGTAATAATTTAAGAACATTGTGGTAAAATTAATTAATTTTTCGTTGACAGAATGTGATTCAATCATGTAAAACCCTTGATGCTCATGGAACAGCAGCATTTGAATGATTCTCTGTCAAAGTTACTGTTCACCTGATTTTAAGATGTATTGCTTAAAACATGTACCCAATAGTTATCCTAAACGCTGTTGAAATTTCCTTCATAACATGTACACCTATTCTGAACTTCTATGTAAAAAGCTTGACATATGAGATGCATCACGCATTAATTTTTATTTTTTGGAAAGAACTTTATTTGTTAATCTGCAGCAGTGTTATCCCCTTGAAAATATTCCCCATAACAAACTATACACTTGCCAATGCTTTTTCCAATTCCCGAAACACTTTAGGAACTGTTTCTTTAGGGTAGTTTATAGGTGTCTTAACAATGCATTTTTAATTTCATCATGCTTGTACAACCACTGTCCTTTAAGGCCTGCATTGAACTGTTTGTTACACTTGTGTGCCCTTGTTTACTCATAGCAAACTCACCAAAAGCAATATTTAACATTTCTAAAAATTTGATACACTTTATTCCATTTTTAAACAAAAATTTATTATGGATTCTTTAATCTGTTTATATTCAAAACAAATAATCGTTGATACAACCAAAACACATGTAACCTTTTTGACAGCTGACAACAGAGTAAATACCCAATATGCATAACATTGTGCAGATACTTTTCAAACATGTTTATGAAGACTGTCAAAAAAAAGTAGTGGAAATCGGACTAATACAAAAAACGCGAAATTATAAATTTCTCCTTACTTTTCAAACACTCTTCGTGTTGCAAGAATTGTTGCGTTTTAATTCAGTCCTCAAAGAAAACTTCTAGCTTTTTGTAGAAACACAAAGTAACAATAAGCCTTAAATTGTCCGGATTCGTTGCCCTGTACAGGGTTCGTTTTACGAACAGCAGTAGAGGACTACACATTAAAATGAACAGGCGTTCTGTTCTACAATGAAGAGCCAAAGATACTGGTACAGGCATGTGTATTCAAATACAGAGACGTGTAAACAGGGGAATGCAGCGCTGCAGCTGGCAACGCCTATATAAGACAACAAGTGCCTGGCGCAGTTGTTAGATTGGCTCCTGCTGCTACAGTCGCGGGTTATCAATATTTAAGTGAGTTTGAACGTGGTAGTACAGTCGGCGCACGAGCGATGAGACACACCATCTACAAGGTAGCGATGAAGTGAGGATTTTCCCATATGACCATTCCACGATTGTACCGTGAATATCAGGAATCTGGTAAAAAAGCGAATCTCCAACATCCCTACCGCCAGAAAAAGATCCTCCAAAGATGGAACCAACAACATCTGAAGTGCATCGCCCAATGTAACAGAAGTGCAACCCTTCCACAAATTGCTGCAGATTTCAATGATGGGTCATCAACAAGTATCAGCTTGCGAACTACTGAACGGAACATAATTGATATGGGCTTTTGGAGCCGATGGCCCACTTATGTACCATTGATGACTGCATGACACAAAGCTTTATGCCTTACCTGGGCCCGTCAACACCGACATTGGACTGTTGATGACTTGAAACATGTTACCTGGTTGGACGAGTCTCGTTTCAAATTGTATCAAGCGGATGGACGTGTATGGGTATGGAGACAACCTCATGAATCCATGGAACCCTCATGTCAGCAGAGGACTGTTCAAGCTGGTGGCGGCTCTGTAATGGTGTGGGGCGTGTGCAGTTGGAGTAATATTGGACCCCTGAGATGTCTAGATACGACTCTGACAGGTGACATGTACCTGAGTATCCTGTCTGATCACCTGCATCCATTCATGTCCATTGTGCATTCTGGCGCAAGAATCTTGTTTGTTGTGCAAAACACTCCCCTCAAGTGAAACAATTGATCACCTATATTCAAAGAAAGTTATGCATACTTTATAATTCATGATACATAACTAATTATTTTTTACTAGGAAGCTGTCTATATCATTTGTTTCTGCCGACATCTCAACATCTGGCGAAAATGCGACAAATTGTAGTATGTGTAGCCACTGCTTTATTATGGTGATGACGTTCAGTGTATGACACAACTCATTCCCATGCTTTCAGCATTTCTCTTATTGTGCAAGAATATTGTTGCTTTGCTGTTACTGCCTCCTCCTCCTCCACCTCCTCTGAAGAATTTCTCTCCGCATCTTCCTGCTGTGGAACACACTACAACGCCATAAGCTCCTTGGTAGTCATTTCTTGGCTGTGATCTTCCACAAAATTATCAATATCATTGTTATCCACTTTTAGTGCCATGCTCTTGGCCAATGACACAGTCTTGTTGACTGCAGGCTCTACAGATACTGGCTCAAATGCCTCAGTCACATTTGACAACGCACCCTTGCCAAAGCTTCTTCCAAGCAGAAGTGAGAGTTCTCTTGGTAACCTCTTCTCATACCCTTTCGATCATCTTGATGTAGGCAGTGATGCTGAACTAATGTTTCCAAAATTCTCTGAGAGTGAGACTGATAGCTTCAGTCAACTCAAACCAATGCTTGAAGAGTGTCTCAGTGTAGAGTTTCTTAAAGTTAGAAATAATCTGCTGGTCTATAGGATGGAGTAACTGAGTGGTGTTAGGAGGCAGAAATTGGCCCGATGAACTGAAATTCTTCAAGGAAGTGGTCTTGTAGGCTTCAAGAATGGGTAGGAGCGTTGTCCATAACAAACAAGACATGCAGTGACAGAGTCATCTCAAGTAAATGTTTTTTCACTTAAGGAGCAAACTCTTCATTGATCCCTTTATTAAAACTTCCTGCCTGAATTTCCATGGTCCATATATAAAACTTCTTCTCCTTCCTGACCTTTCATTGCCTACTGCGGGCAACATCTTCTGAGGTGAGTCAGCGACTGGCTGCTAGGAGCTGGTGGTCCCGCTTGTATAGAACGCTTAGATGGCGCCACCACTCATCACGTGCTTTCGACTTTAAAACGATCTCTGGCTAGTGCCATCTCTCTCGATTACAGGTAATCGATTGTCACTTCGTTGGTACAAAGTTGACCGCCATATCTTGTCTAGTTTTAATCCTTCTTCTTTTCTATTAAAATTATTTCCGTGCTTGTAGATCTCTATAGCTTCTCTAAAGTTGCAGGTATAATAATGTGAGGTCCTAGCTATCACGTTTGTCTCACTAAATTTTATTTCGTGATCACCGTCTTTGAAAACGTGTTCCGCTACAGCTGATTTGTCAATCTGTCCCAATCTACAGTTTCTTTTGTGTTCCGCTAGGCGGGTATAAACACTTCTTTTAGTTGTTCCAATATAAACCATGCCACAGCTACACGGAATTTTATACACACCTGGGGTAGCTAAGGGGTGTCGTGCGTCTTTCACCGACCTTAAACTTTCACTAATTTTCTTGGTAGGTCGAAAGATTGTCTCCACTTGAAACTTGGCCAAAACTTTCCCAGTATGGTCCATGATGTTGTGAATAAATGGAAGAAATACTTTTCCAGCCGACGGTTGTTGTTGTCGTGTATTTTCGGACACTTTTCTTCTAGGGTGGAGTGCTTGATCTATTTCCTTGTCAGTGTACCCATTTCTCTTGAAAGCTGTTCGCAAATGGCTTAATTCATCTTGCAAGTAAATTGGCTCACAGATGTTATTAGCTCTGTCCACTAAAGTTTTTATGACTCCTCTCTTCGGCCTAGGATGATGATTCGAATCGTTATGTAGGTAACAATCGGTGTGTGTGTCTTTCCTATATACCTTGTGCCCTAAAGTCCCATCTGCCCCTTTAATAACCAATACATCCAAAAAATTTAGTTGTCCATTACTCTCTTTCTGCATGCTGAATTGAATTTTTGGATTGAAACTGTTTATGTGCACCAAAAAATCACTCAGTTCCTCTTCATCATGATTCTATGTCACAAAGGTGTCATCCACATATGATACCATTTCAAAGGGCTTTTTTTGGCCTACTGCAGCACCTGTTGTTCGAAAAACTCCATAAATAGATTAGCAATAGCAGGGCTTAGAGGGCTACTAATGGCCATGCCATCAATTTGTTCATAAAACTCGTTGTTATATTGAAAATAAGTCGAGGATAGACAATGTCAAAACAAAGCTATTATATCAGTAGGAAACATATCAGCTATGTAAGAAAGAGCTTTGTCAACAGGGACCATGGTGAACAGGGATACTATATCGAAACTGACAAGGGTGTCACTTGGACTAATTGTGATCTGCCTCAGTTTTTCGATAAAATGCATGTAATTTTTAATATGAGTGTTAGTTTTACCTATATACGGTTGCAACAAAGAAGCAAGATATCTAGCCAGCTCTTGAGTAGGAGCCCCAATGATACTTACTATTGGTCTCAATGGGACATTGGGCTTGTGTATCTTAGGTAACCCATACAGTCTAGGAGGGTAGCTTCAGTTTTGCAAAGGTATTTTTTATCTTCTGTAGGAATGGAAGAGCTTTTTTATTAATCGCTGGGTAGCACTTAACACTTTCGTTGTAGGGTCCTTTTTTAGTTTTTCATAGGTGGTAAGATCCAAGAGGTCACTGATTTTTCTATGATAATCCTCACTCTTCAGCACGACAGTAGCATTTCCCTTATCAGCAGTAAGTATAATAATATTCCTGTCCACATTAATCTCCCATAACGCCTTCCTTTCTCCTAGGGATGAATTACTGCTGGGTGGCTTGGCTTTACGTAATATCCTGGGTGTTTCCATCCTGATTTTATTGGCAGAATGCGGTGATAACAGACGAATCCCTGCTTCTGTATTGGCAACAATATCTTCCATGGGAACCTGTGATGGAGTGATAGCAAAATTTCCTCCTTTCGAGAGAACAGAGACTTCTTCCTTGGATAGTTCTTTCATGGACAAGTTGATAACTGTATAGGAATTGTCTGCAATCAATGTTTCCGGTTTTTGTAAATGCTCAAACTTCTTCTTGTGCCTATTAGAAGACACTTCTGAGCTAAGTTCCATAGATCTAAATGTTAATCTATCCACCTTATCCCAATCACCCAACCGCATAGTATTGCTAATACATAAATGAAGATTTAACAGTTGACTACTAGTTACCGCAAGTCCTCGACGTGTTTGATGGATCCGCTCCCGCAGCATCGCCAATTCCATGCGTAAATAAATACGGTTTGCTTGCTCTGTATGGAACATTCTTCTCGCCTTCAAAAACTTCGGAACTGTCCAGGGTCACGACAACGTAGCAAATAAGTGAGTGAACAAATTTGTTGAGCTTTCTTCTTACGTAGGCTCTCCAGTCGTCGTACCATAATCGACATATCCTCCCTGTAGAGGTGTCTAATCATAACATGTTAGCTTTCACAGGCGGTGTCTTCATTAATTAAAACTTCCGGGCTGAATTGCCGTGAATTTAGTGCGACAAAGGTGACGGCTAGGACCTCACATTATTATACCCGCATGTATAGAGAAGCTATAGAGATCTACAAGCACGGAAATAATTTTAATAGAAAAGAAGGAGGATTAAAACTAGACAAGTGACAATCGATTACCTGTAATCGAGAGAGATGGCACTAGCCAGAGATAGTTTTAAAGTCGAAAGCACGTGATGAGTGCTGGCGCCATCTAAGCGCTCTATACAAGCGGGACCACCAGCTCCTAGCAGCCAGTCGCCGACTCACCTCAGAAGATGTTGTCCGCAGTAGGCAATGAAACGCCAGGAAGGAGAAGAAGTTTTATATATGGACCACTGCAATTCAGCCCGGAAGTTTTAATTAATGAAGACGCCGGCCGTGAAAGCTTACATGCTATGACTTCACTGAGCCAATCACAAAAAAGATCACGTGTCACCCAAGCCTTGTTGTTGAACCTCGACGTCACATTTAAGCTGCTCTTCTGGACTTTACTCTTCTTGAAGGCTCATGGAGTTTATGAGTGGTAAACTAGCAGCGGTTTAATTTTCAGATCGGCACAGAATAACAGTGTGAGATGGTCTCTCGTTGGCTTGTGACTGGGCAATGCATTCTCCTCTGTTGACATCGAGTTACACTTTGGCATCTTCTTCTAGAACAGACTCGTCTCATCACAATCAAAAATCTGTTGCAGCTGATAAACCTTAGAATCTACAAGCATCTTGAAGTTGCTGATGAAGTTCTCTGCAGCCTTCTACATCTACATCTGTATAGATATTTCGCAAGTCACTGTGCAGTGCGTGGCGGAGGGTACACCATACCACTACAAGTCTCTTCCTTTCCAGTTCCACTCGCAAATAGAGCGAGGGAAAAATGACTCTCTATATGTCTCCATAAGAACACTAATTTCTCGTATCTCATCTTCATGGTCCTTACGCCCAATGTAAGAGGGTCGGTCAGAAAGTAATGCCTCCCATTTTTTTTCTACTTAAAGAAATTAAGTTAAGTGAAAAACTTGAATTTGGCGCCATTCCTCAAACCTTCTTCTGCAATCCACTGCAGTAGTAACTTTCTGTGTCAACAGGTGGCAGCACAGCAGAAGTTTGTAAGATGGCCGACATCGATGTTCGTTTGAGACAGCGTTGTGTGATTGAATTCTTGAATGCAGAAGGTGAAACGCCCATACGCATTCATGAAAGACTGAAGAAGGTGTATGGTGTTGTGACAGTGGATGTCAGCACTGTTAGACGATGGGTTCGTCGTTGTAAGGAAGCTGAAGGGCAAACACCGTTGACTGACGAAAAGCGGAGCGGCAGGCCGGTGAGTGCAGTGACTCCACACAACATTCAGCAAGTTGATGACATCATTCGTGGTGACCGTCGGGTGACTGCAGATGAAGTGTGTCGCATTATTTCTCTTAGTAAACGCAGTGTGATCACGATTATTAAACAATTGGGGTACTCAAAAGTTTGTGCACAGTGGGTTCCAAGAATGTTAACCGATCAGAATAAAGAGGCAAGGAAAACAATAGCCTCCCAACACTTGCAGCGCTTCCGTTTGGAGGGAGATGAGTTTCTGAAAAAAATTGTGACCGGGGACGAAACATGGGTGCATTTTTTTGAACCCGAATCAAAGAGGCAGTCAATGGAGTGGCGTCACACAAGCTCGCCGAGGAAGAAAAAATTCAAAACTGTGCGATCGGCAGGGAAAGTTATGGCAACAGTTTTCTGGGATACAGAGGGTGTGATTCTGGTTGATTTTTTGGAGCAGGGATGCACAATAAATTCTGTTCAATACGTCACAACCCTCAACAAACTTAAAGCACGTCTTCAGCGAGTTCGCCCAACAAAATCAATGGCAGATGTTCTTCTTTTGCATGACAATGCAAGACCACACACCAGTCGTCACACCTCTGACGAGATTGTCAAAATTGGATGGGAAGTTTTGCCTCATCCCCCATACAGCCCTGACCTGGCACCATCAGACTTCCATCTGTTCGGGCCACTAAAAGAAGCTCATTGTGGGATTCATTTTGAAGATGAGGAGGCCGTCAAAACATCCGTGCGTCAATGGCTTAGGAAGCAGAGCTGTGATTTTTACCGTGCTGGGATACATGCCCTTGTTCAAAGATGGACCAAAACTGTAGAGATGGGCGGAGATTACATTGAAAAATGACAAAATGATCCTCAATGTTGTGGTTTTCAACCTATGTAATTGCATTTAAATTTCCTGACAATTAAACGTAGAAAAAAAAATAGGAGGCATTACTTTTTGACTGACCCTCGTATGTTGGCGGCAGTAGAATCGTTTGGCAGTCAGTTTCAAATGCCACGTGTAGTTCTAACCTACTGGTAAAAAATCTAGCCGCCCTGTTCCGAATCACTTCAATGTCTTCCTTCAATCCGAGCTGTTACGGATCCCAAACACTCGATCAATACTCAAGAATAGATCGCACCAACGTCCCTCATGCAGTCTCCTTTACAGGTGAACCACTCTTTCCTAAAATATTCCCAAATAAGCGAAGTCAATCGTTAGCCTCCCCTAACACAGTTCCAAAATCCTTTTTCCATCTACTATCGCTTTGCAACGCTACACCCACATATTTAAAATACTTGACTGTGTCAAGTTGGACACTAGCAATACTGTATCCGAACATTACAAGTTTGATATTCCTATTCATCTACATTAACCTACACTTTTCCACATTTAGGGCTAGCTGTCATTCATCACACAAACTGGAAATTTTGTCTAAGTCGTCTTGTACCTCCCTACTGACACCCACTTCCACATCTTACTATACACCACTGCATCATAGCAGATTGCTGCCCACCCTGTTCACCAAATCATTTATATATATAGAGGACAACGGCGGTCCTGTCACATTTCACTGGGGCACTCCTGATGGTATCCTTGTCTATGAACACTTGTCATCGAGGACAACATACTGGGTTCTATTATTTAAGAAGTCATCGCGCTACTCACATGTCTGTGAACTTATTCGACACCGTATGCTTGTACCTTCGTTAACAGCCTGCAATGGGGTACCATGTCAAATGCTTTCCAGAAATCTAGAAATACGCAATCTTCCTGGTGCCCTTTGTCCATAGTTCGCAGTATATCATGTGAGAAGCTGAGATTCATACAGGTGATGTTTTTAAGCCTCAAGAAAGTTTATGATATTCGAACTGAGAATATGTTCAAGGCTTCTGCAGCAAACAAAAGTTAGGATATTGGTCTGTAATCTTGCAGGTCCGTTCTTTTACCAATTTTATATACTGGAGTCACCTGCGCCTTCTTCCTTTCGCTTGGGACTTTTTGTTGGGCGAGAAGTTCACAATAAAAGCGAGCTACGTAATGGGCCAATGCCATAGAGTACTCTTTGGAAAATCGAACTGGGATTGCATCTGAACCTGGTGATTTATTTACTTTCAAATCTTTCAGTTGTTTCTCTACTCCAGGGATGATTATAACTATGTCATCCATACAGGAGTCAGTCCGATGGTCAAAGAATGGTCTGATTCTCCTTTGTGAACGATTTCTTGAACGTGAAATTTAAAACTTCGGGTTTTGTTTTCCCATCTTCTGCTGCCACACCAGAGGGATCAACAAGGGACTGAATGGAAGCCTTACATCCGATAACGATTGAACATAGGACCAGAATTTCCTTTAGTTCTATGCCAGGTCTTTTGTTAAGGTGACAGTGGTAGTTGTTGTATGCTTTGCACATAGGTCTTTGCAGAGACCCTCGAATCTCTAATACCTTCACTTGCTTCCTCAATATCCTGTCTGCAGCTCGTGGTCTAGTGGCTAGCTTTGCTGCCTCTGGTTCATGGGGTCCCGGGTTTGGTTCCCGCCCAGGTTGGGGATTTTTCTCTGCCCAGGGACTGGGTGTTTGTGTTGTCCTCATCATTTCAGCATCATCATCATCATCATCATCATTCGTGACAGTGGCTAGATCAGACTGTGTAAAAATTGGACTGTGTGAAAATTGGGACTTTGTATGGGCGCTGATGATTGCGCAGTTGAGTGCCCCACTAACCAATCATCACCATCATCATCACTCCTCAGTATCCTCGGAATTTCGTTATTAAATCACGGTGGATCGTTTCTTGATTTATCCACTTACCAGGCACATAACTCTCCAGACCACTATTTACAATCTGCTTAAACTTTGCCATAATTCCTCTACATCCATCTTACTGGAACTAAGTGAGGCCAGTGCACTGCCTAAGTGAGATGCTAGTAACTGCTTATCTGCTCTGTCTTGCAGAAACACTTTCCTAGTCTTCTTGACTGATTTATTAACTTCCGTAGTCATTATTGCTATAATGACATCAAGATCGTTAATCCCCGTTTATTTACTGTCATTGTCGATAAGTTCCGGCCTGTTTGTAGCTACAAGGTCTAAGATATTTGCATTGCGATGGGATGTCGAGGTAGCTGTTCAAGATAGTTTTCAGAAAACGTGTTCAAAAGTATTTTGCGTGACTGGTCTGTACCCCCATAATGAATCGATAGACATTGCAGTTATAATCGGCGTCTTGTAGTAGCCTCCAACTATTATTGCATGATCTGGGTATTTACACACTGTTTACCCCAGACTCTAGACTCTAGAACTGCCATCAGCATAATCAAATGACCGGTAAAAACATTCAACAATTAACTTGGTTTCACCTACACCTGTTATATGTGACCAGATGACTTCACTGTCACACTCGACCTCGACCTCATTAGAGACAATATTTTTGTCCACTGCAATGAAGACTCCCCCTCCTATGGCCTCTAATCTGCTTTCCAATAAATGTTCCAAACTCACTTAATATCTGAGAGCTTTGCACTTCAGGTTTTAGCTATCTCTCGGTCCCAGGAATAATTTGAGCGTGAGAACTTTCCTGGAGGGCAGTAAATTAAGAAACTTTATTACGAATACTTCGACAGTTTATTGATTAAATTATTGCAGTCGAAGAGTCTGTATTCTGAACGCCGTTTGACTTCTCTTGCTTCATATAAACTGGCGAGTGTTCATGAGAACACCTCAAGCAACCCTACTGCCTAGCCAAAAAAGAAAAAAAAAACCATGTGCAGTCAACAAGTACTCTGCTATCTGAATAGATGCTTCCTTTGTGTAGTGCACCGTTGGTCTATCAAGGAGAGTCCTACAAATCCCCACACAATAACGCAGGTCTAGAAATCTGCAGCCAAAGCCGTCACAGAGTCAATGAAGCCTTTGGTTGAGACGCTCGGATTCAAACCAAAGGACTCTGAGCAACTCTGGGAATGATACTACAGATTGCAAGCTCTGGTTGCACTCTACACGTGAGGCCAGCAGCCTTCACCACCTCCGGCAGCCGCCTGTAGGAACTGAGGGTCGCCTCAGAACCCATGAGAAGTGTCGTTGGTGCCGACGTGAGTCACAATATGCAGATAACTGCACCCTGCATGCTCGATAGCTGCAGACAAGGCCACCTCCACATCTCGGATGAGGCCTCCAGCAGACATACCGAACACATATTGGCTATCTTTCCAGCCCTGAATGCTATCTGCCTATGGGCTCCATAGCGCGCCTAACATTGGAGCTCCCAGTAACTAGTAAACCCCTGGCCCCATGTGCCTGCTCAGACCCTGCTGAAGTAGCAACCACCTGCTCACTCACAGGGTGAATGGGCGAGACCAGACGGCCAGTCTCCACATTGGCTCCCCACCTTGAGCGACACAACATGTTACCACCCACCACTGGCACTGCTCTGACGGCGGATCCACTCTGTCATGCACTGGAAGGTGCCTCGGAAGCAGAGCCCATGGTGAAACAAGCGAGAGCTGAGATGTCTCATTGCAACACACCAAGTTAATGGTTTCGCCTTGCAATTGCTTTTCATTTATCCATATAAGGAGCAACCTTCTAACATCGTCCAGAACACTAAACCGTTGTTTAGAAACTTTTATCACTCCCGTTGAAACATCTATCTCCTTAATCTTGTCCTTGTTCTTGAAGATAGTGCAAATAGTTGATGTATACGAATTGTATGTGCATGTTGTATCGGTAGTGCTCACACCACGGTCGCGTTTTTCGGTGATTTTACGTTTCATTTCGGAGGTCACTTTCTTTCTCTTCTTGTGGCTTTATCTTCTTGGACATTTCTACGAAGGTTATTAAAATTTGCACACAAAAAACACTGTGTCAACGCAAGTTTGGAGAAATGTGTGATCACAATCTGCACTAAGATGGTAGCAGAAGGAGCACTAAGCCCAGACTGCAGTACATACTAAATACATTGTTCATTGTATTGTATTGTATTGTATTGTATTTATCCAGGCAATCACAGTATTGTACAGTTGTATATATGATACAGGACAGGTCAAGACAGCATATTTACAAGTAATTTTTACAAATTGATTTTTACATTATTTTATAGTGAGGAAATTATCTATCTTAAACAAAACAGTTAATACAAATGATAGAACGGTACGGTTGTACATAAGCCACTGCAAACAATTAAACGTGTTCATATCGTTGAACATTTCCCCAGCTGTGCCTGAATGGCTGGTGATGTCACACTAAATCGTTATTATCCATTGATTGACTGATTGATTTATTGATCCATTTTCATCTACAGTTGCACAATGTGCAAGATTATATTTGGATTTTTATGTTAATGTTAACAGTTTTACATATAATATACCTTTGTACACAATAACACACATTGATATATCAGTTAATGATGAATACTTAGATAAATGTTGTTACGCCATATACAGAGAGATAAAATTCAAATGTTCTTCTGAATTAGACTACATTGGGTTAACATAGAAAAATTTAGTTTTGTAGGTGATCAACCAAGTATGACTTCAATTTAGGTTTGAAGTGACCAATGTTTTGTATGTGTTTAATGGTATCTGGTAAGGCATTGTATCGTTTGATACTAGGATGGATAAGGCCGTTATGAAATAACTTTGTTTTGGCACTTTGAACATGTACATCCAATTTTTGTCTTGTATCATAGCTGTGCATTGTGTGATTTTGAGTTAGGAGTGGTCTTTTTGTAAGTAAGTTTTGCTTTAAATACATTATATTTTCAAGCATATATATGCAAGGAGGTGGCAGGATCATCCTTTTTTGAAACAATGGTCTACATGATTTGCGATTATCTACCCCTTCCATTATTCTTATAATATTTTTTAAAATTTTGAATGTTTTGATGACATCTCCAGAATTTCCTCAGAACATAAACCCATACCGGAGGTGAGAGTGTACAACTGCATAATATACACACTGAAGGGTGTTGTAGCTGGTAAATTTTTTAATGTATGTAACACAAAACAAGAACTACTTAATTTTTCGTTCATTTGCTCAATATGTGCTTTCCATTTCAAGTTGTTTTGTAGATGAAGTCCAAGAAATTTGGTACAGGCCGTTTTGGCAATTGTATGTCCATATAGCTCTATATTGAGTGATATCAGATTTTTTGTTTGTGCTGTGTGTATATCCATAGCTACAGTTTTTTCAGTGTTTAGTATTAAGTCATTGTCATCAAAGTAACATGTTAGCCTGTCAGTGGCTTCTTTTATGTTTTTCACAACAGTTTCTTCTGAGTTTCCTGTAATTAGAACACTTGTATCATCAGCAAATTGAAATATTTTACTGCTGTCATTGCTTATGTGTAGGTCATTTACATAGTCAGTTTCTTGCAAATTTGTCAACATTGTGTCTCACTGTAGTAAAAGTGGAAAACTGCGATAGTGGAAAGTTATATACTCATGGTTGCTAAGTGCTTGTTTCTTTTGGGTAATGAAAGTGCATATTAATAGTGTAATAGGATCCACATGTTATCCTTTATGCTCATGATAAATAACCATTAAATAGAAAGACCCCTATTTACGAAAGCCATAATTTCTTTATTCAAAAGACAATGAGACGTAACCTGTTAGTGAATTCCAATTAACTTTTATTCTAAATAAAATAGTATTTAGCTAAGTGAGACTTAACCTGTGATCAGTTCATAACTTTGCAGTGAACTACATTGACGATTTTATGTCAGCTAGGAAAATGTGTGAAAAGTAATAGTGCGTAATGTTATCTGTTATATTTATGCAAATAGTCTGTTTTGCTCTGTCAGCTTCCAATCTTAACCGTGAACATATGCAGGTGTCAGAGTTCATTGTACTCGTATGTGGCAAAATATAGGTTGTGTTTGTCCATTGAAGTTACTCATACCTATTTTCTTAAACAAGAATGTTAATCATTCTCTTGCCTAATTAGGCTGGCGACCGTTTTCTTTATTCTTTAAACAGTGTAGATAGGCAAAAATATTGTTTGTTACTGTTGGAATATTAACGTAATTCTGACTTTTATTTCCGATAAGCCACCTCCGTTAAGTACAACACGGTCAACATAACAACATTCCTCTCAGAGGGTAACACTGCTCTGTTGCGTTATAATTGCTTTAACTAGATAGTTTTATTTCACGACCTGCCTCCAACTTTAAGGTTATGGTACAGCAGTAGCGGACTGTAGTGTTATAAGACTTCAAGTGTACATAGATGCAGCCATGACTTTGCTGAACTCACACACTTATGTGGGTTTGGGTTCGCCAGTATTGTCTTCAATTACTCAACATTTGGTGGGTTGCAGCAAGCAATGTATTCCAATTTTGGGGCAATTTACGTCTCCCACTATGTATAAGGCTGTGGTTCATTCATTGACTTTTTTGGAACCAGTGATGCTGACACTGCAAATATGTTTGGTCTTGATGTTTTCAATGCTTTTGGTTTCTCCATTTTGGATATGACGCACCTTATTTCCAATCAGGTCCCTTACCAGCAGTTAGATTCTCTGTATTCTGAGGCCTTGTCTCCTTTCTTGCATAAGTTTGGTTGTGCTACTAATTTTGTGGCTCACATTGCTCTGAAACCTACGGCATGGCTGAATTTTTTCCATGCTAGCCCTATTCCATTGGCTTTGCATGATCAAGTGAAATCAAACTGGCTGATGTTGTTGGGGGGTCATACAGCCTATTGCATCAAGAGAGTGTCTTTCAAGGTTCAAGGTTCAAATGAAGAAGTCATGTTGCGTTCTGCTTCACGGATGATGCCTTGACATGCTTCTTAGGTTCCTACAGGTTTATGGTGGTGGGGGATTGGAGTCCAGTTCAATCCTGTTTCCACTGTATTGGACTGGAGGATTCAGCTGATGAGCAAAATGCATTCCGGCTATGGCCCACAGCTGTTGAGGCCACTGCATGCATGTGGTGCACACTAGTGTTGATCTGGTAGTGCACCACCGCACTCAGCTGCCTCCTCACATGACAGTGAGGGCCACGGATCTCCGACTTCCGCCTCCACCTCCTCCCTCAATGCCTGTCCCAGCCTTGTGGGACATCCCTGCTGAAGGGAAGGACTCATCTTCCTTGTGAATGCCACTGTCTCTTGCCTCTTCTCTGGGGTCCAGCGCCTGCTGCCAGGCCTTTCTGTGATGCTCTGCTGCCACCAGCAATTCTACTGCTGGCTGGGCTGGTGCCTTCAGGTGCTTCCACACTGGCATCCCTTGTTGCCTTGAATGAGTGGCCAGTGCCTTCACTGCTAGCACATTTCCACCACATTAAGGAAGTGGCACTCACATTGGTGGAGTGCCCTTTTCCCAAGGGAGGAGTGGTACTATAACCCTGTACATAATACTTGGATAAGTGCCGTGTCACCAGGCTGCCGGCACACTACACTTCAAATAATCCGTGAATGGCATATGTGTGGGCCAGCCACCAGAGGCTGCCTGCAGTGGGCCACATGACTTTTGCACACAGCACAGCATCCACCACATCATCTACTGGAGTCCTCCTCTTTAAAAGCACTATGCAGCAGGCGCTTGCTCTCATATTGTGTTCTTACTTATTTTCAGCAACTGATTGTATCAGTCCCTAGATTGTTTCTACATTTGTGTTTACATTCTCAACTGTTGTTCGCTGTAGAAGAATAAATTTTGATTTATTACGGCCATTCTGTTCTTTCTGTCTTACATTATGACATCCAACTGCATAATAAGCACACATTAGTGTTTGTTCGCTGCAGAATTTTTTAAGTATTCTTTTTATGTAGGAGCACTTACTTCACTTTTTATTGAGCAGTTCTATTAAAATTTATCCCCCTTCAGATGCTTATCTAACCAAATTCCTAAAAAAAGTTTGTGTTTGAAGTATGTAACTTCACACTTATATTGGGCTTTATACTACTTTATATGTGGCTGAAATTTATGCATAATGTTTTCTTCTCATTTACAAATAAAAAGCTATATCTAAACCATTTACCTGCTTCTTCTGTTGTTATTTTGACTTTTTGTGCGAGTCGGTCTTATTCTGAGCATTAATAAAGAGACTTGTATCATCAGCAAAGAGGACAGCATTAGCTTCATTTATGAAAATCAAGAACACAGTGGTCTCAGCACCGAATCTTGGGGAACTCCACAACTAATTTTCTTGTATCAAGAAAAGTATGAGTTTCGTTCATTAACTATTTCTACTTTCTGGTATCTATCAGATAAATATGATTTAAACCACTTGTGAGTAGTACCAAGGACTCCGTAACAGCATAATTTTTCGACCAGTAGAGCATAATCAGTAACACCGAATGCCTTGGATAAATCTAAAAATACCTCACAGTTTACTTCATTATGATTTATGGAATTTACAACAAGATTTAGGAAATTATATGTAGCCGTTTCAGATGATCTATTATTTCAAAAACAGCAGAGTGTCTTTCATAAATTACTCTTTCAGTAATTTTTGAGAAACAAGATAACATTAATAAAGATCTGTAGATTTTACATCATAAAGATCACCATTCTCATATAGTTGTTTTACAGTACTATTGATAGCTTAAGCTCTCTTGGGAAAGTACTGGTGATGATAAAAGCATTAATTATATCTACAAGCAAAAAATCAATTTATTTGCTGTGTTTCAGCAATTGTTTCAGCAGATGTTTCAGTAATCATGTTTCAGTAATCAGCATTGTCATGCTGAATGGTGCTCTATGTGTGTACAATTAGAAACTCGATTACAGCACACTGTTACCAACATAGGTATTTTAGACACTGCTGTGTTACAGGCTATAATTTGAAGCCCTCTAGTTCCAATTTACATCAGCAAAGTGAGGAAGTCGACTGAGCGATATGCATATAAGATTTTCTACGACACTTGTATGGTGAAGGTTGAATCTATTGGCTATACATAAAGGACCATTTGTAGTTTTGGCCTCACTTTTAATAACAATGTAATTGTTTCTTACTTCACTTCTGCCTAAGTTTGTATTTATCACTTAGCAAACTGATTCCAGTTTTTGTTAACCTTGTTTCTACTGATGTGTGAATTATTGTTTAAGATTTTTGCTGTAGTAACGGCTTTCCTGTACAATTTCCTGTAATTGACATACTGTTTCAGAGATGTATTTACTATTGCTGATTTACTTAACTTTCTAAGTTGCTCTCCAGATTGTCTTATTCCCTATGTTGTAGTTCTGTTTTTTACTTTCATTTTTTTAAGAGAAAATGCATTTTACAGTTATGTTTATAACAAGTTAAAAATGACTGTCATGTTTCTTCAAATCCCAGCTTAAATTTTTAAAAAGGATTAATATCATAATGTTGTCCTCATTACTACATCTCCAGTCACTGTCTTTCTCACTTACTCTATAGCCTGTGCCAATTACATTATTTATATTAAGTTTTATTGGTTTTTAAACTTAGAATACAGTGCAAACCACCTCTAAAATTAACCTAGTTTTAGCAGGTCAATAAATATTTGATAAATTAAGTTTTCAGAGCTCTTCCCATCTCTACTGCATTCACAGGAAGTTGATACTAAATTATGTGGGCATTACAAATTGGTCGGTTTTGATATGTTATGCTAGTTGATTTTAAAGTAACTATTTTGAAATCTCCAAGTACAATAACACTTTCTGTAAAATGTCTTAATTTATTGAAGTCTTTCAATGCTTTCCAAAAATGGTATAAAGTTACCTGATGGTGAACAAGATTTGCATGCAATAATTATTTTGAGTTTCATATTATATTTATTTTACAATTAGTATTTTTAAGTATGGAGTAGTACATATTTCCTTCTGGTGGTTGAAAGGAACCTTAAAGCGCATTGGCTGACTTGAGTGAACATTTTAATAGTGTGTATGTGTCCATATAAGCTGAGTAGATTTTAGATTGATGTAAGGACATTTTTTAATGAACTCAAAGTGTAATACTCCTAGGTTTACTCATAAACTGTTGAATTTCAAGATCTTGCTTCAACATTATGTGTTCATTACATCAGCAGTGTTGAAGAGTGGAAGTAAAAGACTCAAAGGACACATGTCTCATAGAGACAATGTTATGAAAGTAAACAGTGATATGAGAACCTCAGGATTAAGTTGTCCGAAAATGTTGTCTGCAAATAGTTAGATGCCTAAGCAATATGACATTGAGCAATAGATCAATAGTCCTACTGAGTCAATGAACAATTTATAACATCATCAACTGACCTAATAATTTACAAGCCTGCAGCCTATTTATCACCAATTGCAGTGGGGAATGAAATAATTGTGTGGCATTGTTGGCCAGGAGGCCCCAACCAGGGAAGTTCAGTCGCTGGGTTGCATTTCAGGTGACGCCACATTGGGCGATTTGCACATGGGTCATGATGAGGCAACACAACACCTAGTCCACCAGTGGAGAAAATCTCCAACCCAGCCTCTAATCGAACCTGTCCCATTGCATGGTAGGCAAACGCGTTACCACTCAGCTAATCAGGTGGACATTGCAGTGGGAAACTGTGTGATCTGCTTGTGCAGGTAACCTGATCAGCAAATCTTAATTAATCATCATTCATTTATTCACCAAGATCCATAGACCCCATCAAGAAAGAGAGCCTCCCTAGGTTTCTGGAAAGCATTTGACACAGTGTCCCCTGTATGCTGTTTATGAAGGTCATAGCATATGGAACAAGTTCCCAGATATGTGAGTAGTTCAAATACTTTTTAAATTATAAAACCCATTGGGTTTGGTTCATCAGAGACAAGTATGATGTCAGGAGGGCCCCTCAGGGTAGCATGATAGGACTGGGCTTCAGGTTGCTAAGGGTTTATTTATCGATTACCAGTTTTTATTTTTAGTTCACTGTTGCTATTTGAGTTTACAAATTGTCCTTTTTTCATGAGGAGATAATGAGTGGAGCTGTGACCTCTAGAAAATGGAGTGCTGTGTTGAGATATCGGAACATTTCCAACAAATTCTTTCACTTGAGTTAAGTAGAAAGGTGACAGCAGTGGAGGTAGCCAAAAACATTTGTGTCATATATGGGGATAATGCCATTGGACAGAGCATGGCTAAAAATGGTTTTCTCATTTTAAGGAGGATCGTTTTGTCATTAGTGACTCTCCACATTAAGGAAGACATTCAGGATTTCATGAAGATCATTTAAATGCATTAATCCACTTAACATCATTGTACTTGAGAACTGGGAAATGTGATGAACTGTGGTTACTTCACCATTGATTGGCCCTATGAGCGTCTCTGCTTGCTCATTATCAATTGGCTTATGAATAACATCAACCATTTCCATCCTGTATCATTTCTGATGACAAGAAATCATGTCTTTATGCTAATATAAGGAAAAGAAAGGAATGGTTGAGCCCAAACCCAAGCAGTAACTCTCTGTACAAAGAGCTGTGCAAATCCACATTAGATCATGTTATGCACTTGGTGGAAAAGTAATGGTGTGGTGTTCTATGAATTGATTCCTCTAGGGGTAACTATCACTATTGCCATTTATTGTCAACAACTGAGATGTCTTGTAGATACAGTCAAAGAACAATGATCAGGAAAACTGCATGGAGTGATGTTACTCCACAATAATGTCCATCCCCATTCTGCTAGACTGACCAAAACACTATACAAGAGCTGGGTTGGAAAGTCATCCCTCATCCATCTTATTCACATGATCTTACACCTGCAGATTTTCACCTTTTCTTCTCTCTATCGAACAACCTTCAAGGACCTTCCTTTCTAGAAGAAAATGTGCTCTGAACATGGTTCGACAAATTCTTCACCTCAAAACCGTGTGATTTCTACAGTCACAGAATCAATAAGTTACCTCAGCATTGGCAAACCGTTGTAAATTGTGAAACGGAATACATTACTGATGATTGAAGTCTCTGTTTTGTGTATCTGTTGTGTTTATTAAACTTATGCAAAAATATTACAAACTTATGCACCATCCCAATCCCTTATAATCAGATAGTATAACTCCATTCTGAATCCTGGAAAAGAAGGTAGGCGACTCTATGTTTTCCTCGCTGGCAGACCCCTTTTCATACATAAAGATGCCTGTAGGTAATTCTGCATCTTCCATTGAGGTGTCCAGCAGAGTTACAAGGGTTTGCATCTCCATTTACAGTGGTCTATCACTCCTTTCTTAATGCTGTTTTTGTGGTGCCGTTGAGCACATTGTCCATGATCTGAAATCATTTCCTCTCTTGCCCCTTCTTCCTCCACATAGTCTTCTATATTTATAAATACTGCCTTCTTTCTTAATATGTGATCTATCCAGATCGTTCTCCTTCTTTTTATTACACTCAGCAATTGTCTCTGCTCTCCCACTTTTCTCGGTACTTCTCTGTTGTCACTTTTCCCATCCAACTTATTTTTTTTCAATCTTCATCAAGTACACATCTTGAAGACCTCTAGTCTTTATTTATCTTCCTCACTGTATGTCTCGATGCCAGACAGGAGGACACTAAATACAAAACTCTATCAAGTCTTTAAGTTAAGTCTTTGCCATACTGCTGCAGAAAACCCTGTCTCCTTACAAAATACCTCTTTGAGCATTGTTATACCGCACTTCATGTCAGTTTCTATTCTGATCACTAGGCATTTAAGACTGTACTTTTTAATATCCTCCTTTGTTACACACAATTGGATGACTGTTAATAGTAATAAATGTTCATGGAGTAAAAATATTGGCAAAGTCTAGTGGTAGTTTTAAAGAGAAAATACTCATCTTGTTTCTTGAGGATCTCCCTTAAATTCGTTGCTTAAATTTCTTCTGTCTGGAATCCAGATTTTCTTGTAGGTCTGGAAAACCTATAGGCTGACATGTTTTTTGAAATAACATAGATGACAAACTGATTCATATGTAATTTTCATTTTTAATAGTCCTAGATGCTTTGCTGCCATCAATTATAATGTTCACTCAGAGAAATACATTTCATTTGTACGCAACTCCAGAAAAACTTTACATCTCTCCTTCCTTCCAAACTGCACCCAGATGACATTGTTCGAAAGAAGTAAAGAAAGTCATACTAAGACTGAAACATACAACATTAAATTGAAAATAGTTTACAGAAAATGAAATTCACTCAACAGTACAATAGAACAGTTATGATAACATATATTCACATAAACAAAAATTTATTCTTTGGGTAATACAGTAATTTTATGAAATTTGTTTTTTAATCACAGGGGTTAATTGTGTTAGCATGACATATGCTACTACTTAGCTGGAGTTTAAAACATTTCAAATAAGATCGAAAAAAGTATAAGATTGTAAATTTGATAATATACATGGTCCAAATGGCTTATTGTGCATTACACATCCCCCGAGAGTTTTGCTTCCATTCCACTGTGAGGGAAAGTCTCGCAGGCTTGCACAATGTTTACAAATTTGAAAAGTAGAATATGCAGAACACGAGTGTTTACAAGATATCATTGTAGGTTTCTGTGGCCTGAATAGTTGAAGATTGGTAATAGGAGGCATCTGGTGAGCACCGAATTGGAGGGTGGCGTCCAATGGTTCTTCATACTGCTAATGGTCTTGATGACCACTCCCAGTTAACATTGTTCCAAAGTACATCATACTAAGATCGAAACATATAACATTAAATTGAAAATAGTTTACAGAAAATGAAATTCTCTCAACAGTACAATAGAAGTTATGATAACATATACTCACATAAACAAAAATTTATCCTTTGGGTAGTACAGCAATTTTATGAAATTTATTTTTTAATCACAGGGATATGTGTTAGCATGACATATACTACTACACAGTCGGTGTTCAAATAAGATCGAAAAAAGGATAAGATCATAAATTTGAGAATATACATAGTCCAAACGGCTTATTACATGTTACAACTTCCTCTAATATTTTTACATTCAGCAGAATCATTCATTTTTATTTCATCCTAGCAGCATCACTATTTTCCTTTGTGTTTGTTTTTATTTCATAGCTCTTTCCTTTGCCTTCAGTCATCTTCACTATTTCCTCTTTCTCTTTCTCATCTGTTCCTAGGACCAAGCCATCTGCAAACCTCAAACATTGTAGTCTCCTTTCTCCAGTTTCTTTTTAATCCCCCTGATACAGGGGTTTAGATGTCGATCAAGGGGGGGGGGGGGATTGGATGAGTGGAATATCACCAAACAAAAGGAGCGTTGGGGTCCTCCGCCGACAAATTGGTAAAATTTGGTGTTGCTTAAAGTAGTTTTTGTTAATTGTTTTGGAGTTCAACGTAAAAAAAACTTATTTTCACATGGGAGATCTTATAAATTACGTAAACCATGAAAAAGGACAACTTACAACCAATAAGTTTTCATTAATTTTCTGGATGCAGAAGGTGACATGAATGTAAAAACTTGAACTTGACATGAATATAAAAAAAATCTGTAACAAAATTCACTTTATATTTCCGTCTTCTGCCCAATTTGTCATGCTCATTCGCCTCTGTTTCTTTTTACTGAATATGTCAATGAGATTTTCGTCCATATCTCTTTCTTTATGGATATTTGCAAGAGCCAATCCATTTTGTCTCACCTGCCCCATTGTGTTAAGCAAAGTAGAGAAGCTTCGTTCAGGAGTGCTTGTGTTGACAGGAATAGTCCCAAATATTTGGAGTAAAACACATACATTTGGGAAAAACTGCTTGTCACAGTTCTTTAATGCTTCAGTTACTGTTTCAGGTCTTTTACTTTCATCAACCCACTTTTTCTTCCATAGTTTCAGTTCTCCTTTCATTAAAAGCGAAGAACTCTCCAAAAACTGTTCATATTTCTCGGATGCCTGGATCACTTCATCCTCACTGTATTTTAAACAGTGTGCGGGAATAAGTCCTTCAAGTGGTAATATGGTGAGTAAATCTTGGAGAAATCTTGTTTCTAGCTCGGCAATAAAACGATCCACGACAGGTAAAAATACTGTTCGCCTGAAGTATTCCTCGGTGTTTTAAGCAGGAACGTTGTCCCTTTTGGTTTGTGTTGAAATAGTTCTTGGCATTGCTATTACACTTCCAATATCTTCTGCCAGTTTAACAACGTCTTCAAAAATACTTCCGAATGCTATTTGCGAATCTGTCCTTATATTGTTGAACACCTCAAGGACATCATTGGCACGATTTAAGCCAGTTGTTAAATCCATTTTAGGACTTTGGAGCTGTTCGCTTAGTCTTAGAGTTAAAGAGAAACAATCTGCTGCAGTTGCTAATGCTACTACGAAGTCTCCTCTTCGGACAGCAGAACCAAACATACAAGCTTTACTAGCCGTTTCTGCGTTAGTTTCACTACTACTTGAAAGTTCGTCAAGCAAGGTCACGACCGGGACAAATAGCTCCTTGAAAGTAATAAGGGTATCGTGTCTTTCCACCCATCTTGTTGGACACATTGCCTTCAACTGTTTTCTTTGATGCTGTGAACGGTAGTCGTGATATAACTTCCTCTAGGGAACTTTTTCTGTTTTCAGAGGCAGACAAGAATGCTGAAACTGATCCTACAATTCCCATCATATTTCTAACTATTGGAGTATCACAAGACTTCGAAATGCACAAGTTCAAATAGTTGCTAAAACAGTGGGTATAAATAGCCAACGGTTGTTTACTTAAAATAAAAGCTTGAACACCTTTAAATCTTCCAGCCATGTTTGAGCCACCATCATAGCCCTGTCCACAAAGATATTGATAGGTCAGCCCTAGTGTCTTGAGTTCTTCATCGATGGCTTCTGCAATCGAAGTGCCAGTAGTTGATTTAAGCTCAATAAAACCCAGAAAGTCTCCTTTGGTAACAAAGGTCTCTATGTCAATGTACTTAACACAAAATGTCATCTGTTCCTTAGTGGTGACATCAGTTCTTTCATCACATGCAATGCTAAAAAATTTAGCCTTTTTCACATCCCTCTATACTGAGGGACTGTGTTATTTATAATAGAACTGTTTCAGCCACATGTACTGAAATGATGTTTTAAATCTTCATCTCCAGCATCCATACGAAAAGCCAAAAGACTCTGAAACACTCGATGTTTTCCCTCTAGAAGATCATCGGTATTTTGTTCTTTTAGCTGAGGAATTAAACCATGATGACGATGTCCTCGTAGAAGTAGGTTATTTCTAGCACACAGGACTATAGTCTTTATAACAAGCCTCAAGCGTTTCTGGTTTTCTTTAATAACTGCAGATTTCTTGGTATCGAGGACAACAGCAATACGTTTTCTACTTGATTCCATTGACTTGGTGTACTCTATAGCCTTCTCCATATAAAATTTGTGACATTTTGTGTTTTCATGATGACGAAGATCTTCTGTAGCCTTCTTGTAGAACAATACAACAATAAAGTGTTATTTTTCAGTATAAAATAATTAAATAATGCTGGTTTCTGCAGAAAATATTTTACCTCCTTATAGACGAATGGCGTCTTTAAAAATTGACTTAACTTTTTATGTTTTCAAGCAGTCGTATTCTTATCATTAGTTATCGATTAAAAATAATAGCGCTAATCCTACATAATTAAACTAATAACTACTAGTAAAAAATCTCAGTAACATGAAGGAAGTGTTATTTAAAATTAAGAAGATATGACTCTTACCAATTGTTTTGTGTTTTCGAAATTGTAGTCTCTAGATGCACATGGCTGTGACGGTTCCAGCTCTATAGCGCAAGCTTCAGATTCCTTACGAGAGTTTTTGGCCCTACGCTCAGGTTTGCCAAAGTAATCCATTGTTGTTGTTGTTGTTGTGGTCTTCAGTCCTGAGACTGGTTTGATGCAGCTCTCCATGCTACTCTATCCTGTGCAAGCTTCTTCATCTCCCAGTACCTACTGCAACCTACATCCTTCTGAATCTGCTTAGTGTATTGATCTCTTGGTCTCCCTCTACGATTTTTACCCTCCACGCTGCCCTCCAATGCTAAATATGTAATCCCTTGATGCCTCAAAATATGTCCTACCAACCGATCCCTTCTTCTAGTCAAGTTGTGCCACAAACTTCTCCCCAATCCTATTCAATACCTCCTCATTAGTTACGTGATCTACCCACCTTATCTTCAGCATTCTTCTGTAGCACCACATTTCGAAAGCTTCTATTCTCTTCTTGTCCAAACTGGTTATCGTCCATGTTTCACTTCCATACGTGGCTACACTCCACACAAATACTTTCAGAAACGACTTCCTGACACTTAAATCTATACTCGATGTTAACAAATTTCTCTTCTTCAGAAACGATTTCCTTGCCATTGCGTCTACATTTTATACCCTCTCTACTACGACCATCTTCAGTTATTTTACTCCCTAAATAGCAAAACTCCTTTACTACTTTAAGTGTCTCATTTCCTAATCTAATCCCCTCAGCATCACCCGATTTAATTTGACTACATTCCATTATCCTCGTTTTGCTTTTGTTGATGTTCATCTTATATCCTCCTTTCAGGACACTGTCCATTCCGTTCAACTGCTCTTCCAAGTCCTTTGCTGTCTCTGACAGACTTACAATGTCATCGGCGAACCTCAAAGTTTTTATTTCTTCTCCATGGATTTTAATACCTTCTCCGAATTTTTCTTTTGTTTCCTTCACTGCTTGCTCAATATACAGATTGAATAACATCGGGAGAGACTACAACCCTGTCTCACTCCCTTCCCAACCACTGCTTCCCTTTCATGCCCCTCGACTCTTATAACTGCCATCTGGTTTCTGTACAAATTGTAAATAGCCTTTCGCTCCCTGTATTTTACCCCTGCCACCTTCAGAATTTGAAAGAGAGTATTCCAGTTAACGTTGTTAAAAGCTTTCTCTAAGTCTACAAATGCTAGAAACGTAGGTTTGCCTTTTCTTAATCTTTCTTCTAAGATAAGTCTTAAGGTTAGTATTGCCTCACGTGTTCCAACATTTCTACGGAATCCAAACTGATCTTCCCCGAGGTCCGCTTCTACCAGTTTTTCCATTCGTCTATAAAGAATTCGCGTTAGTATTTTGCAGCTGTGACTTATTACACTGATAGTTCGGTAATTTTCACATCTGTCAACACCTGCTTTCTTTGGTATTGGAATTATTATATTCTTCTTGAAGTCTGTGGGTATTTCGCTTGTCTCATACATCTTGCTCACCAGATGGTAGAGTTTTGTCATGACTGGCTCTCCCGAGGCCATTAGTAGTTCTAATGGAATGTTGTCTACTCCCGGGGCCTTGTTTCGACTCAGGTCTTTCAGTGCTCTGTCAAACTCTTCACGCAGTATCTTATCTCCCATTTCATCTTCATCTACATCCTCTTCCATTTCCATAATATTGTCCTCAAGTACATCGCCCTTGTATAAACCCTCTATATACTCCTTCCACCTTTCTGCCTTCCCTTCTTTGCTTAGAACTGGGTTGCCATCTGAGCTCTTGATATTCATACAAGTGGTTCTCTTCTCTCCAAAGGTCTCTTTAATTTTCCTGTAGGCAGTATCTATCTTACCCCTAGTGAGACAAGCCTCTACATCCTTACATTTGTCCTCTAGCCATCCCTGCTTAGCCATTTTGCACTTTCTGTCGATCTCATTTTTGAGACGTTTGTATTCCCTTTTGCCTGCTTCATTTACTGCATTTTTATATTTTCTCCTTTCATCAATTAAATTCAATATTTCTTCTGTTACCCAAGGATTTCTACTAGCCCTCGTCTTTTTACCTACTTGATCCTCTGCTGCCTTCACTACTTCATCCCTCATCCATTAGCTTGCGATTAATTGCAGCAACGTCTTAAAACGCTCACTCCAATCTCTAATACACTATTATTTCGGAAAAAAATTGACACTTCACGACGCATGATTCGGTCACACTACTCACTTACACACTTCAGTAAGATCAATAATCGTACTCGGAAAACAAGTTTTTGCTGATAGCACGTTGGAGAGTTGGAAGGACAACTGACTGTTTATAACAATCGATTGGTCAGTCGATTGTTTTTTCAGTTTCTTCACTCGGTTGCAGCCGTTATATGAATTTTACACTCAGTTCCCGGGTTTGATTTAGTTTATTTACTTTCTCTTTCGGACTTTTCGGATATCATATCAATTTTTGGTTGGTTTTTAAAATTTAATACCAAAGGCTGCCCTTTAAATTTATGTATATATAAATGAACCATCACCTTTTAACACGTTTCTGAAATATCTTTGATCAGAGTTGTAATGATAGTTTTGGAACGCCCTGTATTTTCCTGACTTCTTTATTGAGATAATGAGAATCTGCCAACAATCGGCGATAGTATACACCGCGACGTTGCCCCGCTCGCCAGATAACTAAATAATTTATATCATTTGCCTTCTACTCATTGAACTGTATTAAAACAGTCTTAATTTACGTTCATATTCCTTACCAGAAACACGTACTATGTTTCAGCATGAACGCGTCTATAATGAGCTTTCACAAATTCCTGTAACTCTCGTGTGTATTTTATATATACTGGTCGGTAGGTGGCGCGCACCCGCTGGCGGTGCCAACACCACAACGCGTCTACAGAATGTATGTGCCCGGGAAAATAATACGATTTGACCCAGATGTCCGCCGATTTTGAAGTTTTTGTCTGGGGTTAGCAATTTAAGTGTTGGTAGGCATACCTGGCATATTTAGCTTTCACGATTATTGTAAGTGGTACAGTAATGTACATCTAGTGTATATTAATAAATAATAAGACGCCCATTTTAAGTTAAATATTTATTGTTTTAGATAGTAGGCTGTTTGCCGCTCGTATTCTTTTGTTAAAATGTGTTTGAAATACATTGCAACCCATATTGCTACATAATTATATAAAAAAAGATTGAGTCTGTTGAAGTAATATATTCACTGATTTCTGAAGTCATTTTATCCAGTATAAAATGGCACTCCATTAACGGGGGAGGGGGGGGCGGCTATAGCGCCCCCCCCACCCCTCCCCCCCTTGCCACCTGTCCTGCCCTGATACCTAGTTGGCAGTGCTAAGTCATATTATCTACGTACAGACTGAAAAGAGCAGGAGTCAGATGACAGCGATGTCTTACTCCTTTTCCAAATTCAATCCACTTGGTACATCCTTCTCTCCATTTTTGATTTAAATATTTTAAAAAAAATCACAACTAGCAGGCAGTTTTAACCAGACTCTAATCTACATTCCTTTTCCTGTTAGAAATACTGGACCGTATTTCCCGATAGCTTTTAAATAAACATTAGTTCGACAATACCGCTCATAATTTTTTCTTTTCCCCATTGACTGATATGTGTTCTATAACTGCACCTGGACAATAGCTGCCGAGAAAGGTTTTAAACACTTCTGCTTCACATCCTTTACATTTGATACACTACCTGTGAAAGCTGCATACACCTCTACATTTGTCATCCTTACTAGAATACCTAACAGCATACTCTGATGGGTTAACATCAATACTACTAAATCCAAAATGTCTAGATCAGTACTCCACAGTATTTATGCAGTCAATGGTGGAAATATTTAGTTCAGCTGGAAGTTCTAACAGTGTGTTTGCAGAAGGTAGAATACCAAAAATCCTGAAGTACTGGAAGTTCCTAGGGCTGTGATGACACTCGCTGTCACTGCCATTGGTGAGTGCGCAAAGGTCTCTTCTTTGTAAGACCCGACACTGGTAGGTAAGGGAGACTCAGCAGTCTGTATTATTTATTACCAACTTTAATGGTCTTGAGCACAATATAATGTAATATGACTAGATGATAGCCAGTGTTGGTTAATTAGCAACCATCTTCATATCTAAAGCAGAAAGATTGCCTTCAGTTAATGAGGAAACCTCCTAACAATATTTAAAAAACACATTTTTATAGGAGTACTAAAACATTAAACATAGTAAAAGAAACCTATCCCGATTACACTATAATCACTAACAGCACATAAATACGATGATAACCACCACAACTTTGTTAATAATAATAATAACTTGTCAACATCTAAAGTTTGGTCAGAGCATGAGAGTTGATGTACAAAACCTGTAGGAGATTCTCCATGTGACCAGCCTAAAGAAATAGAATTTTGCAGAACTTTAGGAAGTGTTATCCTTTTCAGTATTAAATAGAGATCATCGATTTATCTCCGAAAGCATGCTGTTTTTAAGGTTGCTGCCCTCAATCCTCTTTCACCTATTTTACAAACACACTAGGATCCTTAGGACACTGGTCCAAAAAGTGTATACAATATCTGATGTGGAAAGCTTGCTACAGGAAACTGAACAGCTTAAAGACATCTGTATTTAAATGGAATGTCTTCTCTAAAAACCATATCCGTCATGTCTCGGAGTTTAGACTATTACCAGAAGTATAGCAAGAATAATCTCATCAGTTGTTTTCCTAGCATGTGCTGGAAACATTTCAGCTACAACAGAGAAATTTTAATTTCACTTTAACAAGACTGTGTTTCATCCACCTCCCACAAGTAATCTCTTTTTGGATTCTGTTAAAGATGACCAGGGGCCAAGGGAACTCAGTTGAGGACGTGTGTGGAAAAATCCAGCAGAGCATTGCTTATCTGAGTGAAATGCAATGAAGCATATAGTGAGACACAGCGACTACTGCTGCTTCTCATTACTGGGATTCTGTTCTGTAAGAATCCATTGAAACTGGAACAGCTGAAAATTTTATTGAGGGGGATGAAAGCTATCCTCTGAACAAGATGTGGAACCATTGACTGACCTGCATTATGACATGGCATCCTATATTGACTAAAGAATTTGACAACTAGTTACAGCAGAAATACCTCAATTTTGTTTGCCTTCATCATTGGCGGCACTGCTATTATCTTTCGTGGACAGGACAGTACTTGTAACACTTGGCACATGCACTGAGTACTATATGCTGGTCTGTATAGGGTGCCAGCTCCAGTGTAGCATCAGTCTGATGAGACTCAGCAGTGGCAACATCTCACTGAAGATGACAGTCAGGTGAACTGGACATATATTGTGTCAGCTTGACTTTAAGATCCAAATGGAAACCTGAGAAGAGGATCTATAAAGAAGAGAATTCCATACACAAAAATCAACAGCCTAATTAAACAGGTACTGAATTAATATATATCACTCTGCAATAAACCCAGTTTACCACAACAGAAGTATGTGTATAGAAATATGAAATGTTGCACTTCAATAATAATAATAATAATAATAACTTAATATTCTGTAACTACAGTACTAATGATTCACAGTGAGAATCAGCCAACTCATCCAAATATGTGGTCAGCAAGGATGCCTATGCAATAGTTTGTAGGTGAGGCCTAGGCCTCGGGGTATTGAGTATTTTTAATATTTTGGAAGACGAATGCCAACCTGTAAGTAGCCATAAAAAAGTTCCTGTTCTGACACTGTTAAAAACCTGTGTAATACAGACTTCTAAATCATTTTATTGAAGAAAAACACCTCACTATACAATATTTTTTCCTTTCCATGACAGATAAGGGGGGCATGGGGAGGAGAGGGACGGAATGGCCACCCCTTGCCCCTCGGTATGGACACCCTTTCCTGGATGTAAAAATTTGTAGGAATATTAAATGGAATGATCACATAGCCTCAGTCATAGCTAATAAATGTGGCAGATTGGTTCATTGGTAGGATACTGGGAAAATGCAGTCAGTCTGCAAAGGAGACTGCTTCCAAATCACTTGTGCACATTATTTAAGAGTACTGCTCAAGTCGGTGGAACCTATACCAAACAGGACTAAGAAGGGATACTGAAAATATGCAAAGGAGGGTGGCATGAAAGATCACAGATTTGTTTTACTCACAGGAGAGAATCACAGACATGTTGAAAATCCTGAACTGGCAGACTGTTCAAAATGGACAGAGTAAAAAACGAAGAGGTACTGAGAAGAGTGGGAGAGAAAAGACAGTTACTAGATGTAATAAAGAGAAGAAAAAGAAACTGGATTGGGCATATATAAAGAAAGAATGACGGACTGATAAAAGCAGTTTTAGAAGGTTATGTAGAAGGGAGGAAGTGAGGAAGGAAGAGATTCCAGATACTGGATGACTTGATGGACGGTAGAACATACACCAGCCTTAAGAAGGAAGCAGTTGATCGCAGAAAATGGAGAGGCAAAGGACCTGCTAACATAGCAGATAACTGATGATGATGAAGCTTAGGGACCCGTTTGGTCCCATAAGGCCTTACAAAAAAAAAAAAAACTATTCTTTTCGTAAATTAATATGCCATGATAACATCTTATGGTAGTAATGTGAATTTCAACTTAAAACTATTTCCATGTACAAAGTAGCAATCATGGGGCATTAAATTTTACGTTAGTTTACACATAAACCTAATGGACACATGACATAAGCAGAGCCACTGAATGTTTTACTCTTATGACAATTTTACGCTGGTAGTTTTATATTTACTGTGTAGGCACCATTCTAAGGCTTGTTATCTGCAAGCAACAAAAACTTCTATTTTTCTGTCATTGCTACATTTCAGACTGGTATGTTATATTATGTTAGTTAGCGTGTCACTTTCTGTTGCTGTAGTCTTGCGTCCCATGTTTTTGAGATGTCAAAACACCAATTTGTTTTGCTATTGTCGACAGTAACTGTTACACACTCATTTCATATATTTTATCAGGAAACCACGAAATTTTTTGCGGCCAGTCGAATAGTTCAGTTTATGTAATAACCACAGTCTAAAATAAATAATAGCGAGAGAGCCTATATCCGTGTATATAGGCCCTCCAATGCAACTGTGCTATGTTCATTTGATTGAAGAGTGGCGCGTTATTTCAGTTTTGCTGTGTGTGTGTGTGTGTGTGTGTGTGTGTGTGTGTGTGTGTGTGTGAGAGAGAGAGAGAGAGAGAGAGAGAGAGAGAGAGAGAGAGATGGAGGAGGAGGAGGGGGGGAGACTTTACATAGATGGTAACCATATGTAGCTTGGAATAGTGGGGGTGTGAGATGGGAGGGCAGTTTTATGTGATACATGTTAGTGTGTCTTTCTGTTCCAATCATGTATGGAGCAGGGCAAGAATTTTATTTATTTATGTATTCATCCTAGGATCATCTGATGTTATAAGATTTGTAATCACAAAACTATGAAAATAGACAGCTAAAGCATACAGACACAAAAAGTGTTTGTATGAGGATAGAATAGGTTATTGACCATGGCCTTGGTGAAGCAACCATCCTGACATTTGACTGAAATGATGTAGGGATGCCTAAATCAGAATTTCCAGATAGAGCAAATTCCATCCCTGCAAGTGAGGTCAGTGTTTTCACATCTGTTCTGTCACATTCAACTGGTTCTTATTGTACAATGATCTTCTGTTCATACAAATTCTAATATTAACCAAATAGTTTGCACTGCTTAAATTCCACTAGCAAGCAATAATTAGTCCAAGCTTGTCCTCATATCCCTACAAGTGTGATACATAAGCAGGTTAAGGATATCTCTAGATACTTACTCTCAACACTGATTCTTAAAATGCTGTAAGTAGGCCTTCTTAAGGCTGGTGTATGTTCTACCGTCCATCAAGTCATCCAGTATCTGGAATCTCTTCCTTCCTCACTTCCTTTTCCCTTCTACATAACCTTCTAAAACTGCTTTTATCAGTCCATCATTCTTTCTTTATATATGCCCAATCCAGTTTCTTTTTCTTCTCTTTATTACATCTAGTAACTGTCTTTTCTCTCCCACTCTTCTCAGTACCTCTTCGTTTTTTACTCTGTCCATTTTGAACAGTCTGCCAGTTCAGGATTTTCAACATGTCTGTGATGCTCTCCTGTGAGTAAAACAAATCTGTGATCTTTCATGCCACCCTCCTTTGCATATTTTCAGTATCCCTTCTTAGTCCTGTTTGGTATAGGTCCCACCGACTTTGAGCAGTACTCTTAAATAATGTGCACAAGTGATGTGGAAGCAGTTTCCTTTGCAGACTGACTGCATTTTCCCAGTGTCCTACCAATGAACCAATCTGCCACATTCATTAGCTATGACTGAGGCTATGTGATCATTCCATTTAATATCCCTACAAATTTTTACATCCAGGAAAGGGTCTCCATACCGAGGGGCAAGGGGAGGCCATTCCGTCCCTCTCTTCCCCATCCCCCCCTTATCTGTCATGGAAAGGAAAAAATATTGTATAGTGAGGTGTTTTTCTTCAATAAAATGATTTAGAAGTCTGTATTACACAGGGTTTTAACAGTGTCAGAACAGGAACTTTTTTATGGCTACTTACAGGTTGGCATTCGTCTTCCAAAATATTAAAAATACTCAATACCCCGAGGCCTAGGCCTCACCTACAAACTATTGCATAGGCATCCTTGCTGACCACATATTTGGATGAGTTGGCTGATTCTCACTGTGAATCATTAGTACTGTAGTTACAGAATATTAAGTTATTATTATTATTATTATTATTGAAGTGCAACATTTCATATTTCTATACACATACTTCTGTTGTGGTAAACTGGGTTTATTGCAGAGTGATATATATTAATTCAGTACCTGTTTAATTAGGCTGTTGATTTTTGTGTATGGAATTCTCTTCTTTATAGATCCTCTTCTCAGGTTTCCATTTGGATCTTAAAGTCAAGCTGACACAATATATGTCCAGTTCACCAGACTGTCATCTTCAGTGAGATGTTGCCACTGCTGAGTCTCATCAGACTGATGCTACACTGGAGCTGGCACCCTATACAGACCAGCATATAGTACTCAGTGCATGTGCCAAGTGTTACAAGTACTGTCCTGTCCACAAAAGATAATAGCAGTGCTGCCAATGAAGAAGGCAAACAAAATCGAGGTATTGCTGATGTAACTAGTTGTCAAATTCTTTTGTCAATATAGGGTGCCATGTCATAATGCAGGTCAGTCAATGGTTCCACAACTTGGTCAGAGGATAGCTCTCGTCCCCCTCAATAAGATTTTCAGCTGTTCCAGTTTCAATGGATTCTTACAGAACAGAATCCCAGTAATGAGAAGCAGCAGTAGTCGCTGTGTCTCACTATATGCTTCATTGCATTTCACTCAGACAAGCAATACTCTGCTGGATTTTTCCACACACGTCCTCAACAGTACAGATAGTTTGCCCAATATCTACTTTACCATAGTGGCATGGAATTTTATAAACACTGAGTTCCCTTGGCCCCTGGTCATCTTTAACAGAATCCAAAAAGACATTACTTGTGGGAGGTGGATGAAACATAGTCTTGTTAAAGTGAAATTAAAATTTCTGTGTTTTAGCTGAAATGTTTCCAGCACATGCTAGGAAAACAATCGATGAGATTATTCTTGCTATACTTCTGGTAATAGTCTAAACTCCGAGACATGACGGATATGGTTTTTAGAGGAGACATTCCATTTAAATATAGATGACTTTAGCTTACACACTACTTAATCTAACTTAAACTAACTTACGCTAACTGAGGGAGGACTCGAACCTGCAACAGGGGGAGCCACGTGGACAGTAACAAGGTGCTCTAGACCTCGGGGCTAAAATATTTATTTATTTAGCCATCTGTGGACGTTTTAAAATGAATGGATGTTGTCAGTTGCATACATTCATATATTTATACAGTTTGTTGTTACGTGTAGTTAAGCATTGTGACATATAAGTTATTTACAATCATTTGTGCTACTTATCAAAATATCGTGAAACAAAAGCTATTTACAATCATTTTGTACTAAGGAATTCACTTATAGCGTAAAAGCAGTGTTCCTGCAAAAGCAATTTAAGATTTTTCCTAAAGTGGTACATGTTATATGCTGCTTTTATTTTATGTGGCAGATTATTATACAGTTTTACACCTTCATACAAGAAGCTATTTATTCTTCCTGTCTAGGTGAAGACAGTGACTTGTTCTTGTACTAGAGTTATGAAAACTGCTATTTGTGCTATAATTTTCTGTATTTTTTTGATGTACACTATGGTTTGGAATATAAATTCACAAGGAACAGTTAGCATTTCTAACATTTTGAAAAGTTCTCTGCAGTGGGCCCGCTTACTGCTTTTTGTTATAATTCTTACTACTCTCTTTTGCATTTTAAATACTGTTTGTAAATTTTGAGCACTGTTTCCCCAGAAAAGAATACCATAACTGATTACTGAATGAACATAACTAAAGTATACGGTTCTCAAACATTCACTACTGCATGCGGATACAAGCACTCTAAGTGTATAACATGTTGTGGATATCTTTTTCGAGAGTTTCATAGCATGTTCATTCCACTTCATTTGGGTGTCAATGAATAACCCTAAGAATTTTGTTGTATGTACATCATCTATGGAGATGTTACCTAGTTTTAAATTTAAGGGACTCTGTTTTCTGTTCATTCTAAAGCATATTGTATTTGTTTTCTTTATGTTGAGAGTTACTTTGTTTTCCTGAGACCATTTGTGAACATCCCTCAGCACTTCAGTAGAATTTTCCAACATTTGTGCTGGTGTGTTACTGGTGATTACTATGTTGCTATTGTCCGCAAACAATATCTTCTCTCCATGGCTGATACGTTGTGGGAAATCATTTATATATACCAGAAATAATACAGGGCCTAGTACACTTCCTTGAGGGACCCCAATATTGATATATTGTGGATCAGATATATGTTTCTCAATGTACTTTGATCCACTGGAGACATGTGTGATCTCGTCTGACTGTACTCTGTTTTCTAGATGTGAATGAAACCATTTGAGAACCACTCCCTTTACTCCTAGTGCCTCTAATTTATGCGACAGCTTCTGGTGGTCAACTGTATCAAATGCCTTAGACAGGTCTAGGAAAAGGCCAGTTGCATAGCTGTTCTCATCTAGTGCTTCTAAAACTGTTTTTGTAAACTGTGCTATTGCAGATTCTGTACCTCTACCAGGCCTGAAACCATGCTGGTCATTACAGAGGAGGTTGAATTTACTTAGATAACTCAAAAGCCGGTTTTTCATTATTGTTTCTATCACTTTAGAAAAGCATGAGAATAGGGCTATTGGTCTGTAGTTCTCAACGTTTTCTGTGTCACCTTTCTTGTGAACTGGTAAAATTTTGGCAGGCTTCAGATAGTCAGGGAAGCAACCAGTTTTGAAGGATTCATTTATGATTTCTGTTAGTGGAGCTTTGATACCGTTTATGCATTTTTTTCAGCACACACATTGGGATTTCATCTAAACCTGCCGAGTTTTTGTTCTTTTATTGCCTTACAACATTGCATACTTCCTCCTCAGTAGTTGGAAGCAATACCATTGAGTTTGCTGTATGCTTCTGTATTGGTTGATTAGCACATTTTGGAAAATTTTTCTGTAAGTTCATTGCAATGCTGCTAAAGTAGGTATTCACATAATTTGCTAATTCTTTCGGGTTACTGTCTAAGTAAATAAAACCCTCTGAAGATAGCACAGAAAGTGCTGAAACACGTTTGAGTAAGTAAAACAAAACCATGCTATGCATAAAGCGGGATTTCTTTACCATTTTTCTCGGCAGGCGCGGAAAGTATGAGGCGCTACAACACCCTGCTGAAGGAAGAAGAAAATAATAATGAAGAATCCACCAGAACATACCGATATACCAATAACTTTTATTGGATTGAGCCTAAAATGTGATTGAGGTATTACGTATGACCACGTATCTATCCTTCAGATTTTCATTGCCGTAAGTATTTTTACTAATTATTGTTAAAAGCACGTGGAAGATACACAGAAACTTGCCTTGCCACACTAAATTCAAACTTCGCGGCGACGGCAACGCTTCTGTATCCTCGTTTGTTCTCCTGAGCGTTATTTGTTCAATTGAGGTGCACGAAGTGGCAGTAGTAGAAGTTGTGTAAATGTGTACTGTGTAGTATAACTTGTGAGGCTTTGGCGGTGTGGTGAGGTTAGCCTGAAAGCGTGGTGTACCCGCTAGCTATTATTGTTATTAGAATTTGCCGTTCGCCATGAAATTCTGAGCCACTGTTAGATTTCGTGGAGACACTAACGTGCGATAATGGATATTCCGTCTTTGCCGGATGGGGTATCAGTTTATTCTGCGTTCATAGCACTGCACAGAATCCAGCTTGAATCGTCTGCTGTACCAGATCGTTACTGGAAAACGCTGTGCAGAAAACTATACCATCAAATATTTGACGCAGGGAATACTTTTTCTGTTGCACGGATTGAATATGACGAGGACGACGAAAGTGGTGATTATGTTAACACTTACAGACCACAGCATCGTGTTTTCATATCGTGTGAAGCCGGGGTGGATGCTTCAGACCCACAGCATATCTATCTGATTGATCATGCATGGACGTACCGTGTTGATTCCGCGAGGCAGAATTTGAGAAGTATACCGGCTTTGCTTGATCGTATGGCTCACTTGATGGGTGTTCAGGAATCCGCGGATGAGCATTCAGAGGTTCTGATCAACAAGGTCTTCGACGAAATGTGGAAATTCAACCAAACATACTCGGTTCCTTCACGGGATGACATTGAAGAAAGCATGCCAGTTTGGTATGTGATGGACGAGTTTGGTTCTGCAATCCCGCACTCTGATAATCCGACGTTTAGGACTGTGCCATTTATTTTCCTACCCGACCAGATCACGTACACACTGTTATTTCCTATTGAAAATGTGGATTATGGCGAAGAAGTAACAAGAGACTACATTGAAAGTTCTCGATACGATTCCAAAACTAGAGATGCACTTCTAATTCCATGGGTGCCAAAATCATTTCTTTCAGAACCTTTCCAACATTCAGAACCAGATAGTTCGTATTTCTTGCAAGGGCATACGGCAGAAACATTACCAAACGCATCAAAAATTGCGACAGTCAGTGTCACTTCAAAGGATAAGATACTAGTTTTTTCTCAGTATGCTTATGTTAATGATTATCTCACGCATCCTAAATTTGAAATAACCAACGACGAGGAAAATGCAGACATCCTGTGGTATACTCAACATTTCAAAGACTTCAAGGAATTCAGTCAATCGTGTTCTGAAAAATTTGTAAATCAATTTCCATTTGAACACGTAATAACAGTTAAAGACCTCCTTGCCATTGTGTGTCGTCGGGCGGCAAAGGAAAGTGGCAGTGTTTGCAAAGACACACTAGTAACGTACCCAGTTTGGCTACCAACTACATACAACTTAAAGACAGAGCTACCTAAATTTGTGTCTTACTATCAGCACAGGGCAGAGAAGGGTCTAGATAACCATTGGATATGCAAACCATTTAATCTTGCGAGAGGTTTGGACACACACATTACAGATAATTTGAACTATATCTTAAGACTTCCATTAAGTGGACCAAAAATAGCACAGAAGTACGTTGAGGATCCTATACTTTTTCAAAGACCCGATTGTGGAGCTGTGAAATTTGATTTAAGATATGTTCTATTAGTCAAGAGTATAAAACCATTATCAGCATTTGTATATCGAAATTTTTTCTTGAGATTTGCAAACAAACCATTTGATTTAAATAATTTGGATGACTATGAGAAACACTTCACTGTTATGAATTACAATGAAAATGCAACACACTATCGAATGCTGTGTGATGATTTTGTTGTGAAATTTGAGCAACAGTATCCTAGTGTATCCTGGAAAGAAATAGAAGAAAAAATATTTTCCTTATTTAGAGAAATGCTCAGTGCAGCATCAAGTAAAATGCCCCCTGCTGGAATAGCATATAGCCCCCAGTCGAGGGCTGTGTATGCAGCAGACCTTATGTTGGCTTGGCAGACAGATTCCAATGATAGAAAATCCATGCAGCCAAAGCTACTGGAGGTGAATTGGACACCTGACTGCAAAAGAGCTTGTGAATACTATCCTGATTTTTATAATGATATTTTTTCTGTGCTTTTCTTGGATGATGTTAATGAGAGAAAATTTGCATGCTTGAAATGACACATGCTAAGAAATATTTCAGAAATTAAATCACATACCCCAGTTCAAATTAAATTGTTAACAGTGATATTTTTGAATGTAGCCTACATGTCTTGACATTTCATCAGAATTGTCAGATAATGAGTTTAGTCTGGAAGCTCAGGCCATCCCTTGGTCAGTCCAAGATTTTTTTTTTTTTTGTCCTGGCACGACTCACTTCATACTTTTATAGTCTAGTGTGTTCATATGCTGTATTGGAAGTAATCCTGTAATTAATTGGATGTGCTTATTTTGACAGAAGAGAGAAGCAGGTATGGAATGAGACATCGGCTAATAAAAACTACCGTTGTTGAAACCAACCTTCAGGTCAATGATAATTTTAACCTTTTTTATGTAAATAGTCTGTACATTGAAATAGTGCTTGAAGATGTGAATATGTAACCTGAGTCCTCTATATTTTTGTATTCATACTAAATCAGGTCTCTCTTCACCATGTCATGACATACTGTGAAGGAAACTGTAAGGCATAGGCCTACAGTTTTATACATAATACCCACTGAAATACCTGTGGAAGATTTCTTCATTATGTAATACAACATTTTGCTTCCACTTTTAGTTGTTTATAATAACCATGATAATAATATTAAATTCAGAGAGAATGTTGGCAACAATGGACTGTTTCTGAAATTAGAAATGACCTAACCAGTCTCAAAGCAGGGTAAACATGTCATCCGAATGACATGTATTCAGTGTGGAGCAAGTGTTGCACGTGACAAGCAAAGACACCTTTGTTCTTGCTACAGGTCATTTTGCTACCAACACCTTCAATTCACATTCACATTTTTTTGGTTTCACCAATTCATAACTAAATTGTCACTTTACACCTTCACGTAGACAAATGGCCATCCACAGCAGATACTTCGCTCACCTCATCCAAGATTGAGGAAAGGTGGTGGAGTGGTTATGTACTACCTCATTTGAACCAAATTTTCTTTACCACTAGCTTCTCCTCCCTCGAGGCACTGTTTGCACCAATTTTAGAAACACCACTGATTGCACAGTTTGTTTCAGACTATTGAATGCACTATCAGTTTTAAACATAATTAACTCACTCTGGTATAACTTCAAACTGTGGATATTTTTTGTAAACTCCTGAGAGCCTTGACATCTGCTCTAGTAGAGGCTGTCTCATAATACAGATTTTGATTGTTTGCACTATACAGGCAGCTTGCCGTCATTTATTGGCCTGTGAGGTGTGTGTGTTCTTTCTGCTTTTGTAGTTTCTCTGCCTCTTAACTTTAAGAAAAGATTTTCTGTGTTGATTTGTTATTTTAAGATTACTTAAATTTCCTTAGAATGTGCTACTTGGAGAATTGCAGTCAGAGTCCACATTAAATTGTCTCCCCCTATAACTAGCAGTGTTCAAACCAACATCTTTACATCAAAACTTTTAATCAACAACTAGGTTGTTATTACAGCCATTCTGTGGTGTATCTTTCCTCACGTGGACGAGAGACCAGCAATGTATGCAAGAATGTCCGTGAAGACATAGGAGAGAGGTCTTGATAGAATAGAGCTTCGGTACTGGTAGACAGAGGTGTACTGTTGTTTTCTGAGATGCTGCTATGTTGTCTTGCTAAAGGCGTAATCCAGGTTTCTGTAAAATTCTGACTTAAAATTTTAATCTGTTAGAGAGGCTTGTTGCAGGATCCACTATGCTTCACAGTGGGAGCCTCCTTATTTCTCACTGTAATTTTTGATTCAGCTGTCATCAACTCTCATATGCCAGAGAAGTGTTTTACTTCTGTAACATAACTTTAAAACAAATCTCAGGACGGCAGTCATGCAACATTAGAAACTGTGCTTTGAACCAAACGAATGAAAAATAAAAAGTAATATATGCACACACGATTCAAATGAACAACTTGAAAAGTTCACATGAAAATTAAGTAGTTCAGTCATTACTTGTCGGGAAGAATACCACCACCACCATCTGTGTGACCACAGAGTTGCATGTTTCAGTTTCACCAAAGGTGTGTCCACCACAGGATCACTGAAGTATCAGTAAGAATGAAAACTATATTCTCGGTTAAGATGATTTTGTGCTTTCTAAACACGCACTAAGTACTTTTTTTAATCTTAGTAAGCTACATTTACATTTGTAATAAGACATGAGATAAGGAAAAGGGTGCCATGAGGCAAGCACAGAAAAAATATATAAAGTTAAGGACAGTGTGTTCTTTTAACAGCTGGAAACTGTGAGCCAATACCTTGAAAAAAATAAAAAAGTTACTCAAATCTATGTGATAAATATTATTTTTGTAAGAAGCTCTGTGAAGAGTCAATTGAAATATTTTATTGTGTTCATATGGATCCTTGGTGCTAGCAACATTCTCATTGTTTGGCACTTCCTGTGCACTCTCCTTTTTTTGTCTGTTTGTAATTAATGTGCTAGCATTAATGTTGTCATGGCTGCTGGTGCTACACTGCTTGTGTTTTTTCTTTGGTACTCCAAAAAATAATTTAATTTGACATGTATGTTGTGTGATGTACTTTAGTTTAAATACGTATTAACTTATGCTGGGTCACCAGAATTAATAAATATGGTCTTTGGATAACAGTTGTAAGTATGGTGTACTTAATGTTGTCTGAGGTGTTCTGAATGACCACTGCCAGTTGCAGTTGACATCCAGTGGGTACAGTTTCTATGAGGAATGTACACACACAATTTTTGTATGGCATGGTATCTAGTGCAAGATTTTATAAGTTATTTATTGTTTAATATTTGATGGTTGGCACAATGTTTTCCTGCAATACAATACATTACCATTATTAATAAGACAAGCATTTCCTTATTTCTCTGGCACACATTAGATAAAGAAGAGTAACACCTTGCTGTAGCACAGTGGGGGAGACTTAAACATTGGCACTACAAATAAATTTGTGGCAACTAACATTTTACTAAAAAAGGTGCCTCAACAGGCAAATTGAAAAGATCAGTAAAATGTTCATTGCCATTGCACATTATCATTTTGTATGTGTTCTGCCAACCCTTAGTTGCAGTTATATTATTATTCATGGAGATGTTTCATCTTCACAACTAAATAAAAGTCTGTTTGTTTTGTGTCATACATGTTCTTCTTTTTAATTGTGAAGTCTCTTCAGCAGCTTGTAAGACATGTTTGTTTTATTTATATGTGGTATCCCATTAATGTTGGTAGAAGGAATGACACTAACATTGCTTTTAGGTGAAGTATTGTCATTTATTCATAGAATTGTGGAGCACATATATGATACATTCACACTATCAAAATATCACTCAACTGAAAGGATGTCTGACAAAGATAGTTACACATTGAGTTTATACCTAATAAATTATCAGTCTTCAAATATATAATAACTGCATTATATAATATTTCCAGGTTGTTGTCGTGGTCTTCCTTCCAGAGACTGGCTTGATGCAGCTCTCCATGCTACTCTATCCTGTGCAAGCTTCTTCATCTCTGAGTAATTACTCAAACATACATCCTTCTGAATCTGCTTAGTGTATTCATCTCTTGATCTCCCACAATGTTTTTTACCCTCCATGCTTCCCTCCAGTACTAAATTGATGACCCCTTGATGACTCAGAATGTGTCCTACCAACCGATCCCTTCTTTTAGTCAAGTGGTACCACAAATTCCTCTTCTCTCCTGTTCTATTCAGTACCTCCTCATTAGTTATGTGGACCATGTAATCTTCAGCATTCTTCTGCAGCACCACATTTCGAAAGCATCTATTCTCTTCTTGTCTAAACTATTATCGTCCATGTTACACTTCCATACATGGCTACATTCCATACAAATAATTTCAGAAAAGACTTTGTAACACTTAAATCTATACTCGATGATAACAAACTTATCTTCTTCAGAAATGCATTCCTTGCCATAGTCAGTCTACATTTTATATCCTCTCTACTTCGACCATAATCAGTTATTTTTCTGCCCAAATAGCAAAACTCATCTACCACTTTTAAGTGTCTCATTTCCTACTCTAATTCCCTCAGCATCACCTGATTTAATTCAACTACATTCCATTACCCTCATTTTGCTTTTGTTCATGTTCGTCTTATATCTTCCTTTCATGACACTGTCCATTCACTTCAACCACTCTTCCAGGTCCTTTGCTGTGTCTGAGAGAATTAGTGTCATCAGCAAACCTCAAACTTTTTGTTTGTTCTCCATATATTTTGATTCCTACTCCAAATTTGTCTTTTGCTTTCTCTACTGATTGCTCAGTATACAGATTGAATAACATTGGGGATAGGCTACAACCCTGTCTCAATCCTTTCTCAACCACTGCTTCCCTCTTCCATGTCCCACAACTCTTTACAGCTGCCACTTGGTTTCTGTAGAAATTGTAAATAGGCTTTTGCTCCCCGTATTTTACCCCTGCCACCTCAGAATTTGAAAGAGAGTATTCCAGTCAACATTGCCAAAAGCTTTCTCTTAAGTCCACAAATGCTAGAAACATAGGTTTGTCTTTCCTTAATCTATCTTCTAAGTTAAGTTGTAAAGTCAGTATTGCCTCACGTGTTTCATTCTATGGAATCCAAACTGATCTTACCTGAGGTCGGCTTCTATCAGTTTTTCCATTTGTCTGTTAAGATTCGCGTTAGAATTTTGCAGCCGTGACTTATTAAACTGATAGTTCAGTAATTTTCACACCTGTCGGCATTTTCTTTGGAATTGGGATTATTATGTTCTTCTTGAAGGCTGAGGGTATTTCGCCTGCCTCAGACATCTCCATATATTGCCCTCGAGTACATCGCCCTTGTATAGACACCCTATATACACCTTCCACCTTTCTGCTTTCCCTTCAATGTTTAGGACTGGTTTTCCATCTGAACTCTTGATGTTCATACAGGTGGTTCTCTTTTCTCCAAAAGTCGCTTTAATTTTCCTGTAGGCAGTATTTATCTTACCTCTAGTGATGTATGCCTCTACATCCTTGCATTTGACCGATGTCTTAGTTCAGTTTCTAGCATCACACATTATTGCAGTTCTTTTGAAAAGCTTTTGGCTAACACATGTATGTATTTTGATTGTAAACAAGTTGTTTGCTTGTACTTTCTTTGTTTGAGACTCTCAGCAGACTCTGTCTTGGATAACTTCATCTGAAAAGTGATATGCCTTTCTGAAAATGCCTCTTGGATTATTAAGGTTGATTATATGCAGTGGTAGGGAAGACTGATCACTATATATTCAGGTGCAGTGTACACAGTTAACAAAGGACAGAGTGAAATTTGCTTTCGGTCAGCAGGACACTTTCTTCTTGTCAGACATACTGTAATATGATTGCAACTATTGCTCTTTTTACATTTCTTAGGTGGTTAAAGCAAGCATCTAGCTGTTAATGACTCTTATGGATTCTGTGAGTAACTAATGTTTAATTTCAAGATATATTAAAACAGGCTTGTCAGAAGCTTCATTATTGCACTCATCGTGAGTGTATGGTTGCTTGGGATGTGCTCAAATGAGGGAATCATGTTGAGAAACTTTTGGGGCAGCAGCAGCAAAGATATTACATAAGGAGATCCTTGCCTTACATAGACAATGTTAGTAGGGGAGGAAGCCTATAAAACAAACATGCACTTGGCTTTTACATTTCTGTGATACACAGAAGTAATGATCTCTTACATTTTTTTTATGAAGTTGAAATAGACTCACGTCACTACAAATTAGAAAATACTGTCTCACAATTCTACTGCAAGTAGTATTATTTGTTAATTTTGCACTGACCAGAATGTAGTCTGATGCCAATTGATTTTTTTCACTGCCAGAATTCCCTGGTAGAAGTCTCGAGGAACAGGGAATGTATTGTACTTATGATGAGGCAAGTCCTAGTACAGTTAGTAGGAACACATATTAAGAAATCTGATTTCTTCATCTACCTTTTGGAACAGATTTCTTCTTCGAAGTAAGTAATGAAGAAGAAAATATGTGGGGTGGGGGGCAGGAGGGTGATTGGTTCACTCAAGTCACGTTAAGAGGAACCATGACAGATAAGGGAAAAGTGGGGAAAATATGAAGGCATTTAACAGAATACATGTCTCAGAAGCAGAGGGTCATGTGGGCGTAAGGTTTAGAACTGAATTGGGGTAATCATTGGGCTAGTTGGCTGTGAACTGAAAATCTACTCAGAAATACCACTCTACCTCAAAGACAATAATAAAAGAGGAGGAGGGAGGGGGCAAATGTTGGACCCAGTCTGAAAGAGATCCTTTTACACTAAACCACCATCTTCAGGGATTCCAGGAATACCCAAGGTTAGGAATAATCTCCAGTCCTTCCCCAAAAAACGTGATACATTACTTCTAAGGAAGTCTGCATAGTCCATGACCTGAATGGAGTCTGCTCTATTATCTTTCTCCCAGTGGCAAAGACTGCAGAGCTGTCATACTTGATGCTAGGGATTGTTTCATTGAGGGACTGTCTGACCTAGACTTACAAAATGGTTCCTCATTATCCCTCCTTTCCCCCCTCCTGAAGGTCCCCATCTTAACCATGGGTCTGAATGCCACTCCCCAAACTTCTCATGCCCCCTGTAACTTTTTCTGTTTTCTTTCCCTAAAGATGGAATGTGTCTTTCCAGAATATAGGAATTTTATTTTCTTTGTGTGTTTCTTAGAACAAAATTTAACAATATGTAATTCTTGATACCACTGTGAACTATAAAATACTGTAATTATCCATTGAGTTACATAATGACACACGACAAAATGTAAATGGGCGATTTTGTTGAATGTAGGGCAAATAAGACAGTTCCATGTTGATGTTTGAGAGTGCTGAAAGTAAGAGGTATATGAATAGGTGAAGAAGTCAGGCAAACCTTTTCTGCATAATTCCTCCACCGTTGCACATTGGCCTGGTAAACACTCAACAAAAATCTGAAGCGATTGGAAAACAATGTGTCTGATTTAGCATCTGTCTATTATTCTTTGCAGTTCATCAATACTGGAGCAAAACATAAGCCACAACTACAATACTGAACACGAACAAACTATGCCCACCTCAGCTGTCTGGATCGAGCACATTTTTGTCACATATATTGTGTCAGCAACAGATGTGTGCATGGTAATAATTGTTTACTGATAGTACTACTTGAGTGATGCCAGAAGTGACATAGTGAAATCAGGGACAGACACTAGTCACTCCTTTCATGTCTGCCAATGTTTGTTAATGTGAAAAATGACGAGTTGCAACATGCCTCTTAGTCCATGTGATAATGTAGGTCCTGCTGTAGCTGTGTGAGGAGTAAATCTGTTCAGAAGTTGGAGTGAGAAGAGGGCAAACAACCCCCAATATGACCATACCTTATAACTCACTTTGGTGCTCGGACAAATCTTTGGGTCAATGACAGCTGTACATTTTACATTCACAGTTATCGAAGGAGGAACATGACGTAGGATGGTGATGTGCCTTCCCTCCTCTCCCCCCTTTCCTCGCCCATCTCCCCACTCCCAGATGACACTGTGGCTGTTCTGCAGGACAGAATGATCCTGTGTGATTCCTACACTACAGGAAATGTGCAGTTAAGCTGAAGCAGATCTGCACTTGTGTATTAAGTACAGGGAAAGGTTATTGATGACATAATAGGTTAGGACATAATGTGCATTGATGTTGCAAGCTTGGTTACCTGCCAAATGTGCTCCTTAATAGATTTTTTTTCTTTTCAGTGTCCATTAATCGATTGATGAAGATTTTTAAGTGGTTCCAAATTAAGGGTACACTAGCATAATGGGATTATATTTTTGCATTTATATACATTTATTAACAATATCTCTCATCCAGAATGAAATTTTCACTCTGCAGTGGAGTGTACGCTGATATGAAACTTCTTTGCAGATTAAAACTGTGCTGGACCGAAACTTGAACTTGGGACCTTTGCCTTAATATCTCTCATGAAGATGATCAGCTGCTGATTTAGTGTTTGTATTTTTCATTTAACAGGTCAGCAAACTTATATGCAAGTGAAAATTATCACTAATTATGTAGTACTGGGTCACTTGAATTTATGTTTAATTGACAGAGAATGTTAAATACCGCATGCTAACTGCAGGCACTCATTGAACAATGCAGCATGCATAATACTGACTGATGTGGAACTTTACGTCAATGCCAACTAACTCACATATAACTTAACATACTGAATGTTAAACTTGAACTTCTGTTATCTTCTTAAATATCTACTCCGTATGTCATCATTAAATATCATGTCCCTGCTTTGACTTTTACTCACAAGGAAATTACTTCAAAGACAAATGGATGCTTGGATAGCGTAATTACCAACCTAAATAAAAACAGATGAGATTATGGTGTGATATATCCAATGTTGTAAGATCATTTAGGCTTGTGGATGACTATTGGAAATGTTAATTATAGTGTACAGCAGCGCTTCCCAACCTTTACAGCTGGCAGACCCCTTCTTCAGTCGAAAATCCATGGCGGACCCCTAGTCAGTCAAGAGCACAGTAACTTTAAATTTCAGAGCGAAACCCATGGGAACTGAAAGCTTAATACAAGTGCCATGTTCCCAATGACCCCCCCCCCCCCCCCTCCCTCTAAGCATCAATAGTCTTTGGTTTAGAGACGAATGAAAACAACTTGAAATTAACGATCCAATTTGAATTTCCACTGTATCCAGACACTTACTAGTGGATTTACTTACTTTGTTCAAAACACTATAGCCTGATTAAAATGACTTGGTAATTGAAATTTCACACGATGGAGCTGGCTTCCTCCAAGAGCAATCAACGCCACGTCCAAATTGTTCGCTGTTGACAAGCTGCCGCTTCTGGTCTGTTCACTTCCACTATTTGGCTACTGCTGTGTAAGGAGCATGCATATTTCATAACAGTCGTGTGTGTGTGTGTGTGTGTGTGTGTGTGGGGGGGGGGTTCATGAAATCTGAAGAAAAATGTTCAAATGTATGTAAAGTCTTCCTTTGGTCGTCCTCCCTCCTCATTCATTTCAACTGGAAACTTCCCTTGTTGTGAAGGCGATGGAGAAACTGCACCCTTCTTCAGTGATCCTGACTTCAGCCACTGATCCATGTTAGAAGTAATAAACTGGTCAAAAATTGACTTATGAAATAAGTAGTGCAGTGACAAAGCAAGTTTAACTTTTAATGATGCATGGGACCGCATACATGCCAGCAAGCTCTGTGATTGGTCGACAAAGCTCGCTCCGCGCATGCGTAAAAGGTTTCAGCGCATCTAGCGCCGTGAGCCTGGGCACAAACGACCCCCGTATTTTTGCTAAACAGTCAATCAGAGAAGCCACATTCTCCGGCACTAAACTGTGTATACGTTCTCACTTAGGAACCACAAAGGCTGCTTGGGGATCACACGAAAAAAAAAAAAAAAAAAAATTAGTGATGAATTTGATTTTCACATTTTTATTCAGTAATTTTACTCATTATTTTACACGATTTGGTGAAAGGGGGCTGCAGACCCCCTAGAAAGAGCCGGCGGACCCCTAAGGGGTCTGCGGACCACAGGTTGGGAAGCCCTGGTGTACAGCAATCCTCCTCTGATAAGAAGGTTATAAATATTAAAGGCAGTTGACATCGTACACTTACGGGATAAGTTATTCAAAGTTGCATGTGAAAGTCTGATTACCTGTGACAACATTGACAGTTACATTTATTGATATTCACACCAACTTACTCAGTCCACAAGTAACTAAATAGTCAAAAATGATCATACACCAAGCAAATGCAATAAAGTCACTGGTACACTCTTTACCTGAAACTACTCAGAAACTTATTTTTTTTGTTTTGTACACAATGACAAAAACTGACAATCCTGTAATGAAGCAGAGATGTAGGGAGAAAAAGGGAAAAAGGGGGGGGGGAGGGGTGTCAAGCACATTTTCTTTGTTTTTTCAGCAGATCAGAAAGCGTTGGTTTGCTTCCCATTACAAAGAAAATTATTTTTAAAGTGAAATTTTATGTGCCCACTCATTAGAGCTCACCCGTGTTATTCTAGGGCAGTATTTGTGTCAGAGATATGTATTAACAGGTACAAGAATAGCCAGTACTCTAGCTGCAACTGCACTGCCCTGGCCCACACTGACTGCTACTGCTATGTAGGAGGAGCATTGCTGAGTTGTTGCTAGAGTACTGGTTATTCTTCATGTTTTACTGTACCTATTAATATGTGTCGATAACAGGAGTATGAACTAGACTGATTTTGGACCACTCTGTCTAATGGACACACAAAATACTACTTTAAAAATAGTTTTGTTTGTAACAGGAAACAAATGGATAATGGGAAGACTGGAGTCTCCTTTGTGGTTTTGTGTTTCCCCAATATGGCGTTTACACAGTTCAAGCTGTTTTGAATTTTTTGTGAGACTTTGCAATGAAGGTACGGTATACCTGATGTGTGAGACATTACTTTCAAGCAGACTGTGGTTAGTTGACAGATTGTGTGCCAATTGTATCTAAATTAGGTAACTTACTTAGTAAAAATATCTATAGCTTCTCAAATTACATCCAAAAACAATTTAGTGATATTACAGTGTCTCATCTGACTTACCTTTAAAAAATACATATTGAAAGCTGGAAAATTCCGTGATGTGTTGAAATTCACAGCTGTTGTCCCAGTTTATAAGAAGTGAGATAAAAACAGTCCTGACAGTTACAGGCTAATACCCCTCATTCTCATAATATTTAAGCTCATAGAACACTGCTGAAAGAACTGCTTTGAGAACAGGAAGCTACCCTCTTCTTCACTATATCTTGTTACGCCTGGTGTGACCACCATTGAAGCTGAGAAATCTCTGGTTGGAGGCAAACTATTTAACACTATACAACATGATACCATATTTCTAAATTTGAAAAAATATGATATTGATGACACTGAGGTATCACTAAACAACTGTGTCTGTTAGATAGAAAACAGGTTGTCACAGTAAGTAGTTGTAGATCAGATGCCCTGCCTATTATTACAGGAGTGCCTCTTAATTCTGTCCTATGACCCTTTCTTTTTTTAATATGCGTAAATAATCTTCCTAATTCTTTGTCCTACAATGCAGTAATATATTCTGATGGTACAACCCTTGTAATGACTGATCCCAAAACAGACAAAGTGAAATAGAAAGCAGTGACAATGGCTGACACATCTGTACAGTGGCTACACAAAAATAAACTTAATATTAACACACACAAGGCTGCTGCTGGTGCAGCAGAGCCACCTGCTGTGGCTGCCAGTGGCCACGTGGCAGTCGACATGTTAAATAAAAGCATAGCTGAGACAATTTACTTTTTTCTCTGTGAATTAAGTGGAAAGGAAAATGAATGTGTATCTGTCGGACTACTAGGAATTCATTTGGACCCACAAATGAAATGGAATGCACACAGAGAAGTTGTGTATTCACATGTCGACTCCCGTGTAAACACTGATTGCCACAGTAGAGTCACACTCCTGATGTCACAGGGTTGCGATGGTGGCCACAGCTGAGCCTCACACCTTTTGCCATGTGCCTTGCGTGGCCTGGCAGTGAAACATGCACCACTAAGCAAGCAGCAGTCAGTGGGTTAAAATACCACAAGTGATGTACTTGCTACAGAAAATAGAACTGTGTGTCAGCACGGAACAGCTTCAGTCTTCACATTATACTTTCTTCCACTCTCACTTTACTTATGGAACCTACGGGGCAGTTCTTCAGGTGCAAAAACAGTGCGTTTGCAAGAAGGTAGTGAGAGTAATGACAATAATTCGAAATGGATAGTTGTCATGCTGGCTGCATTTCAAAGAACTAAAAATATTAGCCATACCTTCCCCCTATAATAGAGCCCATTCTCTCTCTCTCTCTCTCTCTCTCTCTCTCTCTCTCTCTCCTTCCTTCCCTCCCTCCCTACCTCCCTCCCTCCCTCTCTCTCTCTCTCTCTCTCTCTCTCTCTCTCTCTCTCTCTCTCATCCAAAATAATTTCTGACACCCTGGCAGAAAGCTGAATTTGGAAACCTTCGAAATTTTGCAATTTATACACTGCTGTTATGATTTCTGGAGAAAAATTTAGTTGCTTGATGTTCAGCAAGTCAACTTTATTGATGCATTTCAAGTAAATTCATATTCAGAATATCTGCAGAAAGGCTACAAAAGTCATAAGTGACTTGGCTATTTAGAATAGTTAATTTTAGTAGCTGTGTCTTTCATGACTTGTAATCTTTCTACAGATGTTGTCAAGAAGAGTTTACTCAAAACACATAAATAAAGTTGAGTTGCTAAACATCAAGTTACTAAATTCTTCTCCAGCAAACATAACAGCAATGTATAAATTTAAAAAAATTCAAATTTGTAAAATGATCACATGCCTCTTATGAGACTGTCACACTGCAAAAAAGTGGGAGACCTACCCTACATTTCTATTGTGAAATATCAACAGAGCCTATTAATCAACTACTCTGTGTTTATGATGTAAAACAATTTTATAACAATGTGGTATCCTATACTTAACATGTAATTTTTAATGAAAAATCTAAATGATGTATAATTTTTAATTTAAATACGAACAAGATGCAGTTTGATCTGTAGTTGACGGATAAATGTGAAATACTAGGTTATTCCTGAAACAGGCAATTGTTCCTACATGAGCAGTTATGAATGATGTATTTACAAATATTTGTTGCTGTGAAATACCAGATGACCATCAGCCATTAAATTATACAACAAAAAATTCACAGTGGATTTAGTGTATCATCAAAAATAATAAATCAGATTTTTATGGCACAATTAAAAACAAATGTATTGATCAAGTTGTTATTGTACAACTGTTGCTCCAAAAATATATTATCAAAAGATTTTATGTCAATTTCAACAGCAAAACTGAAATACATTTTAACACCATTCATGCTTGAAGATAGTAAAAATGAAATGGAATGCACACAGAGAAGTTGTGTATTCACATGTCGACTCCTGTGTAAACACTGATTGCCACAGTAGAATCACACTCCTGATGTCACAGGGTCGCGATGGTGGCCACAGCTGAGCCTCACACCTTTTCCCTTCAGTCTCAAGCATTGCATGAACCAAGAAATGAAGAGTGGATTCACCCACCAGGGAAGTGTTGTACACCAGATAGTGAATTCAGTAAAGAGTAAAGAATTCCTTGCATGCTTGCTTCAAAAGTCTTCTGCTCTCATCACAAATGATATTTTTCTCATATCCCAAAGGCACAGTAACTGTTATTTAGCTGACTCACTCTCAGATATTTCACAGGCAGTACATAGGGCTTCAAATCAATGATATTCTTTTCATCATACTACTTATTGGATTTTGAGTGTACTCAGTCATGTACATTACCATGGGAAGTCCTAGCAACTTTAGAGAGACCAAAAATTACAAATCTTTGCATGTACTTAACTGATTTTCTTATAATTTAACAGGAACCAATACTTCTACATTAAACCTTTTGCTTCTTTGTACTGCAATATATTTTTTTTCTCTCCAAAGCCCTCTTTTCCATTACTTGTTATGCTATCTTAATCTTCCCTTGGCTCATTATTTCACTTAAAATAAATGGAAGGTTTCTCACCAAACTTTAGTTCATGTGGGGCAAATCAGTAGCTCCATTCCATAAATTATTCACTACTTTTACAAAAGTTTTTTGTGTTACTTGTCTAAGCACTCTGCTTCCTGCAGTAAGTTCAACACAGGATGTTAGTTTCCTTCATGACCATCCCACTCATGTTTCCTTGTGGAAATCTTTGCATGTTTTATCTTGTTTAACCTCATACATTGCATTAATCTTTCTGGAGTAACGTTTCTGGAGTAAATTATGGCCCATTATCAGAAGACAATATTTAAGGAATGCTTCCTTTACGTAAATAGTCTTGGTCAAATTTTTCTACTACTGTTTTTGATGTTAGCCTTTTTTACAGGATAAAATTTTACATATTTTGGGTTGTTACCCAATATTACAAATATATGTATGCAACATCCTGTAGAAGTAGGTAATAATCCTAACAGATTAACCGCAAATATTTCTTCTGGAGCTTACTTTCCTACATAAATCATAAAAAATTACTTTCTTCTAGTTTTTCTAGTATTTTCCTGTTTCTAGACTGGCCATAACTTTCATATAAGCAATAAATTAGCTTGTTCACAAGCTGTTGAGGAAGACAAATTTCTTGACTGTCTGATGATTTTTGCCTAAACAATAACTGCTTTTGTAGTACGAATTTATTTTCGGTGAATTTCCAGAATTTTAATACTGCTTAACCTTTCTCAAATTTTCATCTTCATTTTGTTGTCTACACCATATATTTCTGGACTAGCTTAGTGCTCACTGCTTCACTTGAATTTGCATAGTAATTATAACAAAAATAAGTTTATAAACATGTATTAGGCCTGCTGAAAAATTAATGTGTTAATGAGCTGTTTATTTTTCGAAACAAGTCTGACAAAGTCAGTTTGTTACTGTGACTGTTAAACAGCTTTCTCTGATTTAACATCTTCAACTTTTATAGTCCTGTCTTCCTCAGTTGCGTGTAATATTACGGTATATTGATAATTTTTACTTATGGACCGTCTGACAGCAACTGAATAAAACACAATTTTAGTGCCATATGCGTTTCGCCTTTATTTTCTGCCAGGCATCATCAGTGGCAGGTTGCGTGGACAATTTCTTACATATTACGCTCCTGTTGCATTTTTGGTGTTGTTCTTCTTCTTATGAATGCCAATTTGCATTAAAACAAGCACAAAAAAATGCATTAAAACAAGCGTTCAGTGCATAGTGCTGTGGAATGTGGACAAAACCACAAATTGGTATTCATAAGAAGAAGAACAACACCAAAAATGCAACAGGAACATAATATGTAAGAAATTGTCCACGCAACCTGCCACTGATGATGCCTGGCAGAAAATAAAGGCGAAACGCATATGGCACTAAAATTGTGTTTTATTCAGTTGCTGTCAGACAGTCCATAAGTAAAAGTTCTCTGATTTAGTTCACAAATTGTAGTAACTTCTAAATTTTCATGCTAATTGAGGCTTCGAAAGCATTTTCTTTTGCAAATGTGTTTCTGACCAAAGGTGATTCTGGTAGCTGGAGTCCAATGTTTTTATTAATCATGCCTTTTGCATTCTTGCGGTGATATTTCCATAAAAGCTTTCAACCCCTAACGCATATTTCATTAAATCTAACCAAGAAGTGAAATACCAATTCTCATGGATTTTGCTTTTTTAGCAAAACATTTTCTAAACAATTTTCATGCGCTATTTCACCCTTTTGGGTTGTTGAATTTCCAAAAATGGTGAAACAAGTATTTTTTTATATCTCACAGAGATTCCAAATACAAATTTTTGTAGATTTAGTTTTGAAAAGGCTTTCATAATACACAATTTCATAAAACTTTTCATTCCCTATTTCACTCCCTTAGGGGGCTGAATTTCCAAAAATACTGAAATACATATTTTTTATTTCTTACTGAGAAGTCAAATACCAATTTTTGTAGATGTAGCAGTAAAATGCTTTTGTAGTTTTTTGATGATGATTTATTAAAGAAACTTTCACTCAGTATTTTATGCCCTTAGTGGTTGAATTTCCAAAAATGCTGAAGCATGTTTTTTTTTTTGTTTTGGACTGAGAAATCAAATACAAATTTTCGTAGTCGTAGCTTCAAAATTGTCTTAATAGCGACATATTTTCATAATAACTTTCATTCTCTACTTCAACCCCATAGGAATGGTATTTTGAACAATCTGTTCTTAAACAATGTCTACAGGATAAGATCAACCTCCTCTCCAAATTTCAAGTTTCTATCCTTAGGAGTTGGGGCTAGGCAATGACGAGTCAGTGAATCAGTGTGGCCCTGTTCCACCCCATTAGGGGTTGAATTTCCAGAAGCAGTGATACAAATATTTTTTCATTTTTAACTGAGAAGCCACATACCAATTTTCGAAGATTTAACTTTAAAAATGCTCTCATAATGAAACAGTGTCATAAAACATTTCACCCTCTATTTCACCCCTTATGGGTTGAACTTTCAAAAACTGTGAAATACATTTTTTTAAATTTCTAACAGAGAAACCAAATACAAGGTTTCATAGATTTAGCTTCAAAAATACTTGCATAATTAAATGTTACCAGAAAAACTTTCATCATGTATTTTACGTACATAGGGGTTAATTTCCAAAAACAGTGAAACATAATTTTTTTTGAAACTTCCTGGCAGATTAAAACTGTGTGCTGGACTGAGAGTCAAACTCAGAACATTTGCCTTTTCTGGGCAAGTGCTCTACATAAACAATTCATCCCTTATTTCACTCCCTTAGGGGCTGAATTTCCAAAATCACTGAAACACGTTTTTTTATTTCTAACTTAGACGTCAAATACCAATCTTCATAGATGTAGCTTTAAAAGTACTTTAGTAGTTCTTTAATAATGATTTATTTTCAAAAAAGCCTTTCAATCATTAATTCACTGCCATAGGGGTTAAATTTCTGTAAATGCCGAACACAAATTTCTTTATTTTTGACCAAGAATCCAAATACCAATTTTTGCAGGTCTAATTTCAAAATTGTCCTAATAGTGACAGATTTTCAAAAAACCTTTCCTCCTCTAATTTCAATCCTTTTTAATTGATGCCTCCAGTATAAGATCAGCATTACCTGTGAATTTCAAGTTTTGTTCTTAATGGTTTGGGCTGGGCAGTTGGGAGTCAGTGACTGAATGAGTTAGTCAGGATATTGCCTTTTATATAGAGACATGTCTCCTATCAATTTTTCATGTTTTACCCCTTCCAAATCCTGAGAGGGCTCCTATTTGTATCCAATACAATATGTTGCATAATGATGTTTTAAGCATTTGGAACATTGTACAGGACGAAATTTTGAATGTTTCGTATGGGGAACCTATAGCCAGTAATGTGAAATAAAATTTCTGCAGCCACAACTGGGCTGTTGAAAATCCATGCACTGCCTGTACGAGAAGTTATCAGGTGAGATTCTCAGTGAACATTTGAGCTGGAATTCATGGAGATTGCTGCATTGGACTACACATCATACCAGATCATTTGAATGATGCACTGTATATTAACTTTGTGGACAACACCTTACCTGAACTTCTGGAAGATGTTCCCTTGCAGCTGCACGCTAGTTTCAGAATGACAGTGTTCCAACGCATTTTGATCATTGTCACGGGGCATATATCACAGACAACTTGAGGTAGACAATAATTAGAGGACATGCCCAGTCCCAGGGCCTGTGTGCTCCCCGACATCATCTCTTTTGATGTCTTCCTCCTGGAATTGTGTTAAGTCCCTTGTGTACTCCACAGCAGTATGATCAGTACCTGAGTGTACTGAGTGCATCTTTACTGCATTTGATATCATTAGAGGGGACTGCAGAATCTCACAGAGAATCAGACAAAACACGGTTCGTCATTGCACATTATGTAACGAAATTGATAGTTATCACATTGAACATTTACTCTACAGCAGTGACACTACGGATTCAGTTTACAGTATTTGATTGTGTGCTACCACCAATAAATGTTTTGGAAACTACAGTATTGTGCATATCATTTAGCTTGCCGAATGTGCGGAAAGTGCATAGTGCTATAGAAACTTTATTTCACATTTCCAGCTATAGATTCTTTATATCAAAACATTCAAAATTTCATCCTCAACAAACTCCTTAATCCTTAAAATGTCTTTCTGTAACATTATATTATATTATATTCCTTTCCTTTTTACCCATGGAGATTTTGACAAGGCATCTGCTATTATATTTTATTCTCCCTTAATGTAACTAATTTCCTTGTCAAATTGCTGCAAAAATACTGCCCACTTTGTCAATTTTCACCAGGTTCAGATTCATTGGTGAGATCATGATATCAATTGAGGGTGAGTACATCCTGTCCCCATTTGTTCAGGATCTTAACACCTTCTTCTTCATTTGTTTCAATTGTCTCTCCTCAGTCCAACAAACCACCTTCTTCAGTGCTGGCCTCTATTTCAAGAAGGACTACATCAGTATCTCCATTCACATGAAGCCTCCTAACCACCAACAATACCTCCATTTTGACAGTTGCCGTCCATTCCACATAAAGGAGTCCCTTCCACACAGCCTAGCCACTGATGGTCATCACATCTGTAGTGATGACTCATCTCTCTCCAAGGATCTCACTGAGACTTCACTGAGCGAAATAGCCTTTCCCTCCTTGCCCAGAAAAAAATCTCCTGCACCTTATCTCCCCACTCACATATCACCCCCCACATATTCCATGACTAGCAACAAAGAAGCCCCCCCCCCCCCCTTGCCACCCTACGTGACAATGTACCACCTAGGACCGGAGCACTGTGAACCACATTCTCTGCCAGGATTTCAACTACCTGTTGTCGTGCCCTGAAGTGAGAAATATCCTCCCTGCTCTACCATCACCCCTCCCACTGTGATGTTATTCTGCCACCTGACCTACGAAATATCCTTGTCCATTCGTGTCCCATCCCTGCTCCAAACCCCTTGCCACATGGCTCATATCTGATATTCCTGTCATAGACTTAATGCTAAACCTGTTCCGTACATCCTCCCATTACCATCTACTCCAGTTCTGTCGTGGCATCTCCTCCTCCACAAGAGGCAGGGTTACCTATGAAAACGGTGTGTGGTCTACCAACTTAGCTGGCATTTTGTGTGGACAACACCATTAACAAGCTGTCTGTCTGCCAAATGGCCACTGCAGAACCGTGGCCGAGAGACAGCCGGACCAGCCAGCTGCCAAGCCTGCCACTCAACATGATGTGCTTGACTTTAACAGCAGCTTCACAGCCTGTAACTTCTGGATTTGTCCTGCAAATACCATCTGTTCTGAACTGTATAGATGAGAACTTTCCCTGTAAAATATCTTTGTTCCCATGACCACACACCCTGGCCTCAACCTTCATTAGTCCCTTCTTTCGCCAGCCTATCTCCTTCCCTGGTCCCAGTCCAATGCTGCACATGCCCTCTGTCCCACATACACACATACATAGCCCTTTCCCCTTTTCTGCTTATCTCCTCCCCTTTGCCCCCTCCTCCTTCTTCCTGCAAATCCTGCCAATGCTGTACCTAGCAGCCTGCTATCCTGTCCCCAGTACAGCCTTGCATGTCTCACAGGTAGAATTAGCATATTCCCCCACAGTTATCCTGCTAATTCCCCCCCCCCCCCCCCCTTCCTTTCTGCCGTCCAACACCTCACTTAACCCTTTCATATTTTTATTATTCCGACCTGGATTTTCCATTGTTTAAACATCATTGTGGACAATAGATAGTTTCTGTTCTGTATGACTTTCTCCTTGTGATTCTTATTTAATGTTAACTTTACCCACTACAGCTGTATTACTTTCCTCACTCCTAACATCAAATTACTCTCATCAATTGTGTAGGTACTTGACTGTTGTCCTAAAATTGAGTCTGTGCTAGATTTTGTTTCATTGAGTTTCTAAGGTTCTCTTTTCCTACTGCTTCCTTATTATCACTATGTTTTAATCTCTTGTCTCTACTACAAAGCACACTATTTCCTACACCCTTGTAACTCATTTTAAACCATTGATTTAAATTAATAAAATAAACTCTTTTACTTACTTTAATAAGTTAGGATTACTTCCATTGGTGCTCAGTGCCATGCAGCAAGCTTCACACTTGCCTGTTTACATTCAGAAAGCTTCCAACTGTTTGACGTGTTCCTAAGACGTTGACCACATCGAGAGTTTCTCATCTGTTGATCACCTCCTGTCGTGATGATTGCTTTCAATAAAGGTGAATCATGAAAATTCTCTGATTGTAGTTACTATTTTTCCCATTTAGTCCACTTTTCATATTATTTGACACATGTATTATCTCACTGTCTTTCACATGGCCAAGAATTTTTTCATGTAGCAAAAACCATGACTCAATACTCACATGGACAGAGCATCAAATGTAAGCATACTGAGCTCCCAATTGTGCTCCTTGGTAGATTTCTTCTTTTCAAAGTTCATTCATCAACTGATAAAGATTTTGAAGTAGTTTTAAATTAAGAGCGTATAGCATCATGGGATTAGATTTTTCAAATTTATGTATGTTTATTAACATTACTTTTTAAAGTGATGATGAGCCTTAGATTAATGTTTGTTTGTATCATTTAATAGGTCAGAAAACTTACATAAAAGTGGCAATAATCAATTATTACTTAGCCCTAGATCACTTGATTGTCGTAGAACTTTACTATTGCATGATAACAATGGTCTGGCTTCAAATAATGAAGTATGTATAATACTGACTCACGTAGAATTTCACGTGATGTATACTGGGTGCTGATTGAATGATACACAACCTTATATACTGAATGCTAGACATGAACTGACGTAGTATGTGTATTTTTCCAATGCTCCCACTGACTGACAGTAGTTATGTGTGTGGCATTTACTGAAGGATGTTGGCAGGACAGATTTTACAAAATTTTAAACTAGAGAGGTATTATATTTTAAATATTAACATAAGAGACAAAAAAAGTATAAATTATAGGTACATTTTAGACAAAGACACTGTCTGGATTAACGATTGATCGGATGCTATTATACTGGTGCAGTTGATGGTTCTGTTTTGTTGTTGTTGTTGTTGTTGTCTTCAGTCCTGAGACTGGTTTTATGCAGCTCTCCATGCTACTCTATCCTGTGCAAGCTTCTTCATCTCCCAGTACGTACTGCAGCCTACATCCTTCTGGATCTGCTTAGTGTATTCATCTCTTGGTCTCCCTCTACGATTTTTACCCTCCACGCTGCCCTCCAATACTAAATTGGTGATCCCTCGATGTTTCAGAACATGTTCTACCAACCGATCCCTTCTTCTAGTCAAGTTGTGCCACAAACTCCTCTTCTTCCCAATCCGATTCAGTACCTCCTCATTAGTTATGTGATCTACCCATCTAATCTTCATCATTCTTCTGTAGCACCACATTTCGAAAGCTTCTATTCTCTTCTTGTCCAAACTATTTACCGTCCATGTTTCACTTCCATACATGGCTACACTACTTACAAATACTTTCAGAAATGACTTCCTGACACTTAAATCTATACTTGATGTTAACAAATTTCTCTTCTTCAGAAAACTTTCCTTGCCATTGCCAGTCTACATTTTATATCCTCTCTACTTCGACCATCATCAGTTATTTTGCTCCCCAAATAGCAAAACTCCTTCGCTACTTTAAGTGTATCATTTCCTAATCTAATTCCCTCAGCATCATCCGACGTAATTTGACTACATTCCATTATCCTCGTTTTGCTTTTGTTGATGTTCATCTTATATGCTCCTTTCAAGACACTGTCCATTCCGTTCAGCTGCTCTTCCAAGGCCTTTGCTGTCTCTGACAGAATTACAATGTCATCGGCGAACCTGAACGTTTTTATTTCTTCTCCATGGATTTTAATACCTACTCCGAATTTTTCTTTTGTTTCCTTTATTGCTTGCTCAATATACAGATTGAATAACATCGGGGAGAGGCTACAACCCTGTCTCACTCCCTTCCCAACCACTGCTTCCCTTTCATGTCCCTCGACTCTTATAACTGCCATCTGGTTTCTGTACAAATTGTAAATGGCTTTTCGCTCCCTGTATTTTACCCCTGCCACCTTCAGAATTTGAAAGAGAGTATTCCAGTCAACATTGTCAAAAGCTTTCTCTAAGTCTACAAATGCTAGAAATGTAGGTTTGCCTTTTCTTAATCTAGCTTCTAAAATAAGTCGTAGGGTCAGTGTTGCCTCACGTGTTCCCATATTTCTACGGAATCCAAACTGTTCTTCCCCAAGGTCAGCTTCTACCAGTTTTTCCATCCGTCTGTAAAGAATTCGCGTTAGTATTTTGCAGCTGTGACTTATTAAACTGATAGTTCGGTAATTTTCACATCTGTCAACACCTGCTTTATTTGGGATTGGAATTATTATATTCCTCTTGAAGTCTGTGGGTATTTTGCCTGTCTCATACATTTTGCTCACCAGATAGTAGAGTTTTGTCAGGACTGGCTCTCCCAAGGCTGTCAGTAGTTCTAATGGAATGTTATCTATTCCCGGGGGCCTTGTTTCGGCTTAGGTCTTTCAGTGCTCTGTCAAGCTGTTCACGCAGTATCATATCTCCCATTTCATCTTCATCTACATCCTCTTCCATTTCCGTAATATTGTCCTCAAGAACTTTGCCCCTGTATAGACCCACTATATACTCCTTCCACCTTTCTGCTTTCCCTTCTTTGCTTAGAACTGGGTTTCCATCTGAGCTCTTGATATTCATACAAGTGGTTCTCTTTCCTCCAAAGGTCTCTTTAATTTTCCTGTATGCAGTATCTATCTTACCCCTAGTGAGATAAGCCTCTACATCCTTACATTTGTCCTCTAGCCATGCCTGCTTAGTCATTTTGCACTTCCTGTCGATCTCATTTTTGAGACGTTTGTATTCTTTTCTGCCGGCTGCGTTTACTGCATTTTTATACTTTCTCCTTTCGTCAATTAAATTCAATATTTCTTCTGTCACCCAAGGATTTCTACTAGCCCTCGTCTTTTTACCTACTTGACCCTCAGCTACCTTCATCCTTCAAAGCTACCCATTCTTCTTCTACTGTAATTCTTTCCCCGATTCTTGTCAATTGTTCCCTTATACTCACCCTAAAACTCTGTACAACCTCTGGTTTAGTCAGTTTATCCAGGTCCCATCTCCTTAAATTCCCACCTTTTTGCAGTTTCTTTAGTTTTAATCTACAGTTCATAACCAATAGATTGTGGTCAGAGTCCACATCTGCCCCTGGAAATGTCTTACAATTTAAAACCTGGTTCCTAAATCTCTGTCTTACCATTATATAATCTATCTGAAACCTGTCAGTATCTCCAGGCTTCTTCCATGTATACAACCTTCTTTTATGATTCTTGAACCAAGTGTTAGCTATGAGTAAGTTATGCTCTGTGCAAAATTCCACCAGACGGCTTCCTCTTTCATTTCTTACCCTCAATCCATATTCACCTACTACGTTTCCTTCTCTTCCTTTTCCTACTATCAAATTCCAGTCACCCATGACTATTAAATTTTTGTCTCCATTCACTATCTGAATAATTTCTTTTATCTCATCATACATTGCTTCAATTATTTCGTCATCTGCAGAGCTAGTTGGCATATCTATTTGTACTACTGTCGTAGGCGTGGGCTTCGTGTCTATCTTGGCCACAACAATGCGTTCGCTGTGCTGTTTGTAGTAGCTTACCCTCATTCCTATTGTTTTATTCGTTATTAAAGCTACTCCTGCATTACCCCTATTTGCTTATGTGTTTATAACCCTGTATTCACCTGACCAAAAGTCTTGTTACTCCTGCCACCGAACTTCACTAATTCCCACTATATCCAACTTTAACCTATCCATTTCCCTTTTAAATTTTCTAACCTACCTGCCCGATTAAGGGATCTGACATTCCATTCTGATCCGTAGAACGCCAGTTTTCTTTCTCCTGATAACGATGTCCTCCTGAGTAGTCCCCGCCCGGATATCCGAATGGGGGACTATTTTACCTCTGGAATATTTTACCCAAGAGGATGCCATCATCATTTAACCATACAGTAAAGCTGCATGCCCTTGGGAAAAATTACGGCCGTAGTTTCTCCTTGCTTTCAGCCGTTCGCGGTACCAGCACAGCAAGGCTGTTTTGGTTAGTATTACAAGGCCATATCAGTCAATCATCCAGACTGTTGCCCCTGCAACTACTGAAAAGGCTGCTGCCCCTCTTCAGGAACCATACGTTTGTCTGGCCTCTCAACAAATACCCCTCTGTTGTGTTTGCACCTACGGTACGGTTATCTGTATCGCTGAGGCATGCAAGCCTCCCCACCAATGGCAAGGTCTATGGTTCTTGGGGGGAGGGGTTCTGTTTTATGCGCCAGAAATTCAGAAACACTGGAATTTTGAAAAGCCATCAAGATTTTTCTGGAAATTCAAAACTTTTAATTGAAATACGAGTTATTCCAGGAAAATTCAACAATTTTGGAAATAAAGAAATTTGAACTACTATACAATAACACTACATTTTCTGAAGGATTACTTTCTAAGATAGAAACATTGTAGAACCTGACAATCCTGAATAAAGAGAACTTTTGAACTGAATGTTTTTCACAAAAAAATTGTATGTTCTTAAGAAAATTTAGAAGGAAGGGTCTCAAATAAGGTATGTTTATCATAACACAGACAGTTATTAGCTGGGACAAATTTTGGCAGTGCATATGGTTTTTACAATTTATAAATTCTGAATATTTTTCTAAATGAACTATCTGTGCTATTGTTTACAGCAGACTGTAAATTATGTACTGAACAATGAAGTTTTGGAAAATACAGCTTCGATAAGAATTTTGAGATTTCTTATATCCACAGTATGTTATTACATATGAAACAGAGAACATAAAAAAATCCATCTTGTTATATTTCATCATTAAAGCCCAGTTCACAAGCACAAGGCAACTGTAGTTTGCAATAGTCAAAAGTAATTCTTTATTCGACTACAATTGAAAGATGGGATCATACAACCAAAATTTTGTTTGATATCTGAATGTTTTCTCTTTCCATTTTATTTTATTTTTCTCCTGGCTACGGTTATTGAAGCACATTAATTTTTACATAATAGTATGTGTGGCCAGTATTTAACAAAATATGAAAATTATTTGAATATATCATTATATTGCCCCTTTCATGCCAAAACAATGAATATGCACTTTACTTCTTTTTAGATACAAGTGATTGAATGCTTTAAATAACATCAAAAATGAAGAATGGAAGTTTATGGAAACATTTTATGTCTGATTTATTGTTGGAAAACTTAAAAATGTTACAATGTGAGATTCATTACTATACCCCCCTCCTGTTTGGGGTTGTTGGGCATTCATTGTTCTGAAATGACAAAGATATAATGAGTTTTCACATGTGCACCACAAGTTAATCAGACATTCTCTGTATTGCTTACAATTTCAGTTCTTCAAAATATTGTTTACAGTGTGAAATATCGAGAAAGACTACAAGACAAAGATCCAATAAACATACAAACTCTGAGCAGAAAAATCTGATTCCCTTAACGCTTGCATTTTCCATCAGAGTCGTCATCAGTTTCCAAATTAGGAAATACTTCACACACAGTATCATTGTTCAATAAACTGTGACAATATTAATGATATCTGTTTCTCACACATTGTTACCAGATCTTTAAGTTTTTGTGTTGCAGTTAGAAGTATGACTTGGGAACAGACATGCTGAAGATCGTCCCTCATGCTTCAAGGCTATTCCATCAATTTCTGTTTTGTAAATTACTGGTATCTTTCTTTCACAGAACCATTTAAAAACATTTTGCATTGGATTTTCATCACACACTATTTCTGTGCTGTTTCAAAAAATGTGTGATGAATAGACTGCAAGTGTGACTTGCACAGGATGATACACTTACAGGGTCCAGCAAAAAGATGTCCCATGTTTTAAAAGGTAGTTTACAAACAAACTAAGGAAAGTACAGAGAAAATACTTTTATTTGTGAACAAGAAATATTTGCCATTTTACACTGGTTGGTTTTAAAAATTATGTCCAGTAAATGGTGTCCTCCACTGCTGAGAGTTTGACAGAGCCTTTCTTGGAAGTCGTCCATAGTTCTCTGTGTCATTTCCAGTGGAATGGCAGCCACTTCCTGGGTGGTTGCTTCCTTATATGCTTACAAGGCTGTGGGGCAATTTTTGTACACTTGAGCTGTTAAGTGTCCTTAAAGGGAAGAACCACAAGATGATAAATCAGATGACTATGGAGACTAGGTGATGGAACAACTCTTTCAAAATTTCTAGAGAACAGCAAGAAGTGAGCTATGGCTCTGTGTTGTGGAAACCAGACTCCTCCCTCTTCGTTGTCCCCAACAAACTGATTTAACTTAGGTCCCTATCATGTGACAGTAGATGTTACTGTTACATAATCTTCTTTGAAAAAATATGGACCTCACACACCAGATTCAGCAACAGTGCACCAAACTGTCACATGAGGGGTGTGAAGTTGTCATTGATGAAGTTTCTGAGGGTTTTCTGCTGCCCAGTAGTAGAAATTTTGTTTATTTACAGTATCTGATAAGTGGAAGTGGGACTCATCAGAAGAAATCAAAACAGTGTCAGGGTGAATACTCTGAAGAATTTCCTCACACACAGCTTTGCAAGTTTCAGAATCTCTCTTAACGTAATTCTTTCATAATCATTATTTTTTTAGTGGTGCATATGAGGATTTCCATATAAATGGTGCTATCAGGCAATTCCAGGGCATTTGCATGTTTAAGTGCTGAACACATTGGAGATTGCTGGATGAATGTATTTACACATTCCGGATTTTCCAGCGTTCTTACATTCTGAGGTTGGCAGTAGATTTTCTTTTCAGTGCGTAACCTGATGCCCTAAAGTTTAGTTCCAAAACTCTAATGTGCTTGCTGAAAAAGGCACACACACCACTACTGAATGAATGATATCACCTCCACATCAGAAACGCCACCACAAATCACACCATGGCCTCACCAAACATGGGAGGTCTTTTTGCCTTTTCAGTTGGTCTGCTGATGGACACATTTGTTTATCCCCATCCTCACTTTGTGATATCTGGTAGTACCATGACACAGTCATTGACACTGTAGTGAGTGCAGTTGATGTTGTTTTACTTTCTGTGTCATTCCAAGATTGAAAAGTGCCCTCTTAATTTCCCAGGTTGCATATGGTGAAATTATACACTGCTGGGTGTCACAGGTAAGCCACAAGCTCCTTCTGGAGTGTCCCAACACAACTTGTGTACCAAAATTTACACTGAAAACACTTGAACTCAACTGCTCCTCGTCCTCTGTTAGAAAATTAAATGTATAATATTTGGAATACTGATCTTTCTTCAGTCTAAAGAATCCTAAATTTTGCTCATCTACTATTTGCCTGTTGTATGGAAGAGGTTCTGAATTACAACTGTTCTCTTCACATTTGACCTTACTATAGTCATTGTACATCACAGAAACATTCACACTTGAATAAAAATACCTTCTTGATGAGTTTTGTTTGCAGTTGTCTGATCAACAGAAGGATAACCCAAGAGGTGCTGCTTTATACAAATCTCATTCTCTAACTGTATGTTATGTGGTAAATGGCTCCCACACTTGGCCTTGCTTAACAGTGCCATCACAGTATTTTCAAAGACCACTTGTCACCATAATTCTTGCATGTCTAAGATTAACAAGAAAATATTGCAACAAACATGTCTCTTTTACAGTGAGAAGAAGTGAGGAAATGCTGACCGCTAAACTGTATAGTCCTTTTTGTTTGACATTTTGTTATCTTTTCAGTATGATTTGTAATAAACTAGCATTGTTGTTGAGGACTTTCCATGTTCCTGAAAGGACTGTCTACATGTATACTTTGCAGTGCAGAGGGACAATTTATATTTGATTTAGTTCTCTGTATTGGTTGAAGTAAAAGGTTCAGCATGCACTTCACTGTGGTTTGCAGAGTATGGATGTAGATGTTTATTCTGACTTAGAGCTGATGCAAAAAGTAAAACACTCCAGGAATGAGGCAAAAACTATTTGCAACATTATTAAACAAGAAACTAACAAAACTAATGATCCGGATCAAATAGAGCCACCAGAAAATAGCTCAGGCAAAAGTGGTGACATTTCAAATCACTGGTCTCGCTGTGGCAGCAAACATACCACCCATTAATAAGCACCCAAGTGCTAAGGCATGAGATTTATCTGTTCAGGCACTCCGTGCACCACCATCAGACATTAGTGCCAAAAATACAACCCTTAAGGAGAATGTATCAGATCACAAAAAGTAGTTATTCTGCTGGCTATCATGGTGTTCCTTGCAGAATAATCAAATCTTGTGCTGACTTGATAGGATCCCCCATAAGCTATCTGTGTAGTCAATATGCTATAAAACTGAAGAGAAGATAATTACAGACTTATTTCACCCCTTCCAATCTTTTCAGAAGTGTTTGAGGAAATGGTGTATGATAGAATACGGTCTCATTTAACTGAGCAGAATTTGTTAACTGCCTCTCGGTTTGATTTTCGTAAAGGGGACAAAAAGCAACACACTAGCTCAGAAATGAAGTGCTATCAGAGCTATTTTGTTGGTATATTCTATGACCTAGCTATAAAATTGTATGTTGCAAATTAAGTTGTTATGGCATTAATGGTATCCCTATTGCATTGATGTGGTCTCAAATCACTGACAGATTGTGTCACAGGCAAAATGGAGGAGCATAATATGTGGAATTTCACTGGATTGGTCCTGGGCCCATTCTTGTTCCTAACCCACATGAATGATTTCTCAGTGACTTTAAAAGACAGATCAAAAGCTGCATGTTTGCTGAGAACATAAGAATATTTATCAATGCTCCAAACTGAACCTTAGATACCTCAGCTTAGATGATAGCTGAACAGACCTACAAGTCGTTCATAGCTAATGGTTTAACACACCGACTGCCATGTGGCCTCTGGCAGTCACACATTAGGTGGCTCTGCTGCGCCATATCCGGCCTCGTGGCAGTCAACATGTTAAGTCTTGATCTCTCAGAGTCTCATATCATGCAGTTTCAAACGAGCAAATAAGACCTGTTAGCACCACAAGTAGACATTAATTGTCATACACTGAATGAAACATCATGTATAAAATTCCTTGGGGTTCAACTGGATAGCAAGTTTTAGTCAAGTCAACACATAAATAAAATAATCAAAGAGCTCGGTTCTGCATTTTATGTCCTTGAAAGCACCTCTCACATGGATGTTTTCATTCTCCGTTTTCTCATGGAATTATATTCTCGGGCAGTGCACCTAAAGTTTATTCAGCAGAAGTAGTAAATAGGAACTTTATCTAAAGTAGATAACCATACATCTGGCAGAAGCCTTTTTAGGGATCTTCAAACTGTGACACTACTTCCCAATACATTAACTCCTTAATGAGTTTAGTTGCTGATAATAAATATCAGTTTCAGCTGAACTGTGATACACACAGTAACAATACAAGACACAAAATGATTCTCATATAGACTTTGCCTCCCTGTCTAGGATTCATAATGGATTTGTGTACTCTAGTGGGAACATATTCAAGAAGCTCTGGTCTAACAGAAACCAAGAAATTTGGAATTCCAAAAAATTAAAAAAAAAAAAAAAAAAATAAATAAATAAAAAAAAATTAAAACCATTCCTCATCAGCCATTTTTTCTACAAATTATTTGATTATCTATGTCCAGGGATTAACTACACAGCAAGTAGAAATGTATGTTATAAAGCTGCATGACCAGTAGTTATATACCGTAAATAGGACTACACACAAATAGAAGTGTATCTTATAAAGATGCATGACAAGTAGTTGTATGGCGTAAATAAGACTCAACATTTAGAGTTGTAGGGAAGTAATTTCGTTGAGAAATGCCATTGGAATCAAGTAACTACTAAATTACTAATAGCAGATAAACAGAAGCTATATAGTAGAACTGAAGAGGTATTACCTTTTTTAAATGGAGCCACTTTCATAGTGATTCTTTCAATTTCATTTAGACACTACAAATGTGATTAGCTTTAAGTTGCATAGTAATAGTTTATTGTTAATACATTAGAGATTTTAAGTTTCTATAGCTTGATTATTTTTTGATAATGAATACCTTGACTCACTTCACATCCCTGAAGGTTCTTCTTATTGATTGGAACTACAAAACATGATGAATGAATCAGTTAAGGAACAGAAAGGGTTATCCAGGTTGCCCTGTAGCTCTGGATCCAATGTACAGTTCTCCTTTGAGCTTCTTTTATTCCCTCAATTTTTTGTCAGTTTATTTCTAATCAACTGAACACACAAACAAACAGCTGAGGTATTCTCAATCGTATCATTGTGTGTGAGCAGATATAAATAATGACAAAAAACATGAATGTAATTCCATGTAAGAAAATTTGTCAGGACACCTGATCAGTCTGCATAGCATCTCCATGCATTCAGCAGGCTGCCAATAGTTCAAATGTAGCACATTTGCTGTTTAGTCGGAGTGCCAAGATTTGCTGTTCTTGTATTCCACAATGAGAGCCACCAGTGTGCCAAATTCATAGATTCATTGTAGTTGTGGCATAACAAAGTATGATTCTTTTAAATTTTTGTAATAATAGATCATGCATTTTCTCCTACACTATCACAGCAACACATTTATGGTTTTAGCGTAAGAAAGAACATGGAACATGAAAGTTGTTGTTGCATATAAGTCAAAATGTGCATTTTTGCACATTTGTGGTTTTAGAATGAGAGGGAAGAAAACATTTCCTTCCCACTGTAACTTCCACCTTCTCAGTTAACTCAAAATACAAAATTTTCCTTATGCATGCCCGCCTGCTTAGCTGAGTGGTAATGTGTATGCCTACCATGCAGTGGGCCCGGGTTTGATTTCCAGCTGGGTTGGAGATTTTCTCTGCTTGTGGACTGGGTGTTGCATTGTCCTCATCATCCTCTTATCTCCAAAGCGCAGGTCACCCAGTGTGGCATTACCTGAAATAAAACTTGCAACCCAACAACCAAACTTCCCCAGATGGGGCCTCCTGGTCATCAGTGCCACACGATCATTCTTTCCCCCCATTGTGCAGGACACTCCAATGAAAATTGACTTTTATAGTGCTCATTTACAGTTCATATGAGGTTTGGAAATATGTAAAACTGGTCTCTTCTAGCTGGAGTTCAATAGTTGTCATTGTACATTTTCATATGCAGTATCTACTTTTCCATCTGTCAAATTCTATAAAAAATTTCTTTTTATACTGTGTTCATGCTATAATCATAAATCATCACTTTCTGATCCCTCTTCTTAAAATATAATTTTTCTTCACAAAGTGAAATATTCAAATCTAAATACTGATTGCACAATACCATCCATCCTACTGTTTCCACAGGCTGATTGAGAATATTCTTGAAATACCATAACCTTTTTATTTTTTTAATTTGAGTCATCAGTTTTCTGATTGGTTTCATGTGTCCCAATATGAATTCCTGTACTGTGCCAAACTTTTCATCTCAGAGTAGCACTTGCAACCTATACCCTAAATTATTTGCTGGATGGATGTATTCCAATCTCTGTCTTCCTCTACAGTTTTTAACCTCTGAAGCTCCCTCTAGTACCACTGAAGTTTTTCCCTGATGTTTTAACAGACGCCCTATCATCCTGTACCTTCCTCTCATCAATGTTTCCCATACATTCCTTTCCTCACCGATTTTGCAGAGAACCGACTCATTCTTTATCTTATCAGTCCACCTAATTTCCAACATTCTCCTGTAGCACTGGATCTAAAATGCTTTGATTTTCTTCTGTTCTGGTTTTGCCACAGTCCATGTCTCATCACCATACAGTGATGTGCTCCAAATATACATTCACAGAAATTTCTTACTCAAATTTAGATCTATGTTTATTAATAGTAGACCTCTCTTGGCCAGAAACACCCTCTTTGCCCATTCTAGTCTACTTTTTATGTTCTTTTTGCTCTAACATGGATTATTTTGTTACCTCTCTTGCTGTAATCATTTCTGCTACTTTTCGTTACTTTTGTCGTTCTTTGATTCACTCTCAATCCATATTCTGTACTCATTAGACTGTTCATTACATTCAACAGATCCTATAATTCGTCGTCACTTTCACAGAGGATAGCAATGCCATTAACAGATCTTATCATTGACATCCTTTCACTTTGAATTTTAATCCCACTCTTGCAACTATCTATTATTTCTGTCATTACCACTTCAATGTATAGATTGAACAGTTGGGATGAAACATTATATCCTTGCCTTACACCCTTTTTAATCCAAGCACTCTATTCTTGGTCTTCCACTCTTATTCTTCCCTCTTGGTTCTTGTACATCTTGTATATCATCCGCCTTCCCCTATAACTTACTTTATTTCCTTCATTGCTTCTTTGGTGTACAGACTGAAATTTAGGGGCAAAAGACTACATCCCTGTCCTACACCCTTTTTAATCCGAGCACTTCATTCCCGGTCATCCAATTTTACTGTTCCTTCTTAGTTCTTGTACATACTGTATATCACCCATCTATCCCTACTTTTCTCAGAATTTCAAACATTTTGTACAATTTTACACTGTCGGAACGCTTTTTCAAGGTCGACAGATCCTATGAATGTGGCTTGATTTTTCTTCAGTCTTGCTTTCATTATCAACCGAAATGTCAGAACAGCCTCCCTGGTGCATTTACCTTTCCTAAAGCCACGTCGGAACACTTGAGGCAATACTGACCCTACGACTTATCTTAGAAGAAAGATTAAGGAAAGGCAAACCAACATTTCTAGCATTTTTAAACTTAGAGGAAGCTTTTGACAATGTTGACTGGAATACTCTCTTTCAAATTCTAAAAGTGGCAGGAGTAAAATACAGGGAGCAAAAGGCTATTTACAGTTACCTGTGCAGTTGCTGGCGCTTCCGCTATGTTCATTAATGGTTTTATCACGTTATAAGAGTCGAGGGGCATGAAAGGGAAGGCAGTGGTTGGGAAGGGAGTGAGACAGGATTGCAGCCTCTCCCCGATGTTATTCAATCTGTATATTGAGCAAGCAGTAAAGGAAACAAAAGAAAAATTTGGAGTAGGTATTAAAATCCATGGAGAAGAAATAAAAACTTTGAGGTTCGCCGATGACATTGTAATTCTGTCAGAGACAGCAAAGGACTTGGAAGAGCAGCTGAACGGAATGGACAGTGTCTTGAAAGGAGCATATAAGATGAACATCAACAAAAGCAAAACGAGGATAATGGAATGTAGTCAAATTACGTCGGATGATGCTGAGGGAATTAGATTAGGAAATGAGACACTTAAAGTAGCGAAGGAGTTTTGCTATTTGGGGAGCAAAATAACTGATGATGGTCGAAGTAGAGAGGACATAAAATGTAGACTGGCAATGGCAAGGAAAGCGTTTCTGAAGAAGAGAAATTTGTTAACATCGAGTGTAGATTTAAGTGTCAGGAAGTCGTTTCTGGAAGTATTTGTAAGTAGTGTAGCCATGTATGGAAGTGAAACGTGGACAATAAATAGTTTGGATAAGAAGAGAATAGAAGCTTTCGAAATGTGGTGCTACAGTGGAATGCTGATGATTAGACGGGTAGATCACATAACTAATAAGGTGGTATTGAACAGAATTGGGGAGAAGAGGAGCTTGTGGCACAACTTGACTAGAAGAAGGGATCGGTTGGTAAGACATGTTCTGAGACATCGAGGGATCACCAATTTAGTATTGGATGGCAGCGCGGAGGGTAAAAATCGTAGAGGGAGACCAAGAGATGAATACACTAAGCAGATTCAGAAGGATGTAGGCTGCAGTAGGTACTAAGAGATGAAGAAGCTTGCACAGGATAGAGTAGCATGGAGAGCTGCATCAAACCAGTCCCAGGACTGAAGACCACAACAACAACAAAGCCATTTTGATCGTCATCTAACAGATCCTCAGTTTTATTTTCCTTTCTACTGTATATAATTCTGGCCAGCATCTTGGGTGCTTGAGCTGTTGACTGTGGGATAATTCTCACACTTGTCGGCTCTTGCAATCTTCAGAACTGTATGGATGATGTTTTCTGAAAGTCTAATTTTATGCCGCCAGTGTCATTTATCCTACATATTGGGGCCAATAGTTGTTTTGTTGCCACTTCCTCCAGTGATTTTAGAAATGTTGATGGAATCCCTTGTGTTTTTTTTTTTTTTTGACGTTAAGAATTCCAAAGCTTTTTTAAATTCTGATTCTAATACTGGATCCCCTATCTCTTCCCTACATAGTGGTTCTAGGTGCTTCAGTCCGGAACCGCGCGACTGCTAAGGTCGCAGGTTCGAATCCTGCCTCGGGCATGGATGTGTGTGATGTCCTTAGGTTAGTTACATTTAAGTAATTCTAAGTTCTAGGGGACTGATGACCTCAGATGTTAAGTCCTATAGTGTTCAGAGCCATTTGAACCATTTGAAGGTCAAGGATACCAAGAAAATGTGGTTGCAATGGGTTAACACCCTGGCTATATCTTAAGAACTCAAGTTCAGTATGAAAAACCACACATTTGTCTCTGTTACATTTGAGACCAGCTTCAGGCAACACTAGAGACAGAGGGCGAAGATTGCTAACGTTTTCCTCAGGGGTGCAACCAGAGACGATAATATCATCAAAATAATTGGAGCAGAAAGGAATTTTTGCAGTCAGGTGCTCCAAATTCAAATGGTTCAAATGGCTCTGAGCACTATGGGACTTAACATCTGAGGTCATCAGTCCCCTAGAACTTAGAACTACTTAAACCTAACTAACCTAAGGACATAACACACATCCATACCCGAGGCAGGATTCGAATCTGTGACTAGTGGTCGCGCAGTTCCAGGTCAGCTGCTCCAGAAAGTGCTGGAATATGGCAGGTGCGGAAGCACTGCCAAATGAAAATCTCAAAAATTTGAAGAGACCCAGATGAGCGTTAATGACAAAGACTTGGTGCGACTGCCCATGCAGAGGGATTTGCAAGTAAATGTTGCGCAAATCAAGTTTGGAAAAGTAATGACCGGTACCCAATTTGTCCATCAGTTCTTCCAGGCATTGCAAGAGATAAATGTCACTGACTGTTTGAGGATTCGATCTTCTTAAAATTTGCGCACAACTGGAGTCTGCTGTATGGCTTCTTTAGAATAACAAGAGAGGAAGCCTACTGACTTGCAGTAATGGTTGCTAAGATCCCACTTTCTTTTAAAGCAGTTCCAGAGCCATCTGTTCTCGAAGAGCCTGAGTGACAGGAAGAAATCTAAAAAAATGTGACTGTGCATTGTCCTTCATTATGACATGGACGACTAAATTATTGGCTTTGCCTAAGCCGTCAGAAAACAAATCCTGAAATTCTGCACGTAATGTAGCAACACTGTCTAAAGGAAGAAACAGTACATTGTCCTGAATGCTTAACCCAAAAACTTCAAAAGCGCCTAGACCAAAAATATTAGCACTGTTACATGCGAGGGGTAAGATCAGCGAGCATGACTTCACACCATGTGCCGGCCATGACGCGCGTTAACGCACATGCTGTGACTGGCCGGCCAGGCCACCGTTTGCGAGGTCTATTTGCCGTGTCTGTCTACTGAATAGACAAGCGCTACTTCAAAACTGCTGCGCTCTCGCAGAAATCTGGATAGTCAAGATTTGCAGAACCTGTTGCAAGGAAGGCTCCGGGTGTTTAAGAATCGCTGTCAGCATGTTGAGTGGAATCAAGTTTCTGATGTGGTTTTGCGACATGCCACACTGAACTTTTGCAGAGGATCCAGGCATGTTGGACATACTATTTACAGCCGAGATGCTGTGTTATGTAGGAAGCTGTGTATTTGTTCATCCCACTGTTGTGCTTTGGCTGGCTTATCATAGTCGATATACACTGGGAGTATGTTTATCGAGGATAGGTAGTCTGCAATGACATTGTCTGCCTCATAGAGTTATTGGACGTTGGTCGTAAACCGTGTGATATAATGCAGGCGTTGAAAATACTGTGGGTAACTGTATTTAACAGCTGGCATTTGTTGTCATTGATCAGAACCCCAAAATGTGACAGTGTTTCGAAAATGATTGTGAGATGTCCCTCATGTTCATGTGGGGAAGCGGAGAAAGAATAGAATGACATCCAGATATGCATAGTACCATGGGAGTTTGAAGAGAAAATTGTCTGTAAAATGTTGCCAAGTTTGGGCCACATTTTTCAGGATGTAGGGCATGAACTGAAATTCATAAAGCCTAAACGAGATGATGATCACTGTCTTGGGTATGTCCTTCTTTTGTATAGGGATTTACAAGTAAGATTTTCTACAGTCTGAAACACTGAACAGAGCAGCACCTGCTAAGGTCTGGGTCAAGTCTTGAATGTAAAGGATGGGATAGCTATACGAGCTTGACTGCCTGATAATCGCCATATAATCGATATGTGCCACCCTTTCTAGGAGTATGGGCAGGACCTAAGGGCTGTCAGACTGTCTGACAATTCCAGGTTGCAGTAATTCGTGTATACCCGACTTTTCTGCATGAAGTCTGTCAGGGACAGTTATTGCACTTTGCGGTGGACTGAAGGGCTGCACATAGTATTAATCTTATATTCAGTTCCATGCTTCATAGCACTCTGTTGCAACATCACACATGAGTTGTGAGAAGCAGAGGGGCTACTTAGGGAAAGTGGTAGGGCACTGTGAGAAAGTTTAGCTGTAATGACCTGTGGTGGTCACGTCGGCATGACTGCTGTGGTGTATCTGGGGAGGAATACTTGTAATGGAATAACTAAGGCAGCTAGTTTATATAATACACTCTTTATTACTGGCACTGCGATACTGAGAAAATCCCATGCACACACAAATATTATTCGCGATAAACTGAATCCATCTAAGGTAGTCTCCTCAGAGGCGCCCACATCACTCACCAAAGTCTCACATTCCCCCTTGCTATGGTTATCAATGGTGAAGCCACCATAAACGTAATCATCAGTAAATCGAAAACTGTAGATCAGTTCTTTTCCCCACGACACAAGAACCAAAACTTCAGCCTACAGACTGACAACAATATGCTTCAAAAGAGCACTTGCACCAGGTACCTAGGTGAGTATTAGATACTAAATTATGCTTCACCAATCATATAAAATGAACTAAAGAAACAATACAAAAAAGAATACCAATATTGAAGAGACTAGCTGGAACAAAATGCACTCAGAACACCTTGAGACACTTTACACTTGAGAGAAAATTCAGAATCAAGCACTCCATCTCATTATCGGAGTGGTTAAAACTACACTCACTATAGCTATGCAAATACACAGGAGAAGCCCTTCCATCACAGCTGATATCAACACGCAAGCCGTAAGTACATTCATAAAATGAAAATTGGATCGAAATTTGCCTTCAACAGAAGCATATGAAAAGATATTTGACAGCCTAGATGTAATAGCAGAGAATCCCAAAAAACTTATCAATCCATTACGTTACATAGAAATAAAAAATCAGTTGACAGTGGAGAATATTACCAAGATAGCAAATCCAGGTACGGTTTTAAAGGCAACTGCAGTGAAGATGCTACACGAAAAACAATCAGAACCAAAATGGCTTAGAATATACACTCACAGATTAATGATACAGTTGGAGCCGGGTTGCACTGCAAAGTGTTTTCTCAGTGCATCCCAGTTGGGCAATATGTGACAATCTTTGATGCTGGAATACCTTCAATCCAAATAACAGTTAACCTAATATACAGAATAAACTTATTGGAAAAAGTTGTAATACTGGTTAATTCTCTGCCCATCTCTTCCTCCCCTCTGTCTCTGGCCATCTACTCCTCTTTCCTTTTTCTGTCCATCTCATCCTCTCTCCACATTGTCACTCCTCCGCTTCCCCCTCCCCCAAATAGGCGGTTGGTTGTTCTTTATCCCACAGAATTCCCTTCCAGATCGTAAATAATATGTGTACCAAATTTGGTTGAAATCGTTCCAGTGGTTTAGGGTGAACTTTTTACCCGTGTTTTTGCCCGTCTATGGACATGTCAAATATATGTCCCACATATTTAACATATTTCACACGCCTGCTTGTACACATATTTCACCTGTATTTCTATCGAATTTCGACCTACAGTTTTCATTCTCACACAGCTCAATGTATGTGACATGGTATCTTCTGAATTATGTGTCGTTCAATGATATTATTTTGCAGGCACAACTGCGAAGTGTTTTTCGAATAGAGTTAGTAGAAAACGTCATGAATGATGCGGTAGTTTTTCATGCATATCAGAGTTTACGAAGCCATATCTCCTGAACTATGTGTCGTACAAAGATTTTTTTTGGTAGGTAGATTCAGTGAAATACGTAGATACTGTCTGCGAAATGCGTTGCAAATAGATGTAGTCGCAAAGAAATGATAAATTTAAAAGCCATGCATGATGCGGCCGTTCTTCACGCAACTCAGTGTTTTTTATGACGTTATATTTCCTGGACAATGTGTCGTGCAATAATATAATTTTACTGGTTCATTCAGTGCTATGTGTTAATACTGTCTGCAAAATTTGTCGGAAGTACAGTTTAGTAGTAAAGAAGTAACAAATTAAAACAACATGCTTCATACAGCAGGTTTACTGCATGAACAGCAAAATATAGTAAGCGATAAACTTTTTTTTCTTTTCAGTAATTTTTTGGGTTGTCAGCGAGAAAAAGTTTCGTAAAGGTTTGAAATTATGTTTAAAGTTTATTGCAAGTAATTGAGTGCTCTATTCTCATATACTGGATGACTAAACTATGCGTATTCACACGTCGTGAGCTTCGTTGCTTTTTCTCCCCCACTTCCACCCATTTGATAGATAGGCGGTTCTTACCTCCGCAGCGTTTCTTTCCAGACAGTAACTGATATACGTGTACCAAGTTTGGTTGAAATCAGTCCAGTAGTTTAGGAGTTGATGTGGAACATACATACATACAAAGTTACATACGTATGTACATCCATCGGTACCATGCAAAACTGCATGAAAATGCGATTTGTCGGAGGACATAGAGATAAGGGGTATAATGTGTTTTGGATAGCCCTTGCCTAGCGACCATTTTTTTCCATATCGGTAGAACAGGGGCACTGTACCTGTTGTGCAGCACAGGGTCAAAATTTAAACCTTACAGACACCTCCAACCTAGGCAAGTTGAGCAAATCGGCTCGTTCTTTTGCGTTGGATGTGGTATAGGGTGGGCCTTAGATGGCTTATAAAAGCACCGTTGTTCCTGGGCAGTTTCCGAGAAGACCTGGGATTTTTGGGAACAAAAAGTACCAATTGTCAGGATGCCCAAACCTCTAATTTCTATTTAGGAAAGAAAATGTTGAAATTTTTGCCATATGTTCTTAAGACGGTGTTCTTGTGGTATCTTGAAAATTTTTATGATGTCATTATCCATTACTGAGAGCCAAAGTAACTATAGTTATGCACGTAAAATATGCATGTAATATCAGATCTGAAGCATGATGTAGTGAAGACATGGCCTCGGTTCCAGGTTTATCACAAGGTTTCTGAGGCCACCGAACTATGTTTTCAGTCAGCACTTTTCACCAATAAAACTTTATGACGTATTCTCTCTGTATAACGGGCGCTTCAGGCCTAAACAAACGTGTCCAAAGTGGTACGTAGTGACAAGAAATGGGCTAAAATGGGGCCTTAACACGCCTGAAAAGAACTTAAAATGACTGCCAAAAATTATATCAAAGTGGAAAGACTGCAAATGAAAAAAAAAGTAGCTCTAATAACATCTTTACTCCTTTAAGATACAAATCATGAGCCGAGCGCTTTCGATGAATTGTGATCGATGTACAATGAATCCAGAAAACAATGTAAAGCAAACGACTTTGTGTTACTCTTATATTATGTGTACTTATTTGTTGTTTACATATTTCAAAGGAAGTACATGTGTCAAAGTATATAAATATGTCAAAGTACATAAGTAAACTGTCAAAACTTTACTGACCTACAGATTTCGATTTAAAGGAACCAGCGGAAAAATGCTCCTATTGGAGCACAGAAAGGCAGATATATTCCGCTCTGAAAGACTGACAGAAATGTGAGGAACAACATATTTCAAGCCTCATTTGGCCCTGCTCACCAAAAATTTTGGCATGCGAAAATATTCATGCCTTCTCATGCTGAAAGAGAATAGCAGAGTGACAGTGATGGTGGAAGAGACAGGAGACAGTGCCAGTAGGACAGAAAGAGGAGACAGTGACTATGTTGGAAGAGAGAAAGTGTTAGTGAAGGAGGAAGAGAAATGGATAAAGATAATCGCAGTGGGAGCCAAAGAGAGAGAGAGACAGAAGATATTGATACTCAGTGAGATACAGTGGCAGTAAAAGTGAAAGAGACGTGAATGGAGATAGAACCAGTGGGAGCAAAAGAGAGAGGAGACAGTGGAAATGACAAACACAAATGAGTGTAGACCAAACGTAGACTTGGGAGGCTCTGGATCCTCCTAAGAAGGCTATTAAGCAACACATCACGCCGGTAAATGCTTAACGACGCCTCACTTAGAGTAAGGACGATTGAACAGTGGAAAAGGACGATTGAACAGTGAAAAAACGTTTTGCGGAGTGGAGAATCGTGGTACACAATGTGGCAATCCAATGACAGGGTGTGGGTATGACGAATGCCTGGTGAACGTCATCTGCCAGCGTGTGTAGTGCCAACAGTAAAATTCGGAGGCGGTGGTTGTATGGTGTGGTCATGTTTTTCATGGACGGGTTTGCACCCTTTGTTGTTTGCGTGACACTATTACAGCACAGGCCTACATTGACGTTTTAAGCACTTTCTCGCTTCCCATTGTTGAAGAGCAATTCGGGGATGGCGATTGCATATTTCAACACGATCGAGCATCTGTTCATAATGCACGGCATGTGGCGGAGTGGTTAGACGACAACAACATTCTGTAAATGAACTGACCTGCACAGAGTCCGGACCTGAATGCTACAGAACACCTTTGGGATGTTTTGGAACGCCAACTTCGTGCCAGGCCTCACCGACCGGCATCGATATATCTCCTCAGTGCAGCACTCCGTGAAGAATGGGCTGCCATTCTCCAAGAAACCTTCCAGCGCCCGATTGAACGTTTGCCTGCGAGAGTGGAAGCTAAGGCTAAGGGTTGGCCAACACCATATTGAATTCCAGCATTACCGATGGAGGGCGCCACAAACTTGTAAGTCATTTTCAGCCAGACATCGGAATACTTTTGATCACATACTGTAGATTCCTGTCTAGCCACGCACTCCGAAATCGCCACGTATTCGGAAAAAATGGTGAATTATTTGTGACAAGAAAAAATATAAATCTCACTGTTGGTTGTTTCACGCACAGTGTGCTCTTACATGTAAATAACAACGAATATTGTAGAAAAACACTTAATTTTCACGAATAACAGAATGTTACAAGCACTAAGAGGGGGAAAAAAATTGGCACGTAGCAAGCGGGAACCTATGACCTCTTGCGTTAGAGTCTGCTGTTATATACACTTAGCCACGACAGTCAGTACACGCTGCATGTTCTGTTCCTCCTGAGTTTAATGGAGAGGGAGACAGGCTCACTTTGTTGTAGAACGGTGCGGGCGTAAACTGTAAAAGCGAGAAATTTTGGAAGGTTTCCACTACCAGGCTTCACAAAATTCCTTTCCATTGTTAGTAATTGTAAACTCGGCTCGATAATTAATAACCAAACCACTTGCAGAAAAAATTGCGCAAAGTCACTCGTAATTTCAGCTAACGCTCAAGTAATGTACGCAAGCAGAGATGATGTCTTGAAATGTAATGGTTTTTAAACTCTTAATCACATAAAAATAACAAGTATTTTACATGAATACTGACCTAAAATATATTCTTTGATGTTATAATTGTTCACAGTAAAACAATACAAATAATATTTCTAGAAAAGAAAAACAGTCTATTATGAACTCACTTCCCACTTGGATCTGTTTCATGTGATTCTTCAGTGTAACATAATCACTAAATCCGAAACTAAAGCCACTCAGCAATACTACAGTAACAAATGCTAGCTGAAAAACAGATCACACTGAACTGAACGATTGGCCATACCGAAACCTAACCAACTTTCGGTACAATTGTCGAAAAATAGATGGGTTGACCTATTGGTTACAGGCCTCAAAAGCTTACAGAATAGCAACTTCGGCTAACGAACCGAAAATGACGTCACTACCGCGGTTAACCTACTGCACCGATCAGTTTGAACGAAACAGAATAAGGCTCCACATCTTAGACGTGACACCTCAGCTAGTGGACAGAGTGGACACTAGCCTTGCTTCCCGACCTACCCACACATTCACGATTTACGTGTTAAAACAAGACCAGCGAGGAAACCTACTTATTCTTGTATACAGGGTGTTACAAAAAGGTACTGCCAAACTTTCAGGAAACATTCCTCACACACAAATAAAGAAAAAATGTTATGTGGACATGTGTCCGGAAACGCTTAATTTCCATGTTCGAGCTCATTTTAGTTTCGTCCACCTACGCTCGATGGAGCACGTTATCATGATTTCATACGGGACACTCTACCTGTGCTGCTAGAACATGTGCCTTTACAAGTACGACACAACATGTGGTTCATGCACGATGGAGCTCCTGCACATTTCAGTCAAAGTGTTCGTACGCTTCACAACAACAGATTCGGTGACCGATGGATTGGTAGAGGCGGACCAATTCCATGGCCTCCACGCTCTCCTGACCTCAACCCTCTTGACTTTCATTTATGGTGGCATTTGAAAGCTCTTGTCTACGCAACCCCGGTACCAAATGTAGAGACTCTTCGTGCTCGTATTGTGGACGGCTGTGATACAATACGCCATTCTCCAGGGCTGCATCAGCGCATCAGGGATTCCATGCGACGGAGGGTGGATGCATGCATCCTCACTAACGGAGGACATTTTGAACATTTCCTATAACAAAGTGTTTGAAGTCACGCTGGTACGTTCTGTTGCTGTGTGTTTCCATTCCATGATTAATGTGATTTGAAGAGAAGTAATAAAACGAGCTATAACATAGAAAGTAAGCGTTTCCGGACACATGTCCACATAACATATTTTCTTTCTTTGTGTGTGAGGAATGTTCCCTCAAAGTTTGGCCGTACCTTTTTGTAACACCCTGTATAAAATAAATTCGATTTGTTATCCTCACATCGTGAAGCAATTTATTCAAAGGCTCAATGGTAAGGAGCGAATTATGTTGCGATGGGTTCTGACGTTCCTAGGAGCTTTGACTGACTCATATATGGCATTCTGACCCCACTCAGCTTCGTAATGCGAGAGAGATGTTTAAGATTCTTTGAGGCAAAATTTTCGATCTTTTAATAGGGTTGCTACCAGGTTGTTTTCTTTCAACTGTGATTTGATACAACATGATCTCTCTCTCTCTCTCTCTCTCTAACACAGACGTTATATATATATATATATATATATATATATATATATATATATATATATATATATATATATAGGGTGAGTCACCTAACGTTACTGCTGGATATATTTCGTAAACCAAATCAAATACTGACGAACCGATTCCACAGACCGAACGTGAGGAGAGGGGCCAGTGTAATTGTTTAATACAAACCATACAAAAATGCACGGAAGTATGTTTTTTAACACAAACCTACGTTTTTTAAAAATGGAACCATATTAGTTTTGTTAGCACATCTGAACATATAAACAAATACGTAATCAGTGCCGTTTGTTGCATTGTAAAATGTTAATTACATCCGGAGATATTGTAACCTAAATTTGACGCTTGAAACCTCCGACGTTCAGTTGCGTGTTGTAACAAACACGGGCCTCGGTCGGGGAGCAGCATCTGCAGGTACATGTTAACGATGACGACCGTGTTTACGAGTGTGGCTGTAGTGCACTGTTGTGGTTTGGTCTAGCTGTCGCAGTGTCCGCATGTAGCGCTTGCTGCTATTGTTATTCTGCATTCGTCTCCGCACGCAGACCAACTGTAGTACACCGTGTTACCAGACGTCTGTGATAGTGTAGTGTTGTAGGAACTGTGACCATAGTGTATTCGAACTCTGAAAAGGCGGAAATGATACTCATCTATGGCGAGTGTCAACGAAATGCAGCTGAAGCCTGCAGGGTGAATGCAGAACGGTACCCGGACAGAGAGCATCCAACGTGCCGCACATTGCAAAACATCTGCCGCCAACTGTATGCAACAGGTATGGTCGTAGCACGCAAACGGATCCGTAACAGGCACGTCACAGGAGAAGCGGGTGCAGTTGGTGTGTTAGCTGCTGTTGCCATGAACCCACACATGAGTACACGGGAGATTGCGAGAGCCGGTGGACTGAGTCAAAATAGTGTCAAGCGCATACTGCATCTCAAAATAGTGTCAAGCGCATACTGCATCGTCACCGCTTTCACCCGTTTCATGTGTCGCTACGTCAGCAATTACATGGTGATGACTTTAATCATCGAGTGCAATTCTGTTATTGGGCATTAACAGAGAATGCGTTGCAGTTCTACCTGTTTACCGATGAAGCGGGATTCACAAACCACGGGGCAGTGAATCTACGGAACATGCATTACTGGTCCGTGGACAATCCTCGCTGGCTCCGGCAGGTAGAGCGACAGCGACCGTGGACTGTAAATGTATGGTGCGGAATCATTGGCGACCACCTAATTGATCCTCACTTCATTGCAGGGGCCCAAACAGCTACAACATACATCGCGTTTCTACAGAATGATCTGCCAACGTTGCTCGAAAATGTCCCACTGGAGACGCGTCGACGTATGTGGTATCAGCATGATGGTGCACCTGCACATTCCGCAATTAACACTAGGCTGATCCTTGACGGGATGTTCGACGGGCGTTTCATAGGACGTGGAGGACGCACAAATTGCCCAGCCCGTACTCCTGATCTTACACCTCTGGACTTCTTTCTGTGGGGTACGTTAAAGGAGAATGTGTACCGTGATGTGCCCAGAACCCCCGAGGATATGAAACAACGTATTGTGGCAGCCTGCGGCGATATTACACCAGATGTACTGCGGCGTGTACTACATTCATTACGCCAGAGATTGCAATTGTGTGCAGCAAATGATGGCCACCACATTGAACATCTATTGGCCTGACATGTCGGGACACACTCTATTCCACTTCGTATCTGAAAACGGAAACCACGTGTGTACGTGTACCTCACCCCTCATGGTAATGTACATGTGCGTCAGTGAAAGAGACCAATAAAAAGGTGTTAGCATGTGGACGTAATGTGCTGTTCCAGTCTCTTCTGTACCTAAGGTCCATCACCGTTCCCTTTGGATCCCTACGTAATTCGGTGCTCTCCGATACACACGATCGAACAGCGGAGGATTGGTACTCAAGCGTCAACTTTAGGTTACAATATCCCCGGATGTAATTAACATTTTACAGTGCAACAAACGGCACTGATTACGTATTTGTTTATATGTTCAGATGTACTAACAAAACTAACGTGGTTCCATTTAAAAAAACGTAGGTTTGTGTTAAAAAACATACTTCCGTGCATTTTTGTATGGTTTGTATTAAACAATTACACTAGCCCCTCTTCTCACGTTCGGTCTGTGGAATCGGTTCGTCAGTATTTGATGTGGTTTACGAAATATATCCAGCGGTAACGTTACGTGACTCACCCTGTATATATATAACGTCTGTGTTAGTGTGTTACAAGATAGCTCTGGAATGCCTGGACCAAGGCTTGGTACAGAGATGATTTACTACATGATCCAGTCACATTAATGTGACCACCACCTGTGTTCGACGTCAACGTCTAGTAATCACTCACAGACTGCTGGTGGCAGCACTAGCGGTGGAGGGTATATAAAACGTGTCGAGGGACGCGGAAAACAGTGCAGTCGTTGTTGTATTGTGGAAACACAGCGATTTACCTGACGTTAAAAAGAGCATGACCATTGGTTTTCAGGTCAACGGTGGAAGCATTTACGAAACAGCTACGTTTCGGAACTGTTCGCTTACCGCCGTGATTAAAGTATACGATGCATGGCAAAATGGCGCTACCCAAAACTGGCCCCGAGGCAGTTGTGGTGCATCACCTGTCATACATGACAGGCATAAATGATGGCTATTGAGGTGTGTAGGAGCAAATAGACGCGCAATTGATGAGCAACTGACCACCTGGACGAACTAAGAGGCTACCAACGCTGTCTCTTCAATGACCTTTCAGCGAAAATTCCTGTGTTTGGGCCTCCAACAGCAGACGCCTGATTCATGCTGCCAGGCTAAGTGCTGTTCTTCGACGACGAAGGCTGGAATTTGCACGCCAGTACCGCAAGTAGACGCCCACTGAATGGCGACAGATGGCCTTTTCAGAGCAATCACGTTTTACACTCCATCGGACTGAAAGAAAACACGCTACAAGAATCGTCCGAAGAATCCAGGCCACTGGAGGAAGCGTTTGGTCTGGGGAATGTTTTCGTGTCATTCCCTGGGTGGTCTCGTCATTGTGAAACGCGCATTAGATCAACACCAGTATGCCTCTATCCTTGAAAACCATGTCCACCCGAACATTCAGTATGATTTTGTTTGGCACATTGACATCTGCCAGCAGGACAATGAGACTGTCAAACAGCTCGCAGTGTACGTGTGCGGTTCCAAGAGCACTCCAATGAACTTAAACGAGAATTTGCGAGACCACCTCGATTGCGCCATGGATCGTCAACCGAGAAACCTACTGCAGTTGCCACGACACTGGAGCTGGCATGGCTCGACATCCCTGTCGGTACATTCCAGAACCTCACTGACTTTCTTACTGTTCGTCTCGCAGTGACACGAGCTGGAAAAAGGGTTTTAACATGTGGCCACTTTAATGTGACTCAACACTATATATGGAGAAAACAACGAGGCTAGGGCACCCCTAGCACTCGTGAGGATTTTGGGGCGCGGGGAGATGGGCGGGGGGGGGGGGGATAGTGAAAGAAAGAGGAACATCTGGAAAAATTCCAACAAAACATAAATCGCATATGGCTTATTCTAGGAAGAAAAACATCGTGCACGTAAGACACCCTTCGTGGCCTTTTTTGAGAGAGGGTTGAGATGGCGAAAGCAGTGACATGTACGTCAACACTGGAATGATTACTCTGTGTATATCCTACGAGTCAAAAGTTTTCGATCACCTCTCACAACTATGGATTTCGCGGTTGAAACAGGGATTTAGTTTTGAATAATCTATCATATCCCCGTCACGACGATAAAACAAGTATGGACACGTAAAGACTAAGCGTCTCAGTTGTGTATTTGACTGGTCGTTTGTATAGAGGGGCGCTGCTGGTTATCAGCAACATTGACTCGCCTTTACCTAAGACAGTTTCATTCGAATAGGCCTCATTACTTGTGGAATCAGTTCGAATTATTTTACAGTGAATTGTATACACCCACCAGTGTGTTTGTATACATGATCAGATTCACACCATATCACCTCCTGAGGGCATGGAAGCAGGAGGCTGGAACTGGGAAACGTGCTGTAATCGTAGCTCTGCATCGGGGAGTCTAACACGGCAGTAGCAACAAAGTTTGGCGTAGCCCAATCTACAGCGCTGTATACTTAGCAGCAGTTCGAGCAAACTGTGGCCAATCCAACTGTTTCAAGATCTGGAAGATCCAGAGTAACATCAGATGGCGAAAATCAGTTCATATGTGTATAGTTTGAATGCCAGAAGACTCGCACTGCCCCTGAAATAGTATGCGAGCAGTTCCAATTTCTGACTCATAAGTGCAACGTCTTCTTCGAGAACAAGGTCTAAAGGGGGGCTTAGCGGCCAGAAAACCTTTACTAAGCAAACAACATAAGACGAAAAGATTGCAGCGGCACACAAATACAAAAACTGGAGCGTGCAGCATTGGTCCAAGGTATTATTCGCAGACGATTCTGAGTCTGAAATATTTGGAGACCATCGTCGAGTGTTTGTTCGTCGACTTCTTGCTGAATGTATGCAGAGTCAGTGTGTGACGCCAACAGTAAAGCTTGGTGGATGGTCGGACACGATGTGGGGGTTTTGCAGATGATAAAGTCGATGATCTAGTGGAAGACTAAAGAAGGAAGGATATCACTGGATACTGATCAACAACGCAGTTCCACCTGGAAAGAGACTTATTTGTCGTGGGTTTGTTCTACAGCAGGACAATGGCCCTAAACATGCTTCTAAATTGTGCAGTGGTATGGCAACAGGAAAGAGAACTGTCGGGTATTGAAGAATGTAATTTGGCTAAATCAGTCACCTGACTTAAACCCCACTTAACTCTTACGGTATGAAATTGACAGGCAGGTCATGAAAGGTCATCTAATGTTGAAGATCTAGGGAATAATTTATAGACGTTGTGAATTCCGAATCTGCACAAACATTACAAAATCTTATCTCCAGAATGCTAATACTTTGTACAACTGTTCTGAGAGCAAAAGGCAGATACTTTGAAGAGGTTAAATTCTAAACCATAATGTGCTGCACTTAAGGATAGACAGGGAAAATATTTGTTTTGTTGGTCTGTTTAGTTTGTGTAATGTGTTTGGACATTGAACTAAAGTATGTAGTTTTTATCATGGGTGATTGATAACTTGACCGGTAGTATATACCACATGCTATTTGCAAAAAATGTGGTGAGGTCATCAGACAAGCCAAGTAACGTTAGAAGTGGTGGTAACTGTGGGAGGGCGGTGGCGTAAACGATGTGAGTCAGGAACGCGTGAAGCAATTCCAGCCGAACTTTGTGCACGTGTCAGGCAAACATATTTCGTCTCTTCCGAGCTTCGGCACTCCAACATACGGACGTAATCGCCAGAAGTAGCCATATCTATAGAATCAACGAGTTGTTATAGGGCCGTTACTGTTCGATGTCTTTCATCGTTTACAACAGCTGCTAAGCAACACTCCACCTCTGCTTACGTTTTTGCAGCACTGGGACTTACTGGGAAGACCAACCCCCATCCCTTCCCCCTCTCCCAATCTCATGATAGCTAACAAATCCTTAGCTCCGCCACTCAACTGGGACTTGATCGTCTGCAATATCAGCCCATCCAGCAACCCTATCTTTCGGATGCCATTAGAAATCTATAAATGACAGCACATCCTCCGTTGACTTTCCCAAAAAGAGGGTGTAACCAAACTAGGTTAACATAATGAAGCAGTAAACAGTCTGGATAAGGCCATGTCTTCTCCCATATAACTAGCTGCCTATGCATCTCTGTGTCAGTTGTCTCTAACTGTCCTTGCGGCTTTATGGCTATGTCACATCCAATGAATAAATCATGTAACGCTATTTTATCAGTAGTGCCAATATGTGATCGGTGAATATTTTTTACTGCTATAGAATAATTAAGATATGATATTAGTGCCACATGTGTTACTACTCGAAATATTATTTTTTTGATAAATAATAATAAAGACTATTTTATTTTGACACAAGATCGAATTTCCGGTTAGAAAAAGAATTGGGTGATACAGGTGTAGTTTTCATATAAATACTGTAATGTAGTGTCTGTAATATGTCTTAAGGTGTCTGAACAAAGACCAGAGAAGTTTGTTACTATCTCTGCCCATATGTAACCTAGAATACTCTTAGAAATCTTGTGAATAGATTTAGACCCAAAATTCAGTGTTTTCGGTGCAAAGTTAGTTATTGTGAGTCCTACCTGACGAGAGAGTTTTTAGTGCATAATTCCGGCATCTTAATAGCTTACTGCTGCTACCAATTTCCATCGTATATTTTCATAGAAAATTGAGGAAATTTGTTTAATGTCGTATATTTATTAAAGTATAGAACTCATCTAGCTGAGGATACACTGTACAAAATATGTCCAACACAGTCATGGCGTTAAAATAGCGACTTAATGCGATATTCTTCAGTCAGGAAGTGGTATATCAGGAAGACGGTAGCATATATGTGTCTTTTGTGCACATAGTGTTATCTACACCCCATCCACCTCAGGTGCGAATTTAATGGCATATGTTTATTAATGTATGTCTCTGTGACTGATATAGACTCAAATTTGCTGATTTAGACACACAGAAGTCACCGATTTCGACACAAAATTCGATGATTCTGTCATAAAATTTTGTGATGTGGACAAAATAAGATTGTCTGATTTTTACTCAAATTCGATAGCTTCGACACAAATCCGCTGATTTCTACCCACAGTTTGCATGGTTTAAACCCACGGAATTGCTGCATTTAACAGTAGTTCGTTTGCTGAAATATCGAACTTATCTGTAATCTGTATCGAAATCGGTAACACAAATCCCAGTATTGGTATTAAATGTGTTACAATGAGTACATAAAAAAATCTGATTAAGTAAGGGAGATGCAAGATATATCCATTTACTCCATTAATAATGCAAATTAGAAAAATGATGGTTTCGATGGAGCTCTCTACATTAGGAAACATATGACAAAAAGGGTTGTAAACCCCGATTCCATAGGTCTTAAAAAGAAAAATTAGTATCAAGAGACTATTACACACATAAAATACCAATTAAAATTCGTTACCTGCACCAAAATGTCATATTACTTTAGTAATATTACATTGATTATATTGATGCATTTAGAAAAAAAAGCATTGTACAATGGAAATAATTGGAATTTGTGGCAGAACCTGTGAACACTAGATATATCAGAGAGAGATGATGGCACATATTTATACTTTATTAGGGGAAGGAAGATACATTCTATAGATGTGACGTCAGTACTGTAGTGGCAGGCATATTGAAAAAAAATGGGCAAGAAAGCACTGCAAAATCATTTAATGGAAATATAAAGTGGAACTGGCTGATGTTAAAAAAGTTGATTAGCTGCCTGTACTACTGCAACAGCTTCGTGTAGACGACTGTTGGCTGATGGATGTGGATATAATGCAAGATGGTGCTAGGATTTTTAACAAATTGGGGTTGTCTGACTACCTAACATCAAACTACGACTTCTTTGAGCAAGAAGAAGACTACCAGGGAATGTATGATGTTATTATGATCAACAATCAGACTGTTTAATGTGAACGAGTTCCGGTTGTAGAGTAAAGAAATATAACAAATTTATATGTCAAATCACGAGCCCAGGAGACAAGAAATTTATTGGTGACCAGTTTGTAAAATGCCCTGATACATGTCTAGTAGAATCTCTTACAGCTTCCCCTGCTAAAGAACACGCTATTACCAGACAACAAGCTACGACTTATAGCTATGGAATGTATTGTGTGTGTTTGATCCTAGTTTACAAAACAGCTGCTGTGCTGTATTTGAAAGCGTCCTGCAACTTTTCTGGTGAGGCAACAGGAAAATCTGAAAACTGACTCGTATACAAATAAACTTTCCAGGCAATCAAGAGCGAGAAAAGATTGTAAGCTTTATTTACTTGGAGACTCTTAACACAAACTATAACAATGATGGTATTATCATTGTATGGAAATTATTACTGAATTACTAATAGCTGCTACAAACAGTGTTATTCTTCAGGCCTTAAGAAAAAGAACCAGTGTGCCAAAGAGACTTAAACCGTAACCTATTAAATATTTCGAGTATAAAAACACACATGTGACATACAACAGTTGTAACTAAACTGTTCTATAGCAACAAAAAAATACACTGCAGGTATAACATGCTGGTTAAAGCAGTACTTATGGATGAGAATAGTTAGAACTTTGTGCTGAAGGAAGCAACGTTATTTACACATCTAAATTATTTGTGTTATTTTGTCAAATAACTCAGTTCGGTGAAAACAGATATTAAAGTCATCCATGCACTTTAAGGTTTCTAATCACTTGCTGGTATATATTCCTAGGTTAACAATTAGCTGGCATTACCTTGCTTTTTAACTTTACTTATTCTGCGTAGATGCCTGGGTGAGACTAGAAGTTCGATTGGAGGTGATATCTCACGTTAAAAATACACCTTAGCTGATTTGTTAAAAATATACACCGCTGAATTTTCAGCTTAGGTAGGTGTTTTGGAGTGGAGTGTAACACTATGCATACAGAAGACACATGCATGTTGCCTATCTTACTGATATTATTAAATGCCCTGCCATACCTCTTCCTGACTAAAGTATGTGAAGTTAAGCTGCTTTTTTTTTTTTTTTTAAACTCCATTGTGATGCTAGACATATTTTGTACAAACAAGGAATTATTCATTGGGTAGGACTCAAAATAAGTAAGTATGTACCGAAAGAACTGAATTTTGTATCTAAATCTTTCATTAAGTGGAAGCTTTTACAATTTCTGATAGTATTCTCGGTTACAGATGAAGGGATAGAACTGTGACAATTTACTCAATACATCGCTATGTTACAGCAAAACAGTTGTTACAAACAACTCTTCTGGCAGTAAAGAAATATTGGTCCAGACAATTTAGGGCATAGTACACTTACTGCATTACTGTATTTGTATGGGAACTACATCTGCATGCTCTAATTCTGCTTCCAACTAGAAATTTGATCTTGTGTCAAAAAAAATCTTAATTATTATTTATCAAAAAACATTGTATTATAAGCACTAACCCATGTGGCACTAATGTCATTACTTAATTGTTCTATAGCAGCCAAAAAATATTCATGGATCACATACTGGAACTATTGATAAAATCACATTACCTAATCGATCAGTTGTAACATAGCCATGAAGCAGCTGCAAGAGCAGTTAGAGATGGATAACATAGAGATGCATAGGCAGCTAGACACATCAAATGTGGCTGTGATCCACAAAAGCACGTGAGTTTGCGTTATACTCATGCAGTCAGTGCTTAGTGTTAGCTGGCCAAGGCAGTGTTTGCAGTGGCATTTCCAATTTCGTGGATGGCGCTTGTGTTCACTGCACACTCGGTGGCTGATGTACGATTCATAATAAAACAAAAGACTCTCCTTCCTATTATCCCTCATCTCACAAAAAGAGTCTGTTAAACATAGAACCAGCGTAATTTGCTTATGCGGTTTAACTGTTATGTGTGTACCAAAATGAATATCAGCCCATCCACAGAGTAAGTGCCAAAATGAATCACAGTGGTGGAAAATTAGATTTTGGAAGCACTTTTGGATGAGAGGCAGGGAAAAAAATAGCATTCTTAGATTTGTGTGCCGAGGTGCAGCTTGTGTTTCTGTGTCATACTTGTCAATGATGTGGGCAGGTCAGCTGAGCCATTGTTCATCACCCGTTGCCACGGCCAGTGATGACAGGGGTGGAAGTGGGGGCTGGGGTGGTGGTTTTAATCCCCAAGACCGCACCATGTCTCCAGTCGGTTGCAACTGGAACTAATTTAGTCGGCGCTCTGTGTGTGTTGGATGGCGCATGGACAGGATCGATGAGATGCAGAAGCCTGCCAGTGCTTCCTCAGGCTGTCTGCATGAGTGGTGAGCTGATGTTTTTTATAGTGTGCAAAACGTTTGCATAATGGTTTAATCATTCATGCTGTTACATACGCACTTGCGATGTGATTCACTGCTACACTGGCTGCTGGGTGAAATTTAATGTAAGTAAAGTTCCTACACACATGCCTAATGGTGGTGATTACAAAACATAGTACACCATTGATTTAAAACACAAAACCATCAAAAGAATAAAATAATACATCAGCTGCAGAGGGAGGGGGCAGTGCTGAATAGCAATCCCGTATTTTATCATGTAATAAATAATAGGCTATTAAATTTATGACTAACTCAGTTGAGCTAATTTGATTTCCTGCCATTTTTACTCAGCACAGTGTCTTCTACTGTGGGTTTTAACATGATAATATGGATTGTTTACATCTTAATGTCATAGGTTTAACCTTTGGCGACAACTCACGAATTCATTTTACTGACCTTCAGCCATCACATAAAAACACATGCAATGATTGCTAAAATGAATCACAGTGTTATTCTGTTTAATACTAGGAGAACCAGCGTTAGTGAACTCCGTAGAAGGACCACTACTGGTTATTTTGACTGGTGAGGTATTTCTTCTTTCTTTCAGTTTTACTTCTTAAGTCACTTCAGCACGGTGTCTTTATAGTTCAGTAGTGCAGTATGCTTATCGTACAAATGCCTTATGCTTAAAAATTTCTATAGGCGATGTATTTAATTAGATAAAAATGATCGAAGTAAAGATGACAATGTAAATACAAAATCAATTCAAACTAAACTTACAAATGCAAATAAAAATATAATTATAGAATAAAACTTTTTATCTGTATGACTTGGACTCAGTCAAACCGCCACACAAGTCATAAACATACATTTAGTTCAAAAAAAAAAAAAAAAAAAAAAAAAAAAAAAAAAAAAAAAAAAAAAAAAGAAAGAAAAATAGACACAAATTGCTGTAGCAATAACGAGAAAATAACATTTTTTTCTCTCTGTGATATCTTTTCAATCAGAGCCACCATCTTTGTCAACACTCTTTGCACACATGTGCTGAACACCTCCAGCACATGGATTACAAACGAATTTCTTGCACTGCACACACAAATTTTTTGTTTTGTTCGAACTTTTGCATCCTCTTATCTAGCAGGTACATTACATACTTCAGTGGTCGCAATGAAGGCCTTTTCCTTGATTGTACATACACAGACGAGAGTTTTTCTGGTAATTAAAGAAATAATCGCTGGCTAACATTTTCTCCCGTTGTCTCTACGTAAAGGATCCAGGTGTCGAATCCAACAAGGCCTAGGACTTTGAAAATCAAGTGCATAGGCCATCTGCGGCAGCCAAACTTGACGGTGTACAGATGAGACATCTCGACCAGAATATCAACTTCAAATTTGGCGAAATCGTAGAAGCTCACAGTTTCGAGGAGTTTCTTCTGTGTTTCTTTGTCCACTACAACTGACTGATGCATTGTGCTCAATAGAAGAACATTTTTCCTGGTCTTGCCCTGTTGTGAAGTAACTGTTGTGTCACATGATTTCAGTAAAATAGAATCATACAAAGATCTGGCAGTAGACTTCGCTGATAGAGGAACTTGTCTTTTTTTTTCAGTGTACTCACCATGGTTGTTTACTCCCACTTCAGCTGCTCTGCAACATATTTGCCTGTGAAGAAACCGTCACAGGTTACATGTCTGCCATTTGAAGTTTAAGGCTGCATGAGACGTGTAACAACATGGTCTGCAAGAGGTATATTTGTGAGTCTTGTTTACCCAAGTAAGGAAATCCATTTACCATGTATTTACTAATGGCATCCACTGCAAGCCACAACTTCAAACCAAATTTGTCTGGTTTATTACTCATGTGTTGTATAGAGCGGCACTAAGCTTTCATGCACAGAGCTGCTCATCTATGGTTATAAATGCACCTGGTTTATAGTTCTGGATACAGTTAGCTGCAAACGAATTCCAGACTCGGGTAGCTGCTGTGAAGCCGTCAGTCTTGAGTCTTTTGACACGAGTGTGCTTGTTCATCAAATCTTAAAAGTCGCATGACTTCTATGAACTTATTTTTTCCCATAGTGCGAGACAAAAATGGTGGCACTCACACTTGTTACCAGAGAAGTTTCAGGGGGAAATTCTTACCTCCATACACTCCACTTGCATCCAAGCAGTAGGATAGCGCTCCTTTGAATTTCCCGCCATTTTTAAGACTTAAAAGTGGCCTAGATCAGGTGGGGGCGGGATCATGAAGGGAGGTGACTTCGATCTTGGCAGAGATCTGCAGAGTGGGCTTGATAAGGCTTGCCTCCAGTACTCAGGTAAAGTGGTAACAATTTGCAAATATGCTATGGCAGTTTCTGATTGGGCAATATCAAGTACCCATGTGTCGTACTGGAGAGGTTCTCGGGATCTAATTTCTGTAAAAAAATTTTATGTTCTGTAGGTTCTGTAGAATATTATAGTCTATCAACACTTGCCATGCACCCAAGTAACGGCATGCGACTTTCTTAGCGTTATGCGTTGCCCCAGGAGTTTCTACCAAAACGTTGCGACGCCCCAATCTTCCAGGTATATGCCCTGGTGCAATTCGATTCCACACTGTTATGTCAGCTGCATTCTCTGCACTTCCAACTTCCGGATGCTTAGATGGATGCGATTTTTTCGGGTTTTTTTCCTAGGTTGCGAGTAGGAATTTGTGTTGCCACTGGAATAGAACGTGTAAGCACTGGGTTGTTCGTTGTTGTTGTATAGGTTCTGAATATTCATGTTCTGACTCTGTAAGTAGGTTGTTTAGGTTTTTTTATTGGTAACGCCACCTCTGTATGAAAATCACTGGCTGTGCTGTGTGCAGTCTGTGGCTGCTTTGCATTGTTGTAATACTCGCCATTGTAGTGTTAGGCAGCTGGCTGTGAACAGCGCGTAGCGTTGCGCAGTTGGAGGTGAGCCGCCAGCAGTGGTGGATGTGGGGAGAGAGATGGCGGAGTTTTGAAATTTGTCATGAACTGCTATATTTATATATGATGATATCAAGGTAAATACATTGTTTGTTCTCTATTAATATCTTTCATTTGCTAACTATCCCTATCAGTAGTTAGTGCCTTCCATAGTTTGAATCTTTTATTTAGCTGGCAGTAGTGGCGCTCGCTGTATTGCAGTAGCTTGAGCAGCGAAGATTTTTGTGAGGTAAGTGATTTGTGAAAGGTATAGTTTAATGTTAGTCAGGGCCATTCTTTTGCAGGGATTTTTGAAAGTCAGATTGCGTTGCGCTAAAAACATTGTGTGTCAGTTTAAGGACAGTCATGCAGAATTGTTAAAAAGGGGACGTTTCATATGTCGACCCTTAGCCGAGGATACCTCACTGGAATCTTCTGATTTTTTTTCTTGTAGTTTGTATAATTAGTGTAGATTTTGTTTATTGCTAGCGTGTAATTGTAGAGAAAATCTCCTTTGTAGTTGCAGACTTTCATTGTTGTACAGTAAAACAGTTGTGGCATGCATGTAGATTTGCACCAAGTATTTCGCAGCTGCAATTAACTAGATATTATTTTCAGTGCTATGTTAATGTGTTCTCTTATTTTTGATCTTCAAATTGTGTTTTTCTGTGTTGTCGTGTGAAATACTGTGACAATAATGGCGTGTGAAAAACGTAATACTAGGCTCCAAAGTAAACTGAGAAATGACAGTGAAAATGAAAGCAGTGTGTTAGCGCCACCGAGTAATGAATTAACTGATGTTCAAAGTAGTAATTTGGTAATTGTGCATAGGGAAATGGAGCGGGCTGCAAACAATGGTGTAGACAGTGAAACAGGTAGTGAACAGGGAAGCATTATCGATCGATCGGTCGGCAACAGCTCGCCTCAGAAATCCGAAATGACAGGACACAATTTCGCAAATACTGTAGATTCAGGTTTTGGGTCATCACCTTTTTCTCAAATAAGTCAAGACACATTTTCTGCTTGTCAAAATGTGAATGTTGCCGGTGCAAATGCACTGCCGAAAAGCGTAGAGAAACAGATTCCAGACACTAATACATTATTATTGCAATTAATGCAACAAATGGAACAAAATCAGAGACAAATGGGACAAAATCTTAAAAAGTTAGACACAGTGGAACAAAATCTTAAAAAGTTAGACACAATGGAACAACATCAGAGACAAACACAGCAACAGTTAGACACAGTGGAACAAAATCTTAAAAAGTTAGACTCATTGGAACAAACACTTGAACAAACACGTGAAGGTTTAACTACTGAGTTACATAACATTGAATCGAAATGTCAAAAAGTCTGTAATGACGTAAAAACGCAAATTTGTGAGCATTTTCAACCTATTTTTTCGCGGCATGAAAATGCATTACAGAATCACGAAGCAGCCATAAAAGAACTGCAAACCATTGTTCATGAAAATCATGAGACCTTGTGGGCTAAAATTGACTCAGTTGCATCTACCGATTCGGTTACGCAACTTGCAAAAACTCAGGAAAACTTTAAGGACACAGTAGATACTCTGAAACTTGGTTCAGAAAAACACACTGAAGAAATAAGTACACTATCAGAGAAAGTAGCCGAACTTTCGGATCAGGTCACTAACTTATCTACAAAGGTAGATGATGATCTGAAAGACACAAGACCTGTAGCCTTTACTGACACAGAAGAGTATGAACAAATTAGAAAATTCAAACAGAATCAAAATCAAATCAATACACAACACCAAAGAGAAATCCGGGAAGTACAAGATCAGCTGACACAGGTAATACAAGAATTACGTGTTTCAGAGGATACTCGCGCCCCAATACGGGAAGAGGGACACAGAAATACAAGAACAGCCACAAAATAATAACACAGGGCATTTCGGAAGTTATGAAAGAAATTGGCAATGTGCACCGAATTTTGAGATGGAACGCCCGACACGACCTAACAATGACCGATATGCGACTCAGCGACATGATGATTTTGACTATAAGCTGTTCATTACTACACGAAAATTCAAAACATTTAAGAATTCTGGCAACGACATTCATCCACAAGCATGGCTCCATCAATTCTCGCATTGTTTTCCTCCCAACTGGTCGTTAGAACACAGATTAGAATTTATGTGTGGCTACTTGGAGAATGAACCAGCTGTAAGAATGCGATCGGTAATTCACGACTGCCACAGTGAAGGAGAGTTTTACCATGCCTTCCTCTCAGCATATTGGTCTCAAGCCACACAAGACCGAGTAAAACATAGCATCATAATGATGAAACGTTTCGAACAATCTGAATTTTCCAGTCTTATGAAATATTTTGAAGACATGTTGCATAAGAATCAGTATCTTTCAAACCCATACAGCCCCTCAGAACTCATCCGCATTTGCTTAATCAAACTGCCTGAACATTTACGACATATTATTTTGGCAGGACGTTGCAAAGACGACATTGAAGCATTTCAGGGACTCTTACAAGAATTAGAAATTGACACTGACAATCGCGGAACGCGAAACCAGGAACACAACAATTACAGGTCACATCCGTCGCAATTCCGCGATGAAAGAAGTAATAACTTGACACGACAAGGCTATTCTCACAACACAAATCGTGACCAAAACAGACACCACCCGTATGACAACCGTTGGCAGAGTAGTAATAACTACAGGGAAAGATCACCTCTCCGTGGTAATGACTATCACAGAGACAATAAGAGAAACAGACAATATGGGAACCAAAATAAATACTATCAAGGGAGACAGAATCACTTTAGACGCAACGGACCAGCGCGCAGTTACGATTCAGGGAGAAATTCTCCACCATGTGACCGACAAGAAAGAAACTATGGAATCTACCGACATGACGACAGACGATATGATCGTAACGACAGACCTGAATTGCATCAGAACTGGCGGGATTCAAACAGAGCAGGGCCCTCTCGTCACGGTGAATTTGTAGAAGTTAGGTCTCCAAATCCCAATAACGACGCGCGCCAACAAAGAGACAATAGGCAATGACTCACACCGCTGGCAGCAACAAAACGTACTTATGAAACTGATGACGCAGCTGCCGTAGCTAGTAATTACGTAAAAATGGAAGACATTAGGGACATCTTACTCCAGGAACACGACGTAAAACTTAACAACATTGCATATCCTGTGATTCACATTACTGTAAATGACGTAAAATTTACGGCAGTCCTTGACTCTGGCAGTCCCATCTCAGTAATTAGTGAAACAGCCTTTAGCAAATGCAACAAATCGAACGATTGCCCCACACTTCCGTTACGTAAGATTAAATTACAAGGTGCAATCTTTGGAAAAAGTGTAGATGTACGCCAACAAACCAACTTAGAATTCTTTTGTCAAAGCCACAGCTTCTCTACGAACTTTCTTATTGTTCCATTATTGTCGACGGAAATTATATTGGGAGTAGACTTTTTGAATGAATTCAAAGCAATCTTAAACTTTCATGATGCTGAAATAAGTTTAGAGAAAGAAGGTAAGTCAATAGCTTTGAAATTTGAAGATTGGCTCTCAAACCATGACGAGGAAATTAATCGGCTTTACCTTCTGTTAGACAACAGTTCGGACTTTTCTACGGAACTAGACACTAACAATCACTCTGCAAGTACTGACAGGGATGATATCGACGGCGCATTTGACACTAATAAGTTAATTCAGAATAAAATTCAAACAATTGAGAATTGTAATGACACTGATAGGCAGGACCTTTTTGAGATTTTACAAGCACATTCCACAGTTTTTACTCACAAAACAGGAACAATCAAGGGATTTCAATACCAATTTCGTGTTCGTGAGCATACTAAATTTTGTGTTAGACCATACGTAATTCCGGCGCATTATAGGGACCGTGTTAGAACAGAAATACAATCTATGCTTAATGAGGGCATTATTGAGCCTGCAGTAAGCTCATACAACAACCCATTACATGTTGTTGAGAAGAAAAATGGATCGATCAGGCTTGTTTTAGATTCGAGACAAATCAATGCTATCATCATTCCTGAAACAGACAGGCCGCAGACGATGGAAGAACTTCTTCAAAATTTTAATGGTGTAAAAGTGTTGTCTTCCATTGATCTCAGATCCAGCTTTTATCAGATCGAACTTCATCCAGAATGTAGAAAATACACAGCTTTCCTTTGTTTCGGCGTTTGTTATCAGTTTCGGAAACTTCCTTTTGGTTTGAACATTTCTTCGGCAGCATTCATTCGTGGGTTAAATTCCATATTACCTGAGTTCTTAAAACGTCACATCACCTTATATGGGGACGATATTCTGATAGCAGAAGCTTCATGGGAACAACATAATCGCATCCTTAACAGTTTGTTACGTATTTTTGCAGAATCTGGAATTACAGTTAACTTGGAAAAGTCTGAATTCGGTAGGACAAAGGTGAAGTTTTTGGGACATATTATTTCTTCTGAAGGGATTCAGCCGGATCCTGAAAAGTTAGAAGCAATCAGAGCCATTCCAGTTCCATCCACAAAAAGACAAGTCCGCAGTTTTCTAGGTCTCGTAAATTTTTACCGTCGTTTTCTGAATATGCAAATTCTTGTTACACCAAAACTTTGTTCTCTCACTGGAAAAAATACTATTTGGAACTGGGACGAACAAGCACAATTGGAATTCAATTCTTTGAAAGAAGCGTTACTTCACGCGCCAATCTTAGCTCATCCAGATCTGTCACAAGATTTCTGCCTTAGCACGGATTCTTCTAAAGTCGGTCTTGGTGCCCATTTATTTCAAGAAGCCATAGAAAATGACACTACCATTCAGAAAACCATTGCTTTTGCTAGCCGAGTGCTAACAAAATCTGAAAAAAATTATTCCGTTACTGAATTAGAAGCTTTAGCTATCGTTTGGGCATTTAACAAATTCCGTTTCTTTCCTTCTGGTAAGCACGTAAAAGTATACAGTGATCATCGTGCATTACAATTTCTTATGTCTTCAAAATTAAATCATGACAGGTTAAAACGTTGGGCATTGTTTCGGCAAGAATTCCGCTTCACAATAGTCTACATTCCCGGCAAGGAGAACATTGTTGCGGACGCACTGTCACGCGCATCGGCTGGGCTTGAGAAAAGTACCACAGAAGGCAACCTCGAGAAAAATTTCAGTATTCTTTACATTCAGAAGGTCGCCTTTGAAAACTTCATCACCACATCTTTAAAGGACATTGCTCATGAACAAGATAAAGATCCGATTTGGAAAGACATCAAGAGCAAATGGCATGAAAAGACACACACACAGATTCGGCATTATTATCTGGTTAGAAACAACATACTGTTCAAACGCTGCACTGTTGATGACAAGCTATGGGTACTTTGCATTTCTGACGATTTTGTTAATAAGCTCATTTGGTACATTCATTTCAGCTACGCACATTTTGGTCCACGAAAATGTTATCATATTCTTCGAACGACTTGTTATTTTAACAATATGGAAAAAAGAATTCGAAGAGTCTTGTCTATTTGTAAACTTTGTCAAAAGGCGAAACCATCTACTGTCTCACATCGTGTTCCGTTGTTTCCTATTATTCCCTCTAAATTAAAGGAATTTGCTGCTGTTGATCTCTTGGGACCGCTTGTCAGAACATCCAATGGATTTTCGTACGTTCTAGTTGCTGTTGAACTTACTTCAAAATTTGTTTCTTTCACTCCGTTACGTAAAGCCACTGGACGATCTGTATCCAACGCCTTTGTTAAAAATTTCTTACGTGAAGTTGGCCACGTTGCTAAAGTCATTTCAGATAACGGACCGCAATTTAGATCTGCTGTTTGGTCACGCACGCTTCGGAATTATAAAATCAAACCTGTTTTTATTTCATTGTACTCACCACATTGCAACCCGTCTGAACGGATTATGAAAGAAATCAATAAGCTTTGCAGACTTTATTGTCACAGAAAGCATCAGTATTGGGACAGATATCTACAATTATTTCAAAATGTGCTGAATGATATGCCTCATGATTCCACTGCTTTACCACCTACTCTTGTACTGAAGAATGAAGAACCACCGAACAGAATCAGAGAGCTTGTACCTTTCCCGAATACACGTAAACTTCGACACAAAGACATAATTGATTTGGCTCTTAAAAATATAAAATCTGCAGCAGACAAAAGGAGAGAACTACACGGTAAAGCAAATGCAAAGAAATTATATATTAGTCAGAAAGTTCTCATTAAAGCTCATTCATTGTCACATAAGAAGAAACACTTGAGTCACAAATTCTTTCTAGTTTACAATGGACCATATAGAATCCGACGTATACCACATGATAATTGCGTTGAAGTTGAAACTCTGCGTACTAGGAAGAGTAAAGGTTTACACCATATTTCACATGTAAAACCGTTTATTGAAAGATAATCTGCTTTTTAACTTTGTCTTTGCCATAAAACTTTTCACTTCACATTTCTAGTATGCTTTGTCAGACTTAAGAAACTGTTAACATGCAACAATGTTTGAAGTTAAATATCCAGTCTAGAACCTAGGGAACATTTTTAAACAGAAATTACGAATGCATTGTTATAGTGAACAGACGACAAAGTGTTCTATTTGTACATTCTTGCTTGTTAGTTGCACGATTACGTAACGACTATCAGGCTTACATACTTAGGACACATACTGGTACTGCTAATGAGATTTTAATGCAACATTTTGGTTTACTTGAAAATACATTCTGGGTTTAATGTACTTTCTGTGAGATACCAGACGACACAGTGGTTAGTTTAAGTGACAACTACACGGTTTTATCACGACGCTACTAATGAGTGACAATTTACAATGTTGCTTTTGCAGTGTTTCTGTTTTATATCTGCACAGTTTTCTGTTTTATTCTGGAAAGTAAAACATGTTTTAGTAGTAACTTTTGTGGTATAGCTACAATGAGACTGCCTTTTCCGTAGCACAACAATACGTTATAGCACAGTACTTTCCTCATCACGGCAATAAGCGTAATAACTAAGACATTTATACGCAAAGCGTTTCACTTTTGTGTAGTATGAGGTAAGTCCATTGACTTCTGCAGAACTTAGCTTTCGGTGGACGATAACTACGACACTTCCACACAGATTATGTTGCAACAAGACGCACATTTAGCGCTACAGTACACGTATTTGAGTGATTAATTTTGCACTTAAAACATTTATTTTTAAAGATTTTTGAATTACGAAGAAAGTTTTCCGTGATACATTTCATTCCATTGCTGTAATCTGTAACACCTGAGGTTACAATTACATTAATCCTCAGGGGGGTACACGCTTACTTTGTGTACCATGTGTGTGGCAACCACAAGGAACCCTAGCTAATATGGTATTTGCTTATACAACTTTACACATCGGTACCATATTTCTCTAACACACAAATTACACAGCTATCTGATCATTTAACTGAGAGATAAACATTTTGTTACTACATCAGTGACACATGGTTACGCAATACACAGTTGGGTAACTTCACACTTATGAAACTGTATTTTGTCTGTACTTTGTAAACTGTTCATATTTTTTCGGAATCATTGTGATACTATGAGAGCTTTGAATGATATATTCGGTAAGGGAGCATGATTTTAAAGTACGTTTGAGGTAGATGACACTATTGAAATGAGCAGAGAATTTTTTTTTTTGTTTTGAAATTATTGGAGGAAGCTACGACGATTTTGAGAATTGACTGAGATGTTATGATATTATTACGACGACGATGTGTACTATGCTGTTGAGATATATTTATGATCAATAAGATGATGCTACCGTATATGAGGAATAAGAAGTATGTTGGAAACCAAGAATTGTACTTTAAGAGTTATGAAATGTGCGTAAATGCGTGACTGTATCACAATGCTGACGAATATTTTATTTGGACACTTATATTTATAGGATTTTCTTTCTACAGATTTGCAACGCTAATTCTTGACCTGTGAAATATTTTTATGTGAGACTGTCACTGTAGCGGAAACTGCTGTCGTAAATATTTGCGTAAGAAAGTTAAGTGACGACCACCTGCACGTAATGCGTCGTGGCCACCCAGCTGCGCGACAGACACCTGGAAAAAAGCCATTAGTGCCTTTCAGAGGCGCAGGTGGAGAAAAAAAAGAGAGACCATTAACCTCGCTATTGACATTCCTTTGTGGAAAGCATCGCAAATAAGACACGCTCATTACTTGGAAACATATGATTATATTGTGGAGTGCCTACTTTCTGCTACTTACTGAAATGCTTATAAACTGATGGGAAATATTCTTACATCTGCAAACCTGATAATGACAAGTGTCTTTCTATGAGAGTTGAGAGCTACTGACTTATGAAATGTCACATGACTATTGAATGATGTTTGTATGCTTTGGTTTGCGTAATTGCTTATTTCATTTGATACCTGTTTTCCAGCTGTGTTACAGCATTAGTTTTATAAAATAAACTTAGATGCATTTGCTAATGTGAACACTTTCTGTCAACAGATCTATTAAATGATAATTTTGTAATCCACATTCTTAAAAAAAAAAAGGAGCACTTGGAAAGGGAAGAACAATAAGAAGGGACTAGTAACAGTAACTGGACACATAATTTTCTTTTCAAGTACATGGTAATATTTCTTTTACAATAAGTTGTTGTGGTGCACCACTTTAATTACTTAGACATTAAGATGTGATTATACATTTCCCTTATCTGCATTGTTATCTTTAGTGTACTATTTTTTTTGCTTGAGCTATGTCATGTTTAGATATAAGCTGCTGTTTGCCAGGCATAGTGCTACTGAACTTTAATTTGTGTTACTCTGCTAAGCCAGATTTATTTTTTTTTGTTTGCTGCACATTGCCTCATATTAGTTGTAATGTTGAATTGCTTGGTAATTTAGATTTACTGTAGCTTGCTTTGCAATTTTCCATTTTTTTGGTTATTGCTGTTTATATTAATTGTTTTATGTGCTGCTGCATTGCCTCGTCCCTTAGTTTAGCATCTGAGCTCAGTAGATTTAAGTTAGCTTAAGAGGGGGTAGCCTCTAAGAGAATGAGTTGCGATGAATTGGAAGAAATGCATTCAGAAGTTATACGAAATAAAGTACAGAAAACAGGTTTATTTAGGATTTTCTTGGAAATAAATGTTGAGGTAAGAAATGTGTGAACATATAAATACAGAAAGCATGCTTAGATAGAATTTTTTTGGTGGAAACAAAGGATGAAATAAGAGGAAGATATATGAAGTTTTGGGTTGGACTGCAGTACCACATGTTACACTGAAAACGAACCCTGTCCTTTCCTATTGGTGTTATCCCACTATATGTTTGTGTACCCTTGTGTATTTGTTTTCTTCCTGTCTCTGTGTACTGTTTCATAGAACTTTTTTCTCTTCTAATACTAAGTTACATTCACTATGATGAGGAATACTGTTATCCTCAAATACAATTGGCATTAAGAATGTGTTATTTACTTTGTAAAGATGTTTAGACATTATTTACTCTGTTGTGTGTTAATGCTCATGTGTGAAGTTGATGTTTCGAAAGTTATTCTGATCTTTTATCTATGTACTCATGTCATAATTCATGTAACACTGATGTATATGTTTATTTCGATTCTTTTGTAAAGCTTGTACTACAAATGTTCTCTGTATTATTATGTTTTTAGTGATGTATTTTGCACCTTTGTAATTGTATTCTCATGTTATAAAATTGTAATTGACACCAGTTCATCTTATTATTAACTTGTAAGTTACATTTCACTGCACACGTTTCTGTTGGTCATAGTATATGGACAATATGTGAGAAGTAGGGACTGTTAGTGTTTGCACGTGTGTTAATAACTCAGCAAGGGACTGGATAACAGCATTGTTGGTTCTAAGGACATTTCAAAAAAAAATTTTGTAAGTGTACAAGTGGTGGTTTATGGACTTGCTATATTATCCGCAAGACTCTTCAGTGGTGATTGTGCACCCGCACAGTCACAACAGATGGCTGCTGGCCATCTCTACAAGAACTACAGTGGGTCTGCACCTCTGGTGGCCCACCAATACCATACTCTCTACCAGGACTACAGTGGGCCTGTCCACAATTTCTACAAGGACTGCAGTGGGTCTGCACCTCTGGTGGCCCACCAATAATCTCTACCAGGACTACAGTGGGTCTGCTCTGTGATGACCTACCTACCAATACTCTTCAAAATTTCGACTGACTCTGCTGTGGGTTTGCTCTGTTGTGGCCCATTACCTGTATGCATGTCAAGAGTCAGCACTGTCTTTCCGTTGGAAGGACAACACTACTTCTTCAAGACTGCATGGAAATCCACTACTTCTGTGTGCATTTTCTTTTACTGCTCAGACTTTGAGAAAAACTCTGCATTTTTACTGTGATGAACAATGTGGACTGTCTTTATGGACTGTGAGAAATTTTTGGCGTTTGACCAACATTGTATCAATAAGTGTGTGCATTTGATTTCTTTGTTATTGTAATTATGAAAATTTTTTTTCAAATCTGTATTGGCCATTGCCCAATACAATTTGTAAAATTTTTTTGTGGGGAGCATGGGGGCTATGTAAGTAGGTTGTTTAGGTTTTTTTATTGGTAACGCCACCTCTGTATGAAAATCACTGGCTGTGCTGTGTGCAGTCTGTGGCTGCTTTGCATTGTTGTAATACTCGCCATTGTAGTGTTAGGCAGCTGGCTGTGAACAGCGCGTAGCGTTGCACAGTTGGAGGTGAGCCGCCAGCAGTGGTGGATGTGGGGAGAGAGATGGCGGAGTTTTGAAATTTGTCATGAACTGCTATATTTATATATGATGATATCAAGGTAAATACATTGTTTGTTCTCTATTAATATCTTTCATTTGCTAACTATCCCTATCAGTATTTAGTGCCTTCCATAGTTTGAATCTCTTATTTAGCTGGCAGTAGTGGCGCTCGCTGTATTGCAGTAGCTTGAGCAGCGAAGATTTTTGTGAGGTAAGTGATTTGTGAAAGGTATAGTTTAATGTTAGTCAGGGCCATTCTTTTGCAGGGATTTTTGAAAGTCAGATTGCGTTGCGCTAAAAACATTGTGTGTCAGTTTAAGGACAGTCATGTATAATTGTTCAAAGGGGACGTTTCAACTCTAATGATTCGTATTGTATAGGTTCTGAATATTCAAGTTCTGACACTGATGATTCGTATTGTTCTGTCTGGTGGGACTGATATTCGATGTCGTCTTTCTAATCTTTGTCATCTTTATCATCCAACTCATCACATTTAAAAACATCATCTTCTTCAGAATGTTCTACTGGTAAATTGTTCACGTAATTCAGTAATTCTTCACCAGACCAAAAACACTGGCACACCTTTATAATGACGAGGGCCGGCCGAAGTGGCCGTGCGCTTAAAGGCGCTGCAGTCTGGAACCGCAAGACCGCTACGGTCGCAGGTTCGAATCCTGCCTCGGGCATGGATGTTTGTGATGTCCTTAGGTTAGTTAGGTTTAACTAGTTCTAAGTTCTAGGGGACTAATGACCTCAGAAGTTGAGTCCCATAGTGCTCAGAGCCATTTGAACCATTTTTTGAATAATGACGAGGACCGTTAAATTTCTGCAGAGCACAACAGCAAATTGACAGAGAAGAGCAACTTATGTATGTCCACTCTTCCACTAAATAAAGCAAAATATTAACACTTTGAGGACTGAGCGCGAGTGTGGACGCTCAATCGGCTGGTACTGAGCGATTTCACAGTTTTTCTGAATTTTCTACGGCAGCTTCTATACCACAGAAAATAGATTGCTCTTTTGCATTTAAAAACTACGTCCATTCCCTTCAGAGTACTGCAAAGAAAAAAACATTTACGTTAGTGACAAGGGTTGTATATTAATTTGAGAGTATGCTGCTTTCACAGTGAAAAAAAAAAAAATAGGTTTTAGGACCTCTAAGGGACATAGGATTGAAGTTGTTAGTTTTAAATGAATAACTGTTGAAATATGAACTTTTATTTTATTAGTAATCACACAGTTACATTGGCTTTGGATGTAATATTTCGAAACACTTTGGAAAATAAAGCCCTACGTCACAGGTTTCACAATTATATCGCCTGTCTTTCCTTGAAACTTTACCATATCTGGCCTTGCTTGTTTCTGCGCATACTTTGCACCTTCTCTGAGGCCACTTAGACAATTTTGTGGGTGGAATTAATTTTGGAAAATGTCTTCCGCTTAGTCTGTTGATGGGTGAACTATTCTGAGAAGTGCATGAGTCTAAGAGGCCACCTTTGTGAACCAAGTTCTCTGCTAACTCTGTAATGTATTCAACCAGATGTTTGCTTGTATTTCGCGACGTTTTGTACAAAATGTATGAATTTACAGTCATGAGCATGAAAATGTGAAAGAAAACTTTTTTCCACCACTTTATTTGTTTTCGTTCAAAAGGATAGTACGCCATTAGCTGGTCGCTATGATCCACACCAGCTTTTTTACTATTGTAGTCCAAAACACAGTCTGGCTTCATTTTTTCCACCATTCCAAATTTAGTTTTTACACTGACATTTGTTGCCGTCATTTTATGCTTTGTTGTCAAAAGGAAAACGTTTCTGTTGTCCTTCCATTTTACAAACAGTAAGTGATCTCGTCTGCGAAACGAAAGTTCATTTTTTTTTTCAGTTTCTGGCCAACAAGATCCCTTGGTAGTCCTTTTCTATTATTCTGCACAGTACCAACTGTCTTAGTTCTTTCCCCCCACAAATAATCCAGTAAATCAGGGCTGGTGTAAAATCGGTCCGTGTATAATGTGTGATCTTTATTATGAAACGAATGACACAATCTGTCTACAATGTGTAAAATGCTGTTATCGGCATTAGACTGTTTCCCAGAATAAAATACACAGTTCAGGACGTACCCACTTTAACTTTCACATAGCATAAAAAATTTTACGCCGTATTTATTAGGCTTATTGTCCATATACACTCTAAAACTCAGTCTACCACGAAAAAGGGCAAATTCCTTCATCTATAGTAATATTTTCGCCTGGCTTGTAAGCCTTTCTACTTTGGATCACGCATCTGTCGAATATAGGTCTTACCTTATGAATAGGATCGTGACCTACCTGGTTTTTAGAAATATATGTTGCGTTATCTACGAGATGTAACATTCGTAGAATTGACAAAAATCTATGTCTTGGCAGACACTTTGCCGCAAATGAGGACTGCAACACGGCATTTGTTGACCAGTAGTCAAACAGTTTTGGTTTCTTGACTAGGCACATGTGCAAAATAATACCAAAAAATTAATACTGTTCACTGAGTTTCACTGTTGTCCACTTACGCCACACCGACTGAGGCTTCAGTTTTCCTGTAGCACTTAGTGTCTCTATTGTCACTCTAGCGTAGCGGTTTGTCTCTCGTTTGATCAGTCTCACCAGTTCTTCATCGAAAAAGCACGTGAAACAATCAAACACTGAAGAATGTTGGTCAATCTCATCTTGAATTCCACAGGATTCAGAAAAAACAGGAAGCTGGGGAGTGATTGCATCGTCATCTGTCCACTGGCCAGAAGAATATGGCAAATTGCAATGGCCAGTTGTGTTTGTTGTGGCAACGATGTCAACAGCCTCATCTTCAGGTCTTCCTGACGGTTCACAGTTCGAGGGATCGTTTTCATCTATAAGAAAATTCGTAAAAATTATCTTTTTTCTGACCAGGAATCAAACCACAGAATTACGGAAAATTCGGACAAAAAATAGCTTACCATCACTAATGTCAAAATCTGCAATTTCTTCATCTAATTCTGAACCACTATTGTTCAATAAAAACTCTATTTCTTCATCTCGCAAGGCCATAACGAAAATAAAGTGCAAAGCTATCAGCCGACAACAATCTAAGGTTTCGAACTGCCGCGCGCCTGTTGTAAGTCGAGCATGAGCGCGCCGAAGCAAATGACTCAAAATATACTCCTGTACCACTTCAAACAGTGACATATGCTGCCATCTATAATTTTTTCTTGGTACTAGGATAACCAGAGAGTAGTTTTAAACCTACAGAATATGAAAGTCATGCGCTGGGGAGTCGTTAACATCGCTGATAATCGGCCGACGTAGGAGCTACGTCGATCGTCGTTTTGGCGTACTGTCGGACCGATGTAGGAGCTACGTCGCTTGTCTCGAAAGTGTTAAGAGAGAGAGAACCAGATCACAACAATGAAATAAAATAAGCTAAGTAGATGAAAAAATCCATCGTTGCCCCTTTACAGACATGAAACGTAAAAAGTATCTCACCGATCATAATGACTGGCTGCGGCCCTTTAAGGTAAAAATGCCTATAATTCGTTCAATTTTTATAATAAACATTTGTCTTTTACAGAAATTACAAACGACCAAGATACATAACAAGTCACGTAAAATAAGGCCTATAAATTAAAACGTAAGATATTTATTAAATGTTTAAACAATGCTCATTGATCAGATTGTCCGGTACGGTCCTTCTAGTGTTTAGTAGTCTTGTAAATTATTCCATGTGTGCTCTCACTATTGTATCATGTAATAATACATCAGATTCTGGACCTGATTCCTTTTGGAGAGAGGTGGGGGAGTTCGTGACGTCACATAGATCGCCATCTTTTGACCAGTCACCACCTTGGTAAACATGTTTCATTATGACGTCATATGAGTAGACATCTTTTGACCAACTGCGACATTTTGACCTTCCGCCATCTTTTTGATCATGAGGGGTGGGCTTGTGATGTCACAATTCCGCAAGCTTCGATTTGCCATCATTGATGATGACATAGTGTGGCCATACTGGATCTACCATATTGGATAAATTTGGCACACATGGAGGATGGGCTCATATTCCCAAGCAGTAGAATAGCGCTGCTTTGAATTTCCTGCCATTTTTAAGACTCAAAATTGGCCTAGATCAAGTGGGGGAGGGGGAGGGGTCAGGGAGGGAGGTGACTTAGATCTTGGCAGAGATCTGCAGAGTGGGCTTGATCAGGCTCGCTTCCACTACTCAGGTAAAGTTATAAAAATTTGCAAAGTAAGAATTTTCGGAAAGGAAGCAGCCTGTCAGATTAGAGATGTAAACAGCAAATTTTATTTTGTGTTTATTATTTTGTTTCATTCAAAGTACAGGCTGATTCAGAAATAATGCCCCTTTTCAAATGTTAGCAAAAACTTATTAACACAGGTCTTAATGATTTGCAAACACAGACGTGTAGTGAGTTTTTGGGGTTTCACGCAGTACGTAGTACTCACTTCTTAAATATCGTCACACACAAATGAGCACCACCTTTATCGGAGCACTCATGTACACGAACTATGAAGCTGGTGCGCAAACTGTTCTCCAGTACAGCAAAAGGAATACCAGTAACTTCTCTACTGTTGTTGGCCTCCAGTGTCTAGAGGTTTGAAGGGCGATTTTTGAACACTCTCGGCTTAAGATACCCACAGAGGAAGAAGTTAGGAGCCGTCAGACCGGGTGAATGTGAAGGCCAAGCCACATCACCAAACTGGGAGAGGAGATGGTAAGAAAACTGTGATTCTTGAGTTTCTCCCGGCGTATTTGATAATCAAAATATCCACGGGTATGCTGCCGGTCTATAGTGTCCAACGGGCACAATATTTCGGCGATCAAATATGTCGCCATTATCAGGTGAACTGACGGACTGAGCTCCTGTGAACGTGCCGGCACGGAGATCCGTACGCTATGGCTGCTCAGAGGGAACTCTGAGCAGCCATAGCGTACGGATCCCCGTGCCGGCACGTTCACAGGAGCTCAGTCCGTCAGTTCACCTGATGATGGCGACATGTTTGATCGCCGAAATATTGTGCCCGTTGGACACTATAGACCGGCAGCATACCCGTGGATATTTTGGTAAGAAAACTGTTTATGCAGTTTTCGCATTGACAAATGCAGTGCAGTTGCACGATCCTGTGGATACCATGTGATCGGACAGGCGTGCTGTTGTAGTGTAGGGACGACAAAATTCCCAATCATGGACACATATCTCTTGGAAGTCACAGCACGTGTTACACCACCGCCGTCCCAAAAGAAATGTGGACCGACAATCCCAGCTGCAGTGAGCCCACACTACATAAGTTAATTTCGGACTGTGTAACGCCTGTTCATGGACTTCTTGTGGATCCTCAGTGCCCCAAAAGGGCAGTTTCGTTCGTTAAGTGTCTTAGACAATAAAAAGTGTGTCTCGTCACTCACCATCAAGCTGTCAACAATTCCCGTATTAGCCGCCCACATTTCCAGGAATGTGTCGCAAATCCGAACACGTGTGACCTCGTCAGTGGGCCTTAAGCGTAGCACTACCTGTATTTGTAGTGCTGTGGATCCAACTCTAGGTGTAAAATGCGTCATACACACATGTTTAGTGTCTGCGGTCTGCGGCTGAGCGATCGTCGAGGACGTGTTTGAACTGGTCCCATACACGGTCGATATTTTCCCGTGTCCTCACTTTTGGGGTCGTCCAGGAGACTTGCTGCCACACGCTGAACCATCCCTGCGCCACTTAGCTATTCAGCGCCATGTGGTATGGCCATCTGGAACGCCTCTGCGATGGTTTCATCTGCGGAAAGCTCGGTGGATCACTAATAATGATTGCTTTTCAATGTAAAGCTTTACCACATGGGCACAGTAGCAACATTGCAAGAAAGTGGAAAATTCGGTTAAGACTGAGAAGTGGAGCATACCAGAGGGCGCCAGATGGTACGAAGTGATAAGCTGGACAGTAGAGATTAACTCTAAACTCAAATCCATTCAGTTAAAACCGTAGGTCGCATGTGGAAATTGTCATTCGGAACACACAATCGAATCTCGTCCTAAAACAAGGAATTGTTAATAACTTCGCTACAGCTCTCAAAGTAATTCCAAGTCCTAATAAATGGGAGATGCGACTACTGCAGCACAATTGGAAAATCCTGTTGGAAAATTGCCCACGCACGTACTGTCGCAATGGCAAACCGAAAAAGGGCATTCTTTCTCATTCACAATGCAATTTTTACACGTTGACACATGTAATTAGCTTGTCTCATCTTCGCCAGATAGCAGAATAGTAGCCCTGTGCAGCGACTGTTGTTTTATTTGTGCATGCTTTTAATCTAATATGAAGTTACAAAGTAGTAACACGTCGCATTAACTGTGATTCGTGCATGTTTTCACAATCAACCACACAAACTAGAGTATGTGCTTTGCCAAAAGCATTTACTTGTTTCATCTGAAATATCCTCACTTTTTTGCCACACATCACAGTTTTGTCACGTACCTCAGTGAAACACTGGCGTGACTGATATCAGGTTCACAACAACTTCTCATTGGCAGGTTATCAAGATTTAAGTGAGTTTGATCGTGGTGTTATAGTCGGCGACGAGCGACGTGACACAGCATCTCCAAGGTAGTTATGAAGTAGGGATTTTCCCCTCCAACCATTTCACGAGTGTACCGTGAGTATCCGGAATCCGGTAAAACATCAGATCTCCGCCATCGCTGCAGCTGGGGAAAGATCCTGCAAGAACGGGACCAACGACGATAAGAGAATCGTTGAACGTGGCAGAAGTGCAACCCCTCCGTAAATGCTGCAGATTTCAATGCTGGGCCATCAACGAGTGTCAGCGTACGAAACATTCAAGGAAACATCATCGATTAGGTTTTTCAGAGCCGGAGGCCCACTCGTGTACCGTCGTTGGCTGCACGACACAACGCTTTAAGCCTCGCCTGGGCCCGTCAACACTGACATTGGACTGTTGATGACTGGAAATATGGTGCCTATTCGGAGAGTCTCGTTTCAAATTGTATCAAGCTGATGGACGTGTATAGGTATTGAGACAAACTCATGAATCCATGGATCCTGCATGTCAGCAGGGGACTGTTCAAGCTAGTGGAGGCTCTATAATGGTGTGGGGCACGAGTAGTTGGAGCGATATGGAACCCCTGATACGTCTGGATACGACTCTGACAGGTGGCACAAATGCAAGCATTCTGTCTGATCACCTGCATCAATTCATGTCCATTGTGCACGGACATGGGCAATTCCAGCAGGACAATGCGACACTCTACATGTCCAGAATCGCTACAGAGTGACTCCAGGAATACGCTTCTGAGTTTAAACACTTGCGCTGGCCACCAAAATCACCGGATATGAACATTATTGAGCATATCTGGGATGCCTTGCAACGTGCTGCTCAGAAGAGATCTCCACCCCCTCGTACTCCTACAGATTTATGGACAACCCTGCAGGATCCATGGTGTCAGTTCCCTCCAGCATTACCTCAGACATAGTCGAATCCATGTCACGTCATGTTGCGGCACTTCTGCGTGCTCGCGGGGGCCCTAAACATTATTAGACAGGCTTACCAGTATTTTTGTCTCTTCAGTGCACTTCAATAAATGTTTGTGAACTCTGAACAAGTGGACTTTTCTGATAGATTTTCACTTGCAGAACCGCAAGACCGCTACGGTCGCAGGTTCGAATCCTGCCTTGGGCATGGATGTTTGTGATGTCCTTAGGTTAGTTAGGTTTAACTAGTTCTAAGTTCTAGGGGACTAATGACCTCAGCAGTTGAGTCCCATAGTGCTCAGAGCCATTTGAACCATTTTGAATTTTTCACTTGCAAATGGCCATGAAAACTGAGTGCACTCGGGACAGCTTCATCTTTGAATAGCTATATTATCAGCTTCTGATCGAAAAAAGTATTTTGCATTGGTAAAACGATCGCTCCAAATGACGTTATGTTTCGAAGGAGTTCAATGCTTCCTTCTTACTGTGTCCACCCATTTCTAACTACAGACAGCTACTAGTGGCCCTGTCTGATATGGCGGCTCGACGAAAGGTCGTCAAGGTTCTCTAGGCAAGTGTCCTCAGTTTGGTATTGAGCTCACTGCCTCCCACTGGCCAGATGATCCGCAGTGGCGATGATGGCGGCAGGCGTCGCGCGTAACACGAGACGAACGTGGGCCGTGACAAACTGCTCAGAGCCGAACGCGTTCCGCCAGGTGCCGCAGCTCTCCCACACCTCGGGTTTCCCTCACAATAATGAGGCCGCACACGCTCTCGTCCGCCATTGTTATCCTCTCGTCTTCTGTGTGTGTGTGTGATCCAGCAGTCGCCAGTGCAAATAATGGCCCTCCTCCTCTTCGACACCGTGTTATTTGCTGGGCAGAGTCGCAGCTCCTTCCTAACATAATCTTCCGCATTCTGCCGTGGTAGCTGCTTGCGCATAAAAAACGTAAACAATTTCTAAAGGAACCAACCAAGCCATACTATCTACGTTTGTGAACCGTGACGACGTGAAATAATTATTTATTTGTATTTTCTGTTACCAGTCACCTTTAGTTCCTTTACGTTTAATACTCACCATTGTATTTTAATAACTCTTCGTAAAGCATTTTTGTGAACTTGTCTGATTTGTTGCAGGGCACAGATATTTTGATTTAGTAGTCAACTCGTCAACTCTTTTTTCAAAAATTTAACCATATTTCCCAAATGGTTGTTGCATATATAAGAAAACGTAAGCGAATACACTGAAGAGCGAAAGAAACTGGTACACCCAACTGCCTTATATCGTGTAGGCCCCCTGCTAACACGCGGAAATGCCGCAACACGACGTGGCATGGACTGCACTAATATGTGAAGTAGTGCTGGAGGGAACTGACACCACGAATCCTGCAGCGCTGTCCATAAATCAGTAAGAGTACGAAGGGTTGAGATCTCTTCTGAACAGCATGTTGCAAGGCATCCCAGATATGCTCAATAATTTTCATGGCTATGGAGTGTGCTAGACAACGGAAGTGTTTAAATGCAGAAGAGTCTTCCTGGACCCACTCTGTAGCGATTCTAGACGTGGGGGGTGTCGCAATTTCCTGCTACAGCTGACAAAGTCCGTCGGAATGCACAATGGACATGAATGGATGCAGGTGATCAGACAGGATGCTTACGTACGTGTCACCTGTCAGAGTCGTATCTAGACGTATTAGGGGTTCCATATCACTCCAACTGCTCACGCCCCACACCATTACAGTCTCCACTAGCTTGAACAGTCCCCTGCTGACATGCAGAATCCATGGATTCATGAGTTTGTTTCAGTACTCACACACATCCATCTGCTAGACACAATTTGCATGGAGACTCGTCTGAACAGGCACCGTATTTCCAGTCGTCAACAGTTCAATGTCGGTGTTGACAGAGCCAGGCGAGGCGTAAAGCTTTATGTCGTGCAGTCATCAAGGGTACACGAGTTGGCCTTCGGCTCCGAAAGCCCCTGTCAATGATGTTTCGTTGAATGGTTCGCACGCTGACACTTCTTCAATGCCCAAAATTGAAATTTGGAGCAATTTGCGGAAGGGTTGCACTTCTGTCACGTTGAACGGTTCTCTTCAGTCGTCGTTGGTCCCGTTCTTGCAGGATCTTTTTTCGGCCGCAGCGAAATGGGAGATTTGACGTCTTACCGGATTCCCGATATTCACGGTACACTCGTGAAATGGTCGTATGGGGAAATCCTCACTTCAGCGCTACCTCGGAGATGCTGTGTCCCACCGCTCGTGCACCGACTACAACACCACGTTTAAACTCACTTAAATCTTGATAACCTGCCATTGTAACAGCAGTAGCCAATCTAACAACTGTGGCAGACACTTGTACTCGTATTATACAGGCGTTGCCGACCGCAACACCGTATTCTGCCAGTTTACATATCTCTGTATTTGAATACGCACGCCTATACCAGTTTCTATGGCGCTTCAGTGTATGTTCTTTGACATAGTTATCGTATACTGTGCTGAGAAGCAATCTTGTTCAAATCTGTTTCCCTTCTTGTTCTACAGGGGATCTGTTGTACGTCGATTGGCACTGGGAGCCGGTTAGACCGGTATTAAGTACGAAAACAAGATCAAAAATAGGGATGGGTACTTTCGTCTGTGTCTCCAATCGATGCGCATTTGGTAATACTTCTATCATCCTTGGGAACTCTTTCGAGGTGTCCAGATATTGGAATTTAACTACGAACCACACATAGAATGCCATTTGTAGGGAATCAGCTGTAATAATTGATTTATTAGTGACATTACTGCTGCGAAAACGGCTGATTTCGAATCATTGTGTATGTGGTATGCTATTTAATGATACTGTGTGCAATGAAACTGAAAAAGGAAAAAGTACACGGGCACGGCTTGAACCCATATTACTAGCAGTAACCTTAAGCCGTCGTCACACGGGACGAAGCAACTAATATTGATAATATTGATGTGCATGCAGGTGGGATAACCAACGTCATGAGACAGCGCCGTTGGCACACGGCACGAGTTGATCAACGTGATTCTGCACTATCAGCGCTCTCCAGCGGCTGTTTTCGGCCTTATTTGGCTCGCGAAAATGGATGCGCCTAACAATTCCTACGTTAGCTCTATTGAAACGCACATTTCTTCACTTGTCCACATGCTGGTCATATTGTTCTGACTGTGGTATGTATAAATAAAAACCTGAATATCCACGAATGTGTAATCAGACAAAAAGGAAGATACATGTCGAGTCGGTAAGGAAATCAGCTTAATAAAAGTTCAATAAAGGGGGAGTCCCACAATATTTTAGAAAACGTGATGGTAAGAAAAAATCGGATTTTTTTTTATGTGTTTAGCATTTAACAGTTTCACATAATAACAAAAAACAAACTCACTTAAAAAATTATTTGCATTACACCACGTTCACACTTCTGTCTTTCGTACGGAAATCTGCTAGAAATTGTCCATTGAGTTATTTCCTAGACGACACTTTTATAGAATTCACATTACATTTCTTTTTTTTAAAGTGAGGTTTGAATTCAAAATATTATCATAAGCTTTACATGATGGAATCCTGAGAAAATTCGCGTACATAATCTTGTATTTAGGGTGATGATTTACTTCCATGATCCACATTGTTGCGTGTCGCTTTGCTTTGGGAAACGGTTTCAGTTCTAGTATAATGGTGTTAGAAACCTGTATGTTACGTATGTTCTTTCTATTGATCGGCCTGCCGGTGTGCCCGAGCGGTTTTAGGCGCTTCAGTCTGGAACCGCGGGACCGCTACGGTCGTAGGTTCGAATCCTGCCTCGGTCATGGATGTGTGTGATGTCCATAGGTTAGTTAGGTTTAAGTAGCTGTAAGTTCTAGGGGACTGATGACCTCAGATGTTAAGTCCCATAGTGCACACAGCCATTTGAACCATTTTTTTCTATTGATCATTCGAACCATGTCCCTTACTGTGAGCCATATCGCGACAAATTTTGGGCACTCAAAACGAGGTTCGATTGTGTGCTCCGAATGACAATTTCCACATGCGACCTACGGTTTTAACTGAGTGAATTAGAGCTTGGAGTTAGTCTCTATTGTCCAACATATCACATCGTTTCAAGTCGACCTGGAGCCCTCTGGTATTTTCAACGCTAAATTTTCCAACAGGATCTTCCAATTGTGCTGCAGTAGCCGCAGCTCCCATTTATTAGCACTTGGTATTCATTTGAGAGCTATAGGGAAGTTATTAACAATTCCTTGTTAGAGGACGTCTGTTGGTACGTAACTTTTATTGAGATAACAAATTTTAATAAGATTTTTAATGAATGTGGGATATTGATAATATTAACCGGCGTTAGCTCTGATGTCGGATGATACCTGTGAAACAGTACAGCAGTTGGTTTGTGTGGTCCCTTTTCTATTACACATTTGTTCTGAAGAGCCAGAGAAACTGGTACACATGCTTGATATCGTGTAAGGCCCTGCCAGCACGCAGAAGTGGCGCAGCACGACGTGGCATGGATTCGACTAATGTCTGGAGTAGTGCTGGAGTGAACTGACACAATGAATTCTGCAGGGCTGCCCGTCGGAATGCACAATGGACATGAATGGATGGAGGTGATCAGACAGTATGCTTACGTACGTGTCGCCTGCCAGAGTCGTATCTAGACGTGTAGAGGTTCAAATGGTTAAAATGGCTCTGAGCACTATGGGACTTAACATTTGAGGTCATCAGACCCCTAGAACTTAGATCTACTTAAACCTAACTAACCTAAGGACAACACACACATCCATGCCCGAGGCAGGGTTCGAACCTGCGACCGTAGCAGTCACGCAGTTCCGAACTGAAGCGCCTAGAACCGCTCGGCCACCACGGCCGACCAGACATGTCAAGGGTCCCATATCACTCCAATTGCACACGGCGCCCGCCATTACAGAGCCTCCATCAGCTTGCTGTCATGCAAGGTCGATGGGTTTACGAGGTTGTCTCCATAACGGGTACACATCCATCCACCCAATACAATTTGAAACGAAACTCGTCAGACCAGGCAACATTTTTCCAGTCGTCAACAATCTAGCGTCGGTGTTGGCGGGCCCAGGCGAGGCGTAAAGCTTAGCTTGTGCAGTCATCAAGGACAAATGAGCGGGCTTCGACTCCGAATGCCTATATCGATGATGTTTCGTTGAATGGTTCGCATGCTGACACTTGTTGATGGCCCGTCATTGACATCTGCATCAGTTTGCGGAAGGGTTGCACTTGTGTCACTTTGAACGTTTTTCTTCAATCGTCGTTGGTCCCGTTCTTGAAGGATGTCTTTCCAGCAGCAGTGATGTCGGAGGATTCCTGATAGTCACGATACACTCGTGAAATGGTCATACGGGAAGATCCCCAGCTGATCGCTACCTCGAAGATGTTGTATCCCATCGCTCATGCGCCGACTATAATACCACGTTAAAACTCACTTAAATCTTGATAACCAGCCATTGAAGCAGTTGTAACTGATCTGACAACTGCGCCAGACACTTGTCTTATGTAGGCGTTGCCTACCGCACCGCGGTACTGTGCCTGTTACGTGTCTTTATTTTATTTACTCGTCATGTTACGTAGGACCAAATTGAGGAGCAAATCTCCAAGGTCATGGAACGTGTCAGTACAAGAAATTACAACATAAACGTAATAACAGATAAAAATAAATGTTCATGAACCTTGAAAAAGTCAGTCCATAAGTTTAAGTAAACGCTGTCAGGAATACGATAAAAATCAGCTTAATTTTTCAAGGAACTCCTCGACAGAATAGTAGGAGTGACCCACGAGGAAACTCTTCAGTTTCGATTTGAAAACGCGTGGATTACTGCTAAGATTTTTGAATTCGAGTGGCAGCTTATTGAAAACGGATGCAGCAGTATACTGCACACCTTTTTGCACAAGAGTTAAGGAAGTCCGATCCAAATGCAGGTTTGATTCCTGCCGAGTATTAACCGAGTGAGAGCTGCTTATTCGTGGGAATAAACTAATATTGGTAACAAGAAAGGATAATAAGGAATATACGTATTGTGCTCGAATAAGCATGCCAGTACCAGTTTCTTTGGCGCTTCAGCGTAGTTCTGTTGACGAGTAGCGCCACGCATTTTGCATGCAAGTCCGTTAGTCCACCCTCATTTAATCTGAGGTTGCAGATCGGCAGAAAAATATTATGCAGTAGAGCCTTCTCTATTTGTTTGGGCGTAGGGAGTAGCTCAGCAAAGTACTACGTTTTTGCAAGCACAGCTTGCCTATTTCTGTCATAGTTAAATTTCTACCTGCATAGATTTTTACTATTACGGGAAACGAAACGTCTATTGGGCTACCGTCTGTCCCACAACGTGGAAGCTCTACAAACTGCTACGTAGAATGTCTGAACGTGAGACCTTTTATTTTATGTTACAATCTTATAAATGCTTTAAACGACGAAACTTTATTAAATGACATTTAATTACACCAATTGCTAATCATAACGACACCTTTCTCATTAATTTTCAATGTGCCGTTGTCTTAAAACGGGTTACTTTCATGACACACCAGCTGAAACGCAAAAATAACGAAATTCAAAAATTCTTTAACTACCAATGTGATGTTTCCTGTCATTTTATTATGATAAATCTTACCAATAACGATTAGTTTTCGAGACATTCAATGTGCTGGTGCTTGCTGTTGTTGTGGTCTTCAGCCCAGAGACTGGTTTGATGCAGCTCTCCGTGCTACTCTATCCTGTGCAAGCTTCTTCATCTCCCAGTACCTACTGCAACTACATCCTTCTGAACCTGTTTAGTGTATTCATCTCTTGGTCTCCCTATACGATTTTTATCCTGCACGCTGCCTTACAATACTAAATTGGTGATCTCTTGATGCCTCAGAATATGTCCTACCAAACGATCCCTTCTTCTAGCCAAGTTGTGTCACAAACTTCTCTTCTCCCCAATCCTATTCAGTACCTCCTCATTAGTTATATGATCTACCCAGCTTATCTTCAGCATTCTTCTGTAGCGCCACATTTCGAAAGCTTTTATTCTCTTTTTGTCTAAACTATTTATCGTGCACGCTTCACTTCCATACATGGCTACATGCCGTACAAATACTTTCAGAAACGCCTTCCTGACACTTAAATCTATACTCGATGTTAACAAATTTCTCTTCTTCAGAAACGCTTTCCTTGCCATTGCCAGTCTACATTTTATATCCTCTCTACTTCGACCATCATCAGTCATTTTGCTCCCCAAATAGCAAAACTCCTTTACTACTTTAAGTGTCTCATTTCCTAATCTAATTCCCTCAGCATCACCCGATTTTATTCGACTACATTCTATTGTCCCCGTTTTGCTTTTGTTGATGTTCATCTTATATCCTCCTTTCAATTCACTATCAATTCCGTTCAACTGCTCTTCCAAGTCCTTTGCTCTCTCTGACAGAATTACAGTGTCATCGGCGAACCTCAAAGTTTTTATTTCTTCTCCATGGAGTTTAATACCTACTTCGAACTTTTCTTTTGTTTCCTTTACTGCTTGCTCAATATACAGATTGAATAACATTGGGGAGAGGCAACTACCCTGTCTCACTACCATCGCAACCACTGCTTCCGTTTCATGTCCCTCCACTCTTATAACTGCCATCTGGTTTCTGCACAAATTGTAAATAGCCTTTCGCTCCCTGTATTTTACCCCTGCCACCTTTAGAATTTGGAAGAGAGTATTCCAGTCAATATTGTCAAAAGCTTTCTGTAAGTCTACAAATGCTAGATACGTAGGTTTGCCTTTACTTAATCTTTCTTCTAAGATAAGTCGTAGGGTCATTATTGCCTCATCTGTTCCAACATTTCTACGGAATTCGAACTGATCTTCCCCGGGGTCGGCTTCTACCAGTTTTTCCATTCTTATGTAAAGAATTCGTGTCAGTATTTTGGAGCTGTGGCTTATTTAACTGATAGTTCGGTAATTTTCACATCTGTCAACATCTGCTTTTTTTGGGATTGGAATTATTATATTCTTCTTGAATTCTGAGGGAATTTCGCCTGTCTCATACATCTTGGTCACCAGATGGTAGAGTTTTGTTAGGCCTGCTAGTGCTTAGAAACAGCATATATTAACACAGTGTAACGTATAACACAACTCACTGAATATGGGCTTTTACAGAGCACAACAAATACTGTAAGATCTCTGCCTGTAACGTGCTTCTTATTGGTTCTGCTGTACGTGGCACGTTGACGAAATATCGCAGATCTTATTTCATGTTTCGCGTGACGTAATGGCTCTTGAGCGAGAAACAGTAAGAAATGACGTCTCAGAATCCTTAGAGCGACACGTCAGCGTTAACTGACTAGTTCCGTGGTTACGATGGCCTAAGCCTCTGTGGAACGTTTGCTCGGTCGAAACACGATTACCGTTACGAATACGAGAGGTACCAACAGAACTTCAGCATCAGTTTTCTCGGAAACTAGGGGCAGTGACATGAAAAGCTGCTGGCCAGCTGCCTCTACAACGTGATTAACAGGTGCGCTGGTCCCCTTGTGAGACGACAAAGCCGGCCGTGTAAATGTCGCGGGCTTGGCAGACGGAGCTTGTGACCCGGCTGCCCCGAGGCGGCCGAGTGCGCGGCGCCGATATCCGCCTGCAGCTGCACGGGCCGGGCCATCCATCCATCCGCCGCGCCGCGCCGCGAGCGCCGGTAATTGGCAACCGTAGCCTTCCCTCTGCGGCCCCACAGCCGGCGCCCGTCAACAACAGCAGCGGAGACTGATGGCCGGCCGTCTGAAACCTAGCCCTACAGAGCTGTTCCAGCGACTGCCCGGAAAAGTTGTGGCGGAGCAGCGGAACCGGCACATGGGGGGCGTGTACGTGGGCGGCCGCAAACTAAGAAAGAGTCGAGCGGGAATTACACTGCTTGACAGCTGCTAAGGAACAATGAGCACTTGCTAACCAGGGAAGCTCCCATCGTCCCCCTCCTCCCACCCACCACAGATTCAGTGGTAAGAGGGTTCAGTGGACAGCCCGTCAAAAAATGAACACAGGTCAAGCATGAATACAGGAAGGAGGTGTACTGAATTGTGAAAAAAAAGCACAATAGAAACAGTGAACGGTTCAAGAACAAGAACTGCAACATGGAGCAGGCTTAAGGAACAATGGCGTCGAAGTTAAGTAGTCGCGGTCTTGAACTGCAAAGCGGGCGAGCCATGTTCAGAACTTCCGCGTGACAATTTTTTCTTCTTCGCTGTATTCAAATTTGTGTCTGTGTCGTGGTGTAACGTCCGTTTGCAACAGGGAAGTGTAACGTAGAGACCTGGGTAGCATGTTCTCCAGACGTGAACCCTTTTTAACATGCCTGGGAGAGATTGAAAATGGCTGTTTATGGACGACGTGACCCACCAACCACTCTGAGGGATCTACGCCGAATCGCCGTTGAGGAGTGGGACAATCTGGACCAAAAGTGCCTTGATGAATTTGTGGATAGTATGCTATGACGAATGTAGGCATGCTTCAATGCAAGAGGACGTGCTACTGGATGTTAGTGGTAATGGTGTGTACAGCAATTTGGACCACCACCTCTGAAGGTCTCGCTGCATGGTAGTACAACATGCAATGTGTGGCTTTCATGAGCAATAAAAAGGGCGGAAATGATGTTTATGTTGATCTCTATTCCAGTTTCCTGTACTGGTTCTGGAACTCTCGGAACTGAGGCGATGCAAAACTTTTTTGATGAGTATATATACATACTCTACCTTAATTATTTTTTGGTATTACCATTTTTCCATATATATGGAAAAAATGGTAATACCAAAAAATAATATATATGTGCAAAAAATGGTAATACTAAAAAATAATTAATGTAGAGTAATGAGTAATGTTATTTCGAGAATACATTTGTCTGCTTAACGTATTCAAGTAATTTACATTGCAAGATTATGTACGCACAAGATGAGCCACTCCAAATGTGAACTGCTGCTACATTATCATTGCCTGAAAGGAGGCAAATGTGTATGCATTGTGTTGTACAGATGCCGGATGTCAGTTTGTGGGATGGAGTTCCAAGCGTGTTGCACTTGGTCAGTCAATACAGGGATGGTTAATTCTGGTTGAGGATGTTGCTGGAGTTGTCGTCCAGTGATGTTCCATATGTGCTTCATTCGAGACAGATATCTGGTGATTGAGCAGTCCAATGCAACATATCGACAGTCTGAAGAGCATGTTGGGTTACACCAGAGGTATGTGGGAGAGTGTTCCCCTGTTGGGAGACACCTCCTGGAATGCTGTTCATGAATGGCAGTTCAAAATGTCGAATCACCAGACTGATGTAGTGGCTTTGTAGTTAGTTCATGGGATGACGATGATAATGTTCCTGCTGTCATACGAAATCGCATCGCAGACCATGACTACAAGTGTAGCTCCAGTGTGTCTAGCATGCATACATGTTGGTTGCAGGCCTTCAACTAGCTTCCTTCTAACCAACACATGGCCATCACTGGCACCGAGTCATCGGAAAACACAACAGAGCTCCACCCTGCCCTCCAATGAGCTCTCGCTGACACCACTGAAGTCTCAAATGGGGGTGGTTTGGAGTCAGTGGAACTCACACCACAGGACGTTTGGTTTGGAGCAGTCCTTCAAGTAACCAATTTGTAACAGTTCGTTGTGTCACAGTGGTGCCAACTGCTGCTCAAACTGCAGCTTCAGATCCAATATAATGTGCCAGAGCTGTACATCAAACACTATGGTCTTTCCTCTCGGCAGTGCCACGAGGCCATCCAGACCTGATCTTCTTGTGACTGTACTTTCTTGTGACCACCGCAGCCAGCTATCATGTACAGTGGCTACATTCCTGGCAAGTCTTTCTGGAATATCGGAAAAGGCACATACTGATTCTCATAGCCCTATCACACTATCTTGTTCAAACTAAGTGAGGTGCTGATAATGGCGTCTTTGTTACATTAAAGGTGTTCTTGACTAATATCACCATGTCTGATCTCAAAGATAACTAATACTCACTACTGTTGCAGTATTTAAGGGAAACCTGACTTTCATCCTCATAGTGGCGCTACTGGAGCGTCAAATCTGAATAGACATCATTTTTCAGATGTAGAAACACGCCAACCAACTTTCGTTTATGTCGAACAGCTCCTTCTTGGTGTTGGGATTTTCTTCTGTCTGTGTAAATGACATGACATTCATAACGTAGGGACTACTGATACTGTCATTTTATTTATACTATAATAGTACTGTCAGTTGAACAAGGAGTTGTGGAATAGAACTGTTCAATTAGCTATCTGAGCTGATCTGTTACATTCCATCTATTAACCTTGTTTGGTACGGATTCAAGTCTGAAGAGCAATATTCAGGTGCTGTCAAACGAGAATTTTTAAGTTACCCTCTGGTTCAGGTGGACTAATTTCTTGAGAATTCTTCCAATGAATCTCAGTATGTCATCTGCCTTACCAGTGATCAGTTTATGAGGATTGTCTGTAAAGTAAGGTCTCCAACGAGCTTTCGTCGGGACGGGGCGAGCTAGATTAAATGTGACAACAACGCCGTGCTCCTCGCTTCCCGCACCACTACTCTTGCCAGTCTCAGTCCCCATCTCTCTGCGACGCTCACTCTTGGCGTAGCAGCCGTTAAAGATGGAAGGGAGAATCGACTCTCCTGCCAAGTGTGAATCCCCTTCTGTGATTAGATTTCTGGATTTAAGGGGCGAACCCCTGCTGAAATCTATCGTCAGTTGACCGATGCGTGGACGCCGCAGACGGTCGTACAAGCGTGCATGACGAGGCCGGTCGTGAGCGTCCATCGGTTTCTGTCGAGGCAGTGACGAAAGTCGATGAAGTTTTGCTTGCGGATCGGCGTGTGACTGTGCGAGAGATTGCCGAACTGATAGAGGACATCTCTAAGGCTACCGTGGACATGATTTTGACGGACATTTTGAGTTATCACAAGTTGTGTGCCAGGTGGGTGCCATGGATGCTCACTGATGAACACAAAAAAAGTGCATCGAAAGCAGTGTGCGATTTGCAGAGGGGGATGGGGGGGGATTTCCCCCCCTCTGCATCAAACCATCCCCTCCTCTGGTTTTAGTTTATGCATCCCAACCTGGGATGTTTATTTCTCACGCACTGGAGTAAATCTTTACATGTAATTTAAAATTGTGGAGCCGAACACTGAAAGTTTTTAATACAGTCTTACTATTAATACTATTAATATGTTTGCTTATTAATTTTGAAAAAAGTGTTATGTAGTAGTTAAGCATTTCAAAACGTTTAGAACTAAATCATCATTCTCATGTTGTCATTGTTGCTTTCGTCTAAGGTGCGGCATCTGTTTACTTGCGAGCGTACCAGGGAAGTAGTGTGGCAGTCGTACCGCAGAGTTGGGTGAGCTGGGGGCTGAAATTCCCACCCCGGGCCCTGACACAGGGTGGGGACCGGCCTGGTACCTGTGCAAACATTTACCGTTAGGCCACCTTTAGGCAACGGTATGACGCGGACTAACGCGCCTGGGACGAAAGCACAAATGAGGATGCTAAGTTCACCCAACCTGGATATGATGTGACGTCATTATGACGTATATGCGCTTTAGTCGATTAACACACCTATCGACTTTTACGAACGTTCGAGATTCTAAACTGTCGTCAGCTAGTGATTTGTTTTGACACGTGCGATTCTGAAAACAGCTCAGTGTGGCAGCGTATATGTATTTCGCCAAAATAAAAGAGCTGGATATTAATAGAAATATTCCTGACCGTGGCCTTGAAAACACCACGTAAAAAAGTGAAGTCTTCTTATGTCCCGACCAGATTAGATTGTGTGATTGTTGTATTGAATGCTTACGCCGAAAATAATATTTATTTATTATCAATATTTTAGTATGGTTTCATACAATTGGTCTTGTCAGTACATATTAGGTTGTAGCAGCATACTCTTGCTGACTTTTGTTTCTTAATTTATATAGCTGAAAGAGAACTCGTGCAAGTTTCTTAGCTAAGTAATTTATATGTCCATCCCAAGATAGTCTTTTATCAACCATAATTCCAAGTAATTTTACACTCGTACCGCAGAGACAGGTACCTTAGTGTCCAGTAATGACTGATGTATAGAATGATTGAATTTCGAACTTAGAAAGAAAAATATGAGGCATTGTTGAAGAAAAATCGTCGACCGGAGATGAAATACGAGGGGAAGTGGATTTCTCAATGTAATCTTAACCAAAGGTTAGTGTCTAGTACTGATTGACGTATGAAATGATTGAATGCAGTGTCAAAGCATTCCATGGTGGTAAGCTTTTCTCTCATTAGTCTCTCGAATGCTGAACACATAATTAGAGACGAGCAAACGAAAAACAACGCACAGGACACAAACACAGTACAATACACGATTTAAACGCAAGCAACGCAAAACACATTTAAACGAATGGCGCAGAGCACAGCGCTACGCTGTCACAATCTCTCGAAAGTTCACAAAAGTCGAATAGTCGATATACGGTTTCTATCGTTTTCGATGTAGCGTGTATACGTCATAGTGATGTCACATCGTATCCAAGTCCGGTGAACTTAGCATCCTCCAAGCACAAAGTAGTGCGAAGTGAGCAAAGGTACCTACCAGACGGGATCGGACAGTCTGACTTCGCTAGCCGGGAACCACGTGGGTGGAGCTTAACACAGGCTCCCCAGCATCGCGTACTCCAAATTAATTCGTGCCGTTCGTTCGTTGCCTCGCACCCGCCAAACACACGGCGATCTTCACACGTTCCCGCTTCAGCAGCTTCATTAGTGAGTTGAGTGCGTCCGGGCCTGTAAGAATTACGGAATTTCGGGATGTCATTCAAACAAAGCAAAATTTCTGATTTCCTTAAGAGCAGTGCATCACCTGATACGTGTACAAACTCTGACAGTCAGGATACTAACAGTGGTGCTAAAAGAGTTAAAATAGACAGTGAATATAAAAAAGAGAACGGTAATGATGGTGCTAACACAGGGGAAGAGACTGAATCTCCGGTGACTGAAAACTGTGACACATCTCAAGGTAGGAATGGGAGTAACAGTACTCTTGAAATTATAGTTGGAAATTGTGTTGCCTTATCACGTTTTCAGAACTGGCGAAAGACTAAGCCGTGGCTATCCGTAAATGACAAAAACTTAGTAATATGCACAGTGTGTTCACAAGTTCGTGAACTTAAGGTGGAAAGCAGTGAACGTGTCGTATCGATAACGCGTTTTTAGCTGGTGTTTCTGCTAAGAACGCCAAAAAACCAAATGATAAAATCGGGGATCATGCAAAGTGCAAATCACACATGAAGTGCGTAGAAATCATGAGTATAAAAGAAAAGAAAAGTTTAGAAAAAAGCGTGAGTGAAAGTGAAAAGTTGTGGGGAAAGCAGCATCAAGAAAAAGTAATCGCAACTGCTTCGTTGTTCAGATCTGCATATTTAATAGCTAAACAGAAATTATCATTCAAATCGTATCCTGCAGTACTCGAACTACAAAACCTTAATGGTTTATCAGTCGGTAATATGCTTCATTCTGGCCATGCATGCCGAAATATCATTATGTTTGTAGGAGGAGAAATGAAAAAGAATCTTGCTCACTTCCTTGTAGAATTGGGTACAAACATTAGTATCATGATGGACGAAAGCACAACGGTTTCCAATAAATAGTAATAATTAATAATATATTTACGTTTGTCCTTTGAGGGAGTTGCTTGCAATTATTTTTTTGACATTGTTGAATTAGAAAATGGGACAGGAGAATGCATTTTCAGCACACTGTTAGCAGCACTTGAAAAGTATGCCATTGCAAATGATATACTAAAAAACCACCTTGTAGGTATCGCAACAGATGGTGCCTCAACAATGCTTGCACCTTACAAAGGCGTAGCCGCTGTACTGCGTAGTCATTTACATAAGGATTTGACTGTCGTTCATTGTATGAACCACAAAATGGAATTAGCTGTCCACGATCTTATGAATGATGTAGCAGATGTACACCATATACAGGTTTTTTTAGATTCCTTATATTCTGTGTTTTCTCGAAGTCTCAAAAATCAGAGACTAATACAAAGTGTTTCACAAGAATTATCCTCGCAGATATTAAACCTAGGCCATATTTTTCGCATACGTTGGGTTGCTTTCTCATTTAATGCTGTTCGAGCTCTTCTTGAAAGTCACAGTTCTCTTGTCCATCTTTTTGAAAAACTGAGACATGATGGTTCCCGATCAACTCAGGAGAGATCTAAATTTGAAGGTTTACTAAAATATCTCACAAAGTGGTTGCTTGTGATGGAATTAGTTATGCTTTATGAGGCCCTAGAAGTTCTGCAAGTATTATCATTCTTTATGCAGAACAGAAGTTCTTCAGCCCTTAAAGCAAAACAGGAAATTGACGTGACTATAAGAACTCTTGAAGCACTGAAAACAAATGACTCGCCACGAATTAGTATGATAGTACAAGAGTTGGAGAAAAATCGCACATTCAAAGGGGCATTAATTAAAGATCCATCTTGTGATGAATATAACAGATTTCAGACATTTCGGAAGAAATTTTTTCAGTCTCTGGTAGACAATATAAAAAACCGCTTTGAGGACCTGGGTTTCTTTTCAGATGTAGCCGTATTAAATTCAGATACATGGCCTTCAGATGATTATGAACGTCTGTTTTATAGTGACACGTCAATTTCTCGCATGTGTAATAAGGTGGATTTGAAATTACGTCAAAGCACGTGTGCATCACTTGTTAAAGATTTTCGAATCTATAAAGAAAATCCTCAACACATGCCCAATTCTGTGAAAGAACTTGTGAAAGCAGTCGAAGTTATACCTATATCTATGGCTGAATGTGAACGCGGATTTAGTGCCATGAATTTAACACTGACTGATCAGAGAAATCACTCACAAATTCCGACGCTTTCAAATCTACTTTTCATTTCAATAAATGTACCTCCACTGCATTGCTTCGATGCAGAAAAATTTGCAGCAAGGTGGATCAAGTCTCAGCACCATAGCGCCCTTGACAAACCAACAGGCAAACCCTCGAATCTTCAGGAGCAGTCTCATTCATCTCGTCTCTTCAACTAAACTCTGTAAGTTAAAATGACAATTATTGCATTATATACTGTAGAACTAGCTGAACCGGCCACACTTTACTGTGGCTTTGTCATAATACGATGATTTAACAAATTAACATTCACTTATAATTTCAGAGTGTTAAAATTAAGCACAAAACAACACAAAAATTTTAATTTTACATTCCATTCAGTTCATATTTTAGTATAGTTTGAGTATCGTATATTACATGAATCATTTACATAGTTGTTAATCAACAACATATGAAGATTTATTAATTTTATAAATGAGGTAAGTAAACTCGGCATTGCCCGGATGTCTCTACCTTCCCCTTATGTCCATCTCCTTCTTTTCCCACTCCCCATCTTCTCCTGCCCTTCTCTCTGTCCTGCCGGCCGAAGTGGCCGTGCGGTTAAAGGCGCTGCAGTCTGGAACCGCAAGACCGCTACGGTCGCAGGTTCGAATCCTGCCTCGGGCATGGATGTTTGTGATGTCCTTAGGTTAGTTAGGTTTAACTAGTTCTAAGTTCTAGGGGACTAATGACCTCAGCAGTTGAGTCCCATAGTGCTCAGAGCCATTTCTCTCTGTCCATCTGCTTCTCTCCTCTATCACCTCCGACCCCCTCCGTCACTCTCCTCTTCACTAAGGTCAATTTCTCTCCGCCTCTAAGTCAGTCTCCTCCTCCCCTCTCTTTCTGTCCCTGTGACATCCAACATTTACATATTGAAAACAGTAATTTGCGTCTACAATTGCCATAAGGACAATGCTGAATGTTTTTTGTAGTTGATGTATTCACTTCCAGTATTCGGAGGACACATAATTTGCACATGTTTGCCATATATGGCTCCTGTGCAGTGATGGAAATTCCACTTCACTTCGAAATTTCTTGCTACCTTCTGCCATTCTTCAGTATTCTTTGGAATCTGAAAAGTAAAACATACTCATTACTTTCCCTATTTTTTCAGACTGATGACACAGAGGATACAGTATCAACAGATGACGGCGATATAGCTCTTGAAGAACATGTACCTCCCACATATGTCAAGCACATATTTTCAAATGTTCTTTTTAAAGCGGCCTTGGGAGAGTATGAACAGCAAACTCCGAGCATCGGAACATTGGTTGCAAAACCTATCTGTGAAATTGTATATGTGGACAATAATAATTGTGACGAATTTGTTCAAACAGAAACAGAAGAGCTCGAATTAATTCGATTTTAGAAATAAGTATTTTTTTAACCGTTCTTTAATATCCATTTTAATTTGTTTAAAAATGCCAATAAAACATTACTTAAATGAAATAAGTCTTGAATGTTACGTGCTTACCTTTATGTAATCCTTCAACACCAATGAAATAGCTTCACATACTTCTGGCACTGTGAGGGAAATAGCAGAATATGATACTTTAAATAAGTACATTAGTGACTTGTATGAATCGCCAGTGGCTAAAAATCGTAATGCGATGGCCCATCGAATTCTTGGTGAAATACTGTCTTGACAGTTGTTATTTTCCTTTACAATAAGAGGTGTAGTTAACTGCAGTAAGTAATTAAAGTCTTTAGTCGACATTCTCGTAAAATTACTAAATAACGCACCATCGTCTGCTTCTAGTTCCTAGGATACTATTTCGTGGACTTTCTTTAAATACTCTTGTCTTTCACCATCGTTTTCTTTTTCCTTTGGTTTTCATTTCCGTTGTTAGCTGCATGTGCAAGTACCAGTAAGTCGCCGCTTCGATAATTTTTGTCATCCATTACACTGCAAGACCGACCCACGTGTGGCACAAATTCTGTTGCTTTGGTATAAATTAACCTGCCGCATGCAACATACGCCGCAAGATGTTGCTGTTGTAGCATGCTACAAGACGACGCACGCCATATTTCCGTAGCATGCCACAATGTTGAAAGACGCCGCCCCAGCGTAAACGAGGCTTTATAGCCAGGTTTGTATTGTATGGTGGATGTGATGTGTTGCGTACGAAACAAACCTGCAATCTGATCCAAACGTCGTGGAAAATTGTGAAGAGGTGTCATCCTGCAGCAAGATAACGCTCGCCCACATTCTGCCAAACGGACAGCCGACGCAATAAAGGAGTTGAGATTCGAGGTACTGGAACATCCACCATACAGTCCAGACCTGGCTCGAAGCGATTTTCACATGTTTGGACCCTTAATGGAAGCACTAAAGGGAAGAAGATTTGAAAGTGATGAAGACGTCATTGCTGCGGTGCAAAATTGATTACAGATGCAACCGAAAAACGTATTTTCTGATGAAATAAAAAAAACTCGTAAAACGTCGGGAAAACTGCATTGAAGTCCAGGGAAGTTACGTAGAAAAATAACGCATGTTTCATTCTATCATCAGAATACGTAAAGCTTTTCACAAATGTGCCTTTACTTTTTGAATTCCCCTCGTATACCTGTATGTAGATGATTTTGTAAATAAGCTTTACCTATAATGTACTTTTAAAGATATAACAAGGGATGGCTTTTCCGATAGTGCATACGCGTGAATAGTGAGTTTCGGCATTAACATCTATTTATAAATAACTGTTTAACCATGGGTAAAGCCACGGTCCAAGCTAGTAACATATATAATTTATACTAACCCCCTAAGACATCCCCCCCCCTCCCCCACTGGTAAAAACACAAATCGCACACTGATCGAAGGTGCCCGCAAGTTTCTGCACTGTTATCAGGAAGAGGATGAGGAATTTCTGGATTCAGTTGTAAGGGTGGACGAGACTTGGGTCTACTGTTTCGCGCGAGGGATTAAGGAACAATCAAAACAATGGCGGCATTCCGGTTCTCCAAATGTCAAGAAGTTCAAGCAAGAAAAAATTCTACAGTGTTGTACAGTAGGAACATGAAAGAAATAACAATAGGACGACTACAAATGACACTTTTATTCAACGACAATAACTACACTGAGGTCTTCACGATTTATGGTGTTACAAAACATATGACATGCTTCTTCATAGGGTGTGTGATCATCATAGATGCTCTGAAGCGTATTCCCATACTGAATACAGTGTTGGTGAGAAGTTCTTGTGATACGGCGTTCCATTCCTCACATTCCATTCCTCCATTCCTCACGACTGACAACTCCTGGCTGGTCGTTGGTGCATGTCGTCATGCTGTCATATGGCAGTAGTGGGACAAAGCGTGTTCTGGGACAATTTTGACATCAAGCTGATATCAAATTAATTATGCAGATTAATAAATTGATCAATTAATTACCCCCACCCCCGAGGATATCATGGGTTTTCTCCAACTGGCATGTGGGTATTTCACAAGCAACTCTCTGCCCCCTCTCCTCCCCTCTCCTGACATAATTCAAGATGGAGCTGGTGGAATGAGAAAAAAATGGCGGAAATCATATTTACTGGCGAGAATATCAAATTTTGCGTGTTCACATTGAGATCCAGAGAGCAATTCATCCAGTGCACAGCAGCACCACCACCAGAGGCCGCTGTTGGCCTTCTCCCACTCCTGTCCATTCCCTTTTCCTCCCCATCTGGAAATTGGAGGGAAAAGAGCCTGTGCTGGGCTGCAGGATAGAATGGAGTAAGTCTTCATTATTTTGTATGAAATTTGGTATAATGTTTATTTAAATATTGTGAATGGCCATTGATCAATCATTAGACAGTAGCTCCATCCAGTTTCATCGATAACTGGTAGATGTGGAGTGGATATTTTCGCTATTAGTCCAGCAATGGAGAGTTTCTCCAGCAAATCTAGCCAATAGCCCTATATGGGAAACAATGATAGGACAGCAAGCTATCACTGAAGTACAGGGGAGTAACCTCATGCAGATCTACAAGTCAATAGCTGCTGTTGGGAGGAACATATGGATCAGTAATAACAATATGAGAACAGTGGCCCACTGTCTACTGCGTCTCTAACAGTCTGTCCTGTATACAAGAATCCTGTAGCAACATCATTTGAGAATGAAACACACTTATACCTATTTTCGAGTCGCAAGCCACATGCTAGCCAACAGAAACATGGGAAATGTATTGTACAGTATTTTTATGAATGTTTTGCTCATAATCTTACCTGAAAACAGTGTGTCAAGATAAGAACGAGAACTGACCAGTCACCTCCAGGCTAGTCCAGTGCCCTCTTTCAGTTGTATTGTGTACCTGAAGAGCCAATCAGCTGGGAAGCCATGGCTCATTGGAGACCTGGCTAATCCTCTACTTCTGACTGTCCAGACAACTCCTGCCGCCAGTCATGCTACAATGTGGCTCAACTTGAGCTAACTGCAGCTCCCTTCCTTAACATAGACACCTCTGTTTAAAAAATCTAAATTGAGGATACTCTTTTGTCAATATACCTAGAATTTCTCACACAAAATGTTGGTTCCTCACGTTTATAGGAATTATTTTAGAAGATAGATCTTCATCTCCTGCTCCACCTGTCTGTCTCCTGCCTCTTAGTACACCCCCTGACCGCTATATTCGTTTCATCCCGCCCCCTCCCCCGCTGCACCTTGCTCTCCCCTCTTTTTCCATCCTCTCAGGCTCTCTCTTGGCAGGCCCCTTCTGACAGTTTTTATTCTTTGTCATGCATGCTTCATCTCTTAAAGTGGTTTTCAGGTGTATTTGTTCTGGAGTGTTTTCATACTGTGGCCAACTTTTACCCTGTGCGTGTGACTTCAGCGTCTTTTTTGTGCTCTACGAATCGCCAACTGTTTTTGAACTTTATGTTGACTTTCTTAATTGTCACCCATGAACTTCTCTGTGTCAGTGTATATTTTCCCTCCATTGTCTCCCCTTACCTTGTTTTTATGTCCCCCTTTTTATTGCCTTTATATGTACAATTTTCTCCTTTTATCAGCTGTCATATCACTAGGCTGAAGAGCGGCGAATTGTGCCACTGCCAGCCCTCCCCTGCCCTTATAGAGCAGGATAATAAAATCACAATAAAGGAAAAAAGAAAGATAGAAGAAATCAGATCATACACACATTTCACATCGCTAAAGTATCGTTACTTGTTGCGAAAATCATGTACAACACTATGGCATATGCTATATTTCCTCAGATAGAAAAAGATCTTTTCTTGTCTGTTACGTCCTGCATCACAGAGCTAGAATACTAAACTCATTTTCGGATCATAACATTCTAAGAGCATGCTCTACCTCTGTTACACGATGTCTCCTCACTTTCGAACTCTCTCTTAAAGTAACCAAGTGCCTCAGCACATATGAAGTCTCTTAAGGTAACAGCACAGAGAAGTTGTAAATATCAGGTTTATATTATCATTTCACCAATCCGATAATAATCTGATTTTATTACGTTGATCATCTCGCCCTGTGTAGGTTCCGTTAAAAGATCTCTCTGCGACACAAAAACGCTGATTAATGCTGCAACTCTTGAATCATATCTGTGGTACTCTAACACTCATATCCACCTGTCTGGTGGCACATCATTGATATCAAATTGATAGGCTAATTAAAGATGGGAGCAACAGCAATTCAGTCAGTCAGTAGCGAGCCAGGATGTGAATCGGACATTCAACAAAGCTATGATCCACCTTTAAAATATCTTCCGCGGATGGGGACAAAGCGTCGAGTTTTGAAGTGAAATTCCTTAGACCATGGCATAATAGCACAGAATATTTTATTAATTGTGATAAATCACATTTTCAACAGCGATTCGAAAACTATGTACTTACACAAAAACGGTACGAATTCGAACAGCAACACATAGGAGATCAATGAAGAAAGCAAGAATCAGAAAGAAACAACACTGAGTGGGTGAGCTCCAGTGAATCATCCCGATTACGAAACAAAACGTGAGTGGTTACGAAAAGAATCTTTTCTGAAGGCAGAATCAGATTACAGAAAAACTTGCATACCAGTGCGTGAAGCGCGTAGATCAGGTTGGTATTCCCTCAATATATGGCGATTTCCGAAGTCGGGAGCGTGAACTGAGATGTATGCCGAACTGCGTCAGCTACTTACTGTTGTTGGGTTGAGCCAGTGTGCTCGCGGACCTCATCGTTCTCCTGTATACGCGCCGCGGGCGTGCATGAGTTCAGAGTGAAACTTCGAAGACTTGGCAGAGGGCCAAACCCAAGACAGACACATATGAGCACGGTGTCCGGGGTAGCATCACCAAGTAATTCGAATCAGGAAACACGTACCAGACCTTAGAAAGCTAGAAAATCCTAGAAAGGGCCTAAGTGCTCCTCCAATCAGGGATCTGGAAGTCCGTTCCCTAGTCCCTACAATAAAATTAAAGATGTATGCTCCAGTGAGATACATGTATAGGGAAATGGGAAACGAGTGTCACCCTGTTCACATGTACAGATTTATTTGCTGGAAACTGTGGAAAATTCGTTGGACTTCACGCAGCATTCACACGGGAAGCACAATGTTTGGAAATTTCCAGATGCACGAATGGCTGTTTATTTTGCTTGAAGAAACGTGCATGGAGACGAGACACCGCAGGATAATGGCAAGTGGACAGCTGAGGGCCCCATCCAAAGGTTACTAACAAGCACAGTTCTCACCCCTTCCACCAATGGCTTCCTGTTCTGCTACGGAAGGCACCAGTCCTCCACGCCGCCGCCCTTTGTCTGCGGAGCCTGAGGCAGCAAGATAATCCCTGAAAGGCTCGCCTGACAGGATGCGGTATGCTAGAGTAAGAGCTGCCTTTGTGTGACTGGCAGCTTTCGAAACTGTGTGAAATTCTTACTGTTTTCACCCGAGCGAAAAGAATTCCCCTAGTCAACACCAGATTAATGGAAAGAAACTACTAAAAGAACGAGGTGTTAGGTCATGTACGGAGAGGTGCGTACTCCACATAGCTACAAGCCACCCCTAACCACTGATGTAATCAGAGCGCAATACCGGTGGAAAAATATTTAAATCGAAACACCTTGACATGTTCGCGTGTTCAGTTGTCAGTAATAGTACCCATATCATATAATAAAATGCACTGTGTCAAGTGAAGAAACATGATACATGATGTTGTGTCATATAAGATGGATACCTACCATTATAGATGCACCCCCATTCTCGGGTACTTCCTATTATAGATGCATCCATCTCTCTATTTTTGATAAACAGGTGAAGTGTTCTGTGAGATGATTTGTCTCTAAGGAAGAAATAAAACAGATTGGAGAAACATTTGACAAGGCTTTGAGTGTTGCTCGAAACCATGTGCAGCAAATGAGGTGCATCAGATGTTTCTCTAACTTATTTCACTCCTTTTTTAAACAGATCATTTCACAAAACATTTGACTGATATTCTTCTTTCTTTCTTTCTTTCTTTTTTTTTTGGGGGGGGGGGGGGGGGGGGGGGGCTCAGTTAACGCAATATTCAAGTGAAACATAATTCCATTCCTTTTTCATAAACAGTCAGACACAAGGCACAGAAATTCAGATCGTATATTTTGAATTTCTTGACAATGTGACGTTATTGAAAAGAGAGAGTGGCTTCCCACAGCATGGATCACGACAACGTTCATAAGGGGCATGGCTTGTCACATATATAAATAATAGGTGTGGCCTGAGCGTTCCATTTGGTGATGTTTACACTACAGTCAGTGAACCAGGTTGCTTGTAGCCATTTTGCTACTCTATGATCGGAATTTAGATGCACTGATTTATGACATGATCTTTCTTTGTGTGAGTTGGATGTAATTGTCATATTGGACTCATCTGTGGGAGCGTGAATTGACCTGGAAAAGTGTACGATCTGCAATAGATGGGACCTAGTCGCTTCTTGATTTACTCAAGTAGACAAATTCACGTCTGAGAATATATGACTCTGTAACTTTAACTTTCACTATGTCAAGTCACTATCCAGTTCCTCTGTCCTGGGCAATTGTTTAAAACAATACATCCAGTCTTGCAGTTGAGTTATAACGGTGGACAAAAGTGAAACACCCCTTCTTTGAAACTGTGTAGTAACTGAATTCCACCCAAGCAACCAGATTCTGTGTGTTTGGGATGATTAATTTAACAGGGAATTACTAAATAGTATAACGCTTGATATTTTATTTTAGTATATACGCTTATTTCGGCTCTGGCGCCTTCATCAGTACACATCCTAACGTTGTAGATGGACATATATCAACGGCCAGTAAACTATTATTTCTGTCTGTAGTTGTTGGTTATAATATTATTTTCACCAACCTTTTAAAATTGTTCGACAATTTGCTGTTGCGCCTACATGAATACGTTTTTTGCCATCTGACAGTTATAGAAATTCAAGTTGGTCGTCTAGTTGTTTACTTTGAGTGAAGGCGATAAAGTCGAAATATACTAAAACAAAATATCAAGCAGCTTACTGTTTTCCAACGCTCTGTAAAATGTCCTGTTGTGACATATTATGTACTGCAAGTTGCACAATAAAGAGATATTATCTTGGCTTTACGGCGAGCTTGTGGTCAGTTCAGACTCATGTATAGTCTTCTTCCTTTTCTTGGTCTTATCGTGTCTGCACGGGGTCGGCACGTGACCGGTGTGAACGAAAGTTTCAGCAGTCTCATTTGGAGACACTCTCCAAAAATAACATTCAGCCGAAGCGAAATTGTCAACATTGCTTCAAATTTGGCCGTATCTCTGTTCAATGTAGGCCATACTGCATTAAAGCGGGTGGTACTCGTATACTCTTTAAATCAAAATCAGCGACGAAATACCCCGATTCTGTGAAGACAGAGACGCCAGCGGCGATGTGCTCAGCCACGAAAAGTGCTTTGAAGACGAAAATGAAGGCTTATCAGGTCAAACTAGCAGAAAGCGGTCCTCCATTAGCTAGGGTGATAGCTATTACGGATAAGTTTCAAGCTTTGTCCGTTTTTGATGTACTTGTCAAAGTATAAATGCGTTTTGCTCAAAACCCTGTTTTTCGGCGTGGTTGTCGTCGCCCATATTGCAATTCTAGCCCGATTTTAATGAATTCTGGTCTCTCTTGAAGCAAACTGAATTCTCTCCAGTTCATCGTAGCCAATTTTTTTATGTTGGTATTTAGTGTTCTTTTCGGGCATAAAAGAGGGTTTAAAAATCACCATCTCTTTCAAGTATCTGTAATTTCGCTTTTGAAAATTCCTACGATGAACTAAAATTACATCTCTAAGGATCAGGGTGATATGTTAATTTCATGTTTCGGATAACCACAACCGGAGTTACAGCGACAACCGTCTATCTACCTCCTTTCTGAGCTGCCTCAGGAAAACTCCTATTTCAGTGTGACGATGTTTATATTTTACAGTAAAAATACCAATGAAACCTTCAATGTATGTGAAATGCCTGCGTCTAGCAGGCCAGAGCGGGTTAGATTGTGGAAAGGGGCCAAAATGAGGTTGCTGTCAGTTTCACTCAACATATCAACTTTATTTGTCCAAACACAATATTACACAAGAATGCAAAACACTCAAAGTTGTAATGGATCTCCTGTGATTAACTTTAGATCAGCTGAAGGTCACACTCAAAATCCAAGACACAAGGCCTAAGTAAGAAATTGACATAGAAGGTTCTTCTGGAGTTGTCACCCAAAAATATTTTCTAAATCTTCAATCTAAACAGGCTGAAGGCCTTCGAAATTTAGTGGAACTCGGCTGGAGGCCGCATATTAAGCAATAAGAAGTGTTTCAATCCAACAGCAGAAGGTCTAATCTTAAAACAATTGAAGCAAATTCGGGTATAGGACCCATATAAAAACATCATAACCGTCTGCCTTAAGGGCGAGACAAGAAGACAAGAACATTAATTTAAGAGATATTACAACTCGGCTGAAGGGCACACATCAACCAAATAACTAAAACTCAAACAATGAAGTTACTATGTAACAGATACGGAACGGCGCTCAGAAGTTACAAGGGTCGGCCTGGAATTGTAACACTAACGCCCTTTTAGGCGAGACAGGCAGCCTGACCAACAATCTCTTAATCGGAAGGGAACCCAACCGACAGACAGCCACCTGAACAATCAACTAAAGAGTTCCGCTCTACGCAACCAGCAAAACGACCTCAGGATTTCAATACAGCGACACACAGAATATTGGCGCCCACAACGCCCAACAACAACTCAGCCGTCGAACTACATGCCGCGCTGGACAGCAAAAACACGACGAAGGAATAAATTAAGTTAAATTTCATAGGAAGATGGCTGGAATCTTAGCCGAGTTAAATACACACGCGTTGTTGCTAGCGGGAATGTTCCAAAGGCGACAACCAGAATCAAACGAAGAAATGTAAACAGTTGAGGCTCGACAGGAAGTTAAGTGAGGGCTCGACTTTCATGTCCAAGATCGGTGGGCGACGAACTTCGGAGCACTCGCAAGCAGCACCTCACACTCCAAACGCGCGTGCACACTGCCATCGGCTCCAGCCTGACTACACGCAACGGGGGCTTGCTTGCTGCTCCACGCCAACCGACTGACTGGACTGCTGGTCCGTCCGCGACTGCTGCTCCATTGTGACTGCACTGCTGGTGCGTCTCCCACTCACTGACGTCCCGGAGACACTGGCTCGAGCCCAACCATGCAGAGGGAACACAACCAACATCTCCGCACAGGAAGGAACCGACACAAACACACACTGTCGATGAGACGACCGACCGAACGACCAACCAACGGTACAGGATGTGCGGACCTCAGTAGGACTCCGTGCCCGAATGCACCGGTGCCGCGTCGCGACCTCCTTGCTGGTCCTTCTCCAACTGACTCCACTGCCGGTCCGTCTCCAACTGACTTCCTTCGGACGGACGACGTCATGGAGACACTGGGTCGGGCCCAACCATGCAGAGGGAACACAACCAACGTCTCTGCACAGGAAGGAACCGACCCAAATACGCGTCGTCGGTGAGACGACCGACCGAACGACCAACCAACTGTTGTCCCCGCTGGTACTGGCTGCGCCGATCTCACTGGGGCTCCGTCCCTGACTGCACTGCTGCTCCGTCCCGAACTAACAGACACACGACGACGCAGAAATACTATCTGTTTTGGTTGGCAGGAGAGCCAACACCGTGTTACTAGAGGAGGCCGAAAGGCACGCGTCTTAGCTCACGTAGGCTGGCGTAAGGTCTGGAACAGGACAAGGAAATTAGAATTTAGAAAAACGGACGTAGCTGGTGGAATACTTAACTTTAATCTGTTAATGAAGAACGTCGGTCTTGACGGTACATGATTTACAATATCAATAGTAACTGATAATGGAGCCTTGCTAGGTCGTAGCAAATGACGTAGCTGAAGGCTATGCTAACTATCGTCTCGGCAAATGAGAGCGTATTTTGTCAGCGAACCATCGCTAGCAAAGTCGGTTGTACAACTGGGGCGAGTGCTAGGAAGTCTCTCTAGACCTGCCGTGTGGCGGCGCTCGGTCTGCAATCACTGATAGTTGCGACACGGGGGTCCGACGTATACTAACGGACCGCGGCCGATTTAAAGGCTACCACCTAGCAAGTGTGGTGTCTGGCGGTGACACCACACTATCGGTCGATCCAGAGATGGTACGACAGTGCGCTTATCGATACGCGGTGCTGCTACCGGTCACAGGCAAGCAAGGCAGGAAGTTAGTGACGCCAGTAAATGGAATAAGAAAACGAGGCGGCAGTACCGTAATAGAAGATGACAAACAATAGATGGCATGAACACGAGCCGTGCACGGCTGAGTGTGCTTTATTCACTGCAGTATATCCCATTTGTCTACTACTTTCCAGTACGGAGAAAAAAATTCCTGAATTCGAGGAATATTTTCGTCCGTCGCCTGTCGTTCCCCCTTAATCTTGACTTGGCAGTGTTAGCGGTATAGGCTGGCCGAGTGTCCTCCCTGTCGCCACCCCTTCCCCACGGGACGGAATTAATGTGTGCTCCTAGTGTAATCGCACGTGAAAATGTGCGAACGTTTTAGACGCGTTCGTGAAACGTGTAACTGAGGCAAGACGTAGCTACCAGGCCGCTATTCACCTAGTCGGATGCATGAAACCGCCTAAGAACCATATCCACGCCGGCCCTCGTCGTTAATCTGCCGGGCGGGTCAGATCAGCATCACCGATATGGCGTGTTAACGCGCGCACCTATCTGAGCTGCTCCACACTCACGTGTCACAGATGCCGCTCCCCGTCGGATCTTCGAGTCTCCCTCGGGCATGGGTGTGTGTGTGTCGTCCTTAGCTTAAGTTAGGTTAAGTTGGATTAAGTACTGTGTAAGCCTAGGGACAGATAACCTCAGCAGTTTGGGCTCATGGGAACCTATCACCATAAGTGCCATTACTTTGTTAGTACGTATTGTTTCTTGGTTTTGTGTGTACATTAGTGTAATTATTACGTTTATGAGAATTTGTGATAGGTGGTCCCTGTGTGCCACGCTTGAGTACAGGGTTAAGGTTGGATTTCCGGCCAGTTTCAACATTTTTAGTTCAAAACAGGTACGCACGTGCCAACCAAGGAGTGGGAGACCTCTAGGATTACCAATAGAAGATCCACTAATGACATCACCATGATGAAATGCTCCTGATAGCTTGGTGTTCTACGTGAAACAAATGAGAAAATTGCCAACATAAAATGACTTATATATATATATATATATATATATATATATATATATATATATATATATATATATATATATATATATATGAAAATCGTATCTGTTCTTTCGGACATGTCCGACCATGTGACCATGCAACTCATTAGAATGAAATTACAATGAAATGAATAGGCGTTGATATAAGTTAATAGGGACAGTTGAAAATGTGTGCCCCGACTGCGACTCGAACCCGGGATATCCTGCTTATATGGCAGACGCTCTATCCTTCCGTGCCACCGAGGACTCAGAGGATAGTGCGACTGCAGGGACTTATCTCTGGCACGCCACCCGTAAAACCCACATTCACAGCTTATTGTCCCGCACTATATTCATAGTGTCCCTGACTATTATACTCAGCACTCGCGGCTTTACTGCCAATTCTCGTAAGAGTTCGGGCTCTGCTTGTGCATCCGCACAGAAGAAGATGGTCAAATGGCCGGTGAACCTTATATCATCATCATCATCATCATCATTTAAGACTGATTATGCCTTTCAGCGTTCAGTCTGGAGCATAGCCCCCCTTATAAAATTCCTCCATGATCCCCTATTCAGTGCTAACATTGGTGCCTCTTCTGATTTTAAACCTATTACTTCAAAATCATTCTTAACCGAATCCAGGTACCTTCTCCTTGGTCTGCCCCGACTCCTCCTACCCTCTACTGCTGAACCTATGAGTCTCTTGGGTAACCTTGCTTCTCCCATGCGTGTAACATGACCCCACCATCTAAGCCTGTTCGCCCTGGCTGCTACATCTATAGAGTCCATTCCCAGTTTTTCTTTGATTTCCTCATTGTGGACACCCTCCTGCCATTGTTCCCATCTACTAGTACCTGCAATCATCCTAGCTACTTTCATATCCGTAACCTCAACCTTATTGATAAGGTAACCTGAATCCACCCAGCTTTCGCTCCCATACAACAAAGTTGGTCGAAAGATTGAACGATGCACAGATAACTTAGTCTTGGTACTGACTTCCTTCTTGCAGAAGAGAGTAGATCGTAGCTGAGCGCTCACTGCATTAGCCTTGCTACACCTCGCTTCCAGTTCTTTCACTATGTTGCCATTCTGTGAGAATATGCATCCTAAGTACTTGAAACCGTCCACCTGTTCTAACTTTGTTCCTCCTATTTGGCACTCAATCCGTTTATATTTCTTTCCCACTGACATTACTTTCGTTTTGGAGATGCTAATCTTCATACCATAGTCCTTACATTTCTGATCTAGCTCTGAAATATTACTCTGCAAACTTTCAATCGAATCTGCCATCACAACTAAGTCATCCGCATATGCAAGACTGCTTATTTTGTGTTCACATATCTTAATCTCACCCAGCCAGTCTATTGTTTTCAACATATGATCCATAAATAATATGAACAACAGTGGAGACAGGTTGCAGCCTTGTCTTACCCCTGAAACTACTCTGAACCATGAACTCAGTTTACCGTCAACTCTAACTGCTGCCTGACTATCCATGTAAAGACCTTTAATTGCTTGCAAAAGTTTGCCTCCTATTCCATAATCTCGTAGAACAGACAATAACTTCCTCCTAGGAACCCGGTCATATGCCTTTTCTAGATCTATAAAGCATAGATACAATTCCCTGTTCCACTCATAACACTTCTCCATTATTTGTCGTAAGCTAAAGATCTGGTCCTGACACCCTCTACGAGGCCTAAACCCACACTGATTTTCATCCAATTGCTCCTCAACTAATACTCGCACTTTCCTTTCAACAATACCTGAGAAGATTTTACCCACAACGCTGATTAAAGAGATACCTCTGTAGTTGTTACAATCTTTTCTGTTTCCATGTAAAAGATTGGTGTGATTATTGCTTTTGTCCAGTCTGATGGAACCTGTCCCGACTCCCAGGCCATTTCAATTATCCTGTGTAGCCATTTAAGACCTGACATTCCACTGTACTTGATGAGTTCCGACTTAATTTCATCCACCCCAGCTGCTTTATTGCACTGCAATCTATTGACCATTTTCTCCACTTCCTCAAACGTGATCCTATTTCCATCATCATTTCTATCCCATTCTACCTCGAAATCTGAAACATTACTGATCGTATTTTCACCTACATTGAGCAACTCTTCAAAATATTCCCTCCATCTGCCCAAGGCATCCACAGGATTCACCAGCAGTTTTCCTGACCTGTCCAAAATACTTGTCATTTCCTTCTTACCTCCCTTTCGAAGACTGCTAATTACACTCCAGAATGGTTTTCCAGCAGCTTGACCCAATGTCTCCAACCTGTTTCCAAAGTCTTCCCAAGATTTCTTCTTGGATGCTGCAATTATCTGTTTGGCTTTGTTTCTTTCTTCAACATAACTTTCTCTGTCTACCTGAGTTCTAGTATGTAGCCATTTTTGATACGCCTTCTTTTTCCTTTTACAGGTTGCCTTGACTGTGTCATTCCACCTTTTATATATATATATATATATATATATATATATATATATATATATATATATATATATATATATGTGTGTGTGTGTGTGTGTGTGAAGATGCGGATGCACAAACAGTGCCTGCATATAAGCAAGATATCCCGGGTTCGACTCCCGGTCGGGATACACATTTTCAACTGTCCCTGTTGGCTTATATCAGCGCCTGTATGCAGCTAGGAGTATTCATTACACTGTAATAAAATGACTTGATGTCGTTTCTCGTGCGCCTCTGGGGTTACAGTGCTCTTGTGAAATTCCAGCTGCTGCGACCATTTTTTCCAAAAGCGTAATTCTTTCTCATCAGCTTGAAAGATGACTGCTATCCTCGTTCACACTTATTGACGAAGTATATCTGCTGTGTGTCAAGCCGGTTGCGTTTTACGGAGTATGCCTAGCCCATTTTTGTGTTGAGAAGACGGGACTGAAAGCTTTCTGCAAGGGACATGTGTTTCATTTCAGCTATTTTCTTCTATTCGTCACTCCATGTGCGACAGCAGTTGACTGATCGGATGTATAGGACGGCAACGACGGTTTGGCTTTTCGAATATCGACGAAAACTTCTCGCACCCCGAGACTTACGTTACTTCGAGCGTGACAAACAGGCGCCTTGCGTGAAGACGACGGCAAACTTGAAAGATAATCTCTCCCCTGCAGCTGAATTACTTTGCGGAGCGAGAAAGGGGCCTTCGGATGAGGGAGATAACAAAAGATGGGACCGGCAAAGAAAAGAATCGTTGGCACGTTCGAATTCTGTCGAAAATTCCTCCCTACAATCTACGTCTACATCTACATCATACTACGCAAGCCACCTAATAGTGCTTGGCGAAGGATGCTTTTTGTGCGAATAACTGAGCCCTCCAACAGCGCGTGGGAAGAACGATTGTCGGTAAGCTTCTGTATTGGCTCTCATTTCTCGGATTTTCTCCTCATTGTCATTACGCGAGACGTATGTAGGGGGAAGTAATATGTTGTCCGACTCTTTCCGGGAAGTGCTCTCGCGAAATTTCATTAGGAAACCTCTCCGTGATGCACAACGCCTCTCTTGTAACGTCTGCCAATGGAGTTTGTTGAGCGTGTCCGTAACGCTCTCGTGCCGACTAAACGATCCCTTGGCGAAACGTGCCGCTCTTCGCTGGATCTTCTCTGTCTCTTCTGTCAGTCCTGCCTGGTAGGGATACCATATAGATGAACAGTACACAAGAATCGGCTGAACGAGCGCTTTATAAGCCACTTCCTTCGTGGATGAGTTACATTTCCTTAACATTCTTGCTATGAATCTGAGTCTGGCATCTGTGTTTCCTAGTAATTGTTTTATGTGATCATTCCACTTAAGGTCGCTCAGGATAGTTACTCCTGGATATTTCACGGCAGATACTGTTTCCAGCGGTTTGTCATCAATAGCGTAGCTATACAGCAGTGGATTTCTTTTCCTATGTGTGCGCAATATGTTACATTTATTTACGTTCAGGATCAACTGTTAGATGAAGATGAAACTTCCTGGCAGATTAAAACTGTGCGCCGGACCGAGACTCGAACTCGGGACCTATGCCTTTCGCGGGCAAGTGCTCTACCGACTGAACTACGCAAGCACGACTCACGGCCCGTCCTCACAGCTTTACTTCCGCCAGTACCTCGTCTCATACCTTCCAAACTTTACAGAAGCTCTCCTGCGAACCTTGCAGAACTAGCACTCCTGACAGAAAGGATATTGCGGAGACATGGCTTAGCCACAGCCTGGGGGATGTTTCCAGAATGAGATTTTCACTCTGCAGCGGAGTGTGCGCTGATATGAAACTTCCTGGCAGATTAAATCTGAGTGCCGGACCGAGACTGTTAGAGCCTGGACCAATCATCAATTCTCAGGAAGTCATTCTGCAAATCATTACTGTCTTCTGGCGTTGCTACTTTGTTACAGACAACCGCATTATGTGCGAATAGCATTAAAGAACATCCGACGCTTTCTACTAGATCATTTATATAGATTGTAAACAGTAGCGGTCCTACCACATTTCCTTTGAGTACACCAGAAATTACCTTTACATCTGTCGATTTTATTCCTTTAAGAGCGACGAGTTCAGTTCTGTCTGCAAGGAAGTCTTGAATCCAGTCGCAAATCTGCTCCAATACTCGATAAGCTCGAACTTTTTTCACTCCACCACAGTGCGGGACGGTGTCAAATGCCTTTCTGAAGTCAAGGAACGCGGCATAAACCTGAGCAGCATTGTCTGCGGCACTTGACTCTCATGGAGGAACAGAGCGAAATGAGTTTCTAAGGATCTCTGTTTGCGGAATCCATGTTGATTTTTATAGAAGAGTTTTTTCCTTCTCCAAGAACGTCATAACTCTTCAGCATAAAACATGTTCTATAATTATACCACTCTGTAGAGAGAGCCAGTTGTGGAATTGAGGGTGAAATGCAGGACGGGAAAAAGGCAGAAAAACGTATACTCCGCACTGCCCGGGACTGGTGTGTTTCAAATCCAGCAGGAGCCTCTTCCCCTTACCAGCTCCATTCTGGAAAAGACGAGGAAGGCCAGCTGTCCTTTAGATTAGCCAATCGAACAAAGTCACCCCTCAAAAAAAGGGAAACTTTTATTTACATAACATCAAATATTACAGAATATATACTTACATTAAACTAATAAAAAAGTATCAGAACATAATAAAAATGCGAATGTCAGGAAAAAAAAAATTGGAAGTGTCAAGATGCGAAACACCGCCGCAACTAGTAACTCTATATTGCATAGCCACGCCACTCATTACGCTAAACCAACAACCTCTTTCTTTCTAATCTTAGTATCTTACGCTGGCTGAAAACCTTAATCGTAGATATGTTGCTAATTGAAATTTAATTATAACAAATTTTACCAAGAACAATGCGTTTTGGGTGGATCTTCAGTGTGTCGCTGCCTTCAAATAGCCTACTCTCATAATACGCAAGTTACAGTAATTCTTTTGCCACGAATATGATGTTTCTCATTATTTTATTGGAACGAATCACACAGTTAACAGCGGGTATTCCAGTGATTCTCAATTTGCTGGTGCTCATAAACGGAGTATATACGTATAGGCTGGAAATGAATGCCAATATGGCGCCTCACAACTCTGTACTGAAGGGAGACGGCGTGCGTGCGACGTAGGTCGCGTTGTGCCATCTCATCTGGTGAAATTGTAAACGATGTTTTTCGGAAAATCATTGAGTGGTTCTCTGCAAATGGGCTCTCATTAAACTTTGACAAAAGGCAGTATATATAGTTCCTCATAGTAAATGGAATGACACCATTAATAAATACAGACTTTCATCAGAAATCGGTAGCGAATGTAGAATATTCAAAATTTCTAGGTGTATGCATTGATGAGGGGTTGAACTGGAAAAGACACACTGAGGATCTGCTGAAACGTTTGAGTTCAGCTACTTATGCTATTAGGGTCACTGAAAATTTTGGCGATATACATCTGAGTAAATTAGCTTACCACGCCTATTTTCATTCTCTGCTTTCGTATGACATTATAATCTGGGGTAACTCATCATTGAGTAAAAGAGTGTTCATTTGCATAATAGCGTGTAATCAGAATAATTGCTGGAGCTCATCCAAGATCATCCTGCAGACACTTATTTAAAGAACTACAGATCTTCACTGTAGCCTCACAATATATATATATATATTATGAACCCACGAAAATCTTTGGTCGCTTACCTAATAGCATCAAAAGTCTCATAGATAGCCATATAGCATTTAAAAGGAAATTAAAAGAATTTCTTAATGGCAACTCTTTCTACTCATTAGATGAATTTTTGGATATAGTAAGTGGGTAGGTAATTTCCTAAACCCCCACCAAAATAAAAAATAAAAAAAATTAAAAATATTGAGTGTCATGTAATATTTTGTGTAATGTAATATCTTGTATAGACACCTTTTATTAACCTGACACGTTCCACATCACTACGAAGTGACGTATTCATGATCTATGGAACAAATACTGATCTAATCTCTAATCTAATCTAATCTAATTGGCCAACGCTCAGACGCACGCTCAGAATATCTGACATGCCAGATATTGCTCTGCACATTCGGAAAGACTCCTGAATGTGCTATTCCACTCTCTGACGTCAGAAACTCGGCACGGTCAACGCTCAACGTTCTGATGCACGGTCCGTGTGGCGACGGCTTAAGAGAGAGAGAGAGAGAGAGAGAGAGAGAGAGAGAGAGAGAGAGAGAGAGGGACGCAGAGCTGTAAGCCTTGTAGTGATAAAGGCGCTTCAAAATCTAACGGGTCTTACCCTCACACTCTGGGTGCTAAAGTATCACTCGCTAAAGGGTGGGGATGGTGCACGAGAGAGCAGCCTGTAGATTGAGGATGGAAAAGTTACGACAGAAAGGAGAGAATAGGACGTCAGCTTCAAAGTTAACGCATTTTGCTTTCTCCAACACGTAGGGACCGTGGGATGACCTGACTTGCCAGTGCGATTATCGGGGTATGTCGAGGGTGCAGCAAGTACGGCGTCTCTAGATACGGCCTGGAAACTCGTTGACTGGAACAGAACTGTCTTCAGTGATGAGTCGTGCTTTCAATCGAGCCCCCATGACCGGCGGAGGCGTGTCTGGAGACACCTCGGACAATGGTGTGTTACCAGACTGACTGACGCCCGCCCTACGGTCCGACAAGGACGAGTGATTGTCTGGGGGTGCCATTTCATTTTGAAGCAGCACCCGTTTGGTTGTCATCTGCGAGCGTCCTTACGGTACATCGATACTTCGACGATATTCTGTGCCCCACCTTGTTGCCCTTCATGGCAAGCCATCCTGGGCTTACATTTCAGCGAGACAATGCCCGTCAGCACTCGGCGAATGTTTCTCCCGCTTATCATCGCGCTCGCAAAACCCTACCTTTGCCAGTAAGGTCACCGGCATCTGTCCCCAACTGCGAACGTTTACAGCATTATGGCACTTTCCTCCAACCACCTCGGGTTCTAACGATCTAAGTCGGCACTTGAACAGAATTTGGCACGGTATCCCTTAGGTGGACCTCCAGCAACTCTACTGATCAATGCCAAGCCAAAAAACCGCTTGCACAAGGGCCAGAGGTGGACCAAGGGTTACTGACTTGCTCAATTTATCACGCTCTTTCTCTGGAATAAGCCATCCAGTTTTTCAGAAACTGTGACCATTTGTTTGTTTGTATATGTAAATCACATTTACTCATTTCCGTCCCATTCGGATAATTCCTTCGTGGCGCGCCGTTTTCTTTTCTATCTTTTTCTTAGAGAGTTGTAACTTTTGGGTTTTTGGTGGAGATAACTGACGCAGATTAGCAATGGATCTCCCACTGAAAATGTTTTCTAACAGATCACTAACCTGAGGACCTTCTGTGCCAGGCGACGGACCTCGTCTCTTCTGCAGGTGCTTGGTAGCCTACTAACAAACTGGTTTACAAAAGGGACAGAGAATGAAAGTCGGGGTAATCTGGAGAAACATATACTCAGAAATGAACATACAGCACCGGCCATTAGAATTGCTACACCAAGAAGAAATGCAGGTGATAAACGGGTATTCATTGGACAAACATATTATACTAGAACTGACATGTGATTACACTTTCACTCAATTTGGGTACATAGATCCTGAGAAATCAGTACCCAGAACAACCACCTCTGGCCGTAATAACGGCCTTCATACTCCTGGGCATTGAACCAAACAGAGCTTGGTTGGAGTGTACAGCTGCCCATGCAGCTTCAACGCGATACCACAGTAGTGACTGGCGTATTGTGACGAGCCATTTGCTCGGCCACCATTGACCAGACGTTTTCAATTGGTGAGAGATCTGGAGAATGTGCTGGCCAGAGCAGCAGTCGAACATTTTCTGTATCCAGAAACGCTATCCAGAAAGGCCCGTACAGGACCTGCAACATGTGGTAGTGCATTATCCTGCTGAAATTAGGGTTATGCAGGGATCGAATGAAGGGTAGAGCCACGGGTCGCAACACATCTGAAATGTAACGTCCACTGTTCAAAGTGCCGTCAATGCGAACAAGAGGTGACCGAGACGTGTAACCAATGGCACCGCATACCATCACGCTGGGTGATATGCCAGTATGGCGATGACGAATTCACGCTTCCAATGTCCGTTCACCGCGATGTCGCCAAACACGGATGCGACCATCATGATGCTGTAAACAGAACCTGGATTCATCCGAAAAAATGACGTTTTGCCATTCGCGCACCCAGGTTCGTCGTTGAGTACACCATCGCAGGCGCTCCTGTCTGTGATGCAGCGTCAAGAGTAACCGGAGCCATGGTCTCCGAGCTGATAGTCCATGCTCCTGCAAACGTCGTCGAACTGTTCGTGCAGATGGTTGTTGTCTTGCAAACGTCCCCATCTGTTGAAAATGGTTCAAATAGTTCTGAGCACTATGGGACTTAACTTCTGAGGTCATCAGTCCCCTAGATCTTAGAACTACTTAAACTAACAAACCTAAGGACATCACACACATCCATGCACGAGGCAGGATTCGAACCTGCGACCGTAGCGGTCGCGCAGTTCCAGACTGTAGCGCCTAGAGCCGCTCGGCCACTCCGGTCGGCCCCCATCTGTTGTCTCAGGGATCGAGACGTGGCTGCACTATCCGTTACAGCCATGTGGATAAGATGCCTGTCATCTCGACTGCTAGTGATACGAGGCCGTTGGGATCCAGTACGGCGTTCCGTATTACCCTCATGAACCCACCGATTCCATATCTTGGTAACAGTTATTGGATCTGGACCAGCGCGAGCAGCAATGTCGCGATACGATAAACCGCAATCCCGACAGGCTACAATCCGACCTTTATCAAAGTCGGAAACGTGATGGTACGCACTTCTCCTTCTTACACGAGGCATCACAACAACGTTTCACCAGGCAACGCCGGTCAACTGCTGTTTGTGTATGAGAAATCGGTTGGAAACTTTCCTCATGTCAGCAATTTGTAGGCGTCGCCACCGGTGCTAACCTAGTGTGAATGCTCTGAAAAGCTAATCATTTGCATATCACAGCATCTTCTTCCTGTCGGTTAAATTTTGCGTCTGTAGCACGTCATCTTCGAGGTGTAGCAATTTTAATAGCCAGTAGTGTATAAATTCAGAAGTAACCCTGTCACAGGTAGTCATACATTGTTACACACGGAATGTAGCTGCTGGGCGAACATACTTGCTGTAGGACAAGTTGAAAGTACACAAGATCACTCTCCAACCCGTCTTCAGGGTGAAGACCAGTCTCCAGAAAGAGCACAGAAATGAAATAGCGGTTATCACTATAACCAGAGAAACTAACCATGGGCCACACTATCAGCAACGGGAGTCGGCCAAAATTTCTTACTACTCCCCATGCCGATCTAAGGCGCCAGTATCTTGCTGTGGAGACGCAGCTCTAACGCAGTCACAACCATCGTAACAGCGGAGTGCTTCAGAAACATCACGAGTGGTTGCTGGATGATTAAACCTATGCAGTTCCCAGAGCAATGGGAAGCACTAGACATTAAAAGGCGGTAACTGCCGTACATGGAACTTCGCGATGCCGACTCCTCTAGGAACTGCAACGGAATGGGGCTGGAGAGTTGCTCTTCAGGCTATTTAAATGCTCGGTCGATGAGCTGCAGTGCACCTTCGCGGTACGCGGAAACGCCCTCGTATCCAACCTAACAGAGATGAGAGGTGGAACCATTCCTGCTGCTCTGGCCGCCTGGAGTGGCAGAGTTCTATCCCTCACGTTGGGTGCCCTGAACTGGCGACAATTCTCAGAAGGCGGGAGAGCTGTGTCTGCCTCCGCCACCGCGTGGCTCCAACGACGACTTGACGTAACGGCCTGAACGGCAAGCTATATTCGCCAGCCGGCCGAAGTGGCCGTGCGGTTAAAGGCGCTGCAGTCTGGAACCGCAAGACCGCTACGGTCGCAGGTTCGAATCCTGCCTCGGGCATGGATGTTTGTGATGTCCTTAGGTTAGTTAGGTTTAACTAGTTCTAAGTTCTAGGGGACTAATGACCTCAGCAGTTGAGCCCCATAGTGCTCAGAGCCATTTGAACCATATATTCGCCAACTTGGGCACATTTACTTTATTTATTAAACGGGGGAATGCTAAAATTATCCTGCCCGTTCTAATCGATGGTCCTCTACGTAGACAATACCTCGGTAGTGTCTATGGACTTGGGAAAATTAATTTAGTGGTATTACTTCAATGGTCAAGTTTGATGAATTATTAATGGATTATTCGATTTCCTTCCTATACCAACGGCAAAGTCACGCTCACGATTTAAGAACAGGTAGTTCGCCTCTATTGCTGTCCATTACCAACAAACTCAAAAATATAGTAGCCAAACAAACGTCATAGAAATCGAGTCACGAGTTTCGAATACATAATGACGTAAAATGATTTTGTTTGGTATGTGATTTGAGGTGTGAAGTTAAAGTGGAATCATAACGAACTATTAGCCGAAAACTAGAGCGGAATTAATGATTTCTCCGTTTTTACTAAAGAAGATTATGAGCTCAAACTCATACATCGAAGTCGTGATTAAAGACGAATTTAGGAGTGTGTTGCATGTGTAGAACGTATTTTCTTCAGTGTCACAACGGTAAATCTCCGTAAACCAAATAAAGTTTCTGACTAGAAGTATCAAAAAAGGAACTGCTCTTAAAACTAATTTAAAAGAAACGAAAAGTACATTCATTTAATAAATGACAAAAAGTGTATTTTATCCATAGTGGATGCTCTTGAACTCCGTGACTGTTCTTCTATACGGTGTAGAAAAATTTCCGCTACCAGTCACAATAAAAGATTATTTATTCGTCACACGACCGGTTTCGGGTTTGTGCTCATCCTCACGTGTTTATACATTCATGTACATGTTTATATTGCTGGAGATCGCTGTTTAAATTCAAAGGAAATTATTTGCTGGTAACTAAACAGATACCGGTGGAAACAATTGTAAGTGGCAATGCAGTTTTTATCTAAAATATATCTGTACTAAGAGTTAGGTATCAGTTAACTCGGAATTTTATATGAAGTTCGAACCTATGACTAGAATTAAAGGAATAATTTTATTTCTCTCTGTTCCTTTGTGGCGAGGACAGGACTGGACACAGGCTGTGGCCTTGCCACGTGCTTGACAAAGTCGCTGCGTTTTTCCCACCCTGTAGAAGGCAGCGTAACGCAGCAGGAGTGCCATCCTGCTCGCCGTACGAGTGACGGAAATCACTTCCGGGTGTTTCGCCCAAGGACAGTGTGGGCAGCGCGTCGTGACGTGGTGGGGCGACCCTCACTATTTTGTTTTGCAGTAGGCGGAAACGGCGCAGTCAGGCGGCGGCAGATAACGCCAGGCGCGGCGGGCTGTTTGTCACCATTACCGAGGAATGAGTGTGGCCGGGGCGGGAGGGGGGGGGGGGGGGAGGAGGGGGATGACAGCAGGTAAACACGGACACGCCTCCCAGCCGGCGTCGTAAACACCAGGCCTGCCACTACAACAGCGACACACAAGTCATGTACTGCGTCTCTGTTTGTGACCGCTCTTACCGATTGCGCAATGCTACGGTACGTTGTTAATGCTATGCTGAAAGACAATGCTCAGCCGAAATTTTGCCGAGCCAGAACTGTTCCCATTGCATTACGGGACAAAGTCACTGCTGAACTTAAGAAATTGCAAGATAACGGTGTTATTGCGCCAATGTCAGCTACTCAATGGGCAAGTTCACTGGTTTTGCTCCACAAACCTTCAGGTCGCATTTGCCTCTGTGGTGACGGACAACCCACAAACTGTGATTGATACTTACCCATTGCCACGCACAGAGGATCTCCTGGACACTACGTTTCAAAAACCGATTTGCTCGATCAAGTATCTCAAAAAATGTGTCTAGTAAATACTCATTTGGGTTTTCTTAAATATGTGCGTTTGCCTTTTGGCAGTGCTTCCGCACCCACCATTTTCCAATGGTATTTGGGACAGCTGACTGCACAAGTGCGAAACTGTTCAAACTATCTGGACGATATTGTCGTAGCAGGTCGTACACCGGAAGAACATATTGTCAGTTTGCGTGTCTTGTTTCTTGCGTTATCTGAAGAAGGACTGAAGTGTAGAGTGGACAAGCGTGAATTTTTTAAACCGTAGTTGAAGTATCTTGATCATGTCATGAACAGTCAAGGTGTACCTCCTCTTCAGACGCATTTGTTAGCTATAAGAGACTTGCCAGTTCCTGGCAGTGTCACAGAATTGCAGTCAGTTTTAGGGAAAATGTACTATTACATTCGGTTCACAGTGAATGCTGCGCAAATAACGGCGCCATTGCATCGCTTGCGTCGCAAGAATATCCCCATTGTTTGGGCAGATGAGTGCCACGTAGCTTTTCAAAAACTTAAGGATGCTCAGTGATCGACTCTTAGTTCACTTTGATCCTGACAAACCAGTGGTACTGCAAGTTGACGCTTCCTCTTACGGAATTGGTGCAGCGCTTTCGCACATAATTGGTAATAACGACAGACCTTTGCTTTCGCATCGAAACGGTTGTCCAAAGCTCAGTGTACCTATTCACAAATTGAGAAAGAGGCTTTGGCTATAGTGTATGGTGTCACCAAATGCCATACAAATTATGGCAGAAAATTCTACTTAAGCAGCGGATCACAAGCCTCTGCAGCCTTGTTTCGTCGGACGAAACCAGTTCCTGTACGAACTGCAAAAAAATTGCAAAGATGGGCGTTGTTGTTGTCTCAGTACCAGTACGAGATTGTGCATCGTCCGACGGCACAAAATGGTAATGCGAACTCGCTTTCACGTCTTCCTATTGACCCTGACACAGACTTTGACGCTTCTGCTGCATCTTGTTGTCACATCGATGCTCAGGATTCTGAATTGATTCAGTCTTTTCCGTTGAACTATAGGGAAATTGCACAGGCCACTGAAGCTGATTCAAAATGGCTCTGAGCACTATGGGACTTAACTACTGAGGTCATCAGTCCCCTAGAACTTGGAACTACTTAAACCTAACTAATCTAAGGACAACACAACACCCATGCCTGAGGCAGAATTCGAACCTGCGACCGTAGCGGGCGCGCGGCTCGTGACTGTAGCGCCTAGAACCGCTCGGCCACTCCGGCCGGCAGCTGATTCAGATTTGAATATTTTGCTCACATACATTCGCACATTTTGGCCTCGTTCCTTACATAGCATAAAGAACTCTGTAGTGCGCAAATACTTTGCACGTCGGCATAGCCTCGCTGTACATTCGTGTGATTCGTGTTCAGAATGACAGTGGACAGTCCCGTGTGTTGGTCCCTAAAGCTTTGCGAAAAGAAGCGTTGCAGTTACTTCACCAAGGACACTGGGGGATTGTTCGTACGATACAGTTAGCACGTCGACACTGTACTTGGTAGAGTATGGACACACAAATAGAACAGATGACGTCACAATGTCACGCATGTGCGGAAAATCAGTCCGCTCCACAACAAAAATTCTGTGCTAGGCCTAAGTCGCAATCCCCATGGCAACGTAGCACATAGACTTAGCAGGACCATTTTGGAACACCCGTTGGTTGATTGTGACTCATATAGCAAGTTGCCTTTTGCTGTGACAATGAATTCGACAACGTCACGTCGTACAATTCAAGTGTTGTCCCCTATTTTTTACCTCAGAGGTTTACTTAAAGTGATACTGTCGGACAACGGACCTCAGTTCTCGTCAAATGAATTTGAAACATTCTGTGAACGCAATGGCATACAGAATCTAACTAGTGCACCTTTCCATCCACAGGTCCGATGGCGGCGGCCGTCAAGCAATTTCGCCGGAGATGGTCCATCTCGTGGGTGCGAACGATAGGAGGCGAGAAACAGTTGCAATGCTTGATCCCTGGTGTGTGCGGAGCGAAGTTTGGCCATCTGCTGCGTCATGTGCACGATGACCTTTCGGCGTCTCTTCCCCCATATTCACGGCCCCAGAGGACAGCGAGGCCACAGTAGCCCCCAGAGGGTGTCCTCACAACACCGCGGGACGACCCCATGGAGACGTAGCCTTCGCCTCCTCCGCCGCCTCTCGTCCTACCGAGGAAGCTGGACCCGCCCACACCGCAACAGTTGCCGCCTTCTTCATCTGGTTCATGGCAGCAGGAGGTGGACGCCTACCCTTCTGGTCGTTTTCTGGGGGACGTTTCCGCCAGAGTGCAGGCCGGATGGCGCGGCACGGCCCGAAGCTTAACGTCCCCTGCAGCCGCAGCTTCCGGTCCCGCGATGCGCCCACACTCCTGCCTCCCCCGAGGTGCACACTCGGTCCGACAGCCAGTAGCACGCTGACTAGGACGTCACCACGACTGGAGCGGCCTCTACAAGAAGAGATTATAAACGCAGCTTCTGCCAGCCTCGGCTGCACGGTACTAGGCCGGCACTACGATAGCAGTTATTATCGGTCCACATCCATTGCTTGTATGGACATAGTATATAGCGATGGACACTGACTGTTTTCACGTCGCCCATGGCTTGCGACACGTTCATGTAAATACAAAGTTAAGTATTGTCAAACTTTTTTAAAGTAATAAAAACTATTAATGCGATTTGCTTGAATCGTTGAATAGCTATCCGAGAATGCAGCATCCTTTAGGCATTCTATAAGCGACGAGTGGTTAGGACCCCATAGTACCCATATCGCTTACTGTCTCGAAATCATAGCTATGGGGGTAAGAACCTATTGCCTATCAGAGGGGTGGGTTGGGGGAAAGGGGTGTGCCCCGCGACGCGTCAGTAACCATACTCCAGTCATCCAGTATTTGAGAATGGAAGCACTTAGAGACCTGCAACAAACTTTTACGAATCTTTTTATCGCTGACAACCCCCACAAAATAATGAAAGGAAAAGAGTTTATCGCTAACATTTTGGCTGCCATGTCGCAAAACTGAAGCATGAAGACTGACGTTTCAGTTTATTACTTTTTTACTGTTAGCTGTATTCGTGACACGTTTTGAGGACAGTATTAATATACACTGAACGTACCTGACAAAAAAAATTATATCATTGTACAACACATAGTTCTGGAGATATGACCTCACTGAGACGTGTGAAAAACTGCCGCATCATGCAAGACGTTTACATTTATTACTTCAGTGCCACAACAGTTTTTGCAAGTAGTATCTGTTGTGTCACCGCAAGGCACCACACTGGCTAGGTTGTAGGCTTCAAATCTGCCGCGGTCCGTCAGTACACATCGGACCCGCGAGCCGCCACTGTCGACGCTAGCAGACCGAGCACCGCCACTCGGCTGGTCTTACGAGACAAGCTAGCGCACTGGCCAGTTCTACAGCCGACTTTAATAGGAATGGTTCACTTGTTACAGCTTCAGAGATCTCATTTGCAGAGACGCTAGTTAGCATAGCCTTCAGCAAAGTAGCTACGACCTAGCCAGGCGCCACATGCAGTTTATTCATTGACAATTGATCTATATGTGTGAAGCAATCAGAATTGTAAAGAAGTATTTGCAGTTCAGTCTATAACTGCACTTGTAAATATTATTGTACAAAGTCAAGATCGACGTTCACCGCTGATGCCGAATTAAAGTTAAGTATTTAAGTGTATTCCTGCCTACTAACTTTCTAATCACCTAAGATGTTCCAGATACATCCCGTCAAGTATAGTTCATTGATCCTCACGTCAGCCTACGTGATCAACGTTTGCAATTAATGGCCACACCTCGCGATCAGACTAAGAGTCAAATTGCGTGACTCAGCCGGGTCACCCTTTTTCCATGACGCCCATAGTTCCGCTTCATACATAACAGCATCCACATATATTGCTGAATGTACCTACAAAAGTACACTATTGTATGGCACATAGTGTAGGAAATTCGATGTAAAATACTGAGTTTCGTCACAAAAACTGTGGCATCATGAATGGCTTTTTAATTTGTTACGTTTTTACAACTAATTCTGTTCGCAATACATTTCAAAGATAGTATTCTCATTTGCCGCTGAAAGTACCTAGAAAAATGCGACACCATAAACACTGAGATGCGTGAAAAACTTCCGCTTCATGCGTGACATTTTAATTTATTACTTCTCTACTGCTAACTTTATTCACAATACATTTAGTAGACAGTAACCACATATACCACTGGATGTGCCTGCAAAATTACATCATTGTACGGGACATAGTTCAGTACGCCATAAAGATCGAATTGCGTGAAAATCAACGTACAGGGCGAAATTTTCTAGAGATACAGCTCACACGTATGCACAAATACGCGCGAAGTATGTTAAATATATGTGAAATATATTTGTTTTGTAAATCGCCTTTTCTTGGTGCACTGTAATTTATTTCTCCCAGACGCATTTCGCCTTTTTTTACTATAATACGTCGCCAGTGGGACATAGAACGATAAATTTTTGTTTTGATACGTGTTATTTTTAGATTATTATACAGCTCACGTCGCACTTTTTTCTGTACATAAGTAATTACTCACAATTTTTTGGTATCCACGTGTCCTCTCATCTGGTATTGAAGTCTCACTACCACTTCATTTCCGAAACGTAGGAACATCTTTACAGTCCGAACTTTTTCTTCACACCGTTCACCATATTTACTTTTTTTATTTTTGTGTTGCACTATTGATTTTTTGCCACTAGTTACAGATATTTGATCGAAAACTGTGCTTTTAAAGACGTAAATATTGTGAATTCATTATGTGTTTCCACCTGTTTGGTTCAAATGGCTCTGAACACTATGGGACTTAGAACATCGGAGGTCATCAGCCCCCTAGAACTTAGAACTACTTAAACCTAACTAACCTAAGAACAGCACACACATCCATGCCCGAGGCAGGATTCGAACCTGCGACCGTAGCAGTCGCGCGGTTCCGGCCTGAAGCGCCTAGCGCTCGGCCACCGCTGCCGGCTGTTTGGTTTGTTTACTATCATGTTTCCAACTAACGAAGTATATATGGAAAACTAACGTCTATTCATGATGTTTTATATGTGTATGTGTGTGTGTGTGTGTGTGTGTGTGTGTTTGAACCGAATTTGGTACACATACGAGCTATAGTCTGGAAAGAAAAACTATGGGGGTAATAGCCATCAGTACCCCTAATAGCGTGATGAGGTGGAGGGAGGAGGGGGCAAGAAGAGGCGGTCAGACAGCGAGGGAGAAGGAAGAGGTGGGCAGAGATAGGGGGAGGAGAGGATGAACAGGGAAAGGAAGGAGGGAGGCGAAGAGGAGGTGGACAGAGAGAGAGAGACAGACTAATAGGTGATTGGAATAAATACATTCCCGGCCGACGCCGGGTACTGAACTCGTTTGTCATACACAAGAAAATGGCTCTCTTAGAATGGAGTTCCTCTGTGGACGCGCATTGTGTCGCGTCTGTAGGTTACCGTAACGCAGCTGTTTACGCTGCAGTTGTAACAACCGCCACCTCACGACGCAGTAGAAGCGATGATGCAACAGCAGGCTGTTTGGCGCAGAGCGACGCCCTCGGAGAAGACATGGAGAGGCGGCGGTGTTGGCGTGTCCCAGGTCGGCAACGCGAGAGGAAGGCAAACGACTGGTGATTGGGGGGAGGTGACAGGCAGGCGTCGGCCGGTAACGAGGCCTGCGCGGGGTCAACGCGCCGCGCTGGTGACGCATCACGTCCGCAGGAGCGACGCCTGGCCGCCAATCAGCAGGGGGGCGAGCGGCCGGTGGCCGGTCAACACAGGTGGAGACAACACGCCTGGAGCAGTGCTGCCGGCACTCTGCGCCGTCCAGTCACCAGCTGGATCTGTCTCTATGCCAGTGATGGCCGCGTGTTGCTTAGGAGGAGGCCAATTGATGATTCTGCAATCAGCCATTTGCGCCCTAGACACACTGGCCACTGCCCTACACCTCGAGTTATGGTCTGGGGTGTGATTTCGTATGACAGCAAGAACACTCTCGTGGCTGTCCCACGCACCGTGACTGGAAATTTGTACGTCAATCTGATGATACGATCTTTTGTGCTGCCATTCATAAAAAGCATTCCAGACGGTATGAGATTTTCACCCTGCAGCGGAGTGCTCGCCGATATGAAAATTCCTGCCAGATTAAAACTGTGTGCCGGACCGAGACTCGAACTTGGGACATTCTGGAAACATCCCCCAGGCTGTGGCTAAGCCATGTCTCCGCAGTATCCTTTCTTTCAGGAGTGCTAGTTCTGCAAGGTTCGCAGAAGAGCTTCTGTAAAGTTTGGAAGGTAGGAGGCGAGGTACTGGCAGAAGTAAAGCTGTGAGGAGGGGGAGTGAGTCGTGCTTGGGTAGCTCAGATGGTAGAGCACTTGCCCGCGAAAGGCAAAGGTCCCGAGTTCGAGTCTCGGTCCGGCACACAGTTTTAATCTGCCAGGAAGTTTCATTCCAGAATGTGTTTACCAACAGGATAACGCTCGGCCACATGCCGCTGTTGTAACCCAAAGTGCTCTACAGAGTGTCGACATGTTGCCTTGGTCTGCTCGAGCACTATATCTGCCTCCAAATAAGCACATACGGAACATCATCGAACAACAACTCCAGCGTCACTCACAAACAGCATTAACCGTCCTTATGTTGATCGACAAAGTGCAACAGGCATGGAACTCCAGCCCTCAAAATGCTATTATCTTTTTAGACTTTCTGCCAGGTTTCGAGACAGTTTCGCTGTGGAAACTATTACAAGCATCTCGTACTGATGTTCGACTATGAAAACGACGTCCTTCGTCATGCAGAAGAGAACCAGACCAAGCATACTTGAAACATTGCTCATAACGTGTGCTCCTACTGCACACATGTAGGGTTCACTGGCTCCGCCGTGTGTGCACCGTGGAGCGGGAGATTTGAAAGTGACCCGACCTTGAAACTTACTTTACATGCAAAGGGTACATTTCCGGTGATGGATTCCTTATCAAAACTATGTACGAAACCCTATCTACAACTCCTAGAAGCACTTACTAGCAACTCCGAAACGCTCCGTGTAGTACAGAAATACACATGCACGGCAAAGTAATGTACTTCTTCTCCGTTATTATACTAGAGAATAGCTTAACGCCCGCTGCTTCACTCGCATTTGCGTGGTACTTATAACAAAAATAATTTTATAAACATATATTAAGCCAAATGGAAAACTATTGTATTACAGAGCCGTTTCTTTTTCTATGCAATTCTGACAAAGCCGATTTGCCGTGGTGACTGTTAAATACCTCTTTTTGATTTAGTTTACAAATTGAAAAACCCCATAACCTTAGAAGCGTCTTTCGAATGTACTTCTGATCAAAAACGTTTTTGATAGCTGGAATCGGAGGTTTCTATTAATCCTGCCTTTTAAATCGTTATGGTGATATTTCAGTAGAAACTTTTATCCCCTAACATATATTTCTTAATTTCTGAACGAGAATTCAAACACAAATTTTCATAAATTTAGCTTAAAATGTTTTAATGTAACAAAAGTTTTCATAAAGATTTTCATCCTGTATTCACCCCGTTAGCGGTTGGGTTTCCAGAATCAATGAAACACGTAAATTGCATTTTTATCTGAGAAACCATACAAAAATTTTCATAGATTTACTTTCAAATATGCTTTCATGTTGAAATATATCCATCACAATTTCCATTCTCCATGTCACTCCCTAGGGACTGAATTTCCAAAACACTGAAACACGTACATTTTTGTTTCTAACGAAATTGTCAAAAATTTAGCGTTAAAAATGCTTTCATAATGAAATGTTTTCATAAAACTTTTCATCCCCTGTTTCACTCCCTTAGTTTCTAAGATATTTTTTTTATTTCTGAGACGTCAAGTACCAATTTTGATAGATGCAGCTTTAAAAATGCTTTAGTAGTTCCTTAACAAGTATTTAATTTTTTTTTTTTTTAAAAAAAGAAGATTCACACAATATTTCATCCTCTTAGTGGCTGAATTTCCAGTGCGCCTATTTTAATTTCCAAAAAACGTATTTTTTTTGTTTCTGACAGAGACCTCCAAATACCAATTTTTGTAACTTCCTGGCAGACTGAAACTGTGCCGGACCGAGACTCGAACTCGGGACCTTTGCCTTTCGCGGGCAAGTGCTCTACCAACTGAGCTACCCAAGCACGACTCACGTCCCCTCCTCACGGCTTTACTTCTGCCAGTACCTCGTCACCTACCTTCCAAAAGCCGTGAGGACGGGGCGTGAGTCGAGCTTGGGTAGCTCAGTTGGTAGAGCACTTGCCCGCGAAAGGCAAAGGTCCAGAGTTCGAGTCTCGGTCCGGTACACAGTTTTAATCTGCCAGGAAGTCTCATATCAGCGCACACTCCGCTGCAGAGTGAAAATCTCATTCTGGAAACATCCCCCAGGCTGTGGCTAAGCCATGTCTCCGCAATATCCTTTCTTTCAGGAGTGCTAGTTCTGCAAGGTTCGCAGAAGAGCTTCTGTATAGTTTGGAAGGTAGGAGACGAGGTACTGGCAGAAGTAAAGCCGTGAGGACGGGGCGTGTGTTGTGCTTGGGTAGCTCAGTTGGTAGAGCACTTGCCCGCGAAAGGCAAAGGTCCCGAATTCGAGTCTCGGTCCGGTACACAGTTTTAATCTGCCAGGAAGTTTCATATCAACGCACACTCCGCTGCAGAGTGAAAATCTCATTCTGGAAACAATTTTTGTAGTTCTAGCTTCATAATTGCCTTAATAACGACATATTTTTTAAGAAAACTTTTCATCCCATATTACACCCTAGGAGGGGAATTTCGAAAAATCTCCTCTTAAACGTTGCTTACTGTATAAGATCAACGCCTTTTCAAAATTTCAAGTTTCCACCCTTAGATGTTTGGGCTGGGCTTGGTGGGTCAGTCTGTCAGGGTATTTTCTTTTATAAATAAAAATTTTTAGATTAGCATCGTCTGTACTTAACTGAATAACAGCAATATTTTTTCTGCCAGACGCATTCGCTTCAAATTAAGGCACCATCATTAGCCCGACATACAAATAGATTTTGGACTTGTAAGCAAGACTTCCAACTTATACGTGAGTAACAAACATTTCTGCACCCTTTTCTCCGTGTATGTTTTACTAAGCAATGTGTGTTGATATTGTTCTGATGCTCTTGCTGTACTTTTGGTGAACATGTAGTGCAGAAAACGATTTTCAGCAGATGATACTTACTGCATACGTACTCTTTCACCATATTAGTCGGCCGGAGTGGCCGGGCGGTTCTAGGCGCTAAGTCTGGAACCGCACGACCGCTACGGTCGCAGGTTCGAATCCTGCCTCGGGCATGGATGTGTGTGATGTCCTTAGGTTAGTTAGGTTTAAGTAGTTCTATGTTCTAGGGGACTGATGACCTCAAAAGCTAACTCCCATAGTGCTCAGAGCCATTTGAACCATTTTTCACCATATTAAATTGTTAATGTTATGTAGTCTTGCCAACAGTAGGACGTATTTTGTGATTTTTGCCCATATACATCACAAAATATAGCCCACAGTTGGCGAGACTGCATAACACTGATGATAAATTGGGTTGAAACGCATCTGGCAAGACATATATTGCCTTTAATCAGTTGCATATGGGCGGCACTAACCTAAAAGGCGTTGGTATGAAATTAAGAGCAACTGAGATTTGACAGATAGGCAACATCAAAAATGATGAAATGAAATAGAAATTCTGACTTCAGCCACAATCTGGAATCGAAATGAATTCACTTGCGAAAAGTGAAAATTCGTACCGGACCAGGAATCGAAACCGGATTTTGCGCTTTACGCGAACGGTTGCCTTGACTGCTTCTCTTTACACAATATTTTGACAGCTTTATGGTTTTCTTGGTCAGGAGTCGAATGCAGATTTCGTTGGTCGTTGTTTGGGCACCTGACGAAGACAATTACAAATCTTTTCGAAATATGGTCTGTGAATTTAAAGATTTGTAAACGGTAAAATTCGTTCAGACAACCTGAAGTTCTGTTAAAAAAATTTGTTAGTTTATTTTGAACGACTTTCCTGTCTATCGGTAGTCAGTTGAGGTGACATTCGTCACGTTTAGATACGATCTTCCGCTGAAACAACAGGTCGTCGTGTTGGTGGCGCTGCAACATAGAGAGTTTATCGTCGACGAGTTTTTTCAGCAGTAACAATGAAGGGCACGTAGTGGCTGGCTTGAGCTGCATACATCAGTAACGGCCAGCCACATCAGACAGTATTACTTTGGAAACTATTTTTGTATGCTAACCAATCCACAGAACGAGGTTGCAGTCGATGGTTTTTCTAGATTACGGTGGTTCCCTTCAGAATAAAACATCTTTTGGAAATATGACATGTGTCATGATACAATATTTCAGGGGTTTAGTTCCCTGTAAACCACTAAAACTATCTGCCGCGAAGTGATGGAAAGTGCGTGCACTGCACACTCCCAGGTATGCTGCTTCGCCGGTCGGTAATCTGCGACGCAGGCTGCCTACAGTCAGGGGCCGCGTTTCCGATGGCCATCTGGCACGGCCTGCAGATAACGAGACACTTCAGACTGCGCCCGTCCATTCCATAACGCTCACTGGCAACACGACTTAATCTGTACTGCAGTGTGTAAGAAGGTGCCAGTGTCACTTTACTTACTACAGAAGTATAAAAAAGTATTTCGATCTTAAAAATAAACTTGTAGAATCACTAATACTTGACTCTGATGATCCTATTCTCCAAAGACTTTGGTATGAGGTATCAAGCCTGTGTGTGATACATCCATGACATTCGATCTTTCGACCATATGGCTCCCGCCTATGAAAAAGTATAATAACTACGCGACAATAATCGTGGAGACTGTCGTAAACTGCGTTTGCCCTGTCGTGTGTTCTATCAGTGCACTTTCTCTTACTTATCTTTTACGTTACTACCTGAACTATATAACATACTAATTTTCTGAAAATTATTTTCAGTGTGAGTAACCTGACTTTGGAATGATCTCCCTCAAAATATCAGAGAAGTTAAATTCCTTTCAGAGTTAAAAAGATAGCTAATGGTTCGCCTTCTATCAGATTGGCTTTCTCTTCCACACGTTTGTCTTGAGTTTACCCTTGTCAGGCCCCCCTTCTTCATAAGTTTTCCTTACGTCTTGCCTACAGAGCCCTCTATCGAAAGTTTGTCCTTTCTTAAAAGTTGTTGTCACTGTCATTTCATTTTTCTCCTGTTTCATCATCCCTCCCGTTGCTGGTGCTACTCAACACAAGTAAAAATGTGTTCAATTAATCAATATTATTGTTATTCTTAACGGCCCTTATAATAATAATAATAATTGATACCAATTATTAACATAGTTCTCTCTTTTTATCTGTACTGCTGATTAAAATTGTGCTCATAATAATTTCTGAACAGTACATAATTCAACCAGAAGTATGCGTAGCAACTGAGAACATTTTGAAATGTTTTTTGTTATGGTTTTCATTGCCTTAAGGCCCTGGTCTGCTCGGACTAGCCGGCCGCTGGTGGCGGAGCGGTTCTGGGCGCTTCAGTCTGGAACCGCGCGACCGCTACGGTTGCAGGTTAGAATCCTGCCACGGGCATGGATGTGTGTGATGTCCTTGGGTTAGTTAGGTTTAAGTAGTTCTAAGTCTAGGGGACTGATGACCTCAGATGTTAAGTCCCATAGTGCTCAGAGCCATTTGAACCATTTGCTCGGACTAAATAAACAACGTAAAATAAACAAATACTAACGAACACTGCCCGAAACTCGACTGGTTCAAACCTTGAAGGATGCTTGCGATTTTGACGACTTCGCAACAAATGAAAGAAATTGATGTGTCGCAAGGCCAGTAATAATTTTATTTTAAGTTTTTAATTTTAGGAAGTTAACGCCTGAACGACAGGGATTCTTTGCAACTGTAACATCCACGAGATAAATTTTAGCTACAGTGCGACGAGAGGAAATTATGCCTGTAACAGTTATAAACATTATCTATCCGACATATGGAAAACAATGAAATAAAACAAAACGATGATGAATATTAGTTATTTATACAATATTTTATGATGTAATTGGACATATCGAATGTATCATACAAAGACAATGATAATTGTTATATCCTTTTACAATCTGCGTTTGTCTTCCTTTGTTTTTACCGTTTGTTGGTTGGCTTTTGAAGGCTGCGGACGCAAGACGCATATCAAACTGAGGTCTGTTAAGAAATTGTAATTATTTGTTAATTATTACTTGAGAATAGAGTTCTTTGTTATTATAAATATGAGTGAATAATTATTTGTGCCATTAATTCGTCTCTCAATAAGCATTATCTGTGTTAATGATTTCTTTCCGATGCAAGGAGCGCAGCCATTGATGATGAGAGGTGGCATGAGATCCCTCTCATATTTCAATCTTACGATTTTCCTCTCTAATTGCATGCAGTGAAAAGTCGCTATTCCTTCACACGCGGACTTCCCACGCAGCGTCTCTCGTCACCTGGCTGGTCCGGTGACAGGCGGGCTCTGCTGATCTGAAAGGGTTAAGCCGACGGGTGTGAGGAAGTCGAATGAATGCTTTGCAGATGCCGACATTGTCAAAAGACATGCCCGGAGGGGTCTGAAGTAGCGGCTGGGCTAGAGGTTCCGTTACTTCGCAGAAACTTAGCGAAAACACTTTCTGGCGGGCTACCAGCGAGGCGTGGGAATGACTTGTGTACCCAGGCAGTTGTGGCGGGAAAATTCCCGCGCTTTCTACAAAATAGTAACTGTGATTGGCTTGCTCAGGGCATAGCTCCGTGACGCAGCAAAATCAGCGCAGAAATTGGCGCCAAGAATCTCCATTGGTGGAATGGTAGTGTTCCGGCAATAGAGTGGAATTTTCCGCCGGTTTTCGAGTTGCTGATTGGAACGTTTAACCACGGCCACTGACGTGGGGGCGGGAATGTTGTGTGTTCGGCCTGTATGGGTGCTCTAGGTAGTCGGCTCTCGCTTTTCGGTCGAGGACGTCGAAGCAACCAGCCATCGCCTCCGGTACGCCAGATTGTGTTCTGGCAGTTAAGAAGACAGTTTGGTAATGTATGTCCGCAGCACCGGCAGATAGGGATTTTCCTAGGTGATAATCAGAGCTCAGCAGAGCGCGCCTGTTCGTCTTTTTCTAACTTTGTTCTGTCTTGAGCAGCAGCAATTAATGTTGGGTTAGCTGTGTGTCTCTCTTAAGATTTGAGTGGCAAGGAATTGGCTCCACATACCACTTCATCTTAAACCTCACAATCTAGTTTAGGGACAACTTCACCTTCACAGCGTTTGTTTGAGGATCCAATTTGAGCCAATTTGATGTATTATAAATGTTTCATGTGTTTTTGTTTATTATTTTGTGTTTAGTCTTAATAAATCATATTGTTATTTTGGACAGAACTTTCATTCTGTTAATCGGTAGAGCAACCCATCATTTCTCACTACGTTAACGAAACCTTCCTTTATTTAACTTATTTATCAAATTAAATTATTGTAGGTGCCAAACTCTTTTTTGCTCCACTTGCAGGGTTGATTACAGTCAGTTCGCGTATATTTTTAATCCATGTGCAACAGCAAAAGTCGGAGTTAGAATAGGGGGGGCTTAGAGCATCATTTACATATGTAGATTCGAGAAGAATTTAGTGTTAAATACACTGCTTGCCCCGGCACCTCGCATAAAATGGCGACCCTTAGCCTTGGATCTTTCCTGTGAATCACTGATAAGCTAATAGTGTTCTTAGTAGGGACATTCAAATTTTTTTTCTCTACAAATTGTAATAATTAATACCCAAGTTCTTTTTATTTTAGTTCCACGATTAGTTTTTAAGTAGCGGCGCATTATACAGTTTTCGTTTTTAGTGTATATATTTTTTTGTTCATTGTTTTTTGTGTTTCGTTGATGTGGTGTCCGTACCACATCGCACTTTGTCGGATTTGTGTGCGGTTTCTGTACCACATCAAATTGCGCTTGTAATTACAGCGTTGGAACAGCGTTGTTGAAATTTTATGTCTATGTGTAAAAATACAGGGAGTAGATTGTTTTTGTTGTGTATTTTAGATAAATTTTGTTTCTCATGAATGATCACGAGAAGTAAGGCACGACTATTAGTGAGCGAAGCTAAAACAAAAGTGGATACCATAATGGATAAGGGGCACGTTACTGACGGGGATAGGTTCGGAGATGAGATGGGCACATTTTTAGCAGCACAGGGCGGCAGGTTCATTGATGAGGAAGGAGATTTGTACGCGATCTTAGAGCAACATCGCGGCCGTGATTATGATAGTGAGGTAGAGGATGAAACAGAGACAGGCACACAGGTCGAGACAGTAGCAGAAGTTTATAGTCAAACGATCGAGAGCAGAAACAGGCCAGCTCGGTCACGTCAGAGCTCTAGCGCCCAAGTGTCCAGAGTTACATCGCACATGTGCGACGAGGATCAAAAAGATGAGATAAACCCAATACTGAGCTTCCTACGATCAATGAAAGAAGAAGCTGATGAACAATGTAAGAAGGAGAAGGAAGAAGATGAGAAACAGCGTAAGAAGGAAAAGGAAGAAGCGGACGAACAGCGTAAAAATGACACTCAGACTATAATTTCGCATATAGGAGAAATTCGTGGGGAATTACTGACAATAAAGAAAGAATGTGGAGAAGCAAAACAAATGTCAATGGTAGCACAAAAAGTAGCAGGCCTAGCCAAAACGGCAGCAACAGGGGCAATGAAAATCGCAAAAGTAACTTCTCAACTTGCAGGTCGCTTGCGACGTGCGACACAAGGCCACTCAAAATCCCTAGCGTTCTTAAAAGCTCAAGGTAATATTGCGGTTACGAACATCACGAAACGAGTGAAAGAAGTAGAGTCGGATAGCAAAACTAGAGCGAAACGGGCATACGAGCACTGCGCGTTCGGATACTAATGATGGAGTACACAGAATTGAGTCTCCGAGGAGAAGCCCGCCGTGCTCTAGCCCAGTGACAGAGTGCAGAACTAACAATGCACACGCAGAAACACCTAGTAATAGTTCAAATAATAGTAGCCCACTTAGGAGAGTGAATTCAGAGTGCCACTTCCACTGTGATACAGAGGTAGCACATCACAGTTATCAGCAAGAAAGATCAGGACACTCAGCAGACGTGCAAGTATCGGAAACGAGTGATAACACCAGTGCGTGAAACGGACAGGATTTTGATCAGAATCACTTCCTGTCGATACTAAAATTCCAGAAGTTCAAAGATAATGGAGGGTCGATGCATCCGAAGAGCTGGGTGATGCAGTATACAAATTCATTACCGTCGTCATGGCCAACCCAGGCAAAATTAGAATTCATGTGTGGACACATCGAAGGCCAAGCTGCGGAAAAGATGCGGGGTGTGGCAGCGACGTGTCGAACTTATCAGGAGTTTGTTGGTGCATTCCTACGGACCTACTAGTCAAAGGAAACGCAAGACAGGATTATAGAGGAAATAATATTTTGTCCTGAACTGGAAGTGTCCGGGCATAGGAGCGTAACCAAATTTTTTGATGATTTACTCAAGAAGAATCAGTTTTTAGATAGTCCATATAGCAATGGAGAAATCATCAAATTTTGCTTTTCCAAATTGCCAGTTAGGTATCAACAGACACTCGTCGGGAAGTGTGGATGTGAAATAGAAGCATTCAAGAGTCTATTGCGCGAACTCGAAGTAGTGTTTGATAAACAAGACGCAAAGGACAGGAAGAAGACGGAAAATAACAAATACAACTGGCCAGCAAGGGAAGACGACGACAGATCGCATAATCGCACTGGTCAGTTAGGAAACCAGGGTTACGGAAATCAAGGTTACGCTATTCCAGGTTATGGAAACCAGAGACACGGAAACCAGAACGTTAGGGAACAGCGTCAATCTAGACAAGGAATCTGGGACAGGAGGAATAACGAACGGCAAAGCGACCGTAATTGGAGAGAGCGAAACCAAGGACAACAGGATGAAACTTCCCCTTTGAACAATTATACATGACTGTGCTTAAACTGACACACAATATTTTGTTAGCGCAACGCAATCTGACTTTCAAAATTCCCTACAAAAGAATGGCCCTGACTAACATTAAACTATACCTTTCACAAATCACTTACCTCACAAAAATCTTCGCCGCTCAAGCTACTGCAATACAGCGAGCGCCACTACTGCCAGCTAAATAAAAGATTCAAACTACTGAAGGCACTAACTACTGATAGGGATAGTTAGCAAATGAAAGATATTAATAGAGAACAAACAATGTATTTACCTTAATATCATCATATATAAATATAGCAGTTCATGACAAATTTCAAAACTCCGCCATCTCTCTCCCCACATCCACCACTGCTGGCGGCTCATCTCCAACTGCGCAACGCTATGCGCTGTTCACATCCAGCTGCCGCTGCCCAACACTACAATGGCGAGTATTACAACAATGCAAAGCAGACACAGACTGCCCACAGCACAGCCAGTGATTTTCATACAGAGGTGGCGTTACCAATAAAAAACCTAAACAGCCTACTTACATAGCCCCCATGCTCCCCACAAAAAATTTTACAAATTGGATTGGGCAGTGGCCAATACAGATTTGAAAAAAAATTTTCATAATTGCAATAACAAAGATATCAAATGCACACACTTATTGATACAATGTTGGTCAAAAGCTAAAAATTTCTCACAGTCCATAAAGACAGTCCAGATTGTTCATCACAGTAAAAATGCAGAGTTTTTCTCAAAGTGTGAGCAGTAAAAGAAAATGCACACAGAAGTAGTGGATTTCCATGCAGTCTTGAAGAAGTAGTGTTGTCCTTCCAACGGAAAGACAGTGCTGACTCGACATGCAGACAGGTAATGGGCCACAACAGAGTAAACCCACAGCAGAGTCAGTCGACGTTTTGAAGAATATTGGTAGGTAGGTCATCACAGAGCAGACCCACTGTAGTCCTGGTAGAGATTACGGTATTGGTGGGCCACCAAAGGTGCAGACCCACTGCAGTCCTTGTAGAAATAATGGTATTGATGGATCATCAAAGATGTAGACCCACTGTAGTCCATGTAGAGACAGCCAGCAGCCATCTGTTGCGACTGTGCAGGTGCACAATCACCATCGAAGAGTCTTGCAGAGAATATAGCAAGTCCATAAACCACCACTTGTGCACTCACAAAGTTTTTGAAATTGTCCTTAGAACCAGCAATGCTGTTATCCAGTCCCTTGCTGAATCATTAACACACGTGCAAACACTAACAGTCCCTACTTCTCACATATTGTCCATATACTATGACCAACAGAAACGTGTGCAGTGAAATGTAACTTACAAGTTAATAATAAGATGAACTGGTGTCAATTACAATTTTATAAATTTACAACATGAAAATACAATTACAAAGGTACAAAATACATCATTAAAGACCATAATAATACAGATAACATTTGTAGTACAGGCTTTACAATAGAATAGAAATAGACATATACATCAGTGTTACAGGAATTATGACATAAGTAAATACATAAAGATCCCAAGAACTTTTGAAACATCACCTTCACATGTGAGCAACAAACCAGAATAGATAATGTCTAAGCATATTTACAAGGTAAATAACATATTATTAATGCAAATTATATTTGAGGATAACAGTATTCCTCATCATAGTGAATGTAGCTTAATATTAAAAGAAGAAAAAATTCTATGAAACTACACAGAGACAGGAAGAAAACAAATACACAAGGGTACACAAACATATAGTGGGATAACACAAAAGGAAAGGACAGGGTTTGTTGTACTGCAGTATTTTGCAAACAAAACTTTCTTTACTTCTTGGAGATCTCCCTTCATTCATCATTATTCCCAAAAACTCCTATCTATACCTGCTTTCTGTATTCTATTCATATTTCTTTCAATATAATTATTTCTCAGTGTACAATACTCATTTTGGCCTAAATCTTTTTCATATTGTCCATAGTCAGTTTCTTATATAGTCTACCTCCTCTTAAGCTAACTTAAATCTACTGAGCTCAGATGCTAAACTAAGGGACGAGGCAATGCAGCAGCACATAAAACAATTAATATAAACAGCAATAAAAAAAATGGAAAATCGCAAAGCAAGCTACAGTAAATCTAAATTACCAAGCAATGCAACATTACAACTAATATGAGCCAATGTGCAGCAACAAGAAAAATAAATGAGTAGTAAAACTGGCTTAGCAGAGTAACACAAAGTCAAATTCAGTAACACTATGCCTGGCAAACAGCAGTTTATATCTAAACATGACATAGCTCAAGCAGAAAAAATAGTACACTAAAGATAACAATGCAGATAAGGGAAATGTATAATCACATCTTAATGTCTAAGTAATTAAAGTGGTGCACCACAAGAAGTTATTCTACCAAAAAAGTTACCAAGTACTTGAAAAGTAAATTATGTATGCAGTTCCTGTTATTAGTCCCTTCTTATTGTTCTTTCCTTTCCAAGTGCTCCTTTTTTGAAGAATGTGGATCACAAAATTATTATTTAATAGATCTGTTGACAGAAAGTGTTCACATTAGCAAATGCATTTAATTTTATTTTATGAAACCAATGCTGCAACACAGCTGGAAAACAGATGTCAAATGAAATAAGCAATTACGCAAACCAAAGCATAAAAACATCATTCAATAGCTATGTGGCATTTCGTAAGTCAGTAGCTCTCAACTCTCGTAGAAAGACACTTGTCATAATCAGGTGTGCAGATGTAAGAATATTTCCCATCAGTTTATAAGCATTTCAGTAAGTAGCAGAAAGTAGGAGCTCCACAATATAATCATATGTTTCCAAGTAATGAGCGTGTCTTATTTGCGATGCTTTCCACAAAGGAATGTCAATAGCGAAGTTAATGGTCTCTCCTTTTTTTTTTTCTCCACCTGCGCCTCTGAAAGGCTAATGGCTTTTTTTTTTTTTCGGGCGGCTGTCGCCCAGGTGGGTGACCGCGACGCATTACGTGCAGGTGGTCACTTAACTTTCTTACGGAAATATTTACGACAGCAGTTTCCGCTACAATGACAGTCTCACATAAAAATATTTCACAGGTCAAGAATTAGCGTTGCAAATCTGTAGAAAGAAAATCCTATAAATATAAGTGTCCAAATAAAATATTCGTCAGCATTGTGATACAGTCACGAATTTATGCACATTTCATAACTCTTGAAGTACGATTCTTGGTTTCCAACATACTTCTTATTCCTCATATACGGTAGCATCATCTTATTGATCATAAACATATCTCAACAGCATAGTACACATCGTCGTCGTAATAATAACATCATAACACTTCAGTCAAATCTCAAAAACGTCGTAGCTTTCTGCAATAATTTCAAAACCTAAAAAAATTCTCTGCTCATTTCAATAGTGTCATCTACCTCAAACGTACTTTAAAATCATGCTCCCTTACCAAATACATCATTCAAAGCTCTCATAGTATCACAATGATTCCGAAAAAAAAATATGAACAGTTTACAAAGTACAGACAAAATACAGTTTCATAAGTGTGAAGTTACCCAACTGTGTATTGCGTAAACATGTGTCACTGATGTAGTAAAAAAATGTTTATCTCTCAGTTAAATGATCAGATAGCTGTGTAATTTGTGTGTTAGAGAAATATGGTACCGATGTGTAAAGTTGTATAAGCAAATACCATATTAGCTAGGGTTCCTTGTGGTTGCCACACACATGGTACACAAAGTAAGCATGTACCCCCCTGAGGATTAATGTAATTATACTCCCAGGTGTTACAGATTACAGCAATGGAATGAAATGTATCACGGAAAACTTTCTTTGTAATTAAAAAAAAAATCTTTAAAAATAAGTGTTTTAAGTATAAGATTAATCACTCAAATGCGTGTACTATAGCGCTAAACTGTGCATCTTGTCGCAACATAATCTCTGTGGAAGTGTCGTAGTTATCGTCCTCCGAAAGCTAAGTTCTGCAGAAGTCAATGTACTTACCACATGATAAACAAAAGTGAAATGCTTTGCGTATAGATATCGTAGTTATTATGCTTATTGGCGTGATGAAGAAAGTACTGTGCTGTAACGTATTGTTGTGCTACGAAAAGGCTGTCTCATTGTAGCTATACCACAAAAGTTACTACTAAAACATGTTTTTCTTCCTAGAAGAATTCAGAAAACTGTGCAGATATAAAACAAATACACTGCAAAAGCAACATTGTGAATTGTCACTCATTAGTAGCGTCGTGATAAAACCGTGTAGTTGTCACATAAACTAACCACTGTGTCCTTTGGTATCTCACAGAAAGTACTTTAAACCCAGAATGTATTTTCAAGTAAACCAAAAGTTGCATTAAAATCTCATTAACAGTACCAGTATGTGTCCTAAGTATGTAAGCCTGATAGTCGTTACATAATCGTGCAACGAACAAGCAAGAATGTACAATTAACAACACTGTGTCGTCTGTTCATTATAACAATGCATTCGTAATTTCTGTTTAAATAAGTTCTCTTGGTTCTTGACTGGATATTTCACTTCAAACATTGTTACATGTTAACAGATTCTAAATCTGACAAAGCATACTAGAAATGTGAAGTGAAAAGTTTTATGGCAAAGACAAAGTTAAAAAGCAGATTATCTTTCAATAAACGGTTTTACATGTGAAATGTGGTGTAAACCTTTACTCTTCCTAGTACGCAGAGTTTCAACTTCAACGCAATTATCATGTTGTATACATCGGTAAAGAATGCTAAAATTTTTCTCAAGGCTCGCGTCTTATGTTATTTTTCTCGGAGCCAGCGGGCGCACGCGGCTGCCTGCTGTGCGAGTCATTGTCTGTCTCTTTGTTGGCGTGCGCCGTTATTGGGATTAGGAGACCTAACTTCTACAAATTCACTTTGACGGGAAGGCCCTGCCCTGTTTGAAGCTCGCCAGTTCTGATGGAATTCAGGTCTGTCGTTTTGTCGGTAGTTTACACAGTTTCTTTCTTGTCGGCCACGTGGTGGAGAATTTCTCCCTGAATCGTAACTGCGCGCTGGACCGTTGCGTCTAAAGTTATTCTGTCTCCCGTAATAATAATTATTTTGGTTCCCATATTGTCTGTTTCTCTGATTGTCTCTGTAATAGTCATTACCGTGGAGAGGTGATCTTTTCCTGTAATTATTACTACTCTGCCAACGGTTGTCATACGGGTGGTGTCTGTTTTGGTCACGATTTGTGTTGTGAGAATAGCCTTGTCGTGTCAAGTTATTACTTCTTTCATCGCGGAATTGCGACAGATGTGACCTGTAATTGTTGTGTTCCTGGTTTCGCGTTCTGCGATTGTCAGTGTCAATTTCTAATTCTTGTAAGAGTCCCTGAAATGCTTCAATGTCGTCTTTGCAACGTCCTGCCAAAATAATATGTCGTAAATGTTCAGGCAGTTTGATTAAGCAAATGCGGATGAGTTCTGAGGGGCTGTATGGGTTTGAAAGATACTGATTCTTATGCAACATGTCTTCAAAATATTTCATAAGACTGGAAAATTTAGATTGTTCGAAACGTTTCATCATTATGATGCTATGTTTTACTCGGTCTTGTGTGGCTTGAGACCAATATGCTGAGAGGAAGGCATGGTAAAACTCTCCTTCACTGTGGCAATCGTGAATTACCGATCGCATTCTTACAGCTGGTTCATTCTCCAAGTAGCCACACATAAATTCTAATCTGTGTTCTAACGACCAGTTGGGAGGAAAACAATGAGAAAATTGATGGAGCCATGCTTGTGGATGAATGTCGTTGCCAGAATTCTTAAATGTTTTGAATTTACGTGTAGTAATGAACAGCTTATAGTCAAAATCGTCATGTCGGCGAGTCGCATGTCGGTCATTGTTACTTCGTTTCGGCGGTTCCATCTCAAAATCCAATGCGCCTTGAAAATTTCTTTCATAATTTCCGAAGTGTCCTGTGTTATTATTTTGTGTTTGTTCCGTATTTCTATGTCCCTCTTCCCGTATTGGAGCGCGAGTGTCCTCTGAAATACGTAATTCTTGTATTACCTGCGTCAACTGATCTTGTACTTCCCGGATTTCTCTTTTGTACTGTGTATTGATTTGATTTTGATTTTGTTTGAATTTTCTTATTTGTTCATACTCTTCTGTGTCAGTGAAGGCTACGGGTCTTGTGTTATTCAGATCATCATCTACCTTTGTAGATAAGTTAGTGACCTGATCCGAAAGTTCGGCTACTTTCTCCGATAGTGTACTTATTTCCTCCATGTGTCTTTCTGAACCAATTTTCAGGGTATCTACCGTGTCCTTTAAGTTTTCCTGAGTTCTTGCAAGTTGCGTAACCGAATCGGTAGATGCAACTGAGTCAATTTTAGCTTGCAAGGTCTCATGATTTTCATGAACAATAGTTTGCAGTTCTTTTATGGCTGCTTCGTGATTCTGCAATACATTTTCATGACGTGAAAAAATAGGTTGGAAATGCTCACAAATTTGTGTTTTTACGTCATTACAGACCTTTTGACATTTCGATTCAATGTTATGTAACTCAGTAGTTAAATCTTCACGTGTTTGTTCAAGTGTTTGTTCCAATGAGTCTAACTTTTTAAGATTTTGTTCCACTGTGTCTAACTTTTGAAGCTTTTGCTGTGTTTGTCTCTGATTTTGTTCCATTTATTGCATTAATTGCAATAATAATGTATTAGTGTCTGGAATCTGTTTCTCTACGCTTTTCGGCAGTGCATTTGCACCGGCAACATTCACATTTTGACAAGCAGAAAATGTGTCTTGACTTATTTGAGAAAACGGTGATGACCCAAAACCTGAATCTACAGTATTTGCGAAATTGTGTCCTGTCATTTCGGATTCCTGAGGCGAGCTGTTGCCGACCGATCGATCGATAATGCTTCCCTGTTCACTACCTGTTTCACTGTCTACACCATTGTTTGCAGCCCGCTCCATTTCCCTATGCACAATTGCCAAATTACTACTTTGAACATCAGTTAATTCATTACTCGGTGCCGCTAACACACTGCTTTCATTTTCACTGTCATTTCTCAGTTTACCTTGGAGCCTAGTATTACGTTTTTCACACACCATTATTGTCACAGTATTTCACACGACAACACAGAAAAACACAATTTGAAGATCAAAAATAAGAGAACACATTAACATAGAACTGAAAATAATATCTAGTTAATTGCAGCTGCGAAATACTTGGTGCAAATCTACATGCATGCCACAACTGTTTTACTGTACAACAATGAAAGACTGGAACTACAAAGGAGATTTTCTCTACAATTACGCGCTAGCAATAAACAATAGCTACACTAATTACACAAACTACAAGAAAAAATCAGAAGATTCCAGTGAGGTATCCTCGGCTAAGGGTCGACATATGAAACTTCCCCTTTGAACAATTCTACATGACTGTGCTTAAACTGACACACAATATTTTGTTAGCGCAACGCAATCTGACTTTCAAAATTCCCTACAAAAGAATGGCCCTGACTAACATTAAACTATACCTTTCACAAATCACTTACCTCACAAAAATCTTCGCTGCTCAAGCTACTGCAACACAGCGAGCGCCACTACTGCCAGCTAAATAAAAGATTCAAACTACTGAAGGCACTAACTACTGATAGGGATAGTTAGCAAATGAAAGATATTAATAGAGAACAAACAATGTATTTACCTTAATATCATCATATATAAATATAGCAGTTCATGACAAATTTCAAAACTCCGCCATCTCTCTCCCCACATCCACCACTGCTGGCGGCTCACCTCCAACTGCGCAACGCTACGCGCTGTTCACATCCAGCTGCCGCTGCCCAACACTACAATGGCAAGTATTACAACAATGCAAAGCAGACACAGACTGCCCACAGCACAGCCAGTGATTTTCATACAGAGGTGGCGTTACCAATAAAAAAACCTAAACAGCCTACTTACAAGGAGAACCAAGAGATTCAAATTAGACCTGCAAATCCTAATGCACGTCAGAGGAGGGGGAGTCTGACCAGGGATTGGCGCTAGTCCATAGGACTCCACCACGCCTCTCACACAAAGAAGTTCGTGGAATAATAGTAGTTTAAGTGGTGTACATAGCAGAATAGGCAAATATATGAACCTTTCTTCGGGGAACAATAATCGTTGCATTAATAGATTAAGATTGTTAAAGTATTAACACGCTGCGTTGTCTCGCATAAGAATTTACTGCTGCTAACTTTTTTTTGGTTTATATTCGCGATCTCCACTGTCGATGGGATAAGAGGCACTACCTTTCCATGAGCAATGTTTTTGTCCTTTCCTATCTGGTGTCTATGTTAAGGGATAATGATGAGTGACGAGATGTCGCACAAACGGGCGCATACAAGAACGTGCTCTTAGAAGCGTTCTGAGAAGACGTGATACGCTCTATAGCGGCCACAACCAGTTCGTGAGACGTTCATACCAATGCTTGCAGGCACGCGTCAGTGCACTACAAGATTGTGGTATATTGCGTGATTTCGAGGATGAATATGGGCAGTATAGATTTTGCAGAGCTGCGCCAGCATCGTTGTCTTGCAAGTCGGGGTGAACCTGTGAGCGTTTGACTCCAATGGTGCCCTAGACGATAGAAATGCGGGCATAAATCCTACCATGCCAATGTACTGGTTGGGGATTTAGCGTGCTGCTCGTGACTGTCACAGATGAACAACCAAGGAATTATACTTGGAGATTCGTGACATACTCTGTAGCTGGCGTGTGTTGGGCGACTGAATCCGCAACAGGAACCAGTCCTGGCTTGGTCATATTACATTGCCTCTGGAAAGGTGTGCTTTGATCGCGAAAACCGCATCACATAGAGAAGGAAGTTGCAACTATAAATTTATTGTCGTGTATAGCCATGGCTAACCCAGTCTCTGGAGTTTCAGTGAGGCGTAATGAAAACTCGGAGGTCATGTCGTACGGCGCGCACATCACTGTCGTCAATAGCGGCGAGCAGCGAGACATCTCAACGTAACAGGAATTATGTAAGAGTATTGTATAAGGTAAACAAACAAACAAAAAAAGGGGTACGATATACTAGGATAAGTTAAACTGTAGGATTTAACAATAACTAGATTAATATTGTGGGGGTTTTCTACCACAAGTGTTTGGCGCGCGCCTGTTGGGATGTTATTTTTCAGGTCATCAAATCACAGACCCAAGATGGAGGGACGACCGGCGAGCGAACGTAGAATAGTTGCTTGTTCTTATAAGCTCAGTAAAACTTCGACCTGCATAATAACATAATTTATTCAAAAGACATAGAATGTAGATCATTGGCAAATGGTAGTTAATTCTTGAGCATGTCTACTGTCGATCTATATAATTAATAGTAATATTAGTGCAGGCCCGCACATTTAGCTGTTCATCCAGTGTAGCGTCACACACCATGTACAGTAGTGAGACCGGTCTCTACACAAATATCAAGATAAATTATTTCCATGTCTAAATTTGATACACCAAGATTTTGTTAAAATGATAGCCATAGATTAATAACTATAAAAGTAAAATAAGAGTGTCTGAAATGACAGACCATCAATGTGTCATTATGTAAATTTATTATAACATAGAAGGTCATGGGAAAAAGTTAGGCATAAGATTTTGGTCAGAACTGTGCAGATGACGGGTATCGTGGCAATGCAGAGGCCAGCCAGTCGGCTACCTGCAAGAAGGCGAGCGTCCGGTCCTGCAAGCTGACAGTCACCGGGCCGTATACCTGAGGGATTAGGCGGGATCCTCGCCGGGCCACAAGCGAAAGTGAGGCTGGCCGTTGACACTGACACGCGACCCACATGCGACAGCCTGCTAGCTCTCTGGACGCAGCAGCCGTTTGGAGGGATTCCCTGCGGCAGACCACGTTGTCATGAGTACACGAAGAAGATCACATATCGTGTCAGAACCTGCGCCTCATGTGCCTCAGGACAGAAAGGGACGCTATATACTCACCTGTTTGGGTTTTTACAGCTCACTAGCATTGGCCGATCTGCATACACAAAGCAGTATCGTGCCACACACTCTAACAAATGAATGGACTCATTTCTAACTTCTCCTCTCTATTAGAGAGCAGTTTTAGCAATCGTCGCTCCTAGTTCGATCCTGTATGGATGACCTCGCACACGTGTGGAGTCACTCCACGTGCCATCATCCCTCATCGAACTGCAATATTGGGAAACGTAAAGTACTGTCCAGCGAGAGAAGAGACCCAGACTAGTGATGTATCCCAACAAGTAGACCTCAGAGACAATTAATCGACGTGAGGAGAGCCTGTCACTGTGTCTTCCTACCGTACTGCCGTGATCATATGCGTGGGTCTTGGTGCAATCTCAACAGAGTACTGCAGATGCTCCAGCACACCCTATTGCCGTTGCAACAACGTAGCAACAACACCCAACGTTTAGCCCTATGTGATGTCAGTACTGTGGAATTTGTGAAGTGCTTCGAATATTTCTAACAATGTGATTTAGTGCCTCATTCTCAGCATAGTCGTGAACTTTGTGCAATGTGCACGCACAACTTGATGCCCCATGAACCTTGTTTTTTTCTTAAATTTCTTTCTCTAGTGTTGTTTTTGTAATGTATGTTATACCTTGTACGTGTTTGTGTTTTACACTGTAATTCCTATTACAAATTACTGTATTGTTCTCCACACCATGTTTTTTTTTGTATTTTGTATTTATTGTTGTGTGTATGCAAACAGTGTGCCTGAAGTCCCCATAAACTGAAGCAGATACCACCACTGTCACTGTGAATGGACCATCAGTTCAGGGAACATTTTGTAAAGGTTATTCTTGCTGCAGGGAGACAGAATGAATCAGAGGTTGTAATTAGATTCTGAAAGCTCACAAAGAGATTGTTAACTTAAAAAGTATCATGTGTGAGTGAGTTCAGGTTAGTTTAATGATTAAAATTGTTGTAACATCTTGGGCATTTAATTGCGGAGCACTCCAACTCTGATTGTAAAGAATAAATTGCTCCATATTTGGCTCACATGCCCGGGCCATATTTAGAGAGTGAATGTCTGTGTGAATCGGTGTTTGGAAGGGGCTCCCTGGGTATGGATGTGTGATGCGAGTGTTAGTGTTCCATATTAAGAAGGTGAAGTTGGCTACATCATAAATAATCCTCCCTCTATGAGCTGTATTTTTCAGTTGCAGTGATTTTCTTTACAGAGTGCGGCATGTGCAGACAGTTTGTGAGATTGTTCTTGGGCGATTGACTCACTACCTTGCTCCTAAGAGAGCCAACCGCTCACCAATTACAATCTAAAATGGCGTAGGGGCTATGAGAGGTGGCATGAGCCCCCTCTCATATTTCTATCTTACGATTTTCCTCTCTAATTGCATGCAGTGAAAAGTCGCTATTCCTTCACACGCGGACTTCCCACGCAGCGTCTCTCGTCACCTGGGTGGTCCGGTGACAGGCGGGCTCTGCTGATCTGAAAGGGTTAAGCCGACGGGTGTGAGGAAGTCGAATGAATGCTTTGCAGACGCCGATATTGTCAAAAGACACGCCCGGAGGGGTCTGAAGTAGCGGCTGGGCTAGAGGTTCCGTTACTTCGCAGAAACTTAGCGAAAACACTTTCTGGTGGGCTACCAGCGAGGCATGGGAATGACTTGTGTACCCAGGCAGTTGTGGCGGGAAAATTCCCGCACTTTCTACAAAATAGTAACTGTGATTGGCTTGCTCAGGGCATAGCTCCGTGACGTAGCAAAATCAGCGCAGAAATTGGCGCCAAGAATCTCCATTGGTGGAATGGTAGTGCTCCGGCAATAGAGTGGAATTTTCCGCCGGTTTTCGAGTTGCTGATTGGAACGTTTAACCACAGCCACTGACGTGGGGGCGGGAATGTTGTGCGTTCTGCCTGTACGGGTGCTCTAGGTAGTCGGCTCTCGCTTTTCGGTCGAGGACGTCGAAGCAACCAGCCATCGCGTCCGGTAAGCCAGATTGTGTTCTGGCAGTTAAGAAGACAGTTTGGTAATGTATGTCCGCAGCACCGGCAGATAGGGATTTTCCTAGGTGATAATCAGAGCTCAGCAGAGCGCGACTGTTCGTCTTTTTCTAACTTTGTTCTGTCTTGAGCAGCAGCAATTAATGTTGAGTTAGCTGTGTGTCTCTCTTAAGATTTGAGTGGCAAGGAATTGGCTCCACATACCATTTCGTCTTAAACCTCACAATCTAGTTTAGGGACAACTTCACCTTCACAGCGTTTGTTTGAGGATCCAATTTGAGCCAATTTGATGCATTATAAATGTTTCATGTGTTTTTGTTTATTATTTTGTGTTTAGTCTTAATAAATCATATTGTTATTTTGGACAGAACTTTCATTCTGTTAATCGGTAGAGCAACCCATCATTTCTCACTACGTTAACGAAACCTTCCTTTATTTAACTTATTTATCAAATTAAATTATTGCAGGTGCCAAACTCTTTTCTGCTCCACTTGCAGGGTTGATTACAGTCAGTTCGCATATATTTTTAATCCATGTGCAACAGCAAAAGTCAGAGTTAGAATAGGGGGGCTTAGAGCATCATTTACATATGTAGATTCTAGAAGAATTTAGTGTTAAATACACTGCTTGCCCCGGCACCTCGCAATGATAGCGATGTGTACGGAATTTTTATCTGTTTTTCTTACTTAAGTATCAAAGGCCTGCTTGATGAAAATTAGTCTAGTGCACAATATAAAAGTAAAGTTTAATAAGCATTAATTCAAATACTTATTCTGTTAAAAGGAAATTTGCTCTAGCAGTAGAGAGTCTGTCAATTGTCTGCCGCCATCTTAACAATTAGCGGCAAATTCAAATTACGCAGCTCTGCAGACATAAATGCCAAAGGTAATAAAAATGTGTAAAAATAAATGCGCACCGGTGGTAGCGAACTCACTTTAATGAAAATAATTCGAATCAGATTGGTTCTTTAAAAACAGTGCTTATAGCACGATCCATATAACAAACTTTAATTACCCACGAGTTGCAAAGAATATTGTTTCAGGTAACATACGTCAGTGTTGTGTGCGGCTGATATTCGGTGGTTTTAATGATCATTTTGCTGAAGATAACTGTTTCTATCATAATCAATAGTTGTATAGAATCTGTTGTATGAACTGTGATTTAGTGACACTTACACAACTTACAGAATGGGAGAATGTTGGCTTGCGTCTCACTACTTGCACTTTGGCCGAGTCATCCGCCTGATGTGATTAAAAATCCAGTCATGTTTGGTTGGTACCAGTAATTTCAGTGTGGACAGACCAGGAACAATTACAGCCACCCTTAAAATTAGCTCCTTCTGACAGGATGTAGAAAGAGAGTTTGATACTTCTCATAACAGACCGAGGATGAAGCGAGTCGGATCTTTCTGAAATAACAGTTCTTAGTTTCTCCAAAGTAATATTCGGATGGCTGAGTTTCACACGTGAGTCATGTGCCGCTTACGGCGGGGAAGGCACGTTTTGCGTTGCTCAGGCAATGCATCTCCTTTGCGTGACGCAGTCAGAAGAGACACCTCTGCCCTGGATGGTCGCTGTACCGGCCCGAGAGCTGTTCGTCCCGGTGCGTTCCCACCGGTGTGCAGCAAAGTGGACACTTCTCTTATTAACGGTAGAGACACGCCCCTTGCAGACTTAATGGCTCCAGACCAGACACCAGGTGACAATCTAATCCGCTACTACGCCTCGAGGCAGTATACTGGTGCCAGTCGAAGGTTGAGAGCCCACTGATTAAGTAGGATGTAACGTCTCTAACAGACGTAGCGATGCCAAAGGTGATTACGAAGTAGTGGCGAGGGTTGAGACACTCTCGAAAAATAATCAGAATGTGGGGGTAGAAACGAGTACTTCATCTACATCTATATCTACACAGAAACTCTGCAAATCACATTTAACTGCCTGGCAGAGGGTTCATCGAACCAAGTTCACAATAACTATCTATTATTCCACACTCGCTCGGAAAAAACGAACACCTATATCTTTCCGCGTGAGCTCTTATTTTCTTTATTTTATTAAGATGAACATTTCTCCCTATGTAGGTCGGCGTTATCAAAATATTTTCGCATTCGGAGGAGAAAGTTGGTGATAGAAATTTCATGAGAAGATTCAGCCGCAACAAAAAAAGCCTTTGTTTTAATGATGTACACCCGAAACCCTGTAGAATTCCAGTGACACTTTCTCCCCTATTTCGCGATAATACAAAACGTGCTGCCCTTCTTTGAACTTGTTGTGTTAAGGAGTAACATAGTAGGGGTCTTGAGTTTCCATGCTACGTGTACCCCTCATCCCGACTTCCTGAGTTACACTGGCATGCATCTCACTACTTCCACTTTTGCCGAGTCATCCGCCTGATGTGATTAAAAAGCCAGTTAAGTTTGGTTGCTACCGGTAATTTCAGTGTGGACGGACCAGGGTCAATTACAGCTACCATTACAATTTCAGTGACACTGTCTCCCCTATTTTGCGCTAATACAAAACGTGCTGCCCTTCTTTGAACTTTCTCAATGTTCTCCATCAATCTTATCTGGTAAGGATCCCACACCGCGCAGCAGTATTCTAAAAGGGGACGGACAAGCGTTGTGTAGGAAGTCTCTTTAGTAGATCTGTTACATTTTGTAATTATCCTGCTAATAAAACAGTCTTCGGTTAGCCTTCCCCACAACATTTTCTGTGTTTCTTCCAATTTAAGTTGTTCGTAACTGTAATTCCTAGGTATTTAGTTGAATGTACGGGCTTTAGATTTGACTGATTTATCGTGTAACCAAAGTTTAACGTATTCCTTGTAGCACTCGTGTGGATGACCTCACATTTTTCATTATTTAGGGTCAATTCCACCATACAGATGTCCTTTTTAAATAGTTCTCCAATTTGTTTTGATCATCTGATGTTTATACTAGTCGATAAACGACAGCTTCATCTGTAAACAACCTAAGATGGCTCCTCAGATTGTCTCCTAAATCATTTACATAGATAAGGAACAGCAAAAGGCCTATAACACTATCTTGGGGAACGCCAGAAATTACTTCTGTTTTACTCGATGTCTTTCCGTCAGTTACTACGAACTATGACCTCTCTGACAGGAAATCAGGAATACAGTCGCATAACTGAGATGATCTTCCATAAGCACGCAACTTCACTACCAGCCGCTTGAGTGGAACAGTGTTACTGGTAAACACAAGTCACAAAGCACATATAAAATGTGTACAATTGATACATAAGTCTATGTCTCTTCCACTATTAGCATGAAAGAAGAACAAATGCGGTAGGTATAGTTCGCATGCACAGGAAATGCACTCCAAAGCTTGAAGACAAACTGCAAAAAAGGTGAGACGGAATTGAGGTCAACAGAGACTATGATGGTCTTGAAGTGGCATGACAAAAGAGTCATATATATGTTGACGACATGCCGTACATATGAAATGAAGTCAAGAAATAGGAAATCAATTTGAAATCCCTTGTCATAGCATCCAACGGTCAGTGTGTGTAAAGAGCTAGTTGTGTTTTCTAAATCCGTGTTGACTGTGTGTCAATGGACTGTTCTCTTCGAGGTAGTTCATAATGTTCGAACACAATACAGGATGAGTCACCTAACATTACCGCTGGATATATTTCGTAAACCACATCAAATACTGACGAAACGATTCCACAGACCGAGGAGAGGGGCTAATGTAATTGGTTAATACAAACCATAAAAAATGCATGGAAGTATGTTTTTTAACACAAACCTACGTTCTTTTAAATGGAACCCCGTTAGTTTTGTTAGCACATCTGAACATATAAACAAATACGTAATCAGTGCCGTTTGTTGCACTGTAAAATGTTAATTACATCCGGAGATATTGTAACCTAATGTTGACGCTTGAGTACCACTCCTCCGCTGTTCGATCGTGTGTATCGGAGAGCACCGAATTACGTAGGGATCCAAAGGGAACGGTGATGGACCTTAGGTACAGAAGAGACTGGAACAGCACATTACGTCCACATGCTAACACCTTTCTATTGGTCTTTTTCACTGACGCACATGTACGTTCCCATGAGGGTGAGGTACACGTACACACGTAGTTTCCATTTTCAATTACGGAGTGGAATAGAGTGTGCCCCGACATGTCAGGCCAATAGATGTTCAATGTAGTGGCCATCATTTGCTGCACACAATTGCAATCTCTGGCGTAATGAATGTCGTACACGCCGTAGTACATCTGGTGTAATGTCGCCGCAAGCTGCCACAATACGTTGTTTCATATCCTCGTGGGTTCTGGGCACATCACGATACACATTCTCCATTAACGTACCCCACAGAAAGAAGTCCGGAGGTGTAAGATCAGGAGAACGGGCTGGCCAATTTATGCGTCCTCCACGTCCTATGAAACGCCCGTCGAACATCCTGTCAAGGGTCAGCCTAGTGTTAATTGCGGAATGTGCAGGTGCACCATCATGCTGATACCACATACGTCGACGCGTCTCCAGTGGGACATTTTCGAGCAACGTTGGCAGATCATTCTGTAGAAACGCGATGTATGTTGCAGCTGCAATGAAGTGAGGACCAATGAGGTGGTCGCCAATGATTCCGCACCATGCATTTACAGTCCACGGTCGCTGTCGCTCTACCTGTCTGAGCCAGCGAGGATTGTCCACGGACCAGTAATGCATATTCCATAGATTCACTGCCCCGTGGTTTGTGAAACCCGCTTCATCGGTAAACAGGTAGAACTGCAACGCATTCTCTGTTAATGCCCATTAACAGAATTGCACTCGATGATTAAAGTCATCACCATGTAATTGCTGATGTAGCGACACATGAAACGGGTGAAAGCGGTGACGATGCAGTATGCGCATGACACTACTTTGACTCAGATGTTTTGCAATGTGCGGCACGTTGGATGCTCTCTGTCCGGGTACGGTTCTGCATACACCCTGCAGGCTTCAGCTGCATTTCGTCGACACTAGCCATAGATGAGTATCATCTCCGCCTTTTCAGAGTTCGAATACACTATGGTCACAGTTCCTACAACACTACACTATCACAGACGTCCGGTAACACGGTGTACTACAGTTGGTCTGCGTGCGGAGACGAACGCAGAAGAACAATAACAGCAAGCGCTACATGCGGACACTGCGACAGCTAAACCAAACCTCAACAGTGCACTACAGCCACACTCGTAAACACGGTCGTCATCGTAAACATATCCCTGCAGATGCTGCTCGCCGACCGTGGTCCGTGTTTGTTACAACACGCAACTGAACGTCGGAGGTTTCAAGCGTCAACTTTAGTTTACAATTCCTCCGGATGTAATTAACATTTTACAACGCAACAAACGGCACTGATTACGTATTTGTTTATAAGTTCAGATGTGCTAACAAAACTAACGTGGTTCCATTTAAGAAAACGTAGATTTGTGTTAAAAAACATACTTCCGTGCATTTTTATATGGTTTGTATTAAACAATTACACTAGCCCCTCTCCTCACGTTCGGTCTGTGGAATCGGTTCGTCCGTATTTTATGTGGTTTACGAAATATATCCAGCGGTAACGTTAGGTGACTCACCCTGTATATGTTCCAAAATCCTGCGGCATATCGACGTTAATGATATGGGCCTGTAATTTAGTAAGTTACTCCTACTATCTTTATTGAATATTGGTGTGAACTGTACAACCAACTTTCCAGTCTTTGGGTACGGATCTTTCGTCGAGCGAGCGGTTGTATTGCAACGTCCCCTTAGAAAAATTAAACATGACTGTGCTTAAACTGACACACAATATTTTTAGCGCAACGCAATCTGACTTTAAAAAATCCCTACAAAAGAATGGCCCTGACTAACATTAACCTATACCTTTCACAAATCACTTACCTCACAAAAATCTTCGTTACTCGAACTACTGCAATACAGCGAGCGCCACTACTGCCAGCTAAATAAAAGATTCAAGCTACGGAAGGCACTAACTACTGATAGGCACAGTTAGCAAATGAAAGATTTTAATAGAGAACAAACAATGTATTTACCTTAATAGTGTTGAAAAATCATAATATACATAGCAGTTCATGACATCCAGTCTTACAAATTTCAAAACTCCGCCATTTTTCTCCCCACATCCACCACTGCTGGCGGCTCACCTCCAACTGCGCAACGCTACGCGCTGTTAACAGCTGACAGCCCAACACTACAATATCGAATATTACAACAATGGCACCCAGCCACAGACTGCACACAGCACAGCCAGTGATTTTCATACAGAGCTCTACGTGGCGTTACCAATATAAGAACCTAAACAGCGTACTCACATAGCCCCCTTGCTCCACACAAAAAAATTTACAAATTGTTTTGGGCACTGGTCAATACTTATTTGAAAAAATTTTTCATAATTACAGTAAGAAAGGTATCAAATGCACACACTTATTAATACAATGTTGGTCAAAAGCTAAAATTTTCTCACAGTCCATAAAGACAGTCCCGAACATTCATCACAGTAAAACTGCCGTTTCTTTTCTCAAAGTCTGAGCAGTAAAAGACAATGCACACGGAAGTAGTGGATTTCCATGCAGTCTTGAAGAAGCAGTGTTGTCCTTCCAACGGAAAGACAGTGCTGACTCTTGACATGCTGACAGGTAATTGGCCACAACAGAGCAAACCCACAGCAGAGTTATTCGACGTTTTGAAGAATATTGGTAGGTAGGTCATCACAGAGCAGAGCCACTGTAGTCCTGGTAGAGATTACGGTATTGGTGGGCCACCAGAGGTGCAGACCCACTGCAGTCCTTGTTGAAATAATGGTACTTGTGAGTCATCAAAGGTGTAGACCCACTGTAGTCCTTGTAAAAATAATGGTATTGGTGGGTCATCAAAGATGCAGACACACTGCAGTCCTTGTAGAGATGGCCAGCAGCCATGTGTTGTGACTGTGCGGGTGCACAATCACCATTGAAGAGTCTTGCGGATAATATAGCAAGTCCATAACCACCACTTGTGCACTCACAAAGTTTTTGGAATTGTCCTTAGAACCAGCAATGCTGTTATCCAGTCCCTTGCTGAATTATTAACACCTGTGCAACACTAACAGTCCCTACTTCTCACATATTGTCCATATACTATGACCAACAGAAATGTGTGCAGTGAAATGTAACTTACAAGTTACTTAATTTGATGAACTGGGGCCAATTACAATTTTATAACATAAGAATACAATAACAAAGGTGCAAAATACATCATTAAAGAACATAACAATATAGATAAGATTTGTAGTAACACAGGCTTTACAAAAGAATAGAAATAAACATATACATCAGTGTTACAGGAATTATGACATAAGTAAATATATAAAATATCAGAATAACTTTTGAAACATCAACTTCACACATGAGCATTAAAACAAAACAGAATAAATAATGTCTAAACATCTTTACAAAGAAAATAACATATTATCAGAAAAATTCTACAACGTAACTCTCATCAGATAAACACATAAAGACAGGAAGAACACAAATACCCAAGGGTACACAAACACCTAGTGGGATAACACAAGGAAAGGACAGGGTTTGTTTTACTGCAGTATTTTGCAAACAAAACTTTCTTTACTTCTTGGAGATCTCCCTTCGTTCTTCATTATTTCCAAAAAGTTCTATCTATACCTGCTTTCTGTACTTTTTCATATAACTTCTCAATGCATTTCTTCCAATGCATCGCAACTCATTCTCTTATATAGTCTACCCTCTCTTAAGATAACTTAAATCTACTGAGCTCAGATGCTAAACTAAAGGACGAGGCAATGCAGCAGCACAAAACAATTAATACAAACAGCAATGAAAAAAATGCAAACTGGCAAAGCAAGCAGCAATATTACAACTAATATAAGGCAATGAGCAGCAAACAAGAAAAATAAATCAGTAGTAAAACTGTCTTAACAGAGTAATGTAAAGTGAAATTTAGTAGCACTATGCCTGGCAAACAGCAGCAGCAAATGCAATAACTTATATCTAAACATGACATAGCTCAAGCAGAAAAAATATTACAGTAAAAATGGCCATGTTTAATACCCATGTCACATCTTAACACTATAGTGATGCATCACAAAAACTTACTCTGCAAGAAAGTTACCAAGTCATTAAAAAAATTATTTATGCAATTCCTGTGAAGGGAAATGTCTATTTGTGCTCTCTTTTCTAGGAAAGTGCATCATAAACATATTCTTTACTGGGTCTGTAGACAGAAAATAGTGATATTAGTACATCTATTAAATTTTATAATAACCAATGCTGCAGTGCAGCTAGAAACTAGATATTAAAGAAAATGAGCAAATATGTACAAAGGAAGGCATGAAACATCATTCATTAGCCATATGGCATTTCATAAGGTAGTAAAAAAATCTCTCAACTAGAAAGACAGTAGGCATAATCAGGTGTATAGACATAAAAATATTTCTCGTCATTTCATTAGGCATTTCAGTAAATATCATAAATTAAGAGCTCCACAGTGTTATCATAGGTTTTCAAGTTTGAGCGTGTCGTATTTGCGATGCTTTCTACAAAGGAATGTCAATAGCGAGGATAATGGTCCCTTTTTTTTCTCCCCCTGTGCCTCTGAAAGGCACACACTAATGGCTTTTTTCAAGGCGACTGCCACGCAGCTGGGTGCCCACGACTCATTACGTGAAGGTGGTCACTTAACTTTCTTACTGAAATATTTACAACACCAGTTTGCATTACAGTGACAGTCTCATATAAAAAATTTCACAGGTCGAGAATATGCGTTGTAAATGTGTAGAAACAAAATCCTATGAATATAACAGTGTTCAAGAAGTTTTTGCCTCTGAAAGGCACACACTAATGGCTTTTTTCCAGGCGACTGCCACGCAGCTGGGTGCCCACGACTCATTACGTGAAGGTGGTCACTTAACTTTCTTACTGAAATATTTACAACACCAGTTTGCATTACAGTGACAGTCTCATATAAAAAATTTCACAGGTCGAGAATATGCGTTGTAAATGTGTAGAAACAAAATCCTATGAATATAACAGTGTTCAAGAAGTTTTTGTCGGCATTGTGACACATTCGCGCATTTACACACATTTCATAACTCTTAAAGTATGATTCTTGGTTTCCAACATCCTTTTCCACAAATCAGAGTCCCTAACCACTACTCATTATTCATGTACGTATTCGTCGACACTTCTTCAATATTTCATCAAAATAAATACGTAGCATAATCAAATTCCTCATTTCTGGTAGCATCATCTTATTGATCATAAACATACCTCAACAGCATAATACACATTGTCATCATAATAATAACATCATAAAAACTCAGCCAAATCTCAAAAATGTCGTAGCTTTTAGCTATAATGTCAAAACCTAAAAAAATTATCTGCTCATTTCAATAGTGTCATCTACCTCAATCGTACTTTAAAAATCGTGATCCCATACCAAATATATCATTCAAAGCTCTCATAATATCACAATGGTTCCGAAAAAATATGAACAGTTCACAAAGTACAGACAAAATACAATTTCATAAGTGCGAAGTTACCCAACTGTGTAATTGCGTAAACATGTGTCACTGATGTAGTAAAAAAAATGTTTATCCCTCAGTTAAATGATCAGATAGCTGTGTAATTTGTGTGTTAGAGAAATATGGTACCGATGTGTAAAGTTGTATAAGCAAATACCATATTAGTTAGGGCTCCTTGTGCTTGCCAAACACATGGTACACAAAGTAAGCGTGTACCTGCCTGAGGATAAATGTAATTATACCCTCAGGTGTTACAGATTACAGCAATGGAATGAAATGTATCACGGAAAACCTTTGTATCATTGTACTTCAAATATCTTTAAAAATAAATGATTTAAGTGCAAAATTAATCACTCAAATACGTGTCCTGTAGTGCTAAATGTGCATCTTGCTGTAAGATAATCTTTGTGGTAGTGTCGTAGTTATTGTCCTCCGAAAGCTAAGTTCTGCAGAAGCCAATGTACTTACCTCATGATAAACAAAAGTGAAATGCTTTGCGTATAGATATCTTAGTTATTACGCTTATTGTTGTGATGAAGAAAGGACTGTGCTGTAACGTATTATTGTGCTACTGAAAATGCAGTCTCATTGTAGCTATACCACAAAAGTTACTACTAAAACATGTTTTACTTTACAGAATAATACAGAAAAACTGTGCAGATATAAAACAGAAACACTGGAAAGGCAACATTGTAAATTGTCACTCATTAGTTGCGTCGTGATAAAATCGTGTAGATGCCACATAAACTAACCACTGTCTCATCTGGTATCTCACAGAAAGTACTTTAAATCCAGAATGCATTTTAAAGTAAACCAAAATGTTGCATTAAAATCTCATTAGCAGTACCAGTATATGTTGTAAGTATGTAAGCCTTATAGTCGTTACGTAATCGTGCAACTAACAAGCAACAATGTACACACACAATAACACTGTGACGTCTGTTCACTATAACAATGCATTTGTAATTTCTGTTTAAATAAGTTCTCTTGGTTCTTGATTGGATATTTAACTTCAAACATTGTTGCATGGTAACAGTTTCTAAGTCTGACAATGCATACTAGAAATGTGAAGTGAAAAGTTTTATGGCAAAGACAAAGTTAAAAAGCATATTATCTTTCAATAAACGGTTTTACATGTGAAATGTGGTGTAAACCTTTACTCTTCCTAGTATGCAGAGTTTCAACTTCAACGCAATTATCATGTGGTATACGTCGGATTCTGTAAGGTCCATTGTAAACTAGAAAGAATATGTGACTCATGTGTTTCTTCTTATGTGACAATGAATGAGCTTTAATGAGAACTTTCTGACCAATATATAATTTCTTTGCATTTGTTTTACCGTGTAGTTTTCTCCTTTTGTCTGCTGCAGATTTTATATTTTTAATAGCCAAATCAATTATGTCTTTGTGTCGAAGTTTACGTGTAATTAGGAAAGGTACAAGCTCTCTGATTCTGTTCGGTGGTTCTTCATTCTTCAGTACAAGAGTAGGTGGTAAAGCAGTGGAATCATGAGGCATTTCATTCAGCACATTTTGAAATAAGTGTAAATATCTGTCCCAATGCTGATGCTTTCTGTGACAATAAAGTCTGCAAAGCTTATTGATTTCTTTCATAATCCGTTCAGACGGGTTACAATGTGGTGAGTACAATGAAATAAAAACAGGTTTGATTTTATGATTCCGAAGCATGCGTGACCAAACAGCAGATCTGAATTGCGGTCCGTTATCTGAAATGACTTTACTAACGTGTCCAACTTCACGTAAGAAATTTTTAACAAAGACGTTGGATACAGACGGTCCAGTGGCTTTACGTAACGGCGTGAAAGAAACAAATTTTGAAGTAAGTTCAACAGCGACTAGAACGTACGAAAATCCATTAGATGTTCTGACAAGCGGTCCCAAGAGATCAACAGCAGCAAATTCTTTTAATTTAAAAGGAATAATAGGAAACAACGGAGATAGTAGATGGTTTCGCCTTTTGACAAAGTTTACAAATAGACAAGACTCTTCGAATTCTCTTTTCCATATAGTTAAAATAACAAGTCGTTCGAAGAATATGATAACATTTTCGTGGACCAAAATGTGCGTAGCTGAAATGAATGTACCAAATGAGCTTATTAACAAAATCGTCTGGAATGCAAAGTACCCACAGCTTGCCATCAACAGTGCAGCGTTTGAAGAGTATGTTGTTTCTAACCAGGTAATAATGCCGAATCTGAGTGTGTGTCTTTTCATGCCATTTACTTTTGATGTCTTTCCAAATCGGATCTTTATCTTGTTCATGAGCAATGTCCTTTAAAGATGTGGTGATGAAGTTTTCAAAGACGACTTTCTGAATGTAAAGAATACTGAAATTTTTCTCGAGGTTGCCTTCTGTGTTACTTTTCTCAAGCCCAGCCGGTGCGAGTGACAGTGCGTCCGCAACAATGTTCTCCTTGCCGGGAATGTAGACTATTGTGAAGTGGAATTCTTGCAGAAACAATGCCCAAAGTTTTAACCTGTCATGATTTAATTTTGAAGACATAAGAAATTTTAATGCACGATGATCAGTGTATACTTTTACGTGCTCTCCAGAAAGAAAGAAACGGAATTTGTTAAATGCCCAAACGATAGCTAAAGCTTCTAATTCAGTAACGGTATAATTTTTTTCAGATTTTGTTAGCACTCGGCTAGCAAAAGCAATGGTTTGCTGAACAGTAGTGTCATTTTCTGTGGCTTCTTGAAATAAATGGGCACCAAGACCGACTTTAGAAGAATCCATGCTAAGGCAGAAATCTTGTGACAGATCTGGATGAGCTAGTATTGTCGCGTTAAGTAGCGATTCTTTCAAAGAATTGAATTCCAACTGTGCTTGTTCGTCCCAGTTCCAAATAGTATTTTTTCCAGTGAGAGAACAAAGTTTTGGTGTAACAAGAATTTGCATATTCAGGAAACGACGGTAAAAATTTACGAGACCTAGAAAACTGCGGACTTGTTTTTTTGTGGATGGAACTGGAATGGCTCTGATGGCTTCTAACTTTTCAGGATCCGGCTGAATGCCTTCAGAAGAAATAATATGTCCCAAAAACCTCACCTTTGACCTACCGAATTCAGACTTTTCCAAGTTAACTGTAATTCCAGATTCTGCAAAAATATGTAACACGCTGTTGAGGATGCGATTGTGTTGTTCCCACGAGGCTTCTGCTATCAGAATATCGTCCACATATAAGGTGATGTGACGTTTTAAGTACTCAGGTAATATGGAATTTAGCCCGCGAATGAATGCTGCCGAAGAAATGTTCAAACCGAAAGGAAGTTTCCGAAACTGATAACAAACGCCGAAACAAAGGAAAGCTGTGTATTTTCTACATTCTGGATGAAGTTTGATCTGATAAAAGATGGATCTGAGAGCAATGGAAGACAACATTTTTACACCACTAAAATTTTGAAGTTCTTCCAACGTTTGCAGCCTGTCTGTTTCAGGAATACTGATAGTATTGATTTGTCTCGAATCTAAGACAAGCCTGATCGATCCATTTTTCTTCTCAACAACATGTATTGGATTGTTATATGAGCTTACTGCAGGCTCAATAATGCCCTCGTCGAGCATAGATTGTATTTCTGTTCTAACACGGTCCCTATAATGCGCCGGAATTACATATGGTCTAACACAAAATTTAGTATGCTCACGAACACGAAATTGGTATTGAAATCCCTTGATTGTTCCTGTTTTGTGAGTAAAAACTGTGGAATGTGCTTGTAAAATCTCCATTCAGTGTCATTACAATTCTCAATTGTTTGAATTTTATTCTGAATTAACTCATTAGTTTCAAATATGCCGTCGATATCAGCCCTATCAGTACTTGCAGAGTCATTGTTAGTGTCTAGTTCCGTAGAAAATTCCGAACTGTTGTCTAACAGAAGGTAAAGCCGATTAATTTCCTCGTCATGATTTGAGAGCCAATCTTCAAATTTCAAAGCTATTGACCTACCTTCTTTCTCTAAACTTATTTTAGCATCGTGAAAGTTTAAGATTACTTTGTATTCATTCAAAAAGTCTACTCCCAATATAATTTCCGTCGACAATAATGGAACAATAAGAAAGTTCATAGAGAAGCTGTGGCTTTGACAAAAGAATTCTAAGTTGGTTTGTTGGCGTACATCTACACTTTTTCCAGTGATTGCACCTTGTAATTTAATCTTACGTAACGGAAGTGTGGGACAATCGTTCGATTTGTTGCATTTGCTAAAAGCTGTTTCACTAATTACTGAAATGGGACTGCCAGAGTCAAGTACTGCCGTAAATTTTACGTCATTTACAGTAATGTGAATCACACGATATGCAATGTTGTTATGTTTTACGTCGTGCTCCTGGAGTAAGATGTCCCTAATGTCTTCCATTTTTACGTAATTACTAGCTACGGCAGCTGCATCGTCAGTTTCATAAGTACGTTTTGTGGCTGCCAGCGGTATGAGTCATTGCCTATTGTGTCTTTGTTGGCGCGCGTCGTTATTGGGATTTGGAGACCTAACTTCTACAAATTCACCTTGTCGAGAGGGCCTTGCTCTGTTTGAATCCCGCCAGTTCTGATGCAATTCAGGTCTGTCGTTACGATCATATCGTCTGTCGTCATGTCGGTAGATTCAATAGTTTCTTTCTTGTTGGTCACGTGGTGGAGAATTTCTCCCTGAATCGTAACTGCGCGCTGGACCGTTGCGTCTAAAGTTATTCTGTCTCCCTTGATAATAATTATTTTGGTTCCCAAATTGTCTGTTTCTCTGATTGTCTCTGTGATAGTTACTACCACGGAGAGGTGATCTTTCCCTGTAATTATTACTACTCTGCCAACGGTTGTCATATGGGTGGTGTCTGTTTTGGTCACGATTTGTGTTGTGAGAATAGCCTTGTCGTGTCTAGTTATTATTTCTTTCATTGTGGAATTGCGACCGATGTGACCTGTAATTGTTGTGTTCCTGTTTTCGCGTTCCGTGATTGTCAGTGTCAATTTCTAATTCTTGTAAGAGTCCCTGAAAAGCTTCAATGTCGTCTTTGCAACGTCCTGCCAAAATAATATGTCGTAAATGTTCAGGTAATTTGATTAAGCAAATGCGGATGAGTTCTGAGGGGCTGTATAGGTTAGACAGGTACTGATGCTTGTGCAACATGTCTTCAAAATATTTCACAAGACTGGAAAATTCAGATTGTTCAAAATGTTTCATTATTATGATGCTATGTTTTACTCAGGCTTGTGTAGCTTGAGACCAATATGCTGAGAGGAAGGCATGGTAAAATTCTCCTTCACTGTGACAATCGTGAATGACCGATCGCATTCTTACAGCTGGTTCATTCTCTAAACAGCCGCACATAAATTCTAATCTGTGCTCTAATGACCAGTTGGGAGGAAAACAATGAGAGAATTGATGGAGCCACGCTTGTAGATGAATGTCGTTGCCAGAATTCTTAAATGTTTTAAATTTACGTGTAGTAATGAACAGCTTATAGTCAAAATCATCATGTCGGCGAGTCGCATATCGGTCATTGTTACGTCGTTTCGGCGGTTCCATTTCAAAATTCGGTGCACCTTGCCAATTTCTTTCATAATTTCCGAAATGTCCTGTGTTATTATTTTGTGGTTGTTCCGTATTTCTATGTCCCTCTTCCCATACTGGAGCGCGAGTGTCCTCTGAAATATGTAGTTCTTGTATTACTTGTGCCAACTGATCTTGTACTTCCCGGATTTCTCTTTTGTACTGTATATTGATTTGATTTTGATTTTGTTTGAATATTCTAATTTGTTCATACTCTTCAGTGTCCGTGAAGGCTACAGATCTTGTGTCATTCAGATCATCATCTACCTTTGTACATAAGTTAGTGAACTGATCTGAAAGTTCGGCTACTTTATCCGATAGTGAAATTATTCCCTCTGTGTGTTTTTCTGAACTAAGTTTCAGAGTGTCCATTTGTGTTGAAATCGTATCTACTGTGTCCTTTAAGTTTTCCTGAGTTTTTGCAAGTCACGTAACCGAATCGGTAGATGCAACTGAGTCAATTTTAGCTTGCAAGGAGTCGTGATTTTCATGAACAATAGTTTGCAGTTCTTTTATGGCTGCTTCGTGATTCTGTAATGCATTTTCATGACGCGAAAAAATAGGTTGGAAATGCTCACAAATTTGTGTTTTTACGTCATTACAGACTTTTTGACATTTCGATTCAATGTTATGTAACTCAGTAGTTAAATCTTCACTTGACTGTTCAAGTGTGGTGTCTAACTTCCGAAGATTTTGTTCCATTGTGTCTAACTGTTGCTGTGTTTGTCTCTAGTGTTGTTCCATTGTGTCTAACTTTTGAAGCCTTTGCTGTATTTGTCTCTGATTTTGTTCCACTGTGTCTAACTTTCGAAGATTTTATTCCATTGTGTCTAACTTTTGAAGCTTTTGCTGTGTTTGTCCCATTTGTTGTATTAATTGTAATAACAATGCACTGGTGTCTGAAACATGTTCCTCAGTGGTTTTCGGCAGTGAATTTGCACCGGCAACATTCACATTTTGACAAGCAGAAAATGTGTCTTGACTTATTTGAGAAAACGGTGAGGACGCAAAACCTGAATCTACAGTATTTGCAAGATTGTGTCCTGTCATTTCGGATTCCTGAGGCGAGCTGTTGCCGACCGATCAATCGATAATGCTTCCCTGTTCACTAATTGTTTCACTGCCTACACCATTATTTGCAGCCCGCTCTATTTCCCTATGCACAATTACCAAATTACTACTTTGAACATTAGTTAATTCATTACTCGGCGGCGCTAACTCACTGCTTTCGTCTTCACTGTCATTTCTCAGTTTACTTTGGAGCATAGTATTACTTTTTCACACGCCATTATTGACACAATATTTCACACAACAACACAGAAAAGCACAATTTGAAGAGCAAAATAAGAAAACACATTAACATAGCACTGAAAATAATATCTAGTTAATTGCAAGCGCAGCTGCGAAATACTTGGTGCAAATCTACATGCATGCCACAACAACAATGAAAGACTGCAACTACAAAGGAGATTCTCTCTACAATTACACGCTAGCAATAAACAATAGCTACACTAATTACACAAACTACAAGAAAAAATCAGAAGATTCCAGTGAGGTATCCTGGCAGGGTCGCCATATGAAACGTCCCCTTAGAAAAATTAAACATGACTGTGCTTAAACTGACACACAATATTTTTAGCGCAACGCAGTCTTACTTTCAAAAATCCCTACAAAAGAATGGCCCTGACTAACATTAACCTATACCTTTCACAAATCACTTACCTCACAAAAATCTTCGCTACTTGAACTACTGCAATACAGAGAGCGCCACTACTGCCAGCTAAATAAAAGATTCAAACTACGGAAGGCACTAATTACTGATAGGCATAGTTAGCAAATGAAAGATTTTAATAGAGAACAAACAATGTATTTACCTTAATAGTGTTGAAAAATCATAATATACATAGCAGTTCATGACATCCAGTCTTACAAATTTCAGAACTCCGCCATTTCTCTCCCCACATCCACCACTGCTGGCGGTTCACCTCCAACTGCTCAATGCTACGCGCTGTTAACAGCTGACAGCCCAACACTACAATAGCGAATATTACAACAATGCCACCCAGCCACAGACTGCACACAGCACAGCCAGTGATTTTCATACAGAGCGCTACGTGGCGTTATCAATATAAAAACCTAAACAGCATACTTACAGTATATGTTTGTTAAGTATGGAGCTGTTGCATCAGCATACTCTGAAAGGAACCTAACTGGTATCCAGTGTGGACCAGAACACTTGCTATTATTCAGTGATTTACCGGATGATCAAAAAGTCAGTATAAATTTGAAAACTGAATAAATCACGGAATAATGTAGATAGAGAGGTACAAATTGACACACATGCTTGGAATGACATAGGGTTTTATTAGAACCAAAAAATACAAAAGTTCAAAAAATGTCCGACAGATGGCGCTTCATCTGATCAGAATAGCAATAATTGGCATAACAAAGTAAGACAAAGCAAAAATGAGGTTCTTTACAGGAAATACTCAATATGTCGACCATCATTCGTCAACAAAAGCTGTAGTCGAGGAATAATGTTGTGAACAGCACTGTAAAGCATGTCCGGAGTTACGGTGAGGCATTGGCGTCGGATGTTGTCTTTCAGCATCCCTAGAGATGTCGATCGATCACGATACACTTGTGACTTCAGTTAACTCCAAAGACAATAGTCGCACGGACTGAGGTCTGGGGACATGGGCGGCCAAGCATGACGAAAGTGGCGGCTGAGCACACGATCATCACTAAACGACGCGCGCAAGTGATCTTTCACGCGTCTAGCAATACTTTGCTTGTTTTGGGTTCTAATAAAACCCGATGTCATTTCAAGCATGTGTGTCAATTTTTACCTCTCTATCTACATTATTCCGTGGTGTCTTAAGTTTTCAAGTTTATACTGACTTTTTGATACCCAGTACTTGCTCATGTCTTATAAGCTAACGCCAAAGATTCCTCATTGGCAGCTAATATGTGGCGTCGATCTCTCAGAGATTCGCAAGACGAGAGGAGGGAAGTCACATGGAAAATTTTCTCTCTTCCGATATGTGAAACAAAAAAAACATGAGCCATAGTTGGCTGACGCGAACTTTTGGCGGAATTATTTTTGTCGAGACGCCATACGAGATGCCACACGAGAGAGTGCAGATAACATTCGATTTCAGATGGCGGCACGGAGAGCTTTTCTGTTCCGGATGCCGGTAGAGGGAAGATTCTGATCCGGAGAGGAGCGGAGAACAAGGATTTCTGTTCCCGAGATCGATGGAGACCAGTTGGTCTTCGTTTGAGATCCGAGGCAGCAGCTAGAATAGTTAGTATTCTCGCTGCAGTGCCAGGATTAATTAAGGAATGTATCATGTGAACTTTAGCAACCTTACGATCAAGTTACAGTCGTTTGATAGCCGTAGTCAGTTTTACACTTCTATTCATCCGTGATTCGCGACTCAACGTTTGTTACAGTGAATTTTCAGTTACCATCAACTTGCTCATTAACTTGCCTTGTGCACCTATTAATTTTGCTACATATATAACATCTCCTGTCCTTTCACTGGTAAAGACGTATACACGCAGGTGACAGGAGTCGTGGGATAACAATACGCATCGCTTACACAAGGTATAATAGGGCAATCCATTGGTGGCACTGTCATTTATTCTCAGGTGATTCATGCGAGAGGATTTTCGATGTGATTGTGGCAGCACGACAGGAATTAACAGACTTTGAACGTTGAGTGGTACCTGGAACTAGACGCATGGGACATTCCATTTCGTAAATCGTTAGGAAATTCACTACTCCGAGATCCACAGCGTCAAAAATGTGCCGAGAATTTCAGGCATTACCTCTCACCACCGTCAATACAGTGGCCGACGACCTTTAGTTAAAGACCTAGAGCAGCGGCGTTTGCTTAGTTTTGTTATAATGTGGTAATGGTAGTGACACACCAAAATCACAATAGTAATACGTTGTAGTTGCTACATATTTTATTACAATTAAAAGCATTATAAAATCACAATCACAATAATACAGGAGACTGTCTTATAAGGCCAGATCACTCGGACAAATAACAAACAAGTTTCTTTAACCGGTTCAAGACCCATAAAACTTGGAATTTGATTATGACTAGGTAAACATACTCAGGTAAAGCTTTACGTAAGTAGTACAAATGTCCATACAATTCCCATCAGAACTCTCATTACTTCCAATCACCTGAGGAACAGATTAAGGGTAAGAACACAGATCTTTTAAGGTTTGGCTAGTCAACTTTCCTAAACAAAACTAAATACAAAGGACTAAAACAATTAAGGAGGTGCTTCAAGTTTACTTACTCAGTTGATTAATCAACAATATTCATAGAATGATTACAGCTAGAACATGCCCTTATGACAATACCCCTACAATGAGGTTGCTTCAATATTACGTGTGAATTAGCGATAGACGCGAGCAGACCAAGGATTCAAATCAATACGAGAGATCCACGAGACAGGAAATGACGTAGAAATGTACTCAACATTGCACTGAAACTAAACTTCAGATGCTATTATTCTCCACCGGAAAGATGGAATCACGCAACAGTGACAACACAACCCAAGATGTAAAGGAGAGGACAGGGCCTTAAATTTCTCTCTGCCCCGGTGATTCTCTGCTTCCAGTAAGCTCGCGTCGACCGCTTCCAATTATCTGTAACGCAACACACATCAACGGCAGACAATATTCTGGGACATAAAACACACAATCTTATCTAAAGAACAGGTGATCAAAACGACTGAACAGAAACAAATTAGCCTCCGTGAGTTACTTGGCCGATTCCAGCCCTTAAACTTTGATTAATAAGTTCGCTAAAAATCATGCCCTAAAGTTAACATGACAAGAATTATCTCGGCGCACATTTACACTTGGCAGCAGAGCACACAACACACATCAACGGCAGACAATATTATGAGACACAAACTACACAATCTTATCTAAAGAACGAGTGATCAATACAACTGAACAGAAACAAATTAGCCTCCGTGAGTTACTTGGCCGGTGCCAGTCCTTAAACTTTGATTAATAAGTTCGCTAAAAATCATGCCCTAAAGTTAACATGACAAGAATTATCTCGGCGCACATTTACACGCCAAACTACCAAATGAACTACAAGATAGAATAGAGGACGTATCTCGGCGTGTGTTGAAACGCGAGAGCCGGACTTACTCACTACTCGTTGCACTTCTAGCTACGTCTTTAACCACGCTTCATGTGGGTTGGTTGGGCGTAGCCACATTTCCTGAACTGCCGTCAAGATAGTTAGTCACGACACCGAGGTAAGTGATCAACAACTAAAACAATTCCAAAAGATTGTTAGTACACTGACATATTCAACCCACCGAAGCAACTCGGCGACTCCAATCGGCCGGCGTAGCTTATAACAGACTCGAAGGAGCTTGTCCTTCCAACCTCTAGGACAACCGCATCACCATGGGTGGTGGATCTGCCTCACGACTCAACACGCTGTACCCGCTGGCCCCGCTCCTTTGTTGTCCGACTCGTCCTCTTGCCGTCCTACCTACATACACAGTCCCACGTGACTCTCGCTCACCGCCGATGCCGTCAGACCTCTCCAGCAGAGCGCATGCGCTGCCGTTAAATCTGCGCCGCGAAAGATGAGCAAAAAACAAGTAAGCAACGAAGTCAACTCAAAGATCAAAATGACGATCGATGGATACTGGCGCCAGAAATGCACCAGCTTAGTTGTCAGTGCTAACAGAGAAGAACATCTGCGTGAAATAATCGTAGAAATAAATGTGGGACGTACGGCGAACGTATCCGTTAGGACAGGGCGGCGAAATTTGGCGTTAAGGGGCTATGGCAGCAGACGACCGACCCAAGAGTCTATGTTGAAAGCGCAACATTGCCTGCAGCGCCTCCCTTTGGCTCCTGCCATATCGGTTGGCCCCGAGACTACTGGAAAACCGTGGACTGGTCAGGTGGGTCCCGATTTCAGCTGGACAGAGCTGATGGTGGGTTTCGAGTGTGGCGCAGGCCCCACGAAGTCGTAGATCAAGATTGCCAACAAGGCATGTGCAAGCTGGTGGTGGCTCCATAATGCTGTGGACTTTGTTTGCATGGAATGGACTGGGTTGTGTTCCGCTGGTTGGAGACAATTTTCAGCCACAACGATGAAATTTTTATCGATGACGGTGCGCCGACTCACTGGGCCACAACTGCTAGCGATTGATTTGAAGAATATTCTGGACAGTTCGAGCGAATGAGCTGGCTACCCAGATCGCCCGACATGAATCCCATCGAAAATTTATGGGACGCAATCGAGCGGTCAGTTCGTGCACAAAATCCTGCACCGGGAACACTTTTGCAATTACGGACAGCTATAGAGGCAGCAGGACTCAGTATTTCTGCAGGGCTCTCGCAAGAAACCGTTGACCCATGCCACGTCGAGTTGCTGCACTGCGCCAGGAAAAGGAGGTGCGGCGTTATATTAGGTGGTATTCCACGACATTTTTCACTTTATATCAGATCACAGTCATCGTGCCTCCAGTGCTAATGACGTATACAGGGTGGTCCATTGATAGTGATCGGGCCAAATATATCACGAAATAAGCATCAAACGAAAAAACTACAAAGAACGAAACTCGTCTAGCTTGAAGGGGGAAACCAGATGGCGCTGTGGTTGGCCCGATAGATGGTGCTGCCGTAGGTCAAACGGATATCAACTGCGTTTTTTTAAAATAGGAACCCCCGTTTTTTATTACATATTCGTGTAGTACGTAAAGAAATATGAATGTTTTAGTTGGACCACTTTTTTCCCTTTGTGATAGATGGCGCTGTAATAGTCGCAAACGTGGTATCCGGTAACATTCCGCCAGTGCGGACGGTATTTGCTTCGTGATACATTACCCGTGTTAAAACAGACCGTTTACCAATTGCGGAAAAGGTCGATATCGTGTTGATGTATGGCTATTGTGATCAAAATGCCCAACGGGCGAGTGCTATGTATGCTGTCTGGTATCCTGGACGACATCATCAAAGTGTCCGGACCGTTAGCTGGATAGTTACGTTAACTAAGGAAACAGGAAGTGTTCAGCCACGTGTGAAACGTCAACCACGACCTGGAACAAATTATGATGCCCAAGTAGGTGTTTTAGCTGCTGTCGCGGCTAATCCGCACATCAATAACAGACAAATTGCGCGAGAATCGGGAATCTCAAAAACGTCAGTGTTCAGAAAGCTACATCAGCATCGGTTGCACCCGTACCATACTTCTATGCACCAGGAATTACATGGCGATGACTTTGAACGTCGTGTACAGTTCCGCCACTGGGCACAAGACAAATTACGGGACGGTGACAGATATTTTGGACGCGTTCTATTTAGTGACGAAGCGTCATTCACCAACAGCGGTAACGTAAACCGGCATAATATGCACTGTTAGGCAACAGAAAATCCACGATGGCTGCGACAAGTGGAACATCAGCGACCTTGGCGGGTTAATGTATGGTGTGGCATTATGGGAGGAAGGATAATTGGCCCCCATTTTATCGATGGCAATCTATATGGTGCAATGTATGCCAAGTTCCTACGTAATGTTCTACCGATGTTACTACAAGATGTTTCACTGCATGACAGAATGGCGTTGCACTTCCACCATGATCGATGTCCGGCACATAGCTCGCGTGCGGTTGAAGCGGTATTAAATAGCATAATTCGTGACAGGTGGATTGGTCGTCGAAGCACCATACGATGGCCCGCACGTTCACCGGATCTGACGTCCCCGGATTTCTTTCTGTGGGGGAATTTGAAGGATATTTGCTATCGTGATCCATCGACAACGCCTGGCAACGTGCATCAGCGCATTGTCAAGGCATGTGCGAACATTACGGAAGGCGAACTACTCGCTGTTGAGAGGAATTTCGTTGGACGTATTGTCAAATGCAGTGAGTTTGACTGACATCATATTGGAAATTTATTGCGTTAATGTGGTATTTTCAGGTAATCACACTGTAACAGCATGCGTTCTCAGAAATGATAAGTTCAAAAAGGTACATGTATCACATTGGAACAACCGAAATAAAATGTTCAAACGTACCTACGTTCTGTATTTTAATTTAAAAAACCTACATGTTACCAACTGTTCGTCTAAAATTGTGAGCCATATGTTTGTGACTAATACAGCACCATCTATCACAAAGCGAAAAAAGTGGCCTAACTAAAACATTGATATTTCTTTACGTATTACAAGAATATGTAGTAAAAAACGGGGGTTCTTATTAAGAAAAAAAACGCAGTTGATATCCGTTTGACCTATGGCAGCGCCATCTAGCGACATCTGGTTTCCCCCTTCAAGCTAGACGAGTTTCGTTCTTTGTAGTTTTTTCGTTTGATGCTTATTTCGTGAGAAATTTGGCCAGGTCACTATCAATGGACCACCCTGTATATGCGACAGGAAGCGAGCGTTGCCGGAACGGTAACCTTGGATTTATACATTTCGAGATTTTATTGGTAAACACAAGTCACAAAGCACATATAATATATGGACAATTGTCCATCTCTCTTCCACTATTAGCGTCATCTACACCTCCCCCTCCCCCTCTTCCACAGTCACTTGCTGGAGTGCTGCCCCTGTCCTCCCCCCTTACACCTCCCCTCCCCTTCCCGCACTCACCCATTCCCCATCTCCTCCCCTGCTGTGTTCCCCCACCTCTACACCCTTCCTGCAGCCTCCCCACCCTCAACAGCTCCCCCTACTACCCTGGCCTCACATACGCATCTGTTGCCGCCTCTGCTGCCACCCCTCAGGTGGTCGGCGTCCCTTCTCTCACCCACCCCATCACTTCGTCATCTGCATCCCCCGCACGCATCACGTGATGCCGAGCCACTATCACCACCACTGAACCGGCTACTTCTCCTGGCACCTCCACTATGCCACAGGGATCTGCCACCTGCCACCTTCCTCTCCTCCTCGTCCCTCTCCCCTTCTCCCAGCCTCTAGTCTCCAAAAAACCCCAAAAGCCCGTCATTACCGACTCTGCTTCTGCCACTTCCCACAAAAAGTCAACACCACCTCCCCCTCCTCCTGGCATGTCCATGGACACCACCTCTCCTCCAGCCACCCATACCCCGGCCCCACCATCCACACCCTTGTCCTGTCAAATCCCGATCCTAAGTTCCTTGATGCCCGTACCCTCACCGTGGAGATAAGAAAGTATTTACCTGGTGCTCCCATCTCCCAACTCATTCCTCACAGGGACTCAGTCCTTATCAAGTCCCGTCCCCCTCCTTTCACATGGACCACCTCCGTAAACTCCCACGAGTTATGTTTGGCCCCCATGCATCTCTCACACCCTTCCTTTCCTCTTCCACTCCTCGTCATCCCCTGCCTCCCCATCGCCTCCCCCAACTTACACTGCTCTGATCACCAACCTCAGCCCAGTGATCATGGAGGATGAGGTGTTGGTGGATCTAAACTCCCACCGGGACCTGGAAATCCGCTCTGCCCACCGTATCCACAATGCCTCTGGTCCCACCTACCTCATGCGGGTCTGTGAGTCCGCCCCCTCCATTGACCATCTCCTCACCCAGGGTGCCCTGATTTACCACCGTTGCCACCCTGTTGAATCCTCCAAATCCCCTCCCCAATCCTACTGCTGCCAGTGGTGCCTGATGCACAATGACCACCTGACCCCCAACTGCAAAAACCCCCCACCTGTGTCCATTGCAAGGCCTCCCACTTTCTTAAGAACTGCCCCAACCTCCTTCCTGTTACACCATCGCTCCGCCATTTTTGTTTCCCTTTACCTCCAAAATGCCTATGATCGTGTATGGCATCCCGGTCTCCTCTTTAAACTCCAAACCTACGCCCTGCCTATCAATTTTGTCTGTTTGGTCACTTCCTTCCTCTCGCACCGTCCTTCCTATGTCACCCCCCAGAACACCAACTCCTGTATCTTTTATCCCACTGCTGGCGTCCCCCAGGGCTCTGTCGTCTCCCTTTATTCCTTTATCTCTTGTATGCAGCTGATATGCCCAATCCACCCCCACCTATCCACCTTTTCGAACATGCTGATAATACCGCCTTCCTTGCTCTCTGTCCTACCCTTCAACGGTCCCAACGTACCCTCCAAACCCACCTTAACCAGTTCACCACTTGGTGTAACCAGTGGTTCCTCTGTCTCAAGCCCTCCAAAACCCAGGCAATCATCGTAGGTCGCACCACCCACTCCTTTTGTCTCCATGATTTCTACCTCACCCTTTATGGTCGTCCCATCCAGCTCACTCCCACCCTGAGATACCTTGGCCTCATCCTCGACTGTCACCTCACCTGGACCCCTCACCTCCAGACCATCCAGTGGAAAGTTAATTCCCACCTCTGCGTCCTGAAACTCCTGTCTGGCTGGACATGGGGATTGCATCCTTCTACCATCCTCCACACCTACAAACCCCTCATCCATCCTATCCTCTGTTATGCCAGTGTTGCCTGGATCTCCGCACCCGCCTGCTTTTACAAGGCCCTCCAAATCCTCGAACGGCATGCACTCCGCCTTGCCTTCTGTATCCGCCTTCCTTCCCCACACGACTTCTGTATGAACTCATCCTCTTCCTCCATCTCCTCCTGTTCCTCCAACATCTCTGCATCCATTACATTGTCTGCAGGCTTGATCCCCCTCACCCCCTGGTTTCCTCCTTCCTCTCCACCCCCTGCCTGTTGCCGCGCCTCTCTCGCTGTATGCCTCCCTCTCTCCACCTCCACACCCTCCATCTCCTTCATCAGAGCAATTTCCAGTGCCTCCCCTTCCTGGATGATGAATTTCGCCGTGATATCTACCCTTCCTTCCGACTATAACCTGGCCTTGTTCTCCCCCCCCCCTTCCCAGGGCCCCCTTTTTCCTCTCCCCTCCTCCCAGAGCAGATTTTCCTCCCCCCCCCCTCCCCGAGACATTGCACCTCATCCTTGCCTCTTTCCTTCCCACATCCCTCCCTACCTGGTCCTCTTCAGGGCGCCCCCGCCCATCTCCCCCCTCTCTTCCTCTCCCCCCCTCCCCCCTCCCATCTACCGGTCTCCCTCATCTCCTTGCGCCTGGCAGATTCTCCGTTTTGATCATTGCCAGTGTGCCACATCAGTGTTGTGTTTTGTGTTGTTTCTCCTATGCGTCGAGAGGTGTGATTTTAATTGTGTGCTGGCCTTGTACTTAGTATCACTGTCAGTGTTTATGTGCTACGCCATACATCAATACTTTTATGCTCTGGTCATACTGTACCTTGTGTTCTTTTAATTGTCCCAGTGCGTGATTTTTTGTGTGTGCTACTTTTTACGGTTTTTATCTCCATTTTACAATCGCCCCTTTTTTGTCTATTGTCTTCCATGATGTTGCTCCTTTTTTATGTCTATGTTCACCATGTTTTCTCCATTGTATATTTTTAAATGTCGTCTATTGTTTGTTCTATGTCTTTCGGCTGAAGAGCAGCGCATATGCTGCTGCCAGCCCACCCCAATGGGGAACTGAAATACAATAAAGGAAAAAAATCCACTATTAGCCTGAAAGAAGAACAAATGCAGTAAGTATAGTTCGTATGCACAGGAAATGCGTTCCAAAGCTTGAAGACAAACTGCAAAAAAGGTGAGATGGAATTCAGGTCAACAGACACTATGATGGTCTTGAAGTGGCATGACAAAAGAGTCATATGTATGTTGACGACATGCCATACAGATGCAATGAAATCAGCTGGGAAAACGGAGCGCCAAACTAATACAGAGAAATTTAAACAAAAATGTGGGTTGGATTTCAACCATTCTTTGGATGCAATGAACAAATACGAGAAGCTACTTAGCTCGACGGAATATGTTCCCAAAACACTGAAATGGTACAAAAAAAAAAAAAAAAAACTTTGTTCACCTTTTAGACGCGTGCATGCTAAATTTCCAAGTTATTTACGAGGTTCATACCGGAACTCAGTCACTGACTTTCATTTCGGCCTCATTCGTAAGACTGGTAAATCTATCGTTGCTTCGAGAAAGACACTTTCCAGCAACGTTGACATGTAAGAAGATGCATCACTGCCCTAAGAACAAGAAGCGAAAGGCGTCTCGTTACTCCTGTACACGATGTAACGCGGTACTATGTATTGTGCCATGTTTCGAATAACACAACACAAAAAAAAATCTGTAATATTCTTCTTTGTAATGTTATCTAGTTTTAGGAACTACAAAAATAAAGAATATTGAAAGTACACTTGGTTTTAATAACTTATTGGGTGAGAATAAATACAGAAAAGCCTGCGAAGATAACGAGTCGGCGCTGTCTTATGATGCACTCTGCAGTCAAAGTATCACGGGTAACGCAGCTATTTCTGCCACGTCATTTACATTCGAGTCAGTCACGGTCTCCTGAAGTAACACCTGTTTTCCACTGTGTTTCCCAGTATCTTGCGGCCTTGCAATACGCCGATCAGCCAGAACCTAATGATCACCGGCCTACTATCCATATAAACCTGTCCAGACTATAGCAGCGTCACCTGACGAGGAATGACTGCTTGTCAAACACGCGCACGGTGCATGGAGTATCAGTGAGCGTACTGTCCGTGTGTAGAATGGAAAAGACGTGCGATCTGTCTGAGTTTGACAGAAGGCACCTTGTGATGGCCCAGAGGCTCGGCACGACTTATCCGGTGCTTGAGGAGTGTCTTCAATATGTGGCGAAATCAAGGTGAAACCACGTTCAGAAGATGTGGGTTGGGCGGCCACTCTCCAAATGTCGGACATCGTAGGCTGGGCGGAACTAACATCGGATTTTGTGTGTTTGAACAGACAGTTCACCGAACACTCCTAGCGACGGGCCCCCACAGCCGATGATCCATCCACGTGTCAAGGTCAACATAGCGACATCGGCGACTACGACTGAAGCGGGCACGTGAACGTCGGCACTGGACGTTGTCGTAGTGGCAGGGCGTTCCATGGTCTAATACATCCCAGTGCCTAATTCGTCATGACGATGGCGCGAATCTGTCGTCTTTCGTGGAGCAGCTCCTTTACACCTGTAGTGCAGGACGGAGATTAGCTGCAGGCGGCTCCATTACTCTCTGGAGAACATACACTATTGGCCATTAAAATTGTTACATCAAGAAGAAATGCAGATGATAAACGGGTATTCATTGTAAAAATATATTATATTAGAACTGACATGTGATTACATTTTCACGCAATTTGGGTGCATAGATCCTGAGAAATCAGTACCCAGAACAACCACCTCTGGCCGTTATAGTGGCCTCGATGCGCCTGGGCATTGAGTCAAACAGAGCTTGGATGGCGTGTACAGGTACAGCTGCCCATGCAGCTTCAACACGATACCACTTTTCATCAAGAGTAGTGACTGGCGTATTGTGACGAGCCAGTCACTCGGCCACCATTGAGCAGACGTTTTCAGTTGGTGACAGATCTGGAGAATGTGCTGGCCAGGGCAGCAATTGAACATGTTCTGTATCCAGAAAGGCCCCTACAGGACCTGCAACATGCGGTCGTGCATTATCCTGCTGAAATGTAGGGTTTTGCAGGGATCGAATGAGCCGGCCGGAGTGGTGTAGTAGAGCCTATGAAAGGAACCATGGCGGCCAAGGAGTATCGTACACCGGTTCCAGACCACGTACATCCCTTTATGACGACCATGTTTCTCGATGGCAGCGGCATTTTTCAGCAATATAATGCGCCGTGTCGCAAGGTCAGGAGTGTGATGAGTGGTTCGAGGAACACTGTGGCAAGTTCCAATTGATGTACTGGCCCCTCAACTCGCCAGATCTGAACCCAACCGCACACATCTGGGACGTGACTGAACGTGGCCTCAGAGTTCAGCGCCCCCACCAAGGAATTTACGGGAATTGAGTGACTTGTGGGTGCAGCAACCTACCAAAGCCTCATTTCATCTATGTTTCGACGTATCGTGCCGTCTATTAGGCAGGTGGTCATAACGTCCTGGCTGATCAGTGTATGTGCATTACTTGTAACTGAGACATAATAATGCTCCACGTATCTCTCGTTTGAATGAAGATTTTCGCCATATTTAGGTTCTTTCACGTAATAGATCTCTGTCAAATACATCTATATCTACGTGATTACTCTGCTATTCACAATGAAGTGCCTGGCAGAGGGTTCAATGAACCACCTTCATGCTGTCGTCTCTCTACCGTTCCACTCTCGAACGGCACGCGGGAAAAACGAGCACTTAAATTTTTCCGTGCGAGCCCTGATTTCTCTTATTTCATCGTGATGATCATTTCTACCTATGTAAGTGGGTGCAAACAGAATGTTTTCGCAATCGGAGGAGAAAACTGGTGATTGAAATTTCATGAGAGGATCCCGTCGCCTTTGTTTTAATGATTGCCACTCGAATTCACGTATCATGTCTGTGACACTATCTCCCCTGTTTCGCGATAATACAACACGAGCTGACCTTCTTTGTACTTTTTCGATGTCATCAGTCAGTCCCACCTGATGCGGATCCCACACCGCACAGCAGTACTCCAGAATAGGGCGGACAAACGTAATGTAAGCAGTCTCTTTGGTAGACCTGTTGCACCATCTAAGTGTTCTACCAATGAATCGCAGTCTCTAGTTTGCTCTACCCACAATACTATCTATGTGATCGTTCCAATTTAGGTTATATGTAATTGTAATCCGTAAGTATTTAGTTGAATTTACAGCCCTCAGATTTGTGTGACTTATCGCGTAATCGAAATTTAGCTGATTTATTTAGTACTCGTGTGAATAACTTCGCACTTTTCTTTATTCAGGGTCAATTGTCACTTTTCGCACTATACAGATATCTTATCTAAATCATTTCTCAAGTCTTTTGATCATCTGATGACTTTACAAGACGGTAAATGACAGCATCATTTGCAAACAATCTAAGACGGCTATTCAGATTGTCTCCTATGTCGTTAATATAGATCAGGAACAATAGAGGGCCTATAACACTTCCTTGGGGAACGCCGGATATTACTTCTGTTTTACTCGACGACTTTCCGTCTATTACTACGAACTGTGACCTTTCTGATAGTAAATCACGAATCCAGTCGCACAACTGAGGCGATACTCCGTAGGCACGCAGTTTGATTAGAAGACGCTTGTGAGGAACGGTGTCGAAAGCCGTATGGAAATCTAAAAATATGGAATCAATTTGACATCCCCTGTCGATAGCACTCATTACATCATGAGTATAAAGAACTAGTTGTGTTTCACAAGAACGATATTTTCTGAATCCGTATTGACTATATGTCAATAAATCGTTTTCTTCGAGGTACTTCATAATGTTCGAATACAGTATATGTTCTAAAACCCTACTGCAAATCGACGTTAGTGATATAGGTCTGTGATTCAGCGGATTACTCCTACTTCCCTTTTTGGGTATTGGTGAGACTTGAGCAATTTTCCAGTCTTTAGGTACGTATCTTTCTGTGAGAGAGTGGTTGTATATAATTGCTAAATATGGAGCTATTTTATCAGCATACTCTGGGAGGAAACTGACTGGTATACAATCTGGACCGGACGCCTTGCCTTTATTAAGTGATTTAAGCTTCTTTGTTACACCGAGGATATCTACTTCCATGTTTCTCATCTTGACAGTTGTACTTGATTGGAATTCAGGAATATTTAATTCGTCTTCTTTGGTGAAGGAGTTTCGGAAAACGGTGTTTAATAACTCTGCTTTGGTGGCAGTGTCATCAGTGACTTCACCGTTGTTATCGCGCAGTGAAGGTATTGATTGTGTCTTGCCACTGGTGTGCTTTATGTATGACCAGAATCTCTTTGGGTTTTCTGCCAGATTTTGAGACAGAATTTCGTTGTGGAAATTATTAAAATCATCTCGCATTGACTTAAGCGCCATATTCGAACTTCTGTAAAACTTTGCCAATCTTAGGGATCTTGCGTTCGTTTAAATTTGGCATGCTTTTTTCGTTGCTTCTGCAACAACGACCTGACGCGTTTTGTGTACCATGGGGGATCAGCACCATCACTTATTAATTGATGTGGTATATATCTCTCAATTGCTGTTGATACTATCTCTTTGAAAACATTCCACAACTTTTCTACACTTACATGATCAGGTCGTAAGGAGTGAAAACTATCTCTTAAAAATGCGTGAAGAGCATTTTAATCGGCTTTTTTAAATAGATATACTTTGCGTTTCTATTTGATGGTTGTAGGTGTTACGGTATTCAGCTTAGCAGCAACTGCCTTGTGGTCGCTAATCCCTGTATTCGTCACAACACTCACTATTTGTCCAGGATTATTTGTTGCTAAAAGGTCAAGTATGCTTTCACAACCATTTATGCTTCGAGTGGTCTCACGAACTAATTGTTCAAAATAATTTTCTGAGAAAGCATTCAGTACAATTTCGGATGGTGTTTTATGCTTGCTGCCTGCTTTAAAAGTATAACTTTTTCCAGCATATCGAGGATAGTTTGAAGTCACCACCGACTTGTATGAGCGGGGTACTTACTTGAAATGAGACTCAAGTTTTCTTTGAACTGTTCAGCAACTATGTCTTCTGAGTTGGGGGTCGGTAAAACGATCCAATAGTTTAGTCCGATTGTCAGGTATAAGCTCTACCCATACTATTTCACATGAACTATCTACTTCAATTTCGCTACAAGGCAAACTACCTCTGACAGCAATAAATACTCCACCACCAACTGTATTTAATCTACCCTTTCTGAACACTGTTAGATCGTTTGAAAAAATTTCGGCTGAATTTATTTCCGGCTTTAGCCAGCTCTCTGTACCTACAACTATTTGAGCTTCAGTGCTTTCTATTAGGGCTTGGAGTTCTCTTTCTTTCCCAACACAGCTACGACAATTTACAACTACAATACCAATCGTTTCTACAACTACCTTACTGTGTTTTACCTGACCACTTTCTGACGGACGCACCTTCTGTGGTTCCCTGAGACCCTCTAACCTAAAAAGCCGCCCAATCCCTTCCACACAGCCCCCGATACCCATGTAGCCGCCTCCTGTGTGTAGTGGACTCCTGACCATGTGCAGTAACCGAATTCCTCTGGAAATCATTTCGGTAATTAGTTTATTCCATGTCACTTGAGTATACATTAAGGCTATCAGCTATACTTATATGTAAAATACGTTGTTTCTCAAGACAACTGCATGGTGCAAATCTTCTATCAAACCAGATAGCTTCTGACCACCCTACAGCTCATAAGATATATTAGATTGGGGTATAAGGTCGTAGCGCTTTTGTTTCGCATGTTGGTATTCGGGGTGCTATGAGTTTATCTATTGCCGTGTTTTGTTTGTAGTTTACTGTTTACTGTTGCTATTTCAGTTTTCATGCTGTCATTTTGTCATTTGGAGGTAGTGAATGGAGCTGTGGACGTTAGAAAATGAAGTTCCAAGTGGAGAAATCGGAACATTTCCTGCAAATTCTTCTGTTTGAGTTCAGTAGAGAGGTGACAGCAGCAGAGCCAACCAGAATCATTTTCACAGTGTTTGGGGATAATACCACTGGACAGAGAAAGGCAAGGAAATGGTTTTCTCGTTTTTAGGAGGATCGTTTTCGCATTAATGACTCTCCTCCACGTTCAGGAAGCCCTTTGGGATTTGATGAAGATCGTTTAAACCCATTAAGCCACAATTATACGCGTCAGTGTACAGGCAAAGTCGCAAACGTGATGCACTGTGATCATTCGACCAGCGTGCGACATTTCCATGCCTTGGGGAAGGTTCAAAAATGGGGTGTATGTGTACCGCATGCTCTAAGCTAAAATCACTAAAGTCAATGGGTGCCCATACGTGCATCTCTGCTTTCTCGTCATCGATTGGCTCATGAACAACACCGATTATTCGTATTCTGTATTGTTACTGGTTACTAGAAATGGTGTCTTATTGCTAACATAAAAAGGAAAGGAATGGTTGAGCCCAAACAAAGCAGCAACTACCCGTTCAAAGACCTGCGCACACCCACAAAAGATAATTTTATGCATCAGGTGGAACAGCGACGGCGTGACGTACTACCAATTCCTTTCCCGATGTGTAACCAACACTCATGATGTTTATTGTCAACAACTGAGACGTCTTGCAGGCACAATCCACGAACAACAATCAACAAGACTGCGTGAAGTGCTGCTACTCCACGATAACGACCGCGTTCTGCTGCACTGAGAAAAAACACTGTATGTGAGTTGGGCTGGGAAGTCACTCCGCACCCACCTTATTCATCTGATCTTGCGCCTCAGATTTCAGATTTTCCATTCCTTATCGCACAAATGTATGATGAGATAAAAGAAATTATTCAGGTAGTGAAGGGAGACGAAAATTTAATAGTCATGGGTGACTGGAATTCGAGAGTAGGGAAAGGGAGAGAAGGAAACATAGTAGGTGAATATGGACTGGGGGAAAGAAATGAAAAAGGAAGCCGTCTGGTAGAATTTTGCACAGAGCATAACTTAATCATAGCTAACACTTGGTTCAAGAATCATAAAAGAAGGTTGTAGACATGGAAGAATCCTGGAGATACTAGAAGGTATCAGATAGATTATATAATGATAAAACAGAGATTTAGGAATCAGGTATTAAATTGTAAGATATTTCCAGGGGCAGATGTGGACTCTGACCACAATCTATTGGTTATGAACTGTAGATTAAAACTGAAGAAACTGCAAAAAGGTGGGAATTTAAGGAGATGGGACCTGGACAAACTGATTAAACCAGAGGTTGAACAGAGTTTCAGGGAGAGGATAAGGGAACAATTGTCACAAATGGGGGAAAGAAATACAGTAGAAGAAGAATGGGTAGCTCTGAGGGATGTAGTAGTTAAGGCAGCAAAGGATCAAGTAGGTAAAAATACGAGGGCTAGTAGTAATCCGTGGGTAACAGAAGAAGTATTGAATTGAATGGATGAAAGGAGAAAATATAAAAATGCAGTAAATGAAGCAGGCAAAAAGGAATACAAACGTCTCAAAAATTAGATCGACAAGAAGTGCAAAATGGCTAAGCAGGGATGGCTAGAGGACAAATGTAAGGATGTAGAGGCTTATCTCACTAGGGGTAACATAGATACTGCCTACAGGAGAATTAAAGACACCTTTGGAGAAAAGAGAACCACTTGTATGAATATCAAGAGCTCAGATGGAAACCCAGTTCTAAGCAAAGAAGGGAAAGCAGAAAGGTGGAAGGAGTATATAGAGGGTCTATACAAGGGCGACGTACTTGAGGACAATATTCTGGAAATGGGAGGGGATGTAGATGAAGACGAAATGGGAGATACAATACTGCGTGAAGAGTTTGACAGAGCACTGAAAGACCTGAGTCGAAACAAGGCCCCGGGAGAAGACAACATTCCGTTAGAACTACTGACGGCCTTGGGACAGTCAGTCCTGACAAAACTCTACCATCTGGTGAGCAAGATGTATGAGACAGGCAAAATTCCCTCAGACTTCAAGAAGAATATAATAATTCAAATACCAAAGAAAACAGGTGTTGACATATTTGAAAATTACCGAACAATCAATTTAATAAGCCACAGCTGCAAAATACTAACGCGAATTCATTATAGATGAATGGAAAAACTAGTAGAAGCCGACCTTGGGGAAGATCAGTTTGGATTCCGTAGAAGGATTGGAACACGTGAGGCAATACTGACCTTACGATTTATCTTAGAAGAAAGATTAAGGAAAGGCAAACCTACGTTTCTAGCATTTGTAGACGTAGAGAAAGCTTTTGACAATGTTGACTGGAATACTCTCTTTCAAATTCTAAAGGTGGCAGGGGTAAAATAAAGGGAGCGAAAGGCTATTTACAATTTGTACAGAAACCAAATGGCAATTATAAGAGTCGAGGGACATGATAGGGAAACAGCGATGTTATTCAATCTGTATATTGAGCAAGCAGTAAAGGAAACAAAAGAAAAATTCGGAGAAGGTATTAAAATCCATGGAGAAGAAATAAAAACTTGGAGGTTCGCCGATGACATTGTAATTCTGTCAGAGACAGCAAAGGACTTGGAAGAGCAGTTGAACGGAATGGACAGTGTCTCGAAAGGAGGATATAAGATGAACATCAACAAAAGGAAAACGAGGATAATGGAATGTAGTCGAATTAAATCGGGTGATGCTGCAGGAATTAGATTAGGAAATGAGACGCTTAAAGTAGTAAAGGAGTTTTGGTATTTGGGAAGCAAAATAACTGATGATGGTCGAAGTAGAGAGGATATAAAATGTAGACTGGCAATGGCAAGGAAAGCGTTTCTGAAGAAGATAATTTTGTTAACATCGAGTATAGATTTAAGTGTCAGGAAGTCGTTTCTGAAAGTATTTGTATGGAGTGTAGCCATGTATCGAAGTGAAACATGGACGATAAATAGTTTGGACAAGAGGAGAACAGAAGATTTCGAAATGTGGTGCTACAGAAGAATGCTGAAGATTAGATGGGTAGATCACATAACTAATGAGGAGGTATTGAATAGAATTGGGGAGAAGAGGAGTTGTGGCACAACTTGACAAGAAGAAGGGACCAGTTGGTAGGACATGTTCTGAGGCATCAAGGGATCACAAATTTAACATTGGAAGGCAGCGTGGAGGATAAAAATCGTAGAAGGAGACCAAGAGATGAATACACTAAGCAGATTCTGAAGGATGTAGGTTGCAGTAAGTACTGGGAGATGAAGAAGCTTGCACAGGATAGAGTAGCATGGAGAGCTGCATCAAACCAGTCTCAGGACTGAAGACCACAACAACAACATCGCACAACCTTCAAGGAACTTCCTTTCCGGATGAAATGCGCTTCAGACGTGGCCTCAACGCCTCAAAACCATACTATTTCTAGAGTCGCGGCATAGAAAAGTTTCCACAGCCTTGGTAGACTGTTGTAAATAGTGAAGTAGAATATATTACTGATGACTGATGTCTCTATTATTCGTATCTGTTGTTGTTATTAAACATATGGGAAAACCCTACGTAATATTTCTTGTTTTTTTATGTTAATCTTTGATGCTATGGCATCCAGCGACCTATGTATTAAATTGTTAGTACAATCGATACCAACAGCTTGCAGGTCATTTAGTTCCACCCCGCATATTCTTTAATGATTGAGTAGTTTTATTTAACTTACCCTGCCAGGATGTTTTCCACATACGTATTAGCAGCAGACCTCTCTCATTTGACTGAAGCTGCCAGAACACACAGTTCCCTCCATAGTCTTTCCTATTTTAAACAGACTGCTTTCAATATTCGTAGAATTTCAGTGCAGCTGCTGGGAGGTTTTTCGTCTTTTTTCTTGGTCGGATGATGAGAATTTCGGAGCCGGCGGCCTTCCCCTGGCGGGGTTTACTGTTCTGGCGGCGACTGCAGGCCTTATTTTGTCTGGCGTTAATTAGCTGCAGAGCGTCCGCGCGACGCAAAAATAAAAATCGTTGTTATCTCTGCGCGAGGGCAGCGGACAAAAAGCAAAAGTTTTATCTGGCGATTTTCACTCTCCGAAATGATTGCAGTTGTATTGCGGTTCGTTATTACGGTTCTCTTCTCATGTCCACCACTACGAGAAATCAACAAACAGCAAGAAACCAGTCGTTGTTTCCAAAATTAATCACTTATCGTCGGGTTTTACTCATGGAGTATATTTAGTGCGTATTTTCATAAAGACTGGAAGAGAAAAAGTCCTTCGAGTATCTCAGTACACTGGATAAGCTCACGATAAAGTGTTAGTCACTTCCCCTCAGAAGAGCACGATGATGATAAAGTACTAGTACTTCCCTCTTAAAAGAGCACATTGACTGCTGTGGAGAGTGTGGACGTTGCAGAACACGTGCCAAGTGTGCGTTGGCCCCTACAATGCTCTCAAGGCGGTGTCCTTTTCTCTCTGAAACTGCGTAACATATTTCAAAGGATGATTTGCAAACACCCTTGATCAAGTGGACACTCAATTACATTGCTCTGCAATTGCAGACCTGAATTAGCTTTCGCCAGTGACTTCTTTGCTTCACTGTTTTTTTTGCGTTTCCTATGTACTTGGTGTAGGTAAAAAAACATCCTTGATCAAGTGGTCATTCAATTACATTGCTCTGCAATTGCAGACCTGAATTAGCTTTCGCCAGTGACTTTTTTGCTTCACTGTTTTTTTTTGCGTTTCCTATGTTGTTGGTGTAGGTAAAAAAAACGAGGGCTAGTAGAAATCCTTGGGTAACAGAAGAGATATTGAATTTAGTTGATGAAAGGGGAAAAAATAAAAATGCAGTAAATAAAGCAGGCAAAGAGGAATACAAACGTCTGAAAAATGAGATCGACAGGAAGTGCAAAATGACTAAGCAGGAATGGCTAGAGGACAACTGTAAGGATGTAGAGGCTTATCTCACTAGGGGTAAGATAGATACTGCCTACAGCAAAATTAAAGAGACATTTGGAGAAAAGGAAACCACTTGTATGAATATCAAGAGCTCAGATGGAAACCCAGTTCTAACCAAAGAAGGGAAGGCAGAAAGGTGGAAGAAGTATATAGAGGGTCTATACAAGGGCGATGTACTTGAGGACAATATCATAGAAATGGAAGAGAATGTAGATGAAGATGAAATGGGAGATATTGATACTGCGTGAAGAGTTTGACAGAGCATTGAAAGCATTGAAAGACCTGAGCCGAAACAAGGCCCTGGGAGTAGACAACATTCCATTAGAACTACTGACGGCCTTGGGAGAGCCAGTCCTGACAAAACTCTACCATCTGGTGAGGATGATGTATGAGACAGGCGAAGTACCCTCAGACTTCAAGAAGAATATAATATTTCCAATCCCAAAGAAAGCAGGTGTTGACAGATGTGAAAATTCTGAACTATCAGTTTAAGAAGTCAGGGCTGCAAAATACTAACGCGAATTCTTTACAGACGAATGGAAAAACAGGTAGAAGTCGATATGGGGGAAGATCAGTTTGGATTCCGTACAAACTTTGCAACACGTGAGGCAATACTGACACTACGACTTATAGATAGATAGATTAAGGAAAGGAAAACACACATTTCTAGCATTTTTAGACTTCAAGAGAAAGCTTTTGACAGTGTTGACTGGAATACTCTCTTTCGAATTTTGAAGGTGGCAGGGGTCAAATACAGGGCGCCACAGGCTATTTACAATTTGTACAGAAACCAGATGGCAGATATAAGACTCGAGGGGCACGAAAGGGAAGCAGTGGTTGACAATGGAGTCAGACAGGGTTGTAGTCTATCTCCGATGTTATTCAATCTGTACACTGAACGAGCAGTAAAGGAAACAAAAGAAAAATTTTGAATAGGAATTAAAATCCATGGAGAATAAATAAAATCTTTGAGGTTTGCAAACGACATTGTAATTCTGTTAGAGACAACAAAGGACCTGGAAGAGCAGTTGAAGAGAATGGCCAGTGTCTTGAAAGAGGCTATAAGATGAACATCAACAAAAGCAAAACGAGCATGATGGAATGTAATTAAATGAGGTGATGCTGAGGGAATTACATTAGGAAATGAGACACTTAAAGTAGTAGATGAGTTTCGCTATTTGGGCAGCAAAATAACTGAAGATGGTCGAACTAGGGAAGATATAAAATGTAGACTGGCTATGGCAAGAAGAGCGTTTCTGAAGAAGAGTAATTTGTTAACATCGAGTATAGGTTAATGTGTCAGGAAGTCTCTTCTAAAAATATTTGTATGGAGTGTAGTCATGTATGGATGTGAAACGTGGGCGATAAATAGTTTGGATAAGAAGAGAATAGAAGCTTTCGAAATGTGCTACAGGAGAATGTCGAAGATTAGATGGGTAGATCATGTAACTAATGAGGAGGTACTCAATAGAATTGGGAAGAAGAGGAATTTGTGGCATAACTTGTGTAGAAGAAGGGATCGGTTGGTAGGACATGTTCTGAGGCATCAAGGGATCATCAGTTTAGTAGTGGAGGGCAGCGTGGAAGGTAAAAATCGTAGAGGGAGACCAAGAGGTGAATACACTGAACAGATTCAGAAGTCTGTAAGGTGCAGTAGTTACTTGGAAATGAAAAAGCTTGCACAGTCTCTGCACTGAAGACCACAACAACATGTCGTGGAGGTTTCGATAACATGAAAGCTTTGAAGTTGGATACACAATATACTTGTCCTTTTACACTGAAGTGATTATAGTCATTGGATACCTCCTGATACCATGTCGGACTTCCTTTTGCCCAGCATACTGCAGCAACTCGACGTGGCATGGACTCAACAGGTCGTTGGCGGTCCCCTGCAGAAATACTGAGCCATGCTGCCTCTATAGCCGTCCAAAATTGCAAACGTATTTCTGGGGAAGGATTTTGTGCACGAACTAACCTTTCCATTATGTTCCATAAATGTTCGATCGTGTTCACGTCGGGCGATCTGAGTGGTCAAATTATTGGCCAGAATAGTCCAGAATGTTCTTCTGTGCCATGGAGCATTATCATCCATAAAAATTCCATGGTTGTTTGAGAACATGAAGTCCGTGAACGGCTGCAAATGGTCTCCATGTAGCCGAACATAATCATTTCCAGTGAATCATGGATTTAGTTGGACCAGGGGATCCAGTCTATTCCATGTAAACATGATCCACACCTTTATGGGGCCACCAGCAGCTTTCACAGTGCCTTGTTGACAGCTTGGGTCCATGGCTTTGTGGAGTCTGCGCCACACTCAGACCTACCATCAGCTCTTACCTACTGAAAATGCCTCATTGGGCTCACCACTCCTTGATGAGTTCATGCTTAGCTTCCACGGAGCCCCAACCTTGCAGGACATCTTCCCTTTCCGCGCTGCATGTCTATCCTTTTGTTATTCTTTGGTGGACATGTCTAGGATATTTTTGAGAACGTGTTCGGAGGTTTTCATAGTCTGACATCAGAACAGCCCCTCATCTGTGTTTTTTTTCCTTTCTTCATTATCTGTCTCATATCCTTCCTCCGCTTTGGCGTTTGAGGTTCCTCTATTTTTCTTCTTCCTCCTGTGCGCTCCTGAGGCCAGCCCACGATTTGACGCAGCATAACAGGTGACTGGGTAACGCATAATTCCCAGCCCCAGGTCGACAGGTAGGGCTCGCAGATATCCCCTGTTACAGGCCAGGCCTGAGGAGAGGTAACTGGCTGACCTGTGAACTTCTCGGATTGCCAGTTGTTCACTCTGTTAGAAGTTCGGGAGTGTGAGCTGGGGTGTGAACTACGACCTAAGGTGGGTGAGACCCAAGCGAGCCCCATTTGGAAGGAGCGCACCATCAGAGACGCTGGCAATCATGGTGGGTTTTATCGCAATGAGCCACTCATCTCCATTACAGTCTATGCTTACTACATGTAAAAGGCTAAAGATTCAAAGACTCTCCCAGCCACACCTTGGTTCCTAGTGGTGTGATGTACTGAAGAAGGCCAGTCCTTTGCTAAGGTTAATCCGTTTACTATTCAGACAGGTATTGATGCAATTACTGGTCCTGTGGTATCTTGTTTACGTAATGGGACTTTGCTTTTGAAGACCAATAGCGATTTTCAAGCCCAACAACTGCTTACAGATTCTGTCCTCCATGGCTATCCTCTCCATGTTGAGGCCATTGAATGCTGAATTCTTTGTGTGGTGTTATTCACACTCGGACGCTTGGTGGACCGACTGAGGGTGAAATCCAAACTTACTTCTCTGGCCAGGCTGTCATTGCACTATACTGGGTAACGAAAACAGTTGGTGGCAGCTTAGTTCCAATGTGCACTCTCTTTGTCACTTTTGATCGAGTAGTGCTTGCATTGAAGATCAAAGCAGACTACGAAGTCATCAGACCATATATTTCAAACCTTATGCGTTGTTACCAGTGTCAACATTACAAGCACACTCAAATGTCCTGTAAGAACACTGCCAAATGTGAAACTTGTGATAGGGATGCTCACAAGGGCGAGTGCCTGGTTCCTTCTCCCTGTTATATCACTTGTAATGGAGACGATGCCTCATCCCTTGAGTGTCTCATGTATCTCGATGAGTGGGGCGTCCAGGAGATCCAGGTGAAGGAAAAAGTACCTTACCCTGCCACTCACAAGCTGTTGGCTACTCGAAAATCCTGCATTTTACCACCTGTACTGTTCTTGCTACATCTCGCTCCACGAAAGACATGGCCATGCAGACTTGCAACCTCCAATTCGGCGCTGCAGTTATAAAATCGCCCTGTATCACAGTAACATCCCCGTCTGCTTCTCTTCCAGACATGTTATAAGCCACCAAATCTTCCCCCCAGTGGCAAAATCCTGTGCTTCACAACTGGCAGTCCGGAAAGGACTAAAGAAAACTCCAATGAAGGCTTCTTACGTTCTTCCAGCCAACAAACATCTGAGCTTTCATCTAGCAGTCACTAAGGCTCTAAGAAGTCAAACGAAGACAAACGGTCTTCTCCTTCGACGGCCAGGAGATCCTCTTCAGTAGTGTCACTGTATGATGCCCTCACCTGACCGACTCCCGTGGTGCACACCACCAACCGTTTTTCTGCCCTGCAATCCACAGGCCGACCCAGAGAGACTGCTGACGCCTCTGTAGATCTCATGGAACAGGATCCTCCAGCCTCTGCGCCCTGCAGCAGGAGTCTTCAAAAGCTGGCACTCAGCAGCTGCCAAGGTAACAACCCTTCATTTGTTCCTTACTCCCCTGTCCTCATCATGTCTCTCCTACAATGGAATGTTCACGGCATTAGAGCCAACACGGAGGAGGTACAGCTGCTCTTGGAATCACAGTGTTCATTTGTTTTCTGCTTCCAGGAAACAAAACTGTGCCATCGTGGCTGCTTTGACCTCTTGATTTCTTTCCAGTTCACTTTGACCTTCATCTCGAGAATGGCTTCCTTTTCATGGGGGAGTCATGCTGCTCATCCAGGATATTCATAGTCAAACCATCTTACTGAACACCAGCTGCAAGCTGTTGCAGTCTGTATTTTCCTTCCTTGTTTCACTTTTTCTCTTTGTAATGTCTACATTGAGAGGTGCCCTCTTTGCTGACCTTCTCAATCAACTCAGCCTCATCTCTCTTAACACGGAAGCCCCCATGGTCCTTTCAGATTCAATGCACACCTATTCCCATATGGACCTTTCGATTTGCACTGCCCAGCATGTCTGTCATCTCAAGTAGTCCATTCTCTCTGACATACACTCAAGCGACCATTTCCTAAGTGCTATCAGTTTGCTGGCTTCTACCCCACCTATGTGTAAACCTAATTGGTAGGTTTCTAGAACCGACTGGATGCTTTACTCCTTCCTAACGACCTTCGACGAAGAACATATCCCCAACTGTGATGACAAGGTGGAGTACATCACAAACGTTATCCTTGCCGCTGCAGAACGCTCCATTCATCGATTTCATCTTTACCATGCTGTGTCCTAGTCCTCTGGTGGACTGAGGCATCCCATGACACAATACGCACATGGAGACGTGCTATCTGCCTTTTTAACCGCCATCCTACGATGGAGAGCTGTATTGAATATAAATAGGTGCATGCACAGTGTCGTCGCATTCTTCAGGATAGCAAAAAGCTAGCTGGATTTCACTTACTAGTTCTTTTAACAGCTATACTCCCTCTTCAGATATCTGGGCCAACCTCCGACGGCTATCTCAGACCGAGGTCCATTCCCCAATTTCCTGCCTGACCGTAGCAGATGATGCTATTGTGGAACCATTGCTATCTCAACACCTTAGGAAGCTATTTTTCAGAAATTTTGAGCTCCATCTACTATCACCCTACCTTCCTCCATCGGAAAGGAATGGAGGAGGTTGCGTGATACCCTTCTCCCCTCAGAATCGTGAATGCTACAATCCCACCTTTGCAATGAGGGAGCTAGAGCACACTCTCGCTTCATCCCGATCTTCTGCCCCAGGGCCAGACGATGTTCGCATTCAAATGATGCAGCACCTTTCTCTTTTTTGGGCAACCACTTCCTCCTTCATATATATAATCGCATCTGGGCAGTTGACACGTTTACCAGATGCTGGTGTGAAGCCACTGTCATACCCTTGTTGTTGTTGTGGTCTTCAATCCTGCCGGCCGCGGTGGTCTAGTGGTTCTAGGCGCGCAGTCCGGAACCGCGGGACTGCTACGGTCGCAGGTTCGAATCCTGCCTCGGGCATGGATGTGTGTGATGTCTTTAGGTTAGTTAGGTTTAAGTAGTTCTAAGTTCTAGGGGACTGATGACCACAGAAGTTAAGTCCCATAGTGCTCAGAGCCATTTGAACCATCTTCAATCCTGACACTGGTTTGATGCAGCACTCCATGATACTCTATCCTGTGCAAGCTTTTTCATCTCCCAGTACTTACTGCAACCTACATCCTGCTTAGTGTATTCATCTCTTGGTCTCCCTCTACGATTTTTACCCTCCACGCTGCCCTCCAATGCTAAATTTGTGATCCCTTGATGCCTCAGAACATGTCCTACCAACCGGTCCCTTCTTCTTGTCAAGTTGTGCCACAAACTCCTCTTCTCCCCAATTCTATTCAATACCTCCTCATTAGTTATGTGATCTACCCATCTAATCTTCAGCACTCTTCTGTAGCACCACATTTCGAAATCTTCTGTTCTCCTCTTGTCCAAACTATTTATCGTCCATGTTTCACTTCCATACATGGCTACACTCCATACAAATACTTTCAGAAACAACTTCCTGGCACTTAAATCTATACTCGATGTTAACAAAATTATCTTCTTCAGAAACGCTTTCCTTGCCATTGCCACCCTACATTTTATATCCTCTCTACTTCGACCATCATCAGTTATTTTACTCCCTAAATAGCAAAACTTCTTTACTACTTTAAATGTCTCATTTCTTAATCTAATCCCCTCAGCATCACCCGATTTAATTCGACTACATTCCGTTATCCTCGTTTTGATTTTGTTGATGTTCATCTTATACCCTCCTTTCAAGACACTGTCCATTCCGTTCAACTGCTCTTCCAAGTCCTCTGCTGTCTCTGACAGAATTACAATGTCATCGGCGAACCTCAAAGTTTTTATTTCTTCTCCATGGATTTTAATACCTACTTCGAATGTTTCTTTTGTTTCCTTCACTGCTTGCTCAATATTTAGATTTAATAACATCGGGGAGAGACTACAACCCTGTCTCACTCCCTTCCCAACCACTGATTCCCTTTCATGTCCCTCGACTCTTATAACTGCCATTTGGTTTCTGTACAAATTGTAAATAGCCTTTCGCTCCCTGTATTTAACCCCTGGCACCTTTAGAATTTGAAAGAGAGTATTCCAGTCGACATTGTCAAAAGCTTTCACTAAGTCTACAAATGCTAGAAACGTAGGTTTGCCTTTCCTTAATCTTTCGTCTAAGATAAGTCGTAAGGTCAGTATTGCCTCACGTGTTCCAATCTTTCTACGAAATCAAAACTGATCTTCCCCAAGGTCGGCTTCTACTAGTTTTTCCGTTCGTCTGTAAAGAATTCGCATTAGTAATTTGGAGCTGTGAATTATTAAACTGATAGTTCGGTAATTTTCGCATCTGTCAACACCTGCTTTCTTTGGGATTGGAATTATTATATTCTTCTTGAAGTCTGAGGGTATTTCGCCTGTCTCATACACCTTGCTCACCAGATGGTAGGGTTTTGTCAGGACTGGCTCTCCCAAGGCCGTCAGTAGTTCCAATGGAATGTTGTATACTCCCGGGGCCTTGTTTCGACTCAGGTCTTTCAGTGCTCTGTCAAACTCTTCACACAGTATTGTATCTCCCATTTCATCTTCATCTACATTCTCTTCCATTTCCAGAATATTGTCCTCAAGTACGTCGCCCTTGTATAGACCCTCTATATACTCCTTCCACCTTTCTGCTTTCCCTTCTTTGCTTAGAACTGGCTTTCCATCTGAGCTCTTGATATTCATACAAGTGGTTCTCTTTCCTCCAGAGGTGTCTTTAATTTTCCTGTAGGCAGTATCTATCTTACCCCTAGTGAGATAAGCCTCTACATCCTTACATTTGTCCTCTAGTCATAACTGGTTAGCCATTTTGCACTTCCTGTCGATCTCATTTTTGAGACGTTTGTATTCCTTTTTGCCTGCTTCATTTACTGCATTTTTATATTTTCTCCTTTCATCCATTCATTTCAATATTTCTTCTGTTACCCAAGGATTTCTACTAACCCTCGTCTTGTTACCTACTTGATCCGCTGCTGCTTTCACTACTTCATCCCTCAGAGCTACCCATTCTTCTTCTAATGTATTTCTTTCCCCCATTTGTGACAATTGTTCCCTTATCCTCTCCCTGAAACTCTGTTCAACCTCTGGTTTAATCAGTTTGTCCAGGTCCCATCTCCTTAAATTCCCACCTTTTTGCAGTTTCTTCAGTTTTAATCTACAGTTCATAACCAATAGATTGTGGTCCGAGTCCACATCTGCCCCTGGAAATATCTTACAATTTAATACCTGGTTCCTCAATCTCTGTCTTACCATTATATAATCTGATACCTTCCAGTATTTCCAGGGTTCTTTCATGTATACAATCTTCTTTCATGGTTCTTGAACCAAGTGTTAGCTATGATTAAGTTATGCTCTGTGCAAAATGCTACCAGACGGCTTCCTCTTTCATTTCTTTCCCCCAATCCATATTCACCTACTATGTTTCCTTCTCTCCCTTTTCCTACTCTCGAATTCCAGTCACCCATGACTACTAAATTTTCGTCTCCCTTCACTACCTGAATAATTTCTTTTATCTCATCATACATTTCTTCAATCTCTTCATCATACCATTACCTAAGCCCCAATCCATATTCACCTACTATGTTTCCTTCTCTCCCTTTTCCTACTCTCGAATTCCAGTCACCCATGACTACTAAATTTTCGTCTCCCTTCACTACCTGAATAATTTCTTTTATCTCATCATACATTTCTTCAATCTCTTCATCATACCATTACCTAAGCCCAATAAGGACAAACAACTTCCCCATTTCTCTCACCAGCTCTGTTTGAAGGGGATGGAATGTATAATTCACGGCTGGTTGATATAGTGGCTCGATTCTTGTAGTCTGCTAACCATTGCAAAAAGTGGATTTTGTGTGAGCTGTTATGCATTTGGCCAATTATTCACTTTGCCAACCAATGTCATGAACGGTTTTTTGCTGAAATATCAGACTGTGGCGTTGTTCTTTGATCTGGAGGAAGCCTACGATATATGCTGGAGGGCTGGTATCTTCTGTACTCTCTACACATGGGGGTTCTGTGGATGCCTGCCCAATTTCCTTCAGGAATTTTTGGAAGGCACAGTTTTCAAGGTACGTGTAGATTCTGCCTTGTTGGGCACCTTTACGCAGGAAAAGTGGGTGCCTCTGGGCCCTGTCTCTAGCGTCATCCTCTTTGCTATAGCCATGAACCCTATTATGACCTGTCTACTGCTGAGCATCTCCGGTCCCATCTTCGTCGACGATTTTGCGATTCACTGAAGTTCTCCACGGACTTGTTTTCTTGAGCGGCGTCTTCAGTGATGTCTCGATTGTCGTTACTCGTGGAGCATCGACGATGGCTTTCGCTTTTCCACTGGCAAAACCGTTTGTGTGAATTTCTGGAGGCGCAAAGGGTTTCTTCCACCGTCTTTACATCTTGGGCCCATTGCTCTTTCATTTGCTGAAACTACAATTTGCCTTGATAGAAAAAACTTTCTTGATCCTCCCACTGTACCCATTCCCTCAGCGTCCTACATGTCCTAAGTGGTACTTCCTGGGAAGAGGATCGGACCACACTCCTCCACTTGTACCAATCCCATGTCCGTTTGAAACTAAAATACGTCTGAAACTTCCTGGCAGATTAAAACTGTGTGCCGGACCGAGACTCGAACTCGGGACCTTTGCCTTTCGCAGGCAGTTTTAATCTGCCAGGAAGTTTCATATCAGCGCACACTCCGCTGCAGAGTGAAAATCTCATTCTAAAATACGTCTGTTTCGTTTCTTCGTCTGCACGTGTGTCCATCTTGCCGTTTGGCCCCTGGCGCCTTTGATACTAGCTCAGTTGGGAGTCTCTTTGCAGAAGCTGCTGGACTATTGCTGTCGTACCAGCGTGATGTTCTCCTCAGCAGACATGCATGCCAATTGTCTGAAATGCCAAGCCACCCATCCTATGCCTCTTTCTTGGATGAATCCTTTGACCGCCAGTATGGGGCACATATCTCTTCTCTGTTACCTCCTGGAGTTTACTTTCTGCTACTGCTTCAGCAACTTAACTTCACGCTATCTGGAGTTCAATTTTGGCTATTGCTTCAGCAACTTAACTTCATGCTACCTACCATTTTCCCAATGGATGTGAAGCCTTCACCACCTTGGCTTCGTGCGGCGGGCCATGTTCATCTTGGACTTCTATAGAGGAAAATACTCCATATTCGATCTATTGCTGTAAGTTTCTAGACCTTCGCATGGAACTTAGTGATAGTATCTTTGCATACACTGATGGCTCTCAGACTGAGTGTGGTGTTGGGTGTGTGCTCGTCAATGGCACTGACGATTTTTGGTATTGGCTTCTGGAACACTGTTCATTTTGTACAGCAGAGCTCTTTGACCTGTATCAGGCCATGCAGTACAGCCGGTGAAACAGGCTTTTCAATTGTGTCATCTACTCTAATTCTCTCAGTGCCCTTCAGAGCCTCAGTGTGCTGTACACAGATCATCTCTTAGTGCAGTGGGTCCAAGAAAGCGTCCACCTGTCACTCTTGAGAGAGCCATTGTGATGTTTATGTGGGTTCCTGGTCACGTCAGTCTGATACGAAACGAGGCTGCTGACGCTACTGCAAAGCTGCAGCCCTCCTACCTTGTCCCGCTGGTTCTTCCATGACTTCTGATAATCTTGGTGTTACCATCTGTCAGCAGGTGGTGTCACGTTGTCATCACCACTGGTTTCTCTTCATGGGAACAAGCTCCCGAAAATTAAACCTCTGCTAGTAGCTTGGCCAACCTCCTCTCAGCCCTCTAAACACGAGATCATTTTAACTAGGATGCATACTGGGCACTGTTGTTTTAGCCATCGCCATTTGTTAAGTGGTGATCCCCCACTACTTTGTGGTCATTGTGATCAACCTATGACATTTAGCCATTTCTTGATCAAATTCCCATTTTTTAACCACTTACATTCTAATGTATGTTTGCTGTCTAAGTTATTCGTTGATTTAGAGAATGACACATGGGCTATCGACAGAGTTTTACTTTTCATCCATCATAGCAATAATAACAGTAGCTCCATCCTCTTTTTGTCAGTAACTGCTAGATATGGAGAGGATATTTTTGCCATTAGTCTAGCCAATAGCCCTATGAGGGGAAATAATGAAAGCAAGCTATCACTAAATTACAGGTGATCTACAGAGAGGGACATATTGATGGGTAATAATAATATTAGAACAGCGACCCACTGTCTCCTGTGTGTCTTTTTTTCCCTTTACTGTATTTGCAATTCCCATATAGGGCGCGCTACCAGAAGCATAGGCGCTGCTGATCTTCAGCCAAGAGATAAGTAGACAGGAAGACATTTAGAACAATATAAAGAAGAATACATGGCGGAACATAGAAAAAAGGCGGAAATACAAAAAGCAGCGACCGTAAAACAAAGGTAAAAGACCTAAAAAAAGTATTTTACACAAAAAACACACACTGTAAGGATTAAGAGGCACCAGACAAAGTATGGCTGGAGCATAAAAAGTCGCAGAACGATTAAAACAGTCACGTGACGGACGGCATAGTATGGAACAATCATGGACTATATGCAAGTCGAGCACACAATTAAAACCACATCACTTGATGACACTGGATAATGGAGCAGAACACAATACTAATGCAGTCACTTAAGAATGAATAAAAACCTGGGAGAATCTGCCAGGGATGGGGGACAAGGGAGAAGGGAAAAGGAGGCGAGAAGGAGGGGAGAGAAAGGGAGATGAGTAGGGGGGCTCGCCAAAGGGAGGCCGGGAAGGGAGGGGACAGGGGAGGAAAACAGCTGAGGAGGGGGTTCAGGGACTCAGGCGAAGAAGGAGGAAAATCCGCTCTGGGAGAAGGAGGGGAGAGGAAAAGTGGGGCCCTGGGGGGGGGGGGGGGGGAACAAGGCCAGGTTGCAGTTGGTAGGTAGGGTAGACGTCATGGCAAATTTCAACATCCAGGAGGTGGAGGTGCTGGAAATTGCCCTGATGAAGGAAGTGGAGGGTGTGGAGGTGGAGAGAGGGAGGGATACAGCAATAGAGGCACAGCAGTGCATGGTGGGTGGAGAGAAAGGAGGAAACCAAGGGGTGGGGGGGGATCAAGCCTGCGGACAGCGTAAATAATGTGGAGATGTTGGAAGGAAAGGGAGGAGTTGGGGGAAGGGGACGAGATCATACAGGAATCGTGTGGGGGAAGGAAAGTGGCCACGGAAGGCAAGGCAGAGTGCATGGCATTCTAGGATTTGGAGGGCCTTATAAAAGCAGGGCAGGGGGCCGCAGAGATCCAGGCAATGCTGGCATAATAGAGGATAGGATGGATGAGGAATTTGTAGGTGTGAAGATGGTGGTTGGATGCAACCCCCATATCCAGCCAGACTGGAGTTTCAGGAGGTAGAGGTGGGAATGGGCTTACTGCTGGATGGTCAGGAGATGAGGAGTCCAGGTGAGCTGATGGTCGACGGTGAGACCAAGGTATCTCAGGGTGGGGGTGAGCTGGATGGGACAACCATAAATGGTTAGGTAGAAACCATGGATGATGATTGCCTGGGTTTTGGAGGGGTTGATATGAAGGAACCACTGGTTACACCAAGTGGTGAACTGGTCAAGGTGGGTTTGGAGGGTGCACAGGGATCGTTGAAGTGTAGGATAGAGAGCCAGGAAGGCGGTGCCATCAACATACTGAAGGAGGTGGACAGGTGGGGGTGACTTGGGAATATCAGCAGTGTACAGGAGGATGGAGCCCTGGGGCACACCGGTAGTGAGAGTTGGTGTCTTGGAGTGTGACATAGGAAGGACGGCGTGAGAGGAAGGTATTGACCAGTCGGATAAAATTGATAAGCAGGGCATGGGTATGGAGATTAAAGAGGAGAGTGAGATGCCGTATGCTGTTGTAGCCATTTTGGAGGTCGAGGAAAACAAAAATGTCAGAGCGATGGGAGTTAAGTTGGAGGGAGAGAAGGTGGTTGTGGTTAAGGAGTTGGTCTGCAGCAGAGAAGGAGGGTCAGAAGCCACACTGGGTAAGGGGGAGGAGGTGGTGTTGCTGGAGGTGATGATGGATATGACCGGAGAGAATGGATTCAAAGACCTTGCTGAAGATGGAGGTGAGGTGGATGTGATGACAGGAAGATGCGACAGAAGCGGGTTTGTTGGGTTTGAGGAATAAGAGGACTTGGGAAGTCCACAGGTCAGGGTAGAAGCTGTAGAGAGGATGACGTTCTATGAATTGGCAGGGACAGTCAGGAAGGAGAAGGGGCATTCTCTGAGGTGGCACTGGGTGACACAGTCATGACTAGGGACTGTGTTGCATTTTGACTGGAGGATAAGTTTAATGCCTTGTGCTGTGATTGGGGTGTTGCTGTCAGAGGGGGCCAATTGTCCTGGAGACTGGGAGCAAATGGAGCAATTGAGGTATCGGTATATTCCATGACAGTGGGGAAAAGAGAATAATCAAAGTGGCGATCACCAGGGATGGAGAAGACCTTTGAAAGGTGGGAAGCGAAGTGGTTGGCCTTACTGAGGTTGTTGGGGAGGGAGCAGTCGTTATGGAGAAGAGGGTAATGGGTTGCAGAATGGAAATCAGTAAGGCCTTGGAAGGCTCACCAGTACTTGGAGTTTACAGGGAGGGTGGCTTTGAGTCATTTACAGGTCTGGCGCCAGTCCTGGCGTTTCTTTGCTGTAATGAGGTTCCGAAAGTGTCGCTTTATTTGCTGGTGGCGTCAGAGTGTATCCCTGTCACAAGCATGCAGGAAGGAGCGATAGAGGTGGCGGGATTCGCGGAGGAGGAGGACAGCCTGTGGAGGGAGAGTGGGATGGTGGGAGTGGATGGTTTTAGTAGGGATATGGGCCTCCATGGTGTCAGTGATGGCCTTCTGAAGGAAGGATGAAGATTGGATGATGAGGATGGTGATAGGTAAGAGGGTGGCTTTTGACCTGGGTGGCGATGGATTCTCAGTAGGCATCCCAGTTGGCACATTGGTAGTCATGGACTACCTTGGGAGGGGGTGCAGGGCGGGGAGCTGGAGGGGGGGTTGGTAAGCAGACGTTATAGTGAGAAGAATGGGGAGGTGGTAGCTACCTATGGGGTCAAGGATGGTGATACGCCCAAGGAGGCAATGACAAAATTGGGGGTGGTGTTGCCTTCAGGACAGGTGTGCTGGGGAAGGGGAACAAGGTCACCTTGGATCATGAGGAGGAACTGATACCACTGGCGAAGGGCGGCAGGGGAGCAGCTATGAATGTTGATGTCGTCGGAAAAACACATAGGGGAGAAGGTGTGGTCAAGGTGGGAGATGAAGTCATAGGGAAAAGGAGCAGTGGAGCGGACATAGATGGTGGCAGAGGTAACAGTGAGGGAGGGGAAGAAGACGCTGAGGATAAGGTTTCAGTGGGGTCACTGAGTAGGGATTGTTGCCAGACTTGGACCTGCTTAAGGGGACATTGTATGTGATATTCCGACAATGTTAAATTATCGAATTTTATGACCCATTATCTTGGAAACTTTTTGAGGCACCAACTTACAATTTTCCACAATTATTGAATGCATCTTTCTAGATACACTGAACTAGAATTATTACTAAAATTGTATTGTTGGGAATGTTACCTTGTTTTCAAACACTCAATTTTTGACAGAATTTTGTAAATGAATGAAGATAAAAACAAAACAACTCAGGATATTTTAATTATTCTAGTTCCATATGTGCTGGATGTCACACTTGGCATGGTGTGAAAATTTCATGTCTCTACCATCAGTACTTTTTTAGAAAATAGGTCATTTATTGTAAAAAAATTTAGTTCAGTTTACAAATTTCTTCGTTACAAATTATTATACAGACTTACATTTCTGCATCTTTTATACACTACAATTGCCCTGGCCCATAATCTGTGTCTTCTTCAGTGCCTCCTCCTCTTCTTCCTTGCTTCTTTTGTCATTTGCTGAGCGGCTAACTCTGCTTCAAGTACATGAAGCTCATCCAGTTCCTGCAGTCCTTTAGCTGTGTTCTGTCCAAATGGCACCCCAAACTTCTCCAGAACCTTAAGACTTTCACAGTTCCCACCATTAAAAGTTATTACAGCATTAGACACTGTTAACTTCAGTGTCGTAAGGACAACAAATACATTTTTAGGCATATGGAATCACACAACATTACTGAAGGACTCATTTACATTCTGGGTCTTCCTATGTAAACACTTCGTTAGTAGCTCAGGATTTGCCAAATCTCTGTAAATAGGTTTGATTGCTTCCATTACTGCCAAAGGAAGGGAATGTTTAAATGTAAGTTCACGCAGGGTGCCAGAAAATTCTGCTTGCCTATATTTACACAAAGTGTTTGGTTGAGGTGGACACAAGGCATGACGTAGCTTTTCATCGGTTGATATTCAGTGAAAGAAAGTGCTCCACACAGCTCTTTTTATCTTCTCTAAATTGTCACAGTTATCTCTCATGGACTTCCCATAATATTACTGTAATTCATCAATTACTTTTCTGATACTAGTTTTTGTTGAAAGTGGTGTGATTATCAGCTATTTTTGTAGTAAGCTAACTTCTATTGCTTTTTTATCTAAATAAACAAAGGACTGATTTTTTTATTCGTAATGCCAATTTATGAGACGTAGCATTAGGCACAACACAAAGCAATTCACAGCCTTCTAGAGTGTAGTTCCCACGATATAACTGCTCAACTGTGGCAGTATATGCAAAGACGCGAAATCTGACAGTCACACGTCAACATTCAAAATATTATTTGAAGGTCTCACAATTGTCTGATTTTAATGTATTGTATATCAAAATGTTCAGGAAAGTCCAAAGTACATTATGGAGCAGAAAACAGAAAATGTCAAATTTCACCAAATTTCATATACAATGTCCCCTGAAGTTAGCCGATGGCAACTCCACTATGCCACCATGTGCCTGAGGACCAGGAGCATCAGTTTGGTGGAGGATATAGGGAGAGGTGCGTATAGTATGGTGGGCATGGAGAAAGGTTTCACTCATGAGGAAGGTGTCGACGCAGTTGTGGGAGAGGGTGTTCGTGAGTAGGTATTTGTTGGTGTAGAAGGAGTGGATGTTCTGGATGAGGATACTACACTCGTGCCACACCATGATGCGAAGAGAGGTCCAGAGTTAACCAGGACAAAGGTGTGGAGGGTGGGGGCTGGGGTATGGGTGCCAGGAGGAGGGGTGGTATCCATGGAGCTGACAGTGAGAGGAGAAGGAGGCGGTGACTTTTCGTGGGAGGTAGCAGGAGCAGAGTTGGCATTGACGCGCTGCTGTTGTTTATGGAGCGTATAGGCTGGGAGGAGGGGAGAGGGATAGGGAGGAGAGGGAGGTGGCAGGTGGCAGATTGTGTAGGTGTGGTGGAGGCGCTGGAAGATGAGGCCAGGCCAGTGGTGGCAATTGTGGCCCAGCATGGTGTGATGTGGGTGGGGGACATAGATGAAGAAGTGATTGGGGGGGGGGGGGGGAGTGTGAGAGAAGGAAGCTGACCAACTGTGGGGTGGCAGCAGAGGTGGCAGGTTCAAATGGCTCTGAGCACTATGGGACTCAACTGCTGAGGTCATTAGTCCCCTAGAACTTAGAACTAGTTAAACCTAACTAACCTAAGGACATCACAAACAGCCATGCCCGAGGCAGGATTCGAACCTGCGACCGTAGCGGTCTTGCGGTTCCAGACTGCAGCGCCTGTAACCGCACGGCCACTTCGGCTGGCAGAGGTGGCAGGGGAGGTGTACGTAAGTACGGGGGCAGGAGTAGGAGCTGTTGCAGGTGTGGAGGTTGGGGTAAGGATGTAGCTGTGTAGGTAAACAGCAGGGGAGGAGATGGGGAATGTGTGAGAGGAGGTGAGGCATGGCGAGGTATAAGGTGGGAGGCCACGGGCTGCACTCCAGGAAGTGACAGTGGAAGTGAGGGAGGGGAAGGTGTAGATGACAGTGGAAGTACAAAAGCTCATGACGAACAGATGGTGATGATCAGTGGCGATGATGGTAGCCAGCACATGGATGGATAGATGGCGATGGATGGACAGCCAGACTTCAGGTGACTGTGATCAGATGGGCGGGCAGGCAGGTGGACAACAATAGCGGCAGGTGGTGGCGAGCACCAGTGATGTCAGACAGATGACAATGGCTGGCTGGCTGGCCGGCAGGCAGGCAGGCTGGCACACAGCAACAGCAAGGCTTACCCTAAGGGTAGGCCAGGCAGTGGATTCCCATGTCTTGGAATTGAGGGGATCCAACCCTCGAGATGTCACGTGTCTTTTTTTGTCCTTTATTGTGATTTCGTTCCCCTGCCCTGTAAGGGCTGGCAGTTACACAATCCACCGCTCTTCAGCCGAGTGACATGGCAGCTAATAAAAGGAGAAAATTATACATATAAAGGGGATAAAAAAGGGGACATAGAATAAGGGGAGATAATGGAGGGAAAATATACACTGATGTGGAGACGTTTATGGGGGGACAATTAAAAAAGTCTTCTTAAAGTTAAAAAACACAGTTGGCGATTCGTAGAGCACAAAAGAGACACATGCACAGATTACGAGTTGGCCACAGTATTAAAACACTCCAGAACAAAGACACCTTAAAACCGCTTTAAGAGATGAAGCACACACAACAAAGAATAAAACCTGCCAGGAGGGACCTGCTCAGGGAGAGACCTGAGGGGATGGAACAAGAGGGGAGCGCAAGGCGCAGTAGGGGAGGAGGTAGGATGAAAGGAAAAGGGGGTCAGGAGGCGTACCAAGAGACAGGAGACATGTGGGAGGGAGTGCAGAGATACTGAATGGGAGCATGGGAGAGGGAGGGGGTGTATGAGGGGGAAAGCCACTCAGGATGGGGAGGAAGGGAGCCCTCAGGAGGAGGCAGGAGGAAGATGGGGTGAGTTGGTGGGAGGGATAGATGTCAGGGCAAAGTTCATCATCTGGGAGGGGTAGGTTCTGGAAGTTGCATTGGGAAAGGAGGTGGAGGGTGTGGAGATGGAGAGAGGGCGGGACACAATGGTAAAGGCGCAGGAACAGGCTAGGGATGGAGAGGAAGGGGGGCACCAGGGGATGGTGGGGATCGAGTCGGCAGGCAATATACAGGGTGCGGATGTGTTCAAGGAAAAGGAGAAGGTGGGGGAAGGGGATGGGGTCATAGAGGATGTGCATGGGGGATGGAAGGCAGAGACAGAAGGCGAGGAAGAGTGCATGGCACTCGAGGATTTGGAGGGCGTTATAGAACCTGGGAGGGGTGGAAATCCAAGCAATGTTGGCATAACAAAGCATAGGGTAGATCAAGGATTTGTAGGTGTGAAGGATGGTGGAAGGATGCAGTCCCCATGACCAGCTGGTCAGGAGTTTCAGGATGCGAAGTCTGTTGTGGGCTTTGTGTTGGACTGTAAGGAGACTGGGAGTCCCAGTGAGGTGGCGGCGAGTGTGAGGGCAAGATATTTGAGAATAGGAGTGAGGTGGATAGGATGACCGCAAATGGTTAGGTAGAAATAATAGAGATGGAAGGAGCAGGTGGTGCCGCCTATGATCTCCTGGGTCTTGGAGTGGTTCATATGAAGGAATTACTGGTTGCACTAAGTGGTGAACTGGTCACGGTGAATTTGGAGGGTATGTTGGAACCGTTTTAAAGGTAAGATAAAGGGCTAGGAAGGCAGTGCATCAGCAAATTGGAGGAGATGAAGAGGTGGGGAAGTTTTGGGCATATCAGCAGTGTACAGAAGATAGAGGAGAGGGGAAAGGACAAAGCCTTGGGACACGCCAGTGCAGGGATAGAAGATATGGGAGTTGGAATTGGCGATAGTGACATAGGAGGGACAGTGTGAGAGGAAGGAAGCAACGAGACAGACGAAATTGGTAGGGAGAACAAAGGTCTGGAGTTTGAAAAGGAGCCCGGGATGCCAGACACGGTTGTAGGCGTTCTGGAGGTTAAGGGAAACAAAGATAGCAGAGCGACAGGAGTTAAGTTGGAGGAAAAGAAGATTGGTAAGGTAAAGGAGCTGGTTTTTGGCTGAAAAGGAAGGCCGGAAGCCAGTGATGGTTGAGGTGGCGGTGAATACGGTGGGAGAAGACCTTACTGAACATGGAGGTGAGGCAAATGGGACGATAGGAAGAGGTATCAGAGGGGGGTTTGTTGGGTTTAGGGAACAGCAGGAACTACAGGTCGGGGTAAAAGCCAGTGGAAAGGAGGACATTGTACAAGGTAGTAAGGACAGCCAGGAAGGACGGAGGGGATTCCTTGAAGTGGTGGTAGGTGACACCATCATGACCAGGGGTGGTGTTGCATTTGGAGTGGAGGACGAGTGTGATGTTATGAGTGGTGATGGGACTGTTGATGTCTGAGTGAGGTAACTGATCCAAGTACTGGAAGCTAGGGGTGAGCGGAGGGACAGAGGTATCAGTGCAGTCAAGGATGGTGGGGAAGAGGGAGTGATCAAAATAGGAATGGAGAAGACCTCGGAAAGGTGGGAAGCAAAATGTAACGTCCACTGTTCAAAGTGCCGCCAATGCAAACAAGAGGTGACCAAGACATGTAACCAATGACACCCCATACCATCACGCTGGGTGATATGCCAGTATGGCGATGATGAGTACATGCTTCGAATGTGCGTTCACCGCGATGTCGCCAAACACGGATGCGACCATCATGATGCTGTAAACAGAACCTGGATTCATCCGAAACAATGCACCCAGGTTCGTCGTTGAGTACACCATCGCAGGTGCTCCTGTCTGTGATGCAGCGTCAAGGGTAACTGCAGCCATGGTCTCCGAGGTGATAGTCCATGCTGCTGCTAACGTCGTCGAACTGTTCGTGCAGATGGGTGTTGTCTTGCAAACGTCCCCATCTGTTGACTCAGGGATCGAGACGTGGCTTTTTTTGTTTTGGTTTTGGGGCGCAAAACTGCTATGGTCATTAACGCCCGGTCTGTGACTTAGGAAACGGTAAGAAACGAAAATGGACACCAGCAGCAATGGGAACGATACTCAAAAAACTGGAGAAACTAAAAGCAGAAGGAAATCTTAAAAATCCACTACAGAAGGGGTTGGTTGTTCCCAAAAAGAGCTTCAAACGACTGACGTCATCTCACTGGCACTAATAAACTCGAGAACGCGATCGGCCGAGCGCGTGTCATCTGCTAAAATGGGCGATATATCAGGCGACAGCTGTAGACGGGCGCGTAACGGAGTAAAATAGGGGCACTCAATTAAAAGGTGTCTTACCGTCCACAGCTGAGAGCAGTGGGGACAGAGTGGTGGTGGATCGCCGCTTAAAAGATGTCGATGGCTAAAAAGACAGTGCCCTATCCGGAGTCTAGTTAAAATTACCTCCTCCCGACAACGCGTTCTGGAGGAAGAGGTCCAAGCACAGGGAAGAGCTTTCACGTCCCACAACTTATTATGGGGAAGTGTCGACCAATATGCGTGCCATAAAAGAACAACACGACGACATAAAACACTCCGTAGATCGGCGAAGGGAATCGATCGAATAGCTGGCCGAAGAAGAGAGACTGCAGCCTTGGCCGCTATATCGGCCGCCTCATTTCCACAGATACCAACGTGTCCTGGGAGCCAGAGGAACGTCACCGAGACGCCCCCCAAGTGGAGCAAGCGCAGGCAGTCCTGAATCCGATGGACCAGAGGGTGGACAGGGTAGAGAGCTTGGAGACTGAGGAGAGAGCTGAGAGAATCTGAACAGATAACATACTGTATCCGCTGATGGCGGCGGATGTATTGGACAGCCTGGAGAACAGCGTAAAGCTCCGCAGTATAAACCGAACACTGGTCGGGAAGCCGAAATCGATTTGGGGTGTCGCCAACAATATAGGCACTCCCTACACCTGACGATGTTTTCGAGCCATCATTGTAAATAAATGTGGCTTCCTTCATTTGTGCACATAGAGCAGCAAATGCCCGACGATAAACAAGTGAAGGGGTACCATCCTTGGGAAACTGACAAAGGTCACGGAGCAGGTAGGTCCGGGGACGGAGCCAAGGCGGTGATGTACCCTAAGTTGTCAAGAAGGTTTTAGGAAAGCGGAAGGAAAGAAAATGGAGCAGTTGACGGAAGCGGACTCCCGGTGGTAGTGGCAGCCGACCTCGAAAGCCCCAAGAGAACAGTGTGCGGAGGGTGCTTGTCCTCCAACAGGTATCGTATTCTCTCTCCAGATCAAAAAATATTGTTACTGTTTGGCGTTTCCAGAGAAAATTGTTCATGATATAAGTGGAGAGAGCAACAAGATGGTCAACTGCAGAACGATGCTTTCGGAATCCGCATTGGGCAGGTGTTAAAAGACTGTAGGACTCCAGCCACCAAGCTAAACGGCAATTCACCATACGCTCCGAAACCTTACATACACTACTCATGAGAGAAATGGGGCGATAGCTAGAGGGGAGATGTTTGTCGTTTCCAGGTTTCGGAACAGGAACGACGATAGCTTCCCGTCATCGTCTGGGAAAAGTACTGTCGGTCCAAATTCGATTATAAAGGCGAAGGAGGTAACGCAGACTATGGGTTGATAAATGCAGCAACATTTGGATGTGGGTACCATCCGGTCCTGGGGCGGAGGAGCGAGAAGAAGAGGGTGCATGTTGGAGTTCCCGCATGGAGAAAACAGTATTATAGCTTTCGCGATTTTGAGAGGAGGAAGCAAGAGGTTGCACTTCCGCTGCACGTTTATTCGGGAGAAACTCTGGCGGGTAATTGGAAGAGCTCGAAACCTCAGCAAAGTGTTGACCCAATGAGTTAGAAATTGCGACAGGGTCCACTAACGTATCATGCGCGACAGTGAGCCCAGAGACCGGGGAGAAACTAGGCGCGCCAGATAACCGTCGAATCCGACTCCAAACTTCCGAGGAGGGAGTGAAGGTGTTAAATGAGCCAGTAAAGAATTGCCAGCTGGTCTTCTTGTTATCGCGGATGACGCGACAGCATCGCGCACGGGACTGCTTATAGCGGATACAGTTGGCCAAAGTAGGATGGTGGCGGAAAACGCGAAGAGCACGTCGCCGCTCACGTATTGCGTCACGGCATGCCTCGTTCCACCAAGGAACTGGGGGGCGCCGGGGCAATTCGGAGGTACGTGGTATTGAACGTTCCGCAGCTGTAAGAATAACGTCTGTAATATGAGTGACCTCATCGTCGACGCTAGGAAAGTGACTGTCATCGAATGTCGCTAGGGACGAAAAAAGTGTCCAATCGGCTTGGGCAAACTTCCAGCGTCTCGGGCGCATTTATGGCAGTTGTGGCTGCAATCGAAGGACACATGGAAAGTGGTCACTCGAGTGTGTATCAGCAAGGGTGAACCATTCGAAGCGCCGAGCTAGCGGAACAGTACCGACCGAAAGGTCCAAATGAGAGAAATTTGTCGTGGAGGCAGACAAAAATGTAGGGTCCCCAGTGTTGAGGCAAACAAGATCCGCTTGGTGGAAGACGTCTAGCAATAGGGATCCACGCGGACATGAATGTGGAGCTCCCCAAAGCGTGTGGTGGGCATTGAAGTCCCCAATCAGCAAATAGGGGAGTGGAAGCTGACCAAGAAGATGAAGGAGATTAGCTCGTGCCATTGATGTGGACGATGGAATGTATACAGTACAAAGAGAGAAGGTATATCCAGAAAGGGAAAGACGGACAGGGACTGCTTGGAACGAAGTGTTTAAGGGGATTGGGTGATAATGGAGAGTATTATGGAGAAGAATCATGAGGCCTCCATGTTCTGGAGTGCCTTCAACAGAGGGGAGATCAAATCGGACTGACTGAAAATGGGGGAAGACAAAGAGGTCGTGGGGACGCAGCTTTGTTTCCTGAAGACAGAAGATGACCGGCGAGTAGAATCGTAGGAGGATCGTCAATTCATCCCGATTGGCTCGAATGCCGCGGATATTCCAATGGGTAATGGACATAGGGTGGACAGAAAATTGAATAATGTGACCAAGGTTGCCGTCAACTCAACGACTGCTCAAAGCTTGCGACCGACAGCGTGGAACGGGACTCAGCCGAAGGCAAAAGATCCTGATCCATAGGTTGTTCAGGAGCAGCTCCTGCCACCAGCGACCGGCCGGTTGATCGGCCGCCAGCAGTGCGCCTCGGCGACACAGAAGACGGCCGAGGGCGGTTACCGCCAGGTGGTGCTGTAGATGAGACACGCCGTGGCGGAGAAGGAGAGGAACTGGGTTTCTTATTAGCTTTCTTGGAAACATGATGTTTAGATGAAGGAGGAACCGATGGTTGTGAAGTTGGGGTACGTAAAAAGTCTTCACGAGTATGCTCTTTTTTGGAAGTCTGGGTGTCTGACTTTTGGGATCGAGATTTAGCAGAACCAGATGAAGGGTGAGCCATAGATTGAGCAGGCGAAAGTGGGGAGGTTGAACGGGCGATCTTTGCGCTGGCCGATCTGACGACCATGTCACTAAAGGTGAGATCACAAGTCTGCATGGCCGCCTCCTTTGTGGCCGAGGAGAGGTAAGAACAGTGCTGTATTTTCCTGTCTGAGACACAGTGGGCTTTCGACTTGCGAATAATTTTCAAGCAGCAAAGGTCGACACCTTTTCTTTCACTCTGATTTCCTGAATGAGCTTTTCGTCTTTAAAAATGGAGCAATCTCGAGAGGAAGCAGCGTGGTCACCCATACAGTTGATGCAACGAGGGGATGGAGGTGGACAAGCACCCTCATGGGCATCCTTGCCACGCGTAACGCATTTGGCCGGGTTGGAACAGGACTCGATGGTGTGATTGAACCGCTGGCACCTATAGCAACACGTAGGGTTTGGGACGTAGGGGCGAACGGAAATTATTTCATAGCCCGCTTTTATTTTCGATGGGAGTAGAACTTTGTCAAATGTCGAGAAGACAGCACGCGTTGGAACAATGTTCGTGTCAACCCTTTTCATAACTCTATGAACAGCCGTTACGCCCTGGTCAGACAGGTAGTGCTGAATTTCCTCATCAGACAATCCGTCGAGGGAGCGTGTATAAACGACTCCGTGTGAGGAATTTAAAGTGCGGTGTGCTTCAACCCGGACAGGGAAGGTGTGGAGCAGTGAAGTACGCAGCAATTTTTGTGCCTGGAGGGCACTGACTGTTTCTATCAACAAGGTGTCATTCCGTAATCTGGAACAAGACTTTACAGGACCTGCAGTTACGTCGACACCTTTCTGAATAATGAAAGGGTTGACCGTGGAGAAGTCGTGACCTTCGTCAGACCGAGAAACAACAAGGAACTGTGGCAACGATGGAAGAACTGTCTGTGGCTGAGACTCGGTGAACTTACGCATGCGAGCAGACATAGTGGAAGATGAGGAAACCATTGCGGAAGAATCCCTCATGATTACCGGCGTCTCCGATGGTGCACTCCTCCCTTGTGGGGGCCCTCTCTGAGGGCATTCCCGCCTTAGGTGATTGTTCACACCTCAGGTCACACCTCCCGACAACCGGACGGAGGGACCAATCGGCACATTCGGAAGGTATCAGTTCGGGTAATCACCCCTCCCTGGGCCTGGCCGTTACCAGGGGGTACGTACGTGGCCTACCTGTCTACCCCATAGGGAATTACGCGTTATCACGTCACCGGCTACGCACGAAAATGCGTGGGTCGGCCTTCAGACACGCACAGGGAGAAAGAAAGAGAAAGGGAAAAACAAAGAAAGGGAAAGGAAAGAAGAGAAGTCTCAAACGCCACAGCGGAGAAAAGGGTAAAAAGAAGAGGTAAGGAAAAGAGAAGGACGAAGGAAGGATAAAGACATACAAGCAGAGAAGGCGAAGAATGCGTTACATTTACGAGCGTCCGTCTCTGGACGTAGGCACAAACCATACTCCCAGAGGGGGAGAAGGGGAAGGAAAGAGCCAGAGGTGAGGGGAGGGGGGGGGGCGAAGATGGGGGATAGGGAAGGATGCCGAAAAGGAAGGTATGCAGCCCGGAAAGGAAGAAGGGCCACATTAGCTCGGGGCCCCGTGCTTGCTACACACGTATCCACAAAAGAGTTGTGGACCCCCTGGGAAGCGAGACGTGGCTGCACGATCGGTTACAGCCATGCAGATAAGATGCCTGTCATCTCGACTGCTAGGCCGTTGGGATCCAGCATGGCGTTCCATATTACCCTCTTGAACCCACCGATTCCATATTCTGCTAACAGTCATTGGATCTGACCAAGCGAGCAGCAATGTCGCGATACGATAGACCGCAATCACGATAGGCTACAATACGACCTTTATCAAAGTCGGAAACGTGATGGAACGCATTTCTCCTCCTTACACGAGGCATCACAATAACGTTTCACCAGGCAACACCGGTCAACTGCTGATTGTGTATGAGAAATCGGTTGGAAACGTTAGCACGTTGTAGGTGTCGCCACTGGAGCCAACCTTGTGTGAATGCTCTGAATAGCTAATCATTTGCATATCACAGTATCTTTTTCCTGTCGCTTAAATTTCGCGTCTGTAGCACGTCATCTTCGTGGTGTAGCAATTTTAATGGCCAGTAGTGTACTTTTAGGACAGGTGTGTTGTGGGAGAAGAACAAAGTTACCATGGAGTGTGGCAAGGAACTGATGCCACGACCCAAGGGCGGCGGGGTCACAGCTGTGGATATTGAGGTCGGCAGTAATCACACAGGTGGAGAAGGTACGGTCAACATGGGAAATGAAGTTGTAGGGGAGAGGAGCTGTGGGATGGATATAGATAGTGCCACAGGTGATAGTGAGGGAGGGAAAAAAGATAGGAGAAGGTGTTCAGTTGGGTCATTGAGGACGGGTTGTGCCTGGACAGGGAGATGCATGAGGTGGCTAATAGCCACTGCACCTCAGGCGAGGGGAAGGGGATTGTCGATGCTTTCCTCAAGACTTTCCTCGTGCTCTTTGAAAGTTGTTTTCCGTTAGAACGTTCAAAACAGGGTACTAGCACAAACAGGCAGCCTGGGTGGCTGACTGAGGGGATAAGAATATCTTGTAGAACAAAGTGGCAATTATATCAAAACGTTAGAAACAGTCAAAATCTAAATGCAGCAGCCCATTACAAACAGTATTGTAAGGTGCTTAAAAAAGTTATTGGGAAGGCAAAAAGTATGTGGTATGCAGATAGAATAGCTAAGTCTCAGGATAAAATTAAAACCATATGGTCAGTCGTAAAGGAAGTGGCTGGTCTGCAGAGACAGGTCGAGAATATAGAATCAGTGCGTAGTGGGGATGTCCGTGTTACTGATAAGTCGCGTATATGTACAGTACTTAATAATCACTTTCTGAATATAGCAGGTGAACTAAATAGAAACCTAGTCCCAACAGGGAATCATATAGCGCTCTTAGAAAAAAGTGTTCCAAGACTGTTACCTGAAATGCTCCTCCTTGATACTGACAAGAGGGAGATTGAGTTAATAATTAAATCACTAAAGACCAAGAACTCTCATGGATATGACGGGGTATCTAGCAGAATACTGAAGTATTGTTCCACGTATGTTAGCTCAGTACTTGGCCATATCTGTAACTTTTCCTTTAGGAGTGGTCGGTTTCCTGACCGATTAAAGTACTCGGTAGTGAAGCCACTTTATAAAAAGGGAGACAGGGATAATGTTGACAATTATAGACCTATTTCTATGCCATCGGTGTTTGCTAAAGTTATCGAGAGGGTTGTATATACAAGGTTACTGCAGCATTTAAATTCACATAATTTGCTGTCAAATGTACAGTTTGGTTTTAGAAATGGCTTAACAACTGAAAATGCTATAGTCTCTTTTCTCTGTGAGGTTTTGGACGTATTAAATAAAAGGTTGCGAACGTTCGGTGTTTTCTTTGATTTATCGAAGGCTTTTGACTGTGTTGACCACAAAATATTACTGCAGAAGTTGGAACATTATGGAGTAAGGGGAGTAGCTTACAATTTGTTCGCCTCCTACTTTAAGAACAGAAAGCAGAAGGTAATCCTCCGCAATATTGAGAGTGGTAGTGATGTTCAGTCCCAATGGGGCACTGTTAAATGGGGCGTTCCCCAAGGGTCGGTGCTGGGGCCACTGCTGTTTCTTATTTATGTAAATGATATGCCTTCTAGTATTACAGGTGATTCAAAAATATTTCTGTTTGCTGATGACACCACCTTGGTAGTGAAGGATCTTGTGTGTAATATTGAAACATTATCAAATAATGTAGTTCATGATATAAGTTCGTGGCTTGTGGAAAATAATTTGATGCTAAATCACAGTAAGACTCAGTTTTTACAGTTTCTAACCCACAATTCAACAAGAACTGACATTTGAATCAAACAGAATGGGCATGTTATAAGCGAGACGGAACAGTTCAAGTTCCTAGGCGTACGGATAGATAGTAAGCTGTTGTGGAAAGCCCATGTTCAGGATCTTGTTCAGAAACTAAATGCCGCTTTATTTACCATTAGAACAGTATCTGAAATAAGTGACATTTCAACACGAAAAGTAGTATACTTCGCATATTTTCATACGCTTATGTCATATGGTATTATTTTTTGGGGTAATTCTTCTGATTCAAAAAGGGTATTTTTGGCTCAAAAACGGGCTGTTCGAGCTATGTATGGTGTAAATTCGAAAACCTCTTGTCGACCCCTATTCAATAGTCTGGGAATTTTGACATTGCCCTCACAGTATGTATTTTCTTTAATGTCGTTTGTTGTTAGCAATATTAGCTTATTCCCAAGAGTTAGCAGCTTTCACTCAGTTAATACTAGGCAGAAATCAAATCTGCATGTGGAATGCACTTCCTTGACTCTTGTGCAGAAAGGAGTGCAGTATTCTGCTGCATCCATTTTCAATAAGGTACCACAAGAACTCAAAAATGTTAGCAGTAGCCCAAACACTTTTAAGTCTAAACTGAAGAGTTTCCTCATGGCTCACTCCTTCTATTCTGTCGAGGAGCTCCTGGAAGAGCTAAAAAATTAAGCAAATTCCAGTGTTACATTCTTGATTTTCTTTATTTAAACTAACGACTTGTCGCCTGAATATGTTTCTTATATTTCATTTTATCTGTCTCTACAATCGTGTTATAATTTCATGTATTGACTCGTTCTATGACCATGGAGACTTCTCCTAAATGTGGTCCCACGGAACAATAAATAAATAAATAAATAAAAATAAAAAAAGGAGATAGGGAGAGGTGCAGACAACATGGTGAGGTTGGAGGAATGTTCAATTAAGGATGAAGGAGTCAACCTGGTGCTGGGATACGGTATGCATGAAGAAGGATTTGGTGGCAGGGAGGGAGTGAATGTTGAGTTACAGGAGACGATACTGGTGACACACAATGAGGTGGGAAGGAAGTGGGGCGAGGAGTAAGAGGCTTAAACTAGGGTGTCTAGGTGTGTGAAGATAAAGTGGGCCTGGTTGTGGGAGTAGGTGGCGTAAGTATTTAAACGGGAAACAGAGCGGGCAGCGAGAGAAATCTGCTGGAGGGTTGGGGGCGCTGGAATGGTCGGATGTTCTGCAGGACGATGGTTGGGAACTGGGTGATGTCTTCTGCTGTATGGGGAGGGCAGAGGAAACTGTTAGGGTGGATGGACGGGTCGCTGGGGCGAATGGGGACAGTGAGCTCAAAGTTGGTGGGAAGGGGTTTTGCTTTGCATTTGGAGGAGTAGTTGCAGGTGTTGCAGGAAGGGGGAAAGGCGAGGTTAGGACACTGTTTAAGAAAGTGGGAAGCAGGTTGGAGGTTCTTGCATTTTTGGGTGATCCTGTGTGTCTACCATCCTGCCCCTATATGAGGGTCTACTGTAGCAACATAATTTGAGAACGAAACATACTTAGACCTATTTACATGTCGCAAATCGTATTCTATCAACAGAAACATGGGAAATATATTGTACAATATTTTTTTATGAACGAAGTGCCCATTATTTTACCTGAACACAGTGTCTTAAGATGCAAAAGAGAACTGACCAATCACCTCCAGTCACCTCCAGGCTAGTCCAGTGCCGTCTATTGGGTGTATTGTGTACCTGAAGAGTCAGCCAGCTGGAAAACCAGGACTCACTGGTGGCCCAGCTAATCCTCCACTTTCGACTGCCCGAACATTCCTGCCACTGGTCACCGTGCACTCTCCATAGGGTGACATATACTCCTCAGTTTAAAAATTCCAAGCTAGAGATGTTTTTTTGTAAATAAACCTAGAATTTCTAACGTGAAATGTAGATTCGTCTCATGTGTAGGAGTTATTTTCGAAGGTAGAAGAAATCGGAGCATACACACGTATTCACAATATATTCGAGGGTTGGATTCCCTCTCTTCTTCATCGAAGAGTTTCACTGCCTGGGCTACTCTCAGGGTGCGCCTTCGACGTGGAAGATCCCTGCCGTGTCGCCTGCTTGCCGCCGCCGCCACCGCCGCTTGGTCGCCGCCTTCCGTTCCTCGCCGCCGCCGCCGCCGTCGCCGCCTGCCGGGGCTCGCCGCCCCCGCCTGGTCGCCGCCTGCCGGTGCTCGCCGCCGCCGCCGCCGCCGCCACCGCCGCCTGCTGATCGCCGCCGACGCCGCCGCCGCCGTCGCCGTCGCCGCCTGCCGGGGCTCGCCGCCGCCGCCGCCGCCGCCGCCGGTGCCCGCCGCCGCCGCCGCCGCCGCCGGTGCCCGCCGCCGCCGCCGCCGCCATCCGGTGCCCGCCGCCGCCGCCATCCGGTGCCGCCTGGTCGCCGCCATCGCCGCCGTCCTGACCCTGGTCTACGGCCGTCTTCGTCTCCATCCGTCTTCGTCTTTGTCTGTCCCCAGTTTCTGTCCTCTCCTCTTCGTTCTGTTCGTTCTTGTTTCTCTCTCCCGTCATGTCCGCCCCCACCACCACTGTCACTACTACCACCACCGCCATTGTCTATACCTCCCCTTCCGCCGCCTCCACCACTATAACTTGGTGTGCCCAGTCCCACCCCCCTCCTTCCATTCCACCTCTCCTCACTCTCCCTTCACCCTCACTAAAGACCAAGAACTCTCATGGATATGACGGGGTATCTAGCAGAATACTGAAGTATTGTTCCTCTCCCGCTTCTTCCTCCCGCTCCTCTCGTTCTGATCCCTTCCCCCCACTCCCCCAGTCTGTCACTGCAGCTCCGGCTCGGGTGGTGGCCCGTCGGGCCACTGCCCACGCCCAGCTCTCCCCGTCACCTTCGCCATCACCGCCACCACTGCCACTGTCATCGTCATCGTCGCCGTCGCCTTCGCCTTCACCGTCACCGTCACCATCTCCGGCGCCGACTCCGGCCCCGGGACCTGCCCCTCCCCGCCACATTCCCGTTGTTCCCATCCCCCAAACCTCCTCCACCGCCGTCAAGCGCCCCGGTGGCACTCCTGCTTCCTCTGCTTCCAAAAAGGCTGCACCTCGTCCTCCTTCCCCCACCAATGATGCCATGGAAGTCTCCCCGCCTGTCCCTGCCCCCTCATCCTCCTCCTCTCCCCCTTCCTCCTACCGCTACCTCCTCTCCCGTCCTGATCCCTCTCTCCTTGAAGCCCGGAACCTCACCCTCTTCCTTCGCCAGCATTGTCCTGGTGCCCCCATCTCCCTCCTCACTCCTCGCCGAGATTCGGTCCTCATCTCCTCCCCCAGCCCAACCCTCCACACCTACCTCCTTTCCCTCATCCCTGTCACCAGCTTTGGCCCTCATGCCTCTCTCACCCCTGCTCCTTCACCACCTCCCTCCCGCCAACCCCAACATCCGCGTCGCCCGCCTACTCTCACCGCCGTGATCACTCGGCTTAGTCCAGTGATCACGGAGGAGGAGGTGTTGGCGGAGCTCCAGGCGCATCCCCATTTGGAGGTGCGTGCGGTTCGCCGCATACATAACGCTGCCGGCCCCACCCGCCTTATGCGGGTTTTTTCTGAGCACGCCCCCTCCATTGACCGTCTCCTGAAGGAGGGTGCCCTCCTTTTTAACCAGCGGTACAAGGTCGACCCCTCCCGTTCCCCTCCTCAATCCCTGCACTGCCAGAGGTGTCTACGCTATAACGCGCACCCCACAGCTGAGTGCCGCGAGGCTCCCACCTGCCCGCATTGTCGGCAAGCGCACTTCCTCAGGCAGTGCCCCAACCTCCAATCCCCTCCTTCCTGCAATACCTGCAATCTCCCCCATCCCACCTACTCCCAAAAGTGTAAAGCCCGACCCCCTCCAACCACTCCTGAACTCACCGTCCCTGTCCGTCCCCTGGACGCCCCCACCCCTCCTGGCAATTCCCTTCGTCCCCCCCCCCCCCCACCGCTGAGGACATCATCAGGTTCCTTACCATCGTCCTCCAGAATGTTCATCCCTTTCAGCGCCCACACACCCTCCAACAGATCTCCCTCGCCGCCCGTTCCATATTCCAACTCAAGATGTACGCCACCTACTCCAACAACCAGGCCCATTTCACCTTCTCCCGCCTCGACACCCTCGTCTAAATCCCTATCATGGCGCGACAGCAACGTATCCTTTTCAACAACATCCGCTCCCTACCCGCCAACAGAAACCTCTTCCTGCACACCGTTGCCACCCACCGCGTGGATGCCTTCCTCCTTAGTGAAACCTTCCTCCAACCCCACCACACCATTCACACTTTGCCCTACCTCCTCCACCGCTCCGATAATCCCCTCCCGATTGCGCGTGGCGGAGTTGCCATTGGTCACCACCGCCAGATCCCCGTTCGGCTCCAACCTCTCCTTCCCGACCCCACCGAACACCTGATCCTTAGTCTCTTCTTCCCCGGCCTTACCGTTACCTGCGCCACCATCTATGTCCGCCCCAACGCTCCTATTCCCTTCGACTTCCTCTCCCACGTCGATCGTACCTTTTCCTCCTACGTGATCGCCGCCGACCTCAACATCCATAGTCGTTCAAAAATGGTTCAAATGGCTCTGAGCACTATGGGACTTAACATCTATGGTCATCAGTCCCCTAGAACTTAGAACTACTTAAACCTAACTAACCTAAGGACATCACACAACACCCAGCCATCACGAGGCAGAGAAAATCCCTGACCCCGCCGGGAATCGAACCCGGGAACCCGGACGTGGGAAGCGTGAACGCTACCGCACGACCACGAGATGCGGGCCATCCATAGTCGTTCCGCTGCCCAGTTACGGCGATGGCATCGGTTCCTCTCCACCCTTCAAGGTGACCTCGTCCCCATCCCCCGGCATACCCGTCCTGAATCCAACTCCACTCCTGATGTTATCCTCTCCTCCCCCAACCTCCTTGGCCGCATAACGGTGGATGTCCTGGAGCCTATTGGTAGCGACCATCTCCCTGTCCTCCTCACCGTTTCAGATGGACGTCGCCCTCGCCCCGACCCTCGTACTGACCCTCCCCCTAAGTATGTCCACGACTATTCCCGAGCCGACTGGAATGCCTACCGGGATACCCTTTCCACCCAGGTCGATAGCCACCCTCTCACCTACCACCCCCCTGACGATGTCACCCATGCCGCCTCCTTTCTCCAGCAGACCTTGTCTGAGGCCGTGGAGGCCCACGTTCCTACTGTCGCCATCCACCCCCACCGTCCTACCTTACCCCCACAGGCCGTTCTCCTCCTCCGTGAATCCCGTCGTCTCTACTGTGCCTTCCTCCGCACGCGTGACCCGGACACACTACGACGCCACCGGCAAGTCCAACGACACGTTCGTAATTTGCTCGCGGCTAAGAAACGCCGGGACTGGCGACAGACATGCACCTGTTTAAATGCCACCCTACCAATCAACTCGTCCAAGTTCTGGTCGGCCTTCCATCGCCTTACCGGAACTAAACCCTCCCCCTACTATCCTCTTCTCCACGATGATCACCCCTTCCCTGACACCCTTAGTAAGGCCAATCACTTTGCCTCCTACCTCTCCGATGTCTTCTCCATCCCCGACGATCCCCAGTTCGATTACTCCCTCTTCCCGGATATCCGCGATCGAACTGACCCCTCTGTCCCTCCCCTCGCTCCTGGTTTCCAGTACTTGGACAACATTACACACACGGAACTCAATGCCCCTATCACTACACAGGATCTCATTGATACACTCCGCACAAAACGCAACACAGCTCCTGGTCACGATCGTGCCACCTACCGTCACCTTCGTGAAGCTCCTGTCTCTTTCCTCTCCACCCTGGCCAGGCTCTACAATGTAGTCCTGTCCACCGGTTACTACCCCGACCTGTGGAAAACCTCCCGTATCCTCATGTTCCTTAAACCTGGCAAACCGCCGTCCGCCGTCTCCTCCTACCGTCCTATCAGCCTTACCTCGGTCTTCAGCAAGGTCCTGGAATCTATCCTCACCCGCCGCATCCACCAGCATCTCCGCCAGCACCGCCTCCTTCCCGTCACCCAGTGTGGCTTTCGGCCATCCTTCTCTTCCGACGATCTTCTCCTTCACCTCACTCATCTCCTTTCCCGTCGCTCCGAAATCTTCCTCTCCCTTGACCTCGAACGCGCTTATGACCGCGTCTGGCATTCCGGTCTCCTCTTCAAGCTCCAAACCTTTGCCCTTCCCATTAACTACGTCCGTCTGATCGGTTCCTTTCTCTCCCGCCGTCCTTCCTATGTCACCATCCATAACACAGATTCCTACACCTTTTTCCCCTCCGCCGGTGTGCCCCAAGGCTCCGTCCTCTCCCCCCTTCTGTACCTTTTGTACACAGCGGACATGCCGCCGCCGTCGCCCCCCGACCACCTCCTCCAGTTTGCCGATGACACCGCCTTCCTCGCCCTTGCCCCCACCCTGCAACGCTCCCAACGCCTTCTCCAATCCCATCTTGACCGATTCACCACTTGGTGTAACCAGTGGTTGCTCAAGGTCAATCCTTCGAAAACCCAGGCGATCATTGTAGGCAAAACCACCCCTTCCTTCCGCCTCCTTGATTTCTATCTCACCGTCTATGGCCGTCCCATCGCCCTCACTCCCACCCTTAAGTACCTTGGCGTCACCCTCGACCGTCGCCTCTCCTGGACTCCCCATCTCCATACAATCCAAGCCAAGGCACGTTCCCGACTCCGTCTCCTCAAGCTCCTTTCCGGCCGTACGTGGGGTCTGGACCCTTACACAATCCTCCACACCTATAAATCCCTCATCCGCCCTATCCTTTGTTATGCCCATCCAGCCTGGATCTCCGCCCCCCCTACCTTTTATAAATCCCTCCAAATCCTTGAACGCCATGCTCTCCGTCTCGCCTATCGCATCCGTCTCCCCTCCCCCACGCGGATCCTGTATGATCTCATCCCCTTCCCCCACCTCCTCCTTTTCCTTGAAAGGATACGGATCCTGTACACCTCCCGTAAACTCGATCCTCCTCACCCGCTCGTCTCCCAAATCCTCTCCCATCCCCGCCCGCTGCCGCGCCTGTATTCCCACGTCCCGCCCGGTCTCCATCTCTCCACCCTCCTTACTCTCTCCCAAGGTGGCTTCCGCCAGCTCCCCCTCCCTGATGATGTCCTCCTCCCCTCCATCTACCCCTCCTATCAACTTTGACCCTGCCCCACCACCCACTTCCGGTGTCCTTTCCTTTAGGCACCCTCCCTTCCTCCCTTCTCTTCCCTTCCCTCCCCTTCTCTTTCCTTTTCCCCCGTCCCCTCCCTCCACCACTCTTCCCCCCCAGGCTTCCCCTCCCCCTTCCTCCCTCCCCCCTTTCTCCCCTGCCCGTGGCATCTCCGCTCTCTCCTCTCCCTCTCCCACTCCCCTTCCTCCTCCTCCTCTCTTGGCAGGTCCCCGGACTCGCGCGCCGAAGATCATCGCCGTCAGTGTCTAGTGTGTGTGCTTCGTTTTGTGTTTCGTGCAGTTACAACTCCACTGTTCACATGCGCCGTCGCAGCTCTCCGTGTTTTGTGCGCCATGTCAACAAGTGTTAGTGTTTTTTTCGTCCAACGTGAACGGCTTCTTGTTTTTTTGTTTTTTTTGTAACTACTTTCTTTGCCCGCCATTTTTTGTATTTTCTGTGTCACCTATCTCATATTATTGTACCCCATACGGCTGAAGAGCGGCGTATTAAGCTGCTGCCAGCCCGCCTTGTATGAGGTGCTGAAAATTACAATAAAGGAAAAAAAAAAACACGTATTCACGTCGTTAAAGTATCTTTACTTGTTTGAAAGTCGTGTACAACACTGCGGCATAGCCTGTATTTCCTCTAAGTATTCTTTCATCAGGTAAAAAATACCTTTCTTGTCTTTCACTTCCTGCATCACAGGACTAGAATATTACACTCACTCTTTCCCATGACGGAGTGCTAAGAGCATTCACTACATATGTCAAAGGATGCTTCCTCACTTTCGAACTCTTAAAGTAACAAAATACTTCGCCACATATGAAGTCTCTTAAAGTAACAGCACAGAGAAGTTGTAAATATCACGTTTATTCCACATATCACTTTATAAATTCGATAGTATATGTGTTTTTATTACGATGATCATCACGGTCTGCATAGGAAATGTTAAAAGATCTCACTGCAACGAAAAAACGCCTGATTAACACCTCCTCACTTTCGAACTCTCTCTTAATGTAAACATACGCACTTTACAGATTCGAAAATATAGCTAATTTTATTATAATGATCATATTGCTCTATGTAGAGTCTGTTAAGAGAGTTCACCACAACGAAAAACCGCTGATTAACCTCCAACACTCGAATCATATCTGTGGTACTCTCACTCTCGCATTCACTCGCTTGACGTCAAACTGATACGGTAATTAATTAATTTCATCATGAGAGCCCCTTTGCAGGGTGAGTAATTTTTTTTCCCTCAGTCGGTTTACACTCGCCAGTAACCGTTGCACACGCTTGCATGACGTGTGTGGAGGCTTCCCACAGGCTAGGTAAACACTTCCTCTGATACGAAAGTGGGTGGTATCCATCGTCAAATAGCTCAAGACATCTAACGCTGTTCACGTTCTGTCTCTCGGTTGTCTTTGTCATGTGGTTAGAAATAGGGCAGTTGGAATTCTGCTATACTGTTTTGGAACTAATCCTGCTGAGACCAGTTGGTCTATCTCCTCCCCCCCCCCCCTCCCCGTCCCGTCCCCTGGATTGCATGTGGACAGCTGTCACTGGGGCACGAACCTCTGCCTGCACATGAGGCCTCTGCTCACTGCGCCGGGTAGCTGTTAATGATTCCAGACTCGTAAAACTTGTCCTACCCTTCCCAGAAGGATTGGGCGCTTGCATGTCACGGGGGTTGTAACAACAACGACACTGTACTATTGTACATATAAGTAAATTTTTTCCTCTGATTTTTCGTTAAACTTGTGTAATTAATGTTCTGATTTCATTTCTTTTTTGTTTCATGCCATTGTGTTAAGAAAACTGTAAACGAGTTTCAATGTGAATATTTATGTTTATGTCAAATGTCTAGCAATATTGTAATAGAATTGAAATGTAACAAATGTTGAAACTGTTGTAAGATGTTTAAAATTGTAATTGTGCGTCTGGTCCATACGTAGGCAATGTGTTAGGATATGTAGTATGCAAAACCTCGGCTGAATACCCGGCCTTTCGGGGAGCGGTAAAAGGTGGATGGCAGGCGAGCGCGGGAAAGTGCGCACGGGCACTGCACGGCACAACGGGCTCAGCAGTAGTAGTCGGAGTTAGGCATTGGTCTGAGCAACACCTTCTGGAGCGAGGAGGCTCTCCTGGAAGACGTAGCTTCATTGAGCCTCGGGTATGCCGTTCCAACGCCCACACGGCATGGCAAAATTCCATAGGCACTAAATGGAAAAGTATTGCGACGATAAGAAGAATTAAAGTGCCTATACGTCAAGTGCCATAGCTGTGGTTGTATGTGTGCTCTGTGCCTCGTCATCTCGCCGCCCGCCAACCGCCCCATCGATACTAGCAGGTTGAAACTTTTAGTTTTGAATTCGTATGGATCGGAGAGTGAACTGTGCAATAATAACCTAAATTTTACCAGAACTTTCCCATCATTTAATTATCCTCACAACTAACCTAGACAGGGTCTTTTCAAAATGTTGTGCAATCCGAGTGTCCCAAAACGAAAATTAAAATTTGTGTTAATAATAATTATTTGCAGAACTAGCTATGTTAGAATGGCGTTTAAAGAAATATTTTTTTAATGAACCAGTAAATGAATAACGAAGGTCTAACGAAGTTGAAAGATAACCTTGGTATTGATATAGTAATGAAGTTTATTATTTCGAGACAGATATAAAGGTATTTAAATGAGCAGTAAATAAGATAAAAGAGTAGTAACTTATATACTGGAAATCTTGAACGCATAATAAATTCAGTAATCAATTTTTTTAATACAGCGATCATAACAGTTTCAGCGTCCCCCCCCCCCCTTTTTTATTCATTTGAATTCTGAAGTGTTCTAAATTGGTTTGAACATAAAAGTTAAAGTCAATATAAAAGTCAAAATTTATCAGTGTTTTATCTTTATCAAAACTGACATTTTGTGTGGGGCACGAAAGTGATATTTCTAGGGTAACCTATGCCCGATTTTAATCAGATTAATAGACAGTATAAAGTTTTGTAGTATGCATTGTAGTGTAGTGTTATGTATTCATGGTTTTTTCCATATCAGTACAGAACGTGAAACTATCAGTTCAATAGATTTTCTGGTTCTAAAATTCTACTATATTATGCAGTGCTACTACTTGTTGTTTTGCATGAATATATACCAACTTGTACAGGGAAGAAACTCAGTTAATGCCTAATTAGGCTGGCGACCGTATTATTATTAAATTGGTAGCATCTTCAGTGTTGATTTTGGTCCACACTGACGTGTAATTGCAGTTCGAACTTGCTCGACGGATCATTGTTATTACAGAGTGGGTTTAAGTCTGATTTGCCACCATTCAGGTACACACGGTCGATATCTATACGAAAATCCTTTCTCATAAGGTGAACCCCGCTCACGTACCATAGCACAGGCTTTAATGAGTATTGTGTGCCCCACGCGCACATTACAGGGTCAATACCAGGATATTGAACAATATCCCTCCTGCAAGCCGAAACGTTCTGGGATGTGTATTCGAAATATCTCGGAAAAGCTGACACAGTGAGCAATAACAAAATACCAATTCACGGACCACCACATAGGAAACGTGTACAAGTCTGCAGACTTACGATTCGCTCAGAATACAGCCCTATGAAAGCGATCCTATTGCGTCCCGGCAAATTAGTGCGGGGATGATTCGAAAAATCGAATGCGAATCCCTGGAGGGAAGGCAATGTCCTATTTGAGGAACACTTTTGAGAACTGGCATTTGGAGCTGGCTGCAGAAGGATTCTACTGCCGCCAACATACATTTCGGATAAGGACCACAGAGATCAGATATGAGAAATTAACACTCATAGGAAGACATATAGGTAGTCTTTTTCCCTTGTTGTATTTACGAGTGAAATACAAAAGGGAACGACTAGTAGTGATACAGGATACCCTCCACCAACCACCATAAAGACGTAAATTAAGTCAGTCTATCAAGATGTCAGTCCATTCATTTATAGTCACATAAAACTCATGGAAGAATGCTGTCTCTTAGTTATTGCGAAAACAAAAGACGGAAGTTCTGCTGCTGATTGCCTCTCTGTATAAACCTTCGTATTAGACCCTGATTTGTCACTGCAGTCACTTCACGAGACGTATGTAAGAGGATGTAATTTGTTTGCCCACAATACTTAGCAGAAACAGTATAAAGCTCACCTGCCTACTCCCCCAATCGCCATAGTATCACTTATCTGCCATATTGTCACGAATCTTCCAGTCTTCAATATAAACCATTTGAATCTACCTAATTTCGACGAGTGAGAGATGCCCCCCCCCCCCCCCCCAGTTATAGACCCCCACTAAGAGCATTAGTTAGAAGATCGTCTAGTCCACCACCTGTCACTGACTATGAACAGGAGGAAATTCGTAACCATGCAGAGTATACATGGACTGCACAAAGAAACTGAGAAGTGTAACAGCTACAAATCATCGATATCAGATGACTAACTATAAATATCCCTCCTGTACATGACCTGATCTCCTTTATCCCGAGATCAGCATGCTACAAATACGACAGTGTAATGGCGTCTGTGTCTTCATAATCAGCACAATGTCTCTCTCCTCATTAGTTTTGTAACAATGAAACTATGAACTATAAATACTTCGCTTATGTCACCTGCTAGAGATCTCAGTAAGAATTTACTGTGTCTCTCTCATCTAATACATCAGGAACCAAATACCATCTTTGTGTTGGCGTCAACCATACGTGGTGATCCCACTAAGTATACATGTATTGGTCCACTGGAGCGGGCAACCAATGATTGAAGATGCTTCCATGGACCTATGTAAAGTTTTATTGGATATACTGGAGGAAGATCATATCGACTACCAAATGTATAAAATCCTATGACCAACACACAGGCTTTTTAGATCTGTAGTGTTGCACTATGCGTTGGATCCTATGGAGACATCTTCTAATGACTACAGTTACTGGTGAATCATATTTGTGGCACTCTCATATCTCGAAATGAGTCACTTTTCGAACCTATCTGCTAAGAGCGCCATGCAGCACAACTCCTGCGTGGTTGTAGACAGTCTCTTTGCATCTTGTAAGTGTTCCTCAGTCACTGCCCCACCCTCCCTGCAGCTTTGTCAATGTGATCGTTCCAATTTAAGTCGGAATCGTGTAGAAGTTGGGGAGCACTATATCCTTATGCATGCTGTGGAGAAACAGAATAAGTCGAACTATTGCAACAGGACCGTGTCTTGACCACTCAGTGAAATGGGAACATCTTGTCGTAGCTCCGCCAACTGTGTGCAATATGTAAGGACAGCGCCAAACGAAAATTTCTCCTGCTATGCAAGGTAATAGAAGAGATAGTATGAACAGGTATTAGGAAAATTGGGAAGACTCTACATCATACGGGAACCGGAAGAAGGACAAGGATTTTGCTACTGCATTGTGGTGTGTTTCCAAACTGAATATAGGTCCTGCAGTCTGAAGAGAATCTACATCCCTCGGGGTGCGTTCATGTCTGTCACCCAAACATTCTCTCTATCCTCATTATTTTGTACCATCCAACAGAGAGAAACTATATACTACAAAACTCCACCAACATCACCTGGTAGAGAATTCGATAAGATTTTACTGTGTCCCTCTCTTCCAATACATCGAGCATATGTGTTGATCCTAATATACAGTTCTCGATTCACCGGAGCAGGTGGCCAATGATCGAAGCCGCTTGTACAGACCAGTGTAAAGTTTCGTGACCTGTACTGTAGGACGAACATAGCCCACATGCCATCAATTGGCAACTGAATCTCAATGAAGACAAGTGTAATGTGCTGCGAAAACATAGAACGATAGATCCCTTATCATTTAGCTACAAAATAGCAGGTCAGCAACTGGAAGCAGTTAATTCCATAAATTATCTGGGAGTACGCATTAGGAGTGATTTAAAATGGAATGATCATATAAGGTTGATCGTCGGTAAAGCAGATGCCAGACTGAGATTCATTGGAAGAATCCTAAGGAAATACAATCCGAAAACAAAGGAAGTAGGTTACAGTACGCTTGTTCGCCCACTGCTTGAATACTGCTCAGCAGTGTGGGATCCGTACCAGATAGGGTTGATAGAAGAGATAGAGAAGATCCAACGGAGAGTAGCGCGCTTCGTTACAGGATCATTTAGTAATCGCGAAAGCGTTACGGAGATGATAGATAAACTCCAGTGGAAGACTCAGTAGCTCGGTACGGGCTTTTGTTAAAGTTTCGAGAACATACCTTCACCGAAGAGTCAAGCAGTATATTGCTCCCTCCTACGTATATCTTGCGAAGAGACCATGAGGATAAAATCAGAGAGATTAGAGCCCACACAGAAGCATACCGACAATCCTTCTTTCCACGAACAATACGAGACTGGAATAGAAGGGAGAACCGATAGAGGTACTCAAGGCATCCTCCGCCACACACCGTCAGGTGGCTTGCGGAGTATGGATGTAGATGTAGATGTAGAATTGTAAGAGAGGGTCCCTGTGTCGTTATTTAATAAGCAGTTTGATACATATTACTTTAACACACCAAAGCAGTGTATCACTACAGCTTTGGACACCACCATAAGTTTTGTTTTTCCATCACAACCTCGAGGTCTGTGTCAGGTGCTAAACTGTTTCAATCTTTTGACTCTCACTGAAAGCCGGATGCTGCGTGATGTGAACTATGCTGCTCCAACAATGCACAGGATGACTGAAATAAAAGACAGAGATGGTGTATCTTGTTGACAAAAATCTGGAAGATGTCGCAACATATGAAAACTGGGGGAGTCTGTGGCACTGTGAAGTGTTTCCCAATAGCTGCACAAAGGTGATGACCTCTACACTTAATCTCATCTTTCACAGTGATGGGGTAGCCAATGTGTAGGTGTTCCTTTTCAAAGAGTCCAAGAGCATTGATTCCTTACATTGCAGTCATGTGTGTGATCACTGTTTCGTTGTTGGCCATCCTTGGAAGGCGTTGCTCTCACCAAGACTCTCTCCATCTCAAACAAGTGGTGCCAGTCAGTTATTATGTGGTAATCGACAGCATACCACTCGATGAATGGGATGGAAAAGACACCATAGATGTACTGTAATAAGCACCACAATCGACAGTGTGATCTATTTTAGCAATTTTAGCACTTTTTCCATAATTTCTGTGGTGTCACCGCCAGACACCACACTTGCTAGGTGGTAGCCTTTAAATCGGCCGCGGTCCGTTAGTATACGTCGGACCCGCGTGTCGCCACTATCAGTGATTGCAGACCGAGCGCTGCCACACGGCAGGTCTAGTCTAGAGAGACTCCCTAGCACTCGCCCCAGTTGTACAGCCGACTTTGCTAACGATGGTTCACTGACTACATACGCTCTCATTTGTAGAGACGACAGTTTAGCATAGCCATCAGCTACGTCATTTGCTACAACCTAGCAAGGCGCCATATTCAGTTACTATAAGTACTATGTGAACAGATAATATTGTGACTTGTGTACCATCAAGAGCGACGTTCATCATTAATGGATTAAAGTTAAGTATCAAACTAGATACGTCCGCTTTCTGCATTCTCATTGCTTGTCATGTTCCAGACCTCAAGTCAGTACAGTCCTTCCCTCCTCATGTCAGCCTGCGTGAGCTAAAACGCGTGCATTTCGGCCTCCTCTAGTAACACGGTGTTGGCTCTTCTGCCAACACTACAATTTCAGTGCTGATCAGTGGCATGGCAGAATGCTTCCCAATTCCTGAATGGTCACTAAACCACCCCTGCACTACTTTGCATGAACCATATACTAGATTGTGAATGTAGATAGATTAATATGCAGTATGTCCATTCAAGGTTAGTTTTTGAACATATACACCAAAGTATACGAAACACTATCCTATTTCGATGTAGTTAGGTTATCCACATATTGCTAGCACTTTGATCACAGTGCGTAATTTATGATAACAATTGCCCATGTTTCCCTATATGGATGGGAGTCATTGAGCATTCTCGGATTCCTACGATAAAATTGCCGATTGAAAGATCTCCCCATATTGTCCTTGACCAACCCTCCCTACAACACTGTCACCAACTTAATTTGTAGCTGGCCAGAAGTAGGAGGGTACTATACCCACTACATTCCAAATCTCGTGAAGGAAGAGAGTGAGTTGAGTCGGTAACAGCTGTTTGGCAATCTTACTTACGGCACCCATCCAAGTGCACAAGATCTCTCCAGATGTCTGCTTGTCAAGGACGTTACCATCCTTTACCGGTGTATAGTAGATATGATAGTGTTGTACTGATATAACAGACAGTTAAGAAAAAAAAAGAGGTTTATGTACTGTATATTGGATCTCCATATGGATGTAGTTTGAAACATTTTACTTAAATCAACTATACTATCAACTATGAAGTATTGTTCCAGTGTTTGGTGTCCATATCAAGATCGGTAAGAGAGAAATGATCATGGAACATAAACACATTCCAAGGCCTACACGGTTCTGCACTTGAACATGCTATAATGCAGCGCGGTTTCTGATCTGTTGGTCATGTGGAATACAATGCTTTTAATATTCCAATGTAAGAAATATATTTCCAGCGAATGACATACATTCTAGCTGCAAGTTTCATTATGATAAGCTGTGCTGACAAACTCTGAGGTGATAAAACTACTTTGCACACCAGAGAAAACACTGTTTATTTCTGACACACACAACATAGGTTTCTGGAGGTGTATGATGCCTGCCGTTTATGAAGTTCAAGTCTTATTATAGTTGTGAAATTGTGATATGTTCACAACTGCCCTAAAAATGATCGTCAGCAGCTGAAAATGCATACGAAGAAACAATGACATCTTACAAGGAAATAAACACCATGATTAGTAGCCAGAGGAGGTGTAACAGGCTTATCGCAGTTTACTACTGCTCCTGGTGGTGTTTTTTTTATAAAGAAAAATATATAATGATCAAATTATTATTCTCTTGTGAAGATTCAGAAACCTGTTCAGTTTTCCACCACTTCTTGGCGGGAAGAGCAAAGAATTTTCAAAAAACTTAAGTACCGTAAGTTATAGTTTATCTATATTTCACCTGAAATCGTTTGCAGAAGGCGTAGCGTTCTCAAGGTCAAGAACAGAGTTCGCACTGCCACTTAATTTATTTCTGTCGTGATCATGTTCAATCACGACCGGATATGAGACATAGCAACTACGAACAGAGAAACCTATGGTCCAGACAGAGCTGGAAATTTTCTTTGCTGTACTACACCACACATGAAAAGAAGTTGGATTTAAATCACAAACAAGGTAAATAGCAATGCGCCTTCTGCCTTAACTATGACGTTTGCCGACATGAAGTCGGTCCCTGGTAGCTGTGTGAAAACTATAAAAACACCGTTATTTCTGTTGCCATTAATAGGAGATGGATAGCACAGAAATACTTTAAGCAATAAGCAGGCACTACCGTATTTGAGAGCACAATAATCAATTTAATTACCTTAGTCAGTATTTCTAAGTATTTCTAACAATAGGCTCCGTACATTTCAATTTTGTATCTTGCTGGAGGATTCTTTAAATAAAGTCCTTTAACATTTTCGACATTTCGTCTTAGCTGCACACATAAATTCTTACATAGCACTGCAAAATAGTAATATTTTATAATAACTAATTAGTGATTGCGGACTACGCCACATACGCGTCCGACGTCTTTAAAAAAATATCATGACTGTGTTAACAGAAGAGGATTACAGTTCTTCAGCTGCCAAAAAATAAGAAACAAAAAATATCTCCATCGATACAAATTATGAACAATTCGTATTCCGCGCCGTGGCGCGTAAGGTATTCTTTGAAATATCAGCTGGTCGCTACTCAGCGACGATCTAAGAAATCTTTACAGAGATGGGTTTTATGAACCTGCATGGTTAGATTATCGAATGTAAGCTTTTTAAACTATCGTAACAGGTACTAATATTACATCTTGCACACAGAAGTCAGGGTCTGATGTCAGGTTGTATTGCACATGTGTGAGATAATATTGCCATTTGCCTTGACGACACATCTCTAGAATGTCACCTCTTTCCAGCACTAGGGTGTGTATATGTAGTATCAGTCTACTCTCCTTCTCCAGGACACGCAACTGTATTGATTTCACTTAGTATTCATTTCATATGATTTTTCCTCCAATTTTGTGTGTTCTGTCAGTTTCCATAATTTTACATACTTCATTGTATTTCCTTCAATCCTTACGTATTTTATATCAAGATTTCGTGATATTCAAAGTCCCTCGAATTTTTCCAATTTCATTTCATTTTTCATCTTTTTCCCATACTTTTCCATATGTATCTGGTCATATTGCTGACATACCCATGTGCTGTTTGATCTGAGGGGAGAGGGGAGGGGGGTGAGGAGAGGGGAAAGGGGGAGGAGAGTAGCGAGTGGGGAGTGGGTAAATGGGGAGTGGGGAGTGTTGCAGGGCCAACAGAGCCCTCTGATGGTTGTGGTAACTATTCCAGTTGGTCTCCGAAATTCAAGGTGAACACACACAAAATTTGAATTTCCACCAATAAATTTGAATTCCCGCCATTTTCCCCAGGCCGCCATTTTGGATTATGTCACAGGAGGTGAGAGGGCTAGGAGTTCCCTGAGGGGGACCCAAGTGCCAGCTGGGAAAAACGTCGATGTCATCATTTGGTGGGGGTAATTAATTTATCGATTAATTAATTTGGGTAATTAATTTTATATTAAAATTCCACCAGATCTGGCTTTGTCCCACTACTCTCATTAATGCCAAATTTCGCCACACTGTGCTAACAGATACATTCGTTCCACGTGTCACATAGATTTCTGTGATTATTTGATGCATTGTTGTTTGTCTGTTAGCACCGACAACTCAACAGTAATGTCGTTGCTCTCGATCGTTAGGTGAAGACCGTTGGCCACTGCATTGTCATTGGTGAGAGGCAATGCCTGAAATTTGCTATTTTCGGCGCACTCTTGACACTGTGGATATCGGAACATGGAATTTCCTAACAATTTCCGAAATGGAATGTCCCACGTGTCTATCTCAAAGTACCAGTCCACATTCAGAGTTAGTTACATCCCGGCGTACTGCCATAATCTCGTCAGACACCTTTTCGTACCAATCACCTGGACACAAATGACAGCTCTCCCAATGCACTGCACTCTCAGAGGTTTCGCATACCCTATTGCCACCATCTGTATATGTGCGTATCGCTATCCCATTACTTCTGTCATCACAGTTTAAGAGGAATTGCCTTGATAAAATTGTTGAGCTCTGAGCAGGAGTCTGACCGCAGGTAGCGAGGCTGGTCTTCTCGTTCCTCTATCTTGTTCTCCAGGAGGGTTTCGCAACAAGCATTTGTCTGACAAGAGAATTGTATAATTTCTTGCAGAAGCCTTTTAGCCAGATTAGAAATCTCTGGGTAACTGTGACTTCCCTAAGGGCGTGTGAATGTTTGTTATGATACCTCGGAGTACCATTCAATTAAAACTTGCTGACTACAGCCTTCTAAAATACAGCCTAATTTCATTATACTGTCTTTTTTGGAGCGTCTACACTTCCATGCGGAGCTTACACGCAGAGATTTTAATTTGTCAATTTGAGACTCATGTCATGGAATGGGTGAAGTCACGCGGTTTTGGCTGTCTGTCTCTGAGCGATTGCTGAAGTGTAAGGAGTTAGAGAAGTGTAGGAGATTGTTTAACACCATAACGAATTTTTCAGTAATCGAAGCTCGTAGTTGCCACATTCACTGGATGGCAATTTCCAGCTCTGGCAGCAAGACAGTCCAATTTCTGGTGGCTCTTGGAGAACACACTTCTTTTCAGGCTGCTATATATTTTCACCTGTATGCTTTGGTAGTTTATTTTCTTGAGTTTCTGTGTGTTAATCTAATATTTAATAGACACAGTTCTCTCGTTTTCGTTTGTGTCGGAAAATAAACCGATTTTGTGACATATTACAAATTTGTAATCAAGACCGAATTATTTAGTTTCACCTGTGTGCTTTGGTAGCTCAGCTATTGAATCTCTGCACGTTAACCTAATTTATTGGACACAGTTCTTGTGTTTTCCTTTGTGTCTACAGCACAGCTGCGTAGTGCATGTCGATAGTCGTTTGTTTGTCCGTGTAGTGTAGTTTACCATGGTCATTAGTGTAGAGAGGGACTGTAATTGCTGTGTGCAGATGCGAGCCGAACTGGTGACTGAACTGTGAATTTACTTTCAAAACCTTTTCTTAAGAATTTACTTTATTTACTAGCGATTCATCAAGAACATTAACTCATTTAATCACACACTATGTGAGCGTGAAGAAGTTTCCAGTGGGTAACTGATGAAAACAAATCAAATTTCTTTCAACAAATGGAAATTTTATTCCTAAAAACCTTTTTTTTTTAAACAGATTTAAAATTATAATCAGAAAGCACCCTCTAAATACCAAGTTACAATTCATTCAGAGGCAGAAAGAACAAATTTTTGACAGTATGAGCTTTCGGGCTGAGAACCTTGCCGCTCCCTTTTGACACGGCCGTAGTCACGACTGCTCACAACAACCTCTGGAAGACTACACTGGTGCAAATCTGCAACACACCAGATTACTTTAAACTAAAAATTTTAACAACTCACACAAGCACATAAACTAAGCACCTTGTAGGAGAGATGGAAATGGTACAAAACACTAACATTAAAAGATTAACTCGCCACTGAAGGTGCGACTTGATTTTAAAAGGTCTTACAGTGGAAGGGTGTCAACTTTATATACTAAAATGACCATTTAAATAAAAACCCATGAAATGCAGTCTTACATGAAATACACAAGGTTGACCACACATGCTCTACATTACACATATACCGCCTCTGAAGATGACAGGCAAAATAAAAACATATTTCAGGACTTCGGCCGTTACACTTCAAGCAATAAATTCGTTAACACCGAATCCGACAAACATGACAGAGGGAGCTATTAACGTAAGGCAGACCGACAGACAGACACTAACTGCCTAACACATGCGAATGGGAGACAGATGAGCAAGCTGGGGACGAGAGACTGTTCCACTCAAGCGCCTGGTAGTGAAATTGCGTGCTCGTCTCAGTTATGCGACGGGATTCGTGATTTCCTGTCAGAGAGGCCACAGTTCGTAGTAATTGACGGAAAGTCATCGAGTAGAACAGGAGTGATTTCTGACGTTGCTCAAGGTAGTATTATAGGAACTCTGCTGTTCCTTATCTATATAAATGATTTAAAAAAACTATCTGAGCAGTCGTCGTAGGTTGTTTGCAGATGATGATGTCGTTTATCGTCTAGTAAACTCATCAGAAGATCGAAAAAAATTTAAAACGATTTAGGAAAGATGTCTGAATGGTACGAAAATTGACAATTGACTCTAAGTAATAAAAACTGTGAGGTTATCTACATGAGTGCTAAAAGGAATCCGTTAAGCTTCGGTTACACGATAAATCACTCTAATTTAAGGGCCGTAAAGGCAACTAAATATCTACGAATTACAGTTACGAACAATTTAAATTGGAAACAACACACAGAAAATGTTGTGGGGAAGGTAAACGAAAGACTGCGTTTTATTAGCAGAACATATAGAATATGTAATGGATATACTAGAGAGACGGCCTGCAATACGGTTATCCGTCCTCTTTTGCAGTAGTGCTGACATTTGGTATTACCGAGTAATAGGGGAGAGAGTGTCACGGACATGATGCGGGATTTGGGGTGGACGTATTAAAACAAAGGGTTTTTTCATCTTCTCACGGCCGGCCGAAGTGGCCGAGCGGTTCTAGGCGCTACAGTCTGGAACCGCGCGATCGCAACGGTCACAGATTCGAATCCTGCCTCGGCCATGGATGTGTGTGATGTGCTTAGGTTAGTTAGGTTTAAGTAGTTCTAAGTTCTAGGGGACTGATGACCTCAGAAATTAAGTCCCCCAGTGCTCAGAGCCAATCTTCTCACGATATTTCAATCACCATCTTTCTCCTCCGAATGCGGAAATACACTCCTGGAAATGGAAATAAGAACACCGTGAATTCACTGTCCCAGGAAGGGGAAACTTTATTGACACATTCCTGGGGTCAGATACATCACATGATCACACTGACAGAACCACAGGCACATAGACACAGGCAACAGAGCATGCACAATGTCGGCACTAGTACAGTGTATATCCACCTTTCGCAGCAATGCAGGCTGCTATTCTCCCATGGAGACGATCGTAGAGATGCTGGATGTAGTCCTGTGGAACGGCTTGCCATGCCATTTCCACCTGGCGCCTCAGTTGGACCAGCGTTCGTGCTGGACGTGCAGACCGCGTGAGACGACGCTTCATCCAGTCCCAAACATGCTCAATGGGGGACAGATCCGGAGATCTTGCTGGCCAGGGTAGTTGACTTACACCTTCTAGAGCACGTTGGGTGGCACGGGATACATGCGGACGTGCATTGTCCTGTTGGAACAGCAAGTTCCCTTTCCGGTCTAGGAATGGTAGAACGATGGGTTCGATGACGGTTTGGATGTACCGTGCACTATTCAGTGTCCCCTCGACGATCACCAGTGGTGTACGGCCAGTGTAGGAGATCGCTCCCCACACCATGATGCCGGGTGTTGGCCCTGTGTGCCTCGGTCGTATGCAGTCCTGATTGTGGCGCTCACCTGCACGGCGCCAAACACGCATACGACCATCATTGGCACCAAGGCAGAACCGACTCTCATCGCTGAAGACGACACGTCTCCATTCGTCCCTCCATTCACGCCTGTCGCGACACCACTGGAGGCGGGCTGCACGATGTTGGGGCGTGAGCGGAAGACGGCCTAACGGTGTGCGGGACCGTAGCCCAGCTTCATGGAGACGGTTGCGAATGGTCCTCGCCGATACCCCAGGAGCAACAGTGTCCCTAATTTGCTGGGAAGTGGCGGTGCTGTCCCCTACGGCACTGCGTAGGATCCTACGGTCTTGGCGTGCATCCGTGCGTCGCTGCGGTCCGGTCCCAGGTCGACGGGCACGTGCACCTTCCGCCGACCACTGGCGACAACATCGATGTACTGTGGAGACCTCACGCCCCACGTGTTGAGCAATTCGGCGGTACGTCCACCCGGCCTCCCGCATGCCCACTATACGCCCTCGCTCAAAGTCCGTCAACTGCACATACGGTTCACGTCCACGCTGTCGCGGCATGCTACCAGTGTTAAAGACTGCGATGGAGCTCCGTATGCCACGGCAAACTGGCTGACACTGACGGCGGCGGTGCACAAATGCTGCGCAGCTAGCGCCATTCGACGGTCAACACCGCGGTTCCTGGTGTGTCCGCTGTGCCGTGCGTGTGATCATTGCTTGTACAGCCCTCTCGCAGTGTCCGGAGCAAGTATGGTGGGTCTGACACACCGGTGTCAATGTGTTCTTTTTTCCATTTCCAGGAGTGTAGTTTGTTGATCCCGACCTACACAAGGAGAAATGATCTCGTAAGAAAATAAGGGAAATCAGAGCTCGCACGGAAAGATATGTGTTCGTTTCTTCCGCGCTCTGTTCGAGGATGGAAGAATAGAGAATTGTTGTGAAGGTGGTTCGATAAACCCTGTGCCAGGCACTGAAGTGTGATTTTCTGAGTATCCACGTAGATGTAGATGTAGATGTTGTAGGGTACACACTTAGCCCGATGTCTTTGTACAGTGATGACTTCGCTTTTGGTTTTTGCAGAGAAAAGACTCCAGGTTGGGACAGGAGAGACGAGCCCTGGCGCTGCTGGTAGGACTTCTGCACTTGAGCACTAACACCAAGTACAAAGAGGGGGGGGGGGGGGGGAAGTCGTCACCTCCAGCCGCTGTTGGCGCCAGCTGCTCTTCTTACGCTCCGCACCCGCATTGTCATTTGGACGTCAAGTTAATTCGCTCCCCCCACGAGCCGAGTACGTGGTCTTTAAGTCACGCATCCAGTTTGTTGCTCAATTAGCATTTTTGGCAGTTCTATGGTGCTCGTTCCTATCTTCCCTCCTATTTGTAATTAACGACTTAGGCAGTCATTAGCCGTGTCTACGAATTAAAAACATATCTAGTTCATCCTGCCTACCCACCTGTGCCAATCTTATACTTAAGATTATAATCCGTTGCCTGCTTGTTAATAGTTCCTTATAAATATCGGTGGGTAATTCTCTGTCTAAAAATAATAAATCTAATTGGTATAATGACCATCTGTTTCCATTAATAGCTCTATAAGGTCCCTCCTCCCATTAATACGCCGATGTGAATGGTGTGGCATCCATTTGTCTCATGCCTAATTGGACCACTCCTATTAATTTCCATTTCGCAACTGTATCCTTTTTTTCAGTCATTAGTCTTCTGACTGGTTTGATGCGGCCCATTACGAATTCCTCTCCTGTGCCAACTTGTTCATATCAGAGTAGCACTTGCAAGCTGCATCCTCAATTATTTTGTGGATGTACTCCAATCTCTGTCTTCCTCCACAGTTTTCGCCCTTTAAAGCTCCCTCTGGTACTATAGAAGTCATTCCTTGAAGTCTTAACAGATGTGCTATCACCCTGGCCCTTCTCCTTGTCAGTGTTTTCCACATATTTCTTTCCTCTCCCATTCTGCTCAGAACCTCCTGATTCCTTACCGTATCAGTCCACCGAATTTTAAACATTCTTCTGTAGCACCACATCTCAAATGCTTCGAGGCTCTTCTGTTCTGGTTTTCCCAAAGTCCATGTTTCACTACCATGAGTGCTCGAAACGTATATTCTAGGAAATTTCTTCGTCGAATTATGATCTATGTTTGATACTAGTAGACTTCTCCTGGCCAGGAAAGCCCTTTTTGCAGTGCTGGTCTGTCTTCATGCCCCTCTTGCTCCGTCCGTCACTGACTGCTTTGATGTCTTTGCTGCTTCCTTAAATTTTATCTACTTCGTAACTATCAAGCCTGATATTAAGTTTCTCGCTGTTCTCATTTCTGCTACTTCTCATTACTTCCGTCTTTCTCCGATTTACTCTCAGTCCGTATTCTGTACTCATTAGACTGTTCATTCCATTTAGCAGATCATGTAATTCTTCTTCACTTTCACTGACGGTAGCAATGTCATTAGTGAATCGTATGATTGATATCCTTTCACCTCGAATTTTCACCCCATTCCTTAACCTTCCTTTTATTTCCATTATTGCTGCTTTGATGTGCATATTGAACAGTAGGGGCGAAAGACTACATCCCTTTCTTACACCCTTTTTAATCCTTATTTTAAATTAATTTGCATAATCATTTACAGTGGCTCCTCATTCTGTTGGTCACCAGAGTTCGATTCCATGCATCCTAGGGATATGCTCCTACCACAAGCGACACGGCACATAAGATTGTGGCAAGTCCTGTCCAGGATTATTTTAAGACAATTATGCAAGCCTCTGACCTTTCGCACCCAAATTTTCTTTTGACGTTTTTCAACTGTAAAAGTAGAACGAACACCCAATTACAACTGAACATCTTCAAATCTATAAAATTTTAAACGTATGCACTTTCACTAATTTGCGCTTTTTCCTATCAAACAAAAGGCTGGTGAGTAAAAGGCTGTTGTGGTCCTGAGTTCTTCTCGGTGAAATTTTTGGGGAAAATATTTTATGTGTTTATGAGTCTGGTTAGGAATTTCATTGCGTTTCGTGGCGTGTGGGGTAGAATTTTGGTTATTAGGGGAAAGGTGCGTGATTTCAGTGTCAGTATTTGGAGTTGGCAAGATTAACCCACGCCCGTGGACGCAGTTTAGAAAGAATATAGTCGTAGGAATAAATTTAAGTTTGTAACGTATTCTAAACCAGAAACGAGTGCTGATATAGATCAGGTAAAGTCATGGACTGATTTGGAGAGTCATTGTAAAGCAAAGAATCGTTTGTTTCAAGGAACTAATCCTCTTTATATTGGACTACAAATTGCTGGTGATGAACCAGAAAAAACTGATAATGTTCAAAGTGAAGTAAAATACGTAACATATGTTGTTAGGAATAGAGTTTATGTGACTTTTTGTAAAAGAAAAGGTACTGTCACTTTCTGAATAAAGGTTATTGTTTACAGCTAATGTGTTCGTTGGAGTTTTTTTTACGCCAACTGGGACCATATCCGAAATTACCCGGACGATCTACGCCTGGCTTTCCTAGTTCCCAACAATCAACAAAGGATTGATGAATTAGCTATTACATTTTATGGCAACAAAATAAATTATTCTGCAGCTGTTGTTGTGTTAGAAGAATTGTGGTATTATAAGCCGAACCTGGATGATTTAATTCGTCAATTTAGGGATGCATACAGAGAGTTTGTTTTTATGCCTAACGGTATAAGATGTGCTGTCCGCCCCAGTAGCTGAGTGGTCAGCGTGACGGATTGCCGTCCTCTGGGCCCGGGTTCGATTCCCGGCTGGGTCGGAGATTTTCTCCGCTCAGGGACTGGGTGTTGTGTTGTGTTCATCATCCTTTCATCCCCATCCGGCGTGCAGGTCGCCCAATGTGGCGCCGAATGTAATAAGACCTGCGATATGGCGGCCGGACCTGCCCCGCGAGGGGCCTCCCGGCCAATGACGCCAAACGCTCATTTCCATTTCATTTCCATAAGATGTGCTAATAGGTATTTTGATTTTAGGCAGGGTCGTTATAGGCCTTTGTGGTATAATTATTAGAGCCTCAATAAGATACCCTCACAAGTCATACCTCAGACGCACAGCCGAAGGCTATCCTAGAAAATGGGCTCACGGGTAGTGAGGTCTCCTGATCAGGGTAAAAATAAATATAGGCTTGTACACAAGTTGACTACAGAGAAGAAATATTGGCATTGTAAATGTGGCCATGAATTTTGTTTACACTTTAGGTGGAAGATGTTGGCAAGAATGTATTATTTACTGGATATTTCAGGATGGCTTACAACCTTCGTCCCGGTTTGGGATTCACAAGAGGAGAGTATGAAACTATTACCAATAATAATCAACAAACCGAAAGTATCGAACATCACCCAACTCCTTCTTCGACGCAGCACTGGTCATGTCAGGAGTCTTCACAATCTCAATTTGACGACGGATGGGTAGCGCCGCTGTCGCGCCTGCCAGCTTACTTATTCGGAGCTTCGAGGTCACCCGCTGCGAGTGAAAACCCTGTGGGAGCCCCATTAGAAAGTAAAAGCTTGCCACCTAGTATTACTAGTGGCAAGATTCCGCAATTTGGTACCCAAATTTTCTTTTGACGTATCTCGACTGAAAAAGTAGAACGAACACCCAATTACAATTGGACATCTTCAGATCTATAAAATTTTAAACGTAAGCACTTTCACTAATTTGCGCTTTTTCCTATCAAACAAAAGGCTGGTGAGTAAAAGGATGTTGTGGTCCTGAGTTCTTGTCGGAAAAATTTTTGGGGGAAATATTTTGTGTGTTTGTGAGTCTGGTTAGGAATTCCTTTGCGTTTCGTGGCCTGTGGGGTAGAATTTTGGTTATTAAGCGAAAAGTGCATGACTTCAGTGTCAGTATCTGGAGATGCCAAGATTAACCCATGCCCGTGCACGCAGTTTAGAAAGAACGACCTCTGTACATACGGAGGAAACGAGTAATTCTGTAAATCGCGAGCTTAACATGGAAATTGAACAAGGCAGTTCACACATTTCTGAAGTAATGAAAGTCGTTTGCTATAAACCACGAATCCGATAACTTAAAGAATAACGTAGAACAAACAGAAACAGAGACGTTAGATGAAGAGAACGTGACAATATCACAAGCAACGGATCATTTCGCGAAAACGCGACAAGTTGTTGCCGGTAGTACTCCAAATTCGTCTTCACTGCCAAGCAGTTATTGACTGTTCGTATAAATTGCAAATCTGAAAGAAGCGCTCAAAAGGACAGACGAAAATTTTAAGAAAGCAGACGAACCAATGAAGTGCGTTTAAAAATATTGCAGATCCATTTAAATGGCACAGTGATCATCTTAACAGATTATAACAACCAGTAACAGGTCGTGTACAAGCGTGTGACGCGGATGGAAAAACCCCAAGAAAAGATGAGGAAAGAAGTTAAGAAATCTGAAGAGCGGACGAAACAAGTGATTGTGGATCAGGTTAGCTGTTGCGAGAATAAATTAAACACGGAAACGACCATTGAGTTACGGACGAATGTTGACACCTTTAAGTAAAGGACTGGCGTAATCACGGACGACGTTTCCCAAGTAAAGAAACAGTAGAAGGTTTAATGTCAGGCAGTGACGCGAGTTCGGATAGGACAGCATACATGTAAAAGATCAGAAAGAGATAAAAGTACTCTTTGAATTCGGGGAAATTCAGGCAGATATTAACCGTCGGAAACGGGAAGCGTTGATCGAATTGCTTACGCAGAGTCAGCGAAACAGTGGTTCTACCAACAGTACCCGAGTCGGAGAAACATTAATGCGTGAAGAAAAGAACAAGAATTGCAGGAATTAACTGACAGGCTCTTTCGCATTCGCCGTGACCCGATGCCACCTCCAGTGAACATGGATTCATTGGTAAATGTAGGCGTAAATTATCGGAACGTGGGCGAGAATGGAATACGAAAGCATTTTGTCTCATTTCACAAGCATGCACTATTCCCGAACAGATCTCATAGTCTACATACCAAAATTTGGATTGAGCAGTTCCCTGGGGGAATATCATGCTTTCAAGGATCATAGAATTGTGGTCAATCTGGCTAGTGGAAGTTTGGACCGAAGGACGTAGGATTTCTGCGACACATAATCTCTGCAGATAGTATCCAACCAGATCTCACGAAACTTGAGGCAACAGATAAAAATGTAGTGGTGAGAACCAAGAAACAAATACGTGCTTTCCTGGGGATAATAAATTTCTATTAAAAGTTCATAAAAGAGGCAGCCACAACCACAAACTCGTGAGGATAGACGGGAAAAAACGTGGCATGGGCAGAAGTACAGCAGAGAAAGTTTGAGCAGATGAAATATGCCTTTGTTGGGCTCCACTTTTATTCCATTCCGCTTGATGTGGTGAAAGCTGGTTGGCTTATCCTGAATAGGTGACAGGGAGTTTGAATTAAATAACTATCGCCTATTCACTAAATTTATTTGTTGAAGAATCTTTCTACAATCCCCATAGAAAAGTACTTAAAACAAACTAGGCACCGCTTTTAATGTATTTGGGTTGAAATTTCGAATTTTAATGAGTGAAATTACAAAAAATTATGGTTGTGAAGTAATTAAACGCATATTATGTTCGTGACCACTATACGTTTCAGGACTGTCGTATGAAAACAATTTTTGATTTAAAAGGAGTATCTTAAACTGGGAATGAAAAAGAAAAGATAGAGAAAATGCGAGTTGATGGCTCATCATGTAAATCAGGGAATATAATCGATTACTTTACTATCACAGTAGTTGATCACAGGGAAACGTAGAATGAAAATGCATGCTATTCGCTACTGTATGGATGTTTTGCGAACTGTGAATGTCTCTACTAATGAGTAGCTCCCTCACTGAGCTTCATCGTAAATATTAATGGATCTTGTCTTTTCGTAATAAAGTTTTATGGCCAAGGATCCTAAGACAAGTAATACTTAAGTTACAGAAAGTCATATTTAAAGGCCTAAGAGCCTTAGTTCTTAACATATTGTAAATTTTCGAAACAACAGAGCCGTCAACTGAACTGCATTTTTAAAAGTTATTTAGGATTATAAGCCTTTGTAAGGCTGTGGATAGTTTGTAAATTGGTAGACTGCTCAGAGACCAAAGACTCAAAGTAATTTGAGAATTTCAACGCCACAGTACTTGTTTCCTGTTCACTTTTGTACGTTTTGAGGCCTTCAAGCCATAATTAGCACTGTTGTCTCAGTTTCGATTAGAGTCATCTTTTTTTGTATACATAAAAAATCACGATAGACCACAGATCTATAAATAGCACCACTGCTGCGTAATTTGTACGTCAGGACTACCTTTTATTGTGTTCACCTAGCTGTCATATGCAACGGATTTACAGTAGTGCCCAAAATTAAAGTAACAAAAGGATATTTTGCAAGACTCAGGTGATAGTAAAGGAGAAACAATGTAAAGAACGCAGGACGTAAACAACTGCAACATGCATAACGGTAGACGAAAACGTTCTTCGTTTTTTTTGCAACTTGACGGAGTTTTACACACTTTCCGACCACTGGTTGATGAGCTCAGAATGCGGTGTGACGACTTCTGGCAACAATACAGGCCTGAATGCTGTGAATGATGTCATCAATCTCATGTCGAGGCAATAACGCCCATTCTTGCAGCAGCGCTGCTCATAATTCTTGGGGAGTTGTTGGTTGATGTTGACGTGATGCAACCCGTCTCTCTAGTGCTTCCCAGTCATTCTGTATGGGATTCAAATCGGGAGGTCGAGCAGGCCACGTCATGCATGTAATACCTTCCGTTTCCAAGAAAACATCAATCACCTGTGCTCTATGAAGTAAGGTCTTATCGTCCACCACTACGAAGTCCTGGTCCATAGCACCACGCAACAACCGCACTTGCCGGCCGTTGTGGCCGAACGGTTCTAGGCGCTTCGGTTTGGAACCGCGCGACCGGTACGGTCGCAGGTTCGAACTCTGCCTCGGGCATGGATGTGTGTGATGTCCTTAGGTTAGTTAGGTTTAAGTAGTTCTAAGTTCTAGAGGACTGATGATCTCAGATGTTAAGTCCCATAGTGCTCAGAGCCATTTCAGCCATTTTGAACAACCGCACTTGATGTCCCAAGATGTCTCCACAATACACAACAGCAGTTACAAATTGTCGATTCAGAATTTCGTGATGTTATGTGGTCAGCATAACCCCTGCCCCTCCTCCTCGATATCGGTCTCTATCCACAGGGTTTGGGCTCCGAAATCGTGTTCAATGTTCCCTCAAGATGCGAATACGTCGAGAATCACTCTTCAAACCGAATCGGGACTCAACTGCGAGAGGAACAGTGTATCACTGTTCAACCGTCCATGTGGCACGTTGACCACTCCACTTTAGACGTTCCCTTCTGTGAAGACGCGTCAGAGGTACACACACAGCAGGTCCTTGACAAACACATCAACATCTGCATTATACTCCGCAAGCCACCTAATGGTGTATGGCGGGCAGTACCACTATCTTATCCCTCCAGCCCTGTTCCACTGGCGAAAAGTGCGTGGGAAGAATGATTGTCGGCAAGCCTCTGTATTGGCTCTAATTTCTCGAATTTTCTCCTCGTGGTCAATACGGGAGATGTATGTGGAGGGAAGTAATATGTTGCCCGGCTTCTCCTGATTAGTGCTGTCTCGAAATTTCAGTAGTAAATCGCTCCATGACGCACAACCCCTTTCTCGTAACGTCTGCCATTGGAGTTTGTTTAGCATCTATGTAACGCTCTCTCACCAGCTGAACGATCCCGTGACGAAACGCACCGCTCCTCGTTGGATCTTCTCTACCTCCTCTATCAGTCCTACCTGATAGGGATCCCAGGTAGATGAACAATACTCAAGAATCGGGCGAACAACCGCCTTAAAAGCCACTTTTTTGTGGATGAGTTACATTTCCTTAAGATTCTTCCGATGAATCTGAGTCTGGTGTCTACTTTTCCCACTATTTGTTTTATGTGCTCATTTCACTTAAGGCCGCTCTGGATATCTACGCCTAGATATTTTACGGCAGACGCTGTCTGCAACTATTTGTCATCAATAGTGTAGTTGTGCAGTAGTGGATTTCTTTTCCTATGTATGCGCAATATGTTACATTTATTTACGTTCAGGGTCAACTGCTAGAGCCTGCACCATTCATCAATTCTCTGCAGGTCGTTCTGAAAATTCTTACTATCTTCTGGCATTACCACTTTGGTATAGACAACTGAATCATCTGCGAATAGCCTTAAAGACCATCCGACACTTTCTACTAGATCATTTATATATATATTGTAAACAGCAATGTTCCTATCACACTTCCCTGTGGTACTCCGGATATTACCTTTACATCTATTGATTTTGCTCCGGTAAGAGCGACGTGTTGAGTTCTATCTCCAAGAATGTCTCGAACAGAATCACAAGCCTGCTCCGATACTCCGTAAGCTTATATTCCTTTCATTAAATGGCAATGTGGGACGGTGTCAAATGCCTTACTTAACTCAAGGAACACGGCGTCAACCCGAGCACCGTTGTCCACTACGCTGTGGGTCTCATGGAGGAACAGAGGGAGCTGTGTTTCGCAGGATCTCTGTTTGCGTACAGAGGAGATGTTCATTTTCAATAAACATCATAATTCTTGAGCATAAAACATGTTCCATAATTCTACAACAGATTGACGCCAACGATATAGGTCTCTAATTGTGTGGATCCGTCTTACGGTCTTTCTTAAAAACAGGAATGACCTGCGCTTTTTTCCACTCGTTAGGTACCTTTCGTTGCTCAAGCGATCAACGATAAATTACTGCTATAAGGGGAGTAAGTTCTTTCGCATAATATTTATAGAGTCTTACAGGTATCTCATCTGCTCCTGACGCCTTTCCACTACTAAGCGGTTGTAGCTGCTTTTCAATTCCGCGATCGGTTATCTCAATATCTGCCATTTCGACGTTCGTATGATGACTGAAAGAAGGGACAGCATTACGATATTCGGCCTTCTCTCTGTGATCTTCCCTTTCGGTGCCGCTGTGGTCGTTGAGAGAATGAATAGGTAATTTTGACCCACTAACTGATTTTACTGATTTTACTCATGTCGGTTGGCAACGTCTTACTTTCAAAATCGTTTAACGCTTCTCTCATTGCTCTCCTTACGCTCATTTTCGTTTCGTTCAGCTTTTGTTTGTCAGCTAGGTTTTACTTCTCTTGAATCTGAGATGAAGTGCTCTTTGTGTACGTAGCGCTTTTGTAACACGGCTATTAAACCGTGGTGGATCTTTCCCATCACTTAAAATCTTACTCGGAACATACTTCTCTAGGGCATATTGAACGATGCCTTTGAATTTTTCACATTTGTTCACCACATCTTCTTCGTCCACGTAACCGAATACAATGTCCGCTTCCGGTAGCTGAGTGGCCAGCGCGACAGAATGTGAGTCCTAAAGACCCGCGTTCGATTCTCGGCTGGGTCTGAGATTTTCTGCGCTCAGGGACTGGGTGTTTTGTTGTCCTAATCATCATCATTTCATCCCCATCGACGCGCAAGACGCCGAAGTGGCATCAAATGGAAAGACTTGCAACCGGCGAACGGTCTACGCGACGGGAGGCCCTAGTGACACGACATTTACATTTTTTACAGAATAAAATGAAGGCCACTCTGCAGAAGGCATCTGTACACCGTTTGCCTCGGTACAAGCCGTCCAGTGGATGCTGCGAGGTCAGGTTCCAGTTGCCGTACGGTACCAAGGCCTGCCCTTACAGCCAAATAACGGTCTTCTCTTTCTTCTGTGATACGTGGTCGTCCCTGCCCTGGTCTTCGAGAGACAGTTTCGGTCTCTATAAACTGTAGCCACATCCGAGAAACAACGGAACGATTCACATTAAGCCATCGGTCCACATCACTTTGCGGCCATTCTGCTTCCATTCTTTCTATGGCCCTCCACTGCAGAGGGCCTGGTGGGCGTCTTCTCTGTGCCGTGCAGCACCGTCTGTGACTGTACGTAGCGATTGTGGATGTGGGACTACCCGCCAAATACTACCCCGTTTGATACGTGTCATGATGTCATCGTTGCCGTGGTTGTCCGTCGACCGGTATGCCAATTTGTGTGCACAACACGATCGTAATGACATCTGTTGATAGTTTATATGATTATATAGTGAATTAGACAGAGGCTGGGAAAATAGTGGTTTGTTGCTTTAATTTTGGACACCAGTGTTCGTAAAAGTTCTGTGCAGCATTGAACCGTAAAATTACTACCGGTTCACGAAAGGTTATTAATCTCAATCAGTACACAAAATATAAAGTGGAAGTAGGTGCCAAAGAATAACTGGTGAATATACACACAATTTTCAGTAACACTCTTTATTCAAATTTGGTGCAAGACTTTACGATATTTTCTTTAAAAAAAACGAACAATCATTTAACAAATAAGTCACAATTTATGATAGGAAAAAATTTTCACGCCAGTAATAGGCAAGTACAGGCAAACTATTTAACGTATACAACGAGACGCTGTATTGTATTTCAAGCTCAGCTAAATTACAGGTGATTTTCACTCCATTCATTAAATGGCGCAGAATCTAACTTGTCTGCAACATATGAAGACAATCCTGCTTACAAAAGTTCTCAAAATAGAGAAACCAAAACTCACGAGTCATGCAAACGGGGGTACATTCACAGTTTATAACATTAACATTTCCAAAATATATAAAAAACAAATTTTACACATTTCTGCCAGTTAACTTACCCCAAACACACACGCTCGCAAGGTAGCACTTGCGAACTTTTACAACATTCCCCTTTCAAGGCAAGAATTTCTACCCATAATGAAATGGCAAACTTTTGCATGGCAAGGAAACACACTAATAACCAACTACCTGTATAAAACACATAAGCACATTGAGTAAAAGCCTTAAAAGGTATTGAATTGGAAAAACACACATCAGTTGTTGCTGGGAGGGGAAAGAAGCAATCTGAACCACAGATTTACTCTGACTCCCCCGTTTTCGTCCTCAAAAGGGGACAAACGGACCACCCTTTCTAATATTACCACGTTCCCGCGGGTGGGCAGACGAGAATGAACGTCGGGAAACCCCCCCAAAAATACGACTGGTATAATTAACAAGAATAGGTAAATTGAATACAATTGAACTTCATAAAATCTGTTAACAAACAATACTCAACTTCTGGTGCGTTACGACTCCCAGGACTGAACCAACGCAGCACCTCCAAATGCTCTGCCGAGCCGCCCGCTGCCAGCCGTTTCACCGGACGCAGGAAGGCGCGCCGATTTTCAGAACCTCCTCGCCGGTAGACAGCATACGGCCGAACTGCAGATTAGGCCCCTTGCGGATCCACGCTCAGGAAGATTCCTCTCGCGACGAGCAGTTAGCGCCCCATACCACGGAGCCGCTGCTCGCGTCGCTTAGCTGATGCCGCGGTCTGCGTGCTGTCCCTCTAGCACCGGCAGAGAAGTCGCTTCTTGATACCCCCGACTGCCAACTCTCCACGAGAGCGCATACAGCCACTTCTTAAGCCCACGCGAACCGCCCACTTTTCCCCTTTCCCGCTAGAGGGAGGCACCGAAGCCTTCAATTGCGACAAAGACACTACCGCCAGAAAACGGAAGGCGACTGCTTCACGCTACGCACTTCGACGCGCTTTTCATAGCTAATTTTACTACGGCTCAAGCATAGCCAATGTTAAGTGACACAAATGTTCAAAGGCAGTTACGTCCAGTGCGAGATATGCACATGGAGACTATAGCTGACAGCTGGGACCGGCCACAGTTGACCTGAATGGAGGCAACGCAACCTGGAGTCAACCGGCCACGGAGGCATCCCGCTACGATGATGCTGTGCCGGGTAGGGATGGCGGTTATCGCTGAAGCAACCGGTTTTAGGTTATATCGTTTTGTTTCCAACGCCAGTTTAAACTGAGTGTTAAAACCGCTCAAAAAAACCTGTTTGTGAAGCAACCGATTTTTGGTTTTTAATTCCTACTGTTTCCCGTAATACACGTAGAAATCGAAAAAAGATTTAGAAGTTTTGGCTTATTCAGTTTCAGGACATCCAGATTCAAAATAATAAATTAAGTAGGAATTAAAAAAAAAAAACTTAGTCCTCCAATGTTCGCTGCTTTTCTCAAAAAGCGGTAAGTGGTTTGTTACTTAGGAAGTGGGGATAAGGGGTACACCTAGGATGGAAGATATTATTCAAAACAGGTAAGAGACAATCAACGTGAGCATATTTTTTATAAAATATTACAGATATCTTGTTTCTCAAGCAAGACAGCAGATAACAATTACCTACAGACTTAAAGAGATGACCCACAGAGATTTTAAATAAATTACAGTATGAAACTGATTTTAAAAAAGGGACAAATTTTTTTTAAAAAAAAGTTTATAGTATTAAGGTAATTTACCAAAAGCATCAGTTCGTTTAGAAGCCCCCAAAACCCAACCAGCACAACACGTGAGTTTAATAATTCATATTCAACAGTTTTAAAAACCCCTTTTTCTTAACAAAACACAAACAACACATGAAATAGGTTATATTTATCAAACGGGCAGTGACCACTGGCTGCCCTGGGCAAGGGTGACTTAACTTAAATGCCAGAAGCAGCCGACCAGCCGTCCAAACAACACCTAAACGTCGGGGCTCAACCGGGAGTCACTTCCCATTAGACGACACGTCACAGCTTCTCTGCACCGAAGCAGAACGTGGCGCCGCACCCACGCACCACAACTCGCAGAAAAACTGGAACACAAACAGACCGCAGAAGACATGGCAAACACCATCCAAACATCAATCAATGTACGTTAAGAAATTGATAAAGTACACAAACCAATTACTGTTGAGTGAGTGCATTCAATACGTACACGTATATAAGAAAGTACACATAAATGAGTAGCTTTACGAAATACAAGTTTTACTGGCTCTGAGCACTATGGGACATCTGAAGTCATTAGTCCCCTAGAACTTAGAACTACTTAAACCTAACTAACGTAAGAACATCACACTCATCCATGCCCGAGGCAGGATTCGAATCTGCTACCGTAGCGGTCGCGCGGTTCCAGACTGAAGCGCCTAGAACCGCTCGGCCACTCTGGCCGGCTAAGTTTTACTAATAAGAGAATAACTGGTTGCAATTTTTTTTTCTTTTACAGCAATATACCAGGGACGTCGCTTGATGTCAATAAACCCAAAATCACACGCACGCCTCCGTGCTAATCTGCCTTTTAATAGTCATCCAACCAGCGGATTTTAAAGCAAATAGTAACTGCTGGTCTGCATGCAGTGACACAGACTGAGCCGGCAGCCAACCAACCAACGAGTTCACTCGCTGCAACGCAAACCATTTACACGTACGATGGAAAGCGTTGTTCGAGTTGGTCTCGAGGGATGGGCGAAGAGCGGCGCCCGAAGTTTACATCAGACAGGTCCACCACAAACTCGCGACCGTCTTGCAAGGTAGACCGGCCGCGTCACCGCTTGCCGAGCCCGCGTGTTTGCTACGTCGTCCCCTCAAGCACGTTCTAGCGCCTCGTAGAGAGTCCGGCGACCAACTCCACTACCGCAAATACCTGCCGCCAGATCACAACATGGGCAGAGATCGTTGTACAGCCGGGTAATCGATAGCACTGCCAATGAGCTGGTGTGCCAGAAAAGGCGCACCACGGCTCATGGTTGAATACCACAAAAAATCCCCAGTATTCTCCTACTGATTCTAATTTTTTGAAACCCTGCTCAAAAATCATGTCGTAATCGACGACCATACCACCACTTGGGGATTACGAAGAGACAGTGCTAGAGGGTTGGAGAACTCTGTTTTCCTCATTAATTTGTCCGTTTTCAAAGGCTACAAGCAGATAAAAGCATATCAGGAACAGATCAGCTACTTTTTATTTGTGTTGTAAACTATACACTATGAATGAGTTGTTAAGTTTTAAGTTATCTCCTTATATTATGTCGTAAGGTCGTTGTGGCTCCTCCCATTCTTAATCTTTTAAAACATATGGAGCACTCTACTTCTCTGTTACAGCACTTCGTGAAATACTTGCGGACTAGAGATTGTGCCGTTCTGTAACATCGCTACGGCGTGAAACCAACATCAGAACAGATGGTGTCAAGTTTCGCACACTGCATGTAGATGCGTGCCATCCACTAGACCACCCACATGGTAACAGGTACGTTATCGATTTAACAATGCTGTACCGGTTCTTATGCCACGTGCTTCTTGCTCGTTTCTGTCGGAACTGTTATTGAAATAACACTGATCGCTTTTCCCATTTTCTACGCTGAAGCGCCAAAGAGACTGGTATAGTCGTGCTATTCAAATACACAGGTATGCAAACAGGTGGAATACAGCGCTACAGTCGGCAACGCCTATATAAGACAACAAGTGTCTGGCGCAGTTGTTAGATCGGTTACTGCTACTACAATCGTAAGTTATCAAGATTTAAGTGAGTTTGAACGCGGTTTTATAGTCGGTGCACGAGCGATGGGACACAGCATCTCCGAGGTAGCGATGAAGTGGGGTTTTTCCCGTAGGATCATTTCACGAGCGTACCGTGAATATCAGCAGTCCGTGTATGGGTATGGAGAAAACCTCATGAATCCATGGACTCTGCATGTCAGCAGTGGACTGTTCAAGCTGATGGAGGCTCTGTAATAGCATGGGACGTGTGCAGTTAGTGTGATACGGAACTCCTGATATATCTCTATACGACTCTGACAGGTGACATGCATGTAAGCATCGTGTCTGATCTCTGATCACCCACATCTATTCGTGTCCATTGTGCGTTCCGAAGGACTTGAGCAATTCCGGCAGGACGATGCGGCGACCCCCCACGTCGAGAATTGCTACAGGGTGTCTCCAGGAACACCCTTCTGAGTTTAATCACTTCCGCTGGCCACTAAACTTCCCAGAAATGAACATTACTGAGCGTATCTCGCTGCTCAGAAGAGATCTCCACACGCTCGTACTCTTACGGATGTATGTACAGCCATTCAGGATTCATGGTTTCAATTCCTTCCAGCACTACTACAAACATTAGTCGAGTCCATGCCACGTTGTGCTGCGGCACTTCTGAGTGCTCGCAAGGACCCTACGAGATATAAGACAGGTATACCAGTTTCTTTGGCTCTTCAGTGTATAATAACGCAATACGGGCTGGCTATAATCACACTTTCTCCATTTAACACATAATGCGGAAACTAATTGCCATACAAGGGCCAAACGTGGTGGCATTAATGACCAGAATATGGGGTGCCTGATTTCCATGCGTCACAGAGCCACCTTCCAGTTCCAAGCTTGCCCACCAGATGCCGTGATCAGTCATCGTGATTCATAGTCTCACATGCCTAACCAGTGGCAGTAAACTTGTTGACGTGTCAACATGAGCTTGGACAAAAGGAACAGGACATTATTGGTTAAGCTCTATTGTCAAAACTGCAATAATCCTGCACTTCGAGAATATCGCCGTCTGAAAGGATTACAAAAAGGTCCCCTTTCTCTACCTGCTGTGCGGAGCATGGTGCAGAAGTTCGAATCAACTAGAGAAATGGGTGTCGTTCCGGGAAGAGGTCGATGACCGGTTGCATCACAGGTGGTTGATGAAATCGCTGTTGTTACGGCAGACAACGCTGCGCGCAATTTCTGATAGACAAGCAGTGCGTATGCTGTGCCACGACAGTTGAACATCCCATGGTCTGCTGTACGGAAGGTGCTTTGAACCATTCTCAAATGGTATCCGTACAAGATCAGTATCGTACAGCACCTTGCACCACAGGACGACGTGTTGACTTCGCTCTCCAGTTCCTTGCTAGGATTGAAGTTGACAAGGGCTGGCCCTGAACCATCCTATGGACAGACGAAGCTCAGTTTTCTCTGACAGGTGAGGTGAACACACAGAATTGCCGGGTATTATGATCTTCATCTCCAGTCACTGTGCATTGAGTTCCACTGTCGGTGAACGTGTCATAGCTACGTTCATGATTGGCCTATTCTTTTTTTGAATAGGTTGGCGCTCAAGGATCAAACACCTGCAGTGTGACTGCCCAGTGCTACTGCGATATGCTTCGTCAGCATGTCATACCCGCCCTTCAGGAGAGAGAGACGTATTGAACTCTACTGTTTTCATGCAAGATGGGGCCCCACCACACATCGCTCGTCCAATTCACCTGCTTCTCCGAATCATTTGCAAACGATCGAATTACCAGCCGATCGTTTCCAAATGCTTGGCCGGCACGATCACCTGATCTCACTCCCTGTGATTTCTAGTTGTGGGGCTACCTGAAGGACAGGGTTTTCATGGGGAACATTCACACATGTGCTCATCTGATGCGCAGTATATCAAGAGACGTAGCCAGCATAAGAATGCCTATGGATATGCTTCGTTCTGCTGTGCAGAACGCAATCTTGCGCTTTCAGACTGTTCTGGACATTGATGGGCGCCGTATTGAGACTGTTGTGTACACAGTTCCGCGTAGTCAGCGCGTACGCAACTTTCCCCATGCAGCGCGCCCCGCTAAGCACAACAGCGCAGGCGCAGCGCTCGTCCGTCTCCGCTCTACGAGATGGCGCTGCCATAAAGACGGACCAAATTCTGCTTCCACCGATCCGCGTATTAATATGTAATGCAGCCAATGAGATTGCTGCTAACGTAGAACCTTTTCTCCTCGCGGATCACACTCGCGCGGTGATACCTGAACGCGCGAGGTATTATAACGAGTGTACAGACCTCCGATTAGTCAGTCTGCATTTGTCTGCACCAGTCTGTACCAGTCTGCATTTGTCGGTACCAGTCTATAGTCAAGTTTCAGTCTGCGCCTAATAATATTATCATATTCCTGTACATAGCCATGAAGAGAAATGTACAGACACTTTGTCAAGTATCAGAGATATGTGAGAATAACGTACCAAGACCATAGGAACTTCAGATTGTAAATTGTAAACAGCATCCAGAATCAAGTTAAGTAAGGTTTATGATTTTTATTATTTTAATAAATGTGTGTGAAAATTAATCAAGTTCTGTTTAAAGTTGGTCACCGTCAATCTGCTACTCTAAGCGTGCAAGTGGCATTTCTATCGTCTGACCTAACGGCAGAAGATAAACACGCCACGATAAGACCACGAGACGTATTGCTGACACTCACCTACTTCGTTAGAGCGACAAGTTAAATAATCTGATGGTATGTGTACCGAAGGTCTTACAGTACGCACACCACAGAGACCCTTTTGTAGCAGTAATGGTACCGGTATGTAATGGTATGATGTACCGTAGCAGCAAACTAAAAGTGTTTCAACTGAAATTATTTTGCGTTGTTTCTCTTCTTCATGTCCTTGACATCCGCTACCAAGTTGGTCCTCGCACAGTAATTAGTTTCCATGTTATAACGTCTTAAACAGGGAAACTTTAATCACCCGGTATTTCAAAAGAGTGGAAATGTTATGACTAAAAGTTACTCGTTCTTGAAAAAGGTTTATTTAAATTCAAAAATTTTAGGACTGTTGGTACGGCTAACTGATATTTAGGATGTTTTTCTTACCCAATTATAAGTAAAAAATAGAAAAAAAGCACTTGTTATAACGAAGACCAAACAAATACCGAAAAATACCGGTCATTCAGAACTAAAATACCACTGGACTGTTTGTATGGCTAACTGATATTTAGGATGTTTTTCTTACCCAATTATAAAAAAATAGAAAAGAGCACTTGTTATAACGGAGACCAAACAAGTACCTAAAAGTACCGGTTATCACTTGTAACCGGTCGGTTTTTCCCATCCCTAGTGCGGGGGCCCACTGCCCACACGCCGCAAGTCAACGGTCAGCACAAGCGGGATGCACGCTCTTCTGCCCACTCGCCTGTTTCACCGCAGGCAGTTCAGCGCCGTGCGAACGCGCTTGCTGGCCTGGACGGAGACCTGCTCCGCTCAAGGCGACACACAGCTCCAGACAGTGAATGAGGCGCCACCTACAGGCGTAAGCTTTCCGCTTCTAACCTGCCCACGCTTTCCTGTTAGCCAGGCAGGCGACCTGCCGCAAGTTACCAGCAGAACTGGCAGGCTGTTTTGTTCCCGTCCAAGTCAAGCTACGCCCAACCCGAGCAGGCTAAAGGTCTTTTATTGTCTGCCCGTCTTTCCGGTGCGCTACGCTACGTAACAGTTTATTCTGTATGCTTTCACAGTAGTGTTAAGAGTGACGTTTGGAAGATGATGAAGTCTTTTTTATCCCATTAGTAATAGACGAAGCTCAATGAAATATATATTCATTCTGGATCATTATAGGGCAGAAAATGGTGGTATTTATTTGTTCTTTTTTCATTTTCGGCGTACTTTGAACTTTTTTTATTTATACAAACGGTTTCCTCTTCAACTCCAACCTTCTTCGACTGGTACTGGCTATTCTCCATTGGAACGATCATCAGGTCACTAGTAATACCAGTTTTCTGTACTAAGCAGAACCACCTCTGAAAGTCGAGATCCTTTGCAGCTGAAGATGTGTATTATATTGCAACGCCAAATTAAGGAAGGTTTTGGAAAACTGATTTCTGTAACCTTAGCGTGTTCCAGCCAAATATGACCTCAGTTTTACTAATTTTAATTACTTTTTCCAGGATCTGTTTTGCGGGTTCACTAAACTCATTCTGAGTGGCTAAAACGGTTCGTTCTAAATTCTCCAAATGTATTTTAGCAAACGCGAAGTTTGTTTTTAATATTATGTTAATCTAAAAACTACATGCCTGAAAGAAGAAGCTTTTCTTTCGTGCAAAACTTTCTTCGCACTATGTTGCATACCACCAGAACGTGGTTTTTAATATTGACTGAGCCACGTTCTTTTCGTATTTGAATCAGTCTTTGCCCTGAATTTAGAAAGCGTATGTACTGCTAGGTCGTTCTCGCGGTAGCGTTCTCGCTTCCTGAGTACGGGGTAACGGGTTCGATTCCCGGCGGGGTCAGGGATTTTCACCTGCCCTGTTGTGTCGTCTTCATCATTATCATTCATCCCCATTACGGTCGGAGGGAGGCAACGGCAAACCACCTCCACTAGAACCTTGCCTAGTACGGCGGTGCGGGTATCCCGCATCGTTCCCCTACGCTCTGTCATGGAGTGTGGGAGATCATTATCATATAATGCTAAATGGCTTGAAGCTCTTAGCACGGATTTCCACACACATTTGTCGGCCAATAAGTCTTTGTCCTCTTTAAAAATATGTATAGAGTGAGGAAACTATGGTCAAATCAACAAACATGTCACACAGTGGAGGTTTGTAAATGGGTGTTTAGTTACTTTTTACACAATATGCATTGCGAAACACCTGCCACTTTATCTGAAGCTGCCTCAGAAACGCACGACAATTTTTGGCCTGCTGGACTTGGGGTGTGTTTCGTGACCAGTATACATTGTCCAGTTCTTAATTTGATTTGTTAATTTTGCTACTCACACCGTTCAGATAGCTGAGCTGCAATGAAACTACTTAAGCAAACATATACCTGGCTATTCTGCAGTGATGTTGGATTGTCAGCACAACGTGTCAGGTGGAGCAGGCGGAAGAGGCCCCGTGAAGCTTGCAAGGCTAGCGGAAACCCAAGTTGGTCTGATTTAACCACTGTGCTTAGGTACCCATGTACTGTTGTGTCTGCGTTGCGGCAGGTTGAGCTGCTTCAATGGTTGCGGAGGAGATAGCGGCAGGCAGGCTGGAAGGAAAATTTGTACACCTCTGGCGGTAGCCTCTTTATGGAGAGGCTGTTGTTTAGTGGCTGGTATCCTCTTCTATAACACAAACTGCACACATGTATTAACAGTGTTCTTTATTCATAAGAACAAGAAATTAGTTGAGATAGTCCAGATGTTGTGGTGCAAGCTCTTTCGTAGTAGTCTACGTTAGCCTCTCTGCTGGTGAAGAACGCGTCCCTTACGCACACTACTCTTGTTGCCAGGTACTGACTGACTCTGACCCAGAGGCTGAGCTGACTGCGACTGCGACTCCCATTGGCCTCTGACTCACTGGATGACTGACTGGGCCCTCCGGTCTCCGGCGGCGATCTAAATAATGGCGGTCGAGAGGGCGTTGGCAGTGCGTTGCCTGCGAGTCTATTTTTGGCTTCTCTCCTGGTAGGTGCGTTACTTGCGCCTACTATCGATCTTCTCGCAACCTCTTTGCCGCCCGGTGTGCTGGCGACACCTTACGCCGGTACATAATGAACCGCCAGGTAGGCTTATAGCCGACCTGACTCATGTACGCAGCTCTGTGGAATGCTATCCAGAGAAACTCTCTATGAGGTATGAAGCACCGCAAGGTCACATTACACACCACTGCCGATTAACACGAACTACTTGCATTATGAGTGGTGCCAATCAGAGACATGCGGCACACTGCTGTCAAAGTCCACATTTCCTTTATGCTGTTTGTGGTACGATGAACATTCTTATATGACACTCGCCAAGCCACTTGAGAGTCATGAACACTTCTGCAACGCATCGTGTAATTTACTGAGGACTCGTCAGATCTTAGAGTTGAGAACTCTGAACTTTACGTTGCTACAAGCTGTGAGTGCGGTGTAGATGGACAAATTGCTGTAAAGAACAAGCTAAGGACAAAATTTTATGCTAGTCAGCACATTAACTCTAGTCGAGGTTTGTTATTTGCACAAGAAACAGACTTTGGACTTTTGATTCGCGTCGCGCGTCCTCGAGAAGATTTGGCTGGAACTTTGAACACCCACAAACTCGTTTACTCATCTCCCGTGTATCTAAGGTGTAAGCGTTTTGTATCACGAACAGTGTTGTACCGAAAAACAGTGATGCAATTCTTGGCTTGAACTTTATATTTTTATATCGTGTACATTTCATTCCCGGGTTCGATTCCCGGCGGGGTCAGGGATTTTCTCTGCCTCGTGATGGCTGGGTGTTGTGTGATGTCCTTAGGTTAGTTAGGTTTAAGTAGTTCTAAGTTCTAGGGGACTGATGACCATAGATGTTAAGTCCCATAGTGCTCAGAGCCATTTGAACCATTTGTACATTTCAGGATCAATTTGTAAAACACTGGCCGTTCGGCCTTATACGTAAGTATTGTAGAAACTTTTTTTCTTTATTTTTTTCGCCGACATAATTCATTATTTGAAGCTTATAGCACGCCATCAGTGATGTTATATATTGATATAAAAATGTATATTTTTAGGTTCAGTTCAGTACTCGAGTAATAATTTTTATTTCACGCCATCAGCCATGCTATGATTACTGATACCAATTTTCTCGATACTGCTTTTCATTCTTAACTACTCGTTTATGCAAGTGTTCGCTGACCAGCACTTATCGACGATATTCGCAAGATTAATATCCATTAATAGAATTTATTTCGTTCTGCTTGATTTTTGTGTATTTATAAACATACCTCTACACAAACATACAGTAAACAAGTGCCATAAGAATGATTTTTATGTACGTTTTGCTTTGAAAGTATGTTTCTGTAGCTGTTTATCGATTACTTTTCTATGCAGTGAATATTACTGCGTAATTTCCGTTTAACATACTTCATGTTTTCCTGCAAAAATACAATTTTATGTGACATTACGTGTTATCTAGTAGGCTATCGTTTAGACTGAATGGTTCAGTTGATCCTGTAAAGCAGAGGTGTGAATGAGGTCACTTATTGTAAACTGCATTGAGTATGTATGAACGTGTACAACAGCTCTCTGTAAATGTATGTGTGTATCTCTGTAATGGCGCTAGTATCAAGCAAGAGAATTGCGAAGAAAAACGAGTTGTCGATGTGTACTATTGTAATTCCTGGTGTTATTATTATGTGTTCCCTGAAATAAAGTTGCTTTTACACCAATGTCAGTGACAAAATGTCAGATGGTCTCTCCAAATGAAGGTAGTTAAAGCATATTAGGACGTAGCCCTTGGCACAAAGTTGAATTTAAACAAAAAAAACTTCAAAACCTGTTGAAAATGTCTTTTACGTAATTCAACAAATGTATTTGCTATTGTGAATTTGGATAACCGTCAGATGTGTAATGGAATTACGATAATGAAAATTTTTGCCTGACCTGGACTCGAACCCAAATTCCCCGCTTATTGCGAGCGGTCGCCCCACCATTTGGCTATCCCAGCACGACTCACAGCCAGATCCAGACTTCCATAGGTTCTCAACCATGTCTCTACAATCTGCGCTCGTTCATCCATTATGTGTATTACCGAACAGGGCAGACAAGTTACTTGAAAATCGCTTGCCCAGTGTCGGGGGACAAATTCGATATCACATTGCCTGTGTTATTCCGAATTACGATACAAAGTTCCGTCGGACATCCATGCACGTAAGATGATGGGCCACATGCGTCTCCAGATTTTGGTTCGTCAGTATGTTTGGAATATCATCATTAAATTTTTCTTAGAAATTTGGCTGGTTCAAATGGCTCTCAGCACTATGGGACTAAACTTCTGAGGTCACCAATCCCCTAACTAACCTAAGGACATCACACACATCCATGCCCGAAACAGGATTCGACCTGCGACCTTAGCGACCGCGCGGTTCTAGACTGTAGTGCCTAGAACCGCTCGGACACTCCGGCCGGCTCTTATAAATTTCTTTATCTGTTTGAACTGTGACGGAAATTTCAAGGAACTCGAAATGAAAGTATTACAGGAATTATGGAAACACCGGCGGGTGCTAGATGTGTATCTGGTTGATTGTTTATCAATTCCTGCCCGACTCTTTCTCGATTTGTGGCCTCGTACGGACCGCACACACGCGAGTCTTTCCACTTGGTGGCCTTGGAAAGGTCCGTTCTGTTTCAAGTTAAACACGAAGCCAGAAGGTGGGAGGAGGGAAATATTCTGTGCACTGGCTGGAACTGATCGGCTGTCGGACCCTCTGCGTTAATAGGCGCTGCTCGTGCATGGTTGTTTACACCTTTGGACGGATTTAGTGACATCTCTGCACAGTCAAAGGGACTGTGTCTGTGACACTACATCCACAGTCGACGTCTATCTTCAGGAGTTCTGGCAGCCAGGGTGATGCAAAACTGTTTTTGATGTATAGATACACTAGGGCCATTAAAATTGCTACACCACGAAGATGACGTGGTACAAACGCGAAATTAAACCGACAGGAAGAAGATGCTGTGATATGCAAATGATTAGCTTTTCAGAGCATTCACACAAGGTTGGCGCCGGTGGCGACACATACAACGTGCTGACATGAGGAAAGTTTCCAAACGATTTCTCATACACAAACAGCAGTTGACCGGCGTTGCCTGCTGAAACGTTGTTGTGATGCCTCGTGTAAGGAGGAGAAATGCGTACCATCACGTTTCCGACTTTTAAAGGTCGGATTGTAGCCTATAGCGATTGCGGTTTATCGTATCGCGACATTGCTGCTCGCGTTGGTCGAGATCCAATGACTGTTAGCAGAATTTCGAATCGGTGGGTTCAAATGGTTCAAATGGCTCTGAGCACTATGGGACTTAACATCTATGGTCATCAGTCCCCTAGAACTTAGAACTACTTAAACCTAACTAACAACACTCAGTCATCAAGAGGCAGAGAAAATCCTCGGGTTCCCGAACCCGGGAACCCGGGCGTGGGAAGCGAGAACGCTACCGCACGAGGTAGGTTCATGAGGCTGTAACGCATCGTGCAGCCACGTCTCGATCCCTGAGTCAACAGATGGGGACGTTTGCAAGACAACAAACATCTGCACGAACAGTTCGATGACGTCTGCAGCAGCATGGACTATCAACTCGGAGACCATGGCTGCGGTTGCCCTTGACGCTGCATCACAGACAGGAGAGCCTGCGATGGTGTACTCAACGACGAACCTGGGTGCACGAATAGCAAAACGTCATTTATTCAGATGAATCCAGGTTCTGTTTACAACATCATGATGGTCGCATCCGTGTTTGGCGACATCGCGGTGAATGCACATTGGAAGGGTGTATTTGGCATCGCCATACTGGCGTATCACCCGGCGTGATGGTATGGGGTGCCATTGGTTACACGTCTTGGTGACCTCTTGTTCGCATTGACGGCACTTTGAACAGTGGGCGTTACATTTCAGATGTGCTACGACCCGTGCCTCTATCCTTCATTCGATCCCTGCGAAACCCTACATTTCAACAGGATAATGCACGACCGCATGTTGTGGGTCCTGTACGGGCCTTTCTGGATACAGAAAATGTTCAACTGCTGCCCTGGCCAGCACATTCTCCAGATCTCTCACCTATTGAAAACGTTTGGTCAATGGTGGCCGAGCAACTGGCTCGTCACAATGCCTCAGTCACTACTCTTGATGAACTGTGGTACCGTGTTGAAGCTGCATGGGCAGCTGTACCTTTACACGCCATGCAAGCTCTGTTTGACTCAATGCCCAGGCGTATCAAGGCCGTTATTACGGCCAGAGGTGGTTGTTCTAGGTACTGATTTCTCAGGATCTATGCACCCAAATTGCGTGAAAATGTAATGACATATCAGCTATAATATATTTGTCCAATGAATCGTCCGGATTTCTTCTTGGTGTAGCAATTTTAATGGCCAGTAGTGTTTATGAGATATGTGTGTTTGTGTGTGTATGTTCCACATATGCTCCTGAACAAGTAGACTGATTTCAACCGAGATTGGTACTTATCACTTACTGTCTGGAGGTAATAGGTGTAAGGGTAAGAACCACCTACCTATCTAAGGGTTGAGGATTAAAGAAGGAATATTCATAATTTATTTATCCATTATTTGGGAATGAAAGCACTTAATGACTTGCAATAAACTTCACACAAAATTTCGGACATTAACGAAACATTTTCTCGCTGACAAACCCCACAAAATGATGGAAGTAAAAGAAAAAAAACATCGCTTAAAACATTTTCGCTGTTCATGTAGTACAACTGCCGCATCAGGCATGACGTTGTAATTCACGACTGTGCTGAAAAGGAAGCTTACCTGAGGCAAGAGCCACTTGCTAGTAATAAGTATTCGTTCCACAGGGACAGTCCGTATTCTACTAAATTGGATGCGCTGCCTTCTCACCCCTGTGGTTGGTGACGAGTTGTGTGTCGTGTGGGAAGCGAAGAGGCGCGCGGAAAGGCTTACAGGGCCCAGGCATGCCTGCCTCTATACGAACCGAGCCAATACGCGGCCCTTTGGGAGCCGAGTCCCCCGCTAAGCCCCACACACGCGCAGGCAGAGGACGACGACCAACCCGCCCCCCTCCCCCGCACCCATCACGTGACGTGTTCGCTCGCTGCGCTGCCTTTACATCTGCGGCCGCCGAAAAAAAATAATTTTTCCGAGCAAGTTTTTCCGCTGCTTTCGGAGCAGGTTCGACACCGCTTTTTCCAGATCGTCCGCGATTTCACCGAGCGGTCACTACAGTTTATTACGGTACTGGGACTACATATTACTTCCGATAAAGCAACCTGATATATACAGAAAATAGGATGTCCTTCCCTCACACGCCTCTGCCGACGGGTATCAGATTTAGAGCTTCCAGGAATGAAATGGTACTCGCAGAATGCGGGTTTGGTGTCACCAGTTTAATGGGAACCCAACATCCGCAGAACCTGTGATGCAGTGACTTTGTGGATTATGCAACGCACTTGGCGAGGCCATGGCGTCTGTCCAAACCAATCCCCGCCACAAACGAAGGGAGAGAAATACATTTAATCCTATAATTCTGATCACAGATTCGAACTCCCAATAGAATTGCGAGTAAATCAATAGCAAACTCCGACCGGGCACTTAAATAACTGACAAGTCGACAGTTTTAATCACACATTTAATTAATACTACTAAACCAATTTTCTCAGGTTCTCACATACTACCGAGGTATTGTCTGCACAATCGGTTGGACGGGACAGGATATAGGTCGGCTTCCTGGCGTTATTTCGATTCGTCGTTGGAGGCACACGGTAGCGGAGACATAACAAGTGTTCTGCGTTCTAGGAATCAGGGCAGTTCGAGCCACCCAACTTGAAGGCATGCACTTGGCTGCTCCAGTCGGCCAGAACAGCAGAACGGTTGCTCCTCCAGTCTCCACTAGGTCAGCTACAAGGACGCTTTCATGCACCACGAAGTTGCACTGTAGTTCATCGACAGAGTCTTTAAATTACAGGCCCATATCATTAACGTTGATATGCAGCAGGATTTTGCAACATATATTGTGTTCGAACATTATGAATTATCTCTAAGAAAACGATCTATTGACACACAGTCAACATGGGGTTAGAAGACATCGTTCTTGTAAAACACAACTAGCTCTTTGCACACTCGCAGTGTAGAGTGCGATTGATAAGGGATGTCAAACTGATTCCGTACTTCTAGATTTCCAAAAGGCTTTTGACACTGTACCACACAAGCGGCTTGTAGTGAAACTGCGTAGTTGTGGAATATCGTCTCAGTTATGTGACTGGATTCGTGATTTCCTGTAAGGGAGGTCACAGTTCGTAGTAATTGACGGAAAGTCATCGAGTAAAGAAAAGTGATTTCTAGCGTTCCCCAAGGTAGTGTTAGAGACCCTCTGCTGTTCCTTGTCTATATAAACGATTTAGGAGATAATCTGAGCAGTCCTCTTAGGTTGTTTGCAGATGAGGCTGTCGTTTATGGTCTAGTAAAATCATCAGAAGAGCTGGTTCGCTTCAAAAGCCTGCCGGAAAGGTGGGAGAAATGTATAAATAGCAATGGAGATTATTTTGAATAAAATATTGTTTACCAGTTTCAAACAACAGACGTGTAATTATTGCAACCAAATTCCGGTTCCGTATTTCTACACCTGGTACATGTTCGTTTATTCCGCGCTGTTTGGGGGTGGAATATTGTGAAGATGGTTCGATGAATCCTCTAACTGACAATTAACTGTGATATGCAGAGTATCTATGTAGATGTAGATGCAGATACAGATGTAAATACCTCCAGCCCATGTCGTTGCAGTTCCTAAAGGTCACGAAGTTCATCGTGCAGCAGTTGCCGCTACTGTGTGCAGGTGTTGTTTTCCATCCGCGAATTGTTGCAATGTTTAAAATTACGAAGCGCACCGCAACTTCGGTGGTCTCGACTGTTCTGTCGTTGCGTTTGTACCACAAGGTCCGCAGCTTGTGGTCTAATGACTAGCGCTGCTGCCTCTGGATCACGGGGTTCGATTCCCGACCGGATTGGGGATTTTCTCTGCCCATGGACTGGGTGTTTGTGTTGTCCTCATCATTTCATCATCATCGTTTGTGACAGTGGCTCGATTGGACTGTGTAAAAAGTGGGATTTTGTACGAGCACTGATTGCCGTGCAGTTGAGCGCGTCACATCACCATGATCATTGTACCACAAGACAAAGGCGTTTCAAATCGACATATAGCACGGTAAGCTCTATTATCCGACCCCTGTTACTGTGACCACATTCTTGACCGATGGCTAGCTTCCTTCGTTATTCATAATAATTCATGTTAGCTGATTTTAGGGCTTTTTTAGGGACTAGTTTTTACACTGAAGCCGTTATTGTTTGTGTGAACTTTTGACTTTCCTACGGCAAGTCCAGTGCTCGTCCCACGGCTGCAGTATTGTGAGTGATAACTTTGGAATCTTGTGAGAGGACTGCCTCTCATTTACGTGTCTGCTTCTAGATAGATGAAATGCCAGGCTATGCTGACTTTCATTCGTCTATAGGTTCCCTGCAGTCACTTTTTGTTAATCGATTCCTTACTAGGCGACGAAACACCTGCTGTAAGGAACGAAGTCTGACTCCTGGGACAGTAGATTAGCAAGTGAGTGAACAGATAGGGAACAGTGACAGTTGCCACGTCTCTGAAGGCCATTTCTTCCACCTTTCGATAATCTGTATTAATTACGAGTTCTGCTTTAGCTCCCAGTATACAAGTCTTTACCCACACTGCTCGTATACGGAAGTCGTTTCGTTTCAGAGACACGAAACTATTGTCGTTAAACTCAATGTTTTATTAGAAGATACTAAGAACAAATAAGTGCACTGTAATGAAATACATATCTTTTTTGGATGGCCGCCGCCTTTAGCAAAACACAGTTTTGTTTTATATCACAGACATGTTTCACTGCATCAGTGGGCTTTTATTCAAATGGTTCAAATGGCTCTGAGCACTATGGGACTTAACAGCTGTGGTCATCAGTCCCCTAGAACTTAGAACTACTTAAACCTAACTAACCTAAGGACATCACACACATCCATGCCCGAGGCAGGATTCGAACCTGCGACCGTAGCAGTCGCGCGGTTCCGGGCTGCGCGCCTAGAACCGCGAGACCACCGCGGCCGGCGGGCTTTTATTCTATGGCTGTCAAACATAAATAATGTTCTTTGCTGTTTGTATACATGTAAATATTAGTATTTAAAATCGTAATTACATTTTTTAAGAACACATGAAAATATGTATTCATACCTTTTTACATCATTTTATGTATTCGTCAAAAAAATTGTAGTTACGATTTAAAAAAAACTAATATTTACATGTGTACAAACAGTACAGAACATTCTTTAAGTTTAACAGGCATAAAATAAAACCCCACTCATGATGCTACAACTGCAGTGAAATATGTTTGGAATATAAAACAAAATTGTGTTTAGCCAAAGGCGGACCATATCCAAAAACATATGTATTGTTAAAGCAAACAGGGACAAAATAGCTTCAACCTCAGATGATCGCTGTAATGAAGCTTCGATAAAGATACTCCCTGAATTATAATTATTAAATGAAAGAAAATCGGGATCGAAAATGAGTGTATGGACTTTACCTCCAGACAGTTTCTCGCAACTAACCACCCCAGCCTGTGTGTGAACCTCCGCGTTGCTGTCACCAGTCAGAAGGTTAACAGCTTATAACACTTGGAGTTTTGTCTGAGAACTGGTAGTTTAACTGGTTTCGTAGAATTTCTTAAGCTGAGTCTTGTGAAAGAACTGGCGAAATCCTCTATCTTAATTTGCCTGCTCCTGTAACTGTCGGCTTACATTCTACTCTCAGATGAGTCGTAACAGTTGTAGAATCATTCAAGAAAACTACCGCCCACTAGCGCATCATACAACATTAGATGAAGGGGACTTTGCGACCAAAGACTAGGACGTCTCTCGAGTCGTTGCAGGCGGTACGAACAAACAGTATTCTGAAGGAGTTCTGAACAAGCTTTCCGAAAACAGGCTTGAGCAGCTAGTTCGAAAACCCACATGCAATGGAAACATTGTCGACCTTGTAGCTACAAACTGGCTTGACCTTATCGACAGTGTCAGTACAGAGGAAGGGAATAGCGGCCACGATGTCATAGCAGCAACGATAGTTACTCAAAGTAATATATCAGTCAAGAAGACCAGGACGGTACTTATGCTGGAAAGAGCAGATAAGAAGTTGTTAGGCTCCCACATAGAGAATGGATGGACACCATTTAGTTCTTATATGATGGACGTAGAGGAATTATGTGCAAAGTCTTAATTAATGATAGAATGAAGGCTTTACGAGAAGCAAAGTCTAAACTGACTGTAAATATCGCTCTGAAAAAGGACATGCGTAGTAAGTGGATTAAGGACGGGAAAGACCGCAGTGATTTAATAAAAAAAAATCTGGAAAATGCTGAGGAAGCAGAGAGTATTACATTCTCGGGTCAAAAGAGAACCTGGAAATGTCGACACGTGAATGTTTAGTATAAATTCGTGTGTCTGAAAAAAGATTGATTTGCAAAGCATACAACAGCAACCACTGTCGGACCTCATCAAAAGATCTTGCCGTGAACCCTAGAAAATTGTGGTCAAGGGTAAAATCACTGAGTCGCAGGCTTGTATCCAGTCACATGTCAGTCGACGAGTCTCGAGTGGAAATACAACAAAACGAAAACTGAATTTCGCGTTGAAGAAATCATTCACCAAGGATGATCGTACACTCGACATAGCAATAGGCATTCCCGGCGTAGAAAAGCAACTGAAAGAGTTCAAAACATCTCGCCAGTTCCGGTTAGAATACCATTTGAATTTTACCGAGATAATTCTATAGCACCAGTAAAAAATAAAAAAAAAAATGAGTGTAAAATCTTATGGGACTTGACTGCTAAGGTCATCAGTCCCTAAGCTTACACACTACTTAACCTAAATTATCCTAAGGACAAACACTCATGCCCGATGGGGGGACTCGAACCTCCGCCGGGACCAGCCGCACAGTCCATAGCACCGGTCTCTTACTTAGTTTGCATTTACCGCGAATCTCTCGCCCAGCGCAAACTGCCAAGTGTCTGCAAAAAAGCACAGATGACTTAGATGACTTCTGTATATAAGAAGGGTAAAAGAACGGTCACGCAAAATTATAGACAGTATCCTTCATATCTGTCGTTGCAGAACTCTTGGTTATGTTCCCTGTTCGAACACAACAAATTTCCTTGAGACGGATGAGCTTCTGTTTGGAAATCAGCACGGATTTAGGAAGGATCGCTCTTGGAAAACTCAGCTTACCCTTTTCTCACACGATATCTTGCGGACGATGGATGAACGACAAAAGACGGGATTCTTTATTCCGACATTTTCGTAGAACCGTTTGACACTATGCCCCGATACAGGATGTCAATTTAGTTACAGGATGACAGTTATTGAACTATATGAAATAACATCGTCATAACTTCTGAACAGTTTGCTTTAGGACGTTGAAACAGCATGGCTGGTCGCGTGGCATTATGGGAATTAGTATGCGAATGCGCACGCGCCTTGTTGTTTCATCTACACCTATATCTAAATTTATACTCCGCAAGCCACCCAACGGTGGGTGGTGGAGGGCACTTGACGTGCCACTGTCATTATCTCCCTTTCCTGTTCCAGTCGCGTATGGTTCGCGGGAAGAACGAGTGCCGGAAAGCCTCCGTGCGCGCTCGAATCTCTCTAATTTTACATTCGTGATCTCCTCGGATGGCTTCGTCAATAAGAAAAATTGGAGCATTTGGGGTCTGAGAATTCGTATTTCATGATTAGGAAGTCTCTTCACCCTCAGTGGGTGACTGTGTGGCGTGCGATGTCCAGTTACGGCCTTGATGGCACCGTTACTACCGAACGGTACGTGAAGGGTTTGGAAGATGATTTCATCCTCATTATCAAAAGTAACCCTGATTCCGACAAGGTGTGGTTCGTGCAGAACGGAGCTAGACCCCGTAGAAGGAGGAGAGTGTTTCATGCCCTGGAGGAGCACTTTGGGAACCGCATTCTGGCTCTGGGGTACGCAGAAGCCACTGGCATGGGCCTCGAATGGCCGCCATATTCTCCTGCTCTGAGCGCATGAGACTCCTTTTTGTGTACTTACATTAAAGACAAGGTGTACAGCAACAACCACAAAACCTGGAAACAGCAATTCAGGAGGTCATCGACAGTACTGATGTTCCGACACTTCAGCGGATTATGGAAAATTTCGCTATCCGTCTGTGCCACATCACGGCCAATGATGGCAGGCATATCGAACATGCCATAACCGAAAACCGAATATCTGTAGTGACGTTTACTTGTTGAATAAACTGTGTGCACGCCTTGGTTTGTAACTAATTTACGTTTTTTTTCGTATAGTTCAATAACTGTCACCCTGTACTTGCATACGGAGTAGATTTCATATATGTTTGTGGCTCGAAGACTTCTGAAGTAACAGAACCAAGTACGGTGTCATCGACGGCGAGTGTTCATCGGAAACAAGAGTACTATTACTAACGCCCCAAAGAAATGTGACAGCCCGCTGTTATTCTCAACATACAATCTCACGTAGAGTGTCAACAGCAGTCTGTGGCCCTTTGCTGATGATACTGTGATGTAGAGGAGGGTGTCATCGTTGAGTTACTGTTGGAATGCAGATCACTTAGACAAAAGTTTTAGTTCGTGCGATAAATGGCAGCTAGCTGTAAATGTAGAAAAATGTATCTTAATGGGGATGAGTAGGAAAAACAAACCCGTAATGTTTGAATACAGTATAGTGATGTGCTGGTAGCCGCCGCTGTGACCGAGCGGTTCTAGGCGCTTCATTCCGGAACCGCGCTGCTGCTACGTTCGCAGGTTCGGATCCTGCCTCGGGCATGGATGTGTGTGATGTCCTTAAGTTAGTTAGGTTTAAGTAGTTCTAAGTTCTAGAGGACTGATGACCTCAGATGTTGTGCTTAGAGCCATTTGAACCATTTGATGTGCTGCTTGACACAGTCGATTCAGTTAAATATCTCGGCGTAACGTTGCAAAGCGATATGAAATGGAACGAGCACGTAACATCGATTGTGGGAAGGCGAATGATCGACGTCGGTTTATCGGGAGAATTTAGCACAAGTGTAGGTCATCTGTAAAACGGACCTGTTATAGAACGTCAGTGCGACTCGTTATTGACTACTGACCGAGTGTTTGAGATCCCAACTAGGTTGAATTAAAGGAAGACATCGAATGAATTCAGAGGCGGTCTGCTAGATTTGTTACCGATAGGTTCGATCGAGAAGCGAGTATTACGGAGATGCTACGTCAACTCAGGGGGGGAGTCCCTCGAGGGAAGACGATTTTCTTTTCGCGGAACTCTGTCGAGAAAATTTAGAGAACCGGCAGTTTAAGCTGACTGCAGAAGGATTGTACTGTTGCCGCCAACGCACATTTGCCCTAAGGTCCACGAAGAAGGCCGGCCGGGGAGGCCGAGCAGTTCTAGGCGCTACAGTCTGGAACCGCGCAACCGCTACGGTCACAGGTTCGAATCCTGCCTCGGGCATGGATGTGTGTGATGTCCTTAGGTTAGTTAGGTTTAAGTAGTTCTAGGGGACTGATGACCTCTGAAGTTAAGTCCCATAGTGCTCAGAGCCATTTCAGCCATTTGAACCACGAAGAAGAGATGAGAGGAATTAGTTGATGAGATTTTCTGTTCGGACAAATATAGGGTAGTATTAACAGCAACAAGAAATCGTATAACGGGACTAAGATTCCTTATAAAAAGGAAAATAGGGGGGGGGGGGGAGTGAGTTACTGCGAACAATAAAGCGATGGATTTGTTCTCACACAAACCGACAGAAAATCAACGCCAACAACAATAGTTCAAGCATACATGCCGATGTCGAATGGAGAAAATAAAGAAGAGGGAAAGTGAATGAGCATACAGTATGGCTGATTCAACATGCAAAAAGGAGATGGTAATGCGGTAGTAGGGGAAGGTATAGACAACGAATTTCGATGGAAAATGACCTTGGCGTTAGAGAGAAAATCACGGGGCATCGGTCATATTGGATTAGGGAAGGATGGGGAAGGAAGTCGACTGTGCCATTTCAAAGGAACCATACCGGTATTTGCATGAAGCGACTTAGGGAAACCACGGAAAACCTAAAAAAGGATGGTCGGATGAGGGTTTGAACCGTCGTCCTCCCGAATGCGAGTCCAGGGGTGAGAGAGCTCAAACGCTAACTGAGTTCTGAAATTGTAGTAACAGCAAATTCACTGCTCAAAATTCGTAAGAGGAGGATATATGCTCGGAAGAGGCTTATAGATATGCGAAGATTCTAGCTGGATTACGTCATGGTATGACAGAGATTCCTAAAGAAGATTTAGCCTGTAAAGTGTAACCAGCAGCAGGTAAAACTCACTTTTTAGTAATGATGAAGATTGAGCTGAAGTTTCGAGATTCTCCCGGAAGACTCAGTGTACAAAGAAGTGGGTTACTGAGGTACTGGAGAATGACGAGATGCGTTTGAAGTTCTCTGTAGCTATACATACTGGGATAGTGAATGCCACAGTAGGCAGCTCAGCTGAAGAAGAGTGCACATCTCTAAAAAGGGGATTTATAAAAGTTTCACTGACAAACGTATGAATAAGGAAGAAAACTGTTGTGGGTTGGGAGGAGAGCCAACCCCGGTTTAGAGGAAGCCGAAAGGCACGCGTTTTAGCTCACGCAGGCTGGCGTGAGGTCTGGAACAGGACAAGGAAATTAGAATTTAGAAAAAACGGACGTAGCTGGTGGAATACTAAACTTTAATCCATAAATGGTGAACGTCGCTCTTGACGGTACATTATTCATAATATCAATAGTAACTGGTAATGGCGCCTTGCTAAGTCGTAGCAAATGACGTAGCTGAAGGCTATGCTTACTATCGTCTCGGCAAATGAGAGCGTATTTTGTCAGTGAACCATCGCTAGCAAAGTCGGTTGTACAACTGGGGTGAGTGCTAGGAAGTCTCTCTAGACCTGCCGTGTGGCGGCGCTCGGTCTGCAATCATTGATAGTGGCGACACGCGGGTCCGACGTATACTAACGGACCGCGGCCGATTTAAAGGCTACCACCTAGCAAGTGTGGTGTCTGGCGGTGACACCACAAAAACTGCGAAGAAACCTCGGGAAGCATAATAAATACTTTAGTTGATCGACGAAAGAAGGAAATACAAACGTTTTCAGGAAAATTCAGGAATACAGAAATAGAAGTCACTTGAGAATGAAATGAATGCGCAGAAAAACCAAAGAAATGACTACAGAGAAAATGTGAAGAAACTGAAAAAGGAATGGTCTCTGAAGTAACTGATACGGTATTTAGAAAAGTGAAGACGACCTTCGGGGAAATTAGAAGCAAGGGCGTCAACGTGGAGACTTCGGTAGAAATTCCAATGTGCAGTGCAGAGGAAAGAGCGGGTGAGTGAAATGAGTACACGTATACCCCTAAGAGGGGGAGGACTTGGTGTGATAGAAGAAATGCATGTTAGTGTGAAAGACATAGGGGACCCAGTACTAGTGTCAAGAGTTTTGTAGAACATTCTGAAAGCCGTCTGCAGAAGTCATGATCCATATTATGTATTCAAACATGTATGGACAGTATGTTTCGTAGAATATACAGCCGCCGCGCGGTCTCCGGCGCCTTGCCATGGTTCGCGCGGCTCCCCCCTCCCCCCCCCCCCTCCCCGGCGAAGGTTCAGGTCCTCCCTCGGGCATGGGTGTGTGTTGTCCTTATTAAGTTAGATTAAGTAGTGAGTAAGCTAAGGATCGATGACCTCAGTAGTTTGGTCCCAAAAGAACTTACCACAAAAAAGAATATACAGGGTGTTACAAAAAGGTACGGCCAAACTTTCAGGAAACATTCCTCACACACAAATAAAGAAAAGATGTCATGTGGACATGTGTCCGGAACGCTTAATTTCCATGTTAGAGCTCATTTTAGTTTCGTCAGTATGTACTGTACTTCCTCGATTCACCGCCATGATTTCATACGGGATACTCTACCTGTGCTGCTAGAACATGTGCCTTTACAAGTACGACACAACATGTGGTTCATCCACGATGGAGCTCGCGCACATTTCAGTCGAAGTGTTCGTACGCTTCTCAACAACAGATTCGGTGACCGATGGATTGGTAGAGGCGGACCAATTCCATGGCCTCCACGCTCTCCTGACCTCAACCCTCTTGACTTTCATTTATGGGAGCATTTGAAAGCTCTTGTCTACGTAGCCCCGGTACCAAATGTAGAGACTCTTCGTGCTCGTATTGTGGACGGCTGTGATACAATACGCCATTCTCCAGGTCTGCATCAGCGCATCAGGGATTCCATGCGACGGAGGGTGGATGCATGTATCTTCGCTAACGGAGGACATTTTGAACATTTCCTGTAACAAAGTGTTTGAAGTCACGCTGGTACGTTCTGTTGCTGTGTGTTTCCATTCCATGATTAATGTGATTTGAAGAGAAGTAATAAAATGAGCTCTAACATGGAAAGTAAGCGTTTCCGGACACATGTCCACATAACATATTTTCTTTCTTTGTGTGTGAGGAATGTTTCCTGAAAGTTTGGCCGTACCTTTTTGTAACACACTGTATAGTCAGCACTACGTCTGCCGGAGTAGCTTTATCTTTGTCTAAGACCAAGAGCGACGTCTCGAGCACGTTAGTCGAGCTCTGAGACTAGTCAGCTAATAGCATTGCGTGGCGCTGAAACGAGTTAGAGAGCGTCTTATGGGCTGTGGCACAAATGCACCACTTCTCATTTCCACCTGCTGCCGTGAAGACCTTGTACTTTCGTTCTGGTGACGAGCTGTGACGAACTGTTTAGTATAAGCGTTTTGTCTTTTGATATTGAGATGTGCGCACTGAAGCGACATCGTCCAAGACTGTGGTGAGAAGATTGGTAGCTTGCGCGGCTCTTGCATATTTATCCTTTACGTTGTTTTTTATTTTATTTATTTATTTATTTATTGTTCCGTGGGATCACATTTAGGAGAAGTCTCCATGGTCATGGAACGAGTCAATACATGAAATTATAACACGATTGTAGAAACAGATAAAATGAAATATAAGAAACATATTCAGGCGACAAGTCGTTAGTTTAAATAAAGAAAATCAAGAATGTAACACTGGAATTTGCTTAATTTTTTATCTCTTCCAGGAGCTCCTCGACAGAGTAGAAGGAGTGAGCCATGAGGAAACTCTTCAGTTTAGACTTAAAAGTGTTTGGGCTACTGCTAAGATTTTTGAGTTCTTGTGGTAGCTTATTGAAAATGGATACAGCAGAATACTGCACTCCTTTCTGCACAAGAGTCAAGGAAGTGCATTCCACATGCAGATTTGATTTCTGCCTAGTATTAACTGAGTGAAAGCTGCTAACTCTTGGGAATAAGCTAATATTGCTAACAACAAACGACATTAAAGAAAATACATACTGTGAGGGCAGTGTCAAAATTCCCAGACTATTGAATAGGGGTCGACAGGAGGTTTTCGAACTTACACCATACATAGCTCGAACAGCCCGTTTTTGAGCCAAAAATACCCTTTTTGAATCAGAAGAATTACCCCAAAAAATAATACCATATGACATAAGCGTATGAAAATATGCGAAGTATACTACTTTTCGTGTTGAAATGTCACTTATTTCAGATACTGTTCTAATGGTAAATAAAGCGGCATTTAGTTTCTGAACAAGATCCTGAACATGGGCTTTCCACAACAGCTTACTATCTATCCGTACGCCTAGGAACTTGAACTGTTCCGTCTCGCTTATAACATTCCCATTCTGTCTGATTAAAATGTCAGTTCTTGTTGAATTGTGGGTTAGAAACTGTAAAAACTGAGTCTTACTGTGATTTAGCATCAAATTGTTTTCCACAAGCCACGAACTTATATCATGAACTACATTATTTGATAATGTTTCAATATTACACATAAGATCCTTCACTACCAAGGTGGTGTCATCAGCAAACAGAAATATTTTTGAATCACCTGTAATACTAGAAGGCATATCATTTACATAAATAAGGAACAGCAGTGGCCCCAGCACCGACCCTTGGGGAACGCCCCATTTAACAGTGCCCCATTGGGACTGAACATCATTACCACTCTCAATATTGCGGAGGATTACCTTCTGCTTTCTGTTCTTAAAGTAGGAGGCGAACCAATTGTAAGCTACTCCCCTTACTCCATAATGTTCCAACTTCTGCAGTAATATTTTGTGGTCAACACAGTCAAAAGCCTTCGTTAAATCAAAGAAAACACCTAACGTTCGCAACCTTTTATTTAATCCGTCCAAAACCTCACAGAGAAAAGAGACTATAGCATTTTCAGTTGTTAAGCCATTTCTAAAACCAAACTGTACATTTGATAGCAAATTATGTGAATTTAAATGCTGCAGTAACCTTGTATATACAACCCTCTCGATAACTTTAGCAAACACCAATGGCATAGAAATAGGTCTATAATTGTTTTCATATATATTCACGAGATATAATTTTGAATAGTACTTCGTCTAGGCCATTTAAGTACTTTATTCTGTTTCACAACTTGGGTGGAACAAGTGGAAATTCTTATCCGTTTTCCGTTAATTCCTTCTCCATGCATTAATTAGTATTAAGGGGATTTCTGACATTATAGGATTGTTTTTATAATTTCTTTTGTAAATGGGTGGTGATGTAAAGTCTCAGTTGAAGGACAAATTACATAAAATATGAGGTTTTTACACATTTTCTGCATAATATACGAATGATTATTCTGCTTTCACATACTTGCTACTCTTACGAAATTATTTTCAACTCCTCTGAGGTTTTTTTTAAGTCTTCGTATGTGTTCCCTTACGAACCTCGTTCGCGGGGGTTTAGATTTAGTCTCAGTACATTTAACGAAGGAACTGAGTGATCTGCCTTCAGAAGACAGAGTATTTTGTTTTTCGATGCAGCTTTCAGCTAAGGAAGCAAGTGTGTCTCTTAGTGGAACTTCAAAGGACGTGTCTGCGGTGACTAACTCATTTCAATATATTAGGTGTTGTAGGATACAAAGTGCATATGTGGTGCTGTGGGTTCAACAGCGCTGTCGCCGCATGTGAAGACAGAGTATACAAATAAACCAAGACTTCTCCCTTTGAGTATTTCCGCTATGTTCCCAGGTGTTCCGTAACGCTACATGTTTTACGTGCGGAAAACGGGGTCATGTTTCAATTGTTTGTCAACCCAGTGAGCTTAATCGCACACAGCAGCGTGTGGACATCGGTACTGTCTCTTTCAGTAGTGATCAGTTGAATTCAGTGTTTCGCAGCCCTAACTATGTCTGTGCGTTGTCGATAACTGGGTTGTAACTTCCACAGTGGGATTCGGTTGTCCAGTGTATCTCTATCGTCACAAGCCACCACACATGGGTCAGAAGTTACACCGAGAGTAGTACCGGAACTCATATTTTCCACCGCCGGTCACGTGGCAGGTGCTGGACTCCAACCCGCTGCCTCCGACCCACTTGGTTGTGGTTGTGTAGACAATGCTTTGTGTAGACAATGCTTTGAACTGTGAACTTGTGTAAATGTCAGGTACCAATGGTCCGGATCCGGCGTCAGTTTTTCAGTTAATGTGGTAAGCTGTGAGTGTGGAGAGCAACATGGTACGTCAAGTCGGTTACACAATGCCGACGGGTACGCCGCAGTGACTTTCGGAACAAAGGTCCATCACAGCTGACGTCAGTTTCTCTACAGTCTAATAAGACTGCAAACCGATTGTTTATTCATGTGTTCATCGAAGGGTTACCAGTGCAACTACAATCTGATACGGGACCTACTGCCACCTTGTGGATCAGCTCCTCGGTTCCGCACAGTTGTCTCCCTACACCAAAGTTTTTTCTCCATACAATGGTGCGTCGATTCCAGTCTTACGTACTTGTAGTTTTTCTGTGGGCTACAAAAATCAGACGCACATGGTTTGTTTTATAGTGTTGGAATCTTTTGATTCACCTAACATTTTCAGTATGGACGCATTCGTATTGTTTTGTTTTGCTCTTGTGGACAATGTGCTTCAAGTAGCTTCTCACATACCCCCACGGCAATTTCAGAACTAAGTCGCAAAACTTTGTGACAGATATTCCTACATTTTTCAAGAACGATTCGGGTAAGCCAGGGGATTCGAAGCCCGTTTCACTCTTAAGCAGGGTGCTCAGCCTATGTTTCACAGAGTCCTGCCGGTACCTCACGCGCTCAGAGACGCCGTTGCGGCTGATTTGCGTAGGACATTGACGACATTCGGCCTATTTCATCAATTCAGTGGGCATCACCAGTGATGGCGATAAAGAAACAGACGGGAAAGTTACAGCTTTGTGCTGACTTCAGGGCAACGGTAAATCCACAGACAGTTGTTGGTTCATTTCCATTCCCTCGACCTGTAGATTTGATGAACGGCCTGATTGGAGGAAAGTATTTTTCCACAGTTGATCTCACCGAAGCATACCTTTAGCTGCCTCTGGATGACGCTTCCAAACAGTTCATGGTTATCAATAGGAACGTGGAACTCTTTCAGTTTCAACGCCTTCAGTACGGGTCGGCGTCCGCCCCGTCTCTGTTCCAATGGTTTCTCGAGCAGTTGGTCGCCAAGGTTCCATCCTGCTCAAACTATTTGTATGAAATCGCTGTGTCTGGTAGAACTCCTAGGGAACGTTTATCAAAAACATAACAGTTATTTCAGGTCTTGTCCAACTCTGGCCTGCGTTGCAACAGACCAAGTGTACGTTCTTCACCACTGAAGTTGAGCGACTATTCAGACTGGTGAGCACAATCTGTGAGAGTGCAGGCATACCATCAGACTTAAAGAAAAATAGCTTCCACACAATCTCAAATGCAGTAGCAACAGATAAATGAAAGAACTGTTGTTCACTCAGCTTAACAACTCAGTCATCCAGTTTAATGACAAGAATGAGAGCAGAAGAATGGAAAAGAAAACTGAGGAACGGTTAGATGACGATCAGCTCGTCTTCCGGAAAGGGCACGAGGGAGGCACCTCTGAGATTGCGATTGATAATGCAAGCAAGACTTAACAAAAATCAAGACGCGTTCATATGATTTATCGACGTGGAAATAGTCCGATAATGTAAAATGGTGCAAGACACTAGAAATTCTGAGAAAAATAGGGAGAGACGAGTGTTATACAATGCGTCCGGCGAAGGAGTTCCTGATTTCAAAATTAAATATCTCGAAAACTAAGATCGACAGACGAGTGCAACAAGCGGTATCCATATGGGGAAAGCCGTAAGAATTTTTATAGAAGTTGTACAGAAGTTTCGAAATAGCTGCAAAAACTGCTAATAGATGTCGGTGTTTTCGCATTATGTAGCGCCTATAAATAGTGCGCTGGAGCGATCAGTTCCATTGTTGAAACGTGAAAGGAAGTTGGCGTACTGAAGGAAGAGGTTGGAATCATGTATTCCGTTGGACAACGTGTTTTTCTAGTACCGGAATACCACACGGCAACAAAGTGCAGTTTTCAAAGACGACGTAATGTGCCAAAATGACCTGATGATACCATTCGCAAACTCTTCGTAAAATTACAACGGAGAGAAAGCGTGTCTAATGATCTAGCGGGCAACGTTGACCCCAGGCAAATTGTAGCTAGATGTGTATGATATGGTGTCAACAGGCGGGGTCGATCTGAATTGTTATATTATTCTGAAATACCAGGTACGCGAAGATCGCTTGTAAACCTGCTTACTGACTGCCGGTTTAGACAGATCTGTGCTGTCTTCATAGGATCTTGTCGCACACTAAAATAGAAGTTCGTGATTTTTACAAACTTACTAGTCACATAGTGATGTTGCGTCGTTTTACATAAAAGGCAGCAAGGAACATCAGCATGTCAAACACAAAATACTATAAATATAAAACATACATCATGATGTCTTAGCGCACTCGTTCACTGAACAGCAAAATGAGTTTACCTTGTCGTGACACTGAAAGACACTGTCAGAACAATTCCATTACCCTGGACCAGCTTGTATTGGCGATCTGTATGGCACCTGAATCCATTTCCGTTGAGACACTACCAGATACGACGACAAATTTCAATGTTCGTTTGCGGCATCTCCGTATTGCGAGTGGTGGACATTTTGAAAAGATTGTGATGTGATTTGCAGAGGACGAGTTTAATTATGCACGCTGATAACGTACCAAGACCCAGCGCGGTCTGTTCTCAGCTTTTCGAACTATTTAGAAATTTATGTATAAAATTCTTGAGTTCCTTTTGTTGCACTGGTTTTCTGGATATTTGATACGAAATCAGGGACTCCTTCGCTGAACACCTTGTACAATATGTACAACAACTAAGAGCGACCAATAAGAATGGAACACTACGAAGTGTTCGGACGAAGACTTCAATCAAGACTTAAATCACCGGGTGGGAGCAAGTAAGCATCGAGTCCCTGGTGGACATAACGATGATACCACGAGTCTTAACATGCGGTACGTTAAATTTTCGACTAAAGCTACATACACAAGACCTGCAATCTGTAGCATATCTTAAGAAACTGATACGATTTTTTGGCCGGCCGGGGTGACCGAGCTACAGTCTGGAACCGCGTCACCGCTTCGGTCGCAGGTCGAATCCTGCCTCGTGCATGGATGTGTGTGATGTCCTTAGGTTGGTTAGGTTTAAGTAGTTCTAAGTTCTGGAGGACTGATGACCTCAGATGTTAAGTACCATAGTGCTCAGAGCCATTTGAACCATTTTGATACGATTTTTCAACTATGGGCAGCAAGAAAAATCATATAGAGGAAACATACCCACAGACAAACTAGAATACTACCTTGAGAATTTTACGTAGTGACGCTCTGCCGTCCATTGTTAAAGCCGTAAGGTGCAACGAAAAAAAAAAAGCAAATGACAGTAACTTATACAACGTTCACCTCAGCACAACTTTTACAAGTGAAACATGTGGACTTGTTGATAGTTACCTCAAAGGTTCACCTGCGGAACCGCGTCTGAGATCTGATCTTACATGCGAAGAAGACTTGCAGTCACAGATCACGCAACCCCAAACTGCACTGACGTGATGGAAATCATAAGGCCGCAAGAGCTGCGATACCCACGATTAAAAAACAAAACAATCGATCAATCATTTTCAACAACTATTTCTCATTCAAACAGTTAGAGCACTGAACAATGAGACTCCATAATAACGCTGCAAAATTATTTGGAAATTGGCTAAAGAGAATGATCACACCACCCTAACTAAAATAGAAGAAGAAGAAGAGCTAAAAAGGAAGAAGAGCAAGAAGAAGAAGAAGAAGAAGAAGAAGAAGAAGAAGGAAAAAAAGTCCAACAACGATTCGTTAAGAATGGCGTGTTCCGAACTGCAGAGATCGTATTGTACTTCAAATTGTTAATTTTTGTTGTTATAGGATTCGCACAGAAATTTGTAAAATTATTATTGACGAATTTTGTTAGACGAAAGATGTTAAGATAGGGATGTAGACTTTCGTCTTCATTGTTGTATCTCTACATTGAAGAAGCAGTGACGGAAATAAACGAATGCTCCAGGGATGCGATTAAAATTAAGAATAAAAGGATGTCAATGATACTGATAACATTACTATCCGTAATGGAAAAAATGTGTTGAATGAACAGCAGAATATGGAGGATAAATTGGGGACTCAGCATACGATAAGATACTGTCCTCACACCCTCCATCCGATAGTTTCCACCCCCTCTGTCCTATCATCTCCCCCGCAATCTCATCTCCCACCCTGTTTGTTTGCAGCTCTGTGCCAACACATCCGCCCGTCTTTCCCTGCTCCTCTCCTTTTTTCCCCACCTCTCTGCTCTGCAACTTCTGACGCTGCACCTGTCGGCAGTCTCGTCCCTGCACACTCCACCACACTTTTGGTGCACCCGTACACCATCCCTTCCACTTCCCTGCCCCCTTCGGATTGCTGCTTGCATCCCACGTGTTGTTGCATTCCGGCTCGAGATGCTGGAGTTGCGGGTCGCGTGTGCGTGAGATGTGCTTGATTGCGTGTGTAAATGGTATGTGTCTCACTTTTACTAATGGAGGCTGTGGCAGAAAGTTGCTGTATGTGTCTTTTAACTGTGCTTGTCTGCAACTTGACGTGCATTCTTTACGGTAAGTAGCAACCTGTCTTCTCATAGATAATTAATTCATTTACCTACACTCGCACATTTCGTGATCCTCACTCAGGTTTTAGAATCAAGATAACGAGAAGTCTCAGAAAAAATAAATATGTGAAGAAAGGATGTAGAGACTGTAACAACCATAGGGTATGCCGTCTACCGGCAGAGTTTTGTTTCGTGGTGCTATTGTATCACTATGGAACCGTCATTCTGATCTCACGGTTATAGGTGTAACATATAACTTCAGCTCGTCTGCACAACTCGACATATCTGGTAATTATAGTTTATGGATATTTTTTCATTGCTGCTGCTTTAATTACATGGCTACGTACCCTCTGTTTCACAGATATCTGATGATAGGTCATCCGAAAACGTTCATCAACTGATGACGTTTTACTAAGTGACCGATTAAGCATTTTGCAGTACTTTTCCAGTTACATAGTAACTGTATCACACTGATCTGTTATGGTAAGGTTACGTTTTTGGTGAATGGTTGTAACCTCCCAACAGAAAAATAATAATTAAAATATTCACATTTAGTGTAACTTCCCAAGAGAAAAATTTCTTTCCAATAAGAAAATTTCAGGATTTAATGTGACCTCCCATTAAAGACCGACTGCATATCGAGATTAATAAGATTTGACGTCAGCACCGTTGCGTCATGGCCCTGTGAAATCATCCTGAACAAACTGAAAAATTCTTATCTCACAATGATGTCGCCGGATAATGTTATCTATATATCTGCTCCTACAAGAAATTTTTGGCACAGCTCAGTGCAATGCTGGCCACTAGATTTTCATTTGTAGGCAAACGACAGATTTTCTTTTGCTTCATCAACATGAGTATGCACAGGAAAAATTCGTAAAATTTTTAAACTCTGATAAATGACTAGCAAAAGTTTTCTTCAGAACAAAAATTATTCTTGAAACATTTCTGAAAGGAATGACAAGAGACTTTAACATTACAATTGTGGTTAAATCAGTTGTGTCAATGGAAAAATGGAAATGTCGTGTGGCTAGGGCCTCCCGTCGGGTAGACCGTTCGCCTGGTGCAGGTCTTTCGATTTGACGCCACTTCGGCGACCTGCGCGTCGATGGGGATGAAATGATGATGATTAGAACAACACAACACCCAGTCCTTGAGCGGAGAAAATTTCCGACCCAGCCGGGAATCGAACCCGGGCCCTTAGGATTGACAGTCTGTCACGCTGACCACTCAGCTACCGGGGCGGACAGTTGTGTCAATTAACATATGCGCGCAGCAACAAAGAAAAATAATTATATATATATATATACCTCTCAGCACTGTCATTGTTCTGCTCGACCGGCCCAACACAAGTCAACCGCTGGACTGCCCTGTCTGAACTCTAGAACTCACGTGCTCTTGCGAGCTACAAAACACGACTGCTCTCTGCGAGCTACTAAACTCGACTTACTGCCAACACTGCTCTGACCTGGGTGCCTCCAACTCCCAGGAGTGCGTGACCTGCAGCCCGCCCTCAAAGCGATTGCGATGGCACTGCAGGATGGGTCCTGGGCCATCATGGACAACCCGCACCCCTTCACCCCACCAGACTAGCCTAAGCCTCCCCTCCCCCACCGCCGGTATCGCTTCGGCCAATGGCGTTCCATCTGGGAGGAGGTGGTCACCAAGAAGGAGCTAGCCATCATCAACTCCCACCCCGCGTACACGCCCCGCGACTGGGATACACTGTCCGCCGTCGCGGAAGCATGACTGAAGGAAGAGTACCGTTCTGGAAGGAAGCAGGAAGACGCCGAGGCCAGCGCAGCCAGGGAAGAAATCGCACGCCAGAAGCGCCAACGTTCCCAACTCCAGTAGCGCAACCACGAGAGGTCATCACGAGACGGGGCGGGACTCCTTGTCGACACCCACCGGCCAGCCACTTAGGCCGTTCGTTTTCCTCTTCTCTTACTGTCTCCTCTGACTATCCTTTCATCTTTCCTAAAATCAAAAAACGCTAAAAAAATGCATATGCACACCGTCATGCCATTCCATACCGCCACGACCCAACTCGCCACACTGCGAAGCGCACCAGCACTAGAACTTCCTAATCACGTCGAGGGTCCACCCTCGGCTGTGCAGCGTCAGCGTCTATTGTAGCATAGATATTCCATATCGCAGGCAGCGCGTGAGCAATCCATCGAAATTACATCTGCTCAAGTGCACTAGCGAATAGTAAAGAACCCCTAATGAACCCCTTACATAACCCTCCACTGGGGGGGGTAAAAATTTGGCAGCGATGGTGAGTCAATTGGACTTGCCATGAGCAAACAAATATAACATATTTAGTTTACTAAGTCTACAGTCGCAGAGTATATATGACATTATTTATAAATAATATAAGTACAGAACATATTAAGAAATGTCATAAAGTGCACACACACTGTAAAAGTCTTTAGCATGTTTGCAAGATTTAAACATATTAAGAAGTGAAATGAAGTGCACACGCACTGTAGAAGTCTTCAGCATCTTTACGAGAACTGAACACATTAAGAAATGAAATAAAGTGCACACGCACCGTAAAAGTCTTTAGCATTTTTATACCAACTAGGAAAGAAATGGGAAGGACAGCATCATGGTTGTAGCACAGTGGGTTGCACATAGCTGCGCTAAAAGCCCATATCTTTTTGCAGAAGCGCAACACCAAGTGAGATAATCTGAAGATGTCTTCTTTGGAGTATTTATCAGTTAGCCAAGACACTGAAATGCTGTATTAATATTGCATGTTATCATTTTGCTAGTACATTAGGTACACCAAACAGTAGGTCGATAAGAACATGTCCATCGTTCAAGGTGGTGGACAGCGTGTAATGTCAACACCACATTCTTGAAGAATCCATACTCTTACATCAACGTAGAATTAGTGCAAAAAACCAAATAGAGTGCTCCATGACCACGAGGATGGACAGGATAAAGGGATACCTCAGTAATTGGTGGTAATTAGGTCAGAAGGTGAAGGATACATTGAGTCTTATACTAATCGTCATTCAGAAGTACATATTGGTATATCATCTTAATGAAATAATTATTGGCACTCAGTGACCTGTTGTTTCATTATGTATTACAAATGATATAGAAGTCACTCTTCAAAAACACTTATTGCATGTAGCAATAAGCTGCTAGTGAGTACATATGGTTTTATGCAAGTGACATAAGATGTATTTAAAATGTAAGACATTTAACCTAGTACTCAAGGTGCTTAGCCTAACAATACATACAGGTAATGGAATCAATACATCAGACAGAATGGAGTGTTGCATTATATTTTGGACTAGCAATATTTTTTAGACTGGTAACATCATTTATTTGCGTACTGTTAATAGTGGGGACTATTAATATTTTTTTGTGTACTAGCAATGCATTGCGTTGGGATTAATATTAATTGCTGGAGCACGAAAATATTTACCTTTTATGTACTGCTGGAACTAAAGTAATGAAAGTCATTTGTCATTCGTCATTCAGCTGCAGCAAGGTTAGCAAACAAGTAGAGTATATGTGATCACATTCATGAATCATAGAAACAGCTGGGTAAAATGCAAGTACTGGAACAGGTTTAATAACTGCCTATAGCATATAACATAAGGACATATTTCAGAAATGATCTTAATGTCATGAAAAGCTTCTCCTGGAAAAAATACAAAGTAGATTATTGAGCTGAAAGAAGAAATGTATTCATATTACGCTGAAAAGTAGTAAACTTCGAATTAACAGGCACTGAAACGTGTACTTAATATGTATGTACTCTAGCTGTCTTTCCCAAAACATTCAGTCATTATACTACGTGACATATGACATACTGTCAAAAAGAACTGCAACAAATACTTAAATAACTACATATCATCTCTTAACTAATAGAAAATATATAAACTTCATCATTATCATTACCTACAAAGAAAAACTTCATTACTCATATTACCATATTCTTCATATAACTATTCATCATCATTTATTGTCATTTGCAAAAAAAAAAAAAAAAAAAAAAAAAAAAAAAAAAAAAAAAATAGATACTTCATTATTCATTATTCATATTACCATTTTCTTCATACAACTATTCATCATCATTCATTATTTTATATATTATAGAGTTTCTAATTTCTAGCATATTTCATCACTAAAATTAGTTTTGTCTGAGAGCCTGCCACAATCGCGTCATATTCTGAAAGAAAAATAATTGGTCCAGACTGTTGTCATACGGTGTGTATAGAATATTCTTGTTAATGCTTGTTAATTCCGATACATTTACTTTTCATGACAAAGTATCGCATCTTCTTTCTTTCATTCTGATGGTAAAATATCCACGTCATTTTACATACTGTGTTTGTTTAATTTATTTCTTTTACAGGGTATTGCTTACTTGCTAAGTTTAACTGTGAGTCCTTGTGCACAAAAAGTTTGTAACAGCTGTTCAAGTATCAAATTATATTGAGACCAGTTAGCGTCTGCGATAAGGATGTCGTCTACATACGTTGTGATTCTGTCTCTAAGTTCTATCGGAAGTATTGAATTCAGACCAATAATAAATGCTGCTGAAGAATTTGTTAGACTAAATGGTAATTTGCAAAGTTGATAACAATCACCAAAACAGAGAAAAGCTGTGTACTTTCTGCAGTTCGTATGGAGCTGAATCTGCCAAAATCCCGATATTAAATCTAAGGTAGAATAAATAGCAGTACCATGAAATTTCTGTAGTAGTTCCTCTAGTGTCGTTGGGCGATCAGTTTCATTAATAATAATGTCATTGACATGATGGAAATCAAGTACGAGGCGAAGTGAGCCATCCTTTTTCATAACAATATGGAGCGGGTTTATATACGGACTAACTGCCGGCTCAATAATCCCTTGTAATTCTTTCTTAACTTGTTCTCTGTGGATATAAGGAATAGGATAATGTTTGGCTTTAAACGTGTCGTGCTGTTTAACTTGAAATTCATACATAAAACCGGACATAGTGGGGCTTGCTGTAAAATAATTTTGCGTAGCTCTGTACGTTCATCATCTGTATCTGCGTTGCTCTGTATTACTTTAACAGAAATCATTTGCATAACGTCGCAATCGGCTTAATTTGGTGTATTGTAATTATGGACATATGTATCTGTGAACAATATGGTATGCCAATCTACGTTATGGGATATAGAAATGACCTCTGTTCGAATACTTGCCTGTTCTTCTGCTGATAATGCGTGCTGAAATTCCAATGCCAGTTGTACCTTTTCATCCTTTAACACAAAATAGGAACTTTGAAAGTCAATAATTGCGTCATGTTGCACCAAAAAATTCATATCTAAAAAAACGTCTGCTGTCAGTAAAGGAAGAAACCAAAAATTTGTGTGACACATATGATCTGCAATAAAAATGAGAAGTATGTCTGTAATTTTACATCTACTCATTTACCAGATACTGCTCCTCTTACTTTAGTTTTGCCTAATGGTAATGTAGGATAAGTATTCTCTTTGTTACATTTGTTGAAAGTCTCTTCATTTATTACTGACATAGGTGATCCAGAATCGATTACTGTTGAAAATGTGGATAATCCAATTTTTACTTCAATAACAGGGTGGGAACTGTTTTTTTAGTATAACTAATTTTTCATGTAAAAGCGTGTCTCGGATATCGTCAAAAGTAATAACATTTTCATGAACAAAATCCTGTGTGCCAAAAGTATTGTCTATGTAACCTGTACCATATCTAGTCAAGTTTCTTCTGATGTACTGTTATTTGCAGGAGGATGCTGTGGCATTTCGACTGTCTGTACTGTTCTGTTACTTCATCCTAACGTATTTGGCTGAGGATGATACCGACTGTCTGGTTCATTCGTAATAAACTGTGGTTGTGGATGATTCTGCTGCTGATAAAACCTACTGTTATTAAACGTGCGCTGAAAACTGTGCTCATTGCTTTTACGTCTGTCGTGATCGTCGCTACTGTACGGCGCGTTTCGATGGTAGTTGAAATAATGTGTTTTTTGTACATACTGGCTTCCTTGTTGGCGAGCGTTATTATTCGGCGGAGCTGATGCTGTACGTGCAGGCGGCGAAACATTGTAGCCTGCCTGGCCTTGTAAAGTACATTGTTGGTTAGGTATGCCAACTGGCTGGTTTTGTTGTTGCTGTTGTGGGGAAAAGTCTCGATTGTTGCCAAAATGTGTTTGCGGTTGCAGATAATTTTGAGGATAATGATGATTAAAATTTTGTTTGATATTAAAGTTGTGGTAGTTGCCATTTCTGGAGCGTCTATCTACTTTGCTATTAGAATAGTGTGGCTGGTCGTAGTTGCCGTATACCTGTTGGCCTTGGTTATGGCGTGAAAAATGTTTATTGATGAAAGAATAATGTGACTGCTGAGCTTCCAAAAGCTGTAATAAATCTCTGAAGGCCGAAATGTTTTCTTTCTGTTGTCAAGTTAAGAGCGAAACTCTTAACGATTGTGGTAATTTTGAAATACATAGTTGGATTAATGCTGACTCGCTGTATGGTTGACATAAATTTGGTTTTGCTGTACCAAATATTCAAAAAATTGCGTGATAGTGGAGAAATTTGAGTTTTCATAATATTGTAGGCTAATTAACTGATCTTTAATTCCGCGCTGTGTCATCTTCGACCAATTCGCTGACAGAAAAGCATTTTGAAATTCTTCTACCGAGTAACATTGTCTCGTGATCGGTCTCATACGAGTTGCCGGTTCGCCTTCCAAAAAACTGCAAATAAATTCTAATTTGTGTGTTACAGGCCAAGTCGGTGGAAATGCAGAAGTAAATTCCAGAATGAGATTTTCATTCTGCAGAGGAGTGTGCGCTGATATGAAACAGCGCAGAACTAGCACTCCTGGACTGCTGGTTAGTAGAAGAGCTTCTGTGAAGTTTGGAAGGTAGGAGACGAGGTACTGGCAGAAGTAAAGCTGTGAGGACGGGGCCTGAGTCGTGCTTGGGTAGCTCAGATGGTAGAACACTTGCCTGCGAAAGGCAAAGGTCCCGAGTTCGAGTCTCGGTCAGGCACTCAGTTTTAATCTGCCAGGACGTTTCAAAAGTAAATTGTATCCAGTCCAAAGGGTGAATCTGTGTTCTGTCATTCTTAAATACCCTAAATTTCCTCACAGACAGAAAGTGCTTGTAATCAAAATTATCGTCTCTAGATGTGTGACCAAGATCAGGGTTGTATAAGAATCTGTTTGTCTGTGTCTGTTCGGAATCTAAGTCACGTACTCTCTGTAATCTGACTAAGTTGTATTGGCTGAGGTAGAGTGACAAATGTTCCGAATGTGACGTGTTAGAGGCTGAAACCTTTCTTATTTCTGTCACTTCATGCTGTAAAGGTGACATATCTCGACGAAGTATATTATTTGATGGGCCTAGCTCACTGATTGTTTGCTGTATATTTTGGAATTCGGGTGTCTGATCGAAGGAAACTGCTGAAGTATTGTCTGATTTATTCTCATTATTGTTTTAGATAACGTCAATTTGACTGGCCAATTCATCAAATTTTTCAGTCAGTGCTTTTACCTGATCGTCATTTTTGGTGTCACAAGCATCAATTTGTTTTTGAATTTTACGTGTGGTTTTCTTTTAATTTCTTAACATTTGCTTTAATGGTATCGGGATCCTGTACTAATTTCAGTTGTTCAAGTCTGTTACTAACTGTCTGAAAGTCTTCTAAGTATTTATTTTCCAGGGTCTGAATACTAGTGTCTGTTTTTGTTTTCAGATCGGTAAGTTCATTCTGTAGTTCGGTGTTCGATTGTTTGACTGTGTAAATTTCATCTGATATTGTAGAAATGTTTGTGTCTAGGAAAAGGAAGAGAAGGAAATGTAGTAGGTGAATATGGAATGGAGTTAAGGAATGAAAGAGGAAGCCGCCTGGTAGAATTTTGCACAGAGCATAACTTAATCATAGCTAACACTTGGTTCAAGAATCATAAAAGCAGGTTGTATACATGGAAGAAGCCTGGAGATACCTGGAAGGTGTCAGATAGATTATATAATGGTAAGACAGAGATTTAAGAAACAGGTTTTAAATTGTATGACATTTCCACGGGCAGATGTGGACTCTGACCACAATCTATTGGTTATGAACTGTAGATTGAAACTGAAGAAACTGCAAAAAGGTGGGAATTTAAGGAGATGGGATCTGGATAAATTGAAAGAACCAGAGGTTGTAGAGAGTTTCAGGGAGAGCATTAGGGAACGATTGACAAGAATAGGGGAAAAGAAATACAGTAGAAGAATAATGGGTAGCTTTGAGGGATGAAATAGTGAAAGCAGCAGAGGATCAAGTAGGTAAAAAGACGATGGCCAATAGAAATCCTTGGGTAACAGAAGAGATATTGAATTTAATTGATGAAAGGAAAAAATACAAAAATGCAGTAAATGAAGTAGGCAAAAAGGAATACAAACGTCTCAAAAATGAGATCGACAGGAAGTGCAAAAAGGCTAAGCAGGGTTGGCTAGAGAACACATGTAAGGATGTAGAAGCATGTATCACTAGGGGTAAGATAGATACTGCCTACAGGAAAATTGAAGAGACCTTTGGAGAACAAAGAACCACTAGCATGAATATCAAGAGCTCAGATGGAAACTCAGTTCTAACCAAAGAAGGGAAAGTAGAAAGGTGGATGGTGTATATACAGGGTCTTTGCAGGGGCGATGTTCGTGAGTACAATATTATGGAAATGGAAGAGGAGGTACAAGAAGATGAAATGGGAGAAATGATACTACATGAAGAGTTTGACAGAGCACTGAAAGACCTAAGTCGAAACAAGGCCCCGGGAGTAGACAACATTCCATTAGAACTACTGGTAGCCTTGGGGGAGCCAGTCCTGACAAAACTGTACCATCTGGTGAGCAAGATGTATGAGACAGGCGAAATACCCTCAGACTTCAAGAAGAATATAATAATTCCAATGCCGAAGAAAGCAGGTATTGACAGATGTAAAAATTACCGATCTATCGGTTTAATAAATCACGGCTGCAAAATACTAACGCGAATTCTTTTCAGACGTATGGAAAAACTGGTAGAAGCCGACCTCGAGGAAGATCAGTTTGGATTCCGTAGAAACGTTGGAACACGTGCTACAATACTGACCCTACGACTTATCTTAGAGAATAAATTAAGGAAAGGCAACCTACGTTTCTAGCATTTGTAGACTTAGAGGAAGCTTTTGAAAATGTTGATTGGAATACTCTCTTTCATATTCTGAAGGTGGCAGGGGTAAAATACAGCGAGCGAAAAGCTATTTACAATTTGTACAGAAACCAGATGGCAGTTATAAGAGTCGAGGGGCATGAAAGGGAAGCAGTGGTCGGGAAGTCAGTGAGACAGGGTTGTAGCCTATCCCCGATGTTATTGTCTGTATATTGAGCAAGCAGTAAAGGAAACAAAAGAAAAATTCGGAGTTGGAATTAAAATCCATAGAGAAGAAATAAAGGCTTTGAGATTGGCCGATGACATTGTAATTCTGTCAGAGACAGCGAAGGACCTGGAAGAGCAGTTGAACGGAATGGACAGTGTCCTGAAAGGAGGATATAAGATGAACATCAACAAAAGCAACGCTGTTTCTAAACCCTTGTTGACTGTGTGTCAATAGACCGTTTTCTTCGGGGTAATTCATAATGTTCGAACACTGTGTGTCCCAAAATCCTGCTGCATATCGACGTTAACGATATGGGCCTATAATTTAGTGGATTACTCCTACTACCTCACTTGAATATTGGTGTGACCTGTGCAACTGTCCAGTCTTTGGGTACCGGTACGGATCTTTCGTCGAGCGAACGGTTGTATATGATTGTTAAGTATGGAGCTGATGCATCTGCATATCCGAAAGGAACCTAATTGGTATATAGTCTGGACCAGAAGACTTGCTTTTATTAAGTGATTTAAGTTGTTTCACTACTCCGAGGATATTTACTTCTACGTTACTCACGTTGACAGCTGTTCTCGATTCGAATGTTTACTTCGTCTTCTTTTTTGGAGGCATTTCGGAAGGCTGTGTTTAGGAACTCTGCTTTGGGAGCACTGTCTTCGGTAATATCTCCATTGATATCGCGCAGTTCGACCAGAATCTCTTTGGATTTTCTGCCAGGTTCCGAGACAAAGTTTCATTGTGGAAACTGTTATAAGCATCTCGCATTGAAGTCCGCGCTAAATTTCGAGCTTCTGTAAAAGATAGCCAATCTTGGGGATTTTGCGTCTGTTTTCCGTTTGTTGATTTCTTTTGCATATAATTATACCCAGACAGCGTGCAGTGTTACTGTACTGTGTATTTTATGTCTTTACAAAATACAAATTGCAATGTATAAGTAATAAAAATTAGCTGATCACGTAACTTTTGCCCTTTTGTGTAACCAAAACTATTACTTTTGATGCAGATAGAGAAGTCTGTATAATTCTTGTCGTTATTTTATACTCGATAGAACATTCTTCATCATTATCAAAGGTAACAGTTTCCCGTTATTATTGCTAAGTGCGAAAGTTGTTTATGAAAAAGAGAGACATGCTTAATATAAGCTCGGAGAAGTATTGAAGCCATAACTGAGGTGTTTTTGTTTTGCGTTTTTTGAAGTTTACCTTTTTTTGGGGAAATTGCGTTTTGTAGCGCTATATGATAAATCTGTATTTTTTAAATTGTTACTGCAATATCCGTTAGTTTCACGTTAAAAATCAACAATTTTTGAATAAAATATGAACATTTTTGCTATAAATACTGTTTATGTTTCAGGGGGATAACTATGTAGAACGACGATGTTCCACTTAGTTTCTAGACGGTTTACCCTTCCGGTTTGTAGGGAAATATAGTAAGGCACTGATCGCATACGCAGACAGAGCAACGAAACGAGGTAACGTGTGATATTTATGAGCTTATATCTACATCTACATACATACTCCGCAAGCCACCGTGCGGTACAAGGCGGAAGGTACCTTGTACGACTATTAGCCATTTCCTTTTCCGTTCCACTCACAAATAGAGAGAGGGAAAAACGCATGCCTATATGCCTCCGTATGTCTTAATTTCTCGTTTGTTATCTGTGGGCTCCTTATGCCAGCTCTCTAAATTTTCTCAATAGTGTTCCTCGAAAAGAATGTCGCCTTCCCTCTAGGGACTCCCATTTGAGTTCCATAAGCATCTCCACAATACTTGCGGTTTGTTCGAACCTACCGCTGACATATCTAGCAGTGCACCTCTGAACAGCTTTAACCCGACCTTATACGGATCCCAAACACTTGAGTAGTACTCGAGAACAGGTCGCATCAGCGTCGTATGTGCAGTCTCCTTTACAGATTGTCCGCAGCTCGTGGTCTAGTGGCTAGCGTTGCTGCCTCTGGATCACGAAATCCCGGATTCGATTACCGGCCGGTTGGGGATTTTCTCTGCCCGGGATCTGGGTATTTGTGTTGTCCCCATCATCATTCGTGACAGTGGCTAGATTCGACTGTGTAAATGTTGGGACTTTGTACGGGTGCTAATGACCGCGAAGTTGAGCGCCCCACAAACCAAGCATCATCATCATCATCATCATTTACAGATGAACCACACACTTTCCCAGAGTTCTCCCAATAATCGCAGGTCGACCATTCACCTTCGTTACGACATTCCTCACATGAACGTTCCATTTCATATCACTTCGCAACGCCGGCGGTGCGGTTCTAGGCGCTCAGTCCGGAACCGCGCAACTGCTACGGTCGCAGGTTCGAACCCTGCCTCGGGCAGGGATGTGTGTGATGTCCTTGAGTTAGTTAGGTTTAAGTCGTTCTAAGTTCTAGGGGACTGATGACCACAGATGTTAAGTCCCATAGTGCTCAGAGCCATTTGAACCATTTTGAACTTCGCAACGTTACGCCCAGATATTTAAACGACGTCACTGTGCCAGACAGGACACTACTAATGTTGTATCCCAAGCGGTTCTAGACGCTACAGTCTGGAACCGCGCGACCGCTACGGTCGCAGGTTCTAATCCTGCCTCGGGCATGGATGTGTGTCATATCCTTAGGTTAGTTAAGTTTAATTAGTTCTAAGTTCTAGGGGACTGATGACCTCAGAAGTTAAGTCCAATAGTGCTCAGAGCCATTTAAACCAATGTTGTATCTGACCATTATGGGCGCATTTGTTGTTCCTATTCACTCACGTAAACTGAAAGGGGGGGGGGGGGAGGGGGGGTAGGACGTCAAACCGGCCGACATGGAGCAGGAGAGGCACAACAGGACATTTTAATTTCCGCTTTCTATACTTTACAAATAAATTGCTATACGTACACTTTTCATCATAAGTAAGAGAGATTGTTCGATGAATTTTGCACAGCATACAAACCATACTTACAGGTGTATGAAAATCTAGAATTTATGTAATGTTTGAAAAAATGAATGAGCTGTTACATTTTAAACTTGTCCGCCCCGGTAGCTGAGAGGTCAGCGCGACAGAATGTCAATCCTCAGGGCCCGGGTTCGATTCCCGGCTGGGTCGGAGATTTTCTCCGCTCAGGGACTGAGTTTTGTGTTGTCCTAATCATCATCATTTCGTCCCCATCGACGCGCAAGTCACCGAAGTGGCGTCAAACCGAAAGACTTGCACCCGGCGAACGGTCTACCCGACGGGAGGCCCTAGTCACACGACATTATTATATTATTTTAAACTTTATGTTAAGAAAAACCTTAAATTTTATAGTTAATTATTTCAATTCTTACCAGTGTTTTAATAGATTTGGAAAATTCTAGAGTTTAGCATTAAAGAGTTTGAGTTTAATAAGCAGTGCAAAAAATGATGAATTCTCACATGTAAAAAAAATTATTTTGTTATGATTTTGAACTACCACTGCTATGAGTGTGAATCCTTAATCCTTCCTCGTCATGCTGACAAAGTATTATAAATTTATTTGTAAAAGTATAGACAGTGGAAATTAAGATGTCCTTTGGTGCCTCTTCTCTTGCTCCAAGTCGGCCCGTTTGACATCCTCCCCCCACCCCCCCTTTTACTCGCATAACGTACCGCTAACACGGTAACAATATTAACTGACCAAGGCTTCTAGGCAAACTACCGTAGTCTACATGTACTTACGGTAGCCTACGGTAGTTTTACAACCCTAGGTATACGATTCCTGCTCATAACAGTTTGCAGTCGCTGACTGTCGAAATGTCGTGTGGCTATCTGTGAGGTAAGCCTACGGAAACGAACGGCGCAGGTGTTGTTGGCCCGAGACTGTATCGGACGCTGCAGCTGGGATCCGTAGCCGCGTTCCGTAGCCTTAACTCGGTTACAGAGTTGCAGCCTGTCTGGAAACGCGATTAGCCGCCGTGATAAAGGTGGGCAGGCCGGGGTGGGCTGCGAGGTGCGAGTTGCGAGCTGTGGCCGCTGCCACTGCTGAGGAGTCGCCCGCGACCGGCCGCCCATCCCCGGCCACCGACCTGCCTCTCTGCCCACCACGGTCAGCCCGAACGACCGAGGCGCGTTTCGGCGTCTCCCCACCTGCGGGTTCAGGTCTCAGAAAGAGAGAAATCCGATCCTTATGTGGAAGTCCGTATCCTCGTCTACACAGACTGATGAAACAAAACACTACGACCTCTGCCACGTAGTGCACCGCGCTCAATGTCGTCTCCACTTCCGGAAGCAGTCTTAGTACGCATCTTGCTGGATCGCGCAAAGCGCCGTCTGCGAATTTTCCTTTATCTCGTATATCGTCGCAAAACCTCGTCCTTCCAATCGAGTTTTCAACTTTGGACATGAAAAAAAAAATCCGCACGGGCCAGGTCTGGAGAGTACGGAGGATGGGGCAGCACAGTGATTTCGTTTTTTTTGCACTGGTCACGCACCAACAGGGATGAATGTGCGTGTGCGTTATCGTGATGCAAGAGCCATGAATTGTCTCAGGCCGTTTCCTTATCACATTATCTCGCAGATGTCGCAAAACGTCCCAGTAGTGCCATCAAAAATGGTTCAAATGGCTCTGAGCACTATGGGACTTAACTTCTGAGGTCATCAGTCCCATAGAACTTAGAACTACTTGAACCTTACCAACCTAAGGACATCACACACATCCATGCCCGAGGCAAGATTCGAACCTGCGACCGTTGCAGTCGCGCGGTTCCAGACTGTAGCGCCTAGAACCGCTTGGCCACTCCGGCCGGCGTAGTGCCATCGATTAACAGTTTGTCTCTGAGGCACGAATTCGTGATGAACTAATCATTCAAAGTCAAAGAAAACTATCAGCATAGCTTTGACGTTTGACCTGACCTGACAAGCTTCTTTTTGGTCTTGGAGAGTCTTTCTCGACCGATGTGAAGACTCAGCCTTGGTCCGAACTTCATAACCGTTACACCAACGTCTCATCACTAGTTATGATTCTCTTAATTAACCTCTCGTTCTCATTTGCATGATCCAAAAGCTCTCCACAGTTTCCGAGATGAAGGTCTTTCTGGTCTTGACACATGAGCCGTGGGACGAACTTCGCGGGAACACGATGCATTCCAAGACGCTGTCTCAGGATTTCGTGACATGATCCAACTGAAACGTTGCATTCTTCTGTAATCTCTTGGACGGTCAATTTCCACTGGCTCGCACAATTTATTTGACGTGCCTGACATGAGGGTTGTCGGTAGACGCCCAAAGGCGCCCTGGACGAGGCTCATCTTTACCTTTTTAAACCACGCGAACCATTCGTAGCACCGAGTACAGCTTAAGCACTTACCGCTCTGGCCCTCCTTTATCATTTCGCGTGTCTTTGTAAAGGTTTTCTTGAGTTTCACGAAACGTTTAATGCAGACACGTTGCTCCTACTCTGCCATCTCGTAATTCGCAAACTATGAGGCACAACGTTCTAATCAATACAGCACTGCACAGTAACTAACAGACATACGACAATGGAACTACCGGTAGTTACACATGAAATACAGGTGTGTGCAGGAATGCCAACCGCATTTCGATCCAACACAACGCTGTCGCGAATTACAAATGTTCCGAAATTTTTTGAACAGTCCCGTATATAGTGCGTGTAGAATCCACCGACGGCTGATTCTAGCAACGATACGACCCAGAAATCTGGAAACCCACTGACTTAACCGACTTTGAGAAAGCGCGGATTGTTGTGGTTCGGCGCCCTCGAAGGAGTATCTGCAAAACTGGAGAAGCTGGTAAGCTGTTCGCATATACTGTCGCGAGCAGGCATGGAAAGAGGTTGCAGGACGGTGGCACGATGATTTTTTTTCTTTATTGTTATTTCACACGTAATTCTGGCAGAGACAGCAAAGGACCTGGAAGAGCAATTGAACGGAATGGACGGTGTCTTGAAAGGAGGATATAAGATGAACATCAACAAAACCAAAACGAGGATAATGGAATGTAGTCGAATTAAATCCGGTGATGTTGCGGGAATTAGATAAGGACATGAGACGCTTAAAGTAATAAAGGAGTTTTGCTATTTGGAGAGCAAAATAACTGATGATGGTCGAAGTAGAGAGGATATAAAATGTAGCCCAGCAATGGCAAGGAAAGTGTTTCTGAAGAAGAGAAATCTGTTAACAGCAGATTTAAATGTCAGGAAGTCGTTTCTGAAAGTATTTGTATGGAGTGTAGCCAGGTATGGAAGCGAAACATGGACGATAAATAGTTTGGACAAGAAGAGAATAGAAGCTTTCGAAATGTGGTGCTACAGAAGAATGCTGAAGATTAAATGGGTAGATCACATAACTAATGAGGAGTTACTGAATAGAATTGGGGAGAAGAGGAGTTTGTGGCACAACTTGACAAGAAGAAGGGGCCGGCTGGTGGGACATGTTCTGAGGCATCAAGGGATCACAAATTTAGCATTTGAGGGCAGCGTGGAGGATAAAAATCGTGAGAGAGACCAAGAGATGAATACACTAAGCAGATTCAGAAGGATGTAGGTTGCAGTTGGTACATGGAGATGAAGAAGCTTGCACGGATAGAGTAGCATGGAGAGCTGCATCAAACCAGTCTCTGGACTGAATACCACAACAACAACAACTGTTAGTTCATCGCCGATCGCCACATATGAGCGGAGGGGTGGATTGGCGGCGCTACAAAGAATTCGCTCTTCAGCTAACTGAACATGTCTATAATGCATATGGTAATAGAAAAACAAAACATGGAGACAAATGTACAATGAATTAAAATTATTCTAAAGGCGAAATTAATGGGAGAATATAAGCAATATACAGAGTGCGGCGCTTAAATCAGGACAAATTTCAATTTGAATTACCCGCCATATCGTAGTTCCGCCGGTGGTCGCGATTGGCGTTCTTGAAAGCCATAGGCATCTAGCAAGCAGTCAGAACCTCAAAATGGCCGAAATGTTACGGACAAGTGCGGAGTACAACCGAAGAGCCGTGATTATCGAAAGTCTTCGCGCTGGGCATTCGCCTACTGGAATAGTTCTATTCTTTGGCTACCCGAGGTGAACTGTTTACGATACTGAGACCAAGTATAATGTTTTGGAGAAATCTGGGGTTCAAGTCCTAGGTCTTGTATTCAGCGGGGGTGATATCATGCCGCCACATTTCTTTGAAAAGTGAAAGACCGCAACTTTTGACGAACGTCGTGAAACCTTGGATGGTAACTGTGGACTCGGTGAGAGAATATCTATTTTAAAAGGACGGCTCATACGAACCACTTAGTCCGAAGCTGGCTGTCGGGTAACTTTGACATGTTCTGGTCAAAGGAGTTCTGGCCCCCGAATAGCCCGGAATTGAAGTCCCTCAACTACTGTGTTTGGAGCGTAGTCGAGAGAGTTACCAATAAGACGAGGCACCCTAATGTAGCATCTCTATGCACCGCTATCGACGCAGCATTCGCGAATATGGACAGCGCTGTGTCAAAGAGTACGTGCGATCGCTACAGGACAAGACTGGCGGTGGTCATTGCTCCTGAAGTGGGTTACATCGAGTAATGTTACACTTGAAAGATATCACAACTTACTTGTAAAAGGATTTCCATTTTCATTTGTATCTTGTTTTAATAAATTTGCTTTTAAGAAAAATTTCATTTGTTCGGATTTAAACGCCACACTGTGTAATGCTATCTTCATGAAGTGTTTAAATCTGTGATTGTCCACAGCTAAAACTACTAGAGAAACACTTGAAGAACACTAAACACTTTGGGAAAAAAAACTCTTGAAAAAGAAAAACTGAACTTGGTAGAAGACAGACTGACCATTAAAAACGGAGCATCGTACACTTTCGCTAAAACTGGAAAAGGACCTGCGGTGAGACGGTTGTAGGGGAAAGGAAGAGTGGGTACAGAGGGAGAACAGAGAGTGCTGGTGGTGATGACTGAGGATTGGTGAGAGGTCGTGGGAGGGGGGGCAGTGGGGGGACAGGCAAAGAGGGATAGCTGGTACTGGGGTGTATAAATTTGAGAGGGAAAGTGGGTGGAGGGTGCGACATGGAAGGGGAAGAGAGGAGGGAGCCTTAGGGGGGTGGGGAGGGTAGGATGGATTCAGAGCTGATAGGACGGGTATATGTTGGGTCGGAGCTCGTGGTTCGGGAGACGAAGGTGGTTGAAATTTGGCTGGGAGAGGACACGGAGGGTGGGCGTGCAGGTGTATTAAGGTTGATGGGATGTGCAAGCAGAGGCGCGGCAGCACAGCAGGATCGGAAAGGAGTAGGACTCAGTAGGACTGCTGGAGTCGAGCTTACGGATGGTATAGGCTATTCAGAGGTGTTCAGTGTGGGAGATGCGAGGTTAATGAGCTGGTAAAGGATTCTTGTGGGGAAAGGTAAGCGGATGCCAAGCGAGGCGCATAGCATGACGTTAGAGAATCTGGAGGGCCTTAAAGAACTTATGAGCGGCGCAGATCCACACAACATCTGCATAACGAAGGACGGGGAGGATGGTGCGGATTAGGGATTTGTACGTGTGAAGGACAGTGGAAGAGTCTAGTTCCCAAGTTCGGCCGTTTAGTAGTTATAGCAGTTTGACACCACGAGTGGGCGACACGATTGTGTATACCTTCACGGGAATTTCGTCCACGGGGAGGGCATTTTTTGCATCCTATGATATGCAGATAATTTCTCGCAGCAGAGAAATGGAATAAAATTTAAGTAAATTGTTTTGAATTAGGCAGGTAAAGAGTCAGTAGCAGCTATTTTTATTTATTTATTTATTTATTTATTTATTTTTTTTTTTTTTTTTGCCTCAAATGATGGAGATAGATGGCGAGAGAGACAATCTGGGACAGACGAAGGTATTGTCATCTATGTGAAATTATTGAGAGGACTTCAGCTGTCGACAAGAGTGACACTTGTGAGCGAGTGTGGAAACCTGAACACTGCAAGTGAATTTTTTTAAAATGATCAAACAATTATTCTTTGAGGAGGTGATACATTAATTTATTATTTATAAGAATATTCTGCTGTTTCCTGGATGGGAAAATGAAATACGTTATCTCCTGTGAGATTATACTCACGAATAACGTTCTGTTCTCAAAGTTTTGAGAGGGAAAGATCATTGAGTACTGTAAAACTCACGATTACATGAAAATAACGAACATGTGCTATTTAACTTGAATTATAAAATTGAATGTAAGTAAACTTTACTTTCATTTCATTAATCAATTTGCAGACGGTTTTTTCTCTAGTAAAACTTGAATTACAGTCTTTTAGTTTTAAACACAAATCAGTTCAATAGTGTTTTGTTGGTAACGTAATTAAGCTGCAGTGAATCGGAACCCCACTGCACTCACCTGGGACCGACTTTTAACTTTATTTTCTGAAAGAAGGGCGGCAAGACGTATATTCACCAAGCAGGTAAGCTGAAAAACCATTATAGGGTAAGCCAGGATGATATGGTGAATCGGGTGAAATGGTGAATAGCTTTAATACTTTACTGGTTAAACAGATGTCTCTGTATGTCTGCATGCCAACAGTCTCTGATCATCTGTGCAGTGTGCACGTTTTGAAAACCAGCTCCGTTTTAAAAACCGTAAGTACTTTGTACAAAACTGTTTTCGATGCTAAATAATTTTTATATGCTGCATGCATTTGTAGATGTTATTTCAGGTAGCGTAGTCCGCGGGGTATTTTTTGATATATTCTGCGTTCTTATACTGCTTATGCACTACATAACCTAGAAATCGTTGCGTCTAGTGTTTTGAACTTCTTGTCGTGCTAGTCACCGTTTCACCCATAGCAAATGGGAGAAATGGTGAACTCAGGCAGGGGTGATACGGTGAAGGACTTTCCTTATGTGTAAAGTGTAAAGCTTTTATTTAGGTACATCCAAACCAAGGTTTTTGACAAGTCATGAAATGTTAGCGTTCCCTATCCCATGCGAGAGTTATATTCTGTTTTATCCGACGTCTCAATACAATCGTTAATTTCAGAATTAGTTTTTATATGTTTTTTGCGAGTACAGTTTGATTTGTCAGTGATTCAAAAAGTAAATGTTCTAACTACCACCATTGTTCCAGGCAAAGATGCCTACATTTTACAAAAGACAAAAAGGATCCAGCCGTGCTGATTGGACAGAGGAGCAACTTAACGATGCCGTAAAAGCGGTGCAAAATGGAATGAGCCTGAATAAAGCCTCAAAGGAGTTTCACGTTCCATGGTCAACGGTGAAGAGGCGATTAGCAAACGGGTGCTTTACCAAAAAACCTTTGGGCGGGTCGCCTGTACTAACACAAGAATGTGAGTAAAAGTTGGTAAAACATATCATAAAATTACAAAACTTCAGATTTGCACCGACAAGGACAGAAGTACGTACTATGGCATATAAACTAGCTGAGAAATATAACCAACATCATAAATTTGACCTAGAAAAGGAACTTGCTGGAACGGAATGGCTACATTGATTCTTAAAAAGAAATCCGGAATTCTCAATCCGCAAATCGGAAGGAGTTTGACAAGCACGATCAAGGGGTTTAAGTACGAAAAACGTTTCAGACTATTTTTCATTGCTGCAGAACATCTTGGTAGAACATAACCTCCTTGATAAGTCGGGAAATATATTCAAAGTAGACGAGTCCGGACTTCAGCTGAATAATGGACCAGGTTACGTGTTCGCAGCAAAGGAGAAACCGTAATCAAAGGAAAAACCGTAACCAAAGAGACTACCAAAGGAATTATCAAAAAGAGGCAGCCTAAGAAACGCAAAGCGTCTATCACTGACACCGAATCCGACTCGTTGCTGGACATCCAATTGCAAGACGATTATGACGACGCGGATGTTGCACTAAAAAGGATGTGGATTGGATCAAATATATTAGCTGCCAATGTTGGCTGCATGAAGACAGTTCAAAATATCAATCTATGAGTGACGTATGTGACAGAAAGCAGGGGAAATTTGTTCACAATTTCACCCAAAGGGCATTCGTCATTTCACCCATATACATAGGTGAAATGGTGAAATTGCTGTATTTTTTTAAACTTTTGTGCCTTAAAGAGGATGTGGTACTGTTAATGTGTTACTTATGTATTTTGTGAAATGAGAGTGTTTTTATTTTGTTTAAATATACAATTTCTTGTCTTCTACGAGGCCCAATTTTTTTGTTCACGATATCACCCTGATTTACCCTACAAGAGTAATCACATTGTAGGAGCTGACGTAACGTTTTTCCCGTATGATTGCAAAAGCGAAAGAGTGTACCAGCTGGATGGTTTTCATTAGACCTCTTCACTCTCCATTTCGTATACAGGGAAGGTAACGTGCGATAAATGGAAGTGCAACGACGTATTTTCAGAGCACTGGAATATAATCAGGGTGTATCTGAAATGAATGAAGAAAATGAGAGCGCTGACACAGTGTGTTATAACAAGCATATCTCACATAGCAACCCATGTCCGCGCACCCCTTAGCATGGCGTTCTTCAACAGCGTCGCGCGCCGCCAAGAGGGTAGGCATACAACATGCCATCCGAGCCGTCATGGTTGCAGGTCTGCGGGGCAACGATTTCAATGTATTTGTACATCAAGCTAAAAGAGACGTCGGGTTAAAGTTTTATGACTTTTATTTTCAAACACTTTAGTCGACATGGTTGCAGATATTCCAGGCGGGACAACACTACGTGTTTTCCGCCTCTTACTGGGTCGTGAACGCGCTGCTTCTGGTTGTACAAATGTGTGTTTGATAGGTACTGCATACAGGGCAGTACTTGTGCACACTGCTGAGTCTGGTTCATCCTGCGTCAGTCTGTTGTTAGTGTGTGAAGCGGATGGGAAATGGAGCGCCATTCTCGGGAGGAAAGGGCAGACATGCAGTGTGCTTACAGGGCGGCGGATGAAATGTCCACGTTGACCAACGTTTGAAAGTTCGGCGGTTTCCGAATCGTCGAGGGCCAGACCCACTCACATTTATTGCCATCACAGGTCCCTATGAGAAACAGGTTTACTTAAAGGAAGGTTCTCGCACGTTCTCGTAATGGTATATGCACGATCAGGGCCTACTTGGAAACCAGGTGTATGCATTTTGTGTTACAGGTGCGAAGGCCTGGCGGACGCGCTCGTCAACGCGCAGTGCGCATACCAGGACTGGAAGAGGAGGGGGTAAGAACTGCTGGAAAACACACCCTCGACAAGATCGTGGCGTGTTGCACGGGAACGGGTGTAAGCCATTCCCCATTTTGGGGCGTGCGGCATGAAGATTATATGAACCCCTCCGTTCCTCAGAACGTTCACGCCCTTAACACATACGATTTTCCACGCCGCACCGAAGTGGTACTTGCAAAGGTCCGCCACTCCACGGGACTTTCCGAAGCGTTTTCTTTGTGAAAATGAGATATCTTTCACACGAAAGGGTATGTTCAACAGCCACAACCAACGGGAAAATCCGTACGCCGCGTTTGGTCCTGGTCACCAAGATCGCGACTGAACGCAAACAGATACTTAATCTTTCAAAGTGACGGAGCACAGCAATCAGTCGTCTTTTAATCTCAGGCTTTATTAAGGCAAATCTAGATTTCGGCTAGTAACCAGCCATAATCAACGCTAAAAATACAAGAAGTACATTCTCAGGCGATAGCATAAAAAGTTACAACTCGTGGCATGACCTATATCGCTTATACATTACATTATATACCAGTTTTCAGACTGTAACACAGGTCCTGGTGCATCAAGTCCCTGTTGTTCCGGCTCCTGTTGCAGTTCGTTCAAGACTTCTGTATAATGGAGGTAGGCTTTGCGGAGAATACATCGGTTGGCTATATGGCGCCCTCTATATGAACTACGTAATACGTAATGTTCATAGTAAAACAGTTATGGACTCTACTACAAAACTTAAAATTTGCGTAGAAATACCACAAAATAAAATAAAAGTAAAATTATTTACGTTGCTGTCTGAGTTACTTCCACATTTAACATAAACACTGGAAGATGTAAAAGCTGCCAGATTCGCCCTTTGTGAGACACTTCTTTTCTTATTCTTTAAAAACACATAGGTAACGTCATATTCGTGATTTTTTTAAATATTTGCAAAACACTAGGAGGCATATGTTACATGCTGCGACTATTAGAATTCATTTGATTTAAATATTTTATCTTTTGTACTATTTTTCTCCTTATTTAATCGTCACACGAGGTATATGGTTCCTCTTAGTTACTGAATAGATCATAGACGGCGCCAAATATGAGCAAGATAGATAGTTGCTATGATTTGCCATTCCGTAACGTATGTAGAGAGTACTGATTTATGTCCCATTTCAGCCAGGTTTTAATTATAAGTACAGCAAAACCAACATACTGAATTGCTGTTATTAACAACGCACATGCATGTAAACCGTGTAAAAGTTTTGTGGGTTCAAATTATAACCATCGTACTCCTAATGGCTGCTACAAATTGGCCAGACGGTAGGACCTATTTTGTTCCCCCTGTGCCGTATCCTTCCCCAAACATAATTTCCAGCCTCCTTCCTGTTTGGCCAACGTAACAGGCCTCACAGTCTGGGCAATCAATTTCATAAACTCCAGAAGCAGGAAATAGATTCTTTGTGTCTACAGTATATTGCAAAATACACTCTAGGTTATTTTTGGTTCCAGAGGACACTGTCACATTGTACTTTCTAAAGACAGATGCAATTTTGTACTCATTTTTACTTAGTAAGGTAAACTAACAAACTTATTATTTTCTTTAGAAGCCGTATTACTGTGAGGGGCCATCTTATTTTTGTATTTAGTAGCTATGTTCTTTACATATTACCTACAAAGTCATGTGGATAGTGGCAGCATAATCTATAAACCATCTAATATGGCTTCGCAGATTGTCTCTAAATCATTTAAGAAGATCAGGAACAGCAGAAGTCCTGTAACACTTGCTTGGAGATAATTCTCGTCAGTTACTACGAACTTCGAACTTTCTGACAGGAAAGCACGAATCCAGTCATGCAGGTAGAAAAAGAAGGAAGATGGCGCTGTAGACTTAGGCTGTACGTTGTTTTGAACCAAAAGTGGATGGGGCCTGCCACCATCTTAAGCAGCGCAAAACGAGCAGACTACTGTTTACGATTGCTTCTTGTTCATTATTTCTGTCGTGTGCACCCAACAACTGTTTTAAATGCTAAAATTTACAGTGATTACCTGAATAACATAGTCTCAGAAAGGAAATGTCGACGTTTCTGTTCTTAAATGCGCATTTGTTCTAGTAATATGACTGTGCCGGCCTCGTTAATGTAACTTGTTTTGTTGTTGATATATTTCGAATAACCGAGAAGAGAAGGAAGTGAGATGAAAAGCATGCTTTCTTAATCCATTTAATTCCACTTTTACTGTACTCGTATCGATAGCAAAATAAGCATTACCGGTACCAGTGCTTGGTACCGGCAATGCTTATTTTTTGTTACATTTTCAGCTTTCAACTCGTATGCGCAATATTTTCAATATTCACGTTTGCAAAAATTTTATCTAATTGTTCTTTGCTGGCCCATAAACATGTGCAGTAAGGGAGGAAGAAAAGTATGCTATCATACCTTCTGCTTATCAATGCAGTGAATTATTATTGAAATGTCAAAGAAACATAACTGCATAGAGGTATACTTCCATGCAGAATAGCGTTCTTGTTTTATTAGATTGTTAGTTCGTTAGTTTCACTGTAGGTTACACATCTTTTCACTTTGAAATCTTACCTATGATGCGTCACTTAGTGTGTGACCAATGATAGCAGTTTACGGAGTAAAAAACGATATATATTTTTTAAACATGTTCCAGAGTTGCGTAATACTGTAAATGTGTTTAAGGGAGTGGTCTGAAACGCTTAGACCACGTAAAATGGATAGTTTAACACGTATGTAAGTAATTTTTTTAGGCACGATATCGTAACGTTTGTAACATATAGGCCAAACTTTCCAGCAGTAGCCTATCTGTTTCTTTTTCCGGATTATTTCTCACTAGTAACTGTCAGTTTTTTTAGGAATAACCAAGCGTATCACAATTGGAATGTGCGTCTGCTTTGATCATCTGCTTCATTTTGCTTTTCTATTTCATTTGGAGGCTTTGTGATACACCAATAATCATTCGCACGTTAAGTCGTAGTAACGTAAAACGAGTTATCTTTTTTGTAAAGATATCCCCTTGCTGATAATTTATTAGTTTTCTGTTTTTTAATTAAAGACAGATAGACGTTAGTAATTCTTACCAGTCACGATATGCGGCGCTATCAAAGAGAGTTTCAAAGTTTACTTTACTGTCTGTCAGGCATTTTACATCACTGGGTAAGTGATCAAAATATTTAGTTGCAACATTGTGAACCCTTGTTTGTGCCAGAGACACCTTTAATGTGGCGTAGTGAATGTCATTTCCTTCCGTGTTATTGTAACTATGTATATCATTGTTTCTGTTGAAGTGCAGCGAATTATTTACAACAAACTTCGTGGGGGAATAGTTAAACTGCGAAGCAGATAAACTGCAACTCACGCGCCGAGCAGTAGGCAAGTACGAAGAAAAGATTGCTCACCTACGTTTTCGGCCAAAGCGTTCTTCAGAAATGAAGCAAAGCACATACATACATTAATAGAATCATACATTCAAAACACACACACACAATCACACATACACACACACACACACACACACACACACACACACACACACACACACACACACTTGATCTCTGTCTCCGGTTGCTCTAGCCAGAATCCTTTTTAAAGAGGAAGGAAATGTGAACAAGGAATAATTATTGGCGTTAGGACTTTAGTGCATGAGGTTCTGACCCAACAATCAGCTCGGTCATGTATGCATGTGTTGGGTAGGGACGAGACTGTTGTTACAGTGCGACTCGGACATTGGAGCGTTTGCGGTTTGGAAGGCAATGAAAGACACAAGAAAGAGTAAAAGTAAACAGCACGAACATAAATCATTAATACAAAGGAAAATATTGCTTGATCTTAAGGTAACATGTAAACCACACGTGCTGGCAGTTTTGATGAGACAACTACGTCTCCTACAATCAAAGCATCAGATGCTTTTTGGGATACGACCAGAAAAGTCTACAGATATCCGCACGGGCACGCCAGAGTGACGTCATGGTGAAGTATCACCGCGGCGAATCATGGAGGTATAAAAGCGGTGAGCTTAATGTTTTGCGCTATGCAGGATGGCGGATGTAGGCTTCGAGTTTGTGACGTAATGACAACTCCTTTTTTTACTTCCATGAATCCATTCGCACAAATGAGACGATACTCTATAGTGATTTGCTTCACCACAGACATTTACTTCTGAGGTGCTCATGTTGGTAGCGGTTCTTTGATTCGAATTTCGGAATATTTACTTCGTCCTCTTTGGTGAAGAATTTCAGAAAACCGTATTTCGTGACTTCACTTTAGTGTTATTGGTAACATTACCATGCATATTCTGTATTAATATGAAAAATCGCTATGCTTTGCCACCCTAAAATTTTTTTGCCGCGTAAGTTATGATGTTCTGTAAGTTGTGACGAATACTCTGTTCTTTTAAAGCGTATCTTACTTAATATACAATTTTATAATACCCACTTATTTTCTACTTCGGATTAACGACAATGGCATGCCGAATTACTCAGGAGTATTTATCCTACATAATTTACGCACCACTGCAAGGAGAATGATTTATAGATTAGCGTCAGTGGTGTGGAGAAACAGCTGAATCGCTAAAATTTATCAAAGCTTCAGCACCTGATGGAATCCTTATTAAAACCTATTCCATATTTCCGTCTGCCATTCTATTAAGCATAGATTCCTCGAACAAAAAACGATGCCCAGTGGTTGGAAGAAAGCATACATCTACAAGAAGCGTATCAGAAGTGAAAGACAAAACTAACGTTCAATGTCATTGAGATACATTTTTTGCAGAATCTTAGAGCATATTTTGAGCTCGAAAGTAATGAAGTATCTCCTCCATACCAAACAGCATGGTTTCCGAAAACATCGACCATGCGAAATCCAACTCGCTGTTTTTTCACATGACTTCCTGAAAGCCATGTATCAACACAGTCAAGTAGATGCAGTATTTCTCGATTTCCGAAAAGGATTGACTCAGTACCTAATCTAGGCTTACCATCAAGTACGATAGTATGGGGCATCAATCGAAATTTTTGACTGTATTTTTTTGGTAGGGCTGATGCAGCAAGTTATATTGGGTAGAAAATCAACAGAAGTAGAAGTACCTTTGAGTGTGCTCCAGGTAAGTGTACTGGGAACGCTGTTGTTAATGTTGCATAGTAATGACTTTGCTCACAATATTATTGTAGTTTCAGACTTATAGCAGATGATACCGTATCTATAATAATATAAAGCTGCATAAATACTGAATTAGATCTTGATAAGATTTCACAGTCGTACAAAGATGGGAAATTGCTTTAAATGTTCAGAAATGTAAAACTGTGCACTTTAAAATACACTACTGGCCATTAAAATTGCTACACCACGAAAATGATGTGCTACAGACGCGAAATTTAACCGACAGGAAGAAGATGCTGTGATATGCAAATGATTAGCTTTTCAGAGCATTCACACAAGGTTGGCGCCGGTAGCGACACCTACAAAGTGCTGACACGAGGAATGTTTCCAACGGATTTCTCATACACAAGCAGCAGGTGACCGGCGTTGCCTGGTGAAACGTTGTTGTGATGCCTCGTGTAAGGAGGAGAAATGCATACCATCACGTTTCCGACTTTGATAAAGGTCGGATTGTAGCCTATCGCGATTGTGCTTTATCGTATCGCGACATTGCTGCTCGCATTGGTCGATATCCAATGACTGTTAGCAGATTATGGAATCGGTGGGTTCAGGAGGGTAATACGGAACGCCGTGCTGGATCCCAACGGCCTCGTTTCACTAGCAGTCGAGATGACAGGCATCTTATCCGCATGGCTGTAACGGATCGTGCAGCCACGTCTCGATCCCTGAGTCAATAGATGGGGATGTTTGCAAGACAACAGCCATCTGCACGAACAGTTGGACGACGTTAGCAGCAGCATGGACTATCAGCTCGGAGACCATGGCTGCGGTTACCCTTGATGCAGCACCACAGACAGGGGCGCCTGCGATGGTGTACTCAACGACGAACCTGGGTGCACGAATGGCAAAACGTCACTTTTTCGGATGAATCCAGGTTCTGTTTACAGCATCATGATGGTCACATCCGTGTTTGGTGACATCGCGGTGAACGCACATTGGAAGCGTGTATTCGTCATTGCCATACTGGCATATCACCTGGCGTGATGGTATGGGGTGCCACTGGTTACACGTCTCGGTCACCTCTTGTTCACATTGACGGCACTTTGTACAGTGGACGTTACATTTCAGATGTGTTACTACCCGTGGCATTACCCTTCATTCGATCCCTGCGAAACCCTACATTTCAGCAGGATAATACACGACCGCATGTTGCAGGTCCTGTACAGGCCTTTCTGGATACATAAAATGTTCGACTGCTGCCCTGGCCAGCACATTCTCCAGATCTCTCACCAATTGAAAACGTCTGGTCAAGGGTGGCCGAGCAACTGGCTCGTCACAATACGCCAGTCGCTACTCTTGATGAACTGTGGTATCGTGCTGAAGGTGCATGGGCAGCTGTACCTGTACACGCCATCCAAGCTCTGTTTGACTCAATGCCCAGGAATATCACAGCCGTTATTACGGCCAGAGGTGGTTGTTATGGGTACTGATTTCTCAGGATCTATGCACCCAAATTGCATGAAAATGTAATCACGTGCCAGTTCTAGTACAATATATTTGTGCAATGAATACCCGTTCATCATCTGCTTTTCTTCTTGGTGTAGCAATTGTAATGGCAAGTAGCGTGCAAAAACTGCTATGGTGCCCAGGGGCATCATCCGCAACCCGCACGACAATTACGCTGCACAGAAAAGGATAGGCGCCGCTTATAACACGCGGCCGCGACATCGCTGGACGCCTAAGTTAATGGCAAGTCACCAGGAGGCGTACCGGGAGCGAGGAGCCTCACCAGCCGCAAGCTGCAGTACCGCCTAGCCACACCACGTGTGCAGAGAAGGCAGCATATCTTGTCCGCAACAACGTATATTTAAGCATATAAGCTGACGCAGCGACAACAGCTGGCAGGTACAGCGTGAAACTGCTCATCGAACAACGAAGGCATGTCGGGACAAAGATGCGGATGCTTAGCATCCAGAACTTTCTACACAAACTCACCGCTGCTGAGAAAAAGATGTTGTCAGCTAAAGACAAGCTGTCTAAGATAGTTATACTGGTGGAAACATTGGCTCACTCTGAGGGGTCAGATTAACGACGTGGCCGCGCATACGAAGGGTCTTCGCATCAGTTTATGGAATGCTACTGGAGTTCGCAACAAGAAACATGAACTTCAAGATGTCATTGGCCGTCGCAAGATCGACGTAGACCTCTCGTCAGATACTTTCAAACTGCGAAATACGGTGGGTTACCGCATGACACACATGTACGACATAGTAGCACAGCATTTTACCTTCTCCGTACTATTACTCACTGGCATGTCGATCTATCCAATCTGCAGGAGCTGGAGGTTACTACAGTTTCAGTCTGAACAGATTTGGGAGAGGTCACTTTTGTGGCGCTTCCACCTGCAGCGAAGCTCACACTAGACTTACATCATATCTTAGCACGAAATGGCGACTGGGGACGACTGGAAAGCGAGGAATCCTACCTGGAATTCAAGAACCAACAACCCTAGGGGACTGCTGCTGCACTGCCAGGAACAGGAGTTGATCTGGGGACGTCCTGAGCCGGTCCATACTCCCTCCCCCGCCATCAACGTCCAAATGTCCTTGACAGTGTTATCACCCAAGGACTTGGGATTGATCCCCGCCTTGTTACTGTCAGTGACTTATCGTCTAACCACGATCCTGTTCTGGTGGTGCTACCAAGGACGAGTCACCTACCGAACCAGCGCGTTCACGAGGAGAATAACTGGCTCCAGTTCAAGAGGTATTTAAATAACAGCATCGTCCTAACCTGGAGATTCAGACGCCAGCCCACATCCATTATGCCATTGATTACTTAACGCAGAAACCACGGAAGGTCCACAAACTGTCGTCAGTAACGGATGTTGATGACCTCCAGCCCCACGATCCGTTGCATCCCTTACTTGAAGAACTAAGGCAACAGAAAAACCGGTATCAGAAGCTGTGGCAAAAGACTCGCAACCGAGCTTACCGCTAATGGGTGCATCGCCTTGAAAGGCAGCTTCGACGAAGATGACTTGACTGGTGAGTAGAAACATTGGAGGGTAAGATGTCCTCCTTCCTCCTATAAACCGGATAAGAATGGCGGTTAGTGAAACACTTGAGGGACGATCCCTCGCCTGAAGGATCGCTTCAGACTCCTCAGGGATTAACAGAAGACAAATTCGCTAAACCGGAAACATTCGTAACCCCGTTTGAGCGGCAAATGACGCTTCTGAAGGAGCCTCCTAACAGAGCCCTGAGAGACCACGAGTATGCCACCATACAAGCAGTCAATCGGATCGTCACCGCTCCCGACTGGTTCCGTCCCAGTCTAACTACACCTAGCGAAATTAGAATCACACACAGGAAGCTAAATGGGAACCAGGCACCTGGTCCTGACATGGCTGTCTCTTGACGAAGTATTTCCCTAATGAGTGGAAGATTGCCAAGAGAGTTCCTATTCCCAAACCACATTAGGAAGATACCTTGGCCACAAATTACCAACCTATTTGTAACGTGGTTTGGGCAAAAACTTCGAGAGAGCCATCCATGCCCGCATTTTGGAACCACTGGTGGCAGGTCGTACGTTCAGGGCAGAACAGTATGGCTTCCAACGTAAACTATTCGCAGAGCTGCAACTCCTTCGTCTGACGAAACATGTTACCAGAAATTTCAATGCAGCGGTCTCCTTAGATTTTTAAAGAGCCTATGATAAGGTATAGAGGGAACAACTAATTCGGAAACTGGACGAGCTGACGTCGATACCCAATTGTTATGTGACACTTATAGCTAGCTTTTTGACGGACAGAAAGATGATTGTTAATTATCTTCCGATCTGTCAAAAAACTAGCTGTAACACAGCTGATACGCGATCGGCGTTGGTGGAGCTGCCTCAAAGATCCGTTTTATTCCCACTACTATTTAATCTCTATGTAAATGACATGCCATCTGTCACAGAGATACAGACTGCACAGTTTGCCGATGATAAGGCTTTTTTCACGAGCGGAAGACATATTCTCGCCAACATTCGACCCCTTCAATACCAACTCGATGCCATCCCCGCTTGGTGTAAGACCAATAAATTGCAACTAAATCCTGCCAAGGCGACAGCCATCTGTTTCAGTAAGAAACACACCTTGATGCCTATCAACTTTGAATGGGTGGGATATCCCTTGGAAGGGGGGGGGGGGGTGAGGGGGAGGGGAGGGAGCAACGGTGAATTATCTGGGGGTCATTTTGGACAAACATTTCTTTCTCCACAAACATATTGGCTCTCTCAGGAACAAAGCTTTTGGTATGGCCAAGAAACTCCGCCCTTTTTTCAAAAGTAGTAACCTCAGTACCACAACAAAGCTTTGATTGTATAAGGCGACCGTTATCTGTAACATACTGTACGGCAGCTCGGTCTTGGATGTTGCCAGTCCGACATAAATTGGCCGTCTACAAGTTTTACAAAATATGGGACTCAGATGGATACTTCGTGCCAGTCGCTGTACTCGCATCGTTGATTTGCAGGCTGCTCTTCCCCCCCCCCCCCCCCCCCCCCAAATAGGATGCAGTACTTGAAGCAGTTCGCAAACGGACGACGATCCTGCACAACAAAGTAGACACTTTGCATAACTCGGTGAACTACATACGAGCTCTGGGCAGGGCAATACTCATCCCGCGGCATCAGTGTAGAGTACCACGTTCCATGGTACTATGATATCCAAAGCCATTACCCCAACTGGTGGCATTACACGGACCTAAGTACAGGCAGTTCCCCTCGGCGATAGCTGGCCAACTCATGCTCCAGATGCACTGCGGTCCCCCAATAGCTCTCGTCGACGTGCCAGCGAAGTAGACGACGATCCGAAGTGAAGCTTCGTTTACAGTGCTATCTGTGTAGATTATTTATTTTCTGCCCGACTCTTGGGCATTAACCAGATTGTTTGTGTGTGTGTGTGTTTGCGTGTGTGTGTGTGTGTGTCATCCCGCAGGAGGAGTGGAATGTAGTTTCTGTGTGAATTTTGTTCTTGGTTTACCCTCCTGAAACAAATAAAGAACAATAGTGAACTACTACCAGAGCTTGGCGTTGAGACCCAATTTAGGAACATTACAAAAGCAATGTGGTATCCGACGACCACAGTATCAACGAATTACAAATGGAGATCATCATCTCATACAAAAACCTGGGCGTAACAGTTTGTAGGGCTTTGAAATGGAACGATCATACAGGCTCAGTCGTAGGTAAGTGGATGGCAGAATTCGGTTCAGTGGTAGAGCGCTAAAGAAATGCAGTCAGTCTGCAGAGGAGATGATGATCGTGTGGTATTGATGGCCAAGAAACCTTATCCGGGGAAGTTCGGCCGCCGAGTGCAAGTTTTATTTCAGGTGACGCCACATTGGACGTCTTGTGCGTCGTCGGTGGTGATGAGATGATGATGAGTACAACATAACACCCAGTCCACGAGCGGAGAATCGAACCCGGACCCGCTGCATGGTAACCTCTCAGTTAAGCAGTCGCAGAATGCACAGAAAAGACTCGTGCGACTCATCCTAGGATACTGTTCATGTGTGTGGGACCCGTACAGAATGTGACTGGCCGCGGACATTAGCGAAAATGGTCACAGGTTAGTTTGACTAGTGGAAGGATGTCACGGAGATGATGATGATGAAACTGAAACTGGCAAACGGGTTAAGATCGAGATAAACTATTGTGAGGAAGCCTAGTTAATGCACTGGTGTCCAAAATTAAGTAAATGGTCACAGATGGTGCAGTAAGGTACAGAGAAGACGCCTACCAGACTCTCTGCGGTGGAGGGTCAAAGGAAGAATGGAAGCAGGACAGTGGCAAGCTGACTTTGTCCGATGGCTGAATGTGAATCGTTCTGTTGTTTCTCGGATGTGGCGACTGTTTGTAGAGACCTAAACTGTATTCCTAAGACCAGGGCAGGACCGACCATGTCTGATAGCAGAAAGAGAGAACCGTTATTTGGCTGTAAGGGCACGACGGTACCTCCTTAGTACTGCCCAGGGACTGGCATCTGTCCTGGTAGCATCCACTGGACGTGTTGTATCGGGGTAAACGATGTACAGAAGGCTTCGAAAGAGTGGTATTTATTGTCAGAGACCTTCAAAGAAGGGAATGTCTAGAGCGGAGTGGTCAACATGCCACCAGGACAGTCGGACAGTCGGACGGTGGGCCGATATTGTTTCCACAGAGGAGTCTCGGGTTTGGTGTGGAGAGTGCTTTCCACGAATTCGCATCTGAAGGGAATGTGAAACACAGTTTCGAGACCCGAACATTATGGAAAGAGAGCGATATCGAGGAGTATCGCTAATGCTCTGAGTGAATCGTAGTGGTTTAACTGTTGCCAGGTATCGTGAGGCGGTCTTGGGATCTCATGTGCGGTTCTTGCGAGGTGTTTTGCGGTTAGGCTACGTTAGCTTAGGTTTTTCGCTGTGACCTGTCTGTGTTTTGGGGCGAAATAAACTCAAGCTTCAAAAATTTCCGATTGTTGCTTTAATTTTGGACACCAGTGTTTGTTTCTAGAACCAGATTTAACTGATGAGTCTATGAATCATGATGTATCGATCCCATTGGAATCCCGAGTACTTCACATTTTAAACTCACATACAGAGGACGGGCACAGGTAGTGCTAGAAATGGGAGAACGCACAACACAAGTCACCTCTACAAGGTGAAACAGAACTCCACCGACAAAATTTAGAAGATTGTTTAGGGATATTTTCTGAGTATTTTGGTACGGGGGACCCGTGGTCTCCGGTGGCTCGTTACAAAGTAGTAAAGTGATTATGATTTATTTGGCTTTGTTACCAGAATTATCTTCGTTTTTGTGAAAGTACTTTCATAGTAGTGAACAATTCTGTAATATCGAATCAAACAAACGTAAACACGAAAGACATCTGGTTATTCGTGGACGCCTACGTTTAGACGAAAAACTACTGTTATGTTGTTGATGTCGATGCAGGAACGGCTGAACATATAAGTCAGTGAACCGCTAGAGCCGGCCGTGGTGGCCGTGCGGTTCTAGGCGCTCCAGTCCGGAACCGCGGGACTGCTACGTTCGCAGGTTCGAATCCTGCCTCGGGCATGGATGTGTGTGGTGTCCTTAGGTTAGTTAGGTTTAAGTAGTTCTAAGTTCTAGGGGACTGATGACCCATAGTGCTCAGAGCCATTTGAACCATTTTTTTGAACCGCTAGAAGACATGCATATCGGCCGATTCTTCATCAGTAGACCAATCCACACTGTTGTGTAGCTCTGTTAACGCACAACCAACACTGCTGGGAAAACCAACCCGAGCAGTAGTGAACACAAGCTTTCAGATCAAGAGTGAAGCGGGCATTGCCGTTGTCAACAACAAGTACCGTGGGTCAAAGGAACAAGTTTGTTTTCGGACGAGACACGCAATGCACGTCGTCGACATTTTCACTCGTGTGCAGATATTTTCAATGCAGTATCGATACAAGGATAAGAAATCAAACAGTTTGTAGTTGCACTGTAACGAGCCACCTGAGAGAGCGGGTATATTGCAATGTACTCGAAATACATCCTTGGACAGCTTGCGAAATTTTCTTGTTGAAGATCTGGTTCATAACGCATCTTATGTATCTCATATTTGCTGTGTGTTGATTCAAGGGTATAGGCTATATTTTACTTTGCGAAGAAGACATAAGATTTTTAAAATCAGCGCTTCTAATTCGGTTTTAATGTTTCCCACTGTTTTGTGAAGATCTGATTGAAAGCAAAATAAGTAAATAAAAATTATTATTGGGTCCGACAGAAAATAAAAAAAAATGTCATCACTGCCAATCGTAAAATTTAGGCGTTACATCTCTTGTTAGAGCATACCCAGTGCTCTTCATCAGCACTCGATGCAAGGGCGGACCGGGGTGGGTCCTCTGCTCTTCTACCTGCAGGGCAAGCCGTGGAGTTGGGGCGGGTGGATTGCGGACCCTCCCTCGATCTTGTCTGGCTGCAAATATCACTGGGTGCAGATTTTACTGAGTTCAGTTTACAGGACACCTCAAACGGTATGGTCTCCCAAAGTTCGGCTAAACCAAGAGTTAGTGGTTGCACGCCATGTAACTGAAGACAACAAGTCGCGTTTTTAGACCTAAAAAAGGGGACATTGCTGAAGAAACCCGAAAAACGGTTGGGAAACTAACTTAGGCTAAAGTAAAGGAATGATGGTTCACCAGCACGGCAAAATCGGTGAAAACTGCGAAAAGCCATGTGCAGTGACCCTAGCTAAGCCTGCAGCAGGTTGGTACTGCCACCATATGATGCTGTAGATACAGCCAAGGGTTGGAGAAAACTGAGGCTGGGCAATGCGTCGCGAGTGGACAGGTGGACAGAGGTCGCACAAGTGGCGAGGAACTAGCATTGGTACATTGGTACCTGTTACATAGATAGGAGTGTCTAGATATAAGAAACACAGCGTAGGTAATATAGTAGTAAATCCATTGTATATACAACGATGAAATTACGGTAATTCAGTAGGAACCGTTAAGATAAAATTAGTTAAAATTATTTTGATGAAACAGCATTGTCAGAATTACAAAATGGCCGTAAAATAAAGTTGACAAAAATTATTAAAAATTCTTAAGCCCAATGAGGATTATAAGAGAAAGGCACTAAAAGGGGACCCCTAAATACTCATATAATGTGAGTAGTAGGGCAATGGCGGCATCATCCCACTCTGCACTGTTGCCAAATTTATCCAGGATGGGACTATACATGAGGCAATGTCGCATTGATGTCATGGTGGGTGGTTCAAATTTTGGTGAGAAAACAGGGGAATTGGGTTACCTCCACTATCCTAATTTCATCCCTCTCCTCTCTTGTCCTACTCCTCTCACCTCCCCTCCCCCCCATTTGGAAATTGGTGGGAAAAGGACTCAGTCTGCACCGGGCTGCTGAATAGGATGGATGTAACTCTTTATTTTGTATGCAGTGCAGTATATTGTTTATTTAACCAATTTGAGTTGTCATTGACCCAGCACTAGACAGTTGCTCTATCCAGTGAGTTCACATTGAGGTCCAGAGTCCAACTGACCTAGTTCACAAAACTACTACCAGAAGACACTATTCATCCACCTCTCCTCTGCCTCCTGGGACATAATCCAAAATGGTGGTTCAGGCAAAAATGGTGGGAAATTCGCTGATTACACACTGAACTTCTGGAGAAGACAGATGTAATTGTTTACTGTGTGCAATGTGTTCACTGGATGAGATGTCTGTGGTAGAGAAGCAGAATTTTAATGGGTATATTAGCTATAATCATGCAACTGAGGACTGTGTCCATAGCCACTTGCACCATGCTTGGAAAGCAATGATATTTGGTAAATGTATGAAGAAGACAAATATATTTCATCAAATAATGAAGATACAGCAGGATGGGGCTAAGTTACACTTCGCAACTCATGCTAATAAACGCATGTGCTGTATCTGTAGAGCATTCGATATGTCCTGTCAGCCTACCCAAGCACAAGAGACAAGCCATTCACCCACACTGGGGCAAGCGTTCATGGCACTGGGGCTCGGCGGCCACAGGGCGGCCGTGTGCTAATCACTACCTGTCATTTAGAAATACCTGCAGCCTTCCTCCTTCTCATCCCTGGTGCACAGACACACCTTGTTGTTGAACACGAGCTGCCTCAGGAGTTATTAAATCTTGTGTTTAAGCAAAGTGACGAATATTGTCATGTACATATCTTGCAGATGTCACAGGAACTAAATGTACCACTGCACAAAGAGAGAGAGGGAGAGATAGAGATTTGTAGATAATGCAAGACTATTTAAAATGCAAGAATATTTAAACAATTTGCGATGTAATTACACGTTTTATTCCGAGGAACACCACCACCACACTTGAGCGAGGACTTTAAAAAGATCGCAAGACACTTGTGAAACCTTCCTGAAACAATTTGCGCGCTTTTGTGGAAAGTATCACATCCACCCCTTGTCGTTGCGGATGAGCTGCCTTAGGTGTTATCAAATACAATTGAATATGTCTATAAATACACTTTCAAAAAGATTGCTGCACAGTAGTTTACTTCAGTTTTACGATATAGCCCTCCACACTTGAACACAGCAGCACGTTCTGGCGCACATTTGTTCTCTCTCACATTTGCTCTCTCACGCTTTTTCGGGAAATAGATCCCAAAACCAATATCAGCTGCAACATCCGATTTTACACACTCTGGTAACCAGATCCGACAATTTGGAGAGCCCACCAGAATGCGTGGACATAGATGAGAGACTCTAGGCAGTGCCGCTATAATCAACGAGCGCTGCTGTCGCCGCTGCAGTGCTGTGCATGGACCATACCCGCTGGGCCATCCTATCATCGCGCACAGTGGTCCCTTCAGTGCAAGGGCTCAGAAGCATCCTGTGGGTTAGATTCACACATCTTCCAAGCCGGAAGATTTCCGCTGCTTGGGCTTCTCTCAAGGCCAAAATCGACGTTTTGGAAGCTCCTCCCTGTCACCTGCTGCTGCCATCCATCGCTGCCCGCTGCTGGTGTCCATCACTGCCTGTGCATGCCCGTCGCTGCGTGCTGCTGGAGCCCATCGCCATTGACACTGTTGCCACTGTCGTCCTTTGTCACCGCTGCCTCCTCTCCCGACGCCTCTGCCGCCGTCACCATCCTGTCCTTCCACCCCTGTCTCCTCATTAACCTCGTCTTTGTAATCTCTCTCTGCCTCAGTGGCATCTGTCGCCAGTAGGTCTCTGCACAGTCCACCATGGACAACCCCACCACCACAATCATTTACACCTCCCCTTCCACTACTCTCACCATTACCTCATGGAGTACCTCATCTGGGCTTCCCTCCTATTCACCACCCCTCCTCAAGTCTCCTCCCCTTCCATCTCCTCCCTTGTACTATATCCCCACCTGTACATTGCTCCTGCTCCAACTCCCACTCCCATTTATGCTCCAGCCCACAGTCCTGCTGCCACCACCCATTGGGACGACTTTCCCCAACCCCCCACTTGCCCTGCTATGACCACCCTTGGTTTCCCAGCCAATGTCATTACCTACTGTGCCACAGTCACCACCACAGAGCACTTAACCTCACATCCAAGTGCCTTGACCTCCCACAAGGAGATTGCCTCCTGTCCCTCACTCCTCCATCCAGTCCACCCCCGCCAAAAACTCTCCAAACACCCAAATGCCGACCTCGCCTCCACCCCTCCTCCAAGATACTACAACCCACCCCCATTCTTTTTGATCCCCCTATGGACACCACCCCTTCCTTTGCATCCCCAGCCCCCTTCATACATTTGTCCTTTGTAACCCCATCCCAAATTCCTCAAAGCCTGCTCCCTCACACTAGAAATATGCAAGTACATCCCCTGTGCTCCCAATGTTCAGCTTATCCCCCACAGCCCTCCTCTCCATCATTCTACTCTGACCTACTCCGGATACCTACCTGCCATTTTTGGTCCCCATCTGTCACTCACACCTTCCTTACCTTCTCTTCACCATATCTGCCCAAACCTCCTTGTCGTCATCCATCCCTCACCCCATGATCGCAGAGGTGGAGGTGTTGGCGGAACTGAATGCCCACCCCACCCTGAAAACCCGCTCAGCCTGACGAATCTACAATGATTCTGGCCCTACCTTCCTGATGCGCTTGTTTACTGAGTCTGCCACCTCTATTGATCACCTTGTCAATCAGGGAGCCCTGATTTTTACGTGTCGCCACCCCACTGACCCCTCCTATAGCCCTCCTCTGTCTTACCACTGCCAATGATGCCTCCTCTACAATGATCACCTCACCCAAAACTGCAAAAACCTCCCAACCTGCCCCCACTGTACAGCCTCCCAATTCCTAAAACAGTATCTAACCATGCCTCTCCTCCTTCCTGCAACACCTGAAATGCATCCCACCCCATCTACTCCTAAAAATGCAAGCCCACACTCCCTCCCACCAACCCCAAGCTTACCATCATCAGTCAGCTCATCCATCCTAATAATTCCCTCCAGCCGTCCCCTGTGGCTGAAGACATATTCCTTCCATTTGAACAGCTACACCACCTACTCCCACAACCAGGCGCATTTCACCTTTACCCAATGCAACACCCTCGTGTAAGCCTCTCTCCTCCTTCCTCAGCTCCCTTCCCCTCCACCCCACCCAAGCATGCCAATAGTATTATCTCCACTACCAAAACATCTGCTCCTTCCCTGCCAAGAAATATCTCCTCATACTTACTCTGTTGCAGTGCCAGACGGACTGCTTCATCCTTAATATAACCTTCCTACAACCTCATGTCCTCACCTCCCCCTGTCTTTTTCACTGCACCGACAATCCCCTTCCCCTAATGTGAGGTGAGGTTACTATTGGTCACCTCAAGTATGTCCATGTCCAGCCACAATCCCCACTCAATGATCCAACTGAACACATTATCTCCAGCATCTTTTTTTTTCCCTGTCTCCAGTGCAACAATCTATATCTGTCCAGCAGCTCCTGTCCCCTACAACTTCATCTTCCATGTGGATTGCATCTTCTCTACTTATGTGGTTGCCACAGAACTCAACATCCACAGCTGCAACTCTGCCACCCTTCGCTGGTGGCGTCAGTTCCTTGCCACTCTCCAAGGAGATCTTGTTCCTCTCCCCCACAGCACACCCATCCTGAAAGTGACTCCACCCTCGATGTCATCCTCACTTTCCCCAACCTCCATGGTGGAAGTCTTAGACCCTATTGGTAGTGACCACCTCACAGCCCTTCTCACCATCCCCTTGGCCTACCGCCCACCTCCTGCCTCCTGCCCTGCTCCCCCTCCAAAGACCATGACTGCTGCTGAACTGACTAGGATGACTACCGGGAATCCATTGCAACTCAGGTTGAAAGCCACCCACCTACTTTTAAATATCCTGCTGACATCGCCATGTATCATTCTTCCTCAAGAAGACGATCACTGATGCTGTGGGGGCCCATGTTCCTACCAAAATTATCCACCCTCACCGCCTTACTCATCCTTCACAGGCTATCCTTCTTTCCACGGATCCCAAAGCCTTTACCGCTCCTTCCTCTGCACCCATGACCAGGATACACTCCTCCACCACTGGCAATTACGACGACTCATATGCAGCCTCTTAACAGGACAGAAACTCCGGGACTGGCGCCAGACACATACATGACTAAATGATATCCCCCCTATCAACTCCTCCAAATACTGACCTGCCTTCCACTGCTTTACTGGTAGCCATCCCACCCTACATTACCCCCTTCTCTATGACAACTGACCCTTCCCTGACAACCTCAGTAAGGCTTATCATTTTGCTTCCCACCTTTGTGAGGTCTTCTCCATTCCCAACGTTCCCCACCTCAGTAACTCCATCTTCAACACTGTCCTTGAATGCACTGATACCTCTGCCCTGCCACTCGCCCACAGTTTCCAGTATTTGGATCAGTTATCCCCCTCAGATTTAAATGCTCTCATTACAGCACATGACATTAAAGTCTCCCTCCAGTCTAAACACATAACAAAACTCATGACACCTAAGGAATTCTCCCCCTCCCCCCTGCGCCTTCCTGGCTGTCCTTGCTGCCTTGTATAACATCGTCCCCTCCACCAGCTTTTACACCAACCTGTCAAAGACTTCTCACATCCTGTTGTTCCTTAACACCAACAAACACCCTTTTGACACCAACTTCTATCGTCCCATCTGCCTCACCTCCATGTTCAGTGAGGTCTTAGCGTCCATCCTCTCCCAACATATTCATCTCCATCTCAAACAGAACCACCTCCTTCCGGCCCTACTTCTCTGCCAATGGCCAGCTCCTTAACCTAACCAATCTTCTTTCCCTCCAACTTAACTCACATTGTTCCATTATTTTTGTTTTCCTTGATCTCCAGATCGCTTATGACTGTGCATGGCACCCCAGGCTGCTTTTAGAGTACAGACATATGGCCTTCCCATAGATTTCGTCCGCCTCGGTGTTTTCTTCCTCTCCCGTCGTCCTTCCTATGTAACTATTCACACTTTATCCCACTACCTCCTGTATACTGCACATATGCCCAAACCTCCCCTACCAGTTCACCTCCAATTTGCTGATGATGTCGTCTTTGTAGCCCGCTATCCACCCTTCAACAGTCCCAACATACCCTTCAAACCCATCTCAACCAGTTCACCATCTGGTGGCTCCTTCGCATTAACCTTTCTCAGACACAGGCAATCATCATAGGATGCACCACCCCCTCCTTCTGGCTCCACGATTTTTATCTTACCATTTATGGTCATCCTATCCACTTCACTCCTACCCTGAAATACCTTGTCCTCACCCTCAACTGTCACCTCACCTGGACTCCCCATCTCCTTATGATTCAACACAAAGCCCACAACAGACTCCGCCTCCTCAAACTCCTGTCTGGCAGGACATGGGGACTGCATCCCTCCACCATCCTTCACACCTACAAATCCTTGATCCATCCCATTCTTTTATATGTCAGCGTCGCCTGGATTTCTGCCCCACTCAGATTCTATAAAGCCCTCCAAATCCTCAAACGACATGCACTCCCCCTCGCTTTTCGTACCTGCCTCCTGTCCCCACATGGTTCCTATGTGATTTCATCTCCTTTTCCTCGAACACAACTAAACCCAGCACATCGCCTGAAAACTCGCTCCCCCTCACCCCCCTGGTGTCTCCTATCATCTCTACCCCCCTGCCTGATACTGCACCTTTACTGTTGTGTCCCACCCTCTCTCCATCTCCACACATTTCACCTCGTCTACCGATGCAACTTCCAGCACCTCTCCCTCCCAGATGATTTCACACTGATATCTCCCCTCTTATCAACTCTAACCCCACCTTCCCCCTCCCCACAGCTCCCTCTCCCCTCTTTTACCTTCCCCTGAGCTGTTTTTCCTCCCTTGTACACCCCCTACCTTTTCAGTGAACCCCTTTCGAGTCTTTGCACTCTCTCCTGGCTTGCTTTCCCTCTTCCACCCAGCCTGTCTCCTGTTCATTGGTGAGCCCATTTTTTCATCCCACCCTCTCGATATCCCCTCCCCTCCCCCACTGTCCTCTCCTCTGCCTTCTCTTCTCTCCTCTCTGGCCTCGCCTTCCTTGGCAGGTTCATCCTGGCAGTTTTAATTTTTGTCGTGTGTGTTAAGTCTCGTGCAGTGCTTTTGGATTCCTGCACTTCTGGTGTGGACTTTTCATCCTGTGGCATACTTTTATCTTGTGCTTGTGACTCTGAAGTCTTTTACGTGCTATGCAAATTGTCAAATGCGTTTTTATTTTTATGTGGGCCTTTTTTAACTGTGTCCCACAATGAATGGTTCCATGTCAGTGTATTTTCAACCCCCATTGTCTCCCTTCTTATAGTGTTCTTATGTTCCCCTTTTTCATCGCCTTATTTTATGTTTTGTGTTTCGTTTATAATAACTATTATGTCTCTTGACTGCAGAGCTGCGGATTGTGCCGCTGACAGCCCTCGACTGCCCATATGTTACAGGAGAATCAAATAACAATAAAGGAAAGAAAGAGGCTGAGAAGTCAGTGGTGTCCAGACATCACTCTTATATCATACGTCTGTGGATTTGGCGACTCACCGCCGACGCCATCAGGCAGTCGGCCTGCCTCTCTTGGTCGTGTCGGATTCCGGTTACTAGACACGCCAAAACGACGATAACTGGAGTCGAAATAAATATCTCTGTAACTCTAAAATTGATGTTCACCACTTTCGAGTTTTAGCTGCTTGTTTGAAGGTACTGCCAGGGAGAGAAAAATTTCTGAGTCCTACAGTTGCAATGGTGTTCATTTTTTTCTGAAAACGTTTAGTTCATATTTGCTGCTGGAGTCAGGGATGTCAGGGCTCTTATTTTTTATTCTCCTGGCTTCTTGAAGCACGCAAGTGTCTAAGCACAGACGGGAAGTTCAGAACAATTACATATCTAAAATATCATGACATATTTCGAGCCCTATAAGAAATCGTGAAAAAAATATAAACAGAATTCGAAGCACTGTTTACACACGAGAAAAATGGCTGGAATTTTTGGTGAATTTTCGATGACCTACAACTGCTGGTCTGATGTTCTAAATCCGCATTGGCGGGCGGGGACAGAATCCCACCTGCCCGAAACAGAGGAGGCTGGTAAAGTTGGACTTGCCTCTGAACACTCGAACAAGGAAGACATAATGTCACTCTCACACAGCCTTCCATAGGTACCTTGACCCAATCCATCGATGGAAGACGTGTTTCGGCACCCTCTCTAAACGAACGAAGATCTATGCGACATATTCCATACCCCTGCCACATCTTGTGCGGTTACAACTCTCTATAGTCAGCAGTAATGAAAATATGAGCGCTCGAAACGGTCAATGCCCGCATAGCGACTCGACGAGTATCGCAAAATTTTCAAACGCTCATAGCCGGAGAAATAATTGCCGTAGAGTCCTCTGGTTTACACTAATCGACAAAGCTTGATATTATACTTCTTCTGATGTGGGGAAAGTTGTGCTTTTAGGAAACAGGTTTGCCTCAAAAATGGATAAAAATCGCTCACATCAAGAACTGCAAAATTTTTGGGCATATTTTTGAAAGTTTTAGAACGAATTTTCCGTCTGCAAAACATATCTTGGACGATTTTGACTTCAAATACAGTAATGTTGGTTCGATTATATAATTTCAAGTATTTTTAATCCAATTTTGAATCCTCATCCCCTCCGTGCAATTTGTATAATCTTCTTCAAACGTGCATAGTTGGAGAAATGTTTGTCGTAGGGGGCTCTGGTTTGTAATAATCGACAGAGCTTGAATTTCTACTTTTTCTGGTGTAGGGAAAGTTGTATTTTTAGAAAAAATTTGCCTAAAAATGGATCTGAGTCCCACAGGTCCAGACCGGAAAGATTTTTAGGCCGTTTTATCGAAAATAGAATTTTTGGATTACAAAACATACCTTGGACTCTTTCGACTTCAAATAGAGTAACATAAGTTCGATTATATACTTGCAAGTATTTTTAATGTAATTTTGAATCCTCACCACTCCGTGCAATTTGTATAATCTTCTTCACACGTTCATAGCCGGAGAAATAATGGTCGTAGAGAGCTCTGGTTTGCACTAATCGACATATCTTGAAATTCTACGTGTTTTGATAGCTCTACCCAATGGTGTTCGACTGTGTGCAGCTCGAGATTCTGAGCGGACTAATCAACTTCAGGTGTGTTATTCTCCAAATGCCATTGCCCCACAGGTGCTGCTTTGTGACAGGGTGCATTGTTCAAAATCAAATGGCTCTGAGCACTATGGGACTTAACATCTGAGGTCATCAGTCCCCTAGAACTTAGAACTACTTAAACCTAACTGACCTAAGGACATCACACACATCCATGCCCGAGGCAGGATTCGAACCTGCGACCGTAGCACCAGCGCGGTTCTGGACTGAAGCGCCTAGAACCGCTCGGCCACAGCGGCCTGCGGTGCATTGTTATGCTGACAGACTCATCGTCCTCTGAACTGTTCCTCTACTGCACTCAGTACACAGTGCTGTGAATTTCGTTCATATCCTTCAATATTTAGAGTTATTTTAAGCGCCACATGTGGACCGCACCCTAACCAAGAAAAGCTTATCGTAACACCGGCTTCTCTGCTGGGACTATACGTGATGACAGGTAAAGTTCTTCAGGCATTCGCCAAATCCAAACCCTGCCATGTAATTGCCGCAGTGAACAGGTTGATTCATCAGTCCAGGTCACTCATTTACAGACATCCACTGTCCAGGGTCGTCGTTGTTTACACCATCTCAAGCGTCACGTAACATTGACTACAGAAATACACTGACGTAGAAAAATTTCAGCACCAAAAAAGAAGTAATCTAGGGTAATGGTATTTGAGGAAGATGCTATGTAAAATATTTAAGGAATCAACATTGCAAGGTCATTGGTTAATGTAAGCGCGAGATAGGCCATTTAAAATGTGAAATGCTGGTACATTAATAACCGGTGTTACCCCCAGATTGTTGACTGCAGGCGTTCAAATGTGCATGCATTATGGTGTACAAGAGTTTTATGTCAGTTTATGGGGTGGACTTCCACGCCTCTTGCACTTCTTCGGTCAGTGCAGGGACGTTTATTGCTGTTCTGGATGACGCTGGGGTTGTCGTTCTCTGATATTCTATACGTGCTCGATTGGAGACAGATTTGGTAATCAACGGGACAAAGCAACATGTTGACACTCTGTAGAGCATGTTGGGCCACAAGAGCGGTGTGGAGGTGAGCGTAATGTTGTTGGAAAACACCCCCTGGAAAGTTGTTCATGGATGGCAGCACAACAGGTCGAATCACCGGACTGACGTACAAATTTGCAGCCACGGTGCATGAGATAACCACGAGAATGCTCCTGCTGTCATACAGACCATTGCTCTAGGTATAAGTCCAATGTGTCTAGCACGCAGAGAGTATGGTTGCAGCCCTTCAACTGTTCTGTTTCTAACCAACACACGGCCATCACTGGCACCTAGGCAGAATCAGCCTTCACCAGAGAACACAACAGACATCCATACTGTCCTGAAATGAGCTCTCACTTGACACCGCTGAAGTCACAGATGGCGATGGTTTGCGATCAGTGAAATACACGCTACAGATCACTGTGGTGCCAACTGCTGCTGCAAATGGTTCAAATGGCTCTGAGCACTATGGGACTTAACATCTGTGGTCATCAGTCCCCTAGAACCTAGAACTACTTAAACCTAACTAACCTAAGGACATCACACACATCCACGCCCGAGGCAGGATTCAAACCTGCGAACGGAGCGGTCACGCGGTTCCAGACTGAAGCGCCTTTAACCGCACGGCCACACCGGCCGGCTGCTGCTGCAGATGAAGTACGATGCGGCAGAGCCATACACGGTGGTCTTCCCTTGCGGTAGAAGTTTTTTTTGCACCATCGTGGAAGGAACGTCCAGCTTTTCATAGCCCTATCACACGACCTCGTTGAAACTCAATCAGGTGCTGATAATGCAATATTTGTCGCCTTAAAGTCATTCTTGACCAACAACAGCTCACCACGTCCAATCTCGAACGTAACTGACACTCACTACCGTTACAGCGTGTGTTTAAAGCAAACCTGATTTGCATCCTTATGGTTCGGCTACTAACGCCACTCTTACGACAGGGGCGAAATTTGTGTACGTGCAGTCCTAAAGCATCGACTGCACACTGACCATTGCAGCGCCGCCAAACGGCATCAAGAAGGCGCTGACCAGCGCGCCAATGGAAAGAGCGGGCAGCGCCACACCAGGAAGACAGAGGTCAGCGCCCCCTGACCGTACTAATTTGACCAGCCGCCCATAGCTGGTCGGCCATGTTCGGTCGCACACTTCGGCAGCTTCAGTACTAAGTAACGGGAAGACGATGCTTAGCCTCTATTCTGAGAATGGTTATAGAGAATAAAGTACTTGTATATAGGAACCACAGGAATTACAGAAATCAAGAAGTTGAGTTTCCTTTCGTTTTAGAAATAAAGTTTTCTGTTGAGTGGAAAGTGTTTTGTACATATGATTTTGGATTACTGTCACCAGCCATCACTAGTTCTCTCTTTCCTTTACGTGGCGGTGCTGATCCCCACTGAGGCGTAGTGCCATATACCGATCCTGCCTTGAAGGCGGTTAAGTGGGAGATGTGTCTCAGAGCTGGATAGTGACAGATGGTGACGCCAGACTGGACGCGCACGTATTTTATGTATCAACCGATAGAGGACATTATTGGATAGTGGACTGTGTTTTATTTTCAGTGATCCTATATTGAAAAAATAGTGGACTGATTGTGATTTTGTTGACCAGAAGCGAGAAATTTCGTAGCATGTTGAAACTAATTACGGGGCTATGTCTAGTATTTACAGTGTGAGTATTTTAGTGTGAAAATGGTAATTTCTAGCATAATCTATTAATTCTGGATAATATTATGAACTATTCTGGTGCTATTTCTGAAAATGTGCTTCATTATGTAAATGTGTGACTTCTCTTAATTTGCTATTCGGGAATGGTTTTATTGGTGTTGTTCTTGTCTTACTGCTGTTTGACATTAGTTTAGAAAGTAAATGATAAAGAGTCACAGAAGTAAACTTTATTACAAGGAAACATTTACATTAATCTATATCTTTACTGCTCAGAATTACTTATCATAGTTTCTCTCATTGAAGCAAGGTATTATTCTTTGTGCATTGTTAATATTATAAGGGAGTTGCTAAAATACGAGTATAGTGCCATAATTTACGGATGTGAAGTTCATTGTCTGTTTTAACGACCCTGCACGTGCACACTTCCGAATTCATAATTCTATTGCATGTTAAATCAGTTTTATAACGACATCAGTGAAGTCCGGTAACTTATTCTAGATTTAGGTAACACTTCCACGGTCATAATTATTACACCAGTGACACCGATAGGTACAGTTTTAAGTAAATACAAGATACTTAGTATTACTATTGTATAACAGGTTTTAAAAGAATCGAAATGGGTGTTACAAGCTCACCATTCAAAAACGGTTACTTACTCCTTTCGCTTCTTCGTGAAACTAACGCACTACGGCAGTGCAAATGACATTAATTGCGCCATAATAGCAATAAAATTTTCTTCTTTCATTCCTTTGTTTTCATGTTCTGTCAAGCACCGGCGAAGAATTCAGTTAATGTATACATTAATTTACTTCCTTTAACCTTTACACAGGTGGCTGTCGTCAAGTATGTTCACCGCTTCCGTGGGATGGCTGTTCTGTTTCACGTCACAATAGAACTTTTTACTTTCGTTGGAAGCTCAAGACTGAGCAGATGGAGAATGCAGGTGCTCTTATTATCCGCCCCGTGGAGCCTGAAATGGAACAAAGTTAATTACACATCTACTTTGTCAACTCAGAAAAAAAGTCTGTTTTCCATTTTCTCTGTTGAAACACAAGACAGAATGATTTTCGTGGAACATTTCTAGAATTAAACGGCTACAGCAACAACAACCTGGCTTTTCAGAAGACATAAATTAATGGAATAGACCATTATAGATACTCAGATTAATTTCGCAGTATTATTACGTTGCTATTACAGAACATATTCTTTTCATTTCCTTACTTTAATATCGTCGTTTGATTATATTCGGAATACAACATTGCCTTCTTGTCCTCAAATACCTGCAAGACGCGTTTAGTGCATCTGTTGTGGTGGACCTGGATTTTTCATTTGTGATTTTTTTTCTTTGTACTTCCTCCTGTTTGTTTCCATTGTTCAAAAAAAAAAAAAAAAAAAAAAAAAAAGAAAAAGAAAAGAAAAGTCCCCCTGTGGGTTCAGAGGTTTGAATAGACCTGAGGTATTCCTGCTTATCGTACTAGGCTACTACTACTAAAAGTACTCTGCTACTTTTCGGCCTTATTATGGTTCCCTTTTAAGATGTGACCTCCCACATTCAAAATTCTACAGATGTGCGGGCCATTTGGGGAAGGACGCCTTACATGGTGCACTATATATCCATAGTGCAGTAAGACCTGATGCACATCTTATTGTCATGGCTCTGCAACTCCATCCACAATTCAGCTGTTAGTGTGAGGACACCATGTGGGATACATCATCTTCTTACATTCACTGTCCTCTTTTGGCCCATGACAATACTGGATTTCTCCACACCCAATATCCAGCATGGTAGCCAGTCTTTCGTGATGGGGCCGTCATGTAATCACTTGGTGGTAGCCCCCTGGCAGCATAGGGATCGCACTGCTGATGCCTGAGCTACAAACTCCCCATGTATACAAAAGAGTAGATGCCCATCATCTTGGGGCATCAGGTAATGGCCATTGTGCTGCCTGTGGAGAGATCCCCTGATCGGAGTGGGTGGCATCAGGGCAGATGACCCCAATGAAGTGGACCAAGTCGTCTCTTGCTGGTCTAAGAAGTGCAAGGTAGACTCTAATGCTTAGGAGTATGATACTAAACCGTTTCCCTCCCTAGCTACACCACGGGAGACACGTAGGATTATGGAAAAGTGTGAGCCTTATTCGCCAAGGTATTTCAGCACAACAATTGGGGACTCTTTTCTGACTATGAAGCCTCTATTTGTTTTTTTGAAAACCTGGAGGACAAGTTTGGGGACACGGTGATCTGTCCAGAATGAGAAATGGGTTGGTCTTGATTCAGACAGCATCCCTAGCCCAGTCGTCGTTCATGTGTGACAAGCTGGGTTATATTCCTGTTCCCGTCAGCCCCCATAAGAGCCTCAATATGTTCCAGGGGATTATTTTTCATCGCAACATTTTCTTATAGTCCAACGATGAGTTGTGCGCAAATTTAGAACAGAGGGGGGTGGGGGGTTCATTTCATCCGGTGCATCTATAGGAGTCAAAAGATCATAGGATTGCCACCAGTGGGTTCTTCTTGGCCTTTGAGGGCGATTCATTACCTGATGTGAAACCATACATCATCTATGCGATACTTTTTAAGTGCTGCAAATACCAGCGCCACATGTAGATACTGAAGACGTCCACTGCATTCGAATACTCCATGTGCAACTCCCAGCTGTGTCAACTGTGGAAAGCTCCACTCCAAAAGCTGGCTGGATTGCACAGTACCTCAAAAGGAGCGGAAAATTATGGAGTTAGAGACTCTGGATTGGCTGACTTACCAGGATGGCAAACGGAAATACAAACTGTTGAAACGCATTCGCTTGATACCTTCAGGTGCTGCAGCTACACCGGTGTCACTCTTATTGGTGACAGTACTCCCCATGTCTCTTACAGTGGGCACTCAGGGATCCCTTGGTGGCTGGGGGCAACTCTTCTTCCATTGCTCCCAAAGCACACGCTCCCACCCACCAAATTCCGGGGATATCGGTCTCCTCCACCAGCCGGAGCAGCAATAGCCTCCTGCAACTCCTTTCGCATGGAAGGGGTCCCTTGGGGGTCTACCTTCCAAGATCTCCTCCTGTTAAAAAGTTGACACTATCCAGTGGGGGAAGGAGCCAGAAACTGCTGTTCAAAGGACTTCACAGTCGTCCTCAGTGCCTGAAGCAACTTCAGAGAAGTCCTCCCAGCAAGCCCCTAAAGAGGAGAGGGCAAGCAGACAAAGAAAAAGTCTGCTAAGAAATGGGAAACTCCAGTGGCCCCAACCTCACGACTCTCCACCAGTTCTGTGGCTGAGGACGAGATGGAGAGTTTAGCATTCCCCAAAGGACCTAGATCTCGCCAACGCCCCAGCTGCAATGGATACAAGTACTCAACCAGTGGCAGCAGGTAACCCAGAGGCGTAAACTGCCTCATTAGTCACTTTTGCCTTCCCAGGCTTCAGAAAGCATCATCCTCCAGTGACACTGCGGCATTTTTACTCCACACTTTTCGGGGTTACACCTGCTCAATGCATTTTGCTTCAGGAAAATGGTTTCTGCCAATGTCGACTCCTGGCCTTTGTGGCTGTTGGGGGCATTATAAAGATCGTACTGACTATAACAGGATGTCAGGTGGAACATGTATCTATGTCCTTACCTCTATATAAAGTGCACCTCATTCAGAAGCTTTGGCTGCCAGGGTGAGGACAATAAAAAATTACCATTTGCAACATTTACCATCCTGCAGATTATGAAGTGCTGCACCATGTACTGGCTGCACTAATTTCCCAACTCCCTCACCTTTTCTACTTCTGGGTGATTTTAATGCCCATAACCCTCTTTGGCATAGAACCAAGATTACTGGCCATGGTAAATGTCAAAGATCTAGTAACTCAACTCGACCTTTGCCTCTTCAATATAGGGTCCCCCACTAATTTCATGGCAGATACTCCGCCAATGATCTCTCTATCTGCAGTCATGGCCTTCTACTGTCTATCCACTGCACAGCTTATGATGACTTGTGTGTTATGACCGCTTTCCACTTTTCCTGTCCCTCCCTCAGCCTCACTCACCTGGACGCTTGCTCAGATGGGCTCTTACCAAGGCTCACTGGGACGCTTACACTTCCACTACCACCTTTGAATCTCCATTGCATGGCAACATCAAAGAGGTGATCCAAGCCATCACTACTACCACTGTTGCCGCAGCTGAATTGGTAGTCCTTTGTTCCCCAGGATGCCCCTGGACGAAGACAGTGCCTTGGTGGTCGCCAGAAATTGCTGCAGCCATTAGAGGCCATACAAGGGCCGTTCAACATCACAAGTGGCACCTATAGATGGAGCACCTGATTGCCTTGGAACAGCTCTGCGCCCAGGTCCATCAAATGACGGAAGCAGGAGTGTTGGGAACGATACATATCCATCACTGGAAAACAGACCTTCCCAATTTGAGACCAAGTTCAGACACTTTTGTGGATATCAGACCCCTGCAGGTATACCTGGAATTTTCACAAATGGAGCTGTATACACCTACCCAGATGTAACCACAGTGCATCTTACTGAGCATTATTCTCGCACTTCTGTGTCTGAGAATTACCATCCCGCCTTTCGTCACCTAAAACAGTGGGTCGAATGACAACACCTATCTTTTGCTCCACGCCACCCTGAGTGTATAATGCTCCAGTCAGTGAGTGGGAATTCCTCAGTGCCCTTGCTGATTGTCCTGATACATTCCTGGGCCAGACAGCCCTCTCCAACCGCATCTGAAGCGATGGATAATTCCTGGCGCCTTGAGGAGAAAGTATCGTTGTACCATTGCAAAAACCTGGTAAGAACTCATTAAATGTGGATAGCTATCGTCCTATCTGTGCAAACTGCTCGAATGTATGGTAAGCCAGTGTTTGGATTGCTTCCTTGAGTCTCGGGGCCTTCTGGCTCTGTCCCAGGGCGGTTTTCGCCAAAGTCGGACCATCACTGGCAACTTGCTATACCTAGAGTCTGCCATCCAAACGGACTTTCGCCGCCGTCAACAGCTTATTGCAGTCTTTTTTGACCTAACGAAAACCTATAATACCACTCGATGACACCACATTCTCGCTACTCTGCACGAGTGCGGTCTCTGAGGCTCTCTCCTGATTTTTGTACAGAACTTTTTTTCGCTCTACACTTTCAGAGTTCGAGTCGGTGCTGCACACAGTTCACCCCATATCCAAGAGAATGGTATCCTGCAGGGCTCTGTACTGCTCCCACACATTTTAGTGGCCATTAATAGTCTCGCAGCACCAGTGGGGTCCTCGGTATGCCTCTTCTTATATGCTGACGATTTTTGTATTTCCTTCTGCTCCTCTTCTATTGGTGTTGCTGAACATCGACTGCAGGGTGCCATGCGAAAGGCACAGTCATGGGGCCTCATACACGGCTTTCAGTTTTCAGCCGCCAAGACTTGTGTCACACACTTCTGTCATCATTGTACTGTCCATCAGCATATAGAACTTTACCTCAATGGCGTCCGCCCCCGATAGCTGAGTGGTCAGCGCGGCAGAATGTCAATCGTAAGGGCCTGGGTTCGATTCCCGGCTGGGTCGGAGATTTTCTCCGCTCAGGGACTGGGTGTTGTGTTGTCCTAATCATCATCATTACATCCCCATCGACGCGCAAGTCGCCGAAGTGACATCAAATCGAAAGGCTTGCACCCGGCGAACGGTCTACCCGACGGGAGGCCCTAGTCACATGACATATTTTTACGTCAATGGCCATCTGTTTAAAGTAGTGGAGACCTTTTTTGAACTGGCCTTCGATGCCCATTTAACTTACCCATCCTCATCAATTTAAGGAAACGTGCTGGTGACATCTTAACATTCTTTGATGCCTGAGTCACACGAAATGGGATGCAGATTACTTTACATTGTTGCAGCTGTACAAAGCCCTTGTACAGTCCTGTCTCGACTATGTGAGCCTGGCGTATGGTTCAGCGTCGCCCTCAGCATTGCAGGTGCTGGACTCTATACACCACTGCAGAGTTTAACTTGCGATGCGGGCCTTCCGAAAGAGCCCAGTGAACAGCCTCCTTGTGGAAGCTGCGATTCCCCCATTGAAGATCAGGCGACAGCAACTGTTTGCAAATTATGCCGCACACATTCGCAGTTCACCTCAACACCCCAATTACCATCTCCTTTACCCCAACACGCCAATAAATCTCTCGCAACAGCGGCCCCGATCGGAGATTTCAATTGCAGTCCATGTCTGGTCCCTTCTCACTGAACTCGAGACTTTCCCTCCACCACCTTTCCTGTGGATCCACTCATGTACACCTCCATGGTCCAAGCCTCAGCCACGGCTTTGTCTGGACCTATCACAAGGCACAAAAGGCTCAGTTCCACCTGAGGCCCTCTACTGCCAATTTTTCGGTGTTCTCCACGAGTTCCAGGGCTCAGAAATAGTGTACATCGATGGCTCAATGGTCGATCTTACTCGGGCTTCGCTTACGCTGACACTGGATATATTGAACAGTGCTCCTTGCCAAATGGCTGCAGTGTTTTTACTACAGAGTTGGTAGTTGTCTTTCGCGCTCTTGAACATATCTTCTCCTGTGCAGGTGAGTCCTTCGTCATCTCTAGTGACTTGTTAAGCAGCCTACAAGCTCTCGACCAGTGTTTCCCTCGCCATCCTTTGGCAATGACTTTCCAGAAGTTCCTTCATGTCCTCAGAAACAGTGGACGTTCAGTGTCCTTCATCTGGGAGGCCTCAGGACATGTCAGGATCCTTGGAAATGAACTTTCTGACAGGCTGGCCAAAGAGGCTACCAGTAAACCTGACCTAGAGATCGGCACACCGGAGACTGATCTCTGATCAGTCTTAAGCTGTAAAGTTTTTGGGATCTAGGATACTGAATGGACCACCCTCTGTCCACCAAATAAACTACGTGCTGTCAAGGAGATAACGAATGTGTGGAAGTCGTCCATGAAAGCCACTTGCAGAGACTCCATTGTCTTTTGCCAGCTTCTCACTGGCATACTTGGATGACTCACGGTGAGCTCCCTACATCGTGAGAACCCACCTCAGTGTCGCTGTGGTTCCCTCTTGACTGTGGTTCGCATCTTCTTGGACTGCCCAGTTTTAGCCGCCCTGAAGCGGACTTTCTACCTTCCCACCACACTGCCTACAGTGTTAGGAGACAATGCCTCAACGGCTCTTCTAGTTCTACATTTTCTTCGAGAGGGGTTTTTTTATTACTCCATCTAATGGTGGACGACTGCCCTTCTCTCACAGACCTTCACCCTCCCTCCTTTTTTACTCTTCCTCACTCTTTTACTGTTTCCCTTTTCGTGTCTCTCTACCCGTGAGTTTTTCGGCTACAGATTTTAGTGTGTTGCAGAGTGGCTGCCTCATCCTTTTTATTCTTGCGATCAGCCAGCCCAGGCTATCTTCTGCATTAATTTAATACCTTCCACCGTTTTTTTCCTTTTAATGCACGTTATCCCTTTGCTTCTTTCCTTTTCTCATTCAGTGTGGTTCCCAGTTAGTTTTACGCCTTCTTGCTTTCCCTGACTCATTTTGGGATTGGCTTTAACTCGAGACCTGTTTGCATGAGGAAAAAGGGACTGATGAGGCTGTGGTTTGGTCCCTTACCATCCAAACCAACCAACCAACCAACAAAAAATTGGTTGTGTCTAATGTGGGCTCCATAGGAAAAGAAGGGGTGCTCGTAGTACCAGAAATATGAAAAGAGAACGGAAACCGAACAACTGCATAAACACCTTATTACTTTTTCAGGAAATATTCCTCAGTAATAGCTGCTCAACCAACAATTTAATTACTTTCAGCTTAATTGTTAATAACTTACATAACAAAATTTGTGAATCTACTTTTTCGCAAGACAAACGTGACGAGAAAGTCACACTTCCTTTTAAAAACTCTTACTCCTTCATGAGGTCTCTGTTTTCCCTCGAAACTTAGGACGATATTCAGATGTAATGTAAATCATGAACTGTTCCGCTATCTCTTTTTCTTCGTAAACTATTTTTTGTAGCCTTCCACGTCCATGACGCCTCCCTCTTTTGTAACTATCAGTTTAACAACTATGTGTACAGCTTTGGAAGATTCTCCGCACCACTCCCATACTGTTGCGGCATCTGACTGAAAACAACCGAGAATCCTTTAATGGACCAGATCTCAGACAGCCGCTCGACTGTAGAGAATTAGAAAAAAAGGAAAAGAAACCATTAGCGAAGTCTTCACTTCCGTGCTATTACGAAGGAACTCCTCACTCACGTTGAATATGACAAAAAAAAAGGATACCTTATTTCAAGTACTCTTTTCAGTCCTGTTCCTCATGATTTCTGTACTTTGAGCGATTCATACTTCATGCCATTTGATATTTCCGTCAGATGGCTGTGAGTCATGGTTCATTGCACCGACTATCGTCATTTTTGATTCAGGTGACACCCTGATGTACATTATGTGATCAAAAGTGTCCAGACAACTGGTTGAAAATGATTTACAAGTTTGGGGCGCCCTCCATCTGTAATTCTAGAATTCAGTGTGATGTTGGCCCACCCTTAACTTTGATGACAGCTTCCACTCTAGCAGGCATACGTTCAATCAGGTGATGGAAGGTTTCTTGAGGAATGGCAGCCCATTCTTCACGGAGTGCTGCACTGAGGAGAGATATCGATTTCGGTCGGTGAGGCCTGGCACGAAGTCGGCGTTCCAAAACATCCCAAAGGTGTTCTATAGAATTCGGGTCAGGACTCTGTGCAGGCCAGTCCATTACAGATATGTTATTGTCTTGTAACCACTCCGCCACAGGCCGTGCGTTATGAGCAGGTGCTCGATCGTGTTGAAAGATTGAATCGCCATCCCCGAATTTTTCTTCAACAGTGGGAAGCAAGAAGGTGCTTAAAACATCAATGTAGGCCTGTGCCGTGATAGTGCCACGCAAAACAACAAGGGGTGCAAGCCCCCTTCATGAAAAGCACTAGCGCGCGGTAACACCACCGCCTCCGAATTTTACTGTTGGCACTACACACGATGGCAGATGACGTTCACAGGGCAATCGCTATACACACACCCTGTCATCGGATCGCCACATTGTGTACCGTGATTCGTTAGTCCGCACAACGTTTTTCCGCTGTTCAATCGTCCAATGTTTACGCTCCTTACACCAAGCGAGGCGTCGTTTGGCAATTACAGGCGTGATGTGTGGCTTATGAGCAGCCGGTCGACCATGAAATCCAAGTTTTCTCACCTCCCACCTAACTGTCATAGGACCTGCAGTGGATGCTGATGCAGTTTGGAATTCCTGCGTGATGGTCTGGATAGATGTCCGCCTTTTACACATTACGACCCTCTACAAATGTAGGCGGTCTCTGTCAGTCAACAGACGAAGTCGGCCTGTATGCTTTTGTGCTCTACGTGTCCCTTCACGTTTGCACTTAACTATCGCATGGGAAACAGTGGATCTAGAGATGTTTAGGAGTGTGGAAATCTCGTGTACAGACATATGACACGAGTGACACCCAATCACCTGATCACGTTCGAAGTCCGTGAGTTCCGGGGAGCGCCTCATTCTGCTCTCTCACGATGTCTAATGCCTACTGAGTAGCTGGTAGTAGGTGGCAGTACAATATGAAAAACGATTTTTGGTGCGTCCGGATACTTTTGATCACATAGTGTATATAAAATTTTGGAAGAATATTGAAATAAAAATACAGTGCTTTGGCTTCAGAAGGTGCCGCGGATTCCACCTTCAACATACACAGTTACCAGGAAATTACTAGTTCAAATGGTTAAAATGGCTCTGAGTACTATGGGACTTAACATCTGTGGTCATCAGTCCCCTAGAACTTAGAACTACTTAAACCTAACTAACCTAAGGACATCACACACACCCATGCCCGAGGCAGGATTCGAACCTGCGACCATAGCAGTCGCGCGGTTCCGGACTGAGCGCCTAGAACCGCTAGACCACCGCGGCCGGCAAAATACTAGTCTCATGTCTTATTGTAATCCAGGTTTGTATGTTAAGAAGCGCAGAAATAGAAATAATGTATGACGAGACTGAAGATGTTATTCAGGTAGCTAAGGGAGACGAAAATTTGATTGTGGTGGGGGACGTGGAGTCAACAGCAGGAAAAGGAAGCGAAGGAGTAACAGTAAGAATAAGGGCTGGAGGAAAAGACTGAAAGAGGAAGACGCATGGTAGAAACTTTCAGAGATAATAATTTTACCATAGCTAACACTTGGTTTAAGGATGACGGAAGATGTATGGTAGAGATCTAGACCGCTTTGGTTGTCATCCGCGGCACTCTTACAGTACATCGGCAAGTCAACGATATTCTACGCACCGTTTTGTTGTCCTTCATGGCAAGCCATCCTGAGCTTAGATTTCAGCAAGATAATGCCCGCCCTCACGCACGGCGGGAGTTTCTACTGGTTGCTTTCGTGCTTGGCAAATCCTACGCTAGGGAGAAAGGTTGCCGGATCTCTCTCCAACAGAGAACGTTTGGAGCATTATGGGCAGCGCCCTGCAACCATTTCGGGATTTTGGCGAGATAACGCGCCGGTTGGAAAGAATTTGGCACGATGTGCCTCAGGAGGACATCCACAATGCCAAGTTAGTTACGTAAGTGCCACAGGCAGACCAACGCGTTATTTAATTGCTCGATTTGTGAAACTATTTCTCTTGAATAACTAAGTCAGTTTTTGTGAAATTGTAATCATTTGTTTGTATGTATGTGTACATAACACTTACCGATTTCCGTCCCATTTGGAGATTCCTTCGTGGTGCGTCACTGATTTTGCTAGAGTGTATATGCAGTTGTCACTGGCAGTTGCTACACACACAAAGATTACTCTCATTGAATACGAATAAAGCTGTTTCTAATTTGTATTATTTGTTAGCAGAACAAAAATGGCTCTGAGCACTTCAATATACACAGTTACCAGGGAAATACTAGTGTCATGTCTCATTGTAATCCAGGTTTGTATGTCAAGAAGCGCAGAAATAGAAAGAATGTATGACGAGACTGAAGGTGCCAGTCGAAAACCAGGTAGAGAGATTGTGGTAGTGATAACGGCGCAATCGACGAATGTGACTACGATTGCTATGGAAAAGTGTAAAATATCGAATAAAACATTTCAAGACGGCAATTTCAAGTTCTAATTCGTTATCAGCGAAATACTTTACACCTTAAGGTCATCAGTCCCCTAGAACTTAGAACTACTTAAACCTAATAACCTAAGGACATCACACACATCCATGCCCGAGGTAGGATTCGAACCTGCGACCGTATCGGTCGCGCGGTGCCAGACTGTAACGCCTAGAACCGCTCGACAATATGGCCGGCTATTAGCACAACAAATAAACATGTTTTCATTAAAGTACACTAGAGAAATTTTCGATGATTTTTGTTGTTGTTTACATCGAGCTGTTCGTTCAAAATAATGTCAGGATGTTTCATTATATGTGTTAAAATTTCTGTTTCTTCCAAAGTATTTAATAAATTGTCTTCTTCGGCAATATGTAGGACTGATAGGAAATGTAACATGTCTCTAGCTGTTCGAGGCAGTTAGGTTCACAAGTCCTTTAAAATGTGCCCTGAAATTTCATTGTGTTGAATCTTATGTAATTTTTCTCACAATTTCGCATTTTTACTTATAAACATTTTACAGGACTGTTCTACGTTACGACAGATCTGTGATCGCTTTGTAGTCTGTATTCTGAAGCCCATTTTAAAGTTGCTTTTCTAGAGTGCAACTCTGATTTTATTTAAATTTTTCTCCCAGTATGCTATGACAGTAAGCTGTGTATTTTTACTACGGGGTGTTCAAAAAGCCTCTCCGCAGTGCCGTATGATTGTTAGCCGCGAGTGCCGTATGCAGCAGTGAATATACCGAAATACAAGTGAAACACAAGTTATTAATTTATTGAATATTCATTTTTACGTACAAATTTTCATATTAAATGTTGAAAGTGTCCCCCTGTTGTTGAATACACATTTCAATTCGTCTAATCATGTCTCCAAGCACAACCTGTAACATTTCTTCTGTAACAGAAGCAGTGAAAGTGGATATTGCAGTTTTCAATTCATAGATGTATTTTTGACGGTTTTTATAAACAGTTGCTTTCGCTGCAGCCCAGAAGAAAAAGTCAGGTGGTGTTAGGTCAGGCGATCCTGGAGGCCAAAGATTCTGAGAAGTTATGCGATCACCAAAAACAACAGCAAGCAGTGACATTGAAACGCGTGTTGTATGCGCGGATGCACCATGTTGTTGAAAATAACCGGCTAACAATCATACGGCACTGCGGAGAGACTTTTTGAATGTTAGGAGAGTCGACTTGAAGGGAAGTAACCCAGGCAGGCGAACAATCATACGGCACGTGCGGATAACAATCACACGGCACTGCGGAGAGACGTTTTGAACACCCCGTATAATTTGTTGGTGTTAGGTAATGCTTTATATTCTTTTCTTTTGATTCGTGTAATGTTTTCTGGTGTTTTTATCGTCATTTGCTGCTGTTCTTCTTAGTGTCTTTAATTATAGCAAATGTATACAGTTCACTGTCATACGGTATTAAGGAAAATTTCAGATAAAATCAGAGTTGGATTCCAGAAAAGCAATCTAAAAATAGGCTTCAGGACATATAACACACTGCGATTACAAACTTGCCATAAAATAGAACAATCCTGTAAATTTTCGTGTATTTATAAGTTAAAATGCAACAACTATGATAAATTTACGTGGGACAGACTGGACGAAATTTCAAAACAAGGTTTAAAGAACATTTGAACCTAACTGGCACGAACCTGTCCGCGTTTATTACGTACTTAAAACGCAGCCAGTGACTTAATACTATGCCTCTCAGTACCAAATATTGCCAAACAATACAGTTTACTAAACATTCTGGGAGAAACAGAAATTTTCACGTATATAACGAAGCAACTGACATTATTTTAAACGAACAAATAGATCTAAAAAACAAAAAAAAATTGTCTAAAATTTCGCTAGTGGAAAGTCGAATTACAATGAACTAAGAAATCACAGATACAAAAATCTCTAATCCATAAATAAGTTATTATAAGGAACACGTGTAACACAGACACTGCTCATGATAGGCAGCGCCAGAAAGTAGTGTGGTGAAATAAAATACTACCACACAGCAGCTTTTTTCGAGCAAGAAATTAATGAGATTAATAAGATACCGTGAGAAAACGATGCATACCTTACTTCATAGGCTTCTAGCATCTTCTGATGCAGTCATCTCGAGATCCCAGATAATGACGATTGAAAAAGATAAACAGGTGCCACATGAGGTCTTTTCGAACCATCACCCAGTCGAAAATCAGATAGCGACATTGTGATAGCGATAAAGACGCAATGGACGAATGTGACTACGATTGCTATGAAAAAGTGTAAAACATCGAATAAAACATTTCAAGACGGCAATTTCACTTTCTAATTCGTTATCAGCGAAATAATTTATACCTTAAGTTTTGCTCGAATATTCTAAATTTATAATTTTTGACCCTCAAAATTGGATCAGTCATTACGTAATTCCGACATCGACTTCGTGATTAGCGACAACAAAAATCTAGAAACAACACCTTTTTGTAGGATTTTATATCCATTCTTCTGTTATGTCCAGGTTCTGAAGCGGGTTGGTCCACTGTGCGGGACTTCAAATCCCCGTCTGGCCATCCATAACTATGAACCACTTAAGGCGAATTTCGAGATGCTTCATCTCGAAAAGTCACGGTCCATTTACTTCGGTGTGAAATTGTTCTCCGTCTCTAACGACCTAATTGTAGACGGAATTTTAAACCTTAATATTCCTTTTTTCCTTTCGTTAATCCAATTTGGCAATCGTCCGAAAGTGAGCAACAGTCGATGGCTCTGTAAGCGATCTTTATTGTGAGACATTTACATTTCATTATACACAAATTCATCGGCTAGTGGTATGCTCGTATGTAGATTGCGGTAGTATCGTGGACACAAGGTATAAAACTTCAGTCCATTAGCAAAGCTGTCATTTGCACTCAGGTGATTTATGTGAAAAGGTTTCCAATTTATGGTCGCACAACGGGAACTAATAGACTTTGAACGCGAAACGGTGCTTGGAGATAGACGCGTGGGACATTCCATTTCAGAAGTCGTTACGGAATTCAATATTACGAGATCCACTGTGTCAAGTGTGCCGAAAACCAAATCTGAGGCATTATTCTCGCCACTGGCACCACGAAGGGACGGGCTTCACTTAACGACAGGAGGCAGCGGCGTTTGCGTAGAGTTGACAGTGCTAAAACACAAAAAACACTGCATGAGATAACTGCAGAAATTAATGTGTGACATACGTCGAACGTATCCGTTAGGACAATGTGGCGAAATATGGCGCTAATGGGTTGTGGCAGCAGACGACCGACTCGACTGTCTTTGCTGACAGCACGACATGCTGTGCTCGTGACCAATTGGTTGGACCCTCGACTACTGGAAAACCGTTGCCTGGTCAGATCAGCCTCGTTTTCAGGTGGTAAGGAGTTCGATTGTGGTGCAGACATCATGAAGCCATGGACCCAAGTTATCAAGAAGGCATTAAGCCTGGTGGTGACTCCGTAATGGCGTGGGCTGTGTTATCAAATGGACTGTGTCCTATGGTCCAAATGAGCCGATCGTTGACTGGAAATGGCTATATTCGGTAACTTAGAGATCATTTGCAGCCATTGATGGACTCCATTTTTATGGATGACAATGAGCCATGTTACTGGGCCACAATTGTTCGCGACTAATTTGCAGATCGTTCTGGACAGTTCGAGAGAATAATTTGGCCACCCAGATCGCCCACCACGAATCGAGAGGTCAGTCTGTGCACAAAATCGTGCACCGGAGATACTTTCGCAATTACAGACAGCTATAGAAGTATCATACTCATCCAGAGGACTTCAACGACTTGTTGAGTTCATGCCATGTCGAGTTGCTGCACTACATGTGCGAAAGATGACTTTTGTCATCTCAGTGTAATTCCTTTTGTGAATCTGTGTCACAGATACCTTCCTACCCGCCAGGTTTACGCATTTACTCCAGACCGCTACTCCTACAGTGATGAGCCAAAACACAGTGTCCACCTTCTTAATGGAAATGGAAATGCCTTGTGGCTAGGGCCTCCCATCGGGTAGAACGTTCGCCTGGTGCAAGTATTTCGAGTTGATGTCACTTCGGCGACTCGCGTATCGCTGGGGATGAAATGATGGTGACACCCAGTCCATGAGCGGAGAAAATCTCCGACCCAGCCAGGAATCGAACCCGGGCCGTTAGGCATGACATTCCGTCGCGCTGATCACTCAGCTACCAGGGGCGGAGACCTTCTTAATGTAGTGTTGGTCCACCTTTGAAGCACAGTACAAAAATGATTCTACGTGACATGGATTCTATAAGTGGGTGGCAGGTCTCTGGAGGTGTGTGGTACCAGATGTCTTCGCACCGATCACGCAGTTCCCGTAATATAAGGGTCAGTGGTTTGTGGATGCGGAGCTAGCTCCAAATAGCGTACCAGATGTGATCCATTGGGTGCAGGTCTGTAGAATAAGGTGGTCAAGATATCAGCGTGAGTTCATTATCGTGCATAGCACAAAAATTGGTTCAAATGTCTCTGAGAACTATGGGACTTAACATATGAGGTCATCAGTGCCTAGAACTTAGAACTACTTAAACCTAACTAACCTAAGGACATCACACACATCCATGTCTGAGTCAGGATTCAAACCTGCGACCGTAGCGGTCGCGCGGTTCCAGTTAAAGTGCCTAGAACTGCTTGGCTGCATAGCACAGTTCTGGCAATATGATATGGACAAATATCCTGCCGGAAGATGCCATTGCCGTCGTGGAAGACATCAAACGTCTTCTTTAATTTAAAATTCCTTCACGACTTTTTTATTGAGTTTCCTGGCACTCTAAATCAGTACCTTGTATCTGTAAAGCCGCTAACTGGGTAACTTGCAATCTAAGTTCTTGTTTTCAGTACGTCATCATATACGCTACTGGCAAATCGTTCTTGCTCGGTAGTTGCTAAATACGTGTAGGAATACAATATACATCCCAGTATTCTTCTCTGACCTTTTTCTGTCTATCTCAGGCTCGTTTCCTCAATCTCCTCCTCACCCGTCTCTCTGTCCATCACGTCTTCCCCCTCTCTGTCCATCTCCTCCTCCCTCTATCTCTATCCACCTCCTCCTGCTCCTTCTCTTTGTCCATCTCCTTTTTGTCACCAGTCTGTCAATCTCCTCTTCCCCTACCCTCTTCTCTCTGACCTTGAGCCCTGCTTATTGCAAGCAAAACCTTGAATGGCAATTGATGTCAATTGGAATGCATGGGTAAATCGGTTGAGATCATTAGTGTACTGGTCATCAAAGAAGTGGTAGGCAACAAGGATATCAGGACAATTTGTTACTGTTGGTTGCCTACATCAGGGGCAAGTATACATTCAGGGTCAAACCTACTATTCTCATTTGAGTGACAGGTCCTTAACCTATTGTTCTGCTAAGAGAATTATGACCCCCTGGGGATAATCCATCCATTTGATTGACAGATCTTCAACTTGTTGTTTGGTTGAGTGGTTTTCCAATAAACCCTCCCCCCTCCCCCTCCGTGTCCTCCGCCCCCACCCCCTCCTCCCCAACCCCTCTTGGAACTCCCCTTCCCTCATACTTTTGATATCAATTTGATTGATAATTAATTAAATCTTTTAATTATCTAACCCTTAACCCTCTGGGAAATCCCCAGCCATTCCCCTACTTCTCCACCTCGAATTTGGTACGAAATAGACTCAGCTGATTGGCGGGAAATCGATTGTAGTGTTCTGAATATTTTTTGAGCAGTTTAGACAATGTGTGAAATATTGTTTATATAAGCAATTTATGGAAGACAAGACCGTATATAGAATATAGTTTATTCATTTACTTAAAGAATTAGGCGGGAAAGAGATTGCAGTGTGTGGAATATTGTTTAAACCATTAAAACAATGTGCAGAATTTTGTTTATTTAAACAATTCATGGGATATGAGGCGGCATATAGAATACAGTTTACTCATCTACTTAAAAAATTTGATGGGAAGTCGTTTGCAGTGTATGGAACATTGTTTAACCAATTTAAACAATGTGTGGAAAGTTGTTTATTAAAACAATTTAGCCGTGCGTAGTGGTCGTGCGGTTTGAGGCGCCATATCACGGACTGCGTGGGCCTTCCCGCCGGAAGTTCGAGTCCTCCCTCGGGCATGGATGTGTGTGTTGTTCTTAGCACAAGTTAGTTTAAATAGTGTGTAAATCTAGGGACCGATGACCTCAGCAGTTTGGTCCCTTAGGAATTCACATCACAATTTATGTGATACAAGGCGATGTATGGAATACAGTTTATTCATTTATTAAAGAATTTGGCGGGAAACGAATTGCAGTATACGAAATAGTGTTTAAACAATTTAGACAGTGTGTGAAATACTGTTTATTTAAACAATTTACGGGATAAAAGTTGGTGTATTTAATATTTAAACAATCGCGGCACTTTCTCACTCCAGTCGCGTAAAGAAACACGTAGTCACACCGCCATAGAACGTTTAAACCATATCTGAAAAATTTGCTCATATCTCGCCACTCGCGTAGGCTGCCCAGAGTCAGAGTGCGCCGAGGGACTTGCATGGACCATTGGGATCGCTGCCCCACTTCCAGCTGCCATCTCAAGTGGTCTGGTCCTGTTTCAGCATGCCTGAACCAACCTGTCGGATACCAGTGCACATGACAGACACCTTCCTACCAAAGCAAATAGCTGACTGGGAATCTGTCCTGAAATACTGCTGAAGCTAATAAGGAATTAATTTTCTGTCGCCGGCCGCGGTGGCCGAGAGGTTCTAAGCGCTTCAGTCCGGAACCGCGCGACCGCTACGGTCTCAGGGTCGAATCCTGCCTCGGGCATGGATGTGCGTGATGTCCTAGTTAGGTTTAAGTAGTTCTGAGTTCTAGGGGACTGACGACCTCAGATGTTAAGTCCCATGGTGCTCAGAGCCATTTGAACCATTTAAATTTCCGGTCACTGGATCGTGATGTAGGGAACACAAGGCGGATGCGGTAACTACTACTACTTCTACTATTATTACACACACACACACACACACACACACAAATTGACGACGTCACAAAATTAGTAGCCGGTTGACTCAAAATACGCTTTAAAGATCATTGCATAGAAAGATCATTGCATACAAAGAAAGAGATAGATGATTGCATACAAAGAAAGGGAAACAGAAAGAGAAACAGAGAGAGAGAGAGAGAGAGGAGAGAGCTGTAGTTTGCTTTGCAGACGACGCAGGAACTAGCATGGGATATTTCATTCCGCCATGGACTCTAATCTCCCCAGGTATCCTCGTTCACTTTCTTGTGGCACAGTTCCGCGAACTGGCACAGGAGTTAATAAATCTGGTACGATTACATCCTGAAGTTACCACAAATGTTGCTTCAGAAGATGTGCCACAGGAAATATTAAACTATTAATATAGGTGTTTCAACCATTTGTTTCACACAGTTTAAAACTACTCGAAATAAAAAAAGATCAACGACAGTAGTGCATAAACAACACTGTTATGTTTTTCACGAGAAATTTCACTAAATAATCCTAATATCTTATTATTTGGATTCACGATTAGAAGCGTTGATGAACGAAATGATAGCTGAAATTTCAAATTTCAACATGAATTTATGCTGTCATGGTTATGGAATTCTCGACCATTATAGGTCTACTATGTGTATTTTCCTTTTTAAAGCGCCATAGAATTCCTAAATTGCTTCTCTCCGCTAAACCAGGACGAACAAGGAGGGAGAAAAGGGTCTGTCTTATGATGGGATAGTAACAACAACAACAATAAATATCTCTGCAAGACAGAGCCCACTGCGATCTATTGGGAAGTACTGAACATGACACACTTAAACTGTGACCCAATTCGTAGTACTCGTATAATTGTGATGGTCAGATGTCAGAGATCGCTGTCAATCGGGAACCTGACGTCGCGATCGGGTTTTTAAAGCACTATAGAATTCCTAAATTAGTTCTGTATGTGACATTTAGGAGGAGAAGGAGGAGGAGGAGGAGGAAGGATCTACTGTGTCATAAGATAGAGACAGCACCAATACGACTGCAACGCAGCGTCCACTGCAATATATTGAGAAAACCTAAACACGACACACTTACAACCAGATTCACAACAAAGAGTACGCCTTTATCTGTATTAAATAAAAGACGCTATTATACATACATCAAAAAAAGTTTTGCATCACCTCGGTTCCGAGAGTTTCGGAATCTGTAAAGAAAATTGGAATAGAGATCAACATAAACATGATTTCCGCCCTTTTTATTGCTCATGAAAAACATACAATGAATGTTGTTCCACCATACAGTGAGACCTTCATAGGCGGTGGTCCAGACTGCTGTACACACCGGTACCTCTAATACCCAGTACCATGTCCTGCCTGTATTCGTCGTGGCATACTACCCACAAGTTCATCAAGGCACTGTTGGCCCTGATTGTCCCACGCCTCAACGGCGATTCGGCGTAGATCCCTCAGAGTGGTTGGTGGGTCATGTCGTGCATAAATCTATCCCAGGCATGTTCGATAGGGTTAATGTCTGAAGAACATGCTGGCCACTCTGGTCGAGCGATGTCGTTATCATGAAGGAAGTCATTCACAAGATGTGCACGATGGGGGCGCGAATTGTCGCCCATGAAGACGAATACCTCGCTGATACGCTGCCGATATGGTTGCACTATCGGTCGGAGGATGGCACTCACATATCTTACAGCCGTTGCAGCGCCTTCATGACCACCAGCGACGTACATCGGCCCCCCATAATGCCACCATATTTCTAACACTTCGATCATAGTGTATAGTTTATAATTGCGATTGACCATCTTTCTCTATGTGGATGGAAGTCACAGAGCATTCTCGCATTCTTAGGATAAACTTGCAGATTGAAAGATCACCACACGTTGTCTTTAACCAACCCTCCCTTCAACACTGTCACCGATTTAATTTGCAACTGACCAGAAGTAGGTGGCTATTATACATGATGCAATCCACGTCCTGTGAAGGACAAGAGGGAGTCGAGTCTGTAACTACTGTTCAGTGAAGACTGTTCCACAACAATCTTACTCATGGCACGCATCCAAGTGCACAAGATCTTTCCAGATGGGTGCATATTGAGGAGTTTAGCACCACTTATCGGTGTGTAGCTGGTAGGAGAGTTGTTCAAATGGTTCAAATGGCTTTGAGCACTATGGGACTCAACTGCTGTGGTTATCAGTCCCCTAGAACTTAGAACTGCTTAAATCTAACTAACCTAAGGACATCACACACATTCATGCCCGAGGCAGGATTCGAACCTGCGACCGTAGCAGTCGCACGGTTCCAGACTGCGCGCCTAGAACCGCAAGACCACCGCGGCCGGCGGTAGGAGAGTGTTCTGATGATATGACAGATAGTTACGAAGAAGGAACGTGTGGTTTAAGCATCATGGAAGTCCATATGGACATAGTTTGAAGCATTTTACGTAAATCAACTATGCTGTCAATTCTGAAGTATTGCTTTAGTGTCTGGGGTCAATATCAAGGTGTTATTGGTAAGAGAGAGACGATTATGAAACATTAACACATGTATTCCTAAGGCTAAACGGGTCTGCACTTAAAACACACTATAATGCCAGAGTGGTGTGGCTTCTGACCTATTAGTCATGTGGTATGCAACGCTGTTAATATTCCAATGAAAGAAATATATTCTCAGCGCTTGACATACATTCCCCGGCAAGTTTCTGTACAATAAACTACGGTGAAAAACTGTAAAGTGATAAAACTACTATCTTGCACACCAAACAAAACATCGATTATTTGTAACACGAATACTGCATACGTTTCCAGAGGTGTATGACGCCTGCTGTTTACAAAGTTCAAGGCCTGTTATGGTTCGAGAATTAAGTTCAGTACAGCCCTATAAGAGATCATCAACAGCTGAAAATGCGTACAAAGAAATAGCAGCATCTTACGAGGAAATAAACACCACCATCTGCAGTCAGAGGAGATGTAACAGTTTTACCGCAATTTACCACCGCCTCTGGTAACCTTCCTCTTGCACAGGCTGCACTGCTCAGTTGCAGGATAATATTTCTGTTTCGCCTTGGTGCCACCTCTCTAGAATGATTCGTCTCTTCATTGTTGGGGTGCGTGCAGGTAGCATTAGTCTACTCTCCTCCTCCAGAACATGCAATTTTATTGACTTGGCTCGGTACTCTTTTCGTGGTATTTCTCTCTACTTTTATGTGTTCTCAGTCAGTTTCCGTAATTTTACTAGGTTTTCGCGATTTTACATATTTCATGGCATTCCCTCAATTTTTGCGTATCTCACATCAATTTTTCGTAATTATACCAGGTTTTCCTCGAATTTTACCGGTTCTATTTCATTTTCCTCATTTTTCCCACAGTTTACCATATGTACATCTGGCTTTGGACCCATTAATGGCTCCAGAATCAAAATTTGGTGAACATGCCTTAACACAGAGTGAAAATATAAATATTTTGCCAAAAAACTCAATTTGAGGTCAGTTCATTTGGTTTTATGTTTTTGTGCACAATATTGTGCTATAGTAGGTGTGCATGGATTAACCACTCAATGTGTAATGTTAACTTCAAAAGTACATACCATTTGACAGACCACGTCTTAAGGGCAATAGGCAGGCTGTCTCTCCTGGTTTTTCGGCATCGATTTGCAGTTTCGATTTTGCAATGTGTATCTTGAGTCAGTCCCAACGAATACTGCTCATCATATCTTTTATGTGACATTCACTGCTGCCGGTAAGCGTCGGTTTGTTTCACAGTAGGAGCAAAATGATTTTTAAAGCGGAATTTTACGTGCTTATTCGATTGAGCGGTCCCAAATTAGTCTAGTGCGTTTTATCGATACGTATTAACAGCGACAGAGGGATAACCAGTAGTACAGCATGACGACAACAGCCAGAGTGGACCATGGCGGTGCTGCCACTGCTGGAGCACTAGGTTATTCCTCGTGTTTTGCTGTCCCTGTTAATACGTATCGATAAAACGCACTAGACAAATTTGGGACCGTTCAATTGAACAGGCACGTAAAATTTCGCTTTAAAATTCATTTTAACAAAACAGCAAATATGTGTAGAAACACTAGAGAAAATGCGTCTGACAAACCATAGGAGAGACGACCTGTATGTGGAGAATTTATTTCTTAAGTACATCAAATTAAAAATGGTAATAAAGTGATACAATGAAACTTTAAAACATTATTTTAATGCACCTCTTTTCCATCAACAATTTTATATCTGTTGTTCCTCACTCAGGTTTGGAGATAAAATGTTTTTCTTTGCAAATTATTCATAGTTCAATGTCGACCGTAACAATTACTGTAGTTCAATATCTAAAATTTTCGACAAGAGATCCATTTTCGCTTTCCACCTCTCAGATACTGTTGATTATGATAATCCTGACTATTGCAAAACGAAAAAGAAAGAAGATTTATGTAAGAAAAACGAGTATTTGATAGTACAAAACAATAAACTGGTTTAAAAAAGTTATAAGAAAGTTGAGAGGCAGGGGCCAGAAAGAAGTAAAAGGGGTATGAATATTTCGCAACAGTGGTCAATATTTCAGCGTCATATTTTGTATAAAGCAAAAGATACTGGATGATGTCCGAAAGAAAATCGTCAAACACAAAGGAAGTTCAGCCCATAAAGCTGCTTTGGAAATATCATTTAAAGCAAGTGAAAAACTTTTGATGGTCGAAGTAGAGAGGATATAAAATGTAGACTGGCAATGGCAAGGAAAGCGTTTCTGAAGAAGAGAAATTTGTTAACATCGAGTATAGATTTAAGTGCCAGGAAGTCGTTTCTGAAAGTATTTGTATGGAGTGTAGCCATGTATGGAAGTGAAACATGGACGACAAATAGTTTGGACAAGAAGAGAATAGAAGCTTTCGAAATGTGGTGCTACAGAAGAATGCTGAATATTAGATGAGTAGATCACGTAACTAATGATGAGGTACTGAATAGAATTGGGGAGAAGAGGAGTTTGTGGCACAACTTGACATGAAGAAGGGATCGGTTGGTAGGACATGTTCTGAGGCATCAATGGATCACCAATTTAGTATTGGAGGGCAGCGTGGAGGGTAAAAATCGTAGAGGGAGACCAAGAGATGAATACACTAAGCAGATTCAGAAGGATGTAGGTTGCAGTAATTACTGGGAGATGAAGAAGCTTGCACAGGATAGAGTAGCATGGAGAGCTGCATCAAACCAGTCTCAAGACTGAAGACAACAACAACATAAAGCACCAGAGAATGACAAGTCAGTAGTAGCTAATGTTTTCAGACTTGTCTAAGAAGTTGCCAAAAGGAGTCAACCGTTAAATGATTTTGAATCGGAAGTAGAGGTTCAGAAATTAAATGGTGCGGACACGGGTCGTATTCTTCCTTCCAGTTTGGAATGTGTTAACTATTAAGCCATGCTGGTGTAGAAATGAAAGCCAGAGTAGTCAAAAATATAATTGAATCATACGTCAAAAATTCCTTCATGCTTGATTGAAGTTCAGTATACAGCCGTTGTCTTCACTGATTATTTAAATTCGAGCAGTGGTATCTGACGTGACGGATTCAACTAATATTTTCATAGGTTTCATTGAAATGGAATACATTGCAGCTAAAGATATACTCAATTCTGTAACGAATGATTCCTTCCGCAAATTGCTGCGGATTTCAATGATGGGCTATGAATAAGTGTCAGCGTACGAACCGCCCAATGAAACATCCTCGCTATGGCCTTTCGGAGCCGAAGTCCCACTCGTTTACCCTTGATGACTGCTCGACACAAAGCTTTGCGCCTGGCCTGAGCCTTTTAACATCGACAATGGACTATTGATGACTGGAAGCATATTGCCTGGCCAGACGAGTCTCGTTTTAAATTGTATCGAGCGGACGGACGTGTACAGGTATGGAGACAACTTCATGAAGCCATGGACCCTGCATGTCAGCAGGGGACTGTTCAAGCTGGTGGTGGCTCTGTAATGATGTGGGTAGTGTGCAGTTGGAGTGATATGGGACCCCTGATAAGTCTAAATACTATTCTGACAGGTGACACGTATGTAAGCGTCCTGTCCGATCATCTGCATCCAGTCTTGTCCATTGTGCGTTCCGACGGACAATTGCAGGACAATGCAACACCCCACACATCCAGGGTACACAGAGTGGCTCCAGGAGCATATCTTGGATGCGTTGCAAACGTGCTGTTCGGAAGAGTTGGTTCAAATGGCTCTGAGCACTATGGGACTTAACTTCTGAGGATATCAGTCACCTAGAACTTAGAACTACTTAAACCTAACTAACCTAAGGACATCACACACATCCATGCCCGAGGCAGGATTCGAACCTGCGACCGTAGCGGTCGCGCGGTTCCAGGCTGAAGCGCCTAGAACAGCTCGGCCACTACGGCCGGCTCAGAAGACACCCCCTTGTACTCTTACGGATTTATGGACAGACGGATTTATAGACATCCCTGCAGTGTTAATGGTGTCAGTTCCCTCCAGCACTACTTCAGACGTTAGTCGAGTCCACGCCACGTCGTGCTGCGGCCCTTCTGCATGCTCACGGGGACCCTACACGATATTGGGCAGGTGTACCAGTTCCTTTGTCTCTTCACTGTAATTCATCATAACTTCTGAACGGTTTGCGTTAGGACATTCAAACTGTGAAGTCGTGATGGGAATTAGTATGCGCATGTGCACGTGTCTTGTTGTTGTCGGTCAATTGCACGTGAAAATGTCACAGTACAGTATGCTTGAGCAATAGCGCTTGTGGTCCGCAGCTCGTGGTCGTGCGGTAGCGTTCTCGCTTCCCACGCCCGGGTTCCCGGGTTCGATTCCCGGCGGGGTCAGGGATTTTTCTCTGCCTCGTGATGACTGGGTGTTGTGTGCTGACCTTAGGTTAGTTAGGTTTAAGTAGTTCTAAGTTCTAGGGGACTGATGACCATAGATGTTAAGTCCTATAGTGCTCAGAGCCATTTGAACCATTTTTGAATAGCGCTTGTGAAGGCCTACTACGCGAGGAATAACAGCCCAACGGAGGCTCAATGGAAATTTGCGACCGAGTTCAAGGTGAAGCCAACAGGTCCAAGTGTGCTAACAATCTAGAATTTGAATTGCAAATTTGAGAGTATGGGTAGCGTCGGTCGTCCAAATAGGGTGAAAAAGCCTGAAAACATCGTGAACACACGCGCTGTGTTTCAAACCAGCCCCAGGAAATCGATTAGACGAGCTGCACAACAGGTCGGAATCAACCGGGAGACACTGCGACCAATTGTTGCTGAAGACCTAGGTCTCTTCGCATAAAAAATTCAGACCCATTAGCCATTAAGCTCCAAGTTCATGGAACAGCGATTGTGTTTCTCCAGTACTGTCGTTCACAAAATCGATGAACAGCACTTTGATGCGAATATGGATTGCTTTAGCGACGAATCCCAGTTTCATTTAGAAGGTTTCGTCAAGACGCAAAACTGGCACATTTGGAGGACTGAAAATCCGCATTTCGCTATCGAGAAGTCTCTTCGCCTCAACGGGTGAATGTGGGGTGTGCAATGTCCTGTCACGGAATGATCGGTGTGATATTCCTTGACGGCACGGTGACTACCAAACAGTGCGTGAAGGTTTTGAAGGATGATTTCCTTCCCGTTATCCAAATCGACAAGAGTGATTCATGCCAGACTGTGCTCGACAGCATCGAAGCGGGAGAGTTTTTGATGTCTTGGAGGAGCACTTTGGAGACTCGTATCCAGGCTCGTATCCAGGGTCCACTGGCATGAGCCTCGATTGGCCGCGATATTCTCCGGATCCGGACACATGCGACTTCGTTTTGTGGGCTGTATTAAAGACAAGGTGTACAGCAATAACCCTAAAACCATTGCCGAGCTGAAAACAGCCATCCAGGAGAACATCGACATCGATAGCATCGATGTTCAGACACTTCTGCGGGTGACGCAGAACTTCGCTGTTCATCTGCGCCACATCATCGCCAATGATGGCAGGCATTTCGAACATGTCATAACCTGAGTTCGAATATCAGTAGTTACGTTTACATGTTGAATGAAGTATATGAGCGCCCTAGTTTGTAACTAATTTACGTTTTTTTTGTATAATTCAATAATTGTCACCCTGTACATGGATTTGAAAAGTGGTCCTTCTATTCTATTGCTCTGTGTAGAAATGTCAAAACAGTCTTCGATGAAATTGAAAGTAAGGGTAGTAACATTAAAAGTGCAGTGAGAATTCCATCGTTAAATGCAGAAGAGAGAGCGGATTGTTGGAAAGAGTAAACTGAAGGCCTCTTTCAGGGGAAGGACTTGTGTGATATCGTCTTGTAAGAAGTTGGAGTCGCTAGAGATGACATAGATGTTCTACTATTAGAATGACAGTTTAAGGGGGGATGTAATGAAAACTGTAAACATTCATGTAAAAAATCATTACACCCATATTTATCATTGCACAAACCTAAATTTTTGCCTCTGTAAAGCAAAAGAGCTGTGTTTTAACGGGAAAATATAATAAAATATGCAGGATTAATATTTTGCTATAAACTTGAATTTTTAATTTTTTAATTTTTTTATAAAAAGCCATTACTCAAATTCTAATCATGCAATTAATCTGAAATTTTTATTGTAGTGTTCTGAGAAGGTTGTAAGACCGCTGAGCTACAGTTATTAATTTATGGTGAAAATTGTATCATTAACAGAGTTTTTAACTTTGCTCATCGAAAATCAACTTTTTTTCTACATACAAATCTAAAAACCAGAATGTAATTTGCAGGATCTCGTATTTTTTAGTTCCAGGGATACAGCAACATGTTGCGAACAGTTCCTGAACATTTCATAGCATTTGCGCATATACTTTTTGAGAAAAGGCTTCTAATGGTGTGAAAATGTAAAACAGATCAAATGACTTTCAAAGATTTTCTTCTCATACTTCTACATGCAATAGGCTTACCTCAATTTTAAAATCCTCCCTACTGATGCTCCTCATCCTCCAGGTTTCACTTCTCTCCCCTTCGAATCTGCCAGGCCACTATTTTCGGGTAAGACACTGATCTGTTAGCTTCCTTGATCCTCCTCTCGTCGATGGTGTAAAATACTTTTGTTGCAAACACAGCAGGACTGTACCAACTCTCTTCAGCACTTCAATTCTGCCATTATTTCCGTTATTGTAACATAAAACAGCATTGTAGACAAATATTTTGAGCATCTAATTAAATTAAATTATTGAGGCTTTCATTTGCATTTTGTGTCTATCCATGAAGACACTTCCTCAGTAAATCTGGATTTGCAAGAAACCTGAATGTGGGCTGAATTGCATTCATAACAGGTTCTGTTAATGAGTGTTTATGCGAATACGTCTTATTTCTATTGTTGAACTTACACCAATCGTCTTTCGGACACAGATTGTGCGTTGGTGTTTGGTCTGTGGATAGTTTGTGGAAAAAAATTGCCCACACAGCACGCCTCATTGCCTCTAAATTAAGTGTGTTTTTCCTGATAGATCTCCCGTAAAATAACTGAAAATCAATGTCTTTCAGAGTAAGCCTGCATTTTCCCCCTAGTGGTTTTCCACCCTCAAGTACTTCACTTTCCTTCTCTTTCAGCAAGCTACGAAGGCTAATACTAAACCTCTTTTGGACGTGACCAACACATTCAACATTTTTTGTTGTCGAATTGTACGGGTTTTTATCTGTTACAACTTTGAACCAAGAGGAGTCCCAATCGCCAAGGTATTTAGTATATCTAACAACATATTGGTCCTCCGATCAGGAGAACATCCTCACAACTGCAGCAGCCTCCATGCCCCCACTTGAGCCACTATAACTTTTAGAGCATTCTGCTGCATGCTTTTCTTGCCACAGTTTATCACTGTCTTCACTGTTGGACATTTTCCTTGTTGCATTCTGGTGGCAGTATTTAGACATAATTTCAATAACAGATGCAACTCCAAACAGAAATGTGTCACCCCTTTTTATCCAGGTCCCATCTACAGACACACACAGGTCAGTAACATTTGTAGCAGATTCACTGTCATGAATATCCACCCCAGGATCTATTTCTTTTTGGTTTATTTCCACCAATTCCTCCACTGCTTTCTTCATAGAAACTTTAGCAGTATCGCGTACAGCATCAGACATTTATTTATTTATTCAAACCTTGCACAAGGTGGAGTGTTGTTCAAAAAACCACACAATAAATTACCTCCTTCCCTGTCCTGTCCAAGGCATCTCAGAGCATATGCTAACCTAAATTGCTTTCATAGGTAACGGTGTCAGTTTTTTTGGTGAAGGAAAATGAAAATTCATAGCGACATGAATTACAAATTAATTTAAAATCACAAATTATTCCCACTCTTCTTTCTTCAACAACAATAATGCATTCCGTATTTTTACAGCTAACACATGAACATGAAAACTTTATAGCCTGGCAGAAAAGCTCTAAATCAATAAGTCTGAATTCAGTGGAATCCATATCAACATCATTCACGCCCCTGTGCAATTGAATCGAATGGCTCTGAGCACTATGGGAATTAACATCTATGGTCATCAGTCCCCTATAACTTAGAACTACTTAATGCTAACTAACCTAAGGATATCACACAACACCCAGTCATCACGAGGCAGAGAAAATCCCTGACCCCGCCGGGAATCGAACCCGGGAGCCCGGGCGCGGGGAGCGAGAACGCTACCGCACGACCACGAGCTGCGGACCCTGTGCAATTCTCCTGTCCCAATTTCGATGCTGAAGCTGAGAGCTTATGTTCTATATTTCGAGCTGCTTCCCCTTTTTTTGTTGGTAAACCAATTTCCATGAAACCTCCGTCTCCTAAACACAGTTTTTCCACCACCCATTATGCATAAATCTTGACTTCCACGTAAAGGTTTGCGAATTCAACCTTCCACCTACTGATGTGTTAGTATTGTCAAAACGTAAACAAACAACATGCAAGGGTGTTTTCAGGCAAAGATATAGATGTCAGCCAGAGATATAGATGTCAGCCAAAGATATCTAAAGGAAATAGCCTTCACACTGACAAAAATTCCGCTGAAGCAAGCAGTTTCCCAAATGTCGGAAAAGGTGGGAGTGACCGCAGTGCAGAGCTAATCAGTTTAACAATTTAAAGGCGTTTCTAAAGCTGATATCACGATAAAACTCACACACAACATAGATTAAACTGTGTGGAGCGAGAAAATAATATTTTTCAAAAATCGATTTTTTGGACCAAAATCCATTACATCCACCCTTTTAAGAGAGTTCTGAAAGACCTGAAATCAAACAAGGCACAGGGAATAGATAATATTACATCGGGCATGAGAGAAGATGAAACCGAATCACTTTTCAGATTGGTGAGTAGAATCTATGAGAGTGGCGACGTTGGTTCAGACTTTAGGAAAAGAATGTCATCCACACAATTCTTGAGATAGCAGGGGCTGGTAAGTGTGAAAACTATCGCGCATTCGGCTTAACACCTTACGCATCCAAGCTACCGTCAAGGCTAACCTGAGTGGTCACGTCTGTAGGTGGTAAATATTATAGACATACTGGAACGAAAGTGAGCCAGGAACTTGGAGAATTCACGGAGAAGCACAGACAGAGCATACTGTCGACATTCGCCGGCTGGTGTGACCGAGCGGTTCTAGGCGCTTCAGTATGGAACCGCGCGACCGCAACGGTCGCAGGTTCGAATCCTGCCTCGGGCATGGATGTGTGTGATGTCCTTAGGTTAGTTAGGTTTACGTAGTTCTAAGTTCTAGGGGACTGATGACCTCAGATGTTAAGTCCCATAGTGCTCAGAGCCATTTGAACCATCTGAACTGTCGACATTCGCAGTCCGAAGCGTTCTGCGCATTACATATACAAAGTTAAAAGAGGGTAACAAATCGAATGACAGTTGCTGAGTAACTAGCCATCGGAGAGCACAGGTGTTTTAAATCAAAATACTTAGAAAACATCTGTGAACAACTTTCGAAATTTTGTAGCTGAAAATCGAGTTCACTATGTGTTATGAGAAGGTGATAAACAAATTCTGGAGAGAGCCACTTTAGCGATGCAGGAAGTGTCCTAGGCATTAATTTCATAAAGTTACGACGAGCCAACAATTTCGTTGCATAAGCGACTGGCTGGTTGGGTTCGGTAGTAATGTAGCGGATCCACGAGTCGGTCGTTCCGTGTTTGACCCATGCTGCACACAGTTTATTACAAAGTGAAATGAAAGTTAACCACATGATACGCACAATTTTTATACTAAAACCTTACTTTTCGTAGAACGTTTCTCTCTGAACTTTCTGTTCCTCTTCGAAAGTTGTGGATTACACATATATCCTTCACATTTCGGCCTTTTTCTTTATTGAATACATGTTTTGCGTAGGAAACAGTTTACATACAGTGGTTTGGCCTTGCGACGGTGCACTTGCACGTAGCCATCTCGTAGAACATGAGCCTCATTAAAAATAGTCCTTTTGGTCGTGTGAAATGTAACTCATTGGATTTGTTCGTCTCAGTTGGCGGGCCTGGTTGTTTAGAGGCAGTGTACGGCCGACATGGAATGGCACACACGAATCGCGCCACCAAACACTGCTGGAAGATTTTTTAAAATTTTATTTTATTACGCAGTACGGTTTTCCGGGAGGCCCTTGTGACGTCGCTAATTACTGCGAGGGTACTTCTACGCAATCGAATGTCACGCGTAGTTAGGCCAAATGCAATGTCGATGAAAACTTCACTTTCCCGATCGGGTTTTATTACAGCTGCTTTCATTGATACCTCGATTTGGATTGAACGTTTTGAAGTTCATGCTCAACTGTGTTCATCATTTTAGTTTGCCTTTTAACAGAAGGAGAATATGCAGAGGAAACATGGAAATTCAAAGGAGCAAAACACGAAACAATTAACGGCGATGGCTAATACGTACTACATGAACATTTGCTTTTGACTTGTTTAAAAAGTTCCCGCGTCCGAATATTCATCATTAGCCGAGAGTACAGTGAACTTTATTGGTGTGTTATTCACTATTGACAACAACATGATGTCAGTTCAATGCATAGTGGATGAGTTTGCGTAGATCTGTGTCGAAATTTCATCTGTTCCTCGTAAAACGGTATTTGACGCAGGGAATCCTGCAGAGGATCGAAACGTGGTGTAGGGAGTGGTAGTCGGTCCTCATCATAAAAAATGTAATGTATTGCGAATATATCGGGAGAAAGGCTCATTATTGTATCAATACACGATTGTAAAACAATTACCGGAAGCACTCACACCAATTAAATATCCTGGAGTGCGCTTACGGAGCCACTTAAACTGGAACATATCACGTAGGCTTCCGCAGCCGTTGTCACAACCAATATCTGGTACCGCGCGCCGTGGAATTTGAATCCGCGCCAAACGTCATGGACGTTGAAGACCCCTGGCCCGCTTTTAATGTGAAACACGTGGTTGCATCGGCCAATAGCGGCGCCCCCGATAGCGTACTTAAGCGCCTGCCTCTCGCTCAGCCAGCTACAAAGACACGTCCGGAACTTGCTCGCGGCTAAGAAACGCCGGGACTGGCGACAGACATGCACCAGTCTTAATGTTACACTTCCTATCAACTTGTCCAAGTACTGGTCTGCCTTCCGCTGCCTTATCGAATCTAACCCCCCCCCCCCCCCTCCTACTACCCTCTCTTTCATGATGACCAACCATTCCCTGACAACCTTAGTAAGGCCAATCGCTTTGCCTCCTACCTGTACGATATCTTTACCTCCCTGACGATACCCAGTTCGATTACTTCCTCTTCCCATATGTCCGCGATCGAACTGACACCCCTGTCCCTCCCCTCGCCCCTGGCCTCCAGTACTTGGACAACATTACACCCAACGAACTCAGGATATCATCACTACACTCCGCATGAAATGCAACAGCGCTCCCGGTCACGACCGTGTTACCTATCGCCACCTCCATCAAGCTCCCGTCTCCTTCCTCTCCACCTTGGCCAGGCTATATAATGTGGTCCCGTCCACCGGCTACTACCCCGGCCTGTGGAAACCCTCCCATATCCTGATGTTCCTAAAACCCAACAAAACGCCGTCCGCTGTCTCCTCCTACTGTCCCATCAGCCTTACGTCTTCAGCAAGGTCCTGGAATCCATCCTTACCCGACGCATCCACCAGCATCTCCGCCAGCACCGCCTCCTTCCCATTACCCAGTGTGGCTTTCGACCACCCTTCTCTACCGATGACCTTCTCCTTCACCTCACTCGCCTCCTCTCGGAACAGCTCAACTCCCGTCGCTCCGCCATCTTCCTCTCCCTCGACCATGAACGCGCCTATGACCGTGTGTGGCATTCCAGTCTCCTCTTCAAGCTCCAAACCTTCGTCCTTCCTATCAACTACATCCGTCTGATCGGGTCTTTTCTTTCCCAACGCCCGTCCTATGTCACCATCCATAACACAGATTCCTAAACCTTCTACCCCTCTGCCGGTGTGCCCCAAGGTTCCGTCCTCTCCCCTCTTCTATACCATTTGTATACGGCGGACATGCCGCCACCTTCACGCCCCACCACCTTCTCCAGTACGCCCATGACACAACCTTCCTTACCCTCGCCCCCACCCTGCAACGCTCCCAAAACCTTCTCCAATCCTATCTTGACCAGTTCACCGCTTGGTGTAACCAGTGGTTGCTCAAGGTCAATCCTTCCAAGACCCAGGCGATCATTGCAGGCAAAACCACCCCTTCCATCCGTCTCCTCGACTTCTATCTCACCATTTATGGCCGCCCTATCGCACTCACCCCCACCCTTAAGTACCTTGGCGTCACCCTTGACAGTCGCCTCTCCTGGACCTCCCCATCTCCGGACAATCCAAGCCAAGGCACACTCCCGACCGTCTCGTCAAGCTCCTTTCTGGCCGCACATGGGAGGGGGGGGGGTCTGGACTCCTCCACCATCCTCCACACCTATAAATCCCTTATCTGCCCTATCCTCTGCTACACTCATCCCGCCTGGATCTCCGCCTCTCCTACCTTTTACAAATACTTTCAAATCCTAGAACGCCATATGCTCCACCTCGCCTATCGCATCCGTCTACCCTCCCCCACATGGATCCTCTATGACCTTATTCCATTCCCACACCTCCTTCTTTTCCTTGTAGGCAAACTTGATCCCCCTCACCCACTTGTCTCTCCCATCCTCTCCCACCCCTGTCTGCTGCCATGCCTGCATTCCCACATCCCACCTGCTCTCCATCTCTCTGCTCTCCATACCCTCGCCCAAGGTGGGTTCCACGAACTCCTCCTCCCTGATGATGCCCTCATCCCCTCCATCTACCCCTCCTACCAACTTTGATGTCTACCGCACCCTTTGTTTTCTCCCGAGAGCACCCTCTCTCCCTTCTCTCCCTCCTCCCTTCCACCCTCCCTCCTCCCTCGGGCTTCCACAACCCCCCTACTTTCTTTCCTCCCCCTCCCATATCCTCTGCCACTGGCATCTACACACTCCCCTCTCCCTCCTCCCATCTTTTTTGGCAGGTCCCCGGACTCGCAGACGCATAGTGAACTTTCGCCCGCCGGAGATCATCGCCTAGTGTTTGTGTGTGTCGTCGTGTTCGTGTTCAAGTGTTCCAGTGTTACTCGTTTGTGCTCCAACGTTCGCGTGTGCCATCTGTCATCTCTGCGCGTGTCCACATGTCTGGACATTTTTATTTTGGACTCTGCGCCCCTGAACGGCTCCGTGTGTTTTAATTTTCTATGTCTACGTTTGTATATCCATCCTGTCTGTTCTGCGATTGCCTTCTTTTGTATCATTAGTTTTATTTGTAGCCGAAGAGCGGCGAAATGTGCCGCTGCTGGCCTACCTGTATCAGGTGTGAAATTAACTACAAAGAAAGAAAAATGCTCTACCAGCCAGTCTAATCTCGCGTACGTCTGTTGACGCCTCGCCTCGCGTTAGACAGCGTACTTCCTTGTTCTGTGTACGAGTGGACGTGTTTGTTAGGTTTCCTTGTGACTCCGTTGTTCGATCTTGTTGTTGTTCGTTCTGTCCTTCGTTGGTCGTGTCCCTCCTCTCCCGTTGTGTTGTTGTTCGCGGGCTACTCCGCGGGTCCCGCCGCGCTTTCCGTCACTGCTACGCCGCGACCGTCCCGGTCGCAGTTACTGTTGTGGGTTGGCAGGAGAGCCAACACCGGGTTACAAGAGGAAGCCTAAAGGCACGCGTTTTAGCTCACGCAGGCTGGCGTGAGGTCTGGAACAGGACAAGGAAGAATTTAGAAAAACGGACGTAGCTGGTGGAATACTTAACTTTAATCCATTAATGGTGAACGTCGGTCTTGACGGTACATTATTACAGTATCAGTAGTAACTGGTACTGGCGCCTTGCTAGGTCGTAGCAAATGACGTAGCTGAAGGCTATGCTAACTATCGTCTCGGAAAATGAGAGCGTATTTTGTCAGTGAACCATCGCTAGCAAAGTCGGTTGTACAACTGGGGCGAGTGCTAGGAAGTCTCTCTAGACCTGCCGTGTGGCGGCGCTCGGTCTGCAGTCACTGATAGTGGCGACCGCGGCCGATTTAAAGGCTACCACCTAGCAAGTGTGGTGTCTGGCGGTGACACCACAGTTACAACACAATGAAATTCTGGGTTTCAGACGCCATTGCCAGTTATAAAATTCCGACGTTTCAGCGACTATTGCAAGACGCCTTCCTCAGGGTGCACTGCTAACTGCTGAATGGGCGCTAGTTTCATTACTTATGCACTATGAAGGAGTGCTGTCATTGGATATGAGGGTGAGGAGGAAGGGTGTTAGGTATTCTTTATTGGTCTTTGCATTGCGTGTTGTCATTGGTGGAAATAGGCGTTTTCCATTGGAGTTTCCTTTATTGCTTGCCATTGGTGGAAATCGGCGAACAGGAAACTGAGCGGCGGCTGTTTACTAACTGCCTACTATCGACTACTGCGCGTCCCGCAAAGAACATAGGCTCCAGAAGATTCGTTCCACCGACAGACTTAACACTTATCCATTAGCCAGCCCCGGATCTACGATATTTCCGAACCGAGGCAAAACCTTGATAGCGACTATCCCCCTCTCTTCCTAGAGCGTTTGAGATAGTACGTAAAAAATTTAAAAAATCGATTTTTCAAAAAATGTTCATTTTGTAGCTCACATCATACTATAGAGTTTGGTATACAAAACATATACGTTCGAGGAAATGTGAGACATGGTATTTGGTCTCAAATGTGCCAAAGTGCAGTGCCACGCCTTTTCAAACAGCATTCTTCCGTCGCACGTCACTGTATTTTCCTCTGTGGAATACAAACGCGCATATTTTGTAATGGATGCCATCAAACCTATATTTTGGACAGTGGAAACTAAAATGTTCTGTGGTTTCTCTCCTGCTCCAGGTCGATCGATTTGACATTTAGTCTTTGGGCATCTGGTCATAAGTTCCCAAGTAGCCTCCAAGTATGCAACGATACAACAAGGTATAAAATATTATACAAGTTAGTAAAGAGTTCCAACAACCGGAAATAGCTCCCTTCGCAGCTAATGTTATACTCTTGATAATTACAATGCCATGGAAAGACCGAACAACTATTAACTGACTATATTCCCAAGTGCTACTCAGCACGATATGGAACGTTCAGCCTATAAATGTATTCACTATGTACCTCCTACACGTATGCTTCAACACTGTTGTTACATATACGTATACCCAAATCAGGTTCTTGTAAAATGTTCTTCTGTTCTGCCTAGATGGTATTTATAGACCTGTACAAATATTCAATTATCTATCTGCAGCTTCTGAAACAATCCTTACAGGACATACCAAAGAATATTTTATTGCTAATCTTAATATATAGTAAATATCGAGTGGAGTCGGAACATTCCAAATGTGTACCAACAACAATGGTGATTTATCATTTTTTATTGCGTTAACAATATAATTTTTATGGCATACTGCAACAGTATTTATGGCGTCACAGTTTCATCTTGTTCACTTGTTTCAGTATAATGTAGACGTAAAGTTTGTTTTATGTCAGAATCTGAACTTCCTTCAAAAATGGTTCAAATGGCTCTGAGCACTATGGGACTTAACATCTATGGTCATCAGTCCCCTAGAACTTAGAACTACTTAAACCTAACTAACCTAAGGACATCACACAACACCCAGTCACCACGATGCAGATCTGAACTTCCTTAAGCCCATGTAACTTTGTACTGGCGTACTTATTAACTTAATGTATACTTTGAGTGACAAGACAAACTGGAGTAATATATTAAATGCTGAGATGCTGGTGATGGTGACTTTGTGGGGCGGGGTGGGGAGGAGGAGGAGGAGGAGGAGGAGGAGGAGGGAAACTATTCCCGTCACGAGCGCAGGGCGAGCTCAACCGTTGTTTCCAAGGGCGTCCGCCGACCTGCGCACACGGTTTTCATCTGCCACGTACTTCCGTACTTGAATATTGCTCGACAGTCTGGGATCCGTAACGGATAGATTAGGTAGAAGAACTAGAGGAGATCATAAAAATAAAAGCGCGTATTCACAGTTTCCTTCAGGAAGTGGTATAGCATCTCAGAGAAGCTCATCTAGCTCCTGCGGCAGACAATAAAAGAGACCATTCTGCAATACAGTGCTGTTTACTGATACTTCCTCCTACGTATATCTGAGGGATAGACCACGAAGGTAACAGAGAGATTCGAGCTCACATAGAGGCTTATGGACAACTAACCCTTCCTTGCGCTACACTGAGTTGAAAAAAATTATGGAACAGCGATATATACGTATACAGATGACAGCAGTGTCGAGTACACGAGGTATAACAGGGGCAGCGCATTGGCGGAGCTGTCATTTGTACTCAGGTGGTTCGTGCTAAAAAGTTTTCCAAAGCAATTACGGCCGCACAACGGGAATTAACAGACTTTGAATGCGGAATGGCGGCTGGAGCTAGAGACATGGGACATTCCATTTCGGAAATCGTGAGAGAATTCAGTATTCGGCGATCCACAATGTCAAGAGTGTGCCGAGAATACCAGATTTCAGGCGTTACCTCTCATCACGGACAACGACGTGGCCTACGGCCTTCACTTAACGACCGAGAGCAGCGTCGTTTGCGTAGAGGTGTCAGTGCTAACAGTCAAACAACACTGCTTGAGTGACAGCAGAAATCGATGCGAGATATACGAAGAATGTATCAGTTAGGACAGTGAGGCGAAATCTGGCGTTAATGGGCTATCGCTATACCGACACGAGTGCCATTGCTAGCAGCATCGCAACGTCTGAAACGCCTCTCCTGGGCTTGTGATCATATCGGTTGTACCCTAGACGACTGGAAAACCAGGGCTTGGTCAGATGAGTCCCGATTTCAGTTGGTAAGAGCCGATGGTACGGATCGAGGGTGACGCAGACGCCTCAAAGCCATGGACCCAAGTTTCAACAAGGCACCATACAAGATGGTGGTGTCTCCATAATGGTGTGGACCGTTTATGTGGAGTGGACTGTTTCAACAACCAATCATTGACTGGAAAAAGCGAAATTCAGCTACCTGGAGACCATTTGCAGCCATTCATCATGTTCCCCAAAAAAAAAAAAAAAAACGCTGCAATTTTTATGTTTGATAATGCACCATGTCACCAGGCCACAAATGTTCACGGTAGCTTTGAAGAACATTCTGGACAATTCGAACGAATGATTTGGCTACCACGATCGCGGACATGAATCCCACCGCACATTCATGGGACGTAATCGGGAGATCAGTTCGTGCACAAATCTCTACACCGGCAACTCTTTCGAAATTATGGATGGCTACAAAGGCAGCGTGGCTCAATTTTTTGTGCAGGGGGCTTCCAACGACTTGGTGATACACTACGTTGGGCAGATAAAGGTCCGGTACGATATTAGGAGGTGTCCCACGACTTTTCTCACCTCGGTGTATTTGAGTCTGGAACAGGAATGGGGAAGTGCCAGTGGTTCTTCAATGTTTCCCCACCTACACACTATATCATGCAAATTCAAATTCGTTTCAGCACTGTCTCTCTGCTCCGGTTTTCCTTTCATGTACAGAACATAAAACCATACAGTGGATGACATAAAATCAAGTAACAACAGTTCGATTTGTAACATGCCGCCTTAATTCACGATCGTATCACCTGCGTAAAGAACTTGAATGCACGGCTGGATTTATACAAATATATCTGCGTCAATAATACCAGCTTGGATATCAGTCGTCCTCTCGTGCAAAACAGATCCTATTTTTGACAATAGCAAGTTTATTTACTTCTCTGAAGACTACTCAATTACATCAGCAATAGTTAACTGGACATGAAAACGATCAAAGGAAGCTAGGCGACATTACTCATCCACATTTAGAAGTCAATAGTTTATTTGACTGTAAAAACTACTCTGATATGACGGAGATTTTCCTTCACCTGATAAGAGAAAGCGGAGTATCGAGAAGGGGTGTGGGAGTGAAACTTCACGGGCTGAGAGAGTGTGTGATGTTATTTCAGTTATTACAAAACTGTAGTCATATTACAAAATCGAGTCAAATGTATAAAGAACTTTCCAGCATAAGACGACTTATCAGTATGACGTTGCCTGGATGCATGCACTGATTCGGTTGAGAAGGGTGTCATTAAGGCATTGTATCCTCTACTGAGGCAAGCTGGACAGAAATAACTGTAACTGGTCCTTGATGTCACGGATATTTGCACCAGGATGGAGAAATAGACCAAGCTGGTCCAACACAGTTCTATGAGGGACAGATCTCGGTATGTTGCTCGCCATGGGAGTACCTCAACAACATGCAGACAGGTCACAGAGACATATGATAAGTGTGGATCAGAATTGTTCTCTTGTCCTGTACCAAAATGTTACCATGATACTCTCCTGACAAAGGTAACATATGAAGATGCAGGATATGCATGATGTAACAGGATAAAGTAACCCAGAACTTGGAGCAGAAGTTGGATTCCCCAGAGCAGTAATCATGCCAGACCCACAGCCAGCCAGTGCTGGTCACAGAACTGCCTGGTCAGTGGGAGCAACTGACCATGTGTCACCACATCACACATGCCACTGCCTGGACCAGTCTCCAGAAATTACTGCAGCCTGTTGTGCTGTGGGTTATGACAGCACGTCATTGTTTCTTTTCCATATCATTGGGCATGTTGTAGTAATACAGCCACCACAACGAAGTCAGTGGGAAGCAGCACCATTTAAACCCGCCTGAACCGTCTCATCACCGATTGAACAGCTGGGGCAATTATGTGACGCACAGTGATGGGCAGTGCCTTACAAATGACATAGCCGTATCTACTGCCACTGAGCCTCGAAAGCGTGCCCGTCACCTGAGCACCTGGACACTCAGGCATCTCAGCAATTTACCATCTCTGGAGGATGATGCAGGGTCCCATCCATCCCCACCCCCAACGAGGTGTCAATGGAGGACTTGGGAACACTGGAGCTTGACGCATCCAGACGTGCAAACAACTGCTGCCACCATACTGCCCATACTTCGACCAGACAACCCTTCTGCCATGGCCCTGGATACCAGCGTCCTCAGTTCGCCTCTAGTTGAAGGATACAATAGAGACAAAACTACTTGATGGGAAACATCAAACGCATCAGCGTGTTGCTCAAAGCGAACCAGCAACCATAACAACCTTTCAATTTGCTCGAGTCGGTCTATAACTAATTCTGTGATGTCTCGAAACAGACGCAACAGAGGATTAGGTAACTTAGCAAACGTCCGCTCTAGCCCCTCGGATGACATAAGGGCGTTATTCCCGGGCTCACTAACGCACCGCCCGGAAGGTAACAAATCCCGCTCCCCGGTTCTCTTCCCATCAAGCTCTAAATATGTGATCTTAAACTGAAGTTCATTAACCATGAATCCCAATTCAGCGGTTGATTCCTTATCAAGATCCTGTAATTTTAAAGCCCTTAAGTCAGATATCCAGTTGGCTAAATGTACCAACTGCGCTCGCACCCTGTCTAACTGACTGCCACTAGGTTGAGTGCCCTCTAAAAAGCCAATATTGTCCTCGAGACTCCTAACAGCTTTCAACAAAAACTCTGTGGCTGCCTTAGTCTCACCCACAACATCTGGCGTGACGTCAACCGGCTGAAGAACGGTAGCACGCGAGCGTGCTGCTATGTCCGGAACACTGCCCTCAATAGGCTGGCGTCTTATCGCCAGCTCATACATGAGGCGGTCCTTCCTCAATAAGCCGATCCTGGGGCACTGTTCGACCGCCATTACAGAGTTTATCCCATAAAACAGAACCAAGCAACAAAGAAACCGTAGAACAGTAACAAGGTTTAACTAACCAAACCAACAGTAACTGAAATGGCGATATTACAATCGTAACCACGCTCTGCTACCAGTGAAATCTGGTAATTAAGGAAGTCAGGATTGGGTTACTATTGGTTTGCTTTGCAATTTCACTCATTTATTTTAGTTCGCAATTTTTGAAAACAATGCAATGAGGTCGCAATCAGAATTTTAAGGCAAATAACCACAATGACGGCTGAATGCCTTTAACGCCCAAAATGGTAATTATTAAAAAAATTTAACAAACATAGCCTACATAAAATATAGACAGCAAATAATTTTTGAAAACAACCCAATGTAGTCACAATCAGAATTTTAAGGCAAGTAACCATTATCATGGCTGAAGGCCTTTAACACCCAAAATGGGAATTATAAAAAATTTAACAAATATACTGTCAAACGGCGAATGGCATAGCAAAGGTTAATTTTTTAAAAAAAGAACAAACAACAGATCACCAAACAGGTGAGGCAAATGATGGTAACTTAATAATACAATGTTGTTGTTGTTGTGGTCTTCAGTCCTGAGACTGGTTTGATGCAGCTCTCCATGCTACTCTATCCTGTGCAAGCTTTTTCATCTCCCAGTACCTACTGCAACCTACATCCTTCTGAATCTGCTTAGTGTATTCATCTCTTGGTCTCCCCCTACGATTTTTACCCTCCACGCTGCCCTCCAATACTAAATTGGTGATACCTTGATGCCTCAGAACATGTCCTACCAACCGATCCCTTCTTCTGGTCAAGTTGTGCCACAAACTTCTCTTCTCCCCAATCCTATTCAATACTTCCTCATTAGTTATGTGATCTACCCATCTAATCTTCAGCATTCTTCTGTAGCACCACATTTCGAAAGCTTCTATTCTCTTCTTGTCCAAACTATTTATCGTCCATGTTTCACTTCCATACATGGCTACACTCCATACGAATACTTTCAGAAATGACTTCCTGACACTTAAATCAATACTGGATGTTAACAAATTTCACTTATTCAGAAACGCTTTCCTTGCCATTGCCAGCCTACATTTTATATCCTCTCTACTTCGACCATCATCAGTTATTTTGCTCCCCAAATAGCAAAACTCCTTTACTACTTTAAGTGCCTCATTTCCTAATCTAATTCCCTCAGCATCACCCGACTTAATTAGACTACATTCCATTATCCTTGTTTTGCTTTTGTTGATGTTCATCTTATATCCTCCTTTCAAGACACTGTCCATTCCATTCAACTGCTCTTCCAAGTCCTTTGCTGTCTCTGACAGAATTACAATGTCATCGGCGAACCTCAAAGTTTTTATTTCTTCTCCATGAATTTTAATACCTACTCCGAATTTTACTTTTGTTCCCTTTACTGCTTGCTCAATATACAGGTTGAACAACATCGGGGACAGGCTACAACCCTGTCTTACTCCCTTCCCAACCACTGCTTCCCTTTCATGTCCCTCAACTCTTATAACTGCCATCTGGTTTCTGTACAAATTGTAAATAGCCTTTCGCTCCCTGTATTTTACCCCGGCCACCTTTAGAATTTGAAAGAGAGTATTCCAGTCAACATTGTCAAAAGCTTTCTCTAAGTCTACAAATGCTAGAAACGTAGGTTTGCCTTTCCTTAATCTTTCTTCTAAGATAAGTCGTAAGGTCAGTATTGCCTCACGTGTTCCAGTGTTTCTACGGAATCCAAACTGGTCTTCCCCTAGGTTGGCTTCTACTAGTTTTTCCATTCGTCTGTAAAGAATTCGTGTTAGTATTTTGCAGCTGTGACTTATTAAGCTGATAGTTCGGTAATTTTCACATCTGTCAGCACCTGCTTTCTTTGGGATTGGAATTATTATATTCTTCTTGAAGTCTGAGGGTGTTTCACCTGTTTCATACACCTTGCTCACCAGATGGTAGAGTTTTGTCAGGACTGGCTCTCCCAAGGCCGTCAGTAGTTCCAATGGAATATTGTCTACTCCGGGGGCCTTGTTTCGACTCAGGTCTTTCAGTGCTCTGTCAAACTCTTCACGCAGTATCGTATCTCCCATTTCATCTTCATCTACATCCTCTTCCATTTCCATAATATTGTCCTCAAGTACATCGCCCTTGTATAGACCCTCTATATACTCCTTCCACCTTTCTGCTTTCCCTTCTTTGCTTAGAACTGGGTTTCCATCTGAGCTCTTGATATTCATACAAGTCGTTCTCTTATCCCCAAAGGTCTCTTTAATTTTCCTGTAGGCGGTATCCATCTTACCCCTAGTGAGATAGGCCTCTACATCCTTACATTTGTCCTCTAGCCATCCCTGCTTAGCCATTTTGCACTTCCTGTCGATCTCATTTTTGAGACGTTTGTATTCCTTTTTGCCTGCTTCATTTACTGCATTTTTATATTTTCTCCTTTCATCAATTAAATTCAATATTTCTTCTGTTACCCAAGGATTTCTACTAGCCCTCGTCTTTTTACCTACTTGATCCTCTGCTGCCTTCACTACTTCATCCCTCAAAGCTACCCATTCTTCTTCTACTGTATTTATTTCCCCCATTCCTGTCAATTGCTCCCTTATGCTCTCCCTGAAACTCTCTACAACCTCTGGTTCTTTTAGTTTATCCAGGTCCCATCTCCTTAAATTCCCACCTTTTTGCAGTTTCTTCAGTTTTAATCTACAGGTCATAACCAATAGATTGTGGTCAGAGTCCACATCTGCCCCTGGAAATGTCTTACAATTTAAAACCTGGTTCCTAAATCTTGAAATAAAACACAAGGTCCAGTGACAGATTGTGCTCCAGGAATCGACCTCTGAGAAGGTCACACCAAAAACACTTTCTCGAATGAAGAGAAAGGCAGAAAGAGTTGCATTCGCATCACAGGATGGTAACTCGGACTAGAACCAGTCTAACGAGCGACTAAAGATAATCTTGGTGAGGCTGCCTGACATCCGACAAAACAAATGCAAGATGTAATTTTACGCCAAAGCCGGGACCGGTGGTCTGGGCTCCGCCCACAGAATACTGTGCTTAGAGCGCCCGGAACAAGAAGGAATGAATCCCACTAAGGTAGAAGAACGCCACCCAATTTACAATCAAGAAGCTGTCAAACTTACATGCCTCACTGGACATCAGTGGCAAGGCGAGGAAATGTACACTTCCGTTACACACATTAAGGGGTGTAGGACGTCAAACGGGCCGACTTGGAGCAGAAGAGGCACCACAGGACATTTTAATTTCACCTGTGTATACTTTTACAAGTAAATTCGTAAAACTTTGTCAGCATGACCAGGAAGGATTCAGGATTCACACTCGTAGCAGCGGAAGTTCAGAAACACAAAAAAATAATTTTTTTTACATGTGAAATTTCATAACTTTTTCACTTACTATTGGCTGCATTTCTACATCTGCATCTACATCTACATCTACATCCATACTCCGCAAGCCACCTGACGGTGTGTGGCGGAGGGTACCTTGAGTACCTCTATCGTTCTCCCTTCTGTTCCAGTCTCGTATTGTTCGTGGAAAGAAGGATTGTCGGTATGCCTCTGTGTGGACTATAATCTCTCTGATTTTATCCTCATGGTCTCTTCGCGAGATATACGTAGGAAGGAGCAATATACTGCTTGACTCCTCGGTGAAGGTATGTTCTCGAAACTTCAACAAAAGCCCGTACCGAGCTACTGAGCGTCTCTCCTGCAGAGTCTTCCACTGGAGTTTATCTATCATCTCCGTAACGCTTTCGCGATTACTAAATGATCCTGTAACGAAGCGCGCTGCTCTCCGTTGGATCTTCTCTATCTCTTCTATCAACCCTATCTGGTACGGATCCCACACTGCTGAGCAGTATTCAAGCAGTGGGCGAACAAGCGTACTGTAACCTACTTCCTCCGTTTTCGGATTGCATTTCCTTAGGATTCTTCCAATGAATCTCAGTCTGGCATCTGCTTTACCGACGATCAACTTTATATGATCATTCCATTTTAAGTCACTCATAATGCGTACTCCCAGATAATTTATGGAATTAACTACTTGCTATAGGTACACTTTTCTTCATAAATAAGAGAGACTGTTCGATGAATTTTGTACAGCATACAAACCATACTTACAGGTGTCTAGAACCTATTTAATTTATGAAAAAGTGAATGAGCTGTTACGTTTTAAACTTTATGTTTAGGAAAAAAATCAAATTTTGTAGTTTATTATCTCAATTTTTACAGTAGTTTTTAATAGATTTGGAAAATACTAGTTTCATACACCTGTAAGTATGGTTTGTATGCTGTGCAAAATTCATCAAAGAATCTCTCTTACTTGTGAATAAAAATGTACCTGTAGCAACAAATGCAGCCAATAGTAAGCGAAAAAATGATGAAATTTCACATGTAAAAAATTTTTTTGTTATGTTTTTGAAATTCCACTGCTATGAGTGTGAATCCCGAATCCTTCCTGGTCATGCTGAAAAAGTTTTATGAATATTTGTAAACGTATAGACAGAGGAAATTAAAATATCCTGTGGTGCCTCTCCTGCTCCAAGTCAGCCCGTTTGACGTCCTACCCCCCTTAACCCACTGGACAGGTAACTGGGACGTGAGAGGCCACAAGACAGAAAAATACCGCTGGTTGAACTTAACAATGTAAGAAACTGAAAATAGTAAACTGTAATTAGTAGCTCAGGAAGGCTAATCAGATCCGCCTTCCCCAGGTACTCTACTCGCTGCTCTTCGCCTCGGCGACTACACGAACCCAAGTCACTGGAGAATCGCGAGATTTGAGTGGTGGAGGTTTCTCTACGCTAATTGCAGTGCACTCAACTTAAACATGCAGGATCCGGTTTCGACGAGGTCGTGCACCCTCGTGACCACTGGCCTTTGATCCGGCAGTCCATACACGCCGTCTGCAGTCCCGGCGTGTTGTCGATCTGCTCGGACCTCGCTGCTCCTGCGTCCCAAACTGAACTCCACACTCAAACCACACGGAAGAAGGACGAGGTCCCCAAAGATAGGGCAGCAGATCTACATATCGATAAGTGCCGCAGCTGCCACTAGCGGCCAGGCAACGGTTACGAAACCGAGTGGCGCCAGTGAACACGAGAAGAAGACAAATGATGCAACCATGCCAACTAATCGATACGGTGTGGCAGAAACCTACACACGGCACCAATGCGACCCACAGCAAGGCTCAGTCTCTTTAAGTAATTAATAGGATTATAAATTTAATATGTTTGTAAAAGTCAAGTCTGAATTTTTTTGTTAAAGTTATAATGCATAGATTTAAGATTTTGGGGAATAAAAACATATTCACGATTAGGATTATGCCTGTAAGGTCATGGGAATCATTTGGTTGAGTTTAAAATAAATCATAAAGCTTTATAATAAGAAATGAAACTTTCTTAGATTATGATCTATATGAAAGCTGGAGATATTGAAAAGGGGAGGATAATGTTAAGTGACGGTTTCCTCAACTTCCATCATCATATAACATAAATTAGGCAATCGAAAAACAGATCAGTCTCAAAATTAAAATTTTTTGGGATCATAAAATTTAAAGATATGCTCCAATTATGTGAATTTAAACGTAAAATACAGACAACTATACTGAAAGAAAAGGAGCTTAGATGAGTTAAATAAAATTGTATGAAAATGTGAAATTATAAAGGATGTTAAATTTTGAAGATCAAGGAACATATCTTAACAGCTCAAATCCATAGACATGAAATCAAGTAAAATGTGACTTAGAACGATAAGGTGACTAGATCGAACCACTGTCTAAGGTATACAAAAATATTAAAGTTGGAAGTTGATCAGTAAATAGGTCATTTCCTACAGTCAGCAGTTGCAAACAATTTTGCACTGACTTCAATCAATTTCTCAACCATTGATTGACCCAGCACAAAATTGAACACAGGAGGAGGAGGATATGTAAGGCGGCAGAATGAATGGCCAATTTCGTACCTTACATAACATTTTATACATTGTAACCGGGAGGTGAATATGACACCAAACTTACTTTGGCAGTAACGAGCAGATTTGCCTGTAAGTATGTAATGCAAAAGGGTATTAACACACCACCCATATATAATGCATGCCAGTGAGCAGAAGGTGAAACAAGCAGCAAGAGGAAACAGTTTGTGTGGAAGCCAGCGTGGGCAGTTGCAGAGGCCGCACCCCGGGAGGCATTACGGAAAGTTCTTAAGGTGGGCATCCTTAGGCGGGAGTCAGCGACCGGACAGGTGACGCATACCGGAGAGCGAGTAACGGGCCGCCAGAAGTAGGACAGAAAGAAACTTTAGAGAACTGCATTTCGGAATTCCAAATGGATACCAACAAAACCAGTGACGCAGTTGATCACATCAACAGCGAATGGTACACCTGTGAGTGGGTACGAAACGTCCGACTGGCGGAAACGAATTAGGAAAGATTAAAGTGCCGAGATTTCCATGCAGTTCAATGGTAGGGCCCTTGCGATTGGTAGAGAGAGGTTCCACAAAATAAGAGGAACGCTCCTATTGGTCGAAAAAGCCGTGACGTGGAGAATGAAAGAATCCAGGTGGGGAGAGAGTTTGGCTATGAGAAAAACGGGAGCGAAACTGTCGTGGACTCTTCTCTGAACTGGCGTCAAGTGCAGTGTGGGGCGCATAACGCTCTGTACGACACAGAGGAGAAATTTGAGTGAACACTGCGTTAACTGCGGCTGACATTCAGCTAGATATTAGCTGAAGCGCCGTTCAGCTCCCACTGTGGAGAAATGAACCAGCCAGTTATTTAATTGTCCTTGCGAGGACTGAGAGGGTATTTTAATATGCACGCAGCTCCAGTCATGCGCGTGGATATCGCCATATACCAAGACTGGGAATGAGTACATGTTTTCTCGCATCGCGAGAGACATAGTGAGAATTTCTTCTGGAAGAAATGAGCAAAGGCTTAATTAGATTTTATAGGAATTTCAGTGGGCGAGAGCAGCCATGCAGACGACAGCTCATCGCATCTAAGGTAAATACCTCACGCAGAGGTGTAAACTTGTTGGTTCACCAGCTTGCATCCAATGTAAACTCGAGCGACCTTGGGTAATCTTTTGCTCAACTTGTCACAAAGCTAACCATCCTCCATAGACTTGATTGTCATCCTAAATAGTACCGAACTTTGAACCGGAATCGGATGATTTATCGTAGTACCGGCCACCATCATGATGTAGTCGCAAAAATAATTTTGTAAAGAAACTTCTAGCTAAAATTTACCATTGTTGTGTGTGGAATTATTTCACTTTCTGAGGACGAGATGCGTTCGATTGACAACTGTCATAACATTGTCACATTGTAAATTGTGTAAATGCGTGTATTTCTGTGATAAGTTTGCAATTTTGAACCAAAGTTATTTCCAGCTTACACAGTTGTTGTTGATCATACACGAACCTAATAACAGGACGTGATGTAAACCCAAAAAGCAGTAACACTCCTTCACACAGTGAAAGTAAAACTACGATCTACTACAGTCTCAAAAGCAGAGCTTCAAATATTTATCGAAAAATTAAAAAAAATTTAATACAAAATAGAAATATTGGCACTTGCTATTGACAATTAGATTGCGCCATATCGATATATCGGTGAACAGGAAACTATCGCCGACATATATCGTTATTTCTTTGAAAAATATTGATATATCGATATTTTATCAACAGTCCTACCTTGTACCTTTCAGAGCATTCGGTACAATAGCACGGCTTTCAGGTGTCACGTTACTCGAAGTACCTCCGCCCCAAACACTCAGAGGAGCATTCTTTTTTGATTCTTTCTAAAGATCTGCGATTTCAGCGCAAGGCTTAAGTAGTCTCTATTGAAAGTTTCTCGCTAGAATTCCACAAGCTACTGAAACCTGAAACACAGCAGTTCGTCAGTACACTTTAGCTCGGGTGAAAGCTTCTTGGAACATCGTTCTCCACTCTGAATTTGCACTGCTGAGTTCTCAAGTTCGGTCATAGCAAATGCAGATATTTCCACTGTAATCTCTCTGGTGTACACCAGCGACTACCTGCGATCTCAATTCTTTAAAGGATCGAACTCCCACATACATATGAGATGATGTGTTACATATTTGACGGTGTGCATGTAAAACCTTTGTGACAGAAGATGCACAAACCTAATTATGTGAATTGTTTTAAGTTCACGTTATTCACTGGATGAGCATAGTCTGTGTAACGTGCAATCCATTTTAAGAAACTCCATTTTCTCACTCGTTTAATGTTCATGACGTCATATCTCCTGAATTAAATGTAGTAAAATGATACAACTTTGCAGGTACATTATGTTGGAAGTTTGCTGTATGCAAAACCACAACAGGCTATAAAAATATTTTACATTTTTGATTTTTTATCTGGAAGGGGAGCCGGATTTCCCAGCGAGAAAAAGTTTCTAAAAGGTTTAAAATAATGTGTAACGTGTGTTGGAAGTCGGTATGTGTTCTCTTTCTCAAATACTGGATGAATAGGAGTGGAGTGTAAAGCGTGGGGTGTGAGTAATTTGTGCACCATCAGTTATGCTGCCTAGCGACATATACATGGTTTCTACGTGTATCACTTGTCTCACTCTGTTAAACCTCTTAAGTCAGATCATACCTCTTAATGAGTAGATTACGGACCATTTTAAATTTTTGTATACGGTCAACGATTATAAGGTGCGTTCAACAAGAAACGAATCGGAGGGTGTAAGATGAAAACCGCTAGAGAGGTCGTAGTGCAGTTGCCTACGGAAGAAAGTGTGCTCGCTATAAGAGATGTGAGGCCCCAAACTGGCCAATAGTGGGACACTGGCTAACACTCACGAGACAACACAGCGAGCACTTCACCACGCCGATGGTACGCTGCACTCATAAGGATACGTAATCATCTTGATACATTACTTTTGAATACATTATGGTAGTGGCAGTGATCAATGTCTTACAAATATTTACTATTGAAAACAGTCTTGATCACGATTTATTTATCAACGTGACCGGTTTCGACCACTGCTGTGGTCATCTTCAGACCATTGAGTAGGAACCTCTTTCTGTTGGAGAATCACTACTCCAACAGAAAGAGGATCTTTCGACCACTGCTGTGGTCATCTTCAGACCATTGAGTAGGAACCTCTTTCTGTTGGAGAATCACTACTCCAACAGAAAGAGGATCTTTCGACCACTGCTGTGGTCATCTTCAGACCATTGAGTAGGAACCTCTTTCTGTTGGAGAATCACTACTCCAACAGAAAGAGGTTCCTACTCAATGGTCTGAAGATGACCACAGTAGTGGTCGAAACCGATCACCTTGATAAATAAATCGTGATCAAGACTGTTTTTAATAGTAAATCTTGATATATATTTACGCAGGAAAAATATCCACAGAAATCATTCCGCGCAAAAAATTAGGCCATTATTCTGACAATACGCAGTTATGATCTCATGAAAGAACAGCTTTTAAACTTTCTCGCACACCGGTTATTTGTCGCTGGCTCCCCCACACCGCAGTCGTCTAACGCCCCATCGAAACACTGTCGGGGGAGTGACGTCCAGAGCCCTCCTGTTCACAATGTGTTAAACCCGAGGAAACAGGACAGGTGGAGGCGGACAGTCTGCCCAACGTCTTCTGAAACCTCGTTCGAGGACGTCACGTTATTCTGCGCGAGAAATAGGTAGGTTGCAGAATACGAGTACGTAACGTCAACGTCACGCACATGTAGTTGTAGTTGTTGTTGTTTTTCTTGATGTTGCTGTGGTCTTCAGTCCAGAGAATGGTTTGATGCGACTCTCCATCTATCCTATGCAAGCCTCTTCTTCCTCGAATAACTACTGCAACCTACATTCTTCTGAATTTGCTTACTGTATTCACCCCTTGGTCTCCCTCTACGACTTTAAGCCCCCACTCCCACCCCACAAACTTCTGTCCAATACTAAGCTGGTCATCCCTTGATGTCCCAGGATGTGTCCTATTAACCGATTTCTTCTTCTAGTCAAGTTGTCCCACAAATTTCTTGCCTCTCAAACTATATTCAGAATCTCCTAATTAGCTACGCGACCTACTCGCCTAATTTTCAGCCTTCTTCTGTAGCGCCACATTTCAAAAGCCTTTATTCTCTTCTCATCTAAACTGTTTATCGTCCATGTTTCACTTCCTTACATGGCTAGACACCAAACAACTCCCTAGCGCTTGAAACTAGTCTACGAATGTTATCACATTTCTCTTCTTCAGAAACACTTTTCTTGCCATGACCAGTCTACATTTGATATCTTCTCTACTTCGACCATCATCAGTTACTTTGCTACCAAAGTAGTAAAACCTATCTGCTACTCCAAGTGTGTCGTTTCCCATTATATTTCCCTCGGCATACCTGATTTAATTCGACTACATTCTATTATCCTTGTCTTCCTTCTGTTCATGTTTATCATATTGTAAGGTGCGCAAATCATAATGATTTCTGTAAGTTGTCGATGTGAATGTCAGAGAGAGAGCAAGTTATGTTACTATTAAACAATCTTTGGTCTTGAGGTGGCAGTTCTTCCCCCTGTGCAATCTGCTTCATTCTTAGTTGGATTGTGGTAGGTGATGGACGTATTTAGTAGTGCTGTACTCATTTGTGATGGTATCTATTAGATGAAGAAAGGATAGCAAGGATTAGTATGATATATGTATTGAAAGACGAAATAAATATAAATTTTCAATAATGTCATTTCTTTTAAGAGAAGAAGTTTCAGGCAAGACTGCAGCAATGCACACCTATTTCCTAGAAATTATTATTGGTAGTTATTTAATATTGTTCACTTTCTCAGAACTGAGAGAAAGAGCACCCCACTTCCCTGAATGATCGTTGAGACATTAACTGGTTTTTACAGAAATCCTCTTTTTCAAATCTTTGCTTATTTCGCTAAGCATAGTATTGTTCAGACCTATGTTACGTGTGAAGACCAGGTGAAGTTTTTGTCCCTCTTTTTGAATGCATACTTCATTCTAAAATCGTTGTCTTGGAATATCATTTCATAGGACTATTTACTCTCCCCATCCCACTGTTTATCGATATGCATTACCACATTGCGCGATGTGGTGTGCGACAGTTTGAGTATAGTTTGGAAATTTTATTTAGAAATAGACATCTAACTTAGCCGCTGCCTGCTCGCTGTTTGCTGATTTGATTTCGAGTAATCTGCAACAATGTTGTCAAGAGGTGAGGCAAGTGGAAATTTTGATTAAGGCCAGATAATTTTTTTATTTCAGCTGTGCATTTAGTATAAAGAGAAGTTCTGTTGAGACCAGTTACAATTCAATTCAAATGAGGCTCTGTTCAGTCAAAGGTTAAGTCAAGATTAAGTTGGATAACAGTTTGTGAGTACACAGCTTTGGTGTTACGTAGTCTTTTTATAGAGCCGGAGATAAAGTTGGCCTAAATTTCATACAGAAAGAACTTTAGCGGGGGGGGGGGGGTTACATTTGTTCCTTACATTTCTGCCAGGATAGTTCGTGGGTTCTTCTGGTAGTACATAATCAGGTAGTATTGGATTTTTCGAAAGCAAAATTACCGCAGCGGTAATTTTCCTAATGTTTTACTTCTTTTTTCAGTGAATTCATTTATTATTTGGTGTTCAGTTTGTGAAACTTTGCATCGTGTGACGGTTATCGATTACTTTATTACGTAAACGTTTGGCATAATAGTACAAGTTCTTTGTGGACTTCAACCATTGTTGGGCATTTGCGTGCATAATATTGCAATTTTTATGTATGTTTGTTTAGTCATTGTAGCAATTCCGTTTTTCCAAGGGATAGCATTTCATTAGGTTCGACACGATAGGAAATAATACGAGAGTTCGTCGTAGCACAAGACAACAGAGGAAGTTTCAAAATAACGATTCGGTGCATGATGAGGCAAACCACCTTGAGCACTTAGCAACTACCAGTAGTTTACATGAGATTGCAGGAAATTTCGCGGCCCCATAATTATTTACCAATTTAGCGAACAATAATGAAACAGAACAAACGGTGGGTAATGAAGAAGTAAATTCTGAAGTTGAGTCGATAAGCGATAAGTCGCCACGGTCTGCCGAAAGCTAACAAAAGTCGCCACAGTCGCGAAAAATCTTACAACGACTGGTAACAGACACATCAGAATCAGGTTTTTCGTGAATGTCTTTTGAACGAACACAACACACATTATATTCAGTGAACATTTATACAGAATCATTGTACGCGAATTCGACAAATTTTCTAGAATCAATTCGTCATATGCTTAAAGAAACACAAGGTGAATATAGGAAATCATTGGAAGAAATAAAAAAAGTCGCAGGAAGAAAACAGTAAATCATTTAGGGAAAAATTAAAAATTACCTTCAACCAATAATTAGCAGTTTTGCAACTAGATTACGTGACCGTGAAACAAAACACAAAAACATGAAAACAAACCAGCGTAATTACATGGAAGACCTATTAGCTAAAATCAACACTAATTCCGAGTGCGATAATTACACAGATAAAAGGACGGAACTAACAGCTTAGTACAACGGTAAAATAAATCAGTGAACAAGTGGAAATTTTGACAGTAAATTCTGAAGATCAGCAAGAACAGTGAAGCACAATTTAAAAAAAAAATTGATGACCTGACAATGAAGATGGCAAATTTGTCAACCTATGCAGATAGATATTCAAATTACACAATGCCAAAACAATTTTCAGACACAGCAGAATACTAGTCATTAGCAGAAACTTCATCAGGCAAAAAAGCGTTATTGGAGCGCTATTGAGCGTCTTGAAAGAAAAGTTAACCGCGACGACATAAAGGACGGATTTGACCGTTTACATTCGTATTCAGAAAGCTGTTGTGACCATACAAAGTTGAGGCATTTAGGTGATTTTCCACGGGAACAGTGCCACACATCCAGATACGACAGTGAATCATCGACATGGCTGATTCACAGAAAAATGGTAAATTCAGTAACAAACACTTTCTGACAGAACGTAAATTCAAGGTTTTCAGGAATTACAGTAACGAAATTCACCCCCAAGCTTGGATTGATTAATTTCTATATTCCTTACCACAAAATAGGGCACTTGATCAAAAATTAATTTCTCTGCGCGTACTTGGATAATATACCTACGGCAAGACTGCACCACATAATAAAAAACTACCAAAGCGCAAATGATTTCTACCGAGCATTTTTGCCAGCCTACTTCTCGCAGGCCACACAAGATCGGGTAAAACACAAAATTATAATGTTACGAAACTTTGAACAGTCTGATTACTCGAGCTCATAAAAATGCTTTGAAGACATGGTACGCAGAAAACAGTACTTACCAAACCCATACAGTCTGTCAGAAGTAATTCGAATTTGTTTAGCAAAGTTACCTACACATTTGAGACATGTAATTTTGGCCAGCAGATGTAAAGATGATGTTGAAGCATTTCAAATATTACTGCAGGAATTGGAATTGGCCAGTGACAAGGTTCAACAAAAAGATACAGTAACAATCACAACAGAAACTATGACCCGCAAGATGCTTTTCTAGTGTTGCAAACAAAAATTATGGGAACTCACATAACAAACACAACCACAGAAACATTTACAGATGGGATAACGGACAACGTCCGTATGATGCACAGTCCTCGCAGCTGAATGATAACCATTGTGATAAAAATAATTTCCGGAGCACTGACTGTGAACTACATACCAGACATTTCATGATCACAGATAATGCAAATTTTCATGGGATCAATTTAGGTAGATCAAATCTGCAAATTACATGGCTCAACAACAATTATGCAAATAGGAACCAACACAGTCAAAACTAACACAGTCGCAGTAATCAAATTAACAGTGGCAAAATTCCGGAAGGACACGCCCAGCGTGACAGGTAAGCTGCCTGCAGGTCGCAATACCACTTCATTTCCTAAGCATAAGCACATTTTGGTATTCCGTAACTTCTCTTCAACCTGTTCACCATGTTTTCCTTTATTTTTGTGGTGCACACTGAAGTGGTAGTGCGATCACTAGACCAGATGAAAGAAAATACGGATGCCAATAAACTGTTAAGTAATTACGTATTCACAAAAAAAAAAACAAAAAACAAAAAAAAAAAAAAAAAAACAGAACGCGAAGTGAACTGTTTGATAATCTAAAACTAACACATACGCGTAAAAACAAAACTGTAGTTCTAGATCCCGCTAAAGACGCCTTAGAATAAAAAGAGGCGAAATACCTCTGGGAGAAATAAATTACAGAGCAGCAAGAAAGGGCGGTTTTATTTATAAAACAGACATTTCAGTGGTGGTGTGGGGGATGGTCACGTAAACAAACTTGTTTGAACTACTACGAACTTCGAAATTTCATCTAGAATCCGAATAACAACATCTAATTTTAATAAAATGAACATTGACAGTATTTTTTTTAACCAGTTCTGAGAGGATACACAGGCTATCAGCAATCACTTGAGAAATATTTTCGTCGGTGAACAGTGACGATAATACAGAGACACATAACATTTTCTATCGCTTTTGATGAGATATACACGCTGTTAGGATGCTAATTGTGTTGTCTGGAAAGTAGTAGATATGTTAAGATTAGAAGTTTTTTAGGATCTATTGTGAGGTAGTTGTGATTGTTTGGGGGAAGAGACCAAACAGCGAGGTCATCGGTCTCATTGGATTAGGGAAGAACGGCGAAGGAAGTCGGCCGTGTCCTTTCAAAGGAACCATCCCGGAATTTGCCTGGAGCGATTTAGGAAAATCACGGAACACCTAAATCAGGATGGCCGGACGCCGGATTGAACCGTCGTCCTCCCGAACGCGAGTCCAGTGTGCTAACCACTGCGCCACCTCGCTCGGTCATGAGGTAGTGAAGTTGTATTTACTGAACTGTAATATTTACAGTTTAGCTATGAAGTGCTGCCTATGTGGAAATAAGTGGTCGAAAACAGAGCAGAGAATTGTTAGTTGAAGTCTATATTGAGACGAAGATAGGCAATGTGATAAACGTTGTAATAGGGTAATAAGATTTATGTTGGTTAGGTACATGAGATAATAATTATGAGCTTTATGACGCACACTCTAATAAAATGAAGCAATGATTATAATGATTAATGTAGAGAGCCGGCCGGAGTGGCCGAGCGGTTCTAAGGCGCAACAGCCTGGAACCGCGTGACCGCTACGGTCGCTGGTTCGAATCCTGCCTCGGGCATGGATGTGTGTGATGTCCTTAGGTTAGTTAGGTTTAAGCAGTTCTTAGTTCTAGGGGACTGATGACCTCAGAAGTTAAGTCCTATAGTGCTCAGAGCCGTTTGAACCATTTGATTAATGTAGAGAAGTAGTGAGTGAGTAATGGTTAGGGCATAGGGACCCTGTTTGTTGTTATTGTCAATTTTTAAGCCACATCGGTGCATTTCCTATTTATAACCGTAAAAGGTAAGTTTTTGAAAAACATCTGGCTAGATAACAATAGTGCAATGTAGGTAACGTGATTTGAGACAACATAGTTATTTTTTTGATGTGGAGTTTACAATTATCTGATGCAAATTATTCAACCTTTTTACTGGACATAAAGCGTCACTTTTTTCATTGGAACAACACAACATGTAACAATTACACCAATTTTACAGTAATTCGTGAAGTGTACGTTTTTGTATCCGTTTGTGGACCAAAAATGTTTTGCAAAGATTTCTATTCTGTACTGTGAAACACTCTTTCAGCATATGGTACCTCACTCAACTTTTTGTGACTTGTCTTTATGTTAGTGTCTATTTTCTCGTTTATACTGATGATTGACAATTTTTTCGTGATTTCTGTGTAGCTACATGCACGCGAAAAATTAACGTCTACTGAATTCTGTAAAACTTATCTTCCTTTTCTTTGTCTAATACATAAACTTTACATATGTATGAAATGATGACATATCAATATCGTACATCAGTCTAGGTTTTTGGGAAATTTTAGAAGTGAAGATGAAATTCATCACTCGTAAGATGTGATATGGACGGAAAGTGCAAGAAGTATAAGGAATATTAATAATGATTATTTTTAAGTTTCAACTTTATTATTTTTTCCTTGCTATGGGATAAGATTTTTCTATATCTTTTTTTCTACTAACTTGTGTGACATTGAAGACTAACTGTCTTCTTATATTTAAATATGATGTAACATAATGACATGCATTGCTTTGGCTTAAGAAATTTTCAGGTTGTATTTACCTCTTACTCTTATGTCATTTATTGAGTTTTTTTATAATGCATACTGTCTATATAAATTTGTTACTACAGGGTGCAGCACAATTAGTATAAGAATCAAGTGTAGTATTATAGGGAGCTCGTATAAGTCATGGAAGAAGTGTAAGAAATCACGAAACATGCGTAAGGAGGAAGCAAAGAGAAAAAGATAAGAAAGAAAGTTGTACAACATATACATGGGCAGAGAAAAGAGAAATTATTGGGTAGGGCAAATATGAGAAATATTTAGGTAGGACAAATATGAGAAATGACTAGGCAGGGTAAACATCAGATGAAATAAACTTAGGTAGGGCAAAGATGACAAATGGTTAGGTAGGGCAATGGAGCTAAATAATATGAACTTAGAAGAATATATGAAATATATGCCAGAAAGAAGCAAAGAGATTAAGTATACAGTGATATGTGTTGGAAGTTTGATGAAATTATGGGCAAAAGGATTAAAAGGCGTAGAAACTAGAGGTCGATAACATGCTAAGTATGGATCATATTAGGTATAATAATAGATAGACGTTTGACTGACTACATAAGGATTCTTTGATGTGAACCTTGGTTACTCACTAACTCAAGTTTTTCCTAATTATATATTTGTATTCTCCTTATCTGTGAGTGTGAAAACTCATGTGTTTATCTCTCGTGTGTGGTCACCATACTTATGTGTCACTTTCTACCCTATTCCATATACTTTTGTATATTTTTACTGATTTTATGCATACATATATATTTGAATATATTTAGAACTTTCTTTAGGTTATTCTGTACATATAATAACATTCTCTTATCATGGCTATTACTATACATTGTTTCACATGCTTTACTTGTCTGATGTTTTCGTAACTCACAATTGTAGAAACTATGATGCCATTTTTCCTTACTTTTTTGTAGACGTATAAATCTGTTGTTACGATTACACTACATGTACATTCCATATGTACAACGATGTAAAATATTATTTCTCCGATCTTAATATAAGAAATTGTATATTTTAAACGTAACAAATTGTAACTGATTGACCATTCACCACAATTGATTGAGACTTTCCACGGCAGAAGAAATATATCTACTAATTATGTCCTGAAATATTGTCTGCACACTTCTCTGATAAAAGTTGCAAGTGACTTCTCTAAGAAACTCTTCGATATTACAAGCTGGATTTGGAATTATCAATGGATATACAGACTGCTTCAAGCAGATACTGCTACATTTTACAGTTGATGCATGTGTAGGTTTGTCAGTTGAGAGCTGTGCTTAATTTGACTGAGTCTGCTTACACTTAACTTCCCTCAAAAGTGGCAATATTACAACGAGCTAAAGAAAGTATGGCGTTTCTGACAAAGACACTCATCTACCTACTTTCATTGTGCAAATTACTACCACCATATTTGACAGTGCTTCAGAAATGTAGGATTTCTCTGATATAGGCACTCTAACCTATTTCCTGTGTGATATAAAAACAGTGTAGATCACCACTACTACTTACTACAATATAAAATATGAAATACACTATGTGATCAAAAGTATCCGAACACATGGCTGAAAATGACTTACAAGTTCGTGGCGCTCTCCATCGGTAACGCTGGAATTCATTGTGGTGTTGGCCCACCCTTAGCCTTGATGACAGCTTCTACTCTCGCAGGCATACGTCCAATCAGGTGCTGGAAGGTTTCTTGGGAATTGCAGCCCATTCTTCACGGAGTCTGGTACTGAGGAGAGGTATCGATGTCGGTCGGTGAGGCCTGGCACGAAGTCGGCAATCCAAAACATCCCGAAGGTGTGCTATAGGATTCCGGTCAGGACTCTGTACAAGCCAGTCCATTACAGGGATGTTATTGTCATGTAACCTCTCCGCCACAGGCCGTGCATTATGAACAGGTGCTCGATCATGTTGAAAGACGCAGTCGCCATCCCCGAATTGCTCTTCAATAGTGGGAAGCAATAAGGGGCTTAAAACATCAATGTAGGCCTATGCTGTGATAGTGCCACGCACAACAACAAGGGGTACAAGCCTCCTTCATGGAAAACACGGCCACACCATAACACCACCGCCTTCGAATTTTACTGTTGGCACTATACGCGCTGGCAGATGACGTTGACCGGGCAATTGCTATACACATACCCTGTCATTGGACCGTCACATTGTGTACCGTGATTCGTCACTCCACACAACTTTTTCCATTGTCAATCATCCAACGTTTACTCTCATTACACCAAGCGAGGCGTCGTTTGGCATTTATAGGCGTGATGTGTGGCTTATGAGCAGCCGCTCGACCATGAAATCCAAGTTTCCTCACCTCCCGCCTACCTTTCATAGTACTTGTAGTGGATCCTGATGCAGTTTGGAATTCCTGTGTGATAGTCTGGATAGATGTCTGCCTGTTACACACGACGACCGTTTTCAACTGTCGCCGGTCTCTATCAGTCAACAAACGAGGTCAGTCTGTACGCTTTTGTGCTGTACGTGTCCCTCCACGTTTCCACTTCACTATCACATCAGAAACCGCGGACCTAGGGATGTTTAGGAGTGTGTAAATCTCGCGTACAGACGTATGACGCAACTGACATCCAGTCACCTGACGACGTTCGAAGTCCGTGAGTTCCGCGGAGCGCCCCATTCTGCTCTCTCACATGGCTAATGACTACTGAGGTCGCTGATATGGAGTACCTGGCAGTAGGTGGCAGCACAATGCACCTAATATGAAATCATTTGTCTTTGGATGTTTTCGGATACTTTCCTCACATGGTGTATAAACTTTCAAAATAGTCCTGTGCAGAACTTTCTCATAGACATCATGAAACATGATAACCTAGCAGTGGTGCATTTGTTGGTTACGTCATCTCATGTTCTGGAATTTCGTACATATTTCGTACTTTTAAAGAGCTATATGTAAGAAATATTCATAATTCTTGTGAAGCTATGTTTCTCTTGATTACAAATGTAACGTGTTTTGCATGTTACTACCCATATTGTTTAGCATTTTGTCCTCGTCCCATTTCTATGTGAAATGATCCTGGCTGGAGGATATGTTACGAGCGAATGTCTTTTTGATTTTTGTAAGTTATCGATGAGCATGTCAGAGAGATGTTACTGTTAAACAATCTTTGGTCTTGTTGTGGCATAGTCTTTGCCTTTGCGCGGTCTGATTCATTCTTAGTTGAAACGTGGTAGATGATGGACGTATTTAGTAGCGCTGTGTAGAATTGTGATGGTATCTATTAGATGAAGCAAGGACAGCAAGGATTAGTATGATATATGTACTGAAAGGCGAAAGAAATATAAATACTGAATAACGTTATTTTTTTGAAGAGAAGAAGTTTGAGGTAAAACTGCAGCAATGCGCATCTAATTTGTGAAAAAGAATATTGGCAGTTAGTTAACTTTGTTCATTTTCTCAGAGCTGAGAGAAAGACCACCCCATTTCCCTGAATTATGTAATAAGATATAACTGATTAAGTTGTTTCATTATTATAGAAATTCTCTATTGACACTGTACCCTTTTCAAATCATAGTTCATTTTGTTAAGCATAGTATTGTTCAGACTAATATTATGTGTGAAGATCACGCCAAGTTTTACTATTTTGAATACATACTTTATTCTATAACCGTTGTCTTGGAATATCATTTCATAGGAATAGTTACTCTCCCCATTCCGTCGTTTACTATTACGTATTACCACATTGTGCTATGTGGTATGCCACAGTTTGACCATAATTTTCAAATTTTATTTATAAATAGAAATCTAGCTAAGTCGCTGCCTGCTTGTTGTTTGCTGTTGAGATTTCGAGAAATTTGCAACAATGTTGTCGAGACGTGACGTAAGTGGAAAGTTTGATTAGGGCCAGTTTACTTCAGTTGCGCAATTAGTACAAAGAGAATGTGCGTTCAGACTAGTTCAGTTCAATTCAAATTAACTTCTGTCAGTCAAAATTTAGCATTCGAGTTGCAGCTGGATAACAATTTGGGAGTACACAGCTTTGGTTATCGTAGTCTTTTTATAGAGTGGGAGGTAAAGTTGGGCAGAATTTCGTACAGAAACAAATATAGTGGGGAGGTTACAATTGATCCTCCTTTCACGGCACCGCCAGTTCCGCTAAATTGTTTTTCCAAGTCTTTTGCTCTCTCTGGGAGAATTAAAATATTGCTGGCAAACCTCAAGGTTTTTATTTATCCTGGCTGAAGTTTAATTCCTTCTCCAAATATTTTTAGGTTTTCATTTACTGCTTGCTGAATGTACAGATTGAATAACAACGGGGATATGTTACAGCACTTCTCTCCCTTCTGAACCTTTTCACGCCCCACGACTATTATAACTGCTGTCGTGTTGTAAACATCCTTCCACTCCCTGTATTTTACCCGTGCTACCTTCGGTATTCCAAAGAAAGTAATTCAGTCAAAATTGAAAAAGCTTTCTCTGTCTAGATATGCTATAGACGTAGGTTTGACTTTCCTTTCAGTTGTTTGTCTACACGAGGGGCATTGTTTCGTCTTAGGTCTTTCAGTACTCTTTAAATTAATATGAGTGCTGGAAAATTGTTGAGATGGTCGCTAAATGAAATGCCACTAGCTAAAAAACCAATGACACAAGCTGCGACATCGCTACCTTGATCTCACTATTAAGAAAGTTAATAATAAACATAAGTTTTCGATTTTTAGGAAACCAACTTGCACAGACAGTATAATCAATGCCAGTTCATGCCATCCTCCCAGATACAAAAAAGCTTTCTTCTCTTCCATGGTTCACCGACTCTTTCGTCTACCTTTAGACGAAAACGAAACACGTAAAGAACTTAGCATTTTAAAGCAGATCGCACTAGCTAACGGCTTTTCTACAAACGACGTCACGCGCCCCTACAATACGCTAAAGAAACGTTTAACAAACAGCAGGCATACCCACACACAAAAGAGAACCGGCAAAGATAGAATAAAAACTATTCCCATGAAATTTAACGGCAAAATGTCACTGCAAATACAAAAATGTTTTAAAACGTCTGATGTCAGATGTGGCTTTCAGGTCAATAACACTATAAAACTACGAATAAAACTTAAATTGAAAGGGAACCATGATAAATTTGATGGCTCTGGAGTGTATAGGATCGACTGCAGTAACTGTGTCAAATATTATGTAGGTCAAACAGGTCGCTCTTTTAAATTAAGGTTCAAAGAACTCACAGCCACGAAACAAAACCCTAGTCACTCCACGCCTCTGTTATTTATAGTGTGTTCGCAAGTTCTCCTAGTATTGAGTATATCACATATTTACTTTGTTTTCATACGTTTTATGCATGAGTCTAGTAGCTTCTTGTTCCTCCTTTATTCATTTCATTGACTGCACTAATCAGATAATGTAAATCATCCACTGTTGTGGAATTTTATCATTCTTTGCTAGCAACGTAGTACCACAGGGTACGAGGAGCCCTCTACCGGTCACGTTCCTCCAACTACTTCCCGCCTAGCGGAATTCTAAAGTTAGCGCTAACAGAGGCCGCTGATTATGTGCAGAACTATATTTCCTTTTATTTATGACTCCTTTAGCGACTTGTTTTATGATGTTTATGTTACCCTGTACAATATCAACGCTGTTTAATATTTATGTTATTGCCCTGAATATTAGCCCTAGAGCATATGTCAACCACTGTTTTTAACTCTTCGTCTTTTTAACAATATTACTTTTGTCGTGTTCTTTTTATTGCTTTTTACTACTGTAACACTTTTTGTACTTTATAAGCTTATTACAGATTTTAACTATTGTATCCCACCCCCTTTTACTTTCGCTGTTTCAATTAATTATTGAAAAATAGTGTATGCTGACATTAGCGACATCTGGTCAACTTACTACTCAAACATCTGGTGGCTACTGTACGGCAGCTTGTTTTAAACAGTAGTTTTACTGACAACATGACTTGTGCATGTGATGTGATTTGTATGTATTTGACGATGCTGGTGCTGATTCCGCATTTAACAGTTGACTATGCCACTATGGCTGCAGTGCATTAGGACTTTGATTTTATGAGACAGGTATGCCTCTTTACATCTAAAGCGCACAAATGTAAATTTTGTCAGCACTACTTTTCAATATGCTCTATGTATTGTTCTTAAGCTGTTTACAGTTTGCGAGTGTATTTAAATTTGTCCCATTTTTGCTGCAGATCTGATGATGGTCATTAAAGACCGAAACCGGTAATCTGTCAAACAGAACAAAATTGTGACCATAGACGGAAATTAAAGGAAACTTAAAACCAATGACTCTTGCGCGTTTCGGGTACAAAGTATAGAGTGTTTCATCATATTGAGAGCTGACAAACATGCCATGATCATCTAGGTATTCAGATGCATAAAGACACTTTGTAACTGATACAGCTGTAATAGCAGACTAATTTCAAAACTATATCATGTTTTCTAGGTAGACAATTTACGCCACCAAGGGTGGTGAAGCATACATAGGAGAACAGAATGACAAATTTTAACTTATTTACTTAAAATTGTTGAAAATAAAACATAATCCTAGATGATCCTGGTGTGTATGTCGGCTCTCAGTATAACAGAAATTTGTAATACTTGTCCTCTTATAGAACAAACATTGAGTTTCTAGATTTAGAGCGAGCTGCCAATCACCACATCAGCTAGAAATTCTGTCTAGTCACTCCACTTCGACACCTTGCGGTACACCACGGCATCATCAGAAAACAACCGCAGATTGTAGCCCACCCCGTCAGCCAAATCATTTATGTGTATAGAGAACAACGGTCGTACCACACTTCTCTGGGGCACTCCTGACGATATCCTTGACTCTAATGAACTCGGGGCGTGGACAAAATACTGGATTCTATTACCTAAGAATTCTTCAAGACACATATCTGTGAACTTATTCTGTATAGTCGTACCTCCATGAACAGCCTGCAATGGGGCACCATGTCAAATGCTTTCCGAAAATCTAAAAATTGGAATCTGCCTGTTGCCCTTCATCCAATGGTCGCAGTATATCTTGCTGAGATGATACTTCCTTCCGTAGACGATCACTTCAGCGGTGTTCACCCTGCAGTTTCCAGTTGGTTTCTTTTTGAACGTTCCTTATACATGAAACACTAAAAATCATAGCTGGTCCTGTCCACCGTTTTAATCCTTTTAGTAATATACACTCCTGGAAATGGAAAAAAGAACACATTGACACCGGTGTGTCAGACCCACCATACTTGCTCCGGACACTGCGAGAGGGCTGTACAAGCAATGATGACACGCACGGCACAACGGACACACCAGGAACCGCGGTGTTGGCCGTCGAATGGCGCTAGCTGCGCAGCATTTGTACTCCGCCGCCGTCAGTGTCAGCCAGTTTGCCGTGGCATACGGAGCTCCATCGCAGTCTTTAACACTGGTAGCATGCCGCGACAGCGTGGACGTGAACCGTATGTGCAGTTGACGGACTTTGAGCGAGGGCGTATAGTGGGCATGCGGGAGGCCGGTTGGACGTACCGCCGAATTGCTCAACACGTGGGGCGTGAGGTCTCCACAGTACATCGATGTTGTCGCCAGTGGTCGGCGGAAGGTGCACGTGCCCGTCGACCTGGGACCGGACCGCAGCGACGCACGGATGCACGCCAACACCGTAGGATCCCACGCAGTGCCGTAGGGGACCGCACCGCCACTTCCCAGCAAATTAGGGACACTGTTGCTCCTGGGGTATCGGCGAGGACCATTCGCAACCGTCTCCATGAAGCTGGACTACGGTCCCGTACACCGTTAGGCCGTCTTCCGCTCACGCCCCAACATCGTGCAGCCCGCCTCCAGTGGTGTCGCGACAGGCGTGAATGGAGGGACGAATGGAGACGTGTCGTCTTCAGCGATGAGAGTCGCTTCTGCCTTGGTGCCAGTGATGGTCGTATGCGTGTTTGGCGCCGTGCAGGTGAGCGCCACAATCAGGACTGCATACGACCGAGGCACACAGGGCCAACACCCGGCATCATGGTGTGGGGAGCGATCTCCTACACTGGCCGTACACCACTGGTGATCGTCGAGGGGACACTGAATAGTGCACGGTACATCCAAACCGTCATCGAACCCATCGTTCTACCATTCCTAGACCGGCAAGGGAACTTGCTGTTCCAACAGGACAATGCACGTCCGCATGTATCCCGTGCCACCCAACGTGCTCTAGAAGGTGTACGTCAACTACCCTGGCCAGCAAGATCTCCGGATCTGTCCCCCATTGAGCATGTTTGGGACTGGATGAAGCATCGTCTCACGCGGTCTGCACGTCCAGCACGAAAGCTGGTCCAACTGAGGCGCCAGGTGGAAATGGCATGGCAAGCCGTACCACAGGACTACATCCAGCATCTCTACGATCGTCTCCATGGGAGAATAGCAGCCTGCATTACTGCGAAAGGTGGATATACACTGTAATAGTGCCGACATTGTGCATGCTCTGTTGCCTGTGTCTGTGTGCCTGTGGTTCTGTCAGTGTGATCATGTGATGTATCCGACCGCAGGAATGTGTCAATAAAGTTTCCCCTTCCTGGGACAATGAATTCACGGTGTTCTTATTTCAATTTCCAGGAGTGTAGATTTGGAGAAAGCAGCATTATGGTGTAGCCAAGTTGACCCAGATGTCGTTTGTTTGAAGGTATCGTACTATTTATACGATGGAACCCACTGCGCGTGCCATCGTGCTCGCGTTGGCCGTTACGTGGAATGGTCTTCCGCCATTGACTCTGTGGATAGGTCTAGACTAGTGGTTCCCAAACTGGATGAGAGCGTTACGGCTAAGTACAGTCAGACAATGTCTCCCTCCCATCGCAATCATCAGCATTAGTAGCTAACTAAACTTTAGAATGAAAAAGATTTTTTTTAATGACGAAAGGTAAATGGTACTTAATTTCTGTACGTGATTTCTTATATCACGAACTAATGAGTCAATGGGACAACAGACACAGTTCATTTATATTATTTTTTACATTTACTTCTACATGCCTGCTGTGCAAATTACACTTAAGTGTCTGCCACAGGGGTAATCGAACCACCTTCACACTCTCTATTACTATTCCACTCTCGAACAGCGTGCGGAAAAGGATAAATGTACTGCATATCTTTCCGTGCGAGCTCTGATTTTCCTTGTTTTATTATGATGATCATTTCTCGCTACGTACGTCGGCCTCAACGAAATATTTTCGGATTAGAAAGGAAAGTTGGTGATTGAAATTTCATGAGAACATCCCGCGGCAACGAATGATTTTCACTCCAAATCCTGTATCATGTCCGTGACCCTCTCTCCCCTAATACTCAATAATACAAAACGTGCTGTCCTTCTTGGAACTTTCTCGTTGTACTCCATTAATCCTATATGGTAAGGATCCCACATCGAGCAGCAGTACTCCAAAAGAGGACGGACAAGCGTAGTGTAGGTAGTCTCTTTAATAGATATGTTGCATCTTCTAAATGTTCTGCCAATAAAACGCAGTCTTTGGTTCGCCTTCTCCAGAAAGTTTTCTCTGTCTTCTTTCCAACGTAAGTTGTTCGTAATTGTAATTCCTACGTAGTCAGTTGGATTTACGGCCTTTGGATTTGATTGATTTGTCGTGGTATCGATGTTTACCTGATTCTTTTTAGCACTAATGTGAACGGCCTCACACTTTTCATTATTTAGGGCCAATTGCCATTTTCTCACAATACAAATATCTTAACCAAATCGCTTTGCCATTAGTTTTGATCATGTGACGACTTTATTAGACGATAAACGACAGCATCGTCCGCCAACAACCCAAGACGGCTGCTCAGATTGTCTCCCAAATCGGTTATATAGACAAGGAACAACAGAGGGCCTATAACACTACATTGGAGAACGCCAGATATTAAATCTGTTCTACTCGGTGACTTTCGGTCAATTGCTACGAAATGTGACCTCTCTGACAGGAAATCACGAATCCAGTCACATAACTGAGACGATATGCCACTCAGTTTGATTACATGCTGATTGTGTGGTACAATGTCGAAAGCCTTCTGGAAATCTAAAAATACGGAATCAATTTGAAATCATTTGTCGATAGCACTCAACACATCATGTGAGTAAAGAGCTAATTGTGTTTCGCAAGAACGATGTTTTATAAAAGTATGTTGACTGTGTGTCAATAGAACGTTCTCTTCGAAGTAATTCATAATATTAGAGCGACGTTCATGATGTGGGCCTGTAATTTAGTGAATTACTCGTATTACATTTCTTATATGTTGGCGTGACACGTGCAACTTTCCATTCTTTGAGTGCGGATCTTTCGTCGAGTGAGCGATTGTATCTGATTGTTAACTATGGAGCTATTGCATCAGCATAACCTGAAAGGAATCTATGTGGTATATAGTCTGGACCGGAAGACTTGCTTTCGTTAAGTGATTTACACTGCGTCACTACTCCGAGGAAAATAAATTACTCATCTTGGCAGCTGTTCTTGAACCGAATTCTGAAATACTCACTTCGTCTTCTTGGGTGAAGCAATTTCGGAAGGCTGTGTGTAACTTTACTTTAGCAGAATTGTCATTGATAGTATTTCCGTAGATATCGTGCAAAGAATGCATTGATTCTGTCCTGCCACTAGCATACTTTACATGCGACCAGAATCTCTTTCGATTTTCGGCCAGGTTTCGAGACAAAATTTCGTTGTGGAAACTATTACAGGCACCTCGCATTGAAGTACGTGCTAAGTTTCGAGCTTCTGTAAAAGATCGCCACTTGCTTCACCTACATCCTGCATCACCATTTAAAATAAATAAACTCAAAATACGTGTACTATAATCACTGTTCGTTAATCGCTTGGCCGCTGGGCTGCTTACTTCTAAATTGGCTGACATTGGAAGATTAAAGGCTTCCAATGCTTTCTCACCACTACGACTGATAACGATGATGGTGATTATAATAATACTGTGGACGCCACACAGCAGTGCAGCAGCAATTACGTAATTACTGTTCTGTTGTGCTATCAACTGGCATGTTTACCAGTTGCGAAATGAGTAACGAAGTAATTTCAGCTCCACTGGGAAGAAGTATCCACAACTGGGAGAGGTATTTTCATGAGATATTTAAACGTATGTGACATACAAGTCTGAATTTTACTGTTATAGGTGCATCTGTAAGGTTTGGAGGTCAGAACAACTACCGTGTAAGCTGTAAATAACTTTGGTATAATGTTGCAATCTTATCACAGAAATATACGCATTTACACAGTTTACAATGTGACAATGTTACGACAGTTGTCAGTCGAACGCATCTAGTCCTCAGAAAGTGAAATAGTCCTAAACACAACAATGGTAAATGTTAACTAGAAGTTTCTTTACAAAATTACTCTTACGACTACATCATAATGTTGGCCAGTACTACAATAAATCATCCGATTCCGGTTGAAAGTTCCGTACTATTTAGGATGGCAATCAAGTATAAGGAAGATGGTCAGCTTTGTGACAAGTTGAGCAAAAGATTACCCAAGGTCGCTCGAGTTTACAGGGGATGGAAGATGGTGAACCAACAAGTATACACCTCTGCGCATGGTATTTACCTTAGTTATGGTGAGCTGTCATCTGCATGGCTGCTCTCGTCCTCTGAAATTCCTATAAAAACTAATTAAGCCTTTGCTCATTTTTTCCAGCAGAAATTCTCCCTATGTTTCTCGTGATGCGAGAACACATGCACTCACCCCTAGTCTTGAATATGGCGATATGCACGTGCGTGACTGGAGTAGCGTGCATATTAAAATGCCCTCTCAGTCCACGCAAGGGCAATTAACTGGTTGCCTCGTTTCACCACAGTGGGAGCGCAACGATACTTCAGCTAATATCTAGCTGAACGTCAGCCGCAGTGAAGGTAGTGTTTACTGAAATTTCTCCTCTGCGTCGTACAGAGCGTTATGCGCTCCATACTGCGCTTGACGCCAATTCAAAGAGTCCCCGAAAATTTCGCTTTCGTCTTTCTCGTAGCCGAACTCTCTCCCCACCTGGGTTCTTTCGTTCTCCACGTCACGGCTTTTTACGACCAATAGGAACGTTCCTATTATTTTGTGGAAACTCTCTCTGCCAATCGCAAGGGAACTTCCAGTGAACTCTGTCAAAATCTCGACACATTACTCTTTCCTAGTTCGTTTCCGCCAATCGGACGTTATCTGCTCGCTCACATGTGTACCATTCACTGTTCACGTGATCAACTGCATCACTGTTTGTTCGTATTCATTTGGAATCCCAAAACGCGGTTTTCTAAGTTCTGTATCCCACCTGGAAGGCGGCGGGTGGGGTCTGCTCCTGAAATCTGACAAAGAGGCCGAATGAAAGGAAGCGAGTAGGATTAGGTTAGGTAAAGCACGTCGTTACTGCAAGTGAAGTAAAAGAGGTTTTTACTGGTGTATGAATACATACAAATGAATACGTATCTTTGATACAGGTGAGCACGTAGGTGCGAAGCCAAAGTCCAGATAAGAAAGTCACAATAACAAGCTAAGCTAAAGCGATGGTTCTCTGCCGTCTGGTCTTCATGAACTGGGCGAAAGTGGAGCTGCGATCGTTGAGCTGCACAGCGTTGGCTAGAGGGCTCTGTGGTCGGCGAAGATCTTCCGCTCTCGTAGTGCCAACCTACGCTGTGGCATCAGAACTATCGATACCACATTAAAGCTTCTTTCTGTCCTGCTTCTGGCGGCCCGTTACTTGCTCTGCAGTATGGGTCACCTGTCCGGTCGCTGACTCCCACTGCAGGACGCCCCCTAAGAGCTTTTCGTGGTGCCTTCCGTGGTGCGGCGTCTGCCCATGCTGACTTCCACACAAAACGTTTCCTCTCTCTGCTTGTTTCAGCTTCTGCTCATTGATATGCATTATATAGGAGCGGTGTGTTAATAGCGTCGATTGAGTGTCATTCCTTTTGCATTACATACTTATAGGCAAATCTGCTCATTACTGCTGATTAAGTTAGGTGTCATATTCCCCTTCCCATTACGATGTATAAGGTGCGAAATTGACCTTAATTTATTCTGCCATCATACACATCGTAGAAAATACATAGTAAGTGTGTAATGAGTGGTCTATGTGAGGAAGGCATTCTCCATACATTACTGGGAAAAACAAATTAGTAAGACGTTTTAGAGGTTCCCAATGCACACAAGACTTATTATTCCAACACTGGATGTGGAGTGCATGAAATAAATACATTTGCAGATCAATGGCACAAGCGTTTCTCAGGTTCCCTGTTATCGACCCATACTGAAACACCCTTATTAGTACATGCTGTAGCCTCCATGAACGGCAGTACAGGTAGTGATTCTGGTATCTAGTCGATCGTACAGATGGTGAAGTCAGATCCCACATGTTCTCTATAGGAGATGACTCTGAAGATTGAACTGGCTAGAGAAGTCGCTGTATGTCTTGCAGATCGCTTTGAGTTTCATGGACAGCGAGTGAGCGAGTATTATCCTCTAGGAACAACACATTACCTTCCTGTTTCAAGAGTGGCAGATGAATGGGTCTAACAACATTGTGTAGATACCCAGCACTGGTTAGTGTCCCCTCTAGAAACATCAAAGGTGAACGAGAGTGTTAGTGTCCCCTCTAGAAACATCAAAGGTGAACGAGAGTTGTATCGTATCGCACCCGAGACCATAAAGCCTAGAATGGTGCTGGCGTGTCTTGGAAGAACTGTCATCGGGTCTACATCATTGTTGGAAACGACAGTCGCTAGCGTAAAGCCAGAATCTGTTTTTGTCGCTAAATACCACGGCGCGCCATTGCATCTCGCAAGTGATTCTCTGGCAGCAGCAGTTGAGCCGTACACGTCGATGCTGTGACGTGAGTAGAAGACGGCCATGAGGTGTGCGTGCCGAAATCCCACTGCTAATAACCTCTTCGTAACAGTTTGCGTTGACACGTTTGAGCTCAGAAGCCTTCTTAACTGTGCTGTAGCTGATGTACGATCTGCCACTGCTGACGTTACAATACGACGGTGTGTCTGTGCTGCGCGGACGTCTAGAATCTCGTCTCTGCATGTGAGAATGTTTACGTGAACACTGATACCAGCATCGTTGCACTACTGACGTTGCACGTCCAACTTGTGTGCAGCGATACGAATGTCCCGCCACTCGGAAGGCCACAATTTGACTCATTTCAAACTCATTCAATTGCCTGTAGGAAACACGATTGCAAGTCCGTGGCATCATTGCTTGTTGGTTCACACGTTTGCACCACTCTGAGCGTTCGGGCTGTGAGCATTCTCTATGAAAGGGAGACACAGATGGCGCTCTGGTAGCTATGCCACTACGCTATCTATTGGCGGAAGATGTTCAAAAGATTATCAACAAATCTACCCCACCCCCCGCCCCCTCCCCCGGTATATGCCGTAATCGGATGAAAATCGACATCGTCTTTCCAGGCGTACTAATTCATTTTCCCACCAGTGTATATTCCATTCACAAGTTCTCTCCTTCCCATTATGCGGATGAACCCACCCAAAAGAATCTCACAGCTAACAATGTAAACCCCCACATTATGGCATGAGCATATGTCTTGAAAACATAAAAGTTGAAGCTTAACTCTTTGAGCCGTGGCGCTCATTACTGGCGCGCCAGTCTCTTGGATATCCATTATCGATCCTTCGATGTTTCTTATCTTTGCTTGCCTTGTTGTTTTCCGCATTAGCGGGGCGAGTGGCAGTTGACGTTTGCTCGGGCTACCTGCTGAGACGCCGCGTGGTACGAGGTGGGAAGCAACCACGTATATGTGGAGTTGGTTGTACGCGGTCTGCCGGTTCAGGATGGAGGATACGTGTTGGCTGCCTGCCTGTCTGCTCTCCTGATTTTGCTCGCCGTGCCTTGCGACCGCCTAGCTTGGGTTGCTGCCTGGTGTATCCCACACGAGCCATACCGGATGTCCAGCAGAAGTTAAGCAGCCTTGCGTTTCTTTTAAAGAAAAGGAGCAAATGTATAAGATTTTTGTAACCAATTTTGGTGGCCTCGTAAGTGTGGCCTTAGCGTTTACACTGTCTTTGGGGAGAGCTAATTCTTTTGAATTTAAATAGTTGACGTTCCCTGTCCTTTATAATCTTTTGGGGGTTTTATTTGTATAGCGAGAAGTGACTCCTGGGTAAAACTCGGAGAAGGTGTTTGATGTTGCTGCCGCCTCCGGCATTCGTCTTTTCAATTAAATGTTGTCATCCCTTCGAGCGACCTGGTGTCACTCCCCGTTAATTAATGCTGGTTTATGTGTACTTAATTTTGAATTGGCCATTTGAATTAATATTTTAGAGCGCAGTGTAGCACTAAGGCAACCTCATTGTATACCACCTTGTGCCCCGTCTAGTACCTGAATTTTCAGTGGCACGAGTCAGCTCCACTACCAGTTTGACTGATGTGCTCCCTTCAAAATCTTGTCTTGTATAAGTTTGCCCCATGTGTGTCTGGGAACACAGAGATGAGCTGTAGTGTGTTCAGTGCTAGTCAGTTAATGGAATATTCATTTTGGCTTGGCTTCCACTGAAGAGTTTGAGTGGAGCTTAGTGTGTTTGGTTTGTTATTAGTTCAATTACTGTAAGTTTTTTTTATTTAATGGGGAACAAGACATTTAAAGACTATTGGTATTAACTCCCCTAGTTGCTGGGTGTTGCTAATTCGTTCCAAATGGCCTACTACTTATTCAATGGCAAGGCTGTTGATTAGTTGGTTACTGTGAATACAAATTCACGCTATTTATTTGTTGCCGAAATTGTTAAAATGTCTGTGTCGTGAGTCAATCAGTAGCTACATGTTTGAGCTAAACTGATATAAATCTTACATTGCCTCCTTAAAATTTGTTGCCAGCAGAAATCCTTAAGAGAACTAAGTTTTGTCACTGCTTATGTTAACCTTGACTGGGAGCAATACTTCATGTTGTTAAATTTTGTCTTAAAATGTGTATTTCTCTGATGTAATAAACGAGTGATAAAAGAAAAAAGCAAAGGGGCCTGGTCCTTCCTATTGTGTCCTGTTTGTAACACGCATCACTCTTCTATTAATTTTTCTTAAAAATTTCAATAGATAAATGAGATGAATAAAATTTTTCAGACCGTTGATGCTAGTATTTGATAAATTATGAACAGAAGTAATAGTAAAAAAACTTTTAAAAGTAACTTAGTTTCGTGACCTAGACACAATCAAACGCTTTTGTTTTCGCCTTCAAAAATTTTGATTTAAACTCTCAGTGGTAGTTACCCCCAGACTGGAAACCAGTGGTCTTGACACACTAAAGGCTGTCGTGGTCCCCCGCAGAAGAGCGTCTGGCCCGCCGCAGGTGTTGCCGCGGTGTTACCACGCGTCACCCCGTGCTCGCGTCAGCTCGAGAGCGGCCAACAGACCGAACGCGCGCCACCGGTGATCGAGTAATTAGCAGAGTGGAGAGCCGACCTAACTAGCCAATTAGTCGCTAATGTGGGCCGCAGGGTGGCGAATTCCCACTCTAGAGGCGACGTGATACATTGCCCCTGACATTTGTGGCACGGTCATATGCCAGCAGCGGAAACCTGCCGTGTAGCCGCGGTGAGACGTGTACGCGGTCGCGCTAACTGCACCGTGCGCACTCTTAACATTCTTCCACGTGGAACTGCTGGCAATATTTTCAGCCACAAGTCGACATAGGCAGGAGGAAAGTCAAGTAGCCACTGCCACATTTGGAGAACGCGCGGAAGTGGTTGCGTTCGATATCGCATCTCTCCTACCGTCCCATTACGAGGGCGTGCTAAAACGTAGGGCTTCCGAATTGTTTATGTGAAAACTTTTAAAGTTTTGTAAATAAAACAAACGTTGTTAACATTCTGCATTTTTATTCTACCTGTCTACGTATGTGCTGTCCTTTGCCGTTAGACGGCTCCGATTTACGACGCGCAACATGGTGTTGTGTGAATGAGAAGCAGCGTGCTGTAATCGAGTTTCGAAGCAGAAGAGCTCGTCCACACATGGAGCGGCCTCTCTTTCAGTATGACAATGGCAGATCAAACACGGCCGCTACGAGATATGCAACAATCCGACGCCTTGGGTTCCCTGCCATCGATCATACTCCGTACAGCCGCGATTTGGGGTCACCCGATTTTCAGTTGTTCTCAAAACGTAAATACCACCTTTGAGGGCTTCACTTCGATAGTGCTGACGCGGTGCAAGCAGAGGTGGGCTATGGCTTCATGAGCAATGTGAAATATTCTACAGTAACGGTATCAACAAACTGGTCTCTCGCTGGGAGAAATGTGTTCGTCGCGAAGAAATGTGTAGTCATGAAGAATAAAGCAGTAATTCTTAATAACTTTCGTTTTATTTAAAAAGCTTTAAGAGATTTCACACTAAGAATTCGAAGGCATTACTTTTCAGCTGGCCGTCGTATATTGCCGAAGAAACGTAGGAACGTGTGAGGCAGTACTGATCCGAGGACAATTCATAAGATACACTAGACAAAAGCTCAATTACGTTTATACAGGGTGTTTCAAAAATGACCGGTATATTTGAAACGGCAATAAAAACTAAACGAGCAGCGATAGAAATACACCGTTTGTTGCAATATGCTTGGGACAACAGTACATTTTCAGGCGGAGAAACTTTCGAAATTACAGTAGTTACAATTTTCAACAACAGATGGCGCTGCAAGTGATGTGAAAATATAGAAGACAACGCAGTCTGTGGGTGCGCCATTCTGTACGTCGTCTTTCTGCTGTAAGCGTGTGCTGTTCACAACGTGCAAGTGTGCTGTAGACAACATGGTTTATTCCTTAGAACAGAGGATTTTTCTGGTGTTGGAATTCCACCGCCTAGAACACAGTGTTGTTGCAACAAGACGAAGTTTTCAACGGAGGTTTAATGTAACCAAAGGACCGAAAAGCAATACAATAAAGGATCTGTTTGAAAAATTTCAACGGACTGGGAACGTGACGGATGAACGTGCTGGAAAGGTAGGGCGACCACGTACGGCAACCACAGAGGGCAACGCACAGCTAGTGCAGCAGGGGATCCAACAGCGGCCTCGGGTTTCCGTTCGCCGTGTTGCAGCTGCGGTCCAAATGACGCCAACGTCCACGTATCGTCTCATGCGCCAGAGTTTACACCTCTATCCACACAAAATTCAAACGCGGCAACCCCTCAGCGCCACTACCATTGCTGCACGAGAGACATTCGCTAACGATATAGTGCACAGGATTGATGACGGCGATATGCATGTGGGCAGCATTTGGTTTACTGACGAAGCTTATTTTTACCTGGACGGCTTCGTGAATAAACAGAACTGGCGCATATGGGGAACCGAAAAGCCCCATGTTGCAGTCTCATCGTCCCTGCATCCTCAAAAAGTACTGGTCTGGGCGTCCATTTCTTCCAAAGGAATCATTGGCCCATTTTTCAGATCCGAAACGATTACTGCATCACGCTATCTGGACATTCTTCGTGAATTTGTGGCGGTACAAACTGCCTTAGACGACACTGCGAACACCTCGTGGTTTATGCAAGATGGTGCCCGGCCACATCGCACGGCCGACGTCTTTAATTTCCTGAATGAATATTTCGATGATCGTGTGATTGCTTTGGGCTATCCGAAACATACAGGAGGCGGCGTGGATTGGCCTCCCTATTCGCCAGACATGAACCCCTGTGACTTCTTTCTGTGGGGACACTTGAAAGACCAGGTGTACCGCCAGAATCCAGAAACAATTGAACAGCTGAAGCAGTACATCTCATCTGCATGTGAAGCCATTCCGCCAGACACGTTGTCAAAGGTTTCGGGTAATTTCATTCAGAGACTACGCCATATTATTGCTACGCATGGTGTATATGTGGAAAATATCGTACTATAGAGTTTCCCAGACCGCAGCGCCATCTGTTGTTGAAAATTGTAACTACTGTAATTTCGAAAGTTTGTCTGCCTGAAAATGTACTGTTGTCCCAAGCATATTGCAACAAACGGTGTATTTCTATCGCTGCTCGTTTAGTTTTTATTGCCGTTTCAAATATACTGGTCATTTTTGAAACACCCTGTAGGATTTACAGATTAACAGACAGCTTATGACAGTGTTGTATGAAATTTTGGAGGCAGTACAGATTACATACAAGGAGCGAAATGTTATAAGCATCTTCTACAGGAACCAGACTGCGTTTGTAAGAGGTGAAGGACATGAAAGGGAAGCAGTGGTTCACAAGACGGTGAGACCGGTTTGCGGTCCATCCACGATGTCATTCGGTCTGGTCATGTGAAACATCCCCTTAGAAAAATTTATAAAAGACTGTGCTGGTAAACCTCTACGTTATTTGATTTTCAAACAGCTGAGTAGAACGTAACGTACTCAGAAATTTCTCTCTTTACTTATTCTGATTATCACTAAACTGACACACAATATTTTTAGCGCAACGCAATCCGACTTTCAATAATCCCTACAAAAGGATGGCCCTGACTAACAATAACCTATACCTTTCATGAATCACTTACCTCACAAAAATCTTCGTTACTCGAACTACTGCTATACAGCGAGCGCCAGTATTGCCAGCTAAATAAAAGATTCTGAAGGCACTAACCACTCATAGGTATAGTTAGCAATGAAAGATTTTGATAGAGAACAAACAATGTATTTACTTTAATAGTGTTCAAAAGTCATAATATATATATCAGTTCATGACATCCAGTCTTACAAATTTACTCTTTCTAATGGACACACGTCCAGATCGTCCGCTCTCAAAACTCCGCCATCTCTCTCCCCACATCCACCACTGCTGGCGGCTCACTTCCAACTGCGCAACGCTACGCGCTGTTCACATCCAACTGCCCAACACTACAATATCGAATATTTCAACAATGCCAACCAGCCACTGACTGCACACAGCACAGTCAGTGATTTTCATACAGAGTGCTACATGGCGTTACCAACATAAAAGCCGAAACAGCCTACCTACACACGAGCAGGCTGTGTTCACGAATATGTAACCGATCTACGCTTGCACCACTCCATCAGTTTCAAAGAGACGTCCTCGAAGGTGGTATTTAAGTTTCGGGAACAACTGAAAATCAGATGACACCAAAACGGGATTGTGTGGAGTATGATCAACGACAGTGAACCCGAGGCGTCGGAGAAGTTTGGAGAGATTTAAAGTTCTTAGAGAAGAAATTAAAACTTCGAGATTTACTGATGACTTTGCATCTCCGTCATGGAGAAGAAATACAACTTTCAGTGCTTTGCCCTTCACAGTGTAGTTCTGTCAGAGACGGAAAAGTATCCGGAAAGTCAATTGAAGTGAGTTGATACTATCCTGAAAGAGGTTACGACATAAATAGCAACAAGAGTAAAAAGGAAGAAAGAAAATGGAATGTAGCCGAATTTAATTACGTGACGGTCTTTGAGCAGCAAAACAACTAATCATAAGCGAAGTCGAGCTGATATGAAAAGCAGAACGGCTATAGCGAGCAGAGTTCTTCTGAAAAGGAGGAATTATGGATTTTAATGTTATGAAATTGTATCAGAAGATTAACCTTGTGCCGTAGTGAGGTGTGTGTGTGTGTGTGTGTGTGTGTGTGTGTGTGTGTGGTTTGAGGTTTTCGGGCGCTAAAAAGCATGGTCATCAGCGCCCAAACGCATAGAAACAGGAAAACTTGCGGTGAAGGGACGAAGACGGACAGCGAACAAGGAGAACGGCTAAAAGACACAGACATGACGCAGTTCCAAATCCTCACATACAGAGGCAAAACAAGAGGAGAAGAAACGCACTAAAAAAGGAAATGAAACACAACGAAAAGAGAACAGACATCGAAGTGAAACAAGTAGGTAATCGTGACTGGCGGACCTCTTACCTAAACCCTGGGTGAGCCAGTCACCCAGCAGCACATTAAAATCCTCTCCCTAAAATCCGAGGCAACAAATTGGACAGGACACAAAACCGTAAGACCTTAACCACAGCCGTTGCGTCGTCTTGCAAAATAGAGGGCAAATCCGGTGGCATGGAAACCGCCGCCCTCTGGTCAGAGAATAAAGGACAGTCAAGTAAAATGTGGCGGACAGTAATCTGGACTCCACAGGCACTGCAGATTGGGGGGTCCTCCCGCCGGAGTAAAAAACCATACGTTAAGGGACTGTGCCCGATGCGGAGGCGAGTGAGGAGAACCTCATCCCGCCTGCATGACTGGTAGGACGTACGCCATGGCCGCGTGGTGGCCTTGACCAGACGCAGCTTATTTTCACCGACTGCCAGCCACTCCTCTTCCCATTGACGCATAACACGAAAACGCAAAAGGGAGGTAACAGCATGGAGGTGGACGGCACATTCAACAACGTGAGGGAGGGAACATGCATCTTTGGCAGCCACATGCGCCAGTTCGTTTCCCCTAACACCCATGTGTCCCGGCACCCAGCAGAAAGAAACCTCCTTCCCCTGCCGTTGCAGGTGGAGTAGGGCATCATGGATGTTCTGGACGACCGTATCCGCTGGGTACAAGTGTTGCATGGTCTGAAGGGCACTCAGGGAGTCAGAACAGATGAGAAACTTAAGACTGTAAATACATCTCATCTGCTCCAATGCCCGCAAGATCGCGAACAATTAGGCATCAAAGATGGTAAACGCCGCAGGAAGCCGTAACTTGACGACTCGAACAGGGAAAACAACAGCACAACCAACAGAGTCCCCCTGTTTAGAGCCATCCGTAAATACTGGTACATGGTCGGAATGCTGGTTTAAAATATCGTAAAATAAGGAGGTAAAAACAAACGCAGGAGTGCAGCTCATGTGGACATTTAACAGTTAACACAGGAAGAGAATAGAGGCTTTCGAAACTTCCTGCTGCACAAGAACGGTGAAAAGAAGATTGGATAGGCAATGAAGGGCGTACTCAGTCGGGCAAACAGTCACTTGCTTTTAATCATAAATGTATTTCTGAATGAGGCTAAATGTTATTATCTTTGCACACAGAACAGTGGATCTTCTCAGTAACCTTCAATCGTGAGCTACACCCTTAATTTTTATAATCGAAATCATTGGATTTTCTCATAGCATTTTTGTTGCCTAGGCCTGCGTTCACTTTCTGAACTCAAATTAATAATCAAATTAATTAATTTAATAAGACTGACCCTAGAATTGATGTTGTACCCTCTTACCACCACAATAAAATAAAAACTGCGAATAATTGAGAGAACATGAATGAGAGCAGTGGCATACTTAATTTTACAAAAAAAGTAACAATATTTATTAATCCTTTTATAACTATAATGATGTGATAAATCTTACACAAACAAAAAATGAAAAAACACTGGCAAAGCTATACAAATTCTTCCCAGAATTAATCCCTTTTACAACACAGTCTGACTTTGTTTGCGTGAATCCTCTGTGAGGCCGAACTCTATTCAAATGGAATCAACTACGACCAAGTATACCATAAACTGTGGTTCACTGGAGAACAGGGAGCTGTGAATCTCGTTTAACAAAGGTTCGCTAGTGCAGCGGTATTTTATCCTTCCAACTTGATTCTGGCGGCAGCAGAAAACGGCGCGTTTTAGGCGAGAAGTGGCTCACTATGGCAGCTGTAATATTCTGCCGCATCCAGGAAAATTTGCAAACTACTTGGATTGGCGTTGTGATTATCAAAACACGGGACACTTCCCTACCAGAGCCCTGAAATCCCCGCAGATTTCAGTGTAAGGTGGACCTGCTCGCTGGTCTGGCCAAACAATTTGACTCACAGGCACGACGGCACGTGCTGGAATTGTCAAACGTCAGACGCCCGACTCAGGACGAAGTAGTTCACCCTTGTGACACATGCTACGTCTGAGATGATATGCAGTTCCACTGCCTGTACAGTTGGGAACTGCCACTGGCTCTTAGCCCACCATAAGATAGAGGCCACAAGTCTCTCCCACTAGGAAAAGACCTGAAGTTCTCCACCAGGGGATGACCAGAAAATGAACAAAGCAAAGAATCACAACCACTTTCCACCAATTCTCGGTACAGGAGCCTAATTAACGAAAACGAAACCGCCCTCACACTGAACAAGTCAGCTGAACCGTTCTGTTGGCCTGGTAATCGATCCAGACACAGCACCGCAATTCCCACGCTGGGGTAGCAAGCTTCTACTTTGCATATCCTGAGAGGCGACTCCAAATGTCTCTTGCCTGAAAAAGGACATTTTAGATTAGAGAGGTGTTGCGCTCATGGTAAGCATGGCCATGTTATTAGGAAAAAAAACATTTATCTACATGGGACCACAGACCCTCGTTTACTGAGAGACGTAATCTTTCCGCACCGACCAATTTCTGAAGACAGATAGTCGTTCCCATAAAATATATGTGTTTTGGCCTCTCGCTAAAAGAACCTTTCCTGTCGACAGGTGAGTTACGGTCTTGCCTCCACTAAACATATACACCCACAGCTCTGTCTGTGTCATCCTAGCTTCTAACATGAGAATGAACGCAGTTTTATGACCTTCCCATCGTCTGCCCAAAGGCTCCGTTTACAGCAGCCTCTCTTAAATAGCTTCCTCCACCCACATTCCGCCAAGTGGCTGCCTCTGCGATGGACTTCCACCTGGCCCACGTCAAATGTTTTGCGAGCCAGCGCCCTCCTTTCTGCCCCTAAGTGGAAAGGGGTTAGTGCTACAGCCAGAAGTCCCTCTGCAGATACAGTCCAAAGAGTGCTGCTTCCCAGAATCACTCGCACAGCCAGGTCGCTGCACTCAGCATTTTATGGCCCGCTATCCATCTCCCTCCCTTTTGTCCGTCGCGTCTACTACGGACCTGCTGGTAGAAGTTCTCTACAGCTTACACGTGCAATTATATGAACATTCTGCCCACAATTTCCTCATGTAAAAAGTCATTAATTACATACAGAAAATGTGCTATAGGGAAACATCTAGATCATGAGCTAAAATATGAATATTAATTTGACTGAGCTAACAAAACCTAAGTGACAGAGTGGCATGCCACCTCTCCGTTGGTTTGGAGTAAAAGGAATTTAGGCATGTCTTGACTGAAAAAAAGTATTTGTTTGATTGGACACATCGCCAGAGGCATCAAGTTTGGTAATGGAGGAAACTGTGTTGTTGATGTGGTCTTCAGCCCAAAGAATGGTTTAATGCAGCTCTCTATCTACTCTGTCCTGTGCAAGCATCTTCATCTTCGAATAACTGCTGCAACCTTCACCCTTCCCAATCTGCTTACTGTATTCTTCTCCCTCTACGATTTTACTCCCACCCCCCAAACTTTTGTCCAATTCTAAACTCGTGATCCCTTGACATCCGGTCCCAGAATGTGTCCTGTTAACTGATTCTTTCTTCTAGTCAAGTTGTCCCACAAATGTCTTGTCACTCAAATTCTATTCAGTACCTCCTGATTAGTTATGCGATCTACTCACCTAATTTTCAGAATTAGTCTGTAAAACCACGTTTGAAAAATTTCTATCTTTTGTTATCTAAACTATTTTTCATCAATGTTTCACATCCATACATGGCTACACACTAACCAATTCTATTAGAAAAAGCTTCCTAACACTTAAATCTATATTCTGTGTTACGAAATATTTCTCTTCTTTAGAATCGCTTTTCTTGCCATCGCCGGTCTACATTTTATGTCTTCTTTCATTCGGTCATCATCAGTTATTTTGCTACCCATAGAGCAAAACTCGTCTACTACTTTAAGTGTCTTGTTTCCTAATCTAATTCCCTCAGTATCACCTGATTTAATTCAACTACATCCCATTATCTTTGTTGTGCTTCTGTTGATGTTCATCATACATTCCCCTTTCAACACACTGCCCATTCCATTCAACTGCTTTTCCAAGTCTTTTGCTCACTCTGATAGAATTACAACATCATCGGCGTACCTCAAGGTTTTTTCTTCGTCTCCATGAAATTTAATTCATTCTCCAAATTTTTCTTCAGTTTCGTTTAGCTACTTGCTAATTGTACACATTGAACGACGTCAGGAATAGCCTACAACCCTGTCTTACTCCCTTCTCGATCACTGCATCCTCTTCATGCCCCTTGACACTTATAACTGGTGTCTGGTTTCTGCACAAATTGTAAATAGTTTTCTGGTTGCTGTGTTTTACCCCTGCCACCTTCAGAATTTCAAATTGGAGTATTCCAGTCAACATTGTCAAAAGCTTCCCCTATGTCTACAAATGGTACAAATGTCGGTTTGCCTTTCCTAACCTATCTTCTACGGGAAGTAGAGAAGTCGTAGGGTCAGTATTGGCTGGAATGTTCCTAGATTTCCTCGGAATCCAAACTCATCTTCCCCAAGGTAGGCTTCTACCTTTTTCCCACCCTTCTGTAAAGAAGTCGTGTTAGTATTTTGCAATCATGACTTATTACACTTATAGTTCGGTAGTATTCGGATGTCTCAGCAACTGCTTTCTTTGGTTGTATATGACGGTAGTACCTGTTCCCGAAAGAACAGTTACCGTGGATGACCATGCAGCTTTGCTAGAAATGAAACGCTAATTAAATGGACACCCTAGCTGCAAACAGGCGTTGATGTACTTCATTGGGGAGAGGTTGAAAATGTGTGCCCCGACCGGGACTCGAACCCGGGATCTCCTGCTTACATGGCAGACGCTCTATCCATCTTTTTTTTTTTTTTTTTTTTTAACCACGGCGCTCTTTTTTTTTTACCATATGCGCCAATTTGTAATAAGAATAGAATGAACAAAGTGTATATCATTGCTAGGCTGCCGTAGCGCAATAGAAGAAATGAAAAGTATTCTTGAGTTTTTTTTTACCATATGCGCCAATTTGTAATAAGAATAGAATGAACAAAGTGTATATCATTGCTAGGCTGCCGTAGCGCAATAAGAAATGAAACGTCTTCTTGAGGTGGTTTTTTTTTTTTTTTTTTTTTTTAAGGGGGCCAAGTAGTAAACAGAATTTTTTTTTTTTTTTTTTTTTATGGTGCACAAAAGACTATCACATCATCATTGAAGGAAGGTTGCTCTGCGAGAGAATGGAAATGTGAAAGCGAAAAGGGAAAGAAAAAATGCCTTCTGCATTGGTGAGCATCTGAATAGTATCGTAAAATTCCGACAAGTACTAAAGTCCCAGGAAGCAAATGGGATTCATACATACAGGTCACTGGCAACCTCTGCGATCCGAAAGAGTGTATTTGAAGCATTTAACCGTTAATTATGATGTTCAGCATATTTCCAAATATCCTCCTGTAGTCACAGTGTTGTCTCATTTTAAAGTGTTCAATTTCTATGTAAGAATAATAGTCGAGGAAAGTAGAATGCCTATTCTGCATAATAAACGATGCTGTGTGGCCCATGATCCACGTTGCAGCGTTGTTTTTCGCTCGTGGATATCTCAGTTTTTGTGGCTGAATGATCTCTAAAAGATCTACACCACAGGGCGTCGTACGGTCTATCACCGACAATCGTTGACGAAGAAATGTAGTAATTTCTTCTGCATGTCCGCACGTGAACCTATGAAGAAGCGTATCGACCCTTCCGCATGTGTCACAGTTGGGCGTTGGATGAAGGCCAATTTTATGTAGCTTTTCATTCGTTGCTAATTTATCGTTGACTGTTAGATACCAGTCGGCTATGACGCGTGACGGTAACACGTCGCTGTGCACATTCCGCCATACTATACTCCAATGTGTATGTGGATGTTTTTCTTCGAGACGATTCCTGTGGTTTGTTGTCGTGAGAAGGCCATAAAGCTTCCTGTTCGTCAGGCTTCCGTTATCGACGATGTTGTGTCGAATGTAACTCATTTTCATGTAGTACAGTCGCACATGTCGGTAAGAAAGTGGAATGCCGGCGATATTAACGGGTGGGTCAAGGCTCATAGGCTTCCACCGCTGAATGAGGTTTGTGATGATACTGGTCCTCCGGGTACGGAACTCCTTCCTGATGCGATTTAGGAGCAGGGTGACACATTTTTTGTGTACTTTAATGAGGTTAAGGCCACCTTTGAGCGAAGGTAAGGTTAAGGTATCGAATTGAACTTTGAAAATGTGCCCCCTAAAAAGAAACCAACATAACGCTTGTTGTACACTCTTGGCTATATGGTCGGAGATTGGAAGAATTTGCGCCAAATAAGTCATCTTGCTCGTAATGGCGATCTCGATGGTCTTAACTTTCTGTAGTATGTTCAAGTCACGGTCGGAGTGAAGTACCAAAGCAGCACGTAATTTATTAAGCATGTGTGACCAGTTCTTCGTCAGGAATTTGTCTGGTTTGGCCTCAAAAGTAACACCGAGGGTTGTGTGAGAATCCTTGACCTTGCACCAGGGAACATGGGATATGTCTCCGATACCGCCACCGATCTGCAAAGCTGTGGTTTTAGTTCTATTGAGTATTGCTCCTGAAAGAAACGTGAATGTTTGTAAAAGAGTTTCCGCTGATAGAAGTTGTTGCGATGATGACACAGTGACGCATACATCGTCAGCATACGCAATGCATGGGATAGTGACAGACTCGACGCTAAGTCCGATCCCGCTATGCGCCAAGTTGTTCAGGAGCGGCTCCACTGCAATGGCGTACAAAATCATTGACAGAGGACATCCTTGGCGGACGGATTGCTCAATGGAAACTTCTTTTGTAAAATGGCCATTAATGAGAATCCGTGAAGAGGCGTTTGTAGTAAGTTTGCGAATTAATTCTATGAGATGAAGTCCAAAACCTAGTTTCTTCATGCATTTAAAGAGGAAGTCATGACGTACACGGTCATAAGCCTTCTCAAAATCTAGAAAGATCAGAGCGCCCTGTCCTTGTGTTTCAGCATACGAACAGATGATGTCCCTCAAATCGCAGGCTGCTGAGATTGCACTTCGGCCTTGCACTGCACTGTACTGGTAACTGCCCAAAACCTTGTACATAACGGTTTGCATCCTTAGCTTAATCGATCTGGTGATGATTTTGAAATCGGCATTCAGGAATGTGATGGGTCGCATGTTTTCGACCTTCCTGCTGTTCCCTTTTTTCGGTAAGGGCAGGATGATACCTTCCGTAAATGCCTTGGGTATAACTTCCAGGTGCCAGAGTTCATTCGCTGAGGAGTGTCGGACCGAGGAGGTTCCAGTAACGCTGGTAAAACTCAGCGCTGAGACCGTCGGGTCCTGGTGACTTCCCTTTCTTTGCACTGTGGACCGCCAGTCGGATTTCGTCCTCTGTGAAAAGAGATTCCAGATTTGCAGTATCCTGTTGCGACAAGCGACAGCTCAAGGTCCTAAGAAAATCGTCGCACGAGTGTTCATCAACGGCTTGCTTCTTGTAAAGTTGACTATAATAGTCGTAGACGTGCGAGATGATGTCACGTTGCTTCGTGATGGCATTCTCAGCGTCATCAACGACGGCTTCAATCAACATGGCTTTACACCGTTTCGTCGTTCTCAGGATGTGGTACAGAGAGGCCCGTTCTTCGGCGGCCACGTCCTTGGGGTGGGCTCGCACGATGATGCCTTGCATTCGTTGGCGTTGTATCGCCGTGATTTTCGCTTTATATCGTTTGATCTTTACGTCGATATCGCCAGAAGGATTGTTAGCGCGACTGTACAGGTCTCTCAGACAGCGATAATAAAACTCAATAGTCTGTTTCTGCCAAAAGCTTTTTTGTCGGGCGTAACTCATGAGGGTGAGGCGTAATTTAGGCTTAGCACACTGAGTCCACCTTTGGAGAGCGCTATCGTAACGACGTCGTTGCCGCTGGAGCTGTTGCCATGTTATGTTCACCTCCTCTTCAAGTTGGGCATCCTGCAGAAGGCTGACGTTCAATTTCCAGTAGCCTTTCCCGCGGTATATTTGCTGGCGGTGTAGGTTAAGGTAACACTGATACGCACAATGGTCGGAGATGTTGACAGGGGCTATGTCACAGTTCACAGCGTGTCGCTGGAGGGCCTCGGACACATAGATCCTATCCAACCGACTGGCAGAATGACTGGTTACGAAGGTGTACGCTACCCGTTCACCGTGCAGTTGTTGCCATGTATCATGAAGACTCTTGCCATGAATTAAATGTTCAAGTTCGATACATCTGTTCGTGTTAGGAGTTTGGTCTCTGTCGTTAAGCACACAATTGAAGTCACCACCGAGGATGAGATGTGCACGATAAGCGCTAAGAAGAATGGGAACCTCGTTTTTATAAAATGTTGAGCGATCTCTCTTATGAGTGCTACCTGAGGGAGCGTACACGTTAACAATCTGCACACCATTCACTCGAAGAGAAATGCCACGACCACTAGGCAACCACTGCACATCCGTAAATGGTATACCGTCGCGCAGAAGTATGGCAGTGCCTACAGCATCCTGGAGATTGATGTTATCAATGAGAACGTAACCGGGCACTTCTAAGACTGTGACTACCTCCTGTAGGAGGGCAATGTCAACGCTGGTACCATACAAGAAATCAGTTAGCGAACGGAGTTTCACCGCACTTTGAATTCTATTGACATTAAGTGTGGTAACGTTGTAGGTTTGGCTATCGCACATGATGGTTCAGAGGACAATGAGCTCTGTGTTGGATCGTCCTTCTCGACGTCTTTGAATCAAACTCGTTGGGAACGTCTGGAGTACTCAGAGAGTGGAAATGTCGCAGCGCGATGGTCATGCGCGAGAGCAGCTACTGCTGCATCTCCTCGTCCTGCTGCCACCACGGCTCATTGCTGTCGAGGTGCTTCGCGGTGCGCGCGCCGCCCTGCCCGCCACCGCCGGCTGAGTCTGTCAACGTGGTCGCGTCCGCCTGGCCACCACGCGGGGCTGCGACTGACGTCACCGAGTTCCTGCGGGAGCGCTGCTGCAGCTGCTCGCTACTCTGCTCGCTCTTCCTCTTAGCCGTTACGGTGCTCTGTTCCCTCTCAGCACTCAGTAGTGCCTTCAGGTGTTTGGTTTGTTCACGGATGCGGTCTTGCCTCGCGGTGTCCTCGCAGCGCACGGAGCAAGAAGATTGAGGTTCAGTCTCGCTGCCACTTTCTGACATGTGTACGGGTCTCAAATCATCCGACTTTTCCTCTTTGCTACTATTCCCTTTGCTTCTCCTTCGGCGGCCTTTCTTCGTTTCTGCTGCAGTCTCTACCGTTAGGGGCGGTTCAGGCAAACTGATCTGCACCCGCTCCTGTATCTCACACGGCTTAGTTTCAGAGGTGGCTGGCGCATCGTTGTTATCCAGCGGTAACTGCCCCGGTGAGGATGACGGTGCCGGATCGACGTCCGTCCTACCGCAAATGTCTTGGGCACTGCATTCCACCGGAACTGGCATCTCCGCCTCGCTAACACGTTCCGGCTGCCGAGGTGGTGGTACCGTCCCCGCGACTACCACACTCAATAGCGGAACAAGCTTTTCACTACCGTCTGCAGGACGTTCCCGTGGAAGTTGAAATGGACGTCGACGTGTACAGTTCATCCGCAGATGTTCTGTTGAATGGCAGATCGAACAGGTTGGGGGTTGTCCAATGTAAGTTACCTGTGCACGACAGCCGCCAATGGCAACATACGAAGGTATATGCTTTTTTAAGTCCACACGTACACTTCGCACCCCGCTGTTAACTTAGTAGCGATATGCGCTCGACCATTTTTCATTGGTAACCGACAAAACAACGCCGTACAGCGACAGAGAACGTGCAGTCAGGTCATTAGGGCACTCAGGTGGCACATTAAATACCCTGACGGTTCTCACTCCGTATCCCGAAGGCACGATTTGGACATTGCTAATACTGCCATCATTATGACGAAATGGTCTCACACCAGCATGCTCCTCAACGAATTTCTCATAAGTGTCATTCGAAATAAATTTGATAAATAACGAGTACTGCACAAAGTCCAACTGGAACGTGTCGACTATATCTTCCGGCAATTTCAGATCCTCAAAAATCCACTCATGGATTTCGAAAGCCGTCGGTCGCAAGGCAGCACGATCGAAAACACACTGAACGCTGTTCGCTCTGTTAATTGTCGACATCTTACTTACAACAGTGGTACAGAAACAAACGTTAACAGCGCTCGAACACGCTGCGCAGCTCTCCACCGCAGCAACTGCTCGCGACGTAAACACTGGCCCGCGCTACCGCCCGTCACCGCGCGATGTGCACTGGCCGAGTGCCTGAGCACGACTGGGGATCCCCAAGGTAGGCTTCTACCTTTTTCCCACCCTTCTGTAAAGAAGACGTGTTAGTATTTTGCAATCATGACTTATTACACTTATAGTTCGGTAGTATTCGGATGTCTCAGCAACTGCTTTCTTTGGTTGTATATGACGGTAGTACCTGTTCCCGAAAGAACAGTTACCGTGGATGACCATACAGCTTTGCTAGAAATGAAACGCTAATTAAATGGACACCCTAGCTGCAAACAGGCGTTGATGTACTTCATTGGGGAGAGGTTGAAAATGTGTGCCCAGACCGGGACTCGAACCCGGGATCTCCTGCTTACATGGCAGACGCTCTATCCATCTGAGCCACCGCGGGCACGGAGGATAGTGCGTCTGCAGGGACTTATCCCTTACACGGTCCCCGTGAGATCCACATTCCCAACATGTCCTCACCACTACATTCGTAGTGCGCCTAATAGATGTTTGCCCATCATACTCATTACTGGTGGCAGATTAATCTACCAAGTCCCGTACGAGTTCGGGCATAGCGTGTGCGTTCGCTTTCGCAACATGTCCCCAATGAAGTACATCCACGCCTGTTTGCAGCTAGGGTGTCCATTTAATTATCATTTCATTGCTTTCTTTGGAATTGGAATTATCATATCCTGCTTGAAGTCTGTGGGAGTTTCGCCTGTCACCAGAAGGAAAAGTTTTGTTACGACTGGCTCGCCCAAGAAGATCAGTAGTTAATGACGAAATATCGTCTGCTCCAGGGGTCTTGTTTCGATTTAGGTCTTTCAGTCCTCTGTTAGATTCTGCTCACCGTATTGCAACTACCATCTCTATCTTCATCTCCATCCTGTTCCATTTCTATGATATTGACTTCAAGTTCATCTCTTCTGGGCAAACTCTCTATATACTTCTTCCACCTCTGAACTTTCCCTTCTTTGCTTAGGACTGGCTTTCCATCTGACCTCTTGATATACAGCTGCTCCTCTTTTCTCCAAAGGCTTCTTTAATTTTCCTGTAAGTGCTATCCGTATTTCCACTAGTGAAATATGCTTCTAAATCCGTACGTTTGACCATTCCTACTTAGCCTTTTTAAATTACCTGTCAATCTGCATACTGGGTAAAAATTGTAGATGGAGACAAAATACTAATTTTCCAACTTAATGGATCTGCACGCATATTCTGGCAACTGGTTAATGTAAGCAGATTCAAATGGATGTTCTTTGACGGAGTTACGCAGAGATGAAGAGGCCTTCACAGGATACGGTAGCGTGGAGAGCTGCATCAAATCAGTCGAAATAATCAATGAGGAATGGGCCATTAATTAATACCAGGCATATGCTACTGCTGCGTCTGTAGACAGATGCATGCAGCTCCAATAAAGGCAGGTATGCTGCATGTTCCTGAACTATAAAGAGAGTGCCTTCAATGGGAACGTGCACATACAGAGGTACCCAAAATTAAAGCAACAAAAGGAAATTTTGCAAGGTTGCGTTTATTTCGCCATAAAACAGTACGCAAAGGTGATAGTAAAGTAGAAACAATGTGAAGAAGAATGAGATTTTCACTTTGCAGCGGAGTGTGCGCTGACATGAAACTTCCTGGTAGATTAAAACTGTGTGGTGGACCGAGACTCGAACTCGGGACCTTTGCCTTTCGCGGGAAAGTGCTCTACCAACTGAGCTACCCAAGCACCACTCACGGCCCGTCCTCACAGCTTTACTTCCGCCAGTACACAGTTTTAATCTGCCAGGAAATTTCAATGTGAAGAATACAGAACGTAAACAACTGCAACATGCATAACGGTAGACAAAAATGTTCTTCGTTTCTTCCAACTTAACGGATATGCGCACACATTCTGACAACTGGTTAAGGTGCTCACAAGGGAACCTCCCCATCGCACCCCCCTCAGATTTAGTTATAAATTGGCACAGTGGATAGGCCTTTAAAAACTGAACACAGATCAATCGAGAAAACAGGAAGACGTTGTATGGAACTATGAAAAAAATAAGCAAAATATACAAACTGAGTAGTCCATGCCAACATAAGCAACATCAAGGAAGTTCTGCGCTAAGGAGCGCTGTGGTCCCGTGGTTACCGCGAGCAGCTGCGGAGCGAGAGGTCCTTGGTTCAAGTCTCCCTTCAAGTGAAAAGTTTTTCTTTATTTTCGCAAAGTTATGATCTGTCCATTCGTTCATTGACGTCTCTGTTCACTGTAATAAGTTTAGTGTCTGTGTTTTGCGACCGCACCGCAAAACCGTGCGATTAGTAGGCGAAAGGACGTGCCTCTCCAATGGGAACCGAAAACATTTGATCGCAAGGTCATAGGTCAACCGATTCCTCCACAGGAAAACACATCTGATATATTCTATACGACACTAGTGAGGGCATGTACGTCACATGACAGGAATATGTTGTCGACCCACCTAACTTGTACACTTGGCGAATGGGTAAAAAGATTCTTCTACATTGCCCGATTTAGGTTTTCTTGTGGATGTGAGAATTACTCCCAAGAAAGTGATGAAAACATGAGAGTTTGTCACATAAACTGCAACAAATGAATCCAACAGTTTCACAGTCGCACACTTTTCACTGTGCTCTGTCAAAACATATGTTTTTAACGTTTTCAAATTTTTCCGTGTGTAGACCGTCAAATCCTGCATATGTCCAAGCAAATCTGAACATGTCCTGGAGTTTTGAAGAGCGAAATTGATTATGTGTGAGTGCCTGAACTCTGATAATTGTCTGAAAATAAAAAATAACATTTTACTCTCGAAGGAAGACTTGAACCAAGGACCTCTCGTTCCGCAGCTGGTCGAGCTAAACGGGACCACGGCGCACCCGAGTTCAGATTTTCCTTGATATTGCTTTTCTTGGAATGGACTACTCAGTTTGTATATTTTGCTTATTTTTTTCATAGTTCCACACAACTTCTTCCTGTTTTCTCGATTGATCTGTGTTCAGTTTTTCAAGGCCTATCCACTGTGCCAACTTACAACTACATCTGAGGGGGGTGCGATGGGGAGGTTCCCTTGTCAGTATGGGGTGTAAACACCTCTGCCTGACAACGACAGGGTATGCTGTAAATGACGTCATCAATCTCATGTTGAGGCAATCACGCCCATTCCTCCTGCAGAACTGTTCACAAGTGTTGGAGAGTGGTTGGTGGAAGGTGACATGATGCGACCCGTGTCCGTAGTGCATCCCAGACGTGCCCTATGGGGAGAGCGAGCAGGTCACGTCATGGGTGCAATATCTTCCGTTTCCAAGAGAACATCAACCATTCGTGCTCTATGAGATCGAGCATTTTCGTCCATCATTGCGAGGTCTGAGCCCACAGCACCTTGCAGGAAGCGCATATAATGTCCCAAGATCTCGTCACGATGCCTGACAGCATGTAAACCTTGGCAGTTGACATGCACAATTTCTTGAATGCCTGGGATGCTCCTCGATATCGGTGTCTTTCGACAATGTCTCGGTCTCAATCGGGAATCACTCCTCAGACCATATAGGGACTCGTCTGTGTAAAGGTCATTGGCCCACTGTTGGACCGTCCAGGTGGCATGTTCACGACTCCACTCTAGACGTTCCCTTCTGTCAAGACGCGTCAGATGTACACATGCAGTAGGCCTCCCACAATAAAGGCCAGTCTGCCGAAGCCTTCTGTACACCGTTTGCCTTGATACAACACCTCCAGTGGATGCTGCGAGATGAGATGCCACTTACCGTGCCGTACTAAGTCGGTACTGTTGTGCCCTTACAGTCAAATAACGATCCTCTTTTTCGTCGTCACAAATGGTCGGCCGTGCCTCGGTCTCTATTAACTGTCGCCACATCCGAAAAATAACAGAACGATTCATATACGAGGGTGAGTCAAATGACAACCTTAAATTTGTAATAAATCGAAATTTCGCGCCGTTATCCTGCAAGTTGGTGAGCGTGCTACAAACAGCGTGCAGAATGGCCTGAAGGTGGCAGCATAGTGCAGATGCACACATACCGTCACAGTATCAGTATAAAGATGGCCGACCCACTTGCGACTTGCACCAGGGAAGAACAGTGTCCTGTTATTCGGTTTTTGCGTAATGAAGGTGTGAAAGCTATTGAAATTCATCGACGAATGAAGGTTCAGTACGGTGATGCAAGTCTACGAATGGAGTGGGAACTTCGAAAATGGTTGACTTCAGTGGAACATACTCCTCGTCCAGGTCAGGCACAACGAGTGACTCCACAGAACATTACAACAGTTGAAACCATAGTGAAGGAAAACCGCCGAGTGACACTGAATGTCATTGCAGCATGTTTACAGATTAGTCATGAGTCAACACATCACATTGTGCATGATGTGCTCCAGTTTCACAAAGTGTCTGCAAGATGGGTGCCACGGCAGCTGACTCCTGAAATGAGAGAACGACGTGTTGATGCTTGTGAAGAACTTCTTCGGCGCTTTGAACGAGAAGGTGATGGCTTCCTTGCAAGAATCGTTACTGGGGCACTAAGCCTGGGTTCACTCCCACCAACCGGAAACGAAGAGAGCGAGCAAGGAATGGCGCCATTCCTCATCACCAAAACCAAAGAAGTTTCGAATAGACCCCTCAGCAGGGAAGGTTATGCTGACTCTCTTTTGGGACGGAAAAGGCGTCATTTTGGAGAATCACATGCCTAGAGGGACCACTGTCACCAGTACATCGTACACAGATCTCCTAAAAAATGTCATCTGCGGCCTGCAATCAAATCAAAGCGACTTGGAAAGGTGTCAGCAGGTGTCCTTTTGCAACATGACAATGCAAGGCCCCGCACTGCCCGTACAACAAATGGCTCTGAGCACTATGGGACTTAGAACTTAGAACTAATTAAACCTAACTAACCTAAGGACATCACACACATCCATGCTCGAGGCAGGATTCGAACCTGTGACCGTAGCGGTCGCGGGGCTCCAGACTGTAGCGCCTAGCACCGCTCGACCACCACGGCCGGCCGCCCGTACAACAGTTGCAACAATCACAGACCTGTATTTTGAGTGTCTTCCTCATTCACCATACTCACCAGACCTTTCCCCAAGTGATTTCCATATGTTTGGACCACTCAGAGACGCAATGGGAGGAAAGAAGGTCCGTTCTGACGAAGAGGTACGCCACGCGGTGCACGAGTGGTTGCACGGACTACCAAAAGAATTTTTTTCTAAAGGAATTTATGCACTTTGTAAGCGCTGGAGGGCTTGCATTGAGCGTGGGGGAGATTATGTTGAAAAGTGATATAGCTTTGGACCACTTCTGCACAATAAATAATATTAAAAAAATGTTTAACATTTTCATTTGACTCACCCTCGTATTAAGCCATCGGGCCACATCAGTTTGCGACTGTCCTGCTTCCATTCTTCCTATGGTCATCCACTGCAGAGCGTCTGGTAGGCGTCTTCTCTGTGCCATACTGCACCGTCTGCGGCTGTACACACAGCAGTTGTCGATAAGGGACTACCCAGCTAACACTACCTCGTTTGATAGGTCATCGTTGGTGTGGTTGTACGTTGACTGAAATGCCACCTTCCGTGCAGAACACCATCGAACTGACATCTGTTGAAGTTTGTATGAGTATAGCGTGAATTAGACGCAGGATGGGGAAATAGAGGTTTGTTGCTTTAATTTTCGACACCAGTGTGTGTAAGAGGCGATAGTAGCTTTGCACTGGCTGGAGTACACAGCTGCTGAGGCGTGTAGTAGCTGTCCGCAGCGCCGCAGTGATTGCGCGTCTCGGCGCCGTGTCCAGAGCAACGTCACAACGATGCGGCGACCAGACGTCGGCTGGCCGAGAGCTGATGGCTGCTGGTCCCTGACCTGCGGCGACCCCGCCAATCACGGCGCCTAGTGTCCCGGTCGCAGCCACAGTCATGTGCGTGAGAGCCAAGCCCGCCCGCCGGACACTGGCTGCGTCCACAATGCCACCTGCCACGGTTACCACGCTCTCACAAGGATACCTCGAAGTCGTTTTACACGACCGACGTTCTGGTCGACTACTTGCTGTGGGTGCGCGTCACGAGCTGGCATGCAAACGAGTTCTGAAATCTTGAGTGTGCCACACACTGCGCATGCTCAATAAGTAGGCACTGTGGCGTCGTATGCTGACTTGGGAAGTTAAAACCTGACCTGACAAAGTTCACTACCATTACGAGGCCTATTCAGAAGTAAGGTCCTGTCGGTCACAAAATCAAAGATGTTATTTGCAACAGTTAGCTACACCTTCCAGCTACTTCTCTGTATAGTCGATGCTCCGATTTAGACATTTGTCGTAGCGTTGTGCCAACTTTCCAATACCCTCGTCATAGAAGGAAGCCGCCTATACTTCCTGCCAATTCTCTGTGCTGGTCTACAGCTCGTAGTGTGTGCCAGAACGTTGTCTTCATATCTAGCGGTTCATGTGAGCAGAGAAGAAACTTGGGGAGAGTCAATTACAGGCTCTATTGTGGGCGGGTTGTTAAATTAATTATACCCTTGTTAATTAATAATCTTCGTCTACCTAAAAGCTCATAAATAATATTAGATAAACAAAATAATCAAGAAGAACATGAACCATGACCAACCATTAAACACTTCCCATCGTAAACGCTGCAGGAGCATCTTCATTGCCCCCTTTGGAGTGTCTGACACTCCACTTCTTTTCTCTATCGTCAGACATTACCAAAAACACCCTGTGGGTGCGTTAGCGTCTATAAAATAAATGATTGGGGTTAGGAGTGGATCCTTATTCTATGACAGAGCACAACGGTGTTTAGCGGTACACAAATTGTTTTTAATTCATGATTATTGTCAAAGAAGTACACGTAGTTACATAGGCTGTAACATGACATTGTTAGGACAGTTGTAAAGATAATGCAGTACCTTATGTTTAATCGAAATGACGCTGAACACAACAACAGCAAATTTTAACCAGACGGTTCTCTACAAATTTATTCTTACTACCACATCGTGAAGTTGGCCAATATTACGACAAATCATCCGGTTCCATTTCTAAGTTCAGTACTATTTAGGATGACAATCAAGTCTACGGAGGATGGTTAGTTTTTGTGACGAGCTGAGCAAAAGATTACTCAAGGTTGCTCGAGTTCGCCGTGGACACAAGCTGGTGAACCAACAAGTTTACGCCTCTGCTAGCGGTATTTACCGTAGCTGCAATGAGCTACCAGCTGCATGGCTGCTCTCGTCCTCTGAAAGTCCTATAAAAGCTAATCAAAATCTTTGCTTATTTTATCAGCAGAAAATGTCCTATGTTTCTCACTAGGCTAGAAAACATGCACCCATCCCTAGTCTTGAAATATGGCGATATGCACGCACATGGATGGAACAGCGTGCATGTTATAATGCACCCACAGTGCTTGCAAGAACAATTAACTACGTGGCTGTTTCGTTTCTCCACTGTTGGAGTTCAACGATTCTACAGATAATATCTAGCTGAATGCCAACCGAAGTGAACGCAGTGTTCACACAGAATTCCTCCTTTGCGTCGTACAGAGTGTGATACGCCCTGTTCTGCACTTGATGCTGTTTCAGAGGAGAGTCCTCGAAATTTTCAGTCTTGTGTATCACGTGGCAAAAGTGTCCCCCACCTTGGTCCTTTCATGCTTCACGTCACAGCTTTTTCCGATCAATAAAAGCGTTCGTTTCATCTTGAGGAAACTATCTCTGCCAATCGCAAAGGGCCTACCATCAAACTGCGTCGAAATTTCGGCACTTTACTCCTTCCTCGCTCATGTCAACCAGTCGGACATTTTGTGCCCGCTCCAGATGCCTAAAAGTTACATGTGTACATCAGGAGCGTACCATGTGCAGTTCACGTGATCGACTGTGTCACTGGTCTGTTTGTATCCATCTGGAAATTCCCCAACGCAAAGATTCTCTCCATAGAACGACACTGGCTCGCTACCTGCCCTCACTGATGAGTCACACAGCGCTTTCGTTGTCCCTCGCCATGGGTCACATTAAGTGTGTCCCGCTGTACTTGGGCCGTGATGTCACAACTCTCAAACTAAGACGTTTCCTCCAGCAGCTTTTTTCTTCTCTTGCTGATTGACATGCATCATTTAGGTTCGGTTTGTTAATACCATCGACTGAATGTCATCCCTTTGCATTGCATACTATATATTTTAATAGGCAAATTTGATCCTTTTCGCTGAAGTATGTCAGGTGACATATTCACCATCCTGTTACAATGTATAAAATCTCTCATTTAAGGTGTGAACTTGACCTTCACATAATCTGCCACCTTACATATCCTCCTCCTTTCATATTCAGTTTTGCGCTGGGTCGATCAGTGGTTGAAAAATTGATTGAAGACAGTGCAAAATAGTTTTCAGCTGCCGACTGTAGCAATTGACATATCTTTATTGACCAGCTTTCTATTTTAATATGGCATAATCAAACAGTGGTTCTGTTAGTCTCCTTATCGTTATTTTGCAGCACAATTGATTTCCTGTATACTAGTGATTTGAGCACTAAAGTAATGTATTTCCAAAATTTAACAAGTTCTATCTAACTTTCTGATTTAGTACAATTATTTAACTAACCTGAAGTTTTTTATTTCTATTTTATGGTTGTCTATGTTTTGATTTTACATTCAAACAAATCAGAGTTTCTCTATAAATTTGTATCACTCACAATTTTTAAATTTGAGACTGATCTTTTTAACTTTAAGACTTATGTTAAATGATAAGGGAGATGTATTGAAGTTGAGGAAACCTTCATTTAACATTATCCTTCCCTTTTTCAATAGTTATGGTCTAGTCTCAACTCATTATTTTTATCATGTCAATAATAATTTAAGAAAGTTTCATTTCTTACAATAATTTCGTGATTTATGTTGTACTTAACCTATACTTAACCGTATCCTTCTCATAACTTTACAAGCATATACAAACATATTAAATTTCTAATTCTACTAATCGCTTTTCAAGTATTATATTAACACCATGGAATTGCTAAACCCATTTTTCTATATGTACCCCACATTCTAACAAACACATTACATACTAGAATCTTAGAGCCCCAAGAAAATATCGACATTTGCTTTTCTTAACTGAGACATGTTGAAAAATATGAAATACAAGGAAATATTATTGATATGTCAAGATTAAAAACTTAAAATTATTGTTAGCAAAGATCTCTTTCTTACACGCAAAATTCTTCAAAAATTAAATAATTTTAAACAACAACAGACTTCGTGTGTTCATAAACATTTACTTTTTTCAGTTTAATCTGATACTAATCTGTCACAGACAGTCCCTTCTCTTACACCTTCAAGGTGGTTCATTGAAGTCGTCACTCTCCTTTTCATGGGCCTCGATGTGTCTCCGCTGAGCATGGACTGACGGTCGGCAAAGAGAATGGTGGCTGCAGGTATGAGCGTATCGTGAATGCTTGGTTTCCTTTGTTCCATTCCGCATGTGCCCATGGCGAAATTGTATTAGAGATTTTTTCATAGCAGCATAGAATCTTATCTTCGTCATTCCTCGGATCTTTATGCCGATTCATCGTCGGTCAGTTCGTCTCCTGTTTTCCATGCGAGTAGTCATCTCCCATCTCTCGCTCTGACATCCGAAAGCGTTGCAATTTGCCGTAAGTAATATCCGATATTTGTCCTGCTAGAACAGTTAAAGTTGGATTGTTTGTTGGTAGGTAAATGCCATAATGGTCTTGTGTGGGAAGGGACTTAGAGGGGTTTCTTGATTTCTTCTGGTTCAGGCTCTTCTTTCTTCCAAATCTTCTGCGTTGAATCTTCTCTTCTTGTTGCCTGTTGCTGTCTTCTCACTTGTGCCTCCGTTCTTCTCTGGACTGGGAACTGGGATTTAAGACCTGCTCAACCTTGTTATTGTATAATCCGTTCTTATGGGGTTTCTTTCAAATCATTGTGTATCAAGTTGTTCATAAAGATAGATTCGACAGCCTTCCATCGTTTTCTTGCTTACTCCCATGAGTGTTCAGGGAATGTTTCACATTTGCTGAATTCCATATGGTATTATAACAGTTTCAGAAATCCTGAACCTTGAGTTACAGAAATGCGCCTCTTCTTCTTCTGGTGAACTTAAACATCCGCTCATCCTGGATGTAGTATGTACGCCTCCATTCCGGTTCGGTGGACATCCATCATCTCTCCTTATGCTGCTTTAAACAGTTGGCGACAGATGTGCTAAGTACCTAACACTTTCGCAAAACCGTTGTTATAAAGATCGTATGTGGCATGCACATGAATATAGATCACGACCTGGTACATGTTGACCGTAGCCAGAATTGTTTGTAAATCTCCAAACTTTCCCACAGAGTTGTATCCTCTTGGACTGTTGCTTCCACCAAGGCTCCTTCTTTCGTCATCTCGAAAGCTCACGTACCAGGCAATCACACTCAGTGTCCCTTCCTCTCACGCCTAACCACTCTACTCAGTTCTGCTGTCTATCTGGGCGCAATAACGCTGCATCGTGCTTGACGACATTGTGTGTAATACAATATTGTGCAAACTATTGTTTATCTTACTTTTCTTATACCCTCAGATCTCTCTAATTTATACGATATTATTACCTATGTTATCATAACCCTTAATCCCTTAAAACACATTACAAACTTTACAGTCACTAAATTATTAAGAGAGTTTACAAAATTTCTTACTTAAATTATACATAAGGTTATTCTTATTACCCTTTTCGTAACTTTACGTCTTTTATCCCCATTCAATGTAAACATAGTCTTTTTTCTTATTATAAAGATTATGGTTTCCTTATCTTCATCACGATGGATAGTAAGAGTGAAACTGATGGTGATGAAGGTTAATAAGTCTTTACCCTTTTTTTTCTATCTACAGATACGTATTATCATGAAAACTTCGCACCTTGACTCCGACTCCAGCGTCTTTTTCTCTGCAATCTCTTCTTTTCGACATTAGGTCTAACAGAACTTCAAAATACAATATATCTCCCCCCCCCTTTTTCTCCCAAAACTTTCTCCACTGTTCTATTTCATTGTTCTAGAGCTTATTCTTCTCACTTGTACTTATCCCCATCACCTTCTTCTAAACAGTAAACTTTTATATTCTTTTCTCCTTCATCATACTCTTCCTTATTGAAATCCTCCCTGTGTTAAACTTACATCCCTCTGTCTACCTCCTTCCGCGAAATAACGTGTTTCTCGCTTAGCTTAATAATTTAGTTCTCTTAATTCTTACCTCCTAAGGATATTTTATATCTATTTCCCCCATATCTCCATTTTAATATCAACTTGTGGTACGTTCCACAAATCATATATGCTTCTGATCTCCCTCCAAAATATCTCCTCAGCGATACGTTCACCATCCTCGACGGAACATATCAGAAAGAATCACTCCTTCTTACCTAATTCTTTACTTCCTTCCGACTTGTTGACTTCCATTTGTCCACAAAAGTTAACTTCTTTCGACTTTACACTACATTTTAAGAGAAAATCTACTACTATTTCATCAAACTATGCACATGCTGATCTTTATCTTCCTCCTTGCTTTCTACTTTTTCCCCAGAAGACATTTAGTTTGCAGAACAGTTACTTTAGTTCTTACTTTACTGTTTTTCCTTCATAATTATCCTTTTGATCTACTGAGAAAGTTATCCCATTTATTTTACTGAGATAAGCACAAATTAAAAACTTTTATTTGTGTGCATTTCTTTAGCTCTCTTACTCTTTGACTACTAGATTTTGCTCTTTTTGGATTCTGTATATTTAATACAACAAATTTCTCGTGGAATTAATATTTGTTGTTTTACCCTATAAGCAATTTTTAGTGACTAACATGGTGTAAGCCCAAAGATTTTCCTGTTTTTGGGTTAATCAATTCGACTGAATTATCATGAACCACTTTAATTACATCCATAGGGCCTTTGTATATCGAAAAAACTTACTTTAACGCCGTAGCCATCATATTGCTCAGTGCTAATTTTACTAGATGTTGATATTACACTCTGGGTACTGGTGGGAATTTAATTTTGACTTGGGTAACAATACTGGTGTTGCCAATGGTGCATTATCCTCTTTGCATACAATTTCTCTCTCGGTTTCGTATAAATGAACTACAGTCTTCACAATTTGGTTGTCATCAATTTTCGTACAACTGTCTATAATAACTGTTAACAACTCTTGTTCCTCATCATCGGTCGATTCCCAGTCAATTGTCTCCCAGTATGTTGGTGTTTGTATTTTATCACTCCTTAATCCTACTTCCAGAATCTTGCTGATCAAAGCTAAGTGTATTTACGTGTTCAATTATAAAACCAACTTCACTTGGCGATTGAATCATTTGTGACTGGTCTTCATACCGTTCATCTCGTCAATTCTGTCTTTTACCAGGATTAGGTGGCCTCAACTCGACTTCCTGTATAAGTTCATTTTGCGTGTGTTGTCCTGCTGAAGTCTGATTCTCCCAACCTTTCTGCATCCTAGGCATTCCAGTTCCACCTGAGTAAGCTGGGTTTTGTGGAGGAAAACTTCTAAACCTTCCTGCTTCGTTTTCACTGTGATCATATCGCGAATTATAGTTATCATCATAGTTTCTCGGACCAAAGCCATTATTGTAATTCAGATTACAATAATTGTAACCAAAACAATAATTATTGTTTGACCTCTGTGAGTTGCCAAAACCATAGCTATTATTATGCCATGGGCGATTACTATTCTTTCCAAAACGACTACCTTTCCCAACATTATTATCGCCATTGTATGCATTATTGAAGGCCAATCGGTTGCTATTATTCCTACTACCATTGGTTTCTCTCACTGCACGTTGTTTCTTGGCTGAAGATGAATTCAAGTTCTCTTAACATCCCTTTAAATGCGTGTATATTATTTCCTGCTCTGCCAACCAATGATTGCTGATAACGCAAGGGTAAGGTGCGAACTTGACCTTCATTTATTCTTCCACCTTACAAGTGCGGCCGAGAATTGTGATGCAGAGGGTAACGTATGACAGCTATATTTGTGGGCTGCATGACATCAGGAGCAATCTCATACCAGCCCCTCATACTTGGCTGGAGACTCTATTGTATTAAGCTTCTTTACGTGCTCACTGTGCGTTCAGAACAGAAAAGAGCGATCAATCGACGGCCTTACTAGAGACGCTGCCCAACACATCTGTGCAAAGCTTCGTCGGATTTGTGCTGTAGTTTCCATTTCACAACCCATCGGACCTTACTTTCCGAATAGACCTCGTACAAACAGTGGAAGAAAGGCGAATAATCTCCCGATTAGTAAAAGACTGGCTGAAAAGTGGGGAACCAGCGGTCTCATTCTACCTACTGTTGCGCACTACTAGCGTAAGCTTGCCTGGGAGTGGGAGGACCGGGCCAAATAAGGTTTGAAAATCTTTTCTGTCGACATTTTTATGAACACCTCTCAGGAAAATAACTTTACCAATTAGGCCAAAGAGACCTTGACGTGCACTACTGGCCATTAAAATTGCTACACCAAGAAGAAATGCAGATGATAGACGGGTATTCATTTGTCAAATATACTAGAACTGACATGTGATTACATTTTCACGCAATTTCGGTGCATAGATCCTGAGAAATCAGTACCCAGAACAGCCACCTTTGGCCGTAATAACGACCTTGATACGCCTGGGCATTGAGTCAAACAGAGCTTGGATGGCGTGTACAGGAACAGCTGCCCATGCAGCTTCAACACAATACCACAGTTCATCAAGAGTAGTGACTGGCATATTGTGACGAGCCAGTTGCTCGGCCACCATTGACTCGGCCACCATTCACCAGAAGTTTTCAATTGGTGAGAGATCTGGAGAATGTGCTGGCCAGGGCAGCAGTCGAACATTTTCTGTATCCAGGAAGGCCCGTGCGGGACCTGAAACATGCGGTTGTGCATTATCCTGCTGAAATGTAAGGTTTTGCAGGGATCGAATGAAGGGTAGAGCCACGGTTCGTAACACATCTGAAATGTAACGTCCACTGTTCAAAGTGCCGTCAATGTGAACAAGAGGTGACAGAGAAGTGTAACTCATAACATCACGCCGGGTGATACGCCAGTATGGTGATGACGAATACACGCTTCCAATGTGCGTTCACCGAGATGTCGCCAAACACGGATGCGACCATCATGATGCTGTAAACAGAACCTGGATTCATCCGAAAAAATGATGTTTTTGCCATTCGTGCACCCAGGTCCGTCGTTGAGTACACCATCGCAGGCGCTCCTGTCTGTCGACTGCTAGTGATACGAGGCCGTTGGAGTCCAGCACGGCGTTCCGTATTACCCTCATGAACCCACCGATTCCATATTCTGCTAACAGTCATTGGATCTCGACCAACGCGAGCAGCAATGTCGCTATACGATAAACCGCAATTGCGATAGGCTACAATCTGACCTTTATCAAAGTCTGAAACGTGATGGTACGCATTTCTCCTCCTTACACGAGGCATCACAACACTGTTTCACCAGGCAAAGCCTGTCAACTGCTGTTTGTGTATGAGAAATCGGTCTGGAACCGCGTGACCGCTACGGTCGCAGGTTCGAATCCTGCCTCGGGCATGGATGTGTGTAATGTCCTTAGGTTAGTTAGGTTTAACTAGTTCTAAGTTCTAGGGGACTTATGACCTCAGCCGTTGAGTCCCATAGTGCTCAGAGCCTAGCCGTGCTACGCGCGCTCACATTGACGTTTCTCCAAACGACGTAATCTGTGGAAACGTTCAACAGTAATTCTGCACTCAAGTAAAATGATTTAGGCTCCTCTTGTGTGGTGGAAAACATACGAATATACGATAAGAATTGGAGAATTTATGTTATTCATGGAAAATACGTCTAGATATACAGGGTGTAAAAAATAAAACTGGCCCCGAAATTGAGGGGTGCGTTAGTGAAACAGGCGATTTGGTAACCCTGGAAATAGCATGTTACGCTAAGATTCAGAAAACAGCAATGGTGCCATCTAGACAAGAAACCATTGATATTGACACTGGTATCGATTTTCTGTTGGGAGGGCGTGAATAACGCGCTATTGTCGCGAAGGCGTTTTACAGAAACGACGACATCTGCGTGGGCGCCCAGCGTGCGTCTTGTGCTCGTCACAGTCTCGTACGTCATGCACCAATTCCGTCGGCACAGGCTATCCACACGTGGGAAAAAAATTTCGACCAAACCGGTGATACAGTGTGAAAGAGCGGTGGAAGTGCAAAACTTGTCTGCACACCAGAGAACATTCCAACAGTGGAAGAAGCCTTCAGCCGAGGTCGCAAGCGTTCTGCACACAAGTATACGCTGAAATTTGGCGTTGCTGATCGCAGTGTGTGGTGAATATTACGAGAATCACTCCAAAAGACATGCACACTATTTTTGTAAAAATACCGTTTACATTCTGCATGTGTGAAAGCTTTACAATCCTTCCCGCTTGTTTTCAAACTTAGTTCAACCTGTTCCCGTGAGTGGCGCCATCACAGCATGTCTTCAAGATGGCTGCTACACGTGGCGCTCGTCAGAAGCAACGTGCTGTCATAGAATTCCTGTGCTGTGAAAACGAGACAGTGGGAAAGATCCAAAATAGGTTGAAAAAGGTATATGGAGATGCTGCTGTCGATCGCAGTACAGTTAGTCGGTGGGCAAGCAGGTTACTTGATGAAAGTGGGCACGGCAATATTGAGGATTGTCCTCGCAGCGGCAGGCCTCGTACTGCACACACTCCAGACAATGTGCAGAGAGTTAACGAATTGGTGACTGCTGAGAGACACATCACAGTGAACGAATTGTCACGCTACGTTGGAATAGGGAAACGAAGTGTTTGCAGAATACTGAAAGCGTTGGCGTTAAAAAAAGGTTTGTACCAGGTGGGTTCCCAGGATGTTGACAGTGGCTCACAAAGAAATAAGAAAAACGGTATGTAGCGAACTTTTGGAACAGTACAGGAATGGTGGAGATCAGTTTCTTGGAAGAATTGTGACGGGTGATGAAACATGGCTCCATAATTTTTCGCCAGAGACAAAGAGGCAACCAGTGGAGTGGCATCATCAAATTCACCCAAGAAAAAAAAAAAATTCAAAACCACACCTTCTGGTGGAAAAGTTATGGCTAAGGTGTTTTTCGATTCTGAAGAACTCTTGCTTGTGGATATCATGTCAAGTGGAACCACCATAAATTCTGACGCATACCGGTATGTGACGACACTGAAGAAACTCGAAGCTCGACTGAGTCGTGTTCGATCACAACGTCAAAAGCAGGATGTTTTGCTGTTGCACGACAATGTACAGCCACATGTCAGTCAAAAAACCATGGAAGCGATCACAAAACTCGGATGGACAATACTGAAACACCTGCCTTACAGTCCTGACCTGGCTCCATGTGACTATCATCTCGTTGGGAAACTGAAAGACTCTTTTCGGGAACAAGGTTTGAAGATGATGTCTCCCTTGTGCACGCTGCCAAACAGTGACTCCAGCAGATTGGTCCAGAATTTTACTGTGGGGGTATACAGGCGCTGGTTCCAAGATGGAGTAAGGCAGTTGAGAGGGATGGAAATTATGTGGAGAAATGAAAATATTGTTCATAAAGGATGTATCTACACACTGTAAAACTTTCAAACATGTAGAATAAAAGATGGATTTAAAAAAAAAATAGTGTGCATTTCTTTTGGAGTCTCCCTCGTACACAAGGAACTGGAATACCACCCATACAAAATTCACATAGTACAGAAACTAAATGCGGACGTCTTCCCAAAAAGACTACGCTTTTGCGGGTGTGGCTTCACCTGGAAGCCTATCTAATGCATGATGCGATTTGTTCAACTGATATGAATGTAACACAAAACAAGAAAGTAATGCTTGTAATATTATGAGTCATTCTTTCAAGTCTGCTAATAGTTTGTCACAAATATTGTAAATATTTTCCATTGATCGCAAAGATAAAGAATACCACAATTCAATACGTTACGTGAAAGCATGGAACTTCAAGCGTAATATACATACACAAGAGCCACGTTGCTCGCCCGTTTGTTCTCTGTTTTTCGCCTGTTTGTTCTCTCTCTCCTGTTGATAGATGTATGGTATAACTAGCTGTGTGTATAAGTTATGAGCTTACAATATATTTTTAATTTCTTATGTTTCCTTTTTAAAAATAGTTCTCCCTTTATGTGAAATTTTTTTAATGATAATAATAATATTGCTGTCGATTGCCCATCTGGCTAGGACCGTGTCTGTGGCGCTGAGTCCGTCAATACGTGTACTAAAGAATATTTCAGTGTTTGCGAGCTTCACTCGCAATGGAAAATAATTCTAAGTGTTTTTATGAATTTTTACAGTCAGTTTCCTATATTAAAGTTGGTTAATATTTTTGGTCATGAAATTTGTTCAGAGATTTAACACCGCAAGGCTTAGGTGAGGCTTCACCTCTGGTTTAAAACATTTTCAGTTAATTCAAAGGCTTAAAAGTTAACTCAGTTCTTAAAGAGACAAAGTTAAAGAAATTCATTGCAATTATTTCAATAATACGCAGATGTTTGTACCATTCTTTCTTTCGGTGTAACATTAGATTAATTTGCTGGAGAAAGAAATCATTTCATGCCCTATACTATCGCTGGTTTAGTTGCAGGTTACATTACGTTGTCATTCATTGAAAGATAGCGTAACATTTCCGCTAATAATAAATAACTTTTTGCATCTGTATTGAGATTAAGTCACCGTACATATATTTAAGACGCATTTACTCGCGCTCAAAATATATATGGCGTTCCGAAAACAATATTCAGAATTGAAACTGCTAAGTTACGTTATCATCGCGGTAGGTTGCGACTGACGCGCGCGCAGTTATTTCAAACCACACGTAGCAATCGGCACTGACTTATACGAAACAACAAAATTAATTCTATACCACAGCAATCACACAAAAAGGAACTATTGAAACTCTCGCGAAAGACAACCCGGGCCTGTGCGTCAATCTGTTCTTGAGCGATGAGTCCTGTTTCTACGTATTAGGTTCTGTTCGCAAGCAAAACTGCAGATACTGGTCATGCGAAAATCTCCAAATACTTCACGTAACGCCACTTCAGTCAGAAAGTGGTAGTGCGTTGTAGCGAATTATCTTTTGTAACCATAGGGCCTTTTTTTTTAAGTACGATCGCAGCATTGTCGTTACTTTGAATACAGAACGTTATTTTCACACGTAGAGCCGTTTCCAAGTGAGACAGATTCCTGTAACTGCAAACACATTCTTCCAACAAGAGGACACATGCCATACCTCACAGCATTCCTTTAACATGTTACAGAACATCTTCCCTGGTCATCTCATCTTCAACAACGGGGACATTACCTGGCCTCTAGGATTCAGTGACATTTCAACGTCTGATCTCCTCCTTCGGGGTCATTTGGAATCTTAAGTCTTCTGGTGAGACTCATCACTCAGCATCCAGGAATTGATGTCTAACTCACATGAGACTTGAAATGTGTTTGAAGGAAAATGGCGGCCTATGTGATGTCATTTTCATGCGATTGTCACTGTAAATTTCAAGCACTGTAAATTCGCGTTATATTTCTTTTATATTCCTATGAACAAATTTGTATCGCTCGTGGAGCTTTCAAAATCGCCCTTATCACTGTCACACGTTTTGTTTCATGCACCTTAAGAGAGGCAGTCCAGTGTACACCACACTTCTCGGGCATGGTTGATGTAAGCTGAGTCCCTTATCTTAAGGTGAATGCTGTATTTACGTGTCGAGTTGTATTTTTACGTCCCTGTATTACCACCATCGGTGAAACTATGCTGCTACTCACTCCTGTTGCCGCCACATCCGAATTTGATGACCATGATCTTTCTTTTCCTGCTAAATATGTCCAACTTCTGAAGCACGAACATGTCACCCTATGGAGTGTACACTATATGTATATCCTACCTAGACATGTCTGCTGATGGTGGGCAGCACGCCAGCTAGAACGATTACAACAGAGTCAAAATGATTTAAAAACATGGAGATGTGTCTCTTCTATCACTCGTTGAGGTGTTTAATCTGCAAAACTCTGTGTTTACATATGATGGACTGTTGTGTACATAGTTCTGCGTAGTCAGTGCGTACACAACTTTCCCACTAGAGCGCGCCCCACTAAGCACAACAGCGCAGGCGCAGCGCTCGTCCGTCTCCGCACTACAAGATGGTGCTGCCATAGAGACGGACCAAATTCTGCCTGCTGACAACTGTGATGAGGCAGACTCGAAAATGAAGTATTATTGGGAAAAGCTAAAGGTGTGTTACAAGCAGTACATATTAACACATCATTCATATTTTCCAAAGTATAAGTTACTGTGTTGTCGTACATTCTCCTCTTACTCTTGGTTGAAGCAGAAATGTGCACGTTGCCACAGTACCCTCTGATTACCGACCTATCTGCGTTCTTCCCGCACTATCCAAGGCCTTACAATATATAGTCCACGAGCATCTAAGAAAATACCTAACCACAGCCAGCCAGGGTGGCCGAGCGGTTGTAGGCGCTTCAGTCCGGAACCGCGCGACCGCTACGGTCGCAGGTTCGAATCCCGCCTCAGGCATGGATGTGTGTGATGTCCTTAGGTTAGTTAGGTTTAAGTAGTTCTAAGTTCTAGGGTACTGATGACCTCAGATGTTAAGTCCCACAGTGCTCAGAGCCATTTGAACAATTTTTGAACCTAACCACAAACAACATACTATACGAAAACAAATCAGGTTTCCGTAAACATCACAGCACATCATCTGCCTCTGTAAATGTAAAAGATGACCTAAGGCTCGTCATTGACGCACAAGAGGCGATTATCATATGCATCTTACACTCCAGAAAAGCCTTCGACACTGTAAATTTCGCCGCGCGGGGTAGCCGCGTGGTCTTGGGCGCCTTGTCACGGATCGCACGGCTGCACCCGTCGGAGGTTCGAGTCCTCCCTCGAGCATGTGTGTCTGTATTGTCCTTAGTGTAAATTTAAGTGAGATTAAGTAGTGTGTAAGCTTAGGGACCGATGACCTCAGCAGTTTGGTCCCACAGAAATTACCACAAATTTCCAAATTTCCTATAAATTTCGACGTTTTACTCAACAAACTTAGCAGCCTAAATTCCTCACCAGAGAGAGGTGAAATGGTTTCGCTCATACATGAAGTATCGCCACCAATATGATGGCAGGTAGTATCAGGTGTTCCCCAGGGTTCGATATTAGGTCCTGTACTCTTTTCATTGTATGTCAATGATGTGTCATCAGTTCTGTCCTACTGCAAACACCACATGAACGCTGATGACTTCCAGTTGTAGCTATCGAGAATCTCGGTACTGACCTGTGTGCACTGTTAAAATGGGCAAAGTGTACAGGGTTAAAGCTCAAGCAACCCAACACCCAAGTGGTACTGGTTGGTCATTCTTGGCTCATTAGCCCAAAATATCGTGAAGCCTAATCATGTTTAACACTATAAAGGAAAAAAACCAACTTCTGTCCTTCAGCATGTAACTGCAGTGTGCTTGAAGACATCAGAATCTCTCAGTGCCCTACATAAATGTAAGTTGTTGCTCCCTCTTGACGTGAATGAACAATTTGTACAAACACTTATACTTCCAATTATTGATTACAGTGATGTTATACTGCAATGTCTTTCTTAAGAAAGATCACAGCTCAAGGAATTGCCCTGAGTGCCCCTGTAGGTTATATCTGTGATATTCGACTCTTTGATTATAATTCAGCATCATATTTCAGCATCATATGTGCAGCTATCCTGACTGCGGATAAACAGCACGGAGATTTCCGTGTCCTCCGTGTTCCCTACAGTCCCACATGTCTCCCCTCGACCTTAACTTTCTTGTCTGAACAACATGGCAGAAACATACGTTCCCATCAGAGTAAAATCCTTCATCGTTCAGCAATTTCCTCGACGTCCTCAGTAGCAGGAACCCATCTCTGGAATAATCTCCCACATTATATTAATGATCTCCAGCTTCAGAAGACAGCTAATGACATATCAACTACAGCAACTACAATGACTGTGACTGTCCCCTTGCGCACCCGTTACGCATATACATCCTTCTTTCCAATCATATCTCTCTCATCTCCCAGTATTCTTAGCTGGTGTAGGCTCCTTAAACTTCCTTTTCCCCAAAACTCCGTATATGAGAAAACATTTATATTGTACACTTATGAGTATAAATTCTTTCTATATCTGCCAGTATGACTACTCAAATTTTTGAACATGGCTGACAGCAGCAACCGTATATAAATTTTCAATATATAAAATATACAGCCATACCAGTTGCATAAGTTTTATGTTAAAACCTTGACAATGTTTTAATACCACTAAGGTTGTCTTCTTCAGAAGAAAAATCACCTATAATGTTTTAAACATGTTATAAAAAGTGTAAAATACTGAATGCTTGACAATATTGAAAAGAACACGGAATAAAACTGATAGCTGCGTAATTACATCACGTTAAAATTATAAAGCTAAGGAGTGGAACTCAAATAGCAGAAAATATTGAATAAAGTCCTGTATGGAAAGAATAAAAATTGTTACAACGGGTGCAGCTTGTTGAAAGAGCAGACACTGGACTGAAAGTGTGGCAGCGAGTTGCGATGCCGGGTGAAAGCGTGGCGTAGAGCGCGCCATTTGCTGAACGCTAATAGCGGGACGAACATCCAACACTGTGAGATATGCAACTGTCGCAGTAATACCTTGGTATGATAGATATTTAGATGTTTTTAACAAGTAAATTATATGTAGTATAAGAGGAAGGACGTAGGAAAGGTAAAAAAGGAAAAAAATAAGTTTTATAAAAATGACTACAATATGTATCAAAAATGAGTAAAATGGTCAATACAAATAAGTGCTGAGAAGAAAGAACGTAATGTAGCAGAAGTTTATCAACATATTACAACAAGGAAAAAGGGGGTGGGGGAAGAAATAAGCTTTACATAAAATATATAAAACAGGATGTGGTTTACAGTGTCGTCTGGCGTACAATCAGTAAGGAAATACAGAGTCCATATAGACCAAGGAAAAAAAAACAAATCAGGGTTTTCGAAATCGAAGCGAACAGGAACATGAACCAAAATATCGTATAGTAGCATGCAGTGGTTTAAAGTCTTTATAGATGCTGTTGTTTCGTAACTATAGTCGTTTATTTAAGGCAGGGCTTGTGACGGTGTTTGGACCAGCGCATCGCTGAACTGTGAAAAAAGAAGCAAAACGAAACAGTAAATGGTCTCAGCTCAACATGTGCAACATCGAGCGACAGGCGTCGTGGTTGTGTGGTCACGGTGTAGGACTACAAAGCGGGAAATCCGCGTTCAGATCGTCCTCGTGCCCCTTTTCTTTTCACAAAATTATGAACTTTCGAACCGGTCATTGATGTGTTTTTATTCTCATTCGGTAGCCTTGTCAGTTGTCTTATTATACACTGGTTACAGATTACGAGTCATGTGTTAAAAATATATGACCATCGCAAGTAAATGTGATGAATAGTGAGAGCAGGCCAATTGCCGCACAGACATCTCATAGAAGTGAAAACAACAAATAAATGGTGTGAACTACGTTATAACAAAGGAATTCAGGAGTCAAAACTTCGAAAGCGGAACGGTAAAGTCATAACAAGTGGTACTTGTCTACAACAAATAGGAGGTACTTACGTCCTTACACGTTGATTTTGCAAACGGACGTTACACCACGACTGAATACAGCGAACAGACACGTCACTGACCAGTCGGGCAGTTCATAATTTGGTGAAAGAAAATGGGGCGCGATGGATATTTGAACACGGATCTCCCTGTCCGGTGTGACAACCCTTGGCCAGGCAGTGGCTGCTCGAGTTCTCTCGCAGTTGCACATCCTCAACGTGGACCGTTCACTGTTTCGCTTTTGCTTCTTTTTCCACAGTTCAGTACACCTTCTTCCTGTTTTCGTTTTTGATCTATGTTCAGTTTTTGACGGGCTGTCCACTGGCCAATAGTACCAGTAAATGTGAGGGGCGTGCGATGAGGAGCTTCAGTTTTATTAGGTCTGTACACATTCGTTCCCTTTAATGTGCGTCAGGGCGCTGATGACCTCGACGTTGAGCGCCCATAAGCCCCAACACACACACAGGAGCGTCCTTTGTGAGTGCAGAAGACGGCTTCTCCGAGCCGACGGTGATGCAAACCACCACCTCTCGACTTCGCGTCTCTCTCTCTCTCCCTCCCTCCCTCCCTCCCTCCCGCCCCTCCGTCTCTCTCTCATTAGCTCGTCTCGCTCGCTCTGCCTGTCACGACCTTTCCCAAAACTTCACCTCTGTTTCCTTCATCATTGCCAAATGTTTCTGTGCAGCAAGCGGAGAGTTTAGTTTGAGGGTGGCAAGATTATCGGTCCAAAAGAGATTTTAATAATAGTAATAATAAATTTGGTTTGTCCTTTTTTATTTTCTACTACTAAATCTAGAACAAGAGATCAGCTAACAGCAATCCTTAGATCATTTTTTGTATTACAATCAGAAATACTTGCACGCAATCCAGTTCATACCAAAGAAGCCGGATGGAGTGTCCGAGCGGTTCTAGGCGCTTCAGTCTGGAACCACGCGACTACTACGGTCGCAGGTTCGAATCCTGCCTCGGGCATGGATGTGTGTGATGCCCTTAGGTTGGTTAAGTTTAAGTAGTTCTAAGTTCTAGGGGACTGATGTCCTCAGAAGTTAAGTCTCATAGTGCTCAGAGCCTTTTGAACCATACCAAAGAAAACAGGAAGAAACCTTTCTCATATACATGTGGAATCAAACATACAAATAATATTCGATTCTTGTCTGTGCAGCTTAGGAATTTATTCCTACCACAAATTCTAGTTGAGTTCGAGCAAATCTTTGGTGTTATAAAATAAATCCTTTCGATGATCATCCGTTTGCCAATCGATTACTTCGAAATGTAAATCGGGAAGCGCACCTTCAGTTGCTACTGAAAAGGGGTTTACAAATTCATCGAGCGTTGACTGCAAGTTAGTATTTTACTGCAATAAAAACCAAATAAAATCTTAGTGAATGAAAGTAATGCATTCATAAAGCAGCTTTGAAGAACTAAAAGGCAATATATTTAAACACGTACTGTGAACTATTGTTTTTAATGTAATGTTAATAAAATCAGTTTTATTTTGCTGTTGGTAACATACCCATACATTACGGAATCGGTCGCTTAACTCACTTTCAAGGGGTTGTAACACCTCGAAGTATTTTACAAAGGGCGCTCCGTCCTGCACAGATGCTGTCAAACAAAACAATAGTACCCTTATGAATAAAGCGCTTTTAAAAATCCGGATGCCTTATTAAAGGTAAAATTTATATAGATCTTACCTAGCTCGGGGAAGTGTTGCGTACTTTCCCCTGAAAGGTTGTTTTTGAGAAATTGAAGGTTACATTGGAAAACTTTTATTTTGCCGATCATACCCTTGAGATTATTTTATTTCGGACAAGCATAATGTCTGCTAAAAATCCTACATCAGCTACGCATTCAGAATCAAGCAAAAGTGGCTCCGGTCGTCCTTTCTCTAGTAGTCACGGTGTGGCTCAGTGGAAACACTCGATGAAGCACTTTCCCTTTTGCTCAACCAGCGTTCCTCAGTATGGCAGGGGACATCTGGATCTGCTCTTCAAGTGAAATCAAAAATTCTTTCAACTGGCGACAAACGACAACGCGACAATGAATGTAGTTCTCGATACGCACCGCTACGTTCGTCATATATTGAAGACATAACTTTTGCACAAAGCGCCTCTTGGTGTGCAAAACATTGCGCGGAAGGTACATACGACATATTAAGCTTTCTCCGCTGAAGGCCAGTACCACCTTTTAATTTACCGCGCACTGTTGACGCCCCGTCTGCGGTTACGGAAAAAAAAGCTCTTCCAAATTGAGTCCCGTTCCTTCAGCTGCAATTTCGACCGCCTCTAAAATATCCGCTCCTGTAGCAGTGTCCTTCATCGAAAACAAATCCAAAAGATCTTTCGTTGCCACGTAAAAAAAAAAAAGACTAACTGAGCCGTGTTACTAATATCCGTGGACTGATGTGCGATGGAGTACGCTAGATGTTTTTCAGTTCTGGCTGCCAATTGGTCACGCAAACTCCCGGCAACGTCGCTGATTCGCCAAGATATTGTTACACTGGAAAGCGGTATTCCGTTGTATGATAGGAGCTAACGTCATATTCATTGTCTCTACTACGTCCAACAAAATATTTTTTGTTGTTAAACGTAGGGCAACTTTATAGCTATCTCTAAGATTCCTCTCGCAGCAACCTTCATCTTCTTGGCCCTAAATTAGAGAAAAAAAGATTGCGTGAGGAATAAAAAAAAAAAAAAAAATGGTTCAAATGGCTCTGAGCACTATGGGATTTAACATCTGAGGTTATCAGTCCCCTAGAACTCACACTACTTAACCCTAACTAACCTAAGGACATCACACACATCCATGCCCGAGGCAGGTTTCGAACCTGCGACCGTAGCGGTCGCGCGATTCCAGACTGAAGCGCCTAGAACCGCTTGGCCACACCGGCCGGCAGGAGTAATACAAGCGAAAACGAAAACGATTACTCTTTTGAGAGCAATGTAATCAAACTTCAATTTATTTCGCAGGACCTTTAACCAACATAGACATGCTAAGATACTGAGAAAAATGTCATTTGTGGATACAAAGTTTGCACCTTCCATAACTTTTCCTCTCTAGCGGCCCCTATAAAATCACTACACTTTCCTGTATGTTGTTTGCTGTAGTGTCTTTCAGTAGACATTTTCTTACACAGGTAATTACTGTACCACAGATTAGACATTTGGCGTTATCGTCGCAACCAACAAGAAATATGACAAATTTCCACTCCGGTTGAAATCTATTGGGAGGAGGTTGTTCTATTATTCTAGTAACTGTCTCGCGCTTACCTATGTCAGTGTTGAATAAACCGTCTGTCAATGCATTCGGAAGTTTCAACTTGCAAGCCGAGTTGATGCGAATTAAGCCGACTTGCACCGATGCACCGTGCAAACACACTCTACACCTCGCTCTGCACGTGCAATTTTCCGTGTGTGACACACACTGGCTTAAGTCTCTGGTAATCCATCGAGAACAGTAGGACAGCTGCCGGACATGATGTACTTGAATAATGACAACTGAAACGAACAGCTGTATTGTAATCCAACGTTTACTCAAAACATGCTGTCAGTTTCGACGCCAAAAGCATCGCCTTCAGGCCTCAAGAGTAATCTGCCATTAGAGCACGAACCACACTGGCAAAGACCAACGGAGTCTACAGACCGAAACAGTGCAACATATTAAATGTGTTATGCCAGCATGTGCAGTCGAATGCCGCAGGGCCAACATAAACTGGATTCCATATCTTCGTAGCAGTAACAATGCCCCAATGGGCTGATTCTTCTTCTATGGTGTTACCTTTAGTTACACTACTGCAGTTACCTATTGCAAAAATAATTTGCACTGAGAGCTGTCATTTAGCTGAGACCTTTACTCATAAAAATATTTTTGCTCCTGTACAGTCCTACCTTGAAAATCAGCCCTGTTGCTGCCTACATGATGTGAATAATATGTACTCCATGTTTTTATTGGTTTAGGTCACATACTCCTCTTCATGTGGCAATAACTATGATATACATATCTATATATCTATATATTTCTCTATGTTGTAGTACAATTTGGTTCACACCTATGTACGTACAGTCCTCCATAGCAGAGTATGACTTGCACATATCTATAAGAATTTTTGTGAGTTCAAACTCTGTCCAAGGAAATGACAGTTTTATACTTCCCGTGCTTGAAATACAGTTTGTTTCTAGTCGCACCAGGCTCACTATATAATATTTTTAATATTTTAATTTTGTGTATACATTTCTACTGTGAATAATTATTTCTGAAGGCTTTAATAGTCTAAAATGCATGGTTTGTACATACCTTTTGGTTTGATGGTATCTACACAATCTATGCACTCCAGGTTTTACTTTGTAAGTGTCCAGGTAAATGTACCAAATCCCTCTCTTCCCCTGTCTCCTACCAATACTTAAACGGTTTAATACTTCTAAAATTGAGCTGTGAATGGAGTTTGGTGGGTGCTGTGGTTTGGTGTCTACACGCTGCTCACTACCGTCCCCCCCCCCTTCCCTCCCCCTTCCTCTTCCACCTGGGCCTGTGGACCTGTCGCGTTTGAAGCATGCACGAGCCACAATATCAACGAAGTATTTTTTCTTCCTTTGTCATTGGATTCTCCTTGCCCCATATGGCGGGAGGTGAGGTGTCAACGGAAACAAGTCGCCGCACTTTAGCCATATGAGCGTAAAAAGTTTAAAACACATTATAAAATTTGACACGGCAGTTGACAAAATGTAATAAAAATGTAATAAATAATTGATGTAATAAAAAGACAATTATTGAGATGCGTAATTTAAAATATAAAAGACCATTTCATGATTAATTAAGAGACACAGATAAAATGGCAAACGAATGTTTCACAAAAGATAAAAGACAGAGGGACAATTGCATGAGTTAAAAAAAGTATAGTAAAAAGCCATTACATTAAGATACTCAGATGAGTGAAGTGATGAGTGGGCCTAGACTGCCAGGAAGAGGGCTATAATGGGAAAGTAGCAGTTGGGGTAGTGTGTCAGAGGGTTTTTATGTGGGAGGATGTTTGGAGTGTGAGAGAATGTTTGGAGACAGAATATGGGAGGGTGAAAAGGGATGCCATGCCAGATGTGCATGGAAAGGGTTGGTGAGGAAAGGAGCCCTGACTGGGGGAGGTGGTGTGAGGTCTTCTAAATCTGTTTGGATGGTTACATATCAGGGCAGATTTCATGGTTTGGTAAGAAAAGGCGATTAAAGTTTTGTTGGGAGAGGGTGGATGTGTGGTATTGCAGGAAAGTGCTGGTAGAGGAGTGTCAGAGTACCAGGAGCAGTGAGCAGGAGGAAACTGGAGGTCGGGTAGTATCGAGTTTACAGATAATGTTGGGTATGTGGAGGTGTTAAAGATGGAAGAGGAGGGAGGGAAATTTTATACATTGGTAGAGGGTGCTGGTGGGGGAGGGGGGGCTAAGCCGATTCGAGAGGCTTGGTGGAGTGCATGACGTTTGAGGATCTGTAGGGTGTGGTAAAAGGAGTGTGGAGTGAAATCCATACCAAATTTGTGTAGTAAAGAATGGGAACATTGAAAGTTTTTTGTTTTGTTTTTATTTAGTTGTTTCATCACCCTCGCACCATATGCTGGGTGGTGGGTTGTCTGTGGTACAATTCTCCGCTCTCCAGTCAAGCAAATAAAAAAAAATTATGAGGATAGATACAGAATTCGGGGCTGATTTCTAATACAAATTACAAAAATCAAAGACGAACAGTTAAAAAACGTAAATATATATGTTTAAAAACGTATCACAGGAAGGTGAAATTCTACTGATAAAAATATTGGAACACTGCACTTTCACTCAAAATCTCAAGGACCTGCGTTAGGATGAGAAGTATTGCTGTAGAAGAGAGTGTGTTCGATAGGGTTGAGGGATCTGGGTAGGAAGATGGAGATCTGTTAAATAGGAAAACTATGGAGATGAGAAGTAAAAGTTGAGGTGGACAGAGTGTAATACAGTCAGTGGAACAGAGAGAGAGTGAGGGTAATGTGTTGTGCGCACAGGTCAGTGGTTGCAAGAGGAAACGGATGAGAATGTATGGAGAGGGAAAAGGAGAGAGGACCCCTGATGTGGAATGGGATAGGTGAGAAAGAGTTAATGTTAATAGAAGTGATAAATATCAGGGCCGATCTCATTGTCCAGAAAAAGGAGTTGCTTCAAGTTGCATTGGGACAGCATATGGAGTGTGTGTAAGCATAGGAATGGAAGGATGTGTCTATGAAGGCACAGCATAATACCAGAGTTCATGATAAGAGGGGAGACAATGGGGTGATTGTAATCTTATTTGTAGATGGTATAGGAGACGCAGTACATAAGATGTAGGCAAGGAGGGTGGGAATCTGATGAGCATATAGAGGATCCAGGTGGGGGGGGGGGGGGGGGGGTAAATGAATGCAGAAAGCGAGAGAGAGTGCTGGCTTTCGAGGATTTGAAGGGACAGAGTTTTGGTGGCAGAGAGCCATGCAACATTTGTATAGCAGATGATGGGTTGGACCAGCGATTTATAGGTGCAGAGAATAATGGACGGCTGTAGGTCGCCCTGTTAGTAGTTTCAGTGTACTGTGGGCTTTCTGTTGGATGGTTAGTACCCTGTTGTTTCGACATTAGTTGCCAGTTGAGGGTTAGCCAAAGATATTTTAGTGTTTTAGTTAACTGGATAGGATGATTGTAAATGGTAAGGTAGAAGTTGTAGAGGCAGAAGATGTGGTTGGTTCATGCCTGGGTTTTGGAGGAATTAATCTTGAAGAGCCATTGGTTACATCAGGAGGTGTATTTGGAGGGATCGTTGGGATTTATGGAGTGTAGGGCAAGGAAAGTGATACCATCAGCATGTATGGGATTTGGTATTGTTGTATTGTATTGAATGTTAACCGGGAGTCTAGAAACGATGGAGAGGCTCCATCCCTGCCACAGCCACAGTGGTGCACAGCCCCTCGACAGCCCCACACCGAACCACTCATTCAGGGTTATTATGCAGTTCGGCCCCCCGGTGGACCCACCAGGGAACATATCACACCACACGAGTGTTACCCCTATGTTCGTGTGCTAGAGTAATGGCGGTGTATGCGTACATGGAGAACTTGTTTGCGCAGCAATCGCCAACATTGTGTAGCTGAGGTGGAATAAGGGGAACCAGCCTGCATTCGCCGAGGTAGATGGGAAACCGCCTGAAAACCATCCACAGACTGGTTGCCTTACCAGACCTTGACACAAGTCCACCAAGCGGATTCATGTTGGGGGCCAGGCGCTCCTTCCCAATTCGGAAAGCTGTGTGTTAGACTGCACAGCTAACTGGGTGGGCCTGTACTGTTAATAGTGATAAAGGACGGGTGATTAGATAGGAAGGGCGCAAGAAAGTGGGTATAGTTAATTAGAAATGAATGTCTGTAGTTTGAAAAGGAAAGCAGTATGCCATACACGCTGATAGGCTTTTTCCTGGTTGAGGAAGCAAAAAATAGGGGAGTTACAGGAGCTGAGTTTGTGGGGTAAGAGATGGGTGAGATGCAGAAGCTCATCATCATGGGAGATTTATAGCGGAAGCCACTTAGGTTACCGGGGAGAAAGTGGCGTTGATTGAAGTGTTGATGGATCTTTCAGGAGGAGATGGGCTGGGAAACCTTGCTGAACACTGAAGTGAGGCAGATGGTGTGGTAAGAGGAGGTATCAGCAGGAGGTTTATGGGGTTTGAGGAAAAGTAGGATTTGGCACGGTGAGCAGGAGCATTCTCATGATGGAAGAACCAAGTGTCCATTCTTGACTTAGGGCGCAGTTTCTTCAAAGATTGGATTAGTTTGGGCTGACACTGCTCAGTGTACCACTTAGTTTTCTTCTGTACGTCCAAAACAACATGCTCCGCCATCCACTCGATTTGAAAATAACAGCCATCCTTTTCTTATTTGTTGATCGGGATTTTCTGACAGCTACACGTGTGTCGTCATCTTCAAAGATCCAAACTTTGAGTCTTAGTTGACACGTCATAATAGTACAGCCAAGTCTAATGATCTGTTACGATGTTATTCACATACTGCGATTGTCCCTTATTAAACTTATTTTAACATCTCCCGGCACCAAGACACAGGCCGTGTCATCTGCTCTTCCGTCACTCTATGCGGCACCCAGAGACAACAAAGTTTCTTTGCTTGCAAATGATCATGCATAGACAAACGAATTGCTAGTGCATTTAGCCCTAAGACTATCTGATTATAGGCCACTAAGATAGCCTCTATCTGCTCATAGGTCACTCGGCTGTCTTCGTTTAGCATTTTCTGCAGAGCGTCAATGTTTTCCTAAGTAATTGATGATCGTGGCCTTCCCGTGCTCTCAGCGTCCTGCAGAGTGAAATTTCCCGTTTGGAATTCTCTTTACTACTTGTATATAGTTGAACGATGTGGACGCACATCACTGAGTGCAAAAGTCATTTCTTCAAGGCACTGGTCTTTGTTTAAACCAAGCGCGAAGTTGTGCGGCAAAACTGCCCGAATCTATGCCATAACAAGCTCTTCAGAATAACCCTGCTAGTCAACCACTGCGCCCACAGACTTGGCACATCGGCTACAATGCAAGTACGAAGCATTCTCAGAACACAGCAAGAATTAGCCTTGTGTGGCTTATTGTTGCGTCGTATTGCAAAACTTTCCTAGTGCACGTTGTATTTTACGAAAGTAATACATTCACGGAAGAAACACTGACAAAAATGGACAAAATTAAATAAAAACTGAGGCGTTACCGTCCCTGTTAGAGCACCTCCAGTACTCCTCTTGAGCATCCTACATAAGGGCTGGTCTGGGCGAATGCTCGTTTCTCCTACCTGCTGGACAAGTCGCGAGGTTGGGACTGGGGATTAACGCACCCTTCCTGGACCTTTCCCGGGTACAAATTTCAATGGGTGGAGATTTCACTGGGTGCAGTTTATAGGACACCGTTCCACATCATTAGGATTCATCGTACAAATGATCCCTAGAATATGAAACTAACGCGTTCCACGCTCTTATAAACTCTTATACCAACTACAGCCTTCATTCACTTCACCATTTGTCTTGCTTGGTCAGAACGTACACCATGCCACGCAAAAAATCCTACCTGAATATCAATGGTCTGCATCGTGGCCATAACTTGTGCTGTAGCGAGTGAAAAAGCTTGCTTGTGTTGGCGTCCTTTCGTTTAATGCAACTTGGGCTGCCTACGACACACGGGACGAGGCAGCTAACGTAGACTTGCACGCAGACGCGATGTCTAACGTCGTGGGACACACGGCACGAGATTGCTAACGTGATTTTGGTATCTCCGCGCCCTCAATCGGAGTTGTAGGCTTTGTTTGCCTCGCAAACTATATAGTTTGTTCACAAAAATGTACGCGCGTAAAATTGTTACGTCAGCTCTGCTAAAACGCACACTTCCTCCATTGTCCGTGCGCTAGTCGTGTTCTATCTGCGGTACACGTAAATACAAATTTCAGTGTCCATGGACATATAGTAACACACAAACAGAAAGATGTATATCCGAGTCAGTGAGGACATCGACTTATAATAGTTCACCATATCGAACAAACTCACTACAGACAGAGAACGCACTTACATAACATGAAGTATTAAAGAAATTATTTCTATTAATTTCTTAAGAAAGTCCCATTACCTTTTGGTAAACGTGAAAGTGAAGTACTATTAGATACGTGATTCGAAACCTATCCCGACCCAATCTCTGCACTGTAACATGGTACCTGTACATACTACACCAGGATGTAGCTTTGCTAAAAGAGACTTTGCATTTCATCTTACAGTTATCTATAGCCATTAATAACTGACATGTTGTTAATTTACATTTAATTATAATAAATTCTAACGAGGATGACACATTTTTTATGAAAATCTCAACTGTTCTGTTGCCTTGAAAACGGCTTACTGACAACACGCGAGTTAGCCTATAACGCGAAAGTAACTAAACACGAAAATTCCTTAACGACCAATATGACGTTCCCTGCAGTTTTTTTACAATAAATCGTACTATTAACGATTCGTTCCCGAGACATTAAACGTTGGTGCTTAGAAACAGAACATACTCATGGGCTATAAGGTATAACATACACTGAAGCTCCAAAGAAATTAGTATAGGCATGCGGTTTCAAATACAGAGATATGTAAACAGTCAGAATGCGGCGCTGCTGTCGGCAACAAAAAGTGTCCGGTGCAGTTATTAGATCAGTTACTGCTGCTATAATGGCAGGTTATCAAGATTTGAGTTTGAGCATGGTGTTATAGTCGGCGCACGAGCGATGGGACACAGCATCTCCGAGGTAGCTATGAAGTGGGGATTTTCCCGTATGACCATTTCACGAGTCTACCGTGAGTATTAGGAATCCAGCAAAACATTAAATCTCAGACATAGTTGCGGCTGGAAAAAAGTTCCTGCAAGAATGGGGCCAACGTCGACTAAAGAGAATCGTTCAACGTGACAAAAGTGCAACCCTTCCACATATTTCTGCAGATTCCAGTGCTTAGCCATCAGCAAGTGTCATCGTGTCAATCATTCAAAGAAACGTCATCGATATGGGCTTTCGGAGCAGAAGGTCCACTCGCGTAGCCTTGGTGACTGTAGAACACAAACCTTTACGCCAGCACCGACATTCGACTGTTGCCTGGTCGGAAGAGTCTCGTTCCAAATGAATCCGTGGACCCTGCATGTCAGCAGGGGACTGTTCAAGATGATGAAACTCTGTAATGGTGTGGGGCGTGTGCAGTTGGAGTGATATGAGACCCCTGATACGTCTAGATACGACTACGACAGGTTCAATGTACGTAAACATCCTGTATGATTACCTGTATCCATTCATATCCATTGTGCATTCCGACGGAATTGGGCAATTCCAGCGGGGCAATGCAACAGCCCACACCTGCAGAATTGCTCCAGAGTGGTTCCACGAACATTCTTCTAACCACTTCCGCTGGCCACCAAACTCCGCAGACGTGAGCATATCTGGGATGCCTTGCAACGTGGTGTTCCGAAGATTTCTCCACCCCCTCGTGCTCTTACGGATTTATGGACAGCCCTGCAAGATTCACGGTGTCAGTTCCTTCCGGCACTACTTCAGTCGAGTCCATGCCACGTCGTGTTGCGGTACTTCTGCGTGCTCGGAGGGCCCTTAACGATGTTAGGCAGCTGTACCAGTTTATTTGGCTCTTAGTGTAGAACCCACCAAATATGGGTTTCCACTGAAAAGGACAAGTAGAGTATGGCGCCTTCTGTGGGCCTGAAGCTTGTGACGTAGGGAGTGTTGGCTCTAATTTACGTAACACGTGGCCGAAATATCGCAGAACTTTTCATGCCTGACGTGACGAAATGGCTCCTCTGGAAGTGTCGTCACAAAACTCGAAGAGCGTCACGTCAACGTTAGCGAAGTCGCCCCGCGCCCCGACGGACGACGGTGCTGCCACATTATAGGGGGGACAGTGGACGACCTACGGTGCTGCGACGGTACCGAGGAGCCGTGGGCGGCCTGCGCTGCTGCGACGGCAGGGGCACGGCGCAGCGCATGCCCGGCCGCGGTGGCGCCAGCAGGAGCGCCAGCAGGAGCGCCAGCGCGAGCGCCAGTCGTTGTCCACCCGCGGCGCCGGCCACTAGCGCAGCCTCGCCCACGGCCACTGGCGCAGTCCCGGCTGGTGCTTCGCGTCCTCTGCTTCTCCTCCGCGCTTCCAGCTGTCCAGCAGCTGCCGCGCGCCGCCAGCGCTGCGCGACACTCCAGCATCACGGTAAATACCGCCTACGTGTGTCTCGCGAGGCTGTTGCTACCTGAGGACGAGGAGTGATCTATTGTTCGAAACACTTCAGACAACGTTTTCAGCACTCCAAATCTATAGGTGATCTGCTTAAAAATGAAGCAGCTCGAAATACTGTGCGTTATTTATAAGCAGTTGCTTTCCCAGTACGCATCCACAGCCACCGTAAATTCTTTAAAGGAACTCCTTTTCCTTCTTAGTTAACTTTTTTCACCGCCTGCAACATTATGGAGCTACATCACAATAGAAATTGTTATGCTTACAGCAAGTAGCAAGTAAACATTCACACTGCTGTGAGCAAAAGGAACAAACCCCTTACAAGAAATTCGCAAAGGCTTAAGAGCTACGGGCAGAACTGCCAGAGTAGTGAAGTGAGTATGTAAGTAATTACTTAAATGGAAAACTAATATAACACGCTTTTAAAACAGACCAAAAAGTATAACATTTCTCGTAGTCCCCATTGTGATAATTCTGAAAAAATTTATTGTAATTTTATTAATAGCTATGGAAATACTTGCAGAATTTTGAACAGGAAAAGTGAGCCGCATGCAATATGTAATTGATGCATGAATAGCTCACTTCTTTAATATTATCTATCGTATGCGCTCCGTGTTTTAATTTTAAATTCTACAAACATTCTCATAGCTATTAAAAATTCACTAGCACGGATTTTCTGGAACATCGGTATGGAGTTAGGAATAATTTTACATTTTCTAGTCAGCTTTAAAACCGCATTATTTTAAAAGTACGTTATGAAATATTTATTTCCCGCATTTTAGACGTGTATGTAAATTTTTTCAAACATTTCGATGAGATTGCAACAGAGATGTGGTAAATTTCAGCATTATTTCAGTTTTTCTTCACTTGTTCCAACGAATTCAGTGCTGCGTCCCACGATTCTCACGAAAAGACCCCGAAGGTAAAAATTAGAGGATCGAGCTCACCGCTCCCACCACGAAATATTTGAAGTTAGAACAGCAAAAGATGGAGGCAGCAGTGGTACACAAATCACCCTCCCCCACACAGCAGACACTTATGAAACTTAATGTTGCAATGTCATGGAGTTTGGAAGTCTAGATCGTCGGGAAGTTATTTTAAAATCAATTGCAAAATCCGTACCGAACAAACAGACATGAGACCCAACACAGTTCAATTAAAATGGAAACAGTGCAACTCTTTTTACTGGTTGTCAGACCATACCAGCGTACATAAGACATGACAATGTGTTACTGTAACTATTGTCGCTTGAAGCCCAAGGGATAGTAATTCAACTGCTACATAATGAAATGAAATATTTGTTTCGTAATAAAAGAACAGTAATCATAGAAAACTGACTTCCTTTAAACCATCTGTTTGCGGGACCTGGAACCAAAATGTCCTACTTTCGCTACCACATATATGTAAACAACTAAAGCTTCGCTCGGTTTACAGTACTACTATCCGGCAACAAACGAAAGGGTGAGTGAGTGAGTGAGAGAGAGAGAGAGAGAGAGAGAGAGAGAGAGAGTGCATCATCGCTTGGGACTGTTGGTGCTTCGGTCGATGGAAATGATCTTGCATTTTTTCATACGCCACATTATCTTCAATAAAATCTTAATATTTCGTTCCACTGCAGCCCAGTATAGGGCACTATCGGTTTATTGCTCTCTATTCCTTTTATAATAGTAAATAGTATAATTTTGTTATTTTAGGTTGATGTCTGATCGATAAACACATCGTTAAAGGAAAATTAGACCAACGTATGCTAATATTATGCAGCAAATATTTTGGCAAAATAAACCGTTACCCAATATGTAAAACGTGTAGAGCGAAATACTTTATAAGAATAAATTTAAAGATGAGCATTTATAACTGCATTAACTGACATCGGTTTTGCGAATTCTTCGCCTTGGGCGAAATGTAGAAGTGACTCACAATGTGGACGACAAAGCGGTCTATGGGAGGTGAAGGCCGAGGAAAGTGGCCTTGTGTGGGTGGGCAGAGGACGGGGGAGGGGGGGGGGGGGGGGGGGAGCGGCGCAAGCTCTCTGCTCTCCTATCTGCTACGGCCGCCACCTTACCGTCTGTGCAACACACAGATTCACTTACATCCAATGTCCCCATTTATTTATTCTACACTTTCCAATCTCCATCTTCCCTGGCAATTTTGTTCCTTTAGTGCCATCACAAGTTATTCCCTGACGTTTTAACGCATCTACTATCATCGTTTCATTTCTTGTAGGCATTGTTTCCACATATTCCTATCGTCGATTCTGAGGACACCCTTCTCATTTTTTATCCGCTCACTTCCAGCATCTTTCTGCGTCACCAACTTTCACACGCTTCGATTCTGTTCCTTCCCGGTTTCTCCCATGGCCCTGAAACTTTTAAAGCTGCAGCACCCGGCAACGTTTTCACTTACGCCACTATCGACAAGACAGTTAAGTCGGGTAAAAGCACTTCGTACGTGCTTCAGGCAAACAACTCTCTGCGGTGGATTCTGTTCTCAACAATACAAGTGGACGACCCTCACGTTTCTAAAGATGCGTACCAATAAATGTTCCTCCATTTGCTTCATTAGTAAGCAGAGCGGTGACATCACTGCAAGTATCTCCGCGCCACGCATTTAGGGAAGAGATGCCTAAATTGCACTACATTTATCGTATCCTAAACAGTAAGCTAAACATTATTTAAATAATGCCATCCTCAATTGCAATTTTTTGTTTTTCATATGACTTGAAGAATGGAAATTTTGACAAAAATATACACGCTACACTTAATGTACCAAACAACTGGAAATGGTAAAAATTAGCAGTCCGGTTTCCTAATTTGGTACCAATGGGTGCATAAATTGTACCATCCTTACAAACCACATATCTGATCTTATAGCTATGTACCGGTCTAAGTTTAAAAACATTATCTGTATTTCTGTTCTTACTTCCTCATATCTAGCCATTTGCAATAAAACAACATTTTCACACTTTTCCCCATCTCTGCACGCTTTGCATGAATCAAAAATTTGTCTTTCACACATCTAATCATTTCTTCCATTTGGTCTTCCTCGAACAACTCGCAATACCATCCCTGTTTTGCGAAGGGCTTTTTTCTGGAGGTTTCCACGCAGCCTCTAAACACTTCGTTTCATAAGCGCAGAATTTTTCGTTCTAGGTTTCTTTGCTTGGTTAGCTCTTTTTTACATGCGCTGCTAGTAGTCAGATCACAGGCTTTTCAGCTAGGACTTCACGTTTTGCTTGTAGGTTTCATCAGTTCCCTCGGATTCGAGTATGTTTCTTGGGTAGACTGCTTCATCTCACTTTTTGCCTACAGCAGCGTCAACTACATTCACATTATGGCGCAACGCGTTTCGTTCAACAATGTCGAAGGCGAGTTTTCTCATGTTCGACGGGCTTAAACCGAGCTTTGTATTTTCAAACGTAAGAATATGCTCTTCCAATACGCTCATCTACGTTGGGATAAACTTCACTGAGGACACACATTTTTACACCACCAATTGCATTTTTTGTTTTTATTTTCAGCATGCGTCTTAATTGTTAGCTTAGGCAGATTGTATGGTCTGTGCATGCTAATCCATTTAATCCATGATATCTATTTTGATGCAGTTCATCTGGTCTCCCCTTTCCATAACAGCTTTCTGTTGCCATACTGTAATACAAATTATGTAACAAGTAACTTACTACTAAGAACGCATCAAAAATTCACACCACTTTTAGACATTTCGTTGCACTAATAATGATAAACGTGTTTTTAATGTTCACTATCACAGAAATTTTCTTAAATTGAAGCTGTAGAATATAGGAAACTTACACCGGTTCATTAAAATAGAACATTGTTTCCACTTACCTTATAACAGCATTTCTCTTCGCCACGTCCACGGAAATTAGGATACAAATTACAACAAAATCAACGCTGTCTTCAGATGACGTGTTCCTCAACACGCAGAGCTCATAGCTGACAATATGGCTCCAAGAAGCACGTAGGTACGCGGGCTTCACTAAATGTCGGATAAAAAAGAGGTACGAATTTTATTGCAGCTGTGCAAATTAGGTGCCGTGATAATATAGGCAACAACGCTCTACTTCACGTAACGTAAATGGAAGCGACGCGCTATTACAGATCAAATCTAATCTTCAGTGTGCTTTGTCGCTGCGAGGAATGACTCTACGCAAAGTTTGGCACTCCTTTCTAGCAAAATTGCGGGCAGTATTTCAAGTACGATTCCGGTATACCATATAGAGCACGAAGGTAATGCCAACGCAATGTCGATTCATTATTTTGAATCCATAATTAGGGACGCAGACCATGGTTAGGAACCAAAGTCCACATGCCTGTTACGCAAATCAAAGTTTTCGTGGTGTGTCTTTCGGCGAAGGACGTGGCTGGAGAGCACATTCGTTCCGAATCGCCACGGACTTGCTGCGTATTGCAGCGGCGGGGAACCCGAGAATATTTTATTGCTTGTTTTCTGGAAGGACACGCTTGCGCCTGTCATTTACACGATGATCGGTTTCAGTTACAGGGTCATCCCCAACGTCTTTAATCATCACGAGGCGCCTCGTTACAGCAGCACATGCTTTTACATGACCAATAACATGAGTACGTTCGTCATAGATCGAAATTGCTCAGCATGTGAATGAGGTGTGCAAACATAATTAGTAAACACCACGTACCAACATGTCCTCTCTCCCTCTCTCTCTCTCTCTGTTAATTAATGGAAAGAACGCCGCCGACAGCTGCAGCAGGAACGTGTATCGCAGCTTGTGTACGGCAGTGCGACACATATGGTCTTACCTCGCGACTAGTGTGATTCAAAAACTTTCGAATATATCACCTTGGCTGGTATAATTCAGGAAATTAACGTTGCTGAAAACACGACTAATACTGTATTCGAACATCACAGGTTCGTTTATCCTACTCATCTGCATTAACTTACTTTCCTACATTCAGAGCAATCTAGCATTCATAACACCAACTAGAAATTCTAAGTCATCCTGCATTCTCCTGCAGCCGCTCAACGACGAAAGGTCAGGTCGGAGAGAACATGGGCGGTCTCACGACACATTCCTGTGGCACTCCTTAAGGTAAAATTGTCTCTGATAAACGCTCGACATTGCGGGCAATGTATGGGAAATGGATTGGTTGGTCCACTTTCTCCCATGATGTTTTCCAGCTTGTATTTTAAATGTTCCCATTGATCTTTTTACGTGGAAACATTGGCTCATTGTTTCAGCACCTTTGCAACCGAGCAATTAGATTCTCACTGTTTGTCTATTCATAATATAATATTGAGTAGAGTAAAACCGCCTGGGCCAACCTACTCCACGCACGACGCAAGTTGGCCTAGCAGTGGGGGCAAGTTGGTCCATATTACCAAATCATTTATTTGCGACACTAGTTATTACATGAAAGTATATCGACTTTAATATCCACAGTATATTTTAATATAAATTATTAAATGTATATGAAAAAAGTCATAAATAAGGTTATCATTTTATGTCAAGTATGCAAAAAATTTTAGCGGTCTTCCTCTGAATGCCCGATAGGATTTTCTCAGTACAAACATTTACAAAAGTTGTTTCACGTTATTTTTAACACAACAGATGTGCCCACCGCCAAATTCTGCATTGAATCCGTTCATCACCTACATTGCCGTGAGAAATCTGAGACACAGGGTATCCTCAACCTCTACTTCACCTTGAAGAGTCTTGTTAGAAATATCGACTTCCTGTCTGTGCTTTGAGGGGTTTTATAACGTGAATAGCTTGATGGGTTACCTTTTCTTTTTTTTTACGCTCACCAGCATTTCTCTTTTCCGTCGTTATACCGCTCGGAATCCCATAGTAGCTTCAGAAACATTGCCTGGTTCAGCTATCTTTTTAAAGATTCGGACCACCCTAAAAACAGTAGAACGACAGCAAGTAAAAACGCACCTACATTCAGGGGTTTAGTGTCCCGTTAAGAAGGGGTCATTAGAGGACTACGTGCGAAGATATACGTAGATCTGATACTTGCCGGCTGCGGTGGCCGAGCGGTTCTAGGCCCTTCAGTCCGGAACCGCGCGACCGCTACGGTCGCAGGTTCGAGTCCTGCCTCGGGCATGGATGTGTGTGATGTCCTTAGGTTAGTTAGGATTAAGTAGTTCTAAGTTCTAGGGGACTGATGACCTCAGATGTTAAGTCCCATAGTGCTCAGAGCCATTTGTACCATTTGATTCTTAAAATAAATGTACTTAAATGTTCCACTAGTAATAATTTCAAATTTATATTACAATTATTTAACTTGAATAACTGAATACAAGTTATGGGTTTTGGAAGAAAAAAGAAGAAAACAACAAACATCACATAGGCGTTACGTCTTTAAAAACAATGCAGAACACAACTTCCTTGTGTAAAAGTTGCCTTGTACTTATTACTTAGTGAGCTTCGCGTATTGGAATTGCTTTAGTTCGTTTACGAAAACTTTCAAACATTTATCACCGTATACACTATCAAAGAAATCCTTAATCGCACGACATCAGTCGTTGTGCTTACCCGTTTAGTAAGAGCATTGTCTTGGAACACACAGCAAAATGTCATAAGCAAGCAAAATTTACTTTAATTTTCAAAAGAACCATAAAATACGTGTCCTTTCTCGGTCGATGATCTAAATGCACTGACGCGTTTGTTGAAAGACTACGGAATTTTTTCCCAGCAGCCTTAAAGAAGGTTGCGTGTTCTAACGGTGGTTTAACGAAACAAAACCAATCGGCCATCGTGATCCTATGGCCAGCGTGCCCCGATCCCCTCTACTGCATCTCATCTTACTTTGGATTTCGCATTGGATGTAACGGCTTTAGCAGCGTGCAGTGTTAGAGTCAACGATAATTGTATTTGAAGGGAACGAAGACCTTGTGTCGCTGTACCGAGGAGTGGCAACACGTTTGGAAGTGTACCAGGGCAGGGCAGTCACCCGCCGTAGCGCACTCGTACTGGCAGCCGCCAGCAGTCGCTCCTGATGATTGATCTGCAGAAGAATAAAGTGAGCGTGTGGCGCTCGCCGCCAACACTGCGGTGTCACAATCCACTGTGCGCCCAAGGGAGCCAATAGTCGTATTGTCCCAACCAATAAGGGCTGGCTAGCTACCTACCTACCTACTTGCCAACTTGCTTGCTTCTAGTGTTGTCGGAACTGTAGTCCGATTAAAATTACTTGGCAGTTGACGTGTGTCACCTGCCGCTACAGTGTTGCCGCATCGGCTGCCCGCTACCGCTCGTTTATTGGCGACACACAAACACGGCGGGTAGCTTCACAAATGCTGTTAATGTGTAACTGGGAGGAAGGTTCGAAGCGGCCGCCCGAGGTATGACTGGAAAGCGAGACGCTCTACCGACAACCGATTTTAAGTGACAGATGACTGAATTGTGGCAGACGACGCGCTTTGCAGCCCTGAATTCAAATTCATGTCCTAACCTGACCACTATCTCGCGATGTGAAATGTATCTTACAGAACGGCGGTCGACAATCTGCGGCAGAAATAAAATCGCGATGCTTTGTTCACAGCGATTAAAGCTAATCTCCACGGGCAAACTCAAGACACAAAAATACCAGTTGCAGCACTAAAAGGAAACTCTTCATTACTCGTTTTCACAGGTTACCAGAAACTAGTTGACTCGAGCAAATAATTGGCATTCTGTCCTGATAAGTCACCTAAAGGTAATATAGAACTGCAGAAATAAGTAAATACAAGTATTTATTATTGAAATACGTTATATGTAGAATATTGGTCTGACTGAAAAAAAGTAATCATATGTACAATACAGTTAATTGTAAAAACATATAAAAATCAGATATTGTCTTCCTAAGATTAATAATATTTTTCAATAAATGAAAACCATCGGTTTTCTTTTGTTCTATCCGAAATACAAACAGAATGTAACACCAAATTTGCACAGATTAAACAATCTGTGACAGAAACAAGTAAGAAGAAAGTGATGAAAGTTAAAATTAATGTGGCAAAAGTGTGTGATATAGTAAATGATGATTGCTGAAAACAATTTTGCAATTAAAACTGGTTATTAAAAATTTGTGGGTTTTCAAAAACCTAAAGTGAATAACTGAATTTAAAGTAATAAAGTAGTACAAAAGGGCATTAAAACAATTTGCCGTCAATTTCAAAAGTAAATGTACTCAAAACTTTAGCTTATAGAGGTTTGCATCTTAAACGAATATAGTACAGCCTGCTGAAAAATGCAAATAGATGAGTCATTGCCTTATAATTATGTAAATTTGTGTCCCAGTGCAGTAAAAGTTAAAAATTATCACTGTTGAAAGTTATATACCAATATTTGCTAAATTCTTGGTCCCTATGTGTGTTAAAGAATGTATTGCCAGTTTAATAGGATCCATATTCTGTCTTTTGTGCTCACTGATAGGAAATTATTAACAGAAAGAGCTTTACCTATAAAAATGGTAACTTCTTTTCTTCAGAGAACTGTGACAATTTGTTTGCTAGTGAGCTCTCTTTAATTTTCATGTCAGGTAGAAAAGCATTTGGTAAAGAGAGACTAAATTCATGCCTAATTTTATAATTCTACAGTAAACTTTAATAGTAATGTTATTGAAACTATTTGGTTTGACTATGCCCTGAATGCAAAAGTGTCTATCATTATATGTTGCACTTATGCAAACAGGTTTGTTCTGATATAACTGTCAGCACTCTCTTTAGCGTTAACATAAGCTTGTGACTGGGTTCATTGCACTCTCGTGGGAAAGTATAGGCTGTGTCTATCCATTGAAGTTACTTAAATATATTTTTTTGAACAGGAATGTCACACATTCTAATGTCTAATTAGGCTGGCGACCGCTATCTTTATTATTTGAACAATTTGAATTGGTAAATTTTATCTGTTACTTGCTGAACAATTACGTAATTCTGACTTTCACGTCCGATAAGCCACCTCCTTTAGCTACATCACCGTCAATACAAAAAATTCCTTTCAGAGGGTAATACTGCACTGCTTCTTCATACCATAATTGGTTTAACAACATAGTTTCATTATACGTACTGTCTCCAGCCTTTGAAGTTAGGGTACAGCAGTAGCAGTGTTAACGTTATACGTGGCTTATGCCGTCACAGGACTTAGTTCTGTGGGGACATGGTACGTGGTAAACCTAATTTGGTAACCGATAGCAAACACGTCATGGAAGCAGTTTAGTGTTATACGAGTATTAAAGTTTTTAAACGTCTTTCTTTTAAAAAACTTCTTTGAAACGAGTGTTACCAGTTGTACTATTATCATCGTTTGCTTTTTGGCTGTATAATAGTACCACAAGCATAAATATCACTGAATGTGCGAACTCATGAAAAAGCAACGTATAACTGTCCACGCGAAAAAATAGGATCTGATTAATATAGTCCATCCCTTTGACGCATCTGACCACGTGCTTTATTAATGATCATAGTGAACACTACTTTCATTGTGAATCGCTGTCTTATCATTTGGAAAGGCATGGTTGGTTGGTTGATATGGGGGGTGGGGACCAAACAGAGGTCAACGGTCCGATTAGATTAGAGAAGCACGGGGAGGTAGTCGGCCGTGCCCTTTCAAAGGAACCGTCCCAGCATTTGCCTGAAGCGATTTAGGGCAAATCGCGGAAAACCTCAATCAGGATGGCCGGTCTCGGGTTTGAACCGTTGCCCTACCGAACGCCAGTCCAGTGTGCTACCCACTGCGCTACCTCAGAAGATATGAAGTTAATGCTTGGTATTAGCGGAGTTTTATAGGAGTCAATGATTTTAAAAGTGATTGTGGACGTGCGTTACTATCACACTTCAAACATTAATTAATTCCAGATTGTCGTTAAAATTTCAAATTAACATAATAATAGAATTTTTCTTCTAGATCAACTGATGATCTTGATCAATTGATAAACCGAAAGGCTTTAAAGATTTTTATGATTTTACCGCGTACAACTGAGCGTTATTTCTCGAAGCTGGACAGAATCAGAACTGAAGTAAACCATTGCATCTCCAGATAGCCCATCAGAAATGATATATTCATTAATTCAATTTTGTCATATGAAGACATGGTTGGAGATAGTGACTGTTATTTGCAGACAAATGTTGATGGTGTTGAGACAGGAACCAGCCACAAATTTATTTTCAGTTCCTTTATTCAAAAGGTACCGTTACCTGTTTCGAATAATTACTGTTCATCTTCAGACGGTTTTCATGCTTTCATTGAAAACATACTCCAAATCGACGTAAGTCACATTCAATTCAAATCTGTAACGCAACCATCTGTGTGGTGTGCATATAATTATGGATTATTCATATTTTATGACAATCTAGAAAAACGCCCCACATGTTCTAATGAAGCATGAAAACCGTCTGAAGATGAATCGTAATGATTCGAAACCGGTAACCGTACCTTATGAATAAAGGAACTGAAAATAAATTTGTGGTTGGTTGCTGTTTCAACACCATCAACATTTGTATTCATTAATGTAGAATCATCACTGTTTAGACATAGAATCGCCTTTGAATAGAAACGCAATACTTTTGGTTCATTGCTTCTGTGAAATTGATTATGGTGGCAATCAAAAAAACACCAAACGCTGTTGTGCATAGTAGTAAAACTATCTTGTCATTAGATGGAGCCTTCTAAATCCCTTACATCGTTTTGTATCACCGAAATCGCCCATATGGAATCTAAACTACTGCAGCAGCTGTTGTGCGTGTTACACAGATTGTCAACTGATGACACCTTCTTCTACATTGACCTTATGAAAATGTATTCAAAAGAAAGTTTTTTTCAGAACAACTACTTCAAACTAATTGTGTATTTTCAGTCATTAGTGGTGAGCGAAATCCTGAAAATGTTGCAATCATTAAATTTGATTGAAAATACAGGACATACGGCGTACGAAGAAAAAATACCATTGAGAAATAATGAGATTATCCTCACACCAGCCACACGAGATGCCGCCTTAGCAACCGATGAGTGGTCCTGGTTGGAACTTGATTACAGATTGTAGGAGACGCAGGAAGATACCGAACGAAATAAACACTGATACGAAGAAAAATAAGAGAAAATGAAAAAGGCAAAACGATGATGAAAATGCTGCGAAGTACTAGAAATAAAAAAAAAAATACATTTAAACCAATCACCTGAATAAAAATAGGTATTTTGATTAGATTTCGAAATAAAAAGGAATTCTACGTGTGTTGGCCTGGAACTGCCGATAAATACCACGTTAGTCGTGCAGTCAGGAACTGCAATGGCAAATCAAAACATGTCCTTTTGTAGTTATGACATGTTATCTTCTTAATACAAAAAAGGAAAGTTGAAATGTACCATCCCTTCCCTATGTTCAATTATCATCAGTGAATCAAGACAAATTTTTCTGTAATTTTGATATGTTTTTCTTTCAACATAAGTAAATATTTTAGTTTGTTGAAACGTAGAATCTTGTGCCCATGTACTACAGTGAAGCATTTTTTATTGTACTTGACTGGAGGCAGACAACCTTCTTTCCCTTTACTATTTTTTTACGCGCAGGCACACTATATGTATTTATGTTGTTGTTTTTTACTATTTTAAAGAGCAATAAACGTTTTGGCATATGGATAGCCGCAATAATAAACCACAAGATGGGACAAATGTATTAAGATTTTTATGTTTGACGAAGTCAAGAAGTGAATTGCAGATAAAAAAAAACTGTCGTAATCTTTGATAAGTTACGTCTTTTCAAGACAAAATATTCTTACTACAATTTTGTAATATACTTTCTTGTGGTTTGTATTATTGCTATGTGTGTTTTAATATGTCTATGTGCAGGCACACAACATGTACTTTTAGTTGTTATTGGTTATTGTTTTAATTTTTAGTAAACATATTGGCATTTGCACAGCCGCTATACCGTCCCTCTTGCACCGCGTGGTTAACCTAGCAAGTGCGAGCGCACTGAAGTAAGTGTTTTTCGTAGTCCTTCTCACGACCAACATTCCCATTTTCCGAGTTTAAATTACATGTCACACCCTTTGGTTCGTGCAAGCTGTCAAAGTTACTTTCGCTACGAAATGTTATGTATTGGCTATGACAGTTCGATTTGGCGCATTGTTGTTAACATTGGGTCTTTCGAAAAAAATGTGTAACTGTTATATTGTTTACACCAGGAAATCTGATGATGGACAGAGCCCGAAACGTGTCATTAGGAATAAATACACCAAGAAGCAACTAGAATCTGATTGTTTGGGACTACTTAGCTTGTTCAAAATCCAGTCAGTTACATTAAAAAAGAATTCGCTACATTGGACGAGGTTCGCACCTACGACCTTGCACACAGCCGATGCATACGCTAAACACAGCTACCCCACTACACTGCATTATGTTGCTATATTTGAGTCTTGTGACCCAGTTGCGACTATGATTGCAGCCTACAAAAAAATGGACTTCACGCAGCCTCAAGCGAAGCTTTGATTACAATAACTGTATAAACGACGCTGATTCGCGGTCTGTGGGGAAGGGTCCAGTATTGTTCGTTTAGTGCTGCGTGTGAAACGTGTGTGTTTCTCTAGCAGCGTTGTGTATGTGTGTGTGTGTTTTGGGGGGTGGGGGAAGGGGGTTAGGGGGTTTGTTTTTGATATGGTTATCATGTATGATGAAATACGAAATAAGAGCGAGACCCAGGATTCAGGATCTAAATACATCAAACAAGGAAGCCGAACTAGGAACTGAAACTGAACTGACAAACTGTTGAGCAATTTGGCAATGCCGAACGGTTCGTGCGCGACGTTGGGCGCTTTGAGTGGGGGAAACCAGCTCCAACACGTGAAGTGTCAACAACCAAGTAATTTAAATCGGACAATAGTAGCTGTTATGTTTAGTTTGAACTGTTGCGCAACTGCTTTATGCAAACTGTTTCTCATTCTCGTATTTAAGTCTGCATCACTGGTTGAGTCTTATTACAATACTACGTACTCTCTGCGTGCAGCAAACCGCCATCCATTGAAACACAGTTACTGCCGCAGTTTCTCGCTGCGAAAGAAATGTTCGTATCTGGCTGGCGCAACAAACAGAAGAGATTTTGGAAAAGCCTGACCGAGCATTAATCTTGTATGCCTGATTATTTGATGTGTGCAACCACATCATAACGATTTTCCAGCTCTTATTTCTCTGACAGCTGCACTAGCTAAGAAATAGTAACTCACTCACAAGGGATCTCCCCATCGCACCCCCCTCAGATTTAGTTATAAGTTGGCACAGTGGATAGACCTTGAAAAACTGAACACAGATCAATCGAGGAAACAGGAAGAAGTTGTGTGGAACTAAAAAAATAAGCAAAATATACAAACTGAGTAGTCCATGCGCAACATAGGCAACATCAAGGATAGCATAAGCTGAGGAGCGCCGTGGTCACGTGGTTAGCGTGAGCAGCTGCCGAACGAGAGGTCCTTGGTTCAAGTCTCCCCTCCACTGAAAAGTTTGATTTTTTATTTTCAGTTTATGTGACAAACTCTTATGTTTTCATCACTTTTTTGGGAGTGATTATCACATCCACAAGAAAACCTAAATCGGGCAAGGTAGAAGAATCTTTTTAGCTATTCGCCAAGTGTACAAGTTAGGTACATCGACAACATATTCCTGTCATGTGATGCACATGCCGTCACCAGTGGTGTCGTATAGAATATATCAGACGTGTTTTCCTGTGGAGGAATCGGTTGACCTATGACCGTGCGATCAAATGTTTTCGATTCCCACTGGAGAGGCACGTCCTTTCGTCTACTAATCGCACGGTTTTGCGGTGCGGTCGCAAAACACAGACACTAAACTTATTACAGTGAACAGAGACGTGAATGAACGAACGGACAGATCATAACTTTGCGAAAATAAAGAAAGTAAAATTTTCGCTCGAGGCAAAACTTGAACCAATTACCTCTCGTTTCGCAGCTACTCACGCTAACCACGGGACCACGGCACTCCTGAACTCACATTCTGCTTGATGTTGCCTATGTTGCGCATGGACTACTCAGTTTGTATATTTTGTTTATTTTTTTCATAGTTCCACACGACTTCTTCCTTTTTTCTCGATTGATCTGTGTTCAGTTTTTCAAGGCCTATCCACTGTGCCAACTTATAACTAAATCTGAGGGGGGTGCGATGGGGAGGTTCCCTTGTTAGTTGGGCTACGTGCATGCTGTCGTAGGCTACACGATTTCGATCCGGCCACACCTGTTTCGCTATTTCCTGTTATCTGTGCAGCTGCCAGAACACTGCATAAATATAACAACATAATGCAGTGTAGTGGCGTAGCAGTGTTTAGCGTTTTCTAAATGCTTATTTACTTACTTTCATCATCATACTGAGTAATTTATCTCACTGAAAAACTAAAACATTTAGAAAAATCAGCTAAGAGTAACGTGCAAAGTACCGATGTAATTACAGAAAACGCCGTACGCAATCTGCTATACAATTTATTTATTGTTTAATTTATCTTTTTTGGTTTAATACTCTGAAATTTTGCTACTTTTTGGTAAGATCAATACATCCGCGCGTAAATCCTAAATGATCATTTACCTGATAGACTTTTAGCTTTTTCGGGCTATTCCATCGAAGTGTGGCTGTCGGTTTTGCAGATGATATTTCATAATCTTCACATTTCTCATTTTTAGCGGTAGCACCACACAGCGAAGCATAACGGTTCTGATGGTTTGTGCATTTTAACACTCCATCCTAGTCAAAATGCAGCAAACTTAAACATCAAAGTAAGTGCATTTTAAGTATAAATAGTTGCCATTCTTGCACTGCTCAACTATCATTGGGGTCCTCATCATCATTTCATCCTAATCACTGGCGCCCAAGTCGCCCAATGTGGCGTCGATTGAAATAAGACTTGCACTTGGCGGCCGAACTTCCCCGGTTGGGGGCCTCCCGGCCAACGATGCCATACGCTCATTTCATTTCATTTCATTGGGAGGAAATAATTACGAAAAATATACATCTCACATATGCTTCTCGCTCGCTTCCTACTCTTTGTCAAGGGTCGGATTTGTTAAGAGATGATGACTGGGTGTTGTGTGATGTCCTTAGGTCAGTTAGGTTTAAGTAGTTCTAAGTGCTAGGGAACTGATGACCTCAGATGTTAAGTCCCATTGTGCTCAGAGCCATTTGAACCATTTTTTTTGTTAAGAGATGACTGAAACATACTTCCTCACCGTTTTCGTCATTGTTAAATCACATCAGCTATTCACGGTCCAGCTTGAACTGGCACGTGAGATAAATGTCAAACACCTTTAGACTTGTAGTACAGTATCTTCACAGGTGCATACTGAGGTGCTTCTACGCGTCTGCATTGTACCAGTCAGTTACAGCGTTCAAAGCAACAGTCGCTGATGAGATTGTGCTACGTGATTGTAGGACATTGCCATATTCTTTTCTTTTTTTGACCATATTGAGAAGATAATTAACAGTCAAAGTAAGTGTGTTGAAATTATTGTAACGTAAATTTGAATTTGTGCTACAGTTTTATGAGTGATTTCTAAATTACAGCCCTCGGACATGTATACTATATACATAGCTTTTATAAGTGATTTATTAAATTGGAGGCCCATTTTTGCTCGTTCTTTAGGACAATATTTTGTTTTAGGTATTATGAGTTGATGGTAGTATCGAGATGTGGGATTGTATCTAGGAAAAATACGAATTTGCTTTCAAAGATATCATATGAAATCGTGGGTGACTGAAAACTGTATGTCCTAGTGGTTTCAAAGTGAAACTACGCCTTTAAAACAATTAAGTGCTTGCTGTTTGCGAACTTCTTTTTATATTCGTTGCTAACTATATTAAAGATGAAGTATGTGAAAAATTTAAAAATTAATATATTTTTCCATATTGGGGGGATTAGCTCATTTAGAATCAAGTAATTACTTATTTGTGGTCACATGCATCATACAGTTCCGATATAAGCTAGCATCAAGAGCTTTTACGTTCGTATCGACTACTGTTGTGACAGAAATTTCTCTCTCCCTCCTGGCAACCCTGTTCGCCCACCCTCCCTCCGTTTCATAAGGCAGCACAATCAGTGTTGGAGGCTGGTTACAATAGAAGCACCAAGCTTACAGGTATAACCTCAGACTGCCGCCATTCTGGGAGTCACAAATGTGCACGTTGCCGCTGTGAAGGTACTGGTAGCCTGTAGAGTTTGCGCGTAATCGATGTCCGCGTCACCCACTTCCAGTCTCTCGACAGAGGGCGCTACGCACAGGTTAGCGCAAGTGAGCGACACGCCGGTTCAAATCCCCGTCCGACCGTCTAGATTTAGGTTTCCCACGCTTTCCTTAGTTCGCTCAAGGCAAGCGCTGGAATGGTTCCTTTGGAAGTGTCACGGCCCATTATCTTATTATTAAGCTTCCACACCTCAGTCGGTAAAAACGGAACCCTTCTAGAATGACTTTGTTGTCCGTCTGTTTGTCTGTCCGACTACAAAAACTCTTTTTCTTAGGAATGGGTGGACGTATCAAATTGAAATGTGTCACGTACTAAACTCTACGGTCCCTTAGCGGTGTAAAAAAAAGTGAAGCTTGCAAGTCAATGCAGTCAAAAGATACGGCCACTCATGTCACATATTTGGATACCCGCGCAAGAGTCAGTCATCCAAACCTGTACTTCCGATTGACGTAGAAGCATGAAATTTTGCAGGAAGCAAAGTTTAACGGTACAATTAAAGGAATAAATCCGAAAAGTTTAATCTGCAACTATATCACACAAAAATGTTTCTTTTGTCATCTGGAAGAAAGGCAAGTACAAGCATTTAAAATCATCTCTTAATTCAGTTGGGAGACTGTTTGCCCACTGTCTATCTGAAAGGAACCCATGATTTCACAATGACCCGGGCCGCCAACTTTGCTAGGGAATGGAAGGTGCCACAGAGAATACTACGTATTGCATCGTTAGTGACTTTTCTCCCATAAGTAAAAACTACTTCAGTATTTAGGAGTACAATCCCCTGCGAACAAAATGGTATATAACCACCGAAAGTAGATAATATTACTGGTACACAAAAACAGGAACCGCTTAAGGTGACAAGACTTCAGCCACAACACCAACAAATTGCACAAGAAATTCGAAATGACATAGGAGGTTATTTGCTTGTCTTGTGCATCTGCATATGACAATACTAGACACGAAGAAAGAGCCCACACGCACGCGCACACACATTGCATGGGGGCTTAATTAAATTTTATGCAAATAATTTTATGCAAATAATTTTAATTTTAGTAGCTGTCTGTCCGATTACGAAGTATCGCAAACGGTTGGCCCTTAACGGTATTTGTACGCAATCTGACTGCATAGCATAACAACAAAGAATGAAACGAAATTTCCGTTAACGCAATTAATTAATTAAGTCCCCAGCAACTATGAAAGCTACGAAACAACAAAGCACAAGTGTCGCTGTTCTGTGTGTGGAAGTGTGATTCAACGTACACATCTGGCACGGTTCTTCCTCAATACGACAAGATATTTTAAATACCATTTATACTGTAGTAATTAAAAAAATAAACAGAAACACTATAATTGCACATAGAAACCAGAAATACAGTCTAATACAAGAACACGAGCCAGATGCTTTGTTGACTGAACCTGTGACCAAGAGGCATTATTGTTTAAGACATTGACATAATGAAAAAAAAGGAATTTTTTACCTTCATATATATTGAAGAAAAGCACACTCTGATCATTACAGCATCCCCAATCCAACAACATCTGGTGTCTAGCCCATCAAAACGATACTACTAGTTCTGAACAAGCACTCACTACCGCAACTTCTCAACTACGACTCACCACTGCTACATCTCAATAAGCACACTACTGCTACTTCTCAATAAGCACTGTCTACTGCTACTTCTCAACAAGCACTGCCAGTGGAGGCGGCGGAATAAAACTCTTTGGCGCAATCTCTGGCGCTGTGGCTCAGTATAGCCACCTTTCATATGCTTCTCCAGACAAAAATAAAAGATAATATTAATAAGTAAATATCACTTCGCTAAATAAATTTTGGCTTTGCACTGACCGTTCCATAACCTAATATATAAAATACAGTAAGGAATACAAATGCTTTCATACATGTGATTTTACATAATAGTTTACACAAGTATCATGTGGTTAAACAATTCAATCAATAGCGTCAGCAATGACGAATATGTACAGGAAAGAGTCTCATAACATTTCATAAACAGTAAATACACAAAAAATCAGTTTATACAAATATTCACATAAAATCTTGTCAATAGTTCAATAAACAAGTAGTTGACAGTTTCAGCAGTAGCACCCAGCAATGGTCAACAGGTGCAAATAGCAATCTCATAACATTTCATCAGCATTATTTAAACAGCTTCAACAGTAGCACCCAGCAATGGCGAGCAGGCTCAGACACCAACAAGTGACATTATGTCAGTAGAAGCAGTTCCATCAGTGGCACCCAGCAATGATGAGCAGGTGCAGACACCAACAAGTGACATTATTTCAGTAGAAGCAGTTCCAACAGTGGCACTCAGCAATGTTGAACAGGTGCAGACACCAACAAGTGATATGTCAGTAGAAGCAGTTCCATCAGTGGCACCCAGCAATGTTGAACAGGTGCAGACACCAACAAGTGACATTATGTCAGTAGAAGCAGTTCCATCAGTGGCACCCAGCAATGTTGAGCAGGTGCAGACAGCAACAAGTAACATCAGTAGTAGCAGTTCCATCAGTGGCACCCAGAAATATTGAACTGGTGCAGGTAACAGTCCATAATATTCACTATCACTAATCAGACAGTTCATCGGAGTTTATCAGTAGAAATTAAACATTTCCAAGTGGAAACCATCATGTTGAACAAGTGCAGGTAACAGTCCATAATATTCACTATCGCTAATCAGACAGTTCATCACAGTTCATCAGCCGAAATTAAACATTTCTAAGTGGCACCCATTAATTTTGAACAGGTGCAGGCATGAACAACAGTTTGAATGCACACACAATTGCTTTTACAAAGTTATTATCAATGCTCTTACACTAAACATACAAATTATAATAAACACACAAATGATATCAGATAATTGTCATATTAACTATTACAAATACACAAATATCAGTAAACCTATAATATTTATGGGTGTCAGTGCAAGCCACAACTCTCAGTAAGTAAGTACGAGTACGGAGGGTGAATGATAGTAATATTTCACAGTGTGTACACCACTTCAAGAATCATGGCAAAACATAAGCAAACTTGTGGAGTATTTCTTGTGTCAAGTGTCACTTGCTATTTCAATTGCTCACGAAGAATGCAGTGTAATAGCTGTCAATGGTCTAAATCTAGTGTTGGTATGTCATGTCGTTAGCTTCCTTCCTATTAGCATAAATTTATACAACTTCCATAAAACCTCCAGCTCATGTGACTTCAATGAAGTTTCTTGTACTAATGTCGTTTGTAGCATTATAGTAATTCATTTTCTTATCTTAAAATATAAGGCACTGAGCGTAAGCAAAACATGCAATAGCGAGTAAATATACCAGTCGAGAACAGAATGTCAACAAGTGGATGCAGCACAATCCCTACAACGAGGCTCTGCCAAGCTAACAATCTATAATTAATACCATAGTGTAACCTAAACTCCATGTTTGTACACAGTATATCAGCATTTCTATACACCAAATTAAAGAGTATATTTATTACAACAAAACAGAAATGTGTAAATATGCAATCCATACGCAAAGCAGCAAATATGTATCTTACATAATAAACAGGTCATTAGCATCATATCAGCATAAGCAAATAAATGTCCATATGTAATCTTAATAAGTAAACATGAAGGCGCAAGCAGATACATCACAAAGTATAACCTACATACATAACCATATCAGCACAACTAATCAGGTGACAATTATAATTTAAATAAATATGCACAGCAGGCACATAATAAAAAAAATGTGACATCAGTGAAAAAGCAGTGCAGCCAAGCGATGCATAATATACACAAGTAACAACCCTGTTCATTAGTCAATCATTGTCAAAATCAGTTAATGTACGCAAGCACGTCGCTTCACAAGTAAATTCATAGAACATGAAATTTAGCACAAAGCATGAATTACGTAATCGGGAGCAGCAAATTACGTCTAAAGTACGTACCTAAGTGGAAATATGTTACCGGAAAAATAAACTCAATTAATAGTTACCTTTTTAGTTTATTAGTTTATTCTTCGAAATTACATTCTTCCTGAAAATTTCTCGATAGCATGTCCTCTTAACGTCGGACACACACAGAATTTACCTGAAGTTCTCAAATATTTTATACAACCGTATCCTGAAAAATACTGAACGTTAATAACAATTTATCAAGTCACTATAGCTTTATTCTGAATTTAATCAGAGAAATTAGACTGTGTATTTGTTAACTGCTGTCGGAGCATTCGCACTGAGCGCTCGATCAGCTGTAGGTACGCGTGACGTAGGAAGTAATTGTTTGCGGTCAACGACTGCCTTGTGCGGCGCGCAGACTTTAATGTTGCTTTGAGTATGTGCCGCCGCCGGAACACGTCGCGGTATCCTTGTATTCTCTGCATATTTACGTATAACTGTTGATGTCTCAAAAGTATGTCATTGCACAAAAATTTTATCGTTCGATATATGATGTATTCCCTTAGAGCGCCGAGATTTAAGAGTTTCTAATTCGACAGTGTTATCATGAATAATTTTGCGAACTCTATATGGACCGTTATAAAGCAGAAAAAAATTTGCGACACAAGCCTTTTCCTTTGTGAGACAAACGGTGAGACTTAATTAACACCTTCTGACCAACTGACAAAGTTTTTAAACGACCAGGACGTTTAGCTGATTTCTCTCTTCTAGCAGCCGCAGATGCAATATTTCGTAGAGCCAGGTTGACAACTTCAGAATGCCGCAGTTTCCGTGTAGACGGAAAAGGAACAATTTCAGAAATGCGATTTGTCGGTGCTTTATTTTTTAATATCAATATAGGCGGTAATAAGTTGAATCATTAGGGAGTTCATTCAGAATGTTTTGAAAAATATGAAGATACTGATCCCAAGTTCTGTGATTCTGATGACAATAAAGACGACACAATTTATTGATTTCCTTCATCCATCTCTCTGAAGCGTTAGATTGAGGGTGAAAAAGTGAAATGAAAATTGGTTTAATCTTACGACGCCATAGAGTACGAAGCCAAGTTTTAGAGCGAAACTGTGATCCATTATCTGATATAACCTTATCAACATGACCCACTTCTTTAAGAAAATGTTTGATAAAAGCGTTAGATACTGAACGAGCTGTTGCTTTGCGTAAAGGTGTAAAACACACATATTTTGATGTCAATTCCACTGCAACCAAAATGTACGCAAAACCATTAGTAGAACGAACCACTGGACCGAACAAATCGACTGCAGCCATCTCCTTTAATTTTGCTGGAATGATAGGAAACAATGGTGCTCTGTGAGAAATAGTTGGCGGCTTAGCCTTTTGACATAATTGGCATTTGGCAAGAACAGATCTAATACGTTTTTCCATATTACTGAAGTAGCAATTTTCTCGTAATTTATGAAAGCATTTTCTGGGACCAAAGTGTGCATAACTGAAATGTGTATACCAAATCAATTTATTGACCCACTCATCAGGAATACAAACTAACCAAACAGAGTTGTCGACCGATTTTCGTTTAAAAAGAATATCATTGCGAACTAAATAATACTGTCTAATCGCTACGCTTTCCTTTCTCCTCCACTTCTCTTTAATGTCCTTCCATATTGGATCCTTATTTTGCTCCTTAGCGATGTCCTGGAGCGAAGACAAAATAAAATTCTCAAACGCAACACCTTGAATATACATCAAACAATAATTTTTTTCTTTGCAGTCCTCTGCAGCACTTTGTTTTAAACCCGTAGGTGCACGTGATAAAGCATCAGCAATAATATTTGAAGAACCCTGTATGTAAACAATACTAAAGTCAAATTCCTGTAGATACAGCGCCCATCGTGACAATCTTCCATGTGTTAATTTTGTTGATATAAGGAATTCCAGAGCTCGGTGATCGGTGTAAACCTTAGTATGTCTGCCATACAAAAATGTCCGAAATTTTGTGAAAGCCCAAACAACAGCCAAGGCTTCAAGTTCCGTAATCGAATAATTCTTTTCTGATTTAGAGAGAACACGACTTCCAAATGCAATAGTTTTCTGTACTACAACGCCGTTTTCTTCTATGTCTTGAAATAAATGTGCACCTAGGCCTTTGTATGATGAGTCCGTCGCCAAACAAAAATCTTTAGATAAATCCGGATGTGAAAGAAGTGGAGCAGCAACTAAAGCATCACGAAGTTGTTCAAATTCTGATTGAGCTTCCTCATCCCAACACCAATTAGAATTCTTTCCAGATAGTTCACATAAACTAGGTGTGGCCAAATCGTCCAATCTAACAAAGCGTCTAAGAAAATTACAGACACCAGGGAAACTACGAACATCACGTTTTGTAGTAGGAACAGCATAATCACGAATAGCATCTAGTTTCTCTGGATCAGGAAGAATACCTTCTGTAGAAATAATATGACCAAGAAATTTCACCTGAGAACGACCAAATTCAGATTTTTCCAAGTTCACTGTAATGCCAACTCTTGCAAAAATACGTAATAATGAATCCAAAATTTTGTTGTGCTCATTCCAAGAACGTTTAGCAATAAGAATATCGTCAACATATGAAGTAATATTGTCACGAAGATAAACAGGTAAAATTTCGTTTAAACTACGAATGAATGCTGCAGAAGATATAGTAAGTCCAAACGGTAATTTCCGAAATTGATAAGTTATCAAATGCTAAAAAGGCAGTGTATTTTCTACAATCAGGGTGGAGTTCAATTTGCCAAAAACTTGCGCGCATATCAATCGTGGATAAAACTTTAATTCCATGGAAATGTTGAAGTTCATCTAAATTTTGTAGACGGTCAGTTTCAGGAATGATGATATTATTTGTCTGGAATCCAGAACCAAACGAATTGACCCATCCTTTTTAAGAACGACGTGTAATGGGCTGGTATAAGGACTGACTGCTGGCTCAATAACGCCTTGATTTAACATGTATTGAAGTTCACTCTTAACCTTGTCTCTGTAAGCCAAAGGAATGGCGTACGTTTTTCCTCGAAATGGTGTGTGTTCTTTTACTTTAAATAAATATTGTAAGCCTTGTATAGTTCCTGTGTGATGACTAAATACTGTAGCATGTGAAGTCAAAATTTGGTAGAGTTCTTCTCTTGCAACGTCATCTGGCACTTCAGCTTTCTTAACCTTTTCATTAATTAATTATTCGCTATTAATTACATCATCCATCGCGTCTCTGTATCTATTGTCGTTGTCATGAATGAACACATTGTCGTCATAATACTCAGCGAAAACATCAGAAGTAAGAAACCTTAAACATTGTGTATCTGATTCAGATCTTGTTAAACACTCGAAAAACTTCAAACATTTCGGCATTCCGGCAACAGTCAAATTCACACTTCCTTCTTTAAAGTTCAAAATTGCCTTATGTGTGTTAAGAAACTCCATACCTAATATAATTTGTGTACTAAGTAATGGAACAATAATAAAATTAGCAGAAAATTCGTATCCTTGACAAATGAAATTTAAGTTGGTCTGTTGTTTGACTTCCACACTTTTTCCAGAAATAGCTCCTCGAATTGTAGTTTTAGAAACAGGTAACACAGGACAAGCAATAGTTCTTACACATATACGAAAAACTGATTCAATGGGCTCCCAGAATCAAAAACTGCAGTGAACTTATTCTTACCCACACATACTTCAATAACAGGATGTAAAAATGCGTCTACATTATTTTCCTTTTCGTCTAACAAAATGTATCTCATGTCTTCCAGGCGTACGTAGTGTAAAGTCGTAGTGTCATTACTTTCTGAACCGTCTATATTGCTGTCAGAAGCCGAAGCTACAAGTCATTTTCGATTGCTTGCGTCACGTCTTTGATTATTCGCGTCATTTCGCGGATCAATTTCTACGATTTGCACTTGTCTCTCTGAAGTTCTGTCACGTGGAGGATGCCAATTAGGTCCCTCCTGTCTGTTAGATGCAAATTCTTGGTTGTATCTGTTATTAAAATCTCTATTTTCCTGTCTATCTGCATGACTGCTTCTTGGGTAATTTCGACTGTCACTTCTGAAATTATTGTTGTATCTACTACCCTGGTTATTTCTGTAGTAAGAATTTCTATTAATGAATGAATAATTTCTGTCTTGATGATACCGATTACTGTTTCCGCATAATTGATCATTCCGGTAGGAATTTCTGATATTATAATTGTCTGTGTAATTTCTGTTAGAACGTCTGTCATTGTCATAAGGCTGGTATCTATTGTCCTGTCTGTTTCGTCTGTCATTCTCACAATTACCCATATAACGTCCGTTCCGATCACTATCCCTTTTCTCTGAAAATCTATTGTAATTACTGTTACTGAAAAAATTACAAGAAGTCCCGTCGTCGTTGTCATACTCAAGTTCTTGTAGCAAAGTCTTAAAAGTCTCAATGTCGTCTTTACATCTTCCGGCTAAAGCAATTTGTCTTATCGATTGTGGTAGCTTAGTTAAACAAATGCGAATTAATTCAGTCAGGCTATAAGGGTTGGAAAGGAACTGATTCTTTCGAATCATGTCTTCAAAGTATTCTACTGGCGTGCGGAACTCAGACTGTTTAAAATTACGCTGCATAATAAGACTATGTTTGACTCTGTCTTGCGTGTTTTCGGACCAATATGCAGATAGAAATGCATGATAAAAATCATTTAGATTATTACAATCTCTAATAAGTGCACGCATGCGCGTCGCCGGTTCGTTTTCTAAATATCCACACATAAATTCCAGTTTGTGACTTAGTGGCCAATTTGGTGGAAGTGCGTACATAAATTGATCTAACCATGAACATGGATGTATGTCGTTCTTAGAATTGCGAAAGATCTTAAATTTCCGAACAGTTAAGAAGTGTTTATAGTCAAAGTTTTCTCCTCGTGGCGACAAAGACCTACCGCGTCTGTCCCTGTCCCAATGTTGATTATTGTCAAGTTCGCGCGCCTGGCGCTCTCTTGTTGCATCTCGTAAATGAAACAAATTATTTTCTTCAAACCCCTCTGCTATCTGTGATTCTAAATTTCTTCTGCTGTCTTTTCCTACGATTTCGGCTTCAATTTGTTTGACTTGCTTTTGTAATGCCTCAAATTCCTTTTTAACGCGTTTATTAAATTTTCCTTGATTTTCAACATGTTTATTAATGTTCTGGTACTCTTCGGTTTCTGCAAATGGCAATGGAGCTGTATCATCTGAATATCTGTCCCCATTTAAACTAAGACTTGTCAATTTATCTGAAATCTCCTCAACTCTTTCCGATAAGTCACCTATTTTTTCTTTCTGTTTATTTACGTCTTCCGTAAGTGTTGCGACTCGGGTTTCAGTATTGACACATTTAGTGGTTAACTGTTCATACTGTTGTGTTAGGTTATTTATTCTGTCATTTGGTACGGATTCCTCGATTCTTTCAAATATTTCTTCCTTATCGTGTGCACGTTGTAAATTTAACTCTGAAAATTTTTGTACTATCACGCGATCTCTTTCTTCCTGTTCTCTCTCTTGTTCCTTTTGTCTGATTTCTATTGAAATTAATCTATTATTGTGAGCATTCAAAATCGGTTGTACTTCTTCTCTAATTTCTTTCTTTAATTCATCTTTCATGTTCTTAAAACATGTCCCTATTCGTGAGTCTAACCGTGTTTCCATTGTTACCATATCAGTTTCTAACCATGTTGCCAAAGTTCCCATCTCTCATTTTAATTCAGATCCTAACTGTGTTTCCGTTGTTCTCAATCAATTTTAATTGTTCCTGTCTCTGTTTTAATTGTTCCTATTTGTGATCCCAGTGAGTCTAACCGTGTTTCCATTGTTCCCATACCAGTTGTAATTGTTCCTATTTGTGATCCCAAATTTAATATTGCACTCATCAACTGCTCCATATTAACTGGTTCGAAACTCTTTTCACCCCTAACATTTCCCGTAAAATCAACTTCTTTCGTCATAGCTGTAAAGCTGTCTTTGTTCGATACTATTCCAAAATCTTCTGTCGTTAATCTCCCATTCTGAAAGTTTTTTGATTGTGAAAAATTTTGAACTGTTTCCGTACTATTTTCCCGACTTATTAAATTCTTTTCCACTTAATTATTCATCATCCTGTTCTCCTGTGTTGGCGAGTTCGCCATGTCAACAATTTCGTTATTCTGACTATCCATCATTTTTGCCTTTTTCATCGATCGCGTAATCATTTAAAAAACATACAAAACTCGTCACTATACGAAAATTACACACAATGAGACTTTATCTCCAACAATACCATTCACACGAAATGCTTCCCGACAAACACGCCTAACGAACACTTAAAACCTTCACAATTGCACAAAATTTCAAACCCGTATACAAGACAACAACAATTAAATTCTGCAAAAAATACCATTAGAAGAATGACAATTACCAAATCTACACATGCAATATAGACTACAATTACTAAACTACAAATTACTACAACAATACTACTGTCTGCTACTTTTACAATCAGAATAATTCCAAAGGACGATCCGAAGCAGCGGTCGCCACGTGCATGGGGGCTTAATTAAATTTTATGCAAATAATTTTAATTTTAGTAGCTGTCTGTCCGATTACGAAGTATCGCAAACGGTTGGCCCTTAACGGTATTTGTACGCAATCTGACTGCATAGCATAACAACAAAGAATGAAACGAAATTTCCGTTAACGCAATTAATTAATTAAGTCCCCAGCAACTATGAAAGCTACGAAACAACAAAGCACAAGTGTCGCTGTTCTGTGTGTGGAAGTGTGATTCAACGTACACATCTGGCACGGTTCTTCCTCAATACGACAAGATGTTTTAAATACCATTTATACTGTAGTAATTAAAAAAATAAACAGAAATACTATAATTGCACATAGAAACCAGAAATACAGTCTAATACAAGAACACGAGCCAGATGCTTTGTTGACTGAACCTGTGACCAAGAGGCATTATTGTTTAAGACATTGAAATAATGAAAAAAAAAGGAATTTTTTACCCTCATATATATTGACGAAAAGCACACTCTGATCATTACAGCATCCCCAATCCAACAACATCTGGTGTCTAGCCCGTCAAAACAATACTACTAGTTCTGAACAAGCACTCACTACCGCAACTTCTCAACTACGACTCACCACTGCTACATCTCAATAAGCACACTACTGCTACTTCTCAATAAGCACTGCCTACTGCTACTTCTCAACAAGCACTGCCAGTGGAGGCGGCGGAATAAAACTCTTTGGCGCAATCTCTGGCGCTGTGGCTCAGTGTAGCCACCTTTCAACATATATGTAATTTGCTTCTCCTTGTTCCATCACATTACAGACCAACGCTACTGACAATTGCCTTTTGAGGCTGTCAGTAGTTCGGTGTTCCCACTACGCGATACGGACGCAGAGCGCCTCCGATCTAATACGTCACGTGACGTCAGGACCAGCAGGCGGATTATCACCTCGACGCTCGGTCTGTGACGTCACGGGGCGTCCTGCGCGGAAGCAGAACTCCAGTCTAGCTGTCGTCAGTTCAAACATTATGCCACACTCGTCTTGCGGACCGCACCTACTTGTCAACACAGAGTTCGTCCACCTTCGTGGTATGAGCAGGGCTTGCCAAAATGAGTCACTGAAGTGGGAGCTCCAGACGGCCAGGTGTCGCACAAGCAATGGTATTTTTTCGCACCGGTTGGGTGAGCCATGAATTAATTATGTTAGCGTAGTATCCAGGCAGCAGTTGAAGCAGCAGAAAGGGTAAAGTGTGACTGATAATCCGAGGGCCGTGGGGTCCAATCTCCAGCAAAAACTTTTATTTTCAGATTTTACGTCATTTACAGTGCAAAGAAACGGAAGTAATAATATATTTTATTTATTTATACACTACTGGCCATTAAAATTGCTACAATAAGAAGAAATGCAGATGATAAACGGGTATTCATTGGACAAATATATTATACTACAACCAAGATGTGATTACATTTTCACGCAATTTGGGTGCATAACGACCTTGATACGCCTGGGCATTGAGTCAAACAGAGCTTGGATGGCGTGTATAGATACAGCTGCCCATGCAGCTTCAACACGATACCACAGTTCATCAAGAGTAGTGACTGTGACCGAGACGTGTAACCAATGTTGGCACCCCATACCATCACACCGGATGATGCGCCAGTATGGCGACGACGGATACACGCTTCCAATGTGCGTTCACCGCGATGTCGCCAAACAGGGATGCGACCATCATGATGCTGTAAACAGAACCTAGATTCATCCGAAAAATTACGTTTTGCTACTCGTGCACCCAGGTTCGTCGTTGAGTACACCATCGCAGGCGCACCTGTCTGTGATGCAGCGTCAAGGGTAACCGCAGCTATGGTCTCCGAGCTGGTAGTCCATGCTGCTGCAAACGTCGTCGAACTGTTCGTGCAGATGGTTGTTGTCTTGCAAACGTTGACTCAGGGATCGAGACGTGGCTGCACGATCCGTTACAGCCATGCGGATAAGATGCCTGTCATCTCGACTGCTAGTGATACGAGGCCGTTGGGATCCAGCACGGCGTTCCATATTACCCTCCTGAACCCGCCGATTCCGTATTCTGCTAACAGTCATTGGATCTCGACCAACGCGAGCAGGACGTCGCGATACGATAAATCGCAATCGCGGTAGGCTACAATCCGACATTTATCAAAGTCGGAAGCGTGATTGTACGCATTTCTCCTCCTTACACGAGGCATCACAACAACGTTTCACCAAGAAGCGCCGGTGGAGGGAGGGAGGAGATTACTGTTTAACGTCCCGTCGACAACGAGGTCATTAGAGACGGAGCACAAGCTCGGATTAGGGAAGGATGGGGAAGGAAATCGGCCGTGCCCTATCTAAGGAACCATCCCGGTATTTGCCTGAAGCGATTTAGGGAAATCACGGAAAACCTAAATCAGGATGGCCGGACCCGGGATTGAACCGTCGTCCTCCCGAATGCGAGTCCAGTGTGCTAACCACTGCGCCACCTCGCTCGGTAAGCGCCGGTCAACTGCTGTTTGTGTATGAGAAATCGGATGGAAACTTTCCTCATCTCAGCACATTGTATGTGTCGCCACCGGCGCTAAACCTATGTGAATGGTCGGAAAAACTAATCATTTAATATCACAGCATCTTCTTCCTGCCGGTTAAATTTCGCGTCTGTAGCGCGTTATCTTCGTGGTGTAACAATTTTAATGGCCAGTAGTGTATTATCATAAGAGGCATGAGAAAGAAAGGGAAAGAAAGCTTTGTAAGGTGTACACGAGAACTTAGTACACTCCTGGAAATGGAAAAAAGAATACATTGACACCGGTGTGTCAGACCCACCATACTTGCTCCGGACACTGCGAGAGGGCTGTACAAGCAATGATCACACGCACGGCACAGCGGACACACCAGGAACCGCGGTGTTGGCCGTCGAATGGCGCTAGCTGCGCAGCATTTGTGCACCGCCGCCGTCAGTGTCAGCCAGTTTGCCGTGGCATACGGAGCTCCATCGCAGTCTTTAACACTGGTAACATGCCGCGACAGCGTGGACGTGAACCGTATGTGCAGTTGACGGACTTTGAGCGATGGCGTATAGTGGGCATGCGGGAGGCCGGGTGGACGTACCGCCGAATTGCTCAACACGTGGGGCGTGAGGTCTCCACAGTACATCGATGTTGTCGCCAGTGGTCGGCGGAAGGTGCACGTGCCCGTCGACCTGGGACCGGACCGCAGCGACGCACGGATGCACGCCAAGACCGTAGGATACTACGCAGTGCCGTAGGGGACCGCACCGCCACTTCCCAGCAAATTAGGGACACTGTTGCTCCTGGGGTATCGGCGAGGACCATTCGCAACCGTCTCCATGAAGCTGGGCTACGGTCCCGCACACCGTTAGGCCGTCTTCCGCTCACGCCCCAAACATCGTGCAGCCCGCCTCCAGTGGTGTCGCGACAGGCGTGAATGGAGGGACGAATGGAGACGTGTCGTCTTCAGCGATGAGAGTCGCTTCTGCCTTGGTGCCAATGATGGTCGTATGCGTGTTTGGCGCCGTGCAGGTGAGCGCCACAATCAGGACTGCATACGACCGAGGCACACAGGGCCAACACCCGGCATCATGGTGTGGGGAGCGATCTCCTACACTGGCCGTACACCACTGGTGATCGTCGAGGGGACACTGAATAGTGCACGGTACATCCAAACCGTCATCGAACCCATCGTTCTACCATTCCTAGACTGGCAAGGGAACTTGCTGTTCCAACAGGACAATGCACGTCCGCATGTATCCCGTGCCACCCAACGTGCTCTAGAAGGTGTAAGTCAACTACCCTGGCCAGCAAGATCTCCGGATCTGTCCCCCATTGAGCATGTTTGGGACTGGATGAAGCGTCGTCTCACGCGATCTGCACGTCCAGCACGAACGCTGGTCCAACTGAGGCGCCAGGTGGAAATAGCATGGCAAGCCGTTCCACAGGACTACATCCAGCATCTCTACGATCGTCTCCATGGGAGAATAGCAGCCTGCATTGCTGCGAAAGGTGGATATACACTGTACTAGTGCCGACATTGTGCATGCTCTGTTGCCTGTGTCTATGTGCCTGTGATTCTGTCAGTGTGATCATGTGATGTATCTGACCCCAGGAATGTGTCAATAAAGTTTCCCCTTCCTGGGACAATGAATTCACGGTGTTCTTATTTCAATTTCCAGGAGTGTATATAAAATTAGATCCTTCTATTATTTTACTCTCATTTTCACGTGCTGGGTATACGCGGCGAAGCAGTAATTTTCATTGCCTGTTGGACACGTCATAAACGTCGAATGTATACACTAACATGGCGCTTTTAAAGTTTCTACAGAAAACTTGGTTTACAATCATAAAGGACACCCTCGTCACAAAGTGCCAGAAAAGCATTCGTAAGAAATCATTTCACCAAATATAATGGCAGTTGAATATGTTCTGATGCAGTCTTCTCGGTATGTGGTTTCTTTCTGTCTCTCGATGACATAACAGTAATTTTGCAGCTTTTTGATGAAATTATTTATCCGACGGTATAAATACACATAGCAAGATCATTTCGGGGGAGAATCACTTTAATACTGCATGACGGCCTTCCTTCATCTTAGAAAATATCGACATGGATTCGTTTGTTGCCCCCACGACTCAGTTAACGAAATAAATTTGTTTTGCTACAGCGAAATTTCCTTCATGTCATAACATTTTTAATGTTGTTTCCCAGATTTGGGTGAAGTTATGATGCGTACACATCCACCAAATATTACTTTGCCATTTCTTTTTATGCCTTTTCTGAAAATATGAATAAACTCAATAAATTGAGTATTATTTCGGTTTATTTGCAGCGTAAATAACTGAAGAAACAAAAGTAAAAGGAATGTTCCCGCAGAGTGACTCGAAGCCAGGAACGTTGAATTACCATTCTCCCCACACGAGCCGCGCCAAAAATTGCTATTTATTTTCTAATCGCTACGTCATCTGGAGCTCCAGCTTTAGTAATTTTCATTTCTCGATAAGCCCTGCTAGTATCAGAAATTTAGACGAAATCGGTGATTAGTGGATGCGGTACCCTTCCAGTTCCATTCTATTCGAGTTCTCCGTTATATGCCAGTGCAGTAGCAGTTCTGAATGAAGTGTGATACATGTAGGGGAAGTTGTAAACGTGTGTGTGTGGGGTGGCGGAGAGGGGGTAGGGGAGGGGTGAATGTGTTTGTGAGCCTGGGAACGCAAAGCCGCTTAAAAGCTCGTCACTGATGTTAATCTCACAATTCTCTAGATGAATCAATGGCTAAAAACGAGTAAATGTTATAACGAACCAATACGGCTAATTTAGTGCTTATTTCCGACATGAGCCGCAATGGAAAAAAAATTAAATTGGGGTATGACACTCAGAGATTAAACACTACTCATTATCGATAGCCTCTTAAGCTTGATAAAACTATTCAAAATTGGACTAACGGTTTCATAAACTTCTACTGACACCTCCAACTCTGACCGACCTCGTCTCAGAAACTTGATTACCGGTACCTCACAGAGCGGCGACCTGTCACCAGTGACACATAATTACTCGCCATGGCGTTGAGGCACACACCATTGTTTTAAGTAACTGTAAGAGAGGTTTGTCCAGCTCTGAACTCGTTGGCTCATTATCCATGAGTGTGCCGTTTTTGGTCTTAACTGCAAAGTTTAGTGGTGGTGACTACAGTGTCTCTGTAGACTTCATTGAGTTTTTGTCCATGACGTGCAGCATCAGCATCAGTCTCAGAGATAGTAAGATAACGCGGTATAAACTAAGCTAGTAATTACACATATAGATATATTTTGGTTTAATTCGAGAATTGTCTGTGTTGTCATTGGAAATGTGGACCGATTCCGTGTATTCGAGAGATGTTGTATCAATTTCCTAAAGGTCGTAAGGATCTGTTGCAAAATACACGCTGATTCAGCTGCGCTCTTCGTCTTATATGTTCCTTGAACTGTCTAAGATATTGTAGCTTTATCATGACCCAGACGAATTGCGAAAATCTCTCATTAAACGAGGTATGTTCTTTTCTTACTGTATTAATTACAAACATATCGGTACCAAGTACACCTTTTCAAATAAAATTGTTTTATCCAGGATGAATTTTCAATCTGTAGCGAAGTGTATGCCGTTTTGAAACCTCGTGGATGCCGGGACAGGACTCGAACCTGGGACCTTTGCCTTTGGCGGACAGGTATCTACCCACTGAGCAATCCAAGCACGATTCCCCACCCACCTTCACAGGTTCATTTTCGCTAGTACCTCACCCCATACTTCGCAGCTCTCCTTCATAGCTTCTGCGAAGTTTGGAAAGTAGCAGATGAGGTGCTAGCAAAGATAAAGCTATGAGAGTGGATGGAGAATTGTGCTTGGATTGCTCAGCCTGTAGAGCACTTGTCCGCGACAGGCAAAGCTCCTAAGTTTGAATCTCGGTCCGGCAAGCTGTTTTAAACTACCAGGAAGTTTCAAAATTGTGCCAATTTCTGCTGCTAGTTTCGTGGCTGTAAAAAGAGACCTATTCAAAAGTAATTTCGCCTTTCAAATTAAGATTACTAGTTTCCGAGTAACTACAATATTTAGAACTTACGATTTACCTGTTTTGAACATGCGGCCCATTACTGTGTTATGAAGATGTTCATATTGTTTTGCGGGTCTGTCACGCAGGCTGATATGACGCATTTACCTTGACGCAGCTGACAATTTTATCATAAAAACGAAATAGAGGAGAGATGTTTAATTTACAGCTGATACCAGTCACACCTAGGTATTCGTACATGTGGTTGGACCGACACACCAAAAGAAAGTCAAAGAACATGACATCTAGGGATGATTCACAAGTTAACTGGGCTAACAGTTCTACCATCGTTATCGTCAGAGCCTTGAGAGGTGCTCGTCAAAAATTGAATGATATGTAAAACACGGAATTGAGGTACAGGAGATTGTTAAATAATAACTTCGCGCCATGATTTTTATTTCGACATACACAGTTACATTCCAAAATTATAGCAGGAACAGCGACAAAAACGGTGTCAGAATAGACTGTGGTCGAGAACACTTCCTTAAAATTCCATTCATGTCATCAAATATCTAAATGCCCTCAATCTGCTGCAATAAACGGTTTGCACTCCTTGGTTTAGGGACTTGTGGACAAATTGACGAGATTTCTGCGATATTATTGCACATAAGTCCCACTAAATAGTGGGACTTGCGCATACACCTCGTCCTTATGTTTATGCCGGACATAAACGTCACAAAATGATGCGAAGTACAGGCCACCACATAGTACCTTCACGCCTATCCAGCGACCAGGGAAGAGACGCAGGGGAGTAGTGGTCCAGCTACCCACCGTGCTGGTAGCACACACATCTACGCATTTCAGGTTGTAGAAATGATTTCATACTAAGGCGAATTCTTTACAGACGAATGGAAAAACTGGTAGAAGCCGACCTAGGGGAAGATCAGTTTGGATTCCGTAGGAATGTTGGAACACATAAGGCAATACTGCCCCTACGACTTATAAAATAGATTAAGGAAAGGCAATCCTACGTTTATAGTATTTGAAGACTTAGAGAAAGCTTTAGACAATATTGACTGGAATACTCGTTTTCAAATTCTGAAGGTGGCAGGGGTATAGCACAGGGAGCGAAGGGCTATTTACAATTTGTACAGAAACCAGGTGGCAATTATAAGAGTCGAGGAACATGAAAGGGAAGCAGTGGTTGGGAAGCGAGTGAGACAGGGTTGTAGCCTCTCGTCCGCAGCTCGTGGTCGTGCGGTAGCGTTCTCGCTTCCCGCGTCCGGGTTCCCGGGTTCGATTCCCGGCGGGGTCAGGGATTTTCTCTGCCTCGTTATGACTGGGTGTTGTGTGCTGTCCTTAGGTTAGTTAGGTTTAAGTAGTTCTAAGTTCTAAGGGACTGATGACCATAGATGTGAAGTCCCATAGTGCTCAGAGCCATTTGATCCATTTTGTAGCCTCTCCCCGATGTTATTCAATCTGTATATTGAGCAAGCAGCAAAGGAAACTAAAGAAAAATTCGGAGTAGGTATTAAAATCCATGGAGAAGAAATAAATACTTTGAGGGTCACCGATGACATTGTAATTCTGTCAGAGACAACAAAGGACTTGAAAGAGCAGTTGAACGAAGTGGACAGCGTCTTGAAAGAAGGATATAAGATGAACATCAACGAAAGCAAAACGAGGATAATGGAATGTAGTGGAATTAAGTCGGGTGATGCTGAGGGAATTAGATTAGGATATAAAATGTAGACTGGCAATGGCAAGGAAAGCGTTTCTGAAGAAGAGAAGTTTTTTAACATCGAGTATAGATTTAAGTGTCAGGAAGTCGTTTCTGAAAATATTTGTATGGAGTGTAGCCATGTATGGAAGTGAAACATGGACGATAAATAGTTTGGACAAGAAGAAAATAGAAGCTTCCGAAATGTGGTGGTACAAGAGAATGCTGAAGATTAGATGGGTAGAACTAATGAGGAGGTGTTGAATAGGATTGGGGTGAAGAGGAGTTTGTGGCACAACTTGACTAGAAGAAGGTATCGGTTGGTAGGAGATGTTTTGAGGCATCAAGGGATCACCAATTTAGTATTACAGGGCAGCGTGGAGAGTAAAAATCGTAGAGGGAGAACAAGAAATGAATAGACTAAGCAGATTCAGAATGATGGTACTGGGAGATGAAGAAGGGTGCACAGGACATAGTAGCATGGAGAGCTGCATCAAACCAGTCTCAGGACTGAAGACCACAACAACAACAGTAACCCTTAACTCCGGCTAGGCGAAGCCGAATGCTGCAGCTACTTCCGAGTAAAATATTCCGGTACTTCAACTTTAGGCGAAAATTTCGATTCCTTTCTCAAGTAACAGCAGAGAAAATAACATTACCACAGTGTAATGGGACTCTGATTAACAGCTACTAGAAATAAAGGTAATTGTCAGATGAGGATGTTTTATTATTAACACTTTACTACCTTCTCAATGTGTCCATTGGTGAGGAACAACAGTTCCTACTATTAATTCACGTTTTTCAGAGCACGTAGCGTGAGTGAAAGCACGAGACAATTTGTAAGGAGTATTTTAGTATGTTGGGGCAAGCGATAGTGCACACAGTACATACAATGTGTAGCATGTTACTGTTTATGGCACAGACAGAGCGAACTATTAGCTAGATGAATAGTTCGTTCTGAATTCAAAGTTTAAAAAAGGACTCGTTCTCAAACTGCAAAACGTGATTAAAATAACTACAAAGTGTAATACCAGTAAACGTGAGGACGATAGTCGAATGGGAGGCAGGCAGAGAGAGAGAGAGAGAGAGAGAGAGAGAGAGAGAGAGAGAGAGAGAGAGACGCAACAGCAGTGGATTCTTTCATTTCAAATGGCTCATTTAACAGTGGAGATGGTATTTAATGAGAATGTCACATTTGTTTCGCTAAAAGTCGTTTACAAGGCAGCGTCACTTCCCCGCTAGGCAGCTACCCGAGGCACAGCGAAATGAACTCTCAGCGTTAGAAAACCGTTGCTCTGTTCATCTTACGAATCTTTGAGGTGGTGTTTGGTAAAGACTGCTCACATAAATGCTCGGTGATTTCATGGTACCTTCGTTGCCCATGCCTATGGTCAGTTTCAGAACTCAAGACTGAACCTTAAGGTGCTGGTATGCTCGTGTACTACTACAATAAAATGAAAACACTGAATTGTTGAAGGAGTATGAATGACAACAGTGGCGTATTTAAGTTTACAAAATATTTTGTTGGTCCTTTTATAATTACAACGAGCTGAAAATCTCACACGAAAAATGAAAAACGCAAATGAGGAAAGGGATGATTTCGAATTGGTAAAACGTACATTGGGATGGAAACTATATAAATTAACCTCTGAATTAATCCCTTTTGAAACGCAATGTGACTTTGTGTTTCCACTGTGAGGCCCAACACTGTTCAAATGGAATTAACTACGACCAAGTATACCTCAAACTATGGTTCACCTGGAAACAGGGAGCTGTGAATATCATTTAACAATCTTACGCCGGTGCAGCCGTATTTTATCCTTTCACCTTCTTTCAGGCGGCAGCAGAAAATGGCGCGCTATGGGCGAAGAGGGGTGCGCAGCGGCGGCTGTAGAATTCAGGTGCGTCCACGAAAATATGCAAACTACACGGTCTGGCGTTCTGATGACCGGAACGCGGGAGGCTTATTTAACAGCCCGAAATCCAGGCAGATTTCAGTGTGAGGTGCAACCGTTCACTGGACTGACCATACCAATGTGACTCGCAGGCACGATGGTGCATGCTGGGATTATCAAACGTATTGTCAAATGTCAAATGTCATATGGCGAATAAGTGAACCGTCGTAGCACACACGGTATGTCTCGGTTGATACGCAGTCCCACTGCGGGTACATTAGGAAGCTTAGTAGACCACAGGATACAGACCACAGGTCTCACACATTAGGAAAAGACCTGAAGTTCTCCACCAGGAGAGGACCAGAAGACGAGGAAAGAATAACAACCACTTTCCACCAAGCCACGGTACAGGAGCCGAATTAGCAAAAACGAAACCGCCTCACATTGCACAAATGAATCGAACTATCCTCTGCTCTCTGAATTTCCCCCCTTGACCTATTGGCCCGGTGACCAATCCAGACACAGCGCCGGGTTTCCTACGCTGTGGGAGCAAGCGTTTTGAAACAGGGATTTACATATTGAGTTGGTTTTTGTTTCTAGCGCTTTTTCCGTAAGTTATCGAACACAACAGATACACATAAGACTGTTTGGTCATCAATGGCCGCGCGGGATTAGCCGAGCGGTCTAGGGCGCTGCAGTCGTGGACTGTGCGGCTGGTCCCGGCGGAGGTTCTAGTCCTCCCTTGGGCATGGATGTATGTGTTTGTCCTTAGGTTACTTTAGGTTAAGTAGTGTGTAAGCTTAGGGACTGATGACCTTAGCAGTTAAGTCCCATAAGATTTCACACACATTTGAACATTTTGAACATTTGGTCACCAATGATGCAGTCTACTTCACAATTTGCAACAACCTGCCAATGCTGGGGTAACTTTTCGATTCAGTGACTGCAGAAATGACGTGGTTTTGAGACGGAGAACTCGTCGATCCATGTTCGGAGCGCATTTTCATCCGGAAAGGAAGTTTCTTGAACGTTATTCGATAGAGGGCGAAAGGTGAAAATGTGAGGGCGCAAGATCAGGTGAATAAGGTAGGTGCGGAATAACTTCCCAACCTAAATCTTGTATAGTGTTTTTTGTCAATTTAGCAGAATGCGAGCGGGCGTTATCGTTGAGTAGCATTATTTCACGCAGTCTTCCTGGACGTTGTCTGCCGACTGTTGCCTCTCGGGGAAGCAATTCGTATTACACTTCACCCTCACTACTCCACCATTTACTTAGCACTATCTTCCGTGGATGCGCACAGGACTTCGTTGGCCAATTTCTGATGTGTTTGGGATATTTCTATGTTTGCTTATTTTAGAATGAAGACATTTCTTGTCACCAGTAACGATACAGGACGGGGATGGTCGATGTTGTTCACGAGCAAATGATGACGAGCAAGCAGGATGGCAGATATATCGACACCCGCTGATATTTGTGATTTTGGCTAAGAGCAGGCTGTACCAATACACGTAATTTTATAACCTTCCCTATTGCATGGAAATGTCGCACGGTTGAATGATCACAGTTCATCACATTTACCAGACGTGGATCATTGTGTATTAATGCCGTTAAACGATCTTCCTGAACGTGGAAGGTCACTAAAGTCAAAGTGATCCTCCTTAAAACGCGAAAACAATTTTCTTGCCGTGCTCTGTCCAGTGTCACTATCTCTATACACGGCACAAACGTTTCTGCCGCCTCCGCTGCCGTCACCCCTCTACTGAAATCATACAGAAGAATATGTCGGAAATGCTCCAATTTCTCCACTTGGCACTCCATTTTCTGGAGTCCACAGCTCCACTCACTATGTCCAAATGACAACATGTAAACTCCAATAGCAGCAGTGAACTACAAATAAAAAATGACTATCGTTAAATAAATCCATATCAACCCGAATACCAACATGAAAAACAAAAACACTACGATCTTACACTGCAATCTTATATACATATACTACTGGCAATTAAAATTGCTACACCACGAAGATGAAGTGCTACAGACGCGAAATTTAACCGACAGGAAGAAGATGCTGTGATATGCAAACGATTAGCTTTTCATAGGATTCACACAAGGTTGGCGCCGGTGGCGACACCTACAATGTGCTCACATGAGGAAAGTTTCCAATCGATTTCTCATACATAAACAGCAGTTGACTGTCGTTACCTGGTGAAACGTTGTTGTGATGCCTCGTGTAAGGAGGAGACATGCGTACCATCACGTTTCGGACTTTGATAAACGTCGGATTGTTGCCTATTGCGACTACGGTTTATCGTATCGCAACGTTGCTGCTCGCGTTGGTCTAGATGCAATGATTGTTAGCAGAATATGGAATAGGTGATTTCAGGGAGGTAATACGGAACGCCGTGCTGGATCCCAACGCCCTCGTATCACTAGCAGTCGAGATTACAGGCATCTTATCCGCATGACTGTAACGGATCGTGCATCTTAGTCAACAGATGGGGACGTTTGCAAGACAACAACCATCTGCACGAACAGTTCGACGACGTTTGCAGCAGCATGGACTATGAGCTCGGAGACCATGGCTGCGGTTACCCTTGACGCTGCATCACAGACAGGAGCGCCTGCGATGGTGTACTGAACGACGAACCTGGGTGCACGAATGGCAAAACGTCATTTTTTCGGATGAACCCTGGTTCTGTTTACAGCATCACGATGGTCGCATCTGTGTTTGGCGACATCGCGGTGAACGCACATTAGAAGCGCGTATTCGTCATCGCCATACTGGCGTATCACCCGGCGTGATGTCGCGAGAGGTACAACCTCGTTGTCAACTGGACCCAGGAAGTTTAAATTGAGTCGGCCTTAATTCAAGTAGTGAAACCTCCATCATCGTGAGATCTCGGCGTTTGATTGCGTGTTGCTGCTCGCATTGTCGCCGAGAGAAAGAGCAGCGAGTGGAGCGTTTGGGGAAGGCAAACCTAATTAGCCTTCCTCCACTTCTTATTATTAATTGTTGCATTCTATATGTTATTATTTGTGAAGTTCAATCCCCAGTTACCTGCCCTGGAGCTTAGTGTATGTTACGGCAGTGTACCTTTCCTCGTTTTCCCAATGCTATCCAGTAAGATGTCTAGGTGTCTAGTTCGGCAGCTTCCTTGATTTGTGGACTTGGTGTCTTTTTTTTTACTCTGGTAGTAGTGGTTCCTTTCTGTTTCCGGATGCTCTAAACACTGGAGTCTGAAGATGTAGTGCTGACCGCCGGTTCCGTCTTGGGTGTGTTATTCCATTGTTGCATTGGTCAACGGACGTTAGGTAGATTCGACAAATGATTATTGTTCATGCGTTTAAACTGCTACTAATCTGAGTTACCATCTCGTGAAGTGAATGCAACTCTTGGCTGCCTGTCGCATCGCTTGCGAATTTTTGAGGAAATTTCCAAGGTCGATCGTTGGAGTAATGTCTGCGCCCCCCCCCCTTCCCCCTTGGTCTGGACAGATTTGATGATTAAAAAAAAAAAAAAAAGTATTTTAATGGCAGTAATTTCAAGTTTGAAGATGTTTAACTGGTTCTTAAAAGATTTGCTAGTCAGGTCTTCAGCCAAGATGTAGTTTCAATTTGTTGTCATTAAGGGCTTCAGCCGTGGAACACTTATTAATTTATTATCACATTTTATTTGTTGTTGTTTCCAAATAAAGTGTACGTGATTGAAAAAATAAACTAACCAACAGTAATTGATTATGGCCCCATCCACAATCACAACCCAATCCTGCCTTCCTTGGTACCAGGTCTCATTATTGCTAGTCCATTATTTTGCAGTTCTTGGAACAGGAAGGTGACGTTTTGTTACAACAGGATGATTCTCGCCAGCACACTGTCCTTGAAACTCAATGTCAAGACGTGCAGCAAATTCTCTGGCCAGTATGATCTCCGGACTTCGCTCCAATCGAACACGTGTGGGATATGACGGGACGAGAAGTGACTCGTGCAACTCGTCGACTAGCAACTGTTACAGAACTATGTGAACGGGTCCAGCAGGTTTGGAATAACGTATCCCAAGAGAGTACAGGACAGTTTCCCCCCCTATGTACGATCGACTGGACGCCAGTCAGCGCCTGCATTACCGCCAATGGAGGCTACACGATGTACTACATGGGTATTTCAGCATGGGTTGATACCTGCTATTATATCAGAAGCGCCTGTGCTACAGATCTGTAAATGTAGTCATGTGCCCCATATGCACTTTCCTAGCAATAAATCTTAAGTGAACTGGAAACCTCTAAAAGAGTCTGCTAGCCAAAGATGCTGTTTATTACATGATGTCTTCTAAGGTATCTCGGCGACGAAACATTCTCAAACAAAACTTCGTAGATCCAGTACATTTTCACGTTTTCGTATAATTTGTAATAGGGTGCGTAACTGAAGCGTAACTGAATTTCGAAATTCTTATGATCATAAAATTTTAAAACACCATACATATGGCTTCCAGGAAATTCACCAAACTGTCTTCAAGTCACCTACATTTGTATTTACACATCACGTTATAAGCCCAACATTAGGAGCTAAGTGGCACCAACTGTTCTGTTTGATGTTCCGGTATACAGTCATCGCGGCTGAAGCTGACATATTATGAAGGTACAGTTGAGCTTTCGACATACCCTTGTGGATGTCAGAATGAAATGAATCAGTTGGATTGGCCGATAGTCGGAACACACCCCATGGACTCATAGCCAGTTAATGAAAGGTGTTGTGCAGTGGATAATTAACAGGGCAAGGATGGCCCTAGCAAACACGAGACGTGGGAGTTTCACTTCACTTCACAACATATAACAAACACAGTGGTCAAATGACTATGAAACGAAAAAGATCCACATCAGTCCCTGTTTTTTGCAAAATCGCCTGCTAACGTACTTGAATAACCAATTATGAGGGCGGGTTGAAAAGTCAATGTTCCAGAATTTTTTATGTTAAAACTCTTAAAGCTGTTAAACAAAATAAACGTTGTTAACGTTCTACATCTTGATTTTTCATGTCTCCATATGTATTTCTCAACGTAGTTGCTCTGGCGACAAACACATTTCTCCCAACGAGAGACTAATATTCGGTTACGCAGATTTTTCTTGCTCAAGGGCCACCCGGATACTCGAACACATTAAAACTCCCGTTTTCGCGACGTGGATAGCTCGCCAGCGCCGGATCCAATCAGTCAGGTGGATTGAGGGCTGGGGCATGATGTTCAGGTCAGCGTGGATGTGACTTTTAGGCGGTTCCCCACATCCGGCTTGGTGAATACCAGGCTGGTAGCCACACTGTAACATGCTTATCGTATGTTATCGTATTGTACATCTATAATTACCAACCGTTTAGAGTCCTATAAGATATTATCAAGTATGTATGTAGTTTTCGATGTGTGTTCAGAGGTAATGTAATGTTATGTTCTCTCCCCACGCATTTCCATATTTTTGGACCTCTGAAGAAAAGGTGATTTTTTTCCACTATGCACAAACTCTCGGGAATTATCAATGAGAGGATACACAGCAAAAAAAGTCTATAGAATTTATCTCCGAAAATAAATGGTTTCCATGCTAGAGACCATTTATTGAATCATGCGTTGTTACAGAGACTGCGGTTTAATACACTCTGTACTGTGCAGTCAGTTACAGTACGTGTTGAAACTAGTTTCCTTATGCCTCAACGCAAGGGTGCATGCAACATAGCTTGTTCTGCATCAGACGTTCACATAGACCAGGCTGCATCCGAAGGCAGCATGAATACTTGCCTTAGTGTCTCCGCATCAGGAGAGGGTTTTGCATGCAGCATAATTCTGAAATGGCCCCAAAACCAGAGATTGCAAAAATTGAGATCTGGTGAACGAGCAGGTCATGCAACTGGATCAAAAATGGTTCAAATGGCTCTGAGCACTATGGGACTCAACTGCTGTGGTCATAAGTCCCCTAGAACTTAGAACTACTTAAACCTAACTAACCTAAGGACATCACACACATCCATGCCCGAGGCAGGATTCGAACCTGCGACCGTAGCGGTCGTGCGGTTCCAGACTGTAGCGCCTAGAACCGCTCGGTCACTTCGGCCGGCCGCAACTGGATCCCTCGTCCGATCCATCGACCAGGAAAGGCACGACTGGGATGCATCCGGACGTTAACGGCGAAGTGGGTTGGAGCACCATCATGCAGCAGCCACATAACCCTTCGAATCATCAGTGGCATTTCTTCCAGCAGCGTACGCAAAGGCACACACAAGACGCCGATAGTTCCGGACTGTTAGGCGACATGGAAGGAAGATTGGTCCGAAAATATAGTCGCCAATTATGCCGGCCTACACATTCCTGTGTAAGTAGGCTGTTTAGGTTTTCTTATTGGTAACGCCACGTAGCGCTCTGTGTGAGAATATCTGGCTGTGCTGTGTGCAGTCTGTGGCTAGTTTGCATTGTTGTCTGCCATTGTAGTGTTGGGCAGCGGCAGCTGGATGTGAACAGTGCGTAGCGTTGTGCAGTTGGAGGTGAGCCGCCAGCAGTGGTGGATGTGGGGAGAGAGATGGCGGAGTTTTGAAATTTGTCATGAACTGCTATATATATATATATATATATATATATATATATATATATATATATATATATAGAACAAACAATGTATTTACCTTAATATCATATATATATATATATATATATATAGAACAAACAATGTATTTACCTTAATATCATATATATATATATGATATTAAGGTAAATACATTGTTTGTTCTCTATTAATATCTTTCATTTGCTAACTATCCCTATCAGTAGTTAGTGCCTTCCGTATATATATATATATATATATATATATATATATATATATATATATATATGATATTAAGGTAAATACATTGTTTGTTCTCTATTAATATCTTTCATTTGCTAACTATCCCTATCAGTAGTTAGTGCCTTCCGTATATATATATATATATATATATATATATATATATATATATATATATATATATAATATTAAGGTAAATACATTGTTTGTTCTCTATTAATATCTTTCATTTGCTAACTATCCCTATCAGTAGTTAGTGCCTTCCGTAATTTGAATCTTTTATTTAGCTGGCACTAGTGGTGCCTCGATGTATTGCAGTAGTTCGAGTAACCAAGATTTTTGTGAGGTAAGTGATTTGTGAAACGTACAGGTTAATGGTAGTAAGGGCCATTCTTTTGTAGGGATTTCTGAAAGTCAGATTGCGTTGCGCTAGAAAAATATTGTATGTCAGGTTAAGCTCAGTCGTGTAGAAATTGTTCTAAGGGGACGTTACATATGGCGACCCTGCCAGGATACCTCACTGGAATCTTCTGATTTTTTTTCTTGTAGTTTGTGTAATTAGTGTAGCTTTTGTTTATTGCCAGCGCGTAATTATAGAGAGAATTTCCATTGTAATTGTAGTTTTTCATTGTTGTACAGTAAAACATTTGTGGCATGCATGTAGATTTGCACCAAGTATTTCGCAGCTGCGCTTGCAATTAAGTAGACATTATTTCCATTGCTATGTTATTTTATTTTGCTCCTCAAATTGTGCTTTTCTGTGTTATCGTGTGAAATATTGTGACAATAATGGCGTGTGAAAAACGTAACACTAGGTTCCAAAGTAAACTGAGAAATAATAGTGACGACAAGTGTAGCTTACCAGGACCGCTGTGTAATGAATTAACAGACATTCAAAGTAGTAATTTGGTAACTGTGCATAGGGGAATGGAGCGGGCGTCAAATAATGGTGTAGACAGTGAAACAGGTAGTGAACAGGGAAGCATTATCGATCGATTGGTCGGCAACAGCTCGCCTCAGGAATCGGGAATGACAGAACACAATATTGCAAATACTGTAGACTCAGGTTTTGGGTTCTCACCGTTTTCTCAAATAAGTCAAGACACATTTTCTGCTTGTCAAAATGTGAATGTTGCCGGTGCAAATGCACTGCCGAAAAGCGTAGAGAAACAGATTCCAGACACTAATACATTATTATTGCAATTAATGCAACAAATGGAACAAAATCAGAGACAAATGGGACAAAATCTTAAAAAGTTAGACACAGTGGAACAAAATCTTAAAAAGTTAGACACAATGGAACAAAATCTTCAAAAGTTAGACACACTGGAACAAAATCAGAGACAAACACAGCAACAGCTTCAAAAGTTAGACTCATTGGAACAAACTCTTGAGCAAAACACGTGAAGATTTTTCTACTGAGTTACATAACATTGAATCGAAATGTCAAAAAGTCTGTAATGACGTAAAAACACAAATTTGTGAGCATTTTCAACCTATTTTTTCGCGGCATGAAAGTGCATTACAGAATCATAAAGCAGCCATAAAAGAACTGCAAACTATTGTTCATGAAAATCATGAGACCTTGCAAGCTAAAATTGACTCAGTTGCGTCTACCGATTTGGTTACGCAACTTGCAAAAACTCAGGAAAACTTAAAGGACACAGTAGAAAGACACGTGGAGGAAATTAGTACTTTATCAGAGAAAGTAGTTGAACTTTCGGATCAGCTAAATAATTTATCTACGAAGGTAGATGATAATCTGAATGACACAAAACCGGTATTCTTTAATGACACAGAAGAGTGCGAACAAATTAGGAAATTCAAACAAAATCAGAATCAAATTAATACGCAACACCAAAGAGAAATCCGCAAAGTACAAGATCAGCTGACACAGGTAGTACAAGAATTACGTATTTCAGAGGACACTCGCGCCCAAATACGGGAAGAGGGACATAGAAATACGGAACAGCCACAAAATAATAACACAGCGCATTTCGGAAATTATGAAAGAAATAGGCAAGGTACACCGAATTTTGAGATGGAACCGCCGAAACGACGTAACAATGACCGACATGCGACTCGCCGACATAATGATTTTGACTATAAGCTGTTCATTACTACACGTAAATTCAAAACATTTAAGAATTCTGGCAATGACATTCATCCACAAGCGTGGCTCCATCAATTCTCTCATTGTTTTCCTCCCAACTGGTCATCAGAGCACAGATTAGAATTTATGTGTGGCTACTTAGAGAATGAACCAGCTGTAAGAATGCGAACGGTCATTCACGATTGCCACAGTGAAGGAGAATTTTATCATGCCTTCCTCTCAGCTTATTGGTCTCAAGCTACACAAGACTGAGTAAAAGATAGCATCATAATGATGAAACATTTCGAACAATCTGAATTTTCCAGTCTTGTGAAATATTTTGAAGACATATTGCATAAGAATCAGTATCTTTCAAACCCATATAGCCCCTCAGAACTCATCCGCATTTGCTTAATCAAATTATCTGAACATTTACGGCATATTATTTTAGCAGGACGTTGCAAGGAAGACATTGAGGCTTTTCAGGGACTGTTACAAGAACTGGAAATTGACACTGACAATCGGGGAACGCGGAAACAGGAGCACAACAATTACAGGTCACATCTGTCACAATTCCGCGATGAAAGAAATAATAACTGGACACGACAAGGCTATTCTCACAACACATATCGTGACCAAAACAGACACCACCCGTATGACAACCGTTGGCAGAGCAGTAATAATTACAGGGAAAGATCACCTCTCTGCGGTAGTGACTATCACAGAGACAATCAGAGAAACAGACAATTTGGGAACCAAAATAATTATTATCAAGGGAGACAGAATAACTTTAGACGCAACAGTCCAGCACGCAGTTACGATTCAGGGAGAAATTCTCCACCACTTAACCGACAAGAAAGAAACTACAGGAACTACCGACATGACGACAGACGATGTGATCGTAACGACAGATCTGAATTGCATCAGAACTGGCGGGATTTAAACAGGGCAGGGCCCTCTCGTCACGGTGAATTTGTAGAAGTTAGGTCTCCAAATCCCAATAACGACACGCGCCAACAAAGAAACAATAGGCAATGACTCACACTGCTGGCAGCCACAAAACGTACTTATGAAACTGACGACGCAGCTGCCGTAGCTAGTAATTACGTAAAAATGGAAGACATTAGGGACATCTTACTTCAGGAACACGACGTAAAACATAACAACATTGCATATCCTGTGATTCACATTACTGTAAATGACGTAAAATTTACGGCAGTACTTGACTCTGGCAGTCCCATTTCAGTAATTAGTGAAACAGCTTTTAGCAAATGCAACAAATCGAACGATTGTCCCACACTTCCGTTACGTAAGATTAAATTACAAGGTGCAATCTTTGGAAAAAGTGTAGATGTACGCCAACAAACCAACTTAGAATTCTTTTGTGAAAGCCACAGCTTCTCTATGAACTTTCTTATTGTTCCATTATTGTCGACGGAAATTATATTGGGAGTAGACTTTTTGAATGAATACAAAGCAATCTTAAACTTTCACGATGCTGAAATAAGTTTAGAGAAAGAAGGTAAGTCAATAGCTTTGAAATTTGAAGATTGGCTCTCAAACCATGACGAAGAACTTAATCGGCTTTACCTTCTGTTGGACAACAGTTCGGAATTTTCTATGGAACTAGACACTAACAATCACTCTGCAAGTACTGACAGGGATGATATCGACGGCATATTTGAAATTAATGAATTAATTCAGAATAAAATTCAAACAATTGAGAATTGTAATGACACTGATAGGCAGGACCTTTTTGAGATTTTACAAGAACATTCCACAGGTTTTACTCACAAAACAGGAACAATCAAGGGATTTCAATACCAATTTCGTGTTCGTGAGCATACTAAATTTTGTGTTAGACCATACGTAATTCCAGCACATTATAGGGACCGTGTTAGAACAGAAATACAATCTATGCTTGATGAGGGCATTATTGAGCCTGCAGTAAGCTCATACAACAATCCATTACATGTTGTTGAGAAGAAAATGGATCGATCAGGCTTGTCTTAGATTCGAGACAAATCAATACTATCATTATTCCTGAAACAGACAGGCCGCAAACGTTGGAAGAACTTCTTCAAAATTTTAATGGTGTAAAAGTGTTGTCTTCCATTGATCTCAGATCCAGCTTTTATCAGATCGAACTTCATCCAGAATGTAGAAAATACACAGCTTTCCTTTGTTTCGGCGTTTGTTATCAGTTTCGGAAACTTCCTTTCGGTTTGAACATTCCTTCGGCAGCATTCATTCGCGGGCTAAATTCCATATTACCTGAGTTCTTAAAACGTCACATCACCTTATATGTGGACGATATTCTAATAGCAGAAGCTTCATGGGAACAACATAATCGCATCCTCAACAGTTTGTTACGTATTTTTGCAGAATCTGGAATTACAGTTAACTTGGAAAAGTCTGAATTCGGTAGGTCAAAGGTGAGGTTTTTGGGACATATTTCTTCTGAAGGTATTCAGCTGGATCCTGAAAAGTTAGAAGCAATCAGAGCCATTCCAGTTCCATCCACAAAAAGACAAGTCCGCAGTTTTCTAGGTCTCGTAAAATTTTACCGTCGTTTTCTGAATATGCAAATTCTTGTTACACCAAAACTTTGTTCTCTCACTGGAAAAAATACTATTTGGAACTGGGACGAACAAGCACAGTTGGAATTCAATTCTTTGAAAGAAGTGTTACTTCATGCGCCAATATTAGCTCATCCAGATCTGTCACAAGATTTCTGCCTTAGCACGGATTCTTCTAAAGTCGGTCATGGTGCCCATTTATTTCAAGAAGCCATAGAAAATGACATTACTGTTCAGAAAACCATTGCTTTTGCTAGCCGAGTGCTAACAAAATCTGAAAAAAATTATTCCGTTACTGAATTAGAAGCTTTAGCTATCGTTTGGGCATTTAACAAATTCCGTTTCTTTCTTTCTGGTAAGCACGTAAAAGTATACAGTGATCATCGTGCATTACAATTTTTTATGTCTTCAAAATTAAATCATGACAGGTTAAAACGTTGGGCATTGTTTCTGCAAGAATTCCGCTTCACAATAGTCTACATTCCCGGCAAGGAGAACATTGTTGCGGACGCACTGTCACGCGCACCGGCTGGGCTTGAGAAAAGTAACACAGAAGGCAACATTGAGAAAAATTTCAGTATTCTTTACATTCAGAAAGTCGCCTTCGAAAACTTCATCACCACATCTTTAAAGGACATTGCTCATGAACAAGATAAAAATCCGATTTGGAAAGACATCAAAAGTAAATGGCATGAAAAGACACACACTCAGATTCGGCATTATTACCTGGTTAGAAACAACATACTCTTCAAACGCTGCACTGTTGATGACAAGCAATGGGTACTTTGCATTCCAGACGATTTTGTTAATAAGCTCATTTGGTACATTCATTTCAGCTACGCACATTTTGGCCCACGAAAATGTTATCATATTCTTCGAACGACTTGTTATTTTAACAATATGGAAAAGCGAATTCGAAGAGTCTTGTCTATTTGTAAACTTTGTCAAAAGGCGAAACCATCTACTATCTCACATCGTGCTCCGTTGTTTCCTATTATTTCTTCTAAATTAAAAGAATTTGCTGCTGTTGATCTCTTGGGACCCCTTGTCAGAATATCGACAGGATTTTCGTACGATCTAGTCGCTGTTGAACTTACTTCAAAATTTGTTTCTTTCACACTGTTACGTAAAGCCACTGGACGGTCTGTATCCAACGCCTTTGTTAAAAATTTCTTACGTGAAGTTGAACACATTAGCAAAGTCATTTCAGATAACGGACCTCAATTCAGATCTGCTGTTTGGTCACGCACGCTTCGGAATCATAAAATCAAACCTGTTTTTATTTCATTGTACTCACCACATTGTAACTCGTCTGAACGGATTATGAAAGAAATCAATAAGCTTTGCAGACTTTATTGTCACAGAAAGCATCAGCATTGGGACAGATATTTACACTTATTTCAAAACGTGCTGAATGAAATGCCTCGTGACTCCACTGCTTTACCACCTACTCTTGTACTGAAGAATGAAGAACCACCGAACAGAATCAGAGAGCTTGTACCTTTCCCGAATACACGTAAACTTCGACACAAAGACATAATTGATTTGGCTCTTAAAAATATAAAATCTATAGCAGACAAAAGGAGAAAACTACATGGTAAAGCAAATGCAAAGAAACTGTATATTGGTCAGAAAGTTCTCATTAAAGCTCGTTCATTGTCACATAAGAAGAAACACTTGAGTCACAAATTCTTTCTAGTTTACAATGGACCTTACAGAATCCGACGTATGCCACATGATAATTGCGTTGAAGTTGAAACTCTGCGTACTAGGAAGAGTAAAGGTTTACACCACATTTCACATGTAAAACCGTTTATTGAAAGATAATCTGCTTTTTAACTTTGTCTTTGCCATATAACTTTTCACTTTACATTGCTAATATGCTTTGTCAGACTTAGAATCTGTTACCATGCAACAATGTTTGAAGTTAAATATCCAATCAAGAACCAAGAGAACTTATTTAAACAGAAATTACGAATGCATTGTTACTGCGAACAGACGACACAGTGTTATTGTGTGTGTACATTCTTGCTTCTTAGTTGCACGATTACGTAACGACTATAAGGCTCACATACTTAGAACATTTACCAGTACTGCCAATGAGATTTTAATGCAACATTTTGGTTTACTTGAAAATACATTCTGGATTTAAAGTATTTTCTGTGAGATACCAGATGACACAGTGGTTAGTTTATGTGACAGCTACACGATTTTATCACGACGCTACTAATGAGTGACAATTTACAATGTTGCTTTTGCGGTGTTTCTGTTTTATATCTGCACAGTTTTTCTGAATTATTCTGGAAAGTAAAATATGTTTTAGTAGTAACTTTTGTGGTATAGCTACAATGAGACAGCCTTTTCCGTAGCACAACAATACGTTACAGCACAGTACTTTCTTCATCACGGCAATAAGCGTAGTAACTAAGATATCTATAACCAAAGCATTTCACTTTTGTTTATCATGAGGTAAGTACATTAGCTTCTGCAGAACTTAGCTTTCGGAGGACAATAACTACGACACTTCCACATAGATTATCATACAGCAAGACGCACATTTAGCGCTACAGGACATGTAATTGAGTGATTAATTTTGTACCTTAATCATTTATTTTTAAAGATATTTAAAGTACAATAATACAAAGGTTTTCCGTAATACATTTCATTCCATTGCTGTAATCTGTAACACCTGAGGGTATAACTACATTAATCCTCAGGGGGGTACACGCTTACTTTGTGTACCATGTGTTTGGCAAGCACAAGGAGCCCTAGCTAATATGGTATTTGCTTATACAACTTTACACATCGGTACCATATTTCTCTAACACACAAATTACACAGCTATCTGATCATTTAACTGAGAGATAAACATTTTTTTTACTACATCAGTGACACATGTTTACGCAATTACACAGTTGGATAACTTCACACTTACGAAATTGTATTTTGTCTGTACTTTGTGAACTGTTCATATTTTTTTGGAACCACTGTGATACTGTGAGAGCTTTGAATGATGTATTTGGTAAGGGAGCATGATTTTAAAGTACGTTTGAGGTAGATGACACTATTGAAATGAGCAGAGAGTATTTTTTAGGGTTTGAAATTATTGCATAAAGCTACGACGTTTTTGAGATTTGACTGAGGTGTTTTGATGTTATTTTTGCGACGACGAATATGTATATGTGTAATAAGGTAAGGAATAATGAGTAGTGGTTAGGGACTCTGACCTGTGAAAAAGGATGTTGGAAACCTAGAATCGTACTTTAAGAGTTATGAAATGTGTGTAAATGCTTGAATGTACCACAATGCCGACGAAAATTTTTTGGACACTGTTATATTTACAGGATTTTGTTTCTACACATTTGTAACGTAAATTTTCGACCTGTGAAATTTTTATGTGAGATGGTCACTGTAGCGGAAACTGGTGTTGTAAATATTTCGGTAAGAAAGTTAAGTGACCACCTGCACCTAATGCATCGTGGGCACCCAGCTGGGCGACAGTCGCCTTGAAAAAAGCCATTAGCGTGTGCCTTCCAGAGGCACAGGTGGGAAAAAAAAGGGAGGCCATTATCCTCGCTATTGACATTCCTTTGTAGAAAGCACCACAAATACGATATGCTAATTACTTGGAAAGATACTTACATCTGCACACCTGATTATGACAAGCGTCTTTCTCGAGAATTGAGAGATTTTTTTACTACCTTATGAAATGCCAAATGGCTAATGAATGATGTTTCATGCCTTCCTTTGTACATATTTGCTCATTTTCTTTCATATCTAGTTTCTAGCTGCACTGCAGCATTGCTTATTATAAAATTTAATAGATGTACTAATATCACTATTTTCTGTCTACAGACCCAGTAAAGAATACGTTTCTGATAAACTTTCTTGGAAAAGAGAGCACAAATAGACATTTCCCTTCACAGGAATTGCATAAATACTATTTTTAATGATTTGGTAATTTCTTTTCTAGAATAAATTGTGATGCATCACTCTAGTGTTAAGATGTGACATAGGTATTAGACATGGTCATTTTCAGTGTAATATTTTTTCTGCTTGAGCTTTGTCATGTTTAGATATAAGCTGCTGTTTGCCAGGCATAGTGCTACTGAATTTTAATTTGTGTTACTCTGCTAAGCCAGATTTATTTTTCTTGTTTGCTGCACATTGCCTTATATTATTTGTAATATTGCAATTGCTTTGCCAGTTTGAATTTTTTGTCATTGATGTTTGTGTTACTTGTTTTGTGCTGCTGCATTGCCTCGTCCCTTAGTTTAGCATCTGAGCTCAGTAGATTTAAGTTAGCTTAAGAGGGGGTAGACTATATAAGAGAATGAGTTGCGATGAACTGGAAGAAACGCATTGAGAAGATATAAGAAACAGATTTGGCAAAAATGAGTATTGTGCACTGAGAAATAATTATTTTGAAATAAATATGAATAGAATACAGAAAGCAGGTATAGATAGGACTTTTTGGGAATAATGATGAATGAAGGAAGATCTCCAAGAAGTAAAGAAAGTTTTGTTTGCAAAATACTGCAGTAAAACAAACCCTGTCCTTTCCTTTTGTATTATTATGCTATGTGTTTGTGTACCCTTGTTTATTTCTTTTCTTCCTGTCTCTGTGTACTGTTTCATAGAAATTTTTTTCTGTTCTAGTACTAAGCTACATTCACTATGATGAGGAATACTGTTATCCTCAAATATAATTTGCATTTATAATATGTTATTTTCTTTGTAAAGATGTTTAGACATTATTTATTCTGTTCTGTTTTTAATGCTCATGTGTGGAGTTGATGTTTCAATAATTATTCTGATCTTTTATGTATTTACTTATGTCATAATTCCTGTAACACTGACGTATATGTTATTTCGATTCTGTTGTAAAGCCTGTACTACAAATGTTATCTTTATTGTTATGTTCTTTAATGATGTATTTTGTACCTTTGTTATTGTATTTTTATGTTATACAATTGTAATTGACACCAGTTCATCAAATTAAGTAACTTGTAAGTTACATTTCACTGCACACGTTTCTGTTGGTCATAGTATATGGACAATATGTGAGAAGTAGGGACTGTCAGTGCTTACACATGTGTTAATAATTCAGCAAGGCACTGGATAACAGCATTGCTGGTTCTAAGGACAATTCCAAAAACTTTGTGAGTGCAAAAGTGGTGGTTATGGACTTGCTATAATCTCTGCAAGACTCTTCGATGGTGATTGTGCACCTGCATAGTCGCAACAGATGGCTGCTGGCCATCTCTACAAGGACTACAGTGGGTCTACACCTTTGCTGACTCACCAATACCATTATTTCTACAAGGACTGCAGTGGGTCTGCACCTCTGGTGGCCCACCAGTACCATACTCTCTACCAGCACTACAGTGGGTCTGCTCTGTGATGACCTACCTACCAATATTCTTCAAAACTTAGACTGACTCTGCTGTGGGTTTGCTCTGTTGTGGCCCATTATCTGTCAGCACGTCAAGAATCAGCACTGTCTTTCTGTTGGAAGGACAACACTACTTCTTCAAGACTGCATGGAAATCCACTACTTCCATGTGCATTTTCTTTTATTGCTCAGACTTTGAGAAAAACACTGCAATGTTACTGTGATGAATGATCAGGACTGTCTTTATGGACTGTGGAAAAAATTTTAGCTTTTGACCAACATTGTATCAATAAGTGTGTGCATTTGATATCTTTGTTATTGTAATTATGAAAAATTTTATCAAATCATTATTGGCCACTGCCCAAAACAATTTGTAAGATTTTTTGTGGGGAGCATGGGGACTATGTAAGTAGGCTGCTTAGGTTTTCTTATTGGTAACGCCACGTATCGCTCTGTGTGAGAATCACTGGCTGTGCTGTGTGCAGTCTGTGGCTAGTTTGCACTGTTGTCTGCCATTGTAGTGTTGGGCAGCAGCAGCTGGATGTGAACAGCGCGTAGCGTTGCGCAGTTGGAGGTGAGCCGCCAGCAGTGGTGGATGTGGGGAGAGAGATGGCGGAGTTTTGAAATTTGTCATGAACTGCTATATATATATATGATGATATTAAGGTAAATACATTGTTTGTTCTCTATTAATATCTTTCATTTGCTAACTATCCCTATCAGTAGTTAGTGCCTTCCGTAGTTTGAATCTTTTATTTAGCTGGCAGTAGTGGTGCTCGCTGTATTGCAGTAGTTCGAGTAACCAAGATTTTTGTGAGGTAAGTGATTTGTGAAGCGTACAGGTTAATGTTAGTAAGGGCCATTCTTTTGTAGGGATTTCTGAAAGTCAGATTGCGTTGCGCTAGAAAAATATTGTATGTCAGGTTAAGCTCAGTCGTGTAGAAATTGTTCTAAGGGGACGTTTCACCTGGAGCACCGATGCTGATGATTCGTTGTCCCCATAACTTGGGGGTTCTGCGTACTATCCCACAGATGATTGTTACAAAACTTTAAGATAGCACTCTGTGTAAAGATGGCCTCATCAGTGAATAGGATGGATGACAAATCTCAGAATAGGGTTGCCTGGTGAAGAAACCAGTGACAAACCTGCTCCCGATGTGGAAAGTCTGTCGCTAGTAAGCCCTGCACACTCTGTAAGTGACAAAGGTAGTAACCATTGTCATGGAGGATGTCCCGCACGGTCGTCTGACTTACCCTGTACTGGCCGCCGAACTGCCTGGTACTGACACGGCAGTCGACTTCCACAGTGTTCATCGCATTTCCCTCGAAGTCGGGTACGTCCTTCATGATTTCCTGTTTCCTGAATCGGCCCGGTCTCAGACAAACTGCAAAACACTGCTCCAAACATTGAATGCTGTGGTTGTTGTCGGCGGCGATAGGTTTCCTGATGAACCCTTGCTGCCCGCTGCCCGTTGCCATTTGCCTTTCCGTAAGTAAACACCATGCCGGCAAATTCTCGATTCGAATACGGAACCATTGTGTACAACGCTGAATCACATCCACTACAAGGTGAGCCAGCAGGAGAAGTGAATCGGACACAACATTACCAATTACTGTGGCAAGAGAGGACGCCAGGGCATGACGTATGAGGAACAGTACCCTTTAGGAGGAAACCATGCATCTGTAACTGTGGCTGCATGGTAAAGCGCGTATTAGAACAAAGTATGACTGAATAAATGGTCTCTAGCATAGAAACCGTGCACTTCCGGACATAAGTTTTTTTCCGTATTTTCTCATCGCTAGAGTTCGTACACGGTGGGAAAAAATCAACATGTATGTATTACAACTATAGAAATTACTTCTGAAATAATAATCAGTTTTCAGAACGAATTTTTCGCTTCGTGGCGGAGTGTGTGGTGGTGATGACATGAAACTTCCTGGCAGATTAAAATTGTATGTCAGACCAAAACTATAACTAGGGAACTTCGCGTATCTCAGGCAAGTGCTCTACTAAGCTACTCAAGAACGACTCACGACGCATCCTCACAGCTGTACTTCCGGCAGTACCTCGTCCCCTACCTTCCAGACTTCATAGTAGCTCTCCTGCAAACCTTTAGACACTGGACTCGCATTCGGGAGGACGACGGTTCAATCCCGCGTCCGGCCATCCTGATTTAGGTTTTCCGTGATTTCCCTAAATCATTCCAGGCAAATGCCGGGATGGTTCCTTTGAAAGGGCACGGCCGACTTCCTTCCCTAATCCGATGAGACCGATGACCACGCTGTCTGGTCTCCTTCCCCAAACAACCAACCTGCAAACCTTGCAAGACACGCACTCCTGGAAGAAAGGATAGTGCGGAGACGTGGCCCAGCCACAGCCTGGCAGAAGTTTCCACAATGAGTTTGTCACTCTGCAGCAGAGAACGAATCGTGAGTTCTACTTGGATAGTTCAGTGGATAGAGCACTTGGCCGCAGAAGGCAAAGGTCTCGTGTTCCTCATCCAGCATATAGATTTAACCTCCCAGGAAATTTCAACAAACAGTTTCACTACTTTTTTCCCATTTGTATCTCTTTCATATGGCTGCCCCTTATACATTAATGTCCAAAATTAAAGCAACAAACGGATATTTTCCACAGTTGCGTTCATTTTAACACAAAATAAAATAAACAGGCGATCATAAAGTGGAAACAATTTAATGAATACAGGACGTAAACAACTGTAACATGCGTAACGGTAGGCAAAGATGTTCTTCCTTTTTTCGAACTTAACGGATTTGCTCACAGATTCAAACTGCCAAATGTGGTCAGTATGGGATATGACGTCATCTGACAGGAATACAGGCTTGACAACAACGGGGAATGCAGTGAGTGATGTCATCAATCTCATGTTAATAACGCCTCCTCTCGTCACGATACTTAACAGCAGTTACACCTTGCCTATTCAACAATAAAATTTCATGAAGAGGAGTTCGTGTGGTCGACATAAACCCTGTCCCCGCCATTCGGGATCCTTCTCGATATCGGTCTATTTCCACAATGTCTGGGTCGTGAAACGCTACTCCACGTTACTTACAGATGCGAGGTCCTCTCTCTCTGGTGTCACACGTGGTCGGCCCTGCCCTGGTCTTCAGGGTACAGCTTCGGTCTGTATGAACTGTCGCCTCATCCGAGAAACAACAGTTCACATTAAGCCATCGGGCCATATCAGTTTGCGACTGTCCTGCTTTCATTCTTCGTATGTTCCTGCACTTTAGAGAGGTTGGTAGGTGTCTCCTCTGTAACATAATGCACCGTTTGTGACTGGGTACACTGCAACTGCAACTGTGGACGTAGGTCTATCCAGTAAACACTCCTGTTTTGATAGGTGCCCTGACGTTATCGTCGGCGTGGTTGTCCATTGACCATAATGCCATATACCACGCAGAACACGATCGTATGGATATCTATTGACAGTTATTTGTATTGCCGCGCGCGATTAGCCGAGCGGTCTAAGGCGCTGCAGTCATGGGCTGTGGGGCTGGCCCCCGGCGGAGGTTCGAGTCCTCCCTCGGGCATGGGTGTGTGTGTTTGTCCCTAGGATAATTTAGATTAAGTAGTGTGTAAGCTTCGAGACTGATGACCTTAGCAGTTAAGTTCCATAAGATTTCACATACATTTGAACATTATATTTGTATTAGGCACAGGACGGGGAAAAAGCGCTTTGTTGCTTTAATTTCGGATACCAGTGTATTTATGTCGGGATGAAATGCGAAGACTGGAAATAGTTCCTATGCAAGCAGAAGTAATGCAAATATTTTGTCGTGTTGCCGGCTGAGAGAGCAGCGAGTGGAGAGCAAAGTGGCGGTGGAGCGTGCCGAGAAGACAGGACACCCACATCGACCGGCTGGGGCGCCCGGCAGGACCCTGGCTGGTGCGTAATTGTCTCGCGTTAAGTGCTCGCGTCGTGTAGCGGGTGGTCTATCTGCTGCGTTAACGGCCACCATGTCCGTCAGCGGCGTCTTCAGAATGGACGCAGCAGTCCTTTGTCTCAGCAGTCCACCAGCCTGCATGCAACAGCAAGCTCTATCTAATATATTCCAATACGCCTCGGATAAAGATGGGTTTCTTTGCTGGCTCATACCTCGTGTTCTATTGGGGATAGAAAGGCGATGTCAAATATTTTGGAAAGCGTTTGGGCTAGGGACCATTTCTATACCCAACAGAAGGATGGTCTCAGTGTCACTGTTCTACAGTACAGCGTCAAAGTATGAATATTACACACTTCCTTCACCTTAAGCAAACGCAGCAAATTGGTTGGTCCTTTCGAATTTGATGTTGTCTACGGCGGACCTTAATGGGCTTCTGGAACCGCCATTTAGTTCATCCAGGATCCCTGAGGAGATCCAGAAAACATGATTTGTCGGTAGCAAAACCGAGCCGTGGATTCCAAGACGGCTATGCATACCATATGACTGGAACTTTAACAGTATATTCCTAAGATCCAGATCCCGAACAACACTGAAAATTTTTTGAATCTTTATTTGTTGTTGAGATACAGAGGCTAAAGTTACCCTACTTGTGCACAAAAAATACGCACGTAAAATTCTGTAAGGGCGAAAAACGCAGTTTGAAAGTGACACGGCACGAAGTAATAAGCTGTAATGTGTCTCCGTTATCATCACAAGGGGTCAGGGAACCCCATGCTGGAAAATTTTTGTGCACATAAAATCACATTTCAGGTTTAAAATAATGTACTTTTGCATTGAAGTGAAATGATCGTGTGGCATTAGGCCGGGGGCGATGTGTTATTTCAGGTGACACTACAGAGGACGACCTGCGCGTCGGTGATGACGAGGACAAAACAACACCCATTCCACGAGTGGAGAAAATCTCCAACCCGCCCAGGAGTCGAACCAGAGCCCACTGCATAATAGGCTAACACGTTACCTCTCAGCTGAGCAGACGGACAAGTTTCGCGTTATTTCAATGTTACATAAGTTCTTGTTGTTGGTATTATTGTGGTCTCCAGTCCAGAGACTGGTTTGATGCAGCTCTCCATGCTACTATGTCTTGTCAAAGCTTCTTCATCTCCCAGTACCTACTGCAACCTACATCCTTCTGAATCTGTTTAGTGTATTCATCTCATGGTCACTCTCTACAATTTTTACCCTCCACGCTGCCCTCCAATACTAAACTGGTGATCCCATGATGTCTCAGAATATGTCCTACCAAGCGATCCCTTCTTCTAGTAAAGTTGTGCCACAAATTTCTCTTCTCCCCAATTCTGTTCAATACCTCCTCATTATTTATGTCATCTACCCAAATAATCTTCAGTAGTATTCTGTAGCGCTACATTTCGAAAGCTTCTATTTTCTTCTTGTCTAAACTATTTATCGTCCATGTTTCACTTCCATACATGGTTACACTCCATACAAACACTTTCAGAAACGACTTCGCGACACTTAAATCTATACTCGATGTTAACAAATTTCTCTTCTTCAGAAACGCTTTCCTTGCCATTGCCAGTCTACATTTTATATCCTCTCTACTTCGACCATCATCAGTTATTTTGTTCCCCAAATAGCAAAACTCATCTACTACTTTAAGTGTCTCATTTTCTATTCTAATTCCCTCAGCATCATCCGATTTAATTCGACTACATTCCGTTATCCTCGTTTTGCTTTTGTTGATGTTCATCTTATATCGTCCTTTCAAGACACTGTCCATTCCGTTCAGCTGCTCTTCCGGGTCCTTTGCTGTCTCTGACAGAATTACAATGTCATCGGCAAACCTCAAAGTTTTTATTTCTTCTCCATGGATTTTAATTCCTACGCCGAACTTTTCCTTTGTTTCCTTTACTGCTTGCCCAGTATACAGATTGAATAACATCGGGGATAAGCTACAACCCTGTCTCACTCCCTTCCCAACCACTGCTTCCCTTTCATGCCCTTCGACTCTTATAACTGCCATCTGGTTTCTGTACAAATTGTAAATAGCCTTTCGCTCCCTGTATTTTACCCCTGCCACCTTCAGAATTAGAAAGAGAGTATTCCAGTCAACACTGTCAAAAGCTTTCTCTAAGTGTACAAATGCTAGAAACGTGGGTTTGCCTTTCCTTAATCTATTTTCTAGGATAAGTCGTAGGGTCAGTATTGCCTCACGTGTTCCAACATTTCTACGGAATCCAAACTGATCTTCCAGAAGGTTTGCTTCAACCAGTTTTTCCATTCGCCTGTAAAGAATTCGCGTTAGTATCGTGCAGCAGTCACTTATTAAACTGACAGTTCAGTAATTTTCACATCTGTCAACTCCAGCTTTCTGTGCGATTGGAATTATTATATTCTTCTTGAAGTGTGAGGGTATTTCGCCTGCCTCATACATCTTGCTCACCAGATGGTAGAGTTTGGCCAGGGCTGGCTCTCCCAAGGCTATCAGTAGTTATAATGGAATGTTGTCTACTCTCGGGGCCTTGTTTCGACTCAGGTCTTTCAGTACTCTGTCAAACACTTCACGTAGTATCATATCTCCCATTTCATCTTCATCTTCTTCCATTTTCATAATATTGTCCTCAGTAACATCGCCCTTGTATATACCCTCTATATACTCCTTCCAACTTTCTGCTTTCCCTTTTTTGCTTAGAACTGGGTTTCCATCTGAGCTCTCGATATTCATGGAAGGTCTCTTTAATTTTCCAGTAGGCAGTATCTATCTTGCCGGTATTGATACGCCTCTACATCCTTACATTTGTCCTCTAGCCATCCCTGCTTAACCATTTTGCACTTCCTGACGATCTCATTTTGAGCCGTTTGTATTCCTTTTTGCCTGCTTCATTTACTGCATTTTTGTAGTTTCTTCTTTCATCGGTTAAATTCAATATCTCTTTTGTTACCCAAGGATTTCTATTAGCCCTTGTCTTTTTACCTACGTGATCCTCTGCTGCCTTCACTATTTCATCCCTCAAAGCTACCCATTCTTCTTCTACTGTATTTCTGTCCATCGTCCCCTAATTCTCTCGCGGAAACTCTCTACAAACTCTGGTTCTGTCAGTTTATCCAGGTCCCAGCTCCTTAAATTCCCACTTTTTTCAGTTTCTTCAGTTTTAATCTACAGTTCATAACCAATAGATTGTGGTCATAGTCCACATATGCACGTGGAAATGTCTTACAATTTAAATCCTGGTTCCTAAATCTCTGTCTTACCATTATATAATCTATTTGAAACCTTCCAGTATCTCCAGGCTTCTTCCCTGTATACAACCTTTTTTCATGATTCTTGAACCAAGTGTTAGCTAAGATTAAGTTATGCTCTGTTACATAAGTAAAATATCAAAATTATACTGGCCTATAAAGCCATATGAGTGACGTCCACTGCTGTAGCAGCGAAAAGAAGGGAACACACAAAAGTCGACTGTGCTCTTGTTTATTAAAAGAGTCTTACTGCAAAGTGGTGTGTTAGCTTCCTCAGTCTACCTTATTCAGCATCTTTAAAATGTTCCCAAAAATGTTGGGACGCGAACATATTCGCGCTTTTTTATGCTGAGAAAGAAGCGGACAGTGGAAAAACTAGACAGTGGTTGTGGTATAGAAAGAGTGAAGGAGGCAATGGTGGTGTGAGACAAAGAGAGGGAGACAGTGGCAGTGGAACAGGGTTGACAGAACAGTGTTAGGAAAAGAGTGAAGGAGAGGATTAAAGGGGGGCAAGGTGGATGTGGGTGAGAGCCAGCGATAATTAGAGAAAGTGTCTAATACAATGACGAGAGAGAGAGAGAGAGAGAAACAGCAGCAGAAGGAATGAATGAGATAGTAGCAGTAAGAGAGAGCAGGAGGAAGAAAGTGACAGTGGGAGGAGACAGTAGTAGTAAAACTAAAAGAATTGGACTGTTGTGACATTCAGACAGAGAAAAGTAAAGAGATAATGACACTCAGTCTGGCTGAATGAGTGAATGAGAATGGCAAAGTGGGTGTGGATGGCTGTGAGCGACTTACAGCGATGGAGCAGTAGGTCTGGGAGAGTTAGAATTGGGGGAGCTTTTGGGAGTGATAGTCAGTTGCACGTTGAAGAAAGCGCCAATATGGTCGCATGCCAAAATTTCAGACATTTTCTAAATATTCTCAGCAGTGTTCGGGAAAATAACATCGTTTTCTTCCAACTGTTCCCTCTTGAATTCATGAAGCATCTCTGAATAGTGAGGCAGCTTATACCCCACTTTTCAGTCAGTCTATCAATAAACAGGAGTCTAATCCCCTTTTTTTATACTCCGATATGAACAATTTATGCTGCTTGCTATGTACGCTGGCGAGCCAAAAATCTACATTTACATACATTCTCCTCAAGAGACCGTATGCTGCTTGTCCACTGGCAAACAGGGCGAGGAAAAACGACTGTCTATATGCCTCGGTAAGAGCCGTAATTTCTGTTATCTCTGTGGTCCTTATGCGAAATTTACATTGGCGACAGTAGAATCGTTGTGTGGCGAGGCTCTATTACACGTTTTATAAATAATCTCAGCAGTGTTCGGGAAAATAACATCGTTTTCCTCCAACTGTTCCCTCTTGAATTCACGAAGCATCTATGAAATTCTAGCATGAGTAACGTACAGGTAACAAATATAGCAGCCTCCCCTATGAACTGCTTCGATGCCTTCTATTAATCCGACTTAGTAGGGTATCCAAACACCCTAGCTGGGTCATATTAGTGTTCTATAAGCGTTCTCCTTTACACATGAACCATAGTTTCCTAAAATTCTTCCAGTAACCCGCAGTCGACTATTCCTTTCTCTACTAGCATACTTATGTTCTCGTTCGATTCCAAATCGCTTTGCAATGTTAGGCCTACATATTTAACCGATTCGAGTGTGACAACCAGTACACTAGTAATATTCTATTCAAGCATCATAGGAATGATATTCTACTCTGCATTAACTTAGTTTTCTACATTTAGAGCCAACGGTCTTGCCACAGTGGTAACACCGGTTCGTGTCAGATCACCGAAGTTAAGCGTGTCGGGCTCTGCGAGCACTTGGATGGGTGACCACCCGGTCTGCCGAGTGCTGTTGGCAAGTCGGGTGCACTCAGCACTTGTGAGGCAAACTGAGGAGCTACTTGTTTGAGAAGTAGCGGCTCCTATCTCGGAAACTGACAAACGGCCGGGAGAGCGGTGTGCTGACCACATGTCCCTCCACATCCGCATCTAGTGACGCCTGTGGGCTGAGGATGACACGGTGGCTGGTCGGTACCGTTGGGCCTTGATGGCCTGTTTGGGAGGAGTTTAGTTTATTTTCTACATTTAGGGGAAGCGGCCATTCATCACAGCGACTAGAAATTTTGTCTAAGTCATGATGTATCCTCCTAGACTCACTCACCGAGACCTTCGTTCAGCATCACCAGCAAACAACCGCAGATTGCTGTCCACCATGAGCCGGCCGAAGTGGCCGTGCGGTTAAAGGCGCTGCAGTCTGGAACCGCAAGACCGCTACGGTCGCAGGTTCGAATCCTGCCTCGGGCATGGATGTTTGTGATGTCCTTAGGTTAGTTAGGTTTAACTAGTTCTAAGTTCTAGGGGACTAATGACCTCAGCAGTTGAGTCCCATAGCGCTCAGAGCCATTTGAACCATTTTTTTGTCCACCGTGACTGCCAGATCATTTATGTATACAGAGAATAACAACAGTCCTTTCACACTTTCATAGGACACTCCTGGCAGTTGCCATATTCCTGATAGCCGCGAGAAATTAGCCGGGCGGTCTTACGCACTGCGGTCATGAACTGTGCGGCTGGTCCCGGCGGAGGTTCGAGCATGGGTGTGTTTGTTTTTAGGATAATTTAGGTTAACCAGTTAGGGACTGATGACCTTAGCAGTTAAGTCCCATAAGATTTCACACACATTAGAACATTTATTCCTGATAAACGCCTTCAGCATAAAGGGTTCCGTTACTTAAGAAGTATTCGAGCCACTCACGTATCTGGGAACCTACTTCGCATGCTCGTACTTTCATTAATATTCTGCAATTTGACTCTGTCTCTGTGTTTCAGAAATAATACGGCGTCTGCTTGTTCATCCATATTATGACTACCTGTATATTAGCATCTTGGTGCACTTTTTGAAATAACTACAGCATCTATTCTGCGTGGCATAGATTCGGCAAGTTCTTGGTATATTTTCGGAGGCATGTGGTACCAGATGTGTGCGCACATATCGCGCAGTAGCCATAAATTGCGGGCGGGTAGTTTGGAGGCATGGAGCAGGAGCCTGGAAGCGTTCCATATGTATTCCGCTGCTTCAGGTCAGGCGAATTTGTTGGCTAAGACATCAGAGTTCGCCATCTTGCTCCTGAAACCACTGTAGCACGATTCTGGTCCTGTGGCACGGAAAATCATCCTGCTGGAAGATGCCATCTCCAATGGGGGAGAATGAAGTGGTGCAGTTGGTACGCAGTAATGTCCACGTAGCCCACAACGGTCCTGGTGCCTTCGATTAGCACCACAGGTTCTGTGGAGGTCCAGGAGAATGTCCCTATAGTATGATACTGCATCCGGTGGCCTGTGTCCGGCGTGGGGTGACTGTTTTTGGACAGCTGTTTGTTTTTCGACCTGGTGTAACAAGGAACGTGATCCATCCGATCAGGTGGTGTATAGCCGGCCGCTGTGGCCGAGAGGTTTTAGGCGCTTCAGTCCGGAACCGCGCTGCTGCTACGGTCGCAGGTTCGAATCCTGCCTCGGGCATATTTTTCCCTAATGTCATTTTTTCCTATGAGGAGTATTTAAACCGGTGGAGGAAGATTTCTCTGGCGGCAAATTAATTAAACCAACAAACACTTTTCCCTTTTTTATGATCAAGAGAGAATACATTAACACAGCCCAATTTCAATTACAGTAGATTTTTTAAAATCCCTCCGTTGACTCGTAAACGAAGGTTACTCCGTCGGATCATGTTCTGTCTGACACGGGCAAAAACCCCAGGAGTATCCCGAACTGTTGCTGCTGCTGCTACTAACCGGGCAACCAGATCCTCTTCTGATGCAACAGGAGTTGCGTAAACAAGTTTGCGCATCTCTCCCCACACAAAAAAGTCCAGAGGGGACATATCTGGGGATCGAGCAGGCCGTGGTACAGGACCACCTCTGCCAATCCACGTTTCTGGCAGCCGTCGGCGCAGGAATCGACGCACACGACGACTGAAATGTGCCGGCGCCCCGTCATGTTGGAACCACATGCGTTGTCTTGTAGGGAGCGGGACGTCTTGCAGCAATTCTGGCAATGCTCTGGCGAGAAAATTGTAATAGTGCCTGCCGTTTAATGGCCTAGGTAGCACATACGGCCCAATTAAACCGACCCACACATTAACAAAGAAGAGCACTTAATGAGCGCTAGTAACTGTGGCATGTGGGTTGTCCTCACTTCAAACATGCGAATTGTTCATGTTGAAGACTCCATCACACTCGAACGTTGCTTCATCGGTAAGCAACACAGAGGATGGAAATGTAGGATGCATTTCACAATGTTCCAGGTACCACTGCGAAAACTGTGCTCTGGGTGGATAATCAACTGGTTTCAGGTTGTGGACACGCTTTAAGTGAAATGGACGTAACAATTGCTCTCGAAGGACTGTTCTTACATTCGTCTGATTCGTCCCCATGTTACGTGCAATTGCACGAGTGCTGATTGAAGGATCCCGCTCCACATGCTGCAAGACAGCTTCCTCAAATTGCAGCGTTCTTACTGTGCGACGGCGTCCCTGTCCAGGTAATCTGCTAAATGACCCGGTCTCACGCAGACGTTGGTACACAGCATCTAACATTCTGCGTGGTGTCTGTTTCTTCTATATCGTGTCTCCCTAGCACTTTCGCCCAACGACGCTCTGAGCGTGTTTTTTAGGGAATTGACTAGTTTGAACCTGGGACCTGTTGCTGGTAAGGAGACGCCAGACCACACATGACATGTAGAATTCAGAAGAGTTCAGTGAGACTAGCAATGATATAACCAAATACTTAATGATTTCAGCGTCAGCTCCACTGCACTCCCTGTAAAAGAATCTTAATAATAACTAAATTTAGTGGAAGGGGTTCAAGGCTTTCCTATTTTTAGTTAGGTGGTAAAATAACGTCGAAAAAGCAGTTAAGTTTACCATTGGAAATTTTATTCTACTCACAAAACATTGTTTATAAATTGCACTATTGATAAAAGGAAATGTTTTAATACAGGATGGTAAAAACCAACTGCGTTCAACAAAAATGTGAAAGAATATTCCCTGAGTGGGTTTCCAAGTTCTACAATGGATCGAAGGATGACCTATGCAATATCATATCTATAATATAGGTTTAAATTAAGTTTCACAAAAGAGAAAACTATCAAAATGGTCTACAGTGACCCTCAATTATCTTTATTTACTTATCTAACTTGTTGTAAATTACAGTGGCTGATGTGGTTTCTCAATAACTATATAACAGAAAAATCATCGCGTTTCATATTTTTACTTCAAGTGGCAAATGTGAACACCATGAGCTTTAATTGACGATCGACACTAGAATTACGCAAAAAGGGGGTGTAACAGATGAGACTTCTGCAGCTCTGAGTGAAGCTTTATGCGCTGTTATGCGGCATCACGTGCGTTCATTACCTTGTCGTTGTTCGTCAGGGGGCGGCGGACAGCACAGCTCCGCTCACCTAGCTGTCTCGGAAGTAACTGTCTCCTAACTTCTCCTTACTACAATTTACCGAAGTTGGTTTAAAAAAAAAACTATCTGGCTGTGTTTTCATCTGACCAATAAGGGTCTCAATGTTAACCTTAAGCTCTGCCTACAAAAATTCTGTCTATCCAATGAGAAACGTTATACTTTTCGTGGTGGGGCAATGTTTTTTAAAGTTCGCAACGTAACAGAGACGCGAAAAAGTCTCACGCTAAAACTTGCAGCTGGTGTGGTCCTTTTAGCTTATCGCAAGATCTATACTGTTCTTCTGGAGGGCTCTAGCTTTTAACATGGGCTGGGGGGGTGGTCCTAACGTAACAGAGACGCGAAAAAGTCTCACGCTAAACACTTGCGGGTGATGTGGTCGTAGCGGTTAGCTGGCGACGTGGGTGTCCGTCCCTTATCGTAGGACCTTCTCGCTTAACACGGTTCTGCTCTCGGCTTCTGTTCTCGTTTCTCCCCTCGGAACTGCGTCTGTCTCACGGTGGGAAGGTATGACATGCATTTAGGCGTTCTTGTGTTAGTCTGTGGTATTCCATTTGCTCACTCGTTACTCGTATTACTTTGGTTAATTTAATGTCACGATTTATTCGGAGCTATGTGACATACTACTGGATTTGCTTATCATGTCAGGGTTTTCATGGAAGGTGTTGGATTTGCCTGACACCTTACAAGCAGCAAAGGTCGTATGATGCGGGATACGGCGGTTAGGATATTGTTGTTGATAAACCCGATGTACAGCTCGTCCGTTGTGGTGCGCTACGTAGTACGAACCAACCTTATCAGTGTACTCACTCCAGGTGTATCGATCCATTAGTAAACAGAGACAATGCGCTACTACACTGGTGGACAGCAGTTGTTTACAGCTTAACAGCATAATACGCCCTCTAACAACTGAAGAGCGTAATACGGCCTCCACCGGTTTAAGTAATCCCCATAGGAAAAAAATGACATTAGGGAAAAATATTTGTTTTGATGTCCCCTACAACCTCCCAGAGTTTGTCGCTTTAAATTCTTTTCACCCTGTATGCATCGATGCCATCACCCATGGAACGAGTTACAAGGGTCCATGGCGGACGCTGTGCCTACTATACTACAGAAGACATGCTGAAACGAGTTGAATGAAATGCTAATAATTTCTGCAGAACACGCTAATGTTAATGTTCTGTTACTATGAACGTCCTATCTGTAGTCGTTCAAGGTGTTCTTTTTTTCTGAACATGGGTGTACGTGTACGTACAAACAAATGATTACAATTTCAGAAAAGTTGGATTATTTGTTAAAGATAAAATAGTTTCATCAATAATGCTTTGGTCCACCTCTGGCCTTTACGCAAGCATTTATTCGGATTGGTACTGACTAATAGAGTTGTTGGATGTCCTCATGAGGGGTATCGTACCAAATTACATGAAACTGGTGAGTTAGATCGTCAAAATACCAACACAGTCGGAGGGCCCTATTCATAGTGCTACAACGTTCTCAGTTGCGGGGAGATTGGCGACCATGCTGGCCAAAGTAGGGTTTGGCAAGCACTTAGACAAGAGATAGAAACTCACACCGTTTGCGAGCGGGCATTACCTTGCTGAAATGTAAGCCCAAGATGGCTTGCCATTAAGGGCAAGAAAACGTGGCGTGGAATGTCGTCGACGAACCGATGTGTTGTAAGGGTGCCGCGGATGACAATCAAAGGGGTTCTGCTATGAAAAGAAATGGCACCACAAACCTTCATCATTCCTTGTAGCTGGGCCATATGGCGGGCGACAGAGGGTTCTGTCCCACTGCTGTCTGGAGACGTCTTCACAGGTCACCTCGGGGCTCATTTCTAAGCAGGACTCATCACTGAAGACAATTCTACTCCAGTCAGTGAGAATCCAGGTCCCGAGTGTTAATGTGCTGAACTCATTTAAACAACTCATAATGATGCTAACACTTTGAGCGCAATCAGGAACTGACACGTGTTCTTCAGGTGTAAGTGTGCCCTTCTTTGCTGTCATAACTGACCAATCTATGCCTACTACCAGGTGGTTATAGCTAAAGTACAACTACTTACGGAGGTCCAGTGTGGCATGTAATTATCGTATGGCAATGAAACTTGGTAGATATTAGAAGGCATTAATGCGGAACCAATTTACGCTGGGAAAAATTAGTTCCAATTTCGGTCACCAGGTGAAAATCTGGCATTACAACTGCTCGTCGTCTGCTGTGTTCATATTGAGCAACCTGTGTAAATGCTATTTAATAAAATCAGCATTATGACTTTCTTACTTATTTGACCTTTTCCGTCCATGTGCCGATCATAATCCATTACATACAGAAACATTTATATACGTCTTACATGCATTCGCAACGCCAGATTTTGCACCTGGTGACGAAAACTGGAACTAATATTTTCCAGCGTAAATCGGTTCCGTATTAACGCGTACGATAATTACAGCACTCTCTGGACTCTGTGAGTTGCTGCACGTTAGTTTCAACTACTCAGTGTGTGCAAAGAGTCTGATAATTTCACATTTTTATAATTAAAGAGGAGGAGCGTCTTAAAAGGCGCTCTCCCATTACAATCCACACTATGTCGGAGTCATCGTCATCAGTGGACTTCCACACTTGCAGCCCGTACTGTCGCTAGACTGTTTCTCCATTCGCCTCTTCTTCGCTCATACACTTGCGCGCATTCAGCTTCGTGGTGGCCACTGATGGTAATATTTGAGCTACTGGCCGTACATCTTCTGAGTGAAGAGGCTACGAAATTAGTGTTAGACTTTTGAACTTGACTCACATAGCTCAGACACCTGATCACCGTTCTCTGCTGCCTAAATATACTCTCAAAGAATTAGTAACATTTTTGAAACTTCGTTATACCCCTCATTGCGGCACATAAGTTTAAAATTAGGCTCAAAGGAGCCTACGACCACACATTGAATGGTGTAAAAGCATGGCACTCTGCGACGTATCCATCGGTCTCAGCGACGCTTCACACAGGAATATGTAGACATATGGCAAAAAAAAGGCCAGAGCTCAGAAGTTCATGTGACCTGTACGATGGGATACTGATGTCACATTAGCCCAACGCCATCGTGGTCGCGTCATAAGATGGGGAGGTCTTCACACCCCCTTTTCCCCTCGTATAACCACTTCTTTTGACATCTCTGCGATGGGTGTTGGAATCGCAACACCCAGCACTGGAATCCCGCGGTTTTATCATGGGTGGCCGAGGAAAACATTTCAGGCATTCCGTCACCCAGAATCAATACGAGAAAGGCATAGGAGGTGGCATGAAGAGCGTCAATGAAACCACCCCATTTCTTCGGACGTCGATTCCCACACATTTCGCAGTCGAAAACGGCAGTTCGCTATGTCTAGAGCAACAGGAAGGCGTGCTTGACACTAATGACACACTTCCTCACCCCAGACGATTCGATGCTTCTCTAAAGACATTGTGGTCCAGCGACCCCATTGAGCTTGATGCCTCTGTTTGGAGTAGTGTAACAGTAGTTTTTGCTCTGGTGCACAGGATGGAACCACAAGGGACATTTCATAACTTCGACTTAATTTGAATGTGATATGAAGAACCAAATGGTGTTTATGCGTTTTCACTCCTCCTGTTTGACATCTACCTGTGGGATGATCACAGGGCGCTGCGACACTGCGGGTGCTTGAATCAAGCAGCAAAGGTTTCCTCTAAGATCCCCCACTCCCGCAATATCCTCAGTGCCATTCACAGACCATTCTTCAGCACTTTAAAACTGTACCTGCCTGCAGGTATCCCTCAAATTCCGCTTGCCCAAAAGCAGGCACATGCACAGCAGCGTAATGCAACTCATCAGAAGGGCGTCTTAGGAGTTGCCCGCGCGCAGGTGAGTAGGAATCAGTTAAGGGTTTTCTCTGTACAGCACATTTTTAAAGTGCTCAACAAAGTTGTGCAATTGGCTCCACAGGTGTTGCCGAACTGAGGGGGAGGGGGGGGGGGGAGGCGTACGGCATATCTTTGGGGGACCATTTGCCATTTTATTCATGAACTTGTCAGTTTGTACCACCCTGTGATTACGCCACAGGGGAGTGCAAAACGGAAGGCTAAAAAAGCATAAACTTCCTTTGGTGCCGGGATTCGCATTCAGATTTCGTAGAATGGTTTTGAATGGTCGCTAGTCGTTCCACCTTCTAAATCATAGCAAGAATTGCAGTCACTCTACCGTGCAAAGGGGCTATATCATGTTCAATGGGGTTGAGGCACTGGTTTGCACTTAGAAAAGGGTTGAGTCGTCCAGGGGGCGCCAGAAGTGTCGAAGGTAATCAAAAACGTCGTCCTGTTGCATATCACACTTAAACCTGTCCTTTTCACCACGAAATATGTGTAAATTTATGCAGCAAAGGAAGGGGTGTTTTACTTGAAGCGCACTATACCAAATCCAGAGACCTTTCCGTTGCCCTTCTGAGAGACGGTGTGTGTGAAATGTTTTCCTCTGCCACACTCCGCTGCAGAGTGAAAATCTCATTCTGGAAATAGGGTCAATGCTTCTGATCCTTAAATTAGTTTCTGGATTCAGACACACGCAAAAGTTCTAGGAGCAGCTTGGAGAAAGTCGTAGCGCTATGTAGCGCTTCATAGGCTACTACTTTGTCTGCAGCACACGCTCACGGATCTGTCCACTGACCCAAATGGATGGCGCTGTGTTCTGACTGTGTGAGGTTGCATGCCACTCTCTCACTTTAACAACATTGTCAGACAGATTAACGTTTATATTTTGGGTCATGATCACCGTGTTACCTAGTACTACATTTGGTATATGTGGTTTATGACCTTTTTACGTTAGGAAACTGTGGGCAGAATATTCTTATAACTGCAATATATCCTGTAGAGAACTTGTACCCAAGGGGCTCTAGTGGAGGCAGTGGAGAACACAGAGAGGGATGAACTGGGAGCCGTAACTGCTGCGTGCAGCGAGCTGGTGATGAGAGTGATTCTGGGAAGCAACGCTCAGTGGATCATACCTCCAGACGGAATTCTGGTCGAAGCCCCTTCCTCCTTCCCGTTTACGGTCGGACAGAAGGTCTCCGGTTTGCAAAACATTTTATCTGGGCCAGGCAGCAGTCCATTGCAAAGGTTGCCAGTTGGCAGAAAGTGGGTGGAAAAAGCCATTTAAGAGAGATCTCTGTAAACTGTTCCTCTGTGCAAATGGTGGAAAGGTCATCAAACTCCGTGCATTCTCATGCTAGAAGCTACGACGATATGGACAGAGTATCTGGTGCACTTGTTTAGTGGTGACAAGACTGTAAACCCCTCCCTGATGGCAGGAAGTCACCAGGTTCTTTTAGCGAGTGGCAAAAGCATATATTTGATAGGCACGACTGTCTGGGAAGAGATTGGAAATTGGAAATGGTCGACTTCGTTTTTGTCAATTTAGCTCCCTTAGTGAGGCTTGGAGGAAAGTGATTGTGATTCTTTCCCTTCTTCGTCTTCCGGGTCCTCCCTTTACCAAGTGGCAGATATATGTGGTCTCCATCTCCGTGATGGACAGTTTCCATATCATCCCGGGCACATCATGTGTCACAAGGATGAACTTATTCGTCCTGAGCTGGCTGTCTGACGTTTGATAATTTAACCACGCATTGTCGTGCTTGTGAGTCAAATTGGTTTAGCCAGACCAGCGAACGGGTGCACCTTACACTGTAATCTGCCTGGATTTAAGGGCTCTGATATGGAAGTTTCTCGCGTTCTAATAATTGGAACTCCAGGCCGCGTAGTTCGCAAATTTTCTTAGGCGCATCAGAACGTTGCGTTAACGCTCAGCTCCTCACCCACAGCCAGCCGTTTTCTGCTGCCGCTTGAGTCAGGGTGAAAGGGTGAAGTATTCCTGCACTGGCGTAGGGTTGGTGAATGATTTTCACAGCTCTCTGTTCTTAGGTGAACTATAGTTTGTTGTATACTTGGTCGTAGTTGATTCCATTTGAATAGAGTCGGACCTCACAGTTGTTTCATATATACAAAGTCAGATTCCGTTGTAAAAGGTATTAATTCAGGGGAGAATTTGTATAGCTACCACCCCAATGTATGCTTTTCTAATAAAACACCATCTCTCTTCTGATTTTTGTGAGAGATGTATCAGCTCGTTGTAGATACAGAAGGATTAAAAACCTCATTATTTTATAACCTGAAATACACCGCTGTTTTCATTCATACCCCCTCAACAATTCACTGTATTTATTTTATTATGGTGGTACATGGGTGCACCAGTATTTTGAGGTTCAATCTTATTAGTTGAATTGATTATTGAGTTCTGAAAGTGTCCACACGCCTAGGCAACAAAAATGTCATGAGTAAATTCATACATAAAAATTCATACATAAAAAATAATAATAAACATAATAACATAAAAACATAATAAATAAAATAATAACATAATAAATTCATACATTGAAAATTGAGGGTGTAGCTCACGATTTGAGGGTTATTGAGAAGATAATACTTTTCTATACGCAAAAATAACATTTAGCATTACTCGGACATATATTTATGATTAAAGTAAGCGATGGCGTGCAAGCGATGCACGTATTTTTTCTTGACGTTGGTGCTGCAGCTGCCCATTGTGCTGAATATGTGTACTCTCACTCGCGCAGCAGTGACGAAAACAATAATTCCCAATTCAGTGCACTTTGCCAGACCTGCTACCAATTAATTGTTTATAATTAAAATGCTATCTCTCATTATAAGCGGATAATACTTTGCGATGAAAGTACTACGATGCCGGACCTCTGCTCAACAAGTGAGCTACATCCTTTATTGATGTTACGAGTACCGTACAAGTTGACCACGTTGAGTCAGAATAATCGGATTCATGAGCACGTTTTCTATGGAAGTGAACGCCAGTCAGTTCTCCGTGATGTTGATAAGGTATCTCCCTGAGAGAAGAGTTCAGGGACGTGGAATGGGGCCGATACTAGTGCTCATGTTTCGGTTGTCGGCCGTGTTTACAACTGGATGAAGGACGTAGCGGCCACTGTGATGTAACAGCAATACAACACAGACGTTGACGCTACACTCATATTTGTGTTTATAGGTGTTATTCACAAAACTGAATGTGAGATACGTGTTCTTTGAATATATCTGTAACAATGATATTCTAACTGTACAATTGTTGGTCATTGTTCAAAGTGGGGGGGGGGGGGGGGGGTGGACGGAAAGTTTCTCCCATATTTTTAACATTACCAATAAGGTTTGATGCTCTGTGGAGACAGTAGCGTTTTACAACAACATATGTTAGCTTTATGGACTTTATGGTAGTCTGTATTACTTTCTAAACGTTGTGACTATATTCTCCCAGTTGTTTGTCTGCTCCTGGAAGTGTCGTTGTGTCGTTGCAGTTCTTCTAAAAAGAAAATTTTTACAAATTTAACACACCTGTAATTGGTAAGTTAATGAAGATTTGATATTCAATAGTTTTGTAGGTAGTTATACGTTTCTACGTAAGAGTGAACAGAAAGGTAATTAAATTTTATCACTAAATATTAATTAGGATGATAAAAAAAGACTATTGTAAAATTTTAATTTTCTCCAATTTAATGGATTATTTAAATTAATTTTTAAAATTTTCTGCATCTACATCTGCATACATATGCCGCAATTCCTGTGTAGTGTGTGGCGGAGGATACCCTCTATCACTTCTAGTTACGTCCTTCCTAGTTCCAGTCACAAATACAGTGAGAGAAAAGCGACGGTCGATATGCTTTCGCACAAATCCTAATCTCTCTGATCTTATCTTCATCGTCCTTTCACGAAAAGAATGGCGGTAGCAGAATTGTTCTGCTGTCGGCCTCAAATGCTGGTTCCCTAAATTTTCTCGAAAAGAGCAGCCCCTTTCTCCAGCGATTCCCATTTGAGTTCCCGAAGTATCTCTGTAATAGCTGCATGTTTTTGGAATCTACCAGCAACAAATCTAGCAGCCTGCCTCTGAATTGCTTCGGTGTCTTCCTCTGTATTCCTCTGTGGTTGTATTTCTCATCCTTTTAAAGTGTGTCGTCATTAAAAAAAATGGAACCAAAATGTCAACACGTTTATTCCCTGTACCAAGGTCTCCACATCAGTGGAATGTCTAACACCATAACTGCTCAAATATCGGGCGTTGATCCAAAAACTGTTAGACTTCAGGGTAATTGACATGGTGATAGTTGGTGACTGCAACAGACGTAGGCGTAGGCAACTAGCAAAACTCACGCCAAGCACTAACAACAAAAGCAGGCAAATAGTGGAGGATAAAACTGGCGGCGGTACTCGGTCATTTTGGAGACCTCCGAATTTTCCAGATGACTGCCAGCGAAAGCAGACCATCGATAGGAAAACTGTAAAACAGTTTACTCGTAGACAGTCTTGTAGAAAACATTCTTATGTTCACCCATCAACACCCACGAAAAAAATGTTGATCATAAAGAATTTTGTGAAAGAATAAAGTCTGTTGGAAAATAATGCCTTGCAACAGTCCAGGCCTGAACCCTGTGGGCCAGACTACAGGATGCTGCCCTCAAAGAACCTTGTCCACACTGAGACCAGTTTATTGCATGTGCGCAGGGGGAACCACAGCAGTGCTCGCAGAGAGTTTTGGTGGGCTCAGTTGAGGAATGTCTTCAATATCAGAGAACTCATACATATTTTTGTCTGTGTTGCATACAAGTGGGGATCGCATTTATTTTTAAAAAGATACAAATTTCAAGTTATTAACTGCTGATTCACACCATTATAGGACATGACATAATTATTATAAATTTATTTCATTATTATGAAGTAATCACTTTCATTTGCTTAAATCCTTCTGCCATGATTGTTCTGGTAAAATACTTGAATTTTATGATTAAAGAAAAACATAATGTCAGCGCGTGTATTCAGTCCTCATTGAAGTCATACCAGTGTGGTTCTGTAGTGTTTCTGCTTCTTAAAAGTTTGAACGTAATGGGCATTTCATAAAATTCATTTGTATTCAAAAATGATTGACGTTTTGAAGTTCAGAGTTTTAAATTAGTTTAATTTTATCTATTTCTATCAGTGTAGTACTTACGTGAAATAAAGAACAACCGCCTTCAGTCACAATCGTGATCCCCCCCGCCACTCTCGGGGACTCATCTTCATGTGCTTTGACACTCACTATAACTTCATTTCCAAATTTAGATTACTTCTAGCCCTGGTAAGATTACATTGGTATATTACAAAGTGACACATTGAGAATGTAAGTTTACAAAGCTAAGACAAATCAAAAGACAACTTACTGTTTCCAGTAGTGAATACATGGTTTTGCACAACAGCATGAGTAGAAAAGTTTATGTGCATAAACACATTTTCATTATACAGCACATCTGTAAACACAAGCCAAAAACAAGTCAACGAATTTCAAATGAAAAGACATGGGTGTTATTATTTTAAAGAAGATATATGTTATGTTAGTCATCATGCATAGACGTCATTTATAAAACAAATATTTGCGTATATTTCAAATGTGGCTTGTATGTTATCAAATGGTTGCACTTTTATTTATTTAGGAAAAAACAAGCTGCTTAAAAGTAATGACAGAACTGAGGCTGTACTATTATTTGCAGAAGACATTGTATTAATGGCAAATTGTGAAGACAAACTACAAAAATCCATCCACCATTTAAAATTTATTGGGAAGGATTATAAGTTTGAAGTAGAAGCAAATAATACTAAGAAAATAGCATTCCTTCAGAAATTTCCAGAACGAAACAAAATTGTAACTGAAGATCGTTTTGTAGCAAGCTCAACATTGACAAGGATGTAGTTGTTACACTGCAGAGATATCAAAGACTATAAGCAGAATATTAAAAACTACACAAAGAATCACAAAAATTAAATCCTATGAGGTGATGGCCATACCTTTTCTACCGTGTGGCAGTATAAAACCTGAGCTATGAAGGGAAAAGCTTGTAGCCACGTTTAGGCTTACATGTGCAGCCAAAGATTTCCTAGGAGAAAAACGGAATATTTTTACGTGACTGAATATTTTTGTGTGACTGAATATTTTTGCGTGACTGAATAGGTTATGAAGTAAAGCTCATATTCAGTTTGCAGATAAAATCGCACTGACTACAAGAACATTTCTGACAGAACAGATGCAAAAGATTTATGTTGAGGAAAGTGCCAACTGTTTATAATTCTCAAATTTATTTATAATCAACAAGACAACTTCCACAGTAGTCCCCAGAAGTTAGATTACTTTACGTCTGATTTCTCATCTGTTGCAGAATTCGCAGGTAACTGTACAGAAACAGGATGTGGTCGACGTTTGTAAGGGAAATGCTTGACCCCCTTGCCTAAAGAATTGTGCACTTGTGCTGAAGAAACACTGATAGCTGGGATTCCCAGGGTTTCTCGAGTCACGTTCGCCAGTTTAGGTTGACCATGTCCCTATAAAAACAAATCGTTGCCGACAGGAGATAATATTTCCAAAATTAAGTTTTCAGGATTTACCTTAGATTGCCTGCCCCCTTTTAAGCAGGTCTGGACATCTCCTGGGCTGTCCTTGGGGTAGGCTTCAATTTCATCCACCCCTTATTCTTCGTCGCTGTCACGTAACTCGTCACAACCGTCATCACGTGATCACTTCGAGAATGATCAGGCACCCGGTTCGACCACATTTTCGTCGCTCGGTTGGAATCGTGACTCGAAGTTTTCTGCTTTCAGCGTAGGCTTGCGGCAGAGTTGAGTCACCGTTTACGTCGTTGTTCTTTGGTTCATACCAAACATATGACGTATAAGACTTGCATACCTCGTTCCCCTCTTGTGACAGCATTTTAAGAAACCGGATTTGTGGCTATACAAACACCGCTACTTTTTGGGGGAGAAAGCAATTTACATTTGAAATTGCTCAATGCCGAATTTTCCCTGTCCTCAGTGCGCAATGTTTCACAGGCCTAGCGAACGACCGAAGAATGTACTGAGCTGTTGCCGCCCTTTGAGCTTCCGTTCTGTCTGTTCCGTTCTCGAAAATAATCAAAACAACTGATTAATTAAAGAATTGCTTGTCGTTCCGTCGGTGACTCGATTAATTGGTGTTTGAAATATCCCCAAAATCCGATTTATCTGCAAAAAAAGAACAAATTAATGCAAGTTAAAATTACTAATTAAAAGTACTGAATCACAACCGCCTAAAGAGAAAGCCGCAGCGCGCTGTTGTCACGTCACGCAGAGCGAGCGAAGTAACACCTAACATACAGGTCTCGCCACCAAAACGAGTAGACTATGACGTCATTCCGCTAGGTTGTTTGCGGGCGAACAGAATCTACTACAGCCATTACCTCTGGTAGCCACAGACGGATTTTATGGCCGCACCAAGAATGCAACTAAGGTCACCAACTGAACGCGTTGCTCATTTCATTTAATATACGAAGCGCTGCGAGAAAAAGAAGCGACGGTTACCGAGCAATACGCGGTGAAAAATCTGCACTGTATGATAATGTGGTTAATTTTCGTGGGATTTATCTGCGTAAGCAATTCGGAATAAAAAATTTATGTTGGCTAACCTACGTTCATTTCAAAATATACTGTTTAATCGTGTGACTTGATTTACAGAAATACATCTGTTTTTAATAATGAGGTTCAATGTCATCATTCCAAATAGTTCGAACAAGATGTAAGTTTTACGGGGATGCTTCAGAAGCTCAAAAGGGAATCCCTGGAGGGAAGGCGATGTTCTTTTCGAGAAACCCTATCGAGAAAATTCAGAGAAACGGCATTTGAAGCTGACTGCCTTACTATTCTCCCGCCGCCAACATACACTGCGCATAAGGAGCACGAAGATTCGAGAAGTTAGCGCTCATGCGCAGGCATACAGTCATTCATTTTCACCTCGCTCTATTCGCAAGTGAAACAGGAAGTGAAATGGTTTGGTTCAAATGGCTCTGAGTACTATGGGACTTAACTTCTGAGGTCATCAGTCCTCTAGAACTTAGAACTACTTAAACCTAACTAACCTAAGGACATCACACACATCCACGCGCGAGGCAGGATTCAAACCTGCGACCGTAGCGGTCGCGCGGTTCCAGACTGTAGCGCCTAGAACCGCTCGGCCACTCCAGCCGGCCAGGAAGTGAAATGACAAGTAGCAGTACAGGGTACCCCCCGCCACGCACCATACAGTGGCTTGCGGAGTCTCTATGTAGATGCAACTGTAGATAAGTTTTTCTCATTATTTCAAGGTTTGAGGATCTCATTCTGAGACGTAGTGAATATTTCGACAGTTCCACAGGGAAGAAATATTCTGTGCCTCTTCCGAAGTCTTGCCTTAAACCAGGAACCATACCAAGAGTTCAGCCTAACTGTCCGAAGTATCTTTCGTCAGCTTTTTGTTCAAGGGAAAGTAGAGATGAGAGACGGGAGCGTCTGGAAAATAGAAACTTATAAATAGTATCGCAGCCAGTGTAGCAATTCATGCCCAGGATGAATAGGAAAAAACGTTTCATGGAGTTTAATAGCTTTCATCAGTGCTTAGAGGAGATCAAACTACCCAAAGATTGGTGCGTTATGAAGTCAGATTATGCCATTAGTTTTGTTCTGGTAGAAACAACAGTTATTCCTACACTGTTGTGTTCTGTTGAATACTGAGAAGAATATGCAGTTATATATTGGTAAATGTGTAATCACAAAACTTGATACAAGGAAGTCCCAATAAACTATAAACCATTTAAATGACTTAATTGACGTCATTTGTAACTTGGGAAACTTCATCAGAAGGAACAATGATAGTTCAGTAACAGACCACTTGTTATTCATAACCAATTACTTGGAAAATATGACAAATTCTTTTGATAGAGTAAAGGTACCAAAATTAATTTTTTATATGAGCAAGTGAATTCAGTGGATGCCAAAAAGAACTATTACTGATACTCGTCAGATTTATTATATTTTTTAGTATTTTATTTTCAATATCACTACATACTTACAAGTTTATAAGAATCTCATTGTCTTGTGCTATCTCATCCTAATAGACAACATAAGATTTGTTCACATTTTCAAACAAACCCAGCAGCTGAGGAGCTGGGTAGCAATTTTCTGTTGTATACAAAACAGTAGTTCCATCGTCTTTGTGAAGCCGATAATGTTGTTCCATTACTAGTTAATGAAATTCACTTGAAGTCTTATTTAGACTTCACGGCAGATAACATTTTGGGTTCTGCATTCAGTTCTCAAAATGTGCTTAGGGTTTCATGACGCAAAGTTTGCTTTGTTCATGTAAAGACGTAGTTCACACCCTTCTAGTGAGAAACATAAATGGTGAAGAACTATTCACTCAAATTAAGAAAATAATTTCCGGACTACATGCAATAGGTTTTCAGGTAGTCGGTGTTATTAGTGACAACGATTGAATTAACAGATGGGCAATGCCATTCTTTGCTTTCCCTCCTCAACTGTCAATTGTTTACAAACACCCTTGTGATGACACGCAACCCCTTTTTTATGTTTTAAATTCTATTCACGTATTAAAATTTACTAGAAACAATTGCACCAATAAAAATGATCCTAATCAGACGAAAAAGCGCCCCCAGTTTGAAATGACTTCAGAACGTACCCAAGTTCTCTGCAATTGAAAACCTACATGAGACAGTGTGTTCACAGATAATAAAATTTTCCAACAAACTCAGTTTGAAGTCTCTTTATCCAAGTACAAGGAATGGTAACACGTACAACTTATGCTTAATATTTTCAATGAGAAGATCGTCCAAGGTTTGATCGCCTTCGGGGAACATCATTTTATTGAAAGTTTTGAGAGCACTATTAAATTCATTAAATTAATTTGCACATGGCGGAAGCTCACCTGGGAGAGATATCCATGTCACGGATGCACCGCAGAAACCACTCTTCAGCACAAACTATGAAAACATCAGATATTTAGGAACATTTTTATCATGGATGGATGTATAGAAACATCGTCCTGATCGTACGTTTGGATTATCCAATGACACACATTTGGCCATATCACATATCACTCATGCTCTTCTAGAAATGACAAATTACTGCACTGAGGACTTGACTTTTAAGCATCTTTTGTCAGGAAAGATTCAGACAGATGCTCTAGAAGCAATATTTGGAAAGCATCGAACCACGGAAGGATCTTAATATTTGATATCTTTGAGACAGGTATTTGAAATTTAAACCACGCTAAGAATTCAGCCCCTACTATCCATGAAAATTTTAGCTTCTCCTGGTGAGGTTGACATAGATTTAGATTCTTTCGAAACTGTGTAGATGATGTCACCCTACCACCACAGTCACCACAACCAAACCTGGACAGTATAATGGATTCAGTCTGTTCAAGATTACTTGCCAGTTTTCTCATACTTGTCAAAATAATGTGCTAGAGCTAATCTTAAGAAGCTGAGACGTGTACAACATATTTAGTGCTAGATGAAACAGGATTATATTGCCATAATAGCGTCATTAATGCTGTTATTTTTACTTATTTGGTTGTTAAAAACTTGACGTCTGGAGAACATGAACACAGCTTCACGAGATGCTCACCCCAGAGAAATTATGAAATTAGTTGTTGATGTAATTAAAGAGAAGACCTCTTCCTAAGGGAGTTTTTTTGTAGTCAGGTGGATCACACAGACGACAGAAGTTTTCGGTGTGGAGTAAAAGCGGCGTGTAACATGTTTCTCAGTAATTATGTTAAAAGAGTAACGATAGCCATTACGGCAATAACAGCAAAAATAGAAAATTGTCAACTGTTAAGTAGTTCGGAATAAATTTTGCGACGGGTTAACAAACATTTACATTTGTCATTTTCTCCTTATTCCCACTTTTCTCTTCTCGATATGTGCAACAGCATTGTTAACACTGAATGTGCACCAAACTAGTCCTATATTTTATTTACAATGATGTAATTTTTTAACAGCAGTATTCTGGTATATAATTTGACAGTTCTGATGACAGAGACAAAAGTGTCAGTGCTTTAAAATTGGATACAAGAGCGTTTGTAATTGAACTGTTACCCGCGACAATATCGATGCTGTTGTGGCGTAACAAGAGAACCACGCCACTCGGAAGTAGCCGAAAGGCACGCGCTAAGCTCACGCAGAATAGAGATAGGTCTGCAACAGGATACGTAATGAATGCTATAAAGAAAAGTACGTAGCTCCTGGAATACTTAACTTTAATCCATCCTTGTGTTATATCGCTGTTGACGATACAAGTGAGACTCTTTAGATACAAGCTATGTAAGGCTAATGGCGCCTTGCTGGGTCGTAGCCATTGACTTAGCTGAAGGCTATTCTAACTATCTGCTCTGCAAATGAGCGAGGCTGCTACAGTGTGCATCGCTAGCTACGTCGTCCGTACAACTGGGCGAGTGCTAGTACGTCTCTCTAGACCTGCCGTGTGGTGGCGCTCGGTCTGCTATCACTGAAAGTGGCGACACGCGGGTCCGACATGTACTAATGGACCGCGGCCGATTTAAAGCTACCACCTAGCAAGTGTGGTGTCTGGCGGTGACACCACAGATGCTATCTTTGTGTCTCATTTATGTCGCTGTGAATTACATTTTTGTCGAAGTAATTAAACTTACGATCACCAGAACAATTACATCATCCTGCCTGCTAAATTTTGCTGTAAGTCTCTGTATCACAGTAACTCTATCAGTGGAATTTACAGGCTGTGGTGTACGTAGATTTCTTTTGCTAAGTTTCTTTTAACAAGTAGTAAAATTTTGCGTATGATCTCAAACACAACAGAAGGAAATCACAGTGTATTGTAACCAGCGTAACACGCACTTTGTGCTCTAGCATGCAAGAATGGCACAGTTTCTTTGAAAATGATAAACGGCAGCACAGTTTCTTTGTAAATGTCGTACAGATTGATATTCGAGAACTAAGTCTTGTGATTTTGTTAAGCTTTCATGAAAGAAGTACACGCTCTTGCTCTGATGCTGGTTTGTAATGACAGCGTTGCAGCAATGACGTAACAGTTGCCCCGTGAAGTCTGTGCATCAGAAGGCGGTGGCCAGGGTTGGCGGTGTGCTGCACTGACAGAATCGAGGCGCACGCCCTGCCGTCTTTCCCAGACAGTGCTACGGAATGTATTTCATAAAGTGATTTGGTATCTACCTTACTTGCAGCTTTGTGTCAGCTTCATGCTGAAGTGACCATTACTTCGTTAATGGTCATGGTTTTTGTGATACTTCACATACAATCACAAAATTCGAAATCGTTACAATGAAAAACAGGAGTCCTTATGAATTTACATTTGTCAATTTTTTAAAAAAACAGATTATTTAACACAGTTTGAGAAAAATTTCAGGACGCACGTCTGGATTGTCAGCGGAGCACCTTGCCAACCGTGGCCCACTCCGTGTAACATCACACCAGTGCGCTGCGGCCTTCTCTTAAGGTGGTTGTGACTGCATCCAACGATGTGATGTGTACCTGTTCAGAGTTGCACAGAAATGAAAAGAACATAAGCAACTTCGAATTGCATCGCATTTTTACATCTTGTTTAAAGATAATTCCAAATTGGTCACCCACTGCAAGACTTTCGAAAAGTGTCGACCTGTTTACACTTATGGTAAACTGCAAAAAATCTAAAAAAGCCAGACCTTTTCTGAAATATGCCTTTATTTCTTTCGAAAATGAAAATTCTTGAATTTTTTCAATGTGCAGAAACAACTAGTTCAAATAAATGCGTTTCAATGCGTTTCAGCATGGTCTTGTCGCACGCTCAATTGCATACATGAAATTTACTAATTCTTGTAGGTCACTGACGTGCTCCTGCAGATATTCCGCAAGCATCTTCCGATAATCGCTTCTTAATAATTGACATACCTGCGAAGCACACATAATAGCATCGGAAAAAATACATGGAGATAGTTTACTCCGAAAAAATGCGACTTACTCGTTCAGAATTACGTTTCAGGGTCTCTGGCCCAGCTACTGAAGACCTGAATACTCTTATCGTTTGGGATGCAACTTCTGTCACTGTGTCTTTTAAGCACTTGCCGGAATATCTTGCAACAGCAAAGTGAGATAACGGTGCAATCTTCTGCCCAGCATTGCGATAAAGACTCAACTCTGCTAGTTTCAGAGTAAATGTGGTCTTCAGAACAACATAAAGGCAACGAGTGGAGCAATGTAGTCGCTGTACTTCCACGAGGGACAATGCTTTTTAAAGTCTGGCACCATCGTACGTCAGAAATATTTCAATGTTAGCCCTGTTTTTTCACTTCGCTGTAGTATTTCCTTACTTGTGTTGTCCGAGGTGCATGAGAGCATTTTCTGGTGAATAGAACCCTACTGATAAAATACCAATTCTAGTCTATGTAACGTACAGTTAGTCAAATAATAATCTTTTGTGAAACTGTCTGTCCAATAGTGCGATGTAGCCACGACGCGTTATTCCTGTACTGCTTTCATAAACTCTGGCAACACCTCGCCTTCAGTAGTCTTTTGCACTCGATGCAACTGTGCACAAATTTGTTATAGGAGCACACAATAATTCGAATGCATTGATACATCTGTGCTTTGCTCCCAACTCGTTGCGTACTTGCACCAGGTCCGTAAAATATAGACCTGTGAATCCGGAGAACGGCTGAATGTCACTTGCACTCATATTAGCATAAGAATCCTAATCATGATCTTCATTTCGGATGTAGCTTTCGTTGCACATTGTGTCCACATGATCGTTTGTTCTGACACGGTGATATTTTGACAGCCAGTAGGGACTCACATGAAAAACGCTGGACAAAACTCGTGTGCCCGTGTATGCTCGTTTCGGATGTGCCTCCAACATTTTTCCGTCGTGGTCTCGTTATGTATCTACCTGTTTTGTCCGGCATCAATAAATCATGCGGTAAATTTTTGTGCCTGGAATTTTGTTTCTCTAATTCTTCCACCGCCTTCTTTTTGGGCCTCTCTCAAAGAATGATTGTCTTGCACGGCAGTTCCGCCCTTGTCCACTCATCTCGCGACTATAGCGAGCATATGAACTAATGCGACCTGTTACAATCAGTATGTTAACGGCGCAGACCGTAAAGAGGAAGGAAGCATAAGGTGTAGTGGCAAGCGAAGCGCAACACGAAAATTCGTGGTCAGTGTGTAAGCGAGTGCAAGTACGGCTCATTCGCATCGTGGTAAACAAGCTGGTAACTCAGGCGTGGCTATCAACAAGCGCTCACGTGGTTGCGCTATTAGGCGACGTAGCATCGGTCATCTTCGACAACCTCCGCCCACACGGCAGCCACGTGCAAGCCATGCGGATGAGGCACGCATATGTGGGGCTCTAGACAGTACAGTTACGTGGAGAAGAGTGTCATCAATAAAAAATCTGAGAGCGCTTTCCATTCTGTCTTACAAATTCTTTATTTATATTCAGTACAGAGCACGCGCTTTTGCTTGGACATGTAGTTATTCCAACCTGTCCATCTGCTCCTTCACCTCTTCTCAGTCCATCTCCTCCTCCATCCCTTCTATCCCTCTTCTCCACCCCCTCTCTCTGTCCATCACCTCCAATACCAACACTCTCTCCATCTGCTTCTTCCTCTTCTGTCCAACTCCTCCACCCCCTCTATTTCCATCTTCCCCTCCTCCTTCGCTCTGTCTATCTCACCTTCCACCTTCTCTCTGTTCATCTCCTCCTCTCTATGTGCATCTCATCTTCTTCCATTTTTCCGTCGATTCCCCCTCCCTCTATGTCTGTTCATCTCCTACTTCCCTCCATCTGCCCCTCTATTCTTCTCCCTCCAATTCTTTTCTTTGTTTCTCGTCCTCTCTCTGTCCACTTCCCCATCACTCTCTCTCTCTATCTCCTCTTCCCCGATATCTGTGTTCACCTTCTCATCCCCCTCGCTGTCTGCCCATCTGTTGCTCCCTGTTCCCTCTCTGTTACCACGCTCACTCCAGAATGAGGCTGGTGGTTTTTACCCCAATGCATTTCTTTCGATGTTGTAACTAAAATGTGTACCAATTTTGGGTGAAATCTTTCCAGGAGTTTAGGATGACATCTTATCTGTGGCTTTCCCTTCGTGCGCTTATTTCGGATATTCTTCACATGTCACATGTATTTTTACGTGTACTTCACCTGTATCCCTAGAGAATACCATCATACAGTTTCGTTTTCAGGTATCTGAATGTTTATGATGTCACCTCTCCTGAACTAAGTGCTGTACAGTAATATAATTTTGCAGGTACATTCAGTGGTAAATTTCGATACTGTCTGCGAAACGTGTTGCAAATAGTTAGCAGCAAAGAAGTAACGAATTAAACGGCACCGAGCGAGGTAGCGCAGTGGTTAGACACTGGACTCGCATTCGGGAGGACGACGGTTCAATCCCGCGTCCGGCCATCCTGATTTAGGTTTTCCGTGATTTCCCTAAATCACTCCAGGCAAATGCCGGGATGGTTCCTCTGAAAGGGCACGGCCGACATCCTTCCCTCATCCGATGAGACCGATGACCATGCTGTCTGGTCTCCTTCCCCGAACAACCAAACCAACCAACCAATTAAACGGTCATGTGTGATTCGGCGGTTTTTCACGCACCTCTGTATTTGACGTGGTATCTCCTGAACTATGCATCGTACAACGATATACTTTTGTAGGTACGTTCAGCGGCATACGTGGATATGGTCTCGACGTACCTATGTACGTAAAACGATTTTTACAATATGTGTGGATATGTCCATGCTCTACAGTTCAATGCTTGGTTCATTGACTCCTGTTCAGAGTCGCTTTGAGTGCTCTTGCAGTGTCCTGTTCAGTACTTTGGTGATGCTGTTGTGTTCACTATTCAGTCCATGCTCTACTGTTGAATTGTCAATTAATTTTCTGTTGTTCAGTACTCAGTTAGTGCTCTCTACTACAGTACTCGGTTCATACTCCCAGGTTAAGCACTCAGTGTGGTCAGAGTCCACATCTGCCCCTGGAAATGTCTTACAATTTAAAACCTGGTTCCTAAGTCTCTGTCTTACCATTATATAATCTATCTGAAACCCGTCAGTATCTCCAGGCTTCTTCCATGTATACAACCTTCTTTTATGATTCTTGAACCAAGTGTTAGCTATCATTAAGTTGTGCTCTGTGCAAAATTCTACCAGGCGGCTTCCTCTTTCATTTCTTACCCCCAATCCATATTCACGTACTACGTTTCCTTCTCTCCCTTTTCCTACTACCGAATTCCAGTCACCCATGACTATTAAATTTTCGTCTCCCTTCACTATCTGAATAATTTCTTTTATTTCATCATACATTTCTTCAATTTCTTCGTCATCTGCAGAGCTAGTTGGCATATAAACTTGTGCTACTGTAGTAGGCGTGGGCTTCGTGTCTATCTTGGCCACAATAATGCGTTCACTATGCTGTTTGCAGTAGCTTACCCGCATTACTATTTTTTATTCATTATTACACCTACTCCTGCATTACCCCTATTTGACTTTGTATTTATAACCCTGTATTCGCCTGACCAAAAGTCTTGTTCCTCCTACCAGCGAACTTCACTAAGCTGCTGCCCCTCTTCAGGAACCACACGTTTGTCTGGCAACTCAACAGGTACCCCCCCATTGTGGTTGCACCTACGGTACGGCTATCTGTATCGCTGAGGCACTCAAGCCTCCCCACCAACGGCAAGGTCCATGGTTCATGGGGGGCACAAATCTCTATGCAACAGAAACTGCAGATCATTTTGCTATTTTCATTGCGAAATTGCCGGCTTATTGAAGTCTAGGGTAATAATAGAGAGCTGTTTGCCTTGGTTGTCTGCTAGCGTAGTGAAAGGTGTTTGCTACTGCAAGGGATGTCTGGTTTGTTTTTCGGTTCTAATCTCGATGGAGGCAGGTAGACTAGCAGTAAAGCAATTTTAAGAAGTTCTCGTGCCCCCAATACGTTTTATTGCTAACTTTATTCTGTACCGACGCCCTGTGGATGTAAATCTGAAGATCATGTAGAATTTCGTACCTCTTACTGATTACTTTTTCCGCTTCTGTCAATAATTGAATTGACTTACGTGTGGCACTGAATGATTTTTAACTGAATTTCGTTATGAATCTTCATGCATTGATAAATTTGCACACTTTCATGGTAGGTTCGCAACGGTAATCCAGTATGACTGGTGTGAACGTTGACACAGACCGTTTTCCAGCCAAATACGCATAATATTTTACTAATTCGTAACGATCTGGGGTACTTTGTCTTACTAAAACAGTTATGTTATCTCGATAAGCTGAAATTCATTTTTATTAGTACAGTTTGTACTAATTAGCGTTTCTTCTTTCATTTATGTCTTATATTTACGTATTGTGTTTAACACACTAATCAGCATTATTATAGTCTTACACATGATTGAAAACAGTCTGACAAAATTCGGACAGTTTGTCAATTTCACGCCTGTGCATCGTTTGTTGGTAGCACTTCGTCGCTTTGCCTGTTATGCTGCGTAGCAGACTCTAAAGCTGTGCGGATCAGCATAACGAGAAGGCGAGGGGTCTCGCTTGTTTTGTCCACGACTGTACACCCTAATGTCCTCACCCGCCCCCCTCCATCTTTTCCCTCCTCAACCCCCCTCTCTTCATCTTCTGTCCTCATGCCCCCCCTTGCCGACGTGAACCTTGTTTATTATTACTGCAACCGAAACTTTGACTGGCAACTGAACTCTCATAATGAATGGGTGAGAATAATAGCTAGTTTTAATTGGCAAAAGGGGGATTACACAGTTTCGGACGATTTAGGTTCCGTAGTAATTTTTTTTTTTTTGTGGTTTTAGGGCGCACAACTTCAACGGTCATTAGTGCCAAGACTACGTTAGGAATGCACCGCGAGGCACAAGTTTAAAACAGCAACTAAAAGGGAAAACACGATAAAAGATCGACAGGCATATGATTTAACAAAACAGCATAATTAAATGTCCTTAGACAGGTTGGTCAATTTGATAAAACGAAGAACGCGAGCAGCTGCTCCTGGGTCATCGGCTAAAATGACATCGAGAGTACATGGCAGGCCAAGATCAAGACGTAGTGGAGTAAAATCCGGACAGGACGTTAAAATGTGGCGGACCGTCAGCAATTGCCCACATGGGCAGAACGGCGCCGGCGCAGCCGTCAGCAGATGGCGATGGCTGAACCGGCAGTGTCTAATTCGTAACCGGGCCAAAACCACCTCCTCCCGCCGAGAGGGGCGTGAGGAGGACGTCCAAGCCGCGGGAAGAGGTTTCAAGGCCCGAAGCTTGTCGTCCGTAAGTGCAGCCCAATCGGCATGCCACAGCGATAAAATGCGCCGACAAATGACCCTGCTACAATCTGATGAAGGGACACAACAAAAAGCTGTCCGAGGCTGGAGGACCGCAGCCTTGGCCGCGGCATCTGCAGCTTCGTTCCCAGGGATACCGACATGGCCAGGAACCCACATAAAGCTAACCGGAGAACAGTCGTCCACCAGCTGCTGAAGAGAGCGTTGGATCCGGTGTACGAAAGGGTGAACTGGATACGGATCACTGAGGCTCTGGATGGCGCTCAGGGAATCAGAGCAGATGACATAAGCAGAATGTCGGTGGCGGCAGATGTAAAGAACAGCCTGGTAGAGGGCAAAGAGCTCAGCTGTGAAGACCGAACAATGGCCATGGAGCCGGTATTTGAAACTTTGTGCCCCGACAATAAAAGAACAACCGACCCCGTCATTGGTCTTAGAGCCATCTGTATAAATGAAGGTCATATTAATGAACTTCGAACAAAGTTCGACAAAACGGGAGCGGTATACCGAACCGGGGGTAACATCCTTTGGGAACGAGCTGAGGTCAAGGTGAACGCGAACCTGAGCCTGGAGCCAAGGTGGCGTGTGGCTCTCGCCAACTCTAAAGGTTGCAGGGAGTGAAAAATCAAGGTGTTGAAGGAGGCGACGAAAGCGAACTCCAGGGGGAAGCAGGGCAGAGACATACAACCCGTATTGACGATCGAGGGAGTCGTCAAAAAAGGAACGATAAGACGGGTGGTCTGGCATTGACAGTAGCCGACAGGCATACCGACAAAGCAGTATATCGCGCCGGTAGGGCAGTGGCAATTCACCGGCTTCAGCATGAAGACTCTCGACGGGACTAGTATAAAATGCTCCGATCGCAAGACGTAAACCCCGATGTTGTATGGAGTTGAGGCGGCGTAAGATGGACGGCCGTGCAGAGGAGTATACGAAGCTCCCATAATCCAGCTTTGAGCGGACGATCGACCGATATAGGTGAAGTAGGACGGTTCGATCCGCTCCCCACGACATACCACTGAGAACACGGAGGACATTTAGAGAACGGGTACAACGGGCAGCCAAATAAGACACATGTGGAGACCAGCTAAGTTTCCTGTCAAATGTAAGACCTAAAAATTTTGTTGTCTCCACGAATGGGAGAGCAACGGGACCGAGTCGTAAGGACGGTGGGAGAAACGCTTTGTAGCGCCAGAAGTTAATACAGACCGTCTTCTCGGCAGAAAAACGGAAGGCATTGGCGACGCTCCAGGAGTAAAGATGGTCAAGAGAACGCTGAAGACAGCGCTCCAGGAAACATGTACGCTGCGCGCTGCAATAGATGGTAAAATCGTCCACGAAAAGGGAGCCTGATACATCAGCTGCGAGGCAATCCATTATTGGATTGATCGGTATGGCGAAGAGAGCGACGCTCAAAACTGAGCCCTGTGGCACCCCATTCTCCTGGCGAAAGGTGTCCGGCAGGACAGAATCCACACGTACCCTGAACTGTCGATCCATTAAAAAGGAACGAATAAAAAGAGGGAGGCGACCGCGAAGGCCCATGTATGCATGGTGCGGAGAATGCCCGCCCTCCAACAGGTGTCGTAAGCCTTCTCCAAATCAAAGAACACAGCCACGGTCGGGCGCTTCCGCAAGAAGTTATTCATAATGAAGGTTGACAAGGTAACCAGATGGTCAACAGAAGAGCGGCGCCTACGAAATCCACATTGTACATTGGTAAGTAGGCGCCGAGATTCGAGCAGCCAAACCAAACGAGAGTGAACCATTCGCTCCATCACTTTACAGACACAGCTGGTAAGCGAGATGGGTCGATAACTGGAAGGCAAGTGCTTGTCCTTCCCCGGCTTAGGAATCGGTACAACAATAGACTCGCGCCAGCATGCGGGAACATGTCCCTCAATCCAGATACGATTATAAGTACGAAGAAGGAAACCTTTACCCGCAGGAGAAAGGTTCTTCAGCATCTGAATATGAATAGAATCAGGCCCTGTAGAGGAGGACCGTGACCGGGCAAGTGCATTTTCGAGTTACCGTATGGTGAAAGGGGCATTATAACTTTCACGATTCGAGGAGCGGAAGTTAGGTGGCCTAGCCTCCTCTGCCTGTTTTCGGGGGAGGAAGGCAGGGTGGTAATGAGCGGAGCTCGAAACCTCTGCGAAAAAGCGGCCGAAGGCATTGGAGATATCCTCAGGGGCCACAAGGACGTCATTCGCGACCGTCAAGCCAGAAACTGGTGAGTGGACCTTAGTGCCAGATAGACGGCGCAGGCTACCCCAGATAACAGAAGAAGGAGTAAAACTGTTGAAGGTGCTTGTGAAAGCAGCCCAGCTGGCATTCTTGCTTACTTTAATAATACGACGGCACTGCGCACGTAATCGTTTATAAGTGATACAATTCGCCACTGTAGGGTGGCGTTTAAAGGTGCGTAAAGCACGTCGACGAGCACGTAAAGCGTCTCTACATGCTGCGGTCCACCAGGGGACTGGTATGCGACGTGGAGAAGAAGTGGTGTGAAGGATGGAATATTCAGCAGCAGTGAGAATGACTTCCGTGAGGTGTGCGACCTGACTATCGCAGCTTGTGAAGGTTTCATCCTGAAAGGTCGCCCCGGAAGAGAAGAGGCCCCAGTCAGCTTTGGAGATGTTCCAACTAGCTGAGCACGGAGAGGGGGTATGATGCAGGAGATGGATGACACATGGGAAGTGGTCGCTCGAATATGTATCAGAAAGGGCATACCACTCAAACCAGCGTGCAAGTTGGGTAGTACATATAGAGAGGTCTAAATGGGAATAGGTGTGAGATGTGTCCGAAAAAAAAGTAGGGGCGCCAGTATTGAGGCAGACAAGATTGAGCTGGTTGAAAAGGTCTGCTAACAGGGAGCCCCTCGGGCAGGATGCTGGAGAGCCTCAAAGGGGATGTTGGGCATTGAAGTCTCCAGTTAACAAAAATGGTGCAGGTAGCTGAGCAATAAGTTGAATCATGTCTGCCCTGGTAATGGCAGACGACGATGGAGTGTAAACGGTACAAATAGAAAATGTAAAAGTGGGGAGAGTAATTCTGACGGCAACTGCCTGCAGGCCGGTGTGCAATGTGATGGGATCGTAGTAAATATCATCCTGGACCAGCAACATAACCCCTCCATGAGCCGGAATATCTACCACAGGGGGTAGGTCAAAACGCACAGAGGTGTAGTGTGCCAAGGCAATGTTATCGCATGGGCGTAGCTTCGTTTCTGGAGGGCTACGACGAGCGGACGGTGCAAGCGGAGCAGCAACTTCAAGTCCTCTCGGTTGGAGCGAATGCTGCGAATATTCCAGTGAATAAGTGCCATCGTAAGAAGAAAAGGAAGATGAAAGAAGGGGTCACCTCGAAGGCCGCTGAGGGCCTGGCTTCGAGCGAGCAATGCCGCCGCTATCAGTAGGCGGACAGTCATCGTCCATTGGTTCTATAGGTTCATCGGCCATCTCGTTAAGATGACCGGGAGGAGGAGCTTCCTCCGCCGGTGGACGGCCAGATGTTCGGCTACCAGCGGTACGGCCAGGCGAAACGGATGACGGCCTGGGGCGGCAACCGCTGGGTGGCGCAGGAGAAGAAATGCGCCGTGGAGGAGAAGGAGAATTGCGCTTCCTATGAGCCTTCTTGGAAGGTCTTTTAGTGGAAGTACTGGTCGACGGCTGGGAGTGCGAGGTACGTAGGAAGTTTGCATGGGACGGTTCCTTCTTGAAGGCCCGTGCATCTGATTTCTGGGTCTTCGTCTTGGCAGAAGCTGATGAAGGTGCTTGTGTTGGAGGGGTGACGGGAGGAAGAGGAGACGTCGACCGCGCGATCTTAGCACTGGCCGAACGGACGACCGTGGTGCCGAAGGTCAGATCGCATGTCTGCGTCGCCACCTCCCTGGTAGTCCGAGGAGAGGCGAGGACAGTACTGTACTTTCCCGCTGTGAGCAGCGCGGGCTTCCTACTAGCAAATAGCTTGCGAGCAGCCGAGGTGGACACTTTCTCTTTGACCCGAATTTCTTGGATACAGCGTTCTTCCTTGTAGATGGGACAGTCGCGGGAGGACGCTGCATGGTCACCCCGACACTTCACACAATGAGGAGACGGAGGTGGACAGTCACCCTCATGGGCATCCCTGCCACAAGTGACACATTTAGCTGCATTAGAACAAGACTGGCGAGTGTGATTAAAACGCTGACACTGGTAGCAGCGCGTAGGTGTCGGGACATAGGGGCGAACAGAAATAACCTCGTAGCCCGCTTTGATACGCACGGCAGCTGAACACTGTCAAAGGTCAAGAAAAGTGTCCGGGTCAGTACAAGGTCATTGTTGACCTTTTTAATGACCCTATGGACAGCCGTCACGTCCTGCTCAGCGAGGAAAGACTGAATCTCCTCGTCAGTCAATCCGTCAAGTGATCGAGTATAGACCACACCACGAGACGAATTCAAAGTACGGTGAGCCTCCACCCGGACAGGGAACGTGTACAGGAGTGTGGCCCGAAGCAGTTTTTGTGCCTGAAAGGCGCTCTCAGTTTCTAGTAATAAGGTACCGTTACGCAACCTGGTACAAGATTTGACAGATCCGGCTATGGCATCTACGCCCTTTTGGATAACGAAAGGGTTGGCAGAGGAAAAATCCTTTCCGTCCTCAGATCGAGAAACGACGAGGAACTGTGGGGCAGGCGGTAGTACTTTGTCACTGGTGGCTGGTCAAGTTTCCGTTTTTGGGCAGAAGTCGAGAGAGATGGAGAGAAATCCATTGCAGAGGAATCCCCCATGATTGCCAGCGTCTCCAATGGCGCGCTCCTTCCTTGTGGGGACCCTCGCAGAGGGCACTCCCGCCTTAGGTGAATGTTTACACCTCAGGTCACACCTCCCGAGAAACAGACGGAGGGACCAATCGGCATGGTCAGAAGGTATCAGCTCAGGCAATCACCCCTCCCTGGGCCTGGCCTTTACCAGGGGGTATGTGCATGCCTTACTTGTCTACCCAGGGCGGGGAATTACGCGTTACCCCGCCACGGGCTACGCGTGGGTCGACCTTCAGGCGCGCACAGGGAGGAAGGAAAAAGAGGAAGAAGAAGAGAGAGAGGGAGGACAGACTGTCTCAAACGCCGAGGAGGAGACCAGAGAAGGCAAGGAGAAGAAGGCAAGGGAAAGAGTAAGAAAGACAGTGAGATGGAGAGGAGTAAAGAAAGGAACCAACCAAAGGAAGGAAGAAACGAGAAGTGAAAAAGCAAAATGACCGCAAATAGAGGTCGTGGAACCGTCCGTCTCCGGACGCAGGCGCTAACTACCCCCTTGAGGGGGAGGGACTCCTTTTAGTCGCCTCTTACGACAGGCAGGAATACCTCGGGCCTATTCTAATCCCCGGACCCGCAGGGGGGACTACCGTAGTAATTTGTTATTCATATTCTGATAAGCTATAAATACGAGCCGGCCGTAGTGACAGAGTGGTTCTAGGCGCTTCAGTCTGGAACCGCGCCACCGCTACGGTCGCAGGTGCGAGACCTGCCTCGGGCATGGATGTGTGTGATGTCGTTGGATTAGTTAGGTTTAAGTAGTTCTAAGTTCTAGGGGCCTGATGACCTCTTACGTCCCATAATGCTCAGAGCCATTTTTATAAATACGAGTTTTCTATTTTATGTTCAAACCGACCACGAGGAAGAAAACGAAACAACACACTTTGTGTATACAATTGTCTAAAATTATTTATATATGGAGAAAGGTTATATACGGGATAACCAATTTGTCTAACGGTTTTTGCGCTGCTGTTCCACTTAAAACTGACTGCTAGAAAGAGAACTTTTACAGTATAGCGCATTCTTTCTCGCATTCCATTTTAAGAGAGAAGCTGTAGATTAATTCGAAAAATGTATAGCCTATGTCCATCTGAATGACTATTAAGATTGTCGTGTAAAAATTTGAATTAAATCGGTCAGCAACTTTCGGAGTTGTTGCTAACAACATTTCTTAAGTTTCTGAGAAAATTAAGGGAAACAATGGGGAACAGAAAAACGCAGATGATAGCAAATGACACATTGTCATCTAAAGTTTTGTTTAATTGTGTACATTTTCTCTCAAAACATGTTCAAAAAGTCTACTGTGAACAGCAGTGCGTTTTGCAGCTCTTGTAGGCAGTTGCTGTGTTTCTGATGTGAGCTCATTAGTATGGTCTTTTACTTGAGCATATGCATCTAAAATACGTACGAGAAGTTCCTCTTTTGGGTCCCCTCTGCGCATGTAGACTTCGCTCGTAAACCAACCTCACAAATAGTAATGTAGTGCGGTAAGACAGGGTGACCTCGGTGGCCAAGAAATGACTCAAAGACTGCCGATACAACGCCTAGGATACGTTTCAGTGAGGCAATCTAGTCACTGAATGTTCAGGAGCAAGCAACAAACCGGTGTTTCCCCCTCCTGTGTGTAATTCACATTATAATTGTATAAACTGTCAACAGATGTCCGTACGATCGTGTCCTGCACGGAAGATAGCTTTGTGATAAACGGACAACCACGCCAGCAATGACGTCTGGGCACCTATCAAACGGAGTAGTGTTTGCCGGGCTGTCCCAAACTCTCAGTCGCTGTGCACACAGTCACAAACGGTGTAGTATGGCTCAGAGAAGACGCCTACCAGACTCCCTGCGGTGGAGGGCCATAAGAAGAATGGAAGCAGGACAGTCGCAAACTGATATGGCCCGATTGTTTAATGGGAATCGTTCCGTTGTTTCTCGGATGTAGCGACAGTTTATAGAGACCGAAACTGCATTCTGAAGACCAGTGCAGGGACGACCACGCGTGGGGTAGAGAGATAGTACAGTTATTTGGCTCTAAGGGCACGACGGTACGGCCTTAGTACTGCACTGCAACAGGCATAGGACGTCGCAGAATGCACTGGACCTGTTGTAGTGAGGCAAACGGTGTCCAGAAGGCTTCGGCAGAGTGGCCTTTGTTGCTGGAGACCTGCTGTATGTGTACCTTGTCTTCACAGAAGGGAACGTCTAGAGTGGAGTCGTCAACATGTAACTTGGACGGTCGAACAGTGGGCCAATGTTTTTATAGATGGGTCCCGATTTGGTCTGGAGAGTGATTCACGATGGATTCGTGTCTGGAGGGAACGCGGAACACGATTTCGGGACCCAACCACTGTGGAAAGAGACCGATGTCGAGCAGAATCCCTAATGGCACGTGCAGGGATTATGTTGACCACTCGAACACCTCTTCATGAAAGTGCACAGTTATATCGGCAAGGTGTAACTGCTGTCAGGTACCGTGACGATATCTTTTGACTTCATGTGCGGTTGTTGAGAGATGCTGTGGGACCCAGACTTGGTATTGCTGGACGATAATGCTTGACCTCGTAGAGCACAATATGTTTTTCTGGAAACTGAAGATATTGCATGCATGGCGTGGTGAGCTCGAGCTCCCGATTTGAATCCCATCGAGCGTATCTGAGATGCACTAGGGAGACGGGTTGGATCACGTCAGCATACACCAACCACTCGCCAAGACTTGCGAGCAGCTCTGCAGGAAGAATGTGCGTCATTGCCTCAACATAACATCGATGACGTTATTCACAGCATGCCCCATCGTTGTCAGGCCTGTAATGCGACCAGAGATGGTCACACTCCATACTGAGCATATTAACCAGCTGTCGGAACGTGTATGCAAATCCGTAAAGTTGGAAGAAGGAAGAAAATTGCCTGCCGTTATGCATGCTGCAATTCTGTATTCTTTACATTGTTTCTACTTTACTATCACCTGTTTACACTGTTTTGTACCAAAATAAAGGCAACCTTGCAAACTTTCCGTTTTTTGCTTTAATTTTGGACATCACTGTACATACGACCACGTGTTGCCGAAGGCCTATCCTCAGAGTTTTGAAGGAAATCAAGATGTCGCACTCCAATAACATTGATTCCTAAAACAACTTGATCGGTGAGTTGGTTATCAATAATAGCGCACGACATGAATTGAAATGGGCAGTAAAGGCAACACTGTTTAGCCAAATCTCTCTTTGTTGTATTTGCATGTAAGTGGTGGTGAAGGACATGCAACTGACGCCCGCAGATTTTCCAACAGCTGAGTGTCGAATACGGTTAAGAGAAGGGAATACGTACGATTTGAAGCTTTTTGTTGAGAGCCAACAATACTATCAGCCCTCAAAGCATGTACCTTCCGCCATGGCTCGCCATGGTTGGTAGTATAGATCATTGTTACACCAAACGAGTCGTAGGTACTTACGAAGCCGTGCGAAACATGGGAGGATAGCTAGTAAAAGTAGAAAGGTAACGCGAGATCTCGTAAGTGGGGTCAAGGCGTGTTCAGCGCTAGTGGGACAGCCGCCCAGCGAGCTGTTGTCACTTCAGAAGCGGCGTGCTCGTCAACGAGAGACAGTTTTCCGGTTTTACTCATTGTTACCATCAGGGACTACCTCTTTAACTCCTTCTGTCAATGACCAGATGCTCTTTAACATTCCGCAGATCTGTGAAATGCTGACAGGCCGTGGAGACGTGAACTACACTACTGGCCATTAAAATAACTAAACCACGAAGATGACGTGCTACAGACACGAAATTTAACCGACAGGAAGAAGATACTGTTATATGCAAATGATTAGCTTTTCAAAGCATTCACACAAGGTTGGCACCAGTGGTGACACCTACAACGTGCTGACATGAGTAAAGTATCCAACCGATTTCTCATACACAAACAGCAGTTGACCGGCGTTGCCTGGTGAAACGTTGTTGTGATGCCTCGTGTAAGGAGGCGAAATGCGTACCATCACGTTTCCGACTTTGATAAAGGTCGGATTGTAGCCTATTGCGGTTGCGGTTTATCCTATCGCGACACTGCTACTCGCGTTGGTCGAGAACCAATGACTGCTAGCAGTATATGGAATCGGTGGGTTCAGAAGGGTAATACGGAACGCCGTGCTGGATCCCAACGGCCTCGTACCACTAGCAGTCGAGATGACAGGCATCTTATCTGCATTGCTGTAACAGATCGTGCTGCCATGTCTCGATCACTGAGTCAGCAGATGGGGACGTTTGCAAGACAACAACCATCTGCACGAACAGTTCGACGACGTTTGTCGCAGCATGGACTATCAGCTCGGAGACCATGGCTGCGGTTACCCTTGACGCTGCATCACAGACAGGAGCGCCTGCGATGGTGTACTCAACGACGAACCTGGGTTCACGAATGGCAAAACGTCATTTCTTCGGATGAATCCAGGTTCTGTTTACAGCATCATGATGGTCGCATCCGTGTTTGGCGACATCGTGGTGAACGCACTGGAAGCGTGTATTCGTCATTGCCATACTGGCGTATCACCCGGCGTGATGGTATGGGGTGCCATTGGTTACACGTCTCGGTCACCTCTTTTCGCGTTGACGGCACTTTGAACAGTGGACGTTACATTTCAGATGTGTTACGACCCGTGGCTTTACTCTTCATTCGATCCCTGCGAAACCCTACATTTCAGCAGGATAATGCACGACCGCATGTTGCAGGTCCTGTACGGACCTTTCTGGATACAGAAAATGTTCGACTGCTCCCTGGCCAGGACATTCTCCAGATCTCTCACCAATTGAAAACGTCTGGTGAATGGTGGCCGAGCAACTGGCTCGTCACAATAAGCCAGTCACTACTCTTGATGAACTGTGGTATCGTGTTGAAGCTGCATGGGCAGCTGTACCTGTAACGCCATCCAAGCTCTGTTTGACTCAATGCCCAGGCGTATCAAGGCCGTTATTACGGCCAGAGGTGGATGTTCTGGGTACTGATTTTTCAGGATCTATGCATCCAAATTGCGTGAAAATGTAATCACATGTCAGTTGTAGTATAATATATTTGTCCAATGAATACCCGTTTATCATCTGCATTTCTTCTCGGTGTAGCAAATTTTAATGGCCAGTAGTGTAATATCCTTAATAAGTGATATACATTAAAGAAACATGGGGGCGTAGTATGCTCACCAGACAATGCGTTTTTGTTTCTGTTTTTTACCTGCGAGTCTTATTGTTAGAACGTTGCTGAAATTACTGCTCATAAGTCTCTACGGCAATTGTAGGCACTCCCGCCGGCGTGAGTGACCTGTGACTAGGTGGATGCACTAACCCAGTTTTCCGACAGCTTCTGTGGAGAAACCTGGCGACTTGAAAACCTTCTGGAGCACGACTTCACATATGTGTCTCCCGCATTTTCCATTCTTACAAAGGAGTGGCGCTCTCCCTACTCTACGTAAGAAGCTCATCGTTAGCTTCAACACGGCGTATTGCCCGACCACAACATTGCTGCTCCAATATGCTACCTGTCCACGTTCTCCACCAGTTGCATTCCATAGTACGACAACAGGATGAACCCTACCTTTGCAGGGATTAAGGGTGTTGTGGTCCAGTTTGATGTGTTGAATGTCCCTACAAACGTCGCCATCTTCTACAGTTCACCTTCTGTGACCTTATGAGTGACTATATGTTGTTATTCAATAATTACACTGTATTTTTCAGAGTTACTTTTACAACTTGAATGCATTCACACTTGTATGTTCTAAATTATTTTTACAGGAGGTATTACAACAATTTAATTTGAATAGTTATTACTGTCTAACGATGGTATAATTAATGTAAAGTCCAGCTCCTGCAATGGTTTATCGATTTTCAGACCAATATGTCGTCCTGGACTTGCCGTCGTCCGTTTTACTTAGCCATCGGTCTTCTGACTTGTTTGTTGCGACCTGCCACGGACTTTTCTGCCGTGTCAGCCGTTTTCATCCCAGAGTAGCACTTCCGCACTATGTCCTCAACTATTTGCTGGATGTATTCCACTATCTGTCATGTCCTACTATTTTACCCTCTGCAGCTTCCTCTAGTGCTTTCGAGATCATTCCCTGATGCCTTAACACGTGTCCTATCTTCCTGTCGATGTTCTCCATATATTCCTTTTTTTTACGTGTAGGCCGAAAACCATCCCATTCTTTATCTTATCAGACCACGTAATTTTAAATATTCTTCTGTAGGAACGCGTCTCAAATGCCTCGATTCTCTTCTTTCCAGGTTTTCCCACAGTTCCTGTTACCCTACCATACAATGCTGTGCTCTAAACGTACATTCTCAGAAATTTCTTCCTCAAATTAAGGCCGATATTTGATAGCAGTAGATATCTCATGGTCAGAAATGCCCTCTTTGCATATTCTTGCTCTTCCTTTGTGGTCGTTGCTTCGTACTACATGCGTTATTTTACTGCCAAGCCAGCAGGACCCCTTAACTTCGTCTACTTCGTGATCACCAATTTTCATGTCACGTTTCTCGCTGTTTTCATTTCTGCTACTTCGCATTATTCGTCTTTCTTCGATTTATTCTCAATCCATATTCTGTACTCATTAGTGTGTTCATCCCATTCAACAAATCCTGTAGCCTTCCATTTTCGCTTTGGATAGCAATGTCATCAGCGAATCTTATCACTGATATCCTTTCACTCCGAATTTTTATCCCACCCTTGAAATCTTTTTACTTCCGTCATAGCTTCTGCTGAAATTGAACAGCAGGGGCGAAAGACTACATCGCTGTCTTACTCCATTTTTAATCTGAGCACTACGTTCTTTGTTTTCCAGCCTTAGTCTTCCCTACTGATTCTTGTTCATACTGTATATTACCGATCTTTTCCTATAGCTTACTCCTATTTCTCTCAGAATTTCGGGCACCATTGTACGTCGTCAAACGCTTTTTCTAGTTCGACAAATCCAATGGCAGTGTCTAGATTTTTTTTTTTTTTTTCAGTGTCGGTTCCATTATCAAGCGCAAAGTAGAACTGCCTTTCTGGCGCCGTTAGATCTACTAAAGCGAAACAGATCCATAGATTTCGTCTCCATTTTTCTGTATATTATTCCTGTTAGGAGCTTGGCTGCAGTGTGTTCTGGTGTAGTTTCACGTTGTTTGTGGAAAATACTTGTTATAGTTACATATGCATCACAACATCTCAGCAAGATGCGGAGTATGGAAGTGCTTGCCACACAAAAACATGACAAACTACCTGTAATAATTAACACAACAGTGATCCAGTAAATTCATGCTCACCAAATGTAAAGAATAAATAAAAACGAAAACCCACTGATGATGGCACAGTGGTGCCGAAACATGTTTGGGTACTGAGGTAAACAGTGTTTTGCATAACTGGCGTACCTCACATCCAAAAAAAAAATTACATTTTACTTTGTGCAGTTTGAAGCAACGGCTGGGACGGACAGTGTTTTGATTACGAGTCATAGAAATTACCCCTAGGCCACGGATGAATTTGACGATAGCCTTCGCCTGCCGCGATTAAAGAGTCGTCACTCCAAAAAACTCAGCGGATATATTGTTTCCTCTTACGTATATCTTCTGGCAGAAAGGCTGTGGGCACCAATCTTTCTAATTTGATTTTCACAAAGAGGTTTCCCAGTGATCGTTCTTCCGGCGAGCAATACGTGACTGGAACAGGAGAAAGAGGAAGTCACACTGGAATACTAATTACCCTCCAGCACACAACGCAAGGTGATATGAAGAGTGTGTAAGTGGACTTATAAACTGATACAGTGCTAAGCGTGGCTTTAAATGTTCAGGTTCACCCTGCCCGTTGTTAACAGCGGCAGGCTGCTGTTTCAGGGCCTGTTCTCCCGCTTTCCGCGCCCACAAACGCTTCCACGTCAGTAATCCGTCCTCCGCAAGGCGAAGCTCGGTATCGGCGTGGAAGTTGTTAGTATGAAACAGATTTTTCCCAAAATATTAATAACAGGAATTTTTTCCCACTTGTCGCCATTGTCTGACCACTCGGTAATCATTTGAAATCAATACTTTTGTTTGAAATTAACAATTTTAGCGAGGTATAAAAATCTAAGCAAGCCGAACCATAGCTCCACCAACAAAATTTTCGAATATTTTTAGGCATATTTTCTCAGCATTTTGATGTGAGGGACCAGTTGGTTCCGGTGGCTCCTTGCAGGGTAATAACATAATTACAATTTATTTGGTTTGTATCCCCACTTACAGGGTGTCCATCTAAGAAGACGCTGATTTAAAAATTAAATATCTGAAAAACTAAGATCGATAGACGAATGCAGCGACCAGTTTGTTTACTGTTAAAGCTGTAAGAATTGTATGCCGAAGTTTCGAAAACGGCTTGGAAAGCTGCCAACAGGTGGCGTTTTATTCCCAATACGTAGTGGCTATAAATAGAGCACTGCACGTGACAAGGATCTGTTCCACCGTTGGAACTTGAAAGGAGGTCAGCGTACTGAAGGAAGAGATTGAAATTGTGTGTTCCATTGCACAGTGTGTTTTTTTGGCGAAGAAGACAGTATTACGGCTCAAGGTGCAGTTTTCATGTACGATTTGATGTTCCAAAAGGTTCCGATGGGAAAGCCATTTGCAAGCTTTTCGCCAAATTCCAACGCAGCGTGGCTGATGGTCTAGCGGGAGGGTTGGTCCCAGGCGAACTTAGGTACTCCTAAAAATGTCAGGACCGTTTCTGAAATTCAGCAAAATCCAAGGACGTTTCTGAAATTCAGCAAAATCCAAGGAAATCTGTCAGAATAATTGCTGATGAGACGGATCTGAAGCGCTACAACACGCAGAAAATAGCAAGACAGGGCTTACATATGTTTCCATTCTTATCCAAAGCCACTGCACAACTAGGGCGACAGAGGGCTGACTTCCCGAATCAAAATCCCACAATCATTGATACTGAAAAGATTTGATGTTTGCTGCCTTTGGTTCACAGATGATGCACACTTCTGAGCCGTGGCGCCAGTAAGGTACTAGACTGTCCTGTCTGGTGACACTAGCTCAAAGGTAGTGTCGTTTATCCCCCTTGTGGCCCTATTGCCAATACCTGTGAGAAAGAGTTGCTATATGTGGATTGTGCTCTTAGAAGGTATTCGCTTGTCCAGGGGTTCGCTAGTCCGAGAGAGAGGCACGAAGTTTGGGGATTGGCGGTAGCGTCGCGACAAGAGGTGGTCACGAGGTCCGAGCTGCGCAAGGAGGGCAGGCGCAGAGCGAAGATACCGGAGTACTTCACAGGAGTCAGGTCGACTACAAGCAGCAAGCCGACATCCCGTCGGTTGGTTGGCAACATTCGTGTCGGACGACCGCTCGTGGCCTGGCTGTCCTCTTCTACTTGGCTTTCTTCGGCAGCACTCAGTAACCGCCAGGTCGCACCGTGGATCCATGGAACTGCTTTGATGACAGAGGGGAGTAACAGTCTCTAATCCTCGTGCTCATTTGTGTAATTGTCTACCTGCCCATTTTATTTTCTGGTTTGTACCCGACCCTCTGAGTTTTACTCGGTCGGCTTTTTGGTCGTAAATATAGGCCGTAGCGTTGTACTAAGTCACTAGTTGTCGATTGAAAGTTTGTTCCGCTATTATATTGCCTTTCCTTTCTGGTTTATACCCGATCATTTATGTTCTCCTGGTCGTAAATACAGCCGGAACAGTTGTACTAAGGCACAGGTTGCCGTTAAACAAAACAGGAGTCTTTCGGTTAGATTTAGATGTTAACCGGTTCAATTCTTTGATTGTAATTGCATTAGTTATAATCTGAACAGCCTGTTGTACTAAGCTGTGCGTTGCTGTCTTGAAAGACAGCGTCATTGTTGGTGTATTTTAACTGGATCTTGTGGTTGCGCCGAGTGAGTTCTCTTGTAATAAGTGTTCACAATCAATGTTTTAAGACGTTCCTTCAGAGTGATCTTAATAAATGACAATCAGTTTAACTTGGAAAATATTAACAGACAGCTGTCATTAGGACTTAAGTCAAAATAAGATTGTCAAAAGGGACTGGTTGGGATCCAGTGGCAGCTTGGTTTCCGATTGAAATTAAGACGTTGGTTGCTTTGAAGTAAGCCTTATCATTATCATATTGGTGGCTAATCTGTTTAACCTTTAAGCACAGGTGCGCATCTTAACCTCGAACCTCTCGACATACAGCTTTCAAATTTGAAGTTACGTCGTCTGTTTTGAGTAATTGAATCAGTCTTGTCATCAGTGGTGCTTATATTGGTAGGGTTCTTGCACTTAACTTAGGATCCACTTAGCAACTAATAAATACACGAAACGCTCCGTTGCCAAATTTACCTTTATTGTAATTTTAATTAACGAGCAAGCCATAAAAACACCAAACATGGAGGCAAAATGTACGCATCTAAAGGCTACTTAAAAAAGGAATAAAATCACTTAAATCTGTTTCCACAAGAGGAAAATACAACGTCACAATTCAGACCTCGCTAACACTTCCATTTTACTAACATTAAATATAACAAGATAAATAGTCATACCTGTGACAAAAGCAAATGAATAACACTATCAATCTGTACAGATGAGAATACGACTATATCCACGAAGGTTCGCGCCCTGGCAAGGGAGATACTTAACTTCAACATATAAGGTGATTACAGTAAGCCCTAATTCCACTCGACAAACGTAGTAGCGATATAAGCGAGACAAATGTACTGGAGGAGGATAGCCGGATGATGTGCCGTAGTAAAAAGGGCCACTGTCAACCCCGTCAGGACGCGACCCCCGTGAACACGTCAGTTTCAGCTACCTGCAACACACACAGAGTCGTTTGTAGCTTCTTAAAAACAATTAACATGAAAAGGCACAACGCGTAACACACTAATAAAATATAAACGACTACTTCACAGAACTAGCACCTCTTTAGACAAACCTAACAGCAGAATATTAATAACACGTAAAATAGTTCTAACCTATAACAAACTAAGGTACCACGTAATAGAATATCGTCTTTAGCTCATAGAATACTCAGTTTGACTTGCCTGTTTATACGTCTTACAACTCAACAGTGTCAGCTTAAGCAAACCTGCGAATACAAAACTCGAAATATGACAGGAATAATGATTGAAGCCACTCACAATGCTAGGCTGCCACACAGAGGAGACAATAGTAATTTACAGCGGTACACAACCTACCTTACATCTCCAATTTAGTATAATTAGAATAAACAATGCTGTGTATAATAATTACTTACAGTACCATGACAACCTCGGAATAACACTTGTTACCCAAGGTAGGTGCTGGTATCGAAAGGCACCTTTAGTAATACAGAGTTCGAGTGTATTCACTTATTGGAAGGGTTTCAACTTTACATCCCTTTCCACATAGCTCTCTGTCCACACGCTTCTATAACTTCTGCAACTAAAGAAGGGCATATAAATGCACATGCAACTGACACAGATTCAAGCAGAATAAAACAGTGCCTTAGTATAGCGCAGATGGCTTCATTTGCTTTACACGTGGGATATCTTCACCATTCAGTAATTCCGAAACACATTCAACAACGCGTGAGAGCAAGACGTCGCCGTGGTATCAGCTATTTACTTCACATAATTTCCTGCAAAGACACAAGGCAGACGAAGCGTTTTCACATGCAACAGCGGCGAGCATCGCACATTTCCACCGTCACGCCGTAGACACATCTCAAGTTCAATGGCCAGTAACAAGAACCTATACATTCTCTCGCAGCAGGAAAGCCCCAAAAAAGAACAGTGCACCACCGCGATACCAAACCCGAGGTCCCATCAAGTCACTGCCGGGATCTCTTGCTGACCCTGCCCATAGAGTACAGGCGTCGTAAAACAGACCTCACGGTAAACGTCAACAAGCCAGCACCGACCCTGCGAATATCCGCTCCGCTGTCTCCTTACTCTCCCCCCTTAACCACCCGACCACCGGCCTGAATCGCGGAAGGCAAAGATGGTGACCTTATAATCAATGGCAGCGACGCCATTCTAAGTGCGAGAACACTGGCGCCAGCCGCGCCACGGCTCATATATACACTCCTGGAAATGGAAAAAAGAACACATTGACACCGGTGTGTCAGACCCACCATACTTGCTCCGGACACTGCGAGAGGGCTGTACAAGCAATGATCACACGCACGGCACAGCGGACACACCAGGAACCGCGGTGTTGGCCGTCGAATGGCGCTAGCTGCGCAGCATTTGTGCACCGCCGCCGTCAGTGTCAGCCAGTTTGCCGTGGCATACGGAGCTCCATCGCAGTCTTTAACACTGGTAGCATGCCGCGACAGCGTGGACGTGAACAGTATGTGCAGTTGACGGACTGTGAGCGAGGGCGTATAGTGGGCATGCGGGAGGCCGGGTGGACGTACCACCGAATTGCTCAACACGTGGGGCGTGAGGTCTCCACAGTACATCGATGTTGTCGCCAGTGGTCGGCGGAAGGTGCACGTGCCCGTCGACCTGGGACCGGACCGCAGCGACGCACGGATGCACGCCAAGACCGTAGGATCCTACGCAGTGCCGTAGGGGACCGCACCGCCACTTCCCAGCAAATTAGGGACACTGTTGCTCCTGGGGTATCGGCGAGGACCATTCGCAACCGTCTCCATGAAGCTGGGCTATGGTCCCGCACACCGTTAGGCCGTCTTCCGCTCACGCCCCAACATCGTGCAGCCCGCCTCCAGTGGTGTCGCGACAGGCGTGAATGGAGGGACGAATGGAGACGTGTCGTCTTCAGCGATGAGAGTCGCTTCTGCCTTGGTGCCAATGATGGTCGTATGCGTGTTTGGCGCCGTGCAGGTGAGCGCCACAATCAGGACTGCATACGACCGAGGCACACAGGGCCAACACCCGGCATCATGGTGTGGGGAGCGATCTCCTACACTGGCCGTACACCACTGGTGATCGTCGAGGGGACACTGAATAGTGCACGGTACATCCAAACCGTCATCGAACCCATCGTTCTACCATTCCTAGACCGGCAAGGGAACTTGCTGTTCCAACAGGACAATGCACGTCCGCATGTATCCCGTGCCACCCAACGTGCTCTAGAAGGTGTAAGTCAACTACCCTGGCCAGCAAGATCTCCGGATCTGTCCCCCATTGAGCATGTTTGGGACTGGATGAAGCGTCGTCTCACGCGGTCTGCACGTCCAGCACGAACGCTGGTCCAACTGAGGCGCCAGGTGGAAATGGCATGGCAAGCCGTTCCACAGGACTACATCCAGCATCTCTACGATCGTCTCCATGGGAGAATAGCAGCCTGCATTGCTGCGAAAGGTGGATATACACTGTACTAGTGCCGACATTGTGCATGCTCTGTTGCCTGTGTCTAAGTGCCTGTGGTTCTGTCAGTGTGATCATGTGATGCATCTGACCCCAGGAATGTGTCAATAAAGTTTCCCCTTCCTGGGACAATGAATTCACGGTGTTCTTATTTCAATTTCCAGGAGTGTAGTTTTCATGCGTTGCGGAAGGGCATTTAATAAGACAGACTGTGTCCAGCGCGGTAGTAAACACCGCTGTTTTACCCGATAACGGGCAGGCTGCAGGTCCGGCGGTCTTGTAATCATTGTCATATTATTTATTGTTTTGATTTCTCTTGCAAAAGCTTATACATTTTACAAATTTGTTCATTTTGTAGAAAAAATATATGGTTATATATTGTTAAATAAACAGGTTGTGTGGTAAAAAGAAAATTACATTGGTGAGTCCTCCCACGTTTTCCTTAATTCCAGTGAGTACCACGTCTCAACTTCCACTTGAATGAAGTCGTGAGTAAAGAAAACTGGTGATTTTGGGGTTGCGATGATCCCCATTTCTGTGAAGTGAAACCTCTGTATTCTCCCAAAGTTACTGTTAGGTCTGCGGTATGCAGCAGGGGCATTGTTGCGCTTTCTTCGTGCGACAATTGGTAACTAGTTACGTAGCAGATTTGGAACAGTTTGTCGTCACACAGCTAGTGTTTGAGGATCGACTGGTACCGAGTGGTTCATGCAAGATGGGGCCAAGTCACACCGCACCGAAAAGGTGTTCCGCTTTCTTGATGAATATTCGGGGAATAGAATCATTCCGTTGGATTATTGCAAATTTGCTGCCACAGGGATGGACTGGAGTCCATATTCTCCCGATCTGACTCCTCGTGAATAGTTGCTGTGAGGTACATTGAAAGACACTGTCTCCCGGATACATCCCACAACCCTGAACGAGCCTGAATGGGTGATCTTTGTGGCATCCGAATCCATTTCCGTCGGCGCCCACCTACATACGGACGAACGATCGCTGTAATAAAATAAGATAAATCAGAGCTCACACGGACAGATTTAAGTGTTCGTTTTCCCCGCGCGGTGGTGGAGACAGGAACGATAGAGAGATAGCTTGAAGGTGGTTCGATGAACCCTCTGTGAAGCAGTTAAGCTGAATTGCTGAGTAGTCATATACACTGATCAGCCAGAGCATTATCACCACCTACCTAATAGCAGTTATGTCCACAATTGGCCGGCGACGCATCGCGTTATGGAAGCAATGAGGCCTTGGTAGGTCGCTGGAGGGAGCTCTCACAACGTCTGCACACACGAGTCACCTAATTCCCGTAAATTTCGGGGAAGGGGGGGGGGGAGGAGGAGGATGAGCTCTGACGCCACGTTCAGTCACATCCCAGATGTGTTCTATCGGGGTCACATCTGGCTAGTTGGAGGGCCAGCGCATCAATTGGACGAATTCGCCATTGTGGTTCTCAAACGACTCCATCACACTCCTGGCCTTGTGACAGGGGTCATTATCTCGTTGAAAAAATGCCACTGCTGTCGGGTAACACGATCGTTGTGAAGGGGTGGACGTGGTTTCCAACCGGTGTACTATACTCCTTGGCCGTGATGGTGTCTTGCACGAGCTCCACTGGACCCATGGTTGCCCATGTGAATTTTCCCCAGAGCATAATGGAGCCGCCGCCAGCTTGTCTCTGTTTCGCAATACAGGTGTCAAGGATATTTCCCCTGGAAGACGACGGGTTCAAGTCCTCCCATCGGCATGATGGAGTTATACGGATTCATGAGACATGCAACGCTCTGCCACTCCAACAACGTCCAGAGCCGATGCTCACGAGCCCATTTCAGTCTTAGTTGCCGATGTTGTGGTGTTAACATTGGCACATGCGTGGGTCGTTGGCTGCTGAGTCGAATCGTTGGCGGTGTTCGGTACACTGCGTATCCACACGTACTTGTACTCTGCTCGGCATTGAAGTCTGATGTTATTTCCTCCACAGTTCACCGCCTGTCCTGTTTTAGCAGTCTGCAAAGCCTACAACCACTGACATCTGTGATGACAGGTGGCCTCCCAACCCCACAACGTCAGGACGTAGTTTCATCCTGGTTTTGCCACATATTGAAGACACTCACCACAGCACTCCTCGAACACAAGTCGTGTAGCCTCCAGGCCATCGCAGTCTTCCCTCGGTCAAACTCAGACAGATGGCGCGCCTTCCCGGTTGTACACACGGGCAACTCGCTTACTAATACTGAATGGACTGTGCTTGCCTCACTAGCAGTCATTCCTCGCCAGGTGACGCTGCTATAGCCTGGACGAGTTTATATCGATGGCAGGTTGGTGGTTATAAAGCTGTGGCTGATCAGTTTAGATGTAGATGTAGATGTAGATGTTGGTAGAGTATACCACCGCCACTCCCTGAACCCTGAGTAATTGAACCACTTCTGAGAACAAAACAATACATCGGCTTATCAGTTCTTTTACTTAACAATTTGTTATCCTTTCAAGCAGCTGAGAATTTACACTTTCTGTTCCTAAAATTATTGCTGCGTCGTTTCAGCAAGTGGTCACTTTCCCACGCATATCTTTCTTAGGTACATCGCTGAAATTAGTAATCTTTGTTGTAATAATCGGTACAGCGTAGTCCATGCGTTTCCATCTTTTTCTCCGAGAGGTCGTCTTTGATGATGCGTGTCTATTTGTTTCCTCTGCAAGCTAAAAGTGAAATCGAGGCGTTAGTAAGTTTTGCTTTTGTGTCGTATACAGCTGAGGGTTTCAGCAGATGAGTGACGGTCAAGTCTTGGCGCCAGCACTGCAGTCAGGAGTAGGGCACCAGAGGAACAGTCGCAGTTGCTTTACGTGGAAAAAGAAATGGGAATGGAGGGCGACTAGGAATGAGGGCAACCTGTTTCGCCGCCTGTCCCTGCAGCCGGGGTCCCACGTCTGGCGAACAAAGCACCGAAGCCGACCACGTGTGATGTTTCCGTTCTGCTGGGCAATTTCCTCCCGTCTGCATCGATGTCGTGTATTTGATGGCGGCTGCAGAGATGTTAGCAAACTGCAAACCAGCGAAGTAGACGCTCCCCGAGACGATGCCAAACTGGCTTCGAAAAAATATGAAAGCAACTTTCGTTACAACATATTCTGCTCATTAACATGCAGACGGAAACATACAAAATCAATACGTCAAGTATTTGTACGAATGCATGCTTTCACGGCGATATCCGTTAATAAAACATTCTCGGGTTTCAAGCCGCGTCATGTGGTTTACTGCGCACGAGCTTTCGGCAGAGATCTTCTCTGCCATTGTCAAGTGGGTGACTGTCGTGTGGTTGTCATTGCCGTACTTATAAAGCCGCGTCGTCGCTCGTGACGTCACTGGTGCTCGGTCTCACACCATATATGATAATGTTTTGGCCGCGCGACCCCCGGGCCCGCTTCATATCCACCAACACCGGATCTCACGCTGTACTCCGCTGCAATCCACCGTCTCTATTGAACGTGTTGTAAGAAATTCTAATCTCTATGGCCTCGTTTATCACGCTACCCCAGAAGCCATTAGTTCGTTTAATAATAGACATCGAATGCAATTCGGTGTCCCTTTTCCAGACCATGTCCTGCTACAGTTGACCATAGGGATAGCGCAGACGGTAACACCTTTCATGTCATCCACTTGACAATGGCTGAGGAGATCTCTGCCGAAAGCTCGTGGGCAGTAAACCACATTACGCGGCTTGAAACCCAAGAATGTTTTATTAATGTCAAGTATTGTTTTGTAAAACTGCTGGAAAGCTACAATGTCGCAGGTGATTGCGCATTTGCGAGACACACATCGCTCGTAACGGTTTCACCAGCAGTAGGAAATGTTGTTTCTTATATGTAAGATAAATTTGGGTGCCACAATTCAAAGTAATATCATTGTGTTATCAGGTTTTTAAGACTTCACTCCTTAAACGATCAAAATCGGAGCTATATGTAATCTGAACAACTCGATGAAACGGAACGGAAACGCCAACATGAACACACAGTGTATCTGAAGCAATTCTTTGAAACTCTTGTAGCTTTGTGATCGCCTAGTTCCAAGTTTCACCATGAGCCTCTGTAGTTTTCAGACTGGTTTCGTAAAGGAACTGCAGTGTCTCATACTGCCAAGAATGAAGCGCCAAATTGTTTCATTTCTCATGACGTGCTGGAATACGTACGAAGTCACGGGAACCAAATGAACCTAATATAAGGGAATTTTAAGCTCCGTTCCAGTTCTGGCAGAAAATGATGGACTGAATGGACTGAAAAGGGTCCTCTTTCTTGCAAGAACGTTGTTTTTTTTTATTGACTCCGAAACATGGCACATCACATCTACGGCATCTTGTGTACTTTTAGTTTTATTATTTCCGAAATATATAGAGTGTTCTTTAGCAGTTATGTTCTAAAAACAAATTCAGTATGGACGTTTCCGTAACATAATGCAGCTGATATGCTGTGTTAATATGGGCTTCTGGCTGATGTCTGTCGACCAGACAAACGCACGCACACACACACACACACACACACACACACACACACACACATACACACACACACACACACACACACACACACACAGAAAGAGAGAGAGACTGACAGAGAGAGAGAGTGTATGTGTTTCGCCCAGATAACTATACACGTCGGCACAAAATAAGAGGACAACTAGTGTCAGCCCGTCATGAAATAACATTGCAAATGGGAACACGTAATCTCACTGATTGCTAGTACAAGCAAGTGCCTCTGTCAGAGACCTACACCCTATTAGAAATTATCAAACTTCATCCTCTACGAAACTAATTCCTAACGACAACATATGTACACAGAGCTAAAAACACCACACTCAAATGCAGTACAACGACTTATCACTGTTGTACAATGACCGAATGATATCTCTCCCTGTGCAATATTTTCTGAATAAAGTAACACTCATATACCACGGCAGTGCCGCGCAATTTTGTAATTCACTTGACAAAATTCGTCACTGCCTTGTCTGCTCCAACACTACCATAAGAAACACGCAAGTCGCCTTCGCCTATCTCAGCGTAAATTACAGCACTGTAATTTACTCCAAATTCTATAAATGGCTGCCACTAGCAAACGAGTCTCACAAAAGCACACCTCCCTCTGCATTGTTCTGCAGTAACTGGTTTCTCCAGCGTTCCTCCACTCTGGCTACGAGCAGCCAGCTTCCTCTACTGGATGCAGGTAGAAGACACCATCTGCTACCCAGCTCGGCGGTGTCCGCATACAGCTGGCCGGCCACGCCCCGTGTTGAGCGCCGAGGCCGCTACAGCGTCACACCGCTCGGTTCGACGCCGCTCTCTGCTCTGCAGTGTCGATCGGGCACTGGTCGTCAACGAACACCTTGCCGATCGCTCGCTCTCTTCTACACTACTGGACATTAAAATTGCTACACCACGAAGATGACGTGCTACAGACGCAGAATTTAAACGACAGGAAGAACCTGCTGTGATATGCAGATGATGAGCTTTTCAAAAAATTCACACAAGGTTGGCGCTGGTGGCGACACCTACAACGTGCTGACATGAGGAACGTTTCCGACCGATTTCTCATACACAAACAGCAGTTGACCGGAGTTGCCTGGTGAAACGTTGTTGTCATGCCTCGTTTGAAGAGCATACATGCGTACCATCACGTTTCCGACTTTGATAAAGGTCGGATTGTGGCCTATCGCGATTGCGGTTTATCGTATCGCGACATTGCTGCTCTCGTTGGTCGAGATCCAATGACTGTTAGCAGAATATGGAATCGGTGGGTTCAGGAGGGTAATACCGAACGCCGTGCTGGATCCCAAAGGCCTCGTATCACTAGCAGTCGAGATGGCGGGCATCTTATCCGCATGGCTGTAACGGATCGTGCAGTCACGTCTCGATCCCTGAATCAACAGATGGGGACGTTTGCAAGACAACAACCATCTGTACGAACAGTTCGACGACGTTTACAGCAGCATGGACTGTCAGCTCGGAGACCATGGCTGCGGTTACCCTTGACGCTGCATCACAAACAGGAGCGCCTGCGATGGTGTACTCAACGACGAACCTGGGTGCACGAATGGCAAAACGTCATTTTTTCGGATGAATCCATGTTCTGTTTACAGTATCATGATGGTCGCATCCGTGTTTGGTGACATCGCGGTGAACGCACATTGGAAGCGTGTATTAGTCATCGCCATACTGGCGTATCACCCAGCGTGATGGTATGGGGTGCCATTGGTTACACGTCTCGGTCACCTCTTGTTCGCATTGACGGCACTTTGAACAGTGGACGTTACATTTCAGACGTGTTACGACCCGTGGCTCTAACCTTCATTCGATCCTGGCAAACGCTACATTTCAGCAGGATAATGCACGACCGCAAGTTGCAGGTCCTGTACGGGCCTTTCTGGATCCAGAAAACGTTCTACTGCTGCCCTGGCCAGCACATTCTCCAGATCTCTCACCAATTGGAAACGTCTGGTCAATGGTGGCCGAACAACAGGCTCGTCACAATACTCTTGATGAGCTGTGGTATCGTGTTGAAGCTGCATGAGCAGCTGTACCTGTACATTCTATCCGAGCTCTGTTTGACTCAATGCCCAGGCGTATCAAGGCCGTTATTACGGCCAGAGGTGGTTGTTCTGGGTAATGATTTCTCAGCATCTATGCACCCAAATTGCGTGAAAATGTAATCACATGTCAGTTCTAGTATAATATATTTGTCCAATGAATACCCATTTATCATCTGCATTTCTTCTTGGTGTAGTAATTTTAATGGCCAGTAATGTACTTCGAAGTGCGGCCTGGTGCAACTACTCGGACCAGCGACAAGCATGTGTTTCGGTGCCCCTTAAGAGACCTGTCACCGCCCAAAAGGTTGCCCACCACTGGACACAGTGATAATTTGTTGTGTACTGTACTGCATTTTGTTTGAGTGTGTTGTTGTTAGCTCTGTGTACTTGTGTTGTCGTTTGGGATTAATTTAGTAGAGGGTAATGATTGATACTTTCTAGTATGGTGTATATCTTCCACAGAGGCACATCCTCGATTTAGTTATTCAGTGTGATTAGGTTTTCCAATTAGTTAAGTTACTTCGTTATTGGCTAATACTATGGGTCATCTTAATTCGTGCCCTCCTCTACATCATCTGGATCTGGGCCATACTATATACGAGGGTTGGAACTTAAATAGTGGCAACTATTTATTCACAACCGACACAAAAAGTTACAAGATTTCACCTGGTACTGGCCTTCAAAGTAGTCACCAGCTTTGTGTAGAACCCGTCGCCAGCGATGTGGAAGGCTTAGTACACCGTTAGCAGACCCTGGTCTGTTGATGGTGCGAATGGAGCGGTCTACTGCCTGTCGAATCTCTGGAACAGCTCTGAAGCGAATGCCACGAAGTGGTTCCTTAGTCTTCGGAATAAAATCAGTCACAAGGACTTAAGTCCGGGGAGTATGGTGGATGGTACAGTACTTCCCAGTCCCATCGCCCGAGCAGAGCAGCCACAGTTTGCGCTGTATGTGCCCGCTCATTGTCCTGGAAATGATGGGTGATGCTCCAGAAACGAACAGTAATACTGTGCATTGACGGTCTGCCGTGGAGGAACGTAATGCGTTAGGATAACACCATCACAATCGTATACGAGAATCACCATAACTTTAGACGGCTCCATTCGCACCATCAACAGAACAGGCCTTGCTAACGGTATACTACGCCTTCCACATCGCTGGCAACGTGTTCTATACAACGCTGGCGACTACTTTGAAGGACAGTAACAGGAGCAAATATGTAACTGTTTTGTATCGGTTGTGAATAAATAGTTGCCCCTATTTAAGTTCCAACCCTCGTATTTACAAATTTAAAGAAATTTAAACAAATTATACTCGAATTGAATGAAATCATAAGTAGCCTCTAGTGGGGGCAACACCATAGTAACTCCCCTCTGCTGCAGGAGTAAGCTTTTAGAGCAAAATTCGAAATTCCCGCCGATTTTCCAAGAGGGTGATATGCCAGGACCCCATGACGAACACACCTGAAGGTGGTACTGCCTCTAATTATTTAAATAAAAACTGAACATAAAGACTTATGTCCAGCACAGGGCGACTCATTTTCCCCCCAGTTCCTAGAAAGAGGTGGCAGTTAGATGAGTTCGGTTAGTGGAGGTAGCCCAACTCCCTTTCTTTCCCACCATTTTCTTAGGTTAGTTGATGTAACCCTAGTGCCCTTTCCTTCCAGCCATTTTCTTGATTTAGTAGAGGTAGCCCAATCGACCTATCTTCCTTCCCAAATTCAAACTTCCCACCAGGGGGGCTTGGCACTTTCCCGCCAAAAGCCGCCATCTTGGATAACAGTATTCGCGTGATAAGCTGTCGTCACAGCCGCCATCTTGGATAATGGCACTTTGGGGTGGTGACCGCATTGTCCACCTAAATCGTTTATATAGATAAGGAACAGGCGAGGGCTTATAATACTACCTTGGAGAACGCCAGAAATCACTTCTGTTTTACTCGATGACTTTCTGTCAATTACTACGAACTGTGAACTCTCTGACAGGATATCATGAATCTAGTCACATGACTGAGACAATATTTTACAGGCACGCAATGTCATTACAAGCCACTTGCGTGGTACAGTGTCAAGTCTTCTGGAAATCCAGAAATACGGAACGATTTGAAGTCCCATCTCAACAGCACTCAACACTTTTCGTGAGTAAAGATCTAATTGGGTTTAACAACGTTTTCTAAATCGGCGTTGACTGTGTGTCAATAGACCGTTCTCTTCGAGGTACTTCGTATTGTTTGAAAACAATGTATGTTCCAAAACCCTGCTGCAATTAGGCGTGTGATATGGGCCTGTAATTTAGTGGATTACTCCTATTGTCTGTCCCGAATACTGGCGTCACCTATGCAACTTTCCAGTCTTTGGGTACAATCTGAGCGGGAGGGCTTGCTTTTATTAAGTGATTTAAGTTTCTTCAGTACTCCGAGGATACACTATGCGATCAAAAATATACGGACACCTGGCTGAAAATGACTTACAAGTTCGTGGCGCCCTCCATCGGTAACGCTGGAATTGAATAAGGTGTTGGTCCACCCTTACCCTTGATGACATCTTCCACTCTCGCAGGCAAAAGTTCAATCAGGTGCTGGAAGGTTTCTTAGTGAATTGCAGCCCATTCTTCACGAAGTGCTGCACTGCTGAGAGGTATCGATGTCGGTCGGTGATTCCTGTCACGAAATCTGCGTTCCAAAACATCCCAAAGGTGTTCTATAGGATTCAGGTAGTGGACTCTGTGCAGCCAGTCCATTACATGGATGTTATTGTCGTGTAACCACTCCACCACAGGCCGTGCATTATGAACAGGTGCTCGACCATGATGAAAAATGCAGTCACCATTTCCTAATTGCTCTTCAACAGTTGCAAGCAAAAAGATGCTTAAAACATCAATGGAGGCCTGTGCTGAGATAGTGGCACGCAAAACAACAAGGGGTGCAAGTCCCCTTCATGAAAAGCACGGGCACACCATAACACCATCGCCTCAAAATTTTACTGTTGGCACTACATACGATGGCAGATGACGTTCACCAGGCATTCGCCATACCCACACCCTGCCATCGGATCGCCACACTGTGTACCGTGGTTCGTCACTCCACCCAACGTTCCTCCACTTTTCAATCGTCCAATGTTTGCGCTCCTTACACCAAGCAAGACGTTGTTTGGTATTTACCGGCGTGAAGTGTGGATTATGAGCAGCCGCACGAGAATGAAATCCAAGTTTTCTCACCTCCCGCCTAACTGTCATACTACTTGCAGTGGATCGCGATGCAGTATGGAATTCCTGTGTGATGGTCTGGATAGATGTCTGTCTATTACACATTACGACCCTCTTCAACTGTCGGCGGTTTCGGTCAGTCAATAGAAGAGCTCTGTACGTGTCCCTTCACGTTTCCACTTCACTATCACATCGGAAACAGTGGACCTAGGGATGTTTAGGAGTGTGGAAATCTCGCTTACAGACGTATGACCCAAGTGACACCCAATCACCTGACCACGTTCGAAGTCCGTGAGTTCCACGGAGCGCCACATTCCGCTCTCTCACGATGTCTAATGACAACTGAGGTCACTGATATGGAGTACTTGGCAGTAGGTGGCAGAAAAATGCACCTAATATGAAAATCGTATATTTTTGGGTATGTCCGGATATATTTTATCACATAGTGTGCGTTAGTGTAAGTACTGTAGTAGAAAAAAAAATTCCTTGGTGTGGTACGCGTCTTATGAGGAAATGGGCTTTACGTCAACGAAATTAGCAGCACACCATCGTCGGAGGTACATTGCAATACCCAGAGGGACTGGACTGAATCTCTTCAAAAGCAGATTACTTGTAGAGCACTGGAGCCGTAATAAGGGATTAAGGTCGCCGAGAGGTTCAGTGCACGTAGATTCGGCAGCGCCCTCTTTTGTGCGACTGGACAGGTCAGTGTTACGCCACGCTTAGCCGTTAAAGAGCCGCCTAACTAAGTGGAAACGCCCGAGCAAGTGCTGGTGAGCTTCGTCGTCGTTGTCAAAGGGCGCAGTATGTGAGTTCCGTCGGGACAGAGTGGCTGGTTCCCGGAAAATGAGTCTGTCGTACCGTGACAACTATGTTGGAACAGGGCGTACTGCTAGTACAGTGACGTGTGTGTATGCGGAAGCAGAGAACAGAAGAGCGTCGTACAGAGAAACGAGTGGGTACCGGCTCACAGAGTGCGACCGCAGCGCGGAATGACAGCCACCGTGTCAGTACTTGTCTCTCTCTGACAGTACAGCCTCGTCCGCGGTGTTGGCTGGACGTCAGAGCGCTGGGGAGATGCGGACATGAACTGACGGTCCGAAGTCGGGACTTGGTGCGTGCACGCTACTGTGTCTGCTTCCACCGACCAGAAGCCACCGTCATAGACTGCAATGGGCAGCAACGCCGTCACCGGCGTGCTGATGGCAAAATTTAGTGTTCCAAAATGAGGAACACATTTCAGCTACAATGACGGCCGTGACCATCTTAGACACCAACGTCTTGAAAACAATCGGGCAGATCGCATTGTAGTTTGAAATGGCGCACAAGCGCCCCGTATGACAGTTTTGGGAATCACTGGTTGTAACGTGCTGTCCCGCCTTCTACGTACTGAGTGCAATATGGAAATCAGCAACCACTAAATCAGGGAGGCTATAGAGCCCATACTACAAGAAACTGTACATGCAGTATTTCATGAGAACAACGCACGACCAAATGTGGCGAGAAGTATAATAGCGTTCTTAGGAAAATAGGCACAACTGCTTCGGTGGCCTGCACATTCGCCTGGCATGTTCCCCGCTCAAAGTTTTTGCGATATGGTTGGTCGGCAACTCGTTCGTTCCGGTCTTCCTGCAACCACTGCCAATGTTTTGTACGCGCGCCTTCAAGCGTCGCATTGTGTTCCACAGCAGCATATCCAGGTACTCTTCGATGCCGTGTGAGCAACTCGTGGTTTTACGGTTGACATTGCTGGCTCCCGGTTCGATTCCCAGGTTGCTTCGAGATTTTCTCCACTCGGAAATCGGTATGGTGTGTTGTAGTCATCATCGTTTCATCAACATCGATGCGCAAGTCGCTGAAATAGCTGCAAATAAAAAAACTTGCACCAGGCAGCCGAACGTTTCAGATTGGGTCTTCCAAAAATGCCATTTGCACGTTTGATATGCCATGCCATGCCATGTCACGAGGACCGTAAGCTTTGATTGCAGCACGCGCCAGCTTCACACCGAACAGAATTCTGCAGAATTCTGACAGTGACAGTGCATGGACAGTTCTGTAATTCTAATAATTTTTACGGTTCCGTGACTCTATCTATACTGATTGAGCCCGTTTAGGATTGCTTTGTTTTCTGTCTGTCTCTTCGACTTTTCAGAATCCTTTTTCTTGGAAATGGTTAGACGTATCAAGTTGAAATTTACATCACATAGTAATGTCTACGGTCCCTTGGCGGAGTAAAAACGTGAGGCGTCTACGTCAGTGCAGTAAAAAGATACGGCCATTTATGTCTCACATTTTGGTATTCGTAAACTCACTCATCAAAAAGTATAGGGCACTTTCCGTTAGCCTAGAGTCACGAAATTTGCCTATAAGCAATGTTTCACTGTGCAAGTGAAGGAAAAATATCAGAAAATTGTTAATCTGTAATTATATCACATGGAAAAATTTTGTTGTTGTTTGTTATCATAACAACACTTCCAACTTGAAATTAAAAAATTCTGGATAGTTTTGAGAATCAGTGGGACCGAGATCTTGTCAGTATCATTGTCGATAAGAGGCAAAAATCGTAGATTTCCTCGATCCCGGAACGAATGAACTCTCTGTATACGTAATTAAGTTTGTACGAAACCCTCAGTTCGCGAATCCTACTTACACGTAGGCAGCTTCTTGTACTCTCATGTCCCTAATCTGCGGAGTGAATTACACTCTAACCACACGTGTCCTTGTTGCTATTTTCCCAAACAGTAGGGTGTATAAATATATTATTCTTAAGGTTTCGCGCTATGTATCGTAAGCGAAAACGTAATTATGTCAAAGGTATGCGGAGTTTTGGAAATGCGGAAGGACGGAAAATCGTAAAAGTTCTCTTTTGTTACGTCTGTGGGAATCAAATAAAGACTGTCGTATGATAAATAGCTTGAGTGTGGCTTGGTCATACAACATGTTACAATGCATGCATGTAACAAAGCTCTGTTTCTTTCCAGTTATGCTAAAGCTGGAAGAGCGAGTGCGTGCAACATCACCCCCCCCCCCTCTCCCCCCGCCAGTGCAACCATTTCATATGAACGCTGCGTTGCTGTCTTCCTAATTAAGACATCTCAATACCGCAGTGCATATTAATAGGCCGAATATTGAAACTAAACTAAACTCCGCCCGAACAGGCCATGGAGGCTCAATGGTACCAACCGGCTGCCGTCTCATCCTCAGTCTACAGAAGTCACTTGATGCGGATATAGAGGGGCATGTGGTCAGCACACCGCTCTCCCGGCCGTATGTCAGTTTACGAGACCGGAGCCTCTACTTCTGAATCAAGTAGCTCCTCAGTTCGCCTCACAAGCGCTGACTGCACCCCGTTTGCCAACAGCGTTCGGCAGACCAGATGGTCACCCATGCAAGTGCTAACCCACCTAGATAGCGTTTAACTTCAGTGATATGACGGGAACCACTGATACGATTACAGCAAAGCCTTTGATATATAGAAACTAAACTGCAAGTATTAAATTGTATAAGGAAAATTATAATGGCCTCCACAAACTTAAAAGACTTTAAAAAATGTAAATGTCGATAAAAAATAACACCCTACACAATTTTTCTCAGGGAAGTCCACCTCAAACACAGAGGAAAGGACAACTGTAAATCTTACGCAACATTCAATATTGTATGAAAGTTCTCTATGAACTACCTGTTCTTCGCCTGTATCTGTTGGTTGTACATTTTTTTTTTTTCAGGGTATTTACTGAAATCGCTATAAATATCGATATCTGCTGAAATATTATCAGATTTGAGTAATATGTACAGCACCTCATCAGCACGTTAAATGCCGGCCGAAGTGGCCGTGCGGTTAAAGGCGCTGCCGTCTGGAACCGCAAGACCGCTACGGTCGCAGGTTCGAATCCTGCCTCGGGCATGGATGTTTGTAATGTCCTTAGGTTAGTAAGGTTTAACTAGTTCTAAGTTCTAGGGGACTAATGACCTCAGCAGTTGAGTCCCATAGTGCTCAGTGCCATTTGAACCAGCACGTTAAATGACATTTCTCTCTCTACGCAGGCGAGACTTTAATGACAAAGCGAGGCTATTTCTAGGAACAAAGTGTTCCATGAATCTCGTGCTGAACGATCTGCCCGCCTGTCCAGCCTAAAAAACAGTCACATCTCCTACGTTTCATTTTTAAATTCCCGACCGAGTAAATGCGTTATGGTTGCGTGTGGCGTGCCGTATTACTTTACCTAAAGGGATGCTGCAGTGAAAACCAATAATCGCTCCCGTACTGCGAAAAAAAAAAAAAACGCTAGTCTGTCAGATATTCTGCCGTGGTATGAGAGTGCAATAAACTTTCTTTCCCTTCGCTCTCCGATTCCCCGCAAAGAGTAATTTCTATATCGAGCTCTGTCTTTTTCTAGTGATTTTTTGTAAGCTGCATTCTGGTTCAGTGTGACAAAACACGCATGAGTGTGGCGCTTTTCCCATTTTACATGTGAATTTCACATCTGGTATAGTAAGCTGTTACGTAATTTGTCAGCACTATCATGCGAAATTTATAATTTACGTTTTTAGTGTGCATTGTATTAAATACTGTCGTATATACAGGCTGTGCCCGTACCTACTATGACTGTGAGAAACGACAATTACGAACGCCATGACTCTATTACCCGTTGTTTCCCCTGATGTGTGGAATGTATTGTGCTACAAACATAGCCTTTATTTAATGATGCATGTAATTTTTTATATACTGGATGTCCCGCCTACCTCTGCGGCCTCACATATTTACTAAATGAAACAAATGGTGGAAAATGTGATTGGTGAGGGATGTATCTCAATGTCAGGGGTTCACACAATGGACAGGATTGCACAATCCATAGAAGTAAACAAACATTAACTTTCAGTACAGACTTACGTTTGTTTAATTGGCACTTGTGTAATTATTTATATGGAAATGAAAAGTAGAGGTACAGCTTAATGATGGCAGACTTGGTACCACTGTTCTAAACCTCTCACCTTCTGAAATGCTTAGACTTTAAAGGATGGCAACGGTGCCAGAGTTTCTGCCATAAAGCGCACTGTTCTGAAGCCTGCTGTAAACAGGCTATTGTCGTATCAGTTAATAAAGCAGTCAGAATCGCAATAATAATTTATTTGAAAATGGTGACCGTTTCGGCCTTTATGCTGGCAGTCTTCAGATCTAACGTACTGTAAAAACATATAGAGGGCCAAATTAAATAGAGAAATCAGAAAATAACACAGTGTGCGAGAAAATAAACACCAATAACAGTTACAAAACTTAGCATTTATCAATACGGCTACAGCAGGCGGTGCAAGGAATAGTTGCATGAAATCATAATCATTTACTGCTGCTAATGCTAACCTATCACGGGTTGAATAGAGCGGAAAAGGCGCTCTCATGCAGCACGACGTCACCTCAGCCCATGGGCAGTGGCTTACGTATTGATGGGTTCAGGTGGACGAATAAATATATGAAAGTAAATATAAAAGTATTTCTATAACACTGAGCAGAAAGTATCTTAGAAATGACTACATCAGTTCGTTGATAATAATCGCGTAAGCTAAAAACGTTTCAAATTGAAAGAGCTAATGTGATAGGCCATATGGTAAATGATTGGCATCGGGTGGCGTTGGTTGGTACTTCGAGGAACGCTGTTTCCATAGAGACAACGTCGTTAGGAAAGCTACTGCAAGTGAAAGATATGCTACGAGGACGCCGTATGTTGCTATGACGATGGTGTGTGGTTACCCAAACGCGACTGTATGAGATATCCACAACAATGAATCGAGGGAGGTCAAGATAAAGAGTTAGCCGGAAAATAGTGTTAAGACAAACACGAAAGATAACTGCTTAATTTATTATAAAAAAAATGAAATAAGCATATGCGATTGTTGGCCGGGAGGTCCCATCCGGGGAAGTTCGGCCGCCAAGTACAAGTCTTATTGCAGTCGACGCCACATTGGGCGACTTGCGTGTAGGTGATGGGGATGAAATGATGAAGAAGACAACACAACACCCAATCCACGAGAGGAGAAAATATACATCCCGACTGGGAATCGAACTCGGGCCCGCTTGCATGGGAGGCAAGCACGTTACCATCCAGCTAAGCAAGCGGACAATTTACTACAAATTTTAATTCAAGCATGAGATAATTGCAACTACCCTCCGGGTTCTTCTATGGCTCCGACAAACGGAACAGACCCATAAGTTTTTCACCTTACGTGTTACCTCATCTTTTAACCACATTCTGTCGCGAAAATAACGTTATTATAATCAACTAATAGAGTATCAGCGGCGGCAGCAGCACCTAAAAACAACAAAAAAGATGGAGAACTGCGAATAGGACTCGCACTCAGAGGGTTCTGTGGAAACTTAATCACGTACGTACACTGATGGAAAGAAATATGCATTATCAAGGAGCAGTTGTGCAACGTAAACGTAAGTTGGTAGACGTGTTCCTACATCTGAAAGATGGTCTTGTCCAACTTCGCGCCAGTAGCATAACAGCGGCGTTAGTAGCTCCACTATGAGGATGCAAATCACATTTGCTTTAAATACGCGTTGTAACGGTCGTGAACGTTAGTTACTTTTGAGATTGACATGGTGAACTAATGTTAGTCAAGAATGCCTTTGAGGCGACAAAGACGACATTATAGACACCTCACGGAGTGATGGAGGCTGTGTAACAGGGTTACCAGAAGCTCGATGTTCCTTCTACGATACAGCAGATTGACAGGAATGTAGCCACTATACATGACTGATAGCAGCGATGGTGACGGGACTGTACGGTCGCTAGAACACCGGCCTCCGGACGAGCACGTTGCAGTACTGAGAGCGAAGACCATCGTGTTCGGCATATCGCTCTAGTGCATCGTAGTGCACTTGCAGCAGCAATTGGCACCACAGTCAAACAACCAACTGTTAAAAATCCGTTATTTCCAGCACGGCTCCGGGTCAGACGCCCTATAGCGTGGATTGCACTGATCCCAAACTACGGTCATTTCAGTTGTGTCAAGCAAGAACCCATTGGAGGGCAGCGTTGTGCTGAAAGCTGGCTCTGCCTCGGTGCCTGTGATGGCAGTGTGTTGGTTAGGAGGAGACCGGCAGAGAGCCTGCAAGCAACCTGTCTACATGATGGACACAGTGGAGCTGCGCCTGGAGCTATGATGTGAGGTGCGATTTCCTATGACAGCAGCAGCACTCGCCGTTATCCCAGCACCCTGTCTGCAAATATGTACGTCAGTTTGGTGATTCCACCTGTTGTGCTGCCATTCACGAACAGCAATCCAGAGGATGTTTTCCAACAGCACAGCACTCGCCCACGCACCGCTGTTGTAGCATCCTGTATAGAGTGTAGATTTGTTGCCTTGGCCTACTCGATCACCACACCTGTCCCCAACGGAGCACGTATGGCACATCATCGGACGGCAACACCAGCGACATAGACAAATGGCATTAACCGTCCTTGTACTGACGGATCAAGTGCAACAGGCATGGAACTCCATCACACAAACTTAAATGCAGCACCTGTATGATACAGTGCATGCTCGACTACATACATGCATTCAACGTTTTGTAGGCTACACCGTTTGTAAATGTATCGGAATTTCACACTTGCAGTGCTTTATTTCCCCTTTACATTAACCCGTGATCTTGAAATGTTAATCACCTAACTATGTTACCTAGACGTATTCCGAAGATGTCATTACTATATATTAATTTTTAAAAAAATGGCTCTGAGTACTATGGGACTTAACTTCTAAGGTCATCAGTCCCCTAGAACTTAGAACTACTTAAACCTAATTAACCTAAGAACATCACACACATCCATGCCCGAGACAGGATTCGAATCTGCGACCGTTGTAGTCGCACGGTCCAGACTGTAGCGCGTAGAACCGCTCGGTCACCCAGGCCGGCTATCTATATTAATTATTTTTTGATGTTGCTACTACGACTCTGTTGTTCCTAGCAGCTCTCCACGTACGGAAGCCCTACAGACGCCACGAAGCTTCTAGAATATCCACCTCCTCTAGGTAAAACTCTGCATAGATCGCACTACTACTACTCTCTGGGTTCTACTCCACACTCTCGGTCCAGACACGGAAAATACATTAATTTACACAGCTAGAATGTTCCTAATACAAGGTGGACGAAATGAAACTGACCTGCAAAATATTTCACGCACCGCGAGACAGGATCCCAACTTACATTATCTGCACGCCAAGGAGTATGATATACGTTGGGTTGCCTATGTTAAGGCGAGACCCTAATTTACAGGTTTTAACCTAATTTTAAAATCATGTCTGTCACGTAAAGGTGGTAAATATGTAGCAACACCAAAGTCTGCTGCTCCAGAACTTCACTGATTTTAAGTTCTAAATTTTTAATATGATATTAAAGGTTTTTGAAAACCATCTTTCTGAACTCAGATCCCAGTTTTCACTTTTCAAATTTTTAAATAAATTTACAAGACATTGTTCAACAGTTTTATGCATTCATTTGATAAGATATTTTATTAATATACTTCCAGTTTAGAACTAAAATTTTCTTCAATTGTCGGTACATAAATGTGAAAATAAAATACGCCAACTACGGTTTCTACAACATTAATGTCTAGAAAAATAAAAATACCTCAAGAAAATTTCTAGAAAAAATTTCATTGAGATTGGTTAGTATTTAGGATAATACAGTTGGCTCTGAACTTCGAAAAACAAACATACGGGGAAGTGGGCTTAAAATTTTTGTTAGAAAATGAATGCTAATACAAGAAACATCCCCATTAAAATTTACCAGCAGCATACGTTTTCGCTTCCTGTTAGTTGTAATTTCAAGACCAGGATAGCCGTTTTCTTGAATTTTTCCTTGTCGAGTCAATATCTTGTGGACTGCTTGAACCGTCGTTGATCTCTAGATAAGCAGATATTCTTCTGGGAGAGAGTAAAACGAGTGCTGAGACACCTGCTTTCTTCAGTCTTTAAAGATCCCATGCTGAACTGAGAGTTCGTCATTTCCATTTTGTGTCTTGCCATCGGTGCATCTTTCCAGTTGTGCATCAGATGCAGGTCTCTGACAGGCAGGTCCTGCTATCTTGACGATTTTGGCAACTCTCATATTTCTGAGACGTCCTTTTAATACGACTGCATCCAAATCGTTTTCGCATCTAAGAGCAAACACTCCAAAGATGTGAAAACGCAATTAAATATTTTGTTGAAATTTTGGGGTGGGGTCCCCCCTTAAGATGAAATACGTCGCCTTATGAAAGTGTTCCCCTCCATCAACCATGGACCTTGCCGTTGGTGGGGAGGCTTGCGTGCCTCAGCGATACAGATGGCCGTACCGTAGGTGCAACCACAACGGAGGGGTATCTGTTGAGAGGCCAGACAAACGTGTGGTTCCTGAAGAGGGGCAGCAGCCTTTTCAGTAGTTGCAGGGCAACAGTCTGGATGATTGACTGATCTGGCCTTGTAACACTAACCAAAACGACCTTGCTGTTGTGGTACTGCGAACGGCTGAAATCAAGGGGAAACTACAGCCGTAATTTTTCCCGAGGGCATGCAGCTTTACTGTATGATTAAATCATGATGGCGTCCTCTTGGGTAAAATATTCCGGAGGTAAAATAGTACCCCATTCGGATCCCCGGGCTGGGACTACTCAAGAGGACGTCGTTATCAGGAGAAAGAAAACTGGCGTTCTACGGATCGGAGCGTGGAATGTCAGATCCCTTAATCGGGCAGGTAGGTTAGAAAATTTAAAAAGGGAAATGGATAGGTTGGAGTTAGATATAGTGGGAATTATTGAAGTTCGGTGGCAGGAGGAACAAGACTTTTGGTCAGGTGAATACAGGGTTATAAATACAAAATCAAATAGGGGTAATGCAGGAGTAGGTTTAATAATGAATAAAAAAATAGGAGTGCACGAAGTGATCGGGGATCACCACTTAACAAATGGCGATGGCTTAAACGACAGTGCCGAACACGCAAATTAGCTACGCTGATTTCCTTGCGGTGAGAAGGCCGAGAGGAGGTCGGCCAAGCCGCTGCAAGAGGTTTAATTCCCTGGTACTTGTTCCCATCAAGAGAAGACCACTGGTGGTGTCAAAGTGACACCACCTGCAGACAGACGGCAGCACAGAAATCATCGGAGGGAATGGAAGAACTATCGGATGAGGAATCAGGACTGCAGCCCTGGCAGCAGTGCCAGGAGCCTCGTGACAGGGACCCACATAAATACCACAGTGCCCCATCAAGGGTGAGCAAGTGACAGCTTTCTTGGTCCCGTTGAACTAAGGATGGACGGTGTACAGCATACTCTAAAGGGCACAGACGGAGCAGATGACTCAATTGAAAAGTTTGTGGCGCCGGATGTTGTGCGTGGCCTGCTGTAAATACTGAGCAGTTTTCTGGCAGCCGATACCGAAACTCGTCGGTGCCGATCACGAAGGCACACCCTACACCACGGTCAATCCGAAAGCTGTCAGCGCACACAAAGGTACAATAGCGAAGTTCCGTGCGAGGGTCGAGAAACTTACGGTGATAGCGCGGGTCGAGAGTTGTGTCCTTAGGAAGGGAATGAAGTCCAAGGTGAGCACGGGCTGCCGCACGCAGCCAAGGTGGTGAAGGATTCACATCTATTGGGGAAGTGGCAGGTAGTGTGAAGCTAAACTCCCGGAGCAAGAGTCGAAAGCGAACTACAGGAACTAACAGAGAAGAGGAACGCGCCCCACCCTAACGGTCAAAGGAGTCATCGAAGGAGGAGCTATATTATAGGTCGCCACGCTTGGCAGACGAAAGACATGTTTATCTGCAACGCAGTCTTCGTGAGCAAGGTTCAAAGGGTGTATCCAGCAATGATCCATGGTGTTATTCACGGACCTAGTTTGAAGTATTTGGTAGCCATTGCCAAATGTTTGTTCGTTGACTTCGTAGAGAACATGTAAAGAGAGAAGCATGATGGAGGGACGGTCATGGTATGGGGATGTATTGTGGGTGATGAGGTCCGTGATGTAATGAGAATTAAAGAAACATTAAAGATATCACAGGATACTGGTCAACAACGCAGTTCCATTTGGGAAAAGGCTTATTGATCGTGGGTTTGCCCTGTAGCAGAAGAACTATCACAAACACGCGCCTAAAATGTGCAGAAGATGTGTCAGTAGAGAAGGAAATGTGGGGAGCTGAAGAATATGATTTGGCCAAGTCAGTCCCATTGAGGTCAGATGACGGAGGTCGTCTAATGCTGAAGGTTTACTGAATAATTTACAGACGTATTAGGCTGCAATATCTGCGGAAACACTACAAAATTTTATCTCGAGAGTGCCAAGAGTGTGTGCAGCTGTTCTGGGGCAAAAGAATGGATACTTTGAAGAGGCTAAAATCTAAACTATATTGTACTTAATGATAGAGAGAGACGATGGCGGCATGTCTGATCGACGAAATATTGTGCCCGTTGGACACTATGGACCGATAGTACAGCCGTGAACTGTTCGAGCAAGAAATACGCCGGGAGAAACTGAAGAATCACAGTGTTTATTTTGTTCGTCTGTATAGTTTTTACGAGGTTTTTGTACATTGAAATAAAGTATATAGCTTTTTCATGGGTTTTCGATAACTTCTGAATGGTAACGTAAGTGGTTAGAAGTTGCAGTAGAATGGCAACCAGAGGGCATCTGTGTTGTTCGTGTTTAGTGCTGTCAGGTATAAGGGGCGCGAATCCCAGTCAGATGTTAAGTGATCGCTTTGAATGGCACGGAGGTGCTGCATACTCACCTGAGACATCATATCAGCATCTGAAAGAGTTTGAAAGGCTACTCGAATCGTGCAATAACCAGGTCTGTAAGGCATGCCCAAGTTTTGGACCGCATGGGAGCGTGATAGCAGGCATACTGGTCACAAAGGTTTCACTGAACGACGTCTGACCACCACAAGGGCGGCTCGCCGCTCTGAGCACCAAACAAATCTGCATCTGCGGTCCGAGAATAAGTGACGGACACCCTGCAACAGTAATGCCGCACCACTGGACGGAGACTAGCAGCAGCGGGAATAGGGAATTAACGTCTGACGCGTAGGCTGCTTTAACACCACAACACAAACGGTTGCATCTGGAGTGGTACCGTCAGCGGAAAGCATGAACGGCCGATGAATGCCGTCGCGTTGTGTTCAGCGATGAATCGAGGTTCTCCACTACCCCCAATGACCATCGTCAGCGAATATAGCCGGCCGCGGTGGTCATGCGGTCCTAGGCGCTCCAGTCCGGAGCCGCGCTGCTGCTACGGTCGCAGGTTCGAATCCTGCCTAGGGCATGGATGTGTGTGATGTCCTTAGGTTAGTTAGGTTTAATTAGTTCTAGGTTCTAGGGGACTGATGACCACAGCAGTTGAGTCCCATAGTGCTCAGAGCCAGCGAATATACCGACGATGTCGCGAAAGGTCCAATGCTTCTAGTGCGTTATAGAGGCAAAAGGGATTTACTACTGGCGTGACGCTGCAGAGCGCCGTTGGGTACGAATTCAGGCCACGGCAGGTAGTAATTGATGGAACTTTGTCGATACAACGATACGTTACGAATATCCTGCGTCCTTTCGTGTTACCTCTTTCGCAACAGTATTTTGGTGTCATTTTTAGAAGAACAATGCTCGTCCACACATGGAACGTGTTTCTATGAAATGTCTGAGTGGTGATGAGGCTCCTCCAGCAAGATCACCAACCCTGTGCGCGGTAGAATACGTGTGGCATCTGTTCGGCCGTCCGTCACCCACATCCCAGTACTCTAGAATCCAGGACACTGAGGACGAGTTACAACAGTTGTGGGCCATCTTACCTTAGGAGAAGATATGGCTGCATTACGACAGCATTCTCTACCGAATCAGTGCAGGCATTCAAACAGAGTGGCATAAACGTTATACTGATAAATGGACTCATACTGTCAAGTGCTTTGTAAATTTGGTTCAGTTTTGTAATCACTGAAATAACGTCACATACCCTGTAAACTGTGAAGTTTCATTTTGTTTCCATCTGCCCTTCTGGGTAGTTCTCTTTTTCGGGCAGTGTACATGAAAAATGAGAAATTAATTAATAATGTGATAACTGGTCCACGCATCTCATCGTCCTTACCACAGTTACATGGGAGTTGTCATCCTCAGTCACCTCACACACTGATTCACACTGTTGGCTGAAGGCCCTTCTCTGGACCACGGTCTCTAGTAGTTACACATACACACACACCGCTGTGTCTACTACACTGTCCAGTCCCATTAATATGACCAACTGTCAAAAGTCTGGAATAATCAGTTTTTGCTGCGCGAACCGCAGCAGATGAGGTGTGCAGAAGGAGAGAAAGTGCGGTTCCGCAACGTATCGGCACATGGATGTGGAGCTATGCCGTGGCCAGCTGCGCTAGATTGAGGATCCACTGTGCGAAGACGCTGATCGTGATGCACCCACTAATTCTCGATTGGGTTTAAATCCTGGACGTTCCGTGGTCAGCAGAGTACGGTAAACTGATCCTGGTGCTCTTCAAACAACGCACGTACACTACGAGCTGCTTGACATGTTGCGTTGTTCTGCTAGTAGATGCCATCATGACGAGTAAAAACAAACTGAATGTAAGGATGGACATAGTTCCCAAGGGTTGTTGTTGTTGTTGTTGTTGTGGTCTTCAGTCCTGAGACTGGTTTGATGCAGCTCTACATGCTACTCTATCCTGTGCAAGCTTCTTCATCCCCCAGTACTTACTGCAACCTACATCCTTCTGAATGTGTTTAGTGTATTCATCTCTTGGTCTCCCTCTACGATTTTTACCCTCCACGCTGCCCTCCAATGCTAAATTTGTGATCCCTTGAAGCCTCAGAACATGTCCTACCAACCGGTCCCTTCTTCTTTTCAAGTTGTGCCACAAACTCCTCTTCTACCCAATTCTATTCAATACCTCTTCATTAGTTATGTAATCTACCCATCTAATCTTCAGCATTCTTCTGTAGCACCACATTTCGAAAGCTTCTATTCTCTTCTTGTCCAAACCATTTATCGTCCATGTTTCAATTCCATACATGGCTACACTCCATACAAATACTTTCAGTAATGACTTCCTGACACTTAAATCTATACTCAATGTTAACAAATTTATCTTCTTCAAAAACGCTTTCCTTGCCATTGCCAGTCTACATTTTATATCCTCTCTACTTCGACCATCATCAGTTATTTTGCACCCGAAATAGCAAATCTCCTTTACTACTTTAAGTGTCTCATTTCCTAATATAATTCCCTCAGCACCACCCGATTTAATTCGACTACATTCCGTTATCCTCGTTTTGCTTTTGTTGATGTTCATCTTATATCCTCCTTTCAAGACACTGTCCATCCCGTTCAACTGCTCTTCCAGGTCCTTTGCTGTCTCTGACAGAATTACAATGTCATCGGCGAACCTCAAAGTTTTTATTTCTTCTCCATGGATTTTAATACCTACTCCGAATTTTTCTTTTGTTTCCTTTACTGCTTGCTCAATATACAGGTTGAATAACATCGGGGAGAGGCTACAACCCTGTCTCACTTCCTTCCCAACCACTGCTTCCCTTTCATGCCCCTCGACTCTTATAACTGCCGTCTGTTTTCTATACAAATTGTAAATAACCTTTCGCTCCCTGTATTTTACCCTTGCCTCCTTTAGAATTTGGAAGAGAGTATTCCAGTCAACAGGGTAGGTGCATACTTCTATTGATCCAGCGTGCCTTCCAAAATGACGAGATCACCCATAGATCACACTGAAAACGTTCCCCAGAGCTCAGCGCTCTCTCCTTGTCGCAGGGAGTTTGCTATCACACTTTCCATTCTGTACACGCCCATGGATATCTGTCCGAAGGAGCGTAAATCGTGATTCATCTGAAAAGACCACCTGCCGCCACTCACCGCTGCTGGTAACCCATTGATTCATCTGGGCAGCCTGTTGTTCAACAGCTGCACATCTTCTCGACCGCGCACCTCTCCGCAGCCGCCGTTCATCCCTCTCCTCCTCCTCCCCCCCTCTCCCCCCCCCCTCCCCCGTCTGTGGCCCATGGTGCACCACATCTGGCGCGACGCCGGTTTCGGATAGCAACATTTTACCATGCGCGGTATACTATAACCACGGCGGCATGCGAACAATTTACAAATTTAGCCATTTCTGAAATGCTTCCACCCTTGGCTCGAAAGCGAATGATCACGCCCTTCTGGACGTCAGACACCATTTCCGCAATACGACAACGTCTGTATTGTCTTCCGCGTCCCACAAAGACACGTTTCATATACCCTCTAGTGATAGTGCTGCAGGCTGCAGTCAGCAAGTGGGTATTGCACATTGACTTCGAACATAGGCAGTGGTCACGTTAACGGGACTGGACAGAGTATACACTGTAAGCAGTAACAATTCTACCACACGTTCTTGAGGTACCTCTGAAATTATGTTTACACCTTTCGATTTTATTGAGTTAATAAAGACATATTCAATTATATCTGCAAGGAACCCTTGAATCCAATAACAAGTTTGATTATGGATAGTCTCGCGTTTTGCTCACAAAACGACAGCATGGCTGCACGAACCAGGCGCCTGCTGTGTACGTCCATATGTAGCAACCCTCGCACTGCTTCCACAATTGGCCAGAACGCCAATGAGTAAATTACTCTACTGGCCATTAAAATTGCTACACTAAGAAGAAATGCAAATGATAAACGGGTATTCATTGAACACATATACTAAACTAGAACTGACATGTGATTACATTTTCACGTAATTTCGGTGCATAGATCCTGAGAAATCAGTACCCAGAACAACCACCTCTGGCCGTAATAACGGCCTTGATACGCCTGGGCATTGAGTCAAACAGAGCTTGGATGGCGTGTACAGGTACAGCTGCCCATGCAGCTTCAACACGATACCACAGCTCATCAAGAGTAGTGCCTGGCGTATTGTGACGAGCCAGTTGCTCGGCCACCATTGACCACACGTTTTAAATTGGTGAGAGATCTGGAAAATATGCTGGCCAGGTCAGCAGTCGAACATTTTCTGTATCCCGAAAGGCCCGTACAGGACCTGCAACATGCGCTCGTGCGTTTTCCTGCTGATATGTAGGGTTTCGCATGCATCGAATGAAGGGTAGAGCCACGGGTCGTAAAATATCTGAAATGTAACGTCAACTGTTCAGCGTGCCGTCAATACGAACAAGAGGTGACCGAGACCTGTAACCAATGACACCACACACCATCACGCCGGGTAATAAGCCAGTTTATCGATGACGAATACACGCTTCCAATGTGCGTTCACCAAGATGTCGCCAAACACGGGTGCGACCATCATGATGCTGTAAACGGAACCTGGATTCATCCGAAAAAATGACGTTCTGCCATTCGTGCACCCAGGTTCGTCGTTAAGTACACCATCGCAGGCGCTCCTGTCTGTGACGCAGCGTCAAGGGTAACCGCAGCCATGGTCTCCGAGCTGATAGCCCATGCTGCTGCAAACGTCGTTGAACTATTCGTGCAGATGGTTGTTGTCTTGCAAACGTCCCCATCTGTTGACTCACGGATCGAGACGTGGCTGCACGATCCGTTACAGCCACGCGAACAAGATGCCTGTCATCTCGACTGCTAGTGATACGAGGCCGTTGGGATACAGAACGGCGTTCCGTGTTACCCTCCTGAACCCACAGATTCCATATTCTGCTAACAGTCATTGGGTCTCGACCAACGCGAGCAGCAATGTCGCGATACGATAAACCGCAATCGCGATAGGCTACAATCCGACCTTTATCAAAGTCGGAAACGTGATGGTACGCATGTATGCTCTTCACACGAGGCATGACAACAACGTTTCACCAGGCAACGCCGGTCAACTGCTGTTTGTGTATGAGAAATCGGTCAGAAACTTTCCTCATGTCAGCACGTTGTAGGTGTCGCCACCGGCGCCAACCGTGTGTGAATGCTCTGAAAAGCTAATCATTTGCATATCACAGTAACTTCTTCCTGTCGGTTAAATTTCGCGTCTGTAGCACGTCATCTGCTTGGTGTAGCAATTTTAATGGCCAGTTGTGTAATTTCTCCGTTTCCGCAATACGACAACTACTGAATTGTTTTCCGCGTCCCCCCTCCTCCCAAGATATGCTTTATATAACCTCCACTGCTAGTGCTGCCACCTACCGTTTGTGAGTGGTTATCTCACGTTCACGTTGATATTAAGCGGTGGTCATATTAATGTATCTGGACAGCGCATATTTTGCAAACAGTAACCGTGCTGTAACATTTCCCTGAGGTGCTTCTGAAATTACTTTTACATCTGTCGATTTTGTTGAGTGGACAAAGACGTATTGAGTTATATACACAAGGAATCTCTGAATGAGGTAACAAATGTGACCCGATACTCGGTGGTCTCCCGCTTTGCTCACTAAAAGACAGCGCGGGTCCGTTATCAGCTGCCTGTCTGAAGTCTAGGAGTACAACATCAGCCTAGGCGACGACGTACCACTCTGGTTTCTCTTTTCATATCGAGCTGACCGTATGAGGTCCTTGTGATTACTGTGGAGTAGATGACGGACGGAGAACCATAAAGTGAGGCGAAAAGTAAGATGTCCTTGACATCAATGTCAGGAAGCTTCTCTGATAATGAAATATCTCTCGTGCACTGATGACGTCACAGGCATGGAAGACGAGTAAATAGTGCTGAGGAAAGATGACTTCTGCTTTAGCATCTTTTAATTCAAAGGTAGTTTCCTGAGTGAGACATCGATCTGCAGGAAGTCGTTTCACAGGAGATTTATTCTCTCTCTTTAGCAGATCAATTCTTTGGAAAAAACTGCTCTGAAACTTACTTTTCACGAATGATTTCGGTTATCACCTTACTGTCTGTAGATGTTAATAGGTCCAGCTTTTACATTTTAGCTGTGACCTCATGCTGAAGTTACTCGAGGCCTGCGAGAAGAGAACTTGCTCAGGAACTGCCTGGAAGCAATGTTTTATGGAAACGAAATATTCTAGACCCTCGTCCTGGGCTGAAGCTTTTGGAAGGAGGGGGGGGGGGGGGGGGGTCAACGTCCAGTCTGTGTGTTTACAGACTTGGCCCAAGCTGCCCGTGGCCTCGTTTAAGGAAGCACTTAGTCCTTCAGGGTATTCAGAGGAAGTACAGAAAGCTTTAATCAGGATGACATTGAAGGAGAGAAAAAGCATACGGGAGAGCTAATGCCCATTAAGTCCCTTTTTCATCAGCCTTCTCTAATGACCCAGCCGTCGACGGAGCACTTAACCTTAATCTTCCTTCCTTCCCTCTTGGTGTCGACTTATTCTCTCGTTAGTCTCATTTGTTTAATGCTCAACCAGTTTGACGCGAGTGTTGCGCCGTACAGCGGCAGCTCGTGGTAATTTTGGTTACATGCCACGATATTCAGTTTGGCACTCATTTTACTGTATCATGCGCTTAAAGAGGTACAAAGTGTTTACACTTTTACGTTTCTTTGATTGGTATGTATTCATCCTCCTATGAAATTGTGTGCTGCTCAGTGTTGTACACAGTACTATGCTATTTTCAGTTACTCCTCGCATTTTTTTTTCCAGTGTGCAGATCTGTCACGGAAATTGCTAAAAAGTGTTACAAGCAAAATTGTGTAATAAAATAGTCTGAGATTTAGATCAATGCGTCTAAGTTAAAAGCTAGTTGTTTATCTACGTATTCCTGAAAGTTCACACGTTTAAATTCACAAAGAAGTAAAACAAATACGTATGAAATTGTTGACAGGGTAGGGTTGTGACATAAGATCGCTGTAGCACAGATACTGGGAATATCTCAACTTGGTTACGTAGTTAGTAATATCATGATCAAAAGACATACAAGAAACTGGAACAATCACAAAATTCACACTTGAGTGTGGATGTTGACTGTAAATCAAACTTTACTACTTTGAAGCAATACTTCCCCAGTCATAGCGAGTCAGAGAAACTAACGGAATGAAATTACACTCTGCACGGAAGTCTCATGAGTTTAACGAAAGGTAAATTCCAGTCGAATTTTGGCAAATGAAATCACTTCAACTGCAAAATAAGTTCAATTTTGTTCAAAAGGCTAATCTGATTAGTGGTGATTACCAATGCACTAGCACGTGTTTCTGGGAACCTCCACGACGGAAATGCTCGCCACTAGGCCGGTGTAGCGTGTTCTACTCAACCATTCTCTGTTCCGACTAAGAATGCCAAAGCCTCTCAGAGACAGCAAGGCAACCATACGCCTCGACAAGGCCGAGTGCAATCCGTCAATCTGGAGACATATCGACAGAGTTTCGGAAAAATATCATCCCCTCTATTCCGAACACTGCAAAAGCTGACAAGTGCGAGAATTATCGCACAATCAGCTTAACAGCTCATGCATCCAAGTTGCTGACAAGAATAATATATAGAAAAATGAGAAAGAAATATGGTGATTTGTTAGATGACAATCAGTTTGGCTTTCACAAAGTTCAGGCCACCAGAGAAACAGTTCTGACGCTGCGATTGATAATGGAAGCCAGACTTCAGAACATTAAAGATATATTCATAGAATCTGTCGACCAGCAAAAAGCGTTCGGCAACGTAAAACTGTGAGAGGTGTCCAAAATTCTGAGAAAAATACGAGTGTGTTAATGGAAAATGTGGATAATATAAAACATGTACAAGAACTAAGAACGAACAATAAGACTGAAGTGCTCGCATTAAAAAGGGTATAGAACAAGAATGTAGTCTTTTGCGTTTACTGTTCGATCGAAAGCAATGATGTAAATAAAAAAAGGGTTTCAGAGTGGAGCTAAAATTGATTAGTGGCAGATTAACTGAAAACATTGCTATCCTCGGTAAAAATGAGAATTACACAACGTACTGAATGGAATGAGGAGTATACTGAGCACGGAATATGGACTAAGTCGAAGAAAGACGAAAGTAATGAAGAGTAAAAAAATAAAGGTTAGCGATAATATGATCAGAACTGGAAACCACAAAGCAGACGAAGTTAAGAAATTTTGCTGCCTTGAAAGCGAGATAATAACGCCACGGACAAACGGAGGAGGGCATAAAAAGCAAATGAGCAGAGACAAACAGGGCATTCCTAGCCAAGAGAAGTCTGTTGGTATCAAACATCTATCTTAATTTGTAGAAAAAATATGAAGAACAACATTGTGTGGTAGTGAATTATGTAGTCTGAGAGTACCAGAAAAAAAGAGAATCGAAGTGTCTGATACGTGATAATACAGAAGGACGCTCAAAATTATGTAGACTCATAAGATAACGAATGAGAATGTTCTCTGTACAATCGGCGAAGAAAGGAACATGCGGAAAACACTGACAAGAAAAAGAGAAAGGATGATAGGACGTGTCTTAAGACACCGGAGAATAAATTTCAGGGAACTTGAGGGAGAAGTAGAACACAAAGACAGAAGGTGGTGGGGGGGGGGGGGAGGGGGGGCAGAGAATGGAATATATCAAACAAATAACTGGGGATGTAGAATGCAAGTGCAACTGTGAGATGAAGAGGTTTACACAACAGATGAATTTATGGCGGTTTGCAGAGAACCAGTCAGAAAACACATGGCAAAAAAAAAATTACAAACAAAAATGTGTCTATATGTGCAATTTTAATGATCCGCCGTGAAGCAGTGGTATGTAAACATCGCACTTTTCTCTGCGACAGATACCGGAGGACGCAACCACCTTTCAAGCTGTTGACTGGGTGCGTGCTTGACCGCTGTCCCTCCCCCACGACGGCGTAATCAGAAATATTTTTGGCAGTGAGTCACAGCGGAATCGTCTGACTTCCTTCCAGGGACACTGCCGCACTTCCAGACTGAGACTGGAACGCGCGCCACACACCGAACTTAACGCGCTGTAAGGGTAGGGTTGCTGCCATTCAGAGTACCAAACAGTATTTTCTACTGCATAATGCTGCACGTCTTGCAGGTGAATTCATTTACCTGCCAGCATCTAACGACATCGGAAACTGAGGAGCCAAATATCCAATCAGTACCACGGAAAAAGAAAAAAAGCACCGGCAGAACAGGATACTGGCACGTTGTTCCGGAAACCTAAACTCACACAGAACAGTAAATTTGCAGGGATAAAGATGCAAGTCCTTCCAGACATTTTCAATTCCAACTTGGACAGCTAACTAGCGCATCCGCAGTGATATTGTTGCCATTTCCTGCAGATTGACTTTCTGTTCAGCAACATTGCCTGACTTTCTGACGGTTTTCAGGTAGTTTTCCAGTGGCTCCATTCCTGTTTGGGTATTCTTTCGTGACAATGAAGTTTACGAGGTAAAGAAGAATCCGCTGCAGAAATTACAGGAGGATTAAATCAGAAAACTGCACATTGTAAGCTTCCTTTTCAGAATGAAAGGGGTAAAGAAGGAATTTGTATGACGTACCCACAGTTGCCTTCTCTCCGAACGAAACTAAAAGTTACGAAAAGTTGATAAACTGATTAGACTTATTGTCAATAACTGTCCCAATTGAATAATACAGTAACACCTCGGGCGGTATGTGGGCCGAGCGATAACGTGAAAGTCGAATTCGCTTAATTCGGGGTCCAATTTGTCATGCAAATACATACAAATTATACTCAGTTCAGATCACAAGATAATTTCGAAGAAAAATGCTTAATAGAACATTAAACAATACACCGAATTACCTTACAGTACGATATTATGCATTGCAACTGTGTAAATCGAAGTTATTGTTACGTAAAATGCTTCAGAAATCTAACAATGGCATTTACGTCATTTGACTAACTATTGTTTCCCTTCTCAGGCAAAATTTCCTCGTAGCACCTTAAAAAACCTTTTATTCCCCATTTTCTGGCAGAAATAAGCATTCCTTTGGAAATTACTTTTTCTGCAATTTATAATCCTTTATCAGTTCAACTGAGGACATCTGTCACGTTAGCAACCGTCATTTCATGTTGTGATTGAACTGGGACTAAGGACACAAGGAAGATTAGGCTAACGTCCCGTCGACACCGACGTCTCTAGAGACGGGGCACAAGGGCGGATTGTGTCAAGGATGGGTAGGAAGTCGCCGTGCCCTTTCAAAGGAGTCATTCCAGCATTTTCCTGGAGCGATTTAGGGAAATCACGGAAAGACTAGATGTGGATGGCCGGGTGCGCGTTTGAACCGTAGTTCTCCCGAATGCGAGTAAAGAGTGCTAACCGTCGCGACAACTCGTTCGGTCGGGGTCTAAGGAAACAGGTTCTTGAACGTTTTGCTCTTACACACACATTTCTGTAAGCTCATCAGATGTCGGCTCCTGATTGTGTGAAAATAGCAGCTCTCGAACCTCATTACCATCTACCTTTAAATTTAATTGCCTGGCGAGATCAAACACCTCTACAATCACATTATGGATTAGATCAGGGTCTGGTGCTGATTTCAGTGGTGAAAAAATGAGTACAGTTTTTACCGGGCGTCATTTAAAGTTTTTTTCGGAATTTCATTCCAAGATACTCCAGTAATTATCACTGCATCTATATCACTGAACTACTTCCAAAAGTCTTTACCAGAGAGCTCGTTGTTTTGTGCCATAGCTTCATGCAGATGAGCAAACGATCGTCTCGTATGGTAAGCTTTAAATGTTTTAATGAGTCTCTGCCCGAACGGTTGGAGCAAGTTGGCAGAATTCGGTGGTAAAAGTGCAGCCCGCACACGTGGATCGAAATTAAACAGAAGGACGACCTAGTGCACTATCGATTAATAGCGTCATTTTAAATGGGATATGTTTTAATTGGCAATGACGTTCGACTTCAGGTATGAGGTGATGACTGAACCAGTCTTCAAAAAGGAAAGCTGTCACCCAAGCTTGCCAAAGCTTCGAGTTCCAAATCAAGAAGATCGCAACTTTAGGTGCACCATTTAAAGCTCTTGTACTTTCTGAACGCTAAACTAAGAGAGGTTTTAATTCACAATTACCAGCTGCATTCACGTCAAACATTTATGCATCTTCCTCAGAGCAGACCAATTTCATCTACGTTGAACATGATTTGGCTTTTTCTACTGTTAACAGCCAAAGCAACTGGTATATTCATGCGTATTCCAATACACAGATATGTAAACAGGCAGAATATGGCGCTGCAGTCGGCAACGCCTATATAGCACAAGTGTCTGGTGCAATTATTAGATCGGTCACTGCTGCTATAATGGCAGGTTATCAAGAATTGAGTTTGAATGGGACACAGCATCTCCGCGGCAACGATGAAGAGGGGATTTTCCCGTACGACCATTTCGAGAGTGTACCGTGAATATAAGGAAACCAGTAAAACATCAGATCTCCGATATCGCTGCGACCAGAAAAAGATCCTCCAAGACCGGGACCAACGACGACTGAAGAGAATTGTTCAATGTGAAAGAAGTACAACTATTCCGCAAATTGATGTAGATTTCAAAGCTGAGCCATCAACAAGTGTCAGCGTGCGTACCATTCAACTAAACATCATCGATATGGGCATTCGGAGCCGAAGGCCCACTTGTGTGTCGTTGATGACTGCACGACAAAGCTTTACGCCTCGCCTGGGCCCGTCAGCACCAACAGAGGACTGTTGGTGACTGGAAACATGTTGCCTGGTAGGACGAGTCTCGTTTCAAATTCTATCGAGCGGATGGACGTGTACGGGTATGGAGACAACCTCCTGAATCCATGGACCCTGCACGTCAGTAGGGGACTGTTCAAGCTGGTGGAGGCTCTGTAATGGTGTAGGGCGTGTGCAGTTGGAGCTATGTGGGACCCCTGATACGTCTAGATACGACTCTGACAGGTGAGACGCACGTAAGCATCCTGTCAGATCGCCTGCATCCATTCATGTCCATTGTGCATCCCAACGAACTTTGGCAATTGCAGCAAGACAATGCGACAGCCCACACGTCCATAATTGCTACAGAGTGGCTCTAAGAACACTCTTCTGAGTTTAAACATTCCACACGCCACCAAACTCCCCAGATATCAACATTATTGAGCATATCTGGGATGCTTTCTAACGTTGTGTACAGAAAAAATCTCTACCCCCCCCCCCATACTCTTACAGATTTATGGATAGCCCTGCAGGATTCATGGTGTCACCTCCCTCCAGCACTACTTCAGACATGAGTCGAGGCCATGCCACATAGTGCTGCGGCATTTCTGCTTGCTCGCGGTTCCCTACACGATATTAGGCAGATGCACCAGTTTCTTTGGCTCTTCAGTGTATTACTGCCTGGAGTTTCTCTGGATAGAGCGACGCACTCTCTCTCTCTCTGCCAGCGCTTGCTGCCTCTCCACTTTCTGCGATGCTATGTCAATTAAATCAGGTTAACCCACCGTTGTTAACTTTAAACATTTCATCTCCGGTCGCCTCACCAGCTTCTCCTTTCAGTCTCTCAAAAATCAGCTGTACTTGAGAGCTCACCGTGTTCTTATAAACACGACAAGTATTGATCCTTACTTGATTATCACACCATAATTTTAACATTCTTTCTGTGCGATAATACTATGACGTTTACAGATGACACTTGAATTCAATTACTAAGCATTTTTCACATCTTCGAGGATTTTTTCTTTGCCTTTGTAACTGTTCTGATCGTTCAGTCCGGTAGTTCAAACGTCTCTGCCAGTTCAAAAAATGTATAATTTTTGCATCAAAGTCTTTAATGGTTCAAATGGCTCTGAGCACTATGGGACTTAACATCTGAGGTCATCAGTACCCTAGAACTTAGAACTACTTAACTACTTAGAACTTAGAACTACTTAAACCTAACTAACCTAAGGACATCACACACATCCATGCCCAACGCGGGATTCGAACCTGCGACCGTAGCGGTCGCGCGGTTTCAGACTGAAGCGCCTAGAACCGCGCGGTCACAGTGGCCGGCGAAGATGTTAAGTGCCATGTGGATCCCATTTAGTGTCATCTGACATTGTAAGTTTATATGGCAACATATCTATACCTGACCTTTTCAGATCATCAGCGACAATTTTATTATTGGAATTCATCGAATTAGTCCTGTTTTCCCTCTCTTTTAATTACTTCGCTTTTAATAAGAAGCTATATCGTCAGACAAAAGGCCTTCCTATGTGCAACCGCCTTGCTGCCACCATGGCGAACATATTAATTTTCCTGAGAATGAACTATTCAGTTCTTTCCTGAAAAAATATCCCATACCGTAGTTACGTGGACGATATTATCCTTTTACTTAAGACGATTAATATCAGAGTAATAATTTTGGTAACACCTTAATGCTTTGTATCCATGCGTAAAGTTAGCAACTGAAATGGAGAAAACTAGACTACCTGATTATCCTGACCTTCTAGTTAAGAAAATTGATAACAAATTAGCAGTCACGGATGGATACCTCGAACCAACCTCCACTGGTGCTATCAGCCAAGATTCCTGCCACCCCTTAACGCTTAAATACTCTTATTTTCGTTCTTTCAAGAATATTTTAATTTTAAGTTTGAAATAGAGAAATTAGCAAAGATATAGTTTTTCGTATGATATAATTACTAATTAACAAATAATGGATTTTTTCCCTTAACATTTGCTGTGGAACCTTGCTTCCTCCAAATTTCATGAGTCGAGGTCAACGGAAAATATCGTATAGATTTTGATGAGTGAATATACAAGTATCAAAATATGACATAAATGTGCGTGTCTTTTGATTGCATTAACCTGGAAGCTTATGTTTTTTACCACGTCAAGGGATCACACACGGTAGTATGTGACATAAGTGTCAACGTGATATTGTGGGGCGACCGGTTATACAATTGTCTTCGCCGTCGTTTTTACAAGAGTCTGAAAACTATTTTTGCGGTCAGCCAGAAAGCGATCGAGAATATTCTGACCATAATTTCCAGTCTGCAAGTCCACATTCTTCTTGTACTCAAAGAAAATGTTTCAACTAGCTATTTACTCAGTGGGATCAGGAACATAATTAAAAGTTTTGAGTTCTAACTGATTAATATATTAAGTAAAAGTTCACACGCACAATCATTATAATATTCCTGCTAATGTTGTTGTTGTGGTCTTCAGTCCTGAGACTGGTTTGATGCAGCTCTCCATGCTACTCTATCCTGTGCAAGCTTTTTCATCTCCCAGTACCTACTGCAACCTACATCCTTCTGAATCTGCTTAGTGTATTCATCTCTTGGTCTCCCTCTACGATTTTTACCCTCCACGCTGCCCTCCAATACTAAATTGGTGATCCCCTGATGCCTCAGAACATGTCCTACCAACCGATCCCTTCTTCTGGTCAAGTTGTGCCACAAACTTCTCTTCTCCCCAATCCTATTCAATACTTCCTCATTAGTTATGTGATCTACCCATCTAATCTTCAGCATTCTTCTGTAGCACCACATTTCGAAAGCTTCTATTCTCTTCTTGTCCAAACTATTTATCGTCCATGTTTCACTTCCATACATGGCTACACTCCTGCTATTCCTGCTAATAATAATCATAATAAACTCCTGCTATTCCTGCTAATAATAATCATAATAAACCCCGTGGAGGCCCGGGAAAAGAATAGGCCTCCGGTATGTTCTGCCAGTCGTAAAAGGCGACGAAAAGAACAAACCACTAATAGGGCTAAACCCCCTTTTAGTGTGATTAGTTGGTTCAGGACAGAACTAAAGAAGCCTCGGACAAGCGTCGTCATGGTCGGGGACGATGCTTGAACCCTATGCCCACCCACAATGGTAACGACACTGCTAGCCAACTGGAAAATGATTTAAATCCAAATAGAGGTGTTTTGCAGGATATGCTTCCTGTAACCACACTAGAAGGAAAACAAAGACAGAGGATGAGATGGTAAGATGAAGTTAATCGACACCTCATGTTCTGTTATTACCAAGCAACAAACATAGGAACCAACACAACTGGATACAGATCACAAGTATACACAACATTTATTACCAGATACCCAGAATTAAATTTTTTAACAGAACAACCACTAGCTGATCAGATCCGTGTAATAATCAAAAATAACAGGATACCCCAGTCAGAATTAGAAAACATCAAACAAGTACAGCAAATACTGGAACAAAATAATGTGCAATCAGAAGAAGAAGAAGAAGAAAATACAGTAATGGACTCAAACATCCCAGAGCAAACAAACAAAGAACAACACGCATCAATTAAACAATCAGAGGAAAACGAAATATTAAGACAGCCACCAGAACAAGCACAAATAGAACACGAAGTGACACACATGTTAGATATAGAAGAAAAATTTCAGCTGGCATATATAGAATACAAAGACACAAATACAGACATTAGACCATTCTTGCATAGACCGCCAAATAAGCCACAAGTCGAAACAACAATAAAAACTATCAACACAATCATACAAAACAAAATAAATGAAAACACACCTATGGAAGAGTTACAACTACTGGTTTATATAGGAGCACTCACTACACTAAATATACACACTGGGCAGAGACCAGAACCAACAACACACAGAAGAAACCCACAAAACCAGCATGGCAACACAGGCTACAAATCAGAATAGAAAAACTGAGAAAAGACATCGGACAGCTAACACAATTTATAGGAAATGAAATGTCAGAAAAAAAACGAAAAAGGTTAGGTAAAATCTCACAACAAGAAGCGATAGAGCAATTAGATGAAAAGAAGCAGAAATTACAAGCATTGGCCAAACGACTTAGAAGATACAAAAAAAATGAAAATAGAAGGAAACAAACCAAACATTCAACACAAACCAAAAGAAATTTTACAAGACAATAGATAATACACACATTAAAATAGACAATCCACCAAACAAACAGACATGGAACACTTCTGGAGCAACATATGGTCAAACCTGTACAACATAACAGGCATGCACGGTGGATACAAGCAGAAACAGACGCATACAAGATGATACCACAAATGCCTGAAGTGATAATTTTGCAACATGAAGTCACTCAAGCAATTAATTCTATTCACAATTGGAAAGCCCCTGGAAATGATAAAATAGCAAATTTCTGGCTAAAGAAGTTCACCTCAACACATTCACATCTAACTAAATTATTTAACAGTTACATTGCAGACCCATACACATTCCCTGATACACTTACACAAGGAATAACTTATCTGAAACCTAAAGATCAAGCAGACACAGCAAACCCAGCTAAATATCGCCCCATAACATGCCTACCAACAATATACAAAATATTAACTTCAGTCATTACACAGAAACTAATGACACATACAACACAGAACAAAATTATAAATGAAGAACAAAAGGGCTGTTGCAAAGGAGCACGAGGATGTAAAGAGCAATAGATGCAGAGGTGACGTATCAAGCTAAAACTAAACAAAGGTCGCTGCACTATGCATACATTGATTACCAAAAAGCTTTTGATAGTGTACCGCACTCATGGTTACTACAAATACTGGAAATATACAAAGTAGACCCTAAATTGATACATCTCTTAAACATAGTAATGAAAAATTGGAAAACCACACTTAATATCCAAAGAAATTCAAATAATATCACATCACAGCTAATACAGATTAAGCGTGGAATATACCAAGGATACTCATTAAGTCCTTTCTGGTTCTGCCTTGCTCTGAACCCACTATCCAACATGCTAAATAATACAAATTATGGATATAATATTACTGGAAATTCACACATTTGCTATACATGGATGATCTAAAACTACTGGCAGCAACAAATCAACAACTCAACCAATTACTAAAGATAACAGAAGTATTCAGCAATGATATAAATATGGCTTTTGGAACAGACAAATGTAAGAAAAATAGCATAGTCAAGGGAAAACACACTAAACAAGAAGATTACATATTGGATAACCACAGCGACTGCATAGAAGCGATGGAAAAACAGATGCCTATAAATATCTAGGATACAGACAAAAAATAGGAATAGATAATACAAATATTAAAGAAGAACTAAAAGAAAAATATAGACAAAGACTAACAAAAATACTGAAAACAGAATTGACAGCAAGAAACGAGACAAAAGCTATAAATACTTATGCTATACCAATATTGACCTACTCATTCGCAGTAGTGACATGGAGTAACACAGACCTAGAAGCACTCAATACACTTAAACGATCACAATGCCACAAATATAGAATACATCACATACATTCAGCAACAGAAAGATTCACATTAAGCAGCAAGGAAGAAGGAAGGGGATTTGTCGACATAAAAAACCTACATTATGGACAGGTAGACAATTTAAGAAAATTCTTTTTAGAACGAGCAGAAACTAGCAAAATACACAAAGCAATCACTCATATAAATACATCGGCTACACCACTGCAATTTCATAAGCACTTCTACAACCCTTTAGATCACATAACATCAACAGATACGAAGAAAGTAAATTGGAAAAAGAAAACACTACATGGCAAGCACCTGTATCATCTAACACAGCCACACATCGATCAAGACGCATCCAGCACATGGCTAAGAAAAGGCAATATATACAGTGAGACGGAAGGATTCATGATTGCAATACCTGATCAAACAATAAACACCAGATTATTAAAGATCCCAATACCACAACAGATAAATGCAGACTTTGCAAACAACAAATAGAAACAGTAGATCACATCACATAATGTGACGTAGCACGTGAAAGTTGCTGGATTTGGACGGGTTACTCCTGTAACTGAAATATCAGATCTGAAGATGGTTCTGAATGAATCGAAACCGGTCATGAATAAAAAATTTGCAATCAAGACGGATTTTAAGTAACATTATAAAAATAATAATAATAATGTCCCTATCAAAAACACCTATATTAGCAGTTCAGAGGCGACATCTGCTGTAAGTTCAGAGGAAAATGGTCTGTCGCCCTAACTCTTAATCATCAAAGTTAATTGCTCGCCACAAAAGTGGAAAATAATCTCGCCACTTTCCACGTGGTTTTGTCAACATTACGGGCAGCTTCCGTGAAATCTAAGCTATTGAGGATGGTGTATGCTGCCGTTTGACTGACGCGGACAAATTGATAGCTCGGTGCGAAGTGTCTCCCTCACTGCCTCTCTGGGCGAATTAATATACGGGCGAAGTGGGCCGCCGAACGCAACATTTGCAGAAAACCGTTGTAGTCACAATCAGAAGAATCTAAATGGCCGCTTTCTCGGACACGTGAATGTGTGTGTGTGTGTGTGTGTGTGTGTGTGTGTGTGTGTGTGTGTGAATTGCTAAGGGACCAAACTGCTGAGGTCATCGGTCACTAGCATTACACACTACTTAAACTAACTTATACTATGAACAACACACATACCCATGTCCGATGGAGGACTCGAACATCCGGCGGGAGGGGCTGCGCAATCCGTGACATGGCGCCTTAAACCTTGCGGCCAATCAGCGCGGCCGGACACGTGTTATTTAATAACTCTGTTGTGTATCAATTTACAGACTTCATAACTTTTATTTGAATGAAGTTAAGTTGGCTTTAGTTACTGAAAAAGGTTTCAGCTCAGCTGCCTTTAAACTTTGACGGCAAATTTTTTTAGAAGGGAACAGACGGTAGAACATTAGCTCTGAAGGCCATGTATTGATTGTTATTTACACTACAGTCTTGAAACTTGGTGCAGGTGTATTATTTCCTTAATGTAATAGAGTATTGTAATTAGAACCATCTATAAGAATTGCACATGATACTTAATATGAATTGGGACGTTTATGTTCCAAATTTGGTTCTTCTTAAATAATTTGAAAACTATTAGAGATAGCCTAACGAAGTCATGCAATGAACGTTTTTGTTTCAAACTGGGGCTACATGTGAATTTTCATCTCTCTGAGTCTAATATTTAGCGCCCTAAAATTTTCGTAAAAACGACAATTCAGACCAAAATATTGCTCCGATCAAAGTTGAGACTTGTTATTTTTGATTGTGACATACATTTGCATGTTCTGAGTAAGCTTTCTAGCTTAATTATTTAGCACCACTGATTTCTTAAAAATAATATATTTAGCAAAACGTATTCATTTGACCATTCTGGGAGTTAGCAATTTTCACATTAATACACTGAAGCATATACTGACAAAGATTGGAAGAGTTGTTCTAATTTTTTAATTTCATTCTTAGATTATGGCGCCATACTTTATATGCTACGCACAGGCGCGTTACGATAACGTGGCGCTACTAGCAGTGAACTGTGGTAAGTCTCGGCGCACTCGCTCGCCTCTGTATCTCTCACAATGAATGGTACAGCGCTTGGTTCGCCACAATAGTCTATCCATTCCGTAGAAAAATGGATCTTAACAAATAGACAAACAAACAGTCGGATAACAAATGACAAAAAATATATTTTCTGTGATATTATAAATTAACTACTATCGGATTTTTCCGTTTTCTTTTATTGCGAAAGCTCGCTGCTTCCCAAATTTCATGGTTCTAGGTCAAGAGGAAGTACCCTACAGTTAACGATGAATGAGTTTGCACGTATCAAAATATATGAGATAAATGGCCGTATCTCTTGATACGATCTCCAGTCCAAAGGTTGCTTTGATTGATTGCTTAGACTGGTTTGACTGATTGCTTAGAAGCTTACATGTTTTACACCCCAAGACTTTAGTATGTGACATAAATGTCAACTTAATACCCCTTTCCTGAGAAAAAGTGAGCTTAACAGTAGGACGGACAGAGAATATAAACGGAAACAAAGAGGTCTTATAAGGTTTCCGTTTTTACCGAGTGAGGAATAGTACCCTAAATGTCTGGCGAATCGGTCTAGTACGTTGTTATTGTGGTCTTCAGTCCAAAGACAGGTTTGATGCAGCTCTCCATGCTACTCTAACCTGCGCAAGCCTACTGCAACCTACATCCTTCTGAGTCTGCTTAGGGTATTCATCTCTTGATCTCCCTCTACGGTTTTTACCCCCCACGCTTCGCTCCGGTACTAAAATAGTGATACCTTGATGTCTCAGACTGTGTCCTATCACCCGATCCCTTCTTATAGTCAGGTTGTACAACAAATTTCTCCCAAATTCTATTCAGTAATTCATTAGTTGTGTGATCTACCCATCTAATCTTCAGTATTCTTCTGTAGGACCATATCTCAAAATCTTCTGTTCTCTTCCTATCTATGCTGTTTATCGTCCATGTCCCACTTCCATACATGCCTACACTCCATACAAATGCTTTCAGATGGGACTTGCTGACATTTAATTCTATTCCCGATGGTAAGAAATTTCTTTTCTTCACAAGTGCTTTTGATATAATTGCCAGTCTGCATCTTATATCGTCTCTACTTTCGCCATCAGTTAATTTGCTTCCCAAATAGCAAAACTCGTCTACAACTCTAAGTGTCTGATTTGCTAATCTCATTCCCTCAGCATCACCTGATTTAATTCGAGTACATTCCATTATCCTCGTTTTGCTTTTGTTGATGTTCATCTTATATCCTCCTTTCAAGACACTGTCCATTCCGTTCAACTGCTCTTCCAAGTCTTTTGCTGTCTCTGACAGAAGTACCATGTCATCGGCGAACCTCAGTTTTTATTTCTTCTTCCTCAAGTTTAATTTTCCTTTTGTTTCCTTTAGTGTTTGCTCAATATACAGATTGAATAACATCGGGGATAGGTTACAAACCTGTCTCCTACCGTCTCAGTCATTACTGCCCTTTTGTGCCCCTCCACTCTTATAACTGCTATCTGGTGTCTATGCAAATTGTAAATAGCCTTTCGCTCCTTACATTTTACCCTTGCCACTTTCAAAATTTGAAAGAGAGTATTCCAGTCAACAATGTCAAAGGTTTCTCTAAGTCTACAGATGCTATAGACGCAGATTTTCCTTTCCTTAACCTAGCTTCTATGAGAAGTCGTAGAGTCAGTGTTGCCTCGCACGTTCTTATAAAACTGATCTTCCCCGACGTCGGCTTCTACTAGTTTTTCCATTCTTCTGTAAGAGATTCGTGTTCATATTTTGCACCCGTGACTTACTAAACTGACAGTATAGCATGCGAAATTAGAAAATTCCCGTGTGTTTTTGAAGACACATCGTATTAAACGCTGGAAAGTCATAACACTTCGCTCTTAATTTTGCCCGTGACTCGCAGAAGGCTGAGGCGACGCAGCAGTAAATCTGATGCTGATTCGGGCTACAACGCTGTCGCTTCGCATTCGTTTGTCCGATATGAACTGTTTCGTTAGAATCATAAAATTATCGAATCAGTACAGTTGGCAAAATAAGGCTATCTTAAATAGAATTTTTCTTGCTACTGGTTTTACAATTTACTGATTCTCTCCGGTGATGGTAGGACCACGTTAACTTACACTATATGAAGAACTTAATACGTCAAGCACGCGTGGAAAAATAAATTATTGACAGGATGTACACTTTGACTGTCACCTGGCTTAATCCCGTTGCTTGGTCAATACTTTCTTTTAGTTTTCTGCCAAAACATTATCACTAAATTCGTTTGGAAACTCGCATTGTTCCGGTCTATTTCTCCTTCTCTTTCCTGTAAATCATCGTGGGATACTTGGCAAAGGACACACACTCCGTTACGCTGTACATTATATTTCTCTGCCACCGTAGCTGATTGGTCAGCGCATCTAACTGCATTGCGCAAGACCCGCTTCCATCTCCCGGCATCGCCAGCGATTTTCCTTCGTGGAAGGGCTGGAATGGTTTTCAGTCACCTTCGTGATGCAACTTGAGGAACTCTGTGATTCAAAGGTAGCGGCTCCAGAGTCTAAAGTCAATAGCGGTTGGGAGAGCGGCGCGCTCACACCACGCCCCTCCACCATACCGCATCTCTGTACTATGTCACATTACATAGGATGACACATCAAGCGGTCTTTTTCAAGTCCTGATCGCGGAATATATATACAGTGTGTACATAAATTCTGGAACCCTTTTAATTATTTATTGCACAAGAACTAAACATTGTACAGATGTCATACATATTGCATTTTGAAGAGAAATTCTGCAAGTTTTTTTACAAACATTTGGTATGCGAACCGTGAGAGACGCGGCAGATGTCAATACGGTAATCGAATGCTTGCCATACCCGTCCCAGCGTGGCATCATCGACTGTGGCAGTCGCTTCCCACATGCTCTCCCGGACCTCTGCTACATCACGTCGTAGAGGCGGTACATATACCAGATCTTTAATGTGTCCCCACAGAGAACAGTCACACGGAGTGAGATCTGGTGATCGGGGAGTCCATTTCATGAAACAGCTGTCCCCTTCTGTAGCACTGCCGATCCATCGATGCGGCAGCTCCCTGCTCAGGTACCCACGAACCACACGATGAAAATGGGGTGGAGCCCAATCCTGCTGAAAGATGAACGGAGAGTCCGATTGCATTTGAGGCATCAGCCATTGCTGCAACATGTCCAAGTAGTAATACCCAGTGACAGTGCTTTTGGCGAGGAAGAATGGCCCGTACAGTCTTCGACGTGACAAGGCACAAAAAACATTTACTTTCTGGGAATCACACTCAAATTCAATGCATTCGTGTGGACGCTTTGCACCCCACATTCGACAATTATGCCTATTAGTGTGAAAAGTGGCTTCGTCGCTGAAAATTAAGCGATCAAGAATGCCATCGCCATCCTCATTCAATTGTTGTAACTGCGAACAAAACTCAAAACGCTTGTCTTTGTCGTTGTCATTGAGCTTCTGCACTAGCTCAAATTCAATCAAATGGCTCTGAACACTATGGGACTTAACATCAGAGGTCATCAGTCCCCTAGAACTTAGAACTACTTCAACCTAACTAACCTAATGACATCACACACATCCATGCCCGAGGCAGGATTCGAACCTGCGACCGTAGCAGTCTCGTGGTTCCATACCGTAGCGGCTAGAACCGCTCGGCCACACCAGCCGGCTTCTGCACTAGCTCCAGTTTGAACAGTTTCATAGACAGCGTCTGTCACAGGACTTTCCACACTGTCATTGGAGGCATATGGAGCCCACGGGATGCACGACACGCCGAATTCTTTGGAATCTTTATGAATGTCTCTCGTAAGCCCTCCACATTCACTTCACTCATACTGGGACGACCTCTTCACTTTGACGGGCACAGGCAACCTGTTGTAACGAATTTGTTGTGACTGTGGTAAATGGCCTTCGTTGTTGGTGGCTTCTTACTGTGCTTGGTTCTAAACATCCGTTGAACAGCTGTAGCATACTTATTTCTGCCGAACTCCGAAACACAGAAAGCTCGCTCGACACCTGAATTCGCCATGTTTCCGCCTAACGCAGAGTATCGGCAAATTACCAGACTACGCTGTGGCGGTGTACACGAAAAAAAAAAAAACTTTCAGGGTTTCTCTTCAAAATGACGTATGTATGATATCTGTACAATGTTTGGTTCTTGAGCAATAAATAGTTGAGAATGTTCCCAGACTTCATGTACACCCTGTAGAGGGTGAAGAAAAATTCCCGCACGCGGACTTTGAAGCACCATTTCTCACATATTGGCAATACAAAACTGTCTGTCACAGCCGGCCGGTGTGGCCGAGCGGTTCTAGGCGCTACAGTCTGGAACCGCGCGACCGCTACGGTCGCAGGTTTGTATCCTGCCTCGGGCATGGATGTCTGTGATGTCCTTAGGTTAGTTAGGTTTAAGTAGTTCTAAGTTCTAGGGGACTGACGACCTCAGCAGTTAAGTCCCATAGTGCTCAGAGCCATTTGAACCATTTTTGTCTGTCACAAAATTTCGCCCTGCGCATATTTCAGGTACAAGATGGACGTTAAAAATGGCTCTGAGCACTATGGGACTTAATAATACGCTGCTACCGATTGAGGTGGTGCAGTGTACTCGCATTCGGGAGGACGACGGTTAAATTCCGCGTCCGGCCATCCTGATTTAGGTTTTCCGTGATTTCCCTAAATCGCTACAGGCAAATGCCGGGATGGTTCCTCTGAAAGGGCACGGCCGACTTCCTTACCCGTCCTTCCCTAATCCGATGAGACCGATGACCTCGCTGTATGGTCTCCTCCCCCCAAATCAACCAACCAACCAATACGCTGCTGCAGTGTCTCCTCATCTGGAATGGGCTCTGTTTAGACGATACTTTTGAGATGGTCCCAAAACTAGAAATCGCACTTGCTGAGATCCGGTAAACGAACAGGCCTCGCAGCTGGATCACCTCGACTGGTCCATCGACCAGAGAAGACCTATTGCGTTACGACCGGAGGTGAACGGCGAAGTGGCTGCCATGTAGCAGCCACATAGTCAAATGGTTCAAACGGCTCTAAGCACTATGGGACTTAACATTTGAGGTCATCAGTGCCCTAGAACTTGGAAATACTTAAACCTAACTAACCTAAGGACATCACACACATCCATGCCCGAGACAGGATTCGAACCTGCGACCGTAGCATTCGCTCGGTTCCGGACTGAAGCGCCTAGAACCGGTCGGCCACACCGGCCGGCTAGATGGACGTTAATGACTGGCAGTCTGGCAACACTGTAATCAAATGTACTGTAACTACCTCTGTCAGCAGAGAAAGCAGTGCCATGCAGTCGGTGCAGTAGTTCGGTTCCAAACCTGTTTTCTGTGTATCCTCACCTAGTGATTCCATCGAAATTATATTCAAAGCACGTTGCTAGCCCTACTGGTGACGCAAGGTCCTAACAAAATGTAATGGACATGAACGTGGCAAGAATGATAGGTGGTATTAATCTATCAGACCATTGGGGCAGCGTAGATACAAAACAAGTTTGGAATACAGTAGATGCAGATCTAGTAGATGCAGTGGTGTGAAACAATTCGCGTCCAAGGACAAGGATTGTACTACCATATCTGTGTTCGTAGTACACAACTGCAAATGTTTTGTAGGAGACCCACTGTAATCGCTGTTTGACGATTCAGACGCCAGATACCGTACCACGCATTAGCAAATAAAAAACAAATAAGGGGGTGCCCAGAATAGGACGCTCGGCCTCCTGGATGCTAACCCAAAACGCTATCCACTGCTCCTGCTACATAGCACTACTACAGTATTACAATCCGACAGAGGTAGTTACCGTACTCATGATTACAGTGTTGCCATATTGCCAATCTTTAATGTCCAATCACTGCCCGAAAAACGCGCAGGACGAAATTTTGGGAGAGATGTTTGTATCGCCAGTATGTGAGGAACCGCGCTACGAAGTCAGAGTGCGCGAATTTTTCTTCACCCTTTATGTATGGGTGAGCCCACTGATTCTACGTATCAGGGACCAGACAGTTTGTTGGTACGTTTGTGGAGGTATGTGACGTTAGATGTCAACGTACAGGACAGGTAATTCGCGTAAATAACGGGCCGCCGATTTGCATACGAGGTGATCGCGCCCTATAGCGACCCATATGGGTTCAATATCTTATCTCATAAGGCGAATTTGGCCACAGAGACATCAACGTGAGTCACTATAATGCTCCTCGAAACACTGTAGCACGGTTCTGTCTACGACACACGGACAATTATACTGCTGAAAGGTGACGTCGTCCTCGGGGAAGACATCACCTTGAAGGGGTGCAGGTGGTTCGCAGCTGTCAGCGTGTCCTCGATTGCTATCGCAGATCCCATGCAAGCGCAGGAAAATGTCTGCCACAGGCCTGTGTCCACGGCGGGCTGCTCGTTTTGCCGTTCACATCGATGACGGCGTGTTTGTGCAGAGTACAGCGGTTCACCCGAAGAGCCGACACGTTTCTGTTGATCGGTGGTCGAATCCCGATGGTCCCGCGCCCTCTACAATGGTAATTGACCATGTCGTTGGGTCAGAATGTGAACACACAGACGTGGTCTGCTGCGGAGCTACATGTCCAACAATGTAGGATGAACGGTGTGCTCCGAAACACTTGTGCGTGCACCAGCATTGTGCTCTCTTTCGGCAGAAATGCCACATATCACCGTCTGTCCTACTCTGCAGAGCAAACAACACGTTCTGTGAAGAGTCGTGGACGTCCAACCATGGAGCACCTACTGGTAGTTTCACTATCCTATGTCTTTCCGTAGATCCTCGCGACACTAGCACGTGAACATTCGACCAGGTCCACCGTCTTCGAGATACTCGTTCACAGGCTCTGCCTAATAATAATCTGCCGTTTGTCATAGTCGCTTATCTCAAAGGATTTCCACACTTGCAGCGCTTCGCTAGGGTGATCCTTCGTCCGTGTATGCTCCGTTTACATACTTTCGTTATAGCGTCAGGTGCCCGCAACGCCACCAAGCAGCATCCATCGTCGCTGTGGACAGTGGTCATAATGTTTTGGCTGATCGGTGTGTGTGTGTGTGTGTGTGTAAATTTATCTCCTTTTAGAGGACGACAAGTTTGGGTTCAGTACAGGTATGAGAGAGGTGCGTCTCATGTCGTGCTTGATAATGGAGGCAAGACTTAACAAGAATCAAAACAGTTTTATACGTTTTCTCAACCTAGAGAAATGGAACTGCATGTCTGAAACTCTCACATAAAGAGGCGTAAACTATAGACAAAGGCGAGTCAGGTACTATCTCTACAAGAAGGAAGAGATAACAGTAGGAATGGGAGACCAATACAGAAGTACTCGGAATGAAATATGCATAGGCGGGGGATATAGTTTTTTCGGCTATTGCTCAACTCGTACATCGAAAAACAAAAGCAATGACAGATGCTAAAGTAAGGTTCAGGAGTGACAGTAAAATTCCGAGCGGAAAGATATCAATGACAAGATTAGCTGATGCATAGTTGTGCTCGACAGGACGTGCAAAATGGCTAAGCAGGGATGGCTAGAGGACAAATGTAAGGATGTAGAGGCTTGTCTCACTAAGGGTGAGATAGATACTGCCTACAGGAAAATTAAAGAGACCTTTGGAGAGAAGAGAACCACTTGTATTAATATCAAGAGGTCAGTTGCAACCCAGTTCTAAGCAAAGAAGGGAAGGCAGAAAGGTGGAAGGAGTATATAGAGGGTTTATACAAGGGCGATGTACTTGAGGACAATATTATGGAAATGGAAGAGGATGTAGATGAAGATGAAATGGGAGATAAGATACTGCGTGAAGAGTTTGACAGAGCACTGCAAGACCTGAGTAGAAACAAGGCCCCGGGAGTAGACAACATTCCATTAGAACTACTGATGGCCTTGGGAGAGCCAGTCATGACAAATCTCTACCATCTGGTGAGCAAGATGTATGAGACAGGCGAAATACCCACAGACTTCAAGAAGAATATAATAATTCCAATCCGAAAGAAAGCAGGTTTTGACAGATGTGAAAATTACCGGACTATCAGTTTAATAAGTCACAGCTGCAAAATACTAACGCGAATTCTTTACAGACGAATGGAGAAACTGGTAGAAGCGGACCTCGGGGAAGATCAGTTTGGATTCCGTAGAAATGTTGGAACACGTGAGGCAATACTAACCTTACGACTTATCTTAGAAGAAAGATTAAGAAAAGGCAAACCTACGTTTCTAGCATTTGTAGACTTAGAGCAAGCTTTTGACAACGTTAACTGGAATACTCTCTTTCAAATTCTGAAGGTGGCAGGGGTAGAATACAGGGAGCGAAAAGCTATTTACAATTTGTACAGAAACCAGATGGCAGTTATAAGAGTCGAGGGGCATGAAAGGGAAGCAGTGGTTGGGAAAGGAGTGAGACAGGGTTGTAGCCTCTCCCCGATGTTATTCAATCTGTATATTGAGCAAGCAGTAAAGGAAACAAAAGAAAAATTCGGAGTAGGTATTAAAATTCATGGAGAAGAAGTAAAAACTTTGAGGTTCGCCGATGACATTGTAATTCTGTCAGAGACAGCAAAGGACTTGGAAGAGCAGTTGAACGGAATGGACAGTGTCTTGAAAGGAGGATATAAGATGAACATCAACAAAAGCAAAACGAGGATAATGGAATGTAGTCAAATTAAATCGGGTGATGCTGAGGGGATTAGATTAGGAAATGAGACACTTAAAGTAGTAAAGGAGTTTTGCTATTTAGGGAGCAAAATAACTGATGATGGTCGAAGTAGAGAGGATATAAAATGTAGACTGGCAATGGCAAAGAAATCGTTTCTGAAGAAGAGAAATTTGTTAACATCGAGTATAGATTTAAGTGTCAGGAAATCGTTTCTGAAAGTATTTGTATGGAGTGTAGCCATGTATGGAAGTGAAACATGGACGATAACCAGTTTGGACAAGAAGAGAATAGAAGCTTTAGAAATGTGGTGCTACAGATGAATGCTGAAGATAAGGTGGGCAGATCACGTAACTAATGAGGAGGTATTGAATAGGATTGGGGAGAAGAGAAGTTTGTGGCACAACTTGACTAGAAGAAGGGATCGGTTGGTAGGACATGTTTTGAGGCATCAAGGGATCACCAATTTAGTATTGGAGGCCAGCGTGGAGGGTAAAAATCGTAGAGGGAGACCAAGAGATGAATACACTAAGCAGATTCAGACGGATGTAGGTTGCAGTGGGTACTGGGAGATGAAGAAGCTTGCACAGGATAGAGTAGCATGGAGAGCTGCATCAAACCAGTCTCAGGACTGAAGACCACAACAACAACAAACAGTTGTGCTCAGAGAAACTGACGAATAACTGTAGAACCTGTTGAATGGAATCAACAGTCCACTGGTCACAGAATACTGGCTGGCAGTGAAAGACGAAACTTTTGAAGAGTAGTAAAAATGAGATCAGCGATAAATTTAACACAAAAATTAACACTTTCTAGTGGGCGAAGTGAAGGACCTTGCCAACAAAATAACATATGACGGATGAAGCAAAGGAGGATACACGAAGACAGGTAAAGAAGATATTTCTCGAAAAAAGGAGTATGCCGCTATTGGACATGGTGGATTAAGGAAAACGAGGTAACCAGAACAGAAAATGTAAACGGTTGAGCAGTGATGTTACAGAAACAAGCTATAAAAGTAACTGGATTAGTAAGAAATGAGTGGGTTCTGCGCTGAAAAGACGATGAGAATAATATGTGCAAAACACTCGCTGGAAGAATGGACATGATGACAATTAATGTGTTCAGATGTTCCGTGGTACTACACTGAGCTGCAGAGGGCAAAAACTGTAGAAGATAACAATGCTGTAAAATATCTAAATTCTCTGAGATGGACAAGATGTCGTGATGGCCTACATCAAACCAGTCGGAAGACTGACAGGAAAATACTCACCTTATTGTCTATTTTATGCTGTGATCTCATAGAAGAAAAACTGCCATGACTTCCTACACATTACGTGACTGTCATTCATAAAATCAAACTTTACATGGAACAATAGGCCATTAAACAGACGAGAGCTAGAAAATGATAGAGGTAATGGCTTCTACTGCAACGGCCTCGCCGCAGTGGTAACACCGGTTCCCGTCACATCGCCAGAGTTAAGCGCTGTCGGGCTTGGCTAACACTTGGATGGGTGACCGTCCGGTCTGCCGAGCGCTGTTGACAAAGCGGGGTGTACTCAGCCGTTGCGAGGCAAACTGAGGAGCTACTTGATTGAGAAAACGAAAACTGACAACGGCCGGGAGAGCGGTGTGCTGAGCCCACGTACCCTCCATATCCGTATCCGGTGACACCTGTAGCATGAGGATGACACGGCGGTCGGTCAGTACCGCAGGAGCTTCCGAGGCCTGTTCGGGCGGAGTTTAATTTAGCTAGTACACGATAATACCACCATATGTGTATATGCATATCGATATCCCAGGACTTGTCACCTCAGTGTGTGTTGCAGTAGTAAAGCAGAGATGACGCGACACTTTAAACGGAGCAGCGACATTTAAAGGGGACTCCGTGCTGGCACGCGCTGACGAACTAGCGGCCAGCCGATGACAAGAGCGTGCTTGCTTGCTATGCCTCTGCGACGTTACGACAGATAGCGGCTAGGTGTGGCGGACGCTGTGACCGGTCACTGGTCAAGGGGACTGGTTCGTGAACACGAAGTAGGAAATCTTGTCACTTTTCTAAATAGTGTAGCTCAAAGAACAGTAGTTGTAAGTTCACGTAATGCTTACCTTCTTTTTAACAGATCTTTTGGGAACAATTTGATGAATGAACCACAGCTTTTGGTCTGACACATATTTCTGTATCGTATTTTCTGTTGCAAATGAGAGAAAGCATGTTAATTATTTACGCACAGCATGTATACACATATCTTGACATAAAAACAAAGTAGAAGCTATATTTTTTCTGGAGGCTTTTCACACTATTATGTTAACGCAAATTTTTAATAATATGTTGCTGTCATAAATTATGGTTAAAATATTTTAATAAGGACTATCAAAAATTTCAGTAATTAACTCATTTTCTTAAAAAAGCTCTTCAATTTCCAAATCTAAGTCATAAGATAATTATGCTCTTCAGTCAAGTCGTGATGACTAGTAGTGGTACAGGTACTCTCCGCCACGCGCCGTACGGTGGATTGCGGAGTATCTGTGTAAATACAGCCGCAGACGTTTTAAGACAGTGTACAAAATTTGAGGCCTCTATCTTTAATACTTTTTAACCAATGTGTAAGAGAAAATTAAAAAAGTGAACTTCCGGGAAATTCAACGTTACTGCTTACTTTTCTACCTACCCTGCATAACACGAACACATCCCAGGTTTACATTCACCTTTTTTCTGGTGTTGTTCTCCCTTCTTTTTCTATTTCAGCCTGGCCCTTCTTATTCTTCCTTCTTTGGAGGCTTCCAACACTGATTTTTCTGCTTCGACGAGTCTCCTGCGATCAATGAAAAAGCTCTTTGTATATTTAGTCCACCAGGCACCTCCAACAATTCCATATCCTTAAATCTTGACACTGCGTCACCAGTGAAACACAGAAGAGCATGTGGCACACCCATTTTCAAAGCATGTAGTCGTACCTCAATACTTTTTGGTATCTGTTCCCATATACGGTTGTTAAAACTCACTTGGGTTTTGATACCAAGACATTCTAGAAAGTGATAAGCTGTGTTTGTTAAAACAGGATCCTTTTCAGCTGCTCAGTTGAGGGCCAACCCACGTGGATGGACTTGAAGACCGACCGCTGCAGAGGGCACTCCAAATACGTAAAGGCGGCCGTATGACAGGTTGACTGCGCCTACTGCCAACAACAAGCAGTTACTGGAAACGGTTCGTGAGGCCACACGTAGAACCAGTTTACCACCAGAAGTTGAGTAAAGTAAGTGGGAAAGACCCTGCACTAGGAAGAATAAATAACTGGATCACTGAGTTTCGAGACTGGAGGCACAAACGACAGAAGGAAACGGCTTTCCATTCCGTCTTTACACACTCGCACATCTGTAGTGCGGAGACCGCTGTTCACAATCGTAGTGTGGGCTGGGAGAATGGTGACTTGGAGTACAAACTTCCATTTCATATCGTGTACTTCGCTGTTCTTCTAAGATACACTAAAGAGATGTAGTGTGCATTAATATAAACAAGTTGATATCATTATGTTAAAACACATTACAAGGTTCGATGCAGCTCTCCATGCTACTATATCCTGTGCAAGCCTCTTCATCTCAGAGTAACTACTGCAACCTACATCCTTCTGAATCTGCTTAGTGTATTCATGTCTCGGTCTCCCTCCACGCTTCCCTCCAGAACTAAATTCGTGGTCCCTTGATGATTCAGAGCGTGTCCTACCAATTGATTCCTTCTCCTAGTCAAGTTGTGCCACAAATTCTTCAAATTCTTCTCCCCATTTCTATTCAGTACATCATTAGTTACGTGATCTACCCATCTAATCTTCACCATTCTTCTGTAGTACCACATTTCGAAAGCTTCTATTCTCTTCCTGTCTAAACTATTTATCGTCCATATTTCACTTCGATACATGGCTACACTCCATACAAATATTCAGAAAGGACTTCCTAACACTTAAATCTATACCCGATGTTAACAAATTTCTCTTCTTCAGAAATGCTTTTCTTGACATAGCCAGTCTACATTTTATATCCTCTCTACTTCGAGCATCACCAGATATTTTGCTTCACAAATAGCAAAACTCATATACTACTTTAAGTGTCTCATTTGATAATCTAATTCCCTTAGCATCACCTGATTTAATTCGACTACATTCCATTAAGCTTGTTTTGCTTTTGTTAATGTTCATCTTGTATCCTTACTTCAAGACACTGTCCATTACGTTCAGCTGCTATTCCAGGTCCTTTGCTATCTCTGACATAGTTACAATGTCGCCGACAAACCTCAAAGTTTTTATCTCATCTCCATCGGTTTTAATTCCTACTCCCAATTTTTCTTTTGTTTTCTTTACTGCTTGTTCAATATACAGGTTGAAAAACATCGGGGACAGGCTACAACGCTGTCTCACTCCCTTCTCAATCACTGCTTCCCTTTCGTTTCCCTCGACTTTTATAACTGCTATACTGTTTTTTCTATTCATTATTCAACCTACTCCAGAAAAGCCCATGTTTGATTTTATATTTATGACCTTGTATTCACCTGACCAGAAGTTCTTTTCCTCCTGCTACCGAACTTCACTAATTCCCCATATAGCTAACTTTAACCTATCCATTTCACGTTTTACATTTACTAACCTACCTGCCCTATTAAGGGACCTGACATTCCACGCTCCGATCCGTAGAACGCCAGTTTTGTTTCTCCTGATAACGTCGTCCTCCTGAGTAGTACCCACCCGGAGATGCGAATGGGGGACTATTTTACCTGAGAAATATTTTACCCAAGAGGACGCCATCAGCATTTAACCATATAGTAAGCTGAGTGCCCTCGGGAAAAATTACGGCTGTAGTTTCTCCTTGCTTTCAGCCGTTCGCAGTACCAGCACAGCAAGGCCGTTTTGGTTAGTGTTACAAGGCCAGATCAGTCAATCATCCAGACTGTTGCCCCTGCAACTATTGAAAAGGCTACTGCCCCTCTTCAGGAACCACACGTTTGTCTGGCCTCTCAGCAGATAACCCTCCATTATGGTTTCACCTACGGTACGGCTATCTGTATCCTCAGACACGCAAGCCTCCCCACCAACAGCAAGGTCCATGGTTCATGGTGGGGGGAGGCGTAGGTTATCGTTATGATAATTAAATCTTAGGCAGTGAAAGTGGGAGTGGCACCAATTTTCTGAGTGGGGTGGTGGCGCGGGGGGGGGGGGGGGGGGGGAGTGCGGGGGCGGGGGGAAGATGTGGAGAAAGTAAGAAAGTATGAACACCTCCACCCAGAAGGTAACTGTGGAACAGTTCCTGGAACTTGGATACATAAGTCTGTAGCACCGAAAATGCAGATAAAATACCTTCTGCATCATCTAAAATTTTCCGCGGTTTAATATCCGTTGCTGGCTTATACTGTACTTCTAATTCTGGATCTGTAGTATTTGTTACACTGACTACATGTAAGGTGTAATGGATCTAATAGTGCGTTTATTGATTCTAACTATACTGTAAATATTGTAAACTGCTGGGTAATAGTCAAGGGAACTTTGTTTAAATGTATCGAAAGCAACGACGAAATGGCAATAGCTGTGCCTTTGTTTATCTTTGCGTATGGAGAGTGCTGAAGTGGTTTGTTTGGGCGCTCCCGCAGACACGGTGTGCAGCTATGATCGCGCCAGTGTAGGCGCACTTACTTTGTCACCTCGCGTGTGTTGAGAGCACGGTAGGAGTGAACAGGCGGAGGAAAGCTGCAATTCTTAACTGTTGCCTCTCCCTAATTAACCGTGGCTCTCGAGACGACACGTGGTTCTCAACCAGCAGCAACAGCGGCTACGTTTTCGTCTTTCGTACAGCTACAACCTAAGACTATTAACTGATAATGTACAGGCATTGTCCAGTTGCATTTCTTTTACAAACTTTAATAATTTTCTTCACTAATGACCTGCATTAGTTAAAACTTATGAGGCACTTATGTTGTCATTGTCCTCAGACGTTATTACCAAGCAGAGTCGCTTTCCTTTTTCCTTTCCATGCAATCACCAAGGGTCGTAAAAATATGAAAATTGATTAACTATTTACTGCCAGATTTATTTGTTTCCTAATGACCGATATCAGTCTAAATTTTCTTGTATTCCATAACAGAGCCTTAACTAATTTTCAATTTGAGTACTAACCTCACTCACTTAAAGTAAAATTTCACTGGCACAACTAATAATTAAAGATACAGTAGAAATTAAGAGTGCGCAATTTCATTTATTCTGTATTTAGCTGAGCGAGTGACTTCTAGTGGCTTGGTACCTATCTTATTGTTATGTTAAATCAGCTGTTCATTTACTTGAAGTAAATTCAATTCATTATTTCAATGATTAAAAGTAAATCGCTTGCCTTTTTCCAAATTTTGCATTACGTTATGCTGAAGTTACTGAAAGTCATTTTTTAAGAAACACTTTCAGTTAGTCAGTCGTTTATTTAACGAGTAACTTCATTTAACGTTACTTTAAAAATTTACTATTACAAACTGCAAACTCACTGCTTTCCGAATCATTTATTTTCTCGTGATTTGGTGTGTTCTGGAAAAGGGAGACAACCTTCCATTGCCACGCCGGTGATTATTTCCTTGATTTTCTTTGCCATTAACTTTCTTAGGATATTGGATATTCATTGCCCTAGTGGGTTGGCGACCGTTTAGTTATCCTATTTTTGCTAATTAGTATTTTTTATATTATCAGTATTTCTGTATTGAAAATATTACGTGGTATCCTTCCCCCCTCCCCCCCCCCCCCCCCTCGCCGTGTGGTTCGTGAGCGATTGCACCATATATTTCACCTATTTCAAAATTATCATCCATATTTAGATTAAGTTTAGATTAGATTATTCCTTCAGAAGGGTCTGTTATTCACTTTCCTCCGCCTAACCAGTATTATTTTCCTTCGGTAACGATAGCTTTACTGACTGTAAAATTTCATTAGGCATACACGATAACTGTCTATCATATAGAAATCCAGAGGCCGATTAGGAGCTGGAGGTTGCAAGTCGTTTAGCTGTTCTCGCATTTATCTGCCTTTGTAATATTAGACTTCGTGTGAATGATATTCTTCTGAAGGTCCGACAGCAGATTTCTGATTTCATGGATTCTACGTAGCAACTTTGTAACACCTGATTTTTTTTGGCGTGGCTCACTCCGGTTTTGTATTCGCCCCAGTTTCTGGTTGTAGGGGGAAGGGATTTTCTTCGACCCGAAGATGATGGGTCGGTTTTCCTTAATCCTCCTCAATGGGTGGTGCTCGGATTTTAGGGGCTAGTAATTTCCTTAGGGGGGGGGGGGGGAGGGGGGGGGGGGCGGTGATGTTTCCATCACTCACAGTGGAATTAGTTCTAAAGATCCCGTCAGAAGGTAGCGTGTTACAGAAGCGTAATAAGCAGGAGCGGGAACGAGAATGCCTACGTTCTGTTCCCGATTGCGACTGCCTGAAAGGCCTCAATGGTAAATAAAGTCAAGTTATACACTACTGGCCGTTAAAATTGCTACACCACGAAGATGACGTGCTACAGATGCGAAATTTAACCGATAGGAACAAGATGCTGTGATATGCAAATGATTAGATTTTCAGAGCATTCACACAACGTTGGCGCCTGTGGCAACACCTACAACGTGCTGACACGAGGAAAGTTTCCGACCGATTTCTCATACACAAAGAGCAGTTGACTGGCGTTGCCTGGTGAAACGTTATTGTGATGCCTCGTGTAAGGAAGAGAAATGCGTACCATCACTTTTCCGACTTTGATAAAAGTCGGATTGTAGCCTATCGCGATTTCGGTTTATCGTATCGCGACAATGCTGCTAGCGTTGGTCGACATTCAATGTCTGTTGGCAGAATATGGAATCGGTGGGTTAAGGGGGGTAATATGGAACGCCGTGCTGGATCCTAACGGCCTCGTATCACTAGCAGTCGAGATGACAAGCATCTTATCCGCATGGCTGTAACGGATCGTGCAGCCGTGTCTCGATCCCTGAGTCAACAGATGGGGACGTTTGCAAGACAACAACCATATGCACGAACGGTTCGACGACGTTTGCAGCAGCATGAACTATCAGCTCAGAGACCATGGCTGCGGTTACCCTTGACGCTGCATCACAGACAGGAGCGCCTGCGATGTGTACTCAACGACGAACCTGGGAGCACGAACGGCAAAATGTCATTTTTTCGGATGAATCCAGGTTCTGTTTACAGCATCGTGATGGTCGCATCAGTGTTTGGCGACATCGCGGTGAACACACATTGGAAGCGTGTATTCGTCATCGCCATAGTGGCGTATCACCCGGCGTGATGGTATGGGGTGCCATTGGTTACACGTCTCGGTCACCTCTTGTTCGCATTGACGGCACTTTGAACAGTGGACGCTACATTTCAGATGTGTTACGAACCGTGACTCTACCCTTCATTCGATCCCTGCAAAACCCTACATTTCAGCAGGATAATGCACGACCGCATGTTGCAGGTCTGTACGGGCCTTTCTGGATGCAGAAAATGTTCGACTTCTCCCCTGGCCAGCACATTCTCCAGATCTCTCACCAATTGAAAACGTCTGGTCAATGGTGGCCGAGCAATTGGCTCGTCACAATACGCCAGTCACTACTCTTGATGAACTGTGGTATCGTGTTGAAGCTGCATGGGCAGCTGTACCTGTATACGCCATCCAAGCTCTGTTTGACTCAATTCCCAGGCGTATCAAGGCCAGAGGTGGTTGTTCTGGGTACTGATTTCTATGCACCCAAATTGCGTGAAAATGTAATCACATGTCAGTTCCAGTATAATATATTTGTCCAATGAATACCCGTTTATCATCTGCGTTTCTTCTTGGTGTTGCAATTTTAATGGCCAGTAGTGTATTTTGGTGGCAGTGAATTCCAGCTGTCGGCTGTCTGCACTCGTCGTATCCGGGAGTGGAGGGCCATCTGTGGTGGGGCTGGTGGTTTGAAGTAACTATCTTCTCGCAAGTCTCGAGTTAGTGATCGTTTGTGAACAACGAGGTTACTTTTCCAATACTAAAAGCCTACAAAGCATTAGAAACTGTGTTCCTGCGAGAGCGCGCGTCGAACTCTGCTTAGGCTATATCTTGTTTTCCTTCGTCGGCTGTTGCGGATCAGTGAGCGAACACTTGTTCGGCAGAATGAGGTCCCACAAAAGAACGTGCAGCTGTTAGCTATCTGAAAATGGTTTTGGAAAAAACTGTCGGACTTTGATACTGCTGAATGATGCCTAATAAATTTATTTCCATGCAAATCTGGGAGTGACGTTCAGGTGAGAATCCTTCTGTACTGTACTGTACTGAACTGAACTGCGCTGATGCTTTGTTGTACAGAAATTACTGATGAGAGTTGTAAAGGTATCAGTTGGCGGTGGTGTGTGAGCTGCTAGCGGTGAACCTATTCCAGTCCTGCAGTCGGATCTCACAATCATTCCTGAAAGTGACAGGGATTTCCATTATTTATTTTGGAGTTGTGAAGTTTAACCCTGTCTCGCGGGTCAAAGGGAGGTTACCGACTATTAATTACAGTGATTTTATGGTTTACCAAAACAGAGAAGTAATCTGGGTCTGCCATAAATACACTCCTGGAAATGGAAAAAAGAACACATTGACACCGGTGTGTCAGACCCACCATACTTGCTCCGGACACTGCGAGAGGGCTGTACAAGCAATGATCACACGCACGGCACAGCGGACACTAGAGATGGGCAAAACTGTTCTTTTCAGAGATTGGATCAGAACTGTTCACTCCCTGAAATGAACTAGCTCTTTTTCATGACTCACCACTCATTCACAACAGAAAATAAATGGAAGGCACTTTGCCCTTTGAACTTGGTTTATTCCAGTACTATACCTGTATTTTGATCTTATTTGATCCTATTTTGAAGTAACACAGATAATGAGTAAGAATTTTGTATTGTTTATTGAAATTTCCACGATATAACAAAGTTTTTGATTATTGATTTATTGTGCACTATCGTGGTTTTTTGGGTGATCGGAAAATGTTGTAACTTGAGATTTACATTAACAATATATTTGGCTATAACGTATTAAAATTTCATTAACCTCGTACAAATACATCGCAAGCCATATATTTTTAAAGTGAACGTTTCCTTCCGAAGACGCCTAAAATCGCAAAATCCGTACTACAATAAGAAAAAAATATATAAATTTGACTGTAAGACCAAAGTGCTGCATATAGCCTTCCGCAGAATAAAACAAGGAAAATATTGGTGTATCACTTTTGCTATATGTTTATCGGTTCGCTCGTAATTAAAGTGTAAATTCGAGTGACCATAACAAAAAATCCTATAGTAAGAGGAGCCGTCAGGAACCTAATCTGATCAGTTTAAACAAATAAAAATAAAATAAAAACAAATGATGTATACATAATTATGTAATATACATAGCGGTATTAGTACGAAGAACAATATCCAGTAGAGACGAACTCCGATGCAGAGGCGCTGAGTCAAGCAGGTGGAGCCGCGAGCTGTATTACTGCGTGAGCTAAGACCGCAGAGAGCAGAGTGACAACTGAGTTGCTTTGCTCAACGCTCTGGCTAGAGTCGAGAACAGTGGGGTGAGCGTTGAGCGGGCAAGTTCCGAGGGTGGGGGGAGCGGTGACCGGCCACCAGTCACCCGCTCCGAGACAAATCGTCCGCTCTCTTGCGAGCAGGTTGTTGCAAGTAGTTCTTATGTTCTCCGCTAGGAGGCTCGCTGTCCTGTTGCTCGCATCAACCGCCCAGAGGGCAGGACGTGCGACTGAAACGATCGCCGACGGAGTGCTATGCGAAGTTAAGGTGCGCCAGACACCGCACGCGGCAGAGGAAGCACAGAGGGGGCACGGCATATGTGAAACACAAAATCCAATGGGGCACTGCACAATGCAGGCAGCCAAGGCAGAAGCAGGGCAAAGGCCGGCGCGGGCTGTGTTGTGTGGCCTGCTGTGTGCTCTGACAGGCAGAGGCCCCGCTGACCTGCTCCGACTCTCTCTCTCTCTCTCTCTCTCTCTCTCTCTCTGCTGTGGGAAACGTTTGGAGCTACCGTTCTTTTTTTCTGAATCACTGATTGTTCACTCCTTTGAAAGATTCAACTCTATGAATTAGTTCAGGAGCGGATCCCCCATCTCTAGCGGACACACCAGGAACCGCGGTGTTGGCCGTCGAATGGCGCTAGCTGCGCAGCATTTGTGCACCGCCGCCGTCAGTGTCAGCCAGTTTGCCGTGGCATACAGAGCTCCATCGCAGTCTTTAACACTGGTAGCATGCCGCGACAGCGTTGACGTGAACCGTATGTGCAGTTGATGGACTTTGAGCGAGGGCGTATAGTGGGCATGCGGGAGGCCGGGTGGACGTACCGCCGAATTGCTCAACACGTGGGGCGTGAGGTCTCCACAGTATATCGATGTTGTCGCCAGTGGTCGGCGGAAGGTGCACGTGCCCGTCGACCTGGGACCGGACCGCAGCGACGCACGGATGCACGCCAAGACCGTAGGATCCTATGCAGTGCCGTAGGGGACCGCACCGCCACTTCCCAGCAAATTAGGGACACTGTTGCTCCTGGGGTATCGGCGAGGACCATTCGCAACCGTCTCCATGAAGCTGGGCTAAGGTCCTGCACACCGTTAGGCCGTCTTCCGCTCACGCCCCAACATCGTGGAGCCCGCCTCCAGTGGTGTCGCGACAGGCGTGAATGGAGGGACGAATGGAGACGTCTCGTCTTCAGCGATGAGAGTCGCTTCTGCCTTGGTGCCAATGATGGTCGTATGCGTGTTTGGCGCCGTGCAGGTGAGCGCCACAATCAGGACTGCATACGACCGAGGCACACAGGGCCAACACCCGGCATCATGGTGTGGGGAGCGATGTCCTACACTGGCCGTACACCACTGGTGATCGTCGAGGGGACACTGAATAGTGCACGGTACATCCAAACCGTCATCGAACCCATCGTTCTACCATTCCTAGACCGGCAAGGGAACTTGCTGTTCCAACAGGACAATGCACGTCTGCATGAATCCCGTGCCACCCAACGTGCTCTAGAAGGTGTAAGTCAACTATCCTGGCCAGCAAGATCTCCGGATCTGTCCCCCATTGAGCATGTTTGGGACTGGATGAAGCGTCGTCTCACGCGGTCTGCACGTCCAGCACGAACGCTGGTCCAACTGAGGCGCCAGGTGGAAATGGCATGGCAAGCCGTTCCACAGGACTACATCCAGCATCTCTACGATCGTCTCCATGGGAGAATAGCAGCCTGCATTGCTGCGAAAGGTGGATATACACTGTACTAGTGCCGACATTGTGCATGCTCTGTTGCCTGTGTCTATGTGCCTGTGGTTCTGTCAGCGTGATCATGTGATGTATCTGACCCCAGGAATGTGTCAATAAAGTTTCCCTTTCCTGGGACAATGAATTCACGGTGTTCTTATTTCAATTTCCAGGAGTGTATTTCGCACGTATTCCGCAGAGCAGTATTCGTGCGGCTTATCACCCACCACACATCGCTTTCATATTGCGTGGATTATGAATTTCTCTCATCTACTGCAGATCGCTTTCAGAGTAGGTGGATTCTGTATTTCTCTGACGTGTCGCACATTGATTTCAGAGTGTGTGGATTCCAAATTCGTTTCATGCGCCGCACGTTGCTATCAGAGTGCATAGATTCTGAATTTGTCTCGTAGCACTAGAGATGGGGGATCCGCTCCTGAACTAATTCATAGAGTTGAATCTTTCAAAGGAGTGAACAATCAGTGATTCAGAAAAAAAGAACGGTAGCTCCAAACGTTTCCCACAGCAGAGAGAGAGAGAGAGAGAGAGAGAGAGAGAGTCGGAGCAGGTCAGCGGGGCCTCTGCCTGTCAGAGCACACAGCACGCCACACAACACAGCCCGCGCTGGCCTTTGCCCTGCTTCTGCCTTGGCTGCCTGCATTGTGCAGTGCCCCATTGGATTTTGTGTTTCACATATGCCGTGCCCCCTCTGTGCTTCCTCTGCCGCGTGCGGTGTCTGGCGCACCTTAACTTCGCATAGCACTCCGACGGCGATCGTTTCAGTCGCACGTCCTGCCCTCTGGGCGGTTGATGCGAGCAACAGGACAGCGAGCCTCCTAGCGGAGAACATAAGAACTACTTGCAACAACCTGCTCGCAAGAGAGCGGACGATTTGTCTCGGAGCGGGTGACTGGTGGCCGCTCACCGCTCCCCCCACCCTCGGAACTCGCCCGCTCAACGCTCACCCCACCGTTCTCGACTCTAGCCAGAGCGTTGAGCAAAGCAACTCAGGTGTCACTCTGCTCTCTGCGGTCTTAGCTCACGCAGTAATACAGCTCGCGGCTCCACCTGCTTGACTCAGCGCCTCTGCATCGGAGTTCGTCTCTACTGGATATTGTTCTTCGTACTAATACCGCTATGTATATTACATAATTATGTATACATCATTTGTTTTTATTTTATTTTTATTTGTTTAAACTGATCAGATTAGGTTCCTGACGGCTCCTCTTACTATAGGATTTTTTGTTATGGTCACTCGAATTTACACTTTAATTACGAGCGAACCGATAAACATATAGCAAAAGTGATACACCAATATTTTCCTTGTTTTATTCTGCGGAAGGCTATATGCAGCACTTTGGTCTTACAGTCAAATTTATATATTTTTTTCTTATTGTAGTACGGATTTTGCGATTTTAGGCGTCTTCGGAAGGAAACGTTCACTTTAAAAATATATGGCTTGCGATGTATTTGTACGAGGTTAATGAAATTTTAATACATTATAGCCAAATATATTGTTAATGTAAATCTCAAGTTACAACATTTTCCGATCACCCAAAAAACCACGATAGTGCACAATAAATCAATAATCGAAAACTTTGTTATATCGTGGAAATTTCAATAAACAATACAAAATTCTTACTCATTATCTGTGTTACTTCAAAATAGGATCAAATAAGATCAAAATACAGGTATAGTACTGGAATAAACCAAGTTCAAAGGATGTGCGGTGGATGTAAAACTAGGAATCCATGCACTCTGAAAGCAATGTGCAAAACGTGAGAGAAAATAGGCATCCAGGCACTACATTTATACTCTGCAAGCCATCCAATGGTGTGTGGCGAAGGCCACTTTACGTGCCACTGTCATTACCTCCCTTTCCTCTTCCAGTCGCGTATGGTTCGCGGGAAGAACGACTGCCGGAAAGCCTCCGTGCGCGCTCGAATCTCTCTAATTTTACATTCGTGATTTCCTCGGAAGGTATAAGTAGGGGGAAGCAATATATTCGATACCTCAGCCAGAAACGCACACCCTCGAAACCTAGACAGCAAGCTACACTGCGATGCAGAGCGCCTCTCTTGCAGAGTCTGCCTCTTGAGTTTGCTAAACATCTCCGTAACGCTATCACGCTTACCAAATAACCCTGTTACGAAAGGCGCCGCTCTTCTTTGGATCTTCTCTATCTCCTCTTTCAACCCGACCTGGTACGGATCCCACACTGATGAGCAATACTCAAGTATGGGTGGAACGAGTGTTTTGTAAGCCACCTCCTTTGTTGATGGACTACATTTTCTAAGGACTCTCCTAGTGAATCTCAACCTCGCACCCGCCTTACCAACAATTAATTTTATATGATCATTCCACTTCAAATCGTTCCGTACGCATACTCCCAGATATTTTACAGAAGTAACTGCTACCAGTGTTTGTTCCGCTATCATATAATCATATAATAAAGGATCCTTCTTTCTATGTATTCGCAATACATTACATTTGTCTATGTTAAGGGTCAGTTGCCACTCCCTGCACCAAGTGCTTATCCGCTCCAGATCTTCCTGCATTTCGCTGCAATTTTCTAATGCTGCAACTTCTCTGTATACTACAGCATCATCCCCGAAAAGCCGCATGGAACGTCCGACACTATCTACTATGTCATTTATATACATTGTAAAAAGCATAACACTCCCCTGTGGCACGCCAGAGGTTACTTTAACGTATGTAGACGTCTCTCCATTGAGAACAACACGCTGTGTTCTGTTTGCTAAACACTCTTCAATCCAGCCACACAGCTGGTCTGATATTCCGTAGGCTCTTGCTTTATCTATCAGGCGACAGTGCGGAACTGTATCGAACGCCTTCCGGAAGTCAAGGAAAAGGGCATCTACCTGGGAGCCTGTATCTAATATTTTCTGGATCTCATGAACAAATAAAGCATGTTGGGTCCCGCTCGATCGCTGTTTCCGGAATCCATGTTGATTGCTACACAGTAGATTCTGGGTTTCCAGAAATTACATGATACACGAGCAAAAAACATGTTCTAAAATTCTGCAACTGATCGAAGTCAGAGATATAGGCCTAGAGTTTTGCGCATCTGCTCGACGACCCTTCTTGAAAACTGGAACTACCTGTGCTCTTTTCCAATCATTTGGAACCTTCCGTTCCTCTAGAGACTTGCAGTACACTGCTGTTAGAAGGGGGCAAGTTCTTTCGCGTACTCAGGTGGACTTTCCTCCGTTGAGTGATTTTAGTTGCTTTTCTATTCTTTGGGCACTTATTTCGATGTCAGCCATTTTTTCGTTCGTGCGAGGATTTAGAGAAGGAACTGCAGTGCGGTCTTCCTCTGTGAAACAGCTTTGAAAAAAGGTGTTTAGTATTTCAGCTTTACGCGAGTCATCCTCTGTTTCAATGCCATTATCATCTCAGAGTGTCTGGATATGCTGTTTCGATCCACTTACTGATTTAACGTAAGACCAGAACTTCCTAGGATTTTCTGTCAAGTCGGTACATAGAATTTTACTTTCGAATTCACTGAACGCTTCACGCATAGCCCCCCTTACGGTAACTTGACATGGTTTAGCTTCTGTTTGTCTGAGAGGTGCTACGTAGAGATGGGCAAAACTGTTCTTTTCAGAGATTGGATCAGAACTGTTCACTCCCTGAAATGAACTAGCTCTTTTTCATGACTCACCACTCATTCACAACAGAAAATAAATGGAAGGCACAGTGGCACGTAAAGTGGCCTTCGCCACACACCATTGGATGGCTTGCGGAGTATAAATGTAGTGCCTGGATGCCTATTTTCTCTCACGTTTTGCACATTGCTTTCAGAGTGCATGGATTCCTAGTTTTACATCCACCGCACATCCTTTGAACTTGGTTTATTCCAGTACTATACCTGTATTTTGATCTTATTTGATCCTATTTTGAAGTAACACAGATAATGAGTAAGAATTTTGTATTGTTTATTGAAATTTCCACGATATAACAAAGTTTTTGATTATTGATTTATTGTGCACTATCGTGGTTTTTTGGGTGATCGGAAAATGTTGTAACTTGAGATTTACATTAACAATATATTTGGCTATAATGTATTAAAATTTCATTAACCTCGTACAAATACATCGCAAGCCATATATTTTTAAAGTGAACGTTTCCTTCCGAAGACGCCTAAAATCGCAAAATCCGTACTACAATAAGAAAAAAATATATAAATTTGACTGTAAGACCAAAGTGCTGCATATAGCCTTCCGCAGAATAAAACAAGGAAAATATTGGTGTATCACTTTTGCTATATGTTTATCGGTTCGCTCGTAATTAAAGTGTAAATTCGAGTGACCATAACAAAAAATCCTATAGTAAGAGGAGCCGTCAGGAACCTAATCTGATCAGTTTAAACAAATAAAAATAAAATAAAAACAAATGATGTATACATAATTATGTAATATACATAGCGGTATTAGTACGAAGAACATCACTTTGAGTGCACGAATTCTGAATAGGTTTCGTGCACCTCACATTCCTTCCAGTGTGCGTGGATTCTGGCCCCCGAATCTCTGGCATACTCGGATCCTAATGCTGGCTCCCCTATATCTTCCAAACACCCCTTCGCAGAGGCCTTTAGTGTACTCTTTCCACCTATCTGCGTTCTCAAAAAAATGGTTCAAATGGCTCTCAGCACTATGGGACTCAACTGCTGAGGTCATTAGTCCCCTAGAACTTAGAACTAGGTAAACCTAACTAACCTAAGGACATCACAAACATCCATGCCCGAGGCAGGATTCGAACCTGCGACCGTAGCGGTCTTGCGGTTCCAGACTGCAGCGCCTTTAACCGCACGGCTATCTGCGTTCTCCTCCGTCTTTAAAACTGAAATTATTTTAGCACTCTGAATTTTAACGACGTAGCATTAAATTTTTACGAAAGCTGTTTTCACTTTTTTCTGTTGAATCTGTCCTTCTGACAATCATTTTCATTCTGATTTATTCACATTTCTCTTGCATCAATTTTATATTAGCACTTTGTATTTATTTAATACCTAAGCGTCGAATATTGCTGCTTCTTTTTCCATCGCCAGTTGGTATCTTTTGAGTTCTTCTCTAGGCATTTCATCACTCAGATCATGTTACACCGTTGAAGCAAACGGTTTTATGAGACTGTTGGCATTACACACAGCTTGTTTGAATCACACTTAAGAAACAGAACGCAAAATGTTGTGGTCAGTAATTCAAAGAATATTGGAAGGGTAGAAAATTTTATTGATAGAGGATTAATTATAAAGCGACTTACACAAGGTTAAATTTTGCATCCACTCTTATTCCTTATATAATTGAAAGACCTTCCACTTCACATTCTGCAAGCACAACTGATCCTTTCTCCAGACAATACTAGTGTTGCAAGAAATCCAATTATAGAGAAATCAACAGAAAAGATTGCAAGTGATGTTTCCCAAATGATTATTAAGCGATTCTCAGAAATTGGACTGTCACCAAATTAAAAAAAATCATACCAAAAATTAATGTAACATATGAGCAGGATTTAGTCAACAGCGTAGAATGCTTCAAATTCTATGCTATTAACATTGGTGAAAAGTTGAAATGGTAGAAGCATATTACTGAGCTCTTCAAACATTTTATTTCAGTTACTTTTTTTCTTCGTGTATTGCTTGTCTTGGAAACAAACGAATTTCCTCCTAACATCTTTTTGCATATTTCCATTAAATGTCTTACGGAATCATTTTCTGGGGTAAATCGCCACTAAGATGGGAAATATTGACTGCACAAAATCCAGCAGTAACAATCATATGTAATGTTCACCCATGGTCGCCATGTAGCACCTCTTCAAGGAGCTAGGCATTTTAACTGCTCCATAATAGTACATATATTCACTAATTAAATTTGTCGTAAATAATCCATCATAATTTTCCAAGAACAGTCAGGTCCATAAATAAAACAGCAAAAGCAAAAATGAGCTTTATTACTCAATATTAAAGCTCGAAGTGGCTCAGAAAGGAATTCAATATACAGAAATAAAAATCTTTGATCATTTGCCCAATAGCATAGAATGTCTGACAAGCAGTAATGCAAACTCTAAATCTAATCTAAGATCATTTCTCCTGGCAACATTTATTCCATAGACGACTTTCTGTTTAAAACTGGTAACCTGGGTAAAAAAAATTGTTTTGAAGTGTGGTTACATGAATAGAACTAAAAAGATATTTGTTCTTAAAGTTAACACTAATCATGTATACATATCCTGTAAACTGATACACATCATTTCGAAAAAAGAACAAATGATCTATGTAATATGTAAGTAACTAACTAATCAACGTTTCTTCATAGTTACCATCATAATAAGTTGATTTTTATATCAAATAAAATGTTTTTGCTGTTGTTAGGTCTTTATTGTTGCAGTGCCTACATTCCCAGAGAATTTTAAATGACATAATAATTCCTTCAGTACTTCAGTATCCCACTTGGCTACATATCGATTGTTTCATTTTCTCAAACCTTATTCTAATGCTCACAGTTCTACTAAATTGTAATCTGAGTCTATATCTGGTGCTGTGCGCGCCATAACATGCCGTATCGAACCTTAGCATCTCTGTCTCGATGTAATCGAGCCGGCGCCTGCTTGTCGCTACAGGCCTCTTGTGTAACAACAGACACACTTCCACCAGCTGTGAAATTTGAATACAGCTCCTACTGGAGCTGTCATTCGATAACAAGAAGTCACAGAATCGTCATAGGCGAGGCCAGTGGTCGGCAAACCCATCAAGCAACATAAGAGCCAGATATCAACAGTACAACGACTGAAGTGTTTTGAGAGCCAAAATTTTTTAAACCTAAACTATGTAGATAGTTGTTCACTTAATTAGCGCACACTTAATAAAAATGTCCGGAAGTTGATTGAGATCTGTGGGCTGGGTCGAGCCTTTCCAACTCGTCTATATTCGTCTTGTATTCTTGTTTCGCACATCCTCCCTGTATGTCCAAACCATCTCAACACATATTTCTCAATGCTAGGACAATGCATCTGTTTTCACGATCCATAAAATAACTTAATAAACGTTGCTTAAAATGTTAAGTCTTGTTTAAACAATAGATACGTTGAATAAAACATGATATCATATATACTACCGAATCATACACATTAATAAAATTAAGGTATTGATAAAATTAAATGATCACAATGATTGACACACTAAGGTGAACAATAGCCTTGCATCGCCTTGGAAATTTCGGGTACATCGTATATTGCTTTTTAATTTTAGGCAACTTCCCAATTTGTTCAATATAGATAGATGTAAATTAATGCAGATGAATAGGAAAAGGAATCCTGTAATGTTTGAATACTCCATTAGTAGCGTAGCGCTTGACACAGTCACGCCGATTAAATATTTGGGCGTAACGTTGCAGAGCGGTATGAAGTGGGACAAGCATGTAATGGCAGTTGTGGGGAAGGCGGAAAGTCGTCTTCGGTTCATTGGTAGAATTTTGGGAAGATGTGGTTCATCTGTAAAGGAGACCGCTTACAAAACACTAATATGACCTATTCTTGAGTACTGCTCGAGCGTTTGGGATCCCTATCAGGTCGGATTGAGGGAGGACATAGAAGCAATTCAGAGGCGGGCTGCTAGATTTGTTACTGGTAGGTTTGATCATCACGGGAGTGTTACGGAATTGCTTCAGGAACTCGGGTGGGAGTCTCTAGAGGAAAGGAGGCGTTGTTTTCGTGAATCGCTACTGAGGAAATTTAGAGAACCAGCATTTGAGGCTGACTGCAGTACAATTTTACTGCCGCCAGCTTACATTTCGCGGGAAGACCACAAAGATAAGAGAGATTAGGGCTCGTACAGAGGCATATAGGCAGTCATTTTTCCCTCGTTCTGTTTGGGAGTGGAACGGGGAGAGAAGATGCTAGTTGTGGTACGAGGTACCCTCCGCCACGCACCGTATTGTGGATTGCAGAGTATGTATGTAGATGCAAATGTAGATGTACTCTCGATTCATGCTTGATAATGATTGATCCCATTAATATGTAGACCCGGGTAAGGTAATAACAATAAACGCTAGTTTTTCAGCTGATCATACGAGTCAGGAATATTATTTCATGTGTTAAAAATCAACACATCTTACTTCTCCAGTTCTTCCAAAGCAGACTACTTGCGCTATGAAAGAAGTTCAGATAAGTTTTTCTCCAATATTTCTATATCAGAACAAAGACTTTTATATTAACAGTTCAAGAATCCTTCGTTTTCTAAGACCAGCAATTACATTTCAGTGTCAATTTAATTGTTACAGCAGTATTAAGAGCGTGTTTCTGAATTCCTGAAACCTGTTGAAAAATCTTCTCTCATATTTAAAAGGATTCTTTTGAAGTAGCAAATGCCAATATCAGAATTATTTTCTTGAGATGCTTCAACAGGCTTGGAAAGTGAATCGAAGTTCTTCTTCCAAAATCTTGAGCAAAAAAAAAAAAGATAACTCGTTACCGCATGAAATAATTTGTTGCAACATCGAAAAATTTGTGTGCTTTCCCCTGCAATTTACGATTAAGCTGATTTAGATGGGACGTAACGTCCCATGAAATAAAACTTCTGAATGCTCTGATCGTTCGTTAGTTCTGTATAACTAACAATCTTCTGAAGGAGAAATGCTTCAGTTTTTGTAAGTAAGGAAGCGAAATGTTTCCTCTTGATACCCAAAGTGCGGCGTCATGGAGCACAAGATCAGCGTACTCACCCTCCATCTCAGCTGAAAATATTTTAAACTTCCGATAGTTACGAGCTCTAGCTAAAACTGAGTTCATAATTTTAATCACCAATTCCACAACTTTGCAAGTTTCTTCTGAAAATGTCTGCTCATATAACGTTTCTTGATGAATTATGCAATGATAAATAAGTACTCCATGGTTAATACTTTTCTTTCGTAATAACAACAAACCTGTTTCTTATGCCGGTCATACTTTTTGCCCCGTCTCTTGAAACCGAGGTAGTTTTATCGAGTTGACTGTGATGTTTTTCCATGCACTCAGTTACATCCCTTGCTGTATCGTCTCTAAGTTTTTAACCTTTCGAGTGGCAATTACCATAAAAATTCTTCTTTAGGACATGTAGATGAAATACATGGCACAAAAAGTGAAACTTGCGCTGTGTCATTCACAACTCTCTTGTGTTGCTATTGATAAAGATAAAGCCAGTTTAGATCTTCGAGGTGCCTGTTGTTTATACATTCCTCAATGGAATGTATATATTCCGTCACTCGTTTCGCATGAACTTCAGCACGCTAAAAATTATGTCACATGTTTGACTTCGAAGCATTATCCTCCCCTCCATTCTTACCAAGACATGGACCATAAGCAGAAAAAGCGTTGACCGTGGAGGCGAGTGCTCCTGCTACGAGTCTCCAGAGGGAACGGCAATTTGACCTGCAGCCCCGTCTAATGGCATTTCTGCAAATCAGAGTCGCTCGGGCAGGACACCTAAGGTTTTCGCCCGATGTTGCTGCTTGTCGGTGTCGCGTATACAGAAGTCGCTCGCTGTCGGTCGCTTCTGTCTCTCACGTAGGACACAGTCTTAGCAACAACAGTATCGGTACATGTGTTCCACTGCCTGAGGTATCAGAACGCTATTCGCCTACAACCTCCGACTGGCTCTGAGCACTATGGGACTTAACATCTGAGGTCATCAGTCCCCTAGAACTACTTAAACCTAACTAACTTAAGAACATCACACACATCCATGCCCGAGGCAGGATTCGAACCTGCGACCGTAGCGGTCGCGCGGTTCCAGACTGTAGCTCTTAGAACCGCTCGGCCACTCCGGCCGGCCAACCTCCGACTCGTTCGTTTCCTGTACGTGGACCTTATCTCAAATTGATACACGTATCATTCTGCATCATCATTGATAGTTTGTAACATCATCAAGAAATCACACGTATTTATGGGCGCCGGCGCATGTAACTTTGATGCTCTGTAGCGTTGTTGGATGACGTTTCCGGACATGAGTTCCGGTGTAAAACTTGATTTACTAAGTCCCCTGTACGCCGTCAAGAAGAAATGTGAAACACCCTTTGAATATAAAATTTGTAAAGGAGATACATTGTTGCCAAACAATACGAAAAGTGCTTGATCGATTTACTTCAAAGTTCTTGGCAGCTTTACTACAAATTTCGACACCGAAACGGGAGTCTAAAGAAAATTAATGAAAAATTAAATGCTTAACAAACGAAATGTGTCGTTGTAAAGTAACTATAATTTCTATAGCGAGAACAAACTACAGCGGCAATACCGATTCTTGGAGATAGTACCATCAGACACCACTAGGTGGCGGCTCGAGCGAAAGCTCGAGAATTTGGCGGAAGCATGACTGCAAATTTTTATTTACTGATTAGTTGCCGTTGTTACATATGACATCTACACTAGAAGATATTCTAGTCCGTGTTTCACAGCTATTAAAATCCGCAGTCCCGTACAAGCGCTAAAATAGGTCGTGGACACACTGCCAACAAAAGTTACCACTAGGTGGCGGCTCGAGCGAAAGCTCGAGAATTTGGCGGAAGCATGACTGCAAATTTTTATTTACTGATTAGTTGCCGTTGTTACATATGACATCTACACTAGAAGATATTCTAGTCCGTGTTTCACAGCTATTAAAATCCGCAGTCCCGTACAAGCGCTAAAATAGGTCGTGGACACACTGCCAACAAAAGTTACTAGATCGCGGACCGATCAAGAGATCGAACAGAACTCGAGATTTCCGGGACTGTGACGCAAGCTGTTCGAACGGTTCGAGTCGTGCTCAGACATATCCCGACTTGTAACGATGAAAGCTGGGCTGAAGCAATAAAATCTACGTTTACAGCATTAGACGAAATATCAGTTTCCCATCTGTGGTAAGTTCCTATGGGACTAAACTGCTGACGTCATCCGTCCCTAGCCGGCCGTGGTGGCCAAGTGGTTAAAGGCGCTGCAGTCTGGAACCGCGCGGCCGCTACGGTCGCAGGTTGGAATCCTGCCTCGGGCATGGATGTGTGTGATATCCTTAGGTTAGTTAGGTTTAAGTAGTTCTAAGTTCTAGGGGACTGATGACCTTAGAAGTTAAGTCCCATAGTGCTCAGAGCCATTTGAACCATCATCCGTCCCTAGGCTTACACACTACTTAATCTAACTTAACTAAATTACGCTAAGGACAACACACACACTCATGAGCGAGGGATGACTCGAACCTCGCGGGTGCCCCGCACGGCAAACCTCAGTTTCGTCAGTCTGTGTTAATGAAAATGATGGATTAGAAAAGCAGCCTCTTGACGTCACATACTTCGCTTTCTGATTATTCGAAAAGTGTAACAGAAAGAAAGTTATATTTACGAGGCAAAAGCGTCATACTGCAGGATCAAATATTCCTTTAAGACCAAAGATACGTTTGAAAATGCGTTCCTGAAACTACATTATTCACGAAAGCACTGTAATATTTACTGTTTAAAATGACAGTTGCGTGAACACGAAGGAAACTAAGACCAAGAAGCATTTGTAAACAGTAATGTGCTAAAGTTTACGGACACTGACATGGCGGCGGTGCTGTCAAAGCAGTGTACCGCGACGTCTGTAGCGGCATCACATCTTATTTTCACTCCATGTCTGCAACGCATATAAAGCCCATATTACTGTGTTTAGCATGAACTCGTATTAAAACTTTTACAGTGCGTTTGTGAAGCGGCGTGCCTACAAATGGTTCAAATAGCTCTGAGCACTATGAGACTTAACTTCTGAGGTCATCAGTCCTCTAGAACTTAGAGCTAATTAAGCCTAACTAACCTAAGGACATCACACACTTCCATGCCCGAGGCAGACTGTAGCGCCTAGAACAGCTCGGTCACTCCGGCCGGCGGCATGCCTACAAGTAGAAACACACGTGCGAGGAAGAAGTTAATCGTTTGTGGAAGGAAGCTAAATTGAAGTTCACCGCCAAAAATTCTCTTACTGATCATATAAATTAAGAAATTGAATAATTATATAATCATATGGTCTTTCATGTGCAAAGTAAATACAGCCTGAATGACATGTAATGTGTATAATACACTAACAAGAACGTGGATTTCGTACGGATCCGTCAAAACGGTTGATTCTATTTTCCCGGAGCCCTTTTGTCTGTTCGTCCCATGACATAATTAGGCCACTTCATAAAATTCAACTGTTGGGCAAGAAGGAAACACATAAAGAGTCCCTGGGGTTGTCAGAGAGGAAGAAGTACCTGCCTACACAATATGAAACTATAAACTACGAAATTAAATATTTCTAGTTGATAAATACAAGATTTATTGGTATAAAACTGGCCATGTGCGAGTGGGATTCCCACACTGAGGGTTCCGATCGAACTTATCATCAATCCCGGGAATCGAGAATTTAAACGATTTTTGCCTGTTTTTGGTATAGATACTTGGAATTATATCCGTCCCGGGAATTCCAAGGCCGTATCGAAATCTCTGCAGTAGTTCCTCGAAGAAGCGAGCAGAGACTATATATATTAATAAATATTTTTTATTTACTTACTACAAAATGATTGATTTTTCATTTTCCGTTTTCATGCTGTAATGTTCCTCTGTTAGGCTTTTCTTCTAGTGGCACAAATACTTTTTCGTGTTATATAGTCTCAAACAAACAATTTTCGGATTTTTTCTTTATTTGTACTGTGAAACCTCGCTTGTTGCCAAATTTCAACCCTATTGTTTTGACGAGTACGTTCTCCTGTATCAAAACACGTGACATGGACTGAAGCGCCAAAGAAACTGGAATAGGCATGCGTATTCAGATACAGAGTATGTAAAACAGGCAGGGTACGGCGCTGCGGTCGACAACGCCTATATAAAACAAGTGGCTGGCGCCGTTGTTGGATCGGTTACTGCTGCTACATTGACAGGTTATCAGGATTTAAGTGACTTTGAACATGGTGTTAAAGTCGGCGCACGAGCGATGGAACACAATAATCTCCGGGATAGCGATGAAGCGGGGATTTGCCTGTACGACCATTTCGCGAGTGTGCCGTGAATATCATGAATCCGGTAAAACATCGCTGTGGTCGGTGAAAGATGCTGGAAGAACGGGACCAACTACGACGGAAGAGAATCGTTCAACGTGATAGAAGTGAGACCGTTCCGCAAATTGCTGCAGATTTCAATGCTGCACCATCAACAAGTGTCAGCGTACAAACCATGCACCGAAACATCATCTATATGGGCTTTGTGCGCCGAAGGCTCGCTCGTGTACACTTGATGACTGCACGACACAAAGCTTTAGGCCTCGCCTGGGCCCGCCAACACCGACACTGGACTGTTGATGATGATTGGAAACATGTTTCCTGGTCAGACGAGTCTCGTTTCAAATTGCGTCGAGCGGATGGACGTGTTCAAGCTGGTGAAGGCTCTGTAATGGCGTAGGGCGTGCGCAGTTGGGGTGAAATTGAACCCCTGATACGTCCAGATACGTCTCTGATAGGTGACACGTACGAAAGCATCGTGTCTGATCACCTGCATCCATTCATGTCCATTGTGCGTTCCGAAGGACTTGGGCATTCCAGCAGGACGATGCGACGACCGCCCACGTCGAGAATTGCTGCAGAGTGGCTCCAGAAACATTCTTCTGAGTTTAAACACTTCCGCTGGCTACTAAACTTCAAAAATGGCTCTGAGCACTATGGGACTTAACTTGTCAGGTCATCAGTCCCCTAGAACTTAGAACTACTTAAACCTAACTAACCTATGGACATCACACACATCCATGCCCGAGGCAGGATTCGAACCTGCGACTGTATCGGCCTCGCGGTTCCAGACTGTAGCGCCTAGAACCGCACGGCCACTCAGTCCAGCCACTAAACTTCCCAGAAATGAGTATTATTGACCATATCTGGGATGCCTTGCAACGTGCTGTTCAGAAGACATCTCCACTCCTCGTTCTCTTAGGGATTTATGGAGAGCCTTGCAGGATTCATGGTGTCAGTTCCTTCCAGCACCACTTCAGACATTAGTCTAATCCATGATACGTCGCGTTGTGGCATTTCTGCGTGCTCGTGGGAGCGCTACACTGTATTAGGCACGTGTACCAATTTATTTGCCTCTTCATTGTGAATGGCCATATCTTTCGACAGTATTGACTTAGAAGTTTATAATTTTTACTCTTAGAAGGGCCCGCAGATCTTAATATGTGCATAAATTTTGATACGCCTACACGTTCCTGACAAAAAGCGTTCAACAGTTACACACAGACAGACGGACAACAAAGCGAGCATATAAGGGTTCCGCTTTTACAGATTATGGCAGGGAACCCTAAAAGCTGAGCTTATGGGAGATACAAGTGAACTCATGTTATTGGCGATGAACAATTTGCAAAGATTTCGTAAAAAGGTAGTAATTTGTTTGACAGGGTCGCCACCAGCGTGACGCTGGGAAAAATCGGGATTGACGTCGTGCCCGCTTTATAAGTTTCACGCAGCTGCAATCTTCAAACGGTGGACACAATTTTGAAACAGTAATAAAAGGAAGACTGTAGGAAAAAGCGGAAAGACAACAGATCTATGAAATGGGAAGCGAAAACAGAGAAGTCATCACAAGAAAACTAAGAGTCTGGTTATTTAATCTGAACGGCGATTGGTAGACATGAGTGGTTTCTGGGCACTAAGATGCACGTGATATCAAAAAAATGGCTCTGAGCACTATGAGACTTAACATCTGAGGTCATCAGTCCCCTAGAACCTAGAACTACTTAAACCTAACCAACCTAAGGACATCACACACATCCATGCCCGAGGCAGGATTCGAACCTGCGACCGTAGCGGTCACGCGGTTCCAGACTGAAGCGCCTAGAACCGCTCGGCCACAGCGGCCGGCGCACGTGATATCAGAAAAGGGACCATCGCGAGTAAAGGAGAGAGTGCGTGAGGCACCAAGTGCCTCTGAAACACTGGCCGAGGCTATTCAAGACCTCACATGATATGCACTTCGGCGCTGCGTCTACCGATTCCCAGGTGCGCATTGTTTTTCGTGTGTTTCCTTGCCATGGCTCCGCTGTCGCTGCCTAGTGACTTGTGTGGTGCGTGCAGCAGTTCTGTATATCTGAGCAGCGTGGAACTCGGCGCCTCCACCATTGCCAAAAGTAAACATCGGAAATATTCCGTGACCGGCAAGAATGACGTGAAACTCGAAGATCCGAATCGTACGAACACTAAAAACCCACTGAGCTACAACTCCATCACAAATAAGACCAAAACTGTTACCCCAAAACCTCTGACGAAACTCTCGTACAGTGTTTACAGAAAAAGAGCCTAAATTTTTACTATTCTGGGACCTCAAAGCACAGTCACCAGCTCCCTAAAAAAAAAAAATCTTCTCCTGGGAAAGCTTGTTTGTTGGGAAGTTCTCGGAATTTCGACAATGGTTTAACAGCCTCGTAGAAAAGAATTTTCACACGTTCCAATGTGTAAGTGCTAGACTTCTAAGGGCAGAGAGTGAAGTGCGTGGACTGTACAGAAAGTGCTCGTAATGTGCGTATCGCTCAGGGCCGCAGTCTACACGCTGTCCCCCGGTTCTACTCACGCAGGACGGTAGGGATTAACACGTCTACGCTCGTCCGGCTACCTGAGTGTCCGGTCTTAAGTGATAACCCAGTACTCAGGTGATCAGTCTGCTTGCAACCGCGAGACCGCTTTTACCTGGGTTCTCCTCCGAACAAACTGAAAACCCGTTGTTCCAGAGCCTGGCACGATTAAAAGAAATCTCTAAGACCCAAAGATAAATTTAGTTGCCAGTAGAAAAAAAATGTGTCAAGAAATCGTGAACGTACGCCATAGCCACTCATATGACCAGTGCGTAACCATACCGAAGTTCGGTAAATCAAACTGAATCTGAATTCAAATGAATAATACAGTGTTTCGTATGCAAATGCGGTATGGAAATGAGCAGAAAAATGTCTGTGGAGGACGACTGAGGAGAAAAATGTGTGGGAGAGACCTGGAATACGTCGCCGTCCCACAAATGGTTTCACTAAAGAGTTCTAAACAGTATTCCAGTCAAAAGAAAAATTATTATTTTTACATCGGACTCTCAGTAGATCTAGATCTTCACAAATCTCACCAAGGGGGGAGTGGGAGTACAAATTAAAAAAAAAAAACCTAGTGCATTAGTGCGAGAACTATCGCAAAATCTTCTTAAAGACTTACGGATCCAAATAGCTGACTGGAATGATATGCAGAAGCGTAGAAAAGAGAAACTCTATTAGGTGTCGGTCACATTGCCTTTAGGAAAGGTAAAGGCACCAGAGAGGCAGTTCTGACGTTACGATTGACAACGGAGAAGACTTAAGTAAAATCAAGACACCTTCATCGGACTTGTCGACCTGGAAAAAGTGTCCGACATTGTTAAATGGTACAACATGCTCGAAATTCTGAGAAAAAAATGAAGCAAGCTAAACGAAAAAACGGATAACATACAATGCGTACAAGAGCCAAGAGGGAACAATGAGAATGGAAGACCAACAACAGACTGCTCGAATTAAGAAGGATGTGAGGAAGCAGGGGTGGGTAAGCTACGGCGGCACGACCGCGTTCGTGCAGGAATTCACGCAACACGCGGGGCTTTGTGGTGGTCACGGGGACGCTGTTGTGGCGCGGCGTCCAGCCCAGCCAAATACCACCAGTGGTGGGTCGGTGCAGGCTGCGGTTAACATTTGCTGCGCGCTCTTATTGTTCACGTAAACTGTGAACGGAATTCCGTTAAACAAGAATGCGTGCTTGCATTGTGTGCCGCGGTAGCTGCCACAGTCACTGTCATCTATATAAAAAAAACCACGTGCAATTGTTAAAGAATGCTCGATCTATATACACAGGTTTGCCACTGACTCCATGTAAACTTTGATAATGAAAACTTGAGCGTGCTTTTATTTTTATTTATTTATTTTTTTGAGTCATCAGTCTTCTGATTGGTCTGATGCGGCCCGCCACGAATTCCTGTCCTGCGTCACACCTTTTCATCTCGGAGTAGCACTTGCAACCCAAATCCTCAGTTATTTGCTGGATGTATTTCAATCTCTGTCTTCCTTTACAGTTTTTGGCCTCTACAGTTCCCCCTAGTGTTAGGGAAATCATACCCTGATGTCTTAACAAAAGTCCTATCATCCTGTCCCTTCTTCTTATCAGTGTTTCCCATAAATTCCTTTCCTCTCCGATTCTGAGCAGAACCTCCTCACTCCTTACCTTATCAGTCCTCCTACTTTTCAACATTCTCCTGCAGCACCACATCTCAAATGCTTCGACTCTCTTCTGGTTTTCCCTCAGTCCATGTTTCACTGCCATACAACGCTGTGCTCCACACACGGTAGGCTGACCAAACAGGCGACGCGGAAACTGCTTCTGGAGATAGGCATCTCCGAAGCTGACCTGCATTCTGTCTTGCACCGCAGGGTTTTCCGGCTTTGGGAGACGGAATGTCATAACAGCACGCACAACAAACTGCGTGTCATTAAGGAGACTATGAATGTGTGGAAGTCTTCCACGCAGGCCTCTCGCAGGGAATCAGTTGTCCTCTGCCGACTCCGCATTGGTCATACGTGGTTAACGCATGGATACCTACTCCGTCGCGAGGATCCTCCTCAGTGTCGCTATGGCTCCCAAATGACAGTCGCCCACCTCTTGCTGGGCTGTCCACTTTTAGCCGCTCTGCGGCAGACTTCTTACTTTCCCAACATCCTGCCTTTGGTGTTGGACGACAATGACTCCACAGCAGCTTTAGTTTAACGTTTATCCATGAGAGTGGGTTTTATAGTTCTATGTAGGTTTTACCGCATGTCCTTTGCCCCTCTGAGTCTTCCACCCTACTGCTTTTAGAGTGAAGGTTTTAATGTGTTGCATAGTGGCTGGCTTTCCCTTTTTATTCTCGTGGTTGGCCATCCACTGTAATCTCTTTTCATGTTTTACTCTCTTCGGTTTCTAGCGTCTCTGTTGTTTTCTTGTCCTCTTTTGTTCCTTTTAGTGTTCGTTGCCTTCCCTTCGTTCGTGTGGCTTTTCCTTTCTTTCCGTTTTGTGTTATATGTTTCGTCCGTTTTCTTCTCACACTTGTGGCATTGTTTTATTAGGAACAAGGGGCCGATGACCTCGTAGTTTGGTCCCTTCCGTCTTCTTTTAAACCAAGCAAGCAAGCAACCAACCAATCCACATACGGTACATACTCAGAAATTTCTTGCTCTTGCTATGTTTGGCCAGGAATTCCCATTTTGCCAGTCTTGGCCTCCTTTTGATGTCCTCCTTGCTCCGTCCATTATTCGCTATTTTGCTGCCTAGGTAGCAGAATTCCTTAACTCCATCTCCTTCGTGACCATCAATCCTCATGTTAAGTTTCTCGCTGTTCTCGTTTCTGCTACTTCTCATTACTTTCGTCTTTCTCCGATTTACTCTCAAACCATACTGTGTACTGATTAGACTGTTCATTCCGTTCAGCAGATTACGTAATTCTTCTTCACCCTCACTCAGGATAGCACTGTCATCAGCATATCGCATGATTGATACCCTTTGACCTAAAATTTTAATTCCACTCCTGAACCCTTCTTTTATTTCCATCATTGCTTCTTCGATATAAAGATTGAATAGTAGGGGCGAAAGACAACATCCCTGTCTTACGTCCTTCCTAATGCGAGCATTTCGTTCTTGGTCGCCCATTCTTAATATTTCCTCTTGGCTCCTGACATACTGTATATTATGCGCCTTTCCCTACAGCTTACCCCTATTTTTCTCAGAATTTCGAACACCTTGTAGCATTTCCCATTGTCGAAGGCTTTTTCCAGGTCGACAGATTCTATTAACGTGTTTTGATTTTTCTTTAATATTACTTCCATTATCAACCGCAACGCCAGAATTGCCTGTCTGGTGCCTTTACCTTTCCTAAGGCCAAATTGCTCGTCATCCAACACATCCTCAATTTTCTTTTCCATTCTTCTGTGTATTACTCGTATCAGAAACTTCAATGCATATGCTGTTAAGCTGATTATGCGATTATTCTCGCACTTGTCGGCTCTTGCAGTCTTTGGAACTGTGTGAATGTTATTTTTCCGAAAGTCAGATGCTTTGTCTCCAGACTCAAACATTCTACACACCAATGTGAATAGTCGCTTTATTGCCACTTTCCCCAGTGATTACAGAAGTTTGGATGCAGTGTTATCTATCCCTTCTGCCTTATTTGATCTTAAGTCACCCAAAGCACTCTTAAATTCTTCCTCCTCATAGACGCCTTCAGTGTACTCTTTCCACCTGCACGCTCTCTCCTCTACGTGATACAGTGCTATTACCGTTGCACACTTGAAGCTAACGCCCTTGTTTTTAATTTTACCGAAGGTTATTTTGACTTCCCTATGAGATGAGTCAGTCTTTCTGACAATCATTTCTTTTTCAATTTTTCACATTTTTTACAGAGCCATTTCGTCTTAGCTTCCCTACATTTCCTATTTATTTTATTCCTCAAAGACTCGTATTTCTGTATTCCCGAATTTCCCTGAACAGTTTTATACTTCCTTCTCTCATCTATCAACTGAAGTGATTCTCCTGTTAACCGTGGTTTCTTCGCAGTTACCTTCTTTGTGCCTATGTTTTTCTTTCCAACTCTTGTAATTGTGCTTTACAGAGATGTCCATTCCTCTTTAACTGTACTGCCTACTGAGCTATTCCTTACTGCCCTATGTATAGCCTTAGAAACTTCAAGCGTACCTCTTCATCCTGCATCCTGTAGTACATCGGTATGCCAGTTCTTTTCCTATTGATTCTTCCTGACTAATCTCTTAAACTTCAGCCTACGCTTCATCTCTACTACATTGTGAACTGAGTCTGTATCTGCTTCTGAGTGCACCTTACAATCCAGTATCTGATTTTAGAATCTCTGCCATGATGTACTCTAATGAAATCTTCCCGTATTACCTGACCTTTTTCAAGCATACTTCTTCTTCTTGAAATTATTGAACAGAGAATTGGCTATTACCAGCTGAAATTTGTTACAGAACTCACGTAGTCTTTTCCTCCCTCATTCCTTGTCCTACTCCCGTTATACCATTTTCTGTTGCTGTTGATATTACATTGTACCCATCTGACCAGAAATCCTTGTCTTCTTTCCATTTCACTTCACTGACTCCTACTTTATCTAGATTGAGCCTTTGCATTTTCCTTTTACAGATTTTCTACCTTCCCTACTACGTTCAAGTTTCTGACATTCCATGTCCCGATACGTAGATCGTCATCCTTTCGTTAGTGATTCAATCTTTTTCTCATGGTCACCTGCCCCTTGGCAGGCTCCTCAAAAGATGCGAATGGGGAATTATTCCGGAATCTTGTGCCAATGGAGAGACCATCATGACACTTTCCAATTACAGGCCATATGTCCTGTGGACAGACATTATGTGTCTTTAATGCAGTGGTTTCCATTGCCTTCTGCATTCTCATGCCGTTGATTCTTCCGCCTTTAGGGGAAGTTTCCCGCCCCAAGGACAAGAGAGTGCACCAACATGTGTCCACTCCTCCGCCCTTTCGACAAGGCCGTTGGCAGAATGAGAGCGACCTCTTATGCCGCAAGTGTTCTACATCTACATCAATACTCCGCAAGCCACCTGGCGGTGTGTGGCGGAGGGCACTTTACGTGCCACGGTCATTACCTCCGTTTTCTGTTCCAGTCGCGTATGGTTCGCGGGAAGAACGACTGTCCGAAAGCCTCCGTACGCGCTCTAATCTCTCTAATTTTACATTCGTGATCTCCTCGGGAGGTATAAGTAGGGGGAAGCAATATATTCGATACCTCATCCAGCAACGCACCCTCTCGAAACCTGGCGAGCAAGCTACACCGCGATGCAGAGCGCCTCTCTTGCAGAGTCCGCCACTTGAGTTTGCTAAACATCTCCGTAATGCTATCACGGTTACCAAATAACCCTGTGACGAAACGCGCCGCTCTTCTTTGGATCTTCTCTATCTCCTCCGTCAACCCGACCTGGTACGGATCCCACACTGATGAGCAATACTCAAGTATAGGTCGAACGAGTGTTTTGTAATCCACCTCCTTTGTTGATGGACTACATTTTCTAAGGACTCTCCCAATGAATCTCAGCCTGGCACCCGCCTTACCAACAATTAATTTTGTATCATCATTCCAATTCAAATCATTCCGCACGCATACTCCCAGATATTTTACAGAAGTAACTGCTACCAGTGTTTGTTCCGCTATCATATAATCATACAATAAAGGATCCTTCTTTCTATGTATTCGCAATACATTACATTTGTCTATGTTAAGGGTCAGTTGCCACTCCCTGCACCAAGTGCCTATCCGCTGCAGATCTTCCTGCATTTCGCTATAATTTTCTAATGCTGCAGCTTCTCTGCTTCTTCGGCCGCTAACGTTGGTTACTAATCAAAATACAAGTTGTGACGGGTTTCTTACCTGGGACCGAGGAGTTTTGATTATTAATCAAAGACGCTACCCCTAGACCACGGGATACACTACACAGCAGCCAACAGGACAACGCAACAGTTCATACACGGTAAACATCACGAATGAATGAATGGCATAGCACAGAGAAATAATACTTGAAAATGAAAGAATTTTCCGAAAAGCGTCGTGCAAAATATAAATAAAAGGAAAATCCGAGGGTGATCACAAACTATTTCTAACGGAACAAATCAAATCTTACAACAATCTAGGCTCTGGGACTTCGAAGCGTTCTCTACATGTCGAGTTTCTTCTCGGCCAGTCCACAATTACTGGAATTATTAGATACGTGCACGTTCTTATGACAGGTACTAAGAGAGGAACGTATGAAACCACCGATCACAGAAGAGTGGAAGAATATCAGCGACCTGTATGAGGACACCGCAGCAGATTTCCCTCACTGTGTGGGATCCACTCATGGAAAACCCATAAAAATCGTTAAACCATGAAGATCAGGCAGCGTGTATTCTAATTACAAGTAATTTTCTATTGTACTACTGATCATAGCAGATTGTAATTATTGTTACAGATTCATAGACGTAGTCATCAAGGAGACTGTAATGTGCTCAAAGCAACTGAATTACATAAAACGTTTACAGTCAAACTTTGAATTTTTATGATGCTGCACCACTTTCAAATGATCCTTGTGGACTGAAAAGCCCTTACGTGTTTGTGACTGAAGAAACTTTAGCAGTAAGTGACAACTATGTGAGACCACACGCTACAAGAATCTTGACTAAACGAAAAGTCTGGAACTACTGGCTACCGCAATCCACGACGTTATGTAGCATGTGCATTTGGCAGTTTATCTAATGAACAGAAAATTTTGCATCATCCAATCAATGTTAATGTGGATGTAGCGAAGCAATTATACAAATGCAAACGATTCAAATGGCTCTGAGCACTATGGGACTTAACTTCTTAGGTCATCGGACCCCGAGAACTTAGAACTACTTAAACGTAACTAACCTAAGGACATCACACACATCCATGCCCGAGGCAGGATTCCAACCTGCGATCGTAGCGGTCGCGTAGTTCCAGGCTGTAGCGCCTAGAACCGCTCGGCCACCTCGGCCGGCTATTATACAAGTATCTTGGGCACTGACTATTTCACGAGACAGCATGGCTCCTGCAATTTTGGTGATACACTGAGATGCAGGTATTCCTGCACACGGGACAAAAGGCGAGAGTATCAGAGATAATTTAATGTTCCCCTCAAGGATCTGTGCAGCGATAAGATCGTTAGGGTAACATCCTCGAATGAAAAAAATTATTTAGTCTAAAATTGCTTCGTTAATATTTCATTCAAGAATACACTTCATTGTACAATGTTAATGAATTTTAATGAGATATCACCCATAGCATCCCACTTTTCTCTCTAAACAGCAGCCGTAACTGCTACCCATGAATCTCTCTTTTTGTCTCTGTTTTTGCGCTCTTAGCCCCGAGTATTGTACAGCCATGAGGGTTACTACGCTTCTATTATCATTACTTCGCTCTCCAAATGCTCTATTTTGAAATTTTATAAGCTACAGGAACAGTAACGTGAGATTCGTATAGTCTGTCTGTAAACTCCCAAGTCCTCGGTCCCCTCTACCCACCTATGTATACGTAACACCTGCATACAGACACACAAACTGTTCCACAAAGTCGTGGGCTTGTCAAATCAGTGGCGACACATTGCGTATACACGTCTGCCGAGTGTTATTTTTTTTTTTTCATTTGTGACGTTACACTGTACGAAATACAGTATAAATTTAGGTAAATCACCGATCGCTATACTTGTTGAATGGAATGGAAGTCTAATGAGTAGAGAATAAAGACTGATAGTATATCGAAGAAAAACTAAAGGTCCGCAGCTCGTGGCCGTGCGGTAGCGTTCTCGCTTCCCACGCCCGGGTTCCCGGGTTCGATTCCCGGCGGGGTCAGGGATTTTCTCTGCCTCGTGATGACTGGGTGTTGTGTGATGTCCTTCGGTTAGTTAGGTTTAAGTAGTTCTATGTTCTAGGGGACTGATGACCATAGATGTTAAGTCCCATAGTGCTCAGAGCCATTTGAACCATTTTGAAAAACTAAAGTAATGAGAAGTATCAGAAACGAAATTATCGCTAATCTTCGGAAGTGGGGACCACAATGTAGACAGTCATGGAGTTGTGCTGCCCGAGAAGCAAAATAGCGCTTGGCGGACGAAGCGAGGACACCACAGTAGCACTACCAAATGGGAAGACCACCGTGTTCGGCGTATGGCTCCTGCACATCTCACTGCATCTTCGACAGTAATTTGAGTAGCAGTTGGCACCACAACGACAAAACTAACTTACAAGTCGGCCACTTCAAGGACAGCTCCGAGCTAGACGCCGTGTAGCGTGCATTTCATTGAACCCAAATCACCGCCATTTGAGTCTTCAGTGGTGTCAAGCGAGAGCTTATTGCAGGGCAGGGTAGGAGTATGTTGTGTTTTCTGTTGAAAACTGGTTCTGCGTCGGTGTCAGTGACGGCAGTGTGTGTGGTTAGAAGGTGTCCAGTTGAGGGCCTCCAACCAACGTGTCTGCGTGCTGGACACACTGGACCTACACCTGGAGTTACGGTCTGGAGTGTGATTTCGTATGACAGCAGTAGCACTCTCGTGGTTATCCCGCGCACCCTGATGGTAATTTTTTACATCAGTCTGGCGATTCGACTTTCTGTTATGCCATTCATAAACAGCATTCCAGGGAATGTTTCCCAACAGGATAACGCATGCCCACATACCGGTGCTGTAACCCAACATGCTCTGCAGAGTGTCGGCATGTGGTCTTGGCCTGCTTGACCACCTGATCGGTCCCCAGTCGAGCACTTACGGGACATCATCGGATGACGACTGGGTAAAAGGATTTAGAATGAGCTGGGTTAAAAGAGCGTGAGTATGTCCACACGCCAAAATTTTTGGATGAGGTTGCGGAATGAGGATGGAAGTAGCTGTTTCCCTACTTTTCTATCAGCGTCTTTTAAAGAGGAAAATATTCGCCTTTTCTGTACCTCGACAGGAACGTTCTTCCACTGATAAATCATATCCGGAGGTGTTTCTCGTGAATATGTATCTACATCTACATGTACATATACTCTGCAAGCCACCGTACGGTGCGTGGCGGAGGGTACCGTGTACCACTACTTGTCATTAGCTTTCCTGTTCCACTCGCAAATAGGGCGACGCAGAAACGACTGTGTGTATGCCTCCGTATGAGCCCTGATTTCTCATATCTTCGCGGTTCTTAGGCAGTTTATGCTGCCGATACTACACTCGTTCAGCAGTCAGCTGAAAATGCGGATTCTCTAAATGTTCTCAATAGTATTTCTCCAAACGAACGTCGCCTTCCCTCCAGGGATTCCAGTTTGAGTGCCCCAAGCATCTCCGTAACGCTTACGTATTGTTACAGTTCACCAGTAACAAATGTAGCAACCCGCCTCTGAATTGCTTCGACGTTTTCCTTCAATGCGATCTGGTGCGGATCCCAAACACTCGAGCAGTACTCTAGACTAGGTCGCACCAGCGTCCTACATGCGGTCTCCTTTACATATGAACCACTCCTTCCTAAACTTCTCCCAAAAAACCGAATTCGACCATTCGCCTTCCCTACCACATTTCTCACACGCTCGTTCTACCTCATATCACTCTGCAACGCTATGCCCAGATACTTAAACGTGTTGACAGTGTCAAGCAGGGCACTAGTAATACCTTATCGGAACATTGCAAGTTTGATCTACCTACCCATGCTCATTAACTTACATTTTTCCACATGTAGACCTAGCTGTCATTCATCAAGCCAACTGTACATTTTGTCTAAGTCGTCTTGTATCTTCCTAGAGTCACTCCGACACCTTACCGTAGACCACAGCATCATCAGCAAACAGCAGAAGATTACTGTCCACTCTGTCTGCCAAATCATTTTTGTATACAGAGAACAACAGCAGTGCTATCGCACTTCCCTGCGGCACTCCTGACGATACCGTTGTCTCTGATGAACACTCGCCGTTGAGGACAACATAATGGGTTCTGTCACTTAACAAGTCTTCGAGCCATTCACATATGAGTGAACTTATTCCATATGTTCGCACCTTCGTTAAGTCTGCAATGGGGCACCCTGTCAAACGATTTCCGGGCATCTAGGAATATGGACTCTACCTGTCGTCCTTCATCCATAGTTCAGAGTGAGCACCGTATCACAATAGCTACAGTAGTTCCTGGGATTTGCCTTAACATACAGTAAAATGTGGCCGGGTTGACTTTGATTTATAATTTGTAGCCTACAGATACGGAAGCATGCGAAATACCGGTGTTCGCATAGGTTCGCGTTCGCAGCTGTAATATTATTGGATTTCAGATACTTTGCACATGAGATATTTGCCATAAAAGAAAAGGACAGCCAACGAGCTGTAGTTCGTAAAGCTGCTAAGTATCACAGCGCGAGAGTAAAGAGACGAAATATTTTTTTTTTAATGTGCGTCTATACCAAGACGCGCGTCCAGCGTTTAAAGACTCTAAACAAACGCTATGACCCGCTGGGCGCAGATATTTAAAATCATTGCCGCAGCGCTTGATAGCAAGAAGCTGCGAAACATAAGAAAGAACAATCTATCTTTTGTTAAGAAATATTCTAGAGACTTCATTATCACTTGTACTTTTGGTCGCCGACATGTTAAGACGTACTACATAGCATTGCTACAAGTATTTTTATTTTGTATAAAAACTATGTGAAACGACAAACATTTCGGTAACTCGGGTGTGGATACAATGTACTTACGCACACGCGAGGACATGTAATTTTAAGAAGGAACGGACTGAAAAAGCAGCGATTATTGGACTGCGCCATTTACAAAAGAAATGCCAGATGTAAGTCATGCATTTATTGTGTATTTGTCAGTGTTTAGAAGTTTAAAGCCAGTTTGTTTAAAATATAGTAATATTTTACGATGCAGTAATTTTCTTCTTATTCTTTTCTTTCATTAACCAAAAATTATGTTCAAATTGTATATGAGCTTTGTTACAGGTTCGCTCTTTATCTCGGTGTCTCGATTGTATTTGGGAGACCACTAATGTGTTCAACTTCCGATGTGTTAATCTTTCTCTTACGAAATTCCACTAATTTGCTTTCATTTCCGTTTTTATATTGAAATAGGTCCCTTAGGTATTTTCGTCGAAGATTCTGATTGCGTAAAGGCAATCCGGGTCAAAAGGTCAATTATTCGCGTAATCAATCCCTACGTCTCCTGAACACTATCGAGAACCGACGCATCGGTGATCAATTAATAATCTCTCTCTCTCTTTTAAAGTCGTACTAAAAAAACGGCCACGCAGGATAGCCGTAAGTACGCAATCTAGCGTAAGGTTGCATTTTGTCAGTAAATATTACCAACCAACAGTTACAGCATCACTATTTTTTGTTTATTTATGAATTTGGCCAGCTATGGACCGCATACAACTTAAGACTTACGGTGTTTCTTTTTCTTCCGTTCTTCCGAGTACTTATTCATTTTCTCGCCAACTGCTCGCCTCTGCTCATCTGTCCACACTCTCTTGGGTCGAGGTTTTGGCTCATGTTCTTCATAATTTGTGTTTTCTATAAGTAGCCTAAAGTGATTCCTGTCACGTATTATTTCTTCTGTAACACATATTTTGTTGGCGTCTTTCTTTGCTGCTTCTATCAATCATACAGTTTTTTCAGCTTACTAACGTAATTAAAAATTTTCTTTGTAATCCGTGTTCCTTCCATTCTTTTTAAATGTCTATAAAATTTTAGTCGTCTCTCCCTCATTGTATCTGTGATCTTTTCTGTATTTTTGTATAGGTCTTCATTTCTCCTTTTAATCCACCAATTTCCCTTGTTTTTCTCAGGACCTAGAATTTTTCTAAGTATTTTTCTCTCTCTTTTTTCTAGTTCTCTTAATTCACCTTTCTTATTTAATGTTAGGTACTCTGATCCATACGTTGCTTGTGTCCTAATAACTGAATTATAATGTTTAATCTTCGCTTGTATGGATATTCGTTTCTTATTGTAGTAGTTCTGTGTTAATTTATATGCAAATTCCAACTTTTTTATTCTTTCTTTATTTGTTGTGTTATGCAGTCCATTGGCTTGGATCCACTCCCCCAGGTATTTGAATCTGTCAGCTCTTTTAACTTTTCCATACTTTGTTTTCATAAACTTTTCTGTATTATGTTTGTGTTCTATATACTCGGTTTTTTCGTAGGATATTTTTAGCCCAGTCTTTTCAGCAATCTCGTGTAACACTATTATTAATAAGAAAGTTCCTAACGCCAGACGGCCTAGCTCTCGAGTGAGACAGTGTCCGTGCCGGGTCTAGGAACTTCGCTCGCCTTTGCGGCGCCCGGCGTGTGTTTGCTCGCCGGCAGCAGGTTTCCCCGATAACGTCAAGCTTCCGCCTCTAATTGCTAATGCGGATCCCGGGTGCTGAAGACGTTCTTCACACTCGTAAGTCAGAGTAGCCGCCGGGCAATAAATCAGTCGCCGCGCCGCTCCATTGAGGGAGGAGGGGGAGGAGAGGGGGGAGGTAAAAATAAACGGCCTGCGTAAGCGCAGTTGGCACAGCAGCGGCGCCAATAAAGCCTGCTCTGCTCGCAGCATGTGTTGCTGCCCTGCCTCCCCTCCCCTGCCCGCCGCGGCTCTGCGTCATATGGCGCCGGCCGAGGAACATGAGAGAGACTGGCCGAGGCGCGTAGTTCTCACACTGGTAGGCCGAGCACGCTGAGCTCAGCAGACAAACTGCGTTTCTACACCTGTTAACTCTTAATTGGATAATGGAGTGCGGTTTATGGTTCGGCAGCGCCTTCAGCATTGCATTTACTCGACCCTCTGCACCACTGTGGTGTTCGATTGGTGACAGGAGCATTTAGGACGAGTCCGGTGACCAGCGTACTGGCGGAGGCTGGTGTCCCTTCACTACAGATCAGACGTGCGCAACTGCTCGCCAGTTACGCAGCACACATTCATAGCTCCCCTGAGCATCCGAATTACCGTCTCCTTTCCCTACCCGCGGCAGTCCATCTCCCGCATCGGCGGCCCAGATCGGGGCTAACGACTGCGGTTCGCGTGCGGTCCCTTCTCTCCGAACTGGAGACCTTCCCTTTACCACCTCTGCTTGCGGCAGGTTCACATACGCCTCCATGGTGTACACCTCGGCCGCAGCTTCGCCTGGACCTATTGCATGGCCCTAAGGACTCCGTTCACTCCGCCGCTCTCCGCTGTCAATTCGTCTCGATTCTTGACGTGTTCCGGGGCTCTGGTTTACACCGACGGCTTAATGGCTGATGGTCACGTAGGCTTCCCATATGTTCATGGAGGACATTTTGAGCAGCACTCCTTGCCAGTTTGCTGCAGAATACTTCACTGCAGAGCTGACGGTCATATCTCGTGCTCTTGAGTACATCTGCTCAAGCCCTAGCGAGTCATTTCTCCTGTGTACTGACTCATTGAGCAGCCTACAAGCTATCGACCAGTGCTACCCTCGCCACCCTCTGGTAGCATCCATTCAGGAGTCCATTCAGGAGTCCATCTACGCCCTGGAACAGTCCCGCCGCAACGTGGTGTTTGTGTGGACCCCAGGACACGTCGGAATCCCCGGCAGCGAACTTGCCGACAGGGTGGCCAAAGGGGCGACTCGGAAACGCCTCTGGAGACAGGCATCTCCGAAGCTGACCTGCGTTCCGTCTTATACCGCAGGGTTTTCAGGCTTTGGGAGACGGAAAGGCATAACAGCACGCATAACAAACTGCATGTCATTAAGGAGACTATGAATGCGTGGAAGTGTTCCATGCGGGCCTCTCGCACGGAATCAGTTTGCTGGCTCCGCATTGGCCACACGTGTCTCACACATGGATACCTACTCCGTCGCGAGGACCCACCTCAGTGTCGCTGTGGCTCCCAAATGACAGTCGTCCACCTCTTACTGGACTGCCCACTTTTGTCCGCTCTGCGGCAGACTTTTAACTTTCCCAGCACCCTGTCTTCGGTGTTGGGTGACAATGCCTCCACAGCAGCTTTAGTTTTACGTTTTATCCGTGAGACTAGGTTTTAGGTTTTAGCGCATGTCCTTTGTCCCTCTGTGTTTTCCACCCTAGTGCTTTTGGGGTGAAGGTTTTAATGTGTTGCAGAGTAGCTGGCGTTCCCTTTCTATTCTCGTGGTTGGCCACCCACTGTAATCTGCTTTCATGTTTTACTCTCTTCTGTTTCTAGTGCCTCTGTTTTCTTCTCCTCTTTTGTTCCTTTTAGTGTTCGTTACCTCGCCTTCGTTCTTGTGGCTTTTCCTTTGTTTCCTTTTCGTGTTATATGTTTTTTTCGTTTTATTCTCAAGCTTGTGGCACTGTTTTATAGGGAACAAGGGACCGATGAGCTCGTAGTTTGGTCCCTTTTCCCTCCTTTAAACCAAACAACCTACCAACACTTAAATGGCTGTGTATGTACAAACGAGAACTGCATCTTCTACTGTAGGACACTGCTATGGAGTCTTACTGTTATTAGTCGTAAATAATAGGAAGTCGACGACACTACTTATAATTTATTACGGCGTTACTGGGGAGTAATAAAATTAAAATAATGCCAAAATAATAATCTGTTACTTAAGGCACCACTTCTGTTAAGCAGAAGAGACTAAATCCTATAAACAAGCTCTTATACCATTTATGTCGAGAATTGACCTAAAATATTGTTGACAAACTGCCTATTGGCTTCTGTCTCGGGTTCTTCGGCCGACGTTCATATAATGATTTTTCTGACGTTCCGCCAGCATGAGTGGCTGGCATTGTCAAAACTTCACCCTCCATTGCCGGTGGTGAACTGGAGCCGAGCTCGCGGGCGCAGACTATATGTACCTGTCGCGCCAACGTCCGAGGGCTTTTCTGCGGTCATTTCCGGTGCGGTTCTCCTCTTGCTAAGACACTCTTTCGGCGAAGGAGCAAAGAGACCCACTTGCAATGTCGGGGCCGGCCGGGTCTAGCGGTTCTAGGCGCTCAGTCCGGAACCGCGTGACTGCTACGATCGCACGTTCGAATCCTGCCTCGGGCATGGATGTGTGTGATGCCCTTAGGTTGGTTAGGTTTAAGTAGTTCTAAGTTCTAGGGGACTGATGACCACAGATGTTAAGTCCCATAGTGCTCAGAGCCATTTGAACCATTTTTGCAATGTCGGGAATATACCGTATACCATGCACATGCGGAAAAGTTTGTCGGAATGACTGGACGATCCATCAACACCAGGCTCAAAGAGCATAAGCGACATTGCAGGTTGGGGCAGGTGGAGAAATCGGCCGTGGCAGAGCACGCACTGAATGAGACCGACCACGTAATAAAATTCGCCGACACGGAAGTTCTGACTGTAGAGAAGCACTATCACACCCGCTTGTTCAGAGAAGCTGTAGAAATACAAAAACACCCGAACAGTTTGAACAAGAAAGAGGAAAGCCTTAAGGTAAACGGATCCTGGCTTCTCGTACTGCAGCGAACGACCGTCACAGGTAGCAAGAGGAGAACCGCACCGGAAATGACCGCAGAGAAGTCCTCGGACGTTGGCGCGCCAGGTACATACAGTCTGCGCCCGCGAGCTCGACTCCAGTTCACCACCGGCAATGGAGGGTGAAGCTTTGACAATGCCAGCCACTCGTGCTGGCGGAAGGTCAGAAAAATCATTATATGAACGTCGGCCGAAGAACCCGAGACAGAAGCCAATAGGCAGTTTGTCAACAAGTGGCCACGAAAGCCTTAACAATTTTGTAAAATATTGTTGTACGACTAGTAATCAGTAAGACTTCATAATAGCAGTTTCCAGTAGAAGATGCGATTCTCGTTAGTAGGTAGGCATCCAGTTGCGAGCTAACAGGTTTAGAAACGCATTGTGTCTACAGAGTTGAGCGAGCGAGCTCAGGCCTACCGTCGTGACCTACGCGCCGCGGCCTGTCTGTAAGTAGGCTGTTTATGTTTTCTTATTGGCAACGTTACGTAGCGCTCAATATGAAAATCACTGGCTGTGCTGTGTGCAGTCTGTGGCTGCTTTGCATTGTTGTAATACTCGCCATTGTAGTGTTAGGCAGCTGGCTGTGAACAGCGCGTAGCGTTGCGCAGTTGGAGGTGAGCCGCCAGCAGTGGTGGATGTGGGGAGAGAGATGGCGGAGGTTTGTAATTTGTCATGAACTGATATATATATATTATGACTTGTGATGATATCAAGGTAAATACATTGTTTGTTCTCTATTAATATCTTTCATTTGCTAACAACTTAGCTTTCGGAGGACGATAACTACGACACTTCCACAGAGATTATCTTACAGCAAGACGCATATTTAGCGCTACAGGACACGTATTTGAGTGATTAATTTTGTACTTAAAACATTTATTTTCAAAGATTTTTTAATTACAAAGAAAGTTTTCCGTGATACATTTCATTCCATTGCTGTAATTTGTAACACCTGAGGGTATAATTACATTTATCCTCAGGGGGGTATACGCCTACTTTGTGTACCATGTGTTTGGCAACCACAAGGAACCCTAGCTAATATGGTATTTGCTTATACAACTTTACACATCGGTACCATATTTCTCTAACACACAAATTACACAGCTATCTGATCATGTAACTGAGAGATAAACTTTTTTTATTACATCAGTGACAGATGTTTACGCAATTACACAGTTGGATAACTTCACACTTATGAAATTGTATTTTGTCTGTACTTTGTGAAATGCTCATATTTTTTCGGAACCATTGTGATACTATGAGAGCTTTGAATGATGTATTTGGTATGGATTCATGATTTTTAAAGTACGTTTGAGGCAGATGACACTTTTGACATGAGCAGAGAATTTTTTTAATTATTGGAGGAAGTTACGACGATTTTGAGATTTGACTGAAGTGTTATGATGTTATTATTACGACGACGATGTGTACTATGCTGTTGAGGTATGTTTATGATAAATAAGCTGATGCTATATGAGGAATCTGATTATGCTATGTAGCTATTATGATGAAATATTGAAGACGTGTTGATGAATATGAATATGTATATGTATAATAAGGTAAGGAATAAGGAGTAGGGGTTAGGGACTCTGATTTATGAAAAGGTTGTTGGAAACCAAGAATCGTACTTTAAGAGTTATGAAATGTGTGTGTATATGCATGAATGTATTACAATGCAGACGAAAATTTTTTGGACACTGTTATATCAATAGCATTTTGTTTCTACAGATTTGCAACGCTAATTCTTGACCTGTGAAATATTTCTATGTGAGACTGTCACTGTAGCGGAAACTGCTGTCGTAAATATTTCCGTACGAAAGTTAAGTGACCACCTGCACATAATGTGTCATGGGCACCCAGGTGTGTCAGACGCCTGGAGAACAAGCCATTAGTGTGAGTGCCTCGTCAGAAGCACAGGTAGAAAAAAAAGAAAGGGAAGGCCATTGTCCACGCTACTGACATCTCCTTGTTGAAAGCATACTGTGGAGCTCGTAATTTGATATTTACTGAAATGCCTAATGAAACGATGAGAAACATTTCACAGCTATTGCCTTGCTAGTTAAGAAAAATGCCATATGGCTTGCTTTATGTATTTATTTACACATTTTGTTTAATGTCAAGTTTCTAGCTGCACTGCAGCATTGGTTAAAATAAAATTTAATATATGTACTAATATAAATATTTTATGCCTACAGATCCAGTAAATAATTTTATGATCTATCCAAAACAAATGAGGGAGCACAAAAAGGCATTTCCCTTCACAGGAATTGCATAAATAATTTTTTTACGATTTGGTAACTTATCTACTAGCGTAAGTTTTTGTGATGCATCACTCTAATGTTAAGATGTGACATAGGTATTAGACATGGCCATTTTAGTGTAATATTTTTTCTGCTTGCGCTATGTCATGTTTAGGTATAAGTTGCTGCTGTTTGCCAGGCATAGTGTTATTGAATTTGACTTTTGCTCATTTATGCTGCTAGCTTTGCCAATTTGCATTTTTTGCATTGCTGTTTGTGTTGATTTGTTATGTGATGCTGCATTGCCTCGTCCCTTAGTTTAGCATCTGAGCTCAGTAGATTTAAGTTAGCTTAAGAGGGGGTAGCCTCTAAGAGAATGAGTTGCGATGAATTGGAAGAAATGCATTGAGAAAACAGGTTTAGGTAGGATTTTCTTGGAAATAAATGTTGAGGTAAGAAATGTGTGAACATATAAATACAGAAGCATGCTTAGATAGAATTTTTTTGGTGGAGACAAAGGATGAAATAAGAGGAAAGATATACGAAGTTTTGGGTTGGACTGCAGTACCAAATGTTACACTGAAAACGAACCCTGTCCTTTCCTATTGGTGTTATCCCACTATGTGTTTGTGTACCCTTGTGTATTTGTTTTCTTCCTGTCTCTGTGTAGTTTCATAGAATTTTTTCTTCTTTTAATATTAAGCTACATTCACTATGATGAGGAATACTGTTATCCTCAAATATAATTGGCATTAATAATATGTTATTTACTTTGTAAAGATGTTAGACATTATTCATTCTGTTTAAATGCTCATGTGTGAAGTTGATGTTTCAATAATTATTCTGATCTTCTATGTATGTACTCATGTCATAATTCCTGTAACACTGACATATATGTCTATTTCTATTCTTTTGTAAAGCCCCTATTACTACAAATGTTATCTATATTGTTATGTTTTTAATGATGTATTGTGTACCTTTGTTATTGTATTCTCATGTTATAAAATTGTAATTGTTACCAGTTCTTCAAATTAAGTAACATTTCACTGCACACGTTTCTGTTGGTCATAGTACATGGACAATATGTGACTGATAGTGTTTGCACGTGTGTTAATAATTCAGCAAGGGACTAGATAACAGCATTGCTGGTTCTAAGGACAATTCCAAAAACGTTGTGAGTGCACAAGTGGTGGTTTATGGACTTGCTATATTCTCTGCAAGACTCTTCGATGGTGATTGTGCACCTGCACATTTGCAACAGATGGCTGCTGGCCGTCTCTACAAGGACTACAGTGGGTCTACATCTTTGATGGCCCACCAATACCACAATCTCTACCAGGACTCCAGTGGGTCTGCTCTGTGATGACTTACCTACCAATACTTTTCAAAACTTCGAATGACTCTGCTGTGGGTTTGCTCCATTGTGGACCAATACTTGTCTGCATGTCGAGAGTCAGCACTGTCTTTCCGTTGGAAGGACAACACTACTTCTTCAAGACTGCATGGAAATCCACTACTTCCGTGTGCATTTTCTTTTACTGCTCAGACGTTGAGAAAAACACTGCTATTCTACTGCAATGAATGATCAGGACTATCTTTATGGACTGTGAGAAAATTTTAGCTTTTGACCAACATTGTATCAATAAGTGTGTGCATTTGATTTCTTTGTTATTGTAATTATGAAAAATTTTATCAAATCATTATTGGCCACTGCCCAAAAAAAAAAATTTGTAAAATTTTTTGTGGGGAGCATGGGGGCTATGTAAGTAGGCTGTTTATGTTTTCTTATTGGCAACGTTACGTAGCGCTCAATATGAAAATCACTGGCTGTGCTGTGTGCAGTCTGTGGCTGCTTTGCATTGTTGTAATACTCGCCATTGTAGTGTTAGGCAGCTGGCTGTGAACAGCGCGTAGCGTTGCGCAGTTGGAGGTGAGCCGCCAGCAGTGGTGGATGTGGGGAGAGAGATGGCGGAGGTTTGTAATTTGTCATGAACTGATATATATATATTATGACTTGTGATGATATCAAGGTAAATACATTGTTTGTTCTCTATTAATATCTTTCATTTGCTAACTATCCCTATCAGTAGTTAGTGCCTTCCATAGTTTGAATCTTTTATTTAGCTGGCAGTAGTGGCGCTCGCTGTATTGCAGTAGCTTGAGCAGCGAAGATTTTTGTGAGGTAAGTGATTTGTGAAAGGTATAGTTTAATGTTAGTCAGGGCCATTCTTTTGTAGGGAATTTTGAAAGTCAGATTGCGTTGCGCTAAAAATATTGTATGTCAGTTTAAGGCCAGTCGTGTAAGAATTGTTCAAAGGGGACGTTTCATGTCTTTCTCGCGGGCTTCGGCGGCCGGCGTTCCCGCTGCTTACGGAGAACGTCTCCTGTCGCGAGTCACGACGGTTCACCTCGCAGGGAGTTTCTGTACTCAGACATTAGAAATAGATTCCGATCAACGGTACTAAATTTTGTTGCAAAAGCCATTATTAAAAAAAAAAGACATTATGGGGAAATGCTATTAGTACCAACTTCCAAATGCAGTTTCGGCTTAGGTACTAGACTGAGATCGTGTTACTGGAGAGCTCCCACTTACCTTCAGTGTGAGGATTTCTCCTCTGTGCCATAATGTGGGACTCTTCGACGTGGAAGAAAAACCACTGACAGAGTCCCGCAGCCTCAGTTTTGAGTCCAGTCCTATTACTTATACACTGTCCAGGCACGTTAATGCTACCGACCACCTGTCAAAAGCCTGAATAACCACTTTCTGCAGCGCGGGCCGCTCCGAGACGTGCAGAATGAGTGTCAGTGAGGTTCTGGTAGGTACTGATAGGGACGTCGTGACACGCAGACACAAGTGCAGTGGCCAGCCGCCCTCGGGTTCTCCATTGAGGACCCGTGGCACCAACAGCCCGATCTAGGCGGCCCCACAGTTTCTCAGTGGGGGGCTTGGTGGCCAGAAGAATAAGACATACTAACCGTGGAGCTCTTCGAACCACACACGTACACTGGGAGCTATGTGACATACTGCACTGTCCTGCTGGTAGATGCCATTATTGTGGTGTCACCGCCAGACACCACACTTGCTAGGTGGTAGCCTTTAAATCGGCCGCGGTCCGTTAGTATACGTCGGACCCGCGTGTCGCCACTGTCAGTGATTGCAGACCGAGCGCCGCCACACGGCAGGTCTAGAGACTTCCTAGCACTCGCCCCAGTTGTACAACCGACTCTGCTAGCGATGGTTCACTGACAAAATACGCTCTCATTTGCTGAGACGATAGTTAGCATAGCCTTCAGCTACGTCATTTGCTACGACCTAGCAAGGCGCCATTATCAGCTACTATTAATATTGTGAATCATGTACCGTCAAAACCGACGTTCATCATTAATGGATTAAAGTTAAGTATTCCACCATGCTACGTCCGTTTTTTCTAAAGTCTAATTTCCTTGTCCTGTTCCAGACCTCACGCCAGCCTGCGTCAGCTAAAACGCGTGCCTTTCGGCCTCCTCTAGTAACACGGAGTTGGCTCTCCTGCCAACCACAACAATTATGACGAGGGAAGAACAAACTGCGAGCAGGGACGGATGTGATCCGCAAGGATAGATGCATAACTGTGTTGGTGCAATGTACCTTCCATAATGGCGACATCACCTGCAGAATGCCGCATTTCGCAGACCACGTCCGCAGTTCGTGGTCTCGGGGTCGCCTTCTCGCTTCCCTAGCACGGGGTCCCGGGTTCGATTCCCGGAGGGGTCAGGGATTTTTACCTGATTCGAGATGATTGTGTTGTCCTCATCATTTCATCATCATTCATGAAACTGGCAGACTGGACTGAGCGAAGGATGGGAATTTGTACGGGCGCTGATGACCGCGTAGGTGAGCGCCCCACAAACCAATCCACACCTACATCTACAATAATACTCTACAAATCACGTTTAGGTGCCTGGCAGAGGGTTCATCGAACCACCTTCCAATTCTCTATTATTCCAATCCTGTATAGCGCGCGGAAAGAATGAACATCTATATCTTTCCGTACGAGCTCTGATTTCCCTTATTTTATCGTGGTCATGGTTCCGACCTATGTAGGTCGATGTCAACAATATATTTTCGCATTCGGACGAGAAAGTTGGTGATTGGAATTTCGTGAGAAGATTCCGTCGCAACGAAAAACGCCTTTCTTTTAACGATTTCCAGCCCAAATCCTGTATCATTTCTGTGACACTCTCTCCCATATTTCGCGATGATACAAAACGTGCTGCCTCCGTCAGTCCCATCTGGTAAGGATCCCACACCGCTCAGCAGTATTCTAAAAGAGGCCGGACAAGCGTAGTGTAGGCAGTCTCCTTAGTAGGTCTATTACATTTTTTAAGTGTCCTGCCAATAAAACGCAGTCTTTGGTTAGCCCTCCCCACAACGTTTTCTATGTGTTCTTTCCAATTTAAGTTGTTCGTAATTCTAATACCTAGGTATTTAGTTGAATTTACGGCTTTTAGATTAGACTAATTTATCGTGTAATCGAGTTCCTTTTAGCACTTATGCGATGACCTCACACTTTTCGTTATCTAGGGTCAACTGCCACTTTTCGCACCATTCAGATGTTTTTTCTAAATCGTTTTACAGTTTGTGTTGATCTTCTGATGACTTTATTAGTCGATAAATGAAAGCGTCATCTGCAAACAACCGAAGACGGCTGCTCAGATTGTCTCCCAAATCGTTTATATAGATAAGGAACAGCAGAGTGCGTATAACACTATCTTAGGGAACGCCAGAAATCACTTCTGTTTTACTCGATGTTTTTCCGTCAATTACTACGAACTGTGATCTCTCTGACAGGAAATCGCAAATCCAGTCACATAACTGAGACGATATTGCATAAGCACGCAATTTTACTACGAGCCGCTTTTGTGGTACAGTGTCAAAAGCCTTCCGGAAATCCAGGAATACGGAATAGATCTGAAATCCCTTGTCAATAGCACTCAGCACTTCATGTGAATAAGGAGATAGTTGCGTTTCACAGGAACGATGTTTTCTAAAACCATGTTGACTGTGCGTCAGTAGACCGTTTCCATCGATGGACTTCATAATGTTCGAACACAATATTTCTAAAATCCTGCTGCATATCGACGTTAACGAAATGGGCCTGTAATTTAGTGGATTACTCCTACTACCTCTCTTGAATATTGGTGTGACCTGTGCAACCTTCCAGTCTTTGGGTACTGTTCTTTCTTCGAACGAACGGTTGTATATTATTGTTAAGTATGGAGCTAATGCATCAGCATACTCCAAAAGGAACCTAATTGGTATACTGTCTGGACCAGAAGACTTGCTTTTATAATCATCATCATCATCATCATTTCCCAGACCACAACGCTTCTTTCTCGTTGCAGGGCGTTTGAGATCAGATTTTTCACGCCGTGCAGCCCGATGGCCATCTGTCGGTTGCAGCATGGAAGGTGACCCATCCACAGAGGCAACCTGTCCGCGCTCAGTGAACGTCCAGTTGGGTTACTGGCGTGCAATTTCCAGTCGTCGTTGCTGACGAACAGTGAACAGCAGGGTGCATGAGCCACGAGCCTGCTACGGAGGCCCATAAGCACCAACGTTCGCTGAGGAGACACTGTTGGTTCATCAGGATGGTCAGTTGCACCTCTGTTCGCCCGCACACATCCCCCGGCAGCCATCGTTCATCCCTGTCATCTACGGTCTGTGGTGCGCCGCAGTTGCCTCGGCGTCGGTTTGAGACAGCGTCGTTTTTCCATCCACGGTATGCGTTAGCCACAGCGGCACGTGAACAGTTTACAAAGTTGCCACCGTGGCGCAAAAACCAATGATCACGGCCTTGCTGGCGTCATATAAATCGTTCCGTTCCCACATTACGACAACGATTGGACAGTTTTCCACGTCCTCGTCACACTTAATATTCCCCCCACTCCTAGTGCTGCCACGTACTGTCTGCGAGCGGTTATTGCACGTTGGCGTCGAAAAAAATCTGGTCAGATTAATGTGAATGGAGGTTGTGTATGTGAATGACCTTCCACTTAATGTTCATCGAGTTGAATTTGTACCTTTTGCAGAGAAAGAAACAGAAGAAGTTGTTAATGATGTTTTTCAAAGAATCATTATGCAATTTTCTGAAACTTGACTCACTTAGTTTTGGGAAAACATACTATATACGCTTATGTAGCGCAAATAGTGATGCCATTGATGTAGCACATGAATATGAGTCACTGAACAAGGTAGAATGTTGCACATTTTTGCATGTAGGCATTGTTGAAAACTTTAACAGGAAGGAGCATGTTACTGATCCTCTCAGACACTTAAGTCCTGCTATTTTTGCTCTTCGTATGATTGCTAGTCCTCGAATCAGCTTCCTAACATATTTTTCACATTTCCGTTTTGTAATGTTTTATGGAACTCATCACTCTGGAATGCAGGCAAACACTTGAAACTGTATGCTAGGGAGAAACAGCCCGTGGTGTGTATTACCGCAGCATGGAACACCAGAGATGGTGAGTATTGACTACACAACAGCGAGCGGTAAGAAAGTATGTGTCGTCCATTGTGAGACATCCTGTAGGTACCTCTTCAAGGTCTTAGGCATCTTAACCAGGCCGACTGCGGAGCGCGGTTGACACACCGCTCCCGGGATAGGGGGAGGTGGCTTGTGAGTCCAAGTCTCTGCCACTCCGCACTGGTAAAGTGAGAAAACCGTTCCCGAACTGAAGAACGCCATTTGGACAGCTGGATAGGATGAGAGACAACGTAGGAAACAAAAGATCAAAATAAAATAATGTTTACTTCAAATTCTTACTGACTGTCTTAAATCACTGTAGTTTCCTAGTTTTCTGTATCAGATCTACACACATGGAAAAGTTTTGCATCACACCGGTTCCCGGAACTGAAGATAGGCGTCGAATGTGGATATTGTTTTACAGACACAGTCCCTTTGACTGTTCAGAGATGTCACTAAATCCGCCCAAAGATGTAAACAACTATGCATGAGCAGCGCATGTTAGATGCAGGGCGTCCGACAGCCGATCAGTTCGTCATGCTACCAGGAAGGAGGTACACGGCTCGTGTTCTCTGTAGTTCAACCATGCCTAAACGGTCAATACTGCGCTTCGATCGCGTCCGCATTTTTACTTTGTGCCAGGAAGAACTCTCAACAAGAGAAGTGTTGATGCGACTCGGAGTGAACCAAAGCGATGTTGTTCGGAGATAGAGGAGATACTGCCGACGACATGCCTCGCTCAGGCCGCCCAAGAGCTACTACTGCAATGGATGACCGCAACCTACGGATTATGGCTCGGAGGAACCCTGACAGCAACGCGACCACGTTGAATAATGCTTTTCGTGCAGCCGCAGGACGTCGGTTAAGCCTCGAACTGTGCGCAATAGGCTGCGTGATGCGCAACTTCACTCCCGCCGTCCACGGCGAGGTCCATCTTTGCAACCACGACATCATGCTAGGTGCTACAGATGGGTCCGACAACATTCCGAGTCGACCGCTCAGGATTGCCATCACGTTCTCTTCACTAATGAGTGTAGCACAGCTTATGCATTCAGCTAGACAATCGTCGGAGACGTGATTGGTGGCAACCTGGTCAGGCTGAACGCCTTAGACACACAGTCCAGGGAGTGCAGCAAGGTGGAGGTTCCCTGCAGTTTTGGGGTGGCATTATGTGGGGTCGACGTACACCGCTTGTGGTCTTGGAAGGCGCCGTAACGGCTGTAAGATACGTGAATGCCATCCTCTGACCTATAGTGCAACCATATCGGCAGCATATTGGCGAGGCATTCGTCTTCATGGAGGACAATTCGCGCATCTGTCGTGCACATCTTGTGAGTGACTTCCTTCAGGATAACGACATCGCTCCTAGAGTGGCCAGCATGAACCCTATCGAACATGCCTGGGATAGATTGAAAAGGGCTGTTTATGGACGACATGACCCACCAACCACTCAGAGGTCTACTCCAAATCTTCGTCGAGGAGTGGAACAATCTGGACCAACAGTGCCTTGAACTTGTGGACAGTATGCCACGACGAATACAGACATGCATCAATGCAAGAGGACGTGCTACTGGGTATTAGAGGTACCGGTGTGTACAGCAATCTGGACCACCACCTCTGAAGGTCTCACTGTATGGTGGTACAACACGCAATTCGTGGTTTTCATGAGCAATAAAAAGGGCGGAAACGATGTTTATGTTGATCTGTATTGCAGTTTTCTGTACACTCTCGGAACCGAGGTGATGCAAAAGTTTTCTTTTTATGTGTGTATATCAAAAGACAGATAGTTATCAGTATCTAGTCAAGAACATAGTGTTCGTTCCATGCACGTTTGAGGCAGTAAGAGGGAATACGCATCAAACTTTCGATTCAAGATAGTCCCATGAAGATAATGCGATTAGTTCATCATTCAGAAGTTTCTCACTTTCGGTTCTTGTTTAGTGTTTCCTGTCAAATACTGAGCGGCTGTCTTTTGGATTATTTTTCAGATGTAATTTATTTTTGTATGGAATAATTTTATCTCTCTAACTTCCCATAATTTTAACGTATTTTTCGTCCAATTATCTCCAGTACAATTTGAACTAGCCGCGTCATTTACACTTTTTTTTTTTAACAGCATGGATACAGAGCCGTTATGACTGTTATTTGGATCTGTTGAGTCATTGTGTATGCAACGGTTCATCATATATTTGACGTCATTTCCTAAGCGCAAACAGTGTCGCCCTGCCAATGGCAGCTTCAATATGGGAGCGCTATACTTGCGCCAGTGAGCAGTCTAGTTATTTTTAGTAAGTCTAGCGGCGAACCAGCCAGCTTGGATGTGGTTTTTAGGCGGTTTCTCATGTTCTGCAAGGTAAATACCGGTCTGGTACTCAGGTCCCGCGTGAGATACACCCTACGCAAAAGATTTAGAAAACGTTTTGACATTTCCCCTAAGAGTGAATAACAGACTGACCACATCAGAAGTTTGATCTCCTTGAATGTAATTATCATCAGACTACACCTTCACAATATACAGGGTGATTTTGATTAGCGTTTAGAAAACGCCTTATCGGCGTAGGTGACTCGGAGATAAGTAATTTGACGTAACACACTGAGGTTCGCAAATTTCGGGAAATATCCCAAAAGTAGATGACAAGAGTTGAACATACGTCACACCCTAGATATGGAGGGTATTTTCGAGGATGTGGGTGAAGTTATAATTGAGCAGTGCAACACTTGCGTTCAAGCAAATGGTGCAGATTTGGAACTCGTTTTGTAAATGTGATCTATTGTAAACGTAGAAGTTACAAAAATTATTGTTCTTGCTGTAACTAAAGAAAAGCTGTTTTTATTTTGTTTTTTTTTTCTTGTTCCAGTTCCATTTTCTATTTGCAGTTATGTAGCAAACCAAACGTACGTCATTTACCGGTAATGACGCAATTCGGAAGCTTATATTCAGTTACTTATGATGCAGCCCAGTAGGTTTTGTATTGTCTATTCTATCGGACATGGACAGGTGGCGTTCTGTAGGAATATGGGTCGGCCGAAGAGCGAGGCGAGATAGGCGCCGAATTTGCGATTAACACTGTGTCCGGATGGCGCACTGGTTGACGAAACTGCCTAGTAGGCAGGAGATGCCGGGTTCGAGTCCTGACCCGGTACACATTTTGACTAGTCGCCGCTGATTCCGCACAAAGTCCCGATCAACTCATATCATCAGTTCCTTCGCTTTCCTGCATTTTCTTCCACCCCGGCCTCTCCACCTCCACCCTCAATTACAAAAGCGATAGGCTTTTGTTGTGCTGTACCTCGTAATAAACCTGCGGACACTGTGAGGTCGGTAAATAAATCGATATCTCAATGTAAACGCACAACCGTCTCACGCATTGAAAAAGTACTAGCCGCTAAACGCATGACTCGAACCTAGAGCCACACACGCTCAAGTCGCTCATGTAGGTGTGGAGAGTCACAGACTTGAACACTTGGCTTGGTTCGGCACGATCAGGTGCAGCACATCGATAGGCTCAAGCGCTGCGCGCAGGGTAAGATAAGTGATCTGGTGATGTCACAATTTGGGGATTTCCCGACATTTGATCGAGGAACTAGCTGACCAACGCACTGGATCTCCCCGACCAATCCATGGCCCATTAAATGTCTTCGTGAGGTGTTCCCGAACATTTCGGAGAAACGGGGCTGGTGCTCCATCATGCATGGACTACATCTCCAGCCCTCTAGCAGCACAGGTGTTTGATAGGAACTGACAACTGACGATACATTGCACTAGTCAACCTATTTGGTAGTATGTACTGTCCTATTAGCCTATCGTCAATAATTAACTAGTACCCATATATTAACTGAAAAGCTTCTTAAAGTACGTGTGAGTACGTTTCAGATCACAAAGCTGGTTATGAAAAATAACCATGTCTCGTGTGAACCCACCCTCATCTTTATTGTGACAGGTGGATTTTCACTGCCATTGGCAGAACTATATGCATGCACATCTTGTAACGGAAGGGCTTGGACACGCTGTGCATGATACGGGTATAACAACTGTACATGCAGGTACGCTCAGACTAGAGGATGATGACTACTCCCGATACCTTCTGAAATTCTGCGTATACTAGTTCATCCACTACAAATGGTGCAAAGTCTGCCACGATCTGCCGGAAAAGACGGCGGTTGCTGCCATATTTCAGGCCATAACAGAACTATCTGACCTTTCCCCTGTGGCTTCCATTGTACTGCTAGGTGCAAAAACAAAACGACAATGTAAAAGTTTTTCACACACTTATCAGAATAGCAGCTGTTTCCGCTAGAACTAATGTATGCATTACATTGACCCTGAATTGAGAGTGCGGTTGAAAGGTCTATGTTGGTGTTGTTGTTGTTGTTGTTGTTGTTGTTGTGGTCCTCAGTCCAGAGTCTGGCTTGATGCAGCTCTCCATGCTACTCTATCCTGTGCAAGCCTCTTCATCGCCAAGTAACTACTGCAACCTACATCCTTCTGAATCTGCTTAGTGTATTCATGTCTTGGTATCCCTCCACGATTTTTGCCCTCAACGCTACCCTCCAATACTGAATTGGTGACCCCTTGATGCCTCAAACATGTTCTACCAACCGATCCCTCCTTCTAGTCAAGTTGTACCACAAATTCCTCTTCTCAGTACCTCCTCATTAGTTATGTCATCTACCCACCTAATCTTCAGCATTCTTCTGTAGCACCACATTTCTATATCTTCTATTCTCCTCTTGTTTCAAATGGCTCTGAGCACTATGGGACTTAACATCTGTGGTCATCAGTCCCCTAGAACTTAGAACTACTTAAACCTAACTAACCTAAGGACATCACATACGTCCATGCCCGATTCGAACCTGCGACCGTAGTGGTCACGCGGTTCCAGACTGAAGCGCCTAGAACCGCACGGCCACACCGGCCGACTACTCTCCTCTTGTTTAAACTATTTATTGTCCACGTTTCACTTCCATACGTAGCTACACTCCATAAAAATACTTTGAGAAAGGACTTCCTGACACTTAAATCTATACTCGATGTTAAAAAATTTCTCTTCTTCAGAAACGCTTTCCTTTCCATTGCCAGTCTATATTTTATATCCTCTCTACTTCGACCATCATCAGTTATTTTGCTCCCCACGCTCAGTGGAAATGACTGTTTTGTCTGTGATGTTTGCTGTTATGAGCGTCCTTGGATACTTCAACACAAGGAATGATGTTTTGCTCCTTGGCTATCAGAAGTTGTATTTGAAGTAAATAGAGAGAGAGTTGTGTGGTCAGTGAACGACGAGCTTCGATGCGGACGTGCGGAATAGACAATGAATTTTATTTGAGATGTTTCCTGGTGTGACTGAAGATAAGAGGAGCGTTTTGAGATGATTTCGTCGAAAGACAACAGATTTGGAAAAAAAAAAAAAAACATGGCCGGAGTTCTCATTTGTTGCGAACGCTGACAGCAAAGTATTGTAGTATGAAGATCGCATTGTGAGAGAGAATATCAACATCTGCTATTCAGGGTGAATTGCCAGTCATGTGTTCAGAATCCAAATTACTATTCGTCACCCTCTACTTTTAGTTAAAATAATTTTGTGCGAAAAGGAAAGTAATTTAAACACTGTCTGAATCAGTTTACATTGTTAATAATAGTGGTAAAGAAAGGATATAGTCTAGAAATTAATGTGACCCATTTCTGTGCCATTAAAGAATCGTAATACCACTTCAGTTTATACTAACCTTTTAATTCTTTTGCAAACGTTTCACTAGGCCTATCCTCGCAGATTGAATGCAAATCGTAACATTATTTGCACTGTCATGTCTTGAAGTATTGCGCGGAGAGCTAGATGCATTTTTGGATTGATAGCAAATTTTTTATGTGGGAAAGCAGCGTAAAGTATATGATAAGCGGCACAGTCATGTACTTCGGAAAGCTGCAGTTCAGAACTTCATATTACACAACAAAGCACAGAAAGTTATACTGAAATATTCGTTGCAGTTAAGAAACAATTGAAGGTCCTAAACGTACTTCTTAACATAAAGCAAGGTACTGTATTCATTTGTGAAATTTTCGTATAATTCAGTAGACGCATTTTCTGACAGGGCACTCTTTCTGCAAGCGACAGTCAACCAGTTTGTTGAGTTGTGATTTTTTGATGAGGAAGCCGTACTGTGTATTATTGATAGCAATCATTTGTATTCAATTTCACTTAAAAATAGTCAGATTCTTAAAAATAGTCAGATTCAGTTTAGAGAAAATGGCACCAACGCGATCGAAAATAATTGACACAGCTGATGTTCCTGTCCAACAATATTGTGTGAAAGGCTATTCTAGATCACAGTACAAGGGCGACACTACAACCGGAATTTAGAGCACTTGAAGTAATACGTAGGAACATTGTATTTTTTTAGAAATACTCTTGAACTTTCCTTTTGTTTCAGTCATTGCTTCCTCGATGTATAGATTGAACAGCAGGGGCGAATGACGACATCTCGCTCTTATACCCTTCTTAATCGGTTTTGGTCTTTCACTCTTATTCTTCCCTTGTGACTCTTGTACATGTTGCACATTATCCATCTTTCCCTAAAGCTTATCTCTATTTTTCTCACAATTTCGAACATCTCGCACCGTCTGACATTGTCGAACGTTTTTCCTAGGTCGATAAATCCTATGAACGTGTCTTGATTTTTCTTTACCCTTGCTTCCATTATCAACAGCGACGTCGTAATTGCATCTCTGGTGCCTTTACCTTTCCTACAGCTTAACTGAGGGTCCTCCAACGCATCCTCTGTTCTCTTTTCCATTTTTCTGTACATTATTCTTGGCAACACCTTGCATGCATAAGCAGATAAGCTGACTGTGGATAATTCTCGCGCTTCTAGGCTCTTGCAGTCTTCGGAATCATGTGGATGATATTTGTCCGAAAGTCAGATGGTATATCGCCACTCTCTAACATTCTACACACCAGTAGAATAGTTGTTTTGTTGCCACTCCCCCCCCCCCCCAAGATTTTAGAAATTCTGGTGGATTGTTGGTGGTGTTATTGATTTTAAGCCTTCCTTCCAGAGTTCTGTTAAATTCCGATTCTAATACTGGATCCCCTATCTCTTTTGTGTCGACCACGTCCCTTCTTCTATCACGCAGCAGACAAGTCCTCCACATCTTGTAGATCTTTGGTGTATTTTTTCCACCTGTCTGCTCTCTCCTCTGTATTTAGCAGTGGAATTCCCATTAGCATTCTTCATGTTACCGCCCTTGCTTCTAGTTTCACCAAATGTTGTTTCTTATAAGCTGACTCAATCGTTCCGACCATTGTTTTTTCTTCGATTTCTTCACATTTTTCATGGGGCATTTCGCCTTAGCTTCCCTGCACTTCCCATATATTTCATTCATAAGTGACTTTTATTTCTGTATTCCTGAATTTCCCTGAATATTTTTGTAAATATTTCTTCATCCCTTAGTACTTCTGTATCCCACTCCTTTCCTCATTGATTTTAGCTGATTAGCCTCTAAAACTTCAGCCTACTCTTCACCACTACTGATTTGGGAGCTCAGTCTATATCAGCTCCTGGGTACGTCTCATAATCCAATAATCCAATACACTATGTGATAAAATATATCCGGACACCTGGCTGAAAATGATTTAAAAGTTCGTGGCGCCCTCCATCGGTCATACTGGAATTCAGTATGGTGTTGGCCCATCCTTAGCCTTGATGACAGCTTCGGCTCTCGCAGGAATACGTTCAATCAGGTGCTGGAAGGTTTCTTGGGAATGGCAGCCCATTCTTCACGGAGTGCTGCGCTGAGGAGAGGTACCGTTGTCGATCGGTGAGGCCTGGCACGAAGTCGGCGTTCCAAAACATCCCAAAGGGGTTCTATAGGATTCAAGTCATGACTCGGGGCAAGCCAGTCAATTGCATGGATGTTACTGTCGTGAAACCACTCCGCCATAGACTGTGAATTATGAACAGGTGCTCGATCGTGTTGAAAGATGCAGTCGCCATCCCCGAATTGCTTTTCAACAGTGGAAAGCAAGAAGGTGCTTAAAACATCAATGTAGGCCTGTGCTGTGATAGTGCCACGCAAAACAACAAGGGGTGCAAGCCCCCTCCATGAGAAACACGACCATACCAAAACACCACTGCCACCGACTTTTACTGTTGGCACTACACACGCTGGTAGATGACATTCACCGGTCATTCGCCATACCCACGTCCTGCCATCGGATCGCCACATTTTGTACCGTGATTCGTCACACCACACAACGGTTTTCCACTGTTCAATCGTCCAATGTTTACGCTCCTTACACCAAGCGAGGCATCGTTTGGCATTTACCGGCGTTATGTGTGGCTTACGAGCAGTCTCTCGACCATGAAATCCAAGTTTTCTCGCCTCCCGCCTAACTGCTATAGTACTTGCAGTGGATCCTGATGCTGTTTCGAATTCCTGTGTGATGGTCTAGATAGATGCTGCCTATTACACATTACGACCATCTTCAACTGTCGACAGTCTCTGTCAGTCAACAGACGATGTCGGTCTGTACGCTTTTGTGCTGTACGTGTCCAGTCACGTTTCCACTTCACTGTCACATCGGAAGCAGTGGACCTAGAGATGTTTAGGAGTGTGGAAATCTCGCATACAGATGTATGACAGAAGTGACACCCAATTCCCTGACCACGTTCGAAGATCGTGAGTTCCGCGGAGCGCCCATTCTGCTCTCTCACGATGTCTAATGACTACTGAGATCGCTGATATGGAGTATCTGGCAGTAGGTGGCAGCACAATGCACTTAATATGATAAACGTTTGTTTTTGGGGGTGTCCGAATACTTTTGATCACATAGTGTATGTGATTTCGGAATCTCTGCTGATCATGACGTTATCCAACTGAAAACTTCCCGTTTCTCCTGGCCTTTTCGAAGCACACCTCCTCCTGTTACGATTCTTGAAGGGATTATTTGCTACACCATCCTAAATTTATTACAGAAGTCAATTAGTCTCTCTCCTCTCTCATTCCTACTACCAAGCCCACATTCTCCTGTAAACCTTTCTTCTTCCCCTTCCCATACGACCGCATTCCAAATCCCCATGGCTGTTAGGTTTTTATCTCACTATAAGTACTGAATTACCCTTTCAATATCCTTATTCACTTTGTCTCCCTTCATCTTCTGCTTGCATCGTCGGAATGTATAACTGAACTATTATTGCTGGAATTGGTTTGCTGTCGATTCTGATAACAACCCTACCAATGAACTGTTCATAGCGACTCTCTGCCCTGCCTTCCTATACATAACAAATAGTACTATCTTTATACCGTTCCCTGCTGCTGCTGATATTACCCTATACTCATAAGACCAGAAATCCTTGTCTTCTTTCCATTTCACTCCATTTACCCCACTGTATCTAGATTGTAGCTTTTTCCCTCTTCAGATTTTCTACATTCCCTACCACGTTCAAACTTCTGACATTCCTCACCCCTACTCGTAGGACGTTATCCTTTCGTTGTGTACTCAGTCTTTCTCTCATCGTTACCTCCAAAATGGTCCCCTCCCAGAGATCCGAATGGGGGACGGGACTAGTCCGAAATCATTTGGCAACGGAGAGATAATCATGACACATGTCTTGTGGATACTCGCTATACAATGGTTACCATTGCGTTCTGCATCCTCATGCCATTGACCATCTGTTTCGTCCGCCTTTAGAAGCAGTTTCCCACCCCAAGGGCAAGAGAGTGCCCTGCACTTCTTTCCACTCTGCCAGCCTCTTTGAGTAAACGTGAGTTCTTTTGCCAGAAGTCTTCGGCCGCCAGTACTGATAATTTTTATTCAAAATTGAAGAGCTGGCGGGGTTCGAACTTGGGACCAAACACGTTCTGATTACAAATCAAAGATGCTAGCCCCATACCATCTCTTACGGTATGCGTTTTAGAGCCCGTGTTTACAGGTTATTGTTGTTATTCTGTACTACCACTCCTCAAAATATGTAATACTTTTTTAATTCCCTGTACATTCGCTAATGGAATCAACACAAATAAACTGTGATTTTATGAGAGTAATAGCGACACCTAAGTCAACAACACTAGAAGGAAAAATACCTTTATTCCTTATTTTTAAAGCTGTTAATGGCTTTATGCATTTTAAACATTTATTACCATTCCACCAATAACATAAAATGTCTGTCACACAATAGAGCAAGTTATAAATCATGATGTTTCATTCTAGGTCTAACTTTTTCCTGAAAACCTAACGAAGTCGGAATTTGTTTGGAAACCGCCCTGTTATAATTATCTTTTTCCTCTGTTCTCATACTGTTCAAGATACCCATGAACCTCTTGCTTCAAGAATACGTCTATCCTTCTGTTCGCAATAAAATGCAATATCTGATTAGCAACTTTGCCTGGGCCGTTCAACAAATGTGTCCGAAGAATGGGGCTTCTGGCGGTGTGTGAGATACTCTTCATCTGGCTACAAAGCTCCTGGTTCACTCGTCTTCTATATTGGTCGACCCCTTCCGGGTCCCAATGTTCCTGTGAGAACCGTCCGCTCTACAAGTTCTAGGCTCCTAAGTAGTCTTCCTCTTGGAAGGCTGAGACTTTTCGTTGCGTGTAAAGCTCCATGACAGACTACTGGTCGAAATGTCCTAATTTCTAGGCCAAGACCTGACTATTTTTCTTCAGAGTTCTGTTGGATACACAGTGCAGAAATTAAAGGAATAGACAGACTTGGCATAGCTCTCTCAGAAGAATAGTCTGAAAAACAGCAATAAAATTTTCGCCTGCGGAGTTGTCTGGGAGAAGGCAATGTGGAGGAGAACGAAAAGATGGGAACAATATGTAGAAAAAACTGTGAACAGCGAGGTCTTGTGAAACACCACAGGAAATGGTATTCCCGAGCACCGAGTGTCTGTTGTGAGGGTCGCACCTGTCAGGCGCAGTGTGCTGTTGGTCGCGGCACGTCTCACTTCAGAGTTTCTGAGAGCCTGCAGCAGCTGAAGCGTCCCCCCGTCCTACGGTCTGCTCGTTAAACCGCTCGGCAGCGCAGGAAATTTGTAGCGTAATTAATATCACCGCTACCGGCTTTAAACGGAAAATTAGCTCGGAGAAACAATCTTCCTTATTTAACGGACGCGCGTTTTACATATTGTAATACTTCGCCGTCGAGCTCCGAAGGCAAGAGTGGATGCTTAAGCTGCAACCGGTACGTGAGAATTTCCAAAAAGCCAGCCAGAGACAGTTTAACTCAAGTGTTTGCTTCGCCTGGAGAGCTTTGCTCCGTGTAAACTCTGAAGGACAGCGAGAGGACAGCCTCAGATTCGTAAGTACCTGGGGAGCAAAGCATAGGCATGTAAATACATAAAACTGCAACCAGTCACTGCAAAAGGTACTGGTTGCAGTTTTATGTATTTTCATTCAATTAACGGTCACGGGTTCTAAAATATCCGTAATGGATAAGCTTAATCTAAGGCACAGGCATTCCCATTACGGACAAGTGAGTCTTTGTTATTGGGTGGCTGCTTTCTTCACGAGTCAGCAATGCAGACAAGCACTAGAACCTATATGCTAGCAAGCCGCAGCCTACAGTGTGAAGTATCGCAGCATGGAGCACCAGAGAATGGGGTTAGGTTTCCCAACACACACACGCAGACGTGTACAAAAAAAAATGGCTCTGAGCACTATGGGACTTAACATCTGAGGTCATCAGTCCCCTATAACTTAGAACTACTTAAACCTAACTAACCTCAGGACATCACACACGTCCTGAGGAACGTGGTGGATACCCCACAGCACCTCTACCGCCTATCCATCTTCCTGGTAGATTTTCGTCGAGATACGCCCTAACACCATTTTGGTAGTGGGCTGGGGCACCATCTTGTTGAAAGTAAACCCTTCCGTCTGCATACAAGTCTCGGATGGCAGGTAAAATGGATGTCTGAAGATTCTGAAGGTACACCTAACAGGTAACTGTGCCGTCAAAGAAGAATGGCCCAATCAAGCCCCGGTAAGACAACCCACACCACACACTTACTCCTGGCAAATGCCCGAGGCAATATTCAAACCTGCGACCGTAGCGGTCGCGCGGTTCCAGACTGTAGCACCTAGAACCGCTCAACCACACCGGCTGGCAGACGTGTACACATTTCACTTTTAACCTCTCGAATCAGGAGCACTTTCGTTCTTACGATCACAAAAAAATGTAATACCTGACTATCAGCTCCCTCTGTTAGCCTGGAAGGCAAGATGCCGCACGTTATCAGTGAAAGGGGCAGGCAAATTTACTTGCATGTAAGCCAAGCTATGTCCAACCGAAGTACGCTAAAGGAATCTTGCTTGCCTGCCCGTCATCCCTCGGTGGTACGCTACGTAGCAGTTTGTTCTATACGCTGTCGCGGTAACGTTATAAGTAGGATTCAGACGTTTTTATCCGAGCATCGCAAGACGAGGCCCAGTATACTACATATATTCATTGTGGGTCACTTTAGTACAGAAAATTGTGGATTTGATTTGACCTTTTTCATTTTCGGTGTATTTCCTGCGTATTTATTTATTTCGATTTGAACGGTTTTCTCTGCAACTTCACTTCGAATCATCATCATTTCACCTCTAATACAAATGTTCTGTAAAGTAAGCAGCACCATCTCTGAAAGTCCAGACCTTTGCACTTAAGAACCTGAAGATGTCTTTTATACTGTAACTTCAACTAGAGTAAGGATTTGGAAGTCTAGTTTCTGTAATCTTAGCGTATTTCACCCAAATTTTAACTCGGTTATAAAAGTTTTGATTAATTTTTCCAAGATGTGTATTGCAGGTTCGCTGAATTCATGCTAAGTGGCCAAATTATTTCATTCTAAATTCCGCAAATGCAGCTTAGCAAACACGATTCGTTTTTTTATTTTATGTTAATCTAAAAAGTACATGTCTGAAAGAAGCTTTTATTTCATACTAAGCTTTCTTTGCACTAAGTGGCACACCATTAGAATATGGATTTTAATATCCACTGAGTCATATATTTTTCCTATTTCAATCAATGTTTTCCCAAAATTTAGAAAGCCTTTATACTGCTAAATGGCATGAAGTGCTTAGCACACATTTTCACACACTTGTTAGCGATAAAGTCTCTGTCCTATTTAACAAAAGAAAGTGGAATGAGGAAACTGCTGACAACATTTAAAGTAACATCGCAACCTATTCGAGGTTATTATTAGGTAAACTGAAGGTGAAAGGGAAAGAAAGGTAAGGAAAAGGAAGAAACTGTTGATGTCGGCTGGATCACGTCTTTGTGCGGAATCGGCAGCGATGACTGCAAATATGTGCCAGACCAGGATTCGAACCTGGGATCTCCTGCTTACTTTCTTTTTTTCATTTCGTTCGGTATTGTTCGGTGTATTTGGTCGTAGCGGATGTCGCATGCCATCCGTTGAAGTTCTTTGTTGAACCTTTCACTCAGGTGTTTTTTTTTTTTTTTTTTTTTTTTTTTTTTCCCACCAGAGACCAGCCAGCTCTCTGACCGAACACGCTGAGCTACCAGGCAGCTGCGTTAACCAGTGCGCCATCCGTACACAGTGTTCCTCGAAATTGCGTGGATTATCTCGGCCGACACAGTATCCACATAGCGCCAATATCCGCAGTCGCCGCCCATGCCCGAAAGAACAGACACCACGCATTCACATACTCGAGGTTGCCGAATGAAGGTGTAGTAACTATTTACACAATTTGCATTACGAGACAGCTACTAAATTATTTGAAGCTGCCTTATAAACACGAAACTTTTCCCATACAGGACTTGGGCTCTGTTCCGTGACTGATTTATATCCCGCAATTCTTAATTTCTTCGTTGATTTGTTCATCTTGCTGGCCCAACTGTTCAGATAGCTGAGCTGCAATGAAACTACTTATGTAAACATACCTGCCTGTTCTGCGGCCACCTTAGATTGACAGCGCAACTTTGTCAGGTGCAGCAGGCTCACCGGGTCGCGTGGAACTTACCAGGCTTGAAGAAAACCCAAGCTGACCTGCTTTAACCACTGTGCTTTGATGTACGCGTACTCATGTGTCTTCGTTGCGGCACGATGATCTGCTGCAGTAGTTGCGGCGGAGTTAGGGGCAGGCAGCCTAGAAGGAGAATTTAGACATCTCTGCACACTCGCCAGCCACTGCAAGATCGGAAGTTTCCGCCCTTCACGAAAACTGAGAGGTGTGGTCACTAGACTTCGATCGACCCTGGGGTGGGTTCAAATGGTTCAAATGGCTCTGAGCACTATGGGACTCAACTGCTGAGGTCATTAGTCCCCTAGAACTTAGAACTACTTAAACCTAACTAACCTAAGGACATCACAAACATCCATGCCCGAGGCAGGATTCGGACCTGCGACCGTAGCGGTCTTGATGTTCCAGACTGCCTGGGGTGGGATTTAGCCCATTGGTGACGACATCGATACGATGGAAAAATCGCCATCCTGAAAGACAGAAGAATCGTTCGAGTAACGGTTGGAACCGACTGAATCAGGGTGATGCGTGCGGTGGAGACATTCTCCCAGTGCCCATAGGCTTGTGATCGGGGAGAGCTGTTAGAGTGGCGGCCAATGGACATTGCGACTAGTTACGACTGACTCAAAAGCGTTTAATAACCTTGCGCCAAAGAGATAACCCTGTGCTTGCGCAATGCTTTTTATGTTAAGTCTCGTAGCCTTCTCATTGTAGAAAATAGATATTGAGATCCTGCTAGCGTTATAAACAATTATATATAATATACAGAGTGTTACAAAAAGGTACAGCCAAACTTTCAGGAAACATTCCTCACACACAAATAAAGAAAAGATGTTATGTGGACATGTGTCCGGAAACGCTTAATTTCCATGTTAGAGCTCATTTTAGTTTCGTCACCTACGCTTCCACCTACGCTCAATGGAGCACGTTATCATGATTTCATACGGGATACTCTATCTGTGCTGCTAGAACACGAGCCTTTACAAGTACGACAAAACCCCCAGGGGGTCCACAACTCTTTTGTGGATACGTGCGTAGCGAGCACGGGACCCCGAGCTAATGTGGCCTTCCTTCCTTTCCGGGCTGCATACCTTCCTTTTCCGCATCCTTCCCTCTCCCCCACCTTCGCCCCTCCTCCCCTCACCTCTGGCTCTTCCTTCCCTTTCTCCCCCCCTGGGAGTATGGTTTGTGCCTACGTCCGGAGACGGACGCTCGTAAATGTACCGCATTCTTTGCCTTCTCTGCTTGTATGTCTTCATCCTTCCTTCTCTTTTCCTTACCTCTTCTCTTTACCCTTTTCTCCGCTGCGGCGTTTGAGACCTCTCCTCTTTCCTTTCCCTTCCTTTGTTTTTCCCTTTCTCTTTCTTCCTCCCTGTGCGTGTCTGAAGGCCGACCCACGCATTTTTGTGCATAGCCGGTGACGGGGTAACGCGTAATTCCCCGCCCCGGGTAGACAGGACGGACACGTACGTACCCCCTGGTAACGGCCAGGCCCAGGGGGGGGGTGATTACCCGAGCTGATACCTTCCGAAAGTTCTGATTGGTCCCTCCGTCCGTTTGTCGGGAGGTGTGACCTGAGGTGTGAACAATCACCTAAGGCGGGAGTGCCCTCAGAGAGGGCCCCCACAAGGGAGGAACGCGCCATCGGAGACGCCGGTAATCATGGGGGATTCTTCCGCAATGGTTTCCTCACCTTCCACTATGTCTGCTCACAAGCGTAAGTTCACTGAGTCTCAGCCACAGACAGTTCTTCCATCGTTGCCACAGTTCCTTGTTTCTTCTCGGTCTGACGAAGGTCACGACTTCTCCATGGTCAACCTTTTCATTATTCAGAAAGCTGTCGACGCAATTGCAGGTCCTTTAAAGTCTTCTTGCAGATTATGTCATGGCACCTTGTTGTTAGAAACAGTCAGTGCCCTCCAGGCACAAAAATTGCTGCGTACTTCACTGCTCCACACCTTCCCTGTCCGGGTTGAAGCGCACCACACTTAAAATTCCTCGCATGGAGTCGTTTATACACACTCCCTCGATGGATTGTCTGATGAAGAAATTCAGCACTACCTGTCTGACCAGGGCGTAAAGGCTGTTCATAGGGTTATGAAAAGGGTTGACACGAACATCATTCCAACCCGCACTGTCTTCTTGACATTTGACAAAGTTCAACTCCCATCGAAAATCAAAGCAGGCTATGAGATAATTTCCGTTCGCCCTTACGTCCCAAACCCTACGCGTTGCTATCGGTGTCAGTGGTTCAATCACACCAGCCAGTCCTGTTCCAATCCGGCCAAATGTGTTACATGTGGCAAGGATGCCCATGAGGGTGCTTGTCCACCTGCATCCCCTCGCTGCATCAACTGTATGGGTGGCCACGTTGCTTCCTCTCGAGATTGCCCCGTATTTAAGGACGAAAAGCTCATCCAGGAAATCAGAGTGAAGGAAAAGGTGTCGACCTTTGCTGCTCGAAAATTATTCGCCAGTCGACAGCCCACCGTGCCTCAGACAGGAAAATACAGCACTGTCCTTGCTTCTCCTCGGCCAACAAAGGAGGCGGCCACGCAGACTTGCGACCTCACCTTTAGTACCACGGTTGTCAGATTGGCCAGCGCAAAGATCGCCCGTTCAACCTCACTACTTTCGTCTGCCAACTCTATGGCTCACCCTTCATCAGGTTCTGCTAAATCTCGATCCCAAAAGTCAGACACCAAGACTTCGAAAAAAGAGCATACTGGTGAAGATTTTTTACGTACCCCAACTTCACAACCATCGGTTCCTCCTTCATCTAAACATCATATTTCCAAGAAGGCTACAAAGAAACCCAGTTCATCTCCCTCTCCGTCAAGGCGTGTCCCATCTACAAAACCACCTGGCGGAAATCGGCCTCGGCCGTCTTCTGTGTCGCCGAGGCGCACTGCTGGCAGCCGATCAACCGGCCGATCGCTGGTGGCAGGAGCTGCTCCTGAACAACCTATGGATCAGGATCTTCTGCCTTCGGCTGAATGCCATTCCATGCTGTCGGTTGCAAGCTCTGAGCAGTCGTTGAGTTGACAGCAACCTTGGTCACATTCCTCCATTTTCTGTTCACCCTATGTCCATTATCCACTGGAATATCCACGGCATTCGAGCCAATCGAAATGAATTGTCGATCCATTTACGATCCTACTCGCCGGTCATCATCAGTCTTCAGGAAACAAAGCTGCATCCCCATGACCGCTTTGTTCTCCCTCATTTTCAGTCCATCTGATATGATCTCCCCTCTGTTGAAGGCACTCCAGCCCATGGAGGACTCATGATTCTTCTCTATGATACTCTCCATTATCACCCAATCCACTTAAACACTTCCTTCCTAGCTGTCGCCGTCCGTCTTTCCCTTTCTGGATACACGTTCTCTCTTTGTACTGTATACATTCCATCGTCCACACCAATGGCACGAGCTGATCTCCTTCATCTTCTTGGTCAGCTTCCACCCCCCTATTTGCTGGTTGGGGACTTCAATGCCCGCCACCCGCTTTGGGGATCTCCACATCCTTGTCCACGTGGCTCCCTATTGCTAGACGTCTTCCACCAAGCGGATATAGTTTGCCTCAACACTGGGGTCCCTACATTTTTGTCTGTCTCCACAATAAATTTATCTCATTTGGACCTTGCGGTCGGTACTGTTCCGCTAGCTCGGCGCTTCGAATGGTTCGCCCTTGATGATACACACTCGAGTGACCACTTTCCATGTGTCCTTAGACTGCAGCCTCAACTGCCATATATGCGCCCGCGACGCTGGAAGTTTGCCCAAGCCGATTGGACACTTTTTTCGTCTGTGGCGACATTCGATGACCGTCACTTTCCTAGCGTCGACGATGAGGTCACACATATTACCGACGTTATTCTTACAGCTGTGGAACGTTCAATACCACACACCTCCGAATTGCCCCGGGGCCCCAAGTTCTTTGGTGGAACGAGGCATGCCGTGACGCTACGTGAGCGGCGGCGTGCTCTTCTCGTTTTCCGCCACCATCCTACTTTGGCCAACTGTATCCGCTATAAGCAGTTCCGTGCGCGATGCCGTCATGTCATCCGCGATAGCAAGAAGGCAAGCTGGAAATTCTTTATTAGTTCATTTAACACCTTCACTCCCTGCTCGGAAGTTTGGAGTCGGCTTCGACGGTTCTCAGGCGCGCCTAGTTTCTCCCCGGTCTCTGGGCTCACTGTCGCGCATGATACATTAGTGGACCCCGTCGCAATTTCTAACTCATTGGGTCAGCACTTTGCTGAGATTTCGAGCTCTTCAAATTACCCGCCAGCGTTTCTCCCGAAGAAACGTGCAGCGGAAGTGCGACATCTTGTTTTCTCCTCTCAAAATCGCGAAAGCCACAATACTGTTTTCTCCATGCGGGAACTCCTACATGCACTCTCTTCTTCTCGCTCCTCCGCCCCAGGACTGGATGGTATCCACGTCCAAATGTTGCTGCATTTATCAACCCATAATCTGCGTCTCCTCCTTCGTCTTTATAATCGAATTTGGACCGACAGTACTTTTCCCAGACGATGGCGGGAAGCTATCGTCGTTCCTGTTCCCAAACCTGGAAAGGACAAACGTCTCCTCCTATTGCCCCATTTCTCTCAAGAGTAGTGACTGTAAGGTTTTGGAGCGTATGGTGAATTACCGTTTAGCTTGGTGGCTGGAATCCTGCAGTCTTTTAACACCTGCCCAATGCGGATTCCGAAAGCATCGTTCTGCGGTTGACCATCTTGTTGCTCTCTCCACTTATATCATGAACAATTTTCTCCGGAAACGCCAAACAGTAGCAATATTTTTTGATCTCGAGAGAGAATACGATACCTGTTGGAGGACAGGCATCCTCCGCACACTGTTCTCTTGGGGCTTTCGAGATCGGCTGCCCTTTTTCTTCGCGAATTTATGGCAGAGCGCACATTTAGAGTGCAGGTAAACACTCTCCCGTACTTTCTCCCAAGAAAACGGGGTACCCCAGGGCTCCGTGCTGAGTGTTGAACTGTTTGCCATTGCCATAAATCCAATTATGGATTATCTCCTTCCTGATTCTCGGGCTCCCTCTTTGTGGTCGATTTTGCGATCTACTACAGCTCTCAACGGACCAGCCTTCTTGAACGACGTCTTCAAGGATGTCTCGATCGCCTCCACTCTTGGAGCATCGAAACCGGCTTCCGTTTTTCTCCCAGTAAGACCGTTTGTGTTAATTTTTGGCGACGTAGGGAGTTTCTTCCACCCTCCTTAAAACTAGGACCTGCCAACCTTCCGTTTTCAGATGTCGCTAAATTCTTGGGTCTTATGTTTGACAGAAAACTGTGCTGGCCCTCCCACGTTTCCTATCTTTCGGCTCGCTGTCTGCGATCCCTTAACACCCTCCGTGCCCTGAATGGTACCTCCTGGGGAGTGGTCCTTCTCCGCCTCTATCGCGCCTTAGTGCACTCGAAATTGTACTATGGAAGCAAAGTCTACTCCTCTGCTCGGCCGTCTATTCTTCGGCGTCTCGACTTTATCCACCACCGTCCATTACGATTAGTGTCCGGAGCTTTTTACACCAGTCCTGTGGAAAGCCTTTATGGTGAGACTGCTGAACCTCCGCTGTCCAATCGGCGAGCAGTCCTTCTGAGTCGTTATGCTAGCCATCTGTCTTCCATGCCTGCTAATCCAGCCCATGACATTTTTTTCGACGCCTCCTTTGATGTAGGGTACGCAGGCGTCCCTCCTCCCTACTACCACCGGGAGTCCGCTTCCGTCAACTGCTCCATTCTCTTTCCTTCCGCTTTCCTAAAACCTTCTTGACAAATTGGGGTACAGCACCGCCTTGGCTCCGTCCCCGGATCTGCCTGCTCCGTGACCTTTGTCGATTTCCCAAGGATGGTACCCCTTCACTTGTTTATCGTCGGGCATTTGCTGCTCTATGTGCACAAGTGACGGAAGCCACATTTATTTACACCGACGGTTCGAAAACATCGTTCGGTGTAGGGAGTGCCTATATTGTTGGCGACACCCCAAATCACTTTCGGATTCCCGACCAGTGTTCGGTTTATACTGCGGAGCTTTACGCTGTTCTCCAGGCTGTCCACTACATACGCCGCCATCAGCGGATACAGTACGTTATCTGTTCAGATTCTCTCAGCTCTCTCCTCAGTCTCCAAGCTCTTTACCCTGTCCACCCTCTGGTCCACCGGATTCAGGACTGTCTGCGCTTGCTCCACATGGGGGGCGTTTCGGTATCATTCCTCTGGCTCCCGGGACACGCTGGTATCTGTGGGAATGAGGCGGCCGATACAGCGGCCAAGGCTGCAGTCTCTCTTCTTCGGCCAGCTATTTAGTCGATTCCCTTATCCGATGTACGGAGCGTTTTATGTCGTCGACTTGTTCTTTTATGGTACGCACATTGGTCGACACTTCCCCATAATAAATTGCGGGACGTGAAAGCTCTTCCTTGTGCTTGGACCTCTTCCTCCCGAACGCGTCGTCGGGAGGAGGTAATTTTAACTAGACTCCGGATAGGGCACTGTCTTTTTAGCCATCGAAATCTTTTAAGCGGCGATCCTCCCCCACTCTGTCCCCACTGCTCTCAGCTGTGGACGGTAAGACACATTTTAATTGAGTGCCCCTATTTTAATCCGTTACGCTCCCGTCTACAGCTATCGCCTGATATATCGTTGATTTTAGCAGATGACACGCGCTCAGCCGACCGCGTTCTAGAGTTTATTAGTGCCAGTGAAATGATGTCAGTCATTTGAAGCTTTTTTTGGGGACAACCAACCCCTTTCTGTAGTGGATTTTTAAGCCTTCCTTCTGCTTTTAGTTTCTCCAATTTTATGACTTTCGTTCCCATTGCTGCTGGTTTCCATTTTCGGTTTTTTACTGTTTCCTACGTCACGGACCGGGCGCTAATGACCATAGCAGTTTTGCGCCCTAAAACCAAAACAAAAAAAAAAGTACGACACAACCTGTGGTTCATGCACGATGGAGCTCCTCCATATTTCAGTCGAAGTGTTCGTACGCTTCTCAACAACAGATTCGGTGACCGATGGATTGGTAGAGGCGGACCAATTCCATGGCCTCCACGCTCTCCTGACCTCAACCCTCTTGACTTTCATTTATGGGTGCATTTGAAAGCTCTTGTCTACGCAACCCTGGTACCAAATGTAGAGACTATTCGTACTCGTATTGTGGACGGCTGTGATACAATAAGCCATTCTCCAGGGCTGCATCAGTGCATCAGGGATTCCATGCGACGGAGGGTGGATGCATGTATCCTCGCTAACGGACGACATTTTGAACATTTCCTGTAACAAAGTGTTTGAAGTCCCGCTGGGACATTCTGTTGCTATGTGTTTCCATTCCATGATTAATGTGATTTGAAGAGAAGTAATAAAATGAGCTCTAACATGGAAAGTAAGCATTTCCGGACACATGTCCACATAAGATGTTTTCTTTCTTTGTATGTGAGAAATGTTTCCTGAAAGTTTGGCCGTACCTTTTTGTAACCCCCTGTATACATCTCAACCATGTAAAGCTTTGATACATCCTAATTCAATTTTACTCCCTTGATGGATTTTTCTGCAGAAACATGTTGTATATTCAATGAAATTTTCACTCTGCAGCGAATTGTGCGCTTATATGAAACTTCCTGGCAGGTTAAAACTGTGTGCCGGACCGAGACTCGAGCTCGGGACCTTTGCCATTCACGGGCAAGTGCTCTACCAACTGAGCTACCCAAGCACGACTCACGCCCCGTCCTCACAGCTTTAATTCCGCCAGTACCTCGTCTCCTACCTTCCAAACTTTACAGAACGGGGCGTGAGTCGTGCTTGCTCTCTTGCATACCTTGCAGAACTAGCACTCCTGGAGGAAAGGATGTAGCGGCACTTGCCCGTGAAAGGCAAAGGTCCCGAGTTCGAGTCTCGGTCAGGCACACAGTTTTAATCTGCCAGGAAGTTTCATGTTGTATATTGTATATTTGAGTCCTGGGGTATCAAAAACAAAAGGATATCACTTTCCTTCACTATCAAACAGAATAAACTTTCCTTCTTCCATACAAGGATCGGATAACAAGAGCCGATAATTGTGGGTCACATACTACTTACATTCATTGCTATAAATAACATGCACACATTAACATGGCTCGCCTTAGAGTAGAGGTGGCGTAGGTATTGTTATCTATAAAATACTACTGCACATATATTAGCGCATAAATTAGTGAAATTGAACTGGATACCTGATCATAATCACTGGACGCATTACCGCCACTCCCTACCAACTAAACCAGTGATCATATTTCTTCAAATTAGATAATTTTCACTACTGCAGTGTTTGGGCGTTTACTGCATTGTAATTTATTAACATTGGCAAAACACAGCAGATAATTAATACCAATCAGCAACAAAATATGTGTTACCAAATTCAGTGAGACAAGCTTATCAAGTTTTTCATCTTATGCGTACAATCAAAATATGTAAAAGAAAACAGGATGCTGATGAGGAAAGTGGCCAGTCAGTAATAATCCAAAATTTCTTCAGGTAGTATTTTGTATCGCTGCTCCTGCAAGAAGTGCCGATCGCGAATGGGAACAGAAACTTCTGACAATATTTCATTAATCATAATCGATGTCTTTAGAAATGCCTGCAACTGTGACATTCATTATTTAAATAACGATAGTCTGTACCACTTACGTAATTTTTCAAGCTTAGGACAAAGTCTCTCGAAAATTTCCCATTGTTACGATAAAAAATTTACTTTAGCATTTTGCGTATTGTTCTGCCTGCCTTGCACTGCAGTCGTCTTTTTGAGGTTATAAGCTACTGTGCGTCCTGCATTATGCAATAAACCACAGAAACGCAAACCATCATTCGTACTGTTTGTGAAATTTCACTCTGGGTGTGTGGTTTTCTGCATTATGAGGGAGGTACAGTATCTCATAGCCTCAAAAGATGCCACAGTACAATGAAAGTGCGCGGCTCTTGGTCTAGTGGCTAGCATTGCTGCCTCTGGATCACGGGGTCCCGGGTTGAATTCCCGGCAGGGTTGCGGATTTTCTCTCTCCGGCGCCTGGATGTTTGAGTTTTCCCCATCATTTTATCATCATAATTCGTGATAGTGGCTAGATCGGACTGTGTAAAAAGTGGACTGTGTAAAAAGTGTGACTTTGTACGGGTGCCGATGACCGCGCAGTTGAGCGCTCCAGAAACTAAACGTCCTCATCATAGACATACAAACATCTCACAAAATATTTATGAAAATATTTGCGCCTGACAATTAGAATAAATTCTCGAAACGCATAGTGCTAAGCATGAAGAAAATACGTACCAGGTGCAATGTTGCATTATTTCAATCAAAAACGTCTGGGCAACGTGAATAGAACAAAGGTGTCAATTATCGCTAGAGATCGCCAAACGAAATACGTGAAGTATGCGTTCGAATAACGCGAATGTTTCAGACAGTTGCAACCGCCGCGAAGCTGCACATGCCCAGCAGGGATAATTTGAAAACGGTTGCAGTCGCTTGTGAGACCTTTATTCGAACGAACCAAGAGGGAGGCAGAAAAGCAACAAAACGACGAAGCAGGAGCAGAAAATAAGCGATTCATTCAGGCACTCGGTAAAAGATCAATCGGAAATTGAGGCAGTGGATAGTTAAGAGGACGGATTAGTGAAGACACGGCGATGAGACAGCGAACGGTCAGTTCGGTAGCGATTTAGAGCCAGAGGAATCAGAAAGACAAAATTAGACTGCCTCCTAGAGGCCAGCTAACCTGCTACAAACTAAATTTTCGGATTCTTGCTTTCGCACCAATGTTTCTCTTGACTTTGGGACTTATTCATTTGCGCTCGATGAGGAAAGAATGAATCGTTGCGGCCCGGGACTAGGATTTTTAAAGATTCCACGTGAGGCGTGGCGGCTCCTGTGAGGGCGTGTGCGCGATGCTACTGCCGCCTCTTGTCGGCCCTCGTCGTATCATCTTTGCCTGGTTGTGTGTTCCCTCTGGGGCAGTGTGGTAATGAGTGGCATGTGGGACACGGAGCTGGTCGGGTGTGATTAGCCGGCGTCCTGGCGATTGCAGCGAGCTGAAACCGGTGTCCGTCGGATTACAGGGGCTCGCGTTTTCCTGCAGCGTTGACCATTACTGCGTGCAAGGAGCGGCTCACGTCACGTGCAGCCCGGTTACGAAGTGCATCTGTTAGTTTTGGTGTGCTAAATACGTCGACATGTACTGAACAACTTGCTGGTAGCTACGAGCGGGAGGGCAGTATTACCGGCGCCTAGCTCGAGTCCTGTAGTTATTGGCCTCCTTGCCATTTATCTGGAGTCAAGTTATCTTCCATTAGGAATGTCAAATGCACTCAACGACTGTGATATGACTTTCAGAATGATGGACCACAGCTATCAGTCGTCCTATCCTTTAAGGCTTTATTAAAGCAAATCTAGTTTCAGCTATTAACCAGCCATTATCAATGCAGTATTTAAGAGCTTTAATACATACCCTAGTACGTCAGGCCCCTATTGTTCGGCCTCCTGTCACAGTTCTTTCAAGAGTACTCTTGACAGCCGGAGCAAGTTGGAGATAAAAAGCAGTCTACTAGCGCCGAGAAGGGGATTCCGGGCTAAGACAAGTCTACTAGGATTAAACAAAGACCCTAATCCGAGGAAGAAATTTCTGAGAACGTACGTTTGGAGCACAGCATTGTATGTTAGTGAATCATGGTCTGTGAGAACACCGGAAAAGAAGAGACTCTATGTGAGATGTGGCGCTACAAAAGAATGTTGAAAATTATGTGGACTAATACGGTAAGGAATGAGGATGTTCTCTTTAAAATCGGTGAAGAAAGGAATTTATGGGAAATACTGGCAAGAAATGGGACAGGGTGATAGGACAACAGTTAAGACGTCAGAGAATAACTTTAATGGTACTAGCGGGAGCTGTAGATGGTAAAAATTGTAGAGGAAGACAGAGATTGGAATAGACCCAGCAAATAATTGAGGACGTACTTTTCAAGTGCTACTTCGAGATGAAGAGGTTGGCACAGGAGAGTAATTCGTTGTGGGCCGCATAAAATCAGTGAAAAGACTGATGACTGAAAAAAAGTACCCATTAGAGTGAATTAGTTGTTTATCAGTTGTAAAGTTCATCGCCTGTGCTGACGCATCACATACGCTACACACACTGAGATGACAAAAGTCACCTGTGGTATCGATAGTAACGATGCCACATAGTTTCAAAGGTTGGCACTACCACGAGACACCGACGGCAGCGCCCTCTAGCTGGTGCTGTGCAGCTCTACGAGCGTCGCTACAGATTCTCCCCATTTCATCAGGTGCAGCCAGCCAGGACACCTCGCTTCAGCTTCGCACCTCATTCCAAGTTATGTATTCTTATTGGTTGAGTAAAGGGGAGTTAAATTCATACAACAGTACCGACGTGTTTTACCTTTTCCTGATCCAACCCACGCGCCGCCTTCCAGGCGGGATACAAAATCACCAGGTACCTCCTAATACCGTGTCGGACCTCATTTTGCCCGGCTTAGTGCAGCAAGTCGACGTGGCGTGGACACAAGAAGACGTTGAAGTCCCCTTCAGTAATGCTGAGGCAAGTTGTCGTCCGTAATTGCGAAAGTGTTTCCGGTACATGATTCTGTGCACGAACTGACCTCTCAATTATGTCTCCAATTTATTTGACGGGAGTCATGTCGGACGATATGGTTGGCCAAATCATTCTCTCGAATTGTCCAGAATGTTCTTCACACCAGCAGAAAACAATTGTGGCTCAGTAACATGGAGAATTGACATCCATAAAGAATCCACCGTTTTTTGGGAATATGAAGTCTCGGTAGTGACGTCATTTTCGGTTCTTTATCGAAATATCCTATTCAGTAGGCTTCTGAGACTTCTTGCCGAACGGTCCTTCCACCGATTTTACGACAATTATACCGAGAGGTTTTGGATTTCGGATGCCCGCATCTCGTGGTCGTGCGGTAGCGTTCTCGCTTCCCACGCCCGGGTTCCCGGGTTCGATTCCCGTCGGGGTCAGGGATTTTCTCTGCCTCGTGATGGCAGAGTGTTGTGTGCTGTCCTTAGGTTAGTTAGGTTTAAGTAGTTCTAAGTTCTAGGGGACTGATGCCCATAGATGTTAAGTCCCATAGTGCTCAGAGCCATTTGAACCCAGCCATTTTGGATTTCGGTCTGGCCCTGTCGATCGGTGAGCTGTGGTTTATGTACACCTATAATTTGTTATTTTAAATATATTTAGCGGTTTTAGCGTTGGATTTAGTGATTTTGTTACTAAAGAATCACCAGAGGTCACATCCGGTTGGAAACTGAGTTCGTAATAGACTATTTTCCTTTGTTAGAAATATGGTTAGGTTAGGTTGTTACTATGAATGATTACACCCAAAAAAAAGAAAAAAAGAAAATCGTTTTCGGTCAATATTCTCTCGAAATACATGTTATTTTTATGCAAATAAGAGTTTAAACATCATTAAATATCAAGACATCGGCTATGCTTACGTATATTACATGAGTGTGAACTGACGTTACTAGTGCCTTTGTGTACTTTTTCCCACAAATGAGTTAGTTAGCAACTATCGAAACGTGTTTACAACTTTCAGGTAACAATGGAAAGCAATTATGTGAAGCCTGATATTGGAAACCTTCGAAACTATCACGCATTTATGACTTACGCAGCAACGTTTGGCAACAAAGTCAGCCTACGTTTCTTTACGCAATACTACAAGAATTGAGCACTGCGTATCTGTTGTTAGGCGTGGCCAAGTGGTTAGCGCTCGTGAATGCGATATGGAAGGTCACGGGTTCGCACATGAGTGATTGCAAGAAATTTTTTTTTTCCTCTTCATATATGCAACACGTTCTGAGACATTGTTATTCGTGTAAGTTAAGATTTTTCTGCAATATTCGTTATTACATGTAAGAGCCCAAATCCTCAGTAATGACGTCGTAACTGCCCCGCGAAGCAGACTGCGCCTGTCAGTACAGACTGTCCGTCTTGTGTCCCATGTCCATACTTCAATACACGACCTGCTACCCCGGAGGAAAATAAACATTAATACATGAAATGTATCTGCAGTTGCGAATACTGACAACCATGAGCTGTATAAAGGAATGACGAGAACCGAAAATGTGCCAGACCAGGACTCGAACCCAGATTTGCCGCTTATCACGAGTGGTCGCCTTACAATTATACCATCCGAGCACGACTATGACCAGGCGGACACTTCCATCTATCGTAGACACGTGTCTACAACCTGCACTCGTACATTCATGACGTGTATTCTCATACAGGGGAGATATCTTAATTGATAATCGCTTGCCCAGTGTCAGTAGATAAATATGATGTTGCATGGATGTCCGAAGGGACGTGCTATTGTAGTTCTGGACAATACGAGCACTGCAATATCGTATAAACATTAATGGCTTGTTTGTCCCACACGTACTTGGAGGCACTAGCCAACCAAACAAACATACTACTCGTAACAGCTATAATTTCGTCAGTAGAAATATCTGCACCTATACCCCTAGCGCGCAATACATAACAGAGTTGGTGGTTACTTCTACTCCAATTTCAAAAATCTGTCATGCCATTTCTTAGCTTCATAATGGGTTTCAGACCTGTGTATGACTCTTTGATTAGTCATCCACTGTTCCAATTTTTTCAGTTTTAGAATTTCCGTCATGATGTTCCACATGACTCAGTCGCATGCTTTTTCTGGATCTATGAAGCACAAACTGTTTCTTTTTCCTCGTTCTATACATGGTGATCCACTTAAACGCTTCGGCGCAAATATATCTGGAACAATAGTTATTGAAAAACGATTTTCACGGGTTTGAGTGTAAAGCACGGCTCATAAAAGTAACTACTATGGGACATTCTAAACGATAGCAAATACAAGTTTCAACACAAATTTAAATTTTTTCTTTTTTTCACACACAATCAATAACATGAAAATTCACGAAAAGAATAGTGTTGGTTACGTCGCAATACGTCAGTTACATCCCGAGGGATAGCAAAGCGAAGTAGACGCTTGAAATAAACGAAAGGCGCCGCTGTTGACATCTTGCAGTTCAAACACGATCCCCACATATCAATGTTTGTGGCAGGAAACCCTGTTATTAGTTTCAGCCCTCGTGAGAACAGTGAAAGTAAGATTACGTTTGTCAATCACATCGCTGTTGGGATTAACGTGGCATTTTCGTTTGCGTCTCGAGACGTACAATAGCGGTGTGTTCCGTTTATTTCAAGCGTCAACTTCGCTTTGCACTTTCTCGGGATGTAATTCACGTATTACGATGCAACCAAAGCCATTGTTTTTGTAATTTCTTACGTTATTGATTGCGTAAGTAAGAATACGGGATATCCACTTAAAAATAAAACAGAACAAAAACTTTGTGTTGGAACTAATATTTGATTACATTTTAGGATGTGTCTTAGTATTTATTTTCTTGAGTCCCTGTCTTACATTTACGCCAGTGAATTTCGTTTTTCAGTATCTATTATCGTTACAGAGATATTTGCGCTGAAACATTCAAGTGGGCCACCTTCTATATCTTTCACCAATCATTATAGTTAACCTGGTATAGTAATCCAGTGATTCAGAAGAAATGTGCTCGCGTAGCAAGCTGCGACCAGCATGGCGCGACCACGAAGTGAGGCGAGCATCTTACTCCCACTACCGGCACGGGTGGTGGTGAGGGGGGGGGGGAGGGGAGGGGGGCTAACGGAGAGCTGAGTGGGGCAGAACAGCTGCCGACGCATGTTCGACAGCCAAGCTACATGGAAATCACTACATGAAATATTGTTACTACAAACGAAGGAAGATGTTCAGGTCTCACATAATTTTATTAACGTATACTTCTAGATATTTCTTAATTTGCTTTGTACCCTGTTATAGAAAAACGAAGTGATTAAAGTGTGGGATTCTCGGTTATTTTGCACTTTCTCCCGTTAACAGTCGCTTACTATGTTCGGGGTAATAGTTCTTGTGTGCTGTTGACGCAGCTTGCAGTCTGGAATACGGTCAGCCAGCGAGTTTCTCAGGGGCATTTATTACTTTTCATTGCAGAGAACAACACTGTTCACAGAACCGTTTCTACCATTAGGCGAGACAAGGCGATCGCCTAGGGCGGCAAAATGTTTTGGGCGGCAGAAGGAAGTGAAAGAGCCAATGCCTTTAGGCAAACACAACATCCAAGCTTCACGGGAATACGAACCTGGCCCCATCTCGCACAGATGATCAGAGGCCAATTGTTTATGGACCGGAGTGACCGACGGTGCACTAAATAAGAGAGGGTGTCATTTCTCTAGGGCGGCAAAACAGCTACTAACGGCCCTGATAGTTCACAAACATACGTGAAACCTAACATGGACATTACGGTAGCCGCCTGTTTGTGGAAATGAGGAAACCTATCCAGAGGGACGTGTCCACAGAACTGACTGATGCTTTTCTTGTACTGACATTTGTCGTTGTATTCTCTATCGCACTGCAGATCAATAATTTCCGGTCGTAGTTCAGATCGAGTCTATTAAATATTCGCTGAAGATGGAGAGGAGAACAGATTAAAATCAATTCACAATTCACAATAAATCCGGTCGTAGTTCAGATCGAGTCTATTCAATATTCGCTGAAGATGGAGAGGAGAACAGATTAAAATCAATTCACAATTAATAAAATGTTCCAGTCTGCCAAGCCATCTGCGGACATTTTCAAGGGGGATCGTAGCTTTGTTAAATGTCTGATTCACACCCTGACTCGCTACTGACTGCAGCAAAATTGCGCTTCCGCGATCTTCCGCGCAGTGGCGTGACGTCATATGTTTTGAATACGCGACCTGAATTGGCCGTTGTCGACTGCCACCATCGACTATTTCTTGTCATCCCATGGTAGAACACTGGTACACATCCACTTCAGCACCGGAATCCAAATTTCATTCAATTTCAAGCCCTCCTCCTTCCTGTTGAAATTCCTGGTGTGCTTTACGGCCTTTATGGCCTCTCTGTATAGCGTTTCATGGTATCCGCTTGTGACTGCCTGTACTTGAGTCCTATCAATCTACACAACCGCGCAGACGATACAAGATCACCTAAAATCGGCTAAGGATGCTCGCCAACCGCAGGAAAAAGATGGAATTTATATGCTTCCGCATAGTAGTGGGAAGGTGTACGTGAGTACTGCAAAAAGAACCGTCGAAAACGACTCGAAGAGGAGAAGGGCATTTGAAAAAGAGAGGAGATTATCAGGATCAGCTGTTGCGGTGACATGCTGTAGAGCCAGGAGACCACCAATTCATTTTGATGGGACTCGAGTACTGGCAGCCACGAGCGGATGTCATGAAAGGCTGTACACAGAGGCGTTAGGGATTGTAAAACATCCCATGAATTTCAATACGAAGGAGGAGGACGCGAAATTGAATGAAATTTGGATTCCGGTGCTGAAGAGGATGTGTACCAGTGTTCTACCATGGGATTACAAGAAATAGTCGATGGTGGCAGTCGACAACGGCCAATTCAGCTCGCGAATTTCAAAACACGTGACGTCACGCCACTGCGCGGTAGCGGAAGTCTGTGTAGTCAGTAGCGAGCTAGGATGAGAATCAGACACGCAGCAAAGCTACGACCATCATGAAAAGGTCCTGCGCAAATGGGGACAAAACGTCGCGTTGTAAGGTGAAACCCATTCGACCACGGCGTAAAAACCAGGAACATTTTATTAATTGTGACATTTCCGGCCGCGAAAGTTTGCATATTACAGATTAAAATAATTTTTTATTCCGCCAGGTATTGAAAACGTTGCTCAAATTCTTTTTTGAGGGGTGCTAAAGTACGTGAATAATGTTGAAACTCCTTGTTAAAACCAGCACCATGCACGGACAATAATTTACAAAAATGAACTCGTTTACCCTTTTCCAACTGCCATTTTTGTATACCTAACGTTTTGTGCAAGAAGCTAATATTCGTGGCACAGGGGAATGGAGATGCGGAGATGCTGTCGGTGTTACACACGACCGCGTCGGCGCTGCTGCCACAGCGGGCGCCACTGGCTGCCAAACCTGACCCACATTTCTCCAGTTGGCGTTCCTCCCTTGTCGTCGCTACCGAACGGTGCGCGCGCCTTTGCCTTAAGGATCGGAAAAAACCGGTACCGGTGTTTTATTTGCGAATAATCGCTATTTTTTTATGTTTGTTTGGTCTCGTTTATGAAAGATGTTCTTCATTTTTTTCTCTTTTTTTTTTTTTCTTTAGTCATCAGTCTACTGACTGGTTTGATGCGGCACGCCGCGAATTCCTTTCCTGTGCTAACCTCTTCATCTCAGAGTAGCACTTGCAACCTTCGTCCTCAATTATTTGCTTGACGTATTCCAATCTCTGTCTTCCTCTACAGTTTTTGCCCTCTACAGCTCCCTCTAGTACCATGGAAGTCATTCCCTCATGTCTTAGCAGATGTCCCATCATCCTGTCCCTTCTCCTTATCAGTGTTTTCCACATATTCCTTTCCTCTCCGATTCTGCGTAGAACCTCCTCATTCCTTACCTTATCAGTCCACCTAATTTTCAACATTCGTCTATAGCACCACATCTCAAATGCTTCGATTCTCTTCGGTTCCGGTTTTCCCACAGTCCATGTTTCACTACCATACAATGCTGTACTCCAGACGTACATCCTCAGAAATTTCTTCCTCAAATTAAGGCCGGTATTTGATATTAGTAGACTTCTCTTGGCCAGAAATGCCTTTTTTGCCATAGCGATTTTGCTTTTGATGTCCTCCTTGCTCCGTCCGTCATCGGTTATTTTACTGCCTAGGTAGCAGAATTCCTTAACTTCATTGACTTCGTGACCATCATCTTGATGTTAAGTTTCTCGCTGTTCTCATTTCTACTACTTCTCATTACCTTCGTCTTTCTCCGATTTACTCTCAAACCATACTGTGTACTCATTAGACTGTTCATTCCGTTCAGCAGATCATTTAATTCTTCTTCACTTTCACTCAGGATAGCAATGTCATCAGCGAATCGTATCATTGATATCCTTTCACCTATTTTAATTCCACTCCTGAACCTTTCTTTTATTTCCATCATTGCTGCCTCGATGTACAGATTGAGTAAAAACCGAAATATCAACTAGCCATAGCAGCACTCGTTTTTAAATAGAACCGTTTTTTTTTAAAAAAAGATAATTTTTATTGGCAAAATTCGCGTTGGGTCGGAATATTGCGTTATCACAGAAAATCGGAAAAGTGCTAAGTGCCATTTTACGAACAATGCCGACAGAGACGAGCAACATACACATAGGGGTACGTGTTGGTACTGTATTGCTGAGACCATAATGCCCTTGTTGCCGTATTTCGTGGCTTAAGGTACACGTATACGTGCAGTGTGCGTGCCTAGCCCCCACCTGGTCTATATGGTACTTTCTCGCTGTCCTTTCCGAACATCCGTTTTATTTCAGAGTTGCACGAGCCTAGGTCTGGAAATATTTTTACAAAGTGACTCGAATAACAGAGTTCTTGAATCTCAATTAGCCCTGTAGTACTGCCTATTCGTAATGCCCAAATAGTCGTGTGATCGAGATTACAACATGATTTTTGAACAGTAGCAGAATATTGGTGATTTTCTGTACTATCCAATCACTTACCACTTTTCCAGAAAACATGCGAATGGTGGACGAACTATGTTTCTTTTATTTGTCTCTTTAACGTAATATTTTTATTCTTTGTATCTTGAAAGTAATGGTATCAAAATTTTTCAAACTTCGTTCGATTTCTTATTTTATTACAGGAAACAAAAGAAATAAAAACCAAAACTCGGTTATTTCAGGAACCAGTTGCTCTGAGCGTTTAAACTGGCGTGGGAGAAACTCGCTATAACCGAAAACCGGTCACCGAAGTGACGTCCAATTGAAAGACTTGCACATGGCCACTGAGCTACACGAAATTATTATTATCGTCTCATATACAAAGTGTTTCCGTAAGAGCGTGCAAAAATGTAACGGGACATGGGGAGTGCTTCACTGAACAATTTGAGGTAGGGAACCTGGAGTCAGAGAAGTCAGCTTAAGAAGATACCCAAGCAAACTTGTCTACCGCTTTGTGTAGTATTACTGTTATCCAGCTTATTTTCAACTGAAATGCGAACAAGTTTACACGTATTGTGTTGTTTCTTTACATGTGTTGTTGTCTTCAGTCCTGAGACTGGTTTGATGCAGCTCTCAATGCTACTCTATCCTGTACAAGCTTCTTCATCTCCCAGTACCTACTGCAAACTACATCCTTCTGAATCTGCTTAGTGTATTCATCTCTTGGTCTCCCTATTCGATTTTTACCCACCACGCTGCCCTCCAATACTAAATTGGTGATCCCTTGAAGACTCAGAACATGTCCTACCAACCGATCCCTTCTTCTGGTCAAGTTGTGCCACAAACTTCTCTTCTCCCCAATCCTATTCAATACTTCCTCATTAGTTATGTGATCTACCCATCTAATCTTCAGCATTATTCTGTAGCACCACATTTCGAAAGCTTCTATTCTCTTCTTGTCCAAACTATTTATCGTCCATATTTCACTTCCATACATGGCTACACTCCATACAAACACTTTCAGAAATGACTACCCGCCACTTAAATCTATATTCGATGTTAACAAATTTCTCTTCTTCAGAAACGCTTTCCTTGCCATTGCCAGCCTACATTTTATATCCTCTCTACTTCGACCATCATCAGTTATTTTGCTCCCCAAATAGCAAAACTCCTTTACTACTTTAAGTGTCTCATTTCCTAATCTAATTCCCTCAGCATCACCCGACTTAATTCGACTACATTCCATTATCCTCGTTTTGTTTTTGTTGATGTTCATCTTATATCCTCCTTTCAAGACACCATCCATTCCATTCAACTGCTCTTCCAAGTCCTTTGCTGTCTCTGACAGAATTACAATGTCATCGGCGAACCTCAAAGTTTTTATTTCTTCTCCATGGATTTTAATACCTACTCCGAATTTTTCTTTTGTTTCCTTTACTGCTTGCTCAATATACAGATTGAACAACATCGGGGAGAGGCTACAACCCTGTCTTACTCCCTTCCCAACGACTGCTTCCCTTTCATGTCCCTCGACTCTTATAACTGCCATCTGGTTTCTGTACAAATTGTAAATAGCCTTTCGCTCCCTGTATTTTATGCCTCCCACCTTTAGAATTTGAAAGAGAGTATTCCAGTCAACATTGTCAAAAGCTTTCTCTAAGTCTACAAATGCTAGAAACGTAGGTTTGCCTTTCCTTAATCTTTCTTCTAAGATAAGTCGTAAGGTCAGTATTGCCTCACGTGTTCCAGTGTTTCTACGGAATCCAAACTGATCTTCCCCGAGGTTGGCTTCTACTAGTTTTTCCATTCGTCTGTAAAGAATTCGTGTTAGTATTTTGCAGCTGTGACTTATTAAACTGATAGTTCGGTAATTTTCACATCTGTCAACACCTGCTTTCTTTGGCATTGGAATTATTATATTCTTCTTGAAGTCTGTGGAATGGAATGTTGTCTACTCTGGGGGCCTTGTTTCGACTCAGGTCTTTCAGTGCTCTGTCAAACTCTTCGCGCAGTACCGTATCTCCCATTTCATCTTCATCTACATCCTCTTCCATTTCCATAATATTGTCCTCAAGTACATCGCCCTTGTAAAAACCCTCTATATACTCCGTCCACCTTTCTGCTTTCCCTTCTTTGCTTAGAACTGGGTTTCCATCTGAGCTCTTGATATTCATACAAGTGGTTCTCTTATCTCCAAAGGTCTCTCTAATTTTCCTGTGGGCAGTATCTATCTTACCCCTAGTGAGATAAGCCTCTACATCGTTACATTTGTCCTCTAGCCATCCCTGCTTAGCCATTTTGCACTTCCTGTCGATCTCATTTTTGAGACGTTTGTATTCCTTTTTTCCTGCTTCATTTACTGCATTTTTATATTTTCTCCTTTCATCAATTAAATTCAATATTTCTTCTGTTACCCAAGGATTTCTACTAGCCCTCGTCTTTTTACCTACTTGATCCTCTGCTGCCTTCACTACTTCATCCCTCAGAGCTACCCATCCTTTTCTACTGTATTTCTTTCCCCCATTCCCGTCAATTGTTCCCTTATGCTCTCCCTGAAACTCTGTACAACCTCTGGTTCTTTCAGTTTATCCAGGTCCCATCTCCATAAATTCCCACCTTTTTGCAGTTTCTTCAGTTTTAATCTGCAGGTCATAACCAATAGATTGTGGTCAGAGTCCACATCTGCCCCTGGAAATGTCTTACAATTTAAAACCTGGTTCCTAAATCTCTGTCTTACCATTATATAATCTATCTGATACCTTTTAGTATTTCCAGGGTTCTTCCATGTATACAACCTTCTTTCATGATTCTTAAACCAAGTGTTAGCTATGATTATGTTGTGCTCTGTGCAAAATTCTACCAGGCGGCTTCCTCTTTCATTTATTAGCCCCAATCTATATTCACCTACTACGTTTCCTTCTCTCCCTTTTCCTACACTCGAATTCCAGTCACCCATGACTATTAAATTTTCGTCTCCCTTCACTATCTGAATAGTTTCTTTTATTTCATCATACATTTCTTCAATTTCTTCGTCATCTGCAGAGCTAGTTGGCATATAAACTTGTACTACTGTAGTAGGTGTGGGCTTCGTATCTATCTTGGCCACAATAATTCGTTCACTATGCTGTTTGTAGTAGCTTACTCGCATTCCTATTTTCCTATTCATTATTAAACCTACTCCTGCTTTACCCCTATTTGATTTTGTGTTTATAACCTGACCAGAAGTCTTGTTCCTCCTGCCACCGAACTTCACTAATTCCCACTATATCTAACTTTAACCTATCCATTTCCTTTTTTAAATTTTTAACCTACCTGCGAGGTTGAGGGATCTGACATTCCACGCTCCGATCCGTAGAACGCCAGTTTTCTTTCTCCTGATAACGACATCCTCTTGAGTAGTCCCCGCCCGGAGATCCGAATGGGGGACTATTTTACCTCCGGAATATTTTACCCAAGAGGACGCCATCATCATTTAACCACACAGTAAAGCTGCATGTCTTCGGGAAAAATTACGGCTGTAGTTTCCCCTTGCTTTCAGCCGTTCGCAGTACCAGCACAGCAAGGCCGTTTTGGTTATTGTTACAAGGCCAGATCAGTCAATCATCCAGACTGTTGCCCTTGCAACTACTGAAAAGGCTGCTGCCCGTCTTCAGGAACCACACGTTTGTCTGGCCTCTCAACAGATACCCCTCCGTTGTGGTTGCACCTACGGTACGGCTATCAGTATCGCTGAGGCACGCAAGCCTCCCCACCAACGGCAAGGTCCATGGTTCATGGGGGGGTTTCTTTACATACAGATTCTTTATTTTCAGCAAGGAAACAAGGACGACTAGTATCTCCTAAGGGGCCACCTGAATGGCGACGTCAGTGGTGCAAAGAGTTCTAGCTGAGTTGATGATGAACGTAGCCTTTCTGTTAGTGAGAGGAAAGGGGTAAACCGTGACGTTGCACCGCCCCACTTCATTGTGAATGTCCGCAGTAGCAGTTCCCTGAATTTTTAATTCAAAGGGGCTCTGAGCACTAAGGGACTTAACATCTGAGGTCACCAGTCTCCTAGAACTTAGACCTATTTAAACCTAACTAACCTAAGGACATCACACGCATCCACGCCCGAGGCAGAATTCGAACCAGCGAGAGTAGCGGTCTCGCGGTTCCAGACTGAAGCGCCTAGAACCGCTCGGCCACACCAGCCAGCAATTTTTAATTCTATTGGTCCGGAACTATATTGTCACCTTACGGCTATAGAAAATGCACCAATCCTTGGGCTACTTTAGTCCTAGGGCAGAAAACCGCTTGTATTTGCGACTGCACCCACGAATGAAACATAGATCACAGCTACTAGGCCACAAGCCTTACGCGGCTACTACAAATGTCCTGCCATACGCAAGTGAATGACACTTTAGGAAATCGTCACACTTCCAGGCTGTGAATGGATTATATGTGTACTGCTGTGTGAAATGTTGTTGGAGGACAGAAGCGTGTAGGAAATAGTTGGTGACTGACCGCTTTCATGCACTGTCCTACTGAAGCGTTCGAAAAGACCCTGTGCGAGGCACGGACGCAGATGAAACTGGCTTGTGGGGCTGACACACCAGTAGCCTGTAGGGCGCTGCTCGCACTGAGATAATACTATATATTCTGCTAACGTTCGCGCGACGTGACGCTGATCGGCGCGACACTCGTCCTCTCACTACTTCCCACCGTGACCGCAAACGTGCTAAGGAGCTGATGTTCCAGAGATTAGATTAGATTTATTTTCATTCCAATTGACCCGTTGTTAGGAGGTCCTCCAAGATGTAGAACATGTCAGAGAAACAACAATACGTGACAAATATTTACAACTCGAACAAATAAGCTAATGTACCATTCCACAGTTCCCAAGTGGCATTGTCGTCACTTTTTAATGAACGCTGTATGAAATAATCATTTTACAAATATTAATACACTGAATTTAAAATAAAAAAGTTTTATATATTTATAAGGTAATAAACGTGTAATACAACTACTAAATACTTATTTGCAATGAACACATTACTGCACTGAACTGGTGCAGAAGTTAGATTGTACTTACACACACACACGCACACACATACACACACTTATTGACAATGAACGCATTACTGCACTGAAATTGTGCATACACAAATCAGTTGGTTCTACTGAGAAATTCATCAATGGGGTAGAAGGAGTTGGCCACCAATAAATCCTTTAGGCTTCTGTTAAACTGAATTTCGTTGGTTGTTAAGCTTTTTATGGCTGCAGGGCGTTCCATTCCTACAGCAGCGCAGTTGATGACACTGCTGGAACGTCGCTGATGTGTGAGGACGTGCTGCATGCTTCTTCTCAACGGATCGCACCTGCGTTCGATGTGATTAAAGTCGTGGGATGGGGCAGACCAGACCATTCGCGAATTATTCTCTCGTGCGAAGAGCTCCACAATGCGGTCCCGCATTGCCATCCACAAAAATGAACTCGTGGGCAAATGCGCCCCTGAAAAGACGCTCTTAGGTAAGGAGTGAAGCGTCACAGCACGATGGGGTACCCAAAAGAAACCGGTGTTATTTTTTAAAAGCTATATATTTCCAAACAACCTTATCCCCATCAGAATACTCTCCATTACAAGTAATACAGTTGTACCAGTGGTCCTTCCGAAGATCGAAACATTTTTTGTAGTCAAACTATTGGCTTCTGTCTCGGGTTCTTCTATCGACGTTCATCTGATGATTTTACTGACGTTTCGCCAGCGACTCGTGCTGGCAAAACGTCACTAAAGTCATCAGATGAACGTCGACAGAAGAACCCGAGACAGAAGCCAATAGGCAGCTTGTCAAAAAGTGGCCACGAAAGCCTTAACAATTTTCTATCTTTTGTAGTCATCTTTAGAAATGGCTGACAGCTCCTCCCTCGTTTTTTCTTGACTTCTTCAGTGTTGTCAAATCGGTGTCGTTTCATGCCTCTTCTCGTGCCTGGAAATGAGAAAGATTCGCACGAAGCCAGACCAGGCAAGTACGGTGCGTGGGTCATCGTAACCGTGCTAATTTTAGCCAAAAACTGTCTAACAGAGATGGCTGTGTGTGCAGCTACGTTGTCGTGGCGCAAGAACCAGTCTCTTGTCTGCCACAAATCGTGTCTTTCTTGACGAATACTATTGCGCAATCTTCTTAGAATTTCCAAATAAAAGGTCTGATAGAGAGTCTGACCTGGGGAACAAGCTCTGAATGAAGTAAGCCCTTGACATCAAAAATGCAAATCGCCATTGTTTTGACGTTTGATTAGACTTGACATTTTTTTGGATGGGCTGACGATGACGTGTTCCACTGGCTTCACTTTTGCTTTGTTTCTGGCTCGTAACCAAATCATCATAACTCATCACTACTAATGACCTTTGACGTACAATGTGGATTACTTTCAAGCAGTTGTTTCAAAGAACATGATGTTTCAACTCAACGTTCCTTTTGTCAGTCAGAACCCGAGGAACAAACTCGGCAGCAACCCTTTGCATTCCCAAATCTTTCGTTAAAATTCGCTGAAACCAGCTCCAACATGAGCCACTAATGTGACAGTTGATCAGTTCTCCGTCAACGGTCTGTGAGCACCAGCTCTCGAAATCTTTCAATATTTTCCTAGATTCTGGTAGTTGATGGACGTCCAGAACGAGGTTTGTCATCAATCGACATGTCGCCATTCTTAAATCGAACAAACCACTCGTGAACTTCAGTTTCCCCATAGCATCACCTTGGTTAGTGTTTCCAACGCTAAAATAGTTTCAGCAGCATTATTACCGAATACAAAACAAAATTTCACAGCTTTACGTTGTTTATTTAAACTTACTATAAAAAGCAAAACAAGAAGAAAAAAGAGCACAATCAATCACTGCAGACGAACAGAACAAGCTAGGTCGACAACACAGGCGGCACTGAGCTGACAATGAGTTGCGTTACACACGCCTATCGGCAGAAGTGCGTACGAAACAACCTCCGCCCACAGCAATGTTACTCCGATTTTTTTTCAATACCCCGCGATACGCGATGCGACTCGCCATACGAGATGTAACAAGGCAGCGGGAATCGCACCTCTGTTTCAGTTTCCGTTGCACTCATGAACTGTTCTGAAACTGATATTATTATGCCCTATCACTATTCACAGCTCACAAAAACTGACAAAGGAAAACGAAGTACTGGGTGCACGAATACAATACCGCAGACATGAAACACAGCTCGCTTCTGAACTCTGGGCAGCGGTTGACGATGTGTTTGGAGAAATGGAAGAAGCCCATGTTGGTAAGGAAAATCGAAACGTGTCTTTCTCGGGTTCGTCCAGCTGCTCATTCAAAAGTAACAGGAATTTAGCCTTCAGATATCTTTTACGCCTGTCATAAAGATTCCTGGAATCAGAGCGCGTAGACAGGAGGAACACCCAGTGAGCATCGTCAGATAATGAATCTCAGTGTCTTTCCACTTCAATAATATTTTTTCAGCTGCGGTTTGAATTAGCAGCAAACGAAGAAAGAAACACGAGGCAGCTCTACATACGAGTAGCAGGTCACAGATGGCGGCAAAGGCCTCGCGTGTGCCGCCGAGCTGCCAACTTCGTCGCGAACGACCTCGAATATAACGCATATACATTCTTTTTAAGAAAATAAAATAACTATGCACCACGAAGCAATTACCCGAATGGGACGGAAATTTGTAGATGTGAATGAACATGTTCAGACAAAGAAATGATAAAAGTTCAGGAAAAATGGATGATTTATTGAAAAGAAAGAGCTTAACGAACTGAGCAAATTAATAATACGTTGTTCCACCTGTGGCCCTTATCCAAGCATTTACTCGTCTTGGCACTGATTGGATGTCCTCCAGAGGAATATCCTACCAAATTCTGTCTGATTGGTGCGTTATATCCTCAAAACTCCGAGGTGATTGAAGGGCTGTACCCATAATGCTCCAAACGTTCTAAACTGGGAAAGGATCCAGCAAACTTGCTGTCTAAAGTAGTGTTTGAGAGGCACGAAGGCAAGCAGTAGAAACTCTCGTTGTGTGCGGGCAGGCATTATCTTGCTGAAATATAAGTCCAAGATGACTTTCCTTGAAGGGCAACAATACGGGGCCTAGAATACAGCTGAAGTATTTCTGTGCTGTAAGGATACCACGGATGGCAACCAAGCGGGTCCTGCTAAGAAAAGAAACGGCAACCCCACACCGTCAGTCCTCGTTCTCGGGCCATACGGCGTGCGACGGTATCGCACCATAGTCCGGGGGGTCTCAAGACATGTCTTCGCGCTGGAATCTCATTGGCTGGAGTAGAACTGTGTTCAGCGATCAGTCCCGCATCCAACTGAGCCTCCACAATCAGCAAAGATGCGGTGTATGCTATAAAATGCAGCGAAGGTAAAAAAGCCAGAGACTACTATTTTCACTGCTTTCAGAGGTTTCTCTCGAACGAAACTCAGCTTGCCCTTTCCTCGCACGATATCGTGAATGGAGGGCAACGAGCAGATTTCATATTCCTACATTTCCGGAAAGAGTTTGACACACTGACTCAACGTGGACTCTTAAGCCTCTGAATACATCTGCGTGTACACAGATACTCCGCAAGCCACCCTACGGTGCGTGGTGGAGGATACCCTGTACCACTTCTTATCATTAGCTTTCCTGTTCCATTCGCAAACAGAGCGGGGGAAAAACGGCTGTCTGTATGCCTACGTATGATCCTTAATTTCTCGTAACTTATCTTCCTGGCCCTCACGTGCAATATGTGTTGGCGGCACTCAGCACCAAATGCCGCCGGCCGGGGTGGCCGAGCGGTTCTAGGCGCTACAGTCTGGAACCGCGCGACCGCTACGGTCGCAGGTTCGAATCCTGCCTCGGGCATGGGTGTGTGTAATGTCCTTAGGTTAGTTAGGTTTAAGTAGTTCTAAGTTCTAGGGGACTGATGACCTCAGAAGTTAAGTCCCATAGTGCTGAGAGCCATTTTTAACCAAATGCCGGTTCTCTAAATTTTCTCAACAGTGTTTCTCGAAAAGACCGTCGACTTCTCTCCACGGATTTCCATTTCGGTTCCCGAAGCATTTTCGTTACGTGTTGTTCGGACCTACTTGTAACAAATCTAGCACCCCGCTTAGGAATTGTTTCGATGTGTTCCTTCATTCCAACCTGGTACGGATCACAAACACCTGAGCAGTACTCAAGAATAGGTCGCAAGAGCGTCCTCTATGGGGTCTCCTTTACAGGAGAACCACTCTTTCCTAAAATTCCCCCAATAAACCGAAATCGCCCATTCGATATCCCACGACAGTTTTCACACGTTTGTTCCACCTCATATGGCTTTGCAACGTTCCGCCTAGATATGTAAACGACTTGACTGTGTCAAGCAGGACACTAGTAATATTGTATCCGAACATTACAGGTTTAATCTTCCTACTCATCCACGTTAGCTTGCATTTTTCCACATGTAGGAGCAGCTGTCATTTATCACACCAACTGGAAATATTGTCTCAGTCGTATCTTCCTTCAGCCACTTAACTTCGACACCTTACCGTAAACCACGGCATCATCAGCAGACAACCGCAGATTTCTGCCAACCCTGTAAGCCAAATCATTTATATATACTGAGAACAACAGTCTTCTAATTCCACTTCCCTATGGCACTCCTGACGACACTTCTGTCTCTGATGAACACTGGCTGTCAAGGACAACATACTCGGTTCTTTTATTTAAGAAGTCTTCGAGCCATTCACATATCTGTCAACTTCGTTAACAGCCTTCAGTGGGGCAGCGTGTCAAATGCTTTCCGAAAATATAGAAATGTGGAATCAGCCCGTTGCCATAGTTCTCAGTATATCATGTGAGAAAAGAGCAAGCTGGGTTTCGCACGAACGATGCTTTCTAAAGCCATGCTAATTCGTGCACGTAAGCTTCTCAGTCACAAGAAATATAATTATATTCGAACTGACAATATGTCCTAGGATTCTTCAGCAAACAGAAGTTAGGGATATTGGTCTGTACTCTTGCGGGTCCTTTCTTTTACCCTTCTTATATACTGGAGTCACCTGCGCTTTTTTCCAGTCTCTTAGGACTTCGCGCTGGGCGACAGTCACGATGAATGCAAGTTGGGTAAGGTGTCAATGCCGTAGAGTACTGTTTCTAAAACTGAACTAGGATTCCATCCGGACCTGGCGATTTGTTTGCATCCAAGGCCTTCAGTTTTTTCTCTACGCCAGATGTGCTGGTTACTACGTAGTCTATACGGGAGTCTGTCCGACGATCAGTAATTTCTGTCTGAAAGCACAATTTTATTAATTTTTTTTTAAGTACCAGTGCCTACACAATGAAACCACCGATGGCGTTCGGCGATTTTGCTGTGATTGTGGGAAATAGTGACATGCGGTCCTACTTACAGCGGCCATACAGAGGAGAGCATCGTCAGTGAAAGTAAATTGTATCTGACGTAAATTGCAGCGTAAATTTGAGTTCGTACTACTTTTTATGGCTGGTTACGAAATAAAACCTCGGGGGCAGTATGTACTTTTGATAAATTTTAGGCCCATTTATGCTTGTCGTTTTGCACTACAATTTGTTCTAGGGATTTGGAATTCATGGGCGTTTCAAGATGTGGGATTGTGTCTAGGAAAAATACGGATTTTCTTTCACATACGTCACTGGAGATGATGGGTGTTTGAAAACTGTATGCAAAGCGAAACCACCCCCTTAAAACAATTTATTTTTTGACAATTTCTTCTTGTATTCGTCGTTTGCTATGATAATAATGATTACTTTCGTGAAAAAAAATTGAATTATATTTTTTTCATTTTGTTGGGACTCAATGGGTGAAGTAAGATCCGACCATACGGAATAGGTTCCCAGATATGTGGGTGGCTGGATGACTTCTTAAGTAATAGGACACAGAACGTTGTCCTGGACGGCAAGTGTTCATGAAGGACGAGGATGTCGTCGGGAGTGTGACGGGGCCGCTCTTTTTCTCTATATACATAAACGGTCGGACGGATATGGAGAGGAGCAATCTGCGCTGTAGTGCTTGGGAGAGTGTCCTCGTTTACTAATGTAATTTCCGTATTGCAGATGAGTTGGAAAAAGAAGACTGTAATGTTGGAATACAGTACTAGTCTATTAAATATCTGCGCGTAGCGTGGCAGAGAAGTATGAAATGAAGCGAGCGCGTAAGCTCGCTTGTGGATAAAGGTGCATGATCGACTTTGGTTTGTTGAGAGGATTCTAGAAAAGTATGGTTCATCTTTAAAGGAGACCTCACATGGAACACTTGCCCGACCGATTTTTTTGGCACTGCTCGAGTGTTTTGGTTCCCTACCAGATCAGATTAAAGGCAGACATCAAAGAAATTAGGAGGCGTTCTATTAAATTTGTCACCAGTAGGTTCGATCAGCGCGCTCCGTGCTTTCAAATGCGAATCCCCGGAAAGTGGCTTGTCTGTAGAAGTAGGAAGTAGACAATTCCTGTGGGTTAAAGCTTACTGCAACGTCATTCATTATGAGGAGGTAGATATTATTGCGAAAGCAATAGACATCAAATATCAAATACTTTCCTCAATACTGTCTGTCCTCGTATTACGAGATTGATTATTCGTTTTCCAGTAGCTATGGGTCCGTATTAAAAATATATTTTTATTTAAATTGTGTTAATCATGTGTAGTACTTGATTTAGTTTGTGAAGGGGAGCAGAAATACAGCAGGCGTCGATATCTGAAGCAATGCTGAGAACTCCTGTTTCGCATATTATCAGCAGTAAATACGAAATACTAGAGGGAGCTGTAGAGGGTAAAAGCTGCACAGTAACTAGAAAATGGTACACATTCAGGAAATATTTGAGGACATAGTGCACATAGAAGCAGTGGTTGGGAAGGGAGTTAGACAGGGTTGTAGCCTCTCCCCGATATTGTTCAATCTGTATATTGAGCAAGCAGTAAAGGAAACAAAAGAAAAATTCGGAGTAGGTATTAAAATTCATGGAGAAGAAATAAAAACTTTGAGGTTCGCCGATGACATTGTAATTCTGTCAGAGTCAGCAAAGGACTTGGAAGAGCAGTTGAATGGAATGGACAGTGTCTTGAAAGGAGGATATAAGATGAACATCAACAAAAGCAAAACAAGGATAATGGAATGTAGTCGAATTAACTCGGGTGATGCTGCGGGAATTAGATTAGGAAATGAGACACTTAAAGTAGTAAAGGAGTTTTGCTATTTGGGGAGCAAAATAACTGATGATGGTCGAAGTAGAGAGGATATAAAATGTAGGCTGGCAATGGCAAGGAAAGCGTTTCTGAAGAAGAGAAATTTGTTAACATCCAGTATTGATTTAAGTGTCAGGAAGTCATTTCTGAAAGTATTCGTATGCAGTGTAGCCATGTATGGAAGTGAAACATGGACGATAAATAGTTTGGACAAGAAGAGAATAGAAGCTTTCGAAATGTGGTGCTACAGAAGAATGCTGAAGATTAGATGGGTAGATCACATAACTAATGAGGAAGTATTGAATAGGATTGGGGAGAAGAGAAGTTTGTGGCACAACTTGACCAGAAGAAGGGATCGGTTGGTAGGACATGTTCTGAGGCATCAAGGGATCACCAATTTAGTATTGGAGGGCAGCATGGAGGGTAAAAATCGTAGAGGGAGACCAAGAGATGAATACACTAAGCAGATTCAGAAGGATGTAGGTTGCAGTAGGTACTGGGAGATGAAAAAGCTTGCACAGGATAGAGTAGCATGGAGAGCTGCATGAAACCAGTCTCTGGACTGAAGACCACAACAACAACAACAACAACAGTGCTACTCAGATCAAGAGGTTGGCACAGCGAGGAATTCGTGGTGGGCCGCGTCAAGCCAGTCAGAAGACTGATGACTAAAATAAAAAAAATAAAAAAAATAAAAAAAATAAAAAAACGAAGTGGCAGTCAGTGACTTGCACCAACACATAATTCCTCACACCGATTACTAGCGCCGCGCAAGAAAGCCGCGTGGTCCTAGGCGCCTAGGCCCCTTGACGGTTCTCGCGGCTGCCCCCTCGGAGGTTGGAGTCCTCCCTCGGGCATGGGTGTGCGTGTGCGTGTACGTGTGCGTGTGCGTGTCCTTAGCGTTAGTTTAAGTTATATTAAGTAGTACGTAGGAATAGGGACCGATGACCTCAGCAGTTTGGCCCCATAGGAACTTATCACAAATTTCCAAATATCCAAATTACCGTTTACTAGCACCCTCTGTGTCAAGGAGATTGCAGGTGTGGCTGCTTAACGTGCGTTTCATAGTTTATAAATATATTTTAAGAGAAAAAAAGACGCACCACGAAGGAATGAACAGCCGGCCGGTGTGGCCGAGCGATTCTAGGCGCTTCAGTCTGGAACCGCCCGACCACTACGGTCGCAGGTTCGAATCCTGGTTAGGGCATGGATGTGTGTGATGTCCTTAGGTTATTAGGTTTAAGTTCTAGGGGACTGATGACCTTCAGATGTTAAGGTTCATAGTGCTCAAAGCTTCTTTTTTAAAGGAATGAACAGGCAAACAATTGATCAAAATTTCAGCCCGACAATGAGAAGCGACGGCCTGAAGTGCCATTCTACTCCGCAACTTGATCACTTTCATTGTCATCCGAGGCACCCTTACAGTTTAGCTGTACGTCGACGATATTCTGCACCTCATTTTGTTGCCCTTCTTGGCAAGCTATCCTGGACTTAAATTTCAGCAAGATGATGCCCACCCACACACAGCGAGAATTTCTGCTGCTTGCCTTTGTGCTTGCCAAACTCTACGTTGGCGAACAAGGTCCCCGATCTCTCCCCCAACTCAGAACGTTTGGAGCATTATGGGCAGGGCTGTCCAGCCAGCTCAGGATTTTGGCGACCTAACCCTGCAGCCGTACAGAATTTGGCAAGATATCCCTCGGAAGGTCAGAGGTGGACCAACGTGTTACTGACTTGCTCAGTTTGCGAAGCTCTTTCGCTTGAATGAGGCATGCAGCATTTGATTATCTGTAAACGAATATCACCTCTAATGATTTGCGTCCCATTTGGATAATTCCTTCGTGGTGCGTCGTTCCCCCCCCCCCCCCCCCTATCTCTCTCTCTCTCTCTCTCTCTCTCTCTTAGAATGTGTAAGAATACGCACTTCAAGAGTATTAAGATTGATGCAAATGGACGTACGTGGTAATTGCTTAAGAGCTGCCATCGCTGCTGCCACAGTTTACTGTATCTGAACTTTTAAATCGTTAAATATCTCTGCATCCGTAATGTCCTTTCACAATATTCAATTTAAAAATCAACTTCCTTTTGAATAAATGTTGGTGTTGAAGCACTCATTGTTGTAATTGAGCAGTAAACTGCTTTCGCATTCAAATGCTTTGTGAACCCGTAAGATTTTGGGTATCCCAGCAAGCATAGTATTAAAAAAGCTGTCGAATACTTGTGGTGTTAACACTTATCGGAACAAGCTACACAACTGCAGTAAACATGGAGCCGAATACTTGTTCATAGGAGGGGCTGAAAGGGATTTTCTCGTTGATACGAGCAGTCACTGCACTGGCGTCAACACAGTGCTTTGATGTCTTTCTATACCACAGCACTCTGCGTACACATTAATCTGCGCATTAGGTAGTCCACAGTCAGTTGTGTGTCCAGCACTGTGCTGTGATGCAGTTTCTGCCGTGTTAGTGTGTGCTGTTGTACACGGAAGTACTCGAAATTCTGAATATATAACTTCACTTTTGTGTCTGCTGTTATTAAGTTGTTTCCACGTAGAAATAATTCAGTACATATCCTTTTCAAAAGAAAAGTTATCGGTGGAAACCACCTACTCCACAAGTGATGTACGGATATGAGTTTTACTATAGTTTAACAAATGGAAGCAGCTTCGTATCCAGTGCCCTGTGCACTGAAAAATGTCCGCATGGCAGAGAAACATCTGATGAGTCACCTTACGCAGCGTTCAGAATACAGTTTCTCTAGCAGAATGAACTTGTCAACAGTGAACGGACTGGCTCAGACCTCACGCCTGAGGTGGAGCGGCTTGCACCACACGTAATGAAACATATGTCTTTTTTGCTGGCAAAGTATGCACTATATGAATATCAGTGGCAACACGAACAGCCCTCTCGATTTATCGCCGAGAATCGTTCCCTTGTCTGGGCAGTACGCCATCAACAGTTGCTATGTCGGCCGCTTCAGTGCGTCCAGGCCCCAAGGCCACAGAATTGCTCTACTATCAGTGGCTCTTGCAAAATTGTAGTGCAGATCCACTGCTTACGTCTAAGATTTTATTTTCCGACGAGACGTGGTTCGCTAGAGATAGTGTTGACTAATTTCATAACCAGCATTTATGGGTAAATAGAAATCTCCCTGGAACAGCACAAAGAGGGCATCAGAGCAGTTTCTCAACCAGCGCTTGAGGAAGCGTTCTCGGCGATAAATCGAGAGGGCTGTTCGTGCTGCCACTGATATTCATATAGTGCATACTTTGCCAGCAAAAATGACATATGTTTCACGCACGACGGCGCAAAGCATATTTACGCAGCAACGTGCGTCAACATCTGACTGGGACTCTCAGAGTTAAGCCTCCTAGATGATGATCCCAAGACTTTTAGTTATGGTTACACTTGAAGGAATTTGTCTCCACCACTCTAGTCAATGCTGCACAGACATTCCACAATCGTGTTCGGAACGGGTTTAACAAGAACCATGTCCACTTCAAGCTGAAGTGCAGGGAGACAAATTGCCATGGGCTGACGTCACGTTGACCCCCTCTTGTGATCAAGTATACACATCTCAACGAATATGAGTTTCTGCTGCCATTTTTATTGGATTTGATTTTCTTCTTTCGATGACTACTACGAGCTTTCAGAACATTCGACAGTTTACGTTAATGCCCTAATATACATTTATCGGAGGGCCTGTGTGGAATTTACATCTACAAATTAATTTACGCCTTCTATGTGTACATTGTTTCAGTTAAAACTTCTGTACTACGAGGCAATGGTCGAAATGTAAAACTATTACTTCAGATTTCGTTTCTACTTGTATAGAGGTGCAACATAGATTTACAGTCACAGTGTTAATTTATATAGAAAACGACAGCGAGATGACCTAAAGTTGGATGTAGACTTTGAACCAATAGAATGACACTCGATTACACTGAATCTAGAACGATGACACCAGCCACAGATGATTACGACTTCCACGTCACGTGACGATGGATGTCCTCTACACCGCTCTGTAAATTCGGAGGCCCCACGACCGCTGGATGCAGATTCTGTTTTACATTCGAAGATGTCTCCTGCAATCGGAAAGAAACGACAGGGAATAGTTAATACTTCGACCTCAACCGTTGAGCCCGCATGTTTTAGCTGATGCAAACACCGGCCGTGAAAACCAACATTGTAAATATTTCCGATATACTTCCTACTGGATTCAATTAGGAAATTTGTCAACATCAACTACACAACAAGTGTTGCAAGCAAGGGACACTTCTGCATTTGTCGTATAAGTTTCAAACAGCTTTTTTTTTATTGCATATCGATTGGAATTACAGTGTGATCATATCCAGTATTCAAAGAAAATAAAAAACACAGTCAAACCTAAACGATCAATCCACAAGTATACGTGTCAATTTTCAATAGAGAACACTGAGATTTATGAAGTAAAATACGTATTGAGACTAAGTCCAGTGGACTTATATAATCATGCACAAAATATGATTTCAAAGATAGGTGTCCATATTGAAGAACGTATCAACTAGCAGATAACATTCAAATTGTGCCAGCTGCTTGCAAAAACCTACCCAATTAAGCTCAATGTTTGTGGTGGACACCATCGGCGCCCACTTTATTGAATCAAATAGGTTGTACAGAGATTTGTATTAAATAAAATACAGCATTACAGAGTTAAAAACGTATTGCCATAAAAAATAGTGCAAGACAATATAAACGCTATTAGGGCTATCTAGGTTTTTGTAAGAATTACAAGCAATTTCGAATTCTACATCTACATCTACATTTATACTCCGCAAGCCACCCAACGGTGTGTGGCGGAGGGCACTTTACGTGCCACTGTCATTACCTCCCTTTCCTGTTCCAATTGCGTATGGTTCGCGGGAAGAACGACTGTCTGAAAGCCTCCGTGCACGCTCTAATCTCTCTAATTTTACATTCGTGATCTCCTCGGGACATATAAATAGGGGGAAGCAATATATTCGATACCTCATCCAGAAACGCACCCTCTAGAAACCTGGCGAGCAAGCTACACCGCGATGCAGAGCGCCTCTCTTGCAGAGTCTGCCACTTGAGTTTGCTAAACATCTCCGTAACGCTATCACGGTTACCAAATAACCCTGTGACGAAACGCGCCGCTCTTCTTTGGATCTTCTCTATCTCCTCCGTCAACCCGATCTGGTACGGATCCCACACTGATGAGCAATACTCAAGTATAGGTCGAACGAGTGTTTTGTAAGCCACCTCCTTTGTTGATGGACTACATTTTCTAAGGACTCTCCCAATGAATCTCAACCTCGTACCCGCCTAACCAACAATTAATTTTATATGATCATTCCACTTCAAATCGTTCCGCACGCATACTCCCAGATATTTTACAGAAGTAACTGCTACCAGTGTTTGTTCCGCTATCATATAATCATACAATAAAGGATCCTTCTTTCTATGTATTCGCAATACATTGAATTTGTCTATGTTAGGGGTCAGTTGCCACTCCCTGCACCAAGTGCCTATCCGCTGCAGATCTTCCCGCATTTCGCTACAATTTTCTAATGCTGTAACTTCTCTGTATACTACAGCATCATCCGCGAAAAGCCACGTGGAACTTCCGACACTATCCACTAGGTTATTTATATATGAGGGCTATTCAGAAAGTAACCTCCGGTTGATTTAAAAAAATACACCAAGTTAAATAAAAATATTTTAATATATACATCTTACAACTACATCTTTGCACTATTTTTCTACATAGTCTCCATAGCGATTGAGGCACTTATCGTATCTCTTCACAAGCTTTGAAATTCCTTCTGCATAAAAATCACCCGCTTGTGCCTGGAGCCAGCCTGTGACCGCATCTTTGAGCTCTTCGTCGTCATCAAACAGCTGTGACCCGAGCCATTTCTTCAAATGCATGAAGAGGTGATAATCACTTGGCGCCAGGTCTGGGCTGTAAGGTGGATGGTTGATAACGTCCCACTTGAAGGACTCAAGAAGGGCCGTTGTTCTGCGAGCAGAGTGAGGACGGGCGTTATCGTGCAAAAAAACGATACCGGAAGTCAGCATACCACGGAGTTTGTTCTGTATAGCCCGTCGTAACTTTTTTATTGTTTCACAGTACACGTCTTGATTAATGGTCGTACCACGTTCCATGAATTCAACCAACAACACCCCTTTGGCATCCCAAAACACCGTTGCCATCAGTTTTCTGGCAGAAAAATCTTGCGAGGCTTTTCTTGGTTTGGTAGGCGAATTTCAATGTGCCCACATCTTTGATTGTTCTTTTGTCTCAGGGTCCACGTACTTAACCCAGGTTTCGTCACCGGTCACGATTCTGTTTAACAATGGTTCTCCTTCGTCCTCATAACGTGACAGAAAGTCTAATGCAGAGGCCATTCTTTGAGTTTTGTGGTGGTCGGTAAGAATTTTGGGCACCCATCATGCACAGAACTTACGGTAACCCAATCTTGCTGTCACTATCTCGTACAAGGGAGTCTTAGAAATCTGTGGAAAACCAGAAGACAACTCCGACATTGAGAAACGTCGATTTTCACGAACTTTTGCATCAACTGTCTGAACGAGTTCGTCAGCCACCAATGATGGTCTACCACTCCTCTCTTCATCATGAACGTTTTCTCGTCCACTTTTAAATAAACGTACCCATTCACAGACAACTCCTTCACTCATAACTCTTGGTCCGTACACGGCACAAAGCTCACGATGAATAGCTGCTGCAGAATATCCTTTGGCTGTAAAAAACCTTATGACAGCACGCACTTCACATTTGGCGGGGTTTTCTATTGCAGCACACATTTCAAACTGCCACAAAAACTAAACTAGCGCAGGTACGACGTTCACTAGACCACGGCTTGATGCCGACTGACCTGTTGAGTGCGTGAACGCACAGATGGCGTCGCTACTCCCCCCACAACCCGCACTGTGACCAATCGGAGGTTACTTTCTGAACCGCCCTCGTATATTGTGAAAAGCAATGGTCCCATAACACTCCCCTGTGGCACGCCAGAGGTTACTTTAACGTCTGTAGACGTCTCTCCATTGATAACAACATGCTGTGTTCTGTTTGCTAAAAACTCTTCAATCCAGCCACACAGCTGGTCTGATATTCCGTAGGCTCTTACTTTATCAGGCGACAGTGCGGAACTGTATCGAACGCCTTCCGGAAGTCAAGAAAAATAGCATCTACCTGGGAGCCTGTATCTAATATTTTCTGGGTCTCATGAACAAATCCTCGCACAAACGAAAAAAATTGGCTGACATCGAAATAAGTGTCCAAGGAATAGAAAAGCAACTGGAATCACTCAACAGAGGAAAGTCCACTGGACCTGACGGGATACCAATTCGATTCTACACAGAGTACGCGAGAAAACTTGCCCCCCTTCTAACAGCCGTGTACCGCAAGTCTCTAGAGGAATGGAAGGATCCAAATTATTGGAAAAGAGCACAGGTAGTCCCAGTCTTCAAGAAGGGTCGTCGAGCAGATGCGCGGAACTATAGACCTATATCTCTGACGTCGATCTGTTGTAGAATTTTAGAACATGTTTTTTGCTCGAGTATCATGTCGTTTTTGGAAACCCAGAATCTACTATGTAGGAATCAACATGGATTCCGGAAACAGCGATCGTGTGAGACCCAACTCGCTTTATTTGTTCTGCTTATGAACCGATAGAATTGTCTTTTCTATAAATATGTGCTAACGAGACCATAATACCGTCAGTAAAACTGTAGTAGACGTTTCAAATACATATATTTCTTATCAAAATTAAATGTCAAACTGGAACCAGTAGCCACAACAAGATCATACAACTATTCTCTCTGAAGTGTCGATACACATAAATCAATTTATTTGTCGTATTACAACCTATTTACCGATAGTGTAGATGCAAGACTTATTATTGTTTCAATAAACCAATATTTATATCACGTACAAACAATTTTAAAAAATTTACTTGCAGGTGCTGACCACTACATGTATTGATACAGTGCGATTTTCGAAATGTTCATACCAGTTTTTTATGCTAGCAAATGTACGTTACCAAAAATATGGTAACAATTTGACGTTAAGAATCATTAGGAATACTTTGAGCACCAAGATAGCGAAAGAAAGGTGGACAGTTATACTATATGAAAAAGTGCTCATATTGTGAGAAACTATCGTGGCACTATATAAGCGCTCACTCAGAGATACATTAACGTGTTCCTAAGACGCCGATGGATGTCTCTTTTTTTTTAATTTGCGGAGCCAGCCAACCCACGAAGAACTCCCAAAACCTGGTGTTCTTCGTTATCGTCTGCTGTTTGAGAAGGGCGCTGTCAGCAAATTTTTGATTTGCAGAATATCTCCATCTCTTCGAGGAGATAGAGATATCTGCCCTTAGCCCCTCTTTGCAACAGCGTAAGCTGTGACGTTAAATCTGTGGGAGCATGCCCTGTAGCAACCAAATGTACCGCGAAATTAGGTCTCTCCCATAGAGTAGAAATATCTCTGGGGTGAGCATTGCGTCCTGCGCATGTTGTCAACATTAAATTGGAATTGTCACGTGATCTAGAGACGACGTCGATTGTTTAGCGTCAATTCGCGTCCACCATCAGGTGACGTCACGTCTCGTCACATAACATCAAAACTTTCTACAATACCTTTCGAATGGATGCATTCACACAGGTCGTCAACGGAACGTCACGTCATTTCACGGTACGTCAAGGTTTCTCGGGAAGAAAATTTTGACGGTACCAGTCTGTTAACATCTTAAGTTAACCTGTTGTATCTCCACAATCTTTCTTTTATAATAGCGCTTTGTTTTAGTGACAAATTGGAGATGTTCCATGACGATTGGGATATTTTTTCCACTTTCTTACACAACCGAGGACGTATATATGAAGGCGAAAAGTTATTTAGGTTTTACGATAACATAACAGCGCCGACGCCAACAATGAATATGTATAAGAACATAAGTAGACGAAGCAAATTCCACCATATGACATTTTAAGCAAAAAAGTCAGCTTTAATGAAGGAGTAAAATACAGTTGTTAATGACGTTATTAATTACGTAAGAAAAACGTAATGGATAAGTTTAACAGGCTTCATTAATTCGTTTGAAGCTTTCTTTGATGTGTATGAACGTACATATTTTCCCTAGCAAATAATTGTCGATGTTTTGAAACGTTGTCTCACTTCTCAGTAATTTACCAAACATAACTGATTAAGAACATAGGTTATAAAGTTTCCTTCGGCTATTGACAAATTTTGTCGTTGTTAGTTCCTCAGTTCTGATACTATACTGTAACATTTTATGCATATTAGGGATGGTGACTCAAAACCCCAATTTCGCCGTTCGATGCTATGTTAAGCGACTTGACGAGATGTGGCATGAAACACGTAAATAAATGCTGACGTGAAGCTTCTGTGACGTCATGCTCGTTCATTTTGCTCTTCAAAGCAAAGAGCCCAATTTATTTCAAATATCAGACGTAAACTGCTATGGTGCCTGCAAAACGTCTATACTAAATCCACAGCACTTACGAAGGGAATCTGTCTTTACTAGCGATATGACAACATTCAAAATTGATAGGACAAATGTCGCACAAATCTACGGCGTCCCGAGATCACGTGACAATTGTGGCAACTTATGTTGACAACACAAAATCAATTCTGCGCTTCTGAATGCTCACTCCAGAGATATTTCTACTCTATGGTCTCTCCCCTACATCCTTTCCGTCTAATGGCACTTGCTCAAGATACCTCACCTCTATCCTTCCTCCAGCTTATTCTATACAATGTGTTTCAGAAGTGGTGGTAAATAGTTCACACATGGAAAGTACAGGCCAAAATTAGCTAACAATCTGCTGTAAACATGGGTCCGCAAATCAACCGTTGACGAAGTATCGCATTAATTCGAGTTGGGAACCAAGTGTAAATGCCCCTGGATACCGCGGTATTTACATTGGTATCTTCAGATTTGGGATCGAGTATCCGTTTGTTTACGCATGCGAAACTATTTTCCTTGCCCCCTCCGTGCACTGTGTCGTACAGACCTCACAATCAGTTACGAACGTGAAGGCGCCATGGACAGAGGTTACACCGACGAAGAGTACGCTGACATGCACTTCATGTATGGCAAAGGGAAAGGCAGTGCCCTTGAGGCTGCACGATTGTATGGAGAAGCTTTTCCTCTTCGCAGGAAGCCTGACAAGCGTACATTTAGCCGGTTACATCATTACCTTAGAGAAGCCGGAAGTCTCGCACACCATGTACGAGAAGGTCGACCCATATTCATAACATCCGGTGTTGATGAAATGGTGTTACGCACTGTACAGGAACGACCGAGGACGTCAACAAGGAGGGTTGCTACCCAAGAGCGTGTCCTGAGTCGTAGCAGTGAGCAGCGGATTTTACATCGGCATGTACTCTATCCATATCATCTCCAGCGAGTGGAAGCCCATAACAATGCAGACTTCCCTCCTAGAGAGAATTTCTGCCAATAGTGGCAACGAAAGTGTACCCTGAATCCCCGTTTGTAAGCAGTATTCTGTTCACGGATGAGGCTGGATTTACCCATGACGGTATTTTTAACTGCCGTAACCTCCACACTTGGGCCGATGTCAGTCCTAATGCGACACACATATCAAGACATCAGCAGCGTTATTCGTTGAATTTCTGAGCGGACTGCTCGTAGCCCGCATAATTGGACCACACTTCCTACCTCAGAGACTAACCAGACAGCAGTACATGCTGTCTCTGCGGACTGTACTTTCAGATGTACGTGTCGATATCTCTCATGCATGACGGTGCTGCGGCACATTTTCATTTACGAGTGCTCCGTCTTCTAACTCCGACGTATGGTCAACATTGGATAGGTAGAAGAGGATTCCTGTGTGTAGGGTCATGTCAAAAATCTGGGCCACGCTACCGAGTTCAATTCTCTTATGGAATTACGCTTGCGTATTGAAGCAACCTTTTAGCGTTTACAGAATCCCCCTTGACTACCTGAGAGGATTCGCAACTCATTTCAGACACGAGTTCAATGTTGCATTCAAAAGCATGGACAACATTTCGAACACCTAGTTTAACGTTTACAATTGCCATATATTCCTAGACACTAATGAACCGCAACAGAAACTGGGCTGTAAATCGACAGTGGTTGATTTGTGGTCCGATGTTCATTGGAGCTTTTTAGCTACCTTTGATCTGTGCACTCCATGTGTGAAATATTGAGCATCACTTATGAAACTCCCTGTATGGACAGCATTACATTCAGCACATGACTACTTATATACGCCTGATTCCTGCAAATAGTCGAACTTGTGGATACTATTGAGTACAAGACGGCTCACGGTATATTTTGTTCCAAAGGAAACCACTTTTTTCTGTTTTTAAAAACTGAAGCTATTCTCGTGCTAATAGTCACATAATATGGCAACGTAACATATTTCTTAGATTGTGTAACATTATTTTAGTAACTTATATTTTTTGTTCATGAATCTTAGAAATTGTATTGTAGGCGTTCATTGCAAATTCATTGGGATAGTTATTTTTTCCACCTGTATACTGTATTATTTTAAGTTCCACCTTATGGTCAGAGTTTGACAAAGGCAGGTTAAAAATTCTTTTAAAGGCGAAATGGAAGAAGGAGTTTTTGCGCGAGTTGTGGTGATTAGATTTATAATCCAAAATAACATCAGTATATGTTGCTTTTCTGAAGGTTTCAAATGCATATCATTCTTTATAGTTAGTTCCACGAATCTGACAGGATCCAGCGTGAAGATAATTTTTTATGAAAACTATTAAATTAGTTCACAGTTTCGTCCATATCGAACCTATTGCACTTGATAAGCAAGAATATATCATTTGCATATCTGTAATAATATATTACACTCTTCGTAAAACTGGGATACTGGTGAAAAAAACTTCATTTGTTAATAATTAATGAAAATATCTGCCAAAACACCTGATTTGGCATTTCACATGCTTAGATTATTTTTTTGTATATATGTTTTTTCATCGAAAGTAAAGTAACTATGCCTCAAACAAAATTGCAACAAATCTATGAATTTTGTGATTTCAGTTTGAGATATAGGACCCTGTCTTCTAACATTTTCAGAAGCAGTATTCACCGTTTCTTCTATGGAAATATTCGTCTATAAATTCAAAATTTCAAGCGAAAGAAATGACATATCTTCTGTTATAGGTACATTCTTAATTGTATTTATCAACTGAACATTATTTTTACTGAATATTGTTGCTCAAACTTATGTTCGTTCAACGTCCATAAACATTTTTAGTTACTTTGCAGATTCATTTAGCTATTTTGCACGAAGGGCCTTCTCTACAATCTAGTATCGGCCTTAACGGCTTAAGTTCTTTGTGAACCTTGGTTTGTATCTTAATTTAGGGGCTCTAGAGTTCATAATTTTGAAAAATTGTTTCTCCTATGGAGCGACAAATTTGTTACGTTACTGTAGTTTCTGGTTAACGATATATATACACTAAAGAGCCAAAAAAACTAGCGCACCTGGCTGTTGGCAAGAGATCTGCTAGGAGAAGAAGATTTTCAGATAGTTTTACTATTGGTGTTTACAATAGATATGAGCAACTGTCAGAGTCTAGTGGAGAGGAATCTCTAGTAGCTGTAGGTGTAGGAAGTATGCAGCAGACCTCAGTAGTTACTGTGCCTAGAACAATTGCAAATTCGAAGAGGAAGAAGAAGGTTCTGCTGTTTGGTAGTTCTCATGGCAGAGGTGTAGGCCAGCAGTTGCAGGAAGTGCTGGGGAGTGAGTACCAGGTCACCAGCATTGTGAAGCCTAATGCAGGGTTGGCTCAGGTAACTGTTAACATAGGGGGGTTATGTAGGAATTTTACTAAAGAGGATCAGGTAGTGATTGTGGGTGGGGCTGGTAATAGTATTGATAGGGATGGGGAGTATAACATAGATGGTGACCTGGAAAAGATAGCCACTTAGACTGGCAACACGAATGTGCATTTCGTGGAACTGTTTCAGCGTTACGATCGGCCTCATCTTAATACAGCCGTCAGGCGTAATAACATGAGACTTGGGGGTGCGCTGATGACAGAAAGCATGGGTCACATTTCAGTGGTGTCGGCGGAGTCTATCAGCAGAACGGGTTTCACTAGACATGGCCTGCACCTCAACAGGTATGGGAAGGGGAGGTTGGCAAAGCTTGTTGTGACAGCATAGGTGGGGTTAGTGGGATCACTCATGGGAAAATTCCTGCAGTAGTGGGTGTTAGAGCTGCACCTTTTTTGGATTGAAGTCAGCTGATAGGTATTCCTGCTTAAGGGAAGCCTCTATAACAAGGTAATCACTTTTGACAAAGCTTAGGTATCCGAGTAATGAGGGAATTAGTATATTTCATCAAAATATACAAGGTATTAGAGATAAAGTTAGTGAACTGCTTATAGATGTTGACTCTGAAATTATTGGTATATCTGAACACTTCTTAAATAAGGAGATAATTCAGAGGCTTCCTTTACCAGGATACAGGTTGGCTGGCAGCTTTTCGAGGAGCTCTTTGCGGTGTGGGGGAGTAGCCATGTATGTGAAAAACGGCATCCCATTTGAGTCAATTGATGTTTCAAAGTACTGCACTGAAAAGGTGTTTGAATGTTGTGCAGGTGTGGTTAAATTTAACGGAGCTAAACTTCTAACTGTTGTTATTTATAGATCCCCAGACTCCGATTTCACAACATTTTTGCTAAAGCTAGAGGAGGTTCTTGGTTCACTTTTTAGGAAATACAAAAAGTTATATGTGGCGACTTCAATATTAATTGTATAAGTGATTGTGCAAGGAAGAGGATGCTGGTAGACCTCTTTAATTCATATAATCTTATGCAAACCGTATACTTTCCTACGAGAGTGCAAGGGAACAGTGGAACAACCATAGACAACATTTTTGTTCATTTCTCATTACTAGAAGGGCATTCTGTTAGCAAAAAGGTGAATTGGCCTTTCAGATCATGATGCACAAATTTTAACTTTAAAAGATTTTTGTGCTGCAACACGTGTTAAATATAGTCATCAGCTGTTCAGGAAAGCTGATCCAGTTGCTGTAGAGACCTTAGTAAACCTTATAAAGGAACAAGAGTGGCAAGATGTTTACAGCGCTGATACAGTAGACGATAAATATAATGCTTTTCTCAAGACTTTTCTCATACTCTTTAAAAGTTGCTTTCCGTCAGAATATTTAAAACAGGGTACTAGCACAAACAGGCAACCTGGGTGGCTGACTAGAGGGATAAGAATATCTTGTAGAACAAAGTGGCAATTATATCAAAACGTTAGAAACAGTCAAAATCTAAATCCAGCAGCCCATTACAAACAGTATTGTAAGGTGCTTAAAAATGTTATTAGGAAGGTAAAAAGTATGTGGTGTGCAGATAGAATAGCTAAGTCTCAGGATAAAATTAAAACCGTATGGTCAGTCGTAAAGGAAGTTGCTGGTCTGCAGAGACAGGTCGAGGATATAGAATCAGTGCGTAGTGGGAATGTCCGTGTTACTGATAAGTCGCATACATGTACATTATTTAATAATCACTTTCTGAATATAGCAGGTGAACTAAAAAGAAACCTAGTCCCAACAGGGAATCATATAGCGCTCTTAGAAAAAAGTGTTCCGAGACTGTTACCTGAAATGCTCCTCCATGATACTGACAATGACGGGGTATCTAGCGGAATACTGAAGTATTGTTCTATGTATGTTAGCCCAGTTCTCAGCCATATCTGTAATTTTTCCGTTAGGAGTGGTCGGTTTCCTGACCGATTAAAGTACTCGGTAGTGAAGCCACTTTATAAAAAGGGAGACATTGATAATGTTGACAATTTGGACCTATTTCTATGCCATCGGTGTTTGCTAAAGTTATCGAGAAGGTTGTATATACAAGGTTACTGGAGCATTTAAATTCACATAATTTGCTGTCAAATGTTCAGTTTGGTTTTAGAAATGGTTTAACAACTGAAAATGCTATATTCTCTTTTCTCTGTGAGGTTTTGGACGAATTAAATAAAAGGTTGCGAACGCTAGGTGTTTTCTTTGATTTAACGAAGGCTTTTGACTGTGTTGACCACAAAATATTACTGCAGAAGTTGGACCATTATGGAGTAAGGGGAGTAGCTTACAATTGGTTCGCCTCTTACTTTAAGAACAGAAAGCAGAGGGTAATTCTCCGCAATATTGAGAGTGGTAGTGATGTTCAGTCCCAATGGGGCACTGTTATGTGGGACATTCCCCAAGGGTCGGTGCTGGGGCCACTGCTGTTTCTTATTTATATAAATCATATGCCTTCTAGTATTACAGGTGCTTCAAAAATATTTCTGTTTGCTGATGACACCAGCTTGATAGGGAAGGATCTTGTGTGTAATATTGAAACAGTAACAAATAATGTAGTTCATGAAATAAGATAGTGGCTTGTGGAAAATAATTTGATGCTAAATCACAGTAAGACTCAGTTTTTACAGTTTCTAACTCACAATTCAACAAGAACCGATATTTTGATCAGACAGAATAGGCATATTATAAGCGAGACGGAACAGTTCAAGTTCCTAGGCATTCGGATAGATGGTAAGCTGTTGTGGAAAGCCCATGTCCAGGATCTTGTTCAGAAGCTAAATGCTGCTTTATTTACCATTAGAACAGTATCTGAAATAAGTGACACTTCAACACGAAAAGTAGTCTACTTCGCATATTTTCATACGCTTATATCGTATGGTATTATTTTTTTGGGTAATTCTTCTGATTCAAAAACGGTATTTTTGGCTCAAAAACGGGCTGTTCGAGCTATATGTGGTGTAAGTTCGAGAACCTCTTGTCGACTCCCATTCAAACATCTGGGAATTCTGACATTGCCCTCACAGTATATATTTTCTTTAATGTCGTTTGTTGTTAGCAATATTAGCCTATTCCCAAGAGTTAGCAGCTTTCACTCAGTTAATACTAGGCAGAAATCAAATCTGCATGTGGAATGCACTTCCTTGACTCTTGTGCAGAAAGGAGTGCAGTATTCTGCTGCATCCATTTTCAATAAGCTACCACAAGAAGTCAAAAATCTTAGCAGTAGCCCAAACTCTTTTAAGTCTAAACTGAAGAGTTTCCTCATGGCTCACTCCTTCTGTTCTGTCGAGGAGCTCCTGGAAGAGCTAAAAAATTAAGCAAATTCCAGTGTTACATTGTTGATTTTCTTTATTTAAAGTTACGAATTGTCACCTGAATATGTTTTTTTATATTTAATTTTATCTGTTTCTAATATCGTGTTATAATTTCATGTATTGACTCGTTCCATGAGCATGGAGACTTCTCCTTAATTTGGTCCCACGGAACAATAAATAAATAAGTAAATAAATAAAAAATATCGTGTAGGACCCCCACGAGCACGCGGAAGTGCCGACACGACGTGGCATGAACTCGACTAATATCTGAAGTAGTGCTGGAGGGAACAGACTCCATGAATACTGCAGGGCTGTCCATAAATCCGTAAGAGTACAGGGGGTGGAGGTCTCTTCTGAACAACATGTTGCAGACATCCCAGATGCTGATATGCAAGGTCCATGGATTCATGAGATTGTCTCCATACCCAACACGTCCATCCGCTCGATAAAATTTGAAGCGAGGCTCTTCCGAACAGGCAACATGTTTCCAGTCATCAGCAGTCCAACATGCTATCCATACAGGGTTGATGGGCCAGGGCGAGGCGCAAAGCTTGATGTCGTGCAGTCGTAAAGGCGGTGGAGTATACAGAAAAACCTCAAGGAGGGGCGCTAAAGATATCTTGCGGTACGTTTACTTTTACCGTTAAAAAAAAATTCGATTCACATGCGAAATTTAAGAAAGTTTTATTTAAACTGATTATACACATATACAACATAATGCCATCTTATGACATAAAGTTAAAATTGTGGTTCTCTTCCTTGAATTCTATGCGCCTATTCTTCCTGGCAAATTGGTTAATTACATCGTCAATAAGACAAGCAATGTAAGGGTGAGTGTTCAACAGAGCTAAGCCAATAAATCGATCCTCCTTCATTGTCAACCTCGACCGCAATGTTGAAAAACTTCTTTCTACTGTAGCAGTAGATACAGGTAGACAAGCAAATAGTTTGTACAGCGTGTGCGAAGTAGGATAGTCAGATCTAGGACAAACAAACAACGCTTGCATAGCAGAATCACGATCATTAATGGCGATTATGCTCGTCTGTTCGTATTGAGGAATGTCGCCCATTAGTCTCTTTCTAATCACAAAACAGTAGAATTTTCGCGACTTTTCTCGAACAAATGCCAGACAGAATAACGTATCGAGATCACTAGAATGACCGCGACTTTTCTCGTAGGTATGTGTTAGCTGTCTATGTGCCACAGAGAAACATATGAAATACGATGACGCGGACACGTGTGCTAAATAAGAAAGTTCAACTACTCGATAACTCGATTCAGTCGAGTCCACTGATGAAAGATACGAACGAATAGCGTGCGGGCTGACTGGCGGGAGCGGCCTGGGTGACAATGCGGTCGGCCCTGCAAGGAGCGCGCGTCCCATATGCATCCGGCTCTGCATGAAGAGTACACGAGTGGGCCTTCGGCTCCCAAAGTCCATATCGATGTTTCGTTGATTGGTTCGCACGCTGACACTTGATGACCCAGTACTGAAATCTGCAGCAGTTTGCGTTGAACTATTCTCTTCAGTCGTCGTTGGTCCCCTTCGTGCAGGATCTTTTTTCCGGCCGCAGCGATGTCGGAGATTTAATTTTTTGCCGGATTCCTGCTATTCACAGTACACTCGTGAAATGGCCGCACGGGAAAATCCCTACTCCATCGGTGCCTCGGAGATGCTGTGTCCCATCGCTCGTGCGCCGACTATAACACCACGTACAAAGTCACGCAAATCTACCATTTAGCAGCAGTAAACGATCGAACAACTGTGCCAAATATTTGTTGTCTTACATAGGCGTCCTCCCCCCATGATCCATGGACCTTGCCGTTGGTGGGGAGCCTTGCGTGCCTCAGCGATACAGATAGCCGTACCGTAGGTGCAACCACAACGGAGGGGTATCTGTTGAGAGGCCAGACAAACGTGTGGTTCCTGAAGAGGGGCAGCAGCCTTTTCAGTAGTTGCAAGGGCAACAGTCTGGATGATTGACTGATCTGGCCTTGTAACACTAACCAAAACGGCCTTACTGTGCTGGTACTGCGAATGGCTGAAAGCAAGGGGAAACTACGGCCGTAATTTTTCCCGAAGGCATGCAGCTTTTATGTATGGTTAAATGATGATGGCGTCCTCTTGGGTAAAATATTCCGGAGGTAAAATAGTCCCCCATTCGGATCTCCTGGCGGGGACTACTCAAGAGGATGTCGTTATCAGGAGAAAGAAAACTGGCGTTCTACGGATCGGAGCGTGGAATGTCAGATCCCTTAATCGGGCAGCTAGGTTAGAAAATTTAAAAAGGGAAATGGATAGGTTAAAGTTAGATATAGTAGGAATTAGTGAAGTTCGGTGGCAGGAGGAACAAGACTTCTGGTCAGGTGACTACAGGGTTATAAATACAAAATCAAATAGGGGTAATGCAGGAGTAGGTGTAATAATGAATAGGAAAATAGGAATGCGGGTAAGCTACTACAAACAGCATAGTGAACGCATTATTGTGGCAAAGATAGACACGAAGCCCACGCCTACTACAGTAGTACAAGTTTATATGCCAACTAGCTCTGCAGATGACGAAAAAATTGAGGAAAGGTATGATGAAATAAAAGAAATTATTCAAATAGTGAAGGGTGACGAAAATTTAATAGTCATGGGTGACTAGACTTCGACAGTAGGAAAAGGAAGAGGAGGAAACGTAGTAGGTGAATATAGATTGGGGCTAATAAATGAAAGAGGAAGCCGCCTGGTAGAATTTTGCACAGAGCATAACTTAATCATAGCTAACACTTGATTCAAGAATCGTGAAAGAAGGTTGTATACATGGAAGAATCCTGGCGATACTAACAGGTATCAGATAGATTATATAATGGTAAGACAGAGATTTAGGAACCAGGTTTTAAATTGTAAGACATTTCAAGGAGCAGATGTGGACTCTGACCACAATCTATTGGTTATGATCTGTAGATTAAAACTGAAGAAACTGCAAATAGGTGGGAATTTAAGGAGATGGGACCTCGATAAACTGACTAAACCAGAGGTTGTACAGAGATTCAGGGAGACCATAAGGGAACAGTTGACAGGAATGGGGGAAAGAAATACAGTAGAAGAAGAATGGGTAGCTTTGAGGGATGAAGTAGTGAAGGCAGCAGAGGATCAAGTAGGTAAAAAGACGAGGGCTAGTAGAAATCCTTCGGTAACAGAAGAAATATTGAATTTAATTGATGAAATGAGAAAATATAAAAATGCAGTAAGTGAAACAGGAAAAAAGGAATACAAACGTCTCAAAAATGAGATCGACAGGAAGTGCAAAATGGCTAAGCAGGGATGGCTAGAGGACAAATGTAAGGATGTAAAAGCGAGTATCACTAGGGGTAAGATAGATACTGCATACAGGAAAATTAAAGAGACCTTTGGAGATAGGAGAACCACTTGCATGAACATCAAGAGCTCAGATGGAAACCCAGTTCTAAGCAAAGAAGGGAAAGCAGAAAGGTGCAAGGAGTATCTAGAGGGTCTATACAATGGCGATGTACTTGAGGACAATATTATGGAAATGGAAGAGTGTGTAGATGAAGATGAAATGGGAAATACGATACTATGTGACGAGTTTGACAGAGCACTGAAAGTGCTGAGTCTAAACAAGGCCCCCGGAGTAGACAACATTCTATTAGAACTACTGACGGCCTTGGGAGAGCCGGTCCTGACAAAACTCTACCATCTGGTGAGCAAGATGTATGAAACAGGCGAAATACCCTCAGACTTCAAGAAGAATATAATAATTCCAATCCCAAAGAAAGCAGGTGTTGACAGATGTGAAAATTACCGATCTATCAGTTTAATAAGTCACAGCTGCAAAATACTAACGCGAATTCTTTACAGACGAATGGAAAAACTAGTAGAAGCCAACATTGGGGAAGATCAGTTTGGATTCCGTAGAAATGTTGGAACACGTGAGGGAATACTGACCCTACGACTTATCTTAGAAGCTAGATTAAGGAAGGGCAAACCTACGTTTCTAGCGTTTGTAGACTTAGAGAAAGCTTTTGACAATGTTGACTGGAACACTCTCTTTCAAATTCTGAAGGTGGCAGGGATAAAATACAGGGAGCGAAAGGCTATTTACAATTTGTACAGAAACCAGATGGCAGTTATAAGAGTCGAGGGACATGAAAGGGAAGCAGTGGTTGGGAAGGGAGTAAGACAGGGTTGTAGCCTCTCCCCGATGTTCTTCAATCTGTATATTGAGCAAGCAGTAAAGGAAACAAAAAAAATTCGGAGTAGGTATTAAAATCCATGGAGAAGAAATAAAAACTTTGAGGTTCGCCGATGACATTGTAATTCTGTCAGAGACAGCAAAGGACTTGGAAGAGCAGTTGAATGGAATGGACAGTGTCTTGAAAGGAGGATATAAGATGAACATCAACAAAAGCAAAACTAGGATAATGGAATGTAGCCGAATTAAATCGGGTGATGCTGAGGGAATTAGATTAAGAAATAAGACACTTAAAGTAGTAAAGGAGTTTAGCTATTTGGGGAGCAAAATAACTGATGATGGTCGAAGTAGAGAGGATATAAAATGTAGACTGGCAATGGCAAGGAAAGCATTTCTGAAGAAATTTGTTAACATCGAGTATAGGTTTAAGTGTCAGGAAGTCGTTTCTGAAAGTATTTGTATGGAAGTGAAACATGGACGATAAATGGTTTGGACAAGAAGAGAATAGAAGCTTTTGAAATGTGGTGCTACAGAAGAATGCTGAAGATTAGATGGGTAGATCATATAACTAATGAGGAAGTATTGAAAAGGATTGGGGAGAAGAGAAGTTTGTGGCACAGCTTGACTAGAAGAAGGGATCGGTTGGTAGGACATGTTCTGAGGCATCAAGAGATCACCAATTTAGTATTGGAGGGCAGCGTGGAGGGTAAAAATCGTAGAGGGAGACCAAGAGATGAATACACTAAGCAGATTCAGAAGGGTTGCGGTAGGTACTGGGAGATGAAGAATCTTGCACAGGATAGAGTGGCATGGAGAGCTGCATCAAACCAGCCTCAGGACTGACGACCACAACACAACGACAACATAGGCATTGACAACCGCAGCGTCGTATTCTGCCTGTTTACTTATCTCTGTATTTGAATACACATGCCTATACCAATTTCTTTGATGCTTCAGTGTACAACGGAAAAACTTTAGAAAACAGGTATTTCTTAAGTGAAATTAACGGAACAGACATGCGAAATAGATGGTTTCTGGTGGAGAGGAATTAAAAACACGCAATGCAAAAAAGACGACAAAAACGGGTAAAAGGACAAACGTACGTAAAATGTGATATGACTGTTGTGAATAAGTTGGTAATCCTGATATCTTTTTTCCGCTATTTGTAATACTGGTGTCATGTTTTACGTAAGATACCAGTATTATCAAAAACGTAGAAAAGAACAGACCTACATAAAACACGACACCAGTATTCTTAATAGTGGAAAAAACAGCGGTACCATGCATATAATGAAAAAAAATGGCTGAAATATGTTATAAAACATGTAAAACGAATAATAAACCAACATAGAATTAAATAAGCAAATAGTTAAATAGTTATTAAAAACTACTTATGCTTCCCTAACTTAAAATCAAACATAGGTACCTCGATTAAACGTGTTTTTATATTCTGCGATCACCACCTAGTGGTCAGATTTCCTCGTCTTCGCTGTCTGCCTCCTCTTCAAACAAGGAAGCTGAAGTTGATGCTGAAGCCGAAATTGATGAGTGAGAGTCGCCGTGCATGGTCCCTATCTTTTGCAGCAGCTGTTTTGGCAGTTCATATGAATGGTAACATGTGCCTTCCCCTTTTAGTCGCTATTTGACACACAGTATACGGGATGAGTAACTATTGCCACCTAGAAGAACTCCGACAGTATGATTGTAACCGAAAAGTTTGTGGGACAAATATTGCATGGGACAACGGGGATAATATGACGACGTTGGTTTTATGTTGCTTGGTGAGGTTTTGTCAGAGATATGAAGGTCAATTTTTTTTAATGGGATGCTATAATTTGGTAGCATTTGAGGGCCGCGTGGAGGTTAAAAATCGTAGAGGGAGACCAAGAGATGAATACACTAAGCAGATTCAGAAGGATATAGGCTGCAGTAGGTACTGGGAGATGAAGAATCTTGCACAGGATAGAGTAGCATGGAGAGCTGCATCAAACCAGTCTCAGGACTGAAGACCACAACAACAACAACATGATAAATTGAGAAGAGCTGGATCTTTAACGCATCGGAAACATACCCCGCAAAGGAAAGTTGCTAACGAGGAAACGGAAATTGGTTCTCTTGCCACAGTGGTTGGAGATCCTTGTGTTAGTTCGCATCAAATCGCAAGGGAATTTGGCATGAGCCAGAGTAGTGTTGTTCTTGTTCTGCATCGCCATAAATATCATCCTGGTCCGGATTGTATGCATTGCATTGAATTCTGCCGATGGGCCCAACTTCATATTCAGAGGGGTGACACATTTATTAATCTGACTTTATTTACTGATGAGGCTACATTCATAAACCATGGAAATGTTAATTTGCATAACATGAATTATTGGGTAACTGAAAATCCATTTACCTGCGGAATGTTGCACACCAAAATCCGTGGGCGGTGAATGTATGGTGTGGGGTTCTGGAGGACAGAAGTAAGGTCCCTATTTCATCGAAGGAAATCTTAGTGGTTGGAAGTACACCACATTCCTGCAAGAAACATTAGGTCTGTTATGGGAATAAATATCTTTAAGAACAAGGAACAGAATGTGGTATCAACATGATTGGTGTCCGGCACATTTTTCGCTGATGGCTAGAAATAAGTTGCAAAGACAATTCGGAAATCGTTGGATTGGATGCGGAGGAGATGTGTCGTGGCCAGCTCGTTCACCAGACTTGACGCCTCTGGATTTTTTCTTGTGAGGGTTTGAAAATTTGAGAATAGTGGTGTTCATACTGACAACACTGGAGGGAAAAATGATCTTTACTACCTGCTATTAAAGCTGCCACTGGCTCAGAAAGGAACTCAATATCCAGCAACAGAACTTTCTGATCATTTTCCCAATAATACAAAATCTCTGATAGGTAGCAAAGCAAGTTTTCAATCTAACTTAAAATAAATTCCCGTGGATAACTCCTTTTATTCCACTGACAAATTTCTACTTAAAAACTGGTAGGCAGTAAAAAAAGAAAAATAATTTCGACAAAATATTTGTTGAACTCATCTATGTGACATCTAACTAAGTAACTAACTAACTAACTAACTAACTAAGTAACTAACTATTGATAACGTAACCAGATTGCTGCTGCTGAATTGGAGGGATGGCGGGGAGTGTCCCCTTTCCATCTCTTCCTCCTCCTCTCTCCCTTGCGGACTGCTATGTCGACAACGTGTCTGACCTTAAGTGGAAACGGCGGCTGGTAGATACTACACGTTTCATTTCTTGTCGAGATGAGTTCGCGACATGCCTTAGGAGATACTCGGTACGTGATACCAGTTAGCTGTGTAAGCTGTCTCAAGCTATGCTTTCGGCAAGTCAAAACTAGTTACAGCTCACAAGCAAATAAATATCCTAAACAAACTGGAGTCTCGTCGATGTTCGTCGGAAACCAACGCTTCACTCACATGATAAAAGCCATGGGATACCTCCTAATACCGTGTCCAACCAATTTTTCCTCGGCGTAATGCGTGACATGCACTCCACATGTCCTTGGACGTCCACTGCAGAAGCACTGCGCCATGCTACCTCTATAGCGTCGATAATTGCGGAAGTGTTTCCGATGCAACGTTTTGTGCACGAACTGACCTCTCGATTATGCCCCATAAACGTTTGGTGAGATTCATGTCGGGCGGTCTGGGTGGCCAGATTATTCGCTCGAATTGTCCAGAATGATATTCAAACCAATCGCGAACAATTGTGGCCCGGTGACACGGCGCATCGTCGTTGGGGAACATGATACAGATGGATGGCTGCAAATGGTCTCCAAGTAGGTGAATATAACAATTTCCAGTCAATGATAGGTTGAGTTGCAATAGAGGAACCAGGCCGTTCCATGTACACACACAACACACACCATTCTGAAGACACCACCAGCTTTTACAGTGCCTTGTTGATCCATGACGTCGGGGGGTCTCCGACCCCTTCCATCAGCTCTTACCAACTGAAATCGGAACTCGTTTGATCAGGCCACGGTAATCCAGTCGTGTAGGATCCAAACGATGTGGTCACGACGCTCTGCAGGCAATGTCGCGTTGCTAGCAAATGCACTCATATCGGGTGTCGGTTGACACGGCCAGTTAACTACAAATTTTGCCACACTCTCCTAATGGATACGTTCGTCGTACGTCCCAAATTCATTTCAGCGGTTATTTCAAGCAGTGTTGCTTGTATGTTCACACTTACAACTCTACGAGAACCTCACTTCTCTCTCTCCTTCAGGGAAGGTTGTCGGCCACTGCATTGTCTGTGGTGAGAGGAAATGCCTAAAATTTGGTGTTCTTGGCATATTCTTGACACTGCAGACCTCGGAATACTGAATTGACTAACGATTTCCGAAATGGAGTGTCCTTGCATCTAGTTCCAACTAGTATTCTGCGTTCAGAGTGTGACAACTCCCGTGGTGCAGCCGTAATCACATCCGACACCTGTCCACATGAATCGTCTGAGTACAAATGACCTCGTGTACGCGATACTATCGCCTTCTGCGTATGTGCAATGGCTACTCCCTGACTTTACTCACCTCAGTACATGTCTGCTCAGAGTCGTGAAGTTGGGTCGCGTCCACAACGAGTAAAATCTCATTTCGCTGTGCACGTGAGAGTGCCCCCAAGGAAACAGCATTGACGTCGCTTTGATTGCGTCACGGACGTGGCGCCTGACCCAGTCCCGTTTGGAAACGTGCCCCCCCCCCCCCTTCCCCCACTCCCAGATATCAGGCCGCGCTGTTTACGACTTGGGTGCAGCCTATGGACCGTGCTGATAATCCTGCGCGAGATTTATCAGCACCGTACTGTGCTGTGTAGATTCAGCGAAAACTGCGAACCTTGTTTGCATGCCAGTGGCTAGTTTGAAGCGTCTACTTGCGGTGTGTTCAAAGAACAACGCCAATATTTGTTTTTCGGAAAGAATGGTTCAAATGGCTCTGAGCACTATGCGACTTAACTTCTGAGGTCGTCACTCGCCTAGAACTTAGAACTAATTAAACCTAACTAACCTAAGGACATCACACACATCCATGCCTGAGGCAGGATTCGAACCTGCGAAAGAAGCGGTCCCTCGGCTCCAGACTATAGCGCCTAGAACCGCACGGCCACTCCGGCCGGCTTCGGAAAGAATTTTATTTATTCGTCTAGATATTATACACTTACACTACATATTATACACCTACGTCAGCTGATTTTCCAATCCTCGGAACAATTTGTAAGTAGGTTTTTATGTTGGTAACGCCACGTAGCGCTCTGTATGAAAAGCACTGACTGTGCTGTGTGCAATGTGTGGCTGGTTGCCATTGTTGGAATATTCGCTATTGTAGTGTTGGGCAGTTGGATGTGAACAGCGCATAGCGTTGCGCAGCTGGAGGTGAGCCGCCAGCAGTGGTGGACGTGGAGAGAGAGATGGCGGAGTTATGAGAGCGGACAATCTGGTCGTGTGTCCGTCAGAAAAATGAAATTTGTAAGCCTGGATGTCATGAACTTATATACAGGGTGAGTCGCGTAAGACGTAACACCCCCATTATTCCGGGGGCGATTGCAGGTATCGACAAGCAGTTTTCGGCGAATCATTGCCGACTATGGGGCACATACTTTGGTACATGCACAATAATCACAACGTTTATATTGATCGAGATAATGAGGCAAGTACATGTTTTTTAAATGGGACGCTATACTTTTTTTTACCATCATTCGAACGCTCTGGAAAAGACGCGTATAGAGATGTAACGCATGTTGCTATTGTGATTCAAATTTCGCTTAAAAGACGCTGGGAAATATTGTACGATTGAAGGTCGAGGCGGTCGGAAGCGGCTGCAGACTGTAAACGTCCGCAGCTCGCGGTCGTGCGGTAGCGTTCCCGCTTCCCGCGCCCGGGTTCCCGGGTTCGATTTCCGGCGGGGTCAGGTATTTTCTTTGCCTCGTGATGACTGGGTGTTGTGTGATGTCCTTAGGTTAGTTAGGTTTAAGTAGTTCTAAGTTCTAGAGGACTGATGACCATAAATGTTAAGTCCCATAGTGCTCAGAGCCATTTGAACCATTTTAGACTGCCAACACGCCTCGCGCGACCCGCAGACCGAGTTGCTATGCTCTATGCAGCATGCACGGCCTACGGTACGTAGGCAAATCCTCATCCGCCCTCTTTTAAGGAAAGTTTGAATCACAATAGCAACATACGTTACATCACTACACGCGTCTTTTCCAGAGCGTTCGAATGATGGTAAAAAAAAGTATAGCGTCCCATTTAAAGAAACATGTATTTGCCTCATTGTCTCGGTCAATATAAACGCTGTGATTCTTGTGCATGTGCCAACGTATGTGCGCCATAGTCAGTTATGATTCGCCGAAAATCGCATGCCGATACGTGCAATCACCGCCGCAACAAAGGGGGGTGTTAGTCTTACGCGACTCCCCCCAATGGCTTTTATGCACTATTAAGGTAACTACATTGTTTGTTGTCTATCAAAATCTTTCATTTGCTAACTATGCCTATCAGTAGTTAGAATCTTTTATTTAGCTGGCAGCATTGGCGCTCGCTGTATTGCACTAATTCGAGTAACGAAGATTTTTGTGAGACAAGTGATTCATGAGAGGTATAGGTTATTGTTAGTCAGGGCCATTCTTTTGTAGAGATTATTGAAAGTCAGATTGCGTTGCGCTAAAAATATTGTATGACAGTTTAGTTCAAAAATGGCTCTGAGCACTATGGGACTTAACTTCTGAGGTCATCAGTCGCCTAGAACTTAGAACTACTTAAACATAACTAACCTATGGACATCACAAACATCCATGCCCGAGGCAGGATTCGAACCTGCGACCGTAGCGGTCGCTCAGCTCCAGACTGTAGCGCCTAGAACCTCACAGCCACTCCGGCCGGCTGTCAGTTTAGTGTTGATCAGAATAAGTAAAGAGAGAAATGTGTGAGTCCGTTCAGTTTTGCTCAGCTGTTTGAAAATGAAATAAAGTAGAGGTTTACCAGCACAGTAATTCATAAATTTTTTTCTGTGGGGATCAACTTCTCTCCAGTCACATTAACTAAAAGCTTGAATAATCAGCTTTTGCAGCGCAGATGGCTGTGAGACGTGCAGAAGGTGTCACTGGAGTTCTGGAAGGTACCGACATGGATGTGGTGTCACACCGACTCCAGGGCCGTGGGCAGCTGCGCTAGCATTCTCGGTTGAGGCTCCATGGCACGAACAGCTCGATCGGCATGGTCCCACAGATTTTCGACTGCTTTTAAATGCGGAGAGTCTGGTGGCCAGCAGAGTACGATAAAATCATCCTAGTAATCTTCAAACTAGGCACGGACACCAGGACCAGTGTGACATGTTACATTGTCCTGCTGGTAGATACCATCCTCCCGATGAAAAACAAACTGCACATAGGGGTGAACATACGCCCCAAGGGTAAATAGCCTACATACTTGTATTGACCCATTGTGCCTCCCAGTTTGACAGTATCTTCCAGACAATGCCACGAGAACATTCCCCACACCCTAACGCTCCCTCCCCCTCCGACCTGGACAATTCCGGCGATTGTTGCAGGTCGTTTGCTTTCAGGTATTTCACGGCGTAGACGCCAGCGGCCATCTGTCCCATGAGGCATAAAACGCCATTCGTCTGAAAAGACTACGTGTCGGCACCCAGTGGACGTCCACTTGCAATAGTGACGGGAAATTCCATCCTTCGTCGCCAGCTGCGGAGACCCATACACAGCAACGTTCGCAGAGTGGTCGTTGGCGAGACACTGTTGGTTGCCCCTTGGTTCATCTACGCAGTCAGTTGTTCAAAAGTTGCACGTCTGTTCACACCTGCAAATCTCCGCAATTGTTATTCATTCCTGGCATCTGTGGTCTGTTTCGCAAACAGTTGCCGCTTTTGGATGGCGCCATTTTGCCACTTCAGACACGACGGCACGCGGACAGACTTTGCCGTTCCACCCCTGACCGGAAAGCCAATGATCGTGCCGTTGGTGATGACAGACAAATTGCTCTGTGTCTGCATTACGACAACGACTGCACTGTTTTCCTCGTCCCCCGACACGTCTTACATGCCCTCCACTGCTAGAGCCACCACCTGCTGTCCGTGAGTGGTTATTGTGTGTTGACGTCGAACGTAGGAGGTGGTCACGTTAATGTTTCTGGACCGTGTACCTATGAGAGAACCTCCAGTTCTCTCAGCGACGCTTTTCTTGGGTTGGGTTGTTTTGTGGGAAGAGACCAAACTGCGACGTCATCGGTGTCGTCGGATCAGGGAAGGAAGTCGGCCGTGCCCTTTCAAAGGAACCATCCCGGCATTTGCCTGGAGCGATTTAGGGAAATCACGGAAAACCTAAATCAGGATGACCGGACGCGGGATTGAACCGTCGTCCTCCCGAATGCGAGTCCAGTGTGCTAACCACTGCGCGACGCTTTTCTAATCTCGTCTTTCCTAGTAATGCGACAGCCTTTCAAGGTTTGCTTTGCTTTTACGAACAGAAAGAAGTCACATTAAGCCGTGTCTGACGAATATGGAAACTGGGGCATCAGTGTACTGTTGCTTTTTCTTAAAATCACGAACAAGGAACTCAGTGTGAGCATATGTTACATCCTGGTACAAACGTCACGACTTGTTTGGCACAGATACCGGCGATTGTGGTGTGAGAGCTTCTGTTCGCTCGTCGGTCCAGCTTTCTTGTGTGACAAAATATCGTCAGATTTGCCGGCCGCTGTGGTCTCGCGGTTCTAGGCGCTCAGTCCGGAACCGCGCGACTGCTACGGTCGCAGGTTCGAATCCTGCCTCGGGCATGGATGTGTGTGATGTCCTTAGGTTAGTTAGGTTTAAGTAGTTCTAAGTTCTAGGGGACTGATGACCACAGATGTTAAGTCCCATAGTGCTCAGAACTATTTGAACCATTTTTTATCGTCAGATTTGAATCGCTAATAAGTACGAGACTAGTAATACGTAAACAATGTTCGAGCCCACGACTGACAGATCATTTGTGAACGTGTTAGCCGCACAGTATTTGTTTTGCGTGCGACGTCGCCGTACGACTACAGACACAGGAGCGTGACTGCTGCAAATTAACTGTGTGAACCTAAACCCCGGTATAGCGTGCAGACGCGTTTAGCTGGGACACTGATACGGGCGACGTTGTGGAGAGATTGTGGAGCGCTACGAGTTATTAGTACTCAAAGTGAGACAGCAAAAATTTTCGCAAGGTAAATGAAAATCGGTATTAAATTGAAAGTTACACAATAATGAACAAAGTCGCCTCACACGAACCGAAAATTTGCTACTAGGTATAGAAAACGTAAGACAAAGGAAATTGGCGTCGAAAGGCACCAAAAAAGCTTAAAAAGTTCAGTGCCAAGCTAACAGAGAGCTACGACAGCCGTAGCGACTACGCAGCTGTACCAACGTGCATGCTTGTATCTGTTCTATAACAATTACACTGCTCTAGGTAAGCATCGTAATAAATAGATCGATATTTAAGTTACATACTAATGTGAAACAATTTTTTGACTTTTTCCTCAAGTTTCAATGGAGAATACACACAGAAGCGCCAAAGAAACTAGTGTAGGCACGAGTATTCAAACAAAGAGATATGTAAACAGGCAGAATACGACGCTGCGGTCGGCAACGCCCATATGAGACAAACAGTGTCTGGAGCAGTAGTTACATCGGTCACTGCTCCTACAGTGGCAGGTCATAAACTTTTATGCGAGTTTGAACGTCGTGCTACAGTCGGCGCACTAGCGAAGAGACACAGCATCTCCGAGGTAGCGGTGAAGTGGGGATTTTCCCGTACGGCCATTTCACGAGTGTACCGTGAATATCAAGAATCCGGTAAAACATCAAATCTCCGACATCACTGCGGCCAGAAAAAGATCCTGCAAAAACGGGACCAACGACGACTGAAGAAAATCACTCAACGTGACAGAAGTGCAACCCTGCGGCAAATTGGTGTTGAATTCAGTGCTAGGCCAAGTGTCAGCGAGCGAACCATTCAACGAAACAACACCGATGTGTGCTTTCTGAGCCGAAGGCCCACTCGTGTACGCTTGATGACTGCACGACACAAAGCTTTACACCTCGCGTAGGCCCGTCAACAATTTTATGTACTACATCTTCTGATGAAGGCGTTTTAAAACAGTCGAAACCATGTTCAAGTTTTAATAAACCTCTATGATGCAACTGGTTGGCTTTTATTTCTACTGTCCCAGCTACAAACTGCCAAATGGAAAGTCGCAATTAATTGCAGCTTAGAAGACTTTTTCTAAAAAGAAGGTGAAACACAACTAAGTATTTTTCCAAAGAAAATGAATGATTCATTCATACAGCCAGTGCGGAATTTTCTTTGAAAAAATGTCGAAGTTTGGCTGTGGTTGCCCGCCTTGCAAAACAACATGTTAATAACTAAGTATAATCGCTCCCCTTCCGGGCAGCGACGACGAGACTTAATCACATGGGGTTGCAACCTGATTGGCTCCGTCGACTCCAGCGGTATGACTGCTGCATCTCCTGTGACGCCCCCCACCCCCCACTGTGAGCCCTTTGAAGTATGCCGCGCTGCTGACACGGGGGCGTTGGTACACGGTGCTCGAGAAGGCGGTGGCGGCGTCTTTACGTGCGGCAACCGCGCTGTATGAACGCACGGCACGCCAATTTTTAGTGCACTGAAGCTCTTGCACGCACAGTTGCTGATGCGCAGCCATGTTCAGTATCTTGAAATCTGTGCCTACTCAATTATATCACTGTACGCCATGTGCATGAGATTCGCTGTCTAGTCACATTATTGTGACCACCTGTCAAGCGCCTGAATATCCACCTTTCGTAGCGTGGACGCGCTGCAACAGAGGTTGTGAGGTTCTGAAAGCTACCGACACCACTCAACCTTGCCAGCTGCAGCGCCCTGTCCGGCTGTGCTCGGTTGAGGACCCATGGTGTGAACAGCCCGATCGAGGTGGTCCCACGCATTCTCGACTGGGTTTAAATCCGGAGAGTTTGGTGGCCAGGAGAGTACAGTGAACTCATCCTGCTGCTCTTCTAACCACGAACGTATACAACGAGCTGTGTGACACGTTGTGTTGTCCTGCTGCTAGATCCATCAGTGGTGGTAGTGTGGACAAAAACGAGAAAAAATATCCAGTAAACGTGGGGTTAAAATTGCGTACCTGGGGAGCTATCACCATTCGTTTATCTTCGCTAATGTGAAACACATCTCCTCTACTGAGCAAGTGTTCATAGCACCTCAGGTGTGCAATTTAGAGCCCACGTTTATTGGATGTTTTTTCTCGTTTTTGCCCACACTACCACCACTGAAAGTCACTACCCCTATACTCTTCGCAAAACAAGAACCGGTACATGTATTCAACTGTCAGAAGTATCAGAACGGTTTTCGTTTATAACTTTCGACTCGTTCGTTTCCGGCACACGGTTCCTTACTTCAAATTAATACATTTATCGTTCTCCATCATCCTAGAAAGCCTGTATCATCACCACGGAATCACCCGTGTATACGTACATTTACAGACGCCCGCGCCAATAACTTTGAAGCTCTGTAGTCTCGTTGCATGACGTTTCCGGACAGTGGTTCCTATTCAAAATACGATGTACTCACTCCCCTCTACAAGTCCTAGAAGTCTGTAGCGGGAATTTCCGACCACCCTGTATAAAGGTAGTAGCCGTCTGCTGCAAGGCTTTGTCTTAACAACACCCATTTTGACTATTATGGTATGATAATTCGTTCTACTTCTTCTGGAGAAGATGGTTTTGAAACGTCCCCTTAGAAAAATTATACAAGACTGTGCTTAAACTGACACACAATATTTTAGGCGCAACGCAATCTGACTTTCAAAAATCCCTACAAAAGAATGGCCCTGACTAACATTAACCTATACGTTTCACAAATCACTTACCTCACAAAAATCTTCGTTACTCGAACTACTGCAATACAGCGAGCGCCACTACTGCCAGCTTAATAGTCATAATATATATAGCAGTTCATTACATCCAGTCTTACAAATTTCAAAACTCCGCCATTTCTCTCCCCACATCCACCACTGCTGGCAGCTCACCTCCAACTGCCGAACGCTATGCGCTGTTAACATCCAGCTGCCCAACACTACAATGGCAGACAACAATGCAAACTAGCCACAGACTGCACACAGCACAGCCAGTGATTTTCATACAGAGCGCTACGTAACGTTGCCAATAAGAAAACATAAACAGCCTACCTACATAGCCCCCACGCTCCCCACGAAAAATTTTACAAATTGTTTTGGGCACTGGCCAATACAGATTTGAAAAATTTTTTCATAATTATAATTACAATAACAAAGAAATCAAATGCACACACTTATTGATAAAATGTTTGTCAAAAGCTAAAATTTTCTCACAGTCCATAAAGACAGTCCTGATCATCCATCACAGTAAAATTGCAGTGTTTTTTTTTCTCAAAGTCTGAGCAGTAAAAGAAAATGCACATGGAAGTAGTGGATTTCCATGCAATCTTGAAGAAGTAGTGTTGTCCTTCCAACGGAAAGACAGTGCTGACTCTTGACATGCAGACAGGTATTGGTCCACAACAGAGCAAACCCACAGCAGAGTCAGTCGAAATTTTGAAGAGTATTGGTAGGTAGGTCATCACAGAGCAGACCCACTGTAGTCCTGGTAGAGATTATGGTATTGGTGGGCTACCAGAGGTGTAAACCCACTGCAGTCCTTGTAGAAATAATGGTATTGGTGGATCATCAACGATGCAGACCCACTGCAGTCCTTGTAGAGACAGCCAGCAACCATCTGTTGCGACTGTGCAGGCGCACAATCACCATCGAAGAGTTTTGCGGACAATATAACAAGTCCATAAACCACCACTTGTGCACTCAAATTTTTTTTTTAAATTGTCCTTAGAACCAGCAATGCTGTTATCCAGTCCCTTGCTGAATTATTAACACACGTGCAAACACTATGAGTCCCTACTTCTCACATATTGTCCATATACTATGACCAACAGAAACGTGAGCAGTGAAATGTAACTTACAAGTTACTTAATTTGATGAACTGGTATCAATTATAATTTTATAACATAAGAATACAATAACAAAGGTACAAAATACATCGTTAGAAACATAACAATACAGATAACATTTGCAGCAATAGGGGCTTTACAAAAGAATAAAAATCAACATATACATCAGTGTTACAGGAATTATGACATAAGTAAATACATAAAAGATCAGAATAACTTTTGAAACATTAACTTCACACATGAGCATTAAAACAAAACAGAATAAATAATGTCTAAACATCAGAAAAATTCTACAACATAAATCTTACTAGGTAAACACATAAAGACAGGAAAAACACAAATTCACATAGCATAATATCACAAAGGTACAGGACAGGGTTTGTTTTAGGTGTGACATTTGGTACTACAGTCCAACCCAAAACTTCGTTCTGTAGATCTTTCCTCTTATTTCAACATTTGTTTCCACCAAAAAAATCCTATCCAAGCATGGTTTCTATCTTCTGTTCACACCCTCTTTCAAAATTCTTTTTTTTGGCCAAACCATTTTCTTATAGCTTCTCAATGCATTTCTTCCAATTCATCACAACTCGTTCTCACATATAGCCTACCCCATCTTAAGCTAACTTAAATCTACTGAGCTCAGATGCTAAACTAAGGGACGAGGCAATGCAGCAGCACAAAACAATTAACACACACAGCAATGACAAAAAAATGGAAATTGGCAAAGCAAGCTACAGTAAATCTAAATTACCAAGCAATGCAACATTACAACTAATATGAGTCAATGTGCAGCAACAAGAAAAATAAATCAGTAGTAAAACTAGCTTAACAGAGTAATACAAAGTGAAATTTAGTAGCACTATGCCTGGCAAACAGCAACAGCAAATGCAATAACTTATATCTAAACATGAGAAAGCTCAAGCAGAAAAAATATTACAGTAAAAATGGCCATGTTTAATACCTATGTCACATCTTAACACTAGAGTGATGCATCACTGTAACTTGCTCTAGCAGACAAGTTACCAAGTCACTGACAAAAATTATGTTTGCAATTCCTGTGAAGTGGAAATGTCTTTTTGTGCTCCCTCATTTTTTGGAGTACATCATAAAGTTATTTTTTACTGGATCTGTAGGCATAAAATATTTATATTAGTACATCTATAAAATTTTATTTTAACCAATGCTGCAGTGCAGCTAGGAACTAGATATTAAACAAAATAGGCAAAGCAAGGCGTGAAACGTCATTCACTAGCCATATGGCATTTCATAATGCAGTAAACAATCTTTCAACTAGCAAGACAATAGACATGAAACGTTTCTCATCATTTCATTTCAGTAAATATCATAAATTAAGAACTCTACAGTGTAATCATGTTTTCAAGTTTGAGGGTGTCGTATTTACGATGCTTTCTACAAAGGAATGTCAATAGCGAGGATAATGGCCTCCTTTTTTTTTCCACCTGTGCTTCTGAAAGGCGCACACTAATGGCTTTTTTCCAGGCATCTGTCGTGCAGCTGGGTGCTCACGACACATTACATGAAGGTGGTCACTTAACTTTCTTACCGAAATATTTACGACAGCAGTTTCCACTACAGTGACAGCCTCATATAAAAATATTTCACAGGTCAAGAATTTGCGTTACAAATCTGTAGAAACAAAATCCTATTGATATAACAGTGTCCAAAAAATTTTCGTCGGCATTGAAAATACATTCACGCATTTACATACATTTCATAACTCTTAAAGTACGATTCTTGGTTTCCAACAACCTTTTTCACAAACCAGAGTCCCTAACCACTACTCATTATTCCTTACCTTATTCGTCGACACTTCTTCGATATTTCATCATAACAGATATGTAGCATAATCAAATAACTCATATAGCATCAGCTTATTGATCATAAACATACCGCAACAGCATAATACGTATAGTCATCATAATAATAACATCGTAACACCTCAGTCAACTCTCAAAATCGTCGTAGCTTCCTCCAATAATTTCAAAACCTAAAAAAAATTCTCTGCTCATGTCAAAAGTGTCATCTGCCTCAAATGTACTTTAAAAATCGTGATCCCATACCAAATATATCATTCAAAGCTCTCATAATATCACAATGGGTCCGAAAAAATATGAACAGTTCACAAAGTACAGACAAAATACAATTTCGTAAGTGTGAAGTTACCCAACTGTGTAATTGCGTAAAGATGTGTCACTGATGTAGCAAAAAAAATGTTTATCTCTCAGTTAAATGATCAGATAGCTGTGTAATTTGTGTGTTAGAGAAATATGGTACCGATGTGTAAAGTTGTATAAGCAAATACCATATTAGCTAGCGCTGCTTGTGCTTGCCAAACACATGGTACACAAAGTAGGCATGTACCCCCTCAGGATTAATGTATTATACCCTCAGGTGTTACAGATTACAGAAATGGAATGAAATGTATCATGGAAAACCTTAGTACCTTTGGTATTCAAAAATCTTTAAAAATAAATGTCTTAAGTACAAAATTAATCACTCAAACACGTGTACTGTAGCGCTAGATTGTGCGTCTTGTTGTAAGATAATCCCTGTCATTACTTAAGAGTAAAAAATGTGCCAAGTGTCGTAATTATCGTCGTCTGTAAGCAAAGTTATGTAGAAGTCAATGTACTTACCTCGTAATAAACAAAAGTGAAATGCTTTGCCTATAGATATCGTAGTTATTACGCTTATTGCCGTGATGAAGTAAGTACTGTACTGTAACATATTGTTGTGCTATGGAAAACGCTGTCTCATTGTAGCTATACCACAAAGTTACTACTAAAACATGTTTTACTTTCCAGAATAATACAGAAAAACTGTGCAGATATAAAACAGATACACCGCAAAAGCAACAATGTAAATTGTGTACGTTTTAGTAGCGTCGTGATATAATCGTGTAGCTATCAAAGAAACCAAATGCTAAGTTATCTTCAATCTCACAGAATGTACTTCAAATAAAGAATATCTTTTCAGGTAAACCAAAATGTTGCATTAAAATCTCATTACCAGTATATGTTCTTATTATGTAAGCCATATATTCATTATGTAATCGTGCAACTAACAAGCAAAAATGTACAAATAACAACACTGTGTCGTCTGTTCACTATAACAATGCATTCGTAATTTCTGTTTAAATAAGTTCCCTAAGTTCTAGATTGAGTAGTTAACTTTAAAACATAGTTGCATGTTAACAGTTTCTAAGTGTGACAAAGAGTACTAGTAACGTGAAGTGAAAATTTTTATAGCAAAGACTAAGGTAAAAACAGATTATCTCTCAATAAACGGTTTTACATGTGCAATGTGGTACAATCTTTTACCCTTTCTAGTGCGTAGAGTTTCAACTTCAAAGCAATTATCATGTCGTATACGTCGGTAACAAACGCTAAAATTTTTCTCAAGGTTAGCGTCTATCTTATTTTTCTCTGAGCCAGCCGGTACACGTGGCTGCCTGCGGTGTGAGTCATTGTCTGTGTCTTTGTTGGTGCGCGTGGTTGTTAGTATTAGGAGACCTAACTTCTACAAATTCACCTTGTCGAGATGGACCTGCCCTGTTTCAATCCCGCCAGTTTTGATGAAATTCAGGTCTGTCGTTATGATTATATCGTCTGTCGTCATGTCGGTAGATACCATAGTTTCTCTTTTGTCGGTCATGTGGTGCAGAATTTCTCCCTGAATCGTAACTGCGCGCTGAACTATTCCCTCTCAAGTTATTCTGTCTCCCTTGATAATAATTATTTTGGTTCCCATATTGTCTGTTTCTATGGTTATCTCTGTCATATTCATTACTATGGAAATGTGATTGTTCTCTGTAATTATTACTACTCTGCCAACGGTTGCCATATGGGTGCTGTCTGTTTTGGTCACGATTTACGTTGTAAGAATAGCCTTGTCGTGTCCAGTTATTATTTCTGTCATCGCGGAATTGTGACGGATGTGACCTGTAATTGTTGTGCTCCTGTTTTCGAGTTCTGCGGTTGTCAGTGCCAATTTCCAATTCTTGTAACAGTCCGTGTAAAGCTTCAATGTCGTCTTTCCAACGTCCCGCCAAAATAATATGTCGTAAATATTCAGGCAATTTGATTAAGCAAATGCGGATGAGTTCTGAGGGGCTGTATGGGTTTGACAGGTACTGATTCTTATGTAACATGTCTCGAAATATTTGACAAGACTGGAAAATTCAGATTGTTCGAAATGTTTCATCATTATGATGCTATGTTTTACTCGGTCTTATATTGAGATCAATATGCTGAGAGGAACACATGATAAAATTCTCCTTCACTGTGACAGTGGTGAATGACCGATCGCATTCTTACAGCTGGTTCATTCTCTAAGTAGCCACACATAAATTCTAATCTGTGCTGTAATGACCAGTTGGGAGGAAAACAATGAGAGAATTGATGAAGCCACGCTTGTGGATGAATGTTGTTGCCAGAATTCTTAAATGTTTTGAATTTACGTGTAGTAATGAACAGCTTATAGTCAAAATGATCATGTCGGCGAGTCGCATGTCGGTCATTGTTACGTCGTTTCGGTGGTTCCATCTCAAAATTCGGTGTACCTTGCCAATTTCTTTCATAATTTCCGAAGTGCCCTGTGTTATTATTTTGTGGCTGTTCCGTATTTCTATGTCCCTCTTCCCGTATTGGAGCGCGAGTGTCCTCTGAAATACGTAATTCTTGTATTACCTGTGTCAGCTGATCTTGTACTTCCCGGATTTCTCTTTGGTGTTGCGTATTAATTTGATTCTGATTTTGTTTGAATTTCCTAATTTGTTCGCACTCTTCTGTGTCATTAAAGACTACCGGTTTTGTGTCATTCAGATTATCATCTACCTTCGTAGATAAATTATTTAGCTGATCCGAAAGTTCAACTACTTTCTCTGATAATGAACTAATTTCCTCCATGTGTCTTTCTGAACCAATTTTTAGAGTATCTACTGTGTCCTTTAAGTTTTCTTGAGTTTTTGCAAGTTGCGTAACCGAATCGGTAGATGCAACTGAGTCAGTTTTAGCTTGCAAGGTCTCATGATTTTCATGAACAATAGTTTGCAGTTCTTTTATGGCTGCTTCGTGTTTCTGTAATGCATTTTCATGCCGCGAAAAAATAGGTTGAAAATGCTCACAAATCTGTGTTTTTATGTCATTACAGATATTTTGACATTTCGATTCAATGTTATGTAACTCAGTAGTTAAATTTTCACGTGTTTGTTCAAGTGTGGTGTCTAGCTTTTGAAGCTTTTGCTGTGTTTGTCTCTGATTTTGTTCCATTGTGGCTAACTGTTTCTGTGTTTGTCTCTGATTTTGTTCCATTGTGTCTAACTTCTGAAGATTTTGTTCCATTACGTCTAACTTTTGAAGCTTTTGTCCCATTTGTTGCATTAATTGTAATAACAATGCACTGGTGTCTGAAACATGTTCCTCAGTGCTATTTGGCAATGCATTTTAACCGGCAATATTCGCATTTTGAAAAGCAGAAAATGTGTCTTGACTTATTTGAGAAAACGGTGAGGGCGCAAAACCTGAATCCACAGTATTTGCAAGACTGTGTCCTGTCATTTCGGATTCCTGAGGCGAGCTGTTGCCGACTGATCGATCGATAATGCTCCCCTGTTCACTAACTGTTTCACTGTCTATGCCATTATTTGCCACCTGCTCCATTTCCCTATGCACAATTACCAAATCAGTAACCGAGCGAGGTGCCGCAGTGGTTAGCACACTGGACTCGCATTCGGGAGGACGACGGTTCAATCCCGTCTCCGGCCATCCTGATTTAGGTTTTCCGTGATTTCCCTAAATCGTTTCAGGCAAATGCCGAGATGGTTCCTTTAAAAGGGCACGGCCGATTTCCTGCCCAATCCTTCCCTAACCCGAGCTTTGCGCTCCGTCTCTAATGACCTCATTGTCGATGGGACGTTAAACACTGACCACCACCACCACCAAATCACTAGTTTGAACATTAGTTAATTCATTACACGGTGGCGCTGACATGCTGCTTTCGTCTTCACTGTCACTTCTCATTTTACTTTGGAGCCTAGTGTTACGTTTTTCACACGCCATTATTGTCACAGTATTTCACATGACAACACCGATAAGCACAATTTGAAGAGCAAAATAAGAAAACACATTAACATAGCACTGAAAATAATATCTAGTTAATTGCAAGGGCAGCTGCGAAATACTTGGTGCAAATCTACATGCATGCCACAACAACAATGAAAGACTGCAACTACAAAGGAGATTCTCTCTACAATTATGCACTAGCAATAAACAAAAGTTACGCTAATTACACAAACTACAAGAAAAAATCAGAAGATTCCAGTGAGGTATCCTGACAGGGTCGCCATATGAAACGTCCCCTTAGAAAAATTATACAAGACTGTGCTTAAACTGACACACAATATTTTAGGCGCAACGCAATCTGACTTTCAATAATACCTACAAAAGAATGGCCCTGACTAACATTAACCTATACGTTTCACAAATCACTTACCTCACAAAAGTCTTTGTTACTCGAACTACTGCAATAGAGTGAGCGCCACTACTGCCAGCTTAATAGTCATTATATATGTAGCAGTTCATTACATCCAGTCTTACAAATTTCAAAACTGCCATTTCTCTCCCCACATCCACCACTGCTGGCGGCTCACCTCCAACTGCTGAACGCTATGCGCTGTTAACATCCAGCTGCCCAACACTACAATGGCAGACAACAATGCAAACTAGCCACAGACTGCACATAGCACAGCCAGTGATTTTCATACAGAGCACTACGTAATGTTGCCAATAAGAAAACATGAACAGCCTACTTACAGTTTTAAAACCGTCGAAACCATGGTCAAGGTTTGGTTCAAATGGCTCCGAGTACTATGGGACTTAACTTCTAAGGTCATCAGTCCCCCAGAACTTAAAACTACTTAAACCTAACTAACCTAAGGACATCACACACATCCATGCCCGAGGCAGGATTTGAACCTGCGACCGTAGCGGTCGCCCGGTTCCAGACTGTAGCGCCTAGAACTGCTCGCCCACTACAGCCGGCCGGTCAAGGTTTAATAAACGTGTATTTAACAACTGGTTGGCTGTTGTTTCTAATGAATTGATAACTGGGTAGGCACATTTGCGGTATATGTGAATACTGTTTGGAAAATGTCTTGCGAGAAACACCTTAGAAAAGATTTCAAGTCGTGTGTAAAGTTCCTTGGGAGTCGATAAGAGCTCTCATTCTCAAATATTAACCTTATGTTGTTAAATCCTTAACGTAAGGTTATACGTCTTAATGAGTAGGATATAAAAGCATTTCAAATTTTTTAAATTGGTCAATAAAATATGAAAGATTGTTAATGAAATTTTTGGTACCATCAGACTGGCAACCTTCAGTTGGAGCCTGCAACCGCTTTACGCGTTTAGTAATATAGATTCACTGTGTCATGCACAGGATGTAGCGGCTATACTCACCGAGCAACAAAGCCGTACCGACCAGGACTAAGCAACATCCACCCAGCTCTTCGCGTTCTCGGGGTGAACCATTTGTCTGCCTTGAACCATCAGAAGACTACGCCTACGTAGATTTGAAACGTGACAAGTGGAACTGTATTACAGGATATATTTGGGAACAGCTGCTTCGCACCCTCTAGCTAAGCACTGCAACAACGTTAAGAGTTCACTTATTGATGTAAGCAGTGTATATGTTTCGAGCGGAGACACATCTACGTCGTCAAGATGATGTTTTGGAACCCGCAGAGCGTCTTTCGCCACTAATAAAACATAATTACTTAGTTAATATTTATTCATTCAGTTCTGTGGCAGTCAGCGTCAGTGACACGTTGAAATTTCGCTGTCTCCTGTTCCAACAGTATTGCGGGTTGACGCCTGCAGTCTATAGGCGAACCATAGCGTGAGTTTATGCCCCCACACTGCGTTAGAGCGTCCTTGATCCCACTCTGGAAAATGACGATGACCCGCTCTGACCCTTTGGAGCATACGACGCTGTCGGATGTAGTGTAGCTGGTGATCCTGGCAGGCAGGCCCTGACATCCACGAGAGCCTGCAGTGTCGATCAGCAACAGAGACAACGGATGGCCTTCACACGTAGCAGTGACGATGATGTGACAAGCTGCGCGAGATATACTGGTGGTGGGAGACCTTCAATCTCTCCATTAGCGGTGTGGTATGCGGCGGCCAATGCAAAGCGGTTACTTGGATGTTGTCGGCTCAGGAACGGCAAGAAGCGTTTTCACGAGAAATGATGGAAGATCTAATACACCGACGTCACAGTAGTAGGGCAAGGGCAGACTACACCAATTTTGTTATCAGTTTGATATGCAAATTAATTAAATTGATCTTAGTTACCCCCATCCTGATGACGTCAGGTGTTTTCCCCAGACGGCACGTGGCTCCCCGCCAACTACTTCTCCCCACCCCACCTTTTCCCCCTCCCCTACCTATCCTATTGTCAGGGATATCGAATTTTGCCGGGAAATTAAAAAAAATGGTGGAACTTTCAAAAATGGTGAGAATTTCTTTGTCCCAAGGCTAAGCTGACGTCCCATTGCACCCTCTCCCGGGAAATGGCGGGAAATTCAGAAATGGTGGTGCCCTTTCTGGGAACCGAACCCTGCTCCTTCTGGACAGAAAGCCGAAGTTTACACCCACACCCCCGTCCCACCACACGGGGAGTGTCCAAATGAAGAACAGGAGAGGAAATTTAGGTTAATGTACTTTGTTTATTTTGGTTGGGAAACTGAAGTAAAGATCAGTCCTAATTACATGATTAATAATTCTGTCAGAGACAGCAAAGGACCTGGAAGAGCAGTTGAACATAATGGACAGTGTCTTGAAAGAAAGATATAAGATGGGTATCAACAAAAGCAAAACTTGGATAATGGCATGTAGTCGATTTAAATCAGGTGATGCTGAGTGAATTAGGTTAGGAAATGAGACACTTGAAGTAGTAGATGAGTTTTGCTATTTGGGGAGCAAAATAACTGATGATGGTCGAAGTAGAGAGGATATAAAATGTAGACTGGCAATGGTAATGAAAGCGTTTCTGAAGGAGAGAAATTTGTTAACATCGAATATACACTCCTGGAAATGGAAAAAAGAACACATTGACACCGGTGTGTCAGACCCACCATACTTGCTCCGGACACTGCGAGAGGGCTGTACAAGCAATGATCACACGCACGGCACAGCGGACACACCAGGAACCGCGGTGTTGGCCGTCGAATGGCGCTAGCTGCGCAGCATTTGTGCACCGCCGCCGTCAGTGTCAGCCAGTTTGCCGTGGCATACGGAGCTCCATCGCAGTCTTTAACACTGGTAGCATGCCGCGACAGCGTGGACGTGAACCGTATGTGCAGTTGACGGACTTTGAGCGAGGGCGTATAGTGGGCATGCGGGAGGCCGGGTGGACGTACCGCCGAATTGCTCACCACGTGGGGCGTGAGGTCTCCACAGTACATCGATGTTGTCGCCAGTGGTCGGCGGAAGGTGCACGTGCCCGTCGACCTGGGACCGGACCGCAGCGACGCACGGATGCACGCCAAGACCGTAGGATCCTACGCAGTGCCGTAGGGGACCGCACCGCCACTTCCCAGCAAATTAGCGTCACTGTTGCTCCTGGGGTATCGGCGAGGACCATTCGCAAACGTCTCCATGAAGCTGGGCTACGGTCCCGCACACCGTTAGGCCGTCTTCCGCTCACGCCCCAACATCGTGCAGCCCGCCTCCAGTGGTGTCGCGACAGGCGTGAATGGAGGGACGAATGGAGACGTGTCGTCTTCAGCGATGAGAGTCGCTTCTGCCTTGGTGCCAATGATGGTCGTATGCGTGTTTGGCGCCGTGCAGGTGACCGCCACAATCAGGACTGCATACGACCGAGGCACACAGGGCCAACACCCGGCATCATGGTGTGGGGAGCGATCTCCTACACTGGCCGTACACCACTGGTGATGGTCGAGGGGACACTGAATAGTGCACGGTACAACCAAACCGTCATCGAACCCATCGTTCTACCATTTCTAGACCGGCAAGGGAACTTGCTGTTCCAACAGGACAATGCACGTCCGCATGTATCCCGTGCCACCCAACGTGCTCTAGAAGGTGTAAGTCAACTACCCTGGCCAGCAAGATCTCCGGATCTGTCCCCCATTGAGCATGTTTGGGACTGGATGAAGCGTCGTCTCACGCGGTCTGCACGTCCAGCACGAACGCTGGTGCAACTGAGGCGCCAGGTGGAAATGGCACGGCAAGCCGTTCCACAGGACTACATCCAGCATCTCTACGATCGTCTCCATGGGAGAATAGCAGCCTGCATTGCTGCGAAAGGTGGATATACACTGTACTAGTGCCGACATTGTGCATGCTCTGTTGCCTGTGTCTATGTGCCTGTGGTTCTGTCAGTGTGATCATGTGATGTATCTGACCCCAGGAATGTGTCAATAAAGTTTCCCCTTCCTGGGACAATGAATTCACGGTGTTCTTATTTCAATTTCCAGGAGTGTAGATTTAATTGTCAGGAAGTCGTTTCTGAAAGTATTTGTATGGAGCGTAGACCTGTGTGGAAGTGAAACTTGGACGATAAATAGTTTAGATAAGAAGAGACTAGAAGCTTTCGAAATGTGGTGCTACAGAAGAATGCTGAAGGTTAGATGGGTAGATCATACAACTAATAAGATGGCACTGAATAGAATTGGGGAGAAGAGGAATTTGTGGCACAATTTGAGCAGAAGAAGGGATCGGCTGGTAGGACACGTTCGGAGGCATCAAGGGATCACCAATTTAGTATTGGAGGGCAGCGTGGAGTGGTCTCAAATCTGTACTCAATGCGCTTTTGCACAGTACATACAGATAAAGTGAAAGAGTTTAATATCTTGATTTGTCGGCGCAGCTCAAAATGAGTGCAAAATATCTGAAGCGTCACGAGTCAGTGTTCCTTGTAAATCGTCCAAAGGGCCCAAATCTTTCATGTGGAGTTGCTGCTGAAATTCTTAGAAAGCCAAAGACATTCGTTGCGATGTGGGTCAGACGAAATTTAGAAGTTGGAAAGGTGGATGATTTACCGGAGAGGGCTAAGGTGCCACGTTATAATCGAGAATGGCGGCAATTGGATTAACTATTAGATAATTGTGAAATTAGTAACAACATGTTTTTTCATGTAAACATATATTTATAATAGTGTGCTGTATTTCATATAGATAACGGCGTACACTTTCTTCTGGAACTTACTGTATATCAGGAGTACATCTACATCTACGTGATTACTCTGCTATTCACAATAAAGTGCCTGGCAGAGGGTTCGGTGAACAACCTTGATGCTGTCTCTCTGCCGTTCCACTCTCGAACGGCACGCGGGAAAAAACGGGCATTTATATTTTTCCGTGCGAGCCCTGATTTTTCTTATTTTATCGTGATGATCATTTCTCGCTCTGTAGGTGGGTGCCAACAGAATGTTTTCGCAATCGGAGGAGAAAACTGGTGTTTGAAATTTCATGAGAAGATCCCGTCGCAACGAAAAACGCCTTTGTTTTAATGATTGCCACTCCAATGTCTGTCTGTGACACTATCTCCCCTATCAAATAACTTCCGGGAATTCAGCCAGGTAACACTTTCAGCGACCGCCGATATTTCGGCGGGACAACACCCCGCCATTTTCAAGGCAAACTGCAACGGACAGGCGACGTACATGCAAATTTAATACCTCGGTTCTCGGACCCAAGCAGGAAAGATAACACACACACACTGAACACTAGTGCCACCAAAGATGGCCAAAGTCAGAGCTATCGATAGTGAGACTATGAATTCGCAGGTGAGGTAGCATTGAGTCTGTCCCTCTGTTTCTTGACAAGGGAGAGAGCCGGATTCCAAACAGAGTTTAAACAGAAACCTCCATCCCTGTTAACAAGGTTGCTCGCTAATTTAATCTCAACTGCCTCCCGAATCACACTGTCCCAATAGCTGGCCGTGCATGCCAATATCTCGGTGTTATTATATAACATGGAGTGACCAGTATCCAAGCAATGTTCGGCAATAGCAGATCTATTTGGCTGCTGTAATCGTGTGTGCCGTTTATGCTCAGTACATCTGTCCTCCACGGTCCCGATAGTTTGACCAATATATGCCACGCCGCAGCTACAAGGGACACGATATACACCCGCCTTACGCAGTCCAAGATCATCCTTAACGGAACTCAAAAGTGCTCTAATTTTAGATGGAGGTCGGAAAACACATTTCACATCGTATTTCCGTAAAATACGACCGATCTTATTGGACGTGTTTCCTACGTAAGGCAAGAAGGCAGTAGACTTAGGTGTTGACTCAGAATTATCGTCAATCACCTGATGTACAGTTGGTCGATAGCGCAACGCACGTTCAATCTGTCTATCACTGTAACCATTTTGACGAAATGTAACTTCAAGATGGGACAGCTCAGCTGGCAAAGTCTCAGCGTCAGAAACGATATGTGCCCTGTGTACCAAGGTACGAAGTACCCCTTCACGCTGAGCCGAATGGTGACAACTATTAGCTTGTAAGTACAAGTCGGTGTGAGTACGTTTCCTGTAGACTGCATGTCCCAATGATCCATCATCCTTCCTCCTAACCAACACGTCGAGAAAGGGAAGGCATCCATCCTTTTCCACCTCCATCGTAAAACGAATGTTCGGGTGGATCGAGTTCAGATGTTGTAGAAAGACATTCAAATTCTCCCTACCGTGAGGCCAAACAACGAAGGTATCGTCAACGTATCTATAGAAACAGGATCATTGGGACATGCAGTCTACAGGAAACGTACAGCAGCCAAATAGATCTGCTATTGCCGAACATTGCCTGGATACTGGTCACTCCATGTTATATAATAACACCGAGATATTGGCATGCACGTCCAGCTATTGGGACAGTGTGATTCGGGAGGCAGTTGAGATTAAATTAGCGAGCAACCTTGTTAACAGGGATGGAGGTTTCTGTTTAAACTCTGTTTGGAATCCGGCTCTCTCCCTTGTCAAGAAACAGAGGGACAGACTCAATGCTACCGCACCTGCGAATTCATAGTCTCACTATCGATAGCTCTGACTTTGGCCATCTTTGGTGGCACTAGTGTTCAGTGTGTGTGTGTTATCTTTCCTGCATGGGTCCGAGAACCGAGGTATTAAATTTGCATGTACGTCGCCTGTCCGTTGCAGTTTGCCTTGAAAATGGCGGGGTGTTCTCCCGCCGAAATATCGGCGGTCGCTGAAAGTGTTACCTGGCTGAATTTCCGGAAGTTATTTGAAAGTTGTATACGCCAGGAGAAACTCAGGTCTCACATTGTTTACCTCTACGGGGAGGAAATGTATCGGTGTTTACGTAAGTTGGATAAACTTCGTAGTTGTCGAGTTAGACTGCAATGTGCTTTGTCGTTTTTATTGAGGTGTCGTAATGAAAATCATGTCCTAACATTTGCTAAGGTTGTGCACCATATTAATTCTCCTGCCGCCAACCGAATTAAGCAACGTGCTGGCTTGGCTCTTGTTCGCGAAAGGATTCGTTTTACTCGTCGACGTTTGGATTCTGTTTCCAAAGAATTGTATCGTTTTCATTTAATGGTTGCATCTGAAGTGTCTGATTTCACTTGGGATTGGTTGGATGGTGCCTCATGGACCCAAGCTGACTGGGAGTACAACTCCGTTACTGCCCGGCATTTGGCAAAGTTTGAACGTTTTCATCGCGCGGAGTCGGATGTTATATCTCGACGTTCTGTGACAAATCTCACAGAGAAATCTTTTGACGACGCAACCTTATCCGTGCTAGGGAAAGGATTAAATTTTGCACCCACTCCGAAGAATTTGCCGGTAGTTGATTTTATTAGTTCAATTGAACAGGCAGTTTGCAAACTACCTCCTGACGCTGCAGAGGAAGTTAGGAGGGAGGCATGCCGTGTTTTGACTAGGGCTCGTCCACCCAAGAGTAATGTAACAGCAGCAGAGAGGGCTGCTTTACGCTTTCTCAAGGTTGATCCCAGTATTGTTATTTTACCTGCTGACAAGGGCAATGCCACCGTTGTTTTAAATAAACATGATTATGTACAAAAGATGCAACGTTTACTATCTGATTCAACGTACCGCAGAATCGATGCTGACCCCACGAAAAGTGTTGAGAGAAAGACCAACAGCCTCCTGAAGAAAAGTGGTTTGTCGCAGGACACAATCAAGAGGCTTAACACCTATAGTGCGGTTCCCCTTAGGTTATATGGCCTTCCAAAGGTTCATAAGGAAGGGGTTCCTTTCCGTCCTATAGTGAGTAACATCGGCGCCCCGACATATCGTGTATCCAAGCATCTTGCATCTCTGTTGAGTCCACAAGTAGGACGGTGTGAACATCATATCAGGAACTCAGCTGATTTTTTACGTCGTTTGGAGGGACTGAGGCTGAATGACTCTGATATTTTAGTGAGTTTCGATGTGGTCTCTCTCTTCACTCGTGTTCCTCTGTCTGATTCGTTGCGGTTAATTGAAGCCAGGTTTGGTGCTGATTTAACTAATCTCTTTAGGCATGTGTTGACATCCACTTACTTTTTATTTAATGACCAGTATTACGAGCAGACAGATGGAGTTGCGATGGGTAGTCCGTTGTCTCCTGTGATCGCAAATTTGTTTATGGAAGACTTCGAGGAACGTGCATTGGAGTCGGCGCCTTTAAAACCCGCCTGTTTCTATAGATACGTTGACGATACCTTCGTTGTTTGGTCTCACGGTAGGGAGAATTTGAATGTCTTTCTAGAACATCTGAACTCGATCCACCCGAACATTCGTTTTACGATGGAGGTGGAAAAGGATGGTTGCCTTCCCTTTCTCGACGTGTTGGTTAGGAGGAAGGATGATGGATCATTGGGACATGCAGTCTACAGGAAACGTACTCACACCGACTTGTACTTACAAGCTAATAGTTGTCACCATTCGGCTCAGCGTGAAGGGGTACTTCGTACCTTGGTACACAGGGCACATATCGATTCTGACGCTGAGACTTTGCCAGCTGAGCTGTCCCATCTTGAAGTTACATTTCGTCAAAATGGTTACAGTGATAGACAGATTGAACGTGCGTTGCGCTATCGACCAACTGTACATCAGGTGATTGATGATAATTCTGAGTCAACACCTAAGTCTACTGCCTTCTTGCCTTACGTAGGAAACACGTCCAATAAGATCGGTCGTATTTTACGGAAATACGATGTGAAATGTGTTTTGCGACCTCCATCTAAAATTAGAGCACTTTTGAGTTCCGTTAAGGATGATCTTGGACTGCGTAAGGCGGGTGTATATCGTGTCCCTTGTAGCTGCGGCATGGCATATATTGGTCAAACTATCAGGACCGTGGAGGACAGATGTACTGAGCATAAACGGCACACACGATTACAGCAGCCAAATAGATCTGCTATTGCCGAACATTGCTTGGATACTGGTCACTCCATGTTATATAATAACACCGAGATATTGGCATGCACGGCCAGCTATTGGGACAGTGTGATTCGGGAGGCAGTTGAGATTAAATTAGCGAGCAACCTTGTTAACAGGGATGGAGGTTTCTGTTTAAACTCTGTTTGGAATCCGGCTCTCTCCCTTGTCAAGAAACAGAGGGACAGACTCAATGCTACCTCACCTGCGAATTCATAGTCTCACTATCGATAGCTCTGACTTTGGCCATCTTTGGTGGCACTAGTGTTCAGTGTGTGTGTGTTATCTTTCCTGCTTGGGTCCGAGAACCGAGGTATTAAATTTGCATGTACGTCGCCTGTCCGTTGCAGTTTGCCTTGAAAATGGCGGGGTGTTCTCCCGCCGAAATATCGGCGGTCGCTGAAAGTGTTACCTGGCTGAATTCCCGGAAGTTATTTGAAAGTTGTATACGCCAGGAGAAACTCAGGTCTCACACTATCTCCCCTATTTTGCGATAATACAAAACGAGCTGCCCTTCTTTGTACTTTTTCGATGTCATCCGTCAGTCCTACCTGATGCGGATCCCACATCGCACAGCAATACTCCTGAATAGGGCGGAAAAGCGTGGTGTAAGCAGTCTTTTTAGTAGACCTGTTGCACCTTCTAAGTGTTCTGCCAATGAATCGCAGTCTTTGGTTTGCTCTACCCACAATATTATCTATGTGATCGTTCCAATTAAGGTTATTTGTAATTGTAATCCCCAAGTATTTAGTTGAATTTACAGCCTTGAGGTTTGTGTGACATATCGCGTAATCGAAATTTAGCTGATTTTTCTTAGTACTCATGTGAATAACTTCGCGCTTTTCTTTATTCAGGGTCAATTGCCACTTTTCGCACCATACAGATATCTTATCTAAATCATTTTGCAGTTCTTTATGGTGATCTGATGACTATACAAGACGGTAAATGACAGCATCATCTGCAAACAATCTAAGACAGCTACTCAGATTGTCTCCTATGTCGTTAATATAGATCAGGAACAATAGAGGGCCTATAACACTTCCTTGGGGAACGCCGGATATTACTTCTGTTTTACTCGATGACTTTCCGTCTATTACTACGAACTGTGACCTTTCTGACAGGAAATCACGAATGCAGTCGCACAACTGAGGCGATACTCCGTAGGCATGCAGTTGGATTAGAAGCTTGTGAGGAACGGTGTCGAAAGCCTTCTGGAAATCTAAAAATATGGACTGGTCTGGAGAACTGCGGCAGAGATTTTGTGATATGGTCTTGGAATTTCCGGAACCAATATCTTCCCGGTATCGATATCTACGTTAGGCAAATGTCGTTGAGATTCTCTATACCCTGAAAGGATGAACTCTCCGCATGCAAAACTAAGTACGTACGGAACCCTCAATGCGTGCGTTGTACTCTTACTTCGTTGGGGTTTTATGTTCCTTTTATGTACAGCGTATCATACTTGTGATGCTTCCAGCATGAGGAAATGAATAAAAGTGCGATTTCTCATTTCAGGGTGTTGGGGAACGTCTAGCACCTGAACCGGTCACGCCGCGTCACCCCTTCGAGCAGGTACGTACAGACTGCCTTCCGCTTTAGGCCACGCGACGGCAAGGCAGACCGAGCAGCAGCTGAACCGCTCGCGATCGCTGGCAGCCTCGTACTGAATTGCACAAAGGAGAGGAGTGGCAGACAGCTGTGGCCGTTCCAAGTAACAGTCCCGGCATTGGCGTTGTGTGACTGAGCAAAACCCTGGGTGTTGGCGTGCTGATTCGAAGCGTGCTCGTCGCGAATGTGAGCACCCTAGAGCTGTCCCTCTGCGGGGCGTGAAAACGTACGTGACAGAGAATCTGGTGACGTTACAGCGTGGAGTTCGAGGCCCACGAGAAAGATAGGCCGCGGCACGTACGTCACGAAGGTAGTCCTGCGCTCCCTCACTCGCTCAAAGCAGCAGACAAACTTGTTGTGACTTGGCAAGACAGCCAAGCCACTAGGAGGTGAAGCTGAAAGGCACGCGTTTAAGCTCACGCAGGCTGGCGTGAGGTCGGGAACAGTTAAAGGATTTGAGTCTAGCAAATAAAGTACGTAGCTGTTGGAATACTTAACTTTAATCCATAATTGGTGAACATCGGCCTGACGGTACATGCATCACAAGATAAATAGCAATTGATAATGGCGCCTTGCTAGGTCGTAGCAAATGACGTAGCTGAAGGCTATGCTAACTATCGTCTCGGCAAATGAGAGCGTAATTTGTCAGTGAACCATCGCTAGCAAAGTCGGCTGTACGACTGGGGCGAGTGCTAGGACGTCTCTCTAGACCTGCCGTGTGGCGGCGCTCGGTCTGCAATCACTGATAGTGGTGACACGCGGGTCCGACGTATACTACCGTACCGCGGCCGATTTAAAGGCTACCACCTAGCAAGTGTGGTGTCTGGCGGTGACACCACAAAACTACGTTTCTACACCTGTTAACTCGTCACTAGGCGTGTCTGTACAAACGAAAACTGAATAATCTACTAGAATCCGCTGTTATGGAATCTTACTGTTATTAGTCCTATAATGATGGGAAGTCCGTGGGCCTACTTGTAATTTGTTACGGCTATACTGGTGTACAATAAAATACTATCATGCTAAAATGATTATCAGTTGCATAAGGCACCACTTCCAGCATGTAATAAGTGCTGTTCAGCAGAAGAGACTAAATGCTATAAACGAGCCATTCTACCCAGCTGCGAGTTAACAGGTTTAGAAACACATTTTGTGTGCTGAGCTGAGCGAGCGAGCGATAGAGCGAGTTCACGACTACCTTCGTGACGTACGCGCCGCGGCCTGTCTTTCTCGTGGGCCTCGGTGGAGTTCCACGTTTCCCCCACTACACTGCGAAGCGTGAAACGAAGTATCTGGAGTGTCGGATTTTCGTTCCGTGGAGGGGAACGTGCCCAGTGACATGCAACATCGCTGTACATCACAAACAGAATACAGGAGCGGTCAAATTCTGGGGAGTTACATTGCTTATCAGGTAGTTTTTTCGCCTTATTGAGTACGTTATATGAATATAAGCTGGAACGGTATTTTCACTCTGCAGCGGAGCGTGGGCTGATATGAAACTTCCTGACAGATTAAAACTGTGTGCCGGTTCGGAGGATCTGTCGAAAACGCGTCGCTCTAGATACGATTTGTTAAAACAAAAATGTTTCTGGTGTTTGACTTTTTTAATGTAATAACTTGTGTGCTACGATTGTATACTGTTTCAGTGCTACGGCAAAAGATGATCCATTGAAAGCGCATCGTTCTGCTATAATCTGTCATCGTTAAACAATAATGGCATTTGTAGATTGTCTTCAGACAGTGTGCATCATATAAGAAGAGCCCGATGTGTGGAAGACGTGGCATAGTTGACAGCGTAATGCGCTGTGAAAACAGAAAAAGCAGGTTCGCATCCACCTCCTTCCATATTCTTTTTAACCTTTTGTTTTGCAAAAGATTTTGAGTCTTTTTTATTAATACAATAGTATTACCTGCAGTAAACGCTGTTATTTATTATAAGTAATGTATCTGCTCCACATCCTGTTGCATGGGCATAGTGGATGACCGCTTTCCGCTACTTCGACCTGATAGCCTCCTCATTTTCGTCCTCAAAGCTCTTGTCGTCACTGAGCGCATCCATGCTGGCGTCTCTGTCTTGAAAGAATCGACACATTTCATCGCCGACTTTGATTTGAAGGGCATTTGCCACGCGCATTAATGGAGTATGGCCTACACTGAATAAAAAAAAATTCTAAATTTGTGGTAAGATCTTATGGGACCAAACGGCGTAGGTCATCGGTCCCTAAGGTTACACACTACTTAATCTAACTTAAACTAACTTATGGCTACGACGCACACCCATGCCCGAGGGAGGACTCGAACCTCCGACCTCCGACGGGGGGAGCCGCGGGGACCGTGGCACGACGCTTCAGACGCATGGTTACCCCGCGCGGCTACATTGAATAGACATACGGCGAAATTTGAAGCAATGTTGACAATTTCGCTTCGGCTGAACGTTATTTTTGGAGCGTGCCTCCAAATGAGACTATTAAGACTTTCGTTCATATTTTGAGTAAAATCGCCCAAACATCGCTCCACCAAATCAGGTTTACTAACATCAGTGCCGCGCGTTGTAGCCGCGCGGTCTCAGGCGCCCTGTCACGGTTCACCCGCTCCCCCTCGCCACCCCCCCTCCCCCTCCCGTCGAAGGTTCGAGTCCTCCCTCAGGAATGGGTAATTTGTGTACGTGTTGTCCTTAGCGTAAGTTAGTTTATGTTAGATTAAGTAGTGTGTAAGCCAAGGGACCGATGACCTCACCAGCTTGGTCCGATAGGAACTTATCACAAAATCACATAAGTTGGGGTGATGGCATCGATAACTATTTGTGGCAAACGGTTCTCTAACGCCGAGGCGGGCCGTGCACGCTCGCCTTCAAATGCCCACAGAATCGTTGGTTCTTGGAGTTCGCGCGTAATATTTTCGGGAATGATTCTTCAATGTATATACATTCGAATTCCGTAATAACAAAATTTCGTGTTTTTTCGACCGTCACCCTGTCGTTCCACCATAGCCGGGTTTTCCTGGGTCCAGGAATTCTGCGCTGCGCAGTACTCAAAGAGCCCCTTGTACTGCGTCGTCCAGTCAACAGAGACAGAATAGTGGAGGTGTTTTACCACAGATCGCAACGCATAGTGCACCAACGCTTAACCTCACAGATGACAGGCAAACAGCTTCTGTACGAGTCTAATTCGCAGCGCCATAGACGGCGAAGAGTATCCGTGATCGCCAGAGAAGGCACAGAAAAGGAGAAAAAGGTGTCACAGGTTCTGCTGCAAATACGAAGAGTGCCAGCTACTAGGTCAGGCTGAGATTTCTAGAATGTGTCGAAGATGAAAGGAGCACTTTGTCAAACGTTGTACCGCGTACTGGAAAAATGGAAAATTGCCGTAAAGTGTCGGCGGAGCGTCAGAGTGGCCTCTGCAGCAACGCTCACGATAACTGTCCAGAAGCAGATGAGTGTGATCCACTTCCCGTCCTCACATCTCAGCCAACATCGGAATACGTCTTTTAGCCACATGCCAAAGGTCTTTGGGCGAAATGAAGAAGGATATTGAGGCGCTTCTCAAATATTTAAACGAGAGGAAAGAAACCGACTCCACTTTAAAAACCTGTCTGCAAGAGCTGTCGAAATCACCACCACGAGAGAATTAAATAGGCATATTCTTCAAAACCGTGAAAAATTTTCAGCCAGATCTCATTATGCAGACCAAAATGAGAGTTTTGCAAATCGTCACAGATATAGAGTTGTCAAACCAACAGCACCACTGCAGTCGTAGTTCACAAGCTGTCGATTGTAATGGAAGTCATTCGTCCTTGCAGCGCTCATCAGCACCGTTCCCTAGGGCCACCAGTCACGCCTACTACACCTCTTGCTGAAATTACTCAAACAATAGACATGGTCACTGAAACACTCATGCCCCTACTAATGAACACTAGCGATACAACAAATTATACAGAACAAGACAGTGATTGTGTAAGGTTCCATACTTTACTTACTATATAAAACTCACAGGAATTGTAAGTAGGCTGTTTAGGTTTTTTTTATTGGTAACGCCACCTCTGTATAAAAAATCACTGGCTGTGCTGTGTGCAGTCTGTGACTAGTTTGCATTGTTGTCTGCCATTGTAGTGTTGGGCAGCGGCAGCTGGATGTGAACAGCGCGTAGGTAAATACATTGTTTGTTCTCTATTAATATCTTTCATTTGCTAACTATCCGTATCAGTAGTTAGTGCCTATTAGTGCCTTCCGTAGTTTGAATCTTTTATTTAGCTGGCAGTAGTGGCGCTCGCTGTATTGCAGTAGTTCGAGTAACGAAGATTTTTGTGAGGTAAGTGATTTGTGAAACGTATAGGTTAATTTTGTCAGGGCCATTCTTTTGTAGGGATTTTTGAAAGTCAGATTGCGTTGCGCTAAAAATATTGTGTGTCAGTTAAAGCACAGACCTTGTATAATTTTTTAAAGGGGACGTTTCAGAATCTTCGAAATTTTTTTGTGGTTGTCCATATATGAGGTTTTTGTTGTTTGTGTTTGTGTGTGTGTGTGTGTGTGTGTGTGTGTGTGTTTGTGTCAGACTTGTAAAACGTATATTTTCTCATTCAATTTCTTGTAAAAAAAATATTTATAGCTATCAAATCTCTTTTTACACAATGTGCTTCCCAGACAGCACGTGTGAACTGAAAAACTCAAACGCACATCATATTTACGTTTTGGGGGCTTGTCGACTCTATACGTCCCGTCCTGTTTTGTGGCGCAAAACTCGTACTGCTGTAGCTGATTCGGCGTAATTTGATTCCTGACAGTCAACAATGGGCTGGGCGCGGCAGCTTCGCAGGCCTACCTCGACGAATAACGTAATGCGATTTTGTGAAAGTCTGTATGACAACAGCTCAGTGTTGTGACAGCTCTGTAGACGTCAGCTATTTTAGCCTGCAGCTACTATCGCTTCACAGATCAAAGCTGGGAACAACGCTGCGAGCTGTGATGTATCTTCTTACGCCATCTTTCCTGTAGAAAGACTTGGCTTATGCAGGACAGATGGCACAGTTCGCTGCCAGGACAATAGGCCGTCTGGAGTCTTTCGTTCATTAGAGAGGGTGATTTTTTTTCCCCTGTGTACAAACTCTAAGCATTGATCCATGAGAGGATGCTGAACAAATAAGGTCTAATGAACTTACGTCTGGAAATGCATGGTTTCCGTGATAGAGACCATTGATTCAGTCATACAATGTTAGAGACTGCGGTCTAATATGCGCTGTACCATGCAGCCACAGTTACAGTATGTGTTGAAAATAGTTCTCATGTGTCTCAACTCATGTGTGTACTCGCCATAGCATAGTCTGTCCCACCCGTTCACATCGGCCAGGCTGCATGCGAACAGCGTCAAAGGGAGCATGAATACGCTGCTACAGTGTCTCCACATCTGGAATGGTCTCTGCATACACGATACATTTGAGATGCCCCATAACCAGAAATCGCACTGTGAACGAGCAGGCCATGCAAGTGGGCCCACTCGTCGGATCCATCGAACAGGAAATGCACGATTGAGATGCGTCCGGAGGTTAACGGCGAAGTGTGCTGGATCACCATCATATAGCAGCCACATACCCCCCCGAAACATCAATGGCACTCCTTCCGGCAGGAGAGGCAAAGTCACCCGCAAGAAACACCGCTAGTTCCGGCCTGTTAGGCGACGTGGAAGGAAGGCTGGTCCCGAAATGCACTCGTCAGTTACCCCGGCCCACACATTCCGGCTGCAACTATGCTGATGATTCGCTGTCACCGTATCATAGGGGTTCTGCATGCTATCCCAGAGATCACTCTTATGAAAGTTGAAGATACCACTCCGCGTAAAGTTGGCCTCATCTGTGAACAGGATAGATGACACAAATCCCGGAACCGTTGTTGCCTGGTAAGGAAAACAGTGCCATAACTGCTCCTGATGTGAAAAGTCTGTCGCTAGTAAGCCTTGTACACGCTATAAGTGACAAGGGTAGTAACAGTAGTCACGGAGAATGCTCCACACGGTTGCCTCGCTCCCCTTGCTGGCGGGTCTCGCGTACGTCGGCCGTCGCAATTTAATTCATTATTTACTGCAGAAATTGATTGGTGTTGTGTGTAGGCAAGACAGCCTAGACACAATGAGAGGAAGCCGAAAGGCACGCGCTTAAACTCACGCAGGCTGACGTAGCTGAAGGCTATGCTAAACTGTCGTCTCTGCAAATGAGAGCGTATGTAGGCAGTGAACCCTCGCTAGCAAAGTCGGCTGTCCAACTGGGGCGAGTGCTAGGGAGTCTCTCTAGACTAGACCTGCCGTGTGGCGGCGCTCGGTCTGCAATCACTGATAGTGGCGACACGCGGGTCCGGCGTATACTAATGGACCGCGGCCGATTTAAAGTCCTACCACCTAGCAAGTGTGGTGTCTGGCGGTGACACCACAATTGGTAATGGCGATTGTTGCCGACTTACGTGGTGGGCCTTAATCAAAATGATATTTCATTCAATTTTGATTTACAATTACATGCTTTTGTGAAGTTCTCTTTTTTAACAATATTAATCTTCAGTGCAAATTATTGAACGTTAGACTCGCTGAATCTTAAAACATGAGCATAAAAGTTGAACAATGTAATAAACTTTTCATATTAATTTCCTCTGCAAGTCAGTTCACTTTAAAGCAAAAAAATCTTTAGTTAATAATTACAATTGCGGCCCGCACGCGCGCGAGAGTATTTTTTCTTACCTCCGTTCACCATTGCATTGTAGTCGGAGTCCTGGCTCTGGCTCTCGACTGTTGTACTGAAAATAAGAATCTTAAAGCTACTTATTTTCTGCAACGTCGGGCGGCTGTGGAGAAAAATGTATCTTATGTTAATAGCGGGCGAGTTTTTCGCTTCCGCTAATTTTTATAAGTTAATATCGCCACGTAATGGCGTCGTTGGCTGCATCGGCCGCTGTGATTGTTGCTCTGTAAATTACTCGAATGCAGGTTGATTCAAGGAAGGCTTGATTCAAGGAAGGCGGACATGAAATCGGGATCACCTCTTACAAATAATATTAAATCAATATATTATCTGCTTAATTAGTACAAATATGCTTACATTTGCCAGCACTCGCAAGATGTCCGTCTACGCGCAACCAAGACAAGAAGTGAATACGACTAAAAAATTAACAAAAGAGCGTATCTTGTCGTCTCTTCAGATCATTTTGTTATATTTCTTTGCACTCGAAACTTACACAGAAAAATTATTATAATACGGATACATGTGAAAAATGTGTATTATTCAATCTTTTAAATGTGTTTCCTTCATTAATACTTTTTTTAAGTCTTTCCTTATTATTTCACTGGGGACGCTATACGGGCCAACTGCTTGGAACGGAAACGGTGGTCGCCTTCCACAGTGTTAACCACATTTTCCTTCAAGTCAGGTGCCCGAACATTTCGGGTACGTGCTTCTGATTTCCTGCTTCCTGAAGTGACCCTGTCTCAGACAAACGGCGAAACACTGTTGCAAACATTGAATGCTGTGGTTGTCGGCGGGGATAAGTCTTTTGATGCAACCTTGCTGCCCGCTGCCCGTTGCCCGTTGCCGTTTGCCATTCCGTAAGTAAACGCCACGTCGGTAAGCTCTCTATGAATACGGAACCATTGTGCAGAACGGTGTATCACATCCGCTACAAGGCGAGTCAGCAAGGGAAGTGAATCGAACACAACATTAAACATTACTGTGGCAGTAGAGGTCACCAGGGCATAAGTATGAGGAACAGTACCACTCTCTAGGAGGAACCCACACATACTGTAAATGTGGCTGCATGGTACAGAACATATTAGACCGCAGTCTCTGTAACAAAGTATGATTGATTAAATGGTATCTAGCATGATACCAAGCATTTCCGGACGTACGTTCATTAGACCTGTTTTGTTCCGTATCCTCTCTTCGATTAATCCCTAGAGTTCGTACCCGGCGCAAAAAAATCACGCTGTATTTCGATAAATGCTGGAATGTTTCCAGCTATTACTTTTTATTTTAATTTGGATCAAAAAAATAATCGCCTGATTGCTCGCATTTACAGAATCAAGCGGTGTCCAGTGAGAAAGGCATTTATAGGCAGCCTGCTACTCGTTTCTCGCTCACAGACGTGCAGCGATCTTATTCCAGTGACTAATATAGGTTTTAGCACTTTAGCTCTATGGAGATTGTAACGCTACCGGACCTTGCCAAATTGGCAATCGCCGATAATGTTAATTTTCTGTGAAGGGTGTAGCCTGACGGTGACTGTACCTAATGACAAGGAATCTGACTATAATTTCGTAATCGCGACGTAAGTGAAACAGCAACAACAGCAAAGAAAAATAGTTTTGAACTTTCGTTCTATTAATATGAAAGTATACTGTAATTATGTATGCTTTACATGCAGACACCAGCGTAATTAGGCAAGGCGATATCAAATTTTATGGCAAAGTGGAAATAAACTTTACATAAGAAAACTAATCTCACTTGGTACCGTAACTAATCTCTTCTAACACAGTTACTCTCAATCTTGCCCTAGCAAACAACTGACCCTTATGCAGAACATAGACTGGCCACTAAATTCAGCAGCACACTGTCTCACAATAACATTTACTATTGGAAAAAACTGCTATGCAGTATAATGAACAAATGCAGAAGGGTATATGAATCTACTAAGAAAGTCTGACCGGCAATAGGGTGAACTAATATTATTTTAATTGGCTGTCACGAAAAGGTCATGATCTGGAACAGTACTGACACGGCGGTCGCCTTCGACAGTGTTAACCACGTTTTCCTTCAAGTCAGGGCTCCAGAAGTTTGCAGATGAAGTTACTTTACACAAATGGGCAGTATAGTTATTGTTTATAAGAAAAGTTTTGGTGCAGAATAAATGATTGTGCTGAATGATACACTTGCCCAGAAGGAGCCTTTACTGCATTTATCACACAATTTAAGTATCTTATAAGGACCCTTAAACTGGTATGGTTTGAGGAACCATAGTCACTTGCTAATAGCAACACACAAAATTAATAAAATGGCAATTACCTTTACCCACAACTTTAAGTATAATGAATAATGCAAAATTAGTTCATGAGCTAACAAGGGGACCTAGCAACTGTCATTGGACTCAGTCAAACTGGTTTTGTAAATGACTGCACAACTTGAAAAACTACTTTAAAACAACTTGTATAAAGAAACAAACAATAACAAGTTCACAAACCTGTTCAAAGCGAAATAATACTGCACTCTTTTTATAACTTTTACTTACAGGCACCTTCATGCACTTCATATTTTTGTCATTGATTATTTTAATCGCAGCTTCTTGTTTAATGAAAAGCTTCCTTTATGAACAAACTTTAGCAAACTTTAAGTTAAAAAAATTATTGGAGTAAATGATTTATTACTGCACAGACAACTAACAAAACTTCATACTCCACGATGTTAATGGAAACTACAAAATGTTTTACTGCCAAAATTGTCATCATAATAAAAGCAGTATACTCGGAATTAATTCACTTGGAAAGGACCCTGTCTAGGAATATGACTGGGGATAATCACGCGTGTGCACACTAAGTTGGAAGTTCCACAAAATGTTGTTATTCGATACATAATACCTGGCCCAGTATCACAGTCAGAACTCGAATAGCCGCTCGCCACAAAGGAATCAAGCACTTTGCACGCGAAGTCCACCTTTTCCAATCCAGTCAAACTACTTCCGTAACAGACTCTACATTTAGCTTCCCTAATTATGGACCAGTAGAATATATGGAGTTTTTACAAATTATTACTTTCACGGACTATTACGTATAAAACCAGACGTACAGTTACAATATAAGTTCTTAAAACGTCAAAATAATTAGCACAATTATCAAATATTTTCACAACCAAAGTTCTCGACTATGTGGATAAACTATTGTACAATGTCAGCAGAGAACTCATCCGGAATATACATAAATCTATCGATTATTGGAGTTACAAGATCTGCTACCATTAGCACTAAATACTAAATCACTTGCCTTGATCACCAAAATATTTTGAAGCTTTTAAATCTTGAACTTGGTAATTGGAAATGATTTGTGTGCCAAAACCTCTCGCTAGCGATGCGAAAATCCGATTAAAGTATCGCCCTTGTATTCTGGTCTAGAATAACCTTAGCTACACGGATTTCGAATATGAAAATTAACTGTTTAAATCACTTGTGGTTTATGAGATACCAAATCCATTAAACTGAATCTGTCTGTTTGTAGGGGATATTAAATACAAATTTTGATTATCAGTACTGTGCAGAATTGATTCCTCATTAAAAAGCACCGAGCGAGGTGGCGCAGTGGTTAGCACACTGGACTCGCATTCGGGAGGACGACGGTTCAATCCCGTCTCCGGCCATCCTGATTTAGGTTTTCCGTGATTTCCCTAAATCACTTCAGGCAAATGCGGGATGGTTCCTTTAAAAGGGCACGGCCGATTTCCTTCCCCATCCTTCCCTCACCCGAGCTTGCGCTCCGTCTCTAATGACCTCGTTGTCGACGGGACGTTAAACACTAATATCCTCATCCTCCTCCTCCTCATTAAAAAGCACGCAAAATGGCTAACTGTTGCGCATTTTCCAAATGAAAATTAATCCTAATTTCATCTCAGAAATTTCGTATGGCCGTGCAGTTCTCACCTTGCAACAGATAACTCAGCTCTGCCCTACCCTGGTCAGTTGTAAGAATATGAAGTGCTGAAATGCATGACCCTGAAATAAATCGCTCCCTGGCTTTTCGCCTTCTTTTACTTTACGCTGCTTTTGCAAATGAGACTTTTCTTGTATTTTCAAAAAGACAGCTAGCTGTGTACACAGTAGTGCAAGGTGTCAAGTTTTACTTTTCATTCTAACAGTGATGATAACCTTCAGTGAAATATTAGCAAATGAATAAAAGGGTATTTTAAAATTATATTAGTAGTTCTTTTAATAACGCAGAAGTGTCTCATGCTAATATAAACTACGATATTTTAGGACTGTAATACATCATAAAAATAGACTCACACAAATAATATTTAAATTATGTAAAATTTATTCTTTGCTTTTCAAATTAAATACTTTTAATTCAAGGTAAATAGTGACGAATAATAATTAAGACTCTGAACACATGCGTGGTAATTCACCCTGGGTACCAAAAAGGAGATATTGCTTTATGCAATCTTTACAATAATTATTGGGCTAGAGCTCGCAGCAAATAAAACTCAATTCATATTATGTTTTTTCCGAAAGTGTTGTATTTCTATAAAACCACCTCAAAAGGATCCTATACTCTCAAATACACGTCAGGTAACATCTCAAATAAAATTTTACTCTCTGTATGACACGTCCGCCGCCGAAGCTTACCAGTTAGTAGCGACTCAACACTGTCTCTTTCTCTGCAGGCGATTCTCTCGCTCTTTCTCTATAAATAACATAGCCTCTGGTAGCCAAAGAATACATATTACTCATGTGTTCAGGCATCAAAGGACGCTCATAGTGTCAAAAATTGCCAATTTATCATGCTGTATACTCTTTCCATGTCATGACTCGTTTCGTGGAAATCCCACCATCAGATGGATTAATATCAATACGGTGTATTTGTTGCTTCATACCCACTTCTGCAATACCATCAGTGCCCAGTGTTAAAGAATGTAGTAGGAAGCAACAACGTACTCCATAATGATTTTAAGTACGTATTTCAGCTCCACTGTGTTGTTGGAATGTATTCCTTATGATGTCTTGTCTCGTATTTTGTATTTCAGGCATATTAAGAAGAAAATGTCACGAAATAATGAATGAAATTGTTTGGCGATCAGAACAATAGTTTTAAAATCTAACATATATTTAGATGCAGGAATGTCTAGGTGGACTGAATATGGATTTACAGCAACATTATGGTCGGGATTAGCATTATTAGGGTTTTCGGAATTGAAAATGAAGCTTTGCACAATTTACAGTGTTGTGGTAAGAGACATCAGTAAGGGCAGTAAGTAGTATGTTAAAAGAAAGTATGACGTTGCGCTAAAATCTAGTCGAAACCATATAGTAGTTGGAGCAAAATTGTGTCAAATCTAACGTTTAGAAATTTTTTAAGACAATGAGTACTAGTTGCAGATCACAGACGGCAGTAATGTTAGAGTAGTTCAGAGGCGATAATGTGTTAAAGTAGTCTTCAAATGACCGTTACTGTAAAGATTCTAAATGCAGCATAACGTCTTCAAAGTATATCTGACGGTCTGACAGTACATCTCTCGCCTCCCCCTCCCCTCCTCCCCTCTCCGGAAATTGGACTGAGTTTTCACCGAGGAGGGCCACTACAAACAAATAATTACGAAAGCCTAAGTTACTATCAATGGGCGATTGTTTAGTGGTTTTAAATACATTTCAAAATCATGATTTGGTACAACAGCTGTTTCACATTTTCATTGCAACTAACCTCGGTTTAGGTCAAACAACAGACCTTTTCATACATTAAGAACGACTTTAATTACACAACTTGCTTCCTGAAACGTGATAATTTGTATCCAAATCACAATTCCCGTTTTGTTACATCGAAATTGTAAAATGTGACAACTTCTAATTTTGATGCGGTATATCAGGGGTGGCAAAGAATTTGGCTCGTGCGCCGGTATGGCATGAGTGCCATAGCTCTCACCCTCGCTGCATACTTCCCCCACCACCACGTCACCCTGTCTGTGAGCGAGGAAAGCAGTGCAGTCGTTCTGAATACGTCTTGGTTTTGTTTCATATTTCGCAACAACATAGATAAAAAATGTGACTTATTAATTTTCGTCGTTCTCAACACATAACAAAATTTGTTGAAGACATAAATATAATTTTTATCTCGTGCAGACTGTTTGCATATGGGTAGAATGGGACAATTTCACATATTTTCGCGCTCAGGCTGCCAGTTACTCATGACATATTTACTTTCATGATAAAAAAAGATCTTTCAGACAAATATGTCGATCGAAATATTGTAGCACTTTGGCAACCTGATTATGGAGACGTGGAAATTCTACCTAAGGAAGGCAATGTAGACGTCCTGGTCAGCTTTAACGTAAAACCATTTGTTATTAAAACGGGAATTATCTTGTAGGTAATCAGTTACACCTGCGCATATGCATGGGTGCTTTCAACTGCAACGGCAAATAGTCTCGAAAACACATGTAATACAGGAGTGTCCTCAAAACGTTTAGGGAACTATAGTTGTAACCATATGCTTATTTATTGGCTTTCGGATTATTTCATACAACCATATCAACACAGCAAATGTTTCACTACAATTTGTTTTGACAGTTAATGATAGATATTAGTTTGAGTCGTACCCTGGTATGAAGTTACATAGACGTAACAAACGACTGATTGGACATAAAACAAGTTTTATAATCAGAGTATACTAAAACGAGTAAGCGAGGTGAATATGTAACACAGGATACGCACTGGTGGTACCTGTAAAATTTCAACTGGTAACTTTAAATGCGAACATTAGGCTTTAGCGTGACTGTTGTTGACATTAAATGAAACAACAAGTTTACTGTTACCAGTCACCGTTTTCTTTTGTCTTCTTTCTCCGCTAGACACTGCCACAAGTTCCTCCAAAAATCGTAACACAACATACACACAAATGTCATACTAACTAATGTAAAACCACCCGATGATGGAGGTTTAAAGCTTTGAAACGCGTCGTGGAAATAAATAAAACGGTGACTGGTAACAGTAAACTTGTTGCTTCATTTAATGTTCAACTGGTGACATAACAAGAAATGATAAATAGCCATTGGTACCTGTTTAGGCTATTCCCAGTTCAGTCCAAGTTGACTATATATCTACATTAACGATAAAATGTTCTTTGTATGTCTTCTAAGAATTGTTTCAAAAGCTGCGGACACAGAATTAAATATTTGCGTAGGGCTATAAGTACCATCTTGACAGAATAGCAGAACAGTTTACAAGAAGCAGATTTGTGTATTACAACCACATGTAAAGACACATAGGTATTCAGACACACACATATAGATACGAGGTACACAGTGACATACATTTACAGGCTGAGCGTTCCGTATTCCGCTGAGTAGCACGTCTGATTATAGTCAGTTAACTGAGCTTTGGTCTTCCTCTGGCATTGCAAGTACCAAGAGCATCACGTTGGCACTGTTGACGAACTCGTACAGCAGCCTATACGGTGCTACATCTTTGGATGCCAATAAGGATTGGAGGCTGCTTGGGAACTGATGAACGAGAGCCCGAAGATTACTTGCAAATGCATTTCTGTGATTTTCCGCGCACATTACAGGAATGCATGGTTTGGATCGTGTTTCCTTTCCGCAATCACGTGGAGGTCTGGCGCTTTGAAGGGCCAGCAGAAGTGTTTGCTGAACTTCATATGATTAAATTTCAACCTTGCTATAAATGCCATGAAGCTATTATTATACCATGGTACTCTTGCAGTCGTGGGATGGATTAGCGCGCAGTGACTGCCTTTGATTTCAGATGTTTTCGACAATTTCTCTTGTCAGTCAGAGGACGACAGCTTTCTGAGCATTGGTACGTTGCCTGTAAGAGAGAGTTTATCATTTTCAATAGCTCCATGGAGAGATGCCTAGAACATTTACTTGTTCATTTCCAGATATCTCAGAGGGTGACATTGTGTTGCTGGTTTTGTGAAGTTTCTGGAGACGGGGACTGCAATCGCTACCGTCCATGGTGGTGATTGCAGAGGAGCAAAGGTTTAACAATTCGGGAGAGCCTATGGAAGGAGAACACATCCTGAAAGGAACTATCACTGCATACGCTTAGCGAGCACTAGCCGGGTAGGGAAGTGTTTACACATAGCTCGCCGGTGTTGTCTCTTCCCCTGACCACAGTGAACTGGTTGTAATTCTTTCAAAGCCACAATGAGTTCTCCAGACCTCGAATTTCTTTAACGGCAGTGTGCTTAGGAAACAGGACTGTGTTTGCCAGAATGTGTTCCTCCTATAACGCATTTTTCTTTGTAAACCCATTCCCATCAATTCAGAAAGAAGTTGCTTCTCACCTTGCAGTATCTTAGTCTGGGCAGTGTGCAGTCTAGTCCACTTAAAATACGAAGTTGCAGTCCATTCTGGATGTAATATGCGTTACTGCACGTCTTTTTCCTTCAAAAAATCAACAATTCCGAGTTCTGAATAGAAAAATCGATCCAGTCTTGTCCCTTTTTCTTACCCAGCGTACTTTGCGGTGTATATAAAGTATCCATACTCTTCGTTCAGTACAATGGAGCACTGTTACTGCCTACAGTGGAAAAACGCGTGAGACTTCGGAAATTTTACTTTCCATACCACCAACTTCTTCGCGTCTACGTGCCTACAAATTTACAAAAACGCTTCTTGTTTTTCAATAACGACTCCTGTCTGTTGATCGTTACAATTTTTTGCTCTCTCATTGTCAACTAAATCTTTAAATTCGTTGTACGCGGTACTGTAAAGTCGTTTCATATCAGAGTTGCAGTACACGTCGCCTAAATATACCGAGAATTCTCATACCTCTTTTCTGGCATTCCCAAACTTTCTTAAAGGCCTTTGAAGATAAATCGCTAGACTACCTTCTTTGTGTAAACATCCACTGAACCTGTGAACGTCCTCCATATCACGGAAAAACAAAGAAGGCTAAACAGCGTTGACGCCATGGTTCTCCTGAACTATGTCGATCGACAAATGCCGCACCGAAATACTAAACGAAATGTCTCGATGTACCCAGTACTTCAGCGAAGGAACGAGCAAAGCCGAGAGGGGCTGAGCTCTAGTCCCGCATGGGGCCCGCACACACCTGGTCCGCGTAAAGTTCAGCACGCCGTGACCAGGACTGCAGTAAATGGATAACAGTGTTTTCGAAAGAAACGCCCACGTTCCTCGAAGTGTGACCTGTATTTAATGTAGTTCTCGTTGCCTGAGGGTGGCCTGTTGGTTGACTGAAGCTGCTAATGTCTCAGTAGGGAAATTAAAAAAAAAAAATCAAATGTGCGTGAAATCTTATGGGACTTAACTGCTAAGGTCATCAGTCCCTAAGCTTACACACTACGTAACCTAAAATATCCTAAGGACAAACACACACACCCATGCCCGAGGGAGGACCAGCCGCACAGTCCATGACTGCAGCGCCTTATACCGCTCGGGGGAAATTACATCCAACTGTGGTCCCAAATCACTGTTGAAGAAAATCCTCCACCTGCACAGGTGGGTGCAGCTGGCGGCCAGGAAGGCCCCCAACGACAAGTGGCGGTGACCGCCACGCGCGCAGGCGCAGGGCCGTTAAGTTTTTGGGCACACGAGGAGCGCACCATGTTTGGACACCCGCTTATCGCCCGGCTGTTGCCAGCCACCTGTTGGCACTCGCGAACAGCGGCCGGTTCACAATTTAATTCCAGCCACGGTCTCGAGCGCTGGAGCGAGGAATGCAAGTGGGAGCCGCGATACCAGACAGAAACAGGACAAATCCAGTTAGTGCCACCTTCAGCATAAAACTCGGCGCAGTTCTCCAGCGTGTCGATGGAGACAAACTCTAGTTAATGATCGGTGGGGTTTTCTTTCATTCGTGTGTCTTTCGTGTCAAAGAAACTGACTCCGTTGCTCGAGAATTCCTGCAGGATGGTTTCGTCAGTAGGGCAACAGAGTCTGGTTAACATTCTGGAGATCAGGTGTAACGATGTTCCGAATCTTGCAGGTTAGCGACTGGATTTGAAAGCCGGTCAGGTGGCTTGGGTGAGAAGATCCCGCTTTTCGTCTTAGTGTATGAGCTTCGAAGGACCTAAAATCAAATAAGGCAGAGGGATAGATAACTGTTTTGTTGGCAGAAGAGCCAACACCGTGTTACTAGTGGAGGCCGAAATGAACGCGTTTTAGCTCACGCAGGCTGGCGTGAGGAGGGAAGAACTATACTGACGTGAGGTCTGGAACATGAATTAGAATTAGAATTCAGAAAGCGGACGTAATTAGATTGATACTTAACTTTAATCCATTAATGATGAACGTCGCTCTTGATGGTACACGAGTCACAATATTATCTGTTCAGAAGACATAGTAACTCAATATGGCACCTTGCTAGGTCGTAGCAAATGACGTAGCTGAAGGCTATGCTAAACTGTCGTCTCTGCAAATGAGAGCGTATGTAGGTAGTGAACCCTCGCTAGCAAAGTCGGCTGTCCAACTGGGGCGAGTGCAAGGGAGTCTCTCTAGACTAGACCTGCCGTGTGGCGGCGCTCGGTCTGCAATCACTGATAGTGGCGACACGCGGGTCCGACGTATACTAACGGACCGCGGCCGATTTAAAGGCTACCACCTAGCAAGTGTGGTGTCTGGCGGTGTCACCGCAATAACACTCCAACAAAATTTCTAAAGTAAGTGGTTCAAATGGCTCTGAGCACTATGGGACTTAATTTCTGTGGTCATCAGTCCCCTAGAACGTAGAACTACTTAAACCTAACTAACCTAAGGACATCACACACATCCATGCCCGAGGCAGGATTCGAGCTTGCGATCGTAGCGGTCGCGCGGTGCCAGACTGCAGCGCCTAGAACTGCTCGGTCATCCCGGCCGGCAAAGTAAGTGGCAATAAAACCACTATTCACGTTGGTGTGTAGAATGTATGAGTCTGGCGACATACTATCTGACTGAAAAATACCATCCATACAATTCCGAAGATTGCAAGAGCTGACAAGTGCCAGAATTACCGTACGGTCAGCTTCACAGCTCATGTATCCAAGTTGCTCGCAAGAATAATATACAGAAGAATGGAAAAGAAAACTGAGGATACCTTAGATGACGAGCAGTTTGGGCTTTTAAAGACACCAGTGGCAAGACGTACAAGAGCCACGAGGGAATAAAAAGAGTGGACGACCAAGAACGAAGTGCTCGGATTAAAAAGGGTGTAAGACACGGATGTAGTCCTTCGTCCCTACTGTTCAATCAGTGCATCGAACAAGGAATGATTGAACTAAAAGAAAGGTTCAGGAATAGGATCAAAATTCATGGTGAAAGGATGTCAGTGATAAGATTCGCTGATGACATTGCTATCCTGAGTGAAAGTGAAGAACTGCATGATGTGGTGAATGGAATGAACAATCTAATGAGTACAGAATATAGATTGAGAGTAAATCGAAGAAAGTCGAAAGTAATGAGAAGTAGCAGAAATGAGAATAGCGAGAAACTTAACACCTCGATTGATGCTCACGAGGTAGATGAAGTTAAGGAATTCTACTGATTAGACATCAAAATAACCAACGACGGACGAAGCAAGGAGGAAATCAAAAGCTGACTAGCACTGGCAAAAAGGGCATTCCCGGCCAGGAGATGTCTTCTAGTATCAAACATAGACCTCAATCTGAAGAAGAAATATATGAGAATGTAAGTTTGGAGCACAGCATTGTATGGTAGTGAAACATGGACTGTGGGAAAACGGGAACACAAGAGCATCGAAGCATCTGAGATCTGGTGCTACAGACGAATGTTGAAAATTAGGTGGACTGATAAGGTAAGGAATGAGGAGGTTCTGCGCAGAAATGGAGAGGAGAGGAATATGTGGAAAACACTGACTAGAAGGAGGAGCAGGATGATAAGACATCAGGCAATTACAGAGCTGTAGAGGGCAAAAACTGTGAACAGAGACTGGAATACATCCAGCAAATAATTGACGACGTATGGCTCTAAGCACTATGGGACTTAACATCTGAGGTCATCAGTCCCCTGGACTTAAAACTACTTAAACCTAACTAACCTAATCACACACATCCATGCCCGAGGCAGGATTCGAACCTGCGACCGTAGCAGCAGCGCGGTTCCGGACTGAAGCGCCTAGAACCGCTCGGCCACAGCGGCCGGCTTGACGACGTAGGCTGTAAGTGCTACTCTGAGATGAAGAGTTAGCAGAGGAGAGGAATTCACGGAGGTCCGTGACCAAGTAGGCTCAGAAGTGCACGAAAGTGTGAGATGGATTTACATCATAACTTTACCAACAAATTTCACCAAAATTCTGCCCAACGCGCCACAGAGGACGTGCCACACAATAGGAAGATTTTCGCATCCATCGTACAAACATTTTACCCCTTCTATATCTACATCTGCATGGATGCTCCGCAAGCCTCCTTACGGTGGATGGCGGAGGGTACCCTGTAAAATACAAACAGCGGTGTGAATCATTCAGATACAGAACAGCACGTCTTAACGCGAGAGACGTTTGAACGATTAGCAAGTTCAAGGTTTAACGGAAAATTTCGGTAACGCAAAGAAACAAAATACCGATATATACTGCACAACAGAATTAACCACTTTTTCGAAACCTCGTTTTTTCTCGTTGTGAGGTATAGCTTTAAAATTTTCCTTAGTGGTGCCTACAACATTCCTCTGTAATGATGAAAAGCGTGGCGGCCTGCGACGTCATCCTTGGGTTTGGTGACGCTTCAGACAGCAAGGTGTAGACACGTCCGAGAAAAACGTCAGAGCTCAGAAGTTCGTTTGAAGGGTGAGACGGGCTTACAACGTCACATTAGCAACAAATTCCAGCAAAATTCTGCCAACGCCATTACAGGAAGATCGTCGCATACCTCTTACAAAAAGCCAGCGTATGGTTGGTGGCGGAGGGTACCCTGTATCATTACTAGTCATTTCCTTTCCTGATCAAAAAAAGACTATCTGTATGCCTCCGTATCAGCCCTAATTTCTCGTATCTTATCTTAGTAGTCCTTAAGCGCAGTACAGCAGTAGAGTCCTTCGACAGTCAGCTTCAAATGCCGAGCCTCTAGCCTTCCCTCAGGGATTCCCATTTGAGTTCCCGAAACATCTCCGTAATAAAAAAAATGGTTCAAATGGCTCTGAGCACTATGTGACTTAACATCTGAGGTCATCAGTCCCCTAGAACTTAGAGCTGCTTAAACCTAACTAACCTAAGGACATCACACACATCCATGCCCGAGGCAGGATTCGAACCTGCGGCCGTAGCGGTCGCGCGGTTCCAGACTGAAGCGCCTAGAACCGCACGGCCACTCCGGCCGGCTCTCCGTAACACTTGTTGTTCGAAACTGCGGGTAATGAATCCAGCAACCTACCTCTGAAATGCTTCAATATCTTCCTTCAATCCGACCTGGTACAATTCCAAACACTACAGCAGTACTCAAGAACAGGTGGCACCAGCGTCCCGTATGCGGTCTCCTTTACAGATGACACTTTCCTAAAATCCTTCCAATAAACCGAAGTCGAGCATTCGCCAACCCTACCACAGTTCTCACATGCTCGTTGGATCTCATATCGCTTGTCAACGTTAAGACCAGATACTTAAACAACGTGACTGTGTCAAGCAGGTTACTGGTAATACTATATCTTTACATTACAGGTTTGTTCCTCCTACCCACCCCCATTAACTTACATTTTTCCACATTTAGAGCAAGCTGCCATTCATCACACCAACTGAAAATTCTGTCTCAAAATTTTGTCAAAGTGGTATCTTCCTACAGTCACTCAACTTCGACACCTTACCGTACACCACAGTAAACAACCAGAGATCGCTGCTCACCCTGTTGTAAGTAGGCTGTTTAGGTTTTTATGTTGGTAACGTCACTTAGCGCTCCGTATGAAAATTACTGGCTGTTCTGTGTGCAGTTTGTGGCTGGTTGGCATTGCTGTAATATTCGCTGTTGTAGTGTTGGGCAGTTGGATGTGAGCAGCGCGTAGCGTTGCGCAGGTGAGCCGCCAGCAGTGGTGGATGTAGCAAGAGAGATGGCAGAGTTTTGAGAGCGTACGATCTGGATGTGTGTCTGTCAGAAAAACGAAATTTGTAAGACTGGATGTCATGCACTGATATATATATATATATATATATATATATATATATATATATATATATATATATATATATATACTCCTGGAAATGGAAAAAAGAACACATTGACACCGGTGTGTCAGACCCACCATACTTGCTCCGGACACTGCGAGAGGGCTGTACAAGCAATGATCACACGCACGGCACAGCGGACACACCAGGAACCGCGGTGTTGGCCGTCGAATGGCGCTAGCTGCGCAGCATTTGTGCACCGCCGCCGTCAGTGTCAGCCAGTTTGCCATGGCATACGGAGCTCCATCGCAGTCTTTAACACTGGTAGCATGCCGCGACAACGTGGACGTGAACCGTATGTGCAGTTGACGGACTTTGAGCGAGGGCGTATAGTGGGCATGCGGGAGGCCGGGTGGACGTACCGCCGAATTGCTCAACACGTGGCGCGTGAGGTCTCCACAGTACATCGATGTTGTCGCCAGTGGTCGGCGGAAGGTGCACGTGCCCGTCGACCTGGGACCGGACCGCAGCGACGCACGGATGCACGCCAAGATCGTTCAAATGGCTCTGAGCACTATGGGACTCAACTGCTGAGGTCATTAGTCCCCTAGAACTTAGAACTAGTTAAACCTAACTAACCTAAGGACATCACAAACATCCATGCCCGAGGCAGGATTCGAACCTGCGACCGTAGCGGTCTTGCGGTTCCAGACTGCAGCGCCTTTAACCGCAAGGCCACTTCGGCCGGCTGCACGCCAAGACCGTAGGATCCTACGCAGTGCCGTAGGGGACCGCACCGCCACTTCCCAGCAAATTAGGGACACTGTTGCTCCTGGGGTATCGGTGAGGACCATTCGCAACCGTCTCCATGAAGCTGGGCTACGGTCCCGCACACCGTTAGGCCGTCTTCCGCTCACGCCCCAACATCGTGCAGCCCGCCTCCAGTGGTGTCGCGACAGGCGTGAATGGAGGGACGAATGGAGACGTGTCGTCTTCAGCGATGAGAGTCGCTTCTGCCTTGGTGCCAATGATGGTCGTATCCGTGTTTGGGCCGTGCAGGTGAGCGCCACAATCAGGACTGCATACGACCGAGGCACACAGGGCCAACACCCGGCATCATGGTGTGGGGAGCGATCTCCTACACTGGCCGTACACCACTGGTGATCGTCGAGGGGACACTGAATAGTGCACGGTACATCCAAACCGTCATCGAACCCATCGTTCTACCATTCCTAGACCGGCAAGGGAACTTGCTGTTCCAACAGGACAATGCACGTCCGCATGTATCCCGTGCCACCCAACGTGCTCTAGAAGGTGTAAGTCAACTACCCTGGCCAGCAAGATCTCCGGATCTGTCCCCCATTGAGCATGTTTGGGACTGGATGAAGCGTCGTCTCACGCGGTCTGCACGTCCAGCACGAACGCTGGTCCAACTGAGGCGCCAGGTGGAAATGGCATGGCAAGCCGTTCCACAGGACTACATCCAGCATCTCTACGATCGTCTCCATGCGAGAATAGCAGCCTGCATTGCTGCGAAAGGTGGATATACACTGTACTAGTGCCGACATTGTGCATGCTCTGTTGCCTGTGTCTATGTGCCTGTGGTTCTGTCAGTGTGATCATGTGATGTATCTGACCCCAGGAATGTGTCAATAAAGTTTCCCCTTCCTGGGACAATGAATTCACGGTGTTCTTATTTCAATTTCCAGGAGTGTATATATATATAATGACTTTTGAACACTATTAAGGTAAATACATTGTTTGTTCTCTATAAAAATCTTCCATTTGCTAACTACGCCAATCAGTAGTTAGTGCATTCAGAAGTTAGAATCCTTTATTTAGCTGGCAGTATTGGCGCTCGCTGTATTGCAGTAGTTCGGGTAACGAAGATTTTTGTGAGGTAAGTGATTTATGAAAGGCATAGATTTTTATTAGTCAGGGCCATTCTTTTCTAGGGATTATTGAAAGTCAGATTCCGTTGCGCTAAAAATATTGTGTGTCAGTTTAGTTCAAAAATGGTTCAGATCGCTCTGAGCACCATGGGACTTAACATCTGAGGTCATCAGTCCCCTAGAACTTAGAACTACTTAAACCTAACTAACCTAAGGACATCACACACATCCATGCGCGAGGCAGGATTCGAACCTGCGACCTTAGCGGTCACGCGGTTCCAGACTGAAGCGCCTAGAAGTGCTCGGGCACACTGGCCGGCTTGTCAGTTTAGTGATGATCAGAATAAGTAAAGAGATAAATGTCTGAATACGTTCAGTTTTGATCAACTTTTTGAAAATCAAATAACGTAAGGGGTTTACGAGCACAGTAATTCATAAATTTTTCTAAGGGGAGGTTTCACTGTCAGCCAAATCGTTTATGTATACAGAGAACTACAGCAGTCCTATCATACCTTCCTGGGAGACTCTTGACGATGCCCTCGTCTCTGGTGAACACTTCCCGTCGAGGACAACATACGGGGTTCTGTCACTTAAGAAGTGTTCGAGCCAATCACATATCTACGAATCTATTCCATATCCTCGTCCCTTCTTTAACAGCCTGCAGTGGGGCACCATGTCAAATCCTTTCCAGAAATCTGCGTGCTGCCCTTCATCCATAGTTCGCAGAATATCATGTGAGTAAAGGGCAAGCTGGGTCTCGCACGAGCGATGTTTTCTAAAACAATGCTAATTAGTGAACATAAGCTTCTCAGTCTGAAGAGTCTTTATTCTAACTGAGAATATGTCCAGGCATTTCACTGCAAACAGTGGTTAACGATATTGGTCTGTAATTTTACCCTTCCTTTGACGCCTCTGCGTTGGAGGTTAGAACCGCTACGCACAGCGTTGAAATCACGCATTTCTCTTGTGTGTGGCCGTGGAAAACATTCCAGACACACTGCCACCCCAAATCGACAAGAAAAGGCCTCAGGGGATTACATAAAGGGCGAAAATGAAACCACCCCTTCTCTTGAGTCTTTGATACCCACACATTTGGCGATCGGAAATGAGAGTCCGCGGTGCGATCAGCAACAGTTCTTAGCAACTTCCGACACTGCTGACACCCGCGGACGATTCAAGCCTTCCCTATGGACGCTCTGGGTCTGTAGTCCCACTGAACGCGATCGCACTCCCTTTGGAGTCCAGTGCGATCGCAGTTTTTGCACTATTGTACAGTTTGGAACCACAAGCGACCAAATTTGAACGCAGCAAAGGGTGCTTATGTTTTTTTTTGTTTTTGTTTTTTTGTTTTTTCTTCCCTCCCGCCGCGTGATCACGAATGGATGCGACATTGTCACATGCGTGAATAAAACCACTGATAGGCAACCTCCTAGCACCTTTGCATTCCGCCATATCTACTAGCAGGTCGCCAAGACACTCTCACGGGTTTTTCTGTACAGGTACATTTCCAAAGTGCTCAACAAAGTGGGCCAGTGGCTCTGACAGTATTGCCATACTGGTGGTCTTGGAGTCAATGTTCGCCGTTTTATTGACGTGTCAACGTTGCGTAAACACACTTTGCTACTTCGGATCGTGTTCAGATTTCGTCGAATGGTTTTGAACGGTACCTTGTGGTTCCACAACGTAAACTACACATAACACAGCTGAAAGTTTGGAAATGACACGAGAAGCAGCCAGGAGCCTCGGGGAAGCGAGGGAGAGAGACCAGTTTCTCTGCACAGCCTGATCAGATTTTGATTCGCTAAAACTAAAAATCTCCCTCTCTCCACATAGTCTGGGGTTTGAGAGAGAGGAATTAGAGTTTTACAGAAGTTGACCCATATATTAATTTTTTCGCAGATTCGGATAACTTTTGCTTGTTTCGTCGGTCAACATTTGTAAAACTGTAATTCCTCTCCCTCAGACCCCACACTATGTGGAGACAGGGAGAGTCTTAGTTTTAGCGAATCAAAATTTAAGAAGTAAATAAGTATTTCTTATTTATCCGTAACCATATTCCACTCAAAAATGAGAACATGATTTTTTTTTAATTACAGCGCAAACTACCAAGAATCAAAACAAATGTTTAAGACAAAATGTTTGTAGTTTTTATGTAGAATCTGATTCTGTAATAAAAAATGGGGGTTCGCATTTGAAATTTCAAAGTTCCCCCCGCCCCACCCTCAGGGCGCTGGGGGGGGGGGCTAATTTTAGCACCAGCAGATGTCCCCCTCGAAAATAATCAACTTTGGATTCTACATATTTTGTTCGTGTGAAGCTTATTTTTCCGAGTTATTATGGTTTGTCAACTTATAATTTACACCCTTTATATACCTCCGTTCTGAACCAGAGCAAAAATTGCAGTCGCACTGTGCTCTAAAGAGGCCTTTTCCTGTCGATTCTGCGCGGTTATGTGACAGAAACGATTCCTTTAACCACACACAAGAAAACAGCGTAATTTCAACTATGGGCGTTCCAGTTCTGACTTCTATCGCGGAGACGTCAGAAGAAGGGGTAAAATGTGGGTAAGAGGCATGCGATGATATCTTCAACGTGTCACACGTCCACTGTGATGTTGGGCAGAATTGTGGTGAAATTTGGTGCCACCTAATACGAACTTCTGAGATCTGGAATATTTCGCATGTGTTGATGTTGTGGACTGGCAAGACAGCCAATCCACAATGACGGGTAGCCGAAAGGCACGCCTTTAGCTCACGCAGGCTGGCGTGAGATCTGGAACAGGTCAAGGTCTTATAGTAGCAAAAATAGTACGTGATTTCTGGAATACTTAACTTTAATCCATAATTGGTGAACATCTGTCTGACGGTACATGCTTCACAAGATAAATAGCAAAGGATAATGGCGCCTTGCTAGGTCGTAGCGAATGACGTAGCTGAAGGCTATGATAACTATCGTCTCGGCAAATGAGAGCGTAATTTGTCAGTGAACCATCGCTAGCAAAGTCGGCTGTACAACTGGGGCGAGTGCTAGGACGTTTCTCTAGACCTGCCGTGTGGCGGCGCTCGGTCTGCAATCACTGATAGTGGCGACACGCGGGTCCGACGTATACTACCGGACCGCGGCCGATTTAAAGGCTACCACCTAGCAAGTGTGGTGTCTGGTGGTGACACCACAGTCGACACCTTGATGTTCTAGAGAAATAAGTGAAGCCAGCCCATCGACACGGAAAGACGTTCCCGTTCTAAGAATAGCCCGTCAAAAGCGAGTACATTTTATGTAACGATGGCTACTTTACATGTTTTGATGGATTACTCTCATGTCTGCCAGGGTGTGCAACAGTCATTATTTGTTTTTTTTCCGTTGGATGTAAAGCTTTCTCACTGCCTGACAGTTGCATCTAACGGATGAGTGATGCTAGCGTTCAGAAAAAACAGCATTTTTGGCGCGGGTCGGACGGGACATGACCCGTTTACCTTTGGGCTCTTGGCACCGGTTAGTGCAGCGGAAAGGGTTTAGAACTGTAATCTCATTGTCGTACGTTCGAGTGCCTACGCAGTAACTTTTTTGTTTTCACTTTTTACGTTACTTACACTGTAAATAAGTCAGATTAACGCTCAGTACATCAAAAGGCATGAAAAGAAAAGACAAAGGAAAATTTGGTTTGTAAATTAGTTTCCAAGGAGCTACTGTAATGCGTAGGCGAGAAGTTAGTATGTAAAATTAGATATATTTATTATTTTGCAATTGATGATTGACTCGTACTGTGATGGCCAAAACAGAGGAAGCAGTAATTTTCCTGGCTTCTTGCACAGGTTGTGAACACAGAATTTTTACAATTACATTCTTCTTTTCAAGTATCTATGTAAAAAGGAAATAGTTTGCGTTCATAAAAGATCCTCTGCCTTTCCACAATGTTGCAGCAAAACACGCATAATGCATCATTCCGGCAAATATTGCGGAGTATAAATAGTGATGTATAAGGGCGGTCAACTGAAAAAGAGATGTGGAAGAAAGTAAGTACTCCGTATATTGACATCTTGGGTTGTCGGGTGTTCTGCCGGATATCAGCGTCGTACTTGTAAGTACGACGCTGATATCCGGCAGAACATCCGACAACCCAAGATGTCATTAGATCGCCGGGAAAGCCTGAAGAGTTACTCCGTATATTATATGAAAGATAATCGCCATAACTGTTAATACAGCTATCTTACTTTGTATCTTACAAGACGGTGAATGGCTTCTTGGAAAAATATTTGCGGTTGCTAATGGAACCACGCGCACCTCTTCGTCCGAAGCAAATCGACGGCTAAGAATATCTTCAGATGAATTCGCAATTGCGAAGAATGACTACCATCAGCTGTTGAATGGAATGAAAACAATACAACAATGAAAATTTGTGCCAGACCGGGACTTGAACCCGGATTTTCCGCTCATCGCGAGCGGTCGCCTTACAGTTTTCTTTTCTTTTTTCTTTTGTTTTTTTTTTTTAATCTCATTTTGTTCGTTTTCGTTCGTTGTTTCTGCTCGGGGCGGACGTCGCAAGTCACCCGTTTCAGTTCGTCGTTGATCTATTTACTCAGTTTTTTTATTACAGAGGGCGGCTAACCCCCTGACCGAACACGCTGAGTGAACGGATCAACGATGAACTTTAACAGGCGTCATGGGACGTCCGCCCCGAACAAATCCAACGAACAATTACTAACAAAATGAGCTAAAAAAAATAATTAGCAAGGGCACAGCTCGCGATAAGCGATAAATCCAGGTTCGTTCTCCGGTCCGGCACAAATTACCGCTGTCGTCATTCCATTCTACAGATGATGCTAGTCATTATTCCCAGTTGCGGATTCATCTGATGTGTTTCATAACGGCTGTGGTCGCCGCAGTGAATCACCGTCAGAATAACACGGGCACTGCAGTATCGTAGAAATATCTTTCTTCAGTGCTCCAAAAATACAGAAATCGCATAGGGAGAGATCGAGATTCTGTGGAGGGCGTGTAAGGGCTTCTCAGCGAAACCTTTGCAGCGCAGTCGACACACCCTTGGGAACGCGCAGGCCCTCCCCGGAGAAAGATATTCGTGGCCGTCGATTTCCTTCGTCTGATGAGGTGTACGCCTGGTAAAGTCAAGGTTCTGTAGGCAACATCAAACACTTTCCCATGTGCGCACTAACCGTCTCTTCTCACAGAGGGATAGATGCGTTCACAGTTATGGCGATTGCTTTTGAAATAATATACAGTGTACTTACTTTTTTTCCATCTCTCTCGCTTTCGTTTGCCTGTCCTTTACGCAACGGAATGTTATGTAAATCGAAGGTGCGGGGAGGAGGAAGGAAACGGACGGAACTAATGATGTCAGATGCATCGAGATTTTATGCAGAAATAGCGACGAGGAATGAAAATGTGCCGGACGGGGACACGAACCCGGGATATCCCGCTTACTTGATAGTTGCGTTAACCACTGCGCCATCTGGACACAGCGTTCATCGCAAATGCGTGGACTGTCTCCGTGCCCTCCTCGGCCAACCCGTAGATTCCCGCCGGATGTGGAACGTAATTGTGGTTCAAAAATGGTTCAAATGGCTCTGAGCACTATGGGACTCAACTGCTGTGGTCATCAGTCCCCTAGAACTTAGAACTACTTAAACCTAACTAACCTAAGGACATCACACACATCCACGCCCGAGGCAGGATTCGAACCTGCGACCGTAGCAGTCGCACGGTTCCGGACTGCGCGCCTAGAACCGCGAGACCACCGCGGCCGGCAACGTAATTGTGCATCCGCACTGAACGTTGGGGGTTCATAGCCCATCGAGGCGAGTCAGTTAGATGAATGCTTGGTGTCTGATCGTTCAGATATGTCCGAAGGAACAGACACCACGCATCCAGCAAGAACGGGACCAACGGCCAACGGCGGCTGAATCTCCCTCCAGCACTACTTCAGACATTAGTGGAGTCCATGCTACGTCGTGTTGCGGCATTTCTGCGTGATCCCGAGTACCCTCCACGATATTAGACAGGTGTGCCAGTTTCTTTGGCTCAACATAAGAGGAATGTAACATGCAAACTGCTGCAGATTTAAATGCTGGGCAATCAACAAGTGTCAGCGAGCGAACGATTCAACGAGACATCATCGATGTGGGCTTTCGGAGGCGAAGGCCTACTCGTGTACCCTTGATGACTGCACAACACAAAGTTTTACGCCCTGCCTTGGCCCGCCGTCACCAACATTGGTCTGTTGATGACTGGAAACATGTTGCCTGGTCGGTCGAGTCTCGTTTGAAATTGCATCGTGCGGATGGAAGTGTCAATATTGGTCTCTTGATGACTGGAAACATGTTGCCTGGTCGGTCGAGTCTCGTTTCAAATTGCATCGTGCGGATGGAAGTGTATGGGTATGGAGACAACCTATTGAATCCAAGGACCCTACATGTCAGCAGGGGCCTGTTCAAGCTGGTGGAGACTCTGTAACGGTGTGGGGAGTGTGGAGTTCGAAGGATATGAAACCCCTGATACGTCTAGATACAGCTCTGACAGGTTACATGTACGTAAGCATCCTATACGACCACCTGCATCCATTCATGTCCATTGTCCACCCCCGACGGGCTTCGGAATTTCCAGTAGGACAATGAGACACCCACACGTCCAGAATTGCTACAGAGTGTCTCCAGGAACACACTTCTGAGTTTAAACACATCCGCCGCCCACCAAACTTCCCAGACATGAACATTATTCATCATATCTGGGATGCATTGTAACGTGCTGTTCAGAGGAGATTTCCACCCCCTCGTACTCTTATGGATTTATGGACACCCCGGGAGGATTCGTGGTGTCCGTTCCCTCCATCACTACTTCAGACATTGGTGGAGTCCATGCCACATCGTGTTGCAGCACTTCTGCGTGCTCCCGAGGACCCTACACGATATTAGACAGGTGTGCCAGTTTCTTTGGCTCTTCAGTGTATTAATGTCTTTTATTTCTTAAAAATAACGGCGTACCCCCCCCCCCCCCCCCCCAATGAACCATGGACCTTGCCGTTGGTGGGGAGGCTTGCGTGCCTCAACGATACAGATAGCCGTACCGTAGGTGCAACCACGACGGAGGGGTATCTGTTGAGAGGCCAGACAAACGTGTGGTTCCTGAAGAGGGGGAGAAGCCTTTTCAGTAGTTACAGGGGCAACAGTCTGGATGATTGACAGACCTGGCCTTGTAACACTAACCAAAACGGCCTTGCTGTGCTGGTACTGCGAACGGCTGAAAGCAAGGGGAAATTACAGCCGTAATTTTTCCCGAGGGCATGCAGCTTTACTGTATGATTCAATGATGATGGCATTCTCTTCGATAAAATATTCCGGAGGAAAAATAGCCTCCATTCGGATCTCCGGGCGGGGACTACTAAAGAGGACGTCGTTATCAGGAGAAATAAAACTCGCGTTGTACGGATCGGAGCGTGGAATGTCAGATCCCTTAATTGGGCAGGTAGGTTAGAAAATTTAAAAAGGGAAATTGATAGGTTATAGTTAGATATAGTGGGAATTAGTGAAGTTTGGTGGCAGGAGGAACAAGACTATTGGTCAGGTGAATACAGGGCTATAAATACAAAATCAAATAGAGGTATTGCAGGAGTAGGTTTAATAATGAATAAAAAATAAGAGTGTGGGAAAGCTACTACAAACAGCATAGTGAACGCATTATTGTGGCCAAGATAGGCACGAAGCCCACGCCCACTACAGGAGTACAAGTTTATATGCCAACTAGCTCTGCAGATGATGAAGAAATTGATGAAATGTATGATGAGATAAAAGAAATTATTCAGGTAGTGAGGGGAGACGAAAATTTAATAGTCATGGGTGACTGAAATTCGACAGTAGGAAAAGGAAGAGAAGGCAACGTAGTAGGTGAATATGGATTTTGGCTAAGAAATGCAAGAGGAAGCCGCCTGGTAGAATTTTGCACAGAGTATAACTTAATAATAGCTAACACTTGGTTCAAGAATCATGAAAGAAGATTGTATACATGGAAGAACCCTGGAGATACTAGAAGGTATCAGATAGATTATACAATGGTAAGACAGAGATTTAGGAACCAGATTTTAAATTGTAAAACATTTCCAGGGGCAAATGTGGATTCTGACCACAAAATATTGGTTATGAACTGTAGATTAAAACTGAAGAAACTGCAAAAAGGTGGGAATTTAAGGAGATAGGACCTGGATAAACTGAAAGAACCAGAGGTTGTACAGAGTTTCAGGGAGAGCATAAGGTAACGATTGACAGGAATCTGGGAAAGAAATACAGTAGAAGAAAAATGGGTAGCTTTGAAGAATGAAATAGTGAAGGCAGCAGAGGATCAAGTAGGTAAAAAGACGAGGGCTAGTAGAAATCCTTGGGTAATAGAAGATATACTGAATTTAATTGATGAAAGGAGCAAATAAAAAAAGGCAGTAAGTGAAGCAGGCAAAAAGGAATACAAACGTCTCAAAAATGAGATCGACAGGAAGTGCAAAATGGCTAAGCAGGGAAGGCTAGAGGACAAATGTAAGGATGTAGAGGCTTATCTCACGAGGGGTGAGATAGATACTGCCTACAGGAAAATTAAAGAGACCTTTGGAGAAAAGAGAACCACTTGCATGAATATCAAGAGCTCAGATGGAAACCCAGTCCTAAGCAAAGAGGGGAAAGCTGAATGGTGGAAGGAGTATATAGAGAGTCTATACAGGGGCGATGTTCTTAAGGACAATATTATGGAAATGGAAGAGGAGGTAGATGAAGATGAAATGGGAGATACGATACAGCGTAAAGAGTTTGACAGAGCAGTGAGAGACCTGAGTCGAAACATAGCCCCGGGAGTAGACAACATTCCATTAGAACTACTGATAGCCCTGGAAGAGCTAGTTCTGAAAAAACTCTACCGTCTGGTGAGCAAGATGTATGAGACAGGCGAAATACCCTCACACTTGAAGAAGAATATAATAATTCCAATCCCAAAGAAAGCAGGTGTTGACAGATGTGAACATTACCGAACTATCAGTTTAATAAGTCGCAGCTGCAAAATACTAACGCGAATTCTTTACAGACGAATGGAAAAACTAGTAGAAACCGACCTCGAGGAAGATCAGTTTGGATTCCGCAGAAATGTTGGAACACGTGAGGCAATACTGACCCTACGAGCTATCTTAGAAGAAAGATTAAGGAAAGGCAAACCTACGTTTCTAGCATTTGTAGACTTAGAGAAAGCTTTTGACAATCTTGACTGGAATACTCTCTTTCAAATTTTGAAGGTGGCAGGGTCAAAATACAGGGAGCGAAAGGCTATTTACAATTTGTACAGAAAGCAGATGGCAGTTATAAGAGTTGAAGGATATGAATGGGAAGCAGTGGTTGGGAAGGGAGTGAGACAGGGTTGTAGCCTCTCCCCGATGCTATTCAATCTGTATATCGAGCAAGCAGTAAAGGAAACGAAAGAAAAGTTCGGAGTATGTATTAAAATCCATGGAGAAGAAATAAAAACATTGAGGTTAGCCGATGACATTGTAATTCTGTCAGAGACAGCAAGGGACTTGGAAGAGCAGTTGAACGGCATGGATTGTGTCCTGAAAGGACGGTATAAGATGAACATCAACAAAAGAAAAACGAGGATAATGGAATGTAGTCGAATTAAATCGGGTGATGCTGAGGGAATTAGATTCGGAAATGAGACACTTAAATAGTAAAGGAGTTTTGCTACTTGAGGAGCAAAATTAATGATGATGATCGAAGTAGAGAGGGTATAAAATGTAGACTGGCAATGGCAAGGAAAGCATTTTGAAGAAGAGAAATCTGTTAACATCGAGTATAGATTTAAATGTTAGGAAGTCTTTTCTGAAAGTATTTGTATGGAGTGTAGCCATGTATGGAAGTGAAACATGAACGATAAATAGTTTAGACAAGAAGAGAATAGAAGCTTTCGAAATGTGGTGCTACAGAAGAATGCTGAAGACTATATGGGTAGATCACATAACTAATGAGGAGGTATTGAATAGAATTGGGAGTTTGTGGCACAACCTGACCAGAAGAAGGCATCAAGGGATCACCAGTTTAGTACTGGAGGGCAGCGTGGTGGGTAAAAATCGTAGAGAGAGACCAAGAGATGAATACACTAAGCAGATTCAGAAGGATGTAGGCTGCAGTAGGTACTGGGAGAAGAAGAAGCCTGCACAGGATAGAGTAGCATGGAGAGCTGCATCAAACCAGTCTCAGGACTGAAGACCACCACCACAACAACAACAACAACAACAACAACAACGGCGTACACTTTCTTGTGGATCAGCCTGTACATGATTTTCAGAGGTCTCTGGCAGCTCTACAGCTGTTGCCTTGCACGACAGATCAACGCGGCGTCAACAGCAGTCGCCCACAAAAGACTGTGAGATCCTGTATGACCACAGATCAACGCACAACTACTCTGAGATGCTGTCGGCACGGAGCTGTCATAGTAAAAAGAGAAACAAAATGCAGCAACATGAGTTACACATACAATGGTTCGATCTAGAATCGGTTCACTGAGTAAAACGAACAGTGCTCATCGTTGTGGCACGCATTCTATGTGATCGATAATGACAACTAGTTGATATTGCAGTTTGAACAATTAAAATTTGTTATATTGCATTTGAGGAAATCAACATGATAAAAAGACACAGGCGAGCAAGAAACAAGGAAGCTCAACTGGGAATTCTTGGGGCAGCGGTAGGTTGTACCAGATGAGAAAAATTGTGAAACAGTGACGTCGCGGAGTAGTGAGCCACTTTCAACTCAAGGAAGAGAATTGGAGGCAACAGGAAAAACGGAGTGAATATCTCGACAGAATGAACAGTGGCAGTCTGTCTTACCAATTGAGAAATTATAAACCAATAGGCTGATGAGGTCTGGGATGGTCAAACAAGAAATATATATTTTAATAGCCAAAGGCCTAATGCTTGTGGTGGAGAAGAGATAGTACATACATTATTCTGGCCACCGACTTGTATCTGCTATCCAGATGATTCAACATTTCTCCCATTTCTCTCCGTCTACGTCTATTTAATTTCCTTCTCGGTAGGCACCACAGTCTCGACAAATCTGAGGAAAGACTTCATTCCTGCAAATTTTAAAATCGTACTTTACTCAACGCCACTAGTTCAGGGAGTGGCCCATTTTCTAGAGCATCTTTAGCAACAGATTTGGCTACATCGCTCTCATCTCACCATACAGAAATCGCATTCTTGTGCGTAGCATGGTCGTCAGGCTGCATCATCTCATACCATCTGTGTGTAGGTCTGTACTCGTGCACTTTGACGACTGTTCTCTGTTCTGTTATACATGGCACGCGATTTTTGAACGATGAGATGAGGACGATGTATCCACATCTATTACTATAGGTGCACTCCTCTTCACGTACTTTTAATACCTACAGTCCAGTCCAGAGTAGAACGTCTGGTGGAGTGAACGTCGTATGATTATTATAGATTTTCCGTCGTCTTCCATCCGTATGTTCTGCGAGGAAAATATGACTGTCTGTCTGGCTCTGTACGTTCCGTAACCTCTGACTTATTTTTACGATCTTTGCATGAGATTACCATACCTGCAGTATAGCGGTCGAACAGTCTCCTTGGAACGCAGGTTCTCTAAACGTAGCCGACAAGTTTAGCGACTGCGTCTTCTTCTTTCATGGACTCCTATGTAGGTTCCCCGAGAATTTCTGTTAGACCTTCACGTGGGCTAAATCGACTGATCCCAGCAGCGCATTTAAGAATCTGTTTAATGCCTACTGTCGTGAATACCTGATAAGGACTCCAAACACTGGACCAGTATTCTAAAATTAGTCACGTTAACTCGAACAATCGTTTGTTTGCCGCTTTCCATCCCGATTTTAGAAATTCCGGAAGTATGTTTTCCATCCCTTCTGCGTTCTTTACACGTAACTCTTCCAATGATCTGTCAAGGTTTTCATTGACTCCCTCGTGTTCTCGAAATCGACACACTTTCCTTTTTCTCTCACGTCAGCTGAGATTTCTTTCTCTTCATAGAGACTCTCGATATGCTTTTTCCACGTATCAGCTCTCTGTTTCCTTTTAACGAATGTGAGACTCTGCTTCGTTGCTCACTTCGCACAGTGCATTATGTGTGATTTACATGTGGATGTCCAGTCCGTCAACCCGCCCCCCCCCCCCCCTGGAGCCCGGGAGGGGAGCTCCCGGCCCCTCTGGTAACTAACTAAATTGATGTCAGCTTGCTTACGTTGCTTCTCGTAGACGTTCCCCCAGCTGGTTTGTTGTATGTCAATCGCGAGCTCTAGCACTTGTGCAATAAACGATGTAAACGATGCATAATAATGTGGCAGGTGAGTAGGTTTAAATCCTAAGTGTAATGTGAAGTGTAAAGGATGCCAACAAATTTTGTTTTATTTATCCAATCGCAAAATAAGTAAAACGATTTCTACAGCCAGTCTATCGTTAATATTCATAACAAGATTCCAAGTCATTAATCATTAGTTCTTGAACACTACAAAAGTCACAAAATGATTCAAGCGATCTTAGAATCCACGTGAGATCGCACAAATATTTTTTCCGAGGCAACTTTGCAATTAATTTCGTCTTCAGCTGGAGTTCCAATTCACATACTAGCTGGCGTGTTGCCACTTCGAGAACCGATCATAGACTGCCCTGGATTAAAACAACATCGCACAAGTACATCATCAGAGGTGATTTTTCAACAAACTATCCCGTCACTACATGAAATCAGATTTTACACACGGAAGCCGATCGTAGACTTGTAGCGAGGTATCTTAGCAGTTTCAGGATGCACTTCGGATTGGTCCAACTTTTCTATCAATAAGCACTGATAGTAACTAAAATTTGTAATTATCGTTTGCTGATGAACTGAGTGCTAAACCTAAACTCCGTCCGAGGCCCAACGGTACCGACCGGCCGCCGTGTCATCCTCAGACCACAGGCGTTATTGGATGCGGATATGGAAGGACATGTGGTCAGCACACCGCTGTCCCGGCCACTACGGCAAGGCCGTTGGCAAACTGAGTGCCACTCAAATTATTATTAACAAGTTCTGAGTGCAAGTAAGATCATTATAACGGTTGAAGGGGTATATTAGTATTTAAACAGTGCTATGAATAATAAAAGATTCGCTTCGTGGCCTCCAGCTTTATAGGTGCATCCTCAATATACCAGGTGATCAAAAAGTCAGTATAAATTTTAAAACTGAATAAATCACGGAATAATGTAGATAGAGAGGTACAAATTGACACACATGCTTGGAATGACATGGGGTTTTATTAGAACCAAAAAAAAAAAAAAATACAAAAGTTCAAAAAATGTCCGACGGATGGCGCTTCATCTGATCAGAATAGCAATAATTAGCATAACAATGTAGGACAAAGCAAAGATGATGTTCTTTACAGGAAATGATCAATATGTCCACCATCATTCCTCAACAATAGCTGTAGTCGAGGAATAATGTTGTAAACTACACTATAAAGCTTGTCCGGAGTTATGGTGAGGCATTGTCTTTCTACATCCCTAGAGATGTCGGTCGATCATGATACACTTGCGACTTCAGGTAACCCCAAAGCCAATAATCGCACGGACTGAGGTCTGGGGACCTGGGAGGCCAAGCATGACGAAAGTGGCGGCTGAGCACACGATCATCACGAAACGACGCGCGCAAGATATCTTTCACGCGTCTAGCAATATGGGGTGGAGCGCCATCCTGCGTAAACATCGTACGTTCCAGCAGGTGTTTATCAGCCAGGCTGGGGATGATGCGATTCTGTAACATATCGGCGTACCTCTCACCCGTCACGGTAGCAGTTACAAAACCAGAATCACGCATTTCCTCGAAGAAAAAAGGCCCGGTAACGGTAGATGTGGTAAATCCAACCCATACCGTGACTTTCTCGTCGTGCAATGGAGTTCCCACGGCAGTTCTAGGATTTTCGGTAGCCCAAATTCTGCAGTTGTGGGCGTTGACAGACCCTCGGAGCGTGAAATGAGATTCGTCGGTCCACAACACGTTACTCAACCAATCGTCATCTTCCGCCATCTTTTGAAACGCCCACACCGCAAATGCCATCTGCTTCACCAAATCGCCAGGCAACAGTTCATGATGCCGATGGATTTTGTACGGATAGCATCGGAGGGTACGCCTCAGTGCCAACCAAACAGTAGTGTATGGAATGTCGGTGCGACGTGCTACTACACGAGCGCTGACTTACCCGTGCATAGACGAACCCGCTACAGTCTCCATTTCTTCCTGAACTGTCTCAGCAGCATTACGCCTTGTGCTCCGTCGGCCACTACGTGGTCTATCGTCTAAACAACCCGTGGCTTCGAACTTCGAAATCATTCTCGCCACAGCTGCATTTGTCAACGGACCTTTACCCGTTCGAATCCCCTTCCTATGGCGATAGGATCGTAACGCTGAACTAGCACATTCCCCATTCTGATAATACAGCTTCACTAAAAGCGCCTTTTCAGCTGGCGCATCTGATTCTCTCTCTCATTACAGCTCCTTTTATACACGATTGACATGCGCAGTCACTGACGTTTTGTTGTCCAGCGCGATCTGTCGAACATTTTGTGAACTTTGTTTTTTTTGTTCTAATAAAACCCCATGTCATTCCAAGCATGTGTGTCAATTTTTACCTCTCTATCTACATTATTACGCGGTTTATTAAGTCTTGAAATTTATGCTGACTTTTTGATTACTGGGTATCTCTCTCTGCTGCTGTAGGTTGCGGGTTGCGTCTCTTGCTCGGTCGCCCTTTCTGACGCTGTGAGACCACCTGGCGCGAGTGTGCTTCAAGATCCTAACTACTCGCTAAAGTCCCATAGTAAAACCTTCCTATACTGTGCATTAAAACATAGCAACCAAAGTGTAATAAACGCGAGCAGGGATGTGGGATAAGTACCACGCTTTGTCACGCTTGTCACGAGATTTGAATAAATTTTAGAACTTTGATAAGTGCTTCGATCTTGGACGATATTCCTTAACGTTTAATATTGTTACAACAAACGACCGTAAAATTCAGTACGCTGCTTGGCTTTCTTTCCACTACTTCCTCCGACCAAGTCTTCCCCACCAACCCGATCCGTAGATTCCACGTTGGCGACTACCCAGCGACGGCGCGCACTCAGGTACTAAGCAGCCGTGTAGCTCGCTGTTGAGCACAGAGATGCTTTCCACACTTTCACAGAGCTAGTAACAGTAAGAAGAAATTTCCATTTCAAACAGTAAAACCATCTGAGAGCCATTAGCGGAAATAATCACGTTCAAAAGCTATTTATACTCAGTGGAGCGGGTCTAGATCAAACCACTATATCTGTGATTCATGTCACTGGAATTTGTTTCTCTTTGTAGTACGACAGCTCCGCGTCGACAGTACTTCGTGTCAATCGAGATGCAGCAACGGTGACCGCACGCATTGGAATCTACTTTTATACTCTCATATTGGCGGCTGTTGTTTTGTGTCTATGGAAGTTGTCTTGGTCTGAAGTCTGAATCTGCCCTTCCAAAGACCATTTGTTCTTGCGTCTCATATCATTTTTACGCAGCCATTCCAGTGAAATTTGACATCGTCCAACTGTAGCAAGTAATCCATTTGAAATACACTCTTCCATTCACGTATTTCCAGCAGAATATAAGTATGTAGGGTGTGTCAAAAAGAATCATCCGATCTGGCACGTCTCTATTTCTGAAACTAATAAACATTCATGAAGAATTTTGTTTTTGATGAACAGAAAACTCAAAAAGTTTTTTTCATACCTTTGCAGAGGTGTTCAGCATGCCCCCTTGACATGCACGGCGTACGAGGTCAATGCGGTATTCAAATTGTTTCCACACTACAGCAAGCATGTCTTGAGTTACAGCTTCCACAGCTGCCGTTATGCGGTGTCTCAGTTCATTCATTGTTGTTGGTACTGGAGCCACATAAACAGTCTTCTATGGACCCCCACAAGAAATAATCACATACAATCAGGTCCGGTGACCTTGGAGGTCAGTAATGTAAGGCTGAATCATTTGGTCCAGTGCGACAGATTCAGTAATCCTTTGATTTAAAAATTCCCTCACTTCCAGACGCCAGTGTGGTGGTGCCCCATCCTGTTGGTAAATGAAATCGTTCGAAACAGTCTCCAACTGTGGGGAAAGTAATTTTTCAAGCATATCGAAATCTGTGGTTCCTGTAACAACGTTCTCAGCAAAGAAAAATGTACCATACACCTTTTCCCGTGAAACTGCGAAAAACACGTTAAATTTTGGAGAGCCCCTCTCATGTTACACAATTTATGTGGTTGTTCCGTACCCCATATTCTCACACTATGACGGTCACCTTTCCTAACCGCAGATAGTGAATGTGCAATATATGGAAATTTACCTGAGCTTTGAGCGCCTGAAATGTAGCTGACCAATGGGTAGCATGGTCTTCCCCCACCTCGACAGAGGTGCGAGATGACCTGAAGAACGCCCATGTTTCAGACTCGGGCGCTGGATCTTGTGTTGGTAAGACCTGTCTTAGGTGTTCTCCGTAAAGACAAAAGAGTGGAGAGAATGGTATGCATGTGGAATACTTAAGAGTAGTTTGGAATAATAATTTCTCTATTTCAGTAACTTTTTTGGGGAGAATTAAATGTCAGGCAGGTAATATTAAGGGGATCGTAGTAATCTTCGGAAGTGATCAACGGTACAATGAAACCACGTGTAGCAATAAGTTGAAATACTTCCGAGTGCATAAGTTAAGCTGAATTACTGGCGTGTGTACTATAAGTTGGAAATATTTAAGAAATGGCGTGGGCAGGACTTGAAATTAGAGACGAGTACTTCCACGTGGTGAGTACTGTGTGAGTCTCAATCTGTGTATGAGACAAAGGATAAAGAGAAGTACTCGTCCATGGTATCAGTTGAGGACTCGCGTGTGTGACGAATATGTTCTTAATATTACTTTGCGTGTTATGTTTCCGTGTGACGCTTGATTCAAACTATAATACTCTGAGAGTGAAGCAAGCTGAGTCAGCCGTATATCCAGCAACGTCACTTGGCTTGCATTTCACAGGAAGACGTGCATATATCCTCCAGAGTTCGTAGTAGGAAAGAAAAGCTACGAAGTGGGTCAGTGTCGTGTGAAACTGGGATGAATACTAATTGAAGTGGGAAAGCTGAAAGTGATGTGATTATAATTGTGACTATTCCGTGTGTTGTGTTCCATGTTGCCAGTGTGGTGAATTTCATGTAATTTAAGTATGTGTGGTTTTCATGGGAGAGTAGCAAGATAGGTTCAGAGGCAGTGGGTTATGCATGTTCCTTTTTGTACTGCTCGGTCTGCAGGAAATTTTCTTGATGATGGGTGTGAGAGTCGAAGTGCGAGATGTAGCAAAAGATCCACCATCCTATCCATAAAGTGCACTGTAGTGTTAGATAATTACGAGACCATAAGAATCACCAATGTAATGCCATGCCCACTGGGCGGAGTGTCACATCTGTACTTGTTGTAGAAAATGTAATGGTGTGTTTAGGTTATTGAATTTATCGGAATAAAAAGGATAGTGAAAAGAAAAAGATTGGTGGCCTTTTCCTTCGAATAGTATATTGTCATAATATCCAGAATTTATAATGTGTGCACCATTCATATTCAGTGCGATGGCCACGGGTTGATCAAAGCCGTTGGGTGAAAAAGGAAAAAAAAAATTGGTATTGCCAGTGCGTAGTGAACAGTCAGAGTTGTGTAAATTACTAATAGTCAGACTGCGTTATCCGTTTCCCTTGCGTAATATTCAAACAGGAGAATAATTTGTAACTTAATTGTGAGTACTAGAGCTCATGTTACTCGATAAATAAGAATGAATCCACTCGCTTGGCAGACCACTCATCTTGCAGGCCTGACTGCTTGATGCCACACTATGAGCAAGGAATGTGGGTGCCTCTCACTAGGACTGAGGTGGGCGCACATTGCTGCTACCAAGCGGGAACCGTCTAAAACTTGAGTGTTTGCTCTTTCCAACAATACATTGTTCACTCATATATCTAAAATAACATAGTAGTTATGATTTTTTAAATCGGGTGATTCTTTTTGATACGAATCTCCTGATTTTGACTGACCACCATGATTACCTGATGACCCACTGGAGCGGTACTCGCGTAACAACGGACCAGATTTTTAGTTCCTATAGCGACTCAATAGAATTGAAATCCGTTAGCTGTAGTGCCTCTGCCAAATACGATCGACAGATTCGTGAAGAAACGGCTGCAGCCATTTCGCCTTATTCCGTTGTGCACTCTACAGGAGGAAGCTTCCGGAAACGCTCGTCTGGAAAGGAAGAAGTTATACGAGGCGAGAAGTGGCTTTAAACAGCCAGAGCACAGCCTCACGAAGTGTATTTAGAGATGTCGGAAGCGACCTACTAGCAACACAAGAATTAAAGAGAGATTCAAAGAAGCAAAGCACCACGTTTTCGTCTGTTTGTTATCACGAAACTTTAATGGGGCATCCACAGTTTACACAGCCTGACAAAACTGTAAGCAGAAGCGCATTTCTGCTGGAAGGGCGACCTTGGAAGATGGTCCTACAGTCTACCCATGCTCCAGTTCGTAAGCGAACTGCTCGGTTAAAGGCTGGCTTACTAGTCTAACTAAATCATAATATGCAGTGGCGGCTGTTGTGTAAGAGCACATGAACACTCTAACTTTTGACAGCTTTATTGGTTATTTTTCTCTGAATGCTGTTAAACGTAATGTAGATGCGGCAATCTGAAATACAAGGCGCTAAATCTACCGCGCTATACTTCATTGCTACTCCTCTAGACTCTGTGAAACTTGATATCCAGAGTCGCGAGCACACTTTCGGTTGTGCACGTTTTAAGGAGCTTTTATGCATGCGCAGCTGGCGTGACGTAATTTACTTATGGGCTAAATACGTACGTATTTGATAAACAATATGAACGGTTCACGGCGTGCACTACTAGCATTTACCACTCAGCTATAAGTTTACGTCAGAGCCACCAGTAGGTAACACACAGCAGCAGGCTTTTATCCACGTTCGCTTCGCATGAATCCCGCTAGATCGTAGCATACTCCTCTGATACGCCAATTCATCCACTATACAGTAAAATTAGGTCGGATATCAGTACATACTGACGGAAAAACCTATTTTGCCTGCTTATGAATGAGATATAATATAGTAAGTTTTGGATTTTATCATACAGTGATCCATTTGAGGCGTTGGGAACCATAAAGTACATCATTATTGATTGTGAGACTGTAACACTGGGTTGGTTGGTTAGGTTGGAGAGTAAAGGGACTAACTGTAGCATTCATTCACGCTTCTGACATGTATTGATTTTATGGTGTGTCAGATTTATCAGTGGTGTTGGCCCAGATTGTGTACATGAAAATTCGCAAAAAGCTGGCTCGCTAGTTTCTTTGATATTCAGCGACTGCAGTGTGCTTCAGGCCGTCATGGATCTCAGGTGCCTCATTTGTATTCTAGTCAAGTGATCATGTTTGTAAACAGTCATACATTTCGACAAACGGCAATTTGTGTTTCGAGTTCGTTTTGCCGGCCGGAGTGGCCGAGAGGTTCTAGGCGCTACAGTCTGCAACCGCGCGACCGCTACGGTCGCATGTTCGAATCCTGCCTCGGACATTGATGTGTGTGATGTCCTTAGGTTGGTTAGGTTTAAGTTGTTCTAAGTTCTAGTGGACTGATGACCTCGGAAGTTAAGTCCCATACTTGTCAGAGCCATTTGAACCATTTTTTTGGAGTTCGTTGTTTACTGTGCGGGCAACGGCCTTGCCGCAGTGGATACACCGGTTCCCGTGAGATCACCGAAGTTAAGCGCTGTCGAGCGTGGCCGCCACTTGAGTGGGTGACCAACCAGGCCGTCATGAACTGTTGCCATTTCTCGGGGTGCACTCAGCCTCGTGATGCCAATTGAGGAGCTACTCGACCGATTAGTAGCGGCTCCGGTCACAGAAAACCATCATAACGACCGGGAGAGCGGTGTGCTGACCACACGCCCCTCCAATCCGCATCCTCAACTGAGGATGACACGGCGGTCGGATGGTTCCGATGGGCCACTTGTGGCCTGAAGACGGAGTCCTTCCTTCCTTCCTTCCTTGTTTACTGTGCAGAAGTGTGCCTTCGTGTGTAGCATAACATGAACTCAGTTGAGTCTGTTTTAAGTGCTAATAGAAATGAAAATTACCGGTACAAATAAATGTTAGCCACAATAGAATTAGTGCCTCCCAGGCCAGATCCATTGACTGAAAAAGTGACAAAATCAAATAGGTGTGACAACAAGCGTACAAAGTAAGTTATGTGATTCTAACGTAAGAACGTCTGATTTTCAGACCGCAAGTTAATTCTTTAACTAATACATGTGTTGGGGATCTTGTACATTTGTCCAAAAAAATAAAAAAAGCACAAAAAATCCCACTTACACACAAATGTGAAATAGAGAGTAGTGAAAGCTTATACATTATTTCGTTCTTGCCGTAAACTGTACTTAATTACATACAAAAAAAAAAAAAATTCCACAAAACAATTCTTCCTTTTTTCGGACATGTGTATTATTATTATTATTATTATTGACAGCAACTGAAGTTTTATAAATATGTTGATAAGCATAACTGTTATACAGCAGATGCCATTAATTTCGCACTCCCATGTTTATCTGAATTTAAAAATTTCTGAGCACCCACAAAGTATGCTCACGAGCTGCCACTGATAAAATTCCCGATTTGGAAAATTACGCCCTGTCTTACACAAAGTTTTCATGCCTTCATTAACTTTAGGACCACAATATAACTATAGCAAGATAGAAGGATGTAACCTGAACAGTTAACATATTCAGAGTAATGGATGACAGTGGATGAGAGGTTACACACGAAGTGCAGCAAGAAAATTGACAACTGTATGAAATGCTGAAGACAAAGGTTGCGGATTTCCTTCTTACAATCGAATGACCGTCGCAGAGAACAACTAACATGTGTGAGACAGGTTCTGATCTATCTTCTGTGGCGTTTGCTGTTACTATTCAGTGGTTTGATATTTAATTAATTTGTAAATGGAAATGATAATCTTATTTTATTACATTGAGTAATTACTGAATAATTTTTGTCCCGCCTAAAGATTTCATCAAGTTGCTAAAGAACTCCAAGTTAACGTCGTGTTAAAGTGTTGTCTTTAAGTTGTGTAAGTGTCACTAAATCACAGTTCATACAACAGATTCCTTACAACTATTGATTAATATGGAAGCAGTTATCTTCAGCCAAATGATCATTAAAACCACCGAATATCAGCCGCGCACAACACTGACGTATGTTACCTGAAACAATATTCTTCGCAACTCGTGCGTAATTAATTTCGGCTCCATACATCTGCTAGAAAAGTTTCTTATAAGGCTCGTGCTATGAGCACTGTTTTTAAAGAACCAATCTGATTCGAATCATTTTCATTAAAATGAGTTCGGGACCACCGGTGCACATTTATTTTGACACATTTGTATTACCTTCGACATTTATTCTGCAGAGTTGCATAATTCAAATTTGAATTTGCCGCTGAGATAATTGTTAAGACGGCGGCAGACAATTGATAAGCAAATATTTAAAATGCTTATTAAACTCTATAAAATCTACTTTCGTATTGCGCACTATTTAGACTTCATCAAGCAAACATTTGATTTGTTTCTAAGGAAAACACAGACAAAAACGCGATACAAATCGCTATCATCAATGGCTGCGCTCCTTGCAGCGAAAAGAAATAATTAACACAGATAATGCTTACCGAGAGAGGAATTAAAGTTACAAATAATTATTCACTCATATTTATAATAATAATGAACTCTATTTTCGAGTAATAATTAACAATAATTACAATTTCTTAACAGAGCTCAGTTCGATACGCGTCCGCAACCTACAAAAGCCAACCAACAAAAGGTAAAAACAAACGAAGACAAATGCAGATCATAAAAGGAATATACAATTATCATTGTCTTTGTATGATACACATCGATATGTCCAGTTACCTCATGGGATATTTTATAAATAATTAATGTTTTTCATCATATTCACTGTTTTTCCATACGGTGAATAGATAATGTTTATAACTGTTAGATGCATAATTTTCTCTCGTCGCACTGTAGCTAAAATTTACCTCGTGGGTGTTACAATGCCCCTTGGGCTGAGAAAAAAAAATTAGTTTATCTATTGTATATTTTTTATCAGTCCACGTAATCCACGTAGATTTGCTACTCTCAAGATGCAAATGTTTAGTTTCAATGTTGTTTTAGACATGATAAAATTATAGTTGAATCGAGTACTTTAAATGACTTCAGTGACTGTATTATCTCGGAAATTGCTGCGGACACTTCCCGGATTAACTTATACCCCCCCCCCCCCTCTCCCCATTTGGGTTCACTGAACTCGGAAAATCGGGAATAAAACCGTCCAAGGGGCTTCAAGAAAATACAGACACCTACTTTTAACAGTCAGGCTTGACATGAATGTAAAAAAATATGCTGGAAAATGCAAATTTATGACTCTGTTGTATGCATCTGAGATAATGAACGTTTTAAATGGTGGTATATCATAACAACTTCCAGAGTCACTCATTTATCGAATGTCATAAGAATTTGCTGCTGACGTCGTAAGACCGCCCCCACGTCGAGCCGTTGGACCGCAGACAGGTAGTGGCTGCTGCTGGACCGCCCCCGGCCGAGTCGGTGGGGCGTCGGCTGCCGTCGGCTGCATCGTGGTTTGGATCTGCTGCTGGCTAGAAGTCGCGCTGCAGGAGGTCTTGTTTCTCACGTCCCTCAATTTAAGACGGGTACATGAAATGTCAAAATATAAGTATCAGTGACAAGATAATTACTATTCTCATCCTGTGGAAAAGTTTATTAGTGTCCATTTCACTTGCATTCACACGGATGGAATTAGACTGTTTTTGGAGTATGTTCTGTATTTTGTCACTGTTGAACACAATGCAGTGATTCATATGTAAGTTTATCACATTATCACAATATGCACATCTTGAACACTGCACCGTTAATCATACAAGTGTTCGTAGTGTGCTTCGTTTACTTAAGCGGAATGTAAATATTTTCGCGACGCGCTGCGTAGCCAACGTTGCATTATTGTTTTGCCGCGCGGCTGGCTGTACAGCCTGTCACATTAAATTTGGCACGCGGAGACGTTTCATATCAAACTACTAAAGGTCATCAGTTCAAATTAATTATTAATACAGTCAACAGTACTCAACGTTCATAGCGTTCCTGCTAACTTCGACACTCCAAGAGTGTTCATACGGTCACGTGATCACAGTCTTTATCACTGTTCATCATTATTCACAACATAAATCACAGTTCTTCACGCGTCCACTAGTTCCTGCGAAACACGTTTCACTGTTCTAATTGCTGTCAGTAGTTTTCCAGAGTACTTAACAGACAATCTATATGCAAATGACACTTTTCAAATAATGAGGTCTGGTACACTTGCACGCAAGTTCATATTACCATGACTGAATAACAAAATTTAAAATTTTACACTGTCACATAAACATGAGACAATATAAAACTTTCAGAATCTGCTACATTATCTTGACCATGAGATCATTACTGAACTGTCCAGATAACAGTACATTTCCATTTTTATTATAGATACATATATTTATATATTTCAGTTTTTTATTGGGATTGTTATTTACCATGTTTTTGGGACAGATGTCCATGTTCGGTTTATCTAACCTGAATGTTGCTCATAAGAGCATTTTAAATGCCTTTGTAATGAAACCGTGTACGTAAATCAGTACACATTCAGATTTCGCTTAACTCTTTTTCTTTTTTTTTTCAGTCACACAGCTCACACACCACCAACACTCACTACGTGTGTGGGACTACATGACTCGATCTTATGAAAATATTTTTGTTATATCCATTCTTACCCCCCATGAACAATGGACCTTGCCGTTGGTCGGGAGGCTTGCGTGCCTCAGCGATACAGATGGCCGTACCGTAGGTGCAACCACAACGGAGGGGTATCTGTTGAGAGGCCAGACAAACGTGTGCTTCCTGAAGAGGGGCAGCAGCCTTTTCAGTAGTTGCAGGGGCAACAGTCTGGATGATTGACTGATCTGGCCTTGTAACACTAACCAAAACGGCCTTGCTGTGCTGGTACTGCGAACGGTTGAAAGCAAGGGGAAACTACAGCCGTAATTTTTCCCGAGGGCATGCAGCTTTACTTTATGATTACATGATGATGATGGCGTCCTCTTGAGTAAAATATTCCTGAGGTAAAATAGTCCCCCATTCGGATCTCCGGGCGGGGACTACACAAGAGGACGTCGTTATCAGGAGAAAAAAAACTGGCATTCTACGGATCGGAGCGTGGAATGTCAGATCCCTTTATCGGGCAGGTAGGTTAGAAAATTTAAAAAGGGAAATGGATAGGTTGAAGTTAGATGTAGTGGGAATTAGTGAAGTTCGGTGGCAGGAGGAACAAGACTTTTGGTCAGGTGATTACAGGGTTATAAATACAAAATCAAATAGGGGTAATGCAGGAGTAGGTTTAATAATGAATAAAAAAATAGGAGTGCGGGTTAGCTACTACAAACAGCATAGTGAACGCATTATTGTGGCCAAGATAGACACAAAGCCCATGCCTACTACAGTAGTACAAGTTTATATGCCAACTAGCTCTGCAGATGACGAAGAAATTGAAGAAATGTATGACGAGATAAAAGAAATTATTCAGGTAGTGAAGGGAGACGAAAATTTAATAGTTATGGGTGACTGGAATTCGTCAGTAGGAAAAGGGAGAGAAGGAAACATAGTAGGTGAATATGGATCGGGGGGAAGAAATGAAAGAGGAAGCCGCCTTGTAGAATTTTGCACAGAGCATAACTTAATCATAGCTAACACTTGGTTCAAGAATCATGAAAGAAGGTTGTATACCTGGAAGAATCCTGGAGATACTAAAAGGTATCAGATAGATTACATAATAGTAAGACAGAGATTTAGGAACCAGGTTTTAAATTGTAAGACATTTCCAGGGGCAGATGTGGATTCTGACCACAATCTATAGGTTATGAGCTGCAGATTGAAACTGAAGAAACTGCAAAAAGGTGGGAATTTAAAGAGATGGGACCTGGATAAACTGAAAGAACCAGAGGTTGTACAGAGTTTCAGGGAGAGCATAAGGGAACAATTGACAGGAATGGGGGAAAGAAATACAGTAGAAGAAGAATGGGTAGCTCTGAGGGATGAAGTAGTGAAGGTAGCAGAGGATCAAGTAGGTAAAAAGACGAGGGCTAATAGAAATCCTTGGGTAACAGAAGAAATATTGAATTTAATTGATGAAAGGAGAAAATATAAAAATGCAGTAAATGAAGCAGGCAAAAAGCAATACAAACGTCTCAAAAATGAGATCGACAGGAAGTGCAAAATGGCTAAGCAGGAATGGCTAGAGGACAAATGTAAGGATGTAGAGGCTTGTCTCACTAGGGGTAAGATAGATACTGCCTACAGGAGAATTAAAGAGACCTTTGGAGAGAAGAGAACCACTTGTATGAATATCAAGAGCTCAGATGGCAACCCAGTTCTAAGCAAAGAAGGGAAGGCAGAAAGGTGGAAGGAGTATATAGAGGGTTTATAGAAGGGCGATGTACTTGAGGACAATACTATGGAAATGGAAGAGGATGTAGATGAAGATGAAATGAGAGATATGATACTGCGTGAAGAGTTTGACAGAGCACTGAAAGACCTGAGTCGAAACAAGGCCCCGGGAGTAGACAACATTCCATTAGAACTACTGATGGCCTTGGGAGAGCCAGTCATGACAAAACTCTACCATCTGGTGAACAAGATGTATGAGACATGCGAAATACCCACAGACTTCAAGAAGAATATAATAATTCCAATCCCAAAGAAAGCAGGTGTTGACAGATGTGAAAATTACCGAACTATCAGATTAATAAGTCACAGCGGCAAAATACTAACGCGAATTCTTAACAGACGAATGGAAAAACTGGTAGAAGCCGACCTCGGGGAAGATCAGTTTGGATTCCGTAGAAATGTTGGAACACGTGAGGCAATACTGACCTTACGACTTATCTTAGAAGAAAGATTAAGGAAAGGCAAACCTACGTTTCTAGCATTTGTAGACTTAGAGAAAGCTTTTGACAACGTTAACTGGAATACTCTCTTTCAAATTCTGACGGTGACAGGGGTAAAATACAGGGAGCGAAAGGCTATTTACAATTTGTACAGAAACCAGATGGCAGTTATAAGAATCGAGGGGCATGAAAGGGAAGCAGTGGTTGGGAAGGGAGTGAGACAGGGTTGTAGCCTCTCCCCGATGTTATTCAATCTGTATATTGAGCAAGCAGTAAAGGAAACAAAAGAAAAATTCGGAGTAGGTATTAAAATTCATGGAGAAGAAGTAAAAACTTTGAGGTTCGCCGATGACATTGTAATTCTGTCAGAGACAGCAAAGGACTTGGAAGAGCAGTTGAACGGAATGGACAGTGTCTTGAAAGGAGGATATAAGATGAACATCAACAAAAGCAAAACGAGGATAATGGAATGTAGTCAAATTAAATCGGGTGATGCTGAGGGGATTAGATTAGGAAATGAGACACTTAAAGTAGTAAAGGAGTTTTGCTATTTAGGGAGTAAAATAACTGATGATGGTCGAAGTAGAGAGGATATAAAATGTAGACTGGCAATGGCAAGGAAATCGTTTCTGAAGAAGAGAAATTTGTTAACATCGAGTGTAGATTTAAGTGTCAGGAAGTCGTTTCTGAAAGTATTTGTATGGAGTGTAGCCATGTATGGAAGTGAAACATGGACGATAACCAGTTTGGACAAGAAGAGAATAGAAGCTTTCGAAATGTGGTGCTACAGAAGAATGCTGAAGATAAGGTGGGTAGATCACGTAACTAATGAGGAGGTATTGAATAGGATTGGGGAGAAGAGAAGTTTGTGGCACAACTTGACTAGAAGAAGGGATCGGTTGGTAGGGCATGTTTTGAGGCATGAAGGGATCACAAATTTAGCATTGGAGGGCAGCGTGGAGGGTAAAAATCGTAGAGGGGGACCAAGAGATCAATACACTAAGCAGATTTAGAAGGATGTAGGTTGCAGTAGGTACTGGGAGATGAAGAAGCTTGCACAGGATAGAGTAGCATGGAGAGCTGCATCAAACCACTCTCAGGACTGAAGACCACAACAACAACAACAACATCCATTCTTACACACGAACAAATATATTACTTAAGCATTTTAATCATTTCTATCCTGGGTATAGGGAGGTAAAATTCCTCACATTTAATGCAACAACATTCAAGTGTTTATCAAGTTATTGATCTCTTTTAGAGTAAAAATACATTTATTATGAAGATTCTCTATTCCTTGTTCAAATAATTCAAGAACATTACAGTGTAATACTTGACATAAAAGTTCATAAACTGATACATACATAAGATTATCACATTATTACTGCTAATTATTTTACCATAAACATTATATTTACAGTTATGGGATAGTGCACTTGCATTTCTGATTGGTCCATTGTATCTTCACTTCGTTTCTCTTAGTCCAGGGGACCAAGTAAGATGCTCTGCAGTAGGTCTTGTGCGGATATACTTTCACATTATACTGGTAATCTTTTATGATTCCAGGGCGTTCAATGAATAATTCGATGTATCTGGATAATAATTCTGATAATTGTCTAGCCTCTGAAGCATTAATGCAAGTTGCCTCCTGTACATTCTCTTCTTTTGTTGTGACGATGTCACTCACGTTGCTGGGTGCATCGTTATTTCGATTTTTGTGACACATCTGTGGGTGCTTATGATCCAACACTAACAACTTCTGTTTGCTGACAGAAAGATTCATTTTTCTCATCAGCGGAAGGTTCGCACCGAACTCCCGATTCAGCATTAATGTTATGGGTCGCTGTTGGTACTTAAGTGCACATGTCCCACGGGCGAGATCAATTACAGCTTCCCTTTCCCGAAGGAACTCAAGTCCCAGAAGCACCGGTACTGACAAGTTATCCATTAGTAGGAACGTGCATAATAAGCGATCATTTCCCAAGGAGACTTCCACCTGTGTCTGGTATTTTATACTCTGTGCCTTTTTTCCCAATGCCCCTATAACCTTACAATTTGCAACCGGCAAAATCGGTAGTCTTCTTATCTCCGATACCTTCTTGAAAAACTGCATGTTCATAACTGATACATTCGCACCTGTGTCAAGCAGAATAGTAGTTGTTACACCATTTACAGCTCCGGTGACACTTGCTTGGATATTTTCCCTTTGTGGCTTATCAGAGACAGCAGGTTCCTGATATAGCTCATCTTCGATCCTGTTGCCATCCTGATACCGTATAATGTTTATTTTTTGTTCTGTCGACCTATTGCTTCATTGTTGGCCTCGGTCACCTGGCGAAGGCCTACAGGGACCGACATTAGTTTGTTGGCTTCTGAGTGTTTTATTTTGTTTCCGAAGGTACCTCCACTATTCTAACATTTTGTGAGTTTTCAGTCTGAGGAGGCCTGCTTGGATCCCACCACGATGGATATTGATTGCTTAGTATAGGTATAGCCTGTACATAATTTATTGGCTGACCTGAATTGACAGAATTTTGCTGCGGCTGCCAATGACTTGGCCCTGGCTGTCGCCAATATTCACTGTCACCCCGCATATTTTTAGGCTTGTCTTTATATGGACTGTCTGACCTATTGTCATTTCGTCTCTTTCGGTTGCTATTGTTATTGTTTTGGTTTTCATTGTGGTACGGCCTCTGATTACCATTCGGTTGTTGGTGTTCTTCGGCCTTTTGATAATTACTGTTATTATTATTAGGATAACCAAAATTTTGGTTGTATGGATTCCTACTACTATTATTATTATTGTATTTTCCGTTACTATAAGCGTTACTTTTATTTTTCTTTGGACTACCTTCACCCCTATTTCCATTATTTCCATTCCATGAATTTTTTCAATTAGGACTATTATTATTGCTGATCACGTCAGAATTTTTTGCACTAGATCCAGAGAATCAATTAGAGACAGAAATTCTTTCAGATCGGTGTCTGTAACATTAAATAATTTTTCTCTGATATGTATGGGTAATATAGCTTTTAACACTCGCAATAAGTCTCTGGTGGTTACTGGCTCATCCCAGTACCGGGTCATGTTAATATATTTTTCAGAGTACTTTCTTAAGGAATCTGACTTCGGATTGTACATTTCTGCATTGTAAATAATTTTACGGAGTCGCTCTTGAGTAGACACTGACCAGAACTGATCAAGGAACGCCTTCTCAAAGTCGTGGAAAGTCTTGCAAGTTTCTGCTGCACGTAATGCCCAGAGCGACGCATGACCAGAAATATGTGAAACCACAAACGGTCTTTTCTGTTCTTCCGACCATGATCTTGGAAGAACACTTTTGAAGTTTCGAATGAAAACTACTGGATGTATGTTTTTCTTGCTTTCTTCGTGAAATATTTGAAACTGTCTATGCTTAATTAGGCTTTCTTCATGCATCAAAGTAGTTAAGTGCATGGAGTTGCTATCATTCGCAGGTGGTGTGGTTACCTTATTACAAGTACATTCTATTCCACTGTTATTGTTCCTTGGTGTCCCTGCTCTGGTAATATCGGTTGATTACCAAAATTTGGTCTTCCTTCTGGTGCATTAAAATTCGCCGTTAGATTATCTGCGATCTTTTCCCTGTCAGTACCAGTGTTGTCATTACTGCATACTGTCAGATTTTCAAAGTTTTGATTTTCAGAGCTCAGCACCCTGGCTACTTCTGTTAGGACTTGCTTTCGGATTTCCGAGGGAATGTCCTCCTGCATTGTTTCCACAGCGGTAGCCAAGGCTGTGAATTGGTTCTCTAGTCTATCCACTTCAGTTTGAAGACTATTGACCTGAACTGGAATGTTTGTTAACGGTTCAATAGTGGTTTTTACTGCATCGATCTCCTTCTTAAAATCTCTTATCTCTTATCTCTTATCTCTTTCCAGAATAATATTGATTGTATTTTCCATAAATTTCTTTTCCTTTTCTTGGCCCCTGAGCTCCTGTTGTTGTTTTTCTATAAGCTTTTCCCGTCTGCGTTTTTCCTTTTCCTGCTGACGTTGTCTTTCACGCTCCTGCTCTTTAAGCTCGCGTTGTTTTTCACGCTCCTGCTCTTCAGTAGTAAACTTTTCAAATAATGATGTTAGCATATCCTGTATGGACATAGCTTGAGCATTGCTAACTTCTGCCCCTTGCCCAGAAGAAATATTGTCATTAATTCCTAACTGGTTGAATGCAGGAGTGTCAGTTTGTTTTGGCAACTCCTCGGTTTTACTATCACTCGGGACATCAGTTTCTAAATTATCATTCATAATTAAATTTTCTAATAATTCGACAGAAATATGGGTAGATTTTTCTACCTGAGACTCTGATGTCATCTCTGCATCAGTATGTTCATTCGGTTTATTTTTCTTTTGTTTAACCATTCTATCACCAATATAGCACAACAAATATATAAATCACTGACAAGCACCAATTGACACAAAATAATCTTATAACTAACACATATACACAAATAACACTTAAAATATTATTTTCGCAGCCAGAATATTCAATTATTACTACTTATGGCTGCAGGTACTGATTTTAATTTAAAATTGCACACGCAGCGAATGTTGTAAGTGTGCTGCTATGTGATTACAGAACATGAACATCTGATCCTACCTGTATTGATTGAGAGTGGTGGAGTGCACTGCTTATATGAAGTTACTGTCGCACCCGCGCAGACACAGATTCGTGCAGCAGTTCGGTAGGAAGATGTCAATGCTCATGAAACAAGTAAGTAAACAATGATTAATAGTTTGTTTTGGTACTCTGTACCTGTAATAGATCACAATTTCAATTATTAAAATGAATAAATGTGCAATGGTGGCCCCACGTTGGGCGCCAGTGTGGCGTTTGCTGTGTTATTCAGTGGTTTGGTATTTAACTAATTTGTAAACGGAAATGATAATCTTATTTTATTACATTGAGTAATTACTAAATAATTTTTGTCCCGCCTAAAGATTTAGTCAAATTGCTAAAGAACTCCAAGTTAACGTCGTGTTAAAGTGTTGTCTGTAAGTTGTGTAAGTGTCACTAAATCACAGTTCATACAACAGATTCCTTATAACTATTGATTAAGATGGAAGCAGTTATCTTCAGCAAAATGATCATTAAAACCAACGAATATCAGCCGCGCACAACACTGACGTATGTTATCTGAAACAATATTCTTCGCAACTCGTGCGTAATTAATTTCGGCTCCATACATCAGCTAGAAAAGTTTCTTATAAGGATCGTGCTATGAGCACTGTTTTTAAAGAACCAATCTGATTCGAATCATTTTCATTAAAATGAGTTCGGGAGCACCGGTGCACATTTATTTTTACACATTTGTATTACCTTCGACATTTATTCTGCAGAATTGCATAATTTAAATTTGAATTTGCCGCTGAGATAATTGTTAAGATGGCGGCAGACAGCTGATAGAGACTTTCTATTGTTAGAGCAAATAAGTAAATATTTAAAATGCTTATTAAACTCTATAAAATCTACTTTCGTATTGTGCACTATTTAGACTTCATCGAGCAAACATTTCATTTGTTTCTAAGGAAAACACAGACAAAAACGCGATACAAATCGCTATCATCAATGGCTGCGCTCCTTGCAGCGGAAAGAAATAATTAACACAGATAATGCTTACTGAGAGAGGAATTAAAGTTACAAATAATTATTCACTCATATTTAAAATAATAATGAACTCTATTTTCGAGTAATAATTAACAAATAATTACAATTTCTTAACAGACCTCAGTTCGATATGCGTCCGCAACCTACAAAAGCCAACCAACAAAAGGTAAAAACAAAGGAAGACAAATGCAGATCATAAAAGGAATTTACAATTATCATTGTTTACAATTATCATTGTTTACAATTATCATTGTTTACAATTATCATTGTTTACAATTATCATTGTCTTTGTATGATACACATTGATATGTCCAATTACATCATAGGATATTTTATAAATAATTAATATTTATCATCATATTCACTGTTTTTCCATACGTCGAATAGATAATGTTTATAACTGTTAGAAGCATAATTTTGTCTCGTCGCACTGTTGCTAAAATTTATCTCGCGGGTGTTACACTTCCTACCACAGTTGCGCAAGGATGCTTCGTGAGTGGTTTAGGAATTTGGTGTTGAACATACGGCCTGCAAGGTAGGATGATACCATCTCACACATGCAGAATTCAGAAGAGTGCAGCAGTACGGCGAGTGATGTAATCAGGCAATGATCTTAATGCTGGTTCCACTACACTCCCTGTAAAGGAATCGTTATTGCTAACAGAAATTAGTGTAAAGGTTCAGGCGTAACTACATGTTAGCAAAAATGAAATGCTTAGATTTTCGGCAGTAAGGTTTATTTTTCCTCTAAGTATGACTTCATGACATAGCAATGTTAGCAAAATTATGTACAGGATGGTAAAATATTGCTATTAGGTGTTCAAAACTATTGCAACGTTTTTTAATGGTGTGATGGTTCATGACCATGTCTGGGGGTCGATGAAAGTACGAACAAATTAAGTACAATTTGGGCCAGCGATATCAATTACGCTAAAATGCACGATAAAAATATCCAAATTGAGTGGAGCTCAGTAAAAAGCAATCAAAAAGAAGTACACAGTTACAACAATTCTTTAGCTGAAGAGTATAAAGCACTCTAGTGGATGATTAATACTTGTTAAATCGGATATATTGCATTTCTGCTTCTATTAAGCCTCACAATCATGAATATGTTTAACTATAGGTCATGGTCGAATGCACAAAAGTTAGGAGAGAGAGAGAGGGGAGGGGGGGGGGGGGGGGAGACGACCATAGTTCTGGGTGTCAAATGAATATCATTTGCTGGCATAGCATGAGCGCATGTGTTTACCTTTCGTCAGCGGCGGCAATGGCTGCTGTCGGCGCGAGCTGTGAACCTGAGAATCTATTCTAAATCTCTCTGAACTCCTATTAAACACCAGTCAAATACATTTTCTACGTATTCGGTGAAGCCAAGACTGCTAGTTATTCCCAAGCTGAGTTAATTGGCATGGTACACAGTGTTTGGTTTGAATAGTGTGTACATCGGTGTCCTCAAATCGCTCACGAGTGTTCACTGCCAGTGCTTGGTGCAATTCTCTGTACTAAGAGACTTTGCAGTTTAACTCCTTACGAGTTAAGATGAGCCTATGAAAACGTGTTCTCATGATGACTCTCGCAATCGTCTTAGTGTGGCATGAGTCATCTTGCTCAGACACTCGACGATTTTCTGCAAGAGGTGAAGTGTATTACTCTGTCTGCAATTTTCCTATATCAAAGCTGGTGGCCACGTGTTTTCTTTCTGGCCAATCAGAACGTTCGTAGTTGTTATAACTCCAGCCAGCTTTTGTAGCCTATCATTGGAGTCATTTCTTTCATAGGGCAGAGTTTAACTCCTGCTACGTAATACTGAGATAAACAACTTTTTCTTTCATGTGAATCTTAACATAGGTGGCTATAGTGAGTAACCAATGTTCTGAGTTTGGTTTCTCCGGCTGTTTATCTGGCATCTCCTGCTGCGTTCCTGTAGAAAAGCTTTCTGAATGGTCATCGTTAAAAGCAGGGACAAAGGTCGCTTCTGCTGGTTGCCTACACAGTGGCTCTGGTATCTCATTGTGCCTGCTAGATGTCCCGCTGTGAATGTTTCAGCCGAACATGGGACTGGCATCCCGTCGTAAAGTCTTGTTCCCTTAGAACTGCGTTTCGTAGCTCGGGTCTGGGAAATTACTTGCATGCAATTTCTAATGTTAGTGGTAGTTGTTTACATTCACGAAATGTCGGTTTGTTTATTCGCTTTGCCTATCAATAAAATTCATGCATTTTCATGTAACTTCATGACTGTGCGACACACAGCTTTACACCTCGCCTAGGCCCATCAATACCGACATCGGACTGTTTATGACTGGAAAAATGTTGCCCGTTTCAAATTGTATTGAGACAACCTCATGAATCTATGAATACTGCATGCCAGTAGGGGACTGTTCAAGATAGTGGAGGCTCTAAAATGATGTGGGGCTTGTGCTTGTACGACTCTGACAGGTGACACATATGTAAGCACCCTGTCTGATCACCTGCATCCATTCGTATATATTGTGCATTCCGATGGATTTGGGCATTTCCAGCACGGCGACGCGACACCGCGCACGCCCAGAATTGCTACAGAGTGGCTCCAAGAACACTCATCTGAGTTTAAACGCTTCCGCTGGCCACCAACTCACCAGACATGAACATTATTGAGCACATCTGAGGTGCCTTGCAACGTGTTGCTCAGAAGAATTCTCCACCCCGTCGTACTCCTAGTGATTTGTGGACAGCCCTGCAGTATTCGTGGTGTCAATTCCTCTAGTACCACTTCAGAAATTAGGCGAGTCCATGCCATGTCGTGTTGCGCCACTTCAGTGTGCTTGCGGGGGTCCTACACGATATTAGGCAGGTGTACCAGTTTCTTTCACTCTTCTGCGTAAAACGAATTTTGTAGGTCAGTAAAGCTTTGACAGTTTATTTGTATATTTCTGCATATTTATACACGTTAACACAAATAGAGACCTACGAATAATGCAAGGTTAACACAAAATCGACTGCTGTACATCTTTCCTCGATACTTAAAAGAGTAAAAATGATATTTGAAATATTTTACTGAATTTTCAGTCTTTCCAGTCGTACATTTTTTTTCATGACCTCAGAAACCTTGTGATGGATCTAGAACCCTTTACATGTGTCCATTACGATGGTTAAAACCATATTTATGCCTCAGATCGGATATTAAGTGCCTATTTTACCTGCATAAGCATGATAACTTTGCAGGTTCTCATCTCGGATAATGAAATCGAAAAAAGTTTGGAAATTTCCAGAAAATACAATCTTTAATAAATAATGTCAAAATTTCGACGGTCTGCCATGGACATAAATCAAACAAGTGGCCATCGTCACAACTGATACTTTTTGTCCCCATAGATCATGGTTTTTCGGAGTTTTCTCAGGAAGTGTCCATGAACAAATGGTGGTTTCTTAAGCCACCTAACGTCCAATCCTAGAACACACCTAATACAGAAGAACCAACAGATCTGCTCAATTTTCCTGGGCTGGAGGAAACGTGTAACGTTTAAATGTTGACACTCTAGTGTAGGATAGTTTCAGTACGCAAGTGCTTCCAGAGGTATACAAATGATCGCCGGGCCAAGGTCTTCCAAAAACACTTGATCCCTTAGATGCGAGATCAACAGAAACCGAGATATGACCTCCTGAAGGATGACAATCTACGCGCGCTTGTTTTTATAATATACTGATACCGTGAGCTATCGTGCACTCTCTCTCCCTTGTTTCGTATCACCTCATGCCGCAGTTACAATAGCTGTATTTAATGCTAGATCAACATTTTTACTAAAGTTTCGGAAGGAGCTATGCATAAAATTTCAACTGAGACGAATAACGATTTAGCAATTTCGCTGACAGAAAAAATGCATCCACAAAAAGTAATTAATGTACAGTAATGAGATTTTGGGAATATGTTTGCCTAGGTAACATTCTTACGTGATTAACATTGCACAACGACAGGTCAATGTAAGCGCAAATGTGAAGTTCTGGGACATTAATAACCGGTGTAACTGCCAGACTGTTGAAAAAAAGCATGTAAACATTCATGCTTTTTGTCGTATATGTGCCGGATGTCAGTTTGTAGGACGGTTTTCCATGCCTGTTGCGCATGGTCAGTCAATTCTGGGGCAGTTAATGCTGTTTGTGGATGACGCTGAAGTAATCATTCGAAGATGTCATATATATATATATATATATATATATATATATATATATATATGCTCAGTTGGAGACAAATCTGATGATCGAGAAGGCCAAGACAACATGTCGACACTCTGTAGAGCATGTTGGGTTACAACGCGTCATCCTGTTGGAAAAAAGCCTCCCAAAATGCTGGTCATAAATGGCAGATAAATGACAGATCGAATCACCAAATTGACGTACAATTTTTAGGATAACCACGAAAGTGCTCCTGCTGTCTTAGTAAAACACATCCCAGACCATAACTCAAAGTGTACGCCCAGTGTTTCTAGCACACAGTCGAGTTGGTTACAGGCCCTCAGTTGGCTTCCTCCTAACCAACATACAGCCATCACTGGCATCGAGACAGAACAAATTTTCATCCGAAAACACAACAGACCTCCACCCTGCCCTCAAATGAGCTCTCGCTTGAAACAACTGAAGCCGCAAATGGCGGTGATTTTGGGTCAGTGGTTGCACGCTACAGGGCGTTTGGCTTGGCGCTGTCCTTGAAGTAAGTGCCGACCGCAGCCCAAATTGCTGCTGCAGATGCAATACGATGCGCCAGATCCCCAAGCCACTCTTACGCGACCGGAGGGAAAAGTGAATAGACATATGTTTCAGATCTTTCATGTCCCACAACTCGTTTGTGCTGCGATTTCTTTTATTTTGCTGTCAGTGTATTTTATATGACTGCTCACTAGCTTGACGCAGTGTGCCACTAACTCCTCCCTCATTTCTTCATCTAAGAGTAGCTCTTGCACCTCCTGAGTTATTTCCCGGGTGTACCCGAATCTCTGTCGCCCCCTATAGTTTCTGCCCACTATATTTCTCTCTGGTACCATGGAGGTTATTCCCTAACATCTTAAAATGTGTCCTCTCATTTTTTCTCCTCCATACTTCGTTATTTTCCTTATGTTCTCCCGTTCGCCGATTGTGCACAGAAAGTTCTCATTCCTTTAGTCCATTTTCACCCTTCTATGGCACCACATCTGAAACGCTTAGATTCTCTTCTTGTCCAATTCCCCCCACAGTCCATATTTCGCTACCACACACCTCTCTGCCCCAGACGATCATTCTCAATAATTTCTTCCCCGAATTAGCGCCAAACTTTGATACTAATTGATTTCTTTTGGCCCAGGATGCCATCTTGGTCTGTGCTAATCTGTTATTTGTGTCCTCCTCGCTACCTCCGCTATACACACATCAAAATTTTTTTTGCATCTTCCCAGTTCCCAGAACTCCCTAAGATAGACGTTGACTGTGGGTATTCTATCACAGACACAGAGATGTCACTAAACCTGCCTATTTGACGAAGGGGGTCCGACAGCCGATCAGTTCCAGTCATCCCACCAGGAAGGGGGTACATGGCTCCTGTTCACTGTAGTTCAACCATGCCTAGACGGTCAATACCGCGGTTAGATAGCGGCTGCATTGTTACTTTGTGCCAGGGAAGGCACTCAAGAAGGGAAGTGTCCAGGCGTCTCGCAGTGAACCAAAGCGATGTTGTTCGGACATGGAGGAGATACAGAAAGACAGGAACTGTCGATAACATGCCTCGCTCAGGCCGCCCAAGGGCTACTACTGCAGTGGATGACCGCTACCTACGGATTACGCCTCGGAGGAACCCTGACAGCAACGCCGCCACGTTGAATAATGCGTTTCGTGCAGCTACGGGACGTCGTGTTACGACTCAAATTGTGCTCAATAGGCTGCATGATGCGCAACTTCACTCCCGACGTCGATGACGAGGTCCATCTTTGCAACCACGACACCTTGCAGCGCGGTACAGTTGAACCCAACAACATGCCGAATAGGCCGCTCAGGATTGGCATCACGTTCTCTTTGCCGATGAGTGTAGCATATGCCTTCAATGCGAGATGCTTATAACAGTTTCCACAACGAAACTTTGTCTCCAAACCTGGCACAAAATCCAAAGAGATTATGGTCGTATGTGAAGTAGTGGCAAGAAACAATACCTTCTCTGCGCGATAGCAGTGGAGATACTATCGAAGACAGTGCTGCCAAAGCAGAGTTACTAAACACAGCCTTCCGAAATGCCTTCACAAATGAAGTAGTAAATATTCCAGCACTCGAATGGAGAACAGCTGCCAACATGAGTAACGTAGAAATAAATATCCTCGGAGTAGTGAAGCAACTTAAATCATTTAATAAAAGCAAGTATTCTGGTCCAGACTATATACCAATTAGGTTCCTTTCCGAGTACGCTGATGCATTAGCTCCATACCTAACAATCATATACAACCGTTCGCACGACGAAAGATCCGTAGCCAAAGACTGGAAAGTTGCAAAGGTCACACCAATATTCAAGAAAGGTAGTAGGAGTAATCCACTAAATTACAGGCCCACATTGTTAACGTCGATATGCAGCAGGATTTTGGAGAATATATTGTGTTCGAACATTATGTATTACCTCGAAGAAAACGGTCTATTGACACACAGTCAACATGGGTTTAGGAAACATCGTTCCTGTGAAACACAACTAGTTCCTTATTCACGACCGATTCCGTATTTCTGGATTTCCGGAAGACTTTTGACACTGAACCACACAAGCGGCTCGTAGTGAAATTGCGTGCTTATGGAATATAGTCTCAGTTATGTGACTGGATTTGTGATTTCCTGTCAGTGAGGTCACAGTTCGTAGTAACTGACGGAAAGTCATCGAGTAAAACACAAGAGATTTCTGGAGTTCCCCAAGGTAGTGTTATAGGCCCCCTGCTGTTCCTTATCTATATAAACGATTTTGGAGACAATCTGAGCAGCCATCTTCGGTTGTTTGCAGATGACGCTGTCGTTTATTGACTAATAAAGTCATCAGAAGATCAAAACAAACTGCAAAACGATTTAGAAAAGGTGTCTGAATGGTGCGAAAAGTGGCAGTTAGCCCTAAATAACGAAAAGTGCGAGGTCATCCCCATGAGTGCTAAAAGGAACTCGTTAAATTTCGGTTACACGATAAATTAGTCTAATCTAAAAGCCGGAAATTCAACTAAATATCCAGGTATTACAATTACGAACAACTTAAATTGGAATGAACACATAGAAAATGTTGTGGGAAAGGCTAACCAAAGACTGCGTTTTATTGGCAGGACGCTTAGAAAATGTAACAGACCTACTAAGGAGACTGCCTACACTACACTTGTCCGGCCTCTTTTAGAATACTGCTGCACGGTGTGGGATCCTTACCAGATAGGACTGACGGAGTACATCGAAAAAGTTCAAAGAAAGGCAGCACCTTTTGTATTATCGCAAAATATGGGAGAGAGTGTCACGGAAATGATACAGGATTTGCGCTGGACATCATTAAAAGAAAGGTGTTTTTCCTTGCGACGGAATCTTCTCGCGAAAGTCCAATCACTAACTTTCTCCTCCGAATGTGAAAATATTTTGTTGACACCGATCTACATAGGGAGGAACGATCACTACGATAAAATAAGGGAAGTCAGAGCTCGTACGGAAAGACACAGGTGTTCGTTCTTTCCGCGCGCTATACGAGATTGGAATAATAGAGAATTGTGAAGGTGGTTCGATGAACCCTCTGCCAATTTGGTCATCAGCCTACTGACTGGTTTGATACGGCCCGCCACTAATTCCTTTCCTGTGCTAACCTCTTCATCTCAGAGTAGCACTTGCAACATACGTCCTCAATTGTTTGCTTGACGTATTCCAATCTCTGTCTTCCTCTACAGTTTTTGCCCTCTACAGCTCCCTCTAGTACCATGGAAGTCATTCCCTCATGTCTTAGCAGATGTCCTATCATCCTGTCCCTTCTCCTTATCAGTGTTTTCCACATATTCCCTTCCTCTCTGATTCTGCGTAGGACCTCCTCATTCCTTACCTTATCAGTCCACCTAATTTTGAACATTCGTCTATAGCACCACATCTCAAATGCTTCGATTCTCTTCTGTTCCGGTTTTCCCACAGTCCATGTTTCACTACCATACAATGTTGTACTCCAGACGTACATCCTCAGAAACTTCTTCCTCAAATTAAGGCCGGTATTTGATATTAGTAGACTTCTCTTGGCCAGAAATGCCTTTTTTGCCATAGCGAGTCTGCTTTTGATGTCCTCCTTGCTCCGTCCGTCATTGGTTATTTTACTGCCTAGGTAGCAGAATTCCTTAACTTCATTGACTTCGTGACCATCAATCCTAATGTTAAGTTTCTCGCTGTTCTCATTTCTACTACTTCTCATTACCTTCGTCTTTCCCCGATTTACTCTCAAACCATACTGTGTACTCATTAGACTGTTCATTCCGTTCGGCAGATCATTTAATTCTTCTTCACTTTCACTCAGGATAGCAATGTCATCAGCGAATCGAATCGTTGATATCCTTTCACCTTGTATTTTAATTCCACTCCTGAACCTTTCTTTTATTTCCATTATTGCTTCCACGTTGTACAGATTGAAGAGTCGGGGCGAAAGGCTACAGCCTTGTCTTACACCCTTCTTAATACGAGCACTTCGTTCTTTATCGTCCACTCTTATTATTCCCTCTTGGTTGTTGTACATATTGTATATGACCCGTCTCTCCCTATAGCTTACCCCTACATTTTTCAAAATCTCGAACAGCTTGCACCATTTTATATTGTCGAACGCTTTTTCCAGGTCGACAAATCCTATGAAAGTGTCGTGATTTTTCTTTAGCCTTGCATCCATTATTAGCCGTAACGTCGGAATTTCCTCTCTCGTCGCTTTACTTTTCCTAAAGCCAAACTGATCGTCACCTAGCGCATTCTCAATTTTCTTTTCCATTCTTCTGTATATTGATCTTGTAAGCAGCTTCGATGCATGAGCTGTTAAGCTGATTGTGCGATAATTCTCGCACTTGTCAGCTCTTGCCGTCTTCGGAATTGTGTGGATGATGCTTTTCCCAAAGTCAGATGGTATGTCGCCAGACTCATATATTCTACACACCAACGTGAATAGTCGTTTTGTAGCCACTTCCCCCAATGATTTTAGAAATTCTGATGGAATGTTATCTATCCCTTCTGCCTTATTTGACCGTAAGTCCTCCAAAGCTCTTTTAAATTCCGATTCTAATACTGGATCCCCCATCTCTTCTAAATCGACTCCTGTTTCTTCTTCTATCACATGAGACAAATCTTCACCCTCATAGAGGCTTTCAATGTATTCTTTCCACCTATCTGCTCTCTCCTCTGCATTTAACAGTGGAATTCCCGTTGCACTCTTAATGTTACCACCGTTGCTTTTAATGTCACCAAAGTTTGTTTTGACTTTCCTGTATGCTGAGTCTGTCCTTCCGACAATCATATCTTTTTCGATGTCTTCACATTTTTCCTGCAGCCATTTCGTCTTAGCTTCCCTGCACTTCCTATTTATTTCATTCCTCAGTGACTTGTATTTCTGTATTCCTGATTATCCCGGAACATGTTAGTACTTCCTCCTTTCATCAATCAACTGAATTATTTCTTCTGTTACCCATGGTTTCTTCGCAGCTACCTTCCCTTGTACCTATGTTTTCCTTCCCAACTTCTGTGATGGCCCTTTTTAGAGACGTCCATAGTACAACCATATCGACAGCATATTGGCGAGACATTCGTCTTTATGGACGACAATTCGCGCTCCCATCGTTCACGTCTTGTGAATGACTTCCTTCAGTATAACGACATCGCTTGACTAGAGTGGCCAGTATGTTGTCCAGACACGAACCCTATCGAACATGCCTGGGACAGATTGAAAACGGTTGTTTATGGACGCCGGCCGAAGTGGCCGTGCGGTTAAAGGCGCTGCAGTCTGGAACCGCAAGACCGCTACGGTCGCAGGTTCGAATCCTGCCTCGGGCATGGATGTTTGTGATGTCCTTAGGTTAGTTAGGTTTAACTAGTCCTAAGTTCTAGGGAACTAATGACCTCAGCAGTTGAGTCCCATAGTGCTCAGAGCCATTTTTTTTTTTTTTTTTGTTTATGGACGACGTGACCCACCAACGACTCTGAGGGATCTACACCGAATCGGTGTTGAGGAATCGGACACTCTGGATCAACGGTGCATCTATGCAAGAGGCCGTATTACTGGGTATTAGAGGTACCGGTGCGTGCAGCAATGTGAATCACCACCTCTGAAGGTCTCGCTGTATGGTGGCACAACATGCAATGTGTGGTTTTAATGAGCAATCAAAAGGAGGGAAATGATGTTTATGTTGATATCTATTTCAATTTTTTGCACAGGTTCCGGAACTCTCGGAACCAATGGTGCAAAACCGCTTCTGATGTGTGTAAATTATTTTGGTTCCAAGATTGCAAAATACCTTCATTTCGGCTACTTTTAGTGCATAATTTTGATTGTACGTTTCTCATTAATCTCATTTCTGCTGCTCCGTCATTGTCTCTTTTATGTAGAGAGTCAGCGTAGGGGAGAAAGACTGTAGCCCAGTCTAGCACCCTTTTTAATTCAAGCACTTCGTTCGTGCTCTTCCATTCTTATTGTTCCTTCTTGGTTCTTACACATATTGGACAGTACACATCTTTCCCTCTAGCTTACATCCATTTTTCTCTGAATTTACAACATGTTTCATCATTTTACATTTTTTTAGAACGGTTTTTGTGGGTTGAAAAACCCTATGGCACTGTTTTGATTTTTCTTGATTCTTGCTTCCACTATCAAGCACAATGTCAGAAATGCCTCTCTGATGCGTTTGTCTTTCCTAGGATCAACTTAATCGTGTCCTCAGAGCTCCTCAGTTTTTTTTTATTCTTCTACGTATTATTGTTCTCAGAATCTTGGATGCATGGGCTATCAAACTAATTGCACGATGATTCTCGCACTTACGTGACCTTTCCATCTCCAGGATTGTGTGGATGATATATTTCTGATAGTCTTATCGCATGTTTCCAGTCTCATAGATGGTACACACTGGCTTCAATAGTTCAAACAATGATTTCAGGCATTCCAAAGAAATGTTATGTAGGCTTTCTGTCTTATTTGATCGCAAGCCTTGCACATGGTCTGTCAAACTCTAAGTGTAATATTGAATGCCCAAATCTTCAAGACTGGCTTCCTTATTTTCTCCTATAACGTCAGCAGACAGTTCCTCCCCTTCTTCAATGTACTTTTTTCTACCTGACCGCTATCTCTTTTACTTTTAAATATTCTTCTGTTACGAGAGATAATTTAGAGGTGGTACGGCTGCCTGGATCAGGTATGGGATCTCATACTGGTGTGGTTGCTGTAGACTCCATCAGTAGGTGGGACTACACAAGGCGTGGCCTTCACCTTAACAGGAAGCGGAAGGGAAAGCTGTCTCGGCTAACAGGAAATAACTTAAAAGGGCACTATGTGGTAAACTATCAGTGGTTACAAGTGACAGAACAGAGGGTTTTTTAGGGTAGCGAGGACGGTAACAAAAGAAGTTCAGAGACAGGTAGAAAATCATATTCATATTGATAAAACAGGCAGCCAGAAAGCAAATTTTAAGGTAGACAGTTCATGCAAACAGCACGTAATTGAAACTTGTGATGTTCAGATATTGACAGACAAATTAGGTTCCAGTTGTAAATCAGCCTGTGCACAACGTTATTCTTGTTGCGTCAGACTAACCAAAGACTGAGAGGTTAGCTTAATGAGTTGCTTATTTGTGTTGAAGAATTATAGTTGAGCATATCAGGTGATATAATCTGCCTCTGTGAACATCACATGACCTCTGGTATAGGTACATTAAATGTTACAGGATTTAAGGTAACCTTTTACTTCTGTCGAGGAAATTAGAAAGGAGGAGTTGCCAAATTTGTCAGAAGCTGTTTTAATTTCAAAAATATTGATATTAATACATTTTTCTCAGAGCAGCACGTAAAAGCTTCTGCAGCATCTGTAGTGTTTCATGATAAGTGCTTAAAAAGTATGTACATAAAGGAAACATAAAGATCTGGAAGCTCTGTTGTCCCCTCTCACAGTAAAAAACAAGGACATAGTGTTTGTTGGCGATTTAAATGTGGATTTAATTAAAAGTTCTGTCAGCAAACAATAACTGCAATCAGTAACACTGTCACACACTCGTTCAGTTTAATTCCTACAGCGGACACTGCAACTAGGGTATGTAAATGCTCTGGGCTGCTGTTGATACCTTTGTAGGCAAATGTAGAGAAAAATCACACCACAAAACCAATAGTAAATGGGCTATCTGATCTCGACATGGGGCATCTTTTGTGAAATACTGAAATGTTAAATACTAACTACAATCAGTCAAAAATTGAGAATTTTAGGAGACTGATCAAAGACACGAGCTGGATAGAAGTTTACAATAGTTCAGACTCAAGTGGAAAAGGTAACCCTAATCAAATAGAAGTCTAAAAATAAAACATGGAATACCCTAGGAATAAAGGTATCATGTGGACAGAAAGAAACTGTATCTACTATATGGGGAATGGACAAATTTTTAAGAAAATCGATGCATATAGTACCTGCAACTTTAATGGTTATCGATATTATCGATACAAAAATATCGACATTTAGATATATTGGTCGCCATTTTCAATATGTACACAAACTTAAAAAGAAATTGATCGAAATAGCAGATGAAGAGGTTGGCAGAGGAGAGGAATTCGTGGCGGGCCGCACTAAAGCAGTCAGGAGACTGATGACTCCAAAAAGACCGCGGCAATCCGATGGAAGTGTTTCTGTCTGGCGAATGCCTGGGTACCGTTACCTGCCACGACGTGTGGTGCCAACAGAGAAGTACGGAGAAGGTGATGTTACGCCATGAGGTTGTATTTCGCGGTTAGGGTGTGGTCTCCATGTTAAACACTTTAACCGGACTGAACACATTTTCCACAGCATTACGTACTGCATGCAGTACAGGAACCATTCGGAAGGGATGGTTGCTCGCATCAGCATTACAGTGCGACCCTGTGATAAAACAGCATCGTTGAGGCAATGATTTGTGGACAGTAACATTGAAACGTCTCTGTGAAGTCGTTTCATAAGACGCTTGTCGAATTCGACACAACTTATTCTCATTACTACCTGATTTTAGCTCAATTCATGAACTCTTCCAGAAAGACTGAGCACGCAAATAAGGCCTATTGAATATTATATGTGTGTTTTAATGTGGGGTTTCGGTTTTGTTTTGTGGGAAACGCTGAGTTGGTCATCGTCTGCTGGGAGCAGACGATGTTGCTTCTCGTTCGAAGGATAGCACAGAATGGCCAACTTAGGTTTCCTGTACCTGAACAGAGACGTTTACCCATCTTAGTCGAAGGCTGTTTTTGTGTGTGAGGTTGGTTACGGAGGGCTGGTAGCTTCCGCTGCACGGGGAGCTAGGTAATCTCGTCAGAGAATGGGGCACTCTTCGGTGAACGCTTGGTGAGTACGGATCATAGCTCTTAAGGGGGGCTTCAGGTGATAGGAAGCAGGTTGAGTTAGGACTTCGTTATGTTTAACTGTTGAAATACTTAAGAATTTCAGCTTAACTGAAGCGTGTGAAGCGAGTGATTATTTTAATGATTTTTAATCTTATATTTTGTGGAAGTTGCTTTTGTCTTTGTGTGTCGATTTTGTGACACGTGTTTGGTAATCAATGACCCTTCTGGTCCACCACGGCGCCGCAATAGGCTTTATTTTAACAATTTGCTTGTTTAATGAGCTATAACTTCTGCAAGAATATCTGTTCTTTCGTGCGCTTTCTACAAAGCAGCACAACTGTTTTGAGTCAGAATGCACCACGTGCTCTAGTTCGGTCGTTTGCAAGCAGCAGACGCAGTTAGTACGTTGAATAATTATCACACAGCCTCGTCCATTGGCTAAACCTCTGTCCAGAATAACGCAAGCGTAGAATCGTAATGCGAATCTCACTGATATATTTTTATGGTATGAATGCAAAGGAGATTATAGTATCATTGTCTCCCAGCCCCGTTTTCTGTGTTTCTTCTTGCTGTATTTAAATTATGCTCTGTTACATTCTCACGTAATTTTACTTAAATATTTCTAGTCAGGCACAAGTGATGTGTAGTTAGGATGTGCAACCAAATACTTAGATACAATAAATAACCTACGTGAAAGATAAATTCTGTGATGTTGATCTCACCTACTTAGTCCGATTTCCAATCCTGAATTAGTCAAGTTGCTTCATGCACGACATGGAGTGCTATTTATCTGACTTCTTCTTCTGTAGTGGTCAATCCAAGGATTGGTTTGCAACAGCTACAATGGCAGCTTGTCTCCATTCTGTGCGTCTTTCAGCTTTTCTCTTCATTTCTTTATAGGTGTTACATTCCACATCTTTCACGATTTGATCCATGTACCTCAGTCGTGGTCTTCCTCTTGGTCTTTTTCCCTCGACATATCCCTCTATGATTGTGTTCAGGAGTCCTTTATGTCTTAACAGATGGCCTGTAAATTGCACTCTTCTTTTAACAATGAAACTCCAGAAGCTTCTCTTCTCACCTGCTCTTTCCAGAACCACTTCGTTTGTGACTTTGTCGATACATTTTATTTTGAGCATGCGTCTATAGCACCACATTTCAAAAGAATTTAGCTTCTGGTCTTCCGCTGTCCCGAGAGTCCATGTTTCACACCCATAGCATGCCACACTCCACACATATGATTTCAAAAATATTTTCCTGATTTCAAGGCCGATGCTCTCAGATGTTAATATGTTTTTCTTCTTGTTAAAAGCAGCCTTTGCTTGAGTTATTCTACTTCTCACTTCTGCCTTGCTCCTTCCATCCCTGGTAATATTACTGCCCTGATAAGTAAATTTATCAACTTGTTCAAGCAGTTCATTGCCTACATGAACTTGGACTTTCACTTGATCTTCTTTGTCGCATGCCATTACTTTTGTTTTTGCTTTATTAATTCTCATATTATATTCTTCACCCATAACTTTATCCATTCTATTCAGTAGGACTACAAGATCTTCTTCACTTTCAGCCAGGACAGCTATATCATCGGCATATCTTATCATATCTATTCGTTGGCCATGAATTACTACACCTGTCTGTGAATTTTCCCTTACTTTTTTCAGCGCCTCTTCAATGTATACGTTAAAGATAACAGGGGATAGTGCGCAACCTTGTCGGGCACCTTTCCGTATCTGCACCTCTTCTTGTTTTGTCCGTCCACGGATAACTGCTGTCTCGTTTTTGTACAGGTTCCATATCATTTTTCTATCTTCATGGTCTATTCCTACTTTTTTGAGTACCTCAAAACGTCTTATCCCATTTAACATTATGACTACTTAAATAAATTTGCATACTTGTAATTAAATTATTAAAGTAATTAAACTAATATTTTTCCAGTTCCGTTTTTTGAAATGTTTAGGAAGGGCTTGGGCTGGTGGCGACCCTGAATTTCTAAATTTTTGTCATTATTTGCGTGAGAGAAGCAGCTAGAAATGCGAGATAACGTATACGGCTCGATGAGAAACGTAGTAAACATAGTAATACGTTACAACATTCCTGAAATGGACTTGCCTGCCCAGAAACGCTACCTAAACCGAATGGAATGGTATGAGTTATAGAGTCGTCTTCGTTAGAGACCCAGCGTCAGACATCACTACTTTCTCTGGTCTCGGCTGTTGAGGAAGAACGGGCTGGACTGCCATCCTCCACAGACATTCAGACACCTCATTGAAAGTGTCGCCAATGGAGTTCAATTCACCCTGAAGGGTACGTGGACACAGCTCGCGTCAGTGCCCTCTAAGAGGTGTCTCGATACTGTTGATCATCCTCCACCACATCAAGTTACCGTGCATGAAAATGTGTTGGAAGTGTTCTGTTTCACTGGCCATACTTGTACGTTGTTTCAGATAAGTTGTGTAACACCGGGAAAAGCAAACAACGGCACTGTCGTGGTCAGAGGATCACACAATGTCGATCAGCTGCCACGCCATTCTCTGCCGTACGGCGTCATTTGTATGCGGTACGGGCAATCGTGGGCTAATCACACCGCTCGTAAGTCGTCTTCGGCTTACCAGACGTTGGAACCGCTACTTCTCACTCAAGTCGCTCCCCAGTTGGTTTCACGAGGATTGCAGAATCAAGAATTGAAAGCATCTCTTCCACGTTACGCTCGCATGCTCAGGACGATTAGCTATGAAAACGGCCTGTGGCACTAAGAGGGGAAGAGTTTACACGTTTTGATGCCTGCTTCTCTGATTTGAGTAGGGAAACACATGTGACAATAATTACATATAGGCTGTAGGGTTACGCGAATTCTCTTTGTGCCTGGTTGCGTATTGTGTTTCAAAGTATGAGCTCTTTTATTACATCAGCGCCTTCACTGCTTTTCACATTGCCGCAGAGCAACTCTGTAACGTGACTGAAAATTGCTTTTCACATTGCCGCAAAGCAACTCTGTAATGTGACTGAAAATTAGATACTGAATAACAGTGTCGCCATTAGGATTTACAACCTAGAAAGGAATTTCCATAATTTGCTCATGCAGTCAGACACTGCACACACGCACGAAAAATCCCATGTGTGCCTATCCAGTGCTGTTTTTCTGCGTTTATTGTTTATAAATTTCATTACAACTGTAAGTAAAATATGTAATATTAATTACTTTATGTAAAATGTGGTATATTAATTTTATTTTTTGTAATATGCTATATAATATAACTAAAGTCACTAACACACTTAAACCGATGTGACAAAAGTCACGTGATGCCTCCTTATATCGTGTCGCATCGCCTTTTGCCCGACGCAGTGCAGCACCTCGATTTGACGAGGACTCAGTACGTCGTTGCAAATTTCCAGCAGAAATACTGAGTCATGCTATCTCTATAGCCACCCATAAATGTCGGTTCAGGATTTTGTGCAAGAACTGACCTCTGCGCTATGTCCCGTAAATGTTCGATGGGTCACCAAATCATTCCCTCGAATTGCCCAGAACATTCTTTAAACCAATCGCGAACTGTGAAAGGTGGCTACACTGAGCCACAGCGCCAGAGATTGCGCCAAAGAGTTTTATTCAGCCGCCTCCACTGGCAGTGCTTGTCGAGAACTCGTAGTAGTCTGTGCTTGCTGAGATGTCGTAGTGGAGTGCTTGCTGAGATGTCGTAGTGAAAAGTTCTTGTCGAGAAGTCGTAGTGGAGAGTGCTTGTTCCATGTTTTATGCAGTTGTTTGATGGGCTAGACAGCAGATGTTGTTCGAATGGAGATATTGTAATGATCAGAGTGCTTTTCGTCAATATATATGAAGGGAAAATATTCCCCTTTTTTCATTATTTCCATGTCTTAAATAATGCGTCATTACAGGTTCAGTCAACAAAGCATCTGGCTTGTGTTCTTGTATTAGAGTGTAATTCTGGTTTTCTTACGCAATTATAGTATTTCTATTTTTTTTAATTACTTCAGTATAAATGATATTTAAAATTTCTTGTCTTATTGAAGAAGAACCGTGCCAGATGTGTACGTTGAATCACACTTCCACACACAGAACAGTTACTCTTGTGCTTTGTTGTTGCGTTGGTTTTATAGCGTGCATGGGGGCTTAATTATTTATTATGAATGCAAATTCTTTTTAAATTTTTAGTAGCTGTATGTCCGATTACGAAGTCTCGTAAACGGTTGGCGCTGACTAGTATTTGTACGCAATCTGACTGCATAGAATAACAACAAAGAATGAAAGAAAATTTTCGTTAACACAATTAATTAATTAAGTCCCCAGCAACTATAAAATACTGAAGTAATTAAAAAATAGAAATACTATAATTGCGTAAGAAAACCAGAATTACACTCTAATACAAGAACACAAGCCAGATGCTTTGTTGACTGAACCTGTAATGACGCATTATTTAAGACATGGAAATAATGAAAAAAAAGGGGAATATTTTCCCTTCATATATATTGACGAAAAGCACTCTGATCATTACAATATCTCCATTCGAACAACATCTTCTGTCTAGCCCATCAAACAACTGCATAAAACATGGAACAAGCACTCTCCACTACGACTTCTCGACAAGAACTTTTCACTACGAAATCTCAACAAGCACTCCACTACGACATCTCAGCAAGCACAGACTACTACGAGTTCTCGACAAGCACTGCCAGTGGAGGCGGCTGAATAAAACTCCTTGGCGCAATCTCTGGCGCTGTGGCTCAGTGTAGCCACCTTTCAACTGTCGTGGCCTGGTGACATGGTGTTTTGTCATCTATAAATATTCCATCGTTGTATGGGAACATGAAGTCCATGGATAGCCTCCAACTGAGCGGACATAATCATTTCCAGCCAACGTTCCACGTAAACACAGCCCATACCATTATGGAGCAACCACCAGCTTGCACAGTGCCTTGTTGACATCTTGGGGTCTGCGCAACGCTGGAACCCTACCGTCAGTTGTTCCCAACCCAAAGTGGGACTCGCCTGAGCAGGCCACGGTTTTCCAGTAGTCTAGGATCCAACCGATATGGTCACGAGGCCAGGCGATGTCGTGCTGCTAGCAACGGCATTCGCGTCGGCCGTCTGCTGCCACAGCTCATTAAAGGCAAATTTGACCGCACTGTCCTAACCGATACGACGTCCCTCATTAATTTCTGCTTCTATTTCACGCAGTGTTCCTTGTCTGTTAGCACTGACAACTCTATGCAAACGGAGCTGCTCTCGGTCGGTAAGTGCAGGCCGTCGACCACTGCGTTGTCCGTGGTGACAGGTGATGCGTGAAGGTTGGTATTCTCAGCACTCTCTTGACACTGTGGAATATTGAATTCCCTAATGGTTTCCGAAACAGAGTGTCCCATTCGTGTGGCTCCAATTACCATTCCTTGTTCAAAATCTATTAATTTCCGTCGGGTGGCCATAATCACGTCGGAAATCTTTCCACGTGAATCAGCTGAGTACAGATGACAGCTCACCCAATGCACTGCCCTTATCTACCTTGCGTACGCGATACTGCCGCCAGCTGAGTACGTGCATATCGCTATCCCAGTTCAGTGTATTTAATAACCACAGAGAGTGCTCAGCACAGTTCGTTTTTGCCATACAGAACCTGTAAACAAAATGTAATTTTGGCCACAGATGTAATTTTCGGAAGTAAACAACGATGGTAGTCAGCAAGATGCTGGGTACGGGATTGTTTTTGTGCAAGATAGACGTAGATAAGTGTATGTGCCACATGCATAAAAGCGAAAATCGAAATATCAATAACTGGAGTAGAAAGTAGGTAGACGTAAACAGCAATGTATCGCAAATATACTACACGTGAAGTGTAGTAGCTAAAGTAAATTGTTAGTATGCATCTCAGGGCAGCTGCAGCATACAGTTTGCTGTCTATGCTGTAAGGATGTACTGACTGAACATTTAGTTATATACACTACTGGTCATGAAAATTGTTACACCAAGAATAAATGCACGTGATAAACGACTATTCATTGGACAAATATATTATACTAGAACTGACATGTGATTACATTTTCACGCAATTTGTGGGCATAGATCCTGAAAAATCAGTACCCAGAACAGCCAGCTACGGCCGTAATAACGGCCTTGATACGCTTGGGCGTTGAGTCAAACAGAGCTTGGATGGCGTGTACAGGTACAGCTGCCCATGCAGCTTCAACACGATACCACAGTTCATCAAGACTGGCGTATTGTGACGAGCCAGTTGCTCAGCCACCATTGACCAGACGTTTTCAATTGGTGAGAGATCTGGAGAATGTGCTGGCCAGAGCAGCAGTCGAACATTTTCTGTATCCTACAGGACCTGCAACCTGCGGTTGTGCATTATCCTGCTAAAATATAGGGTTTCGCAGGGATCGAATGAAGGGTAGAGCCACGGGTCGTAACACATCTGAAATTTAACGTCCACTGTTCAAAGTGGCGTCAATGCGGACAAGAGGTGACCGAGACATGTGACCAATGGTACCCCATACCACCACACCGGGTTATACGCCAGTATGGCGATGACGAATACATGCTTCCAATGTGGGTTCACCGCGATGTCGCCAAACACGGATGCGACCATCACGATGCTGTAAACAGAATCTGGATTTATCCGAAAAAATTACGTTTTGCCATTCGTGCACCCAGGTTCGTCGTTGAGTACACCGTCGCAGGCGCTCCTGTCTGCAATACAGCGTCAAGGGTAACCGCAGCCATGGTCTCCGAGCTGATAGTCCATGCTGCTGCAAACGTCGTCGAACTATTCGTGCAGATGGTTGTTGTCTTGCAAACGTCCCCATCTGTTGACTCAGCGATCGAGACGTGGCTGAACGATCCGTTACAGCCATGCGGATAAGATGCCTGTCATCTCGACTGCTAGTGATACGACGCCGTTGGGATCCAGCACGGCTTTCCGTATTACCCTCCTGAACCCACCGATTCCATATTCTGATAACAGTCATTGGATCTCGACCAATGCGAGCAGCAATGTCCCTATACGATAAACCGCAATCGTGATAGGCTACAATCCGACCTTTATCAAAGTCGGAAACGTGATGGTACGCATTTCTCCTCTTTATACGAAGCATCACAACAACGTTTCACCAGGCAACGCCAGTCAACTGCTGTTTGTGTATGAGAAATGGGTTGGAAACTTTCCTCATGTCAGCACGTTGTAGGTGTCGCCACCGGCGTCAACCTTGTGTGAACGCTCTGAAAAGCTAATCATTTGCATATCACAGCATCTTCTTCCTGTCGGTTAAATTTCGCGTCAGTAGCACGTCATCTTCGTGGTGTAGCAATTTTAACGGCGAGTTGTGTATTACACTAACTGAAGACAATGGAATCCCGAAAGCGTATTAGCCTAAACAAAAATATATGAAAACGTGTCTGGCTGCTGTATTTCTTGAATTTATGAAATCAGTGCTGTTGCTCTTGCGTCTGCGTCACAGCAGCTACGAAATCAAATTTTCTCATTTGGTGAAATTTAGGACTTTTCATGATATTTTTTTAGTATGGGGCACAATAATTATAGATCGACGTGTGATTTTAAAAAAAATATTACCACATAGTGATAAAAAGTCTTAGAAATAGTGCAAGAGGTAAATATATAAATAGCAAGCCGTCTATGTCATTAATTCTATACACTTTCGTGTCTGCTACTGCACTTCCGTGAAACTTATACGCTACCAGGCCACAGAAGAGTCCCATCCTGCCCACTGGTTTTAGGAGGCACTGGACGACTGGATAAGTCAACAGGCGTTCGCTGGATTCACCAACACGTCAGACTACTTTCGATTGTTGATCTGACGGGAGTGTCCTTATTGCTTCCGGTTGCTCGCATTGTGCTAATAGCTCGTATTTTAAGAATCGTTATTTCGCATCATAATCTCTTTCTATTGTTTCTGTGTTCATTAAAAGGCTCCCTGTTCTTGAGGATGTGAGGGGGCAGGGGGCGGCGGCAGGGGTGGGGGGTGGGGAGAAGAGTATTGACCGTTCGGTAACGGTTCGGTTTGTTTGAGGGAAAAAAGCATTTTACCGTTGTTCGAATTTGCTGGTCGAGGCTGTAGCTGTCTGCCCCTCACCAGCCACCAGACCGACATTGCAATTTTCTTGCCAACTGCTGCTACATACGTATGACGAAGAAAGCCTACCAAGGGAGCTTAACCACCTTGAACTCGTTTACAAGAAGAAAGGATATGACGGGAGACAGATCGGGCGCGCTTTCAGGCAGAAAGTGTTAGTCAAGCAGACGATAATAAAAAGACAATAGTATATCTGCCGTACACCGGCAAAGTATGGAACAAAATCGGCGGAATCCCTGCTCGAGTATAACATTAAATCCGTTTCCTTGCACTTCCAAAAACACGTGAAAACGGTGAAAGATGACTTGGGGTTCCCTAGACCAGATGTTTAGAGTATTCCGTGTAAATACGGTAGAGAATATATCGGCGAGACTGTACGGGCAATCGAAGAAAGGTGCAAGAGGACACATCGGACTGAAGCAACCAACAAAATCTGCTGTCGCAGGACAGTGCATGGCTATAAGGGACTCTATGAAGTATGAAGAAACGGAAGTGCTAAGACAGACCTCGTCGTTTTGGGAATGCGTTCTGAAGGATGCTATTGAAATACACTACTGGCCATTAGAATTGCTACACCAAGAAGATGACGTGCTACTGACGCGAAATTTAACCGACAGGAAGAAGATGCTGTGATATGCAAAGGATTAGCTTTTCAGAGCATTCACACAAGGCTGGCGCCCGTGGCGAGACATGCAACGTGCTGGCATTAGGAAAGTTTTCAACCGATTTCTCATACACAAACAGCAGTTCACCGGCGTTGCCGGGTGAAACGTTGTTGTGATGCCTCGTGTAAGGAGGAGAAATGCGTCCCATCACGTTTCCGACTTTGATAAAGGTCGAATTGTAGCCTATCGCGATTGCGGTTTATCGTATCGCGACATTGGTGCTCGCGTTGGTCGAGATCCAATGACTGTTAGCAGAATATGGAATCGGTGGGTTCAGGAGGGTAATATGGAACGCCGTGCTGGATCTCAACGGCCTCGTATCACTAGCAGTCGAGATGACAGGCATCTTATCCATATGGCTTTAACGAATAGTGCAGCCACGTCTCGATCTCTGAGTCAACAGATGGGGACGTTTGCAAGACAACAACCATCTGCACGAACAGTTCGACGACGTTTGAGCAGCATGGACTATCAGCTCGGAGACCATGGCTGCTGTTACCATTGACGCTGCATCACAGACAGGAGCGCCTGCGATGGTGTACTCAACGACGAACCTGGGTGCACGCATGGCAAAACGTAATTTTTTCGGATAAATCCAGGTTCTGTTTACAGCATCATGATGGTCGCATCCGTGTTTGGCGACATCGTGGTGAACGCACATTGCAACGTGTATTGGTCATCGCCATACTGGCGTATCACCCGGCGTGATGGTATGGGGTGCCATTGGTTACACGTCTCGGTCACCTCTTGTTCGCATTGACGGCACTTTGTACACTGGACGTTACATTTCAGATGTGTTACGACCCGTGGCTCTACCCTTCATATGATCCCTGCGAAACCCTACATATCAGCAGGATAATGCGCGACCGCATGTTGCAGGTCCTGTACGGGCCTTTCTGGATACAGAAAATGTTTGCTTTCTGCCCTGGCCAGCACATTCTCCGGACCTCTGACCAATCGAAAACGTCTGGTCAATGGTGGCCGAGCAACTGGCTCATCACAATACGCCAGTCACTACTCTTGATGAACTGTGGTATCGTGTTGAAGCTGCATGGGCAGCTGTACCTGTACACGCCATCCAAGCTTTGTTTGACTCAATGCCCAGGCGTATCAAGGCCGTTATTACGGCCAGGGGTGGTTGTTCTGGGTACTGATTTCTCAGGATCTATGCACCAAAATTGCGTGAAAATGCAATCACATGCCAGTTCTAGTATAACATATTTGTCCAATGAAAACCCGTTTATCATCTGCATTTATTCTTGGTGTAGCAATTTTAATGGACAGTAGTGTACGAGTGGCTGAAGGGGTGACCAGCAGACACAGTGTGTTCACTCTGAGCAGAGCTGGCGTCCCAGCACTCAGCCATCTAAAATCACAGTGGCAGTCGAGAGCGACCGTCGGTCATGACGCAAGCCACAGGACTACTGAGGGATCAGAGCTGGCGTGCAGCTTCCGGCGGGGCCGTCCCCCCACCACTGCACCCATAGCGGCGTGCCGCCGGCAGTGGAGGAAGGCGTGGGAGGCAGTGAGGGTATAAAGGAGGCGGGATGTGGCAAAGGCGCTCGTTCTACAGGTGTATCAGAGGGAACGTCACATTGGCTTCCCGCGCAGATTGCTGCCGAAACGGCGTGACGTCATTAGGAATATGGGAAGAGACAAGCGTGAACTGAAAACACTACGCGTGCTTTGGTAATGCAATGTCAGGCCAACATCGCCTTTTACTCAGTTTCACGAAGGCTGATGTATTGACGATGCCCTTTGGCTACACTGCTGAAGCATCGTTCTAAGAAATATCAACTTAAGATCAAACCTGAAGATGCCTAAATAACGCGAAACGCGTAGTTGAAAAATAAAAAACTAAAATTTCTTGAACAGGTTCCTGCATGATGTTCTTGATTTTGCACCACAAATGAGTTATTACACGTTTTTGCAATGAGCAGAGACTACGATTAGGAATAAAACACATGATCCGTTGCTGGTTCGTGTCACATTGGGTCGAAATACTTTTTCACTAACTTTCGCGTTTTGTGACAGGTTCTGATACCTTCTTGCTAGTTTAATAGAAGAATATTCTATAATATTTGATATTATGTAAATATAAGTGCGCTGTATCTGAAGAGTTAGTTTGTTCCATTGACTTTATCTTCAAGACATCTTGCACTGCCTGAAATGCCTTCTTCACATTCTGTTGATGAAGTTACGTCTTTCTGCAGTAGATGACTTCCCATGACGGAATGCAGTTCTATGCTCTGCCATCTGGTGATACTTTCAGAAGATGCAGAGTCACAATCCACAGCAAAATGGCAGGTGGGACATCAGAAGCTTATTCGAATCTTCGGAAAATACAGTACAATGGCAGATAGTAGTGGAATCGAAGAGCTACATCCTTTGGACAGAGACAGTGATGAATCTTGGCATCCATCGACCTACAGTTACAGCTCAGATGATGTTTCGGTAACAATACAAAGCAATTTATTTTTGTGACTAACATCCGGTGGCTTGTTACTTTGTTTCTCTTAACCTTGCTAACACATTTGATCTCCGTCTTACGTGCTAATGATGAAACTTTAAGGGCACATTTCTATGTCTGCTTAACGCTGCAAAATGTAGTTTTAATGGCAACAGACATGTAAAAATATTTGTCTCGTAAATACCATTTCGGCAGTATTTTGTTTTCCGTGTGGCTTGTGATAAATCTTACGCAAATTATGAGACACTCTTGCTCTTCGTATTACAGCTTGAAATAAGTAGAGTAAATGAAGAATCATGTAAAAAGTCAAATCCTTCACGGAAAAGAAAATGAAATATTGATCATTAGAAAAAAGTTAAGGCAAACTGTCGATGAACTGCTGGTCAGCAGTATATGTCTTCACAAACAGACAAGACGGTTGGGGCAGCCTCTAATAGGGAGTCCCTGTACTTGCTAAAATAAGAGCTACACAAAACTACCTGGGGAAGAAGAAAATATTTTCCATTCATGATTTTCACTTATGGACCGTCTGACAGCAACTGAATAAAACACAATTTTAGTGCCATACGCGTTTCGCCTTTATTTTCTGCAAGGCATCATCAGTTGCAGGTTGCGTAGACAGTTTCTTACATATTACGCTCCTGTTGCATTTTTGGTCTTGTTCTTCTTCCTACGAGCGCCAATTTGCTGTTTTTTCCGCATTCCACAGCACTATGCACTGAACGCTTGTTTTGTTGTGCTCAGTCTTTTCTACTAGTGCCATGAAAACTGCGGCGTTTCCTAGATGAGTCTCATAGAGCATCATGTTTAGGTGCTGTTTTTTCGAATAGAGCATCTTAATTTCATGTAGTAACCAATATCGTTCTGCAAATGATTTCGACTTTTGTGCCACTGTAGAACTGTTTTTAACCTTTACATTAATGTAGCTTGGAATTAAATCGTTCTTTTTGCATGTTCTGTTGAATTTTATATGCTGTATCATCTTATGGAGTCTCAGATGTATTTTCTTGAACCTGTTGTACACGTTGACAGGGAATGCTTGACATAGCTGTATTGACATCTTCAACTTTTGTGGTCCTGTCCTCCTCAGTTGCGCGTAATACTACGGTATGTTGATGATTTCTACAGTGGCACTGTCTACGCAACCTGCCACTGATGATGCCTTGCAGAAAATAAAGGCGAAACGCGTATGGCACTAAAATTGTGTTTTATTCAGTTGCTGTCAGACGGTCCATAAGTGAAAATCATCAACATACCGTAGTATTACGCGCAACTGAGGAGGACAGGACCACAAAAGTTGAAGATTTTCCATTCATTTTGGGACATGGGAAACTTATACGATGAGCTGCATAAAAATGGCACCGGACAAGCGGACATTTGTTCAGTTTTTAATTTCAGACGGTCTAATATCTTGTAAATTTATTTTATTTTGTTCTGTTTTATTACAATTTCTTTCAAACGATCCAGAAAATACTACCAGGAAAACGTCATCTAGGACTGTTGCTTTTCCATATAACCTGAAGGTGTGTGGAATGTAAGTCATGATCTGCAAGGAAACTTTCGTAAGGCTTCATGGCTTACAGAATCGCGCGGGAAGGATGAGGAATTTACAGCAGCAAACGATGCAGGCTTTATGCAGTTCCAAAAGATGATTGAAGAGGTTTGTATGATACACTGTAGTATTCTGTCACACATTTACTCAAATTGAATATCGCAGAAATGTTTGTATAGGGAAGAGAATATAAACTCATTTTTTTTCTTTGAGGAAAACATGGAAACTACCCACATAAATTCGAAGATGAAGCCGTACAAGACGTCAGAGATTTTCTCAGTGTCATACCGAAGTGTAAGTCATTACAGTAGGCAACAGAACCCCAACAAAGTGTATATGGAATGTTATTTCACAATTACATCCTTATTTTCTAATAAATACTCGGAATACTGCAAAGAAAAGCAGGTTCGTTGTACAGTATATGAAAGTAAATTCAGCGATATTTTTGTATATGAATTTAACATAGGCTTCAAACTGACAAAAACTGACACCTGTTCAAAATGTGATGCATTTATAATGGCAACGAATAACCCAGAATTATGTGCAGAAAAAGTTACAGAAAAGAAACAACGATGTTAGCTGCATCGCAGGAAGGCTGACGGTGGGCAAAATGTGATTGCGTCTTGAATTGCTCTGGCTAAACATAACTCGAAAGAGCACCGTGTGATATCAATGGACATGCAGCAGAAGTTCCTCATACGTGAACTAACAGCTGGTCCAGCGTTTTACAAGTGGAGAATATTGTCATACGACTATGGTTGCTGCATCAAGTAAGGGTCATATGTTTCTGTGAAGCGAGAGAGACGGAGGGCGGGATTCAGATGAGGTTGGGAGCTGCTTGTTAAAGTACTTGGAGGTAACTAATCCTCAAACAAAACATCTTCACACAGTCACAGACAACTGCAAGGTACAGTCAAAGAATTGAACTATTATTGCTCTGAGAAGGTCGCTTGTTGCTACCACAGGCTTTCAATCTGTTCAGCAATACTTCCCTGTGGTAGATCACACCAGACTCCCTTGCGATCGTCATTTTGGTAGCATTGAATGCCCAGATGAATGGGCAGTACTGATAAAATGCTTGAGTCGAAAAAATTTCGTTGAGACTAAATGGAAAGAGAAGATTTCAGAAGTTTGGAAACCTTGAAGACATTAATCTCAAAACCTATGTTATTCGCATCTGGGGATCCACTTTATTTCAGTGGAGCTGTGTAGTTTAAGTCTGTGTCTGAGGATCCCTTCAAGCTAAGACTAAAGCACTGTTATTCAGACATAGGAGCCTTCACGTCAGTGGATATTCATATCAAGAGAAAAGGAAGACCTGTTGAACCAGATCCGTATCAGTTGCCAATAAAGTATACAAAGCCACTTCTGATTTACCAGAAGAAAACTGATGATGTACTGTCGCTCATGACATACATACCCGCACCATATCAAGATTTCTTTCGGTCTTTTGCTGGAAATAACGTGAACAGTGATGAGGTAGAGGAACATCCTTAATGTAACTGTATCAGTATAAAATACTTTGTCTCAGTTACCTGTAATGTATGTAAAATTATAAATACAGGTCACTCTGTAAGATTAATTCGAAATAAATCCTCAAAAATCTTTATTTTATGTTTTAAATTACGTTCTGGGAGATAGTCATACGCCACCATTGACTACATCTTAATTAGACTTACTCTAAAATTAATATTGTGTGGCATAAAGAGAGTTGACTGTGTCACCACATGCTTCACAAGTGTTAAGCAAATGTTTGAAGTACAAAGACGGTTTCTATTTTGTGTTAAACATTTTTAGATATCGGTGAAATTTTAAACTTCTTGTATCTCAAACCCAGTTCCCTGTGGCTTATGACTATACGTCTCTGGCTCTTTTAATTATGGAATAATTTTTATCTCATGTGGAGGGCTACTGTCAGTTTGCATTGCCCTTTTTTTTTCTTTATTGTTGTTCATCCTCCACGCCCTATATGCGGGGTTGGGCTGTCAGCGGTACAATATTCCGCTCTTAAGCCAAGAGTGTATTCATAAAAAGACAACAAAGGTGATAGAAAAATAAAAACATGAGGACTGTTTATGTTTTTAGTTAAAACATTCATGATGGACAACTAGAAGGACAAAGAACAAACACAACTTAAAACACAAATGCGATGAGGTGAAATTCTTCAATGAAAAAAGACTGGAGCACTGCGCTTTCACTTAATATCTGAACAAAGTACAGTGGGTGAAAAAGTATTCTGGGAGGAGATTTGCATCGCACTATTTGTAGTGGGACTTTTATAAGTCCATGACCTTACTGACTGGACATGATATTTTCCTCATTTTACACCAGATTCAATGGAACTGAAATTTTTTTGTGTAGCCTGCTACAGACAGAACAGCGTGAACAGCATATGGACCAGAGAGGAAATGTAGATTTTAATAGACCTAATATGAGAAGTGTACGCCCATACTGTGTGATTTACGAGCCAGATACAGCCGAAAACTGCCGCTCGAGAGCGCTGCGATCGCGTGTACTGTGTTGCGACATACACTACTGGCCATTAAAATTGCTACACCAAGAAGAAATGCAGATAATAAACGGGTATTCATTGGACAAATATATTATACAAGAACTGACATGTGATTACATTTTCACTCAGTTTGGGTGCATAGATCCTGAGAAAACAGTACCCAGAACAACCACCTCTGGCCGTAATAACTGCCGTGATACGCCTGGGCACTGAGTCAAACAGAGCTTGGATGGCTTCTACAGGTTCAGCTGCCCATGCAGCTTCAACACGATACCACAGTTCATTAAGAGTAGTGACTGGCATATTGTGATGAGCCAGTTGCTCGGCCACCATTGACCAGACGTTTTCAATTGGTGAGAGATCTGGAGAATGTGCTGGCCAGGGCAGCAGTCGAACATTTTCTGTATTCAGAAAGGCCCGTACAGGACCTGCAACGTGCGGTCGCGCATTTTCCTGCTGAAATGTAGGGTTTCGCAGCGATTGAATGAAGGGTAGAGGCACGGGTCGTAACACATCTGAAGTGTAGCGTCCACTGTTCAAAGTGCCGTCAATGCCAACAAGAGGTGACCGAGACGTGTAACCAATGACACCCCATACCATCACGCCGGGTGATTCGTCAGTATGGCGACGACGAATACACGCTTCCAATGTGCGTTCACCGCGATGTCGCCAAACACGGGTGCGACCATCATGATGCTGTAAACAGAACCTGGAATCATACGAAAAAACGACGTTTTGCCATTCGTGCACCCAGGTACCTGTGATGCAGCGTCAAGGGTAACCGCAGCCATGGTCTCCGAGCTGATAGTCCATGCTGCTGCAAACGTCGTCGAACTGGTCGTGCAGATGGTTGTCTTGAAAACGTCTCCCATCTGTTGACTCAGGGATCGAGACGTGGCTGCACGATCCGTTACAACCATGCGGATAAGATGCCTGTAATCTCGACTGCTAGTGATACGACGCCGTTGGGATCCAGCAAGGCGTTCCGTATTACCCTCCTGAACCCACCGATTCCATATTCTGCTAACAGTCATTGGATCTCGACCAATGCGAGCAACAATCTCGCGATACGATAAACCGCAATCGCGATAGGCTACAATCCGACCTTTATCAAAGTCGGAAACGTGACGGTACGCATTTCTCCTCCTTACACGAGGCATCACAACAACGTTTCACCAGGCAACGCCGGTCAACTGCTGTTTGCGTATGAGAAATCGGTTGGAAATTTTCCTCATGTCAGTACGTTATGGGTGCCGCCACCTGCGCCAACCATGTGTGAATGCTCTGAAAAGCTAATCATTTGCGTATCGCAGCATCTTCTTCCTGTCGGTTAAATTTCGCGTCTATAGCACATCATCTTCGTGGTGTATTAATTTTAATGGCCAGTAGTGTATATATCGTATGTACATGTCGCATCGGTTCTGAGCTTTCAGCAGTACGTTGAACTCGGCTTGCTCAACGTTGATGTTCGAAAGTATGGTCCGTTTGCAGACGACTTTATGAAAATAGGTAGTAAGCATAAAACTTCAACATCGATTTTCTGGGAAACTAGAGATCGTCTGATCAAAAGCCGCTAGCCAAGTGCTCAGTACTGGCTCTTCTAAAACGTACCTAAGACTCTTTAAAATTAGTGAATAGCAGGTCTGATGGTGCCTCTGTCAGAACGTATGTAGTAGGCTAATCGTAACATCACTGGTGAGTGTTTAGAAAACAAAAGCGCTGCAGTGCCGTCTCGACTTATATTTGTTCTTTCTGTGTCTCGATACGTCCTGGTGGTCTCATAAATTTTGTAAGAAAGACAGTCAATAACAATTACTGAAAAGAAAGAATTGTTTGTCATCATAATGGCCATTGAGCGCAATGCTTTCCAGCCACTGCAGTTTTATTATTATCCTGAGAGAGAGAAAGAAAAGATACCAAAATCTGAACCACAATCGTTTAAAGCAATAATAACCCAAAGCGTTTTGAGGCTAAGAAACAGAAATGTCAGACAGGTGTGAATCAACATCATTACATTGCGTCCATAGTCGTTATGGTTTAGGACTGTTCCAGAATGAGTTAGGACTGTTCCAGAATGAGTTCGAGTCTCGGTCGGGCACACAGTTTTAATCTGCCAGGAAGTTTCTTTAGGACTGTTGTTCCCCCGTGGCTATGAGCCAGTTTCGCACATAGAATCCTTGCCCAATGGACGCCGAGGTGCAACCAGAGAGGAGAAATGGCAGCAACTTCTTTTTTTCCCATTTCTTGGCTTTAGGGTCATGCTTATTCTGCTATCTCAGTAATGGTGTCAATTATGACGACAGGAATGTAAGAACAGCGCAACACCCAGTTCCGGTGCAGGAAAAATTTCCGACATGTCAGGGAATCGAATACGGACTCCTCCGCTTTGCAATTCACCGCGCTGACCACTCAGCTACTTTTTTTGTGTATCTATACTTCATCTATACACATTCTACAATAGAACTGGAGCGATGCTGAGCCAGTAGACAAAACGAACAGGGAAACCAGGAGAGGACAAGCGGAAGCAAATCAGATGGGAACATACATAACAAAGCAAAACACTTATCAGAAAAATCAAATTAACCAAAACCTTGCCACCGCAGAACAAGATTCAACATGTTGGCGAAGAGGTCTCGATGTCTAGGCATTCGCAAGCATGTCCAGTAGGCCGTGATCATGTACTGCATGAAGTTCATGTGATCTTTCCCCTCGCCTTCTAGAACATAATAAACGAAATGTCCCAGCAACACCATAACGGCATGGGTTTTCGACCGTGGGCGCAATATGATGTCCGTAATGTATGCAGCCTCAGAAGATCGAGTAAGGAAGGTCAATTGTGTCCTGATCCAAGACGAGTTTGCCATATGACCCCCACAAGTAAAGCGATGTCGTATCGTATCTGTAGACGTACAACGACTACATAAATACGTGTGGCTAACCCCAATGCGGAAAAGTCGCTCGCTTCGTTATTGACTACCCTATACCGCGAGCCGGCCGGAGTGGCCGTGCGGTTCTAGGCGCTACAGTCTGGAACCGGGCGACCGCTACGGTTGCAGGTTCGAATCCTGCCTCGGGCATGGATGTGTGTGATGTCCTTAGGTTAGTTAGGTTTAATTAGTTCTAAATTCTAGGCGACTGATGACCTCAGAAGTTAAGTCGCATAGTGCTCAGAGCCATTTGAGCCTATACCGCGAGGACGCTAGCGCAGCTGCAAAATGGGAAGACTGATATTGAACTAAACTGTCGTCCAGGTTGTATGCGGCGATTCTCTTTCAATTAGGATCGGACAAGGGACTGCTTCCCATCGAGTCTTTAGGAATTTCATGGTGGGGACAGGTCTCCATAAGATGTCAGCCCCTAAATAGCTCACAGCAAGATAGAAGTCACGAATGTGTTTTAACTTATAATTTATGCGACCAACATCAATAGGGGGTTCAAGACTAGCAGGGCGGACACAGAGAAATGAATGAGACGTGGATGTATGAATTTCTTGAGTCATCGTCAAAACAGCACGCCGCACATACAGCATCTGCGTCTTCGTATGTCAGCTTTCCCCCCCCCCCCCCCCTCCCCCCAAAGGAACGAGGCTTCGTGATCACCTCATACCGTAAGCGAAAGATATGTCTCTTCCATAAGAAAAGACCAGACAATTGTTGCAGTTTCTTCTCCATCATCGAGGGAAGCGGATAAACTTGGGCCACGTAATAAGCTTTCCATAAGACATATATATCCAGTAGTCAGACTCTCTGGAGCAGAGTAACAGAACGCCTTTCATGCTCTAGTATCGCTCCCAGAATTTTGTCCACAACGAACTTCTAGTTGAGCGTCGCCATTTTGAGTGGACAACGATCAATGATGATACCGAGAGACGTATGCCGATGCACTGCAGTAGCCCATGGAACAACCGCTTCATCAAAGCCTAGCAAGGGAAGAAGCTTGCATTTACCTTCATTAAGTTTTGCACCTGAACTCCGACAAAAATCATCGATTACAGCCTTCAGTCGAGGTATCTCAGCAGGACTGAGATGTAGAACCATCACGTCATCCGCGTATGCACGAACAGCTATAGTCCCACCGGAAATCGTCCAACCTGTCAGCTGGGATGCCAGCATCCGAAGTAGGGTCTCCAGAGACAACACAAAAGAAAGTAAACAAAGTCATTGACAGCGGGCTTCCTTGAGGCACTCCCCTACGGATATTTACTGGGGGCGTCAGTTGGCCATTAACAACCATCGAAGCCGAAATACCAGTAAACGGATTTGAGAGAACTCGCCATGTGTCAACAGCGAAACCAACAGCCTCCAGAATCCGAAGCAGAAAGCCGTGATTAACACGATTAAATACCTTATCGAAGTCTAGAAAAGCAAGGGCACAAGGAACGGACGTTACAGCAGCAACCGAAACCACGTTACGACACTCGACTATAAGGGTAAGAATGCTACGACCAGGTACGCAGATTTGATGTTTTGCAACAACCGTCTCCATTAGAGCCGACATCCCACTGATAACTGCCCTCGCCACAGTCTTATAATCAAAGTTTAACGAAGTGGGCGAAAGCTATCAGGGGCAGCCGGTCCAGTGTGTTTTGGGATTAAAACAATTTTTCCCACTTTGAATGAGATCAGCACTACTCTACCGTACTTCATTGAAAAGGGAGGTAAAGGCAGCACCCAACAACGGCCAAAAGCACACGTGAAATTCAGTGGGAAGTCCATCTAGACCCGGGGACTTTTGAGAAGGTGATCCCACAATAATTTTGTAAACTTCCTCAGGCTGAAAGGCAACTAAGAGCGTTGCATTACGTTCACGTGTAATTGTCGTATCCAAGATGCTGACAAGTGGGTCGTAAAAGCTTTCATTGGACTCATCGATGTCGTAGATGTCTGCATAGTACTGGTGTAAGATACTCACTATATCAGCTTGCACCGTTTCGATACGTCCGTCATTTGTCTTGAGAGAATGAATACAAGCTCGTCGGCGACGGGTCTGATACCGAAGCAAATGATATAAGGAAGTCAGTTCCTCCCTCACCAGTGAACGCAGCTTCGATAGAATTTTCTAACCTTCCATTTGCATCCTCTTCAAGGCCAACAATTTAGCTTTTACACGCCTAACATACAGAATTCGCAGAGGGCGTGATCCGAAGCAGCACAAAGTTCACGCAGGGTGGAATAGTAATATTCATAAGTTCTCCGAAAGTCTCGCGCTTTGGCAGCACAGTTTAAGTATCAAACTTTGCCTGAGCCTCGGTTTTGCTAGCTGTGTCCTCCAGTCAAGGGTGGAAGAGTACTTCCCAGTGGGCGGTAGAGTACGCTTCCACACGACTCGCACCACGTCATAGAGAGAGACGAGACGTCATAGAGAGAGAGGGCGAAACAATCTGACTGGTTGCCGTTCAAGATTGAGAGTTGTGGCCACAGCACAGTGATGCGTAAAGGAAGCTAGGATGACCTCAACATTAAGAATACTATAGCTCAGGCAATCTGATACGTAAAACCTATCTAACCTGCTAGTAGAAGTCGCAGTAAAGTGGGTAAATTTAAGTAACGTCGGGTATTTACATATCCAGAAATATTTTAGGCTTAAGGAGCGGACCAATTCAAGTAATTCATGAGCGAAATTAAAATTATGAGATTGATCTGCAGGACTCAATACACAATTAAAATCACCATCCAACGGAATACCCGGAGGAGTCTTACGCAACAGCTAAATAATATCCTCTTTATAAAAACGTGAACGATCCACTGCGTGACCAGTGCCTAAAGGGGAATATGAAGGAACCAAGGTAAGATTAAAAAGTTGACAACCTATGCCCCTGCCAGAATCCAACATTTCCACCTCAGCAATAGGAATGCCTTCGCGAAAGAATAAGGCAGGCCCGGTAGAATATTCGGGTGCTACATTAAAGATCATAAGAAAACCAAGTAAGGAGAAATTACTAAATAACTCCTACTGTAAGAAAAGTATGTCCACACATGAATCATAAATGAAGTGACTCAGCGAAGCCAATCGCAATTCTGATTCCACACGATTAACGTTTAAAGAAAGGAACGTGTAGGCTTGGGTCATGGATCACAGCTGGACAGGGATGTACGGAACGTCCGAGTAGAATTAGGTAGACAGCTGAGAGTCAAGGTCCATAGCGGAATCCACAGAGGAATCAGACATATGGGGACCCGAACCCCCGTCATCGCAACCTTTTTTCTTAGATTTCTTACCTGCCACCGCACGGTCAGCCGTACCCAGAAAATGGAAAGTTGCACAAGTTACACTAATACCCAAGAAAGACACATATCTCTAATTGGATTTGCAGAGGGATTTTGGAACATATATTGTGCTCAAACACTATGAATCACCTCGAACAAAACGATTTATTGAAAATAGCCAACACGGAATCAGAAAATATAGTTGTCGTGAAACGCACTAACTCTTTACTCCCACAAAGTAATTGGTGCTGTCTACAGTGGACATCAAATTGATACCATAACGTCAGATATCCAGATGGCTTTTGACAGCGTTACTCGCAAACGACTCCTAATCAAATTGTGTGCCTGTGGAGCATTGTCTCTGTGGTGTCACCGCCAGACACCACACTTGCTAGGTGGCAGCCTTTAAATCGGCCGCGGTCCGTTAGTATACGTCGGACCCGCGTGTCGCCACTGTCAGTGATTGCAGACCGAGCGCCGCCACACGGCAGGTCTAGAGAGACTTCCTAGCACTCGCCCCAGTTGTACAACCGACTTTGCTAGCAATGGTTCACTGACAAAATACACTCTCATTTGCCGAGACGATAGTTAGCATAGCCTTCAGCTACGTCATTTGCTACGACCTAGCAAGGCGCCATTATCAGTTGCTATTCATCTTGTTAATCACGTGCCGTCAGACCGACGTTCACCATTAATGGATTAAAGTTAAGTATTCCACCAGCCACGTCCGTTTTCTAAAGTCTAATTTTCCTGTCCTGTTCCAGACCTCACGCCAGCCTGCGTGAGCTAAAACGCGTGCCTTTCGGCTTCCTCTAGTATTCCTGGGTTGGCTCTCCTGCGAATCCATAACAGTCTCAGTCGTGTGACTGGATTCGTGAGTTCATGTCAGAGAGGCCACAGTTCGTAATAACTCACGGAAAGCCATCGATTAAAACGGAAGTAATATCTATCGTTCCCCAAGGAAGTGTTACGGGCCCTTTGCTGTTCCTGATCTACGTACACGATTTAGGAGACAATCTGCATAGGCCTCTTAGATGATGCTATCATTTACCATTATGTAAAGTCATCAGATGATCAAAACGAAATCAAAGATGATTAAGGCATGCCATCTGCATGGTGCAAAAAATGGCAGTTGACTCTAAATAACAAAAAGTGTAAAGTCGTCAAAATGAGTACTAGGAGTAGGCCGCCAAATTTGGGTTGTACGATAAATTACGCAAATATAAAGGTTATAAGTTCATATAAATGCTAAATGGTTCAAATGGCTCTGAGCACTATGGGACTTAACTTCTGAGGTCATCAGTCCCCTAGAACTTAGAACTACTTAAGCCTAACTAACCTAGGGACACCACACACATCTATGCCCGAGGCAGGATTCGAATATGCGACCGTAGCGGTCGCGCGGCTCCAGATTGCAGCGCCTAGAACCGCTCGGCCACTCCGGCCGGCTATAAATGCTAAGAGGCTAGAATTATGAATAACTTAAACTGCAACAATCACATAGATACGTAGTGGGGAAGAGAAACGAAAGACTGCGGTTTATTGGCAGAGTACTTGGAAAGTGCAGCAGGACTACTGAAGAAATTGATTCCACCACTCTTATCCGCCCTCTTCAGGTGTATTGCTGTACAGTGTGTGATCCGTATCAGATGAGACTTTATGAAACTGATACGGTATAACTAAAAATAGTGGGTGACAATTATTGAACTATATGCGAAAAACTAAAATTAGTTACAAACTACGGCATGCACACATTTTGTTCAACATGTAAACGTAATTGTAGATATTCAGATTTAGGTTGTGACATGTTCGATATGCCTGCCATCATTGGTGATGATGTGGAGCAGACGAATGGAGAAATTCTGCCTGACCCGCTGAAGTGTCGGAACATCAATGCTGTCAATGACCTCCTGAATGGCTATTTTCAGATCAGCAATGGTTTTGGGATTGTTGCTATACACCTTGTCTTTAATATAGCCCCACAAAGAGGAATCGCATATGTTCAGATCCGGAGAATGTGGAGGGCCAATCGAAGTTTATGCCAGTGGCCTCTGGGTACCCCAAAGCCAGAATGTGGACCTAACGTGCTCCTCCAGGACATCAAACGCTCTCTCGTTTCGATGTGATCGACATCCATCTTGCATGAACCACATCTTGTCGAAATCAAGGTCACTTTGGATAATGAGGATTAAATCGTCTTCCAAAACCGTCACGCACCGTTCGATTGTCACCGTCCCATCAAGAAATATCGGACCGATTTCACACCACACAGAGACCCATTGACTGTGAAGAGGCTTCTCGATCGCGAAATGCGCATTCTCATTCCCCCAAATGCGCCAGTTTTGCTTGTTGGAGAACCCATCTAAATGAGAGAAACCACACTGCGCATACTAATTCCCATAATTCCCCGAGGCCTACAGTGCAGTTTGAACATCCTAACGCAAACCGTTCAGAAGTTACGACGATTTTATTTCATTTAGTTCAGTAATTGTCACCCTGTATCAACACTTCTACTAAAATATTTTTCGGGACTCATGGATCCCTCACCACCCCCCCCCCCCCCATCCCTACCTTCCTCCTCCTCCTAACAACTCTACCACAACAAAGGTCAAAAATTAATTACGATTGTAGTCTTGCTCACGCTGCTAAATATTGCATTTTCGGGCAACAACAAAGTTATTATGTGGCAGGTATCATTAGAGCACAATTAATAAAGTAATTTCTTGAAATAATGGATAAACTAGGCACTCATCTTTTCGTGTTTCCCACGCTGGTCTCGTTGTGAACTCATGGCTCAATCGTCAAAAATCTAGATAATGATGATTCCAAGCTCGGATGCAAAGAGGCCTAGGTGTTATTCTGCGATATTCAAAAGTTTTATAGATGTTTTTCATAAACCATTCTTGAAGATTAAACTTTTGCAAGTTAGCACAATGGTGATGTAAAAAAGTAATCAGCACTCCGAATTTAGGCCGACCGCTGTGGCCGTGCGGTTCTAGGCGCTTCAGTCTGGAACCGCGTGACCGCTATGGTCGCAGGTTCGAATCCTGCCTCGGGCATGGATGTGTGTGATGTCCTTAGGTTAGTTACGTTTAATTAGTTCTAAGTTCTAGGCGACTGATGACCTCAGAAGTTAAGTCGCATAGTGCTCAGAGCCATTTGAACCATTTGAGCCAACTACGAATTTAAGTTACACTTCTTTTTTATTACTTTTGTTGCAACATCTCTTCACAATATAAAACATACTTGAAAATATCTTCCTCACTGTTAAAGTTCACATTTCATAAACTGACTACAATTTGCGTCTTTTCAAAATGACCACCAAGACTTGACTCTCCAATAACCGCATACGCGCCCAAAAATCAGAGTTACAAGTACGTCAAAGATCATAGTGACAAAAGAAAGAACACACATAAGAATGATATCATTGCAATATAAACGTATCGATGTAGCAAAGTACCTCTACACTAATGAAATCAAATCTGAATGTTGTCACAGAAATGTGTTAACTATTTTACAGAAACAGTAGAATATTGCTGGTATCGAGAGGTTGAGGTGAGGTGCCATAATGGTTACGTAATTCAAGTACCATTACATCCTCCAACATCGATCCGTGGCTGTGGCATACAAATACTCTTCTCATCACTAGCAAAATACACATTCTCGACTTGCGCCATAGGGTGGTGGGGTTTCGGGTTCCGCTGGATAGGTCAGGAGTCCACTACACGCAGCAAGCGGCTACACGGGTAGCAGGGGTTGTGTGGCGTGGACTGGGCGGTTTTTTTAGGTTAGATGGCCTCGGGCAAGTACAGAAAGGGCAACAACGTGAAAGGGTGCGGAGCAAAATCAGGACATGCGGGGACCAAGCAGCAATCGGTATTGTAATTGTAAACTGTCGAATCTGCATTGGTAAAGTACCGGAACTTCAACCGCTGATAGAAAGCACCGAAGCTGAAATCGTTATAGGTACAGAAAGCTGGCTGAAGCCAGACATAAATTCTTCCGAAATTTTTACAAAGGCACAGACGGTGTTTAGAAAGGATAGATTGCATGCAACCGGTGTTGGCGTGTTTGTCGCTGTAAGTAGTAGTTTATCCTGTAGTGAAGTAGAAGTGGAGAGTTCCTGTGAATTATTATGGGTGGAGGTTACACTCAACAACCCAGCTAGGTTAATAATTGGCTCCTTTTACCGACCTCCCGACTCAGCAGCATTAGTGGCAGAACAACTGAGAGAACATTTGGAATACATTTCACATAAATTTTCTCTGCATGTTATAGTCTTAGGTGGAGATTTCAATTTACCAGATATAGACTGGGACACTCAGATGTTTAGGACGGGTGGTAGGGACAGAGCATCGAGTGACATTATACTGAGTGCACTATCCGAAAATTACCTCGAGCAATTAAACAGAGAACCGACTCGTGGAGATAACATCTTGGACCTACTGATAACAAGCAGACCCGAATTTTTCGACTCTGTAAGTGCAGAACAGGGAATCAGTGATCATAAGGCCGTTGCAACATCCCTGAATATGGAAGTAAATTGGAATATAAAAAAAAGGGAGGAAGGTTTATCTGTTTAGCAAGAGTAATAGAAGGCAGATTTCACACTACCTAACAGATCAAAACGAAAATTTCTGTTCCGACACTGACAATGTTGAGTGTTTATGGAAAAAGTTCAAGGCAATCGTAAAATCCGTTTTAGACAGGTACGTGCCGAGTAAAGCTGTGAGGGACGGGAAAAACCCACCGTGGTTCAACAACAAAGTTAGGAAACTACTGCGAAAGCATAGAGAGCTTCACTCCAAGTTTAAACGGAGCCAAAACCTCTCAGACAAACAGAAGCTAAACGATGTCAAAGTTAGCGTAAGGAGGACTATGCGTGAAGCGTTCAGTGAATTCGAAAGTAAAATTCTATGTACCGACTTGACAGAAAATCCTAGAAAGTTCTGGTCTTACGTTAAATCAGTAAGTGGCTCGAAGCAGCATATCCAGACACTCCAGGATGATGATGGCATTGAAACAGAGGATGACACGCGTAAAGCTGTTTCACAGAGGAAGATTGCACTGCAGTTCCTTCTCTAAATCCTCGCACAAAATGGCTGACATCGAAATAAGTGTCGAAGGAATAGAAAAGCAACTGGAATCACTCAACAGAGGAAAGTCCACTGGACCTGTTGGGATACCAATTCGTTTCTACACAGAGTACGCGAAAGAACTTGCCCCCCTTCTAACAGCCGTGTACCGCAAGTCTCTAGAGGAACGGAAGGTTCCAAATGATTGGAAAAGAGCACAGGTAGTCCCAGTCTTCAAGAAGGGTTGTCGAGCAGATGCGCAAAACTATAGACCTATATCTCTGACGTCGATCTGTTGTAGAATTTTAGAACACGTTTTTTGCTCGAGTATCATGTCGTTTTTGGACACCCAAAATCTACTCTGTAGGAATCAACATGGATTCCGGAAAAAGCGATCGTGTGAGACCCAACTCGCTTTATTTGTTTATGAGATCCAGAAAATATTAGATACAGGCTCCCAGGTAGATACTATTTTCCTTGACTTCCGGAAGGCGTTCGATACAGTTCCACACTGTTGCCTGATAAACAAAGTAAGAACCTACGGAATATCAGACCAGCTGAGTGGCTGGATTGAAGATTTTTTAGCAAACAGAACACAGCATGTTGTTATCAATGGAGAGACGTCTACAGACGTTAAAGTAACCTCTGGCGTGCCACAGGGGAGTGTTATGGGACCATTGCTTTTCACAATATATATAAATGACCTAGTAGATAGTGTCGGAAGTTCCATGCGGCTTTTCGCGGATGATGCTGTAGTATACAGAGAAGTTACAGCATTAGAAAATTGTAGTGAAACGCAGGAAGATCTGCAGCGGATAGGCACTTGGTGCAGGGATTGGCAATTGACCCTTAACACAGACAAATGTAATGTATTGCGAATACATAGAAAGAAGGATCCTTTATTGTATGATTATATGATAGCGGAACGAACACTGGTAGCAGTTACTTCTGTAAAATATCTGGGAGTATGCGTGCGGAACGATTTGAAGTGGAATGATTATATAAAATTAACTGTTGGTAAGGCGGGTACCAGGTTGAGATTCATTGGGAGAGTCCTTGGAAAATGTAGTCCATCAACAAAGGAGGTGGCTTACAAAACACTCGTTCCACCTATACTTGAGTATTGCTCATCAGTGTGGGATCCATACCAGATCGGGTTGACGGAGGAGATAGAGAAGATCCAAAGAAGAGCGGCGCGTTTCGTCACAGGGGTATTTGGTAACCGTGATAGCGTTACGGAGATGTTTAACAAACTCAAGTGGCAGACTCTGCAAGAGAGGCGCTCTCCATCGCGGTGTAGCTTGGTCTCCAGGTTTCTAGAGGGTGCGTTTCTGGATGAGGTATCGAATATATTGCTTCCCCCTACTTATACCTCCCGAGGAGATCACGAATGTAAAATTAGAGAGATTCGAGCGCGCACGGAGGCTTTCAGACAGTTGTTCTTCCCGCGAACCATACGCGAGTGGAACAGAAAAGGGAGGTAATGACAATGGCACGTAAAGTGCCCTCCGCCACACACCGTTGGGTGGCTTGCGGAGTATAAATGTAGATGTAGATGTAGAAAATCAGTCCAGGTCTAACTACTGGACATGTTTTGATTAAAAGCTCTGGCGTTGTGTGGAGTTGTTCACATAGAACGCGGGAAGCCATTTTTTATCCACTTCCAAATGGGGTTTGTCCGATTGTGGCGACCTTCGGTTTCGGCCTGCAAAACGCGGAGGACGCAGAGCGGCATCCAAGTGAGCATCTGGAACCTTGTGGCAGCTTTTAATTTAGCCGGCAGAGACAAGGGGACAGTCGAAACAAGCCGTGGCTGGGTGTGTGGGGGGGCGGGGGGGCGGGGTGGTGGTGGGGCGGGGGGGGGGGTCACGGCTGCGAATGTGCCCCTCACGTCATTCAGAGCGGAAGCCACGTGGACCGGTGTTTCGTTTATTAGGTGCCCCTTTTAAGGGAAGCGAATTCCTGCTGGGTACCAGGGCGACAAAATTGTGCAAAAGGTGAGCGGACAGGTCAGTGACCGTGTGGTATCAACGTTCTCTACCACACTTTTTAGGGGTTGCAGTTATCGACCGCGGTCAGTACTGGTATCGCTGGACCCGCGAGTCGAGAGTAGGGCCGTTCCGCGGCTCGCAACAAGTCTCTAGCGTGCGCACGGCCACTCTGGCTCGGGACGTCAAGTAGGAAAGTAGTATAGCCTTCAGCTGATAGGAAGCAACCTCTAACAAGGCGCTTAGTAAAGTATGGCCTATGTGATGGCTTTATAGCTGCCTGTTTGTAATTATATTCATCCTATGAAGACTCCTGTACCACCAGTTAAGTACGATATATTATTTTTCTCCAACGACTTCTAATTACAAATTACAAATTTGAGCGTACGACTACCCAAGGCCGCTCGAGTTTACAGTGGACGCAAGCTGCTGAACCAACAAGGTTTACGCCTCTGTACGCGGTATTTACCTTAAGCTGCGACGTGCTGCTGTCTGCAAGGCCGCTCTCTCCCACTGGAATTCCTGCAAAACTAATCTGGTCTTTGCTAAACTTTCCAGCAGAAACTTTCCCTATGTTTCTTGTTATGCGAGAAAACATGTACACAGCCCTAGTCTTATTATGTTGTGATAGAAATGTGCATGATTGGAGCAGTGTGCATATTATAGTGCCCTCTTAGTTCTCGCAAAAACAAATCAATTATTTTGGATGGTTCGTTTCTCCACAGTTGGAGCTAAACGTTGCTACAGCTAATTTTAGTCGGAGTGCAGCCACTGTGAACACAGTGTTCACACCAATTTCTTCTCTGCGTCGTAAGGATCGTTAAGCGCTCTGTTCTGCACTTGACGCCAGTTCAGAGAAGAGTCCTGTCACAAAATTTCTCTCTTGTCCTACTCCTGGCAGAACTGCCTCCCTCCACTTGGGTTCCTTTTTCACGTCACTGCTTTTTTCGACCAACAGGAGTGTTCCTCTCATTTTGTAGAAACACCCTCTACCAATCGCAACGTCCCTTCTATCAAACCGCGTTGAAACTTCAGTAGTTTGCTGCTTCCTGGTGAGTTTCCGCCAATTGGACGTTTTGTGCCCGTTCCAGACGTCTATAGTACATTGACCTTTCTGTGTGTCGCACTCGCAGGACGAAAATGCGTCACTTGCTTTTGTTTGTATCCCATTGGAATTTCGAAACACAGTTTTATAAAGCTTCTTCTCTGCTCTTGTACCGATGCCCTCGCTACAGGCGGCCATCCAGCTTGACTCACCTGGCCCGGGGTCGCTGTCCTCCTTTCTGCCACCCCTTTAAGTGGTTGCCGGCGTAACTCCCGCAGCGCGGCTTCGCTACGCCGTTGTGGAGCTGGCTTTTCAAAACTAAAAGTGACTCGACTTGAGTTCCCTGTTCTACCTCCCACTCAAAGACATGCATTGTATAGGAATGATGAGTTAATTACCATCGGTTGGCTGTCATCCCTTTTCACATTACATATTGATAGGCAAATGTTCTCATAACTGTCAACTTACGTTAGGTGTCATCTTCACCTTCTCATTGCGATTTGTAAAGGTCTCATGTAAGGTGTGAATGTGACCATTTGTTCTGCCACCTTACACATTTATCTGGTGAACAGAGTATTTTAGTGTCGTATTACATTGCGGCAGTTCATGAAATTTGACAGTCGAGTGGCTCCTAATGTGTGTATGTGTGTGGGTGTATGGGGGGCGGGGGAAGAGGGTGTAACTGGGGGGGGGGGGGAAGGAGGTGGCGGCTCTCAAGAACACAATTTACGCTGCAAGCCCACAAACACTGGATGATCTTGAAGAGCAAACTGAGCAAGCATGTGGTGCTTCTGCATTAGGTACAATACAACTGGCATGTCGCTCTGTACTTAAGTCGTTGTCGACGGTGTACTGTGGGGGATGGAGACCATTTTGAACGTTTACCCCCTTGAGTTGGGCATTAAGGTACACCACAAACAATGTACTGTATTTCCATCTCCTTTAATTTCAGATATTTTCAGTTAAGAGCATGGAAAAGTCTTGGAAGGTAAGACTTAGAATTTTACGGGATCAGAAATTTGTGAACACTGCTTTTGCAGACCCCAGTCTCACGGTTTCTTTGGGGACTGTGTGCATATGCCAGTATCACTGCATCAACACTTTCAGTGTCTGTTGATCGTTTCCTTCTTCTGCAATGTTCCTTCTTCATATCCTGCACTGTTCCTTCGACGTCAAACTTACCTTGTATTCTTGTAATTGCTACCCTTGTTGTTGGTGGTGGTGTTCCAAATTCAACCCTCCAACGTCGTCGTACCTCACTCACATTCTGTTTTCCAGTAAGACTTTAGCACCAGTTTCAGTTGATCCAAAAAGAAAGCGTAGTTATGTTTTTCACCGCCTTCTGAACTATTATCCGCAAAGAATTGTATTTAATTAAAGAGATACTCAGTTTCAAAGAGTGTACACATTATTACACATTAATTTGGACACCCTGTATGCAGCATATTTTGATATTTGAAAACTCACTCATCTGAGCCTATACATGTACTACCTACATACATATCGGGCTTGAGTCTTCGTTTTAACACAGCCTTCTCCTCTCAACGATGTGAGGAGTCGCTAGAAACAGCATGTGGTTCGCACTCCACCATAAACTACGTATATCCCCTTACACCAGTGGGATAATTGGGGACGCACAAGTCGCTGAAGTGGACTTGGACCAGGTCGTTTGTAGGAAAATTTATTACTGCAGCTATCTTGCTTTGGCGGGTACTATTCTTTCGGGTGAAATGATGTGTGTACCAAATTTTGATGAGGATCTAGGTTTCGCTCCCACTACTGGAGTAGTGAGAGTTCCTTGGTGGGAGGACTGGAGTGGAATCCACTAGTCCTCATGCTGCCAGCTGAGGCTACCTGAATGAGAACTAGAGGCTCCACAGCATGGAAAGCCGACAGCGGTTGGGAGAGTTGAGTGCTGACCGAAATGCCCCCCACAGCGCATTCGCTTATAGCAGAGGATGACAGGGTGGCCAAACATCATGCGGCCCATCACTTTTGACACATACTTTTTTTAAATTGTGACTGGTACTAAAAATTTGATGATGCCTCTTCTGCTTAACGCAAGACGACTGCCTTTCCAGATTCTGAAACAAGAAAAAAAAATGATTCTCTCAATTTTACATTTTTTGGAAATCTAACATTTGTTAGGCGTGTGATGTGACAGTGACTAAATGGGTATCTATTACAAGTAGTAACTGGACTGCTGTGCGAGTTTAGGTTGCCAAGCACAGTCAAGTTCGCCTTGCATGTCTGGGCAGGCTTTCATCATGCAAAGCCTTGATTTTAATGGACATTGCCATTCTGTCGATAATTAGTATTTTTATTTCGTTATTTTCATCATGGCAGTGACAACAGCAACCGTTACGAAATTTTCTCGAATGAAAAAAGCACACATTTGCACTAAATTATGTTTATTTTAAACCTTGACCATGGTTTCTGCTATAATAATATAGCCTTCTTCAGAAGTCCTAATAAATAATCAGAATAACATCTAGACCAGTGATACAATCTACACATAAACTTCAAAATTAGATAAGTGATAACATATTACTTACATATACCCTAATAAATGAAAAATGTCTAAGCCCAGCGGCTGCGTCAAGACCAATAAAATAACTTCATATTGCTATTTTATTATAACAGAAACCATGGTCAAGGTTTAAAATAAACACAATTTAGTGGAACTGTGGGCTGTTTTTCATCCGAGACAGTATCTTTATTGTTCAGCTGATCCTGACTTGACTTCATTTTGGAAATATGCAATGAGTATCTTATTTATGCCATTATGTACCGACTCACAAAAATCAAGAGAAAGTACCCCTTCTCGTGTGGAACACCATTACGTTATCGTCATTTCCGTCACCTTCAAAGTATGCAAAAAATTGATGTTCTACTGCCCACATTCATCAATTAATAAAATTGTTTAGTTTTTTATTCCCGACGGATTTTCCAGTGAATTTTATGTAATTAGTAATATCATCTTGATATCATCACGAGTTGACAGCGTGGTGTTTGAATTTCTGACGTTTGCCTCAATCGATTAAGGGGAACCACAAGAAAGCGAATCCAGGACTACAGTCAAGGACCCTGAAAGTGTTCAGTTAATCTGCCTTCCATAGAATTGTATGGCGTTGCTATATCAACAGCAGGGTGTCTATTTCTGCTTGAATTTGCTCTTATATTCCATGATAAGGAGGATTATCACGGTGGGAACCTAAATGGTTTGTCCTTCTTCTCATCTAAATTACAACTTAAAGTCAGCACAGTGAATTTGTTCCAAAACATGGATGATCGCTCGTTTCAGTTAATGTGGGTGTAACTAGAAACGCCTACAACTGGGGAAATTCAGGTGGAAGTACTTGGTTCGACTTTGCAGTAGCAGCCTTGGAAGGCAACTGCATGTAATCTTACAAGGGAAACTCCACATCGCACTCCCCCTCAGATTTAATGGTAAGATGGCCCAGTTGACAGCTGAACACAGATCAAGCATGAAAACAGGAAGAAAGTGTACTGAACTGTGAAAAAGAATGGAAAATAGGGACAGTGAACGGTGCAACGTCAATAAGTATAATACTGAGAACAAGGGAATAAGATTGGCGTCGTGGTGTAGTGCTCACGCTGTTGGCCTGCGACGGGGATCAGTCGGGTTCGAAACTCGTAAGTGTCCTTTATTTTTTAAATTTTTTTTCACAAAATTATGAGCTATCTGTCCGGCCATTGGAAAGTTTGTTCCCTTTCTGGATGCTTGGTCATAGAGTATGAGTCATCTGGTAAGAATACACTAACGTCGCAGGTAGAAATGGTGAATAGGTGAGAGCAGGCGAGATACGAGACAGATGTCTCACAGAAATTAAAACAACAAATAAACGGGTATGAACCATCCTACAAAAAAGGAATTCAAGAGTCAAAACGTCCAAAACGAAACTTCAAAAACGTTAAAAACATATGTTTTGACAGAGCAGAGGGAAAACTGTGTGATTGTGAAACTGTTCCGTTGATTTGTTGCACCTTATGTGACAAACTATTATGTTTTCATCATTTCATTGAGAGTGATGACTTTCACATTCACACGAACACCTAAACAGGGCAGGGGGGCATATCTCATTCACTCACCAGAGGTGCAAATTAGGTGCGCGGATAGGAGATTCCTATCATATGACACACCTACTGCCACTAATGTCGTTTGTGACACACCACACGTGTTTTCCGGTGGAGGATTCGACTGACCTGTCGTCTTGTCATCAAACGCTTGCGTTTCCCATTGGGAAGCCACTTCGTTTTGGCTACTAATAGAGTAGCTGTGCAGAATCACCTTTCATTATAGGGCCCTTGCTTACAGCTCGCTGTTGCAAACGGATGTTACACCCCGACACAGACAGAAATTTGAATACAGCGAACAGCGGAGAAAATATTGCTACGAGGGAGCTTTGAACATGGTTCGGCCGCTTTACAGTCCAGTACCGTTCCCACTTTTCCACGAATCTGTAGCTCGTATGTAATGCTCTACGTTGCACTTGTGCTTGGACCGTTCACTGTTTATTTTCTGCTCTTTTCCACAGCTCAGCACACCTCCCTGTTTTTATGCGTGATCTGTGTTCAGTTGTTGGCGGTCTGTCAACTGAGCCCTCTTACGACTAAATCTGAGGGGAATAAGATGGGGAATTTCCCTTTGTTGGTGACATTTGTAGTGACACTCTGTCACTTCACTCGGCTGTGCGTCCTTGGGCGTGCGACTGCGCGATTGAGCCTTTCAAATCCCAGCACTGGGACGCAGTATCGACATTTCAGCCATTGCAAGGAAGGCAAAATTTTAGGCTCGTGTCTTCTGGTTGGAGGAGGCGCCTGACCTTACTGGCAAAATCATCTTGGTGATTTGGTTTGTCAGTGCCATTTCCCCTCACCAAAGTCTGTTGGCCCCCTGTACGCAAAGGCGAAGTAGTTGAGATGTTAGGCAGAACTTACTGGGGCATGGAGTAGTCGAGTCACAGTTAACAGTCGCTGTTTTGTGATCGAGTAAGTATGACGAGGTGTTTCTTCTTGTGCGTAAAATATATTTTCATCAACGTGCATATGTGTGTGTGTTTTTTCCCTTTAATAGTCTATGTGTAAGGAAAAAGAAAAGATTTCACACAGTTTCTAGCTGTTCAACGTAATGTAATAGCAACTGTATTCTGTCACCTCGTAGTGGAAATATGTCGACCTAAAGCGATACCGAAATGGCCTGTCGCTAAAAGAGAGAAAAATTTTTGTAAGAGTGCACTTTCTCTCTCTTATGTTTTCTTCTACTGTAGGCTGTCGTCACGAACAGACACGTTATGTAAGTTACAATCAAATTAACTGTTTTGATGGCTTAGAGTAACTGAAAGTGATATCTATTTACATCTATTGCAATTATTTCAAATCTACCTACTTCCAGTGCGGATAGTTTCAAGACTTTTGGTGCTTTGAAATATTTTTCAAACTGAAACCAGCTTAACTGGAAGATCACTGTGGAGAGACGTAATGGCCGAGCGTGCATTGCTTTGTCATTAGTTTGTCTTTGCTCATAGCAAGCAGTGGTGCTAAGATTAAATGAATATCGTCTTAATGTATCTTCCATTCATTTCCCGCATGAGATGTTACGAACGATTTGGTCATTCCTCTCTGAACAGTGATGGTGTCAGTCTTTGCCCGTGTGAGACATCGGCCCCGGCTTTAATAATTAGATGGTTGGAAAGGAAGCCAACTGAGGTATCCTTTTTTTAATGTCATTTTACCGAGCTTGTAGCTTGCCTTGTGTTAACCCCAGGTGTACCATACGGTCCAAATCCTACTTCTTCCAGCATTTTAAATGATGTGTTATCCCCTAGCGTATCACGGTTACAGTTAAAGTGGACACAGTACCTTTTACTTAGTTCAGGTGATCGACTCATTCAGAAACTTTCTCAACGCTCAAGTGCAATTCAGCAGCAAATGACCACAAAGACAAGAGAGCAGTAAACATAACGTGCCAATGTATTGAGTGTTTCTGTACACACAGAAACAGTGGTTTCTAGATGGGATTATCTAGATTTTGAGTTAAAATTCTCTATAAGAATTAAACTCGACCATTAGGAGCAGCATAGGATTCTCGCGAGTGATGATTTAGTAACATTTTATATAATTACAGATGAATTTGAACTTGGCCCCTAATGGCGAGGAATCACTTCAGGCATCATGTGCCCAGTTAATTTCCGCGATTCTTTTCGTTCTGACGCATGAGGTGGCTTTGATGACTTATTTATTAATGGAAAGTGGTGAACTTTTTATGGTGGTTAATCCACCCCAATCAGCCAATTGCTGTTGAGCGGGAGGGCCGGGCCACGCAAGCAACATTCACAGTTTATAACAACAACGATTTTATTGACTTTTCTTTGGCCAAATAAAATTTTATCTTTAAAATTCAAAATCCTTACAAGCACGGGTAACTGCCATATTCAAACAACATTAATCTTCAACCAAGCATTAAGTGACTTGCAAGTTAAATAAATTCTATACACAGTAAAGCTCCGAAAAGGAGACTACAGTAATGAGATAAACTTTAACCAATAATGGATATCACAATTTTTTAACACAAAATAAAATACAAATAGATACGCCCCTTCGTGACGCATTTTCAAAACAGGTGACGTCACATAGGCACTGGCTAATTCAAGTAGCAGAAGGGGGCCCACTGGACCCAGACCAGAGTTAGCTAGACCCAGAACCCACAGGAAGCGGGCGAGCTGGACAGGGTGCCGCACACAGTACACTATAACAGACTGAGGAAAAGAGGTCTTAGAGCCCGTGCTACTATACAATTGCAGAGAAAGGGCAGGGCGGGGGGGAGGGGAGAAAACGGCAAACATTAATTCCTCAAACGTAAAATAACTACGATGTATAAAATGATAGCCTATTTCACAAACATTGGAATAAAATAGTCAAGGGTGAATCAGTAACTAATGCCCTTGATGTAACCTTAAAGGACGAGGGCTAAGAGCATAATATCAAGTCAGCTTAGAAATTTAAACTACACTAGTAGGTTAACATATGATCACTGAAACAGGAGCGCTCATTTAAATTACCCCTTAACAGGATACTGATAAACTTAAACAGTCAAGTAAGACTACCATTTCACTGTTTACAAGTGAACAAGTAATGCAATCAGGTAACACAGAACGTACAGATTCAATGTTAAGCCTGTGCTTTGAACCAACTATACCAACGTCCACAGAGCTCACTGTACCAGGAAAAATATTACAGTTTCACCATACTGGCTTATGCCGTCCGTCACTCCAAACAGCAGTAGTACCAATTAATACACCTCGCTTGCTCGGATTGTATCACATCACCAAAATCCAGATAGACCAAATCTTTTATGAAATCCTTTACAGATCCAAATCAGGGCCACACGACTCGATTCGGGTAATGTTGCCGAGTACAGTTCCCACACGACAAGCCAGGTTCGGTCTTGCAGACGTGTCAGACACACCACAACCTCTGCGTCGTGCCCCGGCCTGCTCAACCACGCTCGCCTCCGATTCCCCAGCGTCACGCGGCTCTCCGGCTGCCCCTCTCTAGCGCCACACGCCCGTCGCGGCCAAAAGCCACGTCAAACGGCGGCGCCCAAAGATCACACCATGCCGACCCGATCGATCAATCGATGAGCCGGCATGGCTGACTTTTCTTTCGATTATTCGGTGGGCTTGAATCTTTGTGAGTGGGCAATTGTGCGTCCACGTTGCGTTTTCTTAGTCCACAAATCCTTGCTGACTAGTCATGATCTGGCAGTTATTACCGTTTGCTTCCATGGATTAACATTTTTATGTATGGTCCACGTAAATGTAGTTTCAATCTATTAAATAAACGTTCATTATGCAGCTACTTAGTTGTTTACACATTTCCACAACGTGCATACCTGCACACCTTTCCCCTCCTTTAATCTCTCACCACATGTACCCTGTGAGAGGAAATTACTGGAAATGTTTAGTAAAGTGTAAAACCTGATGAGTCGTTGTGGAGTTCACTAATAAATTTTCTGTTGTACTGCTTGCTAGGGCTAGTACTCAATTAATATTAATTGAAATTCAGATTATTTGGCACTCAAGTCTAGGTAGATAATATTAAGCATGGTATTCTTGCGACAGATAGCTCACAGCTACACAAAGTCCCCTGTTAGATGATCCTCTGGTTGTCATCTGTACCGAATGAAATAAGTCATAAGGATGGCAGTAAATTTGTTTAATTAACTTCCTTATTCCGGCCCTCAGCCGAAGTAAATCAGGAACAGCTAGATGGAGGTGTCCAGTTGCCTCTTATGTGAAACAATAGACATGTCATTGCTGACAGTGCAGAGAGCGGGGTCGAGCATGGCATCACTCAAACGCCGCTGTCAGCAACATCTCCGGCTGTGCCCGTGCTGACAGCTCAGCGGCGGAGCTGACAAGTCTGTGACCTCCCTCCAGCGAGTGGGCGGCTCTCGGCTCCAGCTGCGGCTGCTCTCATTACTCATGGCAGGCTGCTCCGTCCTGTGGTCAAACAGTGGATCCTGTACTGGATTCTGGTTTCTCACTCCAGGTGTCAAAGGCTCGTGGTGTAGGCTGTGATACTGATATCTTAGTATGCAAATGTCTGAGTACTTACACACTCCACTTTCCTTCCACTAACGTATTGCACTGTCGGCTGTTGATAAACCACGCCCAGCTGGCTCTGCGTCATATGCCTGTTGGCTGCGTTTTACTTCACAATGCACATCACTCTTACCTACCTGCGCTTGGCTCTGTTGCAACTCACTTCTACTCTGGTATACTTTTGACCAGATTCGGTCGATACGCTACACCCTGGTATCATGCAAAAAGCAGGCCCACCACAAAACAAAACAGTAGCAGACTACTTTAAGGCCGGCCGCTGTGACCGAGAGTTTCTAGGCGCTTCAGTCCGGAACTGCGCTACTGCTACGGCCGCAGGTTCGAATCCTGCCTCGGGTATGGATGTGTGCTATGTACTTAGGTTAGTTAAGTTCAAGTAGTTCTGAGTCTAGGGGACTGATGACCTCAGATGTTAAGTTCTATAGGCCATTTGAACCATTTTTCACTACTTTAAACATGACCTCATTGTGTTCCTGGCTCTGCTTGTGCAGCTATAACAGATGCGTGAGTCACGCGAGCTACATCTGACCTAACCATACATCGTGAGTCACATCCTGCCTAGGCAGCAGCCATTGTCATACTAACGTCTGTCCTCCGCTGGAGCCACAGTTGCAGTGAAATGTGTCAAACCTAGCAAACAGCTGCAGTTGTGTAGTTGTCTCTTGCCTAGCTAGTGGTTACAGTTATGGTGAGTAATGTCTGACCTAGCCAGCGGCCCCTATTGTGGTGAGCTGCATGTGGCCTAGGCAACAACTGCAGCTACTGCAAGGTCTAGGCAGCAGCTGCAGCTGCAGCTGCAGTTGCAGTGTGAACTTTGTCTAGCCTAGTCAGCGGTGCACTCACAACAATCCATGTCTGACCTAGCCATAAGTTGCACAAATGGTTCTCTGCACCTACAGTAGCCAGCAGCCGCAAAGTTGCACAAATGGTTCTCTGCACCTACAGTAGCCAGCAGCCGCAGTTGTGGCGAGCTGTTTCTAATCTACAATGTGATGTACTTCTGGAGATAAAAAAATTCCTGGCTCTCCTATGGAACTTGAAAACATACTTTACGGATGGACACTAGAGAACAACCAACTACTAGCCTCGAAGCAAATTTTTTTACGTTTTCATGGAATTTCTAATGCAAGACTAGTTGATGGCAGAATGAGCATCGATTGTAGTGTCATGAGGATCTAACATTCGTCAGCAAGTGTTTTGGAAAACAGTGGAATAAATGTGATTCATTGGCTTGTTGGCGTTTCGGCATTTTTGAGAATGAAATCTTGTCTGCGAAACAGTTACTCCATTGGGTGACGCTGGCACCTTTTTGAAAGCTTGGTGGGCATGTAGTATTGGCAGGAAGACAGTAGCAGGCTATGTTTTTAGGAATGCAGAGAAAGGAATTGCTGGAGAGTCATACATCCAAAGGGTGTGGTTGGTATGAGATTGAAAGAAAGTGATTATGAGATCAGAGCTGATGCACCTAAAGCCGCCGACAGAAGACAGATCATAGCTTCATTCTCAAGTTGGGGACTCACTATGTCCACTTTGCTCATAGCTCACAGAAGATTATAGTCAGCATCGCTTACAGGCATGTTAGAAAACCAGAGAATGTGGTTATTTAGCTGCAAGTTAGCTAACTGACTTATTTATCAACAGGTCCTCAGATCTGTAGGATTCTTGCATGTTGATTCCCGACAAACTATGTTTGTGATCCTTATAGTCTGGCTACTGGGGCTATTTCATAGAACTCTTAGTTAGCGATACATATAGTAGGGGACATTTTTGTAATGTTCTTGTCAACAAAGGTTTGTTTTACTGTATTAATATTTATATGTCTTTGGTAATAAACTATAATAAGCACTCCGTCGTCAGGCCACAAGTGGCCCATCGAAGCCATCCGACCGCCGTGTCATCCTCAGTTGAGTATGCGGATTGGAGGGCGTGTGATCAGCACACCGTTCTCCCGATCGTTATGATGGTTTTCTTCGACCGGAGCCGCTACTATTCGGTCGAGTAGCTCCTCAATTGGCATCACGAGGCTGAGTACACCCCGAAAAAAAGTGGCAACAGCGCATGGCGGCCTGGATGGTCACCCATCCAAGTGCCGGCATTCCCGACAGCGCTTCACTTCGGTGATCTCACGGGAACCGGTGTATCCGCAGCGGCAAGGCCGTTGCCTCGGTAATAAACTATACTGTTATTATCTTCAGTTCATTATTACAACCACGAAAAGCCGTAGAAGTCCAGTGGCTGTACCTGTCTTGTTGAGCACTTTGGGATCACCAACTGAACAAGTTCCTCTTCCTCAGGTATGATGCTTAAAACAGTTTTTTCACAGTGACTACTCAATTTTTCATAGTTTTAAAAGAAAGTAATGGAGAGTTTGTACTGAGAAACCAAGAATCTCTCTTTGAAGCCACAAGTATTCTTGTGGCAACGTCGACATTTGGTAAACTAACATCTGACCATGTCAAAACATATCTGAGTGAAGATTTCTGTACTAGTATGGGAAAAAACTGTATTATTGTAAATACTTTAGTATTAAAGAAAACCACTCACTGAAAAGCAGAACCGTTGAATTGTCGATAGGGACACACAAAAGAAGGAAAACTTGCTACCTTTCACAGTTATCTTCTGATGAGCTAGAGTGCACAAATGTACGCACGCTCACATACACGCATACACACTCCTTATGCCCCTACATGGTGTCAGCTAGACTGGCAATACCAATGCTATTTTTGCAGCACGTGGGATGGTTGTGCTGGGGGTAATGTGAATTGGGATGAGCAGAGGGAGGAAGGGTGAGGGACTGAGGGTGAGTGACTAGCAGCTCAGAGGGAGGTCGGTTTGTCAGCTAGGAGTGCACAAGGGACGGGTGCCAGGTGTGGTTATAGAACCCGGTGGGAAGCAGCACACGCTGAAGGTAACATGGGGTAAATTGGGAGAGGGACGGAGTAAGGGAAAACTGCTGGGCGGAGTGTCTGGGGACAGTGGGTTAGCTGAAATTGACGCCAGGACAATTGAAGGATCAGATAATGCGTAGTTCAGAGCAGCTGGTGATGGAGAAGACTCAGGTTGTGAAGCAGCCTTTGAAATTCAGCATGTTGTGCTGCGAGGTGGTCAATTTTGATCTTGAAAAGTATGGCGGTGGCCATTCATCCTTCTAGAAAGCTGGTTGGTATTCATACCAACATAAAAGGCTGTGCAGTGTTTGCAGCAGAGTTGGTATAAGACCAATCTGGTTGGTATAAGTGCAACCTGGCCTCTGAAGGAATAGGATAAGCCTGTGCAGGATTGGAGTAGGAGGTTCTAGGTGGGTGAACGGGGCAGGCCTTGCACCTTCGTCTGCCACTGGGCTATGACCCCTGTAGCAAGTGGCTGGGAGTGGGAGTGGCATAGGGATGGACTAGACTGGGTGGGTGATGGAACACTACTTTAGGAGGGATTGGAAGTATCCTGGGTAGGACATCCCTCATTTCAGGGCACGATGAGATAATCAAAGCCCTAGCGAAGGATATGGTACAGTTGCTCCACTACACAGAGGTTTTTGGTAACCAGGGGGCTGCTTGCGCAATGGAACTAGAACAGCTGACCACAGCACTGAAGTTGGCATGGTTCCACATTCTTGTCAGTACCTTCCAGAACTTCCGTGAGAGTCTTCCTGCATGTCTCACAGCAGTTCACTCTGCTAAAGGCGGATAATCAGGATTTTGACAGGTGGTCACAAGTCACATGTGACTGGACAGTGTACAACTGATGTGTTTATCTGTTGGAATACTCTAACCTGCAAAACCACTAGATCAATATTCATTCAGGTTTTCACAGGTAATGTGAGCATAGCTTGGGGAAAGATTTCATCAAAATCAGAGCAGGGGAAAAAATATATCGTATTTTAAAGCTGTAACGCGACACAGGGAAACATATCTAGTCTATGAAAGAGGTGTTTACTATTTGATGTCTGAACTGTATCATATTTGTGAAAATGTTTAATTGATTTATATATTCTATGTAACACAATTGAAAGTGATGAAATCAATGCTTCCACAATCTTCAACATGTTTAATCCATACTTTCTAAGTGCAAATATAACCCTGTGTGTTATGCTTCTATGACTAAACTGCTAAAAAAATTTCGATGTAATTTAGTATGGAGATTGCCTGAACTATAATGATGAACATAGGCTACTTTAGAAACTAAAAAAATTGATTTTTATGATTGTGAGGTAGAGGATAGAATTCTTTTTTACACCAGTGAACATAAACTATGTTACATTATAAAATTTATTACACCATGTACACGTTATATGATGTACAGTTACTTCAGTAGCACCAGCCATAGATACACGCTCCTGTACACACCTCTCCGCACACACTACTCGCCAATGATGCTGTGCATGGGCGCATTGTGAATTATGGCAGCAGAGCAATTGTGAGGGAGGGTGAGGGTGCAAACTGCTTACCACAGCTAGCAGATACTGCAAGCCGTCAGTCGCTTTAACCATAAACATATGTCAGAGTGAAGATAATGTTATTACCTTTACATAAAGAAGAGTCTCATCTTGCCAATAACCTTCAAATCGCGTCCTATTTACATGAGTCCTTTGTATTAATTAGTGAGTACTCGTGGCACTTTTGTTGCACTATGCATGTAATCACTTTCAGAAGTCAAATTAATAATACTGAATTTTAAATCGGTGATGTACTCATGTTCCACCGCAACAAAATAAAAACAGGGAATAGTAGGGAGAATATGAATGAGTACAGTGGCGTATTTAAGTTCACGAAATATTGACGAGTTTTATTAGGCCTTTAATAACTACAACTTTCTGGAGAACCAGCTGAGAAATCTTACACAAGAAATGACAAACACAAATCAGTTATGGAATGGTGTTTGATAGGCAAAGCGTACACTGGGGTGGAAGCTACACAAATTCTCCCAAGAATTCATCCCTTTTACAAAGCAACCTGACTTGGTTCACATTTATCTACTGTGGGACCCAACTGCATTCCAGTGGAGTAAACTACAATCAAATACAGCATAAACTATGGTTCACCTGAGAACAGGGAACTGTGAATATCATTTAGCAACCCTAAGCTTCTGCAGCAGTACTGTATCCTTACATCTTGACTTAGTCAGCGGCATAAAATGGCGCGCTGTGGGTGAGGAGCGGTCGCAGTGGCATCTGTACTGTTCTGACACATCCACGAGAATATGCAATTGTGCAAATATGCAGTTTTGATTATCAGAACTGGGCGAATTCCCCTATCAGAGCCCCGAAATAGATGTCAGTGTGAGGTGCACCTGTTCACTGGTCTGGCCAACCCAATTTGACTCACAGACACAATGGTGCCTGCTGGAATTGTCGAACATCAGATGACTGACTTGGGGCAACCATTGTGACACACGATATGTCTGAGATGATATGCAGTTCCACTGTTGGTACTGTTGGAAACTGCCACAGGTTCTTAGTCCACCACAAGACCAAGACCCCAAGTCTCATTCACTAAGGCAAGACCTGAAGTTCTCCACCAGAGGAGGAACAAAAGACGAAGTTCCCTAAAGAATCACAACCACTTTTCATCAAGCCACGGTACAGGACCCGAACTAGTAAAAAGGAAATCGCTCTCACATCGCACAAACCAATCGAGTTGTATTCTACTCATTGAACTTGACTGTTCTGATGGCCTGGTAGCCAGTCCAGACACAGCACCGGGGTTCCCATGCTGGAGGGCACGCTTCTCCTTTGCGTATACTGAGAGGAGCTAGTCAGCGACTCCAAATCTCTCTTGTCTGAAAGAAGAAGATTTAAAACAGGGGAGACATCGCTCTCACAGTAGGCATGGCAAAAAGCATCTACCTAGATGGGACCACAGTTCCTCATTTACAAAGTGCTCTAATCCTTCTGTGCCAAGTATTTACAGTGGTCGAGCGGTTCTAGGAGCTTCAGCCCGGAACCACGCGGCTGCTACGGTTGCAGGTTCTAATCCTGCCTCAGGCACGGATGTGTGTGATGTCCTTAGGTTAGTTAGGTTTAAATAGTTCTAAGTCTAGGGGACTGATGACCTCAGATGTTAAGTCCTATAGTGCTTAGAGCCATTTGAACCATCTGAACTATTTACAGTTTCTGAAAGAAGGATGTTAAGATTCGCAGACAGTTGTGCCTGTGAAATATATGTTTTTGCCACTCACTAAAAGAACCTGGTGTGGGAAAGGGGGGGGGGTATAGTCCTTCTTACACTAGACATATACGCCAGCCACTCTGTCCATATCGTCCCACTTCTAACATGAGAATGCATCAATTTTTATGACCTTCGGATCATTTGCACAAAAGCTGAATTTATAGCATTCTCTCCGCCTAATTTCAGCCCTCTGGCTGTCTTCCACGCCAGACTGGCGCCTGCCCCAAGTAAAATGTTTTGCGACCTGGTACCCTTCTGTCCAATCCGAAGCAGGAGGAGGAGAGAGCTTCGGTCAGAAGTCCCTCTGCGTGTAAGAATCACTTAAACTTTCCCAGACTCACTACAACGCCCAAGTCGCTGCGATCAGCTTTTATGGCCCCCCATTTCATCTCGTACCCTGATCTTGGTCGCCTCCACTGTCTCTCTACAGGTTACCCAAGCAGTTTCAAGAACGTTCTGCCCACAATTTACTCGTCTAAAAAAAGTCGTTAGCCACACATAGCAAAGGTAGTATTGGGGAACTGCGAGGTCATGCCCTAAAATACGAATATTAATCTTACTGAAAAGTTGTCAAAGTAAGAGAATGGCATGCCACCTCTCAATACGTGAGGGCAGCTGACTTTATTACAGGTACTACAGCTTATTTATCCACCATCATCCATCATAATAAAACTGCTGGTATGTGAGATTAACTACAGGTAACGGCTACTGCAAGGCTGCACAGCTGGTGACCTGTGGGTCAGATCCAGTCTGCGACTTGTTTCAGTCCAGCCTGTGAAGAAAATTTGTGGGATACAGAGAGCGAGGAAGCTGCAGTTTTTCTATTGGAAATTTTTGAGGGAGCTATCGCAAAAGGACATAAGCCAAGAAGAAATGTCCACAATACTCAAAGATATTTAAATATCTTCAAATGGGGTGAACTGAAAATAAATGTACTCTCAAAAAAGCGCGTTTTCGTTTTTTGGACTTCATGTTGTAAGAGCGCTGCTTACGAGTCATGTGATGAGGCGGAAGTGCTCGCTGAAATAAGTATATGATTCAGGCACATGGGTCACCAAAGGTTGACCAGGCCTGATTCAGTGGATACATATTTTTAATGAAAATTATTACAACTGTGAAAACTTTGACTAGAACGAGGAAAATAATTTTTAGTGCTGGAACCGTGAATTTACTTTCAAAACTTTTTCTTAAGAATTTACTTTATTTACTAGCGATTCATCAAGAACATTAACACATTTAATCACACTATTTGAGCGTGAAAGTAGTTGCCAGGGAGTAACTGATGAAATCAAAATGAAATTGCTTTTAAAAAATGGGAATTTTATTTCTAAAAGCTTTTTTTAGAAACAGATTTAAAATTATATGCAGAAAGCACCCTCTAAATATCAAGTTACAATTTATTCAGAGGCAGAAATAAACAAATTTTTGAGTTTATGAGCTTTCGGGCTGAGAACCTTGCCGCTCCCTTTTGACACGGCCGTAGTCACGACCGCTCACAACAACCTTCCGAAAGACTACACTGGTGCAAATCTGCAACACACCAGATTACCTTAAAGTAAAAGTTTTAACAATTCACACAAGCACACAAACTATGCACCCCGTAGGAGGGATGGAAATGGTACAAAACACTAAAATTAAAAGATTAACTTGCCACCGAAGGTGCAACTTGATTTTGACTTCTAAGAAAAGTCTTACGGTGGAAGGGTGGCAACTTTATATACTACAAGTGACTATTTAAATAAAAGCCTATGAAATGCAATCCTATATAAATTTATACAAGGTTGGCCAAACAAGTTAACATGCTCTACAGTACACATATACCGCCGCTCAAGATGATAGGCAAGATAAAAACATATTTCAGGAATTAGGCCGTTACACTTCAATCAATAAAGTCGTTAACACCCCGAATCCGGCAAACATGACAGAGGCAGCTATTAACGTACGGCAGATTGATAGGGAGATTACCGAACAACCCGAACCGCAGGTTGCTCTAACCCGCCCCTATTCCACAAGGCAAAAAACGGACCACCCAATTCATAAATAACCACCTTCCCGCGGTGGGTCAAACGGAGAAGAATGGTGGGACGACCCCAAAACAAAGCGGCTGGTGATCTCACCAAGAAAACAGGTAGAATTTAACAACACTACTCCTCACATACGGCGCGGCCCACTAGACTCACGTGGCGATGGCGACCTCCCATGCGCCGACGCTCAAGGCGGACAAGTCATCTTGTGTCTCAGTGCACGACCAACCAACCGATCGATGCAACCACCAATGACCGTTGCCTGAGCAACTCGAGCAGACTGGCGGCCTAACGCGCAGACTCAGATGCAGGACTTTTTTTTATGTATCTCATGGGACTTAACTGCTAAGGTCCTCAGTCCCTAAGCTTGCACACTACTTAACCTAAATTATCCTAAGGACAGACACACACCCACACCCATGTCCGAGGGAGGACTCGAACCTCCGCCGGGACCAGCCGTGCACTTCATGACTGCAGCGCCTGTGACCGCTCGGCTAATCCCGCGCGGCAGATGCAGGAACTAAGCCCTCTACCGGGCGACCACTCGTTGAGTTCTCTCACTGCGCCACAAATTCGGACGACAGATAGACTAGCAAGCTGTGGACGAGAGACTGACCCCAGACTGACCCCAGACTGACCCCAGACTGACCCCAGACTGACCCCAGACTGACCCCAGACTGACCCCAGACTGACCCCAGACTGTCTCCAGACTGACCCCAGACTGACCCCAGACTGTCTCCAGACTGTCTCCAGACTGTCTCCAGACTGTCTCCAGACTGTCTACAGACTGTCTCCAGACTCACCCAGACTGCCCGACTGACGAGCTCATAGCGCCCCTTAAATGCACGTGAACAGGCAACCTTTCCCCTTTCCCACCAGAGGGAGACACCAAAGCTGCGACTGCCACAGCGGCGCCATCGCCAGAAACGGAGGGCGACTGCTTCACACTAAGCGCTGCGGCGCGCTCATCAAAACGCAAGTTTTACCACGGCTCAGTGTTACTTTACACTTAATAAGAAAAGAAAAAATGGTTCAAATGGCTCTGAGCACTATGGGACTCAACTGCTGTGGTTATCAGTCCCCTAGAACTTAGAACTACTTAAACCTAACTAACCTAAAGACATCACACACATCCATGCCCGAGGCAGGATTCGAACCTGCGACCGTAGCTATCGCACGGCTCCGGACTGCGCGCCTAGAACCGCGAGACCACCGCGGCCGGCCAATAAGAAAAGAAGATACAAAGGGTAAGGAAAAAAGGTGCTTGTTTTGAGCCTTCTGAATATTAGATGTGCCGGACGCGGACGCGAACTCGAGACCTTTGCCTTTCGTGGGCGACAGGTGTACCAACAGAGCTACCCAAGGACAGCTCATGACTCGTCCTTACAGCCTAACTTTCGCCAGTACCTCGTCTCCTATCTTCGAAACTTCACAGAAGATCTCATGTGAAACTTGTGCGAGAAGCACTCCAGAAAGATAGGAAACTCTGCAGGCATAGTTTAGTCACAATCTGGTTAACGTTTTGCAGGAGATCTTGTGTGAAGTGTGGTGAAGTTTGGAAGGTAGGAGACGAGGTGTCGGCGGAAGTAAAGCTGTGAGGACCGGCCGTGGGTTGTGCTTGGCTATCTGAGTTGGTAGAGCACTTGCGACGATGCCGAATTCGAGTATCACACAGATTTAATCTGTCAGAAGTTTTCATATTAGCGCATGCAGAGTAAAAATTTCATTTGTCTCAATATTGTTGGCTATAGTTGCAACTATCGCTATGTACGAGGCATGTTTTTTAGGTAAGTACCGTTTTGAAATTTAAAAAAAGACGTGCTAAGATATCTCAATAATTTTATTTTTACATGAAAGCCTGTGCCTTAATCTACTTTTCTACATAATTTCCGTCAATATTGAGGCACTTGTCATAACGTTGTACCAGGTTTTGAATATGCTCCTCATAGAAGTCTGCCGCCTGACTTGTTAACCACTGCATCACCACTGTTTTGACTTCGTCACCGTCTTGAAGACGCTGACCACCCAGGTGTTTCTACAAGTGCAGGAACAGATGGTGGTCACTGGGCGCAAGATCGGGGCTGTACGGAGGATGATCTAGAGTCTCCCATCCATCGAAAAGATGTGATGAGATCTTTGGTCTGATTCGCCACATGCGGACGGGCATTATCTAGCAGCAAAACGATCCCCTTGCTCAACTTCCATGGACTATTGCTTTGATTCTGGTGTGACGTAGGCCACCCATGTTTCATCACCCGTAACAGTTCGGGTTAAGAAATCATCACCGTCGTTGTGGCACAGCTCAAGGAAAGTCAATGCACTGTCTAAACGTTTGGTTTTTCGCACATCCGTCAACATTTTCGGTATCCAACGTGCGCACAATTTTCGGTAATTTAAGTGCTCGGTCACAATGCCATAGAAAACACTACGAGAAACATTATGAAAGTCATCCCGCAAGGAGGGAATCGTAAAGCGTCTGTTCTCTCTCACCTTATTGTCCACTTCCAAACTTTCATTAACGACCGAAGGACGCCCGCTCCGTTGTTCATCATGCACATTTGTGCGGCCATCTTTAAATGCTCTCATCCACTTTCTTACCATTCCATCCGTAAACTGCACAGATCTCACGATGAATATCGATCGCTTTTAGGGCTTTGGCACTAAGAAATCTTTTCACAGTCGGCGGGACTCACGATTATTGGAGGCATCTTAAACACTCAGTACATAACGTAAACAAGGCAGAATCAGACTGTAATAGCGTCAGTGCGTAGATCAAAGTACAGGCTTTCACGTGAAAATAAAATTATTGAGATATCTTAGCACTTTTTTTTTAAATTTCAAAACGTTATTTACTTAAAATACGCGCCTCGTATTTTGTCGAGGAAATAAATTTTGATGTTTTAAAATGCTTGAAAGGTAATTTTCTTATCCGTTCGGTTCTCAGGTCTGTGGGGAATTAACTTTCCCAAGAGCATGCACTAAGAATTTATATTTTGTGGCTAGTTAACTCTATGGCCATTCTTATTCCTACACGCTGTTACAAAAACTCTGATATTTTCATAAGCTGGATGGTCCCTTCGTAACCTACCTTTCACCGTTCGGGCTGCAGACTGCGCAGCATAGTGTGTCACACCACACGCAAATTCATCGCTGTCGTGTAAACGAAAGCACCAGACACTCACCGCGGGTAGTCGATTGAGACGAGGAAGTCGCACTCGTAAAAGCGGCTTACGCGAGAGGGCGACAGCCCTTCTGGGAACAGAAAGGCGCACGCTGAACTGGCGGGGAGCCTTACAGAGTACGGCCCCTAAGTCGCGAGCGAACGCCGCCCCGGGGTACAAAGCGCGCGGGGCGGACGCGCGGCCGTTAATGGCGGTGCGTGAGGGGGTGGGGGTGGGGGAGGCAGGGTCTCATCGGGATGCGCACCGGAAGCTGGCGGAGGCGGGGAGCGCGTAATGGCGGCCGGCGGAGGCGGACGCCCGCCTGCTGGCTAATCAAGCGGCGCCGAAGCTCCGGCGATCGCTCCCACAGTGCGCACCCTGTGTGGAGGGGCAGTCGGATGTCTGCGCCAGCCGTGACAAGGCGTTAAACCTACAACACACATCTGCTCCAGACGGATATCTTGCGAACCATGGATGAAGGGTATCAGACGGATGCCATATTCCTTGACATCCGGAAAGCGTTTGACTCGGTGCCCCACTGCAGACTCCTAACTAAGGTACCAGCATATGGGATTGGTTCCCAAGTATGTGAGTGGCTCGAAGACTTGTTACGTAATACAACCCAGTACGTTGTCCTCGATGGTGAGTGTTCATCGGAGGTGAGGGTATCATCTGGAGTGCCCCAGGGAAGAGTGGTAGGTCCGCTGTGTTTTTCTATCTGCATAAATGATCTTTTGTATAGGGTGGATAGCAATGTGCGGCTGTTTGCTGATGATGCTGTGGTGTACGGGAAGGTGTCGTCGTTGAGTGACTGTAGGAGGATACAAGATGACTTGGACAGCATTTGTGATTGGTGTACAGAATGCCAGCTAACTCTAAATATAGATAAATGTAAATAAATGCAGATGAATAGGAAAAAGAATCCTGTAATGTTTGAATACTCCATTAGTAGTGTAGCGCTTGACACAGTCACGTCGATTAAATATTTGGGCGTAACATTGCAGAGCGATATGAAGTGGGACAAGCATGTAATGGCAGTTGTGGGGAAGGCGGATAGTCGTCTTCGGTTCATTGGTAGAATTTTGGGAAGATGTGGTTCATCTGTAAAGGTGACCGCTAATAAAACACTAATACGACCTATTCTTGAGTACTGCTCGTGCGTTTGGGATCCCTATCAGGTCGGATTGAGGGAAGACATAGAAGAAATTCAGAGGTGGGCTGCTAGATTTGTTACTGGGAGGTTTGATCATCACGCGAGTGTTACGGAAATCCTTCAGGAACTCGGGTGGGAGTCTCTGGAGGAAAGGAGGCATTCCTTTCGTGAATCGCTACTTAGGAAATTTAGAGAACCAGCATTTGAGGCTGACTGAAATACAACTTCACTGCCGCCACCTTACATTTCGCGGAAAGACCACAAAGATAAGATAAGAGAGATTAAGGCTCGTACAGAGGCATATAGGCAGTCATTTTTCCCTCGTTCTGTTTGGGAGTGGAACAGGGAGAGAAGACGGTAGTTGTGGTACGAGGTACCCTCCGCCACGTACCGTATGGTGGATTGCGGAGTGTGTATGTAGATGTAGAAGTGACATAAAAAGAACCTTACTTAGCGCTTGCGCAGAGCCCACTCTCCCCTCTTCTCAAACAGCTACATGTTTATAGTAACGATGAATATACAGGGGACAACTGTTGACCTATATAGAAAAAACGTAAACAGCACACACTTTATTCAACATGTCACTACAGATATTAGGATTTAGGTTATGCCATGTTCGATATGCCTGCCATCATTGGCGATTGCCTGGCGCAGGCGAATAGCGAAATTCTACATGAACCGCTGAAGAGTCGGAACATTGATGCATTCGTTGACCTTTTCAGCTCATCAACAGATTTTGGGTTATTGCTGTACACCTTGTCTTTAATACAGCTCCACAAAAAGGAGTCGTATTGTTCAGATCCGGAGAATGTGGAGTCCAGTCGAAGTCCATGCCAGTGGCCTCTGGGTATCCCAGACCCAGAATGCGGTCCCCAAAGTGCTTCTCCAGGACATCACACTGCTGGTTCGATGGGGTCGAGTTACGTCTTGCATGAACCACATCTTGTCGAAATCAGGGTAACTTTGGATAATGGGGATGAAATCATCTTGCAAAACCTTCACATACCATTCGGTAGTGTCCGTACCATCAAGGAATATCGCATCGATTAGTCCCTGAATGGACATTGCACACCTCTCAGTCACCCGTTGAGGGTGAAGAGACTCCTCGATCGCGAATTACGGATTCTCAGCCTCCCAAATGTGCCAGTTTCCTTATTGCCGAACCCATCCAAATGAAAGTGAGCTTCATCACTAAACCAAACCATATTCACATCAAAGTCCTTTTTGTCAATTTTGTGGACAATAGTGTTGACGAAACACAACCGCCATTCAATGGCCCTGGGGCTTAATGGATGATGGGTTTGAATTTTGTGTGGGAAGAGATGGAGGTCTTCAACAACAATTTGTCGCAGTGTCTCTCGGTTGATTCCCATCTGTTGTGGAGCTCGTCTGATCGATTTCCTGGGGCTGATTTCAAACACAGGGCGTGTCTCTTCTAGTTTTTTTTAAGCCGTTTTCACCCTTTTTGGACGACCGACGTTGTCAACACTGTTATCAAGAAGACTACCCTTTCTCTCGAACTTGAGAATCAAATTCTTGATTGTTAGCACACTTGGACCAGTTGTCTTCAGCTTGAGATTCCTTTGGGCCGCAGTTGCGATGTTATTTTTGTGTCCTGTCTACTCGACGAATATGGGGTGCCTAGGAAACTTGCTTTCTCGGTTCGCTAGACAACAATTCAAGCAAATTGTGTTAATGAACTTCTATTATAGTAAGACAAATGACAATCGTTAACTTTGAGAATTTACAATGTGTCGCAAGCAATTGGCGACAGTCAAATAAGAAGTCTCTACAGTGTATACAACTCCTAAAACAAGTCAATACAGTCCATAAGTCGCTGCTTTAGCGTTCATAGAACGGCTAGACTTCAACTGGACCGCAGGGCCAGGCGGCGCGGCGCTTATGTCTTCTTCTTGTGGATAGCAGTACTATCTCGGTGTCGTCCTAGAGAGGGGTCGGTCAGTGTGCAATTGCCTGACATCGTCTCACAGCCCTCTCTGCTCTAACGTTCTTGACCCTACGGCGCTTGACGTTACGCCAGAACAGTTATTGTTCGCATAGTAAGTCTTCACAAGGTGCTAATGACCGACAGCAATAAGGCGCCTGTGCACACACATACTGATTCCCATCATACCCTGCGGACAACCGTGTAGTTTGAGCGTCGTATCGCAAATCGTTCAGAACTTATGACGATTTTACTTCATATACTTCAATAATTGTCACGCTGTATATGTCATTATTGATGGTCTGACTTGTATCAACTGTTCTCGAAGGTTCCTGTCTAACCACACACTAGCAAATAGTCACATATTCAGAAATAAACAGCCAAATATTTATTTCAATCTCCGTTCTCCTATCAAACGGTTATATAAATAACATAGAATATTGCAGAACATACTTCTATCACATTCATAGCAATGTCGCATAATGTGTTATCAACACTTTCTTTCTTTTCTTTCTTTTGCTTGTGCCGTTTTTCCCGCGGATACGCAGGGTCGGCATGGTTAATCGGATGTGGCAATGTTAGTTGAAGGGGTGGCTGGATGCCCTTCCTGCCGCCACACCGTACCCCCCCGGGACGGAATTAGTGTACCCCAACTGTCTGCGACTAGTTTAATCCGTAGAACAGTGCGAAAGTGTTCAGATGTCTGCGAGCCGTGTAACGGAGGCGGGACGTGGGGACCAGCCCGGTATTCATCTAGGGGGATGTGGAAAACCGCTTAAAAACCACATCCAGGCTGGCCGGCACACCGTCCCTCGTCGGCAATCCGCTGGGCGGATTCGATCCGGGGCCGGCGCGCCTACCCGAGTCCAGGAAGCAGCGCATTAGCGCTCGGCTATCCTGGCAGGTAATGTGTTACCAACACTGAGGTGGAAAAAAGAAAAATATGAGCACATGGCAAGCGTACCTTAAGAGCTATGAGCAATTCTTTATCTTCGATACTGTGAAACAAATCTCTTCTAGTGCAAGCTCTTTGCATTCCATATTTTGGGAAGTGGTACTATGAACCAAAACAAGAAGAAAGTCGAATAAACATGTGCTCTAAAATGCATGCCTTAAAAATTATGAGCACTTGTTCATTAGAAGAGTTGTGTTTCAAAGTAGCGAAGATGGATAAGTGCTCACAGCTGCCGGCTGGAGTGGCCGAGCGGTTCTGGGCGCAACAGTCTGGAGCCGCGCGACCGCTGCGGTCGCAGGTTCGAATCCTGCTTCGGGCATTGATGTCTGTGATGTCTTTAGGTTTGTTAGATTTAAGTAGTTCTAACTTCTAGGGGACTGATGACCTTAGAAGTTAAGTCCCATAGTACTCAGAGCCATTTGAACCATTTGAACCATTAGCTCATAGCTCTTAAGGCATGCATTTTAGAGTACAAGTTATTCGACATTTTTTCTTGTTTTGGTCCATACTACCACTATCAAATTATTGAAAGCAAAGAGTTTGCAGTAAAAGAGATTTGTTTCACAGTATCGAATATCAAGACTTGTAGCTCTTAAGGTATGCTTTATAGAGCCCACGTTTAATTGACATGTTGTTTCGAATGATCATTCCTGTCACATCCCTGAACATTGACCATCACTTCTGAAACACCTTGTATTTTTCCATAGCTGATACCATGCGAGGGTTCTGGCTACAGTCGCTGGAACCGCTTGTCGGAACCAGTCGAGTGGCGGCCCTGCCTCGAGTGCTTCGCACGTTGCCGGAGCGCAGGCGCTGACAGCTTGTAACAGCGCTGACTGCGGCCGGCCAGCGCTACCTGTCTGCCTCATTAGTCGGGCTGTCGGCTTAACGAGCTCGCTGCTCCTCTATTTCCGCCGCAGTAAACAATGCAGCAGCTGAACTAACGCACGATTCCAAGCAGTTGGGACTGTTAGGTAAACGCGGTAATTCTCCAGGAACTGTTCCCGACAGGTCAGAGGCTGCCAACGCGCTGCCCCTCCAGGTGCGCATAGCGCACTGCTGGCCAGGTCGCTGTGTTCCATCCGTAATAGTTCGTGTAGCATAATAATTAAACTCAGAAATTTATACCGAAAAATATCTTTGGCTTTGGGTGGAACGTATACAGGGTGGCAAAAACCAGTCTGAAAACCTTGTAAAGATGTTGCAAGGCAGGTGGTGCTGAGAAATAAGTGTTAAGAAAAAAAATTCGATGCGTTGTGCCTGGTCAACGGAGACGTCCGATCCCACCTATCGGCTTTGACCCGTGACGTAAGGGTGTAGCGTTTGTAGATGTTTGTGGATGTACTTTGGTGAGGGTGGTTGTTTTATGATTGTTATGGAGGGCCGGCCGAAGTGGCCGTGCGGTTAAAGGCGCTGCAGTCTGGAACCGCAAGACCGCTACGGTTGCAGGTTCGAATCCTGCCTCGGGCATGGATGTTTGTGATGTCCTTAGGTTAGTTAGGTTTAACTAGTTCTAAGTTCTAGGGGACTAATGACCTCAGCAGTTGAGTCCCATAGTGCTCAGAGCCATTTGAACCATTTTTTGTTATGGAGGATCTGTTTTGTTGCAGTTGTTTTTGAGCTGTAGTGTGTGTGATTGAGATTTATTTTTTGGTATTTATTTGATGGATTCTTGATTTTGAGGGGAGGGTGGAGGTTGGTTTGGGGGGGGGGGGGGTTGGTAGGTTGTGGGTGGGTTGGGAGTTTTTTGGTTTTTCCTTGTATGTGTTTGATACTGTGGCTGTGTGAGATTGTGGTGCCTGACCTAGTGTGTAGTGCCGGAACTTTCTTGTGGTAAGTAGTCGTGTTTTTTGGAGGTATTTTTCGTATGCCATGATGTTCAGTGCGGTATTTCTGTGATGGGAGGTCGGTTGTATTTACTGTATGTGTTTTTGATTGATGTGTCGGTATTGGCACTTGGATTTGATTTATGTATCTTTGGGAGGTACTCGAGTCAAATTTTTTTGATATCGTTAGTTTTTGAGCTATATAGGTCAAGGGAAGTGTCGGATTCCAATGGGATGTTTTAACTACGTGTTTCGGTATCGTGAGCTGGTATTAACCTATGTAGGTCTACTGAAGTATTCATTCCAACTTTGTTTGGCTCAAAATGGTTCAATGGCTCTGAGCACTATGCGACTTAACTTCTGAGGTCATCAGTCGCCTAGGACTTAGAAATAATGAAACCTGGCTAACCTAAGGACATCACACACGTCCATGCCCGAGGCAGGATTCGAACCTGCGACCGTAGCGGTCGCTCGGGTTCAGACTGTAGCGCCTAGAACCGCAGGGCCACTCCGGCCGGCACAAGTTTCCCACCCTGATCCCGTTAGTTTGATTATATCTTTGGAGGAACGTGTTTCTTTTTTTTTAATTTATTTTCGTTATGTTTTCGTAATGACGTAATAGGCTTTATATGGGAGTCGTTGTCAATGGTCGTATCCGCCGTATTGGTGACGTCATTGGTGAAAGCAGACGGGTGGAATCGGGAACTTCTGTAATCCCCGTTGCGCCGTTTTTAGCATTTAAGTTACCCAATCATGTCGTCGTGCATACAAATTCAAACAGCCCGCCAGAGGCGGTGTCGCGAAACGTGTTCTTCGTTTGGTATTGTCACACCGAATAAAAGCAGATTTTTTTTCACACCTAGCTTAAATTCATCACACCCGAAAAAGGCACATTTTAACTGGCAATAAGCATTTCAGCAAGTGGTAACGATGGATCCACCGATGTCTGTGCATTACCACATTTTAGCGCGCGCAGGTGCTTAAATTTGCGTGTGCAACGAGCCGGTGGCTTATTTCAATGCTAAAAAACTCGGAAATGGAGCAACCTATGCAACTTTTTTCCCTTCAATTATATCTCAGCAGAACGTCCCCAGAAACATTCTTACAAATCTTTCAGACTGCGTCTAACCACAGTGTACAGGTGAGAAGCTGTATCGCTGATGCCAATAGCACCTCAATTCTTGTTTTAAAAACGATAATCTATTTTAACTTTCGTTTTTGTCATGACTTCCGTGCTAGAAAGACACAAAAAACTGGAGCGTTGAATTCAGAACGAAGTTTTAAACATTTTATTGGCCGTGACCCAGCAAACTTACCCTATTTAATTACAGAACGTATATACAGCCACTACTGTTGCACAAAATTTTGTCAAATGACCACGGTTTCGACTGCACTAGGGCAATTGCCCTAATGCAATCGAAAGTGTGGTCAGTTAACAAAATTTTGGGAAACGAAACTGGCTGTATATACATTCTGTAATTAACTTTCAGGATTATTCGTAATTACCTCTAGGGTTCCGACAGACTACTGTGTGAAAGCTTCAAGACGTACAGGAAATAGACAAATGTCACGGATAAGGCTTTTCCCTAAATTTCGATTTTTAATATGCATTATGGTGTAGTTGCACTCGAGGGCGTGTGTGTTATGTGGCAATTTACGCCCAAATTGTCACGCACCATATTTTGTGATGTAATATGCACGCCCCAATAGCCAACACAGTGTATTCTTAAACGATACATAATAACAACAGACCATAAGCATTATTGCCAATGAGTGCTTGGCTCTTGGCTCTTGAGCACTATGCGATTTAACTTCTGAGGTCATCAGTGGCCTAGAACTTAGAACTAATTAAACCTAACTAACCTAAGGACATCACACACATCCATGCCCGCGGTAGGATTCGAATCTGCGACAGTAGCGGTCGCTCGGCTCCAGACTGTAGCGCCTAGAACCGCACGGCCAATGAGTGCACAGCTAATTTATTCTTCTCATTTGCTTTCATTATGGTTAGGGGGAGTTGCTAATTTCTGCAGCCTCGGGACCTTTCTCCAGTCAGAAAAGTTAACTTAGATGGACCAGAGTATCATGTATTTTGTGCCATACTGAAAGCAGGTAGAGGACTGGAAATTCGGTATGCCTCACCATAGCAGGAGGATAGAAGAAGGGACTGCATACAACAAAAACTGCAGTGTGCAAGAAGCTAAAAGAAATCTTTTTTGACAAGATAAAAAGATCTGCAAGCCAGGTGAACGCATGCAGAACTTGAGACAGCGGGATCGGCTATTGTTCAGAGCCATGCTATGAAAGTATGTTCGTTTAAGTGTGAGTAGCACAATAACGATTTTGGTAGAAGACAGATTTTCCCATGCTTGTATAGAAGCAAGCCTCTTGGTTGGTTGGGGTTGAAAACCTGTCATGTTGTGCGAGAGATTTCTGCCTTCCTTCCTGCCTACACCATGATTGGTTAACTATTCCATGTGAGCAAGAATTAGTTAAACTTGTTTAAAAAATTATTATTTGTCAGAACTTGTACGACTTGCTATAATTGACGAACGAGATTTCTACAGTGACAGAACCAGCTAAGTTTGAGAGAGTAAAGTCAGATCCCACTTGCGGTAGAGAGGGTGAAGGGAACACTTTCACCACGTCATTGCAGTGAATTACAGAGGGAAATGTCTCGAATTTAGAGCGAAATACAGAGGTTACTCGCGCCATCTTCCACACTCATACCATTTAAGAGTGATAAGCGTGAGCTGGCAAACCAGTCACCAAGCCCATGGGGAGCTCAGACTTGCTTTTTCGTGTTTCTTTCTTTAAATCATTAACCATTTTCCCAATCATTCTCTGTGTATGCGATCTAGTTTACAGCTATGTTTACATGTATCCACTCACCTGTGCCAAGGCGATAGTTTACAATTATAACAATTTGTCCACATGTTAATTGCTTATACATTTGATTCATTGTTATAGCTTCCTTTTCATAGTTAGATGAGCACCTTCATTAATACATCTTTGTGAGGTGGGGCACCTCTGCATTCATGCTTAACTGGGCCACCTTAGCAATTTTCATTCAGTAATAAGTGACATAATGCAATACACTGTTTCTCTTAAATTTGCAAGGTGTTATAGGGAGCTTCACTTCCCTGCAAGTCACCGGGGTACAGACGTATTGTGCCTTATGCTAAACAATTCAACTGACACCTCACACAGAAATCTGTCGACATTAGCAGGATTTTAGAAGCCTAGAGCTCTGTGATCTACCTAGTTATATTTTTATATCAACGTATGTTACTATTCGAGTCATTTGCATCATAACAATAAAAGGACTTCAAGAATAGAAGTAGTTCAAAGTTGCTTGTGGTACGCTAATTTGAGCTTCTCTCCAGGGTGGTAATAAGAGTCCGTCATTTGGAAGAAGAACGGTGTGGAGGGAGTCGGACTTCTGGATCCTAGAGGTCGTGCGTGAAAGCCTTCCGCTACCCAACGTCGCCAGCAACGTGCAATGGTTATGTCCGTACGCCGGTGCGATGCGCATTTCGACAGTAGGATCATTCAGCCTCCCACAGCCTTCTATGCGGCCCTCTGGAACTATTCTAGTTAGTAGTGCACTTTCACGTGATACTCTAGTCCCGCTACCCACTGACGTACTGGCTGAGAGGGTCGTTTCGGCACGACATCGCAGCCTTACCCACACTGCCTCAGTGTGTGGCTGATCGTGCAAAAGTAGTCATTGGTATACCCAGAGGTGTGCAACATACCCACCCAGTTTCCAGTGGATCGATCGGGTCCTTAAGGATACACTTAGTTTTTTTTATGGTGTAGCGTAGGAAGAGCAGAGGGCCTGTAATACTTCCCTTGGTAACGCCAGATGTCACTTCTGTTTCACTCGATTGATTTTCTTTAGACGCAACGAACTGTGACTTTTCTCACAGGGAATCACTAATTCAGTCGCACAGTTACGACAATAATTCATGGTGACCAGTTTGAATTATACCACTTTTTAAGAACCGTGTCAAATGCCTTTTGGTAATTTACAAATACGAAATCAATTTCAGATCTCCTATCGATCGTGTTCACTACTTCGTGTGAAGAAAGAGCAGTTGTTTTAAATAAGAACAATAGTCTCTAAAGGGTAACTGAAACGCCTGCTAAACCCGCTGGGCAGAACAGGTGATTAGGATTGTGGAAAGAGCGAAATAAGGTGTCGGTCGATTTCACTCAAAATTGTAATTTAATAACACCTTTAAACCAAAACGGCACATAGCAAAACCTTTGCAACTACGAGTTTCAAATCCAATTCTTTCACGGCTGAAGGCCTCCAAACAAGAAATCTTAAAAGCAACGAGATAAATTTCAAGTACTGAAGACATGTAGTTAAAATTGCAAATAAAATCATTAAAATACATATAATATTTATCACAACTAGGCGGAAAGCCTCAAGGCAAAAGTGGATAGAACAAACATATACAAGGTGCAATTCAAACGGCTGAAGGCAACAATTAAATTACAAAATTTTCAAATATATTACCATAATCTATTAAGGCAGAAGGCTGCAATGAAATTTTGAGAAAAGGCTTTAAGTGGCTGAAGGCCCACAGTTGATTTACATAAATTGATTTACATAAGTCGGCCGAGAGGTTCTAGGCGCTTCAGTCTGGAACCGCGCGACCGCTACGGTCGCAGGTTCGAATCCTGCCTCGGGCATGGATGTATGTGATGTCCTCAGGTTAGCTAGTTCTAAGTTCTAGGGGACTGATGAGCTAAGATACTCTCATAGTGCTCATAGCCATTTGAACCATTTGATTTACATAAAACACAATACAATTTTTTTCTTTTATTGCATTGGCTATAATAGGTTACCAACAGACCATTAAACACCCATAAAAAGGACACTATATACAACGGCACTCAGACGCCTACAGGGAGGGGGTGGGGGGGCGGGATGGACCTGCCCTCGGAACATTAACGTTCACTTAGGTGAGTGGTCCAACTACACTCGATGCGTCGGTAACCCAACCAAGAAACAGTCACGGACCGACCGACCAAACGATTTGCTAGCCGCCAATCGGTACAAAGACCAAGCTGTTACGGACGTGATTACCCACAATGAAATACGTATTAAGCTGCCAAAACTACACACCATGTTGGGCAGCGCAAAAGGGGAGGAAAGAACGCTGCCTGAAATTACGTTAGTGGCTAGGGCAGGTAACCGGAACACTAACGGCCACAAGGCAGAAAATTCCACTGGTGCATTTGAATTGTAGTGAACCAATATAGTTAATTCCACTGCACGGCGGCTCGATTTCACCAATAGCGTTGCTCGCACGAAAATCTCCCCAACAGCTAACCACCGAAACGAATGACACAACATGAACGGTCGTGGATTGGGTACTTAACACACCACACAACTCTGACGTACTGGATCGGTGAGTCACGAAGCTCATAGCGAGCGGACAGCTCCACACATGCTCCGACACTGCACAGGGACCGCTAGCGGATCCAGCCGACTGCACCGCACGGAGATATCCTCCCTGGTCCACACCAACCGACCGACTACCCTTAGAATGCCGACAACATCTAAAATAGTCGCCAACTACACACACAACCTGACAAACACTTGCACGAAGACCTAAATGATACCCAGCAGTAACTAAGCACGCACAAATACAAATCGTGAATCGATGCACACACACACACAGCCGACTCATGAACGATCGGCGAGCCAAAACGCGTCGCCCAGAAGGACGACCGACCGACGATCCACCAAGACCGTGGCCCGGCTCAAGTGATGCGTGGCTGCAAAGGTCGGGCGAGCCATGTCGACGCAGACCTCTCTACTCCAACCCAACTGCACCAGTGCCGCATGGCAATTTCCCAACTGGCAGGTCCGGACTGCGCTCCAGACGCGTTCCAAATGACTGGCAGAGCCGAACTCGGCTTACTACAGACACGACGGGAAGCAATAGCAGTCGATCAAAGATACTACGAGAGGGGATATATCGATTCGCGCTGCTAGCGTCGCTCGTGGTCAGGCAAAGCAGCAATTCAGTGACAGTAGTAATTTAAATTAACGTAGTGAAGTGGAAGTACGTTAAAAAGGATGTAAAATACCTGATGGCGGGAACGCGAGCCACGCACGGCTCAGTGACAATTATTCAACTATATAAAATAAAATCGTCATAATTTCTTAATGGTTTGCGTTAGGACGTTAAAACTGAACGGTTGGCCGCGGGGCATGATTGAAATTAGTGAGCGCATGTGCAGGCGCCTTTGTTTTCGTCAGCCATTTGCACGTAAAAATGTCACGGTACAGCTGCCTGAGCGTATAGCGCTTGTGGAGGCCTACTATGCGAGCAATAACGGCCCAACTGCGCTCAAAGGAAGTTTGCGACCGAGTTCAAGCTGAAAACAATCGGTCCAAGTGTGCTAACAATCAAGAATTTGATTCGCAAATTTGAGAGAATGGGTAGTCTTCGTGGTCGTCCAAAAGGGTGAAAACGGCTGAAAACATCGGGAAGACACGCGCTGTGTTTCAAACCAGACCCAGGAAATCGATCAGATGAACTGCACAACAGGTGTGTATCAACCGGGAAACAGTGTGCCTAATTATTGTTGAAGACCTGCATCTATTCCCATATAAAATTCAAACCCACCGCCATTAAGCCCCAGGGCCATGGAACGGCGGTTGTATTTCGCCAACACTATTGTCCACAGAACTGACGATCAGGACTTTGCTGTGAATATGTCTTGGTTTAGCGACGAAGGCGACTTTCATTTGGATTGTTTCGTCAATAAACAAAATTGGCGCATTTGTGGGACTGAGAATCCGCATTTCGCTATCGAGAAGTCTCTTCACCCTCAACGGGTGACCGTGTAGAGTCTAATGTCCATTCACGGAATAATCGGTGCGATATTCCTTGATGGCACAGTGACTACCGAACGGTACGTAAAGGTTTTGGAAGAAGATTTTATCCGCATTATCCAAAGTGATCCTGATTTCGACAAGATGTGGTTCATACAAGACAGAGGTCGACCCCATCGAAGCAGGAGAGTGTTTGACGTCCTGGAGGAGCAATATGAGGACCACATTCTGGCTCTGGAGTACCTAGAGGTCACCGGCAAGGGCTTCGATTGGTCTCCACATTCTCCGGATTTGAACAATGCGACTCGTTTTTGTGGGGCTGAATTAAAGGCAAGATGTACAGCAATAGCCCCAAAGCCGTTGATGAGCTGAAAACAGCCATTCTGGAGGTCATAGACAGCATCGATGTTCCGACACTTCAGCGGTTCATGTAGAATTTCGCTTTTCGTCTGCCCCACACCATAGCGAATGATGGCAGGCGTATCGAACATGTCATAATTTGAATCCGAATATCTTTAGTGACGTTCAGATGTTGGATAAAGTTTGTGCTTGCCGTAGTTTGTAACTAATTTACGTTTTTTTTTTTCATGTGGTTCAATAACTGTCCCCTGTAAATTAGCGCTGACTGTGTTCTTCGAAGTTTTTCATAATGGTTGAACACAGTACATGTTCGAAAATCCTGCGGGAAATTGGTGTCAGTGATGTGGATCTATAATTCTGTGGATTACATCTATTTCGTTTCTTGTGTATGGGCGTGACCCGTGCAACTTTCCAGTCCTTAGGTGCGGATCTTCCGTCGAGTGAACCGCTGTATGCGAAATATGGAGCCATCGTACCGGCATAGACCGAAAGGAATTACCATTGTTTCCGCCCGGACATAAGCGAATATAATAACGGAGAGCGATGTGGTCAGAGGGAAACTCGCCGATACATCAGCCTGGAATTTCTGACTTACTCTCTGCTGTATTCGTCAACGTCAATGAAGACTCATTTCCGGCGATGACCCTATCAAACACGTCACATCACTGAAGACTTACTTTCGGCGATGGCTCCTTCAGACACGTCACCCTCGACTTCCTTTACTCCCATGTCTAGTCCGGGTATGTGACTGTCTGTTCCGATCACACTAGAGTACCCGCTACCCCACAGTACGAGCTTTAAGAAGCGGAATGCGCCTAAGCGACTACACGTCATCACTTACCCCATTCACATCGACGTTGCATGCGGGGCTTGGCCAAAAATGAGTGACAGAAGCAGGAGCTGCAGATGGTCGACTGTTTAGAAGAAACAACATTGCCGGCCGGATTGGCCGAGCGGTTCTAGGCGCCACAGTCTGGAACCGCGCGACCGCTACAGTCGCAGGTTCGAATCCTGCCTCGGGCATGGATGTGTGTGATGACCTTAGGTTAGTTAGGTTGAAGTAGTTTTAAGTTCTAGGGGACTGATGACCTCAGAATTTAAGTCCCATAGTGCTCAGAGTCATTTGAACCATTTTTTTGAAACAACATTTTTGGCGCATGTCGAGGTGCAGCTGAAAGAGTACAGAGTCGTAATCAAATGACCGTAAGCGGACACTATTTTTACTATCAGGTTTTACATTATTTATACTGCCAAAGATAATGATAGATACACTTCACGAAATTGCAGATAAAACCGGATGACAAATGTCGTATGAGAAAACGGAATACACTGAGCATCAACGCAGCAGGAAAAATATATATAACACAAAACTGAAACATCATAGGAATTGACAAGTTTATGTATTTGGGAGAATGGATACATTCAGCTGGATTAGATTACACCACAAGTAAAGAAAGATCGAAGTAAATGAAATAAGCATAAAAACTCACCCAAAACCGATTTCATGAAAGATCAGCATCATTCCAGCCAAAATTAAACACTATGAAAAAGTAATTAAACCGGAAGCACGAAACAGATCTAAATGTCTAACACTGAGTAAAAGAGGTGAACAAGAAGAACTGGTAAAGAAAGAATCGAAAATACTAAGAAAATTTTAGAACCACAAAAGAATAAAATAGCAGCTGGACGAAGAGAAGAAATGAAATTTGTACATAAACACAGAAACGGTCACAGACACATTAACGAAGAACAGATAAAAAGTTTTACGGTCATATTTACAGAATGAATAACAATAGGCTAGTGAAGAAAAATATTTATTTCATTTCTAAATTAAATACACAACGGATGGAAGAGACAAGAAGGGATTTGAGAAAACTTAACAACACAGAAGACGACATGCAGGACAGGGAAAATTTCAGGCTACTGACCAGTACTGCAAAATTTAGCAAAAAAAATCACAACTTAGAAGGATGAAGGATAGTGTCAAATCAACAGAGACAGGCCGTCAGCAATGCGTTAAGATGATCTGGGAGGATAAAAAGAAAAAGATTATACTTAGGTTTTAAGCGATCTACAAATGGTCAAATTCTGTAATAATAATAAAAATAATAATAATAATAATAATATGTTCTGCCAGTCGTAAAAGGCGACGAAAAGAACAAAACACTAATAGGGCTAACCCCCCCCCTTTTAGTGTGATTACTTGGTTCAGGACAGAACTAAAGAAGCCTCGGACAAGCGCCGTCATGGTCGGGGACGACGCTTGAACCCTATGCTCGCCCACAATGGTAACGACACTGCTAGCCAACTGGAAAATGATTTAAATCCAAATAGAGGTGTTTTGCAGGATATGCTTCCTGTAACCACCCTAGAAGGAAAACAAAGACAGAGGATGAGATGGTCAGATGAAGTTAATCGACACCTCATGTTCTGTTATTACCAAGCAACAAACCTAGGAACCAACACAACTGGATACAGATCACAAGTATATACAACATTTATTACCAGATACCCGGAATTAAAATTTTTAACACAACAACGACTAGCTGATCAGATCCGTGTAATAATAAAAAATAACAGGCTATCCCAGTCAGAATTAGAAAACATCAAACAACAAGTACAACAAATACTGGAATAAAATTATGTGCAATTAGAAGAAGAAAATACAGTAATGGACTCAAACATCCCAGACAAAACAAACAAAGAACAAAACGCGTCAGTTAAACAATCTGAGGAAAACGAAATCTTAAGACAGCCACCAGAACAAGCACAAATAGAACACGAAGTGACAAACATGTTAGATATAGAAGAGAAATTTCAGCTGACATATATAGAATACAAAGACACAAATACAGACATTAGACCATTCTTGCATAGACCACCAAATAACCCACAAGTCGAAACAACAATAACAACTATCAACACAATCATACACAACAAAATAAATGAAAATACAACCATGGAAGAGTTACAACTACTGGTTTATGTAGGAGCACTGACAACACTAAATATACACACTAGGCAGAGATCAGAACCAACTAACACACAGAAGAAACCCACAAAACCAGCATGGCAACACAGACTACAGATCAGAATAGAAAAACTGAGAAAAGACATCGGACAGCTAACACAATTTATAAGAAATGAAATATCAGACAAAAAACGAAAAAGGTTAGGTAAAATCTCACAACAAGAAGCAATAGAGCAATTAGATGAAAAGAAGCAGAAATTACAAGCATTGGCCAAACGACTTAGAAGGTACAAAAAAAAGTGAAAATAGAAGGAAACAAAACCAAACATTCAACACAAACCAAAAGAGATTTTACCAAACAATAGATAACACACACATTAAAATAGACAATCCACCAAACATAACAGACATGGAACACTTCTGGAGCAACATATGGTCAAACCCAGTACAACATAACAGGCATGCACGGTGGATACAAGCAGAAACACACTCATACAAGATGATACCACAAATGCCTGAAGTGATAATTTTGCAACATGAAGTCACCCGAGTAATTAATTCCACGCACAATTGGAAAGCCCTTGGAAATGATAAAATAGCAAATTTCTGGCTAAAGAAGTTCACCTCAACACATTCACATCTAACTAAATTATTTAACAGTTACATTGCAGACCCATACACATTCCCTGATACACTTACACATGGAAGAACTTATCTGAAACCTAAAGATCAAGCAGACACAGCAAACCCAGCTAAATATCGCCCCATAGCATGCCTACCAACAATCTTACACAGAAATTAATGACACATACAACACAGAACAAAATTATAAATGAAGAACAAAAAGGCTGCTGCAAAGGACCACGAGGATGTAAAGAGCAACTGATAATAGATGCAGAGGTGACATATCAAGCTAAAACTAAAAAAAGGTCGCTACACCACGCATACATTGATTGATTACCAAAAAGCTTTTGATAGTGTACCCCACTCATGGTTACTACAGATATTGGAAATATACAAAGTAGATCCTAAATAGATACAGTTCCTAAACATAGTAATGAAAAACTGGAAAACCACACTTAATATCCAAACAAATTCAGATAATATCACATCACAGCCAATACAGATTAAGCGTGGAATATACCAAGGAGACTCATTAAGTCCTTTCTGGTTCTGCCTTGCTCTGAACCCACTATCCAACATGCTAAATAATACAAATTATGGATAGAATATTACTGGAACATACCCACGCAAAATCACACATTTGCTATACATGGATGATCTAAAACTACTGGCAGCAACCAATCAACAACTCAACCAATTACTAAAGATAACAGAAGTATTCAGAAATGATATAAATATGGCTTTTGGAACAGACAAATGTAAGAAAAATAGCATAGTCAAGGGAAAACACACTAAACAAGAAGATTACATATTGAATAACCACAGTGACTCCATAGAAGCCATGGAAAAATACAGATGCCTATAAATATCTAGGATACAGACAAAAAATAGGAATAGATAATACAAATATTAAAGAAGAACTAAAAGAAAAATATAGACAAAGACTAACAAAAACACTGAAAACAGAATTGACAGCAAGAAACAAGACAAAAGCTATAAATACTTATGCTATATCAATATTGATCTACTCATTTGGAGTAGTGAAATGGAGTAACACAGACCTAGAAGCACTCAATACACTTACACGCTCACCATGCCACAAATATAGAATACATCACATACATTCAGCAACAGAAAGATTCACATTAAGCAGAAAGGAAGGAGGAAGGGGATTCATCGACATAAAAAACCTACATTATGGACAGGTAGACAATTTAAGAAAATTCTACATCTACATCTACATCTACATCTACATTGATACTCCGCAAGCCACCCAACGGTGTGTGGCGGAGGGCACTTTACGTGCCACTGTCATTACCTCCCTTTCCTGTTCCAGTCGCGTATGGTTCGCGGGAAGAACGACTGTCTGAAAGCCTCCGTGCGCGCTCTAATCTCTCTAATTTTACATTCGTGATCTCCTCGGGAGGTATAAGTAGGGGGAAGCAATATATTCGATACCTCATCCAGAAACGCACCCTCTCGAAACCTGGCGAGCAAGCTACACCGCGATGCAGAGCGCCTCTCTTGCAGAGTCTGCCACTTGGATTTATTAAACATCCCCGTAACGCTATCACGGTTACCAAATAACCCTGTAACGAAACGCGCCGCTCTTCTTTGGATCTTCTCTATCTCCTCCGTCAGACCGATCTGGTACGGATCCCACACTGATGAGCAATACTCAAGTATAGGTCGAACGAGTGTTTTGTAAGCCACCTCCTTTGTTGATGGACTACATTTTCTAAGCACTCTCCCAATGAATCTCAACCTGGTACCCGCCTTACCAACAATTAATTTTATATGATGATTCCACTTCAAATCGTTCCGCACGCATACTCCCAGATATTATACAGAAGTAACTGCTACCAGTGTTTGTTCCGCTATCATATAATCATACAATAAAGGATCCTTCTTTCTATGTATTCGCAATACATTACATTTGTCTATGTTAAGGGTCAGTTGCCACTCCCTGCACCAAGTGCCTATCCGCTGCAGATCTTCCTGCATTTCGCTACAATTTTCTAATGCTGCAACTTCTCTGTATACTACAGCATCATCCGCGAAAAGCCGCATGGAACTTCCGACACTATCTACTAGGTCATTTATATATATTGTGAAAAGCAATGGTCCCATAACACTCCCCTGTGGCACGCCAGAGGTTACTTTAACGTCTGTAGACGTCTCTCCATTGATAACAACATGCTGTGTTCTGTTTGCTAAAAACTCTTCAATCCAGCCACACAGCTGGTCTGATATTCCGTAGGCTCTTACTTTGTTTATCAGGCGACAGTGCGGAACTGTATCGAACGCCTTCCGGAAGTCAAGAAAAATAGCATCTACCTGGGAGCCTGTATCTAATATTTTCTGGGTGTCATGAACAAGTAAAGCGAGTTGGGTCTCACACGATCGCTGTTTCCGGAATCCATGTTGATTCCTACATAGTAGATTCTGGGTTTCTAGAAATGACATGATACGCGAGCAAAAAACATGTTCTAAAATTCTACAAGAGATCGACGTCAGAGATATAGGTCTATAGTTTTGCGCATCTGCTCGACGACCCTTCTTGAAGACAGGGACTACCTGTGCTCTTTTCCAATCATTTGCAACCCTCCGTTCCTCTAGAGACTTGCGGTACACGGCTGTTAGAAGGGGGGCAAGTTCTTTCGCGTACTCTGCGTAGAATCTAATTGGTATCCCATCAGGTCCAGTGGACTTTCCTCTATTGAGTGATTCCAGTTGCTTTTCTATTCCTTGGACACTTATTTCGATGTCAGCCATTTTCTCGTTTGTGCGAGGATTTAGAGAAGGAACTGCAGTGCGGTCTTCCTCTGTGAAACAGCTTTGGAAAAAGGTGTTTAATATTTCAGCTTTACGCGTGTCATCCTCTATTTCAATGCCATCATCATCCCGTAGTGTCTGAATATGCTGTTTCGAGCCACTTACTGATTTAACGTAAGACCAGAACTTCCTAGGATTTTCTGTCAAGTCGGTACATAGAATTTTACTTTCGAATTCAATGAACGCTTCACGCATATCCCTCCTTACGCTAACTTTGACATCGTTTAGCTTCTGTTTGTCTGAGAGGTTTTGGCTGCGTTTAAACTTGGAGTGGAGCTCTCTTTGCTTTCGCAGTAGTTTCCTAACTTTGTTGTTGTACCACGGTGGGTTTTTTCCGTCCCTCACAGTTTTACTCGGCACGTACCTGTCTAAAACGCATTTTACGATTGCCATGAACTTTTTCCATAAACACTCAACATTGTCAGTGTTGGAACAGAAATTTTCGTTTTGATCTGTTAGGTAGTCTGAAATCTGCCTTCTATTACTCTTGCTAAACAGATAAACCTTCCTCCCTTTTTTTTATATTCCTATTAACTTCCATATTCAGGGATGCTGCAACGGCCTTATGATCACTGATTCCCTGTTCTGTACATACAGAGTCGAAAAGTTCGGGTCTGTTTGTTATCAGTAGGTCCAAGATGTTATCTCCACGAGTCGGTTCTCTGTTTAATTGCTCGAGGTAATTTTCGGATAGTGCACTCAGTATAATGTCACTCGATGCTCTGTCCCTACCACCCGTCCTAAACATCTGAGTGTCCCAGTCTATATCTGGTAAATTGAAATCTCCACCTAAGACTAGAACGAGCAGAAGCTAGCAAAATACACAAAGCAATCACTCATATAAACACATCGGCTACACCACTGCAATTTCATGACCACTTCTACAACCCTTTAGATCACATAACATCAACAGATACGAAGAAAGTAAATTGGGAAAAGAAAACACTGCATGGCAAGCACCCATATCATCTAACACAGCCACACATCGATCAAGACGCATCCAACACATGGCTAAGAAAAGGCAATATATACAGTGGGACGGAAGGATTCATGATTGCAATACAGGATCAAACAATAAACACCAGATATTACAGCAAGCATATTATTAAAGATCCCAATACCACAACAGATAAATGCAGACTTTGCAAACAACAAATAGAAACAGTAGATCACATCACAAGTGGATGTACAATACTAGCAAATACAGAATACCACAGAAGAAATGACAATGTAGCAAAAATAATACATCAACAACTCGCCATAAAACATAAACTAATAAAACAACACGTTACCACATACAAGTATGCACCACAAAATGTACTGGAGAATGATGAATACAAATTATACTGGAACAGAACCATTATAACAGATAAAACAACACCACATAACAAACCTGACATCATACTCACCAATAAAAAGAAGAAATTAACACAACTAATCGAAATATCCATACCCAATACAACAAATATACAAAAGAAAACAGGAGAAAAAATTGAAAAATACATCCAACTGGCTGAGGAAGTCAAGGACATGTGGCATCAGGATAAAGTTGACATTATACCAATTATACTATCAACTACAGGAGTCATACCACACAATATCCATCAGTACATCAATGCAATACAGCTACATCCAGACTTATATATACAACTACAGAAATCTGTAATTATTGATACATGTTCAATTACCCGAAAGTTCCTAAATGCAATATAACACATACCATACAGTTAAAAGGAAGTAACGCTTGATCAAGGTCCGCGTCACTTTCCATTTTTAACCAGACTTAACGTCTGAGAAAGTAAAGAAAGAATGAATAATAATAATAATGCTGCCATTAAACCGAATTAATGCTATGTATATTGTATTTATCAATGTTTTCTTAAAAGGACTTGCAAATGAATTTCCAGGAAGGATTCTATTCGGAAACTTTGTGTACATTTAGATTCTTTTATTTGTTTTACAGTTGATGGTTTACACGTAACAACAGGGCAACCGATTGCAGTTCAGCTGCTTAGGACTGCTCGAAGGTCAAAATGAAATTAACGGAATACGGAGACTTGACGATTTAATTACATTCCCTTCTTGGAACGTTATTTACAGAGCTCTGTTGAACGCTGTAAGTAAAATGCTTTCTTGAAATTTATTTGCAATTCTCAATCAACTGAGCAACAATTCTGTTTTTCTTTCTTTTTTTTGCAGTGTAACGAAAGTAAAAACTGAAAATAAAAAAACAGAAATCCGGCTTAGAGTCTCGGCCACATGACACTCGGATTACATCTGCGTCTGCATGACTAATCGGCGATTCACATTTGAGTGCCTGATATAGGGTTCATTGAGCAACCTTCACACTATGTCTGTAGCGTTCCACTCTCTGGCAGCGCATGGGAAAAATGAAAACCTAAATCTTTCCGTGCGAACTCTAATTTCTCTTATTTTATTAAAATGGCCATTTCTTCTTATGTAGCTAGGCGTGAACAAAATATTTTCGCATTCGGAGAAGAACTCTGAGATCAAAATTTCTTGAAAACATCTCACCTCAACGAAAAACACCCTTGTTTCATTGATTAGCACCCCAACTCGCGTATCATATCAGTGACACACTCTAACCTACTCTGCGATAATACAAAATGAGCTGCCCTTCTTTGAACTTTTTCCATGTGCTACGTGACTCTAGCCTGGTAAGGATCCCACAGTGAACAGCAATACTCTAGCAGCGGATGGACAAGAGTAGTGTAGACAGTCTCATTAGCAGACCTGTTACATCTTCTAAGTCTTCTGCTAATAAAAATGTAGTCTTTGGTTTGCCTTTCCCACAACATTATCTCTGTCAACTTTCCAATTTACGTTGTTAGTAATTGTAGTTTCTAGGTACCTAGTTGAATTGATTTGGGTGATTTATCACGTTACCGAAATGTAACACATTCCTTTTGGTACACTGCAACGTTTCACACCGTAAATATACCTTGTCTGAATCACTTTGAAAATAGTCCCGATCTTCTCGTGCATTTACTACACGGTGAGTGACAGTGTCCTCTGCATACAGGAAATCACGAATCCAGACCGGGCGAGGTGGCGTAGCGGTTAGCACACTGGACTCGCATTCTGGAGGACGGCGGGTCAAACCCGCGTCCGACCATACTAATTTATGTTTCCGGTAGCACAACTGAGACGATACTCCACAGGCACGCAACCTGATTATAAGTCTGTTGTGTGGGCTGTATCAAAAGTCTTCTGGAAATCTAGAAATATGGAATGAAATGGAGATCTCCTGTCGACAATACTCGTTATGTCGTGAGAATTAAGAGCTAGTTGTATTTCACAAGAACGATATTTTATGAACCCATATTGGTTTCTCCTATATAACTCATGATGTTCGAACAAAGTATACGTTCCAAAATCTACTGCAAATCGACGTCAGTGATTTGGGTCTATAATTCATCGGATTACTCCTACTTCCTATCTTCGGTACTGGTATGACCTATGCAGCTCCCCAGTCTTTAGGTACGGCTCTTCCGTCGAGCGAGTGATTCTGATTATTTACATACGAAGCTATTGTATGTGCATACTCTGAAAGGAGTCTAATTGGTATACTGTCTGGACCAGGGAACTTGCCTGCTTTGCTACATCTAGGATAACCACTTTAAGTTATCACGTTGGCAGCAGTCCAAGATTCGTATTCTGAAATACATACTTCGTCTGCCTTGGTGGAGGAGTTTAGGGAAACTGTATGTAGTAACTCTGCTTTAGTGGCACTGTCATCAATAACATTACATCTGCTGTCCATTATAATTATCCGGGCTGTTATGCCGTGGTCAGCTGATGAAGTCTGTGTCAATTCCCAACGTTTCGTCCCCGTATGCGGGGGACATCTTCAAGGGGGACATTATGATGGACATGACATTTCCGGCGGTGAAGTCTACATTTTAGTATTACACCCGATATCGCACAGTGAAGGTATTAATGTACCGTATTTTTTCCGCTGCTCCAACCGCTGTCCGGAGGCTACTCTGACCCCGTCCCGCGCCGAAAATGCTACATTTTTTCAACGCTTGACCATCTGGAACCGCCACTTCTGCCACTTTCATACGATTCCAAGCCCTGCGTATACCGTAAATTTGGTCGAAACTGTCGACAACGTGTAGGCTCGGTCCCCTTGTGAGCCGTGCTGTAGCTGGCGTGCAGTGTACCCCAGCGCAGAGTGACCAGAAGCTCCTGATTACTCCCTCCCGCCTCAGGCGCTGCCGACTTGAGAGCGTCTGACAGCGACTTGGCGAACATGCCGGAGGGCGGCCGCGGGCTGTTTACACGAGACAAGTCAGGCTCTCTCTCTCTCTCTCTCTCTCTCTCTCCCCCTCCCTCTCTTCACCTCTCTCCACGTGGCCACGTGGCCCAAGGCGCCTATTGCAGAGACCCTGAAATCGATATTGGCCCCGCGTTCCGTTACGTGGCAACTACGCCCACCGATCATGTAGAATCTGCATCCCTAAACGAATCGTTACGCAATATATTTATCTACATCCACACACTCTCTAGAAACAATTGTGTAGTGTCTAATAGTGGATATTTAGCATGACACCGCACAGAGCGCGGGGAGAATAAATGCATAAGGGGGAACGACAGGGTGACGGACGAAAATTATTGCTCAAACTCAGGATTTTTTTCTTCCGTACTGGAATGTAGTGTACAAATGGAGTTTGCTGCAACGAAACAAAGCATACACTGAAGGTTTTACTGGTCTTCATTCATTTAAAAATACTATCTTCACAGTGTAATTGGGATTTTCTCGAGGCAGAGGGGAGGTACACTATGTGATGAAAACCAACCTGGCTGAAAATGACTTAAAAGTTCGTGGTGCCCTCCATCGGTAATGATGGGATTCAGTATGGTGTTGGCCCACCCTTAGCCTTGATGACAGCTACCAACCTAGCAGGCATACGTTCAATCAGGTGCTGGAATGTTTATTATAGAATGGCAGTCCATTCTTCACGGAATGCTGCACTGAGGAGAGGTATCGATGTCGTTCGGTGAGGCCTGGCACGAAGTCGGCGTTCCAAAACATCCCAAAGGTGTTCTGTAGGAGTCAGGTCAGGACTCTGTGCACGGCAGTCTGTTACACGGATGTTATTTTTGTGTAACCACTCCACCATAGCCCTTGCGTTATGAACAGGTGATCGATCGTGTTGAAAGATGCAATCGCCATCCGCGGATTGCTCTTCAACAGTGGGAAGCAAGAAGGTGCTTAAAACATCAAAGTTGGCCTGTGCTGTGATAGTGCCACGCAAAGCAACAAGGGGTGCAAGCCCCCTCCACGAAAAACACGACCACACCATAACACCACCGCCTCCGAATTTTACTGTTGGCACTACACACGCTGGCAGATGTTCACTGGGCATTCGATATACCCACACCCTGTCATTGGATCGTCACATTGTGTACCGTGATTCGTCACTCCACACAACTTTTTTCCACTGTCAATCATCCAATGTTTACGTTCCTTACACCAAGCAAAACGTTGTTTGGCATTTACCGGCATGTTGTGTGGCTTCAGTCGCTCGACCATGAAATCCAAGTTTTCTCATCTCCCACCCAACTGTCATAGTACTCGCAGTGGATCCTGATGCAGTTTGGAATCCCTGTGTGATGGTCTGGATAGATGTCTGCCTATTACACATTACGACCTTCTTCAACTGTCGGCGGTACTCTGTCAGTCAACAGACGAGGTTGGCTGTACCTGTCGCTTCACGTTTCCACTTCACTATCACATCGGAAACAGTGGACTTAGGGATGTTTAGGAGTGTGGAAATCTCGCCTACAGACGTATGACACAAGTGACACCCAATTACCTGACGATGTTCGAAGTTCGTGATTTCCACGGAGCGCACTATTCTGCTCTCTCGCGATGTCTGATGACTACTGAGGTCGCTGATATGCTGTACCTGGCAGTAGGTAGTAGCACAATGCACCTAATATGAAAAACAGGTGTTTTTTTGGGGGGGGGGGAGTCCGAATGCTTTTGATCACATAGTGTAGATCGACGGTTGTCACTGTAACTCCGGTTGTGGTTATGTGAAACATAAAATTAACATATCAACCTGATTCTTGCAGATGTAATTTTAGTTCATCGTAGGGATTTGAAAAAAAAAAAAAAAAAGAAATCAAAATTGCGGAATTGTAGCTATTTGAAAAATGGACAGTTTTTGGATCCCTCTTTATTGGCCGTAAAAACTACTAGATATCAACATAAAAGAAACTGGCTACGGTGAACTGAAGAGAATTCCATTTGCTTCAAGGAAGACCAAAAATCATTAAAATCGGATGAAAAGAGCAGCGTCTGCGACGACAACCATTCCGAAAAATGTGGTTTTGAGAAAAACGCGTTTAAAATTTGACAACTATTTATCATACAAAAAAAGGGACTATGCTCGAAACTTACCGGATATCATCGACGCCTGATCCATAACAACTATCGCTCATGGATGACCGCTTTCTTAAAACTGTGACCTGCTAAGCACTGATTTTCGTCCTCAATACCCTTTCCGTCGTTGAGCGGATCGCCGCTGGTGTTTCTATCTTGACAGAAACGGCACATTCGCCGAATTTGATTCGAAGGGCATTGGCAGCGTGCATTAATGCAGTTTGGTCCACACTGAATAGACATACGGCCAAATTTGAAGCAATGCTCACAATTTCGCTTGATTCAAAATGGCTCTGAGCACTATGGGACTTAACATCTGAGGTCATCAGTCAAATGGTTCAAATGGCTCTGAGCACTATGGGACTCAACTTCTGAGGTCATTAGTCCCCTAGAACTTAGAACTAGTTAAACCTAACTAACCTAAGGACATCACAAACATCCATGCCCGAGGCAGGATTCGAACCTGCGACCGTAGTGGTCTTGCGGTTCCAGACTGCAGCGCCTTTAACCGCACGGCCACTTCGGCCGGCAGGTCGTCAGTCCCCTAGAACTTAGAACTACTTAAACCTAACTAACCTAAGGACATCACACACATCCAAGCCCGAGGCAGGATTCGAACCTGCGACCGTAGTGGTCGCGCGGTTCCAGACTGTAGCGCCTAGAACCGCTCGGCCAATTTCACTTGGGCTGGATGTTATTTTTGGAGTGTATCTCCAAATGAGATTATTGAAACTATTAGTCATAACGAAAAGCGCCGTCATGAAGATGAAGAACGCAAGAGCAGAGAAGGCTGTGAGACGACGACAGCTAGTAGCACGCTGACTAGGACGTCACCACGACAGGAGCCGCCTCTACCAGAGGAGAATATAAGAGCAGCTGCTGCCAGCCTCGGCCGCGCAGTACTAGACCGGCAATAGCAGACCAGGACAGAAAACAATAGGACAGCGCTACGATAGTAGCTATTAGTGACCCATGTCCATTGCTTGTATCGACATACTACGAGGGTCATTCAATAATTAAAGAGACAAATTGGTCTGGTCTGAGCAAAAACTGTCAGTAAGGCAAGTTTGGTACTATTATGGCTTTAAGTTGGCATCACTGGGATGATCACTGGTCAGTTGATGTATCAACACTCGTTTATTTATAACCTCAAAAATACATTTCAAGATGGCGAGTCCGCTTGAAACGTCCACATTAGTTATTCGTTTTTTAGTTGCTGAAGTAGAGAAACCAGTATATACTGTAGAATGTTTAAAGCTCATGATGAAGGTTGTGTGAATCGTGCAAATTTTTACAAATGGATAGAGCAGTTCAAACATGGTCGCGACGCAGTGACTGACTAATACTGTTCTGGCCGACCAACAGCAGTTTCAACTCCCTGACTTGAAAGTCGAATTGATGACATTATTCGTGCCGATCGCTGTGTGGATATGATAGTTGATAAGGTTCAAGTTAGGACTGATGCAATTCGTAACACTATCTGTAACAAGCTGTAATACCGCAAAACAGGTGCAAGATGGGTCCCAAAGGCGTTGACGAGGCTGCAGAAGAAAACAAGATTGAGAGTAAGCACAGAGCTAAAGGAATGTTATGAAAGAGAATGTGAGCAGTTTCTCAACAAAATTTTAACTTCTAATCAAACTTGGGTTCACCAGAATCAAACAGACAAAGCATGGAGTGGAAGCACACCAACTCCCCTGTCAATAAAAAATTCAAAACACAAGCACGAGCAGGAATGGTCATGTTGACGGTGTTTGTGGATGCTAAATGTCCAGTTCTTTATGATTATCTCGACGTGCAGCGTACAATGAACAGCCAATACCACTCGGATTTGCTTTTAAACAAGGTGAAGCCAGCGACGAGAGAGAGACGTCGTGTATCTCAGGGGAGAGGTGTTATTCTCCAGCAAGACACCGCACGTCCTCATATTGCTCAACTAACCCGTGAAACCATCGACAAAATGGGCTGGGACGTACTGCCTCATCCCCCTTATAGTCCTGATTTAGCACCTAGTGATTTCCATTTGTTTGATGCACCGAAGGAGGCATTACGTGGCAAGAGGTTTCAGGACAACGAGGACGTGAAAAAATTTGTGGGAAATTGGTTCAAACATGAAGATAAAGAGTTCTTTGCAGCCAGGATAAAAAAGTTTGTAGCCCGTTGGAACAAGTGCATAAATGTTCAAGGGGATTATGTTGAAAAGTAGGAAAAGCATTGTATTGTAAAAAAAAAAAAAAAGCTTTTTTCTCCAGGCCAGTTTGTCTCTTTAATTACTGAATGACCCTTGTGTACAGAGAACGACACTCACTAGTGGCATCGCTTGCGACACATTCTCGAAAATCCAAAGTATTGTCAGTCTTCTTTATTGTAATAAAAACTGTTAATGTGATTTGCTAGAATTGTTGTATAGCAATCGGAGAAAGCATCCTTTAGGCACCCTACAAGCTACGAGTGGGTAGCAACCCACAGAAACTTTCGTCGACATATTGTCAGTCTTCTTTATTGTAATAAAAACTGTTAATGTGATTTGCTAGAATTGTTGTATAGCAATCGGAGAAAGCATCCTTTAGGCACCCTACAAGCTACGAATGGGCAGCACCACACAGAAACTTTCGTCGACATTTTGAGTAAAGCCCCCCAAACAACATTCCAGCTCATCAGTTTTACTCAAATTGGTATAAATAGGGCTGATGGCATCAATAACGACTTGTGTCAATGGCGTTTTGTGTTTATAACCACCCAATTCGCCGTTTGTTTTACCTTACAGAATCATCACGTTTTGGACTTCAAGCATAATATGCTGGGTAATATTTCTTCAATATACAGGGTGAGTCACCTAACGTTACCGCTGGATGTATTTCGTAAACCACATCAAATACTGACGAACCGATTCCACAGACCGAACGTGAGGAGAGGGGCTAGTGCAATTGTTTAATACAAACCATACATAAATGCACGGGAGTATGTTTTTTAACACAAACCTACGTTTTTTAAAATGGAACCACGTTAGTTTTGTTAGCACTTCTGAACATATAAACAAATACGTAATCAGTGCCCTTTGTTGCTTTGTAAAATGTTAATTACATCCGGAGATATTGTGACCTAAAGATGACGCTTGAAACCTCCGACGTTCAGTTGCGTGTTGTAACAAACACGGGCCACGGTCGGCGAGCAGCATCTGCAGGGACATGTTTACGATGACGACCGTGTTTACGAGTGTGGCTGTAGTGCACTGTTGTGGTTTGGTCTAGCTGTCGCAGTGTCAGCATGTAGCGCTTGCTGCTATTGTTATTCTGCATTCGTCTCCGCACGCAGACCAACTGTAGTACACCGTGTTACCACACGTCTGTGATAGTGTAGTGTTGTAGGAACTGTGACCATGGTGTATTCGAACTCTGAAAAGGCGCAGATGATACTGATCTATGGCGAGTGTCGACAAAATGCAGCTGAAGCCTGCAGGGTGTATGCAGAACGGTACCCGGACAGAGAGCATCCAACGTGCCGCACATTGCAAAACATCTACCGCCAACTGTATGCAACAGGTATGGTCGTAGCACGCAAACGGATCCGTAACAGGCCAGTCACAGGAGAAGCGGGTGCAGTTGGTGTGTTAGGTGCTGTTGCCATGAACCCACACATGACTACACGGGACATTGCGAGAGCCGGTGGACTGAGCCAAAGTAGTGTCATGTGCATACTGCATCGTCAGCGCTTTCACCCGTTTCATGTGTCGCTACATCAGCAATTACATGGTGATGACTTTAATCATCGAGTGCAATTCTGTCAATGGGCATTAGCAGAGAATGCGTTGCAGTTCTACCTGTTTACCGACGAAGCGGGTTTCACAAACCACGGGGCAGTGAATCTACGGAACATGCATTACTGGTCCGTGGACAAGCCTCGCTGGCTCAGACACGTAGAGCGACAGCGACCGTGGACTGTAAATGTATGGTGCGGAATCATTGGCGACCACCTCATTGGTCCTCACATCATTGCAGGGGCCCAAACAGCTGCAACATACATCACGTTTCTACAGAATGATCTGCCAACGTTGCTCGAAAATGTCCCACTGGAAACGCGTCGACGTATTTGGTATCAGCATGATGGTGCACCTGCACATTCCGCAATTAACACTAGGCTGACCCTTGACAGGATGTTCGACGGGCGTTTCATAGGACGTGGAGGACGCATAAATTGGCCAGCCCGTTCTCTTGATCTTACACCTCTGGACTTCTTTCTCTGGGGTACGTTAAAGGAGAATGTGTACCGTGATGTGCCTACGACCCCGGAGGATATGAAACAACGTATTGTGGCAGCCTGCGGCGACATTACGCCAGATGTACTGCGGCGTGTACGACATTCATTACGCCAGAGATTGCAATTGTGTGCAGCAAATGATGGCCACCACATTGAACATCTATTGGCCTGACGTGTCGGGACACACTCTATTCCATTCCGTAATTGAAAACGGAAACCGCGCGTGTACGTGTACCTCACCCCTCATGGTAATGTACATGTGCGTCAGTGAAAAAGACCAATAAAAAGGTGTTAGCATGTGGACGTAATGTGCTATTCCAGTCTCTTCTGTACCTAAGGTCCATCACCGTTCCATTTGGATCCTTACGTAATTCGGTGCTCTCCGATACACACGATCGAACAGCGGAGGAGTTGTACTCAAGCGTCAACTTTAGGTTACAATATGTCCGGATGTAATAAACATTTTACAATGCAACAAACGGCACTGATTACGTATTTGTTTATATGTTCAGATGTGCTAACAAAACTAACGTGGTTCCATTTTAAAAAAGCGTAGGTTTGTGTTAAAAAACATACTTCCGTGCATTTTTTTTATGGTTTGTATTAACCAATTACAGTAGCCCCTCTCCTCACGTTCGGTCTGTGGAATCGATTCGTCAGTATTTGATGTGGTTTACGAAACATATCCAGCGGTAATGTTAGGTTACTCACCCTATATATATATATATATATATATATATATATATATATATATATATATTCGAATTCATTAATAAAAAAATTTCGATGTTTTTCGACCGTCACCCTGTCATCCCCCCTTAAACGTGTCTGTGCGAGCGATAATTAGTCTGATATTGCCTTGTCGCTCCCCAGGGTAGCGATACGTAGCAAGCCTCACAGTATTTCTAGATCTTTCACTTAATACTAATTACATAGTTGGGCCTCCACGGGGTAATTTGCGTGTGTCTTCAAGGACTTATCGATACTGGATTTTCAACATTTTCGCGATGCTCTACCGTTATTCAAATAAATATGTGACTAGTGGTGCTGGTCTTCGCCATATAGGTCAGCATTCTCTCTTACTCCCATTTGATATGGACCTCACACACCTGAACAATATTTTAACCAGCGCAAAAATGCTCCTATCGGAGCACAAAAAAGGCGACTGTGCTTCTGTTCATTAACGGACTGATTGAAAAGTGGGGTAAGTTACCTAATTTTACCTTCCTCAGCAAAATGGTTCAAATGGCTCTAAGCACTAAGGGACTTAACATATGAGGTCATTAGTCCCCTAGACTTATAACTGCTTAAACCTAACTAACCTAAGGACATCACACACATCTATGCCCGAGGAGGATTCGAACCTGCGACCGTAGCAGGCCTTCCTCAACACCTTTAAAATTTTTCCCTAAAATTTTGGCATGCAAAACATATTCGCGTTCTTTCGGCATACAACTATCTCACGCCCAGGAGCTCCCCTAACTGTGATTCGCTCACACGCACTAGTCCATCGCTGTAAGTCTTCATATTTATTCAATCCCACTTGCCCGTGCTCACTAGCTGATTCTGTCAAACTTGTTGTCATTATTTGGTTTTGCCAGTCTAGTTGTCACTATCTTCTGTCACAGCCACAATCTCCTTCGTTCTGTCCTATTGCTACTGTCTCCCTTCACTGTCACTCTCTTGGTCTCTCTTACTAATGCTCTCTCATATATTCATTCCTACTACAGGTCTCTCTCTCTCTCTCTCTCTCTCTCTCTCTCTCTCTCTCTCTCTCTCTCGTTGCCACTGTCACAGACACTTTCTCTCATCATCACTGGCTCTCACCCACACACACTTTCCCCTTCTTTTTAATCGTCTTCCACAGGCACTGTCTCCTTCACTGTTTTTTCCTAACGCTGTTCTGTCACTGTCAACTCTGTTCCAATGCCACTTTGTCCCTCTCATTCTCGCACACTGCCATTGTCTCCTTCACTCTTTGTATACCACAACCACTGTCTACGCTCTCCCGGTATTTATAATTTTTCTGTTTCTTTCCCACTGCCACTGTCCCGTTCTGTCTCGACATAAAACCCGCGAACATGTTCGCATACGAACATTTTTGAGAAAATTTTTGAATGTGCTGTGGAAGGTAGAACGAGGCAGTTGGTACTCCATTTCTCAGAGTCCTTTAAAACAGGAGCATATTAGCCTTTTTTGTTCTCTGTCTGGGGCATTTTTTCACCTGGTGCCCCTCTTCTCCCTGCTACAACAGGGCATATAACTCATAAGAAAGAACCATGGCAATAAGTAAACTTTAAATACTTTGCTTACCTAAAATTGAAAAAATTCAAAACTAATTTTACATCTCACACCAAATTTTACGTCCATAAAACAGAGGCACTTTAAAGCATATTTCTCAGTGTCACGTCACTTTATGTTTTCGCCTCGCACCAGATATCACACGTGCATTCTACGTGTACATGTGGGGTGACACTGAACCTCTGTATCTCGAAAGTGGATGAACATATCACCAAAATATTTTCAAGCGTATTAGAGGTCGTGATCTTAGGAATAATCCGCAAAAATTTCAGCCACTAGCAGTGCATAGACGTCTTGGAATCCGCTGCTCGGTTTTGGTATCGGAAAACATTTTTTCTCGGATTTCCTCAGGAACCCCCATTAGCCTCTTAAGGCGCACCATAGACTACACATAATGCAAAAAGAATCAACCAGTTTGCTGCGTTTGCCTAAACCGAAAGGATCTTTGACGCTTTACTGTGGGATAGTTGTAGTGAGATGATCCTCCTGTTGGGTATATAAACGGTCCGTAGTCCAAGGGCTATCTAGAACACTTGGCCGTACCTGTCACTAACAGGACCTGAGGTATGAGCCTCGGAAACATCTCATTTTTATGCGTGGGGTTTTGAAACATGTTACCCGGCACATGTTGTCGCATGCGTACTGATATGCGACGCAGAAGAATGATGTGAACAATCTCCTTTGTAGACAGACTGAATTTTCTCAGTATCCTGCCAATAAGACAAAGTTCACCGCGTCCCTTGCCAATGGTGTACGTGATTCTTCAGTTTCTTGATCTAACAAACTGCTACATTCAGGTATCTATATAACTCGGCTCATTCCGACTGTAAGTAATTGATATTGAACTCAAAGGATGCTATGTTTTGTTCGTGTTATCAGCTGCACAGTATTACATTTCGGACCGTTTAAAGCAAATTTCCAATCTGTTCACCACTTTGAAATATTACTAAATTTATGACTAAAATTTATGAAGGTTTCATCACGTAGCTCTTTATTATTGATAAATGCATCATCTGGAAATGTTTGAGTTTGGTATTAATATTGAGTGTCATGTCACTATAGACAGTGTGGAGAGCCGGGTTCCAAAAACACTTGCCTGGGGCACGCTTGAGGTTAGCTGTACTTATGCCAATAATCCATCCAAGATAACGTGGATATGTCAGTCATGACTTTTTTGTATTTACACTTTCCACGACGCATTTCGGGAAATGTTTCCAATTTTTAAGTGCGTTTGTCGTGTTTATTCGTTATATTTTCTCTTTTTTCAATCTTGTGTTTCACACATCGAAGACATCACCAATAAATGGCAGAACACCTGAAAAAGGGCACATGAAAATAGGAATCATTGTTCGAATCTCGTCGTGAAAAACATAAATAAAAATAAAATCGTGACTGTTGGCCGTAAAAGCTATTTTTATAAACACCAAACAATTACAATGGATAATACCAAACCAAGGTAACATGCTGCGTTCTTCCTTTCAAAGAAAATCTCAATAGAGTCACAAATTTTGTCACATCACATAATCCTAATTTTCTTAAAATCGATTTTGAGGTCGCGTATTTAAATATTTTTCGGTGGTCTACGAGTACTGCATCCCCTTGGTTCCCCTTATGCCATGCTTTCAGGATGTCGTATGAGAAGAGGTTGTGTTTTCGGAATCAGTGATGCTTGGCATGAAGGAGGTCATGCTATTCGTGTCAGCTCGTTATGTTGGAGCTGTGAATATGCTCCGTAACGGGTGAACGTCATTGATACTGGACGGTAGTTTCATGGATCCGTTACCGTTCTTGTAGATGGGTGTGACCTATGCTTTTTCCCAATCAACTCGCACACTATTTTCCTCTTTTGATATACGGTATACTGCCGTTCAAAAGGAATCCAACTCAGCTGCACGTACTCTGAAGGTGAACCAGTTTGGTGATGGCTCGACCTCGGGTGCGACAGCTCGATCTGATTTTACACGTGCTATCATTTTCCTAAAGTAGGCAACGGCCCCTCTGTTTGGTGCCGTCGTGGGTTTCGGTGAGACACCTTCTAGCGATGAGCTGAGGCGCTCCGGGTAACCAAACAGTGGATTTCTGCCCCAGGGCTGTGACTTGTTGTTGGCATCAGTCAGTGTTCATCCATGCAGTTGCACACAGATTCCGTAAGAAGTGTAGGCGCAGCCGTGGTAACGCGGACGTCCGAGGCTGCTAGGTGCGAGGGGCAAACCTCATTCTCACTCACCTGTGGGTAGCCTGTGTATCTTCGTACTTGGCATCACCAGTGGTTTGTTTATGTGATGTCACAATGTCTTTGTAGGCCTGAACCATGTGTTGAACGTCGAACGTACTTGCTTATTTTGGGACAAGGTGTGACCTGGTACACTCAGCAGTATGGTGGCTGGAGATGAGGGGGTCGTTTGCGGAAACTATTGACCCAAACCAGTGGGCCCGTCATTTGGCAAAGTGCTGGTTGCAAAAGTTCAGCACTGCGTGTGTTCGATGCATGAACTGCTCCCACGAAAACAAGCTGATTACCTGGGCCACCTTCTCCACGTGTCATTATCCAAAGGACTCAGCTTGAATACCATTTGTATATTTATTGCAGTTTTAATTATCCGTTTCTGATGGCCGTTTGCTCTCTAATTAACTTCTGAGTTGCTGAACACTAATCTAATCGTGGAACTTCTTATCTTCTCAAGAATCATTTCCTGCGATTTGTCCTCATTTAGTAATATCACCCTATATTTGTGAATGTAGAGATTGAAAGGACAGGTCAAAGGTCTGATAATTTTGCAGAATAGGACCATTTATTTTACTTTATTTTATTTTTTATTTATTTATTGAACCCGATCTGCTTATAGCCATCATTCCCTCTCTTACTTTCGACCTGGCTTTAACACATACAGTAACTTTTTAACATGATGGTTACCTAAGAAATAACAGTTTTAATATGAAATATAGTATTAACATTATCGAGTGCCTATAGAGACAATGTGAGTAAATAGTACTGCCTATGAACTAACAGAGTTAATACTGGCAGTGCTTCTACTACTGCTGTTGCCGCTAATAATAATAATAATAATGATAATGATAGATCAAGAGATAAATGTACAAAATGGGTGCTTTCTAATGTAGCGAGTTCTGGGAAAATGACATTTAAGGGAACTGCACCAGCTAAGAATACTGGGAAATGAGGAACATCTGCTTATAATGGAGGATGTGCAGGGTTAACGAGTGCGTACAGGGACAATGTAAATCACTATTGTTGCTTAACGAACGCAGGCATTCATTTCCAGTTCCAGACGCAGTGAGCTTTCCGGACAAAGAAGACATTGCACGATAACATGGCTTTAATTAATAATTGGAAATATAAGTGCTTGTACGGGTTTCGTTTTCTGGTCAAGAGAGCAGAGCCTTCTATATTTTTGTAGGGAATAGAGAGATGCTGATGCCTTTTTGCACTTAACGTGCTCAATCCAGTTAAGATTTTCATTTGTTATTACTCCTAGAATCATTGCTGAGGGAGAGAAGTCGATATTTGTCCCATAAAAGCATTAAAGATGGTAGGAATTCCCAATATTTCGAGCTAATAAGCCTGGAATGACCAATCAGTACCGCTTGCGTTTTGGATGGATCGTGCCTTAACCCCATATCCTGCGCCCATTCTGATAGTGCACAACGCTCGGTATTGCGATCCTCGATAGCTGTCTTCCTGTTTATTGATTTAATATTTAAATACAACTGGTGGTCGTTAGCGTACATGAGGTATTTACAGCAGCACAAATCCGAAGACACGTTACTGACATACCATGAAAAGAGTGTAGAACCTAACGCCGAACCCTGGTGGACGTCTGATACTACCTGCCTCCATTCTGACTTCATGGTCACAAGAGAATGGCATAAAACTAGGTTTCTGACAGATTTCATCGATGACATCAGGAGAAATAACTCGCATCATTCATCATCTCGACAATGCCAAAATCCACACACCGCGTCTAATAACTGTCATTTGGATGAGAAAACATCAAATCAATGTCTCATTGCCAGTATTCACCTAATTCATCACTTGAGGGCTTTCACCGTCAATCAAAGTGTGTGTGGACAGCGATTTTGATCCCGTCAAGGTGCTGTTGAGTACATCAAAAAGATGGTTTCGAGATGCCAACGTCGGAACCGAGGGGTGTGGTACAGCGGACTCGCATTCGGTAGGACGACGGTTCGAATCTGCGTCCAACAATTCAGATTTCGGTTTTCCGAGATGTCCCTAAAACGCGCCAAGGAAATGCCGCGATCGTTCTTTTCCAAGGTCAAGGCCGATTTCTACATCGATACTTGAAACGATCCGAGCTTGTTCTCCTTCTGCAGTGACCTCGATGACTGTGGGACGTCAAATTCTACGTGCTTGCTTTTCTCCACCATCAGAGTGGAAGGAAATGTTCTTCAGAACTTGTACGGGAGGAAGCAAATTTTGAAGGTGAATATTTTGAGAAACAATACGCTTTGTGCGACAAAAAAAGTTTTCCTTTCATTGTTTTCTTAATTTAAAATGGTAGCTTTCGTGGTATCTGCTCATGTCACGGAATCCTTACAAACCACAGTGTGACGCAACACCCTAAGGACAGCAACGTACCTAAAAACTTGATACCCCTTAAATGTTTGTATGAGTAAGTTAAGAGGGTTGGTTGGTTGGTTGGATTGGATGAATGGTTGGTTTCGGTTGGTTGGTTGGTTTTGGTTTGTTGGTTTGGTTGGTTGGTTTGGGGAGTAAAGGGACCCAACTACAGGATCATCAGTCCCTTGTTAAGTGTGTAGATCAGTTGAAATGCAGGGAGTTACAAATGGATGTCAGCAGATTAATGATTTCATAATGAAGGAGGGGATAGAAATAATTAATGCACCAAATTAAGGACGAGGGGATGACTCTATTGAGTTACCCACGCCACATTTCGCTGACGACACAAAGCTGTGTGTGGAATTAAATATAATTGAAGTAATCAGACACGACAGAAATCCATATCAGCAATGCAGCAGTTGCTAAATTATAAACGCAGCATGCACTATTTTTAGATCATATAATTTCCATGTTTAATCAGTTTTGGAGCAGTAATTAACATTTTCTAATTAAATTCAGTTGGTATTAAATTTATTTCCCATAACAAAGAAGCGCCTCTCGGTATGCAGTCAATGCCCTTTCGACACTATCCGCACTGTTGTGAAATTGTGCAGTAATGTGTGTTATATTTTTGTTAACTGGTGGAAAACTATTCACTGTATAACGTAGCGCGACATATTAAATTAGTCAGCTTAGACGCACTGAGTGACTTTTTAAGTGTTCATATTTAAGCTAGTCTTTAGGATATTGAAGTTGTGCTTTTTAGTGATGCACACTGCGAAGGTAACGACACGTAACCTGGAAAAGTGCTGGGAGCGGGAATGAGTGGAAGGGCTCCAGTAAGTTGGTGGCCTCTCAGCTGGAACCACGCCTGAGTAGCTCTATGTGACATACCAGCTTCAAGATCGAGTTTAGAAATCCAACCAGTAGACAAACCATGACAGAACAGAGGGCACTATTGCAAGAATCTTGCTAGAAGAATATGCAAGAGAGAACCCGTCCCGCTCACAGACTCAACATAACCATAACACTAAACGACAGTACTAGTGATTGAGAAAATGAATATGTTGATACAGAAAAATGAATATAGTGATACAGAAAAAGATAATGAAGCAGACAGACACTAAGGCAACATAGAACATAATACAAATTGTGGTATCACCGCCAGACACCACACTTGCTAGGTGGTAGCCTTTAAATCGGCCGCGGTCCGGTAGTATACGTCGGACCCGCGTGTCACCACTATCAGTGATTGCAGACCGAGCGCCGCCACACGGCAGGTCTAGAGAGACTTCCTAGCACTCGCCCCAGTTGTTCAGCCGACTTTGCTAGCGATGGTTCACTGACAAATTACGCTCTCATTTGCCGAGACGATAGTTAGCATAGCCTTCAGCTACGTCATTTGCTACGACCTAGCAAGGCGCCATTGTCATTTGCTATTTATCTTGTGATGCATGTACCGTCAGACCGATGTTCACCAATTATGGATTAAAGTTAAGTATTCCAGAAGCTACGTACCTATTTTGCTAGTCTCTATTCCTTTAACTGTTCCAGACCTCACGCCAGCCTGCGTGAGCTTAAACGCGTGTCTTTCGGCCTCCCGTCCTAGTGGATTGGCTGTCTTGCCAGTCCACAAAACAAATCTAGCTACAAACCACATAAATACGTAGGATAGTACAGGTCGTTGAGCCGTGCTGCGGCTCGCGTTGGTGCTGTTGTAGGTTTGCGTCCTCTGTTAGAGACCAGACTGTATCGTTTAGTTGATATGGTTGCGGTTGTTTGTATTTTTCTTGTGTTGACTGGCGCCACTTGGTTTCGCAAGCGCTGCCTGGCCGCTAGTTGCAGCAGTAACTGTGGCCCTATCTTGGGGGTCACCCTATCTTGGGGGTGACGTCGTTGTTCTTCCGGGTCGTGTGAGTGGGCAGTTCGGTTGGGGACTCTGAAGGAGCCAAGACGGCAATGCGCGAACACGCCGGAACCGCTGGCAGCACGCATGCACTGCCAGATGGAAGGGCTGTGGTCTCGAGGGTACACGACCTAGTCCTCAATCGGATCCAACAAGCTTTAATCAATAATTCAAGAACAGTCTTAATCGCATTTATTATTGTTATTATACCGCCAAACGGTTTCAACCCGACGTAGGGGTTGGTCGACTGCTGGCGGTGTCACCAATGGTGTAAACGCCCAGAAGATGACCCCTACGTCGGGTTGAAACCAGTTGGCGGTATTATAACAATAATAAATGCGATTAAGACTGTTGTTGAATTAGTGATTAATCATACTAATCGCTGCTTCTCTGCACAACCATGTTGTCCAAAAAACAAAAAACTTTAAATTGAGTGGACTTTAATCCTTGCAATGAAACCTCCACCATTGTGAGATCTCGCGATTCTCCAGTGACTTAGGTTCGTGTTGCTGCTCGCAGTGTCGCCGAGATGAAGAGCAGCTAGTGGAGTGTTTGGGGAAGGCGGATGTAATTAGCTTTCCTTGACTCCTTGTTACTAATTTCTGCATTCTATGTCTTACTATTTGTTAAGTTCAACCAGCGGTATTTTTCTTGCCTGGTGGCCGCTAACACCCCATTGGCCTACCCTGGAGGTTAGTGTATGTAACGGCAGTGTACGTTTCCTCGCCTTGCCGCTGTTGTCTGGTAAAGCGGGTAGTTTTGAAAGTTTCATTGATTTGTAGGTCGGTTGGTGTTTCTTGTACTTTGCTACTGGTGGTTCTTTTCTCCTTTTGTACGCTCTAAACACAGCATTCTGAGGACGTAGTGCTGACCGCCGGTTCCGGCTTTGGCGTGATGTTCCATCGTTGCACTGGTTATCGGACGTTAGGTAGCTTCAGCAGATTATCATCAGTCATTCGTTATCCTGCCACTAATCTGAGTCACCATCTTGTGAAGTGAATGCAACTCTTGGCTGCCTTTCTCATCGCTCGCGAAAGTGTTTTTGGTCTGACATTCTCAGAGGTCGATTCCTGGAGCACCGTCTGTGACTAGCCCTTGTGTTTTATTATTGTGTTATTATTATATTATAGTATTACCAAGTTACCATCATTTGTCTCACCTGTTTGGTGATCAGTCGCTTGTCCTTTTGAATTAACCTTGTTATTGTATTTGCTGTTTTATTGTATGTTTCAAAATTTTTTTAAATATAATTGCCATTTTTGGCGTTACAGCAAGTTTAAATGGTTGTGTTACCAAGTTTACTACTCTTTTGTCTCACGTGTTTGGTGATCAGTTGCCTTTCTTCTAAACTAACTTTTGCTATTGCCTTGCTGTTTGACAGTATGTTTGTTAAATTTTTTAATAATTGCCATTCTTGGCGTTAAAGGCCTTCAGCCGCGACTGTCGCTACTTGTCTCAAAATTCTGATGTGGCAATTGTATTTCAGCAGTTACCCGTTAAGACCTTGGTTACTTGTCTTTTATATTTTAATAGCTGTAACTGTAAGTTGGAGCAAGTTTAATCAGTTCTTAATTTATTACCATTAAGACGTTCAGCCGTGAAACAGTTCTTAAATTATTGCCATTATTTAATTTGTTGTTAATTTTAAATAAATTGTGTGTGATTAAAAGAAAAGCCAACCAATAGTAACTGATTACAGCCCCGTCCACAATCGTAACCCGAATCCTGCCTTCCGGGGCAGATAAAAGTGGGCTGGACGAGTGGATACGATTTGACCATTTGTGGCAACATTAACGGAGGAGGAAAAGATCCACAGCTACTTCCAACAGGATAGAGAAACTTCCCATACAATCCAATCTTCACGATTGGCAGAGTCGTTAGCAGAGGCCAGTCTGGTCGCGGCCCTAGTTGGCCAACCACGTCACCTGGCCTGTCAGTGTGCGATTACTTTGGTGGGGAGCCCTCGAGTCCACAGTATATCGCAACAACCCTCATAGTCTTCAAGAATTGCAGCATAACGTTTCGGGTGAGATTTCAGCAATTCCAGCAGTCAGCTTCGATCCGCCTTCAGCGTTTGATGACCACCGCTCAAAAGTGCCTAGAGACGAATGCCAGTCACTTCCAACATTAGTCAGGTGTGTACTGTATTTCTTCTTCTCATACTATGTTTGTTTGTACTTTGGAACTTCGTTCTGCAGACACTTTTATTTGCCCCAGCCTGAATTAGAGCTACAAAAACATGCAATCACAATTGTTTTTCCTGATATCATCGATGAAATGTGCCAAAAAAAGTAGTTTTATGCCATTCTCTTGTGACCATAAAGTCAGAATGGAGACAAGCAGTACCAGACGTCCACCAGGGATCGGCATTACGTTCTATACTCTTTTCGATGCATGTCAGTAATGTGTAATCGATTTTATACCGCTGTAAATGCCATTTGTACACTAACGACCATCATTTTTATTTAAATATTAAGTCAATAAACAGGAATACAGATATGGAGAATCCCAGTACCGACCTTTGTGCACTATCAAAAGAGGCTCAGGATGTGAATTAAAGCACAACCAGTCCAAAACGCAAACAGTAACGATTAGTAGTCATTCTGGGCTCACGAGGGCAAAATATTGGGAATCTACACCAGCTTTAATCCTAAAGGGGACAAATTTCAACTTCACTCTCTCAGCAATGATTCTAAGAGTAATAATAGATGAAAATCTATATTGGACTGAGCACGTAACTGGATTGTGAAAGAAGGCATCAGCATCTCTCTATGACCTGCAAAAACATAAAAGCGAAAGTCTTTATCACCCCAAAGATCAGAATGCACAACGCAAATAGTTCATCGAAAATACGAGTGAGAATAAACTCTGCACATAATCAACATTACAAATGATCGTTGGCAAAAGTATGATAGAAATGGAAATGACTCCCCTTACTTCCCATGGACAGGAATTTCGCATAATGCAATCTAACCGTAAGTAGAATGCAGAAATTGACTACGATTATCGTTAAAATGCAAAACTGGTAGACATAAGCTCCCCACAGACAGTGGTCTAACACTTGACTTTCGCTAACTGCAAAGCTGCGAATATTCTTACCAAAAGACATAGCCGCCGGCGAGAAATGGTGCAGCGGTCGACATCTGCTGTTTATTGTCTTCACACTGTCGGAGACTCCCCCCGCCCGACGCACACGGATGCAAACTAACAGCAAGGGGCAGGAAAGGATAGGACAGCGTGCCCGTCTGAATCAAACTCTCTCGCTCCGTGCCTCGAGCCCTTCTCCTAACAAACTTTCTGCTCGACGCATCGAGCACTTCTGTCTGTCTGTCTGTCTGTCTGCAGCCGCAAAGGCGCTGTTCGACCACGTGGCTCCATCAGGACCACGCCATCAAGGTCTTCAGCACATCGGAGTGACTCCACGCTTTTTCAGCACCAACCGAATCACCTTACATCAACACATACACTCCCTGCATCATCTAGGCAACAGAAAATCAAACCAGTCAGACTTTTGCCCACAAAAACGAAGGCAGCTCTATAATTACCTGTGACATCTTCAACAGCACAACCAATATACATCTACATCTACAAAGATACTTCGCAAGCCACCGTACGGTGTGTGGTTGAGGATACTCTGTACCATTACTTGCGATTTCCTTTCCTGTTCCATTCGCAAATAGAGGGAGGGAAAAACGATTGTCTCTACGTCTCCGCAAGAGCCCTAATTTCTCGTATCTTATCTTCGCAGTCCTTACGTGCAGTGTATGTTTGCGGCAGTAGTATCGTTCGGCAGTCAGCTTCAAATGGCAGTTCTCTAAATTTCTTCAATAGCGTTTCTCGTAAAGAACGTCGCCTTCCCTCCAGGAATTCACATTTGAGTTCCCGAAGCATCTCCAAACACTTAGGTGTTGTTCGAACCCACCGGAAACCAATCTAGCACCCCGTCCGACCTGATAATGATCCCAAACACTCGAGCAGTACTCAAGAATAGGTCGCATCAATGTCCTCATGGGGTCTCGTTTATAGATGACCGGCTCTTTCCTAAATTCTCCCAATAAACCGAAGTCGATCATTCGCCATTCCTAACGCAGTTCTCACATACTCGTACCAACTCACGTCGCATTGCGACGTTACGCTCAGATATTTAAACGACTTAACTTTGTCAAGTAGGATACTAGTAATACTGTGTCCGAAAATTACAGGTTTGGTGTTCCTACTCATCTGCATTAACTTACATTTTTCCACACTTGCCACTCATCACGCCAAAAGGTTACCGTACACCATGGTGTCATCAGCAAACAACCGTAGATTACTGACAACTCTGTGAGCTAAATCATTTATGTATACAGAGAGCAACACCGGTCCTATCACACTTCCCTGGGGCACTCCTGACGAGACCCTTTTTTCTGATGAACTCTCGTCCTCGAGGATAGCACGGTGGATTCTACTATTTTAGAAGTCTTGGAAAAACATATCTGCGAACTTATTCAATATGCACATACCTTCGTTAACAGCCTGCAATGAGGCACCGTGTCAAATGCTTTCCGAAAATCTAGAAATTTGGAATCTGCCTGTTGCCCTTCATAGATAGTTCGCAGTTCATCGTGTGAGAAAAGAGCAAGCTGAGTTTCGCACGAGCGATACTTTCTAAAACCCTGCTGATTCGTGGACATAAGCTTCTCAATCTCACAGAAGTTTATTATATTCGAACTGAGAATACGTTCAAGGGTTCTGCAGCAAACAGAAGTTAGGAATATCGGTCTGTAACTTTGAGGGTCCGATACTTTACCTTTCTTATATACTCGAATCACCTGCGCTTTTTTCCGGTCACTTTGGACTTTGCGTTGGGCGAGAGATTCACGATAAATGCAAGCTAGGTACGGGGCCAATGTCGTAGACTACTCTTCGTAAAATCGAACTGGAATTCCTGCCGGACCCAGTGGCTGATTTGTTTTCATATCCTTCTGCTGTTCCTGTACGCCAGGGAAAAACGGGAACAATAGGAAACGCATCCCGCTGGCGTGGACGTCGCGACGTCCAGTGCGGTGGAGCCACCCACACCATTTATTCCCTGATCAACGCCCGGCACCGGCTCGCAGAAAATTAACTCCACCATCCCAAGCATGACCGATGCATGCATTCACAGATTCGCCGCCCCTGATGTGCGCAGCGCTAGTCCGACGGTCGTGAGGCAAGGCTACTGTAGAACCTACTTTTGGCGCAACCAATTCTCCAAAAAGCCGCCTCTCCCCTCTGCCTTTTATGGCGGGCCTCCGCACGTTAGTGAACTTGCAGGCAACCTCAACTGAAAGGAGACAGAAGTTGTGGTCAAAAAATCAACTCGTGCAGATACGTTGGTTAATGTACACTAACCACAGCTAATCTCTTATTAAGATGCGTTGTTATCACCCTCCTGTGAGGACATGTTGATTGGTTAGTAATAAAGAAAAAGCTCCGCCCGAACAGGCCATGAAGGCCCAACGGCACCGACCGGCCGCCGTGTCATCCTCATTTCGCAGACGCCACTGGATACAAATATGGAGGGGCATGGGGTCAGCACACAACTCTCTCAACCGTATGTCAGTTTACGAGACCGACTGATTAATAATAGCATTAAAAACGCAAATAAAGCCTGAGAAGAGGATGTCTGAATGAATAATTTGTGTCCTAGATGAATAATCGTTCCGTCGAGTAATAAACTTTTCGTCTGTAATTTTGGAACAGTCGTTCCCATCACCATTCATACAGTTTTTACTATATGTCTGTAGTGTTTCACTGTAAAGTCGAAAGGCGAGCAACCAACCCCTAGACAACTGTCAGCCAGAAACAGCTCGAGTAGCGGTCATTTACCTAAACTGCTTCTTTCTCGCCCCCTAATGTCGGACACTCAATCAGTACCAAACGTTGCGTGTCGATAGAGTATCAACCAAAACACCGATTTAGTTGGTCCCATGTGCTGTCGTCCAATAACACGAGCGTATACGGTAATTAAAAGTAACACCAGAACTATGGAGCACAGGAAAATCGTATCTGTGAGTGACTGTTTTGTAGATCTCGTGTGAGTGAGTTGGTAGAGTGGTAGAGCGCCAAGTTGTCTCACCAAAACTCCCGCGTTAAAACCGCACTAATGACAGTCTGTTTTAGCTGTTTACGCATGAAATTGTTAATGGGAGAACATTTACCTGACATGTGAATGGAGTTTCCAGAGTTCATACCAATGTTCTTTCGACGGTCTGCCTTCGCTTCGTTAAAGCAGCAAAGTTATTCTGTACATTCGTACAGACAGGTGTGGAGTTCTGCGGAGCATGCTCGGCACCGCTCGTGATGAGGCGGCTAGTGCGTCTGTAGTTTCACAGAATAAACATAAACAATCGGAACAATAGAATAAAGAAACGAATGCATCACACGTGCAGAAGTATTAATAGTCCCATATAACAGTTTACCGCATAATAGTGTAAAAAAATTGTCATCATTGGGGTATGAACCCAGGAACCCACTCACAGTTATGCTTTTCCTGTGCTCCGTAGTTCTAATGTTACTTTTAATTAACGTTTACCCACATTCTGCGGGACGATAGCACACAGTACGAACTAGATAGGTGTTTTGGTTCATAATCAACATAAAACGTTTGGTACCGATCTGACTGACATCTGGAGGTTTGGGTCTCAGTTTCTCCTGTAACACGAAAACCTAGCGAGAGGCGACAGATAGGACTGCCTTAGGTCTAAATGAAGCTGCACTTCTACCCAGTATGAGTAGTTGCATTGTACAAAAAACATGCTGAAAAAGAACCTTTTTTGACCCAAATACACCCGTGAGCCAAATCATTTTGACCACATGCCTAATAGCGTGTTGGATCACCTTTGGAAGGAAAAACAGCAGCGGCCATACGTGGCATGCATTCGACAAGTCTTTGGTAAGTTTCAAGAGATACGCGATACAAGGTGTCCACGCACAGGCAACGAAATTCTCGTAAATTACGTGGCAGTGGTTTGTGGGTAAAGAGCTGGCCTGTCACAGCGTCCAGATGTGTTAAATGGGTTCACATAAGGCAAATTTGGTGGACGCGGCTTCAAAGTGAGTTCACGATGATGATCCTCAAACCACAGTCCACTCTCGATGATCCTAAGTAGTAACATTTGAGTTACCGTTGGTAACGTGTAGAAAAACTTTCATATTCATTGGATCTTTTTTTGGAGACGTCGAATTTTGTAAAACATGCCACACTTTGGGCTAGTACCGCTGGACAAGCGACACAGACCACCAGCCGCGATGAAGCGAGATCTAATGCCGCTCAAACGTTTTACCTGCCGTGGAAGTTTAGCAGCGAAAATTGGAATTTAAAAATAATGGGAGAAAGTTATTTGATAATAACTCATTTGGGAAAGCTCTTTTGCACATGGGAGCTGGTGCGTTTAGAAGAATATGTTCTGAAATAAATGACTAGTGGATTAAGCCGCACTACAAAAAAAGCAAACAAGTGGACGTGGTATTGTAAGTAGGCTGTTTAGGTTTTTATGTTGGTAACGCCACGTACCGCACTGTATGAAAATCACTGACTGTGCTGTGTGCAGTCTGTGACTGGTTGGCATTGTTGGAATATTCGCTATTGTAGTGTTGGGCAGTTGGATGTGAAAAGCGCGTAGCGTTGCCCAGGTGGAGATGAGCCTCCAGCAGTGGTGGATGTGGGTTCAAAAATGGCTCTGGGCACTATGGAACTTAACTTCTGAGGTCATCAGTCCCCTAGAACTTAGAACTACTTAAACCTAACTGACCTAAGGACATCACACACATCCATGCCCGAGGCAGGATTCGAACCTGCGACCGTAGCGGTCGCGCGGTTCCAGACTGAACCGCCTAGAACCCCTCGGCCACACCGGCCGGCTTGCCCTCTTCCAGCATGGTGTGCTGCGAAGCGTGGATGAAAGGAAACAGACATGTTCCATACTCCTAGATTTCTGGAAAGCGTTTGACACAATGCCACACTGTAGACAGTTGACTAAAGGTTCGTGCTTAAGGAATAGGATCTCAGGTGCGTGAGTGACTCGAAGACCGTTTCAGAAATAGCACCCAGCACGTTTTGCTGGACGGCGAGTGTTTATCAGAGACAAGGGTATAGTCAGTAGTGGCCCAGTGAAGTGTGACAGAGCCGCCCATATTCTCTACACTGGTCAGCCAGCTGATCCAAGTAAGCTGCAATGATGTGAGCAGTTGCAGTTCAGACGTAAAAAGAGACGAGCAGAGAAACAATGTCATTTAATTTTTAGAGAAAATGAAATAGTATTCGGAGAAACTCCAGCACTACCGCTTGCTTCTTATGTCACCTGACATAGTGTTTTAATTACAGGGAAGAGTGATGAAAATTTCTAACTTAAACATAGGGTAATTTTTCTGAGCGAGCTGTGTTTGATGCAAAAGCATACTGCAGGGATATCACCGTACTGTTGAATACCGAACACACTGAAGATATTAATTACAGTCAGTCGTCTGGAAATCTCTTAGCTCATTCCTTATCCGAACCCGAGAAATACATTTCAGTCCTGGAAGTGTCACCTGCTACGTTGATAACGGGTCGATCAACAACATAATCCACGAAGCCACCCACACGCCGAATTTTCTGCTCTTCTTTTATGACGTGTTGTTCTACCGGGTGATCAAAAAGTCAGTATAAATTTGAAAACTTAATAAACGACGGAATAATGTAGATAGAGAGGTAAAAATTGACACACATGCTTGGAACGACATGGGGTTTTATTAGAACCAAAAGAAAAAAAACAAAGTATTGCTAGACGCGTGAAAGATCTCTTGCGCGCGTCGTTTGGTGATGATAGTGTACTCAGCTGCCACTTTCGTCATGCTTGGCCTCCAGGTCCCCAGACCTCAGTCTGTGCGATTATTGGCTATGGGCTTACCTGAAGTCGCAAGTGTATCGTGATCGACCGACATCTCTAGGAATGCTGAAAGACAACATCCGACGCCAAAGCCTCACCATAACTCCGGACATGCTTTACAGTGCTGCTCACAACATTATTCCTCGACTACAGCTATTGTTGAGGAATGATGGTGGACATATTGAGCATTTCCTGTAAAGAACATCATCTTTATTTTTTCTTACTTTGTTATGCTAAGTATTGCTATTCTGATCAGATGAGCCGGCCGTTGTGGCCGAGCGGTTCTAGGCGCTTCAGTCTGGAACCGCGCGATCGCTACCGTCGTAGGTTCGAATCCTGCCTCGGGCATGGATGTTTGAGATGTCCGGCCGGCCGGAGTGGCCGAGCGGTTCTATGCTCTACAGTGTGGAACCGCGCGACCGCTGCGATCGCAGGTTCGAATCCTGCCTCGGGCATGGGTGTTTGTGATGTCCTTAGGTTAGTTAGGGTTAAGTAGTTCTAAGTTCTAGGGGACTGATGACCACAGCAGTTAAGTCCCATAGTGCTAACCTCTTCATCTCATAGTGCTAACCTCTTCATCTCAGAGTAGCACTTGCAACCTACGTCCTCAATTATTTGGTTGACGTATTCCAATCTCTGTCTTCCTCTACAGTTTTTGCCCTCTACAGCTCCCTCTAGTACTATGGAAGTCATTCCCTCATGTCTTAGCAGATGTCCTATCATCCTGTCCCTTCTCCTTACCAGTGTTTTCCACATATTCCTTTTCTCTCCGATTTTGCGTAGCACCTCCTCATTCCTTACCTTATCAGTCCACCTAAATTTCAATATTCGTCTATAGCACCACATCTCAAATGCTTCGACTCTCTTCTGGTTCGGTTTTCCCACAGTCCATGTTTCACTACCATACAATGCTGTACTCCAGACGTACATCCTCAGAAGTTTCCTCCTCAAATTAAGGCCGGTATTTGATATTAGTAGACTTCTCTTGGCCAGAAATGCCTTTTTTCCATAGCGAGTCTGCTTTTGATGTCCTCCTTGCTCCGTCCGTCATTGGTTATTTTACTGCCTAGGTAGCAGAATTCCTTAACTTCATTGACTTCGTGACCATCAATCCTGATGTTAAGTTTCTCGCTGTTCTCATTTCTACTACTTCTCATTACCTTTTCTCCGATTTACTCTCGAACCGTACTGTGTACTCATTAGACTGTTCATTCCGTTTAGCAGATCATTTAATTCTTCTTCACTTTCACTCAGGATAGCAATGTCATCAGCGAATCGTATCATTGACATCCTTTCACCTTGTATTTTAATTGCACTCCTGAACCTTTCTTTTATTTCCATCATTGCTTCCTCGATGTACAGATTGAAGAGTAGGGGTGAAAGGCTACAGCCTTGTCTTACACCCTTCTTAATACGAGCACTTCGTTCTTGATCGTCCACTCTTATTATTCCCTCTTGGTTGTTGTACATATTGTATATGACCCGTCTCTCCCTATAGCTTACGCCTACTTTTTTCAGAATCTCGAACAGCTTGCACCATTTTATTTTGTCGAACGCTTTTTCCAGGTCGACAAATCCTATGAAAGTGTCTTGATTTTTCTTTAGCCTTGCTTCCATTATTAGCCGTAATGTCAGAATTGCCACTCTCGTCCCTTTACTTTTCCTAAAGCCAAACTGATTGTCACCTAGCGCATTCTCAATTTTCTTTTCCACTCTTCTGTATATTATTCTTGTAAGCAGCTTCGATGCATGAGCTGTTAAGCTGATTGTGCGATAATTCTCGTACTTGTCAGCTCTTGCCGTCTTCGGAATTGTGTGGATGATGCTTTTCCGAAAGTCAGATGGTATATCGCCAGACTCATATATTCTACACACCAACGTGAATAGTCGTTTTGTTGCCACTTCCCCCAATGATTTTAGAAATTCTGATGGAATGTTATCTATCCCTTCTGCCTCATTTGACCGTAAGTCCTCCAAAGCTGTTTTAAATTCCGATTCTAATACTGGATCCCCTATCTTTTCTAAATCGACTCGTGTTTCTTCTTCTATCACATCCGCCAAGTCTTCACCTTCATAGAGGCTTTCAATGTATTCTTTCCACCTATCTGCTCTCTCCTCTGCATTTAACAGTGGAATTCCCGTTGCACTCTTAATGTTACCACCGTTGCTTTTAATGTCACCAAAGGTTTTTTTGACTTTCCTGTATGCTGAGTCTGTCCTTCCGACAATCATATCTATTTCGATGTCTTCACATTTATCCTGCAGCCATTTCGTCTTAGCTTCCCTGCACTTCCTATTTATTTCATTCCTCAGCGACTTGTATTTCTGTATTCCTGATTTTCCCGGAACATGTTTGTACTTCCTCCTTTCATCAATCAACTGAAGTATTTCTTCTGTTACCCATTGTTTCTTCGCAGCTACCTTCTTTGTACCTATGTTTTCCTTCCCAACTTCTGTGATGGCCCTTTTTAGAGATGTCCATTCCTCTTCAACTGTACTGCTTACTGCGCTATTCTTTATTGCTGTATCTATAGCGTTAGAGAACTTCAAACGTATCTCGTCATTCCTTAGTACTTCCGTATCCCACTTCTTTGCGTATTGCTTCTTCCTGACTAATGTCTTGAACTTCAGCCTACTCTTCATCACTACTATATTGTGATCTGAGTCTATATCTGCTCCTGGGTACACCTTACAAGCCAGTATCTGATTTCGGAATCTCTGTCTGACCATGATGTAATCTAACTGAAATATTCCCGTATCTCCCGGCCTTTTCCAAGTATACCTCCTGCTCTTGGGATTCTTGAACAGGGTATTCGCTATTACTAGCTGAAACGTGTTACAGAACTCAATTAGTCTTTCTCCTCTTTCATTCCTTGTCCCAAGCCCATATTCTCCTGTAACCTTTTCTTCTACTTCTTCCCCTACAACTGCATTCCAGTCGCCCATGGGCCGGCCGAAGTGGCCGTGCGGTTAAAGGCGCTGCGCTGCAGTCTGGAACCGCAAGACCGCTGCGGTCGCAGGTTCGAATCCTGCCTCGGGCATGGATGTTTGTGATGTCCTTAGGTTAGTTAGGTTTAACTAGTTCTAAGTTCTAGGGGACTAATGACCTCAGCAGTTGAGTCCCATAGTGCTCAGAGCCAGTCGCCCATGACTATTAGATTTTCGTCCCCTTTTACATACTGCATTACCCTCTCAATATCCTCATACACTTTCTCTATCTGTTCATCTTCAGCTTGCGACGTCGGCATGTATACCTCAACTATCGTTGTCGGTGTTGGTCTGCTGTCGATTCTGATTAGAACAACCCGGTCACTGAACTGTTCACAGTAACACACCCTCTGCCCTACCTTCCTATTCGTAACGAATCCTACACCTGTTATACCATTTTCTGCTGCTGTTGATATTACCCGGTACTCAACTGACCAGAAATCCTTGTCTTCCTTCCACTTCACTTCACTGACCCATACTACATCTAGATTGAGCCTTTGCGTTTCCCTTTTCAGATTTTCTAGTTTCCCTACCACGTTCAAGCTTCTGACATTCCACGCCCCGGCTCGTAGAACGTTATCCTTTCGTAGATTATTCACTGTTTTTCCTATGGTAACCTCCTCCTTGGCAGTCCCCTCCCGGAGATCCGAATGGGGGACTATTCCGGAATCTTTTGCCAATGGAGAGATCATCATGACACTTCTTCAATTACAGGCCACACGTTACGTGTCTTTAATGCAGTGGTTTCCATTGCCTTCTGTATCCTCATGTCGCCGATCATTGCTGATTCTTCCGCCTTTAGTTGCAATTTCCCACCCCTAGGACAAGAGAGTGCCCTGAACCTCTATCCGCTCCTCCGCCCTCTTTGACAAGGCCGTTGGCAGAATGAGGCTAACTTCTTATGCCGGAAGTCTTCGGCCGCCAATGCTGATTATTTATCAAAATTTAGGCAGTGGCGGGGATCGAACCCGGGACCGAAGACGTTTTTGAGTATGACTCAAAGACGATCCGTTACAGCCATGCGAATAAGATGCCTGCCATCTCGACTGCTAGTGGGATCCAGCACGGTGTTCCGTATTACCCTCCTGAACCCACCGATTCCATATTCTGCTAACAGTTATTGGATCTCGACCAACGCGAGCAGCAATGTTGCTGTACGATAAACCGCAGCCGCGATAGGCTACAATCCGCCCTTTATCAAAGTCGGAAACTTGATGGCACGCATTTCTCCTCCTTACACGAGGCATCACAACAACGCCGGTCAACTGCTGTTTGTGTCTGAGAAATCGGTTTTAAACTTTCCTCATGTCAGCACGTTGCAGGTGTCGCTACCGGCGCCAACCTTGTGTGAATGCTCTTAAAAGCTAATCATTTGCATATCACAGCATCTTCTTCCTGTTGGTTAAATTTCGCGTCTGTAGCACGTCATCTTCATGGTGCAGCAATTTTAATGGCCAGTAGTGTATGTTGAACATTCCGGTCTGCAGCACTGGACCGTTCGCAGGGTCATCTGTTTTGACGTCAGTGACTCTTCAGCCAAAAACCATGCCAGCGGGTAGTGGGGTAGGGGGGAGGGAGAAGATACGGGAGCGGATTTCGAGTTCTGGTATTCGCCTTACGAACAAGGGAAACTTCCCGAAAATCTTGCCCATAACTGAGGGATGGGTAACATCTGTTGGTGAACCTGAAGTGCAGCCTTTCTGTTCGCTGCAGCACTAGGCTGGCTGGAGAGTCCTACATTCTGGCCGCCTTTTACCCCTCGGGAAGTGTCCCTGGTACTCCTCTGATAGATGTCTGAGTGCATATGCTGGCCTCCAAGAGGTAGTGGAAGGAACAAAAATCGCCGCCTCACTGTGGAATTGAAGTCGGGACCTCCATGGCCCAGGTCTACGCCTCTGTCCACTAAATCACTATGGCTACAATTGCCACTCTCGTCCCTTTACTTTTCCTAAAGCCAAACTGATCGTCACCTAGCGCATTCTCAATTTTCTTTTCCATTCTTCTGTATATTATTCTTGTAAGCAGCTTCGATGCATGAGCTGTTAAGCTGATTGTGCGATAATTCTCGCACTTTCGCGTCTGTAGCACGTCATCTTCATGGTGTAGCAATTTTAATGGCCAGTAGTGTATGTTGAACATTCCGGTCTGCAGCACGGGACCGTTCGCAGAGTCATCTGTTTTGAAGTCAGTGACTCTTCAGCCAAAAACCATGCCAGCGGGTAGTGGGGTAGGGGGGACGGAGAAGATACGGGAGCGGATTTCGAGTTCTGGTATTCGCCTTACGAACAAGGGAAACTTCCCGAAAATCTTGCCCATACCTGGGGGATGGGTATTGTTTTTAGTTTAATTCTGGGACAATATGCCTATCACTGTTTTCCCCTTACTGGAGCTGTATGGCTGCGATCATATTTCCGCTTCTTACAATTTTAATACATAAAACAATTCAGAATATCAAATAGTTGGTGATATTTCCGACGCGATCATGGTAATGTTGTGCAATGAGCTGTGTTGCCTTTATCTTTTAATGTTGCGTCATGTGTTGCAGTTTGACCGTAGTTGTTTCGGACGTTCTTTTCGTTGGTAATTAGGTCTAACATCATACATCGATATTTTTTCTCCGCCATATTGTCATACTACTTCCGCGTTAACGGAGCTTATATTCTTTGCATCATTACATACACGATAAACTTCAACGTTGCATGAACAGGATAACATAAATTCTCAAAATTCATTTTTAGTCTCTGACAACATGCCTGTACTGTTAACATAATCACTCTTTGAAAGAAAGCGGCGGCAATCCATGGAATCGGCTCGTCCGAATATGTACCTCCTCTCACATAGTCGCTGAGATCACCGTCTTATCCTGAAGACGTCCCTTGACATAGCTCAAATGGTTCAAATGGCTCTGAGCACTATGGGACTTAACATCTGAGGTCATCAGTCCCCTAGAACTTAGAACTAATTAAACCTAACTAACCTAAGGACATCACACACATCCATGCCCGAGGCAGGATTCGAACCTGCGACCGTAGCGGCCACGCGGTTCCAGACTGTAGCTCCTAGAACCGCGCGACCACACCTGCCGGCTTGACATAGCTCACCACAAGCAACATAGGAATGACAACGCCGCACGGTATCTATACATATTGTTTTATATCTTTTAGTTGCGAGCATCATTCATCATGCGTGAAAGTTCACATCGCCACAGCCCATTTTCTTTATTATGAACCAGATTCGATGGATGTTCCACGTAAATGTCGGTACGGATTACGCTGTTGGAGATTCTGAGGATAGTATTAAAATGAAGGAGCATGTGGATGCCAAAGGAAAACGGGGATATACTGGAATGGCTAGATAGGTTACGTTTGGAACGGGTAGATTTCAGGGATGAGTTCCTATTCCGGGTGGTGAAAGTGACTGAAATAATCCTATGAAAGGACATGCAGAGTTTGGAAATGGAAGGAAATTTGGAAACGTTGACATCGGTACTGGCAGCAGGCTACAGTTCTCTAGCATACGATGTCGGCACTCGACGTTTACAGGGGATGGAAGACAGGCAAAAGTGTTCTGTACGTCTGAAGACGCGTGGGAACTTCGTGAGCTGTACGTTCTTTTTAGTTATCGATATTTTATCCCCCTTTCCCCATATTGGTGACACATGAGTGGTACAAAATCTCATTCTTCAGCCAAAACCTTAAATTATGGGCCATATAAGCGAAACAAACATGATTAAAAAGTGAAACATTTAAAAAGTAAAACATTTAAAAGTAAATCTCTAAATAGATTAACTTATATGGTATTACCTGTTTAATTCCTTTTTGAATTAAAATTAGAAAGACATAAAGCTACAGTTATATAATTAAAACACACTGCAGAAACAATGACTTTTGTTAAAAAGTTGAGGGGTCTGCACCGGAGAAAAATGTTTTTGCAGAGGGGAAGCTTTAGGCATTCTGAAGACTTCAAGTGCGTGGGTGGTATATATGGAGATGACGGTAGGTGTTGGGGTCAATTGTGAGAAGACAGGAGGGAGAGCGAGTTAGATGTGTGGCCAAAGCCATAGAAAACGGTAGGAAAATGGGAAGTCGGAGACGAAAGACGGAAAGGACAGTCCTGATGTGGCGTGGGATAAATGAGGAAGAGTTATAGTCAATAAGATGGATAACTATCGGGCCCGATTTTATTGTGTGGGAGGGAGAGTCGATTGATCTCGAGTTTTGGTAGAATAAGTAGTATGTATAGGGGTATAGCTAATATGATGTGCTGGTATAGGCGTGGCAGCATAACACAGAGAAACAATGCAGCTGAAACTGTGTGCCGGACCGAGACTCGAACTCGGGACCTTTGCTTTTCGCGGGCAAGTGTTCTACCAACTGAGCTGCCCAAGCACGACTCACGCCCCGTCCTCACAGCTTTACTTCTGCCAGTACCTCGTCTCCTACGTTCCAAACTTTACAGAAGCTCTCCTGCGAACACAGTTTTAATCTGCCAGAAAGTTTCATATCAGCGCACACTCCGCTGTAGAGTGAAAATTTCGTTCTAGAAACAATGCAGTTGGTTATGACCCAGCACGTGGTAGGGAGCATGTGGGAAACAGAGAAGCCGTTCGGCTGTTGCCGTGATAGTGTCTCGAATATCTATGGAAGTAGTTGACGGGCAGTGAAACTGAGAGAGGGTGACACAGTGCTGGATGTCCACACTTCATCACAGAACGTAGAAGCTGTAGAGGCTGGGGGTTGTCCGCTCCGTAAACGTCGGTAGGCGGCGATCACTGACAGACCTGACGGCGGAGTATAGAGCCGAGTGTTTTGCAGCACACCAGTCAGTGCAGATAGTTGAACAGCGCGTCCAGAACAGAAAACACAATGACATCGTCAGTTACGATTGCAGTGGGCATGGTATCATCGAGACTGGGTCGTGGTTCAGTGGAAAAGTGATGCCTGGTCGAATGAATCATGTTTTTTGTTACATCAGGTCGATGGTGGTGTCCAGATATGCGATCATGCGGTTCTAGGCGCTACAGTCTGGAACCGCGCGACCGCTACGGTCGCAGGTTCGAATCCTGCCTCGGGCATGGATGTGTGTGATGTCCTTAGGTTAGTTAGGTTTAAGTAGTTCTAAGTTCTATGGGACTGATGACCTCAGAAGTTGAGTCCCATAGTGCTTAGAGCCATTTGAACCATTTTTTTGCAATCATGTGCAGGCAATCTGCCAAGTGAGAAGTACGCGACTCCACAAATATAGGCCGGTTGGGGCAGTATTATGTTGCAGGGGACGTTCACATGGGCTTCTGTGGCTAATCAAAGTCACCACGTTAGCTGTGGATTAGGTGAACACTGTCTTCCCAGACAGGGATAACAGGCTAACTCTCCATATCGGAAGCACAGACTCCTGTTATAGTGATTTGAGAGACATGATAGTGAACTCACGTGGCCATTAAATTCACCATATCAAAACCTACTGGAATACGTCTGGGACGCTGTCGGCCGCCAGGTCCGCCTGCACTTACTATTGGTCCACAAATTACCTGTATAGTAACTGCGTGCCCTGCTCATAGACATCTGGTGCCAAATACCTCCAGAAACCTACCAAAAACTTACCTAATCCATTCGAAATAGAATAACTTGTATGTTGTGGTTGATAAGGTTGACCAACACCGTGTTAGGGGGGAACGACAGGGTGACGGACGATAATATTGCGCAAATTCAGGACTGTTTTCTCCGTACTGGAATGTAGTAGACAATGAATAAAGCTTACAATGAAGTTCTCATTGATATTTTTTATTGGACAATATTAATCAAACCGGTATTACCTCGATGTATCATAAAATGCCCAAAAGACTATGCGGACGGACTGGACCTTAGGGCAGGGGAGCATTCACTTTTTATTATTCACAGTATTTATTAAAGTCAATGAACAGAAAAAACAATTGTCATAAACTTCAAGTGAGAACATATGTACATGAAGCCCATCAGTTGGCTTTCAATAGCTTTCAGTACCCAAGAAAATATAACAACTTTTCAAATGAGAAAGACAGTACCTTAAAAAGGGGTAACTTTACACATGAACTGTGAGTGATTGTATTCTGTATTAACAAATATTGAAGAAATAACATTTATAATAATAAACTGCCAGTAAGGGAATACTTATACATAAAGCCCATCAGTTTGCTTTAGTTTCTAACAAACGTATAACACTTTTCAGGCGAGAAAGGTAATAGCTTTTCATAGAAAATAGAAAACAGAAAACACTGCACTCCCAAAGGGGTGTCGTAAGTACACTTACAGAGACTTTTAAAACCTTGGCCAAATATATTCGTTTGAAAAGGAAAGGGTAACTTTACACATGAACTGTGACCAACTGTATTTGACATTAACAAATAGTGAAGAAATAACATTTATAATAATAAACTCACGGTCAGAGAACATTTATACATGAAGTGTATCAGCTGGCTTTAGTTAGTAACGAATGTATAACAACTTTTCAAATGAGAAAGGTAATACCTTTTTATAGAAAATAGAAAACACTGCACTGCAGGGGTATCAGTTAACCTTGCCCAAATATACACATTTAAAAAAAGAGTAACCTTACGTACGGATTCTCACCTGCACAGGCAATAATCTATATCAGACTCTTCTCTTACAAATAGTTCCCAGCTCACGGCATCTGCCAAGTGCGGACATGAACGTCCTGCGGAACACGGGCCACACCTGGTTGTGCCGTTTGGGCCCGATTTATCGGCCCGACCGAGGCCGAGTAGTGCAGTAGGCGCCTTCGGCATCACTTCGCGGGTGCTCCTCCCCCTCAAACGGTTAATTCAGAGGCCTGTTATTGGGTGAACCTGAGTCTCAACGGTACGTTCAATTCCGTCAGATTCAAGAACAAGCGAGAACCCGAAGACATAGCCCACACCCACCACCTAGGCACAGATGTAGTACAACACAGTCATAGTCCAACAAATTGCGTGTGCTGACGCAGCACCAGCACGCAACAATCAAATGACTCAAACAGTTCTACTATGTCAATAAAACCAAAATCAGTCACTTAAAACAACTTTAAATAAAAAGGCATAGCAGCAGTATCGCAAGAGTGAAAACAAATTTGGACTGCTAAATTTAGCTTACAAGTAACAATTAAACAAATTCAGGGTTGAGATATTATAAGTAACCGATTGAGGTCACTTCCACACTTGACGCTCCAGAAAAGAAAACACCAAATGATATTTTTTCCTAACGATAATCGACCCCTTGTTGGATCCCGGCATCTATATCTTCGACACATTCGTAAACATTTGCACCATTAGAATGAGCCCTCGGCTCCAAACGGTCACAGAATCGAAACTTCCTAGCAGATTAAAACTGTGTGCCGGACCGAGACTCGAACTCGAGATCAAGGTTCACAGGGGAGGTTTTGTGAAGTTTGGAAGGTAGGAGACGAGGTACTGGCGGAAGTAAGGCTGTGAGGACGGGTCAGGAGTCGTGCTTGGGTAGCTCAGTTGGTTAGCCGGCACGGTAGCTCAGCGTGTTCGGTCAGAGGGTTAGCTGCCCTCTGTAATAAAAATACTGAGTTAATCGATCAACAATGAACGTAAACAGCTGTCTTACGACGTCAGCCCCGAGCAGATGCAACGAACGAAAGCGAAAGAAGTTGGTAGAGCACTTGCCCGCAAAAGGCAAAGGTCCCAAGTTCGAGTCAACGTCCGGCACACAGTTTTAATCTGCCAGGAAGTTTTATATCAGCGTACGCTCCGCTGCAGAGTGAAAATCTCATTCTGGTCACTGAATCATTACTTTTTGGAGTTCGCGCCTAATATTTTGGGAAATGATTTTTCAGTGTTTGTACATTCGAATTCAGTAATAAAAAATTCCGAGATTTTTTCGACCGTCACCCTGTCGCCCTCGCTTAAGTACTTGTTCGTCGTTTTGGTTCATCGGTGTATGTTTTCCGTGGTTTTCCTAATTCGCTTGAGACGAAATGCCAGGATGATGAATGAAATGAGAAGAGCGCGGACCAAATTTAATTCCCCACACTTCCACAATCCGAATTTGTGCTCCGGTTCCAATGCGTCACCTGGGACGGGAGTTAAATCCCAGTCTTCCATCTTCTACCATAATGGAAACTGCATTGCCCAGCGCTGCTGAATACACTACTGGCCATTAAAATTGCTGCACCAATAAGAAATGCAGATGATAAACGGGTATTCATTGGACAAATATATTATACTACAACTGACATGTGATTACATTTTCTCGCAATTTGGGTGCACAGATCCTGAGAAATCAGTACCCAGAACAACCACCTCTGATACGCCTGGGCATTGAGTCAAACAGAGCTCGGATGGCTTGCAGAGGTGCAGCTGCCTATACAGCTTCAACACGACACCACAGTTCATCAAGAGTAGTGACTGGCGTATTGTAACGAGCCACACGTTTTCAGTTGGTGAGAGATCTGGAGAATGTGCTGGCCAGGGCAGCAGTAGAACATTTTCTGTATGCGTACAGGACCTGCAACATGCGGGCGTGCGTTATCCTGCTGAAATGTAGGGTTTCTCAGGGATCGAATGAAGCATAGAGCCACGGGTCGTAACACATCTGAAATGTAACGTCCACTGTTCAATGTGACGTCAATGCGAACAAGAGGTGACCGAGATGTGTAACCAATGGCACCCCATACGATCAAGCCAGGTGATACGCCAGTATGGCGATGACGAATACACGCTTCCAATGTGCCTTCACCGCGATGTCGCCAAACACGGATGCAACCATCGTGATGCTGTAAACAGAACCTGGATTCATCCGAAAATGGTTCAAATGGCTCTGAGCACTATGGGACTTAACTTCTGTGGTCATCAGTCCCCTAGAACTTAGAACTACTTAAACCTAACTAACCTAAGGACATCACACACATCCATGCCCGAGGCAGGATTCGAACCTGCGACCGTAGCAGCCCCGCGGTTCCGGACTGCGCGCCTAGAACCACTAGACCAGGATTCATCCGAATAAATGACGTTTTGCCATTCGTGCACCCAGGTTCGTCGTTGAGTGCACCATCGCAGGCGCTCCTGTCTGTAATGCAGCGTCATTGGGAACCGCAGCCATGGTCTCCGAGCTGATAGTCTATGCTGCTGCAAACGTCGTCGAACTGTTCGTGCAGATGGTTGTTGTCTTGCAAACGTCCCCATCTGTTGACTCAGGGATCGAGACGTGGCTGCACGATCCGTTACTGCCATGCGGATGCCTGTCATCTCGACTGCTAGTGATACGAGGCCGTTGGGATCAAGCACCGCGTTCCGTATTACCCTCCTGAACCCACCGCTTCCATATTCTGCTAACAGTCATTGGCTCTCGACTAACGCGAGCAGCAATGTCGCGATACGATGAACCGCAATCGCGATAGGCTACAATCCGACCTTTATCATAGTCGGAAACGTGATGGTACGCATATCTCCTCCTTACACGAGGGATCACAACAACGTTTCACCAGGTAACGCCGGTCAACTGCTGTTTGTGTGTGAGAAATCGGTTGGAAAGTTTCCTCATGTCAGCAGGTTGTAGGTGTCGCCACCGGCGTCAACCTTGTGTGAATGCTCTGAAAAGCTATTCATTTGCACATCACAGCATCGTCTTCCTGTCGGTTAAATTTCGCGTCTGTAGCACGTCATATTCGTGTTGTAGCAATTCTAATTTCCAGTAGTGTATTTCAATAGCATCCTTCAGAACGCATTCCCAAAACGACGAGGTCTGTCCCAGAACTTCTGTTTCTTCGTACTTCATAGAGCCCCCTATAGCTATTCATTTGCATATCACAGCATCTTCTTGCTGTCGGTGAAGTTTCGCGTCTGTAGCACGTCATCTTCGTGGTGTAGCAATTTTAATGGCCAGTAGTGTATGTGAAGGCCTCGAACATAGCTGCTCATAGCTCGCCCTGATGTGGACCCTGAGGCAGCTGGGCCGACTGTCCGGAGAGAAATCGACTATCCGGAAGCCAGGCAGCTATCCAGCCAGCCACTGATCGCTAATTCTGAGCTACGCCCGTCTTGCACATCCTGTGTTGCACTGTCAGGCTGAAGGCAATACGCTTCCTGACAACATCAGAATCAGGCTCTCTCTCTCTCTTTTGCCAACACTTCAGCTATCTCTAGTTCAACTGCTCGTGAACAATTGCATTTCTTCCGTTATGTAGTATGTTTGTGGAAACGGGGGTGTAGTTTACTAAATGTCCCGGAGGGAGTTCCCCGATTTTGTCCTCCTCTGTACCCGTAGGCCACGCTGTGTTGGCGGATGCTTGGATGTGGCGTCGCGCGGCTTGAGAGGTTGGATCCATCTACGGCCGCTCGATTTCTTCCCAGGACTAGGGATCGCCGGGGGGGGGGGGGCGTTGGGGAGAGGCTGGGCATGTGTGGTGTGGTGGGGAGGGAGGGGCGGGACGGAGGCAGCGGACGTCGGGCGTCTCCGCGATGACTCAGTCGACAGCCGACAGCCAGACGCAGTTGGGCGGGGCTAATGGTCGCGAAGGTCTGGCACTGCTCTAGTCGCGCGTTAAGGAGGAGGATCCGCGGCCGGTTGTGGTCTCAGCAGACTCCGGAACACGAGCAGGGAGCGAGGGCGTGCTCAAGAACTGACGAGGGAACCGTCAGATGTGATAATCAAGGATTTTAATAAGTATTTGATATGTTAGAGGCACCTGTCCACAGTACCTGGCTAGCGGCTTTTCGTACCATGGCCCCTAGTTTCTGAGGCCATCGATGATGAATTTTTGTGCCTACCTCCTACAATGTGGTGACAAAAAGTCGTGGTATAGCGAAACTCACATAAACAAATGACGGTAGTATCGAATACAGAAGATATAAATGCTTTGGCAGAGCTATCATTTGTAACTGTCGCCGAGCGGTTCTAGACGCTTCCATCCGGAACCGCGCTGCTGCTACAGTCGCAGGTTCGAATCCTCCCTCGGGAATGGATGTGTGTAATGTTCTTATGTTAGTTCTGTTTAAATAGTTCTAAGTCTAGGGGACTGATGACCTCAGACATTAAGTCCCATACTGCTTAGAGCCATTTTGAACCTTTTTTTTTTTTAACGAGAAACGCGATTCTCCTCCCTAGCCGACACTTTTCTATTGATCCACAGTCGAATATCTGTGACCATATGCCCACTGCACTGTAATTAATGACGTCGTTTGCTCAACAATGGTACATGTACGGGTCATCTTCTACCACACAACATGTTGAACAATGTACTCAGAACGGATGCAGACTTCCACTCTTCAATTGTAATCAAGGCTTTAATAAAAATGGCGAAGGTATTTATAATCAGAACACTGGGAGGAGTTGTGGTTTAAATAACAATAGATTTATTCATTCTTAACATCACAAAACAAAAACTATGGCTAAAGAAACGGCACACAAACATTTTTTTCTTTGGACAATCGCTTTCAATGATGTGCGGTCTATGGCGAACAAAGTGATCAGCTTTGGATCATTACACGACACTAACGAGAACTAATCGCTTTACCTGACTTCATACATGTGAATCCGTGGGATGGCCCAAAACCTACATTACTATCATGCATCTGTACTCTACTACTCCATAAAGAAAAATACGGTTCCAAAGAACAGGGTGCTGAGAAGCGTATATTGGAGCCCTACTCTGTAGCAGCGAATACTTTACCCTTGTGCAGTTCAGAGCAACACACCACCATGTGCTCGACAACTGGACTCATGGACGGCAGCAATCTGTTATTAATGTCGTGCAACCGAAGAATGCAAGTACGTGGTCTCGCGTTCGGCTAAATCGAATTGCAGGTCTTCCCTATGAGCCTCTGAAACCCCGGTGGATTCCAGTGTGCAGGTGGACCCATTTGCTGGCCTGCAAAACCAATTTGACTCCGTGCCACTACAATGCGTGACAAAATATGTCAAATGTTTAGACGGCCGACTCTGGACAAATAAGAACACCCATGCATCACCCGTTGTGTGCATGATGCTAGAATCAGTACCTCTCTGGTTCAGATGGTGACTGGCACAGGTTCTAAGTGGCACACTAGCAAAGGACGCGTCTCACCGTTTAGGTAAAGATCTGCAGTTCTTTACTAGCAAAGCGCCAGTACAAGTGTGTCAGATTCTCTTTCTCTCAGCTTTCCTCGCCAGCTGAGTAGCATAGCACGTTTACATCTTAGAGTATTACCACTTTAACACAAGCCAATCACGAGCTGGAGCGCCGCATTCGAAGCTGGGAGACCGCCCTCGCTCTGCATACACAGATTTGACCAATCAGCGACTTTAAAAATTAACTAGGAGATAAAGAAAAAAAATTAGCTTCGTGGCCTCTTTCCCACATGTTTACACCATGTCTTTGCTAAAAGCATGACGTGGATGGAACCACAACCCATAAGTGACATAAAACAAGTGAACCTTTACACAAAACGAAAAATAATACATGGGGTCACTTGGCACGAAAACGCAGAAAATATATGTACAAGGGTCACTCCAAAATAAATGCACACTATTTTTTTTAAAAAATCCATCTTTTATTCTAAATGTTTGAAAGTTTTACAATGTGTAGATACATCCTTTGGGAACAATATTTTCATTTGTCCACATAATTTCCATCCCTCTCAACTGCCTTACGCCACCTTGGAACCAGCGCCTGTATACCCGCACGGTAAAATTCTACACCAACCTGTTGGAGCCACTGTTTGGCAGCGTGCACAAGGGAGTCATTATCTTCAAGCCTTGTTCCACGAAGAGAGTCTTTCAGTTTGCCAAAGAGATGATAGTCACATGGTCAGGACTGTAAGGCGGGTATTTCAGTGTTGTCCAGCCGAGTTTTGTGATCGCTTCCACGGTTTTTTGACTGACATGTGGCCGTGCACTGTCGTGCAACAGCAAAACATCCTGATTTTGCTGATGTGGTCGAACACGACACAGTCGAGTTTGAAGTTTCTTCAGTGTCGTCACATATGCATCAGAACTTATGGTGGTTACACTTGGCATGATGTCCACAAGCAAGAGTCCTTCGGAATCGAAAAACGCCGTAGCAATAACTTTTGCAGCAGAAGGTGTGGTTTTGAATTTTTTTTTCCTTATGTGAATTTGCATGATGTCAGTCCACTGATTGCCTCTTCGTCTCTGGTGAAAAATGATGGAGCCATGTTTCGTCACCTGTCACAATTCTTCCAAGAAATTCATCTCCACCATTCTCGTATTGTTCCAAAAGTTCGCTGCATACCGTTTTTCTTATTTCTTTGTTAGCCACTGTCAACATCCTGGGAACCCACCTGGCACAAACCTTTTGTAACGCCAACACTTTGAGTATTCTCCAAACACTTCCTTCCCCTATCCCAAAGTAGCGTGACAATTCGTTCACTGTGATGCGTCTGTCAGCAGTCACCAATTCGTTAACTCTCTGCACATTGTCTCGAGTGTGTGCAGTACGAGGTCTGTCGCTGCGAGGACAATCCTCAATATTGCCGTGCCCGCTTTCATCACGTAACCTGCTTGCCCACCGACTAACTGTACTGCGATCGACAGCAGCATCTCCATACACCTTTTCCAACCTCTTGTGGATGTTTCCCGCTGTCTTGTTTTCACAGCACAGGTATTCTATGACAGCACGTTACTTCTGACGAACGTCAAGTATAGCAGCCATCTTGAAGACATGCTGTGACGACTCAACTCACGGGAACAGGTTGAACTCGTTTGAAAACAAGCGTGAAGGATGTATCTACACACTATAAAACTTTCACACATGCAGAATGAAAACTGTATTTTTACAGTAATACTGTGCATTTCTTTTGAAGTGACCCTCGTGATCTTGTAAAAAATGAAATCAGCAAAGCACAAATAAAAAAATATTAAATGAAAACAACAAATACCTCCTACAGCCCCCTTCTCAAAAGTCTTTAGGGAGTCCCATTTTAAAATTTACTATCGTCACACGAATAAACACAGTACTACACGTGCCGTGTAACATGTTAGATGTGGCAGCTACAGGGTGTTGCAAAAATGACCGGTATATTTGAAACGGCAATAAAAACTAAACGAGCAGCTATAGAAATACACCGTTTGTTGCAATATGCTTGGGACAACAGTACATTTTCTGGCGGACAAACTTTCGAAATTACAGTAGTTACAATTTTCAACAACAGATGTCGCTGCAAGTGATGTGAAAGATATAGAAGACAACGCAGTCTGTGGGTGCGCCATTCTGTACGTCGTCTTTCTGCTGTAAGCGTGTGCTGTTCACAACGTGCAAGTGTGCTGTGGACAACATGGTTTATTCCTTAGAACAGAGGATTTTTCTGGTGTTGGAATTCCACCGCCTAGAACACAGTGTTGTTGCAACAAGACGAAGTTTTCAACGGAGGTTTAATGTAACCAAAGGACCGAAAAGCGATACAATAAAGGATCTGTTTGAAAAATGTCAACGGACTGGGAACGTGACGGATGAACGTGCTGGAAAGGTAGGGCGACCGCGTATGGCAACCACAGAGGGCAACGCGCAGCTAGTGCAGCAGGTGACCCAACAGCGGCCTCGGGTTTCCGTTCGCCGTGTTGCAGCTGCATTCCAAATGACGCCAACGTCCACGTATCGTCTCATGCGCCAGAGTTTACACCTGTATGCATACAAAATTCAAACGCAGCAACCCCTCAGCACCGCTACCATTGCTGCACGAGAGACATTCGCTAACGATATAGTGCTCAGGATTGATGACGGTGATATGCATGTGGGCAGCATTTGGTTTACTGACGAAGCTTATTTTTACCTGGACGGCTTCGTCAATAAACAGAACTGGCGCATATAGGGAACCGAAAAGCCCCATGTTGCAGTCCCATCGTCCCTGCATCCTCAAAAAGTACTGGTCTGGGCCGCCATTTCTTCCAAAGGAATCATTGGCCCATTTCTCAGATCCGAAACGATTACTGCATCTCGCTATCTGGACATTCTTCGTGAATTTGTGGCGGTACAAACTGCCTTAGACGACACTGCGAACACCTCGTGGTTTATGCAAGATGGTGCCCAGCCACATCGCACGGCCGACGTCTTTAATTTCCTGAATGAATATTTCGATGATCGTGTGATTGCTTTGGGCTATCCGAAACATACAAGAGGCGGCGTGGATTGGCCTCCCTATTCGCCAGACATGAACCCCTGTGACTTCTTTCTGTGGGGACACGCGAAAGACCAGGTGTACCGCCAGAATCCAGAAACAATTGAACAGCTGAAGCAGTACATCTCATCTGCATGTGACGCCATTCCGCCAGACACGTTGTCAAAGGTTTCGGGTAATTTCATTCAGAGACTACGCCATATTATTGCTACGCATGGTGGATATGTGGAAAATATCGTACTATAGAGTTTCCCAGACCGCAGCGCCATCTGTTGTTGACAATTGTAACTACTGTAATTTCGAAAGTTTGTCTGCCTGAAAATGTACTGTTGTCCCAAGCATATTGCAACAAACGGTGTATTTCTATCGCTGCTCGTTTAGTTTGTATTGCCGTTTCAAATATACCGGTCATTTTTGAAACACCCTGTATGTGCAATGAGTTTGCTAAGATGGGTTACCCCTTTTACTCAGCACATACAGTACAGGCAGCACCCCCGATGTGGCAGGACCTTGTCTGTGGCCAGCAATCAGTGGTGTCTCCATTACTGATCGTCTTGGATGATAATGCGTTGCCGCTGTCGAAGACATTCATGGGATGACCCGGGCAGCATATGGACACAGGTTTGAGGCGAATCACCTCCCGCCGTCGCCGTCTGCGTTGACCCTTGTCTTCAGACAAATAAGTAGCTCCAATCAGCACTCCGCAGCCCCGTCCTGGTGGAGCACGCTCGCCCCCGCATTCAGCAGCAGGCTCGTTCACACCTGCCTCCATTCCCACAGCCCATTGACGTCATGTCGACCGGCTGCCCTGCGGTCGCTATGTGGGTCACCGCTGCCTGCTGCACCCCCCTAACCCTTCCAGCTCGCTGGGCTGGCGAACGACCTTAACTGCCGCTTCAGTCCTTAGCGCCACGTCTGCTCAACCGATATGGCCACTCCGGTGTCAGCGGCCTCTCCAACTGCCTGATATGTCGCCATCCACTCAGCCCCCATAGTCTGCACAATGCTTACACGGGAACTTCCTGCCGTGTTTTTCCAATATGTTTACAGCATAAACACACAGAGAATTATAATGAAATTGTAAAGGATTGCTTTTCCATTATTACTCCAAGAATTTAAAAAAAATGGTTTACAGAGCTGATTTGACAAATACAAAATATTATTCTATTCTACAACTATTTTTTTGATTTTATTACTGCAATAATTTTAAATGATTATTTTTCTGTGTCTAAATCTTTATAATCTTAAGTAGTGGTGAAGTGTTGCAATGTATGATAGTGTAGTGTTAATTTCCCACAACCGTTCATGCAACTCAAGGTACTAAACCGGCTTAGACTACACATTCAGTTCAGCCACCCTCATACCATCTAAGTCTATTACTTATTCATGCAACCCAACTACTATAAAAGATCTACGAACTACTGAAGGTATTAGACTTCCATTACTTAGTCGTTACGGTCGCACTAACACTGGCGTATGGCGTACATCTCGGTGAGTACCGACGTCACCAGTCTGCTCGCTGTACTGTGTGGAAAAATAATTCTTGTGCAAAGTTCTCTTTTTGCTGAAACTGACACAAAAATTTCTCAAGTTGGTGTACAAATTTTCCACTCCACCTGCTGAAACATAAAAAAGCATATGGTATTATCGACATTTGACTGCAAAGCTACATTTCTTTAGTTCTTCTCTTTCTCACAAATTGATGGTGTTCCTCGCTCACTCTGCGAAAGCATGCCAAAGTGACTCGCACATTCCGTGCTCATGCCACAAACCATCGATCAAGATCTACCGCCCAGGCGCTTGCGAACTACTCGCAAAAGCTCACACAAATATCATCGCACAATAGTGCAGAAAACCACATGCGAAAACCACACGTGAATAACCACAATGAACAACAATCGCATAAGACGCGATAGGTCATCTGTGTAACAACACTCGAATAAAATATCCATTCGGGAGAAACATAGCACCAAAGCCGACATCCATAGACAAAAATGCACCTCAAATACATCGCTCCACTGGCGATGACAGTAATCGGCCCACAGCGAAGACGCACTGCACTGGGCAATGGTCACAAACCACGGCGAAATACACAAGAAAGTCAACACGCCTCTCGCGTGGACAATACACGACCATCCTGCAAATTACCTCCATGGGTCTCGCAAACTAATCTCAACGACGCCACTCTCACACACTATACTACGAATTACAGTATTGCCCATTAAAATTGCTACAGCAAGAAGATATGCAAATGATACACAGGTATGCATTGGACAAATATATTATACTAGAGCTGACATGTGATTGTATTTTCACACAATTTGGGTGCATAGATTCTGAGAAATCAGTACCGAGAACAACCACCACTGGCAGTAATAACGGCCTTCATACACCTGGGCATTGAGTCAAACAGAGCTTGGATGGCGTGCACAGGTACAGCTGCTCATGCAGCTTCAACACGATACCACAGTTCATCAAGTGTAGTGACTGGCGTACTGCGACGAGCCAGTTGCTCGACCACCAGTGACCAGACGTTTTCAATTGGTGTGAGATCTGGAGAATGTGCTGGTCAGGGCAGCAGTTGAACATTTTCTGTATGCAGAAAGGCCCGTACAGGACCTGTAACATGCGGCCGTGCATTATCCTGCTGAAATGTAGGGTTTCGCAGGGATAGAATGAAGGGTAGAGCTACGGGTCGTAACACATCTGAAATGTAACGTCTACTGTTCAAAGTGCCGTCAATGGGGACAAGAGGTGACCGAGACGTGTAACCAATGGCACCCCATACCATCACGTCGGGTGATACGCCAGTATGGCGGTGACGAATACAAGCTTCCAATGTGCGTTCACCGCGATGTCGCCAAACACGGATGCGACCATCATGATGCTGTAAGCAGAATCTGGATTCAACCGAAAAAATGACGTTTTGCCATTCGTGCACCCAGGTTCGTCGTCGAGTAGACCATCGCAGGCGCTCCTGTCTGTGATGCAGCGTCAAGGGTAACCGCGGTCATGGTCTCCAAGCTGATAGTCCATGCTGCTGAAAACGTCGCGGAACTGTTGTTGTCTAGCAAATGTCCCCATCTGTTGATTCAGGAATCGAGACGTGGCTGTACGATCCGTTACATTCATGCGGATAAGATGCCTGTCATCTCGACTGTTAGTGATACGAGGCCATTGGGATCCAGCATGGCGTTCCCTATTATCCTCCTGAACCCACCGATTCCATATTCTGCTAACAGTCATTGGATCTCGACCAACGCGAGCAGCAATGTCGTGATACGATAAACTGCAATCGCGATAGGCTACAATCCGACCTTTATCAAAATCGGAAACGTGAAGGTAGGCATTTCTCCTCCTTACACGAGGCGTCACAAGAACGTTTCACCAGCCAACGCCGGTCAACTGCTATTTGCGTATGAGAAATCGGTTGGAAACTTTCCTCATGTCAGCAGGTTGTAAGTGTCGCCACCGGCGCCAACCTTTTGTGAATGCTCTGAAAAGCTAATCATTTGCATGTCACAGCATCTCCCTGTCGGTTAAATTTCGCGTCTGTAGCACGTCATAATCGTGCTGTAGCAATTTTAAAGGCGAGCAGTGTATATACCGAATCATACAAGGGCGTTTACTGCAATGAAGACACAATAAACAGAAGAAATATGATTGTAGCTGAACTCCAAGATGTTATGAGAAGAATTCCGTCCTCAATACTCGTGCACTTGTTTCAGATTTGAAGACATAAAATTCTATCGTTGTCGTAACATCTGATTCTGTCGTTCCGTGCAAACTGCAAAACTGCTGTGAGAGCGTATTAACTCGCGTGAATAAGACTCAAATAAACAACAAAGTTTCCGTCGTGAAATCGGCACATTTCTATTCTCAACAGTTGTAATTAGTTAGCCTTGGGATGATCATCTATACATCTATCAATATGATACGTGTTACGAAGAAATACCTGTACAGTGAAATTCTGCACTGCCGCACTCTTACGACTAGGGGAGAATGGGAGAAGTTCCTGTACTAATAACCATGGTGAAACACAAAAAGATCTAAGGAAATGACTTGTCTTTAAAGCTATTATAACTAAACATAACTTACGCTACTATACTTATGTTCGGCTGTCACCGACCATTAAACTATCTGTGGCTTGTTCAGAAAAGGAAATTGCAATCGTATGTCCCCCTTTCTATTTTCTTCTCTTCTCCTTCCTCCTGCTGTAACAGCTGCTATCGTGACCTCCAGCTTTATTCAATGAAGGGTTTAAGGTGCGATATGTGATGCACTCCTGCCGATCGTCCAGAGCTCAGAAACTCCAGCTCATACGCATTCTCACGCGCGACATGGCGTATGCGAAGCGGTCCATTATACACGTTGAAGAACTTCTGGCACTGTTTCTTCTGTTTGTTTGAGAGCCTAAACGATATGACGAGAACCTTCTGCCCAACGCGAAATTCACGGACCCGAGCCTTCTTATGTGCTCGCTCCTTCGTTCTCCTTCCAGCTTCCCGAATAATTTCTAGCGCCATCCCGATTATCTCTCGGTGCGGAATCTATTTCCGCCGGGGAAGTTTCACTAGCTCCTGCACTTTCTCTGGTGGGTCTCTGTTCTTCAACACAGTTACCGGTGCTAAGAGAGTTGAAATACGTGGAAGTTCATTCACGACATTTTGGAAATCCCGCAACATCACGTCCCATTTGCTGTGCGGTCGATGACGGTAGATACGACACAGATTCCTTAGTTCCTTCATCCATCGTTCGGCGGGGTTCGAACTTGGGTGATGTCCCGATATGTGAATAGGTGCCATCCTATATCTCTCCAGAGTTTCCCTCCATCGTTATGAAGTGAATTGAGCCCCGTTATCTATAATAATTTTGTTCACCCTGCCTACTTGCGATAGGAAGTCTTTCGTTAACGCTTTGCAAACAGTGACTGCCATGACTCCTCGTAACGGTGTAAATGTAGCAAACCTGGATGTTAATTCAACGACTACTAAAATGTATCGGAAACCACGCCGAGTGACCGGGAGCGGTCCCATAAAGTCCACGGCCGCCATATGTCGCAGTTGTTTGGAACGACTGGATGGAGGGGTGCCTTCATTGTCTGGCTGTCTGGTTTTGCCTTCTCACAAGTCTTCCATACGGATAGAACCTTCCTTATCCATCTTTCCATTTTTTGTTTTAATGACGCAGGTCCTTCAATTTAAAGAAGCATTTCCGTGGTCCGAAGTGACAATAACTTACGTGTGTGTATAATATTAACTAACTCGTCTGGTATACAAAGGCTCCATACCTTGCTGGTTGCGTTTCGTCGGTGGAATAAGATCCCCTCACTTACAAGGTAGAACATTCGTAATTCGACTTCCTGGCGGTTCTTCAATTTCGGATCATTATCCTGCTCTCTTCTTACATCCCCTAATGATGCAGTCATTAATTTCTCGAAAGCGACTCCCCGTATATAGAATAGACTAAAGTGACTATCCTCCGCATCTTCTCCCATTGCATCTGGTCTGCCAAGCGGTGAACGTGAAAGTGCATCCGTAATTACATTTGTTTTTCCAGGTACATGTGTGATGCTGATTTCAAATTGCTGGAGGAATAAAACCCACCGTGTCAGCCTATCGTGTCCCAATTTTGCCGACAGCAAGAATATCAACCCACTGTGGTCTGTAAAGACGTAGGTCTTGTGTCCAAGCAGGAAATATTTGAATTTTTTGAAAGCCCACACCATAGCCAATGCCTCCAACTCAGTTACTGAGTAATCATTTCGCCCTTTGTAAGGACCCAGCTCCCAAATGCTATGATCTTGTTTACTAATGTCCCCTCTTCCATAATTTGTTGGTATCTTACTACGAAGAGACCTGTTTTCGCTGCATCAGTCTACATGCAAAAATCCGCTGTTAAGTCAGGGTCAGGTAGGATAGATGCCTCCACAAGGGCCTGTTTAAGCGAATGGAATTCGTGATACGCTGCCTCGTCCCATACCCACGGTGTCTTCTTTCCTGTTAAGGCACAAACTCATGGTGTGCCATTCTCCTTCTTTCTAACAAACTTCTTATAAAATTTTACGACGCCCAAGAACCCTCTGAGGTGCTCCCTGGTCTGAGTTTTTAAGGATGAGGTGCAATCCCTTCTGCCAGAATCACGTGCCCAACAAAATTCAACTTCCTCGTTCCAGAAAAAGATTTTTACAAATTAATTGTGACACCATGTTGCCTTAGTGTTCCGAGTAGTTCGCCGAGGACCTTATTGTGTTCGTCCCAAGAGGGTTTTCCGATGAGGATTTCATCAACATAGGACGTGATGTCGTTTTTCAGACCTTCCAACAAATTTCCGTTCAGCCTCCTAATGAATACTGCAGGCGATATATTGAGGCCAAAGGGCAGTCGCCGGAACTGATAGCAGTGTCCTTGAACTACAAAAGCCTTATATTGACGACATGAATGGTTTAATAGAAACTTCAATGGAGGTCAATGGATGAAAACACTTTGACGCCATGAAATCTTTGCAAGAGATCTTCTACCTCCTCCGGACGGTCTGTTTCCGGCAGTTTATCGTGTTGATTTGCCTCGAATAAAGTCTCAGACGTATCGACCCATCCTTCTTTTCAGCTACCGGCAGTGGGTTATTGTATGTGGACACACCGGTTTCAATGATCCCTTCTTGCAGCATCCTCTGTACTTCTGTCCGAACTTTCTCTCTGTATGCGATGGGAATGGGATAAGGTGGGACGATGAACTTCTGATGTTCTTTGACACGGAATGCATACTGGAAATTATTGATGGCTCCTGTCTTAGGTAGGAACACTTCAATGTTGTTACGTAATGTGGTTTGTAGTTCTGCCCCTCCTCTTCGGTAATACTGTCAGTACCACAAACCCTCTCTTGTATCGCATGACAGATCTCGCTCTCGGTGTCCTCTGGGTCATAGTGGCAATCCTTTTCATCTCTCGACACTGATTTCGACTTTCGTAAATGCCAGTCTTCTGAGTTTACGCGCCTCGCCGGGACTTGCGCCCATATGGCTCGATCAATGAATCGAAGCATGATGCTTTTATTCTTATTTAATGTCGCTGTACCACGTCCTAGATCCAATATTGCGTTCTACTCGCTTAGAAAATCGGTTCCGATAGTTAACTCAGTTGTCAGTTTTGGCAAGATCAGGAAGTTTCCCGCCAGCAGGTGACCTTGACAAAGTAGCTCTAGCCTAGACTGCATGTTCACTTCAGTTACCTTCCCTACTATTGCTCCATTTATTCTTAATCTCGTCAACGATAGTTCCGCACAGTCTTGCAGTCCCTTACACTGTATATAAGTCCCTTCCGCGATGGCCGAAATCTCACTACCACTATCCAGGATTGCTCTAATTTTCTTTCCTCGTATGGTTACCATAATTGCATGCACATCATTATGAGTGAACCCCCTTCTTTCTTCCAGCACTGTTTCTTCAGTATCGTCGTATCTAATAACATTGATGAGGCTAGGTCCGAGTTCAGCTGCAGATGCGTTTTGTGCCTCTTCCGCATATTCAGCTAGTCACTGATGTTGGTTGTCATTTTCTCGCGCCCCATGTCCTGGGTTCGGTCCCCGATTCTCAATTTCCTTGACTTGACCTCCACTTCCGTTTTCTCCATTGTTCATTCGCGCAAATCTTCCATTATCATTGAAACCGGATCAATTGTTTCGCCATCCGTTGTTTTGTGGTCCGTATCCTTCATTCCTTCTTTCATTCCAGGCTATGTTGCGTAGTACATAACTATCGGGGTTCCGATTCCAGTCTCTTTGTTGTTCAACTACATTGCTCCCGAAATTTTCCGACCGTGAATGGTTTCCGTAAGGCGTTCCATTTCGTACATTTCCATTCCTATTATTATAAGTGTTATGTTGTAGACGCGGCACAAGGCCTGCGACGTATCTCTCAAAGTTTCTTCTATGTTCTCTGATACTGTTGCTCGGAATGCGTACTCTAATTCGTAAAGAGTGTTACTCAAAGTACTGAGTTCCACATTACACCTGCCAGCTAATACCTGTTGATACGCTGACGGATGGCTCTGAGCACTGTGGGACTTAACTGCTGAGGTCATTAGTCCCCTAGAACTTAGAACTACTTAAACCTATCTAACCTAAGGACATCACATACATCCATGCCCGAGGCAGGATTCCAACCTGCGGCCGTAGCGGTCGCGCGGTTCCAGACTGTAGCGCCTAGAACCGCTCGGCCACCGCGGCCGGCCGCTGGCGGAAGTTTGGTGTAACAGTGATGTATGGTTTCACCGGTAGAGCATGGTACGTCAATCATTGTATCAAGGAACTTGTTTGGGCTTTTGTATCTTGATCTCTCGAAATCTTTGCCATCTCGTACTTTATACGTTCTTGTGTCTCCTTGGACCAGTAGATATTTATGAAACAGTCCTTGCACTCCTGGTAACTTCTAAACGTCGCTGTTATTCCACGAATTTTCCCCGCAACTGACCCTTGCAAGTGTCCACAAATGCAGTCTAATTTGTATTTTAAAGGCCAATTTGGAGGTAAAGAGAGGTCAATTTGTGATATTCCAGTGCGTGGGTGAGTACAATTACCCTCATCTCGGAAAATTTCGAATTTTCGGACTTGTAAGAAGTGTTGGAAATCAAATGGCGTTTCGTAGACAACTTCTGTCCTACGGAAAATATCTGGATGTCCTCGTTCGGCGTCCCCTCATTTGTGTTGTCTCCTCGGCTTCGAGAAAATGCGACGTTCATCTCACCATGTCCTCCGCTCGCTGCTAACGGTATACAGTTATCCGTCCCGTCCGAATTTGTTTCTGGTTCTGTTGCGTTCGCTGCATTTGAAATTGTTTCCTTAGCGCCTCATCCAATTTCTTCTCCATACGCGTGTTGATAGCAAACTGTCATTAATGGTGCGCACCCGAAAAATGCAAGTACGCGGTCTCGCGTTCGGATAATTCGGAACGCACGTACTTCCCTATGAGCCTCTGAAACCCCGGTGGATTCCTGTGTGCAGTTGGACCCGTTTGCTGGTCTGCCAATCCAATTGGACTCCGTGCTACGACTATGTGTGACGGAATATGTCAAAAGTTCAGACGGCTGACTCAAGACAAATAAGTACACCCACGCATGACTCGTTTGAACGCAGGTAAAGTTTACCGCTGTTCCTGCAGTAGAGCTCACAAGCAAGAGCATTAACTACTGACAATGAATGAAGTCAGAGTGTATCCAGTATAGCAACCAAGTAATAAAGATCATCTTGCCTTAGAACATTAATAAGGTGTGCTCCGAAATACTTGCGCCTGCGCCACGATTGTATTCTGTCAATGGATCTGCCACAGACTGCTATGCAAAACTCCACGTTCTGCGCTGGGGAGAGGACCTCCCACGTCCTGTCGACTACTCATCAGCCGCTTTGCATAGTAGTTACAGTGGCTTAGGATCAGGCTACCAGCTCTGCTCTTTCAGATAAGTGTGGTTCCAGCAGACAGGCCATAACAATCTGCTCTCTTTCAAACTCGTTTATATGAATTATATGAATGCGTGTTGTTGTCTATTCTTTCGGACACGTCAGAAAGAACAGACACCACACATTCATGCAATTGATAAGCTGGGCAATGGATCCACCTTCTTCAGTGCGGATGCAAAAATATGTCCGACCTCCGCTGGGAATCTTTGAGGAGGAACGGGAGCATAATGGACAGGGGCTGTGAATAGGTGGTTCCCGTGGGAACGTGTGTCGGCCGTAAGGCGTGCCGACATAGACCATGCAGTTGCGATTAGAGTCCTGCATGACCGAGTAAGCGAGCACAAAATACGAGATGGGGCGAGCACACCCTAACTGGATAGGCTGCCCGCACTAGTTCTAGTGACCGGGCGTAGAAGCCGTGACCGAATACGTAGCACGTAACTTCAAACACATTACACGTGTCATTATCCGTGTGAGACCGCAGCCAGTACGGTCTTCTCATTTGAGGTGTCTCTCTCTCTCTGTAATCATGCAGTGCGGGGAAGCCAGTGCAGTAAGACGTAAGATTGAAACCAATGTTTACACATTGAAGAGACGGGAAGGTCTGAAAAGCCAAGTATGGAGCATATTTTTGTTGGTTGTAGACGAAAACAGTGCGTCTACTGGGTACGTATCGTGCATAAACTGCTCCACATTATTGTGTTTCCATTCGGGAACCACTCATTTAAAGAAATACAGTTGCAACAAACCTCACAAAGATACAGCTCCTTCAGGAATACCGGCAATAATAAAAAATAGTATTACAGCAAAGTGTGTTGCAATGTGTGCTAAAGATATGAGACCTTTTAATGCCGTTTCTGGTGGTTTCAGAGAACTAGGCCAAAAATTAATACATCTAGGTGCCCATTATGGAGAAGTTAACGTGGCAGATGTCGTGCCACATCCCTCTACTATAAGCAGACATGTCAAAGAACAAGCTGATGCAATACGAAACAACATAACGTCTTCTGTTATTGCGGAAGTTATTAAATGGTTCAAATGGCTCTGAGCACTATGAGACTTAACTTCTAAGGTCATCAGTCCCCTAGAACTTAGAACTACTTAAACCTAACTAACCAAAGGACATCACACACATCCATGCCCGGGGCAGGATTCGAACTGCGACCGTAACGGTCGCACGGTTCCAGACTATAGCGCCTAGAACCGCTCGGCCACATCGGCCGGCGGAAGTTATTAATAAAACATTTGCCGCGAGAGTTGATATGTGGACTGATTCGCATAATCAGATGCACTATATGACGCTTACAACACATTAAATTAACACAGATTGGTCTATTGTGATCAATGTTTTATTTACAACAAAATTCCCCGACGTTAGGTTGGTTGGTTGTTTTGGGGAAGGAGACCAGACAGCGAGGTCATCGGTCTCATCGGATTAGGGACGGACGGGGAAGGAAGTCGGCCGTGCCCTTTGAAAGGAACCATCCCGGCATTTGCCTGGAGCGATTTAAGGAAATCACGGAAAACCTAAATCAGGATGGCCGGACGTTAGGAAGACGGGAGTAAACATTATAAAAGAAAGTGCTCTATGAATTTAGCTGTGTTACGTTCCCGTTCTTGGAAACGTTACTTTTGTATTTAAAGAGAGAGAGACACAGAGATAAATATGTAGTGTGTGTGTGAGAGAGAGAGAGAGAGAGAGAGAGAGAAATAGAAAGAGAGAGAGAGAGAGGCGTTGGATTTGTACAGTACAGTACAGAGCAGCGAGCCGGGGCGAGGCGAGGTGAGACGTCAGCGGTGACCGGTCACGCTCGGTTATCCGCGTGTCCGGAATCCGGACATCAGACATGGGGCGAGTACGTGACCGAGCCGAGTCGTGTGGGGCCGGACACGAGCGGCTCGGTCCCCCCATCAACAGGCGAGCCGTGACCGGTCAAACACTGAGCGTTGCAGCACTCTAGTTGCGATAACGTTGTATTTCTGGATGGGGCACAGGTTGCCTCACCTGCCAAGTAAGCATGAGCTCTTCTTCCCTACGGACTGCAGATATTTCCACTGACGCCAAATGAAAGATAGAGATAAAAGGGAATGGCTAAATTTCCCTCGTGTGTTTAACGTTGCAGGCTGACACCGTGCTCGTACACTGTACGGTGTGAAAAGAAGGCCACGTGCTCGCTGACGCATCGGCCTGTTCGCGCATTCCCTAGGAGCCAGGTCTCGTTGTATTTCTCAGACTCTCGGACTGTCACGGATTCGGGACGTCAGAAGTGTGTTTAGATTCCCGAGAGTCTCACCAGGCATACATTACGAGAAGTACATCTAAGATCTCTAGTGTCTCGAGACAGAGTGTATCACTTCCAGTCCCCACCTCTGTCGATCGTAAACTCCTGACTTCACACAAAGAGCGTTTTGAGTGTTCTTAACACCGCTACTGCTACTGCAAAGAGGAACATGAGCAGTCACGTCCGTTAGTATGCGCTCGACTGCATTAGACAGAGAGAGAGAGAGAGAGAGAGAGAGAGACGTCCGAATGCTTAAAGCGCAGACGCTGGGAAATGCTGGCCCAGCAGCATGGGGCAGTGACTGATACCGGAATCCGCGCTCGGCCGCACATCTGGTCCTGCGTCTGTAAACGCGCGCGTTTCCAGTAAACTCGGCCGGCCGCATTAAAAATAGCCCCACTATCTGGTGAGGTTCTCTCGCTCTATAGGTAGTTGGCTGTTTCACACGTGGGCAGTTTTCCTGGTTCCACCGGCCCACGAACCAACTACGTGCACGTCAGTTTCGCTCTACGGCATTCCGTACGAGCACAGATCACTACTGTAGCTCCAGCAGAATCTCAGTATACACGTATCCCGCATAATGTTTCCTAACAAGGGAAACTCCCCAATCCACCCACCTCCCCCTAAGATTTACTGACAAGAGGACTCGTCAAAAGAATGAACACAGATCAAGCATTAAAACAGGAAGAAGGTGTATTGAACTGTGAAGAAAAAGGAAAATAAAAATAGTGAACGGTTCAAGAACAAAAAGTACAATAAATCATAGAGTGAAAGGGTGACGGGGTCGTGATTAAGTGCTGACGAGGCAACAAGTCAACTGAATCCTCTACCGGCAAACACGCCTAGTTTGTCATATACGACAGTACGTGTGTGATACGAAAGGACTAGTTTGTACACCTAGTGAGTGAATGAGATACACCTCCTTGCCCGGTTAAGGTGTTCGTATGAATGAGAATGTAATCAAAAGCGATTCAAATGGCTCTGAGTACTATGGGACTTAGCAAAAAATGGTTCAGATGGCTCTGAGCGCTACGGGACTTAACTGCTGAGGTCATCAGTCCCCTAGAACTTAGAACTAGTTAAACCCAACTAACCTAAGGACATCACACACATCCATGCCCGAGGCAGGATTCGAACCTGGTACCGTAGCGGTCGCGCGGTTCCAGACTGTAGCGCCTAGAACCGTTAGGCCACACCGGCCGGCTAGAATGCAATCACTCCCAAGGGAAAGATGAAAACATAATAGTTTGTCACATAAGCTGCAACAAATGAACGCAACAGTTTCGCAATCACACAGTTGCCATTTGCTCTGTCAAAACGTTTTTGAAGTTGCGTCCCGTTATGGAAGTCTTGCCTCCTGAACTCCTCCGTCGTAACATCATTTACACCCGTTTATTTGTTGTTTTTATTTCTGTGAGCTGTTATGTGGCATCTCGTCTGTTCTCACTATTCATCACATTTACTTGCGACGGTAACGTATTTTTACCACATAACTCATATTCTATAACCAATGTGTAGTATGACAACTGCCAAGACTGCAGAAAGAGAACAATCATTTCAGTGACCAGACAGACAAAAAGTAATAAATAAGATAAAAATAAATGGCACGTGAGAGTTTTGAACACGTCTTGTCTCACAGTCCAACACCGTAACCACATAGCCACGACGCCACGGATGTTCAATTTCTCTCGACATTGCACTTGGTAAACTTGGATCCTTCACTGCTTTTATTTTGCCTTCTCTTCACCGTTCAGCACTCCTTCTTCCTGGCTTCCGTGCTTGATATGCGTTCAGTTTTTGACTGGCTACAAACTGAGCCATCTGACCACCACTAAATCTGAGGGGTTGCGATCGACAGTTTCCCTTGTAAGCACTGTGCGTTACTCCAACGATAGTTTGCAATACACCATACCCCAGCTACGCCTGTGTGGCCTTCCTGTAATTGTTGGGCACGCCAGGATCGGTATCACGGGAAGGAGGCGTTATTCAGCCTCCATGTGACGGGCTAGTCTTTCCCTCACCCTCGAAAATGAGTTGTTACTGGCGCGTACATGGCCAGCTGAGAAGATTACGACAGGTCTTTCCGCACACTCGTTGTCAGAGCTTCTATTGTCGAAAGTGACATGACGTAGTCAGCCGGATCCTTCGAGCATCGCTGGTTGCCTGGAGAGTTCGGATGATGATGATGGCCGGCCCTAGTGGCCGAGCAGTTTTAGGCGCTTCAGTCCGGAACCGCGCGACTGCTATGGTCGCAGGATCGAATCCTGCCTCGGGCATGGATGTGTGTGATGTCCTTAGGTAAGTTAGGTTTAAGTAGTTCTAATTCTAGGGGACTGATGACCTCAGATGCTAAGTCCCATACTGCTCAGAGCCATTTGATGATGATGATGTTTGGCTTGTGGGGCGCTCATCTACGCAGTCATCAGCGCCCATACGAAGTCCCCATTTTTACACAGTCCAATTTTTACACAGTCCGAATAAGCCACGGTCACGAATGGTGATGATAAGGACAACACAAGCACCCGGTTCCCAGGCAGAGAAAACAACCCCGTCCCAGCCGGGAATCGAACCCGCAACGCTGGTCACTAGACCACGAGCTGCGGAAGATGAACAGCTTGCATTTGATGATATAACATGTGTTCGTTAGTTTTCTTTCGTACCAGTAAATCCCCGATTCTTCAAAGAATATAACTGTCATGCATAAACGAACTCCAAACGTGTGATTACTTGACAAATGAGTTAACGCATTAAATATTTGACTTCAAACATGTTGAAAGTCAACGCTGGTGGGGACTGTTTAAATGATTGATTGTTTTGGCATAATTTTAGTGTTCTAACAATATTTTTCAAAAGAAGAAAAGAGACATATATTATGCTAAACAAGTTATTGACTGAATACCGTAAACAAGTAACAGGTGGTTTAAGACTACAATTGAGAAGGATCCTGGGTGCAGAATTGAGTCAAGTACCCTGGGCCTAAAAATGTGGATAACGCTATCTGAATTGAACTCACGCTGAGCAGACTTTGCTTGATCAAATCTAGTGTAGTTTCTCTTCATAGGTGCAGCTGAGAGCGATTGAGATCTGTACGCCCTGACAATGCCAGAGCGGCAGTACGTTACCCTGTTTGCTTCGTGCGGTGATGTAACTTGCAGCTAGCGAGATGTGTGCGGAGGAGGTGAGGCGTAAGGCGGCACCTGTCAATCGATCGCGGCCATGGAAGAAATGCAAAAATCTCACGGTCTGGCGATCAGGCAGACGGATCGCAATTTAGTCTCTACCAGAGCTCTGAAATCACGGTGGCTTTCAGTGTGTGACACACCCGTTTTCTGGTCGTCTTGGAAAGCTACAGATGCATTCTACATTGATAGTCTTGCCGCATGTGTATAACAGGCCACCACATCTCCTACCGTAAGTCCGGATCCTGTTGAGAGTACTCCATGTCCTCTGGGGCAGATCTAGTTTGCATGGTTGGTTACTGACTTGGAGAAAGCTACGAAGCTGTGATGGAGTATTATTATACTATTATTTCGTCGAAGCTTGTGGAAACTGAAGTTACGGTCCACCAGATCGCTAGCTGTTCTGTGTGGGGAATGTCTACAACGGAGTTTGTTGATTCAGATGGAAGGTATGTCCTCATGAACTGGCAGCTGCTGCTTATGAAAATATTGTCCTATCACCATTAAATCTTTTGTTAATATGTCTTCAGTGATCTTGACTTATTTATACTGTGGTGCTATCACCCAATCATCAGCATAACCGATCTTCTTGGACGGAGTGGCTCGCATGTTCCCAACATACAAGCTAAATAGCATTGCGGGGCCAAGGCTGAAACTTCAGGTAGACTGTTCTTAAACGTCTTCTGGTGACTAATGGCATTGCCAATAATGATCTGAAGCGGTCTTTCAATAAACATATTGTTAAGAAGTTGTGGTATTCTTCAAATGGTTCAAATGGCTCTCAGCACTATGGGACTTAACTGCTGAGGTCATCAGTCCCCTAGAACTTAGAACTACTTAAACCTAACTAACCTAAGGACAACACACACATCCATGCCCGAGGCAGGATTCGAACCTGCGACCGCAGCGGTCGTGCGGCTCCAGACTGTAGCGCCTAGAACCGCTCGGCCACTCCGGCCGGCTGGTATTCTTCTGCAGGGTATTATGAGGAGCAGCTTATAAACACCCTGCCCCTGTATGGTATCATAACCTGCAGACAGATCAATAAATGTGACAGAGGTTTTTACTTGCTTCTGAAACCTAGCCTGTATGTAAGTTGTCAGAGAAAGTACTTGATCCATACAACTACGGTTTCGTCGGAAACCGGCCTGCTCAACAGAAATCTTTTCGAGTATCTCAGTATGTATTCTGTTACACAGGAGCCTCTCAAGTAATTTGTACTTCATACTCAAAATGGCATTAGGACGGCGACTTTGAGGTTTTCTGTTGGGGTTACCTGGTCTTCAAATACCGATGATTTTGGTCTGTTTCATAAGTCATGGAATGGATCATGTTTGCAGAATATTGGAAAAAATATTTTAGCATATTGACCACAGTGCAGAAGGAATTCTGGGTGTACGCCATAAAGAAAAACTGGAATGGTCTAATACCTTATAAAAAAATGGGAAAGAATTTGTGCTGTGATGCGAACATCCTGCTATCATGGTTCTCAGATCTCGTTTCACTTGTATGGCGTGAGTTAAGGATGTAGCTAGTTAAGATGTTTGGACAATGTGAGCAGCAACTGTATTTGGCTTTATGAGATTTTCATTGCTTCTTACTCGATTTCCACCTCCGGAGTTTCGTAACAGAGACCAGGCTTATGTACTTCATTGTTTGAAGTCAGGTTTTCAGAAGTGTCCAGCCATTGCTGGCGGCGCGTCTCGTCAAGGCTATGTAGCAGTTCATCTGTTATTTCTTGGGCTCCAGTTGAGAGGGAGTCCCGTATAGTTTCTCACTGACTCGGACAATGCAGAAATGAACTCCTTCCTGTGTCCTCTGGGAATAAACTCCCTTGCTGTTGTTATACTGCAGCTACAAATCGTTTGTAATTCTTCAGTTGAGAGGGAGTCCCCGTATAGTTTCTCGCTTCCTGTGTCGTCTGGGAATAAACTCCCTTACTGTTGTTATACTGCAGCTACAAATCGTTTGTAATTCTTGCTTACAGGAGAAATCTATCCCAAGACATTAGCAAGGTTTTTAGAGGATTTGGACCAGTTTGCTTCATGAAAGTTCCAGCGTGAGCTGGGGAATGAAATTTACGGGTGGGATCTGCAAGCCTGCTTCCGTATTACTCGGTGGTGCTGACTGTGTGGGAAGTCAGACAGAATAAGTGTGGTTGCTAATGGTTGGCGGTTGTCGTCTGAAGCTACAAAAGATTGGTCAGGAATGCACTCTTGCGTCGCTGCAACTGATCTAAATGTGGATCGATCCTTGGCATCAAAAATTATGTGGATATTTTGTTAATCTGCCCATGAGATCAAACCTTCTCCGTTGGAGTCGTTGGCACTATACTTCCATTACTCGTGGCGGCTGTTGAAGTTACTCGTATGACTAGTTGGGTGGTGTGTGGGTGAAGAACTTCAAATGGCACTGAATTGCTGGATGTTTGTAGATCTCCAGTTTTTATAACGACTTCGCCTGTATAGTAGTGCTTATACATGTGCCAATCCTATAGGTTCCTATATCTTCATCAATTGCATGTATTTCTTGGATAGCGATCGCCTCAACATTATTTCCTATTTTTGATGAATATTGGCATTTAGAGTTGAGAATACCTTCTATATTAATCTGTAAAATTCTTGTACTAGGCCCCAAATCTCCAAATCTTTAGTCACTAACCGTTGTTGACGATAGGAGCCACAGTGATGTGTTTTACTACGACAATTGTCTAGCAGTCAATGCTGTCACTTGCTTAGCACCACCCAGCAGTCAAGTATAGGGTACTGTAATGTTGCACGTAGGGACCAGCTAAGGGTCACGTGTAAGGTATTTTAAGGTTACACCTACAGACATATAGCAACAGGACCTCCACTGCTTCAAAAAGTGTTGTTGGATGCTATAACGTTTCTAGAATCACCATACCCTTGAAATAGATTTTATCAGTTACAGATTAATTTTCATTAAAGAGGTATTCGTTTATTAAGTTGGTCGGTTAGTGAACGTTATAGTGTGGAAAGTTTTATTACCTTCTTCGTGCTTAACAGCAGGGGATTTTAAGAAGACTGTGAGTGATTGGCGTTGCCTAACATCTTCTTGCCTGATACCAATATTATGTATTCACATTTTCGTTCTGAATTCCGAATGTAAAGAAAGGAAAAATTATTAAAAATTACTCAGAATTGGTTCGATCTGGACTGGCGACAGTTCAAAATGGCTCTGAGCACTATGGGACTTAACTGCTGTGGTCATCAGTCCCCTAGAACGTAGAACTACTTAAACCTAACTAACCTAAGGACATCACACACATCCATTCCCGAGGCAGGATTCGAACCTGCGACCGTAGCGGTCGCGCGGTTCCAGACTGTAGCGCCTAGAACCGCTCGGCCACTCCGGCTGGCTGGCGACAGTTCTTCATCTGATCACGCGCTATTGCTGTTACTAAATGAACCTACGTTCGAACCCCGTTTACAGATTTATTTTCTCAGTTTACTATAATGCTACCTTCAGAAACGAGGACAACAGTCCGACTGCTTTACCCTTTACATGCACGATCATGGTCACTTAATCCCATAAAAGGTGTAACACTTATTTGCATTTAATTAAAGTGATTTCACTTATAGACCGACGAATTCTTCTAGTTACCAGACTGTAATTCTCATCACGTGAGATTATCAGAATGCGTTACGATGATCCAGTACCGAGTTGTGCTATTCGTTAATGGTTTGTCCAGTGAGCTAGAATGCTCCGCAAACTCAAATGGGACGAGCTAGTTGAAATACATTGGTAATAGCAGAAGGGTTCAATCACTTCGAGAAGGAACAAGAAATTCGTCCTTCTCGTACGCCCCACGCGTAAAGAACCCGAAGGCAGGTAGAGAGGGTGGAGTGACCCATGCTACCAAGTCGCACACCCTCCGCAATACACTATGAAAAACATTTGTAAATGTGTCGATTATGCAGTTGTAGTCACCAGATAATGAAGAGGCAGAGTTAAGCAACTTCTGAGGAAAAAAGAAAAAATTAAGCACATATCTGATTTGACGAAACACATCATCAGAAGTGGGATTGACGTTTGTAAACACATAGAACGGCTATGAGAGATCAGCTTCCCAAACACATTATTTTGTTCTATGACCTTTTGTACCTGAAACTCATTATTCCGAAAGCGAACTTGGTTTATTTAATTCGGGGAATAAGCTCACTTGTTACAATGTTAAATTTGTGTCCTATTGTCAGTCATTAAGATTTGTGACAGTAATTTGATTTTCCTTTTCGTATTTGTTTCAGGACCAACTCAGGTACAGTACTGCTACGTAAGCGGTCACAGTCCTTAATGTACGATCGAACATCGTCTACTCTGCTATATGGTTCTCCACTGTCGATTCCCGATCGTGAAATGTAATCCCAGGTGGACAAACGCTACAGAGGTAAGTTTTAGAAATACCTTAGGTGTTACGTTTCAGAACTGGGTTTGTATTTACCTAGTACTAGTAGTCTTACTCGATTTCCTGCTTCTTCTACTTTTGCATACTTCGTTCTATGTGGACTTTTGTATTGGTGTTAGGTTGAACTTGTCTCGACTGTCCAAACATTTTCAACGTGTTGCACATTTTCAAAGGAAGACCTTGCAACAAGAAGTCGAAACTGAATTGAAATGCCTGAGCTAGCAGGCCAGAGCGGATTAGGTTACGGAAAGGGGCCAAAATTAAGTTCCTGTCATTTGCACTCAGCATACAAACTTTATTTATCAACACACAATATTACAACAAGAATGCAAAACACTCAAAACTTTAATCGACCTTCTTGATTAACTTTAGATCGGCTGAAGGCCAGACTTAAAATGGAACACACAAGACCTAAGCAAAAATTGAAATACAAGATTCTTCTCGAGGTTTCCTCCAAGAATATTTTTTAAATCTTCAATCAAATGGGCTGACGGCCTTAGCAATTTAATTTTAATGGAACTTGGCTGGAGGTCGCATATTAAGCGATAAGAAGTTTCAATCAAAAGCCATAAGGCCTTATCTTAAAACATTGAATGCAAAATTCAGCTGAAGGCTCATACAAAAGCACCACAATCTTATGCCTTAAGAGCAAGACAAGATATTAAAACTCGGCTGAAGGCCACACATCAACTCAATAATTTAACGGCTTAAGGTCTTAAAAGATTCGATGTAAAATTCGGCTAAAAGCCCCATATAAGAATAACAATCTTACGACTAAAGGGCAAGAGAGGGACATTAATTCAGGTTATATAAAACCTCGGCTGAAGGCCCAATATAGAAGAATAATAATATTAGGAACATCAATTCAGGATATATAAAATCTCGGCTGAAGGCCACACATCAACCAAATAACTAAAACTCAAAGAGGGAAGTTAGTATGTAATAGACACGGAACAGCGCTCAAAAGTTTCCAAGGGTTGGCCTGGGATTGTGACACTAAGGCCCGTTTAGGTGAGACAGGCAGCCTGTCCAATGACTTCTTAATCTGGAGGCAACCCAACCGACAGACAGCTGACTGACCAATCAACCAAATCAGTTCCACTCCACGCAACCAGCAAAACGACCACAAGATTTCAATACAACGACACAGAATATTGGCGCCCACAACGACTAACAACACCTCAACTGTCGAACTACATGCTGCGCTAGTCAGCAACAGTTCAACGAGGAAAATACACTGCCTAAAATTAATTCAACGACCAGGACAGGTAACTGGAACATCAAAGGTCACAAGGCAGAAGATACCGCTGGTGAACTTCAATAACAGGAAATAAATTAAGTGAAGTTAAATTCCAGAGGAAGATGGCTGGAATCTTAGCTGTCTTAAATATACACATTGTTGCTCGCTGGAATGTCCCAAAAGCAACAACCAGGATCAAATGAAGAAATGTAAACAGTTGAGGCTCGATAGTAAGTTAAGAGAAGACTCAACTTTCATGTCCAAGATCGGTGGGCGACGAACTTCGTAGCACTCGCAAGCAGCACCTCACACTCCAACCGAGCGTGCGCGCCGCCAGCGGCTCCAGCCCGATTCTGCGCGACAGGGGCTTGCTTGCTGCTCCACGCCAACCGACCGACTGGACTGCTTGTCCGTCCGCGACTGCTGCTTCATACCGACTGTCCGCCACGGTAGCTGAGTGGTCAGCGTGACAGACTGTCAATCCTAAGGGCCCGGGTTCGATTCCCGGCTGGGTCGGAAATTTTCTCCGCTCAGGGACTGGGTGTTGTGTTGTCCTAATCATCATCATTTCATCCCCATCGACACGCAGGTCGCCGAAGTGGCGTCAAATCGAAAGACCTGCACCAGGCGAACGGTCTACCCGACGGGAGGCCCTAGCCACACGACATTTCCATTTCCATACCGACTGCAGTTCTGCCGCGTTCCAACTCGACGACTCCAGGTCCGATCTCACCTCACAACACACCACGACCGGGAAATAATAGCCGTCCAGCAAAGATACTACAGCAGGGCAAATATCGATATGCGCTGCTGCTGCCACTCATGGACAGGCAAGTCAGTAATTCAGTGACACCAGTAATTGAAATTTAAAATGACAAGGTGGCCGTACGGTAAAACAAGATGTTGCATAACACATGGCACAAAAATGAGCCACGCACAGCTCATGAAGATAAAATTCGTAATACAAGGAGTGTATACGCGATGACTGATTAATGTTCAGATACCAAAATATCTCGAGGCCAAGTTTGCATGAAGCCCAGGCGCCAACTACAAACTGATAGTCCTCACTTTATCATTCATCAGATGGCTTAAGAAGGGAACTTCCGTGTTTTCAAATGGAACCCTAAATTCTCAACTTCACATTAGTCGTTCTATGAGAAAATACGAACAGCTTAGTATTCAATTTTTTAGCTTTTAATGTATTTCGTAAAAACTCGCTTCTTATAAGCTCTGGCATAATAATACAAAGAGTAATTGCTGCAGAACATATTCGCAGTGAAGACGTGCAGCCACGATGCTTCTGTTTATCCTTCTTGGGGGATTCCCACCAGCGCAGTTCTACTTCCTCGACAAAGTCTCTACTGGCATTCGCAACACGTTCAGTCGTATTTGTGCTTGTTGTCATTTCTTGATGCACTTCCTCTTTTAAGAAACCGCACACAAAGAAATAAGGAGATGTGATATCTGGTGATCTGACAGGCCAGACTGTACCACCTGTACAGTGTACAATGTACCAGCAACCATTGCAGGCTTAATTATGATCTGGTACTTTACACGTTCCTCGTTTACTAATCGTGCTGGAATCAAATAATTCGACACTCTCGAAGACAGTAATAGTAAATCATTCTCCTGAAAAGCTATACACGTTTGCACAAAAAAAAATATAAAGGGGTAATGGGGAGCGTTGCGCACAAGGTGAGGAAGATCTTAGGTTCAAATTCTGTTACAACAAAAGAGTAATTTGTAACATGGAAATTAACTACGTGTTTTAAAATTAAATAATGTGTGTTCATGTAAATATCAACAATTTTGCATGTAATAAAACAACAGGACCAACGCAACAACTGTCCAGTACCGCTATGGAAAAAAGACAGAAAATTAGGCCATTTGGAACACCTTGAAAAAATGGTTCAAATGGCTCTGAGCCCTATGGGACTTAATTGCTGAGGTCATCAGTCCCCTAGAACTTAGAACTACTTAAACCTAACTAACCTAAGGACGTCACACACAGCCATGCCCGAGGCAGGATTCGAACCTGCGACCGTAGCGGTCGTGCGGTTCCAGACTGTAGCGCCTAGAACCGCTCGGCGACCCCTGCCGGCAACATCTTGAAAATAAAAAGGTAAATCAGGAATAAATGGATGATGACGATGGAAGATATCGCTGTCAGTCATTTTTTTTTACATCGATACTTTTGTGAAGTGACAAATGAATATTTTAGTCTTTGTTCTGCCAAGCAGCGATGGAAATATCGATCAACATGATAGTGATTTTTAATGACCCTTGCTTCAAAACAATCCTTACGGATGAGATCAGAGGGGGGTTTCAGATTAAAACGGGCGTCAGGCAAGATGTTGCTGTTTAACCACCACGCGACAGTCGTTTAGTGAGCTCCCAGAAATGAATGTACTGTGAAGTTTACCTAAAGTATATTGGACTTAGCCATTGAGGGCTGCCGCGCGGGATTAGCCGAGCGGTCTGCGGCGCTGCAGTCATGGACTGTGCGGCTGATCCCGGCGGAGGTTCGAGTCCTCCCTCGGGCATGGGTGTGTATGTTTCTCCTTAGGATAATTTAGGGTTAAGTAGTGTGTAAGCTTAGAGACTGATGACCTTAGCAGTTAAGTCCCATAAGATTTCACACACATTTTTGAACATTGAGGGCCTTTTTTTTGTGTTACGTTGCATGCAGTGTTGCAGACTTCATTATTCAACAAGTCACAAAGATAAGTAAACCCTTTTAACTCATTTGTTTGACTTTGTCACTAATTTGTATGAGCGTTGTATCACCTTCTTTCTCCTATCCTGTTACCTGACCCCGGGGCATAATTGTGTAATAGTGCCCGGAAGTAATTGTCTTAGGGGTGTACTGCACTAGAAGGCGTTTCACGAACTCATAAACTCGACGTACCGTAACAATAGCGACAACTCGTTCTCTACAGCAGTAGCGACGAGGCCTTTACAAAACTGGCGACGAGGGGTTACAAAAGCATGTCGCTGAAAACCCGCGCAATAGTTGTCCGACCTGTAACTTTGTATGCGATCAAGTACTATCAATAGAACAGCTTTGAAGGAAAAAATCAAATTAAGTGAGAGAATAACATCTGACTAGATCTTGGCCCGAATGTGGAAGATGGTGAGTTTTGGAGACGCCAAAATTCAGGACATCTGACCAGATCTTGGCCCGAATGTGGAAGATGGCGAGTTTTGGAGCCGCCAGAATTCAGAGCGCTGGTGGCATTCTCTCATCGGTGGGTAGTTTTTTTATGGACATGTTGAAATATTAGTTCATAATAGACGGTACAGTCATATACTCACCTGCTGATTAAACAAAAGAGGGTGCATCGTGTTTAAAAAGAGCAATAGAGGCATATAAAGAGGGACAATGTAAGACAAGTCCATATTTCTTACGAACGTTGAAAGAATAAAGACGGTACACTCTGATCAGACGAGAAAAGAAATGTTCCAGTGTGTGTGAATTCGTAAGGGACCAAACTGCTAAGGTCATCGGTCCCAAGACTTACACACTACTTAAACTAGCGTATGCTAAGAACAAGACACACACCCATGCCCGAAGGAGAAATCGAACCTCCGACGGGAGGGGCCGCGCAGTTCGTGACATGGCGCCGAAGACCACGCGGCCACTCCGCTTGGCACGAGAAAAGAGCCTGTGACAACATAGGAAAAGCAAACAAGCTTAGTTTGAACAAGCGTGCTACAAGTAGGTCTATTCGTAAGAAGAAGAAATGAATGTTGACGCGCCAGTTCATCATCACACAAGAAAGACGATAGTTTTGTGTTTTTTATTATTATTTTTATTATTATTTTGTTGCATTGTTATTAGCCGTTTCTATTATCCTCTCCTTCAAGTACAGCTGTCCTTCTAAGACATCCATACATTCACTTTGCATCCCTTACCATACTAACGTTGCTCGTTTTCTGCAACTCTTTCCTAGCCTCCCCTTGTCCCTCTGTATTTTGGCTGTCACTCCAATACTCTCCTTGACCAACGAACACGACCCGTTCTCCATATCATTTCAGCCGTCAGTCCTCTATTTCTTCAAAGACATAATTTTTATCTCTATATTAACTTTTCGGTGTTGTCTCCATATTCGACAACTTCTCGTCATGATATCATTTTCCAACGTTGCCAGTGTTCCTCTGTCTTTCTGCGTCAATGTACATGTTTCAAGTCCATACAGAAATATTCTTCAATAGCTGTCCATATGTTTTTTTTTTGTCATCATTTTTGTCACCATAACATGGAATTCACTACCTCCATTATTATATCCTTCTTTAGAAATAAAATATCCTATATTCCTCAGAATAACTGTTAGTTTCCCCTTTTACTTCAATATTTATGTTGTGATGCCCCACTGTCTGAGATTTTGGATTCCTCGAAATTAATTTTTGTGCCGTATTTTTTACGTAATACCAGTACCTTGCTCATCAAGTATTATCTCATTATATCATTATGTTACATCTACTTGATCGTGCCTACAGCCGCCAAGCCTTGTTTTCCCTCGGCAATTTTAATCCTCTACATTTCTTTCGACTACCAAATTAACGACTCGTCGATGCCTCGGGATGTCAAGCTATCGATTCTTTTAGCCAAGATGTGCCTTAAATTTCTTTTTTCCCACTTTGATTCAGTACGTCCTCATAAGTTATCAGATCTGTCCGTCTAACCTTAAACATTCTCCCGTAACAACACATTTCGAAATCTTCTGTTTCCTTCTTGTCTGAATTGCACATGGCTACTCTCTGGACACATACTTTCAAAAACGACTTCCAAACGTCTGAAATTATATTCTATGTTAGCAAAATTCTCTTTTCTTGCTGCTGCTTGTCTCCATTTTACGTCCTCTCTACTTCTGACATGGGCGTTTACTTCGTTGCTCGAAGAGGACAACGCATCTACTCGTTTTAGTGACACATTTCCTAATCTAATTCTATCCACGTCACCTGATTTAATTGGATTACATTACATTACCCTTGTTTTACATTTGTTGGTGTTCACCTTTAAGACAGAAGAACAGTTGAACGTAATAGATACTAAGTCCCGTGCCGTTACTGACAGAATTACATTGTTATCAGTAAACCTCAAATATTTTAATTCTTCTTCTTGAACTTAAATTCCCTTCCAAAATTTCTTACTACTTGGTCAGTGTATTGAATTAATAATTTCAGCGATAGACAACAACCGTGTCCCAGTTTATTCTCATCTGCTGTTTCCCTTTCGTGTCCTTCGACTCTTGACAGTGTCCAGGCACAATGATGTGATCATCGCCTATGTTCGACCTCAGTGTGCAATAATCACTCACAGAGGGCAGGTGGCAGCACTAGCAGTGGAGGGTATATAAAGAACGTCGGGGGGGGGGGGACGCGGAAGACAGTGGAGTCGTTGTCATAATGCGGAAACGGAGCGATTTATGTGACGTGCAAAAGGCCATAATCAAAGGCCTTTGGCCCAAGGGTGGAAGCATATCCGAAACGACTAAGTCTGTAAAATGTTCGCGTGCTGCCTTGACTAAAGTACACCGCGCACGACAAAATGGCGCTATCCATAACGGACGCCAAGGTAACTGTGGAGCACCATGGGCCATACCTAACAAGGGCGAACGACGGCTAGGAACATGTGTCCGGGCGAATAGATGCGTAATTGTTCAACTGCTGACCGCGCGGACCATTGGGCTGCCAACGGCGTTTCCTCAATGATGGTTAGGCCAACGTTGCTGCGTATGAACCTCTGGAGTACGCACCTGGTTCGAACACCCATGTTGGCTGCTTTTCGTCGACGACGAAGGCTGTGATTTGCACGTCGTTACCGCAACTGGACGTCCAGTGAATGACGGCAAGTGGCCTTTTCAATCACTCTTTATGCTCTTTCGGACGCACGACCGCTGCCGTGTATGGCGTGAAACTTCTGAAAGCAAACAACTTGCAACAACTGTCGAAAGGGTCCAGGAGGGGAGAGGGAGCATTATGGCCTGGGGAATGTTTTCGTGGCATTCCCTGGGTGATATCGTCGTTCACAGTGGATCAACACAATTAGGTTCAAAATGGTTCAAATGGCTCTGAGCTCTATGGGACTCAACTGCCGTGGTCATTAGTCCCCTAGAACTTAGAACTAGGTAAACCTAACTAACCTAAGGACATCACAAACATCCATGCCCGAGGCAGGATTCGAACCTGCGACCGTAGCGGTCTTGCGGTTCCAGACTGCAGCGCCTTTAACCGCACGGCCACTTCGGCCGGCTAACACAATTAGGCATCCATCCTTGGGGATCATGTTGAGCCCTCTGACAGACGGTTACAATAATGTGACTGGACAGTGTAACTGCAGTCCTGTCTATCATTGCTAAATTCAGAATTTGAAATAGTGTATTAGAGTCAACAAAAAGAGAAAGCTTTCTCTAAATTAAGGAATGTTATATATATAAAAAAAAAAAGTATGCGACGTGCATCCCGCTAAAACTCAGAAACGAGTGAGAGCTTGCATGCCCTCTTTTGCATGTCTCCTCTCCTTTTTTAACAATTTTATTAATGTTCTATGTCATTGCACGGTAGTAACAGACCGAATAAGGGTATTGTAATGAGATTATTAGTACTGAGAGCTCAAAAAATACTTTTCACTTGATTCCTAAACATGTTTTACCTCCGTGGGTGGCCTCGGCGAGGCGAGAATCGGAGGACGCGGCACACTGCGTTTCCGGTTGGGGGCTGCACTTCACTCAGTTCTGAGGGCTTCGTACAATAGGCTTAAGCGCCCGGCGGAACGACTGACGTCGGTCGAGTTTCGCCTATTGTATGCAGGGCGAAACGACCTGCGAGACGTCTGAGTGTCGCCGCAGTTTATGTGTTTACCGTCCCGGCGCGTCCAGAACGAAGATTCCTGGCACCGACTGACTGCATTGTCCTCTTGATTCGGGGAAAATTGGTGGACTGTGCCCTGCTGAGTGCGACTGTCTGGCACCGGATGGCCGGAGGCCTAGGCAGGTTGTTTTCGTAGCCGGTCAAACGGCAAGTTCAGTGCCCTCAGCTGAGTAGCAGAGGCATGATTGGTCAACTTAAACTGAGGCTAGTTGACCTCATAAAGCCCTGCTCGAAATTGGAGGGAACGGTCACTATGCTGAATGCTGATTCGCGGTTTTTCGAGGATAGTAGGGAGTAGAGCAATGTTGGCTTCGCTCCTGCGTTGCACGGGCGGAGAATTCGGGATCTGATCTTCGTCACAGTTGGACGGTCTTGCGTCTTGGTCGCTCGTTTTTGATAGAACTTAGATTTCTCGGACAGCCTTCGCGGCCAGGGGTTGACACAGAGTTGCTGCACGGCAGAAGTCGGCGCCTACCGACGACGTGCTGCAGATTTCAGTACTGGTACAGTATTTTGCGGCTCCGGCATTGTAGGACCTTATCATTTTTATACTGAATCCCTGAGCAGCATGCGCGCTCGCTTTGCTACAAGTCCACGTTGCTTGTTTCTCCATGTGATCCCATTTGAGCTCTCACCACTAATTGCGATACTACAATACAGTCCGGAGAGTAATATTTGATTCATTAGGACCTTCAGTCATTATTGTCAATCTGTTGCATCACAGAGAGCAGGAGCCCCTTGTTCTTGAGCCAACTCTTATTCTCATAATATTTCAGTATACCCTATCCTTTAATCTATTGTGTGTGTAGACAATCATGTGCATTTATGTTCTGATGTGTAATACATCTCTTTGTAATATTTAATCCGCATATCGTTTCGTAGATGTAGGCAAAATCCCATTTCCTCTTGTTTGTTACGATAAAGTTCTCTTTTTTTGAGTAGATTACGATTTTTATTAAATTATTGTGAGTGTGCACTCCTTACTTTACCAACTAGCAGGGTCCACCATCATTTCCTTCCGTTACCATTATGCGCATAATTAATTAGGGAGGGGGTCGAGTGCATGTCTCCTTCATATGCAAAATTCACCTGAGTTAAAGAGGTACAAACTCTTCTCCACCCCAGCACCTCGCTCGAGTACCTGTACGATCAAGGGAATTATATGGTGTGCTAGCCCTCTATCCCCCATCCATGAAGAACGTTCCCTTTTCAGCCGAAACGCGTACTTTTGAAGATACAAGGGCTGGGAAACTTCGCTCTTTAGAAATTTCTAGAACATTCTAGAGTATTCGAAAGCATTCCACAACATTCCAGAATGTTCCGGAATATTCCACAGTGATCCGGGATGTTCTGGAACGTTCTTGAATAGTCTGGAACATTCTGAAAGATTCCAGAATGTTCGAGAATATTCCGAAACAACCCAAATCTTTGTGTAACATTTCAGAACACTCTCGAATGTTGTGGAATGTTCTGGGCATTGTGGACCACTCGAAGCCTTTTGGTAAATTCCGGAATTTGCCACTGGTGGGGCTACTTACCGATAGGGTTAGATAAAGCAAGACCTGTTGTGTGTTCGAACGTCAGTTTCTTATCAGTGACGAATGTAGTCCAGTGAGTGAATAAAAACAAACAGTGAAGTGTCAGTAGTCAATGTGATACAGTGACAATGTAAATCGAAAGTAAAGGGTGAAAAGTGTGCGGAGTGTACTTAGTATACCTGTTAATAAATAGTTGATTTGATTTATATTTTAGACAATGCCCAAACGTAAAAGAGGAGGAAATCTTGCCAATTCTGAAGCAAAACGGCGGAAACAAAAAGAACAGCGAAAAACAAACAGACGAAGAGCGCGAAGCACGTTTAACTTCCCAACGAATGACCACCGTGAGAAGCTGAGAAACCGAAGAACGACGAAATGAACGGATTGAAGAATCAAGAATTGCGACAAAATTAAGATAAGGACAAGCCCTGGTTCATCTACATGACATAACAGCCCGGGTTTTCTGACAAAAACAAAATGAAATGTATTGAAGTCATCACTAAATACCACATCTTTGGAACCGTTAGATGGTAGATGTACACAATCGAATGGCAAAAACGAGGACTGCCTCACTCATCCAATATCACATGAGTACACGACAGGATTCGTCCCACAGATATCGACAAAATCACCGAAGCTGAATTTCCCAATCCTCAAGAAGATCCGGAACAGTACAACATAGTAGTGAAACATTTGATCCATGAACCATGCCGGCCATTAAACCCCAATTCATCATGTATGAGTGATGAAAAATACCCAAAACCATAGTTGGACGACACACAAACAAAGGTTGATGGCTACCCCAAATACAGAAGACGATCACCCAAAAGCGATGGCTTCACAGCAAAAAAAAAATACGAATGCCAGGCAGAGACAAATTGGAAACAGATATTCGATGGGTAGTACCATATAACACACAACTTTACAAAATGTTCCAAGCACACACAAACGTCGAATACTGCAATTCAGTGAAATCCATCAAATATGTCTGTAAGTATGTGAGCAAATGCAGTGACATGGCAGTACCTTCAATAGCCCAAGACAACAAACAACAAAACATAAACGACGAGATGCTCAAGTAAGAAATGGAGAGATACAACAGTAACGAAGGAGCATGGCGTATTTTCGGTTTTCCCATAGACGAATGCGAATCAGCTGAGCAACAACCAGGAGTGCTTTTGGAGAATGGACAGAGAGTTTACTTCACAAACGACACCGCCAGAATAATTGCAAGCGAACGACCTCGGAACACAAAATTAACAGCTTTTTAGCAACTGTGTCAAACGGATCCATTCACAGAAACATTACTACATGTCGACGTCCTACGTGCACCACAACAAGAAAAATCTTTGAACACGGAAACAAGTAATTAAAGTAAAAGATCATCCAGGAATTATGACAACTGGTGCACTAGGCCTAGTATACACTATACATCCGAACAGCGCCTAATGTTTCTATATCCCGATGTTGCTATACGAAATATGAGGACCAAAAAGTTTCACAGATACAGTGTGACACATGAGAGACAGAGGGTTTTTAATGAAATAATACTCAGCCAACTTTAAAATTAATGCATGTTTATTTACACAAAATCAAAGCTCATTATTTGCCATTTTAGTTAACAAAGTTATTTGTGAAAAATAATATCGTCAAGGTGATGTCTATCATTTCAAATGCAGGACTCAAGTCTCTTCTCAAAATTCCCCAACACACGGACTAAAATCTCTGCAGGAATGGCAGCAATTTCTTGAATGATTGCATTCTTCAACTCGTGCAAATTTCGTGTTTTGTGGTTATAGACACAGTTCTTAAGGTACCCCTACAGAAAGCAGTCACATACTGACAAGTCGGGAGACCTGGGAGGCCAAGGAACACTGCCAAACTGTGAGATAACCCGGCCAGGAAAGATGTGTCGGAGAACTGTCATTGAAGTGTATGTGGTGTGTGATGTTGCCCCATCCTGCTGGAACCAAACGCGTTTTAAAGGGATTCGTCGTTTTCTTAGTCCTGGTTTCAAGAATAATTCAAGCACATGAATGTAACGAACCGAATCAATAGTAACTGTGGCTCCGTTCTCTTTAAAAAATAAGGTCCAATAACGTCAACAGAGCCAAGAGCGCACCAGACTGTTACTTTTTCTGAGTGTAGACGACGCTGGTGGATAAGATGTGGATGCTCTGGAGCCCAGTAATGTAGGTTTTGCTTATTCACGATCCCGTTTAAATGAAAATGAGCTTCATCGCTCATCAATTAAATTTCATTTTCATTCGATCCCAAAATCACTTGCATTCTGTAAGCAATGTCTTCTCGTACAGCAAAATCAGTTTCCTTAAGTTGTTGGACAATGAGCATTTTGTAGGGATGGAATTTTAATTCTTTATGCAAAATTCGTCTAACCGATTCACGATTGATTCGTAACTCACTAGCATGACGTCTAGCTGACCATCCTGGGCATCTGACTGCCGCTTGCCTTACCCTTGTAACATTTTCTGGTGTCATTACTCTGCGTCTCGGGCCAGGATGCTTCTTATCCAGTATGTTTCCAGTTGACTTGAAGTTTTCCACCCATCTGAGGATTGTGTTACGGCTCGGAACAACTCCATGTCGACCGACATTAAAAAGTGCACGAAACAATCACTGCGTAGCAATAATAGACTCACCACTTTTCACGAAACTGTCATAGACAAACACTCGACGTTGCAAGTCCCACTGCTCCATAGTGACTGAGTAAATGAAATGGCGTCTTGTGTGGATCAGAACTATCCCCACCACGACCATCTCCCACCACTGCGCCCTCAGTACTACGCAGTTCAAAACCGTCCGTCTCCCGTGTGTCACCCTGTATCAAGACCGTTGACTGTTACCGATGTCAGACGTACTGAGAAACATGCCAGCGCTTAGGACTACTGGAAAACGGCAAACACTGCGAAATATTTCTACAAGAAGCCTCACTAGCAGCCCCAGCTGACCAAATGTGAGACTTATTCGCCATAATTCTAATAATATGCAACCCAACGAATCCACAACAGCTATGGGACTTCTTCAAAGAGAGTGTGATTGATACTGTAACAGTTCCGACGAGCTCATCCTGAACTGACCATAGAGTTCAACGCCGATATATTCAATGAAATATTCTTTCGCTTAGAAGATAATTGTTTAACGATAAACAACGAGACCTTAGTACCACTTAGGATGCAATCACCACGTAAAGATGCTATCAGTGTGCTAAACCTCGAACTTACAAAGGAAAAATGCTACAACATCAACGAACTACTTCAGTACATTGCCCACAACAAACCACTCCCCAATAACAATCAAAAGAAAATCTACTACGTTATCGTGCACATGCACCGGATCGACTACAACACTGGCGGCACTGAGAAAACGTTTCTGATAAATCTATTGCTGGCGGAAATACCTTCTAAACAACACGTCGCACTTGTATTGGAGCCACAGTAATGGAAGGAGGACGAACTGCTCATTCCACCCTACAATTACCGTTGAATATAGCCGAAGAAAAATTCCTGGCGTGTAAAATCTCAAGGGCATCTGGACGGGGTGATCTTCTAAAGCAAGCTACAATTATATTCTGGGACGAATGCACAATGGCACTTAAGAAATCACTCGAAGGCATGGACAGAACATTACAGCACTTGCGAGGTAACACTGAAATGATGGGGGGAGCTCTACTTATAATCTCATGAGATTTTCGACAAACACTTCCATTTATAACCAATTCAACACCAGCAGACGAGATCAATGCTTGCTTAAAAATAACATCACATCTCTGGAAACACATGGAAATACTGTAAACAAACACAAAATATAAGAGCTGACTATCGAAAGAAGAAACAGCAGCACATTTTGCTCAACAAATTTTACGAACAGGCGAAGGCACATACCCTACCGACCGGGAAACCGGCCTCATTACACTCAACAGTGATTTCTGCCACACAGGCACTGCTGCAAACGAACTCATTGATCAAATTTATCCAAACATTGTTCACAACTATACCAATACGGATAGCTATTTGAAAGGGCAATTTTGGCAACCAAAAATAACATTGTCGAGGATATCAACTTTAATATTCAAAAGAAAATTCGCAGTGAAGACAGAATATACAAACCGATCGACACGATGGTAAACGTTGAGGAAAGTGCGAACTTCCCTACAGAATTCCTAAACTCTTTGCAAGTACCAGGAATGCCATTGCACTGCCTTCGACTTAAAATTGGATCTCCGATAATACTCACCAAAACTGTAGCGGAACAAGGACGATCGTCAATCAGCCATGGAATAACATCATCGAAGCAGAATTTATGACAGAAAAATACAAAGGACACGCACTACTTATCCCCATATACTACACTACTGGCCATTAAAATTGCTACACCAAGAAGAAATGCAGATGATAATCGGGTGTTCATTGGACAAATATATTATACTAGAATTGACATGTGATTACATTTTCACGCAATTTGGGAGCATGGATCCTGAGAAATCAGTACCCAGAACAACCACCTCTGGCCGGGCCTTGATACGCCTCGGCATTGAGTCAAACGGAGCTTGGATGGCGTGTACACGTACAGCTGCCCATGCAGCTTCAACACGATACCACAGTTCATCAAGTGTAGTGACTGGCGTATTGTGACGAGCCAGTTGCTCGGCCACCATTGACCAGACGTTTTCAATTGGTGAGAGATCTGGAGAATGTGCTGGCCAGGACAGCAGTCGAACATTTTCCGTATCCAGAAAGTCCCCTACAGGACCTGCAACATGTGGTCGTTCATTATCCTGCTGAAATGTAGGGTTTCGCAGGGATCGCATTAAGGGAAGAGCCACGGGTCGTAACACATCTGAAATGTAATGTCCGCCGTTCAAAGTGCCGTCAGTGGGAACAAGAGGTGACCGAGACGTGTAACCAATGGCATCCCATACCATCACGCCTGGTGATACGCCAGTATGGCGATGACGAATACACGCTTCCAATGTGCGTTCACTGTGATGTCGCCAAACACGAATGCAACCATCATGATGCTGTAGACAGAACCTGGATTCATCCGAAGAAATGACGTTTTGCCATTCGTGCACCCAGGTTCGTCGTTAAGAACACCATCGCAGGCGCTGCTGGTTGTGATGCAGCGTCAAGGGTAGCCGCAGTCATGTTCTCCAAGCTGATAGTCGATGCTGCTGCAAACGTCGTCGAACTTTTCGTGCAGGTGGTTGTTGTCTTGCAAACGTCCGCATCGGCTGACTCAGGGATCGAGACGTGGCTGCACGATCCGTTACAGCCATGCGGATAAGATGCCTGTCATCTCGACTGCTAGTGATACGAGGCCGTTGGGATCCAGCACGGCGTTCCGTATTACCCTCCTGAAACCATCGATTCCATATTCTGCTAACAGTCATTGGATCTCGACCGACGCGAGCACCAATGTCGCGATACGATAAGCCGCAATCCTGATAGGCTACAATCCGACCTTTGTCAAAGTTGGAAACGTGATGGTACGCATTTCTCCTCCTTACACGAGGCATCACACCAAAGTTTCACCAGGTAACGCCGGTCAACTGTTGTTGGTGTACGAGAAATCGGTTGTAAACTTTCCTCATGTCAGCACGTTGTAGGTGTCGCCACCGACGCCAACCTTGTGTGAAAGATCTGAAAGCTAATCATTTGCATATCACAGCATCTTCTTCCTGTCGGTTAAATTTCGCGTCTGTAGCACCTCATCTTCGTGGTGTATCAGTTTTAATGTCCAGTAGTGTACATATTGCGGATAACAAAATAAGTTTTTTACCTGTTTTATTTAGAGTTCACCCTTTTATTCCAACTACCACGCAGTTTCATATAAACCCCCTGAATGAAGCCGGGTACCCCAGCTAGTCTGCTATGAACCTTAAGTTTGCCTTTATTGACTCCATCTTCTAAAGTAATTCGTAGGTTCAGTATTTCCTTGTGCGTGCCTACATTTCTCCGAAATCCAGATTGATCTTTCCCACAGACGACTTCTTTCAGGTTTTCCATTCTTATGTAAATATACAGGGTCAGCATTTTTCATCCCAAACTTATTAAACTCATGGTTCATTCACGCCGGTCAGTGGCTGCCTTCTTTGGCAATGGAATTATGAAACATTTCTTGAAATCTAAGGTCATTTCACCTCTCTCACATGTCTTGCATACCAGGTGGAACTGACTGGTCTTGGCTGGCTCTACAACTATCTCAATAAACATGAGGAAATGTTTTCCCCAGGGACTTTGACTAAATCTTCAGTGCTCTCTCAAAGTCTTCTTGCACTACCAGATGTCTCATCCCATCTCCATATACTTCCTCTTCCGTTTGTAAAGTATTGTCGTTTTCATTGTATAGACACTCCATATATATCTTCCCCATTTCAGTCCTCCTCTATTCTCTTAGTACAGTTCTCATCTCGGATCTTAATATATTAGTTTGGTGCGTAAGTTCGTTCACTTTTTGTTTTGAATTTTTGTGTTTCGTTTGCTATTGGATTATTTATCGATCTCATTTATATTTGTAGTTCATTGTTGCTATTAGGGCTAACGTCTTACTATTTTCTCTTTTGGAGATGGTGAGTAGTGCTGTGGACGCTAGAAAATATGAAACATACCCTCAGAAAAATTAGTGAATTACTGTGCTGGTAAACCTCTTACGTTATTTGATTTTCAAACAGCTGAGCAGAACTGAACGTACTCAGACATTTCTCTCTTTACTTATTCTGATCAACACTAAACTGACACACAATATTTTTAGCGCAACGCAATCTGACTTTCAACAATCCCTACAAAAGAATGGCCCTGACTAACAATAACCTATACCTTTCATGAATCACTTACCTCACAAAAATCTTCGTTACTCGAACTACAGCAATACAGCGAGCGCCAATACTGCCAGCTAAATAAAAGATTCTAACTACTGAAGGCACTAACTACTGATAGGCATAGTTAGCAAATGAAAGATTTTGATAGAGAACAAACAATGAATTTACCTTAATATTATTCAAAAGTCATCATACACATATCGGTTCATGATATCGAATATTACAAATTTACTCTTTCTGATGGACACACCTCCAGATCGTCCGCTCTCAAAATTCTGCCGTCTCTCTCCCCACATCCACCACTGCTGGCGGCTCACCTCCAACTGCGCAACGTTACGCTCTGTTCACATCCAACTGCCCAACACTACAATAGCAAAAATTCCAACAATGCAAACCAGCCACAGACTGCACACAGCACAGTCAGTGATTTTCATACAGAGCGCTACGTGGCGTTACCAACATAAAAAACCTAAACAGCCTACTTACAAATAGAGTGCCAAGTAGAGAAACTGCAACATTTCCGACACATTCCTCGGTTTGAGTTTAAAAGAGGAGTGACAGGAGCTGAGGCAGATAGAAACATTTCTGCCTTTTATGAGGGTAATACCATTAGACAGAGAACGGCAAGAGAATGGTTTTTTGGTATTAAGAAGGATAGATTTGGTATTAGATCGTTCAGACGCACTACGCGACAATGATCCAGGCCGGTGTACTCGATGACTGGCAAATGTGATGAACTATGATCATTCCAGCGTCGCGCGACATTTACATGCAACGGGCAAGGTTCAAAAATGGGGTGCAATGGGTACCGCATGCGCTAAGCCTACATCACAAAAATCAGCTTGCTCGTCATCAACTGACTAGTGAACAACACGCAGCATCCTGTATCGTTACTATTGACGATAAATGGCGTCTTTATGCTAATACAAAGAACAGAAAGGAATAGTTGAGCCCAGACAAAGCAGCAGTTCGCCGTACAAAAACGTGCTCACATTCACAAAAGATGATGCCATGTATCCGGCGGAACAGCGACGCTGTGGTGTGCTATCTTGTCTGGTTTGGAGAAGTTATTTCGTTCGTAGATAAGATTTTAGGTTTCCCTTTTGTGTTTTATGCGCGATCCAGTTACATTAACGTGACCACTGCCTATGTTCGACGTCAACACGCAGTAACCACTCACAGACGGCAGGTAGCAGCACCAACACTGCAAAGTATACACAGCGTGTCGTGTTGACGTGGAAAACAGCGCAGTTGTTGTCGTAATGCGAAATGGACCGATTTATGCGAGGTGCAAAAGGACGTGATCGTTGCCTTTCGGGGCCAAACGGAGAAAACGTTTCCGAAATGGCTAAATTTGTAAACTGTTCGCGTACCGCCGTGGTTAAAGCGTACCGTGCATGTCAAAATGGCAGTACCCAAAACCAGCGCTCAGACAACAGTGATGCACCACAGGGGCAAGCGACGGCTGCGGAGATGTGTACGGGCGAATGGACGCGCAATTGTTGAGTAGCTGACCGCCCACTTGAACCAAGAGGACTGCAACAGTGTCTCCGCGGCGACCGTTCACCGAACGTCTATGCGTACTGCCGTGCCGCACGCAGCCACACAAACGCAACGTCGGCTACCTCGACAGAGTTCAGCGGCACATGTAACTTAGTACCGGCACGTTCCGCCAGTCAGCGCTAGAGGCGTTCCCGCCAACCATTCAATCAGCCGCGAACTACGCACGCGCACGAGCCTTTTTCCGGCGCGGATGGTCACACTACGATATCCCCATCCACCAGTCAGGGATCGCCAACGGCTGGCAGTCATCACTCCGGAATCAGCGGAGGAAGACTGGAGCCGCCGGGTTAAATAGCCGGAAGAACGGAAGCAGGCGTCTTTCGACCTGCCACGGACTGCCGCCCGGAACGTCCAGGTGCCACGTCTTCGCTACGTCGGCCATCGACCCCGGACTCTGCGCCCGTCTACTTCCTCGGCATCCGCCGGAAAGCGTCGAGAGAAAACCCGACAAAGGAACGTGAATTCAGTTCAGTTGCTAATATTTCAATTCAATAAGGTGGAATAGTTCTTTGGCTTGTTATAAAATTTTGATAGGAGAAGAAGCTTTTTGTTTCCGAAGGAAGTTTACCTTTTTGTAAAATCAAGCGGTGGTCTTTCTCCACGTAATACAAATTTTTTGTACATAAATGTGTGTTAATCTGTGGATATAACACATACGGACCTCCGCAGCAGGCACCTGGTCCACGCACACATGGCGACTGCTGTTCATCGGCGACGAAGGCTGGAATTTTCAGGTCAGCACTGTAACTGGACGTCCACTGACTGGCGACAGGTGACCGTTTGGGATGACTCACGTTTTATGCTCCATCGGACAGATGGCCATTGGCATCTAAGGCGTGAAACGTCTGAAAGCAAATACCTTGCAACAATCGCCAGAAGGGTCGAGGCCGAAGGAAGGAGCGTTATCGTCTGGGGAATATTTTCGTGTCATTCCCCGGGTGATCTCGTCATTCTGGGAGACACAACTACGTATCTATCCCTAGGGACCATGTCCACCTCTGAATGCAGTTTGTTTTTCCTCGGCAATTTGGCATCTACCAGTAGTACAATGCAATATGTCACACAGCTCGCAGCGTACGTGCGTGCTTCGAAGAGCACCAAGGTGAGTTTACTATGTTTCCATGGCCACCAAACTCCCCGGATTTAAAATCAATCGAGAATCTGAAACTTCCTGGAAGATTGTGTGCCGGACCGAGACTCGAACTCGGGGCCTTTGCCTTTCGAGGGCAAGTGTTCTACCATCTGAGCTACCCAAGCACGACTCACGCCCCGTCCTCACAGCTTTAATTCTGCCAGTATCTCGCCCCCTACCCTCCAAAGTCTCGGTCCAGCGCACAGTTTTAATCTGCCAGGAAGTTTCATATCAGCGCACACTCCGCTGCAGAGTGAAAATCTTATTCTGGAATCGAGAATCTGTTGGACCACTTGAATCGGGCTGTTCGCGCCATGGATCCTTAACTGGGAATCCTGAAGAACCTGGCCACGGCACTGGAGCCGGCACGACCACGCATTTACGTCGGTATCTTTCAGAACCTCAGTTACTCCCTTCCTGCATGTCTGAAGGCCGTCATCGCTGCAAAAACTGGTTATTCGGGATTCTGACAAGTGCTCAAGTTAATCTACGTGGACACTGCACTAATAAACGATGGTCAAACTGAGCTCATCCTAGATCTCAGGAGTCAGACGAACTCCTTAAACTCTTCAATTCTTATTGGATTTGGCAAACACCACACCCATGACTCATTTGCAGGGCCATTAACGTTCCAGTCGTTTCCGTTGCGCACAATTCGTCACATCACATGTGAGTCGGAGGGGACGATCTGCATATCGAGAGGGTTTACTCGATTCAGATCACAGGCAGAGCCCCCATCTAGCTATAGCCCAGTGGCGCCTTGAAATCCCACGCTTGGCTCCCGTCGACGTTTTACAATTTACCTTAAAAAGACATGAAATCTGCTCTTAGATTACGCGACTGTGTAATACACTACTGGCCATTAAAATTGCTACACCACGAAGATGACGTGCTACAGACTCGAAATTTAAGATGCTGTGATATGCAAATGATTAGCTTTTCAGGGCATTCACGCAAGGTTGGCGCCGGTGGCGACACCTACAACGTACTGACATGAGAAAAGATTCCAACCGATTTCTCATACACAAACAGCAGTTGACCGGTATTGCCTGGTGAATCGTTGTTGTGATGTCTCCTGTAAGGAGGAGAAATGCGTACCATCACGTTTCCGACTTTCATAAAGGTCGGATTGTAGCCTATCTCGATTGCGGTTTATCGTATCGCGACATGGCTGCTCACGTTGGTCGATATCCAATGACTGTTAGCAGAATATGGAATCGGTGGGTTCAGGAGGGTAATACGGAACACCGTGCTGGATGCCAATGGCCTCGTATCACTAGCAGTCGGGATGACAGGCACCTTATCCGCATGGCTGTAACGGATCGTGCAGCCACGTCTCGATCCCTGAGTCAAAAGATGGGGACGTTTGCAAGACAACAACCATCTGCACCATCAGTTAGACGACGTTTGCAGCAGCATCGACTATCAGCTCGGAGACCACGACTGCGGTTACCCTTGACGCTGCATCACAGACAGGAGCGCCTGCGATGGTTTACTCAACGACGAACTTGGCTGCACGAATGGCAAAACGTCATTTTTTTCGGATGAATCCAGATTCTGTTTACAGCATCATGATGGTCGCATCCGTTTTGGCGACATCGCTGTGAACGCACATTGGAAGCATGTATTCGTCATCGCCATTCTGGCGTATCACCCGGCGTGATGGTATAGGGTGCCATTGGTTACACGTCTCGGTCACCTCTTGTTCGCATTGACGGCACTTCGAATAGTGGACGTTACATTTCAGATCCGTTACGACCCGTGGCTCTACCCTTCATTCGATCCCTGCGAAACCCTACATTTCAGCAGGATAAAGCACGACCACATGTTGCAGGTCCTGTACGGGTCTTTCTGGATACAGAAAATGTTCGACTGCTGCCCTGGCCGACACATTCTCCAGATCTCTCACCAATTGAAAACGTCTGGTCAATGGTGGCCGAGCAACTGGCTCGTCACAATACGCCAGTCACTATCTTGATGAACTGTGGTATCGTGTTGAAGCTGCATGGACAGCTGTACATGTACACGCCATCCAAGCTCCGTTTGACTCAATGTCTAGGCGTTTCAAGGCCGTTATTACGGCCGAGGTGGTTGTTCTGTGTACTGATTTCTCAGGATCTATGCATCTACATGGTGCGAAAATGTAATCACATGTCAGTTCAAGTATGATATACTTATCCAATGAATACCCGTTTATTATCTGAATTTCTTCTTGGTGTAGCAATTTTAATGGCCAGTAGTGTATGATAAAGGATTGAACATTCTGTTTTGTATTTTACTAATATTAATCCAGTTTATGCTTTAGGACTACAGTTAGCTGTGTAAATCGTGTTTTTTTTTTTTTTGTCTTTCCGCGTCTGCTGAATAAATTTTACTTTCCAAAACATGTAACCTGATGTGAACATTACGCAACGTCTTCCTTTGTTCAGCTACGATAGAATTCTGGAAATAGCCGGATAAGTTGGCGCACAATGAAACCTGTTCTCCTATCTTGGACTTTAAATTATTATCGATCCTCAGTTCATGGTAGCAAAATATAGGCTAATATATTAAAGTCGTTTCAACCTTCGAACTATAGCTTTCTTAAAGGAATCTTATATGCAATTTCGAAAAGCCATATTGCGGTGCCTATGTTGTTACGAAGAACAATGGAATGTCCCAGGGAACACTACATCGTTCTTCTTATCTACTCAGGTACTGCAGTGTAGCATTTATCTGGAGAAACCGGGTAGCTATTTTCAATTACAATGTGCTCCTCTGTACAGGAATTACATAACGTGTAAATGAGTGCAGGTTGTGACGCAGAAACGACGACATATGCAAGTCTGGGTCTGTCTGTGAGTCGTCTACGGACAGTCAAATCGATTAAGACGACCGCTAGCGCAAAGGTGGAAATCCGGCTTCCAGTCCCAGTCCAGCAAAAATATTCATTGTTGACATTCCCTTATATAGCTGTTCATATTCGCAACTTCGAATACATTTTATAAATTTCGGAAGGATCATACTGTATCGGCAGAATGAATAAGCCGTTGTCAAAAATATGTCTTCTGCACGGAGAAACTGGAATTACTGTATATTTTTTTTGTTTCTTTGGTTCAAAGACTTTCTTGTTAGGCGTTGCGATCTACTCTGCGCCGATAATTGATTATAAAATTATATGAAAGTATCCAAGTAGGACTCAGGACTCACCAACCTCCACGACAGTTCAGCTTCTGTCAGCGGCAGAGTGGTGCTGGTAGGAGCGAAGCTGCTTGGTGGGCTGAGGGGGGGGGGGGGGGGGAGGGAGGAAGGGGCGGGGGTGATGGTGTCTGGGTGGCCCAGCAGGTAAGGGTAAATGCACTATATAGCCGCTTCTGTTCACAGGGAAACTGCAGACGCCCAGCAGGTACATGCGTAGCGTTTCTTAAGCACAAGAGAAAAGTCGTACGGAGGAAGGCACTAACAGACGTATCGTGTTTTGAATGTATTATGTTGCTGAGAATATAGTTCAGTGCCATTTTGAAAGATATCGCCGTCGCCTATGACTTTTAAAACGGTTTACCGATGAAATACACCACAGTGGAAAATTTGGAAATTTGTGGTAAGTACCTATGGGACCAAACTGCTCAGGTCATCGGTTCTTAGGCTTACACACTACTTAATCTAACTTAAACTATCTTGCGCTAAGAACAACACACACACATATTCATGCCCGAGGGAGGATTCGAACCTTCGATAGGGGGAGCAGCGCGAACCATGGCAAGGCGCCCCGGACCTCAAGGCTACCCCACGTGGAACACTAGAGTGATTTCAGCCTTTTAGCCCTTTTCAGGAAGAGTGCAGCAAAAATTTTGTGCTTGAGCACACGACATGCTTTTAAAATAATGACACATTATAAATTTATGTAGGAAAGCTTTTTGTTTATTAAGATGTGATCGATCGTGAAAGGGAAACCACAGTGAAAATCTGATGAAGTGTTGCATAGATGTGTCGTGTGGGATGTCTGTTTGTAAGAGCATACCACTAGGATGCAAAATATCGAATTCTGGTGACAACAGAATCAGAAACCACCCCATTTGATCGTGCACTTTGCTTGAAAAGAAAGATACTCTTGCGCACCGTAAAAGTCTTCTTTAAATAAGTAACAATGTGTGTGTGGTCTTCAGTCCAGAGACTGGTTTGGTGCAGCTCTCCATGCTACTCTATTCAGTGCAAGCTTCTTCATCTTCCAGTACCTGCTGCAACCTACATCCTTCTGAATCTGTTTAATGTATTCATCTCTTGCTCTTCCTCTACGATTTTTACCCAACACGCTGGCCTCCAATACTGAGTTGGTGATCCCTTGATGCCTCAGAATATGTCCTACCAACCGATCCCTTCTTCTAGTCAAGTTGTGCCACAAATTTCTCTTCTCTCCAATTCTATTCAATACCTCCTCATTAGTTATGTGATTTACTCATATAATCTTCAGCATTCTTCTGTAGCACGACATTTCGAAAGCTTCTATTCTCTTCTTGTCCAAACTATTTATCGTCCATGTTTCACTTCCATACATGGCTACACTCCATACAAATACTTTCAGAAACGACTTCCTGACTATTAAATCTATATTCGATGTTAACAAATTTCTCTTCTTCAGAAACGCTCTCCTTGCCCTTGCCAGTCTACATTTAATTTCCTCTCTACTTCAAACATCATCAGTTATTTTGCTCCCCAAATAGCAAAACTCATTTACTACTTTAAGCGTCTCATTTCCTAATCCAATTCCCGCAGCAATAACAATAGGGGTGGCCAAATTAGGCATGAAACAATTGGGCACCACACCACTGACATAGATACATTAATAGGAGGAACGACCTTTTAGCTATGAATGGAAACAAATGGTCTCTATAAAAAGTAGGTTTACTGACTTTGATCATGACAGTTACCCACTGACATCTTAAAAAGAACCATTAACAATCAGAGAAGATAATACAATTCAAAGTATAACATTCGCACGGCATGGTAGGGAAGACAAAGCGGTGTTATGTTAATAATACGAAGACTTGGCCAATGACTACAAAAATTGTTAGTTAATAGTAGTATGTGCACGGAAAGACGCATGGTTTTAGAAAGCATCGTTCGTGCGAAACACGGCTTGCCCTTTTCTCACATGATATACTGAGAACTATGGATAAAAAGCAACGGACAGATTCCATATTTCTAGATTTCCTGAAAGCATTTGACGCAGTGCCGCATTGCAGGCTGTTAATGAAGGTACGAACATATGGAATAAGTTCGCTGATATGTGAGTGGTTCGAAGATTTCTTAATGGAACCCAGTATCTCGTCCTCAACGGCGAGTGTTCATCAGAGACAAAGGTACCGTGAGGAGTGCCCCAGGGAAGTGTGATAGGACTGCTGTTGTTCTCTATATACATACACTACCGGCCATTAAAATTGCTACACCAAGACGAAATGCAGATGATAAACGGGTATTCATTGGACAAATATATTATACTAGGACTGACATGTGATTACATTTTCACGCAATTTGGGTGCATAGATCCTGAGAAATCAGTACCCAGAACAACCACCGCTGGCCGTAATAACGGCCTTGACACGCCTGGGCGCTCTGAGCACTATGGGACTTCACTACCGAGTTAATTAGTCCCCTACAACTTAGAACTACATAAGCCTAACTAACCTAAGAATATCACACGCATCCATGCCCGAGGCAGGATTCGAACCCGCGGCAGTAGCGGTCGGGCGGTTCCAGATCGTAGCGCCTAGAACCGCTCGGCCACTCCGGCCGGCCTTACAGGATCATGATGGTCGCATCCGTGTTTGGCGACATTGCGGTGAACGCACATTGGAAGCGTGTATTCGTCATCGTCACACTGGCGTATCACCCGGCGTGATGGTATGGGGTTCCATTGGTTACACGTCTCGGTCACCTCTTGTTCGCACTGACGGCACTTTGAACAGTGGACGTTACATTTCAGATGTGTTACGACCCGTGGCTCTACCCTTCATTCGATCTCTGCGAAACCCTACATTTCAGCAGGATAATGCAGGACCGCATGTTGCAGGTCCTGTACGGGCCTTTCTGGATACAGAAAATGTTCGATTGCTGCCCTGGCCAGCACATTATCCAGATCTCCCACCAATAGAAAACGTCTGGTAAATGGTGGCCGAGCAACTGGCTCGTCACAATACGCCAGTGACTACTCTTGATGAACTGTGGTATCTAGTTGAAGCCGCATGAGCGGCTGAATCTGTACACCCCATCCAAGCTCTGTTTGACTCAATGCTCAGGCGTGTCAAGGCCTTTATTACGGCCAGAGGTGGTTGTTCTGGGTACTGATTTCTCAGGATCTATGCACCCAAATTGCGTGAAAATGTAATCACATGTCAGTTCTAGTATAATATATTTGTCCAATGAATACCAGTTTATCATCTGCATTTCTTCTTTGTGTAGGAATTTTAATGGCCAGTAGTGTAAACAGCTGGCGGCGGCAGCGGTGGCAGGAGGATACGGGTGGCGCTCTCTCTTTGTACTCGGTGCCTGGCCACAGACGCCCTACCGCCGGCAGCAAAGCTCATCAATCATCCCTGCTGCCCTTACACGAAGTGTTTAAACTCTACAAAAGCCTCAACAGAAGTGTTTACTGTTCAGAACTCTAAGACCAAGTTATTACTGTAAGGAAACCTAACAAGAAGTGAGTTCTCTAAGAGCCCTCTGGAACTCGGCACGCAGTCTTTCTGCCAGAGATTTAAATAGTCCTCCAGTGACTGCGAAAATTCCGACTTCCGACAAATGAATACGTAACAGCGTTAAACAATCTCCTACCCATTTCTGTCTCATTATAGGGTCAGTTCTATAATAAAATGTACTCCATAATTTTAAGTGTAACGCCGGCCGGTGTGGCCGTGCGGTTCTAGGCGCTTCAGTCTGGAACTGCGTGACCGCTACGGTCGCAGGTTCGAATCCTGCCTCGGGCATGGATGTGCGTGATGTCCTTAGGTTAGTTAGGTTTAAGTAGTTCTAAGTTGTAGGGGACTGATGACCACAGATGTTAAGTCCCATAGTGCTCAGAGCCATTTGAACCATTTTTTTAAGTGTAACGTCCGCAGCGACATCTTTGGTAGTGGTCTCGAATGTGTACTCAATGCGATTTTGCGCAGTGTATACGAGAGTGAGTCAAATGAAAACCTTAAATTTGTAATAACAAATCGAAATTTCGCGTCGTTGTCCTGTAAGTTGGTAAGCGTGCTACAAACAGCGTGCAGAATGTTCTGTAGGTAGCAGCATACTGCAGATGCACACATCCCGTCGCAATATCAGTATAAAGATGGGCTCCCCACTTGCGACTTGCACCAGGGAAGAACAGCGTTCTGTTATTCGGTTTTTGCCCAGTGAAGGTGTGAACCTATTGCAATTCATCGACGAATGAAGGTTTAGTATGGTGATGCGTGTTTGTCACAGCAGCAAATCTACGAATGGAGTAGGAAGTTCGCAAATGGTGTGACTTCACTGGAAGGTGCTCCTCGTCCACGTCAGGCACAACGAGTTGTGACTCCACAGAACATTGCAGCAGTTGAAGCCACAGTGAAGGAAAACCTCCGAGTGGCACTGAATGGCATTGCAGCAGGTTTACAGATTAGTCATGGGTCAGCAGACCCCACTGTGCGTGATGTGGTGCAGTTTCGCAAAGTGTCTGCAAGACGGGTGCCACGGCAGCTGACTCCTGAAATGAGAGAACGACGTGTTGATGCTTGTGAAGAACTTCTTCGGCGCTTTGAAAGAGAAGGAGATGACTTCCTTGCAAGAATCGTTACTGAGGACGAAACCTGCGTTCACTTCCACCAAACGGAAACGAAGAGAGCGAACAAGGAATGGCGCCATTCCTCATCACCAAAACCAAAGTAGTTTCGAACAGAACCATCAGCAGGGAAGGTTATGCTGCCTCTATTTTGGGATGAAAAAGGCGTCATTTTTGAGCACTACGTGCCTAGAGGGACCACTGTCACCAGTGCATCATACACAGATCTCCTAAAAAATCATCTGCGGCCTGCAATCAAATCAAAGCGACGTGGATTGCTGTCAGCAGGTACCCTTTTGCAACATGACAATGCAAGGCTCCACACTGCCCGTACAACAGTTGCAACCATCACAGACCTGCATTTTGAGTGTGTTCCCCATCCACCATACTGACCAGACCTTGCCGCAAGTGCTTTCCATATGTTTGGACCACTCAAAGACGCAATGGGAGGAAAGAAGTCCCGTTCCGATGAAGAGGTAGGCCACGCGGTGCATGAGTGGTTGCGCGGACTACCGAAAGAATTTTTTTCTAAAGGAGTTTATGCACTTTGTAAGCGCTGGAGGACTTGCATTGAGCGTGGGGGAGATTATGTTGAAAAGTGATACAGGTTTGTAGCACTTCTGCACAACAAATAATATTTAAAAAAATATTTAAGGTTTTCATTTGACTCACCCTCGTAGATAAATAGTGTGGGAGTTGAACCTTTTGTTTTGTCGGTTGCGGTTTAAAATGAGTGCAGAATATCTGGAGCGCCACGAGGGTGTCTTTCTTGTAAATCATCCAAATGGACCAAAGATTTCACATGGAGCTGCTGCTAAAATTCTTAGTCAAAGACATCCGTTGCGAAGTGGGTCAAACGATATTTAGAGGCCGAAAACCTAGACGGTTTACCGGAGAGAGAGCTAAGGTGCCAAGCTATAATAGATAATGGCGGCGGTTGGATTAACTGTTAGGTAATTTTGCACTTATTAATAATGTCTATTTTGTCGTCAACATATATTTATAACAGTGTCTTTTATTTCATACAGATAACGGCGTAGAGTTTCTTGTGGAACTGACTGTACTTCACCCAGCCGGTCAGAGGCGGCTAGCAAGAGCCCACTCCATGACGTATCTATGAAACTGAAGAATGAAACATTTAGGCACTGTGCGAAAGTGCAGGCTCTTCACAAAATGAAAGCATGACCCAATCGCTGTACTCTAAAATTTTAAACCAAGCGTTGCTCCGAAACGTTGTAACGAACATTCACACGCACAAGGGAAGCCAAATCTGCTAGTGTTCTCTCTTCTGGCCAAAAGACTTTTACGAGGGATTCCGTGTTCCGCTGACCTCCTGAAGAGCGGGGTGGGGGAATGAGAAGGCCAGGCTCTCTACATACAGATGGCGCCTGCCCAAAGCATAACAGTTTCGTAGTGGCACATTTCTCTTAAACGGAGCTTTTTTCGAAACTTCCACCAGCTATATAGGAAAGGCAGAGGAACAAACAGTGAAACGAAAAACAGCCACCGGCAATGCTAATCCAGTTCCGCAATTACAGAGTGCAACTAAACCACTATTCGATCATGGGAATTTGCATATCGTCCTCCGAAATATAATGGAAAGTTTCTGAGAAGTCGTGCTATCGTTGATCAGTGTTTCGTCACTCTTTTCAGTTCTGAGAGCACAGTGATCATGTAAAGGCGCCTAGAAAATAGTGTCTGCACAAGTATGAGCGCCTGCTGAAAGCTTTCGCCTTATTTCATACAGCCCACATAATATAACTGTCATGCATTTACTTCTTCATGACAAATTTCAGCCGCAGACTGCAGGGGCAATGAAGACTCTCTTGTAGCATTTACGATGGGAAGTGTTTGCTCACCCACCACACAGACCGGATTTGGAGCCCTCTGAGTTTCATTTCTGCTTGGCACGGACAACGAGCTGCGGACCAGCGTAGAGAATTGTCAGAAAGCACAGGCGGCTGCCTTCTGTGCCGAGATTATTCCGAGATTGGTACAAAGCTATGACAGAGGTTTTATGTCGGAATGGTGACAGTGTAGAGAAGTGGCTGGAAGGTGTAGCTGTTGTAAATACAATCTTTCCTTATTTTTACTGTGGATTCCATTTCGAGAATGATTGAACCTTAGTAAACGAATAGCCCTCGTAAATAACGTAGCGAGATTAAGGTTAACAGGCCCTCTTCTGCATGTTACCAGGCAGACTACTTACTTAATAATACATTCATTATGGCAAGCATGTTGTAAATTACATTCAGTTCAGTATACAACCTTTTGGGAATTACTATCGCAGAAATAGTGCCGTACTGGAAAAACAGAGTTTATACTCGTTCATGACAAGTATAACAACAACAACAAAAACTACTGGCAGTTAGGTTACAAGTATGATCGCTTTGAGTGAAGAGGAAAACAAAGAGAAATTTAATTTTTTTAAAAAAGTTACACAAATAGACGAAAAGCAAGTGGAGGACTGACTGAGACGTGCACGGTGATGGTGGGACAGTTTGACAGGGGGATGGGGGGGGGGGGGGGGGAATTCGCCTTATACGTCAATGTTAAGAGATAAGTTTCCTTTAATTTACGTCTATGGTCACAATCTTTTTGCTTAACAGATTACTGGTTTCGGTCTTTAATGACCATCATCAGATGTGTTTCATAAAAACGAAGTCCTAATGTACTACAGCCATAGTGGCATCGTCAAATGTTAAATGCGGAATCAGCATCAGCATTGTCAAATACATATAAATCACATCACACGCGCGAGTCATGTTGTCAGTATCAAATAACTTCCGGGAATTCAGCCAGGTAACACTTTCAGCGACCGCCGATATTTCGGCGTGAGAACACCCCGCCATTTTCAAGGCAAACTGCAACGGACAGGCGGCGTACATGCAAATTTAATACCTCGGATCTCCGACAGAAGCAGGAAAGATAACACACACACACACTGAACACTAGTGCCACCAAAGATGACCAAAGTCAGAGCTATCGATAGTGAGACTATGAATTCGAAGGTGAGGCAGCATTGACTCTGTTCCTCTGTTTTTTGACAAGGGAGAGAGCCGGATTCCAAACAGAGTTTAAACAGAAACCTCCATCCCTGTTAACGAGGTTGCTCGCTAATTTAATCTCAACTGCCTCCCTAATGACACTGTCCCAATAGCTGAACGTGCATGCCAATATCTCGGTGTTATTATATAACATGGGGTGACCAGTATCCAAGCAATGTTCGGCAATAGCAGATCTATTTGGCTGCTGTAATCGTGTGTGCCGCTTATGCTCAGTACATCTGTCCTCCACGGTCCTGATAGTTTGACCAATATATGCCATGCCGCAGCTACAAGGAATACGATATACACCCGCCTTACGCAGTCCAAGATCATCCTTGACGGAATTCAAAAGTGCTCTAATTTTAGATGGAGGTCGGAAAACACATTTCACATCGTATTTCCGTAAAATACGACCGATCTTATTGGACGTGTTTCCTACGTAAGGCAAAAAGCCAGTAGACTTAGGTGTTGACTCAGAATTATCATCAATCACCCGATGTTATATAATAACACCGAGATATTGGCATGCACGTCCAGCTATTGGGACAGTGTTATTAGGGAGGCAGTTGAGATTAAATTAGCGAGCAACCTCGTTAACAGGGATGGAGGTTTCTGTTTAAACTCTGTTTGGAATCCGGCTCTCTCCCTTGTCAAAAAACAGAGGAACAGAGTCAATGCTGCCTCACCTGCGAATTCATAGTCTCACTATCGATAGCTCTGACTTTTGTCATCTTTGGTGGCACTAGTGTTCAGTGTGTGTGTGTGTGTGTGTGTGTGTGTGTGTGTGTGTGTGTGTGTGTGTGTTATCTTTCCTGCTTCTGTCGGAGAACCGAGGTATTAAATTTGCATGTACGCCGCCTGTCCGTTGCAGTTTGCCTTGAAAATGGCGGGGTGTTCTCCCGCCGAAATATCGGCGGTCGCTGAAAGTGTTACCTGGCTGAATTCCCGGAAGTTATTTGAAATTTGTATACGCCAGGAGAAACCCAGGTCTCACAATGTTGTCAGTTGTACTACCGTTTAAAACAAGCTGCCGTACAGTAGCCACAAGATGTTTGAGTTGTAAGTTCACCAGATGTCGCTAATGTCGGCATGCACTAGATTTCAATAATTAGTTGAAACAGCGAAAATAAAGGGGGATACAATAGTTGAAGTCTGTAATAAGCTTATAACATGTACAAGGCATTACGGTAATAAAAAGAACACGACAAAAGTAATATTGTTAAAAAGAGGAAGAGTTAAGAAACAGTGGTTGACATGTGCTCAAGTGCCAATATTCTAGATAATAACATAAATATTAAACACCGTTGATTGTGTACCGGGTAATATTCATTTCATAGACTAGATTAACCAGATAATGTGGACCATCCACTGTTACGGAATTTCGTCATTCTTTTCTTGCAACGGAGTGCCGCAGGGTAGGAGGGGCCCTCTGCCGGTCACGTTCCTCCAACCACTTCCCGCCTGTGCGGAATTCTGGCGTTAGCGCCAACAGAGGGCGCTGATTATGTGCAGCACTATGTTTTCTTTCATTTGTGGCTCCTTTAGCGATTTGTTTTATGGGTGTTTAATATTACCCGGTGCACTATCAACGGTGGTTAATATTTATGTCATTTTCTAGAATATTGACACTTGCGCACATGTCAACCACTGTTTCTTAACTCTTCCTCTTTTTAACAATATTACTTTTGTCGTGTTCTTCTTTTTATTTCTTTTTATTACTGTAAAGCCTTGTATACGTTATAAGCTTATTACAGACTTTAACTATTGTATCCCCCTCTATTTTCGCTGTTTCAATTAATTATTAGCGACATCTGGTGAACTTACAACTTAAACATCTTGTGGCTACTGTACGGCAGCTTGTTTTAAATAGTAGTACTACTGACACCATGACTCGCGCATGTGATGTTATTTGAGTATGCTGGAGCTGATTCCACATTTAACATTTGACGATGCCACTATGGCTGTAGTACATTAGGACTTTGCTTTTATGAAACACGTCTGATGATGTGTCATTAAAGACCGAAACCGGTAATCCGTTAAACAAAAAGATTGTGCCCATAGACGTAAATTAAAGGAAACTTATTACACATACGGGTCACTGCGTTTTCTCGCGACGATGTCGCAGCTTGTGAAAATGTTAAGAGAAGCGTTATGCTGCTCACAGAAGGAAGTGATTCAGATTCTTCTCGAGGACGCCGGGGCAATGAATTGTGTGCAAACTGCAGGCCAGCTTGTTCCCATGGTGGACGGCAGTAACATAAGAATGGGTTGGGGAATGTTTTTGATTTATGGATGGTACAGCTAGGATGTGCTTCATCACCACAGCCATAGGCTAATTAATGTTATTGTCGTTGACATGTTTTGCGTAAATAACATTTAAGGTCTGTACATCTTCACTATTTGTAGGAGCTGCGGTCAATGAACCTGAGCAGTAGTTTCATGTTGTTTGCGCACAAGACGCCGATAATGTTAAATTTTAGGCTATAGAAAGAAAATTTCAGACCAGAAATCATTTAATGTAGATTAATGCAATTTCGGGAATACATTTGTGTAGGTGATTAACATTGCAAGATCACAGGTTAATGTAACGAAGAGATAAGCCATCGCATATGTGAAATGCTGATACATTAATAACCGGTGTAAAATCCAGAATGTGAATGCAAGCATGCAAACACGTATACGTTGCGTTGTATGGATGCCGGATGTCAGACCGAACGAGGTGACGCAGTGGCTAGCACAATGGACTCGCATTCGGGAGGACGACGGTTCAATCCCGCGTCCGGCCGTCCTGATTTCGGCTTTCCGTGATTTCCCTAAATCGCTCCAGGCAAATGCCGGGATGGTTCGTTTCACAGGGCACGGCCGACTTCCTTCCCTAATCCGATGAGACTGATGACCTCGCTGTCTGGTCTCCTCCAACGAACAACACAACACAACCCGGATGTTAGTTTGTGGGATGGAGTCCCATGCGTGTTGCACTTGGTCGGTCAATGCGGGATCGGTTGATGCTGTTTGTTGATGACGATGGGGATGTCATCCGATAGTGTCCCGTACGTATTCGATTGGATGCAAATCTGGTGATCGAGCAGGCCACGATACGTGTCGACAATCTGCAGAGCACTTTGGGTTACAACAGAGGTATGTAGGCGAGCGTTATCGCTTTGTAAAAGCCCCCTGGAGTGTGTTCTTGAAAGGCGGTATAACAGGTCTAATTACCTGGCTGACGTACAAATTTGCAGTCAGGATGCGTAGGATAGCCACAAGAGTGCTCCTGCCAAATCGTAGTCCGGAGCATAACTCCAGTTGTAGGTCCAGTGCGTCTAGCACCCAGGCAGGTTCATTGCAATCGCACAATTGGCCTCCTCTAACCGACATACGACCGTCACTGGTACTGACGAAGAACCAGCTTTCATTAGAAAACCCAACAGACCTCCACCCTGTCCTCCAATGAGCTCTCACTTGGTGCCAAATGGCGCTAGTTTGGGGTCAGGCCGTCTGGCTCGGAGCTGTCCTTGAAGTAACTGATTTGTAACAGTTCATCGTGTCACTGTGGTATCAACTGCTGCTCCAATTGGTGGTGCAGACGCAGCAAGGTGCGCCGAAGCCATACGCGGAACACGATGATCTTCTCGCCTGGTAGAGCCACATGGCTGTCCAGAGCCCAGTCCTCTTGCAACCGCAACTTTCTCGTGACCACCGCAGCCAACAGTCATCTACAGTGGACACTTTCGTGTCAAGTCTATCCGCAATATCGTAGACGGAACATCCAATTTGTCGTAGCCCTGTTACACGATCACGTTCAAACTCAGTGAGCTGTTGGTAATGGCGTTTTTGTCGCCTTAAAGGCATTCTCGACTAGCATCAGCTCACCACTTCCGATCTCAAAGCTAACTAAGGCTCAAGACAGTTACAGAGTGTATTTTAAGCAGACTTGATTTGCACCATCATAGTGGCGCCACTAGCGCCACCCGTATGTCACTGCCTCGAAATCTGAATAGACGTCATCTTTCAGGTGCAGAAACAACTTTTGTTTACGTTGCAAAATCCCTCCTTGGTGCTGCGATTTTTTTTTACTTCATTGTGTACAAAAGACTGATTCTTTTGAAACTTTTGCATCAGTATAGCTCATATTTTTTACGTTCTCCACTCAACGAGTAAATGGCAGAAATGGCAATAGTGAATTTATTGAATAAATAATTTTAACAGTTGTCGGAGTCAATAATATATTTTAAAAGTTCTGTATAATTGTGTACTTCACCCACGAAAAATTAAATAGTTCAGAGTTTTGACAACGTGCAGACTGCAGAAACTGCGCGTGGCAAACTGCATTGAAATATCAGCTGTACTGCAGAAGACAGGAAGTGATTTATTCAACAAAATATCTTTTTTAGAATCATCATCATCATCAGTGTTCTGCCAAAAGGCAGGTTTTCACACGGTAGTTCTCCAGGCTGTCTGGTCTTCTGCCATCCTCTGCAGGTCTGCATAATTTCCTCTTCCCTTTATGTCGTCTATCATCTTGTAACTCCTTCTTCCTCTCAGTCTCCTCCCACAAACCAATACTTCCAAAGCATCTGCTAGCAAGCACTCCCTTATCAATGAATGTCCCAACCAGTTCTTTTTCCTTTCCCTTGCAACCTTCAGCAGACATCTTCTCTCACCAACCCTTTCCAATACCCTTTCATTACTCACTTTTCCATCCAGCTTATTCTCTCCATTCTCTTCCACATCCACATCTCAAATGCTTCTAACCTTTTTTCAGCGTCCATGTTTGTGCCCCATATAGTGCCACACTCCAGACAAAACATTTGCCAAGCCTTTTCCTAAGTCCTTTATCTCATTTGCCACATAAGAGTCTCCTCTTTCTGTTGAATGCCTCCTTCGCTATGGCAATTCCAGCTTTCACCTCCTGGTGACATCTCAAGTCTTAAGTTATTGCGCTTCCAAGATATTTAAATACACTTACTTGGCTAATGGTAGATTGTCCTAATTGGACAGTCTGTGTCTTGTACTGATGACCATACTCTTTGTTTTTGCTGTGTTTATTTGCATCCCATATCCCACACAAGCTTCATTCAGATCTTTCAGCATGTTATTCACTGTCCGCTCACTCTCTGCCACTAATACCACGTCATCAGCAAATCTTATACATTCTGTTTTTTTTTCCACCAATACATATTCCTCTTTTCCCATCTAAGCTTTTCGCAATAATCTCTTCAAGGTATACGTTAAACATCAGCGGGGAAAGGCAACAACCTTGTCTACCGCCTCGTCCAATGCTGCTTCCTTCTGACATTTCATTTCCAATCCTTATCCTTACTTTCTGGTGTAAATATAGATTCTGTATCAGTCGTCTCTCATTCCAATCTACTCCTTTCCTCTTCAAAATATCCATCTGCTTGTTCCACTGAACTCTGTCAAAAGCCTTTTCTAAATCTATAAAAACAGCAAAGATTTCTCTATCTTTTTCCATATATCTTTCCCCTGTTGTTCTTAACAGACCGACAGCATCTCTTGTTCCTTTTCCTCCTCTAAATCCGAACTGCTTCTCTGCAATCCCTCCATCCAGCTTGTCATATGGCCTTCTATTCAACACTCTCAGCAAGACTTTAGCTGCATGAGAAATTATACTGATGGTCCGGTGCTCTTCACATTTTTTAGTGTTTCTCTTTTTCTCTATTGGTATCATAACTGTTGCAAGGAAGTCCTCAGGCCATTCCCCTTTGTCATATATCTCGTTACAGAGGTAGACTATTTTTTTTTAGAGTAGTAAAAGAAAAATCATTTATGAAAGTGAAACATCACCGAAACGTGTGTGACAAGAAGAAACAAGAAACTGTACTGCTCAGGGTAGAATCTTCGAAAAGATACGTAAAGTGGCCAGTATTTCAGACACCTTTCCCTAGCCAACTGACCCTAAGCAGTGACTGACCGATACATGACGTTGTTTTTAATTTTGTCTCGAGCCCGAAGATTTGTTTGATGTTGCTCTGCATATTAGAAACATTGAGTGAGTCACTTCCTCTCTGCATACCGAGCCAGATGGTGGAATGGTTAGCTCACTGGACCCACATTCGGGAGGACGACGGTTCAAACCTGCGTCCCATCATCCTGATTTAGGTTTTCCGTGATTTCCCTAAATGGCTTCAGGCATATGCCGGATAAGTCCTCTCAAGGGGCACAGCTGTTCCATTCTCATCCTTCCCTAATCCGATGGGACCGATGACCTCGCTGTTTGGTCCCCCTCCCAGAATCAACCAACCAACCAACCTCTCTGCGTAACTACTGCACACAATCTCGATCTGAACTTGCTTGCGGATAAATCATACAGGGTGTCCCAGCTATGTTGTCCACCCAAAATATCTCTGGAACAATAACAGCTATTGGAAAACGACTTTCACCGGTATCAATGTATGGCTGGGGCTCATGAATGTACATATTTGGAAACATTCTAAAACGAAAGCATATGTGTTTTTTAACACAGACTTATGTTTTTTTAAATGGACCTCCTATATTTTTTCTTCAGCAATCCATAGCGTGACAAAGCACATACACAATGGCGTTGATTGCATCGCAATATTCCCATTACATCCCGAGATATTAAGACGCGAAGTTGACGCTTAAAACAGCTGACATACGCTGCTAGCTCACGTCCTGAGGCTCAGGCGTGAACCCCATGCTGCCCGTAATCGCGATGTGACATGCGTAATCACACTTCCATACTTCCATACTTATCAAGAGGTCCGAAACGAATAATACGGTCTGCTGCCATCCTGCACTAACGTCGTACATTCCAGCAGGTATTTATCCCATAGGCTAGGGGTGATGCGGTTCTGTAACATATCTGTGTACCGCAACGTTAGTCACAAGGTTAACTTCGCTTATCGTTAATCCGTTACTTTGTGACTAACGTTGCGGTACACAGATATGTTACAGAACCGCATCACCCCTAGCCTATGGGATAAATACCTGCTGGAATGTACGACGTTAATGCAGGATGGCAGCAGACCGTATTATTCGTTTCGGACCTCTTCATAAGTATGGAAGTATGGAAGTGTGATTACGCATGTCAATCACATCGCGATTACGGGCAGCATGGGGTTCACGCCTGAGCCTCAGGACGTGCGCTAGCAGCGCATGCCGGGTGTTTCAAGCGTCTTCGCGTCTTAATATCTCGGGATGTAATGGGAATATTGCGATGCATTCAACGCCATTGTGTATGTGCTTTGTCATGCTATGGATTGCTGCAGAAAAAAATATAGGAGGTCCATTTAAAAAAAACGTAGGTTTGTGTTAAAAAACACATATGCTTTCGTTTTAGAATGTTTCCAAATACGTACATTCATGGGCCCCAGCCCTACATTGATACCGGTGAAAGTCGTTTTCCAATAGCTGTTATTGTTCTAGAGATATTTTGGGTGGACAAGATAGCTGGGACACCCTGTATACCACCACAAACTCCCAGTTACCATGAGTCATAAGGATGAGGGTGGCTTTGTTTGTTGTGTGGCTGTGGACAGGGGGGCTGCGCCCAGAGAGAGCATGACCGAAAATGATTCCAACGCTGATTGGCTGAGAGCTCAGGAAGCCATGTTTTCACCTGTCGCGTTCACTGTGACTGGAAGAGTGTGCGTAATGCTACTGCAGACTGACTTTCTTTCGAAATGAGGTGCTCGAAAACAGTGCTGAAGATTAGTTGAGTAAATTGAAGTACTAAGTAGGAAGTGCTAAACCGAATAAGGGAGAAAATAAATTTATGCAACTTGAATAAAACAAATGATCATTGAATATGGTACAGCCCGACATATCAAAAATTCGTCATTTTGCTAATAGAAGGAACTGTGTCTGTGTGTGTGTGTGTGTTTGTGTGCGTGTGTGTATGTGTGTGTGGAGGAGACGGGGGGACGTAGGGAGTTATAGAAGGACGCCAAGTGTAGACTAATATCGGCAGATTCAGACGGATGTGCGTGGCAGTAGCTAGGCAGAGATGAAGACGTATGCACAGGATACACTTGCGTAGAGATTTGTATCCAGCCAGTCTTCGGATTGCAGACCACGACAGCGCCACAACGCTACATAGAAAACGTACATTGATTTTAATTAACTCTTCTGAATTTCATTAATCTTTCACCTTCAGATGTGGAACTTCTTAAACACAATAGCAGAATGGATTTGTTCCTGTCCGACAGTAAAAATACTGCATTGATAAAGAACAACCTTTAACTCTCACAAGAGTCTCTCCCAGTGAGCATAAGCATTAGTCCCCATTGTACAACATTATACCCCAACAGAACATATAGTCCTGTCACGAGAAAAGCCCCGTACAACACTACCATACGGGGATTTGTGCATGTAGTATACACGTCATAAACATGCCTACTTTCCTCAACTGTCGTATAATTTACAGGGTTTGATCGTCATGTATGCTGTTAGAAACGCACTAACAATGGAATAATACTGAATCTAGGACCTTTCTGGGCCAAGTTCGTTAAGTGGTTTGGCTAATGGACTTATGGTCACCAGCCTACCTAGACAAAGAAATGCTTCAGTTTCAGAAAAGCAGAAGAAGTAAATTGGCCTACTTTCCTGCTGTTCCCTAAGATAATTTTTGTAATAAATATAACTTCTCTAGGTACGGTTCTGAGAAAGACACGGGAATCTTTCAGCTACTACACCCACATGCATATATATTTTTGCTCTAGAAAAGGCCACGAATTTTTAATCATCATTGTGTGCTAAAAAACTTTGGCCGCGGGGGGGGGGGGGGGGGGGGGGGGGGGTTCTATGTTTGCATTTTGTATAACCAGCAAATTAAATACTTAGATATTCTTATAGCATAATACACACATTTATATTTATTTTGACACTTTGTTTAAACCTTTCTCTCAACGAATGATATGTCAAAAGCCAAAGGTAGGGTATGGTCACTCTATATTGTCATCCATTTTTTTATGCAACCCTACTTTACTGTTACTGAGCAACATAAACAATTTTCTTTTTCTAATTCTCTGTTCGTTACTGCATTTCATTTATAATTGAAAAAAATTTATCTTTACTTTACTCAAAACTTAAACTTGCAAAACCTCGGTATCTATGGGTAAGACGTTCGTCTTTGTAGCAATGCTTATTTACTCACTTTCACTTTACTTATTACCACAAAGAGAATAAGAATATTATAATCGTTAAATTTGTCTGAAAACATCTACTTCAGCACTTAATCAAAATTTCACTTCAGCACTTCTACTACGTAAATTATACAGTACTCTTACCTGAACTTTAAAAGTTAGTCCACAACAATTATTTTCAGACATTTATTCAAAGGTGACAATATTGCTTGTAGATACTGAATAAAGCACTTCAAATGATTTAATAACAGCTTTACTCGGAATTGTCAAACGCCAGGAAAGGACTCCGTATAGGCGAATTATTAGGAATAAAGCAACAGGGTGAACCAAATTTTATGTTTCACACAATAATGATTAAAAAAAGTTAATTTTGAATTAATGGTTCACGCTTCCACAATTCTAATTATATAGTTAGTAACCCGTTGGGTGTATTCGTTGGGTGTGGCGGATAGTAATGGCGGCTACACTGGCCATGGTATGGCGTACAAGTTCCTTGAAGTGTGTACTACTTAATTCTTTTTGGCGTCGTTTTAACGTCCATAACATAGCCCAGAGACCTGTACTAAAGCAGTAAAAATTCAGCAGTCGTGATCCGCGGCTCTTGCACAACAATTTCCAAAGCAAGTCATCGCCTGCTCCTTCCGCATGTTGCCTCTTTCCGTGCTGCCCATAGACTGTGTCCTCTCGTTCCCGATTGCTCTACAGGTAGCGCGCCAAAAACCTACGCTACCTTTTCCGCTTCCCACAGTAACTTCCGTATAGTACAAAAGGACTCCATCTTTTACATAACACATATCCTACACATTGTCCCTAAGCTTGTGCCATTTTATACAAATGACAATCTTCACAAATGCATAAAATTACGTACACGCTCATTTTCATTTCATTAATCCATGACAAAATATTATTTAGTGTATTATTCGTTTCACATATTTCTTTACATAAGTTACGAACACACATTAGCAAAGCACTCTAACATCACGTATATCACACTTTCCATAAAGTCTTTGCATATCACAGTTATATCACGACAAACTTTAAAGGCAAAAACTTTTTATGAATTAGATGACTTACTGAATGATAGTGTTACAACTGGTCATTATAATACTATTTTAATCAACCGTGATATGAAAGGTACCTGACGCCACAGGCGGAGAAACGTTTACAATTAGCAGTCACGTCCCAAATGGCTCTGAGCACTATGGGACTTAACATCTAGGGTCATCAGTCCCCTAGAACTTAGAACTACTTAAACCTAACTAACCTAAGGACATCACACACACCCATGCCCGAGGCAGGATTCGAACCTGCGACCGTAGCGGGCACGCGGTTCCAGACTGAAGCGCCTACAACCGCACGGCGACACCGCCCGGCTGATTTGAATGTATTGGTGAAATGCTCACTAGTTGTTTTATTTCCTACCGTCATCGCTAATTCACAAAGACTACAATGGGGAGACGAGGACTCAAAATTAGTGGATCCAGTGAATCTTCCATGAGTTCTGGTGTGATGCACATACATCCTTGATTTTTAATACGATAATGACGTATACCGAGTTACAGGGTGACAATTACTCAACTATATGAAATAAAATCGTCATAACTTCTGAACGGTTTGCGTTAGGACGTTCAAACTGCACGGTTGGCCGCGGGGAATTATGGCAATAATTATGCGCATGCCCACGCGCCGTATTGTTGTCGGTCATTTTCATTTGGATGGGTTCGTCAATAAGCAAAATTGGGGCATGTGAGAGACTGAGAATCAGCATTTTGCGATCGAGAAGTCCTCTCACCCTCAACTAGTGACTGTGTGGAGTGCAATGTCCAGTCACGGAATAATCGGTGCAATATTCCTTGATCGCACAGTGACTACAGAACGGTACGTTAAGGTTTTGGAAGATGATTTCACCCCCATTATCCAAAGTGACCCTGATTTCGACAATATGTGGTTCATGCAAGATGAAGCTCGGCCCTATCGAACCAGGAGAGTGTTTGATGTCCTGTAGCAGCACTTTGTGGACCGCATCTGAGGCACCCAAAAACCACTGGGATGGGCCTCGACTGACCGCCATATTCTGCGGATCTGAACACATGCGACTCCTTTTTGTGGGTCCATATTAGAGACAAGGTGTACACCAACAACCCTGAAACCACTGCTGCTCTGAAGACAGCCATTCAGGTGGTCATCGACAGCATCGATGTTCAGGCACTTCAGCGGATCATGCAGAATTTCGCCATTCGTCATCATAGGCATATCGAACATGTCATAATCTAAATCTGAATATCTGCAGTGACGTTTGCATTGTGTTTAACTAATTTAAGTTTTTTTTTCCATAGAATTCAATAATTGTCACCTTGTAGTTAGAGTACAAGGGCCTTAATAATGTAGACTGTTTTATTATATGCGTTTGGTACTCATTTGATGGGTAGCCGACCTCTCTCCTGAGAAAGACGGCAAGTCCTGAGGGCTCGTCTCTCATTCATGTAACGAAATGGGATGATAGTGATTGCGTACTCCGTGCTTTGCCTTTAAGTTGCGTTGCAGGTGATGGGTCTTGTCTTCTGTTGACTAAGATTTTGTGTTCTGTCTCTGATGCCGTCATGTGGAGAGAAACACGCTGTTCGGAGTCCCACCTGAGTCGAATTCGGGGAAGGAGGGAGCGGCTGGCCACAGTCAGAATGGCAGTTATCTTCAGGTCACGGCAGTTTACGTAAGGACCGGTTCAGACACAGGTCTTGATCTAGGCGGGGGTGGGCGGGGCGGCAAACAGGGCTATCTGACCCGAGCGGCAATTTCAGGAGATGCCAAACTGAAGGAAAAAGTCTTGATTGAAAAAGCGTCTAGCAACCAGCTTCCGTTGGTCTAGAGATCATTCATACCATTTTGAACACTTTTGAACACATTCTAAGTGGATTTCTGAACAAATCATAAGTGTATTTTTGAATGCATGCACAGTGGACGTGATGTCTCTGAGAAGGGAATCCCCGTTGCATCAAGATATGACAAACTTTCCCGCAGGCAAAAGGGGACGGGGCTGTACGAGCCGAGCCGAATGAACCCGAACAGATGAATACCATACAAGTAGGCTTTCATGGCCGGTGTTGTCTTCAGTTGAAACTTCCGGGCTGAGAGGCCGTGGTCGATGTATAAAATTTTCTACATTTTTTACATCGACCACGGCCTCTCAGCTCGGAGGTTTCAACTGAATACCAATTGCTGTTTGTTTATGTGGTTCATTGAGTGTGCGAAAGATCAATGTTGTTATACTTATTATCGAAATCCGTAGATTTACACTACCAGAGTGGAAATAAACGATTAACAAGAAAAACAGGTAAGAAAATTTACATATTAATCTTCCAAGAAAATGAAATTTTGACAGGAAATTTTTGCTAGATCGCTACACTACCAGTGGCCAGTTGTACAGTCCCCGGTTAGCAGCCGCTTTAAGTTCTGTTCTCGAAATAGCGCGCAAGAGGAACACGTAATAACGTCTAACCGGAGAATAAATTAGTTATTCTGGCAGGGTTAGTGATGTTAACCGGAGAATAAGTTTTGACAATGACAGGAATGCTTACAGAATTAGTGATGACAAGATTGATTGTTAAGACACCGAAGGAGACGAAACGGGGACATCACACAAATTATATGGAAGAATATGATGATTCCAATATTATATAAATATTTCGTACTACTACTTATCGGTCTCATACTTGTGAAACTGGAGGGTATGAAGAAAATGTGAAACTATTTCCTAACATAAAACTTTTCGCTTGTAGTATGCCTGATAGGCATGTGATATCGATGGCAACGTCAGGGATGTAATGGTGCCATCAGTATCTGTTAGTAGCAAGTCTTTCTATTAGGGGAATGTCTTTTATCCATCTCCTAGAGGGAGGCGGTGTGGCTACTTTTGATTATGCAATTGACAAAGAGGAATCTTGCAGCGTGCAATTTATATGATGACTTTCAGAGGCGCTCCACATGAAGTAACAATTTTTAGAAGTGTAGAAGTGGGGATTTTGGAGAGAGATCGAGAGGGTTCTTTTCAGAACACGGGAGAGAAGAGTTCATTCGAGGAAGACGTGGCGCACACATTGTGGTTCGTTCCGGAACTCCGAGGTGAAGAGTTCGATTGCAGACGGTGCCATGTGCGCATTGCAGAGGTAGATGCGTGTTGGCGAGCGAGGCGAAGTCCGAAGTTCGAACCTCGTCACTTGCAGATTAATCGCACCGCTGATCACGAAGTCCATCCACGACGGACAGTTGTCTACGGTAATCGTCTTTACGGCTACATCTAAATGTACATCTACGTGATTACTCTGCTACTCACGATAAAGTCCCTGGCAGAGGATTCAATGAACCACCTTCATGCTGCCTCTCTACCGTTCCACTCTCGAACGGCACGAGGAAATAACGAGCACTTAAATTTTTCAGTGCGAGCCCTGATTTATCTTATTTTATCGTGATGATCATTTCTCCCTATGTAGGTGGGTGCCAACAGAATGTTTTCGCAATCAGAGGAGAAAACTGAAATTTCTGGCAGATACGGAATTTTCCGTGTTGCCTTACATCCTCAGTGGCATGTTCTTGCAACTTTCAGGTACAGTAAATCCATTAATGCATTTTGTACAGCTTTTCAGGTTCACAGTCACTATCACGTCACGTAGAGTCAGTGAGGCAGCGTTAATGCTGTTAAACAGAGACGGGAGCATACATGGAGTACAGCCATTCTTTCATGCATCCTCGCCAACCAATCGTTACTGCTGAAGTAATTGCGATCTACACGTGTTTTGAGTTATATGTTTTCTGTATTGTTTACTTTGAACATCATATTTCACGCACGATTCTATTAATAAATTAGTTATTTCAATGAATATCATTTCTTATTTCAGTAGAGAATTTACCCTGTTCACTTACTAATTTTTGGTTTCGTTTTGTGGGACATTACATGTTAGTTGTTTTATCACAAGTTGGCAACTCAGGTTTGACTACTATGCCCAGGAAATATGAATAAGCGTTCAGATAGTACGTTGTGAACAGATTTCAGTAGCGTTTCTTGAGGGTGGTTCTGTGTCGAGAGTCATTCGGAGGCAGGTAAATCGTACATGACCGAAACCGCTGGCATTTTGTGCCACCAGCAGGAGCGTGTTGCCGCGCTGGTAAGCCGCGCGCTCTCAGCCGCCTTGCCACGGCTCGCGCGGCTCTCCCCGCCGGGGTTCGAGTCCTTCCTCGGGCGTGTGTGTGTGTGTGTGTGTGTGTGTGTGTGTGTGTGTGTGTGTGTGCGTGTGTGTGTGTGTGTGGTTGTTATCGTCAGCGCAAACTGTCTGTAGTGAGGAGAGTTTTTGGTAGAGACGTGGTGTGATTTGTAATTTCCAATAGCTTACAAAAATCTATGCAATATTAAGAGACTGCGGACTAGGTTACAGCCGGCCGTTGTGACCGAGCGGTTCTAGGCGCTTCAGTCTGGAACCGCGCAACCGTTACGGTCGCAGGTTCGAATCCTGGTTCTGGCATGGATACGTGTGATGCCCTTAGGTTAGTTAGGTTCAAATGGTTCAAATGGCTCTGAGCACTATGGGACTCAACTGCTGAGGTCATTAGTCCCCTAGAACTTAGAACTAGTTAAACCTAACTAAGCTAAGGACACCACAAACATCCATGCCCGAGGCAGGATTCGAACCCGCGACCGTGGCGGTCTTGCGGTTGCAGACTGCAGCGCCTTTAACCGCACGGCCACTTCGGCCGGCGGTTAGTTAGGTTTAAGTAGTTATAACATCTAGGGGACTGATGGCCTCAGATGTTAATTTCCATAGTGCTCAGAGCCACTAAGTTACAGAGTGTTCAAACGAGAGTGATGCGTTGTTGCCGATCACTTTGCCATCACAACGCCGTTCTGACCGCCAGGCGTTTCTATTGGCTGCATCACATCAGAGTGCAGACTATTTGCTAAGGCGTGCCTCTCACAGCTCGCTGAGACAGGCCTTACAATTCCCAGTGAGCGATGTACTGTCCCAGCACGCAGCTAGGTAACAAAGGGTTCTTACAGCCTGTCAAGCGCCTACCGAAGGTCTGAATATACGGCATGAAATGTGTCTGACAGCAGGCGACTTTCAGACTCATCTTTTGTCCTTCATTGGATCACTGAAATACAAACATACAAATCGGTATAAAATGTCGCCTCTGAAATTAGTTCAGCAAGAAATCTCACAGCAGTGAAACGTAGAGTTGGAATGAGTCGCAGTATGTTCCAGACGTGAGACTGCATCCCTGCAGCCTGGGAAGCTATTTCATAGCTCGCTTTCAGTCACAGCTCTGATTCGGTCCTCATTTTCGGATCTGGCTGTACCATAATTGGCTGTTAATCTCTGCTGTTGACAGCTTCTGGGCCCTCGATGCGAGTAAACACGTACCGCACGCCAGCCGCCAATACCGAACGCAAACCGCAACTATTTTGGATCGTGACAGGACCGACATGCAACCCCGACTACCGAAATTTGCAGAGCGCCGGAAGTTGAAAGCTACTTCACGTTATGGAGGAGACTGTATGATCGAGTTCTGTATTAAACAGTCACCTAAAGCAGGTTACATTACGTAGCACTCCGACTTTATATTTAACTATGGTACGTAATGTTTTCACGATGTGCAGTCATTCTACAGCACGTCCCGCAATATTCTAATTCCCCGCTTCCGCTTAGACCCGTTCTTCGCTCTTTTGTTAATAAACATGTCATATATGTCTGGACAGCGTTAGAGATATTGCATATCTAGTCTGATGTCAACTCGCAAGAAGATCACATATGTATTGGTAGTGTCTGAAACCTGGTAATCAAGGAAGGCAGGATTCGGTTGCGATTGTGGACGGCTCCCTTTTGCAATTACACACATTTATTTTAAAATGGTAATTCCAGACACCGCAATAAATAAATATATCACACGTTATTAATGAAGGAATAAACAACTGTGTAATTAACAGCGCTTTCAGCACGTTACAATTTACCAAATGAGCATAAAATACAGACACAGCAAATAATGTTTCAAAAACAAGCCAGTGTGATCCCAATTAGAATTTTAAGGCAAGTAACCACAGTCACGGCTGAAGGACTTAAACGCCAAGAACGGCAATTATAAAAAAATTTAACAAACATACTGTAAAACAGCATTGCAATAGCAAAGTTAATTTGAAAAGGCAGGTAACTGATCACCAAACGGGTGAGACAAAATGATGGTAAACTTGGTAGCACAACCATTTAAAACTGCTGTAACGCCGAGAATGGCAATTCTATAAAAAATTTAAAAAACATACAGTAAATCACCAAATACAACAGCAAAGGTTAATTTAAAAGGACAAGCAACGGACCACCAAACAGGAGAGACAAAATGACGGTAAACTCGGTAGCACAATCGTTTAAACGTGCTGTAACGCCGAGAATGGAAATTATATTTAAAAAAAAAAAATAAAACACAACGGCCAGTCACAGACGGTGCACCAGGAATCGATCTCTGAGTATGTCCGGCTTTCCCGAGTGATGAAATAGGCAGCCAAGAGTTGCATTGACTTCACAAGATGGTAAGTCAGACTAGTGGCAGTCTAACGAATGACTAATGATAATCTTAGGCTACCTGACGCCCAATAAACCAAATGCAAAGATGTAAAAAATCGCCAAAGCCGGAACGGGCGGTCTGGACTCTGCCCACAGAATACTGTGCTTAGAATGCCTGGAACGAGAAAGGAATCACTACCACCAGAGTAGAAGAATCGCCAAACAACCTACAAACAAGAAAGCTGTCAAAACTTTACGCCTCACCGGACAGCAGTGCCAAGGTGAGGAAACGTACACTGCCATTACATACACTAGCCCTCAGGGAGGCAACTGGGGCGTTAGCGGCCATGATCCAGGAAAAATACCGCTGGTTGAACTTAACAAATAGTAACAAACTGAAAGCAATAAATAGTAATTAGAAATCCAGGAAAGCTAATCAGTCCCGCCTTCCCCAAGCACTTGCTGCTCTTCGCCTCGGCAACACTACGAGGAGCAACACGATCCCAAGTCACCGGAGAATCGCAAGATCTCACAATGGTGGAGGTTTCTCTACGTGAATCTAAATGCAGTCAAAACTTGCAGGATCCTGTTTACGACAAGGTCGTGCACCCTCGTGACCACAGGCCTTCGATCCGGCAGTCCATGCGCGCCACCAGCGGTCCCGGCGTGTTCTGGCTCTGTGCGGACCTGGCTCCTCCTGAGTCCCCAACCGAACTACGCACTGATACAATCCGGAAGAACCACGACGTCGCCCCAGAGATAGGGCTACAGTTACTACATATCGATAACCGCCGCTGCCACTAGTGGACAGGCAACGCTTGTGAAACCAAGTGGCACCAGTCAACACGAGAAGAGGACAAACAACCACAACCATGTCGACCAAACGATACGGTCTGGCCTCCAACAGAGGGCAGAAACCTACAAACAGCACCAACGCGAGCCGCAGCACGGCTCAGTATCACCGATTATTTTGTATAAGAATGAGTCATAGAATTTGTATTAATATGCGCTGTTAGAACGGAATACAGTGCAGCAAAATTTTAGAAATGTTTTGGGAAGTCTGCTATGAGAAAAAAAGTGTTTGCAAATGGTATGGTTCAAATGGCTCTGAGCACCATGTGACTTAACATCTGAGGTCATCAGTCGCCTAGACTTGGAACTACTTAAACCTACTAACCTAAGGACATCACACACATCCATGCCCAAGGCAGGATTCGAACCTGTGACCGTAGCGGTCGTGCGGTTCCAGACTGTAGCGCCTAGAACCGCTCGGCCACAGCGGCCGGCGCAAGTGGTATAAAAGTTTCGAAGTATGCTGCGACAACCCTAAAGGTGGCGAGCGCTCTTCATGCTCCAACACCTCGACAGCTGATGAAATCATGGAAAAATGAATGGAAATGATTATGAACGGTCGCAGAATCACAGTCAGGGAAGTGCTGGTAATGTTGGCTCGCTGGAGAATTCCGAATCAAAACAGCGGCGAATGAGCTTTCTCAACAGTTGCTACATGAAACGTCTAATAATAGGTAAGGAAACTTGCGTTTACGGATATGACGTAGAAACTAAGGTTCAACCGTCTCAGTAGAAGCATTCTGTATAGCAATAAGCAAAAAACAAAAACAAACAAAAATACTGGACATGTGTCATTAAATGTAAAGGTTGTGCTCGCTACGTTCTACGGTTTTTATTGCATAATGCAGTACGAGATCTGGCCACGAGGTCGGACGATCAGTGGAAAGAACTACCTACGAGTTTGACACCTTTTGTTTGAAGCAAACTCCCGATTTTTGACACAAGAATTCTCCACCTTTGCACAGCGACAATGCACCCGTTCACACTCGGTTGCTTGCTCATAATATTGCAATGACTCCCAGCCTCCATATCCGCCGCATGTTACTTTTTTTCAGTTCCTGTACATTAAGAAGACCTTAAAGTGAAGCCATTTTACAAGCAGAGAAGAGTTTGGGAGCTCAGCACTGAGAGAGCTAGAAGCTGTCCCAGAAATAGATTTCCAGAAGTGATTTGGCGATTGGAAAACGTTCTTGCATTTTGATACTGTTATAAGAGAAAAACTTCTTTCCAGAAAACAAGAATTTCCGTTTTTCGTCTGAACACACCTCAGACGCATGTATTTGACACATTTCCTTAGAATCTTTTGTCTACCGTTCCCTAGAAATGGAATACGTCACGGAATGGAGAGAACAGTTCGTTTCTAGGTAATGTTTCCTGGGATCTCCCGTATTAAAGCAATTTTTTTAGCCCTCCCGGAATTATTATAAACATTGTCCCACGAAGTACCAGGGCTATTCAGAAAGTAAGCTTCGATCGATCGCGAAAATGAAACCAAAAAATGTTTTATTTACGGAAGTTTGGTACGCGTTCCAGCTGTTTCTCTACTAGTCGTGGCTCCCTTTTAGACATTTCTCATTGCTTTGTAGCAACTTTCCAGTGCCCTCGTCGTAGAAGGCAGCCGCCTGTGCTTTCCGCAAATTCTCTACTCTGGTCTGCAGCTCGTTGTCTGCGCCAAAATGTTGACTAAACTAATGGTTCATGTGAGCAGGGATGAACATCAGAGGTAGCCAAGTCCAGGCTGTATGATGGGTGAACAGACACATGCCATCGAAAATGCTGCTGTGGCATCTCCATTGCCCCCGAAGTGTACAGCTAAGAAGAAGGAAATGCATGACAGGTACACTATGTGTGGTTGCATGAAATCAGGCGTAACCTCACTGCCAGCACCCATACTTGGCGCAACAAACTATTTATCTCGGTATGTTTACGTGCTCACTGTGTGCTCAGAACTGAAAAGAGCGACGTGACACGATCCACAGGCATACTAGAGACACTACCTCTCATATCCTTGCAAAGCTCCACAGAGTTTTCACTGTCGTTTACATTTCGCGACCTATCAGATCTTACTTGCCGAATAGCCATCGTGCTATCGATAGTTCACTTTCCCTGATCGACAAGGCTCGAGCCCACCGTTGTGGCCAAGCGGTTTTAGGCGCTACAGTTCGGAACCGCGCTGCTGCTACGGTCGCAGGTTCGAATCCTGTCTCAGGCATGGATGTGTGTGATGTCCTTAGGTTAGTTAGGTTTAAGTAGTTCTAAGTTCTAGGGGACTGATGACCTCAGATGTTAAGTCCCATAGTGCTTAGAGCCATTTGAACCATTTGACAGGGTTCGAAAAGTTATAATAATCCATACCATTGTCGACGTGCAGTCTTTCTTCTGTTTGTACTTCTATGGAAAGATGGCGAATTGGCTCAAGGAAATGCGAAGAAGGGAAGAAGACTGACAAAGCAGATGTGTCTAGATGGGTTTACTTGATCTTGGTCAGTGGCTGAACACTTCCTGTTTCCGTAAATAACGTAACCATCCAGCAAACGGTCCGGACACTTCGATGATTTCGTCCAGGATACCGAGCAGCATACATAGCACACGCCCGTTGGACATTTTGATCACAATAACCATACATCAACGCGATATCGACCTTTTCCGCAATTGGTAAACGGTCCATTTTAACACGGGTAATGTAATCACGAAGCAGATACCGTCCGCACTGGCGGAATATTACTTGATACCACGTACTTATACGTTTGTGACTATTACAGTGCCATCTGTCACAAAGCGAAAAAAGTGATCCAACTAAAACATTCATATTTCTTTACGTACTACACGAATATGTACTAAATAATGGGGGTTCGTATTAAAAAAAAAGCGCAGTGGATATCCGTGTGACCTATGGCAGCGCCATCTAGCGGGTCAACCATAGCGCCATTTGGTTTTCCCCTTCATGCTAGAGAAGTTTCTTTCTTTGTAGTTTTTTTCGTTTGACGCTTATTTCGTAAGATATTTGGTCCGATCACTATCAATGGATCACCCTGTATAGACGGTGTATGCTGTACTGTGCAGATATTTTGACGATATACGTGGTATATTACTTGTATATGGAAATATAATTCGTCGCAGATCATTACTGTATTTGTTTCGTCTTTTATTTTTGTAATTTGATGTGAGTATACAGGTCGGTGGCGATAGTTAACGAATTCGATATGCGGAATAGTGCAGTAGGCTGAGTTTTGACTGTACGTGGTTTCCTAACTATAACTAGTATGGGTTACGCACAACGATCTAGAACCATTCCAGGTTCTTCCATTGTTGATAACAAATCTAGAAGTGAAGATAACTTCAGAAAGGAAATAAACACAGAGTCGACAGTGGTAGATAACTAGGAAGATATCACAAACACGCGTTGTGGAAACTTCCAAATAAGTCCTTACTATATAAAATAAGTATATTGCCCAGTGACATGTCATTAGTGATGTCCCAACAATAACAATTCGTAGTACGCCTATCCACTATTCATGATCTTGTTAGTGTTTCGAAGCGTACTAAAGAAACTACACTCCTGGAAATGGAAAAAAGAACACATTGACACCGGTGTGTCAGACCCACCATACTTGCTCCGGACACTGCGAGAGGGCTGTACAAGCAATGATCACACGCACGGCACAGCGGACACACCAGGAACCGCGGTGTTGGCCGTCGAATGGCGCTAGCTGCGCAGCATTTGTGCACCGCCGCCGTCAGTGTCAGCCAGTTTGCCGTGGCATACGGAGCTCCATCGCAGTCTTTAACACTGGTAGCATGCCGCGACAGCGTGGACGTGAACCGTATGTGCAGTTGACGGACTTTGAGCGAGGGCGTATAGTGGGCATGCGGGAGGCCGGGTGGACGTACCGCCGAATTGCTCAACACGTGGGGCGTGAGGTCTCCACAGTACATCGATGTTGTCGCCAGTGGTCGGCGGAAGGTGCACGTGCCCGTCGACCCGGGACCGGACCGCAGCGACGCACGGATGCACGCCAAGACCGTAGGATCCTATGCAGTGCCGTAGGGGACCGCACCGCCACTTCCCAGCAAATTAGGGACACTGTTGCTCCTGGGGTATCGGCGAGGACCATTCGCAACCGTCTCCATGAAGCTGGGCTACGGTCCCGCACACCGTTAGGCCGTCTTCCGCTCACGCCCCAACATCGTGCAGCCCGCCTCCAGTGGTGTCGCGACAGGCGTGAATGGAGGGACGAATGGAGACGTGTCGTCTTCAGCGATGAGAGTCGCTTCTGCCTTGGTGCCAATGATGGTCGTATGCGTGTTTGGCGCCGTGCAGGTGAGCGCCACAATCAGGACTGCATACGACCGAGGCACACAGGGCCAACACCCGGCATCATGGTGTGGGGAGCGATCTCCTACACTGGCCGTACACCACTGGTGATCGTCGAGGGGACACTGAATAGTGCACGGTACATCCAAACCGTCATCGAACCCATCGTTCTACCATTCCTAGACCGGCAAGGGAACTTGCTGTTCCAACAGGACAATGCACGTCCGCACGTATCCCGTGCCACCCAACGTGCTCTAGAAGGTGTAAGTCAACTACCCTGGCCAGCAAGATCTCCGGATCTGTCCCCCATTGAGCATGTTTGGGACTGGATGAAGCGTCGTCTCACGCGGTCTGCACGTCCAGCACGAACGCTGGTCCAACTGAGGCGCCAGGTGGAAATGGCATGGCAAGCCGTTCCACAGGACTACATCCAGCATCTCTACGATCGTCTCCATGGGAGAATAGCAGCCTGCATTGCTGCGAAAGGTGGATATACACTGTACTAGTGCCGACATTGTGCATGCTCTGTTGCCTGTGTCTATGTGCCTGTGGTTCTGTCAGTGTGATCATGTGATGTATCTGACCCCAGGAATGTGTCAATAAAGTTTCCCCTTCCTGGGACAATGAATTCACGGTGTTCTTATTTCAATTTCCAGGAGTGTATATTCATTGTAGTAGTGCACAGATCGTGAGAGCTCAAGACGCCATCTTCTTCCCAGCATTGCGAGTGCTTCGACTAATGAGGTGTATGCAGTACTGTACAGAGTCGAAGGGCGTCGACGGCAAGCAGTGATTTAGGAGGGAGTGAGACATAGTGGTTTCTGTTCCCAATGTTATCCAACTTGTACGTTGAGAAAGAAGTAAAGGAAGCCAAGAAAACTGGGAGGAGGAACTGAAGTTCACGTTTGGCAGTGACGTAATTCTGTCACAGACAGCAAAGGACTTGGAAGAGCAGCTGAACACAATGGACTGTATCTTGAAAGATGGATTGACCTTGAACACCAATGAAAGCAAAGCAAGGCTGATGGAATGTAGTCGAGTTACTGAAGGAATTAGTTTAGGAAACGAGACGCTAAAAGTAGTAGATGCGTTTTGTTATTTGGACAGCAAAGTAACTGATGATCGCCGGAGTAGAGAGGATATGAAACGTAAACTGCCAGTGGCAGAAAAGGCATTTAAGAAGAAGAGTAAGTTTTTGACAACAAACATAAATTGTTAGGAATACTTGTCTTTAATGTAGGATACTTGTCCCTAGTGTAGCCTCGTATGGAAGTGAAACGTGGGCAATAAGCAGTTCAGACAAGAAGACAAAAGAAGTTTTGAAATGTGGTGATAATGAATAAAGCTGAAGCTCAAATGAGTAGACCGTATAGTTGACGAGGAAGTACTGAGCAGAATCGAGGAGAAAACCGTTTTGTGGGCTAATGTGACTGAAAGAAGCGATCTGCTGATAAGACACATTCTAAGACATCAAGAGGTCATCGATTTAGTACTGTAGGGAAGTCCTGGAGGTAAAATTTGTCGCTCGAAGACTTCTTACGTTGTCCTCGACGACGAGTGTTCGTCAGAGACAAAGGTATCGTCAGGAGTGATCCAGGGAAGTGTGATAGGAACGCTGTTGTTATCTATATACATAAATGATCCGGGGACGGGGTGGGCAGCAATTGGCGGTTGTTTGCTGAGATACATTGCGACTTAGACAAAACTTCCATTTGATCTGATGAATGCCGGCTAGCCGTAAATGTATAAAAATGTAAGTTAATGCGGACGAGTAGGAAGAACAAACCTAAACGTGTAATGTTTGGATACAGTATTACTAGTATCCTGCTTGACACTGTCAAGTCGCTTAAATATCTGGGCGTAACGTTGTGATGCGATATGAAATGGAACGAGCATCTGAGAACAGTGGTAGGGAAGGCGAATAGCCGACCTCGGTTTATTGGGAGAATTTTAGGAAGCAGTGGTTCACCTGTAAAGGAGACCGCATATAGGACGCTGGTGCGACGTATTCTTGAGTGTTGCTCGAGTGTTTGGAATCCGCACCATGTCGGGTTGAAGGAAGACATCGAAGCAACTCACAGGCGGGCTGCTACATTTGTTACCGGTAGCTTAAAACAGCATCTAAGTGTTATGGATATGCTTCGGGAAGTCAAATGGGGTTCCCTGGAGGGAAGGCGGCGTTCTTTTCGAGAAAAACTATTGAGAAAATTTAGAGAAACGGCATTTTAATCTGACTGCCGAACGATTCTACTGCCACCAACGTACATTGCGCGTAGGGACCACGAAGATAAGATACGAGATATTAGGGCCCATACGGAGGCGTACAGACTGTCCTTTCTCCCTCGCTATATGGAACAGGAAAGGAAACGAAACGACAAGTAGTGGAACAGGGTACCATCCGCCACGCACCGTACGGTTGCTTGTGGAGTATCTATATAGATGTAGAGGAAGACCGACAGACGAATACAGTAAAGAGATTCAAAAAAATGAAGGTTGCAGCTATTATTCGCACATGAGGATGCAGTTAGCTGCTAATTACAATAATTAGTTGGTGTTGTGAGGCAGCGAGTACTCACGCTGTTTTGTTCGGTAGTTTAAGACTTTGACTGTGAGAAAGTGTTGTACACTACTGGCCATTAAAATTGCTACACCAAGAAGGAATGCAGATGATAAACGGGTATTCACTGGACAAATGTATTATACTAGAACTGACATGTGATTACATTTTCACGCAATTTGGGTGCATAGATCCTGAGAAATCAGAACCCAGAACAACCATCTCTGGGTGTAGTAACGGCCTTGATTCGCCTGGGCATTGAGTAAAACAGAGCTTGGATGGCGTGTACAGGTACAGTTGCCTATGCAGCTTCAACACGATACCACAGTTCATCAAGAGTAGTGACTGGCGTATTGTGACGAGACAGTTGCTCGACCACCATTGACCAGACGTTTTCAATTGTTGAGAGATCCGGAAAATGTGCTAGCCAGGGCAGCAGTCGAACATTTTCTGTATCCAGAAATGCCCGTACAAGACCTGCAACATGCGGGCGTGCATTATCCTGCTGAAATGTAGGGTTTCGCAGGGACGAATGAAGGGCAGAGTCACGGGTCGTAACACATCTGAAACGTAACGTCCACTGTTCAAAGTGCCGTGAATGCGAACAAGAGGTGACCGAGACGTGTAACCAATGGCACCCATACCATCACGCCGGGTGATAGGTCAGTATGGCGATGACGAATACACGCTTCCAATGTGCGTTACCGCGATGTCACCAAACACGGATGCGACCATCATGTTGCAGTAAACAGAACCCGGAATCATCCGAAAAAAGACGTTTTGCCATTCGTGCACCCAGGTTCGTCGTTGAGTATACCATCGCAGGCGCTCCTGTCTGTGACGCAGCGTCAAGGGTAACCGCAGCCATGGTCTCGAAGCTGATAGTCCATGCTGCTGCAAATGTCGTCGAACTGTTGGTGCAAATGGTTGTTGTCTTGCAAACGTCCCCATCTGTTGACCCAGGGATCGAGACGTGGCTGCACGATCCGTTACAGCCATGCGGATAAGATGCCTGTCATCTCGACTGCTAGTGATACCAGGCCGTTGGGATTCAGCACGGCGTTCCGTATTATCCTCCTGAACCCACCGAGTGTGTCTTCTGGTTACAGTCATTGGATCTCCACCAGCGCGATCAGAAATGACGCGATACGATAAACCGCAATCACTGTAGGCTACAATCCGACCTTTATCAAAGTCGGAAACGTGATGGTACGCATTTCTCCTCCTTACACGAGGCATCACAACAACGTTTCACCAGGCAACGCCGGTCAGGTACTGTTTGTGTTTGAGAAATCTGTTGGAAACATTCCTCATGCCAGCACGTTGTAGGTGTCGCCACCGGCGCCAACCTTGTGTGAATGCTCTGAACAGCTAATCATTTTCGTATCACAGCATCTTCTTCCTGTCGGTTAAATTTCGCGTCTGTAGCACGTCATCTTCGTGATGTAGCAATTTTAATGGCCAGTAGTGTATATCCACCGCAGTCCAGGAATGTGTACACTTAAGCCGACACCAACTGTGGGAGTTGCAGAACGGAAATAACGACTTGATTCGGTAATTGCAGGAGGAGCGGCATCGGGTCGAAAGTTGTCGTTCCACTCTGCGTGTCGGTTGAAGCAGACGACGCAGCAGGAACCCAGTCCGAGCTGGCCAACGCTGATGCGCGACTTTGTCATCAGTGGTATATAACATAGTATATGGTCACGTGCGTCGACTTCAATCCACCAGCCACTCCCTAAGAGTTACAAAGGAAAGAGGCGCAGGTCCACGTCAGTTGTAACTTGTTTGCCATATAATTAGTGTATGGACATGTGTCGATTTATTTCCTTGGTACACGTGTAAACTAGAGATGTTTGTTAGAACGTTCGCAAGATAGTACTTGCAGCACACAAGGAACCAGAAGAGTTCCTGAAGCTGTTGGCGGTCGTACACAATCTATACGAACCGCTCAGTAACAATGGCTTATTGAACTACGTTTCTTTCTCTGGTGTTCCGAAATAACGCTCATCCTAACAAAAGTATAAGAATTTTCTTCCGGACATAATAACACGGAAACTTTGCTTGCCACAGAACGCTCGCGGAGACAAACAAGTCTTTGAAAAATTCCAAGTGTTTCCTAGCGTGAGTAATGTAGAGCTCTTCTTGAATGCCAAAGTTGTTTTCTGGAGTTTCATTCGCGTTTAATGGAGCCTGCGCTTGCTCGCGAGTAGCTCCCCCCCCCCCCCCCCCCCTCCACTTCCACGCAACACCTCTCCTTCCCCTCCCCTCAACATCCTTCCGCCCCCTCCCACCCCAAAGACAGCGCTTGTTCGCCGCCCCTCCCCTTGAGTTGTGAGAGGCCTCGAGCAGCACTTCATTCACTTTTGTGAAACTCGCTGTGAATCAGTTTGAAAGCGAAATTAAAGTTTCGTTTCCCAACAACGAGCTTCAAAGTGAGAGACCCTTAGCTTTTATGTCGTAGAATCATACAGGTGGTGGATAAAAATATGAGAGCTCCAAAAACACAATACGTTACTACGCCTAATTCGGTGTAGGACAAACCTTTGGCGTTCAAAGCAGCTTCCAGTCGTCTCGAAATGGATAAATACGGGTCGTGTATGTTTGGAAAGTTCTCGAAAAATGCTGGCAAATTTATGTACTGATGGCACAGGTCTCAAAGTAGGCCACAATGGTTCAGTAATATTGAGATCTGATGACTTTGGTGGCCAGCATAGACGTGACAGTTGATCCTCATGCCCGCAAAACGTCTCTTTGGTGATGCGAACTGAACGGAAAGGGCAATTTCATCTTGGAACATGGCATAACCGCTGGGGAACAAACATTATACCATGGGATGGGCCTGAGCAGCCAAAAGCTCACATCATCCCTGGCAGTAATGCGAGGTTTTAGAGCAACCATGAGGCCCATGGGAGACCACGATCGTTCCTTCTTTCTTTTGCTTACGCCATAGTCCCGCAGCGATCGCAGTGTCGGCGTGGTTATAACGGATTTGGCAATGTTAGTGTTAGGGGTGGCCAGATGCCCTTCCTCCCGCCACCCCGTACACCCCCTCCCCCTCCCTCCCTCCCTCCCCTCCCAGGACGGAATCAGTGTACCCAACTGTCTGCGTCTAGTATAAATCGTGAAATAGTGCGGACGTGTTTCAAGTGTCTGCGACGCGTGTAATTGAGGCGAAACGTGGGTACCAGCCCGGAATTCACCTAGCGGGATGTGGAAAACTGCCTAAAAACCACATCCAAACTGGCCGGCACACCGGCCCTCGTCGTTAATCCGCCGGGCGGATTCGATCCGGGGCTGGCGCGCCTACCCGAGTCCAGGAAGCAACGAGTTAGCGCGCTCGGCTACCCTGTCGGGTTCCATGGGAGACCACGATATGGCCGTCCAAATCATTACCCAATCCCTGCAATGTTTCACTCTTGGAACGTAAACAAGACCCGATGTTGGAAACCGTTTGAAAGAAGATTCGTCCGACCAAATGACTCTCTTTCATTGCTCCATAGTCCAGGTTTTATGTCTTCGGCTCCACGTATTCCTGATACGGGCATTTGCATGAGTTGTTTTAAAATTCCAGCTTGCCCTCCAACTCCCAACTCCCTGTTTAGGGAGTTCCCATCGTGTTGTATTGGTGCTGACAGATTTCGCGAGTGCGACATTCACTTCTACAATGATTTTTGCAGCTGTCGTCTTCTTATTTTTCATCACAATCCTCTTCAATATCCGTCTGTTACAATCACTCACACTTACATCCGCGTTGTGACTTAGCGGATGATGTTTTTTTGCATTACCTGTTTTTGTTTTGTTTTGTTCTAGGGTGCAAAAACAACTGAGATCATAACCTTAGATCATCAAGAAGTAAACGAACTCGAAACCGACCAGACGTTAAGGCCAGTCTGTGGAAGGAAGTAGAGCTAAGGACAAGGAGGTGCCCTTCGAGAAAAGTTTCCAGAAAATACGCTATAGAGGCAGCTGCGACATATAAAAAGTAAAACACGGTCGACAACCTGCGTGTCGTTCGCTTAAACGGACGGTAACTCAGACGGCAAACATACATTAGAACTTGAGTGGTTAAAAAGAGGGCATTTGTCCAGGAAATCTCGAACCGTCAAAGGTTTATGACAATCCGACGCCGTCCCTTGAGCATCCTCACCAACAGGAACACGTCAGGCCTAGCACGAATGTACGCGCATACGCTACACGCGGCAGCGTCCATCCGAGGAACCCTATTTGGTGCACGGCACCAAAGTGATGGCGGGTAGATGACTGCATTCAGAACGGGTTACACAACATGGACGAGGCAGTCGCACCGCGTGCACGCCGCCGAGACGTAGCAGATAAACAAACTGCCCACCGTCAGTGGGCGCGACTCAGGAATGCCCTCACCACCCAAGGTGGCAGCCACACCTCCCATACACTAGCTGGCTGCTGGCCGAGGCGCTCCGGAGGACCACGCGTTCCCTTGTTTGTAGGTTGACCACAGACTGAGACCACGCACCGGCTAGAGCTGCTGACTTGCGCGTCGGCCATAGGTAACAAGTCCTACGATCGACACCTGATGACGATATTGAAGGTTTGTGGGGCGCTCAACATCGTGGTCATCAGCGCTCGTACAAGTTCCCAATCTTTCCATTTCAAGTCTCACCACGTCTCGATTGATGGTGAGAGGATTATGACACGATGAGGACAACACAAACACCCAGTCCCTGGGCGGAGAAAAACCGCGACCTAGCAGCGAATCGAACCCGGGACCCCGTGATCCACAGGCAGCAAAGCTAGCCACTAGACGACGAGCTACGGGCCGGCCGCTGTGGCCGAGCTGTTCTAGGTGCTTCAGACTCTGTGAGTCTGTGTCGCCTGGCCACCAAGAACTGTTGCCGGACGATTGATTCACGGATCCAGTTATATGGCTCCTTCCGTGTATAGCGATTTTACGACTATGACGAGTGGGGCCTGAAGATGGCATCAGTGCAGTGCCGAAACTGGTAGCACATAGAAGTTCATAAAATACACTCCTGGAAATTGAAATAAGAACACCGTGAATTCATTGTCCCAGGAAGGGGAAACTTTATTGACACATTCCTGGGGTCAGATACATCACATGATCACACTGACAGAACCACAGGCACATAGACACAGGCAACAGAGCATGCACAATGTCGGCACTAGTACAGTGTATATCCACCTTTCGCAGCAATGCAGGCTGCTATTCTCCCATGGAGACGATCGTAGAGATGCTGGATGTAGTCCTGTGGAACGGCTTGCCATGCCATTTCCACCTGGCGCCTCAGTTGGACCAGCGTTCGTGCTGGACGTGCAGACCGCGTGAGACGACGCTTCATCCAGTCCCAAACATGCTCAATGGGGGACAGATCCGGAGATCTTACTGGCCAGGGCAGTTGACTTACACCTTCTAGAGCACGTTGGGTGGCACGGGATACATGCGGACGTGCAATGTCCTGTTGGAACAGCAAGTTCCCTTGCCGGTCTAGGAATGGTAGAACGATGGGTTCGATGACGGTTTGGATGTACCGTGCACTATTCAGTGTCCCCTCGACGATCACCAGTGGTGTACGGCCAGTGTAGGAGATCGCTCCCCACACCATGATGCCGGGTGTTAGCCCTGTGTGCCTCGGTCGTATGCAGTCCTGATTGTGGCGCTCACCTGCACGGCGCCAAACACGCATACGACCGTCATTGGCACCAAGGCAGAAGCGACTCTCATCGCTGAAGACGACACGTCTCCATTCGTCCCTCCATTCACGCCTGTCGCGACACCACTGGAGGCGGGCTGCACGATGTTGGGGCGTGAGCGGAAGACGGCCTAACGGTGTGCGGGACCGTAGCCCAGCTTCATGGAGACGGTTGCGAATGGTCCTCGCCGATACCCCAGGAGCAACAGTGTCCCTAATTTGCTGGGAAGTGGCGGTGCGGTCCCCTACGGCACTGCGTAGGATCCTACGGTCTTGGCGTGCATCCGTGCGTCGCTGCGGTCCGGTCCCAGGTCGACGGGCACGTGCACCTTCCGCCGACCACTGGCGACAACATCGATGTACTGTGGAGACCTCACGCCCCACGTGTTGAGCAATTCGGCGGTACGTCCACCCGGCCTCCCGCATGCCCACTATACGCCCTCGCTCAAAGTCCGTCAACTGCACATACGGTTCACGTCCACGCTGTCGCGGCATGCTACCAGTGTTAAAGACTGCGATGGAGCTCCGTATGCCACGGCAAACTGGCTGACACTGACGGCGGTGGTGCACAAATGCTGCGCAGCTAGCGCCATTCGACGGCCAACACCGCGGTTCCTGGTGTGTCCGCTGTGCCGTGCGTGTGATCATTGCTTGTACAGCCCTCTCGCAGTGTCCGGAGCAAGTATGGTGGGTCTGACACACCGGTGTCAATGTGTTCTTTTTTCCATTGCCAGGAGTGTAAAATAAACTTCTACAAATCATACGGCTGTTGGTAAATTATTGCATCAAGAAGATATTATGAACTGTCTGTCCGGTCACTATAATGTTTGTTCTCTTTCTGTAGTCTTGGCAGTTGGCATACTATGCATTCGTCACAGAATATGAGTCATGTGGTAAGAATACGTTACTGCCGCAAGTAAATGTGATGATTAGTGAGAGCAGGAGAGATACCACATAGACGTCTCGCAGAAACGAAACAACATTTAAACGGGTGTGAAGTGTGTTACAACAAAGGAATTCAAGAGTCAAAACTATCAGAACGAAACGCAACTTCAAAAACGTTAAAAACATATATTTTGACAGAGCACAGAGAAATTGTGCGATTGTGAAACTGTTGCGTTCATTTATTGCAGCTTATGTGACGAACTATGACGTTTTCATCATTTCCTTGGGACTGGGCACATTCACATTGATACGAACGCCTAAGTCGGACAAGGTTGCATACCTCATTCACTGCTTGGTTCAAATGGCTCTGAGCACTATGGGACTTAACACCTGAGGTCATCAGTCCCCTAGAACTTAGAACTACTTAAACCTAACTAACCTAAGGACATTACACACATCCACGCCCCAGGCAGGATTCGAACCTGCGACCGTAGCAGTAGCGCGGTTCCGGACTGAAGCGCTTAGAACCGCTCGGCCATCGCGGCCGGCCCTCATTCACTCACCAGGCGTATAAATTAGTTGCGTCGATTAGAGATTCCTATCATGTGACACGTGGGCTGTCACTAATGCCGTGTATGACACACCAGACGTGTTTTCCAGTGGAGCACTCGCTTGACTTGTCGCCTTGTGATCAAACGTTTGTGGTTCCCATTCGAAAACCACTTCCTTTCGGCTGTTAATACTGTAGTTGTCCAGAATCAGCTTTCATTATAGGTCCGTTCCTTACGTCTCGCTGTTTCAAACATAAGTTACACCACGACACAGACACAAATTTCAATACAGCGAATACAGCAAAACAAAAATGTAGTTGGTGCTAGGAAGATTTGAATGTGAATGACAAGAGGCCCGAAGCAGCCATGGTCTTGATAGCAGGAAATTTTATGTGGGGGTAGGAAATTGCTTATCTGAGTGCAGGCTTTATTAAATCCTTCCAGATAAACAAAATTCATAGATGTCAGACCAAACGCAAGTGGTACGTGCTCATACTTTCTTCTTGAACCATGCCACCTCGTCTCTAACAAGGGAAACTTCCCATGACGCCCGCTCAAGCTCGTCGTTGATCCCTTCACAAAATTTTTTTAAATTGTAGATAACCCTACAACAGAACATGCTGAGCTACCGAGCTAAACCATCCCCCCCCCCCCCCCCCCATAGATATAGAGGACCCAGTGGACAGCCCGTCAAACACTGAACACAGATGAAGCATGAAAACAGGAAGATGGTGTGCTGAACTGTGAAAGACAAACAAAACAGAAAGATTGAATGGTCTAAGTACGCTTTGGCAGCTTTTTCAAGGGGTCATATCCAACACCGACTCAAAGGAAGGCCTCGGCGCTTGTTCGTGACGTCACGTCAGCTAGGCACGGCGAACGCCAAGTCTGTTGCAGGCAGAAACGCCTGGGCGTGCTTATCACTATAAATATCTTATTTTTGGACAAAATGTTTGATATTGTTTTGGATTCTGCAGTTTTATTGAGATGAAAGATTTTCTTACTATCGTAAAGCTACAAATGAAGATCATAGTTCTGTATTACTGAATCCTGTCGAAACAAACGTAGATCAATATGAGACGATGCTTTGCCCCATTGCAAGCTTCGGAAATTTTACATTCAAGTAACTATATTTACCTGATCCATTTTGTTATCGATACTTACCTCAACCCCCTTACAATGAACTCGTTTCTTTTATTTATTTATTTATTTTCGTTTGACATCGTCACTGAAAATGTGAACTAATTTACATGTGTAAATGTCTAACTGTTGCCAGTCATTAGATTACAGTCGTTTTCAACGAAAGTAATTCTAAACAGGAAACAAAATAGCTTCTTACATCGAAAATACTGCTGAGCTTAAACCTTTTTAAACATGCACATTAGAAAAGATAAATATTCCCCTCTTGCAACTGAAAGGAGAAACTTTATAAGATAAAAAAATTTTATTTGATAAAACAAGTATCTCTCTTTTGCCTCTTCTTCTGTCCTCCACCCCTTCCCCCAACTTGTAAAATCGCAAGATATTTTATTAACATTCAGTGCTCCTCACCCCATAGTCAACCAAGATACCTAAAGAAGAGCACCAGTAAAAGCAATCCAGTACAAACGTAACTTCCTCAGATTTACAAATAAGGTAAAGAAGCAGGAATTCTGTTGCTGCTGGACCATGAAGTTGTTTTTGTATGTCAATCCTTAAAACAGGTGGAAAATTAAGTTCAGGAGTACACTATTTGTTAGGAAGTGTAATGAGTTGCACTATTAATTGATTGTAGAAATCTCTCAGAACAATGTGTGTTGGTCAACTACCGCCAATAGTTTCACTTTTCCCTGTGTCAGAGAGGGAGACACCAGCATTATGAGTATACCTGCAATAGACCTGGCGTTCGCCGTGCCTAGCTGACGTGACGTCACGAACAAGCGCTGACATCTTCCTTTCAGTCGGTGTTGTCATATCTCGGGTTGCATTGCTCTAAGAAATAAGGGGTCATCTATTTTGAATAGCCCACAGCCTAGCGATCATTTCTATACCTATCGGAATAACTGGCATACTGCAGCTGTCCTACAGTACAGGGTCAAAATTTAAACACTAGCTGTTTCTCTAGCCCAGGAAAACTGAGGAAATGGTTGGCTTTCTTGCATTAAGTGTGGTCTATGGTGGACTTAAGGGGCCTTATAAAAGCTCCATTTGTTCCGGTGCTATTCGTGAGAAAACTCCAAATACCACGATCTTTTTAGTAAGAGAAACACAAATTGTGCAGATGGCCAATTCTGCAGTTTCTCTTCATGTCAGAGCGTCGAAAATTTTACCATATGTTCTCGGGGAACGTCGAATCTTTTACCGGTATCATTATTCGTTACCAAGATCCAAAGGTTCGAAGTTGTCGTGCTTATGCAGTAAAATGTGCACGTAATAATCGGTATGACTTGTAAATGTAGTTTCATGTGACGTTCTGGACACATGGCAATGGTTCTAAGGTCGTGAAAGGGTTCTCGAGTTTTCAGTCAGCATTTTTTCACTAGTAAAACTGTATGATCCACTATTTCTACATAATGGGCACTACACACCTACACAAATATGCCCAAAGTGGTACTGCAGTGATAAAAAAGGCTAAAAAGGATCTTAACATACCTGAAAAGAAAATAACAGCCAAAAATTATGGAAATACATGAAATTCACTAAAATACTTCTAACACTTTTACTCTTTTATGATACAACTTGTCATCGTCAAAAAATATTTCTCATCTTATAGACCAGTTGTGTTTTTTGCTGTGGACAATGTAAGCCATATTACATATTTTCGATAACTCATAAGACCAGAAATATGATTTTTCGACGATGACAAGTCACAGATAGGTCAGGCATATTTTAACATTTCAGCATGAACTTGAAAATGGCTCTAAAGCCGAAATCGTGACTGTGTAAGACAAATGAACAATCAGCAGTCAAATGGTGGAAATTTCTTTTCTAAAAAAAAGGAGGCGTTGATCGTCAGTGAGAGACAGTGGCAGTAAAAGAGAAAGAGAAATGCGCGGAGACAGAAACAGTGGGAGGGAAAGAGAGAAGAACGTAGACGAAAAAGTGAAATGAGTGGACACCATACACAGGCTTTGGGGAGCGGATATCTAGACCCTTCTGGACCGGCGAACTTTAACACGTAGGTACGGGAGAGAGCGCGTTTTGGAGTGAAATTTTAAAAAGGTGTGTATAGGAGCAAAAATAACTTGGACATCGCAGAATTTTTGAGCTGCCTGGTCCGAGGTGTTATGGAGACAGTAGCGGTGGCAAAGAAAGACAAAACGATAAAGTGTAAGTGAGAGAGGAGGCAGTGGCCAGCGGTAACACTGTAAATCAGTGGGAGAAAAATGAGACATGGAGAGGGAGACATACATAGGCAGTGACAGTGAGAGGGAGATGCTGTATATGAAGGCTTCACTACAAAGAGTGGCTCTTCACCAACAACAGCTATGTAAATAAACAATTCTTCACCTGAAGATGATGGTGTGGTCCATCGAAACACCAAGTGGCAAAATAAACAGGTGAGTGACGTAGAAACTGTTTTATTTGTATGAACGGACGCAGCCCTCAAAATGCCGTCCCTTAGAGACGAAATATTCACTAGTCCTCATTACTAACCATGTAGGAAAGCCACGCAGGCGTAACCATGTTACGTATTTGTGATGCTTGCGGCGACTTGTCAGTTGTGGAGTTGCCCTCTCCAAGTGGCACCAATGTGAGGACACACAGATAAATATCTCCTTTCTCAACTGCATGCACCGCGAACAAAAATGTGAGTGGAAACAGCTTTTCCTAATGGTCAACAGCATCCTCAGATGTTTTTAACATTAATCTAAGGAAATAGTGTAATTATTAGTATCACTGATATCCTTCTACAGCACATAGTTAATTTCAGAATTTTTCGCGTAACCAATTTACTGGAGCAGTTTGCATATTAATTTATGTACTTGCTTAATACGCATGTAATCGACGCATGAGCGTCGTCATTCGATTCGTAATTCCATCAGCCGTTAGAATCTGTGATCAGAATTCATGGGAATTGTTTTAAACATATTCTTTCTTTATATGTGCTGGACGTAATGGTTGACCTGACCTTGCCAACATGAGCGTGAATCGGTCTGGAAACGTCTGAGTTCCACAGAGTGCAGACTGTGTTTCTGCCACTCGTGTGCAGTACGTGTTAATCTGGTTTCTGCACTTGCACCCACACCTGTTACTGGTGAGCGCAGATTTGAAACACTCTCTTCAACTGGAGCATCCATCTGATCTTCCAGTTCTGCCACTGGTCGATAGCGGATGTATTTTGATTTCATTTCAGAAAGCGTGCCTGTCTCACTCCATGTCAAATCATCTGTCGTTGATGTCATGTTGCTTGAAGGTGACTGTTCAAATGGTTCAAATGGCTCTGAGCACTATGAGACTTAACATCTGTGGTCATCAGTCCCCTCGAACTACTTAAACCTAACTAACCTAAGGACATCACACACATCCATGCCCGAGGCAGGATTCGAACCTGCGATCAGGCGGTTCCAGACTGGAGCGCCTAGAACCGCACGGCCACACCGGCCGGCTGTTTTCGCTTAAATGCGTGAGACTGTTGCAGTGCCCGACAGTTGTACCTCATCTAAACGTGAAGATGAACGGAGTGCGGACTAAGTAGAAGACAATATCCAGTTGGAAGATCATTACCATTTAACAAGCCCACGCAACACTTATACACGTACCGTACTGGTGTTGCACGTACAATAATGTGGCGGACACTACATATGCATGGTCTCTGTCCTCATCTACAGCAAATTTAACATCTTCGAGACGAAGATGAATTTAGATGATTGGAACTTTGTCGATTACAAAGAGACGAATAATCTCAATAATAATGTCTACTGACAGAAGCCAGTTTCAAAAGTGGTGGCATGAATAACACACGTAACTCACCACGATGGTCTAGCGAAAAATCACATGCCTTTGTGGGGACACGTTTTCAAGACTGTTCTCAGTAAACGGTAGTTGTGTTACCGCGTCGTCCTGTAGGGACCCTTAATTTCTTGAAAACGAGTTTCTAGCGTTTTTTGGAAGTGGCCTCTTTGACTTCAAGGAGGGGTATGACGACTAAACTGAAATTCCATCATTGGCCGCAACAGGACATTGAAATCAATTCAGTGATGGCAATTGAAAATTTGTGCCGGTCTGGGACTCTGCGCCGGATGTCCTGCTTTATGTGAGTGGTATACTTAACCGCTTTGGCTATCTGAACACGCTTTCCGTCTAACCCCAATTCCCAAACTTGTTGCTCACTACATACGTAGCGTCCCCTGTCCATCACGCTCATTGCTCTCAGCCTCTCGCTAATTTCCGCAAGAGGGCTTACGATGAGTGCATCTGCACTGAATGATCATTAACTGCCGTCAAGGGTGCCGTTAAACAGATATCGGACTGAAGAGAGTAGGTCCAAATACAACATGCCCAAGTGGGGCTTTTCAAGTGACAGTGTGTGTGACTGTGGTGACACCCAAACAATGAGCCACAGTGTGAATGAATGTCCAATCAGACGCTTCCCTGGTGGCATTGAGAAGCTCTATCAGGCACCCAACGAGGCACTCCGCTGGATCGACTCCATCAACCTCCTAGTGTAGTCTGAGCCGTTTTAAAACTTGTGTACTGTATATAATTTCACATGATCAATTTTATATATATTTCTTTGTTTTTCTAAATGTGTATTACTGTAATTGATGTACACGATAATAATAATAATAATAATAATAATAATAATAATAATAAGGAGCATATATTTGTGTGTGTGAGTGTGTCTGTTCTCTCTGACACGTCCGAAAGAACAGACACCATAAAAAACTGTCTACATCTACATGGATACTCTGCAAATCGCACTTAAGTGACTGGCAAAGGGTTCATCGAACCACCTTGACAATAATTCTCTATTCTTCCAGCAGCTCGCGGGAAAAACAAATACCTGTATCCTTCTGTGCAAGTTCTAATTTCCCTTATTTTATTATGATGATCGTTCCTCCCTATGTAGGTCGGCGAGAACCAAATATTTTCGCATTCGGAGGAGAAAGTTGGTGATTGAAATTTCGTGAGATGATTCCGCCGTAATGAAAAACGCCTTTCTTTTAATGGTGTCCGAAAGAACAGACACCATCAAAAAAAACTATCTACATCTACATGGATACTCTGCAAATCACACTTATGTGACTGGCAAAGGGTTCATCGAACCACCTTGACAATAATTCTCTATTCTTCCAGCAGCTCGCGGGAAAAACAAATACCTGTATCCTTCTGTGCAAGTTCTAATTTCCCTTATTTTATTATGATGATCGTTCCTCCCTATGTAGGTCGGCGAGAACCAAATATTTTCGCATTCGGAGGAGAAAGTTGGTGATTGAAATTTCGTGAGATGATTCCGCCGTAATGAAAAACGCCTTTCTTTTAATGGTGTCCGAAAGAACAGACACCATAAAAAACTATCTACATCTACATGGATACTCTGCAAATCACACTTATGTGACTGGCAAAGGGTTCATCGAACCACCTTGACAATAATTCTCTATTCTTCCAGCAGCTCGCGGGAAAAACAAATACCTGTATCCTTCTGTGCAAGTTCTAATTTCCCTTATTTTATTATGATGATCGTTTCTCCGTATGTAGGTCGGCGTGAACCAAATATTTTCGCATTCGGAGGAGAAAGTTCGTGATTGAAATTTCGTGAGATGATTCCGCCGTAACGAAAAACGCCTTTCTTTTAATGGTGTCCATCCCAATCCTTTATCATGTCCGTGACACTCTCTCCCCTATTTCATGATAATAATAAACGTGCTGCTCTTCTTTGAACTTTCTCGATGTACACCGTTATTGCTACGGTCGCAGGTTCGAGTCCTGCCTCGGAGATGGATGTGTGTGATGTCCTTAGGTTAGTTAGGTTTAAGTAGTTATACGTTCTAAGGCATTGATGACCTCAGATGTTAAGTCCCATAGAGCCATTTGAAACATTTTTGTTCTCCGTTATTCCTATCTCGTAAGGATACCACACCGCGCAGCAGTACTCTAAAAGAGGACGGACAAGCGTAGTTTGGGCAGTCTCTTTAATAACGTTCAAATGGCTCTGAGCACTACGGGACTTAAGTTCTGAGGTCATCAGTCCCCTAGAACTCAGAACTACTTAAACCGAACTAACCTCTGACATCACACACATCCATGTCCGAGGCAGGATTCGAACCTGCGACCGTAGCGGTCGCGCGTTTCCAACCTGTAGCGGCTAGATTTTCCGTCAATTACTATGAACTGTGATCTCTCTGACGGGAAACCACGAATCCACAGCACAACTGAGACGATATTCCACGAGCAAAACAATTTCGCTACAAGACGTTCTGTGGAACAGTGTCAAAAGCCTTTTGGAAATCTAGGAATACGGGATGAATTTGAAATCCCTTATCAAAGGCACTCAACTCTTCGTGCGTAGGTACGTTCTTCCAGTATCAAGGGGCCCCTGCACATTCCAATCGTCAGCTGACACATAATCTAAGCCCAACATTCCCTGGAGGAGGAAGTGGCAGAAATGATCATATTTTTCGACCACCGAGGTCCCTGGACCTTACCTTTTTAGAATTTTGTCTGTGAAGACCACTAAATGGCGAAGAAAAGGTAAACACAAGAGAAGAATGTACCGTTCGGAACGCGAAAATTACTACCCTCATAAAAGAACTTCGAGGTGATCTTAGTAGAGCTACAGGTTGCGGTGTGAAGAGAATTCAAAAGTCCATTGAAGTCGGATGCCAAATTTATGAAAATAAACGCGTGGTGGTGTGGAGAGAACTCAAAAATGAACTCACGTCGGATGCGAAATTTATGAGAATAACCTTTGAACCTAATCACTTCCCTCCGCTCATCATTTTCTGTGATTATTTTACACTGCTACAGCTGTAACTCTGTTAACAACGGGAATTGGTCACATGGTGTATGGGATGTTTCATTCCAATTACTCTACTTAATCACCTCCTAAAATGTTTGCAATTTCTCCTCAAACGCCCCATATTGAACACCGTCCTGAGTCACCACTATTTATATTTTATTATACTACACTATTTAAAACACTTCCACTGTATTACCGTAGTGTTTTATCTTCTGACAAGTTCTAAGTAGAACAATATGAGGACTTTTAATTTCTGCTCTTTGTTATTTTACGAAGCTCTTGCTTGATCCACTATGAGCTGCTTTTTTTTAATTTCTCTAATATATACTTCATTAAATATGATCGCTTTTGTGTCCACATGTTTAATTTATAGCGGAGTAATTTTTCACATATAATTACGCGTCATCTGCAGCAATGCAAATTATTTGTCCTATTTATTGTCTATTGTCTTTGAAATGAATTCGATATCTTGAATACAGGGTTTTCTCATTTGTCACTTTATTTATCAAAATTTTAATTATGTGCTTTTCAGCGGGTATAGCGACCTCTGTAACGTACACGTTGGCTACCGTGATACCGCAGATTGGTGGTGCTTCACAGAAAGAAACGAAACGAAGAAAAACGATTTTGAATTTCTTCACTTTGCCATTTTGTGGTAAGTTCGTATTGATGACGACAAGTGACATCACTCGTGATGATTTTTTCGACAAAGGAACTGTCCTCGTTTAACGCTTTAATCGAGTCGCGGCAAACGTCCATCCTTTTTTTCTTTTTTCTTCAGGTGTCAAGATGTGTGGTACAAGCTTTCCACAAAGATTTATCTTCTTCAAAACATTCAACACCATGAACTCAGGTAGACTACTCACGAGCGACTGTAGTCCGATCCACGAACGATGGCGATTCTCGCAGCTCGAGACTGGAGAAGGATTGCATTGTTACCTGTTCCAAACTATAGTTGCAGTACGTGCATACAAGCGCTTTGCTCTTCATGAAAGCGGTATCCAGAAAACTATACTTCTCACTTGCTTGCGTTGTATTTGCCGCTTACCACCACCATCAGCCACGACAACTCACAACAAATGGAATAAAAATTTAGTTAATAACTCGCCACGATCACGTTTAGTGCTCGCATTGGCTACGACATCCACAGCAAGGAGCTCTGAACACTATTGCACGCTCATTGGCTGTCGAATAATGCGTGACATGGATGTGCAGAACAAGACTAAACTCGACAGTCATCGTTCGCGAGTCCAACTACAGTCGAATTCACATCTGTTGTGTACAGTTATTAGTCAAAACTACCACTGTAGTTAAAATTAGCTGACGTCGCTTGTATGCCAAGAATAAAGTGTGTCGAAACGATTTGGACGGAATTCTTTTTATGTACTGGCTGATAAAAAAGGGTATTAGGTGACAAATTTAGTGGACTTTGATATAAGGATGTAGTCACTGTGACGAATGGACGTCTGGGTAGGTCCGGGGTGTGTGCATGGGTAGCCAAAGTGGATAAGGCGACCGTTCACAATAAGCAGGAAATCCAGGCTCAGCTCCCGGCTCGGCACAAATTTTCACATGTCACACTTGGATGGTAGATCTACATCTGCATCTACAGTGGTGGAAATATTTCTTGCATCACCTTTTACAATTAACAATTTTTGTTACAATCATTGAATAACTGAGCTAAATTTGCCTGATTTCTATCACAAATGAATATACACAATAATTTTTGTCAGTTTGTTTTTATTCTTAATTTTTTTTCTATCAAAATGTTTCTTTTTTATAATTTAACACTTTCTTGAAAAATGAGTGTAAGTGGATATGTCAGCTATTCTTCTGCTATTCTTAAATATGAATACTAATGTTGAAAGAAACACTGCATATTAATGTTCTAACATAACACTGATGGATTTTAGTCTTTGTATTGCGTCATATGAACACACTGTTGCGTTTGATACTTTGATGCTCTACCACGAGCCTTAATCACCGCTTGGCATCGTGAAGGCATTGAAAGAATTAACTTTTTAATGTAGTCCTCACTCAGTTCATGAAACACGCACAAGGGTCTCCAACAGCTCCTGTTTATTCCGTGGCTTCCTTTTGGTCGTAGCATTTCCAATAACCTTTCAACAGTTCTCAATAGGATTGAGATCAGAGTTGTTTCCAGGCCACTCTAATACTCGAACCCCATTTTGTCGAAGGAAAGATTTTACCTGAAATGCAGAAGTACGGTACGTGATAATTAATCAAGAAAGCAATCTGCTTCGTGTTTAGTACAAATATTAGTCATAGGACTCACCTTCAAAGCTCTATGGCAAGGAGCGGAGTAATCCTGAAAAACGCAATTGGAAACATCTTCAAACTGATCTCTAATGGTTGCCATGAGCATCCTTTCAAGGATGCGTTGACAGTGCCATTGATGAAGTCCAGACGACCTACTCCATGACTGGAAATGTACCCCCAGACCATCTGTCCTTATGGGTGTTTGACTGTATGTGTTATGCATGATGACCAAAATTCCTCACCTTTCCTTCGACGCACGAACACTTTCCCATCTGAGCCATGCAGATTAAATTTGGACTCATCTGAAAAGATTACTTTGTTCCACATCTCTGGTGTCCATGTCGCATGTACCTTTGCCCATTGTAGTCGCTGTTGTCGCATTATCTGGCTCAATTAATATGTAGTAAAACCCTAAGAAAACCTCCCGTTTTTGTCATTTGTCTTCATAATGACGTAATGTCGGATAATCACGTTGCTGGCTTTTCTCTCGGAAACGTTTACATGTATCGTCTGGAAATTTATGTCACGTACTGAGGTATGCAGTCGCACCACTCTGTACAAAATAGAAGCGTCTAAGTTGATGCAATCGACAAGTAAGACGTATTACAGGTCATGTTTTAGTATCGAAAATTCAATTATTGGCCGGTTTTCGTGCCTTGTAGTTGACCTAGGACCTTAAGATTTTGCATGACCTGAGGTCTGGCAGCCACATTACACGAGAAAATCTGAAATGTGTTAAGGCTTCCTTCTAGGACGTCGGGCTGAAAGTCCAGCCTCCAGTTGTCTATTTCTTACAGTTCTAGTGGTTACTCAGATGTCGCACATTTCTTCCCAGTCTCGCTTCAGTTGATGACAGGCGACAGTCGTTGAGCGAAAGCCTTTTCAATACCCTGTCTGTCTGGCAGTAGACGCCTTTTCCGACCTATTCCTTTCTCACGATCAACATTTCCTAATTCCCTGTATTTTTTCAATAGGCCAAACCTCTAAATAGTAGCCTGGTTAAATCCTGTGTTAGAAGCTATCTCTCTGGTGCTGAGACCAACAGACGTATGAGTAAGTATAGCAGCTTTCTTTTCTGGCGTTAATTGAACTGAGCTGCAAAGTCTCAACTCAAAATGGCAGTATAAACACTGGTTTCATTGTAAAACGAAACGACAACAACAAAGAGTTGTGTATTGTTGGAAAACATGCATGAAGAGGTCGTATTATTAAAGCAATAATATGTCAACAAAGTTTAGCAACAGTGGGACTGGTATAACCTAAAGCAAGCTGCTGTTGTCTGGCCTCTTCAGTTTAGATGAGTTTCCTGTCCGATTTTCGTACTTAATTTAAAGTCACTGAGAAACAAAACCTATCCTTCGGACTCCAGAAGTACGAATTTGCAGTCGTGCCCTAAAGAGAGACGGAGCCAAGTGGCGCAGTGCTTGGCATACTGGATTCGCATTCGAGAGGACGACAGTTCAAATCCGCGTGCCCCATCATGATTTAGGTTTTCCGTGATTTCCCTAAATCGCTTCAGACAGGTGCCAGGATGGTTCCTTTGAAGGGCACGGAAGACTTCCTTCCACGTCCTTCCCTAAACCGATGGGACCGATGACCTCGCTGCTTCGTCCCCTCTCCCAAATCAACGCACCAACCAACATACCAACCAACCTTAAAGAACATGAACGCACTCTTTCGGGACCTTTTATGCGCGCTGCTTCCTACAGAAACAATGATTCCAAACGAAGTCAAAATATGGCAACACACGTCACATTTGCAAAACATGTGGATGCAGTAATGAAGATTGTAAGTTAGCCTTTTAAAATGCAATCAAGAATTAAAGGTTGTTGCTCGCGTATTGTGGGTATAACTTATGCAACAGAGTACCAGAACTGCATCAAGGAAGCCGTAAAGCTATTCTTACCTGGTTCACTTCGGAAACACAGGATTCCTTCACATAACTTTTACGAGGTGTTTCTGATACCACCGTCAACACAGCTATGTCAGTGGCGAACTGATCAGTTTAGTCAACTGTCAGGAACACAACCTGCGCTCTCTTTGGGACTGCAAACTCTTTGGTACATTTACCTTACTTGCTTCACGCAGTCAAAGAGAAATATTGGACACGTTGAAAGCTCAAAAAGTAGTGGGACTCATTCACACAGTGAAAGTAAAATTATGTTCTACAACAATGTCAAAAGAACCGCTTCAAATATGTACCGAAAAGTGAGGAAAAAAAGTAATAAAAGTATCGGCACCCGCTCCTGCCAGTCTCGGCCGCACTAGAAGAGCAGCACTAGGAGAAGGGCCGGCATCCTAACTCATTAGTCGTGACTTGTGCAATGTACATCAATTGCTTGTATGCAAATTGTATACAGGGTGTTACAAAAAGGTACGGCCAAACTTTCAGGGAACATTCCTCACACACAAATAAAGAAAAGATGTTATGTGGACATGTGTCCGGAAACGCTTAATTTCCATGTTAGAGCTCATTTTAGTTTCGTCAGAGATGAATACACTAAGCAGATTCAGAAGGATGTAGGTTGCAGTAGGTACTGGGAGATGAAGAAGCTTGCACAGGATAGAGTAGCATGGAGAGCTGCATCAAACCAGTCTCAGGACTGAAGACCACAACAAACAACAGTATGTACTGTACTTCCCCGATTCACCGCCAGTTGGCCAAATTGAAGACAGGTAATGTTGACTTCGGTGCTTGTGTTGACATGCGACTCATTGCTCTACAGTACTAGCATCAAGCACATCAGTACGTAGCATCAACAGGTTAGTGTTCATCACGAACGTGGTTTTGCAGTCAGTGCAATGTTTACAAATGCGGAGTTGGCAGATGCCCATTTGATGTATGGATTAGCACAAGGCAATAGCCGTGGCGCGGTACGTTTGTATCGAGACAGATTTCCAGAACGAAGGTGTCCCGACGGGAAGACGTTCGAAGCAATTGATCGGCGTCTTAGGGAGCACGAAACATTCCAGCCTATGACTCGCGATTGGGGAAGACCTAGAACGACGAGGACATCTGCAATGGACGAGGCAATTCTTCGTGCAGTTGACGATAACCCTAATGTCAGCGTCAGAGAACTTGCTGCTGTACAAAGTAACGTTGATCACGTCGCTGTATGGAGAGTGCTACGGGAGAACCAGTTGTTTCCGTACCATGTACAGCGTGTGCAAGCACTATCAGCAGCTGATTGGCCTCCACGGGTACACTTCTGCGAATGGTTCATCCAACAATGTGTCAATCCTCATTTCAGTGCAAATGTTCTCTTTACGGATGAGGCTTCATTCCAACGTGATCAAATTGTAAATTTTCACAATCAACATGTGTGGGCTGACGAGAATCCGCACGCAATTGTGCAATGACGTCATCAACACAGATTTTCTGTAAACGTTTGCACAGGCATTGTTGGTGATGTCTTGATTGGGCCCCATGTTCTTCCAACTACGCTCAATGGAGCACGTTATCATGATTTCATACGGGATACTCTACCTGTGCTGCTAGAACATGTGCCTTTACAAGTACGACACAACATGTGCTTCATGCACGATGGAGCTCCTGCACATTTCAGTAGAAGTGTTCGTACGCTTCTCAACAACAGATTCGGTGACCGATGGATTGGTAGAGGCGGACCAATTCCATGGCCTCCACGCTCTCCTGACCTCAACCCTCTTGACTTTCATTTATGGGGGCATTTTGAAAGCTCTTGTCTACGCAATTCCGGTACCAAATGTGGAGACTCTTCGTGCTCGTATTGTGGACGGCTGTGATACAATACGCCTTTCTCCAGGGCTGCATCAGCGCATCAGGGATTCCATGCGATGGAGGGTGGATGCATGTATCCTCGCTAACGGAGGACATTTTGAACATTTCCTGTAACAAAGTGTTTCAAGTCACGCTGGTACGTTCTGTTGCTGTGTGTTTCCATTCCATGATTCATGTGATTTGAAGAGAAGTAATAAAATGAGCTCTAACATGGAAAGTAAGCGTTCCCGGACACATGTCCACATAACATATTTTCTTTCTTTGTGTGTGAGGAATGTTCCCTGAAAGTTTGGCCGCACCTTTTTGTAACACCCTGTATATCGAAGGACACTGATTACGTGCATGTCGCCTATTCCTTGCGACACGTCATTGTGAAAAGGCAAAGTATGGTCAATTCAATTTACTGTAATAAACTCCATTAATAAGATATGCTCTAATGTTGTCTAGTTAGCCGAGAAAACAGCTTCCTAGGCACTGTATACTAGACGAGTGGGCCGGGTCCCACAGAAGGTATACCCTATGGCTCCCCACACCATGGTGCCAGCAGTACCATCACCGTGCCTCTCCAAGACAATGGAAGAACGGGACCTCTACGTAGGTCGCTGGCAATGGCCAACCGGGGTAGTGCAGGTTCGTGACTCGACGTTGAAACAATGCGACGCCATTCACCAGCAGTCCGTGCTTCCCGGCCATGGCACCACTCCAATGCAGCCCTTTGTGTTGTGGTGTTGATGGCAGCTGCCTATACACACGGAACGGTAATTCCCAAGTCCCTTGTGCTTGTCAGACACGCCGATCTGAATCTTGACTGACTAGTATGCCTGCCGACACATTCCCATGCAGTTCGACATCAGGGTACTGTCACATCCGAATGCCCCACCAATCTGAACATCGCTCGATTTGACCAGCTGGACAAGTGGATACCAAAATTAGGCGAATTCGCAAACTCTCGTCAGGTGCCGATTACACGAGTATGCGGCATCTACACCTACATCTACATCTAGACACATACTCCGCAAGCCACCGTACGGTGTGTGGCGGAGGGTACCATGTACCACTACAACTCGTTTCCCTTCCTGTTCCACTCGCAAATAGAGCGAGGGAAAAACGACTATTTGCCTCCGAAGAAATTATTCTCGTATCTCATCTTCGTTATCCTTACGCGCTTTGTATGTTGGCGGCAGTAGGATCGTTCTGGACTCAGCTTCAAATGCCGGTTCTCTAAATTTTCTCGATAGTGTTTCTCGGAAAGAACGTCGCCTTCCCTCCAGGGATTCCCATTTGAGTTCCCGGAGCATCTCCATAACACTTACGTATTGTTCGAACTTACCGGTAACAAATCTAGGAGCCCGCCTCTGAATTGCTTCGACGTTTTCCTTCAATAAGACCTGGTATGGACCCCAAGCACTCGAGCAGTAATCAAGAACGCACCAGCGTCCTATACGCGGTTTCCTTTACAGGCGAATAATGCACTCCTAAAATTCTCCCAGTATACCGAAGACGACCATTCGCCTTCCGTACCAAAGTTCTCACATACTCGTTCCACCTCATATCACTCTGCAACGTTACGCCCAGATATGTGGCTCTGAGCACTATGCGACTTAACTTCTGAGGTCATCAGCCGCCTAGAACTTAGAACTAATTAAACCTAACTAACCTAAGGGCATCACACACATCCATGCCCGAGGCAGGATTCGAACCTGCGACCGTAGCGGCCGCTCGGTTCCAGACTGTAGCGCCCAGAACCGCACGGCCCCAGATATGTAAACGACTCGACTATATCACGCAGGACACTAGTAATACTGTATCCGAACATCACAGGTTTGATGTTCCTACTCATCTGCGTTGACTTATATCTTTCCACATTTAGTGCTAGCTGCCATTAATGACACCAACTGGAAATTTTGTCGAAGTAGTCTTGTATCTACATACAGTCACTCAACTTCGACACCTTATCGTACACCACTTATCATCAACAAACAACCGCAGATTGCTGCCCACCCTGTCCCGCAAATCATTTATATATGTAGATAACAACACTTCCCTGGGGCACTGCTGACGATATCCTTGCCTCTGGTGAACGGTCGCCGTTGACGACAACTATTATTCAACAAGACTTGGAGCCACTCACATATCTGTGAACTTATTCCACATATACCTTAATTAACAGCCTGCAATGGGGTACCATGTCAAATGCTTTCCGGAAATCTAGAAATATGGATTCTGCCTGTTGCCCTTCATCCATAGTTCTCAGTATATCACGTGAAGAAAGGGCAAGCTGAGTCTCACATGACGGGTGCTTTCTAAAAAGCCATGCTGAATCGTGAACATAAGCTTCTCAGCCTCAAGAAAGTTTATTGTATTCAAACTGAGAATATGTTCAAGGATTCTGCAGCAGTCAGAAGTGAGGGATATTGGTCTGTAATTTTGCGGGTCCCGTTTTTTACCGTTATTCTGTACTGGAGTCATTTTGCTCATTTTTATATCCTTCACAGCGATCACTCAACACCTCTAGCTGTTCACGCCCCTATCGTGCTTGGTCACCACATTCGACACGAACAACACTAATGCACTCTGGTGGCTGTTCTACCTGTCACGGAGAACAACAGCTCTAATCGTTTCCACACGTGTCGGGAATGTGTACGAAGTTTCACTGACATACGATCATGTCTTCTGGGTGCTTCACTTTTCTTGTCGGGTAATAACTGTTTACGACGTACCACGGTGGTGCAAGGAAATTTGAGACAAGCAGTTTGGTACAGGACACTTGTGGCCTAGGACGCCATGAGCCTGGCTCATATTGGCTTACAAGAGCCCTCAAGACTACAGCGCATGCCCGCCGCGTCGGATTTTTAATATCCTCTCGGCCTCTGGTCCCACAGACCTCCGTGAACTTTGGTAGGCTAACTTCTCCTGTAGGGGAAATGACAGGAAACGACTTTTCAATGCGTTTTGTCAAAACTAATAACGTCTACAATTCTGTGTAAACTTACTTTTTACTAGCGCAATCGTCTCGTAGTAGTAACGCCAGAGAAACAGGACTGCGTATAAGTTATCAATATATCGATATTCCTTTCGTAAAACCGATATACAACCATGGTACATTTTTCACCGATATATCGATGCATAGACATCGAAATGGCAATATCGAGTGCCGACACTTTTGTTTTACATTGTATTTTTTTCGCAATTTTCGATAAACATTTGAGATGGTTCTTTTGAAATTGTCGTAGAACGCAATTTTACTTTCACTGCGTGAGGGAGTCTTAACTACTTTTCGAGCTTTCATCACGTCCAGTCTATCTCTATGACTGTGTGGAGCAAGCACAGGTGACACAAAGATGATGTCCGATCGCACTGGAGAGTGGCGGTGTGAATGGAATAACAAGATTTGTGATGTGAAGAAGTAGCATACTAGCTGCGTTAAAAACAATTTTTAACGCCACTAGTGGGCTATTTCTTCTCATCGGCATTATTCAAAAACAGTTGCTGAAAATTATCAACAAAAATGTGAACGACAAGACTGGTCTTTGCGATGGGCGGAGGGGAAGTGCTGACTCAATCGGCGCTCGATGCTATCAACAGTAACTGGAACGTTCAGCTTCAAATGGCTCTGAGCACTACGGGACTTAACTGCTGAGGTCATCAGTCCCCTAGAACTTAGAACTACTTAAACCTAACTACCCTAAGGACATCACACACATCCATGCCCGAGGCAGGATTCGAACCTGCGACCGTAGCGGTCGCACGGTTCCTGAATGCAACGCTTAGAACCGCTTGGCCACTCCGACTGGCGTTCAACTTCAGCTTGCAATTTTAACACTACGGCTGCTAGGTCGCTAGCATTTGCAGAAATGAAAAAATAAATAAATAAATAAATAAATAAAAACATGGAAGCCGGCATGGTGTTGTGGAAAAATGTGATATGTAATGAAAGCGAACGACGGACCCATCGGACACTTTTTATTGTGCCACTTACACTCAGATACCATTGCTAGTAATATGCTTATTGCCCAGCGTGAACTTGCATCGTTTTCCTTTCAGTTCTTGTTCTAAGGGCAATAAGCAAACTGCTAGTTTGTTGATGTACAGAATATCTAATAATAAATCAACACTGTAATATATAGCTCCTAAACCGGCAATATATTTACTATGTGCAGCCGATATTTTTATAGGCTGTGCGTCGAACTTCTTTCTGTCGATATATCAATATACAGTTCCTCATTCCGGTACGTCAAGAGCCGATTGCGACTTTTATTATATATATATATATCGGATCCCCGATATGTTTAATGTGTCCTACAGAGAAATAACACGAATTCATTGTTGATTTTACGGTCTTGATATTTACAGGATTGCTAAGTGACATTTACACAAACGTCAATTTTTAGAATTTACAATTGTGCGACCAAGCCGATTGCGTACGTGGGCGAGATGTTAAAAATCTCACGCAGCTAATGATCCGTGGCTCAGGTTGTTCGTCTCGACGTCCGCTACATCAGTGCGGTACATTGTTAGTACCCGCAACGCCTTCAAAACAACACGCGAGATTTTCACATTCTCTCGCCCACTACGCACAAACTCTTGGTCCTACAGAAAGAAAGAACAGGGCTTTTTGTATGAAATTTAATGTATTTAAATTTTGTAGTGAGATACGTTTCCGCTGGAAGTCAAGGTTTGCGAGTTATTCAAGAAAATTGCGCTTGAAGGTCACACTTGTGTACGTCTTTCTTGTATAATTCGAAAATTATGGCCTCCAGCGAAAACGTATTAACCATATTAAATTTCCTACATAAAGGTCCTGTTTATTCTTTCTGTAGGACTAATAGTTGGCGTGTATCGCTCGAGAGAATATGAAAATCAGGCATATGGTACGCATTTGAGAGCGTTCAGGGTTCCCAAAGGCACTTTCAACCGATTCACCCTGTATATATAAAATTTCTCAACGTTTGAGGATAAGACGGGAAAAATATTACGGCCCGTTAGTTCCGTTAATTACCCAAATACGGACCTATGGCTGCAGACTACTCTCTCTGCAACTGGATTTTTGTTCAGTGGTGCACATTTACACATAAACGCTACTTATAAGTGGAATCCGTTTCACGATGTTAGTCGAATGTTTTTATCACTCCTAGGTTTGTAAGTGAAGGAAAGAACCAATAAAAGTTGTGGGAGCGCTATGGTTGGCCCACTAGATGGCGCTGCCATAGGTCAAACGGATATCAACTGCGTTTTTAAAAATAGGAAACCCCATTTTTATGACATATTCGTGTAGTACGTAAGTAAATATGAATGTTTTATTTGGATCACTTTTTTCGCTTTGTGACAGATGGCACTGTAGTAGTCACAAACATATGACTCACAATTTTAGACGAACAGTTGGTAACAGGTAGGTTTCTTAAATTAAAATACAGGACGTAGGTACGTTTGAACATTTTATTTCGGTTGTTCCAATATGATACATGTCCGTTTCTGAACTTATTATTTCTGAGAACGCATGCTGTTACGGCGTGATTATCTGAAATACCACATTAATGCAATAAATGCTCAAAATGATGTCCGTCAACTTCAATGCATTTGCCAATACGTGTAACGACATTCCTCTCAACACCGAGTAGTTCGCCTTCCGTAATGTTCGCACATGCATTGACAATGCTCTGACGCATGTTGTCAGGCGTTGTCGGTGGATCACGATAGCAAATATCCTTCAACTTTCCCCACAGAAAGAAATCCGGGGACGTCAGATCCGGTGAACGTGCGGGCTATGGTGTGGTGCTTCGACGACCAATCCACTTGCCATGAAATATGATATTCAATACCGCTTCAAACGCATGCGAGCTATGTGCCCCACATCCATCATGTTGGAAGTACATCGCCATGCAGTGAAACATCTTGTAGTAACATCGGTAGAACATAAAGTAGGAAATCAGCATACATTGCACCATTTAGATTGCCACCGATAAAATGGGGGCCAATTATCCTTCCTCCCATAATGCCGCACCGTACATTAACCCGCCAAGGTCGCTGATGTTCCACTTGTCGCATCCATCGTGGATTTTCCGTTGCCCAACAATGCATATTATGCCGGTTTATGTTACCGCTGTTGGTGAATGACGCTTCGTCGCTAAATAGAAAGCGTGCAAAAAAACTATCATCGTCCAGTAATTTCTCTTGTGCCCAGTGGCAGAACTGTACACGACGTTCAGAGTCGCCGCCATGCAATTCCTGGTGCATAGAAATATGGTACGGGTGCAATCGATGTGACGTAGCATTCTCAACACCGACGTTTTTGAGATTACCGATTCTTGTGCAATTTGTCTGCTACTGATGTGCGGATTAGCCGCAACAGCAGCTAAAACACCTACTTGGGCATCATCAGTTGTTGCAGGTCGTGGTTGACGTTTCACATGTGGCTGAACACTTCCTGTTTCCTTAAATAACGTAACTATCCGGCGAACGGTCCGGACACTTGGGTGTTGTCGTCCAGGATACCGAGTAGCATACATAGCACACGCCCGTTGGGCATTTTGATCACCAAAGGCATACATCAACACAATATCGACCTTTGGTAAACGGTCCATTTTAACACGTGTAATGTATACGAAGCAAATAACTTCCGCACTGGCGGAATGCTACGTGATACCACGTACTTATACGTTTGTGACTATTACAGCACCATCGATCACAAAGCGAAAAAAGTGGTCCAACTAAAACATTCATATTTCTTTACGTACTACACGATTACGTAATAAAAAGTGAGGTTCCTATTGTAAAAAAAAACAACGTAGTTGATATCCATTTGACCTGTTGCAGGTGCATCTAGCGGGCCAACCATAGAGCCATCTGGTTTCCCCCTTCAAGCTAGACAAGTTTTGTTCTTTGTAGTTTTTTCGTTTGATGCTTATTTCGTGAGAGATTTCGTCCGGTCACTATCAATGGACCACCATATTTTTCACCGTCCGTATCGGTATTATATATATAATCGATTTACTGACTGGCAGTTACTTCAGCAGGTCGCCAAAGGAGACGCTTTTAAGCTTCTTTTACATCAGCGACTCTCTCGTCTTATCCGCCTACTCATGGCCAGTGAGTCTCCTGCAGCGCCCCTAGCGACTTATTCCTCCAATGACAAGTGAGTCTCGTCTGTCACGAGTGGTCGTTTCTGCTTACATGGCAGCGCCAAAATTGCGAGAGCCATCTGACGTGTGGTTTGGGACCCACACGGTGTAAGACAGGAGAAATCAGCAGCTGTTCAGCACAGCCTCATAAACAAGCAAAGAATAACGTTTGATTAAATAATGGAAAATCCAGGATGGAAGGCAACAATACTATGAAAAGGATAGTTGCTACTAACTATAGAGATGCTTAGTCAAGGATAGGCACAGCAAAAATACTGTCATACAGTAAGCTTTCGGCCAACAAGGCCTTTGTCCAAAATAGACACAGACACACACACACACACACACACACACACACACACACACACACACACACACACACACACATGTGTGAAAGTGTTTCTGTTGTGCCTATCTGCGATCCAGCATCTCCGCTATATGGTGAGTAGCTGATGTGTTGGCAGAAGAGCCAACACCGTGTTGCTAGAGGAGGCCGAAAGGCACGCGTTTAAGCTCACGCAGACTGGCGTGAGGTCTGGAACAATTAAAGGAGTTATAGTAGCCAAAAATAGTACATAGCTTCTGGAATACTTAACTTTAATCCATAATTGGTGAACATCGCTCTGACTGTACATGCATCACAAGATAAACAGGAATTGATATTGGCGCCTTGCTAGGTCGTACCAAATGACGTAGCTGAAGGCTATGCTAACTATCGTCTCGGCAAATGAGAGCGTAATTTATCAGTGAACCATTGCTAGCAAAGTCGGCTGTACAACTGGGGCGAGTGCTAGGAAGTCTCTCTAGACCTGCCGTGTGGCAGCGCTCGGTCTGCAATCACTGACGCGGGTCCGACGTATACTACCGGACCGCGGCCGATTTAAAGGCTACCACCTAGCAAGTGTGGTGTCTGGCGGTGACACCACATTCCTCCTCCGCAAATCGGCGTACGGTTGTGTTATAAGGCTTCCGCCCGCCGTGGGGAGGACCCCGTGTTGACGTATACGACGAGGTGGGGAGCCTAACAACAGGCGAGGGTGTGCCACCCGCACCCAGCCATTCGGTCCGTGGGGAGCTAGGAAACGCCTGAAAACCTAGTCCAGGGTGCACGCCAACATGCGGTGTATGCGCCCGCAGAGAGACAGGAGGGGCCGAAGGGTCGACTTCCATCAGAACGGGGCACCCGACGGGCGAAGACGACATCTGGTCCGGAGCGGGCAAGAGTTCCATGTCGGAGGACAGCTGGTCACAGGAAGCGATCGGCGGCGCGTGATCCAGGGAGGCGCAGCGAAGCGTCCACTGAGGGCGTCGCCGGCGGGGGAACAGGCGGCGGCGGCGGCGTGTCGCCATGGGGCAAAATGGAAGGAAGCGTCGGTAACACCTGGGGATGAGGCGAGCCAGTAGATGGGTCCCCAGGGCGCTGACCGGACGGCACCGTCGCTGACAGCAGACGGGGAGCGGCAGATCCCGTGCGACGACAGAGGCGCAGCTGATTGAGATGCCGACGCACGTCACCAGAGGCCCCCAAAACCAAATACATAGCGCGGCCGAGGCAGCGAAGAATGCGCCCTGCGAGCCAGCGCCATGAACCTCGATAGTTGCGATAGTATACAACGTCACCCGGGGCAAAAGCAGGTGTCTGCCGCTGCACAGGAACCTGATGCGGCGGATGTAGCAAAGACATCAAGGTTCGATGAGGACGACCGTGGAGCAACTCAGCCGGCGAGCGACATCTCGGGGCTGAGAGCGATACGAGGACAAGAAAAGCAATTACGCGTCCTCCCGAGAATACGACTCTTTCAACTTCTACATCTGTGACTTGAAAGTCTGGACCAATCGTTCAGCGGCACCGTTTGATTGAGGCGAAAACGGCGCGGATGTCAGATGTTGAATACCATTAGCCTTGCAGAATGACTGAAATTCTGCGGACATGAATTGGGGGCCATTGTCGGAAACAACAGTCTGTGGAAGACCTTCAATGCAAAAGATAGCGGATAACGCTTGGATGGTGGCAGATGACGTCGTGGAAGACATCCGGACAACAAAAGGAAAATTCCTGAAAGAATCGACCACAACCAACCATCGAGCATTCCAGAATGGACCTGCAAAATCGATGTGTAAGCGTTGCCAAGGGGAAGTGGCTTTCGGCCATGCAAAGAATTTCCGCGGTGGGGCGGATTGTTGTTCGGCACACGCCATGCAAGAAGAGCACATATTCGTAATCGCAGCATTGATTCCGAACCAAGTACAGTGCTGACGAGCCAGTTGTTTCGTTCGCACTATACCCCAATGTCCTTGGTGGAGAAGCCGTAACACAGAAGACTGTAACGAACGTGGGACCACGACCCGGGACTGATCATTATCAGAACGCAACAGCAAAACACCACGTCGTACAAAAAGTCTCTCCTTGTGAGCAAAAAATCGGCGAACCAACGGATCCTCGACCCGTGACTTTGCAAGGGCCATTGCGTAGCAACAAAACGCAAAACGGTAGCAAGGACAAGGTCAGCAGCTGTGGCTGTAGCTACACGACGAAAATCAATCGGAAACGATTCGACCATGTCATCGGTTTCCGCATCAATGAACATGCAAGCAAGTTCGGAAGAATCGAACGCTCTATCCTCAGCAACAGGCAAACGGGACAACGCATCGGCGTTTCCGTGCTTAGCGAGAGGAAAATAGACCAGCGAATGAATTTCTGCACTGTACGTGGAGGTACAGGCTTGTTCGGATGAAAAAGCGACCTCAAGGGTTTGTGGTCTGTGATGATGGTAAAGTGACGACCATACAAGAAATCATGAAACTTAGTAACACCAAATACGAGAGCCAAAGCTTCTTTCTCTATCTGTGAATAATTTCTTTGCGCAGACGAGAGCAATTTTGACGCAAAGGCAATAGGGCGATCATGCGATCCATCTTTGTGCGCAAGCACAGCACCGATCCCGAAATACGATGCATCTACCATCAACAAAAGGGGTTTATGGGGATCGAATAGCGTAAGGCAAGTAGTGGAAAGCAACGCCGATTTCAACTAGCGAAAGGCGCGTTCGCATTCCGTCGTCCAGACGAACGGAACACCTTTACGGCGTAAGCGATGAAGCGGAGCTGAAATGGAAGAGGCGTGGCGCACATATTTATGGTAGTAATTTATTTTTCCCAGCACACTCTGTAGATGCTTCAAATTCTGCGGCGAAGGCAAGTCTTGTATGGCACGGAGGTGCTCGGGACTGGGATGTATGCCTTGGGCATTGATTACATGTCCCAGATAGGGTAAGTCACGAGCAAAAAACACACATTTGTCCTTCCGCAAGCGAAGACTATTTTGTCGCAAGTCCTGAAATAATGTTCTGAGATTGGCTAAATGTTCGTCTTCCGTCTTCCGGAGATCACAATATCGTCCAGATAGTTTGCTGCAGTAGGGACCGATGCACAAACAGTTTGCAGATACTGCTGAAACAATGCAGGGGCGGATGCACACCCGAATGGCAGTCGTTTGAAGCGATACAAACCAAGATGCGTGTTAACCACCAAAACGCGCTGGGATTCTTCGTCCACCGGTATTTGTAAGTACGCATCTGCTAGGTCCAACTTCGAAAAATATTACCCGGGCACAGTTTGTCAAAAAGATCTTCCGGACGGGGTAAAGGATAAGTTGCAATCACTAATTGTGGATTCACTGTAGCTTTGAAGTCTACACAAAGTCTCAATTTACAGGAAGGTTTCGGCAAAATTTCTTAAGGGTGAGGCCCAGAGAGAAGCCTGCACACGTTCAATTACACCTTGTGATTCCAAATCGTGTAATGTCCTTGCGACCTCATCACGCAAGGCGTGGGGAACATTGCGTGCTCTGAAAAATTTCGGTTGCGCGTTTACTTTCAGTTCCAAATGTGCTTTATAGTTCTTAGCGTAACCGAGGCCCGGTGCAAAAATGTCTGCAAATTCTTCACATAGACGAGAAACACTGGCTGAAGGCACAGTCTGGTTCACTGATAGGACCTGATTGACTATAGACAAGTTAAACAACTGAAATAAATCTAAACCAAACAAGTTCACAGCAGAAGAAGAACGAAGGACGTAAAATGACACAAGTTTTGTTTGTCCCTTGTATGTTGCAAGAAGGCTGCACTGTCCTAACACAGGGATAGCTTGTCCGGAATAACTATTTAACTTAACGTTTGCTGCACGCAATGGAGTTGTGCCCAGTTGTTGGTACGTGTCTTTATTGATCAATGAAACTGCAGCTCTGGTATTGAGCTGGAATGGTATGACCTTGCCATTAATGTCCAAATCTACAAAAAGTTTATTGTCCCGCTGACGACAAGAGTGACTGTCTCGTGCAACGTTAACAGACATTGGCACAGAAGCACTTGCAACTTGATGGGATTTCCGTCGATGACGACGCACACTATTTGTGGGACGAACACAGTCACTGTTAGAGAGAGTGGCACTGGGCGGAGTGGAATGAACTGCATGAATTTCCATGGGCGACGGTTCACAAGCCTGAGTATTCTTGGTTCGATTCCGATTCCAGCGCGAAGCAAAGGGCCTGGAATGGTTGTGAGTGTCCGTTCTGAGCTTTTTCTGGCAAACACTTTGAACATGCCCTTTTTTATTACAGAAAAAGTAAATAGCCTGGCGTGATGGGCAATTCTCACGCGAATGTCTAGTTGCACACTGCGGACATGATTTTAGCACTACATTTGCTTGCTTGCGCGGCACACATAGCGGAGAGCTTGGCGGCAGCTGCGCGGACGGGCGCGAGGGCTGTTTACTGTTCCGCGCAGCGCACCCGGCGGGGCGGTTAATGTGACACACAGCTGGTGAAGGTTCAAATGATTCCTGAGCAAAGTCAAGCACATCCTGCCTATCCAATTTGTCCATCACTTGCTGAAGGGAGGGATTGACTAGTTTCAAAATCTGTTCCCGTATACGAACATCAGTAACGTTCTGTGCAATTGCATCATGTACCATAGTATCTGAATAAGGGAGGCCACATTCACACTCAAAAGCACAATCCCTAGTAAGGCCTTGCAAAGGGGCAACCCACTCCCGATTAGTTTGACCAGCCGTACGTTTTGTACGAAAGAACGTATACCTTTTTGCAACTACATTGACTGATTCTTTGAAATATGCATCTAATGCAGACAAAATTTCGTCGTAGGACAGAGTTGCTACGTCGCGTCGGGGAAATAATTTCACTATCACACTACACAAGAAAGCAAAAAAGGCTGCCGCTCAATACCTTGAATTCTGTAGGCGGCGAGATGGAATCCAAATTGGCGTGACCACTCCGTCCAGCTTTCCAGTGCAGCATCAAAAGGACGAAAAGGTGGTGCAACTGCGTGGTGTGGCTGCGGTAGCGGTGGAGCGGCGGCCGCTGCATCGTTTTGCATTGCACGTTGACCCTGGACGAGCTGTCCAAGGGCATCCAATAAGGCCTGCGTCTGCTGATTCTGCAAGCGATAAAATTCGGACAGTACATCTGGAGATTGTGGCGAAGCCATGACACAAGTAATTTAAGCAAGTATAAAGAAGAAGACCGGTTTTACACTCGTCGCCATATGATGTGTTGGCAGAAGAGCCAACACCGTGTTGCTAGAGGAGGCCGAAAGGCACGCGTTTAAGCTCACGCAGACTGGCGTGAGGTCTGGAACAATTAAAGGAGTTATAGTAGCCAAAAATAGTACATAGCTTCTGGAATACTTAACTTTAATCCATAATTGGTGAACATCGCTCTGTCTGTATATGCATCACAAGATAAACAGGAATTGATATTGGCGCCTTGCTAGGTCGTACCAAATGACGTAGCTGAAGGCTATGCTAACTATCGTCTCGGCAAATGAGAGCGTAATTTATCAGTGAACCATTGCTAGCAAAGTCGGCTGTACAACTGGGGCGAGTGCTAGGAAGTCTCTCTAGACCTGCCGTGTGGCGGCGCTCGGTCTGCAATCACTGACGCGGGTCCGACGTATACTACCGGACCACGGCCGATTTAAAGGCTACCACCTAGCAAGTGTGGTGTCTGGCGGGGACACCACAGTAGCAACTATGCATTTCATAATGAAGAATAAGTTCTGATGGAATTAAAATATTGTCTTACACTTCTACGTTCCGGATTCTGTTATTTAAGAAGCAGTGAAAGTTAAAATGTACGAGAACTGACAGCGACTGCAATATTACAAGTTGGCCGCCAGGCAATCGGGTTTTTGTAATTTTTTTATAGTTATGTTACGCGAAGTTCGGTTCTTAAATATCAGTAAGCAAACGCAAGTTAATGCACCTCTCAAAGTTTCTCTAGAAAATCGACTTCGAAGATTTCTGAAGAACTTTAATCCACGAAATTTAAATCAGTTTTCACACCAAACCAAATGGTTCAAATGGGTCAAAGCACTATGGGATTTAACTTCTGAGGCCATCAGTCCCCTAGAACTACTTAAACCTAACTTACCTAAGGACATCACACGCATCCATGCCCGAGGCAGGATTCGAACTTGCGACCGTAGCAGCCGCGCGCCTCCGGACTGAAGCGCCTTCAACCGTTATACCACAGCGGACGGCCCACATCTAAGTTAATTGTTTGCTTTAAAAATTTCTTGAATGTCTACAATGTCTATTTTGTGAAATGTAACACATAAATCACGTAGAAGGTTGATCACAAAGCGAAAAAAGTGGTCCAGCTAAAACATTCATATTTGTTTAGGTACTACACGAATATGTAATAAAAATGGGGGTTCCTATTTAAAAAAACGCAGTTGACATCCGTTTGACCTATGTCAGCGCCATCTAACGGGCCAACCATAGCGCTATCTGGCTTCCCCCTTCAAGCTAGACAAGTTTCGTTCTTTGTAGTTTTTTCGTTTGACGTGGACCAGCCTGTATATTGGACTCACCTGAGCTTTTTTTTAGTCGCTTGGGAATTTGCGATGGGCGAGAAATTCACGATAAATGCAATGTTCTATCCGCACACAGCCGGACCAGTAATACGACGATACTGTCGTCATAAGCGATGATTAGAATTCATCGCTGATTACATAAAGAAAGCGAAGAGCAGCACTGTGCTCGGACATAAAAAACTCTCCGGCTGCAGCGCCACAAGGAAACACTATGGGGCGTGTCGCGCCTACGCCGACGTCGCTGGTTCGTTGTTGCCACTTGCAGCTACTGTCTTTACTTGTGGTGACGTATTCAGATACCAACTTTTCCATGAGACCTCGTTCGAACGCATTTCTGCCTACGACCACTTTGTTGATACCTGCACTGTAGCAAAAAAAATGGCTCTGAGCACTATGCGACTTAACTTCTGAGGTCATCAGTCGCCTAGAACTTAGAACTAATTAAACCTAACTAACCTAAGGACATCACACACATCCATGCCCGAGGCAGGATTCGAACCTGCGATCGTAGCGGTCGCTCGGTTCCAGACTGTAGCGCCTAGAACCGCACGGCCACTCCGGCCGGCCGACACTGTAGCAAGTTTGAATTTGTTGACGGAGCTGCAACCTCACCCTTGCTTGCACTATCAAAGTGAAGTCCTCGAAAGTGTTCTCCAGGTTTTGCAAACGGATCAAGATCGGATGACACCAGGTCGAGACTGTATGGAGCATGATCGATGACCGCGAACACTAATGTCGCAGCGCTCGTGTGTGGGCTCGCAATGTCAGGCTTCAGGAGATGGTGTTCCATGTGTGGACGAACCCTTCGAATTCGGAACTTGATTACAGCACGCTGTTTCTCACGCACGGACATAGTTACGTTACACACCGCCATGTTACAACCGACCGAGGTGACGCATTGGTTAGCACAATGGACTCGCATTCGGGATGACAATGGTTCAAACCCGCGTCCGGCCATCCTGATTTACGTTTTCCGTGATTTCGCTAAATCGCTTCAGGCAAATACCGGGATAGTTCCTTTGAAAGGGCACGGCCGACTTCCTTCTCCATCCTTTCCAAATCCGATGGGACCGATGACCTCGCTGTTTGGTCCACTCCCCAGTATCTACCAGCCAACCATGTTAACGCTACAATCTGGAACCCTCTAGCGGCAGAGAGCTGCAAATATGGAGTAATGGAGAATTAAGACGCAGAAAGTTAATAACTTTTGTATTATTTAGAGAGCTTTAAGAATTTTCACATAGAAACTTCGGTGGCAGACCCTCGTATAATCTGACAAATTCTATTTTGGGAGATACAAACAACTAGTCTGTTGTCACTTTTTATGATGTTGCCAGCGCCTTGGTCTGATATCCTACTTGCACGCGATGTGCCGTATTGTAAACTTGAGACTTCTTCTCGATGTTTGCCGTTCATGTGAGGGGGAAGTTAGCGACCATTTCGTCCTAGCCTTACAACTTAAGAGGGCCAACTTAAATTCACATATATTTTAAAAAATGGATATAAGAATGTCTGTATATTCTAAATCTCCTAATAAACCACAGGACCGATTTCAACCAAACTTGATACATCTATCCCTTACTGTCAGACAACATTGGCTATGAGGATAAGAACCACCTTTCAGCCGTAGTTCCAGAGATACGTCATATGCACTGAGATGCCTAAAAAACTGCCGCATAACGTATCAGGTAAATTTATTACTTCTCTATTCGCAACATATTTCGCAGACAATATCCACATATGTAGCTGAATGTAGCTACATAGATATATCATTGTAAGACACATAGTTCAAGATATATGACGTCATAAAGGCTGAGATGCGTGAAAAAATACCGCATCATACATGAAGTTTTAGTACATTTATTCTTTACTACTAAGAAAGTTGAGTCAACTTAAGGAAATCCCTGACAACTAGCAACTCTTTTGATAGCTTTCAACTGCAAGCGCAAACGCCTTTGGGCGAAAACAAGAGCCGTCTATAGAGAGCTTTGAAGAGACGTTTCCATACACCCGCCTAGAAACTCGCTTTTTAGGCAAGCGAAACAGCGCACAGAAACTGTGTTTTTTGTTTTTGCTTTTAATCGAAAATTGACAAAATGAATAATCGGGCAATAACGGGTTTGTCAGTTAGTGAGTAATATAAAATCCAATCACAGATTCTTTCAAATTGGATTCGCGGTCACTCTGGCGCGAACGAATATATCTTTTTTTCCGTGGGTTTTCCAACCGGTGCCACTTCAGAATGGCCAGCCTATGATCCGGACACCTAAAAGTCTGCTGTATGGCTGCTTGCGGGCAGTGCCTTTTAAGGTGACCACACAAGCAACAGCACGCTTGACAAGCACGCATGGGCAAGCGTGCTTGCGCACGCACGCGCAAATTCCTTGCGCTTCTACACGCCTCAGGCACGCTTGCACAAGCATGAGTTTGTTTACCATAAAACGCCGAGCTCTGACTGATCTGCGCTGTTTTCGCAGCATTTTCGCTTGTGTTACGAATAAAACAAAAGAGAAAGCGTGTTATGTGGAGTGATGAGTGGTTGGACAGAAGAAAATATTAACTACTCGCTGTAGGCTTGCTAGGGAAACTCTCTCATATCGCTGTTTTTCTTCTCTTTTTCTCCATATAATTTTGTATTCTTCAACTTTTTCTACAGTACTCTTCAACCTTTGTACAGAATGCAACATAACAAGACCAAATAAAAATTAGTCACATCGCTGACGAATGCTTGCACAAGCCTCCCGGTTCTCAGTACATATGCTCAAGTATGCACATCCTCGGACGCCTTCATAAGCATGCATAATCGAAATTCCATCTGGCCTGTAGCTGTCTGACCAACGGGCTTGGCTCAGTGGTAACACCGGTTCTCGTCAGATCACCGAAGTTAAGCGCTGTCTGGCTGGGCTAGCACTTGGATGGGTGACCATCCGGTATGCCGAACGCTGTTTGCAAGCGGGCTGCAGTCAGCGCTTGTTAGGCCAAAGTGAGGAGCTACTTGATTGAGAAGTAGCGGCTCCGGTCTCGTAAACTGATATACGGCTGGGACAGCCACTCCATGTCCGCATCCAGTGGTCTGAGGACGACACAGCGGCCGGTCGGCTCCGTTTGGCCTTAATGGCCTGTTTGGGAGGAGTTTAGTTTTTATCAAGCTGATTGTACAGTCCTGATAACTGCGCAAATGTTCAGTGACACTTGCTTGTGCATGCGTGTATATGAAGCAAGCAGTTACGTGTGTAACCACCTTTACTGACGGGGGCAGAACACTCAGGCATCAAAACTGAGACGCGGCCTCCGGTCCACTCTGCCGAAGACGGTCGTCGATCCTGGTCGGTATTAGATCGTTCGTAAAAGTTAGCGTCGAAGTCTTACAATGAAACCACACAGTAATCGAATTTTTTATGTTAGCGATATGTGAAGTTCAGAGCTCAAATATCGAAGCAGTTGTATGCCACTCTCAAAAATTCTCGAGTAGATGACTTTGAAGTTTTCCGAGAGTATTTAATGGCGTAAAATAGGTACTTTGTTTTCGACAGGTAACGTGTGTATGTGGTACAATGTTTACCTGCCATGCTGGGGTTCTAGGTTAGATTCCCGTCCGATCCAAACTTTTACGCTACGCGTCCCAGAAACATTTCAATGCAGCGTAAAACACACAGTACAACAGAATTAAAGGATCACTTTTTCGAAACTGTTCAGAATCATTAGACCAACTTTGATTGTGATCCGAAGCAGCAAACGGTCCATATGCTTTTTCATTGTTCCTGTTTCATGCTGTCCTGTGGCGAGATCATGAGTGGTGCGACAGTGACACGCTTGAATAAAACGGCAAAGGCTCCCTGTAGCATCCGTTGTTCGGCAAAACACTCGGTGGCACCCGCTAACATTCATTGAGAATTTTTAAAATGTACATTTCCAGACGAAGCCTGGGAAGTAGCCCGAGGCATCGTCAGATAGGTAACCTGTTGACACACCTCCGAGGCCAGGCACCTGCCCCAGGCGCTTGGGAGTATTTCGTAGGTTTTCTCTGGAAGGTCACACTTCTAAAATAATAGATGTGGGTGGCTGCCACCGAGGGTTTTGCCTAACTGAGTTAGAGTTGGGGGGGGGGGGAGGGGGATTGTCTCGTACACACCCTGTATTTTTCCGAAAGCTTTCCGGTGAATGACAACACTAAACAGTGATGTGACATAGACGCTCAAAACTGCGTATTACTTTAGCGGGACATACGTTTCCCAAAAACCACAGAAGAATTAAGAAACGTAGTTTTCGAGTGTTCACATCAGCAATAATAATGATATACAACAAATTACTGAGTTGTACTCAGGTTTTATTGTCACAGGTAATGGAGCGTGTACTACGCTGGCGTTCGCCAGTATTTAGTCGGCTCACGTGCTTCAGAAGAGATTTCGGCGTCTCCTCGATGACATACGGTCCGCTTATTCTTCCGCGACGTGACGTGGCACGCCCGACGGCCTCAACTGGCAGCGACGTAGCAGCCTGTCTGGCTCCGTGTGGCAGCGAATAAATAAAAGTGAGGGAGAGAGAGAGAAAGAGAGAGGGAGAGGGGGGGAGGGTCGGTATTTCTGGTGTCGCGGCGGCAGCAGTTTCACGCCTGCACCCTGCTTTGCGGCTCACCTGTCAAGTCGCGCGCTCGCACCCCAATGTCGGTCCGTGGCGGCGTAGAAATGTTATTGAATTCCTTCTCCGATACACGCCAAAGAGCTCTGTTCTAACGCTCCTGGAGCTGTAACACGATTCCTCTGTCCTCCTCTGTTTCCGAATATTCTCTTTTGTTCCCGCAACGTGAGGCACACAGGACTGCACGGCACGGCCCTTCCGCCTGCCTTGGCTGGGCGATTGCTCGCACGGCACGGGTGGAGTGTGCGCACCAACAGCCAGTGTGTCTGGCAGACCGCTGGCCCACTACTCTCGGCTATCCGTTCTGCTGTTTCTCCTATATAGCATACGATTTTTTTTCTTTCTTTCCGTAGCCGGCAAGTATCCGGAAGGGGGCTCCAACTGCAATCTCCGCTGGAGTCTGTGGAGAGAACTTTGAGACGCCTGTGCGCATTCGCAACAGGTCGCAGGGTATATCTCATGTTTCCAAACATCAAGGAGACTATCTTATTACTAATGTCAAAATAACACCTTACGATTTTTCTTTGAAATACTGAAATTACAATGAAATGAAAATCCTTACCTGCTTAGAAGCGTTGACATACGTCAACGGGGTCAGATGAAAATGTGTGCTCCGGAGCTGGAGTCGAACCCGGGATCTCCTACTTACATGGTAGACGCTCTATCCACCTGAGCCACCGAAGACACAGTGGATAGGGTGACTGCAGGCATTTATCTCTGACACACCTCCCGCGAGACCCACATTCTCAACGTACTGTCCCGCACTGAGTTTAATATTAGCTGTGGAAGTTAATTTCTCATATCTGCTTCGCATATTCCTGAATGAAATTAATTTAGCTCCCCAAAAGACATTTACAGTTAGTAAGTTATATTGTAAAACTTTTAATCACGTCTGCTGGTGTCAAAGTTTGTTGAAATGGCGAAACGCTGCGTATAAAATTTTTACTTGCTTATTAACTGATTCGCATTCCGCCCTCCAACATTAGATTCTCATAAGACCGATGAGAACGGTGACCGACAGCATTGTTCAGAGGCCAGTGACCGATCTAAAAATTACGCAGTTTGCGTAATTACACTGCGCGGATACTGATAGAAAATATCGGTAGAAGAAATCTCAGCGACGCTAAAGTAAAAGTTTGATAAAGTAAATGCCGATTGGACACTAGTAGCGATCAGCCGGGTCCACCAAGCAATTAGTCAACAACTCTCCTTCGCTGCAGTTCTGAAATGTACCATAATAAATTTATCAGGTTGCCCTCCATGGGGTGGGTGCACGCAACGACTGTGGTTACATTGGGTTAGATAGAGCAGAAATCAGTCGTAGAATTAAGTTGCTTTAATATGACATTTATAGTCACAACGCAGATCAGATTTAGACCTGTGTCAGGTAATTATCAATGCAGTGCGGAATTGTAGCAGTTGTTGGTGCTCAAGTGAATGTTTACACAGTTCAACCATTATGGATGAACTGTGTAAACATTCACTTGAGCACGAACAACTGCTACAATTCCGCACTGCATTGATAATAAGGGGGAGGGGGGGGGGCTGAGAGGTCGCGGTTTTTTTTTTTTTTTTGTCATCAGTCTACTGACTGGTTTGATGCGGCCCGCCACGAATTCCTTTCCTGTGCTAACCTCTTCATCTCAGAGTAGCACTTGCAACCTACGTCCTCAATTATTTGCTTGGCGTATTCCAATCTCTGTCTTCCTCTACAGTTTTTGCCCTCTACAGCTCCCTCTAGTACCATGGAAGTCATTCCCTCATGTCTTAGCAGATGTCCTATCATCCTGTCCCTTCTCCTAATCAGTGTTTTCCACATATTCCTTTCCTCTCCGATTCTGCGTAGAACCTCCTCATTCCTTACCTTATCAGTCCACCTAATTTTCAACATTCGTCTATAGCACCACATCTCAAATGCTTCGATTCTCTTCTGTTCCGGTTTTCCCACAGTCCATGTTTCACTACCATACAATGCTGTACTCCAGACGTACATCCTCAGAAATTTCTTCCTCAAATTAAGGCCGGTATTTGATATTAGCAGATTTCTCTTGGCCAGAAGTGCCTTTTTTTCCATAGCGAGTCTGCTTTTGATGTCCTCCTACATTGTGTGTAACTGTAAAAGGCAACGAATAGTAACTGATTACGGTCCCGTCCACAATCGTAACGGAACCGTACCTTCCCTTGACTAGCAGGTCTCAACACTTTCTCCGTGAACAGTTCGACGTATCGAAACGAGCTTTTCGGTGAATGATGGTACACAGAAAGATAAGTAATTTTGTTTCATCGCTAATACCATTAACTCTTGTACCAACCGACATATTGGAGAGACTATTTTTTTTTCTTTTTTTCCTTCATTTTTATGGAACAATATAACTTTCATCACAATTCGAAAAACACTGATATAGTGGTAACGTTTGTTAATGACAGTGTTGGAGATTTTTCGGAAAATATCCTAGATATGCCCTCAAACTGAAAGCCAAGACAGCTATTATCTCTACAAAAGCTTCTCAGCAAAGCACGAGTACGCACGCGACTTTTGAAATAGCTTTGTAGGTGGAGGAGGAGGGGGACCATCGCGGCATCCACCTGAAGTGCTTTAGAGAAATCATGGAAAACATACACTACGTGACCAAGAGTATCCAGACACCTGGCTGAAAATGGCTTAGAAGTTAGTGGCGCCCTCCATCAGTAATGCTGGAATTGAATATGGTGTTGGCCCACCCTTAGTCTTGATGACAGCTTCCACTCTCGCAGGCATACGTTCAATCAGGTGCTGGAAGCTTTCTTGGGGAATGCCAGCCCGTTCTTCACGGAGTACTGCGCTGAGGAGAGGTATTGATCTCGATCGGTTAGGCCTGGCACGAAGTCGGCGTTCCAAAACATGCCAAAAGTTGTTCTACAGGATTCAGGTCAGACTCTGTGCAGGCCAGTCCATTACAGGGGTGCTACTGACGTGTAACCACCCCGCCACAGCACGTGCACTATGAATAGGTGCTCGATCGTTTTGAAAGATGCAATCGCCATCCTTGAATTGCTCTTCAGAAGGAAGCAAGGAGGTGCTTAAAACATCAATGTGGGCCTGTACTGTGATAGTACCACGCAAAACAACAAAGGGTGCAAGCCCCTTCCATGAAAAACACGACCACTCCATAACACCACCGCCTCCGAATTTTACTGTTGGCACTACACACTCTGGCATGTGACGTTCACTGGGTATTCGCCATACCCACACTCCGCCATCGGATCGCCACATTGTGTACCGCGATCGTCAATCCACACAACTTTTTCCCATTGTTCAATGGTCCAATGTTTACTCTCCTTACATCAAGCGAGGCGTCGTTCGGCATTTACCGGCGTGATGTGTGGCTTATGAGCAGCCTCTCGAAAATGAATTCCAAGTTTTCTCACCACCCGTCTAAATGTGTGGATCGTGATGCGATTTGGAATTCCTGTGTGATGGTCTGGATATATGTCTGCCTATTATAGATTACGACCTTCTTCAACAGTCGGCGGTACTCTGTCAGTCAACAGACGAGGTCGGCCTGTACACTTCTGTGCTGTACGTGTCCCTTCACGTTTCCACTTCTCTATCACATCGGAAACAGTGTACCAAGGGATGTTTAGGGATGTGGAAATCTCGTGTACAGACGTTTAATAGAAGTGACACCCAATCACCTGAGCACGTTCGAACTCCGTGATTTCTGCGGGGCACCCCATTGTGCTCACTCACGATGTCTAATGACCACTGAGGTCACTGACATGGAGTACTTGAATGTAGGTGGCAGCACTATGCACCTAGTATGAAAGACGTATGTTTTTGGGGTGTCCAGATACTTGTGATCACATAGTGCACTTTTATCCTATGTTAGTAAGTAAATTCAGGAAATTCATTAAGTAGACTCCCCCACTACTCCACACACCTTGTGCCTCCCAACAGTGATTGGCTTCAGCTCACTCACCCCATCCCAATACCTCTGACAGGCTTGAGCAATCTCCAACTTGACCACCCTAGTTTCATCTCAGTAGTCCTCCCCACCACTCGAGACTGATGTGGGCTCTTATGATTGGTAGACTGCAATGAAGGGAGGGAGGGGTTGTATGTATGTATGCATAGTCCACCAGTCCATCTAGCTATCAAAGCGCAGTTGCTGCTCATAAGTATGTTTCATTTGACCAGTTGCAGATTGAAGCACATTATTGTTAGAATAGCACCAGACCACAAGTTTTAATAAAACTAGAGAGTATACAACATGGTAGAAATGTCCAGTTCAGTCAGATAGAATGAAGGTGCTTGTGTAAATTCTGCCATACATCGACAGTCAGCTCACCACGGAATGCAGCCCACAGGAAAAAGACATCAACATATTCTGCAGCCGAGATGCCAACATCAGCAGCAGCAGTCGTGTAACTATCTCAGTAATATCACTGTTCTGTGGTACAACATTGAAACTATTGGATCATAGGACTACAGATAGTGCATATTTAAAAAAGCTAAGTGTTTCAGGCATATGAAGTATATATGATACTTTGTATTTTGCCATAGAATGAACATACCAACTAAGCAATAGTGCAAAAAAAACAACATACAATAACATGGTGGAATGTAGAACACAACATAAAGTTCCTGTGGATACTGAAATGGGTGAGAGTATTCTACATGTAAGTGCGTACAAAAGACAATTGTTTTTCTATTACTGCTATATGCAGAATGGTTGTCTAATAGAAGAAGAAGAATCGGGTGATAATAATTTTGTAAAATGACAGTAGTAAAATTAATATACTTTTTTAAAAGTTCAAACATATGTTTAATTTTCAGTCATATACATTACTACACTTACTTTATATATGAGACATAACTCCAGATTATTATTGCAGCATGAGAGATGCATAAAAGTCTTCTGACAGACTGTATTCATTATTAATGACATACAGTCTCTCTAGCTCAGTGAGTAAAGCAAATGATTAAGTTTATACAAAAAAATTAGTGGAAGATCATTACTGTCCGCATCCATCTGGATAAGCTACAGTGACTGCACAACGTTATAAGAATCTTTTTAAGGAAGACATACACGAAACATCGAGGATAAAATTACTTAATTTGCCCCCTTCTATAACCGTGTCAACATTGATATGACATCCTTCATAATACACAGTCAGTTTAATTAATACAGAAAATTGCTATTATAAAACATGGAGTTCCTCTTTTTATTCGTCTAAATAAATATTACTCGCTACAAGTGAAAATAACAACACAGTTAAACATATCGAAACTATTATAAGAAACCGAATTTACACCATCAAAAACGCTTGTATCGTAGTTGAAACGTTTTTCGAACACACAGCACACGAAGAAAGGGGGACTGGACACTCATCACAAGTAGCAATATGTCTGCATGGGAGGAACAGCATTCCACTTTCTCTTGGAAGCAAATTTCACACAGATGAGCATTGTGAAACGCCCTCAAAGTCACGTAGTGTTCTGATGCTGCTTTTTCGATAACAATTTTGTCATCTTTCCGAAGATTTGATGGACGTTTAACATTATTTGCATCCTTTGCAGTAATAATTACGTGTTTGCTCTGACAAATACTATCCGCATAATCTTTATCCGCAGCTATAATCACAAACAAACACTTGGAAAGTCACACAGCATGTTCAACCTATGGATTGAGTATTCCTTCCCATACTTTGAAGCCGCCAGTACAATGCAACCACATGGGGTGATCTCCATTGGTGGTATAAAAGAATTGACCTTCACGTAGCTTGTCTTGGCACTGCTTAACAGGTTAAATCCGGGCATCAAAGGATTCTACCCTGTATTTGGGGATAATTAACCAACTGTCTTGCACATCACGTGCTGAACTGCACAAGGACACTGATGCAGGAGGTGAATGCTGACATACACTGATGGAAAAAAATCACAACACCAAGGAGGAGTTTTGCGAGATAAACGATAGTTGTCACGCGTGTTTCTACAGCTGAAAGATAAAATCGTTTAAAATCTCGCGACTGTACGGTAAGACTGGCGCTAGCAGCGCCACTATGAGGATGCAAACCAAGTTTGCTTTAAATAAACGCCGTAACGGTGGTGAGCATTCGATACCTTTGAGGTTGGATGTAGTCAGTTGATGTTAGTCAAGAATGCATTTAACGCGAAATAGACGCTATTATCATCACCTCATTGAACTTGAATGAGGTCGTGTAATAAGGCTACGAGAAGTTTCCTTCTGCGATACTGCAGGCAGACTTGGCAGGAATGTACCCACTATATATGACTGCTAGCAGTGTTCGTCACGAGAATGAACGATCGCAGGAAGAGCGAGACGGAAAACCATCGTGTTCAGTCCGTGGCTCTGGCTTATCGTACTGCATCTTCAGCTGCAGCCTGAGCAGCAGTTGGCACCACAGTGCTACAACGAACTGTTACAAATCGTACAACTTTAAACATAGCTGTGTGCAGCAACCGTGAAAATATTTTTTTTTGTAGGGCCCATCTCTTACAGAATCCACCGCCTCCTTAAAAACAGATATAACACCAATGTTACATTCTACACTAATAATAACCTGAAAACCAATCTCCTTCATAATTTAAAATCAGTTCGTTCCCCTTTGTTACATTGAGGAGTCTATAAAATAATTTACGACACATGTCCTTCATATTATATAGGACAAACAGGTGGAGCTTTTTCAGTCAGATATAAATAGCATCTATTCGGGAAAAAGGCACTAACATTCATAATTCTTCTTTCGCTGATCATTTGCTGATCACAGGCCACGAACCTAAGGAAATTAATGAAATTAATATTCTGCACACAGAGAAAAAAGGTCGTAGACTCGATGTTCTTGAGGAAATGGAACTATTCAAACACTTCTCTCTCAATGAACAGTTACAGTTACGTTACAAGAATTTTTTCAGTGGCTTCAAACCTTTATTGAAGGATCCTTAAAAGATATTTTTCATGTATGTCAATTTTTCCTCGTGTTTTTGGTCTGAAATGTTGTTTTCCTCCCCATACTCTTATTACAGTTTAATCATTTACTGTATTTTACTGTAACAAATTACTGAAAAAAATGTTTCATAATTTCTTACTGTTTTTAAATTATCATATGTCTTCATACTATAAAATGTTTAAAAGTTGTAGACACATATGCTATAAAACTGCTATAACCATTCTATCACGTAAAGCAGATGTTACCAATTTTCATCAGTAGATGGCGTGACACCTCACGTCCACATCATAGTATAGCCGGCGCACGCGCCACCCAGTCTGACGCCACCTGATTCAGTATACGCAAGCAGCCCTTAGCGGCAATCTTTAATTTTTAACTGGAAATGACAGTAAAACTTTTACGTAGGATGTTTTATTATGTGACGTGGTCTTTTTGGTGTTAAAATTGTATGTAAGTACAACTTTATATACGAATATTAATTATTACTGTCATGTATTTTTCTTATTAATGACTAACTTTGTATTCCCCTTATTTAGGTAATATAAATTCTGATGAAGACTCCCCTAGTTTAGGAGTCGAAACCATGGCCAATTCGACTATAAAATCCATTGCAACCAGTGGGCTGTCTTTACTACTAAAAAAATGTTACAAATCGGTTACTTCAAGGGCAGCTCCGAGCCAGACGCCCTGCAGCAAGTATTCCACTGACCCCCCAAACTACCGCCATTTGCGACTTCCAGTGGTGTCAAGCGAGAGCTCAGTGGAGGGTAGGGTGGAGGTCTGTTGTGCTCCCTGCTGAAAGCTGGTTCTGCCTCGGTGCCAGTGATGGCCATGTGTTGATTAGGAGGTGGCCAGTTGGGGGTCCACAACCAACCTGTCTGCGTGTTAGACAACACTGGACCTACATCTGAAGTTATGGTTGGGGTTGCGATTTCGTATGACAGCAGAAGCACTCTCGTGCTTATCTCATGCACTCTGAGTACAAGACGGTACGTCAGTCCTGCGATTCGACTTGTTGTGCTACCATTCATGAAGAACGTTTCAGGGAAATTTTCCAACAGTGTAATGCTCGTCAATATGCCTCTACTGTAACTCAACATGCTCTACAAAGTATAGACCTGTTGCCTTGGCCTGCTCGAACACCAGCTGTCTCCAAACGAGCACATGTGGAACATCATCACACGACAACTCCAGTGTCATTCACAATCAGCGTTAACCGTCTTTTTGTTGACCGACGAAACGAACAGGCGTGGAAGTCCGTCCCACAAACTCACATCTGGCACATGTACAACACGAGGTATCCAACATTCTGGCGGTTACATCAGTTAGTAATGTATGAGTATTTCACATTTGCAATGGATTATCTTTTTCTTATATTTACCTTTGATGTTGCAATGTTAATCACTTAAGTACGTTACGTAGACAAATGCATTCCCGAAATTGCATTACTCTACATTAATTCATCAGGTTACCTTCCACTCAGAAGGATGTTGCACGCATCGACTGGTATACTGACTTGTAAATAATAGATTTCAGCTACCAGTCGTCCTTCTTAAATTTTATTGGCAGATCTAGATTTCAGCTAGAAACTAGCCATTCTCAATGCACTATCATTTTTGATCAATGCATGTAATGCCTGTTGGTCGGGCTTCATCCACAGTTCATTACATCCATTGATCATTAATGATAGTGCATTGAGAATGGCTAGTTTCTAGCTGAAATCTAGGTCTGCCAATAAAATTTAAGAAGAACGACTGGTAGCTGAAATCTATTATTTACAAGTCTACATCAATAATTTTTTGGTGTTGCGATTTTTTCCGTCAGTGTACTCGTATTTCATTCTGTACAGGCTACAAGTATCGTCGAAGAAATAGTTCGACTCATCACCCACTGACTTTCACTGGTGTAGCTACTTATCACACGCTTCAAAACCAACAAAGCGTTCAGAAACTGTAAACCACATTCGCATTGTCTGACCGTCTCTTCCAGTCGTGAACGTCGTTATAATAATCCTCTTTTTCTCGTTCTGCTTCTACCTTGTTTCAATCATGCCCGTCTTCTTCTCCTCCTTCTGCTTTCAGAAATGCAATGTTTTTAACGTTTTCGACTTTATCTGTCTTCTTCCATCAGAATAGTTGCTGAAATCTCTGTACTAGTTGAAAAAGTTTTCCGATTGGAAGCCGAGCTGCATGGTTCTTAAATGGTCTCTTCAAACACAGGGTAGCTTCAGGCTTTTAAAAATGGTTTCCACATTTCCTTCCTAACGTCGGATAAGATCCTTTTTCACTCTTTGATATGATTTGAAGTGCTCTAGAAGGTAAATTTTGGCAGTCCAGCTAATAGATAACCCTTCACCAAAAGTTTGTTTTGCCATTTTCAGCCGGCCGGTGAGGCTGAGCGGTTCTAGGCGCTTCAGTCTGGAACCGCGCGACCGCTACGCTCATGGATGTGTGTGATGTGTGTGGTGTGTGTGATGTCCTTAGTTTAGTTAGGTTTAAGTAGTTCTAAATTCTAGGGAACTGATGACCTTAGATGTTAAGTCCCATAGCGCTCAGAGCCATCTGAACCATTTTGCCACTTTCAGATCTTGTGCAGTCCATTTTCTACCTATCTGGAACATAAAAATGGATATCATGGGATCAATGATGCTCAAGGGAGGATGATGATCAGTGGAGAATGATGGTGAATGGAGTGAAGAATGATGGTCAGTAAAGAATGATGGTCAGTAGAAAATGATGGTCAATGGATAATAATGTTCAGCAAAGAATAATGGTCAGTGGAGAACAGTGGACAGCAGAGAATAATGGTCAGTGGAGAATAACGGTCACTGAAGGATGATGATCAAAGCAGAATTATGGTCTGTGCAGACTGATGGTCAGTGAAGAGCAACAGGCAATAGATAATGATGGACAGTGGAGAATGATGGTCAGTGGGGCATTATAGTCAATGGAGAATGATGCTCATTGGAAAATGATGGTCAATAGATAATGATATAGTCAGTGGGTACTGACTGGAGAAAGATATTCAACGAAAAATCGTAGTCAGTGGAAAATGATGATAAATGGATAGTGATGGTTAATGGATCATGATGCTTTATGGTTAATGATGGTCAATGGATAATAATGTTCAATGAAGAGTAAAGGTCAGTGTAGAACGAGTCATTGGATAATAATGGTTAGTGGGGGATGATAGTCAACGGAGAATTATGGTCAGCACAGAATTACAGTCAGTGAAGAATGACAGGTAATAGATTATGAAGGACAGTGGAGAATAATGTTCAGTTGGGTATTATGGTCAATGGTGAATCATGGGCAGGGGAGAATGATGGTCATTAGAGAATGATGCTTAATGAATAATGATATGGGCAGTGGATGCTCAGTAGATAATGATGTTCAATGGGCAATTACAGTAGGTGGAGAGGATGCTGGCAAGTGTATAATTATGGTCAGTGGAGAATGATTGTTTGTGGTTAATGATGCTCAATGGACAATAATGGTCAGTAAAGAATTATAGTCAATTGATACTGACGGTCAGTGCAGTCTCCAGAAGAGATTCGACCAGTGTTGGACCAAGGGTAGGGTCAGGGACCACCTGTGACAAAGTAACACACACAAAATACTGCAGCTGGGAATGGTGTTCACAAATGGATTGTAACTACAAGCGGATGTAGAAGGCGTGACACGAAATACCATCATGAACACGTGAGCAGAAGTGTCACCATCTTGAATCTTTAGAGTATATAAAAAAACTTTGAAAGCAAGTCTCTTTCTATCTAACGTTGTGCATGTCTCAGGAGGTAAAGCTGTGGAAGTTGGTCTGCGATGGTGCAAACAGCTTTTCATACACTTGTAGCCTGTATGGGAATTTAAATGCGTCTGCATTTAGGGCTGTGCAGTTCAACTCAATGTGGGAGACATCTGGCTAACTCTTCCCAAATGTAGAACATATGTGGCGAGGCTAGTACCTTTTGATGGGTGGTCATTAGCTATTAAGGGGTTAGTACTCTTTGAACGCATGAAAAACACATGGTTTTCGTCAATTTTTTTTCAAGTGAAATGCAAAGTAATGCTAAAACTGATAATACAGTTTTATTCCTCACACGTCTGTCTTTAAGAAATCATCTTCTCACCCAAATCTAAAGCTCATTGTAACCGCTGAACCAGGTGCAAGGACGCCTTGCAGCCACAACACTGGTCATCATCGGTAATTTTGAGTAGGTCACTTTTAAAGTATTTTCTGTCAGCATACATAGGATAACTGAAAAATGTTCAGTTATAACGAAACAATGACGTATTGAAACAAATGTCATTTTATAACAAATAATTCGAGGTAAGCTGCTAATAGTTTGATTAGTCATGTTTCTTCTTTACCACAATTGTTTTGAATCCTCATACTGCATCAGTGAGTAAACTGTCGACTATCTCTTTGTTACTAGAGTGTTATAGCCACGGAAATTCGTTTTAAATAGAATATTTTCGTGGAACACTTTTGAAAGTTTGACAGTTTATTCTCGTTGGTACTTTATGATTACGGAGTAATCTTTGCTATTCAGGTAATGTTAGTCGTACTTCACTGATATAATTTTGTTATGATTTGCATCTGTGGGTATATTTACTTCTTTATTTACTGTGTTTTTTTATCTGTTCTCGTTTCCCAAAATACCAATAAAGTTTTCTAGATAAAATTTATGTTCGACATCGGTTTGTTCATTAAGGATAGTTTGGATGATTTTTCGTATTCATATGTATTTTTAGTTCTTCCAAAATGTTCACGTCTTGCCCTTTTTTTATTCTGTGTAAAAGGTGTAATGCATTTTCGACGTTTTCTGCTCTGTGGTTTTTGCTATTGAGGTGCAGATAAAAGCTTGATAGATTGCTGTCGCAATTCCTTGTGTGTTCTTTGACTCTAATGCCACAATTTCGTCCCGTATGAGGGACATAGAATTTAGTGCAGTTATTACACGAAAATTTATATATGCCTGCTTTGACAAAAATGAGGATTCTCATTTTTCCACAGTGAATTTTCGGTTTTACATTGTTGTTTGCTCGGAAAACTAGTTTTTTGATTGTTTCGTTCAGGATTTGGTTTATTTTATTCATATTTCTTCAAATTATATTGTCAGTATATGCATTGCTTTTTGTTTAGTTTTGTTTTCTTCTGTTAGTTTTGTGTCTTTGAGTGTGGTTTGGTTTTTAGGTTCTTGTGTGTTCCAGTATTTGAGAATGAGAGCACTTAGTGAGTTGCAACAAGCTTTACACATACTTTCAAACCTTTTTGAAACTCTCTTTCACTGACAACGTGCGCTCGAATGACGAAAGGAAAAAAAAAGTTAGTCGCTTTCTACATTTTCGCTGTTCATTCAGAATTGCCGCATTAGGCATGACGTTTTAAATTATTACATATTTACTACTAACTGTACTCATGACGCATTTTGCACAGAGTATTCACAAATGCCACTCAGTGCACCTGCAAAATTGTATCATTGTATGACACGCTGTTAAGAAGCTACGGCATCATAAACATTGAGCTGCGTGAAAACGAAACTGCACGGCGAAATTTTCTAGAGATACCCTGAAATATGTGTGAAATATGTGAAATATGGTGCTGGGTATATGTGGGTAACGTTGCAGGTAAAAAGCTCCTTCTGAACCCATGGATCGATTTCAACTAAACTTGGTACACATATACTACCTAGAAAGAAATGCTGTGAGGGTAGCAACCAGTAACGTCATATTGGAGTGGGGGTGATGACGTGGAAACATGAAGGGTTGAGGAAAAGATGGATGGACAGAGAGCAAAAGGAGGACATGGACGATGAGAGAGAAGAGGGAAATAGACAGAGAAATGGAAGAGGAGGAGATGCACAGAGGGAGGAAATGTACTGGGAGAGGAGGGAGGAAGAGATGAGCAGAGAAGCAAGGAGGGAAATGGACAAAGAAGGGAACTGGAGATGGACAGGGCAGAAGGACAGACTGGGAGACGGGGAGGAGGAGACTGACAGAAAGAGGGGAGGACAAAATCGACTGAGAGGGGTGGAGGAGAAGGAGACAGAAGAGGTGGGCAGGAGATAGTGTGGGCGTAAGGGGATGGACTAGAGCAGAAGGAGTAGAGGTACACAGATATGGGATATGGGGGAAGAGCAGATGGACAGTGAGAGGGGGAATAGTAGACGGACACAGAGAGAGGGGCTGGAACAGATGATCAGTATGTGGACGGAGGAGGTAGACAGGGACCATCGGGGAAGGAGGTAGAGGATGTGTGGAAGAGGTAAAGGGGGAGGAGGAGGAAAAGGATGGAGAGTGGGTATAGTAAAGTGGACAGAGACAAGGGGAGAACGAGACGGTGAGAGGGGAGGGGTAGGGGAGATGGACGGAGGGGGGAGGGGGAGGTGAGTTAATAAAACTGTGTATACATAACCGGGTAACGCCTGGTACTTAGTTAGTATGAATATAATTTGATGTGTGTGATATTCGTTTTATACACACAGCACCATAATTGATGAAAGTCCATGTTTGATTTGACAGCCTGTTGCTTTATATGGTGAATATTCGGCGATAGAATCAGATCGAAAAATCGGTGAACAATCAGTTTAGTTCTTGCTTCTGTGTGGGTGAAATCGCATGTCACATTATTGTGTCACTTGAGAGAATTCCTTCCTGTATCAACGACAGCGGCTTATCAAAACAGTCCACGTTGATTCTCAGAAAGTGGCGAAATTCCTGCTGATCTTCGGGTCTCAGCTTCTCTGTTAATAGCGAAAATGTGTCCCTGCTTTCCCAAGCAGTTTGGAGCCCAACTACGTCCGGCTTTTCGTCGTTGTAGTCCTGCCCCTCTCCTAACAGTTGCAGCCACTGTCAAGGCAACAGTGTCAAAAAATCCTGTGCGTGCGAGCCACTGTATAAACGTAAATTCGGGTAAAATTATGCTTGTGCATCGAAGTGTCATGAAATGAAACCAACAGCAGAGCTCATAATTCAGTAGAGTAATAACATAATTCCGTGATAGATATGTAAGACGACAATATTTTACGTAATAAATAGTAACATTAACATCTCAGAAATTTTTCACACGAATGGACGACAACAGTCTCAGATCTAGGAGGGAAAAACCGGGGTAATTGACTCGGGGGCCAATTTCAAGGGGCGCCAAATTCGCATTCATGAAAAAAAAAAACCTTGTTTCATAAGTGCCTTAGCATCATGCGCACGTTGGTCTACCGATTATTCACATGGTTTCTAAACATTTTTGAACAAATTCTAAGTTGTTTTCTGAACGAATCGTAAGTTGATTTTTGAATGTATGCATAGGGTATGTGATGTCTCTGCCAGGGGAGTTCCTGTCGCGTCCAGAAATAGGAAACTTTTCCGGAGACAGAAGGAGACGGGGCTATATGAGCTGCGCCGATTAAATCCGAACGAGTGAATTCCAGTCGCTGTTTGTTTATGTGGTTGAATGGGTGTGCGAATGATTAGCGTTGTTATAAATACTAGCGCAATCCATAGGTTCACACTACCAATATGGAAATAAACGACTGACAACGATAACAAATGGCTCTAAGCACAATGGGACTTAACATCTGAGGTCACCAGTCCCCTAGAACTTAGAACTACTTAAACCTAACTAACCTAAGGACATCACACACATCCATGCCCGAGGCAGGGTTCGAACCTGCGACCGTAGCAGTCGCGCGGTTCCGGACTGAGCGCGTAGAACCGCTAGACCACCGCGGCCGACCCGTATGTTACAATTGCTGCACTATTAGAAAGGTCTATTTCGTTTTCTTTCGCAGACAGTGACAAGATATACGTAATCAAATCGAGAAACCACACCAGTCTTGGGTATTATTGTTATTAACAGCTTTTTCAGTATTAGACAACGACATTTTGATTTTTCATGTAGCAAAAAGTTTGACTAACTTTGATGAGGTAATAGATTCATTCACAGAAAAGGAAGCACGCCGTGTAACGCTGTAGCGAGATTAGAGAGAAAAATAGAGCTGAGACCTAATGATTGAAGAAATGTGTACTGTCTTGCTTGCCTCTTGTCTTTACTGGTTTTATGTTTCCTACATTTAATTTTATGTCACACAAGGAGAAAGTTGTTAGCTAAAAAGACACACTTAAGACTGAATAACACGTCTTACATTTCCTCCAACATGTATGTTTCATATATAAAATACTTCAGAAACAAGTGCGCTACAAAATTAAGATAATTTTAAAAAATCGATTTTTTTCTATTTTTTGACGTCATACCTCAAACGCTCGAGGGGGAGGGGGGAGCGCCACCATCGAGTTTTAACAAGTTCTTGCCCCCGGTTCGTAGGATTACCAGATGCAATTGTCTAAAAAGGAGGACAAACAGCTTCAAAAAGGAGGACAAAGGAAGAAACAGGAGGACACATTAAAAGGGTCAAATGCAGATGAGGATACCACCCGTCAGCTCTATACAAGTCACGTGACTGCAGGGAATCACCGGTAAAACTAGTAGTTGATTGTTACTGATGGTCAGGTGGTGGTTAACTGAGCAATATAAAAAAAATTAAAAACATTGATTGTGGTGACAGTGTGGCGTCAATTGTTTTGTGATGTCAACAACACGGAATTGTTTGCAAAGCGAAAAACGTAATACCACTCACCTCCCTTCATTCGACGCACCACTACCAACGTCTACAATTCAAGCAGCAGCTGACGACATGTTAACGGCACTTTAACTTTCCGAATACAAATAAATTGAATGACTATGAAACAATGAAATAAAACCATGACAGTTAATCTGTTGAGTTATTTCTTATCTTTATTGGCCGCTGACACGTACGTTTCAGCTCCACATACCTTACATTCCGCTTCAAATTCATTTCTCCCTTTCTTATGCCGGATATTTGCAGGAAAGGACAACAGAAAATGTATACTTTCGTTTAGGCATAGCCAAATATTTTACGTAACTCACTCGGTTAAATATTACACTCACATATCACACGTACATTACAGGAAGCCAAGCCAATACAAAGTGAAGAGACGAAACGAAAATTTTAAATAATCGATATTTGCATTCGCTTATAGGTAGATCAACAATAACATCGACGATCCTGGTGCCACTTACTAACACCGCCTTCGTGCGTGTTTGTCACGAAAGCCGTGCCAATAGTTAAAGTATTTAAGAAAAGAGCAATAGAACGGGACGAATTGTAAATTTAACTGTATTACGCTCAACTTTGCGAAAAAGTCGGACACTGTAAAAATCCGCCCGGACCCCGGACAAAGAGCTAAACAGGAGGACATGTCCGGATTAATCCGGCCGTCTGGTCACCCTACCGGTTCGGAAATATCGTAGATCAGGGACTGGACAACTTCCAGCGCGAGTTTTCGAGCCACGAATATCACCGCGCGTATCGTGTAATTCGGCGACGTGCCCCAGCCTGTAGTTGGAAACATGCACGCTTGGGGCGCTGCTGCAGAGATGCAACACCTGACATTCGTCGTGTACCACGGGCGTTACGAAGGGAAAAGGTACGTCTCACAGCGTTGTACGACATCGCCAGTGTTGACAACACCCGACGGTGGTCAAAGTGCGCTCGAAATTACATTGAATAAAAAAAAGAGAAAAACAAGCCCGAGAACTCGCGACACACGAGAGCTGACACCCGGGCTGACAACGAGACAGCTGCCGCTAGCGCGGTGGCAGGTGGAGCTCGCTACGTGCTGCGAGCTACGCCCTACGCCCTGCGTGCTACGTGCCGTGCGAGCCTCCGCGCGGCTTTGCCTGCGTCGCATCCTCCTCCCTCACTGCCCCACCTTTCTCACCAGCACCGCCGCCCTTCGTATTTATTTTTGCGCCTCGCCCAGCAGGTCTGGGTCGTCGCTGCCTTCGCCCCTTCGCCCCTGCGCCACCCGAGCAAACGCCTGGAATTATTTTTCCGGCTTGCCATAAAGTTCTAGAGAAACCCACTGTGTCAACAACAGCTGGTACGTCCTCTGCGTCATAGCAAAGACATTCGTAGAATCAAAAACATGCTGCGAGCTCCCCGATATGAATAGTTCGCAATCGGGGTTTGAAGCTCATTCCATCCCGCTTCTAAGGCGATGCCGTTTTCTTTCGTTCCCTGTTGTTGTATAACAGTGGTCTCCAACCTAGGGGTGTTCAAATGGTTCAAGTGGCTCCAAGTGTTGTGTTGGCAGAAGAGCCAACACCGTGTTACGAATGGAGGCCGAAATGCACGCGTTTTAGCTCACGCAGACTGGCGTGAGGAGGGAAGGACTATACTGATGTGAGGTCTGGAACATGACAAGCAATTGGAATTCAGAAAGCGGACGTAGCTAGTTTGATACTTAACTTTAATCCATTTATGATGAACGTCGCTCTTAACGGTACATGATTCACAATATTGTCTGTTCAGAATACATTCGTAGTAACTGAATATTTCGCCTTGCTAGGTCGTAGCAAATGACGTAGCTGAAGGCTATGCTAAACTGTCGTCTCTGCAAATGAGAGCGTATGTAGTCAGTGAACCATCGCTAGCAAAGTCGGCTGTACAACTGGGGCGAGTGCTACGGAGTCTCTGTAGACTAGATCTGCCGTGTGGCGGCGCTCGGTCTGCAATCACTGATAGTGACGACACGCGGGTCCGACGTGTACTAACAGACCGCGGCCGATTTAAAGGCTACCACCTAGCAAGTGTGGTGGCTGGTGGTGACACCACACTAAGCACTATGAGACTTAACATCGGAGGTCATGAGTCCCGTAGACTTAGAACTACTTAAACCTAACTAACCTAAGGACACCACACACATCCATGCCCGAGGCAGGATTCGAACCTGCGACCGAGGCAGCAGGGTGGTTCCGGACTGAAGCGCCTAGAACCGACCGGCCACAGCGGCCGGCCCTAACGAAATTGAATTTTCTAAGGGGTATAAACTACACGATTAGATTCTGTTTCGGTCATGAAAAAAAATTATTTTCAAGAGATCATTACTATTAGTACAATGTTGCAACACACTAAGATTGATTATGTAGGTTACCAATAATTACTTTTTCTCAGTTAGTAGCATCATCCGGTAGATGTTACAGGTTCCTCACACTGTCCACCCACTACACACACACGTTGTGCCTTGTCCCGTACATTGCCGATGATAAAAGTGAGAAATACACGTAACAGACGCTAAATACCTCAAGAAAATGTCTCCTCCAAGTTGCAGATGGTAATTGCAATCATTCAGAAATTGCGTCGTCTCTCGCTTAGAAAGAGATAAATGAATTAATTGACAGCACGACGCAGCAATAACTATATAAGGCTGTACACAATATTATTACTGTCATCATTATCAGTATTATATTATTATTATTATTATTATTATTATAAGAATGGTTAGATACAAAGCGTTAACTGCCTGAAGTCGTTCAATTTGTGTCAGTTCAGAAGTAGGCAGTCCAGCAATCAGGTGATTGACATGCAGTAAGTATTGTGCACACATCTGAACTTGTGTGATTTTAAATGGACTTCCAGTGCGTAGGTCAAGCAATTGCCGCAATGGAGAGAAGTAATGCAGGGAAAGCATGTTTTGTACCAACTGTCTACCCTCACTGTGGACCGTTAGCTTCTTGTCTCAGAAGGAGTTGTGGGTAGCACTTGCGATGCACCACGAATTGCTTCATCAGTCATTCTAACATCCCCGCCCCCCTCACACATATAAACAGACACACACACACACACACACACACACACGCGCGCGCGCGCGCGCGCGTATGCGCGCACGCACAAGCACAAACACACACACACACAGGCAATCTAAATATGATTATTTTGTCATTTTAAAAATAAGTGTTCCAAGAAAAGGCTTTCACTCTCTAGGTTAGTTAGATGCTAAAGTTGTAGGTAATAAGGGGGAGGGGGGTGGGGTGAGAGGTCGCGGGTTTTTTTTTTTTTTTTTTTTGGTCATCAATCTACTGACTGGTTTGATGCGGCCCGCCACTAATTCCTTTCCTGTGCTAACCTCTTCATCTCAGAGTAGCACTTGCAACCTACATCCTCAATTATTTGCTTGACATATTCCAATCTCTGTCTTCCTCTATAGTTTTTGCCCTCTACAGCTCCCTCTAGTACCATGGAAGTCATTCCCTCATGTCTTAGTAGATGTCGTATCATCCTGTCCCTTCTCCTTATCACTGTTTTCCACATATTCCTTTCCTCTCCGATTCTGCATAGAACCTCCTCATTCCTTACTTTATCAGTCCACCTAATTTTCAACATTCGTCTATAGCACCACATCTCAAATGCTTCGATTCTCTTCTGTTCCGGTTTTCCCACAGTCCATGTTTCACTACCATACAATGCTGTACTCCAGACGTACATCCTCAGAAATTTCTTCCTCAAATTAAGACCGATATTTGATATCAGCAGACTTCTCTTGGTCAGAAATGCCTTTTTTGCCATAGCGAGTCTGCTTTTGATGTCCGCCTTGCTCCGTCCGTCATTGGTTATTTTACTGCCTAGGTAGCAGAATTCCTTAATTTCATTGACTTCGTGACCATCAATCCTGATGTTAAGTTTCTCGCTGTTCTCATTTCTACTACTTCTCATTACCTTCGTCTTTCTCCGATTTACTCTCAAACCATACTGTGTACTCATTAGACTGTTCATTCCGTTCAGCAGATCATTTAATTCTTCTTCACTTTCACTCAGGATAGCAATGTCATCAGCGAATCGTATCATTGATATCCTTTGACCTTGTATTTTAATTCCATTCCTGAACCTTTCTTTTATTTCCATCATTGCTTCCTCTATGTACATATTGAAGAGTAGGGGCGAAAGGCTACAGCCTTGTCTTATACCCTTCTTAATACGAGCACTTCGTTCTTGATCGTCCACTCTTATTATTCCCTCTTGGTTGTTGTACGTATTGTATATGACCCGTCTCTCCCTATAGCTTACCCCTACTTTTTTCAGAATCTCGAACAGCTTGCACCATTTTATATTGTCGAACGCTTTTTCCAGGTCGACAAATCCTATGAAAGTGTCCTGATTTTTCTTTAGCCTTGCTTCCATTATTAGCCGTAACGTCAGAATTACCTCTCTCGTCCCTTTACTTTTCCTAAAGCCAAATTGATCGCCACCTAGCGCATTCTCAATTTTCTTTTCCATTCTTCTGTATATTATTCTTGTAAGCAGCTTCGATGCATGAGCTGTTAAGCTGATTGTGCGATAATACTCGCACTTGTCAGCTCTTGCCGTCTTCGGAATTGTGTGGATGATGCTTTTCTGAAAGTCAGATGGTATGTCGCCAGACTCATATATTCTACACACCAACGTGAATAGTCGTTTTGTTGCCACTTCCCCCAATGATTTTAGAAATTCTGATGGAATGTTATCTATCCCTTCTGCCTTATTTGACCGTAAGTCCTCCAAAGCTCTTTTAAATTCCAATTCTAATACTGGATCCCCTATCTCTTCTAAATCGACTCCTGTTTCTTCTTCTATCACATCAGACAAATCTTCACCCTCATAGAGGCTTTCAATGTGTTCTTTCCACCTATCTGCTTTCTACTCTGCATTTAACAGTGGAATTCGCGTTGCAGTCTTAATGTTACCACCGTTGCTTTTAATGTCACCAAAGGTTGTTTTGACTTTCCTGTATGCTGAGTCTGTCCTTCCGACAATCATATCTATTTCGATGTCTTCACATATTTCCTGCAGCCATTTCGTCTTAGCTTCCCTGCACTTCCTATTTATTTCATTCCTCAGCGACTTGTATTTCTGTATTCCTGATTTTCCCGAAACATGTTTGTACTTCCTCCTTTCATCAATCAACTGAAGTATTTCTTCTGTTACCCATGGTTTCTACGCAGCTACCTTCTTTGTACCTATGTTTTCCTTCCCAACTTCAGTGATGGCCCTTTTTAGAGATGTCCATTCCTCTTCAACTGTACTGCCTACTGCGCTATTCCTTATTGCTGTATCTATAGCGTTAGAGAACTTCAAACGTATCTCGTCATTCCTTAGTACTTCCGTATCCCACTTCTTTGCGTATTGATTCTTCCTGACTAATGTCTTGAACTTCAGCCTACTCTTCATCACTACTATATTGTGATCTGAGTCTGTATCTGCTCCTGGGTACGCTTTACAATCCAGTATCTGATTTCGGAATCTCTGTCCGACCGTGATGTAATCTAATTGAAATCTTCCCGTATCTCCCGGCCTTTTCCAAGTATACCTCCTCCTCTTGTGATTCTTGAACAGGGTATTCGCTATTACTAGCTGAAACTTGTTACAGAACTCAATTAGTCTTTCTCCTCTTTCATTCCTTATCCCAAGCCCTTAATCTCCTGTAACCTTTTCTTCTACTCCTTCCCCTACAAGTGCATTCCAGTCGCCCATGACTATGAGATTTTCGTCCCCCTTTACATACTGCATTACCCTTTCAATATCCTCATACCCTTTCTCTATCTGTTCATCTTCAGCTTGCGACATTGGCATGTATACCTGAACTATCGTTGTCGGTGTTAGTCTGCTGTCGATTCTGATTAGAACAACCTGGTCACTGAACTGTTCACAGTAACACACCCTCTGCCCTACCTTCCTATTCATAACGAATCCTACACCTGTTATACCATTTTCTGCTGCTGTTGATATTACCCGATACTCATTTGACCAGAAATCCTTGTCTTCCTTCCACTTCACTTCACTGACCCCTACTATATGTACGAGGGCAGTTCAATAAGTAATGCAACACATTTTTTTTCTGAAACAGGGGTTGTTTTATTCAGCATTGAAATACACCAGGTTATTCCCCAATCTTTTAGCTACACAACACTATTTTTCAACGTAATCTCCATTCAATGCTACGGCCTTACGCCACCTTGAAATGAGGGCCTGCGTGCCTGCACGGTACCATTCCACTGGTCGATGTCGGAGCCAACGTCGTACTGCATCAATAACTTCTTCATCATCCGCGTAGTGCCTCCCACGGATTGCGTCCTTCATTGGGCCAAACATATGGAAATCCGACGGTGCGAGATCGGAGCTGTAGGGTGCATGAGGAAGAACAGTCCACTGAAGTTCTGTGAGCTCCTCTCGAGTGCGAAGACTTGTGTGAGGTCTTGCGTTGTCGTGAAGAAGGAGAAGTTCGTTCAGATTTTTGTGCCTACGAACACACTGAAGTCGTTTCTTCAATTTCTGAAGAGTAGCACAATACACTTCAGAGTTGATCGTTTGACCATGGGGAAGGACATCGAACAGAATAACCCCTTCAGCGTCCCAGAAGACTGTAACCATGACTTTACCGGCTGAGGGTATGGCTTTAAACTTTTTCTTGGTAGGGGAGTGGGTGTGGCGCCACTCCATTGATTGCTGTTTTGTTTCAGGTTAGAAGTGATGAACCCATGTTTCATCGCCTGTAACAATCTTTGACAAGAAATTGTCACCCTCAGCCACATGACGAGCAAGCAATTCCGCATAGATGGTTCTCCTTTGCTCTTTATGGTGTTCGGTTAGACAACGAGGGACCCAGCGGGTACAAACTTTTGAATATCCCAACTGGTGAACAATTGTGACAGCACTACCAACAGAGATGTCAAGTTGAGCACTCAGTTGTTTGATGGTGATCCGTCGATCATCTCGAACGAGTGTGTTCGCACGCTCCGCCATTGCAGGAGTCACAGCTGTGCACGGCCGGCCCGCACGCGGGAGATCAGACAGTCTTGCTTGACCTTGCGGCGATGATGATACACGCTTTGCCCAACGACTCACCGTGCTTTTGTCCACTGCCAGATCACCGTAGACATTCTGCAAGCGCCTATGGATATCTGAGAAGAACTCGATCACTGCCCGTTGTTTGCAACGCACATCCGTTACAGACGCCATTTTAACAGCTCCGTACAGCGCTGCCACCTGTCGGAAGTCAATGAAGCTATACGAGACGAAGCGGGAATGTTTGAAAATATTCCACAAGAAATTTCCGGTTTTTTTCAACCAAAATTGGCCGAGAAAAAAAATGTGTTGCATTGCTTATTGAACTGCCCTCGTAGATTGAGCCTTTGCAGTTCCCTTTTCAGATTTTCTAGTTTCCCTACCACGTTCAAGCTTCTGACTTTCCACGCCCCGACTCGTAGAACGTTATCCTTTCGTTGATTCTTCAATCTTTCTCTCATGGTAACCTCCCCCTTGGCAGTCCCCTCCCAGAGATCCGAATGGGGGACTATTCCGGAATCTTTTGCCAATGGAGAGATCATCATGACACTTCTTCAATTACAGGCCACATGTCCTGTGGATACACGTTACGTGTCTTTGATGCAGTGGTTTCCATTGCCTTCTGCATCCTCATGTCGTTGATCATTGCTGATTCTTCCGCCTTTAGGGGCAATTTCCTACCCGCAGGACAAGAGAGTGCCCTGAACCTCTATCCGCTCCTCCGCCCTCTTTGACAAGGCCGTTGGCAGAATGAGGCTGACTTCTTATGCCGGAAGTCTTCGGCCGCCAATGCTGATTATTTATCGAAATTTAGGCAGTGGCGGGGATCGAACCCGGGACCGAAGACGTTTTTGATTATGAATCAAAGACGCTGCCCCTAGACCACGGGTGCTAGGTAATAATTACTAAATGCGTTCAGGGGTAATGCTCTAAGAAAGGTTGGGAACCACTTTTCTACATACCTACCGGCATGGGTGGCCGGTACTACCCTCGTGATTGATGACTGTTATCGCTCACACAATCATTTTTCGGTTATACCCTTTTTTCTTTTTGAGCGCCACTTTATCCCGACTGTTAAAACCACTCAAAATCAACCGTTTCCGAAATAATCGGTTTTCGGTTTTTATTCTTACTATTTCCCCTAATAAACGCAGAAATCGAAGGAAGATCGATAAATTTAAATTTCCTTGTTTTCTAGATACATACACTCAAAATATTAAATTACATCAACACATAAAAGAAAACTTAATACGTTCACGATTTCCTGCTTTTTTTCGAAAAATGGTAAGTATTTGAAAAGCAGTATTCTCCTTCTGATTCTAATTTTCTGAAGCTCTGCTCAAAAATCATGTTGTAATCGAGGATAATAACACTTCGGTATTACGAACAGTCAGCGCTGAAAGGTGAGAAGAATTGCTAAGTTCTAAGTTTTTTCCTCATATAATGTCGCAAGTTTGTTGTGGCTCCTCTTCTAAAGCGAACACAGCATTGTTCTCCGCGACACTCCGTAAAATACGCCCAGGCTAGGCATGGTGCCCTTCTGTAAAATACAACTGATGTCAGATGACGACAGTGACAAATTACCGAACAGACCAGATGGAGCTCGTCTGGCACACCGTATTAACACGCGTACACTCTAATAGGCCACGCCACGTGGTAACAGGTACACTATTGTCTCAGCAATGCTATCCCAATTCTTAAACCATGTGTGTGTTGCTCTTTTCTGTCGACATTGTTATTAAAACTCAACTGATCGCTTTCCCAGTTTTCTGCTGCTCTTGTTGTTGTTGTTGTTGTTGTTGTTGTTGTGGTCTTCAGTCCTGAGACTGGTTTTATGCAGCTCTCCATGCTACTCTATCCTGTGCAAGCTTCTTCATCTCCCAGTACCTACTGCAACCTCCATCCTTCTGAATCTGCTTAGTGTATTCACCTCTTGGTCTCCCTCTACGATTTTTACCCTCCACGCTGCCCTCCAGTACTAAACTTGGATCCCTTGATGCCTCAGAACATATCCTACCAACCGGTCCCTTCTTCTAGTCAAGTTGTGCTACAAAATCCTCTTCTCCCCAGTTCTATTCAGTACCTCCTCATTAGTTACGTGATCTACCCACCCAATCTTCAACATTCTTCTGTAGCTCCACATTTCGAAAGCTTTTATTCTCTTCTTGTCCAAACTATTTATTGTCCATGTTTCACTTCCATACATGGCTACACTCCATACAAATACTCTCAGAAATGACTTCCTGACACTTAAATCTATACTCGATGTTATCGCCTACTACTTTAAGTGTCTCATTTCCTGATCTAATTCCCTCAGCATCACCCGATTTAATTCGACTACATTCCATTATCCTCGTTTTGCTTTTGTTGATGTTTACCTTATATCCTTTCATCAGCAAACCTCACAGTTTTATTTCTTCTCCATGGATTTAATTCCTACTCCAAATTTTTTATTTGTTTCCTTTTGTTTTCCTTTACTGCTTGCTCAATATACAGATTGAATAACATCGGGGAGAGGCTACAACCCTGTCTCACTCCCTTCCCAACCACTGCTTCCCTTTCATACCCCTCGACTATTATAACTGCCATGTGGTTTCTGTACAAACTATAAATAGCCTTTCGCTCCCTGTACTTGACCCCTGCCACTTTCAGAATTTAAAAAAGAGTATTCCAGTCAACATTGTCAAAAAGTTTCTCTAAGCCTACAAATGCCAGAAACGTAGGTTTGCCTCTCCTTAACCTGGTTTTATGATAAGTCGTAGGGTCAGTATTGCCTCACATATTCCAACATTTCTACAGAATCCAAACTGACATTTCCCTAGGTCGGCTTCTACTAGTTTTTCCATTCGTTTGCAATGAATTCGTGTTATTATTTTGCAGACATTGTAACGTTGTTACTTTAATTTGCTATGTAAGCGGTGCTGATAGACAATAAAAGCGGGTTAAAAGCTGTGAGCTGTCTGAGGAAGTTAACCTTGCATTACTGAGCAACTGTTTCACTAGGTATCCAGTCTAGATTCCCAAATTCCCAACCAGACTAACATTAATTATAATCTTATAATAGTCATACGACAACCGGTGATATATATATATATATATATATATATATATATATATATATATATATATATAAAAGAGAATTTAAATAAAAAGAAATAAATCAGTTTATATTTGGAAATTTATTTTAACATTGATCATTGAAATTTCAGCATATTAAACTTGAGTCATAACTAAGCTGGTGCCTTATTTAGGACTGTGAAAATGTGAGTTTGTAATCTAACAAACACATCAAATATGAGCCAAGATTGGGAGACTGCATACAACACTGCATTCATAAAATAACACACGAAGAACGTTGAAACATATGCAAGAGGAAATTAACCACAACCAACCGATTCAATTTTCACCCAATGAAGTTACGTTCGTAGCGCAATCCTCTCCGTCATGAAATTACCACACACTGGTATACTAAATTCATACTAACTCTCTGTGAAGTCTTCCCGAAAAGAAAAGCTGAGGGCTACTTTGATGCTTTCACCACATGCTTCACGTGGTCAACTTGGTTTACACGAAGAGTGTAACTCCACAATAATTTTGATAATTAAAATAAATTACATCGAAACGCAATTTACTAAAGAAAAACCTCGAACTGGTTACTATCGTCTTACTATTAACCTGATGGGTCAAACAGTTGTATAAGCACGTGGTACTGGTCTCACAAAGTACACCCCACGTGGGTTGAACATAAAGAAAAGTTGCTACATTGAAAAAATATTGTCAAGACGAGACGTTATAATCACACGAGCATTCGCATTTAAGATTGGTGATCTTAGTTAGAGCTTTACTCACGTATTCCAACTCACAAAATAGTGACAAAGCAACTACCGGAAGATATTCTGAACTTCACACGCGAATTACACTGCGTTGCAATTTAAGATAACATTAGATATTTTAGAGCTAAACCTGAATTTTCAGTTAGGCTGAACTTAAGAAATCCATTGTCCTACGGACTTAGCAGACACGCGCTTAGCCGGAGATCTTACCACTACAGACGCTCGCCACGGACAGACTGCCGTGGTCCCTTCCTGAGGGTGGCTCCCAAATACAAACGGAAGTGGCCAGAGGGGCAGCTTCCTATACCAACATGACAAGGGACGGACAGGACCATACTAAGAATAGAAACCTCTCTGCTTTTAGAAAGCGTAGCTACCTGTTCCGACGTTGGTCCTACTGTTCTCTGGCAGAGAGGCTTGTCTGCTACCATCAAGCATGCAACTAGAAACACGTTTGCTCATTCATTCTTTCACACAGAAGGGAAGGGGGATGACAGTATCGTATCATATACAGTATATAAAAGAAAGCGGATGTAGGTACCGTATGAGACTGTGTGACATGAATTACATATAAACTGTGTTTTAAAGTGTAGTAGTGTGACAGATCGTTCTTGTTTATGTGTAAAAGTAACACATTTCACTGCTCAGTCTCCTCCCAGATAGTCAGAAACGCCACAGTAAATTTAGAAGAGGAATTTTGCCGTAAATGACAACAGATTTAAGAAATCAACATGAAAGGAATCCAACAGAGACCTTTCAACATGACTTATTAAACTGATAGTTCATTAACTTTCACACCTGTCAACACATATTTTCATTGGAACTGGTATTATTATACTATGTTCTTCTTGAAGTCTGAGGGTATTTCGCCTGTCTCATACATCTTGCTCACCAGATGGTAGTGTTTTGTCAGGGCTGGCTCCTCCAAAGCTGTCATTAGTTCTAATGGAATGTTGTCTACTCCCATGTCCTTGTTTCGACTCCAGTTCTTTCAGTGCTCTGTCAAACTCTTCACGCAGTATCATATCGCCCATTTCATCTACATCTACGTCCCCTTTCATTTCCATAATAATGCCCTCCAGTACATCGCCCTTGTATAGACCCTCTATATATTCCTTCCACCTTTCTGCCTTCCCTTCTTTGCTTAGAACTGTTTTTCCATCTGAACTCTTGATATTCATACAAGTGGTTCTCTTTTCCCCAAAGGTCTCTCTAATTTTGCCGTCGGCAGTATCGACTTACACTGCGTGATATATGCCACTGAACTCTTACATTTGTCCTGTAACCATCCCTGCTTAGCCATTTTGCACTTCCTGTCGATCTCATTTTTGAGACGTTTTAATTCGTTTTCGCCTGATTCATTTACTCCATTTTTATATTTTCTCCTTTCATCAATTAAATTCAATATATCTTCCACTACCCAAGGATTTCTACTAGCCTTTGTCTTTTTACCTACTTCATCCTCTGCTGCCTTCACTAGCTTCAAAGCTATCAGTTCCTCTTCTACTGTATTTCTTTTCCCCGTTCTTGCCAACCGTTCCCTAATGCTCTCTCTGAAACTCTCTACAAGCTCTCGTTCTTTCAGTTTATCCAAGTCCCAACTCCTTAAATTCCCACCTTTTTGCAGTTTCTTCAGTTTTAATCTACAGTTCATAACCAATCAATTGTGGTCAGGATCCACATCTACCCCTGTAAATATCTTAAAGTTTAAAACTGGTTTCTGAATCTCCGTCTTACCATTATATAATATATCTGAAACCTTTCGGTGTCTCCAGGCTTCTTCCACGGGTACAACTTTCTTTCATGATTCCTAAACCAAGTGTTAGCTATGATTAAGTTATGCTCTGTGAAAAATTCTACAAGGTGGCCTCCTCTTTCCTTCTTTACTGCATTCCATATCCACGTACTACTTTTCCTTCTCTTCCTTTTCCTACAGTCGAATTCCAGTCCCCCAAGACTATTAAAATTTCGTCTCCCCTCACTATCTGAATGATTTTTTTTATCTCATCATACATTTCATCAATTTCTTCGTCATCTGCAGAGCTAGTTGACATATAAACTTGTACTACTGTGGTAAACGTGGGCTTCGTGTCTGTCTTGGCTATAATAATGCGTTCACTAACTATGCTGTTCGTAGTAGCTTACCTGTACTCTTATTTGTTTATTCATTGTTAAACCTACTCCTGCATTACCCCTATTTGATTTTGTATTTATAATTCTCTATTCACCTGACTAGAAGTCTTGTCCCTCCTGCCACCGACCTCCCTTAATTCTCGCTATATCCAACTTCAAAATATCCGTTTTATTTTGTAAATTTTCTAACCTACCTACCCTATTAACAGATCTGACATTCCACGCTCCGACCTGTTAAAAGCCAGTTCTGTTTCTCCTCATAACGACGTCCTCTTGAGTAGTCCCCGCCCGGAGATCCGAATGGGGGACTATTTTACCTCCGGAATATGTTACTCAAGAGGACGGCGACATCATTTAACCATACAGTAAATCTGCATGCCCTCGGGAAAAATTACGGCTGTAGTTTCCCATTGCTTTCAGCCGTTCGCTGTACCAGCACAGCAAGCCCGTTTTGATTAGTGTTACAAAGCCAGATCAGTCAATCATCCAGACTGTTGCCCCTGGAACTACTGAAAAAACTGCTGCCCCTCTTCAGGAACCACACGTTTGTCTGACATCTCAACAGATCAGATACCCCTCCGTTGTGGTCGCACCTACTACAGTACGGCTATCTGTGTCGCTGAGGCACGCAAGCCTCCCCACCAACGGCAAGGTCCATTGTTCGTGGTTATATAGGAATATTTCAAAGCAACGAAAATTTTGTGAATAAAAATTACCGTATTTTTTTTAAAAAAAAGGTTTACTTAAAAGCCAAAAATTTTAGCACTGCTGCTGTAGGTAATTGCATTTCTTAAAAAATGGTTCAAATGGCTCTGAGCACTATGCGACTTAACTTCTGAGGTCATCAGTTCTCTATAACTTAGAACTACGTAAACCTAACTAACCTAAGAACATCACACACATCCATGCCCGAGGCAGGATTCGAACCTGCGACCGTAGCAGTCGCGCGGTTCCAAACTGTAGCGCCTAGAACCGCACGGCCACTCCGGCCGGCTTGCATTTCTTTTTCTTTGCCCGGTTATTGGTTGAAAATAAAACAAACCTGTTATAACCGAGACCAAAAAAATACCGAAAAATACCAGTTATCCAGAACTGAAATAATGCTATCGGTTTTAACCGGTCGCTTTCTCCCATCCCTGTGCTGTGCCCCACAACTCTACCCAGTCATTCTTAGAGGCCTCCTCTAACGCGTGTATGTCCGCAGTAGTAAATATTTCGTCGGGTAAGACGATCGCAAGGTCCCATTTGAAGGTTACCTTTGTAACTGCATCCGGCGCTAGTAAAAATTTGATTTTCTGCAGCTAGATGTGGCCACCTCCGTCGGTTCTCTTTTAAAGGAGGGAGAAACGGACGGTAGGGTCGGTAGAAATTAAAATGACTGTCTGATTTACGATTCCTAATTAACAGGTACGTTTTCTTCACCGTACCCAGCGTCGTCCCTCAACTCCTAGCAGGGGTTTCTGATTACTAATTAAAGAGTTGTAGGAGGCTAGGGCGCGCATAACTGGGGAAAGGGGGTGCCATAGCTCTCAGATGAAGGAGAAAATATAACGTAGGTGTTTTTGTTTCAAAAAGAAATGAATTAAAGGTTGGTATTACGCATGTACTTCACAGGAACGGAACTGGAACTTTTTTATGGCTACTCACAATTCGCCATTTGTCTTCCAGAACATTAAAAATCCTCAGTACCTCAGATCTTACCCCCGTCCCCCGCCCCTACATGCTGTCGTATGGGCGCACTTAGTAGAAGGCAACAAATCTGCCACAGAAAACGTCTTGCTGCAAGACGGACCAAAGGAAACAAGTACGCAGTATAAATGAGCGTTCGGTAAACCCGTTCAGCTCTTCATCAGACAGGGGGAGAGAGAGAGAGAGAGAGAGAGAGGGAGAGAGAGTTCACTGAGAGATAAATTGTAATTATTATCGGCGAAAATGAATAGACAGAAGCCAGGCAGGGGCGGTACAAATAGTGGCGGCTGCTGTATAAGAGAGCAAGAGCACATAAACACCCTAACTTTGGACACCTCGCGCATTTCTTGGTTGCTTTTCTTTGAATCCTCTTAAACGTAACATAGGTGCTACAGTCTGAAAGATACGGCACTTAAATCTATCGCGCTCCTGCTCCTCTAGACACCATGAAACCACATCACCGTCGATTGTGAGATTGTAGCATTTATTCACGCTTCTGAAACCTGTTGATCTTATTGTGAGTCAGGTTTATCTGTGCTGTAGGCCCACGCTGTATATATGAGAATTCACGAAAAGCTATATGACTCGTTTCTCTGATATTTACTTAAATGTGGGATCGACAGCAGTGTGCTGTAGTCAATTGTGGATCTCAGCGCCTCATTTGTATTCTAATCAAGTGGCCGTGTTGGTAAACATTACTACTTGTGTTTAATCATTTCCACAAACGACACTTTGCGTTTGGAGTCGGTTGTCTGTTTCGCGGGATTCGGCTTTCATGTGCAGTGTGAACGTGGAATATGTTGAATCTGTTTTAAAAACTAACAGAAAAGTAAAGCTGAGAGGTTGGGTCGTGAGTTCGTGCTTCGTAACTCAGTCAGCAGAGCACTTTCCCGAAAAAGGCAAAGGTTCTGAGTTCGCGTCTCGGTCCGGCACACACCTTTAATCTTCCAGGAAGTTTCACATGAGGGCACACTTCGCTGCAGAGTGATAATCTCATTCTGGGATCCGAAAAGTACATTACCCGAAAAAATTGGCCACAAAGAGCCTCCGAAAACAGATTCTGTGCTTGAGAGACTACAAGCGAGCATTTAACAAGCAAGTGTGCGGTTGGCCAAGTAGTTGTGTGCGTGCAACGTAAGAATATCTGATTTGTAGCCCAGAAGTAAATTCGTGAACTAATACATTTCTTAGGAAACTTGTATTTTTGCCTGAAGAAATGGAAAAGCATGAAAATTCCCACTTACTCAAAAATGCGAAATGGAGAATTGCGGAAGCTTATACATTTTTTCGTTATTGCCCTAAACTGTACTTAACAGCACAAACCAGCAAAATTCCACAATTCTTTCTTTTGTCAGATAAGTGTAGCATCTTATTATTATTATTATTATTATTACTGTTCTTGTTATTATTATTGTCAGTGGCTGTAGTTGTACAAACTTGTTGATAAGCATAAATGTAGATACTATTACTTTCACACTCTCAAATTTACCTGAATGAAACATTTTGTGAACACCCAGAATGTACTCTCTAGCCGCCATTGAGTACAAAGTAGCATCGCGCAAGCACGGTTAGCTTCGTCGCGCCTACCAATCGATATGCAGACCGAAATGACCGCCCTTCTATTACCTTTAATGCGAAACAGTTCTAACCAGAGTTGTAAGGTCCATGGCTGCATCTGAGGCACTAGGACGTACAAATGGCGGAAACGTCTGCGCTACTGAAGACCACGGACCTACTCCAACTAACAACGGCAAGCGATTGGGGACGAGAGAGCCTCCCCAGCCTGTTTTGTTACCTAGAGTGTCGCAACCCAGTAAGCGTCCGCCGGCAGAAAGACTAGACAGAGTGACGGGTAAGTTTTGTTCTGGCCCGAAAGGCACTGGTCCCACATTTCCGAAGTTGGACTTCCTGGAGTGGCGGCCGTAGTGCGAAAAGCGAGGGACAGATTTTGGTGTCCCTCCGCCACGAAGAAGCTACGGTGTAGCTTCTGCGGCTATTCGCCGTATTGCAAATTACTAGGAATTAAGCTACAGCTCGGAAGATAACTCCGCCCACACTAGACAACTGTCCTCTGGCTATGCAAGCCTACAGAGATACCTGAGTGCCGGGGAAAATTAGTTTGATAAGGTTTAGTTGACAATTAATTTCAAAGACTTTCTGAATGTTAAACGGATCGACCTCTGTGACATACCATAATATTGTGCATAGTTTGAATCGACTGTCAGAAAGACAAAATGTAGTTTGTTATGACACTCTTTCTTTGTCACAAAGGTTGGAGAGGATGGCAGTCGTTCTTACTGCACGCCTAGCGAAGGCTGCTCTAGAATCTCTTATAATTTTTGAGCGAATTTAAACATTTTAAATACTGTCATAATCTACTCATTAAGGGGAATAGTTTTGTGTTAAAGCTTTAACACACCAATACAAGTGCTAAAGATAGAAACTGCGTACAGGTCCTCAGATAGTGGGACTGACGGCGCGCCAGTTACCCATGCCATAGTCATCCAGTAGGTCAGAATGCCAGCCAGCATTTAGCGATTTCCAACAAATTTAAACCTAATTTCAAACCTTTCTGAAATTTCTTCTAACTGACCCTCGTCCCCCCACCTCCACCCCGCCGGGAACAAAATAATGTAACGAAAAATGTTTTATCTCTTAGGGGGAACGACTGAGTGACGGTCGAAAAAACTCGAAATTTTTTGTTTCGGAATTCGAACATTATGCGCGAACTCGAAAAATAATGATTCTGTGAGCTTTTGAAGCTAAAGCAAACGGTGAATTGGAAAGTTATAAACACAAAACCCCATTGTCACAAGCTGTAATCAATGCCATCACCCCTATTTATAACGATTTGGGTAAACCTGATCTGCTGGAGCGTTGTTTGGGTGGTTTTACTCAAAATGTGTAGGCCACACTGCATTAATGCACGTGGTAAATGCCCTTCAAAACAAAAACGGCGAAGAAATGCGCCGAATCTATGAAGATAGAGAAGCCAACGGCGATGCGATCAACGACGAAAAGAGCTTTGAGGACGAATATGAGGGCTCACCAGGTCAAAGTAGCAGAAAGCGGCCATCCACTAGCTGGGGCGATAGTTATTATGAACCAAGCATCAATGATATCCCGTAAGTTTCAAGCTTTGTCCCTCTTTTGAATGATAAATACTTGTCAAACTTTAAAAGCCTTTTTCTCAAAACTCCATTTTTCGGCATGGTTATCGTCGACCATGTTACAATTTTCATCTGATTTTAACGATTTTTGGTCTCCCTTGAAGCAAAGTGAATTCTCTTCTTGGTCATAGCAGATTTTTTGTTTGTTTGTTGATGTTTAGCCAAAAAGAAGGGGTTCGAAAATCGCCAATTTTTTAAAAGTATTTATAATTTCGCGGAAAAACATTTTTCTTTTTTGCAAATCCCTTCGATGAACTAAACTTACATCTCTAATGATCATAGTGGTATGTTAATTTCAAGTTTTAGATAACCACACCCATCCTTTCACAGGTTCCTCGGGAAAATCCCAATTACACAGTGAAGATATTAATACATTTCAGTAACAAAATACCCATGAAACCTTCAATGCATGCTTTATTCATTGCAGCAAACCCCATTTATACACTACATTCCAGTACGGAGAAAAAATCCTGAATATGAGCAATATTTTCGTGCGTCACCCTGTTGCTCCCCCTTAAAAAGTAGGATTCGCTGCTGATCCAGTAAAATTTCAGAATCAGACATGGCGCTTTGGTGTATCATTTATTTGCTACTAACTCTATGCTCAACACATTTTGCAGACCTCTACCAACATATATCACTGACTGTACCTGCAAAGTTGTATCATTTTACGACGCATGGTTAAGGAGATATGACGTCATAGAGATTTCAAATGGCTCTGAGCACTATGGAACTTAACTTCGGAGGTCATCAGTCCCCTAGAACTTAGAATTACTTAAACCTAACTAACCTAAGGACATCACACACATCCATGCCCGAAGCAGGATTCGAACCTGCGACCGTAGCGGTCGTGTGGTTCGAGACTGTAGCGCCTAGAACCGCTCGGCCACTCCGGCCGGCGACATTAGAGACTTTAAAACAAAAGTGCTAAAATACGTGATCATCATTACTGATCGAGTAATGTTCTTCTCTATGGGGGAATGCATAGAATCTGATGTTCTTCACAGTGGAATAGTCTGCATTCGCATCATAATTATTACTTCGTCTACACGTGGAAGGCCACTCGAAAAACTTCAGATTTATTAAAACACTGGAAATTATCTAAATCAAGTAGTAGCATCTAAGAGTGTAAGGGATGAACTATTCTCAAGTAAAACATGATGTGCTGTTAAACAAATAGAGTCCACAGCCGAGGCCACGTGGTCACTATCAGCATGAACAAACCCAAAGTACCAGTCTGAACATTACTCAGGGAAATAACTTAAAAACCAAGGGATATACTTGTTACCCAGGTGCGTCCGAAGGTGGTGCTCTCACTGCCAACGATGCGGAGAGAAAAACCAGTGTAATGCTTTTGGCTCAAACTCGAGCACTTAGCCAAAGCTCTCTGGGGCAAGCCATCGACAATGGTACTAATCAGCCGTCTTAGGTTGTTTTCAGATGATGCTGTCGTTTGTTGTTGTTGTTGTTGTGGTCTTCAGTCCTGAGACTGGTTTGATGCAGCTCTCCATGCTACTCTATCCTGTGCAAGCCTCTTTATCTCCCAGTACCTACCGCAACCTACATCCTTCTGAATCTGCTTAGTGTATTCATCTCTTGGTCTCCCTCTACGATTTTTACCCTCCACGCTGCCTTCCAATACTAAATTGATGATCCCTTGATGCCTCAGAACATTTCCTACCAACCGATCCCTTCTTCTAGTCAAGTTGTGCCACAAACTTCTCTTCTCCCCAATCCTATTCAATACTTCGTCGTTAGTTATATGATCTACCCTTCTAATCTTCAACATTCTTCTGTAGCACCACATTTCAAAAGCTTCTAATCTCGTCCAAACTATTTTGTCGTTTATCGAATAGTAAACTCATCAGAAGATCAAAACAAATTGCAAACGACTTAGAAAAGATATCTGTATGGTGCGAAAATTGGCAGTTGACCCTAAATAACTAAAAGTGGGAGATCATCCACATCAGTCCTAGAAGGAATCCGTTAAATTTTGGTTACACGATAAATTAGGCTACTCTAAAGACCGTAAATTCAACCAAATACAAGGAATTACAATTACGAACAACTTAAACTGAAAAGAACACACAGAAAATGTTGTAAGGAAGGCTAACCAAACACTGCATTTTATTGGCAGTACACTTAGAAAATGTACTAAAGAGACTGCCTACACGACGCTTGTCCGTCCTCTTTTGGAGTACTGCTGCATGGTGTGGGAATCTCACCAGATAGGATCGACAGAGCACGTCGAAGAAGTTCAAAGAAGGGCAGCGCGTTTTGTATTATCGCGAAATAGAGGACAGAGTGTCACTGAAATGATACAGGATCTGCGGTGGACATCATTAAAACAAAGGCGTTTTTCGTTGTTTCGCAAACTTCTCACGAGATTACAGTCACCAGGTTTCTCCTCCGAATGACAAAATATTTTGTTGACGTCGCCCTACACAGGAAGGAACAATAACCGTAATAAAATAAGGGAAAGCAGAGCTCGCACGGAAGATGTAGGTGTCCGTTTTTTCCGCGCGCAATACGAGATTGGAATAATAGAGAATTGTGAAGGTGGTTCGATGAACCCTCTGCCAGGCACTTAAATTTGATTTGCGGAGTATCCATGTATATGTAAATATAGATCTAGATGTACTATGCAGTCCAGAATACTCAAGGATATCTCTGATGTTCTAACCGCCAAACTTACCTACACGTAATCACAGATCCACACTTTGCAGAGATTATCTGGGGAAGCGGAGCGGATACGTGGAGGTTGCCGGTTGACACATAAAATAAATATATAGATTCGCACTCGGAGCATTCTCTTAAAAAGCGAATAGACACAGAAAAGCTGTCTGTGCAACTTACAGATAAGATATTAAGGCAGGGTCACACACAAAATAATTCCAGTCCCCAGTACGACCAAGGTTTTGAGCAGGTTTCCCTTCTTCAACAGGAATTGCAACTGGAAATTGCCTCCAGTGATACCCAACGGGACTCCGTCTAAACATCCTATGTTTGGCTGGAAACGAATGCAGTGTCGTATCACTTTGACTTTAAAAGAACGATCATCTGCATTACGTGCTAATTACTTCATCGTAATCGATTTGAACATTGGAGTGCTGCATTGATTGGACTGGAGACCTACAGCAGCATCACAAGGCTAACAACAAACTGCATCTGAATGTTAATGGCGTAAAAGACATTTTGGAAATAGAACCTGGTGCATACGATATCAACGATTTAAATCAAGTCTTAAAACAGCTTGGAAAAGGTACTCAGATACGCGCAAACATTAATACAATCTGAAATGCAGTGTTCGACTGCAGCTAGAAAAATTCAATAGCCTGCCTCCTGGATTTCGCAAAAGAACAGGTATTGAAGAAGGATCCTAGTAAATTTTAAAAGTCGGATCAGACTGCGGACATACTGCCTGTAAGTACAATCCGACTCGAGTGTAACATTGCAACAAACCCCTTTCTCAACGACAGTCTGATACGTACTATTTACGGATTCTTCCCCTCAGTTGCAGCAGGGTATAACATTGTTGAGACTCCCATACCTTCCAATGACATTTCAGATACTCAACTATTTTGAGCTGCGTATTGTGGACCAGAATAATCAACTTGTTGACTTTCGCGTAGACGAAATCATCGTACGATTGCATCTAAGACAGAACGGGTGTACAATGTAAAACCCATGCATGCACTCCATAGCACCGCAAAGTGATAATATGTGCGAGCTACGAGTTTCTTAATTCATTTGGCTTGAAACCTCGTAATTACGTCCTCACTCAACATAATCAGTCTAATAGAGTATGATGAGCGAATTATACATCGGGAATACTTATCGCACAAACCTCATGCTTCAACCACATTTAACAAGAATGATGAAATTAGGATTGTCATCCAGCATCAAGAAGCGCTGACCCTTTCATGCAAGAGTTTCACATATTTGGAGAGATCATTTAACGAAAACAACGGCAATGCTACAGTGGGATCCAAGCTTACACATAATGTTTTAGCATTTCTGTTTCAAGAGATGCGATATGAACCCAATGGGTCTGAGATTAACAGTACACGTAGTGTTAGCATAACACCAGTCCTTAAAACATACTAGCCCTGCATCACTGATGGACTCGAATGGTGTCGAAAATGCAGGATGGTTCATAGACGATCTAGTGGATAGAACAGTTGCAGAGTACAAACGATTTACTCCATGCATATCACTAAAAATGCTTATGGGCTTTTTTGAAGACATGAAGAAGATTATTATGAATGCTAAACAGGAACTCATTCTGGTACGGAGTGCGACGGATAGTAACTCATACATTCAAGGAGCTTAAGAGCAGACTTTGATCACAATCAGTAATCTAATATGAAAAATGCCCCACATCAGTGTATCAGACGAGAAGCGTTTGAAGCTTTTAAAAGTTCTGAATGCCAGTGCATATCTATCACTAACATTCCTCTCTTGGGAGGTTTTCGACTCTCCAGTGCTATCGACTGCAAGCAGACTGATAGAAGAGGGAACATAGCAAATGATTCCATTGTATTCCACAACTGCAAGTTAACTAAGGCCAGAGTCTACCTGAACTGAGAATTCTACCCATACGACAATTTACACCTGCAGTGGGATGGAAATGTATACAGTCTCGCATATGACATATATGTGAGTTTCTGTGATTCTTACTTTGAAAGTGCTGAAGAAGAAGGAGGAGGAGGTCTACTCAGTCCACGGAAATTCAAGGAACTGTCACCTATCATCGTAATAGACTGCTCAAAACCAAGTGAGATAATTAAATCTGGACCTATGGATATACGGACTGAATCTTAACCTTCGACAAATTTCCTGAAACACACTGCAGCGTATGCTCATGTTCTACATGACCGTGTGATTAACTAAAACCCTCTCACAGCTGTTGTCCAGCAACCTCTGTGAATGAACAGGTGCTGCGCCACACCCAAATCAATCCACAATGGAATCTCAAGGTGTGAACATCATTGCAGACTTTCAGGTCTCTATGATATCGCATTCGTAGCATACATAGAAGATGCTGGAATAATGGAGACATTCTCAGTAAACATAGAATTACTGAGTTCTTTCAAGGATACGAAGTGTGCTAAAATATTAAATAGTGCAGTGTGGTTAACACGTTTGTACCATGAAATTCACTGGGATGATCCTGGCATATCCTATAAAGATATGGTGACGTCGCTTCGATTATTCGACCACACGACAACCAACATCTTTGTCTAGGGGATACATCGAATCTTGAAGTTTTCTGCTATTCAGAACCCGGAATTCTACAGGTATCCTGCTCTACATCTACTCAAGAAGAAGGTGTGTGAAAATAGCATTGCTGTGTCTGTCCATGGAATGTAAAATTGAAAGTAAGTTGGATGAGAAATAAATGAACTTTTACTTGATAACATGTGTGTACGTTTCTTTACTGATTTCACCCTGATCCATGTAGTTTAGGCCACATACTGTGTCTATGACTTTCATCAATCACAGGCAACATAATTTTAGACCTGTTTGCTATGTCTTTGGAAGCAGACATGGTCACGTGCTACCTGCTCCCATAACCCAATATGGACAGAATAATAGGCAAAGTCCCATGTTACCATTTCGTGGATTCTGTTTTTCTCCATCTTAAACGTCATCTCCCTGTTGCTTCAAATTAATATCTTGTGCGTCTTGCAGAGCCTTTATATGCATTTGTGAGGGCAGAGATATTTGTGAAATAACAACAAAGACATATGATAGCGAATAACAACTTTTTGATTCAGACATAAATATTCAAGGTAGTAACACTGCTTTACATTAACAAATATTGTTGTTTTTATGATACACCGATTAATACTGTGTATCAATTCACAGTTCTTGCTATTGTTTGAAATTTTCCATATCGAGATGTACACTGTGCGTGTTTCTTTTAATTTTTCTGGTAAGCCAGAAGTTATCATGCAAAACAAGCCTGATCCTTTGCATTATGGACATTGATACATGGCTTCTTGTCAGCTATATCCTCAGAGAGCTTGATGTACCTGGACCCTCCTGCTATTAAATCATAGACACGAATATGGATGTCGAGGTGTGGTGTTAAGCTGAATGTTTTAACTGACCCTCTAACTTCCATCTCGGAAAACCGGGCCAGTATAACAGCCAAGGTGGATTGATGATACAACTCAGCAGTTGATGTGCTCCAAGATGTAATGGCATCATAACTGCAGGTTTAGCTTCTTCAGTACCACCCTTCTGTTTGGGTAGTTGAGCCAACTCAGAATAGTGTACTGTATTGCATTTAACGGCATAACGTCTCGGATCATCTAGGGCATTGAGGAACTCCAGCTCCAGCACTAGGGGGCATGTTTCAAGAAACCTGACTAGGTCGCGATACCCCCAGCCGCATTCTCAGTTCTAGTAAACGAGATACACCGCTCAAAGGCCCTAGCAACCATCGATTCTTCTAGAGGGGTCATGAAGCCGCCAATCTGATGTTCTTCACTATTAGGACGTGAGAGAGCACTACCCCTAGCCAGAGGTTTATTATAATTAACACTTCCACTAGTATGCATCCACATGGTAGATGAAGACATTTGGGAAGGGGCCCCTTCTGCGGTTAGGGATATGTGCCGGGGCACATACTTTCCCTTGCCAACGAGGGTGAACAGTTGGAGCCAAAGTAGAATGAGATGGTGGTGGTGAAACCTGGTTGTGTCGACGGTATCTGCCGATGCTGCTGCAGGTGCCGCATGCCAGAAACTTCACCACCGCCAGCCTGCGGGTTGGGAGATAGTTGTTCTTGTTCTTCTTCTTCTTGTTCTTCTTCTTCTTCTTCTGCCTCCTTTTGAACCACCCACGGACACCAGAGGTTATGTGATGGTGCAGGGACCGGCACTGCAGTGGCAGCAGCTGGTTTAGCTGCATCCCGTGCAGCGGCGAGTCGTGCTTTGCACTCTGGTGCATGACGCTCAGGCTGCGTGTTTCATTCCTGCCCCACACAACCACCGCTCTCGACACTCGTGCAACAGCTAGCCGTTGCGTTGCTATTGGCGACTGTGGTGCCTCTGTACCACACGAATAATGAAAAAAACATTAAGCACAACGCTTAAGGTTTTTTTGAAAATATATGCTAGAAACAAATAACCAGAATAGTAATAATTACAAATAAAAGCGTTCCAGAATAGTACGCTACCGGCCATTAAAATTGCTACACCACCAACATGACGTGCTACAGACGCGAAATTTAACCGACTGGAATAAGATGCTGTGATATGCAAATGATTAGCTTTTCAGAGCACAAGGTTGGCGCCGGTGGCGACACCTACAAGGTGCTGAAATGAGGAAAGTTTCCAACCGATTTCTCAAACAGCAGTTGACCGGCGTTGCCTGGTAAAACGTTGTTGAGATGCCTCGTGTAAGGAGGAGAAATGCGTACCATCACGTTTCCGACTTTGATAAAGGTCGGATTGTAGCCTATCGCGATTGCTGTTTATCATATCGCGACATTGCTGCTCGCGTTGGTCGAGATCCAATGACTGTTAGCAGAATATAGAATCGGTGGCTTCGCAAGTGTAATACGGAACGCCGTGCTGGATCCCAACGGCCTCGTATCACTGGCATTCGAGATGACACGTATCTTATCCACATAGCTGTAACGGATCGTGCAGCCACGTCTCGATCCCTGAGTCAACAGATGGGGACGTTTGCAAGACAACAACTACCTGCACGAACAGTTCGACGACGTTTGCAGCAGCATGGACTATCAGCTCGGAGACCATGCCTGCGGTTACCCTTGACGCTGCGTAACGGACAGGAGCGCCTGCGATGGTGTACTCAACGACGAACCTGGGTGCACGAATGGCAAAACGTCATTTTTTTCGGATGGATCCAGGTTCTGTTTACAGCATCATGATGGTCGCATCCGTGTTTGGCGACATCGCGGTGAACACACATTGGAAGCGTGTATTCGTCATCGCCATACTGGCGTATCACCTGGCGTGATGGTATGAGGTGCCATTGATTACACGTCTCGGCTACCTCTTGTTCGCATTGACTGCACTTTGAACAGTGGACGTTACATTTCAGATGTGTTACTACCCGTGGCTCTACCCTTCATTCGATCCCTGCGAAACCCTACATTTCGGAGGATAATGCACGACCGCATGTTGCAGGTCCTGCACGGTCCTTTCTGGATACATAAAATGTTCGACTGGTGCCCTGGCCAGCACATTCTCCAGATCTCTCACCAATTGAAATCGTCTGGTCAATGATGGCCGAGCAACTGGCTCGTCACAATACGCCAGTCACTACTCTTGATGAACTGTGGTATCGTGTTAAAATGCATGGGCAGCTGTACCTGTACACGCTATCCAAGCTCTGTTTGACTCAATGGCCAGGCGTATCAATGCCTTTATTACGGACAGAAGTGGTTGTTATGAGTACTGATTTTTCAGTATCTATGCACCCAAATTTCGTGAAAATGTAATCACATGTCAGTTCTAGTATAATACATTTGTCCAATGAATACCCGTTTATCATCTGCATTTCTTGTTGGTGTAGCAATTTTAATGGCCAGTAGTGTAATAATTACATGCTGTGATGATGATGGTTGCATTACTATCACCCTTGGCCACTGCAGGTACAAGGAGGAGCAGTTCAATCGGGCTGTCCTTTAGTTCTCCCACTCAACCCAGTATTTCCTCATTCTACTATACAAGGGCGAGATGGCACTGCCTTTCAGCTTTACTCAAGAGCCACCGTCTCATGCACCCACTGTGCTATTTCACTGTCACCTTGGGGCCATCTGCCTTGTTCAGTGACGCTACCTACAAAAATAAGATATTGAACGTAATTATTTCTTGAAATGTTAGAGACATACACACAAAAATTCTTACTGAAAATCGTATTCCTTAGCTCACTGAAATACAAACAGAAAATCGTATTCTCTAGTTCACTGAAATTACTTATATATGAAAAACACTGAATCTGAATATCATATTGTACTAATTACAAAACTGAATCGATGACTCCTGGCTCTCGGCCTCGACACATACCCCTACCTGCCCCCCCTCATCCACAGAAACACTTAGAAAAGCAAAGAATATGTCTCAGACAACTGAATGCACCGTATTACGAAAAATAAATATATATACATTGCCCAGTTTTCATCATTAGAACCGCAGTGCGTTACATGAACAAAAAAAAGAGAAATTTGTCTAATAGCTACATGTTACAAATAAAAGGTCTTATGTCCTTGCTGCCAATTATTATTGCTGGAGGCAATAGTCTCTCAGTCTCCAGCTGCCGATGTAGATCGATCAACACCTCAGGGATGAAGGCTACCAAACTAACTAAACTGCGTCTGGACAGGCTTTGGAAGGCCCAGCGGTATCGATCGGCCGCCGTGTCATCCGCAGACAACAGGCGTCACTGGATGCAGATATGGAGGGGCATGTGGTCAGCATACCGCTCTCCCGGTCGCATGTAAGTGTACGAGAGCGGAGGCGCTACTTCTCAGTCAAGGAGCTCCTCAGTTTGCCGCACAAGGGCTGGGTGCACACCGCTTGCCAACAGCGCTCGGCAGACCGGATGATCACCCATCCAAGTACTATCCCTGCCTGACAGCGCTTAACTTCGGTGATCTGATGGGAACCGGTATTACCACTGCAGCAAGACCATTGGCGATGAAGGCTACAATGACAAGAAAAAAAAAAGGATTGTAATATCAGTTACAGAACAAAAATTCATCAGACACTAAAATTACAGCAGCGATCCGTTCAAAAGCTCGGTAGTACGGAAGTATGTCTCTGTTGGCTACGTCGTAAACATATTGAATAATTAGAACAGTTAACTTACATTGTACACTGTCCTGGCGTTGGTATTTGCTGCTGCTACCGTGGTTCATGCTGTCGCAATACACATAAGCACACACACTGGCGAACTGACGATGGTAGAATGAGTGCAGCTGCACCACGACGCTAGTTTATGTAATCTCCATCCCCTCAGCCCATCCAGGGGAGCCAATAGGAGTGCAGCTTTTCTCCCCACCTGTTGATGAATGCTAGTCTGAGCATGCAGGACGAGCTGGTGCTGGTGCTGTCGGCCACGGATTTCACACGCTTTTGCATGCAGCATCTGGTGCGCTCTGGAAGCACCAAGTTGTTCCACTGGTCCGTTCTTTGTGCTGGACGCGCTCGTCTGCCCTGCCCGGTCGCCGGTTCATCCTGACGCCAGCTGCGGCCCCTGACGTCTCAAATGGCTCTGAGCACTATGTGACTTAACATCTGAGATTATCAGTCCCCTAGAACTTGGAACTACTTAAGGCTAACTAAGCTAAGAGCAACACACACATCCATGCCCGAGGCAGGATTCGAACCTGGGACCGTAGCGGTCGCGCGTTTCCACACTGAAGCGCCTAGAACCGCTCAGCCACAACGGCCGGCTGCGGCCCCTGACGGACGCGCAGCTTCGCGGGTCCCTGGTTACGACCGTGCCTCGTTAACAAACTACTGTGATGGCGTATTCAACAATATTTGTACGTGACGTACGATCGTTTTCTCCGCAGCTCGTGGTTTCGCGGTAGCGTTCTCGCTTCGCGAGCACGGGGTCCCGGGTTCGATTCCCGGCGGGGTCAGGGATTTTCATCTGCCTCGAGATGACCGGGTGTTGTTGTGTCGTCTTCACCATCATCCACATTACGGTCAGAGGAAGGCAATGGTAAACCACCTCCACTAGAACCTTGCCTAATACGGCGGTGCGGGTCTCCCGCATCGTTCCCCTACGCTCTGTTAAGGAGTACGGGGCTTCATCATCATCATCACGATCGTCTTCAGAGTTTCGACGGGGTGAATTTGCGCTCATTTAGTTTAGTTTCAATTTATAAACAATATTCCCTTGCAATGTATTGTTGAGTGTATTTGCATTCATTTATTTTTACGCGATTTATTTCCGTTCCACGTGTGTTGCATGCGAGTGTACTTGAAAAAAATTGCTTAAAGCAACATTTGCATATGTTTTGAGGTGTCAAACCCTTTGCATAATTTGTGAATGGACGCAAATATTCCAAAGCAGTGTCAATCTATAGTTTTAATTAATATTTCCTATTGTGAAAGTGTATATTCAGTTTGTGAAATCGATCACGGCAAATTGGTCACCTATTTATTTATGACACATCTTGAAGAAAACTTGGACTAATGCGAATTACTTTGAACAGGTATCATTTTGACACTTTACAAGTGATAGAACGTGCGTTTGGAGTAATAACTATTAAATGAAGACTGATGCAAAGTAGTATTGATATTTATATGCACGCTAATGCTGACACTATGCTCAATCATTTATGCTTGCTACACAACGTAGTAATTGACAAGGACGGGGAAGAACCAGCAGCTGCATTCTCTGCCAGCTAGCACTGTCGACAGAATTATGCCCCTCTGTCGGTGAGAACCGTCGTGTCGGCGCAGCGTATTTCGTCTGAGATAAATTTACGACGTTCGTTTAATCAGGCGAAATGCTCGAATGAAAGCGACTTGAGTACTTTCCAGAATACTCGTTACATGGGGTGATATATGGCTGAACCATCTTCTTCTGAGTGTTGTTTTTTTAAATACTGTTTCTAAACTTCAGTGTTACTGACTGTACACCGTACATTACGTATCACATATTGACTAAAGCCAGCCACGGTGGCCGAGCGGTTCTGGGCGCTTCGGTCTGGAACCGCGCGACCGCTATGTCGCAGGTTCGAATACTGCCTCGGGCATGGATGTGCGTGATGTCCTTAGGTTAGTTAGGTTTAAGTAGTTCTAAGTTCTAGGTGACTGATGGCCTTAGATGTTAAGTCCCATAGTGCTGAGAGCCATTTGAATTTTTTATTGACTAAATATGATAGCAGCATGTTTTTTCTTTTTTTCTTTTTTTTTTGCCTCATTACGATTAGCGTTTACAGTTACCTCCCACACTCATGTCCGCTGTTGTTATCTCTTTTGGATATTGCACAGTGACCTGTTCTTACTCGTGTGATTTACAACCTCTACGTTCACAGTTTGTAATTAAGTACGAAAAACACCCAGACACAAACAACAACAGGCTTTCGCTTGCGGCTGTACTCCGTTCATCGTAAGAATAAACCTGATGTAAACAAACACAAACGCGATGAGTGGTCAGCAGCCGCAGCTCCGGAATATTGGTGTTGTTCCGCTCTTGGAAGAAGGTCCAACTTAACGTTTTAAATATTTTATTACTTTGTCACTACAAATGAAACCTTAAGGCATTTTGGTGTATTAACAGCCATCAACGTTTTTCCTAGTCACACTTTAGCCACGTAATTTTTATTTCAAATATAGTGTACAGTCACAGTCTCAGTAAGCGCTAGTTGTGCTCTGACTGCCTCACTGTGCATACGTACCACGAAAATGGATTACACTGCTTCCCGCTTCGTAGTGAAACAAGCGTGCGGAACACCGTTAATGGCTAGAAACTAATTATTCTTAATGTTTGTCACAAAATTACAGAGAAAAATAAGGTTTCACGTTTATTGAGAGACAAGATGTTATAAATGTAAGGGTTCCAGGTGTAGCTGTAATCTTGGCGTAATCGGTAGCGTCGGTGTTTGATTAAGCGGGGAGTTAGAGGGATGTGGTTAGAAACGCGTTGAAATCACCAATTTTTTTGTTCCGTTTCAATACCTACAGCATTTAAATACGAAATTTATCAATATGTGTAATTAACTCATACGTAATCATCATTTTTTCAAGAAAAATGCACGTCTTCTGGTTTCTAATTACATACCACACGCAGAATACTGGTTTTCATTGCAAATACACATTCTTAATTATTTCATTTCATTTCATTTATTGATCACCCATTTTATCATTTACAATGATAGTTGTCATATGTTAACACCAAAACAACTATCGATATATTATACAGATATATTGTTACAGATTTTGAAGTTAAGAAAACATTACACAATTAAATTTTTTTGAGAAAAATAAAAATAAAATACACTTTGTTTGAATATGACCACTGTTTTATAGGACAGATGTGATCTCACACGACCCAGAGTGATAAGCGTCCTATAAACACAAAAAACAATTTTCACGGCGTCGAGAACGCTGTACAAATGCTGCAGTTTTACAGCTGTCACCGTACAGCTATATGAAACCAGTAGAATAGATCTACAGCCATGATAAGGGATTTGTGGCGCGAAATAACAAGACCTTTAAGCTGCCGCAGTTACTGGATCTAATGCACGAAGCTTTATGACATGTCACTGCTGAACGATGGCGAAATGCAGAACATCACGTCATAAAGGAGGAGGAGGAAACCTGGACTTTTTTGTGGCTTGGGGTTCTCTTGTTGATCACCTCGGTATCAGCGTAGCAGTACTGAAATGCACTGCTTTCCTCGGAGTGCTATATGGAAGAAGTTCGGAGATTATCTTCAGTGGTTTCCATGTTTAACTGCATGATGAAATCCCAGCAGTGCGCTTTTACGCTGCCTATAGCTGATGCAGAAAAATTACCCTCTTTAAAGTCACGAATTTTTATCTATCTTGTTTTTAGTTACAATACCATGTTACCTGAGACCGAGAGCACGTTTTCCTTCAGATCACCTACGGAGAGTATCGCCTGAGTTTTACTATTATTTCCTTCCGTTCAAAAATTATTGTTCTATGTTCGTCTCTGTTTTGCGACTTTACTACAATTGTTCACATCACTGCAGGTTAGTTGGACCAGGTGGCTGGCCAGTGCTTTCCAAGTTAAATGCGCCGGTAGAGCTGCTGCCCCGCATTATCATTGAGTCGATGTACGCGTAACGCACAGCATAAAACGCATCCTCATTGTCGCACTTGACTGTACTCGAGAAAGATTGCCTTCTGCTCCCCCTGGAACCAAACCCAGTGCTCCAGCAAACGCGGAAGAATACACACTGTAATGTTTACATGAGGTTTATTCTTATGATGAACGGAGTATACTACGTTCGACGGTGTCCGACCAATCCCGTTTCAGATGGCTCTGAGCACTATGGGACTTATCTGAGGTCATCAGTCCCCTAGAACTTAGAACTACTTAAACCTAACTAAGCTAAGGACATCACACACATCCATGCCCGAGGCAGCATTCGAACCTGCGACCTTAGCAGCAGGGCGGTTCCAGACTGAAACGCCTAGAACCGCTCGGCCACCGCGGCCGGCCAATCCCGTTTCACTGGGATACGTCCGACAGCCGGCTGTGTGCTGCAGCATGTGGCCCACTCGATCGTGTGCAGTGGACATTTGCCAGTCGCCCTACATGGCTTGGAATCACTCGGTCGCGTGAGGCAGTCCAACCAGACGGTTCCAGTGGATGCCCAGCCTTACTCCCATTGTGATCCCTTGACAGCTGATAGTTACCGCGGGATAAAAGCAGCGAATTATTTCACACGAACGTCGTGAGCCTATTGGAACTAGGGCTGTTGAAAAAATATCGATATACGGAAATTTTTACAGGAAATATCGGTATACAACGGCATCATTTCCTCCCCCTATATGTTGTTGTTGTTATTGTTGTTGTTGTTGTCTTCAGTCCTGAGACTGGTTTGATGCAGCTCTCCATGCTACTCTATCCTGTGCAAGGTTCTTCATCTCCCAGTACCTACTGCAACCTACATCCTTCTGAATCTGCTTAGTGTGTTCATCTCTTGGTCTCCCTCTACGATTTTTACCCTCCACGCTGCCCTCCAATACCAAATTGGTGATCCCTTGATGCTTCAACACATGTCCTACCAACCGATCCCTTCTTCTAGTCAAGTTGTGCCACAAACTTCTCTTCTCCCCAATCCTATTCAATACTTTCTCATTAGTTACGTGAGCTATCCATCTAATCTTCAGTATTCTTCTGTAGCACCACATTTCGAAAGCTTCTAATCACTTCTTGTCCAAACTATTTATCGTCCATGTTTCACTTCCATTCATGGCTACACTCCATACAAATACTTTCAGAAACGACTTCCTGACACTTAAATCTATACTAGATGTTAACAAATTTCTCTTCTTCAGAAACGCTTTCCTTGCCATTGCCAGTCTACATTTTATATCCTCTCTACTTCGACCATCATCAGTTATTGTTCTCCCCAAATAGCAAAACTCCTTTACTACTTTAAGTGTCTCATTTCCTAATCTAATTCCCTCAGCATCACCCGACTTAATTCGACTACATTCCATTATCCTCGTTTTGCTTTTGTTGATGTTCATCTTATACCCTCCTCTCAAGACACTGTCCATTCCGTTCAACTGCTCTTCCAAGTCCTTTGCTGTCTTATCAATATCAAAATGGCAATATCAGGTGGCAGTATTTTTATTTTCTATTATATTTTCTCACAATTTTTGGTAAATATTTTAAGTTGTTCTTTTAAATTGTAGAAGGATATAATTTTACTTTTGCTGCGTGAAGGAGTCTTACTACTTTCTAAGCTTCCTTCACGTCCAGTGTTTCTCTTTAACTGTGCGAGACACGTATATGCGTCATAAAAGAAGTGCAGTTGCACAGGGTGTGGCGGCGTGATTGGAATAACAAGATTTCCGATGCGAAGAATCAGCACGGCATTAGCGTTAAAAAACAGTTTCTTAACGCAACTAGTGTGCTATTTCTTCACAACAGCATTGTTCATAAAACGGTTGCTGAAAATGATGAACAAAAATCTAAACTACAAGATTGGTCGTTGCGGTGGACGGACACGTGCGAGGGGAAGTGCTGACGTATTCTGCACTCGGCGTTACCAACAGAAACTGCAACGTTTAGCTGCGCCACGCTGTTTTGACACTACAAATGCTAGGTCGCTGGGGTTGGCAGAAACGAAAAAACAAGGAAGTGTTCCGGACAAATCCTGTATGTGACGAAACCGAACGTCGGACCAATCGGACACCTGTAATTGTGCCACTTACATGCAGTTACTATTGGTAGAAAAGCGGTTATCGATAAGCGTGAACGTGCTTCCTTATCTTTTCAATTCTTACTCTAAAGAGGAATAGGCAGTCTGCTAGCTTGTTGATGTACAGAATATTTAATAATAAATCAGTACTTAGATATACAGTTCCAAACCCGGCAGTATATTTACAAAGTGGGGCCGATATTTTTACGGGCAGATAGGTCGATATTTTCTCAGTCAATATATTGATTCTACGAGAATCGTTCAGTAAGCAATGCCCCACATTTCTTTTCTCAGGATATATTTATAGTTAGGGGCCAGAATTTGGTGACAGTATACATCCACATGTCCATGTCGTATTTTTCTACCTAGTCTGGGGTACGTTCTACGGCCGTACTCCAACGTTGTGGAAGGGCATGTGTTCCCTACTGGTAAAAGCTGTTGTCCTGTAGGCGTAGCCACGTTTTCATTGCCTGAGTGACACTCTTCATCTTCAAAAAGGCCTCTCCGTCTGTCTCAAAACGCTCCAACAATTCAGATGAAACGGCCTTTCTTTGAATCTTGTTGTCCGCAGCTCGTGGTCGTGCGTTCTCGCTCCCCACGCCCGGGTTCCCGGGTTCGATTCCCGGCGGGGTCAGGGATTTTCTCTGCCTCGTGATGACTGGGTGTTGTGTGATGTCCTTAGGTTAGTTAGGTTTAAGTAGTTCCAAGTTCTAGGGGACTGATGACCATAGATGTTAAGTCCCATAGTGCTCAGAGCCATTTGAACCATTTTTGAACCTTGTTGTCCGCTGTGAGCATTCGTGGAACACCTCTTTGAATATCCGACAGTCTCGATCATTGCAGACGCACTTCCAAATGCTGACCAACAACTTGTAGAGCCAATTGTCGAGTTGTGATGCGCCGGTCGGCACGAATAATGGCATCTGCACGATTCAGCATGTCTGGAGCGGTGGCTGTGACAGGACGTCCCGATCGTGGCTGATCATGGAGTTCTGTTTCTACATTTCCTGAGGCTGTAACTTTCTTTACCCATCGCCCAACTGTACTCCTGTGAACTGCAGCATCGCCGTACACTGCACACAAACATTTATGGACGTTCACCACGATTTCTATTTCTGCACACAAGAATTCAATAACATCACGCTGATTGTAACATGAGTCGTATTCAGACGCCATTTTGACGCTGTACTACGGCTCTGCCATCTGCCAGAACGGTTCGAAACTTCACCGGCGTACAGAACAAACACCAAATGTGAAGCACCAACAAGGACGTTTGTCTATGTATATTAATGTCTGTTTAAAAAAAAAAATGTGGGGCATTACTTATTGAACGACCCTCGTATTTCCCGATACATCGAGAGCCGGTGATGATATTTTTTTAAAGATCGATATAGCGGATTCACGATATATTTAAAAATATCAACAGACCTAATTCGAAACAGAAGTGTGACTGTCGCTCGACGCGCGGATGATTGAGCCAGCAGCCGAATTGTGTCCATTTGGTGTGTTGTGTGTTTGCGGCGCCGCTTTTTCACGGGCCGGGGTGAGCAGATAGCGCGCGCTGTAAACAGCCGGGTCACCGAGCTGCCCCGGCGGCGCGAGGCAGTCCAGTCCGCCGCAGTAGGAGCACGGCGGCCGAGAAGCGCGTGTTACCAGCAGGCAGCGGCGTATCGCCTCACACCGAGCACAGGTACCGTGCCGCGTGCTCCACAGGTGCACACCTGTTGCTTTGTTTACAGCCAGCCACTGGTATGCCTCCTGGCGGCGAGCAGAACAAGTGTCGACTGCGAGTTTGCCGCGAGCAGCACTGTGGGTTTTCAAGCTGACGTGTTACCTCTTTGCTCGCCTGTAACATTTAGTGGGTTTGAAACTGTACGAAAAACAATCTCAACAACGCGACTTTTATCTAATCGTGAACCATGAACCAGGTGGCAATATTCGACCTGTGGAAATCTCTAATTCTGTTCGTGTATACTTGAACGGGAAATGTGCTTTTATAGATTCCGCCTCGAGCTGGAGGCAATAAATGTTTTTACTTCATGAAGATAGACACACGCACAGTTCGTGGATTTTTTAGTACCATCAGTGACTCCCCTATATTTTTCTGTCGAATGATAAGCAATGATTAAGATCCAGCGATCTGACAGGAACGATCATTCCAGGCAAATCATAAACTGTAAAGTACTAAACGTACCTAATTTTATACACGAAGTTCTCGTGTACGCCTTGCAATCACTTCCTGGACTATTTTTTTTTTTCAATTCTAAATTTTTCATCCGTTTTATGAAAATATTAATAAACACAGTATCTTAAGCATTACTCCGCTTTATTTCTAGTATATTTATGTAAATATCTTTGAGTAAACAACTAGCTGTCAGATTTGAATCTCCACGACTGTCAAAATAATAAAAAAAACGTATTACAGTACACGTGCAACATGAAATTATCCAACAGCTTTAAAACGTTACTGAAAAAATACAGCAACCAACAACTACAGAAGCAATAATAATTTATTCAAAGCTAACATAGATCCATCTACAAAGACGGAACGTGAGTACAACATCCAATGTAAAAAAACTTTCTAAATTAGGTATTATGTAAAATGTAAATAAATGTGATTGTTTACAGATGTACTGATGAATGCAATGAAGCCGAAATAAGTTTTCTTACTGAACTAAAATATCAGGAAGCATACAGTGTACCAGTTCTCTGCATAGTTTTCTGTCATGTGCTAACGTTACATTAAACAAAAGACAAAAAATAGAGTTTACTGTTTTATTTGTTTTACTCTCCCGTACTCACTTAGAGCCATCTTCAGTGGGATCTATAATGATGCAGTTATGATGATGATGTTTGGTTTGTGGGGCGCTCAATGCACGGTCATCAGCGCCCGTACAAAGTCCCAATTTTTTCACAGTCCAGTTTTTTTACACAGTCCAATCTAGCCACTGTCACGAATGATGATTAAATGATGAGAACAACACAAACATCCAGTCCCCAGGAAGATAAAATCCCCAACCCGGCCAGGAATCGAACCCGGGACCCCGTGATCCAGAGACAACAACGCTAGTCACTAGACCACGAACTGCGGACCTGATGATACAGTTATGATACACTTTTGTTTCGATATGTATTATCAAAGTGGAAAAAGTCGAAACGCGTATGGGAGAATAAAACACACTGCAGCAACAGAAGGCGTTTTTTATTTACAAAACATATATTTCTGTGTTTGCTGCGGAGGATGGCCACGCAAACAAACACGTTTACTGATTTAACCTAACGTAGGCATATCCGAAACAGGATGTAACAGAATAGAAAAAGGAAACTGTGTTTCGTTGTGTAAATCCAATTTAAAATTCTGCCTCATGTTTATTGGTTTCTATATATACCCAGTAATGTCATCGTTCTGTTTTTCTTAGCTGTATATAAAACGTCTCGGTCTGCATCGTATGGGTGGTTTCCTGGTCAGAGATGAGCCGCAAATGTCGGCTACGTCTTTCGTTATCTTTGGCTTCTCTCGTATTCCGATAACCTGCCTGCCACAGCTGTCTCTCTGCCTGGCTGACCAGCGTGTACTTTTCCACAGCGCCTGCAGGCAGTTTTGTACACGCCGCTCTGTACCAAAGGTTTCATTGGGTCTTCGCTGTTGAATAATAAATTAGCTACGTTGTTATTGTAATAAAACACCGATCTGTTGTTGCGAGACTAACTTTCTTGCGAGCCTATCTTAAATGTGGCAGAAATGTGGAATAGTGCAGCAGTTTCATGTACCTGTTTACTGGCTGCTGTTTACCACCGAACAACAGTAGCGCATTTTCACGCTTTTCCTTTTCCGTAGAATATCCCCAATCAGGTCAGAACCATAAAGCCGTTACTCTAAGTGGTACGTCTGATAGGCTGTGATTCCATTTAAAAAAGTTTTCGGACAACAGGAAAGCACTCATCTCGCTTACATTGAGATGTATGCACTGTTAAGAAAAGCGTAAAGATCACACTACAGAAAATGCAGTACGCCTGTTTAGTTTTAAATGGAAAAACAGTATTTCCTTTTTTCTGTATGTTAATTTAAGTTTCGGTTACGTAAATGCTATATTAAAACAGTTAATTCAAGATTATTTTTCATCATTTATGGAATATAATGAATTTCACATCAAAAAGGAAACATTATTCCAATTTATTGTTAAGTTTATCAGTAAGTGCCTAACGTAAACAAGTAATACTTTCCTTTGTAACGAGTCTGCATCTTAGCATTTTGTATAGGGTATCCCTTCCAATAACCGTCACGCGCATTTTCTCTGGTGTTTTGGCAGAGATTTGCAATTTCGTTTTTGCATGTGTAAATCTCGTCCAGTATCGGCGGAAAGCATAGGTATGTTTCCCGTACACAAACGAAACGATTTTTAAAGCGGAATATTACGTCCTCATCCGAGAAGCATATAGCTCTACCATCTAAGTCTAGTGCGGTATTTCGATTATCGATATGCTTTAAGAGGGAACGACGAAAATATTGTTCAAATTCATGATTTTTTTCTCCGTACTGGATAGGTAGACAAAAGGGGTTTGTTGCAATGAATAAAGGATAGAAATTTTTATTGGTATTTTTTGCTGAAAAATATTGATATCTTCACTGTGTGATTGGAATTATTCAGAGGAACCTCTGAAAGGAGGTAGATCGAGGATTGTCGCTGTAACTCGGGTTGTGGTTATCTGAAACATGAAAATAACGCGTCACCCTGACCCTTACAGATGTAATTTTAGTTCAGCGAAGGAATTTGCAAAAAAAGGCCTTTCTGCCAAATTATAAATATTTGAAAAATGGCCATTTTTGGACCCCTCCTCTTTGGCCCAGAAAAATACTAAATATCAACGTAAAAAAATCGGCTACGTAGAGCTGAAAAGAATTTAATTTGCTTCAAGGGAGACCAAAAATCGTTAAGATTGGATGAAAATTGTACCGTGGGCGACGACAACCATGCAGAAAACATGGTTTTGAGATAAACAAGTTTAAAGTTTGACAAGTATTTATCACATAAAATTGGGGACAAAGCGGCTATCAACAATACCTGCTCCATGATAACTATCGCCCCAGCTAGTGGATGGCCGCTTTCTGCTACGTTGACCTGATAGTCCTCATTTTCGTCCTCAAAGAGCTTTTCGTCGCTGAGCGCATCGCCGCTGGGGTCTCTGTTTTCACAGAATCGACGCATATAACATATTTGGAACTTATGTCCCAATGAGACTATTGAAACTTTCGTTCACATTTTGAGTAAAACCGACCAAACAATGCTCCAGCAAATTAGGTTTCATCTACATCTACATCTACATGATTCCTCTGCTATTCACAATAAATTGCCTGGCAGAGGGTTCAATGAACCACCTTCAAGCTGTCTCTACCGTTCCACTCTCGAACGGCGCGCGGGGAAAACGAGCACTTATTCTGTGCGAGCCCTGATTTCTCTTATTTTATCGTGATGATCATTTCTCCCTATGTAGGTGGGTGCCAACACAATGTTTCCGCAATCGGAGGAGAAAACTGGTGATTGAAATTTCATGAGAAGATCTCGTCGCAACGAAAAACGGCTTTATTTTAATATTGCCACTCCAGTTCACGCGATAATACAAGACGAGCTGTCCTTCTTTGTAATTTTTCGATGTCATCCGTCAGTCCCACCTGATGCGCATCCCACACCGCACAGCAATATCCCAGAATAGGGCGGACAATCGTGGTGTAAGCAGTCTCTTAGTAGACCTGTTGCACCTAAGTGTTCTCCCAATGAATCTCAGACGTTGGTTTGCTCTACCCACAATATTATCTACGTGATCGCTCCAATTTAGTTTTTTTTGTAATTGTAATCCCTAATTTTTTTAGTTGAATTAACAGCCTTCAGATTTTTGTGCCTTATCGCATAATCGAAATTTACCTGATTTCTTTTAGTATTTGAACTTCACACTTTTCCTTATTCAGGGTCAGTTGCCACTTTTCGCACCATACAGATATCTTATGTAAATCATTTTGCAAGTCGTTTTGATCATCTGATGACTTTACAAGACGGTAAATAACAGCATCATCTGCAAACAATCTAAGACGGCTACTCAGATTGTCTGCTATGTCGTTAATATACATCAGGAACAATAGAGTGCCTATAACACTTCCTTGGGGTACGCCGGAGATTACTTCTGTTTTACTCGTCGACTTTCCGTCTATTAATACGAACTGTGACCTTTCTGACAGGAAATCACGAATCCAGTGGCACAACTGAGGCGATACTCCGTAGGCACGCAATTTTGTTAGAAGCCGCTTGTGAGGAACGGCGTCGAAAGCCTTCTGGAAATCTAAAAATATGGAATCAATTTGGCATTCCCTGTCGGTAGCACTTATTACTTCATGAGTGTAAAGAGCTAGTCGTGTTTCACAAGAACGATATTTTCTGAAACCGTGCTATGTCAATAAATCGTTTTCTCCGGGGTACTTCTTAATGTTCGAATACAATATATGTTCCAAAACCCTACTGCAAATCGACGTTAGTGATATAGGCCTGTTATTCAGGGGATGACTCCTACTTCCCTGTTTGGGTATTGGTGTGAATTGAGCAGTTCTCCAGTCTTCAGGTACGGATCTTTCTGTGATCTAGTGGTTGTATATAATTGCTAAATATGGAGCTATTTTATCAGAATACTCTGAGAGGAACCTGACTGGTATATAATCCGGACCGGAGGCCATGCCTTTATTAAGTGATTTTAGCTGCTTCGTTACTCAAATGGTTCAAATGGCTCTGAGCACTATGCGACTTAACGTCTGAGGTCATCAGTCGCCTAGAACTTAGAACTAATTAAACCTAACTAACCTAAGGACATCACACACATCCATGCCCGGGGCAAGATTCGAACCTGCGACCGCAGCGGTCGCTCGGCTCCAGACTGTAGCGCCTAGAACCGCACGGCCACTCCGGCCGGTTACTTCGTTACTCCGAGGATATCTGCTTCTATGTTTCTCATCTTGGCAGATGTTCTTGATTGGAATTCAGGAATATTTACTTCGTCGTCTTTGGTGAAGGATTTTCGGAAAACCGTGTTTAATAACTCTGCTTTAGTGGCACTACCGAGCGAGGTGGCGCAGTGGTTAGACACTGGACTCGCATTCGGAAGGACGACGGTTCAATCCCGCGTCCGGCCATTCTGATTTAGGTTTTCCGTGATTTCCCTAAATCACTCCAGGCAAATGCCGGGATGGTTCCTCTGAAAGGGCACGGCCGACTTCCTTCCCCATCCTTCCCTAATCCGATGAGACCGATGACCACGCTGTCTGGTCTCCTTCCCCAAACCAACCAACCAACCAACCTTAGTGGCACTGTCATCAGTGACTTCACCGGTGTTATCGCGCAGTGAAGGTATCGATTGCGTCTTGCCATTGGTGTGCTTTATGTATGACCAGAATCTCTTTGGGTTTTCTGCATCTCGCATTGAAGTACACGCCATGTTACACAGATTGATATAAATAGAGGCGATGACAATGTATTTACATTCGAATTCCGTAACTTAAAAAAAGATTCGATTTTTCTCGACCGTCACCCTGTCATACCCCCACAACAGGGACAGTAGAACACGGAGAGCAACCGGTGGTGCAACAGCTGCAGCGCCGCCCTGGCCCGGGCTGCCTGCTACCGCCGTGCAGCACCGCTGCTCAGTCGCTGCTGTACTACTGGTTATTCCTCGTGTGTAACTGTCCCTGTTAATGCATACCGATAATCCAAATATCGCGCTAGACTAATCTGGGACCGCTCTGTCGAATGGACACAAACAATCGATATAATTATAAGCTTTCCGTTGACACTGTGCCTCATACGAAATATGTGATGAGCAGTAGTTCTTTAGGCTGGTTCCAATTACACATCAGAAAAACGAAATTGCAAAAATCTGCCGAAACACCACCTATCGACTCTTCAGAGATAAACACGGTGTACCTTATGTGTCCATGCCAGTAACATGTATGTAAGTCCAAAGCCATTGTCCAGTTGTGGGACAATCAGCTGTCCCCTCACGATGCCCTAGAAAGCCGAAACCCAATTCGTGATCAAATAAATAACGATTTTGCTGAACAACAGGAAAGTGTTTCGTTTCTATATTCTAATCGTGTTCTGTCAACCACTTACAGAAATTGTGATTAATGTTCTTAAATAGTATGTACAATGGATGCTCTCAGAAGGACGCACCCCAACATTCATTCAGCCATTTGTATGGGGTAGTTTTCAGTATCCTGTGTGTTGAAATCCTTATCTCAAAGCAGCAGCTACAATTCCTTCCGATAGCCCAGAAACCGGCTTGAATCTAACCAAATGAGGAAAGTGAAGTTGACAATCCCAGAGGGCAAAATGCTACGCACAAGGACTGAAGAAACTTGCATCGATATTGTGTATGGTTAGATCGACGTGGTGGTTACAAAAAAGGTAACACTATTTTTAAATTTGAAACCATTAAGAATTTTGTTACTCTTGGCATCATTTTTATTTTACGTCTGATAGGCCTTTAATTTTGAACGGTGTCACAAGTTACGAGGAGCTGGTAATATCCTTTGGGAGAGTGAGGTGGTTTCTGGACGTTTACAGGAATTTGTTGTGTAGGCGCTAATACTACGCGCTACTGGTGTTGGAGTCAGCTGACGCAGCCGTCAACTTCAGTGACCTGACTAAACCCTGACCCCGCTACCGTAAATGGATCCAGTGCGCTGTTATGTTAGCACCTGGTTAGGTTTGGTCCATTTTCGATCTCACGACAGTAGTGTGACGTAGCTGTACCACACTACTGGCCATTAAAATTGCTGCACCAAGAAGAAATGCAGATGATAAACGGGTATTCATTGGACAAATATATTATACTAGAACTGACACGTGATTACATTTTCACGCATTCAGTACCCAGAACAACCACCTCTGGCCGTAATAACGGCCTTGATACGCCTGGGCATTGAGTCAAACAGAGCTGCCCATGCAGCTTCAACACGGTACCACAGTTCATCAAGAATTGTGAGTGACTTATTGTGACGAGCCAGTTGCTCGGCCACCATTGACCAGACGGTTTCAATTGGTGAGAGATCTGGAGAATGTGCTGGCCAGGGCAGCAGTCGAACATTTTCTGTATCCAGAAAGGCCCGTACAGGACCTGCAACATGCGGTCGTGCATTATCCTGCTGAAATGTAGGATTTCGCAGAGATTGAATGAAGGGAAGAGCCACGGGCCGTAACACATCTCAAATGTAACGTCCACTGTTCAAAGTGTCGTGAATGCGAACAAGAGGTGACCGAGACGTGTAACCAATGGCATCACATACCATCACGCAGGTTGATACGCCAGTATGGCGATGACGAATACACGTTTCCGAAGTGCGTTCACCGCGATGTCGCCAAACACGGATGCGACCATCAGGATGCTGTAAACAGAACCTGAATTCATCAGAAATGACGTTTTGCCATTCGTGCACCCAGGTTCGTCGTTGAGTACACCATCGCAGGCGCTCCTGCCTGTGATGCACCGTCAAGGGTAACCGTAGCCATGGTCTCCGAGCTGATATCCATGCTGCTGCAGACGTCGTCGAATAGTTCGTGTAGATGGTTGTTCTTTTGGTGTCACCGCCAGACACCGCACTTGCTAGGTGGTAGCTTTTAAATCGGCCGCGGTCCATTAGTATACGACGGACCCGCGTGTCGCCACTATCAGTGAATCCAGACTGAGCGCCGCCACACGGCAGGTCTATAGAGACACTTACTAGCACTCGCCCCAGTTGTACAGCCGACTTTGCTAGGAAAGGTTCACTGAGAATTACGCTCTCATTTGCCGAGACGATAGTTAGCATAGCCTTCAGCTAAGTCCATTGCTGCGACCTAGCAAGGCGCCATTTATCCTTTGCTATGTATCTAATGAAGCATGTACAGTAACAAGACTAATGTTCACCAATTGTGGATTAAAGTTAAGTATTCCAGGAGCTACGTACTTTTCTTTATAGCATTCATTACGTATCCTGTTTCAGACCTCACGCCAGCCTGCGTGAGTTTAAGCGCGTGCCTTTCGGTGACCCGTCACTGTGGACTGGTTGTCTTGTCAGTCCACAACAGTTCTCTTGCAAACGTCCCCATCCGCCATACGGATAAGATACCTGTCATCTCGACTGATAGTGATACGAGGCCGTTGGGATCCAGCACGGCGTTCCGTATTACCCTCCTGAACCTACCGATTCCATATTCTGCTAACAGTCACTGGATGTCGACCAACGCGAGCAGCAGTGACGCGATACGATAAACCGCAATCGCCATAGGCTACAATCCGACGGAAACGTGATGGTACGCATTTCTCCTCCTTACACGAGGCATCACAACGACGTTTCACCAGGCAACGCCGGTCAACTGCTGTTTGTGTATGAGAAATAGATTGGAAACATTCCTCGTGTCTGCACGTTGTAGGTGTCGCCACCGGCGCCAACCTTGTGCGAATGCTCTGAAAAGCTAATCATTTGCATATCACAGCATCTTCTTCCTGTCGGTTAAATTTCGCGTCTGCAGCACGTCATCTTCGTGGTGTAGCAATTTTAATGGCCAGTAGTGTATACAGGCAGACTCAACATTTATTACTTCTTATTGTCTGTCAAACTGAATGCCGAAGACCAGTCTTTGCATTTAAGTTACAGTGGTCCATAGAAATTACTACAAACAGAAGCGAACCGATTGCACTGAAGGTGCTTTCCATTTCTGCTCCATTGTTTTGAGCAAATCGAGACTTAGGTCAATGCCGAAAGGATACAGTATTTTACACAAGAGGCAGAAACACTGGCGTCCAAAATTAAAGCAGCAAACCGCCATTTTCCCGACCACTCCCTAATTCACAGTATAATCACATAAAGTGTCAACAGATGTCCGTACGATCGTGTTCTGCACGGAGATGGCATTCTGCTCAACGGACAATCACGCCAATGATGACGTCATGGCACATATCAAACGAGGTAGTGTTTGCCGGATAGACCCACATCCACGATCGTTGTGTCTACAGTCACAGACGGTGCACTGTGACACAGGGAAGACGCCTACCAGTCTCTCTGCGGTGGGGGGCCATAGGAAGAATCGAAGCAGGACATTGGCAAATTGATGTGGCCCGATGCCTCAATGTGAATCGTTGTGTTGTTTCTCGAATGTGGGAACAATTTGTAGAGACCGAAACTGTTTAATGGAGACGAGGTCAGGACCGGCCACGGGTGACATCAGAAATGACTGTTATTTGGCTGTAAGAGTGCAATGGTACCACCTTAGCACTGCGCTGCAACTGGCATCTTGCCTTCAAGCACCCATTGTATGTGTTGTGTAGAGGCAACGGCGTACAGAAGGCTTGGGCAGAGTGGCCTTCATTGTCGGAAACCTGCTGTGTGTGTACCTCTGACCCATCCTCACGGAAGGGAACATCTAGAGTGGAGTCATCATCATGTCATCTGGACGCTCGAACAGTGGGCCAATATTCTTCTCACAGATTAGTCCAGATTTGATCTGGAGAGTGATTCTCGGCGAATTCGCATCTGGAGGGAACGCGGAATACGATTTTGGGAATCAGACATTGTCGAAATAGACCGATATCGAGGAGGATTCCTAAGGGTGTGGGCAAGGATTGTGTTCACCACTCGAACACCTCTTCATAAAATTATACCGGTGAATGGGTAAGTGCTATTTTGTCAAAAAATGACACATTGAGCCTCTGGCTGTGTACAAAATATAAGTTGACTCTTACACAGAAGATTACAGCAACCAACCATTTTTTATAATGCTATTTATTTACTTAAATAGCGCCGTTACCGGTTTCGAAACGACAGGTTCATCCTCAGACGGCTAGTTCACGTTTTACATTACGTTTGATGTTTTGTTTCCCCGTCTGACGAAACTTCCTTGGCGTGGTGATGCCCTACAACCAAAACAAGATGTGAGACAGCGTCTTTTTGATCGTAATTGTGCCTCACGACCATTTTAAGTGTTGTAAACAAATTATTATTATTAAATGGAAGATGTTTCGTTTACTTACAATGAAGAATCCGTGCCATTACGTTCCAGTGCAGGTTGTTTATCATCTTGCAACATCGAAAACAGTATAATGCGCTTTTTTGTGTGTAGACATGCACATAATGCAACGCACCCGTCACACACGTAGAAGTTTCATCACGTGGAGGTATGAATACAAAGATGGCGATATTACAACCATAACAATTCCAAAGACTTCCACTCTCAGAGATATTTCATTATGTACGTGCATGTGACAGTAGATATTTACAAACTGCTAATGTTACGTTACTTACTATTTACCTTGAAAAAGATCTGAATAAAATTAAGGTAAAAAAATAAAGCAGTAAGTTATGAAGTGTTACTGCAGCGATATTACGTAAATATTATGGCATGCATTGGAACAAAAGCAAATGATAAGCGCGAGACGTACGTAGTAAATATTACAAATATGGAAATATTATGGCATACATTGACAGCGCAGTAAATGGGTTGGGATAGATGTGCATATATAAATATTACAAAACTGGAAAGCGGGTGAATGAAATTTTGAAGAAAGGCTGCATGCCTAACTTGGTTTGTTCGTTGAGGAGATTTTGTGGTGATTTGGTTTTATGTGCATATATTTCAATCTCCTGAAGCAAATTCATAAAGCTACCTTTCTCAGCTGTTTCGCCCAATCAAATTACTGGTTTTACTAATGCTTTGCTGCGAAATTCCAGAGAACATGTTTTCTTGGTTGCTTTGATGGTCCGTACAAACAGAGGGAAAAACCAAGTGCTTCTTGGTCCGAGGAAGATACGGAGCAAGCAGTAAGAAGCGTTACAGGAGCTACTCTGGATAAAGTTACGCAAAATACTGCATGGTTTCACGAAGGGTATGTCGGTGCAAAAAGGACGAAAAATGTTTACTGGTGGTAAATGCTTGCGATTTCGACACTGAAATACACTGGGCGGAATAGTCTCTTGACTGGGTGGCATAGCTCCACCACTTTTATTCAGCGTGATTTCTGACCTCTTCAGATGCTTGATTAGTACTTTTTTCGTGTAAAGGAATTTCGACCGTTTAAAATACTGGAATGTATGTACAATCAACATACCATAACATTATTACAATCACGGATATGGAATTTCTACCCTCTATATGCTGGAATGTATGTACAATAAGTATACCATAATATTATTGTATTCACAAATATTTTAAAATATTTCATGTTATATTGTATAGACCTTACAGTTGAAATGGACGTAATAGCCCCGCTGTGCCCTATAAAATGGAGACTAGCAATAGCAAGAAAAGCGTTTCTGAAAAAGAGAAATTTGTTATAATCGAATATAGACTTAAGTGTTAAAAAGTCTTTCTGAAAGTATTCGTAGAGAGTGTAGCCATGTATAGAAGTGGAACATGGGCGATAGACGTTAGACAACAAGAGAATAAAGGATTTTGAAATGTGAATTCTGAAGATTATATGGATAGATCGCATAACGAATGAGGAGATTCTAAACAGAAATCGGAAGAAAAAAAATTTTTGCACAGCTTGACTAGCAAGAAGGGATAGGTTGTTAGGACAGATTCCGAGACATCGAGGGATCACCAATTTAGTATTGGCGGGACGTGTGAGGGATACAAATCGTAAACGGAGACCAAGAGATGAATACAGTAAACAGTTTCAGAAGGATGTGCAGGGATAGGCAAAATAATGTGAATACCTGTTCTTACTTGGGAATAGTTTATTAATAAGGGGTTGGGCCACCATTTGCCCGTAATACAGCTGCGGTCCTTCTTAGAATGATGGCATATAATGATTGTATAGTCTCCAGTGGAAAGTTATGCCACTCTTCAGTCAGAACATCTTCTATCTCCTGTAGTGACAAGAGAAGCGGAAATCTGCTCTGGAGTATGCTCTCCAATACCGCCCACAAGGGTTCGATAATGTTAAAGTCCGTGAACTGTATTGGTCAGGGAAGACGCTGTAGTTAAGTTTCATGCTCCTCATACCACGATTGTACTGACCTGGCTGTGTGAAAGGGTGCATTATCGTCATGAAATATGGCGTCATTGTTGGGCAACAACATTTGAATCATAAGGTGCACCTGGTCACCTAAAACGTTCACTCCTTTGAGGGTAATTATGGGACAAGCAGAATACCATTACATGGTTGCCCACACCATCATACTTCCACCTCCGCGCTTAACCGTTGGAATCAAGCATTCAAGACTGTAGGCTTCCTTTGGCGTTCTCCAGAGATAAATCCGGCCCGACCTTGGAAATAACGAAAACCTTGTATCGTCGGACCATATGACGAGTTTCCACTGATCAGCCCTCCGGGATTTATGCTCCCGACACCATGTCTTCTTTGCGTTGGTTGTCATCACTAATGGTTTCGGTACCGCAGCTCGTCCATGAATATTTGCTTTATGGAGTTCTCGGCGGACAGTGTCGATAGGAACGGGATCTCGAAGACGGCTATTGAGCTCTGCAGTCACTATAGCCACCGTAGTTTTGTGTTGTTTTGGCATAATTCGTGCTAGCATACGACAATCTCTGTCATTTAGTTTTGATTTGCGCCCACTATTACGTTTACACGATGATGTTTTTCCATGTTTTCTGTAGGCTGTCATGACTGTTGAAACAGTTGCTCTTGAGACATTCAGTAAGTTGGCTGTCTTGTTACTGATGCTCCAGCTAATCGGGCTCCCACAACCTACCCTCTTTGGAACTCTGTTGGGTCTTTCATTGGACGTCGACCTCGGCCTCTGAATGCAAATACGAAATGTGCACTACTCATAAACAATCTGCACTGATACCTAGTCCGTACTGAACACGCACAGTCCAGCGCGACACGTGACCGACCTGCGTTGTTGACCGTCAAACAAAACCACCCCATTACCACCACTGCCCACATTGTTTTGCCAAGCCCCTGTAAGGGGCAGCATTTATTCGAAGATGAAGAGGCTTGCACAGGATAGAGTAGCATGGAGAGTTGCATCGAACTAGTCTTCTGACTGAAGACTGCAACAAATATATGGGTTAGCAAAAGACTCTGCAATCCCTCCCACAATTATGGGATAAGACTTAACTGAAATATTTCAGGTTATTGCATGACGAAGTTCCTTTCAAAAGTAAAGGACCGTTGCGAGTTGTGTGGTGAGAGAAACATAGGCAGAGCGCTGACATTGCTCCCTGGCGACACCCGCCTGAGCAGCACTAATTTTAATTCTCTTGCAGAGAGTGTCTGCATAGATACGAGGCCCTGATGTTGGCTATTGTGTCTGAACCAGCCTTATGTTAGTTGCTGCTCGCATGGGATCGCTGCGCACTTGTCACGCAGTTCGGGAAAAGCGGCATAGGGAGGTGCTGGCGACAGAGCGACACAGCTCTACCGTAATATAAGCGAATTACTTTTGAATATATTATGCGAGTGACAGTCATCAATGTGTTACAATACTATCAAAAACAGTCTTGATCACAATTTATTTATTACAGTGACCGGTTTCGACCACTACTGTGGTCATCTTCAGACCAATGAGTAAGAACCTCCTTTTGATGGAGAATCACTACTCAAAGTTTTTGATAGTAAATATTAGTACTCTACCAGCCATTAAAATAGGTACACTAAGAAGAAATGCATATGATAAACGGGTATTCATTGGACAAATATATTTTACTAGAACTGAGAGGTGATTACATTTTCACGAAATTTGGGTGCATAGATCCTGAGAAATCAGTACCCAGAACAACCACCTCTGGCCGTAATAACGGCTTTGATACGCCTGGGCATTGAGTCAAACAGAGCTTGGATGGCGTGAACAGGTACAGCTGCTCATGCAGCTTCAACACGATACCACATTTCATTAAGAGTAGCGACTGGCGTATTGTGACGAGCCAGTTGCTCGGCCACCATTGACCAGACGTTTTCAGTTGGTGAGAGATCTGGAGAATGTGCTGGCCAGGGCAGCAGTCCAACATTTTATGTATCCAGAAAGACCCGTACAGGACCTGCAACACGCAGTCGTGCATTATCCTGCTGAAATGTAGGGTTTCGCAGGGATCGAATGAAGGATAGAGCCACGGGTCGTAACACATCTGAAATGTAACGTCCACTGTTCAAGGCGCCATCAATGCGAATAAGAGGTGACCGAGACGAGTAACCAATGGCACATCATGCCATCCCGCCGGGTGATACGCCAGTATGGCGATGACGAATACACGCTTCCAATGTCAGTTCACTGCGATGTCGCCAAAAACGGATATGACCATCATGATGCTGTAAACATAACCTGGATTCATCCGAAAAAATGACGTTTTGCCATTCGTGCACCCAGGTTCGTCATCGAGTACACCACCGCAGCCGCTCCTGTCTGTGATGCAGCATCAAGGGTAACGGCAGCCTTGGTCTCCGAGCTGATAGTCCATGATGCTGCAAACGTCGTCGAACTGTTCGTGCAGATGGTTGTTGTCTTGCAAACGTCCCCATCTGTTTACTCAGGGATCGAGACGTGGCTGCACGATTCGTTACAGCCATGCGGATAAGATACGTGTCATCTCGAATGCTAGTGATACGAGGCCGTTGGGATCCAGCACGGCGTTCCGTATTACCCTTGTGAAGCCACCGATTCTATATTCTGCTAGCAGTCATTGGATCTCGACGAACGCGAGCAGCAATGTCGCGATATGATAAACAGCAATCGCGATAGGCTACAATCCGACCTTTAACAAAGTCGGAAACGTGATGGTGAGCATTTCTCCTCCTTACACGAGGCATCACAACAACGTTTCACCAGGCAACGTCGGTCAACTGCTGTTTGTGTATGGGAAATAGATTGGAAACTTTCCTCATGTCAGGAAGTTGCAGGTGTCGCCACCGGCTCCAACTTTGTGTGAATGCTCTGAAAAGCTAATAATTTGCATATCACTACATCTTCTTTCTGGCGGTTAAATTTCGCGTCTGTAGCACATCATCTTCGTGGTGTAGCAATTTTAATGGCCAGTAGTGTAATATAAGCGGTTGGGGGATTGGTGGTTCACATACAGAAGGTTCCACAGGTGATATTTGATACATCTCATATTCTTCTTTCTCCTTCGATTTCATATATCTGTAGATCACGTGAAGTAACTTCCTTATGGTTTTTTCTTCTTTTCTGATCAGCAATAGAGGTGCAACATGTCATTCATAGAACGAGATGTTCCACGTCCTTGATATCCACTGGCCGACGGCAGATGTTCGTGGGTTAACGTAGTTAGTAAATAGGAAGCACCCCACTTTCGGGAAGTTTTTATGATGGATTGTGAAAATCGGAATTGTACCGATCCTGTGCTATCGGCAATGTGGGCCGGGGACTGGATTGGTTTGCTCCGTGGGACCACGAGAGGAAGGCATAGAGCGGACGTGACCTCCATGATGCCAAAGAAATCATGACGGCATTGATGTTGACATTTTACTGTACTACTGTGCTAAGTCACGTGTAAGACGGACGCCTGACAACACCTAACTGGAATGTAACGCATGTGTAGTCGATTCATTAAGAGAAGTTAGAGCTGTTCGTTGTAGAAAATACATCGAGTTTAACTTCTCTGAGTATGTTATTCCACAGGAACAAGAACAGCCTCTTTCAGCGTCTTCGACGCAACGAATCGAAGTCCGCAGGGGAGAAGCTGTGCCACAGTTCAAGGGTGGTGAATAGCAGGACCCGTGCGGCGTTGTTGGTATTATACGCCGACGGCGAGAGAAAAGTGAGAGAAGCAACAAATTTAGCACGATAAGCAAGTTACGGATCGTCTGCTGGACTCTTTCAGCGGCCTATTCCTAACACTCCCATTAAGGAAATAAAAACCAAGGAAACAATCCACAGGCAGCCCTGTATTTATTCATTCTTTTTCTGTGTTCTTTTCTCCTTTAATGTATTCATACCATGATGCGCTTTCTGATCTTTTCCTGAATACCCCCGTAGGTCTTAATCCTATTTCGGAAAGTTACGCAGTCTAGAATTTCTGCTTTCGTAACGTTAATTTCTGCTAAGTCATTTTTCACTTCGCTGAAGCAAGAGAATTGCATTTTGGGATTGTTTCTTTTCTAAATGGCCACTTTTTTGTCAGTCTTACCGGGTTCATTCCAACCTATATCTACAGAACTACTTTGCAATTCACACTTCAGTGCCTGGCAGAGGGTTCTTGGAACCACCTGCAGACTATTGCTCTACCGTTCCACTCTCGAACAGCGCGTGGGTATAATGAACACTGATTTCTCTTATTTTATTACAGGTGTTCGCTTCTCCCTGTGTATGGTAGCAACATTAAAATATTTTTGCATTCTGAGCAGACAGTTGGTGATTGAAATTTCTTAAAAATATCTCGTCGCAGTGAAAAGCACCTTTGTTTTAATGACTGTCATCTCAACACACTTATCAATCGAACTGCCATTCTTTGAACTTTTTCAATATCCCCTGTTCAATCTTGTCTGGTAAGATGATGATGATGATGATGATGATGATGATGATGATGTTTGGTTTGTGGGGCGCTCAATTGCGCGGTCATCATCGCCCGTACAAATTCCCAACCTTTGCTCAGTCCAATCTCGCCGCTTTCATGAATGATGATGAAACGATGAGGATAACACGAACATCCAGTCATCTCGAGGCAAGAGAAAGTCCCTGACCGCTTCGGGAATCGAAAACCCGGGACCCCGTGCTCAGGGAGCGAGAACGCGACCGCGAGACCACGGACTTCGGACTTGTCTGGTAAGGATCTCATACAGTACAATACTCTAGCAGAGGGCGAACAAGACAAGTGTAGTTTGTCTCTTTAATAGAACTGTGGCATATTCTAAGCGTTCTGCCCATAAAACGTAATCTCTGGTGTACCTTCCGTACAACATTATCTGTGTGGTCGTTCCAATTTAAGTTGTTCCTAATTGTAATTCCTAGGTATTTAGTTGAATTTATGGCCTTTAGATTCGTGTTGTTGTGCAACCGAAATTTAACGGATTTCTTTTTACACTCATGTGGGTGACGTCACACTTTTCCTCATTGACAGACGATTGCCACATTTTGCACCACACAGACCTCGTGTCTAAGTCATTTTTCAATTGTTTTTGATCTTGTGATGAGTTTACTGGACGGTAAATGACAGCATCATGTGCAAACAATTTAAGAGGGCTGCTCAGATCGTCTCCTAAATCGTTTATGTAGATTAGGAACAACAGCGGGCCTACAGTGCTCCCTTGGGGATCGCCGGACATAATTTCTGCTTTACTTGATGACTTTCCGTCGATTAATACTTTCTGACAGGAAATCACGAATCCGGTTACCAAAAAAAAAAAAAAAAAAAAAAATTGGTTCAAATGGCTCTGAGCCCTATGTGGGCACTATGGGACTTAACTTATATCAGTCCTCTAGAACTTAGAACTACTTAAACCTAACCAACCTAAGGACATCACACACATCCATGCCCGAGGCAGGATGCGAACCTGCGACCGTAGCAGTCGCGCGGTTCCGGACTGTAGCGCCTATAACCGCTCGGCAATCCAGTTACACAATTGAAGCAATACTCAATGGGCACGCAATATGATTTTTTTTTTGTCTTTACTGGGAGTTATATTTTATTTTAAGTGTCCTTCGTTAATTGACAAGCCATTTCTCTTCTCTGGATTTTATTTTTGTTTGTCTCGTTACCTTGACCGTTTGACTCTTTTCTTCCCTGCTTCCCTATATTTGTTTTACTGTATCTTGCGCTTAGCAGTTTTGAAGCATTTTCAATCTTCATTACGAATTCTATCTTCTATAAAGATATTTGATACACGCGCTCATTAGATAAACGAAATATCCTACGGAACTTTTGTGGAAAGTGCGAATATCATTGATTTGTGGCTACATATCGCTAGTTATGGCAACCAGCAGTAAAAGGGTAGAACAAATCCGATTAAAATGCTCTGAACGAGTGGGTTTACAAACGCTACAGATGCGACAAAACAATTAAAATTTAGTTCGCTGTAAGCTCACATCTTAATCAACCTGACTGACGTTTAATTTTGAAATTCATTGTTTTGGTTGGCAGGAGAGCCAACACCGTGTTACTAGAAGGAGGCCGAAAGGCACGCGTTTTAGCTCACGCAGGCTGGCGTGAGGTCTGGAACAGGACAAGGAAATTCGAATGTAGAAAAAGGGACGTAGCTGTTGGAATACTTAACTTTAATCCGTTAATGAAGAACGTCGGTCTTGACGGTAAATGAATCAATATCAATAATAACTGACAATGGCGCCTTGCTAGGTCGTAGCAAAGGACGTAGCTGAAGGCTATGTTAAACTATCGTCTCGGCAAATGAGAGCGTATCTTGTCAGTGAACCATCACTAGCAAAGTCGGTTGTACAACTGGGGCGAGTGCTAGGAAGTCTCTCTAGACCCGCCGTGTGGCGGCGCTCGGTCTGCAATCACTGATAGTGGCGACACGCGGTCCGACGTATACTAAAGGAACGCGGCCGATTTAAAAGGCTACCACCTAGCAAGTTTGGTGTCTGGCGGTGACACCACATTCCTCCCCCGCAAATCGGCGTACGGTTGTGGCATAAGGCTTCCGCCCGCCGTGGGGAGGACCCCATGTTGACGTATGCGACGAGGTGGGGAGCTTAACAACAGGCGAGGCTGTGCCACCCGCACTCTGCCATTCGGACCGCGGGGAGCTAGGAAACGCCTGAAAACCTGCTCCAGGGTGCACGCCGACATGCGGTGTATGCGCCCGCAGAGAGACAGGAGGGGCCGAAGGGTCGACCTCCATCGGGTCGGGGCACCCGACGGGCGAAGACGACATATGGTCCGGAGCGGACAAGAGTTCCATGTCGGAGGACAACTGGTCACGGTAAGCGATCGGCGGCGCGTGACCCAGGGAGGCGCTTGGCGGCTGCAGCGAAGCGTCCACTGCGGGCGTCGCCGGCGGGAGAACAGGCAGCGGCGCGTCGCCATGGGGCAAAATGGAAGGCAGCGTCGGTAACACCTGGGGCTGAGGCGAGCCAGTAGATGGGTCCCCAGGGCGCTGACCGGACGGCACCGTCGCTGAAAGCAGACGGCGAGCGGCAGATCCCATGCGACGACAGAGGCGCAGCTGGTTGAGATGCCGGCGCACCTCACCAGAGGCCCCCAAAACCAGATACATAGCGCGGCCGAGGCAGCGAAGAATGCGCCCTTCGTGCCAACGCCGTGAACCTCGATAGTTACGATAGGAGACAACGTCGCCTGGAGCAAAAGCAGGTGTCTGCCGCTGCACAGTAACCTGATGCGGCGGATGTAGCAAAGACATCAAGGTTCGATGATGACTACCGTGGAGCAACTCAGCCGGCGAGCGACCATCTCGGAGCTGAGAGCGATACGAGGACAAAAAGAGCAATAACGCGTCCTCCCGAGAATGCGACTCTTTCAACTTCAACATCTGTGACTTGAAAGTCCTGACCAATCGTTCAGCGGCACCGTTTGACTGTGACGTAAACGGCGCGGACGTCAGATGCTGAATACCATTGGCCTTGCACAATGACTGAAATTCTGCGGACATGGATTGTGGGCCATTGTCGGAAACAATAGTCTGTGGAAGACCTTCAATGCAAAAGATAGCAGATAACGCTTGGATGGTGGCAGATGACGTCGTGGAAGACATCCGGACAACAAAAGGAAAATTACAGACTGAATCTACCACAACCAACCATCGAGCATTCCAGAATGGACCAGGAAAATCGATGTGTAAGTGTTGCCAAGGGGAAGTGGCTTTTGGCCATGCAAAGAATTTCCTCGGTGGTGCTGATTGTTGTTCGGCACACACCATGCAAGAAGAGCACATATTCGTAATCGCGGCATCGATTCCAAACCAAGTACAGTGCTGGCGAGCAAGTTGTTTCGTTTGCACTATACTCCAATGTCCTTGGTGGAGAATCTGTAAGACAGAGGACAGTAGCGAACGTGGGATCACGACCCTGGACTGATCATTATCAGAACGCAACAGCAAAACACCACGTCGAACAAAAAGTCTCTCCTTGTGAGCAAAAAATCGGCGAACCAGATCCGTGACGTTGACAAGGGCCATTGCGTAGCAAAAAAACACAGAACGGTAGCAAGGACAGAGTCGGAAGCTGTGGCTGTAGCTACACGACGAAAATCAATCGGAAACGATTCGACCACGTCTTCGGTTTCCGAATCAATGAACATGCAAGCAAGTTCGGAGGAATCGAATGCTCTATCCTCAGCAACAGGCAAACGGGACAACGCATCGGCGTTTCCGTGCTTAGCAGTGGACCGATACAAGATATCGTAGCGGTACTGCGAGAGGAAAATAGACTGTACGTGGAGGTACAGGCTTGTTCGGATGAAAAAGCGATGTCAAAGGTTTGTGGTCTGTGATGATGGTAAAGTGACGACCATACAAGAAATCATGAAACTTTGTAACACCAAATACGAGAGCCAATGCTTCTTTCTCTATCTGTGAATAATTTCTTTGCGCAGACGAGAGCAATTTCGACGCAAAGGCAATAGGGCGATCGTGCGATCCATCTTTGTGCGCAAGCACAGCACCGATCCCGAAATCCGATGCATCCACCATCAACAAAGGGGCTGGGTCGGAAATTTTCTCCGCTCAGGGACTGGGTGTTGTGTTGGCCTAATCATCATCGTTTCATCCCCATCGACGCGCAGGTCGCCAAAGTGGCGTCAAATCGAAAGACCTGCACCAGGCGAACGGTCTACCCGACGGGAGGCCCTAGCCACACGACATTTCCATTTCCAACAAAGGGGCTTCTGGGGATCGAATGGCGTAAGGCAAGTATTGGAAAGCAACGCCGATTTCAACTGGCGAAAGGCGCGTTCGCATTCCGTCGTCCAGACGAACGGAACACCTTTACGGCGTAAGCGATGAAGCGGAGCTGAAATGGAAGAGGCGTGTGGTATATAATGGTGATAATAATTAATTTTTCCCAGCACACTCTGTAGCTGCTTCAAATTCTGCGGTGAAGGCAAGTCTTGTATGGCACGGAGGTGCTCGGGACTGGGATGTATGCCTTGGGCATTGAGTACATGTCCCAGGTAGGGCAAGTCACGAGTAAAAAACACACATTTGTCCGTCCGTAAGCGAAGACCATTTTGTCGCAAGTCCTGAAATAATGTTCTGAGATTGGCTAAATGTTCTTCTTCCGTCTTTTCGGAGATCACAATATCGTCCAGATAGTTTGCTGCAGTAGGGACCGACGCACAAACAGTTAGTAGATATTGCTGAAACAATGCAGGGGCGGATGCACACCCGAATGCCAGTCGTTTGAATCGATACAAACCAAGATGCGTGTTAACCACCAAAACGCGCTGGGATTCTTCGTCCACTGGTATTTGCAAGTACGCATCTGTGAGGTCCAACTTCGAAAAATATTTACCCGGGCACAGTTTGTCAAAAAGATCTTCCGGGCGGGGTAAAGGAAAAGTTGCAATCACTAGTTGTGGATTCATTGTTGCCTTGAAGTCCACACAAAGTCTCAATTTTCCCGAAGGTTTTTGGCAAAATTACGAAGGGTGATGCCCTGAGAGAAGCTTGCACACGTTCAATTACACCTTGTGATTCCAAATCGTGTAATGTTTTTGCGACCTCATCACGCAATGCGTGGGGAACATTGCGCGCTCTGAAAAATTTCGCTTGCGCGTTAACTTTCAGTTCCAATTGTGCTTTATAGTTCATAGCGCAACCAAGGCCCGGTGCAAAAATGTCTGCAAGTTCGTCACATAGGCGAGAAACACTGTCTGAAGGCACAGTCTGGTTCACTGATAGGACCTGATTTACTATAGACAAGTTAAACAACTGAATTAAATCTAAACCAAACAAGTTCACTGCAGAAGAAGAACGAAGGACGTAAAATGACACAAGTTTTGTTTGTATGTTGCAAGAAGGCTGCACTGTCCTAACACAGGGATATCTTGACCTGAATAGCTAGTTAACATTTGCGGCACGCAACGGAGGTGTGCCCAGCTGTTTGTACGTGATCAGTGAAACTGCAGCTCCGGTATCGAGCTGGAATGGTATCACTTTGCCGTTAATGTCCAAGTCTACAAAAAGTTTATTGTCCTGCTGACGACAAGAGCGACTGTCTCGTGCAACGTGAACTGACACTGGTACAGAATCACTTGCGACTTGACGGGATTTCCGGCGATGTCGACGCACACTATTTGTGGGACGAACACAGTCACTGTTAGAGAGAGTGGCACTGGGCGGAGTGGAATGAACTACATGAATTTCCATGGGCGAAGTTTCACGAGTCTGAGTATCCTTGGTTCGATTCCGATTCCGGCGCGAAGCAAAGGGCCTGGAATGGTTTTGAGTTTCCGATCTGAGCTTTTTCTGGCAAACGCTCTGAACATGTCCTTTTTTATTACAGAAAAAGCAAGTAGCCTGGCGTGACGGGCAATTCTCACGCAAATGTCCAGTAGCACACCGCGGGCATGATTTTAGCACTGCATTTGCGTGCCTGCGCGGCTTTAGTTGAAAGCATTCCCACGCATACACATCTCTAACTGATGGATCTGCAGCGAAATTCCCAATTTGAAGACAAATCCTTTTCATTAAATTTGTCCAGGACGTCCTCAGGTGGAGTTTCCACTCCTCGATAAAGGTGTTGCATCAGCACACTATTTCGGTCAACACATGTGAATGAAAGACCTTTTTACGATTATGAAACTAAATAAGGCGTGATTCGGTGGCAATATTAGTGCAAAAATATGTGAAACTGTCCACGTCCGTCCACATGCTAGCAGTTAAAATTATGTCTTCAGTGCGCCAAAAATAATTCAGTAATGCTGAAAATTTGTTTTGTGTGTGATAGATGTTCTTGAGAAATGTGAAATGTAAAACCAAGTAGTATGCAATGAGATGAGTGCCATTTAACTGCTGCACGCTCTCAGTTTTCCCCTCCTCACACTCAGACAGCATGCAGTGGTGGTGGGGGAAGTGTGCAGCTAGGCAGAGTGCTGAGGTACGCGTGTCAGGACACGTCACGCAAGCCGAATTCTTGGCTGTTCCTGCAACACGGCAACGTTAGTTCTCTAGACATGGAGAATATTCCGTCACAATGGGGTAAGCACAATAGGGACTTGTCTGAAAAGAGGGCTCGATGCACACCTCTCTGTACTGTCATCGGTAGGAGTTGCAACAATGGTCACTGTGCTGACAGACGTTCTCTTACTCTTCTTGCTGAGAACAAATCCGTTTCGTGACTCGAAGTAATGTGACGTGGCTGTTCCATCCTTCATGGCTGAACAGATCCCATGTCCTCTCAGTCACTAATCGCTTACGTCTTTTGCGTATGGTCCTCTTGAACCCATCAATTGCATTTTGTTTGACAGTTAAAAGTTCCTTACCAAGGTGACTTCCACAGCTGCTAGTAGGCGATTCTCTTTCTTACATTAGCTCTAGCATGACCCTCTCACACGATACGACATTCAAACGCGGTTTATGAATGAAAGAAGCTAGGTGTAATTATTCTGCTTATACGAGACGCGTGGTGGCATTCCTCCTGCCTTCTTTACGCAAGTTCGCTGAAATACTCATCACTTGCATACACGAACATTTAATCCTCTGCATGCCATTTTGGTGTTTGTTGCATTCTGTCCTTACGCTGTTGCAGCTTTAATGCCCAGTATTGTAGACCACCTTTGGCGAGTGAACCACGTTGATGGCTGTGGCTGGGGCAGAGGGGGAGGGGGAGATGGGGAGGTCGATTGGAGAGTGCGTGGAGCACATGTGGGGGAGGGGGACTGACAGTTGAGCCCTCGTTGGGGACAGCAAGAAGAGTCACAGGGTGAACTCATACAGGGAGCTCCGGTAACAGACTTTGGTTCAGTGCCAGGCCTCTGGCAGTGCTGCAAATTTATCAGTCTCGCCTTCTTATTGGCTGATTTTTAACGTTCCATGTTTCTTTTCGTTTCGTAGGTAACAGAGGCTTCTGATCAAGACTTCACGTATTTAATTCTGTTTCGAAAGGTGTTGCTTTTTGCCATTGAGTGCCATGCATTTCGCAGTGGCTTACAGAGTGTGGATGTAGAAGATTATGGTACGGTTTGAAACCTTGGTGCAGGAATCAATGAAAACTTCGATGGCTTTTAGTTGCGAGAGTATGATACACGGGTGCGAACAAAAATCGCGTAGAATATGAGCAATATATGACAATACACTTGAATCGAGCAGTTCACAACGCGGGTTTGTAAACAGTAATACACTCCTGGAAATTGAAATAAGAACACCGTGAATTCATTGTCCCAGGAAGGGGAAACTTTATTGACACATTCCTGGGGTCAGATACATCACATGATCACATTGACAGAACCACAGGCACATAGACACAGGCAACAGAGCATGCACAATGTCGGCACTAGTACAGTGTATATCCACCTTTCGCAGCAATGCAGGCTGCTATTCTCCCATGGAGACGATCGTAGAGATGCTGGATGTAGTCCTGTGGAACGGCTTGCCATGCCATTTCCATCTGGCGCCTCAGTTGGACCAGCGTTCGTGCTGGACGTGCAGACCGCGTGAGACGACGCTTCATCCAGTCCCAAACATGCTCAATGGGGGACAGATCCGGAGATCTTGCTGGCCAGGGTAGTTGACTTACACCTTCTAGAGCACGTTGGGTGGCACGGGATACATGCGGACGTGCATTGTCCTGTTGGAACAGCAAGTTCCCTTGCCGGTCTAGGAATGGTAGAACGATAGGTTCGATGACGGTTTGAATGTACCGTGCACTATTCAGTGTCCCCTCGACGATCACCAGTGGTGTACGGCCAGTGTAGGAGATCGCTCCCCACACCATGATGCCGGGTGTTGGCCCTGTGTGCTTGGTCGTATGCAGTCCTGATTGTGGCGCTCACCTGCACGGCGCCAAACACGCATACGACCATCATTGGCACCAAGGCAGAAGCGACTCTCATCGCTGAAGACGACACGTCTCCATTCGTCCCTCCATTCACGCCTGTCGCGACACCACTGGAGGCGGGCTGCACGATGTTGGGGCGTGAGCGGAAGACGGCCTAACGGTGTGTGGGACCGTAGCCCAGCTTCATGGAGACGGTTGCGAATGGTCCTCGCCGATACCCCAGGAGCAACAGTGTCCCTAATTTGCTGGGAAGTGGCGGTGCGGTCCCCTACGGCACTGCGTAGGATCCTACGGTCTTGGCGTGCATCCGTGCGTCGCTGCGGTCCGGTCCCAGGTCGACGGGCACGTGCACCTTCCGCCGACCACTGGCGACAACATCGATGTACTGTGGAGACCTCACGCCCCACGTGTTGAGCAATTCGGCGGTACGTCCACCCGGCCTCCCGCATGCCCACTATACGCCCTCGCTCAAAGTCCGTCAACTGCACATACGGTTCACGTCCACGCTGTCGCGGCATGCTACCAGTGTTAAAGACTGCGATGGAGCTCCGTATGCCACGGCAAACTGGCTGACACTGACGGCGGCGGTGCACAAATGCTGCGCAGCTAGTGCCATTCGACGGCCAACACCGCGGTTCCTGGTGTGTCCGCTGTGCCGTGCGTGTGATCATTGCTTGTACAGCCCTCTCGCAGTGTCCGGAGCAAGTATGGTGGGTCTGACACACCGGTGTCAATGTGTTCTTTTTTCCATTTCCAGGAGTGTATATAGACAAGAGCCCTTAGAATATCACGTGACAAATCAGATTTTATTTAATACGAAACAAAAACAAATATTGAATCATTTACTTCACCAGATATTGCGGACGTGAGCAAAAATTAAGCAGAATTCGAGGAAAATGTTTACAATGCAAGTCACAGAGTCCAATACACACAGGAAGGTGGCAATCAGAAACATAATTTCGACTGGCTAAAAGCCACACGGTCGAAATTTCAATATTGGGTTTTACAGATACCCACACTTTACCACGAGGCTTACCCAGAAAGTATGACTGAAAAATATTGTCATCTAATACTCGCATTTCGCAAAGCAAGTATACGAATTATCGTGCCATATTTTTCCGAACTCTAAGTTCACTGCCAGGCCACTCTGAGCGCTACCGTCGTTCTCTGTTTCCCTATCGTAACACAGGACTTGCACTTCTGATATCCTGGTGTTCTGTGAAGAGAGTGTCGCACTGTGACAGGCACTAACGTTCCAGCCGGCGATAGCTGCTTCATAACTTTGTGCTGTAATGAATTTTCATCGACGGAATGTTGCCGTCAAGGCCGAAATGCTGTACAGCCCCCCCCCTCCCCCCCCCCCCACCCCCACCCCGCAGTTAACTGTGATTCTGTTCTGTGGGAGGGTCCAATTACAGTTTTCACTGTAGCGTGTTTTGCATGCCGAGTGGAGAAGAGACATATTGCAACATTTTTAGCACATGTCTCTCTTTAATTCGATGGTAACTAATTAACGATGGCCCAACAGTGCTAATAACATGTCTTTAAAAGTTACCGTAGCAAAAACGTAGATGAGCACGTTACCGAAGCATTCAACTGCACACCTAATAGCTTCGAGCTAAACACAGTTCGTTCAAATAAACATAAGAACTTCAAAGACAATACGGACCCAACCTTTACGGACACGCAGAAAATCATGCAAGGAGAACAAAATTCAGTGCACACTGTAGGAAGTAAGCAAGAAAGGTTGGCATCTGACGTATTGTCAACTGCGATGTTCTCAGCGAGGAAGACAAATCCGGAATCTGAAGCAACGTCTAAATCCATACTAAGAGAAACACTGGTCCATAATAGCTGTCGCCCTGGCTTATGGATGTCCGCTTTCTGCTACTTTGACCTGAGAAGCCCTCATTTTCGTCCTCAAAGCCCTTTTCGTCGCAGAGCGCATCGCCACTGGCGCTACTATCTTCACAGAAACGGCTCCTTTCATCGCCGATTTTGACATGAAGGGCATTTGCCACGTGCATTATATCGAAACAAAAAATAGCCATCAAAACAGATTTTCACTTTATGCCGAACAATAAAAACTCTTGTCTGTGAAGGACGCCGACTGACGCTACCTCAGCCATGAAACAGCTGATTGAGCGTCTACCAGGGGGCCAACATAAGAAAAGTGTTCGAGACATTTCACCATTAGAATCAGCTGTAAACATTTCACGGACGCGACAAAGGAAGCGTGAGCGTGGAACCGGTTGTCTAACCCCGAGGCGTGCCGTTGACGCACGGCTTCAAACGCTCACAGAATCATTACTGTTTGGAGTCCGGGCATAACATGTTGGGGAATAATTCTTCAGTGTGTATACAATCGAATTCTATAATAAAAAAAATTCGAAAACTCCACTTTGCGCGTGGTCACTAACCTAACCTAACCTAATCTTTGAAGTCCGTATTGAAGTGACGCGTTAGAGGCAGTAGCACAACGCTCACTTCTCACTTGAAGGTGTTTCTTGAAAATTTGCAAGTAGTCTTATGCGGGACTGTTGCTCGAAATCCTGAACAGGCAGATGCTGGAAGGAACACACAATATTCCCGCGGTGCCGTCTCGTCGATCAAACAAACCTGCGGCATTTCGTTCTGCTCTTCCTCGTATACGTTCAGTATCCCCTGTTAGTCTCATCCGGTACGAATCCCACAGACTGGGATAAGATGCGAGTGTCATTCGTAAGCAATCTCATCCGTAAACGGACCGCGTTTTCCCAGTATCCTACCGATGAATCCATGTCGTGTAGTCACTTGATTCACCTAAGACTGAGCCTATGTGATCACTTTCGTATCGCACGAATGTTTAAACCGAGATATCTCTGTGAGTTGACTGATTCCAGTTTTGAATCACTGATGTTGCGGTGAAATGGTTGCAGATTTTTGCTTTTTGTGACGTTCACAATTTTACATTTTTGACCATATGATGCAAGTTGCCAATATTTGCACCACTTTGGAATCTATTCTCAGTAGATTAAACGTTGTAGGATACTAAGAGTGTCTGTTCCTGAATATTTTTATACACAGCTAAACATACTAGTTCTTTGACTTTTCTTGAAATTTTTATTTGAAGATCAGTGAAACAATTTCTTCTTTTCTAATCCATACTTAAAGAGTCAATGTACTGACCATGTTACTTAGATGATTGAAACTTTAATTACATATGAACAACATGTCTATATATTAGAAGTACACTACAATCATGTAATTTGAATCGTAAGTTTTCTCTTTGAAAGTTTTAGATCTGATGTTCAATATAGAGGTCACTTTTTAGGATTCTGTACCACAATCCGTAAAAATGGACCGTTTATAGAATGGCTTCGTTGTCTGACTGTTCGTCTGTCAGTCAGTCCGATTGTTAAGAACTCTTTTTCTCCGGAACTTGTGGACGTGTCAAGCTGAGATTTAAGAGACACAATAAGGTCTACTGTCCCTTAGCGGCGTAAAAAAGTTAAGCTTCTTCGTCAATGCAGTCAAAAGCTACGGCCATTTATGTTACATATTTTTATACTCGCAGATTCACTCATCAAAACGAATAGGGTACTTCCAGTTGATCTAGAGTCATGAAATTTGGAAAGGACAAGGTTTCACAGCAGTAAAAAAAATACGACAATTGTTAAACTGTAATTACATCACATAATTTTTTTTTCATTAGAACGTACACTGGCTTCATCATCTGTCAAAACCAAAATAGAAAACTATTCCTGCATGCAAACGTAATGTTTAAGCTGTAGTGATATTTTAGTAAGTCAATAAAATATTTTATTAAATCGTTTCTGTCAACACATATCAACTGAATTTCGGTGCTCACTTCTTTCTGAATGCCCGGCCTTATCTCTGGAACTACTGTAGAGCTTTTGATACCGGCTTGGAATTCCCGGGGTCGATATCTTGCCGGTATGGAAACCGATAACAGACAAAAATCGTCGAGATTTCGGCTCCCGGGATGGATGAAATACCTACAATATATACATAATTAAGTTTGTACGGAACTTTCAATACGCGAGTCCTATTCTCTCTTGACCAGTTTTTTTTTTTTTCTTTTTCTTTTTCCTTTTTTTTTTCCTGCGCGATCTGAGGTCCTTTGTCACGGCACGCGCGGCTCTCCCCGTTGGAGATTCGAGTTCTCCCTCGGGCATGGATATGTGTGTTGTCCTTATCGAAAGTTAGATTAAGTGGCGCGTAAGCTTAGGGACCGATGACCTAAGCAGTTTGGTCCCATAAGATCTTGGCACAAATTTCCAAATTTTCTTTTTTTTTAACTAATGGTTGTGTATGTCTCCTACTATTGATAGCAGGTTGCTGTCTGCAGTCTACTTTTCTCCAAAAATCGTAAAACAAACTCGCCGGCGTGATGTGTGGCTTATGAGCAGCCGCTCGACCATGAAATCCAAGTTTCCTCACCTCCCACCTAACTGTCATAGTACTTACAGTGGGTCCTGATGTAGTTTGGAATTCCTATGTGATGGTCTGGATAAATGTCTGCCTATTACACATTACGACCCTCTTCAACTGTCGGCGGTCTCTGTCAGTCAAGATACGACGTCGGCCTGTACGCTTTTGTGCAGTGCATGTCCCTCCACGTTTACACTTCACTATCACATCGAAAACAGTGGATCTAGGGATGTTTCGGAGTGTGGAAATCTCGCGTACAGACATATGACACAAGTGACACCCAATCATCTGACCACGTTCGAAGCCCGTGAGTTCCGCCTAGCACCCCATTCTGCTCTCCCACTATGTTTAATGACTACTGAGGTCGCTGATATGGTGTACGTGGCAGTAGGTGGCAGCACAAGGCACCTAATATGAAAAACCCATTTTTTTAGGGGGGGGGGGTCCGGATACTTTTGATCACATAGTCTATGTTTCTAAAACCGTACATTTGTTCTCTAGCCATTCCTGCTTAACTAATTTGGACCTCCTGTTAATTTCATTTTTTCGACGTTTGTATTCACTTTCGCCTGCTTCATGTGCTGCGTTTTTATATTTCCTCCTTCCTCCAATTGAATTCAGATGATCAATTTATATTTCTTTATACATAATCATACTCAGCTGGGAGGCGTCCTGTGACTTGATCTCACCGTGAGGCGGTATGCATATTTTGCATTAGGCTAACTCGGAATTCTACAAAGAATTCCCCTGACATCTATAGGCAATATCAAACTTTTAATTCAGAAAGAATCATGGCGCATGAGGAAGCACGCCGCTCATATATTATGAATCAATTTAATAAAAACACAAAAGTAATCCGCAGAAAGAACGAGTGGGTTGAGGGGACAGTCGAGTAATTTTTAACTGAAAGCCAGAAATGGTGTGAAGAATGAAACAATTTTTTCTTACTTCTAGGTTTTTACATTAACATAGCAAGATAAGGTGATGCCTCATGATTAATTATGGCACGGTGTGCTTCGATAAAGTACAGTTTTTTTTCAGTTTTCAATACGGATTGTTACATCTCCTATCACCGACAGAGCGCACGAGATTCTAGTCGATTTACCTGTCAACATGAAGGCTATTGACACACAGAAGGAAACTACACTTTGAGCACGCAGCACACGGCAGATACGGCCCACAACTAGACCTTCTCTACCTATCACGGCAAGAGCGATTTGAATACGGCCGGAGCTGCGGATGTATAACCTTTGATGTCCTCTGCGACGCTGAAACCACATTGCCCCCTCGTGGTGTCGAGATGTGGATCAGCGTCTTATTGCAGCTGTGACTGCCACAAGCAATCGCGTATGTGCAAAACCAATGTCCGTTCTGTCGGACGAAATACAAAACGTCGCTATCACCCCGTCGCATGGACAGGAGCAAAAGCGACCTCTTCCCTTCGAAGCCAAAACGCGAGTCCTTAACTTCTGTAGCTGTCAGACGGATTTGGTACTCTGCGCCAAGGACCGTTCAATAGTAACAGTTTTCTTATGAACTAACCAATCACTGTCAAATCTTCGTACATCCATAGTTGAAATGGAGGACAGTGGGACGTCAGCGGGTATAAATTTACATTAAAATGAAGAAATTCCTCCAGCTGTATTTTAGGTGTCGATTTTATTTTGCAACTAGTTTCAACGTTGTAACAACGTCATAAAATATGCCAACATACAACAACCAATGTGACATGAGTAATCTATGAGTTATTATGTAAACAAATATATTATAGGCATTTTACATAATGGACGAATTGAATAAATTTAATTGCATTTTGCCAGTTTTGATTAAAAGCAGTCATTCTGGAAATTAACAATTTATGTGATACCAATGAGTACAAATGAAATTATATATGCATGATATATGCATTGCTAATCAGACATATATAGGGTAAGATCGATTATTAAAGAATAGTAAAGGGCGGGAAAGGTAGAAATGGGGTTATGTTTCCGTAACATTGCATCATACTAAAGTGACAGAAGCAAGTTACTGAAACCACGTCAATCATAACGTCGCAAAACGAATAATAAGAAACCGGAAAACGAGTATGGAACCTAGTTAATGAAAGGTAGTCTGTAGTGTAAAATACATACTAATCAATCTAAAACTTACTCATTCGAATAAAAATGTAAGTTAACATGCCGCTGAAAAACCTTTTTTCAACGTCTTTGTCTCATCGACAGCAGTAACCTTGGTCACAAGTAGTATAATTCTAGTATGCTTACATGGGCAATAGAACGATCAAGTTCATAGCAATACTCCAAAAGAAGTAACTAGGTACTGAAAGTCGAAACAATTCGTCACACCTGTAAAATATTTGCTGTTCCTCTAATAAACACCAGAACGAAGACATACAGTGAAGTATACAGCGTATAACATTCGTATTGTAAATGTGATATAGTCAAAGGTTGATTAGGTTAATTACACTCAATGCCATGCTTAATCACTACTTATCAGGACGGCAGAAAGTCTAACAATCAATATCACCATTACACCTTAGGTACTCATTCGTCTCGCTTATCCAAACACATCAGTTCTCGTATGGGATTAATAGTTGGCCGTCACTCCCGCTTGCTGTCTGGATGCCCAGCGGCTGTCCAGTGAGCGTTGCCGTCGCCAGGCGCCCGTTGTCTGAGGTCACTGACCGGAGTACCGCATCGGCGCCGCTTTCAAAATCCGCGGAAGTTCCGTCTGCTGCCTGGCAGAGGTGCCGCCATTGTCTGGTACGGCCGTCCGACCAAGGGTGAGATCAAAGGGAAAGTTCTGCACAGGATGTCGACTTGGGCGGGCACTCTTTGTGGGTGTCGTAAAATCTCCCCACCGACTGCTAAGCTCCGAGCCCGCTCGCACTGGTTTCCGGCACACAACTCTGTCACGGAAAATTTCTTCGTAGTACATGATTTCTACCGCAATGCAGCTTGTGCTCATTATGCGTTTTAATAGACCTGTGACAGTTCTAATTATGTCCGTGGAACTCTTAACTCGATCTCCACATTTTGCTGGTTGCCATAGCAACCGTCAATCCAGTCACAAAAATGTGGATAACGTGGGCCTTGCATTTGCGGTGCATGGCCCAAACAGAACGCCAACTTGCACAGTCGCTGTGGTAACAGCTGATGAGTGTCAGGTATGCAGAATTTCTCCATATAAAACATGGAAAATCGCCAGCTAAAGAGAAATTCTAATTCTAAAAGCAGTGCAATGGTTGCTGGACCCTCTGGTTTACATTTACATTTACATTTATACTCCGCAAGCCACCCAACGGTGTGTGGCGGACGGCACTTTACGTGCCACTGTCATTACCTCCCTTTCCTGTTCCAGTCGTGTGTGGTTCGCGGGAAGAACGACTGCCGGAAAGCCTCCGAGCGCGCTCGACTCTAATTTTACATTCGTGATCTCCTCGGGAGGTATAAGTAGGGGGAAGCAATATATTCGACACCTCATCCAGAAACGCACCCTCTCGAAACCTGGCGAGCAAGCTACACTGCGATGCAGAGCGCCTCTCCTGCAGAGTCTGCCACTTGAGTTTCCTAATCATTTCCGTAACGCTATCACGCCTACCAAATAACCCTGTTACGAAAGGCGCCGCTCTTCTTTGGATCTTCTCTTCTTTCAACCCGACCTGGTACGGATTCCACACTGATGAGCAATACTCAAGTATAGGTCGAACGAGTGTTTTGTAAGCCACCTGCTTTGTTGATGGACTACATTTTCTAAGGACTCTCCCAATGAATCTCAACCTGGCACCCGCCTTACCAACAATTAATTTTATATGATCATTCCACTTCAAATCGTTCCGTACGCATACTCCGATATTTTACAGAAGTAACTGCTACCAGTGTGTGTTCCGCTATCATATTATCATACAATAAAAGACCCTTCTTTCTATGTATTCGCAATACATTACATTTGTCTATATTAAGGGTCAGTTGCCACTCCCTGCACCAAGTGCTTATCCGCTGCAGATCGTCCTGAATTTCGCTGCAATTTTCTAATGCTGCAACTTCTCTGTATGCTACAGCATCATCCGCAAAAAGCCGCATGGAACTTCCGACACTATCTCCTAGGTCATTTATATATATTGTGAAAAGCAATGGTCCCACAACACTCCCCTATGGCAAGCCAGATGTTACTTTAACGTTTGTAGACGGCTCTCCATTGAGAACACCATGCTGTGTTCTGTTTGGTAAAAACTCTTCACTCCAGCCACACAGCTGGTCAGATATTTCTGATATTCCGTGGGCTCTTACTTTGTCTATCAGGCGACAGTGCGGAACTGTATCGAACGCCTTCCGGAAGTCAAGGAAAATGGCATCTACCTGGGAGCCTGTATCTAATATTTTCTGGATCTCATGAACAAATAAAGCGAGTTAGGTCTCACACGATCGCTGTTTCGGGAATCCATGTTGATTCGTATAGATTCTGGGTTTCGAGAAATGACATGATACGCGAGCAGAAAACATGTTCTAAAATTCTACAACAGATCGATGTCAGAGATATAGGCCTATAGTTTTGCGCATCTGGAACTACCTATGCTCTTTTCCAATCATTTGGAACCTTCCGTTCCTCTAGAGACTTGCGATACACGGCTGTTAGAAGGGGGGCAAGTTGTTTCGCGCACTCCACTACGTTGCGACGAAGCCGCAAGATCTCTTTTGTCTCCTTAGCCCCGCACTCTGTCGGATGGCGCCGCATGAGCGCAGGATGTGGTGGTCGACGGGCAGTGACCAGTTTTCATTCAAAGCGCTGCCCGAGTTCATTCGTTTGTTCAGAAGTGGAGACCAACAAGCGTTTTCCACCTTCAGCTGTCGGGCGACTACAGAATCGATGCGCACGCCCAGCAGTTTTTCTCAAACGATTTTACAGAAACCGTTTGTTAAAAACATTTCTTTTTTTCTTTACTTGTAGCTATAAATGTCAGGTTTATTGTGCCCAACATTTCGTTAATGGTCGTAGTTGTAGTTGTGGTCTTCACTGCAGAGACTGGTTTGATGCAGATCTCCATGCTACTATATCCTGTGCAAGCTCCTTCATCTCCCAGTACCTACTGCAACCAACATCCTTCTGAATCTGCTTAGTGTATTCATCTCTTGGTCTCCCTCTACGATTTTTACCCTCTACGATGCCCTCCAATACTAAATTGGTGATCCATTCATGCCTCATAACATGTCTTACCAACCGATCCCTTCTTCTAGTCAAGTTGTGCCACAAATTCCTCTTCTCCCCAGTTCTGTTCAGTTCCTCATTAGTTATATGATCTACTAATCTAATATTCAGCATTATTCCTGTCTAAACTGTTTATCGTCCATGTTTCTCTTCCATACATGGCTACACTCCATACAAATACTTTCTGAAAAGGCTTCCTGACACTAAGTCTATACTCGATGTTAACAAATTTCTCTTCTTCGGAAACGCTTTCCTAGCCATTGCCAGTTTATATTTTATATCGTCTCTACTTCGACCATCATCAGTTATTTTGCTCCCCAGATAGCAAAACTGAGCATCTACTTTAAGTGTCTCATTTCCTAATGTAATTCCCTCAGCATCACCCGATTTAATTCGACTACATCCATTTCCTCGTTTTGCTTTAGCTAATGTTCATCTTATATCCTCCTTTCAAGATACTGTCCATTCCGTTAAACTGCTCTTCCAAGTCCTTTGCTGTGTCTGACAGAATTACAATGTCATCGGTGAACCTCAACTTTTTTATTTCTTCTCCATGGACTTTAATACCGACTCCGATTTTTTTTTGTTTCCTTTACTGCTTGCTCAATATACAGATCGAATAACATCGGGGATAGACTACAACCCTGTCTCACTCCGTTCCCAACCACTGCTTCCCTTTCAGGCCCCTCGACTCTTATAACTGCCATCTGGTGTCTGCACAAATTGTAAATAGCCTTTCGCTCCCTGTACTTGACCCCTTTCAGAATTTGAAAGAGAGTATTCCAGTCAACATAGTCAAAAGCCTTCTCCAGGTTTACAGATGCTAAAAACGTAGGTTTGTCTTTCCTTAATCTATCTTCTAAGGTAAGCCGTAGGGTCAGTATTACCTCGCGTGTTCCAACATTTATACGGAATCCAAACTGATCTTCCCCGAGGTCGGCTTCTACCACTTTTTCCATTTGTCTGTAAAGAATTCGTGTTAGTGTTTTGCAGCCGTCACTTATTAAATTGATAGTTCGATAATTTCACATCTGTCAACACCTGCTTTCTTTGGGATTGGAATTATTCTATTCTTCGTGAAGTCTGAGGGTATTTCGCCTTACATCTTGCTCACCAGATGGTAGAGTTTTGTCAGGGCTGGCTCTCCCAAGGCTATCAGTAATTCTAATGAAAGGTTGTCTACTCCCGGGTCTTTGTTTTGACTTAGGTCCTTCAGTGCTTTCTCAAACTCTTCCCATTTCATCTTCAGCTACGTCCTCTTCCATTTCCGTAATATTTCCTCAAATACATCGCCCTTGTATAGACAGACTACATACTCCTTCCACCTTTCTGCCTGCCCTTCTTTGCTTAGAACTGGATTTCCATCTGAGATCTTGATATTCATACATGTGGTTCTCTTTTCTCCAAAGGTCTCTTTGATTTTCCTATAGGCTGTATCCATCTTACCCCTAGTGATATATGCCTCTACATCCTTACATTTGTCCTCTAGCCATCGCTGCTTAGGCATTTTGCACTTCCTGTCGATCTCATTTTTGAGACGTTTGTATTCCTTTTTGCCTGCTTCATTTACTGCGTTTTTATATTTTCTCCTTTCATCAATCAAATTCAATATTTCTTCTATTACCCAAGGATTTCTACTAGCCCTTGCCTTTTTACATACTTGATCCTCTGCTGCCTTCGCTACTTCATCGCTCAAAGCTACCCATTCTTGTTCTTCTACTGTATTTCTTTCCGCCATTCTTGTGAATTGTTCCCTTATGCTCTCCCTGAAACTCTGTACAACCTCTGGTTTAGTCAGTTTATCCAGGTCCCATCTCCTTAAATGCCCACCTTTTTTGCCGTTTCTTCAGTTTTAATTTACAGTCCATAACCAATAGATTGTTGTCAGAATCCACATCTGCCCCTGGAAATGTATTACAATTTAAAACCTGGTTGCTAAATCTCTGTCTTACCATTATATAATCTGTCAGTATATCCGGGCTTCTTCCATGTATACAATCTTCTTTTATGATTCTTGAACTAAGTGTTAGCTATGGTTAAGTTATGCTCTGTGTAAAAGTCTACCAGGCGGGTTCCTCTTTCATTCCTTACCCACATTCCACTACTTTTCCTTCTCCTCCATTTCCTACTATCGAATTCCAGTTACCCATGACTTAAATTTTCGTCTCCCTTCACTCTCTGAATAATTTCTTTTGTCCGTCATACATTTCATCAATCTCTTCATCACCTGCGGAGCTAGTCGGCATTTAAACTTGTACTACTGCGGTAGGTGTGGGTTTCGTATCTATCTTGGCCACAATAATGCGCCTACTATGCTGTTTATAGTAGCTTACCCGCATTCCTATTTTTTTATTCATTATTAAACCTACTCCTGCATTACCCCTATTTGAATTCCCACTATATTTAACTTTAACCTATCCATTTCCCTTTTTCAATTTTCTAACCTACGTACCCGATGAAGGGATCGGGCATTCCACGCTGCGATACATATAACGCCAGTTTGTTTCTTCCGATAGCGACATTCTCCCGAATGGGGGACTATTTTACCTCCTATTTTACGCAAGGGTACGCCATCATCATTTAACCAAACAGTAAAGCTGCATGCCCTTAGGATAAATTACGGCTCTTGCTTTCAGCCGTTCGCAGTACCAGCACAGCAAGGCCGTTTTGGTTAATGGTTCAAATGACTGAGCACTATGGGACTTAACTTCTGAGGTCATCAGTCCCCTAGAACTTAAAACTACTTAAACCTAACTAACCTAAGGACATGCCTGAGGCAGGATTCAAACCTGCGACCGTAGCGATCGTGCGGTTCCAGACTGTAGCGCCTAGAACCTCTCGGCCACCGCGGCCGGCTTTTGGTTAATATTACAAGGCCAGATCAGTCGATTAGTGCAGATAACATAATATGTTGTTGCATATGAACTTTAGCTAACATATTGAATTTTTCTTCAGAGTTTGGTAGAGGTACCTATGTGCCACCAATTTCGAAAAAACTGATGTGACATAACACACATTTGAGATCGCACCGCGCCAGCGATAAAGCCACAGTCAAATATCCATAACATACCTCATATTTGATAAACGGTTTGAGATATCTAAATGAGATTTTGTCAAATGGTAGCACGCCGAGAGGAGAATATTTTTCCACATGCTTATTATGCAAAACTTCATTTTATACCGTGTTATTCCACTTACTACAGACTTTTCTGATAAAGGAGTATAATTTTTAAGGGCCATCGATAGCTGGTGAAACGAGAAATGCTATGGTTTTTTAACAATATAAGTGAAGTCATTACGTGTTTATTTTGTACCAAGGATGTGCCTTTTTAGAGAATGCTGACCTTACTTTTCCTCAGTTCCTCAATTAATAAACTTAATAAACAGTTGTTTCAGAATTATCTTGCAATTGCGTCAGCACCACACGTTAGTTATGTGACACTGTGTACACTCCGTTGAGTTTTGGTAAAAGAAGCAAATTTTAACGAAGCAACTTTATAACTGTGTAGGTTTTACTCAAAATTCCCCACTCATGGCACTTCTATGAAAGTTATAAATGGTTAACAAATCCGGCGAAAACAAATAGCTGCATTTTCGGAGGAATTCTTTTTGAATACACTACTGGCCATTAAAATTGCTACACCATGAATATGACGTGCTACAAACGCGAAATTTAACCGACAGGAAGAAGATGCTGTGGTATGCAAATGATTAGCTTTTCAGAGCATTGATACAAGATTGGCGCCGGTGGCGACACCTACAACGTGTTGACATGAGGAAAGTTTCCAACCGATTTCTCATACACAAAAAGCAGTTGACCGGCGTTGCCTGGTGAAACGTTGTTGTGATACCTCGTGTAAGGAGGAGAAACGCGTACCATCATGTTTCCGACTTTGATAAAGGTCGGATTGTAGCCTATCGCGATTGCGGTTTATCGTATCGCGGCATTACTGCTCGAATTGGTCGAGATCCAATGACTGTTAGCAGAATATGGAATCGGTGGGTTCAGGAGGGTAATGCGGAACGCCGTGCTGGATGCCAAGGGCCTCGTATCACTACCAGTCGAGTCACATGCATCTTATCCGCATGGCTGTAACGGATCGTGCAGCCACGTCTCGATCCCCGAGTCAACAGATGGGGACGATTGCAAGACAACAACCATTTGCACGAACAGTACGACGACGTTTGCAGGAGCATGGACTATCAGCTCGGAGATCATGGCTGCTGGCTGCGGATACCCTAGACGCTGCATCACAGACAGGAGCGCCTGCGATGGTGTACTCAACGACGAACGTGGGTGCACGAATGGCAAAACGTCATTTTTTCGGATTAATCCAGGTTCTGTTTACAGCATCGTGATGGTGGCATCCGTGTTTGGCGACATGGCGGGGAACGTACATTGGAAGCGTGTATTCGTCATCGCCATACTGGCGTATCACCCGGCGTGATGGTATGGCGTGCCATTGGTTACACGTCTCTGTCACCTCCTGTTCGCATTGACGGCACTTCGAACAGTGGACGTTACACTTCAGATGTGTTACGACCCGTGGCTCTAGCCTTTATTCGATCCCTGCGAAATCCTACATTTCAGCAGGATAATGCACGCCTGCATGTTGCAGGTGTCGTACGGGCCTTTCTGGATACAGAAAATGTTCGACTTCTGCCCTGGCCAGCACATTCTCCAGATCTCTCACCAACTGAAAACGTCTGGTCAATGGTGGCCGAGCAACTGGCTCGTCGCAATACGCCAGTCACTACTCATGATGAACTGTGGTATGGTGTTGAAGCTGCATGGGCAGCTGTACCTGTACACGCCATCCAAGCTCTGTTTGACTCAATGCCCAGGCGTATCAAGGCCGTTATCAGAGCCAGAGGTGGTTGTTCTGAGTACTGATTTATCAGGATCTGTGCACCAAAACTGCGCGAAAATGTGATCACATGTCAGTTCTAATACATTATACATTATTCTAATATATTTGTCCAATGAATACCCGTTTATCATCTTCATTTCTTCTTATTGTAGCAATTTTAATGGCCAATGGTGTACTAAGCAAACACGAGGTGACAGGTCTGTTTGAATGGTCACCATGCAAGTGGGGGAGTGAAGGGGCCCCACTTAATATTTACAAAAATTGTGAGTGTAGGCTTCAGTTTAGAACGGCACTTCCCCTCCAGCACTTGGCATTTCGACTATAGCGCCTGCCCGCAGCCCCCAATGAGCATCTTACGGCCACGGTATTCTTTTTGCACCTCTGCGCATCCGCCTGCGATGCTGGTAATGGGCACCGAGCACTAGTCGTGCGGCCTGGCCACGTGGATGTGGTGCTCTGCTGTGCTCTATCGGATAGCCTCGGTTTGCTGTGCAGCGCTAACGGAAGCCTATGAAACAGATCGCTGAGACGCCCCTGCCTCGCGGTAACGCACAGTCCAGATAGAACACGGCCGGTTGCAGCCGTGCCGCGTGGTCCACGCTCATCCCGGCAGAAAAGCTGCGGCCGGCCGGCGAGCAACAGACCAGAAATTGCCCTCATAAATCATACGGGGTCTCATTACGCCGCCAACACCGATACAGATAACGCCAAATTTGTTTTTTACGCAATGCGAGTTATCTCGCAGACTTGCTCTGTCCGGTAACACAGGCCTAAAAAAATTTGAATACGGGGGGGGGGGGGGGGGTCCTTCAACGAAAACAGTTGAGGTGTACCGGCACGTTTTTGTTCCTATTATTCCTAGCTTCATAGAGAAGTGAATGCAACAGCTATTACCTGAAAATAAAAAAATATAAGCGTACAAGAAATTAAATATTAAATGGAGCTCCTTTTTCATGAAACTCGATCCAAGATGGCGAGCACGACCAGAAAGATCCGCAATGAGCTGTCCAACTCACCTTCCGCGCACGCATCGTTTCGGCCCTCTGATTGGTGCCAGCGGCCGTAATCATAGGTATATAAGCGGGAAATCGTCTCAGCCTCAGTGATCCGTAGTTTCACTCCTGAGGACGATGGTGGAGCTAGCCATCGAAAGCTCGAGAATTTTATTCGAATTGACGCTTCTTGAAAACCGAGAAGATATTATTCAGACATGCCACCGCGAAAGACCTCGAGGACACAAAATCCGCAAAGCTGCAAAAAAAACCGATTTCCCCTTAACGACTGGCTCTTGTAAATCGTTAACGCTCACATTCCCATACTTGCTGTTTAAAGTATAGCCCGTGGTAAGACAAAAAAGCACTCGTTTGAAAAATGAAATTAATTATTCTTCGAGAGATGTATCGACATTTTTTTAAACAAACCCGCTCTCTACAGTTGTCTACATCTTCTCACCAGGTGACCTTACAAGAACTACTGTCAGAACCGTATATGCAATGTTTACACACACACACACACACACACACACACACACACACACACACACACACACACGCCCCGTTCAGCGTTTGAGATAGGACGTGAAAATTTTTTTAAAAAATCAATTTTTCAAAAATATGTTGATTTTGTGGTGCACATATTTCTGAAGAGCTCGATATATAAAACTAATAAGTTGGAGGAAATGTAAGACATGTTATTTGGTCTTAAGTGCGTCAAAGTGCAGTGCCACTCCTCTTCGCACAGCATTCTTCACTCGCACGTCACAGTATTTCCTTCTGTGGAATTCAAACGTCGATATTTTGTAATGGAAGCCATCAAATCTATATTCAGACCAGTGGAAATTAAAATGTTCTGTGGTGCCTCTCCTGCTCCCAGTCGATCGGTTTGGGATCCTAACCTCCTTAAGAAAAAAACTGACAAATTAATACTGGGTGGGATTATTTGTGACTGGGAGAATAAGTTTTCAGTAAATTTGCACTCTTTATTGCCTATTAGCTAATAACTCCCTTTTGTGCGACATAAAATTAAATATAGAAAACATAAAAACGGTAAAGACAACAGACAAGCAAGACGCACACATTCCTGCAATCCTTATATCCCAGCATATTTTCTTCTCTAATCTTGCTACAGCTTTACAAGGCATGCTTTCCTTTCTGCGAAAGATCGTCAAACGCTTCGCTATGTGAAAAATCTAAATGCCGTTGACCAATTTTGAATGAGCTGTTAATACGAATACTATCCAAGACTGGTGTGGTTTCTCGATTTCATTACGTCTATTTTGTCACAGTCTGCTAAGTAAAACGAAGAAGCCTTTCTAATATCTCTGCAATTGTAACATACGCCACATAAGCGAGACTGTTTTGGCACAAATGGTCATTTTAATCTACCTCATTAACATAAATAACACGACAGATTATAATTCACGAAGTAGCAGCATCATGATGTCGAAAAGTAGCAGTACTAGTACGAAATTTTTGTATCAATTAGGAATGGCCAAATCCTTCCATATAATTCGTGTGATGTTCCAGTTTATTCTTCTTCCTCTTTTTAACAAACAGTCTTGCCAACATTAATTCTGTAACTAGTCCTGCCCTTGACAAAACTTATTCTCCTGTTAACTTCACTAACCGTGCCAGAATCACCAGTTCAGTTATGCCGTGTTTATTCTCTAGCTAGGCGTTATTACGTGTTCGTACAATGCGTTCTCCTCGCTATTCCGAGAATAGAATTTAAGCGGCTGCTAATCGGGGACTGCCGGCCGAAGTGGCCGTGCGGTTAAAGGCGCTGCAGTCTGGTGGAACCGCAAGACCGCTACGGTCGCATGTTCGAATCCTGTCTCGGGCGTGGATGTTTGTGATGTCCTTAGGTTAGTTAGGTTTAACTAGTTCTAAGTTCTAGGGGACTAATGACCTCGGCAGTTGAGTCCCATAGTGCTCAGAGCCATTTGAACCATTTCTAACCGGGGACTGCACAACTGGCCATTAATAGTGTAGCGATCTGGCAAAAATTTTCTGTCAATATTTCATTTTCTTGGATACACCGAGAGGATAATATGTAGTTTTTCTTACCTGTTACTCCTGTTAGTCGTTTAATTCTACTCTGGTAGCTCGAGTTTATGGATTTCGCTAACCATTGTAATAACAGTTATCATTCCCACACCCAATCAACCACATAAACAAACAACGATTTGCATTCATCCGTTCGGGTTTATTCGGCTCATTCGTAGAGCCCCGTGCCCTTTCGCCTGCGGGAAAGCTTTTTTTGTTTCTAGATGCGATGGGGATTCCCCTGGCTGAGACATCACGTACACTATGCATGCATTCAAAAATCAACTTATGTTTTGTTCAGAAACAACTTAGAATATGTTCAAAAATGTTCAAAATCCAACAGGGATGCGTTTCAAAATCATGTGTATAGTCGATAGGCCATCGTGCGCTGGATACTAGGCGCTTTGTGAAATGCAGTTTTTCCCTACAAAACAAATGGTTCAAATGGCTCTGAGCATTGTGCGACTTAACTTCTGAGGTCATCAGTCGCCTACAACTTAAAATTAATTAAACCTAACTAACCTAAGGACATCACACACATCCATGCCCGAGGCAGGATTCGAACCTGCGACCGTAGCGGTCTCGCGATTCCCGACTTTAGCGCCTAGAATCGCACTGCCACTCCGGCCGGCGTTTTCCCTTCAAGAACATTAATTTGGCGACCCCTGAAATCGCCGTCCGTGGCAAATACCCCGGTTTGCCCCCTCCCCCTTCCTCCCCTAGATCCGGGCCTGCCTATTATAGGGTCATTTTGTTCACGAACAGTTATGATACCATGCTGATTAATTAATTCTCACCGTTTTATAATTGTAAGAATCAAAAAATAACTTCGAAGATTATGCAAATACTGGCCGTTATAATCAGTTTCCAGGGCGGACGCTTGCCAACTACCCCCCTCCCCTTCCCCACCATCCCCCTGCCCTCTCCCCCAACTGACGCACACCGCTTTTGCACGCTTCACTTTATTACCCATTCAGTAATATTAAAAATCAATTAAAGATATCCCCATTTTTTTCTAAAAAATATAAGTGTTCAGTGATCATTGAACTCTGGACCCATTGCCTTTAGCGGGCAAGTAGAGCACTTGCCCGCGAAAGGCAAAAGTCTCTAGTTCGAGTCTCGGTCCGTACACAGCAAGTTTCAACCTTAAACTTCAACTGTAGGGCCACGGGCTGAAATTATCTAACCAGAGTGCTTTTTCTCAAAAAATTAATGTATCTCGAGAAATAATATTTTATTTTTATTTTCTCCTGACAAGTACTTTTTGGACTTACCGCGGCCTATAGGTACAGTAAATAGGAGTTAAGGAAACGTGAATGTTAACGACTTATACAGAAACATAAGAAAGCTATCGATACTTATAAAACAGTATTCGATAGGTCTCTTCAAACCTTACAACTTTCTCAAGGTTTTTAGATCGGAATTATAGTATCTTTTTAATTACTTATGAAAAAACCTTGTTTTGCTACTTCGCGGACTTTTTTTTTATCATGCTCGCTATCTAGGATCCAGTTTCATGGGAAAGAAACTCTATTTAAATTATTATTTTCTGTAAGCTTATTTTTTGTGTTTTCAGGTAATAATTTTCACAGATTTAACATTAGGCCCACTTTCATTTAGATGGGTTCGTCAATAAGCAAAATTGGCGCGTTTGGGGGACTGAGAATACGCATTTCGCGATCGAGAAGTCGCTTCACTCTCAAGAGGTTACTGTGTGGTGTGCAATGTGCAGTCACGGAATAATCAATGCGATATTCGTTGATGGCTGGGTGACTACCGAACGGTACGCAAAGGGTTTGGAAGATGATTTGAGCTCGACCCCATCGAAGCAAGAGAATGTTTGATGCCCTGGAGGAGCACTTCTGAGACCGCATTCTGTCTCTGGAGTACCCAGAGGCCACTGCCAAGGACCTCGATTTCCTGTCATATTCTCCGGATCTGAACACGTGCGACTCTTTTTGTGGGGCTATATTAAGGACAAGGTGTACAGCAATAACCCTAAAACCACTGCTGAGCTGAAAATGGCTATTTAGGAGGTCGTCGACGGCATCGATATTCCGACACTTCAGCGGTCATGCAGAATTTCGCTATTCGTCTGCGCCGCATCATCGCCAATGATGGCAGCCATATCTAACACGTCATAACCTAAATCCGAATACTTATAGTGACGTTTACATGTTGAATAAACTGGGTGTTGTGTGCTGTCCTTAGGTTAGTTAGGTTTAAGTAGTTCTAAGTTCTAGGGGACTGATGACCAGAGATGTTAAGTCCCATAGTGCTCAGAGCCATTTTTTTGTTGAATAAAGTGTGTGTAAGTCGTAATTTGTAACTAATTTACGCTTTTTTTAATGTTGTTGTTGTGGTCTTCAGTCCAGAGAGTGGTTTGATGCAGCTCTCCATGCTACTCTATCCTGTGCAAGGTTCTTCATCTACCAGTACCTACTGCAACTTACGTCCTTCTGAATCTGTTTAGTGTATTCATCTTTTGGTCTCCCTCTACGATTAAGGAAAGCAAACCTACGTTTCTAGCATTTGTAGACTTATTGAAAGCTTTTGACAATGTTGACTGGAATACTCTCTTTCAAATTCTGAAGGTGGCAGGGGCCAAGAACAGGGAGCGAAATGCTATTTACAATTTTTGCAGAAACCAGATGGCAGTTATAAGAGTCGAGGGGCATGAAAGGGAAGCAGTGGTTGGGAAGGGAGTGAGACACGGTTGTAGCCTATCCCCGATGTTATTCAATCTGTATATTGAGCAGGCAATCAAGGAAACAAAAGAAAAATTCGGAGTAGGATTTTAAATCCATTGGAGAAGAAATAAAAAGTTTGAGGTGCGCTGATGACATTGATATTCTGTCAGAGACAGCAAAGGACTTGGAAGAGCAGTTGAACGGAATGGACAGTGCCTCGAAAGGAGGATATAAGATGAACATCAACAAAAGCAAAACGAGGATAATGGAATACAGTCTAATTAAATTGGGTGATGCTGCGGGAATTAAATTAGGAAACGAGACGCTTAAAGTAGTAAATGAGTTTTGCTATTTGGGGAGCAAAATAACTGATGATGGTCGAAGTAGAGAGGATATAAAATGTAGACTGGCAATGGCAAGGAAAGCGTGTCTGAAGAAGAGAAATTTGTTAACATCGAGTATAGATTTAAGTGTCAGGAAGTCGTTTCTGAAAGTATTTGTATGGAGTGTAGCCATGTATGGAAGTGAAACGTGGACCATCAGTAGTATAGACAAGAAGAGAATAGAAGCTTTCGAAATGTGGTGCTACATAAGAATGCTGAAGATTATCTGGGTAGATCACATAACTAATGAGGAGGTATTGAATAGAATTGGGGAGAAGAGAAATTTGTGGCACATCTTGACTAGAACAAGGGATCGGTTGGTAGGACATATTCTGAGGCATCAAGGGATCACCAATTTAGTATTTGAGGGCAGCGTGGGGTTTAAAAATCGTAGAGAGGGCCTTTTTTTCATATATTTCAATAATTGTCTGCCTGTACTGATGAGGCAGAACATTATGACCACTGCTGCAGCGGAACTGGATGTAGGCACGATACGTGGGAAAGACAGAATAGAAGTGGGTCATAGATGAATGGGGAATGATTGTAGTGACGATAGGGGTCGAAAGTGACGAAATCCACTGACGTGAGCCCGTTTGACAACGGGCGGATTGTCATGGTCCGGCGTTTTGAAACCAGCATCTCGGGGAAGGGCTACGTTGGTCGACTGTTGGTATGCTACTGTTGGTGTGCTACTGTCGTCAGTATGTATGAACAGTGGTTAAAGAACGCCGAGGTGTCTGACGGCCACGCCTCATCATGCAACGTGGAGGTCCGAAACGCGGCCGATCAGTAAAGCAGGCTAGACGAGCATCTGTGGCAGATATAATATTAGCTCCGTATAGGGAAGTACGGACAACTTGCCGGTGGCCGCCGTTTTGGGCCCGCTGCAGCATATTTAACCGTGTATATTGAAGAAGTGGACTCGACCGTCTAATGCACTGCTAAAAGAGACCGGTGGCCTCAAACGGAACATGTCGGATATTTAGCAACAAAAAATCTCAACAAATTTAAGCTAAATGAGTTGAAAAGCGTTTGTTGTGGCGAGCCTGAAACACAGTTTTTTCCCTGCTATCCTTTATTAATAGCGAAAGCAGATTTCGCAGTTCTTGTTGCGGTGTCGAGTTTGAACACTTGTTTTCGTAATTGTGGTTGACTTGGTCCTATCTAATAGTCAGCAGAACAAAAGGGAACCAATATTGGTTCGCAAGTGTAAGGAAAAATCCATCGCTAATTTAAAGCTCTATATCGACTTACTTCTTGTTCCTGCTACTCGGCACTACGAAAATTCGCCCAACGTCTCTTTCGTCGTACGATATAAAACATTGGATTCAAGTATATATGCGCGGTACCTTAGTAAATAGAATTGATAACCGTGCCTGTATGATTACACATGCTTTACATACTTGTCAGATCTATCGCATAAAATTTTGTCTGCAAATTGTTCTATGACGTTAGCAGAATAATTACGAATGTACAAGATAATAACATATTTTTAAAATGTCTTCGAATAAAACTAGGCATACCATCAAAAATAAGTTACAGGTAATAGTAACTGCTGTATTCGTATTAATATTATGAAGATTATCGGGTAGTTTCTAGCAGTAATAATAGTCTCCTGATAACGTTAATAGTTAGCGAATGAAATGTCGTTGGTTCGGTACTTGCCTAGTGACTTTTTTTTGTACTTTATAGTGTGTGGAACAAAGTAAAATTTATTATTGTGAGCGTCGTAAACATAGGTTTAAACCATACTGTACAGTTAATCAGGTCAAATTTTTTACCAGTCATGTATTTATTATTATGAGGAACGTAAACATAAGTTTAAACCATACTCTATAGCCAGTAAGGTCAAATTTTTTATTAATAATAACTTCGTACGGTACCACCCACTGTTTTATGTGCTAATAGTAGCAGTTTTATGTCTAAGATTTGTATTTTGTAATTAAATTACCATTAAACCATTCTATTAGCTTAGCAGTTTTATGTCTAAGATTTGTGTTTTGTAATTAAATTACCATTAAACCATTCTGTTAGCTTTTCTGACTTTTTTTGCTATTCGAATGGCTTGGAAACTAAGTAACAGAAATGTAAAAAGGAGACAAAGACAAAAGGCCAGAAACGAATAATATTAACAGAATAGTTAAGACGAGTTCCTGCAACTTTCCCGTTGCGACCAATATTCTCCTTCTCGTTGCATCTCTCCCTTCGGAAGGAATTCTGTACCGTTTTCCTCCATTTTCGCCTCGAAACGAACAGACAGAATCACAGCACTGAGGCATTATTCTACTTATAACTTTCAAGATGCAGAACACTTCCTATGCTTCACACGTAACGCTTGGGCCCACAATGGCTGCTAATGCCACGCGACGCGCTTTCATCCAATCGGGTACTGCGGACGGCGGCAGACGCGGGGGGAAAGGATGGTCATACTTTCCTTTGTACGGAGCTTTAGATATAATGACTGAGTACAATGCAGGTGCAGACACAAGCGTCTCGGAGCGCAGAGCTCCGTAGAAGGCGACCCGCACATGTTCCCATTCGACCCACCGACGTCGTCACTTAACGCCTGGCGTGGACACGGATCATCGACACTGGATCGCGGGCGCCATGGAAATTTGTCGCCTGATCAGGTGAGTCACGTTTCTAATTACACCAGGTCGATGGTCGTGTCCCGATACCGCGTCATCCAGGCGAATAACTGACCAAAACAACCACCGCGGGTCGGTGGGAACAGTACCATGCTACGGGGGACGTTCACCTGGTTTCCGAAGTACCTGAGGTTGTAAACGTAAGCACCACAACAGCTACGGACTGAGTGGATGTTCTTGTGGAACATAGGGTTTCTTTCATCCTTGGTGGCTTTCCCCGAGGATGGCGGCGTCTTCCAGAGGGATAAACGTTAGTGTCACAAGGCCAGAATCATGTTACAGTGGTTTGAGATGCATCGTAGTGAGCTCGCACTGATGTCATGGCCGCCACATACTCCTGATCTGAACCAGAATAGTCGTTTCTGAGGGCTAGTCCACACTTTCTGCTTCACACTACACGTTACACAAACATTTAAAATGCGATCGCACACAGAACAAAGTTTATACAATTCGGAGACAAGTGCCGGACATGATTTCCGTCCCTTAGATAAGTCACGATTGCGCCAACAGAAAGGGAATGTGGCTATAGAGTTACATTGAATAAAGTGTGGCAAAATTTGAGTACACTGGAGCCGGCTCCTAAGACAGGGTAAATGAATGTACCGTAATGCGATTACAAAGACAGCAAGACACTTTATTGAACGATTACACAATAGCACAACACTCGCTGGAAGCATTTGGTTCAAATGTCTCTGAGCACTATGGGACTTAACATCTGAGGTCATCAGTCCCCTAGAACTTAGAACTACTTAAACCTAACTAGTCTAAGGACATCACAAACACCCATTCCCGAGGCAGGATTCTAACCTGCGACCGTAGCGGTCGCGCGCTTCCAGATTGAAGCGCCTAGAACCGCTCGGCCACACCAGCCTGCGCTGGAAGCATTTACTTCCATAAAATATCTAGGAGGGTTCGTACAGAGAGATATGATGCGGAAAGACCACATGAAATTAATCACGGGAAGGCGCCAGCCTGTGATTCGATGGAAGAGTTCACAGGAAATGCAATCTGACAACGGAGGAAGTAACTTACAGAACACCCTCTCTACCAATACTTGAATATCGCTCATCACTATGGGATTCGTACCAGAAAGAACTGATAGAGGAAACACGAGGGTCAGTCGGATGAAAACCTTAAATTTGTAATAACAAATCGAAATTTCGCGCCGTTATCCTGTAAGTTGATAAGCGTGTTACAAACAGCGTGCAGAATGGCCTGTAGGTGGCAGGATAGTGCAGATGCACACATACCGTCGCAGTATCAGTATAAAGATGGCCGCCCCACTTGTGACTTGGGAAGAACAGCGTTCTGGTATTAGGTTTTTGCGTAGCGAAGGTACGAAACCTATTGAAATTCATCGACGAATGAAGCTTCACTACGGCGATACATGTTTGTCACAGCAGCAAGTGTACAATTGGAGTAGGAAGTTTGGAAATGGTGTGACTTCAGTGAAAGATGTTCCTCGTCCAGGTCAGGCACAACGAGTTGTGACTCCACAGAACACTGCAGCAGTTGAAGCCATAGTGAAGCAAAACCGCCGAGTGACACTGAATGAGATTTCAGCATGTTTACAGATTAGTCATGGGTCAGCACACCACATTGTGCATGATGTGCTCCAGTTCCAGAAAGTGTCTGCAAGATGGGTGCCACGGCAGCTGACTCCTGAAATGAGAGAACGATGTGGTGATGCTTGTGAAGAACTTCTTCAACGCTTTGAACGAGCAGGTTATGCCTTCCTTGCAAGAATCGTTACTGGGGACGAAACCTGCGTTCACTTCCACCAACCGGAAACGAAGAGAGCGAACAAGGAATGGCGCCATTCCTCATCACCAAAACCAAAGAAGTTTCGAACAGAACCATCAGCAGGGAAGATTATGCTGCCTCTATTTTGGGATGAAAAAGGCGTCATTTTGGAGCACTACGTGCCTAGAGGGACCACTGTCACCAGTGCATCATACACAGATCTCTTAAAAAATCATCTGCGACCTGCAATCAAATCAAAGCGACGTGGATTGCTGTCAGCAGGTACCCTTTTGCAACATGACAATGCAAGGCTCCACACTGCCCGTACAACAGTTGCAACAATCACAGACCTGCATTTTGAGTGTGTTTCTCATCCATGTCTTCCTCATCCACCATACTCAGCAGACCTTGCCCCAAGTGCTTTCCATGTGTTTGGACCACTCAAAGACGCAATGGGAGGAAAGAAGTTCCGTTCTGATGAGGAGGTGCGCCCCGCGGTGCATGAGTAGTTGCGCCGACTACCAAAAGAATTTTTTTCTAAAGGAATTGATGCACTTTGTAAGCGCTGGAGGACTTGCATTGAGCGTGGGGGAGATTATGTTGAAAAGTGATACAGCTTTGTACCACTCCTGCACAATAAGTAATATTTAAAAAAATATTCAAGGTTTTCATTTGACTCACCCTCGTACAAAAGATCCAAAGACGAGCACACATTTCGTGGCAGTTTCATTTAAGAAGATCGAAAAGTGTCACGAAAATGCTAACCAACTCCAGTGGCAAACGCTGCAGGACAGGTGTTCTGCATCACGGTATAGTCTACTGAAAAATTTCCTGTAAGTCAACCTATATATTCGTTCCTCCGACGCATACCTCGCGAGAAGACCACGAAGGTAAAATTATAGTGATTCAAACATACACGGAGAATTACCAGTATGCTGCCGTGTCTTTAATTTTCATTTCTTCTTAGGGAAAGTAAAATATTCCTAATACCAATTCCCTGCGTACTGCAGTTTCCCGTAGTGCCTACTTTGAAATTAGCACGTGGTTCGAGGACAAAGTAAGAGCCTACGGAATATCAGACCAGCTGTGTGGCTGGATTGAAGAGTTTTTAGCAAACAGAACACAGCATGGTGTTCTCAATGGAGAGACGTCTACAGACGTTAAAGTAACCTCTGGAGTGCCACAGGAGAGTGTTATGGGACCATTGTTCTTTACAAAATATAAAAATGACCTAGTAGGTAGTGTCGGAAGTTCCATGCGGCTTTTCGCATATGATGCTGTAGTATACAGAGAAGTTGCAGCATTAGAAAATTGCAGCGAAATGCAGGAAGATGTGCAGTGGATAGGCACTTGGTTCAGGGAGTGGCAACTGACCCTTAACATAGACAAATGTAATCTATTGCGAATACATAGAAAGAAGCATCCTTTATTGTATGATTATATGATAGCGGAACAAACACTGGTAACAGTTACTCCTGTAAAATATCTGGGAGTATGCGTGCGGAACGATTTGCAGTGGAATGATCATATAAAATTAATTGTTGGTAAGGCGGGTGCCAGGTTGAGATTCATTGGGAGAGTCCTTAGAAAATGTAGTCCATCAACAAAGGAAAAGATTGTAACTACTATAGAGGTATCTCTAATCAGCGTTGTGGGTAAAATCTTCTCAGGTATTGTTGAAAGGAAAGTGCGAGTATTAGTTGACGACCAATTGGATGAAAATCAGTGTGGGTTTAGGCCTCTTAGAGGTTGTCAGGACCAGATCTTTAGCTTACGGCAAATAATGGAGAAGTGTTATGAGTGGAACAGGGAATGGTATCTATGCTTTATAGATCTAGAAAAGGCATATGACCGGGTTCCTAGGAGGAAGTTATTGTCTGTTCTACAAGATTATGGAATAGGAGGCAAACTTTTGCAAGCAATTAAAGGTCTTTACATGGACAGTCAGGCAGCAGTTAGAGTTGACGGTAAATTGAGTTCATGGTTCAGAGTAGTTTCAGGGGTAAGACAAGGCTGCAACTTGTCTCCACTGTTGTTCATATTATTTATGGATCATATGTTGAAAACAATAGACTGGCTGGGTGAGATTAAGATATGTGAACACAAAATAAGCAGTCTTGCATATGCGGATGACTTAGTTGTGATGGCAGATTCGATTGAAAGTTTGCAGAGTACTATTTCAGAGCTAGATCAGAAATGTAAGGACTATGGTATGAAGATTAGCATCTGCAAAACGAAAGTAATGTCAGTGGGAAAGAAATATAAACGGACTGAGTGCCAAATAGGAGGAACAAAGTTAGAACAGGTGGACAGTTTCAAGTACTTAGGATGCATATTCTCACAGGATGGCAACATAGTGAAAGAACTGGAAGCGAGGTGTAGCAAAGCTAATACAGTGAGTGCTCAGCTACGATCTACTCTCTTCTGCAAGAAGGAAGTCAGTACCAAGACTAAGTTATCTGTGCACCGTTCAATCTTTCGACCAACTTTGTTGTATGGGAGCGAAAGCTGGGTGGATTCAGGTTACCTTATCAACAAGGTTGAGGTTACGGATATGAAAGTAGCTAGGATGATTGCAGGTACTAGTAGATGGGAACAATGGCAGGAGGGTGTCCACAATGAGGAAATCAGAGAAAAACTGGGAATGAACTGTATAGATGTAGCAGTCAGGGCGAACAGGCTTAGATGGTGGGGTCATGTTACACGCATGGGAGAAGCAAGGTTACCCAAGAGACTCATGGATTCAGCAGTAGAGGGTAGGAGGAGTCGGGGCAGACCGAGGAGAAGGTACCTGGATTCGGTCAAGAATGATTTTGAAGTAATAGGTTTAACATCAGAAGAGGCACCAATGTTAGCACTGAATAGGGGATCATGGAGGAACTGTATAAGGGGGGCTATGCTCCAGACTGAACGCTGAAAGGCATAATCAGTCTTAAATGATGATGATGATGATGATGATCAACAAAGAAGGTGGCTTACAAAACACTCGTTCGACCTATACTTTAGTATTGCTCATCAGTGTGGGATCCGTGCCACGTCGGAATGACAGATGAGATAGAGAAGATCCAAAGAAGAGCGGCGCGATTCGTCACAGGGTTATTTGGTAAGCGTGATAGCGTTGCGGAGATGTTTAGCAAACTCAAGTGGCAGACTCTTCAAGAGAGGCGCTCTGCATCGCGGTGTAGCTTGCTGTCCAGGTTTCGAGAGGGTGCGTTTCTGGATGAGGTATCGAATATATTGCTTCCCCTACTTATACCTCCCGAGGAGATCACGAATGTAAAATTAGAGAGAGTCGAGCACGCACGGAGGCTTTCCGGCAGTCGTTCCTCCAGCGAACCATACGCGACGGGAACAGGAAAGGGAGGTAATGACAGTGGCACGTAAAGTGCCCTCCGCCACACACCGTTGGGTGGCTTGCGGAGTATAAATGTAGATGTAGATCCGTATCATCCGCAGGTAATGACCCAGACTGTAACACATATCTTAAGTGCTCGCGAAATTTCCTCGGAATGTGTATGCATTCAACTGACTGTCACATAAATTGTCTCTGCACTCCCCTAGTTACATGTCAAAAGTAATATATTTTCGTCTGACGTATTTCGACTTGCAATCGTAGCAGCGACAGTTATTCCTCATTGATGTTAGTAATAAATAAACGTGTATAAACAGAGCAAATGCTTGTGGTATTAAAGTTTCAGTCGTAGTCCAAAATGAAAACAAAGAGCGGTATACTGAAGTCCCCAACGACTCCGCTTTCATGTTGGCAACGTGCGCAGTACACCACACTCGCTTCAAAGATACATCTTCTTTATGGCAGTCAGCGCCTGCTACACAGACAATATAGTTGCACGGGTAAAGAGAAGCCACAGGGACGACAAGAGCGTAGAACCAGAGAGCAGCCGGCTTAATGGCAGGGCGCGCTCGTTGTGGAAGTAACCCTGCAGACGTCGACGCTCTCGCGGGCGAACCGTCCCTCTTAGCTGCCGCAGCACTTCACCGAGGCAAAGAGGAAGGCAGAAATAAGATCCCTCCCTTGCCAACGACTGCTCCCGTCCTTCTGGAGACCGCAAATAGTTCCAGAACAGACGCGAAGGAACTGAAAGTCTTATGAAAAGAAACATCATTACCTATAAGTATACAAAAATATCATTGGAAATACTGTGACGTTCCGGTGGGACGAGACCACGTCTTCTACAGGAAGGCCAGTGCCCGTAGCATTGCTTTCTCATCTCGAATTTGGCTGCTCGCATTTGCAGGCGGTTGCGTCACCTCGAGCATCCTCCCTCCCTCCCCCTCCCCCGCTCCCCCCCCCCCCCCCACCTTCTCTCGTCCCCCACCAAGCCCACTCCCTACACAGAAGCGAACACTAGCGAGTGTGCAACAGCGGACGAGAATTCTCTGTGGTATAAACACTACGCATTCGTTCAGTTTGCATTCGTCTCCTGTAACAGTCGCGACATGTTTCGTACCAGTAGAAATCAACCAAGTAATCGTAAATATATACTTCACTATACTTAAATTTTAATGACAGCTCAGACTCACACCTGTTCTGAAACAAACTGATGAGACGACAGTCGCCGAAGATCGCTTGTTAGTCTAGTGCAGTTGTGTGGGTTGTTATCAGCACGAACTGTAAAAGAATTGACACGTCCAACACTCAGTGCGGAATAAAATATGACCATAGGCATTAGCGACTGTGTCTTGTGCCGTTGTAGACAGTACACAACCTCTCAGATATTTCTACACTTCCTTCCATCTTGCTGCAGATAACTATCATTTCTGCTTTGTCCGTCTTTTCATCAACAGTGTCATCATTTTGGAGATTGGATGAAAGTAAAACGTTTCTCGTATGATACAACAGTACAAGCTCTTACGAAGGCAACCAATGTGAACCCTCTGGACGCTTACACGGCTTCGTGAATTCATATGGCAGTTCCATTTCACAAAAATATACAAATGACACTTAACTAATCTGTAGTTAGCAAAACAACATAACTAACAGAAAGTAACACTGCAATAATAAGAAACGCCTTGAGAACTAACTATAATATTGATGTATTAGCTTCCATTTCACTGGTTCTCCTAAATATAACAACCCAAATTATATCGAACGCCGATGAGCGGGACTTTACCATATCGCGAGCGCTGCTCTAGTCCAAATGAAACAAAGGAGTAACGTAGTACTGCTGATAGGTGAAGGTACTCGGCTCATGTGATTTCTGGGTCGGAAGAGATTAAGAGGAAAGGAAAAAATTTATTCGCGCGGACTATCAGTCCACGTGCGTCTACTGCAGGGCTAGAGAATTATGTCTGGTGTAGAATCGCGTGAGCAAACGGCATTCAGTCGTGCTCGGTTCGCATTCGCCTGTGTTCGCTCGTGTTCGGCCGCTTGTCGCCCTTTTAGCGAACCATCAAACGAGGTTCGCGTCCTCTCTGATTCGCCGCTAGCAGTACAGAAAGCGTTCGTCTGCTATACTGTCTACTTCTGTTATTGTTGGCATGAATTGCGTGAGCGATGGAGTGGTCCAAAGATAATTCTGTGTCGCTAATGGGAGAACATAGATATTATACGTGCCTCTGGAATCCTAAAGATCCACAGAAGCCGGCCGGGGTGGCCGAGCGGTTCTTGGTGATACAGTCGAACTGCGCTACCGCTACGGTCGCAGGTTCGAATCCTGCCTCGGGCATGGATGTGTGTGATGTTCTTAGGTTGGTTAGGTTTAAGTAGTTCTAAGTTCTAGGGGACTGGACCTCAGATTTTAAGTCCCATAGTGCTCAGAGCCATCATCATCTGATCCACAAAACACATGTCGAAAGAAAAGAAATATCAATGGTAGAAAATTGCCGAAGCGCTCAATGCTCATACTAAGAAGGTGACAAACTGGATTAGGCACTTGCTTCAGGCGGGAACGAAGTGAGTAAGCATAAATCTAACATCAGTTTGCTGTAGAAGTCTTGAACATTGGACAACGTAACTGGATTTGAAAAACAACTGAAAGATTTGAAAGCAAATAAATCTCCAGGTCCGGATGGAATCCCAGTTCCGTTTTACAAAGAGAACTCTACAGCATTGGCCCCTTACCTAGCTTGTATTTATCGTGAATCCGTCGCCCAGCACAAAGCCCCAAGTGACTGAAAAAAGCACAAGTGACTCCAGTATATAAGAAAGGTAAAACAACGGACCCCCAAAATTACAGACCAATACTCCTAATGTCTGTTTGCTGCAGAATCCTTGAACGTATTCTCAGTTCGAGTATAACAAAGTTTCTTCAGACTGAGAAGCTTATGTGCACGAATCAGCATGGTTTTACAGAGCATCGCTCGTGCGAAACCCAGCTTGCCCTTTCCTCACATGATATACTGAGAACTATAGATGGACAACAAGCAGATTCTATATTTCTAGATTTCCGAAAAGCATTTGACCCGGTGTACCATTTCACGCTGTTACCGCAGGTACGAGCATATGGAATAAGTCCATAGATATGCGAGTGGCTCGAAGACTTCTTAAGTAATAGAGCCCGGTATGTTGTCCTCGACAGCGAGTGTTCATCACGGACAAGGGTGTCGTCAGGAATGCCCAAGGGAAGTGTGATAGGACCGCTGTTGATCTCTACGTACATAAAACATTTGGCGGACGGGGTGGGCAGCAATCTGCGGTAGTTTGCTTATGATGTCGAGATGTACGGTAACGTGTCGAAGTTGAGTCACTGTAAGAAGATACGAGATGATTTAGACAAAATTTCCAGTTCGTGTGATGAATGGCAGCTAGCCCTAAATGTGGAAAAATGTAATTTAATGCGGATGAGTAGGAAGAATAAACCTGTAATCAGAATGAGATTTTCACTCTGCAGCGTAGTGTGCGCTGATATGAAACTTCCTGGCAGATTAAAACTGTGTGCCCGACCGAGACTCGAACTCGGGACCTTTGCCTTTCGCGGGCAAGTGCTCTACCAACTGAGCTACCCAAGCACGACTCACGCCCCGTCCTCACAGCTTTACTTCTGCCAGTACCTCGCCTCCTAACTTCCAAACTTTACAGAAGCTCTCCTGCGAACCTTGCAGAAATAGCACTCCTGAAAGAAAGGATACTGCGCAGACATGGTGATGTGTTGGTAAATGTGCCAACACCTTGTAGATAGAGGCGGCCTAAATGCACGCTATCTAACGCAGACGGGCGTGAATTCTAGAACAGGATAAGTAGTGAATTCTAACAAGAAAAGTATGCAGCTCCTCGAATACTTATCTTTATTTATCCTTGTTGTATACATCGTTCTTCTTGTTGAGACATTTCATACGATAACTTTCAAACTATGTAAGGCTAATGGCGCCTTGCTAGGTCGTAGCCATGGACTTAGCTGAAGGCTATTCTAACTGTCTCTTGGCAAATGAGAGAAGGCTTCGTCAGTGTAGTCGCTAGCAAAGTCGTCGTACAACTGGGGCGAGTGCTCTTCCGTATCTCGCGACCTGCCTTATGGTGGCGCTCGGTCTGCGATCACACAGTGGCGACACGCGGGTCCGACATGTACTAAATGGACCGCGGCCGATTTAAGCTACCACCTAGCAAGAGTGGTGTCTGGCGGTGACACCACACGTGGCTTAGCCACAGCCTGGTGGATGTTTCCAGAATGAGATTTTCACTCTGCAGCGGATTGTGCGCTGATATGAAACTTCCTGGCAGTTGGTAGAGCACTTGCCCGCGAAAGGCAAAGGTCCCGAGTTCGAGTCTCGGTCCGGCACACAGGTTTAATCTGCCAGGAAGTTTTTAAACCTGTAATATTTGCGTACAGTATTACTTGACAAAGTCAAGTCGTTTAAATATCTGGGTGTAAAGTTACAAAGCGATATGAGGTAGCACGAGCATGTTAGCAAGGCGAATGTTCGATTTCGGTTCATTGGGAGAATTATACTGAAGAGTGGTTCACCTGTAAAGGAGACCGCATATAGGACGGTGGTGCGACCTATTCTTGAGTACCGCTCGAGTGCCGGCCGGTGTGGCCGTGCGGTTCTAGGCGCTTCATTCTGGAACCGCGTGACTGCTACGGTCGCAGGTCCGAATCCTGCCTCGGGCATGGATATGTGTGATGTCTTTAGGTTAGTTAGGTTTAAGTAGTTCTAAGTTCTAGGGGACTGATGACCACAGATGTTAAGTCCCATAGTGCTCAGAGCCATTTGAACCATTTTTACTGCTCGAGTGTTTGGATCAGTACCAAGTCGGATTGAAGGAAGATATAGAAGTAATTCAGAAGCGGACTGCTAGATTTGTAAGCGGTAAGTTCGAACAACACGTAAGTGTTACGGAGATGCTTCGGGAACTCAAATGGGAACCCCTGGACGGAAGACAACGTTGCTTTCCGGGAAAACCATTGACAAAATTTAGAGACCCGGTATTTGAAGCTGGCTGGCGACGATTCTTCTGCCACCAAGGACCACGCGTAAGGACCACGAAGACAAGATACGATAAATTAGGACTCATACGGAGGCATATAGACAGTAGTTTTTCCCTCGCTCTAATTACGAGTGGAATAGGAAAGGAAATAATAAGTAGTGGTACAAGATATCCTCCGCCATGTACCATATGATAGCTTGCGGAATATCTATGTAGATGTAGATTCAAAACCCTGATGATGTTGGTTTCATTAGTTACAGATTATCCACTGGATGATTACAGACTGGGTAATTTGCGCCCAGCTTTAAGAAAACCTAGCTTTTCACCCTTCTCACTGTTTATGACGTCGTATAAGCTGAACCGTGTTTGGTACAATGACATACTTGCGCAGGTACAGTCAGCGGCAAACGAGGGTACTACCTCCAAAATGTGTTGCGCGTACAGATAGTAGTAAAGAATTACCATATCAAAACGTCACGTTTGATGTAAGTTAATGCGAATGAATAGGAAGATCAAACCTGTGATGTTCGGATACACCATCAGTAGTGTCCCGCTTGATACAGTCACGTCGTTTAAATATCTAGATGTAACGTTGCAAAGCGATGCGAGGTAGAACGACCATGTGTGGCCGAGCGGTTCTAGGCGCTACAGTTTGGAACCGCGAGACCGCTACGGTCGCAGGTTCGAAACCTGCCTCGGGCATGGATGTGTGTGATGTCCTTAAGTTAGTTAGGTTTAAGTAGTTCTAAGTTCTAGGGGACTGATGACCTCAGCAGTTAAGTCCCATAGTGCTCAGAGCCATTTGAACCATTTTGAAGAACGACCCTGTGGTTACTGTCACAGTGAAGGCGAATGGTCGACTTCACTTTAATGGAACAATTTTAGAACAGTGTGGTTGATCTGTGAACGAGACCCACAATAGGACACTAGTGCGACCTATTCTTGAGGACTGCTCGAGTGTTTGGGTTCCCCACCAGGTCGGATTGAGGACAACTTCGAAGCAGTTCAGAGGCGGACTGCTAGATTTGTTAGCGGTCGGTTCGAACAAGACGCAAGTGTTACGGAGGTGCTTCGCCAAGTCAAATGGGAATCCCTAGAGGGAAGGCGACGTTCGACGTTCTTTTCAAGGAACACGATTGAGAAAATTCAGAAAACGGCATTTGGAGCTGATTGCAGAACGATTCTACTGCCGCCAACTAGACATGTAGGTAAGGTGAGAGAAATTAGGGCTCCTACGGAGGCGCATAGACAGTCGTGTCTCCCTCGCTCTGTTTACGTGTGAGTCAGGAAAGGAAATAGTTAGTAGTAGCAGTAGTACAGGACACCCTTCCGCCACACACCGTGTGGTGGATTGCTTTGTAGTCATTTTTATTGAAAAGGAAAAGCACAATAATTTTCCTTGGATGTAAACAAGAGCGAATATTTTTCCATCATGCTGATTAAAAGTGAAAATTTACGAAACATCTCATCATGCTCGTTGCTTCTCTTCATGGCATATGTAATTACATGGCTCTTGCATGACTCATGTTAGATATCTTTTATGATATATAAAAAGAAGTTTCTCGGGATCACACTATCTGCCCTTTAACAAACTATGCTTTTCATCAGCTAGTCTATGTGAGATAGTATATATATATTTCACAAGGTTCAAATGGCTCTGAGCACTATGGGACTCAACATCTTAGGTCATAAGTCCCCTAGAACTTAGAACTACTTAAACCTAATTAACCTAAGGACATCGCACACACCCATGCCCGAGGCAGGATTCGAACCTGTGACCGTAGTAGTCCCGCGGTTCCGGACTGCAGCGCCAGAACCGCACGGCCACCGCGGCCGGCCATATTTCACAAGGAAGGAGCCTCCCAGAAGATTGTACAAGTACAGTCGGGCGTCCCCTGGGCAACGGTAAATACCGGCAGATCCTTCCACACACTGAGCTACGTCTAAAACGACATGTATTCAGAATCTAAAACGAAGGAAAGGCCCTTTTCAGAGCCATTTTTGACAGTCATATCTCTCAACATCGAGGGCATATCATCTGAAAAAGAAGAACTTGTATCCAACTCATGTAAACTTCATTCCTGCGACGTCCTGTGCCTCCAGGAGACATATAGAGGGCCATCACAACGCCGTCAAAATATTCCTGGGATGACCTTGGTGAAGGAGTGCCCTCACGACCAATATGGAAGTGCTCTGTTTATTCGGCCTGGAATCAAAGAATCCAACATTCAAGTTTACACCGTTAAAAACACGGAAATCGTTTCTGTTACTATCGGAAGCATTACGGTGTCATCAATATATAAACCGCCAGGGGAAAGGTTTGCTTTCAGCCAACATGTCTGTCACCCACAGCTAATAATGGGAGACTTTAACTGTCACAATAGAGTGTGGGGCTATCAAGACACAAACGAGGATGGAGAACTACTGGAAAGCTGGGCAGAAGAACACGAGCTGAATCTCATCCATGATCAGAAACAGCCTGCGTCATTCGACAGTGCAAGATGGAGGAGAGGGTATAACCCAGACCTCATTTGTTTCCAAAACCTTGTCCGGGTCATGCAACAAATTCGTTCTCAACCCTATCCCAAAGACCCAACACAGACCAATCATGCTAAAGTTTAGACCAGTAATACTGCCACAAAAAGTACCCTTTAAAAGACGTTTTAACTTCAAAAGGGCCAACTGGAAAAAATCTGCGGACACCTTAGACATGGAAATCGTAAATTTACCATCAAACACTGAAAACTACGGAAAGTTCGTCCAAGCTGTTAAAAGATCAGCAAGACTCAGCATACCTAGAGGCTGCAGAACACTCTACATTCCTGGAGTTTCCAACGACATGAAACAAATATATAACGAATACCTGGAGCAGTACAGCATGGACCCTTTCAGTGAAGAAACCATAAAACTTGGGGATCAGCTAATTGAAACTATAAGCAAAGACAGACAAGAGTCCTGGAAACATACGTTGGAGAGTCTTGACATGAAGCACAGTAGCAGAAGAACTTGGAACCTCATAAAGCGATTGTCCAGCGACCCGGCAGCCCCCAAGGATCAGATTTCCGTAACAGCTAACCAAATCGCACATCAGCTCCTTTTGAATGGTAAACCAACCAGGAACAGTAAGACTGCCACCTCATATAAGAGGCCACAAGTGACTGAAATACCACCTGAGCCATACTTCACTTCAATATAAGTGGAAGCTGCTATCAGTTCCTTGAAACCCAGGAAGGCCGCGGGTCCCGACGACGTCATTAATGAATTTATACAGAACCTAGGGCCCATAGCTAAGGAATGGCTTTTAGAACTCTATAATCTCTGCTGGTCAAACAAGACGATACCTAAGCTATGGTTGAAGGCCAAGGTAGTAGCTATCCCAAAGCCAGGTAAACCAAGAGATGATGCTAAGAACTATCGTCCAATTTCGCTGCTGTGCTGCCCTTTCAAGCTATATGAACGTCTTATCTTGAATAAAATAGCACCACAACTAGAAAGGCAAATCATTCCACAACAAGCAGGATTCAGACCAGGTAAATCTTGCACTGGCCAGGTCCTCTGCCGAACATAATACATAGAGGACGGTTTTGAGAAGGGAGAAAAAACTGGCGTGGTGTTTGTCGACTTATCAGCAGCTTACGACACGATAAACCACAAAATCCTCCTGGGAAAAATTTTCAAAATGACGGGAAACTATCACCTTACTGAAGTTGTGAGATCACTGATCTCCAACAGAAGATACTATGTGGAATTTCAAGAACAAAGAAGTCGCTGGAGGAACCAGAAGAACGGGCTCCCACAAGGTAGTGTTTTGTCCCCCCTACTTTTTAATCTGTATACAAATGACCAACCAGTTGGACCGACGACAAGAAGCTTTATCTATGCTGATGATTTAGCCATTGCATGCCAATCTAGATTAATCAAACAGATTGAGAGAAACCTAACAGATCCCTTAGAAGAACTAACTGAATATTACAACGGGAACCAGCTTCGACCTAATCTAGCAAAGACGCAGACTTGTTTATTTCATCTAAACAACAAGGAAGCAAACAGGGAATTACAATTGGAATAGAAACTCAGTTAAACTTCAACACTGCCCAAACCCAGTTTATCTTTGAGTCACGTTAGATCGAACATTGTCTTACAAGAAACACGTAGAGAAAACTAGAGCGAAAGTCAACACACGGAACGGCATAATCCGTAAACTTACGAACTCACACTGGGGAGCAAACCCTGAAATTCTACGTGCATCATCCCTGGCATTGTGCTTTGCTCCAGCTGAATATGCATGCCCCGTCTGGAGAAGATCGACACATGCTCAGAAGCTAGACGCAGCACTGAATGCCTCATGTCGATTAATCACGGGATGCCTGAGGCCTACAAACCGTGATCTCCTTTATACGTGTTCTGGAATAGCCCCCCCCCCCCCCCCCCCCACAGATCAGACGGCAAACGTTGGCGATGGCCGAACGAAGCAGGCAGTGCTAAGACATCCCCTGTAGCCGGCCGAAGTGGCCGTGCGGTTAAAGGCGCTGCAGTCTGGAACCGCAAGACCGCTACGGTCGCAGGTTCGAATCCTGCCTCGGGCATGGATGTTTGTGATGTCCTTAGGTTAGTTAGGTTTAACTAGTTCTAAGTTCTAGGGGACTAATAACCTCCGCAGTTGAGTCCCATAGTGCTCAGAGCCATTTGAACCATTTGAACATCCCCTGTACGCACATCAGCCAGCGGAGGCAAGACTTAAATCTAGGAAAGACTTCATAAAAGTTGAACGTCCACTAACCGAAAGTCAGTCTACAACTAGAGAATCAATGTGGAATCAGAAATTGGATAAAGACAGTCTGAAAAGTTGGAACATTAAAGAAAAACTTCCTGCTGGACCACAATTGGAGTGGAGAGTCTGGAAGAGCCTAAATAGACTTAGATGTCAAATGTGAAGATCACAGGATAACATGATCAAGTGGGGATACGCCGAAGAAGAGCCCTGCCAATGTGGAGGAAAACAAACCATGACACATCTGCTGACCTGTCCACCCTTGCTGGCCCCATGCACTTTCCAAGACCTGTGGTTGGCCAACGACGCTGCAGTGAAGTGTGCCGAACACTTGAGAGATATGAGCCTCGCTTTAGACAATAATGACGACTTACAATATATGAAGATCATGAATTTATATACGAATGAATAACTATCGTTTACTTGTATTTGTAATCTAGTATATATAGCGTATTAATTAATTACAGATGTAGCTCAGACACGATTAAATAAACAAACAACTCAATTATATTTTATTCACATCATATTCCCCATACGTCTTTCAAAAAGTTCTTTGACGCGCTTCACATATGTCACGGCAGACATCATAACCTCCTTAAATCGAAGGAAAGTCACTAATGTAAGTGTATCCTGTTGCTAATATCCCCGTTTCTTCAGGGTATGGTGGTCGTCGGTTAATGAATGTTCTGCTTTTAAATCTTTTTCTTGATTGTAATAAGAAATCAGCGAAAAGCGTCATACGTGAGAAACTTTGGAATAATACTATGAATTCTGAGGCGGCAGTTAAGTTTTAACTGCACAAGCGCCGCGCGTTTCACTTTTACGTAGAAACTAACAAGCCTAAATTCTTCCTTTCCTTCCCCGTTTTCCTTACTTCGTCAAAAACAGTGCGCTCACCATTCAAAATAATTCTCTCTGAATATCAAAGTTTGCGTCGTGGTCCCTATATAGTTTTGTATCCCGTCCGCCTATAGTTAATGCTAAAAAACAATAACGCAGCGTTTACAGGCTATATTCGTTATCTCGTGAGCTCTTGCGTTCCTTCTAGTCAACGCGCTTGTTCACAGATACAAGCGAATAGTAGTGAACAATGGCGAATTGTCTGCGAATACGCATTTAATTGGTTCGCTTACATTTGCTGCGGTGTAAAGGCGTCTTTGTGTTCATTATAATTTTCACGATAGGGCCATATGGCGGACAATCTCTCCGTTGTCTTGATGGTGAATTACTTAAAGTAAACTAGCCGCTTTAACAACATACTGAAACATAAAAGGAAATGTAATGTGATATAAAAACGCCACACTGTACTAACAGAACTTCGGTGAAATTAGAAGTCAGTAGCAGTGAAATCTCTTGTATGTAAAAGGCGGTGTCCTGACTGACTGACTGACTCACTGACTGACACAGACTGTCTCGTCATCGCCCAGCCAAGACCGCTAAGGAAAGAAACTTGAAATTTGGAGACGGTATGGATCTTATACTGTAGGTGTCGCTTAAGAAGGAATTATTTCTATTTCCATCTGTAAGGGGGTGAAATAGGAGATGAATCGTTTAAAAAAAAAGTCTATTAGGGCAATTTCGGAATTAGACCTACGAAAATTGCTATATGGTTTCTCCGTCAGAAATAAGAAATACGTGTTTTAGGATTTTTGGAAGTTTAACACTATGGGAGTGAAACAGTGCGTGACAAATCATTATTAAAGAACTACTAAACTAATTTTTGAACTTACACCTATGAGCAATGGTATTTGAGTTCTCAGTTACAAGTAAAAAAAAACGTGTTTCAGTGTTTTTGGAAATTGAACCACTAAGGAAGTGATATAGTGAATGACATTTTTATGAAAATATTTTATTATGGAAGCATTTTTAAAGCTAAATTTATGAAAATTTAAATTTGAATTCTCAGTTACAAATAAAAAGTGGAAAGAGTTCATTGTACAAGCAGTTTTGAAGCTAAATCTATAAAAATTTGTATTTGGCTACTCTGTTAGAAATAAAACACACGAATGTCACTGCTTTTGAAAATTCAGGCCTTAAGGGGGCGAAATAGGGGATTAAACGTTTTATGAAAGTTTTTTATTGCGAAAGAATTTTCAAAGCTAAATCTTTGAAAATTGGCGTTTGTCTTCTCGGTTAGTGATGAAAAAAATTCGTGTTTCATTGTTTTTGAAAATTCAAACCCTAAGGAGGTGAAATAGGGCCGGACTGATTCACAGCCCAAACCACTTAGGATAGAAGCTTGAAGTTTGAAGAAGGTGTGGATCTTATACGGTAGGCATCGTTTAAGAAGTAATTGTCCGAAATTCCACTCCTAAGGGGATGAAATAGGGAATAAAAGGCTTTTTGAAAGTATTTCGCTGTTTAGGGAATTTTTAAGCTAGAATTATGTAAACTGGTACTTGGTTTCTCTGTCAGAAAACAAAAAATACATGTTTCAGCATTTTTGGAAATTCAACTACTATGTGGTAAAATAGAAGGTGAAAATTTGTTTGACAATAAACTACTAAAAGAGATTAAGGGTACATCTATGACAATTGGTATTTAACTTCTCGGTCAGAAATAAGAAAAAAACGAGTGTTTCATTGTTTCTGGAAATTCAACACCTAGGGAAGTGCAATAGGGAATGAAAATTTTTAAGAAAATATTTCACTACATCAAAAAAATTAAAGCTAAATTTATGGAAACTGGTAATTCACTTCTCGATTAGATACAAAGAAATATTTACTAAGGGGTGAAAACTGCTATGAAAACATCTCCACTAGAACGCAGAAGGCATGATTAACAAAAACTTTGAACTCCATGTCAGAAGTACATTCGGAAAAGACCATGCTTATATGAGCTTAGAAGATGTTGCAATTCGTGAACAACATAAAAATTGGATTAAGTAACAAGAATCCCTGCAGGCGATACAGTGTAGGCAAGCGAAGAGCGGGCACTAATCTGGTGTACAACTACGTTTGTATGTATGCTACATCGCAACATAGGGTGGACGCTCATGGTCATAGAGAAAGTGTTACTCTGAAGATAATATTCAGTGAGGTACAATTTGACTGCGGTTGTTGAACATGAAGTTAGCCAGGAAAGCCATATGTATTTGCATTGACATAAAATTGTTAGTTTCATTCTGGCGCCGAAACCCAAACAGAAACTAACTACACTAATACTGAATTTCGCGTCTGTAGCACCTCATCTTCGTGGTGTAGCAATTTTAATGGCCAGTAGTGTAAAAGTATTTTGTACTTTTAAATGTAAGTTGAGTTACATGTATAGACATCAAGTAATGTATTAATATCCATGTTATAACACCAAGTAATTTTAATCACGATAAATGTAACCAGAAAACCTAATGAGCGGGATACAGTAAGCTGCTGCACTATCGGGCGATTTTCCTGTTTCTGTAGGAGTCCGCCAGGGATCTGGACTCTCGCCTCTGCTCTTCCTTCGTCACAGACACGGATACGGTCAAAAGTGATCTGCAAAAAAGCGTTCTCTGGACGTTGCGGTATGCCGCTGACGTGTATTTGGCCTCTGAAGATAAGACTGACATGCAGTGTCAGGTCCCAGTCTGGAACGACCGCCTTGTAGCAGCCGCACTACGGCTCACCAAAAAGAAAATGTGGTATCTCACTTCGCATCTGAATTACTCGGATACCGTTAGAATCAACAGTGGTGACCTCCCCAGCAACAAGGACCTTCAAATATGTAGGTTCAGCAACTGCGGCTGATGGAACTTTCAGCGTAGAGATAGCTAACGGCCTGAGACAGGATGCGGCTAAAATGTCGTTCTGGGACTGGTGTATTTGGTGACCGGAAGATATCAGACAGGCTCAGGAATAAAGTAAATCTAAATGGTTCAAATGGCTCTGAGCACTATGGGACTTAACATCTGTGGTCATCAGTCCCCTAGAACTTAGCTACTTAAACTTAACTAACCTATGGACATCACACATATCCATCCCCGAGGCAGGATTCGAACCTGCGACCGTAGCGGTCACGCGGTTCCAGACTGAAGCGCCTAGAACCGCACGGCCACACCGGCCGGCTGAAGTAAATCTATCTGTCACGCTGTATGGTGCTGGTCTTCGACAAAGAAAGTGGAACAACGACTTACTGTCATGTAAACAAAGATGCTCAAGTGGACATCTGGATTAATCGCCTCACAAATGATGAAGTTCGTAAGTAGCATCAATAGTAGATAAGTTGAGAGAATGCCGTGTAGTATGGTATTGGCATATTCTTAGAGCAGACGCAACAACAGTAGCAAAGACTGGTTTTGGTTTGAGAATAAATGGTAAACTTCCAGTAGGACAACCTAGATTGCAACATCTGGACATCCCGCACGAAGATCTCAAGATACCACTCCTGCACCGAAATCAGGCGCTAGATCGGACAAAATGGCAACAGAAAGCCGAAGTAGTGGACCCCACCAGCACGCGAGACAAACGCTGAGCAAGACACAATTTTTGGCACTAATTGTTAACGTACGAAGCTAGCTCTGATAATCACAAAGACACTTCGGCGAACACTGAAATGAACACAGTATTTTGTATAAAACATTCTCGACATCTCTGCCGCCTCAGTTCAGGGTAAAACTTGGAGTTATCGACGATTACCTCCATCGTCTTCGTCAGAAGCAACTGAGAATGAATGGTGGGAAACCCCCCCAAAAAATACGGCTCGTATAATTAATAAGAATAAGTAAATTGAATTCAGTTAAACTTCATAAAATCTGTCAACAATCAATACTCAACTTCTGGTGCGTTACGACTCCCAGGATTGATCCAACGCAGCACCTCCAAATGCTCTGCCGAGCCGCCCGCTGCCAGCCGTTTCAACGGACACAGAACCTCCTCGCCAGTCGACAGCATACGGCCGAACTGCAAATTAGGCTCCTTGCGGACCCACGCTCAGGAAGATTCCTTTCGCGACGAGCAGTTACGGTAACGCCCCATACCACGGAGCCGCTGCTCGCGTCGCTTACGCTGATGCCGCAGTCTGCGTGCTGTCCCTCTAGCACCGGCAGAGAAGTCGCTTCTTGATACCCCGACTGCCAACTCTCCAAGAGAGCGCATTCAGCCGCTTCTTAAACCCTCGCGAACAGCCTACTTTTCCCATTTCCCGCTAGAGGGAGACACCGAAGCCTTCAATTGCGACAACGGCGCCACCGCCAGAAAACGGAGGGCGACTGCTTCACGCTACGCGCTGCGGCGCGCTTTTCAAAGCTGACTTTACTACGGCTCACAGGGAAGACGAGATGTGAGACCTAGTTTCGACCTCATAAGAAGATAAAGGGTATGCTTCGGCCTTTAGGGATAACATCGGCGTCAGGCCCCCTGGGATTTATAGAATCCCTTGTGAGTGCGGAAGCAGTTACGCCGGTCAGTCCAGGAGTAACATTTCCGAGCGCTGTGCAGAACATCAACGGCATATAAAAAGTCGACAACTGGAGAAATAAGTAGTTACTGAGCACGGCCTCAAAAACAAAGATACTGTTTGACGAAACAAAAGATTTGTCCCAAGCTCCCACATACTAAGAGGTGGTAATTAAAGAGGCTGTAGAAAAAAGAATGTGCGAGAACTTCAACCGTCGCAATGTTTCGCTACTACGGGAGTGATGGTGCCAACAGCGCAGACGTAGACACCAATTAGAAGTCGTCTATGGGCTGTATAAGGCTACAACTGCAGCAGTTTAGAGAGTCAGTTCCTCCTGACGAAGACGGAGGAGGTAATCGGCGAAAGCTCAGTTCTATGCAGAACTGACGCGCCAGAGAATGTTTTCGTTCTCAGTACTGTTAGTTACTCGAACCCTCGAAATGATTTTTACAATCAATAATTTTTTCCAGTGTTCCGCACACACTCCTGTGCTTGAGCCCATGTCACACACTGTTACCTTTTCTGGCCCAGTTCCGTCTCTGTGTGGCCGTCACAACAGCCCGACCGCCACAGTGGCAGCGCTTTGGCTCGATGTCTCCCTCTTCCTGTTACACTCTGATCACATGGACACCACGCAAGTGTTCACAGTCGCAAAACATGCGTTTCTCACGAGGTACTCTGACAAGCTGAATACTTTGCTGAACGATTTTTTCTTGGTGCTTTTGTAATCAAAAGAGTAGTAAGTCCACAGGGAAATAAAATGGAAGCTGACATTTGAGGCGGCGCACAGTATGGTCATTTTGACAGACGGAACGTATTGACGGCTTGCCTCTTTTTCATTGTCATTACTGTTACGACGTTTAATGAGATGGGCCGAAATGTGGGAAGGCGGAAGAGGCCAGCCAGAGATAGAGATCGTATGGGGTCTGGTGGCTGCTTTCACGTTACGAGAGAAGCTTGCGCAGGGGCTGGGATGACACCACAGGGAGCCACGCAGTGCGGCCGATATGATGTATTGTTCCCAATGCAAGCCGGCAGGCTCGGTCTAGAGGGGGTGGAGGGGGGACCGGGGTATCCGACTCGGACGGCAATTGCAGGCGGCGCCAAAATCATATTATTGAGCGGTCTCTAGGCTAGGCGCAAATTGAGACGCGTATAGCGCGTGTGGCGCGACGCAGCGCAGCGCGCGTTTTTGTGACGTCACAGGTTCAAGTGAGACCGCGCAAATTGCGACGCGACGAGACTGGGACGCGACACGCGCCCGCCCCAGGTAGCGCGGCGTTGTGGTTGCGGCACAGTTTCTCGCGCCGCGCGTCGCGCGTGCCTCGCTAGCGCCGTGGGAAATTCGAGGCGGGGAGCGGAAAAGTAGCCCGGCCGTATGCTCACATCGGAACGGCGCATATGAGCAGTGGTTGTATTGCCCATACGATAAATTTTGCCTTACTGTGTTCTGAATTTTATTGCCTTGGGGTAGTATTTCGTTTTTCGCCATTTAAACGCTCCAGCTTTCTTCGTTAACACGTTATACTTTTCTGTTATTTACATCTGCATAGTTTTGTTTTGTTTTTCTTCTGTCAAGAAAAATGTATACTTCAGTAACTGATGAGCCATTGGCCGCTGGAATTGCACCATATGCCTCCGCGATGTTTTCAGATCGCAAGAAGGAACAGAGGGTAGTGAATAAGGAAGCAAGGAATATTATAAAATCATGTGATTAAGAATCAAGGCAGGAAAGTAAAGCAAGGTTATCTTCTCGCTGCCTAGTAAGCTAGTGTATCTGTACTATCTGTTACAAAAATTTAGAAAGGGATAATCTCCACAGGTGTGATCCCTTTGTGCTTCTGGTAAAAAGCGTCTAAGATCTGAAGTATATTAAGTTTCACTGTGATTACTCTGATATGGATGTAATAATGTAATACGACACACTGTACTACATGCATGTGAACAACATATTTCCACTGCAAGCTAGAAACAGTCGAAAAGCAGTCACAAATAACAATGTTTTAATTGGTTCGCCGTGATGAGAAAAAGCATTTCAATTGTTGCATGGACATTATCAGCATTAATAAACTAATTATACAACAATAGGCTACACAAATGAAGAAAATGGTCGGTATTATTACGAAAGTAGGAATATCCTAAAAGAGTGTTATGATTATATATATTTAATTTGTTGAAATGTGCTGCTGACAAAGGCAGATCTACTTTCATGACAATGTTTTTCGAACTGCATCTCACAAGGCACACATGGCTAGCTTGTGCATTCCTATGGCGCGCATTATCCTTCGCTGCTGACAATACACTGACCATTGTGTTGTGCGACAGATCAATTGTTTATTTTTCTCAATAACAACTATTTTATTCGCGATCACGCATTGTCAGTTTGGCAATCCCTAGGTGAGTAAACAGTATCTGGAATGTGCCTATCATTCCCCCTGAAGGAACGAACGCTCGTCTTTATTTTAATACTGCTCAGATCAAGAGAAGGAATAAAATCCTTTGGTAAGCTTCCATTCCAGTCGCTCAGTGTTAAAAATACGATGGGTTACGGGGATTCCACCAAAATTCCAACAGAATTACCAATCTGTTTTTGTGTGAGTTGTTAACATTTTCTCATTCGAAGAAGCATCACCATTTATGAGTAAAGGCCACATTTCTCTTGGTGACTGGTTTAATTGTACTTCCTTCGTCACAATGTAATTTGCCAATCTCATCTCACAGCAGCTATTGAGATAGAATTCCGAAACGGAGGGCCTCATTAAACAAGTAATTGCCAATCACAGAGCTCAATAGCTTACGAAAAACCTCATAGTATCGGTTTGCTGTAACATAAAAGAAGAAATTTCATGTTTATTTTCATACTAGGAAGCTCTTGTTTCGCTAGCTGTCGATAACTCTAAAAAAATTACAGTCACTGGAGTGAAATAAAAAAAAAAAGTATAAGTAGTGATATATCGCCATAGATAAGAAAGTTCTGTGTGTTTAATAATTGGCAAAACACTCTCCTCCTTGTGTGCTATCATTCGCCAAACTTTTGTTTCGATGTCTCGAGCGGTTTATGAGATACGAGAGATGTTGCGAGTATTTCATTCTCGCGGGCGTGACATTGGAAGTGAGTGCGCTACATGGGATCCATTTTTTCGAGATCGGAGGCAGATAGAGATCCCCTCCCAAGTATAAACAATAATTCAGCATGTTAGCTAAATTTCATACGCAGCAACATATGGTGTAATACGCACCAAACGCAAAATCATAGCGATCCCTAATTTTCGTTGCAAACTTTTTGAGTTTTGGGTAGTGTCTTACTAAAATGTGTACATCACAATAAGAATGGTAGTTAGCGAGGTGATGGACACGAAGCTGACATATAACGCTACAAGTAAGGCAAAAATCATATATTTTCAGAGAATAGTTTCTGTAAAATCGTTTGAGAAAGATAAGAGGTTGCGCGCGCTTCCGTTCAGTCAAGTCAAGGACTGTGCGGCTGGTCCCGGCGGAGGTTCGAGTCCTCCCACGGGCATGGGTGTGTGTGTTTGTCCTTAGGCTAATTTAGGTTAATTAGTGTGTAAGCATAAGGACTAATGACCTTAGCAGTTAAGTCCCATAAGATTTCACACACACACACACACATATTATTGAACAAAAAAATCCTCGTCTCACAAAGCGATTATTCGATAGACCCTGTTGGTTCATGAACATTTTTGAACACAATGTAAGCTGATTTCTGAACGAATCAAAAATTGATTTTTGAACGCGTGCATAATGTACGTGATGTCTCTGCCAGGGGAGTCCCCGTCGCATGTAGAAATAAAATACTTTCCCGCAGACAAAAGGGGACGGAGCTCTAAGAGCTGACCTGAATAAACGTGAATGAGTGAATGCCAATCGCTGTTTGATAATGTGCTTAATTGGGTGAGCGAGTGATAAGCTTTGTTATAATTATTAGCGAAATCCACAGATTCAGATAACGAGAATGGAAATAAACGACTAAGAGGAATAATTTGTAAAAAAGATTACATACTATCTTCTCGGTGTATTCATGAAAATGAAATTTCGATAGAAAATATTTTGTCAGGTCGCTACACTGCTAAGTGCCAGTCGTATAGTCTTAATTCTGTTCTCGGGATAGCGCGGAAAATGCGTTGTACGAACAGATAATACGCCCAACGCGGGATAAATGAGCCGGTGATTTTCGGTTCGCGCGGTTACCCGCGTAGGAAGTTCGAGTCATTCCCCGGGCATGGGAGTGCGTGTTGTTCTTGGCGTAAGTTACTTTAAGTTAGATTAAGTAGTGTGTAAGTCTAGGGACTGATGACCTCAGCAGTTTGGTCCCATAGTACCTTACCACTAACACAACCGATGATTTTGGCAGGGTTATTGGAGTTAAGCAGAGAATTAGTTTTGACAGTGGCAGGAATAGTTACAGAAGTAGTGATGAAAAGATGTTTTGTTAGAAAGAAGAAGGAGGAGAAACGGGGACATCACATAAATTATATGGAAGAATATGGCGATTCCAGATTTACACTCCTGGAAATTGAAATAAGAACACCGTGAATTCATTGTCCCAGGAAGGGGAAACTTTATTGACACATTCCTGGGGGCAGATACATCACATGATCACACTGACAGAACCACAGGCACATAGACACAGGCAACAGAGCATGCACAATGTCGGCACTAGTACAGTGTATATCCACCTTTCGCAGCAATGCAGGCTGCTATTCTCCCATGGAGACGATCGTAGAGATGCTGGATGTAGTCCTGTGGAACGGCTTGCCATGCCATTTCCACCTGGCGCCTCAGTTGGACCAGCGTTCGTGCTGGACGTGCAGACCGCGTGAGACGACGCTTCATCCAGTCCCAAACATGCTCAATGGGGGACAGATCCGGAGATCTTGCTGGCCAGGGTAGTTGACTTACACCTTCTAGAGCACGTTGGGTGGCACGGGATACATGCGGACGTGCATTGTCCTGTTGGAACAGCAAGTTCCCTTGCCGGTCTAGGAATGGTAGAACGATGGGATCGATGACGGTTTGGATGTACCGTGCACTATTCAGTGTCCCCTCGACGATCACCAGTGGTGTACGGCCAGTGTACGACATCGCTCCCCACACCATGATGCCGGGTGTTGGCCCTGTGTGCCTCGGTCGTATGCAGTCCTGATTGTGGCGCTCACCTGCACGGCGCCAAACACGCATACGACCATCATTGGCACCAAGGCAGAAGCGACTCTCATCGCTGAAGACGACACGTCTCCATTCGTCCCTCCATTCACGCCTGTCGCGACACCACTGGAGGCGGGCTGCACGATGTTGGGGCGTGAGCGGAAGACGCCCTAACGGTGTGCGGGACCGTAGCCCAGCTTCATGGAGACGGTTGCGAATGGTCCTCGCCGATACCCCAGGAGCAACAGTGTCCCTAATTTGCTGGGAAGTGGCGGTGCGGTCCCCTACGGCACTGCGTAGGATCCTACGGTCTTGGCGTGCATCCGTGCGTCGCTGCGGTCCGGTCCCAGGTCGACGGGCACGTGCACCTTCCGCCGACCACTGGCGACAACATCGATGTACTGTGGAGACCTCACGCCCCACGTGTTGAGCAATTCGGCGGTACGTCCACCCGGCCTCCTGCATGCCCACTATACGCCCTCGCTCGAAGTCCGTCAACTGCACATATGGTTCACGTCCACGCTGTCGCGGCATGCTACCAGTGTTAAAGACTGCGATGGAGCTCCGTATGCCACGGCAAACTGGCTGACACTGACGGCGGCGGTGCACAAATGCTGCGCAGCTAGCGCCATTCAACGGCCAACACCGCGGTTCCTGGTGTGTCCGCTGTGCCGTGCGTGTGATCATTGCTTGTACAGCCCTCTCGCAGTGTCCGGAGCAAGTATGGTGGGTCTGACACACCGGTGTCAATGTGTTCTTTTTTCCATTTCCAGGAGTGTATATAAAAATTTCGTACTACTACCACTTTTCAATTTTATGCTTGAGAAACTGGAGCATTCGAATGAAATGTGAAACTATTTTCTAACATAAAACGTTTTGCTTGTAGTAGGCCTAATAGGCATTTGATATTGGTACGTATTTATGTAAATGAGGTAGATAAATATGATCATATGTGCCAAAAAAGTCTCGTGTATTTGGCGTGTGTTAAAATTGCTGTAACATTAGAAAGACCTATTTCGTTTTATCTAGCAGACAGTGACGAAATAAACGTAATCAAATCGAGAAACCACATCAGTCTTGGGTGATATTTGTATTAACAGCTTTTTCAGTGTTAGGCAACGACATTTTGATTTTTCATGAAGCAAAACGTTTGACGAATTTTCATGAGATAGGAGGTTCTTTCGCAGAAAGGAAACGACGCCGTATATAGCTGTGGCAACATTAGAGAGAAAAAAAATGCTGGGACCTAAGGGTTGAATAAATGTATGCTGTCTTGCTTTTCTCTTCTCTTCACTGGTTTTATGTTTCCTGTATTTAATTTTATGTCACACAACAGAGTTATTAGCTAAGAGTTAATAAATAGTGCAAATTTTTGAAGAGTTCTTATGCTCCTTGTCACAAATAATCCCAACAAGTATTAATTATGAGTTTTGTCTCACGGGGGTAGGATGTCAAACCAACCGATTCGGATACAGATTTGATGACTTTTCGTTCCAAGACATTTACGTTTGAGTTCCACAGAGCGAAATACAGTGACCGAATAACATGTCTTACATTCGTCGAACATATACGTTTTATCTATCTAACTCTTCAGGAAGATGTGCGCTATAAAAAGAACATTTTTTAAAAATGGATTGTTTTAAATTTTTGACATCCTATCTCAAACGCTCGAGGGGGAGGGGAGCGCCACTATTAAGTTTTTGCTCCCGTTTGGAAATATCGTAGATCCCGCTGGAGTGCTTTTTATGACTTCCAGGCCCTCTCGCACGACAGGCTGGTGCCCTCGAAATTGTTCCCTGGCGGGAGAGAAACTTTCCTGGAATCTGCAGGTGTTTGCGGGCCGTATGGCCGAGGGCCTTTCTTCAGAGAATTGCATCTGCTAGCATTGCAATACGTTTCTTCTCTGAATCTGTGAGAGACATGCGCTGCTGGGTGCCCAACAGTTTGTCGCCGATGCAGCTGGTCTATTTGCTTTTGTAAAGTGGGATCCCATGAAAAGTGATTTCCGGTGCGCGCTAAAAATAAGACGCAATATTGGGACTCGGACGGAGACGTGAGAGGTGTACCGGTGGTAACAAGTCATTCTGCTGGGGAAGTGACTTTTGCCTCTCTCCTGGACCGAGACTGTGCGTCGATTTCCATGGAACTGGGGTGGAGAAATCTTGCCGCATGCAATTAGTATGTTGAGTTTTTAGAAGTTCAACGTTTGAGTCTGACTACGGTTCTGTGTCAGCGGTCGCTTTGGTGCAGGTAATTCACACACTGGCACGTCACTGCGTGATCTTGTAACTTTACAGACGCCATTAGAGATTTCAGGTGCGAAAAAATTGGGGACATATTTAGCATCAGAGGTGGGTCAAACAGACACACGGATGCTTTCACGAAGCACCACGACCATACTGTGCGAGATTTTGCCTTATTCTTACAAGCGAATATTTTAAGCAGATTTCTCTCAGAAGTAAATACCACTTGAGGCGATAGATATGCCTAAGTGATGGAAAACCGTTGAAAACTATTGCCTAAAAAGTTTATAAAGTTTGAGGGAACAGTGAGGGTCATGTAAATTATTTTCAAAGTAAACAAGTAGCTGCACTATGGCTGTCAGCTTGGTGCGAGCTTTGGAATTCCGTGGCAGCTGTGTGGCTTAGAACCAGAGGTGCTGATGATGATCAACTAATCAGCTGGCCACACTGGGCAGCCGAAGACCTTCATACCAAAGAAAAATGTGAGACGTAAAGCAGGATTTGCACCTAGGGCCTCCACGTTAAGAACAGCAACGCAAACCACTAGTCTGTGCTTTTAGCCAATTTCTCACCTAAATGGAGTTCATTAGAAAATGGTTCTCCATTAGCTTCATCTCTTCGAGTCAGACATCGTTATTTAACCTTTACTTAGACGCTAACTAACAAGTTCTTCAAGAATTCTCTAGAAGAAACATTGGAATACTGTAATTAATAATTATTCACAATTCTCCAAGCCACGTCAGATTGCCAAGGTGTTTATGAGTCATCAGGAATAACTCATCAATCGAGAAGGCGTTAATCGCTTTGCGGGCGGCTCCCCATACGTGCCGCTGTTACATGGGCACCCACATTCATACTCGACCACTACTTGTCATTCCCTTTTCTCTTCCGCTCGCATGTGGAGTGAAAGAGAAACGAATGTCAAATGCTTCCTCCCGCAAGAGGAATTTCCGAAATCCTCCTGTGTTCATGTAACCTTCAGATAACTGTTCTAGCAACACGCCTCTGAACTATTTCCGCGTCTTCCTTCAATCCTAACTGGTGAGAATCTCATACACTTGAGGTCTATTCAAAAACGGGTCACTCTAGTGTTCCGTTCACAGTCTCCTTTACGACGAGCTACACTTCCCTAGTAGTCTTTAAATAAACTGACCTTACGTGCTCGTCTGACTTCAACCCGCCGGGGTAGCCGAGAGCGCTAACGTGCTGCTTCCTGGACTCGGGTAGGCGCGCCGGCCCCGAATCGAATCCGCCCGGCGGATTAACGACGATGGTCGGTGTGCCGGCCAGCCTGGATGTGGTGTTTAGGCGGTTTTCCACATCCTCATAGGTGAATACCGGGCTGGTCCCTACGTCCCGCCTCAGTTACACGACTCGCAGACATTTGAAACACAGTGGTCGTGCGGTAGCGTTCTCGCTTCCCACGCCCGGGTTCCCGGGTTCGATTCCCGGCGGGGTCAGGGATCTTCTCTGCCTCGTGATGGCTGGGTGTTGTGTGCTGTCCTTAGGTTAGTTAGGTTTAATTAGTTCTAAGTTCTAGGCGACTAATGACCTCAGCAGTTGAGTCGCATAGTGCTCAGAGCCATTTGAACCATTTGAAACACATTCACGCTATTTCACGATTTACACTTCACGCAGACAGCTGGAGTACACGGTTTCCGTCCTAGGGGGTATGGGGTGGCGGCAGGAAGGGCATCCGGCCACCCCTTACAATTGACCATGCCAAATCCATACTTAGCCCTGCCGACACTGCGCGCAATGCCGGATAAAGGCTGTAGCGAAAGAAAGAAATAAAGAAACGTGCTCGTCTGACTTCACATCACTTTGCAACATTATGGCTAGATTTTTTAATCAACCTCCCTGTAGGAAGCAGCACACCACTATTGTATTAGTAAGTTCGAGGATTGTTTTTCTTACTCATCTGCATTAACTTACAGTTTTTCCAATTTAGAGCAATCTGCTGCTCATCACATCAAACAGAAAAATGGTTCAAATGGCTCTGAGCACTATGGGACTTAACATCTGAGGTCATCAGTCTCCTAGAACTTAGAACTACTTAAACCTAACTAACCTAAGGACATCACACACATCCATGCCCGAGGCAGGATTCGAACCTGCGACCGTAGCGGTCGCGCTGTTCCAGACTGAAGCGCCTAGAACCGCTCGGCCACACTGGCCGGCATCAAACAGAAATTTTGTCCAAAACGTCCAGTATGCTCGTACAGGACACCCTCGTCGGCAATCGTAGACTGCTGTTCACCCTGTCTTCTCGTTTACATTCATAGAGAAGAAAAGCGGTCCCATCACACTTCGCTGCTGTACTTCTGACGATACCCTTGTCTTTGATAAACACTTGCTCATCAAGGACAACGTATTCGGTTTACTTGAGAAGACTTCGAACCACTCATGTAACCTAAAATCTATTCCGTATGCTCGGACCTTCGTTAATAGTTTACATTGTGGCATCGTGTCAAATATATGCGGGGTGTCTAAATGTCCCTGTGCAAGATCAAACAATTTGTCGAACTCTGCTGTGTTTGCCAAACATTTGACTGTGAGCGGTGGTATTTGACATGTTTGTCAACGATAGATTGTGTTTGATGTGTTTCTGAGAAATTTTGATTGACGAAAAGTTTGGCAAGCAGGCGGACGCTGTTTGTCTCGATGATTCGCAGCATATGTTTAGTGAAAAATATTTTTTATTACAGTTGACCTCTCTCTGTCGTAAGTCTCACCATCTGTGGAAACTACGATCGAGGATAAAAACAAAATAATCCTGGCAGTTACCAAAAGGTAGTGACGTCACAGATTTTCCTGCTATATATTATGCAGGAAGATGTCAATAACAAAATAAATATTATACGCGTAACATACAAGCGAGAGTGCAATGAAATAACAAACAAGATCTTCCGCGGACGTGTGGGCTATATGTTCCCACGCTGTGCTATTTTAATGAATTGTCATCCGAGGTCAAAGTAGAAAAAAAAAAAATTTTCGCATACTTGTGTTTCTTGTCAGTGTGAGGGCGAAGGAACCCTAAACATGTTATTAAAAGTTTCACTGTCCACCTGCAGAAATCTGATGTCATCTTCAGATTATGAGTGTAACACTCACTTTAACAAATTTTCATGTCTATATTTCCACTCATTTTAAACCCTGCCGTCGTCATCGTCTTGTTTACTTGTTTTTTCTTTAAACACAGTGCCAGAGTCAATGTTAGAAATGCTTTGCCTGCATTTGGAACCATTCCCATTGGTGCGAGAATACAGCGTACCGAAAAAAAGCGTCTGCTTCAAAACTAACGTTGAATTGACAATCTTTGTTTGTACATGTACGGCTTGTTTGGCAAATCCGCGGATAGAGAAGGGGGAATATGAGAAACAAGTTTATTCGTTTACGGGCGCCTTAAAAGAGTATGGAGTCAGACTTTTCCCCTTCATTCATGATTCGCTGGATATGGTACAGAAATGGGCAAGCTCGTTTACGAACGAACGATGCTTTCTGAATCTGTAATGATTGTATGGACGGAAAAGTTTCTCTCTCTCTAAAGGAAATTTATTATATTCGAACTTAGAACATGCTCTGCAGTTCAGCAGCAAACCGACGCTGAGGATATCGGACTGTGTTCAAAAATGGTTCAAATGGCTCTGAGCACTATGGGACTCAACTGCTGAGGTCATTAGTCCCCTAGAACTTAGAACTAGTTAAACCTAACTAACCTAAGGACATCACAAACATCCATGCCCGACGCAGGATTCGAACCTGCGACCGTAGCGGTCTTGCGGTTCCAGACTGCAGCGCCTTTAACCGCACGGCCACTCCGGCCGGCGGACTGTGTCAAGGTACATCCTCCTCTAGCACTGCTTTCCCTCAACAGTAGTTGTCGATGCCAGCATTATTTTTCGAATTTTGGATGGGTGTAGTATTATCTCACTTGCTTTTCGGAAAACTTCCATATACTTTTTTACACAGTATGCTATATTTCAAGCTAAAATTTATGGAAAGAAGTTAACTTTATGAAATATTTTAGTTTCGATATTATAGTCGACAAGCACGAGTTCTGAATGTACAGTAAAAATTATTTTTTTTATAAATATTTGAAATTACCGATTATTGGCACACTTAAAATTTCTGTTATTAATTACGAAATCCTGTACTGTTTATTATATTTATTTCTGGATTCATTTATGAAATAATGATCTAAATTAATAATTCAACTGAAACAAGTAGAAATTCATTTGTTAAAATTGTAAGACCTTTGAATATTGTTATTTCCGCAGAATGCGGGAGTCGTAAGCGTGCCTCTGATGAGATCGGACGTATTTGTGTGTGAACAATGAAATTTCGGCTTAGTTAATGTGAACAATCAATATAGTGTATGGTATACTAAAATGTGAGAAAATATATTTATGTGTGCCTCAACAACAACGTTCAGATTTATTTAGTTCAAACCACCTGTGAGGACCTGATGTGACATCTTCAACTTCAAGACTCAGACCCCTAGAGAAGAACAACTGGAATTAACTCAGCATGACAAGCCAAGTAAACTAGGAAGATTATTGTATTCTTCGCTCCTCTCAAATCTTGATAAAAGACTTCCCTCATTAATTACTTGGTCTGGGCATCGTTTATTGTGGACAGTAGCTGGAATCAGGAAGTAAGGGGGGGGGATTGCACCTGTTAGTCGACACCAGAATAATATTTAACAAGCTCTTTTAGTCTCTAGTCGATTTTGCAAGCTTTTACTGAAGTACTGCTGAGATTCACACGACGAAAATGCGAAGTAAATTCGTAGCACAAGAGCCAGCGATACGATTCCGAGGATGAGCGAAGTGAGGGTAGTAGTTTTGAGATGAGTGTCAACTTAAAGAAACCAGGCGCAGAGTGGAACGTAATTTCCCTGCGGTGCCCGGTATAGTGCCGGGGGAGGCGGGGGAGGAGGGGGCTTAGCGGCTGATTGGCCCCCTTGTGGCGCGATTGGGCCAAACGACCGCCTTCCGACGCCAAAACCAATCACCTGTCACCCCCTCCCCCCCCCCCCCAACCCCCTCGCCGTATTTTCGTGCCTTCGCCGCTGAGTCAATCGAGGAGTCGGCAGTTGCTGCCTTGTGAGCTCAGCAGGTGCCAACTGTGACGTCACAACGCGTGCGAGTGACGTTTACCATTAAGCAGGGCTGCCAGTGTGGGAAACGCAGGGCGGGGCTAATAGGCAATCTGGGAGCCAGCCCGCCTGCCGCCATATAGGCGATCTACGCGAGGGGACCGCAACTTAAGTGCGGCGGCTCAGTGACACTGCCTTTTCTACACGTTGCTACGACATACACCACTACCTGCGCCTCTGCTGAGCACTGCACCAAATCACGGCGCCCACACCCAACACAGAGCAAATACTTCTCGTTCTTTCTGTGAAACAGGAAAATTTATTGACTGCACCCTAAGGGCCCTTCCGCACTAGGACGTCACTGCGAGTCTGCTGGCCGAGTTGCTGACAGCGTTGAGGAGACCTTACAGAGAGCTGTTATTAAATTGGGATTCGAAATATTTTATTTAAACGTTTAAATTTAGAAAAACATGCCAAGAAATTGACATGTTTCTCAGATAGCTGCAATTTTTTGTTTTGTGGTATTTTTCAAAACCCCCATCACGATGCCCTCTCAAACTGATTCCAATATAAGAATTTTCTATTTTTATAGCTGCTTTCAGAAAAGTCAGCCAGTAGCCCGCTGACAAGGACCGCACCACGGCAGGAGCGGCCTCTACAAGAAGAGAATAAACTACTGGCCATTAAAACTGCTACACCAAGAAGATATGTATATGATAAACAGGTATTCATTGGACAAATATATTATACTAGAACTGACATGTGATTACATTTTCACGCAATTTCGGTGCATAGATCCTGAGAAATCAGTATCCAGAACAACCACCTCTGGCAGTAATAACGGCCATGATACGCTTGGGCATTGAGTCAAACAGAGCTTGGATGGCGTGTACAGGTAGAGCTGCCCATGCAGCTTCAACACGATACCACGAGTAGTGACTGGCGTATTGTGACGAGCCCGTTGCTCGGCCACCATTGACCAGACGTTTTCAATTGATGAGAGGTCTGGAGAATGTGCTGGACAGGGCAGCAGTCGAACATTTTCCATATCCAGAAAGGCGCGTAGAGGACCTGCAACATGTGGTATTGCATTATCCTGCTGAATCTAGGGTTTCGCAGGGATCGAATGTAAGGTAGAGCCACGGGGCGTAACATATCTGAAATGTAACGTCCACTGTTCAAAGTGCAGTCAATGTGAACAAGAGGTGACCGAGACGTGTTACCAATGGCACCCCATACCATCACGCCGGGTGATACCCCAGTATGGTGATGACGAATACACGGTTCCAATGTGCGTTCACCACGATGTCTCCAAACACCGATGTGACCATCATGATGCTGTAAACAGAACCTGGATTCATCCGAAAAAATAACGTTTTGGCATTCGTGCACCCAGATTCGTCGTTGAGTACACCATCGCAGGCGCTCCTGTCTGTGACGCAGCGTCAAGGGAAACCGCAGCCATGGTCTCCGAACTGACAGTCCATGCTGCTGGAAACGTCGTCGAACTGTTCGTGCAGATGGTTGTTGTCTTGCAAATTTTCCCATCTGTTGACTCAGGGATCGAGACGTGGCTGCACGATCCGTTACAGCCATGCGCATAAGATGCCTGTCATCTCGACTGCTAGTGATACGAGACCGTTGGGATCCAGTACGGCGTTCCGTATTACCCTCCTGAACCCACCTATTCCATATTCTGCTAACAGTCATTGGATCTCAACCAACGCGAGCAGCAATATCGCGATACGATAAACCGCAATCGCGATAGACTACAATCCGACCTTTATCAAAGTCGGAAACGTGATGGTACGCATTTCTCTTCCTTACGCGAGGCATCACAACGTTTCACCAGGCAACGCCGGTCAACTGCTGTTTGTGTATGAGAAATCGGCTGGAAACTTTCCTCATGTCAGCACGTTGTAGGTGTCGGCACAGGCGCCAACTTTGTGTGAATGCTCTGAAAAACTAATCATTTGCATATCACAGCATCTTCTTCCTGTCGGTTAAATTTCGCGTCTGTAGCACGTCATCTTCGTGGTGTAGCAATTTTAATGGCCAGTAGTGTACCTATTTCTATATAAAAAAATATGCTCCTAATACCCGGTGTGAGGGGGAAACATAGTTTATAAAGTGACGCAGTAGAGAGCAGTATGCTGTAAAACGTCTCCGTTATCGTCAGAAGGGTGCTGGGAACCACACATTGTAGCACTGAACCACATACAGAATTTTTGTACATGTTAAGCCCTGTCAGTGGCATAAAATTAGTCTTGCGTTATTTCAGTTTCACATAAGTAAACCATCAAAATTGTAGTCACCTATAATTTTCTTTTTCATATGAGTGACGTGCCCTAATGTAGCCCGGAAAAAATAGGAACCAGCAGAAAATATTATCGGAAAAAAATGGCTAGTATGCCCCTGTTTTAAAAGACTAACTGAAAAGTGGGGTTTCTTCCTGTTCCGGTGTATCGACAAGCGCTGGCAAGAAGACGAATATCGCAAAAGCAAAGAAGGCGGTCAGACGACGTCAGCTAATAGCCCTCTGACAAGGACCGCACCACTGCAGGAGCGCTCTCTAATCGAAGAGAATATAAGCGCCGCTCCTGCACCCTCGGCCGGACAGTATTCGCGCAGTACTAACAGAGAGCACTAAGACAGCAGTGACGTGTGATCCATGTCAGTTGCTTACCTGGACCTCGTATACAGCAAAGGACTTTGATTGTTTGCATGTTGCCCATCGCTTGCAACACCGTTGTAAATTCAAAGTTAAGTATCGTCATACGAGGTGTGGCTAGAAAAAAACCGGACTAGTACTGGTGAAACAATAAAACGAATGCAATAAGGCTGAAAGTCGCGTGGCCTGTCACGTGACTCTCGCTCCGCCTACTGCTCGAGTTTCATCTGCCTCCTGCACTCAGTCTGCCCGTGGCGTCTGTTTTAAGTAGTTGACGTTTTGTCTGTGCGTCGGAAAATGTTGAGTGTACAGAAAGAACAGCGTGTTAACATCAAATTTTGTTTCAAACTAGGAAAATCTGCAAGTGAAACGTTTGTAATGTTACAACAAGTGTACGGCGATGATTGTTTATCGCGAACACAAGTGTTTGAGTGGTTTAAACGATTTAAAGATGGCCGCGAAGACACCAGTGATGACACTCGCACTGGCCGACCATTGTCAGCAAAAACTGATGCAAACATTGAAAAAATCGGTAAACTTGTTCGACAAGATCGCCGTTTAACAATCAGAGCAGTGTCCGAGTTAACAGGAGTTGACAAGGAAAGTGTTAGGCAGATTCTTCATGAAAATTTCAACATGAACAAAGTGTGTTCAAAAATGGTTCCAAAGTGTCTCACAAATGAACAGAAGGAACACCGAAGAATTATTTGTTTTGACATCCTGGAAAACATTGAAAGTGATCCCACCTTCTTACAAAATGTTATTACTTGCGATGAATCGTGGTTTTTTACTTACGATCCCGAAACTAAACGCCAATCGATGCATTGGAAAACTCCTGGTTCTCCACGACAAAAAAAAGCACGAATGTCAAAATCGAAATTCAAGGCAATGATGATTGGTTTTTTTTGACATCAAAGGGATTGTGCACATTGATTGGATACCAGAGGGACAAACAGTGAATCAGCATTACTACATTAGCGTCCTGGCTACCCTACGTGAGCGAGTACGGAGAAAACGGAACGATTTGTGGAGAAAAAAGTCATGGATCCTTCACCAAGACAATGCCCCAGCTCACAGTGCGTTGTCAGTGAAGACATTTTTGGCAAAACACAACATTCCCATCTTAGATCATCCACCCTCCTCACCTGATTTGGCCCCCTGTGAATTTTTTCTTTTCCCTAAAGTCAAGTCAGCTTTGAAAGGAACTAGATTTGAGACTGTTGAAGCAGTAAAAGAAAAAGCGACGGAAGTAATGTATGGACTTACTGAAAATGATCTGCAGAATTCCTATGAACAGTGGAAAATTCGTATGGAGCGGTGTAGAGACCGAGGAGGAGAGTACACTGAAGGAGATAACATTTATTTACAATTATTTACAATTTCATGTTTTTTCCAGCATCAGTCCGGTTTTTTTCTAGCCGCACCTCGTACTTCTTCATTGTGATAAAAACTATTAGTGTGATTTGCTTGAATTGTTGTATATCATTCCGAGAACGCAGCATCCTCTACGCACCCTGTACGTGACGAGTGGGCAGGGCCCCACACTTCCGAGTAGTCCTCAAGCTGAATCGTGTACTACTTTGCGAATCTGAACAGTTGTAGAAATACTATGCCAATGGTCTTGCTGCACTGGTAACACCAATTCCTATGAGATCAGCGAAGTTAGGCGCTGTCGTCCTTGGATAGTACTTGGATGGGGAAAGTTCGGGTCCGCCGACAGCTGTTGGCAAGCGGGGTGCACTCAGCCACTGTGAGGCTAATAAGAGAAGCTGCTAAACTTCAGTGTGCTGTCCACATGCTTCTCCATATTGTAAAATATGCATGAGGGTTCGTCAAGTGTAATTCTCACAAGATTCCAGTTGTTACCCTCAAATACTATACAGTGGGTTCATGACTATAAGACCTCCCGTGAAAAAGATGTACCAGGATTAATAAACACGATGGATTTCAATAAGTAGCGCCTGTACTCAATATCCATACCTTAACTGGAGGCAGCTTGCTTACCACTCGGCTTGTAAAGATGTAGCTGTTGTTCCAACAGGTTTCTTCTCCATTAGCCGCAAGCTCTAACGTGCATGCAGTAAACAGTGAACAAGGAAATGGCAAATGGGCAAGAATTCAGTGCTATTAAAACTGAATTTACGGAGTATTGGGATGGCACTGGAATTTTACTTCCATTTATGAAAGCCAAAAAAAATCAAGAAAAAGGTTCGGAGAACCATTCAATCATTAATATTCATAACAAGATTCCCGGTCATTAATCATTAGCTCCCAAGCACCGCAAGAGCCACAATAATATACTTCACACGATCTTAGACTCAAGATGAGAGGGCACAAATATGTTTTCCGAGGCAAATTTAACAATGTACTCCGTGAAACTTCCTGGAAGATTAAAACTGTGTGCCCGACCGAGACTCGAACTTGGGTCCCAAGTTCCAGTGTCGGTCGGGCACACAGTTTTAATCTGCCAGGAAGTTTCATATCAGTGCACACTCCGCTGCAGAGTGAAAATCTCATTCTGGAAACATCCCCCAGGCTGTGGCTAAGCCATGTCTCCGCAATATCCTTTCTTTCAGGAGTGCTAGTTCTGCATGGTTCGCAGGAGAGCTTCTGTAAAGTTTGGAAGGTAGGAGACGAGATACTGGCAGAAGTAAAGCTGTGAGTACCGGGCATGAGTCGTGCTTCGGTAGCTCAGATGGTAGAGCACTTGCCCGCGAAAGGCAAAGGTCCCAAGTTCGAGTCTCGGTCGGGCACACAGTTTTAATCTGCCCGGAAGTTTCATATCAGCGCACACTCCGCTGCAGAGTGAAAATCTCATTCTGGAATGAACTCCGTGTTTACGCGGAGTTGCACTTCACAGACTATTTCGCATGTTGTCACCTCAAAAACCAATCGTAGATTGAATCGAATTAACGCAGCATTGTACAAGTACGTCATTCGTGGCAATTTTTGGAAATTGTTTCGTCTTTACATGAGACCACGTTTCATCCACAGTGTCACGTATTATCTCGTCAGCAACCGACCGTAGACTAGCAGTGAGCTATCTTAGCAGTCTGGCACCTGTCCTCTCACGGCACACTCCTGATTTACTCATCCTTTCCATAAATAAGTACTGACAGTAACTAAATTTTTTAATTGGTATTTCCTCATGCATTTAGTGATATTGAAACTCACAGTGCAAGAAACTTCATCACCACGGTTGGAGCTGTACATCAGTATTTAAACAGTAAATATATTAATAGAAGGCATGATTCTTGGCGCCCAGCGTGGAAGGTGAATCTCCACTATCTCTCTCTATTCCAGTGTGAAACAGCTCTTGCCCGCTCGGCCGTTCTCACGCTATGTAACCATCTGGCACGTCGTCCTATGAGTCTGCCCTCTGATCCTATCTACTCGACAGGCTCCCCTAACAAAATCTTCGTGTACTGTGCATTAAAACATAGAAACAAAATGTAATAAAAGTGGGCAGTAATGTGGCATATACGAAACAATATCCGCATCAAGTGATGCCTGTCGGCTGAGGATGACACGGCGGTCCTCGGTTCCATTGGGCTTCCCGAGGCCTTTCCGGATGGAGTTCAGTTTCAGTTTTAGAAATACTATCCTAGGTACATTAAATTGTTGCCGTTATTTATGTTTGTACCACATTGAATACAGCACAGTACTAGGTGGTCTTACGAGCAAATGCTTTTCATGTTGGTATTTTTAACGTCACTCACTAACTTTCACCAACTTATGTATTGTAATGAGCAGCTTCTCAGCAGTAGCAATAGAAAGCATTTGTGCCCTGGTTTGTCAGAGTAGATGATACTAGTTGCTCCTGAAAAGTGGAAACTGACTGCACTCATCCTTTAGACTTTGTGGAATTTTTCGTGTCGAGAGATCTCACGAGAAGTCACTGCCCAACACTGTTTGATATTTACGGCATTAGACTGGTGGTCGCAGGAGGACCTATTTCCTTTCCTTTTTCAGTTTCTTGAGCTTCGAGTAATAAGCTACAATAACGTCCTCTGGAGGAGAGCTGATGACTGCAGCTGAAACTGAAACAAAAACGTGATTTGTGCTGTCTTGCCGCTTGTCCTGTGCCCGAGTCGCATTACTTTTCGCACTGCACGTTGTATCCCGCCTGTGGGAACACCAGTGTGGCACGACGAGTGTCGCGTCCCGAGATCTTCATTGCAACATGTCGTATCGCGTATACAATGCAGGGGAAAAAAGTTAGTGCACCTGCAAATACTACGTCGAATTTGATCCGATGACGACATAAGCCACCTGGGATACAGTAGATGTACTCATAAAGGTTTCAACGTCATCCGCCAGCAGATAGCGTAGTGGCATACAGTACCTAGCAGAGTGACACCTGTGTTTACGCTCATAGACAGAAGGCTGACAAGGGGAGGCCGCCAATTGTGAAATTCAGATTCGATTCATACTGCGCATAAAAAAAGCTCATGGCCAGAGGTGTAATGTGGCAAAGCACCAAGATGCACATCTCAGCCGTTGTCGAGAAAATCGACAGTTAAAAGAAACCGTTGCGGTGAAATACTCTCTACGATTAATAATTTTTCACCGCGTCGTGCCGCAGCGGTAAGCGCTCGGGTTTGTAATCCGAAGGTCGCCGGATCGAATCTCGCACCATGCAACCATTTTTTTTTTTTTTTTTTGTAATTCAAATGTGTATACACACACATATATATATATAATTCCCGGCAATCAGTTGCAACAATTATGCATATAATAAGTTGTTGAAAGTCGTTTGTCATGGAAAAACTGGCGACTTCGAACATCATTATGTTTTCCGCAAACAAAGTTGTATTTCACAAATGTTATTAGTTGTCTTCATAATGTTAACCACGTATAGTTAACGGAAGACGTAGAAACGATATTCCGAAACGAATACGTATAGCGTAAGTCAAACGTTCGAATTAGAATAGAGACCCCACGAACACAAATTCGCTGTGGCAGGTATGAAATATAAACTCCGTTACTCGCTCGTTACACTTGAAGGACAGATGTTGAATGGGCCGAAACGAGCCGCCGCATAACAGCGTAGTTGCGTGCTAACTTCGAAAGAAGGTAGATGCGGTCCCTAGCGCAACTTATAACATCGTCGAAAATCAGTGCGGACGGGAGAGCTTTGGTACACCCTGTTAAAAAAACGGAAAAATAGAGGCGGTACAATTGGAGAGCGATCCGCCTTCACCAACATGCATAAGCAATTCATTAATAGTTATATATATATATATATTTGAATAACAAAAAACTAATAATAAAAAGAATTGCGTGGCGCGAGATTCGATCCGGCGACCTTCGGATTACGAATCCGAGCGCTTACCGCTGCGCCACGGCGCTGCATATAACTGTTAGTCGTAGAGAGTATTTCACCACAACGGTTTCTTTTAACTGTCGATTTTCTCGACAACGGCTGAGAAGTGCATCTTGGTGCTTTGCCACATTACACCTCTGGCCATGAGCTTTTATTATGCGCTGTATGAATCGAATCTGAATTTCACAATTGGCGGCCTCCCCTTGTGAGTGTGGTTCAGATATGAGAAGCCAGCAGGCAACCATACCACAGAGACGCACTCGTGCTTTCAGGAGCCAAAGGAGCGAATTTTAAAAGGTTCGAATTGTGGTCTTCTGAGTGGCGAGATGCTCCTTTCGGAGAACTACCACAAAATTGGACGTGCTATGTCAGTTGTGCAACAATGCCGGTATCAGTGGACACGTGAACATTCCCACACCTCTAGACGGGGTTCTGGACGTTACGCAGCACAGACGCCTTCGAGGATAGTTGTGGCAGAGCGTACAACTACGGCTTTGTGGTCACAGATGTGTCAACACGAACTGCTGTGAACTGTTACTAGCAGTGAGACTACGGGCACACACCCCTCTATTCCGTCATCCAATCATGCCACAGCATCGACGTGCACGGCTCAACTGGGTCACTTAGATGATGGAATGGCGAGTTGTGGTCGTCAGCGATGAAAGCAGATTCTGCCTGCATGTGGGTGATGTTTGGCTGTTCCATGCATCATAGAACTTGTGGATGCTACCTCGCAGAGTATATCCATTCGAGACACACTGTTCTCACCCCAGACCTTATGGTCTGCTGTGTGACAAGCTGCAACCCTCGTTTACCTTTGGTCTTTCCGGAAGGATAGGTACATGTAGAATGTTGTTAGACCCATTCTTTTGCCATTCCTGTAACAGGAAAGTGATGTGTTGTTCCAACAGGATAATGCTCACCCATACACTGCCGATGAAACTCAACTTGCTCTGAAAGACATGCAGCAACTTCCCTGACCAGCACTATCTCCACACCAACAGTGGATAAAGCCATGTCTGGTGCACTTTTTGTATGAAATTGGTACCAAATTGATACACAAATCAATTAATTGATCAATTAGTTACCTCCACCCTTAATGACATCATGGGGTTTCCTCAGATGGCATGTGCTCCCTTTCCCCACCACCCCACCCACCCCTCCCCCTTCCACTCCCACTCCTATAAATGGCAGGAAATTTAAAAATTGGCGGAAAATTCAAATTCATTGGCAGGAATATAAAATTATGTGTGCTCCTTGAAGTCTGGAGTACAACATCACCACCAGAAGATGCTGCTGGCCCTCCCCAACCCCACTACCAGCCCTCCCCCACTATCTCACATCCCCTCCCCTCCACTACTCGTTAGGGAGCTTCAGTCTGCGCCGAACTTCCCAAGATGACAGATGTAAGTGTTTAGTGTGTACTATGTATTCAGTGGATGAGATGTCTGTGCTGGAGAAGGAGCAGCTGAACAGGTACGTTAGCTTTAATCATGCACCTGAGGACTGTGCCCATAGCCACCTGCATGATGCTTGGAAAGCATTGATACTGAATGAGCGTAAGAAGAACACGAATATGCTTACAAGGGAACCTCCCCATCGCACCCACCTCAGATTTAGTTATAAGTTGGCACAGTGGATAGGCCTTGAAAAACTGAACACAGATCAATCGAGAAAACAGGAAGAAGTTGTGTGGAACTATGAAAAAAATAGTCAAAATATACAAACTGAGTAGTTCATGTGAAGGATAGGCAACATCAAGGACAGTTACTTCTCAGGAGCGGCGTCGTTCCGTGGTTAGCGTGAGCAGCTGCGGAACGAGAGATTCTTGGTTCAAATCTACCCTCGAGTGAGAAGTTTAATTTTTTGTTTTCAGTTTATGTGACAAACTCTTATGTTTTCATCACTTTTTTGGGAGTGATTATCACATCCACAAGAAAACCTAAATCGGGCAAGGTAGAAGAATCTTTTTACCCATTCGCCAAGTGTACCAGTTAGGTGGGTCGACAACATATTACTCTCATGTGACGCACACGCCGTCACCAGTGTCGTATAGAACATATCAGACGTGTTTTCCTGTGGAAGAATCGGTTGACCTATGACCTTGCGATCAAATGTTTTCGGTTCCTATTGGAGAGGCGCATCCTTTCGTCTACTAATCGCACTGTTTTGCGGTGTGGTCGCAAAACACAGGCACTAAACTTATTACAGTGAACAGAGACGGCAATAAACGAACGGACAGATCATAACTTTGCGAAAATAAAGAAAATAAACTTTTCGTGCGAGGGAAGACTTGAACCAAGGCCCTCTCGTTCCGCAGCTGCTCACGCTAACCACGGGACCACGGCGCTCTTAACCTCACAGTCTCCTTGATGTAGCCTATCTTTCACATGGACTACTCACTTGGTATATTTTGATTATTTTTTTCATAGTTCCACACAACTTCTTCCTATTTTCTCGATTGATCTGTGTTCAGTTTTTCAAGGCCTATCCACTGTGCCAACTTATAACTAAATCTGAGAGGGGTGCGATGGGGAGGTTCCCTTCTTAGTATTACTAGTGAAATTCCACACAAACAGGAGACTTAATTTACATGTTGAACTGGACGGCTCTAAACATTTCCCATCTCAATCAGCTGAAATAATTTAATAATACAGTGAATTTGGTCTCTCTAAAATATCCATCCCAAACAGCTGCACTAAAATGAATTGGGAGGATCTCACTAGTATGACTTGGACAATTACCTGTTGGTGAAACTTTACAACTATTCTATTTACACATGCACTCACACAATCACACATTCACATGTAGTGCAAAAGAGAGAGATGGTATAAAAATAAAATATTTTTTCTCCATTTACAATTTTTTAACTTTTATGATGATTTTTCTAGAATTTTTAAACTTTTTTATATATACTTTGCACATTTTTAACTGTTCGAAGAAGTGCTGGGAGTGAAGCATTCCAGAAACAACGGAGAGCTGGAAACTGCAGTACGCGAATGGCTGCATTCACAACCAAAAGAATTCCTCCCACGTGGCATCCAAATACTTGCAGAGTGCTAGGAATTACGACAAAAAATCTTAATCTGTGTTTTTGTTTGTTTTGTCTCATTTGCATAACCTATATTACTAAAACGCTATCTCTTAAGTTGGTAGCAGTTACAGCATAGGGAGGGAAAAATTTGCTTTTCATTATTTCGCACAATTATTGACGCATTTTAAAAATATGAAATGCTGTCATAATCTACTCATTAAGACGTATGTTAAATGTTTAACACAGTGATACAAGTATTACAAGTAGAAAGTATATATTTTCTTGAGGCACGTAACTGGCGCCGTGTAGATACCCGGACTTCATTCACGCAGTATTTGAGATTACGAGTGCATATATAAAGATGCTATCTGTTCTTTTGGACCTGTCTGTAAGAACAGATACCATCGTTGACCATGCAGCTCGTTAGAATGAAATTACCATAAAATGAATACCCATAGCTGCTAACAGGCGTTGATATAAGTCAACGGGGACAGTTGAAAATGTGTGCCCCGACAGGGACTCGAACCGAGGATCTCTTACTCACATGGTAGACGCTCCATCCATCTTTTTTTTCATTTTATTCGTTATTGATCGTTGTGTTTGGTCGTTGCGGACGTCGCAAGACATCCTGTTCAAGTTCGGTGGTTGATCCTTCCACTCAGGTTTTTATTACAGAAGCCAACCGGCTCTCTGACCGAGCACGCTGAGCTACCGTGCCGGCATCCATCCGAGCCACCGAGGCCACAGACGAATAACGTGATTGCAGAGACTTATCTCTGGCACGCCTCCCGTGAGGCCCACATTCGCAACTTATTGTCCCGCACTATATTCATAGTGCCCCTGACCATCATACTCATTACTCACGGCTTTACTGACGATTCCCGTAAGAGCACGGGCACTGTTTGTGCATCCGTACAGAAGAAGATGGTCAAATGGCCGGGGAGCTTCAGCTGTATATACATATGATGATGGCATCTGTTATTTCGGACATGTCCGAAGTTGCGAATGTGGGTCTCATGGGAAGCGTGCCAGAGAAAAGTCTCTGCAGTCACATTATTCCTCTGTGTCCTCGGTGGCTCAGATGGATAGAGCGTCTGCAATATAAGCAAGAGATCCTGGGTTCGAGTCCCGCTCGGAACACACATTTTCAGCTGTCCCCGTTGATTTATATCAACGCCTGTTATTGAGATTACTGGCACTTAGAGACTTACAATAAACATTACACATAATTTCAAACCTTTACGAAACTTCTACTCTCTGAAATCCCCCACGAAGTAAAGCAAAAAATGAAGTTTATCGCTTACTACATTTCGCCGGTCATGCGGTCAAACTTCGTCATCAGACATAACGTTTTACTTTATTACTTTAATACTACCAACTCCAATCGCAACAGATTTTCCAAACATTATCCGTACATAGTACTGAATGTACCTGCAAGCCGCGCGGCATTAGCCGAGCGGTCTAATGGCGCTGCAGTCATGGACTGTGCGGCTGGTATGGCGGAGATTCGAGTCCACCCTCGGGCATGAGTGTGTGTGTTTGTCCTTAGGATAATTTAGGTTAAGTAGTGTGTAAGCTTAGGGACTGATGACCTTAGCAGTTAAGTCTCGTAAGATTTCACACACATTTGATTTTTTTTTTTTACCTGCAAAATTATACAATTGTACGGCACATACTTCATTAGACATAACATCATTAACATTGAGATGCGTGAAAAACTACTTATTGCTTGAAACCTAGTGTCAGTTACCCAGACTATACTCATCCAATGTTCGGTAATGAGAGCACTTGACAGCTTCCGACAAACTTTAAACATTGTTTCAAACCTTTCCTAAATTTAGTCGCAGTTTTGGTTTTGATTTATTCGTCGGTCTGCGGACGACAGTATGCGGTACCTAATATGTTTCAAGCCGCTGCACATAGAAACTAGATCTTCCGGGCTCATACATCGCGTGATAGAAAGGTGGGGTTAAGTGTTCTGGGTAGCCCCTGGACCAGGGACCGTTTGTATACCAAGGGAAGGATCGTGTTATTGTATCGACCCGTCAGTACAGGGTCAAAGTTTGAATATTACACACTTCCTGCAGCTTAGGCAAATGGAGCAAATCGGTTGGTTCTTTTTGCATTATATTTGGTCTGTGGTGCGTCTTAAGTGATTTATGCAGGCACCGTTTAGTTAATTGTCGGTTCCTGAGAAAAAGCCAAAAAAAGAAGCAGTTTGTGAAACAAACCCGAGCCGCGGATTCCGAATCGGCTGTACACAGAAAATGGGTGTAATTTTTGCAACATATTCCTAGAATCCCATTCTCGAACGAATTTCTTGATATCTTCATCCGTTTCCGAGGTACACAGGTTCAAGGTTACCCTCGTTGTTCATGGAAAATACGCACGTGAAACCCGGTGTTGAGACGAAAACGTAGATCATAAAATGACGTAGCACAGAGAAATATGCTGTAAAGTGTCTTCGTTATCATCAGAAGGGTTCTGGGAAACCCACTTTCCGGTGCAGGAACACACGCAAAATTTTTGTGTACATATAATCCGGTCTGAGGTGTACAATTAGTATTGCGATACTGCACTTTCACGTAAGTAAACAATCAAAGTTTTACTGACCCATAAAATTCTTTTCATATGACTGACATACCCTGCTGAAGCAGGGAAAAAAGTGAACCAGTGGAAAAATGTTTCTATTGACGCGAAAAAAAAGCTAATATGCTACTGTTTTAAGAGACTCTGACTGAAAATTGTGGTGAATTAGTCTATCTTCTTCGGCACTTTTGAAAATTTTCACAAAAATGTTAGTATGCGTACGTATTCGCGCTATTTTGTGCTGAGATACAACAATACAGCCGTAGAGTGGGAAAGAGACGTAAAAGCAATAAATACGGAAAGATAGAGAGCGGTTGTGGTGCAGAAAGGCCGAGGAAGAAACTGACAGAGTGAAAGAAAGAGAGGGACACAATGGCAGGGGAACAGAGTTGACAGTGACAGAACAGGAGCAGGAAAAGAATGAAGGAGACAGTGGCAGCGGGAAAGGAATAAAGAGAAGGATAAAGTGGAAGTGGGTGAGAGCCAGTGATAATGAGAGAGAGAGAGAGTCTATGACAATGGCAACGTGGAAGAGACAGATAGTGGCAGTGAGAAGAGACAGAGTGGAGGGAAAGAATGGATAAGATAGTAGAAGTAAGAAAGAACAAGAGGGAGACAGTGACTGTGAGAGGGGTCAGTAGTAGTAGTAGTAGTAGTAGTAGCAGCAGAAATAGTAGCAGCAGCAGCAGAACAGAACGAACGAGAGTGACTGTAAGACAGGAGACAGTGTCAGTTAGAGACACATAAAGTTGGGCTGAATGAGTGAGTGCGAATGGGCAAATTGGTGTGAGCGAGTTACAATTAGAGAAGCTTGAAGGAGTGAGAGTTGAGTTTTATGCTAAAAAGAGAGCGAATACGTTCGCATGCCAATATTTTTGGGAATATTTTTAAATTACTGTGGAAGGTACTTTACTTTCTGTGTCCGGACAAGACACATAAATTCTCTTCTTCCAAATCTCTGTAGCTTTAATGGCCTTGTTACTGTGCAAAAATAGATTTTCCGCTGTGCAAACAAATTCCATCCGTGGACACATGAGCAGATTTTCAATCGTCTGTGTTTCTTCACATTAACACTGGTCATCTTCAGAGTAGCCTCCTTTAACCATGTTTACTTTGCATTTTGCGTCTCCTGTTATAAATCTGTTCAGTGCTCCTGTACTTGCTGTCCTTGTGCGATTTCCTCTTTGGGGTGCAGGTTCGCATTTTGCAGAGAGTCCAACCATCAAGAAAATTAAAATTGCTCTGAGCACTTTGGGACTTAACATCTGAGGTCATCAGTCCCCTAGAACTTATAACTACCTAAACGTAACTAACCTAAGGACATCACACACATCCATGCCCGAGGCAGGATTCGAACCTGCGACCGTAGAGGTCGCGTGGTTCCAGACTGAAGCGCCTAGAACCGCTCGGCCACACCGGCCGGCAACCATCAAGATAGGCGGCGGATCAGCGGTCGGACTTCTAGCGGTACTGTCCATTGTATAAAGTTCTTCCTTGACTTAAGACGAGTTGTAACGGTTTTTGGTTATACATTAAGTGCCGTGGGTCGATTTGCTGCTTTTTCCTCTCTCTTTGACTGACTACTCTGCCTCTGATATTTGATGGTGCCATGGCAGCAAGTGGGTAAACTTTGTGGACAGGTGTAGGCCTCAGGTATCCGGTGAAAATCCTGACAGCCTCATTTATAGTATGCCTACTTGCTTTAAATGGCTAGACGCCTCCCATACTGGAGTCACATATTCTGCGGCTGCAAAGCAGAGTCTCATTGCCGATGTTCGAAAAACTGCAGGTTGCGGTTGTTGAACCAGTCAGTTTACGTATAATATTGTTTCTTGCACACATTTTTCCTTTTAGATTATTGCAATGCTGTCTAAATGACAGTGTACGGTCTAGAGTGACGTTCAAGTATTTTGGTTTGGTGCAGTGTTGTCGTCTAACCACTGTCCATTCTATTTCCGACTGTACTGAGCTTCTGCGAATGATTGCTGTAGATCTAACACAACCGGGCGTACTGTGGGAACGTTGAACCACCACTGGGAAACATCGGAAGGTAGAATGAGGCAGCTGGTACCCTACTTTTCAGTCAGGTTCTTTTAACAGGAGCGTATTCGCCCCTTTTTTGCTCTGATAGGAGCATTTTACTGTTGGTCCATTTATGGGTTAATAATCTAAAACTAATAAAACCAACATATTTGCAGTTCTACATCTTCAACCATTAGCGATTTACATGCTAAAATTGAAATGTTTAACACATTAGCTGATTTGTAAAGTACTCGACGTTTGAAGCCGTTTTATACGTGGGAGTTTCATTGTTTAAAGAATCGTGGGTGGTGGATTACTGCTAATAAATAATTAAGGCTCTGATTAGAATGATCGTCGTATACGCGTGTTTGGATAAATGAAACATGTTCCAGACGTGTAAGTGCTGTAGTTTTCCAGAAAAGCAGATAAGTAATTTCGTAAAATTTTTAATTCGTTAACTACTTGGCCCAAACAGACACAAAGTTTTCAGCAGACGTTGTAGAGAATTTTATTTTGGAGAAACAATTATAATAACGTTAACTGAAAGTGTATAAAAGTCTCAGATAATCTGCTTTTATTAATACCATAGCACACATGAATTGCTATTAAACTGGAAAGCTCAGTGTTAAGGAAGTTGTACAGTGCACATACAATTTCACAATACATTCACAATAAATGTTCAAAATTGTCTCCACCGACTTCAATGCATTTAGTTGCTCATGCATGAACAGGTTTTGTTGCTCGTTTAAGTTTCACAGGGTTGTTCTTAATTTTGGGTATTGCATTCATAATACGAGCAAGTAACGCCAAACGTGTATTGACTTTGTCCTCATAAACTATGTCTTTCATCCATCCCCATACACAAAAATCCATTGGTGTTAAATAGCTCGATCTGGGTAGCCACAAACGTGTAGAATTACCAATCCATTTCTGTTGTTATTGTGTCCTCTCACTGAACAATACAGAAAACTCACTCATTTCAAGGTTAGGAAACGACTGAAACAACTCACTAACTGTTTCTAACAATGACATCAACGTTTCTACATTGTCAATGAAAAGTACACAAATTTACTTGTATAATAATCTTTGCTTCTCTGGATATTCTCAAAAACTACTGCAGATACTCGTCTGGGACATGTTTTATTAGATTCACCAGACCAATAACAACAAAGTAAATGGAAATTGTGCTTTACTTTATCCTCGTTAAGTTTTGAAATGGCTTCATTTTAGGGAAGTTTCTAAATTTCAGGCAAAATCTTTTATTAGCCATAACTCTGTAACTACACTCCTGGAAATGGAAAAAAGAACACATTCACACCGGTGTGTCAGACCCACCATACTTGCTCCGGACACTGCGAGAGGGGTGTACAAGCAATGATCACACGCACGGCACAGCCGTCGAATGGCGCTAGCTGCGCAGCATTTGTGCACCGCCACCGTCAGTGTCAGCCAGTTTGCCGTGGCATACGGAGCTCCATCGCAGTCTTTAACACTGGTAGCATTCCGCGACAGCGTGGACGTGAACCGTATGTGCAGTTGACGAACTTTGAGCGAGGGCGTATAGTGGGCATGCGGGAGGCCGGGTGGACGTACCGCCGAATTGCTCAACACGTGGGGCGTGAGGTCTCCACAGTACATCGATGTTGTCGCCAGTGGTCGGCGGAAGGTGCACCTGCCCGTCGGCCTGGGACCGGACCGCAGCGACGCACGGATGCACGCCAAGACCGTAGGATCCTACGCAGTGCCGTAGGGGACCGCACCGCCACTTCCCAGCAAATTAGGGACACTGATGCTCCTGGGGTATCGGCGAGGACCATTCGCAACCGTCTCCATGAAGCTGGGCTACGGTCCCGCACACCGTTAGGCCGTCTTCCGCTCACGCCCCAACATCGTGCAGCCCGCCTCCAGTGGTGTCGCGACAGGCGGGAATGGAGGGACGAATGGAGACGTGTCGTCTTCAGCGATGAGAGTCGCTTCTGCCTTGGTGCCAATGATGGTCGTATGCGTGTTTGGCGCCGTGCAGGTGAGCGCCACAATCAGGACTGCATACGACCGAGGCACACAGGGCCAACACCCGGCATCATGGTGTGGGGAGCGATCTCCTACACTGGCCGTACACCACTGGTGATCGTCGAGGGGACACTGAATAGTGCACGGTACATCCAAACCGTCATCGAACCCATCGTTCTACCATTCCTAGACCGGCAAGAGAACTTGCTGTTCCAACAGGACAAATCACGTCCGCATGTATCCCGTGCCACCCAACGTGCTCTAGAAGGTGTAAGTCAACTACCCTGGCCAGCAAGATCTCCGGATCTGTCCCCCATTGAGCATGTTTGGGACTGGATGAAGCGTCGTCTCACGCGGTCTGCACGTCCAGCACGAACGCTGGTCCAACTGAGGCGCCAGGTGGAAATGGCATGGCAAGCCGTTCCACAGGACTACATCCAGCATCTCTACGATCGTCTCCATGGGAGAATAGCAGCCTGCATTGCTGCGAAAGGTGGATATACACTGTACTAGTGCCGACATTGTGCATGCTCTGTTGCCTGTGTCTATGAGCCTGTGGTTCTGTCAGTGTGATCATGTGATGTATCTGACCCCAGGAATGTGTCAATAAAGTTTCCCCTTCCTGGGACAATGAATTCATGGTGTTCTTATTTCAATTTCCAGGAGTGTAAAAATTTGCGGACCTATATTTATATGAACTTTTTTCTTTAGTTTTACTTTTAGAATAACATACTAAAATATTTTCGTATCCAGGAAAGAACAGTTTCTGCTATTTAGTTGATATGTCATTGCCAGGAGATCCTATGGATAGTGTGGCTGCCTGTAATCACTGTTTCTCAATTAGCACCAACCAGGAATCACCTTTGGACGAACAGCCATCATACAAGGCTTGTTGATACCACGCTGAATACGACAATGCGCACAATATCTGGCACAGTCAGATCTACTCCAATTTGTTCGCTTCCACTGTTAACCGGTATAATGCCTCCCGATTTACGTAGATGTACTGCCCTTATGAGAGAATTCCACAAGATCTCCAGGATTTCTAACCTACCTGTGCATAGCGACCTGCCACTTTTAAATCGTAAGAGACTGAAATCACGCCATCCAATTCTGTGCGATGCTGCTGACATGGTTGCTAAGGATTTCAGACCTCTTAAAGAATGGAAAGTGTGGTGTCACCGCCAGACACCACACTTGCTAGGTGGTAGCCTTTAAATCGGCCGCGGTCCGGTAGTTTACGTCGGACCCGCGTGTCGCCACTGTCAGTTATTGCAGACCGAGCGCCGGCACACGGCAGGTCTAGAGAGACGTCCTAGCACTCGCCCCAGTTGTACAGCCGACTTTGCTAGCAATGGTTCACTGACAAATTACGCTCTCATTTGCCGAGACGATAGTTAGCATAGCCTTCAGCTGCGTCATTTGTTACGACCTAGCAAGGCGCCATTATCAACTGCTATTTATCTTGTGATGCATGTACCGTCAGACCGATGTTCACCAATTATGGATTAAAGTTAAGTATTCCAGAAGCTACGTACTATTTTTGCTACTATAAGACCTTGTCATTTTCCAGACCTCACGCCATCCTGCGTGAGCTTAAACGCGTGCCCTTCGGCCTCCCGTCCTCGTGGATTGGCTGTCTTGCCAGTCCACAAAAGAAAGGACGGTGGGAAGCAGTGACAGATGTGCACCTGCATAACATCTTCTCAGGTGGAAAACGTCCAAGTGGATTCGACCTACCACGCAAGACCTGGACTACTCTCAACAGAATCCGTACCGGCCATGGCCGATCCAGGGATGCTCTCTTTAAGTGGAAGAAGCTGCCTGGTCCAGCCTGTGACTGCGCGGCAGCATACCAAACTGTTCACCACATTGTCAGTGAATGCACGATTCGAGCCTATAACGATGCCAAAGAGGACTTCGTGATAGCAACTCCAGATACAGTGCACTGGATTGAAGGCGTAGATATTGAGTTGTAAAGACAAACTTAAGTTTCTTGTGTGTCAGTATGTACATATGTTTATGTAATTTAATTTCATGATATGTCTGTATTAGCCATATGCTAAATAATAATAATAATAATTTGCACATCTTCGTGAATCACCCTGTCTTAGCTTCCAACGCGCAGAGCATAGCCCTCGCTCCCCGCACGCCGCAGCGTTGCCAGAGTTAACCGCAGGAGCGCCCGGCCGTGTTGCAGGACTGAGCTCCAGCCAGAGTGAAGATGGCGGGCCTCGAGTCGGAGAACCTGTGGTCGCAGAGCAACAACAGCGTGCTGCCGGAGGACATGAAGTTCAACGACGGCCACGTCGTCTCCATCGCGACCTACAGCGTGCTGATGGTGGTGTCGGCAGCGGGCAACCTCACCGTGCTCTTCATCATCCTGCGCCGGCGTGCGCGCTCCAGGGTCAACCACATGCTGATGCACCTCGCCATCGCCGACCTACTGGTGAGTACGCCTGCCCTCTGTCTCTCTCTCTCTCTCTCCTCTGCAACAGGCGCACGTATGCCGCTAAAGGCTGGGTCTACAATTGCCACAACATTCTTCCCCACAATATTCCTCAACAAAGGGAACCACAGTTCTGGTCGCAGAGCCGAATTAATAATTTTCCTCGAGAGAGATAAACCTATGTCGATAAAATCAACACGGATTTAGGAAGCATCGCTCTTGAGATAGTTCAGCTTGCTCTTTCATCACACAGTGCTCTACGATCTGCAGATGAAGGGCAACAGACAGATCCCAACTTCATAAATTTCTGCTACACTACACAGCATATGTAATAATTTATCAGATGAATGAGGGACTTGAAGAACACAGTACTTCGTCCTGTATGCCGAGTGTGCATCAGAGACAACTGCACCATATGATCAAGAGTATCCAGACACCTGGCTGGAAATGACTTCCAAGTTCGTGGCTCCCTCTATCGGTAATGCTGGAATTCAATATGGTGTTGGGGCTACCCTTAGCCTTTATGACAGCTTCCTCTCTTGCAGGCATACGTTCAATTGGGTGCTGGAAGTTTTCTTGGGGAATAGCAACCCATTTTTCATGGAGTGCTGCACTGACGAGAGGTATCAATGTCAGTCGGTGAGGCCTCGCACGAAGTCGGCGTTCCAAAACATCCCAAAGATTTTCTATAGGATTCAGGACAGGGTTCTGTGCAGGCTAGTCCATTACAGAGATGTTATTGTCGTGTAACCACTCCGCCACAGGCTGTGCATTATGAACAGGTGCTCGATCATGTTGAAAGATGCAGTCACCATCTTCAACAGTCTCGCCGGCCGAAGTGGCCGTGCGGTTAAAGGCGCTGCAGTCTGGAACCGCAAGACCGCTACGGTCGCAGGTTCGAATCCTGCCTCGGGCATGGATGTTTGTGATGTCCTTAGGTTAGTTAGGTTTAACTAGTTCTAAGTTCTAGGGGACTAATGACCTCAGCAGTTGAGTCCCATAGTGCTCAGAGCCATTTAAACCATTTTTTTCAACAGTCTCAAGCAAGAAGGTGCTTAAACCACCAGTGTAGGCCTGTGCTGTGATAGTGCCACGCAAAACAACGGGGGTGCAAGACCCAGTCTATGAAAAATACGACCACACCATTACGCCACCACCTCCGAATTTTACTGTTGGCACTACATGCGCTGGCACATTACGTTCACCTGGCATTCGCCATAGCCACACCCTGTCATCGGCACTCGTCCAGTATTTACGTTCCTTACACCAAGCGAGGCGTCGTTTGGCATTTACCGGCGTGAGCAGCCGCTCGACCATGAAATCTAAGTTTTCTCACCTTCCGCCTAACTGTCATAGTACTTGCAGTAGATCCTGATGCAGTTTGGAATTCCTGTGTGATGGTCTGGATAGATGTCTGCCTATTACACGTTACGACCATGTCAACTGTCAGTGGTCTCTGTCAGTCAACAGACGAGGTCAGCCTGTATGCTTTTGTCCTGTGTACCTCCCTTCATTATCACTTCCGAAACAGTGGACCTAGGGATGTTTAGGAGCGTAGAAATCTCGCGTACACGCGTATGGCAGAAGTGACACCCAGTCACCAGACCACGTTCGTAGTCTGTCAGTTCTGCGGAGAGCCCCATGCTGCTCTCTCACCGTATCTAATGACTACTGAGGTCACTGATATGGAGTACCTGGCAGTAGGTGGTAACACAATACACCTAATATGAAAAACGTATGTTTTTGGGTGTCCAGATACTTTTCCTCACATAGTGTATATCATCAGGAGTGCCCCATATATATGAATGGCCTGAGGCATAGTTTGAGCAGCAATGAGAAAATTTAAATTTATGCACACTCTTATGCTGTTCGGATACATTATTGGTGTTGTGATGCTTCGCACAGTCACGTAAATTAAATATAAGTGTGTAATGTTCCAAAGTGGCAAAAATAGAATGACCACATTACATCTGTTGTAGGGAAGGTTTATTATAATAATTCAAGAAAAGTGTAGCTCATTGACGAGTATAAAGGAGACCTGTTCTTGAGTACAGCTCGAGTGTTTGGGATCCCAACGATGTCAGATTAAAGGAAGACATCGAAGCAATTCAGTAGTATCCCACCAGGCTTGTTACCAGTGGGTTTGAACAATCCTCAAGTGTTACACAAATGCTATGCATGGAAGAAGACGTTCTTTTCAGAGAACACATGTGAGAAAGTTTGGAGAACGGTCATAGCTTCACACTGAGTGCACCACCCCTGTCAATATAGATTAACCGTTTTGTGTCCTACATTCAAACTTCAACACCGGATGCAGGATGCTCGGGGAAAAACAAGCATTAATGAATTGCTCTTGCCACATGTACTTGGAGGTAGTAAACAACCTAAAAACGTGCGACTTGTAATAGCTATAATTATTAGTCTGCAAATAATGTAAATACTGCTGTAACGCTGTTCAGTACACTGTCGTCAGTCATCAATAAAAATATATGCACTTATACACCCTGTATAATCTAACACAGATGTCATCTAACTGCATATGTGTGGTCATATTGCTCACTTCTTGGAATTAACCTCATTCTGTCAACTCAGATCCAGTTGTGCATAGTAACATAGAAACAAAGCTTCAAAAAATTCAATAAACTGCTGGACACGTACCTGAAACTTAATACCGTTATTCTTAAAATGAGTTGTAACAATCCCTGATATCTTTTAGTCACAATAACATTTCAAAACTCGTTCACAATCGGAAGTCGTTGAGTCAATTGCAAATTCATCAACATGTCTGCCAACAGCAATATATTCTGGTGATTGCATTCAACATTTCCACCAAAGCTCAGACCGAATAATTGATTGCAATTCTCTCCCTCTTACTATGAAAATTACAAGGAATAAATAGCGCTCTATTGCAGTATAATGTGGTATGTTATTACCGGTTACACGCTGTTGCGCAATGCATCATTAGGCAAAGCTAAATGCTTCCAAAATTGCAACTAAATTCATTGTTTCTTTAAAGACAGAAAAAACATCAAATTAAATATATTGAGAAACAAGTCACAGAAAAGAGAATAGTCTACTACTCCCCTCCCCCATGGTAGTCAATAGAAGAAACTGGCTACCATCAGTGCAATATTTCAGTCATTTCTCTCTCTGCAGACACATACCTTTGAGTTCTCATCACAAAAAGGGATATTAGTTCCATTACAAATGTTTTCACTATTGGGATTCAATATTTAATTAGTGTTCATGTTCGTGTATTTCACATGTAAACTATATTAATTATATTAATATAGAATGTGTAACAATAGCTGTCATTATATAAATGATGCTGATCTGTACATTGGCAGCTAATTTTCACACTTCTATTTTCGTAGGCAGCTGATAGTAGAAAGTTTCCATATTAAAATGAAGATTCAAATTTTGCATCTAGCAATATTTTTCCTTACTAACTGGTAGTGCATCCATGGATGTAATTAGTTAATTCCTGGTTTTCCATTAGGCACTGGGTCATAAGGACAAAACCAAAACATGGTTAGCCTTGGTTTTCATAGAAACATTGGCCATTAATATACTTTATTATCAATGTAGGCAAACAAGGATATTTTCACTTAACCACACTCAGTCACCTAACAAAACCGAGTAAGTAGTCCTTTCAAGGTTTCGAATGGAGTGCTAAGCACTACACATCAATCAACACAAATATCTCACATGTACCATCTCATGATTCTCTACACTATGTATCCACTGACAACTAACATGTTTAAATTGTTATTCTTAATTTAACTCTGATATTATTCAAAATCATTGATTGCTAGGGATTGATTAATGCATGTATTAAATCTAACAAAATATAGTTCAGCTGATAGAGCCTACCAATTCTCATGTTAGTTTCAAAAGAAAATTGTCAGATTACTACGAGAACTTAAAATTTACTCTAATAAAAACATTATTACCAGAAAACATTTTAAAAATAAGTTTCACTCCTTACATGAGGAAAACAAAAATCTGGAAAAAGCTGTCATTACTCATGACACAATGTGTAAATCTTGTCTATAGCGTGACACATAAGACGGACTTAATTGACCTACCACATTTTCTTTTGTGCTATACAACTATATATATATATATATATATATATATATATATATATATATATGTATATATAAAAACCGATCTTGTTGACACAACAAAAGAACTTAATGTCACAGTAAATTAAATCCACTACAATCAGTCAGTATTCATAGGAAAGCCAATTCAGATTAGTACAGGTAAAGTTAAAGGCTCTTTCTTTTACTCCACGAACATTATTTTCGTAAATCTTGGTGGCGGTACAGCCCATTAATTTTATTTGTCTTTGGATGTACCAGGAAATAAGTCATTTGATTGGATGCCCTAAGAATCACATAGGGTCCTGTATGTCACAATTGCCATTTATTTTTCTTCAGTGGCGCGGACTGTGGATACCTTTTCTCAAATGTGAAATTGCTGTACTCTTCTTAGTTCAGTATCTCCACATAAAACGACTCAATCCTTAAAAATGCATTCAACCATGGTACTTTCGGGATAGTATCTTGAAATAAGCATTTGGCAGAATTTATTTTGAGCAAGAGTGTTGCACCATTTAAAACAAGTGAAATATGAGGCGTTGTTGGACTACATGGCAGTTGGCTTACCAACCTGTGGTTTCTAATCATTCAGTAGATGCTTTAAAATCCGTAACGGGTGGTGAATCAATCATAGAAAGCGACAACATATTTGCACCTTCGTCTCGCTTTGGGCATAGGGCTATAGACATCGATAGAAATTAACGCCAGTAGCTTATTCCGGAATAATGGTGTTAAGATATTCTCTGCTATCTTTATTATACGATTTTTCTTTCTAGCAGGTATTGCAGGACTTCAGTAGCCACTGTATCTTCCTCCTCTTATTTGGAAAGCAGCACGTCTTTCTGTAACAATTGTAAACAAGGTTCAGCATTCATGGACTGATCATAGAGGAAACTGCAGAAAAACGATGCTAGCCCCAAGAACAGTTTCCTTTGTTTTTTCGTTCGAGGAATGGTGACCTTGTTAATAGCTGAAATCTTTTCGCTGTCTGGCAGAATACCCCTTATGTGTATAAGTTGACCAAGAAACTTGATTCTTTCAAGCCCAAATTGAGATTTCTGTAAGTTGGCAGTTATTCTGCTGCTATTGAACTTCTGTATTACTCATATTAACAAATTGATATGCTTGTCCCATGAGGTGCTCGCCACCGGAAGTTTATCTACCAATAATGTTCACTGACTCCTTAGCTCAGGACCCAGAGCTGAATCTAATGCTGAGATGAACACCGCAGAACTAATATTCAGCCCAAATGGAAGAACTTAAAAATGATAGAATCGTCTGCAATAGATAAAAGTATTGAACTTTACTGAAGCAGGTGTCAGAGGAACTTCAAATAAGAGGAACATATCTATGCTGGTTAGGTACTTTATTAAATGTCTAAATAAGTGCATCGACGTTTTCTGGGTGTGTTTGAATTGGTATATTGATTTTGTTTATAACTCTTGCATCTAACCGAGATGAAACTGGCCTCCAGGCTTTGGTGCTACGAGAAGAGACTACAATAAGGACTCTTAAATGGTTCACGTAACCCTTTCGTGGCCGCTAGGGCCGAGCATCTTGCCTGCCCGGCCACCTAAAGGTGCCGAACGTATTGTGTGCCTCGCCGGCGGATGACTGATACAGCTGTACAACCACCACAGGCCACGGCCGTGTCAGATAATCACACGTTCCATCTCACATAGAACCACTCTTCAATAACACTCTTTATAAAGTTAGCATAACACTGTGCAGTCACAACGATTAAAATGTTTAATAACCACGAGTGAGAACTTAAAAACTTATCCAAGTTTTCTCTTATAAATCTATTGTGGGCACAATGAAAGTTAGTTTAGAAAAATCATTCGTGATTGGAAAATTCCATAACTTGAGATTTACACGACCAATATGCGTGCCTGTAAACTTGTAAAATCTTATTAATATTGGACACACAAGTTTCACGGCATATAGTTTTAAAGTGAATAGTTCCAAGGGTAGACGCCCAAAACTCGGACCGTCTTCTGTGCCGCACTGCAGCGGTGTTGCTGAGAATCTGCAAGTGTTTTCTGCAGTGTTCACGTTTCGCAACAACTGATACATCCGTTCTGTAGGATAATTCATGCTCTACCACACTACATATGTTTGTATCACGTGTACTTCATAGATCAGCAAATCAATTACAGTTAAAATTTTTGGATGTGAGGTCCGCCAGTTATGCAAAACACCGTTTTTCTCAGTACCAAACATGTTTCGGCACCACTGTGCCATCATCAGTGGGTTTTAGTTTTTATTTATTCTTTACATTTGGTGTGCATGAATTTTATGGATCACTTTTGTGTTAATTACTACAGGAAGCTTCTCACGTTTTCGTGTGGCAAGCACTTTCATTCTCCGCATCATGCTGAGATGTTGTGATGCGTACGTAACTATAACAAGTATTTTCCACAAATAACGTAGTAAGACACTTTTCACTGCACCAGAACACAGTGTGATTGTGGTTGGATAGAAAACCACTGATGATGGCACAGTGGTGCCGAAACATGTTTGGGTACTGAGAAAAACGGTGTTTTGCATAACTGGCGGACGTCACATCCAAAAATTTTAACTGCAAACACGGCTAATACAAGAAGCTCCAAATCAAAAAATGGATACAATTACATTTACTTGAAGATGCGTGCCATTTTCTGTTCTACGTGTTTGCAAGTGTTGCTGAGATGCTGCAAGTATGTGCTGAACTTTTCTCCTTTTGTAACATCTGATTCGTCAGCTCATGAAGATAATTCATGCCCTTCAGATCATGCACATTTTTGTCACTGTCTTTTGTACAATGGGAAATCAAATTGTATGTGTTAGAGCGACTAGTAAGCAGAAAGGAACCAGGAGCAGGTGATAGCTGTAGCATTTTCCACCATTACGAAGAAGAGCTGATAATGACGGCGTTGTCAGGAATGTTGAAAGGCGTGAAACAGCGAGTCGCGAGTGCACTGTGCACGGTCACCTGCTCCGGTGCCAAGGCATATTTGAATGCCAAGGCATATTTGAATGCCCATATCCACCAGGCCTTTCCAACTGCCAGGCAAGAACAGACCTTCTCAAACACTAGCTATAAATGAATGTTCATAGCCATCTTGAAGTCCTATCTGCCGGGTGTACGTGTATGGCCACACCCATTGGGCCACTAACTGCTAGGCTTACATGTATGCCCATAATTCCAAAAGATTTAAATCCCACTGAGTAATCTACTTGATTTCATCATCGACAGCCTTATGTATGGACCAGAGAACTGGATAAAAAGTATGGGTGAAATTTCAATGTGGAAGCACCTGGATGTGCTAAGTGTATCCTTTTATAATCCCAGTTGTTCTGCAAATACTTTAGAATAATATAAGAGAAGATCTACTAACTGCTATTTATGTGACGATGTTAAGTTTTCCACTTCACGCAGTTTCTTGTAAACTTGCTCTTGTATTATCATTATTTGCATAGTCCAGACAGGAATTGTTTGTGCTTTACCGATGGATTGCGTACAAGATATATCCAGTTCTATCTTCAATATCATTCGTGACTCCCTTCCTGCTTTATCAGTTCAGTTTGGATAAAAGATCCATGAATCTGGAAAGAGACATGGCCCATAGAAAAATATGATATGGTGTCCTTTTCACGGAAGAAGTCTAGCCCTAAGATGCTATTGATTACTGAATCCTCAATAGCCAGAGTCTGTATCCGTACATTCCGGGGTTTTGAACCAACAGCCCCTATGTCCCCATGGTCTCGAAATTGTTCCAGGCAATACAGGTAGCTCAGTGCGTTCTCAAATCTTGCGGAAAAAGCTAGCAGAGACACCATTATTATATCTTAGCCCTTTCATTGCTGTGGATGTCTATACATGTCCTGCTACGCCATTTCCTAGGTACTGTGGAAGTGTAAACGTGTGCTACTTGGATTTTCCTACAGTGCTATGCACGTCTGAATGCGTCCTTAGTTCCAGACCTCTCACTGCTGCGGACGAGTTACTTCCATATATTGTTGAAAAAAAAAGTTTCGAGTAGTCATCACACAACATTATGTGCCGCATTGCATGCTATCATTTGTAAAAGACCGTTCCGATATTTTGAACCGTTTATGAGATATTACGATTATTATGACCACAGTGCACGACTGTCCTTCGGATATGAAACCCAATAACTCGAGAGCAAAATGAGCTTTTCTCCTGCTGTCAACTTTAGATAAAATTTATATGCTTTATCTGCTTTTCATTCACTGCAATCTCTGAGCTAAAATCAACCTCACTCAAAGTTTATGTAAAGTGTTTTTACCTCTGCAAAATTTTTGAAATTTCGCGCAACGTTTCATGTAATTTGATGCAGCGCAATAAATTTGGCATCAGTTCAGTCCTTTATCAGTTTGCCAGATGGGCAAAAATCAAATTTTTTCCCCCAACACTTTTCTTAAAAACAGATTATAAATGTTTCGTAGAATCTGGCAAGTCCATATGGATGGAACTGGTCTCGAACGAAATGGGATACTGTTCTCCTCTCAGTTTTCAATAAAACTTCCATATCTTACTCGTCTAAATTTCATTTACTGCAATGTAGGAGCTAAAATCAACCACATACCAAGTTTACACATTGTGTTTTTACCTCTCCGAATTCTTTAAAGTTTCGTGCAATCTTTAACTTAATTTGATGTAGTGCACTAAGTATGATGAAAAAGAAAAGAAATTCTGTTCTTTATCGAGTGAAGATATCAGACAGTAATACGTGCAAAAATCTAACTTTTTCATCTAATAGTTTCCGAAAAATCGGAAGACAACTGTTTCATACCGGCAGGAACGCGATCTTTCGGCACAGGCACTGACATTTGCTGATGTAGCAGCGAAAGGGTTAAGAATTTTGCTGTGCTATTTTGGCTGCTGTTCCAACACTCGGTCCATACTCATGGTCATGATGATGCCGGGCTAGTTTAACAGATGCATCTCTCGAATACAATCCACAGTCACTTTTGGTTGATGGTGGTGCTGGCTGGTTTTGGTTCCACTGCAGTGGATTCTGTGTTGTGGCTTGGGATGTATCTCCGAGTGTATTGATTGTATCAAACAAGATTTGGTCTAACGTTGTTACTGTTATTACTTGCCTGGTCATTACTTCGAAATGCAGGTGTGTTATTATTGTGAGCAGACTGCTTCGCAACTGCTGCCTGCACCAAGTGATTGTTGTTACATGTATGACTCGGTCCTGTGCCATTATAATTAAATCCGTTGTGAGAGAAGCGAGTTTTATGAAATCAATACAATCAACAGCAGAAAGAAATCCTTCTAAATTGCTTTTTGGCACATGTGAAAGACTTCCACGTATATCCATCAGGAAGTATGCCTCGAGAATCCTTAAAAAATGTGTGTGCAGCAGAGGTTGATCCAAGCACTGTGAGTTGTTGAGATACTCTCTATGACTCCAACTGTGGAACAAAAACGGCTCAGCACTGAAAACCTCTTTGCATAATAATTTTTGTATATTCCACGATCAGTATTTAGACAGAAATGCTTACTTAAAGCTTCATATGTGTTACAAGGCTCCATCATTACAATTTCTCGTAGGTCACCTTCTCGTGGTATATATCCTGATACATGTACATAATGCAAGAACATGGAGGAAACGTGGTGCAGCATTAAACGTCTGGGGAATCTGGACGTCAATAAGATTTATTGAGTTTGCTAGCCTTTCAGTAGCAGAGTAATACCACTGCTGCTGCAATATTCATATCAAATTGATATGCTAATTAATTAAATTAATCAATTAATTCCACACATCCCCAGATGACGTCATGTGTTTTCCCCAGCCGGCATGTTAGTCGCTCCCCCTCCCACCCGTCTCCATCCTCCCCCCCTTGCCACCTACCTTATTGGCAGGAATTTCGAATTTTGGCATGAGTTTCGAATTTTGAGGGGAAAGCCAAAAAACAGTGACAAGTTCACAAATGGCGGGAATTTCGTTGCCACAAGGCTGTGCTGACGCCCCACCCCATCCCCCCAACCTGGGAATTGGCAGAAAATTCAAAACTGTGGTGCCCTTTCTATTGTGGACTGACCCGATAGCCAATCCACTAGGACGGGTAGCCGAAAGGCACGCGTTTAATTACACGCTGACTGGCGTGAGGTCTGAAACAGGATACGTAATGAATGCTATAAAGAAAAGTAGGTAGCTGCTGTAATACTTAACTTTAATCCATAATTGGTGTACATCGCTCTTGTACAGATATAATCTCCATTTCAATATACACTAGTAATGGCGCCTTGCTAGGTCGTAGCAAATGACGTAGCTGAAGGCTATGCTAACTATCGTCTCGGCAAATGAGAGCGTATTTGTCAGTGTGGCGTCGCTAGCAAAGTCGGCTGTACAACTGGGGCGAGTGCCAGGACGTCTCTCTAGACCTGCCGTGTGGTGGCGCTCGGTCTGCGATCACTGACAGTGGCGACACGCGGGTCCGACGTATACTACCGGACCGCGGCCGATTTTAAAGCTACCACCTAGCAAGCGTGGTGTCTGGCGGTGACACCACACTTTCTAGGACACAAACTGGGGTCCTTCTGTGCGGAAAGCCCAAGTGCACCCCCCAACGTGGGGAAAGTACCCAGCTGCAGGAGAGGGAGGTAAACTGAAGTAAAGATAGGTAATTATATAAGATAGGTAATTACATAGTTAATCATAAAGATCAATCAAAATGGTTCAAATGGCTCTGAGCACTATTGGACTTAAGATCTGAGGTCATCAGTCCCCTACAACTACTTAAACCTAACTAACATAAGGACATCCTACACATCCGTGCCCGAGGCAGGATTCGAACTTGCGACCGTAGCGGTCGCGCGGTTCCAGACTGGAGAGCCTAGAACAGCTCGGCTACACCGGCCGGCAAAGATCAATCCTAATTAAATATTTATATGCATATCGCTACACAAGGAGGATCTGAAATCGGAACACAGCTCAAAAATTGGCGATGTCGTACAATTGGTGTTATCCTGCTGGGAAAAAAATGGCAATACCACTCGAAACTAGTGGGAGACATCTCATACTCTACATAGGATGATCCCTTCACTTACAAGCTGGCGAGAAGAAGGCTGGAGTTGGCGGTACTATCTTCATTTTTGGCAGGAAATATGTTCAACTGACGAAATGTTGGTGATGGACAGAGAGTGTAAATTCGCGTAGTCGTTTGTCTTCTGTTTTTGTTTTGAACGGCCAGTGTCGGTTGGTCACAGTCAGTGTGCTCCCTCCCGCCGTTGGATAAGCAGCTGCAGCAGCAAGTCGTATACTCCTAGCTCATTCATTTGTTACATAGTTTAATTCTTACTTTATTTGCGTGTGTTTGGTACTTGCATTATTTAATTCATAAATTTCGGGCGTATTATAGTATTTGAGAGTTGTAGCATCGCGTTTTAGTACCTGAATAGTGTAAAATCGCGTAGTCTCCATCCGCCGCCGAGCAGTGTCAGCAGTGCGCAAATAGCAGCATTACTGCATTAATTAGGCAATCTTGTATTTTAATAACCGTTTAAATTTTGTGTCGATTGGTTTGCGCTCTCTGTAGATTAGTTCAGACTTTCTTTGCACAACAGTTTTTAGCATGGATAGGGACTGCAACTGCTGTGTTCAGATGCAGGCTGAGTTGGCATCCCTTCGCTCCCAGCTTCAGGCAGTGTTGGCTTCGGTCACACAGCTTGAGGCTGTTGCCAATGGGCATCACTGTGGGGTTCCGGATGGGGGTTTGTCGGGGACGGCCAGCTCGTCCCACGCATCCCCCGATCGGACTACAACTGTGGTTGCCCGGGATACTGCCCGCATTGAGGCTGATCCCTCACCTGTGGTAGAGTGGGAAGTCGTCTCAAGGTGTGGCATGGGGCGAAAGACATTTCGGAGGGCTGAACGGAAGGCCTCTCCAGTTTGTCTGACGAACCGGTTTCAGGCTCTGTCTCAGGCCGATACTGATCTTCGGCCTGACATGGCTGCTTGTCCTGTTCCAGAGGTTGCCCCTCATTCTGCAAGATGCGGGCGGTCGCAGAGGGTGGGCTTACTGGTAGTCGGGAGCTCCAACGTCAGGCGCGTAATGGGGCCCCTTAGGGGTATGGCAGCAAGAGAGGGGAAGAAAACCAATGTGCACTAAGTGTGCATACCGGGGGGAGTCATTCCAGATGTGGAAAGGGTCCTTCCGGATGGCATGAAGGGTACAGGGTGCACCCATCTGCAGGTGGTCGCTCATGTCGGCACCAATGATGTGTGTCGCTATGGATCCGAGGAAATCCTCCCTGGCATCCGGCGGCTATCTGATTTGGTGAAGACTGCCAGTCTCGCTAGCGGGATGAAAGCAGAGCTCACCATCTGCAGCATCGTCGACAGGACTGACTGCGGACCTTTGGTACAGAGCCGAGTGGAGGGTCTGAATCAGAGGCTGAGACGGTTCTGCGACCGTGTGGGCTGCAGATTCCTCGACTTGCGCCATAGGGTGGTGGGGTTTCGGGTTCCGCTGGATAGGTCAGGAGTCCACTACACGCAACAAGCGGCTACACGGGTAGCAGGGGTTGTGTGGCGTGGACTGGGCGGTTTTTTAGGTTAGATGGCCTTGGGCAAGTACAGAAAGGGCAACAGCCTCAACGGGTGCGGGGCAAAGTCAGGACATGCGGGGACCAAGCAGCAATCGGTATTGTAATTGTAAACTGTCGAAGCTGCGTTGGTAAAGTACCGGAACTTCAAGCGCTGATAGAAAGCACCGAAGCTGAAATCGTTATAGGTACAGAAAGCTGGCTGAAGCCAGAGATGAATTCTGCCGAAATTTTTACAAAGGTACAGACGGTGTTTAGAAAGGATAGAGTGCATGCAACCGGTGGTGGAGTGTTCGTCGCTGTTAGTAGTAGCTTATCCTGTAGTGAAGTAGAAGTGGATAGTTCCTGTGAATTATTATGGGTGGAGGTTGCACTCAACAACCGAGCTAGGTTAGTAATTGGCTCCTTTTACCGACCTCCCGACTCAGCAGCATTAGTGGCAGAACAACTAAGAGAAAACTTGGAATACATTTCACATAAATTTTCTCAGCATGTTATAGTCTTAAGTGGAGATTTCAATTTACCAGATTTAAACTGGGACACTCAGATGTTTAGGACGGGTGGTAGGGACAGAGCATCGAGTGACATTATACTGAGTGCACTATCCGAAAATTACCTCGAGCAATTAAACAGAGAACTGACTCGTGGAGATAACATCTTGGACCTACTGATAACAAACAGACCCGAACTTTTCGATTCTGTATGTACAGAACAGGGAATCAGTGATCATAAGGCCGTTGCAGCATCCCTGAATATGGAAGTTAGTAGGAATATAAAAAAAGGGAGGAAGGTTTATCTGTTTAGCAAGAGTAATAGAAGGCTAATTTCAGACTACCTAACAGATCAAAACGAAAATTTCTGTTCCGACACTAACAATGTTGAGTGTTTATGGAAAAAGTTCAAGGCAATCGTAAAATGCATTTTAGACAGGTACGTGCCGAGTAAAACTGTGAGGGACGGGAAAATCCACCGTGGTACAACAACAAAGTTAGGAAACTACTGCGAAAGCAAAGAGAGCTTCACTCCAAGTTTAAACGCAGCCAAAACCTCTCAGACAAACAGAAGCTAAACGATGTCAAAGTTAGCGTAAGGAGGGCTATGCGTGAAGCGTTCAGTGAATTCGAAAGTAAAATTCTATGTACCGACTTGACAGAAAATCCTAGGAAGTTCTGGTCTTACGTTAAATCAGTAAGTGGCTCGAAACAGCATATCCAGACACTCCGGGATGATGATGGCATTGAAACAGAGGATGACACGCGTAAAGCTGAAATACTAAACACCTTTTTCCAAAGCTGTTTCAAAAAGGAAGACCGCACTGCAGTTCCTTCTCTAAATCCTCGCACAAACGAAAAAATGGCTGACATCGAAATAAGTGTCCAAGGAATAGAAAAGCAACTGGAATCACTCAACAGAGGAAAGTCCGCTGGACCTGACGGGATACCAATTCGATTCTACACAGAGTACGCGAAAGAACTTGCCCCCTTCTAACAGCCGTGTACCGCAAGTCTGTAGAGGAACGGAAGGTTCCAAATGATTGGAAAATAGCACAGGTAGTCCCAGTCTTCAAGAAGGGTCGTCGAGCAGATGCGCAAAACTATAGACCTATATCTCTGACGTCGATCTGTTGTAGAATTTTAGAACACGTTTTTTGCTCGAGTATCATGTCGTTTTTGGAAACCCAGAATCTACTATGTAGGAATCAACATGGATTCCGGAAACAGCGATCGTGTGAGACCCAACTCGCTTTATTTGTTCATGAGACCCAGAAAATATTAGATACAGGCTCCCAGGTAGATGCTATTTTTCTTGACTTCCGGAAGGCGTTCGATGCAGTTCCGCACTGTCACCTGATAAACAAAGTAAGAGCCTACGGAATATCAGACCAGCTGTGTGGCTGGATTGAAGAGTTTTTAGCAAACAGAACACAGCATGTTGTTGTCAATGGAGAGACGTCTACAGACGTTAAAGTAACCTCTGGCGTGCCACAGGGGAGTGTTATGGTACCATTGCTTTTCACAATATATATAAATGACCTATTAGATAGTGTTGGAAGTCCCATGCGGCTTTTCGCAGATGATGCTGTAGTATACAGAGAAGTTGCAGCATTAGAAAATTGTAGCGAAATGCAGGAATATCTGCAGCGGATAGGCACTTGGTGCAGGGAGTGGCAACTGACCCTTAACATAGACAAAGGTAATGTATTGCGAATACATAGAAAGAATGATCCTTTATTGTATGAGTATATGATAGAGGAACAAACACTGGTAGCAGTAACTTCTGTAAAATATCTGGGAGTATACGTGCGGAACGATTTGAAGTGGAATGATCATATAAAATTAATTGTTGGTAAGGCGGGTACCAGGTTGAGATTCATTGGGAGAGTCCTTAGAAAATGTAGTCCATCAACAAAGGAGGTGGCTTACAAAACACTCCTTCGACCTATACTTGAGTATTGCTCATCAGTGTGGGATCCGTACCAGATCGGGTTGACGGAGGAGATAGAGAAGATCCAAAGAAGAGCGGCTCGTTTCGTCACAGGGTTATTTGGTAACCGTGATAGCGTTACGGAGATGTTTAACAAACTCAATTGGCAGACTCTGCAAGAGAGGCGCTCTGCATCGCGGTGTAGCTTGCTCGCCAGGTTTCGAGAGGGTGCGTTTCTGGATGAGGTATCGAATATATTGCTTCCCCCTACTTATACCTCCCGAGGAGATCACGAATGTAAAATTAGAGAGATTCGAGCGCGCACGGAGGCTTTCAGACATTCGTTCTTCCCGCGAACCATTCGCGACTGGAACAGGAAAGGGAGGTAATGACAGTGGCACGTAAAGTGCTCTCCGCCACACACCGTTGGGTGGCTTGCGGATAATAAATGTAGATGTAGATGTAGAGGAGTTTAATAAGTGCATTAGCTGTAATGTACGATGTTTGACTTTGGAGATCACTACAGACGGCTTCCACTGCATTGCTCGACAGTCACCCTGCAGCTCTGGTTCTGAAATTCCAGGAAGGCCAGTATATGCTATCACAACTGTTGGAAAATGCTTCGCTGTTCTAATTACACGTTGAAACTGTCGTGAATAAAAAATAGACGCATTCGTAAATAACAGGTCACAATGCAATACATGTACTGGAGATTGTGAAAAATCGTTTTAATAACCCAGCTAATGCAAGAACCAACCCAAAAGACTGCACAAGGAAAGAGGAGCAGCAGATACTCTTGTGTTCACTTTGATGTGACGTCATGACGTCACCAACTGAGAGCCAGTCTTACCTCCCCCCACCCCCACCCGCCTCTACCGCCCTCATTCCTGCCTCTCCTCACTGTAGACAGGGATACAGCCCCGCTGATGGTCCACAAAGAGATCCATCTGGTACCTGCGTCATTGCCATCTAAGGGCATACGTTGATTCGATGTTCGATGCGCCCGCTTCAACCGCGCGATCGCTGAATCCGAAGCCATGTTGATCTGCAGGCCATCGTCTCTGTTCAGCGTGTTATTGGTGATTTTTATTTCAATAACTTCTTTAATTACGCAGTCCTAGAAACCGTTTATGTGAGCTACGACGGATGTTGTCGAATTTTATCCGCTGTCCGTTTTCTAAAGCATGCTCAGCTAAAGCAGATTTCTCCGCGTAGCGTAGGCGATAAAACATCTCATGCTCCTTTGTGCGTTGTTCCACAATGCGCATTGTTCTCCAACATACGACTGGCCACACTGACAAGGTATGTTGTAGACTCCACGTGTTTCTGACAAGGGAACCTCCCCCTCGCACCCCCCTCAGATTTAGTTATAAGTTGGCACAGTGGATAGGCCTTGATAAACTGAACACAGATCAATTGAGAAAACAGGAAGAAGTTGTGTGGAACTGTGAAAAAATAACCAAAACATACAAACTGAGTAGTCCATGGGCCACATAAGCAATATCATGGACAATGTGAGCTCAGGAGCGCCGTGGTCCGGTGGTAGCGTGAGCAGCTGCAGAACGAGAGGTCCTTGGATCAAGTCTTCCCTCGAGTGAAAATTTTACATTCTTTATTTTTGAATAATTATTATCTGTCCGTTCGTTCATTGACGTCTCTGTTCACTGTAATAAGTTTAGTTTCTGTGTTTTGCGACCGCATCGCAAAACCGTGCGATTAGTAGACGAAAGGACGTGCCTCTCCAATGGGAACCGACAACATTTGATCGCAAGGTCATAGGTCAACCGATTCCTCCACAGTAAAACACATCTGATATATTCTATACGACACTGGTGACGGCATGTGCGTCACATGACATGAATATGTTGTCGACCCACCAAACTTGTATACTTGGCGAATGGGTAAAAAGATTCTTCTACCTTGCCCGATTTAGGTTTTCTTGTGGGTGTGATAACCACTCCCAAAAAAGTGATGAAAACGTAAGAGTTTGTCACATAAACTGAAAATAAAAAGTTAAACTTCTCACTCGATGGAGGATTTGAACCAAGAACCTTTCCTTCCGCAGCTGCTCACGTTACCACGAGACCACGGCGCTCCGGCGTTCCCAGTGTCCTTGATGTTGCCTATCTTCCCATGAACTACTCAGTTTGTATATTTTGTTTATTTTTTCACAGTTCCACACAACTTCTTCCTGTTTTCTCAACTGATCTGTGTTCAGTTTTTCAAGGCCTATCCACCGTGCCAAATTATAAGTAAATCTGAGGGGGGTGCGATGGGGAGGTTCCCTTGTGAGATCTGTTAGGTCTTTAATTGGTCTCAGTAATTGATGGATTTTCGTCGGCTGCCTGAAGATCGATTTGATCTTGTGTAGCTTCAGCAGGCAACTTATCTCGCCCTACATGGAGCCACAGAACGACAAGAAAGCAAGTTTCTCTTCCTGCTCCGTTCGAATCTCTTCTTGAAATGACTTCATTTATTTAATGGACGTTACAGCCGTTGTTCCTGAAGACCTTGCGTAGGTGGCTCCGCCTGTGGGGCAGGTTATCAGGGTCCGGCATCATTCCTGCACGATGCACCAATGTTTGTAAAACCGTGCGCTACTGTACTGGGTGATGATGACTAATGGCGTGCAGGTATAGGTCGGTGTGGGTGGGTTTTCTATAGACGCTGTGGCCAAGGGATACAACTCGTTTGCGCCGAGAGATTCTGTCTTCTTACAATATCTTGATAGTTAACCATCTCATTTTGACTATTTCGGATTGCCTAGTAGTTAAACGAGTAAGTTGTCGTAAAGTTTCAACCATCAGGTCAGGAAAGGGTGGACTGACATTAGCCTTATCACTAATGTGTCCCATTTCCTCAGCATCCTTTAGATTAGAATGCTGTTGTTGAGCCATGTTCTATTATGATCGATTCTTCACCTTATCATATAAATACTCCACTATATCTGATAACCCATCCTAAAATGTGGGGATATTCATTCTTAATAACGACACTCACAGCTTAAAACTAACACAACACACATATATGACAAACGAGAATATTCACACACAATCTAATTCACACTAAGTCAAGAAGAATTGATGGAAGTGAAATGCTATTGCCTTACTATTAACAGAAATCCATAATTATGACACAGGAAGACAAAATCTTTATCTGCCACTATGTGGTACCAGTGAATCTTCACTTGCAACTAATGCGCAGAGTTTGCACCAAAAGTTTGAGTTGCCTTCCACATCCGCCAACTAAAATATTTCAAAATTTTACCAGAATGAAGTTTGTAAGTGTCCCTGATTGGTGTAACTTGCATATTTGGAGTAGATAACAACTCATTGCTGTATGATGGATTTCAAAAACTCGAACTTCTCCTCTGAAAGACTGCAGGCTCTGGTCATACCATAATTAACGATAAACATTGAAAATTACAATTGAAATCACACCAATGGCCTATCGGCATCACATTGAAATGTTGCATCTTGAGATGCTGAAAATTATAACTCGTTATACAATAAATATTGAGATAAACATGTGATCTTGCTAATTAGTGATGAATAAATATATTAGTAACTCAAAATAAGTCCGTATATTAAGAATAATTTACAACCACATCCAACAGAGTTTGAAGGCTGTGCCTTCTTTTATTACACGGACATCACAAATATGAGTATTGGCTCTTTGGCCACAAATCTTTAGACAAAAAATTTTACATAAAAAGTAATTTTTAAGGGTTATGACAATGCCCCCTGAATGACTACGATGCAGTTTCTTGCTTAATTAGCAGCAGTCATTCAACCTTCTTATACTGGAGGAGAAAAGTTACTGCGCATGTGTTTCTGTTACTTGTTCGATAGAAGAAGTTCCAATTAGTGTCCAGCTTGTCCTTTATGAAGTCCTCGGCACGGACTTGTCTCCTTGCACGTACCAACACGGTATATGAGCAGCACAGTGTTCTGAGAATGAGTGCTGATTCCAAACACTTGTCGGTTTGCATGTGCGACGCAATGCTGCCTGTAGGCAATCGCAGGAATATAACCAGACGAGCATTGTAACATCAGACGCGCATTGTGGCATCAGACACGGATTGCATGATGTCACCCAGGCGGCGCGACACTTGCTGGTTAGATCTGCTCGGTACGCACACGTTGTTGCCTTCCTTGTTCTCACCCCAGTGTCCACTCGGATATGTGCTGTAGCGACGAGGCTCCGAAATTCACCTACATCTACAAATCACACTTGAGAGCCTGGCAGAGGCAGAGGATTCAGGAAACATTTGTACTGTGACATCATTGTTTTGAAAAGGACCCACTACTATGATACAGAGTTAAAATGCACAGATAAATACAGAGAAAAAGCTTGGATTCGTTTCCTAACACTAGATAACAACGTAAGATCATAATGTACAATTACTTAATTTTTATACTATTTTTTTCAACTGAAAGGAATTGGACACAGGTCACGAATAAGAATAATGACCAAACAACAAAGCTTAAAATTCGCGTTTTGTTTTGATAATACCTTGCTTATCTACAAGGGTTACAAGTTGTCCACTTCACACGATTGGTAACATGTCAGTAATTTCTTACACGTATTAAAGTGTACATTTAACTTTTCAATAATGTGCACTGCACAGACGTCTGGGGACAATCATATTTTACTGTTGGTGCGCCTGTGGTGCTCTAGTTCAGGTATGACTGTTAGTCGTGGCACACACTGTTTACGTGATGTGGAGTATTCTCAGCGAAGACTGGTGTTGGAGACGTGTTTTGAGTTCCTGTGCACTGGAATCCACAGACACCCCTTCGGTATCACACCCTATTGGAAGAAACAGCTTTGAATCCGGCAGGATTTCTGTATACTTGTGCTAATGTTCATTTAGCACTCCACCAGGGAGCAGGAGTACACACAGTGACCTAATTCTCCATCCCAGCACGCTATTGGTCACAGTTTATCACATGCGTACCACCAGTCAACTATTCTCTATAATAAAAGTCTATATAGCATCGTACATGATTGCTTACTTACTATGGGCTTCTATATTTACAGATTTTCTGTCCTAGTCGTTTAATCTACTAACATTGTTCCACTTACCAGTCACATATTTTTACAAAATTTTGCTTAACTTAATTCCATACTTTAAAATACGCTTTAAAATCTGGGTTTAGGATTCATAGAAGCTAATATTTCATTTACTTATATATGAATCAAAGTCAGATCAGAGAATAGTCACTACATCTGTACCTAAAGCATGTGAGTGCAAAACAGCAAAGCACTTACTTTTAGAACTGACTCATTTACAAAACAAACAAATGCTTGTTAAAGGGAGCGGAGGAAAGAAATCTCTAGTTTTACGCCAAAGTTTCGCATCAGTAGTACACGAAAATTCATGTTGCTTAGTAGTATTTTGGTGTGAGTGTACTACTGATGTTTACTTTGTGAATAGGATAGTACACTATGTACATGCATGAGATCGTGTCATGCACACAGTGCAGCGTATCTGCATAAATGTTTTCATTTATTATCTGGCCATCGTTTCCTATTCGTTCAAACTTATCAGTTCATGATCATCTTTTACTCTCTTCACAAAGTAAATGTCGTAGTATTAAAATACGCTAAGCGTAGAAAGCATACAGCTATGTGTAATTCTGAAGTGCACCTTCGGACACAGAGATAACAATAATAAATGTGTAAAAAAGTGAGTTCGTGCCATCGCATATGTGCTTCAAATTGATGTCTGTTTATGTATGCTAACAGATAAATGCAACTTAACTAATGTAGGACTTGTATTAGTGATACATACACGTATTGCAAATTTAATGCTCATTTCGAAACAGTCAAGGTACGCGATGCATTTGTTTTCATTCGGCTATAAGTACGATGACTATCCTCGTAGCTGGTATTTATCTTTCATGATGTTTATTTACTCGTTTTGTGTATATCGAAACTTCTGAAAACCTTTGTGTGGGTACAAACCTTGAATATTATTAGTTCTAGGATTTGTGAGCAAATAACAAGATGGGTGCGAAATACATGTGATGACATACTGTCCTTCGTAAAATAACGCTCACTTGCTGTTTTTTTTTTTTTTTTATTTGAGCTGTGAAGATTTGCGGTAAGTTTAGAGTAAAACATAATTTCCTGTTTCATATTTTTCTAAGATTCTTCTCATATTGTGATTTTCTAAGCTGCCCTTGATGACTGATGCAATTAACACGGATCTTACCCTTGCTTCATACGATTCTACGTGCCTTGGAAATTTCGGAAGCGGGTCTACCCACTCGTTGCTTTCTCTGACATTCAGCTATAAGTCGTCAGATGTGTATTGTGAGTCACCTGCTCAGACAAAATAATTTACTGCACCCAACACTTGTGCTGTTTGTGAATTGCTTATAAACCTGTTTAATTCATGGAACACCCGTTCTCAAGGATTTGATTTTAGGTAAAAGCGTCATATTAAAATTAATTGCATGCCATTTTCTTGCAAAACTTATCTTCGGTTATAGCCAGTGAAGTAAAGTTCATTTTCTGTCAGCAATGACTTAGACTTTTCCTATTATGAGAATGGAATTATTTGAAACTCTCTTGATAATTCCTGCAGACGTAGCGGGTTTAGCGGCATATAGCTTTACAAACTGGAAAAAATGTCATACAAAGCAATAACCTCCAGGGGTGGTCTGGCATGCGCCATCAATGTCAAGAACTATGATTCCAAGCCGTTTGATAGGCAAAGCAGAGTACTATTCAGTCTTACTAGTATTATTAATGAACTTTACTTTCTGACAGATGACACAATTTTTTTAGCGATCGACGTACTTTACACTGCGTGCTGGAAAAGTGACAAATTGACTAAGTATCCTTACACACTTTGTGGTACCGTAATGTCCCTAGGCATGATGTGTATACCAAATGAGTTTATCTTTGCTTTCAGATGGATTGCATACACACCAACTGTCTGTATCAGGATGTCACCAACAGATCAACACGTCATCGTGTAAGGTGTAATAGGGGAACCATACCTATGATTACGCAGTTGAGGAATAACCGTAGCTATCTGGGTTAATGTCAATAGAAGAACAAAATCATTTTAGGGTCATATTTATTAAGATAAAATCTAAAAGTTCAGAAAACTACAGCAGAAGAGAGAGAATAGTTTCACTGAACTTTTCAAAAATAGAAAAAACGGGAAACACGCACTCTTTCGTTCGCCTGCGCCTAAGAGTACGCAAAAGATGCTCAAAGGGTACACATTTAGCAAATGTATGAACACAATAGCCCCCTTAAATGAAGAGCGCTGTTCTTACCACCATTTCCCACACTCATTGCACTGGATCCACTCATCTGGAAACGCCAAAAATCTATGTTCTCACAGCTTTCAGTCTTATCCTTAAAGCAGATTTCAAAAATGGTTCAAATGGCTCTGAGCACTATGGGACTTAACTTGTGAGGTCATCAGTCCCCTAGAACTTAGAACTACTTAAACCTAACCAAGCTAAGGACATCACACACATCCATGCCCAAGGCAGGATTCGAACCTGCGACCGTAGTACACGTACTGAAGTGCCTAGAACCGCTCGGCAGCCGCGTCCAGCCCTTAAAGCAGACTCCCTCGTACCAAGAGCAGCGGCAACCTTTGTTTGCTGTCTCCATTTTCAATTCGTTGTCTGGCCTAATTGAGCAGCTCGTTAGTGAAGATGAGCTTCCTGTCCGATATTCGTACTTAATTTGAAGTCATTCAGAAATAAAAACTATCCTTCGGACACCACAACGCACTCAAGAAGTACAAATTTGCAGCTGTGCCCTAAAGAGAGACCGATCGAGGTGGCGCAGTGATTAGCACGCTGGACTCGCATTCGGGAGGACGACGGTTCAAACCCGCGTCCGGCCATCCAGATGTAGGATTTCCGTGATTTCCCTAAATCGCTTCAGGCAAATGCAGGAATGATTCCTTTGAAAAGGTACGGCCGACTTCCTCCCCATCGTTCACCAATCCGATGAGACCAATGACCTCTCTGTTTGGTCCTTTCCCCCAAATCAGTCAACCAGCCAACCGACCGACCGCAAAGAGAATGCACACACTCTTTGGGTACGCTGTATGCGCGCTTTTTCGTACAGAAACAATGATTCCAAGCCAAGTCCGCGCGGCTCCCCCTTGGGCATTGGTGTGTGTGTTGTCCTTAGTGTAAGTTAGTTTAGCTAGTGTGTAAGCCTAGGGACCGATGACCTCAGCAGTTTCGTCCCATAGTACTTACCACAAATTTCCATTTTCCAAGCGAAGTCAATAGATGGCAGCATGTGTGACATTTGCAAAACATGTGGTTACACTAGTGCTCGTGTATTCAATGTATAGCTTACGCAACAGAGTACAAGCAGTACATCAAGAAAGCTGAAAAGTGATTCTTACCTGTTTCACTTCGGAAACACAGGATTTCTTGAAACAAGTTCTACGAGGTGTTTCAAATACCAATCTGAACACAACTACGTCAGTGGCGAGGTGATCAGATTACTCAACTGCGCTCTAATTGGGACTGCGCACTCTTCGATACATTTACCCTATTGTACCAACTGTGTGTTCTCACCTTCTGCCAATTTGTATGTGCTTCTTGTTGTCCTTTCATGTTTCTGCTCGTGTCAGTATAGCATTGTTGGAAAAGTTTGTGTTTCATGAGTAAATTGCGATAGTCTGTTACTTGTTCTAGTGTTCCTGCATTTTCTGTTAAACCTTGTGGCAGTCTAAACAGTGCCGGCCGCTGTGGCCGAGCGGTTCTAGGCGCTTCAGTCCGGAACCACGCGACTACTACGGTCGCACTTTCGAATCCTGCCTCGAGCATGGATGTGTGTGATGTCGTTAGGTTGGTTACGTTTAGGTAGTTCTAAGTTCTAGGGGACTGTTGACTTCAGATGTTAAGTCTCATAGTGCTCAGAGCCATTTGAGCCATTTGAAGTTCAAACAGTGCGTCAGCTACGTTGTAATGTTTTCCTACTATGCGAATTACTTGAAATGAATATTCTTGTAAAGACAATACCCAACGCCCCAGGAGCGGATGTAATAATCTGCACGATATATAAAAAAACGAAAAACTTAGTGATCAGTGTATACCTATATGTTTCTACCATAAACGTCGCAACTGAATTTTTTGAATGCCTACGCAATTCCTAGTGTTTCTAATTCTATCGCTGAGTAAGAATCCTCGCATCCAGAGAATGTTCTAGAAGCAAAGCTAATCACTTTTACTTCATACTTACCCCGGTCTTGATCAATTTGAAACAGACATGAGCCCGAACCTGTGTTTGAGTCGTCTGTAGCGACACAAAAATCTTTGCTCACTTTCCTGTGTCCATAGCGATGAAGAATTGTTCTTATGAAAATCTAGTAATGCTGTGCTGTTTAATAATTAAAACGTGGAAAGAATGAGCAGAGTCCAAACAATGATTTTAATTGATTCTTAATGTTTGGATATACGAAATTCTTGATTGCGCTAATTTTATCAATATCTGGTCGTATTCCTTGTGAAGACATTACATGTCCTCTTGCAAACTTTGATGTTGCTCCTGCTTGTGAAAATTTCTCTAGCGTTTTTCCAAGAATTTGTAAGTATTCTTCCCAAGTATTTGTTGCTAAGAGAATATCGCCAACATACAGTGTTACACTTTCTAGCAGTTGTGGACCTGTAATGTGTCTAAGGCAGTGACGAACAGTCCAGAACCAACATTAAGCCCGAAAGGTAGGACACAAAACTTATAACTCCTACCGCCAAAAATAAAGGCCGTATTCTTCCTACATTCTGGTGTTAATTTGACATGGCAATGTGACCTTCTAAATCAATGGTTGAAAGATATTCGACACCATGGAATTTTGATAACTGCTCATCGAGATTTTCGCGTCTTTTGCTTACAGGTACAAAGACATGTATTTTTTCTGTGGCTCGTGTTTAACATGAGACGAATAATTCCGTTTGGTTTGGTTACCGGTAACAGTAAACTACAGTATGGTGATGTAGATGAGATCGTTCAATTACATTCCATTCCAGCATTTGCTTGATCTCGTCTGTCACTGCTGCTCGCTTGGTCTAAGGAATCATAAGTGTGTTGTGGCAAAACACGCCATGGAGGCGACGTTCCATATTGTAAACATAGGTTTTCGTGTAAATACCTTCAAATAGTGTAGTAATAAATCACATAACCTATCTTGTTGTTCTTTTGTAGTAGTTGCTGTAGATTCAACCACTTTGACCTGCGAGTTCCTTTAAGTCTGATATTTCATCTTTTCTGCCGGCCGGAGTGGCCGAGCGGTTCTAGGCGTTTCAGTCCGGAACCGCGCGACCGATACGGTCGCAGGTTCGAATCCTGCATCGAGCATGGATATGTGTGTTGTCCTTAGGTTAGTTAGGTTTAAGTAGTTCTAAGTTCTAGCGGACTGATGACCTCAGATGTTAAGTCTCAGCCGGCCGAAGTGGCCGTGCGGTTAAAGGCGCTGCAGTCTGGAACCGCAAGACCGCTACGGTCGCAGGTTCGAATCCTGCCTCGGGCATGGATGTTTGTGATGTCCTTAGGTTAGTTAGGTTTAACTAGTTCTAAGTTCTAGGGGACTAATGACCTCAGCAGTTGAGTCCCATAGTGCTCAGAGCCATTTGAACCATTTGTTAAGTCTCATAGTGCTCAGAGCCGTTTTAACCATCTTATCTTACGGGTCTGCTAACGTCATGGCTGTCATCATTGCCTAGGAATTGCATGCGATAGCCGTGGCAGTATTTGCCGTGATTTAACTTTTGTCTGACCAGAATCACTTCAATCATTACGCCATTGTGTGTCGAGAAACATTTTCTAAAGGAGAAATCAGAATATCGCCTTGCGGGGTAGCCGTGTGGTCTCAGGCGCCTTGTCACGGTTCGCGCGGCTCCCCCCATCGGAGGTTCGAGTCCTCCTTCGGGCATGGGTGTGTTAGATTAAGTAGTGTGTAAGTGTAGGGACCCATGACCTTAGCAGTTTGGTCCCATAGGAACTTACCACAAAATTCCAAAATATTCTCAAAATATCTACTACTATAAGGTAGTCAGAAACTACAACCTGCGACATGATCGCGGATTGACCTGTTATCTGGAAAGCGTAGAATAAAGTAATTTCTTTCCGTCTATGATCACAAAGTTATTAGGTCCACAGACCAAAGGTCTAAAATGAAGGGCTTATTTCAATAGTGGTACAAGTCCATTTTTGTTTATATTGAGATACAGAGTGTTAAAGTTAAATGAGCGCTGAAAAATCTGCAGTTGAGATACCAGAAATATTCAAGCATGTGGCTTCTTGCTAGAGATGAACCTTTCTTTCTGCTTGTTTGGCTCATTAATTTCAGAAGCATTATAGACAGAAAAGTAGAGGTAAAGGACTTGTACCACTATTGAAATAAGCCCTTCATATAATGAGGTCATCATCAAAAGAGAAACACGATGCCGATCTGATGTTATGTTTATTTTTTGACGCTTCCACTGTGGCTCCGTTATATTACGAAGTGTTTTTGAAAAAGATCTGAGGATGGTCTCTGCTGACCAAAACCAGTAGTCTGAGGAAACGTTTTTCATCATAGACGGAAATAAAGAAATTTAGACGGTAAGTAAACGATCAGTTAACTAGAAATAACCACTCTATCGCCCCATTAACGAGCATAATTGTAACAAAAATACCTTCATCCTCACCCCACGTGCCGGCCGGTGTGGCCGAGCGCTTCTAGACGCTACAGTCTGGAACCACGCGACCGCTACGATCGCAGGCTCGAATCGTGCCTCAGGCATGGATGTGTGTGATGTCCTTAGGTTAGTTACGTTTAAGAAGCTCTTTTTTTAAGTTCTAGGGGACTGATGACCTCAGATGTTAAGTCCCATAGTGCTCAGAGCCATTTGAACCATTTTTAGCCCCACATGACTTAATGCCAACTGTGCTCACGTTTCGGCACTTCCGGAAAGGAAAGTATGGAATGGGACCTAATTCCCTGATACTTTTATGCAAATCATATGATATAGCGTATGTTGCTGCCCCTGTGTCTATAACAAATGATTCAAATAGCGCTGAGCACTATGGGACTTTACTTCTGAGGTCATCAGTCCCCTAGAACTTAGGACTACTTAAACCTAACTAACCTGAGGGCATCACACACATCCATGCCCGAGGAAGGATTCGAACCTGCGACCGTAGCGGTCGCGCGGTTCCAGATTGTAGCGCCTAGAACCGCTCGGTCACCCCGGCCGGCTGTCTATAACAATCGTGGCTTGTTCTCCACCTGGGATAGCTTGTGTTGTGGCCTGTATTTGTCTACTACATTCTAGTACGGAGACACAAAATTCTGAATTTGAGCGATATTTTCGTCTGTCACCCTGTCGTTCCCCTCAGGGAGTGCAAGAATGCGGGGCGCTTTAGACGCACAGTGAATACGTGGGATCTGGTGCTTAGGATGGGCGTGTGTGTGTGTGTGTGTGTGTGTGTGTGTGTGTGTGTGTGAGCACGGCGGCGGCACGCAGCCCTCTCGTGTCGGGAGGTCGGATTCCGGTGGCATGTTTTCATCGTTTCCAGCGATGATGGGCGCCTCTTATCGGGAGTCCAGAGGCCGCTCCGCAGTGACTTATAGCCTCGCCGTGTCCGCGAGTGAATCAGGGTCCGGCAGATTTCTCGCGTTGCGAAACGTGCATAGCGGGGGCTATTCTGTTCCTGAGGGTCGACTGCTGGATCGCTCATCCACATCACATGTCGGGTCGTGTCACGTTGCCCTTGCAGTCGGCTCGCACTCTACATTCGTTGCAATCAACACACTACGTCTCCTCCGCACAGACGTGGCTGATGCTGATCGAGAAGCAAGGCTGCCGGCGTCGATCACAGAGGACAAATCCAGGCTATGGCTGCTGATAAAATATCGACATCTCGAAATTTAAAAAAAGATCAATATACCGGGTGATCAAAAAGTGAGTATAAATTTGAAAACTGAATAAATCACGGAATAATGTAGATAGAGAGGTAAATATTGACACGCATGTTTGGAATGACATGGGGTTTTATTAGAACAAAAAAAAATATTGCTAGACGCGTGAAAGATCTCTTGCGCTCGTCGTTTGGTGATGATCATGATGATCATGTGCTCAGCCGTCATTTTCGTCATGCTTGGCCTCCCAGGTCCCCAGACCTCAGTCCGTGTGATTATTGGCTTTGGGGTTACCTGAAGTCGCAAGTGTATCGTGACCGACCGACATCTCTAGGGATGCTGAAAGACAACATCCGACGCCAGTGCATTATAACTCTGGACATGCTTTGTAGTGCTGTTCACAACATTATTCCTCGACTATAGCCATTGTTGAGGAATGATGGTGGATATAATGGTTCAAACGGCTCTGAGCACTATGGGACTCAACTGCTGAGGTCATTAGTCCCCTAGAACTTAGAACTAGTTAAACCTAACTAACCTAAGCACATCACAAACATCCATGCCCGAGGCAGGATTCGAACCTGCGACCGTAGCGGTCTTGCGGTTCCAGACTGCAGCGCCTCTAACCGCACGGCCACTTGGGCCGGCGATGGTGGGTATATTGAGCATTTCCTGCAAAGAACATCATCTTTGCTTCGTCTTACTTTTTTATGCTAATTATTGCTATTCTGATCAGATGAAGCGCTATTTGTCGGAAATTTTTTGAACTTTTGTATTTTTTTGGAATAAAACCCCATGTCATTCCAAGCATGCGTGTCAATTTGTACCTCTCTATCTACATTATTCCGTGATTTATTCAGTTTTCAAATTTATACTGACTTTTTGATCACCCAGTATATACCGGCGGTATCTTTCCCCCCGATATATTGATATCAAAATGGTGATATCGAGTGCTGATATTTTTATTTTCTATTGTGTTCTTTTCATAATTTTCGATAAATATTTGAAGCTGTTCTTTTGAACCTGTAGTCAAATATAATTTTACTTCCACTGTGTGAAGGAGTCTTACACTTTTTGAGTTTTCATCAACTCCAATCTTTCACTTTGTGTGCAGTAAGAATATGTGGCACAAAAAAGAAGAAGAAATCCAACTACACGGGGAGGGAGGGGGGGGCGGTGTCGGTTTGAATGGAATTACAAGATTTCCGGCGTAAAGAAATAGCACGCCAGTGGCGTAAACAAAAAAGAAATTAACGGACCTAGTGTACTGTTTCTTCACATCGTCATTCTTCAAAAACATTTGCTGAAAATGATAAACAAAAATCTAAATGACAAGATTGGTCTTTGCAGTGCGCGGAGACGTGTGAGGGGAAATGCTGACGTAGTCTCCGCTCTGCGGTACCAACAGAAACTGCAACATTTACCTTCAGCATGCAGGTTCGACACTACAACTGCTAGGTCACTGGCGCTGGCAGAAACGAAAGAATAGGGAAGTTGACATGAAGTGTTTCGGACAAGTCTGATATGTGACGAAACCGAACGACAGTCCCACCGGACACCTTTTATTTGGCCACTTACATGCAATTACCATTGTTCGCACATTGGTAATCGCCAAGCGTGAACGTGCATCGTTCCATTTCCGTTCTTGCTCTAAGGGGGATGGGCGGGCTGTTGCGTTGTTGATGTACAGGATATCTAATAATAAATCAATATTCAAATATTCAGCTCTATAACTGGCAGTGTATTTATAATGTACAGCCGATATTTTTGCAGGCAGGTACATCGATATTTTATCCGGCGATATATTGACGCTATTTTTCTATATATCGAGGGTACGATAATGTTTTTGTTAAATATCGATGTATAAAAATATCAACAGTCCTAATCCAGCCAGACTCCTCTGTGACCGAAGAGGGGGGAACTGATTCCTGTCGCCGAGGAACCGAGCGATCGGCAGAGCGTTTCGATTGTTGTTTCCAGGAACTGTGGTAAAAAGCAGTGCCAAGTTCATGTGTGTCACATTGAAGCGTGTTGCAGTATTCAATAAAAGCTACTTACCCTGCAACAGTAACGTAATAACTTACTTTTTGAAGTCCCTCCGTAATTTACAATTTTTTACACATTGAATCTTCTGTGCACTTCAGATTACTTTCTTTCATTCTTCTTTTATTTGCTCTCGCTTCTTCCTACTACTCGAGGTTGGCTTTCCTAATCGTTCGGCGCCCTCTATCCACCTTATAAGCATCATCTTCACTTAACTCCTACATGTCTCTATATATCCGTCACCAGCTCCTTTAATATCTTCCTCTTCCTCAAGGTGGTCATTGGGTCTACATGTTACATGAGCATATCAGTGTGAATTGCGAAATTTTATCATTTAGGGGAACGACTTCGAAAAACTACATGAATCAATAACATTAATATGACCACCGGTCAATAGCGTGAATGGCAACCTTTGGCAGCGCGGACCGTTCCAAGATGTGCTGGAAGAGAGTCAACTGACATTGAGGAAGGTACCGGACAGGTATGTGGAGCCATGCCGACTCTGCTGCCACGCCCACTAACTGCACAGTTTTGCACAGTTGAGGATATATGGCACGAACAGGCCGACCGAGGTGGCCCCATAGATTCTCGAATGGCTTTCAATTTGGGGAATTTGATGGCCAGAGAAGTACAGAAAAATTAATCCTTGTGCTCTTCGAACGACACACGCACATTGCCAATTATGTGGCATATTGTATTATTCTGCTGGTAGATGCTATCGTGCCGAGGAAAGAACAAACAGCATCTTGGGGTCAACATAGTCCCTGATCATAGATTTATACTTGTGTCGATACACTACGCCTTTCAGAAAAACATCACCCAGGGATTGCCAGGAAACATTCCCCAGACTATAACGCTTTCTCCTCCAGCGTGGACTCTTCCAGCTATCGAACGGCCGTCTGTCCGGTTGAGCATACAACATCTGAAAATGTTACCTGTCGCTTCTCTACGGTCGTCCAGTTGCGATACTGACGTGCACATTTCAGCCTTCCTCGCTGATGGACAGCAGCAAGCATGTGTGAATGAGCCAGGCGCCTCTTGCGGGGGCTCATATCCAGCAACAGTCGAGGAACGCTCGTTGAGGTGACACTGTTGATAGCCCTTGGTTCATGTGGGTAGTCAGCTGCTCAGTCCCGAACACATCTGCACAACCGTCGTTCATCCCTATCGTCTATGGCTCGTGGTGCACCAAAGTTCCACTTTGCCATGCACGGTATACTTTAACCATGGCGCCGCATTTGGATTGCTCTGTTTTGTCATGCACGGTGTACTTTAACCACAGCGGCGTACTTGTAGTTGAAGAACTTAGCCGTTTCGGAAATGCTACCGCCAGTGGCCCGACAGCAAAAGATCATGCCCTTCTGGACATCAGATAAACTGCTCCATTTCTACAGTACGACGACCGCACTGCTATCCACGACTCCCGACTTTATATACCCTCCACTGCCAGTGCTGCTATCTGTCGTCTGTGAGTGGTTATTGACATCAAACATTGGGTGCGGTCACATTAATGTGACTGGGTTATGTACCTTGGTCAATTCATTGCGGATTTTACCTCTTAATGTTATTTCTCTAGCCCTTCAAGATATGCGCGTTACTTTTGTGTAAAGCTTCTGCTTATGAGTCCTTTTTCGATGTCCAGACGTCACTGGCACGGAATAGCACTGGTCTTACAGACATTTTAAAAGTATGTATCACACAGAACCCCTTGAAAGCACACACTATTTGTTCCAACCAGATGTTATTCTTTGAGTTATGTCTGCTTTAATTGATCCGTGCTCTGATCTAAGAGATATAAAAAAAAATTTAACTGCAGACAGTGCTAGGTTATCAAGCTTGGTATCTGCGTTTTGTGAGGCATAGTGACTGCTGTTTTGCCGGCCAGTGTGGCCGAGTGGTTCTAGGCGCTAAAGTCTGGAATCGCGCCACCGCTACGGTCGCAGGTTCGAATCCTGCCTCGGGCATGGATGTGTGTGATGTCCTTAGATCAGTTCGGTTTAAGTAGTTCTAAGTTCTAGGGGACTGATGACCTCAGAAGTTAAGTCCCATAGTGCTCAGAGCCTTTTGAACGATTTTTTTTTTTACTCGTGTTTTGATCGTCTACTGATGCGTGAGCCATCCATTTTAAGTGGCGTTTCCCACTCGTCGAGGTTCTCTTGAATTTCCTGAATGTTTTCAGACTTGATAGCGACTTCATCAGACTTCAAAAGATACTACAGTGTTATATGCGATTGCAAGATACTACAGTGTTGGTTTCTGTATGTTTACGGCTAGATAATTCACTGCACCGTTAAACAGTAACAGACTTGCCATCGCTTACCTGTTTGACCCCTGCATTGTCTTCAAAGCTCTTTCAAACGCTAAAACCATTACATGTTTGTAATATGAACAATTCGTGTTATTTTGTGACTGTTAATTGTGAAGTGCACGACCTGTTTTATTAACGTAACTACGAGAATGATCTCCACTATCTGAAACTGAAGCGCAGTAACTTGTTTAGCTCGAACGTCCGTAATTCTGGGACGACGGTGTGACAGTTCTGCACACTCGACGGGGACGTTTTCAGTGCAGGAAATGTCGGTCCGACTGATCTGTAAAGTCTGCTGTCCAAAATTAAAGCAACAAATGGAAATTTTGCAAAGTTGCGTTTATTTTGCCACAACACGGTACAAACAGGTGATCGTAAAGTAGAAACAATCTAAAGAATACAGTACGTAAACAGCTGCAATATGCATAAAGGTAGACAAAAACGTTCGTCGTTTTTTTTTTCTTCAACTTAACAGGTTGGCACCCACATTCCGACAACTGGTTAGCGTGGTCACTATGGGTGTGACCAACTCTGGCAGCAACACAGCCTGACAACGACGCGGTATGCTGTTAATGAGGCAATAACACTCGTTCTTCCTGCAGAGCTGCTCGCAAGTCTTGCAAAGTGGTTGGTGGATGCTGACGTGAAGCAGCCCGTCTCCCTATTGCATCCCCGACACTCTCTATGGTTCAAATGGTTCTGAGCACTATGGTACTTAACTTCTGAGGTCCCCTAGAACTTAGAACTACTTAAACCTAACTAACCTAAGGACATCACACATATCCATGCCCGAGGCAGGATTCGAACCTGCGACCGCAGCGGTCGCGCGGTTCCAGACTGTAGCGCCTAGAACCGCTCGGCCACCCCGGCCGGCACTCTCTATGGAATTCAAATCTGAAGAGTTAGCAGGCCACCGCATCCGTGCAACATCTTCCGTTTCCAAGTAAACATAACCACCTGTGCTCAATGAAGTCGAGCATCCGTGCAACGTCTTCCGTTTCCAAGTAAACATAACCACCTGTGCTCAATGAAGTCGAGCATTATCGTCCATCATTACGAAGTCTGTGCTGACAGGCCTCGCAACAACCGAACATGAGATCCCAAGATCTCGTCACGATACCTGACAGCAGTTAAATCTTGCCGATTCACCCGTACAGTTTCATGAAGAGGTGTTCGAATGGTCAACGTAATCCCTGCCCACACCATTAGGGATGCTCGTCAATATCGGTCTCTTTCCACAGTGTTTAGATCCGGGAATCGTTCCCCACGTTCCCTCCAGAAGCGAATCCGTCGAGAATCACTCTCCAGACCAAATCGGGATCCATTTCTCAGAAGAAAATTGGCCCACTATTCGACTGCCCAGGTGGCATGTTGACAACTCCACTCTACATGTTCCTCCACTCAACATGTTCCCTTCTCTGATGACGCGTCAGAGGTACACACACACCAGGTCTCCAGCAATAAAGGCCACTCTGCTGAAGCCATCTGTGCATCGTTCGCCTCGACAAAACACGTCCAGTGGATGGAGTGAGGTCAGACGCCAGTTGCCGTGCAGTACTACGGTGGTACCGTCTGGCCTTGCAGCCAAAAAACGGTTCTCACTTTCTGTTACATACGTAGTGCTCCCTGCCCTGGTCTTAGGCATACAGTTTCGATCTGTATAAATGGTCACCACATCCGAAAAACAACATAACGATTCACATTAAGCCATCGTGCCACATCAGCTTGCTTCCATTCTTCCCGTGGTGCTCCACCTCAGAGTCTGGTACACTTCCTCTCTGTACCGTACGGCACCGGGTGTACACAGCGATTGTGGATGTGGGACTAACTGGCAAACACTACGCCTTTTCATAGGTGCCCTCACGTCATCGCTGGCGTGGTTGTACGTTGATTGGAATGTCATATTCTGTGTAGAACACGATCATACGGACATCTGTTGACATTTTATATAAGTGAATTGTATGAGTGAATTAGACAGAGGACGGGGAAATCGCTGTCTGTTTCTTTAATTTGTACACCAGTGTATTTCATCATGGGATTGAAAACGACTCATTCTGAATAAATTGGGACACTGATTCAGTGAACATTAGACGGAAATAACGACATACAATTGGATACCATTTGCTTAAGCCTTGTACGGAAATGTGCCCAACATTCGGCAGAGAAGCCTATCACGATATGCCAGGATAGACGTGCGTATTAAACTGTCGCTTCCGTGAAAGGGAGGTGCGCCGGTCCCTGGTCGAATGTGCCCAGCGGATTGACAAGGGTCGGTGTGCCAGACAGCCTTGATGTGGTAACTAAGAGGTTTCCCCCATATAACTAGGGCCGTGTTTTCCAATCTTTTTGAGTTTCTGGCTTCCCTGATCAGCTATTTTGTTTCTGTGTAGAAACTGAAATAATTAATGAAAAAAATACGAATAAAATACTGCTCACCTCGATCCGACACCAGAGCTTGCTTCTTGTTACACAACTTGTCAAAACTAGACACCATGTGATATATAGTGACAGTTTGCTTTTAATTATACACCTGAGCTCGCTTCTTGTTACACAACTTGTCAGAACTAGGCACCAAGTAATATACAGTGTAAGTTTGCTTTTAATTATAATCTTTTGATTTAGAACTCGCATTGGCTTGGTCGGTCGGTTGTAACTTTGCTGTTGTTTGGCCTTGAGCGATTCTGTGCATTTCCAACTGCAAGAGAAACCAGATACCTGCCACAATACAATATGTATTTGGCCCGTTTTATAATCTTTGTAAAAAAATGTGCAGACTGATTAATGCTCAACTTTACTGTTAATCTCTTTAATTAAACAAATGGTGCCTGTGCGTTAATGATCTGCCTAATAACGCTGTTCATGAAATAGTGCATGTACGTTGACAATTTTCGTGGCAAACTGATCCTGAAATGAAAATATCATACCTCGTAATGTAATTGCTTGGAAGTGCGGTGTTTGCTGCTCTCTGTGCGCCACCTGCAAAGCTCTAACTACAGTAGCTGAGAGCTTACTGGAGTACTCCAGACAGCAAGTTAACTATCTTATTCACATCGTCGAGTGAGACACTCTTTAAATAAAAAATGACTTGGACCGACGATGTGAACAATGCTCTTAGGTGAAATATTCCTGGAACACTCTGTTTTTAAACAATCTGATGTATTATAACTTGTATGAAATTCATGTTACAACACTCATTAACACTGACTAAGGGCAACATCGTTACCAACTCGGGCACTCACAAATTTTAGACGAATCAGTAATAAACGTGAGAATGACCTTACAGTGAAAATTACTCCATCTTTAATGAAAAATCTAAGCTTCCTGAAATGGATGTCTCATTCAACTATGATTAGAACTACTCGCGACTGCAGTAGCAACAAATAAAAATATTACCTTCATTGCTCTTCATAGTCTCTTCATTCTACATTGCTAATCAAGACCGTCTCTTCTGCTTCTCAGTATTCAGACCCAAATCATTTTACGTGAACACATATGCACTTAACTTTACGTCTACTTTGCCACGAGTCATCTGCTCGGCGTCTGTTTCACTACTGCTCTAACGGAAGATCTCGCAACCTCGCTACCAAGGATTGATGACAAAACAAGAACATTTTCCAGCAGCACAGCTACTCTGACCAAATACTGCGCTCGAATAATAAGCGATTCAAAATTGTCGCCTAGCGTTTGAGACATCCAAAGTATGTACAAATTCCAGAAATGCAAATAAACCCTCCTTTCCTTCACCGCACAAAATCTTGATCTGTCCTTGGTCTTAATAACAGCCACTGCCGGAAACCAACTGTCGTAAAGATTCGAGGCTGCAAAAGGAATATCTTCAGTGGTTTCTTCCTTAAGCTTTGGAACTATTTTCTTACTGAATACAAACATGTTGGCAATGACATCGATGAACACTTTTAGTGAATAATCTGATGAGAATTTTATTAGCTGTTCCTCTGGGGTAGAAATTTGAGGTAAGTTCCTATGGGACCAAACTGCTGAGGTCATCGGTCCCTAGGCTTACACACTACTTCATCTGACTTAAACTAACTTACACTAAGAACAACAGACACACGCATGCCCGAGGGAGGACTCGAACTTCCGACGGGGGAAGGCGCGCGAACCGTGGCAAGGCGCCTGAGACCGCGCGACTACCCCGCGCGGAGCAGTTCCTCTGCTGCAGTAGTGGTCTCAGAAGGAGAATCATTACTGAGTGGATTTTCAGCCCACTGAAACCTATCACATTTTTCAGGAAAATATTTTTCAAAATAAATATGAAGTTCTGCAGTAAGGGCTATCTCATTATTGTTTGTAACATGCTGCAAACATGCTAAGCAGTTCATTTCTCCTGCGTCTTTTATTTTTCTCTTCCAGAGAAGAATCTACTTTTTGAAGCCCTAAACTTTGTCAACGAGCTGAATGATTTGGTTTTCACTGCCTTGCAAAGATTTATTCAGTGCGTTTAACTTCTGAAATATGCGACCTTTAGTAGAAAGCCAGTGTCTAGTAAGCGCTTGGCACTGATACGATTTTCTTCTTCCAGGTAAGAACAGATTTTTCATCTAAGTTCAAAAATGCGCGATAATACATTTTCTCTGGAAATCCATGAGCGCTGCTATAAAATAAGAGAGCTGTATGCTCAGCCTCGATATCGTGACCTATCTGTCGAAGAAATTTAGCTTTCTGACGACGAGTTTTGATAAACTTTTATCACAGATCAACACTCGAATGTCGCGAACCAAGTGCTTCTCTATGGATAATGCAGTGCGTCCATACAATATCAGGAACTTTACCGCTGATAAAGGCTTGTAGACCACTGTAATGCCCTGACATGGATCGCACATCAAAACTAACACAATGAACCCAGTTAATTTGATTTTCAGCCATGAAGTTGTCCGCTATTTCGACCTAAACTTTGCCTGTCGTACGTGCACTTATTTCCCTATAAAAAATATGAATTTCCATCATTTCGTTACTTTCATTGCAAATTAAAGAAACATATGTATAGCTATCAATGGCCTCATCAAGCTGCAAAACAAAACCCCTGCCTCTAATATTTTCTATAATTTTTTTCATAAAGATCCTCTCTTAAATCTTGACTTCGACGACGAATTGTAACGTCAGACAAAGGAATGAGCGAAAGATGTTTTCCCACAGACTCACCAGTCATTATGGGCGCAATGTCAATAGAACACGGCAGAATTACGTGTTCTGCGATCGTTTGGGTTTCCTTACATTTTGCAACTTGGTAAGCTACATTGTAGGACGCTAGTGCTCTATTCAAAATTTTCGACTGCTTAGAAAATGATAATATTCTTTCCTACATTTGACTCAGTTTTCTAGAAATACACTACTGGCCATTAAAATTGCTACACCAAGAAGAAATGCAGATGATAAACGGGTATTCATTGGACAAATACTAGAACTGACATGTGATTACATTTTCACGCAGTTTGGGTGCATAGATCCTGAGAAACCAGTACCCAGAACAACCACCTCTGGCCGTGATAACGGCCTTGATACGCTTGGGCATTGAGTCAAACAGATCTTGGATGGCGTGTACAGGTACAGCTGCCCATGCAGCTTCAACACGATATCACAGTTCATCAAGAGAAGTAACTGGCGTATTGTGACGAGCCAGTTGCTTAGCCACCATTGACCAGACGTTTTCAGTAGGTGAGAGATCTGGAGAATGTGCTGGCCAGGGCAGCAGTCGAACATTTTCTGTATCCAGAAAGGCCCGTACAGGATCTGCAACATGCGGTTGTGCATTATCCTGCTGAAATGTAGGGTTTCGCAGAGATCGAATGAAGGGTAGAGCCACGGGTAGTAACACAACTGAAATGTAACGTCCACTGTTCAAAGTGCCGTCAATGCGAACAAGGGGTGACCGAGACGTGTAACCATGCCATCACGTCGGGTGATACGCCACATATCGATGACGAATACACGCTTCCAATGTGCGTTCACCACGATGTCGCCAAACACGGATGCTACCATCATGATGCTGTAAACAGAACCTGGATTCATCCGAAAAAATGACGTTTTGCCATACCTGCACCCAGGTTCGTCGTTGAGTACACCATCACAGGCGCTCATGTCTGTGATGCAGCGTCAAGGGTAACAGCAGCCATGGTCTCCGAGGTGATTGTCCATGCTGCTGCAAACGTCGTCGAACTGTTCGTGCATATGGTTGTTGTCTTGCAAACGTCCCCATCTGTTGACTCAGGGATCGAGACGTGCCTGCACGATCCGTTACACCCAAGATGCCTGTCATCTCGACTGCTAGCGATACGAGGTGGTTGGTATCCAGCACATTTTAGGTGTCGCCACCGGCGCCAACCTGGTGTGAATGCTCCGAAAAGCTAATCATTTGCATATCACAGCATCTTCTTCCTGTCGGTTAAATTTCGCGTCTGTAGCACGTCATCTTCGTGGTATAGCAATTTTAATGACCAGTAGTGTATATTGTCTCGGTCTGACCACGTCACTCTTATGAATACTTTCTATAGGTCAGTTTCATTTCCTGCGTAACATACATTCAACAGAAAGTATTTTCAAACACAAAACAGACTGTGGACGCTATTGTTGACAACAGTGAAATGAAACCAAAATCTAAGTAGCGTGCATCGTATTTTCTATAATTGATTTCCTATTTTCATTACTATTTTCCGTGTGTCCTCTTCCAGATGACAAATATACTGTAGAATCATTTTTATAGTCTGTCGCCTAATCAACTTTATGATAAAGTCTTAAACGAAATCACAACAGTCACTGTATGAAACGTCCCCTTTTTGAAGAATTATACATGACTGTGCTTATCCTGACACACAATATTTTTTTAGCGCAACGCAATCTGACTTTCAAAAATCCCTACAAAAGAATGGCCCTGACTAACATTAACCTATACCTTTCACAAATCACTTACCTCACAAAAATCGTCGTTACTCGAACTACTGCAATACAGCGAGCGCCACTACTGCCAGCTAAATAAAAGATTCAAACTACGGAAGGCACTAACTACTGATAGGCATAGTTAGCAAATGAAAGATTTTAATAAAGAACAAACACTGTATTTACCTTAATAGTCATAATATATATAGCAGTTCATGACAGTCTTACAAATTACAAAACTCCGCCATCTCTCTCCCCACATCCACCACTGCTGGCGGCTCACCTCCAACTGCGCAACGCTACGCGCTGTTCACATCCAGCTGCCGCTGCCCAACACTACAATGGCAGACAACAATGCAAACTAGCCACAGACTGCACACAGCACAGCCAGCGATTTTCATACAGATCGCTACGTAACGTTGCCAATAAGAAAACATAAACAGCCTACTTACAACTGCTGGTGGTAAGCGTAACACGCGATAGTTCATCTTCGAGTGTGTGGCTGCTTATGCAGGCTGGCCAGCATCTAAAGTGGAATTCCACCAAGGCCACACATATTTTGACGCTAGAAATGAAATTTCCCACAACTGTCTTCTTTGCCACTAACTACGAAACCATCCCACGTCGCCCCAGGTGGCCATTCATATGGCCCACCATGGAACCAAGGCGCAGAAGTTGGATACCACTGCGCTAGGTGAAGGCTGGGTGGGTATCCAAGTCCCACCGCACGATTCGCAAACGCCTACACCAAACACCTCCGCTCAATTTGACATGACTAAATCTACACGCAGACAGTTGGGGTGAACATTACCGTACCGGGGTGGAATGGGCTGGTGACAGGAAGGGTATACGACCACCCCTTAAACTAACCACGCTAAATGCGTTAGTAACCATGCCGCCCTGCGCCGATACGGAACAAAGACACAAGAAAAAGAAGAAGATTCAAATCTAGCTTGACATATTTCCTTCTGGTACATTCCTTCTGCTCTGTATATGAGGTTCTTGCAGCAGTAGGTAACGTTTCTCTATAACATATTATTTTTTCATCAAATCCGTCAAAATTTTCTTCACGTTTTATTAATTCTGTAATTATTTTCTTTATAAAATTTCTACTCGATATTCTGTTAGCTATGCACTGTCTCGCTCCATGACGTGACCTAATAAATGAGAAAAATATAATAATCTACGCAATAAACTGAAAGAAAAGGAGTTGACTCGTACGAAATCAGTGAGCCTGTAATTCAGACGAAAACCGTTTTGCAAATCCGGATAGGTGGGAATCCGCTCGTCGAGGCAGAAGTAAGAAATTGAGGACGTGCAGTTATGGTCTGCTCATATACACTGAAGCACGGAAGAAAGTGGTACAAGCATGCATAATCAGAGATATTTAGACAGAATACGGCGCTACGGTCGGCAACGCCTTTATAAGACACCAAGTACCTGGCGCAGTTTCAGTTTCTCTGGACTCCCTCCTGCCTTGTCTTGCCTCTTCATCTCCCGCCCCAACAGTCTCCTGCCTCTTGGTGCACCCGCTGACGCCCCTACTCTCTTCATCCCGCCCCCTCCCCTGCTGCCCTTGCTCTCCCCTCCTTTTCCATCCTCTCTGGCCTCCTGTCCAGGTCCCACCTGGCAGTTTTATTCTTCACCGTGTGTGCTCCAAGTGGGTATAAAGTGTGTTGTTCTGGAGTGTTTTTAATACTGTGGCCGACTTTTAACCTGTGTGTGTGCCTTCAGTGTCTTTGTGTTTTAAGAATCGCCAACTGTGTTTCTTAACTTTATGTCGACTTTCTTAATTGTCCCCCCATGAATGTCTCCATGTCAGTGTATTTTTACCTCCATTATCTCCACTTACTCTGTTTTATGTTCCCCTTTTTTATTGCCTTATATATGTAACATTTTATTCTTGTTTTAGTTGTCATGTCACTCGGCTGAAGAGCAGCGGATTGTGCCGCTAACAGCCCTCCCCTGCCCATATGGGGCAGGAGAATGAAATCACAATAAAGAAAAAAAAATAAACAGCGCAGTTGTTAGATCGGTTACTGCTGCTACAATGGCAGGTTATCAAGATTTAAGTGAGTTTGAACGTGGTGTTATAGTTGGCACACTAGCGATGCGATATAGCATCTCCAAGGTAGCGATTCTTAAAACACAAAGACACTGAAGGCACACACACAGGTTAAAAGTCGGCCACAGTATTAAAAACACTCCAGAACAATACACCATTTCATGAGTGTACCGAAAATATCAGGAATCCGGTAAACCACCAAATCTCCGACCAAAGACGACGGAAGAGAATCGTACAACGTGACAGAAGTGTAACTCTTCCGCAAATTGCTGAAGATTTCAGTGCTGGGGGATTCAAAAAATGTCAGTGTGCAAACAGTTCTACGAAACATCATCGATATGGACTTTCAGAGCCGAAGGCCTACTCGTGTACCCTTGGTGACTGCACGACACAAAGCTTTATGCCTCGCCTGCGCCTGTCAACACCAACGTTGGACTGCTGATGACTGAAGACATGTTGCTGGTCAGATGGGTATAGTTTCAAATTGGTTCTAGCAGATGGACGTTTACGGGTATGGACCCTGCTTGTCAGCAGGGGACTGTTCAAGCTGGAGGAGGCTCTGTAATGCTGTCAGGTATCGTGACGTTATCTTGTGACCTCATCTGCGGTTGTTGTGAGGTGCTGTGGGCACAGACACTCTCCAAGTCTTGAGAGCAGCTCTGCAGGAAAAATGACCTTTATTGTCTAAACATGAGACTGATGACATAATTCACAGCATGCCCTTCGTTTTCAGGCCTGTAACGCTGCCAATGGTGATCACACCCCATACTGAGCACATTAACCAGTTGTCGGAATGTGTGTCAAATCATTTAAGTTGGAAAAAACGAAAAACATTTTTGTGCACCGTTCTGTGTGGGGCGTGTGCCATTGGACTGGCATGGGCCCCCTGATACGTCTAGATACGACTCTGACAGATGACACGTACGTAAGCATCCTGTCTGATAACCTGCATCCATTCATATCCATTGTGCACTCCGACGGGCAATTCCACAAGTACAATGCGACACCCCACATGTCCAGAATTGCTATAGATTGGCTCGAGGAACACTTTTCTGAGTCTGAACACTTCCGCTGGCCACCAAACTCCTCAGACATGAACCTTATTGAGCATATCTGGGATGCCTTGCAACGTGCTGTTCAGAAGAGATCTCCACCCCCTCGTACTCTTACGGATTTATGGGCAGCCCTGCAGGATTCATGGTTCATTTCCCTCCAGCACTACTTCAGACTTTAGTCTACTCTAGGCCACGTCTTGTTGTGGCACTTCTGCGTGCTCGTAGAGGCCCTACACGATGTTGGGCAGGCATACCAGTTTCTTTGGCTTCCCAGCGTAAAACATTGTATACGAGAAAGTTATCTACAGATATTCCCACAGAGTGTTTCCCACACTCAACTAAACGCCACTACCTGATGATTAGTAACATTAGTTGCGACGTATAGCCACCAGGAGGCATCTGACCATTATGTAAACGCTGAGCACGGCTTGCATCACTATTTTATTAGGTCCCTAAAATCAACAGACTGCTTGTCGTTAAAAATCGTGTTTGCTGGCGCGTTACAGGCGTAGCTCAGAAAGTCATATAAAACGTCTTAAGATGTAGTATTGTGTCAGATAATTACAATCTTGACATTGATCTGATGCAATTACATTTTCCTGGAGACATGGAGTCTCCTTTATGGTCCATAAGGATGGACGCTGCACGGTTCAGTTCACACCTTCAGGCCATTTTCCCCGTCTTTGAATTCAGTATTGTTGAGGCTGCCCGGCATTGCGAACAGAGTAGGGGGGAGGGGGACTGCTGTCCAATGTTGGCGCGCCTCGACAATACCGGTGATTCAAGCAGGGGAAAGTGGGCGGCATGTATGAATTGAAGTGTGTGTTAGTGAGGGCGTTGGACTAGGGCAGTCCGTGCAGCGGTGATAGGCAAGATGCTACAGTGATGTAGTGATTAACACACCTGCTTCATTGCTTCAGCTCCCATCCATATCGAAGATTCTTGAATTGTTGAGTACTAGGATCAAGAATGCAATAATGTGACACAGTACGATAAGTTACAGTGTTCTATATGATCTCCTGATGATGATGTGTAACCAAACATAATCTTAACAAGTGATTTGTTGATTTTAGAGGCCAAATAAAGCAATAAAAATAAAGGTAGTTTATAGGGAGTGAAGGGTAATATACAATATGTACAAGAGCCAAGAAGGAGTAATAAGAGTGGACGACCAAGAACGAAGTGCTCGGATAAAAAAGGGTGTAAGTAAGACAGTGGTGTAGTCTTTTTGCCCTACTGTTCAATATGTACATCGAAGAAGCAATGATGGAAATAAAAAGGTTCAGGAGTGGAATTAAAATTCAAGGATATCAATGAGACGATTCGCCGACGACATTGCTATATTGAGTGAAAGTGAAGAAGAATTACATGATCTGCTGAATGGAATGAACAGTCAAATGAGTGCGGAATATGAACTGAGAGTAAATCTAAAAAAGGCGAAAGTAATGAGAAGTAGTAGAAATGAGAAGAGCAAGAGTCTTACGTCAGCATTGATGGTCACGAAGTAAATGAAGTAATTATGCTACATAGGCAGCAAAATAATCACAGACAGAGCAAGGAGGATATCAAAAGCAGACTAGCACCGGCTAAAAGAGCATTCCTGGCCAAGAGAAGTCTACTGGTATCAAGCATAGGCCTTAATTTGAGGGAGAAATTTCTAAGAGTGTACGTTTGTAGTACAGCATTGCACGGTACTGAAACATGGACTGTAGGAAAACCGGAATAGAAGAGAATCGAAGCATTTGAGATGTGGTGCTACGGACGAATGTTGAAAATTAGGTGCACTGATAAGGCAAGGAATGAGCAGCTTCTTCGCAGAATCGGAGAGTAAAGGAATGTGTGGAAAACACTGACAAGGAGAAGGGACATGATGATAGTACATCTGTTAAGACATCAGGGAATGACTTCTATGGCACTAGAGGGAGCTGTAAGGGGCAAAAACTGTAGAGGAAGGCAGAGATTGGAATACATCCAATAAATAATTGAGGACGTATGTTGCAAGTGCTACTCTGAGACGAAGAGGTTGGCACAGAAGAGGCGGGCCCCATCTAACCAGTCAGAGGTCTGATGACCCAAAAAGAAAAACCAGTGATACAAGACGTGCTCAGAGTTTCCGGTGCTTTTCATCACTTACGAATTTTACAGTGGAGTGCCCTAATGCTCCACCTACGGATGTATCCTTGAGCAGCTTAAATGTTACTGCGGTCTCGTAAACTGACATACGGCCGAGAGAGCGATGTGCTGTCCACATGCCCCTCCATATCAGCATCCAGTGACGTCTGTGGGTCAGGATGACACGGCGGTCGGTCGGTACCGTTTGGCCTTCATGGCCTGTTCGGGCGGAGTTTAGTTCTTTTACGTGTTTCTGAAATATCCCGTCTGTCTTGCTGAGCTTATTTAGCAACGGTCTGGAAGCAGGTCCTCGTCTTCCTCTGCAAGAGGACGACTAACCTTAACTGTGAACAGCAGCCCAGTCCCATATTGTGAGACCTTTCAAGTGTTCTCGCCCTTTTCGAGATCCAAAGTTAACTACTAACTAGACCGTCCGTTACACACTGCAGGTACAGGTTCGAGGTGGAGCTCCGTATTGAGGTGAAGTTTGTACTCTCATAGTGGGGATCTCGTTAATCAATTCTTCAAATTGTATTCACTCTGTAGTCAGACAACACCGTAGATGACTTTCTGAATTATTAACAGTCATTAAATCTAGACATAGGATATCGACTTTACATACTTCTTCCCATAATGAGCCTAGGAACGACGTAAACTGGAAATTCTGTGCAGAATTAATGACTTTCTGCTACTCATGTCAAAGAGCTCACCTTAACGATGTAAATACATCTGCATCTACATTTATACTCCGCAAGCCACCCAACGGTGTGTGGTGGAGGGCACTTTACGTGCCACTGTCATTACCTCCCTTTCCTGTTCCAGTCGCGTAATGTTCGCGGGAAGAACGACTGCCGGAAAGCCTCCGTGCGCACTCGAATCTGACATCATAAATTCGCTTATATCCTCGAATTCCTAGGGTACTATATTCGAAAACCTCGGCTTTAAACAGTGATAACGGACAATCGATGAGAAACAGAGTTATTGGGTGTAAAATATGAAAAATCAAGTGCTTTATTCATATTGAAAGGTGGGTACAGATGGGTTGTTACCTATTATAGGGAATAATAATGATAGCATGAACAAAGAGGTTTAATATTCGTGAAAATATTGCCTTATGATGCGCTTCCAGGTACGTCACTTTGTCTGATTAGCATGCTCGTTTTATTGACCAACTGGAGGGCACAAGGATATGACCCAGTAAATAGATCAAACTAGGAATTCGCACAACAAATAACGTGAGTTAAACGCGTACAATTTATGTTACCACTACCTTTTACCACTGTTTTTCACTGCTTCTTATTTTGCCTTGTTGACTAAAACTTCACATATTGTTGCATATCTCAGAGTCATCTAACTTAACGGCCTACCACAGCTAATATATATTCTATTGTCCTTGTAAATGAAGTATCGTAAGCTCTCGGACTAGTCAGTCCAGATTTTTCACATCTTCCACTAGCAACGACGTCAGTTTACTACTTTGCACACCTTTGGCGCCTTCACCTTCCAGACTTTCAGCGTGGTCCTCCACTCCGTCTCGGTTAGCGTCCATACTGTGAGACTGCCTGGCAGCGCACAGTGTGAGTAAACTCTCTGGTTTTGGTTTATCTCTCCCGTGTTAAATTTTTAGGTCCTTTAGATTATTCGGCTTCCTGTTTCTAGTGGTTCCGCCTAAGATGCAGTGATCTGAAGCACTGGAACGACTGGCCCGACCGCATATTCTTCGTGACCAGAAACAATAAGTAAGTAGCCTTGTTTCATTAGTCCGGTCTTGTGGTTTTTCCAGATATATTATACATTCTCAGATATGAAATACGTCGCATCACGATAGAATTATTCGAATGAGATGGAAATCAGTAGATGTTCATGTACAGATAAATGATTACAACTTCAGAAAACGTGGATGAATCATTGAAGAAAAAGAGCTTCCCAAATTGAGCAAGTCAATAACGCTTTGGTCCTGTCTGGGCCCTTATGCAAGCAGTTATCCAGCTTGGTATTCATTGCCAGAGTTGCTGTATACCCTTGAGAGGAATATCGTGCCAGATTCTGTCCAATCAGTGTGTTGGATCATCAAAATTTCGAGCTGGCTTGAGGGCCCTGTCCATACTGCTCCAAACTTTCTCATGTGGGGGAGATATCCGGCGACCTTGTTGTCCAAGGTAGACTTTGGCAAGCACGAAGACAAGCAGTAGCTGCAGAAAGTCTCGCCGTGTGCGGGCATTATTTTGCTGAAATCTAGGCAGAGGATGTTTTGCTATGAAGGGCAACAAAACGAGACGCAGGATATCGTCGACGGAAGCTGTGCTGTGCGGCGGATGGTAACGAAAGTTGTCCTGCTGTGAAATGAAGTGGCACTGCAGAGAATCATTCCTGGTTGTCAGGCCGTATGGCTGTTGGTATCCCACGACTGCCCGAGGCGTCTGCAGACAGGTGTTCCCTGCCAGAATGAGGTTTTCACTCTGCAGCGGAGTGTGCGCTGATATGAAACTTCCTGGCACATTAAAACTGTGTGCCCGACCGAGACTCGAACTCGGGACCTTTGCCTTTCGAAGGCAAGTGCTCTCTACCTGTCCTCTGTGAGGACGGGGCATGCATGAGTCGTCCTTGGGTAGCTCAGATGGTAGAGCACTTGCCCGCGAAAGGCAAAGGTCCCGAGTTCGAGTCTCGGTTCGGCACACAGTTTTAATCTACCAGGAAGTTTCAGGTGTTCCCTGGTCACTTGGAACACAATTCTACGGAAGTAAATGAGATTCCAGGCCGAAGCCCTACCTAAAATTTCAGTTTCTTGAGAATGGCAAGTCTGTCGGGATGTGCACGTGTAACCGGTGGTTAAGTGCCAAAAGAACGACTGCCAGTAGCGGTGACGCGTGCGCTGTGCGTATCAGGAAAATGTTTCCCAAGGACGATTTGTACAAATCTGAGATTAATGTTGATACTACGATTCACATTAAGATCCTGAATATGTTCCCGAACGCAAAGGCACTTCGAGATCTGTTGATAATCGGGTAAATGTGAATGGTTAATTACGCAAGTAAAAAATGCTGTATTCCTTACCATAGTTTATGTGAATTTACCTGACATTGTGATGGCAGAAATATCAAGGGCCTTCCTGAACATTGTTTACGTGCTGCAGTAAGATATTTGCTAAAATTGATTTTGTATCATGGTGAATCACAAATTGATCTTTCAGTTTGTTATACTTTATTATTAAAAAGTTGTCAGTAAAAATCTTAGTATAAAACACAGAAACAATTCCGATCGTTCAAATTTGTAATTTTGAGAGGTTTCACAGTAAAGCTTCGATAATTTCGCACAACAAGCACACAGTGATAAATCAACGTAAATCAACGTTACGTTCACTCAGTTTGCAGGCAAAAAATGTTAAGTACCCACTGACCAATTTTTAAGAATGAAATTTCTGACAGAATTTACCATTAGAAAAATATGTCGCTATTGTGTATACACTACTGGCCATTAAAATTGCTACACCAAGAAGAAATGCAGATGATAAACGGGTATTCATTGGACAAATATATTATACTAGAACTGACGTGTAATTACATTTTCACGCAATTTGGGTGCATAGATCCTGAGAAACCAGTACCCAGAACAACCACCTCAGGCCTTAATAACGGCCTTCATACGCCTGAGCATTGAGTCAAACAGAGCTTGGATGGCGTGTACAGGTACAGCTGCCCATGCGGCTTCAACACGATACAACAGTTCATCAAGAGTAGTGCCTGACGTATTGAGACGAGCCAGTTGCTCGGCCACCATTGACCAGACGTTTTCAATTGGTGAGAGATCTGGAGAATGTGCTGACCAGGACAGCAGTCGAACATTTTCTGTATCCAGAATGACCCGTACAGGACCTGCAACATGCGATCGCGCATTATCCTGCTGAAATGTAGGGTTTCGCAGGGATCGAATGAAGAGTAGAGCCACGGGTAGTAACACATCTGAAATGTAACGTCCACTGTTCTAAGTGCCGTCAATGCGAACAAGAGGTGACCGAGACGTGTAACCAATGGCACCCCATACCATCACGCCGGATGATACGGTAGTATGGCGATGACGAATACACGCTTCCAATGTGCGTTCACACGGATGCGACCATCATGATGCTGGAAACAGAACCTGGATTCATTCGAAAAAATGATATTTTGCATTCGTGCACCCCGGTTCGTCATTGAGTACACCGTCGCCGGCGCTCCTGTCTGCGATGCAGCGTCAAGGGTAACCGCAGCCATGGTCTCCGAGCTGATAGTCTATGCTGCTGCAAACGTCGTCGAACTATTCGTGCAGATGGCTGTTGTCTTGCAAACGTCCCCATCTGTTGACTCTGGGATCGAGACGTGGGTCCATGATCCGTTACAGCCATGCGGATAAGATGCCTGTCATCTCGACTGCTAGTGATTGGGGCCGTTGGGATCCAGCACGGCGTTCCGCATTACCCTCCTGAACCCGCCGATTCCATATTCTGCTAACAGTCATTGGATCTCGACCAACGTGAACAGCAATGTCGCGATACGATACCGCAATCGCGATAGGCTACAATCCGACCTTTATCAAAGTCGGAAACGTGATGGTACACATTTCTCCTCCTTACACGAGGCATCACAACAACGTTTCACCAGGCAACGCCGGTCAACTGCTGTTTGTGTATGAGAAATCGGTTGTTAACTTTCCTCATGTCACCACGTTGTAGGTGTCGCCACCGGCGCCAACCTTGTGTGAATGCTCTAAAAAGCTAATCATTTGCAAATCACAGTATCTTCTTCGTGTCGGTTAAATTTCGTGTCTGTAGCACGTCATCTTCGCGGTGTAGCAATTTTAATTGCCAGTAGTGTACATTTGGAAACAATGACTTACCTGAACGCGAAAATCACATTACATACACTTGAAATATCTTAACTATGGGATTTTATTGAAACTTTACCACACATTTTCTTAGAGCAGCCAGCCAGTCCCTTACTGCTGTTTACAGCGAGGTCTTCGATTGTAGTTATTACTATTAAGCGGTTCAAATGGCTCTGAGCACTATGGGACTTAACTTCTGAGGTCATGAGTCCCCTAGAAGTTACAACTACTTAAACCTAACTAACTTAAGGACATCACATACATCCATGCCCGAGGCAGGATTCGAACCTGCGACCGTAGCGTCACGTGGCTCCAGACTGTAGCGCCTAGAACCGCACGGCCACACAGGCCAGTAACTATTAAGTGTAAAGGGAAACTCTTCACATAGTCTTCCATCTTGCGGAGCTGTTTTTAGATTATGACAGTAAACAAGATCTAGAGCAGTGCGACTGCCGCGCATTACATGAAAAAATTTTAATAAATCACCTAGAAAAAATTCGGTTTGTGATTTCAGTATAATCTTGCGTTTTATGGCAGAAAATGATAAATGTCCAGTTCGGTAAGGCCGGCCGGTGTGGCCGTGCGGTTCTAGGCGCTACAGTCTGGAACCGTGTGACCGCTACGGTCGCAGGTTCGAATCCTGCCTCAGGCATGGATGTGTGCGATGTCCTTAGGTTAATTAGGTTTAAGTAGTTCTAACTTCTAGGGGACTCATGACCTCAGAGGTTAAGTCCCATAGTGCTCAGAGGCATTTTTTCCAGTTCAGTAACAGTGTGGGAAAGCTGATTAAATATGAGTGCATGGAAATATCTGGACAGTGACAGAACATATGAACTTGAACTGTAAAAAATATATGTCCCAATAGATAAAATACAATTTTAGCAGAACCCAAAACCAGGCCCTTGACAATTATGTAAGAAAATCCTTAAAACCTTTCTTTTGTGTCATTTCGTTGTCACTGTAGGATGGTGTTTGGTGGCTGGTATCCTCTTCTTGGAAATTTGTCGTAAGATCTTAAGGGACCAAACAGCTGAGGTCCTCGGTCCCTAAGCTTAGACACTACTTAATTTAACTTAAAGGACAACACATACACTCATGCCCGAGGGAGGATTCGAACCTTCGACGGGGGGGGGGGTGCCTCAGGACCGTGACAAGGTGCCTCAGTCAGACCACACAGCTACCCCGCACGTCTATCCTCTTCTGTAACACTGCACACGTGTCTACGTTAGCCTCAGTGCTGGTGAAGTACAAGTGCGCTATGCACAGTACTCTGGTCGCTAGGTACTGACTGAGTAGCTACAGGCTGAGATAATTGCGACTGTGACTGCCACTGGACTGCGACTGATGACTCGACTAGTCGACTGACTTGAACTGTAAAAAATATCTGATTGATTGACGGGGCCCTCCGGTCCGCGCGGCGGTCAAGAGGGTTTTGGTGGGACATTGCCTGCGAGTCTGTTTTTGGCCTCTCTCCTGATTGGCACGTTGCCTGCGCCTACTATCGATCTCCTCGCAACCTCTTTGACACCTGGTGTGCTGGCGACAGCTTACGTCAGCACACTTTCGACTGAGGAAATTCAAAATACGTATACAACTTCATAACAGAAGACAAAATTTGGATAAATTCACTCAGGTTGTAAAGAGAGCAGCAGTCGACTGTATGTATGTTCCAAAATGGGCAGATACCAACTAACTTGTTTCGTTAGTGAAGCACTTCCAAAGATATAGTCGCTTGATTCTTTGGTAACCCCAACCATTGGATTAGAGCAGGCATCGGCAACGCTTGGTGGCCTGCGCGCCTGAGTCACATTCGCAGTCTGCCTCGTCACGTGACGCGACTGCAGCGCTCTTTGCGCATGAAGTCAGAAGTGTAGGGTTCGTGACAGTTAACGTTTATGTGGTGACCCACTGATACGAATCTCAGTCTTTCCCGAGACGACACACGCCAACAAATTATGCCTCAAAACACGCGTCATTGAGAGAACATTCATTGCAAGATCATCCCATATTCAGATGCTAACATTTATTTACGCATCGTGAACATTGCTTCTTTACTTACGACATATCGGTGGAACAACGCTTTGTAAGCCACTTCCTTCGTGGATGAGTTACACTTCCTTAAGATTCTTCCCATGAATCTCAGACTAGCATTTGCTCTTCCTAAGACATGTTTTATGTGGTCATTTAACGTGAGGTCGCTCTGGATACTTCTAGATATTTTACGACAGATACTGTTGCCAGCAATTTGTCACGAATACTGCAGCTGTAAGGTAGTGGATTTCTTTTGCTGTATATGCGCAATATGTTACGTTTACGTATGTTTCATTGCCCGTATTTGTCTCATTTATATCCTAGATACATACTTTTGTTCCGTTGTATAAAAAAAAGATACAACGATTACTTTCGAATATTTCCAAACCGTAATTTCTTAGATGTTAATATCAGAGTGGAAAACGTGTTTCCAGAATTAGTACTGGCACGTGCAAAGGTGTTTAAATATTGAAAGTGAATATTTCGGGAAACAGTGGAACTATGTTTGTAAAAAAAAAAAGAAAAATCTAGTGTGGACAGAGGAAAGGCGAAGGAACTTATTCTTGGCAGCGACGTTATTCTCACGCTAAAATACGCTTCCCCGACGGACTAAGATAACACCGCATTGTTCAGTACAAGTGCTTGCGGTCACAGTGAAGTCTAAGTCAGTTTTCCAGAACTGTGCGTGTTGGTCGCAACATTATTATGTAAGTCACAAAATAACCAGATTAGGCTTTCTTCCGTCATAAGATACCTAAGATCATTCTGATAAGAGAATGAACATGCTTTGTACACGCACGTCGTTGACCGTCGTATCACAGTCTTAACGATCTGATGATGGGTGGAAGCCGAAGCTGGTGACATTGAGAATTACATAATAATGTCAGATCAAGACCGATACTTATGAACAAAGTGCCAAATATGAACTCAGATTTGTCTGAGTTCATATTTCTGTTTACAGTTACGTAGTCAATCTTCCTAGACCAGAACTGAATTGATCCCGAACTTTTTTCACCCATAAATTCAAGAGCATTGTATTTCATTATACTAAATATCTCAGTCACACGCCAAATTCATTTTGGAAAAATGTCAATTCTGAACGGCTACACCTCAGGCGACAAACCACAGGGACATCAACAACCAAAAAATATCTACAAGTGACGGCACAGAGTGACCGAACGCGCAACGACCACATCAAACACATCGTAGGAAAACCGGATCTAGGCTGAGATTCCTTCCAAGAACCTTAAAGAAATGTAATTCATCCGTGGAAGAAATGGCTTACAAAACATTTAATATATATAAATCGATTGTAGAGTATTGCTCATCGATTTGGTCAACAGAAAAGACAGAGAAGATCCGACGAAGAGCGACTCGTTTCTGTTCGGGATCTTTTAGTCGGAGCGAGACCTTTGTGGAGATGGTCAACAAACTACAGTACAGTGACAGATGATGGAAATTAAGTGTTGGGCGTCACGGAGATGTTTAGTATTGACATTGCGAGAGAATGTGTCCCGGGCAGACTCGTACAACATATTACTTCCTGGCTCGAAATGATTACCAACAAGAAAATCCGACAAATTAGAGCTAGTACGGAGGCCTACGGATTATCATTCTTGCCAAGTAGCATTCGCGAATATAACAGGGTAAGGAGGGTCAGATAGTCGTCGCAGAAGCAGCCACTGCGACACGCCGTAAAGTTTGGTTGCGCAGATTTTTCCCATCCTAATGAATCTTCCTAGTATCCTCTGGTTTGCTGCCTAAAATCCTCCTAAAATCAGTGCGACCCTATATTTCGGCGACCAAGCTGTCCGCCATCTTGAGGAGAGATGTAGTTGCTGCTGCTGGTGAGTCCCGCTGATGACATGCGCCAAGGCACGTTGTGAGTGTTGCCAACTTATGAAACGATTTTGAGTGTGTGTGTGTGTGTGTGTGTGTGTGTGTGTGTGTGTGTGTGTGTGTGAGAGAGAGAGAGAGAGAGGGAGAGAGAGAGAGAGAGAGAGAGAGAGAGAGAGAGAGAGAGAGAGAGTGAGTGAACTTGTCTTGTACGTAGGTAGAGACATGAACGAAAACAAATGAACAGGCATAAACAATGTGGCAGTGATGAATCAAAAACAGTTAAGAAAGTCGATTATTTAAATAACGCAAAATGCCAAAAACTGCAGATGTGAAATGAAGCCTGTCGACACCAACCACTCCTAGCAAGAGGGGAAGGTGCAGACTATGTTAAGAAACACCGTAAGCAGCTGGCAGACCAACTTCATAAAGAAAACGCTGTTTTTGATCTAAAAGAATCAAAAAATTAATGTACCAACCTGTGTATCCAATTTACAAGAATGGCTCTGAGCACTATGGGACTCAACTGCTGAGGTCATAAGTCCCCTAGAACTTAGAACTACTTAAACCTAATTAACCTAAGGACATCACACACATCCATGCCCGAGGCAGGACTCAAACCTGCGACCGCAGCGGTCGCGCGGTTCCATACTGCAGCGCCCGGAACCGCTTGGCCACTCCGGCCGGCTCCAATTTACAGAATACCACAGAAGATGCTTCGTGAATAAATGTGATACGCGTTTTTTTAATTACATTGCAGTCAGCTCAAGACATATAACCTATAATAACAGGTGTTAACAGCTGCTGCGGAAGTTGACCACACAAACAAACGTATTTCTTCTTTGGTTTCTTGGTTACTGGTGGTTTGGTTGTTATTAGTGCTTCCATATCGGATCTTTTCTGCAGGGTATGTCGTCTGTAACGTGCCCCCAGGTGGGCTAGTCTCGTTTGGAGGGGCATTGTCTTAGTGGTCCTGTACATTTGATAACTTGTGGTGGTGTACAAGAGTTTTGATAGCGTTCGTAGTAACAGTCTTTCAGCGACATAGAGTCTCCATGCTACCATTTTGCTTTTACCTTCTGGGCCTGGTGCTCCATGTTTCAGTATATGTCTGATAAATGTTTTGTAAGTGTGGAGGGCCATTTGGCACTGCACCCATGGAAACTTCACTGTCATATGTGGCCTTCTCGCAGTCATATTTTGTTCAGGAGATATTGTACATCAGTGTGATCCAATCTTTCTGAGGCCATTACTCCTGAGTGCAGTCAGATATTAGCGCTAGCTGCCCCCAGCAGCACGCCACGAGCGCCATACACAACTCTCCTACAGAAAATAAATCCAGCTACCCACAGTGAGGACAGACACTTGTTACAAAACATCCTTCCCCCGCACCCCCCACACCCCCACCCCCATCAATAGACACCCGCTACAAAACATGCCTCCCCTGCACCACGACCCCTCCCCCCAACCCCCACAGCCACCCAGCCAACCATCCACAAAGAGAACTGACACTTGTCACAAAATATGGTTCCACCACACCTGCAGCGTCCTCCTCCCCTCCCCCCCCAAGCCGCCCCTGCCAGCTACTCAGCTATACTATACATGCCCACTAAAAAAAAAAAAAAAAAAAAAAAAAAAAAAAACAATTAAAATGTGTCTGCAACACTTACTGTAAATTACTTCAATGGTGGACCCCAGCCAACCATCCACAAAGAGAACTGACACTTGTCACAAAATATGCTTCCACCACACCTGCAGCGTCCTCCCCCCCTCCCCCCCCCACACACACACAAGTGGCCCCTGCCTCAGCTACCCAGTTATACTATACACGCCCACTAAAAGAAAAGAAAACGAATTAAAATGCGTGTGCAACACTTACTGTAAATTACTTCAGTGGTGGACTCCTTACTTCTGAACTGTTAGAAATTGGAAGACCTTAGGCTGCCACACCTTAATGTCATAATAATAACACTGCGAAGGCCCTGCAGCAGTTTAGTAACCATTACGTAGTTACTGTAGTGTCGTGCCGTCAATGAGATGGATTATCTGTTGCCAAATGAATAATAAGCAATTTCTGGCCCATTTCGAGAACTATGTACAACTAAGAGAAGGCATTTTGATGAGAGCCTAAAGCATATGTGATGTATACGTCTTAATTTTACTGACATAGATTCATGGCACAAATTAAAAATTTTGTGTGCATAAAGTGGGCGATGTGAGTAGATGTTCATATATTCGTTTCATAAGCTTTAACCTCAACCAGATTGTGTTAAAAGATAAGGACTGGTAACTTAGTAATAGTAATAATACTGATCTTAAAAAAATAATTTACTTTCGTAACCTTAACATGGTCGAATTATTTTGTTTTTACACCTTAGAAAATTTCATTTTACCCCTTAGAGGGTAACTACTCCCAGGTTGGGAACCACTGCTGTAGACTGATTCGCCAGTATAGGTGTTTGTCGAGACGTAGTCCAAGGTAGATCGCTGCGACACTGAATTGTAGTAGGGCATGGCTTAACGTGAGGCGGATGTCTCTTTCATCATGTTGGTTTTTCTTTTTGAGGGGTCCGTGGTGCAAAAGCACCAGTTCTGTTTTTATGCCATTTGGCTTTATTCACCACTTTTGCAACCATGTTTCCAGCTTCTTTAGATTTGCGTTGGTTCTTCTGTTGATCGTTGGGTTACGGTTGCCTGTGCCCCAGTACGCAGTATCACCTAAGTACAGTGCCACACTTTCTTCGGCGTTGATAGATGGCGGTACACCCGCCGTATAGCGAGCTTATAACAGTGGTGACACTACGCCCCCCTGAGGCAGCCCGGCGTGTAGTGCGAAGGCGTTGAGCAACGAAGTATCAGCAGGTGTATTTTTATGGTGTAAAAGCCATGATTTGTCCCGCCACACTACCGCTTTTTTCTCCGGACTGCCTCACGCAAACTTCCTTGAGCTTCGAGCAGTGGTCCTTACTCAACGTTCGACCTGTGACAAGAAGTCAGGGTGCACAGTGCCGTTACAACTGAAGAATAGATGAACACGGTGAGATGCTAACTTTCACATTTGAGCACTCTCGTCGATCCTTTTTGATCTTCGCGAACTAGAATGTTTCCATTGGGGCGGCTAAGAACTGGTTTAGAGGTCATAACTGTAAACTTGTGCTTCCTCAACTGTTGTGATATGTTGTAGTAGTTCTGAATCCTTACTGTTGACTTCGTCTAGCAACTCCCGAGGAACTTGCATTCGCCGCTGCTTTCGTTCGAAATTCAAGAATTTTGGAAAACATCTACATTTACATCTACATGGATACTCTGCAAATCAGATTTAAGTGCCTGGCAGAGGGTTCATCGAACCACCTTCACAATTCTCTATTATTCCAATCTCGTATAGCGCGCGGGAAGAACGACCACCTATACCTTTCCGTACGAGCTCTGATTTCCCTTTTTTTGTCGTGGTGATCGTTTCTCCCTATGTAGGTCGGTGTCAACAAAATATTTTCGCATTCGGAGGAAGAATTTGGTGTTTGGAATTTCGTGAGAAGATTCCGTCACAACGAAAAACGCCTTTCTTTTAATGATGTCCAGCCCAAATCCTGTATCATTTCTGTGACACACACTCCCATATTTCGCGATAATACAAAACGTGCTGCCATTCTTCGAACTTTTTCTATGTACTCCGTCAGTCCTATCTGGTAAGGATCCCACACCGCACAGCAGTATTCTAAAAGAGAACGGACAAGCGTAGTGTAGGCAGTCCCCTTAGTAGGTCTGTCACATTTTCTAAGTGTTCTGCCAATAAAACGCAGTCTTTGGGTAGCCCTCCCCACGACATTTTCTATGTGTTCCTTCCAATTTAAGTTGTTTGTAATTGTAATTCCTAGGTATTTAGTTGAATTTACAGCCTTTATATTTGACTGATTTATCGTGTAACCGTTTTTGAGTTTGTTTTGATCTTCTGATAACTTTATTAGTCGATGAACGACAGCGTCATCTGCAAAAAACCGAAGACGGCTGCTCAGATTGTCTCCCAAATTGTTAATGTACAGCAAAGGGCCTATAACATTACCTTGCGGTACGCCAGAAATCACTTCTGTTTTACTCGCTGACTTTCCGTCAATTACTACGAACTGTGACCTCTCTGACAGGAAATCACAAATCCAGTCATTTAACTGAGCCGATATTCCACAAGCACGCAATTTCACTAAGAGCCGCTTGTGTGGTACCGTGTCAAAAGCCTTCCGGAAATCCAGAAATACGGTATCGATCTGAAATCCCTTGTCAATAGCACTCAACACTACATGCAAATAAAGAGCTAGTTGTGTTTCTCCGGAACGACGTTTTCTAAACCCATGTTGCCAGTGTGTCAATAGACAGATTTCTTCGAGATAATTCACAATATTTGAACACAATATATGTTCCAAAATCCTGCTGCATATCGAAGTTAACAATATGGGCCTGTAATTTAGTGGATTTGCTTTCAGATGTGTCTTACCGGCATCACCCGAAAAAAATTTCGTTGCTTGAGGCAGTTCATAGGTCAGTATCAGTAGCGACTTCTCTGTGCGATAGTTAATTATTATTTCTTTCACTTTCTCATAGACTTCATCTATTGATGATATGCTGAGGCGTTAGTCATTATCTACGTCTACGTATTCACGACGTGCTTCGGAACTCTAATACCTCTCGTAAACCATTGTTTTCTTACTAAGAGACACACGGAAAGCATTATTTAACATTTCTGAAACTCTGCAGCGCTTCACTTCACTCTTACAGCAAAATTTAACACAAATTCTTCGAGCTATTTTTATACGAAATAAACAATCACCGATGCTACCAAACCTTTCTGAAAGATGACGGTAGACATGCTAGTACACAAAGTGTCCAGAAATGTTTACCAACACAAGAAATTACATCACGTGATCGGAATAGTGCAACACACCAAATTACAGAAGCTCCCTTACTTTTTTGAAGGCACCTCGTCAGCGCATCTGTGTGCACAACACTCACCACCCGACCTCATCCCCCAAAGTATGGCGCATGCCACAGCATTACGCCTGTCGCAGTCACAATGTCATAACTGGGCAATAATTCTGATACTACGCAGTTACGACTTTCTGAAAGAACAGCTTTTAAAAGATGTGTATAATTACAAAAGCAGACATCCGCTTCGTAAGTCATTCTTTGAAAAATGGAAAACACTGATTCCAATGTTAATAGTGTCTACCCCCGTTAGTTGATTGGTCAGCGCGACAGAATGTCGAAGCTAAGGGTCCGGGTTCGATTTCCGGCTGGGTAGGAGATTTTCTCCGCTCAGGGACTGGGTGCTGTGTTGTCATCATTTCATCCCCATCGACGGGCAAGTCGCCGAAGTGGCGTCAAGTCGACAGACTTGCACCCGGCGAACGGTCTACCCGACATTTAGTTTAATGTTAATAGTGCTCGTATAAATGGTACTTATTAAAGTATGTATTTCATGATTTATAAGAACCTTAAAGGTGGAAATGTCGTGCTTTGGAACTAATTATTGAATATGTCGCCTTTTGGGTCCAACAACAGCGAAAATGTCGGGGTTTGGAACTTATAACAGAGCCATGTGTTCCATTTCAGTTAAGTTGTTCATTTTATTCAAAATGTTGTATATAAAAAGGCTTAACAACATATTTTAGTCTCCTCAATTTAGCCTCTTTTATGTTTTCATTAGTTAATAATAAGTTGCACAATATTTAAATGGCTCAAAAAATGGCTCTGAGCACTATGGGACTCAACTGCTGAGGTCATAAGTCCCCTAGAACTTAGAACTACTTAAACCTAACTAACCTAAGGACAACACACACACCCATGCCCGAGGCAGGATTCGAACCTGCGACCGTAGCGGATATTTAAATGTTCAGATTATATTCATCTTCCTGTGGTTCACAGATAACACAGTCTAGGTCTGGATGCACATTTTCTTCCTCTTCCCCCTCATAAACACTATCTTTTATATTCCTGTAATACACCAAGGATTGCATCTGTCTGCAGCTGTCTCCAGAAAGTTTCCCAAGAAATCGGTCAAGGTCACGCAGTTTTTCTTTTTTGATGATGGGGGCATCAATGGGAAATTCCGTTTCTTTCCATGTTAGAAAGTGTATTTCCCCGTTTTAGTATTCCTCTGTGTACATTCAGGTTACTTTCGTAGTACTGCTCACCTCTTACTACAACTGCATTTTTCGGCCTTTTTTATCTTAATTCTCTTGCAAAAAAATTCGTTTCGAAATCCCAAGCACATGGTGGTTTGGAATCACTTTGTATGCTTGTTTTACAATCATAAACTGGACTCCAGACCTAATTTGTTTTGGGAACCATAGTCGTTGAATATATTGCAATATAATTCCGGTTTAACAATGGTGTCCATTTTGTTCATCACCTTTTTAATTATTCCGAATTCTCCGTCAGATGGGTTGAAAGAGTGACCAACAACTGGAAAGACCAACTGAATTTCATCGACATCCTGTGATGCGTCATTTCTCATCCAGTAAGAAATCTTGCCAATAATTGTGCTGTTTTTGTTTTGTCTTGCACAGCAGTAAAAAATTAGCTTTATATTTTTTATGATAGAGAAATCAAGTTTGTTTAATGTCGTAAAGTGCCGGCGCCATTTCTTTTGATTCTTTTGGCGCATGATTCTAGCGAAACAGGCATGAAAGTATTGACCTTATTTTGGGGATCATGAAATGAAGCAACACAAATAATAAAATTGTACAAGTACAGTTGCCGAGAGTAATAAACTGCTTGGTCAGGAATTTTGGACAGTACCAAATTTTTTTGGCAATCATAACTAACAATGAGTTCATCTGTCTCTCCTTTTCTTGAAACGTCATAGAAAACTTGGGCTCTTAACTTTGGCACTCTTAGAATAGTCATCACTTATAATATGTCTTGGGGCGGTTTAGAGTGTCTTACTTTTCTTTCAGTACCAAAGAGGTGGGACAAACATCAGCTGATGGACTTCCATAGCTTATATTGTAATTCGTACAAAAATAATGTATGAAATAAGCGTTGTTTATTCTAATATCAGGTGCAACCGATTCATTGAACATTCTCCAAAGTTTGGTAATATACAGATCATTTTGCAAGAACTGGAGGCCTTTAATTTGACGTCTGCACTAATAGAGTTCACTTACATTACATAATTGTTCGATGAAATTTTTTATAGCCACCTTTTTGATCTCACATTTCTTGCTACGTGTATCACCTCTTTTCTTCTGCTGATAGTAGAATTCCATTTGCAGACAAGTCCTACCCAACCCTATGAGACCTGCAAGATACCTAAGAAATGTCTCTCTGCTCTTTCTACGAAATACTTAATGGAGACTGTTTCTTTTGTTGTTTTTTGTTACCTGTGGTATTTTTCTTCCGTCATCTTGGATGATCAGCTCCCGTGTATTTCAGAATGAATGCATCCTCAACCGTCTTTTTAGGAACTCTATAAAACATTTTATGAAAGTGCTTTGTATCACATAGGGTTAAGATGAGACTGAATTGGGAGCCTTCTGTTTTGGGGTTACAGATTGGAGCTCTAGGAATGCTTTCCACTGAGTGCCTGCGGCAATGAACATAAAGACAATTAGAACATAGCAAACATGCAGTGTAGTAAACATAAGTAACCAGGCGAGAAAAAGCAATAAAACAAAATACGTGGCACCTAACTATTTGTTTTCTGCATTTCGTACACTTGGTGGCGTAACGGACTCCCCTCCTTCCACGTCCTGCCTCTACTGGTGACACCTCTCGTCCATGAGATTCCATTTTATAAGCTCAGCTTTGAGAAATGCTAGACAAGTGCGGATGTGGCGACAATGCGGCATAATAATACGAAGTTGAGTTAATGCTGCGTTGTTAACGTTCCCTCCAGCGAAAGGCGCGCAATAACGATTCAGTGTTACAAACTCGTGTAAAATAAGTATCTCGTATCTTTAAACATCACACGTCATGTGAAAAGACATCTGGTTCTGGAGCATTGCATGTTGTCGTGGTGCATAATGCAAATGCAGGCATCTGACTTTGCAGTTAACTGCCTATGTCGAATTTTGGAAATAACTCTGATTTTCAGTGCTTATTTTATATAAGTGAAGAAGGGTTTTGGACAGTACACTGGTGTTTTTTAGACATATTTCAAGCTAAAGAAACAGGAAATGGCCGTACAACATTTTCGAGCCAAAATGTCACACGTCGACTTTTAGAACCGTACATCTCAAATATTCGCGCGCACCAGGTGTTCGTCACTCGGTCCGACCTACTGCAGCCTCCTAATGACCGCACTAGGGGTCACATAGGGATAAGCTGGAGTGACAACGAGGCGAGGGAAGTAGAGTGGGAAGTGGACATATCCAGCCAACGTGTCTTGCAATTTTGTTCGAGAACAAAATATGAGTACGTAATATGTCAAAATCATGGACATATACGTCCAATAATACTTTTAACAATATCCTCGTGCTGATACACTGCATCCGGATATACACCTCAAAAGCAAAATGGATAAACCTAAAAAAAATGAAGAATTATTATGATATGAAGTTAATGATTTCCGATTTACAATTTATTCAAGCCAATCACGTAGAACAATAGCGCACCCTCTCATAATGTACTTCACTTTTAACAGTGCCAGACAAGAAATAAATAAATAAATAAAAGTGGAACTCTGACGTTAATAATTGAATAGCGCTGCTTCTATAATAATACACTAATTCGTTGCATTCCTTTACATTGCATTAGCGAATCCCATCACAAAAATGTCCAACGCAAAGACATCTCTGGCATTAGCTATAGGGTGGAAACAGCGCACGTCGACACGATGAACAAATTTCGTTACTGATATCAAAACAGTAGTTTCCACAAACTTGCTCGCTTCATTGAACAATACTTCGCGCTCGAGCTTTTGCGGAAGCAGTGTGACAAAGGACATGTGTGCACCGTGTTATTAAAATTATGGCCCAAATTTTCGCTCGGGATCTGTTTCTGGGGCTCATATCTTGCAACTGTGCTTTTTCTCCTTAAAATATGTCAAGTTGGTAATGTTCCCTTCTACTAACGTCTACAATAAAAAATGTTCCTAGTGCGGAACCCCGAGGAACGTCTAATTTTGCGATACCGTGATCGGATAACCGTTCTATAATGACACACTAATTCGTTGCATTCCTTTACACTGCATTTGCGAATCCCAGGGCGTCAAGCAATCTGCTGATGAGATAGGAATTAACTACTCTACCCTTAATCCCCTATGTTTTAGTTTATTTGCAATACAACGCGCACCGAGACGAGACTAAACCCGACTGCAGTAGCCAGACAAGTAACTGACGTCCTGTGAATCAGAGGCGTACAGCAATAGAGATGTACGCCAGGCGAGTAACAGTGTCCAGTACAGTGCAGAGGCGGAAAGGTTGTTTATTTACGGTAAGTTCTGTGGGCCAAACTGCTGAGGTCATCCGTCCCTAGGCTTACACACTACTTAATCAACTTAAACTAACTTACACTAAGGACGACACACACACACATATGCCCAAGGGAGGACTCGAACCTCCGACTGGGCGAGTCGCGCGATCCGTGGCCTTACCTTGCCTTAGACCGCACGGTTACCCTGCGCGGCGGAAAGATTATTGTGGATTCAGAAGCGAGAGACTAGGATACGAATGAACAAAGGGAGGGTCGTATTTGGAAGGGCATAGTGCTCCCGCTTCAGTTCGCTCACGTTCGTTCGCAATCAAAAAGGTAGCTGGTTGAGAGAAGAGACCGTTGGGTCCATAAGTGTGGGCGAATCACATATTGTATGTAATTATGACTGAGAAAATGAGATGAGGTGTGACCACGTGTGAAACATTCCAGACACCCTGGTGTCGGCAATGTATGATCTTTTTTGGGCTGAAGTTTCTGACTGGTTGCCAAAGTCTCCGGATCTGACAACTATTACCTGCCAGCCACTACTAAGACCCTGACAGATGTCCTTATAGCAGTGGAGCAGAGATCTACAATTACATCACATCGTGGCCCACAGCCACTACGAACTATCTGCTTGTTGTGAAAGAGTTAATCTCTCGTTTTACGTAAAATACAAGTAAAGTAGCTACTCACCTGCAGTGGACCGATGGGTGGAGCACAGAGACACATAACAGTAAACAACATTCACAATAGTCTTCGAGCTCTTACTCTCTTTCTAGCAAAAGTACACACAATCGCACACCCAATCACACAACAGTCCCGTTGGCACAGCGAGATCGGTAATTGATAATGGCTCAAATGGTTCAAATGGAGGAGGAGGAGATTAGTGTTTAACGTCCCGTCGACAACGAGGTCATTAGAGACGGAGCGCAAGCTCGGATGAGGGAAGGATGGGGAAGGAAATCGGCCGTGCCCTTTCAAAGGAACCATCCCGGCATTTGCCTGAAGCGATTTAGGGAAATCACGGAAAACCTAAATCAGGATGGCCGGGATCAAATGGCTCTGAGCACTATGGGACTTACCTTCTAAGGTCATCAGTCCCCTAGAACTTAGAACTACTTAAACCTAACTAACCTAAGGGCATCACACACATCCATGCCCGGGGCAGGATTCGAACCTGCGACCGTAGCGGTCGCGCGGTTCCAGACTGTAACGCCTAGAACCGCTCGGCCACTTCGGCCGGCTATTGATAATGGATTACTGAAAGCAGTTGCCTGAAATGATAGGGAGGGGATAGAGATGGATGCAGTGGGAGTAGTGGGGAAAATGCAGGTCTTTGGATAGATGACTCCACAGCCGCTCACGGCAAAAGCAGTACAGAGGATACAGCCAAAAAGAGATAAGAGATACAGGGAGAAGGAGTTGGGAGAAAGGGAGGGGAGGGAACGAGAGGAAGGCAGAGAAGAAGCGGGAGGAAGGCAGGGGAAGGAGAATGGAGAGGGATAGGAAAATAGGAAAGAGGGACAGACAGAAAGGCAGAAAGAGAGAGAGAGAGAGAGAGTGAGGAGGACAGACAGTGAGAGAGGAGAGAGGTGGAACAGAGAGAGGGAGAGGGAGAAAGAGAGAGGAGAGACAAAATGCGTTCATGGAGGAGTGGAGGGGGAAGAGTGGTAAGAGAAGGCAGGGTGTTGAAGCAGAAAGGAGAATGGAAAAACTTGAGGTGAGGTAATGGGACATATATCAGTGGAGTTTAGGCCAAGGGGGACTGCGAGAACGCGTGCTTTACCGGAGAGTACGGCAAGTTGAAAATGAGAGAGGAAGAGAGACAGGCTGATACATATACGCGTACATATGATAAACCCCTTTCCTCAAAAATATTTCTCTTCTTCATACCTCCTCTATGTTGCCACAGATGACGTGACCTCACTTGTACTAAGATTGCAGTACACGTGAGGTGCCTATTTGCTTCTACTGCCCTGAGTGGAATGCGTAAGTTCTAATAAATGTTCACCACCCTGCAGTCTTCAGTAGTTGTCGCCTCCTGCGCAGAAAACAGCACGTGGGTCGTGTATCCGTTATCTGGAGGCTGGAAGAAACTGCCACTGGCTTTTTATAGTAGAACACGAGAAACTGCACAATTACTTTCCACTTTAGAGTCACAACTCTCATATTTACAAACGAGACATTGCAAATTAAGTCTTAACTGATACCAATCGCGGCAGGCAATATGTCTGTCCTCCGAGACTGCCGAACCAGCTCTGATCTTACAGCCGAACCACTTCGCCCGCCATCCAAGTTAGGCGCGATCCGAAGATTACCGAAGTGCTTCGTCTGCCTTTTCGTTTAGCAGTTGTTTATTATTCTGCTGGTTATTAATACTTGTAAAATAATGGAATGATAGCAAGCTATTGAGAGATGCTTTAAATATGAAATGCAAGTAAATATTCATAACAGGAAATTATGATTTTGGCGCGCGGTTTCCAGACGCAGCAGCCAATCACGGAGAAGGACCACAAATTAGGCGCTGTTTGTCACGATACCCATACCGAACAAACCATGTGCCATCGGTACCGCACACCACATTACGTCATCTTCCCACTGCTGCCTTCTTAATTGCTCTAATAAGAGATCCTGGCACATGAGTACGGTGGCTGCAAAACCAAAAGTATTACAACAAATTCTTTTCTCTATTTATTTTTTATTTCTTTACAAGTGTCTCTTTAGTTTCAGATTTTTCCGGGTTACCTGTTCCGTTAACGGACAGTGTCTTGAAATTAGATTATAAGAAGAATATCAACAAAACCAAAACAAGGAATGTGGCTGGAATTCAGTCAGGCGGTGGTAAGGAAATTGGACTAGGAAATATTTACTTTTACTTCCTCTTTTCGACCTCTCTTCCTCATCGTTACAATTATTCCCATTCTCCACGTTATTCTCGGCCGTCACACTTCCTCCTTTCTGGCGGTGACTGTTCCAGAATTGTTTTCGTCCACCGTCCTTGCTCCATCCACCGTCCATGGCCATTTCATTGTAGAGCTCCATTCTCAATTCCTTGTATCCATTACCTCGCTAATTTCCCCGTTTCTTCTTCACTCTGAGCTAGACATTCTGGCTGCCCTCCTTATTTCACCCATTTCTACTGCCTGTACTCTGCTTCTCTATCGCTCCCGCAGGGTCCAACCTTCCACACCACATGTTTATATATTTTTCACTACTGTTTGCAAAATCCTCTTCTTTGTTTCTTTTGGTATTTTCCAGCGCCAAAGAACTCCATTTAGCATTTTAATTGCTGCTCTTGCCTGCTATATATTGCGTTCCACATCTCCTTCAGAGCTTTCCGACGGATGGATAATCGATCCCAAGTATTTAAACTGCATTACGGCTTGAATAATTCCTTGCGGCAGTACTATAGCCCTCCAGTCCCCATTCTCTTTTGCTCACATTTACTCCGTTCCCGCCTCGTTCAAATGCTTCCATTAACTTGCTTGTTATAAATTTGACATCCTCTCTGCTTTGTGCTGTCAGTACCTGATCATCAGAAAGAGAGAACCATGCTGGAAAGGAAATTCCATACCTCCGCATGACTGATTCCAACATACCAATATATACTGCGTATGTATTTTAAACGGGCTCAGCGACATACTGCAGCGCTGTCTAAGTCCTTTAGATGTCTGAAATGTGTCACCCAACTTTCTCCCTACTTCAACTGCTGTGTACGATTGGTGATATATCCTCTGAATTAGGGACATCTGTTGTGCTTGTGCACTTCTATACTCCACTGCTTCCGTAGTCCGTTGATGGGTACAGGAGCATACGCTTTTTCTGAATCCATAAATAATAGGTTTACTTCCTGATCCTTAGAATACACCTTCTCACTTATTTGTCTAAGACTAAAAATATGATCCATGTAAGATCGTTCAATTGCAAAAGCTGCCTGTTCCTCTCTCGTCCTTTCCTCAATCTCATTCTCCAACCTGTTTTTCAGTGCAGCGCTGATAGAAGCCTTAATATTAATTCTCCTATAATTATATAGATGCTTCTTGTTTCCTTTTTTGTAGATAGCAGATATGTTTGATACGACTTTCTTAGTGTTTCCTCTCCCTCCACAATGCGACTGACCAGTATAAGTCCCACCATTTGAAGGGCCTATATTTCCACAATTCCATCACAACTCCTCCCAGCCTACTTGCCTTTCCATTTCTTGCCTTTTTCTGTATCTCTTTTACCTCTTTCTCTAGTACGGGTTCTGCATTACCTAATGTACTTCTATCACGTGGTCTCTTCTTTTCTCTACTAGAAGTTCTTCAAAGTGCTTTCTCCACTGTCCACTAGGAATCGGCTGTGTTGTGGGTGCAGGATTACTAGCCATTTTCATCTTCCTTCTCATCCTCCACGCCTCTGGTGATTTCCCCTATCCAACAGATTTCCCCACACACTCTTTCCCATTCCTCTTCCTTACACTTTGTTATTAATTTCTTAGCCTTGTTTCATGTAACTTGTTCCTATTCCAGTCATCTTCACTCCCAGAGCTTAACCATAGATGATATAGTTTCTTCTTTTCCTCAGCCACCTCCAACAACTTCCTGGTCATCCATTCAGTTCTTACTCTTCTCTCCCTGTCCCTCCCTAAAGCCTCCTTCGCCGCTTCCTTAATTGACTGTCTCAGGAAATTGTACAGCTCATAAGCACTCCAGTTTCCTAAACCGCATCTAATCTTAGATTTAATCTTTGCTGATACAAACTAATCACACTTTCTTTTTGTAGTAGATGTACCCTATATTTCGGATCCTCTATAATTCTACTACCAGCATCCTCCTCTTTCTCCCCCTGTTGGTCTTAATAGGAAAAGTAATTTTTCAAGTAGCTATAAGATAATCGGATCCATCCTCTACTCTGGTTTGTACCCTTAATTGCCTCCGCACTATTGCACAGTCCACAATTGATTTTAGTTTCCTTGACGGACTGTCCCAGACGTACTTATGTATATCTTTACGCTAGAATTCACAGAAGTTAATCAACCTCACCCTCTGTCGTTTTCTGCATGCTAGAATTTACAGAAGTTAATCAACCTCATCCTCTATCGTTTTCTACATCCTCTCCCTACGGTCCTATAACGTCATAATTTAATCATTTCCAATTCGTCCATATAAGTCCTACTTTATTAAGAAGTCACGCTCATCTGGACTCTAGTCAACCACTTCTAGTAAGTCATCGAAGTAATCCCGCTTCTCTTCAGGAGCATCTTCGTTAGGGCCATACACCTCAATTAATTCCAATTTTATTCCATGAATTTTTATTGTTACACTGATTATTCTTTCATTCACTTCTTTCCAGTCAATTATTCCTTGTTGCCATTTTTTATATAATTACTGCTACTCCTTATTTTTTTCTCTTTCGGTTTTTTCCACTCCACTCCAAACGAAAATATACTCTCCAATTACTTCTTTCTTTTTCGTCCTTGTCATTACCAAGATATCCATCTTCAGTACTTCCATTTCCCCAATTATATTCTCAGTTTGCCGTGCTGATCACTATACCTTCCGTGTTGCACAAATCAGAGTCCTTGTTCTTGACCAGAAGAGATGCCTTTTGATCCGTCCAGCTTTTTTTTTTTAGCTTGGGGAACATAGCAAAACCTGCTTTTTCCCGGATGGTATGCCAACCCCCCGCCGAACCTCCAATCTAGAGGACCGCTATTTTTCCTCGGGGTTTACTCCACTACGGAGGCTGCCTTCACTGTGGCTAAGAGTCCCCCTACCCTGTGTTATCATTTCAAGAAAGGAAAATTCAGGATTGGATAAAGGAAAGGGTGGGACTTCGTGAGGCACCACTCGTCTGGTTCCTCTGCAAGAGACCTGTCCGTCATGGGAGACCCTGCCAGTAGCTACGCTACGGCCGGTATATGCACTCTGCTTTATTGAAATACGCAAACCTTCTCTCCTGCACTGACTGTGCTACTTTAAGGCGGTGTCTCCTCGGGAAAGAGACTAGGAAATGAAGCACAAAAAAGTATTGGAGGATATTTTCTACTTGAGCAGCAAAATAAGTGTTTATGGACAAAAGTAGAGGGTGATATAAAATGTACGGAGACAATAGGGGGAATGGTGTTTCAAAGGGACAGGAATTTATTAACTCTGAATGAAATTTAAATATTAGGATGTCTTTTCTGGACATATCTGTTTGGAGTGTATGGAAGTGAAACATGGATGATAAGCAGTTAACATAAGAAAATAGTAGAAGCTATTTAAATCTGATACTACAGGCAAATGCTAAAGTTTAGATAGTAGGTAGAGTAACTAAATAAGAGTTGCTAAATCTAATTGTGCGGAGAAGAAATTCATGGTACAACTTACCTAAAGATGTAAGGTTTGCACAGGGCAAACTAACGTAGGAGCTGCTGACCGTCTCGTAGTTAGTGGAATAAAATTTATAAAATGAGCTGACTCTCTCTCTCTCTCTCTCTCTCTCTCTCTCTCTCTCTCTCTCTCTCTCTCTCTCTCTCTTTCCCTCTCTCTCTCTCCCTCTCTCCCTCCCTCCCTCCCACCCTCCTTCCGTCTCTCCCTCCCTCCCCCTTCCTCCTTTCTTCCACATGCAAAAAGCATGGACTAAAATGCAACATAAGTTTTGCAGGTACAGAGTGGTGTAAGATATTGGTTACGAAAGGAGAAGAGCAAGTGAAACATACCTCCAATACTTCTGGAACGAATGAACAAAAAGTCTTGTTTCCACTTGTCGTTCGGTCTGCCCCCGGTAGCAACAGGATGTCCATCCTATGGGTCCGGGTTCGATTCCCGGCTGGGTCGGAGATTTTCACCGCTCAGGGACTGGGTGTTGTGCTGTCCTAATCATCATCATTTCATCCCCACCGACGCGCAAGTCGCCGAAGTGGCGTCAAATCAAAAGACTTGCACCCGGCGAACGGTCTACCCGACGGGAGGCCCTGGTCACACGACCTATTATTAACTTGTTGTTCGATTACAAAGACTTTTGTCGTCCAGACTAACTGAGCGTTACTTTTCAGTGCGTGAACATACCTTCACCGTAGATGACGATTTTTTTACTTCAAAAATCGCAAGCATTATTTTATAGTGAACTCTTCGAGTGTGTGCTTCTCTTGCCAGATTACTCTGATACTCTGTCGCGTCGTTTTTATGTCTGCTTGAGTCTCTTTCCCTAACTCTTGCGTAACTTTTGCGAGCTATGTTTATGATGTTGACAATTTCAGCAGCAGAAAAATTCGTACTTGATATCCTTGAAATATGAGAAATACGTCTTGGACTTGATATAAATATACGTTACGTAACGTTTCCAAGGAGCTGAAACGTCAGTTATCTGTTTCTGTAAAAATGTTCTTTAATCCAAGTATCAGCGTCTGTCATTTACCGTTCACTCCACGGCAAAGACTAGTTTCTCACTGACTTAGTTTTCAGTGGTACGCAATCAGCCATATCATTCTGCCGGAGAATGGCATTAAATGCGTTTAAAAGCGCATCACGCCACCGATTTACTTTTTGTTTGCAAAATTGAAAAATAACGTTGAAATTTTCAAAGTATATGAGACTGAAGTGCAGTGGTAACTGCTCAAGATGGATGTTTACATACTTCTGACAAATGATTGATTATTTCCTGGTGCATTTGACTGATACTGAATGCAAAAGCACCTCTCAGAAAGGCTTGTTTACATAGAAATGAATATGCATCAGACTACAATGTGTGGTGTCACCGCCAGACACCACACTTGCTAGGTGTTAGCCTTTAAATCGGTCGCGGTCCGTTAGTATACGTCGGACCCGCGTGTCGCCACTATCAGTGATTGCAGACCGAGCGCCGCCACACGGCAGATCTAGAGAGACTTCCTAGCACTCGCCCCAGTTGTACAGCCGACTTTGCTAGCGATGGTTCACTGCCTACTTACGCTCTCAATTGCCGAGACGATAGTTTAACATAGCCTTCAGCTACGTCATTTGCTACGACCTAGCAAGGCGCCATTATCAGTTACTATTGATATTGTGAATCATGTACCGTCAAGACCGACGTTCATCATTAATGGATTAAAGTTAAGTATTCCACCAGCTACGTCCGTTTTTCTAAATTCTAATTTCCTTGTGCTGTTCCAGACCTCACGCCAGCCTGCGTGAGCTAAAACACTTGCATTTCGGCCTCCTCTAGTAACACGGTGTTGGCTCTCCTGCCAATCACATCATAATGAATACTTAAAAGCAGCGGAACTCATTTACTTTTATTTAAACAAAACTGAACAAATGTAAGACGTCTCTGACTTAATGAGACTGCCATACTATCTGCTCTATTGCTCTGCGTCTAACGAAGCTTTAAACGTTCTACCAGTCCTGCGCCCGTAGTCCTGCATGTAGAGCTCTTCGTATTGGAAGAGGAAGCTGAAAGAAGACGTTGCTGTACCATGCCCTGTAACGAGTAATCGTACAACTGACCTGATCTGGTCGTAAGCAAGTAGTTACCCAAATTGTCGCATCTTATAGTCCAAATCATTCGTACTAACGCACTGTACACAGCAGCTTAATGCTCAAGCAGAAAGTAAGTTTCAATAAAAAGGAAAATATGCTGCTGACCGAGCGGCACGTGATGAACAAGTGCTAAGCAGATACACTACACAGATTGATAAAACACAAGGTGTGGAAAATACGAGTGCATTACCCGTTCGCATCTAAATTTGTCCATCAAATACTTTAAACTAAATGAGCACGTATTTGTGACCAGGCTGACCAGCTCTGCAATTTTGTTGCTAGATCTAGCGTTTTTTAATTCAATTTGGCGGCAATATTGTTAGCTTTGCTACATGTCTCATTTCTGGAGATTTTAAAAATTGTAAGTTTCATTTAGTCATGAAATGTGACAATTGTCGCAATGATTAGATACGACTTTTTTCATTTATCGTTAGCATCCACAAAATATCAGTGTTACTGACATGTCGGCGGGGTAAATATCGGCTAAAAGTATTGCGTAAGTGTTTCCGATATATCGCTGTCCGATATCCCTAATTTTCCCTAGGATCCACCAACCTCGTGCTGGTCATCGCTTCTAAGTGACAATAACAAAATCAAATTAGTTCTCGTCCACGCTTTTAAGAAGCTGCCAGCCGCAGTGGCAGAGCGGTTCTAGGCGCTTCAGTCCGGAACCGCGCTGCTGCTACGGTCGCAGGTTCGAATCCTGCCTCGGCCATGTGTGTGTGTGATGTCGTTCGTTTAGTTAGGTTTAAGTAGTTCTAAGTTTAGGGGACTGATGACCTCAGATGTTAAGTCCCATAGTGCTTAGAGCCATTTGAACCATTTTTTTAAGAATCTGGTTAATGATATTTATTCAATAAATTCACTGAAATGGATAAGATGCAGTAACCGTAAAGATTTCGAGCAAAGTACCTAAAAAATGAACACTTAAAAAAATGGTTGTGTAGAGTGCAGGGAGACGACACAAATTGCTATTGTAAGTATTGTGAAGTGCAGTTCGTAACTAATATCAACATGTGTCACCATTCAAATCAGTGGAGATTGAAACAAAACAAGTGGAAGCACTAACTTCATTACTCACTGCAAAACACTGTTCTCTCAGAGTAACTGACCACATGTGCCAACTCCGTAAGTCGCGTTTTTCGGATAGGAAGGGTGCCAGTGAACTAAGGATACACAGAACAAAATGTGCTGCTATCATTTGCAATGTCATACGACCATATTTTGAGAAACACTTGTTAAAAGATATTAGGTGATAGGAGATACACCTCACTGATTGATGAAAGTAATGACTGTTCAGTTACAAAATTTTTCGGAAAATCCATCACATATTCAGAAGCAAAGAAATACGTTGCTTTCAATCTACTTGCAGGTAATACAATTAAATGAATGCAACCCTGATGCTCTTACCTCAGCCGTAAATACATGTACAGAGAATAGATGGTTAAATTTTGCGAAATTAATAGCAATTGGGACCGATAGTGCATGATGATGATTGGTATCAACAATTGCGCGTACGACAAACTGAAAACTGATTTGCCTCACTTGCAGCTAATTACATTCTCTGCAGCTATTAATTTTCTACGCTACCGCAGAATTCCTCCCTAGAAACTTAGATTTTCTAATCATAGAAACCTACAACTTTTTCTCCCATATGTCGGTCAGGCAAGTCACGTGCAAAATGCTGTATGAAGCAATTAATGAAGGAAAACTGCCTTCGAAACATGTGAATGTAAGTGTTGCTCGCTGGCTGTCCATTTCTGTGGCAGTAAACAGAATACTTCAACAGCGGCTTGAACTGAAAACATTTTGGTATAGCTACAATCAATGAGCGTTGTCATGCCCCAGACATCATTTAAAAAAAGGCATTTTTCGCTACCGCGGAATCTTCTCACTAAATTCCAATCACCAACTTTCTCCTCCGAATGTGAAAATATTTTGTTGACACCGACCTACATAGGGAAAAACGATCACCATGATAAAATAAGGCAAATCAGAGTTCGTACGGAAAGATATAGGTGTTCGTTCTTCCTGCACGCTATACAAGATTGGAAAAATAGAGAATTGTGAAGGTGGTTCGATGAACGCTCTGCCAAGTACTTAAATGTGATTTTCAGGGTATCCATATAGATTTACATGTAGATGTAGAGATGTATGCAGACCGTAATAATTAGACATTTATTGATTTTCTCATGCTGATACTAAAGCAAGTTCAGCCGGTAAACAAACACTTCGAAGGTTAAAATCAAGACCCACAAAACTTCTGGATGATTTATTGCTGCTTTTTGTCTTTGTGTACGAGGTTTGTGCTTCCAGACAAAAGATTGGATTTTAAACAGGACAAACTGGAGAATCATTTAGATCAAAAACCGTAGCTTGGTTATGAATTTGGAACGGAAATGTCTAGTGAAAAATTACCTAAGGAAGTTGACAAGGATATTCATAAAAGGTGTCTTTAATTCATTGTTGGACTAGTAAATCAACTATGGCAATGTTTTCCCGGGAACATTGCTGTTTTGCAGGAAATGGCCCTATTTTCGCTTCACGAATGTATCAGACCTGTAAAAAAGTCTAATTGAAATAGCAAAATTGTTTACAGACGATAAGCACTATTAATAGCTGATGACGCACAGTGGAATATTTTAGGTAATGAAAAGTGGCATGAAGTGAATGTGTTAAAATTTTGGGTGCAAGTGTACTGTTATAGCGACCCCGAAAGAGAAAATCCTTTCCATGAAATGGCAGTTATCGCCGTAAATGTGCTGTCACTCCCACATTCTAATGCAGATTTCGAGCGTGTTTTCAGTTTTGTAAATAATACACAATCAAAAGAAAAGAACAGAATGAAATTTAGGACATTACACTACCTATTTTGGGTCAAATATGACTAAGAAGGGAAGGCAAATGTTGCCATTCATATGAACTGCCGAAAGAGTTGTTGCAAAAGATAGAGACTATGCACTGCTACTCTCAGTCATCAATTTCAGCTTTAACATCAACTTCAGCTTCCTTCTTTGAAGAGGAGGCAGACAATTACGACGAGAGAATATAATTGAGCACAAGGTGTTGATGGCGAATATAAAAATACATTTAATCGAGGTACCTATGTTTAATTTTAAGTTAGGGAAGCATAAGTAGTTTTTAGTAGCCATTCAATTACCTGAATATTAGAATTAAATATTGGTGTATTACAGATTTTTGTAACATATTTCAGTCATAATTTTTTATTATATGCATGATACAGCTGTCTTTTTTCCCACTATTAGAATACTGGTGTCTTTTTTTACGTAGGTCAGTTCTTTTTTACGTTTTTGGTAATACTGGTATCTTATGTAAAGCATGACACCAGTATTGCAAATAGTGGAGAAAAGATATTGTGATTACCAACTTACTTGCAATAGTCATATCATATTCTACGTAGGTTTGTTCTCTTACTTTTTATCGTCTTGTTTGCAGTTGTGTGTTTTTAGTTCGTCTCTACCCGAAACCCTCTACTTCGCACGTCTGTTCCGTTAATTTAATTTCGTTTATCGACTTAAGTAATTCTCGTTTCCTAAAGTTTTTTCGTTATATAAGATTGTATCACACGTATAGATTTACGTTATGTGCGTCTGTTTTGTCTCTTTACTGTGTTACATTCCTTTGTTTCTTTAGTTTCTCATATAAGACGCGTTGCCGCTACTGGATCATGCATTCCGTTTAAATGATGTAACTGCAAGGCACGTTCGCTGTGATACAGCTCTTTATTTGTGAATACATGATAAGTTCGCTCTGTATTATCTTTGGTTTAGATATGACGTCATTGGTGAGAGGCGACGAGTGGTTCCTATTCGTAACTATTCCTCCTGTAATTTACTGAATGTCGGGAATGTAACGACTTTCACGGGAATTTTTATGTTCCAGCTGTCGACAACAGAAGCTCTCATGTTGTCCATCCTGTTCATTGAAAGGCTTGCGTTGTTAGTACACAGACGTATCACTGAGGAACAAGGGAAATATGTAATCAATACTCACAAAGACTAGCTTTCATTACAATATGTATTCAAAGAAATCGAAGTAACACCAGAAACTGCTCGACACATAATATTGCAGGGCGACCAATCAGACTCTCCCACTCTGCGTATGCTTCGATACAAAAGTCGCGAATTCCAACAGTTAATGAATAACATAAATTCAAGCTGGCTCAAATAACCATAAATTCCGACTTCATATGAGAGCGCATTCTTATCTCGCAGGAGCCGCAGGGGTTCTGTCCTCATCAGTAGCTGTTTGATAACACAAGAGGACTTGGGACCCACTAGCCATCGCATCGTTTGCATAAATCTCGAATTTACGAAGAACTTCGTCTCCAGGAAATATTACACATTTTAACAAAACAAATTCCCGAATAACTGCGAAGCCGAGAAGCGATCACGGGAACAGCATGTGGCTGGCTCTGAGCACTATGGGACTTAACATCTGTGGTCATCAGTCCCCTAGAACTTAGAACTACTTAAACCTAACTAACCTAAGGACATCACACACATCCATGCCCGAGGCAGGATTCGAACCTGCGACCGTAGTAGTCCCGCGGTTCCGGACTGAGCGCCTGAACCGCTAGACCACCGCGGCCGGCGAACAGCATGTCAACTCACATAAAGGAACAAGGTAAAAAAGAACACCTCCAAACTACGTCTCGACATCTTACTTTACAGTGAAGCGCCAAAGAAACTGGTATAGGCGTGCGTACTCAAATACAGTGACATTTAAACAGACAGAATACGACGCTGCGTGTCTGGCGCAGTTGTTAGATCGGTTACTTCTGCTACAATGGCAGGTTATCAAGATTTAAGTGAATTTGAACGTGGTAGTATAGTCGGCGCATGAGCGAATGGAGACAGCATCTCCGAGGTAGCGATAAAGTGGGATTTTCCCGTACGACCATTTCACGAGTATACCGTGAGTGTCTGGAATCTGGCAAAACATCAAATATCCGACATACCTGCTGCCGGAAAAAGATCCTGCAAGAACGGGACCAACGACGACTGTAGAGAATCGCTCAACATGAGAGAAGTGCAACTCTACCGCAAATTGCTGCAGGCTTCAACGCTGGACCATCCAGAAGTGTCAGCGTGCGAAACATTTCAACGAAACACCATCGATATGGGCTTTCGGAGCCGAAAGCCCACTCGTGTACCCATGATGACTGCACGACACAAAACTTAACGCCTCACCTGGGCCTGTCAACACCGAAATCGGACTGTTGATGACTGAAAACATGTTGTCTCGTCGGACGAGTCTCGTTTCAAATTGTATCGAGCGGATAGACGTGTACGGGTATGGAGAAAACATCATGGATCCATGGAACCTGCATGACAGCAGGGGACTGTTCAAGCTAGTGGAGGTTCTGCAATGGTGTGGGGAGTGTGCAGTTGGAGCCATACGGGACTCGTTATACCTCTAGATACGACTCTGACAGGTAACACGTACGTAAGCATCATGCACGATCACCTGCATCCATTCACGTCCATTGTACATTCCGACGGGCTTGGGCAATTCCAGCAGGATAACGCGACACCCCACATGTTGTGAATTACTACAGACTGGCTCCAGGAACACCTTTCTGAGTTTAAACACTTCCGATCGACACCAAACTACCAACACATGAACATTATTGAGCATATCTGGGATGCCTTGTACCGTGCTGCCGGCCGGTGTGGCCGTGCGGTTCTAGGCGCTTCAGTCTGGAACCGCGTGACCACTACGGTCGCAGGTTCGAATCCTGCCTCTGGCATGGATGTGTGTGATGCCCTTAGGTTAGTTAGGTTTAAGTAGTTCTAAGTTCTAGGGGACTGATGACCTCAGAAGTTAAGTCGCATAGTGCTCAGAGCCATTTGAACCAAAACAAATTAAATGAATGAGAAAAACTTACTGGTTGCTGGGGGTTACGTGGACTTTGCAGTAATCTCAGTCAAGATATTTTGTTTATCTATTTCACGAAATGGTTGTGGAATACGACTTTTCCTAGCGTTAATCCGGTCCACTGCGCGGAAGGCATGGTACACTGGCCAACATTATTGTGACAAATTTTTGGATGTGAGGTCCGCCAGTTATGCAAAACACCGTTTCTCTCAGTACCCAAACATGTTTCGGCACCACTGTGCTACCATCAGTGGGTTTTCGTTTTTATTTATTCTGCAATGTGAACCTTTTTGTTAAATGATTATAAAATTATGTGCATTTTTAGTTCAAACAACAGATCGCTTCTTTTTGCAAATACCTTTACATTTGGTGTGCATGAATTTTCTGGATCGCTTTTCCTTGTCATCTGCAACCAAACGATTTTGACGAGATAGTTTTTTGCTGGGAGTTAATTCATGCACACCAAATGTAAAGGTATTTAAAAAAAAGAAACGATCTGTCGTTTGAATTAAAAATGCACTTAATTTTATATTCATTTAACAAAAATGTTCACATTACAGAATAAATAAAAACGAAAACCCACTAATGATGTCACAGTGTGCGGCGGCGCGGTTCTTTTCCGTCCCTTTAGGACGGACCTGCACCTACCTGTGAAGATTGTCTCAGCAGATCATCAGTATGAAAGCTGAGTGAAACCTACTGTACTTCGACGTGAACCAGGCTGCAATTTAAGTCACTAATCTACGTTTCGGGAGAAAGTTTCACAAGAAATGAAAGGTTGGAAATGTTGTGCTGAATTAATATATTCTGAAACTTAGGTGAACAAGTATCACTGCCAAGCCTGTGCTAGTCTTAACACAGTCACTCACAATCCCTTTCACTCACGTTAGCAAGTTTATGGTGTTGCATTTCCCGAAAACGTAATAGCTACAAAAATACTGATTGTTTTTGATTGAGAACGCTCGCCAAATATTAAGTCTGTCGGTACCTAATGCAGTCACAGTTTTTAGCCACCGACCTGCTCAATACGCCACGCGAAATATATATCTTTCCTCGTCACAAAATTCACTTAAAAATTCCGAAATTTCTACACGCTCATCGGAATAATTATGCCGACACTTTACCACACTATTGATGTAAGAAACACTGCTAGATCCGGCAACTTTCCATCGGAACTACTACTACACACGTCCGAACTGTTTCATGGCTAGGCTCCCACACCTCTCTAGAATACTCTAAGTCTTCTCTACCAGCAGAGAAAGGCGCGCGAAGAATATTGTTTTACCAACTCAACAGCCAATAGCAAAACAACATTCTCCCGCGTCAGTCCGCGCTTTTCATCAATAACCAATCGCAAAATGGTAAACCTAACGACTGCACTTTTTAGCGACTTAATTATCTAATATGCTGAAGTTTTGCTTATGCATAATGTAGTTTACTATTGTTATTTATACCTGAATTAACTTGCCCTTTACCATAAACTTACTTTACAAAACTATTCTGCAAAAATCCCCTTTGTCCATATCCATACTTCTTTGAAATGTTCCCACACTAAATCCTACTACATAACTCGTTAAACAATTATCTTCATATTAACCTTAAACCACACCCACGCATCATTCATACTGCTAAAACAGATTTATAAAATTTTCATACACTAAAAGAAATAATAACACTTCATGAAAATACTGAAAAAGTTTATGAAAAACATCCCATTACTTTAGTGCACTCTAGTGGGCACAATCGAAACTAAAATCACACTCCTCCTATCCAATATTGTCCTCTATCGACTGATACATAAACTACGTGCGCGTCCAGTCTCGCGTAACCATCTGTCGCTATCCTGCTCTGAGACACATCTCCCACTTAACTGCCTCCAAGGCAGGATCGTTATACGGCGCTACGCCTCAAGTGGTGCCGAAACATGTTTGGGTACTGAGAAAAACGGTGTTTTACATCTACATCTACATCTACATCTATACTCCGCGAGCCACCTTACGGTGTGTGGCGGAGGGTACTTATTGTACCACTATCTGATCCCCCCTTCCCTGTTCCATTCACGAATTGTGCGTGGGAAGAACGACTGCTTGTAAGTCTCCGTATTTGCTCTAATTTCTCGGATCTTTTCGTTGTGATCATTACGCGAGATATATGTGGGCGGTAGTAATATGTTGCCCATCTCTTCCCGGAATGTGCTCTCTCGTAATTTCGATAGTAAACCTCTCCGTATTGCGTAACGCCTTTCTTGAAGTGTCCGCCACTGGAGCTTGTTCAGCATCTCCGTAACGCTCTCTCGCTGACTAAATGTCCCCATGACGAATCGCGCTGCTTTTCGCTGGATCATGTCTATCTCTTCTATTAATCCAACCTGGTAAGGGTCCCATACTGATGAGCAATACTCAAGAATCGGACGAACAAGTGTTTTGTAAGCTACTTCTTTCGTCGATGAGTCACATTTTCTTAGAATTCTTCCTATGAATCTCAACCTGGCGCCTGCTTTTCCCACTATTTGTTTTATGTGATCATTCCACTTCAGATCGCTCCGGATAGTAACTCCTAAGTATTTTACGGTCGTTACCGCTTCCAATGATTTACCACCTATGGCATAATCGTACTGGAATGGATTTCTGCCCCTATGTATGCGCATTATATTACATTTATCTACGTTTAGGGAAAGCTGCCAGCTGTCGCACCATGCATTAATCCTCTGCAGGTCCTCCTGGAGTACGTACGAGTCTTCTGATGTTGCTACTTTCTTGTAGACAACCGTGTCATCTGCAAATAGCCTCACGGAGCTACCGATGTTGTCAACTAAGTCATTTATGTATATTGTAAACAATAAAGGTCCTATCACGCTTCCCTGCGGACCTCACATCCAAAAATTTTAACTGCAAACACGGCCAATACAAGGGGCTACAAATCAAAAAGATAGATATTATTGTGACACTGTAGTGCTTCCTCCTGTCCATCTTCCCAGCGGTGCATTCAACCCTGAGGTCATTTCTATGGATGACAGTACGCGACTGCATCGAACAGAGCAGGCAGAGGAGCTCTTGGGGTGAGAAAGTATTCGCCTAATGGTCTGGTCTACCCGTTCCTCCGACCTGAATCCCACAGAGCAAGTGTGGGATGCGTTGGGGAGACATACTGCAGCACGGCCACGTGCAACCAGACGACCGTCCAACAGTGGTCAACCGCGCTGGTGGAGGAGTGAGACGCCGTGCCACGGGACCTCCTCACTCACTAGCCTTGTGCCCAGCACGGGATCTCGTTCCAGAGCGTGCACTGCCGTCCACGATGATCAAGCACCCCATCAAGAACAATGTAAAGCCTTTTGTAATGTCCAGGAGACCACCGTCAATCGCAGCCCCTTCAGTCAAATTATTGTCTTTGAACAGTGGTGTCGTTTCTGTTCGTCTCATTGCGTATTTCTTTCACTTACCTTCTGTACTGTACCGTACTGTACTGTAGCAGTTCTTTCTAGGTATGGTCCAAGTTCCGTCGAGCCATGTTACTTTGCAAACACATGTTGGGAAAGTTACTTTCGTCCTTATATTTTGCTCACTGGTCGTACATTTTCGCTGTTCGTGCAGTAAAACTTCAGCCTCAGGCATGAGGCTACAAACTCTGCTCGCAGTACAGTTTGCAGACATTATCCACATATGCCACTCAATTCTCATGCAAAATTATATCACGGCATGATATTCATTTCAGGAGTATGAAGTCATAACCATTGAGATGCTGTAATATTTCTGGCTTATTCAGCCATCATATTAGGCTCCAGGAAGAATGAGATTTTCACTCTGCAGCGGAGTGTGCGCTGATATGAAACTTCCTGGCAGATTAAAACTGTGTGCCCGACCGAGACTCGAACTCGGGACCTTTGCCTTTCGCGGGCAAGTGCTCTACCATCTGAGCTACCGAAGCACGACTCAGATGGTAGAGCACTTGCCCGCGAAAGGCAAAGGACCCGAGTTCGAGTCTCGGTCGGGCACACAGTTTTAATCTGCCAGAAAGTTTCAGGCTCCAGGAAGCTATTCCCAGGGCAGTGGAGATGCAAGAAGCATAGAGATGACGCAATGTGGGATGAGGTACCGGTGACAGATGTTAGATTCAGTACCATTCCCGTGAGAAACACCGCCTGCATGATGCTGCTGCTCTGTGATCGGCTGCTGTGTTCGGCGGTAGGGCGCCAAAACGTTAAACTTTAGTTGCTATAATTAATTAAACCTGTCATACAAATTACTTCATTTTTTTAAATAAACATCTCAACAGCTAGCTATCAATCAGTCATTTCAAAATTATTAAAATCAGAGTATTACTAAAACAAAAGAATGACGATATTACTGCCGATGCACTTCGGTGGCGTTCGGGTCACGCCTTGCTGGCTTGGCGCGCTAAGTGTCTCGGGCAGTCCGGTTCTCCAGTTCTGACTGTTCCAGTAGACAGACATGTTGTCTGTTATGACAGTATTTGTTTCATGCAATTTTATTTACTACAGTTTCGACCGTCGCTAGGTACAGTCATGTTGTCTGTAATAGTAGTATTTGATTCATGTAATTTTATTTTCCAGTTCTGACGGTTCCAGTAGACAGACATGTTGTCTGTGGCAGGATGTATTTCACGTTATTTTAGCCAGATATAATGACTGTGGATAGATATGTTCAATACGTTTTGATCAAGAATAGTTTCTCGTGTCTATATCAATAAAAACGCGAGTGGCATCCCAAATGAGTTATAGTTTATTCGTAGCAGCAGTTCCTTGCGAAGTTAATTTCAGCCTCAAGAAAAAGAATCCACGACCTGCGTGCTGTTTTCTGCGCTGGGGACATCATCATCATGAAGACAGCAGGTTAGTGAAGTGTACAAGAACTTACGTATTATACACAGTGCAGTGGAAACAACTAGGCACCTCACGTGTACTGCATGCACAGTACAAATGTGCTCAGTGACACGTCATTTGCAGTAATGCAGAGGAGGTAAAGAAGGATGAATGTATTAACACTAACTCATTTTTATCCCTTTTTCTTGCCGTAATGCCTGAAAATGTAGCTTTTCCTAACATGGAGTGCCGATGGTCCACATTGTACTCATACGTCGGAGTTCAGTTCTTTGAGCGATCGAGGGTTGGGGTGAGAGGAGGGGTGTTACTGGTACATCAGGGATCACCTTCCTGGAAAGTCCACTGTTAACAAAGCAGTAGGAAGGCGTACAAATTGAGCCATGCGTGGCTCGCGCTCGTGCCATCTCTTATTTTACATCCTGTTTTTTTTTTCGTGTTGCCACCTCGTTAAGTTAGTTTCAATTTCTGTTGTCACTGAGTTGCTGGTTTGTCTGCCCGTCAGCGGCAGCAGCAGCACCTATCAATATATCCCTCACGTGTTATCTTTGCTGCACTTCTATTACTTCCCGGTTGTCGTCTGTCGTGGAGCAGTTGGAACGTGCCAGGAGGGCAGTTCGGTCCTCCCAGTCGTGGAATTGGAACGCGGCACTAGTTCAGTCGGGTTGGAGTAGCAGTGAGGCCTGCATGTCCATGGCTCGTCCGATCGTTGCCGCCACGCATCACTTGAGCCGGGGACAGTCTTCGTGGATCGTCTGTCTGTCGTGCTACTGGACGACGTGAATTGGATCGCGGATCGTTTATGGGTTGGCGGTGTGTGTGTGTATCGACTCCCGATTCGTCTTCATAATTGCACTGCCACTGCTGCGTGCCGTTCAAGTCTTCGTGCAAGTGTCTGTCAAAGTGTGTGTGTAGTTGGTGTCACTTCCACTGACTTGAATGTTGTCGGCGTACTGGCAGTGAGTCGGTCGGTTGGAGCGGTTCAGCAACCAAGTCTCCGCGCGGCGCATTCGGTCGGGCCCGCTGGCGTGGGAGGGCTGTTCAGGGTGCTACGAGGTTCGTGGCTCACCGACCCAGAACATGAAAGTTGAGTGGTGATTTAATTATCGAAGCCACGTCTGTTCACATTGTCCACCTGGTTGGTGGTTCACTGTTGGTGGTATTCCTGGGAGCAGCAGCGAGTGTTGGTGAAGATTTAGCCGCCATGTGGTGGAATTAACTATATTTGCCGGATTGAAATTCAAGTGCACCAGCGGAATTTTTCGCCTCGTGGCCGCTAGTGTTCCGGTTACCAGCCCTGGTCGCTGACATAAATTCAGGCAGTGTCCTTTCCTCACCTGTTGTCACTGTCCAACATGGTGTGTAGTTTTTGACACCTTAATATATTTTTGGTTGTGGTAGGCTATATCTGTAACGTTTTGGCTTTGGAATTCTCGTATACTGGTCGGTGGTTAGCAAGTCGTTTTGTGGATGGGTCTCTGACTGTCTCTTGGTTGTGTTGCCGGCAGATCGAGTATAGTTGGGCCGACTTCTTGTCTCACCTAAGCGAACGTTAAGATTACAAGGGCAGACCGAGCCCGCTGGAAACTTCTGAGCGCCATTGCCTATACTGCCTTTCTTGTTGGCGTTTAATTGTGTATTTTTAATGGCTCATAGCCGATGGTTGGAATTTATATGCTCGTAATTGCGTTTTTGAAATCAAAGGCCTTCACCCGTTTTAAAAGTAAGTTTTTCTAAATTGGGCAAGTCTTACATTGTCTGAAGATAAATCTTGGATCTTCTGCCTGTTGAAAATTTATTGTATTGTTTTAAAGCACCGGCCTTCAGCCGCTTTAAGTTTTAAGGATCTTGCTTATGAAGTATTACCTTTTGTGAGATAAAGCTGTGGGATTTCTGCGTGTTGAAAATTTATTGTAGTTGTATTGTTTTTAAAAGAATTGACCCTTAGCCACTTTGAGTTTTAAGGTTCTTACTTATCAAGTATTACATTCTTTCAAGATAAAGCTGTGGGTCTTCCGCCTGTTGAAAATTTATCGCAGTTGTATTGTTCTTAAAATGATGGGCCTTCAGCCGCTTTAAAATTTTGGATTCTTACTTACCAAGTCCCACATCACTTGGGCTTAAATACCATTTAAGGTTAAAAACTTTGGGCCTTCTGCCTTGGAAAATTGGTTGCAGTGCTGCAGAGGTTGAATGGCCGCACTGCCGGAGGAGATGGACCCCGATAGCCGATAGAGAGCATAACGAGCGCGCTACCATCCCGCCACGTGAGTGTGCCGGTAAGTAGCATTCCACGCGGTCGGCACTCAGGCAGCTGCACAGCGCACAGGCAGTCAGCAAGCCAGGGAAAGACGCGCGTCTACCAACGAGTTACGGGACCGATCAGTTTACTGCCGGCGGTCAGTTTTTGAAAGGATATATCTCCGACGCCTCACGAGGCAAATCCGGAATAAAAATCTCCTCCCACACGGGCAGTGTGGCTTTCGCCTAGAACATACGACGACACACTAATTACTTCATCTCGTCCAACAAGCCCTTGATGCCGTTGAAAGTCGGGAATATTATGGGGCGGTTTTCCTGAATGTGCTATAGAGCACGCGAAAGTTATTGAAAATCTAATGTTTTCTTTACAGACACATTAAGTAACTTCTCCCATGTATGTATGAAAAATTACATCCTCCGTATAAACACCCAATGCCGCGCGGAAACGCGTTCGTTGAAGTTCTCGATGCCGCGTTCACAAACATCTGGTGGTATGTCATCAATAACACTTTTAATTTCATCCTTCAGTTGGTGTATTGTTTGTTTTCCGTTCACATATACTTCTGGTTTCACAAATCCCCACAAAAAAGACACAAGGCGTAAGATCGCATGATGTGGCAGGCCGGTCCTGGTTGTCACGCAAAGAGATAATTTTTTAAGGAAACTTTTCATTCAGCAGGGCAGTCGTTTCACGGGATGTTGAAGCCAAAAATCATCATTTTCATCAATAAGAGTGAGAAACCAGTCAGAAAGCATGTTTGGGTAAAGGTCGCCGTTCATTGTGACGGCACGGCAGCTCTCTCATCATTTTCAAAACAGTACGGCCGATCATTCCTATTGCCCAGAAACCGCACCACACAGTCGCGCATTGTGGACGCGCCTCGTCTTCCACAGTCACTCGCGGATTTTTATTACCCCAAATTCTCTACTTCTTCTTACTGACGTACCCACTTTGGTCAAAGTGCGCCTCATCTGAGAAAATTTCTCTTTTTCTGAAGTTCTCCTTCTCCGCTTGTCAAGCCAAGACCCACTGAGCAAATCGATGTCTCTTTCCATGATCTGCGGTCTTCAACTCTAGTGTAAGTTAAATCTTGTATGCATGCAGTTTCAGATCTTGTGAAATGATTTCATGCAGTGAACTTGATGATAGTCCGCTGCTCGTGGTCTCGCGGTAGCGTTCTCGCTTCCCGAGCACGGGGTCCCGGGTTCGATTTCCGGTGGGGTCAGGGATTTTCACCTGCCTCTAGATGACTGGGTGTTGTTGTGTCGTCTTCATCATCATCATCATCATCATCATCATCATCATTCATTCATTCCCATTACGGTCGGAGGAAGGCAATGGCAAACCACCTCCATTAGGACCTTGCCTAGTACGGCTGTGCAGGTCTCCCGCATCGTTCCCGTACGCTCTGTCACGGAGTATGGGACTTCATCATCATCATCAACTTGGTGATAAATTCAAGTGTTGAACTCATCGGCGAACCGATTTTCTGGGTCACATTGTCACGCACGACAGCAATGTTTTCTTGTGCTCGAACAGAACGTGGTCATAATGTTTACTTAAAGTCTGAAATACAATCCGTGGTCTCAAACTTTCGGATCAACTTTCAAACTGATGTTCCGCTATGTGCAACATTACGTCCGAGCGTCACACGCAAATTATGAGCGGTTGCTCTTTGGGACTTTCACTGCTTTTGTAATGACTTTTTATCACTTGGATACGTTCCTCAGTTGTTATCTGCTCCATGACGAAGATAAACATAAAACAACAATGCTCACCACTAAAAAGGTATCAGGCTACTAATAGGAAGGATCGCAGATAACATGAAAGAACCACGGCTGCCAACCGTCAAAAGACAAACTGGCGCAGTATTCAAATTCTTCTTTACTTCCAGGATACCCGGTAGATATCGATATCCCTCTGAGTTTAAATAATAATTTAGTATATTAGGTACATTTAATGCCAACGGCCTACAGGGTGATTTTTGCCCCCGTGTTCGAAATCTAGGGAGTGATCGATGAGAGGATACGGAACAAAAAAGGTCTAATGAAATTATGTCCAGAAAAGCATGGTTTCCATGCTAGAGACCATTTATTCAATCAAACATTCTTATAGAGGTCCAACGAGCGCTGTACCATGCAACCACAGTTACAGTATGTATTGAAAAAGTTTTCCATGTGCCTCAGTGCATGCGCATACACACTGTAGCATGTTCTGCACCACACATTCACATCGGCCGGGCTGCGTCCAAACAGTGACAAAAACAGCATGAATACGCTGCTCCAGTGCATACATCTGGATTTGGCTCTGCATACACGATACTTGTGAGATGGCCCCATATCCAGGAATTGCACGGGTTGGGATCCGGTGAACGAGCAGGCCATGAAACTGGACCACCTTGTCTGATCCATCGACCTGGGAACACAGGATTTAAATGCGCCAATAACGGCGAGGTGGGTTGTAGGACCACCAAGTACCAGCCACATAACCCTTGGAATCATCAGTGACACTTCTTCCAGCAGGTGAGGCAGAGTCACCCACAAGTAACGCCAACCAATAGTTTCGGCCTGTTAGGCGATGTGGAGGGAAGACTGGTCGCAAAATATGGTCTCCCATTATCCCGGCCGAAACATTCTCGCTGCACCGATGCTGATGATTCGCTGTCACCATACCATGGGGGTTCTGCATGCTATCCCACAGGTGACTGTTATCAAAGTTGGAGATATCACTTCTTGTATAGTTCGCTTCATCTGTGAATAGGATGGACGACACAAATCCCGGAATCGTCGTTGCCTGGTGAAGAAACCAAGATAAAACTGCTCCTGATGTGGGAAGTTTGTGGCAAATACGCCCAGCAAACGCTGTAAGTGATAAGGGTAGTAACAGTTGTCATGGAGAATGTTCCACACAGTCGTCTGGCTTACCCTGTACTGGCGGGCCAACTGCCTGGAACTGACAGGGAGGTCACCTTCCACAGTGTTTATCACATTTTCCTCCGTCTGGTCTCCAAACATTTCGGGTATTTCCTTCATGATTTCCTGCTTCCTGAAGCGACGTCGTCTTAGACATACGGCGAAACACTGTTGCCAAAACTGAGCGAGGTGGCGCAGTGGTTCGCACTCTGGACTTTCATTCGGGAGGACGACAGTGGAAACACGCATCCGGCCGTCCTGGTTTAGGTTTTCCGTGATTTTCCTAAATCGTTTCAGGCAAATGCGGGTTCGTTCCTCCATAATCCGATGGAATCGATGACCTCCCTGTTTGGTCCCCTCCCTTAAATCAACCAACCAAGTGTTGTTCTCAGTGGGGATAGGTCTCCTGATACAACCTTGCTGCACACTGCCCGTTGCCATTGCGTATGTAAACACCATGTCAGCAAGCTCTCGATTCGGAACCATTGCGTACAACGCTGTATCACATCCACTGCAAGGTGAGTCAGCAGTAAAAGTGAATCAGACACAACATTACCTATTACTAATGCAGGAGAGGGCACTTTGGCATGACGTGTGAGGAAAACTACCACCCTGTAGAAGGAAGTCGTGCGTTCTGTAACTGTGTCTGCGTAGTACACCGCCCCTAAGACCGCGGTCTCTTTAGGAAAGTATGACTGAATAAATGGTCTCTAGCATGGAAACCATGCATTTCCGCGCATGAGTTCATTACACCTTTTTTGTTCCATTTCCTCTCATCGAGTCGGTACACGTTGGTCAAAATCACCCCGTATATTTTGCTGGAAGACAGTGGGTCCTCTCCTTTGGTACAGAGATGTACGAGTATAGCTGTTCTTTGCATTCTCAGATTTACCATGATGGAGACAATGACTCTAACTAGACTTCCCCACTTTCTTAACACTAGCAAAAACCGTTGGGGCGACGGAGCTTTTGCCAGACATAGTTGCAGTTGCATAACCACAAATAGTAAACATGTTTTCCAGCACTGTCTTACCCAGTCTTGGTTGTGTAGCAAGTATCTGACCCCAGTAACGTTGCTGACGAATCGATTTCCATGTGGATGAATAGTCTGTCGTCCACTGCCTCACACCATTAACAAATGGTTCAAATGGCTCTGAGCACTATGGGACTTAACTGCTGATGTCATCAGTCCCCTAGAATTTAGAACTACTTAAACCTAACTAACCTAAGGACATCACACACATCCATGCCCGAGGCAGGATTCGAACCTGCGACCGTAGCGGTCGCGCGGTTCCAGACTGTAGCACCTAGAACCGCTCGGCCACTGCGGCCGGCTGACGCCATTAACAAACGTTCCTACATTCTTCTAATGCAAATGCATTCCAAACTGATTTGAAGTGTAATTTGCCTATGATGAATGGACAGTCATCCAGATGTGCCACATACAGTTCCACCAAAATATAGTCTCCAGTACAACCGTCAGCATTGTTGTTTGGTAGTTTGTGTAATCAATTTCAATGTTAAATAATTAAAACTAAAGACATACAGCGCATTGTTTTATAATCTGCTATTGGTCCTGATTACATGGAATGTGTATACTTCACACAAGTGAACTGTCAGCCTGTATGTATTTACCTTAATTCTCCTGAAGGTTCTGGTTTAGATCCCATGTCAGACAGTCTTAGTATTTGTATAGGTGTAAGACAAAGATTCAAATATGTTTTAGCACAGCAATATGACCAGAATGTCTATCAACATCAAATGCTTTTTGTTGATGATCATTATTCATAGCAAAAAGCTTCCAGGTAAAGACCAAAGTAGCAACGTTTCTGATTTTGTCATGTTTTGGTCACACGTTTTAAATTTGGCTGTACTTGCAATCGAATTGTAAACTGCTAGCCCAGTTACACTGTCTTATGTGCATGTTGTGTCCTGGATACCACAGGTCCTGGGGTAGGATGTGGGAGTGGATCCAGCAACGACAAGAAACATTCATATTTCTTTGTGTGCAATGTGTTAATCTACACACGAGAACGTATACTAAGGCAGTAAATTTTCAGGTGTGTATGTATTAAATTAACAGCGCTGATGTCATTAAAATGTGAGACGTCCTCCCAAGTGAACAGTACATCCCACCCTGGCAACTGTATGGTAGAACTAGGCAGTGTTAATGATGAAAGTTAGCCTGATACAGAGGGTCATCATAAGGTATGAATGACTTAGACATCGTTTTCAATATAACTTAGACGAGTATTTTGACAAAAATAATGTGCCCAATCTAGACTTTGGCTCTCAATCCTTACCTAGTCTTTGCTTAGGCATCCTCTGTGGTAAATGTCTCACAATAATTATTTTATATGAGTATACCAACACTATGAGTTTGTCTGATTGATTTGCACATTAAATAATTAAAACTAGACATACAAGTAACAGTTTACACTAGATCCCTACCTGTCAAACGCTGCTTAGTCATATGCAATAGCTGCTTTATGGACCATGGTGTCGTGTAAATAGAGACCAAAAAATATTTTGACAGATTCATAATTATAATATGGCTGAACCATGGTACTACCCAATGCTTTAGAAAATCAAAATTACAATCTCACCAGTTATTTAAAGGAAATAGGAAGCACGGGATCACTGGTGATGGACAAACTTGTGATTGTTTTGCAATTTTGACTCAAAACAGACTTTATAATAAACTTCAATTCGGACATTGCCCCTCTTACTGATGCAATATACAAATCTTCACTTTGATTGAATTACATAAACACGAATAAGACTCATATTATTTTGCGTCCGCAACCAAAATCATTGATTGATTGGCGACTCCATGGAGTGCTGTGTGGACAACGACCATATATGTTAAATTAAAAGGAAGGTCAGCGTTGGCCGTAATATTGATGTTTTATTGATAGCACAATCGATTTTCGATCACATAGTGATCATCTTCAGTGCTGGAAGCTGTGATGTACAAATTAAACTCAGACACTGGTATCAAGTTATCAATAACCAAAACTGAGAAGCCATCACAGTTATTGTGATCTATTCTCAGTTTTGGTTATTGATAACTTGATACCAGTGTCTGAGTTTAATTTGTACATCACAGCTTCCAGCACTGAAGATGATCACTATGTGATCGAAAATCGATTGTGCTATCAATAAAACATCAATATTACGGCCAACGCTGACCTTCGTTTTAAAATCATTGATAGTAGGCACGCTGAATAATCAGTCACAAACAATCGTTCTTGTTTAACCATGTGTCAAGAGACTAATAACACTATACACTTTCAGCCCAAGTTACACAGCCACATAATACCACAACTTCATGAAGAACAAAGAGATCTTAAAGCTTAATAAAACTGAACTGCCCATATAAAGGTCCACAGCGAAACATGCTTATATTAAAAATACAAAGTGGGCCAACCAAGATCGCAAAACTTCACACAGGAATAACAATAAGTTGCACGTTCATTAAAGATACACAAATGATTAACATAAGTGTTAAATAAGAAGGGCTATTAATAACTCGACCAATAAAATGACTTACAGAAACGCCAATATTAACAAGGTGGCCTCAATTAACGGACATAATGACTCAGAATGATTCCCAAGTTGCACTTAACTTTAGAGAACAGCGTTATGGCCCATAGCAGTGTTTGGAAGCATTAACGATACGGCCGGCAGGCAATACGAGCGTTCACTCCCCACGGCTTGTGCACAGGCTCACATAGCAGGCGGTATATCTTTATACATAATCCGACCGGCTCCACAATGAGCGGTCCTGACAAGAATCCATAACCGACGCCAGGAAACGAGCAGCCTTAACAAATGGCCTGCAGCCCAAATAGATTGCAATGAAAACAAGGTCGAATCACAGACGCACTGCAATGTATAATAAGCACGCCCCCAGATTCTTAAGGAGCAATACTCCAACATTACGCGCCTCCCAGTAAATTAGCAGGAAACTTAGATCACTTCCACTTGTATTAGGGCACTTTCAACATTAAATAAACATACCAAATCCTGCCGTGATAAATGATTAATATATATGAAGACAGTAACTGTTCTCGAAAGAACAGAATACTGTTGCTGACCGTGCAGCTTTTCCCTGAAATAAATGGTGACTAACTGAAACCCTCAGCTGCCGACAGGTGTTGTTGATATACCTCGATGTGGACAGCTGAAAATGTGTGCCCCGACCGGGACTCGAACCCGGGATCTCCTGCTTACATGGCAGACGCTCTATCCATCTGAGCCACAGAGGACACAGACGAATAGCGCGACTGCAGAGACTTATCCCTTGCACGCTTCCCGTGAGAGTCACATTCCCAACTGTCCACAATTCTACATATGTAATGTATGTACCTTATAGACATTTGCCCATTCACTCATTACTCGCGCACGCTTTGGCGATTCCCGTAAGAGTTTGGGCAATCTGTGCGCATTCGCACAGACGAAGGTCAATGGCTGGGTAGCCTTTAACTATATATATGAAGACAGTAACTGTTCTCGAAAGAACAGAATACTGTTAAAGGCTACCCAGCCATTGACCTTCGTCTGTGCGAATGCGCACAGATTGCCCAAACTCTTATGGGAATCGCCAAAGCGTGCGCGAGTAATGAGTGAATGGGCAAATGTCTATAAGGTACATACATTACATATGTAGAATTGTGGACAGTTGGGAATGTGAGTCTCACGGAAAGCGTGCAAGGGATAAGTCTCTGCAGTCGCGCTATTCGTCTGTGTCCTCTGTGGCTCAGATGGATAGAGCGTCTGCCATGTAAGCAGGAGATACCGGGTTCGAGTCCCGGTCGGGGCACACATTTCCAGCTGTCCACATCGAGGTATATCAACAACACCTGTCGGCAGCTGAGGGTTTCAGTTAGTCAACAAATGATTAAACCATTAACTCTACGGCTGCCGGGCGCGTACACAACCACAACCAGTCCCAAGGCGGGCAATATGTCGTAAAACAAGTTAAAAGTTGCATGAAAACCATTTAAAACACACATTCCACGGATGATCAAAAACGGAATGAGGAACATCAGCCTCCTTAAAATAGCCACTGTAGAACCAAGTTCAGAATCATCTCCGGCAGCTACCCATGCCATAATAAGTTTCAACAGTCTTCTTAGTTAAACACAGAATAAAAGTCATACATAACTTGGAGGTTGCAAATTACGAGCTGGGAAGCTGTTTAGCGCGAGACGACGAACCCACGACAATTTTGCACGTCAAGGCGCCCAGTGATTGGCACCGTACATCCGGCACGACAAAAGACGAGGGCGGCGAGCCCTGCGAGGCCCATGGACCACGGTTAGGGACGCGGGCTTTGGGCTTTGGGAGACTCACTCGTCACACGTTCAACCGGAAAACCCACCGGGGGAGCAGTCAGAGGTAGCAGGACAGCCGAATATCGATATCAGCGATACAAGTCGAACACCCTAGCGGCAGCCGCCTCGGCTGAATGGCACTTGTGAATAATATGTGCATCATCTACATGAAGTTGTTAAAATATTCCGTTAGAACACCCTTCTTTCTAATGTCGACCAGTTCCTCTTTATAAAAAGAATGTATTTGTTTATTTGAAAATAATAGTAAAATTTTAAACATTAAAACCGTACGACAGTGACAAGTGCTCTCTGGCTGAGAGATAATGATACCAGGTGGCAGCAATCTGATTTGAACCGTATTTGTGCTGACAGGATCTCCTGCCATCTCTCCGCAACATACGTTAAGTCACCTCCAAAACAGTCAATTGTATATATTTCGAAAGCAATAAATTTCCTTCTGCCGACACTACCAGAGTGAACAACTGAAAAACGAAATAGTTAAAATTGTGATAAATGACTTAAAAATTAGGCAAACGCCTAGCAATAGTATTAGTTGTTAATCTGTCTCATGCAGATAAAATGTGTTCTAATTGTGTTGTGCACACTCGTATCAGTCCACTTAATTTCCAACGTTCTTATATAACAGCACATGTTGAATGCTTTGATTATCTACTGTCCCGGTTTTCCCACAGTCCATGATGACATCCATAGAATGATGTACTCCATACTATATTATCAGAAATTCCTTATTCAAAATGAGGACGGTGTTTGATGGTAACAATCCTAATTTGCACGTGAAATCCCCTTTGCCTGTGTTACTTTGTTTTTTGTCATCCTTGCCTCGTCCATCATGTACTGTTTTGCCTCCAAGGCAGCCGAATTCCTACGACTATGTCTTGATATTCAACTCTGAAATTTTGTTTATCGCTAATCTCATTTCTGGGTCTACTAATTAACTTTTTCGATTTATTGTCAGTCTATGTTCTGTAGTCATTAGTCTTATCATTCCACTGAACACATCCTGTAATCATTTCTCGTGTTTACTGAGGATTTACAGTATCATCAGAGAATCGTGTCATTGACATCGTTTCACCCTGAACAATCCTACTCGTGAAACTATCTTTTATTTCCGTCATTGCTTATGTGGTACAATATAGGAGAAAGATCCATCATGTCCTTAGGCTTCCTCACTTGGGGCACTTTGTCTCTTTTGTTTTGGTCTTCCATTCTGATTGTTCCTTCACGAGTTTTGTAGATACTATCCGCCTTTCCCAGAAATATCGGAATACCGAATGAGGTGCTTTCTGGCACCGCAGCCTCGGTCGGCTGCGCGCTCGCCAGATGACGATGAGGTGAAGGGGTGGGGAGCTGCTCTACTGTGCCAAGGCGGCAAGTGGTGTGGCACGCCCTACCCCCCCCCCCCCCCCACCTCGCCACCTCCCACACCTTTCCCATTACCTTGTGGGCAGAGAGCCACGTGCTACTCCAGACGGAGGCGGAGCCAGCGGTGGGTGTGGCGGGGGATGGGGGCATTCGCCGTGCTGTGTGCTGAGTGCTACTGCTGAGTGACTGCAAACTGGTGAGCCCGCAGTCGCCTCGGCAGCACCCCGCACTCGGTAAGGGTTTCCAGCACACACCATCCTGATATCAAGTGATGGGACTATTTTGCTACACTGCTGAATCAGCATGCTGCGATTATTTTCTTATAATAATAGCAGTAAGCACTGAGATGTCCCATCCGCATTAATAACTGTGGTTGCTGTCTTCCATTGGCTGCACATCCTCTCCTTTAATACAGCCTGAATAATTGAATGCTTCTCTGCCGACCGCTGTGGTCGCGAGGTTCTAGGCACTGCAGTCCGGAACTGTGCTACTGCTATGGTCGCAGGTACTAACCTGCCTCGGGCGTGGCTGTGTGTGATGTACTTAGGTTAGTTAGGTTTAATTAGTTCTAAGTCTAGGGGACTGGTGACCGCAGATGTTAAATCATATAGTGCTTAGAACCATTTGAACCATTTGAATGCCTCTCTGCCTTCAGTTACCCACAGAACCAGGCAGATGTGTTGAGGATATCATAAAACGTTGTGTTCTTCGTTCGGAGGTACCAAAATTTAATTAATATTCTTCAGAGAATCTTGCTGAGAATATAAATGTCCATCTTAATTGTCAGAACCACGCATCATACAAAAATTTCTTCGTAAATAATTTTATATCATCTTCAACGGAAACTGTTTTCTAGTCTTTGTTTATATACACTCTAATAAAAAATAAATAAAATAAAAAAGGCGCACTGTGAATGAATTGACCGAATGGGGCTGAAACCGCTAGATGTCATGTACATCTACAGACAAGCAAATGGTTACAATTTCAGAGAAATTGGATGATTCATTCAAGAGAAAGACTTTCACAAGTTGAGCAATTCAACCACATGTTGGTCCACCTGTGATCCTTATGCAAACAGTTATCCGGCTTGGCATTCATTGACAGAGGTGTTGGATGTCCCCGCCTGAGAGAAATCGTGCCAAATTCTGTCTAATTGGCGCCTATATCGTCAAAATTCCGAGCTGGCAGGAGTCACAGCTGTGCACGGCCGGCCCGCACGCGGGAGATCAGACAGTCTTGCTCGACCTTGCGGCGATGATGACACACGCTTTGCCCAACGACTCACCATGCTTTTGTCCACTGCCAGATCACCGTAGACATTCTGCAAGCGCCTATGAATATCTGAGATGCCCTGGTTTTCCGCCAAAAGAAACTCGATCACTGCCCGTTGTTTGCAACGCACATCCGTTACAGACGCCATTTTAACAGCTCCGTACAGCGCTGCCACCTGTCGGAAGTCAATGAAACTATACGAGACGAAGCGGGAATGTTTGAAAATATTCCACAAGAAAATTCCGGTTTTTTCAACCAAAATTGGCCGAGAAAAAAAATGTGTTGCATTACTTATTGAACTGCCCTCGTATATTAATGATTTTGCGCGCAGTATTAATAGTAAAATCAGGCTTTTTGCAAATGATGCAATCACCTGTAATGAAGTACTATCTGAGAGAAGCTGCATAAATATTCTGCCAGATCTTGATAAGATTTCAACATGGTGCAGATTGGCAACTCGCTTTAAATGTTCAGAAATGTTAAATTGTGCACTTCGCAGAACGAAAAAACCTAGATCCTATGACTATAGTACCAATGACTCACCGTTGGAATCGGCCAACTCATACAATTTCCTGACTGTTACATTTTGTAGGGGTATGAAACGGAATGATCACATAGGTTCAGCTGTGAGTAAAGCAGGTGGTAGACTTCGGTTCATTGATAGAATACTGGGGAAGTACAATCAGTCAACTAAAAAGATTGGTTAAAATCTATCTGAGACGCATCCTATATTATTGATCAAGTGATGGCACCCATATCACATATGTCTAACAGGTAATATTGAATGGATACAGAGAAGACCACCAAGAGTGATCACCAAACATGGGAGAGTGTCACAGAGATACTGAAGGATCTGAAATGGCAGACTCCTGGAGGGAGACGTACTATCCCGAGAAAGTCTATTAACAAAGTTTCAAGAGCTGGCTTTAATGATTACAGTAGGTACCTACTACAACCCCTTCGTATCGCTCACAGAGGGATCGCGAGGAAAATATTAGAATAATTACTGCACGCACAGAGATTTCAAACAATCATTCTTCCCACGCTCCATGCGTGAAGCGTGAAGAAATCGTAATAACTGTTACAATAGGACGTACCCTCTGCCATGCACATCAAAGTGGTTTGGAGAGTCTAGGTGTAGATGTAGATAGTACCCAGTGTGTGTCTGGTCTATTACCTGCTGAAGTGGAAATTGACACCCATCATTTCACTGAGGTAATTAAAAAATTGATACATAGCACCATCATTTCAGTAGCATAAGGACCTCGCGTTCTTTTTTTTTCTTTTGTTTTGTTTTATCATTGGTTCATGCATTTGACGTCGTAGATCATCTACAACCAAGTCTCTCACAGCCACAAGCCACGCACACAGTACATTAGGGTACTTGGATTGGCTGGGAGCTTGTGTTATTGAGCCAGAAACTCTGGGATAATCACCGACCTACACAAAATTTTCAAATCGAATCCAGGTTGAGCAAATCAAGTTACTTTCCGGCTGCAACCAGCCGCAATCCTCTCGGCCTCCGCAGCAATTAATTTTTGTTTAGGGTACTTTTCTCGACATTGTTCACGAACCTTAACCACAATTTTGTACTCTTCAAGAGGGCAGCTACCCAATCGTTTCTTTTCTTTCTTGCTTCAAGGACATTTTTCAAAACCACTTCTCGTTTACTTAATGACACTTTTTCTCACCAACCAGTGCACCATCACATAGAACACTCCTCTCACTTTAACTGTAACAATTGTAGAAAGGTCCACACCATGAGCCCTATTCTATATCGTTCATACCGTCCGGTGTAATAAGTTAGTCTCGGTAGTGAAGTCATTTTCGGTTCTTTATCGAAATATCCTATTCAGTAAGCTTCTGGGACCTGTTACCGAACGGTCCTCCAACCGATTTTACGACAATTCCACTGAGAGGTTTTGGATTTCGGTGTGGCCCCGTCGATCGGTGAGCTGTGGTTTATGTACAGTTATAATTTGTTATTTTAGACATATTTAGCGGTTTCAACTTCGGATTTAGTGATTGTGTTTGTGGTGTGCGTACTGTAAGACCTTCGGTACACACACCATCAGATTATTTGACTTGTTGCTTTAATGAAGTAGGCGAGTGTCAGCAATATGTCTCGTGGTCTTATTGTGGCGTGTTTATCTTCTGTCGTTAGTTCAGACGATAGAAATGCCACTTGCACACTTAGAGTAGTAGATTGGAGGTGACTAACTTTAAACAGAACTTGATTAATTTTCACACACATTTATTAAAATAATAAAAAGCATAGACATTACGTAACTCGATTCTGGATGCTGATTACAATTGACAATTTGAAGTTCCTTTGGTCTTGGTACGTTAATCTTATTCTCACATATCTCCGATACTTGACAAAGTGTCTATTCATTTATCTTCATGGCTATGTACAGGAATATGGTAATCTTATTAGGCGCAGACTGCAACTTGACTATAGACTGGTACAGACTAATGCAGACTGGTACAGACTGGTGCAGACAAATGCAGACTGTCTAATCAGAGGTCTGTGCACTCGTTATAATACCTCGTGTGTTCAGGTATCACTGTGTGAGTGCGATCCGCGAGTAGAAAAGGTTCTACATTATCAGCAATCTCATTGGCTGCGTTACATACTAATACACGGATCGGCGGAAGCAGAATTTGGTCTGTCCCTAAGGCAGCGCCATCTCGTAGTGCGGAGACGGACGAGCACTGCGCCTGTGCTGTTGTGCTTAGCGGGGCGCGCTCTAGTCGGAAAGTCGTGTACGCGCTGACTATGCGGAACTATGTACACAACAGTGTTACTAAAGAATCACCAGAGTACGAATCCAGTTGGAAAGTGAGTTCATAATAGGCTATTTTCCTTTGTTAGAAATAGGTTAGGTTGTTACTGTGAATGATTACATCCAAAAACATTCTCTCAAAATAAGTATTATTTTTATGCAAATAAGAGTTTAAAGATCATTAAATATCAAGACATCAGCTCTGTGTACGTATATAACATGAGTGTGATCTGACGTTACTAGTGACTTTGTGTACTTTTTCCCCATAAAAGGTTTAGTTAGTAAAAGGTTTAGTTAGTAATTATTGTTATGGAAAGCAATTATGTGAAGCCTGATATTGGAAACTGTCCAAACTATCACACATTGATGACTCACGCAGCACCGTTTGGCAATGAAGTCATCCTACGTTCCTCTACAGAATAATACGAGAATTGAACACTCTGTTCATGTTGTTTGCCTTGACAAGTGGTTAGCGCGCGGGAATGTCATATGAAAGGTACGGGTTCGCGCACGGATGTGTAAAAAAAATTTTTTTTTTTTCATTTTCATATATGCAACACGTTCTGAGACATTGTTATTCGTGTAAGTTAAGATTTTTCTGCAATATTAGTTATTACTTACATGTAAGAGCGCACTTCCTCAGTAATGATTTCGTGATTTCTGTGTGTTTAAAAAACGAAATATGAAATTGCTGGATATGAAATTTCTGTCAGTGAAACCTTTGTATTTTTTCTTGTCAGAAATAATTCACCATTTGTTTCCGAATAAGTAGCGATTTCCGAGTTTCGGTTAGACAGGAATTACTGGGAATGTAAGTAGCAGCAGTCATCTTCATAATCTTGCATGTCACAACTGTTTATCTGCATTCGAATCCTCAAAAACAGTAGACAGAGATGAAAGATCTCCGCTGTAATATTTTTAGACTGTAGCAGCATATACGAATCATTTTCATTCATGAGATGCTGTTATAAACTTCGACGAACTGCAGGAGCTCTCGAAAATGCGTTTTTTCAGTTTTGTTTTTAAGACCCAAATTGTTAACGTATCGTATAGGGAAGTGGGCTACTTAATCATTTGGATTTTTAGGAGCGAGTTATAAGCACAATCTGTTTATCTTCTTATTTTTTGAAGCTCTTAGAATCAATTTTTCGGGTGTTTTTATTGATGTATTAGTACAATGAGGAACTACATACTAATCCTAACCCGTTTTCCGAAACGTAAAATCCAAAACACGATGACAGTGTGAATGAGAATAAGATGACATAATGCGGTATTTACGAAATCTGCAGAATACAGTCGAATAGGCTATCGTTATTATGCATGCATGGAAACATGCATTCAGGGAAACTGTAAAAATTTCTATGCATTTCAGCTGAGAATTATGGAAATGGATGTACTGCGCCGATACTGTTAAGGAGGAGGCAAGAGCAATGAAGGCGGGCACGTCAGATCGATAAAATGCGGCGTCGTGCGTTATGGCAACGTAAACGCAATTTTCGGTACTTGGAAGAATAGCGCGCCTGTGTCGTCTGCTAGCCGCTTTGTGTTCGTGGCGCTTGCTTTTGATTGGCTTGCGGGACGCGAACCGACAACAGCGCTTCGGTTCTCTAGACCCGAACGGTTGTTGTTGTTGTTGTGGTCTTCAGTCCTGAGACTGGTTTGATGCAGCTCTCCATGCTACTCTATCCTGTGCAAGCTTCTTCATCTCCCAGTACCTACCGCAACCTACATCCTTCTGAATCTGCTTAGTGTATTCATCTCTTGGTCTCCCTCTACGATTTTTACCCTCCACGCTGCCCTCCAATACCAAATTGGTGATCCCTTGATGCTTCAACACATATCCTACCAACCGATCCCTTCTTCTAGTCAAGTTGTGCCACAAACTTCTCTTCTCCCCAATCCTATTCAATACTTCCTCATTAGTTACGTGATCTATCCATCTAATCTTCAGCATTCTTCTGTAGCACCACATTTCGAAAGCTTCTATTCTCTTCTTGTCCAAACTATTTATCGTCCATGTTTCACTTCCATTCATGGCTACACTCCATACAAATACTTTCAGAAACGACTTCCTGACACTTAAATCTATACTCGATGTTAACAAATTTCTCTTCTTCAGAAACGCTTTCCTTGCCATTGCCAGTCTACATTTTATATCCTCTCTACTTCGACCATCATCAGTTATTGTTCTCCCCAAATAGCAAAACTCCTTTACTACTTTAAGTGACTTATTTCCTAATCTAATTCCCTCAGCATCACCCGATTTAATTCGACTACATTGCATTATCCTCGTTTTGCTTTTGTTGATTTTCATCTTACAGCCTCCTTTCAAGACACTATCCATTCCGTTCAACTGCTCTTCCAAGTCCTTTGCTGTCTCTGACAGAATTACAATGTCATCGGCGAACCTCAAAGTTTTTATTTCTTCTCCATGGATTTTAATACCTACTCCGAATTTTTCTTTTGTTTCCTTCACTGCATGCTCAATATACAGATTGAATAACATCGGGGAGAGACGGCAACCCTGTCTCACTCCCTTCCCAACCACTGCTTTCCTTTCATGCCCCTCGACTCTTACAACTTCCATCTGGTTTCTGTACAAATTGTAAATAGCCCTTCGCTCCCTGTATTTTACCACTGCCACCCTAAGAATTTGAAAGAGAGTATTCCAGTCAACATTGTCAAAAGCTTTCTCTAAGTCTACAAATGCTAGAAACGTAGGTTTGCCTTTCCTTAATCTTTCTTCTAAGCTAAGTCGTAGGGTCAGTATTGCCTCACGTGTTCCGATATTTCTACGGAATCCAAACTGATCTTCCCCGAGGTCGGCTTCTACTAGATTTTCCATTCGTCTGTAAAGAATTCGCGTTAGTACACTCCTGGAAATGGAAAAAAGAACACATTGACACCGGTGTGTCAGACCCACCATACTTGCTCCGGACACTGCGAGAGGGCTGTACAAGCAATGATCACACGCACGGCACAGCGGACACACCAGGAACCGCGGTGTTGGCCGTCGAATGGCGCTAGCTGCGCAGCATTTGTGCACCGCCGCCGTCAGTGTCAGCCAGTTTGCCGTGGCATACGGAGCTACATCGCAGTCTTTAACACTGGTAGCATGCCGCGACAGCGTGGACGTGAACCGTATGTGCAGTTGACGGACTTTGAGCGAGGGCGTATAGTGGGCATGCGGGAGGCCGGGTGGACGTACCGCCGAATTGCTCAACACGTGGGGCGTGAGGTCTCCACAGTACATCGATGTTGTCGCCAGTGGTCGGCGGAAGGTGCACGTGCCCGTCGACCTGGGACCGGACCGCAGCGACGCACGGATGCACGCCAAGACCGTAGGATCCTACGCAGTGCCGTAGGGGACCGCACCGCCACTTCCCAGCAAATTAGGGACACTGTTGCTCCTGGGGTATCGGCGAGGACCATTCGCAACCGTCTCCATGAAGCTGGGCTACGGTCCCGCACACCGTTAGGCCATCTTCCGCTCACGCCCCAACATCGTGCAGCCCGCCTCCAGTGGTGTCGCGACAGGCGTGAATGGAGGGACGAATGGAGACGTGTCGTCTTCAGCGATGAGAGTCGCTTCTGCCTTGGTGCCAATGATGGTCGTATGCGTGTTTGGCGCCGTGCAGGTGAGCGCCACAATCAGGACTTCATACGACCGAGGCACACAGGGCCAACACCCGGCATCATGGTGTGGGGAGCGATCTCCTACACTGGCCGTACACCACTGGTGATCGTCGAGGGGACACTGAATAGTGCACGGTACATCCAAACCGTCATCGAACCCATCGTTCTACCATTCCTAGACTGGCAAGGCAACTTGCTGTTCCAACAGGACAATGCACGTCCGCATGTATCCCGTGCCACCCAACGTGCTCTAGAAGGTGTAAGTCAACTACCCTGGCCAGCTAGATCTCCGGATCTGTCCCCCATTGAGCATGTTTGGGACTGGATGAAGCGTCGTCTCACGCGGTCTGCACGTCCAGCACGAACGCTGGTCCAACTGAGGCGCCAGGTGGAAATGGCATGGCAAGCCGTTCCACAGGACTACATCCAGCATCTCTACGATCGTCTCCATGGGAGAATAGCAGCCTGAATTGCTGCGAAAGGTGGATATACACTGTACTAGTGCCGACATTGTGCATGCTCTGTTGCCTGTGTCTATGTGCCTGTGGTTCTGTCAGTGTGATCATGTGATGTATCTGACCCCAGCAATGTGTCAATAAAGTTTCCCCTTCCTGGGACAATGAACTCACGGTGTTCTTATTTCAATTTCCAGGAGTGTATTTTCCAGCCGTGACTTATTAAACTGATAGTTCGGTAATTTTCACATCTGTCAACACCTGCTTTCTTTGGAATTGGAATTATTATATTCTTCTTGAAGTCTGAGGGTATTTCGCCTGTCTCATAAATCTTCCTCGCCAAATGGTAGAGTTTCGTCAGGACTGGCTCTCCCAAGGCTGTCAGTAGTTCTAATGGAATGTTGTCTACTCCCGGGGCCTTATTTTGACTCAGGTCTTTCAGTGCTCTGTCAAAGTCTTCACGCAGTATTATATCTCCCATTTCATCTTCATCTACATCCTCTTCCATATCCATAAGTTTGTCCTCAAGTACATCGCCCTTGTATAGAGACCCTCTATATACTCCCTCCACCTTTCTGCTTTCGCTACTTTGCTTAGAACTGGGTTTCCATCTGAGCTTTTGATATTCATACAAGTGGTTCTCTTTTCTCCGAAGGTCTCTTTAATTTTCCTGTAGGCAGTATCTTTCTTACCCTAGTGAGATAGGCCTCTACATCCTTACATTTGTCCTCTAGCAATCCCTGCTTAGCCATTTTGCACTTCCTGTAAATCTCATTTTTGAGACGTTTCTATTCCTTTTTGCCTGCTTCATTTACTGCATTTTTATATTTTCTCCTTTCATCAATTAAATTCAATATATCTTCTATTACCCAAGTATTTCTACTAACCCTCGTCTTTCTACCTACGTGATCCTCTCCTGCCTTCACTACTTCATCCGTCAAAGCTACCCATTCTTCTTCTACTGTATTTCTTTCCCCCATTCCTGTCAATTTTTCCCTTATGCTCTCCCTGAAACTCTGAACAACCTCCGGTTTAGTCAGCTTATCCAGGTCCCATCTCCTTAAATTCTCATCTTTTTGCAGTTTCTTCAGTTTTAATCTACAGGTTATAACCAATAGATTGTTGTCAGAGTCCACATCTGCCCCTGGAAATGTCTTACAATTTAAAGCCTGGTTCCTAAATTTCTGTCTTACTGTTATATAATCTATCTGAAACCTGTCAGTATCTCCAGGCTTCTTCCATGTATAGAACCTTCTTTTATGATTCTTGAACCAAGTGTTAGCTATGATTAAGTTGTGCTCTGTGCAAAATTCTACCAGGGGCTTCCTCTTTCATTTCTTATCCCCAATCCACTACTACGTTTCCTTCTCTCCCTTTTCCTACTGCCGAATTCCAGTCACCCATGACTATTAAATTTTCGTCTCCCTTCACTATCTGAATAATTTCTTTTATTTCATCATACATTTCTTCAATTTCTTCGTCATCTGCAGAGCTAGTTGGCGTATAAACTTGTACTACTGTAGTAGGCGTGGGCTTCGTATCTATCTTGGCCACAATAATGCGTTCACTATGCTGTTTGTAGTAGCTTACCCGCATTCCTATTTTGCTATTCATTATTAAACCTACTCCTGCATTACCCCTATTTGATTTTGTATTTATAACCCTGTAGTCACCTGACCAGAAGTCTTGTTCCTCCTGCCACCGAACTTCACTAATTCCCACTATATCTAACTTTAATGTATCCATTTCCCTTTTTAAATTTTCTAACCTGCCTGCTCGATTAAGGAATCTGACATTCCACGCTCCGATCCGCAGAACGCCAGTTTTCTTTCTCCTGATAACGACATCCTCCTGAGTAGTCCCCGCCCGGAGATCCGAATGGGGGACTATTTTACCTCCGGAATATTTTACCCAAGAGAACGCCATCATCATTTAACCATACAGTAAAGCTGCATGCCCTCGGGAAAAATTACGGCCGTAGTTTCCCCTTGCTTTCAGCCGTTCGCAGTACCAGCACAGCAAGGCCGTTCTGGTTAGTGTTACAAGGCCAGATTAGTCAATCATCCAGACCGTTGCCCCTGCAACTACTGAAAAGGCTGCTGCCCCTCTTCAGGAACCACACGTTTGTCTGGCATCTCAACAGATTCCCCTTCGTTGTGGTTGCACCTACAGTACGGCTATCTGTATCGCTGAGGCACGCAAGCCTCCCCACCAACGGCGCGGTCCATGGTTCATGGGGGCATCGCTATCGAAATGCATACTGAATAATGCACGGGCTCTAATTCGAGTGCTAGACCGTTCGGTGCTCTTGAGTACCGAAACGATCGGCACAATGTCGGAAAGATACAGATAGGCACCCAGAGGAGGGTGCACTGTGGTCTGGGGAATATTTTTGTGGTATTCCTTTCGTGAAGGCATAATGGATCAACACATGTATGCATCTAGCCTTGGGGACTACGTCCACCCCTACATGCAGTTTGTATTTCCTCGGAACGATAGCATCTGCTAGCAGGACAATGCAACGTTTCGCACAGCTCGCAGTGAACGTGCGTGGTTCGGACAGCATCAGGATGAGTTTGTTGTACTCTTCGGGCCACCAAATTCCTCAGGTTTAAACGCAACAGAGAATCTGTGGGACCACCTCGATCAAGCTGTCGGCGCCGAGGAGCCTAATTCGAGAAACCTAGGACAGCCGGCCACGGCACTGGAGTCGGTAAGCCACGGCTCCAGCATCCCCATCGCTACCTTCCAGAACCTCACTGACTCTCTTCAAGTGGTTGAAATGGCTCTGAGCACTATGGGTCTTAGCATCTGAGTTCATCAGTCCCCTAGAACTTAGAACTACTTAAACCTGACTAACCTAAGGACATCACACACATCCATGCCCGAGGCAGGATTCGAACCTGCGACCGTAGCGGTCGCGCGGTTCCAGACTGGAGCGCCTAGAACCGCTCGGCCACAGCGGCCGGCACTGACACTCTTCATGCACGTCGCACAGTGGCCCGCGCTGCAAAAGTTGGCTATTCAAGCTTTTGACAGTTGGTCACATTAATATGACAGGACAGTGTAGCACGTTTGCCTTTTACAAACTCACGTAAATTGAAGAGGGATCACTGCTGTCAACATGGACAGGGGCTGCGAATAGCTGGCTCTCGGTAGGAGTGTGGATCGGCCGTGAGGCGTACCGAGATACTCCGTGTAGATGCGATAGCGCTGTGTTCCGGATGGCGCAGTCGTTAACGCACCTGCCTATTAAGCAGGAGATCCCGGGTTGGAATCCCGGTCCGGTATACATTTTCGCTCACCGCGGCTGATTCCGCTTAACGTCCCGCCACAGCTGACAGCTGTGATCCCCCTTCAATTTACATATAGTGATTCACAGTTGCGGGATCTGTGTGGTGTCTGTTCTGTCGAAGGAACGTATACCACGCATTCAAATAATTCTACAAAGTTGTAGAGGCGTTCGTGGACAGCTATTAAAGTGTTGCATGTCGTCTTTCGTCTCTGGATCTTCGGCTCCTCTCAGCAACGGAGGGTAAATCTTTGAGAATGCCAGTCACTGTCATAAAAATCATCAAACATCAGCCGAAAGTCCCTAGACGAAAGACTACTAAAAACGACCCGATAATTGTGTTTCTCTTGATGTATCAGATTGTATCTTCGACCACATCTCCGCCTGTACATCCGAGTGACGCAAATGGGCCGGAACTACGTGAAAAATATAGGGAAAAAACACCCGTGTGATTCCAGATGCAGAACTCAGTGTCATCTTTGCTAACGACGCGAACGTTCGCTCCGTGCCAAAAGCTGGACTCGGAATGGAGCAGGGAAAGGGCTGCGTTAATTACAGATGGCGAGAGACGCTTCCAAGGGCAGGGGCGTGCGCACACGCACGTACACACACACACACACACACACACACACACACACACGGGGCCCGCTGACTCCGCCTTCCACCGTCACCGAGCAGCCAAACCCACATCCAGACCTGCGACTGTGTCTGTTTTTGGACCACGAGGACAGCTACAGGCCGCTGCTGAAAGGAATGAGTCTGGCAGCAACGCGGCAACGAGTCGGGCGTTCGCTGTGGTGTGTGTTAGAGCAGAAAAGTATTCTTCATTTTGAATACATACTTATTCTGTGTGTCGGTTCGTACACGAGAGTGCATGGTACCAATATGTACCAAAAAGCCGTCCACGAAGACGCGAGTTTTTCAGGCGGTCGTATACCGGGGTCTGTTCATCATAGAAAAAATGGTTCAAATGGCTCTGAGCACTATGGGATTTAACTTCTGAAGTCATCAGTCCCCTACAACTTAGAATTACTTGAACTTAACTAACCTAAGGACATCACACACATCCATGCCCGAGGCAGGATTCGAACCTGCGACCGCATCGGTCGTGCGGTTCCAGACTGTAGCGCCTAGAACCGCTCGGCCACCCCGGCCGGCCTTCATCACAGAGATAAGGGCTCAAGAGTTTTCAATAGCACTCGACCTATCGGAAGAGCGGTCATACTGTAGCTGTCCCACAGTACACGGTCAAATTGTGAACAATACACACGTCCTCCAGCTCAGGCAGTTTACGCAGACTGGCTGGTTCTTTTGCATTACGTGTTTTCTAGGGTGGATCTTAGGCGTCTGATAAAACCTACATTTGTTCGTGGGCGGTTCACATCTACTTCTACATAGATACTCCGCAACCGCCGTACAGTGCATGGTGGAGGGTATCCTGTACCACAACTTGTCATTTCCTTTCCTGTCCCACTCGTAAATAGAGCGATGGAATAACTACTGTCTGTATGCCTCCGCGCGAGCCCCAATTTCTCGTATCTTACCTTCGTGCTCCTTACACGCAACGTATATTGGCGACAGTAGAATCATTCGGCAGTCAGATTCAAATTCCGCTACTCTAAATTTTCTCAGTATGTTTCTCGAAAAGAACGTCGCCTTCCCTCCAGGGTTTCTCATTCGATTTCCCGAAGCATCTCTGTAACACTTACGTGTTGTTCGAGCCTCCCGCTAACAAATCTAACAGCCATAGCATGAATTACATCTATATCTTCCTTCAATCCGACCTGGCACGGACCTCAAACACTCGAGCAGTAATCAAGAATAGGTCGCACCGACGCCCTATATGCGTTCTCCTTTACAGGTGAACCACTCTTTCCTAAAATTCTCCCAATAAGCCGAAGTCGACCTATCGCTTTCTCCACCACAGTTCTCACGTGCTCGTTCCACCTGATATTGCTTTGCAACATTATGCTCAGATATGTAAACGACTTGACTGTCTCAAGCAGGTCACTAGTAATACTGTATCCGAACATTACAGCTTTACTCTTCCTATTCATCCGCATTACATTTTTCCACATTTAGGGCTAGATGTCATTCATCACACCAAATGGAAATTTTGTCACTCAACTTCGGCACCTTCGAGTACACCACGGCATCATCAGCAAAGAACCGCAGATTGCTGCCCACTACGTCAGCCAGATCATTTATGTACACAGAGAACAACAGATGTCGTATCACACTTCCCTGGGGCACTCCTGGCGATACTCTTGTCTCTGATGAACTCTCGCCGTCGAGGACAAGAAGTCTTCGAGCCACTCACATATCTGTGAACTTATTCCATACGCTCGTACCTTCGTTAATAGCCTGCAGTGGGACACAGTCTCAAATGCTTCCCGGAAATCTAGAAATACGGAATGTGCCTTTTTCTGTTCACCCATAGTTCTCAGTATATCATGTGAGAAAAGAGCGAGCTGAGTTTCACACGAGCGATGCTTTCTACAACCATTCTGATTCTTGGACATAACTTTCTCAGTCTCAAGGAAGTTTATTATAGTCGAACTGAGAATATTGCGGTTCCGTTCTTTTTACATTTCTCATATACTTGAGTCAGATGCACCTTTTTATTGAGAAAAACCCCAAAAACCATGATTTTTCGGTGCCAAAACTACCAGTTGTGAGGATGGCCACTTCTGTGATTTCTATTCACGGCGAATCGTCAGAACTTTACCATGTGTTTTCAAGATGATGTTCTCGCGGAACCTATACACATTTTTCAGTATTATTATCCGTTGCCATGATCCAGAAGTTCACAGTTACCATACTTACGCACGTAAAATATGCTCAGAATATCCGGTCTGAGGCGCAACAGTAGTTTTCACTGACGTAGTCTGCTCGTGGTAAGGATTCTAAGGTCATTGCAAGCGATATGAGGACACCACAATACTTTTTAATTCATCATTTTTCACCAATACAACTGTCTCTGTGTAAAGAGCATTTCGCCCGCATCTCGTGGTCGTGCGGTAGCGTTCTCGCTTCCCACGCCCGGGTTCCCGGGTTCGATTCCCGGCGGGGTCAGGGATTTTCTCTGCCTCGTGATGGCTGGGTGTTCTGTGCTGTCCTTAGGTTAGTTAGGTTTATGTAGTTCTAAGTTCTAGGGGACTGATGACCCTAGATGTTAAGTCCCATAGTGCTCAGAGCCATTTGAAAGAGCATTTCACTCTTATATAGATATGCCCAAAGTGACAAAAATAGGCTAAAAAGGGTCTTAACAAGTCTGAAAATAACTTAAAATTACTGCCACAAATTACATAGAACTGGAAGGACTGAAAATTCAGTAAAATGTTTCTGATAATATTTTTAATCTTTTAATACAAATCAAAAACTGAACGTTTTCAATGGTTTGCGATCGATGAGCAAAGTATTCAGAGAAAATGTAAAACAAACTACTTTTTGTTGACGTTATATTATGTGCACTTATTTGTTACCTATACAGGGTGTTTCAAAAGTGATGGTCAATAATTCACACATGCAGAGTACGGACCAAAAGTAGCTAAAAAGCTCCAGTAGATATGGGTCCACAAACCAACAGTTGTTGAGATACATCAGATTTTCTGTTTCGGTTCATCAGTGTCTAGGAACACATGGCATCTACAAAAGTTAAATTATGTTTTCGAAATGTTGTTCAGGTGTCTGAATGCAACATTGAACTCGCCTCTGAAATGAGTTGCGAATCCTCACAGGAGGAATTCTGTAAATGCTGGAAGGCTGCTTCAATCCGCAAGCTCAATTCCTTGAGAGATTTGACCTCGGTAGCGTAGACCAGACTTTTGACATGACACAACACACAGAAATCCATGGGATTTAAATCTGGGGACCTTGGAGGCCACGGCACAGGCCCTCCTCTACATGTCCAATGTTGACCATACGTCTGAGTTAGAGGCCGGCGCACTCGTAAATGAAAATGTGCTGGAGTACCTAATGCATGCACCACAAGTTCAGACGTTGGTTCAGTGGAACATCATCGTGTACTTCTGGAAGTACAGTCCGCAGAAACCGCTTGTACTGCAATCTGGTTAGTCTCTGTGGTAGGAAGTGTGGTCTAATTATGCGGTCTACGAGCAGTTCTGCCCAGACGTTCAACAAATAACACTGCTGATGTCGTGATACGTGTGTTATACTAGGACTGACATCGGCCCAGATGTGGCAGTTATGGTAGATAAAAATACCGTCACAGGTAAATCCAGCCTCATCCGTGAACACAATACCGCTTACAAACAGGTTATTCAGGGTAAACTGTTGTTGCACCCATTGGCAGAAATTCTCTGTCGGAGGGAAGTCTGCATTGTTGAATTCTTGCACTCGCTGGAGATGATACGGAAAGCGTACTAAGCGATATAAAATCTGCCACACAGTGCTATGACTCAGGAGACGCTCTGCGGGAGCAATCCTTCTTGTTGAAGTACTCGGACGTTCGTGTACAATGCGTAACACCCTTTCCTCAACATCGGGTGTTATGTATCTGGGTCAACCTTCTCGTACATCGTGTGCGAAACTCCCAGTTTCTCTATGACGTTGATGTAACCGGCTAAATGTATGCCCGTCGGGCTGCCTGCGGAAAGCAGACTCTTCATCATACAGTCGTGCAGCCTCAAGGTCACTGCCATTCGGCACAGTGCACGGAGGGGAAAGACAAGTAATTGCGCATGCGTAAACAAACACGCAGTCGATCCCATACCATGAGATAACAACGTAAATACCGCGGTATCCAGGGACGAATACAGTTGGTTCCCATCTCGAATTAATACGATACTTCGGCAACGGCTGATTTGCGGACCCATATTTATCTCAGCTTTTTTGCTACTTTCCGCCTGTACTTTCCATGTGTGAATTATCGACCATCGCTTCTGAAACACTCTGTAGTGCAAACTATATAAAAGTTCACTGATCTATATAATTCGATTCATATAAGCAGCACACCCTGCGGTAGCAGGGAAAAGAAGGGAACCAGTGGAAAAATGCTGCTCTCGGAACACAAAAAGGCAAATAGTTCCTTTTTAAAGGACTGAGAGAAAAGTGGGGAACCAGTTGCCTCAAAACGTATTCCGCCTTTCTCACTAATACCCTTGGCATGCAGACATATTCGCACTTTCTTGTATTGAAAAGAATAGCAGAGAGAGTGACGGTGGAAGAGAGAGGTGAAGGAGCCAGTGGGAGGGAAGAGAGAGGAGACAGTGATAGTGGAAGAGAGACAGTGGCAGTGAAAGAGAAAAGAGGTGAATGAAGACAATAGCGGTGGGAGCCAAAGAGAGACGAGATATTGGTCAGTCAGGGACAGTGGTAGCAAAAGAGATGGATTTAGATAAAAGCAGTGAGAGCAAAAGAGATAGGAAGCAGTTGAAATGGAAAAGAGAGATGAGTCGAGGCCACACATAGGCTTTGGGGCGGTCTGGACCCTCCTAGACCAGCGAATTTTATCGTTTAGGTGTAGGGAAGGGCGTATTTTGGACCGGGATACTGGGGAAAAATAAGTTGGACGCGAGTATCTATGTGCTTCCGAGGTATCGTGAGACGGTGTCAGTGGGAAAGATATGCAAAAGGAGACAATGTAAGCGAGGGGGAGGCAGTGGCAGTGGCAGTGGGAGAAAAAGGATACGGTGGGAGAGACACAGACAGTGACGGAATAAACTGGCAACACTAGAAAATAGTTAATGTAGAGTAATAGAATTTCGGGAATACATTTGCCTATGCAATATATTTAAGTGATCACAGGTTAATTAATGTAAGTGCCAGATAAACCATTGCAAATTGTGAAATACTGGTAAGTGAATAAGCGGTGTAACCGCCAAAATGTTCAATACAAGCAAGCAAAAGTGCATGCATTGTGCTATAAGGGTACCGGATGTCATTTTGTGGGACGGACTTCCATGCCTGTTGCACTTAGTCGATCAATATAGCGACGGTTAATGCTGTAGTTGCCGTCTGATGGTATCCCGTAGGTATATGATTGGAGACAGATATGGTGCTGCAGCAGGCGTAGGTAACTTGACGACACCGTTTAGAGCATGTTGGCTTAAAACAGAGGTATGTGGGCGAGCGTTATGCTGTTGGAAAACACTCCTTGGAATGTTTTCGTTAATGGGAGCACAACAGATAAAATCACCAGACTGACGTGCAAATTGCAGTCAGGGTGTGTGGGATAACCACGAGAATACTTATAAAAAACACGCCCAACTCCCAAAGTCCAGGTGTAGGTCGAGTGTGTATAGACGCAGACAGGTTGGTTGCAGGCTCTCAAGAAGCCTTCTTCTAACCAACACATGGCCCTCACTGGCACCGAGGCAGAAGCAGCGTTCAGCAGAAAACACAGCAGACCTCTTCCCTGCCCTCCATTGAGCTCTCTCTTGACACCACTGAAGTCGCAAATCGCGACGGTTTGGGGTCATGCAATGCACGCTACAGGACGTCTGGCTCGGGGTTGTCGTTGAAGCAACCGATTTGTAACAGTTCGTTGTGTCACTGGGTGCCAATTGCTGCTCAGGCTGCTGCTGCAGTTGCAGTTGGATGAGCCCGAGTCACTCACCGAACATGATGGTCTTCCCTCTCGGTAGTGCCACGTGGCAGTCCAGAAAACGGTCGGTATATTCTCGTGATCACCGCTGCCAGCAGCCATGTACAGTGTCCACTTTCCTGCCAAGTCTTTCTGCAGTATCACAGAAGGAACACTAGCGCCACTCTCATGTGACTGCCGCCAAATTTGAATAACATCACACTTTCACACAACTCCTTTTTGGTGTCCCGTTTTTCCGTCAATGTATATGCACAGTAGCAGTGAGAAGGAGATACTAACAATGAAGGCTTGACTACAGAGATTGCGTAAAAGGATTTAGAATGTTATGTTTTAAAAGAGCGCGAATGTGCTCGCACGCCAAAATTTTTGGTAAGGAAGGAGGAATAAGGCTTGAAGCAGCAGGTTGCTCATTTCTCTGTCTTTTAAAGGGGAACATTTCGGACCTGCCGACAGAGTACAATACTGCTGCAGGAACAAGTGTCTCGGAGAACATCGTTGGGCCACATTGTTGACCGAGCGAGGTGGTGCAGTGGTTAGCACACTGGACGGGCATCCGGAAGGACGACGGTTCAATCTCGCGTCCGGCCATCTTGATTTAGGTTTTCCGTGATTTCCCTAAATCTCTTCAGGCAAATGCCGGGTTGGTTCCTTTGAAAGGGCACGGCCGACTTCTTTCCCCATCCTTCACTAACTCGATGGAACCAATGAACTCACTGTTTGGTCCTCTCCCCAACTCAACCACCGAACCACATTGTTGTACACGGGCAACGTAGCAGACCCCTAAGTGTTCCCTTGTTGACCCAGTGTCTTGACAATTACGATTTCAGTAGACACGGGATCATCGACATCCGACCACAGGCTTATGAAATGCGTTGCCTTGTCCAGTGAATCACGTTTCTTGTTAGAACAGATTGATGGACGTATCATACGTCGTCATCCAGGCGATCGACTAATCGAAACATGCACCATGCCACAGACGCAGTTGGTGAAGGCAGTGTTATGCTAAGGTGGACATTCTTCTGTGCTTGCATGGAACCGAGGTTCCATGAAGCTGTTGACTCAGCTCTCGGAAGGCCCAGCGTTACCATCCTTACCCATAGGAGTCACTGGATGTGGCTATGGAGAGGCACATGGTAAGCACGTAGGCAGCTTTGGTGACTGGAGCCGCCACTTCTCAGTCAACTATCTCCTTACTTGGCCTCACAAGGGCTGAATGCACACCGCTTCCAACAGCGCTGGGCAGACCCGGACAGTCAGCCATCCAAGTGTTAGCCAATTCCGACAGCAGTTCATTTCAAAGATCCAACGGGAATCGGTATTACCACTGTTGCAAGGCCATTGACCGAAGCTGTGGAGTAAGTGAACGTTACTGTGGATATGAACGCTTGGTCTTCATTCTTTTGGAGATGTCCGAAAGAACAGACACCACACGCAATTTACATTACTATGTAAATTTAACTGCGGCATCTGGCCACAGTATCTGGCGCAAATGCGCGGACTATTCATGCTTCCCAGCCGACCAATCTGCCCTCAGTCTCTGTTCACGTCCTCCACGTTCGCTACTTTGACATTCCCACACAGCACGTCGAATGTAACTGTGCTCCTGCACTGAGGGTGGTGGATTCGTTGCCCATCGAGGCAATTCAGTTATATGAGTCCCTGGTGTTTGTTTCTACTTTTTCTTTTTTGACATGTCCGAAAGAACAGACACGACGCGAAATCCACTGCAATTGCGATAAACCCTGTGTCCGGATGGTTCAGTGGTTAACGCAACTGCGTAGTAAGTGGGAGATCCCGGATTTGGGTCCCGGTCCGGCGCACATTTTCACTCGTCACCGCTGATTCCAAATTAAATCCCGATGCAGCTGACATAAATACACTCCTGGAAATTGAAATAAGAACACCGTGAATTCATTGTCCCAGGAAGGGGAAACTTTATTGACACATTCCTGGGGTCAGATACATCACATGATCACACTGACAGAACCACAGGCACATAGACACAGGCAACAGAGCATGCACAATGTCGGCACTAGTACAGTGTATATCCACCTTTCGCAGCGATGCAGGCTGCTATTCTCCCATGGAGACGATCGTAGAGATGCTGGATGTAGTCCTGTGGAACGGCTTGCCATGCCATTTCCACCTGGCGCCTCAGTTGGACCAGCGTTCGTGCTGGACGTGCAGACCGCGTGAGACGACGCTTCATCCAGTCCCAAACATGCTCAATGGGGGACAGATCCGGAGATCTTGCTGGCCAGGGTAGTTGACTTACACCTTCTAGAGCACGTTGGGTGGCACGGGATACATGCGGGCGTGCATTGTCCTGTTGGAACAGCAAGTTCCCTTGCCGGTCTAGGAATGCTAGAACGATGGGTTCGATGACGGTTTGGATGTACCGTGCACTATTCAGTGTCCCCTCGACGATCACCAGTGGTGTACGGCCAGTGTAGGAGATCGCTCCCCACACCATGATGCCGGGTGTTGGCCCTGTGTGCCTAGGTCGTATGCAGTCCTGATTGTGGCGCTCACCTGCACGGCGCCAAACACGCATACGACCATCATTGACACCAAGGCAGAAGCGACTCTCATCGCTGAAGACGACACGTCTCCATTCGTCCCTCCATTCACGCCTGTCGCGACACCACTGGAGGCGGGCTGCACGATGTTGGGGCGTGAGCGGAAGACGGCCTAACGGTGTGCGGGACCGTAGCCCAGCTTCATGGAGACGGTTGCGAATGGTCCTCGCCGATACCCCAGGAGCAACAGTGTCCCTAATTTGCTGGGAAGTGGCGGTGCGGTCCCCTACGGCACTGCGTAGGATCCTACGGTCTTGGCGTGCATCCGTGCATCGCTGCGGTCCGGTCCCAGGTCGACGGGCACGTGCACCTTCCGCCGACCACTGGCGACAACATCGATGTACTGTGGAGACCTCACGCCCCACGTGTTGAGCAATTCGGCGGTACGTCCACCCGGCCTCCCGCATGCCCACTATACGCCCTCGCTCAAAGTCCGTCAACTGCACATACGGTTCACGTCCACGCTGTCGCGGCATGCTACCAGTGTTAAAGACTGCGATGGAGCTCCGTATGCCACGGCAAACAGGCTGACACTGACGGCGGCGGTGCACAAATGCTGCGCAGCTAGCGCCATTCGACGGCCAACACCGGGGTTCCTGGTGTGTCCGCTGTGCCGTGCGTGTGATCATTGCTTGTACAGCCCTCTCGCAGTGTCCGGAGCAAGTATGGTGGGTCTGACACACCGGTGTCAATGTGTTCTTTTTTCCATTTCCAGGAGTGTACGTCCTTCCATTATAAGCAGGCTGTTTAGGTTCTTGTATTGGTAACGCCACCGCAACCTAGCGCTCTGTATGAAAATCACTGGCTGTGCTGTGTGCTGTCTGTGGCTGGGTGGCATTGTTGGAATTTGCTATTGTGGTGTTGGGCAGTTGGCTGTTAACAGCGCGTAGCGTTGCGCAGCTGGAGGTGAGCCGCCAGTAGTGGTGGATGTGGGGGGGTGCGATGGTGGAGTTTTGAGAGCGGATGATCTGGACAGAGACAGTAAATTTGTAATATTGGATATAATGGACTGATATAGATGTTATGACTTTTGAACACTATTAAGGTAAATACATTGTTTGTTCTCTATCAAAATCTTTCATTTGCTAACTATGCCTATCATTAGTTAGTGCCTTCGGTAGTTTGAATCTTTTATTTTGCTGGCAGTAGCGGCGCTCGCTGTATTGCAGTAGTTCGAGTAACGAAGATTTTTGTGAGGTAAGTGATTTGTGAAACGTATAGGTTAATGTTAGTCAGGGCCATTCTCTTGTAGGGAGTATTGAAAGTCAGATTGCGTTGCGCTAAAAATATTGTGTGTCAGTTTAGTGTTGATCAGAATAGGTAAAGAGCGAAATGTCTGAGTACGTTCAGTTCTGCTCAGCTGTTTTAAAATCAAATAATGTAAGAGGTTTATCAGCACAGTAATTCATTAGTTTTTCTAAGGGGACGTTTCACCATTTATTTTCCTTTCTCTCCCCCTCTACCTTCAATTTACATGATAAGTATTGTGAATGATCTGCATTGGTTCAAGCTTGACATCTACTCTTCCAGCAGGACAATTGTCAAGGCTAGAATCGTGTTATTATGTTTTGAGGAGCATCGCAGACAACTCACGTGGATGTCTTAGCCACTAAACTCACCTGATCTGAACCAAATGAGACACCCCGGGATGCTATCAGGAGCCAGGTCCAGCCAACAAGCCAACGGTTCTTAATTTTCGAGAATTGTACCGCGTATCTCTGGAAACCTACCAAAGACCCGTCTAATCCTAGCAACGCAGAACCGACGCTGTATTCCTTTCCAAAGGTGGACAAACATGGTATTAAGCGTTTGGGTCATCAGTGTGTGTATGGTAACTGAATACTGTCTGGAAAGAAACGCTATTAGGACTAATTCTATCCGTGACACGTTTTTCAGTCAGAATACACATATATCTCTGAATGTACCAGCAAAAGTATACCATTGTATGACACACATTCGTAGTTCAGGTGGCATGACGCCATAAATACTGAGATGCCACATCATGCATGACGTTTAAATTTAGTATTTCTTTGCTGCCAACTCGGGTAGCAACACTTTTCGCAAAAGGTATCCACTTAGTAATAAAATGGAACACCTGCAGCCGTCATTTCGATTTTATTTATTATATAGCTACCAGTTAACGTATTTGCAAAAATATGCCTTTGTATTACGCATTGTTCATGCGCCCCACTGTACTGAGATGTGTGAAAAACTGCCACATTATGCATGACGCTTTATTTGTTTACTTTTTTACTACTACCTCTATTCGAAACATATTTCGCGGACAATAGACACATATTGCACTGGATGCACCTGAAAAATTGTATCACGTAGTTCTGCAGATACGACGTCATAAACATTGACCTGCGTGAAAATGGAGCTGCGAGGTGAAATTCGCAAGAGATGCAGGTGAATATACGTGTACAAATACATGTGAAATATTTCAAAAATATGTGAAATACATTTGGGGATACACCGGTTCCCGCGAGATCACCGAAGTTAACCGCTGTCGGGCGCGGTCGGCACTTGGATGGATGACCATCCGGGCTGCCATGCGCTGTTACCATTTTTCGGGGTGCACTCAGCCTCGTGATGCCAATGGAGGAGCTACTCGACCGAATAGTAGCGGCTTCGGTCAAGAATACCATCATAACGACCGGGAGAGCGGTGTGCTGACCCCACGCCCCTCCAATCCGCATTCTCCTCTGAGGATGACAGGGCGGTCGGATGGTACCGGTAGGCCATTCGTTGCCTGAAGACGGAGTGAAATATATTTCACATGCGTATACATGGGTAAAGCCCTAAACCCCTGGAATAGTTTCAATCAGATATGGTACACATATTAGATACGACATCGAAAGAAACGCTGTTGGGGTGAGAACCACCATTCTGATATTGGGGTCGGAGTGATAACGTTATGAGAGAACAGGTTGGAAGAGATGTGGAGACAGTGAGGGGAAGGACGAGATGGAAACAGAGAGGAGGAGGAGGAGGAGGAGATGGAGAGAGAGACGGTGTGGGAAAATGGACAACGAAAGGGAAGAGCAGGAGACAGACAGAGAAAGGGTGGAGGAGAGGGACAAACAATGATGGGGAAGGAGGAGACAGAGGAGCGAACGGAAGCTGAACTGCGAAAGGTGGAGGAGGTGATGAACAGGGGGGGGAGGGGAGGAGACTGACACATGGTAGGAGGAGATGGACAAAAGGAAGGGAACGAGGAGATGGAGCTAGAAGGGCAGAGCAGGGAGGAGAACATGGACAGAGGGGAAGGAGGCGGTGAACAGAGATGGGGGGGGGGGGGAAGAGGAGATGGACAGAGAGTGCGGGTAGAGGAGGAGGATCAGAGAGGGGGTGTAGGAGATGGACTGTTAGAAGATATGAATAAATACATACATACAAGGGCATCGCCAGGTGCTCAGCTACTTGTGAATGAACTGGAAACAAAAAATCCAATGAACATCCAGAACTATTCGATTAAAGAGTGGCTATTCTCCACCTTGCTCTTACTGCATGCTTCGGCTCCTGCAGACTACTTGGAAGCAAGGCCTCTTGTTCCTGTTGAGCTTTCAGAGCTTCTGATAACATCTATTACACAATCAATTCTCAAAGTATGGTAGTCACTGCTGTGAGGTGGTGGACGAGATGTTAATTGATCACAAAACACCAAAGTCCATGAGTAGACGTCAGTAAGCAGAAAGCGAGGCTCCAGCCAACACAGTAATCCGTAGAAAATCCGTAGAACAGACAAGAGTTGTCGTTGATGATGCAAACGGAACGTAGCTTAGTAACATCGAGCGTGCAACCATACTCGCTGTGCGGGCCTATTTACGAGCTATGGAGATTATTATCTGGTGCTACGTAACCCAAAATGGAGCCAGGGAGTGTGTCTGCCGTATGGAGCGTCGTTCTCGAAGTAAACCAGTGCAATCAAGAGCCGCCGGTGGTGTGACTTCGTTTTTACACTGTTATCCGCCTCGCTGTTGCTGTTACTGACGGCTTGCTGTATCCCACGGGCCACAGACGCTCCACCGCGGTACAGCGGTGCTATTTGGGATGCCTGCTAACCAGGCGTTAAGCGAGGTGACGGAAAGGACGGCTTCAACCGTATTCCAGTCTGACCTACAGGAGGTGACACCTTCGCCGCCATACTTTGCTTCGTCCTCATGATGCTCATTTTCATTTCACTAAACACGCTCGACATTAACCGAATGACCCCATTCCAGGACGCTGGATTGGAAGAGGAGGAGCAGAAGGTGACCTTCATCGCCGGTAGCCTCCCAGGTCTCCAGACATCAAGCCTTGTGACTTATCTGTCACGTTACCCTATAGACTAAGTTTTTATCCCCCCTATGCTTGACACTCTTAAATGTCTGCGACATCGCATTGCTGAACCTGTGAATTCGGTAACGAGAGACCAGCTGCTTCGTGTGTGACAGGAATTTAGTCACCGTTTTGGTATTTGTCGTGTAACACATGGTGCGCACATTGCATAAAAATTTGAACTTTTCTCTTTCCAGGAATGTTAGAAATGTGTTTCTATCTTTTGTAGTTCGGAAGCAATAAATGTTTTAATGGTGAGCACGCATACAACGTGATAAATTAAAAAACTGATGTATTTGAAAAATATACACTTTCACTAAATTGTGTGTATGGCGGAGTGGGGGGGGGGGGGAGGAGGGGGGACAAACAACTCTAAAGTCTAAAGTATCTTCTGGTAAACATTGCTTGTAATGTTGTAGAATTTCTCGCTATTCTCTAGACTTTTTAGAGTTCATGCTATTTTATTTTCCGAACTCGGAAATTGATCTGTGTAAAAATATGAACGCTTTTAGCACAATGTTCTCTAAGGGAGAGGAGGCCATGAAACATCTTACCCCCACCTTGTATATGAATCTGATTATAGTCATCTACCGACAGTAAATATTGTGTGAGTAACTGTAAATTAATTTGGGACGTATTAATTTTCGTGTATCTTCTGCAAAATTCAGTTCTTAGCGATTGACACGTCTTCCCACTCGTTGACGTAGGAGGCGGATGCCCCTTCTCTGATATTGTTCATAGTTATAGAATTTGAAGCTCACTATCTGCATCTCGATTTCGTGAAGACATGTGACGCAGTTCTCCAAAAAAAGAACTATTGTGAACAAAAGTCTGGAGACTATAGCATTGAGAGCACGTAAACGGTATTATTTTGTCCGTTTCAGTCGTCTCTGCCACTGGATGTCATCATTTTTGTTATTTCTTTCCTGGCACTGGGAGGTGGTCTTACCGTTCCTGCCATCGGGGGAAGGGGGGGGGGGCATTTTTCCGTCTTTTCCTTGGCTTATTCAACTTCCTGAGATCAGCTGCTGCTGCCTAAGGAACAACGACTGTGATGGGTTTAGTTGTTGGCCTACAGAAGGTTTCCAAACGCACAGCTTGACGAAAGTAAAACTAGCGTTTAAAATATTTCATGCACCTTATATTAAACACAACATACGTCATTCGCAACTTGGGGCAAAAGATATACGGTGGATTGCCTGTATTAAGGTGGATGAAATACTTTTTGGGCCCTTTCTATTTCTTTCACCTTGCACAAAAAGTTTCCGTCATAATGGTGTAGTGTAAAATTCTAATAATCCTAATACTGTCAGAAATATTTTTGTTTGTATTTGAACTCCATTTTTACTAACATATGAACACGTTAATTAACAAACATTAAATCGTATTTATAAGAAATTTAACATCGTTTTACTCTCGCTTAGCAACGTCATTAAAATGCGGGTATTCACAACAAATTAAAAATTGGTGCAAATATGCTTGGTATCAATCACAAAATAAAAAATTAGTTTATTTCTATAGTACATAACAATTAATGCACATTTATTTTCATTTAATAATATTGCATTTCATATTCTACAAAACTAATTTATTTTGATACGATGAGCAATTAAAAGTAAAAAGGTGTTATACTTACTACATAATTCTTCTTCTTCACCTTGACCTGTTTCTCAAAATAAACGATCTGATTTTAAGAGGTTGACCTCACCATGTGTAGGCTTCATTGATATTAATTGTGAAACTAATGAACTTTAATGTGTTACACGCTGACACAACCAGCAAAAGCGTCGCATTGGTCTATTTATGTTACGGAATTCACGCGTGACGTAGTAGTCCCCGTAAATAGCAATAACTGATGATGGTCGAAGTAGAGAGGATATAAAATGTAGACTGGCAATGGCAAGGAAAGTATTCCTGAAGAAAAGAAATATGTTAACATCGAGTATAGATTTAAATGTCAGGAAGTCGTTTCTGAAAGTATTTGTATGTAGTGTAGTCATGTATGGAAGTGGAACGTGGACGATAAATAGTTTCGAAAAAAGAGAATAGAAGCTTTCGAAATGTGGTGCTACAGAAAAATTCTGAAGATCAGATGGGTAGATCACATAACTAATGAGGAGGTATTGAATAGAATTGGGGAGAAGAGGAGTTTGTGGCACAACTTGACTAGAAGAAGGGATCGGTTGGTAGGACATGTTCTGAGGCATCAAAGGATCACCAATTTAGTATTGGAGGGCAGCGTGGTGGGTAAAAATCGCAGAGGGAGACCAAGAGATGAATACACTAAGCAGATTCAGATGGATGTAGGTTGCAGTAGGTACTGGGAGATGAAGCTTGCACACACAAGACAACAACAACAACCATGAATATAAGGAATCCGGTAAAACATCAAATCACCGATATCAGAGCTGCCGGAAAAAGACCCTGAAAGAACGGAACCAACGACGACTGAAGAGAATCGTTTAGCGTGACAGAAATGCAGCTCTTCCGCAAAATGCTGCAGATTGGAACGCTGGGCCATCAACAAGTGTCAGCGTGCAAACCATTCAACGAAACATCGTCATCGATATGGGCTTTCGGAGACGAAGGCCCACTCGTGTACCCTTGATGATTGCACGAGTTTACGAGTCGCCTGGGCCAGTCAACACCGACATTGGGCTGTTGATGACTGAAAATATGGTGCCTGGTCAGACGAGTTTCGCTTCAGATTGTGTCGAACGTGTGGAGACAGGAGACAACCTCATAAATCCACGGACCCTCCACGTAGCATGGGACTGTTCAAGCTGCTGCACGACCTGTAATGGTGTGGGGCGTGTGCAGTTTGAATGATATGCGACCCTTGATACGTCTAGATACGACTCGTGACACGTACTTAATCATCCTGTCTGATCACCTGCATCCATTCATATTCACTGTGTACTCCGACGGACTAGGGTTATTCCAGCAGGACAATACGACAGCCCACGTGTCCAAAATTGGTACAGAGTGACTCCAGGAACACTGTTCTGAGTTTAAACACTTCCGCTGACCACCAAACTCCCCAGACATGAACGTTATTGAGCACATTTGCAATGCCATGCAAAGTGCTGTTCAGAAGAGATCTCCACCCCCTCGTACTCTTACGTATTTATGGACAGCCCTGCAGAATTCATGGTGTCAATTCCCTCCAGCACTACTTCAGACATGTCAAGTCCATGCCACGTTGTGTTGCGGCACTTCTGCGTGCTCGCGGTGGCCCTACACGATATTAGGCAGGTGTACCAATTTCTTTGGCTCTTCAGAGTAACTTCAAGAACCTCTCCAAATATCAGGTTTGAACCGCGCAATGATGAGTCAGTGAGTGAATGAGTCAGTCAGTCAGGACATTGCCTCTTATATAGAGAGTTTATTAACGCTTTCAGAGAGAAGTTCAATATGCAGAAACATAAATCGTAGTTTATTTGCATAATAATATAAAATGTCTGACAGGTAACAAAGCAAATTTCAATTCTACCCAAAAATCATTTCTTCTGGACAACTCCTTCTATCCCATGGAATTTCTTTTTAAAAACTGGTAGCTTAAAAAAACTAGTTTTTACCTGAGTAGGACTAAAAAAAGTTTTCATAACAATAATCATGTCTACATATTCTCCAAAGTGAGTCATTTCACATTATATAGAAAAAAGAATCGTTTAAATGATCTATGGAATATGTAACTAACATACTGCAAGCTCTGTTCCTCATTTGCAGAGTCTAACAACCCTACCACAACAAAGGTCAAAATTTAATTATGATTGTAGCGTTGATCACGCTGCTAAATATTGCATTTTCGGGCAACAACAAAGTTATATTATGTGGCAGGTGTCATTAGAGCACAGTTAATAAAGTCGTTTGTTGAAATAATGGATAAACTAGGCACTCATCTTTTCGTGTTTCCCACGCTGGTCTCGTTGTGAACTCATGGCTCAATCGTCGAAAATCTAGGTAGTGATGATTCCAAGCTCGGATGCAAAGAGGCCTAGGTGTTATTCTGCTATATTCAAAAGTTTTATAGATGTGTTTCATAAACCATTCTTGAAGATTAAACTTTTGCAAGTTAGGACAATGGTGATGTAAGAAAGTAATCAGCACTCCGAATTTAAGTTACACTTCTTTTTTTATTACTTTTGTTGCAATATCACGTAACTCGTTCCAAAACATCACTTCACAATATAAAACATACTTGAAAATATCTTCCTTACTGATAAAGTTCACATTTTATATACTGACTACAATTTGAATCTTTTTAACTTGACTACCAAAACTTGACTTTCTAATAACCGCTTACGCACCCAAAAATCAGAGTTACAAGTACGTCAAAGATCATAGTGACAAAAGAAAGAATACACATAAGAATAATATCATTGCAATATATAAATATCGATGTATCGAAGTACCTCTACATTAATGAAATCAAATCTGAATGTTGTCACAGAAATATGTTAACTGTTTTACAGAAACACGGTAGAATATTGCTGGTATCGAGAGGTTGAGGTGAGGTGTCGTAATGGTTAAGTAATTGAAGTACCATTACAAGAGGCAGACCAAAAGGAGAAGAAATATCTGGAAAACACGGGATCTCAAATCCATACATTAAGAGCTATTGTAAGTAGGCTGTTTAGGTTTTGTTATTGGTAACGCCACCTCTGTATGAAAATCACTGGCTGTGCTGTGTGCAGTCTGTGGCTGCTTTGCATTGTTGTAATACTCGCCATTGTAGTGTTAGGCAGCTGGCTGTGAACAGCGCGTAGCGTTGCGCAGTTGGAGGTGAGCCGCCAGCAGTGGTGGATGTGGGGAGAGAGATGGCGGAGTTTTGAAATTTGTCATGAACTGCTATATTTATATATGATGATATAAAGGTAAATACATTGTTTGTTCTCTATTAATATCTTTCATTTGCTAACTATCCCTATCAGTAGTTAGTGCCTTCAGTAGTTTGAATCTTTTATTTAGCTGGCAGTAGTGGCGCTCGCTGTATTGCAGTAGCTTGAGTAGCGAAGATTTTTGTGAGGTAAGTGATTTGTAAAAGGTATAGTTTACTGTTAGTCAGGGCCCATTCTTTTGTAGGGATTATTGAAAGTCAGATTGCGTTGCGCTAACAAAATATTGTGTGTCAGTTTAAGCACAGTCCTGTATAAATTGTTCTAAGGGGACGTTTCACTATGAGCACTTGTTCGTCTCTTCTGCTCAAGGAGTGCTCATAGCTCTTAATGTATGGATTTGAGATCCAGTGTTTACAAGATTTTTTTGCTTCGAATTATCGTTCCTGTCACGTCCCTGAAAACTGGCCGTTCTTCCTGAGACATACTGAAGAGGTCAGGACAGAGCGCAGGCGCCCCACCCGTTCGCCCACTGTTTCGGCGCTGCCTTGCTGGCGCTCGTGCTGGCTCTCGACGCTCGACACCTGATGACGCGCTCGCCACTCTTGTCCAGGTGACGTTCCTGATGATGCCGCTGGAGATCGGCTGGTCGTCGACGGTGAGCTGGCGCGCGGGCGACGCGCTGTGCCGCGTGATGGCCTTCTTCCGCGTCTTCGGCCTCTTCCTCTCCAGCTTCGTCCTCATCTGCATCAGCATCGACAGGTGAGCAGCGCCGCCGCCATCTTTCTCACCTTCAGCTAAGTGGGTAGGCAACCGGGTGGAGTCTACGTGGGGCAGTATCCGTAGCAAAGTCAACGTGGGGAAGATAGCAAATAATCTGCTTCACTCGGTGTACACTGATCTGATGCATGTACACTAGCCTTAACATTCATCCGACTGGAGTATATCCCCACAGAATTACGAGGGGCGTTGCCATAGTTAGTCATTGTTTTTCACACTTATTCATTGCCGAACACAAATTCACCATGGAATCATGAACTACACACGTTGCACTATTTTTCGACATAGTCACATCGAGAATGGGACGTTTGTCATAGCGTGCAACCAGTTTGAAGAAACCACTCTGTTAAAATTCGGTGCCGCGAGATGCGAGGATTTGCCGCACAGCCTGCTCCACCTCAGCATTGGCTTGGAAGTGACGTCCCGAGAGTGTGGCTTTCTATGCAGGGAACAGGTGGAAGTCCGATGAGGCTACGTCGGGCCTGTGACCCGACTCTCCCATCTGAAGCGACGAATATGTTCCTGTATGAGGACCGCTGTGCGTGTCGTTTTACGATGTCGTCCAAGAGCACAACGCCTTCACTCAGGAGCCCTGGTCTGTCTCACCGAATGGCGGACCTGTGTTTGGTGAGAGTGTAGAGTATCATTTGGCTCTGATGGATCCTTGCTGGAGGAAATCAAGGGCAGTCACACCTTTCGGGACCCACAACACCGCGGCCGTAATGTCCCCTGCGGAGGATGACATTTTGAATTTTTTTTTTTTTTTTTTTTTCACTGGTGATCTGCCGGGTGGGGTGGCCGAGTGGTTCTAGGCGCTACAGTCTGGAGCCGCACGACCGCTCCGGTCGCAGGTTCGAATCCTGCCTCGGGCATGGATGTGTGTGTTGTCCTTAGGTTAGTTAGGTTTAAGTAGTTCTAAGTTCTAGGGGACTGATGACCTCAGTAGTTAAGTCCCATAGTGCTCAGAGCCATTTGAACCATTTTGAACTGGTGAACCGTGTTCTTTCCTTGTCATTGAGATGACCTCTAATTCTGCACCCCTGTAATAATACTGAACAGCAACTCATTTCCCTCTTGCGTGTACCACATCAAGTAATCAAGGCTGATGCCCGTTCTTGCGCTCTTGAGATCGAGGATTGGTCTTCCCGACTCCCATCTTGCAGACAAATGGCTGTGAGCACTATGGGACTTAACATCTGAGGTCATCAGTCCCCTAGAACTTGGAACTACTTAAACCTAACTAACCTAAGGACACCACACACATCCATGCCCGAGGCAGGATTCGAACCTGCGACCGTAGCAGCCGCGTGGTTCCAGACTGAAGTGCCTACAACCCCTCACCCAATCTGGCCGGCTCTTGCAGACACTCTTCGGTAACCCAACACAGCATGGAGCATATGACGGGTCTGAGCACGAACAGTACTCAGTGTAGACGCCACATCTGACACCTTCATGCACCTCTCTGCGGACACTATATGCTGTACTCTAGCACTGTTGTTTACATTCGTGGATGTTGACGGACACCCACTTGGACCTTATCATCCACGCTCTTCCTTCTTTCTCTGATCATGCAATACCACCAACCAAACATTTGATGAGACGTGGTCTCTTCACCATACGTGGTCTGTAGGCGTTTGTGGATGATGGCCACACTAGTCCCATGTGCCCATTCATGCCAGACAACAGCACACACCTCCATTGGCGACCATGTTGTCAGTACACGTCCGTCTGCCATTGGGATCTGTACTCGAATAACCTCGGGCACGCCGATCTGCTGCTACTTTACCTTCTTCAGCGCTTTGCGCATACGTCATTATTCCTCCATTAACGCCTCTTTTGTCGTTAAATCAGCAACATGTATGGATTCATATAGCGTTTGTTTGTGTCACCTAGTGTACCATCTTATATTCCAAAATCAAGAAAATACTTTCGGAACCTCACTCATAAGTCAAAATGTTCCCTTCCCCCAGTTCTAAGGTTTTGAGGAGATTTCCCTTGAATGTAAGGCCCGTGCTGTGAGTGCAAATACCCTCCTATTTATTTCCAATTGGGTCTGGTCCTGTTCCAATATCAGCTCGTCTGCTACTTGACTCAAAAGTTTCTCACGCTTCACTGAGTCAGTGATCAAACAGCATGCTCTACGTTTAGGGGGAGGAGATGAAAGACATCATCACCACCGCCTTACTTTCAACGATTACGCTATTGCCTGTTCCCAACTCACAAACAAAACCATTCTCATCTTCTCCGAGATCTTCCAATATCCCTTTTCCCATTTGGATCATCGAACAGAATCCTACGAGGAATTCCATAACCTGCCATTCTCATTACTTCTGGTCTCCCATTTTCAGAATAAAGTTTTTCCATTCATATTGAAAATATGTAATTTTGACTAAAATCTTCCATCATCTCTCATCGTGTGCATTCCTCTGTCCTCTTAATGAGCCTCATCTTTGCTGCTTTGGTTTCATTTTTAACTTTTTTGCGGTAACCTAGCTTTCACCTTCACAGCATCAGCCATTTCATGGTACTTTATGGGTCGATCATCTACTAACGGTACCACAGAAAGCTTGGAATTTAGTATTTTATTTTTAATATTTGAATTAAAATCAAAACTTATATCACAGCCTATGTTGTTGTTGTGGTCTTCAGTCCTGAGACTGGTTTGATGCAGCTGTCCATGCTACTCTATCCTGTGCAAGCTTCTTCATCTCCCAGTACCTAATACAGCCTACATCCTTCTGAATCTGCTTAGTGTATTCATCTCTTGGTCTCCCTCTACGATTTTTACCCTCCACGCTGCCCTCCAATACTAAATTGGTGATCCCTCGATGTCTCAGAACATGTCCTACCAACCGATCCCTTCTTCTAGTCAAGTTGTGCCACAAGCTCCTCTTCTCCCCAATTCTGTTCAATACCTCCTCATTAGTTATGTGATCTACCCATCTAATCTTCAGCATTCTTCTGTAGCACCACATTTCAAAAGCTTCTATTCTCTTCTTGTCTAAACTATTTATCGTCCATGTTTCACTTCCATACATGGCTACAGTCCACACAAATACTTTCAGAAACAACTTCCTGACTTTTAAACCTATACTCGATGTTAACAAATTTTACTTCTTCAGAAACGCTTTCCTTATTGCTAGTCTACATTTTACATCCTCTCTACTTCGACCATCATCAGTTATTTTGCTCCCCAAATAGCAAAACTCCTTTACTACTTTAAGTGTCTCATTTCCTAATTTAATTCCCTCAGCATCACCCGACTTAATTCGACTACATTCCATTATCCTCGTTTTGCTTTTGTTGATGTTCATCTTATACCCTCCTTTCAAGACACTGTCCATTCCATTCAACTGCTGTTCCAAGTCCTTTGCTGTCTCTGACAGAATTACAATGTCATCGGCGAACCTCAAAGTTTTTATTTCTTCTCCATGGATTTTAATACCTACTCCGAACTTTTCATTTGTTTGCTTTATTGCTTGCTCAAATTACAGATTGAATAACATCGGGGATAGGCAACAACCCTGTCTCACTCCCTTCCCAACCACAGCTTCCTTCTCTTACCCATCGACTCTAATAACTGCCATCTGGTTTCTGTGCAAATTGTAAATAGCCTTTAGCTCCCTGTATTTTACCCCTGCCACCTTCAGAATTTGAAAGAGAGTATTCCAATCAACATTCTCAAAAGCTTTCTCTAAGTCTACATGTGCTAGAAACGTAGGTTTGCCTTTCCTTAATCTTTCTTCTAAGCTAAGTCGTAGGGTCAGTATTGCCTCGCGTGTTCCCACATTACTACGGAATCCAAACTGATCTTCCCCAAGATCGGCTTCTACTAGTTTTTCCATTCGTCTGTAAAGAATTCGCGTTAATATTTTCCAGCTGTGACTTATTAAGCTGATAGTTCGGTAATTTTCACATCTGTCAACACCTGATTTTTTTGGGATTGGAATTATTATATTCTTCTTGAAGTCTGAGGGTATTTCGCCTGTCTCATAAATCTTGTTCACCAGATGGTAGAGTTATGTCAGGACTGGCTCTCCCAAGGCTGTCAGTAGTTCTAATGGAATGTTGTCTACTAAGGAGGCCTTGTTTCGACTCAGGTCCTCAGTGCTCTGTCTTCACGCAGTATCATATTTCCCATTTCATCTTCATCTACTTCCATTTCCATAATATTGTCCTCAAGTACATCGCCCTTGTATAGACCCTCTATATACTCAATCCACCTTTCTGCTTTCCCTTCTTTGCTTAGAATTGGGTTACCATCAAAGCTCTTGATATTCATGCAAGTGGTTCTCTTTTCTCCAAAGGTCTCTTTAATTTTCCTGTAGGCAGTATCTATCTTACCCCTAGTAAGCCTCTAAATCCTTACATTTGTCCTCTAGCCATCCCTGCTTAGCCATTTTGCACTTCCTGTCGATATCATTTTTGAGACGTTTGTATTCCTTTTTGCCTGCTTCATTTACTGCATTTTTATATTTTCTCCTTTCATCAATTAAATTCAATATTTCTTCTGTTATCCAAGGGTTTCTACTAGCCCTCATATTTTTACCTATTTGATCCTCTGCTGCCTTCACTATTTCATCCCTCAAAGCTATCCATTCTTCTTCTACTGTATTTCTTCCCCCCATTCTTGTCAATTGTTCCCTAATGCTCTCCCTGAAACTCTCTACATCCTCTGGTTCTGTCAGTTTATCCAGGTCCCATCTCCTTAAATTCCCACCTTTTTGCAGTTTCTTCAGTTGTAATCTACAGTTCATAAACAATAGATTGTGGTCAGAGTCCACATCTGCCACTGGAAATGTCTTACAATTTAATACCTGGTTCCTAAATCTTTGTCTTACCATTATATAATCTATCTGATACCTTTTAGTATCTCCAAGGTTCTTCCATGTATGCAACCTTCTTTCATGATTCTTGAACCAAGTGTTAGCTATGATTAAGTTATTCTCTGCGCAAAATTCTACCAGGTGGCTTCCTCTTTCATTTCTTACTCCCAAGCCATATTCACCTACTATGTTTCTTACTCTCCCTTTTCCTACTCTCGCATTCCAGTCACCCATGACTATTAAATTTTCGTCTCCCTTCACTACCTGAATAATTTCTTTTATCTCATCATACATTTCATCAATTTCTTCGTCATCTGCAGAGCTAGTTGGCATATAAACTTGTACTACTGTAGTAGGCGTGGGCTTCGTGTCTATCTTGGCCACAATAATGCGTTCACAATGCTGTTTGTAGTAGCTTAGCCGTACTCCTATTTTTTTATTCATTATTAAACCTACTCCTGCATTACCCCTATTTGATTTTGTATTTATAACCCTGTATTCACCTGACCAAACGTTTGTTCCCCCTTCCACCAAACTTCACTAATTTCCATTATATCTAACTTTAACCTATCCATTTCCCTTTTTTAAATTTTCTAACCTACCTGCCCGATTAAGGGATCTGACATTCCACGCTCCAATCCGTAGAACGCCAGTTTTCTTTCTCCTGGTAACAACGTCCTCTTGAGTAGTCCCCGCCCGGAGATCCGAATGGGGGACTATTTTACCTCCGGAATATTTTACCCAAGTGGACGCCATCATACTGTAAAGCTGCATGCCGTCGGGAAATATTACGGCTGTAGTTTCCCCTTAGGGAGTACCCGTGGTCTAGGGGTAGCGTCTTTGATTCGTAGTCAAAACGTCTTTGGTCCCGGGTTCGATCCCCGCCACTGCCTAAATTTTGATAAATAATCAGCATTGGCGGCCGATGACTTCCGGCATAAGAAGTCAGTCTCATTCTGCCAACGGCCTTGTCAAAGAGGGCGGAGGTGGGAAATTGCCCCTAAAGGCGGAAGAATCAGCAATGATCAACGACATGAGGATGCAGAAGGCAATGGAAACCACTGCATTAAAGACACGTAACGTGTATCCACAGGACACGTGGCCTGTATTTGAAGAAGTGTCATGATGATCTCTCCATAGGCAAAAGCTTCCGGAATAGTCCCCTATTCGGATCTCCGGGAGGGGACTGCCAAGGAGGAGGTTACCATTAGAAAAAGATTGAATAATCAACGAAAGGATAACGTTCTACGAATCGGGGCGTGGAATGTCAGGAGCTTGAACGTGGAATGGAAACTAGAAAATCTAAAAAGGGAAATGCAAGACTCAATCTAGATATAGTAGGGGTCAGTGGAGTGAAGTGGAAAGAAGACAAGGATTTCTGGTCAGATGAGTAGCGGGTAATATCAACAGCAGCAGAAAATGGTATAACAGGTGCAGGATTCGTTATGAATAGGAAGAGGGTGTGTTACTGTGAACAGTTCAGTGACCGGGTTGTTCTCATCAGAATCGACAGCAGACCAACACCGACAACGATAGTTCAGGTATACATGCCGACGTCGCAAGCTGAAGATGAACAGATAGAGAAAGTGTATGAGGATATTAAAAGGGTAATGCAGTATGTAAAAGGGGACGAAAATCTAATAGTCATGGGCGACTGGAATGCAGTTGTAGGGGAAGGAGTAGAAGAAAAGGTTACAGGAGAATATGGGCTTGAGACAAGGAATGAAAGAGGAGAAAGACTAATTGAGTTCTGTAACAAGTTTCAGCTAGTAATAGCGAATACCCTGTTCAAGAATCACAAGAGGAGGAGGTATACTTGGAAAAGGCCGGGAGATACGGGAAGATTTCAATTAGATTACATCATGGTCAGATACTGGATTGTAAGGCGTACCCAGGAGCAGATATAGACTCAGATCATAATATAGTAGTGATGAAGAGTAGGCTGAAGTTCAAGACATTAGTCAGGAAGAATCAATACGCAAAGAAGTGGGATACGAAAGTACTAAGGAATGACGAGATACGTTTGAAGTACTCTAACGCTATAGATACAGCAATAAGGAATAGCGCAGGAGGCAGTACAGTTGAAGAGGAATGGACATCTCTAAAAAGGGCCATCACAGAAGTTGGGAAGGAACACATAGGTACAAAGAAGGTAGCTGCGAAGAAACCATGGGTAACAGAAGAAATACTTCAGTTGATTGATGAAAGGAGGAAGTACAAACATGTTCCGGGAAAATCAGGAATACAGAAATACAAGTCGCTGAAGAATGAAATAAGTAGGAAGTGCAGGGAAGCTAAGACGAAGTGGCTGCAGGAAAAATGTGAAGACATCGAAAAAGATATGATTGTCGGAAGGACAGACTCAGCATACATGAAAGTCAAAACAACCTTTGGTGACATTAAAAGCAACGGTGGTAACATTAAGAGTTCAATGGAAATTCCACTGTTAAATGCAGAGGAGAGAGCAGATAGGTGGAAAGAATACATTGAAAGCCTCTGTGAGAGTGAAGATTTGTCTGATGTGATAGAAGAAGAAACAGGAGTCGATTTAGAAGAGATAGGGGATCCAGTATTAGAATCGGAATTTAAAAGAGCTTTGGAGGACTTACGGTCAAATAAGGCAGAAGGGATAGATAACATTCCATCAGAATTTCTAAAATCATTGGGGGAAGTGGCAACAAAACGACTATTCACGTTGGTGTGTAGAATATATGAGTCTGGCGACATACCATCTGACTTTCGGAAAAGCATCATCCACACAATTCCGAAGACGGCAAGACCTGACAAGTGCGAGAATTATCGCACAATCAGCTTAACAGCTCATGCATCGAAGCTGCTTACAAGAATAATTTACAGATGAATGGAAAAGAAAATTGAGATTGCGCTAGGTGACGATCAGTTTGGCTTTAGGAAAAGTAAAGGGACGAGAGAGGCAATTCTGACGTTACGGCTAATAATGGAAGCAAGGCTAAAGAAAATTAAGACACTTTCATAGGATTTGTCGACCTGGAAAAAGCGTTCGACAATATAAAATGGTGCAAGCTGTTCGAGATTCTGAAAAAAATAGGGGTAAGCTATAGGGAGAGACGGGTCATATACAATATGTACAACAACCAAGAGGGAATAATAAGAGTGGACGATCAAGAACGAAGTGCTCGTATTAAGAAGGGTGTAAGACAAGGCTGTAGCCTTTCGCCCCTACTCTTCAATCTGTACATCGAGGAAGCAATGATGGAAATAAAAGAAAGATTCAGGAGTGGAATTAAAAACACAAGGTGAAAGGATATCAATGATACGATTCGCTGATGACATTGCTATCCTGAGTGAAAGTGAAGAAGAATTAAATGATCTGCTGAACGGAATGAACAGTCTAATGAGTACACAGTATGGTTTGAGAGTAAATCGGAGAAAGACGAAGGTAATGAGAAGTAGTAGAAATGAGAACAGCGAGAAACTTAACATCAGGATTGATGGTCACGAAGTCAATGAAGTTAAGGAATTCCGCTACCTAGGCAGTAAAATAACCAATGACGGACGGAGCAAGGAGGACATCAAAAGCAGACTCACTATAGCAAAAAAGGCATTTCTGGCCAAGAGAAGTCTACTAATATCAAATACCGGCCTTAATTTGAGGAAGAAATTTCTGAGGATGTACGTCTGGAGTACAGCATTGTATGGTAGTGAAACATGGACTGTGGGAAAACGGGAACAGAAGAGAATCGAAGCATTTGAGATGTGGTGCTATAGACGAATGTCGAAAATTAAGTGGACTTATAAGGTAAGGAATGAGGAGGTTCTACGCAGAATCGGAGAGGAAAGGAATATGTGGAAAAGGAGAAAGGACAGGATGATAGGACATCTGCTAAGACATGAGGGAATGACTTCCATGGTACTAGAGGGAGCTGTAAGGGTCAAAACTGCAGAGGAAGACAGAGATTGGAATACGTCAAGCAAATAATTGAGGACGTAGGTTGCAAGTGCTACTCTGAGATGAAGAGGTTAGCACAGGAAAGGAATTCGTGGCGGGCTGCATCAAACCAGTCAGTAGACTGATGACCAAAAAAAAAAAAAGTTTTCCCTTGCTTTCAGCCGTTCGCAGTACCAGAACAGCAAGGCCATTTTGGTTAGTGTTACAAGGCCAGATCAGTCAGTCATCCAGACTGTTGCCCCTGCAACTACTGAAAAGGCTGCTGCCCCTCTTCAGGAACCACACGTTTGTCTGGTCTCTCAACAGATACCCCTCCGTTGTGGTTGCTCCTACGGTGCGGCTATCTGTATCGTTGAGGCACGCAAGCATCCCCACCAACGGCAAGGTCCATGGTTCATGTGGGGGATCACAGCCTAAGCATCGTCCCAAACCCGAATTATCTAAAACAATTCTTGGCCTAAATGGATATTTTCCTTGGTATGTCATTATTTTCGTTTCATCACTAGACTTTTAAATTGTATTTATTGCATATTTTGTTGAGCTGGTATACCGATCTTTGTGCGTTATCAGCATTCTTTTGAATGAAACTACATCATCCACAAACAGGAGCACACTCAGGTACTCGTCATTCATTATTGTAATTCCGTTGTTCACTTCACATTTCCATTTACAAAGAGTGAAGTCAGTGTAAATACTAAGAAAACAAGTGATAGTCCACACACTTTTCTTACTCCTTCATTAGTAATTATTTTTTGTAATTGATTCCCACGTGTGGTTATTAGAATGCGAGTACTTTTTATAAAAGTCTTTATAAGATTTCTCGATATGTCTATGTTGATGGTGATGGAACATCTGTGTTTATTTATTCCGATGGAAGTCAGTTTTCTTGTAGCTCTATTTTTTATTTTCTTGCACCTCCGTGATTGAACGATAGTTAAATTACTTGCGATATTCGATTCACGAAGCACACCTAACAGTTTCCTGAAGATGAGACAATACTGTCATGTACTCGACTTCTTGTGCGTGAGATAAATATAAAAATAAGATAAAAATGTAGTGTAAGGAAACTGACTTTCAGTGAAATAAAGAAATAACAACTGAAAGTTCTACGGTTACTCGGGACATAGCAAACTCTACAGGAAAAAAAAAAGACCTCATGGAAAAATATGTCCATTTACGGTAGAAGTGTTACATGCAAGAGATGCAAATAGTCTTGAAAGATCAGCTGAAGAAAATGGATAGTGTGTCTGAATTTTCTCTTATTGAGGAATTAGAAGGAGCAATTTATTATTTACTTCGGGAAAAACTTTTCAAAAGCCAACGTCGCATAAATTAGTCTTTATTGCTGACAACCGGTTTTGACCGTTTAACTGTCATCTTCTGGTCTGTAATATAGTGAATATACGTGAAACATAGTGTATCTGCTATTATGATTTTTAAAAAATTAAGAAAATTTTTTTTATTGACGTTACAAATACGGAAATAAAAACTGTACATTTACATACTTTCAAAAATTTTTGTTATAAAACGTTTTCCATTACGAGTTCGTGCCTCATGTTATCATTATGGTGGATAAATTACAACACTTTATATTACGTTGGTGCATAAGTTCCTAGCGGTTTTCCATAAGTTTAATAAGCGCAACAAATACACATAACAGAGACTTGGTTATCAATAATATATTGTCCTTCACTATTTATAACAGTATGCCAACGATGTAGAAATCATGTGGTTTTGAGGTGAAGAACTCATCGAGCCATATTCGAAGCGCATTATCGTCCGAAAAAAAAGTTTCTTGAAAGTTGTTCAGTATAGAGCAAAAAGGTGAAAATCTGAGGGCGCAATATCAGATGAATAAGGTGGGTGTGGAACGACTTTCCAACCCATCTCCTGCATAGTGTTTTTTTTTTTTTTTCAGTCTAGCAGAATGCGAGCGGGCGTTATCGCCGAGGAGTATCACTTCAAAGAGTCTTCCTGGTCGTTGTTCTTGGATTGTGTCTGCAAGACGTCTCAGTTGGCGATAAATGTCAGCAGTGATGGTTACACCTCTGAGATGCAATTCGCAGTACACCACACCGTCACTGTCCCACCAGATGTACAACATTATGTTGTCTGGAGGCGTTGCTGCTTTGTTTGTGTTTCTTCCAATCCTTTCCTTTCCTGATGTTAGCACAAGGACACCATTTCTCGACACCAGTACCGATACTGGATAGGAATGGTCGGTGTTGTTCACGACCCAATGATGACGAGCAGGCAGAGACGCACACATGGTCACCCACCGATTTTCATGATTTTGGCTTAGAGCATCCCGTACCCACACACCTGGTTTTTGAACCTCCCCAGTGAATGCAAATGTTGCACTGTGCTGGAATGATCGCAGTTTATCACATTTGTCAGTTTGCGAGAAAACTGACTCATTGTGGATTATTTCATTTAAACGATCTTCATCAAAGCGCAAAGCTCTTCCTGAACGTGGGAGGCACCAATGTCAAAACTATCTTCCTTAAAACGACAAAACCGTTTTCTTGCCGAGCTCTGTCCAATAGCATTATCCCCATACCTAGCACAAATGTTTCTGTCTGTCGCCGCTGCTATCACCCCTCTACTGAGCTCAAACAGAAGAATATGTCGGAAATGTTCCAATTTCTCCGCTGGCACTCCATTTTCTTGCGTCCACAACTCCACTCACTATTTTCAGATGATAAAATACCAATATGCAAATTCAAATAGCAACAGTGAACAACAAATAAAAATAATAATCCATAAATAAAGCCAAAGCTACCGAAATACCAACATGAAAAACGAAAACGCTACTTATGCACCAAATTGATACACGGGTTCGTCAAAGAAATAAAACCATTTACAACTGAAACGAACCTTGTGCACATGCGCATGTTCACATACGTAGCACTCACATAGGCTTGCTAATACTTACAACATACGACATCTAGTAAAATGCGTATTTGTGCATCTGTTTACGTCTGCGTGACATGTTACATGCAACCTGTTTCCACATTAGCCGAAGTATGAAGTGCAATTGGATGATAGTGAGGCAGAGATAAGATGTGTACATACACTACTGGACATAAAAATTGCTACACCAAGAAGAAATGCAGATGATAATCGGATATTCATTGGACAAATATATCATACTAGAACTGACATGTGATTACATTTTCACGCAATTTGGATGCACAGAACCTCAGAAATCACCTCTGGCCGTAATAACGGCCTTGATACGCCTGGGCATTGAGTCAAACAGACCGTGGATGGCGTGTACAGGTACAGCTGCCCATGCAGCTTCAGCAGGATACCACAGTTAATCGATAGTAGTGACTGGCGTAATGTGACGAGCCAGTTGCTCGGCCACCATTGACCAGACGTTTTCAATTGGTGAGAGATCTGGAGAATGTGCTGGCCAGGGCAGCAGTCGAACATTGTCTGTATACAGAAAGGCCCGTACGGGACATGCAACATGCGGTCGTACATTATCCTGCTGAAATGTAGGGTTTCGCAGGGATCGAATGAAGGGTAGAGCCACGCGTGGTAACACATCTGAAATGTAACGTCCACTGTTCAAAGTGCTGTCAATGCGAACAAGAGGTGACGAGACGTGTAACCAGTGGCACCCCATACCATCACACCAGGTGATACACCAGTATGGCGATGACGAATACACGCTTCCAATTTGCGTTCACCGCGATGTCGCCAAACACGGATACGACCATCATGATGCTGTAAACAGAACCTGGATTCATCCGAAAAAATGAGGTTTTGCCATTCGTGCACCCAGGTTCGTCGTTGAGTACACCATCGCAGGCGCTCCTCTCTGTGATGCAGCGTCAAGGGTAACCGCAGCCATGGTCTCCGAGCTGATAGTCCATGCTGCTGCAAACGTCGTCGAACTGGTCGTGCACATCGTTGTTGTCTTGCAAACGTCCCAAGCTGTTGACTCAGGGATCGAGACGTGGCCGCACGATCCGTTAAAGCCATGCGGATAAGACGCCTGTCATCTTGACTGCTAGTGATACGAGGCCGTTGGGACCCAGCACGGCGTTCCGTATTACCGTCCTGAACTCACCGATTCGATATTCTGCTAACAGTCACTGGATCTCGACCAACGCGAGCAGCAACGTCGCGATACGATAAACCGCAATCGCGATAGGCTACAATCCGACCTTATCAAAGTCGGAAGCATTTCTCCTCCTTACACGAGGCATAAGAACAACGATTCACCGGGCAACGCCGGTCAACTGCTGTTTGTGAATGAGAAATCGGTTGGAAACTTTCCTCATGTCAGCACGTTGTAGGTGTCGTCACCGGCGCCAACCTTGTGTGAATGCTCTGAAAAGCTAATTATTTGCATATCACAGCATCTTCTTCCTGTCGGTTAAATTTAGCGTCTGTAGCACGTCATATTCGTGGTGTAGCAATTTTAATGGCCAGTAGTGTAGTTACAGCCACTAGATCACTCTTACAGAGGCATCTTAAAATCATAGTTTAAATTATGTTCTTTTTACATTTCACAATGACAATAATAATAATTTACGCCATTATTTTACGATGCCTGCGTAAGAGCCATCTTGTGGCTGTAACTATGTACACTCCTTATCTTTGCCTAACTGCCATCCAGTTGCACCACATACTTTGGCTAATGTGGGTCCAGGATGTGTCTGCCAAGTGACGTAAACGGATGTACAAATGTGTATCTTACTGTACATGGTGCTTATAAACTATTTATGCAAAAGTAACCTTTAATTGTGAAAAAGGTAAATAACTTACAGAAATGTTTTATACAGCACTGAATGCAGTATCTCCTCAAGTTTTATTTACAAAAGTTCAATGTGGCTACCTTTTGTAACACGACAAATGTCTCGTCTGCAATCACATTCCTGCCAGATCCTGTGAACTTTCAATTTTTGGGGTTTGAATTACGCTTTTCTATGGAATAATACTTTTAGTGCTGTAACACTAGGCATATCCAGTTCTAAGCTGACACGTCTCATTGATTTACCCAGGCTACAAATGTAGTTGTTCAACTGCTGCGTCAGAGACTGCTGGCCGACACTGAGCCGGCGTCGTACATGACACACAGCGTTTTTCGGTGAAATACTTTGTCTTCGATGTTTGTGGCTTGAGGTATCTAGTCGTAAAAAAATTGTCATTGTACGATAGTGTTGCAGTTTATGCAGATTAACGCAGCTAAGTGACAAGTAACAACTATTTAAGGGACAAAATAAACTTTTGCTTTATTCGCACAACACATATTATTACATTTGGCTAGAGTCTAATGCACTCTGCACATCATATCTTGTGCGCAACTATGCACGCTGGAAAATGTTTGTTCACATATCCTCAACAGATAGTAACGGGTTTGGGTTCAAGAAACCATAAACAACAATGAGAACCTGCTGCACTGTTAAATTCCGCGCAGGCCAATGCGGAGTGACCAATTTTTGTCCTAAGGGGAGGGGGGGGGGGGGACATTGTACGTGAAATTCGTTGAAATTTGACATTTTCTGTTTTCTACTCCATAATGTACTTTGGAATTTCCTGAACATTTTAGTATACAATACATTAAAATCAGACAATTGTGAGACCTTCAAATAATATTTTGAATGTTGAGATGTGACTGTCAAATTTCGCGGCTACGCATATACTGCCACGTTCAGCAGTCAAATCTTGGGAATTACACAGTCTACAAGGCTGTGAATTGCTTTGTTTTGTACCTACTGCTACGTCTCAGAAGTTGGCATTACGAATAAACAAATCATTGACAATTAACGGACAAAGTACTTGATGAATTACGGGAATATTATGGGAAGCCCATTAGAGATAATTGTGACAATTTAGAGAAGATGAAAAGAGCTGTGTGGAGCACGTTTTTTGCTAATTTCCAAGAATGATTACCTATCGAAGTCGCGGTATCCAAACGATACATATTGGACGTGCGATCGTAAATCCATCATACGACTCCTGTTGCGGACGTTATGAGTATGTTTACGGTGGTCACTACAGCAATGGTAAAAGAAGAGCGTTAAAAAATACTTGCAGTTGCAAAGGAGACGACTTACCTTACTCGTTGTCGGTGTTGTCGTCATGTTAAAGACCATTACGGTGGTCTGGATGGATAATTTGGACGGGTCGAACCATGTGTTCTTCCTGATACTCTTTCGTTTTCCGCACTGTTCGCAATGAAATTGTACGGTATTTCAGCATCGAAACTGTTCTTACGAAGTTTTACACACTTCGCACCACCACAATCTACACAGTCCCTTCTACCCTCGTCCTGTAGTACTCCATATTTGCGACAAAAAGTCAAACAATTTTCTACGCTGGATAAACATGGAATTAGATTTTTCCATGTGAGTGAATCCGCTGAAGAAACATCAAGAACATCAGACATCCCACTCACTAACGACATAGTCTGATTTTCCCTAGCAACTCACAAATAATTCGCGGAGGTATGTAATTTAAAGCAACTACGGGAACAACGGGAAGCATATAAAAATGACGATCACAAATAATTTATCACAACGCCCGCAACCGGAGTCGCATGATCGATTTACGATCGCACGTCCGATATGTATCGTTTGGACCCCGCGACTTCGATAGGCAATCATTCTTGGAAATTACCCGTTCTTTCATAAAATATCAACCGATGAAAAGCCACGTCATGCTTTGTGTCCACCTTCACCAAACACATGGTGTAAATATAAGCAAGCTGAATTTTCTGGCACCCTGCATCACTTTACACGTAAACATTCTCTTCCTTTGGCAGTAATGGAGCCAATCAAACCTATTTACAGAGATCTGGCAAATCCTGCACTACAAAAGAAGTGTTTTTATGGGAAACCCAAATGTGAAAAAGTCCTTCAATATTGTTGTGTGGTGCTGTGTGCCTAAAAAGGTATCTGTTGGCCTTGTGACTCTAAAGTTAGCAGTGTCTGATGCTGTAATAACTTTTAATGGTGGGGACTATGAAAGACTTAAGGTTCTGGAGAAGCTAGGCGTAAGATTTGGACAGAACACAACTAAAAGACTGTGGGAACTGGATGAGCTTCATGTACGTGAAGCACAGTTAGATGATCAGCAAATGACAAAAGAAGCAAGAAAGAAATGGAGGAGGCAAGCAGTGGGCTGTTGTGACACTGAAGAAGACACAGACTATGAGCCAGGGCAATTCTAGTACACAAAAGACGCAGAAGTGTAACTCTGTATAATAATTTTAATAAAAAAAGTTTTAAGCCTCAATATCTCTGAACTACAGTTTTTGCAATAAATGACCCGTTTTTTTAAAAAAGTACTGTTGGTAGAGACATGAAATTTTCGCAGTGTGCCAAGTGTGAGATTCAAAGATTGTATATTTTAAGGGGCATCTCTGAACTACAGTTTTTGCAATAAATGACCCGTTTTTTAAAAAAGTACTGTTGGTAGAGACATGAAATTTTCGCAGTGTGCCAAGTGTGAGATTCAAAGATTGTACGAGGGTTATTCCAAAAGTAAGGTCCGATTCGCCGTAACTATTGAAATTTGGCGCCAATGACAAAACACGCATGCGCGCCGACTCCCGGCAAGCCTTGCGCGTCAAACGCCGCCATTCGCTTTGTTACTGTTGCTGAGTGTAGTTCACAGTGTCACTTTACAATGTTTAAGACAATTGATCAGCCCGCCGATTGTGAAGTAAGGGCAGTGATACGGTTTTTGTCTGCAAGAAACAATTCAGCGGCGGAAATCCATCGGCAGATTACTGAAGTGTACGGTCCTAACATAATGAGCGACAGTAAAGAGCGCAAGTGGGTGCGAGCTTTTAATGAAGGACGGGATAATGTGCACGATGAACCACGGTGTGGCCGACCATCAGTGATTTCAGACGATTTGGTCAATGCGGTTGACAAAAAAATTCGTGAAGATCGCCGATTCACTATTACAGACGTAGACATGCATTTTCCGAATGTGAGTAGAACAACTTTGTACAGAATTGTGTCTGAACATTTGAAGTTTCACAAATTGTGTGCCCGTTGGGTTCCCAGGCTGCTTACTGAGCCCCAACGAATGAAAATAATGGCTTTTGCTCTTGATTTTTTGGAGCGATATCATAAGGAAGGTGACAGTCTTTTAGACAATGTTGTCACAGGGGATGAGACATGGGTTTCTCACATCACTCCAGAGTCTAAACGTCAGTCAATGCAATGGCGTCACACGTCATCGCCAGTCAAGGTCAAGGCAAAGCAGACAATCTCAACACGTAAGGTTATGGCGACTGTGTTCTGGGATAGACGTGGAGTATTGTTAGTCGACTTTATGGAGAGAGGAACAACGATTAATAAAGCCGCCTACTGCACTACCCTGACTAAACTTCGACGTGCAATCCAGAATAAGCGACGTGGTCTTTTGTCGTCTGGAATCTTGTTGTTGCATGACAATGCCAGACCCCACACTGCAAATGAAACGCAAGCTCTGATCAAGAAATTTGGATGGGAACAGATGGACCATCCTCCTTACAGTCCGGACCTGGCGCCAAGTGATTTCCACCTGTTCCGTTACTTAAAGGAGTTTCTCGGCGGCAAGCGCTTCGACACAGATGATGAAGTGAAAGAAGCAGTTAAGGACTGGTTATCGTCACAGGCGGCCGATTTCTATAACATGGGCATTCAAAAGCTTGTTGAACGATGTGACAAATGTTTAAGTAAGTATGGAAGTTATGTAGAAAAATAGATAAAGATGTAAGGAATGTAAATAAAACAATTGTTTTGAAAAAACATTTTAGTTTTGATTTTTTTTTTTTATAACCGGACCTTACTTTTGGAATAACCCTCGTATATTTTAAGGGGCTAGTGAAACGAGAAATCGTGTGGGTTTTGAAACAACCTACGTGAAGACAATACACGTTTATTTTTGTACCAAGGATGTGCTTTTTCGTAATCTATGACATTACTTTGTTTTAATAAAATTAGTGAATCACTGTTTCAGAATACTCTCCCGATTACATCTTCACAGCATCTTAGTGAGGTGACATTGTGTAAACTCCTCAGTGTTTCGACAAAAGAAGCAAATTTTTACATGGCTGCATGAGAAATATAGGTTTTACTCAAAATTAGCCACTCGTGACGTTGCTCTGTTGAGTTACAAATGGTTAACAAGCCATGCGAAAATAAATTGCTGTTTTTGTTGCATTTTCAGCGGAATTCTTTTTGGATACTAACCACAACAGTGATGAAGTAGATCTTTTTGAATGGACACCGTGCAAGTGTGGGTGTGTAGGTGTTCCACTTAATATATACAAGAAACGTGAGCTTAGGCTTGCTGTGAATGGAATGGCACTCCCCCCCCCCCTCCCACCCCCCGCTCGGCATTTTCCGTGCGCTCGGCATTTTCCGTACAGCGCCTGCCACCTCCGACATCCGCACGACTGCGCATCTACTGGCCACATTATTGTGCGTGCACTACATACGACTCCAACAAGACTGTTGGAATTACTCATTCGCGCATGCCACCCAGCGGAAACGTCAGCAACTAACAGTGTTAGGCGGGAATAATACTTAAGATATACTACAGTCAGTGCTGTAACAAACATTTCTCTAAGTTATTTACCCTTTTTGCAATTACATGTTGCTTTTGCATAACCAGTTTATAAACACTCTGTATGTCGTACATTTTAAGAATTAACAATGCTCTGTCATTGCTATGTATGAGAGCATGCCAACGTACAGAAGGTGCTTGTAACTGTAACGAATCTGTGTATCCTGCGCTGTATTTTATCCACCATAATGACAACATTGCATGAAGTACGAAGTCATAATGGAAGACATTTTACAACAAAAATTCTTTGAAGATATGTAAATTTAGTTTCCATTTCGGTATTGGTAACGTCAAACAAAAATTTTTTTCTCAATTACTTTTTTCATAAATGATGATGGGTGCATCAAAAAAATGTATACACATTGTGAAGCGTCATAGAAAATTTATTTCCCGTTCTAAAATGTTAAATTTCTGGAAATGGAAAGCTTAAAGTCCAATTGGGAAAATAAATGTAGTTTGCAAATGTGATTAACGTTCAAATTTGTGGCCTTCAGCATCAATGCATTTCTAAGTACGAGTCACCACTGATTCCGTACATCGTACCAAAGTGTGCGATGAGATTTCTGCGCACACTGCCTGAATCTCATTCCGAAGTGTGTCCAGGTTACGTGGTTTACGTATGTGCACCTCATCTTTTACTGTGCCCCATAAGAAGAAATCCAGCGGCGTGAGGTCTGTAGAGCGTGCAGGAAACTCGATTGGTCCCCTGCGTCCTATCCACTGACCTGGCACATGGTGATCCAGGTATGCTCGTACGTCCCTATGATTGTGCGGCGGGGCGCCATCTTGTTGGAAATAAAACTCATCATTACCGTATAGTGCTCGAATGGCAGGGAATATGGAGTCACCAAGCATTGTTAGGTACGTTTCTCTTGAAAGCGGAAAGGCCCAATGAGTCCCCTTGCAGACAAACCACACCACACATTTACACCAGGCAAATTCACAGCCTTTTCAACTGTAATGTGAGGATTATCTTCAGGCCAGTACCCACAATTGTGCCTATTGACAGTTCCACTGAGTTTGAATTGGGCTTCATCCAACCAAAGTATGCTACCCATCAATCCCGGTTCACGTCTCACCATCTCCTGAACCCATTCCAAAACTCTAACCTTCGATCTGGATCGTCGTCACTTAGCTGTTGCACCAGCCTTGGAATGTACACACGAAACTTGCCTTTCTTCAGAATGCGTAGCACACTACTAGCACTTACATTACTCTCACGTGCCGCTTGCCTCGAAAATTTTTGAGGCGAACGCTGAAACAGTTCCAAGACCGCAGTTGTGGAATCATCACTTGTAGCTGTACGAGGTCGCCCTGATCGACCTTTATGCACATCACACATTGTTCCATGAATTTCGAATTTGTCTCGTAGACGTATAATTGTTAACCTTGAAGGTGGTTCTGTACCATACTCACTTCTCCACAGTCTTCGAACCGCAGCTACATTCTCAAACTTCCAGTTTCACTTAATTATCTGCTTCCGCGCTTCAAAGCTCAAACGCACGTCCGCCATGTTGCAGTTACTTCCTTGCCACTGCTGCCACCTGTTGAAGAAACATAACATTACTTTCTCACAGACATTTAACCTTGTAGAACGGGAAATAAATTGTCTATGACAGTTCAAAGTGTGTATACATTTATTTGACGCACCCTGTATGTCCTGCACACTGAGGAGAAAAAAGTCATGGGATAACGATATGTACATATACAGATGGCGGTAGTATCTCGTACACAAGGTTCAAAAGGGCAGGGCATTGGCAGAGCCGTCATTTCTACTGGTGTCATTCATGTTTAAGTTTCCGACGTGATTATGGCCGCGCGACTGGAACTAACAGACTCTGAACGCGAAACGGTATTTGGAACTAGACGCATGGGATATTCCACAGTGTTAAGAGCGTGCAGAGAACTCCATATATCAAGCATTACGTCTCACCACGAACAACGCATTGACCGACGGCGCTCACTTAGCGACCGAGAGCAGCGGAGTTAGCGTAGAGTTGTCAGTGCTAATGGACAAGCAACGATGAGTGAAATAACCGCAAAAATCAATGTGTGACGTACGACGAACGTATCTGTTACGACAGTTAGGCGAAATCTGGGGCCAATGGGCAATGGCAGTAAACGATAGACGCGAGTGCCTTTGCTAATAGCGCGGAATCGCCTGCGGCGCTTCTACTGGGCTAGTGGCCATATCGGTTGGATCCTAGACGACTCGAAAACAGCGGCCTGGTCAGAAGAGTCCAGATTTCAGATGGTACGAGCTGATGATGGGGTTCGAGTGCGGCGCAGACCCCGCGACGTCATCGACCCAAGCGATCAACAAGAGATTGTGCAAGCTGGTTGTGGCTCCGTAATGGTGTGGGTAGTGTTTACATGGAACTGACTGAATCCTCTGGTGCAACTGAATCGATCGTTGCCTAGAAATGGTTATGTTGGGTTACTTGGACACCATTTGTAGACATTAAACAACGGTAGGATATTTTGGATGATGGTGCGCCATGTCGTTGGGCCAGAATTGCTTTCGATTGGTTTGAAGAACATTTGGACAATTCGAGCAAAAGATTTCGCCACCAGATCGCCCAATATGAGGCCCATCGAACATTTATGGGACATAATCCACAGGTCAGTTCGTGCACAAAATTCTGCACCAACAACCCTTTCACAATTATGGACGCTATAGAGGCGGCATGGCTCAATATTTCAGCAGGGGGCTTCCAACGGCTTGTTGAGTCCATGCCACATCGAGATGCTGTACTGCGCCGGACAAAAGGGGATCCGACGCTAATTTAGGAGGGATCCCGTGACATTCGTCACTTCAGTGTATGTGCATTATGTTACAGACCAGAAGATGAAAGTTACACTGTCGAAACCGGTTGTCAACAATAAAGACTAATGTACAGGGTGGCGCACGGAATGTGTTACCATTTTGTTTTTGAATATAAGCTTTATTGTCAACACAATCTGAAAGGAACATATACTACAATGAAGAGCTGTCGATGGAGATTTGTTCTAACTCAGCACATGTTCAATATGTCCACCATTTCGTTTCCTAACTTCCTTCAAACGAACACTGAAGTTAGTGATTACCCTACGGCACATGTCTTCCGTAATTTCACTGCAAGCTTGAAGAATAAGGCTTCTGAGCTCCATTAAATTACGCGGTCGTTTCGGGAAAAATTTTTCCTTTAGGTACCCCCAAAGAAAAAACTCACATGTATTGAGGTCTGGACTATTAGGGGGGGCAATTTTTGTCCGTCATTGAAGCGACCTGGAAACCAGAGTGAAATGATCCGCATGTCGAAATGCTCGTGTAAAAACTCCAATACAGTGTTTTCAGTATGGGGCCTTGCTCCATCTTGCATGAACCACTGCGTGTTGAAGGGCAAGGCTGTGGAATGAAGCTATTGCGAAGCATGCTGAAATAACGCTCGTTGTTCACAGTTTCTCCAAATAAAAAGGGAAATCGCTGCCCACGCTGTAATCCTCGGAGGATAATGTTGTCGTTCATGAAGCACTTGTGGGTTTTCAGTGGCCCAAAAGCGTAAATTTTGTTTGTTAACCACACTGTCTAAATGAAAATGCGCCTCGTCTTAAAATCAAACGTTGTTGAGAGTTTCTTCCCTATCCTCCGCCCACAGAGCAAACAGTAGTCTCTGCTGCTTGTGTTCTTCAGTGAGCTTCTGTGCACAGGTCATCTTGTATGGCTACATTTGGAGGTCACTTTCAAGAATGTGTTGAACGGAGCGTCTGGATATCCCCAGTTGCACTGCTGCCTTTCTACACGATTTACCGGGACTTCTCTGTACGGCAACTCGTACCGCTTCAATATTCTGCGGCGAAAAAACAGGCTTAGGCCGAGGTCGCTTCGCTTCCAATACTCTTCCTTGCTGTACAAATTTATCGTACAACCTCTAACAACCCTACCACAACAAAAGTCAAAATTTAATAATGATTGTGGTGTTGCTCACGCTGCTAAATACTGCATTTTTCGGGCAACAACAAAGTTATTATGTGGCAGGTGTCATTAGAGCACAGTTAATAAAGTCATTTCATGTAATAATAAATAAACTAGGCACTCATCTTTTCGTATTTCCCACGCTGGTCTCGTTGTAAAATCATGGCTCAATCGTTAAAAATCTAGGTGGTGATGATTCCAAGCTCGGATGCAAAGAGGCCTAGGTTTTATTCTGCTATATTCAAAAGTTTTGTAGATGCGCTTCACAAACCATTCTTGAAGATTAAGCCTTTCAAAGTTAGCACTATGGTGATGTAAAAAAATAATCAGCACTCCGAATTTAAGTTACACTTCCTTTTTATTGCTTTTGTGACAATATCACTTAACACACAAAACATCACTTCACAATACAAAACATACTTGAAAACATCTTCCTCACTGTTAAAGTTCACATTTTATTAACTGACTACAATATACGTCTTTTCAACATGACGTCCAAGACCTGTCCTTCTCAAGGTCCGAGACTCTAACTAACTAATAATCACTTACGCACCTAAAAATCAAGAGTTACAAGTACGTCAAAGATCATAGTGACAAAAGAAAGAATACACATAAGAATAATATCATTGCAATATAAACATATCGATGTATCAAAGTACTTCTACATTAATGAAATCAAATCTGAATGTTGTCTCAGAAGTATGTCAACTACTTTACAGAAACACAGTAGAATATTACTGGTATCGAGAGGTTCAGGTGAGGTGCCGTAATGGTTACGTAATTCAAGTACCATTACAAACCTGTGGATGGTCTTCTTGCAAGGCACCCATCATGAGTTAAACTGTTGTCGAAAACGCCTCTGAGTCAGAACAAGGCTTTTCGTTTCACGAAAAAGTAACACAATTTCCGATTGTTGCTGTGTCGTCAGCCTTCCATTGCCAGCCATTGCTGCTTACTAGTCTCCTAGCGGCAGTATCGTGAATTACACGTCATTTCGTAACTCATTTGTTTTTCCAAGCTCTGCTGGTACTGCTGTAGAGATCCCAGCGGGGGGATATCAAATGTGCGTCGTAAATTGTGAAAGAAACAATTACAGTAGTCTCTGCTGCATGTGTTCTTCACTGAGCTTCTGTGCACAGATCATCTTGTTTGGGTACATATGGAGGTCACTTTTAAGAATGCGTTGAACGGAGCGTCTGGATATTCCCAGTTGCACTGCTGCCTTCCTACACGATTTCGCGAGATTTCTCTGTACAGCAACTCGTACCGCTTCAATATTCTCCGGCGAACAAACAGGCTTAGGTCGAGGTCGCTTCGCTTCCAATACTGTTCCTTGCTATACAAATTTATCGTACAATCTGATGATGGTCTTCTTGCAAGGGACCCATCGTGTGTTAAACTGTTGTCGAAAACGCCTCTGAGTCACAACAAGGCTTTTCATTCCATGAAAAAGTAACACAACTGCCGATCGTTGCTGTGTCGTCAGTCTTCCATTGTTAGCCATTGCTGCTTACTAGTCTCCTAGCGACAGTATCGTTGTTGTGTACATAGTTCCGCATAGTCAGCGCATACACGACTTTCCCACTAGAGCGCGCCCCGCTAAGCACAACAGCGCAGGCGCAGCGCTCGTCCGTCTCCGCGCGAGGTGGCGCTATCTTAGAGACGGACCAAATTCTGCTTCCGCCGATCCGCGTATTAATATGTAACGCAACCAATGAGATTGCTGCTAACGTAGAACCTTTTCTCCTCGCGGATCACACTCGCGCAGTGATACCTAAGCGCTCGAGGTATTATAACGAGTGTACAGACCTCCGATTAGTCAGTCTGCCTTAGTCTGCATTAGTCTGCATTTATCTGCACCTGTCTGTACCAGTCTGCATTAATCTGTACCATAGTCAAGTTTCAGTCTACACCGAATAAGATTATCATATTCCTGTATATAGCCATGAAGATAAATGTATAGACACTTTGTCAAGTTTCAGAGATATGTGAGAATAAGATTAACGTATCAAGACCAAAGGAACTTCAGATTGTCAATTTAAAATAGCATCCAGAATCAAGTTAAGTAAGGTTTATGATTGTTATTATTTTAATAAATGTGTGTCAAAATTAATCCAGTTCTGTTTAAAGTTGGTCACCGTCAATCTGCTACTCTAAGCGTGCAAGTGGCATTTCTATCGTCTGACCTAACGGCAGAAGATAAACACGCCACGATAAGACCACGAGACATGTTGTTGACACTCGTCTACTTCGTTAGAGCGGCAAGTCAAATAATCTGATGGTGTGTGTACCGAAGGTCTTATAGTACGCACACCACAATCGTGGAATACACGTCATTTCGTAACTCATTTGTTTTTCCAAGCTCTGCTGGTACTGCTGTAGAGATCCCAGCGGGATATCTATTGTGCGTCGTAAATTGTGAAAGAAACAATCGGTAACACATTTCGTGCGTCACCCTGTATGCGACCTTGGTTTTTGAAAAAAAATGGTTCAGATGGCTCTGAGCACTACGGGACTTAACATCTATGGTCATCAGTCCCCTAGAACTTAGAACTACTTAAACCTAACTAACCTAAGGACATCACACAACACCCAGTCATTACGAGGCAGAGAAATCGGTTTTTTAAAAGTAATGTATTGGACAGAGGTTATATGGGCGTCCTGCGTAACGCGTTGTTGTTACTGTGGGTGGTGTTCACAGGTACTTCGCGGTGCTGAAGCCGATGAAGCTGAGCGACGTGGCGCGCCGCGGCCGCTACCTGCTGGCCGCCGCCTGGATCATGTCGGTGCTCTGCAGCACGCCGCAGGTCAGCCGCCACTGCCTCACTGCTGCGCCACACCTCCTCCATCATTTCCCTGTCTTTAGTCATTTACTTATTTCCAGAATGAGATTGAAACGTCCCCTTTGATAAAATTATAAATGACTGTGCTTAAACGGACACACACTATTTTTTAGCGCAACGCAACCTGACTTACAGTAATCCCTACAAAAGAATGGCCCTGACTAACAATAGCCTATACCTCTCACGAATCACTTACTTCACAAAAATCTTCGTTATTCGAACTACTGCAATACAGGAGTGCTAGTTCTGCAAGGTTCGGAGGAGAGCTTCTGTAAAGTTTGGAAGGTAGGAGGCGAGATACTGGCAGAAGTAAAGCTGTGAGGAGGGGGCGTGAGTCGTGCTTGGGTAGCTCAGATGGTAGAGCACTTGCCGGCGAAAGGCAAAGGTCCCGCGTTCAAATCTCGGTCCGGCACACAGTTTTAATCTGCCAGGAAATTTCATATCAGCGCACACTCCGCTGCAGAGTGAAAATCTCATTTTGGAAACATCCCCCGGGTTGTGGCTAAGCCATGTCTCCGTAGTATACTTTCTTTCAGGGGTGCTAGTTCTGCGAGATTCGCAGAAGAGCTTCTGTAAAGTTTGGAAGGTAGGAGACGAGGTACTGGCGGAAGTAAAGCTGTGAGGACGGGGCGTGAGTTGTGCTTGGGTAGCTCAGTTGGTAGAGCTCTTGCCCGCGAAAGGCAAAGGTCCCGAGTTCGAGTCTCGATCCGGCACACAGTTTTAATCTGCCAGGAAGTTTCATTTATTTATTTACACGTCTAGTTACGTAGGACCAAAGTGAGGAGCAAATCTCCAAGGTCATGAAACGTGTCAGTACATGAAATTACTACATAAAAGTAATAACAGATAAAAATAAAACGTTTATGAGCCCAAAAAAAAGTCAAGCCATAACTTAAAGTAAAGGCAATCAACAATACAAGAATCAACCTCACTTTTCAAGGAACTCCTCGACAGAACAGAAGGAGTAACCCATGAGGAAGCTCTTCGGTTCCGATTTGGAAGCGCGTGGATTACTGCTAAGATTTTTGAATTCTGTTGGTAGCTTGTTGAAAATGGCTGCAGCAGTATACTGCACAACTTTCTGCATAAGAGTTAAGGAAGTCCGATCCAAATGCAGGTTCATTTTCTGCTGAGTATTAACTGAGTGAAAGCTGCTTATTCCTGGGATTAAGCTACACTACTCGCCATTAAAATTGCTACACCACGAAGAAATGCAGATGAAAACGGGTATTCATTGGACAAATATATTATACTAGAACTGACATGTGATTACATTTTCACGCAATTTGGGTGCATAGATCCTGAGAAATCAGTACCCAGAACAACCACCTCTGGCCGTAATAACGGCCTTGATACGCCTCGTCATTGACTCAAACAGAGCTTGGATGGAGTGTACAGGTACAGCTGCCCATGCAACTTCTACACGATACCGCAGTCCATCAAGAGTAGTGACTGGCGTATTGTGACGAGCCAGTTGCTCGTCCACCATTGACCAGACGTTTTCAGTTGGTGAGAGATCTGGAGAATGTGCTGGCCAGGGCAGAAGTCGAACATTTTCTGTATCCAGAAAGTCCCGTACAGAACTCGCAACATGCGGTCGTGCATTAGCCTGCTGAAATATCGGGTTTCGCAGGGATCGACTGAAACGTAGAGCCACGGGTCGTAACACATCTGAAATGTAACGTCCACTGTTCAAAGTGCCGTCAGTGTTAACGAGAGGTGGCCGAGACGTGTAACCAATGCCACCCCATACCATCACGCCGGGTGATACGTCAGTATGGCGATGACGAATACACGCTTCCAATGTGCGTTCACCGTGATGTCACCAAACACGGATCCGACCATCATGATGCTGTAAACAGAACCTGGATTCATCCGAAAAAATGACGTTTTGCCATTCGTGCACCCGGGTTCGTCGTTGAGTACTCCATCGCAGGCGCTCCTGTCTGTGATGCAGCGCCAAGGGTAACCGCAGCCATGGTCACCGAGCTGATAGTCCATGCTGCTGCAAACGTCGTCGAACTGCTCGTACAGATGGTTGTTGTCCTGCAAACGTCCCCATCTGTTGACTCAGGGATTGAGACGTGGCTGCACGATCCGTTACAGCCATGCGGATAAGATGCTTGTCATCTCGACTGCTAGTTATACGAGGCCGTTGGGATCCAGCACGGCGTTCCGTATTACCCTCCTGAACCCACCGATTCCATAGTCTGCTAACAGTCATTGGATCTAGACCAACGCGAGCAGCAATGTCGCGATACGATAAACCGCAATCGCGATAGGCTACAATCCGACCTTTATCACAGTCGGAAACGTGATGGTATGCATTTCTCCTCCTTACACGAGGTATCACAAAAACGTTTCACCAGGAAACGCCGGTCAACGGCTGTTTGTGTATGAGAAATCGGTTGGAAACTTTACTCATGTCAGCACGTTGTAGGTGTCGCCACCGGCGCCAACCTTGTGTGAATGCTCTGAAAAGCTAATCATTTGCATATCACAGCACCTTCTTCATTTCAGTTAAATTTCGCGTTTGTAGCGCGTCATCTTCGGGGTGTAGCAATTTTAATGGCCAATAGTGTAATACTGTTAACAAGATATGACAGTAAGTAATCTATGTATTGAGAGGCCAATGTCAAAATACGCAAACTAGTGAACTTTTTGCCCGAGCCGCCCGTTTCTGAGCCAAAAATATCCCTCTAGAATTCGAAGAGTTACCCCAAAATATATTTATAATACCGTACCACATAAGCGAATGAAAATAAGCGAAGTAGACTTATTTTCGTGTCTAACAACCACTCACTTCAGATACCGTTCGAATAGTAAAACTGGCAGCATTAAGTCTTGGAACAAGATCCTGAACGTGGGCTTTCCACGGTAGATTACTATTTATCTTTCTATCTGAACACCTAGATCATATGCCCATTCTGTGAAATTAAAACGTCGGGTTTTGTTGAATTGTGTGTTAGAAACTGTAAAAACTGATTTAGCGTTAGTTTATTTTCTACAAGCCATGAACTTATGTTATGAACTGCACTATTTGAAACCGGCCAGTGTTGCGCACAACATCCTTTACTACCAAGCAAACAGAAATATTTTATAGTTACCCGTAATACTAGAGGGCACATCATTTAGTTACCCGTAATACTAGAGGGCACATCATTTGTATAAATAAGGAACAGGAGTGGCCCCAACACTGATCCTTGAGCTACTCACTATTTGACCGTACCCCACTCAGATCCCACATTATAGCTATTCTCAACACTGTGAATAATACCTTTTGCTGTCTGTTGTTGAAGTAAGAGGTGAACCAATTGCGAACTGCTCTCCGTATTCCATAATGATCCAACTACTAGAACAATATTTTGTGATCAACACAATTAAAACAATTAGTTAAATCAAAAAATATGCCTAGCGTTGGAAACCTTTTGTTTAATCCATCAGAGAGAAAAGAGAATATTGCATTTTCAGTTGTTTAATGACTTCTAAAGCCGAACTGTACATTTTATAGCAAATTATGTGATATAAAATGATCAATTATCCTTACATACACAGCCTTTTCACTAACGTTAGCAAACACTGATGGCATAGAAATAGGTGTAAAATTGTCTGCATTATCCCTTTCTCCCTTTTCATAAAGCGGCTTTACTAATGAGTAATATAATCGTTCAGATAACTGACCATTCTTAAACGAAAAATTACAAATATTGCTGAGTACAGGGCTAACAGCACTTTAATATTCTGCTAGGCACTCCATCATACCCACGAGAGTCCTTATTCTTCAGTGACACGTACTTCAGTGTCTTCAGTGACATGTACCCGAGTCATACGACTATAGTTGGTTGGGACTAAAATTTACCCTCGATATGTTGGCGAAAATACATGTTTAATTCTTGGAGGTACGCGTAAAATATCATCTGAAATTGTGCTAAACGCATTTTCTGAAAATTATTTGGAGCAGTTAGTTCATGAGCCCACGCGAATAATAAACGGTTGTGGAAACACACTTGACCTTTTAGCAACAAATAATCCTGAGTTAATAACGAGCATCAAAACGGATGCAGGAATTAGTGAACACAGGGTTGTCCTATCGAGATTGAATATTGTAACCCCGAAATCTTTCAAAAAAACGTAAAATATACCTATTCAAAGAAGCAGATAAAAATTCACTTGAATTCTAACTGAGAGACAATCTCCATCCAAATTAATGATATAAGTGTATATATAAATTTAGCGCGGACTTCAATACGAGATACTTATAACAGTTTCCACAACGAAACTTTGTCTCGAAACCTGGCAGAAAATCCAAAGAGATTCTGGTCGTATGTTAAGTATGTTACCGGCAAGAAACATTCAATGCCTTCTCTGCGCAATGGCAATGGAGATACTATCGAAGATAGTGCTGCCAAAGCAGAGTTACTGAACACAGCCTTCCGAAATACCTTCACAAAAGAAGACGAAGTAAATATTCCAGAAGTCGAATCAAGAACAGCTGCCAACATGAGTAACGGAGAAGTAAATACCCTCGGAGTAGTGACGCAACTTGAATCAATAAAAGCAAGTCTTCTGGTCCAGACTGTATACCAATTAGGTTCCTTTCAGAGTATGCTGATGCATTAGCTCTGTACTTGACAACCATACACAACCGTTCGCTCGACGAAAGATCCGTACCCGAAGACTGGAAAGTTGCACAGGCCACGCCAATATTCAAGAAAGGTAGTAGGAGTAATCCACTAAATTATAGGCCCATATCGTTAACGTCGATATGCAGCAGGATTCTGGAACATATGTTGTGTTCGAACATTATGAATTACCTCGAAGAAAACGGTCTATTGAAACACAATGAACATGGGTTTAGAAAACATGGTTCTTGTGAAACACAACTAGCTCTTTATTCGCATGAAGTGTTGAATGCTATTGACAAGGGATTTCAGATCGATTCCGTATTTCTGGATTTCCATAAGACTTTTGGCACTGTACCACACAAGCGGCTTATAGTGAAATTGCGTGCTTATGGAATATCGTCTCAGTTATGTGACTGGATTTGTAACTTCCTGTCAGAGAGGTCACAGTTCGTAGTAATTGACGGAAAGTCATCGAGTAAAACATAAGTGGTTTCTGCCGTTCCCTAAGGTAGTGTTATAGGCACTTTGCTGTTCCTTATCTACATAAACGATTTTGGAGACTGAACAGCCGTCTTATATTGTTTGCAGACGACGCTGTCGTTTATCGACTAATAAAGTCGTCAGAAGATCAAAACAAACTTCAAAACGATTTAGAAACGATATCTGAATGGTGCGAAAAGTGGCAGTTGACCCTAAACAACGAAAAGTGTGGGGTCATCCACATGAGTGCTAAAAGGAACTCGTTAAACTTCAGTTACACGATAAATCAGTCAAATGTAAAGACCGTAAATTCAACTAAACCCCTAGGTATTACAATTACGAACAACTTAAATTGGAAGGAACTCATAGAAAATATTGTGGGGAAAGCTAACAAAAGACTGCGTTTTATTGGCAGGACACAAAATGTAACAGACCTACTAAGGAGACTGCCTACACTACGCTTGTCCGTCCTCTTTTAGAATACTGCTGCGCGGTGTGGGATCCTTACCAGGTAGGACTGACAGAGTACATCGGAAAAGTTCAAAGGAAGGCAGCACGTTTTGTATTATCGCGAAATATGGGAGAGAGTGTCACAGAAATGATACAGGATTTAGGCTGGACATCATTAAAAGAAAGGCGTTTTTCGTTGCGACCGAATCTTCTCACGAAATTCCAGTCACCAACTTTCTCCCTCGAATGCGAAAATATTTTGTTGACACCGACCTACATAGGGAGGAACAATCACCACGATAAAATAAGGGAAATCAGAGCTCGTACTGAAAGATATAGGTGTTCATTCTTTCCGCGCCCTACACGAGATTGGAATAATAGAGAATTGTGAAGGTGGTTCGACGAACCCTCTTCCAGGCACTTGAATTTGATTTGCAGAGTATCCTTGTAGATGTAGATGTAGATTTGCACACACATTCCGACAACTAGTTAATGTGCTCAGTATGGGGCGTGGCCACGTCTGCTAGCAGTACAGGCCTGATAACGTCGGGCATGTTGTGAATGATGTCATCAGTCTCGTGTTGAGGAAATAACGCCCACTCTTCCTGCAGGGCTGCTCGCAAATCTTAGAGAGTGGGTGGTGTATGCTGACGTGATGCAACATGCCTCCCTAGTGCATCCCAGACATGCTCTAAGGGATTCAAACAGGGAGAGCGAGCAGGCCACTGCATGCGTGCTGTATCTTTCGATTCCAAGAAAACATCAGCCGTCCGTGCTCTATGAGGTGGAGCATTATCGTGCAGTAGTACGAAGTCTGGGCCCACAGCAGCTCGCAACAATCGCAATTGAGTGCCCAATATTTCGTCACGATACCTGACAGCAGTTAAACCTTGCCGATTCGTCTATACAGTTTCATGCAGAGGTGCTCGAGCTGTCAACATAATCCCTGCCCACACCACTAGAGAACCTCCTTGATATCGGTCTCTTTCTACTACATTTCGGGCGTCCTCCAGATGCGAATCCGTCGACAATCACTTTCCAGACCACATCGGGACTCATCTGTGGAAAGAATATTGGCCCACCGATCGATCATCCAGGTGGCATGTTGATGTGTCCACTCCAGAGGTTCCTTCTGCGAGCAAGCACCAGAGGTACACATACAGCAGGGTCAAAACTGGTTCAAATGGCTCTGAGCACTACGGGACTTGACATCTGAGGTCATCACTCCCCTAGACTTAGAACTACTTAAACCTAACTAACCTAAGGACATCACACACATCCATGCCCGAGGCAGGATTCGAACCTGCGACCGTAGCATTCGCGCGGTTCCGGACTGAAGCGCCTTGAACCGCTCGCCCACCGAGACCGACTCATACACATGGTCTCTGACAATAATGACCAGTCTTTCGAAGCCTTCTGTACACTATTTGCCTCAATAGAACACCTCCAGTGGATGCTGCGATGTCGGATGCCAGTTGCCGTGCAGTACTAAGGTGGTACCATCGTTCCCTTGTAGCCAAAAAAACCGTCCTCTTTTTCTGATGTCACACGTGGTCGACCCTGCCCTGGAGTTTGGGATACAGAGAAACAACAAACCGATACACATTACGCCATCAGGCCTGATCAGTCTGCGACTTCCTGCTTCCATTCTTCCTATGGCCCTTTGCCACAGAGAGTCTGCTAGGCGTCTTTTCTGGGGCATACTGCACTGTCCATGACTGTGTACACAGCGATTGTAGAGTGTGGCAAGATTACATAGAAAAAAAATCTAGGACTTACGGATTGAATAAATGTGTACTGTCTATCTTGTCTCTTGTCTTTACTCGTTTTATGTATCCTATATTTAATTTTATGTCACACAGAACAGCAAATTACTAGCTAATAGGCAGTAAATACTGCAAATTTTCTGAAGAGTTCTTGTTCTGCCGGTTACAAATAATCCCATCCAGTATTAATTTCGAGATTCTTTTTGTGGTGTCACCGCCAGACACCACACTTGATAGGTGGTAGCCTTTAAATCAGCCGCGGTCCGTTAGTATACGTCGGACCCGCGTGTCGCCACTATCAGTGATTGCAGACCGAGCGCCGCCACACGGCAGGTCTAGAGAGTCTTCCTAGCACTCGCCCCAGTTGTACAGCCGACTTTGCTAGCGATGGTTCACTGACAAATTACGCTCTCATTTGCCGAGACGATAGTTAGCATAGCCTTCAGCTACGTCATTTGCTACGACCTAGCAAGGCGCCATTACCAGTTACTATTGATGCTGTAAAACATGTACCGTCAAGATCGATGTTCACCAATTATGGATTAAAGTTAAGTATTCCAGCAGCTACGTACTTTTTTACTAGTCTCAATTCCTTCAACTGTTCCAGACCTCACGCCAGCCTGCGTGAGCTTAAACGCGTGCCTTTCGGGTTCCTCATAGTGGATTGGCTGTCTTGCCAATCCACAACACTTTTTAAGAGGGGCAGGATGTCAAACCGGCCGACTGCGAGCAGGAGAGGTACCACAGGACATTTTAATTTCCTCTGGCCTGAATATAGTTTGATGGCACCCATTACAAAGTATTACGCGTTTGAATTCCTCAGAGCGAAATACAGAGACGTGCAGTGGAAGTATTCTGTGTGAAGAGGCGTGGTACTGCACTTTGGCACACTTACCCCAAATGATAGGTGCCATAAGTCATCGTTGTCCTGGTTGTCCTTTATTGGAGTGCCATCTTCCGTGCACAACACGTTCTTACGGTCATCTGTTGACAGTCCGTATGATTTTATAGTGGATTAGACACAGGATGGAGAAATAGTGGTTTGTTGCTTTGATTTTGGACACCAGTGCACGAGAAAACTAACTTCCAACTTACGCACTGACTCATTTAGAAACTGGGCTGAATCAGTAACAGACAGCAAAGACTTGACACTTAGATACGTGACAGCTCAGAGCTCTGACGATCTCAGGTTGTGTCAAGACCACTTGTGTGACGTCAGCAGTCGGGTGCGAGGACTCAGAGTTCTCCTTCTCCCTCGCCCCTGTGGCTACTGTGTAGGAGCTGGCAGCGGCAAATCGAACGGCTGCCGTGCGGAAATGGAAGCCGTGACGTGTGTTGTTGCATAGCGGCCGCGGCTGTTCGGGCGCCGGTGTGAATGCGTGCGGGTGGTGGCTGGCAGGAGCAGCTGGCACCGCCTCATTGTACATGCAGATGGAGGTGCAGGCGTGAGAGCGGGCCGCAGCGCAGTCAGAGCGCAACAGCTGTAGCTGCGCCACCGCGAGTATGCTACTGTAGACCAGACGTAGAACTTCCTGCGTTCAGAAATCCGCGGCGCAGTCTCCCGTCATGGCAGTTATGCGAAGCGAATGGGGACAAAAGTAACAGCACAAGAGCACGTGAACACCCTAACTTCTCACACCTTTCGGCATTATAGTTTGTTTTTTTTCTTTCAGTGTTGTCGAACATAATGTAGATGCGGAAATCTGAAATACACGGCGCTAAATCCACCGCGCTGTACTTGCAACTGCTCTGGACACCGCGAAACTTGGCGTCAGGGTCGCAAGCACACAGGGGAGCTTTTGCGCATGCGTAACTGACGTGACGTAATTCCCTAACAGGCAACGTGCACAGTTCACGACGTGCACTGCAAGCCCTTACCACACAACTACAAGTTTACGTCAGTGCTAGTGCAATCAGGTGGTAGCACACTGCAGCAGACTTTTTTTATCTCCGTTCGCTTCGCATAATCCCCTCTAGACGGTAGCAGATTCCTCAGATGCGCCAGTTCACTCACTATATGGTAAAATTAGATCGGTATCAATATAGCTTATAACGAAAGAAAAAATATTTTCTGGGATTATGAATGCGATATAATGTATTAAGTTTTGGATTTACACTACTGGCCATTAAAATTGCTACACAAAGAAGAAATGCAGATGATAAACGGGTATTCATTGGACAAATATGTTGTACTAGAACTGACGTGTGATTACATTTTCACGCAATTTGGGTGCATAGATCCTGAGAAATCAGTACCCAGAATAACCACCTCTGGCCGTAATAACGGCCTTGATACACCTGGGCATTGAGTCAAACAGAGCTTGGATGGCGTGTACAGGTACACCTGCCCATGCAGCTTCAACACGATACCACAGTTCATCAAGAGTAGTGACTGTCGTATTGTGACGAGCCAGTTGCTCGGCCACCATTGACCAGACGTTTTCAACTGGTAGGAGATTTGGAGAATGTGCTGGCCAGGGCAGCAGTCGAACATTTGTCTTTTGATCGTATGGTGGATCAGGTTTATCTGTGCTGTAGGCCCACATTGTACACATAAACATTCACGAAAAGCTTTCTCAGTGGTATCTTTGATGTTCAGTTAAATGTGGGATCGACGAGGGTGTGCTTTTTGGCCGCTATGGTTCCCAGCGCCTCGTTTCTATTCTAGTCAGGTTTGCAACTTGAGTTGGTAGACATTACCACATGAATTTAATCATTTCCACAAACGGCAGTTTGCGTTTGGAGTTGGTTGTTTACTGTGGAATCTGATTTCGTGTGTTGTGTCAACGTGAACTTTGTTGAATCTGTTTTAAGTGCTAACTGAAAAGAAAATTACCAGGAAAAGTTAGCCCCAAAGGAATTAGGGCCTCCCACACCAAATCATTTGACTAAGAAAGCGACGAAAACAAATAAGCAGACTACAAGCGACCAAAGAAGTGTATGATAAGCGGAAGTTGTATGCGTGCAACGTAAGAATGTCTGATTTTCAGCCCGCAAGTTAATTCGTTACGTAGAACATGTGTTACGGAGCTTGTACATTTGCCCAAAACATTAAAAAGCACAAAGATTCCCACTTACAAAAGAATGCGAAACGGAGAGTAACGAAATATTACACGTTATTTCGTTCTAGCCCTAAACTGTGGTTAATTATATGCAAAATAACAAAATTATCCAAAAACAATTCTTTCTTTTTTCAGATAAGTTATTACTATTATTATTCGCAAGGGGGGAACAGCCTTGCTGCGGTGGATAGAACGGTTCCTGTGAGATCACCGAAGTTAAGCGCTGTCGGGCGTGGTCGGCACTTGGATGGGTGACCGTCCAGGCCGCCATGCGCTGTTGCCATTTTTCGGGGTGCACTCAGCCTCGTGATGCCAACTGAGGAGCTACTCGACCGAATAGTAGCGGCTCCCGTCAAAAAAAAAAACCATCATAACGACCGGGAGTGCGGTGTGCTGACCACATTCCCCACCTATCCGCATCCTCAACGAAGGATGACAGCGGTCGGATGGTCCCGATGGGCCACTTGTGGCCTGAAGACGGAGTGCTTTATTGGCACTGTAGTAGTGTAAATATCTTCATAAGCATGACTGTTGTACAGGAGATGACTATTAATTTCACTCTCTCACACTTATGTCAATCTAAAAATCTGTGAACATCGAGAATGTATGCTCACAAGCCACCGCTGGCAGAGGCCGCATTACGCTCAGACGCCCGAGCGGGATGATCGCTGGAATGCTTGGGCCAGAAGAGGGACGATAAAACGCCTCAAGTACCGTGTCAGCTTGTCGGCGGAAGCTGCCTGCGTCGATTTGTCGTGTCGAGAAACAAAACGCCGCACTGTCGGTGGGAAGTTATTGTGAGACGGGGTGGGGGGGATAAGATTACGATGACCAGGACCCGTGTTTTACGCGATCGTCCCCTACTTAGTTCAAGTGTCCCGTCGTCCCGACAAAATTCGAGTCGTCTCCATAGCCAGCAGCGATTCATGTCAGCAGAGATGAAAATCACACGGAACCAAGTCCGCGGTGTATGGCGGGTAGCATAACAAAAGAACATTCGGATTCGGCTTTGGCTTCGGCGAACTGACTGTTAGAACTACGCATGCGCAGTGGACATATTTAGGCTGCAACAGTCGCGAAGCTTTCACGTACTTGGCGTGGGCCGTAGTACAGTATGTTGCGTCGTTCAGCCGTTGTAAATACAAATTTGTACGCGAATTAGATTATCTACTTTGGTTTCTTATCACACGATTGCGAAAATTTTATCTGACCGAGAAGAAATAGAGCTTTAGAAAAGCAGTTATATACGTCCAGTTGCACTTAGATATTTATCTAATGTTCAAATGTGTGTGAAATCTTATGGGACTCAACTGCTAAGGTCAGCAGTCCCTAGGCTTACACACTACTTAACCTAAATTATCCTAAGGACAAACACACACACCCATGCCCGAGGGAGGACTCGAACCTCCGCCGGGACCAGCCTCACAGTCCATGACTGCAGCGCATTAGACCGCTCCGCTAATCCCGCGCGGCGATATTTATCTGTTCCTCCTATTAGTGTTCCTAGTGAACAGTTGTTCAGCGCAACAGGACAGATATATGTGTACAGCCGACGTAACTTGATTGGTGAAAATGTGGACGAATTATTATTTTTACCTTACAACATAAGAGTGTTTAACTTTGATTATTAATTCTTTTTCATTGATACATATCAAAACGCTGATGGAAATTTAAGATGCATTTGGCTGTTATTATGTGTTTTCCAGTTGTAGATGTTCAAGTAGTTTTTCTTAAGTAAATACTACAATTAACTTTATTTCAAAGTGTTATTATTTGACGGGTTGCAAGATAATTTTAATCACCTCGTTAAATTGTTTGCATTATATTTAAAAAATCATTATTTTACTCATATTTTGCCGATTTTGAACGGAATTTCTTGGGGCTTGTAGTTTTTCCCCTCCACAAGTTATATCCACATTTGGCCTATTCTTCTTCCTTGTTGTGACAATTATTTCACTTTTCTTTGCAGAGAAATGCATTCCATATTGTGCTGCCGTTGCTTCCCATACATCTAACTACTCTTGCACCTCCTTCTCGCAATTTCCCCATAACATCAGGTCATCGACAAAAAGCACTGCTTTCATTTTATGATCTCCAATTGCATCTGATACTTGCTGTAGCATTTCATCCATAACAATAATAAACAATAAAGGCGAAAGTGCACTTCCCTGTCGCAGCCCATTTTCCAGCTTGAACCATGCAGTACGTTTCCTCCCCACTTTCACACAACTCTCACTTCCCTCACACATTTTTCTGACTTTTCGTGTTATCTCTTCATCTATCCCTTTTGCGTTCAGCACATCCCAGAGCTTGTCCCTATAGATACTGTCGTACGCCTTCTCAATATCTAAAAAGGCCATGATTAAGTCCTTCCCGTACTCGTAGTGCCTTTCCTGCAGTTGCCTTACCGCAAATATGAGGTCCGTTGTTGATCTTCCCGGTCTGAAACCATACTGGTCCTCTTGCAGTCTACTTTCAATACTGCTTCTTATTCTCTTCCCCAGGATCTTTTCATAGATTTTTCCACAGTGGCATAGCAGGTTGATTCCTCTGTAGTTCTCACATCTCCTTTTATCCCCTTTCTTGAAGATCGGGACTATAATTCCTTTCTTCCAATCCTCAGGAATTCTGTTCTTCTTCCACACCACCCTCAGCACTCTGTATAGCAAGACTTATTGCCCTAAACCGAAAATAAAAGCGGAGGCATACTCTGCTATGCCTCAGGGGGCGACGACACACTACTCAGAAATACACCTCTCTCTGCAGGTGTGGAGCAAGTGATGAGTTTAGAAGCTAAAAAAAGGAAGAAATAAATAAAGACAGAAATGAAGGCAAAATAAAAAACAGGGACGGCAGCACACACAAATGAAAACGAAACTGGCGAGATAATCCCATCGCCCATAGAATTAACGAAGTAATAATCCTCTAAGATAGACTACGTGTTTTCCAATTTCCCAATAATTTTTCATACTAGGTTCACACAATTCCCATGTTACCAATTGCCATATCATCAGTATCATAGAACAGTCTACTCTAATGATGCCCAGAAGGCCAATGTCAAATCTTGGGTATAGGCAAGTCAAGGGTAGTTTGAGTGACAAGGATCCAGGGGTAAACTCAGGCAATTTCTGGATGAGGTGCCTTAGTCAACCCGGAATACCTTTTGATAACCATGAACTATTGCAACTTTCAGAAATCTTGCAAAGGTAATGGTATATTTCTGGTCAGATTCCGCCACGGGTAGTCCATGAAAGAGACAGCATCGGTGAGGCAAAGGTCATAGATCGTGAAAATGGTGTGGCCCATTACGTTACGTCGTGTTCGGGGGTTGGTCTGAATATCAGGTGTAAGGAACCAGTCGATTGACACATTGTCTGGTGTCGTCCCACCGATCAGCGCTAATAGCACACGTGCAAGGTCCCACACTTCTGTGACGTGCGGGCATAAGAGACGATGCTCTCTGGTGTCTACGTCACCACACCGGCCGCAAGCAGCCGAGGGCCGTAGGCGGATGGCCGCCAGGCGATGATTAGTGGGTATTAAATTGTTTACGACACGATACCATAGCGCTGAAACTTCCGTGGGAAGGGCTGGGTTGTTGATATTAGCCCAAGCTTTGTGCCAGATGACCGACGGTCGTCTGTCCTCTAATTTATGTGGTGTGGGCTGGCCTCGAAGGGCCTGGTAAAGGCGCTTCGAATTGCGTGCCTTGTCAGTGGCCACTGTTAGGACGTAACTTTGATTGAGGTAATAGTCCTTGACTGTCTTCATCCGGAATGGAATATGTGTCAAACATACTGGTGCACGCGCCGATCGTGGGCGATAACGGTCGAAAAGAACCGCTGTTGTCTCACCTGGGTCAGTTTCACGCAAGGTGGCGATACGGTGAATCAGGAGGGCCGCACATTTGCGGGGAAAGTCAATGAGTCCAAGGCCACCATAGACCTTTGGCAGTGTACAAGTCTGTGCATCAACTTTGAACAGTGCATGCCGCCACAAGAGCCAATATACTGTTTGTGAGATGGCTCTGCCAGTTTGTTTCGGTAGCGTAAGGAGTTGTGCTACATACCATGCCCGTGATAGGGTGTAAGTATTAATCAGTTGGATTCGTTGATGGAGGTCGAGTCGACGATCAGCGTGACTCACGCAAAGTCCTCTGATGCGCGTGAGAAGCCGCCTCCACGTGAGTGTTAACATGCGTTGCGGACAGGCAGTCACCTCAAGGCCCAAGATACGTTGTTCCCCCACAACTCGGTACCATGGGCGTTCGATGGTCAATGATCGTGGTCCTAGCGGGATCAGCACCGTTTTGTTGGAATTTAACATGGCACCGGATGCTCGTTCATAAACGTTGAGAACTCGGCGAACTGAATCGATGTCCCTAGCGTTTGCGACGAACACACCGACATCATCCGCGTATGCCGCACTACGGAAGGTGACGCCTGGGAGAGCGACACCATCGACCATCCGTCCGATGTCACGCAGCATGGGGTCCAGCGCTAAAGCGAACAAATACATTGACAAGGGACACCCTTGTCGAACTGGTCGTCTGATGGGAACTGGTCGTGATCGGCAGCCGTTCACAACGATTGTGGAATTTGCTCCATCCAAGAAGTGCCGGATGATTCTTATGAAGCGCACCCCAAAACCCATCCGCGACATAACGGCCAGCAGGTAAGGGTGGGAGACCCTGTCAAAGGCACCGGCGAAATCTAGGGAGAGGATTGCAGCCGGGGTTCGAGTGTCGGCGGTGAGTAAGACAGCATCACGGTATATAGAAGCGGCGGTGAAGATGGTTCGATTTGAAACGCCACATGATTGAGTGGGGCAAAGTACCTTATTCATTACCTGTTTAAGACGAGAGGCCACGCTTCGTGCCACCAACTTATAATCAGCGTTAATAACGGTGATAGGACGCAGGTCTTTAGCTCGACAGTGACCTGTGACCTTTGGAATAAGGGCAATACGTCCAGCTAGAAATTCGGTGGGTAGTTCGCAACCAGCAAAAATCTCCTCGCACATTTTGCAGAAGCAGTCTCCTAACAGGTCCCAGAACTGTTGGTAGAATTCATAAGGGAGACCGTCGGGGCCAGGTGATTTTTGTCCCGGACAGGCACGGAGGACAGATGTGAGGTCAGCGAGTGTGAGTGGCTCGGTTAAACAGTCGCGGTCTCGACGATCCAATGAAGTTGGGACCCTACCGATAAGTGCTCTTTGGGCGGCGACGTCTACCGCAACATCCTGGAAGAGGTGCGTATAATGGTCTGTTAGGTGTTTGAGAACTTCACGATGGTCTGTGAGGCGCGTTCCATCGTCTGTTTTAAGGCGTAGAATGGTGTTCTTCTTTGCATGATTCCTTTCAGAGGCAAGGTGATAGCTGGATGGCCTCTCGCCCTCAATCAGGGATGTGGAACGGCACCTCACCACCATCCCCTCGGCCTTCTCCCGAGAGAAGCGAAGGGTTGTCGCTTTAATTTTGTTGAGGCGCATGCGTAGCTGGTCATACCTGTCAGCAGGAAGGGGTAGTGCATCGTTTAGACATTGTTGATAGAAGTCTAATGTGCTGCGCTTCCAGTGTGCGACTTCGCGACTATGTTGCTGGATAACACGTCGCAGCCGCGGCTTCGCACAGCGGAGCCACCAAACTACAGTGGTAGGGTACTTCGATGCGGTAGCGATGCAATCCCGCCATGTTTTCGTGACAAGAGTGCGTAGTTCGGGCGTTGGGAGATGAAGTGTACTCATCTTCCAATAGGTGCCCCGAGGAACCGGGGTTGGGCCCGTGATAAGCAAGGAGCAAGAGTACGCACAGTGGTCACTAAAGGCCACAGGAATGACTTGGACGGCAGAAAGGGCAGGAAGCAAATCGGCAGAGACATAAACACGGTCAATACGGCTTACTCCAGTGGGGTAGATGTGAGTAAATTGTGTGTAGGCGGGATGAAAGTGGCGCCACGTATCATTAAGGTCAGCCGCCTGGAGGAGTGAAGCGAGTGCGTTGGGACCTGATCAGCATCGGCTACCACACAGTTAAAATCTCCGCCAAACACGATAAGACGACGAGCTGTCAAGAAAGGGGTGATCTCTGACGTAAAAAGTGTTCTTCTGTCATGCCTGTGATTAGCTCCTGAAGGACCTTCTGTCACACTAAACTTAAGTTCCACTACACAACACTTCGCTGGCTGTAGCGCCAAGGAGAAATCAGAGTCACTAGTAGAGAGTACAAGTCCAATCCACTGCCATCCAGTCGATACCGACGCATCGCAAGTTTCCAGCCAGGGAGGCCACAGTACGGTTCGGTCGTCGTGAATCCAGCAGCCGGGTAGTAAGACAGTCATCGGCGAAGATTGAACTGGTTAAACGGGCTCAGGGAGCTCGCTTAAATCCGCAGGTCCGGCCAGTTGGTAGATGGCGCCCTTATACGGTTGCTCACTCTGGTGGCAAGGGCAGCGCCGCCAGGGTAATCCGTATCGATGGTGGTGTGTACGCTGGCGCTAACCCCGCGACGACGCGTTCACTGGTGCGAGTTGTGGACATCGTGTGCGGCGCCAGCGGTACTCGCTGTGTTGTAGCACGCCGCGCCGAGGTGACGGCTGCTGTGCGGCGGCCGATACGACAGTGTTGAATAACTGAATGAGTTTTGTAAAGCGGAATACAAGCAGGTGTTGTTAGTAGTGTCAAAAGCAGATTGCTTTCCTTGGAACCGGCTGTTAACAGAATTACTGATATTTACGACTGATTAAAATCTTATTTGTTGTCTCAAGACAAAACTGTTCTACCATCTTCAAATCGTTCGTTAAGGATCCTCAGTCACTGCTTTGACACTATTTCATTCAGAGTTTATTCAGTGTTTTCACCAACAATAAAAGCTATTGATGCAGCAGACATGTTAGCAAATGAAGTTTTGGAGGAATTAGAAGCACTGATAAGGAAAATGAAACCAAGGAAGGAGGAAACCTTCCAAACTATGAAAATTCAGTCTTTCACAGTACACTTCAAGAAGATGGCTTTCTGAAAGTTTCTGATTCTTGGGCATACGAAGTTTATTTTATGAAACACTAATGTACTACTTTCGAAAATGGGCTTATGCTTTTCAGGTGCTGAAACCATTTAACAGACTTCAGCATCTCTTCTCTGAAAATTGATTGGGCAAGTTTTAAAGCTTTAGCAGAGTTTGATGAAAATATTCTGTAAGAAATATGTGAAAATGAACTGTTTGAGGAAATGAATCATGCTGAAAATGTGTGTCCGGCGAAAAACCGTGAATTAACAACTTTTAGGTGCCAGCCGCTGTGGCCGAACGGTTCTAGACGCTTCTGTCCGGAACCGCGCTGCAGCTACGGTCGCAGGTTCGAACCCTGCCTCGGGCATGGATGAGTGTGATGTTCTTAGGTTGTTTAAGTAGTTCTAAGTCTAGGGGACTGATGACCTCAGATGTTAAATCCCATAGTGCTTAGAGCCATTTGAACCATTTTGAACTTTTGGTGCAAAATGGACCATCGGTTTCAATCTCCTGGCGTCTCAAAATATCCGCTGTAAAAATTTGCACCTCATTACTGCGTTTGTACTAGTTGTTTCTTGCACTAATGCGCTGCAGAGGAAGTGTTCTCTGCCACTCTCTCACACATACTTTATGGACTGACGAAAAGAATAGGTCTAGTGTGGAAGCCTTAAGGAAATAAGCGGCTCATTCAATACGGTAAGTAAAGAGACAAACTGGTCTGCGAAAAAACTGTTAGCAGGGCAAGTTTGGTACTTTTGTGGCTTCAAGTTGGCGTCACTGGGATGAGCCCTGATCAGTTGATGTATCAACAGTGTTTTGTTTATAACCTCAACAACACATTTCAAGCTGGCGATTCCGCCTGAAACGTCCACATTAGTTGAACAACGTTCTGTTATTCGTTTTGCACTTGCTGAAGGCGAAAGACCAGTGAATATATCCTGTATAATGTCTAAACTTTATGGTGAAGGTTGTATGAATCGTGCAAACTTTTAGAAATGGGCAGAGCAGTTCAAAAGTGGTCGCGACTCAGTGACTGACGAACACCGTTCTAGCCTAACAGTTGCAGTTTCAAATCCCTCGCTTGAAAGTCGAATTGATGACATTATTCGTGCTGACCGCCGTGTGACAGTGAGAATGATAGTTGATGAGGTTCAATTTAGTACTGGTATTTTCATATTTCCGAATTCTTATATGTCCTTTATATCTAGTTTTGAAGTTCCTGCTTGCCATCCCCAGATGTACTGTTTTACATTCTTTGCACTATATGGTTCAAATGGCTCTGAGCACTATTCTACTCCAGCACTGAATTCTACTCCAGTCTATGACACTAGAATCCGAATATGACCAACACCACTGCAGACGGGCTTGTTGGTGTACACACGTCAATTGAAGACATGCGGGGAAAAACGGACTAACCCTCAAATGTAAAAGGTTAGGGATAAGTGTTGCCATCTGTTACTGGGTACGGAAACTATCAAAACTGACATTGGCCTCACCCCTACGTGACATTTAGGGTTGAGACCAATGTCAATTTTGATAGTTCTCGCACCCAGCGAGAGATGGAAACACTTATCTCTAAGTTTTTACATTCGAGGGTTAGCTCGTTTTCCCGCGCTTGTCTTCAGCGGGAGGCTGTGGTTATCACACTGGCCTCGCATTCGGGACGATGACGGTTTAGACCCGCATCCAGCCATCCTGATTTGGGTTTTCCGTGATTTCCCTAAATCGCTTCTGACAAATGCCGTGATGGTTCCATTGAAAAGGCACTGTAGACTTCCTTCCCCATCCTTCCCTAATTCGATGGGACCGATGACCTCGCTGTTTGGTCCCCTCTCCCGAATCAATCAACGAACCAACCAACCGTCAGCGCAAGCAGCGCCGGGAGCTGAGCCCCTTTCTGTTAGCCACCTAGTAATGGCCTTCATGGTCGCTGAAGCACAAGTTGCACGTCGGATCGATGACAACGATGAATCTTGCGTTCTGAGTACCTGTCTAATGACTAAATGGTCCTCTGTTCGGCCAATGTTCATTCACTGCTGTCAGGCCTTCCAACAGTGGCATCGCTCGTGTTCATTTGTCGAGCGTTTCGCAGTTTATTGCAACCGGTTTCTTTGAGCCCAACTACACGTCCTCTCTCAAATGCTGACATCTGCGTAGCATATTGTTCACACATCTGTCTGTGAAGCATATTTACTGTTCAACGGATATACATAATGAAAATCGCAGAGACTTTAGGCCGTGGTGTTTACATGTCCCCTGTTTACTACCCTTACCAGCTGCTCGGTGAAATTATACACATTCATCCGACGGACGCCAGAGCAATTTCTGTGGAGAGAATCCCGAAGCAAGAGTGATTTGAGGTGTGCCGCAGGGGAATGTCGTAGGACCGTTGCTTGTGGATAACATCGGAAGGTCACTGAGGCTTTTTGCGGATGATGCTGTGGTATATCGAGAGGTTGTAACAATGGATAACTTTACTGAAATGCAGGAGGATCTGCAAAAAATGACGCATGGTGCAGGGAATGGCAATTGAATCTCAATGTAGACAAGTGTAATGTGCTGCGAATACATAGAAAGAAAGATCCCTTATCATTTAGAATATAGCAGGTCACCAATTGGAAGCAGTAAATTCCATAAATTATCTGGGAGTAGGCATTAGGAGTGATTTAAAATGGAATGATCACATAAAATTGATCGTCGGTAAAGCAGATGCCAGACTGAGATTCATTGGAAGAATCCTAAGGAAATGCATTCCGTAAACAAAGGAAGTAGGTTACAGTACACTTGTTCGCCCACTGCTTGAATACTGCTCACCAGTGTGGGATCCCTACCAGACAGGGTTGATAGAAGAGATAGAGTAGATCCAATGGAGAGCAGCGCGCTTTGTTACAGGATCATTTAGTAATCGCGAAAGCCTTACGGAGATGACAGATAAACTCCAGTGGAAGACTCTGCAGGAGAGACGCTCAGTAGCTCCGTACGGGCTTTTGTTGAAGTTTCGGGAACATACGTTCACCGAGGAGTCAAGCAGTATATTGCTCCCTCCTATATCTCGCGAAGAGACCGTGAGGTTAAAATCAGAGAGATTAGAGCCCACACATAGGCATACCGACAATCTTTCTTTCCACGAACAATACGATACTGGAATAGAAGGCAGAACCGATAGAAGTACTCAAGGTACCCTCCGCCACACACCGTCAGGTGGCTTGCGGAGTATGGATGTAGATGTAGATACCTACATGAATATCGATTTGTTACCAACTTCCGTTACTCATTCACAGTGTGCCTTTTTTGTTATTATTATTTTTTATTAGGGTGTACGTCGGTGGCAGTAGAACCCTTTCGCAGTCAGCCGTAAATGCCAGTTCTCTAAAACTTCTCAATAACGTTTCGCCAGCAAATATGTCAGTACGCACCTGAACTTCCGTTGTAACAGTCTACAGGTTGCTACAGTCCGGTCCACGTACGATGGCGGTTCGCGCATGCCGAAGCACGGACGGGGATGGCATCGTTGACGATTCCAAGCGACAGTTGCGGTACGCGCATGCGTGTGTTTTCCTCTTGAAGAACGTGTATGTCCTGCAATTTATGTCTCTCGCTTGCTTATGCAGAATTTGTCACTAACCCCCACAAAAAAAAAAAAAATGGCTCTGAGCACTATGGGACTCAACTGCTGAGGTCATTAGTCCCCTAGAACTTAGAACTAGTTAAACATAACTAACCTAAGGACATCACAAACATCCATGCCCGAGGCAGGATTCGAACCTGCGACCGTAGCGGTCTTGCGGTTCCAGACTGCAGCGCCTTTAACCGCACGGCCACTTCGGCCGGCTAACCCCCACAATCAGCGATAACAACTCGCAACAAACGAAATGGGAATTCAGTAAACAACTCGTCACTGTCACGTTTAATACTCACATTAGCTACGACGTTCACAGCAGAGCGCTCAGAACACTACTAAACACTCACTGGCTGTCGGAGAATACGTGGCACTGGCGCGCTGAACGAGCTCAAACTCGATGGCCATCGACCTGACTGCAACTACAGTATGGCTTAGTGCGCTGGGCCACCCCGAAAACTTTCCACTGTCTTCATTTACGGCAGGTTTCAGCGACGTCCAATTAGTTCACTTTGAACTCATGACAAGTAAACTGGGCAGCGCCACTCCCCATATGCGTCACTGTAGAACAGCATTCTGTAATCAGGTTTCGGCGGGACGAAAGTCTACTCGTAGCTGCAGCCAACATCATACGAGGGTGAGTCAAATGAAAACCTTAAATTTTTTTAAAAATATTATTTAATGTGCAGAAGTAGTACAAAGCTGTATCACGTTTCAACATAATCTCCCCCACGCTCAATGCGAGTCCTCCAGCGCTAACAAAATGCATAAATTCCATCAGAAAAAAATTCTTTTGGTAGTCCGTGCAACCACTCATGCACCGCGTGGCGTACCTCTTCATCAGAACGGAACTTCTTTCCTCCCATTGCGTCTTTGAGTGGTCCAGACATACAGAAATCACTTGGGGGCAAGGTCTGGTGAGCATGGTGGATGAGAAAGACACTCAAAATGCAGGTCTGTGATTGTTGCAACTGTTGTACGGACAGTGTGGGGCCTTGCATTGTCATGTTGCAAAAGGACACCTGCTGACAGCAATCCCCGTCGCTTTGATTTGATTTGCAGGCCGCAGCCGGCCGTGGTGGCCGAGCGTGTCTAGGCGCTTCAGTCTGGAACTGCGCGACCGTTACGGTCGCAGGTTTGAATCCTGCCTCGGGCATGGATGTGTGTGATGTCCGTAGGTTAGTTAGGTTGAAGTAGTTCAAAGTTCTAGGGGACTGATGGGCAGATGATTCTTAGGAGATCTATGTATGATGCACTGGTGACTGGTCCCTCTAGGCACGTAATGCTCCAAAATGACACCTTTTTCGTCCCAAAAGAGAGTCAGCATAACCTTCCCTGCTGATGGTTCTGTTGGAAACTTCTTTGGTTTTGGTGATGAGGAATGGCGCCATTCCTTGCTCACTCTCTTCGTTTCCTGTTGGTGGAAATGAACACAGGTTTCGTCCCCAGTAACGATTCTTGGAAGGAAGGCATCACCTTTTTCTTTCAAAGCGCCGAAGAAGGTCAACACGTCGTTCTCTCATTTCAGGAGTCAGCTGCCGTGGCACCCATCTTGCAGACACTTTGTGAAACTGGAGCACATCACACACAATGTGGTGTGCTGACTCATGACTAATCTGTAAACATGCTGCAATGTCATTCAGTGTCGCTCGGCGGTTTTCCGCCACTATGACTTCAACTGCTGCAATGTTCTGTGGAGTCACAACTCGTTGTGCCTGACCTGGACGAGGAGTATCTTCCACTGAAGTCCATTTGCGACCTTCCTACTCCATTCGTAGACTTGCTGCTGTGACAAACATGCATCACCGTACTGAACCTTCATTCGTCGATGAATTTCAATGGGTTTCACACTTTCACTACGCAAAAACCGAATAACAGAACGCTGTTCTTCCCTGGTGCAAGTCGCAAGTGGGGCGGCCATCTTTATACTGATACTGCGACGGTATGTGTGCATCTGCACTATGCTGCCACCTACAGGCACGCTGTTTGTAGCACGGGCAACTTGCAGGATAACGGCGCTAAATTTCGATTTGTTATTACAAATTTAATGTTTTTATTTGACTCACCCTCGTACTTTCAGCACAATATGGGAGCAATATTTTATCCAGTGGAAGTGTTTACGAATATGTTGAACAATTCAGAAGCCGTCGAAAAAGCGTGAATGACGAGGTAAGACCAAAACATCCACTACTGATGTCAACATTGAACAATACCGTAACCACACTTTGAATAACCAGCGAGAGACTGTTGACGAAGTGTTAAGCGAAGCGGATAATAGTCTGGTTCTGCATATGAAATCATTGGCAGTAGGCTCAGCCTTCTGACAATGCAGCCTTCTCTACGCATTCCGTTGATGAAATCTTCTCGAGTTATCACACAAGTCATTGAGTTGTGTAGACGCAACGGTTCTACTCATCTTCAGAGTCGGGGGCGTCTTGTTATCGGTGGGGAGTGGTGGCGTCGTGTTTTCACAACATTTCAACGAGGTTCCTACTCGTCAACTTCTTCTGAAGATGGCGAGTCGGAAACGCGCCGAAACAGTGCAACGAGAGAACGACACGATTCGGCTAATAGCCCGAGAAGATTTCGTCAGAACTCAGCTTTCGTGAAGTCTGCGCACGATCGGTCCCAAAATATTTCAGTGAAGGAAACAAATGCAGTCCTGTGAGAATCTGTCAGCAGCTACTGTATCATCATGCTAATGAAGGTGTGAGCTTTTGGAGAGAATCATCACTGTAGCTAAAACGTGGGTACGTCGCTTTGGACCGGACAGCAAGCACTGGCGTATGGAATGGAAACACCCCTGTTCTGCGACGCAAAAAGAAAGTCGAGAGCCAGATGTGTCACTGCGGCGCGAAGTTGAGCTGCGACAGGTGACGGCACGTCCGTAGGGTGCACGCGTCGCCGCCCGGCTGATTAATCTACGCGTCAGAGGCTCCGGGATAACGAGTGGTTGGGTGAGGGGCTGAGTGCTTGAGTAAGTGGGTGGACGGGTGAGTCGCTGTCGGGTCGCGTGACTTGCGGCCCCGCGTCACGTGATGCTCCCTCTTCCTCATTAGGCCGATGAGTGCCGCTTCACCACACGCCACCAGTAGACGGGATACTCGCCGACTACGCACTTCTGTCATCTATCCGTTTTCTGCTTTTTTATTCTTATAGAGCACCAAAACATTACTTATACTGCCGTTTCCAAATCTTGTGTTCAATATTCCACTCTTAGAAAGACCTGGAGAAAAAATAAATATAAAATAAGAGCCCAACTTGCATCTCACTGGTCTCGGGCAACAGCATATGCGGAGGTCGGTGCTGGATGGAGCTACACTGTGTGGTCAAAAGTATCCGGACACCTGGCTGAAAATCACTTAAAAGTTCTCGGCGCCCTCCATCAGTAATGCTGGAATATGATGTTGGCCCACCCGTAGCCTTGATGACAGCTTCCACTCTCGCAGATATACGTCAAATCAGGTGGTGGAGGGTTTCTTCGGGAATGGAAGCCCATTCTTCACGGAGTGCTGCACTGAGCAAAGGTATCGATGTCGGTCGGTGAGGCCTGGCACGAAGTCGGAGTTCCAAAACTTCCCAAAGGTGTCTTATAGGATTCAGGAGAGGAATCTGTGCGCGTCAGTCGTTTACATGGATGTTATTGTCGTGTAACCACTCCTCCACAGGCCGTGCATTATGAACAGGTGCTCCACCGTGTTGAAGGATGCAATCGCCATCCCCAAATTGCTCTTCAACAGTGAGAAGCAACAAGGTGCTTAAAACTTCAATGTAGGCCTCCGCTGTGATAGTGCCACGCAAAACAACAAGGGGTGCAAGCCTCCCTCCATGAGAAACGCGACCACACTATAACACCACAGTCTCCGAAATTTACTGTTGGCATTACACACGCTGGCAGACGACGTTCACCGGGCATTCGCCATACCCTCACCCTGCCACCGGATCGCCTCATTGTGTACCGTGATTCGTCACTCCATGCAACGTTTTTCCACTGTTCAATCGTCCAATGTGAACGCTCCTTGCCGGCCGGTGTGGTCGTGCGGTTCTGGGCGCTTCAGTCTGGAACCGGTGACCGCTACGGTCGCAGGTTCGAATCCTGCCTCGGACATGGATGTGTGTGATGTCCTTAGGTTAGTTAGGTTTAAATAGTTCTAAGTTCTAGGGGACTCATGACCACAGATGTTAAGTCCCATAGTGCTCAGAGCCATTTGAACACTCAAACACCAAGCGAGGCGCCGTTTGGTATTTACCGGCGTGGCTTATGAGCAGCCGCTCGACCATGAAATCCAAGTTTTTTCACCTCCCACCTAACTGTCATAGAACTTGCAGTGGATCCTGATGCAGTTTGGAATTCCTGTGTGAGTGTCTGGACAGATGTCTGCCTATTACACATAACATCCCTCTTCAACTGTCAGCGATCTCTGTCAGTCAACAGACGAGGTCGGCCTGTATGCTTTTGTGCTATTCTTGTCCCTGCAAGTTCTCACGTGACAATCACAGTGGACCCAGGGGTGTTTAGGAGAGTGGAAATCTCGAGTACAGGCGTATCACACAAGTGACACCCAATCACCTGATCACGTTCGAAGTCCATGAGTTCTGCAGAACGCCTCATTCTGCTCTCTCGCGATGTCTAATGACTACTGATGTCGCTGATGTGGAGTACTTGGCATTAGGTGACAGCACAATATACCTAATATGAAAAACGTATTTTTTGGGGGTGTCCGGATACTTTTGATCACACAGTGTGTAGTGAACCCCCTCAGAGCAATCAACCGAACAGGGTGACAATTATTGAACTATATGGAAAAGAAGTAAATTAGTTAAAAACTATGGTGTGCACGCACTTTGCGCAACATGTTAACGTCACTACAGATATTCGGATTTAGGTTATGACATGTTCGATATGCGTGACATCTTTGACCGTGATGTGGCGCTGACAAATAGCGAAATTCAGCCAGAACATCGATGTTGTCGATGAGCTCCTGAATGGCTGTTCCCAGTTCAGCAAAAGTTTTGACGTTATTGCTGTACACCTTGTCTTTAATGTAGCCCCACAAAAAGGAGTCGCATGTGTTCAGATCTGGAGAATAAGGCGGCCTATCGAGGCCCATGCCAATGGCTCAAATGGTTCAAATAGCTCTGAGCACTAGGGAAACATATTCACATCAAAGTCCTGTTCGTCAATTCTGTGGACAATGGTGTTGGCGAAACACAACCGCTGTTCCGTGGCCCTGGGGCATAATGAGCCGTGCGTTTGAATTTTGTATGGGAAGAGATGCAGGTCTTCAACAACAATTTGTCACAGTGCTCCTGGTTGATTCTCACCTGTTCCGCAACTTGTCTTATCGATTTCCTGTGGCTGGTTTGAAACACAGTGCCTGTTTACTCGATGATGGTTCAAATGGTTCAAATGGCTCTGAGCACTATGGGACTTAACAGCTGTGGTCATCAGTCCCCTAGAACCTAGAACTACTCAAACCTAACTAACCTAAGGACATCACACACATCCATGCCCGAGGCTGGATTCGAACCTGCGACCGTAGCAGTCGCGCGGTTCCAGACTGCGCGCCTAGAACCGCGAGACCACCGCGGCCGGCTTACTCGATGATATCAGGCGTTTTCACCCTTTTTGGACGACCGACATTGCCAACACTGACATCACGAACACTACCCATTCTCTCAAATTTGCGAATCAAATTGTTGATTGTTAGCACACTTGCGCCGGTTGTCTTCATCTTGAACTCGTTCTCAAACATCCTTTGAGCCGCAGTTGGGCTGTTATTGCTCACGTAGTAGGCCTTCACAAGCGCTGTACGCTCAGGCAAGCTGTAGCGTGACATTTTCAGGTGCAAATAGCCGTCAACAAGGCGAGTGCGCATGCACATACTAATTCCCATCATGCCCCGCGGCCAACCGTGCAGTTTGAACTTCCTAACGCAAAAAAAAAAAATGGTTCAAATGGTTCTGAGCACTATGGGACTTAACATCTGAGGTCATCAGTCCCCTAGAACGTAGAACTACTGAAACATAACCAACCTAAGGACATCACACACACCCATGCCGGAGGCAGGATTCGAATCTGCGACCGTAGCGGTCGCGCGGTTCCCGACTAAAGCGGCTAGAACCGCTTGGCCACAACGACCGGCCTTCCTAACGCAAACCGCTCAGAAGTTATGACGAATTTATTTCATATAGTTCAATAACTGTCACCCTGCAGGTCCTACGCGGTCAGTTCTAAGACCCTCCTTAAGAAGTCTCATGGCAGGTCATCTATGTATACTGAGGTGACAAAAGTCTTGGGACTGCAATATGCACATATACACATAGCACATTCCACTTGGTAATTCTTTAGAGCATTCAGCATTCCGAGATCCATCGTGTGAATAGTGGGCCGAGAATACCACATTTCGGGCATTACCTTTCACCACAGACAACGCAGTGGCCGACGACCTTCGCTCACCGACCGAGAGAAGCGACGTTTGCTTATAGCTGTCGGTGCTAGCAGACGAGCAACACCGCGTGAAATAACCACAGAAATGAATGTGGGACGTACAAAGAACGAACCCATTAGGAGAGTGCGACTAAATTTGGCGTTAATGAGGTATGACAGCAGATGACGAACGCGAATGCCTTTGGTAACAGCACGACATCGCCTGCAGCGCCTCTACTGGGCTCGTGACCACATCTATTAAACCGCTGACGACTGGAAAACCGTAACCTGGTCAAATGAGTCTCGATTTCAGTCAGTTAGAGTTGATGGTAGGGTTCGAATGTGGCGCAGATCCGACGAAGCCATGGGCCCAAGTTGTCAACAAGGTGCTGTGCAAGCTGCTGGTCGCTCCAAAACTGTGAGGGCTGTGCTTTCATGGAATGGGCTGGTTTCTCTGAGTGGAAATGGTTATGTTCAGTTACTTGGACACCATTTTCATCCGTTCATGGACTTCATGTTCTCAAACGACGATGGAACATTTATGGATGATTGTGCTCCATGTCACTGGTCCACATTTGAGCGCGATTAGTTTGGGCAACATTCTGGACATTCGAGTGAATAATTTGGACACCCAAACCACCTGACATATGTCCCATAGAATATTTCCGGACGTAATCTAGAGGTCAGTTCGTGCACAAAATCTTGCATCAGTAACATTTCTGCAATTATGGACAGCTATAGAAGCAGCATGGCTCAGTATTTCTGCAGGAGACTCCGAACGACTTGTTGAATCCATGCTATACCGGTTTGATGCACTAGCTGGGCAGAAGTTCCGACACGGTACTAGGAGGTATCCCATGACGTCTGTCACCTCAGTGCATATCTATATCAATAACAAAACTGAAAAACCGTCGAGTGTGTAAAATGAAAATATTTTACAAAAACTTATTGCGGGTGACACATTGCAACCAGCCGATGAAATTCCGGTATGGGAACACAAAAAAGGTAAATACACTCCTCTTTATTCAAAGACTGACAAATGTCGGATACCAGGTGCCTCATCCTACTTTCCTCAGCACCTTTAAAATTTTCCCCAAAAATTTTGGCATGTGAACATATCGCTCTCACTCCCACAAGCTCCCATAACTGTAAACCGCTAACATCCGCTAGTCCATCGCTGTAAGTCGCTTGTACCCATCTACACCCACTTTCCCGTTCTCACTAACTCACTCAGCCCAACTCATTGTCATTATTTCTTTGTGTCCCTCAGACTCTCACTGTCTCCTGTCACAGCCACGATCTCCTTCCTCATGTCCTATTGCTACTGTCTTCTCTCACTGCTACTATCTTCCCCTTGCTGCTATATAATTCATCCCTTTCCACTGCTGCTGTCTGTTCTCACTATCATTAGGTTCCCTGTTGTAGTATCATAAACTATGTTTCTCATTATCACTGACTCTCACCCACTGCCACTTTCTCCTCTTCTTTTTTCCTCTCCCACTGGCACTGTGTCACTCTTTTCCGGACTCAACAAGTCTTTGGAAGTCGGCTGCAGAAATATTAACTTGTGATGCCTCTATAGCCGTCCATAATTGCGAAATGTTGCAGTCCGCAGCTCGTGGTCGTGCGGTAGCGTTCTCGCTGCCCACGCCCGGGTTCCCGGGTTCGATTCCCGGTGGGGTCAGGGATTCTCTCTGCCTCGTGATGACTGGGTGTTGTGTGATTTCCTTAGGTTAGTTAGGTTTAAGTAGTTCTAAGTTCTAGGGGACTGATGACCACAGCTGTTAAGTCCCATAGTGCTCAGAGCCATTTGAACCATTTTTGAAATGTTGCCGGTATTGTATTTTGTACATTAACTGACGTCTCGATCACGTCACATAAATGTCCGATGCGATTTATGTCGGCCGATCTGGGTGGCCATGCCATTCACTCGAAATGTCCAGAATGTTCTTCAAACGAATCACGAACAGGTGTGGCCTGGTGACGTGACATCGTTGTATGTGAACATGAAGTCTGCCTGAAAATGATCTCCAAGTAGTGGAACATAACTATTTCCAATGAATCATCAGATCAATCCACTCCACGTAAACGCAGCCCACACCATTATGGAGCCACCACCAGCTTGCACAGTGCCGTTTCGACTACTTGGGTCTGCATCACACTCGAAACCTACCATCAGCTCTTATCAACTGAAATCTGGACTTATCTGACCAGGTCACTGTTTACCAGTCGTGTAGGCTGCAACTGATAAGGTTACGAGTCCAGGACAGTCGCTGCAGGCGGTTTCGTGCTGTTAGCAAAGGCACTCGCGTCGTCTACTGCCAAAGCCCATTAAGGCCAAATTTCGTCGCACTGCCCTAATGGATACGTTCGCCGTGCGTCCCATATTGATTTCTGTGGTTATTTCACGCAGTGTTGCTTGTCTGTTAGCACTGATAACCCTACGCAAGCGCCGCTGCTCTCGGTCGTTAAGTGAACACCGTCAACCACTGCGTTGTCCATGGTGAGAGACAATGCCTAAAATTTGGTATTCTCGACACACTTCTCGACATTGTGGATCACGAAATATTTAATTCCCTAACGGTTTCCGAAATATGTACCATGCACCTAGCTTCAACTGGCATTCCACGATCAAAGTCGAAAACCTTTTCACATGTATCACCTGAGTACAAACGACACCTCCACCTTTTGTATCTCGTGTGCACGATACTACCACCATCTGTATATGTGCATATCGCTAACCTACGATTTTTGTCACTTAAGTGTGATACTCGCATTCAATAGTACGCTTTTAGGTCTAAGAGTATTTTTTCACATTGAACGTAATAACACATCATAAATATTCATGAGGAATAATTTTCTGGCTTTATGCTTTATGTGTTCTGGGTTCACATGGTAATCTAGATTTGGCAATGTTAGTCGTGGAAGGTGGTTAGATGCCCTTCCTGTCACCACCACCCCACACCCCCCCCCACTCCGCTCCCCATCTCTGGACAATAAGTTGTGGTCCCCAAGTGTCTGCGTTTAGAGCTACCTAACGTGAAAGTGTGAGAACGTTTTTCTAAATGATTTCGAATTGCGTGACTGAGGTGGGACGTGGGTACAGCCCTCTATCCACCTAGTGGGATGTAAACCGTCTAAAAACCACATCCATACTGTTAGGCACACTGACCATCGCTATTAATCCATCATCCATTGGGGAAGGAAGAATGTGTATAGGGCAGCAAGTGTGTCACAAACCTCCATTGTGGAATAGTATGGCAAGTACTGTGCCGACTTTTTGACACAAGACGCCTGTCTACCTGGAAGGGTGGCACACGCCTTGAGTCTCTTAAAAAGGACGAGTCCTGTCGGCCGACGACATGCTGTGTACAGTTATGGAGTTCTTCACGCAGCAAGACACAGTGTTTTCTCAAACGGGACCCCTCAACCTGGTGCATGGTTGAGATGATTGCCTCAACGCTCACAGCGAGTTTGCCTGGCATACCGATTCTGGACTGAACAGCTGTCTAACGGAAACTTTTTCATCGCCGTTATAAAACACGGCCAGAAAATATTACACAGATCTTCAGGTAGCCAACCAACTTACATCATCTGCCCCACATCCACATGATAAGCGCTAGATAAGCCATTGCAACTGTGAAAAGCTGGAACATAAATAACCGGCGTAACCGCCAGAATGTTGAATGCAAGCTTGCAAATGTACATGAATTGTGTTTTGCAGGTGCTGGATGTCAGTCTGTGGGATGGAGTTCCATGACTGTTGCACTTGGTCGGTCAATTCAGGGACAGTTGATGCTGTTTGTGGATGACGATGGAGTTGTTGCAGGATGTCACATATATGATCGACTGGAGACAGGTCTGGTGATAGGGTAGGCCAAGGAAACATGTCGACACTCCGTGGAGTACGCTGGGTTACAACAACGGTATGTGGGCGAGCGTTATCCGGTTGGAAAACACCTCGAATACTGTTCATGAATGGCACCACAACAAGCCATATCGCCAGATTGACGTGCAGTTTTGCGGTCAGGGTGCTTGGGATGACCACGAGAGTGTTACTGCTGTAATATGAAATTGCACCCCAGACCCTAACTCCATGTGGAGGTCCAGCGTGTCTAGCACACAGACAGGATGGTTGCAGGCCCCCAACTGGCCTCCTCCTAACCGAAACGGTCATCACTGACACAGAAGCAGAACCAGCTTTCATCAGAAAACACAACAAACTTCCATCCTGCCCACCAATGAGCTCTCACTTGACACCACTGAAGTCACAAACAGCAGTGGCTTGTGGTCAGTGGAATGCATGCTACACGGCGTCTGGCGCGGATCTGTCCATGGAGTGACCAATTTTTAACAGTTTGTTGTACCAGTGTGGCAGCCTGCCCAGTTAGCCATGCTGTCTAACGCAGTGCTTTGTGGGCGGGGAGGCGTGCTGGTCCCCGGCACGAATCCACCCAGCGGATCGAGGTCCAGTGTACTGGCCAGTCTGTGGATGGTTTTTAAGGCGGTTTTCCATCTGCCTCGGTGAATGCGAGCTGGTTCCCCTTATACCGCTTCAGTTACACTCTGTCGGCCATTGCTGCAAAAACACTTTCTCCACGTACATGTACACCATAATTACTCTACTGCACAAACATTGGGTTTACATTCATATGGTTCCTGGGGGCGTCCACTGGAGGCCGAACCGCACAATAAACCTGGGTTCCGTGTGGGGCGGCGGTGGGGTGAGTGGACTGCTGTAGCCTGTTGAGGGGTTGTGAACCACTGAGAGCTACGGCGGGAACGAAGCCTCTCCGTGGTTTCTAGGTCCACAGTTAAATATAATACCACTGCGGCGCGAACTGCTGCTCGAATTCCTGCTGCAGATGCAGTACGATGGGCCAAAGCCATTCATTGAAGCTGATGGTCTTCCCTCTCGATAGTGCCACGTTGGCGTGGGGAGCCCGATCTTCTCGTGACCGTGCATTCTCGCGACGCCACCGCCAGCAGTCTTTCACAGTGGTTAGATTCCTGGCAAGTCTTTGTGCAGTATCGCAGAGGGAACACCCAGCTTCTCGTAGCCCTATTACACGACATCGTCCAAACTCAGTGAGGTGTGTATGTTAATTTTAATTTTAAAAACCAACAGCCGCAGTTGCAAAGTTTGCCTAGATTTACCTAGGTTTCAGTCGGGATAACCCAGCCTTCTTCACAATAAAAGTAACTACCGTTTGTCCATAGTGGACATCGTCAAGCTAAGACTATAGATCCATAAATTATCGTCAGAGTGTAAAAACTTATCTGAAACTGCCTCGGCCCCACTTCGCGACGCTGCCACGAGTGCTGTACTGGAGTTGCAGTACAGTAAAATTAAAATTAATATTTATAAAGTTGCTGACAGGGCCGCGAAATGTTGAAAATATTCAGGTGTCTTTGTCCCCTTAAAGGCATTCGTGACTAAAATCAGCTTATGACGTCCATTTAAAGCGAATCTGATTTGCATCGTCATAGCAGGGCTACTTCAGCCACTGTTACTGCGGCTGGCGTGAAATTGGAACAGGCGTCGTCTTTCAAACGTAGAAACGCGATGTCAGTTTTAGTTTATGTCGCACAACTCCTTATTGGTGATGCCATTTTTTGCATCAGTGTGTTTTCATAGCCAGTTTCATTTCCTCCACCAGGAAGGAATTTAAAAAAAAACTGAACGGGAGCTCACAATAAAACAACGAAAAAAGAAGAGACAAGGTGGTAACTTTGGCAATGTTGTGATAACTTTTTGTCGAATAAAAGTGTGACATTTTAGTCTGAACGACCCTGATCGTTGACATAAATGAGATTTGAGTTTCGCAACAGTTTCTGTACAGTACAATCATCGGAATCATTCCCAATTAACAAGTCAACCGGATCAAGTGTCTGTGGTGCCTAACGTCTTCCATCCAAAAAGTTTATACTCATAGTAAACCAAGAGAAGTCCAACCTTACGTCTGGAGCTGTTAAATAAACTGTATAGTAAAAAACTAGGACAGATTTTCTATCATCAGTCTTCTGACTGGTTTGATGCGGTCCGCCACGTATTCCTCTCCTGTACTAACCTCTTCATCTCAGAGCAGCATTTGCAACCTACGTTCTCAATTATTTGCTGGATGTATTCCAATCTCTGTCTACCTCTACTGTTTTGCCCTCTACATCTTCCTTTAGTACCATAGGAGTCATTCCCTCATGTCCTATCACCCTGTCCCTTCTCGTTATCGGTGTTTTCCACATACTACTTTCCTTTCCGATTCTGCGCAGAACCTCCTCATTCCTTACCTCATCCACCTAATTTTCAACGTTTGTCCGTAGCACCACATCTCAAATGCTTCGATTCTCTTCTGTTCCGGTTTTCCCACAGTCCATGTTTCACTACCATTCAATGCTGTACTCCAGACGTACATCCTCAGAAATTTCTTCCTCAAATTAAGGCCGGTATTTGATATTAGTAGACTTTTCTTGGCCAGGAATGCTCTTTTTGCCATTGCTAGTCTGCTTTTGATGTCCTCCTTGCTCCGTCCGTCATTGGTTATTTTACTGCCTTGGTAGCAGAATTCCTTAATTTTATCTACTGCGTGACTATCAATCCTGATGTTAAGTTTCTCGCTGTTTTCATTTCTACTACTTCTCATTACCTTCGTCTTTCTTCGATTTACTCTCAAACCGTACTGTGTACTCATTAGACCGTTCATTCCGTTCAGCAGGTCATGTAATTCTTCTTCACTTTCATTCAAGATAACAATGTCATCAGCGAATCGTATCATTGATATCCTTTCACCTTGAATTTTAATTCCACTCCTTAACCTTTCTTTTATTTCTATCATTGCTTCCTCGATATACAGATTGAACAGTAGGGGCGAAAGGCTACATCCTTTTCTTACACACTTTTTAATCCGAGCACTTCGTTCTTGGTCGTCCACTCTTATTACTCCCTCTTGGCAGTTGTATATATTGTATATGACCCGTCTCTCCCTATAGTTTACCCCTACTTTTTTCAGAATTTCGAACATATTCACCATTTTACATTGTCGAACGCTTCTTCCAGGTAGACAAATCCTATGAACGTGTTTTGATTTTTTATTTAGTCTTGCTTCCATTATTAATCGCAATGTCAGAATTGCCACTCTCGTGCCTTTACCTTTCCTAAAGCCAAACTGATCGTCATCTATCGCATTCTCAATTTTCTTTTCCATTCTTCTGTACGTTATTCTTGTAAGCAACACGGATGCATGAGCCGTTAATTCTCGCACGTGTCAGCTCTGCCGTCTTAGGAATTGTGTGGATGATGCTTTCCGAAAGTCAGATGGTATGTCGCCAGACTCACACATTCTACACACCAAAGTGAATAGTCGTTTCGTTGCCACTTCCCCAATGATTTTAGAAATTCTAATGGAATGTTATCTGTCCCTTCTGTCTTATTCGACCGTAAGTCCTCCAAAGCTCTTTTAAATTCTGATTCTAATACTGGATCCCCTTGTTGTTGTTGTTGTGGTCTTCATTCCTGAGATCGGTTTGATGCTGCTCTCCATGCTACTCTATCCTGTTCAAGCTTCTTCATCTCCCAGTACCTACTGCAGCCTACATCCTTCTGAATCTGCTTAGTGTATTCATCTCTTGGTCTCCCTCTACGATTTTTACCCTCCACGCTGCCCTCGAATACTAAATTGGTGATCCCTTGATGCCTCAGAACACGTCCTACCAACCGATCCCTTCTTCTAGTCAAGTGGTGCCACACACTCCTCTTCTCCTCAATTCTATTCAATACCTCCTCATTAGTTATGTGATCTACCCATCTAATCTTCAGCATTCTTCTGTAGCACCACATATCGAAAGCTTCTATTCTCTTCTTGTCCAGACTATTTATCGTCCATGTTTCACTTCCATACATGGCTACACTCCATACAAACACTTTCAGAAACGACTTCCTGACACTTAAATCAATACTCGATGTTAGCAAATTTCTCTTCTTCAGAAACGCTTTCCTTGCAATTGCCCTCCTTTCAAGACACTGTCCATTCCATTCAACTGCTCTTCCAAGTCCTTTGCTGGATGCCCTATCTCTTCTAAATCGACTCCTGTTTCTTTTTCCATCACATCAGACAAATCTTGCCCCTCATACAGGATTTGAATGTATTCTTTCCACCTAACCGCTCTCTCCCCTGCGCTTAACAATGGAATTCCCTTTGCACTCTTAATATTATCACCCTTGCCCTTAATGTCACCGAAGGTTGTTTTGACTTTTCTGTATGCTAAGTCTGTCCTTCCGACAATCCTTTCTTTTTCGATGTCTTCACATTTTTCCTGCAGCCATTTCGTTTTAGCTTCCCTGCACTTCCTATTTATTTCATTCCTCAGCGACTTGTATTTCCATATTCCTGAGTTTCCCGGAACGTTTTTGTACTTCCTCCTTTCATCGAACAATTGAAATATTTCTTCTGTCACCCATGGTTTCTTCGCAGTTATCTTCTTTGTACCTATGTTTTCCTTCCCAACTCCTGTTTTAGAGATGTCCATTCCTCTTCAACTGTACTGCCTACTGAGTTATTCCTTATTGCTGTATCTATAGCATTAGAGAACTTCAACCGTATCTCTTCATTCCTTAGTACTTCCATATCCCACTTCATTGCGTATTGATTCTCCTGACTAATGTCTTACACTTCAGCTTACTCTTCATCACTACTATATTGTGATCTACGTCTGTACCTGCTCCTGGGTGGGCCTTACAAACCAGTATCTGATTTTGGAATCTCTGTTAGACCATGATGTAATCTAACTGAACTCTTCCTGTATCACCCGGTCTTTTCCAAGTATACCTCCTCCTCTTGTGATTCTTGCTATTACTAGCTGAAACTTGTTACAGAACTCAGTTAGTCTTTCTCCTCTCTCATTCCTTGTCCCAAGCCCATATTCTCCCGTAACCTTTTCTTCTACTCCTTAATGCAGTGGTTTCCATTGCCTTCTGCATCCTCATGCCGTTGATCATTGCTGATTCTTCAAACTTTCCACACCTAGGACAAGAGAGTGGCCTAAACCTCTGTCCGCTCCTCCGCCCTCTTTGACAAGGCCGTTGGCAGAATGAGGATGACTTCTTATGCCGGAAGTCCTCGGCCGCCAATGCTGAATATGAATCAAAATTTAGGCAGCGGCGGGATTCGATGTCGGGACTGAAGTTTTGATTATGAATCAAAGACGCTACCTCTAGACCACGGGTGCAAGTAGCTAGGACAGTTACGACCACTAAATCTCACGAAAGATTGACAGTAACAGGATTGCACGGTGGCGCTGAGGAAGAAAGTAACGAGGCAACAGCATAACCCACGCTGTGGAAGTGAAGCCAGCCCTAAGTGCACCAGGGGCACGGATGATAATAATAATAATAATAATACACTTGCACAGAGAGCTACAGATCTATTAATGTCACTTTTTTGCGCTTGATGCAACCCTGTATAATGAAGTACTGTCGTAATAAAAGCTGCGTCAGATGATTCAGATCTTAATAAGGTACAAAAGTGGTTCAGGGATGGAAAATTTGCTTTGAATGTAACATTTTGCACTTCACAAAAAGAAAAAACGTAACTTCGTACGACAATAGGTGTGAGTTACAGTCCACTTGTACAAATACCTGGCTATAACGATTTGTAGGAATATTAAATTCAGTCCTCCCATACACTCAGTCGTAAGTAGAGAAGGTGGCAGTCTTTGGTTCATTGGTTGAACGCTAGGAAAATTGAATAAGACTAGAAAGGAGATGCTTACAGTACACCCACAATCCCATCCCAGAACACTAAGTGTGTGGGACTCTTCCAAATGGGACTACTCCTCATTCTCCATCCGAAGAAGCCTCGGAAGGCCCAATGGTACCGACCGACCGCCGCCCTGCCTAAGCCGATAGGCGTTACTGAATGCGCAGATGCAGCGTCATACGATCGGCACTTCTCAATCAAGTAGCTCCTCGATTGGCCACATAAAAACTTGCAGCATGCCAGGTTGGTCTCTCACTATTCTTTCAACAATCAGTCAGTAGTAGAACAAGCTGTGTACGAGCGCATTTTGTTAGTGCAGGTTGCTTACATCAGGGGCAGGTATGCACTCAGGGCCAAACCTATTGTTCCCCTTTGATTGACAGGCACATTATCTACTGTTCTGCTAAAAGGATCCTCCCACTCCCCTCACAGGTACACTTTCAGGTCTCACTCTTATCAATTTGATTGACTACTTAATTAAAACTCCCCCTTCCCCCCCCCCTCCACCAGAAAAGGGCGGGAAGTTCAAACTCCATCAGGACAATGCAACACACCACAGCTACCTCCACTAACCTAAGAAAATGGAAAAAAGGGCACTTGGGCTACCTCCACTAACCTAAGTCATTTGACCGCCACCTCTTCCTAGGAACTGGCGGGAAAAAGACTCAGCCTGTGCTAGACATAAGTCTTATTTTGCATGCAGTCTTTATTTAAACAAGTAGAGTCAGTACCACCATCAAGTACTGCCACCAGAGGGTACTGTCATCCCTCCCATTACGTAATCCAAGATGGCGGTTTGGAGTGGGGGAAAATGGCGGAAAAGAGACTCAGCCTGTGCTGGATAGGATGGACATCAGTCTTTATTTTGCAGCCAATCTTTATTTAGACAATTTGAAGCAGTACCACCATCTAGTGGGTCCATCACGAGGTCTGGAGTCCAACTGACCTAGTACACAGTACCGCCGCCAAAGGGTGCTGTCGTCCCTTCTCTAATGTAATCCAACATGGCGGTATGGGGTGGGGGAAAATGGCGGGAAAAGGACTCAGCCTATGCTGGATGCATGTCTTTATTTAAACCATTTGAGGCAGTACGTCCATCCAGTGTGTTCACCACGGGTCTAGAGTCCAAATGACCTAGTACGCAGTACTGCCACCAGAGGGCACTGTTAGTCCTCCCATGAGATAATCCAATATGGCGGTCTGGGGTGGGAGAAAATGGCTCAGCCTGCAGTGGGCTGCTGGAGAGAAGAAGGAGTGTACTTTATTTATTTTGTAACAATTTATTTAGGGATGAATTTCACCTAGTTCATTTATTACACTGATACAAAACATTCGCTCTGATGTGCTTGGGGTCACAATACACAGTCTGCAGAGTTGCAAACTGCTGGTAAATGATGCGGTACACTGATGTAAAGACACGCGAACAACTCGTAAATTACCGAAATAATGCAGCACACAGCTTACAGAACTGTAAACTACTCGTAAATCACCAAAATAATGCAGACATGAAAACAACTCGTCAATTACCAAAATAATGCATATAAAACACTCTACAGACACGCTCACTACTCCTAAACTGTCCAAATAAGGTATAGCACAGCCTACAGACCTGCTTGCAAAGTAATGCAACAGACATGCAAACAGTGCACCCACGCACCACTTGCCACTCCCTGTCCACTGGATCACACATGACGTTACCGCACACGCTCCCAGAAGTCGGGATGCACCGACAGCCGCCACAAAGTGACTATGCGACCTTCAGCTGTTGAGCCACGCACAGGTGCCCATTCGAGTACCTCAAGTATGAGGCAGCGGCATCCCTATCATACTTGACACCTGAGGAATACCTCTCGAAATATGTGTTCATCTAGGCACCGTTGCTGATGCAACCAGACGAGAGTGCAGACCTATTTGCAGAGTGACTCACCATCACATACGCTGCAGAAATCTGTACCATTGCTTCCCAGAATAGCACAGGCTGCTTTCTCTTCCTCACAGTTGTAACGGGACATTTGAGCTGTATGTAGCCATGCTTATCTACCCAGTGTGGCTGATGCATTGCCACAAAATGTGCACATGAAGCTATACACCATCGCAACTGTATCTAAAGAGGTTCTCAATTATACATGGCTGTGTAAAATAGGAACCAATTCGACCTCTCGGAAATTGTATAGTGCCCAGAAATAGTTATCTCTCGCTTTTGCAGGAGCTTCCGTGATGTCTCAGCTTGTCTGCATGGAAATTCGTGCCCTTACAGAACCTGTTTACGAAAATAGCACAGAATAACGACGAATGCGGTCCTAACGTGGTACCCCATCCGTCACGTGTTACCCTTCCTGCTTTCAACATATGCAAATGTTCTCACCGCTATGTAGAGGCTCCTGTATTCCAGCACAAAGGATGTCTAGTGAATGAATGGTTCATTATGATTGGCTCTTATCGAATTTATCTGCCAAATTACAAATGCTGCCAGTGTGGAAGCACTGTCCGCCTTTTTTTTTTCTCTCTTTCTGCAGACAAGACTTTCAGTGGCAAAAAGCTATTTTACACAGCTCGCCATATTGCACTGACAGTTAAACCTTGAAAAGTGCCCTACATATCGTCAAATACGGGAAGACTCTTACTCAATTACACTGCCCTCCCACTGAGGACAGGAGCTTGAATATTAGAGTGTGAAACCAATCCCCAACCCAGCAATACATCACTGCATACCATGTCGATGTAATAAACATACAATTCGTATCCTGCAACGTACAAAATCACACCTTTTACATCATTCGTACATATATGCAAAGACGGACAGCATAATCACATGCACCGTAGGTATACTCGTGTCACTAGATATTTCCCATGAGGTCGAGTGCTCATCCACTCCCAGTGTGTGACCAGAACGCCCTCAGTGGATCGAAGCCACTCTCAGAACTGTTCTACAAATTCGTGGTCGGCTCCCTTCGGCACAAACGCATTACTGTTTCTGGACCCAACCTGCTTGCTTGCTTGCTTTTCTACACACATCTTGAGACTCTAGGATTACAAGAACATATGTAATTTCGCATGGTTTGCTAGAATATCATACCATTTTCGTGGTACTTCTTGATATCAATCACATAGCCATATTGCTTGCATAGCAGTATCGCTCGCACGACAAAATTCCAAAGATATAGACTGGAAATTATTTCTCTAGATATCCGAAACTTTAGCTAAGTGGATCATGCTGTAAACCATAGTGTAACTAGAAACTTTATGTGAAAAAATCTAAAAAACAAAAATAGAAGAAACTGATATTTCCACTTGTGAATACCAATGTTGGTGATGTAACAGATTCCAAATCATCCCTATACTCTACAAAGTCAAGTCTACAAAGTCAAGTCTAGAGAACCAGCAAACGTGTCTTCCACCTGCTAGATGCACACACCACAATCGATGTTCTCTCAACTAAATAAGGATGCAAAATGTGAAGAAGCAGTGAACCAAACAATTTACGTGGGTGGGAATAATAGCCCAGCGCAAACCATAACCATATTGAAACATCTTAAATTTCCACGCAATCACGAAAGCTGTCCAACACATACTGAGTTCGCTGTTCGGCCGTCTAGACCACTACACAGTTAAATCAGCTACATTCCTGCACCCCAACAGACCTCTCCATTCAGACAGCTTCTACCGTTAGCCGGAAACGTGAATCGTTCCCGCCACAGGCCACCGGCGCTACACGCCAAACATACATAGGTAGAATCATCATACTAAGAAATCAGTCTCATATATATTTGATCACTATACTTACAATTAAATATTACGGGTGTGGTCTCAGTAGATCGTCATTTGACACTGAGCCAAGTATCAGAAATACACCCCGTAACGGCTGTGGCTCTAGAAATAGAAATATCTGTACCATTCTTATGACATCACATACTCTCCCCTCTCATATCACAGTATTCCACGTCAAATCCAGACCTTCCTTACGACTGGACATAGTCATTTCCTTGGCACTTGTCAGAACTTTATAAGCCTGATGCTCATGGCGAACCTATCCCGCATGCCCTGCTACTAGAACACTGGCCATTAAAATTCCTGCACCAAGAAGAAATGCAGATGATAAACGGGTATTCATTGGACAAATATATTATAATAGAACTGACATCTGATTACATTTTCACGCAATTTGGGTGCATAGATGCTGAGGAAACAGTACCCAGAACAACCACCTTCGGCCGTAATAACGGCCTTGATACGCCTGGGCATTGAGTCAAACAGAGCTTGGATGGCGTGTACAGGTACAGGTGCCCATGCAGCTTCAGCACAATACCACAGTTCATCAAGAGTAGTGGCTGGCGTATTGTGACGAGCCAGTTGCTCGGCCACCATTGACCAGATGTTTTCAGTTGGTGAGAGATCTGGAGAATGTGCTGGCCAGGGCAGCAGTCGAAGATTTTCTGTATCCAGAAAGGCCCGTACAGGACCTGCAACATACGACCGTGCATTATTCTGGTGAAATGTAGGGATTCGCAGGGATCGAATTAAGCGCAGAGCCACGGGTCGTAACACATCTGAAATGTAACGTCCAGTGTTCAAAGTGCCGTCAGTGCGAACAAGAGGTGACCGAGATGTGTAATCAATGGCACCCCATACCATCACAACGGGTGATACGCCAGTATGGCAATGACGAATACACGCTTCCAATGTAAGTTCACCACGAGGCCGCCAAACACGGATGCGACCATCATGATGCTGTAAACAGAGCGTGGATTCATCCGAAAAAAATATTTTGCCATTCGTGCACCCAGGTTCGTCACCCAGGTTCGTCGTTGAGTACACCTATGGCAGGCATTCCTGTCTGTGATGCAGCGTCAAGGGTAACCGCAGCCATGGTCTCCTAGCTGATAGTCCATGCTGCTGTAAACGTCGTCGAACTGTTTGTGCAGATGGTTGTTGTCTTGCAAACGTCCCCATCTGTTGACTCAGGGATCGAGACGTAGCTGCTCGATCCGTTACAGCCATGTGGATAAGATGCTTGTCATCTCGACTGCTAGTGACACGAGGCCGTTGGGATCCAGCACGGCGTTCCGTATTACCCTCCTGAACCCACCGATTCCATATTCTGCTAACAGTCATAGGATCTCGACCAACGCGAGCAGCAATGTCGCGATACGATAAACCGCAATAGCGATATGATACAATATGACCTTTATCAAAGTCGGAAACGTGATGCTACGCATTTCTTCTCCCTACACGAGGCATCACAACAACGTTTCACCAGGCAACGCCGGTCAACTGCTGTTTGTGTATGAGAAATCGGTTGGAAACTTTCCTCATGTCAGCACGTTGTAGGTGTCGCCACCGGCGCCAACCTTGTGTCAATGCTCTGAAAAGCTAATCACTTGCATATCACAGCATCTTCTTCTTGTCGGTTAAATTTCGCGTCTGTATCACGTCATCTTCGTGGTGTAGCAAATTTTAATGGCCAGTAGTGTAAGTATAATACTACGCCAGTAAATGGTTGCTGACGATACGAAATAATATTGACCGAGAATCAACGGTGGGTGGACATGTCTCATAACTTTTTCTTGCGAGAAATACTATTGTGTCTTAGAAAGAGACACATAATCGTCTTACAAACCACCAGATGTTAAAGAATACGACCGTATTACTATCACAAGCGGTCTTGGTTCTACAGGTGCACACAAGTATATACCGGCTTTATAAATCGAAGTATGACATTACGCACGAATGACGGTTTTTTTGCAGACAAATACTGCAACACTGAATATAGACAGTGATCGCCGGAGTGTCAGACCAACAGTGTGGTTACACGTCGCCGCCGATGCACCCTCGTAATAAAATTATGGAATTTAGAAAGTGATTCAGCTGAGGAAAGCGGTATGAAACAGGTGTTTTTAACTCCGTCACGCCGCCACCACCACTAGATATTTCTCCAGTATTTGTAATGCATTCTGCCTCGATACCATGTCAGACGTTCTGCGATATATCGATTGCGTTATAGGCGATAGTTAATTGAGAAAGATTACAAAAAGTAGATTATGTACTGATTGAGGTCGTAAGAAATGTACACTAGCTTTTCAGATCTTTAGTGCTACGCTGTCCGCAAGAAATGCTGTGTAGGATTTGGAATTAAGTCTTCCCATTCAACCACAAGCCTGCCTTGGATCCTATGGAGAAGTCCTTTAATGATTACAGCCACTAGTGAATCATATTTCTGGCACTCTCATATCCGAAAACGAGTCACCTTTCTCGAACCTGTCTGCTGCAGTAAAATTTTGGGTAGTCCATCGTACATCTCGCAACTGCTGCCACTTGTGGAGCTTTACATATGCGATCATTCCAATTTAAGTCAGAACTGAGCAGAAGTCGGAGAAAGCTATATCTACCACCTTCTGCATCCCGTTTAGAAGCAGGTTAAACTGAGTTAGTGCGATAGGACTGTGTTTTGACTATTCGATGGAAACGGCAACTGGTAGGACGATGATTTTGCTACTGCACTGTGGTGTGTCCCCAAGCTACATGCAAGTACTACAGATCCGTGACCCTCAGGGGCCATCTATCACCCCAACATGCTATCGTCGTTATTCTGTACCACCCAACAGAGAATTATTACAAACTGTAGAAGCTCCACCAACTTCATCCGATAGATTTTTACCGCATCTCTCTCCTCCTATACATCGAAAAGAAATACCGCATGCGTGCCAGCATCGAGCACATGTGACAGTCCTATTAAATATACAGGTATTGATCAACTGTACAGACCATCTCAAAGTTTAATCACCTGTACTATATGAGGATGATCGTATTCCGCAGATTATTCTCGTTTTTTGAAACATTGTTTTTTTTCTGCTGTAACACGCTTTGTACACTGCCATGCAGTTTGTTTTTCTGTCATGACTTCCAGGTCTGTGTCAGGTTCTAAACTGACATTAAAACCTTTTTGATCCATGGCCTCTCGCAGAAAACTAGACGTCGCACGGTGTAAATCATGTTGTTACTGCTGCTACCATTACACACCACACACTCTATGATTTTGAATAAAATACAGTTACAACATAAGGAAATTGAAAGAGTTTGTTGCGTTGTGGAGAGTTTCCAAACTACAGTCCGAAGGTGATTGACGACCTCTACATTTAAACACATCTGTCACAGTGACAGAACAGCTGATGGCTCTGCATTCTGTTTCGACTGATTCCTCATGTTGCAGTTATGTACGTGATCACTGTTTCGTTGCTAGCGATCCCCAGAAGGTGTCACCCATCCACAAAACTCTTTTTCCAACTCAAACAAGTGATGTAAGTCAATCAGTCATTATGTGGTAACCAACAGCGTGCCAGTGGATAGATGGGATGGAAAAGACACTGTCGATGTATTGAAATAATATGCGTCACAGTTGATCAAACAATTTTAGAAATTTTACAGTAATTTCAACACCGACTAATAATGCAACAGCATGTTTCCCCGAATTTCAGTCTTATAGCTAAACCACCCCTTCTCTACTTTGTGAGTATCATTGCGAATGATCCCCTGTGGGTCTGAGGGTTTGAATAGGCCTGAGGTATTCCTGCTTGTTGTAAGAGGTGACTAAAAGGAGTCTTACATGTTTCGGTTTTTATGTGACGGTGTTCTGTAGGGTTTGATCTCCATTTTTAAAATTTTCCCGGAGAGTGAGCCAACTGGGGGAGGGCACCTTACATAGTGCATCGTGTCCATCACGCGCTGAGACCTATCGCATCCTTCGTCGATATGGATCTGCAATTCTCCTTATTCTCCAACTGTTGGACGAAGTCACCCTCCTGGGGGCATATTTTTCCATCAGCTGCACAGTATCGTTTTCTACGTTAATGATGACAGTGGACTTATTTGCTTGGTTGCACCTGATATCCAGCATGGTAGCCAGTCCATTGTGGTGGGGCCGCCATGTACCCTGTTGGTTGTAGCCCCCTGATCAAACATTGATCACTCTGCTGATACCTGCGCTGTTAACTCCCCACATATGCCAAGAAGTAGATGCCCATCACCCTGGGGCATCAGGACTCCTGGCAATGGACATCCTGCGAGGTGGTCTTTGCTGTTCCTGGGTGGCGCCCATGGAGACGGCCTGTGGTCAGAGTGGGTGGAATCAGGGTGGATGACACACGATGAAGCGTAGTACATCATCTCTTGCTGGTGGTCAAACACCAGCACACTCTAAGCATTCATGGGCTCAATTCAACAGATAGACCTATGACCCTAAATCCTCCCCCTCCATGGCCACACCATGGGAGGAACATCAGGCTAAGGATGGCAGCGGCTCTTATTCCCCCTGGTACCTTGTATGTTCGAGAGCTGATGGGGAATCTTTTATCATGATGAAGTTTCAGTTTTTTGCTGGGCATTTTGAGGACAAGTTTGGGGAAGTGGAGTGCTTGTCCAAAATGACATCTGGGTCAGTTTGACCAAAGCAGCATCCTCTGCCCAGTATCTGGCGTTACTCGCTGGTGACAAGCTGGGGGATGTTTCTGTAACCATCACGCCCCAAAAGAGCTTAAATATGGGCCAGGGTATCAAATTTCACAGGGACCTTCTCTTACAGTCTGACGATGAGCTGCGAGCCAATTTAGAGTGGCGAAGTGTACGTTTCGTTCAGCGTGTCCACTGGGGTCCAAGGGATAATCAAATTGCCACCGGTGCCTTCAACTTGGCGTTCGAGGGTCACACATTGCCCAAGAAGGTCAAGGTGATGGTCTACCACTGTGATGTAAAACCCTATATCTCTCTGCCAATGCGGTGCTTTAAATGCTGAAAGTTCGGCCATATGTCTTCCCACTGTTCTTCCAGCATCACATGTCGAGACTGCGGACGCTCCTTCACATCCCAGTACTCAATGTGCCCCGCCTCCCATCTGCGTCAACTGCAGAGAGTATCATTCGCCTTGCTCACCTGACTGCAGGATCCTCCAGAAAGGAAGGAAAATCATGGCGTACAAGATCCTTGACCAACTGACCTACACTGAGGCTAAGAGGAAAATTGAACGAGTACATCCTGTACAAATGACATCAGCTTACATCCCCGCTACAACAGTTCTAGCCCCATCAGCTCCCCCAACCCCAATGACCTCTTAGAGCTGGGAGACTATACTTGCCCCCTTGATGGTGGGGGGTGGGAGGCACTTCCTTTTGCTCCTGCACCACCTACTTTGGGAGCAACACCCCCCTCCCCCCCCCCACCAGTGGGGATATCAGTCACAACTTCTGCGCCAGAGAAGTCTTCTTCGGCTCCTCTCGCTAGGAAGGGGACCCTTGGGTGACTCCCTTCCGATGTTATTAAATTGATAGCTCGGTAATATTCACATCTTTCAGCAGCTGCTTTCTTTGGGGTTGGAATTATTACATTCTCCTGGGTCTGAGTGTGAGGGTATTTCGCCTGTCTCATACATATGATATTACAGCGCCTGTGTTATTCGAAATTAAGATGCAATGTATGCATCCGCTGATACCGGCTAGTTATTGAACTATATGAACAGAAACGTTAGTTATATACAAACTACGGTGTGCACACACTTTATTCAACATGTAAACGTCGCTACAGATATTCAGATTTAGGTTGTGACATATTCAATACGCCTGCCATCATTGGCGATTATGTGGCGCAGACGAGTAGCTGCATGCGCCACTGAAGTGTCGGAACATCGACGCTGTCGATGACGTCCTGAATGGCTGTTTTCAGCTCAGCAATGGTTTGGGGCTATTACTATACACTTTCTCTTTAATATAAACCCACGAAAAGGAGTGTTCAGATCCGGGGAATATGGCGGCCAATCGAGGCCCATGCCATTGGCCTCTGGGTACCCCACAGCCAGAATGCGGTCCCCAAAGTGCTTCTCAGGACATCAAACACTCTCTTGCTTCGATTGGGTCGAGCCCCGTCTTGCATGAACCACATCTTGTCGAAATGAGGGTCACTTTGGATAATGGGGATGAAATCATCTTCCAAAATCTTCACGTACCGTCGGTAGTTACTGTGGCATCCAGGAAAATCGCACCGATTATTCCGTGACTGGACCTGTTGACGGCGAAGAGACTTCTCGATCGGGAAATGCGGATTCTCAGTCCCCCAAAAGTGCCAATTTTGTTTGTTGACGAACCCATCCGGTTGAAAGTGTGGTTCGTCGCTAAACCAAAGCATGCATGCGTATACTAATTTCCACCATGCTCTGTGGCCAACCGTGCAGTTTGAACGTCGTAACGCAAACCGTTCTGAAGTTATGACGATTTTATTTCATATAGTTCAATAATTGTTAACCTGTACGTAATGGATGTACGAGTATAGTTTGTAGAGACATGATTGACGACATATGGAAGTTTGGGACTGGCAGGGAGTCATGGTCGGATAGCCTAATGGTAAGGCGACCGCTCGTGATAAGCGGGAAATCCGAGTTCGACTACCGGTCCTGCACAAATTTTCATTGCCGTCGTTCCAATTATACACCTGACGGTTGTCCGTATTCGCAACTGTGAATATGTGTGTCCAATGCATGTCTTAGCAGCACTAAATTTGTGTGCGCTACACGACGAGTATTTTCTTTTTTTTTTTTTTTTTTTTTCTTTTCTTTATTGAATTTCAATTCCCCCCAAAGGGGGCGGGCTGGCAGCAGCTTAGGACGCCGCTCTGCAGCCTACAGATTTTCTGACAAAGAGCAGGAGAATAAATAATAATAAAAAACAGGCGATAAAATCGGGGACTTAGTGAGTAACAAGGTGAAAAGAAAATGGGGAAATTAAAGCAAGCAACAGAGGGATGATGAAGCGAATCAAAATACATACGGAGCAGACAGGGAAAACAATAGACAGTCTGGATTCTGTTCGCAAAGTATATAAAATTCACACCCAGCGACAGCATGGTTTCTGTTCGCAACACAACACTGAATAGGCACTAGAACACAGCACGAAAAAGTCGGCAAAGGTGACACCACAGTCGAGAGCAGGTGGGGGGAAACTGGACAGGAGATGGGAAAACAAAAAGGGGGGGAAAGGAGAGGAAAAGCGAAGGGGGGGGGGGGAACCGGGAAAGGAGCTGATGGAGGATGAGGACCCATAAGAGGGGTAGGGGGCAGACGCGACAGGTAGGGGGGTAGGCAGAGGAGGGGAATACAAAAGGACTGGGGGGAGAAGGGAGGTAGGGAGAGCCGTAGTGGGGAGGAAACAGGACGGAAGGGGGGGGGGGAAGAGGGAGCCCAGGGAAAGGACAGAGGAAAGGAGGGGGAGGGAGGATCAGAGTTGATAGGAAGGATAAATGGAGGGAGAGAGGGCATCATCCGGGAGGGGGAGCTGACGGAAGCCACCTTGGGAAAGGAGATGGAGGGTGTAGAGATGGAGGGTAGGGGGGACACAACGGTGAAGACGTGGCAGGGGGCAAGGATGGGAGAGGAGAGGAGCAACCAGGGGGTGAGGGGGTTCAAGACGGCGGGAGGTGTAGAGGATGCGGATATGTTCGAGGAAGAGGAGCAGATGGGGGAAAGGAATGAGATCATAGAGGATCCGCGTGGGGGACGGGAGGCGGATACGGAAGGCGAGGCGGAGTGCATGACGCTCAAGGATCTGGAGGGACTGATAGAATTTGGGGGGGGCAGATATCCAGGCAGGACTGGCATAACAGAGGATGGGACGGATTAAGGATTTGTAGGTGTGGAGGATGGTGGAGGGGTGCAACCCCCATGTCCGGCCAGAGAGGAGTTTGAGGAGGCGGAGGCGGTTGTGGGCTTTGGATTGGATGGATCGGAGATGAGGGATCCAGGTGAGGTGACGGTCAATGGTGAGGCCAAGGTAGGTGAGGGTGGGGGTGAGACGGACAGGACGTGCGCAGACAGTAAGGGAGAAATCCAGGAGCTGGAAGGAGCGAGTGGTACGACCTACGATGATTGCCTGGGTCTTGGAAGGATTTAGTTTCAGGAGCCATTGGTTACACCATGCAGCAAAAAGGTCAAGGTGATTCTGGAGAAGGCGTTGGGACCGTTGGAGGGTAGGAGCGAGGGCGAGGAATGCGGTGTCATCAGCATATTGCAAGAGGTGCACTGGAGGGGGGGGTTGGGGCATATCGGCCGTGTACAGGAGGTAGAGGAGAGGGGAGAGGACAGAGCCCTGGGGCACACCGGCAGAGGGGTAGAAGGTGCGGGAATTGGCATGATGGATGGTAACGTAGGAGGGGCGGCGGGAGAGGAAGGAGGCCACCAGACGGATGTAGTTGATAGGAAGGGCGTAAGTTTGGAGTTTAAACAGGAGACCGGGATGCCAGACACGGTCGTAGGCCTTTTCAAGGTCAAGTGAGACAAAAATGGCGGAGCGACGGGAGTTAAGCTGGAGGGAGAGGAGATGAGTGAGGCGGAGGAGTTGGTCATCAGCAGAGAAGGAAGGTCGAAAGCCACATTGGGTGTTTGGGAGGAGGTGGTTTTGGTGGAGGTGGAGATGGATGCGCCGGGAAAGGATGGATTCCAAGAGCTTGCTGAACACCGACGTGAGACAGATAGGACGATAGGAAGAGGCATCAGATGGAGGCTTATTGGGTTTGGAGAACATCAGGATACGGGAGGTTTTCCACAGGTCGGGATAGAACGAGTATTTTCTCCAACTGGGAGCTCTTATTGTGTGACAGTAAGGTTTCCGGTGTGCTGCAGATGTTCGTGTTCCACGTGGAGTCGCACCCGAACGTGACGTGGTACCGCCAGTGCGTGTCGTACAACTCCTTCCCCAGCAAGCTGTCCGAGTACTCGTACCTGGGCTTCGGCATGCTCATGATGTACGGCCTGCCGCTCGCCGTCATCATCTTCTCCTACACGTCCATCCTGGGCGAGATCTACCGGCGCTCCCGCGAGTTCAGCGACGGTAAGTCACGCCAGATCGCCGCACGATCGCGCCGCCGTGCTGCTGCTGCTGCTGCTGCTGCTATGTTCGCGAGCTGTGCGCGAATTTCAGTCCAGACAGTCTGGTTTACACCGGAGTGGCCTCTCGAGCGAACAGAGAGAGACTGGTGTAAACGCTAGCCGAGCGCGAGCGAGCGGCGTTCGGTCGCGTTCGGTTCGCATTCGCTAGTGTTCGCTTGTGTTCCGCTGGCTGTCGCCCAATTAGCGGACCACCAGAGCCCCAGCAGTACAGAAAGTTTTCGTCTGCTGTCTCGTCTACTTCTAGTGCTGACGTGAGTCGAATGGGCGATGGAGTGGTTTGAACAAAATGTAACGTTAAACCTTACTTTATCCCTGCGTATACGGTGTTCAAGTAACTTACGGGTATGCATCCGGGTGATGTCGCCGACAACCGCCGATATTTCGACAGGAGTTTACACTGCCATTTTCAAGACAACACTGTGGCAAGGAACCGCTGTGGAAGCCAGTTTCTGGAGGGTAACGACAGGGTAACGGACGAAAATATTGCTCAAATTCAAGATTTTTTTCTACGTACTAGAATGTAGTAGACAAATGGGGTTTGCTGCAATGAATGAAGCAGACAATGAAGTTTATTGCTATTTTTTATTAAAAAATATTGCTATCTTCACTGTGTAATTGGGGTTTTCCCGGGGTAGTTCTGAAAGGAGGTATATCGACGGTTGTCGCTGTAACTACGGTTGTGGTTATAAGAAATATGAAGTTAACATACGAGGGTCGTTCAATAAGTAATGCCCCACATTTTTTTAAAAAAGCCATTAATATACAGGGTGATTATAACCAGAGTTAAACTTTCAAATCGCTTTAGAAATAACACCACGGATCAGAATGACGTCAAATCGCAACGGAATATTATCGGAGAACGGGGAAAACGTATGGCAGAAAGTAGCAAAACATGGCACTGTAAGCATCATAGTTTAATAGTGTGGACTACAAAGGACAAATGAATCATACAGCAATGTCTAAGGCGTACGTTTGACGTTAAACAAATTGTACTACTCAGTGTGCATGGGTGTAGAGTTGTGATACTGTTAGTTACGTAAGCCCATCCACCACGGCAAGGTCATATAATATCGGATGGGAAAATCGGTTTTTAATTGTTCTGAGGCAAAAAAACGCATAAAAAGCATCACTCACATCGGTTTTTAATTGTCCTGGGGCCAAAAACCGCATAAAAAGCATCAATCAAAATCAAATCAGATTAGCAATTTCCGTGTGACTGGCGCAAAACATGCTCAATATGCTGTCCACCGTTTTGTGCAACAAGCTGAAATCGAGTAGCAGCATGTTCCTCAACTGATCGAAGTGCTGCGCAGTGCGTGCCTTCAGTGCAGCTAAGTTTGCAATCGGAACACTGAACACATCATCTTTCAGATATCCCCAAAGCCAGAAGTTACACGGATTAAGATCAGGTGATCGTGACGGCTATGCTGTAGGGAAATGGCGGCTGATAATTCTAGCATTTCCGAAATGGCGCTTCAGCAGCTGCTTAACTGGACTTGCAATGTGCGGAGGTCCTCCATCTTGCATAAAAATGATCCTATCCACATACCCACTCTGTTGGAGAGCTGGAATGACGTGGTTGCGCAAAAGACACCCAGAGCGCCTACCAGTGACGGTACAGGTAACAGGATCTTAAGCACCTGTCTCTTCGAAAAAAACATGGCCCTATGATAAACGGTGCTGTAAACCCGCAACACACTGTACCCTTTTCAGGATGAAATGGTACTGTCTGATTTGCGTGTGGATTTTCCGTTGCCCATATTCCACAAATCTGTGTATTTGCGTATCCTGTTAGATAGAACTGGGCTTCGTCTGCCCACAGCTCCACTTCGATGGGAGCAAGAAATTCTAAAGCAAAGGTCTCTCTCTTGCTGGCAGGTCAACAGGAATCAGCTCGTGCACATGGGTAATTTAGAATGGATAGCAAAGAAGGATGTTTCGTAGGATTTGACGCACCGTGCTCACGGATATGTACAATGTTCGGGCAATTCTCCGTGCACTACACGTTTGCACACTGCCACTAGTCTCCTCCTGCATTTCTGTGGCCACTGCTGCCACTGACGTAGAAACAATTCTTTTCCTCCCTCTACCAGGCTGCACACCAAAAGAACCAGTCTTTTAGAATTTCTGAATCATTTTCTCGAGACCCACGGCAGTCATCGGACCAACGCCTTTTTTCAAACTCTTCAGTGTCCGTAACTTCTGCAAATTGACGTGTGCACAATCATCATTCTTATAATACAGTTTTACAAGCTGAGCGCGATCCTGCATTGAGACAGTCATGCGAACGTCGCAGACGCTGAAGGAGGAAAAGCCGTGTACCCGGCGAGTTTATACCAACCTCAATGGCTCGTGCGCATGGCACGTGTTTCCATTTACGTATTCTGACACATACAACGCCATCTATTGATCAATTTTCACAGTATTTTTTTTTTCTTCTGCCATACGCTTTCCCCCTTCTCCGATAATATTCCGTTGCAATTTGACGTCATTCTGACCAGTGGTGTTATTTCTACAGCGTTTTGAAAGTTTAACTTTAATTAACAGACAAACATCCTTGTTGTTTCTTCACATTTGATATTTGTTCTGTGCGCTAGTGAAGTTTCGAACCGTTCCGCAGATGGCAGAGCTGTAGTACATACGTCTCACGTTACAAGCAGCGTACTATTATTGAATTCCTGTGTGCAGAAAAAGAAATCGTGGTGAACGTGCATTAACGTTTGTGTGCAGTGTACGGCGATGCTGCATTTGGTAGGAGTACATTTGGGCGATGGGTAAAGGAAGTTACAGCCTCAGGAACTGCAGAAACAGAGCTCCATGATCAGCCACGCTCGGGACGTCCTGTCACAGCCACTGCTCCAGACGTGCTGAATCGTGCGGATGCCATTATTCGTGCCGACCGGCGCACCAAAACTCGACAATTGGCTCTACAGTTGTCGGTCAACATTGGAAGAGCGTCTGCAATGATCGAGACTGTCGGAAATTCAAAGAGGTGCACACGATGTGTTCCACGAATGCTCACAGCGGACAACAAGATTCAAAGAAAGGTCATTTCATCTGAATTGTTGTAGCGTTTTGAGACCGACGGAGAGGCCTTTCTGTCGTTCAGGGGGACGAAAGCTGTCAATCATGGAGTGAAAACGTGGCTCGCCTACATGACAAGAGCTTTTACCAGCAGGGAATACATGCTCTTCCACAACGTTGGCGTACGGCCATAGAACGTGATGGCGACTACGTAGAAAAATAGAAGATGGACAAGACATGGAGATGCATATTGTCACCAAATTAGGACTCCTAACAAAAATTATGTTCTAAGAAAAAAAATGTGGAGCATTACTTATTGAACGACTCACGTATCATCCTGATCCTTACAGCGTAGGGATGTGCACAAAAAAATTTTGACGAAATTATAGATATTTGAGAAAATGGAGTTCGCGCATAATGTTTTGGGGAAAAGTTCTTCGATGTACAGTATATACATTCGAATTCCATAATAAAAAAAAAATTTCGTGGCTTTCCGACCGTCATCCTGTCGTTCCCTCTTTAAACCACTTAAAACCTCTGTTTGCAGAGAAACTCCGTAAAGACAACACAAACAGGCGTATGCACACACACACACACACACACACACACACACACACACACACACTGTAAACACTAGAGTCATCACAAAACAAAGATTAACGACGTCAGAAGTTGTCGATCGTGAGATAAATAATCAACGGATAACGTATGTTGGGACATGCCGTTTATAGGAATCCTACTCATACTGCAGGGTGTCAGTTGTCACCATTCGACAACGTGGAGGGGTACTTCGAACCTGAGAGTTTGACAGCTGAGTTGGCCCATCTCGAAGTCACCTTACGTCAGAATGCTTACTGTGAGAGACAGATTAAACGTGCTTTGCGCTATCAACGAACTGTGCACCGCGTGACTGATGAATATACCAGGGTACCATCAAAGTTTACCGCCTTTTTCCCTACGCAGGGATCATTTGGAACGGGATTGGTCGTATTTTGCTGATATACAGGGTGTTTCAAAAATGACCGGTATATTTGAAACGGCAATAAAAACTAAACGAGCAGCGATAGAAATACACCGTTTGTTGCAATATGCTTGGGACAACAGTACATTTTCAGGCAGACAAACTTTCGAAATTACAGTAGTTACAATTTTCAACAACAGATGGCGCTGCGGTCTGGGAAACTCTATAGTACGATATTTTCCACATATCCACCATGCGTAGCAATAATATGGCGTAGTCTCTGAATGAAATTACCCGAAACCTTTGACAACGTGTCTGGCGGAATGGCTTCACATGCAGATGAGATGTACTGCTTCAGCTGTTCAATTGTTTCTGGATTCTGGCGGTACACCTGGTCTTTCAAGTGTCCCCACAGAAAGAAGTCACAGGGGTTCATGTCTGGCGAATAGGGAGGCCAATCTACGCCGCCTCCTGTATGTTTCGGATAGCCCAAAGCAATCACACGATCATCGAAATATTCATTCAGGAAATTAAAGACGTCGGCCGTGCGATGTGGCCGGGCACCATCTTGCATAAACCACGAGGTGTTCGCAGTGTCGTCTAAGGCAGTTTGTACCGCCACAAATTCACGAAGAATGTCCAGATAGCGTGATGCAATAATCGTTTCGGATCTGAAAAATGGGCCAATGATTCCTTTGGAAGAAAGGGCGGCCCAGACCAGTACTTTTTGAGGATGCAGGGACGATGGGACTGCAACATGGGGCTTTTCGGTTCCCCATATGCGCCAGTTCTGTTTATTGACGAAGCCGTCCAGGTAAAAAGAAGCTTCGTCAGTAAAGCAAATGCTGCCCAGATGCATATCGCTGTCATCAGTCCTGTGCACTATATCGTTAGCGAATGTCTCTCGTGCAGCAATGGTAGCGGCGCTGAGGGGTTGCCGCGTTTGAATTTTGTATGGATAGAGGTGTAAACTTTGGCGCATGAGACGATACGTGGACGTTGGCGTCATTTGGACCGCAGCTGCAACACGGCGAACGGAAACCCGAGGCCGCTGTTGGATCACCTGCTGCACTAGCTGCGCGTTGCCCTCTGTGGTTGCCGTACGCGGTCGCCCTACCTTTCCAGCACGTTCATCCATCTCGTTCCCAGTCCGTTGAAATTTTTCAAACAGATCCTTTATTGTATCGCTTTTCGGTCCTTTGGTTACATTAAACCTCCGTTGAAAACTTCGTCTTGGTGCAACAACACTGTGTTCTAGGCGGTGGAATTCCAACACCAGAAAAATCCTCTGTTCTAAGGAATAAACCATGTTGTCTACAGCACACTTGCACGTTGTGAACAGCACACGCTTACAGCAGAAAGATGACGTACAGAATGGCGCACCCACAGACTACGTTGTCTTCTATATCTTTCACATCACTTGCAGCGCCATCTGTTGTTAAAATTGTAACTACTGTAATTTCGAAAGTTTGTCCGCCTGAAAATGTACTGTTGTCCCAAGCATATTGCAACAAACGGTGTATTTCTATCGCTGCTCGTTTAGTTTTTAGTGCCGTTTCAAATATACCGGTCATTTTTGAAAGACCCTGTATGATATTAAGTGTGTGTTTCGATCGCCGTTCTCTGAAAACTGATGTTTCAAATTGACTTGTACAGCGCTTACTTGCTGCAGTTTTGCCTTGGAAATGGCAGTGTGTGCTCCTGCCGAAATATCGGCGGTTGTCGACGTTACCCCTCTTTTTTGACCGAAAATCAAGCTAAATATCAACATAAAAAAATCGGAAACTATTGCTTCAAAGGAGATCAAAACTCAATAAAACTGAATGAAAATTGTAGCGTGGGGGACGACAACATGGTTTCGAGAAAAATGCGTTTAAAGTTTGACACGTAATTGTCATATAAAAAAAAGGACAAAGCTGAAACTTCTAGGATATCATCTATGCCTGGTCCATAACAACTATCGTCCCCGCTAGTGGATGGCCGCTTTCTGCTACTTTGACCTGAAAAGCCTCCATTTTCGTCCTCAAAGCCCTTTTCGTCACTTGATTGCATCGCCGCTGGCTGGCTGGCTCTGAGCACTATGCGACTCAACTGCTGAGGTCATCAGTCGCCTAGAACTTAGAACTAATTAAACCTAACTAACCTAAGGACATCACACACATCAATGCCCGAGACAGGATTCGAACCTGCGACCGTAGCGGTCACGCGGTTCCAGACTGAAGCGCCTTTAACCGCACGGCCACACCGGCCGGCTCCCCGCTGGCGGCTCTGCCTTCACAGAATCGGCGCATTTCACCGTCGATTTCGATTTGAAGTGCATTTGCCACGTGCTTTAAATGTAAAAAATATGGCAAACAAAACTGTTTTCGCTTTATGCCGAACAATAAAAACACTCGACTCCGAATGACTCCTACTGACGCTAACGCAGCAATGAAACGGCTGACTGAGCGTCTATCGGGGAGCCAGCATGGGAAAAGTGTAAGTCTCCTATGTGTTCGAGACATTGGTAAACATTTGCACCATTAGAATCAGCCCTAAAGATCTCACAGACGCAGTGGAGAAAGGGTGCGTGCTCGGCTTCGAACGCTCACAGAATCGTACTTTTTGGAGTTGGCGCATAATATTCTGGGGAATAATTCTTCAATGTACAGTATATACATTCGAATTCCATAATAAAAAAAATTTTCGTGTTTCTCCGACCGTCATCCTGTCGTTCCCTCTATAAACCAAGTAAAACCTCTGTTTGCAGATAAGCTCCGTAAAGACAACACAAACAGGCGTATGCACACACACACACACACACACACACACACACACACACACACTGTAAACACTAGAGTCATCACAAAACAAAGATTAACGACGTCAGAAGTTGTCGATCGTGAGATAAATAATCAACGGATAACGTATGTTGGGACATGCCGTTTATAGGAATCCTACTCATACTGCAGGGTGACAGTTGACACCATTCGACAACGTGGAGGGGTACTTCGAACCTGAGAGTTTGACAGCTGAGTTGGCCCATCTCGAAGTCACCTTTCGTCAGAGTGCTTACTGTGAGAGACGGACTAGGCGTGCTTCGTACTATCGACCAACTGCACACCGCGTGAGTGATGACAATACCGAGATAGCACCATGGGGTAGCCTTAAGTAGGGAGCATTTGGAGCAGGATTGGTCGTGTTTTGCGGAAATATGATGTGAAGTGTGTGTTTCGATCACCGTTCTCTGAAAATTGATGTTTTAAATTGACTTGCACATCGCTTACTTGCTGCAGTTGGCGGTTGTCGACGACGTTACCTCACTGCATTCTCGTGAGTTATTTGCTCAGAATGCAATGTTTTTCTGTTAGAGGAATATACCTGTAAGTATCATAGGTGATTTAACGATCCAAGAGATCAACAGAGCAAGTACCGAAGGAAAAGAAAATTACTATGACTAGCTGACATGTGCGAATAATTAGCGCTTTGTCCTTATCAGTCACGGATGGGTAATACAGTAATGGAAAAATAAGTAAATGCAAGTATTTATTAATAAGAGGTATTGTATTTGGAATAGCAGTAATAAATATTAGTCTCACTGTAAAAGACAGATATCACTGTACGGGGTGTCGGGAAAAAGGTTCCAATATTTACAGAGGGTGTAGCATGCATCAAGCTAAGAAAAAAAGTTCCTATAAACATTGGTCGTCTCCCTCATATCTTTGGAGGTATGGTTTACGTGCGTACGAGAAGCATATCTTACACACCGAGTACTTTGACACAAGACAAATGAGGAAACAGCGCACGCACTAGACGTTTATGCAGCACAATGAGTTTGCGTTGGTATCAAGCACGTACCAGACACAAGAACAAGCACAGTACTCAAAAGCGTACTACAGTACGTACTGTATCTGTCACGCATGTTGTTTTCATCTGGTGTACCCGTAGCATTCATATGACACATTGCTTGTTGCCACACAGCAGTACATTAGTGTAATATGTTTCGGCGCCCGTCAATGCACGTACGGCTCCCAATCCAACGCAGGAGATGACGTGGTCTTCTGCTACGGGCAAGCAGATGGAAGCAGAGAACGCGTGTTCTACATCCACATTTGCATAGATACTGCACAAGCCACCGTACGGTGCGTGGTGGAGCGTACCCTGTACCACTACTTGTCATTGGTTTTCCTGTTCCACTCGCAAACGGAGCGAGGGAAAAACGACTGCTATATGCCTCCGTACGAGCCCTAATTTCTCGTTTGTTATGTTCGCGGTCCTTGCGTGCAATATATTTTGTCGGTAGCAGAATCGTTCGGCAGTCTGCTTCAAATGCGGTTCTCTAACTTTTCTCAATAGTGTTTTTCGAGATGAACGTCGCCTTCCCTCCAAGGATTCCCATTTGAGTTCCCAAAGCATCCCTGTAACAGTGATGTGTTTTTTGAGCCTACCGGCTACAAATCTAGCAGCCAGCCTCTGAATTGCGTCGATGGCTTCCATCAATCCGACCTGGTACGGACCTTATACACTCGAGCAGTATTCAAGAATAGGTCGCATCATCGTCCTATATTCGGTCTCCTTTACATGTCAACCACACTTTCCTAAACTTCTCCCAATAAACCGAAGTCGACCACTCGCCTTCCCTACCACATTTCTCACATGCTCGTCCCACCTCATATCGCTTTCCAACGTCATGCACAGATCTTGAAACGAATTGACTGTGTCAAGCAGAACGCTAGTAATAGTGTACCCGAACATTACCGGTTTGATCTTCCTACCATCCGCATTGCCTTACATTTTTCCGTATTTAGGGCTGGCTGCCATTCATCACACCAACTGGAAATGTTGTCTAAGTCGTTCATACAGTCACTCAACTTGGACACCTTACCGTACACCACGACATCATCAGCAAACAACCGCAGATCGCTGCTCACCCTGTCAACCAAACCATTTACATACATACAGAACGAGCTGACCTGTCACACTTACCTGGAGCACTCCTAACGATACCCTTGTCTCTGATGACCACTCGCCGTTTAGGGCAACATACTGGGTTCCATATCTGTGAACTTATTCCATATTCTCGTACCTTCGTTAACAGCCTGCAGTGGGGCACCATGTCAGATGCTTTCCGGAACTCTAGAAATATGCAATCTGCCCGTTGCCCTTCATCCATAGTTCTCAGTATATCACGTGAGAAAAGGGCAAGCAGAGTTTCGCATAAACGATATTTTCTAACACCATGCCGATTCGTGGACATAAGCTTGTCAGACTCAAGGAAGTTTATTATATTCGAACTGAGAATATGTTCAAGGATTCTGCAGCAAACAGAAGTTAGGGGTATTGGTCTGTAAATTTTCGGGTCCATTCTTTTATCTTTCTTATATACCGGAGTCACCTGCTCTTTTCTTCAGTCCCTTATTGTCGATAAATGCAAGCTATTGATATGGCGACTCCATAGAGTGCTGTGTGCACAACGACCATATACGTGAAATTAGAAGGGAGGTCAGCGTTGGCCGTAATGTTGATGGTTTATTGACAGCAAAATCGATTTTCAATCACATAGTGATCATCTTCAGTTCTGTGGCGTACAAATTAAACTCATAGGCACTGCTGTCAAGTTATTATCAGTAACCAACATAGAGTTATTGTGACCGTTTCATAGCTTTGGTTACTGATAATAACTTGACACCAGTGCCTACGAGTTTAATTTGTACACCACAGCACTGAAGATGTTCACTATGTGATTGAAAATCGATTTTTCTGTCAATAAACCATCAATGTTACGGTCATCGCTGACCTTCCTTCTAAATGCAAGCTAGTTAATGCGTCAGTGCCGAAGTGTGTTCAGTGCCTATGACGCAATCCTGCAAAACCCTGGGGTGTTCCAACGAATGTGTAATTCTATGAAATTTAGAGGGCTGCATTTCAGTGGATGGCGGTCACATCGAACATATGTTGTGAAAAGCAGGGCAGAGACATGGAGGTCATTAGCAATAGTGGTAGCACACAATAAGTCCAAAATATGAAGTTTGCAACCAATGTTTATGCGAACTGGTTTTTTTTTCCCTGTTGCATACTACATACTCTATAAATATTGGAATGCCCTGTATACAATATGGTTAGTTGTAAAACATATAAAAAGGAGGAGACGTTGTCTTTGTCACATTAATTTTACTTTTTTAAAACTTCTTTATTTTACAAAACCTCTTTCAAATGCTAGCATTCATAACGTGATCATCGCCTACTTTTTTAAATGCATATGTCTTTAGCACAAATATACACGTCAATGAATGGGCGAACTCGTGAAAAACCTACATACAGTTGTTAATGCGAAAAGACAGGTTCTGGTAGAAACGTCTGACTTTGTGCTTCATTAATGGCCATAGCGAAGGCTATTTTTGTTGGTAATTGATTTATTATTTGGAAACGCTTGCTTGGATCAGAAGGTGTGAGGTTAGTGCTTGGTATGAGCACACTTTTATCGCAGTCGGTGTGCTCAGCAGTGATATGTATTTGCCTAAGTGAGCTGCTACTAATCTTACACCACTAACCAATGCCTGATTAACGTTTATGCTTTCTAATGAACGTAATAATAGTATTCTTTAAACCAACTGATGCGACGGTAAACTGGACGGATGTAAAGAGTTCAAAAATTATACAGCTTATGATTGGACGTTGTTTATTTCCTCAAATTGGACAGGACCAGAATTGAGGTAAACCTTTGCCCCTCCAGGTAACCAATTGGAAATGAGATACTGATTACTTGTTGTACGGTCATCATTTTTTGGGCACAGAATCGACGTTGAATACAATTGCGAAACAATTTGCTCATTGATTTCTGTGGCATGTGTGCGTGTTGTGTCCTGCGGCATCGTGGGAACATGAAACACAGAGGAAAACAGTCAGCAGACGTTTGACAGTTTTTGGTTTTTTATGATCTGTTAAGAAAAATGAGTAACCAATAAATGAATCGGTGAATGTTCAACGGGCAGTTGTCCACTGAGACGAACTTTCAGTAAAACGATCACAACTGTCCCATTCGAGTAAAACTGAAGTGATATCAGGTGTTCCCCAGGGAAGCGTCCTGGGACCTCTGCTGTTCCTGGTCTATATAAATGACCTGGGTGACAATCTGAGCAGTTCTCTTAGGTTGTTCGCAGATGATGCTGTAATTTACCGTCTAGTAAGGTCATCCGAAGACCAGTATCAGTTGCAAAGCGATTTAGAAAAGATTGCTGTATGGTGTGACAGGTGGCAGTTGACGCTAAATAACGAAAAGTGTGAGGTGATCCACATGAGTTCCAAAAGAAATCCGTTGGAATTCGATTACTCGATTAATAGTACAATTCTCAAGGCTGTCAATTCAACTAAGTACCTGGGTGTTAAAATTACGAACAACTTCAGTTGGAAAGACCACATAGATAATATTGTGGGGTAGGCGAGCCAAAGGTTGCGTTTCGTTGGCAGGACACTTAGAAGATGCAGCAAGTCCACTAAAGAGACAGCTTACACTAAACTCGTTCGTCCTCTGTTAGAATATTGCTGCGCGGTGTTGGATCCTTACCAGGTGGGATTGACGGAGGACATCGAAAGGGTGCAAAAAAGGGCAGCTCGTTTTGTATTATCACGTAATAGGGGAGAGAGTGTGTCAGATATGATACGCGAGTTGGGATGGAAGTCATTAAAGCAAAGACGTTTTTCGTCGCGGCGATATCTATTTACGAAATTTCAGTCACCAACTTTGTCTTCCGAATGCGAATATATTTTGTTGAGCCCAACCTACATAGATAGGAATGATCATCAAAATAAAATAAGAGAAATCAGAGCTCGAACAGAAAGGTTTAGGTGTTCGTTTTTCCCGCGCGCTGTTCGGGAGTGGAATGGTAGAGAGATAGTATGATTGTGGTTCGATGAACCCTCTGCCAAGCACTTAAATGTGAATTGCAGAGTAGTCATGTAGATGTAGATGTAGATTCCGAAATTAGTACCAAATTGTTCAACTGGGCGGTATGTATCTGTGGAACCAGCGTTCAGAGATATACTTGATGAGTAAACATAATTTTAATTCAGGTTCTCTATTTTAGAGACGTTTTTAAAGACTACCGCCCTTTTAACATGCCACGAAGAAATAAAATCAATTTTCTCTGATTTTTCCGATGAATTATGGGGAAGCAAAGGTGTTTGTAACAAACCAACATTGTTCAAGTGAAATGTCGTGTGAAAAGACAATTGAAAGTATGAGACACCTCAGGACAAATCAAAAACGTCCAAGAAACAGCATCATTGTTTAATCTGAAGGCGATTTCCTCAGACAGTTCTCTGGCTTCCTCTGGGATGTGCCCCAGGAAAGTTTTAAATCTTGAAGTTTTATTGGGTTTATCGGGACTTTTACAGTGGGATATGCTGACGAACGGTGTGGTCGCTGGGAGTCTTTTTGGTGAGGCTGAAGGTGTGTTTTCCCTCTGAATTTCTGGATTCGCGAGCTTCACCAACAGCTTTTGAGTCAGATATGTACACGAAATGGCAAAATTCGCGAGATTGAAAATTTAACTTACGCAGATCTCGCGGCTTCTTCCGCGTTTATACAGAAATACTGCGTTTTTTGTTCTAGTGTGACAACCAGTTTCCCTATGCATAATCTTTCATGATCGAAGAGTCGTGAACCTCGGTGACCAAGAATTGCACTGATTGTCTGCTGCTCAAAATCAGTTTAATCACTTCGCGAAGTGGAAAAATTCTGTCACTCTTCTTCATTTTTCTCTTCACAGTGGAGAAATCTCGATCACAGGGGAGAAAACTGTGGCCTTGGGCAGGAAGCAATTGAAAGATTTTTTAAACCGATTCGTGTTTGACAAATCAGGAAGGAGACGAACCAATTCATTGTTTTTGCTTTGCCCGAAATGGTTTTCTAAAGACAGACGACGTTCAGTGAAGTTTTGGGGAATGTGATCAATAAAGTGCATCAAGAAGGAGCATACTTCATTTGGGGATGTTTTAGCTGTTCCCTCTCATGTTGAAGTGGTCATTGTCCGCACTACTGCCCTTTTAACTTGCTGAACTTGGAAACTCGTATTTTTCCCCCATTATTGTTATTTCACCCCCCGTCGCCCTATGGTGGTTGGGGGGAGGGGGGGGGAGGGGGGGGGGGAGGGGGCTGGCAGTGGTACATATAACCCGCTCTAGAACTTAACAATAACTTAGATGCTAAAAACCAAATACAAGGAGACATATGTACTATGAATTTAAAGTATTAAAAACGTGACGTAAACGGGAGAAATGTAAATAATATAATTCTGTCACCATGAATTGTTTAATAACAGTGATAAGACGTGGATGGACAGCGCAGTTAAAGACATTTGAGAAACACTTGAACACTAGGCGCTTGGAAAGACACTGGAGAAGCTCCGAACACAACAAAAGATACACTGACCATTAAAAGCGGAGCACCGTGCACTTTCTCCATAACTGGAACAGGCCCTGCCCTGGGACGCTGAATTGTAGATGAAAAGAAGGTTGGGTATGTAGGGAGATAGGGAAAGGGTGGAGGTGAGGACAGTGAACTGGGAAGACGTGGCGACAAGACGGGGTTGGCTGTGGGGTCAAGTAGAGATGGGCAGCTGGTATTGGAAATTGTAGACTGGAGAGTAGAATGGGGTGAGATGGCGGTAGGGAAGGGGAAAAGGATGAGGTGAGGTAGGAGGAGAGGAAGAGGAGAGAGCTCTGAGTTGGATGGGGTGCAGTGGATAGGGTAGGATGGATTTAGAGTTGGTAGGATGGGTATATATCGGGGCAGAGTTTGTGGTCTGGGAGAGGGAGATGGTTGAAATTTATTTTGGAGAAGATATGGTGGTGTGCAGGTGAAGTGTAGGTGGGATGAGTAAGTAGAGTCGTGGCAGTGCACTTGGATTGGAAAGGGGAGGGTCAAGGTAAAATTGTTGGAATCAACTTTACATATGGTGTAGGCTATTTAGAGGTGTTCAATGTGAGTGAGGAGAGGTGGGAATTTGATGCATTGGCAAAGAATCCCTGTGGGGTAAGGTAAATGGATGGATAAAGAGAGATGGAGAGCATGGCATTCAAGGATCTCGATGGATATATAGAACTTTGGAGAGTCAGAGATCCATGCAACATTTGCATCGCAAAAGATGGGATGGACTGCGGATTTGTAGATGCGAATGACAGTGGAGGGGTGGACCCCCCCTCCCCCAATGTTAGTACTTTTAGTCTATTGTGGACTTTCTTTTGGATGGATAGTAAATGAGTTTTCCATGTTAGTTGTCGGTCGAAGGTTAGTCCAAGGTCTTTTAGCATGTTAGTTAGCTGGATGAGATGGTCATAAATGGTGAGGTATAAGTCATGGAGACAGAAGGTGTGTGTAGTGCGTCCTATAATTATCACGTGAGTTTTGGAGGAGTTAATGTTAAGGAGCAGTTGGTTACACCAGGAAGTGAACTGATTGATGTGGATTTGGAGGAATCGTTGGAATGTCTGGACTGTAGAAAAGAGGGTGAGGGAAGAGGTGTCATCAGCATACTGAAGGAGGTGGGTGGGAGGAGGTGGTTGTGGTACATTGCCAGTGTATGAGAGATAATGGAGAGGGGAGAGAACGGAACCTTGTTGTACTCTTGCAGTGGGGTGGAAGATATGGGAATTGGTATTGTTAACAATGACATACGATGGGCGATTGGAGAGGAAGGACGCAAAAGGGGGAAATAGTTGATTGGAAGTGTGTAAGACTGGAGTTTGAAGAGGAGACTGGAATGTCATGCATTCTCAAAGTCAAGGGAGAAAAAGATATTGGCTTCACGACTGTTGAGCTGTTGGGATAGGAGATGGGTGAGATTCAGGTGTTGATCATCAGCAGAGAAGGACGGAAGCCACACTGGGTGATAGGAAGCGGATGGTGTTGGTGCAGATAGTGGTGGATGCATCAAGAGAGGTTGGATTCAAAGACCTTGCTTGACACTGATGTAAGGCAGATTGGGGTAGGGGGAGTATGAGGAAGTATCAGTGAGGGGTTTGTTTGGTTTGAGGAATAGCAGGAGTCTGGAGGTTTCCACAGATCAGGATAGTAGCCTGTGGAGAGGATAGTGGTATATAGGGCTGCAAGTGTATGAAAAAGGAGATAGGGAATTCTTTTAGGTGACGGTAGGTATAACAATCATGACCAGGATATGTGTTGCGTTTTCTGTGTAGTACTTTTTTATGTCCTGTGCTTTGATTGAGTGTTTAATTCTTTTTCTAGCATGTTGTTCAAGTACTGGAAGCTGGAGTCCAGGGTTGGGACTGTGGTATATGTGCATTTGTGGACAGTATGGAATTAGGAGTAGTCTAAGTGAGGGCTCGTCAGAGAAGATGTCAGAGAGATAGGATGCAAAGTGACTGGCTTTGTTCAGGTCATAAGGTGAGGGACAGTTGTGAAGGTTCGGGTTGTGGGGGATGGGATGGATACCAGATAAGTCAGTGGAATGCTTTCCAGTACTAGGAAGAACTAATGGGTGTATAACATTGGGACTGGTGCATGTCTGGTATAGTTGCAGTGCTTTTTTGGCATAGAGTAATCTATAGTGTGCTGCTGTATTTGCCAGTGGTGTGTGAGTGTTTTCTGGTCACCAGTCTGAAGGAAGGAGTGATATAAGCGATGGGGCTCACAGAGAAGGAGCACAGCTTGTGGTGGGAGAGTGGAATGATGAGGATACATGGCTTTAGTAGGAATATGAGCAGAGGTAGCATCTGATAAGGACTGTTTCAGGAAGCCTGTAGTATGAGGTGTATCATCAGGTTGCTGGAAAGTTAGGGGGTGGCTTCCAATCTGAGTATCTATGGATTCCTGGTAGGCATTCCAGTTGGGATGGGAATAGTTGTGGACAACCTTTGGATGGAATTGGGATAGGGTGCATGGGTGTCAGATATGGTGAGGAGGACTGATAGATGGTAAGTTCCATTTGGATCAAGGACTTATTCAGTGGGAAGCTGTTGCTTTCAGGATGGGAGTGCTGTGGGATGGGGGGAGTGTCATCATGGAAGGGTTCAGTAAACTGATGCCACCACCAGAGTTCTGCAGGGAATCTACCATGAATGTTGAGGTCAGTGGTAGTAATATAGCTTGAGGATACAGGGAGGTGCATGGATGGTGTCATGTGGTTGTGCAACATTTCGTTAATGATGAAGATGTCAATGTTGTATTGGGATAGGGTATGTGTAAAAAGGGGATTGTCGGTGGGTAGAGAGCAGATGTTGCCATATAGGATGCAGTAGTGCTTCGCACTGTAATGAGAGGTAGCACAGGCTAGCTGTGGAGAGGTTTATATAAGGGTTTCAAGGCAGGTGAAGATGAAATAGACGTAGTGGACCTGGTTGTAGGAGTATGTGACTTAGATGTTCAGGCAACGAGGGAGATTTGCTGAAGGGTGTGGTGTCGTTGGAAGGGGTGGATATTTTGGAGGACAATGGTAAGGAAATGGATGATGTAATTGGGGGGGGGGGGGGGCGGGGAGGGGTGAGGAGACCTAGGTTGAGACAGTAGCTGTTATTTAATTTTGTTATTGCAGGTTTATTTGTAGCTTACATGTATTTCATATCAGCGAAGTGTTTCTTCTTCATCGTCTTGTTCTTTTTTTGTTAAAGGGTGAATGATTAAAACTGTCTTCTGTTTTTTGCACAGCAGACAGGTTCCGGCGCTCGAGTCTGGGGTTCCTGGGTCGAGCTCGCATCAGGACCCTCAAGATGACCATCATCATCGTGGTGGTCTTTTTCATCTGCTGGACTCCATACTACATCATGTGCTTATGGTGAGCCTCTTAGGTAGCTACTCTTGGGCTGTGAAATCCATCAATGGCCCAATTTCAACTTAACGGCGTTTAGACGGTTTATTGTAGATTGCACTTTTCTTGCTCCTTACGCAATGTGACATTTCTCTAATTGTTGTAGCAATGACTGTATGAACATCGTTTGTGTCCATTGTATTTTAATTCTAAATGTGATATACAAAGGTGGTTGTTATCCGGACACGCAACGCGACATACTTGTCACAACGTAACTCTTGCATCAGGCAATTTCGCTACTGAGACAAAACACACTGTGTATCTGTAGGCCAGCCAGCTACTCTTTCCCTTTTGAGCCGGGAGTGCGTAGAATCCGTAAGGATAGAAACAGATGTATTTCTGTTGCCTTGCCACAAACTACAAGGAAAATATTTTTATTAAAAAGTAAGAACAAATGAATATTTTTCTCTTCGAATATTGTTTTACAAAATATTGCTAATTTGTGAAGCCATAACAAGATTTACAGTTTTGTCCTTCATGGCTTCTTGGGGAAAATGGATCCAAGGTGCATGTTGGGTGTTCATTTTGTACTGATGCAGCGTCTTTGCAAAAAAAAAAAAAAAAAAAAACAATTTATAGGTTTCTTAAGAAATTTTGTAAAATTATGTGACATAGTGAGCACAGAAGTCATAATTTTGTTAAATGAAGGCTATGTTTCTCTCCTTAGTCTGTATGTTTATTAAACCCTATTCTTAGTTACACAACTACTTTCAGATTAAATAGAGCAGATGATCTCCAGCACATATTGGAACCGCTTGTCGCTGAAAAAAAAATTGTGATCTAGACGGTGAACACAAGTGTAGCGCTTCCTAAGACATGGCGTCAGTTATACTTTCAGATTAAAGAGCCATTTTGGAGCGTTTACTGAGATGTCATAAACACTGTGTGCTACCGATCGTGATGGGTTTCAAAATTTACGTATATTTACAATTGGAATTTCTTCAGTTGCTACTTCTCATGTTGCGACTGTAGCTTTTAAATACTTTAAAGTAAATAAGTAATCATTTTGCATACTGTCCTGTAACCGTATCTGTTGGTTTTGAAAAAATCATGTTTGCGCCAGCAGTTGTTCTGTTGTAGGCTTATGTTTATTCTCTACCAGTTTCAGTTACTACAACCGCCTTCGCAGAAGATGTGCCCTTTTTTTGGCCTGTGAAGGTGGTTGTAATAACTGAAACCGGCAGATGATAAACATACAATTTTACAGCTCATGGCCGAAATACTCTTTTTTCGAAATATTTAACAGCCGTAGACAGTTACCTACGGAAAGGTTTATATGTCTTTGTCGTGCAGTTTTACTTCGTTAACCCAAAATTTTGGGAAACAGCTTGTTTGGAAAAATTGCATCTTTTTTATAGTTCAGAACCCAGCACACAGAATAAATATGCTTGGCCCTAGCTAAGAAACTAGCGGTCGAGTTTTCCGTCAACAAAAACTTGCTTTGGAAGTATAAAACTACATATCGTACACAGCTTAATATTTGTTTTTGTTAAACAGTAGATCATCGGGCAGTAAAACAATTTGACCTTACTACTATGTTGCACTCACATGTACCTCTGATTCAATGGTTAGGCCAGTGAGGAATACATAGACATAGAGAAGAGTGTTGTAAACTAGACTGCACTGCATGCCGTCTCTTAGTTGTGACAGACATTACCTCTCAGTTTGAGTCACAGTAAAGATCCGCAAAAGTGAAATAATAATAGCTTTTCTCAGTGTTCCTTTTGTGGAATAAAGTATTCTTTGATAACAACACGTAACTGGTACATAAGTTTTGGGTTGTGACCTTTCATATATATGTATGTGTGTGTGTGTGTGTGTGTGTGTGTGTGTGTGTGTGTGTGTGTGTGTGTGTGTGTGTGTTGTTCGCGCCCTTCGTTACTTAAGTCGTCAGAGCACTGAATCAGTTTTCACTCGTTGCAGGTGGTGGTTTGACAAAGACTCTGCAATGAAGATAGATTTCCGCCTGCAGAAGGGATTGTTCATTTTCGCCAGCACCAATTCGTGCATGAACCCCATTGTGTACGGAGTGTTCAACATCCGAGCCCGACCAGACAGGGGGCAGGTGAGAAACCATAACACGCTCTCCTCAACAGGTGTGCATTCTTCGCGTGCCCATGGCACTTCTCTATAGTTTTTATTCTGCATTTAGCTGCACTAGGCTACTTGTTTATTTGTCTGTAAGAACTGGGAAAGTCACATACTGACTGCGGCAGGCCGCAGACCGTGATGGGGTCTTGGAACAGGGACATTGGAATGGTGGTGTGGAAATTAGCTGCTCCGTGTTTTCCTATACAATCAGAGCTTGCTTCCTATAAAACTGTTATCGAATGTTGTCAAGCCTATCTGCAGACATTCTTCGGCTACAGTGTTGTTTAAAAGAGTCCATCGAAAATTCAGAACCATTTGTAATACAACAAGTAAGAATACAGGGTGTATCAAAAAGAATCATCCGATTTCGCACGTCTGTATATCTGAAACTAATGAACACATACAATGAATTTTGTTTTTTGATAGGGAAACTCAAAATTTTTTTTCATACCTGTTCATAGGTGCTCAGTATTCCCCCTTGAGATGCACGGCATTTGTCAGTGCGGTATTCAAACCGTTCCCACACTGCAGGGAGCATGTCTTGAGTTACAGCTTCCACAGCTGCTGTTTATGCGATGTCTCAGTTCATTCACTGTTGTTCGTAACGGAGGCACATAAACAGAGTCTTTTGTAAACCCCCACGAGAAATAATCGCACACAGTGAGGTCCGGTGACCTTGGAGGCCAGTAATGTAAGGCTGAACCATTTGGTCCAGTGCGACCGACCGATCGTTCAGTAGCTGAATTTTGTATGGTTTCATATGTTAGCGTTGACGCCACACACGCCAGACGGACGTCGAGGGTATGTAGAACTGTCGAGCGGATTTCTGATGACTCCTTGTGAAACTATGGCGGATGCGTTGGACGTCTGTGTCGAGGACAGCCCGGCGATTTGCCTTTACACAAACAACCTGTTTCTCGGAATTCTTCATGCCACCGTCTAATGCTCTGTCCTGTGGAAGGATCCACGCCATACCTAGTACGAAAGTCACGCTGAACAATTATTACTGACCCGCACTGCGCAAAACGTAGTACACAAAACGTTTTCTGTTGACCTGACACAATTTTTACTAAAACTGAAGTGGGCGCACACTGCTGTTACTTAGCGGGAACCATGTAAAACATGGGAGTTTGCTCTTTCCAGTATCTCAAATAACATAATAGTTACGATTTTTTAAATCGGATGATTCTTTTTGATACATACTGTACTCGGAACAATGCCCGTGGCAACGCTCCTCTGGAGATGGTCTATTGTTGACTTTATCCTACCGTTGTTGAAGCTCGGTTAAACGCGTGTTGGACAATATTAAACGGACGCAGTCCTTCCGTGTTCCGAATGAAAGCGAGTATTCGGGAACTATCTGAGCACCCGTATGCCCTCAGCTTCTTTTTTCCTTCTTAATTTCCTCTGAGAAATACAATATTAACTGCAAATGATTAAAGATAGTGTTTTTTCGGTCAATGGTCGCGGCTACATTAGCAGTGCACTCTTTCTTCCCTCATAATAACTGCATAGGACAAAGCCACGAAATCACTTGACTTAACCTGTAGATAATCTCACCTCTTTGTTTTTAATGATGGAAAGCGTGAGTAAATAGATTGAAGAAAGTGAAACTCAACCCATTAATCTTATCAAAGCTCTTATTATGCAATATAAAAATGACTTATTGGTAATATAAATACAAAAATTTGAACACACACTAAACAAAATTCCATTTGCGCAATTCCTAGGCACTCAGGATGATAACAAACTAATCATAGATACATTAACTAAACATCTCATTTCAGTCTGAAATTTTTCTCGCTTTTTTGGCCTTCTGAGGGGGGGGGTTTGCTAGCGCACTGTAAATACTTCCACTCATTACAGTCCGCTGGCATAATCTTCTGTGGCAATTCAGATAAGACCACAAAAGTATTAATTATACAGAAACGTGCTGCAAGAATAATTTATGAATCTGGTAACCAAACATGTGGCAAAGCTTCCTTAGCAACGCTTAATATTTCAGATTTTAGGTACCAGAAAGAACCTCTTCAAACTTGTAAAAGCTGCCCCTCCCCCTATTCCCCCTCCCCCTCCTACCCCCTCCACTTCCCGCAGGCAAAAAAAAACCACAAGTCTCGATCTCTGAAAGTTGAGCGTCGACCTATGTTCTAACAAGAGTGCACAGAAGGGAAAGCGGAAAATATTCTGAGCGCAGCGTGCAAAAGGGCGTGAGGGGGAGCGATGTTTACGTATTGGCTCGAAAGACCACCCGCTTTGGCACTATGACACTGAAGAAACAAGACTTCGTAAAAACGCATTATAACAGACGCTCACGTTCAAACATTCTTTACCTTATTTACTTCTCATCGATGCACATAAGGCGAGACGTCGCCGTGCTACTAAATCGCTGAGACTGCTGTCAGTCGTAAACAAAAGGCGATATGAACCGACCACAACTACGGAACCAAACTTATCTCGGTATACTGAGGTCGCTGGCAGTCGTAAACAAAAGACTGTCGACACGAAGATTGCTAATATCAACTCCACGTTGGTCTCCATTGCCACGTTCGATGGTGCCGGCGCAGTGGCAAATTACATGTAGGGTGGTCAAAATAAATGTTGCATACTGCTTCGTTGTCAATACTGGACGGATTAGAAAACAAAAATGATATATTTATCTCATGTACAGTCATAAGAAAACAAAAATAAAGAAATAAACACTTTTCCACTTAATAGAAAAGAAAACCCTTGCCAAACATCCCGCTAGAAACACTACAGTTTCTTCTCACTATCATCTTACATAACATATTGTTTATGAACCAACTGGCCCGCTTTCGAATGCTAGTAGGCGTATTCCGTACCAAATTGTCCAGATAAGCCTGTGGAATATTCCTCCACAGCGAGCACTATGATGCCTTGTAAGGTCTGTGCTGGGACTGGACGATTGCAAACCGCACATTTCAGCACGGCTCGCGCTTCCTCAACGCAGTTGAGATCTTGAGAATGCGGAGGCCTTTCCATCTGACCGATTCTGCGCTGCACTAGGAAAGCGTCCACAAGATTGTGACGGCGATGGCGTGCATCGTCGTCCATCAGCGTTAATCGCGCTCTAATATGTTCACCAAATGGAGACACAGTGCTGTGCCGTGTTCGGCACTACAGTTTTATTGGTTACACTCTCTATCGATGCCGAGGTGACCTCTCTGACCGATATGTTGGCTATACGTGGTGAGCGTACTGTAAGACCTTCGGTACACACACCATCAGATTATTTGACTTGTCGCTGTAACGAAGTAGGCGAGTGTCAGCAATATGTCTCGTGGTCTTATCGTGGCGTGTTTATCTTCTGCCGTTAGGTCAGACGATAGAAATGCCACTTGCACGCTTAGAGTAGCAGATTGACGGTGACCCACTTTAAACAGAACTTGATTAATTTTCACACACACATTTATTAAAATAATAAAAAGCATAGACATTACGTAACTTGATTCTGGATGCTGTTTGCAACTGACAATCTGAAGATCCTTTGGTCTTGGTACATTAATCTTATTCTCACATATCTCTGATACTTGACAAAGTGTCTATTCATTTATCTTCATGGCTATTTACAGGAATATGGTAATCTTATTAGGCGCAGACTGAAACTTGACTATAGACCGGTACAGACAAATGCAGACTAATGCAGACTGACTAATCGGAGGTCAGTACACTCGTTATAATACCTCGCGCGTTCAGGTATCACTGCGCGAGTGTGATCCGCGAGGAGAAAAGGTTCTACGTTAGCAGCAATCTTATTGGCTGCGTTACATATTAATACGCGGACCGGCAGAAGCAGAATATGGTCTGCTTCTAAGGCAGCGCCATCTCGTAGTTCAAAATGGCTCTGAGCACTATGGGACTTAACATCTGTGGTCATCAGTCCCCTAGAACTGAGAACTACTTAAACCTAACTAACCTAAGGACGTCACACACATCCATGCCCGAGGCAGGATTCGAACCTGCGACCGTAGCAGTCCCGCGGTTCCGGACTGAGCGCCTAGAACCGCTAGACCACCGCGGCCGGCGCCATCTCGTAGTGCGGAGACGGATGAGCGCTGCGCCTGCGCTGTTGTGCTTAGCGGGGCGCGCTCTAGTGGGAAAGTAGTGTACGCGCTGACTACGCGAACTATGTACACAACACTATACTCTCTGTCGATGCTTACGTGATCTCTCTGACTGATGTGTTGGTTATGCCCGATGTCCATGCTGAGGTGAGCTGTCTGACCGAAGTGAGGCCTCATCAAATGTGCAGAAGCCTTCGGACACACAGATTAGGGAAGGGTGAAAACTATTGATTGACAGATAACATTACGTAAAACAGATTTATTTAAAAACTTTCACAGATCAGCAAATTACAGTTGTGTGGTCCACAGAACAACTGCCTTTCATCATCAAATATCTCATTAGAAGAAATTATTATGCTGAAACATGGTAGCTACTCATACCAGCAGTAGCTCAAGATTATTAAAATGCTCTTAAAACATAAATTAGCAGAATCAAGCAAGTACATGAAATGAAATCGTCATAACTTCTGAACGGTTTGTGGTACGACGTTCAAACAGCACGGTTCGCCGCAGGGTAGGGAATTAATATGGTTTGTTTTAACGACAAATCCCACTGTCATATGGATGGGTTCGTCAGTAAGCAAAGCTGATGCATTTCGGGGGACTGAAAATCTGCATTTCGCGATCTCTTCACCGTAAGTGGGTGACTGTGTGGTGTGCAATGTCCAGTCACGGAATAATCGGTGCGACGTTCTTTGATGGTACGGTGAGTACCGAACGGTACGCCAAGGTTTTGGAAGATGATTTCATCCCCGTTATCCAAAGTGGCCCTGTTTTCGACAAGATGTGGTTCGTGCAAGACGGAGCTCGACTCCGTCGAAGCGGGAGAGTGTCTGATGCCCTTGAGGAGCACTTTGGGGACCGCATTCTGGCTCTCGAGTACCCAGAGGCCACTGGTATGAGCCCCAATTAGACACGATATTCTCCGGATCTGAACACATGTAACTCATTTTTGTGGGGGCTATATTAAAAGCAAGGTGTACACCTTGCAAATCCAAAACCACTGATGAGCCGACAGCATCGTTGTTTGGATATTTCAGCAGGTCATGCAGAATTTCACTGTTCGTCTGCGCCACGTCACCACCAATCATGCCAGGAATATGAACACGTCATAACATAAATCTTAATATGTGTAGTGACGTTTACATGTTGAATAAAGTGTGTGCATCCCGTAGTTTGTAATTAATTTGTGTTTTTTTCGGATAGTTCAATAATTGTCACCCTGGGTATTGTACGTGTTTCAAATTTAGTATCGGCAGTGGCGACCACAGAATAAATAGGAAAAAAATGAATGCCTCAGCAATGTAGGTGAGCCTAATGGCACATGCGCAAATAGAAGTTAATGTTCGCATATCAACTTTACTCAGATTAGTAACAAACGCTGGAGGCGGCTATGACGAAAGAAGCACAAGTAAAAGAATGCGTCTGCAGTCCAAGGCTACATCAAAGTCTCGCGTGGGCCACCAAGTCCATCAATTGCTTCACGAACAGTTACAGCACTTGGCAGCAAGAAACGATAACCTGAGACAAAATTATCATTACATAGTACCTGAAAACTCTGAGCCCCCGCCGGCCGAAGTGGCCGAACGGTTGTAGGCGCTACAGTCTGGAACCGCGCGACAGCTACGGTCGCAGGTTCGAATCCTGCCTCGGGCATGGATGTGTGTGATGTCCTTAGGTTAGTTAGGTTTAAGTAGTTCAAAGTTCTAGGGGACTGATGACCTCAGAAGTTGTCCCATTGTGCTCAGAGCCATTTGAACCAAATCTGAGCCCCCAACACCGTTAAGCTAGACAATTTCTACACGTATTATTCGTTCACAAACTTGAATGTTTACAAGGGGAACTCCCTATAAAAACTGAACACGATCAAATATTAGAACAGGACGGAGATGTACTGAAATGTGAAAAAGGAAGTAAAAAGAAGGTGAGCTTTCCAAGCTCAAGATGTGCAACAACGAGCAAATTGCAAAAATCAGGGCGTCATGGTCGTTTGGTCACGGTGTTGGTTTGCAAAGCAGGAGATTCGCGTTCAAATCTCCCTCGTGCCCCAGTTTCTTTTTCACAAAACTATAAACTGTCCGACCGGTCATTGACGTGTCTGTTCTTCTTTAGCAATGTTAGCATTTGTCATGCTATACATTGGTTATAGAAGTCAGTTCAATAGTCAAAACTTCCAACACTGAACGCAGGAATAGTAACATGCGGTACTTAAGGGTGACAATTATTGAACTATCTGAAAAATCGTGAATTAGTTACAAACTACGGCGTGAACAACATGTAAACATATACAACATATACATATACAACATGTAAATATCAGTACAGATGCTCGGATTTAGGTTATGACATATTCGATATGCCTACAAACATTGGCGATGATGTGGCACAGACGAATAGCAAAAGTCTGCATGACCCGCTGAAGTGTCGGGACATCGACACTGTCGATGACCTCCTGAGTGGCTGTGTACAGCTCAGCAATGGTTTTGTGATTATTGCTTTACACCTTGTCTATAATATAACTCCACGAAAAGGAGTCACATGTCTTTGGATCTGTAGAATACGGCGACCAATTGAGGCCCATGCCAGTGGCCTCTGTGTACCGTAGAGCCAGAATGTGGTCCCCAAAGTGCTTCTCAGGACATCAAACACTCTTGCTTTGATGGAGTCGAGCTCCGTCTTACATGAACCGCGTCTTGTAGAAATGAGGGTCACTTTGGATAATGGGGATGAGATCGTCTTCCAAAACCTTTACCTACTCTTCAGTAGTTACTGTGCCGATACGCCTGCTAAACCCGCTGGGCAGAACAGGTAATAGGATTGTGAAAAGGGCCAAAGGTTCAGGTCAGTTTCTCCTTCTAATTGTCATTTATTGTAATTTAATAACCTTTACAACCAAAGCGGCAGATAGCCGGACTTTTACCGATAGCAACTCTTTCACGGCTGAAGGGCTCCAAACAAGAAATCTTAACAAATCAACAAGGTAAAAATCCAATTAAGATAGCAATAAAATAATTTTAAAAAACAGCAAACATATGCAAGGTGCAATACTAATGGCTGAAGGACACAATTAAATTTCAAAATTTTAGAATATATTACCATAGACTTTTAACGGCAGAAGGCCGCAATGTTTAATCTTGAGAGATAAACTTAAAAATTAATTTTGCAAAGTTTTTAAGAAAATAAAAAGGTAACCATAAACCTTGAATTTAAAGTAGCTGACAACAGATAATTAAACACAGGTGGCACTCCGAAGCCTCCAGGGAGGTCGGTCTGGCCTCGTTCGCTTAGGCGAGACAGATGGTGAGCCCAACAACTACACTTGATCCGTCGGAACCCAACCAGGGGACAGCCACGGACCGACCGACACAACGACTTGCTTGCCATCAATCGGTACATGAGGATTCAAACACAAAATCTCCGCAACAGCGAACCACCGAAACGAACCACAACAGGAATGGACGTGGCTTGGGTACTTGAAACCGCTACTCAACTCTGAAGTCCTGGGTCTGTGAACCACGAAGCTCGTAGCGATCGGACAGCTCCACACACGCTGCGACACTGCGCGGGGCCCGGCAGCGGACCCAGGCGACCGCGCCACGCGGAGATGTCTTCCTTGGTCCGAAGCAACCTGCTGGTCCGTCCGCGACTGGTGGTCCGTGGCGGCTGCACTGCTGGTCCGTCTCCCACTCACTTCCGGACACACGACGGCGGAAATACTGGCTCGGACCCAACCATGCAGAGGAAACACGCCCACTGGCTAAACGACATCCTTGCACCAGGAAAGGACCGACCAAATTCCACAAGATTGTAATTGAAGGAGCCCAGAAGCACTCAGAGAATCAGTTACACGTCGCCCGATCAGACGATCGACCTCTCAGAGCCAGTATGCCGACAACATTTAAGATAATGTGTCAAAGGAAATCACGCCAACTACACACACACACACACACACACACACACGACTCATGAACGATTGGTGAGCCAAAACACGTCGTCCGGTAGGACGACCGACCAACGATCCACCAAGACCGTGGCGCGGCTCAAGTGATGCGTGGCGGCAATGGTCGGGCGAGCTATGTCGACGCAGACCTCACTGCTGCTCTAACCCCGACTGCACTAGTGCAACATTGCAACTCCCCGACTGGCAGATCTGGACTGCGTTCCAACTGACTGGCAGGCCGAACTCGCTACTCGAACTCCCGACCGGAACTCTAAACCCGAACTCCGACACGAACTCGCAACCCGAACTGCGACCAACTCACAACAGACAACGAGTGGGAGGTAACAGCAGTCGAGCAAAGATACTACGAGAGGGGATATATCGACACGCGCTGTTAACGCCGCTCACGGTCAGGAAAAGCAGCAACTCAGTGTCAGTGGTAATTTAACGTAGTGAGATGGAAGTACGTTAAAACAGGGTGTAAAATACATAATGGCGGGAACACGAGCCACGCTCGCCGGCCGGAGTGGCCGTGCGGTTCTAGGCGCTACATCTGGAGCCGAGCGACCGCTACGGTCGCAGGTTCGAATCCTGCCTCGGCCATGGATGTGTGTGATGTCCTTAGGTTAGTTAGGTTTAATTAGTTCTAAGTTCTAGGCGACTGATGACCTCAGAAGTTAAGTCGCATAGTGCTCAGAGCCACTTTAACCATTTGAGCCACGCACGGCTCATGTGCCATAAAGAAACCCCCTATTTCGTGACTGGACTTTGCACACCACACAGTCACTCATTGAGGGAGGTTTGGACACCGATCTCTTCCTTAGCAGTCCGACACCGTAACCACATAACCAAGACACCGTGGCTAATCATATTCGGTCGATGTTGCACATCTTGATCTTGGACCGTTCACCCTTTCTATTTTGCTTCTTTGTTCGTAGTTCCTGTTTTCATGCTTGATCTGTGTTTGGTTTTTGTTGGGCTGCCCACTGGGGCATCTTGCCATGAAATTTTGGGTAGGGGGGTGGGAGGGGGAGTGATGGGGAGTTTCCCTTGTTAGTACACTCGTGACCAGTATACTCAGTGGCGATATCCAGTAAGACAGAGCACGGTACCTTCCGTCTAGAGCAAAGTAAACAAGTGGTCTGCGCTGAGCGTGCAAACATCGAGACGCGCACGTGTTGCTTACCCGCGGTGACAGTTCTGGGTCAGTGCTGCCCTTCTACCGCTACCCTGGCACAGAGAAGACCACGCACTTCAGTTAGAGATGTCGCCTCAGCATCGACAGAGTGTATAGCCAACATAACAGTAGTGCCGAACGCGGCACAACGCGTACGAGGATGTTGTCTCGACATTTCAGCCCAGTCATCCTCCGACGTACTGGTACAAGCAGTGTCCTGCGACCTTTTGTGATTCCACCCCCGAAACGTCACTGAACCGTCTTGATAAGGGTGGGGGTCTACGACACAGCTAGGGCATAAACGCTGTCCTCGTTGACTCCACACACAAATGTCGCTATTGTCAGAGTGGAGACTGATTTGGATCTCAACAGAAAAGAATGCTGTGTCCCACTGCTGCCTAGTCCACAAAGAGTAGCTTCATACCTATGCGACACGAGCTCCTCTCCACATCCGGTTCAGAAGAGGAGCCCCGAGAGGTCTTCTGGGAGGTAATCCCTACTCACGGAGCATATCTCTTATCGTTAGTGTTGACACGTGCACTCCTGTAGCTGTTTGGAACTACCACCATAGATCTGTAACATTGTGTTGAGGGCTTGTGCTTGCTGTTATACAGTTCAAATGGTTCAAATGGCTCTGAGCACTATGGGACTCAACTGCTGTGGTCATCAGTCCCCTAGAACTTAGAACTAGTTAAACCTAACTAACCTAAGGACATCACATACACCCATGCCCGAGGCAGGATTCGAACCTGCGACCGTAGCAACAGCGCGGCTCCGAACTGGAGCGCCTAGAACCGCACGGCCACCGCGGCCGGCGCTATTATACAGTGATATCGGTCCTGCGCACCTGTAGTTTTTCCTCCTGGAGCCACTTTTGTGAAGATCCTCGACTGATCGTGTCACTATAAACTTCTTCCCGATTGTAGAGACGACGTAAATTTGACTCACGGCGACATTCGCTGCGACGTCCACAGGTCTCATTCACTGCTCCATTAGTGTTTTTTTTTTTTTTTGTGGTTTTAGGGCGCACAACTTCAATGGTCATTAGCGCCCTGACTACTCTAAGAATGCACCGCGAGGCACAAGTTGACAACAACAACTAAAAGAGAAAACACAATAAAAGACAGACTGACAGGCATAGGATTAAAAAACATCATCAAATGTCCTTAGCGAGGTGTGTCAAATTGATAAAACAAAGAACACGAGCAGCTGCTCGTGGGTCATCCGCTAAAATGGCATCTGAAGTATTAGGCAGGTTAAGATCGAGGCGCAGTGTGTTAAGATCTGGACAGGAAATTAAAATGTGTCTAACCGTCAGCAAGTGCCCACATGGGCAGAACGGCGCCGGCGCAGCCGTCAGCAGATGGCGATGGCTGAACCGGCAGTGTCCAATTCTTAACCTTGCTAAAACGACCTCCTCCCGCCGAGAAGGGCGTGAGGAGGACGTCCAAGCCACGGGAAGAGGTTTTAAGGCCCGAAGCTTGTTGTCGGTAAGTGCAGCCCAATCGGCATGCCACAGCGACACAACGCGCCGACAAATGACCCTGCTAAAATCGGACGAAGGGACACAACAAGAAGCTGTCCGAGGCTGGAGGACCGCAGCCTTGGCCGCGGCATCTGCAGCTTCGTTCCCAGGGATACCGACATGGCCAGGAACCCACATAAAGCTAACCGGCGTACCGACGTCCACCAGCTGCTGAAGAGAGCGTTGTATCCGGTGTACGAAAGGGTGAACCGGGTACGGATCACTGAGGCTCTGGATGGCGCTCAGGGAATCTGAGCAGATGACATAAGCAGAATGTCGGTGGCGGCAGATGTAAAGAACAGCCTGGTAGAGGGCAAAGAGCTCAGCTGTGAAGACCGAACAATGGCCATGGAGCCGGTATTGGAAACTTTGTGCCCCGACAATAAAGGAACACCCGACCCCGTCATTGGTCTTAGAGCCATCTGTATAAATGAAAGTCATGTTGTTGAACTTCGAACGAAGTTCCAAAAAACGGGAGTGGTAGACCGAACCGGGGGTGACCTCTTTTGGGAGCGAGCTGAGGTCGAGGTGAACGCGGACCTGAGCCTGGAGCCAAGGTGGCGTGCGGCTCTCGCCCACTCGAAAGGTTGCAGGGAGTGAAAAATGAAGGTGTTGAAGGAGGCGACGAAAGCGAACTCCAGGGGGTAGCAAGGCAGAGACATACAACCCGTATTGAAGGTCAAGAGAGTCGTCAAAAAAGGAACGATAAGACGGATGGTCGGGCATTGACAGTAGCCGACAGGCATACCGACAAAGCAGTATATCGCGCCGGTAGGTGAGTGGCAATTCGCCAGCGTCAGCATGAAGACTCTCTACGGGACTGGTATAAAATGCTCCGATCGCAAGTCGTAAACCCCGATGTTGTATGGAGTTGAGGCGGCGTAAGATGGATGGCCGTGCAGAGGAGTATACGAAGCTCCCATAATCCAGCTTGGAGCGGACGATCGACCGATATAGACGAAGTAGGACGGTTCGATCCGCTCCCCACGACATACCACTGAGAACACGGAGGACATTTAAAGAACGGGTACAACGGGCGGCCAAATATGACACATGTGGAGACCAGCTAAGTTTCCTGTCAAAGGTAAGGCCTAAAAATTTGATTGTCTCCACGAGTGGGAGAGCAACGGGACCGAGTCGTAAGGACGGTGGGAGAAACTCTTTGTAGCGCCAGAAGTTAATACAGACCGTCTTCTCGGCAGAAAAACGGAAGCCATTGGCGACACTCCAGGAGTAAAGACGGTCAAGAGAACGCTGAAGACAGCGCTCCAGGACACGTGCACACTGCGCACTGCAATAGATGGTAAAATCGTCCACGAAAAGGGAGCCTGATACATCAGCTGGGAGGCAATCCATTATTGGATTGATCGCGATGGCGAAGAGAGCGACGCTCAAAACTGAGCCCTGTGGCACCCCATTCTCCTGGCGAAAGGTGTCGGACAGGACAGAACCCACACGTACCCGAAACTGTCGATCCATTAAAAAGGAACGAATAAAAAGAGGGAGGCGACCGCGAAAGCCCCATGTATGCATGGTGCGGAGAATGCCCGCCCTCCAACAGGTGTCGTAAGCCTTCTCCAAATCAAAGAACACAGCCGCGGTCGGGCGCTTCCGCAAGAAGTTATTCATAATGAAGGTCGACAAGGTAACCAGATGGTCAACAGCAGAGCGGCGCCTACGATATCCACATTGTACATTGGTATGTAGGCGTCGAGACTCGAGCAGCCAAACCAATCTAGAGTTAACCATTCGCTCCATCACTTTACAAACACAGCTGGTAAGCGAGATGGGTCGATAACTGGAAGGCAAGTGCTTGTCCTTCCCCGGCTTAGGAATCGGGACAACAATAGACTCGCGCCAGCATGCGGGAACATGTCCCTCAATCCAGATGCGATTGTATGTACGAAGAAGAAAACCTTTACCCGCAGGAGAAAGGTTCTTCAGCATCTGAATATGAATAGAATCAGGCCCTGGAGCGGAGGACCGTGATCGGCCAAGTGCGTTTTCGAGTTCCCGCATGGTGAATGGGGCATTATAACTTTCACAATTCGAGGAGCGGAAGTCAGGTGGCCTAGCCTCCTCTGCCTGTTTGCGGGGGAGGAAGGCAGGGTGGTAATGAGCGGAGCTCGAAACCTCGGCGAAAAAGCGGCCGAAGGCATTGGAGACAGCCTCAGGGGCCACAAGGACTTCATTCGCGACCTTCAAGCCAGAAACTGGGGAGTGGACCTTAGTGCCAGATAGCCGGCGCAGGCTACCCCAGACAACAGAAGAAGGAGTAGAACTGTTGAAGGTGTTTGTGAAAGCAGCCCAGCTGGCTTTCTTGCTTTCTTTAATAATACGACGACACTGAGCACGTAATCGTTTATAATTAATACAATTCGCCACTGTAGGATGGCGTTTAAAGGTGCGTAAAGCACGTCGACGAGCACGTAAAGCGTCTCTACATGCTGCGGTCCACCAGGGGACCGGTACGCGACGTGGAGAAGAAGTAGGGTGAGGGATGGAATATTCAGCAGCAGCGAGAATGACTTCCGTGAGGTGTGCGACCTGACGATCGCAGCTTGTGAAGGTTTGATCCTGAAAGGTCGCCCTGGAAGAGAAGAGCCCCCAGTCTGCCTTGGAGATGGTCCAACGAGAGGAGCACGGAGAGGGAGTATGCTGCAGGAGATGGATAACACACGGGAAGTGGTCGCTCGAATATGTATCAGCAAGTGCATACCACTCAAACCGGCATGCAAGTTGGGGAGTACATATAGAGAGGTCTAAATGGGAATAGGTATGAGATGTGTCCGAAAGAAAAGTAGGGGCGCCAGTATTGAGGCAGACAAGATTGAGCTGGTTGAAAAGGTCTGCTAACAAGGAGCCCCTCGGGCAGGATGCTGGAGAGCCCCAAAGAGGATGGTGGGCATTGAAGTCTCCAGTTCACAAAAATGGTGCAGGTAGCTGAGCAATAAGTTGCGTCATGTCTGCCCTGGTAACGGCAGATGACGATGGAGCGTAAACGGTACAAAAGGAAAACGTAAAAGTGGGGAGAGTAATGCGGATGGCAACTGCCTGCAGGCCGGTGTGCAATGTGATGGGATCGTAATAAATATCATCCCGGACCAGCAACATAACCCCTCCATGAGCGGGGATACCTACCACAGGGGGTAGGTCAAAACGCACAGAGGTGTAGTGTGCCAAGGCAATTTGATCGCATGGGCGTAGCTTCGTTTCCTGGAGGGCTACGACGAGCGGACGATGCAAGCGGAGCAGCAACTTCAAGTCCTCTCGGTTGCTGCGAATATTCCAGTTAATAAGTGCCATCGTAAGAAAAGGAAGATGAGAGAAGGGGTCACCTCGAAGGCCGCTTAGGGCCTGGCTTCGAGCGAGCACTGCCGCCGCTAGCAGGAGGCGGACAGTCATCGTCCATGGGGTCTATAGGGTCATCGGCCAGCTCGGGAGGATGGCCGGGAGGGGGAGCTTCCTCCGCCGGTGAACGGCCAGATGTTCGGCTACCAGCGGTGCGGCCAGGCGAAACGGATGACGGCCTGGGGCGGCAACCGCTGGGTGGCGCAGGAGAAGAAAGGCGCCGCGGCGGAGAAGGAGAACTGTGCTTCCTATGCGCCTTTTTAGAAGGACGTTTGGTGGAAGTACCGGTCGAAGGCTGGGAGGTCGAGGGACGGAGCAAGTCTGCACGGGATGGTTCCTTCTTGAAGGCCCGTGCATCTGACTTCGGGGTCTTCGACTGAGCAGAAGCTGAGGAAGTGGCTGGTGTCTGTGGGGTGATGGGAGGAAGAGGAGACGTCGACCGTGCGATCTTAGCACTGGCCGAACGGACGACCGTGGTGCTGAAGGTCAGATCGCATGTCTGGGTTCCTACCTCCCGGGTAGTCCGAGGAGAGGCGAGGACAGTGCTGTATTTCCCCGCTGGGAGCAGCGTGGGATTCCTACTAGCCAATAGCTTGCGAGCAGCCGAGGTGGACACTTTCTCTTTGACTCGAATTTCCTGGATACAGCGTTCTTCCTTATAGACAGGACAGTCGCGGGAGGATGCGGCATGGTCACCCTGACAATTCACACAACGAGGAGACGGAGGTGGACAGTCACCCTCATGGGCATCCCTGCCACAAGTGACACATTTAGCCGCATTGGAGCAAGACTGTTTAGTGTGATTGAAACGCTGACACTGGTAGCAGCGCGTAGGTGTCGGGACATAGGGGCGAACAGAAATAACCTCGTAGCCCGCCTTGATGCGCGATGGCAGCTTAACACTATCGAAGGTTAAGAAAATTGTCCGGGTCGGTACAAGGTCATTACTGACCTTTTTCATGACCCGATGGACAGCCGTCACGCCCTGCTCAGCGAGGAAAGATTGAAGCTCCTCGTCAGTCAATCCGTCGAGAGAGCTACTATAGACTACACCACGAGACGAATTCAAAGTTCGGTGGGCCTCCACCCGGACAGGGAACGTGTACAGGAGGGTGGCCCGAAGCAGTTTTTGTGCCTGAAAGGCATTCTCAGTTTCTAGTAATAAGGTGCCGTTACGCAACCTGGTACAGGATTTGACAGATCCGGCTATGGCATCTACGCCCTTCTGAATAACGAAAGGGTTGACAGAGGAAAAATCCTTTCCGTCCTCAGTTCGAGAAACTACGAGGAACTGTGGGGCAGGCGGTAGTACTTTTGTCACTGTTGGCTGGTCACGTTTCCGTTTTTGGGTCGATGTCGAAAGAGATGGAGTAGAATCCATTGCGGAGGAATCCCCCATGATTGCCAGCGTCTCCGATGGCGCGCTCCTTCCTTGTGGGGACCCTCTCAGAGGGCACTCCCGCCTTAGGTGAATGTTTACACCTCAGGTCACACCTCCCGAGAAACAGACGGAGGGACCAATCGGCATGGTCAGAAGGTATCAGCTCAGGCAATCACCCCTCCCCGGGCCTGGCCTTTACCAGGGGGTACGCGCGTGCCTTACATGTCTACCCAGGGCGGGGACTTACGCGTTACCCCGTCACCGGCTACGCGTGCGAACGCGTGGGTCGGCCTTCAGGCACGCACAGGGAGGAAGGAAGAAGAGGAAAAAGAAGAGAGAGAGGGAGAAAGAGGACAGACTGTCTCAAACGCCGAGGCGGAGACCAGAGAAGGCAAGGAGAAGAAGGCAATGAGAAAGCAAGGGGAAGAAGGCAATGAGAAGGCAAGGAGAAGAAGGCAATGAGAAGGCAAGGAGAAAAAGGCAATGAGAAGGCAAGGAGAAGGCAAGGGAAAGAGTAAGGAAGACAGTGAGGTGGAGAAGAGCAAAGAAGGGAACCAACAAAAGGAAGGAAGAAACGAGAAGTGAAAAAACCAAAAGGACCACTATGATAGGTCGTGGAACCGTCCGTCTCCGGACGCAGGCGCGAACTACCCCCGTGAGGGGGATGGACTCCTTTTAGTCGCCTCTTACGACAGGCAGGAATACCGCGGGCCTATTCTAATCCCCGGACCCGCAGGGGGGGGCTCCATTAGTGTTTTTTTTTTTTTTTTTTTTTTTTTTTTTGTGGTTTTCGGGCGCACAACTTCAATGGTCATTAGCGCCCTGACTACTCTAAGAATGCACCGCAAGGCACAAGTTGACCACAACAACTAAAAGGGAAAACACGATAAAAGACAGACTGACAGGCATAGGATTAAAAAACCGCATCATCAAATGTCCTTAGCGAGGTTTGTCAAATTGATAAAACGAAGAACACGAGCAGCTGCTCGTGGGTCATCCCCTAAAATGGCATCGAAAGTATTAGGCAGGTTAAGATCGAGGCGCAGTGTGTTAAGATCAGGACAGGACATTAAAATGTGTCTAACCGTCAGCAAGTGCCCACATGGGCAGAACGGCGCCGGCGCAGCCGTCAGCAGATGGCGATGGCTGAACCGGCAGTGTCCAATTCTTAACCTTGCTAAAACGACCTCCTCCCGCCGAGAAGGGCGTGAGGAGGACGTCCAAGCCACGGGAAGAGGTTTTAAGGCCCGAAGCTTGTTGTCGGTAAGTGCAGCCCAATCGGCATGCCACAGCGACACAACGCGCCGACAAATGACCCTGCTAAAATCGGACGAAGGGACACAACAAGAAGCTGTCCGAGGCTGGAGGACCGCAGCCTTGGCCGCGGCATCTGCAGCTTCGTTCCCAGGGATACCGACATGGCCAGGAACCCACATAAAGCTAACCGGCGTACCGACGTCCACCAGCTGCTGAAGAGAGCGTTGTATCCGGTGTACGAAAGGGTGAACCGGGTACGGATCACTAAGGCTCTGGATGGCGCTCAGGGAATCTGAGCAGATGACATAAGCAGAATGTCGGTGGCGGCAGATGTAAAGAACAGCCTGGTAGAGGGCAAAGAGCTCAGCTGTGAAGACCGAACAATGGCCATGGAGCCGGTATTGGAAACTTTGTGCCCCGACAATAAAGGAACACCCGACCCCGTCATTGGTCTTAGAGCCATCTGTATAAATGAAAGTCATGTTGTTGAACTTCGAACGAAGTTCCAAAAAACGGGAGTGGTAGACCGAACCGGGGGTGACCTCTTTTGGGAGCGAGCTGAGGTCGAGGTGAACGCGGACCTGAGCCTGGAGCCAAGGTGGCGTGCGGCTCTCGCCCACTCGAAAGGTTGCAGGGAGTGAAAAATGAAGGTGTTGAAGGAGGCGACGAAAGCGAACTCCAGGGGGTAGCAAGGCAGAGACATACAACCCGTATTGAAGGTCAAGAGAGTCGTCAAAAAAGGAACGATAAGACGGATGGTCGGGCATTGACAGTAGCCGACAGGCATACCGACAAAGCAGTATATCGCGCCGGTAGGTGAGTGGCAATTCGCCAGCGTCAGCATGAAGACTCTCTACGGGACTGGTATAAAATGCTCCGATCGCAAGTCGTAAACCCCGATGTTGTATGGAGTTGAGGCGGCGTAAGATGGATGGCCGTGCAGAGGAGTATACGAAGCTCCCATAATCCAGCTTGGAGCGGACGATCGACCGATATAGACGAAGTAGGACGGTTCGATCCGCTCCCCACGACATACCACTGAGAACACGGAGGACATTTAAAGAACGGGTACAACGGGCGGCCAAATATGACACATGTGGAGACCAGCTAAGTTTCCTGTCAAAGGTAAGGCCTAAAAATTTGATTGTCTCCACGAGTGGGAGAGCAACGGGACCGAGTCGTAAGGACGGTGGGAGAAACTCTTTGTAGCGCCAGAAGTTAATACAGACCGTCTTCTCGGCAGAAAAACGGAAGCCATTGGCGACACTCCAGGAGTAAAGACGGTCAAGAGAACGCTGAAGACAGCGCTCCAGGACACGTGCACACTGCGCGCTGCAATAGATGGTAAAATCGTCCACGAAAAGGGAGCCTGATACATCAGCTGGGAGGCAATCCATTATTGGATTGATCGCGATGGCGAAGAGAGCGACGCTCAAAACTGAGCCCTGTGGCACCCCATTCTCCTGGCGAAAGGTGTCGGACAGGACAGAACCCACACGTACCCGAAACTGTCGATCCATTAAAAAGGAATGAATAAAAAGAGGGAGGCGACCGCGAAAGCCCCATGTATGCATGGTGCGGAGAATGCCCGCCCTCCAACAGGTGTCGTAAGCCTTCTCCAAATCAAAGAACACAGCCGCGGTCGGGCGCTTCCGCAAGAAGTTATTCATAATGAAGGTCGACAAGGTAACCAGATGGTCAACAGCAGAGCGGCGCCTTCGAAATCCACATTGTACATTGGTAAGTAGGCGTCGAGACTCGAGCAGCCAAACCAATCGAGAGTTAACCATTCGCTCCATCACTTTACAGACACAGCTGGTAAGCGAGATAGGTCGATAACTGGAAGGCAAGTGCTTGTCCTTCCCCGGCTTAGGAATCGGGACAACAATAGACTCGCGCCAGCATGCGGGAACATGTCCCTCAATCCAGATGCGATTGTATGTACGAAGAAGAAAACCTTTACCCGCAGGAGAAAGGTTCTTCAGCATCTGAATATGAATAGAATCAGGCCCTGGAGCGGAGGACCGTGATCGGCCAAGTGCGGTTTCGAGTTCCCGCATGGTGAATGGGGCATTATAACTTTCATGATTCGAGGAGCGGAAGTCAGGTGGCCTAGCCTCCTCTGCCTGTTTGCGGGGGAGGAAGGCAGGGTGGTAATGAGCGGAGCTCGAAACCTCGGCGAAAAAGCGGCCGAAGGCATTGGAGACAGCCTCAGGGGCCACAAGGACTTCACTCGCGACCTTCAAGCCAGAAACTGGGGAGTGGACCTTAGTGCCAGATAGCCGGCGCAGGCTACCCCAGACAACAGAAGAAGGGGTAGAACTGTTGAAGGTGCTTGTGAAAGCAGCCCAGCTGGCTTTCTTGCTTTCTTTAATAATACGACGACACTGAGCACGTAATCGTTTATAATTAATACAATTCGCCACTGTAGGGTGGCGCTTAAAGGTGCGTAAAGCACGTCGACGAGCACGTAAAGCATCTCTACATGCTGCGGTCCACCAGGGGACCGGTACGCGACGTGGAGAAGAAGTAGGGTGAGGGATGGAATATTCAGCAGCAGCGAGAATGACTTCCGTGAGGTGTGCGACCTGACGATCGCAGCTTGTGAAGGTTTGATCCTGAAAGGTAGCCCTGGAAGAGAAGAGCTCCCAGTCTGCCTTGGAGATGGTCCAACGAGAGGAGCACGGAGAGGGAGTATGCTGCAGGAGATGGATAACACACGGGAAATGGTCGCTCGAATATGTATCAGAAAGTGCATACCACTCAAACCGGCGTGCAAGTTGGGGAGTACATATAGAGAGGTCTAAATGGGAATAGGTGTGAGATGTGTCCGAAAGAAAAGTAGGGGCGCCAGTATTGAGGCAGACAAGATCGAGCTGGTTGAAAAGGTCTGCTAACAAGGAGCCCCTCGGGCAGGATGCTGGAGAGCCCCAAAGGGGATGGTGGGCATTGAAGTCTCCAGTTAACAAAAATGGTGCAGGTAGCTGAGCAATAAGTTGCATCACGTCTGCCCTGGTAACGGCAGATGACGATGGAGTGTAAACGGTACAAAAGGAAAACGTAAAAGTGGGGAGAGTAATGCGGATGGCAACTGCCTGCAGGCCGGTGTGCAACGTGATGGGATCGTAGTAAATATCATCCCGGACCAGCAACATAACCCCTCCATGAGCTGGGATACCTACCACAGGGGGTAGGTCAAAACGCACAGAGGTGTAGTGTGCCAAGGCAATTTGATCGCATGGGCGTAGCTTCGTTTCCTGGAGGGCTACGACAAGCGGACGGTGCAAGCGGAGCAGCAACTTCAAGTCCTCTCGGTTGGAGCGAATGCTGCGAATATTCCAGTGAATAAGTGCCATCGTAAGAAAAGAAAGATGAGAGAAGTGGTCACCTCGAAGGCCGCTTAGGGCCTGGCTTCGAGCGAGCACTGCCGCCGCTATCAGTAGGCGGACAGTCATCGTCCATTGGGTCTATAGGGTCATCGGCCATCTCGGGAGGATGGCCGGGAGGGGGAGCTTCCTCCGCCAGTGAACGGCCAGATGTACGGCGACCAGCGGTGCGGCCAGGCGAAACGGATGACGGCCTGGGGCGGCAGCCGCTGGGTGGCGCAAGAGAAGAAATGCGCCGTGGCGGGGAAGGAGAACTGTGCTTCCTATGCGCCTTTTTGGAAGGACGTGTAGTGGAAGTACCGGTCGAAGGCTGTGAGGTCGAGGTACGGAGGAAGTCTGCACGGGATGGTTCCTTCTTGAAGGCCCGTGCATCTGACTTCGGTGTCTTCGTTTTAGCAGAAGCTGAAGAAGGTGCTCGTGTCTGTGGGGTGATGGGAGGAAGAGGAGACGTCGACCGCGCGATCTTAGCACTGGCCGAACGGACGACCGTGGTGCTGAAGGTCAGATCGCATGTCTGGGTTGCTACCTCCCGGGTAGTCCGAGGAGAGGCGAGGACAGTACTGTATTTCCCCGCTGGGAGCAGCGTGGGCTTCCTACTAGCCAATAGCTTGCGAGCAGCCGAGGTGGACACTTTCTCTTTGACCCGAATTTCCTGGATACAGCGTTCTTCCTTATAGACAGGACAGTCGCGGGAGGATGCTGCATGGTCACCCTGACAGTTCACACAACGAGGAGACGGAGGTGGACAGTCACCCTCATGGGCATCCCTGCCACAGGTGACACATTTAGCCGCATTGGAACAAGACTGTCGAGTCTGATTGAAACGCTGACACTGGTAGCAGCGCGTAGGTGTCGGGATATAGGGGCGAACAGAAATAACCTCGTAGCCCGCCTTGATGCGCGATGGCAGCTTAACACTATCGAAGGTCAAGAAAATTGTCCGGGTCGGTACAAGGTCATTGTTGACCTTTTTCATGACCCTATGGACAGCCGTCACGCCCTGCTCAGCGAGGAATGATTGAAGCTCCTCGTCAGTCAATCCGTCGAGGGAGTCAGTATAGACCACACCACGAGACGAATTCAAAGTTCGGTGGGCCTCCACCCGGACAGGGAACGTGTACAGGAGGGTGGCCCGAAGCAGTTTTTGTGCCTGAAAGGCATTCTCAGTTTCCAGTAATAAGGTGCCGTTACGCAACCTGGTACAGGATTTGACAGATCCGGCTATGGCATCTACGCCCTTCTGAATAACGAAAGGGTTGACAGAGGAAAAATCCTTTCCGTCCTCAGTTCGAGAAACTACGAGGAACTGTGGGGCAGGCGGTAGTACTTTTGTCACTGTTGGCTGGTCACGTTTCCGTTTTTGGGTCGAAGTCGAAAGAGATGGAGTAGAATCCATTGCGGAGGAATCCGCCATGATTGCCAGCGTCTCCGATGGCGCGCTCCTTCCTTGTGGGGACCCTCTCAGAGGGCACTCCCGCCTTAGGTGAATGTTTACACCTCAGGTCACACCTCCCGAGAAACAGACGGAGGGACCAATCGGCATGGTCAGAAGGTATCAGCTCAGGCAATCACCCCTCCCCGGGCCTGGCCTTTACCAGGGGGTACGCGCGTGCCTTACATGTCTACCCAGGGCGGGGACTTACGCGTTACCCCGTCACCGGCTACGCGTGCGAACGCGTGGGTCGGCCTTCAGACACGCACAGGGAGGAAGGAAGAAGAGGAAAAAGAAGAGAGAGAGGGAGAAAGAGGACAGACTGTCTCAAACGCCGAGGCGGAGACCAGAGAAGGCAAGGAGAAGAAGGCAATGAGAAAGCAAGGGGAAGAAGGCAATGAGAAGGCAAGGAGAAGAAGGCAATGAGAAGGCAAGGAGAAAAAGGCAATGAGAAGGCAAGGAGAAGGCAAGGGAAAGAGTAAGGAAGACAGTGAGGTGGAGAAGAGCAAAGAAGGGAACCAACAAAAGGAAGGAAGAAACGAGAAGTGAAAAAACCAAAAGGACCACTATGATAGGTCGTGGAACCGTCCGTCTCCGGACGCAGGCGCGAACTACCCCCGTGAGGGGGATGGACTCCTTTTAGTCGCCTCTTACGACAGGCAGGAATACCGCGGGCCTATTTTAATCCCCGGACCCGCAGGGGGGGCTCCATTAGTGTGACGATGCGGCGCCCCTGATCGTTCTATACTGATCTCTGAACCATTCTGAACTTCTAAAACTCTCGTAATGACATGCAGCACAAGTCCCGCAATGTTTACAGATGACTCAGTTGCCATAGACTTCACAGTAGAGTGCATGGGGGCTTAATTATATAAATGTGTAATGCAAATATTTTTTTTTTATTTTACAGTAGCTAACTGTCCGGTTACGCAGTCTCGTAAACGGTTGGCCCTGACTAGTTTTAGTACGCAATCTGACTGCATAGAACAACAACAAAGAATGGAATGAAATTTTCCGTTAACACAATTAATTAATTAAGTCCCCAGCAGGTATAAAACTAACGCAACAACAAAGCACAAGTGTAACTGTTCTGTGTGTGGAAGTGTGATTCAACGTACACATCTGGCACGGTTCTTCTTCAATAAGACAAGAAATTTTAAATATCATTTATTCTGAAGTAATTAAAAAAATATATAAATATTATAATTGCGCAAGAAAACCAGAATTACACTCTAATACGAGAACACGAGCCAGATGCTTTGTTGACTGAACCTGTAATGACGCATTATCTAAGACACTGCAATAATGAAAAAAAAACAGGGAATATTTTACCTTCATATATATATATTGACGAAAAGCACTCTGATCATTACAATATCTCCATTCGAACAACATCTGCTGTCTATCCCATCAAACAACTGCATAAAACATGGAACAAGCACTCTCCACTACGACTTCTCGACAAGAACTTTTCACTACGACATCTCAGCAAGCACTGACTACTACGAGTTCTCGACAAGCACTGCCAGTGGAGGCGGCGGAATAATACTCTTTGGCGCAATCTCTGGCGCTGTGGCTCAGTGTAGCCACCTTTCAAGAGCCATGGACAGTTTCCGCTAGAATTATATTAAAAACAAGTCTATGTACCGATGCCAAAACGTATTTCTAGGTCACAACGTTCAGTATTAAAGTTTCGTGAATATGCAACATTTATTTTGACCACTGCAGTACGTTGCGATCTTATATTTACTATTTGTTTAATATTTGCTACTTTGAATCTCCAGTGCTGACTTGTTACGCTTCACATGTTCAGGCGGAAATTTTTCCCTGGTCATTAGGAATGTTGAGATTCTTGCACTCATGCATCAACAAACTGAATTGTAGTAGTATTTGCAGTTAACAGCGAGAGTGAAATTCACAGCTGCATTTCTGGAAGCAACTCTAATTTCCACATTTCTCTGTATAGGGTTCAGAACAGAGTTCTGTATTCCGATACAAGAGTGTACAGCAGGTTGCCAGCAGATTTCAGACAGCACACTGGAAATCCAACTATATTCAAACGGAAATAAAAGATAACCTTATTCTAACAATTTATCGGAATATTCTCCTTTATTCTTATGTGGATGGTATCCTTAGTTGTGGTCCACCAGTTTTATTGTTTTCAGTGGCAAAAACTGACCCTTCAGCGTTCACCTTTGGTACGGTACTGTAGCAAGTGTCAGGAAACCAACTAAGTGCAAAATCTGTGCATCCCAGCCTTTTGCCATGATCAACATTTTTCCTTCTCTTTGGCATACTTCAGTGAAAATGGGCAAAGATTTTTATTCTCTTCATCAGTGCGTCATATTTCTGTAAGCTTGTCAGCACATTTTTGCATCATTGTCTTTCCTCAACGTTTGACTTCACTATTGCCCACAGGGTTTCTATTAGGTTCATGTCTGGGCTCCTCCCAGGCAGTGAGAAAATTTTTGTACCATTTTTCGACTGAGACTTGTGTGATACTTTTGGCTTTATGGATTGGTTCTCCATCATGAATGGAAAGACGTCATCAGGAAATCAGTCCTTCAGCTGAAGTAGGACACTTTTAAACGGAATTTGGAAATTTGTGGTAAGGTCTTACGGGACCAAACTGCTGAGGTCATCGTCCCTAAGCCTACACACTACTTAACCTAACTTAAACTAACTTACGCTATGGACAACACACATACCCATACCCATACCCGCGGGTGGACTCGAACTTTCGGCGGGGGTAGCTGCACGGACCGTGACAACGGAATTTTTTCGCATTGTTGTTAATTGAGTGGGTAAATTAGTTCAGAAACTACATAAGGCTGTTTAAAGTTGACACGGTTGTGTATAGAGATGTTCTACTATCAGTAATTTGCTGCAATAAGCAAGGCGACGACAGGCTCTCAACATAAACACGTGTAATGTATTCTGCATGAAAAATGAGAGTATTGCTTCTCAGAGTGGCTCTCTTGCCATGTAAGACTAAGAGAGATAATATCAAAGATCCAAAGCAGAGCAACACATTTTACCATAGGTTCATTAATTGTGAGATTGTTGTAGAGATACCTATCAAACTTCACTGGCAGACACTATAGACAGAATTACACGTCATGTTGCGGTTTACCAGTTACATTACGAAAATGTATGTTGCAAAATAAGTCAAGTAACAAATTACTTCCACCAGCATTAATTTGTGTAATGACCATAATATTAAAATCACAATTTTAAAATTCATACTATGGCTCTCCGATACTCATAGAGTGCACCATTTTCGAGTAGAGCAGGAAATGGGAGGAAATGTATGAGGGACCATCTGCCAACCTCTGCAATATGTTTTTCAGAGAATAAATTTAAATGCAGGTTTTGCCATATTGCGAAACTTTAACTCCTGAGGCAGTTGGGAAATTTGCAGACAACTATTTCTCAAACATCATTAGGTTTCGCGGCGCAGCTAAGGCCAAATATCAGCAGTCCTGTGGTAAACTGTTTGCTCTAGGTTGAACTCTATTTGGCCAACGAAAATTTACAAGCCACAGCCTTCAAATAACACCACAGAAACTCAGTATTAGCTTAATGCTTCCAAGGTTTTTAACATACAAAATGAAGTTCAGATAATGTCTTTGTGATATCACCAAAATACTACACTCTGTTCCCAACAAATATGTGAACACAACAAACACAGTGTGTTTACTTTAGAACCTTTCGTTGTGACTGAATGATGAACCTATTCAGAGCAAAATGTACTCATTTTTAATGCAAACCAAACAATTACAGTCAGTAAATCAAACTAATCATGTAACTTTTCATTTTCTAATTTCCTTGATTATGCTTAAGTTTTAGAAACACATCAGAATTGAGCCACTGAGAATCATAAGGCCTAAAGCACAGGAACAAAGTTTTGAAAAGAATAGATGTTTGTGAAAATCTGATTTGTGGACAAACTGCCAGTCTCTTATGTTAGACTTGTTTTTTAACCAACTCCTAATATTCTGTAACTCTCATAAAAAATCATATAGCCATTTTATATTATGAAATTTTAATTAATATTTAGGGTTATTGTTATTAGCGTTAATCCAAAAAAATTTCCTACACAGGCTAGTGGCAATAGTGTCTTTTGACTGTTGTGTAGTCTATATTTAACGTGAAACTACAATCAAAAAATAAGGAAAAGATACTAATTGCGCCACTAACACAATTGCAACCTACCCCAATGCTTCATGGTCCTCGCTATCAGCATTTTCATGAAGTACATACTCTTTCTTGAGGTTCAGATAAAACCGTCTGTTAACCTTAGACATGAAACGTAGTAGCCTGCGTGTTTCGGGTTTAATCTAGTGTTTAGTTAAGTCTTTGTGTTTCAAGGCTGGTATATGCCGTCCACTGCATTTTGCTAGGCCTTTACAAACTATGGGGAAATGACAATTTGCAGTCTCCCTCAAGGTGAGTCGAAGAAAATGGCGGCCTTCTACGACTTCAGTACAGAATATGTCAGTTTAAACAGCAGTTCATGGTAACGTGCTGCAAACTTCATATTGCAAAATTTCTTAACTATGCATTGTTACCACAATCTTCAACTTTTGATTTGATAGTGATGTCTGTAACACCCTTGAAGGTTCTGAAATTGTCAGCGGCTATTTTAGAGACTGGAATACTGAAACCATGGAACGTGAGGCTATGATGAAGCTTTTATGAAGAAACAGGTATCAGTGTAGTTAGTGAAAATTTGTTCTTTGGGCCCTTGTGACAGTGAATATCAGAGAAATCAGTGAGCTTTTCGGCGATGTTCATATATAGAGTGCAGGGGCACAACACTCAACAGATGCTAGGAGCGAGTGTACATGATACAATCTCAGAATTGACGACAGTATGGTTTAGGTCCTTATGGTTCTCAGCGCCTCAGTTGTATGAATTCTAAGATTATCTATACTGTTGTAACTATAGAGAAGTATTTTTGTAAGAAAGAAAATTCTGTTCCTAACATACTGAAACAAGTACCCAGATACCTAGACTAATGAAACACGCTTAGTGGCATAGTGGGAGAAATTGTTTTTTTCTTTCCAAAGACTGTTTTCATGTAAGGAAACTGGTATATTTGATGGTCTATGATTTATTTCCTAGGCAGGAGCAATTTAAATCGGTAGTCTCCCTTGTTCATACATTCCTTGAACCATTAGAAATAACTTTATGGAGCTTACCCAGTAGTGGGGTGAAGTCAATCCTTGCGCATTTTGTATGTGTTGGTTGCATACATTCAGGAGCAAGAATACCATCAGAGGTAAATCAGCCCTTAGGAGATCATAAATTAGTTAGCAGCACAATAGGTTAAGGGAAGGAGGAGGGGGATAATTTACCCCTGAATGTATACTTGCTGCTGAATACCTACAACCCAAACAAAAAATATTCCAGGAGCATATTAATCCCACTACAATCACCGTGGTGAGGTACATGGATAAACGTCATGTGTAGATGAATAAATGAATGGTTTTGTCACTGGATTCGTTTGTTGTTATTGTCTCCAGTCCAAAGACTTGTTTGATGTAAGTCCCCTAACTAGTTCATACTATGAAAGCCTCTTCATCACTGCATAGCTACAGAACCTACAGTCATTTGCATCAACTTACTAATATCAAACCTTAGTCCCTGTCTACTATTTTCGTCCCACACACTTCCCTTGGCTGTCATACCGATGAGTTCTTGACCCCTTCCTTTAGTAATATTGTGCCACAATTTCCTTTCTGCTGAAATCGATTCAGTAGTTATTCATTAATTATTCTGATTTACTCTTGTAATCTTCATCATTCTTCTGTAGCACCACATTCCAAAAGCTTCTTTTCTTGTCTGAACTTTCTGTCATCCACATTTCACATCCACAGAAGACTACACTCTAGACAAATTCCTTCAGGAAAGACTTCTTAACACTTAAATTTTATATCTAATGAGAAGATATTTTTCTTTTTCACAAACTCTCTTGTTGTTACTGCGATGTTCCATTTTATATTCTCTCTATTTTGCCCATTGCCTGTTATTTTTCTGCACAAATAACCATAGTCACATACTTCTTTTAATTTCCCATCTGTAATCCAGTTCCTAATTCGAGTACATTCCACTGCCTTTGTTTCATCTTTGTGGATATTCATCTTACAATTTGTTTTCAAGGCGCTATCGATTCTGTTCAACTGATTTTCCAAGTCCTCTTTCATCTTTGACAGGAGTACAACGTTGTCGAAAAACCTAAAAGATCTTATTTCTTCTCCCTGAATTTCAATTACCTATCCAAATTTCTTCTTGTTTTTTTTTTCTTTTTTTCCGTTTGCTCGATTTATAGACTAAAGTAAAAACGTTTGCAATAAATTGAGTAGGAGACGAGTAGAATATGGTGAACTAAGAATCGATTAAGGCAAAACAGTGATACGTAGTTACAGCGAAAATAGAGAAGAAGAAGCCATAGTTGACTCTGGAAATACTTGAGCTTATGAATGAAAGAACACTGCTCAAATTTGATTTTCAGCTTGCAGTCACTGCACCTGGCACCCAAACATTAGTTGTAGGTAACCTGCTGCTCCCTTTATTTTATTCATGCTACCGCCAGAATTTGAAACAGTGTATTCCAGTCCTCACTGTTAAAAACTTGCACTAAATTTACAGCTGCCATAAACGTACTTTTGCTTTCCATCTTTCTTCTAAGATAAGTCGTGGGTCTGTGTTGTCTGATGTATTCGTTCAAAACACAAAAAATAAGAGTAAAAGTCTGAAGACAGCCGCCACTGCTCTGTTTATTTAAGACATGCATAATGGTTACTGTTGTTTTCTATAAAATACCCATATTTAATCATGAGATCTGATTCCAGATAATCACAAAAATCAATAAGGTTTCACAGAGGTGAAAAAATTGCAAATATTATAATACACTACTGGCCATTACAATTGCTACACCACGAAGGTGACGTGCTACAGACGCGAAATTTAACCGACAGGAACAAGGCGTTGTGATATGCAAACGATTAGTTTTTCAGAGCATTCACACAAGGTTGGCGCCGGTGGCGACACCTAGAACGTGCTGACATGAGGAAAGTTTCCAACTGATTTCTCATACACAAGCTGTAGTTGACCGGCGTTGCCTGGTAAAACGTTTTTTTGATGCCTCTTGTAAGGTGGAGAAATGCGTACCAACACGTTTCCGACTTGGATGAATGTCGGATTGTAGCCTATCGCGATTGCGGTTTATCATATCGCGACATTGCTGCTCGCGTTGGTCGAGATCTAATGACCGTAAGCAGAAGACACAATCGGTGGGTTCAGGAGGGTAATACGTAACGCCGTGCTTGATCCCAACGGCCTCGTATCGCTAGCAGTCGAAATGACAGGCATCTTATCCGCATGGCTGTAACGGATCGTGCAGCCACGTCTCGATCCCTGAGTCAACAGACGGGGACGTTTGCAAGACAACAACCATCTGCACGAACAGTTCGACGACGTTTGCACCAGCATGGACTATCAGCTCGGAGACCGTGGCTGCGGTTACCCTTGACGCTGCATCACAGACAGGAGCCTGCGATGGTGTGCTCAACGACGAACCTGGGTGCACGAATGGCAAAACGTCATTTATTCGGATGAATCCAGGTTCTGTTTACAGCATCATGATGGTCGGATCCGTGTTTGGCGACATCGCGATGAACGCACATTGGAAGCGTGTATTCGTCATCACCATACTGGCGTATCACCCGGCGTGATGGTATGGCTTGCCATTGATTACACGTCTCGGTCACCTCTTGTTCGCATTGACGGTATTTTGAATAATGGACGTTACATTTCAGATGTGTTACGACCTATGGCTCTCCCCCTAATTCGATCCCTGCGGAAACCTACATTTCAGCAGGATAATGCACGACCGCATGTTGCAGGTCCTGTACGGGCCTTTCTGGATACAGAAAATGTTCGACTGCTTCCCTGTCCAGCACATTCTCCAGATCTCTCGCCAATTGGAAACGTCTGGTCAATGGTGGCCCAGCAACTGGCTCGTCACAATATGCCAGTCACTACTCTTGATGAACTGTGGTATCGTGTTGAAGCTGCATGGGCAGCTGTACCTTTACAAGCCGTCCAAGCTCTGACTCAATGCCCAGGCGTATCAAGGCCGTTATTATGGCCAGAGGTGGTTGTTCTGGGTACTGATTTCTCAGGATCTATGCACCCAAATTGCGTAAAAATGTAATCACATGTCAGTTCTAGTATAATATATTTGTCCACTTAATACCCGTTTATCATCTGCATTTCTTCTTGGCGTAGCAATTTTAATGGCCAGTAGTGTAATTCTACATCTGATGAGAAATACTGAATAAGTGTCAAGAACCAGAGCACTTCTAAAATAAAAAAAGACGTAAAGAAAAGATTCTAAGTTGAAAATCTGTGAGAAGTTGCTACTAAATGTAAAACACATAATTTGCAGTATGCATGCATTAACGCCAATTAAACGTATGTCATAGCTATTTTACACATGATAAGTACGTATACACGGTGATTGTTATTAATGTTCAAGAAAACCCTGAAGCATCATGGACGTATCCGAAGAGTGAATGACAAATATTGGACATTTGACGTCATCAGATGACGTACCTCGCCTCACGTGCAGCGATTGAACTTGTAGATTCTACCCACGCCGCTAAGGGACAGTCCTACACATCACCCCGCTAGGCTACTCCGTTTTCAAACAACTTTTGTGAATCTGATCTGTTGTAAACGTAAAAAACAAACTCCACCCGAACAGGCCATGTAGGTCCACAGGCATTACTGTATGCGGATATGGACAGGCATGCGGTCAGTACATCTCCCTCCCGGCCGCATATCAGTTTACGTGACCAGAGCCACTACTTCTCAATTAAGTAGCTCCTCAGTTTGCCTCATAAGGGCTGAGCGCATCCCGCTCGCCAACAGCACTCGACAGACTGGATGGCCACCCATCCCAGTGATAGCTCAGCCCAACAGCACTTAACTTCAGCGATCTGACGGGAACCAGTGTTACCACTGCGGCAACGCCATTGGCGTTGTAAACGTAGAAGCTGCAGAATTATTGTCATTGCTGTAACCAAGTACCCGCTGTTCTGTGTTTGTTCCCCTTTGTCCGTACTTTTTCTTTTACAGAATTCATCTAGAAAAGAACAAGGTCATTTACTGTTAAGGATTCAATGCGGAAGTTTATACTTATTCACTTGAGGAGCAAAACAGTACGTTTTTGTTGTACTGTGCTTTACAATCAACCAGCGGTGACCGCGATCAAATAATAAATCTTGCCTCAATATAAACACAAAATTGTCTAACGCAATGCAAAACAATACTGCCTGGTAGATACAAGACCCAATCCCGACGAGCTAAAATTGCGACGAAGGCCTGGAGTCATACCGATGTGAATACTTACTTGGCTCTGGATGAGTTGAATAGGTGTGACAGAACACTAGGCTCCACTCAAGCAGGTATGGTGAGGTATGTCATCTGGTGATGTTACATGTTCAACAATTGTCATCAACTTTTGGGGTATTTCCCAACAGTTGCGGCAGCATGTGTATTAAATTACGTGTCTCAGCGTTATCTACATCTGCACAGGGGTTTTTAAGCGTATAACGAGGGTAATCCCAAAAGTAAGGTATCGTACTGTTTTATAAGTACATAGTCCTGTTTATTTCTACAGTGGTTTACATCAGTTTGCAGCTTGAACATTTAGCTATTTTTCGAGATAATCACCATTTCTGTCGATGCATTTTTGTAGACACTTCGGCAGTTTTTGTATGCCCATGTCATACCATCCCACCGCCATGCTGCTCAGGAAGTTATGAACCTTTTCTTTGACCTCGTCGTCGGAGCTGAATTGCTTTCCGTCTAAATGTTCTTTTAACCTAGGGAACAGGTGACAGTCACTGGGCGCCAAGTCAGGACTATGAGGTGGGTGGGTGATTATGTTCCACTGAAACTGTTGCAGGAGAACAACGGTTTGCCGAGAGATGTGTGCGGGCGGGGGGGGGGGGGAGGGGGGAGGGGGGGCGCATGGAGAATGTGTACACTCTTGTTCAACATTCCTCTTCTCCGGCTCTGAATTGCCCGTTTGAGTTTTCTCAGAGTCTCGCAATACCTGTCAGCGTTAACTGTCGTCCCAGTGGGCATAAAGTCGACCAACAATACCCCTTTCCGATCCCAAAAAACGGTTGTCATGACTTTACTGGCAGACTGTGTTTGTTTGAATTTCCGCGGCTTTGGCGAAGAAGGATGCCGCCCCTGGCGTGATTGTTGCTTGGTGTCAGGTGTAAAGTGGTATGCCCAGGTTTCGTCACCCGTGATAGTTGAGTGCAGAAAGTTGTCCTGTTCGGCTGCAAGGCGGTGAAGAAATGCCCAGGAAGCATCAACTCGTTGCCGCATGTGTTCATGAGTCAGCATGAGTGGCACCCATCTTGCCCTTCTGGTAGTTCAATGTTTCCGTTAAAGCCCTGTGAGCGGTGCTTCGGAAAATCTCGGGAACCAACGCGCAGAGATCATCCAGGGTGATCCGTCGATCTTCACGCATGATTTGCTTAACCTTCAACACTGTCTCCTCAGAAATTGACGGCCTCCTGTTCCTTTGTTCGCCGTGAATTTTAGTCCGACCAACTGCAAACTCTCTACATAACTTATGAACATTTTTGACATCCATGCACGACTCACCATACACTTCCGTAAATTGGCGATGGATTTCAATCGGCGCAGTGCCCTTTGCGTTCAAAAACCGAATAACTGCGCGCAATTCGCACTTGGCGGTAATATTCAACAGGAGCTCCATTCTCAACGGCTGCCAAGCCAAGACAGCGCCTCAGAGCGGCGTGCGCATATTCACACAAAGCGCGTGAAGCACTCTTCATAACAGTGTGACCAACAGCCAGACACACAGAGTTCTGTACTTATAAAAAAAAATATAGATCTTAGTTTTGGGATTACCCACGTAATAATCACCCAGTATGTGTGGTTATCGAATTATCAGCCATTTTATTGACATCAGTCAAAATAGACAATCAAATGCACGTCATTCATTCAGATGGGCCATCCTCCTCGCATATAGTATAAGTTTTTCTCTTAGTTGTTATGTGTATGAATAAACATAAAAAAATCAGCAACATGTGTATCCAGTAAGTCAGCCAAAATTTATATTAAAAGTTCCTCTTAGTAAATGTCACATATAATGGTTGCTTCTCACAACAGATGCGATTCACTAATATGTTGATAAATTCATCTGACATTCATGAAATTCTTATAAAAACCTATGGCAATCAGTGCAGATGTGCATATGCATGCATATACAGCGTGTTTCTGAAGATACGGTACAAGTTTGAAGGAGTGCCTGCACAGGGTGCTTCAGGACGACCTTCCAGCAATTTGAGGACAGGTTCCTTACACCAATACAAGACAAAAATGACCAGTAAACATGGGCTCTAAAATGCATAGCTTAAGAGCGATGAGCACTTATTCATCCTCGATACTGTGAAATACATCTGTTCTATGGCAAGCTCTTTGCTTTCCATTTTTTGGAAGGAGGTAGTATCGATCAAAACAAGAAAAAATTTCCAGAAAACATGGGCTATAAAGTGCTTATCTTAGGAGCCAGGAGCACTTGTTCAGTAGAAGCGAAGACGAACAAGTGCTCATAGCGCTTAAGACATGAATTTTAGAGTCCATTTTCTCCGGAAATTTTACTAATTTTTGTCTTGTTTAGGTGTAAGGAACCCGTCTCCAAATTTTTAAAACCTCATTCTGATACATCCAGTATGGAATTACCAGTTACGAAATGTTAATAAAAATACGTATAGAACTCTTCACGTGTTACACCTTAGATACACCTTAGAAGTTTATTGGTTTAAAAACAGTCTGTTCATTTTAATAGTTCTAATTAAAGTTTAAGTCTATCTAACTTTAACACAGTGTCGTTAGTAGTGTGTGTGTGTGTGTGTGTGTGTGTGTGTGTGTGTGTCTTTGGCTATCATTGTGGTGATCTGTTGTGGGATGGTCATAATATTAGCATCCAGTTTGTCTCTGGCGTTTATTCATACCCGGCATTGTTCGCATCCAAGCAAATGAACGAAAATTAAATGAAGTGACATGAATCTGGCAGCTGATCCATCAGGGGATGTCAGACCTCAGTATGCAGTTGCTCTGGGCTGTGATACTCAGGAGGTCTGTGATGTTTATTTGATTTGAGCAATTTCAAAGCAGAACTATCCTCTTATAACAATAATAAAATAATAACATTAATTGAATTTGCTGTCAGTGCTTGGCAGAACGTGATAATAATAATGAAAACACTTCCTAATGTTCAGCAAAATTATATTTATTCGGTCAAGAACAGGCTTTCGCCCTCTCAGATCATTTTCAGGTGACAACTCCATGTCGCCAACACAGATAAACATGATGTACGACTTAAACAGATGTTATTCGAAAACAAGATACAAAAATAACAAAGTGTTTACATATGAAAATATTTCCATAAGTACGTTAACTAAAAATGGGAGCGTAAATAAAGTTCTTATGTGGACATACCTGTAACAAATGATGAGAAATAAAAGATTTTACAGTTAGAATCTAGTATTTGTAACGAAAACTTAATTTTACAAGGGCGAAAACAGAAACTTAGTCTGATCATATAACACTAGGTTGGCATTCTGTGTCGTGTGTTGGTTGATTTCCATGTTTCAGTAGGGTAACGTTTCTACATCGTATGAATGTTTTTGTGCTAAAAAGGTGATCAGCTAAGGTCGAAATTTCCTTCTTTAATCGTCAGTTTCTCTCATGTTCACGTAGTCTAACAGACACAGCTCTGCGTGACTGAAAGTTAAATTTTTTGCAACTACAGACCTACGTTTTATAATATCAATAACATATCAAAGTTTTTATTCAGTAGTAAAGACAAAATAGACAGAGCAGTGGCTATTAGGCTACGTGAATATGAGATAAGCTGGCGATTGAAGACAAAAGTTTCGATCTTTGCTGATCATCTTTTAGCAGAAAACCATCGTGTGGATGTTAAATTCTACATTCTGTCGAAAAAAAAATAAGCGCAGAAAGGTGACCCTACTGGAAATATTGGAATCAACAAACACATGACACAGAATGCCAGACTTAATTCCCATTTCAAATATTAGATTCTAACTGTAAAATCTTTTTATTCCTCATCATTTGTAATATATATCTCCACATAAAAACTTGGTTTATGCTTCCATGTTTAGTTAATATAATTATTGTAATATTTTCCTATAGAAACATTGTCATTTTTGTATCTTCTGTTCAAACAATATCTGTGTAATTCGTACATCAAGTTTATCTGTGTGGGCGACATGCAGTTGTCACCTGAAGATGGTTCGAGAAGCCGAAAGACAGTTCGTGACCAAATATATATAATTTTGCAGAACGTTTTCTTATTAAAATTAATAGTAATAATAATAATAATAATAATTATTATAGTTATTATTATAGGTGCAAATTTTCCAAGCATTCTGCAGATAAGGCAGCCTAAGAAACCAAAATTGATTACTGCCCACAATCACTAAAAAGCTGCTGCGTAGCAACAGATGTTTACATAAACCTATGTAATGAAAGTTGTCTGTGTGCCCAACTGTTCATTCTGAAGCACCTTGTTTATATGTACAGTAGTGAATCGTAGAGATCTTTGTGTGTGTTGACTCAGTGGATGATATAAGTACAACTTTTGTGGAGTGCTTGCTCCTACCTGCGCACTTTTCTTTGCCACTTGCAGAGGGCAGTAGCAGGCAGCGGAAGTAGCAAGCTGCAGCCGGCACGGTAGGCCAGCGGTGGACGGTGGACGGGGTAAGCTGAGCTCCGCCACCCTCATGTAGATAGACTGCCGGTAGTGAGTGATCCCAGCCAGAGAAGTGCGACCCCTTTGAGTATTTTTACTGGCAATGGAAACTTGCCATCGCACCCCCTCAGATCTAGTGGTAATATGTCCCAGTGAACAGCCAGTCAGAAACTAAAACATAGATCAAGCATGAAAAAGAAGGTGTACCGAACTGCAAATAAAGAAGCAAAATCGAAACAGTGAATGGTCCAAGATCAAGATGTGCAAATAGAGAAAATTTGAATAGCCACAGAGTCGTGGTAAAGTGATCTCTGTGTTAGAGTGCAAAAGGGTAGATGCATGTTCATATCTCCCTCGTGTCTTTTTTTTCCGCAGAATTATTAACTGCCCGTCCGGTCATTGACGTATCTGCTCACTGTATTCAAATTTGTGTCTGTGTCGTGGTGTAACGGCCGTTTGCAACAGCTAGATGTAAGGAAGGGGCCTCCGGGAGGACGAACCTCCTACTTGTTCTATACATGTACTGCATGTTACGATTCTTGCGTTCAGTGTTGGAAGTTTTGACTCTAGAATTCCTTGGTTGTAACATAGTTGACACCCGCTTATTTGTTGTTTTTATTTCAGTGAGAGGTCTATGCGCCATACCACTTCCTCTTACTATTCATCACATTTACGTATGACGGTAATATATTCCCAGCACAATTCATTTTTTATAACCAATGTATAGTATGACAATTACCAAGACCACAGTAGCAGAACAGACACGTCAATGACCGATCGGACAATTCATAATTTCGTGAAAAAGAAAATGGGCACGAAGGAGATTTGAACACGAATCCCTTACTTTGCAATCCATCACCATGGCCACATAACCACGACACCGTGATTGTTGCAATTCCCTCGATGTTGCATATCTAGAGCTTGCAGCGTTCACAGTTCAGTACACCCTCTTCCTGTTTTCATGCCTGATTTTTGATGGCCCATTTTACCACTTAATCAGAGCGGGGGTTCGACGGGGAGTTTCCCTTGTGAGAAGCTACTGAATTCAAGCTGAATACGAAAGTAACAAATGCTTCAACGTTTTGTGCAATTAACGGTGGCACTACATTGTCCTGTAGAAATTTGTTTTTTAAGCAAAATGACTTGTATGTGGCTTAATTTTTTGGGGGTACATGGGCACACGCAGCAGATAAAAGATTTCACCTCCATCTATCACTGTCCTCTCCTGCTCCCTCTGGCCCAATTCAATGAAATATTATTTGCCGCAACAGAAGATGTGTATAAATAAACCCGCACCGCACCAAACAGCGTATCTTCGTACCACTCACGTCTCTCTCTCTCTCTCTCTCTCTCTCTCTCTCTCTCTCTCTAAAACGCACACACAAATGTACTTGATTTGTTTGTTTTTTTTTTTTGTTTTTGTTTTTTTTGTGGTTTTAGGGCGCAAAACTTCTATGGTCATTAGCGCCCAGCCCGTGACGTAGGAAACAGGAAAAAAACGAAATTTAAAATCAGCAGCAAGGGGAACAAAGTCACAAAATTTGAGAAACTAAAGGCAGAAGGAATGCTTAAAAATCCACTATAGAAAGGGGTTGGTTGTCCCAAAAAAAAAAAATCAAATGACTGACGTCATTTCACTGTCACTAATAAACTGTAGAACGCGGTCAGCTGAGCGCGTGTCATCTGCTAAAATCAACGATAGATCAGGCGATAGCTGTAGACGGAAGCGTAACGGATTAAAATAGGGGCATTCAATTAAAAGGTGTCTGACCGTCCACAGCTGAGAGCAGTGGGGACAGAGTGGGGGAGGATCACCGCTTAAAAGATGTCGATGGCTAAAAAGACAGTGCCCTATCCGGAGTCTAGCTAAAATTACCTCCTCCCGACGACGCGTTCGGGAGGAAGAGGTCCAAGCGCAAGGAAGGGCTTTCACTTCCCGCAATTTATTTTGGGGAAGTGTTGACCAATGCGCATGCCATAAATGAGCAACTTGGCGACATAAACCGCTCCGTAGATCGGTAAACGGAAGAGACTGAATAGCTGGCCGAGGAAGAGAGACTGCAGCCTTGGCCGCTATATCGGCCGCCTCATTCCCACAGATACCAGCGTGTCCCGGGAGCCAGAGGAACGCCACTGAGACGCCCCCCAGGTGGAGCAAGCGCAGACAGTCCTGAATCCGGTGGACCAGAGGGTGCACAGGGTAAAGAGCTTGGAGACTTAGGAGAGAGCTGAGAGAATCTGAGCAGATTACGTACTGTATCCGCTGATGGCGGCGGATGTAGTGGACAGCCTGGAGAACAGCGTAAAGCTCCGCAGTATAAACCGAACACTGGTCGGGAAGCCGAAAGTGATTTGGGGTGTCGCCAACAATATAGGCACTCCCTACACCTAACGATGTTTTCGAGCCGTCGGTGTAAATAAATGTGGCTTCCGTCATTTGTGCACATAGAGCAGCGAATGCCCGACGGTAAACAAGTGTAGGGTTACCATCCTTGGGAAATTGACATAGGTCTCTGAGCAAGTCGATCCGGGGACGGAGCCAAGGCGGTGCTGTACCCCAAGTTGTCAAGAAGGTTTTAGGAAAGCGGAAGGAGAGAGAATGGAGCAGTTGACGGAAGCGGACTCCCGGGGGTAGTAGGGAGGAGGAGCGGCCTGCATACCCGACATCAAAGGAGGTGTCGAAAAAAAGGTCATGGGCTGGATTAGCAGGCATGGAAGACAGATGGCTAGCATAACGACTCAGAAGGACTGCCCGCCGATTGGACAGCGGAGGTTCAGCAGTCTCAGCATAAAGGCTTTCCACAGGGCTGGTGTAAAAAGCTCCAGACACTAAACGTAATCCACGGTGGTGGATAGAGTCGAGACGCCGAAGAATAGACGGCCGAGCAGAGGAGTAGACTATGCTTCCATAGTCCAATTTCGAGCGCACTAAGGCGCGATAGAGGCGGAGAAGGACCACTCGGTCCGCTCCCCAGGAGGTACCATTCAGGACACGGAGGGTGTTAAGGGAACGCAGACAGCGAGCCGAAAGATAGGAAACGTGGGAGGACCAGCACAGTTTTCTGTCAAACATAAGACCCAAGAATTTAGCGACGTCGGAAAACGGAAGGTTGACAGGACCTAGATGTAAGGAGGGCGGAAGAAACTCCTTACGTCGCCAAAAATTAACACAAACGGTCTTACTGGGTGAGAAACGGAAGCCGGTTTCGATGCTCCACGAGTGGAGGCGATCGAGACATCCTTGAAGACGTCTTTCAAGAAGGCTGGTCCGTTGAGAGCTGTAGTAGATCGCAAAATCGTCCACAAAGAGGGAGCCCGAGACATCAGGAAGGAGACAATCCATAATTGGATTAATGGCGATGGCAAACAGTACAACACTCAGCACGGAGCCCTGGGGTACCCCGTTTTCTTGGGAGAAAGTACGGGAGAGAGTAGTGTTCACCCGCACCCTAAATGTGCGCTCTGCCATAAATTCGCGAAGAAAAAGGGGCAGCCGGCCTCGAAAGCCCCAAGAGAACAGTGTGCGGAGGATGCCTGTCCTCCAACAGGTATCGTATGCTCTCTCCAAATCAAAAAATATTGCTACCGTTTGGCGTTTCCGGAGAAAATTGTTCATGATATAAGTGGAGAGAGCAACAAGATGGTCAACGGCAGAACGATGCTTTCGGAATCCGCATTGGGCAGGTGTTAAAAGACTGCGGGATTCCAGCCACCAAGCTAAACGGTAATTCACCTTACGCTCTAAAACCTTACAGACACTACTCGTGAGAGAAATGGGGCGATAGCTAGAGGGGAGACGTTTGTCCTTTCCAGGTTTCGGAACGGGAACGACAATAGCTTCCCGCCATCGCCTGGGAAAGGTACTGTCGGTCCAAATTCGATTGTAAAGGCGAAGGAGGTAACGCAGGCTATGGGTTGATAAATGCAGCAACATTTGGACATGGATACCATCCGGTCCTGGGGCGGAGGAGCGAGAAGAAGAGAGGGCATGTTGGAGTTCCCGCATGGAGAAAACAGTATTGTAGCTTTCGCGATTTTGAGAGGAGAAAGCAAGATGTCGCACTTCCGCTGCACGTTTCTTCGGGAGAAACGCTGGCGGGTAATTTGAAGAGCTCGAAATCTCAGCAAAGTGCAGACCCAATGAGTTAGAAATTGCGACGGGGTCCACTAAGGTATCATGCGCGACAGTGAGCCCAGAGACCAGGGAGAAACTAGGCGCGCCTGAGAACCGTCGAAGCCGACTCCAAACTTCCGAGGAGGGAGTGAAGGTGTTAAATGAGCTAATAAAGAATTTCCAGCTTGCCTTCTTGCTATCGCAGATGACGCGACGGCATCGCGCACGGAGCTGCTTATATCGGATACAGTTTGCCAAAGTAGGATGGTGTCTGAAAACGCGAAGAGCACGTCGCCGCTCACGTATTGCGTCACGGCATGCCTCGTTCCACCAAGGAACTGGGGGGCGCCAGGGCAATTCGGAGGTGCGTGGTATTGAACGTTACGCAGCTGTGAGAATAACGTCGGTAATATGTGTGACCTCATCGTCGACGCTGGGAAAGCGACGGTCATCGAATGTCGCTAGAGACGAAAAGAGTGTCCAATCGGCTTGGGCAAACTTCCAGCGTCGCGAGCGCATATATGGCAGTTGAGTCTGCAGTCTAAGAACACATGGAAAGTGGTCACTCGAGTGTGTATCATCAAGGGCGAACCATTCGAAGCGCCGAGCTAGCGGAACAGTACCGACCGCAAGGTCCAGATGAGATAAATTTGTCGTGGAGGCAGACAAAAATGTGGGGACCCCAGTGTTGAGGCAGACTAGATCCGCGTGGTGGAAGACGTCTAGCAATAGTGAGCCACGTGGACAAGGATGTGGAGATCCCCAAAGCGGGTGGTGGGCATTGAAGTCCCCAACCAGCAAATAGGGGGGTGGAAGCTGACCAAGAAGATGAAGGAGATCAGCTCGTGCCATTGGTGTGGACGATGGAATGTATACCGTACAAAGAGAGAACGTGTATCCAGAAAGGGAAAGACGGACGGCGACAGCTTGGAAGGAACTGTTTAAGGGGAGTGGGTGATAATGGAGAGTATCGTGGAGTAGAATCATGAGTCCTCCATGGGCTGGAGTGCCTTCAACAGAGGGGAGGTCATATCGAACGGACTGAAAATGAGGGAGAACAAAGCGGTCATGGGGACGCAGCTTTGTTTCCTGAAGACAGAAGATGACCGGCGAGTAGGATCGTAAGAGGATCGACAATTCATCCCGATTGGCTCGAATGCCGCGGATATTCCAGTGGATAATGGACATAGGGTGAACAGAAAATGGAGGAACGTGACCAAGGGTGCTGTCAACTCAACGACTGCTCAGAGCTTGCGACCGACAGCATGGAATGGCATTCAGTCGAAGGCAGAAGATCCTGATCCATAGGTTGGTCAGGAGCAGCTCCAGCCACCAAGGATCGGCCAGTTGACCGGCCACCAGCAGTGCGCCTTGGCGACACAGAAGACGGCCGAGGGCGATTTCCGCCAGGTGGTGCTGTAGATGGGACACGCCTTGGCGGAGAAGGAGAGGAACTGTGTTTCTTCGTAGCCTTCTTGGAAGTATGATGTTTAGATGAAGGAGGAACCGATGGTTGTGAAGTTGCGGTACGTAAAAACTCTTCACGAGAATGCTCTTTTTTCGAAGACTTGGCGTCTGACTTTTGGGCTCGAGATTTAGCGGAACCCGACGAAGGGTGAGCCATTGAGTGGGCAGGCGAAAGTGGTGAGGTTGAACGGGCGATCTTTGCGCTGGCCGATCTGACGACCGTGGTACTAAAGGTGAGGTCGCAAGTCTGCGTGGCCGCCTCCTTTGTTGGCCGAGGAGAAGCAAGGACAGTGCTGTATTTTCCTTTCTGAGGCACAGTGGGCTGTCGACTGGCGAGTAACTTTCGAGCAGCAAAGGTCGACACCTTTTCCTTCACTCTTATTTCCTGGATGAGTTTTTCGTCCTTAAAAACGGGGCAATCTCGAGAGGAAGCAGCGTGGTCACCCATACAGTTGATGCAGCGAGGGGATGGAGGTGGACATGCACCCTCATGGGCATCCTTGCCACACGTAACACATTTGGCCGGATTGGAACTGGACTGGCTGGTGTGATTGAACCGCTGACATCGATAGCAACGCGTAGGGTTTGGGACATGAGGGCGAACGGAAATTATCTCATAGCCTGCTTTGATTTTTGATGGGAGTTGAACTTTGTCAAATGTCAAGAAGACAGTGCGGGTTGGAATGATGTTCGAGTCAACCCTTTTCATAACCCGATGAACAGCTGTGACGCCCTGGTCAGACAGGTAGTGCTGAATTTCTTCGTCAGACAATCCATCGAGGGAGCGTGTATAAACGACTCCACGCGAGGAATTTAAGGTACGGTGCGGTTCCACCCGGACAGGGAAGGTGTGGAGCAGAGAAGTACGCAGCAATTTTTGAGCCTGGAGGGCACTGTGTGTTTCCAACAACAGGGTGCCATTCCGTAATCTGGAACAAGACTTTACAGGACCCGCAATTGCGTCGACACCTTTCTGAATAATGAAAGGGTTGACCGTGGAAAAGTCGTGACCTTCGTCAGACCGAGAAACAACAAGGAACTGTGGCAATGATGGAAGAACCGTCTGTGGCTGAGACTCAGTGAACTTACGTTTGTGAGCAGACATAGTGGAAGGTGAAGAAACCATTGCGGAAGAATCCCCCATGATTACCGGCGTCTCCGATGGCGCGTTCCTTCCTTATGGGGGCCCTCACGGAGGGCACACCCGCCTTAGGTGATTGTTCACACCTCAGGTCACACCTCCCGACAAACGGACGGTGGGACCAATCGGCACTTTCGGAAGGTATCAGCTCGGGTAATCATCCCTCCCTGGGCCTGGCCGTTACCAGGGGGTACGTACGTGTCCTACCTGTCTACCCGGAGCGGGGAATTACGCGTTACCCCGTCACCGGCTACGCATGGAAGTGCGTGGGTCGGCCTTCAGACACGCACAGGGAGGAAGAAAGAGACAGGGAAAGGAAAGAAGAGAGGTCTCAAACGCCGCAGCGGAGAAAAGGGTAAAGAGAAGAGGTAAAGAGAAGAGGTAAGGGAAAGAGAAGGACGAAGAAAGATGAAGACAAACAAGCAGGGAAGGCGAAGAGTGCGGTACATTTACAAGCGTCCGTCTCCGGACGTAGGCACAAACCATACTCCCAGAGGGGGAGAAAGGGAAGGAAAGAGCCAGAGGTGAGGGGGGGGGGCGAAGATGGGGGATGGGGAAGGATATGGAAAGGGGGGGTATGCAGCCCGGAAAAGAAGGAATGCCACATTAGCTCGGGGTCCCGTGCTCGCTACACACGTATCCACAAAAGAGTTGTGGATCCCCTGGGGGGGTACTTGATTTGTGTCACATCATTTCCATCAGTAGTTTTAGTTTCCCGACGAATCATTTTATCCATGGCTTCGCTATCCATCGGATTTTTTTTTTTTTAGTTTGGTTTCTGTAAATTCGTGGGCGAAAACTCGCCGAAATACCTCGCGTTGCCATCTCTGTTGAGTCCAGGCTACGACGAACCCGTTGTGGTGTAAGGGAGATTTGTAGATCTGCTACTGATTCGGTTGTTTCGTGAGAAACATCCACGTTGCCTTTACTTGCTCTGCACTGCGGATGGCAGTGCGAAGAATTTCGGCTAGTTGTCCTCCCTCCCCCTCCCCCCCCCGAAGTTACAGAAGCCAAATTCGCAAATCCTCGGGAAATCGAAGCGATGCATGAAATAGGTTCATACACCTGCGAATGCTTGTGTGTTGATTGAGGAACGGACGGAAACTGTGGAGAGGAGGGGGTGGGAGAGGGAGGGGAGGGAGAAAGCAGGGTTATCACAAAATTTCATTACCATAGTACAAATTGTTCGTTAGTCATCTGTACACAGTAAATTTAAAGTACAGTATAACAAACAAAATAAGGCATTAAGCTACGGCACTATGGCTGTTATTACATTGCAAAATTTCTGATTGCAGAGAGTGCCAAATATGGCAATAATCTTGCAATTACTGACGATTCAGGACGAGGAGATGTGAACAAAGAGAAACTGAACTGACAGTACATATCTCATGTGTCTACAGGAAAAGACTTGCTAAATGGAACATAATTTTACTGCTATTTCGGAATAAATCTTTCATTCTGTAGTGGCGTGCGCACTGCACTGAAACTCCCCACCAGATTAACACTGTAGGCCGGACACTGGGAGTATCAGAGCTTTAATGAGGCCCTCACCTACTACATGTGCAATCTGTGTTAGTAATATAGTCTTTTGTGCTTCCACAGTCCAGTCCTAAACAGACTAATTTTTTTCCGTTCGTATGCTATTACAGTCAGTTAGAATTTAAACATTCTTGAACAGCTTTAAAATCTTCGTACACACTCAAAGTTTCGCAAGAAAAGGATTAAACATCAGATGTATGTGTATACAGACTGAATCGCTTAAGTAGTTTCACAGCCGAAGTCGCAAGTTCCCTATCTCTGGAACACCTTTGTTATTGAGTGACTATAGTGTCTGCAGTACGAGATTTTCCACGGTCTTCAAGTGATGCCGTGAGACCTATCTTATCAAATGCTCAGCTGTGTTTGTGTTGCACTTCTGTTCTCCTAATGCATGCCTTTCGTTATAACACCGCGTCGTTGTATTTAAACTGGCGGGGTTCTGCGTGCTGCAGTACGGGCTCTATGCATCGCAGAACGCTGAAATGCGGTAGGTATGTTCATTAATCGATGCGCTCGTAGCGTATGCTCAACAAATAATAGTTCTATTTTGTATCACCAGTAAAAATATGCCGTTGCAAGCAGTCTGAATGTGATGAGGGTGCAGAAAAAAAGAGAGGAACGAACAAAAACATGATAACCGTTGTTCTGGCATGTTTGTTAGGATATAGTCTCAAGTTATAGCATGTGTTCAATTTGATCTCCCGACTCAGCAAGGAGTTGCATTCGTATTGTCGACATTTGCTGGCATTATACCGAGCGTAATCAGAGCAATATGCCGTCCTATGCTATCCTACAGAAGAGGAAGAGTCCTAATAAATCCCTGATAGACAAGGTTTTTCAGATATCTTCACAACCAGAAGCCACGTGGATTTAGCTCGGAGTATCTGGAAGGCCACACATCTTGAAATTGCCTAGAGATGATACGCTCATTAATGAATATTTCTCAAAGCATATCGTTCACCTGGCAAGCGACTTATGGTGTCGCCCCATCTTGCATGAAAATAGTGGTATCTGACACAGTTGCGTTCTTTCAGAACTGGAATCACGTGTTGCACAAGGCGGTCCTTATAACGTGCAGCTTTCACTGTACGCCTAACAGGCCCGCAAGGCGTCATCTCCTCGAAGAAAAACGGACCGACAATGAAGGAGCCTGTGAAACCACACCACACAGTCACATGCGCTGTGTGCACTGGATGTTCTTCCACAACGTAAGCGAAGTAGAACCTTAAGTGCGACAGTTCTGCGCATTCATCGCACTGTGCAAAGTAAAATGTGCATCGCCCGTCCAAAGAACATTCTCCAGCCACATGTCATCTATTTCCACGCGTGCCAAAAAACAAAGGGCAAAGTCACTGTATTGTAGCCTGTTATGGGGCTTCATTTGGTGCACATTCTCAATCTTGTGTGGATACCAGTATAAAATGCGCCGCAAAATCCCTTGTACTGTTGATTAGAGGAAGACAATTCCCGCTACAGAACTCGAGCACTGGTTGTAGAATTTGAGCCATCTGCTGTGCGGTCAACTATAACAATATGCAACTTCATCAACAACTGCCTTGGTAATGGGCTGCCTTCCTCTCCCTGCTGCACCATCTTGTTTCTTCAAATTTCCTAATGATTTTCTTTAGCCCCTTTATTGATATGAGGCCTCTCTGCAGCTGTTTCTGTAGGCGATATTACCGCGATGCAGCTCTGCTATTCGTGCCATTCTGATAAAACAACTTTATCAGCAGTGCACAGTCTTTCTTCTCAGTAGTCATTGCGTTCCGTAAGGAAAACTTCAGCAATCTAAACCTTTTACACCGACGGTCACATCACAAGAGAAATCAATACGCATCGCCAAGCGACAAACAGCATACTGACGTCAATACAGCGAACGTTTCACATTCTGACTGCGTACAGCGCCATATTTTCACCTGGTAGCAGAAAGTGAAACTATTTTTTTTGGGCATATTCCACGAGCGCACCGACTGATGAACATACCAATGGTGTTTCAGTGTCCAACGATGTACGAGTACACAGGCCGCTCTGATGCACTCGCAACACGGTCTTTTTAATCATAAACTCCCGGTACACAAGCATGATTTTAGTAAATAAACAAAACAAATTGTCTGCTGTGAATAACTCACTGAAAGATACAGCCAGAAGTAGTCAGTATCACGATTGCAAGTATTGTCCAAACAAGGGAAGACGAATGCCGGAAAAAAGCTTACGGATTACGGCGTACGTCTAGTCCTGTTCTTAAAAACAAAATGTTTCACGTAATGACAAAGGTAGACTGCGTAGTGAGAGAAACAGAGAGAGAGAGAGAGAGAGAGAGAGACAGACAAGACAAGAGGACTGTTGGTCATGACTTTCATAGCAAGCTAGTTCATTCTCAATGTTACCCCTAGTTACAGCAGATTTATCATCAGCGTGTATAATGGGCATTAGCAGCCCCTGGTACATTGACGTTGTTGTGATCTTCAGTACGAAGACTGGTTTGATGCAGCTCTCCATGTTACTCTGCCCCGTACAAGCCTCTTCATCTCTACATAACTATGACAACCTACCTCCTTAGCCTTGGTCTACCACTGCAATATTGACCCACCACATTTCCTTAGCAAATCGACAATTCCTTGTAACAGGATAAATGCTATCAAGTGATTCCTTCTTTTTCTTTTCTAATCTTCAGCATTTTTTATAGCACCTTATTGCAAAAAGGTTCTACTCTTTTACTGTCTGGAGTTCCTATCTTGTGTGTTTCACTTCCATGCAAAGCTGCACTCCAGACAAATACCTGCAGAAAATACTTCCTAATACTTAAATTTATAACAGACATGTAGACAGACATGCTTTTCTTGCAGTTACCAGTCTATATTTTATATCTTTCCTACTTCGGCCATCATCAGTTATTCTGCTGTCCAAATAACAAAACTCGCCTGCTTCTTTTAGTGTCACGTCGCCTGATATAAATTCTTCAGGATCACCTGATGTACTTCGACTACCTTAAGTTACCATTGTTTTACATTATTGATCTTTATTTTATAACTTCTTTTCAAGACACCATAAATTCTGTTCAACTGATCTTCAGAACCCTTTGCCGTGTCTGACATGGTTACAATGTCATCAGCAAATCACAGAGTTCGTATTTATTCTTCTTGAACATTAATTCCTACTCCAAATTTTTCTTTTGTTTCCTAATTACTGCTTGTTCAGAGCACAGAATGAATAACATCTGGATAGGCTACAGCCCTGTCTCGCTCCCTTCTAAACCATTACTACCATTTGATGCCCTCTGACTCGTGTAACTGCGATCTGGTTTCTGTACAAGTCGTAAATAGCCTTTCGGTCCCCGTATTCAATCCCTAATATTTTCAGAAATTCGAAGACTGCATCCAATAAACATCTACATCTACATCTATACTCCGCGAGCCACCTTACGGCGGAGGGTACTTATTGTACCACTATCTGATCCCCCCTTCCCTGTTCCATTCACGAATTGTGCGTGGGAAGAACGACTGCTTGTAAGTCTCCGTATTTGCTCTAATTTCTCGGATCTTTTCGTTGTGATCATTACGCGAGATATATGTGGGCGGTAGTAATATGTTGCCCATCTCTTCCCGGAATGTGCTCTCTCGTAATTTCGATAATAAACCTCTCCGTATTGCGTAACGCCTTTCTTGAAGTGTCCGCCACTGGAGCTTGTTCAGCATCTCCGTAACGCTCTCGCGCTGACTAAATGTCCCCATGACGAATCGCGCTGCTTTTCGCTGGATCATGTCTATCTCTTCTATTAATCCAACCTGGTAAGGGTCCCATACTGATGAGCAATACTCAAGAATCGGACGAACAAGCGTTTTGTATGCTACTTCTTTCGTCGATGAGTCACATTTTCTTAGAATTCTTCCTATGAATCTCAACCTGGCGCCTGCTTTTCCCACTATTTGTTTTATGTGATCATTCCACTTCAGATCGCTCCGGATAGTAACTCCTAAGTATTTTACGGTCGTTACCGCTTCCAATGATTTACCACCTATGGCATAATCGTACTGGAATGGATTTCTGCCCCTATGTATGCGCATTATATTACATTTATCTACGTTTAGGGAAAGCTGCCAGCTGTCGCACCATGCATTAATCCTCTGCAGGTCCTCCTGGAGTACGTACGAGTCTTCTGATGTTGCTACTTTCTTGTAGACAACCGTGTCATCTGCAAATAGCCTCACGGAGCTACCGATGTTGTCAACTAAGTCATTTATGTATATTGTAAACAATAAAGGTCCTATCACGCTTCCCTGCGGTACTCCCGAAATTACCTCTACATCTGCAGATTTTGAACCGTTAAGAATGACATGTTGTGTTCTTTCTTCTAGGAAATCCTGAATCCAATCACAAACCTGGTCCGATATTCCGTAAGCTCGTATTTTTTTCACTAAACGTAAGTGCGGAACCGTATCAAATGCCTTCCTGAAGTCCAGGAATACGGCATCAATCTGCTCGCCAGTGTCTACGGCACTGTGAATTTCTTGGGCAAATAGGGCGAGCTGAGTTTCACATGATCTCTGTTTGCGGAATCCATGTTGGTTATGATGAAGGAGATTTGTATTATCTAAGAACGTCATAATACGAGAACACAAAACATGTTTCATTATTCTACAACAGATTGACGTAAGCGAAATAGGCCTATAATTATTCGCATCTGATTTATGACCCTTCTTGAAAATGGGAACGACCTGCGCTTTCTTCCAGTCGCTAGGTACTTTACGTTCTTCCAGCGATCTACGATAAATTGCTGATAGAAAGGGGGCAAGTTCTTTAGCATAATCACTGTAGAATCTTAAGGGTATCTCGTCTGGTCCGGATGCTTTTCCGCTACTAAGTGATAGCAGTTGTTTTTCAATTCCGATATCGTTTATTTCAATATTTTCCATTTTGGCGTCCGTGCGACGGCTGAAGTCAGGGACCGTGTTACGATTTTCCGCAGTGAAACAGTTTCGGAACACTGAATTCAGTATTTCTGCCTTTCTTCGGTCGTCCTCTGTTTCGGTGCCATCGTGGTCAACGAGTGACTGAATAGGGGATTTAGATCCGCTTACCGATTTTACATATGACCAAAACTTTTTAGGGTTCTTGTTTAGATTGTTTGCCAATGTTTTATGTTCGAATTCGTTGAATGCTTCTCTCATTGCTCTCTTTACGCTCTTTTTCGCTTCGTTCAGCTTTTCCTTATCAGCTATGATTCGACTACTCTTAAACCTATGATGAAGCTTTCTTTGTTTCCGTAGTACCTTTCGTACATGATTGTTTTACCACGGTGGATCTTTCCCCTCGCTTTGGACCTTAGTCGGTACGAACTTATCTAAGGCGTACTGGACGATGTTTCTGAATTTTTTCCGTTTTTGTTCCACATCCTCTTCCTCAGAAATGAACGTTTGATGGTGGTCACTCAGATATTCTGCGATTTGTGCCCTATCACTCTTGTTAAGCAAATATATTTTCCTTCCTTTCTTGGCATTTCTTATTACACTTGTAGTCATTGATGCAACCACTGACTTATGATCACTGATACCCTCTTCTACATTCACGGAGTCGAAAAGTTCCGGTCTATTTGTTGCTATGAGGTCTAAAACGTTAGCTCCACGAGTTGGTTCTCTAACTATCTGCTCGAAGTAATTCTCGGACAAGGCAGTCAGGATAATGTCACAAGAGTCTCTGTCCCTGGCTCCAGTTCTGATTGTGTGACTATCCCATTCTATACCTGGTAGATTGAAGTCTCCCCCTATTACAATAGTATGATCACGAAACTTCTTCACGACGTTCTGCAGGTTCTCTCTGAGGCGCTCAACTACAACAGTTGCTGATGCAGGTGGTCTATAGAAGCATCCGACTATCATATCTGACCCACCTTTGATACTTAACTTAACCCAGATTATTTCACATTCGCATTCGCTAATAACTTCACTGTATATTATTGAATTCTTTACTGCTATAAATACTCCTGCACCATTGGCGTTTATCCTATCCTTGCGGTATATATTCCATTCTGTGTCTAGGATTTCGTTACTGTTCACTTCCGGTTTTAACCAACTTTCCGTTCCTAATACTATATGCGCACTATTTCCTTCAATAAGAGATACTAATTCAGGAACCTTGCCCTGGATACTCCTGCAGTTTACCAATATTACGTTAACTTTTCCTGTTTTTGGTCTCTGAGGACGGACGTTCTTTATCAACGATGATAATGTCCTCTCTGGTAAGCCGTCAGGTATTTTATCGTTTCGCCCAAGGGGGGGTCCCTCTAACCTAAAAAACCCCCGTGTGCACGCCACACGTACTCTGCTACCCTAGTAGCTGCTTCCGGTGTGTAGTGCACGCCTGACCTGTCTAGGGGGGCCCTACAGTTCTCCACCCAATAACGGAGGTCGATGAATTTGCAACCATTATAGTCGCAGAGTCGTCTGAGGCTCTGGTTTAGACCCTCCACACGGCTCCAAACCAGAGGACCGCGATCGACTCTGGGCACTATGCTGCAGATATTAAGCTCAGCTTGCACTCCGCGTGCGATGCTGATTGTCTTCACCAAATCAGCCAGCCGCCGGAAGGAACCAAGGATGGCCTCAGAACCCAAGCGGCAGGCGTCATTCGTTCCGACATGTGCTACTATCTGCAGCCGGTCACACCCAGTGCGTTCAATAGCTGCCGGAAGGGCCTCCTCCACATTACGGACGAGACCCCCCCGGCAAGCACACCGAGTGCACACTGGCATTCTTCCCCGACCTACCCGCTATTTTCCTGAGGGGCTCCATAACCCGCCTAACGTTGGAGCTCCCTATAACTAATAGGCCCGCCCTCTGTGACTGTCGGGACCTTGCCGGAGAATCGGCCACTGGCCCAACAGGCGAGGCATCCTGTGGTGGCTCGGAAACGATGTCATCACCACTAGGAAGCACCCCGTACCTGTTGGAAAGGGGTAAGGCAGCTGCCACGCGGCCAGATCCCACCTTCGCCTTTCGGCCAGGCACGCGCGAGCCCACCACTGTCCGCCATTCACCCTGGAGTGATGGCTGACCGGTAAGATGCTCACTGCCGGAAGACGCAGCGACATCAGGGGTTCCATGTGATTCCAAGGCCGAAGTAGGCATAGGTCTCACCACAGTTGCCCCAACGCCACAACGAGCCGACGCCTGCGCCTCGAGCTCGATGAGCCTAACAGACAAAGCCTCCACCTGCCCCCGAAGAGTGGCCAATTCTCCTTGCGTCCGCTCACAACAACCACAGTCCCTACACATGACTATGTTTACCCTACTCTATACGGTGACAAATTCCCAAGATAATCTTCTGATGAGCTACTCTGATAATCAAGAAACACTCACTGAAATACGAGACGCGAAAACTACTCTAGGTTTTCCCAGAAAAACTATTTAAAAGCTAAGCGCAGCAAATAAGTACAAAAACGCTTTATACAAACAGTACTCGCTGCTGCTGGTGCTCTCGCTCTGGCGCTCTGGTGCTCTCATTGTCAAAAGCTTTCTCTAAAATTACGAATAATACAAACATAGGCTTGCCTTACTTCGATCTACATTCTTAGATTAGTCGTAGGCTCAGTACCGCCTCGCGCGTTCCTGCATTTGTATGGAAATGCAAACAGATCTTTTCAAGGTCGGCTTCTACCAGTTTTCCACCCTTCTGTAAACAATTTGTGTCAGTATTTTGCAGCCACTACTTATTAAACTGATCGCTCTGTAGTGTTCACACATTTTAGTACCTGTTTTCTTTGGAATCGAATTTACGCATATTAAATTCTTCCTGAAGTCTGAGGATATTTTACCTGTCTCATATACAGCTGTGTGCAAAACTTAAGTACGAAATGGTGTCTCATTGCCAAGTAACATAGCTCGATGGAACTTGGAGTATACATTAAAAGAACTGGTACAGTACTGTACAGAACAGCACAGTACAGAAGGTAACTGAAAGAAATACGGAACTAGACGAACAGAAATGACACTTTTATTCAAAGACAATAATTAAAACGAAGTCACTGTGGTTCGTGTCGCTCACCTGGGTATTACAAAAGGGTGGCACATGGTTCTTAACATGGTGTGTGATCACCAAGGACTGCAACGTGCTGCCATGCGCTGGCCACATGGTTGGTAAGCTTTTCTTGTGGTAGAGGTCGAAAACGAATTTTGCTGAGGGGTAAAAACAAAGGGGTTCGATTGTGTTTTGGTCACGAAACTAAATTATTTTTCAAAGAACATTACTATTTCATAAGACAGTAGCACCGATTACAAACGTTACTAATAATGGCATTTTTTTAGGTACTAGCTCTAACTGAGGCTATACTGCTGGATCTGCAATGGGATGGGTCATACTTACTGCCTCATTTGCATAAATAAATCACTTTTCCCACTTTAAAAAAATCTGACCATAATAAAATGTGCACTTGATTATTTTGTTGACATACAGCACAAGGTCATATCCATCCATCCTCACTTCGTTCGTCATGGTAATGGCAAGTCTCTGTCTACGATACAGCAGGTGTCTCGAACAAAGTTTCTGACGAGTGTAAGCATAGGAAATACACTATCAGTACCTTCTCTCTCTCTCTCTCTCTCTCTCTCTCTCTCTCTCTCTCATATATATATATATATATATATATATATATATATATATATATATATATATATTAGACTAGTCGGTTCCGACTCTCCCTGACGCCATGAACCAAAGCACGCCAATTTCTTCTGTCCTGCACTTTCTCCCATAGGCTTTCCATATTGGAACATATTACTTCTGTGATCCTGTCGATCCATTTCAGCGTCTGACGTTCTCTTCTTCTAGTGCCTTCGATCTTCCCCAGCATTAGTGTTTTTTCCAGTGGAACATGTCTTCGCATGATGAGTCCAAACTAGGTCAGCTTTTGTTTTAGTATCAGACCTTCCAGGGAGCACTCTGGTTTTATATGCTCTAATATTGACCTATTCGCTCTCTTTGCAGTGCATGGGACTCTATAAAGTTTCCTCCAACACCACAATTCAAAGGAGTCTATTCTTCGCCGTTCCGCGTTTCTAGTGATCCAGGCCTCACATCCATACATCACAGCTGGAAAGACCATAGCCCTTACCACTCGGATCTCTACTCCTTAAAACCTTGTCAAGGTTTGACATTGCCTTTCTACCAAATCAGCAAGAGTCTCCTGATTTCGTGGCTGCAGTCATCATCAGCAAAAATCTGGGAACCTAGATAACTGAGCGTAGACACTACCTCCATTGTTTCTCCTCCTATATGATCTTGTATTGTCAGTACTTTACAGTTCAGTAAAAAAACAGAAGCTTTCTTGTAGTCCAGTACGGCGTGCCGAATGGCTACTCCAACATGGAAACTTTGCCTTTCATGGTCCAATTATCTACCATCTGAACTCTCTGGGAACACCCATATATTCATTCTCAGAAAGAATTCCTTGATAGTCCGTTCAGCTGCTACGAAAACAGTGTGCCCAACTGGTCATCAGTGGTAATTTTCTTGATAAGAAACCTGTTTGTCTATTTCCCACAGATCAGCTAACTCGGACCCATGTGGACATATAAGTCCACGGTACATTGTCTTCAAGACTTCTCCATCAGTTTCATTTTGCCTTCTCAGCTCTGTGACTCGTTTATTCCAGATGATCTTTCTGTGGTTTTCTAAAATTCAATCTCTTTCGTACATTAGTCCCTAAATACTGTGACTAAATGTCAAAATCCTGAACAACAACTTTTTTGCAGTGCGAACCACTGCGAGACGTGCAGAAAGAGAGTCAGTGAGATTCTGTAAGGTACCGACAGGGACCTGGAGCCATGCAATGCCGACTCCATTGCTGCGGCCAGCTACGCTGGGTTTGGCGGCTGAGGATCCATTGCGCGAATAGTCCAGTCGAGGTGGTACCACATGTTCTTGATAGGGTTTTAATCCACGGAGTTTGGTGGGCGCACTCATCGTCGTGCTCTTCGAAACACGCATGTACACTGCAAGGTGCGTGACACGTTGGATTGTCCTGCTGGTAGAGAAACTGCGTGTAAGGCTAGACGTGGTCCCCAGGGTTAGGTGCTTCCTGATGTTCATCCATTGTGCATCACAGAATAACGAAATCATCCAGGAAATGCCACAAAAATATTATCCAGAGACCACACCACACCACTCCCTCCTCTTGCCTGGACCCTTCCGACGATTGTTGCTGGGCGTTTGCTTTCGGATGTTTCTTGCTGCACACAACAAGAGCAATATGCGCGATGGTGCACAAAACTTAAATCATCTGAAAAGACCACCTGTCACCTTTCGGTGGACGTCCAGTCGTGGTACTGGCGTGAAAATTCCAGCCTCCACCGCTGATGAACAGCAGTCAGCATGGATGCGTGAACCAGACAGCTGTTGCGGAGGCCCGTACGCAGCAATACATGCTGAACAGTCGTTGCGGAGGCACTTTTGATAGCCTCTGGGTTCATCTGAGTGGTAAGGTGCTCAACATTTACGTGTCTACTCGCCTGCACACATCTCTGCAGCCGTCGTTCATCTCTGTCATCTATGCCCTGTTGTGCATCACACTTGCATCAGCGCCGGTTTTGGATAGTCCCATTTTGCCATGCACGGTAATCTGTATCCACGACGGCATGCGAACAGTTTACAAACTAAGCCATTTCAGAAATGCTTTCACCCTTTGCCCGAAAGCCAGTGATCGTGCCCTTTCTGGCGTCAGATAAATCGCTACCTTTCCGCATCACGAGAACGAGTGCATTGTTTTTCGGGTCCCCCCCCCCCCCCCCCCCCCGCATCACTGTTTATCTTCCCCTCACTGCTAGTGCACCTATGAGTGGCTGTTGCACGTTGATGTCGAACATAGGCGTTGCTCACATTAAAGAGCCTGCACCGTGCATTGCACCCTCCACACTGACTGCTCTGGAACACTAGGAGTGCTGCTTCTGCTGTGTTTGTGAAAATACTTATTTGCATTTTCTACATCTAAGGCTCCTGCTTTTTTTAGTACTTCCTTTGTTTCAGTTGTGAAGATAACTGATACCCCCCCTCAATGTCCATGGCACCTACCAGAGTTTTACTTCTCATGACGTCGTTTGCTTATTGTCCTGTTGTTGTTCTTGTGGCCTTCAGTTCGAATACTGTTTTGATGCAGCTCTCAACGCTATTCTATCCTGTGTAAATCTCGCAACCTCTGCGAAACTGCTGCAACTTACATCCACATCAACCTGCTTATTATATTCTGGCGTTGACCCTCATTATAATTTTCCCTCTCCTCCAATCCTTCTCTCTATTACCACATTTAGGATCCCTTGTTGCTCATTATATGTCGTGTATCAATTGATCTTTTCTTTTAGTTAAGCTACCCATAAATATTTCCCCCCCAATTCTATTTGGTATCTTCTCGTTAGTAATTCGATCCACCCATCTAAGCATCAGCATTCACCTGTAGTCATATTTCAAATGCTTCTACTCTCTTCTAACATGATTTGTTTATCGCTCACGTGGCACTTCTGCACAAGGCTACAAAAATACCCTCAGAAAGGACTTATTAACACAATTTACACTGTATGTTAATAAAACTCTCATTTTCAGAAATACTTTTCTTGTTATTGCTACTCCGCAATTTATACCGTCTCCACTTCAGCCAGGGTAAGCTATTTTACTGCCCAAATACTATAACCCTTCTACTACTATTAGTGTCTCATTTTCTACTCTAACTCCTTCAGCATCACCTGATTTAATTCTGCTACAGCCTTGTTTCACTTTTATTGTTCATCTTATAATTTCTCTTCAGGATATCATGCATTCCTTTCAGCTGCTCTTCCAAGTCCTTTGCCTTCTCTGACAGAGTTACCGTGTTAGTTTCCTCGATTTTTCTAAGGGTAGTCTGATTTTTGAGCAAATCGTAAATAATCTTTCTCTCTCTCTCTCTCTCTCTCTCTCTCTCTCTCTCTCTCTCTCTGTGTGTGTGTGTTTTATCCCTGCTACCCGCAGAATTGAAAACTGTATGTTCCTGTCAACATTGTGAAAAGTTTTCCAGCAATCTACAAACTCTGCAAACATAGATTTGCCTTTCTTGAATCTGTCTTCTAAGATAAGCCGTCTGGATAGTACTGCCTCACGTGTTCCTATATTTTTTCAGTTTGGGTTCTTCGTTGAAGTCGGTTTCTATCAGTTTTCTTCATTCGTCTGTATATAAATAGTGTCAGTTAGCTTTTTCTTTGCAAAAACAAGACTTACTAGGCTGATAGTTCGATGATATTCGCCCCTGTCAGCAAATTGCTGCTATGTAACTAGAGTTATTACATACTTCTTGAAGTTAAAATGTATTTTTCCTGTCCATAGACCTTCTTCTTGAAGTCTGAAGGTATTTTTCGTGGCACATAGACCTTGCATAGTTGGGACGTTTTGTCATGATATATTCTCCTAAGGAATGTCGTCAACTACCGGTGCGTTGTTTATAAGTAGGTCTCTCATCGTTGCGTCCAATTCTTCTCTTACTATCTCCTCTCCTTTACTCATTCTTCCAATATCTAAGTATTTCTCTTCATGTTCATTTCCCTGGTATAGGCGCTCCATACATTCCTTCCAACATTCAACTCCCCTTTCGTTGCTCAATAGTGGCTTTCCATCTGAGCTGCTAATATTCATACAGCCAGTTCTCCTTTCTCGAAACGCCTCTAATTTTCTTATAATACTATATCTTTCCGATGCATATTTCTGCATCCTTTGCATTCCTCCTGTAGACAGTCCTATTTTGCAATTTCGAATTTTTGTTAATCACATTTTTAGATGGCCTCTTCAAATGGTACATTTTATATTTTCACTTTCGTCAGTTACATTCAGTATCTCGTATGTTACCCAAAGGCTTTTATTGGGCCTCGTCTTTTTGCTAATTTCGTCGATTGCCGCCTTCAATATTTCATTCCTCAGAGCTATCCATTCACCTTCTATTGTATCCCTTTCCCCTGTTTCAGACATTCGTTGCCTAGTGCTTCTTTAGAAACTCTGAACGACTTGTCACTCATTTTGAATTTCTTCGGTTGCCATCGTCAGTTCCTAACCAATAAATTATGGCGAGAGTCCTTATCTGCTCTGGAAATAGTTTGAGCTTTAAAACCTGGTTTTGAATTCTCTGTCGTACCATAACATAGTCTATCCGACATCTCTTGGTGTCTCCAAGTTTCTTCCAGTTACACACCTTTCCTGCCTGTTCATTAAGTAAACAATGATTAAAATCTACTGCTATTTTTCCTTCTCTTTCTATTCCTTCTACCAAATTGGAGTCCTCCATACAAATAAAATTTCGTCTCAACTAACTATATAAGTAATTCCTCTTTAAGTCCTCAGACAGACTATCAAGTTCTTTGTATCCCAACCCAGTATACGCAGAAACTTTTACTGCTGCTACGATTGTTGGCTTCGTGTCTATCTTGGCTAGCATAATGCGATAACTATGCTCTTCACATTTCCATTCACTAGTATGTATGTTTTCTTTCTCTAACCTACATAGCCGATCAAGGGATCTAACAGTGAACGCTCCGCTCCGTGGAATGCCAGTAAATTATAAGCAACAGAGGCCCAAGTACTGAATCATAAATAGCAACTCTAAACACATAGAGAAATACCTCAGGTTACGTGTACCAATGGCATGCGTTACGTAAATCCTACTTCTACAGCAGTATTCGGTAACCATTATGGAACAGATGAGAGGAAGTATTTCCCATTTATCATCCATAGTCCATTCCATATGCTTGTACAGCGCGGAAGAAATGCCTGTTTGAATTCCACTGTGAGAATACCAACATTGTCCTGATGGTGCGCACGGGCACGTACGCAAGGAGATGGGGATCATCACTGGTTCTTTCACTCAGAACTGGTTTCTCAAGTCTGTAAGTAGGCCCTCGCGAAATAATCTGCTAGAGTCTGCCAATTCAGGATTTTCAACATTTCTGCGGCGCTCTCCCGCTGATAAAACATACCTGCGATGTCTTCTGCCTCTCTTCTTTGTATACTTTCAATATCCCCTGGTTATCCCCATGCGGTACGAGTCAAACACACTGGATCTGTATTGTAGGATGACTGGCACTAGTGTATTTTCAGATGAACTGAGTTTTCTGAGACGTTACCGATGAACCGAAATCTATCACCTACTTTATCTATAAATGAACATATATGATCCATGACTTTCATGTTTTCATATTTTGGGAAGTGCACCATTTTGTATTTATGAACATTTGCACCAAGTTACAAATCTTTGAACCTTTTTGAAATCTCATCATGATCCGAATACGTATTTATTCCGGTTTTTCAGGTATTGCGTCAGTATAGATAGCGTTCTCACCTGCAAAATGTCTGAGGTTGCTATTAATATTGTCTGCAAGCTTATTAACAGATACTGACAGAGAAAAACCGCAACACCAAAAAATATTTAACGTGAAGTAATGAAATTTTGGGAATACATTTGTCTAGGTAACATATTGAAGTGATTTACATTGCAAGATCTCAGGTTAATGTAAGCGCCAATGTGAAATGTTGGCACATTAATAACCGGTGTAACCGTTAGAATGTTAAATGCACTACAAATGTGTGTGCGCTAAGTTGTACAGGTGACGGATGTCACTCTGTGAGATGGAATTCCATGCCTGTCGCAGTTGGTCAGTCAATATAGGGACGGTTAATGCCGTTTGTGGATGACGCTGGAGTTGTCGTCCAATAGTAACCCGTATGTGGTAGATTGGAGACAGATCTGGTGATCGAGACGGCCCAAGCAACATGTCGACACACTGTAGAGCATGTTGGGTTACAACAGCTGTATGTGTGCGAGCGATATCCTGTTGGAAAACACCCCTTGGCACGTTGCGCATGAATATTAGCCCGACAGGTCGAATCACTAGACTAACGTACAGTCTTGCAGTCAGGATGCGTGGGATAACCACGAGAGTGCTACTGCTAGCATACGAAATAGGACCCAAAACCATAACTACAGCTGTAGGTCCAGCGTGTCTAGCGCTCGTTGGCGCCGAGGCAGAACCAGAGTCCCTCAGGAAACACTACTGACCTCCACTCTGCCCAACAGTGAGCTCACGCTTGACACCACTAAAGTCGCCAATGGCGGTGGTTTGAGGTCAGTGTAATGCACATCATACGGCGTCTGGCTCGGAACTTTCCTTATGTAACCGATTTGTAACAGTTCGATGTGTCACTGTAGTGCCAACTGCTACTTACGTTGCTGCTGCAGATGAAGTACGAGGCGCCAGAGCTCTTCGCCGAACACGATGGTCTTCCCTCTCGGTAGTGAAAAGTGACCATCTAGAGGCCGGGCTTCTTGCGACCATACATTCTCGTGACCACCGCTGCCAGCAATCATGTACAGTAGCTACATTCCTGCCAATATCATAAAAGAAACATCCAACTTCTCGTACCGCTATTACACGACCTCTGTGAGACGTTGATAATGGCGTCTTTGTCGCCTTAAAGGCATTCTTGACTATCAACATGTCACCACGCCCATTCTCAAAGGTAACGAACGCTCACGACCGTTATAATGTGTTTTAAACCAAACCTGATTTACATTCTTGATATGTCTGCGTAAGCAGAAGAAACTAACGATCAAAGTCCGAAACAATTTATTGGACTGTTCAATTAACCAAAACAAATTCTCCAAGTATAACACCAACACAAAACAGTGATCCGCCTTCGAATCACAACTACATACAATAATAAGATAGAAAACAACTGAAATAATTTTCTACTAATCTCCGCCAGAGACTTCTCCGAATACCAAGCCTACTCCAGAGATCAGCGAGAAGATCCAAGCCGGGCTGCCGGGGGGACAGCTATACACGTCTGCTGACGGTCGATGAACTACCGATGTGCGGCCGAGCGCCGGCCTTTATAGCGCTTCGGCGGATGAGTACCTCGGAACTATTTTCCATCACGTGGTTGACGTGTGAAGATAGTGCCGGGATCTGCAGCGACCTCTTCCTTATGTTTATGTGGGCCGGTAGTGGCCCCTGGTGGCAGCTGGTGTCTTTGCTGTGGTGCTGTTGTTGTGGTTGTTGCTGTGGCCGTTCATAAATACTGCCTGTCGGTTGCGTAGTGCTTCGGTGTGCCTACGGGCACACCGTGGGCAACCCGCGGCTGCAGGGTGTCATTTTGGTTGCTGATACTGTAGGCGCCGTGATGTCTGGTGGAGAAGGCCACAGCAATTCTCATGGTGGTTCTACTATCGCCACCCTTATGCGACTGGCGTGAAATCTGAATAGACAGTCTTTCAGATACAGAAACACGCCAACTAGCTTTCGTTTATGTCACACAACTCCCCTCCTGTTGTGATTTTTTTCCATCAGTTATGACTTGATCAGGGCACGAATGAAGTTACTTCTGCTCCTGTCCATGACTTCCCATCAACGTTCAAATACTGTGTACTACGTACCACAAATTCCGTTTGATTAACCATATGATCGTACAGTTACCCAAAGCGTTAGTAAAATGCTTTGTGAAAGTCACGAAGTGATGGATAAACCCTACTGTCTCTAATCGTGCCTTCAGAATGTTTTGTGAGTAAAATGTGAGTTTTTTCACATGACCGCAATTTTTGTAATGCATGCTGGTTGGCATTTTGTTCTGTATACCTTTTTAGACTTATGAAATATTCTGTCAGCCCTTGCGGGAACATAGGCATAATGAAAACGGAAATAGTATTAATATCCTACGATACTGTTTACCTCGTATTTCGTGTAAACCAGCTTTCACCTTTCTTGGCTATCATCGGACAACGGAAGTTCACACAACAAGAAATAGAGTTTCTTTCTGTATGAAGATTGTTATTTTCAAAGATATATGACCATTTTACAACTACATATCTCAATGAAAAACACAAATTGTATGTTTCAACTTGATGTGGGTACAAAACAAGAAATATTCTGTAATGATGTACTGAATGTCTTAAGCTCTAAAGATATAAATCTGTAAACTCACTGTTTTATGGACATAGTACTACCACGGCTACATCTACATATATACTCTGCTAGCCACAAAGTGGTGTGTGGCGGAGGGCACAATTCGCGCCAAAGCCATATTTCCCCCCGTCTGTTCCACTCGCGGATCGCATCAGTACGAGCTCTGATTTCCCTTATCTTCGAATAGTGATCATTGCGTGATCTGAAAGTTGGTGGTAATAATATATGCTCTACATCCTCGGCGAATATCGGATTTCTGAATTTAGTGAGCAGTCCCTTCCGCTTAGCGCGCCGTCTATCTGCAAGTGTGTCCCACTTCAAACCTTCCATAAGATTTGTAACACTCTCGCGATATTTCTCACGTTATACAGATATTTTTAAAGTCTCTCGAATACACACAAACTGATTAAATGCCATGTAGCGTATTGGAGTTGATACAAACAAGGTCTGAACTGATAACCTCTTGTTACATTCAAGGATTAAAAGTATAAGAAGATGAAACTCAACACAGTACGCCGGACGAGTACTGCCATAGTTTACGTGTTTTGTGGACAAAATTAGTGGTGAAAATGATGAACAGTTAAAAAGCGGAGAGGGGGTTGGACAGAGGGGGAAAAAATGATTCAAATGGCTCGGAGCACTATGGGACTTAACTTCTAAGGTCATCAGTCCCCTAGAACTTAGAACTACTTAAACTTAACTAACCTCAGGACATCACACACATCCATGCCCGAGGCAGGATTCGAACCTGCGACCGTAGCGGTCGCGCGGTTCCAGACTGTAGTGCCTTTAACCGCTTGGCCACACCGGCCGGCGAACAGAGGGGAGGAAGGTGTCAGTTCAGTGTGGGCGAACAATCATGGTATGGTGAGACAAATGGTAACTGGCTAATACTACTTTAGCAGTGATGAATAGTGAGACTGTGCTGGGTCATTTAGGATTAAGTCAGGATTCTGTAATTGGAGTCATGGTTTTAGAGTCATCAGTCTTCTGACTGGTTCGATGCGAACCGTCACGAATTCCTCTCCTGCTCCAACCTCTTTATCTCAGAGTAGCACTTGAGTTTGGTAGCCAGATACATAGATCATCACATTTAATACCATAAGAATGACATTCTCACTATAGTTGACACAATCGTCTTGAGATTCAGCCATTGTATAGGTATTTAATTCTCAGTTATTGTTCCGTCTCAGTTGCATATTTTTTATTAGATTACAAGTTTCGATTACTTTGGATCATTTTCAAATTCAAGCAGTTGCGTTAGGAATCTGTCTTGTCTACTTAGAGCCACATATCTCAGTACAGTTCTACTATATGTGCTTCTGAGTAAACAAGACGGGTTGCTAACATCACTACGCAGATCTGAAGATGATCCTGAGTGATCTAAAAATGTAATCTGATTAAAAATGTGCACGTGAGATGGAACAATAAAACAGAATTAAAGAATGACATACATTAAGAGCATGGCCAACAAAGGTGGAATCCTTTCTCTTTCAGTCTCCAACTCTTTCCATGTTCAGTCAGTCTAATAGTTACAGTGCTGCCTGACTGACCTAAGTATAAACTGCACACAAAACTGCAGTAAATCCTATAAATCCCACTTTGTTGTAAAGACGGAATCTTGTCTTTACTGTTGAACAGAATGTGGGCAATAGCACTCCTGCTGTAAACAGCTGGTGTATAATTCCTGGAGTTTAGTTTGTTAGCAAGTACCTGCGAAGTCCTACCTATATATAACATGGAGGCGCATTTGTTGTCATGTTATTTAGTGCCTTCTGAGGAGGATACAAAAATTCTGTTATCTTCTGCCAGCCGGCCAGAGTGGCCGAGCGGTTCTAGGTGCTTCAGTCTGGAACCGCGCGACCGCTACGGTCGCAGGCTCGAATCCTGCCTCGGGCAGTAATAGTAGTAAACTGGTCAATATCCTCAAAAATAACGATCTCTATATAGACTGACGTTCTCTCTCATGTGATGTGGACTCTGTGGTAAGTCTTATGTGGCCCAGAAAACCGAAAACCAGTTCACAACGAAATACAACTAAATATTATTGTGGAACATTAATATTGTTGTATTTCAGTTTTTAATACCTCATTACGTTTGAGAATTACTGGCCACAATTGTTTGGTTGGGGGGGGGGGGGGGGTCTGCAGTATACAGGGTGAGTCACCTAACATTACCGCTGGATATATTTCGTAAACCACATCAAATACTGACGAATCGATTCCACAGACCGAACGTGAGGAGAGGGGCTAGTGTAATTGGTTAATACAAACCATAAAAAAATGCACGGAAGTATGTTTTTTAACACAAACCTACGTTTTTTTAAATGGAACCCCGTTAGTTTTGTTAGCAAATCTGAACATATAAACAAATACGTAATCAGTGCCGTTTGTTGCATTGTAAAATTTTAATTACATCCGGAGATATTGTGACCTAAAGTTGACGCTTGAGTACCACTCCTCCGCTGTTCGATCGTGTGTATCGGAGAGCACCGAATTACGTAGGGATCCAAAGGGAACGGTGATGGACCTTAGGTGCAGAAGAGACTGGAACAGCACATTACGTCCACATGCTAACACCTTTTTATTGGTCTTTTTCACTGACGCATATGTACATTACCATGAGGGGTGAGGTACACGTACACACGTGGTTTCCGTTTTCAATTACGGAGTGGAATAGAGTGTGTCCCGACATGCAGGCCAATAGATGTTCAATGTAGTGGCCATCATTTGCTGCACACAATTGCAATCTCTGGCGTAATGAATCTCGTACACGCCGCAGTACATCTGGTGTAATGTCGCCGCAGGCTGCCACAATACGTTGTTTTATATCCTCTGGGGTTATAGGCACATCACGGTACACATTCTCCTTTAACGTGCCTCACAGAAAGAAGTCCAGAGGTGTAAGATCAGGAGAACGGGCTGGCCAATTTATGCGTCCTCCACGTCCTATGAAACGCCCGTCGAACATCCTGTCAAGGGTCAGCCTAGTGTTAATTGCGGAATGTGCAGGTGCACCATCATGCTGATACCACATACGTCGACGCGTTTCCAGTGGGACATTTTCGAGCAACGTTGGCAGATCATTCTGTAGAAACGCGATGTATGTTGCAGCTGTTTGGGCCCCTGCAATGAAGTGAGGACCAATGAGGTGGTCGCCAATGATTCCGCACCATACATTTACAGTCCACGGTCGCTGTCGCCCTACCTGTCTGTGCCAGCGAGGATTGTCCACGGACCAGTAATGCATGTTCCGTAGATTCACTGCCCCGTGGTTTGTGAAACCCGCTTCATCGGTAAACAGGTAGAACTGCAACGCATTCTCTGTTAATGCCCATTGACAGAATTGCACTCGATGATTAAATGATTAAAGTCATCACCATATAATTGCTGATGTAGCGACACATGAAACGGGTGAAAGCGGTGACGATGCAGTATGCGCATGACACTACTTTACTCAGTCCACCGGCTTTCGCAATGTCCCGTGTACTCATGTGTGGGTTCATGGCAACAGCAGCTAACACACCAACTGCACCCGCTTCTCCTGTGACGGGCCTGTTACGGACTCGTTTGCGTGCTACGACCATACCTGTTGCATACAGTTGGCGGTAGATGTTTTGCAATGTGCGGCACGCTGGATGCTCTCTGTCCGGGTACCGTTCTGCATACACCCTGCAGGCTTCAGCTGCATTTCGTCGACACTCGCCGTAGATGAGTATCAAATGGTTCAAATAGCTCTGAGCACTATGGGACTCAACATCTTAGGTCATAAGTCCCCTAGAACTTAGAACTACTTAAACCTAACTAACCTAAGGACATCACACACACCCATGCCCGAGGCAGGATTCGAACCTGCGACCGTAGCAGTCCCGCGGTTCCGGACTGCAGCGCCAGAACCGCACGGCCACCGCGGCCGGCAGATGAGTATCATCTCCGCCTTTTCAGAGTTCGAATATACCATGGTCACAGTTCCTACAACACTACACTATCACAGACGTCTGGTAACACGGTGTACTACAGTTGGTCTGCGTGCGGAGACGAATGCAGAATAACAATAGCAGCAAGCGCTACATGCGGACACTGCGACAGCTAGACCAAACCACAAAAGCGCACTACAGCCACACTCGTAAACACGGTCGTCATCGTAAACACGTCCCTGCAGATGCTGCTCGCCAACCGTGGCCCGTGTTTGTTACAACACGCAACTGAACGTCGGAGGTTTCAAGCGTCAACTTTAGGTTACAATATCTCCGGATGTAATCAACATTTTACAATGCAACAAACGGCATTGATTACGTATTTGTTTATATGTTCAGATGTGCTAACAAAACTAACGTGGTTCCATTTTAAAAAACGTAGGTTTGTGTTAAAAAGCATACTTCCGTGCATTTTTGTATGGTTTGTATTAAACAATTACACTAGCCCCTCTCCTCACGTTCGGTCTGTGGAATCGGTTCGTCCGTATTTGATGTGGTTTACGAAATATATCCAGAGGTAACGTTAGGTGACTCACCCTGTATTCTGTTTAAAACAGAGGTTACCACATCCGAAAATACTGCGTTTTGTTCACTTGTTTCTATAAGTCCCATAAGTTCTTGTAAGAAACCTTTGAAAATGGTTCATTATTTGTGCTTGTATCTTTGCTACCTTCAATTTCTGTTCCTGTTTTGTTGATGAGCGCGTAGACACTAACTTTGGAACCGCTGAGCGCCGACAGCTTTCACATGTGTCCCGAATGTCTTTGGAACTTGTGAGAGAACTTTTTGGATGCGATTCTGCTGGGATATGTTTCACACATAGCACTTTTACCAGTCTAATGCGCTATGCTGTTTCTACACCTATTGTGCAGTAGTTACTGTCTCTTTAGCATGTTATTTACACAAACTGCATACCATGGAAGGTCCCTACGAACGTGAGCTGTTATCATAGGTACATACCTATCCAGTGCTTAATCAACGTGGACATCCTCAATTGGGTCAGATCTTTTTGTTCCCTTGAGATCTAATATACTTCCATCATGAGTGGACTTTCGAACTAAATGTTCTAAGTAGTTTGCGTAGAAGACATTTATTATTGTTACACGTTGTTCATTATAGCGTCCACCACTTACAAAACTCTGTTGATCGTAATCGATGAGTGGATTATTAAAGAAACCTACAATGATTACAGTATGGCTGGAGAACTTAGGTACTAGCAAGCTGGGGTTTTCCATCCATACATCTTTTGGTTGCATTTGGGGATGATGCTGATGAACGATAGGAAGAAATAATTGCACATGTGTGCATACACTTGATACTGAGTCTAACAGACGCGATCTCGCAATCTGGCATGTTGCTTCATTTTCTGTTTTACATATTTGAGTTTCGATGAATGATAACATTTCTACATTACCCCTTAGCCTACCCTTCCGACATCAACTTACTTTTACCCCAAAAGTCCCACTGCCACATTTTCATATTTTAAACAACTTTCCCCTCCTAGAATTAGAATTATGTAAGAACCTCCCTTTTTCTGGAGTGCCTCAAACTCTGTATTTCAAACGCGTCGACATTAGATCACTATAGAATTTCAACAGTCTTAACTGTTGGGCGGGGAGAGAGGGGAGGGGGAGGGAGGGCATGTTTCCTTGGATGTTAAACCACTACTTCCGGGTGACCTACAATTTGCGCTGTATGGACTGCATGCAGAAGCATCCCGACAACACAGTCTGCTAGCAAGTGGAAGCTACTGGTGTGTAGAGCACCACTTACCCATACAGAGGGACTTCTAAGACCCCATCCTTCTCGATCAAGTCTAGGAAGTTGCTACCTGATTTTTCATAGAAATTTCAAAGTATCTGACTCTAGCCTTCCAGTTTACTGTTAACCATGCGACTGAAATCAGCCTGAGGAGAATGCTATAGATCGTGCTTTTAACTGCATTTCTCAGTATCACAAAACTTTATCTAGAAATATGACTTTTTTTTATAGCTAGTTTGACAACGCATGAACCTGTGTTCAGTGTATGCCGCCTTTAGCATCTGAAGATGGTCATTGTATGGCCGAAACCGGTTATGACTGTGTCATAAACATATGATTGTGTCTATGGATAAACAAAAAATTTTTACAAAATAATCAATCACGCACTCCATAGACAAAATGTCAAAAGGATTCAAATATTTTTTTAAAAAAAGGGGAAGGCCAGGTGTGAGTGAGTCTGAGGGTTCAGTACAAACTTAATTACGTTTGTTTGCGAGGTCATCTTCCGTAGCACCTGCTAAAATTAGTTACTATTGCTTACCCGTCTTGCGCTTACTGCAGTTTAATAAAAGACAATTACATTAGACGCGTTTCGCTTTTATTTATAAAGCATCTTCCGTAGTTATTCTGCAAATTGGATACATAAGTTCGCACATTTTCGGTTCTTTCGTTAAAAAGAGCGGTTTTTTTAATATAAAGTTGGTGTGCAAATTACCTACGGTGTTTCTTTACATATTCCGCTTCTTCCGTCTTTGCTAGCAGCGGTTGACGTCGAAAGAGATCCATTTGCAAAAGCACTTGATAGTTTCTGCTATTCTGCAGTATTTCTTGCCGCTTTTGTAGAGTGAGAAACGTCTCATAAAAGTGAAGTGTAAATAATGCAGCGCAGGAAATACTGCAGAATGGCAGAAACTGCCAAGTACTTGTGTGAAACGAGGTCTTTCGACGTCAATCGCTGCTAGCGAGGAGGGAAGAAGCGGAACATGTAAAGAAACATCTTGAGTAACTTGCACACCAACTTTATAAACAAAAACGCTGTTTTTAACCTAAAACAACAAAAAATGTAAAACCGTATGTATCCAATTTGCAGATTAACCACGGAAGGTGCTTTAAAAATAACAGCGAAACGCGTCTGGTGTAATTCTCTTTAATTAAATTGCAGTAAGCTCCGGATAACCAATAGTAATTGACGTGTATCTACGGTTCATCCATCCTGACAGGATGTCGTTTTGCGAGAACTCCAAGGCTTTCGACAATGTTTAAATTTTGAGTTTGGAGTCGGACAACACGTGACAAAAGAATATTTTTTCGTGTAATGCTATCACAAATCAACAGTTTTCTGTTTTTTTTTTCTTTCCTTCTGCTGTAGGTACTATAGGTTTTACTGAGTGACTTTGCTAATATCAAAAATGTATGTCATAAAATGGCCGTGTCTTTTGATTTCATTGACTCAGAAACTTACTTTTATTACACCACCGAGAAGCCATGACGTAAATTTCAATTTGACACGTCTCGACGTTCCTGAGCAAAAATGTTTATAATAATCGGACGGACAGACAGTTAGACAGGCCAAAAAAATCATCGTATGAGGGTTTCGCTTTTACCGATTGACGTACGGTGGAACTCTAAAAATAGATTTTTTCATCAGACCAACTACTATCCGCCTTCTAAAACAAAATCAATGTTATATGTAGTAGGTTACCATTATCGGTATAGAAGAAAGTACAAACACTATTAAAAATTTGTTGAAAGTTTTGTATTCTGACATGTAACTCAAAGTTGAAAAGCACTGAAGGCTGATAACTCAGTGCCAATTGAAATCAGCTGCTGCTGTCATAGATAATCAGTACCTACAGCTACATCTCCATCTGTACTCTGCAAACAACTGTGAAGTGCGTGGCGTAGGGTATTTTCCACTGTATCTTATATAGTACGGTTTCTTTCTGTGGCATTTGTACACGGAGCGCGGTAAGTGTGATTTCTTAAATCCCTATGTACATTCTGTAATTAATCTAATCTCATTCCTACGGCAGCAATAGGCGTGGCTTACTGCTACATTACTTGATTGCTCACTTATTACTGTTTTTTGAGACTTTGTAACAATGATTTCATGGAATATGTTCACACGTCTGCCACCTGAGGTTTTCAGCGTTTCCATGGAAATCTGCGAGTCCTGTTACCATTTGTATTGCCTTTTTTGTATACATTCACTACCCCCGGTAGTCTTATTCGGTATAGATTCCACGCTACGATGGACAACACAAATGTTTTACAAATAACCTCCTTTGGGAACTGATTGCATTTATTTAGTATCTTAACAATAAACCAAAGTGTGCCATCTGTTTTACCTAAAATGACGCCTATGTGATAATTGCATTTCGTACCCGAACAAAACAAAATTTACACTGAGATATCTGTACGAGCTGACCGCCTCCAGTTGTGACTCACGGACGTATTAGTGACATGACGCTATGCTCTTGTCTTCTGAACATTTAAAGCAAGTTGCAAACCGTTGCAACACTTTGAAAACTTATAACGATTTAACACTATATTTGTGCAGCTGTCCACAAACAATTCTTCATTATATACAGGGTGGTCCATTGATCGTGACCGGGCCAAATATCTCACGAAATAAGCGTCAAACGAAAAAACTATAAAGAACTAAACTTGCCTAGCTTGAAGGGGGAAACCAGATGGCGCTATGGTTGGCCCGCTAGATGGCGCTGCCATAGGTTAAACGGACATCAACTGCGGTTTTTTTAAAATAGGAACCCCCATTTTTATTACATATTCGTGTAGTACGTAAAGAAATATGAATGTTATAATTGGACCAATTTTTTCGCTTTGTGATAGATGGCGCTGTAATAGTCACAAACATACGGCTCACAATTTTAGACGAACAGTTGGTAACAGGTAGGTTTTTTAAATTAAATTACAGAACTTAGGTTTGAACATTTTATTTCGGTTGTTCCAATGTGATATATATACTTTTGTGAACTTATCGTTTCTGAGAACACATGCGTGATTACCTGGTAATACCACATTAATGCAATAAATGCTCAAAATGATGTCCGTCAACCTCAATGCATTTGCCAATATGTGTAACGACATTCCTCTCAACAGCGAGTAATTCGCCTTCCGTAATGTTCGCACGTGCATTGACAATGCGCTGACGCATGTTGTCAGGCGTTGTCGGTGGATCACTATAGCAAATATCCTTCAGCTGTCCCCACAGAAAGAAATCCGCGAACGTCAGATCCGATGAACGTGCGGGCCATGGTATGGTGCTTCGACGACCAATCCACCTGTCATGAAATACGCTATTCAATACCGCTTCAACCGCACGCGAGCTATGTGCCGGACATCCATCATGTTGGAAGTACATCGCCATTCTGTCATGCAGGGGAAATCAGCATACATTGCACCATTTAGATTGCCATCGATAAAATGGGGGCCAATTATCCTTCCTCCCATAATGCCGCACTATACATTAACCCGCAAAGGTCGCTGATGTTTTACTTGTCGTAGCCATCGTGGATTTTCCGTTGCTCAATAGTGCATATTATGTCGGTTTACGTTACCGCTGTTGGTGAATGACGCTTCGTCGCTAAATAGAAAGTGTGCAAAAAATCTGACATCGTCCCGTAATTTCTCTTGGCAGAACTGTACACGACGTTCAAAGTCGTCGCCATGCAATTCCTGGTGCATAGAAATATCCTAAGGGTGCAATCGATGTTGGTGTAGCATTCTCAACAGCGACCTTTTTTGAGATTCCCGATTATCGTGCAATTTGTCTGCTACTGATATGCGGATTAGCCGCGACAGCAGCTAAAACACCTATTTGGGCATCATCATTTGTTGCAGGTGGTGGTTGACGTTTCACATGTGGCTGAACACTTCCTGTTTCCTTAAATAACGTAACTATCAGGCGAACGGTCGTCCAGGATAACGAGCAGCATACATAGCACACGCCCGTTGGGCATTTTGATCACAATAGCCATACATCAACACGATATCGACCTTTTCTGCAATTGGTAAACGATCCATTTTAACACGGTTAATGTATCACGAAGCAAATACCGTCCGCACTGGCGGAATGTTACGTGCTACCACGTACTTATACGTTTGTGGCTATTACAGCGCCACCTATCACAAAGCGAAAAAAGTGGTCCAATTAAAACATTCACATTTCTTTACGTACTACACGAATAGGTAATAAAAATGGGGGTTCCTATTTAAAGAAACGCAGTTGATATCCGTTTGACCTATGGCAGCGCCATCTAGCGGGCCAAGCATAGCGCCATCTCGTTTCCCGCTTCAAGCTAGACCAGTTTCGTTGTTTGTAGTTTTTTCGTTTGACGCTTATTTCGTGAGATATTTGGCCCGGTCACTACCAATGGACCATCCTGTATATGTTCGCAGTGAGAATAGAACGGGTCCCACACACTTCTCTGGAACATGCCTCAAGTTACTTCTACATTTGTTGTCTCCCCATCCGACATGCTGCATCCTCCCTACTAAGAAACCCTCAGTCAAATTTTCTTTGATGTTCCATATGATCACAAATTCGTAAATAAGAGTTTGTGGGGTATTGAACCAAATGTTTTTGAGAAGTCAAGAAATGCTGCATGCACCTGGTAACGTTGGTTATGGATTGAGTTTGACGTTGGTGATATTTTTCAATCTATGCTAGTTGACATTTATAAGGTCATTCTGTTCAAAATACGTCGTTACGTTTTAGCTCTGGATATGCTCTAAGACTGTAAAAACAGATTGATCTCATTGATACTGGATGGTAGCTTAGGGATCGCTTCTGCTGTTCTTTCTTCCAGCTGTTGGGCACACTCTTTTGTTCAAGGGATTTGTGGTATATTATGGTTATGAGAGCGGCCAAATCAGACGTAATTTCTGTATAGAATCTGAGCATGATCCCATTGGCCACTGGGTCTTCCTTCAGTTTAGTGCTTCCAGCTGTTTGTCAATGGCGCTGACAATAATATCTCTGTATCTCTCGTCCTTGCAGTGGTGCATGAAATAAACTAGGTCATTCAACATTCCACCATATCCAGAACGGTTAAAATTAATATCATTGATGGGATAACCTGAGAATCAGGTGGCCCATTATTACGGACTGATACGAGTATCAGAGCACGCCACGGCACCAGTGGAGGTAAAACATTTAAATTCTGAAATTCCAGTACATCCTAAATACTAATCTTTACTACAGGATGAATATATCTAGCTCTTTTCTACAGATTCAGCTTGACACCTAGTTCATCTTCCACTGATTTGACAAATGCAAAAAGTCGATTCTGCTCGAAAAATTAGTCTCAGAACTACAGTCCTAATCTGTCCCTGGCCCTTAGCTACATATTCACAGCACAATAAAAATTAAGGCAGATCGTAACGATGTCTCAGATTTTCATGACAATTAATTGCATTTTTTAAGTAATCCTACAAAACATTTAATGGTACAACATTTCTTAAAATTTTCCCATATGTTAATGACATTTCAATACACCAAAAATGACGCACTTTTTGTTATTAATCTTTGTTTCTTCACTACACAAATTCTGGTTTTACAAAATTAGTTTTCCATTATTTTTGGATCCCAACATGTAGGTATATTTATATGGCATTAATTTTGTCGATTATTTTTATTAATATATTGCTTCTCTTGTTAATATCTCTTGTTATATAAGATCATATGACATATATGGTACCAAACAATGGTTCATACATTGTTAATACAGTATTACTGACTTCTTAGCTTCGTAGCATCATGTTAAATGCATCTATTAACTTATTAAAGTATATTCAAGTACAAAATCTTCTTTTGAAGACATGACGCAGAACGCAATGTACGGTATTGCATTCATGTGAGCGCAAGCGTCTTCAGAGAGGCAAGAGGCGCCCCCCCCCCTCCAGCTCCCTTCTACCCCCCTCCCACCCCCCACCCACCCCCGGCCCTCCGGAATCCAGAGCACAGAGTTTTTATAGAGTACAGAATTATCAAGCACTTCTAGAAATGATTTCCCGTGATTGTGCGAAACCTCTTGTTTAGTCTATTGTAGTATTACGAGGCTGACTGCAGTGAGAGAATAGAATATAGAATGGTTTCAGTCTGTCCAAATAAATAAAAAATTACAATTTTAGAGTCTTTGACTAAATTCCTGCGGACGCCCATGCGTGTGAGTATCGTACTGTCAATAGTATGTGAGTATCATTCGGTTAATTCGTATGCTATCAGTGCAGGTACATCTTAGGCAGTATTCTTGTATCTTTGTTTGTAAAGGAGTATTTGAATGTAGGGCTCACCATTTCTGCTTTTGCATTGTACCCCATCAATTTAAGTTCCTGTGTCATCCATACGTGTCGAACCTGCGACCGTAGCGGTCGCGCAGTTCCAGACTGTAGTGCCTACAACCGCTCGGCCATCCCGGCCAGCTATCAGGGCCAGCCACAGAGTGCCAAATCAAACGCGAGCCGGATGTGTGGGCCACATGCAGGCTGAGGCTCGACCTGTCTCGTAAGTACTCGGTATGGTGTGACATTTCATTCAGTGTTGCGGTTTGGCATTTTTCGGCCGGCACAACTCTCTTCAGTTCCGCAGACTCGCGGTGTCAGCGCTGTTTGGCGTTCCAGTTTCTTGGTGATATGCAGGATGTTTACAGGTCCAGTGGCTGTTTGCACAAAAAGAGGCAGTGTAGCGATGGACGATTAAAAATGATACAGAACAACAGGAGAGAGGGATGAGAATTCTCAGTACCTGTTATGGAGTCGCAACATCGACAGGTACTTGCAAATTTGCTTTGAAACGACGTTACAATGCCATGCAGAAAGAATTTAAAGATTTAGTTGACAGTGAAATAGCAAAAGTTTACAACGTGTGAAACAACTTATTTCCGATTTGATTGGGGTGCATTTAAAAAGAAAATCCCATTGTAGAAGGGACAAATTCTGATAAACGCACTCCAGTTCCTTAATTCCACTGATATTAAATAAAATGCAAGGTTTGAAGAATTCATTGCGGCTTTGAAAGAATTACAAGGGTGTTTTTCTAAAAAGTTTTGAGGACACTGCCAGTCTTACAAATGTTTTCTAACTGTTTTCGAGATACTTTGCCATTTTAGTTGAAAGTGACCTAGTTCATGTGCTGATGTAAATGATCAATCCGCAATAAAATTCCCTTTTTAAAGACAGATCCTTTTACATTAAATTTGTCCAGTTGGTCAACTTTGTTTTTCTCAGGTAGAGGTTGCATATCTCCATAATAAGGTAGCACAAAAAATTAGTCACGATTACATGGCAAACTGAGTGCGAAAATCTGTGAACAACCTGAGTGCGAAAATCTGTGAAATTATCTGTGATTGCCTGTACGCCAACAGTTTGTACCAGACTAAAATTATGTTGTGTCTTCAGTGCATAAAAAATTAAATAATACTGAAAATTTGTTTCGTTTGTTGTTTGTGCTGTTGAGAGATACGAAACGTAGAACCAAGTTGTATGCAGTGCGACTGCATTGCCAACGGCTGTCAGAGGCCCAGAGAGATGGAAGTCTGAAGGCGCTAAATTGGGTCTGTACCGTGGGTGTGGTAAGACAGTCCTTCCGAATTTTGGAATGAGTTGCGTGGTCGCAAAATTGGTGTGAGACCTGGCATTATCTTGTTGCAGGTGAAAGTTGGTCTTCTTTTCTGGCCTTACCCTGGAAATTCGGGCTATCAGCTTAATCAGTGTCGTCTTGTAGCCTACTGAACTGGCAGATTCTCCAGGTTCCAGGACATCCAAAAGAGCCACACTCTGGCTATCCCAGAAGACTGTGCACATCACTTTGCCTGCAGACGGCTGTGTCTTGAATTTCTTCTTTGACAGAGAGTTCACATGTCACCATTCCGTGGACTGTTTTTTGGATTCCATCTCGTAGTGGTGACACCACGCATCATCTTCGGTGACGATGCTATTTAGAAAATTGTCACCTTCAGCTTCATATTGCTGCAGCAGGTCCCGACAAACTTCCATTTGATGAGTTTTTTGTTCTTCTGCAAGCATCCGCGGGACCCATCTCCCGCAGACTTTGCGATAACCGTCTTAATACATGCTTTATTTTCTCTCTTGAATGAGGTGAAATGCATATTCCTGTCACGAAAAAGTCTGATGTTAGGTTAAGAATTTCGTAAGTCAAACGCGGAAAATATGTGCGAAATAGTGGAAAAGATTAACAGTGTAAACTTGCCATATAATCCAAGAACAGCATTTTTAACGTTTTAGCACCAGCACACATTCTTTTCTCCATCGTTTTCGTACATATCACTTCATTCAAGAGGCACATTCGCGTACAGATGTTTGTAAACAGTTCACAGATGTTTCTGTACATGGTGTGGTCAAATATGAAATTATTCGTAGGAGGAAACAATAAGTCTATGGAAACAATTGACATATGCAGGAAATAACTTTAGAATAACTTTGGAATAGCTATTTCAGTAATTTTAAACACCTATTCTAAAGTTATTTCCTGCGTATATAAATTGTTTAATAATTATATCTTCAGCTCTACGAATAAATTTCTCTTTGGGAACAACATGTACAGAAACATCTGTGAACTGTTTACAAACATGTGTATGCGAATGTTCCTCTTGAATGAACTGATATGTACGAAAACGATGGAAAAAAGAATGTATGCAGGTGTTAAAACGTTAAAAACGCTTTTCTTGGATTGCTTGGTAAGTTTACATTGTTCATCTGTTCCGCTATTTGACTTACGAAATTCATAACCTAACATCAAACTTTTTCGTGACAGGAATATGCATTTCACCTCATTCAAGAGGAAAAATAAAGCACGTATTAAGACGAATTCCACCTGATGATGGACCCACAGGGTCCGAAATGCATCGTGTACTTAATAAAACACGAAAAATTGTGACTGAAGGCATTTTTTAATTCATACCTTCAATGTATTGAATATAGTCACGTTTGAAGCTACGAAATATGGATAAAATTAAATTTCAGGAGGTGTTTACTGTCAACATAACTTGCACCGTTATTAAACATTTTAAGAGCGAAGTTGGACTTCATGTTCCCAAACAACGAAGAATTTTTGTGGATAATAGTGCGCCATGTCACCGGGCAACAACTGTTCGCAACTGGTTTGAAGAACATTCTGGACATTTCGAGCGAATGATTTGGCCACCCGGATCGCCTGACACGCATCCTATCGAATATTTATGGACATAATCGAGATGTCAGTCCGTGCACAAAATCCTGCATCGGCAACACATCCGCGATTACGGGCGGCTATAGAGGCAGCATGGCCCAGTATTTCTTTAGGGTACTTGCAGTGTCCACGCCACGTCGAGCTGCTGCAGTATACCGCGCAAAAGGAAGTCCGACACGATATTAGAAGGTATCTCATGTCTTGAGTCACGTCAGTGTATTATTATGTTTTAATTAATTAATAGTAATTAAAACATTCTGCTTTAAATGAAACATGTTATCTATAACGAGATACAGTGATGAGCCGAAATATTATGAAAGTCGATTGGTGGTGTTGCGAATACATCATATGAGTGTCCTCCCTGCCGCCGTTGGATAAGCAGCTGCAGCAGCAAGTCGTATACCCCTAGCTTACTTATTTGTTACATAGTTTAATTCTTCCCCCCATGAACCATGGACCTTGCCGTTGGTGGGGACGCTTGCGTGCCTCAGCGATACAGATGGCCGTACCGTAGGTGCAACCACAACGGAGGGGTATCCGTTGAGAGGCCACACAAACATGTGGTTCCTGAAGAGGGGCAGCAGCCTTTTCAGTAGTTGCAGGGGCAACAGTCTGGATGATTGACTGGTCTGGCCTTGTAACATTAACCAAAACGGCCTTGCTGTGCTGGTACTGCGAACAGCTGAAAGCAAGGGGAAACTACAGCCGTAATTTTTCCCGAGGACATGCAGCTTTACTGTATGATTAAATGATGATGGCGTCCTCTTGGGTAAAATATTCCGGAGGTAAAATAGTCCCCCATTCGGATCTCCGGGCGGGGACTACTCAAGAGGACGTTGTTATCAGGAGAAAGAAAACTGGCGTTCTAAGGATCGGAGCGTGGAATGTCAGATCCCTTAATCGGGCAGGTAGGTTAGAAAATTTAAAAAGGGAAATGGATAGGTTAAAGTTAGATATAGTGGGAATTAGTGAAGTTCGGTGGCAGGAGGAACAAGACTTTTGGTCAGGTGATTATAGGGTTATAAATACAAAATCAAATAATGAATAAAAAAAATAGGAGTGCCGGTTAGCTACTACAAACAGCATAGTGAACGCATTATTGTGGCCAAGATAGACACAAAGCCGATGCCTACTACAGTAGTACAAGTTTATATGCCAACTAGCTCTGCAGATGACGAAGAAATTGATGAAATGTATGACGAGATAAAAGAAATTATTCAGGTAGTGAAGGGAGACGAAAATTTAATAGTCAGTAGGAAAAGGGAGAGAAGGAAACATAGTAGGTGAATATGGATTGGGGGGCAGAAATGAAAGAGGAAGCCGCCTTGTAGAATTTTGCACAGAGCATAACTTAATCATAGCTAACACTTGGTTCTAGAATCATGAAAGAAGGTTGTATACCTGGAAGAATCCTGGAGATACTAAAAGTTATCAGATAGATTACATAATGGTAAGACAGAGATTTAGGAACCAGGTTTTAAATTGTAAGACATTTCTAGGGGCAGATGTGGATTCTGACCACAATCTATTGGTTATGAACTGCAGATTGAAACTGAAGAAGCTGCAAAAAGGTGGGAATTTAAGGAGATGGGACCTGGATAAACTGAAAGAACCAGAGGTTGTACAGAGTTTCAGGGAGAGCATAAGGGAACAATTGACAGGAATGGGGGAAAGAAATACAGTAGAAGAAGAATGGGTAGCTCTGAGGGATGAAGTAGTGAAGGCAGCAGAGGATCAAGTAGGTAAAAAGACGAGGGCTAATAGAAATCCTTGGGTACCAGAAGAAATATTGAATTTAATTGATGAAACGAGAAAATATAAAAATGCAGTAAATGAAGCAGGCAAAAAGGAATACAAAAGTCTCAAAAATGAGATCGACAGGAAGTGCAAAATGGCTAAGCAGGGATGGCTAGAGGACAAATGTAAGGATGTAGAGGCTTGTCTCACTAGGGGTAATATAGATACTGCCTACAGGAAAATTAAAGATACCTTTGGAGAGAAGAGAACCACTTGTATGAATATCAAGAGCTCAGATGGCAAACCAATTCTAAGCAAAAAAGGGAAGGCAGAAAGGTGGAAGAGTATATAGAGGGTTTATACAAGGGCGATGTACTTGAGGACAATATTATGGAAATGGAAGAGGATGTAGATGAAGATGAAATGGGAGATAAGATACTGCGTGAAGAGTTTGACAGAGCAATGAAAGACCTGAGTCGAAACAAGGCCCCGGGAGTAGACAACATTCCATTAGAACTACTGATAGCCTTGGGAGAGCCAGTCCTGACAAAACTCTACCATCTGGTGAGGAAGATGTATGAGACAGGCGAAATACCCTCAGACTTCAAGAAGAATATAATAATTCCAATCCCAAAGAAAGCAGGTATTGACAGATGTGAAAATTACCGAACTAGCAGATTAATAAGTCACAGCTGCAAAATACTAACGTGAATTCTTTACAGACGAATGGAAAAACTGGTAGAAGCGGACCTCGGGGAAGATCAGTTTGGATTCCGTAGAAATGTTGGAACACGTGAGGCAATACTAACCTTACGACTTATCTTAGAAGAAAGATTAATAAAAGGCAAACCTACGTTTCTAGCATTTGTAGACTTAGAGAAAGCTTTTGATAACGTTAACTGGAATACTCTCTTCCAAATTCTGAAGGTGGCAGGCGTAAAATAAAGGGAGCGAAAGGCTATTTACATTTTGTACAGAAACCAGATGGCAGTTTTATGAGTCGAGGGGCATGAAAGGGAAGCAGTGGTTGGGAAAGGAAAGAGACAGGGTTGTAGCCTCTCCCCGATGTTATTCAATCTGTATATTGAGCAAGCAGTAAAGGAAACAAAAGAAAAATTCGGAGTAGGTATTAAAATTCATGGAGAAGAAGTAAAAACTTTGAGGTTCGCCGATTACATTGTAATTCTGTCAGAGACAGCAAAGGACTTGGAAGAGCAGTTGAACGGAATGGACAGTGTCTTGAAAGGAGGATATAAGATGAACATCAACAAAAGCAAAACGAGGATAATGGAATGTAGTCAAATTAAATCGGGTGATGCTGAGGGGATTAGATCAGGAAATGAGACACTTAAAGTAGTAAAGGAGTTTTGCTATTTAGGGAGTAAAATAACTGATGATGGTCGAAGTAGAGAGGATATAAAATGTACACTGGCAATGGCAAGGAAATCGTTTCTGAAAAAGAGAAATTTGTTAACATCGAGTGTAGATTTAAGTGTCAGGAAGTCGTTTCTGAAAGTATTTGTATGGAGTGTAGCCATGTATGGAAGTGAAACATGGACGATAACCAGTTTGGATAAGAAGAGAATAGAAGCTTTCGAAATGTGGTGCTACAGAAGAATGCTGAAGATAAGGTGGGTAGATCACGTAACTAATGAGGAGGTATTGAATAGAATTGGGGAGAAGAGGAGTTTGTGGCACAAGTTGACAAGAAGAAGGGACCGGTTGGTAGGACTTGTTCTGAGGCATGAAGGGATCACAAATTTAGTATTGGAGGGCAGCGTGGAGGGTAAAAATCGTAGAGGGAGACCAAGAGATCAATACACTAAGCAGATTCAGAAGGATGTAGGTTGCAGTAGGTACTGGGAGATGAAGAAGCTTGCACAGGATAGAGTAGCATGGAGAGCTGCATCAAACCAGTCTCAGGACTGAAGACCACAACAACAACAGTTTAATTCTTAATTTCTTTGCGTGTTTTTGGTACTTGCATTGTTTAATTCATAAATTTCGGGCGTATTATAGTATTTGAGAGTTGTAGCATCGCGCTTTAGTGTTTACTTTGTAGATTCGTACTTAAATTGCGTGTGAGTTTCGTATAGGAGGTGTAATTTCGAGTTTTAGTTACTGTAATCGTAAATTCCGGCAGATTGTAGCGCCGTCGTTAGGCATTTGTACAGGTTAGTTAATACATTCTTTGCGTGTTTCCCTTGCGTTATCTAGGCACTGACTCGTGTTTCAGTAGCTGTTGTTCAACATCGATTAGAATGGACAGGGACTGTGATTGCTGTGTTCGGATGAGGGCTGAGTTGGCATCCCTTCGCTCATAGCTGCAAGCGGCGCTGACTTCGGTCGCGCAGCTTGAGGCTGTTGCCAATGGGGGGCCGGACTTGGGTATCACGGGGATGTCAACCTCGTCCCGTCTGTCAAATGGTTCAAATGGCTCTGAGCACTATGGGACTTAACATCTATGGTCATCAGTCCCCTAGAACTTAGAACTACTTAAACCTAACTAACCTAGGGACATCACACAGCACCCAGTCATCACGAGCAGAGAAAATCCCTGACCCCCCCCCCCTCCCCCCCTTCTGTCCCCAGATCGGTCTGCCGCTGTGGTTGCCCCAGTTGCTGCCCGCAGTGGGGCTGAGCCCTCGCCTGTGGCTGATGGGGAGGTCATTCCAAGGCGTGGCAGGCAGCGAAAGACGTCCCCGGAGGCTGATCGGAAAGCCTCCCCGGTGCGTCTGACAAACAGGTTTCAGGCACTGTCTCTGGCTGAGCCAGATGCAGCTGCCTGCCCTGTTTCAGAGGATGATGCTCAGTCTTTAAGGTCCGGGCAATCACAGAGGGTGGGCTTATTGGTAGTTGGGAGCTCCAATGTTAGGCGCGTAATGGGGCCCCTTAGGGATATGACGGCTAAGGGGGGGGGGGGGGGGGGGGGGAAGAAATCCAGTGTGCACTTCGTGTGCATTCCGGGTGGAGTCATTCCTGATGTGGACAGGGTCCTTCCGGATGCCATGAAGAGCACAGGGTGCAGCCAGCTGCAGGTGGTGGCACATGTCGGCACTAATGACGTGTGTCGCTTTGGATCTGAGGAAATTCTCTCTGGATTCCAGCGGCTATCTGATTTGGTGAAGGCTGCCGGTCTTGCTTACGAGATGAAGGCAGAGCTCACCATCTGCAGCATCGTTGACAGAACCGACTGCGGACCTTTGGTGCAAAGCCGGGTGGAGGGTCTGAATCAGAGGCTCAGACGGTTTTGCGACCGTGTTGGCTGCAGATTCCTTGACTTGCGCCATGGGGTGGTGGGGTTTCGGGTTTCCGCTGAATAGGTCAGGAGTTCACTACACTCAGCTGGCGGCTACGCGGGTAGCGGAGGCTGTGTGGCGTGGACTGGGCGGTTTTTTAGGTTAGAAGGCCTCGGGAAAGTACGGGGTGGGCTGCAATCTCAAAGGGTGCATGGCAAATACAGGACGTGCTTGAATCAAGGAACAGTCGGAATTGTAGTTGTATATTGTTGTAGTTGTGCTGGGAACGTCCCTGAGCTTCAAGCGCTAGTAGAAAGCACAGAAGCTGAAATCGTTATAGGTACAGAAAGCTGGCTAAAGCCTGAAATAAGTTCTGCAGAAATTTTTACGAAGTCTCAGACGGTGTTCAGGAAAGATAGATTAGGCAGAATTGGTGGTGGAGTGTTTGTGTCTGTTAGTAGTGGTTTATCTTGTAGTGAAGTAGAAGTAGATACTCCGTGCGAATTGGTATGGGTGGAGGTTATACTTAACAGCCGAACTAAGTTAATAATTGGCTCTTTCTACCGACCCCCAGACTCCGATTATATAGTTGCGGAACAGTTCAGAGAAAATTTGAGTCTCGTAACAAATAAATACCCCACTCATTCGGTTATAGTTGGTGGGGACTTCAACCTTCCCTCGATACGTTGGCAAAAATACTTGTTCAAAACCGGTGGTAGGCAGAAAACATCTTCCGAGATTGTCCTAAATGCTTTCTCCGAAAATTATTTCGAGCAGTTAGTCCACGAACCCACGCAAATTGTAAATGGTTGCGAAAACGCACTTGACCTCTTAGCCACAAACAATCCAGAGCTGATACAGGGATTAGTGATCACAAGGTCGTTGTAGCTAGGCTCAATACCGTTTCTTGCAAATCCACCAGAAACAAACGCAAAATAATTTTATTTAAAAAAGCGGATAAAGTGTCACTAGAAGCCTTCCTAAGAGACAATCTCCATTCCTTCCGAACTGACTATGCAAATGTAGACGAGATGTGGCTCAAATTCAAAGATATAGTAGCAACAGCAATTGAGAGATTCATACCTCATAAATTGGTAACAGATGGAACTGATCCCCCATGGTACACAAAACAGGTCCGAACGCTGTTGCAGAGGCAACGGAAAAAGCATGCGAAGTTCAGAAGAACGCGAAATCCCGAAGATTGGCTAAAATTTACAGACGCGCGAAATTTGGCACGGACTTCAATGCGAGATGCCTTTAATAGGTTCCACAACGAAACATTGTCTCGAAATTTGGTAGAAAATCCGAAGAAATTCTGGTCGTATGTAAAGTACACAAGCGGCAAGACGCAGTCAATACCTTCGCTGCGCAGTGCCGATGGTACTGTTACCGACGACTGTGCCGCTAAAGCGGAGTTATTGAACGCATTTTTCCGAAATTCCTTCACCAGGGAAGATGAATGGAATATTCCAGAATTTGAAACACGAACAGCTGCTAGCATGAGTTTCTTAGAAGTAGATACCTTAGGGGTTGCGAAGCAACTTCAGGTCCAGATTGTATACCGATTAGGTTCCTTTCAGATTACGCTGATACAATAGCTCCCTACTTAGCACTCATATACAACCGCTCGCTCACCGATAGATCAGTACCTACAGATTGGAAAATTGCGCAGGTCGCACCAGTGTATAAGAAGGGTAGTAGGAGTAATCCATCTAACTACAGACCTATATCATTGACGTCGGTTTGCAGTAGGGTTTTGGAGCATATACTGTATTCAAACATTATGAATCACCTCGAAGGGAACGATCTATTGATACGTAATCAGCATGGTTTCAGAAAACATCGTTCTTGTGCAACGCAGCTAGCTCTTTATTCGCACGAAGTAATGGCCGTTATCGACAGGGGATCTCAAGTTGATTCCGTATTTCTAGATTTCCGGAATGCTTGTGACACCGTTCCTTACAAGCGACTTCTAATCAAGCTGCGGGCCTATGGGGTATCGTCTCAGTTGTGCGACTGGATTCGTGATTTCCTGTCAGGAAGGTCGCAGTTCGTAGTAATAGACGGCAAATCATCGAGTAAAACGGAAGTGATATCAGGTGTTCCCCAGGGAAGCGTCCTGGGACCTCTGCTGTTCCTGATCTATATAAATGACCTGGGTGACGATCTGAGCAATTCTCTTAGGTTGTTCGCAGATGATGCTGTAATTTACCGTCTAGTAAGGTCATCCGAAGACCAGTATCAGTTGCAAAGCGATTTAGAAAAGATTGCTGTATGGTGTGGCAGGTGGCAGTTGACGCTAAATAACGAAAAGTGTGAGGTGATCCACAAGAGTTCCAAAAGAAATCCGTTGGAATTCGATTACTCGATAAATAGTACGATTCTCAAGGCTGTCAATTCAACTAAGTACCTGGGTGTTAAAATTACGAACAACTTCAACTTCAGTTGGAAAGACCATATAGATAATATTGTGGGGAAGGCGAGCCAAAGGTTGCGTTTCATTGGCAGGACACTTAGAAGATGCAACAAGTCCACTAAAGAGACAGCTTACACTACACTCGTTCGTCCTCTGTTAGAATATTGCTGCGCGGTTTGGGATCCTTACCAGGTGGGATTGACGGAGGACATCGAAAGGGTGCAAAAAAGGCAGCTCGTTTTGTATTATCACGTAGTAGGGGAGAGAGTGTGGCAGATATGATACGCGAATTGGGATGGAAGTCATTAAAGCAAAGACGTTTTTCGTCGCGGCGAGATCTACTTACGAAATTTCAGTCACCAACTTTGTCTTCCGAATGCGAAAATATTTTGTTGAGCCCAACCTACATAGGTAGGAATGATCATCAAAATAAAGTAAGAGAAATCAGAGCTCGAACAGTAAGGTTTAGGTGTTCGTTTTTCCCGCGCGCTGTTCGGGAGTGGAATGGTAAAGAGATAGTATGATTGTGGTTCGACGAACCCTCTGCCAAGCACTTAAATGTGAATTGCAGAGTAGTCATTTAGATGTAGATGTAGATATAACAAATGCATATAAACCCCGTGGAGCAGAGACGACTGGGGAACAATTCTAGCGAGGATGCGGGTCACGAATGGGTAAATCCACAGACGTGAGCGCCTTTGATAAAGGACGGATTGCTGTGGCCCGGCAGCGCGAACGAACATCTCGAAAACGGTGAAGGCTGGTCAGCTGTTCGCGCGCTGCTGTCGTGAGGATGTACTGAAAAGTTGCCGAACGACTGTGGCACCACGAGTGGATGACCCGGTGTTGTACATCTACTTCTTCACAGAACGTGGACGTTGGAGAGTTTCCAGTTGCTGAGGACGGATCAGCAGAGATCTTCGGCATACTTAAGGGGACCTGGACGTCATTGAGAGGCGAAAAAGTAATTTTTTATTCAGATAATTCTGCGAGTCTTCCTGATTCTAGTAATATATACTTTAATTATGAATGCCTAGCTGTCACGCCAGTGTCAAACATCAAACCATGCCTACACTGTCTCGTTATTTAATTTTGGAGCAGCTATTTCCGTTGCAACTCGTTTGTGTAATATCTTTGGAGAAGTCATCGACTGTAATATGAGAAAGGAGTTATTGCAGTAGATCTTCCTGTCAATACGACGTTTTTCGCGTGCGTTCGTGTTGTAAATTTGTTGTTGTGACTGGTTATGTCAACCCTTTTACATCGTAGAACGCCAAAAACGAAGAGGTTTAACTGCAGTAGTAAATTTTACGGTAATCACTACAAGCGTGTTGTTGGAAACCGTAGAAATGAAGAAATTGTTACGCCACAGTGAAGTTTACCGAAAATGGACAAGATGTTGGTGCTGTAAATAGTCGAAATAACGGTCACATTTTAATTAGCAAGTACAGACTTTCAAAATTGCATGTGCCTGTTGCCAAATGTGAATACTGAAGTAGTAAAAAATCCCGTGCGCTTAGTGATGACATTTGTAAGACAAGTCACCTTGCCAGCAAAATTGTAGTCAAGAGTGTAAAGCAACGAAATGTACAGTGACATCTCCTGTAACATGCACAAACTATAATGAAGTGGATATTCGCCTTGCTTATGCCATGAGGTGTACTAGGAAGGGAAGAAAAGCAGCCCAGATACTTTGTGCTATGATGGAGCTCGCACCTCCACCTGTCAAATTTGAGAGTTATTACAAATGTTTGCATGATGCCCTGACAGAAGGGAATTGTAGATGTTTGTCAGTCTACTGATATTGATGCTGCATTGGGTGGTTCCTGTCAGAGGAGTTGCGATACATCACTGACTAGAATTGTCACAGTTACATCCGTAGGTAGAGGTAAGGTGCTAGACTATGAATACCTGCAAAACATTGCCAAGGTTGTGCCAATAAGAGAAATGAACACAAATGTGATGAAAACTTCGAAGGTTTCAGTGGTGGTGTGGAAAGCAAGTAGTAGTCTCTATTTTTAACAGGTCAGTTTCTAGACGTGGTGTGTGATACTCACTACCATGGTAACGTAGATTCTAAAGGTTTCAATAGCGTTGTGGCTGCTAAACCACGTGCTGAAACTGAAATTTTAAAAAATGGAATTTATAGGTCATGTACAGAAGAGAATGAGGCCAAGACTTAGGAAACTCTGCAATTACATGACAGGAAAAAAAGACTATTTGATGGCAAACCAATTGCTGGATAAGACACTCACCAAATCAGAAATAGAAAACCTCACAGAATATTATGGTCTAGCCATCAGGAGAAACAGCGAAAATGTCAGTGAAATGAGAAAAACACTCTGGGCAACTCTGTTTCACAGAGTATCCAACTGATGGACATCCACAGAACGACCTCAGTCCAAAAGGAAACACTTTCTTGTCAAAGTATAATAGGTGTCAGCCAAATGGATAAAAGCATACACATACACACCGCAAGCCAGAAGTTGTTTGTGTGTGTGTGTGTGTGTGTGTGTGTGTGTGTGTGTGAGTGAGTTCTTAAGGGACCAAATTGCAGAGGTCATCGGTCCCTAGACTTACATACTACTTAAACTAACTTAAACTACGCTATGCTAAGAACAACACACACCATGCCCGCGGGAGGACTCGAACCTCCGGCAGGAGGGGCCACGCAGTCAGTGACATGGCGCCTCAAACCGCATGGCCACCTGCGCGGCGCCAGAAGTTGTAATGGTAGAATTAAAGCCAATAAATAGAGACCTTTCAATTCTAAATTCATGGAAAAATGTTTACATGGCAAAACACAGAATCCGAATGAAAGCTTCAGCAGTCGCATTCGTGAACGCTTGTCAAAAACTGCTTTTGTTCGCATGTCAGCTTTTCATATTGGTCTGATGGACGGCATAATATGTTTTAATGATGAAATAACAAGCAGGTTAAAAGCAAAGTGCAGAATAGGCATCAAAACTGGGGCCAATATGGAAAGTGAGCTGCTACAAGTGGACAGGTAACCTATCGCTGAAGCTGTAAAAGCTACTGAGAGCGTGGCAAAGGAGGCCAGAATACCAAACAAAAGAAAGAAAACTAAATAAGATGAAAAGGACACTCAGAATCAACAATATTATAAAGCGGTGATATTTTGACATGTTATATTGAGAAGAAAATGATATGCAAATCTTTAGTTCCAGCTTCCCGGAATCAACGTATTTGCATACTCAGGTACCTTTATTTTATCCACTACTAAAGCTACAAAACAAACTTTTGCACGAATAATAATATAGTGTTTCCTACACAGTGAAAAACATTATTCAACAAGGTATTAAATATTTTAAGGTGGAGTGTGTCGTATGTTCTTAAATTAGGCAGTTGATTTCAAAAAAAAGTTTTTTTAATGCCATACAAAAGAAGATATTTCCTGGTTTGCTGTTCCAGCGAGTTAGTAATTAAAAGAACAAAATTTTTTTGACCTTTTATTTTAAATAATGGCGAAGTACAGTGTTCCTCAAATATAAACTTTATGTAATTCGGTACATAAGATAAAAGTAAATATTCACTCCACTATGTAGTCCAAAGTTTCTAATTTTTTTCCACGTGCAAGCAATAATATACTAATTAATTGGTTATAGTCTTATTCTAATATCTATTAATGTTCTTGAGTTATTAAATTTCAAAATACTACTAAAAGCTACAGTCCATGAGGTCCAGGTCCCCTTAAGGACATAATGCAACGCTGGTGCAGGCACAAGTATTTTGGAACCCACCGTTCAACGCACGTTGTTGAACGTGGCCCTCCCCAGGTGACTACCACTATGTGGTGCTCCAGTATTTAGCCAATGACCTCGTCAGTTACGATTTCATTGGTCATACGCGCACACTAGTCTCTTCAGGTGTGCGCGTACCCTGGTGCGCCGAGCCAAATCGGGCGGGTTGCGTCACCGACTCGCTAGGCGCTTAGCGGGCAGTGCGGCACTGTGTTTTCGAATTTTTTTCAAACTGCAGAGTCTAAGTCCGTTATGACCGCGTTACGTAATCAAAGTCACCCGTTTCCTATATAGGCTCGATGGTCGTGTCCAGATACGCCGTCATCAAAGCTAAAGGCTGCTCGAAACATGCACCGCGCCGCGGGCTCTGGTAGTTGGGTCGGTGTGATGCAGAGGGCTGTGGGGACTCACCTGAGTTTTAATGGCACCTGTGCCAGTAGTCGAAGGTACCATCACGGCTATGAACTACGTGAACCTGTAGCCCTTCTTGCTTGAGGCCTTCTCCGATGGCAATGGCATTTTCCAGCAGCGTAACTGTCCGTCTCACAAGTCCAGTATCATGCTACAGTGATTTCGGGAGCGTGATAGTGAACTCACCTTGATGTCTTCGCCAGCAGGTTCGCCTGATCTGAACCATATCAAACACATCTGGGACGTTATCAGGCGAGAACTCCGCGCCCAGAAACCACGGGCCTGTAATTTACAGGAACTGCGTGACCTCTGTGTGTCTAGACATCTGAGGCCGCCTTCCTCCGGAAACGTGCTGTATTGTGTCCCAAAAGTGGACTGACACAATACTGATTAGGTGGGCATAATGTGGTCCCACTGGTGCATTTCAGTCTTATACTTGAAATGTGATGCTTCAGTTGCTGTAAACGCTATGTCAAAAATATGTTGACCAGTTCTCTCGTATCACGTTTGGTGGACTCAGTTCACGTAAAGTATCCTTCACGTAACCTGTTATGTCACTGCCAATAAGACGATGTGGTTCTGACGTCCAGTAAATATTAGTAACGTTGAGGATAATTTATAACAGGGAAACGACTTGTGAAAACTTGAAAGACATTATGAAAGCTGATAAAGATACTCTGTACATATTATAAAAGTGTATGTATGTATTTTTCACAATCTCCTCCTAAACTACTGGATCTATTTGAATCAAACTTGGTTCTCACATCACTTACTGTCTAGAAAGAAGTGCTGTGAGATCAAGAACCACTTACCTCTCAAAAAGGTGTTGGTGGAGGTGAAATAGAAGTATAGCTGACGACGCGCAAATACCCAGACTTTACTCATGCAGAATGTGATGATGACACCACTTAGCCACTTGCAACAAAATTTACGCCATAATTTCAAACCTTTAAGAATTTTTTTCCAGCTAACACCCTCCCACAAAATGATGAGAGGAAGAACGTTTACCGCTTACTGCATTTGCGCTACTCATGCAGTAAAACTGCGGCATGAAGCATGAGGTTTCGATTCATTACTTCTTCTCTACTAACCCTAATCGCAACACATTTTTCAGACGGCATCCAAATTTGCTTAGTTAGCACCTCTTCTAACTGTAATCTATCGTAGATCCATCGAACAGAAAACCATGCCCAGTAGTTGCAAGAAAGCACAGGTCACACCCGTCTACAAGAAGGGTAGTAAAAGTGATCCACAAAACTACCGTCCAACTTCCTTGACATCGATTTGGTGTACAGTCTTAGAACATATTCTGAGCTCAGACATAATATCTCTAACGGAATGACCTCCTCCATGCCAGCTAGCAAGCGCTACGGAAACATCGATCTTGGGAAACCAACTCAAACTTTTCTCACACGACATACTGAAAGTCATGGATCAAGGTAATCAGACAGTGCAGCATTTCTGTATATCTCAAAAGCATCTCACTCACTCCAAAACTATGTTTATAATCCAAAAGTGAGGTTTGTGAATGGAGTGAGGATTTCTAGGTAAGGAGGATGCGGATGGAAAGTCATCCACAGATGCAGAGATAACTTCAGGAGCATCCCAGGGACGTGTATTGGGTCCCTTGCTGTTCATGTTATATATTAATGATCTTGCAGACAATATTAATAGTAACTTCCGACTTTTGCAGATGATGCAGTTATCTATAATGAAGCATAGTCAGAAAGAAATTGCACAACATACAGACGCTGATCATCTTCAAAGTGGTTCAAACATTGGCAACTTGATATAAATCTTCAGAAATGTAAAACTGTACATTTCACGAAACGAAAAAACGTAGTATCCTATGGCCATGATATCAGTGAGTCAGTGTTGGAGTCGACCAACTCATACAAATACCAGTGTGTAGCACTTTGCAGGGATATGAAATGGAATGATCACATAGGCTCAGTTGTAGGTACACCAGGTTTATTGATAAAATACTGGGGAAGTGCAATCAGTCTCAAAGGAGATTGCTTATAAATCTCTTGTGCGATCCATCCTAGAATACTGCTCATGTGTGTGGAACCGGTACCAGGTAGGACTAACAGAGGTTGTTGAACGTATACAGAGAAGGGCAGCAAGAATGATCACAGGTTTGTTTGACCCGTGTGAAAGTGGTACAGAGATGTTGAAGAAACTTAATTAGCAAGTCCTTGAAGCTAACTGTCCCGAGAAAGTCTACTAACAAAGTTTCAAGAAAAGGTTTTAAATGATTACTCTAGGGATACACTACTACCTTCTATGTATCACTCACACAGAGATCGTGAGGATAAGATTAGAATAATTACTGCCCGCTCAGAGGCAGTCAGACAATCATTGTTAAAGCGCTCCATACTTGAAGGGAACGGGAAGAAACCCTAGTAACTGGTACAATGGGACCTACTCTCTGACATGCACCTCACGGTGCTTTGCAGAGTATGAATGTAACGTGGATGCAGATGCCGCGAAATGTACCGACAAAATTATTTGTATGACACACAGTTTCGGAAATAAGACATCATAAACGTTGATCTGCGTGAAAACGAAACTGCAGGGCAAAATTCGTAAGAGATAGACGTAAAACATGCGTACAAATATGTGTGAAATATGTTAAATATTTTTTAAATGTATGTGATATGTGCGCACACGGGTGAAGCCGTGGGTAAAAAAGCTCCTCGTAAACCCCTGCAGTGATTTCGACCAAACTTGGTACACGTGTTATTTGCTATATTGAAAGAAATATTGCGCGGGTGAGAACCACCAGCCTCTACTGGGGTGGGGGTGAGGGACAGAGAAGTGTAGGGGAGGAAGACGTGGAGAAACAGAGAGGTGGAAGAAACAGACAAACAGAGAGAGGGAGACGAGGAGATGGACAAAAAGCGGGGGAGGAGGAGGTGGATAGGGAGAGGCTGAGTTGGAGATGGACTAATAGAAGACTGCAATGAATTCACACCCGGCCAGGTACTCAGCTTGTATATGTAAAATTATTGATTAAAAAGTGTGCATTTTATTCACAACAGGATCAACTTTTATTACGCGAAAATGTAGACTATTATGTACAAACAGTCTTCTGCTGAAGCATTATTTAGATATTTGTCACATGCTGACAGACGGTCTTTGATTGAGAAAAACGAGCGGGGAATTCAGCAGAATGATGTCACTCCCCTGTTGTTCTACGGGGGAATACCAGTGCAGTGGAAACCAAATGCCATTCAACCGAACACCTTCCTCTTTCCAATTGTTGTCTAGCGTAATGTAGGGGAGTCTGCTATCTCTCCGTACAGCTCATCCTAATACTCCCTGCTGGTTACCACGGCCTGGGTCTCATCACACTGAATGTTGTAGTTTTCTGACTTCAAAATATGCTCGCTACAGCTGAACTTTCTATTTCTGCCCTTCAACTACTACTTTCATTCTACTCTATTCACCAACACTTCACAATGGAAAAAACGCAATCATCTTCCAGAAATGCATGACACCACACCTGAGCATGGATGTATTTACCTATGAAATTTCATTTCCGTCTTCACGAAGCCACTGTGTACAGTGTTGTAACGAAAGTCGTATGTCCTCCCCACCTTGAGATACCGTCCACAGACAGGAATCTAATGTTCGGTTCATTGAGCGAATCCATTTGATTGTGTCATAAGAGCCCCATAAATGTTGTCAATTGAAGATGGCATCCAGTGCATATTTCTTCCAAGTGTAATTTTTTTTTCTTAACCGGTGGCTTTCACTTCATTTATCCCTGCCCAAATTCTTATTCCATTATCTCCCAGTTTGTAACAGTGAATTCCGAAAGGTGCTGTAATCACAGCAAAACACTAACGTGCAATTTCTACATAACATGATTCCCATCTCCACTGAACTGTAGATTATTCCTAAACAAATCTCTTTTTGTCGCCATTTATCAACCAGACTGAAATTTGCCATTATCTCAGAATCTCTCAGCCTTACATCCCCTTTCAGAGCAGCTTTCACTATGGTTATCTATATTTTAAAGTAGTTAGTTCCTCCCCACCAATAGCAAAAAAATGATTTCATTATATGCGATGTTCTTTAGAAGAAACTGTATGACACTCATTCTTTACAGATCTCGTCATGCTAAGATTTATCAGGACTTAAAAAATAAGTCCAAAAGTTGGTCACATGAATTAAATAATATAGTTGTTTTCATAAAGTCTATTCTACTTATTTATTACTGAAAGGAAGTTTTAATAATTTTACAATTTACATAATGTGATTTTTGTTCAAAAATAAACGTAAGTGAAACGTAATAAACATTCATAAAACGAAAATCTACACCTGTATAATAAATGTTAAGGCATTATACTCTGAGAAATTTTTTCAGTAGATTTGATCTAAAATAAACTAACTGAGCTGCATTTTCACCAAAGTTAAAGCTGTAGATGAAATATTTGATAGTGGTGCAAAAAAATTTGCCAAGTTACCTGTGTTATATATACCTCATTATAAAGGGCAAAAGCTGTTATACGAGGCATTACTATGTAATAATTCATTCAATTAGAGTTAAGATCTTGAACCTTGAAAAAATTATGCTCGTAATAAGTAATGTATGCATGAATGGTAAATCTAGTAGTGGCTTATAAGTACTCATCTAATCGCATTAAACAGCTGAATTTATTCCAATCTTGGAGTCCTCTTGTGAGTTTGTCAATGAAAAATAGTACCAAAAATTGTCAGTCAGGACTAGATCTTGAATAATCATTCATAAGGAAACGTAGGTCAAAAAAGTTGGACATTATGTTATTTTCTGAGCCGTTTACTACAGCCAATAGATTTCGGAACAATTTTATTTTTAGGTAAGCAATACAGAAGAAAGCGGCCAGGCCCTTTATTCATAGTACACTCTGTGCACTTCTATGGAGAGTCAGCGGAAGGCAGTCCTACCTGTCACACACGACACAGTACGAATCCAAGACAGGCAGAAAACAGCATACACACCTTGCCTGGTAATATATCAACACAAAGTATTTCATTCCGTAAACCCACATTCAACATGAATGTGATCAAATTAACTACCAAAAAGGCTAAAGTTATTATTAATATATAAATTATAGCCAAAGAAAAGAGCATTGTTTGAAAATAGCTAATCTGCCAAATACAATATCTTACACAAGTGAGAAACAGTTGAGAATGGCCTGCATGTAATTAACTTGTTTACTTTTTGCAGAAAGGGAAACAGCAACAAGTCACGTCTCGCAGTGGTCGCGGCGTGAAAGTGATTTGTCTAGTCAGCTGGAAGAGACCCCCCAAGGTTCCCCCAGGAGCGGCCGATCGTCCTTACGTGTGTTCAAGCTGCGGGGCGACAGACAGAACAACGGAGGCAAGGTGACTCCCGCCTGATGCTGCAAACTAGCACAATGTGTACCTTTGAGGCAAGCTGTCAATAGGCAAAATACCCTTCAAGTGTTGTACTGTGACAGTGAAAACTCCATCACAGTGACACATTCCTGTACAGTGTACATTTAGTGTAATATCTTGTATGTGTTGCTCCTGTAATGAGGCCCATGTCTTTGAAACAAATGACCTGAGATTGTTTTGTCACAAGTTCTTATTATGCACTGTGATTTATAATGTCAACCATCGTTGATGTGCAAGACACACCACATGTAACCACTAAAAATATTATTATCGCCTACTGAAGGTAATTTGCAAGAGGTAAATAAGCAAACTGTATTACTTGACGTTCACAAGGGTGTAATCATGTCTATCAGTTGCACATTGCACTGAAATATGTTGGAGAACACTATACAGTGTGCATCTTAGTAACAAGAAAGAAATACTCATTGTAAAATTGTGTGCATCACAAATAACTGTTACAAGTTTGTGATTTATGTGGTGTACATATATAGTCTCCACCAAAGAAAGACATGACTTGTATATTTTTATTTTGTACAGAAAAGAAGAAATATCGATAAATGTGTCTTCAAATGTTTCAGCATACTTTTCTAATTAACGTGACATGTTCAATGTATTCTCTAGTCTTTAAAGTGTACTTTTTTACTATTTTATGGGTAACTATTAAAGGTGTCCAAAACATTTTTCCAGTCCTATAATCGAATTCTCCATCAGTTATAATTTGTGTAAGACTATTATTTTTTTGTTCACCATGTAATACTTACCACCTTGTTAATAATGCAAATGACATTGAATGTCACCTTTTCTCAATAGTTCAATGTAGGTTGATCATAGGGTAAATTAACCACTTTACATTCCATAAGATTGCTGGTTGTTCATAACTTGAAGGCATATGATCCAGAAGATTACTTTTCCATGCACTTGTACCTTTTCTGATGAATGTTTGCAGAAAGTGCACTGTAAATTTGGATCAAAATGAATAATAAAAACTTACCAGTACATCATTTTTTAAAAGCACATGAAGTATAGACACATCACATTGTTGAATGACAGTTATAATGCAAAGCAAACATTGTTTGTATGTCTTTGGAACAACTTTTACATCAAAATTCACATGAAAAACAATCAGTTCTGTGCCACATTTTTACAATAAATTTATGCCAATGAATATACGAGTATATGGAGCCATTAAAATTTTATTTTAAATGTTTATATTAATCTGTGCTTTTGATGTTGAACATAATGTGTAAAAGCAACATTGTCTACAAAAAGTAACTGTGGGAAATAGATTGTTATTAATAACAGTTATTCAGAAATAATTTCCTTCTGTGTGTGTACATGTGTTTCCGTGTGCGTTTCTGTGTAAACTTGTGAAATGTTCACATTCATTGGAATGAGAGACTGAATTGACACATATTATGTGAATTTCCTGACTAGAAATGGTCAGTTTGTACAATGTACTCTGAAAACAAATTAAATAAATTTTCATGAATATTCCTGAATACTTCTGTTATGTCTCATGTAAAAAAGAGCTAGCTAATGGAGATCTTCTAGCAGCACTTTGAGTTTGTTGTATATAGCAATGGTCATCTATTCACCATCGATAGTTCTTGTGCTGCATGAAGAAATGCAAAGTGAGTGTAAAAGCAAACAGTCCTCTTATTTTCAGATTTTTAAATATTAGATTATATGTATGCTATGATATACTGAAATCATAATATAATTTTGATTCCTGATTTTGACGACATATGTCCTGAAGAACATTGAAACAATGATGTACATGAAAGCTGAGTGAAATCTGATCTTAAATTCTTTCAAGCAGGTACTCACAGTGGACAGAGAAAGGTTACTGTGTAACCAAAAGAAAATCATTTGTGAATTATTGTAAAGGAACATTTAAGTACCAAGATTTGTCAAAAATTAGATTAAGCTATACAAGAGATCTAAATACAAATATATACAAAATTAACATCTGGTATAGCTGATGAGATAGCAGGCTTCTAAGGAGAAGCAGCTTCCATTCTGATTTTGTTGATTATACTATGCTCATTTATGTGTAAATGTCGTTAGGCTATCTAGTGACAGTGCATAGTTCATATAGAACAGACATCAAGTTCGTATCATTACGTCTCTCAGTTGGGCAGACATGTGGGTGCCACTAATGAACTTCTGTCTCTGAATAACTCTAAGACACAGAGCCACCACTTCAGTGACACTACGAAATTAAATGCAACGGATTTTAACGCAAGTGACTATAAAAAGTTGCCCTGTATAATGAAACTAGAGATGACACAATGCATTTCTTACTGCAATACTACTACTATTGTCTGCCACATAAGTAAGTAAAATAATCAAATGTGAAGTTGGGATCTCGTGTACTTGAATGATAGATAGAATTACATATCATGACAGATTTATTAATAAAAAAATGAGGTACTTGGAATACAGGTCAACATAATAAATTGATTACACTCTACCTCGTGTTCATAAAGTAAAATGATCTGCTTGGTGGTTGACGGAGTTGAACCAAGGGTGATGACCGGACTTTAATTGTGACTTTAAATAAATAACACAATCTGATTGTGATTAATACGAATGAGAGTGGTTGTGAACTGAAACCTAAAACATACTGCTACAGTGCACTTGAAATTATTCACCATGCACCTGCAGAAAATGTGAAACGCAGTATCCAGCACGCCTCAGCGTCGAGACAGATGGTGTGCCTCCATCATATCTTCTCATTTGTTCAGTTACATCTTCATGCGCAGACCCTAAAAAAAAAGTCTCTGGAGGACGCTATTATATGTCGTCTGCATTCCTCCACAGTTCGCCACCAAATCTTTGGCTTTTCACACTATCTGCCATGCCGCGGATAGCTCTGTATGGGGTTCATACCAACAGACTAAAACAGCGAATTGAGAACTATACAGTCTCTCTTCAGAAGACGGGAAGAAACTGTTGCTCCAATCCCAGTATATTGACAGATGCCCACATTGACGATTTACGACGTCACGGATCATAGACCAGTCAACACATTTATTTTGCACGAGCAGTCCGTAGCGTCTACATGATCAGAGAAAAGTTCCACAGCATTCTCGGTCACTCGTTCTCTGGCCGCCAACAGTGCTTCCGCTCAATGTTTTCGCTGATCAGGTTGATACTGATCTTAGCGATAGCAGGAAACAAATTGAAGCCCTCACGGTGGGTGGACTAAGCTTCGCTTTTTGTCCAGGAACAATTACTTCTCACATTCCTGGACATCTGTACAAAATAAGTTGTGAGAATAGTTTTTTTTTTCCTCTGCCTCGGGGACAATATGCTGAGACCATCTATTCCTGGCCTATTCACTCCCTGTGGCCAGTGGCCACCGTGGTATGCCAATTCCTCGCGATGGCTTCTACCATGCTAGAACCTCAGCCTGATTGGCCTTCTCAGAACTGGCACCATTAAGCCTCACCTGCAACATCCATGGGTGCCGGATCAAAAGCAAGCGCCTATCTGCTCCCGCTCAAGTAACGGCATGCGTCTAGCTACAATTGAATTTCCCATTATAACTATTGGCAACTCTCTCTGTTAACCTCACTGACCATAGATCATGTGATTATCAGTTCGAGAGAGTAAGTAAAGTGGAAGAAAGGCAAGTAGAAAGGACCTGCTATCTCTCATCATTACTTCTCAAGCTTTCTCACTCTACCACACACTTAACCATATGCACTATTCTTCAGCAAGCCCCAAAAACATTCTGTATTAATGTTTAAACTCTAATAAATTAATATACAGCGTGTTCCAGAAGTGATGGTCAGTATTCAGGTATATGATAGAAATGATCATTCGAAACGAAAAAGTGAAGTAAACAGGGGTTCTAAACATTAAGAGCTATGAGCAATTCTTGATCTTCGATACTGTGAGACAAATCTCTTCTACTGCAAGTTCTTTGCTTTCTGTATTTTGGGACCAAAACAAGAAAAAAATTCCAGTAAACATGTGCTCTAAAATGCATACCTTAAAAATTATGAGTAGCTGTTCATTAGAAATGTTGTGTTTCAAAGTAGCTAAGATGAACAAGTGCTCACAGCTCTTAAGGTGTGCATTTTAGAGCACATGTTTACTGGAGTTTTTTCCTTGTTTTGGTCCATACCACCGCTTCCCAAAGCATGGAAAGCAAAGATCTTGCGGTAGAAGATATTTGTTTCACAGTATCGAAGATCAAGAATTGCTCATAGCTCTTAAGGTAAGCGTTTTAGGGCCCATGTTTACTTGATTTTTTTTTCCAATGATCATTACCTACTGACCATCACTTCTGAGGCACCCGGTATAGTCTACAAAACTAACATCTATTATAGCTGATGTAGACTGGCAATGGCAAGGAAAGCGTTTCTGAAGAAGAGAAATTTGTTAACATCGAGTATAGATTTAAGTGTCAGGAAGTCGTATCTGAAAGTATTTGTGTGGGGTGTAGCCATGTATGGAAGTGAAACATGGACGATAAATAGTTTGGACAAGAAAGGAATAGAAGCTTTCGAAATGTGGTGCTACAGAAGAATGCTGAAGATTAGATGGGTAGATCACATAACCAATGAGGAAGTATTGAATAGGATTGGGGAGAAGAGAAGTTTGTGGCACAACTTGACTAGAACAAGGGATCGGTTGGTAGGACATGTGTTGAGGCATCAAGGGATCACCAATTTAGTATTAGAGGGCAGCGTGGAGTGTAAAAATCGTAGAGGGAGACCAAGAGATGAATACACTAAGCAGATTCAGAAGGATGTAGGTTGCAGTAGGTACTGGGAGATGAAGAAGCTTGCACAGGATAGAATAGCATGGAGAGCTGCATCAAACCAGTCTCAGGACTGAAGACCACAACAACAACAACAGCTGATGAGGCAGCAGCTATCGTTGGACTAGTGGCTTTCTTTCTGATTTAGTAGATTATATTTTTGTGGCTTAAGTATAAGTATCATTAAGCTCTATAGTGACATTTCATAGTTCATGTAGTATAGACATTAAGTTCGTACCATTACAATGTGTCTTTCTGGTGGGCAGGCATGTGAGTACCTCTAATCAACCTCTGTCTCTCAATAACTCTAAGACACACAGCCACCACTTCAGTGACACTACTTTGAAAATTAAACGCAATGGGATTTAACGCAAGTGACTGTAAAACGTTGGCATGTATAGTGAAACTGAAGATGACACACTGTGTTCTTACTGCAAGACTACCACATGGGTAAGTAAAACAATCAGAGGTGAGGAGAGGATTCAATAATAGATAGAATTAAATACCGCGACAGATTTATTCATAAAAAAATGAATTAAATGGAACATGGGGCAACACAATACATTCATTACGCTCTGTCTCATATTTGTGAAGTAAAGTGATCTGACTGGCAGTTGACGAAACTGACACGAGTGTGAGGACTCGACTTTAATTGTCACTTTAAATGGGTAACACCATCTGACCGTGATTAATAAGAATGACGGTGATTGTTAACTTAACCCAGAAACAAGCTATTACACTGCGCTTGAATCGGGCAACAACCGTTACTGCTGTGGGCGAGCAGTTGAGTAAGGGAACTCAACCTAGATTCCTAGTGTCAGTGCTGCGAGGTGCTCATCATACACTTGTAGAAAACGTGAGGTGCAATTCCCAGCAAAGCACGCCTGGGCGTCGAGTCCTTTTTATATACTAAGATGGTATCTGTTCTTTCGGACATGTCCGAAAGAACAGATACCATCGGTGACCATGCAGCTCGCTAGAATGAAATTACAGTGAAATGAACACCCTTAGCTGCTTACAGGCGCTGACATACGTCAACGCGGACAGATGAAAATGAGTGCCCCGACCAGGACTCGAACTTGGGATCTCCTGCTTACGTGGCAGACGATCTATCCATCTGAGCCACCGAGGACACAGAGGATACTGCGAGTGCAGGGTTTTATCTCTGGCACTCCTCCTGCGAAACCCACATTATCAACGTATTGTCCCGCACTACATTCGTAGTGCCCCCGCCCATTATACTCATTACTCGCTGCGCGTTGCCGGTTCCCGTAAGAGTTCGGGCACTGATTGTGCATTCGCACAGAAGAAAAAGATGGTCAAGTGGCCAGTGAGCCTTAACTATATATATTGTCCGAAAGGACAGATACCATCTTAATGTATATACAATACGTTGATAATGTGGGTTTCGCAGGAGGCGTGCCAGAGATAAAACTCTGCAGTCGCGCTATCCTCTGTTTCCTTGGTGGCTCAGATAGATAGAGCGTCTGCCATGTAAGCAGGAGATCCCGGGTTCGAGTTCTGGTCGGGGCACACATTTTCATCTGTCCCCGTTGACGTATGTCAACGCCTGTAAGCAGCTAAGGGTGTTCATTTCATTGTAACTTCGAGTCCTTTTGTCCGGTCACACCTTCGTGCCCAGATCTCCTCTGGAGGACGCTACCAAATCTCATCTCCAGTTCGCTAAATAATGTCTGTCTCCTCGCACTGTCTGCCAAGTCGTGGTAAACGCTGTGTGGAGTTAGCACCAACAAACTAAAACCGCATATTGAAAACTCTGAAAACACTCCTGCGCCAATGCGCATCACTCTACGACCGTACAGCCCCCCTCCGCAAGACGGGAAAAAACTGTTCCTTCAATCGCCGTACATCGACAGGCATCCGCAGTAAAGATTTCTGACATCACGGACTGTGATACAGTCAACACGCTGTTATTTTGCGTGCACAGGAAACTGCACAGTCCAGAGCATCTACGTGACCTGGAGAAAACGCCACAGCATTCCGGCCACCAGCAGTGCTTCCGCGGAATATTTTAACTGGTCAAGCCGACACCGATCTTAGCGGAAGCAGGAAACACAGGAAACAATATGAGGCCGAAATGGTGGACTGCACTTCGCCTTGTCCAGGAACAATTGCTGCTCCCACATTCCAAGATAATTCCGTGAAAGAAGTTGTGAGAACTCTTTTTTTTTCTTTTTACCTCTGGCTACATGGACAATACGCAAAGGCCACCTGCTCCAGGTTTTTCACCTCTTGTGGCCAGTAACTCCCGTGGCTCAGGCTGAGTCCTCTGCGGTGGCTTCTGCCATGTTAACACGCCAGCTCAAGCTGGCCATCTCAGAACTGGCGCCATTAAGTGCCACCTGCCTTGTCCATGACTTTCTAGCTAAAAATAAACACTCATCTCCTCCATCTCAAGAAACAGCATGCATCTAATGTGATTCTTGAAGCTTTCCCGGCGTACTGAAAGTTCGATGAGGTTTCGGTATTGCAGCCGAATCATCTTGACTTCTTGCCACGATATTTCGGTCGGCAATCGTGTAGCGATCTTCAGGTGAATGTCCATCACTGGAGACTGAAACCTCCCAGGGTCGCTTTTACAGCAAAAATTGTAGCGGAAACGCATGCGCATCGGTGGCAGTCGCAGGAGCGTCCTCTATCGAAATCCGCGCCCTCTGGAAATACTGTTCTCTCTGTGGCGCGCAGGCGCATGCGTAACGGTAAAAACTACATGTCTGTCTGAATGTGCGCCGGTGTCGCTAAAACTAAACGTCAGATGTCTCCAGACGTGTCATTATGAATAAACATTCTTCTCTCAGGAGAAATTAGGGGCCGGGTCCCAAGCCTTGTGTAACGAAGCAGTGTGACAAAGCTTACATTGGCTGGTCAGCTTGGTGTATGACGTCCTTATGTTAGTTACGTTTAAGTAGTTCTAAGTTCTAGGGGACTGATGACCTCAGATGTTAAGTCCCATAGTGCTCAGAGCCATTTGAACCATTTTGAGCCAAAGCTTACATCGGTCAGACGACATACACAGTGTATGAAAGGTGCATTGAACATGAATCCCATACTCGCCTTTCACAGCCCAGTAAGTCGCCCATAGCTGAGCATTGTATTACCACAGAACACGCTATGGATTTTTCTGCCACGAAAATCTTGGCCCCAGCGAGAACTTCTTGGGATTCAGTAATTAAAGAACCTGTGGAAATCCGCCTAGCACAAAATCTAATAAATCGTGATAGCGGTTTTCAACTGGACAGGATTTGGGACGTGATATCTATGGCATCTCGGTCTCCTCTTTAAACTCCAAACCTACGCACTACCTATCAATTTTGTCCGTCTGGTCGCTTCCTTCCTATGTCACCCTCCATCCTCCACCCACTGCTGGTGTCCGCAAGGGCTCCATCCCCTCCGCTCTCCTCTATCTCCTGTACACCGCAGATATGCGCAAGCCACCCCCACCTGTCCACCTCGTTCAGTATGCTGATGACACCGCCTTCCTCACTCTCTACTCAACCCTTCAACGGTCCCAACACACCCTCCAAACCCACCTTGATGATTCATCACTTGGTGTAACCAGTGGTTCCTTCGTATCAACCCCTCCAAAACCCAGGCAATCATCATAGGCCGCACCACCCTTCCGTCTCCATGATTTCTACCTAACCATTTATGGCGGTCCATCCAGCTCACCCCCACTCTGAGATACCTTGGCCTCACCCTCCACCCTCACCCTGGACGCCTCACCTCCTGATGATCCCATTCCCACCTCTGCCTCCTGAAACTCCTATCCGGCCAGACATTGGGATTACATACTTCCACCATCCTCCACACCTACAAATCCCTCATCTGTCCTGTCCTGTGTTATGCCAACATTTAATTGTCACAGTGTGTGGTTTTTTGTGTACAGTTTTTAGATTTTTATCACCATTTTACAGTCACCCCGTTTTTTACGCTATCTTCCGTTATGTTTCCCCTTTTATATGTCCGTTTCTCCGTATTTCCTCCTTTATGTTGTTTTAAATATCTCCAAGTTCTGTACCTACTGTCTGTCTCTCGGCTGAAGAGCGGTGCCTATGCTGCTGCCAGCCTATGTGAGGCATTAAAATACAATAAAGAAAAAAAGACCTTGCAAGCTGTCGACACAGCACTATATACCACAAGCCGTATCACTGACGCCGTCGTCGCCCGCCTCCAGTGACATGTGGACGCCACAATCACCTGGTGCCGCACCAACAAAATAGCTCTCAATGCTGCCAAAACTACTGCAGTCTATTTCACCAAATGGAGCCAAGTTCTCCGCCGCAATATTTTGATTCCAGGCATGCAGATGCCCTGATCCCCGGCGACCACCTATCTAGGGGTCCAAATGGACCACAAGTTGCTATTCCACTGTCATGCGGAGTATGTCGCCAACAAGGGGCAAAAGCTGACCATGGCTTTGTACCCCCTCTTCTGCAGTAGGGGACTTAACCTGCATACCAAGCTCCGCATCTACCGAGCAGTCATCCTGCCTGCCCTCACGTATGGCTCCACTGCATGGGCCACGATTATTGTCACCAGGATGCGGACGTTGCAGGGCCTGCAGAACAAAGTTCTCAGGTGGAGCCTGCACGCCCCGCCACTCACGAAGATTGTGACTCTCCATGAGGAAGCAGATATCGTCCCCCTCAAGGAGACCATACGCAACAACGTGCTGCAGCTCTATGAGAAAGTGGCTGCCCTACGGGACACTGTCAATGGGCTACGCCACGTTGGGACTACACATCCACGTCACTGGCATCGCCATCCCGTTCCGCTGACCTTCCTAGAGGAATCGGATTCCGACCATGGCTAACGATAGGCCTGGCACGCCCACCACTGATGCATCCTTCGGCAGGACTAGGCCTCCATTATACTTTCCCACTCTACCTGCGCATGTCGGACTATGTATTTATGCCTGACGAGTACTGTCACCTTTAGGGGATGGTATAGGACTCCGTTTGCAGTCATGCAGCGTCACTGCCCTGTGGTTAAATTTGCTGCCTCACCAACACAATTAGACCACGAAAGACCGGTGATGCTGTATTGTACTATATCACACCAAAAAAATTGCAGTCTCCAGTGATGGACACTCACCTGAAGATTGCTGGACGATTGCCAGCCGAAATATCGTGGCAAGAAGTGAAGGTGATCCGGCTGCAATCCCGGAACCCCATGGAACAGCATGCATCTAACTACAATTAAGCTTTACCATCACTGTCAACCCTCTCCAATAAACTCATTGACCATAGAGCAAGTGATTGTCAGTTCGAGTGAGTAAATAAAGTGGAAGAAAGGCGAGTCGAGACGATCTTTCATCATTTCTTCTCAACCTTCCTCTCTCTACAACTCTATATTCACACACGTCCTCAGCGACTCCCAAAATTATTCTGTATGAATTTTTAAAATCTAATAAAGTAATATATAGTCTACGAAACTAATGTCTAGTATAGGTGATGAGGTTTTCTTGGGGGTAGCAGCTTTCTTTTTGATGTACTTGATTAAATTTTGGTGGCTGAAGTGTAAAGGTCATTTTACTACCTCGTAACTGGACATTACCCCCGTCAACTTCTGCAAACAGATGTGACACGTATGCCACGTCATGTCTGATCGCTTTTAGTTCTTCACTGAGCAAAGAATTATTTCTTACAAAAAACTCCACAACAGTTACAGTTCATAGTTAATACAGTACAGACATTCAGTTCGTATTACTAGTTCTTCATCTCTTTCATTCTGCCACACTCTTAGTCACACGCACTCGTTCTCAGAGCCCCCCCCCCCCCCCCCCCCAAGTTATTTTGTCTAATACGAAACAGCGATTCTCGTTATTTTAAAATTAAAATTGACATTTACGAGGTGTGGCTATAAAAAAACCGGACTAGTACTGGTGAAACAATAAAACGAATGCAATAAGGCTGAAAGTCGCGTGGCCTGTCACGTGACTCTCGCTCCGCCTACTGCTCGAGTTTCATCTGCCTCCTGCACTCAGTCTGCCCGTGGCGTCTGTTTTAAGTAGTTGACGTTTTGTCTGTGAGTCGGAAAATGTTGAGTGTACAGAAAGAACAGCGTGTTAACATCAAATTTTGTTTCAAACTAGGAAAATCTGCAAGTGAAACGTTTGTAATGTTACAACAAGTGTACGGCGATGATTGTTTATCGCGAACACAAGTGTTTGAGTGGTTTAAACGATTTAAAGATGGCCGCGAAGACACCAGTGATGACACTCGCACTGGCAGACCATTGTCAGCAAAAACTGATGCAAACATTGAAAAAATCGGTAAACTTGTTCGACAAGATCGCCGTTTAACAATCAGAGCAGTGTCTGAGTTAACAGGAGTTGACAAGGAAAGTGTTAGGCAGATTCTTCATGAAAATTTCAACATGAACAAAGTGTGTTCAAAAATGGTTCCAAAGTGTCTCACAATTGAACAGAAGGAACACCGAAGAATTATTTGTTTTGACATCCTGGAAAACATTGAAAGTGATCCCACCTTCTTACAAAATGTTATTACTTGCGATGAATCGTGGTTTTTTACTTACGATCCCGAAACTAAACGCCAATCGATGCATTGGAAAACTCCTGGTTCTCCACGACAAAAAAAAGCACGAATGTCAAAATCGAAATTCAAGGCAATGATGATTGGTTTTTTTTGACATCAAAGGGATTGTGCACATTGATTGGGTACCAGAGGGACAAACAGTGAATCAGCATTACTACATTAGCGTCCTGGCTACCCTACGTGAGCGAGTACGGAGAAAACGGAACGATTTGTGGAGAAAAAAGTCATGGATCCTTCACCAAGACAATGCCCCAGCTCACAGTGCGTTGTCAGTGAAGACGTTTTTGGCAAAACACAACATTCCCATCTTAGATCATCCACCCCACTCACCTGATTTGGCCCCCTGTGAATTTTTTCTTTTCCCTAAAGTCAAGTCAGCTTTGAAAGGAACTAGATTTGAGACTGTTGAAGCAGTAAAAGAAAAAGCGACGGAAGTAATGTATGGACTTACCGAAAATGATCTGCAGAATTGCTATGAACAGTGGAAAATTCGTATGGAGCGGTGTAGAGACCGAGGAGGAGAGTACATTGAAGGAGATAACATGAAATTGTAAATAATTGTAAATAAATGTTTTTTCCAGCATCAGTCCGGTTTTTTTCTAGCCGCACCTCGTATTTCAAATTTAATCGTGGACCTAACTTTATACACAGTTGTGAAAAGACAGAATTAATGTTCTGAGTTGACATTCCAAAATGTGACGAACGAAAAGTGTGATGCATAAACTTGGAGAAGAGATATCACCTTTCCAACATCTGTTTTAATTTCGGTTAATAAGAGCCTCAGATTTTCACTTTGAGTTACGGAAGCATCATCGCACTAAAACCACACACTACCAAATGCGATGTCGGGAGTGAAGTATGAAGCTTGTTAATCTCTCTCCATGCTGCAGCATACTGATTAGGGATCTCTTTCCACAACCAAATATTCTGGTAAGATTCCTTAAACTTTGTCTTCAAACTCAAAATAACTTTGTAGCTCCATTAGTTCTTCCTCCAAATCCCTATGTCTGAGAATGGATTCGTCACTCAGTCTGCAATTTCGATCGAAAGCACATCCTCGAATCGTTCTGTCATAACATCATGCAACACACTCAAACGATCACAGTAAATTTGCGGATCATCAGGATGTAGTCTACTCTTTTCACCTAACCCCGACAACCTCGGAAGACAGTATAAATCTCAACAACGTAGGTTTCTCTTGAACAAAACAGAACCAACCGCATCTCCATCTATATGACTACTCTCCAAATCACACTTCAGTGCCTCGCGGAGGGTTCATCCAACCGCCTTCAGACTATTCCTCTACCGTTCCATTTTCTAACAGCGAGTGGAAAAAATGAACATCCCGATCTTTTCGTAACAGCTATGATTTCTCTTATTTTATTATGATTATCGTTTCTCCCTATATAGGTTGGCTACAGTAAAATATATCGCGTTCGGAGGAGAAAGTTGGTAATTGAAATTGGTGAGTGAAATTTGAAACAAATGTTGAGATCATAGATTTGACTTTGATTAGATTCATTTTACTACTTTGTAACCCCCGTTAACTTCTGCAAACAGATGTGACTGATATGCTACGTCATGTCTGCTCGCCTTCAGTTCTTCGCTGAGCAAATAATTATTCCTAACAAAAAACTCCGCAACAGTATCAAAGAGGTCGTAAAAACTTCTAACACCATTGTCTCTCGACAGGTATCGAACTTCTGTACGAAGCAGCAGATGTTTGTCATTCTAGTCACGGAGCATCCGTAAACGCCCGTCATTGAGAGCTTCGCATATAATTTTATTCATTGCTGTTCTGTTAGTCTGAAATGGTTTATGTAAGTGGCCATTTGGTTTTTCACCACTAAATGTTGGTGTTGGATGACACAGTGAACTGTGAACACATCCATGACAGCTTTCTTCAAGTAGGCAATAAACCCATTGTGGAGACCTACTACTGACGTTGTTCCATTGGATGAACAAGGAAGTAGGTTCCTAATTGGAATTTTCCTTCTCTCTGATGAACTGCTCAACAACACCATGTACTGATTCTTCTTTAGTGTGTACGTCTAGCAGCCTTGCAAATAACAGCTCTTGAGCCAAGCTTTCATCCTTTGTAAAGCGCACATGAGGAGAAGCATAAACATAAGCTAAAAGTAAAGATTAATTCCCTGGTAAAGCTGACTCGTCAAGCTATAATACGAAAGCTGTCGTTTTTAGTATGGAGCATAAACATGTCTCCCACATTATCGGCCATTTCATCTATTCGCCTTAGTACAGAACTTTTACGCAGTGGAATAATTACGTCAAGTAGTAACCCGCAAATTTCACTTGATCTACTTAGCTCACACAAAGCCCTCGATGCCACGAACCCACAGGCAATTCCAAGACCCAATAGCATAAATTTCACTTGATCTATATGGCAGCTAAAACGAAGCCCGCAGCACCACAAAACAACACACTCAAATCTTCAAAAGCTTTATCCAGAACATCGCTTGTCCTATCTAAAACGAAGTCTACATTTCAACATATTAAAACTCACTCACATAACTAATATAAAAAACTTAATCTAACCAATGACGGTAAACCAAGATCCACAATACCTACCAACGCAGTTATCAAAAGGTAGCAAGAAGAAATCCGAAGTTCATGAAAGTTCATGAAACCTTGCGTCATCACCAGTTTCTAAGTACACAAAGAACTCTAAACGTAGACATATATAGCGTATATCAATATATATTATAAAAGTAAGAGTACAATTTACATGTCGTGAAAACTCAGAAACGAGTCCCGGTACAATCAAGGGGGTTATGACGTGTGGTTGCACTCTATCCCCCATCCTTGATGAAGGTTCCCGTTTTTACCTGAAGGGCGTGCTTTTGAAGATCTAAGTTTCACCCTCTAGAAATTTCTGGAACATTCCAGAACATTCTAGGGTATCCTAGAACATTTGAGAGTATTCGAGGATATTCTAGAACATTTGAGAGTTCCACAAAGATCCAGGATGTTCTGGAACGTTCAGGAATAGTCTGTAACATTCGGGAAGATTCCAGAATGTTCGGCAACATACCAGATCGTTGTGGAACATTCCAGAACACTCGAATGCTGTGGCATATTCTGGAACATTCTGGACCATTCGAAGTCTTTTTGGCATGTCCTAGAATTCGCCGCTGGTGGGCTACCCATTGGTAGTGGTATACAAAGCGAGACCCGTCGTGGGTTCGAACGTCAGTTTCCTATCAGTGATGAAGAGAGGAAGCGAAAAAGTAGTGCAGTGAGTGAATAAAAACGAACAGTGGAATATGAGTAGTCAAGTGACAACAATGACTGAATATAAATCGAAAATAAAGTGTAAATGTGTACTTAGTATATCTGTTAATAAAAATTGAGTTGATTTATATTTTAGACGATGTCCAAACGTAAAAGAAGATGAGATCTTGCCAGTTCTGAAGAAACAATAAGAACAGCGAGAGAACTAATCAGTCGATAAGGGCGAAGCACCTTTAAGTTCCCAACGATTGACAATGAGTACCGTGAGAATCAGATAAATCGAACAACAACGAAATGAACGGGTTGAAGAATCAAGAATTGCGATACAATCTTAGGCAAGAAAATATCATCCTATGAGTAGCACGGACGAGGACAAGTGAACAGTACAACCTAACAAGTGAAGCAGTCCACTACGACCCCACGAAAGAATATAACAAAGACAAACATGTCGTAATCGGAAAAATGGATAACTTTTGCCAATTTTCAAAGTGAAAAAATTCAATAGAGTAACATCAGGATTCTGCTGCATGAATGGAAAAATTCGATTATCACCATTGGTAACATCTCCGCAGGAACTTTTACATTACATGACCAGGGAAACAGCAGAATCAAGACACTTTCTTCAGACTACAAAAGCGTAGAACGCCTACTTCTAAATGGCTCCTTTCTGTGTCACTTCGATCAACACTAACAGAGATGAAATTCATTTATGTTTGTTTTTTTCCTCCAAGGACAAATCTATCACAATATGGGGTCATTACTACCACTACCCAACAAAGACCATAAATTTTTGCAGGTATATTTCATCGAAAATGAAGAGACAGAAATTGATCAACGATGCACAAATATCAGTGGAATGAGACGAGAAGCACTCCAAGATGTACAGAGGATCTTACACAAGTACAACCAACTGATTCACATATTCGAGACAGCGCTAGACCGAATGACTTCTGATAACTATAAATTTATATTTCGAGCCGACAAAAGACCACCTGGTGAACACGAACATCGATTTAATGCACCTTAGGTAGACGAACTCGCCATCTTCATTGTAGGCAATGAGAACACAAGCCGTTACATAATAGTGCAACGAAGAAGGACTACGACGCATTGCAGACACGCGCCGTTCATATGAAGTCCCCCAATATCCATTAATACTTCTGCATCGAGGTGACGGATATCATTTTAATATGAAACACATCCAACCTGAAACAGGCTTAGAAATATGCAATAAAGTCACTGCCAAGAAGTTCTATGCTTATCGCTTAACGATCAGAGACAACGAAACACACAATCACATTCTCAACACTCGCCGTTTATCCCAACAATTCCTGGTAGATATGTATGAAAAAACAGGAGTAGAACGGATGCTTTACATGAGACTGAATCAGAAGAAACTACGCACAGAAGAATACATCCATCTTTGAGACGCAATCATAAGAAAACATGGACAACCTGACCTCTTCATAACATTCGCATGCAAGTCGTCATGACCAGAAATCAAAGAGCAACTAAGAATCTGGACAAACCCCCATGTATCGACACATCATAATAGCCCGATTTTCTGACGAAAACAAATGAGATTTATGGAAGTCATCACAAAATATTACATCTTTGGAACCGTTATATGGTGGATATACACAATCGAATGGAGAAAGCGAGTACTGCCTCACTCATACAATCTGATATGGCTGTATGACAGGATTCATCCCACAGATATCGACAAAATCATCCAAAAAAAATGGTGGCTTCACAGCGAAAATCGAATACGAAAACTGGAAATAGATAATCAATGCGTAGTACCATATAACGCACTACTTTCCAAAGCGTTACAAGCGCACATAAATGTTCAACTTCCCAAAACATTATAAGCACACATAAATGTTCAAATGCGTGTGAATTCCTAAGGGACCAAACTGTTGAGGTCATCAGTCGCTAGACTTATACACTACTTAAACTAACTTTAAACTAACTTATGCTAAGCACAAAACACGACTGTGATGGTGTTGTCCTAACGTATTACCTTCCTCCACGGCAGAACGTCAATTCACCGTATTACTGTTCGTTTTTGGAGCATCATCTGCGACCAGCTTTGCGAAACAAGCGGCGACACTTTCTGCGCAACCCACTCACCATTTTTCACGACAATGCGCGGACGCATACAGCGCAAGCTATGGCTGCTCTGTTCGGTCGATGGGACGGGGAAGTATGTTACCATCCACCACACTCCCCAAACTTAAGTCCTTGTGACTTTGATTTGATTCAGAAGATGAAGGAACCACTTCGTGGCATTCGCTTCAGAACTGTTCCAGAGATTCGACAGGCAGTAGACCGCTCCATTCATTCAAATGAAAGTGGGCTTGGTCCCTATACCAAACCACAGAGAGCACACTAATTCCCATCATGCCCCGCGGCCTACTATGCAGTTCGAATGTCCTAATGCAAACTGTTCACAAGTTATGACGATTTTACGATGGTTGGAACTTAAATAGTGGCAACTATTTATTCAAAACTGATACAAAAGAGTTACATGTTTGCACCTGTTTATGTCCTTCAAAGTAGTCACCAGCGTTGTGTAAAATCCGCTGCCAGCGATGTGGAATTTGTAGTATGTCGTAAGCAGGGCCTGTTCTGTTGATGGTGCGAATGGAGCGGTCTACTGCCTGTCGAATCTCTGGAACAGTTCTGAAGCGAATGCCTCGAAGTGGTTTCATCTTCTTCCTCTGGCAGCGCGTTCTACACAACGCTGTTGACTACTTCGAAGGACAGTAACAGGTGCAAACATGTAGCTCCTTTGTATCGGTTGTGAATAAATAGTTGACACTATTTATGTTCCAACCCTCGTATTTGAGGGTGGGTGGACAGGTCAGTAGGATAACCGTTTTGGGAATCAAATCGACTGATATTTTGATCTTCCATGCATGTAAGCCCATATAACAACATTTAAGTAAATATCAGGAAAAACAAAACTGGCTATCCACACTCCGGCGTGGAATGTTAGATTCCTTTCACAGCGAGATAGGTTAAAAAATTTAAAAATGGAAATGGAATGGGTTGAAGTTAGATATATTGGGGATTCGTAAAGTTCGGTAGCAAGATGAACAGGGCTTCTGGTCACGTGAGTACAGGGTTGCAAACACAAAATCAAATCGGCATAATGCAGTAGTACGTCTAATAATGAACAACAAAGCAGGTATGCTGGCAAGTTTCTACGAAGAGCATAGTGAATGCATTATCGACATGAAGCCAACACTCACCTCTGTAGTACAAGTTTATATGCCAACTAGCCCCGCAGATGGTCAGGAGATTGAAAAAAATGAATGACGAGATAAAAGAAATCATTCAGATAGTTAAGGGAGAGAATAATTTAATTGTGGTGGGCGGTTGGAATTAGATAGCAGGAATAGGAAGAGAAAGAAAAAATAATAGGTGAAAATGGACTGTGAGAAAGGAATGAAAAAGGAAGCTACCTTGTAGAATTATGCACAGAGTTGACACTTGGTTTAAGAATCATGGAAGAAGGCTGTATACATGCAAGATACGAGGATACACTGTTTCACATTGATTATATAATGGTAAGACAAATATTTCGGAACCAGACTTTAAATTTCCAGGGACAGATGTGGACTTTAACCACAACTTATTGGTTATGAACTGTAGATTAAAACTGAATAAATTGCAAAAAGGTAGGAAATTAGAAGATTAGGGTGATTGGCCCTAGATAAGTTGAAATATTCAGAGGTTGTTGAGAGTTTCAGACTGAACATTACGCAACTGTTGGCTGAAACAGGGGGAAAGAATCAGTAGACACGAATGGGTAGCATTGAGAGATGAAATAGTGAAGGCAGCAGAGAATAAAATAGGTAAAAATACAAGTCCTGGTTGAAATTCTTGGATATCACAGGAAATATTGGATAAATACAGCATATTAAACAGCCGAAAGGGAACACAAACGTCTAAAAATGAGGTTGATAGAAATGCGAAATGTCTAAACAGTAATGGCTAGAGGACAAACGTAAGGACTTAGAAGCGGATGTAGCTAGGGAGGAGATACATACTGCCTGCATGAGATGTTTGGAGAAAAGAAAAGCAGCTGTATGAATAACAAGAACTCAGATGGAAAGCTGGTACTAAGCATAGAAGGGAAAGCCGAAAGGTGGAAGGAGTATATCGAAGGGGTGAGCATGGGAAATGTACTAAGCATAGAAGGGAAAGCCGAAAGGTGGAAGGAGTATATCGAAGGGGTGAGCATGGGAAATGTAGTTGGAGGCAGTATTATACAATGAGAAGAGGACATAGATGAACATATGATGAGAGATATGATACTGCGACAAGAATGTGACAAAGCCCTGAAAGGCCCTTGGAATAGACGACAATCCGTCAGAACTTCTGATTACCATGGGAGAGCCAGCCATGACGAAACTTTTCCACCTGCTGCGCAAGATGTATGAGATAGATGAAATATCCTCAGACTTCAAGAAGAATGAAGTAAATCCAACTCCAAAGAAAGCAGGTGCTGACAGGTGTGAATATTACCGAGTTATCTGTTTAATAAGTCATGGTTGCAAAATACTAACACGAATTATTTACGGAAGACAGGAAAACTTGATACAAGATCAGTTGAATTCCAGGGAAATGTAGGAACACAGAAGCAATACTGATCCTGCAACCTATCATAGAAAATAGATAAAGGTAAAGCAAACGTACATTTATAGTTTTTGTAGATTTGGAGAAAACTAGACAATTTCGACTTAAATACACCCTTTGAAATTCTGAAAGTATCTGGGGTAAAAACATGGAGTGAAATGTTACATACAACTTCTTCGGGAGCCAGAAGGTACTTAAAGTGTCGAGGGGCATGGAAGGGAAGCAGTGGCTGAGAAGGGAGTGGGAGAGGATTGTAGCTTGTCCCCAATATAATTCAGTCTGTACACTGAGCAAGCAGTAAAGAAAACCAAAGAAAAATTTCGAGAAGGAATTAGAGTTCAAGGACAACATACACCAAGTGATCAAAAGTATCCGGATACCTGGCTGAAAATGACTTACGTGGCGTCTTCCATCGGTAATGGTGGAATTCAGTATGGTGTTGGCCCACCCTTGGCCTTGATGGCAGCTCCCACTCTCGCAGGCATTCGTTCATTTTGTCGCTGGAAGGTTTCTTAGGGAATAGCAGCCCATTCTTCATGGAGTGATGCACTGAGGAGAGGTATCGATGTCGGTCGGTGAGGCCTGACACGAAGTCGGCGTTCCAAAACGTCCTAAAGGTGTTCTATAGGTTTCAGGTCAGGACTCTGTGCAGGCCAGTCCATTACAAGGATGTTATTGTAGTGTAAGCACTCCACCACAGGCCGTGAATTAGGAACAGATGCCCGAACGTGTTGAAAGATGCAATCTCCATCCCAGTATTTCTCTTCACAGTGGGAAGCAATAAGGTGCTTAAAACATCAGTGTAGGACTGTGCTGTGATAGTGCCACGCAAAACAACAGGGGGTTCAAGCCCCCTCAATGAAAAACACGACCACACCATAACACCACCGCCTCCGTATTTTACTGTTGGCACTACACACCCTGGCAGATGACGTTCACCGGCCATTCGCCATATCCACACCCTGCCATCGAACCGCCACATTGTGTACCGTGATTCGTCACACCACACAATGTTTCTCCATAGTTCAATCGTCCACTGTTTACCCTACTTACACCAAGCGAGACGTCGTTTGGCATTTACCGGCGTGATGGGTGGCTTACGAGCAGCCGCTCGACCATGAAATCCAAGTTTTCTCACCTCCAGCCTAACTGTCATAGTACTTGCAGTGGATTCTGATGCAGATTGGAATTCCTGTGTGATGGCCTGGATAGATGTCTGCCTATTACACATTACGACCCTCTTCAACTGTCAGCTGTTTCTGTCAGTCAATAGACGAGGTCGCCCTGTACGCTTTTGTGCTGTATGTGTACCTTCACGTTTCCACTTCACTATCACAGCGGAAACAGTGGACCTAGGGATGTTTAGGAGTGTGGAAATCTTGCGTAGATACGTATGACACAAGTGACACCCAATCACCTGACCACGTTCGAAGTCCGTGAGTTCCACGGAGCGCCCCATTCTTCTCTCTCACGATGTCTAATGACTACTGCGGTTGCTGATATGGAGTACCTGGCAGTAAGCGACAGCACAATGCACCAAATATGAAAAACGTATGTTTTTGGGGGTGTCAAGATACTTTTGATCACATAGTGCATAAAGGCTCTGAGGCTTTCTGGTGACACACTAATTCTGTCAGAGGCAGCGAAGGACTTGGAACAACAATTGAATGGAAGGACAGGGTCTTGAAAGGAGGCTGCAAGGTGAATGTCAATAAAAACAAAACAAGGGTAATGAAATGTAGGTGAATTAAATCAGGTGATGCTCAGGAGATTAAATTTGAAACGAGACACAGAAAGCAGCAGATCGGTTTTACTATTTGAGCAGCAAAATAACTGATCTGGGCGGAAGTAGAGAGGATACAAAATGTAGACTGGGAATGGCAAGGGAAGCATTTTTAAGAAGAGAAGTCTGTTAATATCGAATGTCGATCTAATTGTTTGTAGTGTAGCAATGTATGGAAGTGAAACGTGGACGAAAAAGAGTTTACATAAAAACAGAACAAAACCTTTCGAACTGTGATTCTTTAGAATAATGGTGAAGATTAGATGGGTAGATCTTGCAACCCCTGATAAGGTACTGAGTACAAATGGTGAGAAAGGAAATTTTAACTAGGTTGACTAAAAGAAGGGACACATTGTGAGACATCAAGGGATCAGCAATTTAGTACTGGAGATAAGCGAGGAGGGATAAAAATAGCAGAGGGATACCAAGAGATGAATACAGTAAGCAGGTTCAAAAGGACGTAGGTTTGTAGTACTTTTCTGCGATGATGAGGCTTGCACAGGATAGGGTGCGTGGCGACCGGCATCAGACCAGTCTTCGAACTGAAGACAACAGCAAGAAGTAAACACTGTGATTAGGCAACTGAAACTGATAATGTGCACTTACCTAAAGTCCATTCCAGTAGGTGTGTGCAACAGCAAAAATAAAACAGACAATCCAATCCTCTGGTAGTTCTCCGTTCATTGTTTTCAGAGATACTCACGAGGTACATAATAAATATGTCTTTTCTCCACCAACAATCCACAGTCACTTTCAGTGTCCATTGTTTGTTGTTGCGGTCTTCAGTCCTGAGACTGGTTTGATGCAGCTCTCCATGCTACTCTATCCTGTGCAAGCTTCTTCATCTAACAGTACTTACTGCAACCTACATCCTTCTGAATCTCTTTAGTGTATTCATCTCTTGTTTGCCCTCTACGATTTTTACCCTCCACTTCTCCCCAATTCTATTCAATACTTCATCATTACTTATGTGATCTACCCATCTATTCTTCAGCATTCTTCTGTAGCACCACATTTCGAAAGCTTCTATTCTCTTCTTGTCCAAACTATTTATCGTCCATGTTTCACTTCCATATATGGCTACACTCCATACAAATACTTTCAGAAACGACTTCCTGGCACTTAAATCTATACTCGATGTTAACAAATTTCTTTTCTTCAGAAACGCTTTCCTTGCCATTGCCAGTCTACATTTTATATCCTCTCTACTTCGACCATCATCAGATATTTTGCTCCCCAAATAGCAAAACTCCTTTACTACTTTAAGTGTCTCATTTCCTAATCTAATTCCCTCAGCATCACCCGACTTAATTCGACTATATTCCATTATCCTCGTTTTGCTTTTGTTGATGTTCATCTTATATCCTCCTTTCAAGACAATGTCCATTCCGTTCAACTGCTCTTCCAAGTCCTTTGCTGTCTCTGACAGCATTACAATGTCATCGGCGAACCTCAACATTTTTATTTCCTCTCCATGGACTTTAATTCCTACTCCGAATTTTTCTTTTGTTTCCTTTATTGCTTGCTCAATATACAGATTGAATAACATTGGGGAGAGGCTACAACCCTGTCTCACTCCCTTCCCAACCACTGCTTCCCTTTCATGTCCCTCGACTCTTATAACTGCATTCTGGTTTCTGTACAAATTGTAAATAGCCTTTCGCTCCCTGTATTTTACCCCTGCCACCTTTAGAATTTGGAAGAGAGTATTCCAGTCAACATTGTCAAAAGCTTTCTCTAAGTCTACAAATGCTAGAAACGTAGGTTTGCCTTTCCTTAATCTTTCTTCTAAGATAAGTCGTAAGGTCAGTATTGCCTCACGTGTTCCAATATTTCTACGGAATCCAAACCGATCTTCCCCGAGGTCCGCTTCTACCAGTTTTTTCATTCGTCTGTATAGAATTCGCGTTAGTATTTTGCAGGTGTGACTTATTAAACTGATAGTTCGGTAATTTTCACATCTGTCAACACCTGCTTTCTTTGGGATTGGAAATATTATATTCTTCTTGAAGTCTGAGGGTACTTCGCCTGTCTCATACATCTTGCTCACCAGATGGTAGAGTTTTGTCAGGACTGGCTCTCCCAAGGCCGTCAGTAGTTCTAATGGAATGTTGTCTACTCCCAGGGCCTTGTTTCGGCTCAGGTCTTTCAATGCTCTGTCAAACTCTTCACGCAGTATCAATATCTCCCATTTCATCTTCATCTACATTCTCTTCCATTTCTATAATACTGTCCTCAAGTACATCGCCCTTGTATAGACCCTCTATATACGCCTTCCACCTTTCTGCTTTCCCTTCTTTGGTTAGATCTGGGTTTCCATCTGAGCTCTTGATATTCATCCAAGTGGTTCTCTTTTCTCCAAAGGTCTCTTTAATTTTCCTGTAGGCAGTATCTATCTTACCCCTAGTGAGATAAGCCTCTACATCCTTACATTTGTCCTCTAGCCATTCCTGCTTAGCCATTTTGCACTTCCTGTCGATCTCATTTTTGAGACGTTTGTATTCCTTTTTGACTGCTTCATTTTTATATTTTCTCCTTTTATCAATTAAATTAAATATTTCTTCTGTTACCCAAGGATTTCTACTAGCCCTCGTCTTTTTACCTACTTGATCCTCTGCTGCCTTCACTACTTCATCCCTCAGAGCTACCCATTCTTCTTCTACTGTGCTTCTTTCCCCCATTCCTGTCAATTGTTCCTTTATGCTCTCCCTGAAACTCTGTACAACCTCTGGTTTAGTCAGCTTATCCAGGTCCCACCTCCTTAAATTCCCACCTTTTTGCAGTTTCTGCAGTTTTAATCTACAGTTCATGACCAATAGATTGTGGTCAGAGTCCACATCTGCCCCTGGAAATGTCTTACAATTTAAAACCTGGTTCCTAAATCTCTGTCTTACCATTATATAATCTGTCTGATGCCTTTCAGTATCTCCGGGATTCTTCCATGTATACAACCTTCTTTTATGATTCTTGAACCAAGTGTTAGCTATGATTAAGTTATGCTCTGTGCAAAATTCTACCTGACGGCTTCCTCTTTCATTTCTTAGCCCCAATCCATATTTACCTTCTATGTTTCCTTCTCTCCCTTTTCCTACACTCGAATTCCAATCACCCATGACTATTAAATTTTCGTCTCCCTTCACTATCTGAATAATTTCTTTTATCTCATCATACATTTCATCAATTTCTTCATCATCTGCAGAGCTAGTTAGCATATAAATTTGTACTACTGTAGTAGGCGTGGGCTTCGTGTCTATCCTGGCCACAATAATGCGTTCACTATGTTGCTTGTAGTAGCTTACCCGCACGCCTATTTTTTTATTCATTATTATACCTACTCCTGCATTACCCCTATTTGATTTTGTATTTATAACCCTGTATTCGCCTGACCAAAAGTCTTGTTCCTCCTGCCACCGAACTTCACTAATTCCCGCTATATCTAACTTTAACCTATCCATTTCCCTTTATAAATTTTCTAACCTACCTGCCCGATTAAGGGATCTGACATTCTACGCTCCGATCCGTATTACGCCAGTTTTATTTCTCCTGATAACTACGTCCTCTTGAGTAGTCCCCGCCCGGAGATCCGAATGGGGGACTATTTTACCTCCGGAATATTTTACCCAAGAGGACGCCATCATCATTTAATCATACAGTAAAGCTGCATGTCCTCGGGAAAAATTACGGCTGTAGTTTCCCCTTGCTTTCAGCCGTTCGCAGTACCAAAACAGCAAGGCCGTTTTGGTTAGTGTTACAAGGCCAGGTCAATCAATCATCCAGACTGTTGCCCTTGCAACTACTGAAAAGGCTGCTGCCCCTCTTCAGGAACCACACGTTTGTCTGGCCTCTCAACAGATACCCCTCCGTTGTGGTTGCACCTACGGTACGGCCATCTGTGGCGCTGAGGCACGCAAGCCTCCCCACCAACGGCAAGGTCCATGGTTCATGGGGGAGGTCAGTGTCCATCATCAGCTGATATGATTTTCGCCTACTTATTTATAATATTAGGCCTTCCTAAAAATGACGTGTGTAATACCTAAAGGGTGATTTACTATTTTTCTAGAACATATATACACTTATTCGGTACTTAATCTTTGAAGTAAAGAAGCTAGTAGAACTTCAAGTATCACATCGCTGAGTGAATTTCATCTGTCATTTGTTAATACAATGTCCGACTTAGTGTTCTGTTTTCTCTATTTCTGCTATCGGCATGATTACAAGCAGGACTAGAGTTGTAAAACTACCATAATTTACCGTAGGAGACCATAAGTAAGTGTAGAGTACGGGGGTTTTCGCCGGCCGCGGCGACAGAGCGGTTCTAGGCGCTTCAGTCCGGAACCGCGCGACCGCTAGGGTCGCAGGTTCGAATCCTGCCTCGGGCATGGATGTGTGTGATGTCCTTAGGTTAGTTAGGGTTAAGTAGTTCTAAGTTCTAGGGAACTGATGACCTTAGGTGTTAAGTCGCATAGTGCTCAGAGCCATTTGAACGGGGGGTTTTCCTAGTAGCTTGGGTCAGTTGAGGTTGCATCGGTGTTACTTGTACATTGAGCGTGTTGCATACCTACTGTGCGTTCATTATAACGATCGCTGTCTTTAGGTATGCGATCACTGTCTTACTAGAGTTCCCTAAAAAACGGAAGCGGTGAACTGTCCAGAAACTGAATGAGAATATATAGAGGGTACATTTTTGTTCTACGTAGTTATCCTCCCGTCTGTTACTTAAGAATAAATAGTACTTATAGCAAAACTGAAACTGTCAGGTTTTATTCGAAAATTGTTTAGCTGTAACGTGAAACAGACGGGTGCTGTAGTAAAAATAAAGAAAACCATACATATTTTTCGTATATCGCTGCAAAACGCAGGTAAAACAAAAAAAAACGCAAAACAAAACTATATCGCTTCAATACTTCGTCAAATGTACGGTATATAAAACATGCTTCTGTTATTCATAAACTACTTTCGCATTTGTCAGTAATAGCAGGCAAGTCTTGCCTTTGACCGTGATGAAGAACATTCTATTGAGTACAAAATAAGAACAATAATTACAAACATTTTTATATTTGCACATGTAAACTGTACTTGCATCAGAAGTAACTGCTTTGATTACATAAAAGTGCAGAAGTTACGCGATCAGCTAATTTATGTTACTTACAAACTACAATTTGTATTCTGTAAGGATATAAAATACGCAATGTACTAACACTGGATGATGTGCGGTTCTAATTACGTACAAAGTAAAAAATACGAAACGAACAAAAAAACAAAGTCATCGGCTCCCATTCCCTCTCTTACACATTCATTTATCCCTACCAGTTCTACCAATACTACGTGTAATCCTACCAGTTACTACGTCATTCATGTAGAGCACCAAAGCTACAGAACCGTAGTATTGGTAGAGCGCAGCTCTAAGCAAGACACAATGCTAGCTGCTCTCGCTAATTACGCATTATATACGTACGTTTAATACCCTGAAGAGCCAAAAAAACTGGTACGCCTGCCTAATATCGTGTAGGGCCCTCGCGAGCTTGCAGTAGCGCCGCAGCACGACGTGGCATGGACTCCACTAATGTCTGAAGTAGCGCTGGAGGGAATTGATACCATGAATCCTGCAGAGCTGACGATAAATCCATAAGAATACGAGGGGGTGGAGATAACAGCGCGTTGCAAGGCACCCCAGATACGCTCAATAATGTTCGTCTGCCAGCTCCGAAAGCCCACGACAGCTAAGGAATGTGAATGGCTAGTAAAGACTGTGATAACAAAATGGTTCAAATGGCTCTGAGCACTATGGGACTTACCAGCTATGGTCATCAGTCCCCTAGAACTAAGAACTACTTAAACCTAACTAACCTAAGGACATCATACAACACCCAGTCATCACGAGGCAGAGAAAATCCCTGACCCCGCCGGGAATCGAACCCGGGAACCCGGGCGCGACTGTGGTAACAGATTGACCTGTTGTGTAGCCTAATGTTTACTTTCGCGCTGTATTTAACAGGTCGATTTGAGATGAACGACAATTTTACGATACTCATTTTAGCGGCTCGTATGGACTTGTGGAGAAAATATGTGCGGAGGAGTGGAGGACATATAAAGGTGCGTCTGCACAATTTCTTTCTAATTACTTTTCTCGTGCGAATAAGATTCCAAGAGCGTAAATCCCCATGTGCATTTGTAATTTTCTGAAACTGGAGGCACTGCACGTAGTGCACTGCTTTCACCTTCGGTGGGAATCATTGCGCTTTTTAGCAGACAACAGGCAGCTGGGACCGATGTGTGTTTTGTTGCGTATTCTGTTGAGGTTATGCTGTGGAACGATTTACGTGCAATAATGTCGATTGACTCCAATCGGGGCATGCTCAAATTTAAAGATGATTACAGACAAACAAAAGTCGTGTGGAATGAGCTTCTAAAGGTTATTTGAATAAAATTTTGAGATGTAATGTCCTGAGCGCCAAGCGTTAGATAAAAAGTCTCCAGTCATATTACTATAAAGACTAACATACCGTAACTTTCGAAGTAGGAAAACAGAGAAGACCAAACCAAAAATTTATGAAAAGCATATACAAAAATTTTGGGCGAAAATTCATGCAATGGCGACTTAATAGCACAATTGAGGAGCCTCATATCTGAAGACATGAAATGATAGAGTTTTTGTAGCTCCCCAACGAACTACTAGAAATAGAAATGAACATCGATGATGCAAAAATAAGAAGTGGAAAACACATCCTCCACTGTAGTGGAGTCCGAGGATGTTAATCTACATATAAACTTCCATGATTGAAGCTGTGTAAACAAACAAACAGTATCTGAACAGGCCTTGAGGGCCAAACGGTACCGAGCAGCTGCCGTGTCATCCTCAGTCCGCAGGCGTCAGCAGATGCGGATGCGGATACGGAGGTGCATGTGGTCACCACACTGTTCTCCCAGTCATTGTCAGTTTTCGTGACCAGTGCCGCTACTCTTCCATCAAATACCTCCTCAGGTTGCCTCACAAGGGCTGAGTGCACAGCCAACACCACTCGGCAAGCCTGGACGGTGACCCATATAACTGCTAGCCAAGCCCGACAGTGCGTAACTTGGGTGATTTGCCGTGAACCGTTGTTATCCCTGCGGCAAGGCAGTTGGCAAAGCTATGTAAACAACTTTATAAAAATAAAGTACAAATGACACATTGAAAATTAGTTAACCTTCACATAATGACTAAAAATCTCTCTCAACTATTTTTCAGTTTCAGGAATAATCACTGAAAGGCGTCGTTTTGAAATGTCAAACAAGCATTTCAAATTGGCATGTAAGTCACCGGTCACTATCCGAAGAAGTGTTATTTCCGGCGTTATCGCTGCTGTTTACAAGCAAGAAATCTAAAATATCATTGTGACCTCCTGAAAATTGAAAACAAAAACATTATCATCGTATTGTGTTTCCCGTACTTCGGTTAATTATATACTTAATTAGCTACAGTTGCCTTCTCATTACAATAAATGCTGCACAAGCTCCCGAAGACGGGAGTGAATCCACAGCAGACTGCTTGCGCAATGAGGCAACGTGTGCACACGAGAATGCCTATGCGTATTATGTGTTGTTTTGGCAAATGTTCGTGTATGCCATTTCATTCCCGTGCGTTTGCGAATGCGATTGCGCACAGACATGGTGTGGACATACCTTAATGGCTGGGATTCTACTCTCGTCCATCTCTGCGTAGTGTGGAGGAGTGACACTAGATGGCAGCTACTGCTGGCAGTGGCCAGCAACCGGCACCTCCTATTACGTATGGTCCGTCACCAAAAGAAGGCAGCCGGAAGCTTCATTATCTAGAACGCCACCTCCAAGTTTCTGTGCAAGGCGTTGCATCACCGACAAGCCCGCAACCCAACACACGAAAAGCAAAAACATTTCTTTTTTGTTTCCGTTAAACATTTTTGTTGCGTTCTCCTCGCGTTTCATGACTGAAATGAAAATGGAAAATATTACAGACTGAAAATGTGGGATTGAAACGGCCACATAACTGGAAACACACTCTAAAATTTATATTGTCAGGATTGTACGATCCTTGGAAGAAAAATATCTAAAATTGCGCACAGTCGTTCTCGTATGGCTACGTGACTACGGGGCAGAGTTCTACCGTCAAGAAACTGAACTTTTGGCAGAACGCCCAGACCTTCCGTTAGAAATACTTGGTGACTGTGAAAAATAATTTAACTTCGGAGTGTAGTGCAGCATTTATAAAAATTACTTAACATGTCATACTAATGTGTAACTTACTTGTACACAGACCCTTTTGTTCTTCACCTCCCACTCTTACGACCTCACTGGACCACTCAGTCATTTTCCAGTCGTCTTCGAAAAGTTTTCTTTTTTTTTTTAGTAAAACAGAACAACTTTTAATGTATTTTAATCGAACTGTTTTAATCTTTTAAGTCAAAAAAAACTGTGTATAGATTTTTAGCATCATTTTGCTGTGGAGTGGCAGCCCCCCTCCTCCTCTGCACAAACGTGAAAAAAAAAAACATGAAAACGAGCTTGTGGGCCATCAGACGAAAGAAGTGAGAACAGTACTTTAGGAATATACACTTTTTGTCGGATTAGTAATTATGTTTGTTCAAACGGCCACCTGAAGCTCGTAAGTTTTTTTTTAAAGATTAATACGAGAGACTGCTGGTGATTAACTTTGTTTTCAGTCTTAATTCAGTAAGGAAATCTGTCATCCACAAGAAATAAACGTTCCATATCACAGACAGCACACAGCTATAAGGTACACGTAGTTTTATCCAAAGTAGGTGCAAACATTTGACACCATCCTTAATGATTTGCTTTTCTTTTTTATTTACAAAATTAACGCCTCTAGTTACAGGTAAAATTACGTATTTATAGTTAGTAAAAAGAGTGATTCCATTTCATTTATTGCCATCCATTTCATCGTATATATGATATACGAAATGTCATGTGTGCAGAGACATTTCACTGAATCTTTATATGTTACAGCCGTTAATTTACAAATGTAAATACGATCTTTTCACATCGACGTCTAAATTTTAGACGCTCTTCATATACTTGTACAAATATGCAAGATATTTACACTCATTGTAAGTGTCGTGTGTTTAGGCTTACCATATTTATACGGATCCAACCCAGAAAATATTTTTGAAATTACGTAAGTCTTAACAGTGTACGGAAATATTAAACTTTATTTCTTCAGTTGCACTTTTCAATAGACATCACTTTTTTTTTTTTTTTTTTTTTTTTAGAAATGATTTAATTTCACCATAAAATTAACAACAAGAATGTTTTGAACTAGTTTTAACATTTAGCAGATGTTTAACAGTAGACATTGGAAGTCTACCCCTTTGTGCAGACCAAATGTTCTCTATAACTGAAAAAACTCAGATAGAGCATATGTCCCAGGCAAACACACCGCAAATTCAACCATTTTAGAAACATTGCTACATGAAAAGTAAGTCTTTTGCCACCTTAAAAGTTGCCTCTTTGACAGCGCATTCCAGATCACTGTCATTCCCGTATTTGCATTAATGAAATTCTGTTATGTTTGCTGAAGCAGTAACATTAACACCATTCCCTTGTTTAGCTATTTTTACGTAGTGGTTAATATCATCTTCAAGGACAACAGAAAAGTCTCCAGAACACTGTGTGCAATAATCACCTTCATTATTACTATCATCGCACAGTTTCAAAAAATCGTTTTTCTGTTGCGGGTTTACATGAAAGACGCACTTTCTTTTGCCCATTGCTAAACTTTGAGACCAATAAACGAAAAAAGATAAAATGATGGAAGACGTGTAGACGAGTTACTTCACAGACGCAAAAAATATGAACACATTGCTCCTGTTGTGATGCCAAATGCCTTACGTGGAGTCCGCAGCTCGTGGTCGTGCGGTAGCGTTCTCGCTTCCCGCGCCCGGGTTCCTGGGTTCGATTCTCGGCGGGGTCAGGGATTTTCTCTGCCTGGTGATGACTGGGTGTTGTGTGATGTCCTTAGGTTAGTTAGGATTAAGTTCTAGGGCACTGATGACCGTAGCTGTTAAGTCCCATAGTGCTCAGAGCCATTTGAACCAACTTACGTGGAAAGTTGGGGCGGAAGCGGTAGCCAGGCTTCTCCATTAACACCAGCGCTTGCCCTATGGAGGCCGAGAGATGCATGGCCGTAACACAGTGTTTCAAAACACGATGTCGAATTTATTGGTCTAAAAGCTAAGAAAGCCCGGACATTTTTGCAGCCCCGGACGTTCCCCGGACAGTACTAAAATAACCAGGAATGTCCGGGCTAATCCCGGATGTATGGTAAGCCTACCTATGGCAGAACAAGTCCAGTTTCAGTTTGAGTAACACGAGAAATAACCAGTCGGATTAACCCTATTAAAAGGCATCATCTGGGATGCCAATTAAAATGTTCCACAAGGCTCAGAAATTAACATCCTGTTCCTGAAATTGCTGCGAGTCAAACAAGCAGAAACGATATTTGCACTCTGATATAAAAACTTTTTTTTGTATAAATATTCTGATTTCCGACGTGCTGGTTACCGTGTACCTACTAAAAGCATAGCTTAAATAAACAGGGGAGTAAAAATGGCAGGGAGTGCGTGCTTGTAGAGAGGCAGGGTTTTTAAAACCAGATTTCACATATGTCCGAAACGGAAAGTTTAGAAATAATGAAGCGCTATGCTACGATCAAAGAACTGCAGAAACACAGGCTTTATCTCATTTCGACAGGTTATGTTCTTCTTCTTCCTCCTTTCTTCCTAGGCTAAGGCCTGTTTCCTTCAGTACCTCCCAGTCTAGGCAGACGTTGTCGCGCCATTTTTTCCTTCGCAGAATTTTCATTTCTGTTGTTTCGAAGCCGTCCAGAGTGGCGGAGCGGTTCTAGGCGCGACCGCTACGTTCGCAGGTTCGAATCCTGCCTCGGGTATGGATGTGTGTGCTGCCCTTAGGTTAGTTAGGTTTGAGTAGTTCTAAGTTCTATGGGACCTCCAGTCCCACAGTGCTCAGAGCTTTTTTTTTGTTTGTTTCCACAAGTCTTTTTATGTTTGTTGTTTCCGGTCTTGTCTCAGCTGTGTATATCATAATTGGTTTTACTATATACATTTGTGTAAAAGGTTTCACAGTATATCTTCTAGAATCTTTCATTTATATATTGTTCATCCTCCAAATGACACCTAGATACACCGTAGCCTGCAATCTTCGGATATAACGGCAACATTGCTTATGATTATATTATACTGCAATGATTATCACGGAGATGGATGGTGCATAGTTTTCTTCGAGAAAGAGGAGGTAAATATCACTGTGTTCAAAGGAGAGTTAATACATCAGTCGATTTAGGCGGTTGCAATGGTAACTGTAACGAGAGACTCTGGAGGTGCGAACTTCGGCGCGTGAATTGCTGTTGGTGAAAGGATCCGCCAGCCACGCACCTGGAAATATTCACATTATTCGCACTTTCTCACGGCGCCGCTACTTAGATACCAGTATACTTTCTATATATGCCCGCCCGGCAAGCCGCTTTGCTTCCCGAGGTGTGCCGGCCTGCCTTTGGATGGTTTTTAAAGCGGTTTTCCATCTTCCTCGGTGAATGCGGGCTGGTTCCCCTTACTCCGCCTCAGTTACACTGTGTCGACGATTTGCTGTGCAAACACCGTTTCCACGTACATGTACACCATAATTATTCCACCACGCAAACATTTTGGGGTTACACTCGTCTGGTATGAGGCGTTCCCGGCGGGGGAGAGAGGGGGGGGGGGGGGGGGGGGGGGGGAGGAGGTCCACTGGGGGCCGAACCGCACAATAACCATGGGTTTGGTGTGGGGTGGATGGGTGGACTGCTGTCGCCTGTTGTGAACCACTGAAGGCTACGGCGGGACGAAGCCTCTCCGTCGTTTCACACACACACACACACACACACACACACACACACACACACACACTATGCCACTCTTTGCTTTTGTTACTTGTTCTCCAACTGCCTTTTCAACATCTCCATTGATGGACAGTTCAATACCAAGACATTTAAATTCATTACCTGTTGAATAATTTTTCCTTCCACTTACAGTTTGTATCTGATTGGTTCAACAGATGTTGTCATACATTTGATGTTTTGAATGGATAAGACCATATTTAGGTTTCTGTGTGTAAAAGTTTCTGCATGTTATCTTCGTTGTTTGTCAGCAGAACTGCATCGTCAGCAAATGTTTTTAACTTCTTCAGCCCCCATTCTATAACCACTACCAGCCAATCCTCCTTTATCACCTCTTCCATGACTGTATTAAAAAGTAGCTGAAAGTGTCCGCTTGCCTAACACCACTATGCTACATAGCTAGTTAGCCTGGGACCAATTTTCACCTGGGTGTAGTTGTTGGAACAAATGTTTTCAATTAAACATATTAAGTGGCAAGGAATCCCAATTGTAGGGCAGGTGTATCACACCTAGTAACTGAATCCCATCGAAAACTTCTGTAAATCAATAAAACAAAGAAAACGGTATTGTTTATTCAATGACTTTCTCTACAACCTGAGTGACTACTGCATCTGCACACGACCTGCCGGCTCGAAAACCATACTGCTGCTCTGCAAGGATTGTAATGCTTTTATTTTATTTCTTATTATTTTTGGTACGCGTTTAAAACTGAACTCAGTAGATTTGTCCCTCTGTAGTTACTAATGACTTTATCTCTTTTTTTGTACAGAAGAATTGTAGTTCTAGTTCTCCATTCGTTTGGAATTTTATTGCCATTTATAACATTGTTAATCAACTTGGCTAACTGTTCACTTCGTAAATATCTTCCGTACTTCAGTAAATCATTTGGGATCCTATCTTTTCCCTGGAGAGTTAATTATTTTTTAACAGACTCACAGCTGCTTCTACCTCCGAACATGAATCAGATACGTCGTCACTTACTTGCATACTGACCTCTGATCTCTCTTCATTTTCTGTTGAATTTTTACCTTCAAACAGACGACTCCACATTTATGTCGTTCACTTTCAAATTTTCGGTTAACTCTTTCCTCTTCTGTCATTCTCCAATTGTGCTTGTGTAGTCCACAGTATACACACAGCAGTTTTGTAGATCCAGTTTCCTCAATTTGTATTATAAACTGGTTTGCCAGTTATTCTATTCTGCCCAACCCGACCCTACTGTATTGTGAATAGTGGTGGGCAGGAAATTGCGTATCTGTTAGAAATCACAGTGACTGAGAAGTCACAGATATCACAGTAGCAACTTTACAGAATCTAACTGCGATTTCAGTCACAGTTAGCAGTCGCAAGTAATATTTCATATTCAAAGACGTGAGCCATCTATTGGTCGAATTTAGCACTGCTTTCTGCGATTTCAGTGACAAGTCGCAACTAAGAGTCGCAAGTAGCAACTAAAAAGCGCAGTTAACAGTGCCATCTGTTGGCCAAAGTTCGTACTACGTCCATCTCTGCGATACGGTATCGAGTCCAACTGCGATTTCTGTGACAAATCGCAACTAAGAGTCGCAAGTAGCAACTAAAAAGCGCAGTTAACATACTTTTCCTAGTGTCATCTGTTGACCGACGTACGTACTTCGTTATGAGAGCCTTGTGCCTCACGAGATCGATGTGCTGTGTGTGCATATGAAGGGCTTATTTCAATAGTGGTACAAGTCCATTTTTGTTCATTTTGAGATAAAGAGTCGTAAAGTTAAATGAGCGCTGACAAATCTGCATTTGAGATACCAGAAATATTCAAGCATATGGCTTCTTGCTAGAGATGAACCTTTATTTATGTTTGTTTGGATCACTAATTTCAGAAGCATTATAGACAAAGTGGAGGTAATGGACTTGTACCACTATTGAAATAAGCCCTTCATATTATATGACGACACGCACATTCAGCATCAGTTATGGTTGGTCAAATACTGCTGTGACTCTGAATATATTATATTAATAAGAAGCAACATTGCCTTTTTCTCCTGAAAATATCAAGTAACGTAACAAATGTGTTTGATTCTGCTTCCAATATGACAGTTTTTGTTAATACTCCACGTGCCTACAGGACTTTGCAATTTTAACACAGCAGAACTCGGACATCTGTATAAGTGTAGAGAAATGAAAACAGTCATATGAATGCCTCACTTTTGTTCCGACACAGTTCAAGACTCGGGAGAAAAGTTTTACACCTGGTGTTCTACATGGCAGCTTCACACACAAGAACTTTTTGCCGGCACTACTACCACCTACATAAGTAAGCTTTTCCTGTGTTACTTTCAAGTAATGCACTTAAGCTATTCCTGATTTAACTGGAAGATCTGTACTCCCCACTTTCATATCAACAGCCTAAAAATGCATATTGTAGACTTCGGGATATGTTACAGGTCAGTGTCACACCAGGATTGTGGAGAAAGGGGGGGCGGCATGTCACTCTCCAACAAGTGTTTACCAATAAGTAAGTGGCGGAAAGTTATGGGTATAGGACGGCTTAAACATGTGGAAAATGAGATTTTTATTATTCACTCACTGTATTTGACATTTATTATTCCTTTAAAATCGCACAACAACATCAATAAAACACAGTTTAATCATTCGCACACTTATTTCACAATTATTTCACTTTTAAACTGCATATCCTCTAAGAGCTGTCTTGAATCTTCACGAGTCTCTCTCAAACACAGCCTTGATGTGGATAGATACGTACAGCAACCAGTAATCGGAGTCAGAAGTGTGTCTGCAAAAACACAAGGATTATTAAACAATTTTTGCTGTCATTAATTACTAGCAATATAATTGACAGAGTAGATTGCTAATATTTGCTATAATGAATATCACATTTGCAAGAAAGATCTCACTGAAGTAATTAAGTCCATCGAAACGCTTAGAAACTAACCTCTCGTCTGACGAAAACGGTCTATAGACGCAGTGGCAATATCTTCAGACCTGTTGACAATGATATTTTGAGTTATCACTTTACTGAGTGACTGAAATGTAGTTCAGGTACCTGTGAACATAACAATATGTTAGAATTCATTTTCTAAATACGAACTATTACGGTACTGTACGGCTACTTACATATTGATTACACTATTAATATTTTCACAGTTGTTTCTTTAATACAAAATTAAAGCCAACGGAAGAAAAAACGTAAAACATACTTGCCAATGACAGGTTTGTTGAGATGCAATTTTCTGTGTTGACAGATGTAACTTTTTCATACGGTGGTAAGTCGCAGAAATCGCAGGAATCACAGAAATCGCAGAAGTCACAGAAGTAGCAGAAATCGCGGAAGTAGCAGAAATCGCAGAAATAGCAGTGGCGGAGGGATACACGACCTATGTTCCTTAACTGCGACTCTTAACTGCGACAAATCACAGTTAAGAATATCAGATACTGAAAAGTGGCATTCACAGAAATCACTGATATCGGAAAATCGCAGTTTAGCCCATCACTAATTGTGAAAATCTACAGAACTTTACAAGCATAGCATAGCATCATACCAACCTCCTCCTCCTCAGTTCCAAATCATATCAACGCGCGTTACAGTAACGACTGAAACACGCCATCCAAATGTTGTCAAACCTGACTGATGGGCATGTTATGTACAGCTGCATTATCTATAGAAGACAATCACTAGTGACGATGGATACGGAGTAGTTTTATCATAAATAGATATGCGATGCTGTTGCTTGTAGCATGGTAGTTAAATTGCAAATGGATAACTGAGCTGAGGGCGTGTTTATTACTTCCAATATCTTGCTGCGGAACTTCAATGTAGATAAGCAAGTCAAGTATCTGCGCGTGGTGTTCCCGAAGGGCGCCCAGTCCAACTAACTCGCTGTTGCTTGGCCTTCTCGATAGATGGCAGCACTACGAATGGTACAAGCGAGAAATTTGCTTTTCAGATATTCGCATTGTAACAACATTTCACTATGGAGCATCACTTTCAGGACCCTCTTTCATAAACGTTTTACTGTCATTGTTTAAAAAAACTAAAAAAGAAACTTTTACGACGGTCACTCACATACCGAGAACGAAAATGCTGTTCAACGAAAGCATCGCTGGCGTTGATGGAGTAGAGAAGCTGCGTACGATTCGCAAATATATTCTGTAGCTTTTTTTTAATTTCCTTTGCACTTTTTTCGTATTGAAATTGCTAAGAACAGGAAGGCATAATCAATAACGAGTAACAACAACGTAGACAAATTTCGCAAAGAACTTGCATTAGTAAAAATTATAATTTTCATCCTAGTCGCATTACAATGGCTATTTCACTCATTCTGTTACAAGTTCTCAGTTTCCTTCGTACAGCTGGATGGATGTCAATTATCTCAAACATCTGAAGCGAACATACTCGCGGCACTAAGAACACTTAATGAATGCAATCTTTGAGCAATTACGTCGTTCCTTCCGGAGATTCGTCGGAAAGCAGATTCTCTAATTTTAAAGATTTTTTTCGGCAATTAATTCTGCCGTACAACACACACGATAATACTGGCTGAAAAATTGCTGCTTAAAGTTGATGATGTGTCATGCTGTAAATAGTTACTGCACCCAAGTGGCGCAATTCCCGCTGGGCTTCCAGAAACAGATTGCAATTCTGAAGCCTCGAAATAAATTTTTTAAGTTTGCGATAAAAACAAATATCACATGGCTGGCAAACAGGTGCGCAATTTGGCGGTTTTATTCCTATCAAACATGCTATCATACATGACGTTTTAGCCCTTTGACTGCCATTTTTATTTAAAAAACAATGTTTTGTTATTTTAATTAATGTCTTAGAAGTAACATTATGAAAAGAATATTTCTCGCCGTTTAGTTTTCAAACGCGGTTACAAAGGTGAGGGCAGGACATACGGGATTATTCATGTGTACCTCCAGGGTTTGAGAAGACGACTGCGAAAAACCTAGAAGACACTCTGGAAACAGAGAAACAGTGGACGGCGCATCTCTCGAAGTTCGTAGCTCACGCTGCAGGTGCTCATTATGCACTATGTTTCTGACGTGGCAGCGTCAGATTATAGGTGCAAGTCGTATACGCGATGTGTTCGTGAAGGCGCGAAGGCAACCCGTTTTGCGAATTTGGTAATTGGTTTGCCTAGCTGCAGGTGCAAAGCAATTGTAACGGTTCTGCTAACCATTAGTATTCTTCCCGTTACCAGTGGGACATTGATGTACAGCAACAACATGCAACAAATTCCAATAGGTCCTCTAATACCGTACCGTGGGGAACATACGTTCCGTTGGTAGTCAAAGTGTTACGTTGTCCAGCACAGGAATCCATTATCAGACAAAACTTGTTATCAACAAACGTTTTGCCCATGTTCTAACAGTAAAGTTCTGCAAACAGAATTTGTCAGTTTCCTGGATTTGGAGCAAGTGACGCAAACATTTTTTGCGAGTTAGTTAAACGACTCACTACTGCAACATGAGGACCAAATTAATCAATTTCAGGAAAACTGTAGGCAACAATTATCCAGCCACTGTGATGAAATATTACGCTGTGCAGGAATGTGTTATGTCTACTGCCAACTGTGACAGTAGTTGGCTTTTCCCCCCTTAAGGAATAGCATGGGTAAAATGATTGTCTTCGGAAGTGTTCCTCTGAATCGTTTTCAGCCGACGATGTGTCAAGTTTAATTTTTTTTTTTCCTAAGCCAAATTCTTTGAGAAATATACTAGCGTACATTGCTATCATTCCTTATTAGTTTACTTACTTAACTTACCCTTCTATTCCTGCCAGTTTCGAAAAAATGAATATGTGGGGGAAAACGGCATACGGGTGGGGGAAAACGGCATGTTGTTGTCTTCAGTCCTGACACTGGTTTGATGCAGCTCTCCATGCTACTCTATCCTGTGCAAGCTTCTTCATCTCCCAGTACTTACTGCAACCTACATCCTTCTGAATCTGCTTAGTGTATTCATCTCTTGGTCTCCCTCTACGATTTTTACCCTCCACGCTGCCCTCCAATGCTAAATTTGTGATCCCTTCATGCCTCAGAACATGTCCTACCAACCGGTCCCTTCTTCTTGTCAACTTGTGCCACAAACTCCTCTTCTCCCCAATTCTATTCAATACCTCCTCATTAGTTATGTGATCTACCCATCTAATCTTCAGCATTCTTCTGCTTCTATTCTCTTCTTGTCCAAACTATTTATCGTCCATGTTTCACTTCCATACATGGCTACACTCCATACAAATACTTTCAGAAACGACTTCCTGACACTTAAATCTATACTCGATGTTAACAAATTTCTCTTCAGAAATGCTTTCCTTGCCATTGCCAGTCTACATTTTATATCCTCTCTACTTTGACCATCAGATATTTTGCTCCCCAAATAGCAAAACTCATTTACTACTTTAAGTGTCTCATTTCCTAATCTAATTCCTGCAGCATCACCCGATTTAATTCGACTACATTCCATTATCCTCGTTTTGCTTTTGTTCACGTTCATCTTATATCCTCCTCTCAAGACACTGTCCATTCCGTTCAACTGTTCTTCGAAGTCCTTTGCTGTCTGACAGAATTACAATGTCATCGGCGAACCTCAACATTTTTATTTCCTCACCATGGACTTTAATTCCTACTCCGAATTTTTCTTTTGTTTCCTTTACTGCTTGCTCAATATACAGATTGAATAACATTGGGGACAGGCTACAACCCTGTCTCACTCCATTCCCAACCGCTGCTTCCCTTTCATGCCCCTCGACTCATAACTGCCATCTGGTTTCTGTACAAATTGTAAATAGCCTTTCACTCCCTGTATTTTACCCCTGCCACCTTTAGAATTTGAAAGAGAGTATTCCAGTCAACACTGTCAAAAGCTTTCTCTAAGTCTACAAATGCTAGAAATGTAGGTTTGCCTTTCCTTAATCTATTTTCTAAGATAAGTCATAGGGTCAGTATTGCCTCACGTGTTCCAACATTTCTGCGGAATCCAAACTGATCTTCGCCGAGGTCGGCTTCTACCAGTTTTTCCATTCGTCTGTAAAGAATTCGCATTAGTATTTTGCAACTGTGACTAATTAAACTGATAGTTCGGTAATTATCACATCTGTCGACACCTGCTTTCTTTGGGATTGGAATTATTATATTCTTCTTGAAGTCTGAGGGTATTTCGCCTGTCTCGTACATCTTGCTCACCAGATGGTAGAGTTTTGTCGATGGAGGGGGGGGGGGGGGGGGGAGAAAATTGCATACGGGGAGAAAAAGGAAGCCACAGAATGCGCCCAGGTATCCAACAGTTCCTCTATAGCAGTAGTTCCCAATCTTTCTTTTACCGTAACACCTGAGTGCAATGAGACATTAGCTAGTACCTCCGCCCTCCTCTGCCCACCCCACCCAATCCTGACTCCCCTACATTATCACCTACCTAAACTGTTGAATGAAATACTTTTCATGGAACACTTATTTTTAAAATGTTCAAAGACTGATACAGTGTGTGTGTGTGTGTGTGTGTGTGTGTGTGTGTGTGTGTGTGTGTGTGTGTGTGTGAGAGAGAGAGAGAGAGAGGGGGGGGGGAGGGGGGAGAATGAATAAGGAATATGTGGTGCATCTTAACTACTACTTCTCAGGTAAGCAAGTTAATTATCCACAGTGAGGGTAAGCACTTCCCCTCATACACCTCTCAGTTGTGGCACTTTTTTGACATGCACACTGCAACCCCATTTAAAATCTACCAAATTAAAATGTGTGCTCTGTACTTACTGTTTGCAATTCACTTGACTTCTGCACTCCTTACTTCTGAATTGGCAGAAACTGGTATACTTCAGGCTGTGAATGCTTTGTGTCTGACCACAGCCGCTAACAGTAGTAGTAACAACAACAACAACAACAACATGTATATAACTACAGTAGCCTTTATGTACTTACTGTTGTGTCGTGCTGTCAGTTAATTCATTTACTTGTTTTGAAGCAAGTAATGAAGCAGTTTATGGACTACTCCAGGCTTTATCTACAACTTGGAGACGATGTTTTCTTGAGATATGTAGCATTTGTTAGGTGTACGTCTCAATTTTATCATCAGCGATGTACGGAACAAAGAACAGCATGTGTGTCTAGTGGGTGGACTATGTGAGGAACCTGTAATCTCCATCGCATTTATGCTACTATTAGAGAAAAAGAAATTATTGATAAATTTTTGTTGTTGTGGTCTTCAGTGCAAAGACTAGTTTCATGCAGCTCTCCATGCTACTCTATCCTTTGCAAGCCTCTTCATCTCCAAGAAACTACTGCACCCTACATCCTTCTGAATCCGCTTAGTGTATTCTTCTCTTGGTCTCCCTCTACAATTTTTACCCTCCACGCTTCCCTCCAGTACTAAATAGGCGATCCCTTGATGCCTCAGAATGAGTCCTACCAACTGATCCCTTCTTCTAGTCAAGTTGTGCCACAAATTCCTGTTCTCCCCAGTTCTATTCAGTACCTCCTCATTAGCTACGTGACCTACCCATCTACCCTTCAGCATTCTTCTGTAGCACCACATTTCAAAGGCTACTATTCTCTTCTTGTCTAAACTGTTTATTGTCCATGTTTCACATCCATGCAAATACTTTCAGAAAAGACTTCCTGACACTTAACTCTATACTCTATGTTAACAAACTTCTCTCCCTCAGGAAAGCTTTTGTTGCCACTGCCATTGTACATTTTATATTCTCTCTATTTCAACCATTATCAGTTGTTTTGCTGCCCAAATTGCAAAACTGATCTACTACTTTAAGTGTCTCATTTCCTAATCTAATTACCTCAGCATGACCTGACTTAATTTGACTGCATTCTGTTATCCTCATTTTGCTTTTGTTGATGTTGATCTTGTATCCTCCTTTAAAGATACTGTCCATTCCATTCAACTGTTCTTCCAAGCCCTTTGCTGACTGACAGAATTACAATGTCATCAGCAAATCTCAAAGTTGATATTTCTTCTCCCTAGATTTTAATTCCTATTCCAAATTTTTCTTTGGTTTCCTTTACTGCTTGTTCAGTGTACAGAATGAGTAACATCAGGGAGGGATAGGTTACAACCCTGTCTCACTCATTTCTCAACCACTGCTTCTGTTTCGTGCCCCCCCCCCCCCCTCAAGTCTTTTAACACTGCCTTCTGGTTTCTGTACAAATTGTAAATAGCCTTTTGCTCCCTGTATTTTACCCCTGCCACCTTCAGAATTTGAAAGAGTATTCCAGTCAACATTGTTAAAAACTTTCTCTAAGTCTACAAATGCTATGAACATAGATTTGTGTTTCCTTAACCTAGCTTCTAAGATAGGGTCAGTACTGCATCAGGTGTTCCTACATTCCTACAGAATCCACACTGATCTTCCTAGAGGTGAGCTTCTACCAGTTTTTCCATTAACCTGTACAGAATTTGTGTTAGTATTCTGCAACTGTGACTTATTAAGCTGATAGTAATTTTCACACCTGTCAGCACTTGCTTTCTTTTGAATTGGGATTATTACATTCTTCTTGAAGTCTGAGGGTATTTCACCTGTCTCATACATCTTGCTCACCAGATGGAAGAGTTTGGTCATGGCTGGCTCTCCCAAGGCTATCAGTAGTTCTAACAAATGTTGTCAACTCCAGGGGCCTTGTTTCGACTTAGATCTTTCAGTCAAATTCCAAGTAGTATCGTATCTCCCATCTCGTCTTCATCCTCTTCCATTTCCAAAATATTGCCCTCGAGTACATTGCCCTTGTATAGACCCTCTATATACTCCTTCCACCTTTCTGCTTCCCCACCTTTGCTTAGGACTGGCTTACCATCCGAGTTCTTTATGTTCATACAAGTGGTTCACTTTTCTCCAAAGGTCTCAATTTTTCTGTAGGCAGCATCTATCTTACCCCCTAGTGATAGATGCTTCTACATCCTTAAACTTGTCCTGTAGCCATTCCCACTTAGCCGTTTTACACTTCCTGTCGATCTCATTTTTGACGGTTTTGTATTTCTTTTTGCCTGCTTCATTTACTGCATTTTTATATTTTCTCCTCTCATCAATTAAATTCAATACCTCTTGTGTTACCCAAGGATTTCTACTAACCCTCGTCTTTTTACCTGCTTGATTCTCTGCTGCCTTCACCATTTCATCCCTCAAAGCTACCCATTCTTCTTCTACTGCACTTCTTTCCCCCTTTCTTGTCAGTCATTCCCTATTGCTCCCTCTGAAACTCGCTACAACCTCTAGTTCTTATCCAGGTCCCCTTTCCTTAAATTCCTACCTTTCTGCAGTTTCTACAATTTTAATCTACAGTTCATAACCAATAAACCGTGGTTGGAGTCCACACTGCCACTGGAAATGTCTTACAATTTCAAACCTGGTTCCTAAATCTCTGTCTTACCATTTTATAATCTATCTGAAACCTTCCAGTGTCTCCAGGTCTCTTCCACTTAGACAACTTCCTTTCATGACTCTGAAACGAAGTGTTAGCTATGATTAAGTTATGCTCTGTGCAAAATTCTACCAGGCAGCTTCCTCCGTACTCCCAGTCCATATTCACCCACTACTTTCCTTTCCATTTTCCTACTACCGAATTCCAGTCCCCCACGGCTATTAGATTTTCGCCTCCATTAACTATTTGAATCATTTCCTTTATCTCATCATACATTTCTTCAATCTCTTCATCTGTAGAGCTAGTCGGCATATAAACTTGTACAACTGTGGTAGGCATGGGCTTTGTGTTGCTCTTGGCTACAATAATGTGTTCTCTATGCTATTTGTAATAGCTTATCTATGTTCCAATTTTCTTTACTCATTATTAAACATACACCTTTATTACGCCTATTTGATATTGTATTTATCACCCTATATGCACCTGGCCAGAAGTCCCGTTTCTCCTGCGACTGAACTTCACTAATTCCCACTATACCTAACTTTAACCTTTCCATTTCCCTTTTTAAATTTTCTAACCTACTTGCCCAATTAAGGGATCTGAAATTCCACACATGATCCGTAGAATGTCAGTTTTGTTTCTCCTGATAATGACGTTGTCCTGAGTAGTCCCCACCCAGAGATCCAAATGGGGGACTATTTTACCTCCGGAATATTTTACTCACAAGGATGTCATCATCATTTAAACATACAATAAAGCTGCATGCCCTCGGAAAAAATTACAGCTATAGTTTCCCCTCGCTTTCAGTCATTCGGAGTACTAGCACAGCAAGGCTGTTTTGGTTGATGTTACAAGAGCAGATCAGTCAATCATTCAGATTGTTGGCCCAGCAACTACTGAAAGGGCTGCTGCCCCTCTTCAGGAACCACATGTTTGTCTGGCCTATCAACAGGTACCCCTCTATTGTGGTTGCACCTATGGTACAGCTATCTGCATCGCTGAGGCATGCAAGCATCCCCACCAACAGCTAACTTACATAATCAAAATTGTGATAATAGTAATGAAGTAACATAGTTTTGTGACAGACGGAATCGAATCATTTAAAGTTTACCTCTCAGAAGATTTCATTTTACCCCTCAAGAGGTTAATTACCCCCAGGTTGGGAACTACGGCTCTACAGTATTCCACAAACAGATAGATGCCTTGGCCGCTATGCCTGTGCCGCTTTCATTGAACACTGATACTGTTCTCCATTATCTATTGACCCCACCAATTCTGAGGCAATTGCATGTCATAAGCTTTATGTAGCTTTTTATTTTATTTTTTTAATTTTTTCCAAAAACGGCGAGGTGTGGAGCCAGAATATCTTAAAGAGTCCTCCATTTTAGGTTGGACACACGTGAGGCGAATCAACTGGCTGTGCCTGGGGCTTTCCCCACAAAAGAATTTCCTCTGCGTGCACACAGCTGCAACCATGCAAGAGTACAACCATGTGACAGTACGCACTGTTAGAGAAGTGTGTTTCACAGGGAGGCCCTTACAGTACTTTCAGCCCGTTGCCTGACAGGGGTTTCCTGGAGCAGTATGATGCATTTCTCAAGAGAACTTTAACAAAGTGCCTTTAAAGATTTCTGAGCACATCAAGTACAAAACTTGGAGTTTATAAGCAAATTTTCCGGCAGCTGATGGTGTAGCTTAGTAGGATTGAAATTACTAAGTCGTGAATTAGAGTCTCACTGCCAGAAAGCTTTTTTTTACCATTTTTGAATTTATTATTTACTAACAGGCAGAAATGTTAACTAACTAAGACTGTAGCACAATTTAAAGAATTAATTTTCATTATTGGTAGTACTTGTTGTTGTCTTCAGTCGTGAGACTGGTTTGATGCAGCTCTCCATGCTACTCTATCCTGTGTAAGCTGCTTCATCTCCCAGTACCTACTGCAACCTACATCCTTCTCAATCTGCTTGGTGTATTCATCTCTGTCTCCCTCTACGATTTTTATCCTCCACGCTGCCCTCCAATACTAAATCTGTGATCCCTTGAGGCCTCAGAACATTTCCTACCAACCGATCCCTTCTTCTGGTCAAGTTGTGCCACAAACTTTTCTTCTCCCCAATCCTATTCAATACTTCCTCATTAGTTATGTGATCTACCCATCTAATCTTCAGCATTCTTCTGTAGCACCATATTTCGAAAGCTTCTATTCTCTTCTTGTCCTTTCAAGACACTATCCATTCCGTTCAACTGCTCTTCCAAGTCCTTTGCTGTCTCTGACAGCATTACGATGTCATCGACAAACCTCAAAGTTTTTATTTCTTCTCCATGGATTTTAATACCTACTCCGAATTTTTCTTTTGTTTCCTTCACTGCTTGCTCAATATACAGATTGAATAACATCGGGGAGAGACTACAACCCTGTCTCACTCCCTTCCCAACCACTGCCTCCCTTTCATGTCCCTCGACTCTTATAACTGCCATCTGGTTTCTGTACAAATTGTAAATAGCCTTTCTCTCCCTGTATTTTACCCCTGTAACCTTCAGAATTTGAAAGAGTATTCCAGTCAACATTGTCAAAAGCTTTCTCCAAGTCTACAAATGCTAGAAATGTATGTTTGCCCTTCCTTAATCTAGCTTCTAAGTTAAGTCGTAGGGTCAGTATTGCCTCACGTGTTCCAACATTTCTACGGAATCCAAACTGATCTTCCCCGAGGTCAGCTTCTAGTTTTTCCATTCGTCTGTAAAGAATTCGCGTTAGTATTTTGCAGCTGTGACTTATTAAACTGATAGGTAATTTTCACATCTGTCGACACCTGCTTTCTTTGGGATTGGAATTATTATATTCTTCTTAAAGTGTCAGGGTATTTCGCCTGTCTCATACATTTTGCTCACCAGATGGTAGAGTTTTGTCATGACTGGCTCTCCCAAGGCTTTCAGTAGTTCTAATGGAATGTCGTCTACTCCTGGGTCCTTGTTTAGACTTAAGTCTTTCAGTGCTCTGTCAAACTCTTCGCGCAGTATCATATCTCCAATTTCATCTTCATCCTCTTCCATTTCTATAAAATTGTCCTCAAGTACATCGCCCTTGTATAGACCCTCTATATACTCCTTCCACCTTTCTGCTTTCCCTTCTTTGCTTAGAACTGGGTTTCCATCTGAGCTCTTTATGTTCATACAAGTGGTTCTCATATCTCCAAAGGTCTCTAACTTTCCTGTAGGTAGTATCTATCTTACCTCTAGTGAGACAAGCCTCTACATCCTTACTTTTGTCCTCCAGCCATCCCTGCTTAGCCATTTTGCACTTCCTGTCGATCTCATTTTTGAGACGTTTGTATTCCTTTTTGACTGCTTCATTTACTGCATTTTTGTATTTTCTCCTCTCATCAATTAAATTCAATATTTCTTCTGTTACCCAAGGATTTCTACTAGCCCTCGTCTTTTTACCTACTTGATCCTCTGCTGCCTTCACTACTTCATCCCTCAGAGCTATCCGTTCTTCTTCTACTGTATTTCTTTCCCCCATACCTGTCAATTGTTCCCTTATGCTCTTCCTGAAACTGTGTACAACCTCTGGTTGTTTCAGTTTATCCAGGTCCCATCTCCTTAAATTCCCACCTTTTTGCAGTTTCTTCAGTTTTAATCTACAGTTCATAACCAATAGATTGTGGTCAGAGTCTACATCTGCCCCTGGAAATGTCTTACAATTTAAAACCTGGTTCCTAAATCTCTGTCTTACCATTATATAATCTGTCTGATGCCTTTCAGTATCTCCGGGATTCTTCCATGTATACAACCTTCTTTTATGATTCTTGAACCAAGTGTTAGCTATGATTAAGTTATGCTCTGTGCAAAATTCTACCAGGCGGCTTCCTCTTTCATTCCTCAACCCAATTCCATATTCACCTACTACGTTTCCTTCTCTTCCTTTTCCTACTATTGAATTCCAGTCACCCATGACTATTAATTTTTCGTCTCCCTTCACTATCTGAGTAATTTATTTTATCTCATCACACATTTCATCAATCTCTTCTTCATCTGCGGAGCTAGTTGGAATATAAACTTGTACTACTGTAGTAGGTGTGGGCTTCGTGTCTATCTTGGTCACAATAATGCGTTCACTATGCTGTTTGTAGTAGCTTACCCACATTCCTATTTTCCTATTCATTATTAAACCTACTCCCGCATTACCCCTATTTGATTTTGTGTTTATAATCCTGTAGTCACCTGACCAGAAGTCTTGTTCCTCCTGCCACTGAACTTCACTAATTCCCACTATATCTAACTTTAACCTATCCATTTCCCTTTTTAAATTTTCTAACCTGCCTGCCCGATCAAGGGATCTGACATTCCACGCTCCGATCCGTAGAACACCAGTTTTCTTTCTCCTGATAACGACATCCTCTTGAGTAGTCCCCGCCCAGAGATCCGAATGGGCGATCATTTTACCTCCGGATCATTTTACCTCCGGATCATTTTACCCAAGAGAATGCCATCATCATTTAATCATACAGTAAAGCTGCATGCCCTCGGGAAAAATTATGGCCGTAGTTTCCCCTTGCTTTCAGCCGTTCGCAGTGCCAGCACAGCAAGGCTGTTTTGATTATTGTTACAAGGGCAGATCAGTCAATCATCCAGACTGTTGCCCTTGCAACTACTGAAAAGGCTGCTGCCCCTCTTCAGGAACCACACGTTTGTCTGGCCTCTCAACAGATACCCCTCCGTTGTGGTTGCACCTACGGTACGGCCATCTGTGTCGCTGAGGCATGCAAGCCTCCCCACCAACGGCAAGGTCCATGGTTCATGGGGGGAAGGTAGTATGAAAGTAAAATTTGGAACAGATGTGTGAAATGCCTTTCAAGGCACATACACAGTAGGCCAACAAACCACAGCCAGCTACTTGGTTGGCCAAGATTTATTTAGTGTGTACGGGCAGCAAATCAACCAGCCAGATACAATATTAGTGTCAGTTGGTCTCATACCATTGATGATAAAACACGAGACTGCTTAGCCTTTGGCTTGGGTTCGATCCTTACTGCCGTCCCATCTCGAATTTTTGTATCACTCCCTCGTTCAGCTTTCTGAATGAAAACAGAGCACTTGATTGGTGACAGGGTCTCTGGCAGGCTGCTTGAACTTGCGTGCACAACAGCCTGATTGGCGAATATCAATATTAATTAATTTGGAGACTTATTGAATTTTTTTCTGAACAATTATTTCTCAGCACAAAAGACCTTGCAACTTTATAAAAACTTTTCGGGTTCATATTAATACCGTTAAATTTCTAGAAATAAAATGTGTTCTATTTCCTATTTGATTTTTCACTTTTTGTGCAAAATTTTGATGTACTATGAATATTTACATTTTCATGCTGTTTCAGGAGAAATACTTCTTTTTATTGAAAATTTGATTCAATATTTTTATTGTCATTTCCATTTGTTAATGAAAACGAAGTTAAAAAGTAAAACAACTCTGCTACAATTTTTAAGTAACTCATTTCTATCTTACGAACATTTACATACTTTATTCAACATTTTAAACTTCCACAAAGTAAATGTTTGACACTTGACATAGTAGTGGCATAAAATGAATAATGAACGAGAGAACCAAAAGTTAAACATGGAAATTAGTCTTTCACAAAAGATCTCAGAGTCTTATTTTAGAGTGTACACACGTGACCTGCCAAATATGACCCAAATCTGTTGGCCATGTTTCATGCCTCCCCTTGTTAGCATTAAGTAATGCCACCTTGAAAAGGACAATACAATTAAATAGTTGAGCACCGCAAATGGGAAAGCCTCGTAAAGCTTTGCAACTAGTAGTTAAATATATGATTATCTCCCTACGGCATATGAGTCTAGGAGAGGACCAACATGAAATTAACCTAAATAAAATCTTTTAAAAGAAAATTAAGAACACTGTTGGTGACAAATGTCAACAAAATACTTATAACAGAATTATTTGACATGACTAGTGTTAACATGATATCTTAAAACAAACTGCATTCTGTAGGTTTGTAATGATGTATCTTTGTAATTTAAGAGAATAAGCCCATCCCATCATATATGATCCATGGCAAATAGAGATTATTTGATTCCCAGTTCGTCACACAGTTTCAATATGTCTCACACCATTCAAAGCAGTGTACACACGCAGAGAATAAAATGATTCATTCTCAAGGTAAATATAACACCTCTTTATTTATAATATACAGAAAGTTCTGTTTGAAAATTATAAATTATTTCTTACCTTAAAGAAGATGCATCAAGTTGTAGGCAGGCACAATTCCCACGCACACGCAGCTATATTCTCTGCAAACCATTGAAGTGTATGGCAGAGGCTATGTCCTATTATACCTGTTAACAGGCTCTCTTGCCATTCCATCCACAGACAGAAAACTAGCTGTTTAAATGCCTCTATGTGTGCTGTAATTGATCTAATTTTGCTCTCGTGATTCTTACGGGAACAATACACAGGGAGCTGTTGAACAGTCCTATTTATCATTTAAAGCCGGTTCTTGAAACTTTGTAAATATCCTTTCTAGGGATAGTTTACATCTGTCATCAGGAGGCTGCACAAGTTCAGTTTTTTCTGCATTTCTGTGACACGCCCACATATCAAACAAACCCCTGACCATCCATGCTCCCCTTCTCTGTATACACTGAATATCACCTGTTACTCCTATTTGATACAGGTCTCCCACACTTTACCAGTATTCTAGGATGGGTTGCAAGAGTTATTTTTAAGCAATCTTCTTTGTAGACCAGTTTTATTTCCTCAATATTCTACAAATAAACCGAAGTCTACTACCTGCTCTACCCATCAGTGAGTGTGTATGATCATTCCATCTCAAATCCAGATGCACCGTTACACCCATGTGTTCGTACAAGCTGATCAGTCCCAACTCTATATTATGGACATAGGATATTGCATATTTCTCATTTTGTGAAGAGCACAATTTTAAATTTCTGGCCCTTTAAAGCATACTGCCAATTTATGCACCACTTTGAAATCTTAGCCAGATCCGACAATATTTATGCAGCTTTTTACAGACGGTATTTCATTACAGATAACTGCATCATATACAAAAGGTGTGAGGTTATTATTAATATTGTTCACAGTGTCCACAAGGTCATTAATGTACAACACGAACAGCATGGGACCCTCCCCCTCTTTCGATGAGTCCATCAAAGATGACATGCTGCGTCCTCACTAAGTGCTGTTTGGTACTTAATATTGAAATGAAATACGATACAGCATGTATTTTAAATCACTCCACTCTGTGCTCTACAAGCAAGTAACATTGACAACTAACTTCTTTGTCCAAATGTTGGGTATAAAAAGACGAATCTGATGATGAACCTCCTGCTGTTCAAACTTTCCCAATCAAGGTATCTCCACTGTAGCACAGTATTCTGCACTACCAAGAAATAGGTAGCAATCTTTTCAATCAAAGTCAACTGATGCTGAATGAAGCTGGACATTCGTTTTGTTTTGTTTTCAGGCCCAAAACAAACGAAGGTCATACATGCACATGTCAGAACCTTAGAAAACTAAAACAAAAGACAGGAGTTAAAAGTGACTACATGTTAAGCCCAATCAATGGAAGGAAAGAGAGCTAAGAATGACTTCCTTTTGGAGAAAGAGCTGGACATCCAGAGGACTGTGCCCAGTTCTCAGAAACAAGTGGAGTAAGATCAACTAGTGAAAGATTTGCTCATCTGGATGTGTTATGAAATTTTTTCCGTGTTCTATGGTGACGCACATCAAATCAAAACTAACAGCTATGCCAAAATCATTTATGAAAAACTGAAGATAAGACCCAAGCTAAAACCACACAGTGTTTGTCAATCACAGACAGGGGTTAAGCTTCAGAAAATTTTTGTGTCTGTCTCCATAGTTATTCATGTACACTGAGGTGCCGAAAGTCATGGGATACCTCCTAGTATCATGTCTGACCTTTTGCATAGCATTGTGCAGCAACTCCATGTGACATGGACAGAATCATCATGCCTCTGTAGCCATCCATAACTGCAAAAGTGTTGCCAATGTAGAATTTTGTGCCTAAATTGACCTATTGATTATGTTCCACAAGTGCTCAATGGGATTCAAGTTGGGTGATCTGGGTGGGCAAATCATTTGCTAAAATTGTCCAGAATGTTCTCCAAACCAATAGCAAACTATTTTAGCCCAGTGATAATGGTGCTCTGTCATCTACAAAAATTCCAACGTTATTTGGGAACATGAATTCCACGAATGGCTGCCAGCGGTATATAAGTAGATGAACACAATTTCCAGTCAATGATCTATTCAGTTGGACTATAGGACCCAGTCCATTCTATGTAAACACCACTTACACCAATATGGAGCTACCACCAGCTTCCAAAATGCTTTGTTGACAACTTGGGTCCATGGTCTCATGGGGTCTGCATCACACTAACTCTACCATTAGCTGTTACCAACTGAAATCAGGACTCGTCTGACCAGGCCAGGGTTTCCCTGTCACCTAGGATACAACCAATATTGTAACAAGCCCAGGACAAGCACTGCAGGCGATGTCATGTTAGCAAATGCACTCACATTACTCGTCTACTGCCACTGGCAATTAACACCAAATTTCACCAAGCTGTCCTACTGGATATGTTCATCACAAGTCACACTGATTTCTGCAGATATTTTAAGCAGTGTTGCTTGTCTGTTAGCACTGACAACTCTACACAAACACTGCTACTATCTGTCGTTAAGTAAAAGCAGATACATTGTCCATGGTGAGAGACACAATGCCTGAAATATGGTATTCTTGGCACAGTCTTGACACTGTGGATCTTGGAATACTGAATTCCCTAATGATTTCTGAAATGCAGTGCCCCATATGTCTAGCTCCAACTACCCTTTTTCGTTCAATGTCTGTTCATTCCCACTGTGTGGTCAATCATGTGTGACACCTTTTCACATGAATCACTTGAGTACAAATGACAGCTCCATCAATGCACTATTCTTTTATACCTTGTCACGATACTACTGCCATCTGCGTAAGTGCATATCACTATGTCACAACTTGCCTCCTAAATGAATGTCTTGAGAAGAATCCAATATACTTTCATCTTGACTCCTTCCCCAGGATCCATAACAAGCAGAAATAGTGCAAGGGCATTCTTTCAAATTTATATCTGAATGACAATTCTACCTACACTCACAGACATCAGCCTCAGCCTGATGCTATGCTCAAAAATGATCAGGCCTTTTTTCAGTGAATTTAAAAAGTGTTTCATCCATACCAATAACTCATTGACAACAGCATTTGTGTATTTGGTTGATTACTGGTCTAAACAGAGAACAAACCAGGCAAGTACAGGGCGACACACGGGAGACAGACGGTTTTGAACTGCGTAGTACTGAGGGTGCGGTGGTGGGAGGTGGTCGTGGTGGGGATAGTTCTGATCAACACAAGACGCCATTTCATTTACTCAGTCACTATGGAGCAGTCGGACTTGCAATGTCGAATGTTTGTCTACGACAGTTTCGTGAAAACTGCCGAGTCTATTATTGCTACGCAGCAATTGTTGGTCGACATGGAGCTGTTCCGAGCCGTAACACAATCCTCAGATGGGTGGAAAACTTCAGATCAACTGGAAACATACTGGATAAGAAGCATTCTGGCCCGAGACGCAGAGTAACGACACCAGAAAATGTTGAAAGGGTAAGGCAAGCGGCAGTCAGAAGCCCAGGACGGTCAGTTAGACTTCATGCTAGTGAGTTACGAATCAATCATGAATCGGTTAGATGAATTTTGCATAAAGAACTAAAATTCCATCTCTACAAAATGCTCATTGTCCAACAACTTAAGGAAACTGATTTTGCTGTACAAGAAGACTTCGCTTACAGAATGCAAGTGATTTTGGGATCGAATGAAAATGAAATTTTATTGATGAGCAATGAAGCTCATTTTCATTTAAACAGGACCGTGAATAAGCAAAACCTACATTACTGGGCTCCAGAGCGTCCACACCTTATCCACCACCGTCCTCTACACTCAGAAAAAGTAACAGTCTGGTGTGCTCTTGGCTCTGTTGGCATTACTGGACCTTATTTTTTTGAAGATAACGGGGCCACAGTTACTATTAATTCAGTTCGTTACATTCGTGTGCTTGAAACATTCTTGAAACCAAAACTAAGAAGACGACGAATCCCTTTAAAACATGTTTGGTTCCAGCAGGCTGGGGCAACATCGCACATCGCAAACACTTCAATGACAGTTCTTAGACGCATGCTTCCTGGCCGAATTATCTCACGTTTTGGCAATGTTGCTTGGCCTCCCAGGTTACTTTCTTCTGTGGGGGTACCTTAAGAACTGTGTCTATAACCACAAACCACGAAATTTGGACTAGTTGAAGAATGCAATCATTCAAGAAATTGCTGCCATTCCTGCAGAGATTTTAGTCCGTGTGTTGGGGAATTTTGAGAAGAGACTTGAGTCCTGCATTTGAAATGATAGACATCACCTTGACGACATTATTTTTCACAAATAACTTTGTTAACTAAAATGGCAAATAATGAGCTTTGATTTTGTGTAAATAAACATGCATTAATTTTAAAGTTGGCTGAGTATTATTTCATTGAAAACCGTCTGTCTCCCGTGTGTCACCCTGTATGTTTATTGTGTGCGATTCTAATACTGGTCATATTCTTTGATTTGAAGTATACCCCAGAAAAAGTTGGTTGGTTGGTTGGTTGTTTGAGGTTAAAGGGACCAAACAGCAAGGTCATCAGTCCCTTGTTTCAAATAGACTCCATTCTGCTAACGGGACATCTCAGTATAGTCAGAAAAATAAAACGGATAAAGGGGAAACGTAAAAGGGCAGTCACGTTGTCATTAGTAAAAAACAAATGAGGGAAGTTGGCAAGAGAACGAACCCAACACTATGCTGAAACAGCATAGGCAAGACCACCTGTGACTTAAAAGGTACAACTGCTATAATGCAGAAAGTACGTATGGGAATAGAAAAACTAACCAAGCCTTAAAAAGAAGGGGTAAAAACAGAGTAAAAGGGAAAGAAAAGAGGATTCTGGTCAGGGAGGTGAATCGGGAATCTCTGAACACTGCCTACAGTGGGAGACACCCAAACACTCACCGCCCTGCCCCAACACCAGAGGGAGATTAAAAACTTTAAAACTGAGAATAAAAACCACTCTCCCGGAGGAAACCTAGAACCAGAGAGACCATCCGGGAATCGTCAGCCAACATCAAAGGTAAAGTGTGGGGGAGTCTGTACTTAGCACGCAGAGCCAAAAGAAGGGGGCATTCAACCAAAATGTGGGCCACTGACTGGAAGGCTCCACAACCACATAGCGGGGGTGGCTCGTCACGCAAAAGGAAACCATGGGTCAGCCTGGTATGGCCAATGCGGAGACGACACAGTGTGGTCGAGTCCTTGCGGGAGAGGCTAAAGGAAGAACGCCATGGGCCTGTATTCACCTTAATGGCACGAAGTTTATTAGACAGTGGAGTAGCCTCCCAAGAATTGGCCCATGACTGTGCAAAGTGGGATTTGATGTGAAGCCGTAAATCCGCTGCAGGAGGGGTTACAGAAAACGGGGGGTAAGTAACTGCTCCCCCAGCCAAACGATCAGCGAGCTCATTACCCGGGATACCCACATGGCCCGGGACCCATAGGAAGTCAATGGAACAAGCAGCACGGTGAAGATCAGCGAGATGGTCATGGATGGCAGAGACCAAGGGATGGCGCGAAAAACACCGGTCAATAGCAAGAAGGCCACTCATCGAGTCCGTACATAACAAAACGCGGTTGTGTTGGGATTGTTTAATAAAGGTAAGGGCCCGGGAAATTGCCATCAATTCCGCAGTAAACACCCCACATGAGGGTGGCAGTAGATGATTTTCCGTTCCAACAAAGGACGTGAAGGCATACCCAACATGATCAGCAGATTTAGAGCCATCAGTGTAAAAAACAACAGCATCCCGAAACTCCCATAAAATTTGGCGGAAAAAGGAACGGAACACCACCGGGGGGGATGGAATCTTTCGGACCGCGGCGGAGATCCATCCGAATTCGAGGCCGAGGAACTAACCAAGGAGGGGTGGAGGGGAGGGAGCGAGGAAGACAGGACAAAGAAGGAAGCCGAAAATCACGGGTAAGAGACGCAAGGCGCAGCCCAACCGGTAAACCCACCAGAGGGCGGGAGTCAGGCGGGCGACGTCCATGGTCTGGGAATAGGATAGAATAGGAAGGATGAGCGGGAGAAGAACGGATAGTAAGGGCATAAGACACCAGAAGCTGGGACCGCCGAACAGAAAGGGGGGGGATCCCAGCTTCAACCAGGAGACTATCAACAGGGCTAGTAGGGAAGGCACCGGTGGCCAAACGGATACCACGATGGTGGACTGGATCCAGCACGTGCAGCGTGGAAGGAGCAGCTGAACCATAAACTTGACAACCATAGTCCAAACGTGACAGAACTAGAGCACGATAAAGACGGAGGAGGAGGGAACGGTCCGCACCCCAAGAGGAGTGGGCAAGGAAGCGAAGGACATTGAGTTTACGGAAACATCCTACCTTCAGGAGTCTGATATGGGGCAGCCAAGTGAGCTTGTTGTCGAAAAGAAGACCTAGGAAACGAAACTGTGGAACCACAGGCAATCTTTGTGCAGCGAGATAGAGCTCTGGATCAGGGTGGACCGTAGTACGGCGACAGAAGTGGACCACGCGCGATTTTAAAGGAGAGAATTGAAACCCGTGGGAGAGGGTCCATGCAGAGGCACGCCGTATAGCCACCTGGAGCTGCCGTTCTGCAGATGGCATCGAGGAGGAACTAACCCAAATGCAGAAATCATCCACATACAGGGCAGGGGCGACCAAGGGACCGACAGAGGCCGCAAGTCCATCGATAGCAATGAGGAAAAGAAGGACACTCAAGACAGAACCCTGTGGGATGCCCGTCTCCTGGGTCCGTGGAGAACTAAAAGCAGTACCAACTCGAACTCTGAATGACCGATGGATCAGGAACTGGCGGATAAAAATCGGGAGTGGGCCCCGAAGACCCCACTGATGAAGGGTTAGTAAGATGTGATGGCGCCAGGCCGTGTCATAGGCCTTGCGAAGGTCAAAAAACACTGCAACCAAATGGCGGCGCTGGGAAAAAGCCTGCCGAACTGCGGATTCCAAGCGAAGCAAATGATCGATTGGAGATCGTCCCTCTCGAAAGCCACACTGGTAAGGGGACAATAGATCCCGAGATTCGAGGACCCAAGTGAGCCGACGGGCTACCAGCCGTTCAAGTAACTTACAACCAACATTGGTCAAACTAATTGGCCGATAGCTGTCAACAGATAGGGGGTTCTGACCAGGCTTAAGGACAGGAACCACAATGCTATCCCTCCACTGAGAAGGGAAGTCACCCTGGAGCCAGATACGGTTAAACACCCGAAGAAGATGGTGCCGTTGTGGAGCACTGAGATGTTGAAGCAGCTGGTTATGAATGGAATCTGGGCCAGGAGCCGTATCATGAGGAGCAGATAGAGCAGAAAGAAATTCCCATTCAGTGAAAGGTTCGTTGTAAGATTCTGACTCACAAGTGGTGAAACATAAGGTGACAGCTTCAGCCTGCTGTTTTTGATGAAGGAAAGCAGCTGGATAAGAGGCCGACGCTGATGCCACTGCAAAATGGGTCGCAAGATGTTCTGCGAGAACTAATGGGTCCGTACAAATGCCATCTGGGAGGTGAAGGCCTGGGAGGGTGGACTGCCGATGGCAACCTTGGAGAGAGCGAAGTGTAGCCCATACCCGTGACAGAGGGACAGTGGAACCAAGGGAAGAAACGAATCGTTCCCAACATATCCGCTTGCTCTGTTTGATTAAATAACGGGCTTTAGCGCGAAGGCGCTTAAAGGTAGAAAGGCTGGCTACAGATGGGTGCCTCTTGAACTGTTGCAAAGCTCGACGGCGATCACGGATGGCAATGGCAATGGCCGTACTCCACCACGGGACTTGCCGACGACGAAATTGTCCAGATGAGCGCGGGACAGCAAGGTTAGCAGTGCGAACAATCGCGTCAGACACGTCACGTAGGACGTCATCAATACAACCCGACAAAGAGGGAGAAAACTCGACCTGTGCAGTATATAGAGGCCAATCGGCGCGGTGGAAAGACCAACGAGGTAACCTCTCCATCGGGGAGCGGGAAGGGAGCGTGATAATCAACGGGAAATGGTCACTATCACAAAGGTCGTCGTGTGGCGACCAGTGTAATGAAGGGAGGAGAGAGGGAGAAGAAAGAGAAAGATCAATGGCAGAAAAGGTACCATGACCAGCACTGAAATGAGTAGGGGAGCCATCATTAAGAAGGCACAGGTCGTGGTCTGCAATAAATTGGTCGAGAAGAAGACCTCGTCTAGATGGAAAGGCACTGCCCCACAAAGGATGACGAGCATTAAAATCCCCAAGGAGGAGGAAGGGAGGAGGAAGTTGCTGAAGAAGGGTGGTTAAGGCAGCAGGTGTAAGAGTCCTGTCAGGAGGGAGATAAAGATTGCATACTGTGACTGCAGAGTCTTAAGTGGACCCTAACAGCAACTGCTTCCAATGTAGTTTGGAGAGGAATCCACGTGCTAGCAATGTCTGTACGGACCAACGTACAAACGCCACCAGAAGCCCGCAAGGGTCCGACTCGATTTCGACAGAAAACACGGAACCCACGGAGGGTCGGTGAGTGAGCATCAGTAAAATGAGATTCCTGGAGAACCACACAAGCTGCTGAGTAGGACGAAAGAAGGGATTTCAATTCCGGAAGGTGACGATAGTAGCCATTACAATTCCATTGGAGGACCACAGAACGATGGTTTAAATGAGGGCTGAACACGCTAAATCCAGTCATACCGCCGGGTCCCCACCCGTCACCGACAAGGAGGGGGCGACATCCATAAACGACAGATCAGAATCCGGTTGTGAAGCCGGGGAAGGGACCTCCGGTGACACCAGAGGCTCTTTGTCCCGGGACTTATGTTTCTTCTTCTTTTCAGGCTGAGTTCGAGGAGGGCTGTGTGGCATAATGGAGCCAGCTGCAGCAAGATCAGGAACAGAAAGAGACCGGGCGACCTGGGGGCCGATAGACCGCGGCTCTCGCGGTCGCCGCGCTGCAGCAGACCTTTGACCTGGAAGGTGCCGGGAAGGGGCATCCCGGGAGAGGCGCCCTTGACCGGCAGACGCCGAAGGAGTGGGACACTTCTCCGGCTGGGGAGGGGGAGCGGCGCCCAGAGGAGAAGGTGTGGGAGCCGCAGGGGAGGGGGGAAGGAGAGGGGTCCGGGACGGGGGTAAGGAAGGGGGAGGAAGGGATGAAGATGTAACCAAGGCGTAACTAGATGTCATGGACACAGGGTGCAGTCGTGCATATTTCTTACGGGCCTCTGTGTAGCTTAAACGATCAAGAGACTTATACTCCTGTATCTTTTTTTCTTTCTTATAGACTGGGCAATCTGCTGAATGTGGAGAATGACTACCATGACAATTTACACATACAGGAGGGGGAACACAGGGACTCCCCTCATGGAGTGGACGTCCACAGTCACCACAGAGAGGGTCCTGGGCACAGCGAGAAGACATGTGGCCAAAACGCAAGCACTTAAAACACCGCATAGGAGGTGGGATGTACGGCTTCACATCACAGCGATAGACCATAATCTTAACTTTCTCAGGAAGGGTATCCCCTTCAAAGGCCAGGATAAAGGCACCAGTATCAATACGATTATCTTTAGGACCCTTCTGAACACGCCGAACAAAGTGAACACCCCGCCGTCCGAGATTGTCCCGAAGTTCCTCATCAGTTTGAAGGATGAGGTCTCTGTGAAAAATCACACCTTGTACCATATTTAGAGACTGGTGAGGGGTAATGGACACGGGAATTGTGCCAAGATGGGTACAGGCACGAAGGGCCGCAGATTGGGCAGCCGAAGCAGTTTTTATCAGTAATGAACCCGACCGCATCTTGCTCAGGGAGTCCACTTCGCCGAACTTGTCTTCAATGTGTTCCACAAAGAATAAAGGTTTGACACTGGTGAAAGTATCTCCATCAGTCCTGGTGCAAACTAGATAACGGGGGAAAGGTTTTGCCCCTAGACGACGGGCCTGACCCTCCTCCCAGGGGGTAGCCACGGAAGGGAAGGCCGAAGGGGCAAGAGAAGCAGCACTTGAGGAATCAGTACCACACAGAGAGACGGCCGCAGAAGAGCGGCCAGAGGTTTGGACCCTTATGCGTTTCATCTGCATAGCGTCCGCCCTGATACCACCCACTCCGATCAGGGGCTCTCCTCACGGGCGCCACCCAGCCACAGCAAGGGCCGTCTGGCACGGCGGCCATTGCCGGGAGTTCCGATGCTCCAGGATGACGAGCAACCACTCCAAGGCATGCATGAGGTGGTCACAGCTCAGGTATCAGAAGTGTGATCCCTGTGTGTTCAGGGGGCTCAACCAAAAGGGTACATAGCGACCCCACCACACGGGCTGGCTACCGTGCTGGCTATGCACCCTAGCATCAGACAACGACGTAGAAGAAAAGGTGGAATATACTAGGAGGGCACACGTCGGAGACACTAGGTAAGGTGCTCTTCCCCAAATGGCTCACACTACGGAAGATAAATTTTCGAATGGAGGTCAAACCCCAGAGGGGGACCAAGGAATGCCAAAAGGAGGAGATGATTACGCAACAAAGCCAGAGTGTAAAACCAACAGAACCAGGAGGATAGCGGGGGCCAACATAAGCAAGGACACCAATAGAGGGAGAGGAGAGGGCGAGGGGAAAGGGGTATGGAGGGGAAAGGAGGGGAAGGGAAAGGAAATGCAGCCCGGGAGAGAAAGAAGGCTGCAATGGCTCGGGGCCCCGTGCTCGCCACGCACGTATCCACGAAAGAGTTGTGGACCCCCTGGGGGGCCCAGAAAAAGAATCGAGGTGAGTAAATGTAATGCTGTTTATGTGGATAGGTTTTGTGGTTTGCCAGTAGTTTATTTTATGGCAAAATAAAACTGAAGTTGTACTAACATGCAGGTCTAACCTGAAGGAGCTGCCAAGAGGAAATGTTTCATTGAAACTCAGAGGCATCAGGTGTGTCAATGAGAAATAAGCTGCTTTGTCCGAAGGCAAGCAGGCAGGAAACACACACACTGCAACTCTGTATGCCAGAATGCTTGACTTTTTTATGCAAAAGCCAGTTATGTGTGAAGTTGCTCAAGAATGCATCTCACACATTCTTTTAAGAATATTATACCCACAGAATAAAAAAAGATGAAAAAGAAACCCTAAAGTTTTTTATCTTTTTTCATGTATATTGGCCTTTAAGACCTACCAATCAAAGGTGTACCACTTACCACTTGAAATAATGACAAATGGCTGGTTTTCTAAACCTGCATGTTTTGGAAGTGACTTGGCCTCACAGTGTTAAAAAACCAGCCATTATAAAAATTTTAAACAGCCAAATGTGGCAAAACGGTTTGTACTCTGAAAACTTTTACTGTGGCTGTAAACCAAACCTAGATGAACTTTACAGTTGTCTTTCAATCTTCCTTTAAAATAAATTTTAATATGATACAATGGGTGAATCACAAATAATGGCAGAAATAAAGGTAACTAATCACTCACCATACAGTTCAGACACTGAGTTGTCAATTAGCAATGTAACCTCTAAATGTTCAATGTGTCCATCCTTTACACACTTCCCAAAATCCACTGACCTAACCACTCAGGACTCCACATAGTAGTTGATTACTTTGCTCTAATCAAAACAACCTCTGTACCCATTGGCCAACACCTGCAACCTAGTTTCCCCACTGGCTCTTAATCATCCCCACTCTATTAACACCTCAAAGCCTTTTCATCACTGATAGCACTACTTCCATACACACAAACATCCCCATTCCCATAGCCTTCTACTGTTCAAAACTACCTCTCCTGATGTCCAACAAACTCCAAAACATGCACCTGAGTTCTTGTGCGCCTGACCAGCTATACCCTTACCCATACCCACCGTTCCTTCGAGGAAAGCTCCACAAACAAATCTGTGGCATGACCATAGGCACCTGCATGGCACACACTAGTACCAACATGTTTATGGACAATTTGAGGAATCTTATCTTGCTACTGAAGGTCTTAAAACCCCTATCCTCATTCAGATTCACTACTGGCTTTGTGATCTAGTCGCAGTTCCAAAAAACTATATCCTTATTCCCAATTTAGTCTGCAAACAATTTTCTAATCAAACACTCCAACCACCCTAGTAATTAGGTACAGTATCGCCCATCACTGAAAATTTAACCACACATTACCAGATATTCGACTAGCTGTCAGAAAGCCCAGAAATTACAACCATCCTACCCAAAATATGTCCCACCCTCCTCAAGTGGTAGTCCCTCCTCAATATATGGAACTGCCTGGCCCACCACTGTTACCGTAAACACTCAAGTCCTTAGTAATTGACCATATCCTTTGGGACGACAGGTCTAACACTTGCAGTGTGCTAAAGTCCAGCACATTCTACCCTAGCAGAAGCCACCTGTGAAACCAGTCATGTATACCAATTCTGTATAGTTTCCACAGAGCGTTTTCCAAGTGGGCATGACCACTACCAAATGGTGGCCAAAAGCAGAGAACACCAGTCAGTTGGCAGAACACACTGTTGAGCACAACACATACTACTTCAATGGCTATTCTACAAACCATGCCACTTTGATATCTGGATACCCCCATTACCACATTCTCTGCATTACTTGGATGGGAATTGTTTTTACGAAGCTTCCTTCAATTTCACATCTGTGATAGCGCTTTGTATTACATAAGTTTGAAGAATGACATGTTCAACAGCTCTGCAACATTTTCTACTTTGTATATGAGCCTGTCAACCATTGAACACCTTAACTCTACAGTGAATGATTACATTTCTCTCCTCCTGTATTTTTCAAGGTGGTTTACTGTATCAGTAGCAACTTAGTAACACACTACACTATTCACTCATTTCTCTAGTGTAATACTGTCGCAAAAAGACTTTTCTGTACAGTAAAATAAAGACAGTAAAATGAAAACAATAGAAAATATTTATTCTTTATAAACCAATAAGCTTCAGGTATACGAAAAATCCTGCAGTACAATACAGAGAGATTTGCTTCATGCATGCTATTTAGCGCATATGTAACTTAGAATTATTCAATGCAAAATACCTGCATATGATTTAAGATATGAATGGAACAGCTGCAAATCACCACTACCAAATTAGGTAAATTTAACTGTCCAAGTTAGGAAACAGCATTTATACAGCAGCAATTACATAGTTACGATAAGGCAGCACAACTTTTACATTCAAACAATTTTAAATGTTACTCATATAAAACTATATGTCTTTGTAAACCTCTTAACAAAAATTTACACTTACAGTAAACACACTATTGTGTGGGATCTACAAACAAGAACTAGTCATTTCTCTGCAACCACAAAATACCCAAAAACCATAATCATGAACCTGACATTTAGGCATAATCACTCTGGAATAAGGTTACAAGAACCTGTAACGGTATGCTATTGCTCCTAGGAGAACAACTGCAACACTGCTGCACGCTATGCCCCAAGTTCGATAAGAAATCTGCAACACAGTAAAATAAAAATCAGCACAGGTATGAAAATTCATATTATGTGTGTATTTCTTTTACCCAGCTATTTTTATTGCTACATTAGTTGTTAAAAAGAAAAATGCATGTGTGCACTGGGTTTTAGTACTTTTAAGTATTTACTGAAATTATTTGTCTGGAGGGCAGCCTTGTAAGGAAGTCATAAAAAGTAGTTTAGATGAAGAGAACAGAAGCTTTTGAAATATAGTTTTACCAATGAAAGCTGAAGGTTATATGGGGAATATTAAACACATAATGAATAACACAGGACAGTATTAAAGTTTTGAGTGAAGTGACAAGCTGAAATAACCTAAATATTTGGATCCAGGTGTTCTCTTTTCATCTATCTTTATATGTTGACAATGTTACCAGCAAATGTCAAAAAACTATTTCCAAAACACTACAATAAACAATACCACATACAGTGCTCTTTGAAGAGGATAATGATTTTAGCTCAAACAGAAGATTATCTGCAACAAGGCTGTACTTGCTTTTGAAAATGGCAAATTAATATAATTTAAATATCTCTGCAAGAAGACAAAACAATAATACACAAATATTTACAAAAAATGAAAAATGCTAATGTGCTTTGCAAGATCCCAAGTCAAATGGTTCTCACTGATGTGAAATATGTCAAATTTTGAACATACTGTCATTTGAAAGTTAATACGAGGTGCATTCAAGTTGTAAGGCCTCCGATTTTTTTTCTAATTAACTACTCACCCGAAATTGATGAAACTGGCGTTACTTCTCGACGTAATCGCCCTGCAGACGTACACATTTTTCACAACGCTGACGCCATGATTCCATGGCAGCGGCGAAGGCTTCTTTAGGAGTCTGTTTTGACCACTGGAAATCGCTGAGGCAATAGCAGCACGACTGGTGAATGTGCGGCCACGGAGAGAGTCTTTCATTGTTGGAAAAAACCAAAAATCACTAGGAGCCAGGTCAGGTGAGAAGGGAGCATGAATAATCACTTCAAAGTTGTTATCACGAAGAAACTTGCGTAACGTTAGCTCGATGTACGGGTGCGTTGTCTTGGTGAAACAGCACACGCACAGCCCTTCCCGGACGTTTTTGTTGCAGTGCAGGAAGGAATTTGTTCTTCAAAACATTTTCGTAGGATGCACCTGTTACCGTAGTGCCCTTTGGAACGCAATGGGTAAGGATTATGCCCTCGCTGTCCCAGAACATGGACACCATCATTTTTTCAGTACTGGCGGTTACCCGAAATTTTTTTGGTGACGGTGAATCTGTGTGCTTCCATTGAGCTGACTGGCACTGTTTCTGGATTGAAAAATGGCATCCACATTTCATCCACTGTCACAACCGACGAAAAGAAAGTCCCATTCATGCTCTTGTTGCGCGTCAGCATTGCTTGGCAACATGCCACACGGGCAGCCGTGTGGCCGTCAGTCAGCATTCGTGGCACCCACCTGGATGACACTTTTCGCATTTTCAGGTCGTCATGCAGGATTATGTGCACAGAACCCACAGAAATGCCAACTCTGGAGGCGATCTGTTCAACAGTCATTCAGCGATCCCCCAAAACAATTCTCTCCACTTTCTCAATCATGTCGTCAGACTAGCTTGTGCGAGCCCGAGGTTGTTTCAGTTTGTTGTCACACGATGTTCTGCCTTCATTAAACTGTCGCACCCACGAACACACTTTCGACACATCCATAATTCCATCACCACGTCTCCTTCAACTGTCGATGAATTTCAATTGGTTTCACACGACGCAAATTCAGAAAACGAATGACTGCATGCTGTTCAAGTAAGAAAAACGTCGCCATTTTAAGTATTTAAAACAGTTCTCATTCTCGCCGCTGGAGGTAAAATTCCATCTGCCGTACGGTGCTGCCATCTCTGGGACGTATTGACAATAAACACGGCCTCATTTTAAAACAATGCACATGTTTCTATCTCTTTCCAGTCCGGAGAAAAAAAAATCGGAGGCCTTAGAACTTGAATGCACCTCGTAAACTTGTCACAAAACATGTAAATATTCAATATACTGACACACAATTCTTAGGCCTCATCAATTAGAAAAATCACTTTCTAAAATATTTATACTGATTACATTACTACACTGAAGTTTTACGGAAGTCAGATTTTACACTGATGTTATTAATTACATACACACAGTCAGTTCTGCTAGGAACCTCGTCAGTTGAGTAGTAGGAGTTTGTCACTAATAAATCCTATTTGCTCCTCTTAAATTAAACTTTATTAATAGTTAAATGTTATAGCTCCTGGTAAGCTATTGAAAATGTATGCTCTTTAATAATGGACACCTTTCTGTAACAAAGTCAGTGGTTTTAAATATTTGTGAGTATTACACTTAATTCTGGTACTGATTTCATGTAGTGAGCCGTTACTTTGAACGAGATTTTTAACGGCAAATTTCACTGAGAAATAAACACATTTATTGTAAAGCAATAGTTAATATTCCCAGTTCCTTAAACAGGTCTGAGCAGGACATTCTAGAGTTTACACCACTAATAATTCATATTACACATTTTTTGACAGAACTACTTTGGCTTGACTTCCCACAAAAAATTATTCTGTACAACATTATGATACAAAAGCAAAGTAGGCCTATGCCAACTTTTTTATTTTTGCATCACCTATGTCTGACAAACACCTGTAGTGCAAATAAAGCTTTATTTAGGTGCTTCAGCAGTTCTGTGGTATCCTCCTCCTAGCTGAACTTACAATTGTTGTTGTTGTTGTGGTCTTCAGTCCTGAGACTGGTTTGATGCAGCTCTCCATGCTACTCTATCCTGTGCAAGCTTTTTCATCTCCCAGTACCTACTGCAACCTACATCCTTCTGAATCTGCTTAGTGTATTCATCTCTTGGTCTCCCTCTACGATTTTTACCCTCCACGCTGCCCTCCAATACTAAATTGGTGATCCCTTGATGCCTCAGAACATGTCCTACCAACCGATCCCTTCTTCTGGTCAAGTTGTGCCACAAACTTCTCTTCTCCCCAATCCTATTCAATACTTCCTCATTAGTTATGTGATCTACCCATCTAATCTTCAGCATTCTTCTGTAGCACCACATTTCGAAAGCTTCTATTCTCTTCTTGTCCAAACTATTTATCGTCCATGTTTCACTTCCATACATGGCTACACTCCATACGAATACTTTCAGAAATGACTTCCTGACACTTAAATCAATACTCGATGTTAACAAATTTCTCTTCTTCAGAAACACTTTCCTTGCCATTGCCAGCCTACATTTTATATCCTCTCTACTTCGACCATTATCAGTTATTTTGCTCCCCAAATAGCAAAACTCCTTTACTACTTTAAGTGCCTCATTTCCTAATCTAATTCCCTCAGCATCACCCGACTTAATTAGGCTACATTCCATTATCCTTGTTTTGCTTTTGTTGATGTTCATCTTATATCCTCCTTTCAAGACACTGTCCATTCCATTCAACTGCTCTTCCAAGTCCTTTGCTGTCTCGGACAGAATTACAATGTCATCGGCGAACCTCAAAGTTTTTATTTCTTCTCCATGAATTTTAATACCTACTCCGAATTTTTCTTTTGTTTCCTTTACTGCTTGCTCAATATACAGATTGAACAACATCGGGGAGAGGCTACAACCCTGTCTTACTCCCTCCCCAACCACTGCTTCCCTTTCATGTCCCTCGACTCTTATAACTGCCATCTGGTTTCTGTACAAATTGTAAATAGCCTTTCGCTCCCTGTATTTTACACCTGCCACCTTTAGAATTTGAAAGAGAGTATTCCAGTCAACATTGTCAAAAGCTTTCTCTAAGTCTACAAATGCTAGAAACGTAGGTTTGCCTTTCCTTAATCTTTCTTCTAAGATAAGTCGTAAGGTCAGTATTGCCTCACGTGTTCCAGTGTTTCTACGGAATCCAAACTGATCTTCCCCGAGGTTGGCTTCTACTAGTTTTTCCATTCGTCTGTAAAGAATTCGTGTTAGTATTTTGCAGCTGTGACTTATGAAGCTGATAGTTCGGTAATTTTCACATCTGTCAACACCTGCTTTCTTTGGGATTGGAATTATTATATTCTTCTTGAAGTCTGAGGGTATTTCGCCTGTCTCATACATCTTCCTCACCAGATGGTAGAGTTTTGTCAGGACTGGCTCTCCCACGGCCGTCAGTAGTTCCAATGGAATATTGTCTACTCCGGGGGCCTTGTTTCGACTCAGGTCTTTCAGTGCTCTGTCAAACTCTTCACGCAGTATCATATCTCCCATTTCATCTTCATCTACATCCTCTTCCATTTCCATAATATTGTCCTCAAGTACATCGCCCTTGTATAGACCCTCTATATACTCCTTCCACCTTTCTGCTTTCCCTTCTTTGCTTAGAACTGGGTTTCCATCTGAGCTCTTGATATTCATACAAGTCGTTCTCTTATCTCCAAAGGTCTCTTTAATTTTCCTGTAGGCGGTATCTATCTTACCCCTAGTGAGATAGGCCTCTACATCCTTACATTTGTCCTCTAGCCATCCCTGCTTAGCCATTTTGCACTTCCTGTCGATCTCATTTTTGAGACGTTTGTATTCCTTTTTGCCTGTTTCACTTACTGCATTTTTATATTTTCTCCTTTCATCAATTAAATTCAATATTTCTTCTGTTACCCAAGGATTTCTACTAGCCCTCGTCTTTTTACCTACTTGATCCTCTGCTGCCTTCACTACTTCATCCCTCAAAGCTACCCATTCTTCTTCTACTGTATTTATTTCCCCCATTCCTGTCAATTGCTCCCTTATGCTCTCCCTCAATCTCTGTACAACCTCTGGTTCTTTCAGTTTATCCAGGTCCCATCTCCTTAAATTCCCACCTTTTTGCAGTTTCTTCAGTTTTAATCTACAGGTCATAACCAATAGATTGTGGTCAGAGTCCACATCTGCCCCTGGAAATGTCTTACAATTTAAAACCTGGTTCCTAAATCTCTGTCTTACCATTATATAATCTATCTGATACCTTTTAGTATCTCCAGGGTTCTTCCATGTATACAACCTTCTTTCATGATTCTTAAACCAAGTGTTAGTTATGATTATGTTGTGCTCTGTGCAAAATTCTACCAGGCGGCTTCCTCTTTCATTTCTGTCCCCTAATCCATATTCACCTACTATGTTTCCTTCTCTCCCTTTTCCTACACTCGAATTCCAGTCACCCATGACTATTAAATTTTCGTCTCCCTTCACAATCTGAATAATTTCTTTTATTTCATCATACATTTCTTCAATGTCTTCGTCATCTGCAGAGCTAGTTGGCATATAAACTTGTACTACTGTAGTAGGTGTGGGCTTCGTATCTATCTTGGCCACAATAATGCGTTCACTATGCTGTTTGTAGTAGCTTACCCGCATTCCTATTTTCCTATTCATTATTAAACCTACTCCTGCATTACCCCTATTTGATTTTGTGTTTATAACCCTGTAGTCACCTGACCAGAAGTCTTGTTCCTCCTGCCATCGAACTTCACTAATTCCCACAATATCTAACTTCAACCTATCCATTTCCCTTTTTAAATTTTCTAACCTACCTGCCCGATTAAGGGATCTGACATTCCACGCTCCGATCCGTAGAACGCCAGTTTTCTTTCTCCTGATAACGACATCCTCTTGAGTAGTCCCCGCCCGGAGATCCGAATGGGGGACTATTTTACCTCCGGAATATTTTACCCAAGAGGACGCCATCATCATTTAACCATACAGTAAAGCTGCATGCCCTCGGGAAAAATTACGGCTGTAGTTTCCCCTTGCTTTCAGCCGTTCGCAGTACCGGCACGGCAAGGCCGTTTCGGTTATTGTTACAAGGCCAGATCAGTCAATCATCCAGACTGTTGCCCTTGCAACTACTGAAAAGGCTGCTGCCCCTCTTCAGGAACCACACGTTTGTCTGGCCTCTCAACAGATACCCCTCCGTTGTGGTTGCACCTACGGTACGGCTATCTGTATCGCTGAGGCACGCAAGCCTCCCCACCAACGGCAAGGTCCATGGTTCATGGGGGGGAACTTACAATAAAAGCTGTAATTTCATGTATTTGACCCTATCAAACCCTATCTGCTTGTCATATTTTAGGTATATACTGGGGGGGAAATTTCTTACCAGTTCTAATCTGCATATAGGATGTTTTTCGATGTTTGGTTCCTAGCCACTTCTTGTCATTAATGTCAATAATGGCTAAGGCTATACATGATTTGCTATTTATAGCAATGTTTGTATCAACTATGAACTAAACAAACTTGGCATCTGCTCATGTTACTGATGAAATGCCATTGATTTGCACAAGCAACTAATGAAAATGGCATGGGAAGGCTCAAGTGGTCTAATTTTGGATAAAGCTCCCACAGGACCATCATGAACTTTGATGAATTTTTTTATGAACGTTCACAATGTTCCCTATGAACACTGATGAAATTTTACTTTCACAGATCCAGTAATTGCAGTAATATAATCATTTGTTTGACGCCATAGTGCAGCTTTTGACAGTGCACCACTGATTGTGAGAGATAAAATTTTTTTCTTGGCGGAAACTACAGTATGCCGTATTATTTTTTTGCACTCTCTTACATTGAATAGTAAAAAACCATTTCATGAGAAAACTCCCCATACATAATTTGAAGCAATGCCACTAAAAAAAACAGCCAGTTTTAAAAATGAAGTTTATCTTTTTGTAACTCTGTAAGTGTGTCTATAACAAACATGAAACTATGCATGTGATAACTTACCAACACAAGGCATTTAAATATGAAATTTTATTCCCCTACTGCTTCCCAATACTTTACAAATTGAGAGCAAAGATGAAGATTTTTGTAAAAACACAAAAATGGGCACTTTCAGCCCATTTGTACAAAAAAGTACTCTGCAAAATGTTTTACAGAATTTTCTAAACCACCTAAAAACTAATGAGAAGGCAACAATATAGTGAAACCATGCCTGTACTATGTTGGTACTCCAATCTGACTTTTTATTGTGTTTTTCAATTGTTTAGTAGTGTTTGGGGAAAGCAAAATCAGAAGTCCTAATGAAATGGAAGTGAGCTTGAATCAGAAAACTCCAAAAAATGCAAAAAGTTTTTTAAACATCTCTGAATTGTAAAAGATTTCTCTATTTAAGAAGGAAAGGGCATAAAAAATCAAATAAGGATAGTTTTGTATAATCTTTATACTAAGTTGATCGAATTACTGTAGCTTCACAAGCATGGCAGTTTGCAGCCTGCTATTTAAAGAATGTGTCCTGGACCAGAAGCTATAGAATCTGCAGTTGCTAGCTCATACTGTATGATTCACAGGAAATAATTGTGTGTAACCAACATGGGACAGTGGAGCTATATAGTCTTTAGAAAGTGCTGTCATTACAATGCCAGACATCAAAGTTTGTATCTTAAAGCCCTTAAATTTTATCTAAAGTAAGATGAGTTGATCATCATAATAGATTTTGCTGAAAATTATTCAGGGGAAAGTAGTCAAATATCAACCCCACCATTTGTCTATTTTAACCAAAATCAGAAGATGGAATATGCAGATTTTTGCTATGTCAGTGACTGGCATGGCATAAATATTGCTCACGTTCTATCAAGGAGCTGATCGAATACGTAAAAACATAGTCTGCTCAAATTTCCCACATCAATTACTTCAGTGGTGGCTTCAGTGTCCAACACAAAACTTTCAGTAAGTTTCTCTATTTATACTACCACAAGAGAGACTACAAAGACAAAAGAATGTACTTTCTTTTTTGCTCTACCTATGGAAAGTCACCTTGCTATGGGACTGGAGATACAAAGTTATAAGCAGCAAGATCAAGTTTTCAATGGCCAGTTAACAGGCAGATTCTTATGACTATAGATCTGTTTCTCTTCTGCACTGAAAGCATTAATTAGCTGGTTGGTTTAAAAGGGGAGGGGAAGGGACCAAACTGCTTGGTCATTGGTCCCTTGTTCTGATAAACAATTCCACAAGGAAAATAATAAAACAAAAGACACATACAACACAATACTGAAAGAAAGGAAAAACCACAAGAATGAAGGAAAGTCAACAAACACTAAAAGGAACAAAAGAGGAGACGAAAACAGAGGCGCAAGAAACAGAAGAGATTAAAACAAGAAAGCAGATTACCATGGCTGGCCGACCACGTGAATATAAAGGAGAAGCCAGCCACTCTGCAACACATTAAAACCTCCAACCTAACAGCAGTAGGGGAGAGAAAACAGAGGAACAAACAACAAGCACTAAAACCTATATAGAAGGATAAACCCATCCCTCATGCACAAAACCTTAAACAAGATCAACCGTTAAGGTGTTGCCTGCTAAAATTAGCTGTAACAAGTCTGGTAAACAAAGTTTATGATGCAGGGCAGCCAAAGAGGGACAGCTTAAAAGTATATGGGCCACTGTCAACTGCATGCCGCACCAGCTCTGAGATGGATCTTCACGGCACAGGAGATAGCTGTGGGTTGCCCAAGTGTGGCCAATACGGAGCCGGCAGAGAACCATAGGGCCTCTGTGAGAGGCCCTCATTGAGCACTCCCACACATTCATAGTTTCCTTAATGGCACGCAGTTTGTTAAGGTTGGTTATGGGGATGTCTATCTCCATAAGCGGTTTCCGTGTAGCCTGTTTGGCCAGCCTCTTGGCAAGTTCATTTCCTGTAAACCCGACATGATCTGGGGTCCACACAAACACCACTGAATGACTGGATCGTTCCAGGGCATAGATGGACTCTTTGATGGTCGCTTCCGAGGGATGGCGAGGGTAGCACTGGTCAATAGCTAGGAGGCTGCTCGAGCAGTCAGTTTAGAGAAGAAATGATTCCCCAGGGCATCAGCAGATGTACTCGAGAGCACGAGAATGGCCGCCAGCTCTGCAGCGCTAACACTGCAGCCATCTGGCAAGAAGTCCTGTTCATGATGTCCTCCATGAACATACACGAAGCCAACGTGATCATCAGCCAGTGAGCCGTTGGTGTAAACCACGTCATTGCCCCGGTACATGTCAAGAATCTAGAGGAAGTGACAGCAAAGAGCCGCAGGGTTAACTGAGCCCTTAGGGCCATGGGAAAGGTTCAGACAAAGCTTCAGCCTAGGTTTACCCCATGGAGGTGTACGTTCATGGACCTTGAGTAGAGGTGGTAAAGGGGAGGACTCCAGTCCAGACAGAAGGGATCGCATGCGAACCGCGATCTGAAGCCCTGACCTGGGCTGCCGAGGTGGGAGTTGAATCGGTGTGGTTGGGAAAAGGAGACGGTAATTTGGATGCTCAGGATACCTAAGAATGTATGCAACGTAACTGGCGAGCAGTTATACATGTCTAGTCTGTAATGGAAGAACTCCAGCATCCACCAGCACACTGGTCACCAGATTTGCCCTTGAAGCTCTAGTCTAACGCTGCAGTGGTGCACTGGGTCAAGTAAATGCAATGCTGAGGGTGCTGCCAAACCATAAACCACACTCTCATAGTCAAGGTGGGATTGAACAAGGTCTCTGTACAGCAGCAGCAGCAGCAGCAGCAGCAGCAGCTTAGAGCAATCTGCACCCCAGCTGGTGTTGCTCAGGCAGCAGAGGGCATTGAGGTGCTGCCAGCACTTAAGCTGATTAAGATGAGGAAGCCAAATCAATTGAGAGTCGAAAACCAGTCCTAAGAATCTATATGTCTCCACTACCATGAGGGATTCTCATTAAGGTAAAGTTCTGGTTCCGGATGAGAGGTACGACACCGACAGACGTGCACGACACACGACTTTGTGGCTGAAAACTAGAAGCCATGGGCTACAGCCCATGAGTGCACATTGTGAATGGCTCCCTGTAGGCGCACTCAGCAACGCCAGTATTGGAGGAGCAATACGAAATGCAGAAGTCGTCTGCATACAGAGAAGGTTAGACTGCTAGACCGTTTATGGCCATTAAAAATAGAGACTCAATACAGAGCCCTGCGACACTCCATTCTCCTGGATATGGAGGGCAACTATCGGAGACACCAACCACGGAAAATATGGAGTGACAGGAAGTTTTGGATAAAAATCAGGAGTGGGCCCCAGAGATCCCACTCATATAAAGTGGCAAGGATATGATGTCACCAGGTTGTATGATACACTTTCCATAAATCAAAAAAGACGGCAACCAAGTGTTGGTGCCTGGAAAAGGCAATTCGAATGGCAGACTCGAAGGACAAAAGATTATCAGTGGTAGAGCGACCTTGGCGGAAACCACCCTGGCATGGAGACAGTAGGCTATGTACCTCCAGGACCCAAACGAGCCGCCAACACACCATATATTCCAGCAGCTTACAAAGAATGTTGGTGAGGCTGATGGACCAATAGCTACCCACATCAAGTGGGTTTTACCGGGTTTGAACACTGGAATGATGGTGCTCTCTCCCCATTGCAATGGAAAGATGCCATCACACAGATCCAGTTGAAGATAAGGAGATGTCGCTTGTAGTGAGACAAGAGGTGTTTAATCAGTGTGGACCTGATCTGGCCCAGGAGCTGTTTCAGGGCAATGCCGAGGGCACTGAGGAGCTCCTACTCCGTAAATGGGGCATTATAGGGTTCACTGTGGCAAGCAGTGAATGAGAGGACTTTCCCTTCCATCCACCGTTTGAGTGTGCGAAAGGCTGGGCGGTAGTTCTCCGACACACAGGCTCAAGCAAAGTGCTCTGCTATTGCGTTGGCAGACAACACACCATGTATGTTAACAACATGGGCACCTGTAGGGGTCTGGTAACCAAAAACACACCTGATCTATGCCCAGACTTGGGAAGGTGATGTATGACACCCAATGATTGAGACATACCTCTCCCAACACTCCTATTTCTGTTTTTTTTATAAGCTGGCAAATGCATGCATGGAGCCGTTTAAAAGCTGTTAGGTGCTCCAGAGAAGGGTGCCACTTATGTCACTGTAGAGCCCGCCTACGTTCTTTAATGTCCTCAGCAATTTCCGGCGACCACCAAGGCACTGTCTTTCACCAGGTGCACCCTGAGGAACAAGGGATTGAGGTTTTAGCCACAGATGCGATTGTTCTAGTGACCCTCTCGACCACTACATCAATGGTATTTTGTGGGGGAGATTTAATGACAACAGAGGTGAAAGCTTCCCAGTCTGCCTTGTTTAAAGCCCATCTGGGTAGGCGGCCATGAGCATGACGCCGGGGGAGTGGCAAGAAGATGAAGTGGTCACTACCACACGAGTTGTCATGGGCACTCTAGTGGACAGATGAGAGAAGTCCTGGGCTGCAAAGTGATAAATCAATGGCCAAGTAAGTATCATGAGCCACACTGAAATGTGTGGGGGGGCCCAGTATTTAAGAGGCAGAGGTCAAGCTGAGAGAGTACATTTTTGGCACCTCTTACTCGGCCAGTAAGCTTGGTACCACCCCACAAGGGATTATGGGCCTTAAAATCTCCCAGAAGTAGGAAAGGTTTAGGGAGTTGAGTCAGTGCAGCCAATAAGTTCAGAGGTACTGCACCATCTGGAGGACGATATACATTGCAGACAGTTATTTCCTGTGTTGTCCTTATCCTGATAGCCACAGCTTCAAGAGGAGTTTGAAGGGGCACAGGTTCACTAGATACCGAGTTCAGGACATTCACAAACTCCACCTGACACACTATTATATTCGCTACAGTTCTTGTAATATCATCTATATAATATCATCTATAGCCGCGGAGGGCAGGGGTCTGCATTGCTGGGAACCTGGTTTCCTGGAGGGCAATGCATAAAGCAGGTGTGAAGCTTAACATTTGCCGTAGCTCAGTCAGGTGGTAAAAAAACCGCAGCAATTTCACTCAAGGATGACATCGTGAGGCTGGGAAGGCATGAAGCACTCAAGAAGGCAGATTACATTGCAGGGTCACCTGCTGCCACCGAGTACCGTTCTATCAACATCCTTTGTGTCTGAGGGTCCAGCGAGATCTAGGTCCTCATGGAACACTACAATCTCCACTCAATCCTCAGACACAGAGCTTGTAGGTAGCAGTGGTATTGGTGCCACCATAATGTCTGGATTCTTCAGAAATCATCTTCTTTTAGGGTTTCCCTCACTGCTCCTTTGGTTTTTTCCAGCTGGGAGGGCTTCACTGAGTCAGTCTCAGGGACTGAGGAGGATCATGAAGCCCTACGACCAGCTCCCTGTGGCTGCTTCAGCCACTGGCCGGAGTCCACTTTGCCACCGGTGGGAACCTGGGAAGAGTGACCCAAGGGACCCCTTTCTAGCGAGAAGAGCTGTAGAAAATTTACCCTTTTCCGACTGAGAAGTGGAGACTCATGTCCCTGACGGTTGGTGTGGGGTGGGGAGGTGTGCTTCTCCCGAAATAGGTGGATCGGGATCAACAGGGTGGGAAGTGCCCCCAACCATCAAGTGGGTCAGTGTAGTCTTATGGCTCTGAGAGCTGACTGCAATTGGTGCAACTGATGGGGCTGGAAACAATAGTAGAAGTGGCGTAAGATGATGTCATGCGTACAGAATGGAGCCTTTCAAATTTCCTTTTAGACTCAGTGTAGGTCAATCGGTCCAGGGTCTTATTCCATGATTTTCCTCTCCTTCTGTAAAATCCTGCATTATGGTGAGCAAGGTGAATGATGCTCTCCGCAGCTGACACAGATTGGAGGCAGGACACATGGAGTATTGGGATGCCAAGGACATCCACAATTTCGACAGGTGACGCTGGAAGTACAGCGGGAAGGACTTCCAGCACTTGAAGCACCAAATCATGGGAGGGATATATGGTATGACATCACATTGGTATACCATCACCTTGACCTTCTCAGGTAATGTGCCACCCTCAAAGGCCAAGATGAAGGCACCAGTGACTGACTACCTGATTATCCTTTGAACCCCTATGTACGTGCCGGACGAAATGAACACCTCGCCACTCGAAATTGGTGCTCAGCTCATCGTCAGTCTGCAAAAGAAGGTCCCTGTGGAATATAATATCCTGGACCATATTTAAGTTCTTATGGGGCGTGATAGTAACAGAAACATCCCCCAACTTGTCACAAGCAAGTAATTTCCATGACTGGGCAGAGGATGCTGTTTTTATCAAGACTGACCCTGACCACATTTTGGACAATCCCTCCAGCCCCCCAAACTTGTCCCGTAAATGCTCTACAAAAAACTGAGACTTAATTGACACAAAGGATTCCCCCATCAGCTCTCGTACATACTAGGTACCAGGGCAAATAAGATTTGCTGCCATTGTTTATCTGCAGTTCCTCCCACGGTGTGGGCAGGGAGGGAAATGATTTGGGGATCATACTTCCGTGCATTAAATTGAGCCCTTGAATGCTTAGACTGTTGGTTGTTGAGATGATGTACTACACTTCATGGCGTGTCATCCACATTGATGCCACCCACTCAGACCAGGGGCCCCACCCACGGGCACCACCCAGCCACAGCGAAGACCACCTGGCAGGATGGTCATTGCCGGGAGTCCCGATGCCCCAGAGTGACTAGCATCTACTCATTGGCATACGTGGGGAGTTAACAGTGCAGGCATCAGCAGAGTGATCCCTGTGTGGTCGGGGAGCTACAATCAACGCAGTATATGGCAGCCACACCACGACGGACTGGGTACCATGCTGGATATGAGGTGCAAAAGAAGTCCATGGTCATCGTCGGCACAGAAAAAGATACTGCATAGTGGATGGAGAAAACACACCCAGGAAGGTGTCCTCACCCAAGAGATGGAGAATGAGCGGAACTGCAAAGCCACGATGATAAAGGATGTGAAAGGTCTCAATGCAGGATGGACACGATGCACCATGTAAGGTGCCCTTCCCCAATTGGCTCGCTCTTCGGGAATGCCATCACATAAAGGCCGAAACGTGTGCGACTCCTTTTAATTACCTCTTACTACAGGCAGAAGTACCTCAGGCCTATTCTAATCCTTGGACCCAAAAAGGGGGGGGGGGGCAGAGGGGGGGGGGGGAGGAAAGCATTAATTCCATTAAACTGGCTTTCATCAGCAAAGAAGAAATTGAAGAAAATAAACCATCACAAGAAAAGAGGTTTAAACATGGATATACTTGTGCAGGAACTTCAGATAATATCCATGTCTTGCCAACTGATTGAACATCAATTCAGGTGGGCAGAGTTTGAAATGATTCATCCTCTTTTTCTGGGCAAAATTAGTGACAGTGAAGTGAGTATATTTACACAAGACCTCAAGCCAGAACAATACGATATATTTCTTTATCTCCATTCTCACACAAAGCCTTAACTTCAGCATATTTCAACCAAAAATAGAAGTAGAGAGCTACATAAAATCTACTACTTATCTGGCATAATCAATTGTTATTTTAAAAATAAAAAAAGATGTATTGTTTAAACCATACAAAGTAATGGCAGTACTAACACTGCTGTGTGGAAATGGTGTACACTTGCTAAATGATACATCAAAAGGATAGAAAGTGCAGAAATAATCCTTATTTATGTGTCCACAGGTGGTGTAAATTTTTTTAAGTCTGTCTTCTCCTGCATAGGCTGTTTCTTTTATTTTGAAATAAAGTCTATTTCAATATTCAACAACTAATTCGTTTCACATCCTAGAACGTTACGATCAAGCTAAAACTGTATGAAATAAAACAGTCTTAACTTATTAACGGTTTTCGTTAGGATGTTCGAACTGCACGTTGGCTGTGGGGCATGATAGGAATTAGTATGCACCGTACGGTTTGGTTTATATACGAAGTCCACTTTCATTTGAATAGGCTCATCAATAAGCAAAATTGGCACATTTGGGAGACAGAGATTCTGTATTTCGCAATCAAGAAGTATGTTCATCCTTGACTGGTGATTGTGCGATGTTCAGTCATTGAATAATCAGTGCGATCTCCCTTGATGGCACAGTGGCTACTGAATGGTATGTGAAGCTTTTTGAAGACAATTTCATTCACATTATCCCAACAGAGCCTGATTTCAGCAACATGTGCTTCATGCAAGATGGAGCTCGGACCCATCAAAGCAGGAGAATGTTTGGTATTCTGGAGGAGCACTTTGGGGACGCATTCTGGCTCTGGGGTGCCCACAGGCCATTGGCATGTGCCTCAAATGGCCACCATGTTCTCCAGACGTGAACACATGCAACTTCTTTTTGTGGGTCTATATTAAAGAAAAGGTGTACACACAACTCTAAAACCATTGCTGAGCTGAGTCATTCAGGAGGTCATCGATAGCATTGATGTTCCGACACTTCAACAGATCATGCAGAATTTCGCGATTTGTTTTCGCCACATCATCATCAATGATGGCAGGCCCATCAAACATGTCAGTGACATTTAGATGTTTAATAAAATGAAGGCAGGCCATACTAAGAAATTAAAGTTTTTTTATTCATACAGTTCAATAATTGTTACCCTGTACATTTTTATGGTAGTTTGAGAAGGTCTCAGGACAGAATATAAAGAAATGACTTACATCAGAGAAACTTTTTTACATTTCAATGTAGTCACCCTGTACATTAACATACTTGGTCCAGCAATGTTCCACTGCCTAGAGGCCATCACAGAAATTAGATTCCCACAGGCCTTCAAAGTACCTGTCAATTCTGGCTGTCAGTTACTTCATTTTAAAAGAATCTCTATCCAGCAAAGAAAATTTTGAGCTTTTTGGGGAAAAAGACTGAAGTCTTAAGGAGCCAAATGAGGTGACTACAACACATACGGCAACAATTCATATCTTCCTTCATGTATTTTTGACAAGGTAATGATGCTTTTGTGTGAGTGCACACTGTCTTGAAAGCTGAATTTCTTCCTTGCCAAATCTGGCATTTTTGTGTATCTCTTGCTGTTGTTGGAGCAGCAGGTTAGAGTGGAATTGACTCAAAATTGTTTAACAAGTGGGAAGATGACCAATCAGCAGAGTATCTTTTGCATCCCAGAAAACGACACCACAACCTTTCCAGTTCATTGCGTTGCTTTTGCTTTCTTTGATGGTGGTGGACCAAAGGATGACCCTTTATTATGCAGTAACCTCACTACGCTAGCACTGACATATGGTGGTGACTACGGCAGCTTTTCAAACTAATGTCGTACATTGAAAATTATTATGCTTACTGCATGTTATATTACATGCAATACTTGATAGCATCCTTAATAAAGGTTTCACACAACCATAGCAGGTATGGACCCAACTATCCCAGAGGTGAAGTCAGTAAGTAGAATAGGATAAGTGAAAGCCTTATGGGGGTTAGCAAAGCTATTGAACTGAAAGCTCACACAGTGTCATCAGCATCTTACAATCTAAATATGATGCACATCGACCAACCAATTAGGCATGCTACCGTACACAGTGGTACCCCCTATTTTATGTTTCCGTGCGGTCCAGACTTAAAAACGCAAAATTTAGGAAAATTCAGAGTTGAAGAAAATGTTAAACCTCCAAAATACGAGGAAAAACACATGTAATCGGCATATATGATTTGAAATCACAATCGCCTCCAGTATCTTGCATAGAATCTAAGTGAAGGAAATTAAATACACAACAATGTTTTTACAATAATTTGTGGTAATGAATTTCATCAGTTATTAAAGACTCAGATTTGATATAACAAGTAAAAACTCACTAAAAAATTGAAATCCGTATCTGCGTACATGGTAATCTAGCTATTTTCCTCACTCAGAAAAAGCAAAAGCTGATGAACATGTTGAATTAAACCAAGAACATCACAGCAGCTAAGTGGATAAACCATAAGCAAATGATTAATGACAAACTTTGTCACTATTGCTGTTACTGTTTAATGCTATTCTTACAAGCTGCACTTCATAAGTTCACCACCATTAAAGTATTATTTTAGGCTTGATGAGAGAAACATAGTTTACTTCCCCCATTGATGTTACAAGCTTAATTAGAAGTCAAGCTCAGTGAACTTCTGTACACTGAGTAAAGTTTGAAAGAAAGCTCAGGTGCTACAGTTTCACTTCATGCCCTCTATCACTGCTGCCCATCTTTACAGCCTACAGTGTGTGGTGCAAAGTATATACGTGAGTGGTGTATGTAGTTGTTGCAACTTTAATGTGTCAGATTTGAACAATCAAGTCTTTAAAATATGCTATTGCAAAACCCTTCTACTCCCCCGTGACACCTCTTTCACAGCACATCATCTGCACGAAAAGCATATCCTCAGCACTTCAAAACACACTTTAACCCCAACATGCACTCCTGTCATTGAAGGGCCTTGCTCCCTCTCCACACATCCAGTAGATGAACTCATTTATCATGTGTCAGAGTGTTGCAGTGGCTGTGGCTGGCTACTGGGTGACTTAACATCTTGCAGCCAATTAAAGTTCACTAGTCGGAAATGTGAGGTGTTTGCTCAATTATGATCAAGCATATTCTTCAAGACTGACAGACTGAATTTAAAAGGTTGAAGATTGATATAGTTGCTGAATACAGTACATTGGAAATACATGTAAAAATATGACAATGAGTTATAAGTGGAAGAAAAGGCGGTGGGTGCACCCCTTCATCATGTACTGGATCCGCTTGGAACACTTCACGTTGACTGTCTCGTTTTCCCATTACTGCTGCTACCTAGCAGTAGTTTTATCATAATTGTGTGGTGATGCTAAGTGTTGCAAGTTGTATTTACAACACCAATCATGGATTAAATCATCATTTCCTCTCTCACATCTCCCCTTTGCACAATGGCCTAAAATATTTCCTCAACTTTGCCATCACCCATGTTGCAAACGATCTGTCTTTTGTGCAACTTGTGGCTCGTTCAGTCACATCAAATGTCAATAGGAAGAATACGTGATGAAGTGAAGCAAGAAGAGTAAGAACTTGGAATCGAAGGAAACCTTACTAGGAAGAAAGGCAAAAATCTGAAATTTTTGGGATTTATCTTACGGTTTCTTCACAGGTGACAAAAATTTATGGTGTAGAATTGTGAAAAATGTAAAATCTGAGAACGTAAAATTGAAGTTCCACTGTATTATTTTTATGACATGTTGCCTGGAATATAACAAACATTATTATAGTGGTGACTTCTACCACTGAATGTAACAGCAACATCAAATGTAACAAGAAGAGGTAGAAGGCAGCATATTAAGACTCGTCCGAACTTTCCAAGTGTTTTATTGGTTCCAACTACAGTGCCCCCGTTCCTCTCAATCTGCGTCACTAGGTCACACAATGCTGAGGACACCACTTCGCTGTCTGCGAAACGGCTTGGCATGGAATGGCTGCCTCAGCGAGCCATGCATGCACTGCTATGTGTCGGCCTTGTACTGTAGCGGAGTTGCAGAGTCATCAGGATGCCAGCAGTTGACTCAGCAGTCTGCGACCCTTCCGACTCAGTGTCACTTGGTTTGAGCCGCAAGTGGCCAGCTGCATGCTTCTCGCCAGTGTGGCTAAGATCGCAGCGACAACAGCAAGCGCCCATGATCCAGAGTCCGAATCTGTGGTCCTAGCCTCGGGATGCCTCCGGCATGTATTGGAAGCCAGGACGACTGCCTGCTGTAGAGAGCCATGGAGTGGCCTGCCGCTGGCTGGCTACAGACCCTGCGTCGGCCTCAGAGGGTCGAACCAGCGAGCCGTCGTGGACTGTAACGCTGGCGCCCCATCTGCTGCTGCATGTAGCTGGTGGTGTGACACACCCTGCCGTCCAGGAGAGCTGCCACACTTGACAGAATCTCGTTAGATACCCGCATCTATTTATAAGTGGCTGTGTACCTCTGTTTTGCCATACACGCTGCTTCGCGTCACGTACTCATAACATGCTATGTTGGCCAGTGGGCCCCTTCTGCCTGCGATTTGTGACATGCCAAACCGCTACATATACTCTTTCAGTAATTTGACGGCCCTGTGGCCTCTATTCTACTTCGCAACTGTTGGTATGTGTAGCTCACTGCAATCCAGCCTGCACCTGGCTGTCACTTGTGCTCAGAATATTGCACAAAGCTAACTTTCCCTATCCTAAACAGTGGTGCCGCTACACTATGAATAACTTTTAATGTTATGTAGCCTGATAAATCAGGAAGACTAAATAATGAAATAAAGTGTGTTTCAAAATAAAAGAATAGTCCAGGTAGGAAAATGACTTCATTTACCTAAGTGCAGATACAGTTTGGAGGACAGTAATTCAACACACATTACTTGATAGGAAGAGAAAAAATATGTAATCACAGGGTTATATGCCCGGAAGGAAAAATTATTCTTGGACTTTTCCCAGATTTCCCACTTAAAAACACTTCTTCCTGGGTGAAAGCACACATTTTCCCAGGTGAAAATACACATTCATGTTAAGTGACAGCATACTTTCCCTCTCAACTGTAAAACTTAACAATCCTTCGAATGGTCGAGGTTTTATTCACTGGCGCAGAACATCCCGGCACTTCACGAAATGAAATACAGGCAAATAAATAATGTGTTTCAGAAAGATCTTCGATTTGCAGCAACGTGTATGCTGCATATTTTAGTCTTAAAGTATAAATACAAACTGCATCAAACACAGCATGTTAATTTCTGAAGCACTGAAATCGAGATTATGATGCGTTTATATCAGCCAATCACAGCTCACATCACATTTTCTCGCTAAGAAATCACAGCAGATATTCTGAGCATAGGACACGTGATGTAGTCAGCCAATAATTCACATAAGTAGTGTGAACTCTTAGTTAATGTTCAAAATTAAGTATAGTATAGCTACAAGAAAAACTAAGCTTTCATTTGTAATATTGGTCTTTTTTGCATGTGTTACGCTTTAAGATATATCAAACACAAATGTGCCAGAAACTTTCAAATGATGACAAATGTCTGGTCTTGCAGCTTTGAAATTTTTCTATGTTTTCGTCCTCAAAGTGTTAAACTTTGAAAGAGTCACACGCTCTGTAATTTAAGAAATTCATATAGCATAAAGGGAAATCTACCTTGAAATTAACACTTCTCAAACCACTATTCGCAATACTTTCCCAGAACCTGTTAGAAATAGGTTAGTTTGAGCAATTGCCCAAGAGCACCAGAAGACACACGTAACTGCACATGTGCAGGTATGACAACGTAGGAAGCATCTACATCTACACCTATACTCTGCAAACCACCGTGGGGTGCATGGCAGGGGGTACGTCCACTTGTACCAGTTATTAGGGTTTCTTCCTGTTCCGTTCACATATGGAGCACAGGAAGAATGATTGACTGAATGAATGCCTCAATATATGTAGTAATTATTCTAATCTTATCCTCACAAACCCCATGTGAGAGATACATAGGGGGTTGTAGTACATCCCTACAGTAATCAGACAGTTCTTGAAACTTCATTAAAAGACTCTCGAGATAGTTTATGTCTATGATCACGAGTTTGCCACTTCAGTTCCTTCAATATATCTATGACTCTCCCACGGTTCAAACAAACCTGTGACCATTTGTGCTGCACGTGTCTGTATACATTCAGTATACCCTGTTAGTCCCATCTGGTATGGATACCACACAGACTTCAGCAGTATTCTAGAACTGGTCACAATAGTGATTTGTAAGCAACCTCCTTTGTAGACTGACTGGACTTCCCCAGTACTCTACCTGTAAACCAAAGTCTACCACCAGCTCTACCCCCAACTGAACCTACATGATCATTCCATTTCATATCCCTACAATGCATTACACCCAGGTATTTGTATGACTTTGCCGATTCCAACAGTGACTCACTGATATTATAGCCATAGAACATTACTTTTTTTTTCATTTTGTGAAATGCAACATTTTACATTTCTGAACATTTAGAGCAAGTTGCCAATCTCTGCACCAAGTTGAAATCCTATCTGAATTTGACTGAATATTTATGCAGCTTCTCTTAGACCATACTTCATTATAGATAACTGGACCATCTGCAAAAAGCCTGATTTTACTGTTAATATTGTCTGGAAGGTCATTAATATACAACACGAACAGCAAAGGTCCCAACACACTTTGCTGGGGCACACTCAATGTTACCTCTACATCTGATGATGACTTCTACATCTGACGATGACTCTCCATCCATGCTGTGTACTTCCTACCAAAAAGTCCTCAATCCAGTCACAAATATCACCTGATACCCCACATGATTGTACTTTTGACAATAAGCATATGTGTGGTACTGAGTCAAATGCTTTTTGGAAATCAAGAAATACTGCATTTTAACATCTTGCCTCGAACCAAAGCTTCCTGTATGTTGTGTGAGAAAAATATGAATTTGGTTAACAGCCTTGACATACGACCTGAATTTATTTGGAAATTGTGAAATGTCATTTGACAACATTCTGCTGTGGTAGTCACTGAAGGTACAATACATTATTCTCTTGACAGCCAAATGTATTTTATTCAGCATGTTTCTACCTATGGCCCTAAGCTTTGTTTAACAACAATTATGCAGTAATCTGTTTCTTTGGAAGTTTCTTTACAGTGACTGTTTACCACAGAGGTTTCTCCCCTTATGAACTGTTCTACTGGGCACACATCTATCCAGTGTATGGTCAACTATTCTTTTAAACTGAGCCATAGTTCCTCCACTGCTCCTGCTCTGTGCTGAAAGTTTCAAGTTGCTCATTGAGATCTGAAACTAATGTTTTTATCTAATGTCCTGAAAATATAAATATCTTTCTGGTTGTTTTAGTTGTCCTTTGCACTTTAGTAATCATTGTTGCCACAACTGTGTCATGGTCACCGATACCAGTTTCGATGTGGACATCCTCAAAGAGGTCAGGTCTATTTGTTGCCATTAGATCCAATGTATTACCATCACGACTTCGCTTCCTAACTACCTGTTCGAGCTAGTTTTCCAAATATATACAAAACACAGTTAAATTTTCTCTTAACTTCTCATTACTATCAATTTCTAGTTTCAACCAGCTTTCTGTACCTACAATTATGTGAGCCTTACTGCTTTTGAGGAGCACTTCAAACTCTGGAACTTTGTTGAAAATGCTTCAGCAATTTACCATTAGGATTTTAATATTCTCACCTGGGGGAGGCATTTCTTTCGATCTTACACTGATACTTCTGTGATACTTCTGCGTTTCCCACAGCCATCATTATCTGGATTGAATGGAGAGTCACTTAATTTAAATAAACCTTGTGTCCACCACACACAGTCAGCTACATCCGATGTGTAGTGCACACCTGACCTATTTATGGGGACCCCACAGCTCTCACCCCTATGACGCAAGTCCAGGATGTCACAGAACCTTTGAAATCTCTGGTTCAGGACTTCCACTCAACTCAGAACAAAGGGCCATGATCCATTCTGGAGACAACACTGCAAACTGTGAGCTTCCTTTAAACTCCACACACAAGGCTGGGCTGGTCTTCTCAACTTTCTCTGGCATTCGCTGAAATGATACAAGATAGATTGATTGATTGACTGATTAATTGAGAGGGGTTATGGAACCAAATGGTGAGGCTATCAGTTCTGCAATTCCGCGAAGTGAGTCACAGAAGAAAGAGGGTCTACTAAATGTGGATGGATCCACTCACGGGGGTCAGATTATAAAATAAGGAACATTGAACATGCACAGTAAAGGCATAAAAGGTGAGACCAAATCTAAAAACTGGAAAAAAGGAAAAAGGGGGGGGGGGCAGTCATGGGGTCACAAACCGAGAAGACAGTAAAAACAAGTCCTAACCACAACCAACCTGTCCCTGCTCCAAGACTAAAGGAGAACCGTATGTCAGGAAATAAAAACCACTTTCGCAGAGGAAACCGAGGACCAGTTCAACCATCCATGGATCATCTGCTAATATTAAATTTAAGGAATCAGGAAGACAAAACAAAGGGCCGAAAGAAGGGGACATTCCACCAATATGTGAGATATCGTCAGTCTGGTGCCACAATCACATTGTGGAGGATGGTCTATACGTAGGAGGAAACAATTGGTGAGCCGGATATGACCAATGTGTAAATGGCATAAAACAGTGGACTCCTCCTGAGGTGAACGGAAGGAAGAGACGTCAGATCATTCCTTAGGATGCCCTCATGACTTGGAACCCAGAAAAAGACGATTGAACAGGCGGCATGCTCAAGGGCACAGAGGTCATGGATAGCAGAGACAAAGGGTGATGAGAGTAGCATCGGTCAATACCCTGCAGACTGCTCATGGAGTCTGAACAAATTAAAATACTGTGGAGGGAGGCTCATTGGTTGGTTGGTTGGTTAGTTTAAAAAAGGAGGGAAGGGACCAAACTACAATGTCATCGGTCCCTTGTTCCTAATAAAACAATGCCAGAAGTGTGAGAATAAAACGGACGAGACATAACACAAAACGGAAAGAAAGGAAAAACCACAAGGAGAAAGGAAAGGCAACAAACACTAGAAGGAACAAAAGAGAACAAGAAAACAACAGAGATGCTAGAAATGGAAGAGAGTAAAACAAGAAAGCAGATTACAGTGGCTGGCCGATCACGAGAATAAAAAGGAGAAAGCCAGACACTCTGAAAAACATTAAAACTTGCACCCTAATAACACTAGGGTGGAGGACACAGCGGGGCAAAGGACATGCACTAAAACCTACATATAAGTATAAAACCCACTCTCACAGACAAAACTCAAAACTACAACTGCTGCTGAGGCATTGTCGCCCAACATCGAAGGCAGGGAGCTGAGAAAGTTAAAAGTCCACCCAAGAGGGGCTAAAAGTGGGCAGTCCAGCAAGAGGTGGACAACTGTCATTTGGAAGTCACAGCAACCCAGAAGTGGTCCTCACGACGGAGTAGGTGACTATGCTTTAGCCATGTATGGCCAATGCGGAGCCAGCACAGGACAACTGATTCCTTGTGAGAGGACTGCATGGAAGACTTCCAAACATTCATCATCTCCTTAATGATATGCAGCTTGTTGTGCTTACTGTTATGCCATTCTGTCTCCCAAAGCCTGAAAAACCCTGCTGCATAAGACAGAACACAGGTCATATTCAGAGATAACCATCTCCAGAAGCGGTTTCCGCTTCGCCTGTTTGCCCAACCTGGCAGTAAGTCCATTGCCTGGGATTATGATGTGTCCAGGGGTCCAGACAAACACCACTGATCAACGGGACCGTTCCAGGGTATAGATGGGCTTCTGGATGGATGCAACCAGACAATAATGAGGGTAGCAGTGGTTGATAGCTTGTAGGCTGCTGAACGAGTCAGTACACAGCAGAAATGACGCGCCAGGGCATGAGCGGATGTGCTCAAGACCACAAGATATGGCTGCCAGCTCTGCAGTGAGAGCACTGCAGCCATCTGGCAAGGAGTGCTTTTCAATATGTCCTCCATGAACATATGCAAAGCCTACATGACCATCAGCCAGTCAGTGTAAACCACTCCAGAGCCCCAGAACACAAGAATCGAGAGGAAGCGACAGCAAAGAGCTGCAGGGTGAACGGAGTACTTAGGGACACGTGAAAGGTCCAGACAAATCTGTGGCCGAGGCGTACACCATGGAGGCGTACGTGATCGGAATGCAAGTAGAGGTGGTAAAGGGAAGGACTCCAGTTCAGAGAGAAGGGACAAAACAAATCATTAGCCCCGACCTAGGCCGCCGATGTGGGAGTTGGACTGCCGCAGGCGGGAAAACGAGACTGTAATTCGGATGCTCAGGACAACTACGAATGTGTGTAACTTAACTGACGAGCAATTGTGCATGCCTGATCTGCAATGGAGGGACCCAAGCCTCCACCAGTACGCTGGTCACCGGACTCATCCTAAAAGCTCCTGTCGTTACTTGAACCCTACAGTGCACAGGGTTGAGTAAATGCAACACTGAGGGTGTTGCCGAACCATAGCCCACACTCCCGTACCCAATTCGGGATTGGACAAGGGCTCTGTAGAGATGCAGCAATGTAGAGCGATCAGCACCCCTGCTGGTGTTGCTCAGGCAATGGAGGGAATTGAGGTGCTGCCAGTACTTCGACTTAAACTGATGAAGTTGAGGTAGCAAAGTCAATAGAGTGTCGAAAACCAGTCCCAAGAATTGATAGGTACAGTTCTGGGTCCTGATGAACAGTACGACACCGACAGAACTGCATGACACATGACTTTGCAGCTGAAAACGAAGTCGTAGGCTAGAGCCCATGACTGTGCCCTGTGGGTGGCTCCCTGTAGGCGACGTTACGCAACACCACTACTGGAGCAGCAGTACGAAATGCAGAAATCGTCTACATACAGAGAACGTGAGACAGAGGGCCTGACAGCTGCTACTAGACTGTTAATGGCCAGTAAAAATAGAGATAGAGAGAGAGAGACCCACTCATACAATCTGGCAAGGATATGATGTCGCCAGGTCATGTCGTATGTTTGTGGCAACCAGGTGTTGCTGTCTGGAAAAGCCTGTTCAGATGGCAGACTCGAGGGACAGATTATTGTCAGTGGTAGAGCAACCCTGGCGGAAGCCGCTCTAACATGGAACAAGTAGGCCACGTGACTCCAGGACCCAACCCAACCATCAACATACCATACATTCCAAAAGCTTACAAAGAACGTCGGTGAGGCTAATGGGCCGATAGCTATCCACATCAAACAGGTTTTTACCAGGTTTGAGCACCGGAATGATGGTGCTCTTCCACCATTGCAATGGAAAGATGCCATCGCACCAGATCTGGTTGAAGACAAAGAGGAAATGTCACTTGTCAGATGAAAGATGTTTAATCATCTGGCTGTGGATCCGATCATGCCCAGGAGCTGTGTCAGGGCAATGTTCAAGGGCATCTGAGGAGCTCCCACACTGTAAATGGGGCATTATATGATTCATTGTAGCATGTAGTGAATGAGAGGATGTTCCCTTCCAGCCGCCGTTTGAGAGTGCGAAAGGCTGGGGGTAATTCTCAGACACAGAGGCTCGAGCGAAGTGCTCACCGAAGTGCTCGGCAATCGCATTTGCATAGGTAGATAACACACAATTTATGGTAACACCAGGAACATCTGCTAGGATGTGGTACCCGAAAAAACCGTTTGATCTTTGCTCAGACTTGGGATGGTGACGTATGGCACCCAATGGTTGAGACTTATCTCTCTCAACACTCCTGTCGTTTGGTAATTGCTTCAGTGACTTCCGGCGACCACCAAGGGTCTGCCTTACGCCTCAGGCACCCAAAAGAGGGAGGGATCGTGTTTTCTGCCACAGAAATAATCTTTCTAGTCACCTGCTCAACCATAACATCGATGTTACCGTGTAGGGGAGATTCAATGGTGACAGCAGAGGTGACAGTTTCCCAGTCCACACTGTTTAAAGCTCATCTGGGTAGGCATCCGTGGTCCTGACACTGGGGCAGTGACAGGAAGATGGGGAAGTGGCCACTATCACACAAGTCGTCCTGTGCTCTGCAGTGGATAGTGTGGTGTCACCGCTAGACACCACACTTGCTAGGTGGTAGCTTAAATCGGCCGCGGTCCATTTAGTACATGTCGGACCCGCGTGTCGCCACTGTGTGATCGCAGACCTAGCGCCACCACAAGGCAGGTCTCGAGATACGATATTGCACTCGCCCCAGTTGTACGGACGACATTGCTAGCGACAATACGGACGAAGCCTTCCTCTCATTTGCCGAGAGACAGTTAGAATAGCCTTCTGCTAAGTCCATGGCTACGACCTAGCAAGGCGCCAATTATAACAGTGCATGTATCTTACGAGTCGCATTTGTATAGTCAAGAGAGATGTATCACAAGGAGTCATTAAAGTTAAGTATAAAGCAGCTACGTACTTTTCTTGCTACCATTCAATAGTTATCCTGTTCCAGAATTCACGCCCGTCTGCGTTAGATAGCGTGCCTATCGGCCCCCTCAAAATAACACTGTGTCGGCACTTCTGTCGACACATCAGATAGATGGGAGAAGTCCTGGGCTGTAAACTGAAAAATCAATGGCCGAATAGCTACAATGAGCCACACTGAAATGCATGGCAGCTCCAGTTTTTAAGAGGTAGAGGTCGAACTGAGACAGTGAAGTTTCGACATCTCTACATCAGCCAGTAAGCACAGTGCCACCACACAAGGGGTTATGGGTGTTAAAATCTCCCAAAAGAAAGAAAGGTTTAGGGACTTTATCAATCAGTGCACCTAATACAGTCAGGGGTAATGCACCATCTGGAGGAAGATATACATAGACAGTTATTTCCTGCATCATCCTTTTCTGACAGCCACAGCTTCAAGAGGGGTTTGAAGAGGCACAGTTTCACCACGACTGAGTTTAGAACATAAACGCAAACTCCACCCGACACTCTACACTCCATTACAGTCATTACAGTTCCTGTAATATCCCTTATAGCCGCAAAGGGCAGGGGTCCGCATTGCCGGGAACCAGGTTTCCCGGAGGGCAATGAAGACATCAGGTCAGGTTTAACAGTCGCCATAGTTCAGGCAGGCAGCGGAAAAAACCACTGCAATTCTACTGGAGGATGACATCGTGAGACTGGGAAGGCATGGAACATTCAATGAGTTAGTTTATGACTCAGAGTCACCTACTGCCACCAACTTATTGCCTGAGCAGTCTATATCCACTGTGTGTGAGGGTCTGGCAAGATCTAGGTCCTCAGCAGACGCCAAAATCTCCACCCCATCCTCAGATATACAGCTTGTCGGTAGTGGTGGTGTGGGTGCCACTGCAATTTCCTTGGTCTTAGGGGTTTTCTTTTTGGATTTCTCTTGTTGCTCCTTGGGTTTCCTTGGCGCAGTCTGGGACCGAGGATGAGCGTGAAGCACTATGACCAGCTGCTTTTGGGCTCTTCATTTTTCACACAAACAGAAACCTGGGAAGGGAGAAGACCCAAGGGAAGCCAAAGACGACTTACACTACTCCGGCTTAGAAGTGGGGACAGATGTCCCTGACAGTTGTGGGGGGGGGGGGGGGGGGGGTTGCTCCCAAAATAGGTGGTTCTGGTGCAACAGGGAGGGAAATGCCCCCCACCATCAAGGGGGCAGGTGTAGTCTTCCAGCTCAGAGGTGACTGGGATTGTCGGGGTTGATGGTGCCAGAAAAGTTGTAGCAGCGGCATAAGACTGTCATACACACAGGATGCAATCCGGCCTGATAGGTAGCATATGTTTCATAGTTTCCTGTTCTTTGTAATGTCACTACTATATCTAAGACTGGATTGTGTTTTACAGGGCAATCACAGTTGGCAATGCATGCATCTTTTTCTATTACAATTTACTTCTGAGCTCTAATCAAGAGCTTTTTGACTTCACATTAAAGTACTGACTAGGAAACAATCCCACTGTGCAGAAACCAACCACAGTCAAGCAGTAACTGCAAAATTTGATCTAACATGAAGTCTTAAGGGCCTCAATTAAAATCCAGAAATCAATTTTAATCAAAAACAATGACACTCAACAGCTAGTGAGTTCTTTGTCCACTGGTATACATACCATTACTATTTTCTGTTTTGTCACAGCAAATTTTGGACTTACATTTTCTAGTGATAAGGTATGGCAATAAATTATCAGACAGACGTTTATCTTTTTCACCACTATGGGGAGTCACATCCATCACTGTCTCAGCAGTGCATAACTTACTACTAGTAAATACCCACTGCCCGATAAATGAAAACAATAAATACAATTTGTTGAATTAGGACTGAAAGGTGATTTCCAAGAGACTTACCCTCGATCCTCTTGCAGTCTTTTCTGTACTCTTATTCTGCCCCAACATTTTCTTATAGAGGCTTTTCTCTTGCTTTGTGTCACGTTTAATTACATCCAAAAGGCGCTGCACTTCTTGCTTTATCACCTTTGATTCAGGTTCCAACTGACTTGCATTTCGCAAGACTGATAACGCTGCTGTTGTATCTCCTTTTGCAGCTAGGATCTGAAATGTAAATTATTGGACATTGTATTCAAGCTTTCATATCTTTGTTCCTCATCAGAATATAATCAAGCAAGGAAGAATAAGTTGGGCCGGACATGTACAGAGAATGCCAGAAACTAAGCATTACCAAATCATAAGAAAGCTCTAAGGAAGAAGACGACATAGATCCACTAAAGGGAGCTTGAAGAAATGGAGAATGATTTCAAAGCAATGAGAGAGTCACGACTTGGAGAAGGAAATTGATGGACAGAAGAAAGGGAGCAGGTAACAAAGGAGCCCAAGTTTCTACAAGGACTGTAGCACCAACCAGTAAGTAAGTTGTTCATATTCACAACTGCGAATGTATTTCATGGAATACTGTTCAAATTGAAAATGTTACCCAGCCAAATTGCAGCAATATTTTCAAATGCTTTGAGCAGGCACATAATAGTACAACTGGCCTATACCTTTCTGTGGTTTTTCACGTTTTATAAAAACAATAAAAGACATACATACATATTCTTATAATATTTTCTATTTCTGTTGCTTTTATTGGAGAGGGAAAAGTATTTCATTGTAAAAATTGTTGTGGGAACAGTGTGCACACAGTGCATACTGGAACATTAAAGATTCTGTGTCATTTCTGAGAAGTATCTATTCAATTTACTGTATCTCATATGCAGTTTCTGTTACTTTCATATTTATACTCTATGTTATGTCTCTGATTATTTTTCTTCTTCTCCTGTCTTGTCATTGCAATGGCCCACACACTTTATCACTCTCTCTCTCTCTCTCTCTCTCTCTCTCTCTCTCTCTCTCTCTCTCTCTCTTTCCAATCACACAATGAAATCCGGAAAGATTCTATCAGTGATACATTGTAGCAAGAGGAGTGTAAATGTACTGCCAAAACTGGAGCAGATTGACCAACCCTGATTCAAAGTCAATTATTCACAAAGGAATTACAGACATTGGCTGCAAATTGGCACCAATTTAAATTAATGGGGAAGTTCAAAATTTGTGCCAGACACCAGTATTCAAACCCTGGTCTCCTGCTCACTAGGCAGACACGTTCACCACTGCGCTATCCGAACTCTGTGGTCATTGCTAGTGCACGGACCACCCTAGCATGCCTCCTGTCACACCCAAATTCTCCACTTATCCACACACTACTAATGTTGTCTAGTAAGCAGGAGACGTGGGTTCGAACCTCAGTGCAGCACAAATTTTTAATTTGCCCACTGATTTGAATCAATGCTCACCAGTAGCCAATATCTGTAATTCCTTTGTATCTCAATTCATAGTGGCTGCTGGATCAAAATGGTGTGTGTTCTTTCAGACATGTTCAAAAGAACAGACACCTCATATATCAAAATCATTTGCACTTCAGCTGAAACTGATTTATGATTAAATTTTCCCAGAGACATTTAATTCTCATCTTTATCTATAATATTGGAAGCTGAAGAAATGAATTAAAATTTGTGCCACGGCCGCAACTCGAACCCGGGTCTTCTTGCTTACTAGGTAATAGTGACAATGTAAGGGGGAAATAAACGGTAGATATTAACTGAAGTTTGTGTTGGGGAGGGCATTCAACTTGAGTAGTTTGTGCAGTAACGTTGACCATAAAGCTGTGGTGGTGTAGCGGTCAGCTTTTCTGACTAGTAAGTAAGAAGACTAGGGTTCGAGTCCTGGGTGCAGCACAAATTTTAATCCCTTTCTTCAGCTTCCAACATTATTGTAGAAACTTATTTACTCCGCTTATAGTAAATCCTACAGCTACATCAATATGGAGAGAGATTATAAAGCAGTACATGCACATTTATTGAAGGAAGGAGAAACACAAGAGTTATTAGAACATTAGGAGTTTGAAACAACTCACATGATTAAAACCATGTGGCAGACAGGAAATCAAGCCTGTAGCTTCACCTTTCGGAGAAATGCTGTTACAGACAGCTATCTCGGCACGAATTATGATCCACCCTAACAGCTTCAATTCTGACAGGAGTGCTCCCCTACCTTACAAACTTCACAGAAGCTCTCCTGCGCACCATAATGGTACTAGCCCTCCAGGAATAAATGCACCAGCCGAACAAACCTACCAGCCACAATTTTAATACATCAGAAAGTTTCAGCAACTGTGTGCACACTGCTACAGAGTGAAAGATCCATTGCAGACTACATGGTAATTAAGCAATGACAGCATCCTTCAACAATAAGTTCCGTAGTACTTTTTTTGAAAGAGTAAATTTTAAACATTTCAACGATGAAAGCCAAATGTGCCAATTGGTACAAAACTGTTTTTGAGCTTTGGCCATATTGTGCAAAATCTTGTGTGGAAACAGATCTTTTTCACAGCTAAATGTTCCCACAAAACAATGTACTTAAACTTTTCCTATACCTAACAAAGCCAGTCATCTTATCCCACAATGAACAGAGTGTCAATAGTTTTTGGAGTAACAACTCATTTTAGGATGACCTTCACAAAATTCATCACCAACAAAAGAATAACCACAGTAAAATTCTGCAATGTTATTGTGAACAGTGCATTCTTCAACTGGTTCCCTTCTTTCCCCTATTAGGGCACCCAAGTCAAAACTATAGAACACAAACACAGAGACAAGGGAAACGACTATGTGTCCGTCCCAATGGACAGAATAGGAGGCAGCTAAACATGGTATGTGGAAAAAGGGCTAAAAACCATACAAAAATGGAGATCCAAAACTAAAAATTAAATAGCCTTCACCATATTGCTTCAGCGGATAAAAAGTAAAACACGGTCAACAGCCCACGCGTCATTCGCTAAAACGGCTCATAAATCAGTTAGCAAACCCGAGCTGGAAAGTAAATTGGTAAAAAAAGGGCATTCCTGTAGGAAGTGGCGGACAGTTAAAATTTGGGAGCAATGCATACAAATTTGTGGGGCAACGCCACTGAGCAAATGGCAATGGCTAAAAAGGCAGTGCCCAATATGCAGCAGAGTTAAAATAATCTACCAGCGGGAGGGCCGGGAGTAGGTCATCAAAGGCGCCGGGAGAGGCTTAATAAGCTGAAACTTATTCCCATGAAGGGAGGGTCATTGGCGATGCCTAAGGGAAACCAGCTCCTGACAGATCGTAACGCAGAGATCACAGGAGGGAATAGAGGTACTCGCGAGCTGAGGTACGAGGACTGCAGCCTTGGCAGCAGCATCAGCAACCTCGTTTCCTGGCAGACCGACATGACCAGGGACCCACAGAAGCATGACATTGGCTCCACTATGAGTGAGCAAGTGAAAATTTTCCTGGACCCGCTGCAGTAAGGGATGAGCAGTGTACAGCACATGGAGACTTTGGGGGCAATGAGTGCGTCTGAGCAGAGGACACAATTGGGAAGGCTGCATCACCGGATATACTCCACAGCCTAATACAAGGCGAAAAGCTCAGCTGTAAATACTGAGGAGTGTGCCGGAAGCCGATATCGAAAGATATGGGTGCCAATGACAAAGGAACACCCGACCCCATGGTCAGTCCAAGAGCCATCAGTGTATACAAAGGTACTATCGCTAAGTTCAATGCGAAGTTCGTGAAGCTGAACGTGATAGACCAAGTCTGGAGTAGTATCCTCAGGAAGCGAATGAAGGTAAAGATTAACATGTGCTCCTTCATGAAGCACAAGGTGGTGAAGGGTTCACATCCACTGGAAAAGTTGCAGGTAGCGTGAAGTTAATCCAAAGTAGCAAGTGGCAAAAGCGGACTCCAGGAGGTAGGAGAGAAGAGGGGCAAGACCCATACTGACGATCTAAGGAATCATCAAAGGAGGAGACATAGGAGGGGTGGTCACGCATGGCAGAAAAACGGCATGCATACTTGTCGAGGATAAAGTCATGGCAGTAGGACAGTGGTAGTTCCTCAGCTTCAGCATACACACACTGAACTGGGCTGCTGTAAAAGACGCCCCTGGCCAAACAGATGCCATGATGATGGATAGTGTTGAGATGGCACAAAAGGGATGGGCGTGCAGATGCATAAACAAAGCACCCACAGTCAAATTTTGAATGGACAAGGGACCGGTACAAACAGAGGAGGGTGGTTGAATCAGCAACCAAAGAAGTACCATTGAGGGACTGCGTACAGTGGGGTGGCAGGTAAGAGACATGGGAGGACCAAGAGTGTTTCCTATCGAGCATGAGCCCCAGGAATTTCGTAGTGTCAACGAACAGAAGGGCAACAGCCCCATTCCCTGTTATGGCAGGGTATAATGCTTATGTAAAACAAATCTGTAGGTCAATGAAGTTTGGACAGTTTATAATAAACTTCTACACAATTACATATTTTAGCACATATAAGCAACAAATGATCATGTGTAATATATAGTTAAAACAAGATTATCTCCCATTCAACACAAGCACACTTTACAATACTTTACACAAAAAATGTACAGCATTTTTAGGTTACACCTACAGTATACCACCAAGTGTGGAGTTTGGCTAGCACGTACAAAGAATTTTGTATGACAAATTTCTTTATGAAATCAAACAATGGAACATCCAGGCTGGAATAACGCATTACTAAGAAAAGGATGGATTGCTACTCACATCTCCTCTCCCACACACTATTAATCCATAATTTCATACCAGCCTCTTCCCTCCAGTCCTTGTGATCTACGTGATCAACACCTGGCAGTATTTCAGAAAATTCTGGCATTACTTTGCCCTTGAAAAGATCACTAGATCAAGTGTCGTACTGTCAGCACAACACGAAAGGACAACAGTGTAGTGAATTTTTTCATGCCCACTTGTTTTTATAGTTATAGTTTTAGCACCTTTCATGGGAATTGCTCTGTTACTTGGCATATCAAATACCAGAGGAGTTTTGTCCTTATTCACTATATGGCTTCTTCCCATACTGGTTTTCTTTCAATATTGAATAATACAGTGATGGTAAGATAATTTCTCTCTTCATACTGAAAGTAAGGGGAAACTACAGCCATAAAGTTTTCCGAGGGCATTCTGCTTTACTGTATGGTTAAAAGATGATGGCGTCCTCTTGGGTAAAATAGTCCCCCTATTCGGATCTCCGGGCAGGGACTACTCTGAAGGACGTCATTATACGGAGAAAGAAAACTGCCATTCTACGTTTTGGAATGTGGAATGTCAGATCCCTTAATCGGGTAGGTAGGTTAGAAAATTAAAAAAGGGAAATAGGTAGATTAAACTTGGATATTGTGGGAATTAGTGAAGTTTGGTGGCAGAAGGAACAAGACTTCTGGTCAGGTGAATACAGGGTCATAAATACAAAATCAAATAGGTAAAATACAGGAGTAGGTTTAATAAAGAATAAAAAAAATAGGAGTATGAGTAAGCTGCTACGAACAGCACAGTGAATGCATTATTGTAGCCAAGATAGACACGAAGCCCACAACTGCCTCAGTAGTACAAGTTTACATGCTTACTAGCTCTGCAGATGAAGAGACTGAAGAAATGTATGATGAGATAAAAGAAATTATTCAGATAGTGAAGAGAGGCAAAAATTTAATAGTCATGGGGGAATGGAATTTGACAGTAGGAAAAGGAAGAGAAGGAAAAGTAGTAGGCTAATATGGAATGAAGGGTAAGGAATGAAAGAGGAAGCTACCTGGTAGAATTTTGCACAGAGCATAAATTACTCACAGCTAACATTTAAGAATCATGGTTGGTTGGTTGGTTTAAAAGAGGGGGAAAGGGACCAAACTATGAGGTCATCAGTCCCTTGTTTCGCATAAAACAATGCCACAAGTGTGAGAATAAAATAAATGAGGCTGACCACTCAAAACAGAATGAAAGGAAAAAAATCACAAGAACGGCGAAGGGCAACAAACATGTAAGTGGATCATAGTGGACAAGAAAACCACTGAAATGCAAGAAACGGGATGAAGAGATTAAAACAATCCAGATTACCATGGCTGGCTGACCATGAGAATAAAAAAGGAGAAGCCAGCCACTCTGCAACACATTAAAACCTCCACCCTAGAAGCACAGAGGGACAAAGGACATCCGCTAAAACTTAGGTCAAATGATAAAACCCATCCTCACAAAGAAAACTTAAAACTAAATCAGCCAGTGAGGTGTTGTCAGATAAAATTAGCAGCAATGGGTCCGGTAACCCAAGATCTCGTCACTGGCCAGTCAAAGTGGGAAGTGGACCAGAATATGGGCCACTGTCAACCAGGCACCGCACCGACACTCAGGCAGGTCTTCACAGCGCAGGAGGTAACTGTGGGTCACCCAAGCACGGCCAATGTGGGGCTGGTAGAGGAAAATTGATTCCCTGCTTGAGGCCCACACGAAAGACTTCCACCCATTTGTAGTCTCCTTAATGACACGCAGTTAGTTGTGTGTACTGTTATGCCAAGAGCACCAGGATTAACTGAGTCCTTAGGGTCATGCGAAAGGTCCAGACGAATCTGCGGCCTAGGTGTACACCATGGAGGTGTATGCGGACGGACATGGATGGGAGGTGGTAAAGGGAAGGACTCCAGTTCAGAGAGAAGGGATCATACACAAACCGCAATCGTTGGCCATGACCTGGGCCACTGATGCATGAGATGAACTACCATGGGTGGAAAAGGGAGACGACGATTCGGATGCGCAGGAGAACTACGAACGTCTGCTACGTAACTGGCGAACAGTTGTGCACGTCTGATCTGCAATGGAGGGACTCCGGCCTCCACCAGGACACTGGTCACCGGACTCATTCTGAAAGCTCCCGTCATTAGGCGAATGCGACAGTGGTGCACTGGGTTGAGTACACGCAACACTTATGGTGCCACCGAACCATAAACCAGACTCACATAATCAAGGCGGAATTGAACAAGGGCTTTGTAGAGCAGCAGCAGCAGCAGCAGCAGCAGCAGCAGCACCAGCAGCAGCACCAGCAGCAGCACCAGCACCAGAGCAGACCGATGCGCAACCCAGTTGGTGTTGCTCAGACAGCGGAAGGCATTGAGGTGCCGCTAGCACTTCCATTTAAGCTGTTGAAGGTGACGTAGCCAAGGCAATCGGGCATCGAAAACAAGTCTTAAAATTCGATACGTCTCCACTACAGTGAGTGGATCATCATGAAGGTAAAGTTCTGGTTCCAGATGAACAGTACGAAACCAACAGAAGTGCATGACACACAACTTAGCAGCTGAAACCTGGAAGAAATGCGCGAGAGCCCATGACTGCACCTTATCTATGGCTCCCTGTAGGCACCGTTCAGAAACACCAGTACTGGTGGAGCAGTACGAAACACAGAAGTCATCTGCATACAGAGAGGGTGAGATCGACTGCCCTACAGCTGCTGCTAGACCATTAATGGCCCCTAAAAATAGCAATATACTCAATACAGAGCCCTGCAAGACCCCATTCTCATGGATGTGGATGGAACTATGGGAGGCATCAATTTGGACACAGGAAGTATGGAGAGACAGGAAATTCTGGATAAAAATCTGGAGCGGGCCTCTGAGACCCCACCCATATAATGTGGCAAGGATATGTTGTCGCCAGGTGGTCTCAAACAATTTGTACGGATCAAAAGAGACTGCAACAAGGTGTTACCAACTGGAAAGGGCTGTTCGGATGGCAGACTCGAGGGACACAAGATTATCAGTGGTAGGGCGCCCATGGCAGAAGCCACCTAGATATGGAGCCAGTAGGCCACCTGACTCCACAACCCAACCCAACACCTAGATATGGAGCCAGTAGGCCACCTGACTCCACAACCCAACCGAAGTGCTGACACCATATGTTCCAGCATCTTACAAAGAATGTTGGTGAGGCTGATGGGCCGATAGCTATCAACATCAAGTGGATTTTTACGGGGTTTGAGCACCACAACAATGGTGCTCTCCTGCCATTGCGATGGGAAGACGCCATCGCACCAGAGCTGGTCAAAGACACAAGGAGATGGCGCTTGTAGTCAGACGAGAGTTGTTTAATTATCTGACTGTGAATCCAACTGGGGCGTTAATAGGGTTCACTATGGCTTGTAGTGAATGAGAGGGTTTTCCTTTCCATCCACTGTTTGAGTTCTCCGACACAGAGGCTCAAGCATAGTGCTCACCGATTTGCTCAGCAATCGCGTTTGCATTGGTACATAGCATGCCATTGATGGTAATGCCAGGGACAGCTGTTGGGGTCTGGTACCCAATAAGGCGTCTGATCTTCGTCCAGACTTGGGAGGGTGATGTATGGCACCCAATGGTCGACAAGTACCTCTCCCAACACTCCTGTTTCTGTCGTTTTAGAAGCTGGCGTTCACGGGCACGTAGCTGCTTAAAGGCTATCAGATACTCTAAGGAAGGGTGTCGCTATAGAGCTTGCCGACGCTTCGTAATTGCCTCAGCAACTTCTGGCGACAACCAAGGGAGTCTCTTTCGTCGGGGGAATTCTAAAGAGTGAGGTATCGTGTTTTCTGCTGCAGAAACGAGTGTGGTAGTCACCTGCTCAACCATCACATCGATGCTACCATGTGGGGGAGAGTCAACGGTGACAGCAAAGGTGAAAGTTTCCTAGTCCACCTTGTTAAAGCCCATCTGGGTAGGCATCCGTGGGCCTGACGCTGGGGCAGTGACAGGAAGATGGGAAAGTGGTCACTACCACACAATTCGTCATGTGCTCTCCTGAGGATATGATCGGAGAAGTTCTGGGTTGCAAATTGAAAAATCAATGGCCGAGTAACTACCTTGAGCCACACTGAAATGTGTGGCGGCCAGGGTATTTAAGAGACAGAGGTGGAACTGAGAAAGTTTTGACATCTCTGCCTCGGCCAGTAAGCACGGTGTCACCCCACAAGGGGTTATGGGCATTAGAATCTCCCAATAGTAGGAAAGGTTTAGGGAATTGATCAATCAGTGTAGCTAATACATTCAGGGCTACTGCACCATCTGGAAAAAAAAAAATACATTGCAGACAGTTGTTTCCTGAATCGTCCATATTCTGACAGCCATAGCTTCAAGAGGGGACTGAAGCAACACAGTTTCACTATAGACTGAGTTTAGAACATAAATGCAAATTGCAACTGACTCTCGATTATAGTCACTACGGTGCCTGTAATATCCTGTACACCTGCGGAAGAAAGGGGTCCACATTGCCGGGAACCAGATTTCCTGGAGAGCAATGCAGAAAGCAGGTGTAAAGCTTAACAGTTGCCGTAGCTCAGCTGGGCAGTGGAACAAACTGCCGCAATTCCACTGCAGGATGAAATCTTGAGACTGGAAAGGCATGGAACATTCAATAAGGCAGTTCACGCCTCAGGGTCACCTGCTGCCACCGACTTTTTTGCCTATAGGTAGTAGTAGTGTGGGTGCCACTGCAAGTTCCTTGTTCTTAGGAGCCTTCTTTTTCGTTTTCTCGTGCTGTTCCTTTGGTTTCCCTGGCTAGGAGGACTTCACTGAATCAGTCTCCGGGAAGGAGGATGAGCGTGAAGCCCTACGACCAGCTGCTTTTGGGCTCTTCAGCCACTGGCGGGTATCTTCTTTCCCACTAGCAGAAACCTGGGAAGGGAGTGACCCAAGGGACCGCTTGCTAGCTAGAGGAGCTGAAGAAGTCTTACGCTTCTCTGGTTCAAAAGTGGGGACCGAAATCCCCGATGGTCGGGTGGTGTTGCTTCCGAAGTAAGTGGTGTGGGAGCAGTAGGGAGGCAAGTGGCCCCCCCACCATCAACGGGGCTGGGGCAGGCAACTGTTCTCGTAGAGGCCAGAGGCCGCATGTGAGGTGGTCATAGCCACAGTATGCAAGTGCTCAAATTTCCTCTTAGCCTCAGTGTAGGTAAGTCGGTCCAGGGTCTTATATTCCATGATTTTCCTCTCTTTCTGTAAAAATCCTGCAGTCTGGCAAGCAAGGTGAATGATGCTCTCCGCAGTTGACACAGATGGGAGGTGGAGCACATGGAGTATTGGGACGCATTGGACGTCCACAATCTCGACAAGTGGGGCTGGAAGTACAGCAGGAAGACCTATGGCTGAACTTCCAGCACTTAAAGCACCACATAGGGGGAGGGATATATGGCGTGACGTCACAGCGGTAGACCATCACCTTGACCTTCTCGGGCAATGTGTCACTCTCTAAGGCCAAGATGAAGGCACTGGTGGCAACCTGGTTATCCCTTGGACTCTGATGCACGTGCTGAACGAAATGAACACCTCGCCGCTGTAAATTGGTGCACAGCTCATCGTCCAACTGCAAAAGAAGGTCCCTGTGAAATATAATACCCTGGAAAATATTTAAGGTCTTATGAGATGTGATACTAACAGAAACTTCCCCCAACTTGCCAGAAGCAAGTAATGCCCATGACTGGGCAGAGGATGCTGTTTTTATCAAAACTGACCAAGAGTGCATTTTGGACAAGCCCTCCACCTCTCCAAATGGGCCTCCAAATGCTCCACAAACACTGAGGCTACACAGACATGAAAGATTCCCATATGGTTACTGGGACAAATAAGCTTCACCGTCGTCCTTAGCTTGGTGTTCCCATGGTGTAGCCAGGGAGGGGAATGACTGGGGGGTCATATTTTTTAGCATTGAAGTTAGATTTTGCCCACTTAGAGACTGCTGACAGCAGACCACTAGCAAGAAATGACATACTATGCTTCATAGCATGTCATCCACCCTGATGCCACTCACTCCGACCAGGGGTCCTCCCCACGGCCGCCATCCAGCCGCAGCAAAGACCACCTGGCAGGATAGCCATTGCCAGGAGCCCCGAAGCCCCAGGGTGACAGGCATATACTCCTTGGCTTACATGGGGAGTTAACTGTTGTGGACTGGCAAGACAGCCAATCCACAATGACGGGTAGCCGAAAGGCACGCATTTAAGCGAAAGGCACGCATTTAAGCTCACGCAGGCTGGCGTGAGGTCTGGAACAGGTAAGGGAATTTATAGTAGCAAAGAACGTAAGTAACTACTGGAATATTTAACTTTAATTCATAATTGGTGAAGATCGGTCTGATGGTACATGCATCACAAGATAAATAGCAAATGATAATGGCGCCTTGCTAGGTCGTAGCAAATGACATAGCTGAAGGCTATGCTAACTATCGTCTCGGCAAATGGGAGCGTAATTTGTCAGTGAACCACGCTAGCAAAGTCGGCTGTACAACTGGGACGAGTGCTAGGAAGTCTCTCTAGACCTGCCGTGTGGTGGCGCTCGGTCTGCAATCACTGATAGTGGCGACACGCGGGTCCGACGTATACTAGCGGACTGCGGCCGATTTAAAGGCTACCACCTAGCCAGTGTGGTGTCTGGCTGTGACACCACATTAACAGTGCAAGCATCAGCACAGTGATCGCTCTGTGGTCAGAGGGCTACAACCAACAGGGTACATGGTGACCCCACCACAATGGACTGGGTACCATGCTGGATATGAGGTGCAAAGAAGTCCATGGTCATCGTCGGCACAGAAAGTGACACTGCACACTGAATGGTGGAAAACACATCCCAAGAGATGGAGAATGGGCAGGACTGTAATGCCAGCTAAAGATCTCAATGCACGATGGACATGATGCACCATGTGAGGACCCCTTCCCCAAGGCTCACTCTTCGGGAATGCCATCACATGAAGGCCACAATGTGAGAGACTCCTTTTAGTTGCCTCTTACAACAGGCAGGAATACTTGGGCCTATTCTATTTCCTAAATAAAGTTCTGGATCAGGCTGTACTGTGGGTCGGCGACAAGAAGGCATAACCTGTGTTTTGGAGAGGGAAAACTGGAAGCCACGGACGGTGGTCCATGCAGAGGCCCATCGGATGGCACTCAGCAGACACTACTGAGTGGGAGCTGCACAATCTGTCAACATACAATGCCGGGGTAACCAGAGGCCCAACAGGTCACAACCCATTTATGACAATGAGGAACAGTGTGACACTTGGCACAGAACCCTGTGGGATACCATTCTCCTGAATCTGAGGCGTGCTGAGTGAAGTTCCAACTGGAACCCGGAAGAGCCAGTAAGATAGAAACTCAAGGATAAAAATATTAAGGGGACCACAGAAGCCCCAGTAATGGAGGATAACTAAAATGTTATGGCACCAAGCCGTATGCCTTATGTAGGTCAAAGAAAACTGCGACAAGGTGCCAGCAGTGAGTAAAAGCCTGTCAGATGGCCGATTCCAATCGGAGTAAATGGTCAGTTGGAGATCGCCCTGCCCGGAAGCCACACTGTTACGGTGACAAACAGCCACAAGATTTGAGTAACCAACTTCATCTGGAGTTGAGCATCCTTTTGAGCAGTTTACAAAGCACATTTGTATGGCTAATGGGGCGGTAGCTGTCTAGAGACCTTGAGTTTTTCCTGGGCTTAAGGATGGGGATAACTATACTGTCTCACCATTCCGACGGAAAAGTACCCGTGAGCCAGATGTGATTGAAAACCCTGAGGAGCTGTCACCTCTGGGGAACATCCAAGTTTTGAATCAACTGGTTGTGAATGGAATCTGGCCCTATGGCTGTGTCTCGTGAAGAGACAAGGGCCTGCACCAATTCCCATTCAGCAAAAGGTGCATTATAGGGCCCAACATAGTGTGGGATGAAATGGAGGGTTTATGTTCAACTCTGCGTTTCTGCTGGAGAAAGTTAGGAGGGTAGGAAGCAGATAACGATGCCATCACAATGTGTATCACAAGGTGTTCCGCGAGGACCAATGGATCAGTGCACAGAGCTCCTTTGAGGTTCAGACCCTGGACAGCTGAGTGTTGCTGGCGACCCAGAACGCCACAGAGCTTTGCTCAAACCTGCAATGAAGAGGCTTACATCCCCAGGGAGGAATTATAGCACTCCCAGCATTCCTTTTTACTCCACTCTGCTTCAATAAGGTAACGAGCCTTAGCTCGGAGACACTTAAAAGTGAGGAGGTTGGTTTGGGAGGGGTGTCGCCGAAATCGCTCCAGTGCCCATCAGCAGTCCTGGACAAGGGCTACAACGTCCTTGGTCCACCATGGTACCGACCAATGATGAGGGGGCCCTGTGGATAGGGCAACAGCAGTGCCAGCAGCATGAAGAAGAGCTGGAGAGATGCCTTGCAAGACTACATCAATGGAATTCGAGAGGGAGGTGTCAAAGTGGCAAGCAGACATGTATAAAGGCCAATTGGCCCTTCAGAATACCCAACATGGGGGGCTGTCTGCCTGGCGGCAGCAGGGGAATGATAGTGTCACTGGAAAGTTGTCACTGTCACAAAGGTCATCATGGGATGATCAATGTAGGGAAGCCACCACGTGGGCAGGGGAGGAGATCATGATATCGATAGCAGAGAAGGTGCTATGAACAGCACTGAAGTGGGTAGGGGAACCATCGTTGATGAGACACAAATCTAAGTCCGCAATAAGTTGGTCGATTAGGATACCCTGACCCGTTGAAGTGACACTCCCCTACAGTGGATGGTGGGCACTGAAATCCCCAAGGAGTAGAAACAGTGGTGGGAGTTGCTAGAGTAAGGTAGATAGTGCAACATAAGCAAGTGACTGACCTGGAGGGAGGTAGACATTGCAAAGTGTGATTGCCAAAGTCGTTTGCACTCTAACCACTATCACTTCCAAGGTGGTAGGTAGGGGGATCCAGTCACTAAGGACATCAGAGCAAACCGAAATGCAGAACTCCACCAGATGCTATTTCAGGGCCAGCATGGTTCCGACAGAACACCCAATAACCACGGAAAGTTGGAGAGTGGTCATCACAGAAATGCGTTTCTTGGAGAACAAGACAGGATGCAGAATAAGAGGAGACAAAGACGTTTCATTTCTGGTAGGTGACGATACTATCCATTGCAGTTCCACTGGATAATCGTGTGGCGCGAGTCCAAGGTGGGCATGAAGGAGCCGAGGAGGAGGTCAGGCCACTTTATCAGTAGTTGTCACTGACAAGGATGGGATGAAATCCATAAATAAGATGTCAGACTCAGGTTGCAAGAAGGGAGTCGGCACCTCCGGGGGCACCTTGTCATAGGATTTATGTTTTTTCTTCTGCTCTTTCTGAGGTGGAGGAGGGCAGGACACAGGGGGGAGTACAGGCGTATGCAAGATCGGGTACCAAAAGAGAGCGGACGACCTTGGGCCGCACAAAAGGTGTGCCTCGTGGTCGAGTGGTGGTGACAGTCTTCTGGCCTGAGAGACACCAGCAAAGGGTTCCTGGAAAGGAGCCCGATCACCAGCAGATGCCGAAGAGGGGAGGGAAGTGACTCTGTGATGGGAGGTCATGGGAAGTGCAGGGTTGGTCGAGGGGGGGAGAGGGGCGGGGCTGGGGTAAGGGGGGAGATGGAGGAGGAGGAGGAGGAGGAGGAGGAGGAGGAGGCGGCAAAAGTTGAAGGTAGTGACACCGGGTGGAGTCTCTCATACTTTTGGCGAGCCTCAGGGTAAGAGAGGTGATCCAGGAACGTATTCTTGTATCTTCTCTTCTGTCGAGTAAGTCGGGCAATCTTGTGAGCAAGGGGAGTGGCAGTCAGCATAGTTGACACACACAGGTGGCGGAACACAAGGGCTTCCCTCATGGACTGGGTGGCCACAGTCACCACACAAAGGGTCCACCGTACAGCGGGAAGACATACGCCCAAAATGCAAGCACCAAAAGCACCACATAGATTGAGTGATATACAGCTTCACGTCACATCTGTAGCACATAACCTTGACCTCCTCTGGGAAGGTATCTCCCCTCGAAAGCCAGAATGAAGGCGCCAGTATCTGTGTGGTTGCCTTTGCGAGGTAACAGCTCAGGTATCAGTGTGATCCCTGTGTTATCAGGGGGCTCAGCCATATGGGTATATAACAGCCCCACCACACGGACTGGCTACACATGCTGGTGTCCAAGGAGGGGGGAAGGGAGGGAGAGGAATCTACACTGTAGATGCTAGGGAGGGATTTCTTCACCATATGGCTCACACTAAAATCAGGAAATTCTGAAGTCGATGTCAACCCCCAAGTGGGAACCGAAATATCAGAAGGGTGAAAAAACAGGCAAAAGGAACAAAATTGCAACCAATGAGGGAACCAGGGGAATTGCTAGGTTGACATAAATCGGAACACAGAGGGGAAGGAGGTGGCAACGGGGAAGGAGTGGGGATAGGAAGGGAGGAGGCAGGGAGAAAGAAATGCAGCTAGGAAATGAAGAACGGGCTGCAATAGCTCAGGACCCAGTGTGCGCCACGCATGAACTCATGAAAGACCCGAGAGCCCCTGAGGGTTCTATACTAGGGTGATGTACTTGAGGGCAATATTATGGAAATGGAAGAGTACGTAGTTGAAGATAAAATGGGAGACATGATACTGCGTGAAGAGTTTGACAGAGCACTGAAAGACAGTTAGAACAAGGCCCTGGGAGTAGACAAAATTCCATTAGACCACTGATAGTCTTGGGAGAGCCAGCCCTGACAAAACTCTACCATCTGGTGAGCAAGATTTACAAGACAGGTGAAATACACTCAGACTTCAAGAAGAATATAATAATTCCAATCCCAAAGAAAGCAGATGACAGATTTAAAAACTACCGAACTATCAACTTAATCAGTCACAGTTGCAAAATACTGACATGAATTCTTTACAGACAAATTGAAAAATGGGCAGAAGCAGACTTTGGGGAAGATCAGTTCGGATTCTGTAGAAATGTAACGTTTCAGTTTGATCATGTCACGAAATCCTGATATAGCAACTTGGAATGCATCGTGTTGCCGCCAAGTTTGCCCCACATCTCAAGTCGAGACCAGAAAGACCTTTGCCTCACAATATATGAAGAGTTTTTGGATTGTGCAAATGAGAACAAGATGTTCCTTAAGAGAATCATAATTGGTGATAAGACTGGTCTACGGTTACGATGTAGAGACCAAGGTATAGTCTTCACAATAGGTAGAGAAAGATACTTAAAAAAAGGCTCATCAGCTCATGTAAAATGTCAAAGCCATAAACCCATGCTGGTAGTTTTCTTTGACTTTGAAGGATTAATTCAGGATGAATTTGTGCCGGAGGGACAAACTGTTACTCAATGGTACTATCGGGATGCTTTCCAACGCCTGCAAGAAAATTTGAGAAGGAAATGGCCTGAAATGTGGTGAGACAGTTCATGGCTCTTGCATTGCAAAAAAGCACTCGCACATTCATTCCAGTTTGTGCATAACTATTGCACAAAAAATGAAATCACTGTACTCTGTCAGTCTGTCTTCGATTGGTACACACAGTTTTGTTGACATTTGTAACATGAGCATTGTCTGTAGACATCGAAGGGCATCCTGAAAGAGGATCATCTTTAACTACCTTCTGGCTGTTTTTAAACAGTGTGAACCATTCGTAGCTCAATGTATGACTTAATCACTCATCACCGTAGGCTTCCTGCATCATTTGGTGTGTCACTGTAAATATTTTCTTGAGTTTCACCCAAAATTTCATGCAGAAGCATTGCAATGTTTCATTTGGAGCACATTCTAAATCTTACAGGCATACCAGTGTAAAATGCACCACAAAATCTTTGTACTGCTGACCAATGGAAAGGTAATGCCCATGAGACAGCTCAAGCACTGGCTTTAGAGTTGGAGGCATGTTCTACACATATGGCTGTAGCTACAGCAACTTCAACAACTGCCATGGGAATGCTGTCCCTGTTCCCACCTAATTCACCTATTTCTTCAAATTTCTTGATCATATTCTTTAGTGTCTTTATTGACAAGGGAATGTCCCCAATTGTTTTTCGACAATGTTTCCTCAATGCAGACTGCTGTTGCTACTGTTCTGCTAAAACAACTTTGCCAGCAGCTTCTTCTCAGTAGCCTTTGTTTTGTGTGGAAAACTTCACAAACTTCTTAACCCTTTACACCATACTTTCACTGGTGGCAAAAAATGAAACTTATTTTTTCAGCATAATGCGCCAAGTGCATCGATTAATGAGCTCACTTACGATGTTCGTGTCCTGTGATATATATGGGGTCTGTTCAGAAAACTCAGAAATTTTGTCCACAAAATTTTTTTACGCTTACCCTTTACCTATTGTGTTTGGTCTCCTTCGAAATACTGTCCTCCACAATCGTACACTGCTCGCAATGCCATTTCCACTTCTGGAAGCAGTCTTGGTACGTCACTTGCTGGATTGCACAAAACACTGTCTGGGAATTTTCTTTTATCTTGTCTATCATTGCAGATCTTTGTGCTTTCAACGGGGTTTTCAACTTTGAAAATAAAAAAAGTCTGCAGGGGGCCAGGTCTGGAGAGTACAGAGTACGAGGCAGATTCCAGAACCACAGCTCTCTCATGTTTGACCATTCCTCTTCTCTTCTGCACCTACACCAAATTCTGACTGCTTATAGCACCATATTTTCACCTGGCAGCAGAAAGTAGAACTATTTTCCACCCCAGTACACTCCATGAGCACACTGACTGATGAACATAGGTACAATGTTTCACCTTCCTGCTATGTATACGGCCCACACTGCAGCACTCAGTTTAACTATAACTACCTGAAACTTCCTGGCAGATTAAAACTGTGTGCCGGACCGAGGCTCAAACTCGGGACTTTCGCCTTTCGCGGGCAAGTGCTCTAACCGAGCTACCCAAGCACGACTCACGACCCATCCTCACAGCTTTACTTGTGCCAGTACCTCGTCTCCTACCTTCCAAACTTTACAGAAGCTCTCTTGCGAACCTTGCAGAACTAGCACTCCTGAAAGAAAGGATATTGCGGAGACATGGCTTAGCCACAGCCTGGGGGATGTTTCCAGAATGAGATTTTCACTCTGCAGCGGAGTGAAATTCTCATTCTGTATAACTACCTGGTACGACAGTGATATTCTGATGTCAATTTGGAACATGCTTTAAACAACTAGATTCATCTGCAAAGTACCTCTTCATTTTAATTCTAGATATAATACATAAACTGAATTGTTTGCTTACTTTAAGAAATGTGTTGAAATTATTACACAATTTCTTACAGTAATAACTTGCAAACATTAGACACTGGGAACAGCTCACTCTGAGTACCACTTTTTTTTCTAGAAAATCAGCACTGATTGCACACATGGGAGAGTCCTGGAGGCACTGTAAGGCTATGGATATATTATTTAATGATAATGCATTTTAAAACCAGATTTTAAACTGCAAAACATTTCCATGAGCAGACGTGAACTGATCATAGTTTATTAGTTATGAAATGCAGCTTCAAGATGACAAAACCAAAGAAAGATAAGACACTAAAAAGATGGGACCAAGATAAGTTTCAAAGGAAGCATTAGCCAAAACTGACTGATATATTTGAAAGGCATGCAATGAAAGATGAATGGAAAGCTTTGAGAAACTAAATAGTGAAAGCAACATAGAAACAACCAGACAAAATGGTATGGTGCAACAAGAACCCTTGAATAAAACACGAGGTACAGAAGAATTTAGAAGTAAAGGAGATCACTTGCTGAATAGATGAAGCATTGAGTCATCAACAGGCACACACTAAAGGGAATGAAAACTTGCTAACATTCATATTTCAGAAAAAATACTTTCATAAAGCTAGCATGTGCTCTTGCATTTTTTTACTCAAACTGTTTACTATTCAGTGAGTGGTCAATCATTTACAGTCTGCCAAAAATTTCTTTACTATCAACATGAGGTATGAAATTTATCAAAAGGAAAATTGACTTGAGGTAACTATAAAACTGTAAGGTTGAGTAGTACATATCTTAAGGAGGTGAAATTCTATGTACTGTCCACAGACATAGTTCAAAAATCGTCCTAGCTTTCCGAATTTTTAGTACTTTAATGAGGAACAAAAAGGGATAGCTGGATAAAGTTAGAAAGAAGGGCAGCTCATTCAGATCTAGGAATGTGAGGATTAACGGGGAGCGATGAGATACTGCGGGAAGGAACTGACAGAGCATTGAAAGACCTATGTCAGAATGAGGCAACAGAAGTAGACAACATTCAGTGTTATCAAGATCCTTGAGGAAATCTTCGACAAAAAACTGTTCCATCCAATATGCAAGATATGTGAGACTGGTAAAATAGTCTCAGACATTTCTTAGATTGTAATGAGCCCAATGCCAAAGAATGCAGGAGCTGACATGTGAACATTACCAAGCTATCATTGTGATAAACCACAGTTACGAAATAATAAATTGTATACAGAAGACCCGATGCGCTGGGAGGAGACAAAGTGGATGAATACTGGGGCAAACAGCCAAGTAACCCGGACAGCAGGTTGTGAAGACTAAGGAAAGTCTAAGATCTGCCCATACTTCCCAAACCTACCAGCTTTCTGCCCCTGATGAGGGAACTAACAGTTCTGAAAGCTAGAAACAGTTATTTCATTTTACGCATCTGAAGGAAGTACTAGACTTTCACAATCTGAAAGTTAATACTTCCTTTTAATTCCATATTTTTCTCAAATGAATGTTTTTGTGGTGTGATGGAATTAGTTTGTATAAATTCCTGGCCAAGCAAAGTCTACTAGTATAAAATATAGGTCTTAATTTGAGAAAAAAATTTCTGAGAATGCATGTTTAGAGTACAGCATTGTATGGCAGTGAGACGTGGACTGTGGGAAAATTGGAACAGAAGAGAAAAGAATCATTTGAGATGGGGTGCTACAGAAGAATACTAAAAATAAGCTAGACTGAAAAGGTAAGAAATGAGGTGGTTCTCCACAGAATCAATGAGGAAAGCAATGTATGGAAAACACTGACAAGAAGAAGGGCCAGGATAATAGGACATCTGTTAAGATATCAGAGAGTAACTTACATTGTTCTAGAGGGAGCTGAAGAGGGTAAAAACTGTAGTGGAAAACAAAGACTGGGATACATTCAGGGACTAACTGAGGATGTAGGTTACAAGTGTTTCTCCAAGATAAAAGGACTGGTACACAAGAGAAATTCACGGCAGGCTGCATCAGACCAGTCAGAAGACAATATTAACTATAACAGTACGCTGACACTCCACGTGATAGTTCAGCCCATATTTTATTTAATAACATGGACATATAGCTCCTCCGTTCTATAGAAATGACAAAGTTTTCAATTTAAAAATTTCTATTGGGCAAGAGTTGACCACAAGTTCGTTCGTTGGTTGGTTGGTTGGTTAGAGAAGGGACTCAACTATGTGGTCGTCAGTCCCTCCGACCTTATATTAACTAAAACCAATAAAATCCCACATTAAAAGAGGGAACTACAATATCCATAAAAATGATAAAACTATTGACAGGGAAGGAAGGAAAGGATGGAAGAAGAGGTGAGGGAAAGAAAGTGACTAATGGCAGGGGTGTGAAGGAAGCAGCACAGGAGACAAGAGAGATGCTCAAGACATCAGACCCCATAAGGAAAGGTGTGAGAAGGCAGAGGGCCGGGATGAGCCACCAGTTGAAGCCAATCCAGACGGGGTGAAGAGGGCCTGCCATCCCCTCCACTCACCGATAAGGTGGTAGGTCCCTCCCTTAAATAAAGCCATCAATACCCCCCCCCCCCCCACGAATAAAACGTGAAACGAGATCCGCCATTGAGGCTTTGTCAGCCAACACTAGGGGTAGCGAGTCTGGAAAGCTCAAAGTCTGTCGCACGGTGTCTAAGTTGGAGCAGTCCAATAAGATGTGAGCAACTGTCAACCACAACGACAGAGAGAGGGGTCCTCACGACGGAGGAGATAACCGTGAGTCGACCAAGTAAGGCCGATGCGAAGCCGGCATAGAACGACAGAGTCCTTACGAGAGGCCCATAAGGAGGACGGGCACGGAGTTTTAGAATACTTAAACGCCCTGAGCTTGTTCGGTAAAGAAAGAGTGCTATTCTGCATCCCAAGGGCCCAAAACCTGACGACATAATGCCGAGCGAAGGTTTATTTCAGGAATGGCAATAGCAAGAGATGGCCTAGTAGTAGCTAACTTAGCCAGTCGGTTGGCAAGTTCAATGCCAGGATCCCAACATGGCCTGGGGTCCAAATGAAAACCACCGAGCATCCACATTGAGCAAGGAGAGAAAGGGAGTCCTGGATAGCGATGACCAACGGGTGGCGAGGGAAGCACTGGCCGATAGCGTGCAAACTGCTCAATGAGTCACTACAGATGGTGGAGGATACTCCTGAGCAAGAGCGGATATGGTCTAGTGCGCACAAGATGGCTACCAATTCTGCAGTAAAAACACAACAGCCATTGGGCAAGGAACCAAATTGTGTGTCGCGCATAGGTGTAAGCAAAACCAGTGCGGCCAGCAACCATGGAGCCATCAGTACAAATCACTTCCGAACCCTGGAATGAACTGAGGAGACAGTAGAATTGGTAGCGAAGAGCCATCAGAGGGACAGAATCCTTTGAATCGACTGAGAGTTCAAGACAGAGCTGTGGCCGAGAGACGCACCAAGGAGGGGTACATGCGTGAGCAGAGAAGAGAGGTGGTAAAGGGAATTGCTGGAGCTCAGAAAAGAGCGACTGAATGCGGACAGCCATGGTAAGCACACATCGTGGCCACCGCTGCGGCAGGGTGATCTCTGTGTCTGGATAAAGGAGACCATAATTAGGGTGTTTTGGGGTGCAGCGAATTAAGAGCACATAAGATATCAGCTGTTGTTGGTGCAAAACTAGCAGTGGTGAAATCCCTGCCTCTGTGAGAAGGCAAAGTACAGGGCTAGTCCGGAAGGCACCAGTCGCAAGTTGGACCCCACAGTGGTGGATGGTGTCTAGGATCCGCAGTGTCGAAGGCGACGCAGAACCATAGACAGGACTTCCATAGTCTAAATGAGACTGGACCAATGCTTGATACAATCACAGGAGAACACAGCGGTCTGCACCCCAGGCAATATTGCACAGCGGTCTGCACCCCAGGCAATATTGCACAGACACCTAATAATATTGAGATGGAACCAGCACGTCCTCCTCAGCTGGCGAAGATGAGGGAGCCATGTCAACCGGGCATTGGATACCAGACCCAAGAAGCGATGGGTGTCCACTACCTCGAGGGGCTGGCCATCGAGGAACAGTTCCGGATGAGGATGGACTGTACGGCGACGGCAGAAATACATGACATACGTCTTGGCCGCCAAAAACTGGAAGCCACGGGAGAGGGCCCAGGAGTGAGCCCGGCAGATTGCCCCCTGTAGACGGCATTCTGCAGAGCCCATTATGGAAGAAGTGAGGTAGATACAAAAATCGTCAGCATACAAAAGGGGGACACTGTCGGCCCAACAGCTGTCACCAGTCCATTAATGGCTATGAGAAAGAGAGGGACACTCAGCACGGAACCCTGCAGAACCCCATTTTCTTGCCAATGGGGAGTGCTGTAGCAGCAGCCAACTTGAACCCGAAAAAAGCGACAAGAAGAAGTTATGGATAAAAATGGGCAGAGCACCACGAAGGCCCCATTCGTGAAGGGTGGTGAGGATGTTGTGGTGCCAGGTGGTGTCATAGGCTTTATGCAGATCAAAGAAGACTGCAAGGAGGTGTTGCCGATGGGCAAAAGCTGACCGGATAGCAGACTCCAGGCGCACCAAGTCATCCACCGTAGAGCAGCCACAGCAAAAAGCACTTTAAAAAGCGGGCCCAGGCACGGAGTCGTTTAAAGACCAGAAGAGCAGTAGAAGGATGCGGCTTGAAGTGTTTAAGAGCACGGCAGCGATCTTTTATGGCTGCAGCAATTTCCAGAGTCCACCAAGGGACCATCTTCCAGCGTGAGGAACATGAGGAAGAAGGGATTGCTGAAACAGCTGCTGTAAGGATGGCAGCAGTCAAAGTCTGGGTAGATTCATCAACACTGTTGTGTGGCAGTACAGGGGGGATGGGAACAGAGAAGGCGGCACCCCAATCAGCCTTAGATATGGCCCACCTGGGAGGGTGATGGAGCGAGATACACTAATAGAAGGTGAAAACAATCTGATAATGGTCGCTGTCACATAAGTCATTGTGGATTCCCCACTGAATGGAGGGAAGAAGGCCAGGACTGCAGATGGAGAGGTCAATGGTAGAGAAAGTGCCATGCACCACACCAAAGTGTGTGGGAGTGCCTGTGTTTAGCAAACAGAGGTCAAGCCCTGCCAGAACAGCTTCAACTGTCCTTCCCAGGACAGTAGTTGTACGACTACCCCAAAGAGGGTTGTGGGCATTAAAGCCCCCTAACAGCAGAAAGGGAGAAGGGATTTCTTGAAGAAGGGTGGTGAGGGCATGGGATGTGGGCGGCCTGTCAGGTGGGAAGTAGAGATTACAGACTGATCGGAGTGGCCAGATGGACCCTGACAGCAATGGCTTCCAGAGTGGTATGGAGGGGAACCCATTTACCAAGTGTCCTTGAGGACCAAGGTGCAACCACCACCTGAAGCCCACAAAGGGCCAATTCGGTTCCGACAAAGTGTGGAACCCATGAAAGGCGGGTGAGTAAGATTTGACAAAACGGGTCTCCTGGAGCACAATACAAGCGAGAGAGTAGAAGGAAAGAAGGGGCTGCAACTCTGGAAGGTGACAAATACCCATTACAATTCCACTGGAGGATTCTCAAGCTGGAGTCCAAAGGGGAAGCAAAGGGACCGGAGTCAGTCACGCCGCCGAGTCGCCATCCGACACTGATAAGGATGGGGTAATATCCATATAGGTGGAGTCAGACTCTGTTGGTCCATTGACTGGGGGAGGGTAAAGCTGCACCTCAGGGGGAACCAGAGGGGCCTTGCCCTTGTTCTTGTGTTTCTGCTTCTCTTAGAAGGAAGATAAGGGACAGGGTGTATACGTGGACAAGGAAAAAAAATTCCTGGATTTCCCGGTTAAAAATACACTTTCTCCTGGGTGACAGTATATTTTCCCTTATTAATTATTTGAATGGTTATGGCTTTATACACGGGCGTACAATTTCCCGGCACTTTAGAAAACGAAACTCAAGGAAAAAAGACACGTTTTGGAAATATCTTTGATGTGCAGCAACATGTACGCTGCGTATTTTTGTATAACTAAAGTATACGTCAGAATTCGACCAAACATCGCATGTTACTTTCTGAATCACTGAAATCGAGATTTCGATGCATTTTGTAAGCCGTTCGTAGCTTATGTCACGTGATCTCGCCAGCCAATGACAGCGGATATTCAGAGGACACGTGATGTAGTCAGCCAACAGCAACATCACTGTTACGTAACACGAACACACAACAGAGAAAGTTAATAGTTTAAATTAATATACATAGTGTTGTTACAAGAAAAGAAAAGCTTTCACATATAATATTGGTCTCAAGGTGCAAAAGAAGCTAAGCTTTCGCATATACTGTTGATCTTTTTGCGCGTGTTACACTTTAAGATATATCACACAAATGTGCCAGTAAAATTTTTAATAATGACATAAATATCTGATCTTTAGGGTTCGAAATTCTTCTAAATGGCTCGTCATCAAAGAGTTGATTTTTAAATGAGAGTCAAACGGTCTGTGATTTAATAAATTCATGGTACATTCTTGCACATAGCTCAACTTACGTAAAAGGATATTTACTTTGAAAGTAACGCTTTTCAAACCACCATTCGTGATATTTTCCTGCGACCTGTAAGAAATAGGTTCATTTCAGCAGTTGTCAGAGAGCGCAGATAACAGGCGACACTGCGCTTGGGTAGCTATCATGACGTAGGAAGCCCATATGTACGTACGTGTAAAACATTGTAAGATCATAAATTATGTCACAAAAGAAAGAAGACATCAGAGGATACTGCAAGAGCATCCGAATTTCGTGAACCATATTAAATTGTGCACATTTAAAGTGCATACTTAAAGGGCACATTAGTATGTCCAGATTCCCAATGACGTAGACCTCGACCTGATAATAAGCTTTTCAGTGTGGTTTTCGGGATGTAAATTTTCTTGGAGCACCAGTACTGTATTATACCATGTTGCTAGAAAATGCAAACATGCACTTGAAATGCTGCGAACCGTTTTAACTAGCCAGTACTGTGGAATTAAACATTTCGTTTCAAATAAATTGACTGCCTCTGCGGAAAAGGTTAACGTAAGTCAAATTTCTTTAGCAAACACACAAAAATAACTTCATTGTTCTGCAAGGCGATTAACGCTTCACTGTCAGAAAGGTGGAACTAAAATAAAATCTGAAACTAATGACATATTTCAGGCTTCCGTAATTATTTGAATGTGTTTTAATTCACTTGATAGCTCCTGGCCACAGATATCAGATTTGTTTTCATTTGACGTGAGAGTAAACTAAGGGGAAACAGCAAAATTACTAAACGTAAACACGGGTCACGTGGAGACTACCCACTACAGCTCAGATTGCTCTGTGCATCAGCCCCGGATCTACTACATTTGCGACCCGAGGTCAATACTAAAAAATCGAATTTTCAAAATATGTTCACCTTGTAGTGCACATCTTTCTGAAAAGTCTGAAACACAAAACAAACGTATTCGAGAAAATGTAAGTGCAGTGCCACGCCTCTTCATACAGCATTTTTCTACCGCACGTCCAAACTATATTCAGGAGAAAGGAAATTGAAATGTCCTGCGGTGCCTCTCCTGCTCCTAGTCGGCCGGTTTGACAGCCTGCCCCTCTTTAAAAAAAAATCTCGCAATTAATAGCGGATGGGATTACTTGTAATCGAGAGAACAAGAACTCTGCACAAAATCTGAACTCTTCATTGCCTGTTAGTTAATAACTTGCTGTTTTGTGTGACATAAAATTAAATATAGGATATATAAAACCAATACTGACAAGAGATAAGTAAGAAATTACACATTTCATCAAACCTTAGCTCCTAGAATTTTTTTCTCTCTAATCTTGCTACAGCTTTACAGGGCGTGCTTTCCTTTCTGCGGAAGAATCTATTACCTCGTAAAACGTTTTGCTAAACGAAAATTCGAATGTCGTTATCTACTACTGGAAACACCATTAATACAAATAATACCCAAGACTGGTGTGGTTTCTCGATCTGATTACGTCTATTTTGTCACTGTCTGCTAGATAAAACAAAATAGGCCTTTCTAATATGGCAGCAATTTTGTAACACACCAAATAAACGAGACCGTTTTGGCACAAATGGCCATTTTTATACCACGACAGAATATAATCCAATAAGTACCAATATCAAATGCCTATTAGGCCTACTACAAGCAAAAAGCTTTATGTTAGGAAATAGTTTCACATTTCATTCATACGCACCAGCTTCTCAAGCACGAGATCGAAAAGTAGTATTACAAAATTTTTATATAAATTTGGAATCTTCTTATTCTACCATAATTTGTGTGATGTGCCCGTTTCTTCTCCTTCCTCGTTCTAACAAACAATCTTATCATAGTCAATTCTGTAGCTATTGCTGCCACTGTCAAAATTTGTTTGCCAATTAACTTCACTAACCCTGCCAGAATCCCTTAATTATTTTCCGGTTAGGCGTTATTACGTGTTCAAACAACACGTTTTCCGCATTACTTCCAGAATAGAAAAAATGGCTGCTAGCCGGGGACTGTACTAATGGTCCTTACTAGTGTAGCGATCTGGCCAAAAATTTTCTGTCAAAATTTCGTTTTCTTGGATACACCTAGAAGATAATACGTAATCTTTCTCGCCTGTTATTCCTGTCAGTCGTTTATTTCCATTCTGGTAGTCTGAGTCAATGTATTTCGCTAGTAATTATTACAACGCTGATCATTCACAAACCCAATCAACCACATAATCAGACAGCGACTGGCATTCATCCGTTCGGCTTTACTCCCTCAGCTCGTATAGCCCCGTCCCCTTTTGTCTGCGGAAAGTTTATTTCTAGATGCAACGAGGATTCCCCTGACAGTGACATCACGTACACTGTGCACGCATTCAAAAATCAACTTAAAATGTGTTCAAAAATGTCCAAAAACCAACAGGGAAGCGTTTCAAAATCATATGAATAATCGATAGGCAAACGTGGGCTAGATGCTAGTTCTTTCCCTCAAGAACGTGAATTTGGCACCCCCTTTTCCCGGCAGCATCTAGCTGCTTGCTGCGACTGCTTGCACAGCCAACAGCCACATTCCTGTAGCCAGAAGCGGAAGAATCTATTACTCAAACGTGACTCAACTGCACATGCGCATGAGCCCGCACGTAACTGCTAAAACAAATTGAATGTAAACAGTTGCGACTTCATGCTCATTGGAAGCAATTTGATGTTATGAAGCACTGCATAGTCTTCCTAAAGCCTCTGACATTTTCAATTGGCAGACGCATGCATGAGCACTGTGTGTCGTCGTCGTATATGGCGAATTTCCTTTGCAATTTAAGTTATTTTCCATTTTTTCCTCTTGTTTATGTTGTATTGTTGAAGTATTATTCTGCAGTAGCGGGATACAGTAATATCCTTTGTTAGAGTATCGGTTCTTACCAGTCATAATTACAAAAATGTAACCAACTAAAACAATGAAAATTCCCGGAATTCTAAAAATATCCCGGGTTTTCCCCGGTTTTCTCCCAGATGAAAAAATTCCCGGGTTTTTCCCGAATCTCCCGGTTGTCCCGGGTCGTATACACCCTGAGGGAAGACTTCAGCGAGGGCGGGCACAGAATTACACCGAGCAATCTTGGCGCCCACCGGTCGTGGATCGCACTGCCAATGTGGAGCCGTAGATCACCTTCCAAGGGGGTGCCGGGAAGAGGAGTCCCGGGAGGGAGCTCCAGTACTGGTGGCCGCCAAAGGAGGGGAGCATTTCTGCAGCGTGGGAGGGGGAGCAGCACCCGAAGGGGTGGGTATGGGTACTGACGGGGAGGGGGAGAGGGAGGAGGAGGAGGCTGAAGGCATGGAGTGAATGGGGTGGGGCTGGGAAGAGGAGGGGGTAGGAGGAGGAATGGACATAACGGAAGCAAAACTAGAAGACAGACACGGTATGGAGCCGGTCGTACTTTTGACCAGCCTCAGTGTAGGTGAGCTGATCTAAGGTTTTGTACTCTTGAATCCTTTCTTTCACAAACACCGGGCATACAGGCGAGTGTGGAGAATGGCGTCCATGACCATTTACAAACACTGGTGGGGGAGCACAGGCACTCCCCTCATGGAGGGGTCGCACACAGTCACCGCAGAGGGGATCAGTGGTGCAGCGGGAAGACGTGTGTCCAAACCGTAAGCATTTAAAGCATCTCATCAGTGGTGGAATATAAGGTTTTACATCACACCGATACACCATTACCTTGACCTTCTCTGGGAGGACATCCCCTCAAAGGCCAGGACAAAGGCGCCCATAGCGGTACGATTGTTTGGAGAGCCTCGCTGCACACGGTGGATAAAAACAAACCCCTCACCACTAGAGGTTAGCACGGAGCTCCTCATCAGTTTGGAGAAAAAGATCTCTGCGGAAAATAATGCCCTGTACTGAGTTCAAAGATTGGTGGGGCGTGACAGACTGGGACATCATCGAGACGGCCACAAGCACGCAGGGTGTCAGATTGGGTAGCAGAAGAGGTCTTTATGAGCAAAGCACCTGACTGCATTTTACTCATCGATTCCACTTTGTCATACTTTTCTTCAATCGTCTCCATGAAAAACAAAGGCTTGGTCATGGCAAAACTTCCGCCATCTGTCCTGTTACAAACAAGGTACCAGGGGAAAGGTTTCAACCCCAGCCGGTGAGCTTGACCCTCCTCCCAGGGGGTGGCCAGGGAGGGGAAGGCTGAAGAATCAGAAGGAGTGTCACATCTGCTACCACTCTTTGAGACGGTCACAGAATGGTCATGCTGGTGAAGCTTTTGTCGCTTCATGCGCAAGGCGTCCACCCTAGTACCACCCACTCTGATCAGGGGCTCGCCCCACGGGCGCCACCCAGCCACAGCAAGGGCCGTATGGGGGGAGTTTACCACAAATGACACTAGCTGATGTCTACTTTAATTAGTGGTATTAGCAAAATAAAATCCATGAGAAAATATGTATTGCAATGGCATAAGCAATCTGTTACTTCAAACATCTTTGCAATTTTCTTTAGTGTAGGATGTAACGAACTATCCCTTTTACAAAACACCAGTTTTCCAAATAGAAATTTTTTTTCATCTCTACAAATCAAAATTGAAGCTATTTCATCGACAACAGATACTGTATAAGAACCATTACACAAAAAATTTACAACGTATTTAGGAGTAACACACCTTTTATTTCAGCAAAAAATATATATTTGTTTGATACTAACCTTTCCTTTTCTAAAAAGAGCTTTAACATTTTGAGGCTGGCAACGAAGAACATTATCTACTGACTTCAGGGCAGCATCGTATGCCTTTATCCTCATCTGAGCTGCAGCCAAGTTATTGAATACCTTCAACCTATCTTCTAGTAGTTCTTGCAACTGTTTTTCCGCATCCTACAAATATTTGGAAACAAATCAGTGCATAATTACTTGATCAAGCAGGAAATGAACTAATGTTCATAAGTGTACTTTTAAAAATTGAATGATTACCTCTGAAATATCTTTCTTCTCAATAGAGAATCCACCTTCAGCTTCATCCAGAAACTCTATGGCTCGCCTGTAACTCTGTATAGCAAATGAGTATTCTTGCCTGGAAAACCACCAGTTTCCTCGTTCGCGTTTTTTATCGCTAAAATGAAATACGTGTAATACATATTAAGATATTAAGTCAAAAACACTGTAATTAGTTAACATCACATTCAACCAATTTCTAAAATCATGTACAAAGTACACAATCACAAATCCTTACCCTATTTCTCTGCGTTGGGCAATGGAAAGAGATTCTAGGTCTGGTTCACCTTCGGCACTCAGTAACTCAATTGTATACATAAGCTTTGCATCTGGTGGAATATCCGGTGAGCGACCTAAATTCCCATAAGCAAATCGTGGGCCAACTTCCAGCAAAGCAACTTCACCCACATTCATAAGAGGTAGAGCCAAATCAATTCCCTGTATGACCTGCATATGAGAAAGGTTTTGAAATGAGAAGCCTTGGTAAGAAAACGAGTCCTAGATGAAAATGCACTTCGGTGTAACAACTTTTCTGTTGCATGCTGCTGTTGGTAACAGTTCACGTGATGAATGATGGGAAATGAACATGATGAATCTTAAGTTTGGTGTGGGTCTCCAGTTGCACAGCTGCTCCATAATTTCCAACAATTCATAAATAAAGTTAGCTGGTATTTTGTTTTACTCTAAGTTAAGATGACCTATTAGGTTCTATCCTAACCAATACCTGTAAAATCTTGACAGACTCAGAAAAGAAAGGGCAATATTTGTGAGAAACCTGATAAGATTGAACAATTCTCACTGGCTACTGTATACTATCACCTGTTTGGCTACAAATGGTAACCAGGTACCAATGGCAGCTTACAAGGGAAACACTGGGCATGCCATAAGTGCACTTTAGCAAGTCATAACATTATTTTGTATTTCAGCGATACAATCACAATGAAGTTCAGCTGAGTACTTACCTCAACGTCACCAATTTGTATTTTGAGATTTTCAAACTTTTCTACTACCGTTCCATCTTCAAGGCGCCCCTCTAAATTTATTTCACATATATGTAAATTTTGTGGCCTATACTCATTTTCTGCTTTTTTAATGATCTGTAAGAGATAAAAGATTATCAAATCAATCTTTGCATATTACACACACACACACACACACACACACACACACACACACACACAGTAGCCGAGTTTATGAAATTAATGACATGCTGTAAAAATCTTGTAAGAGGTATCTTTATGAAATTGTTCTGATAGTAATGTTTACTTTTACACATGATTCCACATAAATAAAGCCCTAATAAACAAACAAACAAAAACTGCTCACAAGCTTTTGATGAATATCTGCATGATGTAAATTTTGCTCTAGAGTAGAAAGTAAGTTTGAAAACTAATCTGCTATGTCCAAGCTCTTTTTTTTTTACATGCCTGTCAACTTGCTCAATACTCAAATGTAAGGCGAGTATTTGCTTATTCCCATTACTGGTACAACCTAGTCATGCTTCATACAAAAATAATGTATGAAAATGAAAAAATACGACGACTGGGAGAATGTTAATATTTATGAAGCAATGTACTCATTCTACCCCACAGTATGATATTCTGATGGTTCACTGAACATGGAAATCTAATCCATTGTTAGCTGAGTCTATGGAACAACAAAATTTCATTTAAAATGAACTAGAATCTTGTAATCACCAGTCATTCCATGCAATAAAATCATATTTCAGAATGAGCTGCAAGGCTGCCAGTATGTCAAGACAAACACAAACATTGTTTTACACAGAAAAAAGTGAAGGAGACAAAATGAAACTTCACAGGTTGAGAGGATATGCGATATTATTTTAGTGTTTACAAAATCATGTCAAATTTAGAAAGAACTTTAGAGTATGAGTTTGTTCGTTTGTTTTAGGGCGTAAAAACAACTAAGGTCATGAGCGCCCAAGTCATAACCTTAGACCATCAAGAAGCAAAAGAACTTAAAAGAAAATTTCCATTAAGCCCAATTGACAGAAGGCAAGAGAGCTAAGAACACAGAAAATATACTGTAGAAACAGCAGAGCTCTGGAACCAAAGATAAATTTCCATCACCATATTGCTACGATAGACAAAAAGTAAAACGCGATCGACAGCCCGCGCATCTTTCACTAAAACAGCTGATAATTCAGATGGCACGAATATATGAGAATGTGAGTGGTTAAAGAAAGGGCATTTGCCCAGGAAATGGCGAACTGTCAAAGGTTGATGACAATGAGCACAAAGTGGTTGGGGGATCGCCACAAATGACAATGGCTAAAATAACAGTGCCCAATACACAGCATAGCTAAACTGATCTCCTTCTGGCGAGAGGGCCAAGATGATGTTGGCCAAGCTGCTGGGAGAGGTCTAATTTCCCGGAGCTTGTTTCTCTGAAGAGAAGAACAGTGGTGATACCGAAGTGACACCACCTGCCACCAGATGGCTACATGGAGATCATCCAAAGAGGTGGAAGAAATAGCAGACCAAGGTAGGACGACTGCAGCCTTGGCAGCACCATCAGCAGCCTCATTTTCTGTCAGACCAATGAGACCAAGAACCGACAAACATACTGGTGGCTCCCTTAAGAGTAAGCACGTCGAACATTTCTTGGACCGATTGCACTAAGTGATGGACTATGTACAGTACACAAGGCTCTGAAAGAGACAGGGAATTGGAGCAGATGACAACTGAAAAGCCTGTGTCTCCAGATTTACTGCATGGCCTGATACAGAGCGTAGAGATCTACTGTACCAAAAATCGTCAGTACAAACGATGAAGGCACAACCAACACCACGGTCAGTCTGAGAGCCATCAGTGTACACAAAGGTCGACAAACTTACAGTGATAGATTGAATATGGAATAATTTCCTTAGGAAGCAAACGAAGTCCAATGTGAACACAGACAGTCACATGAAGCCAAAGTGGTGAAGGGTTTACACCAATCGTGGAAGGGGCAGGTAGCGTGAGGTCAAGCTGCTGGAGCAGTAGTCGAAAGCAACTACAGGAGGTAACAGAAGAGGGGCGCACTCCATACTGGCAGTCAAAGAAGTCCTCAAAGGAGGAAGCATTGGAGGGTTGGCTGTACATGTCAGACAAACAGCATGTGTATCTGCTGAATAGAACACATCACATCACACCGATATGACAGCAGTAGTTCAGCAGCAGCTCCTGCATGGAGACTAAGCTAGTGCAAAAGGTGCCAGTGTAAAAGACACCAGTGCCCGTATGGATTCCACAATGGTAGATACTTAAGACAGCATTAATATCGACAGATGCATAAACATAACACCTATAGTCTAGTTTCGAATGGACAAGGGAACGGTACACACGGAAGAGGGTGGTCTGATCCGCTCCAGAGGAAGTACTGCTTAGGATACACAGTACACTGAGGGAGCAGGCACAGCAGGCAGCAAATACATGTAGGAGGACCAAGAAAGTTTCATATCAAGCACAGTCCCAGGAGTTTTGTAGTTTCTGTGAACTAAGAGCAACAGGCCCAAGGTGTAAAGGTGGTGGAAGAAACCCACTGCACCACCAGAAATTCATACAAACGTTTTTGTCAGTGTAAAAGCAAAAGCCACTGCTGATACTCCATGAGTAAAGACTATCAAGACATTGCTGAAGACACCACTCAAGGAGACAAGTTCAAGGAGCAATGCAATAGACTGCAAAGTTGTCAACGAAAAGGGAGCCAGAGAACAACTTGGTCTTCCAAAAATTTTTGAAGGAAACGGGGCAGGCAGCCTCAAAAGTCCATGTGTACAGAGTACGGAGGATATCAGTCCTCCAGCATGTGCCCTAGGCTTTCTCCATATCAGAAAACATGGCCAGTCTAGTATTTCTGCGGAAAACCATTAATGACTGCAGAATGGCACACTCAAAATCCACACTGTGCAACAGTTAGTAGATTTCAAGATTCGAACCACCATACCAACTGGCCACGAATCATACATTCCATCACCTTGCAAACAGAGCTGATGAGAGAAATGGAGCAGTAGCTACAAGGAAGATGTTTGTCCTTACCGGGCTTAGGTCTAGGTATGACAGTTGCTTCATGCCACCATTTGGGAAACATACCATCTACCCACATGCGGTTGTGCATATGAAGGAGGAAGTGCTTGCCTGTGAGAGAAAGGTGCTGCAACATTTGAATGTGAACACTGTCCAGCCCTTGGGTGGAAGATTGGGATGAAGTGAGAGCATGATGTAGCTCCCTCAGAGTATAGGTAACCTTGTAGCACTCACAATTCTGAGGGAGAAGGGTATCACCTGAGCTGCCTCCACTTGTTTCCAAGGAAGGCAGGGTGACAGGGGTTGGAGCTTGGAAACTCCACAAAATAGCTTCCCAAGGTACTGGACAGCTGTAGTGTCCACAATGACAACACCTGCTACGGTCAGACTGGAAATCAGGAAATAGACCTTTGTCCCAGAGAACCAACAGAGGTAGTGGTGGTGGTGGATGGTTTGTGGGAAAACCAACTGCGCAGTCATTAGCACACGTACAATGACCCAAATTTTACACAGTCCAATCTAGCCACTGTCATGAATGATGATAATGATAACAACACAAACACCCAGTCCCCAGGCAGAGAAAATCCCCAACCCGGCCAAGAATTGAACCTGAGACCACGTGATCCAGAGGCAGCAACACTAGCCACTAGACGAAGTTCAGACAACTGATTGAGGTTGCCCTGCACTAAGGAAGAGAGAGTGGAACTGTTGAAAGAACTAGTTAATGAAATCCAGCTAAGTTTTTTGCCATTACAAAAAATGTGACAACACTGTACATACAACTGTTTATAACGAACACAGTTCGCCATCACAGAACAAACAGTTAAAAACGCAGAGAGCATGTCTCCACGCGTGAATCTCGTTATGGCGCACCTGGCCACCAGGGGACAGCGACACAGCAGAGTAATGATGAAATGTGAGGTATGGAATGTTCAGCAGCAGTAAAGGATAACATTTGCGAGGTACACTACCTGGTCATCACAACTGGGAAAATGTTCATAGATGGAGGGAGGAATAAAGCCTCTAGTCGGCCTCCGAAAGCTGCCGACTGAGGTTACATGTAGGTGGGGTATGAATCAGCAAACAGGTAGCACACAGGAAAAGGTCACTCGAGTACGCACCTGAACGAACCACTCAATACGATGAACAAGCTGTTGCCCTTTTTGGCCTACCGATTGCGTAGCTGGTGATTTCACAGTCTGAGCCGAAGATTTGGTGGCTTGTTGCACAGGTGGAGGAGGAGGAGACATGGATGCTACTGTGATAATGGGTGAATTTACAACTGCAGTGCTGAATTTGAGGTTACAAGTCCGCATGGCCACATTCTCCATCGGGCGAGGTGTAGGACAAATGGTACTGTAAGCACCAGATGGTAAAACACAGGGCTTTCGATTAGCCAACAATTTGTGAGTGAGAGGGTAGGGCACTTTTTCCTGCGCCCAGGTCTCCTAGACAGCCAGCTCATTGAGATACAACAGACATTCTCAGGATGAGGCTGCATGGTTGCATCAAAATTTTTCCATTATTGATATAGCAGGAAGGAGGAGGTGGGCAATCCCCTCATAAGCATCCCTGTTTCAACAGAACATGCGACTGTGGTTTTAACATTTACACTGGTTAGCAGCACATTGGGTTTGGAATGTACAGTCGAACCGTGATGACTTCATAGCCTGTTTTGATCTTTGATGGAAGCACTACTCTGTCAAACTTGATAAAAGTGCAGGTTGGCACTAAGGTTGCATCAAAATTTTTCATTATCCCATGGACTACAACGAAACCCTGATCAGAGAGTTAAGTCTGGATTTCTCTCTCAGACCATTGAGCAGCCTAGTATAAATTGTACCATGCAAAGTGTTCAGCATTCGGTGGAGCTGGGAGATTCTTTGATCTCTAGCCCTATCCCATTTACGTTTAGTAGACGTAGACTGAAATGGTGACTGGCTCATTGCAAGAAAATTCTCCATAACTGACAGCATCTCCAATAGCGCGCTCCTTCCAACTGGGTGTCCGCCCTCCGACAGGGCTCACCCGTCTTAGGTGGTTGTTCACACTTCCCGAACTCCTGATGGGGGACCAATTGGCAATTTGGAAAGGTAATAACTCACACAATCACCCCATCCTCAGTCTGGCCTGCACCAGGGAGTACATATGAACCCTGCCTTTCAGTCAACCTGGTGTTGGGAATTACGCATTACTCAGTCACCTGTTATGCTTCACACACATGAACCGGCCTTCAGGAGAGCACAGGTAGGAAGAAAAAAACAAATAGGAACTGCAAATGCTAAAGCGGAGGAAGGGTAAGAGATGGAGAACAAATGGTTCAAATGGCTCTGAGCACTATGCGACTTAACTTCTGAGGTCATCAGTCGCCTAGAATTTACAAGTAATTAAACCTAACTAACCTAAGGACATCACACACATCCATGCCCGAGACAGGATTCGAACCTGCGACCAGAGCGATCGCTCGGCTCCAACCTGTAACACCTATAACCGCACGGCCACTCCAGCCGGCTGGAGAATGAAGAAATAAAGTAAAAGTAGTTGGACTGTTCTGATGTCAGGCAACTAAAAGCTCTGAACAATGTCCGAAAAATATCCCAGACATGTTCCCCAAGGGACAGGAAAAAATATAGGAGGACCGACATGCAACACAGAAAGGGAAAATATGCTGGAAAGGCTGGGGCCCTGTAGTACCCATGCACAATATCACCAAAGAATGGTGAGCTCTGTGTGGCAATGACCTCATTTATCAGTATGAAATTGCACCCCCTCTGGTGTGGAAACACACACCAACTAAACCACTGGATTTGGATATCTAACCAGGTCACCACCATAATCACCGACAGTGCTCATCTGGCGTAGTATGGAACAACGATTAATCACTGAACACAATGTGACACCATTCATCACCAATCCACCCTTCCCAGTCATGGCTTCTGGTTCTGCAACTGGTTATGGAATTTCTCAATTTTGAAAATAAAAAGCCATCTACTGGACCAATGTGGTAAAACAAAAACAATAAATCAGGTTACCTTCCATTCAGAAAGCTGTTGCACGCAGCAACTGTTATTGACTTGCAAATAATAGAATACAACTCAACGAACTGTGGATGAAGCCCGACCAACAGGCATTACGTGCATTGATCAGTAACGATAGTGCATTGAGAATGGCTAGTTTCTTGCTGAAATCTAGATCTGCCAACAAAATTTGAAAAGGACAATTGATAGCTGAAATCTATTATTTACAAAACCAATAAATGATCTTTAAATTATTAATGAATATGACTAGTACAAAATTTTCTTCTTCTGTGTTGAGATTGTGAGTATCAATTTCAAGGTTCTTTTAAAGTAAAGATGTTTATATATATCACTTCCTCAGATCCAAACATTTTAACAAGATATCAAGATAGTGAATGAACAAGAAGTAGTCTCCTCTGGTAAGAATGACGTAGATTTTGCATCTGCAAAAGAAGAATTACATTCCCTGAATCCCCAACTATTAAGGTGGTTGTTAGTCCTGTTAAGTAGCAGCGGTCAGCTAAGTCAAATTACAAAGTGCATACCTTAAGAAAGCACAGAGAATTTATTGAACATGCGCATGATTACGCCCGAGCAAAACTAATTACCCTCTTCAATGAAAAAGACAATTTGGAGTTTTAGCAACTTTTGAGGAATTTTTATCAAATGTCAATTCAGTTGCTGAATTATTTGCTCCTACAATGGAATGGTGTAAATTTTAAGTTATACCAGTGCCCCCATGTAATAAAAATATTCTTTAGCGCATTACATCTGCATAAAAACACGATGGACGAAGCAAAAGGAAAGTGAACCAAAAATGGCCCATGTTCAAACTGCAGAGTCATTCTCAAAAGCAGATGAGAGTGTTCCTGCCACAGTGCCAACAAGAGACACTATTATTATAATAGATGCAGGAGAAAAAGTGGTGAAAGTGAAAAGATACATGATCCGAAGTACTGAAGAACCTTTAACCATGTATGACAAAGAACATTCAGTGTTGGAAGATCAAAATTTTATGCAGCATGATTTAAGTCGGTGGTTCCAAATCCACCTCAGTAAGTCCATTTGTGTGAACATTCTGCAGATTTTGCATTTTAGATGGTAACTTTGAAGAACCTACTTAATTCAGTGAACTGTGACACCCTGGTTGATTGTGTGAAGTTGTTTGCTGTATGTGTTGCAAGGTGAGAGACCCCTTCGCTTCAATAATGTATGGCTGTGTGAACAAATTTTTTTTATATAAAATGAAATACAACTGATGCAACGCAAGTCAATTAACCTCCACATATCATATCAACTAATAGACTCCCTTAAGTATTTCTCAGTTTCAGGAGCAATCACTGAAATGCAAAAGAAATAGGTCAAACTGATAAGTTTCCAGTTACCAGCTAACAAAATGTTATTGCTAGCACTACTGCCACTGCTGTTTTCCCAGTGAAAATCTAAAATCTCACCATCTCCCAAAACTTGCGAACAAATTTTGCCACTATATATTTCTCATACCTCTGTTACCTTAGATACTTCTTTACCAACAGTTACTTTTGTGTTCTCTCTCTCTCTCTCTCCTGTCCCCTTTTCATCACAAAAGTGCACAACCTCCCAAGCAAAGAGGGGGATCTATAGCAGATTCCTTGCACAATTAGGCAATGTGTGGATTCAAGAATGCCCATGCGTGCATGCACTCTTTCCACAAATATTTGTGCATCCCCTTTTATTCCCACACGAGGAAAGAGGCATCATGTGGACATACTTTTATGTCCTTTTCCCGAGAGCACCACAGATAGGTCACTGGTATGAGCAATAGAAGCTTATTTTTACAGCTTTCCCACATTTACAAAATAGCCCACCAATGCACCATTCTTCTACAGAAACAATATAGTCTGCCCACATTTCCTCACCCAGAAAGTGGATATTCATGCAAACAAAGTTGACACTCTGCACAGTGATTTATGGGAATGACCACAAATAGAAAATGCCAGTCACTCCCTCCAACCACCTTGCTGAGTGTCAACCCACTTTGTGCGAGCAGTACTTCACAGCAGGATCCAGGGCTATTACAAGCCCCAGACACACAACCTCTGAATGCAACTTGGAATTAACATACTCAAGAACTTTGCGGACATCAAATTTACCACAAGAACGCACCAACCTCCAAATATGCTGTCCATATATAACACCACACGTTGTCATATCTAAAAAGTCCAGTAGCTACTGAACATTTCACATGACAATTTTTTCATATAAATTCGCAGAAACACTTGTATTCCAGAAACATGAACATTTGACACACAAAATTGACAATTATATTCAATGAAGTAGTACTTACAGCAACATACACATGCTTCTGCAATTGCACTGACACTGTGTCTTAGCATATAATTACACTACAACCATTCCGTAACCCTATAAATTTTATTTGTTTATATTAGCTAGTTATTATGTGTGTTTATTCGATTCTTTATTGCTAGGCCTACTTCATTATTCACTTATGTACAATACCACATGCCAATTACTGTGTTGTATTTACTTATTATTCCAGTGCCACATACAACGTCCAACCACCCTTCTGCCAATCACTCCATGACACTGTAGCTAAACAAATTAAACAACAAAATTTCCACCAAGGTAAGGATTTCCCACAAACCTATTACAAAGCTGTCAAAAATTTCTATTAATGAACAACAAAGTCGATATTCCATAACCAAACTTTTCTTCTGAGCTATCACTCACACATGTAGTCATAATTTTTAATTTAAGCAATATATGTATCATAAAGAGTAAATTGCACTGATACACACAGCCATTTCTTCCATTACCTGAATCACTACAACAAAATGAAAGGAATTATCTTTTGTGCAGACAGAACACATTTATCAAGAACTTACCAGAACTTTTAGGTTTCAATGTGAATCAATCAACCTACAGTTTACAGGCAATACTAATGCAACACTATAATGACAGTAACTCAATGAAAAAGTTTCTAATACTCTCCTGTGGAGGAAAAATAATGCGGGATGATTTCAGAATGATTTAAGTTAGCAAACAGAAGGTTATGGCTTTGATCTCTTCCTCTTTTCTGGTCAACACTATACATTTCATGCTGCAATCAGTATTCACGTATTAGTCTGCCATTTCTACAATATCCATTTCACTGTCCCTCACTTAGAGGTCATTTTCAAACTTTGAAGTAGGATTTTTCAGTTTGAAGTCAGATTTTTAATGTTTGTCAATACAGATGATATAAAACATCACCAAAGCTTCGCTTCATATTAAAACTTATTACCACTCATATAAGGTCTTTCCTTCCTTTCTGCCAATTATGTGAGGCACCAGGGCAGAAACAATGTACTGAACAAACCTGTTTTCTGGGTACCAATAATTCAATTTTTATATTATATTAACAACCCACAGCTCCTACAGTAATTTAGTTTGAGAGACTAAAACCTCCAAATGCCAGCTACTTTACCATTTCTTACTGTGGAAACCATAATTAGTATAGTGTCCAAAGCATTGTAAAATCTCTGACTGCTTAGTATAGCAATCTGGTGCATTGCTAGCATATACTTACACAAGCATTACAGTTTCTATGCACAAATGTCGTTAACTTACACAGCTTTTGCAAAAATGTATCAGCAGTAGTTTTAAACCATCACCTCTTCATAACTTATAAATTATTAGCACTAATTATAATGTTTGCATAGACATATAAATAATTTTTATGAAATATCATCATGAATGTTTGGCAAATATCAGTTTTACTTGACATTAACTGCAAAAGACTCCTGAAAGAAATATTACATACCTTCTTCTTAAGATGTCCACTGCCCAAAATATCCAACCATTCATCTTCGGTTTCATCCTTTGATACTGGTAATTCAGATCTTTTATCAGTGTTCTCATCTGTCTCCTCTTGTTTACCAGACGTGTCTAATTTTAAGTCTTCCTGATTCTCTCCTAGATGTGTGTTTCCAGCTACTGCAGGTGATTCAGTTTGTTTTTTCTCTTCCACAGAATCTCCTTCACTTTCATTCAAAGCAGAATGCTTGTCCTCAAACTCAATTTGTTGCTTTCTTTCTACAGGGTCCTTTTTATCACCTTCATGTGAAACAAATTTTAGATGTTTTTCACTTTCTGAAATTTCATCACTTTCAGTCTTTGTTTGGATCTCGGACCTTTCATTAGATATAAAAGAATTATTACTATTCTCACTACTCTCTTTCACATTTTCATTCTCAGATTTCTGTTCACTCGGACCTAAAGACTCTCTTTGTTGCACATTCTTACTGTTACTTGACCAGTGATCATCAGATCTGAGATCTGCATTTTCACCGAGTGTGAGTGAATTATCATTTGATTTAAAGTCTTCAGCGTCAGTCTTATTAATTTGGGGACTTACTTTCAGTACATCCATGTTGGTTTGTAGATTAGTATTATCCGAGTCCTTTGCTACCTCATCTCTGAGCACTGAATCACTTGTTTTGTCCGGAGCAGCGATACTTCCATCATTTGACTGTGGAAAGGTAAAACTGTTAATACCATCACGATTTTCTTCGGCTTCCGTCGCTGTTTGTCCGTTCTCTGGCGCAATTTTGCTCGATGTTTTATTAAGCCCATTCTCCCCAATGTCCACACTATCTGAACTATCTTGGCCACTGACATTAAAAGCAGAATTGTGTGTCCTTTCAGCAACACCTAAATCTTCATTTTCACTTGCTTCGCTGGGCTTCCCAACATTTGTATTGGCAGCTAATAACCCTTCCTCTGTTGGTACGTTCGTTCTGCTTTCATGAAGGATAAATTGATTAACGTCGGTCGCTGAAGGCACAAATTTATCCTTCCTCACGCCCCCACCGAAAAGAAAATCCTCTGGCTGGTGTTCAATGTGCCTGTCTCCCATAAAACCAAGCTCTTCACTGCTACGTAAATTTTCCATCATTCCCAATTCGGCATGTTGCTGTGGTTTAGAATGTTCCGCTGAACTCGACACGAATCTGTCGGTATGAATGTGATCGCCACTTTCCATATCTGTGCGACAAATTAAAAAAAAAAATGAACATTCATTACTAATGCAACGTACAATTTGCGCAGTTAGGTTTAGTACTTTTAATTTGAAGATAAATAACCACCCCATTGGTGAAGCAATAACTTAAAACAACACATATCTTCAGCGACTTACTTTCCGTACGTAATTCATAAAATTGGATATTAAACATTTCTTTTTAAAAATACAGGAACTATAAAAAAGCCGGACGAATTAACGAAACATCCTATGACATTTACAACAGGAATATGAATCATACTATACAAACCAGGAGTTAGATAATCACTAATTATTCGGTGCAACCGCGTCGCGTGATAACGCTATACACAATTTCGGTGGGTATTTCAGGCACTACTGTCAACCACAAACTTCTACGAAACCGAACCCGTAACACGCCGCATTACTCACAAACATTCTTACTTAACCGGGAGGTGATTGGCAAAACTTTACAGTTCCCAAAGATATTATTTTCGCGATTCCAAAGTTACGATAGTCGAAGAGGATAGGCCATGAAAAATCATATTTGAATACATAAAGAAATTATAGGGTCACATTACGAGGTTATGCTTGTAATGGGTTAAATAGTGATTAACTCTTTAAGGCTACAGTAGGAACAAAAGGTTTCTTTCTATGCAAAACAAATATCTACTCAACGGTCAAATTTCACCTGATTAATATCAGCAACATTTGTGTTTAACTGGGATTGTATGCGCGTAACTAAAAACTATTCCATCTTGTACGCAAGAGGTATGAGACAGGCTAAATACCATCAGATTTCAAGAAGAATATAACAATTCCAATTTCAGAGAATGCAAGTGCTGACAGATGTGAATATTACCGAACTACAGTACCACTCTAATGAGTCATGATTTCAAAATACTGACGAGAATTATTTCCAGAAGAATGGGAAAACTGGTTGGAGATGACCTTTGGGAAGTTCGTATCCGAAAAAAGACAATACTGACCCTACGATTTATTTTAGAATATAGAGTAAAGAAAGGCAACCCTACATCTAGAGAAAACTTCTGACAATATTGCACGGAATACACTCTTTCAACTTCTGAAACCGTGAGGGGTAAAATACAGAGAGTGAAATGGTATTTACAACTTTACCTAAACAAGACTCCAATTAAAAGACTCAAAGGGCATGAAAGGGAAGCAGTCGTTGAGGGAGCAGCAAAGGAAAGCAAAGAAGAATTTGGGGAAGGAAATGACGTTCAGGGAGAAGAAATAAAAACTTATAGATTTGCCAGTGACATCATAATTCTGCCAGAAACGACAAAGGGCTTATAACAAGAATTAATGGAATGGACAGAGTCTTGGAAGTGGAATGCTTGTTTACTTGTTTGTTTGCTGTCCATATAACAATCAGTCTTCGGAATTTGTCATAGATATTACTTCACATATACAAAGGTTTAGTTAACATACTTCAGTGCACACACTGATATAAGTAGTGAAAGTCAGAAATTACCTTTTTTTTCGTTCCAAAAACTAACTAATAGTATAAACACTGTTTTACAGATAGCTTACAACTTGAAATATAAATGCATGCATTGATATAGTGTGTGAAGATTCGAAATTATCATTTTTGTGTTGTAAAAACAAACTTACGCTATATATACTGTTAAAGGGATATTACAACTTGAAATCTTCCACTGAATTTTTTCCCCTATTAATAAATGATTAAGTTTATTCTTTAAAGTGTTTAAATTAGCTGTCTTGAGGCCAGATGGAAGTCTTTTATAAAAGATGTTTCCTATTGTAGGTGGACTATGATCTGCAGCATTTTTTTGACATGCAGTTCGGTGAAAGATTTCCCTTCGCCGTGGATTGTCCCTACATACATTACTGTTTGTTGCCTTATATTCTGGATTTTGTTTCACAAATATTATTGCATGCAGAACGTACACAGTGTAGATGGTTAGTATTTCATATTTTCTGAAGATTCCTCTCTTCTGTTTACCTTAGCTACCACTCTTACCGCCTTTCTTTCTTTTTTTTTTTTTTTTTTTGTAGTTTGAAGAGCCTGATTGTATAGACAGCTGGTGCCCTGCCACGTATCTTAATAACATACTAATGATGTAGACGTATCACTCTGAAGTACATTTGTGTCAAGCTATCATGATCTACGAATGCTGACACCCTTTTCAGTAGGTACGTATTTGTACTCATTTTCTTACAGATATGGTCTATATGTTCTTTCCATGACAGGCGTTCCTCAGCAGTTATGCCCAAAAATTTGTATATGTTTGTGTAGCCAAGGGCCAATGGAGGTGTAAATAGAATTCTGTTTATGTTCTGATTATAGCTAAGTGTAAATTGCATTGTCACTGTCTTCTCTTTATTTACGAGTAGCTTATTTGCAGTAAGATAACTTGACAGAAATTTATAATTTATTTCCCTACTGTTTGTAGTAGTTTGCATATCACAGCCCCAGCTGACAAAAGATGTGTCATTAGCATAGGTTTTGCAGTTTTGGGGTTCACTTAAATCGTTAATGTGCACAAGAAACAGGAAAGGCCCCAATATACTTCCTTGAGGCACACAATATTGAAGTATCTTGTGAGTTAATTAGGTTGCTACCAACTCTTCACTTCTTTTATAAGTTAGCTTGACACACTTTTTCCTGTCTTCCAAATAGCAGGTAACTTCTACTCATATCCAGGAAGGTACCTGTTACCTTATCTCCATTTGGCATGTCTAATATTTGATGTATATACATTGCTACTGCTTTTCTAAGACCTTACTGTAGATTGGTAAACAAATAATGTTTGATGAACTATGCCTCAAGTTAATTTAATATTATTTTCTCTAATAATTTCCTAAGCTCTGAAGTTAAGGATATTGGCCTATAGTTTCTCATGTCAGTTTTTATTCCCTTCTTATACACTGGTAGAATTTCAGTGATTTTCGAAAGCACAGGAAATTCTCCATGGCAGAGGGAAATATTTATTAGATATATCCAAGGCTCACTAATTCTCCTCTGCATTCCTTCAGGGGCGGCTTAATGTCACCCCAGCCTCAATACATTTTAGCTTGAAGTTTTGAATCATTTGTACCACCTGTACTAAACATCTGTAAGAATTTATCACACGCTTCTTTTGAATCATTTGTTATATCGTCATTTTCTTTTAATGTTACGCTCGTGTGCTTATGAGATTGCTGTTTTCCACATTCTTCATACACTATTTTCCAGGCTGTTTTACTAACACAGGTTGAGTTGCTTATTCGATAGGCATATTTATAAGCTTTAAGGTTAGTCAAGGAATCTCCGTATTTTTTCTGAGCAGCTTGTATTTTGTTAAACAGTATTGTAATTTAGTATCTCTAAAGAGTCCGAACAGTCTTTTGTGCTCTCTTTCAGTTCAATGATTTCTGGAGAGAAATTCTCATCTTTGTGATTAATAGCTTTGATTACTTATTTTACTAAACGACATGTTTCATTGAAAGTTTTATTGAATAGTTTACGCAACTTTTCCCATCAATCATTCACATTTGTTGCATTGTAAGCTGGTTCCTATTTTTCATTGTCCAGTGCCCTCTTCGGTTTATTATAATTGAATTTTCTTTAATACATAAATGTGTCACTTTTAGTTGTATCTACATTCCCTACACCAGTTTCCATAGTCAGGGCTGTTCAATAAATTCTGGAACATTGCCCACAAATTCTTTCTGTGCTTGCCTTTTTCTTACTGTGCATGGTCTCCTTCGAAATATATCCTCCACAATTGATACATCACTCCCAATTCCGTTTCAGCTTCTGGAAGCAGCCTAGGTACGCCTTTTTCTGGATCGCGCAAAGCGCTGTCTGCAAATTTTCTTTTATCCCGTCTACTGTTGCAAATCTTCTTCCTTTCAATGTCTCAACATCATAACCATAGACCCATGTCTCAGCACCAGTTATGATTCTCTTAAGGAACATCTCGTTCTCATCTGATCGATCCAAAAGCTCTTCACAGATTGCGCGGCGAAGGTCTTTCTGGTCTTGATCCATGAGCCTTGGTACAAACGTGGCGGCAACACGGTGCATTCGAAGATGCTGTGTCAGAATTTCATGAGATGATCCAACTGAAATGTTACATGCATCTGCAATCTCTTGGACAGCCAGTCTTCGATTGGTACACGCACTTTAGTTGAAGTTCCTGGCATGAACGTCCTCAGTACCTGTCGAAGGACGTCCTGAACGAGGGTCATCTTTAACTTTCGTCTGGAAAATTTTAAACAGTGTGAACCATACGCAGCACATTGTATGACCTAAGCACTCATCACTCTATGCCTCCTGTATCCTTTGGTGTGTCTCTGTAAATGTTTTTTTGAGTTTGAAGGAAAATGTAATGCACACACATTGGTCCTCTAACTCTATCATCTCGAAATTCGCAGACTGTCAACACAACGTTCAACTCAATACATCACTGAACAAAAACTAACTGACATATGAAACTTCCAGAAGTTACACAATAAACACAGGGGTATACAGGAATGCCAACCACATTTCGCATCAACACAGCACTGGTGCGAAATTACGAATGTTCCAGAATTTTCTGAACAGACCTCGTATGTCGTTTTCTACGATGGTTATGTTTATGTTCTCCTTTAATATGTCTCTGAGAATGTGGTCAATGCATGTCTGTCTTTCTACAGCAATTCTTGTAGGTTCTGTGTTTATGTGATAATAATTATAACACTGAAGTAAGTCGACACAATGAAAATAATTATTGCCATTATTTAAAGAACCTATGTTGATGTCTGTAACAAACATCACATGTTCTTTATCTACTGATGTCTTCTCCAGTAGGTCTTCCAGACAGTTGGAAAATTCTTCAGTACTGCTTCCATGTGACCTATAAAGAGCTGCTATAATTAGGCTTTTGTTCCCTAGTTTTGAATTTATTGCTGCAACTCAAGTACCATTTCTTTACTCAGATCATCAATTGACTTTATCACATGCTACATCATTTTTGCTATAAATGCCTATCACTCAACCTTTATGTGTCCTTCTAAAGTACAAATTTATGAGTTCATAATTTCTTAGCCTGTATCCATATGCTTCCTCTTTCTTGCAACCTAATTCGCTCGCTATGAAGAAATTTGGTTTTGATCCATTTACATGTATGTCCAAGTGAACATTCTGGTATGTAAGGATTAAATTTCTACGTTTTACTATAAAAAAGCATCCCTATTACTTTTGTGATCAGTAATTTTTTTTAAGTCGACTTTCTCTGCGATGGTTTTGCTTATTTTCTCATATAATAGTTTCTTGCCTTCGAAATTTAGATGCAACCCATGTTTGATATGTAGAAATTTGTTCATTTTACCCATATCCACTATTCTACATTTTCCAAACGAGGCACACAGCGGTTTGATTTTGATGTCCATTTTTCGTTTCTCCTTCTTGACACACGAATTGTATGTTTGGTCATGCCTGTGATGTAGCGTTGTAACTATTGTGTTTCGAGATTTGTTAACTTCTAAGAAATTTTCAAGTCTTGCTAAGCAATTTTGTGCCTTGTTTCTTGCGACATCGTTGGCACCAGCTATACACACGACATATTCATTTTCATCTTTCATTTCTTCCTGCAAGTCGACACCGGTAAAATTTATGATTCTTTCACCTGGTTTCACTATTCCCATTGTTTGGAAGTCTTTGTTAATGTCTTCTAAAATACTCGCCAGGTTTCTGCCATGGGTGTCTGATAAGAAAAGAACACTGTACCGTTTTCGTGACTGATTCTTGGTTCAGTTGTCACTGTGTTTCACTGCTGTTTCTTTTGCTCCACCACTGCGTTGTTTACGAAATTCATTGCCATCACACTTCACACTTTCATGTTTAACACTACCACTTCTTTCAGAACTAATTGCAGTTTCACTACCATCTGTAAATGTACGCGATTTTCGTACTGATAATGGTTCACAAAACTTTTTAGGCGTAATTTTTTTCATATTCATATTCATATTTAGAACAGTTTGGTTATCACGCAAAAGTACACGCGATGTTCGTGACGGCTCACACTTTTGAGATTTAAGCTTTTTTCATATCACTCATTAGAACGTAATTGAAGACTACTTACACAATCATTTAAAGTTTCCATTTCATCACTACAATCATTGCACACTCTGTTTTTGCCAGTATAATTTTCACTTTTTTTCTCGTGAACACACCGTGTGTCTGTACAAGCCGCCATCTTGTCACCTTAATTACACGTTTGTCATCCTTAACTTTAGTTTCAACATTAACAAAAGCAAAACGGCAGTGGAATATAGTCGAAATAAAACAGGTTATTCTGACAGAATTAAATTAGAAACGGAGACACTGAAAGTAGTAGATAAGTTTTGGTGTTTGAGCAGAAATAATTGATTTTAGTCAAAGTAGAGTGTATATAAAATGCAGACATGGATACAGATTGCAGTAGTTATCCAAAGAGGCTTGCACAGGATAGACTAATGTAGTGAGCTGCATCAAACCAATATTCAGACTTGAGACTACAACAAAATGTATTAAACTCTTCTGCCTCTGAGGGCCAAATTCCCACATCTACGTCTAGAGCCTGCAAATCACCATTAAATCGGTAACTGAGACTTTTTTATTTATTTAATTTAAATCAGACTAAGAACAGCCGACCAGTTGCAAAGGATAAAGCAATCTTTACCTAGGTTTCAATAGATATAAATCTATCTTCTTCAGAAGATGCAGTATTATAACAACATGAAGTGATATGTCCTTATCGTTTAGGCAAACATCTGCATAGTTACATTAATCATATAAAATATAGCCCTGACAACAGGGTTTGTCAAACAAATAAAATAGGTACATAGAAGTTGCAGAGCGCCTAAGCGCTTAGGCGCTCTGCAACTTCTATGTACCTATTTTATTTGTTTGACAAACCCTGTTGTCAGGGCTATATTTTATATGATTAATGTAACTATGCAGATGTTTGCCTAAACGATAAGGACATATCACTTCATGTTGTTATAATACTGCATCTTCTGAAGAAGATAGATTTATATCTATTGAAACCTAGGTAAAGATTGCTTTATCCTTTGCAACTGGTCGGCTGTTCTTAGTCTGATTTACGTGGAACCATTGCTGTAGCGCAGCTATGTTTAAAGTATTTAATTTAATTACTTTATACTTCATTTCAGGCTAAGTAATGATGATTATTTATTTTTTTATTCTTTCAGCCTTCTCCAAAATTCTTTCATTTTCTTAGAATGAGCACTTTTCTTCTCATTTAAACATTTGACTCCAATTATATTTCTATTTGTTTTCTCTTCATGAAAATCTTTGAATTTCTTGATCTCTTGTCTGATTTTGTCTCTGTTGAATAAGATCTCCTGTTCAATCTACATTTGTTCTTAATTCTTTTTGTCTTGCCTCTCTACATAATTTCTGTTTATGTTTTTCCTGTTTTGTGAGAATGTGTTGATCATCCTTTTAACCTAGTTCTTTCATTTTCTCTAGATGTCCACAGAGTTTAACACATCATTTACTGATATTTTATGGCAGAATGGGTATACTTCTTGATTTGGTCTCAAAACCAGATTGCCATCTTTGTTCATGGCTGGACCTAATATTTTTCATAACACATTTCTTTCATTCTTTGCTAAACCTTCTAATGCTGTTTTGCATCCAGTTAAAGTAGTACATCCAACTTATAAAGGGCTTCAGGTTTTACAACTGCATTAGAATGGCTTAATTTAAATTATTCAAGAAATATTTTTTATTGTACAGATTTCTCACTTTCATGTACACCCTTTTGTTTCTCTAATTCTAACTGTAATTGGAACGTTTTCACTTATTATATTTATAATTAAAAATGTTTGTTTTCTTGATGTTGCCATACATGGTTATCAAATTTTGTAGTGAACTACTTTCACTAGTCATGTATTTTGTATTTTCAAAAGATACTTGCAGACATGCCTGTTCAGCTATCTCCTTCAGTAGTTCTAGTCTTATATTTGCTATCTTTACAATTCCATCTATTATTACAAGATTGTCTGCAAAGGTTCTTTTGATACACCCAGCTTTATGAAATTATTAACTTTCTGTTTTTCTTCTTATATTTTCCATTCTATTATAATTTTTCTGGCACACAATTGGACAACAGTTACAAACCATCTCCTTGTCTGACTCCTATAATTTAGAAGGAACTGTAAGTTATTCCATGTAATTTAACTTATGATACTGTGTTTGTAAGATTCTGTTCAGTTATTTCCATGAGTTGCTCTGTCTACTACAAATTCATTCAATTCATTCTCTGTCCATTGAATCATACACTTTTGCAAAGTCAATAAAAGTCAGCAGTATTTTTTATTTGATATTTTTATATGCCTAATTATTCGATTAAGATTTAGAATTTACTCTGAACGGAGCTGCTACTTCTAAGTCCAGCTTGATTGTTTATCTAACAGAAGATTTAATATGTCCAGAAGAGCTTTCGATAAAATGTTGTATTCTAAGATAATTTACTCTGTAATTTCTGATATCATTTTGGCCCATTTTGACTGAAGTGTGCGCCTCCGTAGATTAGTGGTCAGCACAGATGGCTGGCATGCAGAGGAAACTTGGTACTGTCGTGAATTTTTCTTTTATGGGAGAACTGGTATTGTACTCAGCCTCTTGACACCAATTGGGGAACTACCTGACCAAGTAGTAGTGGCTCCACAGTCTGGAAAGTTTACACAACAGCTTGGAAAGCATTATGCTGACCACATGCCCCTATACTTCATCTACATAATACTGCAAGGCAGAGCATGAGGCGTTGGTTGTTAGACATCCATTGGGGGGTTTTCGCGGCCTGGTTAGGATCACTTTTTCCTATGAAGTGGATGAATTAACTCAACCTTCCTGTTCTCTGGATTTGTTCTAGTATCTCAGAACTCCACTAGCTTCCAGGAATTCTGCTGTGAGGCCATCTTCAGCTGGGATTTTGTTTTAATTGTTCGACCTAACTTTTAACCATATCAGTGATTGGCGGTTTTGAATGGAATTCCGGTTGTTTGGTCAGTCAGAACAGCTTAGTTGCTCTTTCCAATTATTCCACCAGTAGCTTACAGTCTTCTTCTTTGCAAAATCCTAGTTTTTCACTTTCTCAGCTGAAGCACAGTGATAGTGGAATGTACCCTGACATACAGATCTTTATTGTTTTCTAATAGTCTCTTGCACTATATTTTTTAAAGTATTCTTTTATATTTTGAAGTTGCTCCTTTCCAGAGTTACTCTTCTGTGCCCTAATAATTTTATCAGCTTGTTTCTAACAAAGCTGATAAATTTTCAAATTACTACTTGCTTTCCTCCTGTATCAGTTCTTCCAAGCTTCTGTTTCTGCCTAACATGAAGAATAGCAGAGAAACTTCGTTGACTGGAAGAGGGGTCAAAATAAGTAAACATACATCTCAGCTTATCTGTAGATACTCGATAATTTTGATACCTTTTACCAGGCAATTAGTTCAGTGGTAGCCTTGGGATCGTTGATAGTGTCATGGCTTCATATTTTAGTAATCCATGTTTGGAACTCAATTGTTGTTTTCTTTTTTTTTCTTTCTCATTTATCTACCTGTGTCTGTAGAAGGTTACTACACGAATGTTTCGTATCATTTTAGGAGATAAAAGGGAATTATATTAATTATCAGTGGCAGCTGGTGAGGCATTTCATTGGTGGTGCTAGAAAAAACTTAGTTTGGTATCATCGAACGCATTACGGAATTTTGTCGATAATTCATATATTTCACAATAGATCATTTGAAACAAAACGCGTAGAGAAATAGAAATAAACACTTATTACAACAGCGCCCTTTTATGTACAGTAGGACATATGTATTCAGGGAGAGTGAGAGAGAGAGAGAGAGAGAGAGAGAGAGAGAGAGAGAGAGAGACAGAGACAGAGACAGAAGTTGATTTAGCTATCTTTTTCGAATGTCTGCAAGAGATATAAAACGTACAGTAGGATATACGTATTCAGAGAGAGAGAGACACAGAGACAGAAGTTGCTTTAGCTATCTTTTTCGCATGTCTGCATGAGATATAAAACGTAACATTACCGTTGGAGATCGGGCCTGAACTACCACATAACGACACCATCTACCTCAGATAACAATTGCACTCTAGCCGTTACCAAATGATTTATGTGCTCCCCTTTGCTTTGAGTTGTGTTTGCTCGTTGTTTCCTTTTCTTATTTTGGAGTGAGAGCAGAGAGCAATCTTGCTCTGTCACAGGGTTCGAATATGATTCTCCCAACACCAGAGGAATCAACGATCCATATGTACATTATTACATCGGTTCTGCCTTCCCAGGACCACAGAACACGGACGTAGGCTGTCAGCCCTGTGAGAGGGAGGCGTGGCTTGTTCCCCCACACCGCCCTTCTCCCCTCTACAGCCAGAACTCCTTGTTTGTTTTACGTTCGCGGCCGACTACCACAAAAGTGTCTGCTACAACATGAGTGCCAGTTCGAGGAATAATAGAGGATTTATAAATTATCCGAACTTGTAATCTGGATTTTGGGGAGCGAATTTAATCAAATTAGCAACATTTAAAACTAAAAGCATTGTATTCACCAGAAGCAGCAACTCCGTGACTTTGAGAAGACAGCTTCAAGATAATTAGTAGGGACAGTATTGTAAATCTATTCGTCGCTCCTTCTTGTTGGCAATAAATCTGTCATCTCAGATTAAAATGTTCAATTTTACACACAAACGACTTTCCACAAGATAGCATCCCTAAGGAACTCATTCTTCTTTCAGGCTGTTTCGTAGCATTGAAAAGCACCGCTCAACTTCTGATGTCGAGATAGGCTTCGTGATTAGCAGTTTCAAAAGTTTAATAGTCTCGTCGACGAATGTGTCACGAAGTTTGTCCTCTAGAATCAGAGAAATAATTGCAACTGCTCTCAACTCAGGCCTAGCATAGAAGACCTGAAGCTATCTGTCTCTTCCTGTCCTTGATTCTGGGTGGAAGTGATGCGTGTGTGTCAGGCAGCTATGGGTACTTGAGTAAAAGTTTTTTACAATATATCTTCTGGAAAGGGAGGCAGTTTCTTTCATTTCTAAATTATTCGTCTTGAAAATAATACATGGATGCACCACAGTCTGTGATCTTCGGATACAACTGCAACATCAGTTATGACTGTATTATACTGCATTCGTGATCATGGCGTTGAATGACGCTTCCTTTTCTTCAAGAAAGAAGAGGTAAATATCACTCTGTTCAAAGGAGAGTTAATACATTATTCAGTTTAAACTGTGTCAGTGGTAATCGTAGCGAGAGATTGTGGAGGTGCGTACGTAGATGAGTGAACTGCTGCTGGCGAAAGTATCCGCCAGCCACACACCTTGAAATAATCCACATTATGCACTCCTTCCTTACGGCACCAGTACTTAAGTACCAGTATAGTGGTCGCCTAGGATGGTAAAGTTTTAGGGCGGTGAAGGGCGGGAAAAAATAATTTCAAATCAAACAGCAAAAAAATCGAGCAAGCGATAAAAATGAAAAAGAATTAAAATTAAAGAACCGAATTCTTTTCAAAAGCATACAGAACAGTTACTTAATAAGTTTTTACTTACTTTGACGAAAGTAAACGCATTGCTTCTACCTAGCTCAAAACTAAAGCAGCTGCTACTGAGTTATTATTTATTTATTAACATTACATAGTGACCCACCACCTTGGTAACTATAGTAGGTCGCTCACGACTACAAACTAGACAATTTTTAGACTTTAAGTACTATCTTTCTTTTTCATATAATTAAAAAGAAAAAGAAAACAGAAAAACACAGGTTACATGAAGTACAATTGGGAATGGTAACAAACTTTACTATATTCTTAAGGAAAGGAAAGATTTAGATAGCAAAAGAGGTCCCTTTACCTAGCTACTTCATGTGGAAGGGCTTCAGTAAACACTTAGAGTCTGTCTCACCTGAATTAACCCATTCTCTTCTACCATAGGTACTACTACACATGGTGTTTCCGTAAAAGCATGCAAAAATTTAACAGAACATAGATGATGCTTCACTGAACAATTTGAGGTAGAGAACCTGAGTTGTACTTCTTTATTTACATTAGTTACAGTTAAATGCAAATACCATAATTGACACAATGAATGTACCATTTGTATTGTAGCTTACAAAATGTGCTGAAACTGATGGCCATCAACATCAATGCAAGCATGACAAAATTCTGACGCACCCTGACAGGCAGCTACAATTCTGGTAACTAATTCCATCTCCGTATCTGCTAGGGTCTCATACATAAGTGACTTTAGATTTCTCCTTAGGAAATAATCAAGGGAATTCAGGTCAGGTGACCTCACAGGCCATGGAATAGGACCTGACCTTCCAATCCAGCGACCAGGAAATACAGCACTGAAATGGTTGCTGACACCCACGCTAAAGTGATGCGGTGCACCGCATGTCGTATCCATATTGTCTCACGGACAGCCAGTGATACGTTCTCCAACAACTGTGGTAGAACTCTTTGCGCGAACCTCAGGTACAGAGATGGCCAAGTAGAACATAAGGCCCAATGAGATTGTCGCCTAGAATTCCGGATGATGCCTGTTAGGAAATCGTTCCCTGCACAGCCTTTCAGCACTGAGAGCATTGCAACGTTCTTCCTCATACACAGTGTAAATACAATACAACACACCCCCTTATGGACAAGTAAAATAAACAAAACCTACATCATCACTTCCTAGTAATCAAGCTCGTCTTAACTATTTCCTTACAGGAAATAAAGAATGTACATGTAAATAAACAGCACTGTACATGTAAACCAGTACGCATGATACTCGTAAATGAGGAAACTGGTTAACATCAGAGCCCCGGGAATTTTATGAGACAGCCATTCACCGACTTGTGTCACAGTGGGACAAGTGTCTCAACAGCCAGGGTCAATACTTCCAACATACAGGAACTGGTTTCTTTAATTATGCCCCCAGCTCGTTTCTTTTTGAACGCCACGTATAAAAAAATTTGAAACAGAATCAAAACATATTGTTTATGTATTAATAGTATTTTTACTTTTATAGAAAGGTAAGGTAAGGTAAGTACCTAATATTTGCGAAAGATTCTAAAACGCAGCGGGTGACTGAAATGCTGGGTGTGTTTTCTTGCTTATTCAAAAAATTTTCAAATGTATGTGAAATCTTATGGCACTTAACTGCTAAGGTCATCAGTCCCTAAGCTTACACTCTACTTAACCTAAATTATCCTAAGGACAAACACACACACCCGTGCCCGAGGGAGGACTCAAACCTTCGCCGGGACTAGCTGCACAGTCCATGACTGCAGCGCCTTAGACCGCTCGGCTAAACCTGTGCTGCTCTTACTTATTGCAATCAAGAAACTAAAACATGTGAACAAATAACTTCAGCCTTTAATTATAAATATTTGGAAATATTTAAGAACAAGGACTTGACAGAATTGCCCAATCTGGGATTCTGACATTCAACAAGAGTTTTTGCTCGGCAGCTTTTTCGCACATACTTGTTGCACTTGAAGCATACGCTTGATGTTTTATTTCCCTTTGTTGTTTGCAGAAAACCTGAATTTGACAAGACCTTCTACTTCCATATTGACCAGTGCTGGTATCGAGTGCCTGAATGGGGAGACTGACCTCTCTGCGGTTTGTGAGGGACACCAAGCTCATCTGTGACTCTGAGGATAAAGTCTTGAATTTGACAACCTCTTTTCCACATTGGCCAGCTTCGGTATCGAGTGCGTGCTAAGGGGGGACTGGCTCCTATCTGCAGTTCGTAGAGCAAGCTGATCTGCTATTCTGAGGATAAAGTGAAATCTTCTTAGAGGTAAGTAACTTAAATATTGTGTGAGCGTTGATCATGGCAAGGTCAAGAATATTGTAAAAGACAAGTATAGGCCATCGGTGGGTGCCAGCTCGGACGCTGTAGTGTCTAGCCATTTGGCCAGCTATGTAGACTCCATGCTTAGTTCGTTTCTTCTCAGTAGTCTCATTCATCTTACATGCAGTCAGAATACTGATATTTTTTTTCTTTTTCCCTTGGTATGCTGTGAGAAAACTGTCGCCTGACTAGCAAGTGTGTTGCAAACAATGTGTCGTCTCCACTTCGCGCTGCAGGAAGGACCTCCCTCAATTATCTCTGAAGAGCGCCAACTTAACTTGTCCCTTTTTGTTTCAGCTCATCTGTCAGTTTCACGTAGGTCCTACGTCGTAGGAGAGGAAGTTGTCAGTCGTGGAGTTCCGTAAGGGCGACGCGCCCGACATCTATTGTCGTGTAAGACAACTGTTAGCTGTGCCTCAGACAACAGTGTCGAAGGGGACGCGGGGATTCCCCGTTGTATAATACGTTATTCTGTAGCTTCCCAGTGTCACTCCGTCGGTCTGCATATCGCCACTCCCTAGAAAACGGAAAGCATCGCTGTTATAAAGTATCATCCGAATACTTCGTATTTCACGTTCGTTTTGTCCTAGGGTAGCATAATATACTTTTAACATCTCGTAAATAACGTCGACGCACGCCCAGAAACTATGTAGAGTCTGAAAACCGGTGTTACTGGTATCAAATTGCGTTAAAATGCCTGTGGGTAAAAAATTACTCACATGGTACTATTGGTATAACAGGTAAAATTTTCATACTTCTAGGTGGGCTACGGGAATGAAATTTTAGTGAGTTGTACAACCCCATAAATGATGAAAAGTCACGGGAGCGTTTGGTCCTGACATGATTATGGAGGGGGTCATGGCCCTCGAAAAACCATCGTGGCTCAGAAATGACCGACATGGTACTTTTCTAGTGTTAATGACACCACGTGTGTGTAATCTTTTGGCCCTAGAAAATTGTTCTGTCTCTCTTATTTGGTCAGCAAAAGTCCCTATGTCCTATGAGTATTATACGTACAAGGATGTAATGGTCCAAGAGGCTCATTCAAGCGTAATTTCAGTTGTGGCTACATGGTCTGAACAAGGTTGTGCTATGTGACTGTGGAATTTATGTTCGCTATCACAATTGCAGTCTTGGCATTTTGGGTCCCGATAATTGTTATGAGGCGTTAGGGAAGGCCTTGAAGTCGCCCGCCACATATACAGGGTGAAAAACATTTAAACCGACAAACTCTGGGAGGTTGTAAGGGACATCAAAACAAATATTTTTTCCTAATGTCATTTTTTCCTATGAGGAGTATTTAAAGCGGTAGAGGAAGATTTCTTTGGCGTCAAATTAATTAAACCAACAAACACTTTTCCTTTTTTGTGACCAAGAGGCAAAACATTAACACAACACAATATCAATTACAGTAGCTTTTCAGAAATGCCTCCATTGCCGCGTAAACAGACGTTACTCCGTCGGATCATGTTGTGTCTGATGCAGGCAAAAACCCCAGGAGTAGCCTGAATTGTTCCTGCTGCTAGCTACTATCCGGGCAACCAGATCCTCTTCTGATGCAACAGGAGTTGCGTAAACTAGGTTGCGCGTCTCTCCCCACACAAAATAGTCCAGAGGGGACATTTCTGGGGATCGAGCAGGCCATGGTACAGGACCACCTCTGCCAATTCCACGTTTCTGGCAACCGTCGGTCCAGGAATCGACGCACACAATGGCTGAAATGTGCCGGCGCCCTGTCATGTTGGAACCACATACGTTGTCTTGTGGGGACCGGGACCGGGACGTCTGCAATTCTGGTAATGCTCTGGCGAGAAAATTGTAATAGTGCCTGCCATTTAATGGACTAGGTAGCAGATGTGGCCCAATTAAACAGTCCCCAACAACACCGACCCACAAATTAACGAAGAACCGCACTTTATGAGCGCTAATAACTGTGGCATGTGGGTTATCCTCTCTCCAAACACGCGAATTGTGCTTGTTGAAGACTCCATCATGACCAAACGTTGCTTCATCGGTAAACAACACAGAGGATGGAAATGTGGGATGCATTTCACGCTGTTCCAGGTACCACTGCGAAAACTGTGCTCTGGATAGATAATCAACTAGTTCCATGTTGTGGCCACGCTGTTAGTGAAATGGACGTAACAATGGCTCTCGAAGGACTACTCTTGCATTCGTCTGATTCGTCCCCATGTTACGTGCAATTGCACGAGTGCTGATTGAAGGATCCCGCTCCACATGCTGCAAGACAGCTTCCTCAAATTGCAGCGTTCTTTCCGTGCGACGGCGTCCCTGTCCAGGTAATCTGCTGAATGACCGGTCTCACGCAGACGTTGGTACAGCAACTACTGACTTGACCCGGGATCTAGCCATACCCCCTCCATTCCGTCTGAGCTCCAAGCTAGCGACCAATGAGTGTTCAGAAGTGGGCGAAACCGAGTATCCAATCAGATAGCGCCTTATAAAAGCTGTATTGCCGGGCTGGGAACAGCTGATGTTTGTTGTAGTCTAGTAGGAAAGTACATACAAAGGCGTGGATATTTATATTTAGTTGTGAAAACTTTTTTTTTTATGTGAAAGTTATATTTCTTCGCGGAAATTATACGTGCTTCTTTATGAATAGTGTGCTAACATTACAACAAGTACGAATATGTTGTGCCTTAGTGATGATTATCCGCCGTAAAATCGGAGAACTGTCGATTTATCGCGTAGAACGTAAAGCTTTTCGTGTGGTTGTTACTATAAACCTTGAATGTAATTTACTGATGATTTTGTATTAACACAGTGAAATATAATAATCATTCTACTATAGAACAATAAAACTGTCAGCTTAAGAAAACGTGACAAATCACAAATTTTGTTGCGCTAAGAGTTTGTTTATAAATAACTGAGGTACCAGTCACAATTTTTTCTGTTATTTATATTTTGCACGAAGCGTTGTGCTAAATAATAACCATTTTCAATTGCATTGTTCACCATCCTGTGCCATTTTTTCGTGGTGTTTTCGCTTGTAACCATATATGTGCGTTTGTTATTTTTTTATGTATGCCTGTATTGTGCTCAGAAAATTGGACCACAGAAGAATTTAAGGACAACAGAAGAACCAGAACCCCACACAAACACCACGAAAAAATGGCATAGTATACAGAACAATGCACTTCAAAATGAGAATTATTTCTCGAAACGCGTCGTGAAAAATATAAATAAAAGTAAAAATCGTGTGGTAGCAGTTATTTATAAACAAAGCCATTGTTTCCACAGTCATTGCTGGCTTTCACAAGCCATGTCTAACGCATAAAATCAAATTATTGCGGTATTTTTATTATTTTTTAAAATTTATGTGTCCACAGAGAAATATTAATTAAATGGTACGTGTTTATTTTTTAAATTACAAATAGATTACTAGTTTTGAGTCTATAAGAGTGCAAAGGATGCCACAGAACATTATTGGTGTAAATGATTCCCACACATTTGGTCAAAGATATACAACAAATTTATTAACTAACATTTGGGCTACTGCACTGTAAATGAGTATTTGAAATACCTGTGGACAACCACATATTCATCAGTACTATGTAACAACATGTGCCATAATGAGGAATGTCAGCCTAATTACAGAAAATCGAAAACTGTAAGAAACTAGAGGTCAATGGAAGCGTCCGATCCCACCTGTGCACCTTGACTCGCAACATAAGGGTGTTGTGGTGTGACACGTCATTATGGCACAAAGTTACGAGCTGGTTTATTATCAGAAAACTAAGACATCTGGATCTATAAGAACATCATTCTATTGTCAGACATTTATGAAATATGGTCAAAGTTTTCTTAAATTTAATTTCTTTTTTTTAGGTGCCTATTTAAAAAACAATTTTTTTTAAGTTGCGTTTGTATTGCAGATGTTTTGATCTTATGACTTAACTTTTTACTGTGTAAAAGTAATCTCTTCAGAAAAGACTGACCAAGGCTCAATAAAACCATACATAGAGTTTCACAGCTGCTCACCAGTATTTTGGTGGATTTTGGGGCATTATCCTGGATAAAAACGAGTAGAATATAATACAATACATTTTATCCCAATTTTGCTAAAAAATGATTCCATGGCAGCAGCCTTAAGTTTCTGTAGATAAAGAAAGCCAAACCAATCTAATTAGTGTATTGCTCTTTCATGACCTTTTTACAGTATTAAATGTTACTATTTAACTGACTCTTTCCTCTTTAATTGTTTCTAGGACTGTACATCATTTTCATGCACGTAGGATGAAACATGGACACATTAACAAATGTATTAATCTTCCAGTTTGTTAATATATCTATGTTTGTCCCAATAGAAGTTGAATGTAGCACAGTCAGCCATGACACATTAGGTAAATTGCCAGTACCAGACCTCAAAGGCTTTTAAGGCACAGTAAAATATGCTTACTATAGGCGTGTTGTGATGGAATCATTATAAAGAAGCATAGAATGTACTTACCTTCAATACATTTCTTTAGTCGAATCAGAAAATAACATGTGCTCATGTAATAGTTCTGGCTAAGCTCATAAAACTACATTCATATGGGCCCAAAAGTCTTACTTTTGTTATTTTTATGCAAATTAAAGAATTTTACTAAATTAGTTTAAGTGTAAAGAAACGTGTTATGATAACACCAGTTACCTTGGATCTTAGCAAAACAAAATAGGCTAAGACTTTTCAAATGGTAACAACCTTCAGATTTAAAAATAAATATGCCAGACTGAGTGTGCAGTACAGATTAAGGTGTTGGCTGTCAGCTTTTTTATACCCCCATTGCTGTTAAATGATATGGAGGTTTTACATCTGTCCATCTTTTGTCTTCCACTTTCTATTTTTACCTCAACTTTGAATCTAAAAATGGGCCCTAATATTTGTTTTAACTGTATTATACTACATATAATTTTAAGAACAGAAAATGTGGAAATATACTTTCAGTTGCTTGTTCCACATATTGTCTCAGATTTAAAAATTACATCTATCTGGAAAAATTTGTCTAGTATTACTCCATACAGTTAAAGGTTTTTCTGTGGGCAATAGTGCTTTTTTCTGTTTGTGTATGCCTTGAAGATAACCTACACATTCCAAGCACTGGTATCCTAAAATATTATCACATAACTGATGTTTGAATGTTTATTTACAAAGTAGATCACTTCGAGAATTCTCAGAGTAGTGTAACATGTGCTCTGCTAAAATGTTCACATGTTCTCCTTGTTCCAGCTGGCAACACATTAATGCCCACAAATTTACTCTGTCACATGTTTTAATCGATCTTTGTTAACTATTAGTCAAACCTCACTATCGTTTTTATTTGAATGGAAGTTCATACAGTTAGTTTTCTTTATGTTTAGGGCCGCTTTGTCTTTATGTGATGAATTTTAACCATCTTTGAGACATTTATTTGATTTCTCTGTCAGCTGGCTTGCATTTTTATTTGGGATTACTTAGTACCATTGTTAGTGAATGGAATTTATCCTCCATGCATGATAGTTTGTGGGAAACATTCATGAAGAAAAAGACTTTGTATAATATGGTCCCCTGAGTGACACACACCTATTTAGGTTATGATAAATGTTTTTTGAAGTGAGATATCTCAACAACTTTAAGCACCCTGTTTGACAAGTGTGATGGAGTTTCATTAGGAAGACAATGACCGAGACTTAATGTTGTAAGGCATAAGTCTTAAAAGTGAAGCTGATATAATATTAGTTATGTTTAATGCATTTTCCTGGGAAAGCTGGTATACCTGTCCTGTTGAAACTCATTCCAGTTTCTTTCCTGATACATACTGTTGTTTCCTGTGCACCTTAATGTCACAAGATAATGACTGAAGATTGTATATGTATATACATAAAGGAAATACAGTGCGTCACTTACCTGAAAGCTGATATCTGGCAGTGGTGGATAAGCATGACCCCGTCCTCAGATATGGATCACACAAACAGCATGCAATCCGTAAATGTATGGCTGTGTGTGTGTGTGTGTGTGTGTGTAATTGCAAAATTAGAAAATCAAAGTTACTTAGACATTACATGGTTCAGTTTTTATTCATTAATAGGCATTCTTTATGAAAAGAGCAATTAAAACAAAATTTTACTATGCTGAAGTCCTAAAGGACTGATGGTAATATCACTAAAGTTGAACATAACTCCAGTAGTCAAATGGCAGTGAGAGATGTATGTATAAGCTTGCTGGCAATTTGAAGGCAGCACTGAGTGGGGTTTTAAGAGCACCAGACATCTAGGTCTAAGTGAGCTTGGTATGGGTTAGGACAGAAACACTACAGTACATTACATGAAATCCCAATTAGTTTAAATAACACAACAGTCTGTATAGCAATACAGTATCATTTTTTTAAAATGCTGTAATGAGAATAACCCCAAATTGTGTTTTACTGTCAGTGTTGTTTTGTGGCAGTTGTGTATAAATTGTAATCATTATAGTCAATACCTTTCTTAAATTTAGTAAACGTGTGCCAGTGCTATATTTATATTCTTATTCTTTGTCATCGATGCATGGAGTTGGACATTAATACATATACAAAATTAAACAAATCATTACTCTCTCCTGTCCAATTAATAGCTCTCTGTAGACTAGGCAGTGATTTGAAATGCACAGTTAAATTAAAAGAATCTGGCTTCCATCCACCTACTCATGCCAACCCTCATCTGCAGGTTGTTTACCACACAAGCGTAGGTCTCTTTGGACCCTGATTCTGTCTTATTACTTTCTCACATATTTCAATTTTTCCACACTCCTTTGCTTTTCCCCTTTGTCTTCACTTACCAGAAGCAGAACATTGCGTCACCAAAAGCTGAACATAAACATTCATGGCGAGTACACTTACTTAGTTCAGCTTTCTACCTGCTATTCAAATAAAAGTTTAAAGAGATTCATTGTCCTTTCATTTTCAGAATGTTAAAGTCAGAAACTGTGATATGAAGTCATGCAGTCTGACTAGTTGGCTTGGCATTTAATGAAAAAATTAAGTTTTTTACAACATTAATGCATTTTTTGTTTAGTTTAAGATGGTTGCCTGAAAGTGTGTTCTCCCAGAGAAAAAAAAATAACATTTACTTTCCTTTTAGTTAATTTGAGATGGAAAATTTTTGTTTAGACTCTACATGCCAGGGGAAGTTATCATCATAAGCAATTCCTTTATGCCAACCTTGGTGTAAATGGGGGCAATGTGTTCATAATTCCTATTTAAATGTGATGCTTATATTAACATTGCAAAATATCTTCATTTAATCTTCTAAAATAAAGTTTCAATACCAATTAATAAAATAATAACAGTTCGTTCCTGCCAATATTACAGTTTATTACTGCCAATATATATTAAAATGCAGGAAACATTTTTCATTATCAGCTGACAGAACTACTTCAGAAAGCAGACATAATATGACAAATTAAATAAGGAACTGAAGGAACAGATGTAAACAAAAAAAAGTCATATGCAGAATATAAAATGTAGTTTACATTTTAAGAAAAGATAATTCACATTTCCCAGAAAATTGTGCAACATACACAATAAGTATCCACATTGTTGGGATATCCCAATTTAATGAACAACTTCTATATTTCAATAGTAAGTTTGGTCTGAGCTTTAAGAAAAAACTTATTTCAATAATCGGGTTAGAAAATGGCTCTGAGCACTATGGGACATAACATCATCTATGGTCATCAGTCCCCTAGAACTTAGAACTAATTAAACCTAACTAAAGGACATCACACAACACCTAGTCATCACGAGGCAGAGAAAATCCCTGACCCCGCCGGGAATAATCGGGTCAGACCCGAGCTACAACAAAAAAACTTAATATATTTCAGCAGTCAGGCTAGGCCTGAGCTTTAAGAAAAAACTTAATTACTACAATCATTCCCTTAATAGTTCCATTAGGTTGGATCTCAGATTAAGAAAATCCTACACACTATGCTGCAGTAAACAGTCGTGCACCTTCAAAAGTCTGAAGCTGACTGGGATGATTGCGTAGCTGGTGATGGAAAGGTAGCCTGAAAAGAAATTAAAATCCACATTAACATTACTGAAAACCTTTATTTCTAAATTATGGATTACTAATACTGGGTTAATGTTGGGGAAAAATGTTTATGTAACATATCTTTACTTATCCATTTCTGTATCGAAATATTCAATGACGGAATGAAACTCAAAGTGGCTCCACATTTGTGTGTATTTACATCTTTATATTGTAATTAGCTACTTAAAAGTCATAATATGTATGTGCCACACCTTAAAAACACACTTAGATAACTAATAATAAAAAATATAGGCCTAGTTAATTGTTACAATTTAGATGTCATGCAATGAGAATTTTACTGTACATGCAAGACATACTGGACCAAAGAAACGAAATGCCATGATGTTAATAACATAACATCTAAGCAAGATTAGCAAACAGTTTGAACGTGAGTATATTAATATGGGTGATAATACCAGATGTAGTTTTTCTGCCTAGATGGTGTTATAGTCAGGACTGAGATTTTAAGCTAATGGGGAACTTGAGGCAACTGCCAATCAGGAAGTTGTGTTAACACAAGATATGAGCACTTTTACCCATCAGCAATTATTCCATAATGTACTAATGCCACTGCTTTGGAACAAGACGTGTTGTGAACTATGTTTGAACATTCACATTTGCATGTGAAAGTCACAAGCCAATGGAAATATGCAATGCTGCTTGCACAGAAGGGAACATCCTGTACACAAATCATTTTTTTTTTTCGAATGAAACAGAATGTGTAAACACTTTATGACTGATTTGCAGTGTATCATTCAGCTGGCTTGCTGTGTAATGGAATTATCCACACCAAGTTCAGGGTGTGGAGTGACTTCAGTTTTTTCAATAGCAATGTCTACAAATTATTCCACGTGACAGTCACATCAAATCATAATTAAGTATTTTCTTTTTCTTTAATTATACTAGCAGAGCTGCCTTCAGATAAAATAAGAATTATTTTAAAAATGGTGCCAGAAACTTGCATGCCATAGCCTTTATCAATACTGGATGTGAGGTCAGTCTGGAGGCAGCTTTCAGTTGCAATTTCTTATTTCTTTTGTGGATTGTTTCGGTCTTTACACCACCATTAGCACACAGTATTAAATTTATGCAAGTTAGCCAATAGCACTGTATGTCCAGAAGTGCTCCCTCAAACTTAAAAATGTCAAATAAATAATAATTACTTTATTCATTAATATGCCCTTTGGGAAAAGGAAAGTTGCTAGATAAATTTCAAAATGCCATACTTGACTTTAGAAATGTAATACTTACCATTTCAGAAATTTCTACTGTCTTTACAAATTCCTTGCTTTGCTTAGAGTGTGGTCTTTGTCTTCCCCCCGGATGACATCTGCGACCTGCCAACTTGTTTTTTCTTCTGCTTATTGCAGTGGGCTGCATGGGAATATAGTTACCACGATTTTTTCTAGATTTTCCTGTAACAAAAATTAGAATTCATACAATATTGAATTACTTTCCATAACATTTATATAAAAGTATGTTTTACTTACCTTCACCAAAATTTGCCAAATAAGATGCACATGCAGATGGCGTTTTAAGCTTTCTCAATTTTTCGCACATAACTTCAAGGCCTTTCCTCATTTCCTCAGGGGATTTATTTGAAAAATCTATGAGGCGAGCTTTTATCTCGTCGATTAAATCATTATTTCTTTTGTCTGGAACTGTCTTCATGTGAAGTGTCTCTGGCATCTCTTCTTGGCTTTCACAGAGCAAACCTGTGTCCATTTGCTCCAAACGTTCTGAAGAATTTGAAGCCCCTGCATTCTGAGAGCAATACAGAGGCTCTAGCCAACCTTCAGGAGGCTCCTCATTTGTAGCAATAAAATAATACAATCTACGTATACTGTCACTATCCGTCACCTCCCTGTAGTTTCCTGATGGTAAAACAGTACTGCCCAAGTCTACATGTTTGTAGATCTTCCCTGTATTGCCTTGGCAACAAGTGCAAACAAGAACAGCCATATTAACAATGTAATAATGATTCTCCCTTTTTTCACTGGGAACGAGCAGAACATCCTCATTGACTTGCCTGATTTTTGCTAGAATCTCCTGTGAAGGAGCCTTTATAGGCCTACAGAAAGACTTAGGGCTTGCTCCATTAGCAGCATCAAGAAGTCTCCTCTGAAAATACAAATTCACCTTTGTGAGAAAAAAGTCCACCATCTGAACCACATTGAAGGCACGCACCCTCTCAAAAATCCTGTCCTTTAAAACTCTCATGAAGGCTTCACTTATAGTATTTGTGTTGTGCCCTTCTATAAGCACACCTCGCCGATGTGAAAGGGTCCACAGTTCTCTCCTATCCCAATACCGTTCCAAGTATTTCAATAAATTTTGATGATTTTCACCGATGTTCGCTCTTGTTACGTTATAGTTTACCACTGCTTCATTTTTTGTTTGCGCAAACATTATTTTTTTGAAATTCTGGAAGAACTCGCACTGTTTTTGCTGTGGTATAGCATTTTTTGCTTTGAGAAGCCAGCGCCACACTGCCTGCAGGACATGGAATATACACAACAAAGTTTTTGTGTTTGGGAAGCACCTTCTAATTGCATTTTGTTCTGACTGGCTGTCGTCAGTCAGAAACACACTTGGGCCATTGATGTTTCCCCCTAAAATATTTTCCCCCACTATCTCTTTCAGCAACTCTAGTCCCATTTCTATAACTCCGCAGCTTTCTGAAGACATAATCAGAACTCCTAGAGGTAAACCTCCACACTCACTGTGAGTAAGTAAAACGAACACCCTGCTGCTATCATGATCCAGAGAACCAGTGGAATCCATAAATACAAGTTTGGAAGCAGCTTTTACATGAGTATGGACTTTTTGCATCAGTGGTGAGCAAATGCTGAAAAACAATTATACAAATATTAATAGTAGCTAAATGTATATGCATAAAGTTTTCATCAGACTACAAATTTGTAAATATACTCTTACCATACTATATAATCATCATCTTTCTGAATCATCTTGGCATGCACAGCTCCAACTTCGCTGTTGTATTCCTCTAACCTCTGTTGCAACAGCTGCTTTCCTTCTTTGTTGAAGTCTGTTGGCCCATACTTTTTCTTGAAAACTTTATTGAACAAATAGTGGCAAAAGTTGTAATCAGGATACCTGCTTCTGTCTGCAAGGACTAAAGGGTAATCTGAACAATTCAGCTGAATTTCAACCTTTATTGACTCAAGAGCAGTGGCTGGTGAATGACCTCTTTCAAACAGGGATATTAATTTTTTCTTTGACATCACTTGATGGTTGCCTAAATCTTAAAGCAGCAGCACTCTCAACACTGGTTATGACCCAACACCAAGTTAACCTCACACGGCATTTCCTTGTAGAGCATTGCTTTCTCTACAGACTTACCTCTGTATCTATCATGCACAGCGTGAATTGTCACTGTCATTTTTGATGGACAGTTAGTGTTTTTTGTTGCCCTTTGCAATGTACCATGAACTTTTATACTGCGAGTATTGTGGTGACAGACCAGCCTTTGTTTGAAAACAACATACTTTCCTGACGCAGGTTCAGTGCACCTTATTGTATAAGTTGTTTTTGTTATGTTTTCAAACTGTGCCAACCACTGTCCAAACTCCTCCCTTGTTTTAACATCAACAAGGATGATTAAAGATTTAATTTCTTGCACATTACAATCATTTCTGTGCAGCTCCAACACACGTGTTTTCCACTGCGGGAGACTTTCCTGTTAAGAGAGAAGAGCATGTATTACTATCACTTCTGTACTTGGCTTCATTTAAATTATTTCAGAATTTTCCTCCCTACAGTAACATGCATTTGATATAAGAAGTGCTGCAGGTATGTAGACACATGGTAGACCAGACCACAATTTCATAAAAACCACCAATAAGTACACATTTTACCTTGGGTAGGGAGGGGTAAAAACAAAACAATATTTAAACTTTCGAAATTTTGGGTGAAAAGCTTTTGTACTCGTCAGAATATGGTTAAAAATGTTTCATATTCACACAAACATTTCACTGAAAAAAGAAAAAATACTTGGGGACACAAAAAAAGACCTAGTGACTAAATTGAAGAAAGTACCTACACGGGTGACAGGACAATAAAAGAATGAGGCAAGATAAAAAGAATTCATATAATGGTCTATTAGACATATCTATGTCAAACAAATTAATGTTGTATAAGTTTTGAGGAAAAGGGTAGATTTTTATACAGAGGAAATATTAACTAGGCCCTATGTCCATTAATGTTATAAACAGTATGAGGAAAAGGGTAGATTTTTATACAGAGGAAATATTAACTATGTCCATTAATGTTACAAACAGTATTTAAACTAATAGTTTTGGCCTAAACAAATTTTTCTAGACACTTCAGTCTGATAGTTCCAATTTCAAATCTTAAGGGAAATGTTTTTAAGGGAAAGACAAATGGACATGTTGGTGTGCTCCTATAGATTATTTAAAATTTCTGAAGTTTCTGGGTGATTAGAGCTGGGTGTTTGGTAAAATCTGAAAACCAATCCTTACTGGCAAAACTTCTTTTCACTGGTAAATATGCTTTCTGTAGTACCTGAAAAACTCATTAAATGGTAATTTTCCAGTACCGAGAAATGAAAATCTGTCAAAATAGGTATACCGCTGTTTTATATTACGATTTGCGCGCGCTGTTTCATACAGTTATTAAACCTCCTGCTTACTATCACACCATTTAAATTACTGGAGTCCACAGCAAGACTTTTAAATGAGGATTTCTGATCAGGTAAACAAGGTGGCTGAACCTTCACCTTATTTCCTTCCATAATTTACTCTAATAATGGCTATTTTTACCCTACCAACAACCTATCTTTCATGTTTTATTTGATCCCCGTAATTCTATAATCTTAAGTAGTCAACATTACCAAGTTGCCAATAACAACTGTCAAGTGAGCAGTCTGGATTAATATGTCAAGTGAGCAGTCTGGATTAATAGCTTCAAAAAGCAAGCAGAGAATACACCCACTTAGAAATAGTATTAACTATTTCACTCTTCCTTTCGTTCGCCGACAGCATTATCATTGAAAGCAATGAATTTCAACGCTTAAAAAAAACATTAAGTGCAGAAAATTCATACTAAATATGGTACTTACAAATACTTCAGCCTTTCGCTCGTCCACAACACTATCTTCGAACGAAATCATTTCGAAAATACAGTACGAGGACACGTTGACGCAGGACACGCATACACATACACATACAAACACAATAGTGAGTAGTGACTATAGTCCAATTCATTTATCTTGGCGGCTCGCGCATGCCCGCCCAGACGCGGGAGATTGCAGCGTTGCCAGTTGTACGCGCCAAGAGAAGCAGCGCCGTAGCATTGTAGTTCTCAAACTTACGTTTAGGGGGGAGCGCGCAGTTTATGAAGTAAAGCCACCACGGCCGCATTAAACCTTTCGCTGCTACAGAGACGTGCTCCCCGCATTCCACGCCGTGCGCGATTTTGTAACCACTGCACTGCTCGCCTGTGCAGACACATAGTGTTCCGACTGCTTTGACATACTTATCATTCGATTTTACAAAAACTATTTGGCCCAAAAATTTGATTTTGACACATCTTCTTGACTGATACCTTCCCCCCATAAATGACTTAATTTTGTTTCGATTTTCAACGCAGTTATACTGCAGCATTAAATGTAGTAAACCATTGCACGAAATTTTGAAGAGTTTGCAGAGGTAAAGTTCATAGCGTATACTTTCCGTATGTTCGATTGTAGTTACCACAATGTTGAGAATGAAATGTGGACAAGATACCTAAATTTCATATATAATTTACTGTATAACAACATCTCATTTAATTTAAGTACCAGATTGGTGTCGTATGTAATATTGAGAAATATTCCGTCTTTCGCGACTGTAATAAAAGTTTTATTTACACCGGGCGCGTTTGACTTTATTTTAAAGCACTTCAATCAATCAAAAGGAAGTACACAAAATACGTTAAACAAAACTGTGGACTTACAAAAACATTAGGACTTGAATGTATTGTGTATCAGTGCTCTGAGCTATGTCAAATATAATTTTTGTGTGTGGCACACACAAAAAGCATTTATTTGCTAAAACACTGATCGGCCGACACAAACGTTGAATATTGTGTTACCTCAGCACAAAACTACGAAAGGTGACTTTTCAATGGAGGAGACAAAATGCTGTCCAATGAAGATGGTTCAAAAGAGAAAAACGCGTCTGGTCTAAATAAGACGCTTATTACAGTTGCAGAAGAGGAATATATTTCAATACCATTGGTAAAATTGCAACTGTGGAACAAAAACAAGAAAGAGAACATGAGTATTATTGTGTATGCGCCTTACCCTTCATTGTTGTCAATCGCTGCGATAGTCTTCTGCATCGCTGTAGTCAGTGTCGCAGTCCGAATCATCAGGTCTTAGAGTTATGACGATGGGTTCAAGCAGATTGTCAATTACAATTTCCCTGTCCATGTCCTCCTCCTGTAGCCTTTGTGCATGCCGAACACATTCAGCCCATGCTGAAGAAGTAATTCTGTCAAGTGCTTCGTGCAGAAGCCTTTCTGTATCGGCAATTTTAAATGTCACGTTTCGTTCTGCGACATACCCTTTCACTTGTGCCCAAATTAACTCTATCGGGTTGTATTGGCAATGGTACGGTGGCAAACGCAAAACTGTGTGTCCATGTTCCTGTGCAATACAATCGATTTCATAAACTTTTGTGCGAGGCTTATGAAGCACTACAAGATTCAACATTTCAGCACGAGTTTGGTTGGCAGTATGTGGAATATTTTTACTTGCAAGCCATAGCATGATATCGGCTTTTTTTGTACTTGTTGTGGGTGTCTTGTCAACAACAACAGAGTGCTAACTCGCATTTTCCATTACAATCACCGAGTTTGCAGCCAAGTAAGGGAGAAACTGATTCCTAAACCACAATTTAAATGTCTCAGAGTTCATTTCGGAATGATAATCCCCTGAATTTCTCTTTTTTGCCCGGAACACTAATTTGCTTTCTGGAATGAATCCAGAAGCAGAACCAGCGTGAAGCACAATTATTCGTCCACCTTTACCAACTGGTACTTTAAACCCACCCGAACCATCACTCATTTTCCAACACGCTTTCCTTGTGTGATTTTGGTTCACCCATGTTTCGTCCAAGAAAAAAATGTTCTTATTCCCGGATTTTCTTACTTCAATAATATGTCTTAAAAACTGTGCCCTTGAAGCAGCGATATCACTACGTTCCATTAAAAACTTTCTTCCGTCATTTGTATGTACGTATTTGAATCCAATGTTTTTAAGTATTCTATCCATTGAAGTCATGCTACCTTTAAAATTTATGGTTTCACGCATTTTCACAGTGATTTTTTTTACAGTAGGAAATTTGCCTGTGTTGTACATGTTGAGCACTTCTCGTCTTAGAACATCTTTGTCGAAATTATCTAAATTAGTTACAGTCCTCTCACGAGTGCGATATTTCCCTGGCGATCTGAAAAGTGGGCTTCCACAGGTCTCCGTAGATAACTTTCCTTCATTGGCAATCCGCTGAACGGTTCTCAAGCTAACGCCTGTCGCTTCTGCAGTGCGTTCCTGAGATCTGGCGACATCCGTGATAGGTCCACCGTTTTCTGCTTCGCGCTTGAAATAAGCGTGAATCCGGTAAATTATGTCCCTCGCCTGTTTATGGAGAGTTTGTCGCTTACCACCATTATCAGCCATTGCAACAAATGCGATAAAAATTCACCAAAGAATAACTACAATCACATTTAACACTCGCACTCGCCAAGACATTCCCAGCAGACCGTTCAGAAAACTACTGAACACTCATTGGCTGTCAGCGGATGCGTGACGTCAGGTGCGTAGAACGAGCCTTAAATCGACCGCAGTCGTTCATGGTTCCAACTATACAGAGTGTTCATTTTAATTGGAGACATTGAAATATCCGCAAATCTACACATCGGATCAAACAAATTTATAACTAATTTTTTTTTGTCTCAGAGGGGGGCATCCAATGATACCAAATTCGACGAATTTGTAGTCAAATTTGTTATAATTGGATGTCCCCTTCCGGGAGGAACTAATTTTTATTAGGATTTCTTTTGGCTCTGTGTGTCGTTTTCAAGAGATTTCAATGTCCCCATAAAATGAACACCCTTTATAACATAAACAGTGTTTATAAATTGAGAAATATTCTATCTTTAGCAACTGTAACAAAACTTTCTTTATACCAGAGTCATTTCGCTTTTTTCTAAAACGTTCCGATTAAAACGAAGTTGGCGAAGTACACAAAACTGAATTTTGGACGTAATAAAACATAAAACTAAAATATATTGCCAGTGAGGCACAGTGCGCAAACATTTTGTTTTTGTCACAACGGACAGCAAATACTTGCCAAAACATAGATCAGTCGACGAAACCATTGAATATGATGTTGCCAAAGCAGCGAAGCAAAGAATTCCGTGAGACAATCAAATAGCTCGGCAACGTACGAGCCGAAATTCTGCTCTAAATAATACTTTTAATACTGCCGCAAAAGAATATATCTCAATATGAATAATAAAACAGCGACTGCGGAAGAGGCGATATACAAACAAAACGGATAACATGAATATTGTATGTGTGCCTTTTCGTTGTTTTTAATTGCTGTGAAAAGAAATATTGGAGGAGAAAATTACAAAAACTGAAAACTTATTATGATTATAATGAAGCACAGGAAATTTCAAAACATTACATTCAAACGAATAAAATTCATTAAGTAAGACACTTCGCTATTGTTTTTAAATAAATAAAATATTTAGTATGCAACAAGCCTTCAACTCAGAATCTTCCGATTAGCAGCCCAACACCTTAACCATTACGCCAACGCAGCTACTCATTTCTGGCATCTCCTGGAGCACTCTAAACGGGTGCAAAATACCGACAAACACTGTTGGGATGACTATGAATAACTCACGTTGCGTCGAAGTACAATAGGAAATAAACAATTACCGCTGTTCTTTATTGCGAAAAAGCGGTTCGTGAGACTGATACAAACACCTTTCCTTGCTATCGCCTGAATTAGGAGGCTTATTGTTTGTTTGGTTTAATTAATTAATAGAATATGAAGCAATTTGTGTAAAGAATGCTTTTTCCAAACTTTCTATAAAAGAAAGTCTGCTATCAAGACATTGCTTTTGTTCAATTACTTCATTTACGACTGAACGTTTCTAAAATTGAAGACACTCGTCCAAAATTTCGGGCGCGCCTGATGCACAACACTTTTTCATTGGTAGTCGTCTGGTGGCTCCTTATTGGTCGCTAGCTACAGTGCTCAGACAGTGTGGAGGGGAGATGGCTAGACCCCGGGTCAAGTCAGTACTCGCCGTTGGTACACAGCAGCAAAGGTCGTATGATGCGGGATACGGCGATTAGGATACTGTTGTTGGTAAACCCGCTGTGCAGCTCGTCTGTTGTGGTGCACTACATAGTACGCACCAACCGTATCAGTGTACTCACTCCAGGTGTATCGCTCCATTAGTAAACAGAGAAAATGCGCTACTACAATGGTGGACAGCAGTTGTTTACAACCGAACAGCGTAATACGCCCTCTAACAACTGAAGATCGTAATACCGCCTTTAACAACTGAAGAGCATAAAGGCCCGTCCACACGCAACGATCTGTCTGCGCACATCACATCTGCTCAGACAGATCGTTGCGTGTGAACAGAAGATTTGCACCAACCTGAGGTGTGTGCAAACCTGGAAGTTGGAGTTGGAGGTTTGAGCGAAACCTCTCAAGTCTGTCGGTTCAAACCACATCTGCGCAGACAAGTTGGAGCGTGTGGACAGGAGATCGTCGCAAATCTGGCGCGAAACAGCTGTTTGCTCAGTCTAGTGTTTGTATTTGTGTTCACAGGGCATTAAAATGGCTGATACTCGTCAGTGTTCTCGAGAGTTTGTAAGTGAATTCATTGAAATATACAGAAACCACCCATGTTTGTGGAAGATTAAAAGTAAAGAATATAGTGACCGAGACAAAAAGACAGCAGCATACAATGCTCTAATTGAAAAATTGCGGGCAGTTGGCCCCTCGGCAAACAGAGAAACGGTAATAAAAAAATAATTTCGTTGCGAACTGGCAAAATTATTTGCGGATGGATGTTGAAACTTATAATTATCTCTTAAAGCATGTAACCCCTCATATTATGAGAAAAAGACTTGTATGAGAAGGGAAATTTCTCCTCATGAACGCCTGGCAGTAACATTAAGATTCCTAGCAACAGGAAGGAGCTACAATGATTTGGAATTTTCATCTGCAATATCGAAACAAGCATTGAGTGAAATAATACCCAACACATGTGAAGCTATTTACGCCTTCCTGAAAGATGAGTTCATGAAGGCAAGTCAAGTAAATTAGTCTGTCAGCGAACTGTTTACCGAAAAGAGTTATCCAAAGTTCAGAAATCTAGAAGATCTGGTGTAGGAGTAGATCAAGTATACCAGCCAACGTTATGGTATTTTGATCTACTTGGCTTTCTTAGTGATCAAGAAACGCCAAGACCAAGCAGGAGTACAATTGAAGATGAAATTGGAGTGCCAATGTGCGAGGAAATGGAACACGAGGTTATGTAAAACAAAACAGGTTCGCCCTGCAACTCTCGCAGTAAATTTACGTGACAAAACTGCTTTCGCTTTAGCAGCCACTGTCTGCACCATTTTGACCGCTTTCTCTGTTTCCTGCGGTTGGTCTGAATGTTTTTTGCAACACAAGTTGCGAACACAGACCACAACAGAACTTCCTCCATTTCTATTTTTCAAAATAACTGAATTAAATTTTGACGTTTTCGGGGAGCGTAGTCGCTTGCCACTGATATTTCTTTTCTACACCGACAGATGGCGGGCGAGTAGTAGATTGGGGTTTGTGTCGTGTGAACACACCACATTTGCAGCGATCTTTTGCATGTACAGACATCTGCGCCGATGTCTGCGCAGACAGATCGTTGCGTGTGGACCGGGCTTAATACGGCCTCCACTGGTTTAAATAATCCCCATAGGAAAAATGGGATTAGGGAAAAATATTTGTTTTGATGTCCCCTACAACCTCCCAGAGTTTGTCGATTTAAATACTTTTCAACCTGTATATGACTCTTGAGTAAGAAACTGAAACAAACATGATCTTGTCGCTCGCTGATCAGAAGACAGTCACGGCTAATAAAAGTTGTATAACTCTCAGTAGAAAGTGCAAACAAGGCGTCATTTGTTTATTTAACCACAGCTATGAAATAAGTAATTGATGCCGAATTTGGATGTACTGTATATTCACTTCAGTTCTAGTTTAAAATTCTTCCTATTTAATTATTGTGGGATATTTAAAAAACCGAGGACAAAAAATAAGAATCTGCGGAGATTTGTCGTCTTCAATCAGTTTTAAAGAAATTGAGGAGAAAGCGTGCCAATTGAGAGCTGTCCCCAGGAGAGGACTTCTGGTCACCTTAGTTTAGTGACTGAAAGCATATTAGATTTGCATTGTTGTGCCATTGCATGTTGATGGTGGAGGAGAGGGAATTTGGGGGGGGGGGGGGGGGGGCGGAGGTGTAGGAATATAGGGGAGTAGTAAAGAAGAGGAGGTGACATTTTTCAGTTTTCGCCTAGGGCGCCAAAATACCTAGCATCGGTTGGTTGCTTGGCTGATTTAGGGGAGAGGACCAAACAGCGAGGTCATCGGTCCCATTGGATTAGGGAATGATAGGGAAGGAAGTCAGCCATGCCTTCTCAAAGGAACCATCCCGGAATTTGTCTGTAACGGCCCTGTGTGCATGCGTAGCTGGAGATACGTGTATTACACTGCTTAATTTCTAAACTTTTAGGTGCCGGAACCCGCCCCTTTCTACCACTTCCGCCCCCGCCCCCTCCCTCCGGCCACAGAAAGAGACTTGTAATAAGACTTACAATGAGAAATCATTTTTTAGAAAATATTCAGGTTTTTAAACCGTAATATCTCATAATCAAAAACATAACACCACAAGTTTCCGATATAAGCAACAGCTGCCACCGCTTGCCACCGTACCAGTGTCACTTTGCTCCATAGTTCTGCTTCATACGTATTGGCAAAAGTCGGTAGTCTTCGTGACTATGTCATCATGTTTTCAAATGCTGCCAGCCGCAACGTTCGAAGAGTTGCTTTTTAGCTGCTCTATGAACGTGTGTTCGGTATTAATCAACAAGGAGCATTTAGCGGTTTGATGTTGAAGATAGTCCTGCTCCACTTGGGTCTCGTACAGTTCCGATTTCCCACGTCTTCTCGAAACGTTAATTCCGTGTACATTATGCACCATAGCAGCTGATCGTTGCATCGCGCTTGAGTTGATAACAATGCAAGATAAAGATAAAACATTGCCCCCTCCTCCCTCCTCACCCTGAGGCTGCCGTGATCTTCCTCATCTCCTCTCCTCCCCACATCATGTTACACTGCCGTGGGGAAAGACTGTATGTAAAGTTCTTCAGTCAGATTTTGTGAAGAAGAAATCACAAGTCTTATTTATACAGGTAATAAATAAATTCGCTTCTAAATGTAAAATGTAACGAACAGAATAAAAAATATCTATGACTTACTTTTACACTCGTAAAATACCTAAGTAGTTTCTGTGTTACCAGCAAAGAGAAAGGTCTTTACCATTTAATTAACATGAGACTCTACGCGTAAAAATTGAACTGAAAAACCACTATTGTTGTTTGTAATTTTTGGCGGCCTTGACACAACTCTGCTCCGTGGCGCCGCTGACCGGGCCAAGCAGCGGGTCGCCGCATTTGAACAATCGGCACATACAGGGTGTTTCAAAAATGACCGGTATATTTGAAACGGCAATAAAAACTAAACGAGCAGCGATAGAAATACACCGTTTGTTGCAATATGCTTGGGACAACAGTACATTTTCAGGCAGACATGCTTTCGAAATTACAGTAGTTACAATTTTCAACAACAGATGGCGCTGCGGTCTGGGAAACTCTATAGTACGATATTTTCCACATATCCACCATGCGTAGCAATAATATGGCGTAGTCTCTGAATGAAATTACCCGAAACCTTTGACAACGTGTCTGGCGGAATGGCTTCACATGCAGATGAGATGTACTGCTTCAGCTGTTCAATTGTTTCTGGATTCTGGCGGTACACCTGGTCTTTCAAGTGTCCCCACAGAAAGAAGTTACAGGAGTTCATGTCTGGCGAATAGGGAGGCCAATCCACGCCGCCTCCTGTATGTTTCGGATAGCCCAAAGCAATCACACGATCATCGAAATATTCATTCAGGAAATTAAAGACGTCGGCCGTGCGATGTGGCCGGGCACCATCTTGCATAAACCACGAGGTGTTCGCAGTGTCGTCTAAGGCAGTTTGTACCGCCACAAATTCACGAAGAATGTCCAGACAGCGTGATGCAGTAATCGTTTCGGATCTGAAAAATGGGCCAATGATTCCTTTGGAAGAAATGGCGGCCCAGACCAGTACTTTTTGAGGATGCAGGGACGATGGGACTGCAACATGGGGCTTTTCGGTTCCCCATATGCGCCAGTTCTGTTTATTGACGAAGCCGTCCAGGTAAAAATAATCTTCGTCAGTAAACCAAATGCTGCCCACATGCATATCGCCGTCATCAACCCTGTGCACTATATCGTTAGCGAATGTCTCTCGTGCAGCAATGGTAGCGGCGCTGAGGGGTTGCCACGTTTGAATTTTGTATGGATAGAGGTGTAAACTTTGGCGAATGAGACGATACTTGGACGTTGGCATCATTTGGACCGCAGCTGCAACACGGCGAACGGAAACCCGAGGCCGCTGTTCGATCACCTGCTGCACTAGCTGCGCGTTGCCCTCTGTGGTTGCCGTACGCGGTCGCCCTACCTTTCCAACACGTTCATCCGTCACGTTCCCAGTCCGTTGAAATTTTTCAAACAGATCCTTTATTGTATCGCTTTTCGGTCCTTTGGTTACATTAAACCTCCGTTGAAAACTTCGTCTTGTTGCAACAACACTGTGTTCTAGGCGGTGGAATTCCAACACCAGAAAAATCCTCTGTTCTAAGGAATAAACCATGTTGTCTACAGCACACTTGCACGTTGTGAACAGCACACGCTTACAGCAGAAAGACGACGTACAGAATGGCGCACCCACAGACTGCGTTGTCTTCTATGTATATCTTTCACATCACTTGCAGCGCCATCTGTTGTTGAAAGTTGTAACTACTGTAATTTCGAAAGTTTGTCCGCCTGAAAATGTACTGTTGTACCAAGCATATTGCAACAAACAGTGTATTTCTATCGCTGCTCGTTTAGTTTTTATTGCCGTTTCAAATATACCGGTCATTTTTGAAACACCCTGTAACTTCAGCGTAGTAGTAACAATGGCGGCAGCATCAAAGCTGGTCGCGACGGCATTAAAACCGCTCGCAGGAACAGCAGCACACGTTGCCAGTGGTGGCATGCTGCAGTGGTGGCATGCTGATCCGTACCTTTTGAATGCTCGGGCGCACAGAGAACCTCTTCTCGGTGGCGTCGTGTGGACAGCAGTTTCGTCTCATTCTTTCTGCACCTACTGAGTATCACATGAAGTGCGCTTGAAAATGTCAGTGACACTTGTTAAGCATTGTAATTTGGAAAGTAATTCTCAATCTATATGGAATGTAGGTCTAACTTCTGTTGTGATGCTGCGCGACGCCAAAACATTGTATCTAACTATTGTCAGTACTGTCCACCAAATCGCTCAATAAACATTACCTTTTGTTCTGCTCACGCTATTGAATATACATTATTGTAAACACAGAACACAAGCTATTATGACCCCACAGAAATTATTTTAAATAAAATTACTTCTATAACAGGGACCAATGACCGTTGCAGTCTGGTCCCTTTAATCCCACAAACTAACCAACTTCTATAACAGAACTGTAATGTAGTTAAGTTACAATATGCCTGACCATAAAATACGCACCAACGGGTATTGATTCTGAACGGAAACAATAGCTGTGGAAAATGCTGTGTAATTTAAATATTTCAATGTTTTGCTTCCCGCAGTGAGCATAACCAAAGAAATGTTTTCTCTGTCTATAACACCGATTCACTCAAAAATAATTTACTCAAATATATACAGAAATTAACTGCTGGAAAACAATTATGAAAATTCAAGTATCATGGGATTCTGTTGTTAGCAACAGCAATTAAAGAGAGATCTGATAAAAAAATGACCGATTTTATTCAGAACTAACCAGAAAATGGTAAACTCATCATAGAGACAACAGATTTGTTCTTTACTATGAGCCCACACTGTCTTTTAAATGAGGAAAACATATTTCGTGTGTAGCTGCTGCAAACTGAATATTTATTTACTGAACCACAAACAATCAAAAGGGACCTGTTATCATAAATGTTAACACATTTGCTGCAATCTGACCGAAAAACGTTTTACACGTAGAATACATCTTGTAGGAAATGCAATCAATGCATTTGGCATTGGGAGAGAATTATTACAAAAATAAACATGCACTTAAATTAAAATCAGCTTCACAGCGAAGTCGACCATTTCAATCAAGGTCGCACTTATAAGAACCATCCATCTTTGGCGAACATTTTACAAAACTACCAAAGCTTCTTGAGTTCCATTATAGCTCCGTTAAAATTACTTATTCATTTCCAATAACATACTGTGTATATAAAAAAATTGGTTTGTACATTAAACCATTATTTAAACAATTTTACCTCAGTGGGTTGCAGGAAGATGTTACACTGCTTCAAGCACCAGTACAGAACTTTAAGAATCCTGCATCTCAGTAGATTTATTGCTCGATTTGCCGTTGAACAATTAAAACGCTCTTGACCAATAAACTGAATCTGTCGGGTTGAGTATCGACCTGTTAACTCATTTATGATAGAATTACAAATAATTCCAAATCAAGAATATCACATTAATAATAAATCGTATTCACTACTAATTTTGAGTTTACAATTTTGTAGTCTGAAATATGAATTTAATTTCCCTTCACTCATAAAATAACAAGTCCTGTCAATATGCAGTATATATCTTTGACCTAAGGGTAAACAACTTTGTTTAAACACTTCCCTTTAACATAGCATATTAACTTAAAATAACAAACATCTATTATGCTGACAAAAGTCAGTGACATATGACCAGTCAATTTATACAGAATATACATTGTATATTTATTATTAAAAAGTACCTTTTTAGGACGTATTGAATTTTAACTGAGCTCAAAGTTTAAACTAAGTTCATACTCAGTGACTCAAATAGAGGAAGAAAAAGTAAGTATTGCGAAATTATTTCAAACACAATCAATCACAAACAGTTTGAGATGGATTAAGAAAAACATTTCCATAATACAATATTGTCTTCATTATACACCTTAACACTTCGTGCTTTTGACTGTGTATCAAGCACAGAATGATATCCCTTCGCAGCCAGCCGGGGTGTCTGAGCGGTTCTATGCGCTACAGTCTGGAACAGCGCGACCGCTACGGTCGCAGGTTTGAATCCAATCTCGGGAATGGGTGTGTGTGATGTCCTTAGGTTAGTTAGGATTAAGCAGTTCTAAGTTCTAGGGGACTGATGACCTCAGAAGTTAAGTCCCATAGTGCTCAGAGCCATTTGAACCACATCCCTTCGCCAACCAAGACTTTACATGACGCTCAGGTTCATATCTAGCTACAGGTGGTCCCAGAAGTCTGATGCATAATAAACTACAAACAGTGCTGATGTAGAGTGAAGAACTCAGTGGTGTCATAATTAAGTTCATTGCAGAAAAGCCACGTTCACACTCCGCACTCGACACTGCAATCCTGTTTATTACTGATAAGAAGTTTTTGAACATTGGTGGCTGTACAAGAATAGTTGGCGGTTCTCCGCTTAGTGCTGGTTTCAGACCTTGTTTGTACTTCCTGGAGTCCTTTATTGTTTCACGAGGCCTATTAATCTTCAATCTTTCACACATTCGAAAAATCCGTAAGTGAATGATATGTTTTTAGGGTGGAATTGGGGTGAATGACCTTCATGTCATTCACTGTTGATAACATCCTGGATGACAAATTATTTGCCAAACTGCGATAAAACTGTTTATCAGAAATCTTAGAAATATTTGTTCTTTCAGAAAGTTCGACACATTGAAAGTTCATATTTTCCAGTGCAATGTTAGCTACATTTGTGAGATGAATGTGCTAAACCGAAGTTCTTGAGGTGTAACCGCCTATTCACTACCGCCCAAGCACATCGTATCTACGACAGAATGGAACGAGCTTTTCTTGGTGAGCAAATACATACAACACGGAGAGACTTGGCAAGAACGGATCAGGAACTTCTGGACATTTTCTATCAACTAAGTAGCAGAATGCATCGAGACGACTGGGACAAGATCGACAGCATCACTCACAGGAGCATGCAGAACGAACTCGAGCGCTGCACCGAGCGACAGAAGAAAAAGTTTGAAAGATGCCGCAAGCAGACCGACAAGGCGATTCCCGACATGTCACACACAGTGGTCAACCTCACTGAACGACAATTGACCAAAGAGGAAGTGTCTGTTCTTCAAAAAGGAGGGAATTTCGCTATCATCCCGAGAACTATACCCATGGAGGATATCATTGCCAACACCGAAGCAGCCATTCGGACCCTTCCTTGTGAAAGGGCAGAGGAAATATGCACGGAAACAGCCAGGATACTGCACCGAGCAAAACCACCAGCTTACAACCTGAAGAAAGAAGAGGTACAAGCCATTAAGAATCTCAACGCCGACAAGAGTATATTGGTACTGCCTGTCGATAAGGGGAATGCGATCGTCGTAGTGAAGACCGAAGATTATGAGCAAAAGATCCGAGACCTATTAGATCCGACGACGTACCGAAAACTAAGCGCAGATCCGACACAGCGCATCACACGGAATACGAATCGATTAATCAAGGCGTCTTCTCTGCCGGCGGACATACAGAGAAACCTGCGCAACACAGAAGCCCTACCACCTCGGCTGTATGGATTACCCAAGATCCATAAGAACAACGTTCCACTGCGACCGATCGTTAGCGCTCCTGGATCACCGACATATAAACCGGCAAAACACTTGGCCTCTCTGCTCCAGCTACACGTGGGGAAGACCGACACATACATTAAGGACTCAGAACATTTCATTGAGAAGCTGAAGAAACTGAAACTTGAACCAAACGACATCTTGGTCAGCTTTGACGTTGTTTCGTTATTTACGAAAGTGCCACTCAGTGACGCTCTGGAGCACATCGGTTCCATTTTCCCGCAGGACATCAGAAAGCTCTTCCATGCATGTCTCACCACGAGCTATTTCACGTGGAATGGAGATTTCTACGAACAGCTGGAAGGCGTGGCCATGGGTAGTCCTCTCAGTCCAGTGGTGGCCAACTTCTTCGTGGAACAATTCGAAGCACAGGCACTGGACTCGGCGACTTGCAAACCTAAGGTGTGGTACAGGTACGTCGATGATACGTTCGTGTTGTGGAGCCATGGTGAAGAACAGTTCGGTGACTTCCTAAGACACTTGAACAGCCTCCGTGCCAACATAAAATTTACCATAGAAGTAGAAAAGGACAAGAAACTGCCATTTCTAGATGTGCTGGTCACAAGGCACGGCGAAAACCTGGGACACAGCGTGTATCGAAAACCGACACACACAGACCGATACCTGCACAAACTGTCAAACCACCACCCGAGCCAGAAAAGAGGCATGATTAGTACGCTCGTACGAGAGCAGGACGAATATGTGAGCCGCAACACCTCAAACGAGAAATGCAACACCTGGAAACTGTCCTGAGGAGCAATGGGTACTCCAGAAATTATATTAGAAGTGTAACAGAGCCAAACACTCGGCGAAGTAAGGAACCAGAAAAAGAAATGTCGGGTGCGGCCTTTCTGCCATACATTCCCAGAGTGACGGACAGAATCGGCCGTATATTGCGCAAACATGGCGTAAAGACGATTTTCAAACCGACAAGGAAGATCAAAGAGTGTCTTAGATCGGCGAAGGAGAAAAGAGACCCACTTGCAATGTCGGGAATATACCGTATACCATGCACATGCGGAAAAGTTTATGTCGGAATGACTGAACGATCCGTCAACACCAGGATCAACGAGCATAAGCGACATTGTAGGTTGGGGCAGGTGGAGAAATCGGCCGTGGCACAGCACGCACTCAATGAGACCGACCACGTAATAAAATTCGCCGACACGGAAGTTCTGGCTGTAGAGAAGTACTATCACACGCGCTTGTTCAGAGAAGCTGTAGAAATACAAAAACACGCGAACAGTTTGAACAAGAAAGAGGAAAGCCTTAAGGTCAACGGATCCTGGCTTCCCGTACTGCAGCGAACGACCATCGCAGGTAGCAAGAGTAGAACCGCACCGGAAATGACCGCGGAGAAGCCCTCGGACGTTGGCGCGCCAGGTACATATAAACTGCGGCCGCGAGCTCGGCTTCAGTTCACTCCCGGCAATGGAGGGTGAAGCTTTGACAATGCCAGCCACTCGTGCTGGCGAAACGTCAGAAAAGTCATTAGATGAACGTCGGCCGAAGAACCCGAGACAGAAGCCAATAGGCAGTTTGTCAACAAGTGGCCACGAAAGCCTTAACAATTTTCTAAATGTGATGTTTTTCTGTGTTCGTCTGGATTGTGTTCGCTAAACCGTGAGCTTGAGATGTGTGGGGATGAAATAGGTTTTTCCTAGAAGACGTTAGTTGGTCATATAAGCTTACAGTTCCTAAAACCCATTGCTCACTCAGTTTTAAGCCTTTCGTTTATTCAGCATCTAGTATAGATACACTTCTACAAATTTGGCAACCTAGCTTTTTTAAAATAATTAACCACGGGTTTGTAGCTTTATAATCTGTAGATTGTTCGATAGACCAACAATCTGGCTTTTCATCATCATTACAATTATCATTACTGTCTATACATGTTTTGTCTATATCCATATCTACCAACCAAATCTTCATTTAGCGACGACGACGTGGAATAAGGATCGTCTGCTTTGTTGTTTGCATCTTCTTCTCCAGCCACAGTTGTAGTCGTGCATTCTACATCTAATCAGCGGTTTTCATTGCTCTCACTAACTTTTTGTCTTTTAGATTTAAAGAAGTCACTAATTTTTGTAGAGGTATGCATAACTATTAAACTCTTGTGTCCACTTACAGTCACAATGTGTAAATAAACACTAGGAACAAACCAAAACAATGCTGTCGGTTCTGAGCAGAACAACAACTGAACTGCAAGTGACTGACGTACATAGAGTGTGTGAATTATATTGTTGAATGTGAATTCCGAAAGTGCCTGTTGGATTGTTTGTTGGCTTCTATGTGAGGCAGCGATGGCTAACAAGGTTAACTGATTCAAATTGAAAAAGCTGTAGACACAACCTCTCTGAATCGTGGACTATAAAGACTGAATTCACAAACAGACATACAGATAGGCAATTATAACTCGAGAACCACTTATGCAATTTACATGTGTCTTTCTTTAACTCACCGATATAATCATTTACTATCTATTAGTATATATTTAGCTACTTTAGGTAGCACAAGAAATAAGGTGTGGCTATAATTGTAAGTCAAGTCGTGCTCACTTGCAGTACGCTGCTTAAACTATTAGAGCAAAATCATTTGATTTAGTAACGAATTGTAGACCTCAAAAAGAACCACAAAAAGTCGGCGAGAGCATATGTTAGTCTTTCATAGTTGAGTCACAATCACACTTTTTCTGCTTTGTAGGTGCTGAAACAGGCGACTTCTGAAGACAAAAATCATCATTATCGTTCAACCGTAATCTTTTATTTATGTACTTCTTTTGGACTCTACAATCTGGTACTACGTAATGTGATGTAGTTCTTATGGACTACGTAACGTATTTCAAGAGACCACGCTGCCGGAAAATGTTTTTACTTCATACAGCAGATGAAATTTAAACGGCTGAACAGACTTTCAGAAATATAGCTAAGAACCGTCCCGATTAATCCAGTTTTCAAATAAAAAAACGGCTTTAAAATTGGAACTTTCATTTGAGAACTATGTTGGGGCAGGCAGACAGACAGACAGACTTACGGGTCAAACATATACACCTCCGTTCTGCATTGGGAGTTCAAATTTGCCCCCTGTGGGAGTTCCCCTCTACTGTATAGCGTCAACCATTTTCTAACAAGGGTGCAGGCAGATAAAGATTGAAAGGTCAAGAGCGCCGTGGACAAAGGGACGTATCGGCTCGAAAGGCTGCCAACTTTTAGTCATGTGTGCTCCATCATACAGACCAAGTACCGGGTCAGTCGTCAGAGCTTTTCACAGCACATCGAAAGAATCTTGTTGAGCACCCCCAGATAAATTTAGCATAGGTTTTTAGCAACTCTTGGAGTGGCCTGGCTTTGATACAGAAGTCTTTGATAAAACGACGGTAATAAGAACACAATTCGAGGAAGTTTCTCACATCTCAAATACTTTTAGGAATAGGAAATTCCGTTACATCACTCACCTTTTCTGGGTCTGGCCGCACACCTTCGTTTGACACAAAGTGTCCAAGTATTTTGATTTCTTTTGCTCCAAAGAGACACTTCCTTGGATTTAGTTTCAGTCTGGCTTGTTGGAGACGCTTAAGAACGGCCCTCAGTCTTTTTATGTGTTCATCAAATGTCTCTAAGAACACTATAATGTCATCTAAATAACAAAGACACATCGTCCACTTCAGGTACCTTAGAAGATTATCCATCATTCGTTCAAAAGTTGATGGTGCATTACACAAACCAAACGGCATTACCTTAAACTCATATAGGCCCTCAGAGGTGATGAATGCAGTTTTCTCACGATCAGCCTCATCTACTACGATTTTCCAGTATCCCGAGTACATGTCCATGGTTGAGAAAAACTTAGCCCCCTTCAGACAATCTAGTGTATCGTCAATTCGTGGAAGAGGGTAAAGGTCCTTTTTAGTTATCTTATTAAGCTTCCTGTAATCAATACAAAAGCGCCAGCTGCCATCCTTCTTCCTGACGAGAACCACTGGTGACGACCATGGGCTCTGCGAAGGCTGAATGATGTCAATCTTCATCATTTTCTCCACCTCGTCGTGAATTATTCGATGTTCGGTTGCTGACACACGGTATGCTTTCTGGCTTATTGGTTGATGGCCTCCAGTGCTAATCCAGTGCTTCACCATCGATTTGTCTAATTTGCTCTTCACCTGTGGACTGAACCATTAAGAGAACTCTTTAAGAATGGCAAGTAGCTTCTTCTGTTGTTCCTTAGTGAGATCTGCTGAAAGTCGAGCTAGAATCTTGTCTCGTAGTGGTAGAGCAAATTTCGCCCACAGATTCGGTATGGGAGGTTTCTATGACTACCAGCTGTTCTGCAATTAACAGCTCAGCGAATGCTACACACATGTGTCCTGGAAGGATCTGCGGTTCTTGGCGACAGTTAACTATCCACAATTCACTGAATCCTTTCTTAAACGAGACGGCGGAGGGTGGGATGACCAAACTATTTTTCAGTGGTATGCTTCTCTTACATTCCACTACAACATCCATGGGTTAATGCATGGCATGACACATGACAGTTACCTTTCTAGTGCTGACTGCAGAAATGATCACTTCATCCAGCACACATACTCTCCACACACTCGGATGCGCTTCTTCCTGTCCACAGTATCTCATCCCGTCTAGCATAATCTTCGAGTGACCACAATCTATAATTGCCTGAGAAGCATCCAAAAAGTCCCATCCGGGAGTGACGTTATGACTACACTTTTGTAAGACAATGAATTCCAAGGGATGTGTATGGCCACTTATACCCACACGAATGGTACATCTTCCTGTAGGTTTTACATATTCCCCATTAGCCACCTTCAGCAGAGATGTTTTGCTGTCGACGAATACGGTTTTCTGCAGCTGGCGATGGTACTTATCTGAAATGACTGAATATGATGCTCCAGAGTCCACAAGAGCTTGGACTGCTCGGCCATCCATGAGGATATTGACGTAGTTTCCTATCATTTTTGTAGTGATCGGCGGCGGAGGATGTTTCTCTTCAGCGGCCTCGCCTCCAAGGAAGGTCACACCCTTTAGTTTCCCAGGTTGTGGCCACTAGGTGATCGACTGGAGCGCCTAAAAGGCGATGGAGACCTTGATCGGCGTGTTGGGGAGCGTCCTCTCCGGCGGCTAGCTTGCGGCGATGGTGACCTATGTCGTCCTGCACCCACATCTTGTTGTTCATCTTCGTCGTCTCGGAGTTGGCGTCGGCTAAGATCGGTCTGCTCTCTTCTGACGCGGGCGTCATCAAATATCTACCACCTTTCTCGACAATAGCGCACCACATGTCCCGTTCGTTTGCAGTGGAAAAATAGTGGTTGGTTATCCTGGGTCCTCCAGACATCAGTCTTCCTTGGTGCCCAAACAGGTTCCTCATGTGCCATTGCAGGAACGTAACCCCGCCTGGATCTCGACTTTTTTTACCGTTTTAAAGGGAAATGAAGGACGAGAGATTGGGTTAAATGTCTATTCCACTTCCTCCCTTATGAACTCTTGAAGCGTCTCGGTTTTTTGCTCGCCGTGCAATCCAAGTGCCTTCTGTATTTCGTCTCTCACTATCTGACGCAGAACACTTGTGAAATCAGTTTCTTCCTCCATCACAGACATCGATACGACGTCTGGAAGCCGTTCAAACTTCTTGCGTGTAATTCTTTTTTGCTACATTGCCTCGATATACTAGCACCATTTTATGTAGTCGTCTGCTGCCGAAACCTCCTTCAGGAGTACGGCTTCATACATGTCCTCAGGAACACCCTTCATGAGATGTGAAAACTTATCTTCTTCCGTCAGTCGAGGGTCCACAATTTTGCACAGCTCCAAGACGTCTTGATTGTAGGATGCTAACGTTTCTCCTGGACGCTGTGCCCTGCACTTCAATTTATCTTCAGCCTTGCACTTCTGTCATTGTGCGTCACCGAAATACTTGCGCAGTTCTGCCTGGAATACTTCTCAGATTGTGAACTTCTCGGATGTCTCATGTGGTGGCACACAGTTGCTGTCATTGTGACGTCCTTTTCTTCTTCTGTCTCCGATAGATTGCAATCTGTTGAATATTGCTCGAACTTGGGTTTCTCGCCACGTAAACGGTGGTTCTGTCGTGGCCTGATGGGAGCCACTGTGTCGTCGGTAATGTGCAGTATCACAAGTTCCAATAATCGGCGCCTCCACCAGAATATAATGTCACGTAGATGAAGGTGTAAGTAACACTAACTTTACTTAATGAAGGTTTATTCAGTACTTGCACATACAAGAGCGCACAGTGAACTGCCTCCGGCCAGAACTCATATGGTATACATACAGCTACAGAAAATTCCAGTGCAATGATTCTGTCATTTGTGGATACTTCTAGAATGTACTCGAACCAAATATAGAAATTAAAATTACGCAGTCCAGGCGAGTTTTGAACAGTCAGCCCCCCAATGCAACAGTTTAGTATCATATACACTACACCGCAGTGCTACTCAGCTTTTTTTGTGACAATATATGATTTCTGTAGTGGAAGAAGGCCCACACATAAAGAATCAAAGTCCTCGTGGAAATATCGACAAGTGTCACAGAAAAAAAGCAAACAATTAAAAATTCCTATTAACACTAGAAATACCATGTGGGTCAGTTTTGACCCATGAGGGTTTTTTCACGGCCCTACCTACCTCCATAATCATTGTAGGACCAAACACTCCCTCGACTTTTCATCGTGTTTGGAGTTTTACAACTCACCAGAATTTCATCCCCCTAACCCACCTAGAATTATGAAACATTTACCTGTTGTACCTATAGAACCATGAAGATCTTTATTGACCCATCCGCATTTTAACGCAGTTTGATATCAGTAACACCAATTTTCAGGCAATAAATAGTTACCAGCTGGGCCTCGGCGTTATTCACGATGCTGAAGAGTATTACGATACTTTGGGCTGAAAAGAACGTGCAATACAAAGAATTCGCAGGTGGGGCGATACTTTATATCAGCGCAGATTTCCGTTTTCTACGGATTGGCGACATGCAGACCAACAGAGTGGCACTGGGAAGCCACAGAGAAACGTATTATACAGTGGGGAACCTCCCCTCACCCTGCCACAGCATTGTCTGGGGCGTTGCTAATAGTTCTCTCACACGATAGCAGATGTCAGGCGCGACGCCTTTTGTCTGTGATCCAACCGAGTGGGTTGAGGTAGTCCTGACGCCAGCGACGTGAGCTTGCAGTTTAATTTGGCGAGGTTGCGTCATTGAAGCTGCGATGATAAGACGACATGGCCTTACAGACGCCGAGATTCTCTACTATCTGCAGAACATTTCACTGACGCAAACGTGTGATGAATTCGGTAGTGAGACGAATTTGGAGGAGGACAAAGATTTTGTTGCAATGAAAACTGCTGATTCAAGTGACTGAGGTGCATCAAATGAAATGAGCAAGCAGAATCTGATCCATCTGACGATGACCTACCTCTTACACAATGCGAACATGAAGCATTGTACGTAAGGTTTTGAACCAATGAGCGCACAGTCCACTGTGCGGTTTTCTTTCCTTTATACTTTAGGTGTTGGATTTATGGAGTCTACCTAAGGGCATGGACGTCACACCCAACGATGAGCCAAATGTGTGTGCAGCACAAGACGTGGCCTTCTACAAGGGCGAGGATGGCGGGGTGGAGGAGGTATCGGTCAGCTACCTGATGGAGTCAGTAAGTCACCGATTAATAAGTCATTATGCAAAACTCAAACACGGTATCTCTGATCATGTAATATAAATGCATAATTTAAATTGCTTCATGGCTGGTCTTTTGCCATCATTTCCTATCTCTCGCCAGTTACAAAGAATTTTACATACGATTCGATTTGCAGCTGACAATGGCGATGATCAGGTGTTGTGACGCCTCACAATATGGCGATGGCTGGTGCAGTTGATGGCGAGGCGAGAGGTGGACTTGATCGTGGTACATTGGGTACCAGACATGGTGTAGCAGCTCTTTGTGGATGAGGAAGAGGAAGCGCCGTACGGCATACATTCCCCGGCGAGGAAGTGGAGAGTTCCAATGGCATCAAGTGGACAAAGATTGTCAGCTGACAGCATGTAGACGCAGTGCCCAGAGTGTATTGAGGAAGATACACGAGCCAACAGGATACACCAAAAGACGTGTTGCAGACGACTCGCCACTCTCTACTTTAGACTGTAAATCAGCGACCCAATCCTGAAACTGATAAAAAACTACACTGAAGAAAAGGTTCACAACACAGTTGGTAATAATGAGTGGTCCCTAAGCTTGGAAGAACTAGATGATTTCATTGGATTACTCTACCCTCTTGGAGCATATGACACTCAGGGTATTACATACAAAGACTTATGGAACAATAAGTGGGGACCTCCTTTCTTTCAAAGCACCATGTCAAGGTACATATTTGCAGAAATATGCAGTCATCTCATTTTTTATTCTATTTCATCAAGAAGATAACGTAAGGAAACTGATAAATTTTGCCTTGCTTCAGAAATTTGGAATATATTTACTGACAACTGCATTGTCTACTATAAGCCAGATGGAAACATGACTGTTGATGAGCAACTGTATCCTCGCCACTACAGGTGCCCATTCATACAGTACTTGCCGAGTAAACATGCTAAGTATAAGATAAAATACTGGATTTTGTGTCATGCTGACAAATGCTTTATCCTGAACGGATTCCCTTGCCATGGCAAACATGAAACTCGTGATACAAACAAGGGTCTTGGTCACCACGTCGTTATGAAGCTGATATAGCAATTCCTCAGCTGTGGTCATAACACCACGACTGACAACTTCTTCACCTTCATGAAACTGACAGATGAGCTGAAACAAAAATGAACAAGTTTAGTTGGCACTTTTCAAGTGTCACTCAAAGAGGTCCCTCCTGCAGTGCAAAGTGGAGAGGACAAATGATATGCAACGAAATTTTATAAGTCAGATGACAATCTTCTCACAGAATACAAAGGGGAAAAGAGTCCTTATTCTGAGTAACATGCATGATGGATGTCAGGTCAATGAGAATACTGAGAAGAAACCTCCAGAAACTTTGCAGGTTTATAATGAAACTGTGAGCGCAGTCGATATGGCTGACCAAATGCCTAGAAACTACAGTATCTAAGCTGGCACCACTGATGCGCTGTGCAGGTCCTTTACACTAATCTTGACCTTGCCATTATCACTGTCCACACAGTACTTAATTTACTTACCTCTAAGAAGATTTCACACCCATACGTCATCCTCAGAGTAGCAGATGAGCTTGCTGCCCCCTACAAACTGTAGAATGGAGCCAATATACCCTTGCAGGCACTTAATACCAGCACTGGTCAGTACAGAAATAGAAGGCGTTGTCAAATTCAGGTTTCCTGCAAATATCGAAATGGGAATAAAACATCAAATATATGCTTCAAGAGCAACAAGTAAGTGTGCAAAAGCTATCAAACAAAAGCTCTTGTCAAATTTCAGAACTGTGAGCCCATCCCAGTTAAGACAATTCTGTCAACTCTTTGAAGTTGTTTGTTCTTATGTTTTAATTCCTTGATTGCAAAAAGCAAGCAAACAAACAGAGCATTTCTAATCACATATCATGATTTGGAATCCTTCACAAATACTTGGTACTTACCTTATTTGTCTGTAAAAGTAGAAATACTATTAGTACTCACATAAAAAGTATGTTTTGACGCTGTTTCAGCCTTTTTATAAGAATAAATAAAAGCATAAAATTCATTGTCATTACAATAGGGAGTGTGTTGAGAATAGATGAACTCACAATGTTAGAAGACGGCACCACTCTCCCTCTCAACATCAACACTCTCTCCCTGAGAAAGCTTTACTTTTATGTCCTGCTCCTTTTTGTAATGTACAGTGTGAACTAACCGTAAGTATGTATTTCATTACAGTACTGACCATCCAACTCGAGTTGTAATGCTATTTAGTAACATATAATCGTGGATCTGATTTTTTATTAGCTTTATACTAGGTGTGGTAATTCATACGCTTTATAAAAAAGATATTATGTCACGAAATGTAACTTTTGCCGGTAAAATGACGAATATTACTATTATTTGCAATCAGAGATTGGAAATATAGATACCCCTCATCTGTGGTCGGAGATATACCATATTGACCTGACAATAAATTGCCACAGCATATAAACCGCATCCCCAAATTTCGAGGAAGAAATTTAAAAAAAATGTATTTTGCATGAACATGAGCTGTGCACTGAGAGGATCAAATTTATCAGAAATATGCTTGTACTTACATGTAAGAACTCTTATTCACTCTCATTACTGTCTGTACAGGTATTCACTTCATCACTCTCGGTCCCTTCATTTTTTTGATTCTCCTCTTACAGTATGTCATCCTCGCTGCCCCCCCAGCACATTCGATATGCAGTATTTTTTTAGCCCCTTGATGATGAACTCTGATGATATGGAGGACCATGAACCAAGAATCCACTCACACAGAAGGGTGACGTTTAGCTTCTAAATCTTACCATATGGCGTAAGGACATGGTCTTCTTCTGGGAGCCAATCAGAAAACGTTTTTGAGAGGTTGTCCTTGAATGGCTTATTTATGGCTTCATCTAGCACCTGTAGTTTTGAAGTGATTCTCCCGAATATTAGGATAAAGTCTATCTCTTGTGGCGCAAGTTCATCCTGTACTTCAGCAGTTAGATGTCCCTTAAAAGCGTCCAAAACAAGCATGGCTCTCTTAGCAAGCAACGCACCAGGTCTGCACTTCCAAACAGAAGACAAACAGTAAACAATCAGTTGCGCTGTCACCCAGTCCTTTTCTCAGCAGCGAATCACTAAGCCCTTAAGAAAATTTTCTTTGGCCATAGTGTTTCTGTTCAGAATGACATAAGGGAGTAACTTCCCCCCTTCCCTCCCTCTCCATGGGCTGCAACAGCTAACATCAACAGTTATTCTATGTTTTTGTTTCATTCCAGGCTTCTCTTAATGGGATATTTTTTGCCCTTTCACGTCTACTGTCATATTGCTAAGCATGTCAGAAAATACAGGCGTTTTGTCAGCATTGCCAATTAGATATAAAGGGTATGAATGACATTCTCGTAACTGGATGACGTACCACTGGAAGTTTACAAGTTTCTCCTCCTCGAAATATGCTGGAATTCTCTGTGCTAATGTAGCACTTCGTCAGAGAGCAAGATTATTTCTCTGCATAAACAGCGACACCAACCAATACTCTCAGGGAATTCTCCTTTTGGCATATTTAAGACTCTTGCGACTTCCAAGGCCTTCAGTTGGATTATTTCTGATGAAATTGGCATTCTGTCTTTCCTCTTATCTTGCACATAGCTGAGAACCTCAGCTTCAAGTTCTGGATATTTTCAAATTTCGGTCCTCTGGATAGTTTTCTCGTTTATCTTTCTAAGCAACCGAACATCGCACATTACATTTGTAAACTGCATACCTTCTTCTGGCCTCTCTGTTGGTTGTGGTTTTTCTAGTACCTCCCACCGCGGAAGTCGAACACGCATCAGAACAAATGGACGTGGCCAGCCCATAGAGGGCTCCGTGTCCGCAGTGGCTCTTCAGCACAGCGGCTCTCGCGCAGCGAGGGCGCCACCGCTACACCGCCTGCAGATCGCGGCTAATAGCCGCTCCCTACGGTTTCGCATATAGGGACCTGCTATGCCCTAGTCCATCTCCGGCGGTAATTCGCGAGAATACCGCCCTTCGATTGTGGCAATTGGTCACTAATCGAAGCGATAGGTTTTTGCAGGTGCCAGCCAGCCAGCAGCGGTCCAGCCAGCAGCCAGCAGCAGTCCCAGCCAGCAGCGGTCCCAGCCAGCAGCAGTTCCAGCAGCAGCAGCAGCAGTAGTGGTGGCGGCATCCCCGTTGGCCAGCGTTCCTGCCAGCCAGCCAGCCAGCTAGCCAGCATTCCTGCCAGCCAGCGTTCCTGCCAGCCAGCGTTCCTGCCTGCCAGCCAGCCAGCGTTCCTGCCTGCCAGCCAGCCGGGTCGCCCCCCGCCAGCAGCAGCAGCAGAGTGGGGCTTCAGCCCCAGTCTTCTTCGTCGCTCTACGTCCTTTTTCTTCTGTTTTTCGTCCGCTTGCCTGTCCCTCATTTGCCTCTGTCCTTTTGTCCTGTCCTGTGTCTTTCTCCTTGTCACAATGTCGACCCCCACCACCACTACTACAGCCACCACCACTGCCATCATCTACACATCTCCCTCCACTGCTGCCACCACTATCACGTGGTGTGCCCAATCACCCCCCCTCAGTCCATTCCCCCCCTTCCTCATTCTCCCATCTCCCTCACTTTTTGTCGCCCCATCCCCAGCTCCTCCCTCCCACGCCTCCTCTGATCCCTTCCCTCCACTCCCTCCCTCTGCTCCTTCCGTTTCCGCGGCCCCCGCTAGGGTGGTGACCCGGAGGGCCACAGCCCATGCTCCACTTTCACCTTTGTCCTCTTCGTCGTCTACATCATCGCCGTCGCCATCGCTTTCGCCCTCACCATCTCCAGCGCTGACTCCAGCACCGGGACCTGCCACTCCACGCCACCTTCCAGTTGCTCCCGTCCCCCACACCTCCTCCGCCGCCGTCGAACGCCCCAGTGGCACCCCTACCCCCTCTGCACCTAAAAAGGCTCCGCCTCGTCCCCCTTCTCCTGCCCAGGATGCCATGGATGTCTCCCCACCTGTCCCTGCCCCCTCCTACCACTCCTGAACTCACTGTGTCTGTCCGCCCTCTGGACGCCCCCACCCCTCCTGGCAATTCCCTTCGCCCCCCCTACCGCTGAGGACATCATCAGATTCCTTACCATCACACTCCAAAATGTTCACCCTTTCCAGCGCCCCCACACCCTCCAACAGATATCCCTCGCCGCCCGTTCCGTCTTCCACCTTAAAACGTACGCCACCTACTCCCACAACCAGGTCCATTTCACCTTTTCCTGTCTTGACACCCTCGTTTAAATCCTTGTCATGGCGCGACAGCACCGTATCCCGTTCAACAACATCTGCTCCCTTCCCGCCAACAAGACCCTCTTCCTGCACACCCTTGCCACCCACCGCATGGATGCCTTCCTCCTAAATGAAACCCCACCACACCATCCACACTTCGCCCTACGTCCTACACCACTCCGATAATCCCCTCCCGATCGCGCGTGGCGGAGTTGCCATTGGTCACCACCGCCAGATCCCGGTTCGGCTCCAACCTCTCCTTCCCGACCGCACCGAACACCTGATCCTTAGTCTCTTCTTCCCCGGCCTTACCATCACCTGCGCCACCATCTATGTCCGCCCTAACGCCCCTATTCCTTTCGACTTCCTCTCCCACATTGACCGTACCTTCTCCTCCTAAATGATCGCCGCCGACCTCAACATCCATAGTCGTTCCGCCACCCAGTTATGGCGGTGGCATTGGTTCCTCTCCTCCCTCCAAGGCGACCTCATCCCCATTCCCCAGCACACCCACCCTAAATCCAACTCCACACCCGATGTCATCCTCTCCTCCCCTAACCACCTTGGCCGCATAGCGGTGGATGTCCTGTACCCCATTGGTAGCGACCATCTCCCTGTCCTCCTCACTGTTTCAGACGGTCGTCGCCCCCACCCCGACCCTCGCAATGATCCTCCCCCAAAGTACATCCATGATTATTCCTGTGCTGACTGGGATGCCTACCGGGATACGCTCTCCGCCCAGGTCGACAGCCACCCCTTCACCTACCACCACCCTGAAGATATTACCCATTCCGCCTCCTTTCTCCAGCAGACCTTGTCTGAGGCTGTGGAGGCCCACGTCCCTACTGTCGCCATCCACCCCCACCATCCTACCTTACCCACACAGACCATCCTCCTCCTCTGTGAATCCCGCCGTCTCTACCGTGCCTTCCTCCACATGCGTGACTCGGACACACTACGACGCCACTGGCAACTCCAGCAACACATCCGAAACTTGCTCGCGGCTCAGAAACGCCGGGACTGGCAGAGACATGCACCCATTTAAATGCTACCCTTCCTACAAACTCGTCCAAGTTCTGGTCAGCCTTCCGTCGCCTTACCGGAACTAAACCTGCCCCCTACTATCCTCTTCTCCAGGATGATCACCCCTTCCCTGACAACCTTAGTAAGGCCAATCACTTTGCCTCCTACCTCTCCAATGTCTTTTCCATCCCCGACGATCCCCAGTTCGGTTATTCCCTCTTCCCGGATGTCCGTAATCGAACTGACACCTCTGTCCCCCCCCCCCCCCCTCGCACCTGGTTTCCAGTACTTGGACAACATGGCACAAACAGAACTCAATGCCCCTATCAATACACAGGATCTCATTGCTACACTCCGCACAAAACGCAACACTGCTCCTGGTCACGATCGTGTCACCTACCACCACCTTCGTGAAGCTCCTGTCTCTTTCCTCTCCACCCTGGCCAGGCTCTACAATGTAGCCCTGTCTACCGGCTACTACCCCAACCTCTGGAAAACCTCCCATATCCTGATGTTCCTTAAACCCAGTAAACCGCCGTCCGCCGTCTCCTCCTACCGTCTCATTAGCCTTACTTCGGTCTTCAGCAAGGCCCTGGAATCCATCCTCACCCGCCGCATCCACCAGCATCTTCACCAGCACCGCCTCCTTCCCGTTAGCCAGTGTGACTTTCGGCCGTCCTTCTCTTCCGATGACCTTCTCCTTCACCTCACTCATCTCCTTCCCGAACAGCTTAATTCCCGTTGCTCCGCTATCTTCCTGGACCTCTAACGTGCCTATGACCGCGTCTGGCATTCCGGTCTCCTCTTCAAGCTCCAAACCTTCGCCCTTCCTATTAACTATGTCCGTCTGATCGGCTCCTTTCTCTCCCAACGTCCTTCCTACATCACCATCCGTAACACTGACTCCTACACCTTTTTTCCCCTCCGCTGGTGTGCCCCAAGGCTCCGTCCTCTCCCCCCTTCTGTACCTTTTGTATACGTGGACATGCCGCCGCCATCACCCCCCGTCCACCTTCTCGAGTTTGCCAATGACACCGCCTTCCTTGGCCTTGCCCCCACCCTGCTGCATTCCCAACACCTTTTCCAATCCCATCTTGACCGGTTCACCACTTGGTGCAACCAGTGGTTGCTTAAGGTCAATCCCTCCAAAACCCAGGTGATCATTGTAGGCAAAAGCACCCCTTCCTTCCGCCTCCTCGATTTCTATCTAATCATCTATGGCCGTCCTATCGCCCTCACCCCCACCCTTAAGTACCTTGGCGTCACCCTCGACTGTCGCCTCTCCTGGACCCCCCATCTCCAGACAATCCAAGCCAAGGCATGCTCCCAACTCCGTCTCCTCAAGCTCCTTCCCAGCCGTATGTGGGGTCTGGACCCCTCCACCACAATCCACACCTATAAATCCATCATCCGCCCTATCCTCCGTTACGCCCATCCTACCTGGATCTCTGCCCCCCCCTTACCTTTTGCAAATCCCTTCAGATCCTTGAACGCCATGCTCTCCGCCTCGCCTATTGCATCTGTCTCCCCTCCCCTATGCGGATCCTATACGACCTCATTCCATTCCCCCACCTCCTCCTTTTCCTTGAATGGATACGAATCCTCTACACCTCCCGTAAACTTGATCCGCCTCACCCACTTGTCTCACCCATCCTCTCCCACCCCCGCCCACTGCCGCGCTTGTATCTCCACATCCCACCTGCTCTCCATCTCTCCACCCTCCTTACCCTCTCCCAAGGTGGCTTCTGCCATCTCGCCCTCCCTGATGATGCCCTCCTCCCCTCCATCTATCCCTCCTACCAACTTTGATCCTCCCCACCCACTTCCTGTGTTTTTTCCTTTGGGCACCCTCCCTCCCTTCTCTTTCCTTTTCACTCCATCCCTCCTTCCTCCACCCCTCTTCCCCTGGGCTTCCCCTACCCCCCTCCGCCCTTCCTTCCTCCCCCTATCACCCCTGCCCTTGGCATCTCTGCTCTCCCCTTTCCCTCCCACACCCCCTCCCTTCTCTCTTGGCAGGTCCCCAGACTCGTACACGCTTAGTGGACTTTCGCTCAAGTGTTCCAGTGTTATTCGTTTTGTGCTCCAACGTTCGCGTGTGTCTATTATCGTCTCTGTGTGTGTCTGCACAATTTTATCTCGGACTCTACGCCCGTGAACGGCTCCGTGTATTTTAAAAGTGTCTGTCTCCGTCTATGTATCCACCCCGTTTATTCTTTGATTGTCTGCATTTGTATCTTTCGTTTTCTCTGTGTCTGAAGAGTGGCGTACTGTGCCACTGATGGCCTACCTGTAACAGGTATAAGAATAACAGTAAAGAAAAAAAAAGAAAAAAGCCCTAGTCCAGTCAGTCTGGTACTCGCTCAGGATTGCGTCTCTATCTCGGTGGTACTGCGTTCTGGTCGTTGCTCGTTGTTGACATTTGCCTGGCTCTGATTCTGAGTGGATTCACTGTTGATGTTTGGTGTTGTGGTTTCTACAAGCCTCTGTTGTTTATCTCTTCCTTGTTGTGTCGGTCATAGTCGGTCGTTGTCGGTTGTTGTCAGTTGTCGTTGGTCTGCCGTCCGATTCGTCCATGTGTTTACCCGGTTGTGCGTGCTCCACCACAGGCGGCTTCCCCGCCTGACGGCTCCGATCCGCAGCCCAAGGTGTTCCCGCTGTTGGTTTTGGTTACTACAGTTGTAGCATAATGCACAATTCTAAGTTTGAAGCATTTCATCGTAACTGCGCCGAATTCCTTGGCCATTTATATTGGCATAAAGCAGGTTTCCTCACCAATATCCAACTGAAACTGAATTGCAGGCTAGCAAAACAATATTTGTAGACCTGCTCAAATGTTCACATCAATAAAATACATGAAAAGTTTTCACTGTTGCGTAATAAAATGTTTGCCACCTGTATCAGTGACAGACACTATTCGTGCTGTGCAAATTAGTACAATTTTTCTTTTGCAGCAGGTATGTATCAAGATACGGTAGCAGATATAAGCAACACACTAACTTTTTGAAGATGAAATTTGGATAAAATTGCAGCTTATTTTTGCAGCAATATGATACTTAATTTTCATTTTCTTTGTCATTTGCTAAATAACAATCTGGTAATAGTACCATACAGCCAGACATATTACATGTTTAATACATTGCAAGTATTAATGACAAAATAATACATATTTTTAATATTCCTTTCTTGAACGTCGAAATATCGCAGATTTAACCTTACTGTAATTTGAGCTGAAATTTATACGTTGTCATACATACATACATAGAGTGTTCATTTCAACTAAAGACATTGATATATCTCGAAAACTACAAATCATATCAAAAAAAAATTATAATTCCAATTTGTTTGTCTTGGAGGACAACATCCAATGATGCCACACTCTACCCACCACCTCATCCCATGCGTGGGGGGTAGGGGAGCTACTTTGAAACCTTCAATGAGAATACCCCCCCTTTTTATTGCAGATTACAATTCTATAGCAAGTCTACATACCTGTTGTCTGAAGTATTTTCGTCGTTTCGCCATAGATGGCGCTGTAATTGGAAGCATAGATATGTGTACACAATAGTAATTTACAACATGCTGCTCAATGGCCTCTGATTATCCAGTGGCACCCCAACTCTTTGCTGCAAGTGTAGGACAGGCCAGTATTTCGTAATGTCTAAGTGGAAATTCCATTCGCAATGTTATATTGTTCTATCAAAGAGGGGGCTACTCGTTACCGCACCTTCGCTGTGTAGCAATCTACGACGTATCATGAATGGCAGTACACTGTGACCGGAGCTCACATACCATGCAGACATAGAACAGATGGTGGGTCTAAACACTACAATATTTGCACAGTGTTTGTTGCCTGCACATCTACCTATCATTTGGAAAACAGATGTGTATGTGGACGATGAATGTTGCAACTACGGAACAATAAAATGGAAATGATCCGATCTTAGAGAGAACATAGAGAAATGTTGAGACTGTTGTTGCCTTGTATGCTTTCCAGGCAAATCTCGCTCTCATTTGTTCTTTTACAAGATTGTGAACGCCTTTATGCCTGATGGCAGCGTACAAACCAGCAAAAGGAAACGAAGCAAACGTGTTACAGGAGAAGTTAATGAAATAGCTGTACTAGCAGCAGTGCAACACACTCACAAGATAAGTGCCTGCAATTACACTGCAATTCCAGTATGTCTTTATATAGTACTGTCACAATACTGCATCATCATAAATATCATCCATACCATGCGCCACTGCATCAAGAACTTCATGACGCCAATTCGCATAACTAGCTAGTGCTTTGTGAATGGGCACATCAATAAAAGTAAACAACCATAACATACTTTACCGAGGTACTATTTCCCGATGAGTCTACATTCACAAATGGTGGGTCCTGAGTTCGAGTCCCAGTCCAACACCCAATTTTCATATGCTAGGAAGTTTAATATCAGTGTACACTCCAATGCAGAGTGAAGATCCCATTCTGGAAACTGTATTTTTCTCCCTCAATACAGAAGACATTTTTATCGTAGAAAAAGCTTTTTAAATCAAAATTACTTGGTCAATTTATGTTCTTATTTATACACAGTGTAAGATTTTTCTTTGTCCTGTGTTGCAAAACCTATATCAGTTTCAGCTTTCAGATATTGGTCTCTGTTGTGGAAAAACTATAGGTAACATATCGAAGTCCTCACGAAACTGTCTAAAAGTGTCACGAAACAAAAGAAACAATAAAAATACTGATTAACAGTAGATTAACTTCCGATGTTAGAAGACGACGCCACTCTCCCTCTCATCATCAACACTTAGTTGCCAAGAAACACTGGCTTTTATGTTTCGCTCCTTTCGCGATGAGCAATGTGAACCGACCTGAACTCTGCATTCCCCTACTCTACTGACCATCCAACTCGACATGTAATGCTATTTAATAACATATATTCGTAAAGCTGATTACTTTATTAACTTTATACCAAGATTGATAATTCATGCACTTTATAAAACGCTATTATGTCACAAAATGTAACTTTTGCTGGTAAACTGACGAATATTTGCCAGAGGCCAAATCATCGTAGGGACAAACAAAATAATAGTAATAATAATAATAACTATGATCAGAGATTAGCAATATATGTACTGTTTATCTGTGGTCAGAGATTTACTTAGTAGAATCTGTTTACAACTTAAAAGAAGCTTTTGTTGATCAACAAACCCGGTTATTGATTAGATATACAGAATGGTGTTTCCGGCCAGCGGTGGTGCTAAGTTTTTAGCTGACAGCGCTAAAGTAATAAGATTTGCTCGTCAAGGATGTACAAACAGGCCTTTTTTCCATATTGTAGTGATGGAGGTAAGCATTAAATATGATTATAGGGAGGTATCCTTCCAAATACGTCTGTAATGTGCTTGTCGTCAAGGAATTACTCTTCCCTGTTTCTCACTTTTTGCGCCCAGTCACTTTTGTCCGCTAGTGATTAATAACGATTGAAGAAACTAATTTTATAGACATTTGCATAAACTAGTAACGCGTCCACATAGATTTCATGCATCTATTATCCCCTCTTCGAGCAGAAGGATTCATATCCATCATCAGTTTCACGGAAGACGAAAACAAATTACTGATGATATCTAACGAAATTTTAGGGTCAGAGGAAGTGTCCGATTCCTGTAGATTTTTGTCATGTTGTTTGTTTTTTGATCGTGGTGTGTGTTTTTTTACTGTTATATTTAGCTTGTCCCCATCTTGCAAAAGATATACGTCATGTACTGTGAGAATTTGGACTGTGGCTGATCTTTCTAGGCTGGCTTTACTTACTTCACGTTTTGTTTGCGTCCTACTGCGTCACACGCATATTTACCATGGCAAGATGCAAAAAAGTGCCATTCAGCCTCCAACCCAACGTCTACTTTGTGGCTGCACAGATTTGAAAAATTCTTTTTGTTCGTATACTGACTACCACTTTCATCTGAAAAGCATATCAGCTTCTAACCTTGGGAAAATTTCCTTTTATGTAATTTATTACATCCTTTTGAAACACATGTACAGCCAAAGTGTTGTGTTCCAAGTAGTCGCTTAGAATGCAAACTGAAGAACTCCAAACTTCATCTTTTTCATTTTTAAAGTAGACAATAAATGGATGGTCATTGACCCAGTGGTACTGTTGTATTGCACCCTGAATCACAAATGTAAAATTTTCTGCAAAATTAGCCATCACTATGCATTCAGTTTCATGAAGTTGTGCTTTTCTGGCCTTCAAAAACGTACTTTGGATTGTAGAAACATAGTGGTGACTTTTGAGTTTTTGTAAGTTATCGGTTAAAGATTCCAAGTACTCTTCCTGAAATTTAACTGCTGTTATCACTTCTGTCCTGTCAGTTGTGGCCCACTGTTTAAAGGTAATACTGTCTGGCATTTCTGGCCCTTACCAGGGCATTTATTACACAAACTCATCATGCAGTCATAACTGTTAGTGTCACAGACCATTAAATCTAGTAACTCTTTGTAGTTATGATCACTGATTTTTGCACCAGCAATCATCAGTTTGACATTTTGTTGATATAAGCAAACACACACAGAGTGTGTCCCTGAGGATCCAGCCAAAATACACTACTTAGGGCAGAGGTCACAAAATTTTGACCTTCCAATTTTGCATTCAGGATGAGAATTTTTGAAAGCTACATAAAGTTCATTTAAATTTGACAGCACTAGTCGTTTCTGCTTTGTTACTTTAACTCCATTTATAACAACTCTTGTGCTATCTTTGCAACCTGGGCACATTCTACTGTCGTTATCATCTTCAAAAAACTGCTGGCTCTTTTTAATTGTTTCTTTACTTATACCTACACCTTTCTTCTTTCTTAAAACTGGAAGAATGCCATGGTCTTTCACTAATTTTTGGGTTGGTTTAACCAAACGATGAGAAACGTTGAATTCATTACTATTTTTTTCTTGACCATGAGTCAGAGAGCAAACTTAACATTTTAACTTTTTCCTCATTAGATGTCACTGATCATTTAATTTTTAATTTCTCTGTTAAGCTCAAATATTCAGTGTCAGATTATGCTGGTGGTAGGTTTTCTTCTTCTTTAGAAATAATGTTGGTATCTGTATTATTGAAGCATGATTCCAAGTCTTTTTCTAATTTTGTCTGAAATTTGTTGTACCTTATTTTCAATAGGTGCTTTTCTTTTTCTGCTACTTAATTTTATTATTTTCGAAGCAGGAGATACGTCTAACTAAGAACAAACAAAATCAAATATGCTAACAGCTTCCTTATTAGGATTATAAATGTCATTAACAAGGTTACATGATTCTGGCTCTGGATTCACAACAAATACTACGGTATGTTGATGATTTTCACTTATGGACCGTCTGACAGCAACTGAATAAAACACAATTTTAGTGCCATACGCGTTTCGCCTTTATTTTTTGCAAGGCATCATCAGTGGCAGGTTGCGTAGACAGTTTCTTACATATTACGCTCCTGTTGCATTTTTGGTCTTGTTCTTCTTCCTATGAGCGCCAATTTGCTGTTTTTTCTGCATTCCACAGCACTATGCACTGAACGCTTGTTTTAATGCAATGTTTTGGTTTCTGTTGCCGACAGTCGGCAACAGAAACCAAAACATTGCATTAAAACAAGCGTTCAGTGCATAGTGCTGTGGAATGCAGAAAAAACAGCAAATTGGCGCTCATAGGAAGAAGAACAAGACCAAAAATGCAACAGGAGCGTAATATGTAAGAAACTGTCTACGCAACCTACCACTGATGGTGCCTTGCAGAAAATAAAGGCGAAACGCGTATGGCACTAAAATTGTGTTTTATTCAGTTGCTGTCAGACGGTCCATAAGTGAAAATCATCAACATACCGTAGTATTACGCGCAACTGAGGAGGACAGGACCAAAAAATTGAAGATGTCACAACAAATATTTTTGAGTAACAGTTTGGGCACAGGGAATTTCCAGGAATCACATTATGTTTCACTTGGGAAACTGTTTCACTCTCACATTAACAAGGACAAATGTTCAAGTTTTATTTCCCTCAAACATTTAGTAGGCCTAATGGGCTTTTTATGAACTTTAAGTGGATCACAGCACTTTCTTCCAAAAATGTGGTTGTACTTCAGAATATATTTCTTCTCATGATGCTCACACACTGATGTTACAGAAGAAATTACTTGAAATTTAAACAAAGTTTGTCTATCTTTATCAAAGTCATTGCCAGCTGTCCAACAGAGCACTCTTCATCCATGTTATTGCATTCCAATTAATCTCTCAAAATTAATTACAAATTACACAGAGAACAAAGCACATAACACATTCTACCCTCTCGATGAAGTTTTACATCCACTCTAACAGAGCTTTCAGAACAGACTGACTACAACAGTGCCACACTCAGCAATAATTTACTTCTACAATGCCACATGCAGTAATAATGTACTTCTTTATTGGCAGTAAACCGAAATGTAAATGGGCATTTTTATGACCATAGAACAAAAGCGAATGCTCCTGTTGTTTAATATTGCATTATTAAAAATAAATAAACTAAGTGAATATTGGTTGATAGTGTTAACTAAATATATATCAAAATTAAATTTTATTACAATGAAACAATAAATCATTTAAATAGCAACAGCCATAAGATCAGTTATAGAGTAATGTGAATTATTTCGGACTCATTTTCAAAAATTCATATCTTTGTTCACAGTCAAATATCAATGTTGAAATTTTTGCAGTATGTTGCTGTCATATAGCCTAGGTATACAAAGTGTGCAAAAATCATGTTTTTATATTCAGTCCCACCTGAGACAACTAACCCCAAACTTAACAAAAACTGAAAATTTTCAAATTTCAAAAATTCATAAAAATTTAAGGAAACATTTGTAGGTGTTCTTTCTCTGTATGCGGCTAGTAGTGTATGATATCTAACTGTAGGAAAAAAATAGACTCTCATAAATCACTCCTTGTTTATTATTTTGGGCCTAAAAAGTAGGCCAGCCGCTGTAGCCCAGCAGTTCTAGGCACTTCAGTCCGGAACCGTGCTGCTGCTGCAGTCGCAGGTTCTGTCCTGCCTTAGGCATGGACGTGTATGATGTTCTTAGGTTAGTTAGATCTAAGTAGATATAAGTCTAGGGAACTGATGACCTCAGCTGTTCAAGTTCCATAATGTTTAGAGCCATTTGAACCAAACAAGTGGATTTTTGAAAATTTGGGTACCAAACTTTGGAGGCCATTTTGACTGGTTATTTTTGGATTTTGGGTATTTTGTGAAATATACAATGTTTCAGAGGACACTTTTCTAAAAGCAATCATGACAATTGCGATGTTGTAACTTAACCCAGTGCAGAGATATTAAAATTTTCGCTAATGTCTTCAGACTGAAAAATCGTTGTGTGTGTACAAATAAAAATGGTCACCATCCAGTAAAGATTCAAGATAAATTATTTTGGAAAAATTGTTTTGAACTTCTCAAATATGGAGCAATCACATATAAAAAAATTAAAATATTTAAAAATGGTCAGCCAACCATCACTGGACCACTTCATATGGATTGACCCAAATCCTTGTTACTATGTGTATAATTTACATCTGCTGATCAGCAGTAAGAAGCACATGCCCATTGGCGTTCTCAGCACTGAAGTGCAAGGGAGGAAACATTCCTCTTTTCTTATTCCCACTCCCAGCAGAACATCGTAGCCATCGATTGACTTACCATCTACAAACTGTCTCTCTCTGAGATGTTTGAAGATTTTGTCTGGGGTCAGCAATTTAAATGATGACAGGCCTACATCAGCTTAATTAGTCATGTGTTGATAGCACATGGAATAGCTTCATCCTCAACAATAAGTGAATCAGTTTTAAATAATGGAAAGAAAAATCATTCCATTCAGTATATAATTAAATGAACATTTTAACTTTGGTTTACCCCCAGAGATATGTCTTCACTTGTCCATGGGGGAGGGGTACTCTTCGCCGGTATAATGTAGCATTACTTTAGTTTACCTAATGAAAGTACTGCAGGCCGTTTTCACTCTGAAGAATGAATGGATAGCTAAGTCAGCTAAAACATTAGAGTGGTTTCAGTTGAAAGAAAAATTACAAAGTGTTTTCACTTGAGAAGAAAAACCCACAGACTGCTTATGTGAATGTAGGCTTTCCCAGAGTATACTGCTGATGAAATCTTCTTGGGCTTCCATCCGGGAAACTGCATCGAAAATCTGCAACGTTTCAATGAGTGTCATTCTCATCATCTACACCAGAAGATGATGGAAATGACACTCATCGAAACGTCGCAGATTTTCGACGCAGCTACCCGGATGGAAGCCCAAGAAGATTTCACCACCACAGACTGCTTTCACTTGAAAAAAAATTAATGAATATTAAGCCAGCAACTGACTGCCTGGATTCGAATCCGGGATCTCCTGGTGACTAGGCAGGTGCGGTAACCACTGTGCCATCTGGGACGCAGTGTTATCGCAACTGCATGGACTATCTAGTAACCTGAAGATCCCGAGTTCGAATCCCGGTCTGGTACATATTTTCGCTCGTCTCTGCTGATTCTGCTTACCGGTAATGTCGCATTGCAGCTGGCAGATTCCTGTTCCATTTGCATACAGTGTTTCACAGCTGCAGGATCTGCGTGGTGTCTGTTCTTTCAAAGGAACATACACCATGCAATCATAAAACTGATAAGCCTGGCTGGGCTACGGATCCGCTTTCTTCAGTGTGAATGCACGAAAAAGCCTGACCGCCTATGGGAATCTCTGAGTACCAAATGGGAGTATAATGGACAGGGACTGCAGATGGGTGGTGCTCAGTGGGAGTATGGATTGGCTGTGAGGCATACCGAGATAGCCCATGCAGTTGCAATAATGCTGTGTCTTGGATAAGGCAGTGGTTACAGCACGTGCCTAGTAAGCAGGAAATCCCAGTCGGGTTCACATTTTTGCTCGTTGCCGCTGATTCCGATTAGTGACCCGCTGCAGCTGACAGCAGTTTCCCCCTTCCACTTACATACTGTTTCCATTGTGTTGCTGCCACAGACTGCTTTCACTGGGGGGAGGGGGGGAGGGGGGAGGGAGTAAAACAAATGAATAGCAATTTAAATGACACGTAAAACTGCGACCGACTGACTCAGTTGTTTTCATTCTGTTACTCCTGCAGGCTGGTTTCATTCAAAAGAGTGAATGAGTAGTCCAATGAACTGAATCTATTGTTTTTATTCGGTTGCTTCCCCACACTATTTCCACTCAAAAGAATGAATGAATAATTCAACCAATAACTAAAATGACAACCGAATGAGTTGATTGTTTTGCAACGACCGAATGAGTCGATTTTTTTCATTCGATTGTTCCTACCACTACAAGTATGATGCTTATATGTCCTCATTGGAGTCATGCTGTATTGCATATATGCCTCAGCAACATTCTCAAATGGAAACATTTTGACTGCCTCTTATATGGCAATATGATTGGGGAATATAAGTACTAGGAAAATGAGGTTTTCTCTGAAGTCTTCAGTAACATCAGGGGCAGAGTCTGGAGGTTGATATAAGATCCAATTACTAGTGCATTCTTGATAATGAAACTTGTCCAAACAATGTTGCATGCAGCTTTACTGTCGCGGTGGATTTGAATTCCTTGTCTGCTGCTACAGACACTCTCTTCATTTTCTATTAGCGTAGCCTTTTGAAATACATTTAGATTTACCTGAAAATCGCACTGCTATTGATTTTTGAGTTCTAGCCCGCTTTCTGTACCTAGTATTATGTGTGTGCTCCACTGTGTTTTGTGAACACTTCAAACTATGACAATTTTGTTGTGAATTCTTCGGCATTTGATCAGAAAGATTTTAATGGTGTAACTTGTGGGAAGTATTTCTTTGGATCCTACACTAATATTTTGGGGTCTCCTAGATTGGTTGGAGACTTGGCTAATCTGAAAAACCCAAGACTGTATCCCAGGGTAGTAGTCTAGTGCACATCTTTCCAATTTAGGGGGCTCTACTGTTCTGAAACCTATAGGACAAGTCTAGGTAGCTGCAGCCCGCCTTGTCATTGTCTCTGGCACAAGCCTCCCACTTGATTTAGAATGAGGAGGTGACAGTCAGTTCTGTGGATAATTCAGCAGATTGTGAATCTCATTGAAATTGCAAGTGAGGCTGGTCTTCTCCAACTTCTCTCTGAGTCTATGGAATAATTAAAGGACAACTTCAGAGCTTAGACTACAAGCATCATATTCTACACTTGGCTATACACTGTTCCATCAGTAGCTGTTGGAAAAACCCCTTCAGCACATTGACTGAGGTCTCCAGGCATAAATGCCGCATGCACAAGGTGATACTTTCCATCTCTCGCTGCCATTTCCCTGAGGGGTACCTTTATTTTCCTCATATTTGAACTTCTGATGTCTAATGGGCTGCTACCCTTTTCTGTTTGGCTCCACCTGACGTGAGCAAAAGCTGTCTTCCCAACAGATGAATTGTGCGTTGCTGACTGTTTCAGTTTCAGTGGAAGAAAGCATCTTGAATTTGGGCTTAGGGAGATGGATGTAATACCCTGAGTTCTTCCTGCTCTCCAATTCCCTTGTTCAGTATTTCTAGACCTACCACTGACAGGCAAATAGACGACTAGTGATAGGGCCTGTGCTTTCAGTAGAGGAGACAATATACACAAGAGAGGGTAGTAGTTGGAGTACCTTAGAAATCCCTGCCACAAGTCTTGTACACAGGAGAGGATAGTAACTGGTATACCTTTTTATCTGTGGCGCACGTCTTATACACAGCAGAGGTTAGTACTTGAAGTACCTTTGGTATCTTTGGCCCATGCTCTTGGAAGCCCTCGTAATACACCCATTTGTAGCAGCTTCCAATCGCCTGCAAGTAGTCAAGACATTTTACAGCTACTTATGCACAGAACTTAAATCATTCTGTGCCCAAGAACAGCATTTGCAATGGAGCTGCACTGTGGCTGGTGCAATGTTTTACAGAACAGCAAAGAAATGACTTGCAATTTGTTATATTACAGCAATTACCAGTTCCCTTTGGGAAGTGAAGTGATTATCATCCATCCAAATTGTTTCTCTTGTGACAAGAGAAGAATCTGGAATAAAATTTAATGAGTCCTTGAGACTATTTGAAACTTTAAATCTCATACGTTTTTCCTCTTTTATTCATTTACTAATGGAGAAACCTGGCATTGCCCAGGTATTTATTTATAGCTGTGCGCCCATGCCTGTAGCATATAGCATCTGGCCTTCTGCTTAATGTTTATGATGTCATACCTCCTGAACTACGTATCATACAATGATATAATTTTGTAGGTACATTCTGCAGCATATGTGGATACTGTCTGCAAAATTGGTTGCAAATGGAGTTAGCAGCAATGAAGAAATAAATTTCAATGTCTTGCGTGATGCAGTAGTTTTTTTACACATCTAATTGTTTATAACATCATGTCTCCTGAATTATATGTCTTACAGAGATATAATTTTGTAATTACACTCAGTGGCATAAGTGCATACTGTCTGTTAAATATGTCACGGATACATTTTGTAGTAAAGAAGTAATGAATTATAATGTAACAGCGAAAAAGTAGTAAGCAATGAACATTTTTCCTTTCTTCATTTCGTAGGGGTTGTCAGTGAGGGGAAAAATGTTAAAGCTTTGCAATTATGTGTAAAGTTCGTCACTAACTGCTCTCATTTGCAAATTCTGGGTGAATAAAGTCTGGGAATTCAGCATCACAGGCTACATTGCATTTTCATCCCCACCTGTTTGGTAGGTAAGCGGTTCTTACCTCCATGGTGATTGTTGATTGACAGTGAAGTATATGTGTACCAAGTTTTGTGGAAATAGGTCAAGTAGCATAGGAGGAGCTGTGGAACAGATACATATGGAAAATCCAGGATGGAATGTACCAATATTATGAGAAGGAAAGTTCCTACACACCGTATAACAGAGATACTGAGTCGCAGATAAGGGGGGACCACCTCTCACAATTAAAGCTTAGCTTTCGACCATTAAGGCCTTTTTCAACAGTAGACACACATATGCGTGCACATACATGCAACCCCCCCCCCCCACACACACACACACAGAGTCGTGTGGGAGGTGGGAGTTGCGTGCGCACATGTGTGTGTGTATGTGTGTCTATTGTTGACAAAGGCCTTAATGGCAGAAAGCTTTAATTGTGAGTGTCTTTCTGTTGTGCCTATCAGTGACTCAGCATCTCTGCTATATGGTGAGTAGCAACTGTCTTTCTCATAATATTGTTAAATGAAAAAATTTATTTTTATACTATGTATGGATATTTATTTATTTATTTTTTGTTTTGGTTCACTCCTCTGGACTCTTTAGCTGTACAATTTTTGAAAAAAACAGGCCAAGAGCTTGTATTTAGTCAACAATTTTGCTATTTTAGAACAACAGTGGGTGGAAATCTTAAAATGAGCTGAATTGGGCACCTAAAGTCTTGCACAGAGTTTAGGTTACACACAACTGAATCCATGTTGGATCATGTGTTGATGTCAAAAAGATAGTTCTATTAAATGAACTGAATCCATGAAGTGAAATTTTTTGAGTTGTAAGCAATTAAAAATAAATAGATAAATGGAGACTCTTGCTGTCATTTTTCTAGGTTTACATTTCATTAGACAGCACATTGTTGGCTGTAATACTTGATAATTTTTCATGACTCGAATTTGGAATGAATGTATACAAAGAAAGGCAGCATAAGCGGTGCTAGGTTTGTTTGGACAATGGGAGAAAGTCACAGAAACGTTAAATAAAACCTGAACTGGCAGATACTTGTAGATAGATGCCACCTATCCCACATTAGCCCACTAGTTCCTATATTCCCTTCAATGATCTCTGTGTTGCTGTCTGTCAGGAGGTGATGTCACCTTGGCATCACCATTGGTCCTCTCTTCATGGGAATAAGCTACAGATTATTAACCCTTACCCAGCAGCTTGGACGACCTCCTCTCGGCCCTCCCACCAGGAGGAGGTCATTTCAACTAGGCTGCATATTGGGCACTGCATTTTAGCCATTGACATTTGTTAAGTGGCACTCCCACCACTTTGTACACATTGTCCCCAAGTTGCAGCTGTCCGCCACTTCCTGACGGAATGCCCATTTTTTAACCGTTTATGTCCCCACTTGGGTTTGCCGTCTGGGATATCGGCCATTTTAGCAAATGATGTGTGGGCTGTCGACTGCGTTTTACTTTTTATCCATCATAGCAATATGGCGAAGCAATTTATTTTTTAGTTCTGGACCTCCATTTCTGTTTGGTGTCTTTTGTAGCCCATTCTCCATGTCCTTGTTTTTAGCTGTCTTCTCCTACATCAATTGGGATTGATGTGTAGTCGTTTTTTAACTCCTCTCTGTCTTCGTGTTCTATAGTTTTGACTTGGGCACATATGACTCCCATTGTTTTTGTGGCCTAAAACAAAACAAAACCTATCCCACAAAAGCCTACTTAACAAAGTTTCGTAAGTTATCATGAATTTCACAGTAGTTTGAAGAATGTGGATATAAATGTAGATACATTGGAGGATGTCTGTTAATTTTGTGCATAGTTGCTTGACATTTCACATTGTACCATGTCTGATTCTGTGGCTGTGTTGTGGTCAGCAGGTAGCATAAATTGCAGCACTCGTGTAGTGAAAGGACAGCAATGTGCCTTTCAGTTATTACAGGAAAAGTCTAGACTCTTATTCTCCGTGAATTCCTGGTGGCGGTGGAATGTCTAATCCTGTCTCCTTCTACAGCTGTACTCTACAAACCACTGTGAAATGGATGGCAGAGGGTACTTCCCATTGTACCAATTATTGTGGCGTTTTCCTGTTCCATTAATCATGTATTTTCCTTCCTGCTGTCTGTTCTATTGAAAGAGGAGAGGAATGTTGTAGGTGATCGTTTGACAGCAGTTATGAGACAAACTTCTGTTCCTTAAAATCCACTTAGCTGTTCTTTGCTGATGGTATAGAATACTTGACAGTTGTTAGGAAATTTTCCTGTTCTATCAGTACCTTAGGTTTGGCTCTTTATTCCTTTCTTCCATTTAGTTCTTCTGGTTTTGTTTAAATCTTTTCAGTTCTGCATTCCATCTGATAGAAGCACAAAATTATTTGCTCCACCAAAGGATCATCAATCACAGTGGTACATCACATTTTTGGTGTAATTAGTTTGGTCCTTGTCACTGTTGTAATGTTGAAAAACAGTAACTTATGTTGTAATGTTGAAAAACAGTAACTTAACTGCAACTGCAGTTCATTCATTACCTGTCTAAGCAGATTTCTTTTGGGTGTAGTTCTCTCTGCCAGACAGGAAAGATAATTGACACATAGATGGAAGGATAGATAGATGGAGGGTTGGCTAAATAGATGGATATACTTTTTGTACCATAGAACCATGTGATAAGGTCTTCAAATATGTAAAGCATACTATAAAAACAAAAATACAAAATGCAAATTTGATAATGGTGAATCCTTGCTGAATATAAACAATGGCAGAAATGAAGGCAACAGTTCACTGTATCTTGAGAACGTCATTGTGACTTAAGCTGACATCATCTGCAATGTGTTTATTTTTAATCTACAGGACTGATATTTGGCCTCGTGCCCAGCTTCAGTGGGACAGTAGAGAAGGTAATTCAGAGTGTTGAAGTGTATATAGTTATGTACCTAAGTCAGCAGTTTTGTACAATATCTTGATATGGATATTTATATGATGTAAGGTTATATTTGTATAGTCAGGGAGTCCAAGGAAGAATGGACAGTATTTGAAGCTATGACAGGAACAGTCATTAGAAGCAAAAAAGTCTAGCAAACATGCACTCTTAACATGCATATCTTAAGAGCTATGAGCCCTCATTTATCTTCGATACTGTGTAACATGTCACATCTCTTCTACTGAACTCGTAACTCCTAAGTGCCAAAAAGTTTTATATGCAGGGCATCCACAGCTGCTGCAGGTCGTGATGAATGAAAATACTGATGACAGCTGATAAAACTTAGTTTTCATTGGTCACACTACTGGTTTCATGGCTTACAGCCACATCTTCAGGTGCACAGGGCGAACAAATTTACTGGCCATTCAATGCATGTGAAGTATCTATAAGAAAAGGAAATAGTGCTGAACACTAAAACCAATTTCGAAGATACAGCTAAAGTGTATTTAATGTTGGAAATAATGCAAGACGCTAGGTGCAAATTAGAATAAACTGTGCAGGCCACTTTCTTACCATCACAAACCAGACACAGAAGGTCCAGCTTGCAAGAGTAGGCCCTACCAACCAGCCACGAAGAAGCACTGATTTCCCAGGTAAATACGACCATGTGGACACTGTGTTACAATATAAATGTGACTAAGAGAATTGAGTTGCTCCCTTATGATACAGTTAACCGTACAAGTTATCAAAGTTTGCCAAAATATTATGAGTCCAACTGATTATTCAGTGTGTCCTGTATGCTACCTTTTTTGTATCTAAAAATTTCCACTTCCTCCAACAATTTCAAAACCTGGCCTTTTTCTTTTCTATGAAGGATTACAAGATTTTCAGCAAGACTTGCTCTGCTATGCCCCTCTTCCCACAAGTGTGAGGTTAATGCAGATTTGGAATTTTTAAAATTAAGATGTTCCTGGAATCTTTTACTACAGGCTTTTTGTTGGGGGTTGGGGGGGGGGGGGGGGGGGAGCCTATTCTTGAAAGCTGTGCCTTTCATGTCTGGTTTGTGATGCTAAGAAAGCAGCCTACCTAGTTTATTCTAATTTGCAGTTACAGTCTTGCACTATTTCCAGCTATGTTTGAGCCATATCTTTGAAATTGATTTTAGAATTCAGCACTGTTTCTTTTTCTTATAGATACTTGCACATGCAATTAATGGCCAGTATATCAATTAGATTTACCTTCGTCTGTTTATTTTTTTAAATACTTGCAGTATTCTCTGAATGGCAATACCTTGACTGAAAATGTTGTGTTCATGTTTGCTGGATTTATGGAATAATTTTTATGAGTATAAGACTTTAAATAATCTGTACACAACAGCACAAATTTGCAAATTACGAGGGTCACTCCAAAAGAAATGCCCACTATTTTTACAAAAATACAGTTTTCATTCTGCATGTGTGAAAGTTTTACAGTGTGTAGATACATCCTTCTCGCTTGTTTTCAAACTTAGTTCAACCTGTTCCCGTGAGTGGCGCTGTCACAGTATGTCTTCAAGATGGCTGCTACACTTGACGTTCGTCAGAAGCAACGTACTGTCATAGAATTCCTGTGCTGTGGAAATGAGACAGTGGGAAACATCCACAAGAGGTTGAAAAAGGTGTATGGAGATGCTGCTGTCGATTACAGTATAGTTAGTCAGTGGGCAAGCAGGTTACGTGATGAAAGCGGGCACGGCAATATTGAGGATTCTCCTCACAGTGATAGACCTCATATTGCACACACTCCAGACGGTGTTAGTTAATGAATTGGTGACTGCTGACAGACGCATCACAGTGAACGAATTGTCACGCTACGTTGGGATAGGGGAAGGAAGTGTTTGCAGAATACTGAAAGTGTTGGCATTAAAAAAGGTTTGTGCCAGGTGGGCTCCCAGGATGTTGACAGTGGCTTACAAAGACACAAGAAAAACTGTATGCAGCGAACTTTTGGAACAGTACAAGAATGGTGCAGATGAATTTCTTGGAAGAATTGTGACAGGTGATGGAACATGGCTCCATCATTTTTCACCAGAGATGAAGAGGCAATCAATGGAGTGGCATCATGCTAATTCATCCAAGAAAAAAAATTCATAACCACACCCTCTGCTGGAAAAGTTATGGCTATGGTGTTTTTTGATACCAAAGAACTCTTGCTTGTGGACATCATGCCAAGTGGAACCACCATAAATTCTGATGCATACGTGGCAACACTGAAGAAACTTCAAGCTCGACTGAGTCGTGTTCGACCACATCGGCAAAAGCAGGATGTTTTGCTGTTGCACGACAATGCACAGCCACATGTCAGTCAAAAAACCATGGAAGCGATCCCAAAACGTGGATGGACACCCACCTTACAGTCCTGACCTGGCTCCATGTGACTATCATCTCTTTGGGAAACTGAAAGACTCTCTTCGTGGAACAAGGTTTGAAGGTGATGACTCCCTTGTGCACACTGTCAAACAGTGGTTCCAACAGGTTGGTCCAGAATTTTACGGTGCGGGTATACAGGCATTGGTTCCAAGATGGCCTAAGGCAGTTAAGAGGGATGGAAATTATGTGGAGAAATGAAAATATTGTTCCTAAAGGATGTATCTACAAGCTGTAAAACTTTCAAAGATGTAGAATAAAAGATAGATTTTAAAAAAATCCTGGATGTTGACCTCCTTCTCTCTGATAGCTCCATCCTCACTTCTGTCTACATCAAATCTACCAACCACCAATAATACCTGAATTTCAACAGTTGTTATCCCTTTCACACCAAAAAATCACTCCCATACAGCCTGGTTGCCTGGGAAAGGTGTTTCTGTAGCGACAAGAACTCCCTTGCTCAGTATGCTAAGGGTCTCACTTAGGCCTTCACGGGCAGGCACTATTTCCAAGATCTAGTCCACAAAAAGATCTCCTGTGCCATTTCCCCTCACACCCACAATCCTCTCATTACCCCCAAGAACCATTCAAAGTACCACCCTGGACTGGATCAACTGAACCACATCCTTTGTCAGGGCTTTGATTGCCTATCATCATGCACTGAAATGAGTGACATCCTACCCAAGATATTTCCCACCCCTCCTAAAGAGGTGTTCTGTCACCTTCCCAACCTCCCTCACATCCTATTCCATGCCTATGCCCCCTCCCAATCCTAATCCCTCGCCACAGGGAAGACCCAGGTACAAGACGTGCCCAATCCACCCAGTCAGCACCTCCTTTTCTTGTCCTGTCACAGGCTTTTCCTATCCCATCAGAGGCCGGGCCACCTGTGAAAACAGCCAAGTCTTATAGTAGCTCTCTTGCAATCATTGCACACCTTTTTATATTAGTATGACTACCAACCAGCTGTCTACCAGGCTGAAGAGCAACGTAGATCACCCTGTGGCACAACATGCAGCTGAATATAACGTGCTTTGCTCTAGAGCACTTGGCTGCAAAAGGCAAAGGCCCTGAGTTAGAGTTGCAGTTCGGCACACAGTTTCAATTTGCCAGGAAATTTCATATCAGCGCACACTCTGTTGCAGAGTGAAAATTTCATTGTCATGTATTATTAAACTAAAAAACTATTAGTTAACTTTGCTGATATTTTACCACATTTTTTAGATTTTTTAAATTTCAAAGATGTTGTGGTGAACATTAGTACTTATGACGTAGTAAGCAGTTCATATTAATGTTACTATTGTTATTTATAATTGCCGGTTTTAGATATTACAAGGAAAAATGTACTGAGCCCTATAACCACCATCTTTTCTGTAACAGATATAAAATTCATGAAAAGCTATAGAGTTTCCAGCTGTGTGGCAATGTTAAGTTCCGCAATGTTTCGAACAGCACCATACGCATAATCTTCTGGTGAATTGGTGAGTTATTATGGATATCACGATATCTGTACTAGCGGCACACCTCCCAACCTGGCTGTGAGTGGCAGGGTACTGTCATGATACTGGCATTAGCGTGGGATTCTACTCTGAATTGAGTTGCTATCCTGCATCCTTATTGACCAGGTTCTTGCAAATCCTTATTAAGGGTTCCTTTATAATGCTGTTACAAAAGCCAGTTGCTCAGCACAGCACCTTGGTGTTCTAAAAGTCAAAAATGTGGTCTTCCTTTGTGATGTGCTTTGCTACTGCTGATTTCCTTGTGTGTCTTAGTTATACCTACCTGATGTGCTCCTCACAGCATTTTGAGATACAGTGCTGCATTTGGCGAATGTGTTGGTGGCCACATTCACAATAGGTATTGTGTATTCCATGTATATTCAGTTTTAGTTGGTATTTTGCAGAGCCAAGGTATCCTTCCATCTTCGGTGGTGATTGGAAGATGGTTTTTATCTTGGATTTATGAAGCACTCCCTCAATTTTGGCTGAGAGCAGTCTCAAGTAAGGAAGGAAAGCAATTCACCTGTGTTCTTACTTCACTTTTTGGATTGCTGCTCCTTTTCTCTTTGCAAATGCCTTACTATCCTGTGTTTTACTGTACCCATTTTTGCCAAACACTTCCCTCAGGGCTGGAAGGCTTTCATTATCACAGATGGTGTGCACACTATACACTAAGGTGGTTAGTGTTGTCTGCTGTTGCACTGGATGGTGGCAGCTTGTTGCATCCAGGTACAGGTCTGTGTGGATCTTCTTCGTATATACTGTATGGCTGAATGGATCATCAGCATTCTCATTTATTGGAACATCCAAGGAAGGAAGACACCTGTTGCACTCTATTTCCATAATGTATGCAGTGCTTTGATGTTGTTTAGATGGACCAGTAACTCATTCAACAGCTGTCTGTCATGCTCTCTCACCACGAAAGTATTGTCAGTAGAAGTTGCTGGGATTTTGGTGACTGGTTTGAAGGTTCAGTTGCTCATAGCATCCCGTGTAGAAATTTGTGATCCCAGGAGCTATTGGGAATCCCATGGCCACTTCATAAAGCTCTCCGTTGCGCCTGAAGTAGGTGGTCATCAGTGCATGTTCAAAAGGTTTAACCATTTGCAGCTTGAAATGTTGAGTAAGGAGCACCAAAGAATCTTGAAGAGATACTTCTGTGAACAATGGAATAACATCAAAACTCATGAGCAGTTTACCCCTTTGTAATCACATGTCCTTAGGTACTTTCACGAAATTGGCCGAGTTCTTTACATGGTGTCTACAGTGTTCCAAAAGGCGTTTTAGAAGTGTTGCCAGCTATTTGGCTAGTCCATAATTGTTTGAGTTAATGGTGTTAAGTATTGGACACAGAGTGGAAGAAGGCTGGAAAAACACCTGGAAGCTCTGACTGCCCATCTTGCTTTCCATGCGTGCATCACATTGGCCCTCTCAGGAAGGCCCTAGACATTGCTATTACACTTATATAAGCGGAACACCATGTCAACCCTGGCAGTCAGTGCTTTCAACACCTGATTACGAGTGGTGGAGTCAGCTGTCGAAAGCTAGAGGTCTTATTCGAAGTGCCACGGCTTGCAAACTGAGAAGATGTTATTGCTACTATTTTTTTACTCATAATCAGTTTGCTTTTTTTATGGTTTACTTTCTTCAGTATTTTGCAGTGTGCTTTGTAATGCGCTAAAACATCAAAATGTGCTGTTTGTGACTGGCAGATTGTCTTGCAGTATACCTTTATTCCTTGAGTAATCCAGAGCTTTTTGTAGACTTGAGTCTAATATGAAATACTTCTGAGAAAAAATAGTTTGCAAATAAGGCGTGAATTTTAATAAATATGTTGACATTAAATTAGTTATGTTTTTGTCATGTCAGTGAGCACTGTATACATCCCTCCAGTTCAAGTGATCACTGGAATTGAAGTTGTTGGATATTTTCTTCTGTATGGTATATGAGAGTGCAGGAGCACAACTAACACTCAGTGATACTGAAATGCATAATTTTCCTGGTGTTTAGCATAAACAGGCAGCATCTTGCAGTATGTGCCTGCCAAACATTTAGCCCTGGATGAAGATATTGTAAGATGAGCCTCGTAGCAAAGTGTGTGCATTTGTGTCTTTATAATGTGAATGGTTGGGGGGAGTTCCCAAAGCTCAATAAAAGCTGCACTGTCAAGATGCCGTTGAGGTGGTATATGCACACCAGAGTGTAGTGTTAACTGAAATGTCACACAATCCATTACTTAATAAATTAGTTGTGCAGCTACTTGGAGACAAGTGATAAGTTTCGATGACAAACACAGCAGCTCCATAAGTTGTCCACTTACCACTGGGATTTTGCTGTTTGTAAGTTGTACCTGCATTTCAGCATGGCAGTGTTTGAAAAGTTTATCAGTTCTTGCTCATAAAATCGATCTTGTTTCTGCAAGGCGAAAGCTATCCCCTCCATAGCTCACTTATTAAACTTGCAGATTGTAACTAGAATTGTTTGGAATAAAATCAGTTACCAACAGAAATTTGTACTCTACAGGTCATAATCAATGAACTGAGTTGGAAATGAATGAAGGTAACAATGACATAACAAATCACAATGTGCACCTCTGTAATTTTATTCTCTTGTAGTTCTTACTGCAGCTGGGACTGATACAACAAAATACCTTTCTTTATACTGAAGTTAAGTTGTAGCAACCTGAAATTCGGTAACTGACATGGTTAATCATGTGGATCTTAAATTTTTTTACATTTCTTGTGCTTACTTAGGGTGCTGCGTGGTCCCCCCCCCCTCCCCCTCCCACTTTTCTTATGCCAGTCATATAAATACATACATGTTCAAAAGAATTGATTGCTAGATATACATGTATTACAAACCTGCATGCAAGTACTACTTTAATATAATGGAAGGAAACATTCCACGTGGGAAAAATTATATATTTATATATGTCTGCTTGTGTCTGTATGTGTGGATGGATATGTGCGTGTGTGCGAGTGTATACCTGTCCTTTTTTCCCCCTAAGGTAAGTCTTTCCGCTCCCGGGATTGGAATGACTCCTTACCCTCTCCCTTAAAACCCACTTCCTTTCGTCTTCCCCTCTCCTTCCCTCTTTCCTGATGAGGCAACAGTTTGTTGCGAAAGCTTGAATTTTGTGTGTATGTTTGTGTTTGTTTGTGTGTCTATCGACCTGCCAGCGCTTTTGTTCGGTAAGTCACCTCATATATAACAAGTACTACTTTATATACATATCTTTATTTTTTGTTGACATTTTCTTTGTTGATTTACATTGTTTTGGATTCTTTAAGACAGAGAAGAATAATTGCCAATTTTGGGGATATAGAACTCAGTAAATTAACAAATGTTGTATAGAGTCAAAACTGGTTACTACGACGTCAAAGGGCCTGACAGTTTACCCTTGTTATAGCTGATAGTCACACAAACAGGGTTTCTGCCTTCTTTCTTGATAAGTATTTCATGACTATAAATTTTAGTCTGCCTTAGTGTTAATCCTTCAGAGGGACTGAAGAGGACTTTTATGTTTATGCAACAAGTACAGCAATAAAATGCCAGTAAAATGCAAAAACCTTTAATAAGTGAAGAATGAAGTAGCAACAATGTAAATTGTTCAATAATGTTGAACATGGTTTTGGATATTGAATGAGATAAAATGTTGAGCACATTTAAAACTTGCTGTAAGTGCTGTATAGTTCAGTAGTCACAAATGACACACCAGCATTCCAGTTACTGTATTATAAAAATGAGTCAACAGTAGCAAAATGAAAAGACAGAATTTGTTATATAAATTACACAAAAGTGTACACCATCTCCTACGTTTATCTTTAAAATGTTCTACAAATTTGATATACTGCAGCTAACACATTGAAAATTCTAACACACATAACCACAAAACATCAATAATGAATACACTATTCTTCTTCTTCTATACTTTGAAAAAATAACACATACTGGAAGTTAATTTTCTAGTAGTCTATGACCAGAGAGCAGACAGTGTTGTTAAGTTTTTTAACCAGTTGACTAAACTTTAAAATGCAGTAGAGTAATGCATACTACAGCAGACTTTCCTACTTAAGGTAATCAGTTGTTGGCTTTCAGCATTTAAGATGTGCGTACACTGTTTGTATTTGACAGTGTATTCATTTTGATGCCTAATTTGAAACCATCAATCCTCAGAAAACAAGTGTTTGAAAATAAGCATTACATTGTTGTCAGTACTCCCCAAATACATAACAAACAAAAATGACCATGGACTTTATAGCTGATATATCTCTCCGAAAATGGAATAAAAATACTTCATCTTATGAGATAAGTCACAATAAGTGATGTTGTACTAAACTATCTTTTAAATATAGTGTTTACATAGGATTTAGATGGGACTGTTAGTTTTTGCTGTTATAGCTAATACATCATTAAAAGCAATGGCTCTATAAACAGTATCGACTGTATTTTCATCCACTAATTTATTATGGGATAATATTCTGGGGTAGCTCCTTACTTGGGCAAAAAGTCGTCATTGCACAAAAGAAAGTAATTACTGTTAGATGTGGACTTCATCCAAGAGTACATCTTGCAGGTATTTCTTTAAACACTTGGGAATGTTAAACCACAGTGTCACAGTACCTTTGTTCACTTATGAAATTTGTTGTCAATCCATCTGAGTTTGAGAGCAACAGTAGAACGAAAAATGACCTGCTTTACCTTTTAATGAGTCTATATTTGGCACAAAAAGGTCCTGTTGATGAAGTCCTCATTATAATGGTTGTCGTAAGTACAATCTGTGAAAGAAGTAACTAATTGACTAACCAGGTACATTTTCATGTTGAAATGCTTGTCCTGGTGTTCAAAAGTGCACTAATTGCCAGTAAAATTAATAACATGAAAGGAATTTTTTGGAAGCCTTGCCAGCATTTTAGATTGTTGAAGGAGCCTAACTATACAAGATAGTGCCCCATAAGATGTAATACACGAGAATACTAGCTATCGGTGACATAGCACTGAGTGATACGAGCCTGCTGATGTGGAGATGTACCAATGCCTTCCAACACCATTATATTACAAGTGACCCTACTGTCTCTCTCCCAGCCACTGGTGGAATGTGTCCTCTCTCCTCATCACCATAACAGTCATAGACAATAATTGTTTGAGTTAGTGCAAAAGTGACATTCATAACTGATGGTGATGAAACATCACTCATCAGCAGGCCATTTGTCTCCTGGGTACATCACCACTCCAAACAGTCACCTTTGTTGTGCAATCAGTGGCACAAGGTAGTCTGATCACTGGTGCAGTATGCATGGGGTGGTGGTGTAGTAAGTCCATTAGTTGCCCACAGAAGACGTGCAGATGCAAAGGAGTGAACAGGTACTTGGCACATGCAAAGGAGTGAATATATGCTTGGCACACAATACAACTATCTATCCTCTGTGCAGTAAGGCTTCACCAAATGGAATCTTGAAAGTCCATTTCACATTCTAACATCCTATATGACTGGATACTGCATGCTTTTGTTGATAACCACAACTTGGCAATCACACCAACCTACTCAAACCCCAGAAGTTCTTAATAGAAAGCAGTTGTCAATAGATCTTGCTTCTGATTCACTGTAATCATTTACACAAGTATTCTCTTTGTTCTGGAGTTTACTTCCATTTTTCATATGCTTTAATTCATTCCCTTTCTCTTTTACTCCTTTTTATTTTTAATTTTTCTTCTGTTTTTCAATCAATATTTGATCATATCATCTCATTACTATTTTCTTTGAATTTGCAATTTCTTGCTCCAAATACAAATTTACTTTTAATAATGTTGCTTGAGTTGTGGGTTTACTTCTATGAATTATTTTTATCATTCTTGTAACTACAACACTGTCTCTAACTTAAACATAATGATATTTACAGAAATTTTAATACATAAAAATTCTTCATGAAATGGCAGGTACTGAAACTACCTCTAACAAGAAAGCATTGTGCATGTTTTGAGTCAATTCACAAGGAAAAAAAAGCTGTGCAGATATTATTGAAAGTAAATTAACGTGTACACTGTTATAACAAGAAATGTATATTAAATGCTTTTTGATGACAGTATCGCCATATATGATAGAATATTTTGCTTATTTCAGCTACTTTAACACAACTGAACTTATAGCTGTTGCAAACACAAAAGTAAGTGAAATAATTTGAAAATTCTGTAATAAAAAGCCAATGGATAAGTCAGAAAGATTGTATGGTGGACTTTTGAGCAAGATAATCGAGTAATTACCCAGTTTTTTTAAAGACATTTCACAGTTTGTCAGTGGGAAAATGAATGGCTGTTGTTGGGGAAGAGTAAGTTATATCAGATGGAAGCTGGAATGCTGTTGTAGAAAATTTTTATATTTTACAAAGTTATTCAGCTTGGGTAGATAGAATCACCTAATTTTACTGTTGTGTATGCAAGAGACACTGCAGGGATAGAAAGATTTATATTGTGAAAGAAACCAGTAGTAATGAGGTAGTTACAGCATTTCATAATTTAATGCCTTTTTGTGTGCTTATGATACTGTTAAGTCCTGGGTGGAGTAAAAATAAGGGAAGGAATGAAGTTAACCATTGGTTGTATAGTTAATCAAACAATGGAAACTCCAGGTAGGAATATCAACAATATAGGAAAAGGCAGACTGCTACTTAGTGCTCCAGATTCTTGGGCCGCAATGTAACATCACATGGGATACAAGCAGCAATCTGGAGGGGAAGGAATAGGGGTAGTAGTGTACGGGAGGGGGGGAGAGATGAACATTGCCTGGTGAAGTGTGCAGGGCTGCCAACAGGCGCAGAATCTGGTGGTTGTGGGGCAGGGAGGTGGGGAAAAAAAAGGAACAATAAAGGAGAGGAATCAGGAAATATTTTTATGGGCGGATGCATTGGCAGAGGACTGCAAATAAACAGGGTGGGAGATGAGAATGGGGAGAAGATGGTAGGACAGAGAGGGTGGAAACTGTTGGGTGGAGGATGTAGGGACAGTATGTTACCATAGGTTGAGACTGGGTTAATGAAGGTGGTGGAGAATATGTTGTATGGATAATTCCCATGTGGGCAGTTCAGAAAAGCTGGTGGTGGAGGGGAGGTTCCGTATGCCTCGAGTAGTGAAGTACTGTTGAAATCAAGTGTGGACTAGGATTTGTGGAGATTAGATGGGTGATGGCAAATCACTTTAGGAGGGGTGGGAAGTATCTATGGTAGGATGCCACTTATTTCAGGGCACAAAGATAGATAATCAAAGCCCTGGTGAAGGATGTGGTTCAGTTGTTCCAGTCCGGGGTGCTATTGGGTGACGAAGGGGCACTGCTTTGTGGCTGGTTCCTGGGGGTGGTGGGAGGATTGGAGGTGTGAGGGGAATGGCACTGGAGCTCTGTTACAGACTAGGTTCTGGGGGATAGTGCCTGTTTGTGAAGGCCTTGGTGAGACCCTCACCATACTGAGCAAGGTTCTATGGGAGGGATTTTTTGGTGTGAAAATGGAGGTACTGTTGGTGATTGGTGGATTTAATGTGGACAGAGGTGTGGATGGAGCCCTCAGAGAGGAGGAGGTCAACATTAAGGAAGTTGGCACGTTGGGTTGAGTAGGACCACATGAAGCGGACAGGAGAGAGGTTGTGAAGGAAACGAAGATAGGGTGTCCTGCCCCTGGGTCCAGATCGTGGTTGGTTGGTTGGTTTGGGGGAGGGACCAAACAGCGAGGTCATTGGTCCCATCGGATTAGGGAAGGAAATCGGCCGTGCCCTTTCAGAGGAACCATCCTGGCATTCGCCTGAAGTGATATTGGGAAATCACGGAAAGCCTAAATCAGGATGGCCATACATGGTTCAGAACCACCGTCCTCCAGATCATGATGATATCATCAATGAACTTGAACCAGACTAGGGGTTTGGTGTTTTGAGAGACAAGGAAGGTCTCCTCTAGATGACCTATAAAAAGATTGGCATACGATGGAGCCATGCGGGTACCCATGGCTGCGACATGGATTTGTTTATATACCTTCCCTTCAAATGAGAAGTAGTTGTGGGTTAGGATGAAATCAGTAAAATGTACGAAGAAGGTATATAAACAAATCCATGGAACAGCCATGGTCACCTGCATGGCACCCTCCTATGCCAATCTTTTTATGGGGCATCTAGAGGAGACCTTCCTAGCCTAGCAAAACACCAAACTCTCAGTCTGGTTCAGGTTCATTGATGATATCTTCATGATATGGACCCAGGGCCAAGACACCCTATCTTTATTCCTTCACAACCTCAACACCCTCCCCAATCCACTTCACATGGTCCTCCTCAACCCAGTGTACCATCTTCCTGGGACCTCCTCCTCTCTGATGGCTCCATCCGCACTTGTGTCCACATTAAATTCACCAGCAACCAACAATACGTGAAGTTCAACAGCTTCATCCCTTCCACACCAAAAAATCCCTCCCATACAGCCTGAGTCACATGGGAAAGGCTTTTCAGCAGTGACAAGAACTCCCTTGTCCAGTATGGTAAGGGTCTCACCAAGGCCTTCACAGACAGGTACTATTCCACAAAAAGATCTTCTGTGCCATTTCCCCTCACACTCGCAATCTCCTCACCACCCCCAAAACGTTAAAAAAAAAAAAACACTGTGGACTGGATCAACTGAACCATATCCTTTGTCAGGGCTTTGATTGCCTATCATCATGCACTGAAATGAGTGACACCCTACCCAAGATACTTCCCACCTCCACAACATCCTAGTCATCCCTATTTTGCTCCTAATTCCAACCCCTTGCCACAAGGATCATATCCCTGTGGATGACCCAGGTGCAAAAGCTGCCCAATCCACCCACCCAGCACTTCCTATTCCTGTCTTGTCACAGGGTGTCCTACCCCCTCAGGGGCTGGGCCACCTGTGAAAGCAGCCATGTCATTTACCAGCTCTGCTGCAATCATTGCACAGCTTTTTATATTGGTATGACTACCAACCAGCTGTCTATCACAATGAACAGCCACTGCCAAACAGTGGCCAAGAGCAGAGTAGGCCACCCTGTAGCATAACATGCAGCTGAATATTACACACTTGATTTCAATGGCTGCTTCACTACCCAAGCCGTCTGGATCCTTCCCTCCACTGCCAGCTTTTCTGAACTGCACAGATGGGAGTTATCCCTACAACACATTCTCCACTCCCATAATTATTCTGGCCTCAACCTATGATAACATACTGTCCCCACACCCTTCACCAAACAGTTTCCACTCCCTCTGTCGTATCATATACTCCCCATTCTCATCTCCCACCCTGTTTATTTGCAGCCCTCTGCCAATGCAACCACCCATCTTCCCCTGTGCTTCCGTTTTTTCCCCACCTCCTTGCCCCACAACCTCCTGACACTGCACTTGTTGACAGTCTAGTCCCTGCACACTCCCAGACAGTGTTCGTCTCTCTCCCCACCACTACTATCCCCTTCCCCACCCCCTCCAGATTGCTGCTTGCATGTAGCCGAGCCTAAAGACAATGCTAACTGATACTGGGCAAGGATTTTAGCCACAGAAGCCCTGTATTTACTTGGTCCTGTGCACTAAACTGCTGTGATGTTTTAGTGTTGTTATATACATTGATAAAATTGCTACTCCTTTGTAGAGTGCTCTTGAAGTTACAGTATCCTCAGATGATGATGGACCTGGCAGTAATTCAACTGCCAGTTTGTATACTGCTGTATAGTTTGTATGGAGAAACAAGACTTTTGGTCAGGTGAATACAGGGTTATAAATACAAAATCAAATAGGGGCAATGCAGGAGTAGGTTTAATAATGAATAAAAAAAATAGGAGTGCGGGTAAGCTACTACAAACAGCATAGTGAATGCATTATTGTGGCCAGGATAAGACACGAAGCCCATGCCTACTACAGTAGTACAAGTTTATATGCCAACTAGCTCTGCAGACGATGAAGAAATTGATGAAATGTATGATGAGATAAAAGAAATTATTCAGGTAGTGGAGGGAGATGAAAATTTAGTAGTCATGGGTGACTGGAGTTCGAGAATAGGAAAAGGGAGAGAAGGAAACATAGTGGGTGAATATGGATTGGGGGAGAGAAATGAAAGAGGAAGCCATCTGGTAGAAATTTGCACAGAGCATAACTTAATCATAGCTAACACTTGGTTCAAGAATCATAAAAGAAGGTTGTATACATGGAAGAATCCTGGCGATACTAGAAGGTATCAGATTATATAACAGTAAGACAGAGGTTTAGAAACCAGGTTTTAAATTGTAAGACATTTCCAGGGGCAGATGTGGACTCTGATCACAATCTATTGGTTTTGAACTGTAGATTAAAACTGAAGAAACTGCAAAAAGGTGGGAATTTAAGGAGATGGGACCTGGATAAACTGACTAAACCAGAGGTTGTACAGAGTTTCAGGGAGAGCATAAAGGAACAATTGACAGGAATGGGGGAAAGAAATACAGTAGAAGAAGAATGGGTAGCTCTGAGGGATGAAGTAGTGAAGGCAGCAGAGGATCAAGTAGGTAAAAAGACGAGGGCTAGTAGAAATCCTTAAGTAACAGAAGAAATATTGAATTTAATTGATGAAAGGAGAAAATATAAAAACGCAATAAATGAACCAGGCAAAAGGGAATACAAACGTCTCAAAAATGAGATCGACAGGAAGTGGAAAATGGCTAAGCAGGGATGGCTAGGAGACAAATGTAAGGATGTAGAGGCTTATCTCACTAGGGGTAAGATACATACTGCCTACAGGAAAATTAAAGAGACCTTTGGAGAAGAGAGAGCCATTTGCATGAATATCAAGAGCTCAGATGGAAACCCAGTTCTAAGCAAAGAAGGGAAAGGAGAAAGGTGGAAGGAGTATATAGAGGGTCTATACAAGGGCGGTGTACTTGAGGACAATATTATGGAAATGGAAGAGGATGTAGATGAAATGGGAGATACGATACTGCGTGAAGAGTTTGACAGAGCACTGAAAGGCCTGAGTCGAAACAAGGCCCTGGGAGTAGACAACATTCCATTGGAACTACTGACGGCCTTGGGAGAGCCAGTCCTGACAAAACTCTACCATCTGGTGACCAAGATGTATGAGACAGGCGAAATACCCTCGGCTGCGTTCACACTGCCGGCCGGGCCGAGCCGAGCCTGGCCGGGCCGCCGCCCGCTTCGATATCAAACACATGGTTTTGAATTGCGGTGTTCACACTGGCGGCCGGGCCGCGCCGACACGGCGTGAGCCTCCCGGAGCCGAGCCGGCGACATTCCGAGTGTTTAATATTGCCGGCGCGAGCCGACCGCAGGCGCGAGCCTGTGGAGCAGCACTACAGCTTCTGCACTACACGCATCACACGTCTCCCTTCTGCTTTCATCACAAGTGTGACTGCACACGTCTTTCATTTCACAATCAGTGAGGAAAAATTATGTTTATTATAATGATACATGCGAAATTACTTTTATTTCATTTATTTAATCTACCGTATTTACATGCATTTACAACAATAGCTTGCCAGCGATCGCGGCATTGCCGCCACTGAATAGTTCGCATTTACTTGTAAACGGAGACAGACATGAGTGTCACTGAGGGACGGAAATGTGTCCCTACCAGATGATAATGCATTGTAAAGTCATGCTGTGGCAGTTCCTTATCAGTGGAAATAGAACCACTGAGTCAAAGGGCATTACCTCAAAACTCTTCGCCTATCAATCTGTCTACCTTACAAGGTAATGAAAAGAATTCTGTGAGGTCATCAGTGGCTCCACATGATGAACCGTCACCACTGCCAAGCGCTGCATCATGAAGAAAAAAGTTGTAAAATTCTGAAGGAGTATTCCTGCGATTCTTCGTTGAAGGCACAGCAAGACATTACCCAAAATGACGAAGCTAATTACTTCCTAATGGTTCTCAGGAGTCCCATAAACTCTCTTCCCCTCAGAAGTAAGCGTATGTAAAATTTAAAATACAAATGCATGACTACAATTAATTGGAGGTAGTGAATGCTGTACAAAGCTCTACTGCAAACCAAAATGTGTGTACTAACGAATCTTACCTTACCGTTATACACAAATTTTCTTCTGCTGTTATTCTTCTGCGAAAATTTGTGTTCTGATTAGAAACTTTGTCTTGAATGTTCTGCAGCACATACTGAAATGAATTATGATTCATTATGTAATTTGAATAAAATTTTTCAGGATAGTTTTTAAGTTCTACATATAAAGAAAAAAACTCTCCTAAATGTCTGTCGCTATTTATGGTATGAATCCATAACCTCCTAGTTCTTCTGTACTTCATAACTCGACGAGTTACTGCAGAGTCAAAACAATACCAATAAAAGAGTGAAGACATTGTTCTACACGACAGCACAGACTAGCTAAAGGCGAGCAACTGTTGACTGCAGCTGCGATTTCTACTGACTTGCTTGTCAGCTGTCGAAGGGTGGGCATCTTTTTAAATTTATTTATTTGGCCTCCGGCAGCTAACAGCCATTTAGCCAAAGAGTGGGGATTACCTTGACAGTGCAGCGCAGCCCGCCAAGGAAGAAAAAAAAACAATGAAGAACAATGAAACGCACATCTGTGCCGATCTACAGTAGTTTCATTAACTCTCCATTATTTTTTCTGTCAAAGTAGACAACGAGACTACAGAATTGCGCTTCAGTTATCTTTTAGTTCGAAATACGAAATGTACATCATACTAATTGTAGGATGGTGATGACAAATAATTGTTTGTCTTTTGTGATGCAACGTGTGGCCAATTATAAAAGCATAGCAGATGATTGTCCAGCAGCCGAGGGAAAAATTCTTATACACTTGGATTTATCTAGAGAATGAGACCATTAAAATAATACGAGGGACCGACACTAGGTCTGCGCTGATCACTAGTAATTAGTTTTTTTTCTGTCCTGCATTATATGACTACACTAAACCAAGCTGTAACCGCGCGAACTCCGTGGCTTGCGGACGCGGCACTGACGCCACTGAATAGCTCGCATTACTTGAGACCAGAGACAGATATCAGTATCATTATAATTTCAAAAACTTTTTGGTACTTTTAGCTACATTTCATTCCCAACAATGTATGGTCTAAAACGGATCTAACAGCAAGCTACCCGCTACATAACTTTTTCACTACAAGATTTGTAAATCAAGTGCACAACGTTGACAAATAGCATCATTTCACAATGACTGTTAAGAAATATGGAAAGATAAATGATTCAATCATGAAGAAAAAAGTTGTAAAATTCTGAAGGAGTATTCCTGCGATTCTTCGTTGAAGGCACAGCAAGACATTACCCAAAATGACGAAGCTAATTACTTCCTAATGGTTCTCAGGAGTCCCATAAACTCTCTTCCCCTCAGAAGTAAGCGTATGTAAAATTTAAAATACAAATGCATGACTACAATTAATTGGAGGTAGTGAATGCTGTACAAAGCTCTACTGCAAACCAAAATGTGTGTACTAACGAATCTTACCTTACCGTTATACACAAATTTTCTTCTGCTGTTATTCTTCTGCGAAAATTTGTGTTCTGATTAGAAACTTTGTCTTGAATGTTCTGCAGCACATACTGAAATGAATTATGATTCATTATGTAATTTGAATAAAATTTTTCAGGATAGTTTTTAAGTTCTACATATAAAGAAAAAAACTCTCCTAAATGTCTGTCGCTATTTATGGTATGAATCCATAACCTCCTAGTTCTTCTGTACTTCATAACTCGACGAGTTACTGCAGAGTCAAAACAATACCAATAAAAGAGTGAAGACATTGTTCTACACGACAGCACAGACTAGCTAAAGGCGAGCAACTGTTGACTGCAGCTGCGATTTCTACTGACTTGCTTGTCAGCTGTCGAAGGGTGGGCATCTTTTTAAATTTATTTATTTGGCCTCCGGCAGCTAACAGCCATTTAGCCAAAGAGTGGGGATTACCTTGACAGTGCAGCGCAGCCCGCCAAGGAAGAAAAAAAAACAATGAAGAACAATGAAACGCACATCTGTGCCGATCTACAGTAGTTTCATTAACTCTCCATTATTTTTTCTGTCAAAGTAGACAACGAGACTACAGAATTGCGCTTCAGTTATCTTTTAGTTCGAAATACGAAATGTACATCATACTAATTGTAGGATGGTGATGACAAATAATTGTTTGTCTTTTGTGATGCAACGTGTGGCCAATTATAAAAGCATAGCAGATGATTGTCCAGCAGCCGAGGGAAAAATTCTTATACACTTGGATTTATCTAGAGAATGAGACCATTAAAATAATACGAGGGACCGACACTAGGTCTGCGCTGATCACTAGTAATTAGTTTTTTTTCTGTCCTGCATTATATGACTACACTAAACCAAGCTGTAACCGCGCGAACTCCGTGGCTTGCGGACGCGGCACTGACGCCACTGAATAGCTCGCATTACTTGAGACCAGAGACAGATATCAGTATCATTATAATTTCAAAAACTTTTTGGTACTTTTAGCTACATTTCATTCCCAACAATGTATGGTCTAAAACGGATCTAACAGCAAGCTACCCGCTACATAACTTTTTCACTACAAGATTTGTAAATCAAGTGCACAACGTTGACAAATAGCATCATTTCACAATGACTGTTAAGAAATATGGAAAGATAAATGATTCAATACGAAGCTAAGATGTTGCACTACCACGTGTACAAAAATCAGATTCTTTAGCCACATACTTTCTTCAAAATCGGTTGGGAAGCGTTACGAAACTAAGAAATCACGCGAAACGAAAAGTAGACTTTTTCTTTTTTCACGACGTAAGTAACGCTTTTAAGGAAAAAATAAGTTCATAAAACGATGTGGCGAAGTCTTATATACCACTAAGAATTTTTAAAATGTGAAAATCGGAGAAGTGGATTTTCCCCCATTTCGCCGTCCCGGCTCGGCGCGGCGCGCAATGTGAATGCACTACTCGTCGGCCTGAGCTGGCTAGGCACGAGCCGAGCCAGCACGCGTCAGCCCGGCCCGGCCCGGCCAGCAGTGTGAACGCAGCCTCAGACTTCAAGAAGAATATAATAATTCCAATCCCACAGAAAGCAGGTGTTGACAGATGTGAAAATTACCGAACTATCAGTTTAATAAGTCACAGCTGCAAAATACTAACGCGAATTCTTTACAGACGAATGGAAAAACTGGTAGAAGCCGACCTCGGCGAAGATCAGTTTGGATTCCGCAGAAATGTTGGAACACGTGAGGCAATACTGACCCTACGACTTATCTTAGAAAATAGATTGAGGAAAGGCAAACCTACATTTCTAGCATTTGTAGACTTAGAGAAAGCTTTTGACAATGTTGACTGGAATACTCTCTTTCAAATTCTGAAGGTGGCAGGGGTAAAATACAGGGAGCGAAAGGCTATTTTCAGTTTGTACAGAAAGCAGGTGGCAGTTATAAGAGTCGAGGGGCATGAAAGGGAAGCAGCGGTTGGGATGGGAGTGAGACAGGGTTGTAGCCTGTCCCCGATGTTATTCAATCTGTATATTGAGCAAGCAGTAAAGGAAGCAAAAGAAAAATTTGGAGTAGGTATTAAAGTACATGGAGAAGAAATAAAAACGTTGAGGTTCGCCAATGACATTGTAATTCTGTCAGAGACAGCAAAGGATTTAGAAGAGCAGTTGAACGGAATGGACAGTGTCTTGAAAGGAGGATATAAGATGAACATCAACAAAAGCAAAACGAGGATAATGGAATGTAGTCAAATTAAGTCGGGTGATGCTGAGGGAATTAGATTAGGAAATGAGACACTTAAAGTAGTAAAGGAGTTTTGCTATTTGGGGAGCAAAATAACTGATGATGGTCGAAGTAGAGAGGATATAAAATGTAGACTGGCAATGGCAAGGAAAGCGTTTCTGAAGAGGAGAAATTTCTTAACATCGAGTATAGATTTAAATGTCAGGAAGTCGTTTCTGAAAGTATTTGTATGGAGTGTAGCCATGTATGGGAGTGAAATATGGACGATAAATACTTTGGACAAGAAGAGAATAGAAGCTTTCGAAATGTGGTGCTACAGAAGAATGCTGAAGATTAGATGGGTAGATCACATAACCAATGAGGAGGTATTGAATAGAATTGGGGAGAAGAGGAGTTTGTGGCACAACTTGACAAGAAGAAGGCACCGGTTGGTAGGACATGTTCTGAGGCATCAAGGGATCACAAATTTAGCATTGGAGGGCAGCGTGGAGGGTAAAAATCGTAGAGGGAGACCTAGAGATGAATACACTAAGCAGATTCAGAAGGATGTAGGTTGTAGTAAGTACTGGGAGATGAAGAAGCTTGCACAGGATAGAGTAGCATGGAGAGCTGCATCAAACCAGTCTCAGGACTGAAGACAACAACAACAACAACAACAGTAGTTTGTATACTGCTGTATATTAGTTTATCTGAAAGCACCCTGAAGATTCTTCTCTTTCTGATATGTTTCTCTTTTATCTCTTTCTTTTGTTGCTTTTGTGATTTATCAATAGCTCCTGCAATTTTTATTCCTGTAAAGCACTACATTTATGTTCTTTTTCCAGAGGCACAGGGAGCAGTATGATCCAGTCATTGAGCAAGTGGGGAGTTACGATCCTATGCCAAATCAATTAAATGAGAAACTTGTGTCCTTAAATTTTGAGAGAATCAAGTATTGGATTGGGAATGGAGCAGATGTCTCAACACCTGTGGCAGAGCTTCTGGGTATGTTGTTTAAATCCTTTTCTGTTGAGTTAAGAAATCAAAATGCCTGTTGAATATTCAGCATATTATCTTTCTTATTTCTATCAAGTTAGTTTATAAGCTTTAAAGTTATCTTGTGTTAACATATTTCAAACAATGGAAACTCCAGGTTGTAAGATCATCAATATAAGGAAAAGGTAGAGCGCTACTCACTCTAAAGATGCCACACTGAGCTGCAGATTGACACAACAAAAAGACACTTACACTAGCTTTCAGCCAAAACCTTCTCCAGAAAAGGACACACACATACATACATACACACACACACACACACACACACACACACACACACACACACACAAAAGCAAGCACACCTCACACTCACATTACCGCCATCTCCAGGAGATGGCGGTCGTGTGCGTGATGTGTGGTTGCTTGTGTTATGTATTTGTTTTATTTATTATAGTTATCCATGGTGAATAAATGTTTCTGCCCTGATAGTGCAAAACATTTAAGATAATGCCTTTCTTGGTTTTGTACAAAAAAAAAAGAAAGCAAATACGGTCACTCATCTATAGCTGACTGATATGTGGTGCATCAGAAAGAGAGTGGGGGGCAGGCAGTACACAATCTGGATGGGGAAGAAGTGATGTGGACAGAGGAGAGAAAGGAAAAGGAAAAACGAAAGGTTAGGCAATAGGAAATAGTTTAGCAGAAGATTAGCCCTGGGTTATTGTGAGAGCACAGAGTGTGTTGTGGAGACAATTTCCACTTGCTGTGTAGTTAAGATAAACTAGTGCTGGAAGGGAGTATCTTAATGGGTCATGTAGTGTAGCAACAATGGAAGTCATTTCTGTTGTGGTGTGCAGTATGTTCACAACTGGATGGTCACATTTGCAGTTTGCCAAAGGCCATTCATGCGTGTACACAGTTGACTACTTGTCATGCCCACCCAGAATTCTGTGTAGTAATTGCAGCATAGTTGATATGTAACATGGCTGCTTCTATATGTGGCCCTGCCTTTTATAGAGAAGTAAATGTCTGTGACTGGGCTGCAGTCCATGTTGGCCATAAGGGAATGACCTGAAGAGTGCAGGTTGGCAGCAGGATTGGAATAGTGATGGACAAAGATATTCTGTAGCTTGGGTGGACAGCTGAACACTACTTTTAGTGACGTGGTTAGGATTTTGGGTAGGATAGCCCTCATCTCAGGGCACAATGAGAGGTAGTCGAAGCCCTGGTGAAACTTTTCAAGGTGAGGGTGTGTTGGTTGGTGAATGGTTAACAGGTATCAAAGGAGGAGATGGCATGGGACATCTGTTTATAGATAAGCTAACTCGGACATTGTCCGTCAGGAAAGGCCCTGGTTGTTGAGGCCATGAGGAAGTTACTTTTTGACATGAAAATGGGTGACAGCTGTCAAAATGGAGGTATATGGCGATGTTTGGCAGTTGATATGAACAGAAATATTTATGGGGCCACTTGTGAGGTAGAGATCAACATATAGGAAGGTAACTTATTGTTCGGCAGGCACCAGATGAAGTGTATTTGGGAGCAGGTGTTGAGGTTATGGAAGAAAGAGCAAAGGTTGGCCCTGTCCAAATCACGACACTGTCATCAATGAATCTGAACCAGACAATAATGTTTTAGGTAATGATTGGATAGGAAGGATTCCTTCAGATGGCCCACAAACGTGTTGGCAAAAAATGGCAATACCACAGATTTGTTTGTAGCAGGTATGCACAAACTGCGGGACACATGCGGCCTGCAGTTGATATCATGATGGCCTGCCCCTTATCATTTGTTCTTGTGATTTTTTTCTTTCTTTTTTTTCCCAAATCTTTCGTTCCCTCCCTGAAAATGCACTAGAAGCAGTGCAGCTGGAACTAATCAATGTGCTAAACAATGGGACGCTGTGAACTAAATTCAATGAAACAAATCTATTGTGGAATGAGAGTTTCACTCTGCAGCGGAGTGTGCGCTGATATGAAACTTACTGGCAGATTAAATATGTGTGCCCGACCGAGACTCGAACTCGGGACCTTTGCCTTTCGCGGGCAAGTGCTCTACCATCTGAGCTACCGAAGCATGACTGGCAGAAGTAAAGCTGTGAGGACCAGGCGTGAGTCGTGCTTCGCTAGCTCAGATGGTAGAGAACTTACCCGCGAAAGGCGAAGGTCCCGAGTTCGAGTCTCGGTCGGGCACACAGTTTTAATCTGCCATTAAGTTTCAAATCTATTGTATTTCTGTTGTTGGGTCAGTAGAAACAATTGTACATTATTGGTAGGTAGTACAATAAAATATGTTAACATTTTTGGTCATCTTATATATATCATCAAATTTTTTCAGCAATAAACATTAACAAAATAGGAATCACTCAAGGACTGACAGTTTAGAGTGAAGCAATCATGGAAGCAATGGAGCATCATTTTTCTAATTTTTTAATTAAGTTGTGGCCCTTACGTAGTCACAGTGAGGGGTTTGCATCCTGCCGTACTAGCAAGTCTGTACATTTCTAGTTTATATATTTGGGCTTCAAGAGTGAAATAACTGTGGAACTAGATGCGTCATTTTACATGTCGTATACCAGCTGTTATGTAAATAGTGTTCGGCCTTTTACATCGGCATGACTACCACCCTGTTATCACTCAGAATGAATGAACATAGTCAGAAGATGTATACCACCAACACATAATATCCTGTTGCAGAGTATGCTCTACAACATGACAATCATGACCTCGGTGCCTGTTTCACCACATTCATCATCTGAATTCTTGCCCTGGTCACCAGTTTCTCAGAATTCTGCAGCTGGGAACTAGCACTACAACATGTTTTTGGCCTTAATTTACATGAATTCCTTCTGTTTCTGCATTTATTCACAGTAACTACTCCTGTCTTCACACCATTTTAGTTTCCTACATTTGTCACTTCCTGACCTGTGTATATTTCGCCGTCACCCCTCCCACCTCTGTTAAATACATTGCACTTCGCTTTTACTCTTATTAACTTGTGCACAATGTTTTAGTACTAATCTCAGTCTTGCATACTACCCTGCCTTCCACCACTAAGCTCTTAGGTTTTCAAATCTCATCAGGTTCAATCCTCGACAATCAGTCTTTCCTTCTCACTCCACCTGGTAAGTCTCCCCTGACCCTGGATTCTGAGTGACTTTTCTGAACTGTACCCCTTTTTCTAAACCTCGTCAGTCATTTTTCTTCACTTCTCTCCCTTCCCGTCCAACTGTTCTGCCAGAAGAAGAAGCCATTGGCTCCGAAAGCTTGTAAAAGTTAAATGTTCTTGTGTGTGTGTTCTCTTGCTGCCGCTAGGTGAGTATACTTTTTTATCAATCCATTTAAATTTTAGAAAATGATCTGTGTGACTTGCAAAGTTTCCGGCTTTGAAGAGCACTGTCTCCCTGCAAATTTCCCCAACATGCAGCTGCGAGCATTGTATTCACACATCTCGTTACTGTCTGCGGAAATAGTTGCAGTGACCAAACATAACCGATACTACCAAATTTTGAAAGGGCTATGTGGTGAGAAAGAATGAAGTGATTAGTCAGTGTAACAAGCGTTTAATGGCATTGGGACTGGGAGTTCCAAAAATTGATGTTTTATGCAGAAAAATGCAGTAATGAGGGACGAGATTCCACTGTAATTTGTTTCTGTTGTGTGGAGTTCTGAACTAGCTGTTCTATGTAGTTTTTACAGGATGGTTTGTCATGCTCAGCACTCACAAAACTGAATTATTTCATTCAGCTATTGGAAGATTGTAGTATCTAAAGTGACGACAGTACAGTCGGGGAATACATGTACTAGTTTTTTTGTAAAGTTTTCATTTACATGGCGTGAACTTCAGAATTGGGCATTGGAATACACCTTAATTGGTCCCTTTAATTTTAGGATGTAAATTAGGGCTTTCCCTATAACCAAATCACTGAAGGGTGTAAGAAGGAAGTTGTCAATAGCCATCTCATTGGGAACTGTACTATTGGAAATAATTCAAAACTGGATATATCAACAGCATCAGGGAGAAAATACTGAAGCCGACACAAGTAATGTGTCTCCAGTGAAGACTGCATAACCTTACAGACGTGCTAATAACTGCCTAATGAAACTTAGATACTGTACAGACCGCTGTCAGGAAGTGTGAGAACTGTTAGCTTGTGTGTGAATGTTTTTAGTTTAATATTATGGTACACGATTCAAAGACTTGAAAACACCAATATTTAGAATATTTGAATATATAGCAAGTACAACTTTCATTTCATTGGTTCTGCTGTAGTCTTTTATTAGCTTGTGTCTGTCCTGCCCTGCTCAGTGATTTCATAAGCACAATAGGTCTACTAATATTCCAGTTACCCTTTCATTTTTCGCCTAATATTATTAGTTCATCCTTCAATTCACAAGGATGAAAGACACTAAATATTTCTTTTGGTGTTAACAGTTTTGTCCAGGCTGTAACTTTTTTAAGTAGCAGTTTCAAGTGTAACTATACAAACCCCACTTGGCTACCTGATATTTAATCAATCCATGAATTGTGTGCCATTATATGAAGGGCTTATTTCAATAGTGGAACAAGTCCATTTTTGTTCATATTGAATATAATAGAGGGAAACATTCCACGTGGGAAAAATATATCTAAAAACAAAGATGATGTAACTTACCAAACGAAAGTGTTGGTATGTTGATAGACACACAAACACACACACACAAAATTCAAGCTTTCGCAACCTATGATTGCTTCATCAGGAAAGAGGGAAGGAGAGGGAAAGACAAAAGGATGTGGGTTTTAAGGGAGAGGGTAAGGAGTCATTCCAATCCCGGGAGTGCAAAGACTTACCTTAGAGGGAAAAAGGACAGGTATACTCTCTCTCTCTCTCTCTCTCTCTCTCTCTCTCACACACACACACACACACACACACACACACACACACACCAATCTGCACATATACAGACATCTGCTTGTACATCAATAAGTGGTTCTATTAATCCTAAATCTTATACCCAATAAATAGTTAAGATGGTTGTGGTTTGATGCAGCTCTCCATGATAAGTCTGTCTTATACAAGCCTCTTTATCTTTGCACAACTACTGCAATGTTCATCCATTTGAACTTGCTTACTGCATTCAATCCTTGGAACCCCCCCCCCCCCCCCCCCCCACACACACACACACACTTACTTTCTCTTCAGACTTATATTTCACAATGTGTCCTATCCTATCAACCATTCTCATCTTTTCATCTTTCAGTGACGTTGTGGCACAAATTTCATTTTTTTCCCCAGTTCGATTCAGTGCCTCCACATTTGCAATATCTACTTAATCTTCAGTATGCTTTTACATCAACATGTTACAAAAGCTTCTATTGTGTTCTTATCTGAACTGCCTATCATCCACACTCTATTTCCATACAAGACTACACTTCAGACAAATACCTTCAGAAAAAAACGTCCTAACACTTAAACCAAAATTAGTTGTTAACAAATTCATTTTTTTTCCAGCAACAGTATTCTTTCTATAGCTAGTCGCCATTTTATATCCTTTCGGTGTTGGCATCGTCAGTTATTTTGCTACGCACATAGCAAAACTCATCTGCTACTTTTAATGTCTCATTTGTTAGTCTTCGGATTTTTTTTCTTTCTGAGAATGGCCTTGATTGCATAAGTGCGATGATAAACTTTAGAAGCAAACATGTGACATGAATAAACATTGAAAGTATACGTTCCTGTAACCAGTTACAAATTTGTTTTAGAGGGTTAAAATTCTCTCAAGTGGATTATGTCATTTACTAAGACATGTATGTATTGTATGTGCAACTTCTGGGTGACCTGTGGCACTATCTGGTAGCAGAAGACAAAACACTACTTTGAGTCTTGTACCAAAGTTTAGTGTGTGCCTTTTATTGCAAAAGATGAGTTATAAAACTTTTGGCCTTCTACTACATTAATGTTTTGTCGTCTGCTACCAGAAAGTGCCACAGGTTATCCAAAATTCATAGGCCTTCAAACGTGCCTTTGTGGAACCCCCCAAATGCATAGTGTAAATAAATTGTGAGAAATTACAGTAACTAATGGTACCAGTCTCATTTTGATTTAGTTTAACATTTTTTTATTTGAAAGAAAAATTAAAATTTTGGAACTTGAAGCTCTGTTTTGAAACTGGACAGTATGACATCACACTTAAGTGTTATTATCTCTACTGTTACACAGGATTAGCAGGTTTCTATCCCATCCATCCAAGGACATACATGACAGCCTGGAGGAACCGCCGCAGTGCTGCAGAAAATAAAGAAGAAGTTAAACTAGAAAATAGTAGTTAGTATGAACACAGTGATGTACATTTTACAGCATATATTTTGAAAAATGTGTAATACAAACAGTTATAGTCTATTAAATAAAACAGCTCTTTATCTACACTTTCGGTGTATCACTTATTTCACCATGCACAGTACACAGATGCACCTAAAACTTCTTTATCTTTTGCAACTGATTATTTCTTCTCAATGCCATTTTCCTCAGTCTTCTCCAATACTCTTTAGTGTTAGGGTCCAATTCCTCTAAAGCAGGTGGCTTGCCTAGACAAAGAGATTAACTAACATTAATCCAGCTTTTCCACACATTAATGACTTATCCAATGAAGAAACAATTTTTTATAATGTAAGATGACTATTCTAAAATAATTTGTATCAGAATGAAAAGTGAGTGTTGAAATTCTGGATAACAATAATACAGTAAAACCCCCTTTTTACATGTTTCAGTGGACTGACTCAAAAGGAGTGTAAAATGCAGCAAAGCAGAGAAAACACAAGTGCAAATGGATTAATTTCTCTGTCATATAGCCCAAAAAATATGAAATTGATGTAATTTAAATTTTGTCTATTTGAAAAAATGTTTTATTGTTTTTGTTTCCTTCTGACAGCAATTAACTCTACTTGTTCATGCAACAACATTAAAAAAGATATTCTTTTTTAGGACCAAACTGAGGAGCAAATCTCTGAGGCCATGGAATGTGTCAGTACATGAAATTACAACATAAAAGTTATAACAGATAAAAAATAAATGTTTATGAACCCGAAAAAGTCACTTCATAAGTTTAAGTAAACGCAATCAACAATACAATGAGAATCAGCTTAAATTTTCAAGGAACTCCTCAACAGAATAGGAGTGACCCATGAGGAAACTCTTCAATTCCGATTTGGAAATGCATGGATTTCTGCTAAGATTTTTGAATTTGAGTGGTAGCTTATTGAAAATGGATGCAGCAGTATACTGCACACCTTTTTGCACAAGAGTTAAGGAAGTCTGATCCAAAATGCAGGTTTGATTTCTGCCAAATATTAACCGAGTGAAAGCTGCTTATTCTTGGGAATAAGCTAATATTGTTAACCAGAAATAACAGTAAGGAATATATATATTGAGAGGTTCCTGAACTTACACCACTTATTGCCCAAACTGCCAATTTCTGAGCCAAAAATATCCTTTTAGAATGGGAAGAGTTACCCCAAAATATAATACCATATGACATAAGCAAAGTAGACTAATTTTCATGTCGAACAATCATTCACTTCTGATACCGTTTGAATAATAAAAATGGCAGTATTAAGTCTTTGAACAAGATCCTGAACATGGGCTTTCCACGGCAGCTTACTATCTATCTGAACACCTAGGAATTTGAACTGTTCAGTTTCACTAATCATACACCCGTGCTGTGAAATTAAAACATCAGGTTTTGTTGAATTGTGTGTTAGAAACTGTAAAAACTGAGTCTTACTGTGATTTAGCATTAGTTCATTTTCTACAAGCCATGAAGTAGGTCATGTACTGCACTATTTGAAATTGAGCCAATGTTGCACACAACATCCTTTACTACCAAGCTAGTGTCATCAGCAAACAGAAATATTTTAAAGTTACCCGTAATACTAGAGGGCATATCATTTATATAAATAAGGAACAGGAGTGGCCCCAACACTGATCCCTGGGGCCCCACTCAGATCCCACATCACATCCGTTATCGGAGATGCTGTGTCCTATCGCTTGTGCACTGACTATAACACCATGTTCAAACTCACTTAAATCTTGATAACCTGCCATTGTAGCAGCAGTACCCGATCTAACAACTGTGCCAGACACTTGTTGTCTCATATAGGCGCTGCCAACCACAGAACCGTATCCTGTCTGTTTACATATTTCTGTATTCAAATATGCATGCCTATACCAGTTTCTTTGGTGCTTCAGTGTATAATGAAGTACTATGTGAAAAAAGCTACATAAATATTCAGTGACAGTTTCATATGATTTCAATGTGGTGCAGAGATTGGCTACTTGCTTTAAATGTTCAGAAATTTAAGATTTTGACTTAACAAACTGAAAAAATGTGGTATCCTATGGCTATAATATCAAAGAGTCAGAGCTGGAATCGGCCAATTCATACAAACACCTGGGTGTAGCACTTTGTAGGGATATGAAATGGAATGATCACATAGTTTCAGCCATGGTGGTAGATTTCTTTACTGGCGGAATATGGGGGAAGTGAAAGCACTCTACAAAGGAGATTGCTTACAAATCATTCGTGACCAGTTCTAGAATATTGCTCAAGTGTGGGACGCAAACCATGTAGGACTAACACGGGATACTGAACCTGTACAGAGGACAGCATGAATGGTCACAGTTTGTTTAATCTGTGGGAGAGTGTCACAGAGATACTGAAGCAATTGAACTGGAAGACTCCTTGAGATAGTGGTAAACTATCTCGAGAAAGTTTACTAACGAAGTTTCAAGAACTGGCTTTAAATGATTGCTCTCAGAATATGCTACAACTCAATACATATCACTCCCATACGGATTGTGAGGATAAGATTAGAATAATTATTGCATGCACAGAGGCATTCAAACAATCATATTTCCCACACTCCATACATGAATGGAACAGGAAAAAACCGTAATAACTGAAGCAATGGGATGTACCTTCTGCTATGTGCCTCACAATGGTTTGCAGAGTATAAATGTAGGTAACCACTACAACATTATGGCAAAAAAAAACTTGTGACACAACACTTGTTAAAACACTAAAGTTGGCAGTTTTCATAAACAGAGAACAGTACTGTATTGACAGTACAATATTGGCAGAACAGGACTTCTGTTAGGATTGACAAAAATTAACGTAAAAAGTGGTAAAAGGTAACATGTGGGAAGTAAAAACAGGGTTTTCTGTAGTTCGTATCCTCCCATGTACGTAATAAAACTGCCTATATTTATCACTTTTAAAAATCACTATGGCATTCCCCATAACTCAATATTTTAAAGAAAGTTATGAGCAAAGGTTAAAGAGTTTCAGTTCCTCTGCACATCTAACTTCCAAATGAGCCCTTTGTATTTATATGATTTTGTAAATTTCAAACAAGGTTAAACCAAAAAGTCAATGGATGTCACGCCATGAAGCACAAAATAGGCATGTTGTTGTGACTGGCTGTAATACTGTACAGTCTGGATCTTATGTATTCTTTTAACATTTATAGAAAACCAAGAGCAATGGACACAATGATCCAGGATGTACATAAAGTCCAGGAACACTTTCAATTATTAATTGCACAAAACAAAACATTGTACAGATACCACACGTCATTTTGATGAGAAACCCTGAAATTTCCCCCCCCCCCCCCCCAAGTACACCGCCACAGCATAGTTTGGTAACTTGCCAATAGTCAGCACTAGTCACAAACACGGCGAGTTCAGTTGCGGAGTGAGCTTTCTGTGTGTTGGAGTTCGACAAAAACAAGTCGGCTACAGCTGTTCAATGGATGTTTAGAACCAAGTACGATAATAAGCTACCAACAAGGAAGGCCATTTACTACTGACACAACAAATTTGTTACAATGGGTTGCTTGTGCCCAGCAAAGAGAAGCGGATGTCCCAGTGTAAGTTAAGTGAATGTGGAGTGTGTACAAGAGACATTTATAAGGAGTCCAAAGAAATTGGTGTGTCATGCACATCAAATATTTGTACAATGTTAGTTCTTGTGCAATAAATAATTGAGAGTGTTCCCGGACTTTATGTACATCCTGTACAATCTCCTCCAGTCATCCCCACAGACAGTAATTAAGAATGATAAATGAAAACTGTTTTATCGTGGACAAGCAGTGTAGCAGGCAGTATTGAAATAAACACTTTGCAATAGCAACTGTTTGTTTATTAACATGAACTGAACTAAGTACAGTCCCCGAGGACGAATGTCCATGAACGTCAAATTGGTGTGGAGCAGAGAGGATAAGGAATGACGAGGCACCGGGGCATCCACTGATGAGGAGCAATGTGCAGTACTGACATGGTCCCATGAGGCAGTGTGCAGTCACATGCAGACCCTGTGAAGTAGTGCCTTACATGGATCATAGCGACAGCAAGACGACACCTTGGCAGGCACCAGCAATGGCAGGCGTTGGACCCATAATGGAGACACTTGGCGGCTGACGATCGCTCAGAGCATAACTGGCTCTCGAGGGGCACAACTTATGTATGGAACTGCAGAAGACTACATGTGTGCTGTCATGTGGATGCATGACCACATGGACACAGCTAGGTGTCTGTGACTGCAGCACTATGTACTGTGACCTGCATGCCACATACTGGAGCAGCTGGCCTCACCAGATGCTGCAGCAGCTACAGGATGCTTGGTGATAAACATCTCAGTGACTCTTCTATTGATAAACAACCTCCAAAATTAGGCAGGGGCTCTACCTGACCAACAAAGCATATCTGTAAGTGTGGTGGACGAATATGCTGGGCACAGCCCTGCATACAACACACCCTTCGCCCCTCAAAAGATATGGCTCAACCATCTTAGAGAAGCACGGCACCCAAGGCATGAGACACAATGCAGCCACCAATGCAGACTATCCCAACAACTGGACTGAAAGAACAGTACAATCAGCCAACATGCAAACATGTGCCAGAGAAGTTATCAATTAGCTGCCAAGTACTGTAACACAACCTTGCATTCCACAAGCAATGAACACACGCAAAACACCATGCATAAAAAGAACCTATGAAGTTACATCAACTTCACAATAAGGATGCAAGATACAGCTAACAAGATCGCCGACTATGCTTTGCACAACCATTGACATCTGATTCACAAAAATAGAAAAATCAAATAACCCTTACGGAATAACTTCCTAAAGCTCAGTTCAATGTCCTTGAATATACTGTATGAGACCACTACACAACACAAGAAATTGATGTCAATAAGACAAATACATCCCGTCTGTGAAAGGAAACAGTTACTGACTGCTGGAAGTGAGTCTGGGAAAAGCTGACAATGTAAACTAAAGACTTCAGTAACCACACTTGCAACGAAGTGAGCACGGCACCGTGTACCTTGTGTATGCCATAGGCTATAAACTGCATCTCCAACTATTGACAGTATATGGCCCAGTCCTCTTTCTAGCCATCACATATCTGAAAATTCAGCACCAATGCGGAGGAAGCTTGCTGACACATGGCCATTGTAGGTAAAATCTGAGTGAGCTGAGTTATGAGTCAAAGACAGCTCCAACAATTGGACAGACATTACAAATCAAAATGACACTCAAACATTATGCGAAAATACACTGCCAGAGAACTGGAACCAGAACTATTGAGAACAGAAAACAACAAAGCCCTCCTGCATCAATGTAGAGAATTCCTAATGCACCAGTGCATAAAAGGACTGCCCAATCTATACAGAAAATAGAACAACTACCACGACACAGGTTCATGAAAATGCAGCTACCGAGAAACTTGGACACCATTTACAAAATGAACACCTACCAAAATCTTAACAACCAAATCAAAACACACAGTATCTCAAACCAAGAAAATTTGTGGATTGTATCTAATATCACAGACTGTCATTACACAATAAGCATGAATATGCTGCCCCATCAAGATAAACTAACACACAAACAAAAATCCATTAGTCTGAAAGCCACACATGCAACCTGCAAAAAAAACCACTAATACACATCAAGAACCACTGAGAGACACTCTCGTCACCATGTCCTTGGCCAAGTGATGTAGCAGAGAGTACTGAAAGGCAGACTCTGCAATAAGAACTATTTGTTTATTATAAGTACAGCTTCTGAGGACGAATGTCCCTGAAAATCGAAGTGGAAAAAAGGAGGAAGGATAAGCAAAGACATGGTCCCATGGAGCTGGGAGCTCAGGGACAGTCACTAATGCTGTAATGACACAGTCCCACAGGGCAGAGGGCTCATGGTGGTCACATGCAGATTCTGCGAAGCGGTGCCACTGGGAGCGGCTGATGAATTCCAGTGTGCTATGTGGCTCACGGTGAAGACGAAATGACACCTTGGCGGGCAGCAGCTGTGGTAGATGTTAGTCCATAATGGCGACTAATGGCAACTGATGGTCAGCTGGAGTGTAACTGGCTTTCCAGGGGTGGAGCAGCAACTTAAGTATGCATACATGGAAGACTACATGCACAGTGTCACATGAACACGTGACTGCATGGACATGAATAGGTGCCTGTGACTGGAGTGCTGTGTTCCAGCGCACCACATTACCAGCACTGTTAGCACCACCAAATGCTGTGGCAGTCGCAGGAGGCTTGGCAGTAAACAGTGACTCTTCTGTTGACAAACAAACTCTGAGGTGAGGTATAGCCAACCTGGCAAGCGAAGGATATCCACAAGTGTGGAAGCCAAATACGCAATGCGCAGTGCTGCACACCTCACAAAAATCATTAGGACAAACAACTGCAGCAAATGCATTATAACAATGCAGGAACAGTATCATATCCAGAAAGCTGTAGCAGAGAACAAATGTGTTACAAACCAGACACATATTAATACAAATTCTCTATTAAACTTAATGAAAAAAACCCTTTTATACACACAAACACATTAAAACAACACACACACAGGGATAGGTGACTGATATCACACAGGCACATTCTACAGTTGGTAACAACATTCAACAGATGGCAACACCATCCAAAATATTACATCAAATAAACTAATGTTCATTTCCTAGTGCTGTGAAAATGAAATTTTGTGTGGCAGAAAGCAGAAGAATAACAGCTGTAAAATAGGAAGAAGAACACAGGTAGACCAACATCTATGAAGTTTTGTACATAGAAATTTATACACCACTCCAACAAAGATATGCAGAAAGTGCCACAACTGTTTATAACTTCAATATATAATGTCCAAAATGTAAAGCAAAATAATGTAAACATACAAATATATATGTACTCCAAGCCATTGAAGATGTCTTGCAAATAATAAAGCTGAACATGTTTTGTAAGAAAAATCTGTTCTACTCAGTTGAGCTTCGGCAGTTCTAAAGCAATAACTTTCAATATAATGATTCACTATTTTGGTGATAATTTCTTGTGTGGGTACTTTTCTTTTAAGTTCTTTCATCAATATACATGACAGGTGACCAAGAGTGCCAAAAGAGGGGCCTAGACCTGGGGGTGTGCCATATTTTTAATATTTCCGAAGACTAATGTCAACTTGTAAGCAGTAAACACTGTTAAAAACTGGTGTGATACTGAGTTTTAAATAATTTTCTTGAAAGAAACGAAACTGACATACTTAATATTATGTTCTGCACTTTGTTACTTAGAAATTAAAACTGCTGCAAGCCTTAGGCTTTAGCGAGAAGGCAACCCAGGACAATAACACAACTGGACTCTTTAAACTATACTACAACACACCATAATAAAAATCTGTGGTTAACAAAATTGGAACAAAATATTGCTAACTACCTTGGAATTGCATGCAGAATTTGGGCAGCAAATTCATCAAAAGACGGTCACTTGGTTGCAATAAACTGTAAAATAATTTGCACCTTGCAGTTTAACTGTAATGTAATTTGAGTCAAAAATTTAAAAAATCGCTTTTTTATATTACGATGGCCATCTTCAGATGCTATGGGCGACATCTGATGAACAAGTGTCCATGCGTCTGGTTTCTTGGGAAGACATGTTTACTAGGGCATAGAAGTGGTCTACTTTGATGCAGTGTTAATGAAACACAAAAAGTAGTCCACATCATCTGTACATGTAATTTTATTGCTAAAGGGTAAAATGCATTTTAAGGGAAAGCAGTAACAGGCAGTAGAGACTAAGAGTTTCTAAGCTTTGTTGTTGGTGTACACACCTGTTCGTATGTTCCAAAGCCAATCTGGATACTCAGAATCTTCCTTCAGTTTGATATCTTCACCTTCTTTGTATATGTTACTACCACAAACATAAGACACTAACCTAGCTGGATCTGTTTCTACAGGAAGAACCTTTTTCTCCATTACAGGACCTAGTTTGCCAAGTTTCTTCCGTTTTCCAAGCCCAGCTATTGTGGCACCTATATAAAAGTCACATTAATTTAATAGGTCCCTAAAATGATAGGTAATAATGTCATTCATTTGAACAAAAAGCAGCCACAAAGAAAATGAAAGCTTAAATTACACAGATGTTTTCTAAACTCTGAAGCTATAATTAGCAAAATAACACAGAGCATATATAGTGTCTAAATAAAAAGTACATGAACTGTAGTTTTATTTGATTTTCTGTACAGTGTAATTTAAAAACAATTGATGTAATTTTATCATAATAATGAACAACAGGATTAAACAAATTAAAGTTATAGTAGAAATTAAAATTCTACACTAAATAAGCTTGACACACTGCCTGGCACAAAAAAATGTTACATGTGATGAATGATGAGTAATTATCTATTTAATAAAAGTGTAGCACTTTATCCTATATTTTTCGATGGGGATGTTATTGACATTGCCTCACAAGCAAATAATAAAACTTCAATTGTTTACTGCAATAGACTTAACTGTTCTTCCCTGCACAACCTGAAAGACATCACTGCATGTGAGACGATAATGTCTTCTGTCTCTTTTGCCTTTTATTGTTGGATCTTTCTCTGATTATAATAATTGGCTTTCTATAATACACATGCTGTTAAACCCTGAAAATGCTGCAAAAACTGTAACTTTGGTAGGAGATGGTTGCAGCATGCATTGTGTTAAAAATGTGTTGAGAGCTAGTTAAAAATGTGTTGAGAGCTACCACTTCAACAATTTCCACAACTATAAGAAGACAGAGGAAAGTTGGACACTATGCAATGAAACCAAGATCACACGTGAGAAGAGTGACATTGGCAAGAGAACATCATTTCTTACAACTTCAAGTGCCCCACCACTGCCACTGACGTACAAAATCAACTCCACCTAGTTTGAGAGGTCAATGTTCAGTGAGAGAACCATCCGGAGGAGACTGTAAGAAGCCAATTTTCAATGCATGAGACCTGCTGCAGGCCAAGAACTCACCACAGTGCATCACACAGTTCAACTATGTTTCGCAAGAGAATATTGTGGGTGGAGAGCACAACAATGGAGAAAATGTTGTTTACTGATGAGTTGGTAGGGCCTGTGCACACCAGTCGGTAAAGAGAGGGTCTGGAGAATGCCTTGCACATTCTCATCCAAGATGCATTCTCAGGGTGGTTCTCTGGTGGTTTTTAGCAGGAATCTACTCCACTATAAAGACAGATTTGGTCTTTAAAGAGCATGGGAGCCTTGCAACACATAGATGTAAGGAGGAAATTTTTTTGGAGCATGTTTTGCCTTTTGCTCCATTTACTGGTCATGGTTTTATATGAATGCATGACAATGCACAACCAGATGTTGCAACAATTGTGCAGGAGTTCTTGGATTGAATGGAGATTCATGCCACTGCATGGCCCATTTCAATCATATTGAGTTGAGAATGCCTTTTGCGGCAACTGCTCTACCGACCGCGCTACCCAAGCATGACTCCCGCCCCGTCCTCAAATCTTTAATTCCGCCAGTACCCCGTCTCCTACAATCCAAACTTCACAGAATCTTTCTTGCAAAACTTGCAGAACTAGCACTCTTGGAAGAAAGGATATTGCAGAGACATGGCTTAGCCACAGCCTGGGGATGTTTCCAGAATGAAATTTTCACTCTGTAGTGGTGTGTGCTGGTATGAAACTGAGAAATTGAGCACATTAATAAACTATTCCAAATTATCACAAATTATGTACTGGAGAGATATATGTAAAATGCAGTTGAAGTGTACATCCCAGAAGAGGAGGTTATGAATTGTTAACAGCTTATATACAAGGGTGGTTTGAAAAGTTCTCGGAATCACCACGAGAGGTCAGCACTAGCGCAATGAGTTGTTCACGTGATATTCGTTAGACTGTTGCCTGTAAACAGGTGACACGCCAGTGCTCTCGGAAGAGAGCTGTGGCGGTGGCATGGCTCTGTTGTTGTTCCCACATAGGGATTTGCAAAGATGGAAAAAAATCAAGATTTGAGCAGTGATTAAGTATTTCGTAAATGGAAGTATGAAACCAAAGGACATTCATGCCAATTTCCAGAATACACTGGGGGACTCTGCTCCTTCATACTCAACTGTCGTCAAGTGGACAAATGAATTTAAATTTGGTTGGGAGAGGTTAGATGATGATCCGTGCAGTGGTCAGCCAAGATGTGTCACTACTCCAGAAATCATTGCAAAAGTACACAAAGTGGTCATGGAGGATCGCCGATTGAAAGTGTATGAAACTGCTCACACTTGCCAGATGTCATCTGAAAGGGTGTATCACATTTTAACTGAAGAATTACAAATGAAAAATTTATCTGCAAGATGGGTGCCCCGGCTCTTGATGCACGCCCGCACACATGTGCCATCACCGTGGCAAAATTACATGAACTAAGGTATGAATTGTTGCCACACCCACCATATTCACCTAATATAGCTCTGTCAGACTTCCATCTCTTCCCGAAATTGAAAATTTTACTTGGTGGATGAAGACTCACTTCAAACTAAGAATTGATAGCCATTGTTGACATTTATTTTACAGACCTGGAGGAAAATCATTTTCGAGATGGGATCAAGGGACTGGAACATCGTTGGACCAAGTGCATTAACCTACAAGGAGACTACATTGAAAAATAAAAAAAAAGTTTCAGTGATGAAAGTACTTTTTTTCTGTTCTGAGAACTTCTCAAACAACCCTTGTATCTTAAAGCAACTATTGGCAAACAACAACAACAACAACTATAACAATGAAGTATATTAAATAACATTATGAAAGATCAAGTTACTATACGGGCCGTTTCAGAAGGAATAGTAAGTTTTTAAGAGGTTGTGGTACTGACTAGCTTAAATAAAACATTCCACATATCACATGTCCAATTTTTACCGCTTTCAGAGATACATTCGTTAGAAAGTAATCCAACCAAATACTCAGAAAAGGTGTTACGCAAAGAGAAATTACTAAGTTCAAAGTTGATTTTCATAAAATCTACATCCGACTTCAACGTGCTACAGAATTCTCTTGAAAACACCACATGTAGCTCTCCTGATGTCATCCTGGCAGCACTATCCATACTCTGAATGATCTATATGTGCCTTATGTTTACTATTTATTTGTAGACTTGGCTTTTCAATGATTCCCCACAGGCAAAAATCTAAAGAGGTAAGGTCTGAAGGACCTGTGTGGCCAAGAAAAGTGGCCACTTCTGTTGGTCCATATTCCGGGGAATGTTAGGTTTAGATGCTACGTCACCTGATGACTGTAATATGCAGGGGAGCTATACCGGAAGAACATAGCTATCTTTGTATCCAAAGGAACTTCTTCCAATAATGCTAGCAGCTCATTTTCAAAAAAGGACAAAAAAATGGGGCATTGTAATATGATGCAATAATGCAACAGGGCCAATAAACTGTTTGTCTATTACACCACACCACATATTTATAGAGAAGCATTCTAGAAAATGGTTCTCCTCAATGGCATGCAGATTTTAATCAGATCAACAATGTGAGTTGCCACTGTTACTCACACCATCATGAGTGAAAATGGCTTTGTCAACAAACAGTATTAATGGGCTTACTCAGCAGTTTGCGATTAGCTAATGACAACATTCCAGCTTTCTACCTTCAGCTCCTTCTCTGTGGTGTTGAATACACTGTAAATGATATGAAGAAAGGGCACACACACGTAATGTCAAGTCATCTGTGGAACACCAATACGTGTAGAAATTGTGTGTGTGATTGTTGAAGGACTATGTTCTACCAACTGAATTATGTCTTCTATTTCACCCATATTTCACTCATTTACACATTCAGATGACATATGGCTGCTGGGCACAGCACCAGTTTCATGCGGTTTGGTAAACACACTTTAATCTGGAACCGTGCTGTGAGGAAATCATCTATCATGTTCTATACAAACCTGTGTTTCAATTAAAAAAAACTGTAGACAAATTAATACTTAGCACTTGTAAATATGTGTGGCATGCTTAAACAATACGCTACTTAGCACTGCCTAACAAAGCACTCATACAGTCGAAAAATTCAATTTGTAAACTGAAGCACAACTTAACTTCACAACTTGGCCTTCAACTCCAAACTGACAATCAATATATAAACCTCTAGCAAATGGAGTAGCAACACACAAAATGAAAACTTATACCTGTGGCTGATAAAAATTTGAACATATTATACAGAATGTTTATTTGAATTAGTCTATGCTACTACCTCCTAAAATAGGTGCTATTACTCCTGAAAGACTCTGGATTTAATTTGAAAAGGCTGTAAATAATAACACTGTACACTAAAAGGTGACACTTTTTCTGTTAAATTATTCACTGCTGTTTACGTCTGTTTGTACATCTCGACTATAAATATGCTCGTCAAGAAACCTAATTACTGTAATTCAGAAGAAGGTCTCTTGGCCGAAAGTGTAAATGTAAGCAGTCATTTTCATTGTACCTCTCTGCGACTCTAAGTCCCTTCTATATTGCAAGTAATATTCTCATAATTACTGTAATTACGGCGATTTATGTACAGGGAACAAAACTAGTGACCTGGCTGGACTTCACACAGATAGCATTAAGTATCTACAGCCAGATGACTTGTGTAGCATAGTACATTTTATTTTGCTGGTCACTATGTAGAGTTATGAACAAATTTCAGAGAACAATGTTAAGCAACTGAATATCATCGTCTTCACATTACTTATGTAATGTAAGCACGCACAGCAGCAAAGTTGTCTGGAGGCGGCACGAATGTTATATGTTCCATGCTGAATTGGCATTTGGAGTGACATATCATGGCAATGATGCGAGCACATTATGGTGTAAGTAAACATGTTTACAACCAATGTAAATACTGTATGTATGTGTAATGATTCAGTATGTATCAGAAGCTGGCTGAGATTGCACAAATAAAAGGAAAAAATAAGAAGAACATGCTTGATACGGAAATTCTGAGTGGCTAGGGCCTTCTGTTGGATAAACCGTTCGCCTGGTGCAAGTCTTTCGAGTTGACGCCACTTCGGCGACTTGCGCGTCGATGGGGATGAAATGACGATGATAAGGACAACACAACACCCAGTCCCTTGGCGGAGAAAATCTCAGACTCAGCCGGGAATCAAACCCAGGCCATTAGGTATGACATTTCGTCACGCTGACCACTCAGCTACCAGGGGCAGACAACACGCATGATGTACATGTGCAACTCATGTTACAGCAGTCCTCTTGTGAAGCTTAGTACACACTGTGATGCACAGTTGAGACTCATTGCCATAATTCTTTGTCATGGACCTCTTATGGCATTCTTCATCATGCCACAAAAATTCATGTTCACATATAGGTTTGATTCAAGGAAGACAGAAAGCTGAAAATTGATTCGCTTGTTTTTTCACTGTGGAATTGTTCTTAAACAATTGCAGTGAAGCTATTGCTCAAAAATATTTGATTATTTCAAATTCTAAACCTCATATCACAGCTTGATGATGAGATAGTTATCTTTTCATAGTTGGTCATATATTTTATTAGAAATACAGTAAGCAGATACAGAAAGATGTAGGTTGCAGTAGTTATTCGGGGATAAATAGGCTCGCATAGGATGGGGTAGCATGGAGAGCTGCATCAAACCAGCCCTTGGACTGAAGGCTGCAACAACATTTCATTACAATACTTCAAAATTGAGTAACTCACTGCCTGTTGATCAAAGAATTTTCTGTGCATTAAGGATGTGAATTGTCACTACTAATCTGAGGGAAGCAGAAACTGGCAGTCACAAAAAACTAACAATCTGGTACTGTATTCAGAGTATTGTTTCATCTACACTGAGTACTTTGTCTGCATCTCTCCTGGTCTAAGTTTCTCAATAACTTAGTTCCTCCTTTATTATATTTTCAAGTGACCATTATTAATTTATTATATAAAGTTTTATGTCTCATTTATGGTGGTTTCCTCCATAAGAACAAATAATCAGGTAATGATAAATAGGATTGATAGTTATGAAACAGTGTGTTCAATGTTTTAAGTTTCAACATTGTGGGGTAACTGGATACAAATGCATCTCTCAGAGCTTAGATGTCACAAGAATTAGTAATGTCAAATAAAAAGAAGGGAAAGACTTATCTGGTGAGGTATAAATAATGTGTTAACTGGGACAACAAATGTTGTTGCAAGTTTTGTAATTATTACAAACAAAAAGATGGGTAACAAAATTGATTACTTCAACCCATGCTGTCACACAATTAATTTTCTTGTAAATACAAAACTTTCAATATGAAAATATTTGTATGCTTAAGAAAGTGATGATTACAAAACAGAAAAATTCGAAAATTGAGGTACTGATCAATTATGTGACGATAATGGAATGTAGTCGAATTAAATCGGGTGAGGCTGAGGGTATTAGATTAGGAAATGAGACGCTTAAAGTAGTGAATGAGTTTTGCTATTTGGGGAGCAAAATAACTGATGATGGTCAAAGTAGAGAGGATATAAAATGTAGACTGGCAATGGCAAGGAAAGAATTTCTGAAGAAGAGAAATTTGTTAACATCGAGTATAGATTTAATTGTCAGGAAGTCATTTCTGAAAGTATTTGTATGGAGTGTAGCCATGTATGGAAGTGAAATATGGACGATAAATAGTTTAGACAAGAAGAGAATAGAAGCTTTCGAAATGTGGTGCTACAGAAGAATGCTGACAATTAGATGGGGAGATCACATAACGAATGAGGAGGTATTCAATAGAATTGGGGAGATGAGGAGTTTGTGGCACAACTTGACTAGAAGAAGGGATCGGTTAGTAGGACATGTTCTGAGGCATCAAGTGATCACCAATTTAGTAATGGAGGGCAGCGTGGAGGGTAAAAATCGTAGAGGGAGACCAAGTGATGAATACACTAAACAGATTCATAAGGATGTTGGTACTGGGAGATGAAGAAGCTTGCACGGGAGAGAGTAGCATGGAGAGCTGCATCAAACCAGTCTCTGGACTGAAGACCACAATAACAACAACAACAACATCTAACTATGAGACTCAGTATTAGATGACGGGAAAGGTGGAATTATTGGAACATATCGGTCAAGGGAGAGAAAAATAATATTTTTGTAATTGTTTCAACTGTCTTACACAAAAATGAGGAGGTAAAACAATAAGTCTGAGGACTCAACAGACATTATTACCTGAACACAGCATGGTGTCTGAAATGTACAATATATTGGACTGAAAAGAAGAGTCTTGTGGATTAATATTGGGATCATAAACCAGTAATGAGAACAAAATTCTTAAATTCGAATAAATAAAGAGCAAACAAGGCATACGCAGAATTGGTGGGAGGAGGGAATTACATGACAAAAGAGAAGAGGAAATTCACTGAAGTAATGATTGTTGAACGAAGCAAACACCAGAGACATAGAAAGAGACGGGCATAATATCATATGTAGGGGTGGAGATGTTGTGGCCAAAGCGGAGGCAGGAATAAGCTATGTGAGACTCCAGTTTACTGATGATAGAAGCACCATACTACAATGAAACAGATCACCCAATACATAAACGCATACCCAGAACAGATGAGAGAGAGACATGAAACTGCCTTGTATCCTTGTTTGACAATACGGAGGAGATGGAGCACATAGACTTGATTCTCTCAGTGTCAATGTCAAGGGCACCACCAGCAGCTGCTAAGGTGGGTGACGCATCTGGCAGAAACTCCAAAATTAGAGAGGCAGCACTGCCTATCAACACCCAGGTTGTATTTAGGTTTGACTGTCACTCATCATCTAGTTTACCGCATGCATCAACCTCAACTTATTGGACCACTGGACTGTGTGTGTGTGTGTGTGTGTGTGTGTGTGTGTGTGTGTGTGTGTGTGTGTAGTTGGCAGTTGGATGAGTGGCAGTCAAAAGTAAACACGGCACTGATCTGGCTCTATTACTTCAGAGTTTCTGTCAGAAGACCCTTTCTCAGAGGATGCAGTCTATGTGTGTGTGATTAGGTTATGGCGCTCCTTGATGATGCTGGAAGGCAAACATCAATATCAACTATATAATCTGCTGATCTCACAAGAAATAGTAAAAAGGATAGATACTTTTTAAAAATCTAAACAACAGTCCAACAAAGTTGAAATAGCCTGTTTCTACCATATAGCAAGGCCAGGAAAAAGCCAAAGAGACCAAGGAACATAAAGAATGGCACACATTAAATCGACAGGCAAAGTTCCCCAATTACTCTGCTTGAGATAGAAAAGGGTGACCTAGGAAAAAGACAATAGAAAAACAGCCAGCCTGGACAATATCTGCAGCAGATAGAAGCACTTCAGGTCAACTACAAAACTTTGGCTAACCCAACATTTTACCAACTATCTTATGTTGCTGAAAACAAGTCCATATGAACCCAAGAAGCTATTGTCCTATCTCTCTTCTGTCACCTGTATAAACTTTTGGAAAGAAATGTTCTACATAGATCAGCAACAATCGTAGAAACTAACCAGAAACCACAGTAAGCCTTATTTCGATTAGGCAAACAATGCACAAACCAGGTAGATTTTTTTTTTTTTTTTTTTTTTTTTTAGTATGGGACTCAACTTCTGAGGTCATCAGTCCCCTAGAATGTAGAACTACTTAAACCTAACTAACCTACGGACATCACACACATCCATGCCTGAGGCAGGATTCGAACCTGCGACCGTAGCGGTCTCGCGGTTCCAGACTGCAGCGCCTAGAACCGCACGGCCGGCAAACCAGGTAGTCAACCTTGTAATAACGGGAGTTGTTTTTGTAGATCTAACTACAGCATACAACACAGTCAACCATCAGAAGCTCTTATCAAAGGTACTCAATATGATACATGACCACCACATAAAGAAGTTTATTGGTACTTTGCTTATAGGCACTTCTTTGTGAAATTTCACAAAATTTGAGAAGGTGGAGATTAAAATATAATGGTTCTCATCAGACTAATATTTAATTCCTCTTCTATTTAATACATTCGCAGATAACTAGCCCACTAGGCCTGTAACTTATCCTTTATGTGGACAACCTAGTGTCTGCTTAATGCCTCTTCTACTTAGCCTAATACATTCATAGATCACCAGGAAGTTTTTAAATTATGTGGATGACCTAACACTTGCTGCCCAAGCAACAAGTTTTAAAGAGGCCAAAAATAAATTCCACACTGTTCTTGACAACCTTGGTACGTATTACTTTTCAAACCAATTATGATGAAATCTTCCCTCCTCCAACACCAATGAAACATTGAGAGGTAGTGGCTTGCAACCTCACTGCTATAGAAGCTGTACAGCAATCGCAAACAAAATCACAACCGGGGAGTATCTGTGGAGAAGCCATACAACACGTGATTCCTGAGGAGGGGCAGCAGGCTTTTGAGTAGTTGCAGGGCCAACAGTCTGGATAAATGACTGATGTGACCTCTTAACATTACCCGTAAATGGCCTTGTTGTGCCGATACTGAGAGTGGCTGAAAGCAAAAAAGAAGCTATATCTGTTATTTTATTGTAAGGACAGGCATCTGTACTATATGGCTTAATGATAAGATGTCCTCTTGGGTAAAATATTCAGGAAGTAAAATAGTCCCCCATTCTGATCTCTGGAAAGATCCTACTCCAGACAATGTAGTCATCGTAAAAAGCAAAACCGGCATTCTATGGGCATTAGTGCGTAATTTTAAATATCTTAGTCTGAGAGACAGCTCAGAGAATGTAAAGAGGGAACTGGATTGGTTGACATTAGACATAGTGGGATTTAGTGCAGTGTGGTGGTGGGAAGAACAGAACTTTTGGCCAGTACAATACAGGGTTGTGGATAAGCTCTACAAAAAGCACACTGAATGAATAATTATAATTAAGATAAATATGAAGACAACACCCACAACAGTAATACACCCATCACAGTAATACAAGTCTGCATGCCAACTAGTTCTGTAAATGACAAAGTGATTGAAAGAATGTATGATGAGATGAAGGAAATTATTGAGATAGTTACGGGAAATGAAACTTTAATTGTGATGGATGACAAACTTGATAGACAGAAAACAAAGAGAAGGAAAAATAGTGGGACATCAAATGGGGATAAGGAATGAAAGAGGTGCTGTCCTTTAGAATTTTTCACAGAGCATAATTTAATCATTGCTAAAACTTGGTTTAAGAATTGTGAAAGGAGCTTGTACATTTGGAAGGGAATTGGGGATGCTGGCAGTTTCAGTTTAGCTACATAATGATAAAACAGAGATTTTGAAACCAAATTTTAAACTGTAAGGCATTTCCAGGGGTAGATGTGGATTACGAAAATAATTTATTGATTATGAACTGCAGATTAAAACTGAAGAAATTGCAAAACCGTAGGCATTCAAGGAGAGGGGTCCTTGATAAATTGAAAGAATCCGAGGTAGTTCAGGGTTCCAGAAAGAGCTTTAGGTAGCAATGTACCAGACAGGGGAAGGAAAACAACAGAAGGTGAATGGATAGGTTTGAGAGATGAAATGTTGAATGCAGCAGAGGATCACACAGGTAAAAATGTGAGGCCTAGTAGAAATCCTTCAGTGACACAAGATATATTGGATATAACTGATGAAAGGAGAAAATATAAAAATGGAACAAATGAAGCAGGAAAAAAGCCCTTGGATTACATTCTTTCTGAATTATTGCAACTCTTGGGAGAGCCAGTCATGACAAAACTATTCCACTTAATGTGCATGATATATGAAACACAGGTATGAATACTGCTGAACCATCAGTTCAATAAGCCGTAACTCCAGAATATTAACATGAATTATTCACAGAAGAATAGTAAAACTGGTAGAAGCTGACATCAGAAGATCACTTTGGGTTGTAGAAAAATGTAAGAACAACTGAGTCAATACTGACCCTATCTTAGAAGATAGGTTGATGAAAGTCAAAACTGTATTTATTGATTTAGAGAAAGCTTCTGACAAAGTCGAGTGGACTACACATTTTCAAATTTTGTATGGAACAGGGATAAAATACAGTGAAGAAAGATTGTTTACAGATGTACGGAAACCAGATTACAGTTATGAGCTGAAGAATATGAAAGGGAAGTAGTCGTTGAGAAGTGAGTGAGACAGCATCGTAGCCTATCCCTGATTTCATTCAATCTGCACATTAGACAAGTGGTAAAATAAACCAATAAGAAAAACGTAAAGGTAATTTAAGTTAAGAGAGGAGTTGAGGTATTTCAATGACATTGTCATTCTGTCAGAGACAGCAAAGGATTTTGAACATCAGTTGAACGAAATGAATAGTATCCAGAAAACAGACTATAAGGTGGATACCAAAGAAGTAAAAAAGGGTTATTTAATGTAGCCGAATTAAATGAGAGAATACCGAGGAGAATAAGTTATGAAATGAGACACTAAAGGCAGCAGATGAGTTTTGCTATTTGGGCAGTAAAATAACTGGCGATGGTTGACGTAGAGAGGATAGAACATTCAGACTGGCAACAGCATGTTTCTGAAGAAGAGAAATTTGTTAAAATTTAGCATAAATTATTTATCTGGAGTGTGGACAACTAGTATGAAAGTGTACCATGAACACTAAATGGTTCACACATGAAGATATTAGACGCTATATTAATGTCATGCTAAGTAAGAATGCTGAAAATGGGATTGCAAGTCCAGCCTGGAACCACTCAGCACATGCCTAACAAGTAGACACAGCTCTGGATTCCACCTGATGCATGGTGTCAGGCTGCTTGCAGTCGCCTCCATAAACAGCTGACTGTCCTGTACGATCTGGAATTCAGTATCAGTTCCAGGAACAGGATTATCAACAAGAATTAACACTTCATGCTGCAAACTTGTTTACGGAGAGCACATGAAAGTGCAGATGGACCTGAACTATCTGCCTCAGCAGAAATTAGAAAAAGTAATGCAATCATCAATCTGAAGATTGGTTTGAACACCACATTACTTTACTAGGTATGGTACTATTGGAAGTAGTATCCCGTAGCTTTTCTCCAACTTTTGAACTGACTTACCCACCCAGTTACAGGGACACCTACAATTTAAATGTGGATTCAAAACATGATGTAGCTCAGCATTTTTCATATCAACAAACATTGCCAGAGGTAAAAGGGGTGATAAATGACAGGGATATTCCTTGTAAAGTAGGAAACATTTATGATTTTTAAAAGTTTAAAATTTGGTACTTCTTATGTATTGTTTGAAAAGGTTTGACTTTTTACTGTATGGCAACAACAATTGTTGCTCATGATTGCTTCCCCTCCATAATTTGTAGCCATTTTTATATGTCGATGCGTTTTTCATGTGATGGCAGTGTGAATTATTGGAGATTTTGGACCTTGATTTCAACTCATGTAAGAATTAGTATGTCATTATTTATATTACTGTTGCATACCCTAATGTATTGCAGTATAAAATTGAAGTACATAAATTACAGGTTAGGATGAATAACATAATACAACAACATGAACTTTCATGTAACATGAGTCACTTTTATGTAATTAAGTTTATATATTAAGGGGAATGTTAGTGCTAACTTCATCTTGTTCCGTAATTTATTTCTTTGTGTGAATGTGTAACTAATATCACTATTAAAAATTTCCCAATTTGAACCAATATTGCAAAAACAGAAAATTAAATGTGTAACATGAGTCACATAATTTGAGTCACCGTTATATTTTTTTAATGTTAAAAGAACAGAACGCCCTTAACAGCAGCAGAAAGACAGAAAAGGAGGTAGGAAAAGTTAAACAGGGAAGAAAAATATGCAGAATTTAAGAAGAAGCATCTGGAGGAAGCTAGAAAAAGTCAACAGAAGCATTAAAAAAAAGTTTCTGCATTTGAGTCCACATAAACAATGACTTATTAGAAGAAAGAAGCTCTAAAACCAGGGAGAGAGTTTGAAAGCATAGCGTAATGTAAGGTAGAAATCAGCAACACAGTACAGCTGGGTTTTCACTGTATAAGTCACATAGTGCCCTAGGTAAAGCCATGGCTCAAGCTGATCATTTCTTGCCATTGTCAACATGACATAAAGTCATAGTTGTTCTTGAGCTGTTCAGTGACTTGTGTGGAAATTCATCAGATGGAAAGTCTGAAAGACCCAGTGATAGCAGTAGTCCACAAAACAGAGACCTTAGTTCTGAAACTAGAGACCTGGTAACTGGTTTCTACTGCCATGACATCAGTTGCCAGTCACCAGGCAGGGAGCACACAATAATGATTAGAAAAAATAATGAGAAAAAGTTCACTTTCATCAGTTAGTAATGTCCATCATGGAAACACATGGTGTATTCAAACAGGAACAATCCGAAGTTCAAATTGGGAAATAGAAGTATGGCCACCACATGTTCAGTTAAGCAGCAAACTACCTCATAATGTATGTTCATGTAAATATCACGAAAATTTCATAAATGCCATCAGCAGATGAAACTACTGAAGAAACTACAAAAAGTGTGAAAATTGGAGACAGGTACAAAGTGGAATATGATGGAAAATTCAATGCAATTTTTGGAAATTATTAATTTGTGGAATGCAGCATACTGGTTACTATTGGAAACAGACTGCAAAATGTGATGACATTCTGTTTACACAGGACATAATTATACAGAAAATTAATCCACCTGATGTTGTCCATGCAAGGCAATATTTTTAGTCATCCGACTTCTCATTGAGTTTACAGTTTATTTTTCCAGATGGCATGCTCTTATAATTTTTCACAATGTTTAAAAAGTGAAATGTTAACGTTAAGTTTATCTTGTGGGTCATTCCATGTCAAGTCACCCAGGCCATGACACTCATTATCTAGTTGTGAACTGAGATTTTGTGTACTGGTTTTGTATCTAATATCATGAACTTTTGTCAATTCTTATTGCTTTACATACATTCTTTTGATAGCAATGCATTACTTAAAAGCAAACTGTAAAAATTTGAAAACTGGCTGCAGTTTTTAAACAAAAAATGGTATGCTGATAGTTTTTTCCCTGAATATCCTTTCGGACATGTATTTTATAGTGTCCAATTAAATTTTTGTAAATACTTTTGATAATTGCTGCCCCCTCTGGAAAACACTGAAAAAATTAAAAACTGATCTACAAATAATAAAGATTCATAACACAAAAAAAGTCAGCATTGAGAAATGAATGGCACTGGGGAAAACAATTTTTACATCACAAACATCATTATCAGGCCAATAGAAGGATGGAGATGGTCCATGAAGATGCATGAACCTTACTGTAATATCTCCTCCTTCACAGTTCACCATCTCAACAATTCCCAAATACCAAGAAGAGTCATATGCACATGCAACATAGCAGATGGGCTGCACAGTGCATTCTGGCTTTAGTGGCAGAGGTGCATATGAGAAATCATGCATGGCACTAAAATCTGTATCACAACTCAGCCCTTTTTGCTCCAGTCTTGGTTGGTGATATTGGTACAATGTGATGCATAGATCAGGTTCCAGAAATTGTTTTCGCACTTGTGAAATGCTGAGAAAGATAAGGTCTGACTTGTACCATTTCATCTATTGAAACAGAGAGAACTGAAATGCCTTGCAGGTTCTCACGACAGAATTGAAATACTTGTGAAGCTGCAAGTATTTGAGCTTTATAAACTCTTTGTGAACTTGTTTTTGTGCCAAGTCTTTTAACAGTGCCACCAATACCATCACAGGGAGATTTGCCATGGCTGGTGGCAAACAAAGACCAGCTGCACTTTATGTTGAAGTCGTGTTCATTTCTGAAATTCTTACAATTTTTATATTGTGCAGCACAACCATCAGTGAAATATTCAACATATGCAAGATAAATTTCTGGAAACTCACACTTAAGAAATTCAATACAGTGTTCTGAGTCTGATACACAATGGCAACATCATGTTCTAGATCATCAGAAACAATGCAAATACTTTTTGCATGCAACTGTTTGTCCTTTTTGAAACACATATGGACAGTGTGAAGAGTGCTGCTGCCTTTATTCCATTGGTACCCCTGTACTTCATTTTGAACAACAAAATTGAGGTTTTCACTGAAATCCATAAAAATTAACACTGATCCTTCATCAAGTGTTTCTTTCTTCATTTTCAGATAATCAGATTGTGATTGAGAAATAAAAGAGTGTGTAGTAAGTTTTTCAATTTTCTTAATTAGTGTATCACAGAATTCTGACAGAGAAGTGATTTGAACACTTAAAATCATTCATCAGTTAATACCCATTGACTGTACTGAACCATCTCATCAGGATCATAGTCTTCTATTTCATTTTCTAAGTGGGTTTGAAGCAACAAACTGGTGGAGCATTTTTCACACAGACGAAGCATGTTATTATTTTAATTAGATCTTGGTATGTTTCTTTAATAGAACTGGAATTTAGAAGCAATTTAATGTTCCTGATGATCCTGCAAGTACACACTGAAGAAAGCAAATTTTGAGAATCCTACTTTGTCTTCAGGATTACTTAAAACAAGATGCTTTTCTTCACAGATATTTTTGCTGGTGCTCACTTCGTCTTTTTTCCCAGGAATTATTCTTGTGTTTTCATCATCCAAATAAAAACTCTTTACTTTTTGCACTGTATAATGTGGCAATGTCGTTCCTCTTTTCTGCTCCGCCATTGATAAAATACCCTCCTCCTTAAAAGAGCTCTTGCTTGTTGTACCAAACATTCAGAAACCTGAAACTTGGAATTGACTTTCTGTCGAGAACAAGTTGGCGGCACAAGATTAAGTAACTGAATCCCTCCCGATTATTTGCATATTCAATTTTCTGTTTGATTTTCTCCATGAGTTCATCATGATGTTTTGCCTTTTCTTCCACTTCGATTAAATCACTGTCAGGGATAATGCTTGCATCAGCTGCCAGCTCAACTTGATATGTATGCGAAATTTTAGTTGTCAGAGCCCCAGCTGCTGATTCCAATTTTCATTTGGCTGCTGCATACTGACTATGCCGAGCAACTGAATGCATCTTTGCAGGAGATACTCCTAAGCTTGCTAAGCTAAAGCCTCTCATTTTGAAAGTCTTTGCCTTTTATAAACTAATTTCATGCTATGCAGATGAAACAGATCGTTTATGGCGCTTGAAGGGATCACAGCAAATTTTCTTATGTAGAGAGAATTTGCGCAGGTACCTGTCTTTGTGTTTAACACACACGAAACACTTAAATCACAGTATGAATGACTGTTGCTTCGCCATAATAAAAGTCCTTGATCTTCACTGGTCAGTTAATTCACACGTCACAGCATTATCGCATATATCTTGCAAATACTGTCCAAGAAAACACTGCCTACTTGTACTTTCTATATTGCTTCAGTCATAAAACCAATATTTGTCATAAATAATTCAAAACATGATTGGTATAACTTAAAAAGTAATTAAATAATGAAAAATCATTCCATCCCATTGTCTCATTACTAAAGTATTTCACATTATTATTGTAACATTAGGAGACTTACTTTTGTTCTGGAATGAATACTTAAAAACTGCAACGACTGAATTTTTAACCAATAATTGTCTCTGGGTACAACTCAGTACAAGAGCTCAGAATTGCTTGCTCAGCGAACACATGACTCAAAACAATGGAACTGGATGACGCAGAACATGTAGTGGCAATAAAACAGTGTTCTCAAATATGATTTGTTCCTAGGGAAATCCAGTGGAGCCAACTTCAGCATAGTAGTTACGTATTAGCAACTTCAATATTTCTTTTACAGTAACATTGTTTTTCACATTTTCCATTATTTCTACAAACTAATTCTTTCTGTGTGACATTATGGAATATTTATAATAATATTGTAAATTTTTCAAAAGTACCTATAAGGGAGCAATACCTCAAAAAATTATCATATTCATGCATGGATTTTGTTTAAAATAAATTATTTACAATTTTTTTCTGAAATGTACAAGAAATTCAAGCTTCCACTGCAAAAACTGTAGGTCTATGAAAGCCTGAATTCCTGAATCTATACAACTTTTTTTATCATAAGTGAAAAAGTAATTGACCTGCAACATTTACATTTTGGAAATGTGAATATATCTAGGTAAAATTCCATCACCCAAAATTTCAAGGATTTGTGTGACAATGGGGGTAATTTCCTGTAATTTCTGGATGACTTGACGTGGAATGATCCTTATTTGGTAAATAACATCATATTTTCGTTTCTCTACTCACAAGAAAAAGTTTTTCCAACGATAAGTAGCAAGTAACATGAGTCACGTAACATTAAGTCACACGCTTTTTTCATAAATGGTAAATAATTACCAGAATCAACCACTGACCCACATATCACCAGCCAGCAACTGCTACCCTGTGATAGACAACGTACAGTACTGGCTAGAATAGCACTGCCAAATATCAACAAAGAAGTCACAGCATACAGGCAACATACAAATGCATGGTGCAGGTCAAACAAGTTTCTCTGTGGGGAAACTACCAGGATAAATCACAGGGATGGATCCAGAAAGAAAAACTGCCACAGATGCACAGAATGAAGGTTGTAAATCTATCAACCAAACCACTGGGGAGAACCAAGGCCGACTTAATAAAATGGTGGTTCCTTCTAACTGATAGAAGCAATGTGTGTGAATGTGGGAACCCCATATAGCAGCGAATCCTCCCCAATGCCTTTTAGACTCATGTTCAACTAGGACCCAACAATGCAAAATGCAACTACACATAACACAGCCCGATATTAGCCTGATAATATCTAACTTTCTGTGCACAGCTGTATGTTCCCAACAGAAAATAAATAAATATATTATTATTAAAGAAGCAATGGGCAGAGAGAAATTAACAGATGCCACATATTGATGATCATGCAACTTTCTTTTATTTCAGACATTCATATTGTGTTACCAATCACACGATTATACACTCTCACCATCGTATGCCCAAAGAGTTGTCCTGACTATTGACATACGAAGGCAATAACCTAACTTCAGGAAACACCCCACTGCCGATTAAAGGCTCGTGGGATGTCAGTATTGTGGCCTGAGTGAAAGAATATTGGGTAAGCATACTAAGGGAACTAGGGCAATGAATTCAGGGCTCAGTGCATGCTCAACTACTTCCACACCTGAACATTTTTACATCAAGTTTAGACCTTAGAAATCCAACTGCTTCTGCTACTGTTAATTTAGTAACTATAAATTGCAGAACTACGAACTGATGATAAGTTATGGAGCTGGAAGGGGATAACTGGGACATAGTTAAGGAAACAGAAAATTGATGGAAAAAAGGAAAAAAACAATATCCAAATGTTGGGTCAAATGAAGCTACCAGTAGTCTAGGGCCTAATGAAGATATTCCATATGATGTCATGTGTGTGGAAACAGGATGAGAATAGAATGCTGATAATATTTATTTTGCATCTATGTTCACTTTATGAATCTAAGTTGCAGTGACAGACTGATATGCAGCATAGCCTGAGGTCTAAGTTAAGTTGTTTGGTTGGTTTAGGGTACAAAGGACCAAACTACAGTGTCATCAGCCCTCTAATTTAGGTTGTAAGTTGACTGGCTGTAAGTGGCAGTGTGGTACCTATGGAATGCTTCAGTTAATACTAAATGTTTTCCCACAGTGGAAATTAGCATATGGGAAATAAAGGTGTATGTGTAGACAGAAATTCAATAACAATACTACACATACTGAAGGAATCTTGGACGGAATAGCAAGTCGTATCCATGACACCATTCAAGAAGCAAGATTCTGATGTGTGAACATTCTGACAAAGCAGAAGAACTGTCCTGGTGTGACACTGCCTTCCCCTCAAAACCTTTGTTGTGGTGACAGAATGCTCAGTAGTGTAGCCTGAGGTCTAGGTTAGGTCAGAAAGAAAAACTTTTGTTGAATTTGTATTTTACCCACAGGTCTACATTCACTCTATTCTTAATGTGCCTACTTTTAATTATAAATAACAAAAGTGGCACAATAAAGCCACAAAATCTGCATTACAGAACTGATAAAAATTCTTTGGGGGAATCATTGGGAGATTGATAATAGAAAAAACTGGGGTTACATGTAAATTGATAGAATATGCATAGAGGAAAAACACATTTGTCCTTCACACATTCTGTCAGAAGAAATTATGTAAAAAATGTAACTGGCAAAGGTACAATAAAACAGAAAACGAAATTAACTATATCTTACCAAACAATAAAGAAATTAAGCAGAATGCGATAGTCTTAAAACCGCTTCAGAATTTCATGTCGTCATAGCACAGTAAGGTCCAGAGCAAAAATATACACAAAGCTAAAATTGAAAAATGCAAGAGATAGCATATAAAAAAAATGCTGATTACAATAATTTTCTCAGAATACTGACATAAACCAGATCAAATGTAGTAGCACGTTTAAATCTTTATCCAATCAAATTTGTTCCTACATTGGATAACAGGAATTATTTCACAAAAAAACATTTACAAAAACATAAAATGGTTTATCGTAATATGAAAATTGCAAGTAATGAAGAGAAGGCGTGAGTTACGACTAAACGAAAGTCAGAACATGCCGGAATTGGTCGAACTGAGCGAAACAATTCGGAAAAAAAGTGTCTCAGATAGATTGTGAGTAGGCAGGCTATCACCTACATTTTCTGTAAGAAACGATTCAAAATCATAAGCAGATGGGAAAATCATGTGGTTATGTTGACAGTTCATAACGTTAAGACGTGACATTAAAATAATCAAAGTTCGATGCATTTCTCATTTAGAACCGTTATCTACTGTACTCAATCATTTTTCACCTAAGTAAGAAAAAAATTAATGGGTTGCAAGAAGAGTATCAGTGCAGAATTAACGGAGCATTTGAGTGACTAGAGTTAGAATTATTACTACGGTTACTCAATATTGCATAGTTTTTATACAGTACCAAGCTTTTACTGAAACAGTCTTGACTCACCAGCCTCTGCTTTTTTGGAATACATCAAATTGTTGATTAAAAAACATGATCTCCTCTGCAGTATATTTCTACAAATGTTCATATTTTGTGTCTTTCACGCCCCCAAATATAACTTTTCTCATACATGCAAAACTTCGACACAGTAGTTCTACTGCCGGTCTGTTTCATAACATTCAAAACTATATTATTATCTTTGACTAGTTTGTAAACAAATGGTATGATTGGTCTCCATAAGCATGTAAAACTTGCACATGCATGTCCCTCAATAAGACCTTTGGTTCCCACATGTAAACAAACAATAAATTCGCGAGCTCCTGATGTTTAACCCTTTCCAGCCCAACTTTTATTTACTTGTGGGAAAAAATATTTTTTCGCGTATTTCCCTACATAATGATTGGAATAATATATATTTATAAGAAATTTTGTTATTTTTTTGTTTTTGGAGGAAAATTTGGGATGACTCCATATGCCATCATTGGGCAGGATTTGTTTCCTTCAGTCAGGTGGTTGGGGTGTCACAGTGCTTGGTACTGGGACTTGAATGAATATTTTAATTACACAATTTGATGCAGTTTATTAAAGAAAAATTAGTACATACAATAATGCAACCTGCATTTCAGGACAATTTTATGTTTTTTTTACAGCATGATTGTTACATTACATGAAAATTTAAGAAACAGTTCCTGTCTTTGGTATTACATTTGATGGATTTTGTTCGAGAATATGCTGTAATGCACAATTTACATCTCTGTTTGTTTTCTACATGCTGTGGCCAATGTCCAATGTTGTCGTACCTTACATCATCAACTGGGCTGGGAACCAATGGGGCTCGTTTCTTCACAAGTGTAGGCGATGGACTGTCATCTGATGGCCGTCCTCGTCTTGTTACCAAAATGTCTCCTGCTTTTAGTAGTCCATGAGGTACATCAGACCGAAAAATCAACAGAGATATGTGTTTAGTAATTCCTCTTTGTCTGCAATGTCGGCGGTATAGGAGCCACGCATTCACAAGACACATGTCAAGGAGGTGGAATGATATTCCTCAGGTTCAATAATTGAAAAACCTGGTTTGATTTTGTCAACAAATGGTCTCACCTTGAACAGCTTGTCATAATCAGGGTCCTCTCTTTGTTTCATTTTAGTGTTGTCATTCACATGTAAATAATTTCTTAGCTTATCATACCTATTTCTAGGCATTGAGTCAGCTAATGGAGAAAATCTTGTAGCCTCTGCCCAGTACATTCTGTAACTAGGCATTTTCACAACACCTGCTAGGATGTTTATCCCTATATACTTTTCTATTTCACGAACATTTGTATCTAAAGATGCACATGTTTTCTGTGTGCAGTATAGATTAGATTGCTCGACTAGGCTCTGGATAATGTCATCACTACACATTGTTCTGAAATACTGCAAAGGTGTCAGTTCATCTCCTGGAGGGTCAGAAAATACTACATTACATGATGTGTCCACTTCTTCAATGTCCTTCATTCTCCACCGAAGATCCCAGTGTGTATCACACTGAATTTTCTGAGCTGAATGACTTGGTGCAAGGTTTGGCTCAGCAAGTAATCTTGAAGCTAAGGGAACATCATCTTCATCATTGGGTTCAGGGTCCAGAATTTCAACCATATCAAGGTCCATTCCTTGAAGAAACTGTATATCCAGTGTAGTAGGGTCCTGCTGCCGAGCATTTTCAATCTCTTCCTCCACATCAGACGTATCAAGGTCCAAATCAGATAAATCACCTTCGAGAAGCACCAATATTTTTTCTTCTGATAATGATTTATGATTGCGAATCATCTGGTAAACAAACCAGGAATTTTTCACTAAAGCAGCAAAAAACTGGTAAATTATATCAAAAAAATTGTAACATATTAATATTGGTTAGTATAATAAAGCTTCAAAAGAAAATTGAAAATATTAGAGTTGCACATTATGGTAAACTTTAGTCGAAGTTATTTCATGTACTACATTTGGTAACATAACAAATGCCCAATGATGCCAAATGGAATCACACATGTTTGTGACTTCCAAGCAGAAAATTATCGTAACTAGCATTATTTTCAAAGTGCTTACCAGTAAATTTACACTTTCAACAATAATTTATTAGTGCAACTTTTATATTAGTTTGCTTCCTTTACGTTGATATAATTTTTTGAAAGTCCAGCTGGGTGCACTGTACCGTAGACACCATGCAACAATACTTTTGTCAAGGCATTGTTGCCTGGTGCTCTCTGTTTTAGCGAATTCACGGTAGCCAACCTAAGAACAATGAACGTTATAAAGCCCTGCACAGTTGTTTATAATCTTTGGACAAATAGTTTGGCCTTGGGAAAAAGTTAAATATGATGATGCCATATGACATCACTGGGTTGGAAAGGATTAACAAAAACAAATACTTAAAAATTAGATTTTCAGACACTCAGACGTGTTTTGCGAAACAACGACTTAACGGTTGTTTTTAGAGACGAACATACCGATACACTGCTCTCTCTTAAGGTCGATCAAACTTAACGGAACAGAATGGAACGCCAAAACATTTCATAATACATTTTAAACCACAGTCTAACATGAAAGTCACGACACACCATCTCTTTGTGGTATACCTACTGCCGCAACAGCGCACCAAGCGAACAGGAAGTTATATTAGTGAATTCGGTTACATCTTGTGAAGGCAAAATCGAATCGTAATTGTTTATATTGGTCTGTAGAATAGTTTTTACAAACGGCAGCGTCCATAGCGTAATACAATGAGGCAACAGTAAGAAGGAGACACACCACAATTATCTATTTTTAGGTTTCCTAAAGACCCTAGGAGGTGTGAGCCGCTACATTACAGAACAGTTTATTTCAATGTAACTGCCAAAGTAGTCCCAACTGTTGATAAAAGAAACGGAATCACCTAGATGTAATTAATGAACAACCTAAATGTAAAGACTTTCTTTCAAAAATTTACTTTCATATTGTACAAGGTCTTGAAAGTAAAACGTGTGAACAAGAAGTGTTATTAAGTTATGTAAGTGAAAATACAGATGCAAAAATTCTATGTAAAACTGACACTTAATGGAAGCACAAGAAATCGAAAGTATAGTGCTCTTACAATTCACATTAATAGACAAGAAAAATTTACAAAGGTGGGGAGAGTTGCATATTTGCAAGGGAATGAATTGCAGCCTATCAACTCCTAGCAACTCTACAGCTTCATTATTCTTATCACCAACCTCAGAAGCAGAAATCGAAAATACAATTGGTCAAAAAATGAAAAAGATTCCTTCTGCTGGACAAGATGAGATCCCTTGTTTACTTGTTCACAGATGTTCAGGTATTTTTGGAAGGCATATTCCCTAAATTACTTAAAATAGCAAAAATTGTACCGATACACAAAAAAGACTCTAAATAAGATCCCAATAATTATTGGCCAATAGCAGTCCTCTCTGTATTTAGAAATATATTTGAGTATGTAAGTGGCTGACAGACTAAAATCATTTCTGAATAAGTATAGTATCCTTTCTCCAGCTCAAAAGAGCACAGAATACTATTGCAAAACCTATATAACTATGATATATGGGGCGCTGCCTACAATTGGTTTGCAGGCTATCTAATAAACAGAAAACAGTATGTGCAGTTATATGAGATCAGTCCATCAGGAAAATCCGCTGTTTCATATGCAAACTGTAAAACATAGTGTCCCTCAAGGATCAGTTTTAAGCCTGATCCTGTTTCTCCTGTTCATTAATGATCTTCCTCTTCACCTACCAATTTGCAATACCTTCCTTTTTGCCAATGGCACCAGTATTCTGATATATGACTCAGAAGATCACACTGAAGCTGCAGTCAACCAATGTACAGCTCTACTGAGTTCATGGCTTACAGCTAATAGGCTACTTCTTAATGCAAAAAAGACTGTAGGTGTAACATCTCATATGGTTCAGAACATTAGCCCCACTGTCCCAGCTATACAAATAGGTGGAAACAGTACTGAAAAGGAAAATGTAACTAAATTCCTTGGAATATCTATCTGTGACACTATAAGTAGGAATTGGCACACTGACAGCTTAGCTACCAAACCAAGTAAATTATGTTTTATGCTTCTGTCAGTTAGGGAAGTGATGAGTATAAAAATCCTAACATCAGTGTACCATGCTCCTTTTCACTCAATCCTAACATATGGCCTCACATCCTGGGGCCACAGTTCTGAGTCCAATAAAATACTTAAGCCCCAAAATAAAGCTGTGAGGATAATGTTATTTAAAAACCAGAGAGACTCATGCAAACAACTATTCTGAAAACTAGGTGTTCTTCCACTTCCATGCCAGTACATAAGTTATAACAAGCTAAATATTGGCAGCCTGAAGCAGAATCTGGACTATGACCAGCATGACACTAGAGGGAAATACTTGCTGACACAGTTCCGCGATTGCACTAAATTATATGCTGAAAGTGTAAAATGCATGGGAATTAAACTTTATAATCATCTACCACCAAACATAAAGAAACAACAACAATCCATCATATTTTAAAATAAGGCTTAAATCAACATTATTCAAATACTCTTTTTATAACTTGCATGAATATTTTGAATGTGATTTTTCTATGTAATATATTTACTCACTTATCATTCTGTACCATAATTTATCTTCAAAATTTTAACTTAAATAAGGTCTAACTGACGGTTAAAAATTGATCTACTTGTATGTACTTATTATATTTATCTAGTAAATCTTAACTATTCTATAAATTATGTAATGCTTATCTGTACTTAATCTGATTTTAAATGTATCCTCAAGTTTTAATTTTACTTATGCCTAGTTGACCTTTATTTTGAACAACCTGCAAGTATACTAATGCCATATCTTGTAATCTATAATTATCATACAACTGTGTAAGTCTAGTTGTATTTCATTTGGTGTTATATATTTTTAAATGTTTTACTACTATAATGACTTGTCCCATATCATGTATTACTCTCTGTACACAAAATGATGAGTGAATGAACAGTTTATTTATGATTTTCTTGTAACCTACATATATTTACTGGAGAGTATGGTGTTCTTTAAGAGCAAAAAACTACTAGTTTACAGCAGAAGACCCTATATTCTCTAAAAAGGTGTCGTATTTCTCCTTTATAACGTGAAGTTTTATTCACTACACTTTCAGTGGAATCAGTGAATGTGGAACATTGGGAACATGTGTGGAATGCAATACTTACAATATTTGACATAGCAGATAAGCTAGCACAACTGTAGCTGAAGGAAAAATGACACATATATGATAACAAGAGAACAAGTTCAATAAAACTCTTTCCCAACATGGAACAAACCAAGTCCACAATCGTTGCTGCATGAGCCACAAATAGCAAGAAAATTCTACACATTCGCTTTTGAAGCAAAAGTAATTACATTTATAAATATATATATGTGTTAGAAAGCTGTGTAGGGCGTAAGACAGTGCATTCTAGGGATGGCATAAATGTAGTGTTTGCTTCGCTCAGAAAGGGCTGCCCCATTTAAATTCTGACAGAGAACAAGAGGGACGCTACTGAGTCATAACCAGCCAGCGGTCCTTGAGTAAAGCACTGGCATTCCTGTCACAAATAGTCGGGTTTGTTGGGTGGCCCTTTCCTTGACAGAATTAGAAATAGACAAACACTTGAAGTGATAAACTAGGGAGCCACACCCTATGGTATGAAGTACAACAAATAGTAACAGTGTGAGAATGGGATGGAAATTTCCTGATTGTATGCCGGTCACTGCAAGATTAAAAGTTTTTATCCTGTATGATAAGGGGGAGGCATGATTAAGCAGACATCGAACATTCATTGGGTGGTATTACAAACTGAGCCAACAAAGGCAACATGACTGACAATTTAGTAATAAAATTATTAACAGCCGACCAGTTGCAATGGATACAGAAATTCTTTACCTAGGTTTCGACAAATATAAATTTGTCTTCTTCAGAAGGTAACCTAAGGGCGATGAACATCATAGCTTACATGAAGTATGAAACTTATAAGCCAAAAATAAATTTTAAAACAAATTAGAGAACTCTTGCATTACAGAAGTATGATAACGACGACCGGTACTTACAATTTTACATTAGTAAGGCCTAATATACCATCGCCATTTTTACAATTCTCGGCATAGATCCATGTGTCAAAAATAAAATATAGCCCTAGAATTAGGGTTTGTCATGTTAACATAAAATAGCTCATGGATCTTGCAGAGCTCACAACAGACTGAGTGTAACCGGCGAGTGTAATTACTCTGAAAACAGGGCAGGTGACGCTCGTGCCAAGAAACTTGTGCTAATTGGAGTACAAAGGCCACGTGTAAATTATCAGTATTATTAACGTCCTTAGGTAGAGTAACAATAAAAAAGGAAGGAAATTAACACTCCCATTATAATAGTATTAGAGCATTGGTACAAATAATGTAGTTACACATAAGAAAAGGCAGGTGGTGCTTACGCCGAGAAACTTGCACCGAGTGGAATATACAGCAAAAATATAAAAAATTACATTACTATATTAGTGAAGCCCACAAACGGTATACATGTCAGAACTTTAAAATTGACAATAATGGCTCTTGTCAAGAAAGAACTGCGAACACTGATACATGATCCTGTTAATACACATTCACAGGAAAAACAAAATTTTTTGAGCCAGGCAAAATCACATAAGGGCGGATGTAGTAGCAACAGACATCGTGACAAAACCACCATTACATAAGGGGTAGTGAGCTTAAAGCACTGAAAGTGCATTGTAGCTTCCTGAGGAAATAAACCACTAACGTTACCAGCATTAATGTTATACCATAAACAGTACAGGTTTAAAGCCTTCGAAAAATTGTCTACAAGCAAGGTTCAACTGGTCGTTCAGTATATTACCGTCCTTGAGCTCAAGGTGTTTGAAAATTTGTAACTCTTCCCACAGATCTAATCTACACCCTTTGTCTTCTTTGTGTAGGATAACAGTGTCTTCTAAATGTTTTGGCGTATGACTGGCTATCAGGAGATGTTCAGCAAAAGTTGAATTGTGTATATTCGCGTCTTTTTTACCTAATAGGTATTCTTTATATCCTGTTTTCAGAGCTCTGCCTGTTTGACCAATATAATATGAAGGACAGTTGTTACAGGTTAGTTTGTAAACCCCTGAGTTGGTAAACTAATCGCCGGCGATCTCTACTGAATGTACAAGATTTCTCTTTAAACTGTTGTCTGTAGTGAAGGAGACGTTACAGTTATAGTGTTTCATTAGAAGACGTTTTATCCTATATGATATATTGCCCAAGAAAGGAATATAAATAAATTTTTTAGCTTCTTTGCTGTCAGTGGGGAGGTTGTTGCTCAAAGTCGAACAGTTTTGGGAAGTTTTCTTACTGAACATGTAATCAATCATATTCTGATTGTACCCATTGTTAACCACAATCGCTTTGATGACATTCAATTCTTTTTGTTGATCGGCAGGTGATAAAGGAGTAGTTACCATACGGTGAATGGCAGAATGGAAAAAACGCCAGTTTGTGAGCTTTTGGATGAGTTGAGTCAGCAGAGATGACATTATCTCTGAATATGTTTCCTTACGGAAAATGTTGAAGTTGAAGGAACTATTCTGTATAGAAATTGTTAAATCAAGATAGTTAAGTTCAACTTTTTCGTTCTGAAGTTCTTTTGTGAAGGAAATTTTTTCATGTGAACCATTGACGGTATTGAAGAGAAGCTCTAACTCATTATCAGTACCATCAAAAGCAATGATAATGTCGTCAACATAGCGTGCATAATAACGGATTTTGTGGCATTATTCTGAACTTGAATTGAAGAACATTATTTCCAGAGCATTGATGAAAATATCTGCCAAAATACCAGCGAGGGGACTACCTATTGCTAAACCTTCTGGTTGTATATACATTTTCCCATTGAACATGAAGTAATTGTACTTCAAAACTAATCAGTTCTGCAATCTGAATTTCACTTAGTTTTTTATGTTTTAGTACGTTCTTTTTTACAAGGGCTTCTTTATTGTCATTGGAAATACGTGCTCTGTAACACAATTCTAATCATAATCCCAAAGTTCACATAAGCAACTTTCCCGTTTTGTGTGAAAATCGAATGTGAGGAAACTAACAAAATTAGACATTGTTGTGATATATATATATATATATATATATATATATATATATATATATATATATATATATATATAATCAGAAAAATATAGTATGGGAGAAACAATTTTCTGACCATGAGAAAGAAAACAGAAACGTACATATTCACAGCAGAGAACAGCACAGGATTTTATTTCTCCGAGGCATTTAAAAGTAAGTCTGTACACTGTTGCTTAAAAAATATGTCACCCGTGACTGTCTGAATGTCTATTAGAGTACTGTGTAAAAACTTGAAGGAAATTTGTCAAGAACATTTTGAGAATTCTGGTATCAATGTTTCTCATGTATGTATTATATATGTACTTGTAAATTAAAAGTAAATAGCCTACTTACATCTGAATTTTCACTAGCATATTGTGTAAAAATGTAAAAGGAATTGGTCAAGAACTTCTCAAGATTTCTAGTAGCAACATTCCCTCCCCCATATGTTACATATACATTGTTATATTAAACATATATAGCCTATGTCTGAATGTTCATTAGATTATTGTGTAAAAATTTGGAGTAAATCATTCGAGAACATTTCGACATTTTTGGTAACAACATTTTCCCTTTGCATATTAAATATATAGTTATATGTTGTATACATTAAAAATATAGCATTTTTACATCTGGATGTTAATTATAGTTTGTTTGTCTGAATGTTCATTAGATTATCATCTATAAATTGGAAGTAAATTGGCTATGAAATTTTCTAAATTTTTGTTTCCCTTTATATATCACGTATTACTTTAAAAATGTATATAGCCTATGTCCACCTGGAAGTTCAATAAATTATCACATACAAGTCTGAAGTAAATCAGTCAAGAATTTTTCAAGATTATTGATAACAATGTTTCCTCTCTATATATATGATGCATGTCTATATATTAAAAAGTAAAAAGCCTTTGTCCATCTGAGCATTCATCAGAATATCGTGCAATAGTTTGAAGTAACTTAGTAAAGAATTTTTCGAGATTTTTGTCAACAATATTGCCTATTTATATAATATGTATACTGGAGTATCACATAAAAATTAGAAGTAAATTGGTAAAGAACTTTTCAGGATATTTTACTAAAAATCTTTGACCCACACACACACACACACACACACACACACACACACACACACACACACACACACACACACACACACACACACACACACATATATATATATATATAGTTTAAAAAACCTTGAAAAGTTCTTTATCAGTTTACTTCAAATTACTATATGTATATACCTTGAAAAGTTCTTCACCAATTTGCTTCAAATTTTTACACGATACCCTAGTAAACATTCAGACAGATATACTCTCTCTCTCTCTCTGTCTCTCTCTCTCTCTCTATATATATATATATATATATATATATATATATATATATATATATATATATATAAAATCAGTCTAGAACTTTTTGAGATTTTTGGTAACAACCTTAAAAACTAGAACTTGTTTTTATTTATACACAGATATACTGTATACATATAGTTGTGTACTGTATATGCTAAAAAACTGTAGCCTGCATCTGTCCAAATGTTTACTGGAATATCATATAAAAATTTGGAATAAACTGGTCAAGAACTTTCTAAGATTTTTGCTGAAAACCTCTTCTGTTTATATTATGTATCAATGAAAGAGCTTTTTAGCAAAAAATCTATGTATATATAGAATACAAACAGAAGATATATATGTAATACGAATGGAAGAGGCTTTTAGCAAGAATCCTTGTATATATATAATATAAACAGAATATATATATATATATATATATATATATATATATATATATATATATATATATATATATATATATATATATATATATAGCCAATTTGTGCCCGAATATTTATTAGAGCATTGTGTAGAAATTCATAGTAAATGCGTCAAGAACTTTTCAACGTTTTTAATAATTCCTTTAAACTATGGCTTGTCTTTGTATAGGATGTTCGAAATTTCCAATTACAAACTTCTATGACTTGTGGTGGAGAGAGAGAACATAATATTTTGAATAGGAACCCATGTCCAAAAATGTACTGTTGCTGTTGTATGACAGTATCAATTCGAATGTTTAACTCATCCACTTCCACTTGAGGAATTGAATTATGCGTGATCCAGTACAATAATCAGGTAACAGAAGACCCATTTGTCATTTAAGCACATTTCTATGTATTAATACTTCAGTAGTACATGTTTGCATTATTTCAAAATAAAAAAGAACCCAGGATACTGTACATACGGAGCAGTACTGATGCATTACACCAGCAGTTTGATGTGGCAACCGTGTATGTTGTTACAGACATTGTCCCTTCGAAGCTTTTTCTGGGTCACACTCTTCATCCCACCTGATGTCTCTTTAGTATCTTGTACAACAGCTAGAACTCGTGTCAGCAGATCTTTCTCTACCTCTATGGGTGTCTCGTAAATTGCAATTTGCATACAAGCCCACAAAAGTAATGTATGTGATCTTGTCTACCCTATTGCATACGAGGAAAAGCAAATTCCGTGACTTTTCTCTTTCCCTTGGCAGACGTGAATGCGCTACACATCTGAACTGAAAGCATCATAGATCAGAAATTGTCAAGTACCATGTATAGTAATATAGATTGTAGATTATAGTTAACTTAAGTACTGTGTTAACTTTACTTCATTGCTAATGAAGAGAGGGTAGGATACGGGGTGTACATATGCTCTGACTCATCACCTGCTGTGCTACACATATCAAACAGCAATGAAGATAAACATTTGGAATATATATTCATGTAGATCAAATCCCTTAATTGAAAGTGCCTGTACATGACCTCTATAAATCTTCTAAAGTAGGCAGGTTTGTTTGCTTGAGAACTATTTTCAAGTCTAAATTCGAAACATCAGCAAAAAATTACAATTGGTGACACTAACATAAATGTTCTATGCAATAGTCGTCCAGTGTGAAATTTATGAAGCTACTTCCTACTTCAAATGTGTCGCTACTTCAGCTTGTTTCTATCCACCATATAAAAGGTAGTCACACCATCGTAGGTACATTTGCAGTGAAATCGCGAAACAGAGCGATTCGTACCTCTCAACTGTCTGCACCTGGCATGTCTGCCCAAGACATAGTTATCATGATGTACTCGCTAGAACGTCACAGAAAGAAACCACTAGCGAATACATTCTGAGATTTCAGATGCTATAATTTAATTGAAGTGCAAGAAATAGTTTTGGGGACGTCCTCTATTCTCTTCACAGATATAAACGAAAAAAAATTCATGGATCTACCAATAGACTTACTCAGTTATATGAATGGATGACTGGAAGAATGTGGTATGTCGAATTTCGTGATTTTACAGGAAGCGTGTTTGTGCCATGTTTACAAGGCGTGGGGAGTGTTCCAGTGGCTACATTATTCAACTGCACTTAGTGAATGTTGCCATTTGTAGGAAGCGATGAAGATTCATACCACAAAACAGTACCATTTCAAAATCGCGTACGTATTATCTTCTGCCTTTGGCAGCTGTATCTCCATTCTTAATTTTCTATTGGAGATCCTTCACTTGCCGTTGTCTTATAACAAAACTATTACAAAGAGTCTTTAAACAAACTCGTTTGCGTTTTTGTTTTTTCTGTTTTTTCTGAACCCCTTCTCACATGCTCAGTCTATACCAATGTATTTCAGAAGAACTAGTGACTGTTCGTCATATGATAGCCGGTGAAATTTGTTATACCAATCAGTAACAAAATCCATGTTTAAGTAGTTGCAGTATTTTCTGCATGATGACATACAGGCTGTAGCCTGGAACAGAGGATCAACCAAATCTGCTCAGATTATAAAGCTCTGTTGAGATATGTGCAATTCAGAAACATTAAGATTTAAATCTATGATGATTTTCAAAATATTCTCCTGTATATAAACATTTTAGGGTCGAAATATAATAGTAATGTCATGCAGGAGTACTTTTTACGCTTCTTACCTTTTCACTCTAATATATTTACAGCCCTTTTCTGCCCGATCACTGGCAGTAATATTCAAGCGATTCAGCTGCACGCCACAATGCCAAAGACCTGTGCACTGACTCTGAATCAAACCTGTCTCAGCTACATACCACATTTTTCCATTGGACAGTCGCTACTTCTGCATGCCTCACAGCCATCTAACGGTGTCTCCTAAAACTAGCACAAATTGACAATACGCCCTGAAAATGCGATATCAGGAAAATTTAACATACCACCTTCTGCCAGCCATCGATTCAAATGATAAAATAATATGCTTCCTTAAGGACCGGAAAATTAAGAAGGAAACTAGCACCTTGGCTGACTGAAGAACTAAAACAACTCACGAATCTCAGAGACGATGCATATCGGGCATACAGACCGCCCTACGCCGGAAAAACATTTTGCTTACAAGCAGAATCGGAATAGAGGCAGTAAAACTGTGACAAGTGCAAAACGCAGGCATACCCATACATGAATCGACAACCGACTGTCCTGTGGAAAATTCTGCTTGGTGTTGGTATAGCACTTTGCAGTACATACAATCACAACTGACCCACAAACAAAACAGAGACTCATTGATTACTTCGTGGCAGTAAACGACTGTAGCTACAAAAACTTCTATCTAAGGCATGTTACTTGCAATAACGTCCAAAAAGCCATCATGCAGTATCAGATCAGCATGTGTTCGACACAATGACATCTCTGTCCAAATGATGAAGCTTATTATTGACTCACTATTGCAAACTATATCAAAAATCTTCAACCAGTCCTTAACCACAAGTCCCTAAGGCCACAAAACAGGGAATAGTTAAGCCACTACCTGAAAAGGATGTTGGGACATAACCCTCTGATTACTAACCTATTTGCATTCATCCTGCACTGTCCAAGCCTTAGAATACATAGTCCACGACCAGCTAACAATCAATTATTACACCGGGAAAGTTCACGGAGCAAGATAGCCAAAAATGACCTAGACAAATACCAATCAGGTTTCTGTAAGCATCGCAGCACCACTTCCACCTTAATATAGGTAACAGGTGACTTGAAACTTCCTGTGGATGCACAAGAGGCAACTATCATATGCTTCTTAGAGTTCAGCTAAGCCTTTGATACTGTTAACTTCGACGTGTTTCTTGCCAATCTCATGGATCTACATTTCTTGGGATATGCAGTGCAATGGTTTCGCTCATACCTCATGTTTCGCCAGCAGTGCGTTATGTCTGGCACCATAAAGTAGCAATGAATGCAGATAGTATCAGACATCCCTCAGGGTTCAGTATTAGGTCATATACTCTTTTCACTGCATTGCAATGAGGTGTCATAAGTTTTGTCCTAGTGCAAATACCATGTGTGCTGATGACCTCCAGTTGTATCTATGTGCGAAGCCAATAACTGCTTGGGGGTAATGGTGACTATGACATGTGTGTTTTCATTCACATGCCCTTTTGGGGAGTATTGAGTTCCTCCCAGACCACTGCCCACGTTGTCCCCTCAAGTGGACTGCAATGTCAGATGCCATGTAGTCATGCTGAATGCTCAACCTGGACCAGTACACTAGGCTGGAGTTTAGAGCAGCTTCTGCCCTGGACTGGAGTAATGTCAGTAGACCCTCGAACTAGCCGTCATGCACTGGCTGGTGTGCTGTCGTCAGTACTGGATGCCGGACTCCATCAGTTATGACTTTGGGTCGCTGACTGTCTTATAGGACAGCAAGTGCAAGACCAACACTAGAACAGTCTCATACACAGTAAGCTCCCACACCATATCCAGAGAATAGAGTGCAAACAACATGAACACCATCAAAATCCTCCCAGTCGAGTGCCAAAAGCTAGTGGGGTGTGGAGTGTTTGTGTCGCCAAGGAGGGACTCTGCTCTACGATGTCATTCGTAATGATCAAGCTGATTCTGCTCTTCCTGAGTCATCAGTGATCTTCAGTTGCACTACATTTGCTTAGCGAATTTCTTACAGGGTCTTTACTGCTTAGTCAAACTCCTGGTAGACATCGTTGTGTCCTACTTGCAAGGAGAGGCCACAACGTTGGAATCACAGATTTACTTAAAATTTTGTACACCTCTAGTAGGCCATTAAAACGACATAATGTGTAAGTAGTAAGGTGCACTACTCTGGCAATTCCTAGACAATCTCAAGAGAAGTTTTACACATTTATTATGTGCCTTATGTACCTATGCCTAGGTGCAGTGCGTTAGGGGTCGTGCTGGTCAAGTGGTTAGCATCCTAGTTTCATAAGACGAACGTGTGTAAGACACAGGGTCGACTCCTGCTCAATCTTAACTTCTAGACTATACTTTTTTCGTCACATCCAAAGAGTAATTGTACATTATTCTTGTGGTCTCGTATATTGTGAACATTGTGAATTACTGTACTACTGAATAACGTGATTCGCATCATTATTTATAGAGGTTTCAATTGGGCTTTCCAAGCCTGTTCCTCGTTCTTGAAAATTTAATTAAAAATAGTAAATAGTCAAATAACATATGAAATTCACTACAACTTCACTAAAATCATGTGATTTTATTTTCATTATATTATCTCTCAATTTCATATGAATTAAATAATGTGACCAATGATGAAAATAGTGTCGATTTAAGAAATCAATGTTAGCGGGATTGGAACCGTCGTCTTGGCCACGACCTTCTGCAAAGTGCGGACGCTAACCACATTTATTTTATATTTTGTTCCTTGTATTTGTACGAGGCGGACGTCCCATGACACCTGTTCAAGTTCATCGTTGGTTCATTCACCCAGTTTTCTTTCTATTACAGAGTGCAGCTAACCCTCTGACTGAGCACGCTGAGCCACCGCGCTGGCGTCCACTTGACCACCATGACTTCTCGTAGCCAATATTTCGCACATATACACTTAAGAGCCAAAGAAACTGGTACACTTGCCTAATATCGTGTAGGGCCCCTGCGAGCATGCGGAAGTCCGGCAACACGACGTGCATGGACACTACTAATGTCTGAAGTAGCGTTGGAGGGAATTGACACCATAAATCCTGCAGGGCAGTCCATAAATCTGTAAGAGTACGAGGTGATGGAGATAACAGCGCGTTGCAAGGCATCCCAGATATGCTCGATAATGTTCATGTCGGGGGAGTTTGGTGGCCAGCGGAAGTGTTTAAACTCAGAAGAGTGTTCCTGGAGCCACTTTATAGCAATTCTGGACGTGCGAGGTGTCGTATTGTCCTGCAGGAGTTGTCCAAGTCCGTCAGAATGCACAAAGGACATGAATGGAAGCAGGTGATCAGACAGGATACTTACGTGCGTGTCAGCTGTCAGAGTCGTATCTAGACGTATCAGGGGTCCCATATCACTCCAACTGCACTTGCCCTGCACCATTACAGAGTCTCCAGCAGATCGAACATTCCCCTGTAGACATGCAGCGTCCATGGATTCATGAGGTTGTCTCCATACCTATATCAGTTTTTTGGCGCTTCAGTGTATGTCAGTTACATAACAGACTCGTAAAACTTCTCTTGCTATTTTCTCGGAATTACCAGAGTAGTGCATCTGGCTACTTGCACATTATGTTGTTTTAAAGGTGTACAAAGTTTGAAGTACATCTGTGATCCCAACGTCGTGGCCTCCCCTAGTTGGTATCTCTTATGTAATATTACGGGAGTAACGAAGGCGGTTCGATCTGTAGTATTCTAAGTATTTTCTGCTGAGTTGCTCTCAGTCTACTTGAGAATGTCAAGGTGGCTGTCTTCCTGGCCCAGTAGCGGTGTTGAAATGTTTACGCCGCTGGCGAAACTTCCGCGTGATTGAGCAACGTTGGCTGTTCGAACTTGGAAAAATCTTTTCGCTCATGTTTCCTTACTAGTTTTGTCAGATAACACGAAGGTTGTTCACCATATCCTTCCTGCCGGTCTCGTCAGCACCTCGACCCTTTTTTTTTTTTTTTTTTCAGTGGCCGTTCCATTTCCTTGTTCCCTCCTTGGTCTCGTTGAGCCGGTCTCATTCTTTTGCATGCTGTCACTTGTTGCTCGTCCCACTTCCACCATTCTTCGTTCAGTGACGAGCTGTACTCCTTTCAGTCAATATTTTTATCTTCTCTTGGACAATTTCAAACCTTTCTCGAAATCTCCACTCCCAGTTCTTTGTGTATACAGTTCAACGTCCAAGACCAGTAATTTATAACTACGTTAAAGTTACTTATTAAAGTTACAACAAGAAGCCTAGATTCACAGGAATTCGTTTTTTGATATGTTAATCCTTGACACTGAAAACAAAGTGCCCATAATTTCTATGTCAGCTTTCACAATTAACGTTGTGTTTGCATAAATCGATAATTATATATTCTATGACTTGTTAACAATTTTTAAAATTAACTAATTCATCAAAAGAGTTCTCTGTGCGACTTTCACTTTTTAGCTTCCCAGGCGCAGCTGGTACTCCTTTGAGGGGATTAGTGGGAAGTCAGACTACCTAGAGTCCATTCTAATTTCAGTTTCATTCGCTTAAGTTGAAACGTCCCCTTTGAACAATTTATACACGAGACTGTGCTTAAACTGACACACAATATTTTGTTAGCGCAACGCAATCTGACTTTCAAAATTCCCTACAAAAGAATGGCCCTGACTAACATTAAACTATACCTTTCAAAAATCACTTACCTCACAAAAATCTTCGCTGCTCAAGCTACTGCAATACAGCAAGCGCCACTACTGCCAGCTAAATAAAAGATTCAAACTATGGAAGGCACTAACTACTGATAGGGATAGTTAGCAAATGAAAGATATTAATAGAGAACGAACAATGTATTTACCTTGATATCATCATATATAAATACAGCAGTTCATGACAAATTACAAACCTCCGCCATCTCTCTCCCCACATCCACCACTGCTGGCGGCTCACCTCCAACTGCGCAACGCTACGCGCTGTTCACAGCCAGCTGCCTAACACTACAATGGCGAGTATTACAACAATGCAAAGCAGCCACAGACTGCACACAGCACAGCCAGTGATTTTCATATTGAGCGCTACGTAACGTTGCCAATAAGAAAACATAAACAGCCTACTTACATAGAGAAAACATAAACAGCCTACTTACATAGCCCCCATGCTCCCCACAAAAAATTTTTACAAATTGGATTGGGCAGTGGCCAATACAGATTGGAAAAAATTTTTCATAATTACAATAACAAAGAAATCAAATGCACACACTTATTGATACAATGTTGGTCAAAAGCTAAAAATTTCTCACAGTCCATAAAGACAGTCCTCATCATTCGTCACAGTAAAATTGCAGTGTTTTTCTCAAAGTCTGACCAGTAAAAGACAATGCACACAGACGTAGTGGATTTCCATGCAGTCTTGAAGAAGTAGTGTTGTCCTTCCAACGGAAAGACAGTGCTGACTCGACATGCAGACAGGTAATGGGCCACAACAGAGTAAACCCACAGCAGAGTCAGTCGACGTTTTGAAGAATATTGGTAGTTAGGTCATCACAGAGCAGACCCACTGTAGTCCTGGTAGAAATTGTGGTATTGGTGGGCCACCAGAGGTGCAGACCCACTGCAGTCCTTGTAGAAATAATGGTACTGGTGAGTCAGCAAAGGTGTAGACCCACTGTAGTCCTTGTAGAAATGGCCAGCAGCCATCTGTTGCGACTGTGCAGGTGCACAATCACCATCGAAGAGTCTTGCAGAGAATATAGCAAGTCCATAAACCACCACTTGTGCACTCACAAAGTGTTTGGAATTGTCCTTAGAATCAGCAATGCTGTTATCCAGTCCCTTGCTGAATTATTAACACACGTGCAAACACTATCAGTCCCTACTTCTCACATATTGTCCATGTACTATGACCAACAGAAACGTGTGCAGTGAAATGTTACTTAATTTGAAGAACTGGTAACAATTACAATTTGGTAACATAAAAATACAATAACAAAGGTACAAAATACATCATTAAAGAACATAATAATACAGATAACATTTGTAGTACAGGCTTTACAAAAGAATAGAAATAAACATATACATCAGTGTTACAGGAATTATGAGATAAGTAGATACATAAAAGATCAGAATAACTTTTGGAACATCAATTTTACACATGAGCATTAAAACAAAACAGAATAAATAATGTCTAAACATCTTTACAAAGTAAATAACATATTATTAACGCCAATTATATTCGAGGATAACAGTATTCCTCATCATAGTGAATGTAGCTTAATATTAAAAGAAGAAAAAATTCTATGAAACTACACAGAGACAGGAAGAAAACAAATACACAAGGGTACACAAACACATAGTGGGATAACACCAATAGGAAAGGACAGGGTTCGTTTTCAGTGTAACATTTGGTACTGCAGTCCAACCCAAAACTTCATATATCTTTCCTCTTATTTCATCCTTTGTTTCCACCAAAAAAATTCTATATGAGCATGCTTTCTGTATTTATATGTTCACACATTTCTTACCTCAACATTTATTTCCAAGAAAATCCTACCTAAACCTGTTTTCTCAATGCATTTCTTCCAATTCATCGCAACTCATTCTCTTAGAGGCTACCCCCTCTTAAGCTAACTTAAATCTACTGAGCTCAGATGCTAAACTAAGGGACGAGGCAATGCAGCATCACATAACAAATTATCACAAACAGCAATGACAAAAAAATGCCAATTTGCAAAGCAAGCAGCAGCAAATCTAAATTAACAGATAAAATGCAAAATTACAACTAATATGAGCCAATGTGCAGCAACATGAAAAATAAATGAGTAGTAAAATTGGCTTAGCAGAGTAACACAAAGTCAAATTCAGTAACACTACGCCTGGCAAACAGCAGTAACTTATACCTAAACATGACATAGCTCAAGCAGAAAAAATATTACAGTAAAAACAACAATGCAGATAAGGGAAATGTATATTCACATCTTAATATCTATGTAATTAAAGTGGTGCACCACAACAACTGATTGTAAAAAGAAATATTACCATGTACTTGAAAAGAAAATTATGTGTTACTGTTACTAGTTCCTTCTTATTGTTCTTTCCTTTCCAAGTGCTCCTTTTTTAAAGAATGTGGATCATAAAATAATTATTTAATAGATCTGTTGACAGAAAGTGTTCACATTAGCAAATGCATTTCATTTTATAAAAGCAATGCTGCAACACAGCTGGAAACCAGATATCAAATGAAATAAGCAACTATGAAAAGCAAAGCATAAAAATATCATTCAATAGTCATGTGACATTTCATAAGTTAGTAGAAACTCTCTCAACTCTCATAGAAAGACGCTTGTCATAATCAGGTGTGCAGATGTAAAAATATTTCTCGTCATTTCATTAGGCATTTCAGTAAATCATATGTTTTCAAGTTCGACCGTGTCGTTTTTGCGATGCTTTCTACAAAGGAATGTCAGAAGCGAGGTTAATGGCGTCTTTTTTTATTTTTTTTTTACCTGTGCCGCTGAAAGGCTAATGGCTTTTTTTTTTTTTCGGGCGGCTGTCGCCCAGGTGGGTGCCCGCGACGCATTACGTGCAGGTGGTCACTTAACTTTCTTACGGAAATATTTACGACAGCAGTTTCCGCTACAGTGACAGTCTCACATAAAAATATTTCACAGGTCAAGAATTAGCGTTGCAAATCTGTAGAAAGAAAATCCTATAAATATAAGTGTCCAAAAAAATTTTCGCCGGCATTGTGATACAGTCACGCATTTACACACACATTTCATAACTCTTAAAGTACGATTCTCGGTTTCCAACATCCTTTTTCACAAGTCAGCGTCCCTAACCACTATTCATTACTCCTTACCTTATTCGTCGACACTTCTTCAACATTGCATCATAACAGATAAGTATCATAACTCATATAGCATCAGCCTATTAATCATAAACATACCTCAGCAGCATAATACACATCGTCGTCGTAAAAATAACATCATAACACCTCAGTCAAATCTCAAAATCGTCGTAGCTTCCTCCAATAATTAAAAAAATTCTCTGCTCATGTCAAAAGTGTCATCTGCCTCAAACGTACTTTAAAAATCATGATCTCATACCAAATACATCATTCAAAGCTCTCATAGTATCACAATGGTTCCAAAAAAAAAAATATGAACAGTTCACACAGTACAGACAAAATACAATTTCGTAAGTGTGAAGTTATCCAACGGTGTAATTACGTAAACGTCTGTCACTGATGTAGTAAAATAAATGCTTGTCTCTCTCAGGTAAACGATCAGACAGCTGTGTAATTATGTGTTGGAGAAATATGGTACCGATGTGTAAAGTTGTATAAGCAAATACCATATTAGCTAGGGTTCCTTGTGGTTGCCACACACATGGTACACAAAGTAAGCGTGTACCCCCCTGAGGATTATTATAATTATACCCTCAGGTGTTACAGATTACAGCAATGGAATGAAATGTATCACGGAAAACTTTCTTTGTAATTAAAAAAATATTTAAAAATAAGTGTTTTAAGTATAAGATTGATCACTCAAATGCGTGTACTGTAGCGCTAAACTGTGCATCTTGTCGCAACATAATCTCTGTGGAAGTGTCGTAGTTATCATCCTCCGAAAGCTAAGTTTTGCAGAAGTCAATGTACTTACCTCATGATAAACAAAAGTGAAATGCTTTGCGTATAGATATCTTAGTTATTACGCTTATTGCCATGATGAAGAAAGTACTGTGCTGTAACGTATTGTTATGCCACTAAAAAGGCTGTCTCATTGTTGCTATACCACAAAAGTTACTACTAAAACATGTTTTTCTTCCTAGAAGAATTCAGAAAACTGTGCAGATGTAAAACAGATACACTGCAAAAGCAACATTGTAAATTGTCACTCATTAGTAGCGTCGTGATAAAATCGTGTAGCTGTCACATAAACTAACACTGTGTCATCTGGTATCTCACAGAAAGTACTTTAAATCCAGAATATATTTTCAAGTCAACCAAAATGTTGTATTAAAATCTCATTAGCAGTACCAGTATGTGTCCTAAGTATGTAAGCCTGATAGTCGTTACGTAATCGTGCAACTAACAAGCAAGAATGTACAAATACAACACTGTGTCGTCTGTTCACTATAACAATGCATTCGTAATTTCTGTTTAAATAAGTTCTCTTGGTTCTTGACTGGATATTTAACTTCAAACATTGTTGTATGTTAGCAGTTTCTTAAGTCTAACACAGCATACTAGTAATGTAAAGTGAAAAGTTATATGGCAAAGACAAAGTTAAAAAGCAGATTATCTTTCAATAAACGGTTTTACATGTGAAATGTGGTGTAAACCTTTACTCTTCCTAGTACGCAGAGTTTCAACTTCAACGCAATTATCATGTTGTATACATCGGTAAAGAATGCTAAAATTTTTCTCCAGGCTAGCGTCTTATGTTATTTTTCTCGGAGCCAGCGGGCGCACGCAGCTGCCTGCTGTGCGAGTCATTGTCTGTCTCTTTGTTGGCGCGCGCCGTTATTGGGATTAGGAGACCTAACTTCTACAAATTCACTCTGACGAGAAGGCCCTGCCCTGTTTGAATCCCGCCAGTTCTGATGCAATTCAGGTCTGTTGTTACGATCACATCGTCTGTCGTCATCTCGGTAGTTCCTGTAGTTTCTTTCTTGTCGGTTAAGTGGTGGAGAATTTCTCCCTGAATCGTAACTGCGCGCTGGACCGTTGCATCTAAAGTTATTCTGCCTCCCGTAATAATAATTATTTTGGTTCCCATATTGTCTGTTTCTCTGATTGTCTCTGTGATAGTCACTACCGCGGAGAGGTGATCTTTCCCTGTAATTATTACTACTCTGCCAACGGTTGTCGTACGGGTGGTGTCTGTTTTGGTCACGATTTGTGTTGTGAGAATAGCCTTGTCGCGTCCAGTTATCATTTCTGTCGTCACGGAATTGTGACGGATGTGACCTGTAGTGATTGTTTCCCTGTTTTCGCATCCCACGACTGTCTGAGTCAATTTCTAATTCTTGTAACAGTCCCTGAAAAGCTTCAATGTCGTCTTTGCAACGTCCTGCTAAAATAATATGTCGTAAATGTTCAGGTAATTTGAGTAAGCAAATGCGGATGAGTTCTGAGGGGCTGTATGGGTTTGACAGGTACTGATTCTTGTGCAACATGTCTTCAAAATATTTCATAAGACTGGAAAATTCAGATTGTTCGAAACGTTTCATCATTATGATGCTTTGTTTTACTCGGTCTTGTGTGGCCTGAGACCAATATGCTGAGAGGAAGGCATGGTAAAACTCTCCTTTACTGTGGCAATCGTGAATGACCGACCGCATTCTTACAGCTGGTTCATTCTCTAAGTAGCCACACATAAATTCTAATCTGTGCTCTAATGACCAGTTGGGAGGAAAACAATGAGAGAATTGATGGAGCCATGCTTGTGGATGAATGTCGTTGCCAGAATTCTTAAATGTTTTGAATTTACGTGTAGTAATGAACAGCTTATAGTCAAAGTCATCATGTCGGCGAGTCGCATATCGGTCATTGTTACGTCGTTTCGGCGGTTCCATTTCAAAATTCGGTGCACCTTGCCAATTTCTTTCATAACTTCCGAAATGCCCTGTGTTATTATTTTGTGGCTGTTCCGTATTTCTGTGTCCCTCTTCCCGTGTTGGGGCGCGAGTATCCTCTGAAATACGTAATTCTTGTATTACCTGTGTCAGCTGATCTTGTACTTCTCGGATTTCTCTTTTGTACTGTGTATTGATTTGATTTTGATTCTGTTTGAATTTTCTAATTTGTTCATACTCTTCTGTGTCAGTGAAGGCTACAGGTCTTGTGTCATTCAGATCATCATCTACCTTTGTAGATAAGTTAGTGACCTTATCCGAAAGTTCGGCTACTTTCTCCGATAGTGAACACATTTCCTCAGCGTGTTTTTCTGAACCAAGTTTCAGAGTGTCCATTTGTGTTGAAATCGTATCTACTGTGTCCTTTAAGTTTTCTTGAGTTTTTGCAAGTTGCGTAACCGAATCGGTAGATGCAACTGAGTCAATTTTAGCTTGCAAGGTGTTGTGATTTTCATGAACAATGGTTTGCAGTTCTTTTATGGCTGCTTCGTGATTCCAGACTTTTTGACATTTCGATTCAATGTTATGTAACTCAGTAGTTAAATCTTCACGTGTTTGTTCAAGTGTGGTGTCTAACTTTTGAAGATTTTGTCCCATTGCGTCTAACTGTTGCTGTGTTTGTCTCTGGTGTTGTTCCATTGTGTCTAACTTTTGAAGATTTTGTTCCACTGTGTCTAACTTTTGCTGTGTTTGTCTCTGATTTTGTTCCATTGTGTCTAACTTTTCAAGCTTTTGTCCCATTTGTTGCGTTAATTGTAATAACAATGCACTGGTGTCTGAAACACGTTCCTCAGTGCTTTTCGGCAGTGAATTTGCACCGGCAACATTCACATTTTGACAAGCGGAAAATGTGTCTTGACTCATTTGAGAAAACGGTGAGAACCCAAAACCTGAGTCTGTAGTATTTGCAATATTGTGTTCTGTCATTCCCGATTCCTGAGGCGAGCTGTTGCCGACCAATCGATCGATAACGCTTCCCTGTTCACTACCTGTTTCACTGTCTACACCATTGTTTGCCGCCCGCTCCATTTCCCTATGCGCAATTACCAAGTTACTACTTGGAACGTCTGTTAATTCACTACACAGTGGTGCTGATAAGCCACGCTCGTCGTCGCTATTATTTCTCAGTTTACTTTGGAGCCTAGTGTTACGTTTTTCACGCGCCATGATTGTCACAGTATTTCACACGACAACACAGAAGAACACAATTTGAAGAGCAAAAATAGGGGAACACATTAACATAGGACTGAAAATAATATCTAGTTAATTGCAAGCGTAGCTGCGAAATACTTGGTGCAAATCTACATGCATGCGACAACTGTTTCACTGTACAACAATGAAAGAATGCAACTACAAAGGAGATTTTCTCTACAATTACGCGCTAGCAATAAACAAAATCTACACTAATTACACAAACTACAAGAAAAAAATCAGAAGATTCCAGTGAGGTATCCTAGGCTAAGGGTCGACATATGAAACGTCCCCTTTGAACAATTATACATGACTGTGCTTAAACTGACACACAATATTTTGTTAGCGCAACGCAATCTGACTTTCAAAATTCCCTACAAAAGAATGGCCCTGACTAACATTAAACTATACCTTTCAAAAATCACTTACCTCACAAAAATCTTCGCTGCTCAAGCTACTGCAATACAGCAAGCGCCACTACTGCCAGCTAAATAAAAGATTCAAACTATGGAAGGCACTAACTACTGATAGGGATAGTTAGCAAATGAAAGATATTAATAGAGAACGAACAATGTATTTACCTTGATATCATCATATATAAATATAGCAGCTCATGACAAATTACAAACCTCCGCCATCTCTCTCCCCACATCCACCACTGCTGGCGGCTCACCTCCAACTGCGCAACGCTACGCGCTGTTCACAGCCAGCTGCCTAACACTACAATGGCGAGTATTACAACAATGCAAAGCAGCCACAGACTGCACACAGCACAGCCAGTGATTTTCATATTGAGCGCTACGTAACGTTGCCAATAAGAAAACATAAACAGCCTACTTACATAGAGAAAACATAAACAGCCTACTTACAAAGTCACCAACATTTTCAGTTCGAATTTCGAAAATATCTTATCCCACGTGGGGTTGGCATAGACGCGATATTCATCTAACAGGATCTTACAATGTCATCCTCATCAATTCTCTTCATGCTTACAGGAGATGAGAGAAGTTAATTTCCTGAACCAGTCCAATGCAGCCTCTAAAATAAAACAAAATAAAATAAAAATAAAAAAATCACCTTTGAATATTAGAATATTTTCGAGCTCTTTTAAGTATATAGCACTTCATTCCATTATTTCGAAATAGTCGCTGCTAGCTGAGTGCTTACTAGTAGTATATTAGTTACGCAATCATACAGTTGCTGGATCGAATCGCACAATTTGCAAACTATTTTTCACTTTTCTTTAAAACACACATCTGTGAACAAAAATATTAATTAACAAATAATGAATCCTAATGTTGTAATAAAAATAACATCTATTTTTTTCAGTTAATGATCACATGTGAATGATAGCATTCACAAAAAATTTGGTACAAAGATCCAAAACATCTAATACAAAATAAAATACTTTTTATTTCTAGAGATTGGACAGTATTAGTCATGTATATATTATAGAAACGAAAAATGATGTACATGAAGATGAGGTGGGAGATATAATACTACAAGTAGAATTTTAGACATCACTGAAAGACTGAAGTCGAAACAAGGCCCCTGAAGTGAAATACTTTCTCTCACAATTAGTAACAGCTTTGGGCAGAAAGCGATGACAAAACTATTCCATCTCGTGCGCAAGATGTGTGAGACAGGCGAAATGCCATTGATTCCTGTTCCAAAGAAATCATGTACTCACAGCTCCGTGCAGTATATCAAATCAGTGCTTTCAATTAACGAATATAAATACTGCAAACTTTAGGGAAAGCCTACAGCAGCTAGACTGGGATGAAGTGTATAAGGAACCCGATACAAACTTGAAATACAACTTATTTCACGATACATTTTTAAGGGTATTTGAAAATTGTTTTCCCAAGAAGATAGTTAAACATAATTCCAAGAAAACATAAAAAACCTTGGCTAACTAAAGGAATAAGAATATCTTGCAACTGTAAAAGAGAACTGTATCTAACAGCAAGAGGGAGTACTGACTCTGAAATTATTCAATATTATAAAAACTATTGTGCGGTACTAAGAAAAGTTATTAAAAAGTCCAGAAGCATGTGTATTATGTCTGAGATCAGTAACTCTGATAATAAAATTAAAGCAATCATTGAAAGGGAAACAGGACAACCAAGAGCACAGGAAGACTTTAGTGCCATAAAACTGAATGAGAAGTGTACTAACAAACAATCAGAAATTGAAAATATTTTCAATAATCATTTTTTAAATTTTGTGAAGAAAGTAGGATCTAGATCTTCACTAGAAGAGGCAAGGCTTCTAATAGAAGAGGCCATACCTGTGCAGTTTGGAACAACTGTAATCCCACCGACCTCTCCCTCTGAAATCAGTAAAATAATAAACTCACTGAAAAGTAAAAGCTCTTACGGAATTGATGGCATTTCCAGCAAGGTACTTAAAGCTTGTTCCCCACAGATAAGTAGGATTCTCAGCCACGTGTGTAATAGCTCTTTGGAGCAGGGTGTTTTCCCTGATAGACAAAAATATGCCATTGTAAAACCATTGCATAAAAAGGAGGATATGTCGGATGTCAACAAATACAGCTCAATCTCTCTTGTAACAGCTCTATCAAAAATTTTTGAGAAAGTGATGTATTCAGGAGTAGCGTCCCATATTTCTAAAAATAAAGTACTATCAAAATGTCAGTTTGGTTTTCAGAAAGGGTTTTCAACAGAAAATGCTATATATGCTTTCACTGATCAAATATTAAATGCTCTGAATAACCGGACATCACCCATTGGTATTTTTTGCGATCTCTCAAAGGCCTTTGATTGTGTAAATCATGGAATTCTTTTAAATAAGCTAGATCATTATGGTTTGAGGGGGGCAGGCACAAATGGTTTAATTCATACTTAACTGGAAGAATACAGAAAGTTGAAATAAGTGGTTCATGTAATGTTAAAACAACAGCTGATTCCTCAAACTGGGGGGCTATCAAGTACAGGGTCCCACAGGGTTCGGTCTTAGGTCCTTTACTGTTCTTTATATACATTAATGACTTACCATTCCACACTGATGAAGATGCAAAGTTAGTTCTTTTTGCTGATGATACAAGTATAGTAATAACATCCAAAAACCAAGAACTAAGTGATGTAATTGTAAATGATGTTTTTCACAAAATTATTAAGTGGCTCTCAGCAAACGGACTCTCTTTAAATTTTGATAAAACACAGTACATACAGTTCTGTACAGTAAATAGCACAACTCCAGTAATAAATATAGACTTTGAACAGAAGTCTGTAGCTAAGGTAGAATTTTCAAAATTTTTAGGTATGTCCATTGATGAGAGGTTAAACTGGAAGCAACACATTGATGGTCTGCTGAAACATTTGATTTCAGCTATGTATGCTATTAGGGTTATTGCAAATTTTGGTGATAAGAATCTCAGTAAATTAGCTTACCATGCCAACTTTCATTCACTGCTTTCGTATGGCATCATATTCTGGGGTAATTCATCATTGAGTAGAAAAGTATTCATTACTCAAAAACGTGTAATCAGAATAATTGCTGGAGCCCACTCACAGTCATGCTGCAGACATCTATTTAAGGATATAGGGATCCTCACAGTAACCTCACAGTATATATATTCACTTATGAAATTTGTTGTTAATAATCCAACCCAGTTCAAAAGTAATAGCAGTGTGCATAGCTATAACACCAGGAGAAAGGATGATCTTCACTATGCAGGGTTAAATCTGACTTTGGCACAGAAAGGGGTAAATTATGCTGCCACAAAAGTCTTTGGTCACCTACCAAACAGCATCAAAAGCCTCACAGATAGCCAACTAACATTTAAAAATAAATTAAAAGAATTTCTAGAGGACAACTCCTACTCATTGGCTGAATTTTTAGATATAAATTTGGGGAAAAAAACAACAACTTAAACATTAGTGTCATGCACTATTTTGTGTAGTGTAATGTCTTGTACAGACATCTTTTATTAACCTGACACGTTCCACATCATTACGAAGTGTCGTATTCATGATCTATGGAACAAGTATTAATCTAATCTAATCTAATCTAAACAGGTGTGAGTATTACCGAACTGTCAGTTCATTAAGTCATGGTTGCAAAATACAAACACACATTCTTTGCAGAAGGATGGAAAAAGTGATAGAAACCAAACTCAGGGAAGATCAGTTTGGATTCCAGGGAAAAGTAGGAATGCACGAGGCAATACTGACCCTATGATTCTGTTAGAAGATCGTTTAAGTAAAGGCATGCCAACGTTTGCAGTCATTGTAGATTTAGAGAAGCTTTTGACAGTATTGACTGAAATAGTCTCCTTGATATTCTGAAGATAGTAATTGTAAAATACAGGGAGTGATAGACTGTTTACAACTTGTATAGAAACCAGACAGCAGTTATAGGAGCCGAGAGGCATGAAAGAGTAGCAGCGCCTGAAAAGAGAGTGAGACAGGGTTGTAGCCCATCCCTTATGTGACTCGACCTGTACGCTGAGCAAGGAAACCAAAGGAAAGTTTGGAGTAGGAATTAAAGTTCGGGAGAAGGTATAAAGACTTTAAGCTTTGCCAGTGTTGTAATTCTGTCATAGACAACAAAGGACTTGCAAAAGCAGCTGAACAGAATGGACAGTGTCTTGAAAGGAGGATAATGGAATGTAGTCGAATTAAATCACATAATGCGGATTATGAAAAGAGACAGTGAAAGTAGTAGATCAGTTTTGTTATTTGGGAAGCAAAATAACTGAGGATGACCGAAGTAGACAGGACATAAAATGTAGATAGGCAATGGCAAGAAAAGAGTTTCTGAAGGAGAGAAATTTGTTAACATCGGAAATAGATATAAAGACTAAGAAAGGTATTTTTCTGGGATGTAGCCATGTATAGAAGTGACGATAATGGTAAACAGTTTAGACAATAAGAGAGTAGCAGCTTTTGAAATGTGGTTCTACAAAAGAATGCTGAGGATTAGATGGGTAGAGTACATACCTAATGAAGAGGTGTTGAACAGAGCTGTGGAGACAACAAAATGTGTTAGGAAACTTGACTAAAAGAAGGGATTGGATAATAGAACACATTCTGAGACATCGAGGGATCACCAATTTAGTACTGGAGGGAAATATGGGGTTAAAATCGTAGAGAGAGGCCAAGAAATGGCTACAGCGAACAGATTCAGAAGCATGTAGGTTGTGGTAGTTATTTGGAGGTGAAGAAGCTTGCACAAGATGGAGTAGCATGGAGAGCTGCGTCAAACCAGTCTTCCTACTGAAGATCACAACAATTAAAAATATCAATATGTGTCTTTTTCTTTGGCTGATGTTGACAATTTTTGCTGCATTTTGATAGACATTTGATCAACATGCTTATAAATGAGCGTTAGCTGTTTTTAACTGTGTACTTTGGTGACAATTGTTGGTAACTTCGTAAACTGCTTTGGTTTCTTGGCAAGTTCCACTAATTTGCCTACTTTTCAGGTGAGTGTCTCTACCTTTTCCTATATCTCACCCAAGGAATTTACGTTTTCTATTGTTTTTGTTACTTGGGATAGTTTCTTAGATTTCTGTTCAATTGCATCTACCTTTAATGATATTTCTTTTGAAATCAAATCATTCCATTCACAGATATCGCAAATCGTTTTAATGATGTTAACATCTCGTTCTTTTTCTTAACAGATCACTCCTCTATTAGTGTTTCTGGCATTTTTATTCAATAAGAAGTAAGTTTCTAATATTATCCCTAAAAAATAACTTTTATCTTGCAAAAATAAGTTTCCCATCAAAAGTCGCAAACACAAGTAAATATTTTTTCGTCACAGTATAATGGTACTCTTCTCAATGACTGATTATGTCAACAATGCATGAGCTTCTGCCATGCACCATCGCTGGAATTGTCTACACACTACAAGAAAATTTAGACTTTCTGCAGAAAAAAAATCTACTGCCCTGCTTCTTTGATCTGAAATTTCGTTACAATTTTTCTTCTAGTCACCGACTGAAATAAGTACTAATAGAATTTGATATGCTTTATGAGTTCAACATTGGCTGCATACACAGTAATTTGAGTCTGTATTTTATTTAGTTCCTTAATTCTGTTCAGCTATAAAGTCTATCCTCTCATTAACTTGTTTTCATTCAAATGTGTACATGAAATAAAACATCAGCCCCAAGATTAGCAAAGAAAAAAAGGGCTACTCAATGATATACATTTTTATCCTGTTATGCAACATTTATAATTCATGACTCCTAATCCGAAAATTATTGATACGGTACATACCACTGTCACAGTTGCAATTGTATTGCATCATCCTATGTCACTTTTTTTAAAAAGGCTGTGCTATGACAGATTATGTGAAACTGCAAATGCTCACTGTTTTATTAAAACTATAGTTCAGTAAATAATTAGTTTATTTAGAATGCAGAACTCACTAATTTTATTGATTTTTATCTCAATATTCACCAAATATACATTAATGTAAATTCTTGGAACAGTCTGCATAAATAAGAAATCAAAATGGAGCATTCTTCTATATTGCATCTGTGTAGCTTCGCTCAAACAGTAGGCATGCTCTAGTTCATTTTATCAAACAAAAAATCAATTAAGTTAATGTTTGTATCTCTGGCAGTGAAAAGCATGCAAGAAACAATTTTATGCAAATAACTAATCCAAATCTCATGGACTATCTTATGGTGAATTATTTTAGGTGTTCTGTGTCCCTATGCGGATGAAGGGATATCACAGGTTTGGGATAGGAAACCTCTTTATGAAGCTTTTCCTGACCATTGTATCACTATTTTGAGAAAAATGTGCTCTCAAATTCTTCAAAGATCTAACATGTATAAGCAACTTCAGTTGATCATAATGCAGTAGCCCATTGCGCTTTTCCTCAGACAAATCTGATTTTCTGGTTCTCAGACCATTTTTTAAGTTTATTATTATGATTATAATTTAATAAACACCTCTGGCTGAACATTGTGCCTTTCAGGCAAAAAAGTGAAAAACTGACAATGTCATAGCATACTGTCCTTCAGTATGTATGTTGTCAAATTGCTTTCACCGCCACATGACTCGTAGTTCTTGCTAAATTTAACTATGCCATGCTGTGAAGCTACTGTCGCTAATGTTAGCCACTTGCCAGGAGTAAATGGGGCTAAGCATGGCATGGATCATAGAGAGTTCTTTAATTTAATGAAAACTGAATCATATTCATCAGATCATACGAACTTCAAATTTTTCCGGCAAAGCTGATTTAGTAGGTACGCGATTTTGGCTGCCCAAGGAATGAATTTGCCATAGTAATTATCCTTGCATAGGAATGGATGTAATTCTTTTAGGTTTCTAGGGGGCTGGCAGTATATTTATAGAATGCACGGCCTCTGCTGTAGGTTTAAGCCAGTTCTTGCTGAAGATATGACCCAAATAGTTTATACTTGGCTGAAACACATTTGTCAAGGTGGTATCACAAACCATCTGCGAACAATGTTTGCAGATTGGCTAAGGTTTGTTCACTTGTCGGAATGGACACTACAACATCATGACAGTTTGCAGAATTTGGCACACACTGCGTTAGCTCTCTATAGGGCACTGAAAAACTGTCATGGTGCTTGCAACTTTGAATGGAAATCGATTACATCGGTACGTACCGAAATGTGTTTTAAGAATAAGAGTGTTTTTAGATGGGAGATGCATATAGGCATCGGCAAAATCAATCTTTGGAATCTCCTTGCTAAATAAGCCCATAATCCTCAGGACACGGAATAGGATATAGCCCTACATTTGATCCACGTTGAGATTTCTTCTTGATACCATTGGAGTGGCCCACTGATTGGCTAACACCGCTTCCATGACCCTATTTCCTGCAGCCTATCAAATTCGAATTTAATCGCATCTTGCGCAGTGAATGGTATCCGATGTGCTCGCAAAAGTGCTATCAGGCGGATTGATTTAAGGTTGGATGCTTCAAAATTTTACGAGCAACCCAGACCGAGTTCGAAGAGCTGCTTATATTCAGTACAAATTTGTCTTAATCATGAAATGGAATTCTAGTAGAGATGATTCATGAATTTTGAATCCGAATGACTCAATTTCATTTAGGCCAAACGTAAGTGCTGGCCGGGGTGGCCGAGCGGTTCTAGGCGCTACAGTCTGGTACCACGCGACCGCTACGGTCGCAGGTTCGAATTCTGCCTCGGGCATGGATGTGTGTGATATCTTTAGGTTAGTTAGGTTTAAGTAGTTCTAAGTTCTAGGCGACTGATGACCTCAGAAGCTAAGTCCCATACTGCTCAGAGCCATTTGATCCAAACGTAAGTGGGAGTCAAATGAAAACGGAAAGATGGAAAAAAATTGGTTAGGTGCGAGTAGGACTGGTGCTCTGAGGGTCCCATACAAACCTAACTGTGAATACAGACAGTTCATGCATCCTAGGAATCGAGAAACTCAACTTTTTTTTCTGTCGAATAGCAAATGAAAATGTTGATAGCTAGGATTTCTCACATATTCTTGTACAGTGAAGCTTTTCTTCCTGTCAAATGTCACGATTTGTTTTGTTCAGTGATCTTCTGATTACGCTGACTTACACTGTCCAGTCACATTAATGTGGCCATCTGTCAAAAGGCTGAATAACCACCTTTTGCAGTTCCGACTGCTGTGAAAGTGCAGGAAGAGAGTCAGTGAAGTTCTGGAAGGTACCGACAGGGATGTGGAGCCATGCTGACTCCAGTGCCGTGGCCAGGTGCACTAGGTTTCTCGGTTGGCGCGACCAGCCCTGTCGAAGTGGTCCAACAGAGTCTCGATTAGGTTTAAATCGGGGGAGTTTGGTGGCCACGGGATTACGGTAAACCCATCCTGGTGCTCTTCAAACCACGCAAGTACACTGCGAGCGGTGTGACTCGTTGCGTTGTTCTGCTGGTAGACTCAACAAGTTGCCCCGCGCAGAAATATTGAGCTATGCTATCTCTCTTTTTTTTTTTTTTTTTTTTTTTTTTTTTAAGTCATCAGTCTCCTGACTGGTTTGATGCGGCCCGCTACGAATTCCTTTCCTGTGACAACCTCTTCACCTCGGAGTAGCACTTGCAACCTACATTCTCAATTATTTGCTGGGTGTATTCCAATCTCTGTCCTCCTCTACAGGTTTTGCCCTCTACAACTCCCCCTAGTACCATGGAAGTCATTTCCCGAAGTCTTAACAGATGTTCTATCATCCAGTCCTTTCTCTCTGTCAGTGTTTTTCACATATTCCTTTCCTCACGGATTATGTGCAGAACCTCCTCATTCCCTTCCTAATCAGTCCACCTAATTTTCAGCACTTGTCTGTAGCACCTCATCTCAAATGACTCGATTCTCTTCTATTCTGGTTTTCCTACAGTCCTTGTTTCACTTCCACGCAATACTGTGCTCCAAACGTACATTCTAAGAAATTTTTTCCTCAAATTAAGACCTATGTTTGATACTAATAGACTGCTCTTGGCGACGAATGCCCTTTTTCCCGGTGCTAGTCTGCGTTTGATGTCCTCCTCGCTCCATCCGTCACTGGTTATTTTGATGCCTAGGTAATACAAATTCTTAACCTCATCTACTTCGTAACAATCAATCCTCATGTTACAGGGTGACAATTATTGAACTATATGAAATAAAACCGTCGTAACGTCTGAGCGGTTTGCGTTAGAACGCTCAAACTGCACGGTTGGCCGTGGGGCATGACGGGAATCAGTATGCGCTATATGGTGTGATTTAGCGATAAGACAACTTTCATTTGGATGGGTTCGTAAATAAGCAAAATTGGTGCATGTGGGGGACAGAGAACCCGCATTTCGCAATCGAGAAATATCCTCACCCTCAACGGGTGTCCGTTTGGTGTGCAGTGTCCAGTCACGAAATAATCAGTGCGATATTTCTTGATGGCAAGGTGACTACTGAACAGTATGTGAAAATTTTGGAAGATGATTTCATCCACTTTATTCAAAGTGGCCCTGATTTCGACAAGATGTGATTCATGCAAGACGGAGCTCAACCCTATCGAAGGAGAAGAGTGTCTGATGTCCTGCAGGACCACTCTGGAGACGGCATTCTGGGTCCTGGATACCCAGAGACCACTGGTATGGGCCTCGATTGGCCGCCATATTCTCCAGATCGGAACACAAGCGACTCCTTTTTGTGGGGCTATATTAGAGACAAGCTGTACAGCAATAACCAAAACACGAGTGCTGAGCTGAAAACAGCCATTCTGGAGAGGTCATCAACAGTATCGGTGTTCCGACACTTCAGCGGTTCATGCAGAATTTCGCTAGTCGTCTGCGCCAATGATGGCATAACCTAAACCCGAATGTCTGTAGTGACGTTTACATGTTGAATAAAGTGGGTACGCGCCGTAGCTTGCCACTAATTTACCTTTTTTTCATATCGTTCAATAATTGTTACCCTGTAAGTTTCTCGCTGTTCTCATTTCTGCTACTTCTCATGATTTTCCTCTTTCTTCGATTTACTATCAGTTCCTATTCTGTTCTCAATATGCTGTTCTTTCCATTCAGCAGATCATATAATTTCACTCAGAATCCTATCGATATCTTTTCACCTTGAATTTTAACCCCTCTCCTGAACCTTTCTTTTATTTGTATCATTGCTTCTTCGATGTACAGATTGAACAATAGGGGCGAAAGACTACATCCCTCTCTTACACCCTTTTTAATCCGAGCACTTCGTTCTTCCTCATCCACTCTTATTATTCCCTCTTGGTTCTTGTACAAATTGCATATTATCCGTCACTCCCTATAGCTCACCCCTATTTTTCTCAGAATTTTGAACATTTTGCATCATTTTACATTGTCGAACTCTCTTTTCAGGTCGACAAATCCCATGAATGTGTGTTGATTTTTCTTTAGTCTTGCTGCCATTACCAACTACATCGTGAGATTACCTTTCCGGTGTCTTTACCTTTCCTGAAGCCAAACTGATCATCATCTAACACATCCTCAATTTTCTTTTCCATTTTTCTGTATATTATTCTTGTCAGCCACTTGGCTGCATGAGCTGTTAAGCTGATTGTGCGATAATTCTCGCACTTGTCAGCTCTTGCAATTTTCGGAATTGTGTGGATGATATTTTCCGAAAGTCAGAATGTATGAGGCGCACCTGCAGGCGAGCAATTCACCCTAAAGCACTTTCATTACTGTGGCTACGATGCCACGACGTAGGTGCAAGTTCGTAGGTTGGCACTACGACACTGACACCGACGACAGCGCCCTCTAGCCGGCGCTGTGGAGCTCTACGAGCGTCGCTCCGGATTCAGCCCATCTGATCAAGAGCAGACGGCCGGCACACTTCGCTTCAGCTTCGCTTCATATACAGACTTTGCTCTACTTACGACGGGTCTAAGGCTTCGCACCTACGTACAAAGTTATGTATGCCTATGTATATACTCATGCACCAGTAAACCACTTTTCCTTACTTGCAGTACCGACGTGTTTTACCTCACCTGCTCCTACTCGCTTCCTTCATTAGGCCAACCTTTCAGTTTTCAGGAGCAGACCCACTCACCCCCTTCCAGGCGGGATACAAAAATTACAATATTTACATAAATATTCAAAAACAGTTCGAGGTATAGAATATTTGAATGAGGTGCGTGGGCCCAGAAGATTTCGATGTTGGTGTTGTGCTGCCGTGCATGCGCAGTCGCGTGTATTTCAGTGTGGCAATAGCCTTTAGTTGAACTCGCGACACGATGATCACAGTTTATAAAGTTCGAATGTGCATGTCAGCAAGACATTACTGTGACAGGACATTCCATGAGGTTTTTACAATAAATATGTACTAACATCTAAAACAGTCAAGTTCGGAGACTTGGCCGCTAAGTCTTGTGGTAATCTCGTCTACTCATCCACACAAAGAGTCATTACAAGTTTTTTTAGTGCTCTTAATTCAGCGTTAATCTCGTCATGTCACGTCTTTAAAGCTGTCATGTGTTCGTCAATATCTTTTTTGTTTTGAGTCATCTGTTTTTTGTTTCCATTCATTAGATTTTGTATTGATGTCATGTGATTTTTATTTTCATTCATTTGCTTGATAACAGCATCAAACATGCTGGCAGTATTTGTCAACTGAAAATGCTCTGCCACGCCACGTCATTTGACATGATGTCGCGGGCAAGAATGGGCTCTGAGCTGGGAACTAGTGGTCGGTCTACTTAAGAAATTTCCTTCACTAGGCACGTTAACTGCTGATTGATCGTTACATCTGGAGTCATTGTCAATGTTTTGTCCAATGTCTAAGTTGGATTCGGTTTTCGTCTGTTGTCTGTCGTGTTTCAGTTTTGCTAGTTGTTTACGTGTTACCACCATTCTACACGTAAAATATATAGCAAGAAAAATCTTTAAACACATTCGAGAATGAATTCATGAAATTAATTTCGTACGGTAACAATGTTGACTTAACTGAGCAATAATTGCAATTAATGGTGCAATAATTAAAATTAATGACTGCTTGCCATTTTGCGTTGCACATGACGCAATTCGGCCATTTTGTGGAATGGTATGACTGTATTGCTGTAATTAACTGTATGATAAAAATAATTTGGAATATGCGATCTTGCGCAAAAGTGACTGCTACGGTTACGGAAAATTTTCACAAAGCTAGGAAGCAAGCTACAATTACTGAAAGAGCTTGGACCAGCATGCTAATGTAAAAATGCGATGTCCTATGTTACATCCAAGTGCGCAGTGCATATTCTAGGTTTCATCAACAGTTCCAGTGGCTCGACATATAGTCTGGTCTTTACAAATATGCAGTGGCAGTGGCTCGTCAGATATGATTCCATTATCCATGCAACAAAGAAAAACAATGTAGCAAATACAATAAATGGTCCAGACACGAAGTCACCAGTTTGATTTTATCGTAGCTTTTCCAGTCTAGTATGAGAATATCAGAGAAAGACAAATAATAATAAATGCTGATATTAGTATGCGATCAGAGTATACAAACTTTGGTCGCTTGACAATGGCTTATTGCGTAAGATCCGTTCATTGTAAGTTTGACCGTGAGTGATTTTTCAGAAAATATTTCGTTATCGGACTTCGTAGACTGAATAATTCCAAAGCGTTGGTTTGTACTGGACCTTTGCCAAGACGCCGTTTATTTGGAACAATAGCTTGCAACAGAAATGAAAAACAAGATTAAATAATATCACTGTATTCACAAAGTATTATACTAAACTAAATTACATAGAAACTTTAATTCTGTTGCTGGTGCAACTGTGCGTACGCCTAGTGAGACTGCGTTCCAATAAAATGGCGGTTTGCCAAAAAATTATCTGCAGCGATGGCAGATATGCGTCCTATCTGGACAGCAACCAGAACAAAAAAGGTGGCTTATTCTCGGAAGACAACTGAACTGCGCAATTATTCTAATGTTTCAGCAGTTGCACGCCACATTCGATATTACCGCTTATACTAATTAATATATTAAGTAACACTATTTATATTCTGAACTTACATCTACGTTCTTGCAATATGTCAACGCCCATCTTGCAAATGTGCGCTTAAAAGCCTTAGAGAACTTCAAACGTGTCTCTTCATTCCTTAATATTTCCATATCGCTCTTCTCTGAGTATTGATTCTTCCTGACTAATGTCTTAAACTTCAGCCCGCTCTTCATCACTACTACATTGTGATCTGAGTCTATATCTGCTGCTGGGTACGAACTGCAGTGCAGTATTTGATTTCGGAATCTCTATCTGACCATGATGTAATCTAACTGCAAACTTCCCGTATCACCCGGCCTTTTGCAAGCACGCCTCCTCCTCTTGTGATTCTTGAACAGAGTATTCGCTATTACTAGCTGAAATTTATCACACCGCTCGATTAGTCTTTCTCCTCTCTCATTTCTTGTTTCAAGCCTATATTCTCCTGTAGCCATTTCTTCTACTCCTTCCCCTACAACTGTATTCCAGTCCCCTAAGACTATTAGATTTTTAGAATGAGATTTTCACTCTGCAGCGGAGTGTGCGCTGATATGAAACTTCCTGGCAGATTAAAACTGTGTGCCCGACCGAGACTCGAACTCGGGACCTTTGCCTTTCGCGGGCAAGTGCCCGCGAAAGGCAAAGGTCCCGAGTTCGAGTCTCGGTCGGGCACACAGTTTTAATCTGTCAGGAAGTTTCATATTAGATTTTTATCTGCCTTTACATACTGTATAACCCATCAGTATGCTCATATACGTTCTCTGTCTCTTGACCTTCTGCACGCGACGTCGCCATGTATACCTGAATTATTGTTATCGGTGTTGGTTTGCTGTAGATTCTGATAATAACAACCACACCACTGAACTGATTACAGTAACACACTCTCTGTCCCACCTTCCTAGTCATAAAGAATCCTACTCCTGTTACACCATTTTCTGCTGCTGTTGATATTACCCTATAGTCATCTAACCAGAAATCCTTGTCTTCTTTCCACTTCACTTCACTGACCCCTTCTATATCTAGATTTGGCATTTGCATTTCCCTTCCCTCTATAGCTAAGGTGTTGCCGGTGCATAATTTTGTACACGAACTGGCCTCTAGATTATGTCCCATAAATATTCAATGGGATTCAGGTCGGGTGATCTGGATGGCCATATCATTCGCTAGAATTGTCCACAATGTTCTTCAAAGCAATTGCGAACAAATGAGGCACAGTGACATCGATGTTTAGGAATATGAAGTCCATGGATGCAAATGGTCTCCAAATAGCCGAACATAACCATTTACAATCAATAATCGGTTCAGCTGGACCAGAAAAGTCCATTTCACGCAAACACAGCCCACACCATTATGGTGCCACCACCAGCTTGCCCAGTGCCTTGTTGACAACTTTGGTTCATGGCACTGTGTGCTCTGCGGCACATTCGAACCTTACGATCGGATCTTACGTACCGAAATCAGGACACATCTGACCAGGTCGTGGTATTCCTGTCATCTATAGAGTCCACCTAATATAGTCACGATCCCATGAGAGGCGCTGCAGGCCGATGTCGTGCTTTTAGCAAAGGTACTTGCGTTGGTCGTCTGTGCCACAGCCCATTTGCGCCAAATTTCGGCGGACTGTCCTAACGGATACGTTCGTCGTACGTCCCACATTAATGTCTGCCGTTATTTCAGATAGTGTTACTTGTCTGTTAGCACTGACAACTCCAAGCAAACGCCGCTGCTCTCGGTCGTTAAGTGAAGACCGTCGACCACTACGATGTCTGTGGTGAGAGGCAATTCCTGAAATGTGGTGTTCTCGGCATACACTTGAAAGTGTGGAACTTGGATTACTGAATTCCCTAATGATTTCCGAAATGGAATGGCCCATGAGTCTAGCTCCAACTATCATTCCGCGTTCAGAGTCTGTTAATTCCCGTCCTGTGGCCATTGTCAGGTACAAATGACAGCTTCGCCAATGCACCGCCCTTTTATACCTTATGCACGCGATGTTACCGCCACATGTGCACAACACTATCCCATGACTTTGTCACCTCAATACACATGTTAGGTGGCACAGAAGAGCTAACTACTATAAATGTTAATCTGCGACACACGTTGTTGTAACTTACTTAACTCTGATGTGGTTCAGTAGCGGGATAAATTAGCCACTTGCCTTTGAGCTTGTTGGAGACATGGGGCGCCAGTGAGTTCGTAGAAGACCGAGCTGCTCCTGTGTCCACTCTGCATCGGATTGCTTGCCCAAGTTCGATCATCATTTTGGTTGATGACCCATTCATCGGCATATCAGGCTTTATGATAAAGGGGCGAGAAGGGGCGGTGCGGTGTGCCGCATTCGCTGATCCCAACGGTGGTCCACAGTCTCTTGTATCGAAGCGTCTGCCAACGTAACAGCAGATGAGCTAGATGTTAACTTAAATGCTACTATGCGACGTATTTGTGGAGCAGCTATGGATACCGTTAAGGATGATGAGTCTTGCTTGCCATCGGCTGAGTAACGACGTCGATTACGTGGAATGTCATGCAAATCGATATTGTTTTCGGAAATTTGCTGCAGAGATATACATTATGTGATCAAAAGTATCTGGAGACCTGGCTGAACATGACTTACAAGTTCGTGGCTCCCTCCATCGGTAATACTGGAATTCAATATGGGGTTGGCCCACCCTTAGCCTTGATGACAGCTTCCGCCCTCGCAGACATACGTTCAGTCAGGTGCTGGAAGGTTTCTTGGGGAATGGCAGTCCATTCTTCACGGAGTGCTGCACTGTGGAGAGGTATCAATGTCGGTCGGTGAGGCCTGCCACGAAGTCGGTGTTCCAAACATCCCAGAGATGTTCTATAGGATTCAGGTCAGACTCTGCGCAGGCCAGTCCATTACAGGGATGTTATTGTCGTGTAACCACTCAGCCACAGGTGCTCGATCTTGTTGAAAGACAATCGGCATTCCCGATTCGCTCAACAGTGGGAAGCAAGAAGGTGTTTAAAACACCAATGTAGGACTGTGCTGCGATAGTGTCACGCAAAAGAACAAGGGGTGCAAGAGCCCTCCACGAAAAACACAACCACACCATAACACCACCGCCTCCGAATTTTACTGTTGGCACTACACACGCTGGCAGGTGACGTTCACCGGGCATTCGCCATGCCCACACCCTGCCATCGGATCGCCACATTGTGTTTTTCCACTGTTTGATCGTCCAATGTTTAGGCTCCTTACACCAAGCGAGGCATCTTTTTGCATTTACCGGCGTGATGTGTGGCTTATGGGCAGCCGCTCGACAGTGAAATCCAAGTTTTCTTACCTCCCGCCTAACTGCGATAGTACTTGCAGTGGATCCTGATGCAGTTTGAAATTCCTATTTGATGGTCTGGATAGATGTCTGTCTATTACCGATTACGACCCTCTTCAACTGTTGGCGGTTTCTGTCAGTCAAGAGACGAGGTCGGCCTGTACGCTTCTGTGTTGTCGCATGTGTCCCATCACGTTTCCACTTCACTATCACATAGGAAACAGTGGACCTAGGGATGTTTAGGAGTATAGAAATTTCGCGTACATACGTATGACACAAGTGACACCCAATCACCTGACCACGTTCGAAGTCTGTGAGTTCCGCGGAGCTCCCTATACTGCTCTCTCACGATGTCTAATGACTACTGAGGTTGCTGATATGGAGTACCTGGCAGTAGTTGGCAGCACAATGCACCTAATATGAAAAACGTATGCTTTTAGTGGCGTTCGGATACCTTTGATCACATAATGCATCCATTTCAGACGCTTGCACTAGCTGAAGTACCTCTCTGGAAGATCGGTCTGAAGTAGATAATGCTTCGTACTGAACCTACTTATCTGGAACTAAGCGGATAATGACGTCATGTACACAGAGTCGTATTTAGGCTTAGGCACACAAGGCAGCTGCCTAGGATGGAGGATTTTAAGGGGCGATAAGGGGTGGCTTACAAGCTGTTACTGTTTTTTAAAACGTTTTATTCGCAGCTCTTGAAAATAACAGGTGAACTTAAATCTCAATGACTAATGTTAGCATTGGCAGCATTAAGCTCAAATTTCATGAACGCTATGGCCAGGCAACAGACAAGGATAGGTTTTTTTAATGGTGATGTTACGTCACGGCAGAGTGTTCACTATTTACTTTCTTCAGTGTCCTTCTCATGTGGTATACGTTAAGAAGGCAGATCTCTTTGATCGCAATTAAGCTTTTTAATGGGAGACGTCGCCAACACTGGCACAGGACTAGCCAGTGTCAACAATACCCATTAAAAATTCAAAGAATATACCGCCAGTCATGCTAACAGCTGGCCGCTTGGCTGTCAGTTCAATTTAATTTGAAACTGTAAAGAGAGCAGTAATTTAGAGAATAACGAAAGAGGAAATTATGTGAAAGAGTGCAAAAATCGATGTGCTAAGCAACTTTGGGCTCCTAAGTAATTTTCCTGACCGAGACAACACGGAACTATTGAAATGTGCTAGAATACTGCAGCTCCATTACGAAGGCGCCTTGGAAGAATTTTCGAGTGGTGGGGTTATTCACGTTGAAGCATACGTGAAGAGCAACGTAATAAAAACCTCCTCCCTAAGTACCCTGTGAAGAGTCTTGCAGGAAATCACATTCAAGAGTTGTTTCCTAATTTGGAGACTGCACTAGGAGTATTTTTGTCCACCGCTGCAACCAGTTGTTCGGCCGAGCACTCTTTCTCACTCCTCAAAAGGCACGAGAGTTATTTGCCGTAATCTATGTCGCAGGATCTATTCAACAGTCTTGCCGACCTCTCCATGTATTCTGAAATAACATAGCAACTAGACTATGAAGATGTCATCGAAGGATCTGATGCAAAGAGACTATGCCATAAACAGCTTGCCTGGCTTGAGTGTGTGAGTTAGTCTAATATGCATGTATTATCAAATGGTTCAAATGGCTCTGAGCACTATGGAACTTAACATCTGAGGTCATCAGTCTCCTAGAACTTAGAACTACTTAAATCTAACTAACCTAAGGACATCACACACATCCATGCCCGAGGCAGGATTCGAACCTGCGACCATAACGGTCGCGCGATTCCTGACTGAAGCGCCTAGAACCGCTCTGCCACACCGGCCGGCATGTGTTATCATTACTAATATTGTGATTATTAATTTTAGCAGCAGCAGTCGTAGTATTTAGTTCCCCACAATATACGTTGTGTTGTATGTTAACCGGGGGCCGAGAAACGACGGAGAGGCTCCGTTCCCGCCGCAGCTGCAGTGGTCCACAACCCCACGACGACTACCGCCGTCCACTTCACCACTCTGCCACCCCATACCGCACCACTCTATCAGTGTTATTGTGCGATTCGGCCCCCGGTGGGTCCCCCCCCCCCCCCCCCCCCCCCCCCCCGCCCCCAGGCAGCAATCTCCGACATAGTGTAGCTGAGGCGAAATAAGCGGAACCAGCCCGCATTCACCGAGGTAGATGGAAAACCGTCTAAAAACCGTCCACAGACTGGCCGGCTTACCGGACCTCGACAAAGTCCGCCGGGCGGATTCGTACCGGGGACCAGGTGCTCTTTTTCCACTCCGGGAAGCAGTGCGTTAGACCGCATGGCTAACTGGGCGGGCTACAATATACGTTACTTGGTAGAACATTTATGTTGAAATGAGAGGTGGAAGCATTTTTCTCTATTTAGGGGTGGCGAATATCTTAATTCGCCCCTGCATCGAAAAAATGGTTCAAATGGCTCTGAGCACTATGGGACTTAACATCTGTGGTCATCAGTCCCCTAGAACTTAGAACTACTTAAACCTAACTAACCTAAGGACATCACACACATCCATGCCCGAGGCAGGATTCGAACCTGCGACCGTAGCAGTCGCGCGGTTCCAGACTGAGCGCCGAGAACCGCTAGACCACCGCGGCCGGCCCGTGCATCGATAGGCCAATTTGCATAGGAAACATAGGTTGCGCATCCAAAGTTACATTGTTCAGCGGCAACTTGCAATTTTTTGCATCAAGTCGCATATGATCAATCCGAATGTTTTATGTATTGTTTAAAGTTGTATCTAGACGCAATAGCGTGATGAGACACATTTTTATTTGTATACAGTATAAACGGTGGTCTGAAACAATCTGAAAAGCTTGTAAGGTGTTGCAGGTTAGGTTGTACTGAGAGATAACTGTTAAGGAAAAAATTCGACACATAGTGCCGTTTCCGCGTAATTCAGCATTGAAGTTAGCCAGTCAGGTCGTTGGTCACGCAAAGCCAAGCACTTGCACTCGCTAAAATGCGGCAATGCACGACTGTCTATGGGTCTATTGAAATGCTCATTACCAGTTAAAATATACGTTTTTCGAAAGTGATAAATTTAAGCTAGATAAGCAAAAACTGTGTTTGTTCGATTTGCGGAAACCAAACGAAGAAAGAAAGACACGACCTCTGCCAGGTCGCTTGAACTTGCACTCGACGACCTGACTGAGTAACTTCAATGCTAAAGAATTCGGAAATGGTGCAACGTATTGAATGTTTTATTAACAGTTGTTTCTCAGCACAATCTACTTGCAACAGCCTTACAAGCTTTTCAGACTTTTCTGACCATACTCTAAGTTTGCAAGACACCTCTAACACAAACCACTAACATAAATTTATTGCCCATAGTGTGAATTTTCGAAATGTGTTTCTAGCTACCGAGTTTTCTCTTCCACAATTGGTGTTTACTCCTACGTAAGCGGCGAACAGTTCGCGAAACGTGCATCGTTTTAAAATTTCCGTTAATGCGCGCGAAGCGATTTTATGTTCTGTGAAACAAAGGAGCTTTCCATTGTGCTGGAAGATGCTCAATTACTTTACTTACTTAAGCGCATAGTGTACTTATTAGCTGCATAGAGACAGATAAATGATGATATCTGCGTTAGAAAAAATTTATAAACTGCTGTACCGATTCATTCACCAATCTGTGTACAGGAACGTGAATGTGTCGTTACTCATTCCGAACATTCCAACCATTTGGGGCCTGCAGAACCGGGGAGTAGAATAATCTTTCAGCAGTGACCACGTCGCATTTTTTCGACAACCCATGTCATTTAACTGCATTGATAAAATAATTTCAGACCCATCGACTGTCGTGCATACGATTTTTCCCGCTACAGTCTCCTTCTCCTCTTGCTCTTCCTCCTTACTTGACCACCTACATCCGTAAGGAAACTATAGTATATATTACAAAACTACTTATAACCGCGAAACCGCACATTAGATTTACAGACACCATTCGTGTAGAACAACTGACGATCGGAAACTAAATGTTTGATAGGGACTGAAAAATCAGTTAAGGAGTAACATGAAAACATTACAGCGAAACATGACAGCGTAAATTGTTGAGCATGTAATCGTAATTATTAGACGTAGGATAGTTAGATAGCCGTCAATATGATGGAGCAACGCGCACATATGGTAATGTAGACACAAATGATTATAGCATCACTCCTTGTTAAAGACCATCATCACAGAACGTGGTTAGTCCACATGCGGATGTTTGTATTTCTGCGCGTCTATAAAGACACATGTGATTGCCGTATGTAGCTCTGTTGACGTCCTACATCCCCTCCGGAAAACATATCGATTTATACCTGTGTGTGTGTGTGTGTGTGTGTGTGTGTGTGTGTGAGAGAGAGAGAGAGAGAGAGGGAGAGAGAGAGAGAGAGAGAGAGAGAGAGAGAGACCAGGGCTCATTTAATGGATATTGTGTTCAATTTTCTACTCATTGTATTGCTGACGAAAGAATCTGCTTTTAACGTGATTTATATATGCCTATGAATCAATAACGTGGAGTAAGTAAGCAAGTGGATAGTCCAATGATATAAACATAAGTTTATAATATTCTTTCACTTCAGTATTTCTGGTAGCAAGAATTTTAATTTCGCAACAAACAAATGAAATTCCAATAAATTAAAAATGTCTTATCTTCATGAATTTAAACTAAGACAGTATTGTATTAACTAAATGAAACACTTATTATCCTTGTTTCACAAAGCTTCTTATTTCTATACTGTCTAGGTTTCGGGTTGCAAACCCATTTCCTAGTACATAACTGACCCCAAAGATAAGAGCCACCCAAAGATAAACATACCAACTTTTTAAACTATCGATTCGTCTCTTAAACTGTAAACGTTATCTTTGTTGACAGTTTTGACAAAATTACATGTGGATTTATAAAATTCATTGTTGTATTTATTGTTCGTTTGAGCAGCTACCAGAAAGCAACTTCAAAGCACTAGAAGACATGCATTACTGTGCATGCACACCTACAATGACGTATGGACACCGTGCACTGCGTTAGTAGAGGGACAAGGGGGGCATGGCCCTACTCTGCATTGATGTCAAATTTATTCAATATGGTGGATCCAAGATGACGACGATTGATATGGCAATGTCGCAATGACCAAATGGCAGGAAGTTCAAATTCTGATGGCAAAATAGGTCAGTTGGGCTACCTCCACTAACCAAACACCCCTTCCCCTCCCCCTTCCTCTCCCCCAGAAGAAGGGGAGGAGTTCAAATTTTGGCGGAAAAAGGTCACTTAACCTGCCTCCACTAACCTAAGAAAATGGAGGCAAAATTTTGGTGGGAAAATAGGTCACTTGGACTACATCTGCTAAAGTCATCCACCACCCACCTCTTCCTTGGCGGGAGGAGGACTTCAAATGGTTCAAATGGCTCTGAGCACTATGGGACTTAACTTCGGAGGTCATCAGTCCCCTAGAACTTAGAACTACTTAAACCTAACTAACCAATCAAACACATCCATGCTAAGGCAGGATTCGAACCTGTGACTGTAGCGGTCACGCAGTTCCAGACTGTAGCGCCTAGAACCGCTCGGCCACTCTGGCCGGCGAAGAGGACTCAGCCTGCGCTGGGCTGCTGGTTAGGATGGATGTAAATTTTTATTTTGTGTGCAATGTTTGTTTAAACAATTTGAGTTGTCATAGGCAGTGGCTCTACCCAGTGTGTTCACCATGAGGTCCAGAGTTCAACTGACCTAGTACACAGTACTGCCACCAGAGGGCGCTGTCATCCCTTGGCGGTCTGGAGAAAATGGCGGGAAAAGGACTCAGTCTGTGTCCAGGTGCTGGAGAGAGGAAGGAGTGTACTTTATTTATTTTGGAACAGTTTATTTAGGGACGGATTTCACATAGTTTATTTATTACACTAATACGAAACACTCGCCCTGACATACTTGGGGTCACAATAAATACCCTGCAGAGCTGCAAACTACTCGTAAATTATCAAAATAATGCACTATCCTGATGTACAGACACGCAAACAACTCGTAATTTGTCAAAATAATGCATGTATAATGCTCTGCAGTCACGCTCACTGATTATAAACTGTCGAAATAATGCATTGCACAGCCTACAGACCTGCAAACTACTCGTATATTACCGAAATAATGCGGTACACTGACGTACAGACATGCAAACAACTCGTAAATTTTCAAAAAATAATGCATATATAACACTCTGCCAACACTCTCACAACGCTTCAACAGCCGAAAGTAATGCAGTGTGCAAACACTCATTGCATGTAATAATGCTTTCAAACTATTGTCAACTGCAACGCATCAGCGAACTGTTCCCTACAGAGGCCCCAGGATGCACAAGCTGGCGTGGAGTGATCATGTCGGTCCAGCCTGTGGGCTGCCTCCAGCCATACATGTGTTTCCTAACCATCGTTGCTGGCACGATAATGCATAGCCTTTGTACCTGCGGTCCAGCAAAGACCTAATTGGCAAGCGACTCACCATCACAAGCGCAGCTAAAAGGTTGTCAGTGTTATACTGAAGTCACAGGTCTATGTAAATGAGAGCCAAGTCTCCGTCTGGATGCGCTATAGAAATCTGCTGCAATGCTTTGCTGAATAGCACAGGATACAATCTTCCTAGAGATCCTACCCGGACAGCCCATCCTACATGCAAGATGCTTTGGACCGCATGCACATGTTTACCTGTCCAATGTGGCTGATGCATATCCATGAGATGTTTGCGTAGCATGGCTGGAATTTTCGGTGTCCTACAGCTACAGGTCTGGAGATGTCCTAATGCCACAATGATGGATGAGGGACAGCATCACGTCAGAGATGGATGGTTTGCTTGAACAACTGAATACATTACCTTACTATCAGAACTTTCTGTAGATACCTTGCCCCCATCTTGTTCGAACCACTCTGTAGAGGCTCCTATGTCTGAGCACATAGGATGTCTTGTGAATGAATGGAGTATTCTGATTGGCTCTTACTGAATTTACCCGCCAAACTGGTGCTTCTGCCAATGTGGGAGCTGTGTCCGTCATTTCTTTCTGCATACTACACTTTCAGCAGCAAAACTGTTTTGTACAGGTCGCCATATTGCACTGACAGTTATACCCTGCAAAAGTGGTCTACAGATCGTCAAATACAGACAGACACTTCCTCAAGTACACTGCTCTGCCACTCACGACGGAAGCTTGAATATTTCGTGTTAAACCAATCTCCAAGTACCATATTGATGCAGTAAACACACAGTTCGTATCCTGCGCCATACAAAATCGCCACTTCTGTATCCTGCATTTAGTAGTATCAACCACCAGACATTTGTACATACACTGTGAAGACAGACAGCATAAGCACCTGCACCGTATATACTCCTCGCAGCACTAGATATTTCCCGTGAGGTCAGGCGGTCATCCACTGCAGCTGACAGTCACAAGTCATCCACCACCGCACACACACTGGCCCGATGCATGACCAGAGCGCCCTCAATGGACCAAGGTCACTCTTCAGACTCTTGTACAAAGCTTGGGTCGGTTCCCCTCCTCACAAAGGCGTTACTGTTCCTGACCCCGACCTGCTTACTTTCTACACCCATCTCCAGACTCTGGGATTACAAGAACACAAGTATTTTCATATGGTTCGCTGGAATGTCATACAATGTTCGCTATACTTCTCTATATTAAGCACATAGCAGTATGCTACCGATCGCTTGCACACTGTAATTCCGAGGATATAGACTGGAAATTTTTCTCTAGAAACGTGCAACTTTTGCGAGGTGGAGTGTGCTGTAAACCACTGAGTAACTAGAAACTTATCCCATCGGTGAAAACCTTTACGTGAACTCCCCTCCCCCCCCCCCCCCCACCAAAAAAAAGGGAACTGATATTTCCACTCGCGAATTCCAGTGATGGTGATACAACATATTCCAAATCAGCCTTATCGATTTACAAAGTCAACTGAGGTGTTTCTCGTGTCTAGAGAACCAGCAAATCCGTCTTCCATCAGTCTTTCACCTGCTAGACGTGCACACCACAATCAATGTTCTCTCAACCAAATAAAGATGAGAAATGTGCAGAAGCAGTCAACTCGACAATTAACATGGGAGGGAATAATGGTCCGGTGCAAACACTCGTCCATGTTGAATATCCTCAAGTTTCCACGAGAACACACGTGATCACGAAGGCTGTCCAACACATACTCAGTATTATTTCGCTGTTCAGCCGACTAGAGGGAGACACAGCTAGGTCAGCTACATTCTTGTACCCCAACAGGGCTTTTCATTCGGACAGCTCTTGCTGTTAGCCGGAAACGTGAATCATTCCCGCCACAGACTACCGTCGCCACGCGCCATACACCACCAGACGGAATCGTCCTGGGAATCCAGCCACATGCATATTTGATCGCTATACTTACAATTAAATATTATGATTGCGGTCTCAATTGGAATACTGAGTATAATACTTCGCCAATAACTGATTGCTCACGATACAAAAACCACGAGTGAAAACCAGCGATGGGTGGACATGTTTCATAAGTTTTTCTTGCGAGTCGTACCACAGTGTCTTAGAAAGAGAGACGCAATCGTCTTACACATCGCTACTATGTTACTGCCACAGGCGGTCTTGGTTCTACAGGTGCTCACAAGCATCGCTAATGATATCCATGTTAAAACTATACAAGCCTTACAAATCTTGGTATGGCATTACCTCCGAATGAAGTGGTCTTTCCACACAAATACCACGACACTGAATATAGACGGTGATCGCCGGGGTGTATATTAACAGACTGAAGTTGCAGTTACAAGTCGCCGACAGTGTAAGTTCGTAATAAAATCACCGAATTTATAAAGTGATTCGGCTAAGGAATGCCGTATGAAGCCAGTATTTGCAGCTCCCTCATGCCGCCGATAGATATTTATGCAGTATTTGTAACCCATTCTGTCTCGATGTCACGTCAGATGTTCCTGGTTATAGCCGATGGTTGATTGAGAATGATCGCAAACAGCGGACGGTGTGCTGATTGAGGTCATGAACAATGTACACAGGCTTTCCAGATCGCTAGTGTCACGCTTTCTGGTAGAAATGCTGTCTGTAATTTGGAATCAAGTCTTTCCATTCAACCACATACCTCCAATGGATCCTATGGAGAAGTCTTTTAATGCTTACAGTGAATGAGGGAGGAAGATGTTGCTGCTGGTCATTTGGCAATGTTTTTCCACTGTTCTGTCAGGATGCATCTGTCGAGTGACGTAGCCTGCGTTTGACTCGTATACAACCACGTGTTCTGTGTGTGACTTAGAGCACTGTCTACTTGCGATGGTAAACAGCAAACCTCTCCGTCATCAGTGGACTTCCATCTCATGTGTGATGAAACGTGACCATCCTGTTTCGGCACATTCCTCTAAACGAACGAAGATTTATGCGATGTACCTCTTTTTCTGTCGCAGCTTGGGTATAAAATCGAAACTTCACTTTCATAACGAAGATGATTCTAAGTTAGCGAAAAGTGTTTGTGAGGCACTACAATCCCCTTGTACACCTCTGCTTGACAGATGTCCTGTTTACAGAGTTAGTGGTTGCAAGACGTGTAATTTCACAAGTCAAACGCCACTGATATGCGTTTATATGTTTCCTTGTAAGAGGTATTCTCTGTTACTAACAAACATTTTATATTGGACTGATATGGGCATAATATAATTTCTGAACCGCGATCGAATGTGAACAGTGGACGCTATACATCTCTGGAAAGCTTTGTTGTGCATGTATCACATAGAAACGAGAGAAGGGGCTGCTCAACTCAGCTTCTGCTCTGCGCATGTGTGTGAGCCCGAGCTGGCCTATTATCTGCATAAATCATAAAACATAAAAATCTGTTTACCTAATAGTAAAACAGCGGAAGGGAAAAAGGAAGATTAGGGTTTAACGTCCTACCGACAACGAAGTCATTGGAGACGGAGCACGGTTGGTTGGTTGTTGTGGGGAAGGAGACCAGACAGCGAGGTCATTGGTCTCATCGGATTAGGGAAGGATGGGGAAGGAAGTCGGCCGTGCCCTTTGAAAGGAACCATCCCGGCATTTACCTGGAGCGATTTAGGGAAATCACGGAAAACCTAAATCAGGATGGCCGGACGCGGGATTGAACCGTCGTCCTCCCGAATGCGAGTCCAGTGTCTAACCACTGCGTCACCTCGCTCGGTACGGAGCGCGGTCTTGGCTTCAGGAATGCTGGGGAAGGCAAAGGAGCCACACCGATGTACACCTAAAAGCGCTGTGGGGGAGCCAAGGGAAACAAATCTGTATGGAGATATGGGTATTTGAAGCAGCATGCGATCTGAATGCGATTCCAGTGTCTTACCACTGTACTATTGCAATCGGCCAAACAAAGAAGCTCGAAAAGTTACGAGACCCGTCACATATCATAAACCATTTCTTGAATGCTTTCTTTTGCTCATCAGTTTTCTGACCTTTCTCCCCGTGATCTGATACGGCTTCCTCTCCTTTCATCGTCCATGGAGTAGCTCTTTCCCCACATACCTTCCTTAATTATACAGGGTGTTTCAGAAGTGACGGTTAATATTCAAGGCTGTGACAGGAATAATCATTCGAAACAAAAAAGTCGAGTAAACATGGGGTCTAAAACGCATACCTTAAGAGCTATGAGCAATCCTTGATCTTCGATACTGTGAAACAAATCTCTTCTACTGCAATCTCTTTGCTTTCCATATTTTGGGAAGTGGTAGTATGGACTAAAAGAAGAAAAAAAAGTCCAGTAAACATGCGCCGTAAAAGCATAACTTAAGAGCTATGAGCACTTGTTCATCTTCGCTTTACGATTATCACGGCTGAAGCTCCACTCAAAAATCGTGGCAGACTCAACTTCTCATATCTGAGGCCTGCTGGAGTGATTAAAGTAGTTTCCAGAATTCTACTAATTTCTGGAAGGCAACATCCTTTTAGGAGCTGATTTTACTGGCCGAAGTAGACTACAAAGGCTCAATAGTAGTGAGGTCTGATGATTGTGGTGTGGCCAGGAGAGATGAGACAATTGGTCCTGGTGCCCATAAAACCAGTCTTGGACGGTGCGAGCTGAATGAACAGGGGCCCTGCCGTCTGGGATCGCAGCATCACCACTGGGGAACAAGCAGTGCGCCACAGCATGCGCCTGATCAGCCACAATGGTTACATAATCCTTGGTCGTAATGCGACCTTGCAGAATAACCATGGGCCCCATGGAATACCACGATGCGTCTGCTCAATTTACACTGGCCAACAATGAAAATATTTCTGACTAAAAAATGGTTAATTCTCATGCAGAATTAAAAAATCACAATAAAATGACAGGTTAGCTCTTGAAGGTAAAGTGACATTTCATTTTTATAGTCAACATTTTCAGTCTGGGGGAAATTTTGTTTTCAGAGTTGGCACACGTGTCCAATAACAAAATACAAATGCCCTTAAGCTGTTTGTAAATCACAAACATATGTACTGTGACTGAGTTTCATATAGTTCCTGCTGTAATTGAAGCAGATTTTTCCTGGTTTGAGAGAGCTTTTGTGGTGTAAAGTTCGTAAAAATTCCAGGAAAGTGTGTAAATAAGGTGAATAATTTTTGTTACATTTGTGGTGAAATAACATTTTCCTCACAGAAACGCAGTCTGACAGCTCTTGTGAAGACTGCCTATCAGCATTAAGTCTTGGGCTCCACATATATGTTGTAACGCATGTTCAGTCATACTGCGGGAATGGCTGTAAAATAGGAAAGGATCTATGGCTTTTGTTGTGCCTATGGTTTGGTGGGAGCCTACAAACGGTACAGGTGACTGCTTTTTTGCTTGACTCCACCTATAAAGGCAGGATTTTCTACGAAGAAAAGAAGAACAGTTCGATACCCGAATCTTCGATCTGCTAATTGTATGTTTGAAGTAGAAAGTGGAAACAGTATGGAACAAGAAGAAGAAGAAGAGGAACTAAACAAGACTTCCACATCCCGTGACCCTGATTTTGAGGGGAAAGATGGTAAACCATGCACACTGAATCAAGCGGAATTTAGTGATCTCATTAGAGACCTTCACATGTCAAAGGAGAAGGCAGAAATTTTTGGGTCTCGACTACAGCAATGGAATCTTCTCGAAAGTGATGTCACAGTCTCACAGTATAGAAAAAGTCACATGGAGCTGCTTCCCTTTTTTGGAGAAGAAAAACACTCTTGCTGCTTCCTGCTACATTAATGGCTTCATGAAATCTTTGTAGCTGAACCATGATCCATCTGAATGGAGGCTATCGATTGACTCCTCCAAGCTTAGTTTGAAAGCTCTGTTACTTCACAGTGGCAACCGTCTTCCTTCTATTTCTGCTCGTCGTGCAGTTCACATGAAGTAGACATAAGGACACGTCCGCAGCTCGTGGTCGTCTGGTAGCGTTCTCGCTTCCCACGCCCGGGTTCCCGGGTTCGATTCCCGGCGGGGTCAGGGATTTTCTCTGCCTCGTGATGACTGGGTGTTGTGTGCTGTCCTTAGGTTAGTTAGGTTTAAGTAGTTATAATTTCTAGGGGACTGATGACCATAGATGTTAAGTCCCATAGTGCTCAGAGCCATAAGGAAATATGAGAGCCATCTTGGACTCAAATATTATGAACACAAATGACAAATCTGTTGAGAAGTAAACGCCATTGCCATACTCTTAGGAATGCAACTGGGCTACACAAAACATTGCTGCTTCTTATGTATGTGAGACAGTTGGCATAGGAGATCGCATTATAATAAAGCAGACTGGCCTGCAAGAAATTGTAGCGAGAAAAATGTCGTTGTCGAGCCTCTCGTGAACTCAAAAGATGCTCTTCCTTCACCCCCACATATCAAGCTGGGCTTGATGAAAAATTTTGTCAAAGGTATGAACCAAACTGGACGCGCCTTTAAATATATAAGAGAGAAATTTCCGAAATTAAGTGAAGCGAAAGTTAAGGAAGGTATTTTGATCGGGCCAAAAATTCGAGATCTTGTAGAGGGTCCTGCATTTGACCAAGTTTTGGAGGGGAAAGAACAGGAAGCTTGGGATGCCTTGAAGCGAGTTGGTTGTGGATTTTTAGGCAACAAAAAAGGTGATAGCTACACTCACTGGTAACAGTCCTCCTGCAACAATACCATAACCTTGGATGCAACATATCCCTTAAAATCCATTTTCTCCACTCCCACCCAGTCTTTTTCCCTCCTGGTTATGGAGCTGTCAGTGATGAACGTGGAGAGAGAGTGTATATTTCTGTTATGGAACAAAGATATCAGGGCCATTGGAATGAAGCTTGAGGATTACTGTTGGTTTCTGTGTAGGGATGCTCAGGAACTCCATTACAAGACTCAAAAGACGACGATCTGATGCAGCCACTACATGATTCTCTTCAGTTCCAACAATCTGCGAAGTATTCTTCCAGCATTTAGAACTCTTAAAAAGGAAAACTTTTCATTGTTATATTCGTTTTTCTCGACCCAAAATTAATGTGAATTGACTCATGAAGTTCAGGAATCATTCAAATTTTTTTCTTGGCACGTGCTATCACCATACCCCCACCAAGTTTCACTCGGCCAGAGGTTAGAAACAATGTGAAGCAAGACTCATCCCACCAAATGACTTTCTTCTATTGCTACATAGTTCAGGGTTTTGGCTTCGGCAACACGTTTTCCTGTTATGGGAATTTTCATCACTGATGAGTGGTTTTGGAATTGCAGCTCGCCCTGCAATACTTTATTTATTTAATTTACACGTAAAGTTCCGTAGGACAAAATTGAGGAGCAAATCTCCAAGGTCATGGAGCGTGTCAGTACATGAAATTGCAACATAAAAGTAATAATAGATAAAAATAAAATGTTTATGAACCCGAAAAAAAGTCAAGCCATAAGTTTACTTAAACGCAATCAACAATACAACACGAATCAGCTTAATTTTTCAAGGAACTCCTCGACAGAATAGAAGGAGTGAGCCGTGAATTTAAAACAACGTGGATTACTGCTAAGATTTTTCCATTCTTTTGGCAGGTTATTGAAAATGGATGCAGCAGTATACTGCACACCTTTCTGTACAAGAGTTAAGGAAGTCCGATCCAAATGCAGGTTTGATTTCTGCCTAGTATTAACTGAGTGAAAGATGCTTATTCTTAGGAATAAGCTGATAGTGTTAATAAGAAATGACCGTAAAAAATATATGCATTGAGAGACCGATGTCAGAATACCCAGACTATTAAACAGAGGTCGACAAGAGGTTCGCGAACTTATACCACTTATTGCCCAAAACGCCCGTTTCTGAGACAAAAATGTCCTCTTACAATGGGAAGAGTTACCCCAAAATATAATACCATACGACACAAGCGAATGAAAATAAGCAAAGCAGACTAATTTTTGTGTAGAACGATCATTCACTTAAGATACCGTTCGAATAGTAACAATGGCAGCATTAAGTCTTTGAACAAGATCCTGAACGTGGGCTTTCCACGACGGTTTACTATCTACCTGAACACCAAGAAATCTGAACTGTTCAGTTTCACTAATCATATGCCCATTATGTGAAATTAAAACGTCAGATTTTGTTGATTTGTGTATTAGAAATAGTAAAACCTGAGTCTTTCTGTGATTTAGCGTTAGTTTATTTTCTACAAGCCATGAACTTATGTCGTGAACTGCACTATTTGAAACCGAGTCAAATGTTGCACACAACATCCTTTACTACCTAGCTAGTGTCATCTGCGCAGAGAAATATTTTGGAGTTAACCATAATACTGGAGGGCATATCATTTACATAAATAAGGAACAGGAGTGGCTCCAACACTGATCCCTGGGGCACCCCCCCCATTGGACTGTACCCCACTCAGACCCCACATCACAGACTGAATAACGACCTTTTGCTGTCTGTTGCAAGTAAGAAGCTACGCTCCGTACTCTGTAATGGTCCAACTTCTGCAGCCATATTTTGTGATCAACGCAATCAAACACCTTAGTTAAATCAAAAATCTGGTTATCAAGCTCCGTTCGTGTTATTTTGGTGCTGATAGAGATGGCGAGTGCGACTTTCAGTGATTATAGTGACTTTTCCAGCTGCCGTCCTCTATTTCTTTGTCACAAAACTCCTCAATAGTCGTCCGTCACGATCATCAACACACACTTTCGTCTGCGTCGTGACTTAGCGGATGATGTTTTCCGCTTCCCCTGTATGCGCTATAAATATTCGATACGGCGCCTCCTGAAGCACGAAACACTTCGGCTATCTTGGATGTGGAAGCTCTCTCAGTACGAGCGCCAACAGTTTGGCGACTTCCGAACTCCCTTAGCTCCGACATACTCATGACGCATTCAAAACTACTCAGTGCATAGTTGTAACAACTACACAGTGCATAGTTCCAACCACGAATGACACTTGAAACGTATCGAGGGTGTTGCACAGGTACCACTGGGGGTTAAGCACAACAGCGGAACGTGCTGGCTTGGCTAGCATGCTCGAGCATTCGTTTCTTGCCGTATCTCCGTATTTTTGTCCAACCCCTGTATATCAGATACTTCCACTCTCATTGCATCCGGTTTTGCTATAGTCCATGATTCAGCTCCATAAAAATCTCTGCTCCAGACGTATATTCTCAGACGTTTCTTCCTCAAATAAAACTATGTCTAAAACTAGTAGATTTATTTCAATGAATAACGCCTTGTTTACCTGTGCTAGCACTATAGTAAGAATCTAAAAGAGCTGTGGAGGACTTGAGATCAAATAACGCAGAAGGGCAGATAATATTCCATCGGATTTCTAAAATCATTGGAGGAAGTGGCAATCAAATGACTATTCTACTTTGTGTAGAATGTATGAGTCTGGCGAAAAACCATCGCACGTTTGGAAAAATATCATCCACACAGTTCCAAAGACAGCAAGGGCAGATAAGTACGAAAACTGTCTCAGAATCAGCGTAACCGCTAACGCATCCACAAAAGAATGGAAAAGAAAATTTAGGACGTATTAGATGAAGATCAGTTTGGCTCCAGGAAATGTAAAGGCACCAGAGAGGCAGTCCTCACGTTGCGTTTGGTAATGGAACCAAGGCTGAAGAAAAATCAAGACACGGTCATAGCGTTAGTTGCCCTATAATAAGCGTTAGGCAGTATAAAATGGTGTAAAATGTTGGAAATTCTAAGAAAATAGGAATAAGCTATCGGGAAAGACGGGTACTATATAATATGTTCAACAATCGAGAGCGACCAATAAGACTGGAACACCAACAAAGAAGTGCACGGATTAAAAAGCGTATAACACTGGGTTGCAAGCTTTGCCCTCTGTTTCCCAATCTGTACATCGAACAACCAATGGCGGAAATAAAAGAAAGGTTCAAGAATAGGCTTAAAATTCAGGGATGAACGATATCAATGATAAGATTCGCTGATGACATTGCTGTCGTCAGTGAACGTGAAAGAGAATTACAGGATCTCTTAGATTGATTGAACATTCTAATGAGTACGGAATATGGATTGAGAGTAAATCGCAAAAAGGAAAAAGGCAATGAGATCTAGCAAAAATGAGAATAACGAGAAACTTGACATCAAAATTGGGAATCACGAAGTAGGTGAAGCTGGGACATTTGCTGTCGTGGAAGCAAAATTACCCATGATGGACGAAGCAAGGAGGACATAAGAAAGAGAATAACACAGAGGACACTCCTGGACAGGAGAAGTCTACTGGTATCAAACGATGGGTTTAATTTGAGGAATACATTTCTGAGAACGTACGTTTGGAGCACAGCATTGTGTGGTAGTGAATCACAGAGAGTGGGAAAACTAGAGTAGAATATAATCGAAGCGTTTGTGATGTGGTGCTACAGAAGTTTGTTGAAAATCAGGTGGGCCGATAAGGAGTGAAGAGGTTCTTCGTGAAATCGGCATATGAAGAAACATATGGAAAACGCTGACAAGAAGAAGAGACAGGATGAAATGACACGTATTAAGGCATCAGGGAATAACTACCATGTTACTAGAGGGAAGTGTAGAGGGTAAAAATTGTGGAGGAAGAGAGATGATGATGATGATGTTTGGTTTGTGGGGCGCTCAACTGCGCAGTCATCAGCGCCCGTACGAAGTCCCAATTTTTCGCAGTCCAATTTGTTTACTCAATCCAATCTAGCTGCTGTCGGGAATTATGATGATGGAATAATGAGGACAAAACAAACATCCAGTTCCCAGGCAGAGAAACATCCCCAACCCGGCTGGGAATCGAACCCAGGACCCCGTGATCCAGAGGCAGCAATGCTCGCCACTAGACCAAGAGCTGCGGAGGAGGCATAGAGATCTGAATACGTCCAACAAGTAACTGGGTGCATAGGGTTCAAGCGCTATTCTGAAACGAAGTGGTTGGCGCAGGAGAGGATTTCGTAGCAGACTACATCAAACCAGTCTTCTTTTTTCTTTTTTTTTTAAAAAAGGAAAAATATTGGAAATTTGTGGTAAGTTCCTATGGGACCAAACTGAAAGAGAGAAAGAGAGAGAGAGAGAGAGAGAGAGCTTCATACATCATCCGTTATTTTAATTCCGAGATATCACATTTCCTTCACTCCTTCTACAACGCTGTCCCCAATTTTCATGTTAAGTTTGTTGTTGATGTAATTTCTGCTGCTCCCTAATACTTTCACCTTTATTTGGTTTACTTGAAATCCATATTCTTCGTCATTTTCACAGAGGTCAGCAATGTTATCAACAGTGCCATCTTATTGTTTCCTACCAACACAAATATTAGTCCCGCTTCTTAATGTTTCTTTTGGTTCGTCAAAATACAGGTTGAACAGTAGAGGAAAATACTGAATCTGTGTCTTTTACCTTTCTTGCTCTTCCTCTGTTATTGGCTTTATCACGATTCTTGTAAATATTCTACATTATCTGTCTTTCCCTTTAGCGTATACCTATTTTTCTGATGACTTCAAAGGCATTGCATCACGTTACATTGCGAAATTTTTTTGTAGGTCGGCAAATCGTATTAAAGTGTTTTGATTCCTCTTAAGTCTTGCTTCCAGTGTCGAGTGTAGTGTCAGAACTATCTTTCTGGTGCCTGAAGCTTTAAAACGATCCGTAATCTAATAGATCCTGAATTTTCTAGTCCATTTTTTTTACGTGTTATTGTGGTCAGTAGCTTGGATCCGTAAAGGTGACAAGTGATTTTATGATGATTCTGTCTTTACGTGCCATTCGCTTCGCTGTCTTCCAAAAGTCTGGTGCTGTGCCTTGATTCTGCACTAGGCTGAAGGGAAGTTTGGTTGCCACGTGACCCCCACGAGAACAGAAAATTCTGCCCCTTTTGCCCAGTATGGTCGACACGTCGAAGGGCTCTTACATGCTCCGTCTATAACACTGGGTCGTGTTGTGTAGTGTGTTCGGCTCTACGACCAGGTCTTATCCTATACACTTTCCTTTCTGCAGGAGAATTTGAAAACTGAGTTTAGCATTTTAGCTTCCGCTGTACTTTCAGGTTTTCGGTCACCTTTGAGTTTCTGTGCGTTCGCTTTTATTTGGTTGTCTGTTTTGGTTTGTGAGTCAACACGTTATTGCACTCTACTGTATGTGCTCGTTCGAGCATTGAAACATACAATTAAAGTCTATCAGATTACGAAGACTGCGATGTGCCTTCCATGCAGGGAGTGTCTTTAGAATTCTGTTTTAGGAAAAATGTCAGCCACACAATCGCGAAGGCATGTAGCCCCCATAAATGCAGAAACTACTGTAAAGTGAGCTTAACAAATCATGCATCCAAGTTATTTGCAAGAATAATGTGCAGAAGAATGGAAAAAGAAATTGAGGATCCCTCAGATGACAATCAGTTTCGCTTTAGGGAAGGGAGGCAGTTCTGCGGCTGTGCTTGGCAGTGGAAACAAAACTTAAGAAAAATAAAGACAAGTTAGTAGAGTCTGTCCACTAGAAAAAAGTATTCGACAGTGTAAAATGGTGCAAGACGTTTGAAAAAGGAAAACAGACGTCCACTGTAGGGAAAGACGAGTAATATACAATCGGAGAAAAAAATGCTCCTTTCGGAGTGAATATGCTCTTGTTTAAAAGACTCTGAATGATAAGTTAGGTACCAGCTGCCTCATTCTAACTTCCTGAGCACCTTTAAAAATTTTTCCCCAAAACTTTGGCTTGCGAACATAAGCGCGCTCGTTTTAACGTGCAACTCACCTTTCACTCCCAATAATTGTAACTCGGCTCACATCCACTAGTCCATCGCTGTATGTCAGTCGTACCCGTCCACCCCTACTCACCCATTCTCAGTCACTCATTCAGCCCAACTCACTGTCATTATCTCTTTGTGTCTCTCTGTCACTGCCTCCTGTCTCAGAGCCACAGTCTCCTTCGTTCCGTCCTGCTACTACTGCGTTCTCTCGCCGTCACTGTCTCCCTCTTGTTCTCTCTTACTGCTACTATGTCATTCATTCCTTCCCACTGCTGCTGTCTCTTCTCACTGTCACTATCTCTCTCGTCCTCGTTGTTAGTGGCATAAACTCTGTCTCTCTTTATCATTAACTCTCACCCACTTCCACTTTCATCTTCTCTTTACTCCTCCCCACTGACACTGTTTCCTTCATTCTCTTTCTAGCACTGTCCTATCACAGTCAAATATGTTCCACTGCCACCGTGTCCCCCTCTTTCTCAGACAGTGCATTGCCTTCTTCTCTCTTTCTATACCGCAACCGCTGTCTACTACCTCCAGCATTTATTACTTTTCCGTCTCTTTCTCACTGTCACTGCCTCCTAACCTATCACAGTAAAAAAGCGCGAATATGTTAGCGTGGCAAAATTTTTGGAAGAGTTTTAAAGATGCTGAGGAAGGCAGAATAAGGTAGCTGGTACCCCACTTTTCAGTCAGAGTCTTTAATAAGCTGGAGCAGATTCGCCTTTTTTGTACTCTGATTGGAGTATTTTTCCGCTGGTTCCTTCTTTTCCCTACTGCTGCACGGCACGTCACTCATATAAAAACATCTTTATAGGTCGATAAAATTTTGATCCTTTACTTTTGTGAAATCGAAATGGTAAAACTTATTTTACGTCTGAGACAGGATTTTACATGCACAAGAATTTTGCATGTCCTGCAGCACTACAACCACAGCATGCGGTTCTCAGAACTCTTCTGATAATAAGCATATTTACCCCTGCTACGTCACTTTATAAACTACGTTCCTGCCTCACACTGGATATTACGTGAGTATTTTACGTCTGCAAGTAGGGTAATTCCGAACGTATGCGTCTTGGAAATGGATAAAAATATCAAGAAAGTTTTAACAGTTGTTCGAGTTTTGGATCTTAGGAATATATTGCAAAAATTTCAGCCACTTCCTGTGAATAGCCGCCTTGGAATCCACTGATCTGTTTAGGTAGCCAAAAACAAGTTTTTTCCGGTTTTCTCAGGAACCACCTATGGACGAAAGGTGTCTCCTTAAGCCCCTCGAGGACTAAGCTGGAGGGTCTGAGGCGCCTTGTCACGGTTCTCAGGGCTCACCCCATCGGAGGTTCGAGTCCTCCCTTGGGCAAAGGTGTGTGTGTTTTCCTCAGCGTAAGTTAGTTTAAGTTAGATTAAGTATTGTGTAAGCTAAGGACCGATGAGCTCAGCAATTTGGTCCCATAAGATCTTACCACGAATTTCTAATTTCTAAGCTGGAGGACGTGCGTAGTATTCAAAATTTGATCCTGTACCGAAGGACAGTTACATTACGACGGTCCATCTGTTGCGTATACGAAATGGTCCGTAAGCCAAGGGCTACACAGAACACTTGAGCCTGCCTTTCTATCGTCAATAGAGCCCGAGGCATGAGTCTCAGAAAAATTCCGTTTTAATGCGAGACGTTTTGGAACCTATTGGTAGCTCATGCTGTCACGCATGTGTACCGAATATTGGAAGACATGTAAATGTAAGCCTGCTCTCTCTGAAGAAACAGCTTTTCGCTTTGACTTCAAGAGTGCCTGAACTACTTGCAGGTAGTTATTTTACACTTTCCTGTTTAGTCTCGTACTTCACATGTTCTAAAGACTCTGCTACTGAATAGAAATATGATCGAATATGAATGACATTAGGGCCTTTAAAGAAATGAGAATGATGAAATAATTTTTACGTTATGTGGAAGACTATTTCATAATTGTATCGCAATGGAATTTTTGTAAGCTGATGTCCTTTCAATGTACAACTTTCCTTTTTGCCTTGTAACATGTTCATGGGCACTGAAATTTTTATTTGTGTATACGATAGACAGAAAGGTGGCAGGGGTAGAATACAGGCAGCGATAAGCTTTTTACAGTTTTAACAGAAGAATCGAGGGGCACAAAAGGGAAGCAGTGTGAGCCGTGGTAAAAATTGCTGTTTTGAAGAGCGCGCCGCAGCCTTTAGTGTGAAGCAGTCGCCCTCCGTTTCTGGCGGTGGCGCCGCTGTGGCAATCGCATGTTTGGTGTCTCCCTCTGGTGGGAAAGGGGAAAGGTTGCCAGTTCACGGGCATTTAAGGGACGCCATGAGCTCGCCAGTCGGTCAGTCTGGGTCAGTCTCTCGTCCCCAGCTTGCTAGTCTGTTTCTCGTCCGCATTTATTACGCAGTTAGTGTCTGTCTGTCGTTCGGAGTGCTAGTACGTCTGTCGTTCGGATCAACCTTTAAAGCCGGCAAAATGAGAGTCTTTCCACTCCGCCGGTAAGAGAACTCAGCGAGTGGTCGCCCGGTCGGGGCTTAGTTCCTGCATCTGAGTCTGCGCGTTAGGCCGCCAGTCTGCTGGAGTTTGCTCAGGCAATGGTCAATGGCGGTTGGATCGATCGGTTGGTCGGTCGCGCACTGAGACACAAGATGACTTGTCCGCCTTGAGCGTCGGCGCATGTGAGGTCGCCACGTGAGTCCAGTGGGCCGCGGCGTATAGCGAGGGGTAGAGACTTCGCGGTCGACACGAGAGCAACAGGAGTCAACCCTCGACATCAGTCTGGCCGGTGCGAGCTGCGACGCCGTGAGACGGGAGATCGGCGCGCATTCTTGCGTCCGTTGAAGCGTCTGGGAGCGGATGGTTCGGGAGAGCGATTTGGGGGTGCTGCTCCAGGTCTTCTCTAGAAATCGCAGTTTATTAGAAGTTAAGTGATTGGTGATATGTTGTTTGATTTTATCTTGTTAAATTCTACTTGTTTTCTTGATGAGGTCACCAGCCGTTTTGTTTTGGGGTCGTCCCACCATTCTTCTCCGTTTGCCAACCCGCGGGAAGGTGGTTGTTTATAAATTGGGTGGTCCGTTTTTCCCTTGTGGAGTAGAGGCGGGTTAGAGCAACCTGCGGTTCGGGTTATTCGGTAATCTCCCTATCAATCTACCGTACGTTAGTAGCTGCCTCTGTCATGTTTGTCGGATTTGGTGTGTTAGCGAATTTATTGCTTGGAATGCAACGGCCTAATACCTGAAATATGTTTTTATCTTTGGAAATTTGATATTATTGCCTATTATCTTGAGAGGAGTCGGTATGTGTGTACTGTAGAACATCTTGGCCAACCTTGTAGAATTTTATATAAGATTTCATTTCAAGGGCTTTTATTTAAATGATCATTTTAGTATATAAAGTTGCCTCCCTTTCACCGCAAGCCTTTTCTTAGAAGTTAAAATCAAGTTGCACCTTCAGTGGCAAAGTTAATATTTTAATTGTTAGTGGTTTGTACCATTTTCATCCCTCCTATGGATGGAAGGGGGGGGGGGTGCATAGTTTGTGTGCTTTTGTAAATTGTTAAAACTCTTAGTTTAAAGTAATCTGGTGTGTTGCAGATTTGCACCAGTGTAGTCTTTCAGAGGCTGTTGTGAGCGGTCGTAACTACAGCCGTGTCAAAAGGGAGCGGCAAGGTTCTCTGCCCGAAACCTCATACAGTCAAACCTTGTTTCTTTCCGCCTCTGAATAAATTGTAACTTTGATATTTAGAGGGTGCTTTCTGATTATAATTTTAAATCTATTTCTTTTAACAAAATGCTTTTAGGCACTATTAAAGCGAATAAAATTCCCATTTGTTTAAAGGAATTTGGTTATGATTTCATCAGTTACTCCCTGGCAACTACTTCCATTCTTACATAGTGTGATTAAATGTGTTAATGTTCTTGATTAATCGCTACTAAATAAAATAAATTCTTAAGAATATTCTTTGAAAATAAATCACGGTTCACAGTGGTTGAGAAGGGAGTGAGAGAGGGTTGTAGCCTATTCCTGATGTTATTCAATCTGTATATTGAGCAAGCAGTAAAGGAAACAAAAGAAAAATTTGGAGCAGGAATTAAAGCCAAGGGAGCAGAAATACGAACTTTGAGGTTTGCCGATGACATTGTAGTTCTGTCATAGACAGCAAAGGACCTGGAAGAGCAGTTGAACGAAATGGACAGTATCTTGAAAGGACGACATAAGATGAACATCAACAAAAGAAAAACAGGGATAATGGAATGTAGTCGAATTAAATCAGGTGATGCTGAGGGAATTAGATTAGGAAATGAGACACTTAAAGTAGTTAATGAGTTTTGCTATTTGAGAAGCAAAATGACTGATGATGGTCGAAGTAGGGAGGATATAAAATGTAGTTTTGCATTGGTAAGAAAAGCGTTTCTGAAGAAGAGGAATTTGTTAACATCGAGTGTGAATTAAAGTATCAGGAAGTCCTCTCTGAAAGTATTTGTATGGAGTGTAGCCATGTATGGAAGTGAAACATGGACGACAAATAATTCAGAGAATAAGATAATTGAAGCTTTTGAAATGTGGTTCTACAGAAGAATGCTTAATGTTAGATGGGTAGATCGTATGACTAATGAGGAGGTACTGAATAGAACTGGGTAGAAGATAAATTTTAGGTACAACTTGACTAAAAGAAGGGATCGGTTGGTGGGACACGGTCAGAGGCATCAAGGGATCACCATTTGATAACGGAGGAAAGCGTGGGGGGGGGGGGGAGAGGGGAGGGTAAAAGTCATAGAAGGAGACCAAGAGATGAATACAATTAGCGGATTCAGAGGAATGTAGGTTGCAGTAGTTACTCGAAGAGCCTTGCGCAGGATAGAGTAGCATGAAGATCTGCATCAAACCAGTCTTTGGAGTGAAGTCGACAACAACATAGACAGAATAACATTACTAGCATACGGACAAGCAAATTTTCGTTTTAATGAAGCTAACTTATGAATTTTTACGTCGTCAATTTCGTAAACGAACTGTGTTATTTGGGAGCCAGTTAAAGTCGACAACTGCCTCTGGAGCGCGCTGCGATTGCGTATACCACACTGAGGCAAGTGTACCGTATGTACAAGCCGCACCGTTTCTGAGCGTTCTGCAGCACATCGAACTCTACACACTCAACGTTTACGTTCGAATGCACGGTCCGTATGCCCACGGCTTAAGGCGTCACGGAATAACTTCCGTGGTACGTGAAGGAGCCGGAGAGCGTTAAAAGTGCAGGGGAAGACACAGAGATTGCGATAAATCCAGCAAATAATGGTGGACGTTGAGTGTAAGTATTAGTTTGAGGTGAAGAGGTTCGCACTGGAAAGGGGTGAGTCATCCAGGTTGCTGACAAGACTGAGCATCGCCAGGAGCACCTCAGAAGATGTCCAGCGCAGCTTTCGACGAAACCTCAGAAACCGAAAAGTTTCTTCGACTGTGGTCATACAGCCCGGAAGCCTTCATTGTATGAACAGGAGAGGGAGTTGTGGTGTGGCTCCACAGACCAGACAGAAGACCATTGGAAAAAAGAAAAAAAAACGCGATGATCCATCCCAGAGCATTAGAGTAGCTGCGAAAAGTCGACACTATTCAGAGCTTGAGCCTGTTGAGATTTGCGGAGTTGTGGAAGAGCCTCCATCTGCTGTAGAGTTCCTATATAATAGACCAAATCGTCCGCAATGACACTGCTAGCTAGAGCATAACCACCTATGGCGAGTCAACATACACTCACAAGCGACAACACCGGCAAGCCTCTGCACATCAGCAACACTGACTGGACATGCTAGCTGCTATCACAGCCGACCAACAGGCAACACCAGGGATGCTGACAGGCTCTCACGCTAAAGCATAAACAAACTGCATTCGATAGATGACCTATCGGACACTAACCGATGATGAACCCAACTGTTACAGGTATGCTGATGCTGACCGAGAAGCCAGCACCGGTACCCGGCTGCAGCCTCCGAGTAACACCACTGCACAACGTCAAAGGTATCGACCTGCGTGATACCCACTACAAACAGAACCTACCTTTGCATGACCTGTCGCGAGCAGCAAGAAAACCACTACTGCTATTACAACCTGACCCAACTACTGCAGAGGTCTTTTTTCCCCCCTTGACTTTCGGCACATTTTTTTCCTCTGTCCTTCAAACCGGTGCCTTCGTTCAACTTTGGGCCCAATCTATCTCCAGATAAGCGCGTATTAATGGTTAATCATAACCAGACTTATGGAATATGCAGAGATGGCAGTAGACCTTTTGTGATGGGCATCATGCCGGTATGTACGGGGAGGGGGCTTCACCCTATATACACTACTGGCCATTAAAATTGCTACACCAAGAAGAAATGCAGATGATAAACGGGTATTCATTGGACAAATGTATTATACTAGAACTGACATGTCATTACTTTTTCAAGCAATTTGAGTGCATAGATCCTAGGAATTCAGTACCCAGAACAACCACCTCTGGCCGTAATAACGGCCTTGATACGCCTGGGCATTGAGTCAAACAGAGCTTGAATGGCGTGTACAGGTACAGCTGCCCATGCAGCTTCAACACGATACCACAGTTCATCAAGAGTAGTGACTGGTGTATTTTGACGAGCCAGTTGCTCGGCCACCATTGACCAGGCGTTTTCAATTGGTGAGAGAGTTCTGGTCAGTGCAGCAGTCGAACATTTTCTGTATCCAGAAAGGCCCGTACAGGACCTGCAACGTGCAGTCGTGCATTATCCTGCTGAAATGTAGGGTTTCGCAGGGATCGAATGAAGGGTAGAGCCACGGGTCGTAACACATCTGAAATGTAACGTCCAAAATGCCGTCAATGCGAACAAGAGGTGACCGAGACGTGTAACCAATGGCATCCTATACCATCACGCCGGGTGATACGCCAGGATGGCGATGACTAATACACGTTTCCAATGGGCGTTCACTGCGATGTCGCCAAACACGGATGCGACCATCATGATGCTGTAAACAGAACCTGATCTCGACTGCTAGTGATACGAGGCCATTGGGATCCAGCACGGCGTTCCGTATTACCCTCCTGAACCCACCGATTCCATATTCTGCTAACAGTCATTGGATCTCTATCAACGCGAGCAGCAATGTCGCGATGCGATAAACCACAATCGCGGTAGGCTACAATCCGACCTTTATTAAAGTCGGAAACGTGGTGGTACACATTTCTCCTCCTTACATGAGGCATCGCAACAACGTTTCACCAGGCAACGCCGGTCAACTGCTGTTTGCGTATGAGGAACCGGTTGGAAATTTTCTTCATGTCAGCACGTTGTAAGAGTCGCCACCGGCGCCAACCTTGTGTGAATGCTCTGAAAAGCTAATCATTTGCATATCACAGTATCTTCTTCCCGTCGGTTAAATTTCGCATCTGTAGCACGTCATCTTCGTGGTGTAGTAATTTTAATGGCCAGTAGTGTATTATTATCATTATCTGCGTCGAGACCCTGTAGGATCAATCAAAGCATTCTGCCTCAATTGAGTGTTCTTTCTGATCTCCACGATTCTCTCAATTTTTTTTCTCCATGGAGTCTCTATCTTCAGTCCACGTTGTCCCTGGTTTCTTTGGGACTTCATTCTATGACCTCGCATTCCACTTGTGTATCTTCTCCCTGTAAGCATTTCTGAATTCAGTTTCTATTGGATCGATTTTTGCTGCTTCTAGATTCAATTTGACTTGAGTGATCCATGTTATTGTTGATTTGACCCCTTGTATGTATGTTAGAATTCTCTTGGTGAGTCGTTTTGGTGATAGCCCGATGACGTGCCCATAGAACTTCAACATTCTTTTTCTAACATCTGCTGCTATGTTTGACATCTTTTCTGTAGTTTTCCTACGGTAATCTGTATCCCCCTTCTGTCAGCTTTGGGCCGAGAATTTTCCTCATTATTTTCCTTTCTTCCTTCAGTATACTTTCCATGTCTCTTTTCATATGGAGTGTTAGCGTCTCACTTGTATACAGCATTCGAGGCTTGATTACTGTGTTGTAGTATCTACCTTTCGTGTGAATGGACATGCATTTTTTTATTATATGTTCTGTGTCTTGCCTAACGCTCTCTTCATTTTATGTAGTCGAGTCTTCTGTGCGATTTTTTCTCCTCCTGTAGGTTCATTGATTTCACCTAGATACTTGAAGTGTGCAATTCTGTTTATTTTGCAGTATTTGGTGTCTAATTTTGTTATGTTTAATTTTGAACAGAAAAATTCATACTTCTTTAAAGAGATTTACAGTCCATCGTCTTATGCGCATTCTTTTAGTGTCTCTCCTTGTTTGGTTAGTGTTGCTTCGTTGTCTGATAGTATGACTAGGTCGTCTGCGAAAGCTAGGTTTGATATTTCTACTTCGTCCCGGCATCTTCCCAGTCGTGTTGGTTTCCAGTGTCCTTGAGTTTCCAGTTCTTTTTCACATTCCCTCATTACCTTGTCCAGGACTAGGTTGAATAACAGTGGGGATAATCGGTCGCCTTGGCGCACTCCAGTTTTGATCATAAAGGGATTAGGGATTTCACCCATGAATTTAACTTTCGATGTTGTGTCAGTTAATGTCTATCTGATTAATCGTAGTGTTTTTGGGTCGAGTCCCTGTTCTTCTAAGATGTTGAACAAGGACTGTCAGTCAACAGAAACACTTTCTTGAAATCTATGAGGGCGAAATTTTCCACAACCCTGAAGAGAAATTAATGTGTATGGATATATTTAGAATGTCCTTCTCATATAACAGAAAAATTGAGGTATAATATTACATGGCTATAGAAATGCAGGCTCAGAACTTGCGTAGTAGTTTGTAAATATTGAATATAATGAGTTAAGAGCTCAGTACCAATGTCTACAAATATGGGTGTTACGCAGTAACAGTGTGCGCCTATTTGTTAGACTTTGCCTGTATGTAGGCACCTGCAAAAGTGGTGGTAATTTTTTAATCGTCAGTGGGTAAGAAATGTAGCATTTTTACTGTAGAGAGAGGGGAAAAAAGCATGGTTTCATTTTACAGTGAAACAAATTTGTTGCTTGTTGAATTGTCGTTAAAACTTTATTCTTTGAAAGATTGTGTTTCTTGTGCAGGTTTCCTCACAACGACCAGTTCGCTGTAAAAATGTTACTCATCCTACCGCGGCTTTATAAGAAATGGGTTTAATTATTATTCAGTTTGTGTATGTATGTTTATGATGACGATGCTTAAATACATCGCAATAAATATTCTTCCCCACATAGCCAATTGCGGACAGATATAAGGAATCGGAAAATTTCAAGACAAACTACTTTATTAACATATGCGTACAATACACACTTTAGTATCAGGTCCTGTTGCCTCTGTGGCAATAATGGGCCCATCTGTTTCTTCATTCGGGATCACTTGGAAATCTAAATATCGAAAACTATTTTTGCAATGATAAATGCTTTTACAGCCCAGGATCTACGATAATTCCGAACCGGAGCAAAAACTTTATAGTGGCGCCCCCCTTCCTCCTCCTCTAGCATTTGAGATAGGACGTCAAAAATTAAAAAAAAAACTTTTCAAAGATATGCTCATTTTGTAGCGTACATTCTTATGAAGAGTTTGGTATATAAAACACTATTTTCGAACAAATGCAAGGCATGTTACTTAGTCTTAAGTGTGCCAAAGTGCAGTGCCACGCCTCTTCACGCAGCATTTTCCTATCGCACGTCACCGTATTTTACTCTGTAGAATTCAAACGTGTATACTTTGTAATGGAAGCCATCAAACTTAAATTCAGGACACTGGAAATTAAAATGTCCTGTGGTGCGTCTCCTGCTCCCAGTCGGCCGGTTTGATACCCTACTCCCCTTAAAAAGAAACGCACAATTAATACTGGGTGGGATTATTTGTGAGCGGGAGAATAAGAACTCCTCAGAAAATTTACAGTCTTTATTGCCTATTAGATAATAGCTTTTTCTTTTGTGTAACATAAAATTAAATATAGGAAACATAAAAGCAGTAAAGACAAAAGACAAGCAAGGCAGTACACATTCCTTCAATTCTTAGATCCAATCACTTTTTCCTCTCTAATCTTGCTATAGCTTTACACGGTGTGTTTTCTGTTCTTCGAAAGAATCTATTACCTCATCAAAGTTCATCAAACGTTTTGCTACATGAAAAATCAAAGTGTTTCTGTCTAATACTGAAAAAGCTGTTAATATGAATACTACTCAAGACCGACGTGGTTTCTCAACTTGATTACGTCTATTTTGTCACTGTCTGCTAGATAAAACGAATTAGGCCTTTCTAAAATTGCAGCAGTTGTAACACACGCCAAATAAGCAAGTCTGTTTTGGCACATTTACATAAATAACGTGACAGAATATAGTTCACAAAGTTGTTGTTGTTGTTGTGGTCTTCAGTCCTGAGACTGGTTTGATGCAGCTCTCCATGCTACTCTACCCTCTGCAAGCTTCATCTCCAAGTAACTACTGCACCCTACATCGTTCTGAATCTGCGTATTGTGTTCATGTCTTGGTCTCCCTCTACGATTTTTACCCTCCACGCTGCTCTCCAACACTAATTTGGTGATCCCTTGGTGCTTCAGAACATGTCCTACCAACCGATCCCTTCCTCTACTCCAGTTGTGCCACAAATTCCTCTTCTCCCCAATTATATTTAGTACCTCCTCATTAGTTACGTGATCTATCCATCTAATCTTAAGCATTCTCCTATAATACCTCATTTCGAAAGCTCCTATTCTTTTCTTGTCTAAACTATTTATCGCCCATGTTTCACATCCATACATGGCTACCCTCCGTACAAATACTTTCAGGAACGACTTCCTGATACTTAAATCTAAACTCGATGTTAACAAATTTCTCTTCTTCAGAAACGCTTTCCTTGCCATTGCCAGTCTACATTTTATATCCTCTCTACTTCGACCATCATCAGTTATTTTGCTCCCTAAATAGCAAAACTCATCTACTACTGTAAGTACCAATATCAGATGCCTACTAGACCTACTACAAACAAAAAGTTTTATGTTAGGAAATTGTTTTACATTTCATTCATACACTCCAGTTTCTCGAGCATGAGATGGAAAAGTAGTAGTAGTACGAAATTTTTCTGTATTATATGGAATCGTCATATTCTTCCATATAATCTGTGTGATGTTCCCGTTTCTTCTCCTTCCTCGTTCTAACAAACAGTCATGTCATCACTCATTCTATAACTATTCCTGCCATTCTCAAAACGTATTTTCCGCTTAACATCACTGACGCTGCCACCATCATCGGTTTGGCTACCCCCCGTTTTTTCTCCGGTTCGACGTTATTACGTGTTCGTACAATGCGTTTTCCGCGCTATTCGGAGAATGGAACTCAGGCGGCTGCCAACCGGGGACTGTACAACTGGCAGTTAGTAGTGTAGGGTTCTGGCAGAAATTTTCTTTCAAAATTTCATTTTCTTGGATACGCCGAGAAGATAATATGTAATTTTTCTTACCTGTTATTCCTGTTAGTCGTTTATTTCCAAACTGGTAGTCTCAAACAGTGGATTTCGCAAATTATTATAACAACGCTAATTATTTGCGCACCCGATCACCAACATAAACAAACATCGATTGGTAATCACCTGCTTGGGTTTATTCGGCTCACCTCGTCTCTTGTTGACTGCAGGAAAGTTTTTTATTTCTAGATCGGTGAAGATTCCCCTGGCAGAGACATCAAGTACAGTATGCACTCATTCAGAAATCAACTTATGTTTTGTTCAGAAATCAACTGAGAATGTGAAACTTCCTGACAGATTAAAACTGTGTGCCGGATTGAGACTCGAACTCGAGACCTTTGCCTTTCGCAGGCAAGTGCTCTATCAACTGAGCTACCCAAGCACGACTTACGACCCGTCCTCACAGCTTCAATTCTGCCAGTACCTCGTCTCCTAGCTTCCAAACTTCACAGAAGCTCTTCTGCGAACCTTGCAGAACTAGCGCTCCTGGAAGAAAGGATATGGCTAAGCCATGTCTCCGCAATATCCTTTCTTCCAGGAGTGCTAGTTCTGCAAGTTCCACGGGAGAGCTTCTTTCAAGTCTGGAAGGTAGTAGACGAGGTACTGGCAGAATTGAAGCTGTGAGGAGGGGTCGTGAGTCGTGATTGGGTAGCTCAGTTGGTAGAGCACTTGCCCGCGAAAGACAAATGTCCCGAGTTCGAGTCTCGGTCCGGCATACAGTTTTAATCTGTCAGGAGGTTTCATGTCAGCGCACACTCTGCTGCAGAGTGAAAATCTCATTCTGGAACTGAGAATGTGTTCGAAAATGATTTAATCAGAAATCTCCACTCACTTTGTGAGTTATATGTAAACAAGTACGAATATTCTGTACTTTGAAGCAAACATGGAGGACAGTTCAGTCCAGGTTAAAGGAGCCTTAGCTCTGATGCCGACGTCAGCGCGGCTCGGCAGACGGTGCTGCCCCCAAGGCGGGCAGACAGCGCAACGTCGCACGCACGTCAGCTCAGCGAGCGCGCCCATCCGTCAAACGCCGCCGCACACGCTGGCCCCACCTCCGTGCGTTCCCACTTTTGTCTCTCTGAAATATGACGACGTCTGCGAAAACTATGGGACCTGCTACCAAATGGACAGACAAATCTAAACTTGGACTGTGTGTAGGCAATGAGGCACGAAAAGTGCGTCCACACGATGTCTTTTTTTTCTGTTCAGATTTGCGTATGCGCTTCCATTTCCAGCAGTGCAAGGACGCATACGTATTTGTGCGTGAGAAATTTGAAAAACGTCAATCAATGCATCATTGGTCCAGTTTTGTGGTTTTATACACGCTCCAATCATACACTACTGGCCATTAAAATTGCTACACCGAGAAGAAATGCAGATGATAAACGGGTATTCATTGGACAGTTATATTATACTAGAACTGACATGTGATTATATTTTCACGCAATTTGGGTGCATAGATCCTGAGAAACCAGTACCCAGAACGACCACCTCTGGCCGTAACAACGGCCTTGATACGCCTAGGCATTGAGTCAAACAGAGCTTGGATGGCGTGTACAGGTACAGCTGCCCATGCAGCTTCAACACGATACCACAGTTCCACAGTTCATCAAGAGTAGTTACTGGAGTATTGTGACGAGCCAGTTGCTCGGCAACCACAGACGAGATATTTTCAGTTGGTGAGAGATATGGAGAATGTGCTGGCCAGGGCAGCAGTCGAACATTTTCTGTATCCAGAAAGGCCCGTACAGGACCTGCAACATGCCGTCGTGAATTATCCTGTTGAAATGTAGGGTTTCGCAGGGATCAAATTAAGGGTAGAGCCACGGGTCGTAATACATCTGACATGTAACGTCCACTGTTCAAAGTGCCGTCAATGCAAACAAGAGGTGACCGAGACGTGTAACCAGTGGCATCCCATACCATCACGCTGGGTGATACGCCAGTATGGCGATGACGAATACACGCTTCCAATGTGCGTTCACCGCGATGTCGCCAAAAACGGATGCGACCATCATGATGCTGTAAACAGAACCTGGATTCATCCGAAAAAATTACGTTTTGCCATTCGTGCACCCAGGTTCGTCACTGAGTACACCATCGCAGGCGCTCCTGTCTGTGATGCAGCGTCAAGGGTAACCGCAGCCATGGTCTCCGAGCTGATAGTCCATGCTGCTACAAACTTCGTCGAATTGTTCTTGCAGATGGTTGTTGTCTTGCAAACGTCCCCATCTGTTGACTCAGGGATCGAGAAGTGGCTGCACGATCCGTTACAGCCATCCGGATAAGATGCCTGTCATCTCTACTGATAGCGATACGAGGCCGTTGGGCTCCAGCACGGCGTTCCGTATTGGGACCCAGCACGGCGTTCCATATTACCCTCCTGATGCCACCGATTCCATATTCTGCATCTTCTTCCTGTCGGTTAAATTTCTCGTCTGTAGCACGTCATCTTCGTGGTGTAGCAATTTAAATGACCAATATTGTATTAATGTGACACCGCCTACGTTCGACATCAACGTGCAACAACCATTCACACACACGGCGGATAACAGCAGCAGCAGTGGAGGGTATACAGGGTGTCTCAGATCTTTTGGATGAAATTGAAACAGATGATAGTGCGTCCACAATCGATTATATTGAGATAGCGAACCAATGATCGGCAATGTACATTTATTTGTGTTGTGGACATACTCAGCATACACCACGTAACAACAATATAGCCTCACTGCAAGCACGACAATGGAACATGAAGTTGTACTGCGCTCTCTCGTACATCCCCAGTGTCTGTTGTGCCAGGAGACGAGCAGCTTGGAGCCCAGCAAGCACGTCTTCACCTGTTCCTGCGGTAGTTATATACACCAACGTCCTGACGTAGCCGCGAAGTAAAAAGTCCAGAGCTGTAAGATCTGGCGATCACGCTGGCCGTAGGATGCGACCTCCGTGTGCAATCCGATGATGAGGATGCGTGCTGTTCAGGTGCTCGCGGACATTAACATCGAAGCGAGCTGGCGCACTTTTGGGTTGAAATCATATCCGCTCATGGACAACAAGGGGTACAAACTCCAAGAACTGTTGCAACACATATCGCACATACACTATGTGATCGAAAAAGGCCGAGCATTATGAACAGGTGCACGATCGTGTTGGAAGATGCAGTCGCCATCCTCGAATTGCTCTTCAACAGTGGGAAGCAAGAAGGTACTTAAAACATCGATGTAGGACTGTGTTGTGATAGTGCCATGCAAAACAACAAGGGTTTCAAGCTCCCTCAATGAAAAACACGACCACACCATAACACCACCGCCTCCGAATTTTACTGTCGGCACTACACACGCTGGCAGATGACGTTCACCGCGCATTCGCCATACCATGGGATCGCCACATAGTGTACCGTGATTCGTCATCAACACAATGTTTTTTTCACAGTTCAATCGTCCAATGTCTACGCTCCGTACACCAAGCGAGGCGTAGTTTGTTTGACATTTTTTTTTTTTTTTTGTCATCAGTCTACTGACTGGTTTGATGCGGCCCGCCACGAATTCCTTTCCTGTGCTAACCACTTCATCTCAGAGTAGCACTTGCAACCTACGTTCTCAATTATTTGCTTGACGTATTCCAATCTCTGTCTTCCTCTACAGTTTTTGCTCTCTACAGCTCCCTCTAGTACCATGGAAGTCATTCCCTCATGTCTTAGCAGATGTCCTATCATCCTGTCCCTTCTCCTTATCACTGTTTTCCACATATTCCTTTCCTCTCCGATTCTGCGTAGAACCTCCTCATTCCTTACCTTATCAGTCCACCTAATTTTCAACATTCGTCTATAGCACCACATCTCAAATGCTTCGATTCTCTTCTGTTCCGGTTTTCCCACAGTCCATGTTTCACTACCATACAATGCTGTACTCCAGACGCACATTCTCAGAAATTTCTTCCTCAAATTAAGGCCGGTAATTGATATTAGTAGACTTCTCTTGGCCAGAAATGCCTTTTTTGCCATAGCGAGTCTGCTTTTGATGTCCTCCTTGCTCCGTCCGTCATTGGTTACTTTACTGCCTAGGTAGCAGAATTCCTTAACTTCATTGACTTTGTGACCATCAATCCTGATGTTAAGTTTCTCGCTGTTCTCATTTCTACTACTTCTCATTACCTTCGTCTTTCTCCGATTTACTCTCAAACCATACTGTGTATTCATTAGACTGTTCATTCCGTTCAGCAGATCATTTAATTCTTCTTCACTTTCACACAGGATAGCAATGTCATCAGCGAATCGTATCATTGATATCCTTTCACCTTGTATTTTAATTCCACTCCTGAACCTTTCTTTTATTTCCATCATTGCTTCCTCGATGTACAGATTGAAGAGTAGGGGCGAAAGGTTACAGCCTTGTCTTACACCCATCTTAATACGAGCACTTCGTTCTTGATCGTCCACTCTTATTATTCCCCCTTGGTTGTTGTACATATTGTATATGACCCGTCTCTCCCTATAGCTTACCCCTACTTTTTTCAGAATCTCGAACAGCTTGCACCATTTTATATTGTCGAACGCTTTTTCCAGGTCACACATCCTATGAAAGTGTCTTGATTTTTCTTTAGCCTTGCTTCCATTATTAGCCGTAACGTCAGAATTGCCTCTCTCGTCTCTCTACTTTTCCTAAAGCCAAACTGATCGTCACCTAGCGCATTCTCAATTTTCTTTTCCATTCTTCTGTATATTATTCTTGTAAGCAGCTTCGATGCATGAGCTGTTAAGCTGATTGTGCGATAATTCTCGCACTTGTCAGCTCTTGCCGTCTTCGGAATTGTGTGGATGATGCTTTTCCGAAAGTCAGATGGTATGTCGCCAGACTCATATATTGTACACACCAACGTGAATAGTCGTTTTGTTGCCACTTACCCCAATGATTTTAGAAATTCTGATGGAATGTTATCTGTCCCTTCTGCCTTATTTGACCGTAAGTCCTTCAAAGCTCTTTTAAATTCCGATTCTAATACTGGATCCCCTATCGCTTCTAAATCGACTCCTGTTTCTTCTTCTATCACATCAGACAAATCTTCACCCTCATAGAGGCTTTCAATATATTCTTTCCACCTATCTGCTCTCTCCTCTGCGTTTAACAGTGGAATTCCCGTTGCACTCTTAATGTTACCACCGTTGCTTTTAATGTCACCAAAGGTTGTTTTGACTTTCCTGCATGCTGAGTCTGTCCTTCCGACAATCGTATCTTTTTCGATGTCTTCACATTTTTCCTGCAGCCATTTCGTCTTAGCTTCCCTGCACTTCCTATTTATTTCATTCCTCAGCGACTTGTATTTCTGTATTCCTGATTTTCCCGAAACATGTTTGTACTTCCTCCTTTCATCAATCAACTGAAGTATTTCTTCTGTTACCCATGGTTTCTTCGCAGCTACCTTCTTTGTACCTATGTTTTCCTTCCCAACTTCTGTGATGGCCCTTTTTAGAGATGTCCATTTCTCTTCAACTGTACTGCCTACTGCGCTATTCCTTATTGCTGTATCTATAGCGTTAGAGAACTTCAAACGTATCTCGTCATTCCTTAGTACTTCCGTATCCCACTTCTTTGCGTATTGATTCTTCCTGACTAATGTCTTGAACTTCAGCCTACTCTTCATCACTACTATATTGTGATCTGAGTCTATATCTGCTCCTGGGTACGCCTTGCAATGCAGTATCTGATTTCGGAATCTCTGTCTGACCATGATGTAATCTAATTGAAATCTTCCCGTATCTCCCGGCCTTTTCCAAGTATACCTCCTCCTCTTGTGATTCTTGAACAGGGTATTCGCTATTACTAGCTGAAACTTGTTACAGAGCTCAATTAGTCTTTCTCCTCTTTCGTTCCTTGTCCCAAGCCCATATTCTCCTGTAACCTTTTCTTCTACTCCTTCCCCTACAACTGCATTTCAGTCGCCCATGACTATTAGATTTTCGTCCCCCTTTACATACTGCATTACCCTTTCAATATCCTCATACACTTTCTCTATCTGTTCATCTTCAGCTTGGCATTTACCGGCGTGATGTGTGGCCTATGAGCAGCCGTCCGACCATGAAATCCAAGTTTTCTCACATCCCGCCTAACTGTGATAGTACTTGCAGTGGATCCTGTTGCAGTATGGAATTGTTGTGTGATGGTCTGGACAGACCCTCTTCAACTGTCGGTAGTCTCTGTCAATCAACAGACGAGGTCGGCCTGTACACTTTTGTGCTGTACGTGTCCCTTCGCATTTCAACTTCTCTATCACATCGGAAACAGTGGACCTAGGGATGTTTAAGAGTGTAGAAATCTCGCATACAGACGTGTGACACAAGTGACACCCAATCACCTGACCACTTTCGAAATCCCTGAGTTCCGCGGAGCGCCCCATTCTGCTCTCTCACGATGTCTAATGATTATTGAGGATACCTGGCACCAGGTGGCAGCACACTGCACCTAATATTAAAAACGTATGTTTTTGGGGGTGTCCGCTTTTGAGCACTTCGTGTATGTTAGGTTTTGGATTGGCAGTATCTCTAACGGCTTCTCTGGCTGAAACAGCAAGAGATGTGTTAACTCGATCATTGTCGCACCTGTAATTTTGGCTAGTAGGCGAAATGTTCTGGCTGTGTCACAAACCGGTCCGTTTATTAGAATTCCGCTGTCTCTTAGCTCCGTTTATTCATATCTTTTGGCTTTCCTTTTGTGTAACATTTTTGAATTATAATATCTGGAGTGCATGCCGAATATATCCAATGCGCCCCCATTCATTGAAAATGGGGATGGAGGTTAATATTTCCCTCTGGCACACTGTTGCTTCGGACTTTCCGAGAAACAATTTTACCTCACTTCGACTTCATGTGGTAAAACAAGGCTAAATGGCCCTCAGTTTGGTTCCGGCATATGCAGTAACTCAGTTACAAAATCCTTCTTTGCCTCTGGTAGTCCTGATAACAGCTGCTGCAGTGACAATAGTGTAGCAGTTAGTTGCACATGTGTGGGATGGAAGACGGGTTCCTGTAATGTTGCTGTTTCCAATCTTGCGTCATTGATACCATCTCTTAAAACCCATAACAGTCTAGCTACTGATTGCATCCAGTTCATTGTGTAGCTTTTTTAGATCATCATTTGTAGTCCGCTTTTTGTTTTGCGTCTATTGCATCAATTCTGCTGCCAATTCCCATACTCATCTGCTCCATGTACAGCTTTCTGCATGTTCCCTAGTTGGATGGTATGCCATTCTACCCTAGCCTTCGCAGCATCCACTTCTGCTTGTAACTGATCTAGTGTGTTGAATATCTTCATCATCTGCTGTCCCGAACACTATCTTCAGCAGTTTTCCGCCTGTGTGTATCCGACCTCTCTTTCTACGAATCAGCGATCTAGGCACCAGGTCAGTTAACTGTTTCAACTGCTCCATCAGTTTCTCATAAGAGAGTTGCAATCCACGGTATTCCTCCTGAATTTCCGACAGAATTCCCTTTTTCTCCGCTTCCTTCTGCAATACCCAAAAGCTATCTTCCAACACGCGCAGCTCATTTGTTATCTTCCCTGCATTCAAAGCAAATCCAGGCGTGTTCTGATGACCCATTAACAGGATGTTGGGTGTCTTGAGAACCTCACTCCAGACTGAAGAGACTGGTTCCGTAATTCACCACTTACTCCACTCTGCAGGTACCGTAGGAGCAGCAAAATAACAATATTCTTCCTGGATGCTTGTCCTGTCACGCCACCTGATCGAAAGGAATTTCTCATCACTTCCCCTACCTCCTCCTGAAAATTTGCTGCATATTAAAGCATTACCAAACACTACAACAATAGGAACCCAATAATCTACATAGTATGAACAAACAAGAAACAAACCCCCAAAACAAAACAACGCCAATTCAGAAATATCAAGTCAAAATATTCACAACATAAAAAAGGGAACTGAACACGTGGTCCTAATACATGGTGTTTATAAATGAGTATCTGGGTTTTAACACTTTATAATATTTATTATATTAAACTTACAGTTATAAATGATATGTCAAATGAAAGAGCAACTCAAACAGTTTTACCAAGAAGCTTATAAATGTTCAATGTGAGCACCATTTGTTACACGGCACACATCAAGTCCATAGCCGAGTTCTTCCCAAACGTTGATAAGTGTGTCTTCAGTGATTGTAGAAACAGCTGCTTCAATGTGGTTTCTTAATTCAGGGATGTCTGCTGGTAGCTAAGGCACGTACACACGATCCTTGATGAAGCCCCAAAGGAAAAAATAGCATGGCGTTAGGTCGGGTGAACGTGGAGGCCATGCAAAGCAAGCCCTGTCATTGGGCCCCTTGCGGCCTGTCCAGCACTTGGATACAGTGAATTTCAACCAATTCCGTACTTCACTATGCCAGTGAGGTGGCGCACCATCGCCGGCCGAAGTGGCCTTGCGGTTAAAGGCGCTGCAGTCTGGAACCGCAAGACCGCTACGGTCGCAGGTTCGAATCCTGCCTCGGGCATGGATGTTTGTGATGTCCTTAGGTTAGTTAGGTTTAACTAGTTCTAAGTTCTAGGGGACTAATGACCTCAGCAGTTGAGTCCCATAGTGCTCAGAGCCATTTGAACCATTTGAACCATTTGGCGCACCATCTTGCTGGAAAATGAAGTTCTCTGGCTCATCTTCCTCCAACTGAGGGAAGAGCCTCTGCTCTAGTGTATCAAGGTAAGAAGTGCCAGTTACAGTAGGTTCACCAAAAAAGAAAAGCCCATTAAACTTTCTGTCAGCATATGGTGCAAAGTCACTTTAGTGGAATCTCGTTGCATTTGTACCGCCTCGTGAGGATTTTCTGAGCCCCAGATGCGCACATTGTGAGTGTTAACATGTCCTCTAAGGTGAAAGGTCGATTCATCACTGAAGACAACATGATACAGAATATCTTCATCGTCATGAAACAACATTTCGATTGCGAAATTGGCATGTAATCCATGTACTGCTGACTTTACAGCCCTTAATAACTGTAAACGGTAAGGACACTCGTGTTTTCTTAAAACTTTCCGGTCGACACTGGAACTCGTAATTACGGACTAGCCTTCTGGACTGATTTCTTTGGGCTGTGAGTGAATGACTCTCTCACTCGCTCAGCAGTCTCTTCACTAACTCTTGGTTTTCCTGTTCTCTTCCCTTTACAAAGGCAGCCCGTATCTTCAGACTGATGATACCATCTGCGAATGTTATTATCACTTGGAGGATCCCAACCGAACTTCAGCCGAAACGTACGTTGCACAGTAACTACAGATTCAGTCTTTGCAAACTGCAACACACAAAACGCTTTCTGGTCACTAGTCGCCATCTTCGCTACTACCGCTGTCTAGCGGATTGTGGCGGAAACATTGCGCGCTGCCCATGCACACTGGTGCCAAACCCAACTGAGTTGCTGTTTCATTTGACATATCATTTATAACTGTAAGTTTAATGTAATAAATATTATAAAGCGTTAAAACCCTGTACATATGGTATGTTACGTGAATCCTGAACATTTTTAATTGTTACCCACTTCTCCTTCTTAGAGATTATATTGTGTACCACCTGTGATGCTGGTGTCTGTAGCAAAGTGTCTACCACTCCACTGAAGGGTTTTACTTCGCTCGTATGAGTCATTGGTGTCTTTGTTGGAAGCTGCACCTTCACATTTACTCTGTGACGTCATATGGATCCTGGTACCTAGTTAAAAACTCTTTGCTCTTTCTCTTGATGTGTAGTCACAATGATAACACCCTTTTCCATCAGATCACCGAAGTTAAGCGCTCTCAGGCTCGACTAACACTTGGACGGATGACCACCTGGATCTGTCGAGCGCTGTTGGCAAGCGGGATGCACTCAGCCCTTGTGAGGCCAGCTGAGAAGCTACTTGACTGAGAAGAAGCGGCTCCAGTCAACAAAACTGACAACGGGCGGGAGAGCGGTGTGCTGACCACATGCCCCTCCATATCCGCATCCACTGACACCTGTCGGATGAGGATGAGACGGCGGTCGGTCGGTACCACTGGGTCTTCTGGAGCCTGTTGGGACGGAGAGTTTTTGGTGTACACAGGTTTGTTACCTAAACCCATTCACCTACTTATATTGCGGAAACGTCACCATACGTTTCCTCTTCGAGTGGCTTTGTATTCAATCGGTTGACCTTCTGGCAAACTTATCTTAATCGCTTCACGAATGTTTTCACTGACTCCTCATTAACACACACAAAAAATGAGCGTATGGCATTGTTGGCCGGGAGACCCCATGCGGGGGAGTTCAGCCGCCATACTGCAAGTCCTTTATCTTAGTTGACGCCACTTCGGCAACTTGTGGGTCAATTTGATGTTGAAAATGATGATGAAAAACACACAACACCCAGTCCCCTGCCGGGAATCGAACCCGGGCCCCCTGCGTCATAAGCGGGAAAGCTACCGCTACACTACGGACGCAGACATTAACAACAGATTTAGGTTTTCCTACGTCGAAAGGAGATGGCATCTTTCTACTGCATATCTCCTCGTATGGTGGCAGACCTGTTGTAGTATGTACTAAAGATTTATGTACTGACATGATGTACTGAAGATATGTGTTCCAGGTATCACGCCTACTATTTGATAATGACATAATATTTTAGAAGTTTTGTCATGAACGTTTTCGGTACGACCATTTTCTTGTGGATGAAGAGACCTAGCCGGCCGAAGTGGCCGAGCGGTTCTAGGTGCTTCAGTCTGGAACCGCGCGGCCGCTACGGTCGCAGGTTCGAATCCTGCCTCGGGCATGGATGTGTGTGATTTCCTTAGGTTAGTTAGGTTGAAGTAGTTCTAAGTTCTAGGGGACTGATGACCTCAGCTGTTGAGTCCCATAGTGCTCAGAGCCATCTGAACCTGCTGAAAAGACCTAGTGCGAAGCTTTCAGATATGGAGCAGCTGGTTATAACATCAGAAACACCAAGAAGCAGGTGACAGAACTCAACTGGTTATAGTATCAGGAACACCAAATGTTAGTATCCAATTCTTAACCATCGCGATTGCGAATGTGCTTGCTCGCTGGTCCATAATCGCTATGATTGCTACCAACTGCGAGAAATGATCTGCTATCGTTAGAATACACTTATTTCCAGCTGCTGTACTATTAAATGATCCAAGAATATCAAAACTAAGCATCTGAAAGTGTTTTGTCGCTTCTGGCAACCATTGTAACGGCAAACGCTGGTGAATAAGATCTGTTCTTTACGGACATGGCACACAGTCTTTTATGCAGCGTTCAGCTCCTTGTCTTTCGGGCCTCGACCAAAAGTTTCTGGCTGCACGTCTATCTGTCGTTCTATACCCCTCACGACTCTCCAAAAGGTGATCATATGCCTGTTGCAATACTTCGTCTCTGAACAATGTGGGATCCATCATTTCAATGTGGAATCCATCATTTCCCACATTGTGAGTCACAAACTGTGGCTACAGCCTAAGAGCCTGACAGTCTAGATCTATGTCAGCTGCTTGTGCCTTATGGCACTCTGCCTACTGCTCGTCTTCAAGCTGGCAGAAAAGTCACGTCTTGTCTACAGGCAGCGTGGGCCCTTCCTGGTCTACCGAGGCTTGTGTCATCGGTGACAAATGATGTTTATTTTTACAGATGAAGGTTACGTGCTACTAGTTTCTAGTGTGGAACATGTATCTCTTTCTACAGCGTCCATAACAGTCACTGTGTATGATGTCACTTTCGAATCACAGAGTGTGGCGTGCATGATTTCAGTGTCCACATAAGAAAATGTCTGATTTTGTCAGTGTGCATTAAATATGAGACCTTCTATTCTTGACTATTTACTTCATTCTTGTCGCCGGTTTGTGTAAAAAACTATCCTGCTCACACAAATTATGACCATGTGTGCCGCTGTTTGGCAGTTGTGCCCTAATCGATGTATATTATTATCATATGATGATGGCTGGTAGATAAACCAAAACTAGCAATCAATAAAATTACATTTGCGATCTTGTCTATCAAGGTTTTTTTTAATCCACACCTTTAATAATCCACAGCTTTAATATCATTGTTGGTTTGGACACTGTACGTTATGTCTCAGACCTGTTGTATCACTTTGGCTGGTAACCATGATTCTTTCAGCTTTTGTACCTGGTAATGTGTCCTTGGTCAATGATTTCGAAAAACTTTGTTCTCTACTGTTGTGAACGCTCTGTCTGTAGACGAACAAATTGCTTTATTATTGACGATTATGTACGGTGTGTCTTTCGATGAAATTTTTGTGCGGGTATTTTATGTCACGTGGCTGTGTACCCTGAGAGAAAAACTAATAACGCATTATCCTTATTATACTGCTATGTTAACTTTGTCATGTGACATTTCAGTGATTTTACACATCCTTCAGCGAACCCACTTGCTTTAGGGCGAAAGGTGCTGTTTTGAAGTGGGATTTGCCATTTCATTAATGGAAAAGTTTGAATTCCCTCGACGAAAATTGAGTGCCATTTCTGTGTCTACTGATCTCAGCAACTGTTAACTTGAGATATTTCTCTACAAAGCTTGGATTGTTTTCATAGAAGTTACAGAGAACATTTGTATCATGTATAGAAATTCCATTAGCCACACATATAAATGATTTCAAATTATTAACGTTGTCTGTTATTTAGATGAAACCCAGAAAAGGAACTTTTTAAGATATATTTGGTCCTTATGATGGTATTTGCTTGTCTAGGTTAGATGTTATTTTTATGTATACGTGTATTTCTTATCTTGAACTTTTGCTGACTGATTCACCACAAAGATGTACTGCAGTAGTTTGCCACAAATTGGGTTTAATGCAAAAAATTGAGAACGAAATCTGGTGCTACTTCAAACTGCAATTAATCAGGGGAGTGCAATATGAAGTGGTGGTATGTGGGATTATAAGTAGCCAGCCAGTGCAGCTAGCGCTGACGGATGTGGCACCAGCTGTGAGTGCGGTCACCACACAGGGCTGGTCACTGGTCATCAGAGTGACTGGTGGACCTGGAATTTCCCCCAAGTGGGTCCACACTGACGTCGCTGGTGTGGTTGGGGAAGACACCGTGGTGACTACTGTGTAATAAATATAGGTGGATATCGTCAGGGAAACTTGTTACAGAGCACACTAACGTGGCACGATAAAAAACCAATACATCACAAAGAATAGTACAGTTGCACTTGGAGGCGTAAGTGGTGGTGGTGACGATGTGGAGAGCCTAGTGGAAACACTGCTGAGGATAAAGAATGCTTTCTTCAATCTCTGTACAGGCTTTGTCGTGGCTCAGAGAGGCAAGACAACTTCGTGGCTCAGAGAGGCAACACACACCTCACCCTGTTGACCATGGTTGGCACTGACGTACAGGCAGTTGCTTCCACTGTGGCGTGAGGCTGCTGTGTAGGTACCCTGCATTACTGATGGTCGGCCCACGGGCGGCGGCCTCTCCAGGCCATGGTCTCAACACCAGGGATGTTTGACTTCTGTTGGCTACGGGGCCTGGAATGGCCCCTCACAAGGGGACCGTACGTACTTGTTCCCACCGATTTGTTTCATATTGACACGACGTGTAGATCGTGGCTAGGACTTCAAGATGTTTGAGAAGCAAGCCGCAACTCTCAACCATTTTCGAGAGAACCGAGTTTGAAAGCTTTAGGCATGCATATATAGGATGATAGCTATTGAACTATAGGAAATAAAATCGTCATAATTTCTTAAAGGTTTGCGTTAGGACATTATAACTGTACAGTTGGCCTTAGGGCATAATGGGAATTAGTATGCACTATATGGTTTGGTTTAGCGACGAATCCCACTTTCATTTGGATGAGTTCGTCAATAAGCAAAATTGGCGCATTTTGGAGACTGAAAATCCGCATTTCCCGATCGAGAGGTCTCTTCACACCCGACGGGTGTTTTCGTGGTGTGCTCTGTCCAGTCACGGAATAACTGGTGCTCTATTCCTTGATGGAATGGTGACAACCAAACAGTACGTGATAGGCTTTGGAAGATGATTTCATCTCCATTATCCACAGTGACCCTAATTTCGACAATATGTGGTTCATGCAAGACCTAGCTCGACCCCATCGAAGCAGGAGTGTTTTTGACGTCCTGAAGGAGCACTTTGGGGACCGTATTCTGACTCTGGGGTACCCAGAGGCCATTGGCATGGGTCCCGATTGGCCGCCATATTCTCCGGATCTGAACACATGCGACTCTTTTTTGTGGGGCTATATTAAAAACAAGATGTACAGCAATAACCCCAAAACCATTGTTGAGTTGCAAATAGCCACCCGGGAGGTAACTGACATCATTGATGTTCCGACACTTCAGCGGATCATGCAGAATTTCGCTATTCGTCTGCGCCACATCATCGCCAATGATGGCTGGTGTATCGAACATGTCATAACCTAAATCCGAATATCTGTAGTTACGTTTACGTGCAGTATAAAGTGTGTTCACGCCATAGTTTGTAACTAATTTACGTTTTTTCAAATAGTTCAATAACCGTCATACTGTGTACTAGTGTGTGGTCTCTGGCAAACAAGCGACTGAGTAAGCGCTTGGTTTCATAAGATAGAGGGCTCTGGGTCGAATCTCGCTCCCGCTACTTTGTTTTTTCTTCATTCCTATGTAATTTTAGTAACAGGTTTATTGCGATTGTGCAAATTATCAGTATCTAAGGATCCATTTATTGTATTTTTAACATAAGCTTTACCTTCAAAATTCGGTTTTTCGCTAACGTTTTGTAAGCTATTTTCCGTTATAACCGTATTCCTGTAGGTGCGTTTCAACTCAGCATGAGCACATTTTCCCCATGTAGGTACAGGTACAGTACGGTACACCGTATGAAGCCATTTTTCCAAGTAATCCAACGATTAGTTTTGACCCACCGGGGACAGCTGCATGTGCACAAACAACTATCGGTGGGTGGAGGGAGAAATGCAACAACATTTGGAAACCCACAACCTGAACTATTACGGTCTCAAGGGTAAGGCAGCTGACAACATACAGTCATTTGTGGAATACAGAGAACAGTGTGTACAAGTAAAACATAAAACGAGTGGCGCTATTGTAAACATACACGCTAATTTTCTGTCACTTTTAAGTATGGTGTACCTCAGGGATCAGTTTTGGCCTCGCTTGTTTTCATTCTGTACTCAAATGATATGACATCAGCAGTAGATGACAAAGTAGCAATGTTTACTGGGGACACTTCACTCGCAGTAAAAAGTGACTCTGTAAAAGAAATGAGATCTAGTGCCTCTGCAAATCTGAATGAGACAAATATTTCAGTAAAAACAATGTGCCTGTAAATGCAAATAAGTCAACTTACATACAACTACAAGCAAATAAGACTGCAGAGTCTGACAATATTTCCGATGAACTGGGTAATGAAGTTCTCAAAGAAGTCAAGAATTACAAATTCTTGATTGTCATCGTTGATAAGCATTTGACATGGGAGGACCACATCAGCAAAGTATGCTCAAACATATTCTTAATGAGGGAGATGTCTAGGACAGTCAACACTGGCAACACACTATTAGGAATGTACTATGGTCTAGTCTACCCCCCCCCCCTTGCCCACTTATCATATTGCAGTTTAGTCTTGGGAAATGCACCACATATGCATATCTATAGGTTAGTAAAGCTTCAAAAGAAGGCCATTAAATGCAGTTTGCAACTCTGATCCCAAAACAGTCCTGTGGAAATAAATTTAGGGAACTTAATATCATGACAGTCCCCTCACTATAAATGATTTGAAACAATTATGCATGTGAATGCAAATAGTGCTATCCAGTTGAATAAAGATATACACAATTACAATATGAGAAATGGGGATGATTACCATCTACACAGGAAACAGCTTAAATTATCCGAAAAAGATCCTATGAGTGCTGGGCGCATTTTACACAATAAATTACCAACCAGTATAAAAAGTGTTGAAAAGACATCCGTTTTCAGAAACAATATAAAATGTTGCTTAGTCTCCTTAGCCCTATATAGTTTAAATGAATACCTAGAAGCTAAACAGTGGAGAGAACGTTATTCAAACAGAGAGGCCAGCATAAAATGTATTTCCCTAAATCAGAAAGAACAAATATAAATGATGACGAGGTCCCATAGTGAAGGGGACGATGCGGGAGACCCGAACCGCTGTACTAGGCAAGGTCCTAGCGAAGGTGGTTTGCCATTGCCCTCCTCCGACCGTAGTAGGGATAAATGATGATAATGAAGACGACACAACAACACCTAGTCATCTTGAGGCAGGAAAAAGCCCTGACCCCGCCGGGAATTGAACCTGAGACCCCGTGCGCGGGAAGCGAGAACACTACCGCAAGACCACGAGCAACGTGCTGCAGAAATATAAAATACATGTAATATATTTGGTCCGAACACAGGGCTCACAACCCGAACCACACGCCACTGTTAAGCACTAATGAAGGACTGGGTCCCTTACTTCGATTGCACATAATTCATTAAGGATAATACAACACATTTATTTCGAATAACATAAATAAAGTTACATCTGAATCTGTCTGACATTAAACAGGAATAAAAAAAACAATTTCCATATCAGCTGATTTAGTGTGTGAAGCGCGAGTTAAGCCAATAACCAGATAAACTAAACAATTCACCGTAATTTAAAAGAAAGAGAAAAACAAAATTGAATAATACACCCCACTGACAAATATCCAAAAAAACCGTACAATACTACTCAAAAGAATACACTGAAGTGGAGAGCAGTCATTCACCCGACAGAACACTTAAAAATGAGTTCAATAGCACAGCTGCGTGCCCCAGAAAACAGCAAGACATTAAATACACTTCATTTGACGAATAACAAATACTCATTAACATTACGCCACTCCTGTTTGAACTGCAGTGTCCCAAAGAAACAGGCGCTTATTCTGAAAGAACAATTTTTTTATATGTTTAAATTACAGCATTAAGGAATTCCAAAAGATGTCCAATCGAACCCCCCCTCCCCCTTTCAGTTGAGGCACAACTCTTTCTCCTTTCTGGGCGGAGGCTGAACCAGAAACACAGAATGCCACAAAAACACAGTTTTGCTGTGAAATCTTACAGGACACCCAGAAGCAGTAACAAACAAGGGGTCGGCATCGACAAATAACACAGGCTAAGAGTCAGGCTGGGTGCACATCCTACGAGAACTTGTTCACACTATGCTCACCACAAACTGTAGACATTCCGGCCGAACATCCGCTTGCGGTGGCTGCCAGAAGGACTAAGCAACCAACAGGCCCACGCTGTGTTTCTCACACAGGCACCTTAATTTGTACAATCCTCTAGGTCAACACCAACTCCGGGCTCCCCTCTCACTGCGAGGCTTGGCACAGTTTATATGAAATGCCTTTCAGGCAACCAGTAACAGCCGCAGGAGTTTCACGATTAGCAAACAGCCCCAGCGTAACAGACATCGCACATGTGCCACAACTCCGCCAGTCTCACCGACCGCCTCAAAGCGACTGCCTCTCGCCGTCCCGCGCGCCCCAGCCGAAAACGCAAAGATGCTCACGCCCGGGGACGCGCCAAAGATAACAAGCAGATCGCTGATGATCGACCAGCGATCTGGCTCAATATTGTTGCTGCTTTTCCTTTTTGGTTTGTTTCAGGGGCCCTCAAAGACATGCTGCTACAAAGTGAGGCTTCCTGAGTGTAAGGTAGTGACATTATTCAATGCATAGTGTAAACTACTGAAGTTTGATGGTGAGAGCATACAATTTTGAAAATGTGAACTGAGAATGTGATATATATATAATGGAAATTGTGTATAATGTGACCACATCTATTCAATGAAAATTGTCTGCTGGTGCCTTGAGAAACAAATAAATAAATAAAAATATGTACACACCCTTTCAATACGAATCAGAGTGGTGAGAGCAGTACAGATAATGCTGTGCTTGGGATTCGACCCACTATTCTCTGGCATGAGTCAGATGATGGCTGGCACCATGGCACGAAGTCCCACCTAAGGATTCAGTGCTGGTGGTAGCAGGGGCACATTGACAGCACTGGGGCACAAATGGAGTGATGACCCTTGCGTTGCGATCGAATTTTTGAAACCAAATATACAGTAATGTAGGTTAAGATCCCAGGTATCACACCCTGCAGCGTTTCACCATTGTGGGCCCTCATTTGCGAGTAACTGACGAAAATTTTCGGAATTTTGCATGATGCTCAATAGCACTAAAAAAGTCAGACTACATAGTGTAGTTATGTGGTGTGGTGGACAGGATATTAGTTTCCCCTGCAGGAAGCTGTGGATTCGAAAGTCGTCTAGTATAGTAAATTATTTAATTTTTAAATCTTTATTGAAATTACTTCTATCATTATTTTTATACAGTTAATTGGTTTAAATGTAATTTTTTTATTTCTATTCGTTTGTCACATCATTTTAATCACTGTATGAACTTTTAATTTGCTTCATTTTTTTCTTTATGTCAGTCTTTTTCCAATCGAAATTTTTGTGAATGTGAATTTAACTATATGTATATAATTATATAGATTACTTCGTCTTTTGTTTTCTAACTAATAGCTCGAAATTTTCAAATAATTGAATATTATAATAGATAAATGTAATGAAGTTCACATTCACAAAAATTCCTATTGGAAAAAGAATGAAATAAATAAAAAATGAACCAAATGGAAAGGTTCATACAGTGATTAAAATGGTGTGAGAAAGGAATGGAAAATATGTTACATTTAAAGTAATTAATGGAATAAAAATGATGACCAAAGTCATTTCGATTAAAATTTAAAAATAAAAAGTGTTACTACACCTGACAAGATTCAAACCCACAATCTCCTGCATGTGAAGCTATTATCAAGTCCATTAAACCACGCAACCACACTATGTAATGTACACTTTTTTTTAACGCTGTTGGGTACCATACAAAATTCCGAAAAAGTTTTTCATCATTTACTCGCAAATGAAGGCCCACCAGAGTGAATGGCTGAAGTGTGTGATGCCTAGGTTCTTAACATATGTAACCGTGCAGATGGTTTCAGAAATTCGATCCCACTGCTGGGGACCTCTCCTTGTGAAGTCCTTAGAGGAACTTGGTGTGGAGGTGACAGGCACAGTCCGGATTAGAACCCTTGGTTGCTGCTGGCGGTTTCCAGTAATCACACTGTCCAACATGGTCCTGGCGTCATGGTGGTGCTGCCAGAATCCGGTGATGAGAATGCTTCTGCCTCATAATTCAGACATATTTATACCACTCTGAGGCGCAATTGTTTCGCTAAAACCGATCCCTAGTCGTGTCATCCATAGCAAGAGACTTTCCCTGCTGTGGTGACATCAACTCATCTGTAATGTTCATTGCAACTGCACAGTGCAGTTTTCTGCTGAGCATGACTAGCCCTACACTGATCAGCCAGAACATTATGACTACTGTCCAGGCAGCATCAGCTGGTGAGGAATGATTGTTAGGTACTCGTGTAGTGCATGTAGCATCAATGAGAGTGATGTCCACGTGTACAATGGGGGCCGGCTGGTGTGTTCGAGCAGTTCTAGGCGCTTCAGTCTGGAACCACGCGACCACTATGGTCGCAGGTTTGAATCCTGCCTCGGGCATGGATGAGTGTGATGTCCTTAGGTTAGTTAGGTTTAAGTAGTTCTAAGTTCTAGGGGACTGATGACCTCAGATGTTAAGGCCCATAGTGCTCAGAGCCATTTGAACCATTTTTTTTTTGTACAATGGGGAAGGTACACATTCGGTCTGAGTTTGACTGAGGGCAGATTGTGGTGGTATGGAGGCTCAGCATGACAATTTCGGCAACTGTATGACTTGTTTGGTGTTCGAGAAGTGCAGGGGTGAGTGTCTTCAACACATGGCGAAAACATGGTGAAACCACGTCCAGACCTCATGGGATTGGGTGGCCACCCCTCATTACAGATTTTGGACATTGTATGCTGGGCAGACCGGTAAAACAAGACAGGTGGCGAACTGTGGAGGAACTAACATCACACTTTAATACTGGGCAGAGTACAACTGAGCCTGAATACACAGTGCACCAAACTCTCCTAACCATCAGCCTCTGTAGCCGACAACCCATACATGTACCAATGTTAACACCACGACATCAGCAACAACGACTGAAATGGGCATGTGACCGTCGACACTGGACATTGGCGCAGTAGCAGAGTGTTGCATGGCCTGATGCTGATGCTGATGGGAGGGCGCGAATCCCTTGTCTTCCAGGGGGAACAGCTCCTTGATACCTGTACTGTGAGATGGAGACAAGCTGGTGGTTGCTCCATTATGCTCTGGGGAACATTCACATGGGCATCCATGGATCCAACGGAGCTCATGCAAGGCACCATAATGGCCTAGAAGGATTGTACACTGGTTGCAGACCACAGAAACTCTTTCATGACTATCACACTTCCAGATGGCAGTGGCATTTGCAACAAGAGGATGCGCCATGTCACAAGGCCCAGAGTGTGATGGAGTCGTTTGAGGAACACAGTGGCGAGTTCCAATTGATATGCTGGCCCTCCAGCTCACCAGATCTGAACTCGATTAAAGACATCTGGGATGTGACTGAACGTGGTGTCAGTTGCCCCCCTCCCAGAAATTTATGGGAGTTAGGTGGCTTGTGTGTGCAGATGTGGTACCAACTCCCTCAAGTCTTCATTGCTATCATGTCATGATGTGTTGCCTCTGTGACCCGAGTCAAAGGTGGAGATACCATCATTTAGGAAAGGGGTAATAATGTTCTGCCTGATCAGTGTATATCGCAATCCCCTTACGTGCATGTTATTCTCACCAACATGTCGCCACACTATAGCTAACAGCCTGCAGCTGCTAAAGCAGTACTTCATGGTGGCTTTCTCACTAATTCTTACTACTTTTGGTAAAAGAGTGTGTACAGACAATACAACGAAAATCACAGCACTGAGACAAATGGATAACAGGTTTTAGCATGATTATATGGTAAGACTTAGGACAATAGAAATTAATAACTATTAAACCATTGGAGTGATCACATTATGCAGTGCATCAAATGAAATCTGAAAACCTCTGAAAACACAAGAGGTTATATTTCAGATCTACTATGTACTACTTTGTGGATACAGATATGCAAAAGAGTCAGAGCCATAAATCCTTCACAAGGTACATGTAGTATGAAAACAGAATGATTTACCTAGCTCCCCCTCTGGACATCTCAGATAATATTACAAACAATTAACTTTTAGACAGACTTTAAGAGATTATTCACATAAATTTAAAAGTTTAAACTACATCCAGACAGATCTTGGAAGACCCAACAGTACTGACCGATCGCCGTGTCATTCTCAACCTACAGGCGTCGCTGGATGCGGATGTGGAGGGGTGTGAGGTCAGAACGCCGCTCTCATGGCTGTTGTCAGTTTTCGTGACCGGAGCCGCTACTTCTCAATCAAGTAGCTTCTCAGTTTGCCTCACAAGGGCTGAATGTTTATTAATAAAAGTTGTATTAAATCTCTATGCAAGTGCGAAAATAAATAATAAAACATTTACATGAAAGAATATGTATCTAGATGGCCGAAGAACGCCATGTGTATTTTGTAATTTTAGCTATTTTATATTGCACTGCTATGCTGGATATAAACATATTTAAGGATTTTCCCAAACTTTCTTAATAATGTTTTTTTTGTTTTTAATGAGAGGTCGCAAAATGATTAATTTGTGAGTTTATTTTCATAATATGCTTTTATGTGCAAACAGCCTTAGTTTTGAATGGTGGTCATTGTTTCAGTATTTAACATGGATTAGGTAGTGTGCGACATGATAAAAATACTCGTGTTTAATGGTGAGCGCAGCATGTAGGAAACTTTGCTCTTTGCTCTTTTGTCAGCAGCCTGTCTTCGCTGGACGTTTTCATGTTTTATGAAAGGTTTTTATATTCATCATGTCAACTAGGATGTTCTGGGCATGAAAACAGACACATTAATAAAACACATTAACTTCATTCGGTTGCCAATTTTTGGACCTGGAATATTTTTGCAAAGTGGACACTCATACTTTAACTTTTCACTGAATTTAGGCTCTTTGGCAGTCGTTCCAGTAATTAAGTTTGTGGCGCTGATACGAACATTAATTTTATTTGTGGAACTTGAGTAGGTGAGAACTGTAACTGTCTCACGTGTAATGGACTTATTCAGTGTCTTTTTGTAATGATTATTTAGGATAACGGACATTTGTTTTATGTCACAATCGAAAGCGAGAAACTGTGCTTTAGACTTTCATGAGTAATGGGCTTTGGAAATGTGTTCCATTTACTTGACTCTGCTGCATCATATTAATTATTGTTTATCTTTATTTTCGTTTGAATCAGCAATTGTGCAATGTTACAATTCAGAAATCGTGAACTACTTGCAGTAAACAGTTATTGGACTTAAAGAATAATTATTTTATTTCGACGATATTATTAATCCCACAGGATTTGTCTATCAAGTTTATTTTCTTATAAATTATTTCGCTAAGCTGCCTGCTAAGTTCTGGAAATCCAAAGGTAAAGCTCTGTAGTAAACACATGGGCGTCAGAGCTCTAATACACGACCGAATATTACGACATTGAAGCGAGCCAAAGCAACAGTCTAGGTCGTGCACTGACCACACCGAAAGCCCCCGGCGATGTATTTTGTAGGCCTTCCTTCGTTCCTGAGGGAAACTTATGCCGGTATTTACTAATGAAAAGAAAATCTTTCCCTAACTGTTGGAGACAACGATAGCACGGCCGGCTTAAGACACGAACGACACAAGCGGCCGATTGGTGCGTCAAGTTGAGAGAGGCACCCACGTGCAATATGTGTGTAGAATGCGTATCCAAATCAATAACGACAACTGACGCCGAGGAAAGTGTACGAGGGAAAAGGGAGGGGGGGCAGTGGAGGTTCTAAAAGACTGATTGTGTGTAAAATGTTCTCGGACCGGTCGTGAACGACAGATATGTACCGTCATTTACACCAAAGGTCACAGACAACACAGAACGTAATCCTTAGTGTCTTGTGCGTTTTTCATTCTCTGCTCCAAGGAACAGAGCGGGCTGTTTGAGGTCCTGCCGATTATATAGGATGAGGCAAATAAAAGTGGCCTAGACATTTTGAAACCATTTGTGGCAGCATTAATGGAGGAGGAAAAGACCTATAGATACTTTCAACAGGATGGAACAACTGCCCACACAGTAGGCCGAAGCTTGGAGCACATTCACACAATCTTCACGCCTGACAGAGCTGTTAGCAGTGGTCACTGGGGTCGCGGCTCTAGATGGACACCTGGATCACCCGTTCTGCCGGCGTGCGATTAGTTTGTGTGAGGATTCCTCAAGTCTAAAGCGTATCGCAACAACCCTCACAGTCTTCAAGAACTGCAGCAGAACATTTCGGATGAGACTGCTGCAACTCCAGCAGTCCAGCGTCGATCCGCCTTCAGCAGCCTGTTGACCAGGGGCAAATGGTGGACACTTTCAACATCTGCTGTTTTCCTTTCCTCTGCCGTGTTTCTTTGTATTCTGGAACTCTTTTCTCCAGGCCACTTTTATTTGCCCCACCCTGTAAAAGCAACGATTGTCTTCAGTGTAAAATCGCAGCAGGCAGAGTGAGGTTTCCAGGTCTGGCATTCAGCTGGCAATCAACAGAAAGCTCCAAAAACCTTGGTCGGAACGAGACATTGGAACTATTTTATTCCTGCGACAATGTTATCAAATGTCCCAGACAAAAATTAAAATTTAGTTTCGTGTGCGTGCGTGCGTGCGGGCGAGCTCAAAAAACCTTGGTCGGAACGAGAGATTGGAACTATTTTATTCCTGCGACAATGTTATCAAATGTCCCAGACAAAAATTAAAATTTAGTTTTGTGTGCGTGCGTGCGTGTGTGTGTGTGTGTGTGTGTGTGTGTGTGTGTGTGTGTGTGTGTGTGTGATTTTGTAAGGAAAACTCTCTTTCACATATACACTTTCATGCGAATATCATTCACAAACAGCATGTTTTTTGTACCACACGCAATGCAGATAATTTCTTTCACCACCCAAACTAAAGATAATTTACGTAGAAGAGAACATTCCCAGGCGTAAATAAACGATCTTAGTGAAACTTGGTGGGTGTAAAGACTGCCAAAATAATGCAACACATAGTGTTTTGTTTGCATCTAGTTTCGCTTTTAAGGGGTAAAACACACCCCAAAAGGTAATTGGGTACATTAAGCTCAGAGGGAATGTTTTAGAAATGATGATATATAAAATAATTTGAGGTGATATGTAATTAATGTTCTTGAAAACTATATAAAGAACTTTCGGAATAATTTGAAATTTTGCAAAATACCTCAGCACCATTAATTAATTTTGAAAAATGGAAACTTTTGTCACAAAATCCAGATCCAACTAACCTGATTTCTGAAATAACATTTTTGCAAAATAAACTGTTCACAGCATACTGTTAGAGTATTTTCAATATACCTAATTAAAATATCCAAACAATCATTGTCATCCTAATCATTAATTTTTCCTTATTTCTTTTTATGTTTTAAAGTAATGTTTTACATTTCCCATTCATGTTTCTTTTGTATTGTTTTTTAGATTACCATATCACATACATGTATTTTGTTAATTGAAAATAATAAGTAACTCTTCATTATGATACAAAATCATTACGATAATGAGCAGCTGTCGAGAATTCTTTAAACACAACATTTTTTCACCATGCATATAAAATGAACGAACACAATAAAAAACAAAATTCAGAAGGATTTAGAATTATTGATGGTGAACATCTGAATACTCTGATTTGTATCAGGTGTATTTCATTACTGTGGAAAACCTTGGCAAAGAGAATTGATTATGTTCTATTGATCTAATGACTGCAGATTGATTATATTGTTTCTGAAGCGAAGGCTGGCAGTGTACTTATTCAACAAAACTAGATCTGAAAATTTCACATAGTTCCTGCCACATCAAAAGCCGTATATATCCCACAGATGTCCTGTGCCATCGAGGGTCTTGGGATCACCATATAAACAAGTTCCTTGTCCTCAAGTACGATGCTCAAAACAGTTTTCACACAGACAAATAGAAAACAGAGCAAACGCTCTCCGAATGTGGAGGTGACTGGATACAGTCGAGTACAGTGCTGTATTACACCTCCTGATCAGTGCATTTGGGCTAAGTGTTGGAAGCTGTGCTACATTTACAAGCAATTTTAGAACATAGAACCAGATGTTATGTCATGATCACATGGAGAGATCTGACATAAAATCGATAGAATTGCGAAAAATGATGAGGGAATAGGTATAAATTGACCGAATATACACCAAAATGTGGGGAAATTGAGGAAGTACTTGCGTATCTTCTGGTTCGCGCCGAACAATTCCTATATGGGAACAAGTATGCGGCAACAGGAGGAATCCGAGGAAACGTCAACATCGAAACGAAGGGGATCAGGGAGGCAGTCATTTTTTTCCGTCAAGGCAGTATTACACTGTATGTCTATTGAGGTACCAGTGATACACGCGAGTTGACTACAGTATTGGATGCTTTTCAGGATGACAGAGAACGATTCAACTTTATACTTACTTGCATCTGCATTAAAGGATAACAGAGAGTGGATGGGGTGATTGATTGAGATAGAGCTGTAACGAGGTACGATTTAATGCTTGACTGATGCATTCTACAGAAGGAGAAGTTGCTGCGTGTCAGTTTCTTTCCAGTGTTCTATCTGGATGCATCAGTCGCGTGACATAGCTTGCGTTCTACTCGTATACAGCCATGTGTTCTGTATGTGGTTTAAATCACTGTGTACTTGCGATCGTTAACAGCAAAGCTGTCGGTCATCAGAGGACTTCCATCTCATGTATGATGAAACTTGACACATTCCTCTAAAGAAACTTTGATTTATGCAAGCTCCCCCCTGTCACATCTTGGGTGTAAAATCGAGACTTCAACGTCATAACAAAGTTAGTGATAGGAGATTGTGAAGCGCTGCAATCCCCGTGTACACATTTGCCCAACAGATGTGCTGTATAAAAAGTTAGTGACGGAATGACTTGTAATTTTCACATGTCAGAGGCTGCTGCTATGCATTTATCTATTTCCTTGTAGGAGGTATCCCCCGCTACTGACGATGATGCAGGCATCATATAATTTCTGAACCGTGGTCGGATGTGAACAATTGGACACTATATGACTCCGGAAAGCTATATTGTGCTCGTATCATACAGAGCAAATGTTTTTTCGTTTTATGGTTCGATGACATAGCTTATCCTAGAGAAACCAGGCAGAAGGCCATATGTCATGCGCTTGAAATATATTTTTTACATTGGAATACTAGCAACGCTAAATTCCATATGACTGATAGGTTGGAGACGCGGGCGATCTAACATTATAGCCGGTTTTAAGTGCAGAACGTTGTAGCCTTAGGAGTACGTGTGTTTATGTTCTCTCTTACCGATACCTTCCAGGTACCGATCCTAGACTCTAGCAACAAGAGTTGATAGCTTGGTTGATTTAGGTAAAAATGTGTCGATCTCCATCTGTCTCGATCTCCATCACACATAAAAATCTATCGCCTATTGTTGTTCTTAGTGGTCTGCTATTACATCACAACACTGTTACTGCACATTGATAAGGAGTGTTAAGCTGCTCGACATGGGCGCATCTCGAGAAATCTCATGGGTCAGTGAGGAGTCGGAAAGCTCAATTCATTCAAGAGACGTGGAGTGTAGCGGTCTTCTTCTGGACGGTTGCAGATTAATTTGGTAATGGTGTTCCATGGTTGGTTGGTCAATGACAGTGTGAGGAGGGTCCTTCACTCTCTAATTTTACCCTAAGACGCATAGAGCTAGATATATTGTAGATTAATCATTATGCTCAAGGTGTTAAAAATATGTGGAGCGCTGTCTGGTATACTTTGATGATTTATGTGTTCGAGAATTAACACTGAATGGATGTACTGCACAACTGCATAACTACGTTTGCAATGATACTCCCAGAGTGGAGAAGGGTTGGTTTAGCTGTGATACTGAAATTGGGGAGACATGTTGTCACATCAATGGCCGGTGTTGAAGCTACTGTAAAATTGGTAAAATTTTTCGCGCTATCAACTGTGATGCTTATTATTAGGGTTCATCGCTGGTGTCTTTCCCATCCCATCCATGGATTGGCGCGCTGTTGGCTACCACATAATGATTGACTGACAGCGCTTGTCTGAGTTGGGGAATGAGTTTTGTGGATGGGTGGCACCTTCTGAGGGCTGCTAGCAGCGAAACAGAGCTCGCGTACATGACTCAGTATAAGGAATCAGTCGAAATGGAATGTACAGTTATCAGCCATTCCGTCAGTGTGAAAAGTGAGTCTAAATGTAGAGCTTATGAATGACCTTCGGACTGTAGTTTGGGGACTCTGCACAAAGCGAGCAAACTCTTCCGGTTTCCTTATGTTGTAAGTGCCTTTTATTTAAAATCAGCCAATGTGTGGTGTGTTATGGTATCCGCTGTAAGACACAGGAGACAGAAACAGCAGCAGTTTGAGGTGTAAATTCGGAGAGGGACTGTGTATACCGTTAGGAATGCTTGAATGGTTGCAAACTGCGCTGTCTGGGGAGTATTGTGAAATTTCTTTCTCCATGCTGGAGCCCCACCGTAGCTAGATGAAGGTAGTGGAACTTCTATACTTAATTTTTCTCTATTTGGGGGTAGAGAATAACGATGATAGCATGTTGGGGGTGATAGATTTGAATTGATGCGGATCTGTAGTACTTGTATGTAGTTTGGGAATGCATCGCAATGCGCGCATTTCCATCGAATGGTCAAAACATGCTTCTGTCGCACTAACTCGGGTCGTTCTGTTTGTACACTGGTTGCAGAAGGTGGTAGGTATGGTTTTCTCCGACTACCGCTCAGTTCCGACTTAAAATGGTATGAACACATGCGCGAAGCTGTATAAATGGGCGCAGGTGCAGGATGTGTAGGAACTGGCTAAAACCAGGTTCTAATTTTACTGTAGCAGACAGGTTCAAGGAAGGTGACTCGTTGCGAGATATGAGAGTGCCGGAAATATGACTGAGTAGTAGTTGTAATCATTAAAGGAATTGTCAATAGGATCCAACCGCAGGTATGTGCTTGAATGGAAAGAGCTGTTTCCAAATCCCAGACATCATTTCTAGCGGATAGCATAACACTAGAGATCTGAGAAGCTAGTGTACATTTTCTTATGACCTCAATCGGCACATCATCTACTACTATTGTTTGTGTTCCTTCTCAATCAGTCATCGTCTATAACTCAGTGTGTGTATCGCAGAACGTCTGATATGGACTCAAGATAGAATGCCCTACAAATACTATAGAATTATCGGTTTGAGGGAGTGGCAAATACCGCTTACATACCACGTTCCTTAGCCAAATCACTTCCAAAATGCGGTAATTTTATCACGAGGTTGCATCGTTGTCTGCTAATAGACATTCCTACGATCACCATCACGGTATTTGTCTGGAAAAAAACCACTTCATTCAGAGGCGATGCCGTACCTCGATTTGTAAAGCGGGTATAGCTTTTAACATGGATACTTGTGTACACTTGTAGAACCAAGATAGCTTGTGACAGTAAGATGCAGTAGTTTTTGCGATTGTTTTTTTTTTAACATCTGGTCGATTAAGTCTCTCTTTCTAAGACACAGTGGTAGCACTGGCAGGAAGAAATGTAAAAGACATGCACACCCATCGTTGATTTTCGGTCAGTATTATTTCGTATCGTAGGCAATCAGCTATTGGCGAAGTATTATACTTAGTAGTAGTGGTGGGTGTATGATATGTTCGCATTTGAGCATCAGGTTTATAAGGTATGTGTTTGTGGAATGGAAATGACCTAAGACTTAGTATGTGTTGGGCGGCTTTCGTGATCAAGTGGAAATTTGAGATTATGTATGGAGGGGCGTTTGCACTGGACCGTTATTCCCTCCCGTGTAGATTGTTCTGTTGACTGCTTCTGCAGGTGGAAATATGATTTTTGTCTGTTTGTTTCTAGTTACTCAGTGATCTAGAGCACGCTTCACCTAGGTAAAGTTTCGAGTTTGTATTGAAAAAATTCCCAGTCCGCATCTTCGGAATTATGTTGCATGAACAATCAGCAGGATACTTCTGTGTGTGCAAACCATGAGAAAATATATTTGTTCTCGTAATCCCAGAGTCTGGAGATGGGTGTAGAAAAAAGCAAGCAGGGAAGCAGGTCCGGACCATAAACAGTAACATGCTTGTGTCTAGGGGGAAACAGTCCTGAGAGTGACTTCAATCAGTCGACTGATGGCTTTCTCATGTGAAAGGGATGATTTTGTATGGTGGAGGATATGAATTGTATGTTTACTACGTCGACACTGTATGTGGTGATATATTGCTCAGTTGGAGATCGCTTCCACGCTCTAATATTCAAGCTCCTGGCCCCAGTGCAAGAACAGTGTAATTGAGTAGGTGTCTTTCCGTGTTTGATGATATGTATGGCACTTTGCGAGGTTTAATTCTCGGTGCAATATGGCGATCAGTGTAAAATAGCTTTTTTTGCTGCTGAATGTTATGTCTGTAGAAAGAAAGAAAAGGCGGATGGTGCTTCCCTAGGACTGAGCAGCACTGTGACATATGATCGGTGTGAGTGTAGGCATATGATAATTTTTTCGGGTACTGTACAGATATAAAAGATAATTGGACTGTTTGTGTAAAATGTGTATATATTAAATTGTAATGTTACTGTGGCTTATGTTGTGCAGAATGTGTATATATTGCATTGTAAAGTTACTGTGGTTTATGTTGGAACATGACTGGAGAGGATGACGAGTGTCCTATCGTGAGGGACATATAGATTCAGCACATTGATAACTGGGAGAGATTTTTTACGTGGAAAATTCTGTGCCCTATATATATTAAGATTCATTCAACAACCACAGTCGTCAAGAGGAGATCGATGTCAGACTGTAGTAGCAATAGTAGTAATTAATTGTACTTACACTGGCAAACATGTTCCTGGCTTCCAAGATCCTTGTGAGTCTCGTATGTATCTGATGATCTGTAAACAACTTTGTGGGTATAACTGTCTATGCAATTTAGCGATAGTCCCAGATAGAAAAGGTGGATGGTGCTTCGATACCAATGACAACAGTAATTAGGCGGTTAAATTCGATAAGAGCCGTTCATAATGCTCAATTCATTCACATCCTTTGTGCTGGGATATAGGAGCCTCTACATAGCGGTAAGAGCATTTGCGTATGTTGAGAGCAGGAAGGGTAGCACATGATGGTGTGGGTACCGCTTTAGGTCCACGAGGAAGACTGCATTCGATGTTATTCTGCACTATTTTCATAATCAGGTTCTGTTAGGACAGGAATATTCGTGCATACAAGCTGAGACATCACGGAAGCGAGTGTTAAATATTATTTTGACACTATACAATTTCCGAGGTCCACTCAGTTCTTGTTTTTACATAGTCTCGTGACATGAGTATAGGATTGAGAACATTGTTAGATGGATTTGCGAAGGTTTGTAGCTACTCTGTCATCAGCAGTAAAGACAAGTGCTGCCCAGAGATGACTCGCATATGGGGGGGCTGTGCCTTGGAGTTCTGTGAGGTCAGTATAACAGTGGCTGAATAGAGGGTGGTGCTCGCGTACATTGATTGCATTATTTTGTGAGCGGGCCTGTAGGCTGTGCCATTTGCTGTTTGGACAGTTTACGAGTGCAGAGTGTGTCTACACATCACTGTGCTGCATTATTTAGGAGCAGTCTGTAGGTCTGTACTTAAATTATTTCGGAAAATTAGGAGTTTTTTGCGTGTCTGCGGACTGTGTATTGTGACTCCAAGCACATCAGGGCGAGTGTTTTGTGTCAGTGTGATAAATATACTCCATCTCTAAATAAAATGTTCCAATATAAATAGAGTGCACTCATTCCTCATTCTCCCTAGCAGCCCAATGCAGCCTGAGTCATTTTAACGCCATTTTCCCCCTACAGACCACCATCTGGGATTAGGTCACAGGAGGGATGACAGTGCCTTCTGGTGGCAGTAATGTGTACTAGGTCAGTTGGAGTCTAGATCTCGTGGTAGATCATTGCTTGCAAAACAAAAACTTATGTCCATCATAGACAGAGTCGTTCTCCTGCCATTTCCCCCCACCATCTTGGATGATGTCATGTGCCTTGCACGTTAGTACACATTAGTGCATGTTAGTACACGTTATCACAAGTTAGTGCATGTTAGTGTACATTAGCCCCACAACATGGGTTGGTAAGGGAACGTGGCGGTCGTTGAGGATTGTGGTGGAGATTTTAACTATTTCCTTCCAAGTCCTGGTGGACGTGGCATTCGCGAAAATTCATTCCAAGTCCACGGTAGCGCTGCCTGGTGGTGTCAATATGTACTATACCTTGTGGTGAACACAATCTATAGCACCATCTTGAATAATGGTAGTTGTGACATCAGATGACGTCATGGATGACAGCACCCTCTGGTGCCGGTACTATGTCCTAAGTCAGTTGTAGTCTGGAGCTATTGGTGAAGACAATGTATGCTGCCATCTCGGATTATGTCACGGATGAGAGCGCCCTCTGGTGGTGGCCCTGTGTACTAAGTCAGTTGTAGTCTGGAACTTGTGGTGAACACTCTGTATGGCTGTACTGCATGAAAACGATTAAATAAAAACTTATGTCCAAGTCCTTTCCCCACGAGTCATTAGGAGGAGGTGGCAGTTGGGTGACTGAGGTTAGTATAGATGTACTTTCTTTCGCATAATTTCCTTATCTTAGTACAGATATGCGAATTGACTTTGTTTACCGCCAAAATTCAAACTTGTTGCCAGTTCATAGGAAGAAGTGGCGGTCGGGTGACTTAGGTTAGTGGAGGTAGCCCAACTGGCCTATCTTTCCGCAATTTTCTTTGTTTGGTAGAGATAACCGCGGTGTGATGCATTATCATACTGGAATTTGAACTTCCCACCATTTTTCTGCAGGAGGGGAAGGCGTTAGGTGGGTGGCACATGTGTGGCACAGGTATATGCCCAGCGGTACCCTAGTAAACATCATCTGACCCATCCCATTTCCATGAATACTGTTAGAAGGATTCACAGGCTGGGATAGTTGTCTCCACAAATGGATCTGGAGCAGAGGCATAGCACGTGAAGCAGCAGAAGTAGCTGCTCTTGTGGCCCCTGCAATAAATCCTCATGCAAGAATTCATGAAATGGAGAGTCAGAGGGGAAATCCTCAAACAAGCGTGATGTGTTATTCTGCACAGCCATGGATACCATCCACATCATGAGTATTGGGACAAAGAAATTTCTGGCCCACTCTGCATTGTTACCTTCTTCCAGCCAAAATTCAAGCTTGCTACCAAAATCAGCCATCTTGAGTGACGTCATCGCCGTCATCTTGGATGACATCATGAGTGGTTGCCAAGTCTACACGACGCCAACTTGGATGACGTTATCGCCGCCATCTTGGACATATGTGGTAACAATGCAGAGTGGGCCAGAAATTTCTTTGTCCCAATACTCATGATGTGGATGGTATCCATGGCTGTGCAGAATACACATCACGCTTGTTTGAGGATTTCCTCTCTGACTCTCCATTTCATGAATTCTTGCATGAGGATTTATTGAAGGGGCCACAAGAGCAGCTACTTCTGCTGCTTCACGTACTATGCCTCTGCTCCAGATCCATTTGTGGAGACAACTATCCCAGCCTGTGAATCCTTCTAACAGTATTCATGGAAATAGGATGGGTCAGATGATGTATACTAGGGTACCGCTGGGCATATACCTGTGCCACACATGTGCCACTTGGTGACATTCTTTATACAGGAATATTATGTCAACTATTTCCTCATTTGTGAATACCATATCGAATGTCTAGAACAGATGGACAGGTAAATTAATATTACGATTACAACAGCGACACCAATTACAGTGTACTGTACACTGCTGCCATGTACCTGTTTGTACTTCTACACAGGACAACTTGATCCATAGTGAGCCATTCCCACACACTGCACCCACCAATTGTAGCCCATTCCTATATGCAACTGCAGAGGCAAAGGGTTGACCTGGGCGGTGTAATGGGTCGGCGTACACCTGCCGGTACTGTCCCTTAGTCTGTATGTAGATAAATAGAATACGCACGTGGGACTCCACTATGCACATATCAATGTTTGTGGCAGGAATCCCTATTATTACTTTCAGCCCTCGTGATAACAGCGGAAGTAAGAATACATCAATCACATCGCGATTAAGAGCAACATGTGGATCATGCTTGCATAGCGATAAGTGCAATGTTGATGCGTCTCATTGATTTCACGCATCAACTTCATGTTCCAATTTCTCGGGATGTAACTGACGTATTGTGATGCAACCAATGCCGTTATTATTGTGATTTCTCATGTTATTCGGTGCATATGCAATAATATGGGGTGTGCATTTAAAAAAACGTCAGTTAGTGTTGAAACCAATATTTGCTTATGGTTTAGGATATTTGATGGTGAGACCTTAACTTTTCCCGTCGAATTGAATGTTCAAATAATTTACGGGTTTGCTGCCGGGTGACGTCGTCGACCACCGCCGATATTTCGGCAGGAGTACACCCTGCCATTCTCAGGGCACGACTGCAAGGAGGAAGCAATGTGCAAGGGAATTTAATTCCTCGGTACACAGATGAGAAACAAGGAAGATACCACACACAGAAACAAGTAACCGCATAGTCAACACACAACCAAAGATTACCAACATCAGAAATATCGATAGTGACTATTAATAAACAGGTGAAGTAGCCCTAATTCTGTTCCTCTGTTTTTTGACGAGAGACAGAGCCGGATTCCAAGCAGCATTTAGACAAAATCCACCACCTCTGTTTATAAGGTTGCTTGATAGTTTGATTTCAACAGCTCCCTTAATGACACTATCCCAATAGCTGGACGTGCAAGACAGAATCACCTTGTTGTTGTATTCCATAGGATGACCGATGTCAAGACAATGTTGTGCAGTAGCGGATTTGCTCGGCTGTTGGAAGCGTGTGTGACGGTTATGTTCAACAGACCGGTCTTCCACAGTCCTGATTGTCTGACCAATATATGACATGCCACGACTCCAAGGAATACGATAGACACCAGCCTTACGCAAACCAAGATCACCTTTTACGGACGCCAAAGGACCTTTATCTTACAAGGTGGTCGAAAAACACATTTCACATCATATTTCCGCAAAATACGGCCAATCCTGTTAGAAATGCTTCCTGCGTAAGGCAAAAAAAGCCGTAGACATAGGTGCCACTTCGTTGCTATCGTCACTCACCCCTTGCACAGAAGGCTGATAGCGCAACGCACGTTTGATCTGCCTCTCACTATAACCATTCTGACGAAAGGTGACTTCGAGATGTGCTAGCTCAGCTACCAAACTTTCGGGGACTGAGATAACGTGGGCCCTGTGAACCAAGGTACGAAGTACTCCTTCATCCAGCTCATGGTGTTTATTTTCGTGAGCCTCTGCCGTACATTCTTACCCTTCAAAGCCATTTGTCAGTATCCATGTCGGATCCGAAATATTGACGGTAAAAATTTTATGTGGGATACCCTCTATTTGTCATAACTGTGACCTTCCAGCGTATAAAGGAAGAAATGCAACAACTTATTTTCAAGGCTTTGGTATTATTATCTGCTGTCTACGGTTTGCAGCCTACCACAGTGTAAAGTCACAGCTGCAAATCTGAAACTGAGTGCCGTCTGTACAATGTCTAGGTCTTAACTTTAATACATAGCACATCATTTAGACTTATTTTCGTTTCACTTTAAGATCATAATCAGCATATCAGACACTATTATGCGACCAGTTAATTTGGTAATTAAATGTGCTGCACAGTTAGGTGCGTATCTTAAACATTATTGACGACGGTTGATTTCTGGATTTCGTTCGTGGACGAATGCATTTTTCTGAGTACAACATCGCTTGCTGGGAATAGCCGCCTGACGAACAGAGATATTTTGCCTCACCAGGCATGCTGGGAATAGCCACCTGTCGAACAGAGGTATTTTGCCTCACCAGGCAGAGGAAAGCGGTTACAAGTCCCAGTGGGGATGGTGGCACTCCTGCACTGGAATGACGTCGGTCGCAGATTGTAAAAGCAACAGAGGGCTCGCTAGATGGAGGGGTGCGAGCAGGTATTGCCTCTGGCACGGTATGTGGTCTGCATTAGCACGGCGCCTTTCGGGCGGCCGGGGCAATGCGAATTTGTCAGTCGGAGCCTGGGACGGCTCGCAAAGCGCCGCCAGCGAAATTTTATGGTCTGATCACAGGGCGAACATTTCTGAAGTGGAACGGCGACGCCACGTCCTGTCCCCATAGCCCGACTTTAGAGAAAAAACTGTGGTAAAGGAGAAGTGAACGCAGGTTAGAGTGGGCGTGGGGAGCTGCGTGGTCGGCTACAAGAATTTTTAGGATAGCGTCAGCTCTCGCCAACGTCTGACCGAAGAAATACAGACGGAATGACCTGCGATTGGGTGCGTGCTATGCCATATTAGCAGCGATGCTTTAAAATTGTTTGAAGGGGGATTTTGTAATGCTAGAACAGTTACGATTGGCGCAGGTATGCGGAACAAGTCTCGCGTCGGTGTTCTAACATATTTTTCTGATTGCTTTATATGGAGTAATGTCGAAATTTCACGGAGCGAATGTAGAGTAAGAACTTCGCCTGTGTAAGGACAGACGACCGTGGGAGACAGAGTAAGGACTCCGCCCTTGGCCGTCGTAGAAGAAGGAGAGTTAGGCCAGCAGAGCCCACTTGGTCAGGCTCAGGGGCAGTCGGCTGTCCATTTCAGAATACTTCTGGTTCAATGCGCTGAGCGTTGTATCAGATATCTTGCAGTTTGTGTTGGGTGCATGTGAGATCTTCCCAGCTTAGGCAGAGTAATTTCACAAGGGAGTTAGTTCACGTGTAAAGTTGACCCGTTTTTAACAGCAAGAGCCGCTATACTTGAAAGAGTTTGGGGGCCACCAATCAGTGAGGTTCAACCATTTTTATTTTTGTAGCCGGCCGGAGTGGCCGAGCGGTTCTAGGCGCTATAGTCTGGAACCGCGCGACCGCTACGGCCGCAGGCCCGTATCCTGCCTCGGGCATGGATGTGTGTGATGCCCTTAGGTTTAAGTAGTTCTAAGTTCTAGGGGACTGATGACCTCAGCAGTTAAGTACCATAGTGCTCAGAGCCATTTGAACCATTTTTTAAATTTTTGTATTCATTTGTTAGATTTCGCTCTCTGTTCATTTCATCAAGGGGAAAGTCGCGGCCGCGCGGGATTACCCGAGCGGTCTGAGGCGCTCCAGTCCTGTACGGTGGGGCTGGTCCCGGCGGAGGTTCGAGTCCTCCCTCGGGCATGGGTGTGTGTGTTTGTCCTTAGGACAATTTAGGTTCAATAATGTGTAAGCTTAGGGACTGATGACCTTAGCATCTAAGTCCCATAAGATTTCACACACATTTGAACATTTGGAAAGTCGCGGAAATCGTTCCTCCACTTTTCCAACCCTAATTTTACTAGACGTATGTTGGTAATTTTATAAATGAATGTACGTTTAACTATCCAAACCTGCCTCAGATTGGTAATAAATACTCAGGGAGCCTGGTCATATAACAATTTGCATTTCATTCCGCTGTACACAGATTATAGGTCATTGTTTGGAGGGTGTTTTCTTGTGCCGACATAAATTTCCGGATAGAAATTTATAGTACGTACCCCCACATGCCTCATTTTAAATACCGCACTTCATGTAAATTGGCGACCTTTGGCCAGGATTTGGAGCTTTAGAATCTTCTGAGACGAGGTCAGAATTTATTTTTTGCAGTTGTAGTTACTGGGGCGTATTTTTTAAAACGTGTAAAATTTTTTCCAGCTTTAGTTGATATGTGTTTCGGCCTATGCTTTCTGTGCCACTATTGATTTATTTGTTCACTTCGTTGCTAACAGCGTTGACCATTTTGAATTGGGTACTGATATTTCATGTTGTGTCAGTGAAGTGTTATGCCATTTTCTGTGGATAAACAAGTGATAACTGTACGATTTTAGTTAGTGCACGTATCTGAATTAATGTTAACCAGGTGTCAGGCACGTTCAGAATAGGTAAGGCATAAGAACAGAATCATTCTCGAAATGGATCAAGAATCGATTAGCAAGTTGAACTGACGATGAAATTAATTTCCGGCCAGGACGGCCAAGTAGTCGGGGTGACGTAATGATCGGTCTGTTTCAAGTGCAGAAGACAGGCGAGGGAAGTGGACGCGAGTATCGATGTCGGAGCGGTAGCTTCCAAGCATGTAGATACTGTGTGGTTCATATCAGAAATTTTTCCGATGATGACAGTGATAGATCAGTTGCCACAGCAAAGACGCATTGCGCGAAGTTCTCGTACTGGGACACCAGTTGCGGATAAAGAGAGTATCAGAAAGATAGATACAGTTTTGCAATTGGTTTTAGCTGGGGAGGGAAAGAAGAAGAAGGAGGAAAAAAGAAATGCCAAGTGTGAAAAAGCAAGGAAGTATTTTGAAGGATCGTTGAAAGAAAATAATAACAAGAATAGGGTGAGATCTTAGAAATAAAGAATATTTCGTCGAACTTGATTGTTGTAGCAAACAACGTGAAGAAAGAAGCAAAATGAGCTGGAACAGAAGCATCAGGGGCAAGAAAGGGTGCAGGGTGCACTAGTAGCGAAGAGACAAACTAAAATAGCCAGGTGTGCCATGACACAAACGAAAAAGGATTTAGCATGGAAAGAAGATTGTACACGAAACAGTAAAAAAAGAAAAATTCGCCGAATTCAGAAAGGATAGAGTCGTTAGAACAGGAACGGGAAAACCTGACACAAATAAAGGGAGGACAGACGAACGTTAGTGAACAGTACTCTGAGATCAGACAAACACGGGAATGTGTCAAGAGTGTTGAAATCCAATACAATAGACGTTAACCCATTACTGGCCATTGTCCCTTTTTTGGGACGCGTATATTTTACTCATTTCTACGTAAGAAATTCAGCTTTTAGCCTTTATTGTTGCACCTGTAGGTTCAACTAAGTGCTATAATGTCTGTAAATGTAAAATAAATAACTTTTTTCTAAGTACTTCACGTCAGAACAATTATACAGAGTGTTACAAAAAGGTACGGCCAAACTTTCAGGAAACATTCCTCACACACAAATAAAGAAAAGATGTTATGTGGACATGTGTCCGGAAACGCTTAATTTCCATGTAAGAGCTCATTTTAGTTTCGTCAGTATGTACTGTACTTCCTCGATTCACCGCCAGTTGGCCCAATTGAAGGAAGGTAATGTTGACTTCGGTGCTTGTGTTGACATGCGACTCATTGCTCTACAGTACATCAAGCACATCAGCACGTAGCATCAACAGGTTAGTGTTCATCACGAACGTGGTTTTGCAGTCAGTGCAATGTTTACAAATGCGGAGTTGGCAGATGCCCATTTGATGTATGGTTTAGCACGGGGCAATAGCCATGGCGCGGTACGTTTGTATCGAGACAGATTTCCAGAACGAAGGTGTCCCGACAGGAAGACGTTCGAAGCAATTGATCGGCGTCTTAGGGAGCACGGAACATTCCAGCCTATGACTCGAGACTGGGGAAGACCTAGAACGACGTGGACACCTACAATGGACGAGGCAATCCTTCGTGCAGTTGACGATAACCCTAATGTCAGCGTCAGAGAATTTGCTGCTGTACAAGGTAACGTTGACCACGTCACTGTATGGAGAGTGCTACGGGAGAACCAGTTATTTCCGTACCATGTACAGCGTGTGCAGGCACTATCAGCAGCTGACTGGCCTCCAAGGGTGCACTTCTACGAATGGTTCATCCAACAATGTGTCAATCCTCATTTCAGTGCAAATGTTCTCTTTACGGATGAGGCTTCATTCCAACGTGATCAAATTGTAAATTTTCACAATCAACACGTGTGGGCTGACGAGAATCCGAACGCAAATGTGCAATCACGTCATCAACACAGATTTTCTGTGAACGTTTGGTTCAAATGGCTCTGAGCACTATGGGACTCAACTTCTGAGGTCATCAGTCCCCTAGAACTTAGAACTACTTAAACCTAACTAACCTAAGGACATCACACACATCCATGCCCGCGGCAGGATTCGAACCTGCGACCGTAGCGGCCGCTCGCTTCCAGACTGTAGCGCCCAGAACCGCACGTGTGAACGTTTGGGCAGGCATTGTTCGTGACGTCTTGATTTGGCCCCATGTTCTTCCACCTACGCTCAATGGAGCACGTTATCATGATTTCATACGGGATACTCTACCTGTGGTGCTAGAACATGTGCCTTTACAAGTACGACACAACATGTGGTTCATGCACGATGGAGCTCCTGCACATTTTAGTCAAAGTGTTCGTACGCTTCTCAACAACATATTCGATGACCGATGCATTGGTAGAGGTGGACCAATTCCATGGCCTCCACGCTCTCCTGACCTCAACCCTCTTGACTTTCATTTATGGGGGCATTTGAAAGCTCTTGTCTACGCAACCCCGGTACCAAATGTAGAGACTCTTCGTGCTCGTATTGTGGCCGGCTGTGATACAATACGCCATTCTCCAGGGCTGCATCAGCTCATCAGGCATTCCATGTGACGGAGGGTGGTTGTATGTATCCTCGCTAACGGAGGAGATTTTGAACACTTCCTGTAACAAAGTGTTTGAAGTCACGCTGGTACGTTCTGTTGCTGTGTGTTTCCATTCCATGATTAATGTGATTTGAAGAGAAGTAATAAAATGAGCTCTAACACGGAAAGTAAGCGTTTCCGGACACATGTCCACATAACATATTTTCTTTCTTTGTGTGTGAGGAATGTTTCCTGAAAGTTTGGCCGTACCTTTTTGTAACACCCTGTATAGTTGCCGATTTTTTGTTCTCGCACTTGGCAGCACTGTATGTCTGCTGGTAGTTCCTGGACGACAATGAGCTGAGATTTAGTTGTCTGGGCGTGTTTGTTATGAACATATGGATGTCCATTTAAGATTAAGTACACTTCAGATTTTTTCAAGTAAGTGCAATATCGATATATTTTATGCGTCCCAATAATGGGACAATGGCATGTTACACTATCATTTATTGATGATGTGCCCTATTCTTGTATACACGTATTATACAGAGGAGAATTGCATTTTACGTTCTTTATATCTGCTTTTTTTCATGTTCTATTCGAATTTTAAGATTCCAACAGGATAAAAACATGCCACGTGGACTTACACTTGAAGAGATTCTAGCAGAACTAGCGAACCATCAAGAGAGTGACGATGAAGATGATGACGTAGAATTGGCGATTATCCCACCCGATGCAGATGTAATACAGATGAAGGAGACATTGACAAAAATGTATTGAACAATGAGTCTGTTGTACAAGATGTAGCCGGTACTTTAGAGAGAAGCTCTCACTTTTGGATGTTTTACCTATCAAAGAAAACAGGATCAGTACCAAAACGCAGAGGACAACAAGGGAGCAAATTGATGGGAGGACGGATGAGCACAGATGTACAACTAGATCCAGGAAATCATTTCATTGTGGCAAGTAAAACACAGAAGAGATGTGCTTACTGTAAGAAAAAAACAACAAAAATTTGTGATAGGTGCAATGCTGGTGTACACGACAAATGTTTTGCTTCATTTCATACTGAATAGACATTCAATAATATTAAAACATTCTTTATTTATTGTTTGTGTTGTTTCTTACAATATTATGCATGGAGAATAAGGTTGTGAATTTGGATAGCGCATTTGGCCAATGTCCCAAAAATGGGACGGTCTGTAGTTTTTGTTCTAATAAACTGAAAGTTTTCAAAACATCTTTTTATTCAATTAATCACTCAATGTAACATATTTATGTGTAAAAGTTTGCAAAAAATGATCCGATAGAGTTTTGGCCATTAATGGGTTAACAGGGAGAGTAAGTACAATTGAGACATACGGAAGACGAAGTACGAACGAGATGAATATATCTGGACGTGACAGAGTGTCATAAGAACCAGGAATTTAGAAACGCTTTCCTCGCAAATTATTGTTCCAAAGCGACATAGGAAAGGATAGAGCAGGAGATAATGTGTTGTACAGACTTCTAATCATTGAGTTTAAAGAGCCCTGTGAAATTATTTGACTCAGTCGTTAAGAAAAATCAGTTTCTCGATGCACCCTGCAGTTCAAGTGAATTGATACGTTTCTGTCACATGAAACTACGATTTCACTTCCACCAAATACTGTCAGGTGAATGTGACAATAATATTGAAGAGTTTCGCTTATGAAGCACATAATACACGAGAAAGAAGTACAGGAAAAGAAGGAAATTTTATGGAACACCCAAAAAGAAATAACAACAAAAGTAACAGTTGTTAGAAGGAGAATTCAGGAAGTCACATCTACGGCAGGCAACGTGGAGACAGTCCACCAGCTCATAGCAGGCAGAACTGGAATAATTTTGCGGGAAACAACAACCAACGACGTTGCGAAAGAAACTGGTTCGAACCGGATGTGAACTGACAGCCAGTCAAGATTACTGAAGTACAATCTCCAAACACAATGGAGGAGCCTCACAGTGCTGATTCGACGCATAATTTACTAGCTGTAATGAATCCATTTGGACTACGAAGACAATGGGCATTCACCATATTTTCTGCATAAAACCCTTTATATAGGATAATTAGTGTTACGTTTTGTAGTCGTTAAAGGTATACGGTTGTAAATACACTACTCGCCATTAAAATTGCCTCACCACGATGATGACGTGCTACAGACGCGAAATTTAACCGACAGGAAGAAGATGCTGTGATAAGCAAATGATTAGTCTTTCAGAGCATTCACACAAGGTTGGCGCCGATGGTGACACCTACAACGTGTTAACATTAGGAAAGTTTCCAACCGATTTCTCATACACAAACAGCAGTTGACCGGCGTTGCCTGGTTAAACGTTGTTGTGATGCCTCGTGTAAGGAGGAGAAATGGGTACTGTTTCCGACTTTGATAAAGGTCGGATTGTAGCCTATCGCGATTGCGGTTTATCGTATAGCAACATTGATGCTCGCGTTGGTCGAGATCCAATGACTGTTAGCAGAATATGGAACCGGTAGGTTCAGGAGGGTAATACGGAACGCCGTGCTGGATCCCAACGGCCTCCTATCACTAGCAGTCGAGATGACAGGCATCTTATCCACATGGCTGTAACGGATCGTGCAGCCACGTCTCGACCTCTGAGTCAACAGATGGGGACGTTTGCAGGACAACATCCATCTGTACAGCTCGACGACGTTTGCAGCAGCATGGACTATCAGCTCGGAGACCATGGCTGCGGTTACCCTTGACGCCGCATCACAGACAGGAGCACCTGCGATTGTGTACTCAACGACGAACCTGGGTGCATGAATGAATCCAGGTTCTGTTATAGCATCATGATGGTCGCATCCGTGTTTGGCGAAATCGCGGTGAACGCACATTGGAAGTGTGTATTCGTCATCGCCATACTGACGTATCATCCGGCGCGATGGTATGGGGTGCCATTGGTTACACGTCTCGGTCACCTCTTGTTCGCATTGACGGCACTTTGAGCAGTGGACATTTCAGATGTGTTACGACCCGTGGCTCTACCCTACATTCGATCCCTGAGAAACGCTACATTTCAGCAGGATAATGCATGACCGCATGTTGCAGGTCCTGTACGGGCCTTTCTGGATACAGAAAATGTTCGACTGCTGCCCTGGCCAGCACATTCTCCAGATCTCTCACCAACTGAAAACGTCTGGTCAATGGTAGTCGAGCAACTGGCTCGTCACTATATACCAGTCACTGCTCTTGATGAACTGTGATATCGTGTTGAAGCTGCATGGGCAGCTGTACCTGTACACGCCATCCATGCTCTGTTTGACTCAATGCGCAGGTGTATCAAGGCCGTTATTACGGCCAGAGGTGGTTGTTCTGGGTACTGATTTCTCAGGACCTATGCACCCAAATTGCGTGAAAAGGTAATCACATGTCAGTTCTAGTATAATATATTTGTCCAATGATTGCCTGTTTATCATCTGCATTTCTTCTTGGTGTATCAATTTTAATGGGCAGTAGTGTATAAATATTACTTAGGTAATTAGGTATGGTCGCCTAATTGAAGATCCCTTCAGTAGTAAGAGGAGTAATGTCACCTGATAGAGCATATGGTAATTCTGTGGATGTTCTCCTGTTATTCGGAAGTAGACAAATGAAACTGACAAATGAGATAACTCGTATAGTCGGTATGTCATTGTTGGAATTGAAATCACTGTGCTATTGTAAATCTAGTATTTACAAAGACCTTGTTTTAGTTTGGAAGAACTGTGTGTAGGTGAATTTGAAGTCCTACATGTGTTGAGTCTCTTTGGCTGGAATCAAAGACGGGGTGTCTGACCCATTGTTTTCTAGTGAGTCAGTGCCACACAATGTCAGCAGTGGATTCTGTTTTCGATGTAGTACGATAGTGCGGCATGTAATAGTCTCTTCAATGTTATCGCCGACATCATAGAATGATCACATGACATTCGATTAGATTGTTCACTAATGTAGTCCCAACGTCATAGTACTGTAATAGGATGACTGGAGCGGGTGATGTGGTCAGAGCTGTAGGGTGTGGCTTGGTAGAAGAAGGTGGCTGTTTATAGCAGTCTTTCTCTTTATTGTTCTCCCAATACATTTTCCGGTAGCGGAGCCCCACCGCTCGTGTTGTGGAGATATGCTGATGCATGCAGCTTGGGGACCGCGACGCCGAGCTCGGTCAGTGACTGCGCAGGCGGTAGGAGGTTAGCAGCACGAGGTGCGGCCCGGCTCGCCCCATGCAGACGCAGCGGCTCGTGACGACGCCGGGAGTTGCTGGTGCAGCAGCGGGCAATGCCCTGCGCTGGCCGGTCTTCGGGGACAGTGTCACTGACGACAACGACGTAACAGTGACCGAACGCCCAATCGGTCGAACCGAATGCCGATGCCCACCTCTGATGCCCTTAAATAGTGCAACAGCTGCTGAATCCACCAGTTACGCAGCGCCGTGTTTATTAGAAGGTTCTTGAGGAGTTGGCTAATGCAACTGCGCCACACACGGCCCACGCCTGTGTAATTCTGCTAATGCGGTGTTCTGGCTGTTGATGGCTGCTGCGCACGTACACACATACCGATGCTCATTGCAAAACTGTGTCATCTGCATAACGCGCTGGCCGGCCTTCGTCTGCCTCCTGCCATGAGGCTGGCACATCGCGCCCTGAAACACACTAAATCACAATTTCGCGCCATATTTCCTAAAAATAACCTATTGTCCTCTACAATTCCTCCCTCGTATGAAAAGAATTCGTCCCCAAATTCAACCAAAAAGTCAAAACAACTACAGTTCACAAACACCACAAAATGCGATTGATTCACTATTTACGCTGTGTTCATTCATTTCTATCCTCAGTCTAATCTTTGTTCATCAACATTACTCAGTGTTCTGCTGCAGTGCCTCACAACTGTTCAGTGATTTTGTCTGGATCCTTAGGTTAAAGGCTGGAAGGGACGGGCTTTGGGCTACCTTCCTCTTGATCCGATAGCACACTAATCCTACGACAAAGATAAAAATACCGGTGGTGGTGGTTGATGCTCCCATAACTAGTAAGCGCTGCTTATGCTCATTATGGTACTCATGCACTCGTTGAAAAAGATGTTCCACAGTTATACGTCCATCCTGAGCTGCTAGCATCTGGTCCAAAGAGGCGAGCAAAGTCGGGTTTAATGTAGTATTCAAAAGAGTGAGATTTTCTTTCATGATGAATTGCACCGGTTGGCCAGGTACGTAGATCAATATGTGTGTTATGTTCATGATTGTAGTTCCAGTAATCATGGCTGGTAAACGAAAAGTTGGCCCTGAATTGTCACACTGTGTGCAGTTAATTGACAGTCCCTGCCCCTGCAATTCTATTCGTTGCATACTCCTTTGCTTACCCTGCTCGTAACAAATGCAAATAACGACTGTGTTTCCCATTACTGAAAATACCCAATGTGGACCCACTTGCTGAAAGAACTGCACCGTGCCTGCTATAATTTCCTTATGGCACTCCGCGACTGGTTCTTGAGAGCGGAATAGAGAATACTCACAAGATTTGGGAACAGTGTGTAACAATTTCTCGGGGCAGATGGTAACTGGACCTGTTCGACAATGCAGCAAGTCTTGTGCAGTGAGGAACGCATGAGCTTGTCTGTTACGAACCACTAACAGTATTTCCCGTATGGTTAATTGTACGAATTTCTGCAAAATTTCCAACTTCACTGGATACGTATGCAAGGTGTAACATTCAAATTTACAATCCTTACATGGTAATGGTATTATGACATGAATACTCAGTAGGGTACCCGTCCACGTACTGGTAACAGTGGCCATTTTGTAGTACAGAGATAAGTGTTCGTCTGTTAATGTCGTCAGTAGCTCCAGGGATGCGGGCAATTTCGATTGAACTTTCCGTAATCCTTCCCGAAGTTGTTCTGAAGGTAACAATACCGGGGTTAGGTGCCCACGCATTGCATGCAACAAAGCCTCCTGTAGTTCCATGGCTTCTATGAGTGCTTCCGTAATACTATCAGCAAGAAAACGGAGCAGCTTAGCGATTATCAGCTGTGAATCGATGTTATCCAACCGGTACTTGATTGTAACCAATTCGTGATTGGTTGTGTCGGCTGTGGCCTTAATGTGGGACATCAAGGTCATGGCCAAAGCTCGCAATTGGCGCGTATTATTAACTACATCTTTCTCCAAACTCTCTAATTGGGTTGTGTGAAGATCTAGCATTCCCTGGTTGCTATTCGCATTATCCTGTACCCGCCGTAGCGTTTCATTAATACTTTTAATATCTTCCACGCCAGTGGTCCCAAAAACAGTTTTTAGGATACGGCCACCTATGTGTAACCATCCTCTTTTCCTACGGACGTGCGGGATTAATCCTGCACTTCGCCACAGCTGAGCCTGTAAGCGTGCAAATGCTGATCGTAGTAGCTGATATTCCCCCTGTATGTCACCAAACCCTGACTGATTAGCCACCATGGAATGAAGTTCATTAAGTGTATCCTCTAAATTACAGATTTAGTCTTCAACCGCCGAAATATTACAGTCCACCCTTAAGGTCCATTGATGTCCGGACATAATTACGTCCGCTTGTCGCGAGAACAACACACCACTTGATATAGGACGTACCTTCAAGGCTTCAGCTAAGCTGCAACAGCAAAACAGAATAACTATGCTGAGAGATAGTGCACACCTTCCCTCTTCCCTCTTCAGCGCAACCCATGACGCTGGAACTGCTGGTCTTACCAGAACGCCATGCCTTCTGAGAAACAAAAGAAATACAACTCACATTAGCTCTTCCTTTTTACGCGTGGCCTAAAAGCATAATAGCATATCTGATCGCTTCCTCAGTTAACTTGGTTCTCATGTTTATCTGCTCCTTTCTTATTATTTTTCTTAGATTCATCTTTCTCTCCACTAGTACTGCAGACAATGAAGGAAGTTCCTCAAAATTCCCCTTGAAAGGCCTAATTCGGCTCACATGCACAATAGTAGGGCGAGTTGGAAGCTGTAATTTTACATTCACCGGCGATGTGATCTTGATCACCTGGAAAGGACCTTGATAATGGGATACAATTTTTTTTGTTTTGCCTTTTGGCACATACAGATCAGCCATCATCACCCATTGTCCTACATGATATTCGGGTAAAGCCGCCTTTCTATCGTGAACTTTGTCCTGTCTCTCTAACGCTTTAGTGTTCATTTTTTTCACTTGCCGCGATTGTTTTCAACTTTGTGAATTTATCCTTAACAGCCGAAATATCGGTTCCTGGTGGGATCTTGAGCAATTCAAACGGAGATGGCATCTTCAAACCGAACAGTACTTCATATGGAGACAATTCTGTACTTTCATGCACTTTTGCGTTATATGCCGCGGTTAAAACGCCAATAGGGTATCCCAATTGTTGTGTTGCGAATTTACATAACAACTTAACATCTTAGCTATTGTATGATGAACTCTCTCGGTCCGACTATTTGCGTGCGTGCTCATTCTCAATTTCTTTACATGCAACAACTTTCATAACTGTTTCATCAAATCAGACATTAAGTTTGTCCCTTGATCTGTAATTATAGTTTCAGGTATTCCAAATTTCAATATCCATTGACGTACTATGGCGTGAGCCACTGTTTCGGCTCGCTGGTCCGGAATAGCTGTCATAGACACATAGCACGAAAAATGAGCTATTATTGTTAAAACGTAGCGATTACCCGCTGGTGTTTGCACATACGGTCCCAAGACGTCTACGCCAAGTAATTGGAGAGGTCTATCCGCTTCCGGTAGTCGTTGCAACACAATTTTCTGATGACTCAATTCCGCCTGTCGAGCACGTACTGATCGACACCTTGCCTACGCGTTGACCACCAATAACTCTGTGCTACCCTCCTTTCCGTTGCTCTTCGACCCGAATGACCAGAAAACACTGAATCATGTGCTTGCCTGAAAATTTCGCTTTTCCATTTTTCTGGTACGACTACGTGTGGATCGTTCCTAGTTTTACAGTACAATATCCCGTCTTCCACGACGAACTGTCGCTGCGAGGTAAATCGTTGACAATCCGTGTCAGCAGTTTGTGCCTCCACCCATTTGTTCTCACTTATTCCTGTGCATTCCATGGCGCATACTGCACGACTCAGACCATCCGCGTTTCCCTGCGATTTACCCGGTCGATGAATCACTTCAAAATCGTACTCACTAAGATGCAAAGCCCACTTAGTTTACTTGTTGGGTTTTTAAGCCCTAACAACCACTTAAGGGCTGCATGGTCAGTAATCATCTTGAAACGTCGTCCATACAAATAACACTGGGCATAGGTTATTCCGAAAATTAATGCCAATAACTCCTTCTCGGTTGTTGAGTAATTTTTTTCTGCACTGTTTAGCTGTCTGGAAGCATATGCTATCGGGTGTTCCTGCTCATCTATATCCTGAGATAATACAATACCCAAAGCAAAATTTCTAGAGTCACAATATAATATGAACTGTTAACTAAAATCTGGAAAAGCCAAAACCGGTCAGATGTTAACAAATTTTTTAACTTCTGAAAAGCCTCTTCGCATTCTGCTGACCAGTGAAATTTTGCTCCCTCCTTCAACAACTGTGTGAGGGGCCTCGCAATTTCCGCAAATTTTGGAATATACCTCCTGTAAAAATTGGCGAGACCTAAATAAGACTGCAACTCTTTTACTTTTGTAGGTGTCGGAAAATTCATTACCACCTCTACAAGTTTTGGATCCGTGTAGACACCCTCCTGTTCTATAATATGACCTAAATAACGGACTTCTTGCAACAAAAAATGACATTTTTCCATATGAAGAGTTAACTGCGCTGCTTTCAGACGATCGAAAACTTCGCGCAAATGGCGCACATGTTCTTGCATGTCCTTTGAGAAAACAATTATGTCGTCCAAATATACCATACACTGATTAGGATTCAGCCCTCGGAACACGCTATCTAGTAACTGTTGGAAGGTTGCCGGAGGATTTTTGAGTCCGAAATGCATTCACCGATACTAAAAATGACCTGTAGGTGTTGAAAAAGCTGTCTTCGGTTGGTCTCCCGGGGCGACCTCCAGCTGGTGGTACCCACGTCGAAGATCCAAGGTCGTGAAGTATCGATACTGACGCAAATTATCCGGAGATTCCGTGATATTAGGCATTGGGTATGCATCCGATACAGTTTTTTGATTCAGGAAACGATAATCACAACAAAAACGATATTCCTTGCCCCCATCAGGTGATTTTTTACCCACTATTACGACTGGAGCGGACCAGGGACTACTGCTGGTTTCTACTATCACATCCCTAAGCTGTTGATTAATAAAATCTTCCATGACAGGCTGTAAACTTTTTGGAACACGATATGGACGTTTATACACTGGTGCTTCATTCCCAGTGGGGATGTATTGGTGAACTAATGGTGTGGCGTGCAGTGGACCATGAGAATTAAATAACTCTTTATATTCCGTCAAAAGGTTCTCCATGACTTCTTTGTCTTTCCCTTCTAAATGTGCTATTTACCCCTCAGTGCGGACCAACTGACAGACTCTCTCGGCATTGTGTAATCTGCTGTGAAATCCTTATCCAGTTCATCTTCCCCTATTATCTCCAGATTCGCTATTACGGTACCCCGTGCTAACTGCACCTCTTCAAGGCCAAAATTATCAATACTGACAGGCACAACCTTTTCTCCTTCTATCTCCCGCACGTAGGACACGCTACGGCGCGTAAAACACTTAATTTTATCCAGCAGCTCATTCTCAGACAAAGGTTCAACGACACACAATTTGCCAGCACGCTAGCTCCAACATCTGCCCAGATTATTTTCCCTATACTCTTCAGCATAGTATCCCATGAGTTAACCCTAAGGGACCCTGTACCCAGTTTAGGTGGCCCACCCGACGCCTGGGCGGTTCCTTGCGACAGTAATGGTTTTTCATCTGCACAACCTAGGCGAAATTGTATTCCGTCCAGTTCTACTGTACGCCGTTCCAGGTTAACTATTGCATGATGCTCAACCAGGAAATCCAATCCGAGTATGAGATCATAGCTGCTGCCAACAACTGGAAGAACTTCTACCTTCACCTGGAAGTTCCTCATTTCCACTCGGAAGTTTAACACTGCTGATTCGAGTGACTTCACCTGTCCCCCACCCGCGCCACTTAATGCCCAGTGTGGTGGTTTTAATTCTACTTTACCGAGTACGTTTCTACTCGCCACGGATACCTGAGACCCGATATCCAATAAAAATTTGCACAGTCTGCCCCTCACCAAGCCGGTCAGAAAAAAGTCTGCCACTGATTCTGCACTAGCGTTCATTCTTACCGGGAGTGTTGCACAGTGGACACACAACCCCCTGCCCCGTTTAACTGAGGGGGGTGAGGCCCACCTTGCGGTTTCCTATCGTGTTTCTGCCACGACCCATTGCAATTACGCTCACGATGACCCCAATGTCTGCATTCCCTTCACTGCACTTCCTTGCAATCGCGTCTAATGTGTCCCATCCGACCACATCTGTAGCATTTTATTTCTGCATTAAACACTGCTTTCCTGTCCCACGTCTTTGTTACTGCTTCAACTTCCTCTAACGCCACAGCAATTCCGACTGCCTCATTAAGAGTCTTAGGGAGTTCCATCCTAATATTGTGGGAGGTTTCTGGTTGCATTCCCTGCAAAAATGCGTCTGGTGCCCTCTGCTCAACTTCCTGCAGAATGGCTTCATTAACCCTATCGGAATCCGTTAGCTCATAGGTATTAACATTAATTTTTCGAGTCCGATCTACAAAAGCTTCTATTGGTTACCCATTCCTTTGATACATTCTATTCAATTGTTCCCAATAATATCTAGATGTATTTTTCGTCCTATATCTTTCCTGCAACCCTTTTTTGAATACTCCAAATGTCCGAGCATCCCCTAATTCTTCATGGCATGTAACATAAGCTCTGGCATCCCCAGTTGCTTTCAACTTAGCCACATGCAAAAGAGTTTCTGCACCCCAATTTCCCAATTTAGCGGCCAAGGTAAGGTTCTCAAAAAAAATCATAACATCCTCCCCAGCTTTTCCCGAGAAAGGGGTGACCAAAGACGCAGTGTTAGTGTCAAGAATTACTGCATTAACAGGAAACTGTTGCTTGCTCACTTCTTTAGACCGTGCAAGATCTATCTCTAATTCCGACACTTACCCAAGTAGCTGCTGAATAGCCACCTTGGCTGACACAGACAGCTCCATCACTACCAGCTATCGAATCAAGACTACAGTAAGCCCAGAAAGAAGAACTGGAAGGGAAGATGGACTATGCTACAGGTTCAGACAAACCACCAAACGAAAAATTGACACTTACTTGTCATGTTTCAGGAGTTCCTGATCCATTGTTGCACTTTTCAGGTGCCACATATCCTCGTCGATTACCAGCCACAATTTCCTCCAAATCTAGGGAGAAGACCACTACTGTCACCAATTGTAACAGGAGTGTGTGATGCGCATATTGCCTGACTGACACCACTTGTAATAGGATGACCGGAGCAGGTGACGTGGTTGGGGCTGTAGGGCGTGGTTGGGTAGAAGAAGGTGGCTGTTTACAGGTTTATAGCAATCTTCCTCTTTATTGTTGGTTCTCCCAATACATTTTCCGGTAGCTCAGCCCCACCGCTCATGTTGTGGTGGAGGCGTGCTGATGCATGCAGCCCGGGGATTGCGACGCCATGCTCGGTCAGTGACTGCGCAGGCGGTAGGAGGTTAGCAGCACGGGGTCCGGCCAGGCTCGCCCCCTGCAGACGCGGCAGCTCATGATGACGCCGGGAGTCGCCGGTGCAGCAGTGGGCAACGCCCTCCGCCGGCTGGTCCTCGGGGACAGCGTCACTGATGACGACGACGTAACAGCGACCGAACGCCCAATCGGTCGAACCGAATGCCGACGTCCATCTCTGATTCCCTTAAATAGTGCAACCGGTGTTGAATCCGCCGGTTACGCGGCGCCATGTTTATTAGAAGGTTCTTGAGAAGTTGGCTAATGGAACCGCACCACATGTGACCCACGCCTGCATAATTCTGCTAATGCTGCGTTCTGGCTGTTGATGGCTGTCGAGCACATACACACATATAGAGTATGAGCGATTTTAGAGGAGCAGTCTATGAATGGTGACGTTGCTGAGTATTCAGGCACACAGACTGATAAATAATTAGCCCTCGTTCGATTCCCATTGCTTCTAATATTTCTTTTGAAGTTTTGTTTTATTCTTAGCAACGTTAAACTGCTAATTATAAAATTTAAATATATTTAAGTAGTCCAATTTATACAGGGTGATTCATGAAGATATGCAAATATTTTAATGTTATTCTACAAGTAAAACTAAAGAAATAATATGAATACAAACATAGGTCCGCAAATATTTATTTACGGAGTTACAGCTAATAAAAGATTTTGCCTGAAATTTAGCAGCTTCGGTAATATGAAGCCATCGCAAAACTGTACGACGTTAAAGTAAAGCACTGTTTCCATTTATTTTGTTATTATTGATCTGGTGAATCTAATAAAACATGTCCAAGACGTGTGTGTGCAGTAGTTTTCCAGAACATCCATAGAAGCAAAGACGTAATTTCGTAAAATTTTTAATTTATTTACTTGGTTCAAATGGCTGTAAGCTCTACGGGCCTTAACATCTGAGGTCATCAGTCCCCTAGACTTATAACTACTTAAGCCAAACTAACCTAAGAACATCACACACATCCATACCGGAGGCAGGATTCGAACCTGCGACCGTAGGAGCAGTGCGGTTCCGGACTGAAGCGCCTAGATCCACTCGGCCACAGCGAACGGCTAATTTATTCACTACGTGACCCAATTTGTCTTTTAAATTCCAGACAATTGCACAAAGTTTTCTACAGAAGTTGTAGAGAATCTAATTTTGGAAAAAATGATGGTAATAACGTTAATTGAAACTGTATGAGTGTGTCCGATAATCTGCTTTTATTAATACCATAGCACACGTGAATTCATGTTAAACCGGAAAAAACAAAGTTCAGTGTTAAGGAAGTTGTACACTGTACATACAATTTCACAATACATTCACAATAAATGTTCAAACATGTCTCCACCAAGTCCAATGCATTTAGCTGCATGTGTATGAACACATTTTGTTGCTCGTTTCAGTTTCAAAGGGTTGTTCTTAATTTCGTCTATTGCATTCATAATGCGAGCAAGTAATGCCTCACGTGTACTGACTTTGTCCTCATAAGCTACGTCTTTCATCCATCCCCATACAGGAAAATCTATTGCTGTTAAATCGGGCGATCTGGGTGGCCACAGACGTGTAGCACCACGACCAATCCATTTCTGGGGAAAATGTTCATTAAAATTTGTAATAACGGCGTTGGTGAAATGTGGAGGCGCGGCATCATGTTGAAAATACATTTGCAATCGCGTAGCACGTGGAACATCTTCGAGCAATCGGGGCATTTCTTCTTGAAGGAACAGTAAGTACGTCTCGCCAGCTAGACGTCCTGGGAAACGAGTGGTCCAATAAAGTGTGTGTTGATTATACAACACAACATATTTTTGCTAAATCTTCGTTGATCCATTATGGATCGTGGGACGACGGTTGGCATGAACATCTTGATGCAATAATTTACCAACAGCCTTGTAGAAGTTTATTTTACTTTATGAACTTCTATGTGCTACCAGTTTCGGCATTACATTCGTGCCATCTTCAGGCCCCACTCGTCATAGTCGTAAAATCGCAATGCACGGAAGGAGCCTTCTAACTCAATCCGTGAATCAATCGTCCTGCAACAGCTCTTGGTGGCCAGGCGACACTGTCTGTTGCAGGATGATTGATTCACGGACCCAGTTATATGGCTCCTTCCATGAATAGCGATTTTACGACTATGACGAGTGGGTCCCATCAAGAGCTGTTGTAGGACGATTGATTCACGGACCCAGTTATGTGGCTCCTTCCGTGCATAGCGATTTTACGACTATGACGAGTGGAGCCTGAAGATGGCACCAATGTAATGCCGAAACTGGTAGCACATAGAAGTTCATGAAGTAAAATAAACTTCTACAAATCATACGGCTGTTGGTAAATTATTGCATCCAGAAGTTTATGCTAAATGGCTGCTGGAAACTGCATTGCACTGTTGCATGTGGGTTTGCTTCAGACCATACGTGCTCGTTATATAAATTGTTTATCTCATCTCGAGAAAACTGTGCCTCATCGATAAATAAAATGTAATTGCGTAACTGCCGACAACTATTTAACCAGTTGCACAACTCCAAGCGAAGGGCAGGATTTCCCGGATGTAAATGATGCACTTTTTGCTTATGGTGAGGATATAGATTACTTTACTTCAATGTACGCCATACCTTAGAATGTGAAATGCCTAATCGTTGAGAAATACGTCGTATACTGGTACCCGGGCTATGGTGAAGAGCATCCATAATATCCTCATCATAGTCCTCACGTATCGAGCGCTCGTACTTATTATGAACGCTGGGTAGATAACCTGTCTCCTTTAACATTCTAAATACTCCACTAATTGTTCGTGCATTCGGAATCCTCCGAGTTGGACAATGTACGCGATATTCGTTAACTGCAGCCGTAGCATTACCATCACATTTGCCATAAATAAACACCATGTCGGCGTATTCGTTTGTCGTAAATTTGAGAGGCATCCCTATTTCATAAGTTATCTACGAACTACATCAGTTACTATGTGGTTTCACTTAAATACACTGTTGCTATTATGTTATTTCACTGGAGAATACAGAAAACTAACTCGTTTCAAGGTTAGGAAAAGACTGTAACAACTCACTTATGGTTGCCAGCAATGACATAAACGTTTCTACATTCTTAATGGAAAGTAAACCAATTTACTTTTATAATCTTCGCTTCTCTGGATGTTCTGGAAAACTACTGCAGATACACGTCTGGGACATATTTTATTAGATTCACCAGACCAATAGGAACAAAATAAAGGAAATCGTGCTTTACTTTAACCTCGTACAGTTTTGCGATGACGTCAAATTAGCGAAGTTGCTAAGTTTCAGGCAAAATCTTTTACTAGCCGTAACTCCGTAACTAATCATCTGTGGAATTATGTTTATATGAACTTTTTTCTTTAGTTCTACTTGTAGAATAACATATTAAAATATTTACATATCTTCGTTAATCACCCTATATATATATATATATATATATATATATATATATATATATAAAATCAATATACTAAATATATTTACGATTACTACTCTTGTAAGTCAAAAGGCTATAGGCTACCACATTGTTGCACAATGGTAAAATTTTACACGAGCCACTGCATGACGGGGAGTTTCTGCAGCGCCCGTAGTGTCAAAGCTCCTACGTGAATCTACATCTACATGGATACTCCGGAAATCAAACTTAAGTGCGTGGCAGGGGGTTCCACGAACCACCTTCACAACAAATCTCCGTTATTCCACTCCCGAAGAGCGCGCGGCAGTAACGAACAGCTATATCTTTCCGTGCGAGCTCTGATTTGTTGTGATGATCGTTTCTCCCTATGTAGGTTGGCTTTAACAAAATATTTTCACATTCGGAGGAGAAAGTTGGTGATTCAAATTTGGTGAAAAGATTTCGCCTTAACGAGAAACAGCTTTGTTTTAATGGGCTCCATCCCAAATCCTATAGCATGTCAGTTACACCCTTCGAGATAATACAAAATGTGCTGCTCTGTTTGAACTTTCTCGACGTACTCCTTTAATCATATCTGGTAAGTATCCCAGATCGCGCTGCAATTCTCCAAAAGTGGACGGACAAGCGTAGTTAGGCAATCTCTTTAGTACATCTGTTACATTTTCTAAGTATTCTGCCAATAAAAAGCAGTCTTTGCTTTTCCTTCCCTCCTCCTCCACCCTCTCTCTCTCTCTCACACACACACACAATCATGCTACTTCACATACAGAAACTCTTCTATGGAACAGGAGTTGTCAAACAGGTACGACTAAGTTTGAAGCTTGTTTTATTACACGTTAAATTCGTTACATGGCTGGGTTAGATGGCCAAAGACTTTGATGGACGAGAACTTCTTTGTGTGCCACAGTAAGACTGACGACAAAAAAATCGTAACACCAAGAAGGAGTTGTGCGACATAAACGAAAGTTGATAGTCGTGTTTCTACATGTAAGAGATGACGTCTGTTCACATTTCGTGGCGGTCGCCTAAGAGTAACGTCAATAGCGCCACTACAAGGATGCAAATCAGGTATGTTTTAAATGCATGCTACAACGGTCGTGAACGTTAGTTATCTTTGAGATTGGACATCGTGAGTTGATGTTAGTCAAGAATGCCTTTAAGGTGGCAAAGACGCCAATATAATAACTCAATGAGTTTGAACTAGGTTGTCTAATAGGGCTTCGAGAAGCTGGATGTTTCTTCTGCCACACTGCGGAAAGACTCGGCAGGTACATGGTTTCTGGCAGCGATGGTCACGGGAATGTACGGTCGCAAGAAGACCGGGCTTTAGACGGTCGGGTGACACTACCGAGAGGGAAAACATCGCATTCGACGTATGGCTTTGGCGAATCGTACTGCATCTGCAGCACCAATTTGAGCAGCAGCTAGCGCCGTAGTCACACAAAAACTTTTCCCAATCGCTTAAGTAAAGGACAGTTCAGAGCCAGATGCCCCGTAGCGTGCATTCCTCTGATCCCGAACGACCACAATTTGCAACTTACAGTGATCCTACCTGTTGGACTGCCATTCATGAACAGGATTCCAAGGATGTTTTCCAACGCTCGCCCACGTACCACTGTTGTAGCCCAAAATGGAACTCCATCCCACAGACTGACGTCCGGCACATGTACAACACAATGCGTGCACGTTTGTATGTTTGCATCCAACATTCTGGCAGTTACACTAGTTATTAATGTACCAGTAGTTCACATTAGCTATGGCTCATATCGCACATTGTATTCCCGAAATTTCATTAGTCTACATTAATTATTCTTTCGTGATACGATTTTTTTTCCCGTCAGTATATTATACTCGTATTCATGAATGTCACTGTAGTTTTCAAACTGTGAATGACTGGTGACCATAAACTTCATAAGTGAGTAATTACACTTCGAGGATTTTGTCTACATGCCTAACTGTTAAAGGGCTGTCTACTAATGGTTCCAGACTCGTCACAACGTATTACCCTTATTGCAAGCTTCCTCAATGACGAGCTACCTCAGAATATGATGCCACAAGACATTAGTGAATGAGAACAGGAAATGTAAGTCAACTTTTTTGTATTATCATCCACAATCTGATATTGCTCACGAAAAACTTTGCAAAGTTTAGAGATTTAAGAAAATCCGTAACACGTGACTTCGATTTCAGCTCCTTATCAGTATAAACACTTAAGAATTTAGAATGTTATGTTCATTTAATGATTTACCCTGATGCATTATTTCTAATGCTCTCGTCAGGCCATGTGCAGTAATGAATTACATGTATTCTGTTTTACCTATATTCACTAAAATATGGCAGTATGCTGTCGGGGAGACACCACTATAATTTGTATATTCAAATTGTCTGAGTAACACACTCTAAACCACAATATAACTTATTTTCAATTATCTTTTTCAGCTAGTGCGCCATCCTCGGATCTAAAAATTAATATTAAAAATTAAAATTAGCTATATGCTACAATTCAAACACATCAAAAAAAGTTTTGCCTCACCTCGGTTCCGAGAGTTCCGGAACCTATACAGAAAATTGGAATAGAGATCAACATAAACATCATTTCCGCCCTTTTTATTGCTCATGAAAACCACACATTGCATGTTGTACCACCATACAGCGAGACCTTCGGAGGTGGTGGTCCAGACTGCTGTACACAGAAGTACCTCTAATACCCAGTAGCACGTCCTCTTGCACTGATGCATGCCTGTATTCGTCGTGATATTCTATCCACAAGTTCATCAAGACACTGTTGGTCCAGGTTGTCCCACTCCTGAACGGCGTACATCCCTGAGAGTGGTTGGAGGGTCACATCGTCTATCCCAGGCATTTTGGGTAGGGTTCATGTCTGGAGAACATACTGGCCACTCTAGTCGAGCGATGTCGTTATCCTCAACGAAATCATTCTCAAGATGTGCACGATGGGGGCACGAATTGTCATCTATGAAAACGAATGCCTCGCCAATATGCTGTCGATATAGTTGCACTATCGGTAGGAGGATGGCATTCATGTGTCGTATAGCTGTTACGGCGCCCTACATGACCACCAGCGGCGTACGTCGGCCCCAAATGATGCCACCCCAAAACAGAAGTAACTTCCACCTTGCTGCACTCGCTGGACAGTGCGTCTAAGGCGTTCAGCCTGGCCGGGTTGCCTCCAAACACGTCTCCGACGATTGTCAGGTTGAAGGCATAAGCGACACTCATCGGTGAAGAGAACGTGATGCCAGTCCTGAGCGGTCCATTCGGAATGTTGTTGGGCTCATCTGTACCGTGCTGCATGATGTCGTGGTTGCAAAGATGGACCTCGCCGTGGACGAAGGGAGTGAAGCAGCACATCATACAGCCGACTGCGCACAGTTTCAGTCTTAACACGACGTCCTGTGGCTGCATGGAAAGCATTATTCAAAATGATGGCGTTGCTGTCAGGACTCCTCCGAGCCATAATCCGTAGGTAGCGGTCATCTACTGCAATAGTAACCCTTGGGCGGCCTGAGCGAGGCAGTCATCGACAGTTCCTGTCTCTCTCTGTATGTCCTCCATGTTCCAACAACATCGCTTTGGTTCACTCCGAGACTCCTGGACACTTCCCTTGTTCAGAGCCCTTCCTGGCACAACGTAGCAATGCTGACGCGATCGAACCGCGGTATTGACCGTCTAGGCATAGTTGAACTGCAGACAACACGAGCCGTGTACCTCCTTCCTGGTGGTATGACTGAAAATGGTCAGCTGTCGGACCCCCTCCGTCTAATAGGCGCTGCTCACGCATTGTCGTTTACATCTTTGAGCGGGTTCAGTGACGTCTCTCAACAATCAAAGGGATTGTGTCTGTGATGTAATATCCACAGTCAACGTCTGTCTTCAGGAGTTCTGGGTACCGGGGTGATGCAAAACTTTTTTGATGCTGCTACAGAAAGTAAATAAAATAAACTATAAGTGGAAGTATTTCCTTACCCAAAAACCAGTCTCAACAACTGTTGTACATCGTCAACTGAATTACTCGTATTAGTGATACCTGAGTATTATAAAAAACGTATGCAGGTATATATGCAGGTACCACATCTACTCCTAAACCACTGGGCCGATTTCAACCAAACTTGGCACTACTATCACTTGTTGTCTGGAAAGCCTCGCTGTGTGAGTAAGAATCTCCTAACTATCGTAGGGGTGAGGGTGGAGATGAAAAAAAAAGGGTAGCCCACTACGCATGAACACCAAGACTTTATTCATCCTGTGTTTGAGAATGAGAAGACGTAGTGACTTGTAACAAACTTGACACATAATTTTAAACCTTTAAGAAAGTTATAATCGCCGACAACCAACACAAAATAATGGAAGGAAGAAAGTTTATCACATATAATGTTTTCGCTTTTTGTGCAGAAAAACTGCCGCATGCGACATGACGTTGTAATTTATTACTTCTTTACTACTTACTTTATTGGTGACAGATTTTGTGAGAAGTATTCACATGTACCACCGAATGTACCACAAAAATGATAACATTGTACGACCCATAGTTCAGGAGGTATGACATTAACACTGAAATGCATGAAAAACGGTCGCTTCATGCATGACGTTTAAATTTATTACTTGTTTGTTGCTAACTTTATTCAGAAAGCATTTCATACGTACCCATTATCTACATATGCCGCTGAATATTCATACAAAAATATGTCATTGAGCGACACTCAATGTAGGATATGGACAGACAGAGACAGAGGAGGAGATGGACAGAGACAGGACGAGGGAGAAGTGCACAGTGGAAGGGGGGAGGAGAGGTTTGACAGAGAGAGGGGACGAAGAGTGGACAGAGAAAGGAAAGAGAGAGAGATGGACAGACAGAAGGGGTGGTGGAGATGGACAGAGACGAGGGCGGAGGACACAGACAGAGAGAAGGGAAGGATATGGACTAGTAAATTTGCAGTAAATTCATATCCAGGCAACACCGGATACACGGCTAGTGATAATACAAACGTGTGGAAAAAATGAATACGAAGTTCTTCTGTGTCACAAAAGTATGACAGGAAATGTTAAAAGCGAGAAAAGACAATACATAACTCAGACAGTTATCTAAATGTAGTGTGCGCGTAATGTGTCGGTTAGCCACTTTCGTTTCTGCAGCAAAAACACTCGATTAATTAGGTAATTCGTTGCAAAACCGTTGCTCTCCTCCTAAGCAAAATGTCCTGCTCGTTCGGTAGTGGCGTGACGGAGTTACTGTTCTGAAGTGCTGTAAACTGAGCTACGATGTCTGTCGTGCCTGTCGCTGTAAACGCAACATTTTCATGTCACCATGTAGAATAAATCCGTCACTGAAAAGTTACAGACTAAGTGTGGTGTAACGACGTATTAGCTTTTCGTTTGATATATGTATGACCATGTGCAGACTTCGTCACCTACGTCAGTTACAACCCACTTCAAAAATGATTCATATTCTTTTTAAATTGTCATAGGATGGTTCTTGAACGAAACTGGAAAACATCCGTTGAGTCGTGTGCAAAGAATTACATCACTTGGGCCAATTGGTTTTCGTAACTTTTTCGAATTTAAATTTCGTTTGTTTCTCCTCAGAAAATTATATCGACACACGTTATCTTGACCTGATCGATATCAGAATCACACATTAAATAAACCTTTTAGATTCAAAGTTTCGGCCAACGCTGTCTGAATCAATAATCTTGTCAAATATATTATTAGTCCGTTCACATAACTCTTCATAAATAAATCTTCAAGAAACGTGTTTCAACTTTAGTAGCATACACTATTTTATTAGCTTCCTACACATACAGATGTGAACTTGAGCGTTGACAGACAGTGACTAACATCTCAATAAGATTAAGCTCATTATGACGTCATTGTTGTACAAAAAGAGTATAAAAATTCAATTTTAATTTTTTAGAAACACGACGCAACAACTCGGTTCCAGGATCTTCTGTTGCTCCTTGGCTGTCGACCCGCGACGTATAGCGGCCAGCAATTTCCTCTCTGGTCGCGGCAACGAAGATGCTGTCCCCGTTCGTTGCGCCGATCTCTCCGTACATGAAACACATAAAAAAAATACAAAACCTTTTAGATAATTCACATTTATTACAAATAATAAGAAAACACATAAACAAAACTAAATTAAACTTATAGTCACCTGCAAACTGGGCTGACTTGGTGGATGGATGACGTTTAATTTCGTCCCACTACATACCCCACCCACAAGCTCAGTTTGTCAGGTTTTAACCGAAATTAAAACTGTTCAATATACAATATTTAACTGTTAATACATTTTCCTCACATTTTACGTAACCTCAAGTCCTTGCTATTAGATAGATTTAATCCTTTTAACACGATACCGTTGTGACTATTTGTCATTTACCCTTAATTGTGCTCTTATGGTAATTCGTAACCGAATATAGGGAGATTGCTCCTCTTCAGTTAATAGTTGCTAATCAATACTAATTTAGTACGTTCTTTAACGTTGTACATTAGGACAGAGCGTTCAAATTGTGATAGATTAGTTATAGTTTCATTTATTTACTAGAGTTATTCTTTCCAAGAATGTATATTGCTAATACGTTTCTCACAATAACTAATAGTACTATTTACTTTACGTCATTCTTTTCACTAATGCCTTATTTATGCGTGAGGTCAAGAAGAAATCAAGCAAAACTTTCTTTAGAATCTCGGCACGGCTTTCTTTACCTTCGGACACCTTGTTGGGTAATGGCCATTTATTTAGGAGAAACAAGCGAGAGAGCCCCGTTTGGTGTGTTCTATATTAACACTATTGCAAACCTCTATTAAAGGCACTCTGCTATGTTCTGGTGAGCCATATAGCTCTGGACGCCCATGGTCCCTAAAACTATTAACCATCCCCTTTGGTTCCTACTATCCGAGTAAATTTAAAATACGCAAAATTCCTTTAGACCTAAGAGCAAAGTTTCCTCCATATAAATCCCCCTTTTGGTTATCTTTCTCTTTTTAAAGTACCAGTAGATTATTGTAGAACACATGTTTAAGCTTTCTGTCATTTATTTAAAATAACACGTAACTATCACGAAAAACTTCACATGAATAAACTATGAACGCTCTTCCGTGTGTAACATATACTAAATATTAACTTATTTAGGAATGAAGAGTTTCATTTGATCAACACTATATAATCCTTTAATTACACCTGATGAAGGTTCCATAAGAAGTAATGCTTTGGGATGTACAATCTTATGTACAACATATGGACCTTCAAAGATCACGAAGAATTTTCTACATTCCTTACCGATCTTAGAACTTTTAGGATGAGATCGTACTAACACAAGATCTCCTACCTGAAATGAGGGTTCTATAGCCTGTTGATTATAACTTTTAATTCTCCGTTCGGCATTTTTTACAATCTGTTCGCAAACTTTTTCGTCTGGGATACATTGTTGGATCTCATTTACTGGTGGCCAAGGTAAAGCAGCTAGTAAAGGCTCACCTATAATTCGTTTGCCTAAAATTTCTATAGGTGATAATCCCGTCGTTAGGTGAGGCAATTCATTTAATATCTTTTCGAATTCAGGCATTAGTTTGGCCCACCGAGTATGTTTATGTGCACAATAAGTTCTACATAATCGTCCTAATTCTTTCATGACTCTTTCTACTGAATTACTTTGAGGGTGATATTTCGAAATTAAGATATGTTTGATTCCATATTGTCTTATCATATCTTGAAATCTTTGACTAATAAAGGCACTACCGTTGTCAGACATAAGTCGTTTAGGAATGCCCCAGTTAACAAAGTAATTTCGGGTGAGGCAGCGTATAACGCTTGCTGTATTCGCTCGTTTCAAAGTATACAGTTTCACATGTTTGGACCAACATTCCATTACAACAAACACATATGTTAATCCTCCTGAACTCCGAGGCAGAGGGCCGAAAAAATCTAATGACAGTAGATCCCACAAACCTCGAGGAATTACAGCATATAATTTATAACGCTTGGATTTGTTATTAACTTTAACCTTTTGACAGGTTTCACAAGCCCTAATAATACTTCTCACAATACGTGACATATTTTTGAAATAATAATACTTCATTAGATGTTTAATACATTTATGAATTCCAAAATGCCCGTAACCTTCATGAATATAAGTAATTAACTCGTCCACAACAGTTTTCGGAATGCAGATTTTCCATCTCTGGTGTTCCCTCTGTGCTTTCCAATACAACAAGTCGTTAAAATATAACCACACACCCCGGGTGTTAACTGTTTCGTCCCCATTATTAAGGTTTTGTATAATTCGTAGAATAACATTTTTCTTTCCTTTATGTAATACGGTAACCTACTACTTAGGACTCGTATTAGATGACTTTCAATTAATTTAGCACGGTTTAAATTCCATTCAAAATAATTCCTATAACCTCCCCACCGTTTAAAATATGGAGGAGGGTCTAACAACTCTAAAGTTAAGTGTTGTTGTTTTCCTCTCGACCAATAATTTTGTTTAAACTGCTTAACAAAATCATCCCAATCCCTGAATTCATTTCTATGCAGTACTGCCCATTCCGCAGCTTCTGCTTCTAAATGTCCTATTACGAATTGAATGCGTTTTTCATTACTCCATTTAGGAGATAATGATGTTTCAAAAGCTTTTATAAAGATTATAGGGTGCAGTTCGCCTCCTGGTTTGAATACAGGAAATCGACTTGCTACACTTGAATTTGTTGTTATGTCATCCAGACATTCTGCGAGAGAAATAGTCGGATTTTGTTTAGATTGCAGAGACGGAGTTGCATCGGATTGGCTTGTCGTGATTGCTTTATTCATATTGTTGTCGTCCGTGCTAGCAAATTCGATGCGACTGTTGTCTCTGATTATGTTATTACCTCTGCTACCTGAAATATTCTCGTTATTATCTAATTCCGATAACCGTTTAGTAATTTCCTGTATCCGCATTTCTGTATTGGATACGCGATTAGCTAATATCGATTCTTCACTGTGTTCACGATGTGAACGCTCTGTACCTTCGTCAATATTATTATCTTTGGCAGTCTCAAGATTACTGCATATTTCAGTAATTAAAAATTTCATGTTTTCGATTTCGGTATGGTCCTTTTCTACTTGATGAGTTAATGTCTCTAATTCTACATTATCTATTGAAGAAATCTCTACAGGTTTGGTAGAGACCTCTTTAATAGATTTCAATAATTCTCTGCGAACAGTTTCTGTTTGCATAGAAAATTCATCTCGTAACATATCGTTATTTTTCTGTATTTCATTTACAACTAAGATATTGACACTATCTAGTCTCTCGGATAAGTCAGTAATATCGTGTCGCATGCGAGCTTTTTCCTCGCGTGATTCCTGGATATGTTCCTCTAACCTTTTACAATTATCAGCAATCTTATTACTAAGTCCTACTAATTTTTCCTGCATTTCAACTTTAGAAGACTCTATTTTATCACTTAATTCTCGACTGGTTTCATTAAGATATTCCTGCAACCTGTCTGTTGATTTTGTTAGCTCCCCTTTAAGTCTAGCAGTAGATTCCTCGTTAGACTGTTTTAATTCCTGTTTTAGTTCCTGTTTCAATCTAGCAGTAGATTCCTCATTAGACTGTTTTAATTCCTGTTTTAGTTCCTGTTTCAATCTAGCAGTAGATTCCTCATTAGACTGTTTTAATCTAGCCATAGATTCTTCGTTAGACTGTTTTAATTCCTCTTTTAATCTAGCAGTAGATTCTTCGTTAGACTGTTTTAATTCAGCTAGGAAATCCCCGTTAGATTGTTTTAATTTAGCTATCGCCCTAAAAAGGGATCTCATGCTCCTATCGGACATAGATTGCTCTTCATCTGACATTTCACTTCCCGACATTATTGTAAGATATTAACTATTTACACACGCAGACTTGTAATCAACAATCCTATAAAAGCACACTTCCTATGTACAACACTCCACTTCCAACTTGAAACAAACTCACCGGACACTAATATTGTAATTTGTAGTTCTCGATGATCAGTGTGCTGCTATGGGCTGCAGATGTAACAGCCGTCGATGCAGCCGCTGAGATGCTGCGACCCCGCTTCCGCAACCGGCAGGACGCTGAGTCGAACACCGGAAACGTCGCTGGCTACAACCACGCCCGGCACCGCCGTAGACAGGCGAAGCCCTCAGCAACACCTCTAATACCAGCCGGAGGAACGCCCCGCAGCTGACGTACTGGGCCTACTAGTTTAGGGAGAAAAAAGGTTGTCGGGGTTTGCAGCGTTCAGCTGCTGCCCAACAGACGCGCCTTCTCGTGGAACAACTGCGTGACCGTACTGCTTGGCTGCGCTCCGTCAGATGCCCACACCCACGAAGTCGCCGCTGGCTGGTGAAGGCTCCACGAAAACTCGCGTTGACTTCGGAAGGACTCTTGATGTTTCGTTTCGTACCTGTGTGCCTTAGTTGCACACAAGTCCTGTTTCTAAGGTCGCCACGGTGTGGTGTAACGACGTATTAGCTTTTCGTTTGATATATGTATGACCATGTGCAGACTTCGTCACCTACGTCAGTTACAACCCACTTCAAAAATGATTCATATTCTTTTTAAATTGTCATAGGATGGTTCTTGAACGAAACTGGAAAACATCCGTTGAGTCGTGTGCAAAGAATTACATCACTTGGGCCAATTGGTTTTCGTAACTTTTTCGAATTTAAATTTCGTTTGTTTCTCCTCAGAAAATTATATCGACACACGTTATCTTGACCTAATCGATATCAGAATCACACATTAAATAAACCTTTTAGATTCAAAGTTTCGGCCAACGCTGTCTGAATCAATAATCTTGTCAAATATATTATTAATCCGTTCACATAACTCTTCATAAATAAATCTTCAAGAAACGTGTTTCAACTTTAGTAGCATACACTATTTTATTAGCTTCCTACACATACAGATGTGAACTTGAGCGTTGACAGACAGTGACTAACATCTCAATAAGATTAAGCTCATTATGACGTCATTGTTGTACAAAAAGAGTATAAAAATTCATTTTTAATTTTTTAGAAACACGACGCAACAACTCGGTTCCAGGATCTTCTGTTGCTCCTTGGCTGTCGACCCGCGACGTATAGCGGCCAGCAATTTCCTCTCTGGTCGCGGCAACGAAGATGCTGTCCCCGTTCGTTGCGCCGATCTCTCCGTACATGAAACACATAAAAAAAATACAAAACCTTTTAGATAATTCACATTTATTACAAATAATAAGAAAACACATAAACAAAACTAAATTAAACTTATAGTCACCTGCAAACTGGGCTGACTTGGTGGACGGGTGACGTTTAATTTCGTCCCACTACATAAGGCATAAATTTCACACGTCTTCACAAAATATTGCGAGGCGTGGCGGTGTGAAACAGTAAGAAGTCGATGCAATACAGTCAGAATTGGACAGATGAACGCACCAGTAACTCAGAAATATCTGAAAATTGCTAACTAAACATTTCGTGCATACAGTAGAAAGTGTAAGGACAAAGGGTTCAAGTAAAAAATCACAGTAGTATGTTGAAAAAGCAACTCTCAAAAAATTTATTCATGTTAATGTATCACCGACGTCTCCTTCCAAAATCAAGAAAATTATATAATCTCTCAAAGTAATAGCTCATCTAGTTTTCATGGTATTTCGAATTTCGAATAGAGTGCTAAAGAATTGTTTCCTTGTAATAAACCCAGTCTCATCCTAAATACGTAATGTATCACTAAATCAAGGCGTTTTTCCAGGGAGACTGAAGTATGCAATTGTCTAAAATTGATGACCTGTTTCACTGCTGATATTTTCCAAAATTTTTGAGAAGGTGATGTATTCTAGAATATTATCTCACCTCAGCAACAGGAAAATCCTCAGAAAAACACAATGTATATTTCACAACAGTTGTTCTAATGAAAATGCCATTTACAGGTTCATTCACCAAATTTTACAAGCATTAAATAATGAAATAGCACCGGTTCGTATTTTCTGAGACCTCTCCGAGGCATCTTCGGTCCACTTTTGTTCTTCATATATGTAAACGACCTTAGTTCTTCTTGCGGATGACGCTAGTATCGTAATCAATCAAGCATGCGTTCAGAAACAGAAGACATGGCAAACAATGTTCTTAAACGTATCATTGATAGGTGTTCTGCGGATGGTCTCACCCTCAAATTTAAAAAAAAACAGAAGATATTCATTTCTATACATCTGGGAGTACTACACCAATGACACATGTAACACACGGCAAGGAAATAATAAATAATGTGGAAACTACAAAATTCTTTGGTGTCCTATTGATGAGAATTAGCTAGGCCACATATGCACTTAGAATCATTACAAATCTGGGGGAGAGACAAATACGTAAGTTGACATATTTTGTATTTTTCATTTAATAATATCATATGTAACAATGTACTGGTGTAATATAACTTTAACAAAAGAAAGGCTTCATTGCTCAAAAACGTGCTGTGAGAATAATATGTGAAGCTCACCCACAATCATCTTGCGGATATCTGTTTAAGGAGTTAGGGATTCTGGCTTCTGCTTCACAGTATATTTATTCCTTCATGATTATCGTTATAAATAATCCACTGAAGATCAAAGGGAACAATGATGTACATAATTACAATACCAGAAGGAAAAATGAGATTCATTACTTTACGTTAAGGTTGTCTTTAGCACAAAAAGAGGTGCACAAAAGTGCAACTAAAATTTTTGATCACTTACCCAGTGATGTAAAATATCTGACATAAAGCAAAATAAAATTTAAAAACAATCTGAAAAAGTTTACCCTTGATAACTCCTTCTGACCCGTGGAATAAATTCTATTATAGTAATGTGTAAAAGGTGGTGAATACGAACTACTAACTCACATCTATATCAACAACAACAATAATAATAATAATAAGCTTTTCAGAAGACTGAAAAACAACATTAATTCAACCAATCCACAAAAGAGGAGATAAAACTGACCTCAAAAACTATAGGAGAATATCCCTCCTTCCAGCGACTTACAAAATTATTACAAAAGCATTACAAAACAGACTGGAATGCCAACTGAACTATCAATCAGGGGAGTACGGAATATATCTCCTTCCAGTGACTTACAAAATTATTACAAAAGCATTACAAAACAGACTGGAAAGCCAACTGAATCATCAATCAGGAGAGTACCAAGGAGGGTTTAGAAAAGAATGATCCTGTGAGGAATAAATTTTAAATATGAAATTCATAATCACGTATAGAAGAATGAGATCTAAAAGCTTTTAAATAACATTTGTAGACACAGAAAAAGCATATGTTTCAATTGGCAGGGAACATTATGTAACACCTTAAATGAGTTTGGAGCTAACAACAAATCAGTGGCAATCATAAAAGACACACAGGCAAATACAATATGCAAAATTAAATTTTTAGAGGAAATATCCCAGGCTTTTGGGAGCAAAACTGGCGTAAGGCAGGGAGATGGACTGTTCTCACTGCAGTTGAATTGTGTACTAGAAAAGGGAATTACAAGAATCAGAATTTGGAGAAAAGGGCATATCTGAGATTAGATTGTATGCCTTTTGCAGATCATCTTACCATCTTTGCTGAATCTGTAGCAGATGCGACAATGCAGATAAATCTCCTACAAGAGACGGTTTCGGGAGCAGGCCTACATATATCTTTCGAAAAAACAAAGTACAAGGGAGATGTGAAGCAGCTGCCGAAATATATGTAAACTGATTATGGTAGAATAAAAAAGGCTAAAAATTTAAATGTTCAAGCGAAATAATACAACCAATGCTTTAGGCAAAGAAGCTAACCTATCAAGGGCAAGCAAAATGTGTAACAAGAAGGGTATTTCCATAAATGCTAAACTTCGGCACAACAATACTGTCATTAAAGCAGAATGCCTTTTACATGAGAACTTGCTAAATACACTACCTCCATTAAAATTGCTACACCAAGAAGATGACGTGCTACAAACGCGAAATTTAACCGACGGGAAGAAGATGCTGTGATATGCAAATGATTACTTTTCAGAGCATTCACACAAGGTTGGCGCCGGTGGTGACACCTACAATGTGCTGACATGAAAGTTTCCAACCGATTTCTCACACACAAACAGCAGTTGACCGGTGTTGCCTGGTGAAACGTTGTTGTGGTGTCTCGTGTCAGGGGGCGAAATGCGCAGCATCACGTTTCCGACTTTGATAAAGGTCGAATTGTAGCCTATCGCGATTGCGGTTTATCGTATCGCGACATTGTTGCTCGCATTGGTCGAGATCCAATGACTGTTAGCAGAATATGGAATCGGTGAGTTCAGGAGGGTAATGCGGAACGCCGTGCTGGATCCAAACGGCCTCGTATCACTAGCAGTCGAGATGACAGGCATCTTATCCGCATGGCTGTAACGGATTGTGCAGCCACGTCTCGATCCCTGAGTCAACAGATGAGGACGTTTGCAAGACAACAACCATCTGCACGAACAGTTCGACGACGTTTGCAGCAGCATGGACTATCAGCTCGGAGACCATGGCTGCGGTTATCCTTGACGCTACATCACAGACAGGAGCGCCAGCGATGATATACTCAGCGACGAACCTGGGTGCACGAATGACAAAACGTCATTTTTTCGGATGAATCCAGGTTCTGTTTACAGCATCATGTTGGTCGCATCCGTGTTTGGCGACATTGCGATGAACGCACATTGGAAGCGTGTATTCGTCATCGCCATACTGGCTTATCACCCGGCGTGATGGTATGGGATACCAATGGTTACACGTCTCGGTCACCTCTTGTTCGCACTGACGTCACTTTGAACAGTGGACGTTACATTTGAGATGTGTTACGACCCGTGGCTCTACCCTTCATTCGATCCCTGCGAAGCCCTACATTTCGGCAGGACAATGCACGACGGCATGTTGCAGGTCCTGTACGGGCCTTTCTGGATGCAGAAAATGTTCGACTGCTGCCCTGGCCAGCACATTCTCCAGATCTCTCACCAATTGAAAACGGCTGGTCAATGGTGGCCGAGCAACTGGCTCGTCACAATATGCCAGTCACTGCTCTTGATGAACTGTGGTATCGTGTTGGAGCTACATGGGCATACATGGGCAGCTATACCTGTAGACGCCATCCAAGCTCTGTTTGACTCAATGTCCAGGCGTATCAAGGCCATTATTACGGCCAGAGGTGGTTGATCTGGGTACTGATTTCTCACGATATATGCACCCAAACTGTGTGAAAATGTAATCACATGTCAGTTCTAGTATAATATACTTTTCCAATGAATGCCCGTTAATCATCTGCATTTCTTCTTGGTGCAGCAGTTTTAATGGCCACTAGTGTTTATACAATTTCCATGCGAGCAGTTAATGTAGATGACAAGTCACGGCCAAATCGCTTGGACCGTGGCTTGTGTGGCTAGTGCGGCTCAGAGTCGCTGGAGCGGCGCTTATATTCTCTTCGTATAGAAGCCGCTCCTGTCATTCTAGTCAGCGCTGTATTGCCAGATGTCGTCTCACAGCCTTTTCTGCTGTATAGTTTCAGACCGACGTGCCGGCACTTGATGTTACGCCGGAACAGTGGCGGAAGGTATCAGTTACAGGTCACTGTGGGAATCGTTATACGACACGTAACTGAATGACAGTCTCTTAAATTTCTCATAAAACAGCTTTAACCGAACAGCAGTTGTGAATCGGAATCAGTCAAAGTAAAGAAGTAAACTAATGTACGCATCTGTTTCAACGTGCAGCGCAGAGCTCCATACAGTACTTAAGCAAGACAGAACACGTATACACGCCTCTGAAATGAAATTTGTGGGAAGAGTGAAAGGCTGCAGTCTGAAGAATCACATAAGAAACGAAATCTTCGGAGCTGCGTCGGGACTTTATCCAGTTAACAAATTGATAAAACGAAAGAGAGTAAAATGCCTAGAATATATCGATAGGATGCCAGGAGGGTGACTAACGAAAGAAGTATTGAGCTACTCCTTCTAATCAAAAGTATCCGGACACCAGTACATACATCAACATCTTCGTTGGACTCCGTACAGTGCGTGGCGGAGGGGACCCTGTACCACCACTTGTCCGCTTGTAAACAGAGCGAGGGAAAAACGACCATCTATGTGCCTCCGTATGTGTCCTAATTTCTCGTATCTTATCATAGTGGTGCTTACGCGCAATGTATGTCGGCGGCAGTAGAATCGTTCGGCACTCAGCTTCAAATGCCGTTCTCTAACTTTTCTCAGTAGTGTTTTTCGAAAAGAATGTCACCTTCCCTCCAGGGATTCCCGAAGCATCTCCGTAACACTACGTGTTGTTCGAACCAACCGGTAACAAATCTAGCAGCCCGCCTCTGAATTACTTCGATGTCTTCCTTCAATCCAATCTGGGACGAATCCCAAACACTCCAGTAGTACTGAAAAACAGGTTGCATCAGTCTCTTATGTACAGTCTCCTTTACTGGTGAATCAGTCTTTCCTCGAGCGGTTCTAGGCGCTACAGTCTGGAACCACGCGACCGCTACGTCGCAGGTTCGAATCCTGCCTCGAGCATGGATGTGTGTGATGTCCTTAGGTTAGTTAGGTTTAAGTAGTTCTGAGTTCTAGGGGACTGATGACCTCAGAAGTTAAGTCCCATAGTGCTCAGACCATTTGAACCACTCTTTCCTAAAATTCTCCGAATAACCCGAAGTCGACTATTCGCCTTCCCTATCACAGTTCTCATGCTCGTTCCACTTCCTATCGTCTTGCAACGTTACGCCCAGATACTTAAACAACGTGACTGTGTTAGACAAGGCACTAGTAATACTGAATCCGAACATTACAGGTTTGTTCTTTCTATTCATCCGCATTAACTGACATTTTTCAACACGTAGGGCTAGCTTCCATTCATCACACCAACCTGAAATTTTGTCTAAGTCGTCTTGTATCTTGGTATAGCCACTCAACTTCGAAACCTTACCATACGGCGTCATCAGCTGCCCGTCCTGACCGCCAAACCATTTATGTATTTAGAGAACAACAGCGGTCCTATCACACTTCCCCGGGGCACTCCCGATGGTACCCTTGCGTGTGATGAACGCTCGCCGTCGAGGACGACGTACTGGGTTCTATAATTTAAGAAGTCTTCGAGCCACTCAGATATCTGTGAAGTTATTCCTCGTACTCGTACCTCTGTTAACAGCCTGCAACGAGGAACCGTGTCAAATGCTTTCCATAAATGTAAAGATATGGAATCCGCCAGTTGCCGTTCATCCGTAGTTCGTAATGCGGAATTGACCACTAGATGTCACGATAGGCAGGGTCGCCAGTATAACAGGAGGCGGCGAGCACTGTGTCTTCAACACACAACACGACGGTGGCAATCTACGCGGATGACACTGCCATCCTTGCGCAAGATTGTGAAACGTCCCCTTAAAAAAATTTAAGAATGATTGTGCTGGTGAACCCCTTACGTTATTTGATTTTCAAACAGCTGAGCAAAACTGAACGTACTCAGACATTTCTCTCTTTAGTTATTCTGATCATCACTAAACTGACACACAATATTTTTAGCGCAACGCAATCTGACTTTCAAAAATCCCTACAAAAGAATGGTCCTGGCTAACAATAAGCCCGCATCTCGTGGTCGTGCGGTAGCGTTCTCGCTTCCCACGCCCGGGTTCCCGGGTTCGATTCCCGGCGGGGTCAGGGATTTTCTCTGCCTCGTGATGGCTGGGTGTTGTGTGCTGTCCTTAGGTTAGTTAGGTTTAAGTAGTTCTAAGTTCTAGGGGACTTATGACCACAGCAGTTGAGTCCCATAGTGCTCAGAGCCATTTGAACTAACAATAACCTATACCTCTCATGAATCACTTACCTCACAAAAATCTTCGTTACTCAATCTACTGCAATACAGCGTGCATCAATACAGCCAGCTGAATGAAAGATTCTAACTACTGAAGGCACTAACTACTGACATGCATAGTTAGCAAATGAGAGATTTTGATAGAGAACAAACAATGTATTTACCTTAATAGTGTTCAAAAGTCATAATATATATCAGTTCACGACATCCAGTCATACAAATTTACTGTCTCTGATGGACACACGTCCAGATCATCCGCTCTCAAAGCTCCGCCGTCTCTCTCCCCACATCCACAACTGCTGGCAGGTCACCCCCAACTACGCTACGCGCTGTTAACAGTCAACTGCCCAACACTACAACAGTGAATTTTTCAACAATGCCAACTAGCCACAGACTGCACACAGCACAGTCAGTGATTTTCATACAGAGCGCTACGTGGTGTTACCAACATAAAAACCTAAACAGCCTACTTACAATTGGAAGCCATCTAACATTAACGCACGACTGCAGATTGCACTCAGAGCGGCAGAGCCTTGGCTTGTGAAATGGTGTGCTAGAGTAAACGTCGACAAGTGCGAAGCCGCTCTGTTCACTGGAAGACCGAAACTACTGCGCAAACATCAGAACTGCAACCCAATAACACTACATGCACGCTCAACACGTTTCCGCGACAAGATCAAATACCTCGGTGTCTGGCTGGACCGGAAACTACTCTGGGGGGACCAGATTCAACACGTGACCAACAAAACAAACGCGAGGTTCAAACAGGTCTACCCTATGCTTAACAGGCGTAGCACACTGAATAGGAGGGTGTCCAGGTCCATGTACATGACACTTATTCGACCCCCGATGACGTACGCAGCCCCTGTCTGGAGATACGCTGCGCCCACACGCCTGCGCCGTCTGCAGCTCATACGGAACAAAGTACTCAGAATCATAAGAAACGCTCGGCGCTACACACGCACCGCGGATTTTCACCGGGAATATCGGATAGATATCATCTTGCAGGTATTCCAAAAACTCTCCACGCGACTGTGCAGAAACACGAGACACTCGAGTAATCCGTTTATCCTTTCTCTGGGGAACTACGACCACAACCATAGATGGAAACATAATAGACCAAAGACACCATTAGCAAGAAACTAAAATCTATGGTCCATAGCACGCTAACATGACAGTACTGGCGAGCCCCTGCAACACAGCTACTACTGGCAACCCCAGATGCTCGACCCGCCGAAAAACAGGTAACCGCAGGGAAGCCGTACTGTACACAACACGCAAACCAGCCACACACACACCCTTCACTCTGAACAGATCTACAGCCGACCGCCCACTAAAGTATGACGACCTCGAACTGCTACAGGGACGCAGCAGCTGCAGCAGGCCCTACAACGAGCACCCACAACGCCAAAGGTAACGATGCACGATACCTCGCACTAACATAACTGTGGTGTCACCGCCAGACACCACACTTGCTAGGTGGTAGCCTTTAAATCGGCCGCGGTCCGGTAGTATACGTCGGACCCGCGTGTCGCCACTATCAGTGATTGCAGACCGAGCGCCGCCACGCGGCAGGTCTAGAGAGATGTCCTAGCACTCGCCCCAGTTGTACAGCCGACTTTGCTAGCGATGGTTCACTGACAAATTACGCTTTCATTTGCCGAGACGATAGTTAGCATAGCCTTCAGCTACGTCATTTGCTACGACCTAGCAAGGCGCCATTATCAATTGCTATTTATCTTGTGATGCATGTACCGTCAGACCGATGTTCACCAATTATGGATTAAAGTTAAGTATTCCAGAAGCTACGTACCTTTTTTACTAGTCTCAACTTCTTTAACTGTTCCAGACCTCACGCCAGCCTGCGTGAGATTAAACGCTTGCCTTTCGGCTACCTGTCATAGTGGCTTGGCTGTCTTGCCAAATCACAACAATAACCACACCTTGCATGCACTGTCGCAGCTAGCAAGCCGCTACTGCCCTTACTACCCGTCCTACTGCCGCAGAGGTTTTATTCCCTTGGCGCTTGCCTTGGCACTTTTTTCCCTCTGCCCTTACAAACCGCTACCCTTGGAACGCTTTCGTTCACTTTCTGTCTCCTGATGGACCATGTTAATGAGTAATCCTACCCAGACGCATAGGTAACATCACAGCCCGCATCCTGTGACTCACGATTCGAAAACTAACATGTTATACGGATGTGACAGTAAAACTTTTTGTTTGGCCACCACATTGATGTGGGCGTGGAGGGGCCCCATCCTTTTTGAAAAAGTGTGTTTTCAGCAGAGAAGCGGTGACAGCAGAATGGGTCGGTCACGAGAGCTTAGGTCTTCCGGCGTGGGCTAATCGTTGGGTATCAACTGAGTTACAAATCCATCAGGGACATCTCAACCATTGAAATAGGCACATATAACGAAAACTGTAAATTTTAACGTATTATCCAAGAGCATAAGCGATGTATCGATTACTAAGATGTACGTGTGAAAGGACGCTGCGAGGCAGCCATCGCTGAGGGAGAGTACGTGTAGCGTACGTCAGGCCGCCCAATAGAGGGCAGTGGTTTCTCAGGAGTACAAGGGGTAGCGCGCCAGGGCTGCGATGCTCCGGAGTGAGCACTCGCTTAGTATTAAATATTCAGTCACAATTTCGGTGTTGTGTATTAATGGTTAATGGAAGAAATAAGATTTGATGTAAAATTAATTAAGAAAATGCTACAAATATTGATATGAAATTTTGATGAAGAATTTTTCTGCACATGGTTACATCGATCTACAATAAGGTAATCAATATACATGTATTTATGCGCTTTTGCTGTACAAAAAATTTGAATGAGACCAGCTTTGTATGTAGCCAGGTTTTTTTATTGTATTTTTTTGTAAAGATCATTGCTTCCGTAAATATAATATTTATGATATGGTTTGACATTTGCAAGTCAGTTTCACAATTCCCCTTTGACACATAATATTGGTAGATTACAGCGTATCAGAGAAGAAGACACTGAACGCACATCAACAAGTATGCACTTTATCAGTAGCGAAGCTGTAGAACGTGAAACACAAGGTGGTTTTGACTATAAGCGTTTTCTCTCCGTTCGCAAATTTAAAGTCTATAGAAACAGAAATAGATCCCTTAGACTGGATACAGCAGTTCTCAATTTCCTTACTGCCTAATTGGCCTGCCACCCGTAGACTAGAATTTACCTGCAGTTTTTTTAAAAGCGAGCCGGTCACTCGTATGAGACCGATCGTTAGACAATGTTATTCAGTAGAAGAGTTCCAGAGTGCATTTTTAACCGCCTACCGGTCTGAGACAACGCAAAGAGGCATAAAAGACCAATTAATTAGTCTACCGAATTTTGAAAATTCCAACTTTTCGACGATAATGCAACATATGGTTCAAAACAAGCAGCACGTTACAGAACGTTAAAGCCAATCTGCAGTAATACAACTTTGCGTCTCTCAATTGCCACTATCTCAAAAGAGTATCACTCTTAACTACCCAACAAAAGGAAAGAATTTCTGCATTTAGCGATTTGCCACAACTACTTGAAATTCAACATTCTGGTTATTCATTCGTTAATAAGAATTTTTCGTAGAGTAAGCAGAATAGTAGCTTGAACGGAAGTAATAACCAACTAGACCATCAAATTCTTGTCGGGTTTCCAGCCGGATCAAATTTCATCTGAACACAATATTTCAGCGTCCCACCTGGCCGCCATCATCAGGTGAGAAAAGCTACGCTGCTCTCGCCGATAACTGACTCCACTCGCAAATGACTGCACCTTTATATGTATGCATCGGAAGTACAACAGCGCATTCGCTAGATACAGTGCGCACGCGCTCAATCATTCCTGCTGCCCCCTGGCGAAAAAAGAGTTGCAGCGCCTCCGGTGGTGAATACTGTTGAAAACGATATATCGTGTATATCGTGTATTTAACATCATCGCCATACGCGATTATTACAACCAGATAAATCTGCGGTGGCTGAGCATTGCCTTACAGAGGGACACAGGACGCTATACAACGAGACGCAAGTAGTTGCAAATGCTTCGCGGTATTGGGATTGTGCTTTAAAAGAATCTGTCGAAATCAGAGTAGCAGATAATATCATTAATCGTGATAATGGATACCCGTTAAGTAAAACATGGAATCCTGTTTTATCAGATAAGAAAAAACAACGGCATCTGAATCGGCCGGCTATGAATAACCATTTGTAATGATGTATGGGTTTTAACAGTATTCACCACCGGAGGATCTGCAACTCTTTTTGCACCAGGGGGCAGCAGGATTGATTGAGTGCGCGCGCACCGTATTTAGCGCATGCGCTGTTGTACTTCCGATGCATATAAAGGTGCAGTCATTTGCGAGTGGAATCAGTTATCGGCGAGAGCAGCGTAGCTTTTCTCACCTGATGATCGCGGCCAGGTGGACCGCTGAAATATTGTGTTCGGATGACAATTTGATCCGGCTGGAAACCCGACAAGAATCTGATATACTAATACGCCGGGAGAGTCTACATAGTGACACCAACCAGACCACTTTAATCGCAGAGGTAATAAGTGTTTCCGTAATGAGAGTAACTATCAAGGTAGTTTCCAGAGACAGCCTAACCTTAAGACATAAACGCTACGCTCTTCTATAGTTCGCCAGGTCGACTGTTGCTGATGCGACTGTGAGGTGAAAAAGAGAAGGGTTATCGACAGCTAAACCGAGACCAGGCAAATTACGTACGCTGACGGATGAGGATCGTCGAGCATTGTGCTGTAAGAAAATTGCGTGAGATTCACTCGTGAGTTCCAAAGTGCTAGTTAGTCCCGCCAGCAAGATGATGTTAAATAGGGAGTCCAAAAGACTGGAGTAGAGTTGTCCACCAGCTCCTCATGAGCCACACGTACCTGTAATCAGTGCTAAGTGAAGCTTCAAGTTGTGTGGAGACCAACTTCACTGCACGGAGGAAAACCGGAAGCGAGTAGTTTGGAGTGATGAATCATGCTCCGCCCTGTGGAAATCCGATGGAAGGGTTTGGGTTTGGTGAATGCCTGAAGAATGTTACATGCCATCATGTGTGGTACCAACAGTGAAGGACAGATGAGGTGGGTGTTACGGAACACCGAGGTTTTCATAATTGGGGGTGGTCTCCTTTTCGCGCTTTAGAAAACGCTTAATGTGGAAGGCTATGAGCACATTTTACAGCGTTCGGTACTGCGTCCAGCACAGAAACGGCTTGCTTTTATCAGCATGGCAATTCACCTGTCACAAAGCAGCATCTGTGAGGCAGTGGCTTGTGGACAATAATATTCCTGGAATGGAGTGGCCTGGCCAGCGCTCAGGCCTGTGCCCAGTGGAACACCTCTGGGACGGTTTATAACGTCGAATTCGCTCCAGGTCTTGAGGAACAATGCGCTGCCATTTGTTCACTGACATTCAGAGACCTCACTGCAAGTGTTCGCAACAGCGTGAAAGCCACTACGAGATGCATTCAAGTTCTAAGGCCTCCGATTTTTTTCTCCGGACTGGAAAAAGATAGAAACATTCGCATTCATAGTATGAAAGCTTTCACGACCGGATGACATATCTTCTGGTAAACCTTCTGGGATGTAAGGTCGTGGTCCATGAAACTCTTCAGCTCCTAACGTTTCGTCCAGAGCTGCGCTGGACATCTTCAGAGGGGTGTTTCTCCTCCGGTGAGTCTTGCCGGCAAGACTCACCGGAAGAGAAACACCCCCTCTGAAGATGTCCAGCGCAGCTCTGGACGAAACGTTAGGAGCTGAAGAGTTTCATGGACCACGACCTTACATCCCGGAAGGTTTACCAGAAGAACATGCGCATTGTTTTAAAATGAGGCCGCATTCATTGTCAATACATCCCAGAGATGGCAGCACCGTACGGCAGATGGAATTTTACCGCCAGCGGCGAGAATGAGAACTGTTTTAAATACTTAAAATGGCGACGTTTTCCTTACTCGAACAGCGTGCAATCATTCGTTTTCTGAATTTGCGTGGTGTGAAACCAATTGAAATTCATCGACAGTTGAAGGAGACATGTGGTGACGGAGTTATGGATGTGTCGAAAGTGCGTTCATGGGTGCAACAGTTTAATGAAGGCAGAACATCATGTGACAACAAACCGAAACAACCTCGGGCTTGCACTAGCCGGTCTGACGACATGATCGAGAAGGTGGAGAGAACTGTTTTGGGGGATCGCCGAATGACTGTTGAACAGATCGCCTCCAGACTTGGCATTTCTGTGGGTTCTGTGCACACAATCCTGTATGAGGACATGAAAATGCGAAAAGTGTCATCCAGGTGGGTGCCACGAATGCTGACGGACGACCACATGGCTGCCCGTGTGGCATGTTGCCAAGCAATATTGACGCGCAACAACAGCATGAATGGGACTTTCTTTTCGTCGGTTTGTAAATAGGCTGTTTATGTTTTCTTTATGTAAGTAGGCTGTTTATGTTTTCTTTATGTAAGTAGGCTGTTTAGGTTCTTATATTGGTAACGCCGCCGCCACGTAGCGCTCTCTGTATGAAAATGAAAAATCACTGGCTGTGCTGTGTGCAGTCTGTGGCTGCTTTGCATTGTTGTAATACTCGCCATTGTAGTGTTAGGCAGCTGGCTGTGAACAGCGCGTAGCGTTGCGCAGTTGGAGGTGAGCCGCCAGCAGTGGTGGATGTGGGGAGAGAGATGGCGGAGATTTGTAATTTGTCATGAACTGCTATATTTATATATGATGATATCAAGGTAAATATATGGTTTGTTCTCTATTAATATCTTTCATTTGCTAACTATCCCTATCAGTAGTTAGTGCCTTCCATAGTTTGAATCTTTTATTTAGCTGGCAGTAGTGGCGCTCGCTGTATTGCAGTAGCTTGAGCAGCGAAGATTTTTGTGAGGTAAGTGATTTGTGAAAGGTATAGTTTAATGTTAGTCAGGGCCATTCTTTTGTAGGGAATTTTGAAAGTCAGATTGCGTTGCGCTAACAAAATATTGTGTGTCAGTTTAAGCACAGTCTCGTGTATAATTGTTCAAAGGGGACGTTTCATATGTCGACCCTTAGCCGAGGATACCTCACTGGAATCTTCTGATCTTTTGTTGTAGTTTGTGTAATTAGTGTAGATTTTGTTTATTTCTAGCGCGTAATTGTAGAGAAAATCTCCTTTGTAGTTGCAGTCTTTCATTGTTGTACAGTAAAACAGTTGTGGCATGCATGTAGATTTGCACCAAGTATTTCGCAGCTGCAATTAACTAGATATTATTTTCAGTGTTATGTTAATGTGTTCTCTTATTTTTGCTCTTCAAATTGTGCTTTTCTGTGTTGTCGTGTGAAATACTGTGACAATAATGGCGTGTGAAAAACGTAATACTAGGCTCCAAAGTAAACTGAGAAATGACAGTGAAAATGAAAGCAGTGTGTTAGCGCCACCGAGTAATGAATTAACTGATGTTCAAAGTAGTAATTTCGTAATTGTGCATAGGGAAATGGAGCGGGCGGCAAACAATGGTGTAGGCAGTGAAACAATTAGTGAAGAGGGAAGCATTATCGATCGATCGGTCGGCAACAGCTCGCCTCAGGAATCCGAAATGACAGGACACAATTTTGCAAATGCTGTAGATTCAGGTTTTGCGTCCTCACCGTTTTCCCAAATGAGTCAAGACACGTTTTCCGCTTGTCAAAATGTGAATGTTGCCGGTGCAAATTCACTGCCGAAAAGCACTGAGGAACATGTTTCAGACACCAGTGCATTGTTATTACAGTTAATGCAACAAATGGGACAAAAGCTACAAAAGTTAGACACAACACTTGAACAAAATCAGAAACAAATGGGACAAAATCTTCAAAAGTTAGACACACTGGAACAAAATCAGAGACAAACACAGCAACAGCTTCAAAAGTTAGACTCATTGGAACAAACTCTTGAACAAACGCGTGAAGATTTAACTACTGAGTTACATAACATTGAATCGAAATGTCAAAAAGTCTGTAATGACGTAAAAACTCAAATTTGTGAGCGTTTTCAACCTATTTTTTCGCGGCATGAAAAGGCATTACAGAATCACGAAGCAGCCATAAAAGAACTGCAAATTATTGTTCATGAAAATCATGAGACCTTGCAAGCTAAATTTGACTCAGTTGCATCTACCGATTCGGTTACGCAACTTGCAAAAACTCAGGAAAACTTAAAGAACACAGTAGATTCGATTTCAACACAAATGGACACTCTGAAACTTGGTTCAGAAAAACACATTGAGGAAATGTGTTCACTATCGGAGAAAGTAGCCGAACTTTCGGATCAGTTCACTAACTTATCTACGAAGGTAGATGATAATCTGAACGACACAAAACCGGTAGTCTTTAATGACACAGAAGAGTGCGAACAAATTAGGAAATTCAAACAAAATCAGAATCAAATTAATACGCAACACCAAAGAGAAATCCGGGAAGTACAAGATCAGCTGACTCAGGTAATACAAGAATTACGTATTTCAGAGGCCACTCGCGCTCCAATACGGGAAGAGGGACTTAGAAATACGGAACAACCACAAAATAATAACACAGGACACTTCGGAAGTTATGAAAGAAATTGGCAATGTGCACCGAATTTTGAGTTGGAACCGCCGAAGCGACGTAACAATGACCGACATGCGACTCGCCGACATGATGATTTTGACTATAAGCTGTTCATTACTACACGTAAATTCAAAACGTTTAAGAATTCTGCCAACGACATTCATCCACAAGCATGGCTCCATCAATTCTCTCATTGTTTTCCTCCCAACTGGTCATTAGAGCACAGATTAGAATTTATGTGTGGCTACCTAGAGAATGAACCAGCTGTAAGAATGCGGTCGGTCATTCACGATTGCCACAGTGAAGGAGAGTTTTACCATGCCTTCCTCTCAGCATATTGGTCTCAGGCCACACAAGACCGAGTAAAACAAAGCATCATGATGATGAAACACTTTGAACAATCCGAATTTTCCAGTCTTGTCAAATATTTTGAAGACATGTTGCATAAGAATCAATATCTTTCAAACCCATACAGCCCCTCAGAACTCATCCGCATTTGCTTACTCAAATTGCCTGAACATTTACGACATATTATTTTAGCAGGACGTTGCAAAGACGACATTGAAGCATTTCAGGGTCTGTTACAAGAATTGGAAATTGACACTGACAATCGGGGAACGTGGAAACAGGAGCACAACAATTACAGGTCACATCTGTCTCAATTCCACGATGAAAGAAATAATAACTGGGCACGACAAGGCTATTCTTACAACACATATCGTGACCAAAACAGATACCACCCGTATGACAACCGTGGGCAGAGTAATAGTTACAGAGAAAGATCGCATTTCCGTAGTAATGAATATGACAGAGATAACCATAGAAACAGACAATATGGTAATCAGAACTATTATTATCAAGGGAGACAGAATAATTTCAGACGCAACAGTTCAGCGCGCAGTTACGATTCAGGGAGAAATTCTCCACCACGTGACTGACACGAAAGAAACTGTGTAAACTACCGACAAAACGACAGACCTGAATTCCATCAGAACTGGCGAGCTTTAAACAGAGCTGGGCCCTCTCGGCAAGGCGAATTTGTAGAAGTTAGGTCTCCTAATCCCAATAACAACGCGCGCCAACAAAGAGACAGACAATGACTCGCGCCGCAGGCACCTACGTGCGCCGGCTGGCTCAGAGAAAAATAACATTGATGCTAACCTTGTGAAAAATTACCGACGTATACTGCATGATAATTGCGTTCAAGCTGAAATTCTGAGTACTTTGAAGAGTAAAAGATTGTACCACATTTCACATGTAAAACCGTTTATTGAAAGATAATCTGCCTTTTAACTTTGTCTTTCCCACAAAATTTTTCGCTTCACATTAGTAATATGATTTGTCAGACTTAGAATCTGTTTGCGGTGTTTCTGTTTCATATCTGCACTGTTTTTCTGTATTATTCTGCAAAGTAAAACATGTTTTAGTAGTAACTTTTGTGGTATAGCTACAATGAGACAGCCTTTTCTGTAGCACAACAATACGTTACAGCACAGTACTTTCCTCATCACGGCAATAAGCGTAATAACTAAGATATTTATACGCAAAGCATTTCACTTTTGTTTATCATGTGGTAAATACATTGACTTCTGCAGAACTTAGCTTTCGGAGGACGATAACTACGACACTTCCACAGAGATTATGTTGCGATAAGACGCACATTTAGCGCTAAAGGACACGCATTTGAGTGATTAATTTTGTACTTAAAACATTTATTTTTAAAGATATTTGAAGTACAATGATACAAAGGTTTTCAGTGATACATTTCATTTCATTGCTGTAATCTGTAACACCTGAGGGTATAATTACATTAATCCTCAGGGGGGTACACGCTTACTTTGTGTACCATGTGTTTGGCAAGCACAAGGAACCCTAGCTAATATGGTATTTGCTTATACAACTTTACACATCGGTACCATATTTCTCTAACACACAAATTACACAGCTATCTGATCATTTAACTGAGAGATAAACATTTTTTTACTACATCAGTGACACATGTTTACGCAATACACAGTTGGATAACTTCACACTTATGAAACTGTATTTTGTCTGTACTTTGTAAACTGTTCATATGTTTTTGGAACCATTGTGATACTATGAGAGCTTTGAATGATGTATTTGGTATGGATTCATGATTTTTAAAGTACGTTTGAGGCAGATGACACTTTTGACATGAGCAGAGAATTTTTTTAATTATTGGAGGAAGCTACGACGATTTTGAGATTTGACTGAGGTGTTATGATGTTATTTTTACGACGACGATGTGTATTATGCTGTTGAGATATGTTTATGTCCATAAGATGATGCTACCATATATGAGGAATGTGATTACGTGTTTATATGTATATGAATAATGAATAGAAGTTAGAGACTCTTGACTTGTGAAAAAGGATGTTGGAAACCGAGAATCGTACTTTAAGAGTTATGAAATGTGCGTAAATTCGTGACTGTATCACAATGCTGACGAATATTTTATTTGGACACTTATATTTATAGGATTTTCTTTCTACAGATTTGCAACGCTAATTCTTGACCTGTGAAATATTTTTATATGAGACTGCCACTGTAGCGGAAACTGTTGTCGTAAATATTTCCGTAAGAAAATTAAGTGACCACCTGCACGTAATGCGTCATGGGCACCCAGCTGTGTCAGACGCCTGGAGAAAAAGCCATTGGCGCGTGCCTTTCAGAGCACAGGAAGGAAAAAAGAAAAGGAAGGCCATTATCCTGGCCATTGTCATTCCTTTAGAGAAAGCATCGCAAATCCGACACGCTAATTACTTGGAAACATATCGTACTTTCTGATATTTACTGAAATGCCTAATGAAATGACAAGAAATAGTTTAATGTGATTTGAGACTTTCTCGGCGTATTCCATTCGTGAAATCTTCTCGGGTGATCAGCCGAGTAAAGGCTCTTGTGGATCTCACTGCTTGCATATGTGTTTCCGTCGATCCACTCCCATGTGTGTGGTGGGAGATAGGATGCCAATCGAAGGTGTTGAGTAAGCAGCATCCTTGCGTTCTTATCTAACTCCTGCCTGGTGACCCGTATGTGTTCGCGCACCAGGGCCGCACCGGCTCGTTGTAGTATGCGTCTGGATCTTGTCGTGCTAACAGGGTGTTGCAAGTTGGCAAATTTCGGCAACACTTCTTTATCTCGACACCGTTGTAAGAAGGCCAGTCTGCTAAGCAGCTTGCCCGTCTTGAGTCGTAGTTTCTGTAGCATCTGGTAGCTGCGATGGATATCCACCCCGTAGAGGTATGTTAAATGTGATTTGAGACTTTCTCGGCGTATTCCATTCGTGAAATCTTCTCGGAAGAAATAGTTTGTCTACACACCTGACTATGACTACTGTCTTTCTAGATGAGTGATTTTTTTACTACTTATGAAATGCCACATGACTATTGAACGATGTTCTTACGCTTTGCTTTGTACATAGTTGCTTATTTCATTTGATATCTAGTTTCTAGCTGCACTGCAGCATTGGTTAAAATAAAATTTTATAGATGTACTAATATAAATATTTTCTGTCTACAGATCGAGTATATAATAATTTTTTTCAAAAAAATGAGGGAGCACAAAGCGACATTTACCTTCACAGGAACTGCATTCATAATTTTCTTTTCAAGTACTTGGTAATTTCTTTTGTAGAATAAATTGTGATGCATCACTCTAGTGTTAAGATGTGACATAGGTATTAGACATGGCCATTTTTAGTGTAATATTTTTTTCTGCTTGAGCTATGTCATGTTTTGATATAAGTTATTACATTTGCTGCTGCTAGCTTTGCCAATCTGTATTTTTTGTCATTGCTGTTTGTGATAATTTGTTATGTGATGCTGCATTGCCTCGTCCCTTAGTTTAGCATCTGAGCTCAGTAGATTTAAGTTAGCTTAAGAGGGGGTAGACTATATAAGAAACTGACTATGGAGAATAGGTAAAGAATGCATTGAGAAGTTATACAAAAAAAGTACAGAAAACAGGTTTAGGTAGGATTTTCTTGGAAATAAATGTTGAGATGAGAAATGTGTGAACATATAAATACAGAAAGCATGCTTAGATATAATTTTTTTGGTGGAAACAAAGGATGAAATAAGAGGAAAGATATATGAAGTTTTGGGTTGGACTGCAGTACCAAATGTTACACTGAAAACGAACCCTATCCTTTCCTATTGGTGTTATCCCATTATGTGTTTGTGTACCCTTGTGTAGTTGTTTTCTTCCTGTCTCTGTGTACTGTTTCATAGAACTTTTTTCTCTTCTAATACTAAGTTACATTCACTATGATGAGGAATACTGTTATCCTCAAATACAATTGGCATTAATAATGTGTTATTTACTTTGTAAAGATGTTAGACATTATTAATTCTGTTCTGTTTAATGCTCATGTGTGAAGTTGATGTTTCAAAGGTTATTGTGATCTTTTATGTATGTACTCATGTCATAATTCCACTGATGTATATGTCTATTTCTATTCTTTTGTAACGCCTGTTTTACTACAAATGTTATCTGTATTGTTATGTTCTTTAATGATGTATTTTGTACCTTTATTGTATTCTTATGTTATAAAATTGTAATTGACACCAGTTCATCAAATTAAGTAACTTGTCAGTTCCATTTCACTGCACACGTTTCTGTTGGTCATAGTATATGGACAATATGTGAGAAGTAGGGACTGTTAGTGTTAGCACATGTGTTGATAATTCAGCAAGGGACTGGATAACGGCATTGCTGGTTCTAAGGACTATTCCAAAAACTTTGTGAGTGCACAAGTGGTGGTTATGGACTTGCTCTATTATCCAGAAGACTCTTTGATGGTGATTGTGCACCTGCACAGTCACAACAGATGGCTGCTGGCCATCTCTACAAGGACTACAGTGGGTCTGCACCTCTGGTGGCCCACCAATACCATACTCTCTACCAGGACTACAGTGGGCCTGTCCACAATTTCTACAAGGACTGCAGTGGGTCTGCACCTCTGGTGGCCCACCAATACTCTCTACCAGGACTGCAGTGGGTCTGCTCTGTGATGACCTACCTACCTATATTCATCATCTTCGAATGACTCTGCTGTGGGTTTGCTCTGTTGTGGCCCATTACCTGTCAGCATGTCAAGAGTCAGCACTGTCTTTCCGTTGGAAGGACAACACTACTTCTTCAAGACTGTATGGAAATCCACTACTTCTATGTGCAATTTCTTTTACTAATGAGAAACTGTAATTACTATTATGATGAATGATCAGGACTATCTTTATGGACTGTGAGAACATTTTAGCTTTTGACCAACATTGTATCAATAAGTGTGTGCATTTTATATCTTTGTTACTGTAATTGTGAAAAATTTTTGTCAAATCTGTATTGGCCAGTGCCCAACACCATTTGTAAAAATTTTTTGTGGGGAGCATGGGGGCTATGTAAATAGGCTGTTTATGTTTTCTTTATGTAAGTAGGCTGTTTATGTTTTCTTTATGTAAGTAGGCTGTTTAGGTTCTTATATTGGTAACGCCGCCGCCACGTAGCGCTCTCTGTATGAAAATGAAAAATCACTGGCTGTGCTGTGTGCAGTCTGTGGCTGCTTTGCATTGTTGTAATACTCGCCATTGTAGTGTTAGGCAGCTGGCTGTGAACAGCGCGTAGCGTTGCGCAGTTGGAGGTGAGCCGCCAGCAGTGGTGGATGTGGGGAGAGAGATGGCGGAGATTTGTAATTTGTCATGAACTGCTATATTTATATATGATGATATCAAGGTAAATATATGGTTTGTTCTCTATTAATATCTTTCATTTGCTAACTATCCCTATCAGTAGTTAGTGCCTTCCATAGTTTGAATCTTTTATTTAGCTGGCAGTAGTGGCGCTCGCTGTATTGCAGTAGCTTGAGCAGCGAAGATTTTTGTGAGGTAAGTGATTTGTGAAAGGTATAGTTTAATGTTAGTCAGGGCCATTCTTTTGTAGGGAATTTTGAAAGTCAGATTGCGTTGCGCTAACAAAATATTGTGTGTCAGTTTAAGCACAGTCTCGTGTATAATTGTTCAAAGGGGACGTTTCCGGTTCTGACAATGGATGAGACGTGGATGCCATTTTTCAATCCAGAAACAAAGCGCCAGTCAGCTCAATGGAAGCACACAGATTCACCGCCACCAAAAACATTTCGGGTAACCGCCAGTGCTGAAAAAATGATGGTGTCCATGTTCTGGGACAGCGAGGGCGTAATCCTTACCCATTGCGTTCCAAAGGGCACTATGGTAACAGGTGCATCCTACGAAAATGTTTTGAAGAACAAATTCCTTCCTGCACTGCGACAAAAACGTCCGGGAAGGGCTGCGCGTGTGTTGCTTCACCAAGACAACGCACCCGCGCATCCAGCTAATGTTACGCAACAGTTTCTTCGTGATAATAACTTTGAAGTGATTCCTCATGCTCCCTACTCACCTGACCTGGCTCCTAGTGACTTTTGGCTTTTTCCAACAATGAAAGACACTCTCCGTGGCCGCACATTCACTAGCCGTGCTACTATTGCCTCAGCGATTTTCCAGTGGTCAAAACAGACTCCTAAAGAAGCCTTCGCCGCTGCCATGGAATCATGGCGTCAGCGTTGTGAAAAATGTGTACGTCTGCAGGGCGATTACGTCGAGAAGTAACGCCAGTTTCATAGATTTCGGGTGAGTAGTTAATTAGAAAAAAAATCGGAGGCCTTAGAACTTGAATGCACCTCGTATAACGGCGTAAGTTGGACGCACTAATAGATTTCCGGATACTTTTGATGAACTGGTGTACACGACACAAGGAAATAAAGATCAGGGAAGAACACGGAAGAGATGGCTAGACTGGAGATTGGAACAGGCAAGGGAGTTAATCCCTGAAGAAATATCTAAACAGGAAGAGTCAGCACTGAACTGTGAGATCCATATCACCTGCGACAGGCTAACAGATGGCCCCCGGTACAGGTAAGAGGTGATTCAGCGAGCGGTAATGCTGTCCGGGTGCGGCAGCAGCTAGCGTGGCGGGAAGGCTGTGAGGGCAGCCAAGCAGGATGCACTCCATCAGGAGCGAGCGGCAGCGCGTGGGCAGGGGGGGGGGGGGGGGTAAGGGGGGTGGAGACTTGGCGAGACTTCACTCGCAGCTGGCCTCATCACTTGTTCAACAGTGACAAGACAGTCGTGCATCGAAATGCAAGAGTGGCGGAATCAGCTAATTTGGTTCAGTGGCAATCTGGGAGTTAACATCTTGCTCTCTCTCTCTCTCTATCTCTCTCTCTCTCTCTCTCTCTCTCATACACACACACACACACACATACATACATACAGGATAGACAGGACACTACATAAAGTGAGTGCTATGGAGTGCAAATGCCCGACTGTGTTACAACTATAGATCCTGTGAGTACGGCAAAAGAGTGACAACATGAGACCATATGCAAGAGTGGCAACTCCAAGGGGGAGAGCAGAGACAAAAAGAATTACACTGCCTGGAGGAAGGGCCAAATCACCCAGTACATCACAAGACTAACCAGACACATGAAGTTTACTGCATTTGTACAAATTTTTGAGTTGAAATTAGTAATTGACTTTAAATTCTGTTCATGTATAAGTGTAGTGTGTACATACCAGTTTTATCAAAAAATATAACTCTTTTGCTTTAAATTAGTGTGCGGATAAAAGTCAAAACTGGCAGTTGTTACTAATAAGAGTTAACTATTGTTGCCTCTATGATCACAAAAACAAACGCCAATAAATCTGTTACATATATAGAGTGTATGTGTGCCTGTGTGTACATCATGAAGTAAGAGTGATTTCCGGTGTGCTGCAGGGGAGTGTCGTAGGACCGTTGCTATTCACAATATATATAAATGACCTTATGGATAACATCGGAAGTTCACTGAGCCTTTTCGCGGATGATGCTGTAGTATATCGAGAGGTTGTAACAATGGAAAATTGTACTGAAATGCAGGAGGATCTGCAACGAATTGACGCATGGTGCAGGGAATGGCATTGACTCTCACTGTAGACAAGTGTAATGTGCTGCGAATACATAGAAAGAAAGACCCTTTATCATTTAGCTACAATATAGCAGGTCAGCAACTGGAAGCAGTTAATTCCATAAATTATCTGGCAGTAGGCATTAGAAGTGATATAAAATGGAATGACCATATTAAATTAATTGTCGGCAGAGCAGATGCCAGACTGAGATTCATTGGAAGAATCCTAAGGAAATGCAGTCCAAAAACAAAGAAAGTAGGTTACAGTCCACATGTTCGCCCACTGCTTGAATACTGCTCACCGGTGTGGCATCCGTACCAGATAGGGTTGATAGAAGAGATAGAGAAGATCCAACGGAGAGCAGCGCGCTTCGTTACAGGATCATTTAGTAATCACGAAAGCGTTACGGAGATGACAGATAAACGCCAGTGGAAGACTCTGCAAGAGAGACGCTCAGTAGCTAGGTATAGCCTTTTGTTGAAGTTTCGAGAACATACCTTCACCGAGGAGTAAAGCGGTATATTGCTCCCTCCTACGTACATGTCGCGAAAAGACCATGAGGATACAATCAGAGAGATTAGAGCCTACACAGACGCATACCGACAATCTTTCTTTTCACGAACAATACGAGACTGGAATAGAAGGGAGAACCGATAAAGGTACTCAAGGCAGCCTCCGCCACACACCGTCAGGTGGCTTGCTAAATATGGATGTAGATGTAGATGTAGATCTCTTCCCAAACCTCTGCATCGGTTTCATCCAAATGTGGTACAGGGTCAGCAGCCCTTAAGAGTATCGCCGGCCGGAGTGGCCGAGCGGTTCTAGGCGCTACAGTCTGGAACCGCGCGACCGCTTTCTTTCGAATCCTGCCTCGGGCATGGATGTGTGTGATGTCCTTAGGTTAGGTAGGTTTAAGTAGTTCTAAGTTCTAGGGGACTGATGACCTTAGAAGTTAAGTCCCATAGTGCTCAGAGCCATTTGAACCTTAAGAGTATCAGCACTGTGGGGTTAATAATCTCCTAGCGCCAACAGGAGTGGAGATACGGGCAAAAACGTGTATTTTCTATCCCTTAGTACATAGACTGCATGACAGGCATGTTGTGTGTGAACGGTACTGCGCTCTCAAATCAACTTACTCCAGCCCTGACATGTAGGGTGCCCTGCATGACAGGTATGTTGTGTTAGAGTAATATCCAGCTGTTTTAGCGAATTGCTTTGCATGCCAGCCTGTACATCAAGGGCAAATAAATGATTTTCAAGAACCTGCTCTGTAGCTTGCCCTAATGACAGACTGATGGTTATGCGTGAGCACAGGTTGAGATGGATAGAGGAGGGGATGGATAGAGTGAGGGGAAGGAGGAAATGTATGGAGAGGGGGAAGGAGGGGGAGATGGGGAGAGGCAAGGAGGGGGAGATGCATGAGGCAGGTGAAAGATGTAGAGGGTTAGTGAGCAGGCGGAAAATGAAGAGGGGGAGATAAAGGTACAAAGAGAGAGAGAGAGGAGGAAATGAAGAGACAGAGAGAGTGGGGGGTGGGAAGGAGAAGATAGACATGTAGAGGTGGGAGGATGATGGGAACAGATAAAGAGAGTAAGAGGTGAACACAGAGAGGAGGAGGAGGAGAAGGAGGAGGAGAAGGAGGAGGTATGTTCAATGCATGTGTCAAACGCTTATGTGGATGAGGCTGCAGGGAAAAGGCTACTGAATACATAAAATACACTCCTGGAAATGGAAAAAAGAACACATTGACACCGGTGTGTCAGACCCACCATACTTACTCCGGACACTGCGAGAGGGCTGTACAAGCAATGATCACACGCACGGCACAGCGGACACACCAGGAACCGCGGTGTTGGCCGCCGAATGGCGCTAGCTGCGCAGCATTTGTGCACCGCCGCCGTCAGTGTCAGCCAGTTTGCCGTGGCATACGGAGCTCCATAGCAGTCTTTAACACTGGTAGCATGCCGCGACAGCGTGGACGTGAACCGTATGTGCAGTTGACGGACTTTGAGCGAGGGCGTATAGTGGGCATGCGGGAGGCCGGGTGGACGTACCGCCGAATTGCTCAACACGTGGGGCGTGAGGTCTCCACAGTACATCGATGTTGTCGCCAGTGGTCGGCGGAAGGTGCACGTGCCCGTCGACCTGGGACCGGACCGCAGCGACACACGGATGCACGCCAAGACCGTAGGATCCTATGCAGTGCCGTAGGGGACCGCACCGCCACTTCCCAGCAAATTAGGGACACTGTTGCTCCTGGGGTATCGGCGAGGACCATTCGCAACCGTCTCCATGAAGCTGGGCTACGGTCCCGCACACCGTTAGGCCGTCTTCCGCTCACGCCCCAACATCGTGCAGCCCGCCTCCAGTGGTGTCGCGACACGCGTGAATGGAGGGACGAGTGGAGACGTGTCGTCTTCAGCGATGAGAGTCGCTTCTGCCTTGGTGCCAATGATGGTCGTATGCGTGTTTGGCACCGTGCAGGTGAGCGCCACAATCAGGACTGCATACGACCGAGGCACACAGGGCCAACACCCGGCATCATGGTGTGGGGAGCGATCTCCTACACTGGCCGTACACCACTGGTGATCGTCGAGGGGACACTGAATAGTGCACGGTACATCCAAACCGTCATCGAACACATCGTTCTACCATTCCTAGACCGGCAAGGGAACTTGCTGTTCCAACAGGACAATGCACGTCCGCATGTATCCCGTGCCACCCAACGTGCTCTAGAAGGTGTAAGTCAACTACCCTGGCCAGCAAGATCTCCGGATCTGTCCCCCATTGAGCATGTTTGGGACTGGATGAAGCGTCGTCTCACGCGGTCTGCACGTCCAGCACGAACGCTGGTCCAACTGAGGCGCCAGGTGGAAATGGCATGGCAAGCCGTTCCACAGGACTACATCCAGCATCTCTACGATCGTCTCCATGGGAGAATAGCAGCCTGCATTGCTGCGAAAGGTGGATATACACTGTACTAGTGCCGACATTGTGCATGCTCTGTTGCCTGTGTCTATGTGCCTGTGGTTCTGTCAGTGTGATCATGTGATGTATCTGACCCCAGGAATGTGTCAATAAAGTTTCCCCTTCCTGGGACAATGAATTCACGGTGTTCTTATTTCAATTTCCAGGAGTGTAGATTATGTGTTCTTGATGGCCTCCAGTAAATTTTGTAAGCAATTCCAGATTATGAAAATCGAGCAAATATAGTTATTACCCTAAGGACACCAACATTTCAAAGCCAACCAAAGATCCACAAAGAATTTATTCCTACAACAGCTCCACCTACCTCATTAGCAAAAAGCTGAAAAAGTTACTTGCAAAGTATTACACATATAACAAAAAATTCACAATCAAAAATTCCCAAGTGCTGGCAAATAAAATAAAAGGCATAAAATTTCCAGAAAATGTGAAACTTATATCATTTGACATTATCAACCCTAATACAAACATACCAGTTGAGGAAACCATAAGAAATATAGAGGACAACCTATTCTAATACTGAGGGCCATCTATTACTGGTATATATGACATCACTGAAGTGCTAAAATTAATATTAACACAAAATTACTTTGAATTCAATAACGAAATCTATATACATGAGGATGGGGTAGCTATGGGTTGCAACATTGCAGGCACTATAGAAGATATCTTTTTAAACACCTTAGAAGAAAAATTTTTCAGACCACTTTAGATATATTGATGATACTTTGCTCTTATATATGACACCTACACCGACATTTAACAAATGCATAAAGCATTGAATTAAATTTACAAGGGAATCAGAGACCATAAATCAATAAATTTCTAGACCTGACAATAAAAAATATTAACAACACACAACTTAGAAATTTTCAGAGAATCCACAATGATAGTAAACATCATAAATGCAAAATCATATGACCATAAAGTACATAAAAGAGCCTTTTCCCACACAATCATCAACAGATTAACCAATCTACCACTAGAACAAGCCGCAATACAAAAGGAACGAACAGTTCTACTGTATATAACACAGCAAAATGACTATAACCTATTACCCAAACATATAATCATTCTATAACAGACATACCAAATCAGCTCGCTGTGACACCCATACGTATTTTAAACTGCTAAAAGAATCACCAGTGAAACAGAAAATCTTATGCATCCCTATAACATATATACCATATATATGGGACAAATTAACTGCGTTACTGAACAATACAGGAATGAGATTAGCCTACCGAGCCAAACACAGTCTAAGATCACAGATTCACTCAGGGGAAACTAATTTACCAGTCCACACAAATTCAGGAATATACCAAATGAGATGTCAAGATCTCGACAAATTTTCTACAGGACAAACGGAAAAAAAATTCGGGATTGTATATCGAGAACACACCAGAAATAACGATACAAATTCATCCACCTCTTTCATTCAAATGAGCAGAGAAAGCCACAAAGTGGACCAGATGGAACGAGCAATGCAAATATTACACATGATGAAACTTCCTGGCAGATTAAAACTGTGTGCCCACACCCTACAAAAAATCTCGTCTACAACTACATTAACGATCGAGATATAGCAGTGCAGCTGCAACAATCATATTATCACGCCACCTATGAGACATAACACCAAATCACTAGACGGTAACAGCACCAATCGATGTTTTATGAACGTGAAAAAGAGCTGGACACAAATAATACTGTATGATCATCCACTATTGTCAACAGTTATATGTTGTTGTTGTTGTTGTTGTTGTGGTCTTCAGTCCTGAGACTGGTTTGATGCAGCTCTTCACGCTACTCTATCCTGTGGAAGCTTCTTCATCTCCCAATACCTACTGCAGCCTACATCCTTCTGAATCTGCTTAGTGTATTCATCTATTGTTCTCCCTCTACGATTTTTACCCTCCACGCTGCCCTCCAATGCTAAATTTGTGATCCCTTGATGCCCCAGAACATGCCCTACCAACCGGTCCCTTCTTCTTGTCAAGTTGTGCCCCAATTCTGTTCAATACCCCCTCATTAGTTATGTGATCTACCCATCTAATCTTCAGCATTCTTCTGTAGCACCACATTTCGGAACCTTCTATTCTCTCTTTGTCCAAACTATTTATCGTCCATGTTTCACTTCCATACATGGCTACACTCCATACAAATACTTTCAGAAACGACTTCCTGACACTTAAATTTATACTCGATGTTAACAAATTTCTCTTCTTCAGAAACGCCTTCCTTGCCATTGCCAGTCGAGATTTTATATCCTCTCTACTTCGACCATCATCAGTTATTTCGCTCCCCAAATAGCAAAACTCCTTTACTACTTTAAGTGTCTTATTTCCTAATCTAGTTCCCTCAGCATCACCCGACTTAATTCGACTACATTCCATTATCCTCGTTTTGCTTTTGTTAATGTTCATCTTATATCCTCCTTTCAAGTCGCTATCCATTCCATTCAACTGTTCTTCCAAGTCCTTTGCTGTCTCTGACAGAATTACAATGTCATCGACGAACCTCAAAGTTTTTATTTCTTCTCCATGGATTTTAATACCTACTCCGAATTTTTATTTTGTTTCCTTTACTGCCTGCTGAATATACAGATTGAATAACATCGGGGAGAGGCTACAACCCTGTCTTACTCCCTTCCCAACAACTGCTTCCCTTTCACGTCCCTCGACTCTTATAACTGTCATCTGCTTTCTGTACAAATTGTATACAGCCTTTCGCTCCCTGTATTTTACTCCTGCCACCTTCAGAATTTGAAAGAGAGTATTCCAGTCAACATTGTCAAAAGCTTTCCCTAAGTCTACAAATGCTAGAAACGTTACGTATGTATTCTATATATAAACAGTTATATATAAGAATAGAAAAAGGCAACTAGAATAAGGCACTGTAGCCAAAATAGACCTATCACAAACCAATGAAGCACGAAATACTTTAAACAGCAGCGTTTTGGATTCCTCTACTTATAAATAAAGTACAGGTTATACCTGAACTTCGGCATCACTTAAGTCTTAACCAATACATCGGCCGTTGCAATTGACTCGTGTAGCAAGTAGTCTATTGAGACGCGAAAGTCGCTCGAGTAGAATGTGCCTAACGCCCAGCTGTCGCAGCAGCCCGCCAGTCTTGGCGGACTGTTTGTAAACACAGCTGGCTGTGCTGCCGCTTCCCCTCCCCTCTTTCCAGACGCGAGACACTTCGGGGCACTCCCTCCCCCCCACCCCCCTTCCTCTCTCCCAGCCCCCTCTCTGCCCGCTCACAGCTGTGCAGCCGTGCGCTCCCGATTCCCGTCATCAGTCGCTAGCCGAGCGGTATCGGGCCAGTGGCTTTGAGAGTACACCAAGACTGTTCAGTGTGTCGTATTGTGTGAGCAGTGCGTCGCGCGTGGTGTGTGAGTGGTGCTTGCCTGCTGCGTCATGGCGTTCCAGTGCAGAGCCGCGGACCGCCCCCAAAGGTAGGCCTGCACGTCACGTCACGAAATAATACGGTCTGCAACCAATTCCCCAGCAGTCTAGTGGTGCGCCTTAGCGCCGTACCTCGATCAATTCATCCCAAACCGGGCAAGTTCATGTCACGATAAACTGAAGTCCTAGCGATCAACACGTGAGCGCACCGAGATGTGAGGCTCTAGATGGACTAAGGAAAGGGAAAGTGTCCACGCTCAGTTGTTTGCCTGTTTCTCTCTTGGTACTGACCATCCGCTTTAACAACTCTAGTACCACGTCTCTCTTTGCTGTTTGCTTTTTTTCCAGTATTCCCTCATCATCTCCCCAATTCTTCACTTTACTTCTGTCCATGATGATGTTCCAGATTTCGTTTTTATTCAGTGAAAAGCATTCTGAATTCCGTTTTTTATTATTTAAAACATATTTTCTTTCTGTTACTTACAATTCTTTTATGTCGTTTCTTTCTAGTTGTTTTATTATTCCTGTAATTCGTGCTCATATTTCCAGAAATACACGAATATTTCTCTCGTTAGCCTATAGTCATTTATTCTGCAGAGATGCCCATAGAATAGATTTCACCTTTCCGTTACATCTTATATTTTCTCTACATTTTTTAGATATTTTCTTTAATTCTCATTTTCTAACCATCTTTAGTTTCTATTTTCCACATCATGTTTCTAATAATTTGTCGTTCAAGGGTCTTTATTCTGTGTGGCTTACAGCTCGCCTTGAAGCATTCACATCCATAAAACCATTGTGGTCTTATCATAGCCGTATAGTGTTTCAATTTTATATTTCTAGATACGTGTTTCTTATTCTAAATATATTTCGTTAAGCATTATTCTCAACTTTTACATCTATTACAAATTTTTCTAGTTCATTTTCCTGCATAATTTTTCCCAATACTTTTAAATTTACTTTCTCGCTCTACTTTACTATTTTCTATCTATTTATTCTGCCTCTTTTATATTTGTCACGAATTTCATGTTTTTCTTTTGAAATTCAGTGAACACTCTATGAAGTCCACCCTCAATACTTCTGCTGTATCTGAAAAGTTCAAATTTATTACAGTTTTGGGACGAACACTCCTATCGCAGTATTCATAAGAATAGCTTTACAGCTGAACTTTGTATCGAAATACAGTTTACTTATCTGGCAGTTCGCGCCTGCTTCTAGGATTCCTGTTGAAGTCACAACCATTTATAAAAGATAGATTTAGGTCTAAGGCTGTTTTTCAGCCAAGACTGAAATATAACTCATTAATTTTAGCGTATCCACTTTTTATTTGCACTTCTTCCAATTCAGTAAACACAGCATAAAACGTTTTCCACAGCAAATAAGTCACAGTTTGCGTAGCAAAACGTCGTATTGTGAACTGCACTTGGTTACGGTCGAAACACTAGTGACACCTTTTGACGCCGAAATTGCTTGGTTTATCCATGAGATATTGTTCCAGATGCATCCAGAATATTCGATGACTCAACATTTAGTTGTTCAAATTACCTCTTTTAAAACTTAACAGAAATCCAAGTTAATTGTTATGTTTCACATGCGAAAATATTTCGAAAAATTATGAAAATAAAGGAGATTTACGAAAGTGACAAGACAGATAACTGTTTTTCAAAAATATAGATATTGGATCACGTTATACAACTAGAATAATGTAGTTTGGTAAATTAAACAAATATAAGTGGCATTTCTCATAACGGAGGATATTTTTGTTTTATAAAATAAAAATAAGAAGAAAGTTGTATTATATACGAAGTTTGTTGTGACATCGACACGAAGACTAGTTTTTGTATCATAACCCGGCAACGTACAAAAATACCGATATACAGCATATTCCACTAACTTTATTCACGGCAGAACTTCACCAGACTGTTGCAGCGTTGTGTAAATAACGAAAAACGTGATTCAGACTCTATACATCCGGAACTAAGTACATCTATGCTTGAAAATAAAATGGTATCTTAAGTTTCCATAATCTGAAAAAGTTATGTAATAACTTGGTTTATTATAACTTCTGCCAGCTATTCTTTCCAGAAGATTTATTTGATTGACAGCTTCTATCAGAGTTCTTGAAATTATTGCAAAATCATCTGTGAAACCCAGCCTGATTACCGTCTTTCCATTTCATTTCCTTCCCAGAGTTACGCATTTTTTCAGCCCTAAATTCTAGATTGTTCAGTTTTTTATTTATTATTGCATTTTTTGTTATTTGAAACATATTGTTTTGACGTTAAGTCCAGAAACACTCTGCATTCGTTCCACTTTATCTTTGAATTCACATTACGCGTTGTAATGATCGTATTACATTTACACTGTATTATGTACGATTTCTTAGGGCCACTGTGGCCCAAGCGAAAATACAGAATAAATTTTAGCAGAGAGTTAAGTAATGCATTTGTAATATTGTGTTAGAAGTTTTGCTCATAACAACTCCTTCCTTGTTACTGTGTGTACCTTCATTTCAGTGTAGAAAATTTTCATTCGTGTTTCAAAGGCTTTACGCAGATCTCTGTAAACTAGCCTTGCTGTCAGACATTCACATCTGGTCGTACGCAAATCACAACGCTCACACCACTGAGGTTTTGTCAAATTTTAAACAAGTTAGGTTTGTTTATCTCAATTCCTGCATGACTGCTCTACAGTTGAAGCCTTAAGTGCTTGACAGAGGGGTCATCGAACAGTTTTCAGACAATTTCTCTAGCGTTCCACTCTAGAAGAGCACGTCGGGAAAACGATCAGTAGAAGTTACCGTGCGAGCTCTAATTTCTTCAAAGATTTCGTGAAAAGATCTCACCGCAGTGAGAAACGCCTTTGTTTTAATGATTACCACCCCATCTCTCGTCTCATACCCTAGATACGCTCTCCCCTTTCTCATAATAACACAAAGTGAGCTGCCCTGCTTTGTACTTTTTGGACGTCCTCTCTCAATCGGAAGTAGTCAGTATCCTATGCCGCACAGTATCACTCCAAAAGAGGACAGACGAGCGTAACGTAGGCAGTTTATCATTTAAATATTTTACCAATAAAACGCAATCTTTGATTCGCCTTCCCGCTGTTCATAACCGCGATCCTTAGGTAATTATTTGACTGGCAGCCTTTAAATTTGTGTGATTTATCGTGTAACTTTTATTACTTATTTGAGTGATTTGACACTTTTGGTTATTTACATGCAATTGCTACCTTTTGTACCACACAGATATATTGTCTAAGTCATTTTGCAATTGATTTTGACACGGTAAATGCATGTGCAAACAAACTAAGAGGGTTGCTCAGAGTGTCTGCTAAATAGTTTATATAGATTAGGAACAGCGTAGGGCCTCTAACACTTCCTTGGGGAATGCCAGATATCACTTCTGTTTTACTCCATGATTTCTGTCGATTACTGCGTACTGTGACCATATTGACAGGGAGCAGAACGCCGTAGGCTCACACTGTCATTAGAAGTTTTCCTGTGAGGAAAAATGTCAAAAGGCGTCCGAAAATCGTGAAGTGTGGAATCAATTTCGATAGCACTCATTACTTAGTGTGTTTCACAAGAACGATGCTTCCCGAATCCGTGATGACTATGTGTTAATAGATCATTTTATTCGGGTTTATTCAAAACGTTCGAACATAGTGTATGTTACAAAATCCTACTGCAAGTTGACGTCAGTGATTGGGATCTGGAATTCAGCGGATTACTTCTGTTTTCTTTATTGTGTTCTGGTGTGTCCTGTGCAACGTTCCAGTCCTTAGGTATGAATCCGCCATCAATCGAGCGGTCGTATATATTCGGTAAATACAGAGCTATTACATCACACTACGAAAGGAACCTAACTAACTGGTGCACAACCTGGACCAGAAGATTGTTGCTCATCTACACCGAGGGTATCTATTTCTAAGTTACTCATGTTAGCGGTTGACTCAAATTGTGGAATATTTATTGCGTCTTCTTTGGTGAAGGAGTTCTGGAAAACCAGGTTTAGTAACTCTGCATTAGGAGAACAGTCATGTGTAACACTACCGTTGCCGTTGTGCGGTGAAGATATTGATTGTGTCCTGCCGCTGGTCTACTTTACATACGATCAAAATCTCTTTGGATTTTCTGCCAGATTTCAAGAGACCCGTCCATAATTCTAGGAGTGTTGCCGGTACAGGATTTTGCGTGCGAACTGACCTCTCCACTGTGTCCCATAAATGTTCGATGAGATTCATGTCGGGCGATCTGTGGCGGGGCAGCGAGAGAGACAGATCATTCTCTCGAATTGTCCAAAATGTTCTTCAAACCAGTTGCGAACAAGTGTGGCCAGGGACATGGCGCATTGTCATCCATGGGAACATGAAGCCCATGAGTGGCTGCAAATGGTCTCCAAGTAGCCATTTCTACATCTACATCTACATTGATACTCCGCAAGCCACCCAACGGTGTGTGGCGGAGGGCACTTTACGTGCCACTGTCATTACCTCCCTTTCCTGTTCCAGTCGCGTATGGTTCGCGGGAAGAACGACTGTCTGAAAGCCTCCGTGCGCGCTCTAATCTCTCTAATTTTACATTCGTGATCTCCTCGGGAGGTATAAGCAGGGGGAAGCAATATATTCGATACCTCATCCAGAAACGCACCCTCTCGAAACCTGGCGAGCAAGTTACACCGCGATGCAGAGCGCCTCTCTTGCAGAGTCTGCCACTTGAGTTTATTAAACATCTCCGTAACGCTATCACGGTTACCAAATAACCCGGTAACGAAACGCGCCGCTCTTCTTTGGATCTTCTCAATCTCTTCCGTCAACCCGACCTGGTACGGATCCCACACTGATGAGCAATACTCAAGTATAGGTCGAACGAGTGTTTTGTAAGCCACCTCCTTTGTTGATGGACCACATTTTCTAAGCACTCTCCCAATGAATCTCAACCTGGTACCCGCCTTACCAACAATTAATTTTATATGATCATTCCACTTCAAATCGTTCCGCACGCATACTCCCAGATATTTTACAGAAGTAACTGCCACCAGTGTTTGTTCCGCTATCATATAATCATACAATAAAGGATCCTTCTTTCTATGTATTCGCAATACATTACATTCAATGTAAACAAATTTTACACCGTTATCGAGCCACCACCTGCTTGCACAGTGCCTTGTTGACAACTTGGCTCTATGGCTTCGAGGGGACTCAAATGGCTCAAATGGCTCTGAGCACTATGGGACTTAAGAGCTATGGTCATCAGTCCCCTAGAACTTAGAACTACTTAAACCTAACTAACCTAAGGACAGCACACAACACCCAGCCATCACGAGGCAGAGAATATCCCTGACCCCGCCGGGAATCGAACCCGGGAACCCGGGTGTGGGAAGCGAGAACGCTACCGTCGAAGGGACTGCGCCACACTGGATCTCTACCATCAGCTCTTACCAACTGAAATCAGGACTCGTCTGACCAGACTACAGTTTTAGAGTCGTCTAGGATGAAACAGACATGGTGACGAGCCCGGGTGGGGCTCTGCAGGCGATGTCGTGCTGTTAGCAAAGCCACATGCGTCGCTCGTCTGCTCCCATAACCCATGAACGCCCAGTTTCTCCATACTGTCCTAACGGATACGTTCGTCGTACGTCCCATACTGATTTCTCCGGCTATTTCACGAAGTGTTGCTTGTCTGTTAGCACTGACAACTCTACGCAAGTGCAACTGCTCTCGGTCGTTACATGAAGGCCGTCGGCCAATGCTCCGTCCTTGGTGAGAGGCAATGCCTGAAATCCACTACTGGCCATTAAAATTGCTACACCAACAAGAAATGCAGATGATAAACGGGTATTCCTTGGACAAATATATTATACTAGAACTGACATGTGATTACATTTTCACGCAATTTGCGTGCATAGATCCTGAGAAATCAGTACCCAGAAGAACCACCTCTGGCCGTAATAACGGCCTTGATTGCATGAACATCAAGAGTTCAGATGGAAACCCAGTTCTAAGCAAAGAAGGGAAAGCAGAAAGGTGGAAGGAGTATAAAGAGGGTCTATGCAACGGCGATGTACTTGAGGACAATACTATGAAAATGGATGAGGAGGTAGATGAAGATGAAATGGGAGATACGATACTGCGTGAAGAGTTTGACAGAGCACTGAAAGACCTGAGTCGAAACAAGGTCCCAGGAGTAGACAACATTCCATTAGAACTACTGACGGCCTTGGGAGAGCCAGTTCTGACAAAACTCTACTATCTGGTGAGCAAGATGTATGAGACAGGCGAAATACCCTCAGACTTCAAGAAGAGTATAATAATTCCAATCTCAAAGAAAGCAGGTGTTGACAGATGTGAAAATTACCGAACTATCAGTTTAATAAGTCACAGCTGCAAAATACTAACGCGAATTCTTCACAGACGAATGGAAAAACTGGTAGAAGCCGACCTCGGCGAAGATCAGTTTGGATTCCGCAGAAATGTTGGAACACGTGAGGCAATACTGAGCGTACGGCTTATCTTAGAAAATGGATTAAGGAAAGGTAAACCTACATTTCTAGCATTTGTAGACTTAGATAAAGCTTTTGACAATGCTGACTGGAATACTCTCTTTCAAATTCTAAAGGCGCCAGGGGTAAAATACAGGGAGCGAAAGGTTATTTACAATTTGTACAGAAACCAGATGGCAGTTATAAGAGTTGAGGGGCATGAAAGGGAAGCAGCGGTTGGGAAGGGACTGAGACAGGGTTGTAGCCTATCCCCGATGTTATTCAATCTGTATATTGAGCAAGCAGTAAAGGAAACAAAAGAAAAATTCGGAGTAGGTATTAAAGTCCATGGAGAAGAAATAAAAACTTTGAGGTTCGGCGAAGACATTGTAATTCTCTCAGAGACAGCAAAAGACTTGGAAGAGCTGTTGAACGGAATGGACAGTGTCTTGAAAGGAGGATATAAGATGAACATCAACAAAAGCAAAACAAGAATAATGGAATGTAGTCGAGTTAAGTCAGGCAGGATTCGAACCTGCGACCATAGCGGTCGCACGGTTCCAGAGTGTAGCGTCTAGAACCGCTCGGCCACTCTGCCCGGCTCACGTTTCTCATGTTGGCCCCCTGCTAGACGCTCAGTCAGCTGTTTCATGGCTGAGATAGCGTCAGTCGGCGTCATTCAGGGACGAATGTTCTTACTGTGCGGTGCAAAGTGACAATAAGTTTGTTTGGGATTTTTTACATTTAATGCACGTGGTCAGTGTCCTTAAAATCAAAACGACGAAAAGGGCTTTGAGGACAAAAATGAGGCGTTATGAGATCAAAGTAGCAGAAAGCGGCCATCCAGTAACCGGGACGAAGTTGTCATGGACCAGGCATCGAAGATATCCCGTAAGTTTCAAACTACGTCCCGTTTTTATATGATAAATACTGGTACAACTTGAAACGCGTTTTTCTCAAAACTATGTTTTTCGCCGTAGTTGTCGTCACCTACGCTACAATTCTCATCCGATTTTAATGATTTCTGGTCTCCCTTGAAGCAATTTGAATTCTCTTCAGTTTGTCGTAGCCAATTTTTTTATGTTGATATTTAGTATTTTTTTCGGCCAAAATGGAGGGGTCCAAAAATGCCAATTTCTTTCAAATATCTATAAGTTCACCAAAAAAATTTTTTTCCAGTTTCCTACGACGAACTAAACTTACATTTGTAGGGATCAGGGAGACATGTTAATTTCATATTTTATACAAGCACAACCGGAGTTACAGCGACAGCCGTCGATCTACCTCCTTTCAGAGCTACCTCGGGAAAATCCCAATTACACAGTAAAGATATTAATATTTTTCTATAAAAATACCAACAAAAACTTCAGTGTATGTTTCATTCATTGCAGCAAACCACATTTGTCTACTATATTCAGGTACGGAGGAAAAAATGCTGAACTTCGGCAATATTTTCGTCCTTCATCCTGTCGCTCCCCCTGAAGTGACTTTCGCTGGTCGTGTCAGTGGCAGCGGTCTCCCATTCTGCTGCACGTCCACGGAGAGAGTACGCCCGCACAAATCAGTTACGGACAAAGACGCCACCTGCGATTTCATTTACACGCATCCACAAGGCGGTACGAAGATACTGACCGCCAAAGGCCACCTGGAAGAAGTTTCAAATCAGTGCACATTCCGCTACAGACTCAAAATTCGCAAAATTCATTCTGGAAGACGTCAAAGAGTTCCACTGCATTGGCGGAGCTGTCATTTGTTCTCACGTGATTCATGTGAAAAGGTTTTTCGTCGTGATTGTAGACCCATGACGGCAATTAATGGACTTTGAACGCCGAATGGTAGTTGGAGCTAGATGCTTGGGGCATTCCGTTTCGCAAATCCTTAGCGCATTCAATATTCACTGTCAAGAGTGTGCCGAGGATACCATGTTTCAGTCATTCCCTCTCTCCATAGACAATACAGTGGCCGACTGCCTTCACTTAACGACCGAGAACAGCGGCGTTTGCATAGAGTTGTCAGTGCTAACAAACAAGCAACACTGCGTGAAATAACACAGATATCAATGTGAGACGTACGATGAACGTATCCGTTAGGACAGTGCCGAGAAATTTCGCATTAATGGACTATGGCAGCAGACGACCGACACGAGTGCCTTTGCTAATAGCGCGACATCGCCTGCAGTTCATCTCCTTGGCTCGTGACCGTATCGACTGGACCACAGACGGCTGAAAAACTGTTGCCTAGTCAGCTGAGTCCCGATTTCAGTTCGTAATAGCCGATGGTCGGGTTCGGGTGTGGCACAGATACCACGGAGCGATGGACCCAGGTTGTCAACAAAGCACTGTGGAACATGGTGGTGATTCCATAACGGTGTTAGCTTTGAGTTTGCATAGAATAATGGACTGGGTTATATGTTGCAACTAAACCGATCATTGACTGGAAATGGTTAGTCATTGACTGGAAATGCTTATGTTCAGCTACTCGGAGACCATTTGCAGCCGTTCATGGACGTCATGTTCCCGAACAACGATGCAATTTTTATGGATGACAATGCGCCATTGTTTCAGGACATTCCGGATAATTCTAGCGAATGATTTACCTACGCAGATCGCCCGACATGGATCCCATCGAACATTTATGGGACATAATCGAGAGGTCAGATCGTGCACAAAATCCTGCACCGGCAACAATTTCGCAATTATGGACGGCTATAGAGGCAGCATGGTTCAATATTTCTGCAGGGGACTTCCAATGAGGTGCTGAGTCCATGACACGTCAAGTTGGTGCACTACGCCTGGCAAAGGGAGGTCCAGCACGGTATTAGGAGGGGTATTGTCTGTGTGTGTGTGGATTAAACCAGGGACCTAGAAACGATGGAGAGGCTTCGTCCCACCGTAGTCCTCAGTGGTTCACTACCCCACAACAGGCCACAGCAGTCCACCCACCCCACCGTCGCCCCACACCGAACCCAGGGTTATTGTGCGGTACGCCCCCCCCCCCCCTTTCCCCAGGAATGTCTCATGCCAGACGTGTGTAAACCCAAATCTCTGCGTGGTAGAGTAATTATGGAGTATGTGTACGTGGAGACAGTGTTTGCGCAGCAATCGCCGACACAGTGTAACTGAGGCGGAATAAGGGGAAGCAGCTCGCATTCGCCGAGGCAGGCGGAAAACCGCCTTATGAACCATCCACAGGCTAGCTGGCACACCGGACCTCGACACTAATCCGCTGAGCGTGTATTGTGCCGGGGACCGGCACGCCTTCCCGCTCCGGAAGCAGCGCGTTAGCCCGCGCGGCTAACCGGGAGGGCATATATGGAGGTATCCCATGGCATTTGTCATCTCAGTTTATTACCGGCCAGCGGTAATGCGGCTGCAGTGAGATTACGAGATAAGTCACACAAATCTGAGGGCTGTAAATTCAACTAAATACTTAGGGATTACAATTACAAATAACCGAAATTGGAACGATCACATAGATAATAATGTGGGTAGAGCAAACCAAAGACTGCGATTCATTGGCAGAACACTTAGAAGGTGCAACAGGTCTACCAGAGAGACTGCTTACACTACGCTTGTCCGCCCTATTCTGGAGTACTGCTGTGCGGTGTGGGATCCGTATCAGGTCGGACTCACGGATGACATCGAAAAAGTACAAAGAAGGGCAGCTCGTTTTGTATGATCGCGAAATAGGGGAGATAGTGTCACAGACATGATACGTGAATATGAGTGGCAATCATTAAAACAAAGGCGTTTTTCGTTGCGACGGGATCTTCTCATCAAATTTCAATCACCAGTTCTCTCCTCCGATTGCGAAAACATTCTGTTGGCACCCACCTACATAGAAATGATCATCACGATAAAATAAGAGAAATCAGGGATCGCACGGAAAAATTTAAGTGCTCGTTTTTCCCGTGTGCCGTTCGAGAGTGGAACAGTAGAGAGACAGCGTGAAGGTGGTTCATTGAATCCTCTGCCAGGCACTTTATTGTGAATAGCAGAGTAATCACGTAGATGTAGATGTAGATGTAGAGCTAACTTGGTCACATGGCTAGGTACAGGCACGCTCCGTTTAAAGTAGTGGGTGTTGTTAGGTCGCAGTCGAAACATGGAAGGTGGGTGCGGAAAATATCTTCGCTGGTGGACGCAACGGCTTCAGGTTAACGTGATTAAATTTGTTGGCGATGAGAAAGAGATGAGATTAATTGTACCGACGGAGAAGACGACGGAACGCGCAGCCAAAAGGTCAAAGTTGAGCAAGAAGATGGTTCACAAATTACGGACAGAGGTACACGAAGCCGACCAGAGTGGCTTTCAGATTTCTACGCCAAAGGAGGAGGCGTGAGGTGCTCACAATAAGAATTCTGCTCACAATAAGTAATCCGTTGACACTATGGGTAAATGTATTATCAGTCTGCAGTTTCTACCATTACGAACAATGTAAGAGAAACCAAATTCGAGAAAACTACACAGCTTGTATCGCATAGAGCGAAACATCAAGGCTAGCAATCAAACTCCTAAAACTGTACTGTCTACGGGGTTTAGTTTTAAAAAGTGCCGAAATAAACGTGTTGTTATATGGAACGAGGGGACATAATTGCATAAAGGTCATAATAGTACGTTACGTTCTTACAGAAACTGAAGCATCGAAATCAGAGCGGACAGTGGTTTACTCAGATATAACATGGATTCACACACACTATACCGCAGATGAATGTTGGCAAAGTGACATGGTGGGAGGAGCATACTCGACGGGAAGTGCCGGTCAGCATTTAAGTGTTGTGCATACAGGCGGCGCCACGGGTTTCATTAAGGATTCGCTCCCCATATGTGACTAAAAACAAAAGAACGCACCACTATTACTGAGAAATGGAACATTAAGTTTTTTCTTTATTTTCGTGTGGGGAATCACATCCCATTTTCATTGACGAAAGAAGGTACAACAAATGCTAAAATATTTTCAAAATTAACAAAACAATACTAATTGGCGACAACCGTATTTACCCTTCACGGCAAGTTGTAAACTATTATACCCAATCTTCCTCACTGGCAAATGCTTTCGTCCAGTGTCATTTGCTGATGACAGAACATTCGGTAAATCACGATGGAGGATTAGTAGCGACCTTTTGAAACCATCTATAAGGTGGTTGGCAAATAAATACTATGATTAAACTGATGTGGCAGAGGATTGGAAATGAAGTAAATACGATTAACGGAATAAAGATAATGAATAAAATAGTTTTGATGAAATTAAAACTGCAGCGCACCTGAAGGGGTTCGTTACGAATATGTCCTTACAGTCCAATTAAATTTATCAAAACCGTGTTTGCAATACTTTTCGAAGTGAACTTTTACTCTTGCAAGGTAGGTTTCTATCGCCATAGGAACTATCGGATTATCTGTGTCTTTACTAGTGATGATAGAATAGGGGACATATCAGCAAACCATTTTCCATTCAGTTTTACAACAATTATAATTTCTTTAAAAACGCCTTCACTTTTTTATCCCGAGACAGAACAGTAGCCTGATTACCTTGAAGTGAATTGTGAAGAATATTTACTTTCTCAGCAGAAAATCTCCTCTCGGAATACCTCATTCTTCAGTTCAAATATTGTTTTTGGTACTTTACTTCTTGAAAGCCACCAAACGTTACAAAAAAAAAAACAACTGAGTGTTTTCAGCACATTTCACATAGCACTCTGAAAACCCTTGGATTTACGGATTTTGCCTTAGCAATTTTAACTATTTCTGTAAACGTGTGCATAACTTCACGAAATGGTGGGCTAAGTTCTTTAGCGGCCATATCCTCCCGATATATCATGCCGTCCACACTGCATCAGGATTTCCTACTTTAATTTATACTTGTTGTCCACCAAGAATTCCAGACACTAAGCTAGCTCCATGTGTGCAAACTCCAGTGCACTTATTCGATGATATCCCGTTTTGATTAAAAAAGTATTGATCATGTCAATAACGCTTTGAGCTGCATCTATTTTCACTATCGGCTCACAGAACAGCAATTCATCTAGAATGTTAAACTCATCAACGAAACGTACATAAACTATCAAATGAGCATCTTTCTGAATATCGGATGCTTCGTCCACTTGAAATAAAAAACAGTTTTAACGCAATTTATCCATAACTGTTAGATTAAATCGTAAGAAATATCTAAAAATCGTCTGCGCGCTGTGTCATCAGAGATAGGAATGCTTTTCAACTGTCGAGCAAATGAGTCGCCAAACATTGTAGGTACTCTATCAATCGCTGCTGGTAAAACCAGAGGTTCTGTAGGCCTGTGTGCTTTCTTGCATTTAGCAATCCTATGCGAAATGTGTTAAGAGGCTAAAAGGGCCTTGGAAGTCACATTCATCGTTTTAGTAAAGTTCTGCTAGGTAGACAATGAACAATGAAACATTTAGTTTCTTGACAAAAAATGCTTTTAGTTTTCGCGGTACTTCAGGATGTTTGGTTTCAATATGTCTCTTTAACTTGTTGGGCATCCTGCTGTCAGCAGTTTCAAATGGTGTAACAAATTACATTCTTCACCAGTGGTTGTAGTTTTCGTTAAGCACAGGGATAAGTATCTCTCAGTATATCTTCTCGTTTTCGCCTTTAGTGTCTCCTTCTCACCCCGCAGCTGACTGGCCACTGGCGTATTAACGTCTGTCACTAACCAGGGGCCGCTTCATACTGCAGCCAAGTCTTCCTCACAAAGCCTGAAAGACCGTAAGGAAGCGTGGAGATGACACGAGCCAAAGCTTGCACTGTGCGTGATGGTTACGGACACAGTAGTCACAGCGCATCCGACAACGGGCGATTCCGCCGACGTCCGACGTCCGACGTCCGCTAGCTCGTCCGATCATCTCACGCGGTGCTAAAAATATGACCAGATTCATTGTCATAGAACGCGTCTCGCATAACACCGATGCCGGGCGAAATTCAATCTAGGTCAACGACATTTTCTTCGTTAGAAGGGAAAGATCAACGTACTTGTTAGTTACTAAGAATGTTGTTCTTTATTTTATTCTTTAAATGTGAAGTGCTAAAAATATGTCCGGATTCATTGTCGTCGAGTGCGTCTCGCATAACACCGACGTCGGGCGAAATCCAATCTAGGTCAACGACATTTTCTTTGTTAGAAGGAAAAGATAAACCTAGTTCCAGAATGAGATTTTCACTCTGCAGCGGAGTGTGCGCTGATATGAAACTTCCTGGCAGATTAAAACTGCGTGCCCGAGACTCAAACTCGGGACCTTTGCCTTTCGCGGGCAAGTGCTCTACCATCTGAGCTACCGAAGCACGACTCACGCATATCCAGACACTCCGGGATGATGATGGCATTGAAACAGAGGATGACACGTGTAAAGCTGAAATACTAAACACCTTTTTCCAAAGCTGTTTCACAGAGGAAGACCGCACTGCAGTTCCTTCTCTAAATCCTCGCACAAACGAAAAAATGGGTGACATCGAAATAAGTGTCCAAGGAATAGAAAAGCAACTGGAATCACTCAACAGAGGAAAGTCCACTGGACCTGACGGGATACCAATTCGATTCTACACAGAGTACGCGAAAGAACTTGTCCCCCTTCTAACAACCGTGTACCGCAAGTCTCTAGAGGAACGGAAGGTTCCAAATGATTGGAAAAGAGCACAGGTAGTCCCAGTCTTCAAGAAGGGTCGTCGAGCAGATGCGCAAAACTATAGACCTATATCTCTGACGTCGATCTGTTGTAGAATTTTAGAACATGTTTTTTGCTCGAGTATCATGTCGTTTTTGGAAACCCAGAATCTACTATGTAGGAATCAATATGGATTCCGGAAACAGCGATCGTGTGAGACCCAACTCGCTTTATTTGTTCATGAGACCCAGAAAATGTTAGATACAGGCTCCCAGGTAGATGCTATTTTTCTTGACTTCCGGAAAGCGTTCGATACAGTTCCGCACTGTCGCCTGATAAACAAAGTAAGAGCATACGGAATATCAGACCAGCTGTGTGGCTGGATTGAAGAGTTTTTAGCAAACAGAACACAGCATGTTGTTATCAATGGAGAGACGGCTACAGACGTTAAAGTAACCTCTGGCGTGCCACAGGGGAGTGTTATGGGACTATTGCTTTTCACAATATATATAAATGACCTAGTAGATAGTGTCGGAAGTTCCATGCGGCTTTTCGCGGATGATGCTGTAGTATACAGAGAAGTTGCAGCATTAGAAAATTGTAGCGAAATGCAGGAAGATCTGCAGCGGATAGGCACTTGGTGCAGGGAGTGGCAACTGACCCTTAACATAGAGAAATGTAATGTATTGCGAATACATAGAAAGAAGGATCCTTTATTGTATGATTATGTGATAGCGGAACAAACACTGGTAGCAGTTACTCCTGTAAAATATCTGGGAGTATGCGTGCGGAACGATTTGAAGTGGAATGATCGTATAAAATTAATTGTTGGTGAGGCGGGTGCCAGGTTGAGATTCATTGGGAGAGTCCTTAGAAAATGTAGTCCATGAACAAAGGAGCTGGCTTACAAAACTCTCGTTCGACCTATACTTGAGTATTGCTCATCAGTGTGGAATCCGTACCAGATCGGGTTGACGGAGGAGGTAGAGAAGATCCAAAGAAGAGCGGCGCGTTTCATCACAGGGTTATTTGGTAACCGTGATAGCGTTACGGAGCTGTTTAGCAAACTCAAGTGGCAGACTCTGCAAGAGAGGCGCTCTGCATCGCGATGTAGCTTGCTCGCCAGGTTTCGAGAGGGTGCGTTTCTGGATGAGGTATCGAATATATTGCTTCCCCCTACTTATACCTCCCGAGGAGATCACGAATGTAAAATTAGAGAGATTCGAGCGCGTACGGAGGCTTTCAGACAGTCGTTCTTCCCGCGAACCATACGCGATTGGAACAGAAAAGGGAGGTAATGACCGAGGCACGTAAAGTGCCCTCCGCCACACACCGTTGGGTGGCTTGCGGAGTATAAATGTAGATGTAGACGCCCGGTAGGAGACGAGATACTGGCAGAAGTAAAGCTGTGAGGACCGGGCGTGAGTCGTGCTTCGGTAGCTCAGATGGCAGACCACTTGCCCGCGAAAGGCAAAGGTCCCGTGTTCGAGTCTCGGTCGGGCATGCAGTTTTAATCTGCCAGGAAGTTTCATAAATCTAGTTGTTAGTTACTAAGAATGTTGTTCTTTATTTTATTCTTTAAATGTGAGTTCCCCTCTTCCCCCCCCCCCCCCCAAGCGACCTCATTCCCGCCACACCTCCCCCCTCCCCTCCTGGTGGGTCACGCCATATAGTTTGAGAAACACTGCTCTGCAGCATCAAGCGAAACGCTGCTTGTTGATTACTTGCAATGTTTTTACCCATTCAGAATATTTCTAACCATTGCGAGTTTGCAAAATGTTTGATTACAATAATGTTCAATCAGTGATCACTTCGCAGTTGTTTTCAATCATGCGCGTGCTCTGGCAGGAGTAATAAAACAGTCTCGCAATAAATTAAACATCTCATCTTGAACAAAGTCTTTTCTCTTCTGCCGGCCGAAGTGGCCGTGCGGTTAAAGGCGCGGCAGTCTGGAACCGCAAGACTGCTACGGTCGCAGGTTCGAATCCTGCCTCGGGCATGGATGTTTGTGATGTCCTTAGGTTATTTAGGTTTAACTAGTTCTAAGTTCTAGGGGACTAATGACCTCAGCAGTTGAGTCCCATAGTGCTCAGAGCCATTTGAACCATTTTTTTCTTCTAAACAATAACAAAAACCTGCTCCACACAGGTCACTAAATCGGTACAGCACATTTGCATAGTCCACTCGTGTTAGATCGGGCTAGCAAAATAGATTGAGGCGTATGATTAAACACGACAGCGAACATTGCATTCGGATTTCGAAATTAGATTTTCGTCTTCCGGAAAGTGTGTCACTTGATAACGTGGTGAGAGGCAGGCGCTGTGTGACAGCGCCTCCTTGTGAGAATGCTGTGAACTACGTCATTATTACAAGGTGGGGCAAATAAAAGTGACCCGGATAACAGAGTTCCAAGGTACCAAGAAACACAGCAAAATGCAGGAAATACAGAGCTAACCTGACTAAAGTAGATGTTGAAAGTGACCACCATTCGTCTCTTGGCACTTTTGGGCTCTGGTCAGCAAGTTGCTGAAGGTGGATTGAAGCTGGACTTCCGCAGTCTCATCCGAAATGTTCTGCTGCAGCTCTTGAAGACTGTGAAGGTTGTTCCGATACACACCTACGTGATTGCCGCCGACCTCAATGTCCACAGCCGTGACCATGCCTCCCTTCGGCGGTGGCATCAGTTCCTTGCCACCCTCCATGGTGACCTTGTTCCTATCCCACAACACACCCGTCCTGAAAGTAACTCCACCCCCCGATGTTATCCTCGCTTCCCGCAACCTCCTTGGTCACATCGCTGTTGACGTCCTCGATCCCATTGGTAGTGACCAGCTCCCTGTCCTTCTCACTGTCTCCACTGCCCATGACACCCCTGCAGCCACCCGCCCAGCTGCCCCTCCAAAGTCTGCCCATGACTACCGCCATGCTGACTGGGATGCCTACCGGGAATCCATTGCCTTACAGGTCAAAAGCCACCCCCTCACCTTTCACCATCCTGCTGACGTCACCCATGCCTCTTCCTTCTTTCAGAAAACCTTTACTGACTCTGTGGAAGCCTATGTCCCTACCAAACTCATCCACCCTCACCGCCCTACGCTTCCTCCATAGGCCGTCTTCCTTCTGCGTGAATCCCACAGGCTCTACCGCTCCTTCTTCCGGACCCATGACCGGGATACACTCATCTGACACTGGCAGTTATACCGACAAGTCCGGAACCTCCTTACAGCAAAGAAACGCCGGGACTGGTGCCAGAGCCGGACGGAGCGGCCGAGCGGTTCTAGGTGCCACAGTCTGGAACCACGCGACCGCTACAGTCGCAAGTTCGAATCCTGCCTCGGGCATGGGTGTGTGTGATGTCCTTATGTTGGTTAGGTTTAAGTGGTTCTAAGTTCTAGGGGACTGATGACCTCAGATGTTAAGTCCCATAACGTTCAGAGCCATTTGAAACATTTGAACTGGTGCCAGACATGCACATGCCTCAACTACACCCTTCCTGTCAACTCCTCCAAGTACTGGTCAGCCTTCCACCGCCTTACTGGCAGCCAGCCCACCCCACAGTACCCTATCCTCCATGACGATCGACTCTTTCCTGACAACCTCAAGGAGGCTAACCATTTTGCTTCCCACCTCTCCGAGGTCTTCTCCATTCCTGACGATCCCCATTTTGATTACTCCGTCTTCCCCACCATCCTTGACCACACTCTGTCCCACCGCTCGCCCCTAGCTTCCAGCACTTGGATAAAAAAAATGGCTCTGACCACTATGGGACTTAACTTTTCAGGTCATCAGTCCCCTAGAACTTAGAACTACTTAAACCTAACTAACCTAACGACATCACACACATCCATGCCTGGGGCAGGATTTGAACCTGCGACCGTAGCAGTCGCGCGTTTCCAGACTGTAGCGCCTAGAACTGCTTGGCCACCCTGGCCAGCGCACTTGGATCAGGTATCCCCCTCAGACATCAACACTCCCATCACCACACTCGAGAGTACACTCGTCCTCCACTCCAAACGCAACACTTCCCCTCATAATGATGACGCCACCTATCGCTACCTCAAGGAATCCCCCCATCCTTCCTAGCTGTTCTTGCTACCCTGTACAATGTCCTCCTCTCCACTGGATTTTATCCCGACCTGTGGAAGGCTTCCCGTGTCCTGCTGTTCCCTAAACCCAACAAACCCCCCTCTGCTACCTCTTCCTATTGTCCCATCTGCCTCACCTCAGTGTTCAGTAAGGTCTTCGAAACCATCCTCTCTCACCGTATTCACCGCCACCTTAACCAGCACCACCTCCTTCCCCTTACCCAATGTGACTTCCGGCCTTCCTTTTCCACCGATGAACAGCTCCTTAATCTTACCAATCTTCTTTCCCTCCAACTCCCGTCACTCCACTGTCTTTGTTTCCCTTGACCTCCAGAACGTCTATGACTGTGTCTGGTGTCCCGGGCTCCTCTTCAAACTCCAGACCTATGCTCTCCCCATCAACGTCGTCTGTCTAGTTGCTTCCTTCCTCTCCCATCACCCCTCTTATGTGACTATCCACAATTCCAACTCCCGTACTTTCTATCCCTCTGCCGGTGTGCCCCTAAGGCTCTGTCCTTTCCTCTCTCCTCTATATCCCGTGCATCTGTTATGCCAGCGTTGCTTGGATTTCTGCCACTCCCAGGTTCTATAAATCCCTCCAAATCCTCGAACGCCATATGCTCCACCTCACCTTCCGCATCTGCCTTCCGTCTCCCATGTGCATCCTCCACGACCTCATCCCCTTACCCCACTTTCTTCTTTTCCTTGAACACATCCGCACACACTATATATTGTCAGCAGCCTTGGTCCCCCTCACCCCCTGGCATCTTCCTTTCTCTCCTCCCCCAGCCCATTGCCATCCCTTTACCGCCTCTCCATCTCCACAGCCTTCGCCTCCTTTCGCAACGCAAGTTCCACCATCTACCCCTCCCGGATAATGAGCTTCGCCCTGACATATATCCTTCCTACTAACTCTAACCCCATCTTCCTCCTGCATCCTCCTCAGGGCTCCCTCTCCTCCCCCTCCCTTCTCCTGAGTGGCTTTCCCCTCTTACTTCCCTCTCTTGTGCTCCCCTTCAGTGTCTCTGCACTCCCTCCTGCCATCTCCTGCCCCACGTGTCTCCTGCCTCTTGGTGCACCCGTTGACGCCCCTACTCTCTTCATCCCGCCCCCTCCCCTGCTGCCCTTGCTCTCCCCTCCTTTTCCATCCTCTCTGGCCTCCTGTCCATGTCCCACCTGGCAGTTTTATTCTTCATCGTGTGCACTCCAAGTGGGTTTAAAGTATGTTGTTCGGGAGTGTTTTTAATACTGTGGCTGACTTTTAACCTGTGCGTGTGACTTCAGTGTCTTTTTTGTGTTCTAAGAATCGCAAACTGTGTTTTTTAACTTTAAGTCGACTTTTTTAATTGTCCCCCCATGAACGTCTCCATGTCAGTGTATTTTTACCTCCATTATCTCCCCTTTCTCTGTTTTATGTCCCCCATTTATATCGCCTTAAATGTAACATTTTATTCTTGTATTAGTTGTTATGTCACTCGGCTGAAGAGTGGCGGATTGTTCCACTGACAGCCCTCCCGTGCCCATATGGGGCAGGGGAATGAAATCACAATAAAAAAATTCCGAAACACCTTAGACTTGAGAACCCCCCACACAAAGTGATCGCACACTGGCAGATCAGGTGACCCGAATGGCCAGCTAGGGCCACGATCAGCCTGAAGTTTGGTGATGGTGGTATGTTCCTGTGGGACCGAACTGCTGAAGTCATCGGTCCCTAGGCTTACACATACTTAATCTAACTTAAACTAACTGACGCTAAGGACAACACACGTACCCATTCCCGAGGGAGGACTCGAACCTCCGACGGGGAGGGAGCCGCTCGAACCGTGGCAAGACGCCCTGACCGCGCGGCTACCCCGCGCGGCAGAGACTGACCCCTGCTAACAGTTCTGTCAGGCATGAAGATTGTGTAAATGTGCTCCGAGGTTTGGCCGGCTGTATGGACAGTTCCTTCATCCTGACTGAAGTAACCGTAGGTATTTTCCTGTTCCGTTAATGTTGCCAGAAGCAGTGTCCACTCGTCTGGGTTAACTTCATTTGTTCCATCCTGCACTTCCGCCTCCAGGGCGCCAGAACGATGGTGTTCCCACTGTGGCGAGATTGCCACTTCGCTCTGCCGAGTAACGCCTAACTATCCTTATTTTGGTACGAAAGGTGAGTCCGCATCTTGATATTTTCTGTCCGGGTATGCAGATACACTGCTTAAAATGTCTGAGGTGATTTTAAATAAAAGATCTGCGCAATTTTTGTTTATTACCTTTCATCCACCTTTACATCTACATGTCTACTCTGCAAATCCCACTTAAGGGCCTAGCAAAGGGTTCATCGAACCATCTTCACACTAATTCCCTATTATTACACTCTCGAAGAGCGCGCAGAAGAAACGAACACCCATGTCTTTCCGTTCGAGCGCTGATTTCTCTTATTTTATTATGATGATCGTTTCTATGTATGTAGTTCGGTGTCAGCAAACTATTTGAGCATTCAGAGGAGAAACTTGTGATTAAAATTTCGTGAGAAGACCCCGTCGCAATGATTTCCACCCCAAATCCTGTGTCAAGTCCGTGACACACTCTCCCCTATTTCTCTATAATAGAAAATATGCTGCCTTTCTTAGAACTTTTTCGACGTGTTCCGTTAATCCTATCTGGTAAGAACCCAACAGCGCGCAACATTACTCCAAAAGAGGATAGTCTCTTTAGTAGATACGTTGCATCAACGTTCTGCCAATGAAACAGAGTCTTTGGTTCGCCTTCCCTACAACATTTTCTATGTGTTCTTTCCAATTTAACTTGTTCGTAGTTGTAATTCCTAGGTATTTAGTTGAATTTTAGGCCTTTACATTTGATTGATTTATCGCCTAACCGAAGTATGAGGTATCCCCTTTAGCACTCATGTGCATGACCTCACACTTTTCATTATTTGGGGTCAATTGTCAATTTTCACACCATACAGATATCTTATATAAATCGTTTCGTAATTGGTGTTTATCTTCTAATAACTTTGCTAGACGATAAACGACAGCATCATCTGCGAACAACCTAAGACGGCTGCTCATGTTGTCTCCTAAATCGTTTATAAAGATAAGGGACAGCAGAGGGCCTGTAATGCTAGCTTGGGGAACACCAGAAATCGCTTCTGTTTCACTCAATGACTTCTCGTCAGTTACTACGAACTTTGACCTCTCTGACAGGAAATCACGGATTTAGTCATATAACTGAGGCGATATTCCATAAGCACGCAATTTGATTACAAGCCGCTTGTGTGCACAGTGTCAAAAGCCGTCTGGAAATCTAGAAATACGGAATCAATATCAAATCCGTTGTCGATAGCACTCAACACTTCGTCTGATTAAAGTGCTAGTTGCGTTTCACATGAACGATGTCTTCTAAATGCGTGTTGACTATGTGTCAATAGACCGTTATCTTGGAGGCAACTCTTAACGTTCGAACACAATATACGTTCCATAACGCTGCTGCATATCGACGTTAATGATGTGGGCCAGTAAGTTAGTCAGTTACTCCTACTGCCTTTCTTGAATGCGAGGTCTATTCAGAAAATTCCGAAGCTTCATCCACAAAATTTTTATACGATTACCTTTTACTTATTGTGTCTGGTCACATTCGGAATACTGTACTTACTCCACAGTTGATACACTGCTCCCAACGCCGTATCCACTTCGGGAAGCAGCCTCGGTACCCCTCTTGCTGAATAACGCGAAGCGCCGTCTGTGAATTTTCTTTTATCTCGTCTATCGTAGCAAATCTGCGTCCTTTCAATAGGATTTTCAACTTTGCAAATAAAAAAGTGTCCGCAGGGGCCAGGTCTGAAGAGTACGGAGTGTGCGGCAGCACAGTGATTTCCTTTTTTGTGCAATAGTCACGCAACAACAGGGATGAATGATGAATGTGCAGGTACGTTATCGTGGTGCAAGAGCCATGCATTGTTGAAACCTCGCTATCTGAATAATTAGTAGAATATCCTCAAAACGTTTAATTGAGGCTGAAACACGTTAAGAATAAATTTTCTCTGTGTAAACAAATCTGTAAAGTGAGGAGAAATGGTCAAGATTTAATCTAGGGTTCGTTTTTTTACGTTGTTCCGATGAAGAATGTTCCAGAGAAATCTTTATATATTAAAATTTTACGCTCTGTAAAGCAAAGTGAAAGCAGTCGCTGTAATTTGGTTTGGTCTGTATAAAAGCAAGAACTGTGGGCTGTCTTTCTCTCTCTCTCTCACACTCTCCCTCGCTTGTTTTTGATTGCTGTCTCACAAAATGTAAGTGTCGCTCACGTATCTGTAACTTTTGCTTCAAGAATTGTGTTTATTTAAAGATATCAGCCGTGTTTGAATCAAGCAACCTACTTTCCTCTTCCATTAATGCCACATCTCAATTTATTATGTTGCATTTTAGATCGTTTTCAAGCTGCAGCGAAAGAGAGTTGCCGACGAATTGTTTCGTGGCCACATCCGAACACTGCTAGTGTTCAGTCGGCATTTATTTTATTTCAGCGTCCCTGAGATCTTTTTTACCGATCTTTCTATCAGTATCCGGGCAAGGTAATTACGCAAACTGCCTAATTTTGAGATCGGTCTCTGCCTTCTAAACAATGGCGTCGGTCAACTTTCTCGTCAGTCTGATTGAAATCTGATGCTGGATGGCGGAATGAAATTTCATTATTAACAAGAGAAAATGTTCTATGCATCATTCTACCATGCCAGGAGCGTTTCCACCAACAGAAATGATTAAAAAAGTTTTATAATATTTTTTGTAAATATCAGTAATATTGTCTCGCCACATTTCAGGCCGTTTTCTTCATTTCACTTAGGCGTCTCAACACGTCCCAATAGTACCGTCGATTAACAGATTGTTCCTGTGGTACAAATTCATGATTAACCAAACTTTCAAAAGCAAAGAAAACTATCGGTATGGCTTTGACATTTGACCTGACCTGACGAGTTTTTTTTTTTTTTTTGGTCTTGGATAACCTCTCCCGAGCGATTGTAAACTTTGGTCTCAACATTATAATCTCATCACCAGTTATAATTCTGTTCAGGAACATGCCGTTCTCATTTGCACGATCCAAAAGCTATTCACCGGACGCGATGCGAAACTATTTCTAGTCTTGGTTCACGAGCCTTGGGACGAACTTGGCGGCAACGATGCATTCCAAGATGCTGCGTCAGGATCTCATGACACGATCCAACTGAAACGTTACATTCTTCTGCAATCTCTCGGACAGTCAGTATTTGATTGGCACGCTCAGTTTCGTCGACGTTTCTGACATGAACGTCATCGGTAAACGTCGAATGGCGTTCTGAATGAGGGTTATCTTTAACTTCCGTCCGGCCATTTTTAAACTGTTTGAACCATTCGTAACACCGAGTACCGCTTCGGCATTCATCACCGTAGCCTTCCTGCATCATTTGATGTGTCTGTGTAAAGGTTTTCTTGAGTTTCAGACGCGTTGCCCCTCTGACTCTGCCATCCCGAAATTCTCAAACTGTGCGACACAACCTTCTACTCAGTACAGCGCTGAACAATAACTAACAGATATGCAACAATGATACTTCCGGCAGTTACACATTGCACACAGGAGTGTGCAGGGATGCCAACCGCATTTCTCTCCAACACACCATTGGCGCGAAATTACGAATGTTCCGTATTAGTGTGACCTGTGCAACTTTCCAGTCTTTGGCTACTGATTTTTCGTCGAGCGAGCGGTTATATGTGATTGCTAAGTTTGTAACTATTGCATCAGTATACTCTGAAAGGAACCTAATTAGCATACATTCTGGGCCGGAAGACTTGTTTTTATTAAGTGATTTAAGTGCCTCACTACTACGAGGATATCTATTTCTAAATTACTCGTGTTGGCAGCTGCTCTTGATTCGAAATCTGAAATATTTATTTCGTCTTCTTTGGTTAATGAATTTCGGAGGGGTGTGTTTAGTAACTCTGCTTTAGCAGCACTATGATCGATAGCATTTCCATTGCTGTGGCGCAAAGAATGCATTGATTGCGTCTTTCTGTTAGCATACTTCACATACGACCAGAATCTCTTTGTATTTTCTGCCAGGTTTCGAGACAAAATTTTATTGTGGAAACTGTTGTAAGCATTGAAGTCCACGTTAAACTTTGAGCGTCTGTAAAAGATCGCCAATCTTGGGGATTTTGTATTCGTTGGCGTGCTTTTATTCTTGATCCTGCAACAGTATTCTAACCCGTTTTGTGTGTCAAGGAGGATCGTCTTTTGTCAATTTATTTGATATAAATCTCTTAATTCCTGTCGATACTATTTCTTTGAATTCAAGCCACATCTGGACTACACTTACATTGTTAATTTGGAAGGAATGAAGATTGTCTCTCAAGAAGGTGTCAAGCGAATTTTGATCTTGTTTTTTGAATGAATTTTTAGTAGATTTGTGAGTTACAGTATTCAGTCTTGTTACCACGACCTTGTATTCACTAATCACTGTATCCGCTTTGATGTCCGTTATTAGCTCAGGATTATTTGTTGCTACGAGTTGGCTCATGAAATAATTTTCAGAGAATGCGCTTAGCACTGTTTCGGATAATGTTTTGTGCATACCTCATGTTTTATACGTACCTCCGGATTTAAACATTCATTTTCTCCAACATATCGAGGGTAAACTGAAATCACCACCAACTATAATTGTGCGATTCGGATACATATTTGTAATTAGACTCAAGTTTTCTTGGAACCTTCCAGCAGTTGTATCACTTGAGTTGAGAGCTCAAAGCCGGCCGCGGTGGTCTCGCGGTTCTAGGCGCGCAGTCAGGAACCGTGCGACTGCTGCGGTCGCAGGTTCGAATCCTGCCTCGGGCATGGATGTGTGTGCTGTCCTTAGGTTAGTTAGGTTTAAGTAGTTCTAAGTTCTAGGGGACTGATGACCACAGCAGTTGAGTCCCATAGTGCTCAGAGCCATTTGAACCATTTGAGAGCTCAAAACAAAAACATACTGCACCACTTCAACACGGGGTCGCCAGTACTGCGAGCACACCTTTTATTGGGATCGAATCGTCTGAACCGCTGCTCGCGTTACGCTTCTGACTGACTGGAAAGCTCTCCAGAACTTCCCACCTCCAGCTTAGGCGTTTTCTGTTATTACGATAGTCTGTGACGTCATTCTCATGTCGGCCATCAGTCTTTCGTCAAAATTACGAAGTGTGTTACGCGCCAAACCATCATGTACTCAATGTCAACGACTTAAGGCCAACTATCAATATTTTTCAATGGCTAAATATAGAACTGGGGATTCATACACACTGCCGCTTTTGCTTAAATGGAAATCTTGTTTGTAATACCTCGACTGAACCAGTTTGATAGGGGATTGGAAGGGCTAAAAACACATCTAAACGGAAAAAATTACAAAAAAGAACGAAATAAAAGAGGAAACACCATGTGCTTTGTAGATACTATATCAAAAGCCTGCATTTCATTCATAAATTACAAGACTGCTCGGATTTCTCCAAGGCAAAGTATTTCGTGAATAGTTTTCTTAAATTAGTTAAAACATCGGCTTTTAGGTTAAGCAGACTACCTGTATAGAGATACTTCGACTATGTACAGTAAGTGATACTTCAATTGCTTCAGAATGCTTTTCAAAGAAAATGCCGAGAAATACAGTGGTGTGGACGAAAGTAACTTTAGTTACTGCTAAGTAACATAGGTCGATGAAACTTGGCCTCACATAGAAAGAACTGCTCAGTATAGTACAGAAGGTAAGTGAAAGTGATTCTCAACGAGATGAACAAAAATGAAACTTTTCTTTCAAAGACAGTAGTTACACTGAAATCACCGCGGTTATGATGGACTCCTGGATATTACAAAAGGCGGCACATGTTTCTCATTTGGATGTATGATCACCGCGGACGGCAGTGCATGCTCATGCAAGTGATCCGATGATAGACAGAAGGTTCGCAAAGAATTATTTTTGTTGGGTGTTCCATCCCTCCACCAGCGTGGAGGTCAACTGCTGCACGGTCGTCCATACTTGTGGACGTTTGCAGTACTTCGCACCAACACATGTAGCACGTGTTCGATGGGAGCAGGGATTCAAGTCGGGAGAACCGGGAGCCCAGTCCATTTGCCAAATATCTTCTCGTTCTAGTAACACCTCCACCTTCACTGTTCGACGCGGTCACGCATTGCCATGCATAAAAATGAAGTCAAGACCGTACGTACCCACGAAAAGACATAGGCTACATGTTCGGCAATGTGCCTGGGTGCATTGCGTGTTCCCACATATATGATAGTACGCCAGGATGGTCGAGCATGATCATTTTGCAGGTCGAGGTGTTATGACGTGGGGAAACATAATGTTGCACGGACGTACAGACCTCTGGACCTACGAACACAGTACATTCACCGGCAACGTTATTGCCGACTCGTTCCCAGCGTGCGTCATTTCGGGGTTCATTCGGTTCTAACTTCATTTTTATGGATGGCAATGCGTGATCGCATTGAACAGCGCAGGTGCATGAGCTCCTGGAATGAGAGGATATCCGGCTCAGACATTTGTCCTCTCCCGCTACTTAAAACCCATCGAGGCAGTTCTCACCAAATCGATGAGATTCCAGGCCGACTTCCCGGTCCGCTGTGGTATACTAACCTGACTGTCGCCCGCCATAAGGTCAGACAGCGAGGAGTGATGGTCTGGGGCGCCATTCCATTTCACAGCAAGACCCCTTCGGTTGTCATCGGCGGCACCCTTATAGCACAGCGTTCAGTCGACGGTATTCTACGGCCCGTTTTGTTGTCCTTCATGGCAACCCATACTAGGGTTACATTTCAGCAAAATAATGCCGGCCCACGCACGGCTAGAGTTTCTACTGCCCGTCCTCGTGCTTGTCAAACTCTACCTTGGACAACAGAGTCGCCGGATCCCTGCCCACATGAGTGCGTTTGGAGCATCATTAGCAGGGCCGTCCAACCAGTTCGAGATTTTGACGATCGAAAGAATTTGGCACCATATCCCTCAGGGAACGTCCAACAACGCTGTCAATCAATGCCAAACCCAAAAACTGCTTACATAAGGGCCAGATGTATACCAACGCAGTGCAGACTTGCTCAGGTTGTGAACCTTTTTCTCTTCAGTAAATCATCCAGTTATTATGAAACTGTAATATTTTTTTTGTCTTTACACGTACATTACAACTAACGATTTTCGTCGCATTGAGATAAATCCTTCGTGGTGGGTCGTTTTCTTGTCTTAGACTGAATAATTACGAAGATCGTAATGGATAGAGATGGATAATATTAAGCTACATAGTGTAGAGTGCGTTATGCTACATCACAAGACTTTTCTTAGGCAAGAAGTTAGGTTGAGATGAACCAAGGGCCGTCCGTACTTCTGAAGCAATCCACTAGGTGTCGACCCAATGGTTGCAGTCGACCTCCAATGTATGAAAACATAATAATGTCACAGAGTCGTGGAAAATTTTCTTGTCCTCACGAATTGCTTCTGCATGATCCAAGCAGATAAAGTACATTGTTGAGAATGGCTGTTGCACCAGAGGAACGATTGTTGCTTACTTTATAATTCGTGCGTTTATTTACACCATATAATTATATTATTACTTAACTTGAAACAATATTTACAAATTTAAGTGAACTCACTTTAAACACAAATAATTAACTACACTTATTCTTAACTCAAATGCGTAAGGGACAGCATCCGACACAGGTGCTGGTTCAGACACTACTTTCTTTGAAACTTCCTGGCAGATTAAAACTGTGTGCCGGACCGAGACTCGAACTGGGGACCTTTGTCTTTCGCGGGAAAGTCTTCTACCAACTGAGCAACCCAAGCACGACTCACGCCCCGTCCTCACAGCTCTACTTCCGCCAGTACCTCGTCTCCTACTTTCCAAACTTTACAGAAGCTCTCCTGCGAACCTTGCAGAACTAGCACTCCTGGAAGAAACGATATTGCGGACACGTGGCTTAGCCACAGCCTGAGGGATGTTCCCAGAATGAGATTTTCACTCTGCAGCGGAGTGTGCGCTGATATGAAACTTCCTGGCAGATTAAAACTGTCAAGTTTGGAAAGTAGGAGAGGAGGTACTGGCAGAAGTAAAGCTGTGAGGACGGGGCGTGAGTCGTGCTTGGGTAGCTCATGTGGTAGAGCACTTGCCCGTGAAAGGCAAAGGTCCCGAGTCTCGGTCCGGCACGCAGTATCTGTGCTGCACTGCTATTACTTCCCGGTTGCCGTCTGTAGTACAGGCAGTTGGAACGTGCCAGGAGGGCAGTTCGGACCTGCCAGTCGTAGAGTTGGTACGCGGCACTAGTTCAGTAGGGTTGCAGCAGCTGTGAGCCCTGGATGTCCATAGCTCGCCCGACCGATGCCGCCACGCATTACTTGAGCCGAATTGGATCGCCGATCGCTTATGGGTTGGCTGTGTGTGTGTGTGTGTGTGTGTGTGTGTGTGTGTGTGTGTGTGTGTCGACTCCCGATATGTCTTTGTAATTGCACAGCCACTGCTGAGTGTCGTTCAAGTCTTCGTGCAAGTGTTTGTCAAACTGTGTGTGTAGTTGGTGTCATTTCCACTGACAACTTGTTTTAAATGTTGTCGGCGTACTGGCAGTGAGTCCGCCGGTTGGAGCGGATCAACAAGCAAGTCTATGCGCGGCGCAGTCGGCCGAGCCCGCTGGCGGTGTCTATGCAGTTGGTTCAAATGGCTCTGAGCACTATGAGACTCAACATCTATGGTCATAAGTCCCCTAGAACTTAGAACTACTTAAACCTAACTAACCTAAGGACATCACACAACATCCAGTCATCAAGAGGCAGAGAAAATCCCTGACCCCGCCGGGAATCGAACCCGGGAACCCGGGCGCGGGAAACGAGAACGCTACCGCACGACCACGAGCTGCGGACCTGTCTATGCAGTGTCGGAGCGTGTTCGGGGCTGTTCCGAGTGCTACGAGGTTCGTGGCTCAACGACCCAGGACATGAAAATTGAGTGGTGATTTAATTACCGAAGCCACGTTTGTTCACGTTGTCTCCTTGGTTGGTGGTACGCTGTTGGAAGTATTCCTGGGAGCAACAGCGAGTGTTCGAGTTGATGAAGATTTAGCCGCCGTGTGGGGGAATTAACTATATTTGTCGGTTTGAAATTCAAGTGCGCCAGCGGAATTTTCTGCCTTGTGGTCGTTGGTGTTCTCGCTACCTGCCCTGGTCGCTGACGTAAATTCAGGCAGTGTCCTTTCCTCACCTGTTGTCGCTGTCCAACATGGTGTGTAGTTTTTGGCAGCTTAATGTATTTTTGGTTGTGGGCGGCTTTGTCTGAAAATTTTTGGCTTTGGAATCATCGTATATTGGTCGGTGGTTAGCAAGACGTCAGTGGGTCCCTGACTGTCTGTTGGTTGTGTTGCCGGCGGATCGAGTATAGTTGGGCCGACTTCTTGTCTCACCTAAGCGAATGTTGTTTTCAAGGGCAGACCGAGCCCCCTGGAAACTTCTGAACGGCGTTGCCTACACTACCTTTCTTGTTGGCGTTTAATTGTGTATTTTTAATGGCTCATAGCTGATGGTTGGAATGTACGAGGGCAGTTCAATAAGTAATGCAACACATTTCTTTTCTCGGCCAATTTTGGTTGAAAAAACCGGAAATTTCTTGTGGAATATTTTCAAACATTCCCGCTTCGTCTCGTATAGTTTCATTGACTTCCGACAGGTGGCAGCGCTGTACGGAGCTGTTAAAATGGCGTCTGTAACGGATGTGCGTTGCAAACAACGGGCAGTGATCGAGTTTCTTTTGGCGGAAAACCAGGGCATCCCAGATATTCATAGGCGCTTGCAGAATGTCTACGGTGATCTGGCAGTGGACAAAAGCACGGTGAGTCGTTGGGCAAAGCGTGTGTCATCATCGCCGCAAGGTCAAGCAAGACTGTCTGATCTCCCGCGTGCGGGCCGGCCGTGCACAGCTGTGACTCCTGCAATGGCGGAGTGTGCGAACACACTCGTTCGAGATGATCGACGGATCACCATCAAACAACTCAGTGCTCAGCTTGACATCTCTGTTGGTAGTGCTGTCACAATTGTTCACCAGTTGGGATATTCAAAGGTTTGTTCCCTCTGGGTCCCTCGTTGTCTAACCGAACACCATAAAGAGCAAAGGAGAACCATCTGTGCGGAATTGCTTGCTCGTCATGTGGCTGAGGGTGACAATTTCTTGTCAAAGATTGTTACAGGCGATGAAACATGGGTTCATCACTTCGAACCTGAAACAAAACGGCAATCAATGGAGTGGCGCCACACCCACTCCCCTACCAAGAAAAAGTTTAAAGCCATACCCTCAGCCGGTAAAGTCATGGTTACAGTCTTCTGGGACGCTGAAGGGGTTATTCTGTTCGATGTCCTTCCCCATGGTCAAACGATCAACTCTGAAGTGTATTGTGCTACTCTTCAGAAATTGAAGAAACGACTTCAGCGTGTTCGTAGGCACAAAAATCTGAACGAACTTCTCCTTCTTCATGACAACGCAAGACCTCACACAAGTCTTCGTACCCGAGAGGAGCTCACAAAACTTCAGTGGACTGTTCTTCCTCATGCACCCTACAGCCCCGATCTCGCACCGTCGGATTTCCATATGTTTGGCCCAATGAAGGACGCAATCCGTGGGAGGCACTACGCGGATAATGAAGAAGTTATTGATTCAGTACGACGTTGGCTCCGACATCGACCAGTTGAATGGTACCGTGCAGGCATACAGGCCCTCATTTCAAGGTGGCGTAAGGCCGTAGCATTGAATGGAGATTACGTTGAAAAATAGTGTTGTGTAGCTAAAAGATTGGGGAATAACCTGGTGTATTTCAATGCTGAATAAAACAACCCCTGTTTCAGAAAAAAAATGTGTTGCATTACTTATTGAACTGCCCTCGTATATGCTTGTAATTGTGTTTTTAAAATCAAAGGTCTTCAGCCGTTTTAAAAGTAAGTTTTTCTAAATTGGGCAAGTCATACACTGTCTGAAGATAAAGCTTGGGCCATCTGCGTGTTGAAAATTTATTGTATTGTTTTAAAGCATCGGCCTTCAGCTGCTTTAAGTGTTAAGGTTCTTACTAATCAAGTATTACATGCTTTCAAGATAAAGCTGCGGGCCTTCTGCCTGCTGAAAATTTATCGTAGTTGTATTGTCCTTAAAATGATGGGCCTTCAGCCGCTTTAAAATTTGGGATTCTTACTTATCAAGTCCTACATCACTTGGGCTTAAATACCATTTAAGGTTGAAAGCTTTGGTCCTTCTGCCTTGGAAAAATGGTTGCAGTTTGTTTTTTACAAAGGCCTTCATCCGTTTTGGACTAAGGTTTCTCATTGGTCATTAAGCTTGGGCCTTCTGCCTATTGAAAGGTTATTGTACACTACTGGCCATTAAAATTGCTACACCAGTAAGAAATACAGATGATAAACGGGTATTCATTGGACAAACATATTATACTAGAACTGACATGTGATTACATTTTGACGCAATTTGGGTGCATAGATCCTGAGAAATCAGTACCCAGAACAACCACCACTGGCCGTAATAACGGCCTTGATACGCCTGGGCATTCAGTCAAACAGAGCTTGGATGACGGGTACAGGTACAGCTGCCCATCCAGCTTCAACACGATACCACAGTTCATCAAGAGTAGTGACTGGCATATTGTGACGAGCCAGTTGCTCGGCCACCACTGACCAGACGTTTTCAATTGGTGAGAGATCTGGAGAATGTTCTGGCAGGGGCAGCAGTCGAACATTTTCTGTACCCAGAAAGGCCCGTACAGGATCTGCAACATGCGTTCGTGCAGTACGTCTGTATTCCACTTCTTTGTGTATTGGTTCTTTCTAACGAGCCTCTTAACCTTCAGCCTACTTTTCATAATTAATAAATTGTGTTCTGAGCCTGTATCTGTTCCTGGGTACGTCTTGGGCCTTAGAATCCAGTATCTGATTTCGGAATTTCTGAGTGACCATGATGTAATCTAACGAGTCTTCCGCATCTCCCGGATTTCTCCAAGCGACTGTACACGCTCGTTTGTATTACTATTGACTCCACTATTATGGAACATTGAACACAAGTCATCCAAGAACCAGCGAGGATCTGCTCAGCGCGTGTTACACAGAATGAGGGTGGGGAGGGGGGGGGGGCGGGTGTGTTTAATGCAGAGCTGGCATTTACGGGAGGCAAACGCAGCAAGTTCGCGGTCTAGTAATCTTAGCTTGCCTCGCCTTCGATTGCAGGGCATCATTTTTAAAAAAAGATCTGACGAAGTTTCTAGTTTTAAAGATCAGTGAAATTCGGCGTCAATTTCGTAATCCGGAGGCTGCGCCCCTTCACACTAGAGATGGGCCAAACGGTTATTTTGGAATATCAGTTATTGCGGTTAGGGATATTTTTTCCGAGTTACTTATAATAGATATTTGTAACTATAAGTTATTTATGTAAGCGAGCCGGGTAACTCTGGGTGCCCGCGAGACGGGAGCTGCTAGATTTCCTCAGCTAACTTACATGCTGACTCGGAGTTCTTTCCAATGAATTTCTTATGGGTGGAATTTAACTTTTGTCGCTTAACCTTTAGGCAGTATTGGTGTCCAATCTGTGAAGGTAGCCAACTCGCTGTGCCTCTGTTATGCAGCCCAGTCGTGTGGTGTCAGAGCTCATTTTGTACTTCTTTTGTTAATTAAAAGTTTTCAGCTCTTTTTGTTTTATTTTGGTCGTGTCGCTAAATCAGCGAAACGTCCGTTGTGATATTTAACTTTTTTCAGTTGGTTTGGTAGTCGTGCAAGTTCATTCTAGGTACGGTACCGTGCCGACAGTTATTATTGTACTTTACGCAGGTTAACGGTATTTGCACGTGTGGGCGCATGTGATCACCTTAAGGGCAACAACAATCAACTTATTTATAAACTCTGTGGGACCTATTGATGGCCGGTGGTTATCTCCTTAGAAGTAAGAAACTACTCGGTCACTGTAATATCTGTTCTCTCTGGAAATACCACTGTCTGCTACGACCTACTGGAGTCTGGGACAGAGTTATCAACTTCGAGGTTACCTGTCGTGGTAGCCTGTAACCCCCATAGAAAAATAACTGTGAGCGAAAATTAACTGCCTGAGAAAAATAACTTACAGATATCATAGTATGAAAGCTTTCACGACCGGATGACATATCTTCTGGTAAACCTTCCGGGATGTAAGGTCGTGGTCCATGAAACTCTTCAGCTCCTAACGTTTCGTCCAGAGCTGCGCTGGACATCTTCAGAGGGGTGTTTCTCCTCCGGTGAGTCGGCAAGACTTTTTGCCACACTCGGTATTTTAAGCGCACCCGCTTCGCGGGCACGTCGCGCCAGCTGGGCTGCCGGATTTAGCGCACTCGCAGCCGGTCTGCGAATCAGCACACAGGCGCCTGCGCTCACGCACCGCGCGATAGCTGCTACACGTGACGGGACATCAGCGAGCGCGCGGAGCGCGCACAATAGCGGCTGCCAGCGCCGTGAGACATTTCCTCAAGCCGGCGGTTATCAGAGCGGGCGTTACGCAACGCAGATAAAGCCGCCGGCCGGGCCCGCCTTTCTGGGAAGCGCGCGGCGCGGGCTGGCGCAGGCGGCGGCGAACGCCCCGCGCCGAGGCCACCGGCTGCGTGCACCGCGCGGTTGCATAACCCAGGTCCGGCACAGGGGCCGCTCTGTCGACACGTTGTAACCACCTGCCTAAGGCTGCGGTCACAGAGGCTCCGATATCGGTGGATTCCGCCGACGTCCGACATCGGCCGGAGACGGCCGATCTTTTTAAATCAGTACGCCTTCCCGTGTGGCACCTGAGGCATTACGTGCGCGGTCACACTATAGCCGATCTTATCTCCCGAGCGGACGACAAACTGTCAAATTCAAATAAGTTCGGTCAGATCTTCCGACGTTCTCATGCACGTAATATGGAGCTTTTAGTCCAAGAAAGAGTGAGTTCGTAGCATCCTGAGGATGAAAATATTATAATAGGAATCTATTGACTGAAATCGCAGGTTTATTTGAAACCTCAAACAGGCAACATCTTTATTAGAAATTTTAGGCAAAGATTATAACCTCGAAAAATAATTTGTTGAAGTGTAAAGGGTGGCGTACCTTAGATGCTTACAGCTGCTGTACTGAATCTTTTTTGTGCTACGTTGTCATTACTTGTCTACAAATTATTATCATTGCTCACTCGCACTTTATGCCAGTGGGATAATGATTCTATTAATACGAACTGGTTTGAAAAAATGGTTCAAATGGCTCTCAGCACTGTGGGACTTAATATCTGAGGTCATCAGTCCCATAGAACTTAGAACTACTTAAACCTAACTAACCTAAAGACATCACACACATCCACGCCCGAGGCAGGATTCGAACCTGCGACCGTAGCGGTCGTGCGGTTCCAGACTGAAGCGCCTAGAACCGCTCGGCCACACCGGCTGGCAACTTGTTTGCAGATGTGGTATACGGTATTTCCACTTTTAAGTGCTTTAGGTCTTGAGAGCATCTTTTGCTACTCTTTATTCTTCTCTTTCACTCGTGTAGTAAATGATAGTCATTGAAGGTTTTAAATAAATACTGCGAAACAGAGTGTTTATGTTCAGATGTTCAAATGTGTGTGAAATCTTATGGGCCTTAACTGCTAAGGTCATCAGTCCCTAAGCTCACACACTACTTAACCTAAATTATCATAAGGACAAACGCACACCCATGCCCGAGGGAGGTCTCGAACCTCCGCAGGGACCAGACGCACAGTCCATGACTGCAGCACCTTAGACCGCAAAGTGTTTATAACTTACTTTTCAAGGTCAACACCAATTGTCTCAAGTATGCAACAGATCGTTTCTCCCGTCATCTCATACATTCAGAACTTGTCTGGTTACTCCGGTAACTGACGACAGAGTGTATAGTAGTCGCCACGTTCTCTACGAGACAGGAAAGCTCATTCACACGCGTATATTTCAAAGTAGAAGTTGCAATGCAGCACTCGTATCCAAGCACATAGGTGTCGTGGTGTTCATTCCACACTAAGTGGTTAAAATCTAACTTACTACATACACTACTGGCCATTAAAATTGCTACACCAAGAAGAAATGCAGATGATAAACGGGTATTCATTGGACAAATATGTTATACTAGAATTGACATGTGATTACATTTTCACGCAATTTGGGTGCATAGATCCTGAGAAATCAGTACCCGGAACAACCACCTCTGGCCGTAATAACGGCCTTGATACGCCTGGGCATTGAGTCAAACAGAGCTTGGATGGCGTGTACAGGTACAACTGCCCACGCAGCTTCAGCACGATACCACAGTTCATGAAGATTAGTGACTGGCGTATTGTGACGAGCCAGTTGCTCGGCCACCATTGACCAGACGTTTTCAATTGGCGAGAGATCTAGAGAATGTGCTGGCCAGGGCAGCAGTCGAACATTTTCTGTATCCAGAAAGGCCCGTACAGGCCCTTCAACATGCGGTCGTACATTATCTTTCTGAAATGTAGGGTTTCGCAGGGATCGAATGAAAGGTAGAACCACGGGTCGTAACACATCTGAAATGTAACGTTCATTGTTCAAAGTGCCGTCAATGTGAACAAGAGGTGACCGAGACATGTAACCGATGGCACCTCATACCATCACGCCGGGTGATACGCCAGTATGGCGATGACGAATACATGCTTCAAATGTGTATTCACCGCGATTTCGCCAAACACGGATTCGACCGTCATGATGCTGTAAACAGAACCTGGATTTATCCGAAAAAATGACGTTTTGCCATTCGTGCATACAGGTTCGTCGTTGAGTATACCATCGCAGACGCTCCTGTCTGTAATGCAGCATCAAGGGTTACCGCAGCCATGGTCTCCGAGCTGATAGTCCATGCTGCTGCAAACGTCGTCGAACTGTTCGTGCAGATGGTTGTTGTCTTCCATACGCCCCCATCTGTTGACTCAGGGATCGGTGTGTGTGTGTTAACCTTTAACGCTGCAAGGGCGGGACGGATCTGGATGAAGTTTGGAATGGAGATAGCTTATACCATGAATTAAAATTTAGGGTACCTTATAAATACCTATCTACAAAGGGGTAGGGATACGGGTGGAGAAGAAGTGTAGTCCAAAACGCACGAATACCCATATTTTATTCATCCAGTATTTGAGAATGAGAGCACATAATGGTTTGCAAATAGATGTACACGTAATATCAAACTTTTATGAAACATTTTCTCGATGACTGCCCCCAAAAAATAATGAAAGGAAAAAAGAATTACGGCTTATTCGTTTTTCCCTCTTCATGCAATAAAACTATTGCATGAAGCGTGACGTTTTAATTCATTACTTCTTTACTACGAGCTGTATTCGCAACACATTTCGCAGAGAGTATTCACATATGTTGCTGAATGTACCTACAAAAAAGGGTATTACTACGATACATAGTCCAATAGATATGACGTCAAATACTTAGATGCTTGAAAAACTGCCGCATCATGCATCACGTTTAATATATTACTTCTTTACTACTTACTCTATTCACAGCACATTTCGCACAGTAGCCACGTATGCCACTGGATGTTCGTTCTACATTATATCAATGGACAGCCCATATCTCAGGAGATACGACGTGCCATCTGGGTACAAATACGTGTGAAACATTTTATATACGTTTGGCTCAAATGGCTCTGAGCGCTATGGGACTCAACATCTGAGGTCATCAGTCCCCTAGAACTTAGAACTTTAAAACAATACAATGAAATTTCAATAGGCAGAAATTCCAAGCTTTATCTTCAGACAATGTAAGACTTGCCCAATTTAGAAAAACTTACTTTTAAAACGGCTGAAGACCTATGATTTTAAAAACACAATTACAAGCATGCAAATTCCAACCATCGGCTATGAGCCATTAAAAATACACAATTAAACGCCAACAAGAAAGGCAGTATAGGCGCTCAGAAGTTTCCAGGGTGCTCGGTCTGCCCTTGAAATCTTAACATTCGCTTAGGTGAAACAAGAAGTCGGCCCAACTATACTCGATCCGCTGGCAACACAACCAACAGACAGTCAGGGACCCACTGACAAGACGACTTGCTAACCACCGACCAGTATACGAGAGTTCCAAAGCCAAAACGTTACAGACATAGCCGCCCACAGCCAAAAATACACTAAGCTGTCAAAAACTACACACCATGTTGGACAGCGACAACAGGTGAGGAAAGGACACTACCTGAATTTACGTCAGCGACCAGGGCAGGTAACCGGAACACTAACGGCCAGAAGGCAGACAATTCCGCTGATGCAATTGAATTTCAAAGTGACAAATATAGTTAATTCCCCCACAAGGCGGCTAAATCTTCACCAACTGGAACACTCACTGTTTCTCCCAGGAATACTGCTAACAGTGAACCACCAACCAAGGGGACAATGTGAACAGACGTGGCTTCGGTAATTAAATCACAACTCAAATTTGAAGTCCTGGGTCGTTGAGCCACGAACCTCGTAGCACTCAGAACAGTCCCCATACGCTCCGTCACTGCATAGAGACCGGAGCGGGCCCGGCCGACTGCGGCGTGTGGAGACTTACTTGCTTGCTGATCCGCTCCAACCGAGATCAGGTAGTGCACAAAATCCTGCACAGGTAGCACTTTTGCTATTATGGCTGGCTATAGAGACAGAATGACTCAATTTTTCAAGGACTTGTCGAGTCCATGAGCTGCTCTACCACGCTGAGCGTAAGGAGGTCCGACACGATATTAGTAGGTATCCCATGACTTTTGTCGCCTCAGTGTATTTCTGCCAGTAATCTGTGTCCGAGTTGCGAAGTATGTTTCGTGCAAGCATTCGGGCGTAGCCGGACGTGCCCGTGGACTTGGAGAAACAAGAAACTTCATTGGTCAGAACAGACAACAAGTTTCTATTAAGCCATGGCACTATCACAATGATCGTGTGCCCACTGCAGAGGTAAACGGCGATGTTTTCGGGAAGGTGAGAGCACGTCGAGGGGTCGTCCGATACAGAACCGCATGTCTAAAAAATATATGATGAATGGTGGATGGCAAAACACTTTTTCCTGCACCAGCATTGTTTCCTCTGTCGTCAGATCTGCCACAGTTTGCGTCTGATCTCTCTTTACCCAAGGGGCAAGCATCTGACCTCCACATTCGGTGATGAGGCGTGGACAATACGTTGTTTCCTACACGGAGTTTCACCGTCCTTCAGCCATCTTCCACAGATACAAACTGCAGTAGCACGTAAAGAGCCAACAAGCTTCGCCTTTTCTGAAATGCTCGTTTCCAGATGCCGGGCCGTAACAGATTTCCTTTTGTCAAAGCTGCTTGCGTCAGCGGATTCTCCCATTTGGGGCCCGTATCGTCACTAGAATCATTGCTCATTCATCCATGCTGCGCTTATACAGGGCTATTACAAAGGATTGAAGCGATTTCATAAATTCACTGTAGCTCCATTCATTGACATATGGTCACGACACACTACAGATACGTAGAAAAACTCATAAAGTTTTTTTCGGCTGAAGCCGCACTTCAGGTTTCTGCCGCCAGAGCGCTCGAGAGCGCAGTGAGACAAAATGGCGACAGGAGCCGAGAAAGCGTATGTCTTGTTTGAAATGCACTCACATCAGTCAGTCATAACAGTGCAACGACACTTCAGGACGAAATTCAACAAAGATCCACCAACTGCTAACTCCATTCGGCGATGGTATGCGCAGTTTAAAGCTTCTGGATGCCTCTGTATGGGGAAATCAACGGGTCGGCATGCAGTGAGCGAAGAAACGGTTGAACGCGTGCGGGCAAGTTTCACGCGTAGCCCGCGGAAGTCGACGAATAAAGCAAGCAGGGAGCTAAACGTACCACATCCGACGGTTTGGAAAATCTTACGGAAAAGGCTAAAGCAGAAGCCTTACCGTTTACAATTGCTACAAGCCCTGACACCCGATGACAAAGTCAAACGCTTTGAATTTTCGGCGCGGTTGCAACAGCTCATGGAAGAGGATGCGTTCAGTGCGAAACTTGTTTTCAGTGATGAAGCAACATTTTTTCTTAATGGTGAAGTGAACAGACACAATGTGCGAATCTGGGCGATAGAGAATCCGCACGCATTCGTGCAGCAAATTCGCAATTCACCAAAAGTTAATGTGTTTTGTGCAATCTCACGGTTTAAAGTTTACAGCCCCTTTTTCTTCTGCGAAAAAAACGTTACAGGACACGTGTATCTGGACATGCTGGAAAATTGGCTCATGCCACAACTGGAGACCGACAGCGTTCGACAGGATGGTGCTCCACCACACTTCCATCATGATGTTCGGCATTTCTTAAACAGGAGATTGGAAAACCGATGGATCGGTCGTGGTGGAGATCATGATCAGCAATTCATGTCATGGCCTCCATGCTCTCCCGACTTAACCCCATGCGATTTCTTTCTGTGGGGTTATGTGAAAGATTCAGTGTTTAAACCTCCTCTACCACCAAACGTGCCAGAACTGCGAGCTCGCATCAACGATGCTTTCGAACTCATTGATGGGGACATGCTGCGCCGAGTGCGGGAGGAACTTGATTATCGGCTTGATGTCTGCCGAATCACTAAAGGGGCACATATCGAACATTTGTGAATGCCTAAAAAAACTTTTTGAGTTTTTGTATGTATGTGCAAAGCATTGTGAAAATATCTCAAATAATAAAGTTATTGTAGAGCTGTGAAATCGCTTCAATCATTTGTAATAACCCTGTATAGCTTCTGTGCCGCATCAAGTTCCCTCAGCAGCACTACGTGCTATTAACTGACGCGGCTGGCGGTCGTCAAAATGTTTTACTTCATTGGTGTTCTTGGTCCGTGATGGCGTTCACAGGCCCACTCGTGGGGCACTCGGTCAGATGCCTTTTCTAGCTGGTAGAAGCCAAGGTGTAGGTGCCTTGAATTGTCGCGGTGTTTTTCAATAAGCAGGCGAGCGGCATGCATAGCATCTGCCAGCTCACAGCCATTCACTAAGCCACATTGAGTATAGTGGCCCCGATAATTTTCCAAATTCTTTTATAGGTGATGCGTTCCAAGTCCTTCATAGTGTGCGACAGAACACGTATCGGGGGGGGGGGGGGGATACTTGCTATGTTCAGCTGGGCTCCTCTTCTGCTGTCAATATATATATATATATATATATATATATATAACAAGTTTTCGTTAAGCCACGGTACAATCTCAACAAGTTTTCGTTAAGCCACAGTACAATCTCAACAAGTTTTCATTGAGCCACGGTAGAATCTGAATTCTCAATGATCGTGTGTCCACTGCAAAGATAACTGGCGATGTCGTTGGGGACATGAGAAACGTTCAGTGATCATGCGATGCAGAGTCGCATGCTCAACACTGTATGATGGAAGGTGGACTTTGAAACACTTGTGCCAACACCAGCTTTGTACTCTGTCGTCAGATCTTCCACAGATTTAATATATTATTACTTTTTATCAAAATTTCACATACAATGGAGGGTGTTACAACATAAAACAGGAAAGTAAGGAACTGTCTGTTTGTACCTAACAAATTATAAACAGTGTGATAGTAAACTGAAGCATTTCAGGATTCGAAGATATGTTAATGGAGTTGGAAAGGAGCTCAGTAAATAAAAACAAATTGTGTATTGTAAGGTTACCAAGGTTGTGGTGAAAGCATAGGTCACGTCAATCACGAGAACCTTCAGAGATGTGTGGTGAGTCAACCTATACGTTAACATTGATAAGCAAACTGGGTTAACAGTAACTTCCGTAATCGGAACGGAAATCGGTACTTTAAAATTAAAAAAAAAAATAGAAAAATAATGGCCAGATGCGTGTAGGGGTCGCGCACTGATAGTTGCATATAAAATTAATTATACACAGTCCATTCATCCTGGACATAGAGACTCTCGATGATTTTTGGTTGTCATCGCCATTCATACTGACATCATATCGGTCTCAGGGATTCCGAAACTTTCGAGAATGTTTTAATTTCAAGTTTGAAGTCGGATAACAGATAACAAAAAAATATTTCTTCCGTCAAGTAAATTAATAATTTTCTGACTTTTTTCCTTTACTTGTAGTGGGAAACCTATCTGCTTGTCAAATATCGTGATTCTACGACCAAAGGAAGTACCCATCCGTTTTCAATGAGTGAGTTTGCGAATATCAAACTGTGTGACTGACTCAGAAGTTTCACTATTTTTACATCGCCAAGGGACCTTTGGTCTTAATCTGTGGCATAATTTTCAACTTAATACGTCTGCCCATTACTGAGAAAAAGGGGTTTGAAAAGTCGGACAGACAGACAGACAATCAATAAAGTGATGTTATAAGGGTTTCTTTTTTACCGATAGTGGTACGGAATCCTTAAAAAACTGCAATGTAGTTTACTATTGGTGGCTTAATATTTACTAGATTGTAGTGGCATGTTTCAAAGAAAACAATTAACTTGCCTCTGAAATTAAAGCATACTATTTACAAATCACTACTGCTTGCCAAGCAGCTTCACATCGAAGAGTGTGACTTTCTGTGCAGCAAACAGAAAACATCAGTTCTTGAACGTAGGTAATCAGACAGTTCGCGAAATGGGTGATTAATGAAGTAAATTCCCAATTTTCATCTAAACTGATTCTCGATTTCAGTTGAAAAGGGACTTGCCGAACGCTATTGCACCTGACTGCATGTAATTATTCCAATCTGGACCCTAAATAACGAGGAAAAGTCTGTATGGAACTCACTTTTAATTCCTTATATTGTTATAAATCTGAATCTGATTTTTACTGTCAGCAACAAATGCATTTGGGAGTAACTGTGCCGGGAAGTGGGTGAAAGAATTCCAAGAGCCTTAAAGAGACCTCTGCAAGATGCGCAGTTATTCAGTTTATACAACTTTCTTACCTTTCGCTCCTGCCGAATGAATACTTTATTTTCTCTGGGTTCGCTACCCCTGAAGATAATTCCATAAGACAACTCCCAGTTGCAGTTTCCTGCTAGCTCGCTACGGCACAATACTCGTCTGTATGAGATGAAGACGTAACCTGTTTGCTGTGAACCACTTGTAAGTTCTGAAACGTGTTCTCCTCTCGTCGTCTGAGATGCTGTGGAACGAGTCCACGTACTGCAGGCGCGCGAGACAAATTGCGCAACGTTCCGGTCCGAAGATTAATTAGGAAACGTTTATTGGGGGAGCCGGATCAATTCTCCGCAGTTCTGCTCTTACAAAACAGTCTTAATATGGGTCGGCTGCCTCACTTTGACCTACGAGACAGGGTTAAACTTGTCACTGCTCTAAAAAGAACGATTAATGCCCTGTAGGTATCCGCCTGCGTCCAACAAGATTTTTAGGTCCGACGACTGGATTGGAAACTGAACACCACTAACAAACACCGCCACCGGTTGCGAGCTGACTCATAACAACTTTCGCTGACAATCTCCACAAAATACAAAACAGGACAAAGATCGAGAGTTAATAGGTCAAAAGTCACACAAAACACCACAGTCCTAGTTTCCACGGAAACAAATACTATAATTTATCGACTTCGATTAGCCCTAGCAAAGTCCATCTTACTGTGAAATGGGTCCAGCTAATATGTATTTAAATTATGAACTGACACTATGATGCCTCGTCTTCACCACAACTTTTTCTCAAATTCCATTTTTTCCAATTTATATCATGTATGCAGATGACATAGTGATTCAAAGCGCAAGTTGAAAAAAATGTACCAGAATATGGACAATTATACACAGAAGGTAGGGCTCAAAGCGAATCGAGACAAAACAGAGTTCATGCAATTAGGAAGAAGACAAGAAGCGGTAGAATTTCTTGAGATGGATGGCAAGAGGTTGAAGAGAGTAGACCAGTTCAAATACTTGGGATCTTCGAATAAGATCTTCACTCTGCAGCGGAGTGTACGCTGATATGAAACTTCCTGGCAGATTAAAACTGTGTGCCGGACCGAGACTCGAACTCGGGACCTTTGCCTTTCGCGGGCAAGTGCTCTACCATCTGAGCTACGCAAGCACGATTCACGCCCTCTCCTCACAGCTTTACTTCTGCCGGTACCTCGTCTCCTATCTTCCAAACTTTACAGAAGCTCTCCTGTGAACCTTGCAGAACTAGCACTCCTAAAGAAAGGATATTGCGAAGACATGGCTTAGACACAGCAGGCGGGATGTTTCCAGAATGAGATTTTCACTCTACAGTGCAGTGTGCGCTGACATGAAACTTCCTGGCAGATTAAAACTGTGTGCCGGACCGAGACTCGAATTCGGGACCTTGCCTTTCGCGGGCAAGTTCCCTACCATCTGAGCTACCCAAGCACGACTCACGCCCCCTTCACAATCTTAATTTGCCACGAAGTTTCATGTCAGCGCACACTCCGCTGCAGAGTGAAAATCTCATTCTGGAAACATGCCGCCGCTGTGGCTAAGCCATGTCTCCACAATATCCTTTCTTTAGGAGTGCTAGTTCTGCTAGGTTCGCAGGAGAGCTTCTGTGAAGTTTGGAAGGTAGGAGACGAGGTATTGGCAGAAGTAAAGCTATGAAGAAGGGGGCGTGAATCGTGCTTGGGTAGTTCAGATGGTAGAGCACTTGCCCGCGAAATGCAAAGGTCCCGAGTTCGAGTCTCGGTGCGGCACACAGTTTTAATCTGCCAGGAAGTTTCACGTGGATCTCGATTTACAACATATAAAATGGACATCAAGGAAAGAATAGCAGTGGGAACGAAATGCATGCATTCCGTCAAAGAGACGCTTGGCTCTAAATCGATCTCAGTGAACACTAAGATGAAAATCTACAACACAATGATATGCCCAGCAGTAATGTGCGGTTCAGAAACATGGAACATGACTAAGTGAGAAAGGGAAAAACTATTAATATTTGAAAGAAGAGTAATGAGGAAGATATGGGGACCAGGTTTAGATAACGGAGAATGGAGGAGGAGGAAAAACGAGGAAATCTACCTTCTGATGCGACAACCAACTATCCTACAGAAGATAAAGAGCAAAAAAATACAATGGGTGGGCCATGTAGCCCTTATGCCAGATGTAAGAGACGCGAAGATGGCACTAGCGGGGAAACCAAACACCAAACGCCCCACTGGACGACCAAGGCAGCGCAGGATGGACGATCTGGCGAAGGACCTAGCAGCCCTGGGAATTGAAGACACCTGAAGGAACCGGGCACAAAACAGAAAGAAATGGAGGCAGTTTGTGGAAGCAGGGCGTGGTCTGCAGGGCCTGTGATCGCTGAATATCTGTCTATCGTTAATTTTGTAAAGGTTCGCAAGATTGCCTCATTCCAGGGAAAATCTGTACCAGAAGTCGTTGTGATTTAGTTGTTTAATTTTTCGTTGCTTGGCCAACTAAGGATCCATTTGGGCAGTGATATGTATGCTATCATTAACACCAGATGGGTAGATCATACAACTGAGAGAACACGAAGTTGTGACGTCAGCTTGAAGCGGCGAAAGTCCACAACTCTCTTGTGTTGTGGCACAACGTGATAGGTATAAAAAGAACTCGTTGTGCTATGTGATCGTCACGAAATTGTTGTTTAAGTACACAGAAATCATATTATGTGGTACTAAGCTGTGTTTGTTTGAGTTTAATGCTACATAACATGGACGCATTTTTCCGATCCGTCCAGCGTATCTGTCTTCACCTGCGGGACCTTCCAGAGAGGGACCAGGAGAAAAACGGAGCACGTTGGACCAAGCAGCGCTGCAGAAAAGCATGAAGATTAGTGTGGACAGCCGTAATGGACGTTTAAAAAGAGTACGACATATCGGCCTTCAGGAATCTAAAGTATCCTTTACAAATGAACTGGGTGAAAATAGTGAAAGAATATTATTTTCATGTCTAACGAGCCATCCGTGTAGTCGCATTATATTGTGTATATTGTGATTGATTATCATTCGGAAGTGGAGATCTATTCGAAAGCAGTTTCATTAAACAAAATTCTCGTCACTGAATTTATTCTTAAAATTGTACCGGTAATAGAAAAGCGTGTTTATACAACTAACTGTGATGTGCATGCCTCAGTGTTTTAGCAGAAAAATATTATTTGGAATTGCGTGAAAGTTTTACTAAACAGTTAATGTAAATTTTGAAAAGTTCCAGCTGTTCCTGACAGTTCATATCCACAAAAACAGCGCATACTTCAAAGACTTGAGCTCTTTTATTTACAAATGTTCCAGTCGTGTTGTATATGCAGAGCACAAAATTAATCGCAATTATACGTTCTCCGTTACTTTTGTCTCATTTCCACTTCACTAGGAATCGCCGCTGAGCTATGACCTAACTGTACATTTGTTTGCCGTTGCCTCTAGGTGGCGGTAATATCGCGTACACAAGGTGGTGTATTGGAGGAGCTGTCATGTGCAGATACGTCGAAGTTACATGCTGTGAGAGCCGGCCGAAGTGGCCGTGCGGTTAAAGGCGCTGCAGTCTGGAACCGCAAGACCGCTACGGTCGCAGGTTCGAATCCTGCCTCGGGCATGGATGTTTGTGATGTCCTTAGGTTAGTTAGGTTTAACTAGTTCTAAGTTCTAGGGGACTAATGACCTCAGCAGTTGAGTCCCATAGTGCTCAGAGCCATTTGAACCATGCTGTGAGTCCATAGACCTACATCCAGATAGTATGGCTGCAAATGGTCTTTGTAATGTACAGACGGTAGCAGAGCTAGGATGGGGAAGGTGTAGGCACATTTATTTGGTCCAAGCCTTGTTGACACAAAATTATTATTTAACAATAATTGGTTATACGTCCAAGTTAATACAATTAACAGTTTAAAAGGAAATTTTAGCAATAAATTTTTTTAAACATTCTCTAGAAGAACATGCAGCCCCACTCTGAAACATTAAATAAAGGTACTGTTAGTAAAGGGTATATTATATAGTACAATAGTGCAACATGTACAAATATAACAAGTACACCAGAAAATATTGAACTTGTGATTTGTACTACATGTAAATCAAATCTTAAAAAAAAATCCAATTAGGCAAGAGTGCAACAAAGTCCCTACTGCCTGCTTAAAAAAAAAGTGGCAGTGATATGCAGTTTTTTTTTTACAAAATTTCTAAATTATTTTATATCAGTTAAGTAAGCTACAAGACCAAGACAGAAATAACATTCACGACTGGTGACATGAGTAAACACTGTCAAGCTTTCAATTTGACGACGGTTGTGTTATCTAGCAAATTTTTCATTTAAATACTCGCCCCCCCCCCCCCCCCGCGTTCCAAAATCAATTCAGTCAGTCTCGAAAAGAAACACAACTTAATACACAAATATGGCAATATCAAGAAATAGATGGGTTTATCCCAAGCAATATTAGTAGATTTAAGAAATTTGCAATTTCAACGCACCAATTTTAACAAAGTCTAATGTAAGAATAATTAGCACAGACCTTTCATAAATGATCGATGATAGTGGATACCGTGCCATACACAATCAAACAAATTAAGAATTATTCACAGTAGACACCTGGCACATGATGATATTCTCTGAAGTATTTCAAATCACAAGATGTTGGCAGCAAGTACCAACCACATAATAAAGTAATGATCATTAAATATAATAAAAGTATATGAAAATTTCGGCCTTAGCCAAGTGACGAGAACCACACCAATGCAGTTTCCTGTTACACTCGAGTGCTAGGCCCAACAAACAACAGCTGGTCATGGAGAACCACGCTAAGCAAGCGAGCATTCCGTCCTCCCCACATGCTCGCAAACAACCATACTCATCGCAGTCCTTAACCAGCAGGCACCAGTTGACTCCCCGCCGCTTCCCCGTCCTGTACATCTCCCGACCCAGCCGTCTCCCAGAACTGTTGCTCCGCGCACCAGCGCCAACAGCGCTCAGCGGTCACGCCCCCTATCGCTGCGGCGAAAACAAGTGAAATAATCTCGCGGGTAATTCAAATGAGCTGAGCCGTGACATGGCTCAGTCTCCAAGTAGCGAACATAACCATTTCCAGTCAATGATCGGTTCAGCTGGACCAGAGGACATGTAAACACAACCCACATGTAGTGTCCCTTTTGCAATATTCACCATTATCGAGGCGAAACGTAAATAAAAATGACAGTATGTGACTCAAAATGAACTGCAAACATCGATTTATCTGCGAAAGGTAATAACACTAACGGTAAAAATATACAATACAGATCGGTAGATGCAGAAAAGACATTATTTTTATTGTATGAGATTATAATGTGTAAGTAATTAAAATAAGTATTATTATCTTTGTAAAACACAATGCAATGCTCATTCTTCTGTCTAGTCTGTTTTGTTCTGCTCGTTCTGGTGTTAGCTGGAATAAGGTGCGCAAGATTTTGTGCTGCGCTAGCATTCGTTTCTGTCGCAACTAATTGCAAATATTTAATGGTGTAAACTGTGCCCTAGTAAGAATATATTAGTATAAAGTGATCTCCGTGTGTTACTTCAAGAACCTACGCCACATTTATCTTATGAAAAGAATATTTAATGAAAATTATTTAGCATGTTTCCAGCTGCTGCGGAGCGAGTAGCAGTGATCTCTGACTGTTAACAATTAGCCGCCATTACGCGGTACATTTAAAAATATTTTTTCACAGCACAATGTCTGATAGCCGGAGCGGAAGAAATTATGTAAAAATATTCAGTGAGATTAATTGAAGGGCCGGCCGAAGTGGCCGTGCGGTTAAAGGCGCTGCAGTCTGGAACCGCAAGACCGCTACGGTCGCAGGTTCGAATCCTGTTTGTGATGTCCTTAGGTTAGTTAGGTTTACGTAGTTCTAAGTTCTAGGGGACTAATGACCTCAGCAGTTGAGTCCCATAGTGCTCAGAGCCATTTTTAATTGAAGGAATCCAGTGAAATAATTTTATTAAAACTTGTCTATTTTCTGTGACAGTAATAATTTCAGATGAGTGAACTGGAGCTGAGTAATACTACGCTATTGCATTTACACTAATTTGTAGGGAGCCTGGCGTCGATAAAACCAGATATAATACGTAATTGGCATCCTACGAAATTCATTATTTTGCTTATTATATCTCTTTTGTATTTTTTTGAAAGCTAAACGTAAAAACTAACTTCACTAAAAATCAGTAACAGATCACGATACATCAAAGAACAAACAAATTTACTAGGAGAGTGTTTCCTCTAAATAAATAGTTACATTATTTTTTTAAGAGATATAATAAATGATTGGACTGATGGTCCTTTAGCTTCTTTTTACTCATTTTTGAAGGCTGATGTGTAAATCATTTCTTGACATAAAGACAAAACATCTTACAACTTGGATCCGTGGTTCTGTCGGGTCTGCGCCACAGTGGAACCCTACCGTTAGCTCTTACCAACTGAAATCTCAATTGACATGACTCAGCCAGGATTTCATAAGTCGTCTAGGGTCCACCGACATGGTCACCAGCCCAGGAGAGGTTGTGCTGTTAGGAAAAGCACTCACATCGGTCGCCTACTGCTATACCCCATTAACGCTAAATTTCGTCGGACTGTCCTGACGGATACGTTCCTCGTACGTCCCACATTGATTTTTGTGGTTACTTCACGGTTTCTTGTCTGTTAGCGCTATACAACTCAACGCAAACGCCGCTGCACTCGGTAGTTAAGTGAATGCCGCCGGCCAGTGCGTTTTCCTCGGCCAGACGTAATGTCTGTGGACCGCTGAATACTGAATTCCCCAACGATTTTCGAAACGGAATGTCTCATGCGTCTAACTACCATTAGAAATTAATTCCCGTCGTGCAGCCTAGTCACGTCGGAAATCTTTTCACATGAATGACCTGAGTGCAAGTGGCAGCTCCGTAGGTGCACTGTCCTTTTATACCTCGTGTATGCGGTATTACCGCCATATCGCCATCTTCTGACTTTGTCACCTCAGTGTATTTCAGGGTACAATGAACGGGCTGATGTGGAAGCAGAATCGAGAAGTATTTCCATTCTGCGTTCTCGTGACTTTTCGTGGAAGCCATGTTGTAATCAGATAAGAAAAGAAATATCTTGGGCCGGCATGTTCAGACAGCTGAAGTCGGACATCTAGATAGTACTCTGATTTGGTGCCGCCCACCAGGTATTCCTCTCGTGTGCTAACCTCTTATTGTCAGAGTAGCACTTGCAACCTACGTCCTTAATTATTTGCTCGATGTATTCCAATCTCTGCCTTCCTCTGCAGTTTCTGCCCTCTACGCACGGACGTATATAAAGGGGGGGGGGGGTCCAGGGGGTCCGGAACCCCCCCCCCCCCCTTCCTTAGTTTACATAAAAACGTCAATATTAGAAGAATACCCGATTTGAAACCCTGTGCCACAAAATAGTCGCGCACTGCGCTTGGTTGACGTAGTGACAAGCCATGGAGGAATGAGGCTGCAAAAAACAGCTGTGCCCTGCGGCGGGGTGTCTACCCCCACCCCCACTATATGTGCAACGGAAGTGAATGCTATCTTGCCAACCTTAGCGGAACTACGCTACGCGTATTGGACTTTTTTGGACTTCGTGGCATTGTGGCAAAATTCTGAAATTGTTAAAAAATGTAGCGGAATTCAACTTTCTGTGGCGAAGTGTAAAACCGTTGTAAATTTTCACTGACAAGTACAAAACATGTAATATATGCACGGGAATGCAGATACCGAACAGTCTTTCTCCATGATGACAGACATTAAAACTAAAAGACTTATTAAGCTTCCAGAATGAGATTTTCACTCTGCAGCGGAGTGTGCGCTGATATGAAACTTCCTGACAGATTAAAACTGTGTGCTGGACCGAGACTCCAACTCGGGACCTTTGCCTTTCGCGGGTAAGTGCTTCAATTCTGCCAGTACCTCGTCTCCTACATCCCCTAGGCTGTGGCTAAACCATGTATCCGCAATATCCTTTCTTCCAGGAGTGCTAGTTCTGCAAGGTTCGCAGAAGAGCTTCTGTGAAGTTTGGAAGGTAGAAGACGAGGTACTCGTAGAATTAAAGCTGTGAGGACGGGTGGTGAGTCGTGCTTGGGTAGCTCAGTTGATGGAGCACTTGTCTGCGATTCTCAGTCCAGCACACAGTTGTAATCTGTCAGGAAGTTTCACTTATTAAGCTACTTGCAGAAACCTTAAGTGACTTGTTGAAAGTATGACTAGACATCCAAAATAAGAACCGTTATTGATCATTATTATATTTCGTACACAATTACGGAGGAACATTTCCGCAAGTTCGAAAAACGTATCAGTTATTATCTGAGAACTGAAGGTGATCAAAATATTGCTGCATCAACAAATTCATACATTTCACTGTGATTTTAATAAACATTGAAACGTTTCATACACATGATGCTAAAAGAAACCTTGTAAATTAATTGCTTACGCCTTAGCCAGCTCAGATTCCATATAAAGAGGAAAATTACCTGTCGCATCAAACTACAATTACTATATTAACATCAACTATTTGAACGAAGCACGATATTCAGGTCCATCACTGGACACTGTCGTCTTACCTGTCGCTGATCGTTGAATGCCCCAGCTGGAAAGATATGGAATATATTTGTTTATAGCTTAAATTATTTATTTTGCCCGTATATCGTCAGGAATTATGTACACTATATCATAAATTACATTTGAAACTGTTGTGGAATTTGGATGTGCTCATAGCGGAACTAACTTACTTTTGGCTGGCAACACTGAACGGAACCGATCAGTGTGTTCTGTCGCTTCCCCTTGGGCAGTCACAATTAGAGTGACGAAGTTTCAGGCGTCATGTGTTAAGCCAGCTTAAACTGTGCGTGCGTGTGTTTGGTTATTAAAAGAGTCGTGTTTGTAAAATAAAAAAAAAAAAAACTATGAAACGGACATTATTATTAGTAAGTTAGCAGCAAGACGTAAAAGGCTAAATGTAACACTTTAAATTAAAGTAATTAATGTTTATTTTTAAAATTAACTTACGACCTGAAGTTACAGGAAAATGCCAAAGTGTCACAATTTAAATACAAAGTCTAATATACTAATATTATTGCTTAATATAAATGATTAATAATTATATTCAAAAATATATAATTACCTTCAATGTTAGCTTACAATTAGTCCTTTTTCATAAATAAATACCTCAACAGCTACAATACATATGTTTTATTTAAAGACGCTTGGATCAATTACTGTTTCTCTACAGTTTTACCCGCATGTAATATGGATGCTAACGTATTTGTGAGTTTTTTAATTTCTGCTTGATTGACTCTATTGGCGTTAACAGCAAAACCTTTTTATGTGGTGGGCGAAGACAGGGTTACCTTCCTAAGTGATAGTGTTGGACCCCCACCATGTAAAAGCTGTAGGTACGTTTCTGCCCTCTACAGCTCCCTCTAGTACCATGGAAGTCATTCCCTGATGTCTTAACAGGTGTCCTGTCATCCTGTCCCTTGTCCTTGTCTGTGTTTCCACATATTCCTTTCCTCTTCGATTCTTCTGTTCCAGTTTTCCCGCGATCCAAGTTTCACTACCATACAATGCTGCACTCCAGACGTACATTCCCAGAAATTTCTTCCTCAAATTAAGGCTACGTTTGTTACTAGCAGACTTCTCTCTGCCAGAAATGCCTTTTTTGCAGTGCTAGTCTGCTTTTGATGTTCTCCTTGCTCCGTCCGTCATTGGTTATTTTTCTGCCTGGGTAGTAGAGTTCCCTAACTTCTTCTACATCGTGACCATCAATACTGATGTTAAGTTTCTCGCTGTTCTCATTTCTGCTACTTCTCATTACTTTCGTCTTTCTTCGATTTACTCTCATTCCATATGCTGTACTCATTACATTGTTCACTCCATTCAGGAGATCGCGTAATTTTTCTTCACTTTTACTCAGGATAGCAGTGTCATCAGCGAATCGTATCATTAATATCAATTCACTTCGAAGTTTAATTTTATTCCTGAAGCTTTCTTTTATTTCCATCATTACTTCTTCGATGTACAGATTGAACGTAGAGGCGAAAGACTACATCCCTGTCTTAAACACTATTTAATCTGAGCACTTCGTTCTTGGTCGTCCACTCTTATATTCCCTCTTGGCTCATTTACATATATTGTATATTACCCGTCTCTCCCTGTAGCTTATTGCTATTTTTCGCAGAATTTCGAACATCGCCGGCCGCAGTGGCCGAGCGGTTCTAGGCGCTTCAGTCTGGAACCGCGCGACCGCTACGGTCGCAGGTTCGAATCCTGCCTCGGCCATGGATGTGTGTGATGTCCTTAGGTCAGTTAGGTTTAAGTAGTTCTAAGTTCTAGGGGACTGATGACGTCAGATGTTAAGTCCCATAGTGCTCAGAGCCATTTGAACCATTTCGAACATCTTGCACCGTCTTACACTGTCGAACGCTGTATCCATGTCGACAAATCATATGAACGTGTCTTGATTTTTCTTTAGTGTTGCTTCCATTATCAACCGCAACGTCAGAATTACCTCTCTGTTGCCTTTACCTGTTCTAAAGCCAAAGTGATAGTCATCTAACACATCCCCGATTTTCGTTTCCATTCTTCTGTATATTATTCTTGTCTGCAACTTGGATACATGGGCAGTTAACCAGATTGTGCGATAATTCTCACGCTTGTTAGCTCTTGCAGTCTTTGGAACTGTGTGGATGATATTTTTCCGATAGTCAGATGATATGTCGCCAGACTCATACACTCTACACACCATCGTGCATAGTCGTTTTGTTACCACTTCTCCCAATGATTTTAGAAATTCTGATGGAATGTTATCCATTCCCTTCTCTCTTATTTGAATTTAAGTCGTCCAGAGCTCTTCTAAATTCTGATTCTAATGCTGTATTTCCTACCTTTTCTAAATCGACTCCTGCTTCTTCTATCAGACCAGACAAATTTTCCCCCACATAGAGGCTTGGAAGTATTCTTTCCACCTCTCCGATCTCTCCTCTGCGTTTAACAGTCGAATTTCTGTTGCATTCTTAATGTTACCACCGTTGCCTTTAATTTCACCGAATGTTGTTTTGACCTTCTTGTATGCTGAGTCTGTCCTCTCGACAATTACGGGGACTGAGTGTTTGTGTTATTCATCATTCAAAGTGGCTAAACTGGACTGTGTACAGATTGGGAATGTGTACAGACGCTGATGACCACGCAGTTGAGCGCCCAACAAACCGACCACCACCACCATCATCATCATCATCTGACAATGATTTCTATTTTGCTTTCTTCAAATTTTTCATGCAGCCATTTCGTCTTAGCTTCCCTGCACTTCCTTTCTCAGCGACTTGTATTTCTGTATTCCTGAGTTTTGCTTGGTTCAAATGGCTCTGAGCACTATGGGACTTAACATCTCAATTCATCAGTCCCCCAGAACTTAGAACTACTTGAACCTAACTAACCTAAGGACATCACACACATCCATGAGGCAGGAGTCGAATCTGCGTCCGTAGCGGTTGCGCGGTTCCAGACTGAAGCGTCTAGAACCGCTCGGTCACACCGGCCGGCATTCCCGAGTTTCCCGCAACCTTTTTGTACTCCCTCCTTTCATTAGTCAACTGATGTAGTACTTCTGCTACCCACGGTTTCTTCGCAGTTGTCTTCTTTGTACCTACGTTTTTCTTTAGAACTTCTGTGACAGACCTTTTTAGAGATATCCATTCCTCTTCAAGTGGACTGCCTGCTGAGCTATTGCTTACTGGTTATTGCTACGTACGCGGGGATCTCAGAAAGTACGTAAGACACGTCGTCTCGCGTTGAGACATTATGCAACAACCGTGGCGCTTTGTCAAAAGGCAGTAAATGTTTCGGGATTCCTGTAAACACAGTTCCGCTGCGGTACAGATAACAGGTGCGTCACACTGTGCGATAGAAATGGCGTGGCAACCGGAAAGATGATATAAAGTACGCGGGACAATACGATTCTTGTAGGCAAGACGTATAAATTGGACACACATACTCACCGTGATATTCTGGTGGTATGTGGAACAAATGTAGTGTCGCGTCAGGGCGTAATGAAACGCTGCCAAGGATTTGACCAAGGGTGCAGGGACATGCTTGTTGCTGATCGGGGAGCAATGTCATCGACCTCGACCACTGACGACAATGTCGCTTAGTAGAGGAACTTATGTGCAGCAATCGCAGAGTAACTAGAGCAGATTCTGCTCAGCAGGTACGCATATCAATAGGAAGTGCTCATTCCATCGTCAGAGCTAATGTAAAGTATCACCTGCACACAAAGGCGCAACTTTTATGGCGTCTCTGAACTTCCTCGAGCATTAATTCGCAGTGGGTCTTGTTCCCAGGCCACATCATTATGGCTGATCAGACATGGGTCCATCATTTCACAGCTGCAACAAAGGGAGCGTCTATGGAATAGATAGACACCTCTTCGCCTGTGCGAAAGAAATGCAGAGTTGCGCCATGAGCAGGGAAGTTCACGGTCACCATATTCTTCAGCTGTGAAACAATTGTGTACACAGCGTTTATGGCAAAGGGCAGAACCATTCATGCCAATCCATACTGTGCAACAGTGACATTGCTGTGCAAAGTCACAAAGAACAAGAGAGGTGGAAAATTAAGCAAAGCCATTGCTCTCTTGCATCACAATCCATGTGGCTCATACAAGCTTTCCTTCAACGTCTTCAATGGGAAGTTTGGAAGCATCCACCATAGGGTCCAGATATTACATCATGTGGTATCCGTCTTTTCGACAAGCTAGAAATAGATTTTTCCTGTGATGAGGATGTTCACGGAACAGTTCTCGAATGGTGTCATTAGTAGAATTTTCTGACTGTTCTTTACAGAGAGATGTGGCAAAGTAAGCAACGAGATCATGTAGGTGACTCTCCCACTGAAAACTCCACTCTCTCGTAAACCTTACTGAGGTACATGTAAATTACGGTTACAGCAAAACGTGTAATGTTTTTTCTTAGGTCTGACCCAGGAGCGGCCAAGAATTTTGCGCAGGAGCTGTGCCCTAGCGTGAGTGCTGTAGCGCTCTGTCTCGCTGCACACTTCCCCCGCCACCACACCATGTTGTCCGAGCAAGAGGAAGGGGGAGAGGAGGGATATTGCGAACGGGCGGCTTTTAAATTGCACTGCACACGATTTGGTTTTACACTTCACATTCCTCGACAACATACATCAAAAATGTTCACTATTATTTATTTTTGATGCCCTGAAGACATAATATGACTTATCTGGCGCAACTCTTGGCATACAGACAGACATAAACAATTTCTCTAAGGTTTCCATGTAATTGTGACCTGTTTAGTTTCATGATCGGAAAAAAATGTCGTTCACACAAATGTGTCGATCTAAATATTGCAGCACTTTTGCAATTTTATTATGAAGACAAGGAAACTGTAACTGAGGAAAGCAATGTAGACGTCCTGGGCAGCCTTAGGGGAAAACTCCAGTTATCCAGAGAAAGCGGACCTGCAGTTTAACGTGGAATCCGGCGAACCTCGTGTTCTTTCTGGCGTCTCCCCACATCCAACACCTTAACGCCCGCTCGTGGACTGGCCGTCCTTCAGCCACTCTTCACACAGACCCACAACAGCACCTCGGGAACAGTCGAGCAACTTCGCCGTTTTCGAGATTTTCGTTCGCAGTCGCCAGACCGTAACAATCTGCCCTTCGTCAGAGTTTATTTCGGAGGATTTTCCCATTCGCGGGAAATATCGTCACTGCCATTTATTTATTTATTTTTTTCATTTCTCAACTGGTAAAGACGGAACCTTATAGGAGCACATTGTTATCCGTCTGCCTGTCCGGCAGTTAAAAACCCTCTTTCTCAGGAACAGGCAGAGATATCAAGTAGAAATTTATGTCAAATACTAAGGTCTACGTCAGTGACGTCAAAAGATGCGGCTGTTTATGTCACATATTTCGATACTCGCAAACTCCCTCTTTAAAATCTGTAGGGTTCTCCCCGTTGACCTGGAATCATGAAATTTTCACAGAACAAGTAAATAAAAAAATCTTTCTGCCATTAGAACTTACATACATTTCATCATCCGTCAAAAGCACTGTTTCATTCATTCTTTTTTTTTTTTTTTTTTTGAATCGTCAGTCTTCCGACTGCCTCAACCTCTTCATCTCAGAGTAGCACTTGGAACTTGCCGGATGCATCCCAATCTCTGTTTTCCTCTACCATTTTTAACCTCTACGACTCCTTCTAGTACCATGGAAGTCATCCTCTCCCTTCTTCTTGTCAGAATGGGATCTGTCTCCATGTGGCCGTCATAGTCGTTGACCATGGTCATCTGGGACAGTGCAGAACTGTGGTCCATCGCTTAACACAATGGGACGCCAGTCCAACTGCTGCTGGTTTCCGACCAGTGGTGCAGCGTGACACAGGATGGTCCAGGCGGTCCACTACGTGATCTCGGGGCGGTGGGCGCAGATGTGAAGGGTCTACCATCATCCACACAGTTCCGAAGACGGCAAGAGCTGACAAGTGCGAGAATTATCGCACAATCACGTTAACAGCTCGTGCATCCAAGTTGCTGACAACCGTAATACACAGAAAAGTGGAAAAGAAAGTTGGGGATGTGCTAGACGGCGATCAATTTTCTTTTACAACAGGTAAAGGCACCAGAGAGGCAAACCTGACGTTGCGGTTGGTAATGGAAGCAAGACTAAATAAAAATGAAGACATGTTCGTAGGATTTGTCGACAATGTAAAATGGTGAAAAATGTTCGAAATTCTGAGAAAAATATGGGTAAGCTATAGGGAGAGACGGGTAATATACAATATGTGCAAGAGCCAAGAGGGAATGTAAGAGTGGACGACCAAGGCCGAAGTGCTCAAATTAAAATGTAATTAAGACAGGGCTGTAGTCTTTCGCCCCTACTGTTCAATCTGTACATGGAAGAAGCAATGATTGAAATACAAGAAAGGTTCAGGAGTGGGAATTAAAATTCAAAGTGAAAGGATATCGATGATACGATTCGCTGGTGACAGTGCTATCCTGGATGAAAGTGAAGAAGAATTACATCATCCGCTGAAAAGAATGACCAATCTACAGCATACAGAATATGGTTTGAGATTAAATCGAAGGAAGGCGAAAGTAATGACAAGTTGCAGAAATGAGAACAGCGAGAAACTTACCACCAGTATTGATGGTGACGAAGTGGATGAAGTTAAGGACAGCACAATAACCAATGACGGATGGAGCAAGTGGACATTAAAAGCAGACTAGCATTGGTAGAAAGAGCATTCCTGGCCAAGAGAAGTCTACTAGTATTAAACATAGGTGTTAATTTGAGGAAGCAATTTCTGAGAACGTGCGTGTGGTGTTCTACGGTAGTGAAACATGGACTGTGGGAAAACTGGAACAGACGAGAATCGAAGCATTTGAGATGTGGTACTACAGACGAGTTTTGGAAAGTAGGTGGACTGATAAGGTAAGGAATGAGGAGGTTCTTGATCTGGGAGTAAAGGGAAATGTGGAAAACGCTGACAAGGAGAAGGTACAGGATGGTAGGACATCTGTTAAGACATCAGGAACTGACATCCATGGTACTAGAGGGAGTTCTAGAGGGCAAAAACTGTAGAGGAAGGCAGAGATTGGAATACATCCAGCAAATAATTGAGGACGTACGTTGCAAGTGTTACTCGAAGATGAAGAGGTTGGCACAGGAAAGAAATGCGTGACAGGCCGCATGAAACCAGTCAGAAGACTGATGAGAAAAAAAAAATCTACATCTACATACATGCATACATACATACATACACACACACTCCGCAAGGCACTGTACGGCGCGCGGCGATGGGTAACCTTCAATAAAGCAAAGTCGACATTCGCCTTCCCTACTACAATCCTTGCATGGTCGTTCCATTTCATATCGCTTTTGCAACGTCACGCCTAGGTATTTCATCGAGGTGACTGTGTCAAGCTCCACGCTACGTACATACACGTTGTGTTCGAACGTTACGGGTTTGTTTTTCCCTCTCATCTGCATTAACTTACATTTTTCTACATTTAGAGCTAACTGCCACTCATCACACCACCTAGAAACAGAACTACAAATAGCACTAAGTCACTCTGGTCACCGTTCTACCTGTCACGCAGAATTCCAACTTAATCTCTGTGTATATGTCCGAAATTAACTGACTTTCGAATATTTCTTTTGGATGTTTCACTTTTCCGTCAGTCAGTATATTTTGTTGGAATGCGAATGGGTATTGTTTCCATTTTCTCATCATCTGCAAGAGATCTCACATAGCACCTGATGCAGAATCATTAATCTGTAATATGAACAAGAATGTTCCTGCTACTCTTTAATGGTGCACACATGGTATTACACTGATGGGAAAAAAAGTTACACCAAGAAGGTGTTGTGTGACGTAAACGAAAGTTGGTAGACGTGTTTCTACATCTGAAACACGATATCTGTTCAAATTTCGCGTCAAGCGCGTAGAGGTGTCGCTAGCAGCGCCACAATGAGGATGCAACTCAGGTATGGTTTAAGTACACGCTGCAACGGGCGTTATATTGAATGTGGTGAGTTGACCTTAGTCAAGAACGCCTTCGAGGTGACAATGACGTCATTATCAACACTTCAGTGAGTTTGAACGAGGTCATGTAATAGGGCTACGAGAAGCTGGATGCTCCTTCTGCGATACTGCAGAAAGACTTGACAGAAATATAGCCACTGTACATGACTGCTGGCAGCGGTGATCACGGGAATGCATGGTTGGAAGAAGACAGGACTCCCAACGGTCACATGGCATTACCGAGAGGTAAGACCATCGTGTTCGGCGCATGGCTCTGTAGCATCGTGCTGCATCTGCATCAGCAATTTGCGCAGCAGTTGGCACCATAGTGTCAGAACGAACAAGTCGATCACTTTAAGTATAGCTCTCTCCACTCCCGCTGTTGTCCCGAGCGCCCTGACTGCAAATTTGTACGTCAATCTGGTGATTCCACTTGTTGTACTGCGATTAGCATTACAGGGCGCGTTTTCCAACAGGATAACGCCCACCCACATCCCGCTGTTGTTACCCAAGGGGCGCTATAGAGTGTCGCCATGTTGCCTTGGCCTGTTAGATCGCCAGCTATGTCTCCAATCTAGCACAAATGGGACATCATTAGATGGCAACTCCAGCGACTTCCACAAACAGAATTAACAGACCCTGGACGACTAAGTGCAACAGGCATGGAACACCATCCCACAAACTGGCATCTGGTAGAACACGATGAATGAACTTTTCCATGCTTTCATTCAACATTCTGGCGGTTACACCGGTTATTAATGTACGAGACTTTCACATTTTCGATGACTTATATCGCACTTAAATTAACCTGCGATCTTGCGATGTTAATCACTTAAATATCCCATCTAGACAAATGTATTCCCGAAGTTTCATTTCTCTACAAGGTCATTCCATGTCAAGTGGTCTAGCGCTCCCCACTCTGTCATCTTGGATTTTGCTGAAGTTTTGTATGTAGAGTACCACATATCTCAAATGAATTTCGGTTAAGTTTTTGATTCTCCAGTGGAATAATTGTCGAGATACAGCCTTTTCTTTGATCCCATATCCTGACAACATACACTACGGCACTGAGATTTCACCAACTTTGAGACCTAAAGGCTCTCTTGGTATTTTTTTTAAACATGAAACTTACCTAGCTTGTACGACTTTTTGCGCTCTGGCAATAATAATAATTATTATTATTTGCCGGCCGCGGTGGCCAAGCGGTTCTAGGCGCTTCAGTACTGAACCGCGCGACTGCTACGGTCGCAGGTTCGAATCCTGCCTCGGGCATAGATGTGTGTGATGTTCTTAGGTTAGTTAGGTTTAAGTAGTTCTGAGTTCCAGGGGGCTGATGACCTCAAATGTTAAGTCCCATAGTGCTCAGAGCCATTTGAATCAATTATTATTTCTATGTGCATGTTAAGTGGTTCAAATGACTCTGAGCACTATGGGACTTAACATCTATGGTCATCAGTCCCCTAGAACTTAGAACTACTTAAACCTAACTAACATAAAGACAGCACACAACACCCAGTCATCATGAGGCAGAGAAAATCCCTGACCCCGCCGGGGCGTCTTAAGTGGATAGACTGTGTCAAAGTAGGCCTAAAAATCAGCACTCTAAAAAAAATTAAAAGTTTACTTAGGTCCTTGGAATTAAGTAATAGATGCCAAAGTTGATGCATAGTGTGTCTGCAAGTTGCTTTTTTAAAATTTGTAAGTTCATGTTGCTAGCTCGCTCTCTTACTTTACAGATTTAGTGTAAAGTTGAAGATTTTTGTAAAAAGGCTAAAAATAGGGTATTTTCAATCCGATGTTGCCCAAAAGTATCTTTTACAAACGTTTTAAAACCACTGTCATTGGAAAGAGCATGTTCTGAGCATCCTAGAGAAGTGGATTTTTTTGACTAATGCTGGTGTACAGTGTCCTAAGAAAAGGGTCAAAGGAAGGAGCACTTCCGTACAACAGCTTTTTTTTAATATTCAAATTCTGTCTTTTTTGTTCAGACTTATTTTAATGCCTTTTTTTGAGAAATTATCAGTGGTCTATTGCGTTGGTCAGTGACGACGTCGTCTGTACCCGTTCAAAGACTTGAAATGGAATCGCTTTGCCGTATGGGTCACGCCTAATAGCCGTGCAATACCACCCACGGGTGGGTTTCTTAGTTCAGGTTCCCAAGCCTGTAGTTTAGTTTCTTACTCGAGGTTCCAAAGCCTTAAGTGGGTGCCTGCCTGGTTCCCAAACCAATGACTGAGCATCTTATCCTAGGTTCTCAAACATAAACTTGGTATGTTATGTAGTTCCCAAGCCGATGCTCACAACTTGATCTTAATTGATAGTAATCTTTCCTCACATTCTGTTATGTCTGAAAGCCACTTCCTACAGCACAGAAACAGAAACTGATATTGTCGCCCAGACGATGTGACTGAAACAGCAGGGAGCATGCAAATCAGGTGTTGTTCTGGAATCCAATGTATATCGTGCCTTTCTGGCCAATAAAACGAATGAGCAGGACCTGGCCGATGCATAAATTTTATCAACGCATAATTTTCTTCAACTGAAACTTCAGCAACATTGTTAATCGACCATTTGTTATCATAAATACAGGCAACGTGTCAGGCAGGGGACATCTAAGGTAATTTCAAATGCAGCATAGCGGTGTCAGAAATTCTGGCAACAAAATATATCGTGTCATTTGAAACATTGCGGACATAAATTGAGTTTGAGTCAGCTGGTAAATGTTAGTGATGCTCTCTAGTACCAGCTATTGTGCTGCTTTCTCGCTATATTTCTTCTTGAAACTTTGTGCTTTCTTCAATTTCGACTTTTATGACAATGATATATTTAAATCCATTGATATTTTGATCTCGAAAGTCGAGGAGATCTTTTAGCATCAATATTTGATTACGTGAAGGTCTCTGGAGGCTTGACCATGCAGCCAAACGTTTAGTCGTACTACCGACTCCATCACAGGGAGATTTCCCATGGGTTGTACGAAAGAGCTGCCATTCAGCCTCAATACTGAAATCACTTTTATCGTTGCATAAATTCACAAAGTAGTTCTAGTTTTTGTGTTGTGCTGTTGAGCCATCGCTGAAGTAGTATATTTTGCTAACATTTGTTAGAGTCACAAAAAATTCGATAAATTTTGAATAAACACGTCTACGGACACTGTATCGTGTTGCAATTTATTGGAAATCATGCAACAGTTAACAACTTCCAAGATTGCCACGTTATCGACATAATAAGGATATACTGTGGCCGGTGAATTATCGCAATGAAAGCCCTGAGCAGCATCTTGGACTACAAATCAGTAGTTTTCGACAAAGTCCACCAGAACTATAAATTCTGATTCTGCAACAATTACAACAATAGGCTCCACAGAACACTCGAGATCAAAATAAAAGATATCTGTACACAAACACGATAGCACGGCCCCAGGAAAACTGTTACTACGCATGCCCAACTTGTGCAACTTGTCCAACTTTGGCCCTTTTTTTTTTGACACTGTATGTCATCGGTAGTCAGTCCAATTCCACTTTTTTATGATGCTCAAAACATGCTCTTTCTAATGACAGTGGTTTTAAAACGTTTCAGAAGATACTTTTGCGCAACATGGGATTGAAAATACCCTATTTTGAGCCCTAAACAAAAATCGGGAACTTTACACTAAATCTGTAAAGTAACAGAACGAGCTGGCAACATCAAATTATACAAATTTTAAAAGAAAAGCTTGTAGACATTCTATGGATCAAATTTTACACCTATTCCGTAATTCTTTAAGGAGCCAAATGTAACTTTAAATTTCTAATTTTTTTAGAGTGCCAACTTTTCATGCCGGATTTGACACAATTTATCTACGTACGGCGAGCCCAAAAATAATTATTTTTACTACCATTAAACATAGTGCAAAGAGTTGTACAACCTAGGTAGGTTTCATGATTTTTAAAAAAATACCAAGAGAGATATTAATTCTCAAAGTTAGTGAAATCTCAGTGTCGTGGTGTACACGGTCAGGGTATCGGGTCAAAGAAACGGCTATATCTCAAAAAGCATTCCACTGGAGACTAAAAACCTTAGCCGTTCGTTTGAGACGTGTGGCACTCTACATACAAAATTTCAGCAAAATCCAAGATGATCGAGCGGGACCCTTTCAAAAAATTAGACCACTTGATATGGAATGTCCCTACATCAATTATTACTTGGTGTTCCGATTATTTCGGTGTATTTCTGCCTGTGCAGTTTCCCTCCAGAGAATTGTGCTGTGTGATGGCTCTGAAACAGTTTTTGAGTTGAACTGCAAAGATGTGCAGTTACGCCCTGTGTGCCCGTATTTAGTTCAATATGCGTAATTTTTTGCTTAATCACAATAGTTTTGGGAGCACACATTGGGCTTCGGATAGCTCTTGTTTTCGAAATCCGTGCTTGTTTCTAAGTAAAAGGTTATTTTCTCCGTTGTATGTGATGACAATTGTACTGAGAATATGTCCTGGAACACAGACACACAAAAAAGAGTGATAAAAGACGGCAGTGGGTGCGTCCTGCAGTCTATGTGATGACTGGCGTAACTTTTTGTCTACCCCAGCCACGGTTCTTTGCTCAGGGTATAAACTGTTGTCAAGAGAACAGATAAACTACACGCGCGTGGCACGAAGTCCGATGACGTTGACGCATTTTCAGTTTCAGCGACTCGAGCTGGTTTTTTAAGACCGCAGGTAGTGACTGCTGTGAATTCTTGTTTGCAAGAGTACGGCATTTCACTGGTAACAACATTTCTCTGCTTTCCTTTGCGAAAATATGCTTCGTCAAAATGGCTCTGAGCACTATGGGACTCAACTGCTGAGGTCATTAGTCCCCTAGAACTTAGAACTAGTTAAACCTAACTAACCTAAGGACATCACAAACATCCATGCCCGAGGCAGGATTCGAACCTGCGACCGTAGCGGTCTTGCGGTTCCAGACTGCAGCGTCTTTAACCGCACGGCCACTTCGGCCGGCTATGCTTCGTCACTCTTGCTGTTTTTCTATTATGCGGATTTTCCAAAGGTGGAGATTATGGGTATGGACTGCCCATATGTTGACACTAAAAAAGTTCGTCAAATAAGGGTCTCGTTTTATGTGTTTAATGAACAAAGAGCATACCAATTGTGTGATTGGATTGAAGAGTTCCTAGATAATAGAACGCAGCATGTCATTCTCAATGGAGAGAAGTCTTCCGAAGAAAGAGTGATTTCAGGTGTGCCGCAGGGGAGTGTCGTAGGACCGTTGCCATTCACAATATATATAAATTACCTTCTGGATAACATCGGAACTTCACTGAGGCTTTTTGCAGATGATGCTGTAGTATATCGAGAGGTTGTAACAATGGAAAACTGTACTGAGATGCAGGAGGATCTGCAGCGAATTGACGCGTGGTGTTGGGAATTGCAATTGGATCTCAATGTAAACAAGTGTAATGTGCTGCGAAGAAAGATCCTTTATCATTTAGCTACAATATAGCAGATCAGCAACTGGAAGCAGTTAATTCCATAAATTATCTGCGAGTAGGCATTAGGAGTGATTTAAAATGGAATGATCATATAAAGTTGATCGTCGGTAAAGCAGATGCCAGACAGATTCATTGGAAGAATCCTAAGGAAATGCAATCCGAAAACAAAGGAAGTAGGTTACAGTACACTTCCGTTCGCCCACTGCTTGAATACTGATCACCAGTGTGGGATCCGTACCAGATAGGGTTGATAGAAGAGATAGAGAAGATCCAACAGAGAGCAGCGCGCTTCGTTACAGGGTCATTTACTAATCGCGAAAGCGTTACAGAGACGATAGATAAACTCCAGTGGAAGACTCTGCAGGAGAGACGCTCAGCAGCTCGGTACGGGCTTTTGTTAAAGTTTCGAGAACATACCCTCACCGAGGAGTGGAGCAGTATATTGCTCCCTCCTACGTATATCTCACGAAGATACCATGAGGATAAAATCAGAGAGATTAGAGCCCACACAGAGGCATACCGACAATCTTTCTTTCCATGAACAATAGGAGACTGGAATAGAAGGGAGAACCGATAGAATTACTCAAAGTACCGTCCGCCACACACCGTCAGGTGGCTTGCGGAGTATGGATGTAGATGTAGATGTAGAAATGCTTGGTTTACGAGTTAATACGTTGAAGACAGTGATATTCACCAACATGTAGTTGCCCTCTCAAAAGATGTTCAAAATGTCTACCTTCTGCTTTCATACAGGCCTCACATCGATGCGTATTGATTCACAAACTGTGACAATTCAATAGGATTCCATGTCATGCACTGTAGACGAATATGTTGTGCAGTACGAAAACACACTGATCGGCGACAACATTATGACCACCTGCCTATATGCCGCTATGTCCACCTCTGGCACGGATAAAAGCGGCGACTCGTCGTGGCAAGGAAGCAATGAGGCCTTAGTGGGTCGCTGGAGGGAGCTGGCACACACACGTCACCTAATTCCCGGGAGGGGGGGAGGGGGCGATGAGTTCTGATGTCACATTCAGTCACATTCCAGATGTGTTCGATCGGGTTCACATCTGGAGAGTTGGGTGGGGGCGAGAGGGGGGGGGGCAGCATATCACTAGGAACTCGCCACTGTGTTTCTCAAACCACTCTCCATTCCAGCCGTTGTGACATTGCCCATTATCTTGCTGAAAAATGCCACGGCCGTCGGGAAACATGATCGTCAAGAAGGGGTATACGTGGTCTGCAACCAGTGTACGATGCTTCTTGGCCATCATGGTGCCTCCACTGGACCCATGGACGCTGATGTGAACTTTCCCTAGAGCGTAATGGAGCCGCCGCCATTTTGTCTCCTCCCGCAGTAAAAGACGTCAGGGAGCTGTTCCCCTGGAAGATGATGGATTCGAGACCTCCAAATCCGTATAATTAAGGACGTATCGGCACTCATCAGACCATGCAACGGTCTGCCACTGCGCCAACGTCCAATGCCGATGGTCACGTGTCCATTTCAGCCGTTGTTGCCGATGTCACGGTGTTAACATTGGCACACGCATGGGTCGTCGGCTGCTGGGGCCCATCGTTACGGGTGTTCGGTTCACTGTTGAGACACAATTGCCCTCTGCCCAGCATTAAGGGGAGGTTTACCATATTTTGGTTCAAAAAATCATTTTTAAAAAATTGTATTTCTGGCTCCATAAAGTGCTTAGAATCCACCCCTGAAACGGTTTTTCCGAATACGGAACGGAAATGTTTGTTATTCGCGGTTGAACAAAGAAATGCACCGGCCTGAAATCGGCCTTTTTCACTTACCATTTTTTTTTCTTTCGGAGGACGAGTTATTGTACCGGTGCTTGGGAGGAAACACACAAAATTCAAATGAAAGTTTGAACGCGTGTGTTTGGAAGTTAGCCCAAAAGCATTTGCATTCTGGTACGAAGACTGTGGAGACTGCGACTTTGCTGGCAGTGAGCAGCTTGAACGAAGGGTATTCGGCAATTCTGAAGACCATGACAACGATGGATGTGTACTCTATTCGACGCAGTTCGCCAAGCATTCGGACGACCACCGGATTCAAGCGGCGGAAAACCGCTTGTCACCGGTCGTACGAGCGGCTCTGGAGCAGCGCAGGATGGCTCAGACCGAGCAGAACGCCCTCTATGAGGACGCAGAAGGACTAGTTTATGGACTCGGAATAGCAGATTGAACGTAAGTTGCATAATATTGCATTTATATGTAGTCAAACCTTCAAACGTGTTTTGCTCGAAATGACTTTTTTTTATCGCGTGGTATGGTAACTGTGGTGTCACCGCCAGACGCCACACTTGCTAGGTGGTAGTCTTTAAATCGGCCGCGATCCGTTAGTATACGTCGGACCCGCGTGTCGCCACTATCAGTGATTGCAGACCGAGCGCTGCCACACGGCAGGTCTAGAGAGACTCCCTAGCACTTGCCCCAGTTGTACAGCCGACTTTGCTAGCGATGGTTCACTGTCTACATACGCTCTCATTTGCAGAGACGACAGTTCAGCATAGCCTTCAGCTACGTCATTTGCTACGACCTAGCAAGGCGCCATATTTAGTTACTATTCTGAATAGATAATATTGTGAATCATGTACCGTCAAGAGCGACGTTCATCATTAATGGATTAAAGTTAAATATCAAAGTAATTACGTCCGCTTTCTGAATTCTAATTCCTTGTCATGTTCCAGGCCTCACGTCAGTATAGTTCTTCCCTGCTCACGCCAGCCTGCGTGAGCTAAAACGTGTGCATTTCGGCCTCCCCTAGTAACACGGTGTTGGCTCTTCTGCCAACCCAACAGTAACTTCAAATCTACTGAAGCGATTGGCATGATTCTTTGTTTCCGACGAAACTAACTAAATTGTCTAGGAGTTGTACCGCTTTTATCCCGGTCCATCAACTACTTGGCCGACGAAGTCGAAAAACCGATGAAAAAAAAGCCCTATTTTTTCAAATGGCCGCCATTTTGTTTCCTATGGTCCAAATAACTTAAGCGAGGTACAACTCCTAAAGAATCTTATATACTTCGCTAACATCAACTCAGTTTTGATTTCAGACGAGCCGGCTGACCTGTGACATACCGCGCGTGGAGGTCTACATCGAAATTTTGTTTCGTGCAGACGCCACTTCCGCCTTTGCTCAATCAAGACGACATCACCGTCTTAAATGGGCCGCCAGTGTATTAAATGACTTAGGCACGTTTTGATGTGATCGTTATGTCAGTTATTCTTCAAGTAAAGTGTCTCGTAAATTTGCCTGTATGGAGTGATACTTTAATGCACAGAGACAGTTGTAAATGCTCAGAACATTCCTGTATTCTTTATAGTACAAATTTAAGTAAATCTTCATATATATATTGTAATAAACTGTACTAGTATTTTGTGTGTGATGGTTCCGCTCAATCTCCTCCCAGACACCACCATTGTCACGGCTATTATACATCGATCAGTCAGACCACTACGACCGCTGACCTACACAAACGCGTCCAGGCGGTAGCAGCGTCACCTGGTGAGGAATGACTGCCAGTCAAACGCGCGCACGCTGCATGTGATACCGGTGAGCGTGCTGTCCGTGCTTAGAATGGGGAAGGTGCGCGATCTATCTGAGTTTGACCGAGGGCGGATTGTGATGGGCCCGGAGGCTCGGCACGAGCATTTCGGAAACTGCACGTCTTGTCAGGTGCTCTAGGAGTGCGGTGGAGAGTGTCTTCACCAGTTGGCGAAACCAAGTGAAACCACGTCCGGACGTCGTAGGGTTGGGCGGCCACCCTTCATTACAGATGTCGGACGTCGTAGGCTGGGCAGACTTGTAAAACAACACAGGCGGCAAACTGCGGCGGAACTAATATTAGACGTTAACGGGAGGTTTACTATCTCTGACCCGAAAAAAACATGTTTTTTGAGAATATTTTTCTCGAGATGTGTATTAGATATCAATGTCAAATTTGGTCAAACTGTATATTTTTGCTTGTCAGAAATAATTCACCATTTTTTCCGAATATGTAGCGATTTCCGAGTATGCGGTTAGACAGGAATCTAAAAGCACAACATAAATTACTGAGAATGTAACTAGCAGCAGTCATCTTCATAATCTTGCTTGTCACAAGTATTTATCTGCGATCTAATCCTCAACAACAGTAGACAGAGATGAAAGATCTCCGCCGTAATATTTTTAGATTGTAGCACCATACACGAAACATTTTCATTCATGAGATCCATGTTATAAACTTCGACGAACTGCAGGAGTTCTCGAAAATGCGTTTTTTTTTCAATTTTGTTTTTAAGACCCACATCGTTGACGTATCATATAGGGAAGTGGGCTACTTAATCATTTGGATGTCTAGGAGCGAGTTATAACCACATTCTGTTTATCTTCTTATTCTTTGAAACTCTCAGAATCAATTTTTCGGGTGTTTTTATAGGTGTATTAGTACAATGTGGTACTACACACTATTCCTAACTCATTTTCCGAAACGTAAAATCCAAGACACGATGTCAGTGTTAATGAGAATGACATAATGCGCCATTTACGACAGTCTGCAGAATACAGTCAAATACACTTTCGTTGTTATGCATGCATGGAAACATGCAGTCAGGGAAACTGTATAAATTTCTGACAATTTTAGTTGAGAACCATGGAAATGGATATACTGCGCCTGATTCAGTTAAGGAGGAGGCAAGAGCGATGAAGGCGGGCACATCAGCTCGCTGGAATGCAGCGTCATGCGTTATGGCAACGTAAACGCAATTTTCGGTTCTTGGAAGAATAGTGCCCCTGTATCGTCTGCTAGCCGCTTTGTGTTCGTGGCGCTGTGCGCGCTGCAGTGCGCATGCGCCGGTCTGCAGCCGCTTAGGCCGGTATTACACTATCAAATTTCTTTGTCAAAGATTTGATCAAAGATGTGATCCAATATTCCGTCCAATATATTGGACAAAGATCTTTGACGTAGCGCTAGAAGGGGTATTACACTGTCATCAAAGTTTTCGTCAAAGTTCAAGATGGCTGACAGAAACATATTGTTATTAACCGCAGCAGCTGCTGCTTGTGCCACAATTGCTGTGTGTGCACATGAGATACAGAAGCGGGGAAAAAAAAGGAAACGTACCTGGGTGAAGCCGTGGGTTTCACGACGAGACGAAAAAAGCATTCAGCAAAACTTGTTACGTGAGTTAATAGTGGAAGACGTCAAGTCATACATCAATTTCTTGCGAATGGATGAGCATACTTTTCAGTATGTTCTCAGTGAAGTGATTCCTCATATCTCAAAACACAATACTCACCTAAGAACTGCTATATCTGCAGAAGACAGGCTCACTGTAACGCTACGATTCCTTGCTACAGGAGAAAGTTACTCTAGCTTACAGTACAGCACTCGAATTCCACAATGCACATTAAGTAAAATAATACCTGAAACGTGTGAAGCAATTTACAAAGCACTAAAGGACTATTGTCTGAAGGTAAATAACTGTTCTATACACTTTATGTTCATGAAGATAAATTGTTATTATTTTATTTATTTAATTTTATTTACATGGCAAATGAGATGTGTGATACCACAAAATTAATTGAAATGTATGAAGCGGATGAGACACTTTACAATGTGAGGCACCCTGATTATAAAAATAGATTAAGAAGATTGGAGAGATACAAAATTTTTAGACACATATATATTTATGGAAGGGAATCTTCATCCTGTATTCCAGCCTGCTGCAAGGCAACCTGGATATATCCAGAGGTGGACGGTTGTGCACGGACTGTCGCATGCAGCAAATCCCACCTGTCCATTAATGTCCGCTGCAGACTGTGCATAGTGGCAGTGGTGTATTCCCTGCCGCCCACTCTTTCCATTTCACGCAGATCTGCTGCGATGTGGGCGCCAAGGGTACTATAGCGGTCATCACGGACAGGCATGGTTCTGGCAGCATCAGCCATAGCCTGAAGTGTCCTGCTGGCCTCCTGCATGACGTTAGTTGCCACGTCTGGCGTGACTTTCCTCCTTTTAGTGGGAGGCCGCTCTTGACGCAGGGGCTGTGGCTGTGCCTCGCTACATGCGACAGGCTCTTGCATCTCATGCTATAAAATAAAAGATAAAAGCCATTAGTTACGTACTTCCTTGCACATACATAAATCTTATTTATTTACAGGTACCCTCAAGCAGAGGAGAGTGGGAGCAAATTGCAGAGGATTTCGAGAAGAAGTGGAACTGTTATAACACTATAGGAGCAATGGACGGAAAGCACATTCGTATTAAATGTCCACAAGCTAGTGGATCGCACTTTTTTAATTATAAATCCTTCAATAGTATCATTTTATTTGCCATGGTAGATGCTTCCTACAAATTTTTGTATGTAGATATAGGAACTAATGGGTGTGTTGGTGATGCTGGAGTGTTTTCAAAAAGCAAACTACGTGAGTGTCTCATTGACCGATCTATGCTCAACATTCCTGAAGGCAGGAAGCTTGGGAACACAAACATTACAACTCCAATGGTAGTACTGGCAGATGACGCTTTTCCTCTGAGTTATAACATTATGAAGCCATACCCCTTAAAAGGAATCACAAAAGAAGAAAAGGTTTTCAATTACAGACTGTCACGAGGGAGAAGATTAGTGGAGAGCAGCTTTAGCATTCTTGCAAGTCGTTTCAGGATTTTTCTTACTACCATTAATCTGCCTCCTGAAAAAGTTACCACAATAACACTGGCTGCCTGCACATTGCACAACTTGTTAACTGAGAGAAGAAAACACTTGTACACACGGCAGGAAACTGTGTTTGCCGTAGTAGGAGACTGCACTTATTTTGAGACACAAACCACTGAGGACCTACAGCAAATGGAACCAATAGCTTGCCAAGCTGCTTCTGGACGTACAGTACACGGGAGAGCAGTTAGGGAATACTTTAAGACATTTTACAATGGCGCTGGGAAGGTGCCCTGGCAAGATAATCACATTTAGTAACGTAAAATGTAAACAAATGTACATACCGCTAACATATCCTCAAACGTCGGTGTCGGTGTCGCACGTTCACTTCCAGCTTCACTATCCGTGCTCTCCAAATTGCACATACTTTCGTCGGCCTCTGTAGACTGGTCTAGAAATTTCAGCATTTGAAACCAGTACACCTGTGGTGTGTACACCGCCTGCGCACTGGCTCCACTTTTGCTTTTATTCATCTGCAATATTAATAATGAAAATAATTTAACTACTTGTAGGTTACGTAAACATTATTGTATGCTTCAAGTCGCTGCAGTGAACAAATTAATGCTAATCATTTGTATGACATGTAAACTTAACTTGCATAAATAAATATAAATGAATATGTCAATACGTACTTTTGCTTTTTCGTACGAGTAGCTAGTACGGAGGCCATTTATCTTCCTCTTTATGTCTTCGGCCGTACATCCTGGCCGTATGTCTCGGCTGATTATCTCTGCAATATTTTTATAACTTTCCAATCTTCTTAACCTATTTTTATATTCAGGGTGCCTCACATTGTAAAGCGCCTCATCCGCTTCGTACAATTCAATTAATTTTGTGGTAGACGCCACACACCAATTGTATTTAGCAGCCATGTTTACAAACACAAAAGATGACAGAACGCTCCAGCGATGCTGGCGCTCGGCGTGGTAACATTTCGCATTGCAGTGAACAGAAGACAAGCGATTTCTTTGATCAAATATACGGCCTCGGCCTAGATTTGATCAAATATTGGACGACATTTGTCAAAGATCCCTATTACACTATCAAAAATCTTTGACAAAGATATTGGACAAAGAAATTTGATAGTGTAATACCGGCCTTACTTTTGATTGGCTTGCGCGACACGAGCTGACAACAGCGCTTCGGTTCTCTAGACCCGAACGGTATCGCTGCCGAAATGCATACTGAATAACGCAGAGACTCTAATTCGAGTACTAGACCGTTCGGTGCTCTTGAGTACCGAAAGGATCGGCACAATGGCGTGTACAGGATGGCGGGTATGGGCAGGCGGTGGGCGTTGTGGAATAATAGGGTAATTTTTAGAGAAAGGCCATTTATTGGCTAAAGCGCCATCACTCAAGAGGTGAGTTTGTCGACGAATGATCAGTTTAGTGACTAAAAAAAAAAAAAACGCGAGGAATGGTGTTTTCCAGCAAGTTTCTGCACACCTGACCCATAATTCTGTTTACAAGTACATGGCTCCAACTGACCCATCAGCAATGATACTGGCCGAAATGTTGACGGTGATGAGATGAAAGAATTTCGTGAGACCATACAAGGTGGTTTTGAAAACTTGTAACACCTTCTCTAGTGAACTGTGCACATCATTTGTAAATAATGCTAAGGCAGGGAAGTTCACATTTGTAGTACACTACTGCGAGAACCACTGGCAGAAGATAAATCGTACAGGGTAATCAGCTGGCGACGGGGCTGTACACGTTGCAGATAAGGAAGCAACTCATGCTCTCACAACAGTCTCCAAACGGTCGTATGACGAACATTCACTTACGACGATAAGCTTCGTGCGCTGGCAGAAGGAGTCGTGTATGCAAAATTCAGAATCGCCTCCTCTTCTTCTGCAGTTGTAGGCCTTCGTCGTCCACTTCTGTCACGTCATCTACCTGCGTGATGGAAAAATATAGCGGTGTGAATATCACTTTTTTAAATATCGTAATTCGAAAACCAAGCATTTCTGGACACATGTTGTAACGAACATTTTTTAATCTCTGCATATCAGGAATAGCTACCTGAAATTACGTCCTCTATTTTTTCAAGGTAACAAGTGACTAAAGAGACTTCATAAATTCACTGTAGCTACGTTGTTTGAGATATTGCCGCAATAGTCAACATTCATATCTCTTTCGTGGGCAATGCGGGCGGGTGAGGATATTCTTTCCACGGAACGTCTTTCTTTACAGCGTTTAAGGGAATATGTGTTACCACTTCCGTACACTCCTGGCATCTAGTGGCAGTCCGCTGCACCAGCTGTAGTTTCTATTTGTTGTGAAATATAGCCTTCACGACTGTGTGAAGTTTATTTCTCACCAAACAATGGCGTTTTTGTGGTTCTTGGGAAGTATCGTTACCACCAAAGTAATTTCTGGAAGGGACTGAGGGAGTTTAAAAATGGCTCTGAGCAATATGGGACTTAATATCTGAGGTCATCGGTCCCCTAGAACTTAGAACTACTTAAACCTAACTAACCTAAGGACATCACACACAACCAGCCCAAGGCAGGATTCGAACCTGCGACCGTAGCGGTCGTGCGGTTCCAGACTGAAGCGCCTAGAACCGCTCGGCCACACGGACCGGCGCAGACGTAAAGTTAAGTGCACCTGCGTACAAGTAAAATGATTCGTGCTTGAATATTGTGAAACAGAGGAGAAAGACTTGATTAGTGATTTAGAATGAAATTATATGTAAGGTTATTAAAAAAGGGTATGAAGAGGAAAGAAGGCAATATTTTTTGTTTAGTGGCACCGGGGTCGTGAATAGTTAGGATCTGTTGTCGCATGAGACATCCAAATCAGGGAACTCAAGATTTTTCGTTAAAGATTGTTTAATTCTCACCGTAAGGTATTTTCTATATTTATCAATTATTTGTCTGACTTTTGTGAGAGTTCGAGTTTGGTATCAATGTTACCCTTTGTCAATGTTAATGAGTGTTGTAACATGAATTGCATACAAGTAATAATATATCAGATAGTTTAAAAACAGAGTGTTAAAGGAATATATCACCTACGAGCATTGTCCACATCCTCGATCCAAGTTATTTTTATTCAAAGGTATGTCTCACTCAATGATGGGTATAAAATAGTCTATTTGTTGTCTGGTTCATTGCACTAACCTCTCAGCAACTGCAGTTGGGAATTCCAGCTGGTGGACAGAGAGCAGAAACACCGATTTCCCAAGCAATTACAGTACGAGGTAAGATATTTTCAGTTTGCCACGAAAATTGTAAACGCACAGGGACCATTTCATGAACACCTTCGTTAGGCAGGTCATTAACGAACAGGGACGACTTTGTTTAATTAAAGAGGTTAATAGTAAAATTCAGGATTTAATCGGCTTGCACATTTTTTTTAGATAGATTACAAAACAGGGCCGAATTCATGATGTATTCTCGCAGGCAGATATATTTGGTTTCTCTCGCAGTTGGAACTGCACAAAGTCATGCAATGCTAAACAACAGCAAAGTTACAGCCAACCAAGCAAAGCACGGCGTGGATTGGAATCCATGCCACTGAAAGTCCTAACCGGAATCCTCGCCAAAGGCTTGCAGAGGAGCTCGAACCCCCTATATCAGAGGAGTAGTTCGGCTCAGGAAGGGACGGTCCACGACCCTGGCAGTAGAAATCCTGCTGGAACAAATAAAGCAAATGATAGTAAGACCAAAAGGTAAACTCTATGTGGTTTTTGTCGACTACACAAAAGCCTTCGACATGGTCAACAGAAAGGTTCTAGTAGACAAACTGGAGGAACTAACTAGTACAACGACCCTGATATCCAATATACTGGCAGAAAAACAGATACAGATAGCTGGAATAGGCATATCCGACTCACTGCCACAGACGAACGGCGTCCTTGAAGGTGATCCACTTAGCCTCATCCTGTTTAACGTCCTCAAGCACGCTGTCACGCAAGGAATGGCAGGACCAAGCACGTGCATATACGCTGATGACATGGCCATCGCAGCGACATAGACAAACTACAAGTAGCAGTAAGCGAATGGGTGGAGAGAAACGACATCAAGATAATCGAAGAGAAGACGGTAGTGTTCAGGAAAGGGAGAAGACTCACTGAAGCAGAGAACGTCAAATGCAATGGAAAAACACTGTAGAGGGTTAACAATCCCAAATATCTAGGCGTCACAATGTAAACAGCGAGAAGAAGTTTCAGACTACATATAAGAACTAGAGCAGTGGCGGCCACTAGAGCTATGAATGAAATCAGAAACATCACACAACTGTCGATCAGCACAGCTATGGACCTGTTGAGGCTGTTCTGACGTATGGGCTAGAATCAGTGGGAGAATACCTCACATACAAACAGCTGGAAGAAAAAATGGTTCAAATGGCTCTGAGCACTATGCGACTTAACCTCTGAGGTCAGCAGTCGCCTAGAACTTAGAACTAAGTAAACCTAACTAACCTAAGGACATCACACACATCCATGCCCGTGGCAGGATTCGAACCTGCGACCGTAGCGATCGCCCGGCTCCAGACTGTAGCTCCTAGAAGCGCACGGCCACTCCGGCCGGCCGATCTGGAAGAATTGGAGTGAGTAAACGCTAGATACCTGAAGAGAATTTTCGGAGTCCCTAGGCTAGGCTAGTGTACGAGCTTACCAGGGATACCTGATAGAGTATCTAAGATGCGAGCTCATACTCCCAGCTACTGCTGCTTTCAAACAGCTTCTGCAAGATCTGCAATAGAAGAAAAACAACATACCGGAGGACTTCTATGCAACGTCTGCTATGTAAGACAGGTCCTGGATGGAAGCTGACCATAAAATGCGACACGTGATGAGGAGACTGGCAACACGTGGTTTTCACCGCAAGGTGTCTTGCAACAAATTATTTTACGAACCAAATGACGAGTGTCTGTATGAGTTGTGCTTTGAATTTTGTGACCAATGCCATATTATCAAATGCAGGAACAGACAGAAATCCATCGTAGCTTATAGCAAAGACAAGTAATGTGAATGTAATGTAATGTGAATATAATCCTGTGCACGGCATGTATACGTTTCCAGTAAATGAAAATTTTTAAAGAAAACTTTCACTGTGTGTGTGCATAGCATTGTGACAATATGTCAGATAATACAGGTACAACAGATCTGTGAAATCGCTTCAGTCATGATAATAATCCTGTGTGTCTCAATTCCTGACTCGCGACTACTTTCACGTGTATTTCGGCATGTTTTGATCGTGCTGGCTGGTCTTTCTTCTGTACGTTCTGCAGCGTGTGGTTACTCTGGGCGACAATGGGCGGATGTCCTGAAAGGCGCTGAACAGGGCAGCCACGGAGCGCGTGCAAGCTTTTGTTCACGCGCAGCGCTGCCCACGTGAGGTCGCGCGCTACAAGCCTATTGTCTGTCTGATCTGAATCAGTTGACACCTGACGTTTAAGGTCCCAGGCTGACACATGTCTGCCAGGACAGCCAACACACTGGCCCGCACTCCATGGCGGTAGAAAATCACTTTACAACCTGAGAGCCTGCCTCACTTTTGAATTTTTATATAAGATTATGACGCTGGTTTCTACCCTGAAATATACCCCCAGACACTGAGCGTCCTTCATTAATGACGCAGTCTGCATCTACATCGATACTCCGCAAGCTACTGTACGGTGCGTGGCGGATGGTACCCTAAACCACTACTTCCCATTTCCTTTCGTGTTCCACTCCAAAGTAGAGTGTGGGAAAAACGACTATCTATATGTATGAACCGTAATTTCCCGTGCCCTCTCTTGGTAGTCCTTAAGCGCAATCTATGTTGGCGGCAGTACAATCATTCGCCAGTCAGCTTCAGATGCCGGTTCTCTAAATCTTTTCAATACAGTTTCTAGAAAACAACTTTTCCTTCCCTCCAGGAATTCCCATCTGAGTTCCCGAAGCATCTCGTAACACTTACGTGTTGTTTAAACCTACCGGTAACAAATCTAGTAGCCCGCCTCTGAACTGCTTCGAAATCTTCCTTCAACCCGACCTGGTACTCAAGAATAGGTCGCACCAGCGTCTCATATGTGGTCTCTTTCACAGGTGAACCACTCTTTCCTAAAATTGTCCCAATTAACCGAAGTCGACCATTCGCCTTCCCTACCATTGTTCTCAAATGCTCGTTCCATCTTATATCGCTTTTCAACGATACGCCCAGATATTTACAACGCAGGACACTAGCAATTCAGTATCCGAACATTGCAATATTGATCTTCCTACTCATCCGCATTAACTTACATTTTTCCATATTTAGAACTACCTGCCATTTATCACACCAACTCGAAATTTCGTCTAAGTCGTCTTGTATCTTCCTACAGTCACTCAACTGCGACACCTTACCGTACGACACAGCATCATCAGCAAACAGCCGCAAATTGCTGCCCACACTGACAGCTATATCATTTATGTAGATAGAAAATGTTAGCGGTACTGTCACACTTCTTTGGGGCACTCCAGACGATACCTTTCCCTGATGAACACTGGCCGTCGAGGACAACACAGTGGCTTCTATTATTTAAGAAGTCCTCCAGCCACTCACATGTCTGTGAACTTATTCCGTATGTACACATATCTCTGAACGTATTCAGCCTGCAGTGGGGCACCACGTCAAATGCTTTCCAGTAATCTCATTGTACCGAGAATTTTACGGAATAATAATAATAAGCGTATGGCATTGGTGGCCGGGAGACCCCTAGCGGGGCGGTTCGGCCACCGCTCCACAAGTTCTTTAACGCCACTACGGCGACTTGCTAGTGAATGAGGATGAAATGATGATGAAAGACACACAACACCCAGTCATCTCGAGGCAGAGAAAATCTCTAACCCCGCCGGGAATCGAACCCGGGACTCCGTGCACGTGAAGCGAGAACGCTACCGCAAGACCGCGAGCCGCGGACAATTTTACGGAGATGGCAAACTTTTTGCCAAAGTTTTCGCAGTGAGTAACTGTAACGGGGGACGGCTGTTTGCTGATGCTTGAAAGTGTAATAGGACGCGTCTTGTAGACTCCTATCGTGCAGGACAAATGTGTTTGGCACTTTCGATCTACATCGTCTAACAACTAGGGTCAGGAAAAATTCGCTTTATATTATGGCCAAATTTAGTGGGTTTTTTGCCACATTTGGTGTCATTTTTTGCCGTATTCTGTGTTATTTTCTTGTCAATATTAGGCCTTATTTTACTGCCCAAGTTGGCGTTATTTTCTTGGCAAATTCGGTTATAATTTTTACTAAATTCTATGGTTTTTTTTGCCAAATACTGTTATTTTTTCTCTCTCCTGTTCGCTGCTAAGTTTTACCAGTTTTGTATTTTTAGGTAACTTCAGTGTTAATAATTTTGGCAAATGAGATGTTAATTTTTTGCCAAATTTGGTGCTATTTTCATTAAATGCGAACATTTTAGGTCAGGCTTTACGGTGACTGTTATTGACATTAAATGAAACAACAAGTTTACTGTTACCAGTCACCGTTTTATTTATTTCCACGACGCGTTTCAAAGGTTTAACCCTCCATCATCGGTTGGATTTACATTAGTTAGTATGACATTTGTGTGTGTATGTGTATGTGTGTGTATGTGCGTGTGTGTGTTGTGTTACGATTTTTTGGAGGAACTTGTGGCACTGTCTAGTGGAGAAACAAGACACTATTTCAGAACATGGTTTTGGGTTTCTTCTGACAAAAAATTAAACAGATATGTAACGGTATACATAAAATAAGTAAAATAGAGTACCTCCAGTGGTCACAGGTTCCTTTCGCTGTCGTAACACATCACATGTCTACTGTCATATTTGTAAACAAATATCTGGAATCTGCTGGGTGCAAGGTTCGTATAGCAGAAGAGAAGACATAATCGCAAAGTACAAAGAATATACATCGTAACAACATTGTTACAGAATAAATATTTAAAGGATTTGGAGGTGTTTGTTTTGAGGTAGTAACAGTAAACTTGTTGTTTCATTTAATGGATGCTATTTTTTTAAAAGTCCGTTGCTGTTTTTTTGAGAAATTCGATGATATTTTTTGAAAAATTCTGTGCTTTTTCAGAAAGTCCTAGGAATTTTTTTCTAAAATTCCGTGGTATTTTTTGACAAGTTCCGTCTTTTTTACAAATTCATTGTTGTTTTTTGTCAGTTTTGGTGATATTTTGTCGTCTCATGTAAGTTCGTTACCTGGAAAATGACCTGTCACATTAAAATTGTACATGATCTTCAGCCATGACAGTATTCCAAGTCAAAATGCTATTTTTACATTCGATAACTATCTGTTACGAATATTAATAAGCTGCATTTATAAAATTTTTATAAGATAAATTAAGTACTTCGCGATATCTTGTAAATTTCCCGTCATTTCGCTAAAAAGCGGGGTAAATTTTGTGTTACTATTCGCGTTTTTCGTGAGCGTGAAATTTTTCTGTCGTTACTAACAACCTGTAAAACCTTGAATTTCTGCAGTGGAAGAAATAAGTTCCAGTGACGTCATCTCTGTCGCCATGTCTCTTAAAGTACAGCAATTATGTAGTCTTAACTGTGGTGCTGTAAAATTCCTACGTAAGATAACTGCAAGTGCTGTGTATTTATACATCGTAACCCCTGTGTGAATTGAAGTATAAGTGAGTGGAGCATGATTTTATGAACCAAACCTTAAGTATCCACACATAGATATTTGAGACCTCGTGCACAAACGAGGGTATGCAACATAATAAATTCGCAGATACCACTTGTATGAAAAACGTAATATAATGTTTAGAAGAGATAAGATATGAGGTTCGTTCCAAAAGGATTACCTCCTACTTTTATTCATGGAAACTACGGAGATACAGAAATCACAACAGCACAGCTTGAGCCGTGCTGCGGCTCGCATTGGTGCTGTTTGTAGGTTTCCGCCCTCTGTTGGAGGCCAGACGGTATCGTTTGGTCGACATGGTTGTTTGTCTTCTTTCTCGTGTTGACTGGCGCCACTTGGTTTCACAAGCGTTGCCTGTCCACTAGTGGCAGCAGCGGCGGTTATCGATATGTAATAACTGTGACCCTATCTTTGGGGCGACGTCGTGGTTCTTCCGTGTGGTTTGAGTGAGGAGTTCAGTTGGGGACTCAGGAGGAGCCAGGTCCGCGCAGTTTGAAACACGCCGGCACCGCTGGCGGCGCGCATGGACTGCCAGATCGAAGGCCTGTGGTCACGAGGGTGCACGACCTCGTCGTAAACCGGATCCTGCAAGCTTTGAGTAAATTTGGATTCAAGTAGAGAGACCTCCACCACTGTGATATCTTGCGATTCTCCAGTGACTTGGGTTCGTGTTGCTGCTCGTAGTGTCACCAAGGCGAACAGCAGCGAGTGGAGTGCTTGGGGAAGTCGAACTTGATTAGCTTTCCTGGACTTCTAATTACTATTTATTGCGTTCAGTTTGTTACTATTTGTTAAGTTCAACCAGCGGTATTTTTCCTGCCTCGTGGCCGCTAACGCCTCAGTTACCTGCCCTAGGGGTGGTTGGCGATTCTTCTACTCTGGTGGTAGTGATCCTTTCTCGTTCCGGGCGCTCTAAGTACAGTATTCTGCGGACGGAGTCCAGACCGCCGGTTCCGGCTTTAACGTATGTTTATATCTTTGCATTTGCTTTATTGGACGTCAGGTAGCCTCAGCAAGATTATCATTAGTCATTCGTTAGACTGCCATTAGTCAAGTGAATGCAACTCTTGGCTGCCTATCTCATCGCTCGCTTAAGTTTTTTTTTGCTGGACCTACTCAGAGGTCGATTCCTGGTGCACCGTCTGTGACTGGCCCTTGTGGTTTATTTTTGTATTTGCTGTTTTATTGTATGCTTCTAAATTTTCTTGTATAATTGCCATTATTGGCGCTACAGCAGGTGTAAATGATTGTGCTATAAAGTTTACCATCATTTTGTCTCACATGTTTGGTGATCAGTTGCTTGTCCTTTTAAATTAACCTTTGCTGTTGTATTTGCTGTTTTAATGTATGTGTCTTTAATTTTTTATATAATTGCCATTCTTGGCGTTACAGCAGGTTTAAATGGTAGTGCTACCAAGTTTACCATCATTTTGTCTCATCCGTTTGGTGATCAGTTGCCTGTCTTTTTAAATTAACCTTGCCATTGCATTGCTGTTTACAGTATGTTTGTTAAATTTTTTTAGAGTTGCCGTTCTTGGCGTTAAAGGCCTTCAGCCGTGACTGTGGTTACTTGCCTTAAAATTCTAACTGGGATCACTTTCGCTTGTTTTTAGAACATTATTTGCTGTGTCTGTATTTTATGTTCATGTCGTAAATTGTAACGCACTGAAAGCATTATTAATTACACAGTTGTTTATTCCCTCATTATTAAAATGTGATATCTTTATTTATTGCTGAGTCTGGAATTACCGGCCCGCATCTCGTGGTCGTGCGGTAGCGTTCTCGCTTCCCACGCCCGGGTTCCCGGGTTCGATTCCCGGCGGGGTCAGGGATTTTCTGTGCCTCGTGATGGCTGGGTGTTGTGTGCTGTCCTTAGGTTAGTTAGGTTTAAGTAGTTCTAAGTTCTAGGGGCTGATTACCATAGATGTTTAGTCCCATAGTGCTCAGAGCCATTTTTGGAATTACCGTTTCAAAATAAATGAGTGTAATTGGAAAAGGGAACCAATAGTAACTGATTACGGCCCCGTCCACAATCGTAACCGAATCCTGCCTTCCTTGACTACCAACACGTTTCACAGCTAAATAGAGCAATATTTCAGCTACAGACTGTCATTCGCCATGCGCTTTTGCCAACGGTGGACCAGAGCCTGCATACCGCGCTTGTAAAAACCTGAACCAGCTGAGGCTAATCACTTCCTTACAGCTTTGGCAATAGCATAAGAGTTTTGAAAATGTTCACCACGTAGTCCATCTTTCAGAGGCCCAAAGGGATGGAAGTCTGAAGGCGCTAAGTCAAGACTGTACGGTGGATGTGGTAAGACAGTCCAGACGAATTTTGCAATGAGTTTCGTGGTCGCAAAACTGGTGTGGAACGTGGCGCTATCATGCGAGTACAGCGTTATTCACAGCGCCAGAACTTTTCTTTGAAAGTGCGTGCAACGTATGGTGCAGGTGCTGTATGTGAAAGAATCTTGAGGAGTAGTTTACGTAAAGGTGCCATAGGTGAAAGGTCATGCACACTGTTTGGCAGTTCGCCAGCCTGTGTTCCATAATACACTGCTGGCCACCGTAAATGCAACACCAAGAAAGACAAGAGGTAGCACAACAAAATTTATTTTGTAGATAACATGGTGACCAAGTAGCAAATTATTACGTTTACAGACGTCTGTGACATGTGGTTCCTGCCAGAATCAGTAGCCAGAGTAGCCGCCATTGTTGGAGATCACCGCTGCCACACGTCTCGGCATTGAGTCAAAGAGACGTTGGATGTGTTCCTGGGGTACAGCAGCCCAAGCAGCTTCCACACGTTGCCAAAGATCATCTGGTGTGGCAGCTGGGGATGTAATCTGGGTCACTCGTTGAGCAACCATGGACCACATGTTTTCTATCGGCGAAAGATCCGGAGAGCGAGCCGGCCAGGGAAGCAATTCAATCTGGTTATTGACGAAGAACCTTTGGACAATGCGTGCCACGTGTGGTCGCGCATTATCCTGTTGAAATATGGCTGTGGCCGAGCCCTGAAGGTAAGGAAGGACAACTGGCTCCAGCACCTCGGATATGTAGCGCCGGCTATTTAAAGTACCGGCAATGCGTACTAGAGGCGTGCGAGAGTAATATCCAATAACGCCCCATACCATAACACCCGGTGCAAGACCAGTGTGGCGGTGCATAATGCAGCTGTCCAGCATCCTCTGTCCACGGTGTCTCCACACTCGAATCCGACCATCGTGGTGCTGCAGACAGAAGCGTGCCTCGTCAGTAAAGACAACGTCATTCCATTCTGCCGTCCACATCCGTCTGTCATCACACCATTGGCGACGGAGACGTCTGTGGTTCTGCGTCAATGGTAGACGAAGCAATGGACGTCTTGCGGACAGACCACTCTGCTGTAAACGGCGTCGAATGGTACGCGCAGACACTGGATGATGCGTTACAGACGCAATGTGCTGTGCTATGGTTCGGGATGTCACTGAGCGATCCGTCACTGCCATGCGCACAATTTGCCTATCAGCACGTGCAGTGGTGCACCGAGGTGAATGCGATCGACCACGTCGGTCCGTCGTACCCTCCTGCATCCAACGGTCACATATCCGCATTACAGTTGTTTGGTTTCGTCCAACACGACTAGCGATTTCTCTGTATGATAATCCACAGTCTCGGTAAGCCACTATCCTTCCTCTGTCGAACTCGGATACTTGATCAAACGATGTTCGCTGTTGTCTACGAAGCATAACTGATCGTCTTGTGAAACAACCACAGGGTAAACACACGTGCCGAACGTACACTCGTCGAAATCGCCAAGCCTTAAATGGCGCTATGAGGTGGCGCCACAGGCGCGCGTGATGTGCGTCTGCGCTTAAATTCTAATCGGTTGCATATCTCATCGCTGCAAACCCATGGTGTAAATTTCACTTGATTCGGATGCTTCCTTCAGGGTGTTGCATTTACGGTGGCCAGCAGTGTATATTCAATTCAGTTACAATTACTACCCTTTTAAGTCAAAATGCTGTAGGCCACCATACTGTAGCACGTTGGTAAAAGTTTGCATGAACCGCCACTAATACTCAAATGGGCTACACGGATTCTGTCCCAGTGGGTAAGGAGCGGCGACCTGATCGGAATCAGGCCATTCTCTACCACTAACATTGCCAAATCCAGATTAAAATGCCGACCTCTTGAAGACACGGGTGGAGGCCACTAAAAAAAAGGAAGGTCATACGTAAGGCTGTTCATCATAGATAAATTTAAGGTATTAGATCAAACTGTTTTACATTCGTTCCGTACATCATAGCACAGAGAAAATTCAAAATGATGTTACAAGCTTCTGAAACGTGACTTTACGAGTGATAGAAAATGTTTGTATGTCGCATGAACCCACGGATTATTAAATTAGCAACATACCTCTGAAGCCCGATTCTTTAAACAATGGAACTTCCATATATAACGCAGCTTCACATGTTTGATTACTTTAGAAATTAGCTAATGTGTTATGTATTTGAAGTCGCAAAGTGCTCTTGTTATGAATCGCTGGATGAACACATTCTGGGTAATTTCCGCTCCATTTTAAGCAAAAGCAAATTTTACACACATCTCAATGTTTACAACGTCATGTCTATACCAAATGGCTACTCTGCAAATTACACTTAAGTGCCTGGCAGAGAGTTTGTCGAACCACCTTCACACAATTTCTCTATCATATCACTTTCGGACACTGCGCGGAAAAAAGAACACCCATATCTTTCCGTGGGAGCTCTGATGTCCCTTATTTCATTATGATGATCGTATGTCCCTATATATGTCGGCTTCAACAAATATTTTCGTTTTCGGAGGAGAAAATTGGTGTCTGGAATTTCGTGAGAAGAACCCGCCGGAACCAAAAAAACATCTTTTTTTTAAATGACTTCGACCACAAACTCCGTATCTTATCCGTGACATTCTCTATTCCTCGGTAACACAAAACGTGCAGTCCTTTTTTGAACTTTCTCGATGTACTCCACTAATCCCATCCGGTAAGTATCCCACACTGCGCAACAGTAGACCAGAAGAGGACGGACAACCTTAGTGTAGGGCGTAGGCAGTCTCTTTAGTACATCTGTTGCATCTTCTAAGTGTTCAGTCAGTCAAATACAGTCTTTGTTTCCCCTTCCCCACAACATTTTCTACGTGTTCTTTGCAATTTAAGTTGTTTGCAACTGTAATTGCTACGCATTTAGTTGAGTTTACGCTTGTTAGATTTGATTGGTTTATCGTGTAACCGAAGTTTATAGGATTTCTTTTACCACTCATGTAGATGACGTGTTACTTTTCATTATTTTGGGTCAATTGCCAATTTTAGCACCATATGTTATCTTATCTAAATGATTTTGGAATGGGTTTAATCTTCTGATAACTTTACTTGACGATAAACGGCGGCATCATCTGCGAACAATCTTAGACGGCTGCTCAGATTGTTTCCTAAATCGTTTTTAAAAATATGGAGTATAACCTTGGAGAACGTCAGAAATTACTTCTGTTTTAGTCGACAACTTTCCGTCAATTACTACGCACTGTGACCTTACTGAAAGGAAGTGGTGAATCCATTCGCGTAACTGAGACGATATTCCATAAGCACGAAATTTGATTACAAGCCGCTTGTGAGGCACGGAAATCTAGAAATACGGAATAAATTTGAAATTAAACGTTGACAACACCGAACACTTCATATAAGTAAAGAGCTAGTTGTGTTTCACTTTGTCGTGCAATGATTTAATTGTGCAGGTACGTTCAGTGACATGTGTAGATGTTGTCTGCAAAGTGTGTTGGAATAAATGCAGTAGTAACCAAACTAATATATTAAAACGACTTACTTGAAGCTGAAATTCTGCTGAGCGCCATTTTAAACGTAAGCTAGTTCTTCACGGACATAAATGTTGTAAGACGTGTATATTTCTATTGTCTATTGTCAAATTACAATTTATGAAAGATGTTTATATTTTATTAATAGGATTAAGTAGGAATAATTAATATTTGTCATGTTGGAAATAATTGTGGTAGCAGGGAACGTCTGCACCAAAGTATTGTTGGCAAGAGAGACCACAAATTGATATAATTTTAAAAAGGGCGGGAGAGACCGCGTATGGATACATTTTAAGAAAAGAGCGGGAAACACCGCGCACTGATACATTTTGTAATGGTAGCAGGGATTTTCTGCACCAGAAAGCATTGTTGGCAGGAGAGACCGCAGGTCTGAAGCGAGAGGTTGAGAGGAGCGGTGTGCCTGCCAGCCACTAGGTATGATTTACAAGAGATTATAAACGGATGTACAGAGACATCAGCTAACTATTATCATAACAGGAACTAATATTATTGAATTAATTTTTTGAGAAACTCGGGACTACTGAAGATATGTTTGCGCATTGCTAGTTGTAAGATTACTGTAAAAAGTAAGTCCCATTTGAACGTTTGTAAAATCATTTCATTCAGAATATAATTAACTTTTGCCAGCAATATTGCATTTCTAATTATAATCCATCCCAAAACCCATCAACGAAAAACTTTGCAAAATTTTATTGTTGTCAAGAAAAAGTTTAACTATGAATTACGTAACTTCAGTCAAATTAATTAAAGAATAACGTCAGCTTTGGTAATAAATACAGCCACTTATTATGAAAGCCCACTAGCAGCTAATAGAGTGTAGTAAAACAGAGTCAGTATATTCATGTCGCAGTTCGATGTAGCAGTCAGATGGCGATCCAGTAACAGTTCAAAAGGTAAGGAACAGTTTTGGGTTATTGCAGATAACGAGTGAGGGCCACACGACGACGACACATTCTATGTTTCGTCGAAATAATCCGAAAATCACTTAAAAAGCAGCAATTAAATTTGTATGCGAAGATTGAGAAAGAGAATAAATTTCAAAGGGAAGATTTCATTTGTTATTATTAAGCAAGAGATAGAAATCCTAAGGAAAGGTTAAATAGGTTATTGTAAAAGGGAAGGTTATGATTAACACAAGAGATATAGAGGTGACGGGAAGGTTTCAATGTCTATGACGTAATATCTCCCAAACTATGTGTTGTACGATGACAAGCATATAATTTTGCAGGTACTTTCAGTGGTGTATGTCCATGTTGTCTGCCAACTGTGTAGCAAATAGAGTCGGCGTTGAAGAAATAGTAAATTAAAACGATGTGTGGTATGCTGAAGTTTTATTCCATGAACAGCGAAAAATATTTTTCCTTGCGTCGGTTTGTAGGGGGTGGCGGCTAGGAAGAGTTCCGTAAATGTTTGAAATCAAGTGTAAAGTTTGCTGAAAGTCGCTAAGTGCTCTCATTCTCGAAGCACGGATGAATAAATTCCGGGTATTGGGCCACAGTCGGTTACGAAAATGGTTCAAATGGCTCTGAGCACTATGGGACTTAACATCTGAAGTCATCAGTCCCCTAGAACTTAGAACTACTTAAACCTAACTAACCTAAGGACATCACACACATCCATGTCCGAGGCAGGATTCGAACCTGCGACCGTAGCGGTCGCGCGGTTCCAGACTGTAGCGCCTAGAACCGATCGGCCACAACGGCCGGCACTGTCGGTTACGGTGTCGCAAGACAAACACACAGTTTCTGACTAATATGTCGCTTACTGTGTCAAACTTTTAACATAAGACTATACCTCTTAAAGAGTAGATTATTCAAATGGCGGCCAGGCGTCAGGAATGGGGCGGGGGTCTGATAAACATCATTCAAAATTAGTAAAAGATTTATCATAAGAGATTATAAAGTGCGATCATCCAATTTTGCAATAGGCAAACTTTCTGAATATACGCAAAGACTGTCGAAGATTAATAAATTTAAAATACACTGAATCCAAAAAATTCTTTAAGGATTTACTAACACGCCAACAGGACACTTAAAAAAACAGAATTGACTCTAATTTTAAGCTTACATATCCAGGAAAAAAACTATCAGTGCTAACATGGGGCGTGACTATCCTGATAAAGAGGACCAGCTGGCCGTCTAGAATCTTATACCACAATCTAAATCTGCAAACTGGATCCTGACTAACATGAAACCAAGAAGTACTTATAAATGCATCCCATTAACGTATTGGCTCTACATCTGAAAGCCCCTTTAATTAAGAAAACTTGGACAGTGCCGGATAATAAAATCTAAAAAAAAATATCTTTAACGAATTAAGAAACGGCCAATCACAAAAATTTGAACCTAGCCAGCGCCAGGAGAATTAACAAAATGGGCTACAGCCGTCCACGGCCCTGCAAAACAATTAGCCATCGGAGTGAAAGTCTTACACTAAATAAATCACAAAACATAAAAAACATCTATTTTAAAAGAAGGGAAATAAAACAAAAATATTACAATTATTGCTGCAGAAGCCCGTAACAAGGTTACGTAACGTAATTGTCTGCGGCGTGAGCTGATGCAGGTGGCGGTAGGCTCGGCGAAGACGGTGTCGACAGCCGATGCGCACTGGCGGTCGATCCGCAAGAGAACTGTGGGCCCAACAGGTTCGGTGTCCTCTGCGTCCGTCACAACACTGGCACAAACTAAGGCAGTGTCTAAGTTGCGGCACCACTAGCCCCTTCCACAACCTTCCGTCATCGGATTTCAGTCAGGAAAAAGAGTCCCCCAGTCAGGCAAAAGTCGACAGTTCTCTGCACAACGAGGCACCAATCATTTATACAATTTTTTAATATTTTTACCCAGTCAGATTTACAGCTGAGCATAAGAACCAACAATACGGCTTCTAGAACCACTCCTCAGGCATTACAGTCCCTTGATTCTGCCCAGCACCGGGAGGTAAGATACCGGAACAGCAAACAAACCGAGACACCACTAAATATCGCTTTCTCCTGACTTAGGCCCGTCTAATGTGCTTAACCAGTTCTAAGCCCACTGAGCCGACGCACGTCACGGTAATCTCATAATTCAAAAGCCAAAACACGTAACGAGTCAGAGTCTCAAAACACCAGACTCTCTGTACAGTAGTTGGTATAAACTGAATCCCCAAATGAGAGGAAAATGACTTGAACGTACAAGTGAAATAAATTGTGGCGCTCAGGGAACTCACAGGGCCAATACTGGTTACAGTAATGCGCATTGGACAATAAAGTAGGAGAAGAAGAACCGACGGCCTCGTACGAAATCCTAACGGTCAACGTGAACAAACGCGGTCCGCCCACACACAGCGTATCACTCCCAGCCGAGCCGAGTCCCACCTGATGCCGCAAATCACTCACCGCCGGTGACAGAAACCGCCTGGCCTGGAGAGCGCTCTCTATGCTACGACTGTTGATATTTTTAAAAATATCGGAAATCCGACGTATACATATTTTAAAAAAATATTATCGGCCGTCTACATATCGAAAAGAATTGTCGTTATATCTAAGAGAAAAATATCTCGTTACCTGCCTATAAAAATATCTGCTGCACATTGTAAATACACTGCCAGTTTTAGAGCTGTATACTTAAGAAAGTACGTCAACAATCCGGCAGCCTGCTTACCCTCTTAGAGCAAGAACTGAAGGGGAAAACGATGCACGTTAACGCTTAGCGAAAAGCACTTAGCTAACGATGGTAATTGCAGGCAAGTGGTACAATACAAGGTGTCCGATAGGTCTGGTTGAGTCACGTATCGGATTTGTCTGGAACACTTAATGTAAACTTCTCTGTTTTCTCATTTCTGCAAACGCCAGCAACCTTGCAGTGGTCGTGTCAAAATTGCGTGGTACAGCTAAACGTTGCAGTATCTGTTGGTTGCGCCGAGGGCCGGATTACGTCGGCTTTTCCCCTCACTCGTCTCCGCCCACCGCAAAGACTAGTCCTGTCATTTATATTTTTGTTTATCAGTTTCATCAATTGTTTTTGATGAATGCCTGTGTGAAGAAGTAGCACTCTAGTTGCGTTGAGAAATGCTTTCACACCGCCACCCCCTTCTTCTTTGTGCTCTCTATACTTGCTTCACACAGTAAAAGAGACATGATGAAAACTCAAAAAGCGATAAGACTCTATCACAGAGTGAAAGTAATATTATGTTCTACTGCAATTTCAAAAGAACGGCTTCAATTATTCATCGATAATTGCGAAAAAATATAATATAAAATAAAAATATATGTACCCAGTACAGCTATTCCGATATCGGTATGTCGGTGAAAAGATACAGCTGGCACGTACACTGAAGCGCCAAAGAAACTGGTAATATCGTGTGGGGCCCTAGAGAGCACGCAGAAGTGCCGCAACACGACGTCGGATGGACTAGACTAATGTCTACATCTACATCTACATCTGTACTCCGCGAGCCACCTTACGGTGTGTGGCGGAGGGTACTTATTGTACCACTATCTGATCCCCCCTTCCCTGTTCCATTCACGAATTGTGCGTGGGAAGAACGACTGCTTGTAAGTCTCCGTATTTGCTCTAATTTCTCGGATCTTTTCGTTGTGATCATTACGCGAGATATATGTGGGCGGTAGTAATATGTTGCCCATCTCTTCCCGGAATGTGCTCTCTCGTAATTTCGATAATAAACCTCTCCGTATTGCGTAACGCCTTTCTTGAAGTGTCCGCCACTGGAGCTTATTCAGCATCTCCGTAACGCTCTCGCGCTGACTAAATGTCCCCATGACGAATCGCGCTGCTTTTCGCTGGATCATGTCTATCTCTTCTATTAATCCAACCTGGTAAGGGTCCCATACTGATGAGCAATACTCAAGAATCGGACGAACAAGCGTTTTGTAAGCTACTTCTTTCGTCGATGAGTCACATTTTCTTAGAATTCTTCCTATGAATCTCAACCTGGCGCCTGCTTTTCCCACTATTTGTTTTTTGTGATCATTCCACTTCAGATCGCTCCGGATAGTAACTCCTAAGTATTTTACGGTCGTTACCGCTCCCAATGATTTACCACCTATGGCATAATCGTACTGGAATGGATTTCTGCCCCTATGTATGCGCATTATATTACATTTATCTACGTTTAGGGAAAGCTGCCAGCTGTCGCACCATGCATTAATCCTCTGCAGGTCCTCCTGGAGTACGTACGAGTCTTCTGATGTTGCTACTTTCTTGTAGACAACCGTGTCATCTGCAAATAGCCTCACGGAGCTACCGATGTTGTCAACTAAGTCATTTATGTATATTGTAAACAATAAAGGTCCTATCACGCTTCCCTGCGGTACTCCCGAAATTACCTCTACATCTGCAGATTTTGAACCGTTAAGAATGACATGTTGTGTTCTTTCTTCTAGGAAATCCTGAATCCAATCACAAACCTGGTCCGATATTCCGTAAGCTCGTATTTTTTTCACTAAACGTAAGTGCGGAACCGTATCAAATGCCTTCCTGAAGTCCAGGAATACGGCATCAATCTGCTCGCCAGTGTCTACGGCACTGTGAATTTCTTGGGCAAATAGGGCGAGCTGAGTTTCACATGATCTCTGTTTGCGGAATCCATGTTCGTTATGATGAAGGAGTTTTGTATTATCTAAGAACGTCATAATACGAGAACACAAAACATGTTCCATTATTCTACAACAGATTGACGTAAGCGAAATAGGCCTATAATTATTCGCATCTGATTTATGACCCTTCTTGAAAATGGGAACGACCTGCGCTTTCTTCCAGTCGCTAGGTACTTTACGTTCTTCCAGCGATCTACGATAAACTGCTGATAGAAAGGGGGCAAGTTCTTTAGCATAATCACTGTAGAATCTTAAGGGTATCTCGTCTGGTCCGGATGCTTTTCCGCTACTAAGTGATAGCAGTTGTTTTTCAATTCCGATATCGTTTATTTCAATATTTTCCATTTTGGCGTCCGTGCGACGGCTGAAGTCAGGGACCGTGTTACGATTTTCCGCAGTGAAACAGTTTCGGAACACTGAATTCAGTATTTCTGCCTTTCTTCGGTCGTCCTCTGTTTCGGTGCCACCGTGGTCAACGAGTGACTGAATAGGGGATTTAGATCCGCTTACCGATTTTACATATGACCAAAACTTTTTAGGGTTCTTGTTTAGATTGTTTGCCAATGTTTTATGTTCGAATTCGTTGAATGCTTCTCTCATTGCTCTCTTTACGCTCTTTTTCGCTTCGTTCAGCTTTTCCTTATCAGCTATGATTCGACTACTCTTAAACCTATGATGAAGCTTTCTTTGTTTCCGTAGTACCTTTCGTACATGATTGTTATACCACGGTGGATCTTTCCCCTCGCTTTGGACCTTAGTCGGTACGAACTTATCTAAGGCGTACTGGACGATGTTTCTGAATTTTTTCCATTTTTGTTCCACATCCTCTTCCTCAGAAATGAACGTTTGATGGTGGTCACTCAGATATTCTGCGATTTGTGCCCTATCACTCTTGTTAAGCAAATATATTTTCCTTCCTTTCTTGGCATTTCTTATTACACTTGTAGTCATTGATGCAACCACTGACTTATGATCACTGATACCCTCTTCTACATTCACGGAGTCGAAAAGTTCCGGTCTATTTGTTGCTATGAGGTCTAAAATGTTAGCTTCACGAGTTGGTTCTCTAACTATCTGCTCGAAGTAATTCTCGGACAAGGCAGTCAGGATAATGTCACAAGAGTCTCTGTCCCTGGCTCCAGTTCTGATTGTGTGACTATCCCGTTCTATACCTGGTAGATTTAAGTCTCCCCCTATTACAATAGTATGATCACGAAACTTCTTCACGACGTTCTGCAGGTTCTCTCTGAGGCGCTCAACTACTACGGTTGCTGATGCAGGTGGTCTATAGAAGCATCCGACTATCATATCTGACCCACCTTTGATACTTAACTTAACCCAGATTATTTCACATTCGCATGAAGTAGTGTTGGAGGGACCTGACACCGTGAATCCTGCAGGGCTGTCCATAAATCCGTAAGAGTATGAGGGGGTGGAGACCTTTTCCGAACAGCACGTTGCAAGGCATCCCAGATATGCTCAATAATGTTCATGTCTGGGGAGTTTGGTGGACAGTGGAAGTGTTTAAACGCAGAAGAGAGTTCCTGGAGCCACTCTGTAGCATTTCTGGGCGTGTAGAGTATCGCATTGTCCTGCTAGAATTAGCCAAGTCCGTCGGAATGCACAATGTATATGAATGGATGCAGGTGATCAGACAGGATGCTTACGTACGTGTCACATGTCAGAGTGTAATCTAGACGTATCACGGGTCCCATATCGTTCCAACTGCACACGCCCCACACCATTACAGAGTCTCCACCAGCTTGGACAGTCCCCTGCTGGCATGAAGAATCCATGGATTCATGAGGTTGTCTTCATACCCGTACACGTCCACCCGCTCTATACAATCTGAAACGGGACTCGACCGACCGGGCAACATGTTTCCAGTCATGAACAGTCCAGTGTCGGTGTTGACGCGCCCAGGCGAGGCTTAAAGCTTTGTGTCGTGCAGACCAAGGATACGCGAGTGGGTCTTCGGCTCCGAAAGCCCATATCGATGATGTTTCGTTGAATGGTTTGCACGCTGACACTTGGTGATGGCCCAGCATTGAAATCTGCAGCAATTTGCGGAAGGGCTCCACTTCTGTACCGTTGAACGATTCTCTTCTGTCGTCGTTGGTCTCGTTATTGCAGGACCTTTTTCGGGCCCCAGCGACGTTGGAGATTTCATGTTTCACCGGATTCCTGATATTCACGGTACCTCGTGAAATGGTCGTACGGGAAAATCTGCACTTCATCGCTATCTCGGAGATGCTGCGTCCCATTCCTCGTGCGCCGACTTTAGCACCACGTTCAAACTCACTTAAATCTTGATAACCTGCTGTTATAGCAGCAGCAAGCGATCTAACAACTGCGCCAGGCACTTGTTGTGTTATATAGGCGTTACCTACCGCAGCGCCGTATTCTACCTGTTTATATATCTCTGTATTTGAATACGCATGCCTGTACCAGTTTCTTTGGCATTTCAGTGTATATCGATATATTTTGTAAAAATATCGGCATTTTATCTACAGCCCTACTCTGTGGCGAGGCATTGATCTTTCTCTGGTGCGTACGGGGGAGATTTGAAAGAAGCAAGCCACCGTGACTCATTTATGACATTTGCAATTTTTAAATTCGATACGCGAAATACTTGAAATAAAAATTTTTGTTGCCCCTGGAAGTTGTTATATAGGCAACCTCCAAGTGATACTGCTTTGCAGGTTCCGGGATATTCACTTAGTAATGTAGATACTGATCACCACAAACTCAGATGACGTCGGAGAACAAGGCATGTCATTCCCCACAGCAATTCAGAATGCAAGATGCAACGTCAAACCGCGCAGAATTCTGTGCAATCTCGACCCTCTCTTGCCCAGACTATGATATACTGTACCAGAAGATTTAAAATTCGAGGAGAATATTGTTAAATCATGTAAAAAGAGAATAGTTGCTTTCAATCACATATATATTGTTTAATTTATGCACAAATAAAAAGTGTGAATTTTGAGTCCTCTCAGGACGTAATCATCGTATCTGTTTGAGTGAATGACGTAATAGCGCTATATGAATGAAAAACTTGGTAGAGACCATTTCAAAATTTCTGTTGTAATAGAGTCTTCTCAACTAGCTTTACAAGATTTCTCTGGTAGGCAGAGCTAACTCGTCTTCTTGCGTGTTTGACTATTTACGCTTATGTATTGGTTCTGGACAATTAAGAAACTGATCTAAATATTTCGCAAAACTTCGAAATTTTCATTGTTACATAAGCCAAACTGGTGAGCCTCGTCCCACGCCCCTCTGCTGGTAGGATTTGCATTTGAAGCACATATAACTGTTTCAATCTCACTTTCTCCTTCAAAGATGTACCGGAAGAGGTCCCACTTACCAGATCGTCTATAGAAAACACTTTCATACTAAACATCCTAGTTTTACCACTATCTAGCCTACAGCCTTTTTACTTAGAGAGCAGTAATCGAAAATAAATCGAATACATTAATATTACGTATATATATATATATATATATATTTAATTATGAATTTGGCCAGCTATGGACCGCATACAACTTAAGACTTATGGTGTTTCTTTTTCTTCCGTTCTTCCCAGTACTTCTTCATTTTCTCGCCAACTGCTCGTCTCTGCTCATTTCTCCACACTCTCTTGGGTCGAGGTTTTGGCGCATCTTCTTCATAGTTTGCGTTTTCTATAAGTAGCCTAAAGTTATTCCTGTCACGTATTATTTCTTCTGTGACACCTATTTTGTTGGCGTCTTTCTTTACTGCTTCTATCCATCCTACGGTGTTTTTCAGCTTACTAACGTAATTAAAAATTTTCTTTTTAATTCGTGTTTCTTCCATTCTTTTTAAATGTCCATAAAATTTTAGCCGTCTCTTCCTCATTGTATCTGTGATCTTTTCTGTATTTTTGTATAGGTCTTCATTTCTCCTTTTAATCCACCTGTTTTCCTTGTTTTTCTCAGGAGCTAGAATTTTTCTTAATATTTTTCTCTCTCTTTTTTCTAGTTCTCTTAATTCGCCTTTCTTATTCAATGTTAGGCACTCTGATCCATATGTTGCTTGTGTCCTAATAACTGAATTATAATGTTTAATCTTTGCTTGTATGGATATTGATTTCTTATTGTAGTAGTTTTGTGTTAATTTATATGCAAATTCCAACTTTTTTATTCTTTCTTTATTTGTTGTGTTATCCAGTCCATTGGCTTGGATCCACTCCCCCAGGTATTTGAATCTATCAACTCTTTTAATTTTTCCATACTTTGTTTTCATAAACTTTTCTGTATTATGTTTGTGTTCTATATACTCGGTTTTTTCGTAGGATATTTTTACCCCAGTCTTTTCAGCAATCTCGTGTAACATATCAAGCATAACTGTTGCGTCTGTTCGGTTTTCACTTATCAATGCCATATCATCCGCAAAGGCTAAACATTTTACTTCAAATTTGTTATTTCCTTGGCCCATGCTTATACCCTTTGCGCCTCTGTTTTTTAATGTGTTTTCCCATGTTTCTACTACTTTATCTAAAACCAATATATATAAACAACAAGAAAATAAACACACCATTACACATTATCTAGCAATATTTCGCAGTTAGTAGCAAATACGAAGAAGATATCAATATATAGAAGTACATTGAAATTTTTCACAAGTGAAACATAACCAAAGATTCCATGTCGAAAGCAAAAATGGAAGATTCATATGCATTACAAAACTATTTCTCGAAAGTTCGATCAGAAGAGCTACGACAGCAAATTTTATGAATGATAGGCCCTAAAACATAAAAGTATTCGAAAATTTGCAGATTTTTTTACAAAAGTTTTCAATGAACTAGAGTATTTCTCTCAGGGTGGCAAAGGCAATGGTAAATCCTAACAGATGATATATCAGCTTTATATTCTGCTTGTACTGAGTTAAAAGCTTCTGTTTATCTTGAAATGATAAGTTACTATTCTTCAGTGCTAAAATCAGTACGTCTGGCTTTGCACTCCGTTGAATTAGGTTTCTTAAAAGTATGTCTCCATGTACAAGTAGTAGTAAATATCTTGGAGCCTGTAACGAGAAATAGCCCCCTCGAATATTAGTCTAACTAGAAATGACCGTCTTCGTCTGCTAAAAGTGGAGGAAGTCTCAGACGTCTCCCCTGAATTCTCATTGAGGTAACTGCAACCAATAATATTTAGCTTTCTACCTGTATTAACTGAATATTGCACTCACGCCCGCAAGGAAGATTCCTAGAACTACAACATGTTGAGTATTCACACATCTGTCAAAATCAAAGGTGTTTTGCCTCTAAGTAATATATTCACTGTACACACTGCCCATGTCGCGGTAGGTTGCTATTTGTTAACCAAATGGTGGACACTGCACAACTATTCAACTCCTAATTGGCGCAAAAACCAACGAACGTACAAATAAGATAACACTACCAAATAGAACAAATAAATATGCATAAACAAATAAAAAGCGAATGAAAAATAAAGACTGAAAAACTTTGGTCTCATTTGCAGTAATAAAGACAGTGTCGGAAGTTAATAGGTTTGTATGACTCTTATGGTAAAGTTTTAATGAACGGAAAAAACTTTTAATTATAATCCTAATGTCACTGAAAAGGAAAAAAAATTGCAGTACAGTGTCATAATTTACGGTTACGTGAAATCAGTGACAATGAGAAGCTACCGTTGCTTCTGCAGCACGCCTTTGTGGCATTATTTGCAGAAATACTTCGCGAGAGTTGAGTTTTTATTTGAATGTTTTTCAAAGTCAGTCGCCACCTTGCTGGTGATGGCGATACGTCGACATCCAAGTCGTTGGTCCACAATCCTTCAACGTGCAGTCCAGTAATTATTGTAGTAGTCCCACTGTTCCTCTTCGTCGCAGTTGCCGGTTTCGAATGTAAAAGAAACACGCGATGTCTGTAGAAGTGTCTTAATTTGCGCATCTACATGCAGCGACGAAAGTAAGACACGCTTCATTCTATTAACGCATGACCTATTCGGGACATCATAACGTTTATTAGCCGTTACTAGTACCAATTTCAGTTTTATGTTTTCCGTTCGACTGCGATTCGGTGCGGTTTACAGTAAAGACGTCCGCAACAAGAATCCGAAGTCCGCAGTACGCATCACATAACCCGTATTGTGCACAAATGTCAATGTACAGTCAGTCACACCAGTCTCGCGACGTTGGGCACACCGTATATTCCCGATTAAGTTCTTACTATCAGTTAACGACGCTGAAACGCCGTACGGTATTTTTGTTTAATTTCGCTATCCTCGCTGTGCACTAAACAGTCTGTGGTGTCTGCAATCAAAACAGTGCGCTTACAACGTTCACGCAGTTTAGCAGTCTGCACATCATACCTTTCAAGATTAAGGTGTAAGTGGCAGTTCTGACTAATAAGCAACGCGACACGTATTAATTTCTTGTCCGCGGTACACATAGAAATTACAAAACATATGGACCATACAAACAGTTATTTTACATTACGCAAACAGAGACACAGTTGTACAAAGAAATAATCTTGCAAAACTCATTCTGAAATAACTCTTTCAATGTATCACGAAAATTAGACAGAAAATAAGGAAAAAGAAAGAACAGGAAAAGAAAAAAATCTGTATCATTCTGTAGTGTTACCTTCACAAGTAGCACAAGAAAAATTCTGTATCAGTGTTTGAAGACATAATTTACAACTGCTGAAGGTGTTTTAGACGAAATTGATGTGAGTGTTTCACTACCAAGACTTCCTACGAAACAAACCCACTGACCAAATCATCACTGTGACTCTCGAAACGAATGATGCACATCAGTTTTCAATCCACATAGAGATTTATTAATTTCTTCTTCGCAATACCGATTTTCATACGAACGTACAATTATATTTAGCTTATTAAAATCACATTCTCAACAACTGATAAACTCCTGCAAAAATTCCGTAAATTAACAACAAATATTTAAAAATTTGACATCGATAAATTATCAGAAGAAAAAGTGTGGTATAATATTGGCCGAGAGCATAAATACCTACAAGTCTGCCAATGACTGGTAAACATACAGAACTTTTCCATGGCATAAAAACGCTTTTCATTTCTTTTGCTTTGCTAGCAACTACACGTGCAATTGAATGATTGTTCATTACTCTGAATAAAAAACGTGGATGCGTTCTACAGTAATCTAAAACAGATTGAGTTGTGCATGTTAATAGAAATAAGGCACTAAAAAGTTTCGCTATGCAAGCCTGTAACAAATTTAGGTAACAACATTGACTGCTATTATTTACCTTCAAAGAAGATCAATTGTGATGTATTTTGTGTTCCATGGATACTCTATTCTTCATCTAATGTTGTTAAAAATACTGCCACGTAGAAAAAAGTGTAATTAGAGGAATGACGAACACTAACTTCACTTAACGAAGGTTTATTCAGCACTTTCACACACAAGAGCACGGAGCGAACTGCCTCCGGTCAGAACACATACAGTATATATACAGCTACAGAACAGTTCAGTACAATGATTCTTGACAGTTGTAGATACTTCTAAAATGTACTGGAACCGAATATAGAAATTAAAATTCTACAGTCCAGGTGAGTTTCGTTTAGTATCACATCCACTACACCACGGTGTTACTCAGCTTCTGCTATGACAATGCGAGTAATTAATGACTGCATTGTTTCGTATTGTAATTAGAAGCTTTCATTTGATGTGTTATAAACTCCACTGTTTGTATGAAATGTAAAATTCTGCTTCCAGCTTCACTCTATAAACGTGTGTTTGATACTTCTTTGTTACTGTACTGTTATTAATATTATACTGACAGTGCAGAAACGTTTGTTTGTCTTCTGTACATCCTTATGAACATAGAAATTAAAATTCCACAGTCCAGGTGAGTTTCGTTTAGTATTAGACTACACATTATATGTATATAGGTCCTATGAGCAAGTGTCTGGAAACGCATCGTTGCCACAGTAGATGGTGCAAGCGAATGAAAGTTCCTCTGACCACATGTTGTGTGTTCCTTGTGTGTTGTTGGCTGTGTGATTGACGCAGCATGTTGTAAACAGCACAGTGGTCTGTTATTCATATCGAGGGGTAGAATGGCTGTATCAAAGCAAGTACCCTCATAGACACCAACCACATCACACAACATTTCAAACCGTTTTTTGGGATTTGTGTGATCATGGGTCCTTTCAGTCAGTCAAACGTCCAGGTAGGAGACAGTGCGTACCCCAGATGTGGAGGACTGGGTTCTGCCTCGTCAGCACCATCTACCGTGACAATGATGCATTTCCGGTCACTTGTTCATAGGGCCTTTCTTCCTCCATTTGTAGTCAGGAACTCATACATTCAGCTATCAGTTTTATTAATATTGACACTACACACACACACACACACACACACACATATATATATATATTTACTCTTATAAATGTTTGAGCATCATAGGCTACACTTCCTTTTAATGTATGTGTTATATAAGTATATGTATGTAATATACAGACAGAGAAAGTCGCTGGCAAAAATCTAGAGAAGATTGTGACTGATTTATGACAAATTTCTACATGATGCTCTAATAAACGTTTGTATGCACATACACTACACATTTTTAAAACATGTATGGTATATAAGTATCTAAATCCGTACTAATATACGAAAATAAGTAATAGTTTAAAGCCCCCTGGGGCTCACATCCGTTTTGTGAGTCTGTAGTTGGCCATCAAGGCCTTGCAGCACTACATCCCTTTCTCTGCTGCAAGTTTAACTTCTTACTATTCTTTTTTCCTCCCTATCTTTCCATAGGTGGTCTCCTTGGTGCAGTTGTACTTGGATCTGATCTGTACTTTGGACACTTTTTCTTACCTCTCAGCCTTCTACAACTTTTTGTTATTAATTATGTGGTCCCCTTATTGGGTTTGAATTGCTAGTTCTTTTCTAAATCATGCAGATCGTGCAGGGAAGATTGCCCAGTTCGGCATGTATTCCACCTCTGTGCCTTCCTCTCTTTACATTCTCCTTTCTTGCAACAGTAGTATGCCCAAAACTCAGCATGGTAGTCATTCCATTGTGTGTTTGTGTGCGTGCGTGGGAGGGGATCATCAAATACCTGTATGGTGGTAGCCACTTGACCATGCAGGGATCACACTGTTGATCCCTGAGCTGGAAATTCCCCACACAAGCCAAGGAGTATGCAACCCTCATGGATAAGGCATAGGGACTCCGGCCAACAGTTTACTGGGCAGGTAACCGTTGCTGTGGCTCGGTGGTGCCCATGGGGATGACCAGTGTTCAGAGTGGATGGCACCAATGTGGAAGATTCGCACATGAAGCGAATTAAACATTGTTCTGCTGGTGGGTGCACTGCCCCAGCAGTCTCTTCTGAAGCTAACACATATTCAATGCACTGAGGTATGACTCCAAAATCTTCCCTTCCATGGCTATGCCATAGCTGAAGCATAGGGCTCAGAGACAAGATGACAAATACTTCCTTCAATACTTGATTTGTTCTATAATGGATAGGGATCCGTTTATGACTATAAAGCCTTTGCTATTCATTGAACGCCATGGACAGGTTTGGTGGAAGTGAGAGAGATTTAAAAAAGAAAAAATGATTCCATTCTGTTTAAAATGGCCTCCCTGACTCAATCATGGGTCCTGCTCACCTGCGACAAGCTGGGTGGAACTCCTGTCACTATAACCCCCGATAACAGTCTGGATATGGTTTAGAGTGTCATTTCCCACCGAGATATCCTTTTTCAGACTGATGACGTGCTGCTTGCTAATTTGGTGAGACGAAGAGTGCGTTTTGTCTGTCTTCAACATGGGTCATAAGGCAAGAGAGTGGATGTGGGACCATTCGTCCTTGCCTTTGAAGGTGACTCTTTGCCTGAGAAGATCAAGAAGATGATGGCGTACTGCTGCGATGTCAAGCTGTATATCCCCCCCCCCCCCCCCCCCATTTTATGCTACAAATGCATGCAATTTATACACATTTCTTCTCATTGCATTGCCAGACATGTCTGTAGCGATTGCGGTTGTCAGTTACATTCGAACACCCATTGTACATCTCCCTCCATCTGTGGGAAGCACCATTTCCCCTTTTCATCAGATTACACTGAACTCAAGCGTGAAAAGAAATCCAGGAATACAAGGTCGTTGCCTGCTGCTTCATCCAGTGCCAGTTGGTGGCTGAAGGAGCCACAGGTTGCAAGTCATAGGACTTTGCATTCCTACTCCGTCCCAGAATCTGGGGCAGAACATCCGTTGCACAAGTCTAAATCGTCTAAGGACAAGGAGAAGTCCTCCAAACAAAGGGAGGTTCTGATGGCCCTTGTGCTGCCATATTCTGGTTCTGTATTCAAGGCAGTGTTCGTGGTGGCCCTTACAGTGCCGTACCCCCCCCCCCCCCCTCCCATCAAGCACCCAGATTCGGAACAAATGTCTATTGATGGTGTATGTTCACAACCAGTGGCACTGAGGCATGACCTATCCCCATTGTCACTTAGCGCCCATACAAGTTCCAATGGAACTGCAGCGGTTTTTTCTATCACTTGGCTGACCTATGACCTCGCCTGTGCACTTATTTTTTGTATCACTGTCCAGGAAACTTATTCCCCTGCAATGCGGACCCACTACCCTCTACAGCTATTGTTTTAAGAATCGCACTGACTACGAAAGAGAATCTGCTGGTGTTTGCACATACATTCTGGACTCTGTCTGCAGCAGACATATGCCACTCAACATGACTTTGGAGGCTGTGGCTGTTCGTGTCTGAATCATCTCTGGAATTTACCATTTGTAATGAGTATTTGCCTCCTGATGCTGAGGTGTCCCAGAATACATTGTCGGTACCGTTTCGGCCGGCCGTGGTGGCCGAGCAGTTGTAGGCGTTTCAGTACGGAACCGCGCGACTGCTACGGTCCCAGGTTCGAATCCTGCCTTGGGCATGGATGTGTGTGATGTCCTTAGGTTAGTTAGGTTAAAGTAGAAGTTCTAGGGGACTGACGACCTTAGATGTTAAGTCCCATAGTACTCAGAGCCATTTGTACTGTTTCCTCTGCTTCCTCCTCCATTCCTAATATTGGGTGGCTTCAATACCTACAACCCTTTGTGGGGTGGAACTACAACCACTGGTCATCACAGTGAGCCTCACTATTGTTCTCTGCAAGTTGGTCATACGTATGGTGAGCTGACAGCTCCGTTAGTACTTTGAGTCTTGGGGTCTTCTGGCTCCATCCCAGGAAGTTTTTCTCCTGGGCCCTTTTACTCATGTTTATTTGGTATGCCTAGGGTTATTCTGTCATCTTTTGCCTAGCATCAACCAACCTCTTATCGCCGTCTTCTTTGACTTGCATAGGGCTTATGACGCAGGGCCAACTCTCAATTTTTGTCTGGATTTTCTTGTCTCGCCTTACTTTCCAAATTCAAGCTGGGGATTCCCATAGCACTCCCCAAACACAAGAGAACAGGGTCCCACATGGCTCTGAATTGTGTCCCTTTTTCTAGTGGCTATCTCCAGTGCCTATCAATGGTCTAGCTGCAGCTGAAGGGTCTACAGTGTCACCCTCCATGTATGCTGATGACTTTTGTATCTACTACTGCCCCTCAGTTGTGGGTGTTGCTGAACACCGACTACAAGGTGCCAATCCTGGGCTCCCACCAGTACGTTGCAGTTTTTTGCCACCCAAGACATGTGTCATTCACTTCTGTCAGCATTGTACTGTCCATCCTCAACCAGAACTTTATCTCGATGAGTAAATGTTCAATGTGGTGGAGTCTTACCATTTTTTGGGACTGATCTTTGATACCTGTTTGATCTGGCTGCCCATCTTCGCCAACTTAAGCGAATGTGCTAGTCACAACTTAATACTTTTCGCCGCCTCACTCCACATTTATGGCTCTATGAAGTTCTTGATTAGGGGTACGGTGTATGGCTCTGTGTTGCCTTCAGTATTGCATATGCTGGACCTGATACACCATTGCAGGCTCTGACTTGCAACAGGTGCCCTTTGGACCAGCCCTGTGACAGCTTACTCGTTGAGGCCGTCCCTTCTGTACAGATGAAGCACCAACAACTGCTGCTCACCTGTGCAGTACACATTCGTTACTCCCCAGAATACCTGGGAGATCTATTGCCCACAACAGAGCCCAAGGTCTGGAGTCACAATTGCAGTTCACATACAATGTCTCTGCTTTTAACTCCATCTTACCCACTGTTGGCCCTTGTCAGAGAGAAATCGTGTCTGCCCTCATGGTGTGCACCACATCCTCAGATCAGCCTCAACTTCTCCTTATGGCTTTCCATCGCCTGTTCCTGGACGTCCTCGATGTATTACCACGCTCGGACATAGTATACACTTATGGCTCTATGGTCGATAGATGAACTGGTTTAGCCTATAGACGTGCAAGATGCAGTGAACTACGCTCCCTGCTGGACGGATACAGAAGCAGTGTGTTCACTACAGAATTAATGATCATTGCTTGAGCCCTGAGGCATCTTCGTTCTTGCACTGGAGAGTCGTTCTTAATCCGCAGTGACTCCTTGAGAAATCTTCAGGCTGTCGACCAGTGCTACCCTCAACTCCCATTGATAGTGACAACCCAGGACTTCCACCACAGTAAATGGTCAGTCATCTTTGTATGGAACCCTGGACACGTTGAGATCCCAGGAATTGAACATGCCAAGTTGGCTAAAAGAATGTCAACTTTGGAGATGGGGGTATTGGAACTGCAACTTCGGTTGAGAGCACACTGTCAGTTTTTTAAGGCTTAGAATGCGCATTGGCGTGCCCTAGTTTCTCCAGATAGACTGAAAACTGTAAAGGCAGTCTTCCCTTTCTACTTCTCTCAGAGATCTGCTATCCTCTGTTGGCTTCAGATTGCCGCACTTGGTTGAATCACAGCCACATCGTCCGACATGAGCATCCACCCTACTGCTAGCGTGGTGGCCATCTCACAGTAGCCCACATCTTACTGGACTGGCCTCATTAGGCCTCCTTATGACGAAACTTTAAACTGCCTCTCACACTACCTCTGGTGCTAGCGGAAGACGCCAGAGCGGCTAATTTGGCTTTACGTTTTACCCATGCAAGTGATTTTTCCTCCTCTCTGTGATGTACTTGCCGACTTATTCGTAAAAAAAAAAAAAAAAGATAATTACAGTTGTCTTACTCCTTAAGGATAAATTCCCTACATAATTCTGTCGGTGGAATTTCACATTGACAGCAGCGCAGAAGCAATTTTTCGACAATAGTTACGTAATATTAAGGAACCCGCCACAGAATGTGAGTGGAATGTGGTAGTAAATCCCACAGAAGTCGATAACATCATATGATGAAGTAAAAAGAATTTTTGCTGACTCGTATTATCTAAACACAACATATACGACAATTATCTTTGGGACAACGTAATTTAACAGCTGCGTGTAGAAATTATGAAGTTTTAGACACAAACGGACCTAATAATTACAAAACAAATTTATGAACCCCGCAAACGTGTCCCATTTCAAGAAGAGAAAATAACGGAGGACTATTGGGTCGATATCATTTAGACAGATGTAGGGCAGCAGCGATATGAGAGGCGAGAGAGAGCGAATACTTTAGGAAGGCCACTTGACTCTGAGATAACAGCGTGGGACTCTGCTGTCATTAATGGACAGAGCAGGGCTACAGTACTGTGATAAATAAAATGCGCAAAGACACAACACGAGCTCACAGTGGTAGTTACGTTAAACAACGACTTACGAATGTGTGGTGATGCTACAAAGTCTTCCATACAGCGTTACATGTTCACAATGCTACACCCATACCACGACCAGTAACTGTGTGTGCCAGCCCAGCAGTGAGATTATGTGATCTGCAATAGTTTGTTACATGGTGTTACTTTCTGTTTTAATTAAAAGAGGTTTGTGCCTCGGGTTCACAATAAGATGTTCTTCAGTCCATAAAGTTAATATGGGACGGGATAATGTAGTCCTAAAACATGTTACGTTAAATAAATCACGTATTTTACACGTCTGATGCATAATGTTACAAAAACTAGCCAGTCTTTTTCATTTATGGCATTACTGAGATGGATCTCCCAGCAATAATTTCAGAACTTAATGTTAAAATGTCTTGTTTCTGCGGTGACATTTCACCTAAGCTGCTAACGGAATTGAGAGAACAATTGTTGAACTCGCTGACACATCTAATAAATATCCTCCACTGCCATGGAGAATTCCATGATTTTTTAAAATCACTAAAATCGTACTGGTGTATAAGAAGAGAATAAAAACTGATATGAGAAACTGTAGGCCAATATCATTAACTTCAGAGCTTGGGAAATTATTAGAGAAAACGATATTAAATCAATTTGAGGCTTTTTCATCAAACATAATCTATTTAACAATCTCCAACATGGTTTTAGAAAAGGAAGACCTACTGTAAAGGGAGAAGTAATTTTTATACATGAAATATTATAGAAGCTACATGAAGGAGACAAGGTAACAGGCACCTTCCTTGATATGAGTAAATCTTTTGATACTGTGAATCATACAACTCTATTCCATAAATTAGAAGCATATGGGATGAGAGGAGTAGCCTTACAACTACTTACTTTCCATTTGAAAGACAAGAAAAAGTGTGTAAGCTAACTTATAAAAGGAATGAACAGTTGCTAACAGCCGAATCACCCACAAGATACTTCAATGTGGTGTGTCCCAAGGAAGTGTACTGGGGCCTTTTCTGTTCCTAGTTTACGTTAACGATTTGGCTTGGCTCTGAGCACTATGGAACTTAACTTCTGAGGTCATCAGTCCCCCAGAACTTAGAACTACTTAAACCTAGCTAACCTAAGGACATCACACACATCCATACCCGAGGCAGGATTCGAACCTGCGACCGTAGCTGTCTCGCGGTTCCAGACTGTAGCGCCTAGAACCGCTCGGCCACCCTGGCCGGCCGTTAACGATTTAATTGAAACACAAAAAAAGGTACTAAGAGTGGTAGCTAAGGAAAAGAGAGCCTTGTAGAGAAATCTTCCACTCTATGTACATCCTGCAGGCAATAATGTTTGTGAAACAAAATCCAGAATATAATGCAACAAACAGTAATGTGCATAGGTACAATACACGGATACACAAGGAGGGAAAATTTGCACAGAAATGCTAGTTAAAAAAAAAAAAGAGGCTGCAGACTGTAGTCGACATACAATAGGAACCATGTTTTGTAATAGACTATAATCTGACATTAATACAGCTAATTTAAACAGTTTAAAGAATAAACTTAAGCATTTATTAATAGAGAAAAGCTGTCATTCAGTAGAAGATTTCAAGCTATAATATTCTTTTGTAAAACAGTGAATATAGCATAAGTTTGTTTTCGCAGTACAAAATTGATAATTTCTGATCTTCACACACAATATAAATGTATGTATTTACATTTCAAGTTGTTCAAGTAGTAAAACCTCTCTGTAAAACAGTGTATATAGCATATGTTTCTTTTTTTTTTTTTTTTTTTTTTTTTAAAAGAATTTCTGACCTTCACTATTTATATCAATGTGTGCACATGCGTATGTTTGTATGTGGGAACTAAAATCTATGGCACTGTCCGAAGACTGATTGTTATATGGACAGTAAAGAAACAAATAAACAAAATAATATTACAAGTACTGTCAATGAGATAATGTAGTTCTTTCTGATGCAACCGCCATATGGTAATAGGAAAAAGTCCACATTTTTACCATTCTTTCATTAACTATTTGTTATTTTTGCAGATTTTTCCTTGTAATCATTGTGTTCCACCAAGTACCAAACCCCCTTGAATACCCAAAGTTTGTAGTACACGCTTTTATTCTGGCATTCAACTTGGAGGCCAGCCAGTTCGAGTAGTGGTGCTGGGTGAAATTGGTCAACCAGGGGAAGAGAGGTGGTTGTATACAATTCCAGATCACAGAAGCTGCTCCAGTGCCTGGACAAAATTGCAAACATCTCCACTGTGAAACTTCCTAGCAGATTAAAACTGTGCTAGACTCGAACTCGGTACCTTTGCCTTTCGCGGGTAAGTGCTCTACCATCTGAGCTAGCCAAGCACGACTCACGCCCCGCCCTCACATCTTTAGTTCTGCCAGTACCTCGTCTCCTACCTACCAAATTTTACAGAAGCTCTCCTGCGAACCTTGCAAAACTAGCACTTCTGAAAGAAAGGATATTGCAGAGACATGGCTTAGCCACAGCCTGGGGGATGTCTCCACAGTGTCTCATGAAGTGAGGGCATGTGACACTGCTGGCGGTGATCCATCTTCTGGATGGGGTGCTGACGGTGATCCATCTTCCGGATGGGGATGTTAAAGTTTGGCGACCCACTCGGTGCTATTTGAGAGGAGTAGGCTATGTGCAAGCACAGGGTTTCACACTACACCTTCTCTCATCATCTTGATGCAACATAACACTCGCTCACACTTCACAAGAACACATAAGACAAAACTCTCCCATACCCTCAAGGACTGGGGCCATTATGCATGATGGAAGAAAACCCTTTCTGACTCTGAAGCCGAACCTGACCCTTGGGGGTTGGGGGGCAGCAGGTAAAATTTAATTTGATTTGCTATTAATTTCGTAAGTTGAAATGTTTGGTAGTCATGTGCGACTTTTGGATACCATAACTTTTTACAATGACCCGGAAACTGCTTATGTGAAAAGCCAGCAAGTGATGGAGAACGTATTGTTTGTAGTCTTCAGCTTACAGCTCCACCATTCAGGTCGTCGAAACTGAAACAAAGAGTTCTAACAAGGGAACCTTCCCATCGCACCCCCCCTCAGATTTAGTTATAAGTTGGCACAGTGGATAGGCCTTGAAAAACTGAACACAGATCGATCGAGAAAACAGGAAGAAGTTGTGTGGAGCTATGAAAAAAATAAGCAAAATATTCAAACTGAGTTGTCCATGCACAAGATAGGGAACATCAACGATAATAAGAGCTCCGGAGCGCCGTGGCCCCGTGGTTAGCGTGAACAGCTGCGGAACGAGAGGTCCTTGGTTCAAGTCTTCCCTCGAGTGAAAAGTTTAATTTTTTATTTTCAGACAGTTATTATCTGTCCGTCCATCCGTCCGATGCGAGGCAACTCGCCGTAGTATGGGGACGCTACACCTAAACAAACATCGAAACACACGACGTCAGTCGACTACAGCGCAAAAACGTTAAAAACATATGTTTTGACAGAGCACAGGGAAAACTGTGCGACTGTGAAACTGTTGCATTCATTTGTTGCAGTTCATGTTTTCATCACTTTTATGGGAGTAATTATCACATCCACAAGAAAACCTAAATCGGGCAAGGTAGAAGAATCTTTTTACCCATTCGCCAAGTGTACAAGTTAGGTGGATCGACAACATAAGTAGTTCTAAGTTCTAGGGGACTTATGACCTAAGATATTGAGTCCCATAGTGCTCAGAGCCATTTGAACCAAAACGAAACATGGGTGTGCCAGTCAGTTATTACTCCAATTAGGTTCGCTGTTACACAGTTTCACAAGATGTATCATGCGATCGATAAACCATGAACTCGTCATTAATGCCATCCGAAGCTTAAGCGGACACACACGCGGGCAGAACTACGGCACATCCTAAAATGGAGCGTAACGCATTTCCGTATGACTGACAACGACCAAGCAACTTCCTGAGTTTCTCTGCCTCGTGATGATTGGGTGTTGTGTGAGGTCCTTAGGTTAGTTAGGTTTAAGTAGTTCTAGGTTCTAGGGGGCTGATGACCATAGATGTTAAGTCCCATAGTGCTCAGAGCCAACTTCCTGAGTGCAGGACACTTCGATCTTTACGTATTCTCGGTAAGGATGGCGAAGGAACCACTCAGTCCAAAACTGCTTCCAGCGCGATCAGCAGTGCGCTTCCAGCACCCTTCTTGAGTATAAAATTATTTACACCGTTTTTAGCTGAAGACCTACAGGATTTACAATTTTTCTGTAAGTAAATCTATGCTCTGTTTCTAGTGTATAAAATTCTCAGCCTGCTAAGTGTTAAACTTTAATCTGCAGAATTTTTCAGGGGTAGATAATGGCTTCTGAACTGTCTCTTTGCAGTTTTTGTACCTTTATCGGTTTACAATATCATAGTGAAAGGTGGTACAGCTGCAGTATTGCTAGTATCAAATACAGTGCTGTCATTTTAGCTTTGTGTCTTACATACGAAGTTTGGTTAACCTTACTCGTCGCCTCAGTTTTTGGCACAAAAATTGGTTTTCGCTTAATGATTCAAAAAGTAAACAAGGTAGCTTCATAAAACCTGTACAGAATGTTTTTATAACCAACTGAACCCTATTGTAAAAGAACAACTTAGTAAGTTTAATATTAGCAGGTTCAAAATTTCGAAACTTTATGTCTGAAGGAACTAATTATCAGATCATGCTGAGACTCGAAACCTTTGACATTGGCTTAGTTCTGCATACATTTAAACGTTTAATTGTATATAAGATTATTAAGCAATCTCTTTGTCTATTCACTGCATGTATTGGGTGCTGCCGTCTCGATCTTTGCCGAGTGGCGGAAAAAAATTGGTTTCTTTCTCGCCGCACTAGACTTATCGATGAGTGCTTGCTTCCCCACAAGGTCTCCCAGCCAACAATGCCACACGACATTGCTTTTTCACCAAAGATCAACAGAGATTATTTCTATAAAGGATTTTTTCGTCGTATGATTTAGAAAATGTGTTATCAGTTCACTAGTTTGATAGAACGAGTCCGTTGGTGCGGGCCTCCGACCGTTACTACAATGGCTGCTGCCCTCTCTGTTGTCGCAGGGGGAGTACCTCGTTCGGCAGCTCCAGCGTCAGCGTGAGCACCACAGGCAGCGGTGACGCAGAGGGGGAAGCGGAGGCAGAGGCGGAGGTGGACGCAGAGGCAGGAGTGGCTGACGTCACTAGCCCCGACCAGGTGAGTGACTGCTGTCCATGGAGGTAGAATAAGGGGAGATTGCGCTACAGACTCACGCTGTACTTTGTTTTGAAGCCAGTGAGCGGGGCCTGCCGACATCTTGGATCCCCCAAAACAGTAGCAGACGAGTATTTACAATTGCTTCTTGTTCGTTATTTCTGTCGTGTACACGCGATATTTGTTTTATATAGTAAATGTTACACTGTTTTAGTGAACAACACAGCATAAGGAACGCAACTTCAAACGTTTTTCTGGTCTTAAATGCGCATTCGATACCGTAATACGACATGAAAATACGACGCTTCTGGCCTCAGTGCTGAAATTCCTGTTTGTTTCTACACTTCGAATAACCGAGAAGAGAAGTATGTGCTATGAAAAGTGTGCTTTCGTAATCAATTTCTATTCACTTTCATTGTGTTTGTGTCGATAATTCATAAAGCCAGAACTCCAAAAGCAATGATTGATAGTTTAGAGGCACCGATTTGTATTCATTGCATTTTCAAGTCAAATGCAAATTTTAAATGTTTAAGTTTGCAAGAAACTTACCTTATTTCCTTTGGTGTCCCATAGATGTGTGCAGGGATGATATAAACAAGCCAGCTGCCATGTCAACAAAGTGAAAGTTTTGTTAAATTGCGAAGGAAAAGAACTGAATTTAAGATTGTCAGGCCCATTGCAGTTTACACATCTGCTCTGTTTTTAAATTGTTCCTACCAAGTGACATTCAGTGTGGCAAATAACAGCAATTTACAGGGTAACACGACAACGCAGTGATTAATATAATGATCTAAATAGCCTGGACTTAGGTAGGGAACTTTGCTTTAACATATATGTAACCCCCTTTAAGTACTTATAATTTAACCACTGTAACAGGTGTTCCACACATTTTACTGAAGATTTAATTAACTACACGTAGTTACATTACTTTTATATTAAATTATTGCACTTTAAAACATTAGTATCCATGTCCAGGATATATCTTGCCAAGACTTCTCAGTTACTTAGGAATAAGCGCAAGAATGGACAAAAACCATGAATCGAGTGGCAAGCTACAACACATTCGTGAAGAAACACGAAGCCAAACAATGAAAACCAAGTGTATTACTCACCTCCAGAGAGCTCTTCGCGTTGAGTTGATAGGAAATCAAAGTCAAATCACAGAAATAAAACCATACTGTAAAACTTTACAGTGCATAAGAATTTCAAGCATATATAAGAAAATAGCGCTTAAATAAATCCACTTACGAATGAAATGTGATTCGTTTAACCTTTAGACTACAATCAGAACGATTAGTACGCCCGTAAGCGACGCAAGCCGGCATTTTTTATCGAAACACTTCACGACTACACGGAATCAAACCACCAGAAGCGAATGTTTTGGGGTAGCTAACATGGCGGATCTTCAGTTGGGTCGGCTTCAAGTTTGTGACGTCATGACAACTCTTATTTTTACCTCCATGGTGCTGTCTCAGGTCCACTTCTGTCTTTGCCACAGAATACTATACGCCGTTCTAGAAACGAGTTGATGAATGGAAATACAGTGAGGAGTCAAAACATTATGACCACTACCCTCTGCGAGATTGAACGTCGCCTGGTGGCACTGCGGATACGTATGTGGTAAGCCAAGTGCCACTGAGGTGACAAAAGCCATCGAATATCTCCTTATATAGTGTCGGACCTCCTATGGCCTGGCGTAGTGCAGCAGCTGGAAGAGGCATCGACTCACCGAGTCGTTGCAAATCCCCTGCACACGTATTGAGCGACGCTGCCTCTAAAGCTATCTACACTCGTGGAAATTGAAATAAGAACACCGTGAATTCATTGTCCCAGGAAGGGGAAACTTTATTGACACATTCCTGGGGTGAGATACATCACATGATCACACTGACAGAACCACAGGCACATAGACACAGGCAACAGAGCATGCACAATGTCGGCACTAGTACAGTGTATATCCACCTTTCGCAGCAATGCAGGCTGCTATTCTCCCATGGAGACGATCGTAGAGATGCTGGATGTAGTCCTGTGGAACGGCTTGCCATGCCATTTCCACCTGGCACCTCAGTTGGACCAGCGTTCGTGCTGGACGTGCAGACCGCGTGAGACGACGCTTCATCCAGTCCCAAACATGCTCAATGGGGGACAGATCCGGAGATCTTGCTGGCCAGGGTAGTTGACTTACACCTTCTAGAGCACGTTGGGTGGCACGGGATACATGCGGACGTGCATTGTCCTGTTGGAACAGCAAGTTCCCTTGCCGGTCTAGGAATGGTAGAACGATGGGTTCGATGACGGTTTGGATGTACCGTGCACTATTCAGTGTCCCCTCGACGATCACCAGTGGTGTACGGCCAGTGTAGGAGATCGCTCCCCACACCATGATGCCGGGTGTTGGCCCTGTGTGCCTCGGTCGTATGCAGTCCTGATTGTGGCGCTCACCTGCACGGCGCCAAACACGCATACGACCATCATTGGCACCAAGGCAGAAGCGACTCTCATCGCTGAAGACGACACGTCTCCATTCGTCCCTCCATTCACGCCTGTCGCGACACCACTGGAGGCGGGCTGCACGATGTTGGGGCGTGAGCGGAAGACGGCCTAACGGTGTGCGGGACCGTAGCCCAGCTTCATGGAGACGGTTGCGAATGGTCCTCGCCGATACCCCAGGAGCAACAGTGTCCCTAATTTGCTGGGAAGTGGCGGTGCGGTCCCCTACGGCACTGCGTAGGATCCTACGGTCTTGGCGTGCATCCGTGCGTCGCTGCGGTCCGGTCCCATGTCGACGGGCACGTGCACCTTCCGCCGACCACTGGCGACAACATCGATGTACTGTGGAGACCTCACGCCCCACGTGTTGAGCAATTCGGCGGTACGTCCACCCGGCTTCCCGCATGCCCACTATACGCCCTCGCTCAAAGTCCGTCAACTGCACATACGGTTCACGTCCACGCTGTCGCGGCATGCTACCAGTGTTAAAGACTGCGATGGAGCTCCGTATGCCACGGCAAACTGGCTGACACTGACGGCGGCGGTGCACAAATGCTGCGCAGCTAGCGCCATTCGACGGCCAACACCGCGGTTCCTGGTGTGTCCGCTGTGCCGTGCGTGTGATCATTGCTTGTACAGCCCTCTCGCAGTGTCCGGAGCAAGTATGGTGGGTCTGACACACCGGTGTCAATGTGTTCCTTTTTCCATTTCCAGGAGTGTATAATTGCGGAAGTGTTGCCGGGGTAGGATTTTGTGCACGAACTGACGTTTCGATGTGCCCCGTGTCGGGCGATCTGGGTGGCCAAATCATTCGCTCGAATTGTCCACAGAGTTCTTCAAATCATTCACGAACAACTGTGTTCCAGTGACATCCATAGTTGTTTGGGACTATGAATTCCACCAATGGCTGCAAATGGTCTCTAAGTACCCAAACATTATAATTTCTACTCAACGATTGGCCCAGTTGGACCAGAGGATTCAGTTCATTTCATGTAAATACTGGTCACACCATTATGGAGCCAGTGCCTTGTTGACAACTTCGGTCCGTGACTTCGTGGTGTCCGTGCCACACTCTGACCCTATCATCAGCTCTTACCAACTGAAACTGGGACATATCTGGCCACGCTACAGTTTTCCATTAATTACAAACTCATGAGAGGAATTGCAGACGATGTCCTGTTGTTAGCAAAGGCAGTCGCATCGGTCGTCTGCTGCCATAGCCCGTTAACGCCGAATTTCGCCGCGGTGTCCTAGCAGAAACATTCGTCATACGTCCTACATTCATTTCTATGGTTATTTCACGAGGTAGCACTGACAACTCTACACTAACGTCGCTGCGCTCTGTCGTTAAGTCAATGTAGTCAGTCATTGTGTTGATCATGGTGAGAGATAATGCCTGAAATTTGGTATTCTCATCATTCTCTTGACACTGCGGATCTCGAATTCCCTAACGATTTTCGAAATGCAATGTCCCATGCATCCAGCTTCCACGTTCAGGATCGGTTAATTCCCGTCGTGCAGTCATAACTACATCGAAAACATTTTCCCGTGAATCACCTGAGTACAAATGACACCTCTGCCACCTATATATGTGCATATCCCTATAGTGCATATCGCTTTTGTGAACTCCATATGTGCCTTAAGCAGAGCGAAGATGAATGTGGAATATTTCTAGGTGCGATATGGACAGCAAACTGAGGGATACACTGATATAACAACTTTGACAAATGACAGATATTTATGGCAAAGCACCTGCGAAAGAGCATCTCGGAAATGACTAAGCTTGTCATCTGTTCGCATGCCATTGACGTGGGCATCTATGGCAAGTAGTTGAAGGACGGTGAAACCACTCGTAGGTGACAAGGTGTTGAACGTCCACACCTCATCACAGAGCATTTAGGTCAAAGGCTTGAGCTCTCTGTAAAGCGGGATGGGTGGTGATCTGTGGTAGGTCTGACACAAAGTGTTTCACTGCTCACTGTTCAACTCATGAATGTGGAACTCTGCTGTAGAGTGCCTCTGTGTGTTCAGATGTCGACCCAACGACACCGTCAGCTACGATTCCACTACGAACAGGACCATTGCAATTGGACCGTTGATCAATGGAACCACGTTGACTGATCGTATGAAATACATTTCTTGTTACACGAAGTCGGTGGTTGTGTCCAGATATGCTATCATCCAGGTGAACAGTTGTTTGTGGACTGCGCCATGGATGCATGCCAGTGAGGGCAGTATTATGCCAGGGGGGACATTCATCTGGGTTTCCATGAAGGTAATTGACAGCACCATGACAGATTTGGGCACCGCTTGTTGTGGACTACTCGCATCCCTTCACGTTTGACGTCTTTCTTGGCTGTGATGACATCTTCCAGCAGATTAACTGTCCATGTCACAGGCCAAAATTGTACCACAGTGGTGTGAGAACCATAGTAGTGAACTCATGTTGATGCTGTAACCACCAAATCTGCCTGATCTGAAGGCTATCGAATACGTCTAGGATATTTTGAGGCGCCATCTCTGCATCCACGAACCACTAGCCCGTAATTTACGGTGATTGCCTGACCAGTGCGTGGACATGTGGTGTCATATACCTCCGGAAACATACTAAGAACTTGTCGAATACATGCCACGTACAACTAATGCTGTACTGCATTTCAGAGATGTCCAAGATGTTGTTAATGACACAGGGTACTTTTGAATGACGAAAAAATCTAAATATTTTTGTGCCTTCATTAAATTCTAAGTCTTTCCTGATTACATTGATATGTACTTTATTTGGTTTCGAATTGAAAATGACAACTATGTACTAAGTTTTAAAGTTGCAGTCGTGCACACTGCCATGCTCTCATTACTTACGTTATTCAAATCTATTAGTATTTTGCAAAACAACTGGAAATTTTTTGCTCTCAGCTATTATGTTTGAGATATATTGTATTTGTTAGTAACACTGCTGGTTTCCAGCATCTGTAAATGATCATCTTTGCTCCTGTTTATTTTCTCTTTGTTGAAATGTTTTGTTTACGTCCTACAGAAAGTTTGTTGCCTGAGTGCTACAGAGAACTTAGGCAACAAACTTTCAGTTGGATGTAAACAAAACATTTGTGATTCTAGATGTTCAGTAGTGTGCAATAAGTACTAGCAGTGCCACACATAAATAAATCCGATGAAAGAAAACTCAGGGATAACTAGTCTACAAACAAAGCAATCCCCACTGTTGAGAAAAGCTATGTATCAGTTCTTCAGTGATGATTCAAACTAGAATTAAGATTGATGCTATTTGTAGTGGAGCAGAGGTCTTTCGTACTATGTAGTTTGTTGTTCCAATACTTTCAGTAAATGTACACCTTCAGATTATTTATATTTTACCCTTCCTTTACCAAACAAGATGCTTCAATAATCAATAAGCAAATATGAAATTATATCAAGATACCCCTCCCCAGAATTTTACTGGTAATGATGAATTAAATTTACAATTCCATTGCTAGGTAGATATAATTTCCTTTCAAGAAATGATACATTAATTTATGTAAAATTTATTTACCTCCCTTATCCAACCAAGTGAATTTCGTAGTTCATTTTGTTTAAGTATGTGTACCTAAATGTAATTAGTGTATATTCACCAGTGAAGCAATAAGTACTAAAACGAATACCAAGAGGAAACCTGAAGACGAAGAAATGGAAGAGGATGATGAAAATGCTTCAGTGATGTTCTGGGGCACATTTTAATATGAATGAAATCTTAATTGGCAATTGCCTACAAGTTTTACTTTTCGGTATTTAGGTACACATATCTCCTCAAGTTTATATAGTACTGCAGTAATTTTTTTCTGTAACTTGCAGCTGTCCATATTTATCTAGCATACCTATACTTTATATCAGATTCAACTAAATTATAGAGAAATAAAATGTGTAGATGATAAAAATTACTCTAGAAATTAAAATGTAAGGTAAAATACTTTTTACTGTGGTCAATATACTCAATGTGTGAACTTAAACACTCCTACCATCTCAGCCAACATGGCATACATATTTTCTAAAAATTTGGTCTCCTTTACATGTGTCTTATTTGTGTAAATAGCACCCAAATTTAAAGGAAAAGTATAGATAATCACTGCTTAATTATTGTTTTTTATAGACATCAAAAGGTCCTAAATTGTTCAATATACTTCCCAATAGTTAGAAACTATTCTGCATTAACTGTGATAAATTACAAAACTGTAAAACATACACAAAAGAAATAATGCATGAAAGAAACAGGGGCTGATTTTCAGAAAATATGGAGCCTCTGTCCTTAGGCAAGTGGTAGCAACGTTCTGGCTCACCAGTGCATGTCAACGTCATAACTGTGGCTGATTTGAAGTCGTTCTACAGACGAAATGTATTAAACCGTCTCACCGTTACAGTGCACTGAAACTTATGAAATAATGCCAGTGAAATTCTTAATTAGTGTCTACATAGTATTAATAATGACTGTACCAACAGTTTTTTGATACTGGTACTGAGTTTGTAACTACTAAAATGCGTTTTTCCGTTAGAATACGCGTTTCATTTTATACAGTTAGAAGAATGCCAGTGGCAGCGTTTTCTCGCCCATTTCTTGGTTGTTGTTGTTGTTGTTGTTGTGGTCTTCAGTCCAGAGACTGGTTTGATGCAGCTCTCTATTTCTTGGTTACAGTGTCGAAATGATGTATGATGTTACATTTCACTAGACGTTTCCCCTTTCGCTGGTAGACTTGGAGACTGCAAATGACCAACTATGAAACGCTACAGCGTTGACAAAGAAGTTAACTAGTAAGACGTTTTTCGGACGGCCGAGAACACAGGCAGTGACCGACTACAGGATGGAGAGGATCGACGAGGACAATTTCCCCATTCCTCGCCCTTTCCCTCACAGACATTCCTCTCAGCTGCCTACTCTAAGTCACAGCCAGCACAGCAATGGGAAGATATTGACGGAAGGATTTAATACTTAGCAGACAGAGGATAAGGATAAAATAGGCGGCAGGCTACAATCCCAGTTAAGATTACGTATAGTTGCAGTAGTAATTGCAGATACAGGAGTTGAAGTGGATGTGATCTCTACTGAATTACTTCGGAAAATACCTGGAGATGGAGTAGTACTCAGCTTACCCACCAGTGGCGTCAAAAATATTGGAGATGCAGGCGCAAAGACAAAAGTTGTCGAGATAGAAGCCCAGTTTGAGCTGGAGATAGGGGGAAATTTGTTGTGTACGACTTCCTACACGGAGGGTAAGGAGAGGTTGGCTATAGAGTGATGCGTCAACTGTCATCGTAGGAAAGATGGAAGGCGCAGAAGTGATTGTTGTTGTTGTGGTCTTCAGTCGAGAGACTGGTTTGATGCAGCTCTCCATGCCACTCTATCCTGTGCAAGGTTCTTCATCTCCCAGTACCTACTGCAACCTACATCCTTCTGATTCTGTTTAGTGTATTCATCTCTTGGTCTCCCTCTACGATTTTTACCCTCCACGCTGCCCTCCAATACCAAATTGGTGATCCCTTGATGCCTCAGAATATGTCCTACCAACCGATCCCTTCTTCTAGCCAAGTTGTGCCACAAATTTCTCTTCTCTCCAAATCTATTCAATACCTCCTCATTAGTTATGTGATCTACCCATCTAATCTTCAGCATTCTTCTGTAGCACCACATTTCGAAAGCTTCTATACTCTTCTTGTCTAAACTATTTATCGTCCATGTTTCACTTCCATACATGCCTACACTCCATACAAATGCTTTCAGAAACGACTTCCTGACACTTAAATCTATACTCGATGTTAACAAATTTCTCTTCTTCAGAAACGGTTTCCTCGTCATTGGCAGTCTACATTTCATATCCTCTCTACTTCGACCGCCATCAGTTATTTTGCTCCCCAAATAGCAAAACTCATTTACTACTTTATGCGTTTCATTTCCTAATTTTATTCCCGCAGCATCACCCGATTTAATTCGACTACATTCCATTATTCTCGTTTTGCTTTTGTTAATGTTAATCTTATATCCTACTTTCAAGACACTGTCCATTCCGTTCAACTGCTCTTCCAAGTCCTTTGCTGTCTCTGACAGAACTACAATGTCATCGGCAAACCTCAAAGTTTTTATTTCTTCTCCATAGATTTTAATTCCTACTCCGAATTTTTGTTTCCTTTACTGCTTGCTCAATATAGAGATTGAATAACATCGGGGATAGGCTACAATCCTGTCTCACTCCCTTCCCAACCACTGCTTCCCTTTCATGTCCCTCGACTCTTATAACTGCAATCTGGTTTCTGTACAGATTGTAAATAGCCTTTCTCTCCCTGTATTTTACCCCTGCCACCTTCAGAATTTGAAAGTGTATTCCAGTCAACATTGTCAAAAGCTTTCTGTAAGTCCACAAATGCTAGAAATGTAGATTTGCCTTGCCTTAATCTATTTCCTAAGATAAGTCGTAGGGTGAGTATTGCCTCATGTGTTCCAACATTTCTACAGAATCCAAACTGATCTTCCCCGAGGTGGGCTTCTACTACCTTTTCCATTCGACTGTCAACACCTGCTTTCTTTGGGACTGGAATTATCATATTCTTCTTGAAGTCTGGGGGTATTTCGCCTGTCATACATCTTACTCGCCAGATGGTAGTTTTGTCAGAAGTGATTAGTGAAGAAATTAACACAACAAACAGAAAATTTACTTAACTTCTATTTATCGAAGCATACTAAGACTCATTACAAATAATGCAACAAGAACTGGAGTTCAGCTCATACAATGGCAACCAGAATGAGGCTCGCTGTGCTAAGCACGAACTGTGGTGCCTTAGCGAAGAGGCTCCAAGTGTGAATGGGTTGAGTGGCTGTCACCTGCCGTTCCATATCGCCCGTGGTATGTAGATGCTGGAGGTGTGGCTCAGTGAGTGCGTACCGCTAGGCCCACCAGATCCTGCGCGACTGCTGTCAGTGTCGGATGTAAACTTGCAATTTCGTCACCAACTGTGGGACGCCTGTGGGGTGGTATCGATACACGAAACCACGCATGTCCTGTTGCACATTTGTTTCTGGTTGTTGAACAGATACTAGTTCACTGCATACATGGAATCGAATCTCCGTGTATATATGGTTCATAAAGAGGTTTTACACTACTGGCCATTAAAATTGCTACACCACGAAGATGACGTGCTACAGACGCGAAATTTAACCGACTGGAAGAAGATGCTGTGATATTCAAATGATTAGCTTTTCAGAGCATTCACACAAGGTTGGCGCCGGGTGGCGACACCTACAACTTGCTGACATTAGGAATGTTTCCAATCTATTTCTCATACTCAAACAGCAGTTGACCGGCGTTGCCTGGTGAAACGTTGTTGTGATGCCTCGTGTAAGGAGGAGAAATGCGTACCATCACATTTCCGACTTTGAAAAAGGTCGGATTGTAGCCTATCGCGATTGCGGTTTATCGTATCGCGACATTGCTGCTCGCGTTGGTCGAGATCCAATGAGTGTTAGCAGAATATGGAATGGGTGGGTGCAGGGGGGTAATACGGAACGCCGTGCTGGATCCCAACGGCCTCGTATCACTAGCAGTCGAGATGACAGGCATCTTATCTGCATGGCTGTAACGGATCGTGCAGCCACGTCTCAAAAATGTTCAGTAGCGTGTGAAATATTATGGGGCTTAACTGCTAAGGTCATCAGTCCCTACGCTTATACACTACTTAACCAAAATTATCCTAAGAACAAATACACACACACCCATGCCCGAGGGAGGACTCGAACCTCCACCGGGGCTAGCCGCACATTCCAGCAGCCACGTCTCGATCCCTGAGTCAACAGATGGGGACGTTTGCAAGACAACAACCATCTGCACGAACAGTTGGACGACGTTTGCAGCAGCGTGGACTATCAGCTCAGAGACCATGGCTGCGGTTTGTAAGGGGTCCGTAGGCCCTTACTATAAGTTTTGCGACAGCACAGGTCGACAGGACAGACAATCGATAGTGTGTGTCGGGTTGAGAGAGCGAGAGCGAGTGTTGAGATAGTAGTAGTGTGGTACGCGCTGTGGGCCGAGCCGGGTGGAGGTCGGTTGCTGGAATGCAAGACCGTACCGACAAAGGGAGTGGCCATCGCCGTGGTTTAACCCCTTTGTGTTAGGAATATTCGGGAAAGTGAAAAAGTATAATTACTAGTGTGATTCAGTGACATTTTTGTGCCGATATTGTAATTACGTGTCTACCGCACCGGCATCATTTGGATTGCAGTGTTGGATTGCAGTGTTGGATTGTAGTGGTGAATTACAATGATTGAAATTGCGTGTGACGATAATGAATAACGAAAGGGCCTGTGCTGAGATTAGCCGTTATTAATTCTGTACGACGAAGGCAGTGGCTGTCTCCTTACTTTGTGTTTTTTGGTGATAAATATAGGTTGTTGATTAATGAAGCTGTGTTGTTGTTCTTCTTCTTGGCACCAGACATATCATTATTACAGCATTTGAGAAGGACAAAATGGAATGTAACAACTCCGTAGCAGTCCAATCCGATTGCCAGCGCCATTAGGTACACGGTCACATTAATTATTATCTATTTGGGCTGCTATCAGATCCCGATCGAGCGGGATACGTAAGAAGATCAAACCGGAGTGTTACAGGTTACCCTCGATGCATCACAGACAGGAGCGCCTGCGATGGTGTACTCAACGACGAACCTGGGTGCACGAATGGCAAAACGTCATTTTTTCGGATGAATCCAGGTTCTGTTTACAGCATCATGATGGTCCCATCCGTGTTTGGCGACATCGCGGTGAACGCACATTGGAAGCGTGTATTCGTCATCGCCATACTGGCGTATCACTCGGCGTGATGGTATGGGGTGCCATTGGTTACAGGTCTCGGTCACCTCTTGTTCGCATTGACGGCAGTGACGTTACATTTCAGATGTGTTAAGACGCGTGGCTCTACCCTTCATTAGATCCATGCGAAACCCTGCATTTCAGCAGGATAATGCACGACCGCATGTTGCAGGTCCTGTACGGGCCTTTCTGGATACAGAAAATATTCGACTGCTGTCCTGGCCAGCACATTCTCCAGATCTCTCACCAACTGAAAACGTCTGGTCAATGGTGGCCGAGCAACTGGCTCCTCACAATACGCCAGTCACTAATGTTGATGAACTGTGGTTTCGTGTTGAAGCTGCATGGGCAGCTGTACCTGTACACACCATCCAAGCTCTATTTGACTCAATGCCCGGGCGTATCAAGGCCGTTATTACGGCCAGAGGTGGTTGTTCTGGGTACTGATTTCTCAGGATATATGCACCCAAATTGCGTGAAAATGTAATCACATGTCAGTCCCAGTATAATATATTTGTCCATTGAATACCCGTTTATCATCTGCATTTCTTCTTGGTGTAGCAATGTTAATGGCCAGTAGTGTATTTTCAGCATTTATCGTTAATAGTATTGGATTTTTTCATTTCTTTAAGCGCATGGAGCAATCGTACAACCAGAAATCCGCAGCAAGGTCGTGAAATCAGTCTATTTAGATGCAGATCTGACTTTTGTAATGTTTTGATGCGATTTGCGATCGTATTACAGATGAAGCTACGAGATATAATAGATTATGAATGCACACTGGGCACCAGACCCTACATACCTTTCGTGTGCTTTGGGCCAAGAGAGTAGGGGTCAAGGAGGCGATACGACAGATGTTCAACAGGGGGAATCATAGAAGAAAATAGGAGCAAATACTGTAATTTGCTTTTGGTTGTTCCTTAATCAGATGCAGGTGTTCGATTGGTATTTCAGGCAGTAAGAATCAGTAAAGTGATCTTAAGCTTTCCGAGAGTGTAAATTGTTGAGTATATCCTTACGACGGCTGTAGTCCGATGTTGCACGGGCCCTGCAGACCAGTGTACCCATAACCCGCTGCCAGCGTGAAGGATGATGGCACCTACAGGTGTGATAGTACAACTCAGAATCGGTGGCTTTCTTGTACATCTGTGTCCTACAGTGTATTCCACTTTGTGCTTCACTAGGAAGTGCAAAAGGCAAATCAGCCGTTCTCTTACACTACCGCAGTGAATTTGACGCTGGAGTGGAGAGATCTCAGATGTAGGAACTCTCGAAGCCTTTCACACCAGTATGCCACAGGGCAAATGTCACATCATCATATCCGAAGAAGCATGTGAGACTCAGTGCAATCTTTTCCAGAGTTTCCTTTTCCAAATCCACCGTGAATAAGTTTGCCACAGCCGGTCGTAGAGGGCACCTCAAAGACGCATTCGAGAAGAACTGTTACGGCACGAGGACAAGGACAAGGCAACGTGGTTTCTGCCGTGTGCCGGAGGACGGTCCTCGTTCGGCATAACATCTAATGCGTTTTCTGCCCACCTGCGAAAACGGATGCACTACACTACTGGCTATTGTGAAAGATGACATGGGGCTCCGAAAACCGGATGTCTGCCGTATTCCACGACAATATGGTTAAGTGTACATCGGACAGATTGTACGGATAGTTCAAGAAAGGTACCAGCAACACAGGAGGCAAACCGGACTGTACCAAGCCACGAAAGGTGTGGTTTCGGGACCCTGCATAGCTATAGGGAACTCGATTAAGTATGAGCAAACGTGTGTGCTTAAGGCGGACTCCGTCGTTCTGGAATTGCTCAAGGAGGCTGTTGAAATATGAGTGGCTGGCGGTCTGCTCAATACAGAGAGGGGCTTCACCGTCTGGAAAGCGTGAGTCGACGCTCAGCCTGCTAAAGTCGCAACGTCGACCTAGAGCGACTACCCCGCCCGACGGGGGCAGCCAGAAGCGCCAAGGGACCGAGGTTAGAGCCCGGCATTCGGCGATCGGTCCCTCTCCCAACCTCTCTACCCGACGCGGCCTGCCGCCGGAAAGCTGGGATCGTGGAGGGGAGCGATAAGAGTATAAAGAAAACGTGATGTAGAAGATACGCTCATTCAGCGGGTATCACCTGAAGATGAAGGCGAGGTACGCTGTCGAAATATTGTGTTTCGTAAGGGACTGCACGTGGCTGGTCACCCGAGAGCTAAACAGACAACAAATTGTTATTTCACTTTAGGACCGTACCAGAGAAGATGGAGGAACAGCTTCTACTGTTTCATGAAGTACAGTAATGAGAAGTATAGTTTTAGGATCCTGTGAAATAAAATTTTCCGATACTTGAGTACAGCGGAGTCCGTCCCAGACGGGGCAGATGTCAACGAAAAGAAGAAGCAGAAGAAGTATCAATTGATTTTGTTGTGATGTGGCCTGAATGTCAGTGCAGGTGAATTAAAACCTGTACTCAACAAAGTATTAAGACACGAACTGGTTGAGAGAATTGGTGTCTACGTGGCTGATATGTTGGTCGCAGGTGAGGAACATATGAGCCGCTGGGAACCAAAGTGGTGTAAGTAAAAAAATTATGCCACTCAGTTTACTCTCAATGCACGAAATTTGTTGTGGAGGAGTGGTGTAACAATAACTCCCACCTGAGCCACTTGAGAGCTCCAAATGCATTCTTCCTCTCATGCCAGAGTGAAGTGCGTTCGTGGAGTCAAGCGGCTAAGACATGTGGTCTTGTTGTTCTGTGCTGTTTTGCGTGTCTATTTACCCTCTAAAATTATGCTGAAAACGGTTACCCTTTATTGGACAGCGTAAATGGGTACCACCAACGAGTATAGAAGGAACTATTTTCGAAAATCTTCGCTGATCGGCTTTCGGCTACTTCTTAAGGTTTAAGTTCAGGTTTTGTGCCCATCGAGAAACTGAATTAAGATTGTCATTCACTCCTGATATGACAGCAGCAGCATTCTTAAGGCTGACGCTGAGATAAAAGCGATAGTACCAAGAATGTAGCGCAGATGCAGTCCCGTTGATACACAGAGAGAAAAGCAGCATACCAAGAAGTGATCCTCGGAGGACTGTTAAGAGCACTCGTTTCCATGATAACTTCTCTGACCCATAGATGACTGTCGAACCACAGAATTGGACTCTTTGGGAAATTTATGTGTTTCGTTTTCGTAAGTAACAAATCGAAATAAATAATATCAAAAGTCTTGTCAGTACTTCACTGACGCTTCACGCCCGGTCATAGCAAATCTGATGTCGTCAGTCACTTTGATTAATCAAGCGACTCTGATATGGTGTTATCGGAAGCTTGGTTGATATCTGTCGCGTATACTTCTAGTAATACGCCGAGCAGCCTGTTGTAATTAAGCTTTGCTTCCACTCAGTAGTATAGATAACATAAAGACGAGAGATAGATGGAGAGAGGGAGGACGTGGTAATGACAGGATTAATAATATCGGCAACGTGTCAGTCACACCTATGCTCACACTCTGTAAAACCTGCTGCATCAGAAAGGATTCTCATTATTATACGCACTGTGTGTATAGGAACAAACGCACCTGTCGTGAAGCTGCTATATGTTGTAGCTGATAATTTACTGCAACTTTATTGGCCAGAGTTATTATGATGTTTCAAATTTAAGTAAAACATTTGTACAGTTTGCACTGAAAAATGTATTCACTGGCAATTTGTGTGGAACCCTTAAGTCGCACTTTTTTTTCTTTGGTATGTGTGTTTTATGATAGGCATCAACTATACACTATGTCCAGTGTATCTTCTTCAATCTGTTGCTAACTTCGTCTATTTTAATGCCATCCAGTATTCGAGGACTTCTTCTACCTCTCCCCGCATTCACTGCAATCTTTTATTCGATGACTCTTCACAGCACTCAATTTATTTTCTTCCCAGCTGAGGTAGTTTCTTAATTCTTGTACTCCTCTCCTGTTCTGTCTGTTATTCTGTCTCTCCATTTCACTTTTAGTATTTTTCACCACAGCCGCATTTCAAAACTGTTGAAGTATTTTTCCGTTGTTTCTTTTGAATGTCCATGATTCGCTGCCATAAAATATTACACTCCAGACTTAAGAAGTTTCTTTGCTAATTCTGTCGGAAGTCTTTTTGCTGACAAAAACGTTTCGCCTTTTCAAGAGCTCTTTTACCCCAGGGATATTCTTATTTGCTTCACACAGTTTTCATTCCAGTCACCAAATTTGCTAAGTACTTCAAAGATTTTACCTGTTCCAGCGTCTTTCCTTATAATAATATTTTGACGGAACCTTCAAGTGACCTGCTTTTCTTCACTGTGGTCTTTCCTACATTTATCGTGATTCCATAGCCTCTACCCCGTTTCACGAACCTCTCAATCATTAAATTGTAGTTTTCTTGTGTGCTTGTCTGCTTGCTTCATCGTGTTTGTCCTTTCTCCTCCTAAATATTACGGCTCTTGCTTTTACTAATTCTTTTCCTGTTAGGTACTCAGGATAAATATTAGAAAGCATTGGTGACAGACAAAACCCATATTTAACACGTCTCCCAATATGCATTTTATTTCTTTCTCAGTGCCAGTCCTACATCCACCTGCTTGTTTTACTTACGTATCAGTCTTCCTGTCTGTACCAACGTCTTTCAAGCTTGTCACAACGGTACTTCAGCCCACTCCGTCGAACGCCTTTTTTAAGTCAACGATAAAGCTGGGGGTATCTACGTCAACTTCGAAAATTTTTTGTTCTATCATTCTCAAGCGCGCAGTAGAACTTCGCATTCGTTTTCCTTTCCTAAAGCCAACCTGATTCTGTTTTTCTGAAATTTTCTGTGTAATCTTTTGAACAAAAAGGCTACATTCGCGTGAATGGTGGGATATAAAATTAATTTCCCCGTAATTTTTCCATTTTTTGGTACTGTATTTGCAACACACACAAGAAATTGTGTGTGGTTTGCTGCACAATGGGGGAGGCACAGTACCTTTCAACCTCAAAAAGATGAGACAGGAGAGGGCAAGCGATGCACATCACACAAAGTCCTTATATAAATATTCGCACATTACAATGAGAATAAATTCCCGACACGCGTAGTGCTACACGTGAAATACATACGTATCAGGTGTAGTGTTTCACTATTTATATCAGAAACATTTGAGCAACGAGAACAGAGCAAAGGTGCCAACTAACGCTATAGGTGGCCAAAAACGAAACACGCGAAATTGTTTTGGAGTAGCAGGAAGGTTTCTGACGGTTACGCATGTGAAGCAGAGAGAGTTTGAAAACTGATGCAATCGTTTGTGATACCTTCACTCGAACGAACCTAATAGCTTCAACAAGAAACAGAAAAGCCTCATGCCAAACGGATCTTGGATTCTTGTGCTACGATGAACGTCTGCGGCTGCGTATAATCAGCTACAGCTACATATAATCTACTTATAATATCCGGCCACGACCTAGAATCCAGTCTGGTACCAGCAGTGACGACTGACAGTGCCAGCCACTCGTGCTGGCGAAATAGCAGATAAATCGTCAGGCTTCGGCCAAAGAACCGGAGGCAAAAGGCAACAGGCAGCATAAACAAAATGTTCAAATGTGTGTGAAATCTTATGGGACTTAACTGCTAAGGTCACCATTCCTTAAGCTTACGCACTACTTAACCTAAATTATCCTAAGGACAAACACACACACCCATGCCCGAGGGAGGACTCGAACCTCCGCCGGGACCAGCCGCACAGTCCGTGACTGCAGCGCCTGAGACCGCTCAGCTAATCCCGCGCGGCGCTGCATAAACATGTGGCTACGAAACCTCAATGTTTTTGTGCTAGGTATGCATCCCAATGAATCAGGTGTACAAAATTTGTGCCGGAAAAAGTCTGAAAAAATCTGTAGGAAATTAGCAATGGCAACTTCTGTTTGTAAACATATGCAGCAGGAGAAAGACATTTCCCAAGCGCCTGTGGTTCAGAGTCAACTTCAGACCATGGTTATAAATCCATATTTCCAGCCACTTCAGTATCAGAGCCACTTTCATGAAATGTTTGTTCAAGCATTGGCAAACAGTCTACCCTGCCTGCTGCATCAATACCAGACGTTTCACCCGCTGGTCCACTTCACACTGTGTTGCCGGAATACCTTCAATTACTGTATCACACTTTTCGTGCATGACTCTAGTACGTTCTTGTTCCTTCTCTTTCCATTTCATAGACTGCATTAATCAGATAATGCGGGTCATCCACTGTTACGGAATTTTATCATTCTTTTCTTGCAACGGAGTGCCGCAGGGTAGGAGGGGCCCTCTGCCGGTCACGTTCCTCCAACCACTCCCCGCCTGTGCGAAATTCTGGCGTTAGAGCTAACAGAGGGGGCTGATTACGTGCAGCACTATGTTTTTTCTCTTTTATGGCTCCTTTAGCGATTTGTTTTATGGTTGTTTAATATTACCCGCTGCACTATCAACGGTGTTTAATATTTATGTCATTATCTAGAATATTAGCTCTAGAGCACATGTCAACCACTGTTTCTTAACTCTTCCTCTTTTTAACAATCTTACTTTTGTCGTGTTCATCTTTTTATTGCTTTTTATTTCTGTAATGCCTTTTGTACGTTATAAGCTTATTACAGACTTCAAATATTGTATCCCCCTTTATTTTCGCTGTTTCAATTAATTATTGAAAACTAGTGTATGCCGACATTAGCGACATCTGGTGAACTTACACCACAAACATCTTGTGGCTACTGTACGGCAGCTTGTACAGTAGTACTACTGACAACGTGACTCGTGCCTGTGATGTTATTTATATGTATTTGACGATGCTGGTGCTGATTCCGCATTTAACATTTGACGATGCCATTATGGCTGCAGTAATTTAGGAGTTTGTTTTTATGAAACAGGTGTGCCCCTTCATATTTAAAGAGCACATATGTAAATTTTGTCAGTACTACTTTTAATTATGGTCTATGTATTGTTCTTAAGCTGTAGACAGTTTGCGAGTGTATTTATGTTTTTCCCATTTTTGCTGCAGATCTGATGATGGTCATTAAAGACCGAAACCGGTAATCTGTTAACAAAACATTTGTGACCATAGACGTAAATTAAAGGAAACTTATTACTGTAGCAGTGTTGGAAACTGCAGTAATAGTAGCTACAGTATCTGAATCAAATTCTCTTCCGAATCTTAAATCTTCTGCGTAGGCTTCTCGAACCTCTTCCCAGCATTTCATTACACACACATACACACAGCCAAAACTTGATCTGCCATGTAGTGATCTTAGCTCCATGAAGTCATTTCTGTAGATCTAAAAAATATTTCATTAATATCAGTATAACACCTCTAACTATAAAAAACACTAAAAATGAGTAGATTAGATGCCTAAAACATTCAAGGGTATATGTAAAGTGATTTCATCTCGCTGCATATTTTCAGTAACAACCATAGTAGGATGTTTTATGGGAACGCTCTGTCTTTTATGTAAAGGAAAACAGTGTAAACTTGTTTCAGAAAGTATTCAATACAGGGTTTATAGAAGTTTGAAGTGGGTTTTATTTAGTAGAAGGAAGATTCCTTTTACAAAAAAAATTATATCACGAAGACGATCACTTATCTATGCGACTCTGTTAGAAACAATTTACTTATCTAGTAACAGGAGGGCAGCAGAAGAAGATTCCGGAGCTGCTGATATCAAGAAGAAACGAGGTATCTACATGTACATGTGCATCGACACTCCGCAAGCCACCGCACGGTGTCTGGCGGAGGGTACTCTGTATCACTACTTGTCATTTCACCTCGTGTTCCACTCGCAAATAGTGCGAGGAAAAAACGACTGTCTGTATGCCTCAGTATAAGCCGTAATTTCTCGTATCTTATCTTCGTGGTCCTTATACGCGATGTATGTTGGCGGCAGTAAATCGTTCGGCACTCACCAGCGTTTCTCGAAAAGAACGTCACCTTCCCTCCAGGGATTTCCATTTGAGTTCCCGAAGTATCTCCGTAACACTGAGGTGATGTTCGAACCTGCCGGTGACAAATCTAGCCGCCGGTCTCTGAATTGCTTCGATGTCTTTCTTCAATCCAGCCTTGTACGGTCCCAAACACACGAGAAATACTCAAGAATAGGTCGCAGTAGCGTCCTATATGCGGTTTCCCTTCCAAGTGCATCACTCTTTCCTAAAATTCTCCCAATAAACCGAAGTCGACCATTTGCCTTGCCCGCCACAATTTTCACATGCTCATTCCACCTCATGTCACTATCCACGTTATGCCCAGATATTTAAAGGTGTCGAGAAGGGCACTGGTAATACTGTATAATTCCCACAGACGTTACTTTACAAAACATGAATGAGACTTGGTAGCGTTACAGGTGAACATAAGAATAGCAGCTGTTCGGTCTGACGCTCTCCCCCATATCTCCAAAGACACCATTATTTATAAAAACTAAAAAAATAACTAAATCACGTCGCCCCCACTTCAGGTTCCAAAAAACGTGAGATTCCCAGCGGAACTTCTGCGACGCTCTCCAAACAACATTTGGCCACATGTGGACCTGCCCTGAAGAAAGACATTTGCTTCCGACGAAGAGCTGCGCGGCTGGGTACAATTTTGATTCACAATATACATAAATGACCTTGTGGATGACATCGGAAATTCGCTGAAGTTTTTCGCGGATGATGCTGTGGTACATCGAGAGGTTGTAACGATGGAAAATTGTACTGAAATGCAGGAGGATCTGCAGCGAATTGACGCGTGGTGCAGGGAATGGCAATTGAATCTGAATGTAGACAAGTGTAATGCGCTGCGAATGCAGAGAAAGAAAGATCCCATATCATTTAGCTACAATATAGCAGGTCAGCAACTGGAAGCAGTTAATTCCATAAATTATCTGGGAGTAGGCATTAGGAGTGATTTAAAATGGAACGATCATATAAAGTTGATCGTCGGTAAAGCAGATGCCAGACTGAGATTCATTGGAAGAATCCTAAGGAAATGCAATCCGACAACAAAGGAAGAAGGTTACAGTACACTTGTTCGCCCACTGCTTGAGTACTGCTCACCGGTGTGGGATCCGTACCAGATAGGGTTGATAGGAGAGAGAGAGAAGATCCAACGGAGAGCAGCGCGCTTCGTTACAGGATCATTTAGTAATCGTGAAAGCGTTACGGAGATGATAGATAAACTCCAGTGGGAGACTTTGCAGGAGAGACGCTCAGTAGCTCGGTACGGGCTTTTGTTGAAGCTTCGATAACATACCTTCACCGAGGAGTCAAGCAGTATATTGCTTCCTTCTACGTATATCTCGCGAAGAGACCATGAGGATAAAATCAGAGAGATTAGAGCCCACACAGAGGCATACCGACAATCCTTTCCACGAACAATACGAGACTGGAATAGGAGGGAGAACTGATAGAGGTACTCAAGGTACCCTCCGCCACACACCGTCAGGTGGCTTGTGGAGTATGGATGTAGATGTAGATGTACAACAGCAAAGCGAAGGTTTTTCCATAAAAGCATTGGCTTTCTTGTCTCACGAGGGATCAATGGTGATTACCTCTAAAATAATGAACAATTTACTTTCTTTTCCCCTTCGGTCTTGTTTTCATTTGACTAGCCCTTATATGTGATTCTTCAGTTTCTCCCGGCGTATTTCTTGCTTGAACAGTCCATGGGCGTAATGCCGGTCCATAGTGTCCAACGGGCACAATATTTCGGCGATAAGACATGTCGCCGTCGTCAGGTGCGTTGACGAACTGAGCCCCTGAGGGCGGGCGCCCGTCTTAAATGGGAGGGACAAGCTCCTAGACTTCCTTACACACCTGAACTCCATACACCCGAACATCAGATTCACTATGGATACCGAAGCAGAAGGAAAATTACCATTCCTGGACGTCATGGTCAAAAGAAGAGCGGGTGGCACCCTGGGCCACGGGGTATACAGGAAGAAAACGCTCATCGACCTGTATTTGCAAGCGGCTAGCTGCCACCACCCTGCGCAGAGGAGTGGGGTGCTAAAAACACTGGTGTCAGGGCGCCCACCATCTCTGACGCAGAGAGTCTGCCCCAAGAGCTGGAACACCTTAAAACTGTATTCCGGAAAAACGGGTAGTCGGAATGGCAGATCAGACGCGCTCTCCGCCCCACCTCAACAGTACAGCGTGTGGAGACGGAAGAAGCCACGGAGAAAGAGATAGCCACTGCCTATATACCGTATACTGGCGCACTATCAGGGAAAATTGGACGAATATTGAGGAAACACCGAGTAGGAACTGTCTTTTGCCCACCAAATAAAACGCGAGCATTATTGGGAAGTGTCAAAGACGATCTCGGTTTGCGGAAGGCCGGCATATACCAGATTGCGTGTCAATGTGGGAAGACCTATATTGGACACACAGTGTGCACCATCGAAGATCGTTGCCGAGAACATCAGAGGCACACTCGACTTCGGTACCCCAACAAGTCGTCGGTCGCAGAGCACTGTTTGTCCGATAATCACGAAATGGACTACCAACATACCAGATTCTTGGTACAGCATCTAAATACTGGGACTACGTCGTTAGAGAGGCTATCGGTATTCGTACCAGGGACGGACTCATCAACCGAGATTGCGGCTACAACCTCAGCGGGGCATGGGAACCAGCTTTGAGTGTAATTGAAAAGACACTCAGCAAAGGAAACGAACGGGCGAGTAGGGCGGACGACGTAATTACACCGACGCCACCACAGACGCCGACGCCAGCGTCTCACCGACCGCTGACGCCCGGGCGCGGAGAGAACGCCTCGCGAGGGGAGGGGATTTAAGACGTCCCGCCCTCAGGGACTCCCCTCCTGAAAAACCTTCCCCAACCTGCCATCTCCCACCTTACCGCCGTCCTCAACAACTGCCTTAGACGAGACTACTTCCCTTCAGCCTGGAAACTTAACAAAAACCACCTTTTCCCCCCAGAACCATAGCCCCATCTCCCTACTCAGTCATCCCTCCTAGAAATCCTAATCCAAACCCCATAACAGCAATTCCTCGCAGCCAACAATATCCTTACGCCAGAACAGTTCGGATTTCGTGCTGGGCATAGCACAGTACAACAAGCCATTCACTTGGTAGAGCACATATGCACGCAGAAACACCAGGGCACCGGAGCCATTTTCCTCGACATTAAAAAGGCGTTCGACCGTGTTTGGCATGGCGGCCTATTATATAAGATGTCTGACCAGAAGGACATTCTACTCTTCGATAGATGGAGCGGACAGCCCCATAAGAAGCATTGAAGCAAGAGTGCCCCCAAGGATCCGTCCTTGGTCCCCTCCTGTACCTACTATATACTAATGACATGCCCAGAGAACCTGGGGGCACATAGCCCTTTATGCAGATGACACTGAACTGTATAACAGTGAACAGAACATAAATTATATAGTAGCCAGACTACAGCGGCACTTGAACAGCGTAATTAAGTCGTGTAATAAATGGAAAGTAAAAATTAATGCTGAAAATGTCAGGCAATCCTCTTCACCACAAAGAGGAAGCCACCAATCAGAAACGTCCAGATAAATGACCAAGATCTGCCATGGAAAAGGTCAATCACCTGTTTAGGACTAAGAACTGACAGCACCTTAACATTCAGACAACATATCGCAGAGGCGTCCAACAAAGCACGTGCCAGATAGATCCAGCTATACCCGCTAATAAAGGGCAGAGGGCTATCTACAGAGGCCAAACTACGTATCTGGAAAGCCGTCATCCTCCCAGTCCTCCTGTGCGGGTCGGAGTATGGAGTATGGCGGCAGACAAAAACCTAACAATAGTCGAGAGAGTCCAAAACAGGGCCCTTCGCATCATCTCAGATGTTCCTAGGTTCACCAGCAATGAAGAAATTCGAGTAATGCTGGGACATCCCACCATATATCAAATCATCAAACAAAAATCCACCTCATTTTACAATGCATGCCATAACTCATCATTCAATCTTATCAGCTCACTTGGAGAAGAACAACACCCCCATCACAACACACCCCTCACCACCATCCATCACCAGTTCAGGTGACAAACAGAAACTATCAGCATATAGTAAACAAAAAGTAACCTCACAACTATCAAAATCACCACCTCCACCAACATCATAATTCGGGGACAGAATCTGTGGTGTCACCGCCCGACACCACACTTGCTAGTTGGTAGCCTTTAAATCGGCCGCGGTCCGTTAGTATACGTCGGACCCGCGTGTCGCCACTATCAGTGATTGCAGACCGAGCGCCGCCACACGGCAGGTCTAGAGAGACTTCCTAGCACTCGCCCCAGTTGTACAACCGACTTTGCTAGCGATGGTTCACTGACAAAATACGTCGTCATTTGCAGAGACGATAGTTAGCATAGCCTTCAGCTACGTCATTTGCTACGACCTAGCAAGGCGCCATTATCAGTTTCTATTGATATTGTGAATCATGTAACGGCAAGTCCAACGTTCACCATTAATGGATTAAAGTTAAGTATTCCACCAGCTACGTCCGTTTTTTTTTAAAGTCTAATTTCCTTGTCCTGTTCCAGACCTCACGCCAGCCTGCGTGAGCTAAAACGCGTGCCTTTCCGCTTCCTCTAATAGGGTGTTGGTTCTCCTGCCAACACACAACAGAATCCTCAAGCCATTACCACTAAGCCATCCTCGTTACTACAGGTTAGCCATGTTGAAGACAGAGCGTAAAAGACGCTGGATCTTCCTGTACAAAATGGGTGTAGACACAGCCAATTCGATGTCCGGGCTCAGTTCGTCAGCGCACCTGACGATGGCGACACGTCCGATCGACGAAATATTGTGCCCGTTGGACACTATGGACCGGCATTACACCCGTGGACTGTTCGAGCTAGCCCTTACATATTTACAATGTCAGGGCTGACTTTCCGATCGCTACAGGAACAGTCACAGTAGCAATACACCCGTACGACATATCAGGCTGGCGATGTGTGTAATTCGCTGCGGCGTGCGCCATTTCTCAAGCTCTCGTGGAAGCGCAGCAATTTCCGTTCTGCAGTGTGTGTCCGCCTTCTGGCGAATCCGCAGACCCGGCGCAGCCGATACGCGGCTGCAGCCGCGGAGGTTAATTTCGCCGAAACACCCAAACAACCACGTCAGCGCGGGGAGCGCTCGGCGGCGCCGAAGCGTGCTCTGCGATATGTACAGGAAGCGTACGTCATCCCGTATACGGGCGCAGGGAGGTGAGTACCTGTTGGCGACTTGCGTGGCTAAATCAAGCGCCACTTAGCACCGACGAGCGCAGCTGCGAAATTTCTGCTTAATAATGGCAGCCATTTCCTGGTCTTGGGTAATACACGGTCCAGTCACATTGACCACCAGCTGTGTCCGTTTCAACGTGCAATAAGCGCTCACTGACGGCACGTGGCAGCACTAGCAGTGGAGGGCGTAAAAGTGTTGCAGATGCGATGCAGTCAACAGTTGAGAGATCGCATTACGATGCGGAAAAGGACATGACCAATGGCTTTCGGGCCAAGGGCGGAGGCATCTCCCAAACGGCTAGGTTTGAGAACTGATTCCATGCTGCTGTGTGAGCCGTGGTAAAAACTGCTGTTTTAAAGAGCACGCCGCAGCGCGTAGTGTGAAGCAGTCGCCCTCCGTTTCTGGCTGTGCCGCCGCTGTGGCAGTCGCAGCTTTGGTGTCTCCTTCTGGTGAGAAAGAGGAAATGTTGCCTGTTCACGTGCATTTAAGGGGCGCTATGAGCTCGCCAGTTGGTCAGTCTGGGTCAGTCTCTCGTCCCCAGCTTGCTAGTCTGTCTCTCGTCCGCATTTGTTAGGCTGTGTCTGTCAGTCGGTCGGAGTGCTAGAATGTCTGTCGTTCGGATCAAACTTTAAGCCGGCAAAATGAGAGTCTTTCCACTCCGCCAGTAAGAGAACTGAGCGAGTGGTCGCCCGGTCGGGGCTTAAAAAATGGTTCAAATGGCTCTCAGCACTATGGGACTAAACTTCTGAGGTCATTAGTCCCCTAGAACTTAGAACTAGTTAAACTTAACTAACCCAAGGACATCACACACATCCACGCCCGAGGCAGGATTCGAACCTGCGACAGTAGCGGTCTCGCGGTTCCAGACTGCAGCGCCTAGAATTGCACGGCCACTTCGGCTGGCGGCAGGGGCTTAGTTTCTGCATCTGAGTCTGCGCGTTAGGCCGGCAGTATGCCCGAGTTTGTTCAGGCAGTGGTCGTTGGCGGTTGGATCGATCGGTTGGTCGGTCGCGCACTGACACACAAGATGACTTGTCCGCCTTGAGCGTCTGCGCATGTGAGGTCGCCACGTGAGTCCAGTGGGCCGCGGCGTATAGCGAGGAATAGTGACTTCGCGGTCGACACGAGAGCAACAGGAGTCAACCCACGACATCAGTCTGGCCGGTGCGAGCGGCGACGCCGTGATACGGGAGATCGGCGCGCCTCCCTGCGTCCGTTGAAGCGGCTGGCAGCGGACGGTTCGGGAAAGCGATTTGGGGGTGTTGCGCCAGGTCTTCTCTAGAAATCGCAGTTTATTAGAAGTTAAGTGATTGGTAATATGTTGTGTAATTTACTCTTGTTAAATTCTACTTGTTTTCTTGGTCAGTCTCTCATCCGCAGCTTACTCGTCTGTCTCTTGTCCGCATTTGTTAGGCTGTCTGTCGTTCGGAGCTGCCTCTGTCATGTTTGTCGGATTTGGTGTGTTAACGAATTTATTGCTTGGAGTGTAACGGCCTAATTCCAGAAATACGTTTTGATTTTGCCTATCATCTTGTGAGGCGGTATTTGTGTACTGTAGAGCATCTTAACTTGCTTGCCCAACCTTGTAGAATTTTATATAAGTTTGTTTTCATGGGCTTTTATTTAAATGATCATTTTAGTATATAAAGTTGCCAGCGTTTCACTGTAAGACTTTTCTTAGGAGTTAAAATCAAGTTGCACCTTCGGTGGCAAAGTTAATATTTTAATTTTTATTGTTTTGTACCATATTCATCCCTCCCACGCGGGTGCACAGTTTGTGTGCTTGTGTGAATTGTTAAAGGTTTTAGTTTAAAGTAATATGGTGTGTTGCAGATTTGCACCAGTGTACTCTTTCAGAGGCTGTTGTGAGCGGTCGTAGCTACGGCCGTGTCAAAAGGGAGCAGCAAGGTTCTCTGCCTGAAAGCTCATATACTCAAAGCTTCTTTCTGCCTCTGAATAGATTGTAGCTTGATATTTGTAGGGTGCTTTCTGATTATAATTTTAAATCTGTTTCTCTTTTAGAAAAAGGCTTTAGGCACTATCAAAGTGAATGAAATTCCCATTTGTTAAAAGGATTTTTGTTATGATTTCATCAGTTACTCCGTGGCAACTACTTGCACGCTTACGTAGTGTGATTAGTCTTACAGTATATGTTCTTGATGAATCGCTAGTAAATAAAATAAATTCTTAAGAATATTCCTTGTCTAGTACCTTCCGCCGCGGAAGTCGAACACGTGGCAGAACAAATGGACGTGGTCAGCCCATAGAGGGCTCCGTCTCCGAGGCGGCTATTCCGCGCAGCAGCTCTCGCGCAGCGAGGGCGCCACCGCTACGCCACGTGCAGACAGCGGCCAGTAGCCGGTCCCTCCGATTTCGTATATAGGGACCCGCTCTGCCGTAGTCCAGCCAGTCTGGTACTCGCTCTGAATTTCATTTCTATCTCGGCGGTACTGCGTTGTGGTCGTTGCTCGTTATTGACATTTGCCTGGCTCTGGTTCCGAGTGGATTTACGTTTGGTGTTTGGTGTTGTGGTTCCCACAAACTTCCGTTGTTTATCTCTTCCTTCTTGTGTCGCTCATAGTCGGTCGTGGTCGGTTGTTGTCAGTTGTCGTTGGTCTGTCGTCCGACTCGTCCTTATGTTTACCCGGTGGTGCGTGCTCCACCGCCGGCGGCTTCCCCGCCTGGCGGCTCCGATCCGCGGCCCAAGGCGTTCCCGCTGTTGGTTGTGGTTACTACACCTTGAAAATAAAACACGGTTCACTGTGGTTAAAGTACCACGTGCACGGTAAAACGGCGTTATACGAAACCGGCACCGAAGCAAGTGTGGTGCACCATGGACCATATGGCAGGGGGAACGACGGCTGTGTAGATGTGTACGGCTGAACAGAAGTGCAATTGTTGAGAAACTGGCCGCCCAGGCGAACCAAGGGGAAACCAGCAGTGTCTCGTCAACGATGGTTCAGCGAGTATTGCTGCGTATAAGCCTCCGTAGCTGGCGCCTGCTTCGTGTCTCCCGTGATGACTGCTGTTCATGGGCGAAGAAAGTTGGAATTTGTACGCCAGTACTGCAACCGGCCATCCACTACGTAGCGACAGGTGGCCTTGTGAGGTGAATCACATTTTATGCTCCACGGGGCTGAAAGCAACCACCTTGCAGCAATCGTCAAGGATGACTTATGTAAAATTTCCAGTTGGTGTGACGAGTGGCAGCTAGCCCCAAACATGGAAAAAATGTAAGTTAATGCGGATGAGTAGGAGGATCAAACCTGTAGTACTACTAGTGTCCTGCTTGACACGGTCAAGTCGTTTAAATATCGGGACGTAACGTTGCAAAGCGATATGAGATGCAACGAACGTGTGAGAACTGTGGTAGGGAAGGCGAATGGTCGATTTCGATTTATTGGAAGAATTTTAAGAAAGAGTGGTTCATCCGCAAAGAAGAGCGCATATGGAACGCTTGTATGACCTGCTCTTGAGTACTGCTCGAGTATTTGGACTGAAGAAAGATATAGACGCAATTCAGAGGCGGGCTACTAGGTTTGTTACCAGTAGTTTCGAACAATACGTAAAGCCGTCGGCGCAGGGACCGTGCATCCAAACGTTGAGCGTGCCAAGTTTGTTACGTCATAACGTGGAGTAGCACGTTCGGGAGTCTTTCCGAACGTGCAGAGCGATATCTGGCATGTCAGATATTCTGAGCGTGCGTCTGAGCTTTGACCAATGAGATGGCACAACGCCACCTACGTCACACGCATGCCGTCTCCCTTCAGTACAGAGTTATGAGGCGCCATATTGGCAGTCATTGCAAGCCTATGTATATATGCCGTTACTGAGCACCAGCAAATTGAGAATCACTGGAGTTAGTTGTGTGATCAATTCCAATAAAATAATGAGAAACATCATATTCGTGGCAAAAGAATTACTGTAACTTGCGTATTATGAGAGTAGCCTATTTGAAGGCAGCGACACACTGAAGAACTACTCAAAACGCATTGTTATAACTAAATTTCAATTAGTAACATAATTATCTACGATTAACGTTTTCAGTAAGGGGTAAGATAATGTGATTAAGAACTAATAGCGTAATGAGTAGCGTCTCTGTCCGATAATTAGTTTTTGTTGAGGCAGTGGTTCGCGTCTTAACACTTCAAATTTTTTTTTCCTAACATTCGCGTTTTTTTTAGGTTCTGATACTTTATTATTAGTTTAATACACGTATATGCTATAATACTTGATGTTATGTAAATATAAGTTCACCTTTTTTTTGAGGGGTGACTTTGTTGGATTGGCTTAATCTACAGGACAGCTTGCGCTACTTGTATAAATATATTTTGCTCCTTTTTCTTCTACGCTTCGTAATTCACATGTTGCGAAGATTCTGCTACTGGGTAGGAACAGTGGTCAAGTGACCTTGGGGTTTTACTAAAATGTGTGAATGATGAAGTAATGTTTATCTTATGCGGAGAAGTATTCCAAATTTGAATCCGCACTGTTTGTAATGGAACTTTTATAAGCCTGCATCCTTATTGATTGGACATGGTACTTTCCTTTTCGTGGACGATGGAGGAAATGTGCCTTTTAAAAGAGCTAACGTGGAAATTTTACGCGCGCCCATTGAGTAAACAGTGTAATTTACGAACTAGGAACGTCGCTCAACTGCCGCTGGAGTGCGCTGCGATCGCATATACCACGTTGGGGCCCACGTACCGTATGCATAAGTCGCATCGCTCCTAAGCGTTCAGCAGCACGTTGAACTTGGCACGCTCAACGTTAACGTTCGACAGCACGGTCCGTGTGCCGACGGCTGAAGTGTTACAGAGGTGCTACGGGAACTCAAATGGGAATCCCTGGAGGGAAGGCGACATTCTTTTCGAGAAACAATATTGGGAAAATTTAGAGAACCGGCATTTGAAGATGACTGTCGAACCATTCTACTGCCGCCAACATACAAAGCGCGTAAGGGCCAGGAAGATAAGATACGGGAAATTAGGGCTCATACGGAGGCGTATAGACAGTCGTTTTCCCCTCGCTCCATTTGCGAGTGGAACAGGAGGAGAAATGACAAGTAGTGGTACAGAGTACCCTCCGCCACGCACCGTACGGTGGCTTGTGGAGTGTAGACGTAGGTCCAGGCCGCAGAAGGGAGCGTTATTGTCTGGGGTATGTCTTCGTGGCACTCCCTGAGCGGCACAACGGATCATCACAAATATGCATGTATTCATAGGGATCATGTCCTCCCCTACATGTTGTTCGTCGTCACGACAGTATCTACCAGCAGGACTATGCAACGAGTCACACAGCTCGGAGTTTGCGTGCGTGGTTCGAAAATCATCAGGATGATTTTACCGTTCTCCCGCGGCCACCAAAGTCCCCGGATTTAAAGCCAGTCTAAAATTTTGTGCAACAACATCGATCATCGCGACTTGGATCGTCAACCGAGAAACCAAGCGTATCTGGCCATGGGACAGCTGACTGACGGCATGGCTCTAAGTCCTTGTCAGTACCAACCAGAACCTCATTGACTATTACTGCACGTCTAGCAGCGACCTGCGCTGCAGAAACTGCTTATTCACTTTTTGACAAGTGGGAACATTAACTTGACTGGACAGTGTGATATAGTTGGGAGGCCGTTTCCACGGCATGGATAAGCTTTTCTATCTACCAGTCCAATAACAGACTTTCCTTGGTAGCTTGCATGCACTCTGCGGATCTGGTAATCGGATTGAATAGCTGTAAAGACGTCCTGACACGGAACGTGTATCTCACGGTGAAGCCCGTTAGACGCCGTTTACATCGTACTTGGCGAGTGTTTACAGAAGAGCTGGTACGTCACACGGAACGCGCTCCTCATCGTGATTTGCGGCCGCAGCGCGCTTCAGCAAACAGCTGTCGGTTGTATTTTGGCTCGCAAATAACGCAGTTTGTTTACGAAAACGTACCTGTATTTAAACGCACATTTCCTCCCTTGTTACAGATAATAAATCTTGAAATGTTATTTTATCATGCGTATACCCACTGCTGTCTTCTGCGCGTCTGTCAGCGTGCTCATCTTCATTCACTATAACGTTATGAGACGTAACTGGCATCGTTAAGGCCTCACAGGGATGAGCAGAGTTTAATGAGTATAGGAAATTGAGATAGTGTATAATTTTTTGTTTGTGTTGCACGTCATATTTGTGACACTGAAATAACAATCTGTTGCTAGATCCGTTGGTTCTCTCTCCACATTGTGGAAATGGCAAAGAAAATGTGACGGAATCCGTGTGACCACTTCGTTTGTCAAACAGAATGTGATGATGGAGGGGGGGGGGGGGGGGGGGGGGTGACTACTTGTTGTCCTTGCCGTTAAGTTTATAACCAAAGGGAAGTTGGAAGCTTTTTCTTTGCAAGAGGATTGATGTTTGACCTCTGCTTAAGACAGTATTACTACTCGGGGCACATACTGGTTGAAAGCACCGATGATGGCTGTTAAACAGTTGAAATCGATTTGCAAAAGTGAATAAATAAAACATGATTTTGCGACTGGTTGCTGCATATTTGGTAATTTTGTGGTTTACGGTCGCTGCACGACTTGGGAACCACATGGAGCCCACCATTCATAAGGATTAATGTTGTTCTGTTTGTAGTAGGATAACTGAGCGTTTTACCAAATATTTAAAAAAAATTGCAGCAGCATTATATCAGTTACGCATGCAACACCTAGTTTGACGTCTTGGCAACATTGTGTCAAACTTTCATTATCGTAAAATTATTATTAGTGGAGTAATGAAACGTTTTCTGGAAAATAATTTTGCGTGCTCTTATACCATGCTGAGGCTAAGAGTACGCAGGCCTCGGGCAAGAAAGTAGAAGTGAGTACAAATAAATACAAGGAAAAACGAATTCGGAATTTTTTCGGCAAACTCACAAAATAAATGTAGTGATCCGAGAGAAATGCCGGAAAAATGTTTATCGAGACAAATGCTGTGGTGCAATATTGCCTTTTCTTTCTCCAGTGGAAAAGTTTTTGTGAAACGGTCAAGATGCTCACTGCTTCTGCCGATTATAAGACTTTCATTAAGCCAGCCTCCGAAAATCTGGTAGCTGTGTATGTTTCCGTATTGAGCTCCCATTTTCAATAGCGTCAAGAGCTTGATGATGGTGGAGCGGCTCTGTGGATGACGTGATTATATTCGAAGTGTATTTGAGTAGCAAGTATGTCAGAAAAAAACCATTACCCAACGAAAGAAAATCTGCAGAAAAGAAAAATTAATCTAATTTTCATAAGGTGGATCATGATGCATCTAAGGTAAATATACCCCAACGAAATATCCTTGAATACGCTAGAAGGGACTGCAGAAGTAAAAGTACAGGTTATGGAGATTGCAAATAGTTTCTCGATAGCGTAAAAGTACGCTCTAAGGCCTTCTACCCAACCAGACCTGCGTACTTTTATCTTTTCCGCTATTTTCATTTTCGGCAGTCTACAGATGAAACATACAACTAAAGTCACGGAGTTAAAGTCGGACGCTGGAAGCTTATAGTGGTCAGCCACGGAACAGATTTTATCAGATTTTTTAAAAAGATTTAAGTTCACCTAACACTCAGCCAGACCTACACAAATTTTACATCGAAAACGTGACTTGGGGCATTTTCTCCAGCTGCCACGAGGTTCCAGAAGGGAAATGAGGTGTGGCGTGTGCGCTCCCTGGTGGGAGAAAGGCGAACTTCTGCTTTAGAGACCTAAAAATTGTGTGTGTACTCCTTCCCACCGCGTTCTTTTACCCTCACTCTAAACATAAATAAAAATTTCAATATCCATGAATACAAGGCCAAAAAGTTCCGCATATAGTCAGTAAATACCTGAGGTTTTAAAAGTTCCATTAGAAATAGATTTATACAGATTTGCAATAGTCAAATGGTTCAGATGGCTCTGAGCACTATGGGACTTAACATTTGAGGTCACCTAGACTTAGAACTGCTTAAACCTAACTAACCTAAGGACATCACACACATCCATGCCGAGGCAGGTTTCGAACCTGTGTCCGTAGCAGCAGCGCGGTTCCGGACTGAAGCGCCTAGAACCGCTCGGCCACAGCGGCCGGCTGCAATAGTCTTTCGAACAATATTAAAATTGTTTCATCATTCTGACTTTCTAGTAAGACTAAGGTCATTCTAACTAGATCACTGCTGCAGCTGAGTACCAGAATTTTTTGAATATGTGGAATACAAGGCTTTAAACAAGGAAGTGCAAAATACTTGATCTGTTCAAATAATTCCGGAACATTCGTAATTTCACGCGAATCGTCTTTTGGAGGGAAATGTCGTTGGCATCCCTATGTTTAATGTGTAACTGCCGGAAATTTCATTGTTGTAAGTGTGTTAGTTATTGTTCAGTGCTGTACTGTATTATACCTCTGCCACCTTCAGAATTTTAAAGAGAGTATTCCAGTCAGCATTGTCAAAAGCTTTCTCTAAGTCTAGAAATGCTAGAAACGTAGGTTTGCCTTTCCTTAATCTATTTTCCAAGATAAGTCGTGGGGTCAGTATTGCCTCACGTGTTTCAACATTTCTACGGAATCCAAACTGATCTTTCCCGAGGTCGGCTTCTACAATGAACTACAAATAAGAAATGACGATCGATAAATAAACCCATAGCAACCTAACACAACAAATCGTACCAATTCGACAGATAGTTAATGTGCAGGTGCTTTGAAGCAGCAAGCACTCATAGAACGTAAGTTCTAATATGAAACCCTAAATGTATTATCTTTCTCTGAAAACAGCGATATCCAGTATGGCATCTCCCAAGTTCTGTTTGTGACGCAGAACGCAACCTTGCATCGCACTGGCCACTTTCCTCTCCATGAGGCGAGAATCTGACTTGTCTTAGTCAGCCTTTCACACTAAGAACTGCTCTGGAAAGTTGAATCAAGCGGAAGGGAAATCAGTGTGTCATTAGAATGGTACCCACCAAAGTCTTTACCTTTGACATGTCTTATCTGGAGCTCGGATGTATTTAAAGGGAATACGTATGGTGAAATTGGTCAAAAGTAACATTTTTCGATTATCATCTCTTAATAACATTTGATCTCCTCTGAATAATTTTGTGCATCATTTGTAGATTAATTCCAATTGGAAGTGAAGTTTTTATTATTTCAAAGTTAATAGAGCAAGTGTAAAAAAATACAGTCATTTTGCACTGACTTCCTTAAGTATCTCTATCTCCCAAACTATTCAATCTAGAAGGCTGTGGTTTTCAGCTATTTATTCACTGAATTCATGTTAATGTTCGTGTTCAGAGGCTGGATTCAGTGTACAAACAGAAATGGTGGTATCCCACATGCATTTTGTGGAGACTCTAAATGGCAAAGGAAGACTTAGAGAGAAAAACATTGATGATCTCCAACAATATTATGGAATGGCAGTAAGAAACAATACACATGACCTACAAGGGCTGAAAAGAGCATTGTGGGCTACATTCTTCCACACATTATCCACTGATGGTACACCTGTACATGATCTTTGTCCACCTGGTGCTGATACATGGTGCAAATACCGCAATGCTCGGGCAACAGGTACAGAGGAACAATTTAGGCGCAAAAATAGCACACCATCTGCAGTGGTGGAAGCTATTAAACCAATGTATAGACAGTTATCTCATCCTGATCTTTTGTATACTGTAATAATTGTTGGTTGATCTAATTAAAAATATTCTTTGTCAGGTTCTTTACGTTCTGTTGCTCAAACAATTTCAGATGTCTCCATGGTTGAACGCAAAGCCCGAATGAGTCTTTCAATAATGTCATTTGGACCCAGATACCAAAAAATGTCTTTGTAAGAACTGTATGCTTGGGTGTTTGTGACGCTGTTTAACGTTTAATGATGGTAATATGGGAAGAATTAGTGTACTAGAGCAACTTGGTATCACTCCAGGAGGCAACACTCTGCATGCCTTCCAGCGAATGGATCACGAAAGCCCAGCGTGCAGCAGAGGAAATGACTAAAGAAGCGAGAGGCAGGAAAGGAAAGAAGTTTTCAGGTTTGCAGGATGATCAAAAACAGGAGCCAAATAATGCTGATTATGAGGCTGGCTGTTCCTAGGAACTGGCGTGCGTCCACAAGTGAGTTAACATCAAATGAAACGTTTAAATTTGATTTTTTTAAATATTTGACCCATTATCTCAGGAACTGTTACCTAATTTTACACTATGTTACCTCTTAGTGTACTGCTGCTAATAAGCCTCCAAAACATTTCTACCTTTAATGGTTTTTTACTTACAGAAGCAGAAGTGGATTAAAAGAGATTGAAAATAAATTAAAGAAAAACATAACTGACTAATTATTTGTCTAAACATCATGATCCTGGTTCAGTAATCAGAAAAGGAGTGAAACTTTACTTCCCAAAAATTTCGGATCTCTACCTGTCAAAGATTCTGAGATAATGGCTACCACTACCGCAGATTTAACACTGTAGGTAGAAGATGTACGTACTACCGTTAAACGCGCAGATACGAATTATTAAACTGTTCTGAACTAGCAACCCGCTCCCCGTCGGAGACGGTCGCTGGGACTCGTAAGACCTGTAGTGTCACGTGGTGTGACGCACACCACAGGGTCCTGCCTATCTCATTGGCGGCGAATTCCACTTTGTGACGTCATAAAACTTGACCAACGCCTCGCCCACGAACGCTTTCTCGCCACGTGTGAGGATAAAGCCGTCGGCACACGGACCGTGAATCCGAACTTTGAGCGTTGAGCGTGCCGAGTTTCTGACGTCATAGCGTGGAACAGCACGTTCGGGAGTCTTTCCGAACATGCAGAGCAATATCTGGCATGGCAGATATTCTGAGCGTGCGTCTGAGCGTTAACCAATGAGATGACACAACGCCATCTACGTCACACGCACGCCGTCTCCCTTCAGTACAGAGTTGTGAAGTGCCATATTGGCATTAATTTCAAGCCTATATGTATATATGCCGTTTCTGGGCACCAGCAAATTGAGAATCACTGGAAAATCCGTTGTTAGTTGTGTGATTTGTTCCAATAAAATAATGAGAAACATCATATTCGTGGCAAAAGAACTATTGTAACTTGCGTATTATGAGAAAAGGCTATTTGAAGACAGCTACACACTGAAGATCCACCTAAAACGCATTGTCCTTGGTACAATTTGTTATAATTAAATTTCAATTAGTAACATAATTATGTACGATTAACGTTTATAGCAAGGTAAGACAATATGAGAAGTTACAAAGAATGTGTGGTTGGATTAGCGTATTGAGTAGCGTCTTTGTACACTAATGAGTTTTTGTTGGGACGGTGGATCGCGTCTTAACACTTCCAATTTTTTTTTTCGTAACATTCGCGTTTTTATTAGGTTCTGATACTCTATTATTAGTTTGATATAAGCAAATGCTATAATATTTGATGTTATGTAAATATAAATTCACCTTTTTTGAGGGGTGACTTTGTTCGATTGGCTTAATCTACAGGACAGCTTTGCTCCTTTTTCTTTTACGCTTCGTAATTCACATGTTGCAAAGATTCTGCTACTTGGTAGGAACAGTGATCAAGTAAGGCTGACCTTGGGGTTTTACTAAAATGTGGGAATGATGAAATAATGTTTATCTTATGCGGAGAAGTATTCCAAATTTGTACCGTACTGTTTGTAATGGAACTTTTATAAGTCTGTGTCCTTATTGATTAGACATGGTAATATCCTTTTCGTGGACGATGAAGGAAATGTGCGTTTTAATAGAGCTAACGTGGGAATTTTACGCGCGCACGTTGAGTATATAGTGTGATTTACGAACTAGAAACATCCCCCAACTGCCGCTGGAGCGCGTTGCGATCGTTTATACCATGTTCGGGTCCACGTACCGTATGCACAAGTCGCATCGTTCCTGAGCGTTCAGCAGCAAGTTGAACTTGGCACGCTCAATGTTAACGTTCGACAGCACGGTCCGTGCGCCGACGGCTTAAGAATAGTATCTCCTTCCGCTGTCGCACGCTGCCACGGAAATGACGCCCACCCCGCCCCTCTAAACCAGCTGAATCGTGTAGACGCACTGGGAACCGCCAGCAGAATCATTCGGTGTGAGCGCGCCTCTGTGGCCACAGCTGTCGAGCTGATTAAATTCACCCAGCAGCATTCGGTCACGTCTCCGTCCTTGACCGCTAGCCGTCTTAACGCTCTAACGCCTGCTCGCCACACGCTGTGTGTCCACTTGTGTTTCAAGACTGATTCTTATTTCTTGTATTTACCCACTAGTTCGGTTCCACTGCACAAAAATAATTAGCAGTATGCAGTCTGGGTCCTATTGGCAAGTGGGAGAGCGTACCTCTCGGCCCCTACACTTGAAAAAGTAGGAAAAGTCGAATACAACCAGTTTTTTGATCTCAAAATTTGATATTCTGAAGTAGCTGATTACTACTCTCAACTCGATTATTAATATTGCTGTATTAAATTTAGTAATACTGTAACCTCCCCACAAAAAGTGTAACCTCCCAAGAGTAAAAAATATGTATATAACCTCCCAACAGTTAAAAAAATATAGGTATAATAATTACATTCAGTGTAACCTCCACACAGTAAAAATAATTATGTATAACATTCACATTCAGCGTAACCTATCAACAGTTTACTTCCGTAAAACAATAAAATGTGACTAATCTCTCAATAAAATTGTGGCTCACTTACTACTTTTCAATAATTTACTGTGAATTTAAACTGGTAAATTTTGGACGTCAGCAGTGCTGCGTCATGGCCCTGAAAGATCATTCTGAATAAATTGAAAATTCTTACCTCAATCAAGTCGCCGGAAAACGCGTATATATCTGCTCCTATAAGAAATTTTTGTGGCACAGCCCAGTGCAATGCTGGCCGATAGATTTGTCATGTATAAAAGGAAACAAATGAGTTTTATTTACAATAATGGGGATGACCATGGATTGGAGAAATTAGTGAATTCTTTAAATTGAGATGAGATGAATGATTGTGAAAACTTAATTTTTTATAAGAAAGATTATTATCAAGAGATTTTTTTAAAAACATTTACATGGGACTTGATATAACAATAGTACATATGCGCGAGGCTGCTTTTACCTTCTACTACATCGCTCAGGAACCGCCATCGCTCCCCACGACCGACCCAGCCAACTGCATACACACGACTCCTAGACTCCTACCTACTACTACTCCTACTGCTGCAGAGTTCCTACTACAGCCAACACTGCTCTCTGGTCTGAGATTCTCTTATAGCTTACATATCGCAGGCAGTGCGTGAGCAATCCATCGAATTTACATGTGCTCGAGTGCACTAGCAACAAATTCCTTAGTCATGGGCCTCCTACAATATAGTCTGGAAATTTGCTCTGCACAATGTATCTGAAATAAATGTGATGGAAATATGTATTTCAAATTTTTACACAATATTCTAATAAATATTCGGATGGATTTAGGCTACGTATTTTTTAATCTGTATCTATACTATTATATAAGGACAAGTCGTCCTTTAATATTGTTACCAAAAATCTGGAAAAGTTCTCTACCAATTTAGTTAAAATTTTTACACAGTACTCTATTAAACGTTCGGACGGACATAGTTACATCTTAGGTTGATTATAATTAAACTTTAAGGCCGTTGTAGAAATAATACCACTGGTCAGAATGACGTCAAGCTGCAACGGAATATTGTCGGAGGGGGAAAACGTATGGCAGAAGAAAAATAAATAGTTACAAAATGTAGCAATAAATGGCACTGTAAACATCATAATTTAATAGTGGTCGACTACAAATGACAAATAAATCATGCAACAACGCCTAAGGTGTACGTTTGACGTTAAACTGTACTGCTCAGTGTGCATGGGTGTACAAGTGTGATACTCCTAGTTTCGTAAGCCCATCCACCACGGTAAGGTCATATCACATTGGATGAGAAAAATGGGTTTTTAATTGTCGTGAGGCAAAAAACCGCATAAAAAGCATCACTCACATCGCTTTTTAATTGTCCGGAACTAAAAACCGCATAAAAGCATCAATCACATCGCTTTTTAATTGGCCTGAGGCCAAAAAACCGCATAAAAAGCATCAATCAAAATCAAATCGGATTATTAATTTCCTTGTGACTGGCGCAAAACATTTTCAAAGGCTGTCCACCGTTTTCTGCAAGTTGAAATCGAGAAACAGCAGGTTCCACAGCTGATCGATGTGCTTTCGGGGTAACGTTCAGAATCTGTTGCGCAATGCGTGCCTTCATTGCAGCTAAGTTAGCAATGGGAACACTGAACACGACATCTTTCAGATAGCCCCACAACCAGAAGTCACACGGATTAAAATCAGCTGATCGGGACGGACAGGCTGTAGGGAAATGCCGGCTGATAGTTCTAGCATTTCCGAAATGGCGCTTCAGCAGCTGCTTAACTGGACTTGCAATGTGCGGAGGTGTGCTATCACCGCCAGACACCACACTTGCTAGGTGGTAGCTTTAAATCGGCCGCGGTCCCTTAGTACATGTCAGACCCGCGTGTCGCCACTGTGAGGTCGCAGACCGAGCGCCACCACAAGGCAGGTCTCGAGATACGGAATAGCACTCGCCCCAGTTGTACGGACGACATTGCTAGCGACTACACTGACGAAGCATCGCTCATTAGCCGAGCAGATAGAATAGCCTTCAGCTAAGTCCATGGCTACGACCTAGCAAGGCGCCATTAGCCTTACATAGTTTGATAGTTATCGTATGAAATGTCTCCTCCAGAATGCTGTAAACAAATGATGGATTAAAAGTTAAGTATTATAGCAGCTACGTACTTTTCTTGCTACCATTCATTACGTATCCTGTTTCAGACCTCTCTTTAGCCTACGTGAGATTAACGCGTGCCTTTCGGCTACTTCAGTGTGGCGTAGCTGTCTTGTTACGCCACAACAGGAGGTCCTCCATCTTGCATAAAAATGATCCTATCCGCATACCCACTCTGTTGGAGAGCTAGAATGACGTGGTTGCGCAAAAGACACTCATAGCGCTTACCAGTGACGGTACAGGTAACAGGATGTTAAGCACCTGTCTCTTCGAAAAAATATGGCCCTATGATAAATGACGCTGTAAACCCGCACCACACTGTGACCTTTTCAGGATGAAATGGTACTGGCTGATTTGCGTGTGGATTTTCCGTTGCCCGTATTCCATAAATCTGTGTATTGACGTATCCTGTTGGATAGAACTGGGCTTCGTCTGTCCACAAAATCTTCCACGGCCAATCATTGTCCACTCCCATGCGAGCAAGAAATTCTAAAGCAAAGGTCTGTCTTCCTGGCAGGTCAACGGGAAGCACCTCGTGCGCATGGGTAATTTTGAATGGATAGCAAAGAAGGATGTTTCGTAGGATTTTACGCACCTTTCTCGCGGGTATGTCCAATGTTCGCGCAATTCTTCGTGCACTACACGTTTGCACACCACCACTCGTCTCCTCCTGCACTGCAGTGGCCACTGCTTCCAATGATGTCGAATCAATTCGTTTCCTCCCTCTACCAGGTTGCACACCAAAAGAACCCGTCTTTTCGAATTTCCGAATCATTTGCTCCAGACCCACGGCAGTCAACGGACCAACGCCTTCTTTCAAACCCTTCAGTGTCCGGAACTTCTGCAGAGTGACGCGCGCACAATCATCATTCTTGTAATACAGCTTTACAAGCAGAGCGCGATCCTGCATTGAGACAGTCATGGGGAACGTCGCACACGAGAACGGAGGAAAAGCCGTGTACCCGGCGTGTTTATACCAACCTCAGTGGGTCGTGCGCATGGCACGTGTTTCCATTTGCGTATTCTGACACATACAGCGCCAACTATTGATCAATTTTCACTCTATTTTTTTTTCTTCTGCCATACGTTTTCCCATTTCTCCGATAATATTCCGTTCCAATTTGACGTCATTCTGACCAGTGGTGTTATTTCTAAGACGTTTTGAAAGTTTAATTGTAGTCACCCCAAGAAAAGGGGTACTTCAAATTTTTACATGACATTCTAAGAAATACTTGGACGAACATAGAATATATATTTTTAAGATACAGGGCGTATCAAAAAGAATCAACCGTTTTAAAAAAAATCGTAACTATTGTGTTATTTGAGATATGTGCGTGAACAACGTAATGCTGGAAAGAGGAAACTCTCGAGTTTTACGTGGTTCCCGCTAGGTAGCAGCAGTGCGCCTACTTCAGATCTGTGAATTTCACGGGAAAAGGTGTATGGTCCATTTTTATTTGCCGAGAACAGTGTTACGGGAAGTAAATGTCTAAAAGGGACATGTCGCTAGCAAATATCTCGAAAAGTTCTTGACCGATTTCCCTGAACTCTTTCTACAATACTCTAATAGCCGTTCGGATGGACAAAGACTACATATTTTTAAAATAAAGTTGTCGACAAAAATCTCGCAATTTCTTCATCGAGTTCTTCAAACTTTTACGCAATAGTGTAATAAACTTTCAGACAGCTGTATCTTATTTTAAACGACAACGGACAGCTTTTCAATTGTAACTGATTGTGTGAAAAAAAAATGCTGTGCTGTGATGAAAAAAAAGTGCTATTTCGTTTTCTTCTCGCAGTCAGTTTTAGTACGACAGCAGTGCATTTAAACATTAGGCGGGTTGTTTCTCTCATATATAGTCTTTCTCCTTATATATAATTTTAAAAATCGTATATACAACTATCAACTGTTTAGTTCCTCACAGTCCGTTGTAACGGAAAATAGGAAAGTTGGATTTATGGCTTATCAGCTTATGATTACAATACTATTACGGAATCTGAATTGTCCGAAACTATGTAATCCTATCCGTTTGCAGATTAAAGCTATGCCTGTTGCTGTCACTGAAGCTGTTATCCTCACAGAGATAGCAGCAGCAGAGGTCTCTCATACCCCATACACGATGTATCCTAACCTGTATACCCATTCGTGTTAAGGGACTTCAGTTCCTAATCAAGCTTTCGTTGGCAATAACAATAAACAAGGTTGAAAGTCAGAGAGAGGGGGAACAGGAGATGACGAATGCGAGGCAGGGCTGAATGTCCCGTCGATGACGCGCTCGTTAAAGGCAGGCCACAAGCTCGACCGTGTCGTTTTCTGAGTAACCGTCCCGGCTTTTGCCGTCAGCGATTCAGTAACTCTAAATGAACATCTTCAAAAGCAAAACGAGGATAACGGAATTTAGTCGAATTAAATCAGATGATGCTGAGGGAATTATATTAGGAAATGAGACACTTAAAGTGGTAGATGAGTTTTTATATTTAGGGAGCAAAATAACAGATGATGGTCGAAGTGGAGAGGATATACACTCCTGGAAATTGAAATAAGAACACCGTGAATTCATTGTCCCAGGAAGGGGAAACTTTATTGACACATTCCTGGGGTCAGATACATCACATGATCACACTGACAGAACCACAGGCACATAGACACAGGCAACAGAGCATGCACAATGTCTGCACTAGTACAGTGTATATCCACCTCTCGCAGCAATGCAGGCTGCTATTCTCCCATGGAGACGATCGTAGAGATGCTGGATGTAGTCCTGTGGAACGGCTTGCCATGCCATTTCCACCTGGCGCCTCAGTTGGACCAGCGTTCGTGCTGGACGTGCAGACCGCGTGAGACGATGCTTCATCCAGTCCCAAACATGCTCAATGGGGGACAGATCCGGAGATCTTGCTGGCCAGGGTAGTTGACTTACTGCTTCTAGAGCACGTTGGGTGGCACGGGATACATGCGAACGTGCATTGTCCTGTTGGAACAGCAAGTTCCCTTGCCGGTCTAGGAATGGTAGAACGATGGGTTCGATGACGGTTTGGATGTACCGTGCACTATTCAGTGTCCCCTCGACGATCACCAGTGGTGTACCGCCAGTGTAGGAGATCGCTCCCCACACCATGATGCCGGGTGTTGGCCCTGTGTGCCTCGGTCGTATGCAGTCCTGATTGTGGCGCTCACCTGCACGGCGCCAAACACGCATACGACCATCATTGGCACCAAGGTAGAAGCGACTCTCATCGCTGAAGACGACACGTCTCCATTCGTCCGTCCATTCACGCCTGTCGCGACACCACTGGAGGCGGGCTGCACGATGTTGGGGCGTGAGCGGAAGACGGCCTAACGGTGTGCGGGACCGTAGCCCAGCTTCATGGAGACGGTTGCGAATGGTCCTCGCCGATACCCCAGGAGCAACAGTGTCCCTAATTTGCTGGGAAGTGGCGGTGCGGTCCCCTACGGCACTGCGTAGGATCCTACGGTCTTGGCGTGCATCCGTGCGTCGCTGCGGTCCGGTCCCAGGTCGACGGGCACGTGCACCTTCCGCCGACCACTGGCGACAACATCGATGTACTGTGGAGACCTCACGCCCCACGTGTTGAGCAATTCGGCGGTACGTCCACCCGGCCTCCCGCATGCCCACTATACGCCCTCGATCAAAGTCCGTCAACTGCACATACGGTTCACGTCCACGCTGTCGCGGCGTGCTACCAGTGTTAAAAGACTGCGATGGAGCTCCGTATGGCACGGCAAACTGGCTGACACTGACGGCGGCGGTGCACAAATGCTGCGCAGCTAGCGCCGTTCGACGGCCAACACCGCGGTTCCTTGTGTGTCCGCTGTGCCGTGCGTGTGATCATTGCTTGTACAGCCCTCTCGCAGTGTCCGGAGCAAGTATGGTGGGTCTGACACACCGGTGTCAATGTGTTCTTTTTTCCATTTCCAGGAATGTATAATGTAGACTGGCGATGGCAAGGAAAGCATTTCTGAAGAAGAGAAATTTGTTAACATCTAGTGTAGATTTAAGTGTCAGAAAGTCTTTTCTGAAAGTATGGTATGGAGTGTAAGCATGTATGGAAGTGAAACATGGACGATAAACAGTGTAGACAAGAAGAGAATAGCAGCTTTTGAAATGTGGTGTTACAGAAGACTGCTGAAGATTAGATGGGTAGATCACGTAACTAATGAGGAGGTACTGAACAGAAGTGGGGAGAAGAGGAATTTGTGGCACAGCTTGACAAGAAGAAGGGATCGGTTGGTAGCACACGTACTGAGGCATCAAGGGATCACGAATTTGGTAGTGGAGGGAAGCGTGGAGGGTAAAAATTGTAGAGCGAGATGAATACACTAAGCAGATTGAGAGGGATGTAGGTTGCAGTAGCTACTCAGAGATGAAGAGGCTTGCACAGGATAGAGCAGCATGGAGAGCTACATCAAACCAGTCTTCCAACTGAAGACCACAACAACAAAAAATTATTCGTCGGTGATTTGAATCGCCGTCTCCCCAGATACGATCATTGCCTCTTCTCGCTGCAGTAGGTGGAGGAAGAAGAAGATGGTGAAGAAGAAAAAGAGGAATACTGCATAATTCAAGTGTTCAACGGATTAAACAGAACGCAAGCCAGCTATTTCTCAGGTATGTTGATCATTAACATAAAGTGCCATTCCTATGGAAACATCAAGGCTTTTCTTACATAAAGCTACACTGATGTGCAAAACGGAAGGACTAAAGTAGCTAGCGCATGATGTGTCACTGGCAAGTAACGTAACTTGGACGTTACATAGAAAGAACTGCTACAAAATACTGTAGAATGTACCTGAGAGAAATGCGCAATGAGACGAACTGAAATGACGGTTTTATTCAAAGACAATAATTATACTGAATTCACCGTAATTCATGACGGTCAACTGGACAGGAAAAAAAGTGGGACATGTGTTATGACAATGGACAGCAATGCATGTTTCACAACCTGTTCCCACGCTAACCACAAGCATAGTGAGGGGTCTTGTGGTTGGGGGTTCCCATTGACCCACAATCGTGGTTGACAACAGCTGTATGGTTGTTGGTGCAGATAGATGTGAGGCATTACAACTCTCCCAACAACAGCTGTATGGTCGTTGGTGCATATGCATGTGCAGCATAACTTCTCCCTCAATAACAGCTGTATGTTCGTTGGTGCTTATGGATGTGCAGTATTACTTCTCCCCCAATAACAGCTGTATGGTCATTGGTGCTTATGGATGTGGAGCTTCCTGAACAACAGCTGTATGGTCATTGGTGCATATGGATGTGCAGCATTACATCTCCCCCAACAACAGCCATATGTTTATAGATGCATATGGATGTGCAGCATTACATCTTCCCAAAATACAGCTGTATGGCCTTTGGTGCATATGGATGTGCAACATTATGTCTTTCCCAACAATAGCTGTATGGTAGTTGGTGCATTTGTGTGTGCAGAATTATGTCACTCCCACAACAGCTGTATGGTCGTTGGCGCATCTGAATGTGCAGCATTATGTCTCCCCCAACAACTGTATGGTCATTGGTGCAAATGGATGTGCAGCATTATGTCTCTACCAACAACTGTTGTATGGTTGTTGGTGCATATGCATGTGCAGCCTCACATTTTCCCAAACAACAGCTGTATGGTCATTTGTGCATACAGATGTGCAGTATTACATCTCCTCCAACTACAGAGGTATGGTTGTTGGTGCATATGGAAGTGCAGCATTACATCTCCTCCAACAACAGCTGTATGTCCATAGATGCATATGGATGTATAGCATTACATCTCCCCTAACAACAGCTGTATGGTTCTTGGTACATATGGATGTGCACCATTATGTCTCTTTTAACAATAGCTGTATTCGTTGGTGCATATGTGTGTGCAACATTATATCTCCCTCAGAACAGCTGTATGGTCATTGGTGCATATGAATGTGCAGCATTACGTTTCCCTCAACTATAGCTGTATGGTCGATGTTGCATATGTGTGTGTGAAGCAAAATGTCTCTTCCACAGCATCTGTGTGGTTGCTGGTGCATATGGATGTGCAGCATTATGTCTCCCCCAACAACAGCTGTATGGTCGTTGGTGCATATGCATGTGCAGCCTTACATCTTCCTGAACAACAGCTGTATGCCCATTGGTGCATACAGATGTGCAGCATTACATCTGCCCCAACTACATCTGTAAGGTTTTTGGTGCATATGGGCATGTGGAATACATCTCTCCCCCCCCCCCCCCCCAATGCTTCTTACATGTGCTCCATTGGACTGAAATCGTGCGAACGAGCAAACTAGCCCATTTGCTGAATATACCCTCATTTCAAGAGCTTATATGCCTGCTTTATTTGGTCACTGTCGTCTGTAAAAATGAAATAGAGGCCGAACACACCCCTCAAAAGACGAACATGGTGAAGGAACACAGTGATTCATGACATGGACTGGGGAGCGTACCTTGCTGAACGCTTTGGACGTCAGTACGTACATACAGCATTACGTCTCGCCTACCTGGATTAGCAAAACAAGAAAGTTCCAGGGTGCATTATCTGTTAGCATCTTCGCCGTATGAATTTCCTCACTTACCTGACTCTGTCTGCTCTCATTGGAGAAGAACACGTGAGTCAACAGATCCTTGGTCAAATCCTTATTCACTGGCAGCATCACAAATCTCCGAACACCGTTCACCGCGGTACCCCTTCCTCATGTGCGGCTTTTTAGGGGTGTGATCGGCCCTGACTTATTTTCACAGATGACAATGCATGACCGCATGGAACAGCACGGGTGGGGGAGCTGCTAGAGCGAGAGAGGATATTCTGAGAATGGACGGGCCTGCCAGTTCAGTAGATTTATATCCCAACCAGCTCGTGTGGGATACATTGGGGTGACGCACTGCAGCACGTGTAGATGCACGAACCATTGTCCAGCAGTTTTCAACTACGCTCGTGGAGGAATGGAACACCCTGCCACAACAGTTGTTTACTAAATTTGTGACCTGCATGGCAGCGCTTTGCAGAACATGCGTTGACATCGCTTGTGATTGCACACCCCATTAAAGAACCTGTACAGCCGTTTGTAATGTTAAGGTGCCATAATGAATTGCGGTGACTGTAGTGTAATTATTGTATTTGAATGAAACAGTCATTTCTTTTCATCTCATTGCGTATTTCACTTACCTTCTATACTGTACTGTACTGTACTGTAGCAGTTCTTTCTATGTATGGTCCAAGTTCCGTCGAGCTATGTTACTTTGAAAAGACACATGTTGGGAATCTTACTTTCTCCGTAAAGTTTTCCAGACAGCAGTATTTTTTGAAGATAGCATAGAGAGAATTAGAAATGTTGCCTTGATATTACGTTTTAGAAAGCTCTGAAGTGGATGGTAGAACGATATTGCGAAACTGGGCTTTTACGATAAGATTACGATAAGAGAATGCGCTAGGTTTCAAACCACTATTGCACTCTTAAGATGAAGTGTACATTCACACACACTACACGCCAATAAAGGGCCAACAGGACGACGTCATGCGGTGATAATGTGAAAAGGGAATGCTAGTGGGTTAACAACACGAGAGATTGCAGCTTCCGGTTTACCAACTCACCAGACAGTTTTATGTGCGGGCGACGAGAGCGTGGAAGGCTTCGTGTTTAAAGAAAGAAATCTTTATGTGACGCACCTGACCTCTCACCTAAATTGTTTCCCGGCGAACTGCCTCGTCTGTTTGTTATGTAAGTGAACTGTGAGCCATATTTCCCTAACACGCTCCTTTAGCCTCTTTCCCTAGCCCCGTATATCAGTACTTGCATTGAGAGCACATTCTAATGCAAATACTTGGTTAACAGCTTTACGTTTTGGTCTTTCAAAGTGATTGCAGGCATCGATAAAAAAGTCTGACGGGGGCGTGCTATGGTTGTCCGAGCAGTTGCGCTGACCACTGTGTCCGGATGGCGTAGTGGTCAGCGCATCTATCTAGTAAGCACGAGACGCAGGTTCGAATCCCAGTCCAGCCCAAATTTACAACTTTCCCCATTGACTTAAATAATTTTATGGCACTAACGTTTGGATTTTAACTATCTCAGAGTCGGCTCAGAAAGCATTTGGAAATTTTTGAAATTTGTGGTAAGGTCTTATGGGACCAAACTGCTGAGGTCATCGGTCCCTAAGCTTACGCACTACTGAATCTTACTGAAACTGACTTACGCTAAGAACAACACACACACCCATGTCCACCGAGGGAGGTCTCGAACCTCCGACGGGGGGAGCCGTGCAGACCGTGACAAGACGCCTCAGACCGCACGGCTACCCCGCGCGCAAGAAGGCATTCGTGACTGCGCTAATGACTAGGCTATTGAGTGTTCTCAACGAAGAAACGAATCGAATGGTCGTACACACTGATATCCACACCATATAGCGATTGGTGTACGCACCGATATCACTGGATTCCGCCAACGACCGATATCGTCCGCCTGAATGTCCGACGACAATCGGTGAAATTCAGATTACTTTGTTTTCTTAAGCCGTATCGGCTGACACGACAAGAAACATGGTCCCTGAGAAACTGAAAAAGTCAGTCATAGAGTTTGTAGTGTCCTGAGGCTGAAAAGTATCATAATCAGGATATCGTTCCCAATCTGTGGATTGAAATCACAGGTTTATTGGAAGCCACGAGTAAGTAAAATCTTTATCGGAAATTTTAGGTGTGAATTATAACCTTTAAAAATAATTTCTCCAAACGAGGATGTCGTATTTTATGCTTGAAGTTACTGCAGTGGTAACAAATCTAGCAGTCCGCCTCTGAATTGCTTCGATGTCTTTCTTTATTCCTACCTGGAGCGGATCCCAAGTACTCGGAAAGTATTCGAGAAACGGTCGTAGTAGTGTTCTGTCTGCGGTCTCCTTTGCAGATAAGCTGTACTTTCCTAAAATTCTCCCATAAAGTGAAGTCGACTGATCGCCTTTCCTTCTGTCTCCCTTAAATGCTCTTTCTGTTTCATATCACTTTGCAGCATTACGCTAGATATTTAGTCGACGTGACTGTGTCGCGCACCTCGCTACTAATGCTGTATTCGAACATTACGAGATTGTTTTTCCTATTCATCTGCGTTAACTTACGTTTTTCTTCTTTCAGAACAAGCTGTCGTTCAACACACCAAATAGAAATTTTTTCTAAGTAATTCTGTGTCCCCCTACAGTCACTCAACGACGAACCTTCCCGTACACCACAGCATAACCAGCAAACAGCGGCTGATTCCTGCTCCGTCTGATCATTTATCTGTATAGAGAACAAGAGCAGTCTTATCACACTTCCCTGGGGCATATTCCACGAAGAAGCGACAGCTCCGTCCGTTGAGGCGGAATTGGAGAATTATGGTCCAGGCGATCAATTACTGAGAATGCCGACCCACAAAATCGGTTTGATGAGAACGAGGTCGAGTTCCTCGTGGATTCACATGTGCCCAAACATGCGAAGTGTGGATATTGAGCCGGCCGGAGCGGCCGATCGGTTCTAGGCGCTTCAGTCTGGACCGCTACGGTCGCAGGTTCGAATCCTGCCCCGGGCATGGATGTGTGGTATGTCCTTAGGTTAGTTCGGTTTAAGTAGTTCTACGTTGTAGGGGACTGATGACCTCAGATGTTAAGTCCAATACCGGTCAGAGCCATTTGAACCATTTTTTGTGGATACTGAAACAGCCGTCACAAGTAAACAAAACCTCATAGGAGTACAGGACCTCGGCCGGAAATAAGGGGTGCAAACCCCTCTGTTGTAAATACCGTTGTGCGGGCTGCACGCGCTGAGGAAAATCTTCGGGTGCAAGTGCTGGCACGCGGTGACAACGGTAAGGATGAAGCTGCTGGTCATGTAACACATTCCACTCAAGGCTACATCTGACGCCAAGGATGTGTGATAGATGGAGTGTCTTCAGCATGTCGCAGAATCTTGACTTCCATTTCTGGAGTCGCACTGTTCCTTTCCGACCTCTGTCACGCATACTTGCGCGGAAAGTGCCTGTTTCTCGGAGGAGGTGATGCAGACGTCCGAGTATTTGGTATTGTGGAACCCGCCGGTTGGGAAAGCGCTGTCCATACTCTCTCAATGCAGCTCGTCCATCTCCATTCACAGACCCGTACACCAGGTGCACGTCAGCCGTTTCAGTACACGTAAACCGCTCCATGATCACTGTTGTTGTCACAAGGCAGTAATAATTGCGACTGTATTGGTGTGTCTTCAAGCAGACCTCAGAGCTACGCATCCTTATGCAGAGCAGTTTTGAATGTCAGTACCACCCGACCACGATATTATTGCGCTTCGCCAACAATTTCCATTGTTGAGATGGCTGTATGGGCAAGTTCCGAAAGCCAATAAAGTAGAAAAAGTGGGAGAAACAGTATTCTTGGTCAAAACCAATAGCTCACAGTATGCTACGGAACTGTAAATTCGGAATCACTCTTGGGAGTAATACCAATATTCTTTTGGACACTTGGAAGTAACAGTAAAAGAATTTAATCTCGATTTTGTCAGCGAAGATACTCTCTGTGAAGAGGTTTATTGTGCAAAAAGTTTTGTGAGTATAGTGAAGAGAGGAGCAACAGAACAAAATTGCGTAAAAATTTTTAAGGACTGAAAACACAAACGAACTGATTTGCCAAACCTTAGTAAAATCATAGGATTGGAGACAGATAACTTGAAACTAGCTTCATTAAGAAATAAATATAGTGAGAAGCAGTATCTTCTCCTCCGAATAAGTTTAGGCATACTGCTCTTGAATATACACTACGATTGAGACTTATTACACAGTTTTGCACTTTAAAACCTTTTTCTCTGTTTCTAGAATTGCACTAAAACATGATACGATATGAGATACATTGTGGTGATAAAGTAATGGGGTAGCGATATGCACATATACAGATGGCGTAGTGTCGTCCGAACAAGGTATAAAGGGGTAGGGATCATTTGTCCTCAAGCGATTCATGTGAAAAGGTTTTCGATGTGATTATGGCCGCACGAGGGGAATTAACAGATCTTCGTTGCGGAATCTTAATTGGAACTAGAAACATGGGACATTCACTTTCGGAACTCATTAGGGAACTCAGTATTCCGAGAGCCACAGTGTTAAGATTGTGTCGAGAATACCCCATTTCGGGCACTACCTCTCACCACGGACAACGCAGTGGCTGGCAAGCAGCGGCGTTTGAGCAAAGTTGTCACTGCTAACAGAGAAGCAGCACTGCGTGAAATAACACAAAAATCAATGTGGGACGTACGACAAACGTATCCGTTGGGACAGTGCGGCGAAATTTGGCGTTAATGGGGTATGCCAGCAGACGAACTACATGAGTGACTTTGGTAACAGCACGACATCGCCATCAGCGCCTCTCCTGGGCTCCTGTCCTTAATGATCGGGCCCTAGACGACTGTAGAACCGTGGCCTTGTCAAATGAGTTCCGATTTCGCCTGGTAAGAGCTGATGGTACTGTAAAGTACGGTGCAGGCCCCACGAAGACATGGAACCAAGTTGTCAACAAGGCACTGTGCAAGCTGCTGGTGGTTCCATAATGGTGTGGGCTACGTTTATGTTGGATGGAATGAGTCCTCTGATCCAACTGAACTGACCATTGACTGAAACGATTACGTTTGGCTACTTGGAGAACGTTTGCAGCCATTCGTAGACTTCATGTTTCCAAACAACGATGGAATTTTTATGGACGTCAATGCACCATATCACCGGGCCATAATTGTTAGCGATTGGTTTGAAGAACATTCTGGACACTTCGAGCGAAGCCGGCCGGGTGGCCGAGCGGTTCTAGGCGCTTCAGTCCGGAACCAGGCGGCTGCTACGGTCACTGGTTCGAATCCTGCCTCGGGCATGGATATGTGTGATGTCCTTAGGTTAGTTAGGTTTAAGTAGTTCTGAGTCTAGGGGACTGATGACCTCAGATGTTAAGTCCCATAGTGCTCAGAGCCGTTTGTACCATTTGAACTTCGAGCGAAGAATTTGGCCACGCATCGAACATTTATGGTAAGTAAGCGAGAGGCCAGTTTGTACACAAAATCCTGCACCGGCAATCCTTCCGCAGTTATGGACGTCTGTAGAGGCAGTGTGGCGCAGTATTTCTGCAGGGGACCTCCAGTGACTTGTTGAATCCATGCCGTGTCGAGTTGCTGCATTACACCGGGCAGGAGGGGGCCGGACACGATATTAGGTATTCTTCCAATCCATATGTGGCATACAGCAAACCAGTGCTTAACAGTAATGGTTAAAAACAGTCTTGGTTGCAATTTTAGTTTTTTATTTTTCAGCTACGTGTTTCGCCTTATTTAGGCATCTTCAGGTTAATTTGGTATTTCTTAGAAGGATCTGCTAGAGTACTGCTGTGCAGTATGACATCCTTACGCAATAGAATTGACCTAGGACACCGAAAAAGTAAAGAGAAGGACAGCCCGTTTTGTATTATCGGGAAATAGGCGAGAGAGTGTCACGGATATGACACACGAGTTGGGGTGGCATTCATCAAAACAAAGGCATTATGGTTATTAGCTGAGCCCCCATCTTATTCTGTTACTCGCTCCTGTGAGCGGGAACGCGTTATGCAGATTTTAGTGTCACTCACGTCCATCTAGAAAAGTTTTTACTGAGTTTAACGAAGGCGATGTTGGCCTGATATATTCGACGATGCTCTTTGGCTACCCTGACCAAAGGATCGTTCTAAGAAATACTAAATTAAGATAACCTGAAGATGCCTAAATATGGCGAAACGCGTAGTTGAAAAATAAAAAACTAAAATTGTAACCAAGACTGTTTTTAACCAATACGATATTAGGTTATCCCATGACTTTTCATCTCATTGTAATAAAGTAAGCAAAATGAGCCAGACTTTTTTATTTTTATCTCTCGATTGTCACCCACCCAAGGAAATGTGGTTTAGTTGTGCAACTGAAATTTATTGCTACTGACTCTCCCCTGAACGTCCCATGAAATCATGGTCAGATGTCGGTTATCTCCCTAAAAAGCACGAGAAAATGCTCTGCTCTATACTTAGGTCCCAGTAGTTCTGTATCTTCTAACTAAACTGCGTGCCTATTGAATATCGCCTCAGTTGTGCAACTGGATTCGTGATTTCCTGTCAGAAAGGTCACAGTTCGTAGTAATAGACAGGATGCCATCGAGTAAAACAGAAGTAATATCCGGCGTTGTCTTAGGAAGTGGTATAGGCTATTGTTCCTGATCTGTATTAACGACATAGGAGACAATCTGAGTACCCGTCTTAGACAGTTGCAGGTGAAGCTGTCATTCACCGTCTTGTAAAGCCATCAGATGACCAAAACGAATTGCAAAATGATTTAGATAAGGTATCTATAAATACCGGGTGATCAAAAAGTCAGTATAAATTTGAAAACTTAATAAACCACGGAATAATGTAGATAGAGAGGTAAAAATTGACACATATGCTTGGAATGACATGCGGTTTTATTAGAACAAAAAAAACCAAAGTATTGCTAGACGCGTGAAAGGTCTCTTGTGCGCGTCGTTTGGTGATGATCGTGTACTCAGCCGCCACTTTCGTCATGCTTTGCCTCCGAGGTCCCCAGACCTCAGTACGTGCGATTATTGGATTTGGGGTTACCTGAAGTCGCAAGTGTATCGTGATCGACCGACATCTCTAGGGATGCTGAAAGACAACATCCGACACCAATGCCTCACCATAACTCCGGACATGCTTTATAGTCCTGTTCAGAACATTAGTCCTCGACTACAGCTATTGTTGAGGAATGATGGTGGACATATTGAGCATTTCCTGTTCAAAAAATGGTTCAAATGGCTCTGAGCACTATGGGACTTAACATCTGTGGTCATCAGTCCCTGGAACTTAGAACTACTTAAACCTAACTAACCTAAGGACATCACACACATCCATGCCCGAGGCAGGATTCGAACCTGCGATCTTAGCGGTCACGCTGTTCCAGACTGAAGCGCCTAGAACCGCACGGCCACACCGGCCAGCGAATTTCCTGTAAAGAACATTATATTTGCTTTGTCTTACTTTATTATGCTAATTATTGCTATTCTGATCAGATGAAGCGCTATCTGTCGGACATTTTTTGAACCTTTGTATTTTTTTGGTTCTAATAAAACCCCATGTCATTCCAAGCATGTGTGTCAATTTGTACCTCTCTATCTACATTATTCCGTGATTTATTCAGTTTTCAAATTTATACTGACTTTACTGATGATGGTCAAAGTAGAGAGGACATAAAATGTAGACTGGCAATGGCAAGGAAAGCGTTTCTGAAGAAGAGAAATTTGTTAACATCCAGTATTGATTTAAGTGTCAGGAAGTCGTTTCTGAAAGTATTTGTATGGAGTGTGGCCATGTATGGAAGTGAAACATGGACGATAAATAGTTTAGACAAGAAGAGAATAGAAGCTTTCGAAATGTGGTGCTAAGGAAGAATGCTGAAGATTAGATGGGTAGATCACATAACTTATGAGGAGGTGTTGAATAGAGTTGGGGAGACGAGGAGTTTGTGGCACAACTTGACTAGAAGAAGGGATCGGGTGGTAGGACATGTTCTGAGGCATCAAGGGATCACCAATTTAGAATTGGAGGGCAGCGTGGAGGGTAAAAATCGTAGAGGGAGATCAAGAGATGAATACACTAAGCAGATTCAGAAGGATGTAGGCTGCATTAGGTACTGAGAGATGAAGAGGCTTGCACAGGATAGAGTAGCATGGAGAGCTGCATCAAACCAGTCTTTGGACTGAAGACCACAACAACAACAGCAACTGACTTTTTGATCACCCGGTACTTAGGGATTACAATTACAAATAACCTAAATTGGAATGATCACATAGATAATGTTGTGGGTAGAGCAAACCAAAGACTGCGATTCATTGACGGAAGACTTAGAAGGTGCAACAGGTCTACTAACGAGACTTTACATCACGCTTGGCCACCCTATTCTGGAGTATTGCTTTAGGGTGTGGGATCCGCATCAGGTGGGACTGACGGATGACACCGAAAGAAGGGCAGCTCGTTTTGTATTATCGCGGAATAGGCCAGTAGGGCAATCACTAAAATAAAGGTGATTTTGGTTGCGACGAGATCTTCTCATAAAATTTTAATCACCAATTTTCTCCTTCAGGAATGAGATTACCACTCTGCAGCGGAGTGTGCGCTAATATGAAACTTCCTGGCAGATTAAAACTGTGTGCCGGTCCTAGACTCGAAATCGGGACCTTTGCCTTTCGCGGGCAAGTGCTCTACCAACTGAGCTACCCAAGCACGACTCACGCCCCCTCCTCACAGCCTTACTTCTGCCAGTACCTCGTCTCCTACCTTCCAAGCTTTACAGGGGCTCTCCCGCGAAAGGCAAAGGTCCCGAGTTCGAGTCTCTGTTCGGCACACAGTTTTAATCTGTCAGGAAGGTTAAGTTTTCTCCTTCGATTGCGAAAACATTCTGTTGGCACCTACCTACATAGGGAGAAACGATCATCACGATAAAATAGGAAAAATCAGGGCTCGTACAGAAAAATTTAAGTGCTCTTTTTTCCCGCGCGCCTTTTTAGAGTGAAACGGTAGACGGACAGCTTGTTCATTGAACCCTCTGCCAGGCACTTTATTGTGAATAGCAGAGGTTAGGTTAGGTTAGTGGTGTTTAACGTCCCGTCGACAACGAGGTCATTAGAGACGGAGCGCAAGCTCGGGTTAGGGAAGGAGGGGGAAGGAAATCGGCCGTGCCCTTTCAAAGGAACCGTCCCGGCATTTGCCTGAAACGATTTAGGGAAATCACGGAAAACCTAAATCAGGATGGCCGGAGACGGGATTGAACCGTCGTCCTCCCGAATGCGAGTCTAGTGTGCTAACCACTGCGCCACCTCGCTCGGTGAATAGCAGAGTAATCACGTAGATGTACACGCAGATGAAGACACTAGCGTGTTGACCTGCACCAAACCAGTCTTTGGGCTGATGGCCACGCCAACAACAACAAGAACATGAGAATGTGACCGAACGGACCGTTCGGCAGCAGCGAGACGTATAGAGTTTATTTATACGCAGCCTCGCGTCGGCATAGGCGACGCTGGGACGTAACAAGGTTTAGGGAGGGGCAGGGAGAACCGGTCTCTGCAAGAAAGCCGTCTGTTAGGCCACCTGCAGGCGCAGCAAGTGGGTCACCAGCGCCGGCCGCAACGCGCGGGCTTTCCGCCGCCGCTGCAGGCGCAAGGTTCGCGCCGCTCTGACGTAACGCACGCGTGCGATTGTGTGTCGCTCATAATGGGTCGTATGAATAAAGAAGCGACCATTCTCCGGAGAAGATTCGCAGACCAGAACAACGTTCTCCGAGAAAGTTCTCATTTTCGTACGAATAAAAAATTCGAAGCATATTCTCTGAGTCCTCTCACACAACTTCCCGCATTCTTGAGAAGGTTCTCAGTGCGTGTCGTCTGCGGCGCTCGACACAGAACACACGACTAACCTTCCTATTTGATTTAACTCGCTGAAACAGGCAAACTACCCTCAGGAGACAACGGTCATGGGATACCTCCTTACACCGTGTCGGACCTCATTTTGCCCGCCGTAATGCAGCAACGTGACCTGCCATGGGCCCAACACGTCGTTGGAGGTCCGGGAAAGTGTTGACGGTGCAGGATTTCGTGCACGAACTGGCCTCTCGATTACGTTCCATAAATGTCCGATGGGATTGATCTGAGCAGCCAAATAATTATCTCGAAATGTCCAGAATGTTGTAATGTATTACTATCTTTACGACGTTTCTCATCGAGCCATATACGTTATCTCCCATTTCTAGCTGCTTCCCTCACACAAATAATGATAAGCATTCAGAAACTCAGGGTTGCTACCAGCCCAAGCCCTTCCTAACCATTTAGAAAAAAAAGGAGCTGGAAAATTATTAGTTTAATTACTTTAATGGTTCAAATGGCTCTGAGCACTATGGGACTTAACATTTAAGGTCATCAGTCCCCTAAAACTAGTACTACTTAAACCTAACTAACCTAAGGACATCACAAACATCCATGCCCGAGGAAGGATTCGAACCTGCTTGGCCACACCGGCCGGCTTAATTACTTTAATAATTTAGTTACAAGTATGCAAATTTCTTTAAGTAGCCAGATAAATAGCACTCCATGTCGTGCATGAAGCAACTTGATTGGAAATCGGAGTAAGATCAACACCACAGAGTTTGTCTTTCGCGTAGATTATTTATTGTCTCTAAGTATTTGGTTGCACATCCTAACTACACATAACTGGTGCCTGACTAGAAACATTTAAGTAAGAATTACGTGAGAATGTAACAGAGCACAATTTAACTACAGCGAGAAGAAACACAGAAAACGGGGGTGGGAGACAATGATCTCCTTTACATTCATATCATAAAAATATCTCAGCGAGATTCGCATTGTGAGTCTACGCATGCACTATTCTGGGCAGAGGTTTAACCAACGCACGAGATTGTGCGATAATTATTCAACATACTAACTGCGTCTGCTGCTTGCAAACGGCCAAACTAGAGCACGTGGTGCATTCCGAATCAAACTGTTGTGCTGCTTTGTAGAAAGCGCACGAAAGAACAGATATTCTTCCAGAAATTATAGCTCATTAAACAAGCAAACTGTTAAAGCCTATTGCGGTGCCGTGATGGACCAGAAGGGTCATTGATTACCAAACACGTGGCACAAAATCGACACACAAAGACAAAAGCAATTTGCACAAAATAAAAGATTAACAATCATTAAAAATCATACTCGGATCCCCACAGTATTTCACTCACGTACGGTTGAAGTGATCCTAACCAGCTTTTTCTAATCAGATTTACCGTTTGAAATTCAACTTCATCGTTGTTCAAAATGAACAAAGTAACTTCTACACTTAACTCAAACACCCAAAAATCGCCTATTTAAAGCAATATAATTATGGCACATTCGCTTCAGTTAAGCGTAAGTTCTTAAGCATTTCAACAATTAAACATAACGAAGTCCTACCTTAACCTGCTTCCTATCACCTGAAACCCCCCTTAAGAGATACGATCTGTACTCACCAAGCGTTCACCGAAGAGTGCCGCTTTCTCTTTCGAGATTACCTAGCTCCCCGTGCAGCGGAAGCTACCAGAGGGGTAGCCCTCCGTCACCAGCCTCACACACAAAAACAGCCTTCGACACAGCCTTCGACTAAGATGGGTAAACCTCTCTGTTCAGGTATTGGAAACCTACGTTGATCATCCTGTGCTCTCCTTCAAACGAGGAGCAACATTGTCTGCTCCCAGCAGACGATGACCAACTCTACGTTTCCCACAAAACAAAACCGAAAGCTCACATTAAAACACATATATAACATCAATATTCAGTAGCCTTATTTGAGTGCTGAGTCTTTCTGGAAGAGTTCATGAATTGCGATAAAATCAGGTAGTGAAGAGAATAAGTTGTACCGAATTCGACAAGCGTCTTATGAAACGAATTCACAGAGACGTTTCAGTGTTCTTCAAACCATTCGCGAGCACTGCGGCTGGGTGAAGCGGCGCATTGGCATCCACAAAAATGCCATCGTTGTTTGGGAACGTCAAGTCCACGAATGGCTGTAAATGGTCTACAAGTATATCATAACCATTTCCAGTCAATGATCGGTTCTGTTGGACCAGAGGACCCATTCCATTCCATATAATCGCAGCCCACACTACTATGGCGCCGCCATCAGCTTGCACAGTGCCATGTTGACAACTTGGCCATGGCTTCGTATGTTCTGCGCTACATTTGAACCCTACCATCAGCTCTTACCAACTGAAATCGCGTCTCATCTGACCAAGCCAAGGTTTTCTACTCGTCTGGGGCCCAACCGATACGGTCACGAGCCCAGGAAAGGAGCTGCAGGTCATGTCGTGCTGTTAGCAAAGGCACTCGCGTCGGTCGTCTGCTGCCACAGTCCATTAACACCAAATTTCGCCACACTGTCCTAACGGATACGTTCCTCGTACATCCCATAATGATTTGTGTGGTTATTTCAAGCAGTGTTGCTTGTCTGTTAGCACTGACAACTCTACACAAACGCCGCTGTTCTCGGTCGTTAAGTGAAAGCCCATCGGCCACTGCATTGTCCGTGGTGACAGGTAAAACCTGAAATATGGTATTCTCGGAACACTGTTGACACTGTCAATCTCGGAATACTGAATTCTCTAAATATTCCGAAACAGAATGTAGATGCTTCTAGACTTCTTAAGTAATAGAACCCAGTATGTTGTCCTCGATGGTGAGTGTTCATCGGAGGTGAGGGTATCATCTGGAGTGCCCCAGGGAAGTGTGGTAGGTCCGCTGTTGTTTTCTATCTACATAAATGATCTTTTGGATAGGGTGGATAGCAAAGTGCGACTGTTTGCTGATGATGCTGTGGTGTACGGGAAGGTGTCGTCGTTGAGTGACTGTAGTAGGACACAAGATGACTTGGACAAAATTTGTGATTGGTGTAAAGAATGGCAGCTATCTCTAAATATAGATAGATGTAAATTAATGCAGATGAATAGGAAAAAGAATCCTGTAATGTTTGAATACTCCGTTAGTAGTGTAGCGCTTGACACAGTCACGTCGATTAAATATTTGGGCGTAACATTGCAGAGCGATATGAACTGGGACAAGCATGTAATGGCAGTTGTGGGGAAGGCGGATAGTCGTCTTCGGTTCATTGGTAGAATTTTGGGAAGATGTGGTTCATCTGTAAAGGAGACCGCTTATAAAACACTAATACGACCTACTCTTGAGTACTGCTCGATCGTTTGGTATCACTATCAGGTCGGACTGAGGGAGGACATAGAAGCAATTCCGAGGCGGGCTGCTAGATTTGTTACTGTTAGGTTTGATCATTACGCGAGTGTTACGGAAATGCTTCAGGAACTCGGGTGGGAGTCTCTAGAGGAAAGGAGGCGTTCTTTTCGTGAATCGCTACTGAGGAAATTTGGAGAACCAACATTTGAGGCTGACTGCAGCACAATTTTACTGCCGCCAACTTACATTTCGCGGAAAGACCACAAAGATAAGATAAGAGAGATTAGGGCTCGTACAGAGGCATATAGGCTGTCATTTTTCCCTCGTTCTGTTTGGGAGTGGAACAGGGAGAGAAGAAGCTAGTTGTGGTACGAGGTACCCTCCGCCACGCACCGTATCCGCCGTTTGTTAATTTCCAGCGTGTGACAGTTATCACGACGGCAACGTTTTCATACGAATGACCTGAGTGTAAATGGCAGCGCCGTTCTGCCTTTTTATATCTTGCGTGCGCGATACTACCTCCATCTGTGTAGCGCTATCGCATGATTTTTGTCGCTGCAGTGTATTCAATGTATAAATGTAGAAGTGACATTGGTGTATTTTGGAGAGCTGTACAATACCCTGATTTCAGTTTTATGTGCGGCTACAAACCATTAGGACGATTACGGACAGTCTGCGAAACGGCGTTTCCTGACTATGTTACCGAATTTTCAACAGTCGGGAAACTTGTTTCTTATTGAAGTTAGCTGAACACATTATTTAAACGAAATAATAAGAATACATGATATTTTCATTTACTCCAAACCGGAACTCTGTCAGAGTTTTCAAACACGAGATAATTTTGGATGAATACGACGCACAATGGTCCACTCGCGCGTCATGTACTTAAGCTGTCACCCGTGAAGTTTCGTTCCCAGAATCAGATCGTTAGGATTACAATAAACCAGTTAATAATTTTTCTGATTCGCCTACTTATTTCTAACATAACAAAATTAGATTTATGCAGTGAGAAAACGTGATGTGAACGTCGGAAAATGTAGTAACACATTGTCTGGTATATATCTAAGTCTTCTCGTACATCAGTCTGAAAACTTGGGTCTGTTCTTTCACAATTTTCGGGCAGATAGTTTGCCAGACAAATAATGTTCTTATTGTATAAACTTCTAGCGATTCTCTCTTCAGTATTTATTTGGGCTACTTATGTCTTTCCTGTCTTGAGAGCAACATAAATCCTGCCATTTTTACTTAAAAAACCCTCTGTAAAATTTAACCTCAACTTAACTTACTTTGCTCAAGTATGTTACAGAGCTCACTTCAGAAAACGGAGAATGTTCTCCGCTTGTGAGAAACTTCTCTGGTTTTATTCATACGAAATCGGAGAATGTTTCTCGCGTTGAGCAACTTCTCCCACCCTTTTACTCAAGCTGAGAATATTTCCAGGTGAAGTACATTCTTCGACTCGCTTTATTCATGCAAACATTTGAATGTTCTCCGAAATTCCGAGAATAAAGTACATCCACTGTTTTATTCTGACGACCCAATATTCTACTATGGTAGTTAATTTTTCGTGGAATATGCACTTCACCATCTGCCTGGTTTAGTTCTTATTCCAAAAACAGGATGCAGAAAGTTGCCCCATGGTGTTAGGCTAATCCAAAGACGGACGCCGCATATTCTACAGTGGGAGTCCCGCAGGGTACGATCATTGGCCCACTACTGTTCTTGCTTTGTGTTAATAGTGTACTGTTTTATTTTTTATCCTTAGGCAAAATTTATCCTAATTATAAAATGTTACCTTTCACGACCAGACATGACACACTTATTAAAATGTCCGCCCTATTATATAGCTATCGGATGGAATTTATCGCGGAAACCCAACGTTTCGTGCGCACCTGCAGCGGACCTCTTCAAGTGTGGTTGTAGCTTTTTCGAAGGTACGATCCACACCGTGGATCGCTAATGACTGGAGAAAAATTTCATTTCCGCGTGCTCCGTCGCTCGGCCGTGACGTCACATTGCGGCAGAATACATTTTTCCTCGATATGCTGGTACTCAAGAAAGAAGATGGCAATTTGGGTCGCATGGTATGCCGAAAATCCACACACACGGGCAGTCTCCTAGACCGAGATTCAAACAACCACCCACAGCAAAAACAATGAATTGTAAAAAAGTCAGCGGATAGTGCAAGAAATATTTGTGAACCTGAGGTGCTCGAAGCGGAACTGGAAAATCTCATGAACGCATTGCTAACAAACCGATATTCGTCCGCTGAGACAGAAAGGGCATTGTGACAGAAAAAGATCATAGCGATGCATAGGCGTCTGCGAAATCCGAGGTTTTCCCGCCGTTTAATACAGACCTGTCGACTGCGTAGGAAATATATCGACGAAATGTAATATCGTTGCAATCTACAAACCCACCCGAAAGCTACAGGAACTCTCGGCCAAGGACGCTTGCAAACCGTTGGAAAAAGCAGGATTTTACAGGACACGTGAACGTTCCACTAAAAAGACGGTGGAAAAACGACTAGAAGAACACAAGGGCAACTGTAGACAGACGGACATGTGGCGAAGTGTTTTGCAACCTGGAGACAACCAGATTCGATTTGACAAGGATTACCGTACTGTAGGTACTGGCAGTTAAAGTTAAATGAGCGCTAAAAAATCTGAAGATACAAGAAATATTGAAGTGTTTACACTGGAATATTTCTGGTATCTCAACTGCAGATTTTTCAGCGCTCATTTAACTTTAGGGCTCTGTATATCAGAATGAATAAAAATGGACTTGTACCACTATTGAAATAAGCCCTTCCTTTGATCATACGATTATGACTTGGCTATTGTAAACCACACATATTACATAAACTGTACTCAGGTTGTATTATGTGTTAACATTAGCAGGAGGCTAATTACAGTTTTCCATTCGTACTGGAAAAACCAACGTTCCATTTACGCGACTGTTTGTCGTACACTGTGCGGAGGGTTGGAACACAACAATCAGTGCGAATTATAGTTGCAAACAGTCAACGTGGATCTGGACAAGGTGAACAGGGCTTTACTGGTAAAGCTGTTTAATCAAAACAACAGGAATAGTGCTGATACTCTTCGCGAGTATCGACGCGTTAAAGGAAGAAGGAGAGGTTCTCTTTCCGCACCGGGATTGAAGAACATGATTCAGACATTGGAATTTTGTGAATTGCTCCTGGGAGAGGCCGACGGCAAATTGCGCCACAGATTGTTGAAGAAGTTACTGTTGCCGTGGCTGAGAATGCTGGACGCCATGTGCGAGCTTCAAGCAATGCACGGTCCACTCACTGTTTGAAACGTGCTGGGAACATTATTGTGAAATGATTTCTCTACTGCGGTTTCAGGCTGCCTCCACACTGAGCAACGTCTGCAACCTGTAACGCAGTTAACAAATGTTACCCTCTCATGTGGGTATTAGAATGTGTTTCTCGGTTTGCCCGTTATTCCTTCTCCGCATGTCCTACGAATGTTTCCACGCAGTTTCATTGCCCTACGATCACTCGTTTTTGATGGGGGAGGGGGCGCTCCTCTAGAGTAGCGAAAGTTTAATTATAACCAGCCAGTACAAGGAGAGGCGCCACCGCGGGCTTCCCAGGCTGCCGCAAGCGCTGAACAGTGGGTGGGGCCAGAGCGAAGAGCGAGTGTCAGGTAGTGAAAGTGGAGTGACCCGCGATGTATTGTGCGTGTGGGCTGCATCGTCTGGTGTCTGCACCTCCTCAAACGCCCACACGTAAGACTGGTTCACACCGGAGTGAACGAAAGCGAGCGAAAATCCTCTCTACTGTGAGTTGTCGGCGGACGCGAGTGAACTGCATTCTGCCGCTTTCGGTTAGCATTAACAATTCCTTGACTTCCGGAAGGCGTTCGATACAGTTCCGCACTATCACCTGATAAACAAAGTAAGAGCCTACGGAATATCAGACCGGCTGTGTGGCTGGATTGAAGAGTTTTTAGCAAACAGAACACAGCATGTTGTTCTCAATGGAGAGACGTCTACAGACGTTAAAGTAACCTCTGGCGTGTCACAGGGGAGTGTTATGGGACCATTGCTTTTCACAATATATGTAAATGACCTAGTAGATAGTGTCGGAAGTTCCATGCGGCGTTTCGCGGATGATGCTGTAGTATACAGAGAAGTTGCAGCATTAGAAAATTGCAGCGAAATGCAGGAAGATCTGCAGCGGATAGGCACTTGGTGCAGGGAGTGGCAATTGACCCTCAACATAGACAAATGTAATGTATTGCGAACACATAGAAAGAAGGATCCTTTATTGTATGATTATATGATAGCGGAACAAACACTGGTAGCAGTTACTTCTGTAAAATATCTGGGAGTATGCGTGCGGAGCGATTTGCAGTGGAATGATCATATAAAATTAATTGTTGGTAAGGCAGGTGCCAGGTTGAGATTCATTAGGAGAGTCCTTAGAAAATGTAGCTCATCAACGAAGGAGGTGGCTTACAAAACACTCATTCGACCTATACTTGAGTATTGCTCATCAGTGTGGGATCCGTACCAGGTCGGATAGACAGAGGAGATAGAGAAGACCCAAAGAAGTACGGCCCGTTTCGTCACGCGCTTGTTTGGTAAGCGTGATGGCGTTACGGAGATGTTTAGCAAACTCAAGTGGCAGACTCTGCAAGAGAGGCGCTCTCCATCGCGGTGTAGCTTGCTGTCCAGATTTCGAGAGGGTGCGTTTCTCGACGAGGTATCGAATATATTGCTTCCCCCTACTTATACCTCCCGAGGAGATCACGAATGTAAAATTAGAGAGATTCGAGCGTGCACGGAGGCTTTCCGGCAGTCGCTCTTCCCACGAACTGGAACAGGAAAGGGAGGTAATGACAGTGGCACGTAAAGTGCCCTCCGCCACACACCGTTGGGTGTCTTGCGGAGTACAAATGTAGATGTAGAACTAGTGCTCCGCTAGCCGTTGATCTTTCAGCGAACCGTCAAAGGAATTTAAATCCAATCCGCTTCGGCGCTAGCAGTACAGAAAGCATTCGTCTGCAATCTTGTCTCCTTCTGCTGCTGACACGAATAGCGTGGGCGATGCCGTGGTCTGAAGAGAATGTAATGTTGGTGACGAAGAATGTAGATATCTCATCTCGAATCCAACAGATTCGCAGGAAAAATACTGAAAGAGAGGAAATATAAAAGAATATGTATCTTTTGTGCTGATTATCAATAAGAATGGGAGGCGAAGTGGCAAATTCTCGGATTAAATATCTCACAAAATAAGCATCAAACGAAAAAACTGCAAAGAACGAAACTTGTCTAGCTTGAAGGGGGAAACCAGATGGCGCTATGGTTGGCCCGTTAGTGGCGCTGAAATAGGTCAAATGGATATCAACTAAATAGGAACCCCCATTTTTTATTACATGTTCGTGTAATACGTAAAGAAATATGAATGTTTTAGTTGGACCACTTTTTTCGCTTTGTGATAGGTGGCGCTGTAATAGTCACAAACATAATTTTAGACGAACAGTTGGTAACAGGTAGGCTTTTTAAATTAAAATGCCGAACGTAGGTACGTTTGAACATTTTATTTCGGCTGTTTCAATGTGGCACATGTACCTTTGTCAACTAATCACTTCTGAGAACGCATGCTGTTACAGCGTGATTACCGGTAAATACCGAATTAATGCAACAAGTGCTCAAAATGATGTCCGTCAATCTCATTGCATTTGCCAATACGTGTAACGACATTCCTCTCAACAGCGAGTAGTTCGCCTTCGAACATGCATTGACAATGCGCTGACGCATGTTCTCAGGCGTTGTCGGTGGATCACGATAGCAAATATTCTTCAGCTTTCCCTACTGAAAGAAATCCAACGACCAATGCACCTGTCAAGAAATATGCTATTCAATACCGCTTCAACCACACGAGAGCTATGTGCCGGACATCCATCATGTTGGAAGTACATCGTCATTCTGTCATGCAGTGAAACAGCTTGTAGTAACATCGGTAGATCATTAAGTAGGAAATCTGCATACATTGCACCATTTAGATTGCCATTGATAAAATGGGGGCCAATTATCCTTCCTCCCATAATGCCGCACCATACCTTAACCCTCCAACGTCGCTAAAGTTCTACTTGGCGCAGCCATCGTGGATTTTTCCGTTGCCCAATAGTACATATTATGCCGGTTTACGTTATCGCTGTTGGTGAATGGGCGCTTCGGCGGTAAATAGAACGCGTGCAAAAAATCTGTCATCGTCCCGTAATTTCTCTTGTGCCCAGTGCCAGAACTGTACACGACGTTCAAAGTTGTCGCCATGCAATTCCTGGTGCATAGAAATATGGTACGGGTGCAATCGATGTTGATGTAGCATTCTCAACACCGATGTTTTTGAGATTCCCGATTCTCCCGCAGTTTGTCTGCTACTGATGTGCGGATTAGCCGCGACAGCAGCTAAAACACCTACTTGGGCATCATCATTTGTTGCAGGTCGTGGTTGACTTTTCACATGTGGCTGAACACTTCCTGTTTCCTTAAATAATGTAACTATCCGGCGAACGGTCCGGACACTTGGATGATGTCGTCCAGGATACCGAGCAGCATACATAGCACACGCCCGTTGAGCATTTTGATCACAATAGCCATACATCGATATCGACCTTTTCCGCAATTGGTTCAAATGGTTCAAATGGCTCTGAACACTATGCGACTTAACTTCTGAGGTCATCAGTCGCCTAGAACTTAGAACTAATCAAACCTAACTAACCTAAGGACATCACACACATCCATGCCCGAGGCAGGATTCGAACCCGCGACCGGAACGGTCCTCGGTTCCAGACTCCAGCGCCTAGAACCGCACGGCCACTCCAGCCGGCGCAATTGGTAAACGGTCCATTTTAACACGGGTAATGTATCACGAAGCAAATACCGTCCGCACTGGCGGAATGTTACGTGATACCACGTATTATTCGTTTGTGACTATCACAAAGCGAAAAAAAGTGGTCCAACTAAAACATTCATATTATTTTACGTACTACACGAACATGTAATGAAAAATAGGGGTTCCTATTTTTAAAAAAAACGCAGTTGATATTCGTATGGCAGCGCCATCTACCGGGCCAACCATAGCGCCATCTGGTTTCCCCCTTCAAGCTAGACGAGTTTCGTTGTTTGTAGTTTTTTCGTTTGATGCTTATTTCGTGAGATATTTGGCCCGGTCACTGTCACCGCCCTGTATACATTGGAGAAGCAATTACGGAAATAGAGGTTCAAGATGCGAGAATATCAATGACAAGATTCGTCGATGATATTGCTATCCTCAGTGAAAGTGAAGAAGAGCTGCAGGATCTGCTGAATGAACAGTGTAATGAGTGCAGAATATGCTCAAGGAGTAGTAGATGTTGCTGTTGTTGTTGTTGTCTTCAGTCCTGAGACTGGTTTGATGCAGCTCTCCATGCTACTCTATCCTGTGCAAGCCTCTTCATCTCCCAGTACCTACTGCAGCCTACATCCTTCTGAATCTGCTTAGTGTATTCATCTCTTGGTCTCCCTCTACTATTTTTGCCCTCCACGCTGCCCTCCAGTACTAAATTGGTACCCCTTGATGCCTCAGAACATGTCCTACCAACCGATCCCTTCTTCTAGTCAAGTTGTGCCACAAACTCCTCTTCTCCCTAATTCTGTTCAATACCTCCTCATTAGTAATGTGATCTACCCATCTAACCATCAGCATTCTTCTGTAGAACCACATTTCGAAAGCTTTTTTCTCTTCTTGTCTAAACTATTTATCTTTCAGAAACGACTTCCTGACATTTAAATCAATACTCGATGTTAACAAATTTTTCTTCGTCAGAAACGCTTTCCTTGCCATTGCCAGTCTACATTTTATATCCTCTCTACTTCGACCATCATCAGTTATTTTTCTCCCCAAATAGCAAAACTCCCTTACTACTATAAGTGACTGATTTCCTAATCTAATTCCCGCAGCATCATCCGACTTAATTCGACTACATTCAATTATCCTCGTTTTGCTTTTGTTGATGTTCATCTTACATCCTCCTTTCAAGACACTGTCCATTCCTTTCAACTGCTCTTCCAGGTTCTTTGCTGTCTGACAGAATTACGTCATCGGCGAACCTCAAAGTTTTAATTTCTTCTCCATGGATTTTAATGCCTACTCCAAATTTTTCTTTTCTTTCCTTTTCTGCTTGCTCAATATACAGATTGAATAACATCGGGGAGAGGCTACAACCCTGTCTCACTCCCTTCCCAACCACTGCTTCCCTTTCATGCCACTGACATCTGGTTTCCGTACAAATTGTAAATAGCCTTTCGCTCCCTGTAGTTTACACCTGCCACCTTCAGAATTTGGAAGAGAGTATTCCAGTCACCATTGTCAAAAGCTTTCTCTAAGTCTACAACTGCTAGAAACGTAGGTTTGCCTTTCCCTCATCTATTTTATAAGATAAGTCGTAGGGTCAATATAGCCTCACGTGTTCCAACATTTCTACGGAATCCAAACTGATCTTCCCCAATGTCGCCTTCTACAAGTTTTTCCATTCGTCTGTAAAGAATTCGTGTTAGTATTTTGTAGCCGTGACTAATTAAACTGATAGTTTGGTAATTTTCACATCTATCAACACCTACTTTCTTTCGGATTGGAATAATTATATTCTTCGTGAAATCTGAGGGTATTTCTCATACATATTGCTCACCAGATGTTAGAGTTGTGTCAGGCTTGGCTCTCCCAAGGCTATTAGTAGTACTAACGGAATGGTGTCTACTCCCAGGTCCATGTTTTGACTTTGGTCTTTCAGTGCTCTGTCAAACTCTTCACGCAGTATCATATCTCCCATTTCATCTTCATCTACGTCCTCTTCCGTTTCCGTAATATTGTCCTCAAGTACACTGCCCTTGTATAGACGCTCTATATACTCCTTCCACCTTTCTGCTTTCCCTTCTTTGCTTAGAACTGGGTTTCCATCTGAGCTCTTGATATTCATGCAAGTGGTTCTCTTTTTCGATAACGGTCTGTTTAATTTTCCTGTAGGCGGTATCTATCTTAGCCGTAGTGATATATGCCTCTACATCCTTACATTTGTCCTCTAGCCATCCATTATTAGCCATTTTGCACTTCCTGTCGGTCTCATTTTTGAGACTTTTGCCTGCTTCATTTACTACATTTTTATATTTTCTCCTTTCATCGATTAAATTCAAAATTTCTTCTGTTACCCAAGGATTTCTACTAGCCCTCGTCTTTTTACGTGCTTGATCCCTTGCTGCCTTCACTATTTCATCTCTCAAAGCTACCCATTCTTCTTCTACTCTATTTCTTTCCCCTGTTCTTGTCAATCGTTCCCTAATGCTCTCTCTGAGAGTCCTTACAACCACTGGTTGTTTCAGTTTATCCAGGTCCCATCTCCTTAAATTCTCACCTTTTTTTCGGTTTCTTCACTTTTAATCTGCAGTTCACAACCAATAGATTATGGTCAGAGGCCACATCTGCCCCTGGAAATGTCTTACAATTTAAAACCTGGTTCCTAAATCTCTGTCTTACCATTATATAATCTATCTGAAACCTTCCAGTGCCTCCAGGCCTCTTGCATGTTTACAACCTTCTTTCATGATTCTTGAACCAAGTGTTAGCTATGATTAAGTTATGCTCTGTGCCAAATTCTACAGGCGGCTTCCTCTTTCATTTCTAACCCCCATTCCATATTCACCTGCTACTTTTCCGTCTCTTCCTTTTCCTACTATCGAATTCCAGTCACCCACGACTATCAAATTTTCGTCTCCCTTTTCTATCTGAATAATTTCTTTTATCTCATCATACATTTCATCAATCTCTTCGTCATCTGCGGAGCTAGTTGGCATATAAACTTGTACTACTGTGGTGGGCTTGGGCGTCGTGTCTATCTTTGCTACAATAATGCGTTAACTATGCTATTTGTAGTAGCTTACCCGCGCTCCTAGTTTTTATTCATTATTAAACCTACTCCTGCATTACTCCTATTTGATTTTGTATTTATAACCTTGTATTCACCTGACCAGAAGTCTTGTTCCTCCTGCCACCGAACTTCACTGATTCCCACTATATCTAGCTTTAACCTATCCATTTCCCTTTTTAAATTTTCTAACCTACCTTCCCTATTAAGGGATGAGACATTCCACGATCCGATCCGTAGAACGCCAGTTTTCTTTCTCTTGATAACGACTCCCTCCTGAGTAGTCCCCACTCGGAAATCCGAATGGGGGACTATTTTACCTCCGGAATAGTTTACCCATGAGGACGCCATCACCATTTAACAAAACAGTAAAGCTGCATGCCCTCGGGAAAAATTATGGCTGTAGTTGCCCATTGCTTTCAGCCGTTCGCAGTACCAGCACAGCAAGGCCGTTTTGGTTAAGGCCAGATCAGTCAATCATCCAGACTGTTGCCCCTGCAACTACTGAAAAGGCTGCTGCCCCTCTTCAGGAACCACACGTTTGTCTGGCCTCTCAACAGATACCCCTCAGTGGTGGTTGCACCTACGGTACGGCTATCTGTATCGTTGAGGTACGCAAGCCTTCCCACTAACGGCAAGGTCCATAGTTCGTGGGGGGAAGATGGGCTGCTTATAAGGATTATCTACTAGGTCCGTTCTACAGCCCTTCGAAGCAGTTACAGGAATTGTGAAATCCCGCGTATAGTTAAAAACGAATTAGTAGATGGTCATCGCCTTTCTTAAGACAGGTTGCCTGGTCGGTGTATAGAGTGTTTGAAAGTCCTTGCATGAAACGTCTGTGGGTGATAGATGACGTCACAAGGAACAGCTTTCGTTAGAAACAAAATGTTCACTGATACTTTGTGGTGGTACTAGGCGTCCTTTATTATTTACATGTCCAAGGACGACGAGATTTCACTGGACTAGCTGGATGTACTCATCAGGTGTGCTGTGTACTACTTACTCCAGTAAATTAATAGAAAGATTTTCGACAAGGAAACCTTAAGAATTAGTGTATATGTGGAGAAACTTTAACTGGCCTGGATGACAGGTAACACGCATTGCATACGTATGTCACGGAGTGCCTATGCCCCGTCACCGCTCTGGGGCATAACCAGCACAAAAGGATATCTAGCATCAGCAAACTCTTTGTCTCCAACAGCAGGTGTTCCCCATAACGTGATATATCACCTCTAGACGATTGATACAAATACCATGTTTACTATTTTGCAAGTATTCTGGGCTTTCCAAAATGGTGGAGTCTTGTTCCAATTATCCAGTCGCATTTCAATGCACAGCATGCGGCGCGTGTAAAACTACAGTTTTGCACACTTAAATTTGAGTGGATAACGTTCCGAAACATCTCTCATTGAAAAATCTCTTCCTTCTGCGTACGATCTCACTGGCAACAACAAGCAAGTGGTACGCTGTATCAGAAAAATTCTATGGCGTTGACAACGTCACTTCCCTATTCTCACTCAAGTCAAACAGCTCATCTAAAAGCGGTCTTCGTGCGAAAAGCTGACACTTGGCTGGATATTTTATCGGAATAGCAATCTCAATCGACGCCTAGCAAGAAAGTGGGAACTCGTTTCCGAAATTCGATTTGCGCCTTCCGCATGTTGTGTTCGACTTGAACGCGGTAATGATAGTGGTCGCAATAGAGCAACGACTTGGAGGTTCGGCGATTAGGCCGGACAGTACAATAGGAAGCGACTCTGCCTTATACAATCACAGGAAAAAATAGCAAAACCAAAAAATAATTAATGTAGGTAAAGAAGTTTCGGGAAAACATACGTCACGTTAGGTAACATATTTAAGTGGTTAACAATGCAAAATCACAGGTTAACGTGGCGGCCGAACTTCCACGAAGATAAGTCACTGCAAATGTAAAGTGCTGGCACATTAATAATCGATGTAACCGCCAGAATGTTGAATGAAAGCATGCAAAAGTGCATGCATAGTGTTTGTATAGCTGTCGGATGCCAGATTGTAGTATGGAGTTAAAAGCCTGTTACTACTGGTCGGTCAATACAGGGATTGCCAATGCTGTCTGTGGATGACGCTGGAGTTATAGTCCGTTGATATCCCTCATGTAATCGATTGCCGACATATCTAGTGATCGAGGAGGGCAAGGCAATATGTCGACACTCTGTATAGCATGTTGGGTTACAACAGCGGTATGTGGACGAGCGTTATCTCTTTGGAAAACACGTCCTGGAATGCTGTTCACGAATGGCAGATTGGCGTACGAATTTGCAATCAGGGTGCGTGGGATAACTACGAGAGTGGTCCTACTGTCATACGAAATCGCACCTCACACCAAAACTGCAGGCGTAGGTCGAGAGTGCCTGCAACTCGTCTCCTTCTAAACAACACATGGCCATCACTGGCACCGAAGTAGAACCAGCGTACATGAAAAAATACGACAACCCTCTACCCGGCCGCCCAGTGAGCTAGCTCTCTCGCTTGAGACCACTGAAGTTGCAAATGGCGGTGGTTTGGGGTCAGTGGAATGCCCACTACACGGCGTCTGGTTCGTAGCTGTGCTTGAAGTAACGGTTGTGTCACTGTGGTGCCTGCTGCTGCTCAAATTGCTGCTGCAGTTTGATGCGCCGGAGCAATGCGCATAACACGATGGTCTTCCCTGTAGGTAGTGTCACGTGGCCATACGGAGCGCGGTGATCCTGTGACCGTACATTCTCGTGACCACCTTTGCCAGCAACATTTACAGTGGGTGTAGTCCTGCCAAGTCTTTCTGCAATATCGTATAAAGAACATCGAGCTTCTCATAACCCCGTTACACGACCTTGTTCAAATTCAATGAGGTCTTTGTCGCCTTAAACGCATTCTTGACTAACATCAGCTCACCACGTTTACTCACAAACGTAACTAACTGTGACGGCCGTTACAGAGTGTGTTTACAGCAAACCCGATTTGCATCCTCATAGTGGCGCAACTAGCGCCACTCTTAAGCGACTGCGCGTAATTTGAACAGACGTCGTGTTTTAGATGTAGAAACACGCCTGCCAACTTTCGTTTCTGTCGCATAACTCCTTCTTGGTGTTGTCAATTCTTTTTCTGTCAGTGAACAATCGAATCGCCATCAGCAGAATCCCATGTCCACACCTCCCGTCAAAGTACACGTCTTGAGTGATGTTGTGCCGTCCACGATTTCAGGGTCTCGGCTCTAATTGATGTGTGATGCATTATTGAGGTTTTGTGTGTGTGTGTGAAATCTTATGGGACTTAACTGCTAAGGTCATCAGTCCTTAAGCTTACACACTACTTAACCTAAATAATGCTAAGGGCAAACACACACACACACACACATGCCCGAGGGAGGACTCGAACCTCCGCCGGGACCAGCCGCACAGCCGTGACTGCAGCGCCAGACCGCTCGGCTAATCTCGGGCGGCTATTGAGGTATTAATAACAGACAAAAATTATACGTCACGTGTGTTTATTATCAGTATTCAACTCATCGGATGCCATCCAATATAGCCACGATAAGTGATGCCAACACACCATTACGTAAAAACGAAAATACACAGCCATGTGAAGCCATCAAACAAACCGCTACTCGTCACTCTCTCCACGCTAATAGTTAACAATTGTCCTCCTTCAGGTTCTAACGTAATCTACTGTTTCGTCGTTATATTATCAAATTTTGAATCTTGCCACGGAATAAATTCGGTGAATGATTTCCTTAGTTATTCATGTTATTCATGAAACGTGTGAATCAAGTTCCGTGTATCGTTCTCCAGCACTACCTGACATTACAAACTGCTGCAGGTTCTATTTCTTAAGCTGGCTTGTCATGACGATTTTATGTCGTGAACCAAGCCATTTGCGAGAACTAAACAAGTGTTTTGAATCAAAATGTTGCAGGTCATGTTCACATGCAAGCAATATTTATAAAATATCCCAAGCCCGGGGCCTCACCATACAAGAGGTGAGGAAGGAGGAGGGGGAGGAGTAACAACCTCGTTAAAAAACCAAGGTTCACCTGGCCCGGGTGATAGCACCTTGTAAGGGCTCCTTGCTAGGACTACAGTGAAGACCTCAACGGTAGTGAAGGCGGAGGGAATAGTTCTCGGTACGGCGGAACTAGCGGAAGAGGCAACCAAAGAAAAAAACCCACTTGGCGTCTGTCTTGAAACAAGCGGCTGAGTGGTCAGCGTCTGTCCACCAGTGGTGCGGCTGAAAACCATTCCTCGGAGCTGATAACCTCGAGTAGAGTCCTTAGGGGACTTGTTCCACTAACCCAACAAACAATCAACAATGGATACGCACCTTGTAAGACATCTTACCCCAGGGAGTTACCAATCTCCAATTTCTAAGGAAATTAAAAGTAGGCATTCGGATTCTGGGGGCCTACAGCAATGTGCGAAGGATGAGTCGGAGCATCCTGAAACCTGGCTTAAGCAAGCAACAAATAAAATTAAACACAAAAATATAAACTACTTGGCAACGTCCAACGTAAACTCACTTCTAAAAACAGGAAAACTTAAAACGTTAATAAATTTTATAAAACAGAGAAATATAATAACTGCACTCCAAGAAACAAGGTATACCGATGAACATTCATTTGATTCAGAGGGATTCAGAATCTTCAAAGGGAAGCCAGGAAAAAGAGTTATGAAGAATGTACCCCAATTTGGAACAGGATTCATTGTAAACCAAAATATATTAAACTCGATAGAAGAATTTAAATCTGTCAATGAAAGGCTTTCAACATTAACCTTCAAATCAGTAAACAAACTGTTTACTATTGTAAACTCACATGCACCAACAAATGAGAAAAACAGAACACAAAAAGAACAAACAGAAATTTTTTGGCAGGAACTGTCAAACACCTTAGACCAGATTTCATCCAAAAACACAATAATATTGTTGGGAGACTTTAATGCTCAAATCGGCAAAGAACGTCATCACCAATCCATAGTAGGCAAATTCCCTGCACATAAAAGAACCAATGCAAATGGAGAAAGACTTATTAGTTTATGCAGAGAACATGACATAGTTCTAAAGTCTACATATTTCAAAAAACTGCCTAGAAAACAAACTACATGGGTATCCCCGAATCAAGTCTGTGGGGAGAAACAGCTTGACCATGTTGCTATAAGCAGACTGTCTGCACCAAAGATACTCAATGTAAAAGTTGCTAAGAGTGCAAGTTTAGATTCAGATCACTATCTATCTGTCGTTAAATTCAAAATTAGACCAATATATAAAAGAAAGAGCGAATATCAACCTAAAAAGTTTGACCCTCAGAAATTAACCAAGGAACACAATTTAAGGACACTTTTGGAAAAGAAAACACCTAAAACATGGGAACAACTTCAAAAAGATATAGTACAGGCAGCAGAAGAAACCATTCTCCTTACCAAAAAATGGAAACATGCCTGGTGGAATGATGAGTGTGACAAACTAATCCTAACAAGACAACGAGCTTGGAACATTTGGAATGCCAACAAAAATGATAAAAATAGGAACTCCCTAAAAGAAGCCCGGAAGCAAGCTTCAAAAGGCCTTAAAAAGATCCAAGTTCAATACATAAAAGACCAACTAGCATCAATAGACTCCAACTTCAAACAGAACAATGCTAGGGACTTTTACAAACCCTTCAAAAGTAACTTAAAGAAATACTCTCCTCCTAGTCTATTTTTCACGGACCCAAAAACGTAGAAAACTGTATACAATAGCATAGAGAACTGTAGAATACTTGCTGAATATTTTGAAGAACTACATAACTGTTATCCACCGAAAGAAAAACTTAATTTCAATATTGTAAACCCAACACCACCAGATTCCAAGCCGCCAAACACAGAAGAAATAAAAGAAATCATAAAAGAGCTCAAAAATAATAAAGCCCCTTGAGAGGATAATATACACTCCTGGAAATGGAAAAAAGAACACATTGACACCGGTGTGTCAGACCCACCATACTTGCTCCGGACACTGCGAGAGGGCTGTACAAGCAATGATCACACGCACGGCACAGCGGACACACCAGGAACCGCGGTGTTGGCCGTCGAATGGCGCTAGCTGCGCAGCATTTGTGCACCGCCGCCGTCACTGTCAGCCAGTTTGCCGTGGCATACGGAGCTCCATCGCAGTCTTTAACACTGGTAGCATGCCGCGACAGCGTGGACGTGAACCGTATGTGCAGTTGACGGACTTTGAGCGAGGGCGTATAGTGGGCATGCGGGAGGCCGGGTGGACGTACCGCCGAATTGCTCAACACGTGGGGCGTGAGGTCTCCACAGTACATCGATGTTGTCGCCAGTGGTCGGCGGAAGGTGCACGTGCCCGTCGACCTGGGACCGGACCGCAGCGACGCACGAATGCACGCCAAGACCGTAGGATCCTACGCAGTGCCGTAGGGGACCGCACCGCCACTTCCCAGCAAATTAGGGACACTGTTGCTCCTGGGGTATCGGCGAGGACCATTCGCAACCGTCTCCATGAAGCTGGGCTACGGTCCCGCACACCGTTAGGCCGTCTTCCGCTCACGCCCCAACATCGTGCAGCCCGCCTCCATTGGTGTCGCGACAGGCGTGAATGGAGGGACGAATGGAGACGTGTCGTCTTCAGCGATGAGAGTCGCTTCTGCCTTGGTGCCAATGATGGTCGTATGCGTGTTTGGCGCCGTGCAGGTGAGCGCCACAATCAGGACTGCATACGACCGAGGCACACAGGGCCAACACCCGGCATCATGGTGTGGGGAGCGATCTCCTACACTGGCCGTACACCACTGGTGATCGTCGAGGGGACACTGAATAGTGCACGGTACATCCAAACCGTCATCGAACCCATCGTTCTACCATTCCTAGACCGGCAAGGGAACTTGCTGTTCCAACAGGACAATGCACGTCCGCATGTATCCCGTGCCACCCAACGTGCTCTAGAAGGTGTAAGTCAACTACCCTGGCCAGCAAGATCTCCGGATCTGTCCCCCATTGAGCATGTTTGGGACTGGATGAAGCGTCGTCTCACGCGGTCTGCACGTCCAGCACGAACGCTGGTCCAACTGAGGCGCCAGGTGGAAATGGCATGGCAAGCCGTTCCACAGGACTACATCCAGCATCTCTACGATCGTCTCCATGGGAGAATAGCAGCCTGCATTGCTGTGAAAGGTGGATATACACTGTACTAGTGCCGACATTGTGCATGCTCTGTTGCCTGTGTCTATGTGCCTGTGGTTCTGTCAGTGTGATCATGTGATGTATCTGACCCCAGGAATGTGTCAATAAAGTTTCCCCTTCCTGGGACAATGAATTCACGGTGTTCTTATTTCAATTTCCAGGAGTGTAGTTGCCGAACTATGGAAGTACTCTAGTGACAACATGATACAGTGTCTATCAGAAATACTAAAAGAAATCTGGACAACACACAGATTACCACCAGACTGGACATCTGCATTAATACATCCACTACATAAAAAAGGGAAGAAAACAGATCCTAGCAATTATAGGGGAATCTCCCTCTTACCAGTGACCTATAAGATCTTGTCTAAGGCGCTTTTAAAAAGAGCAGAAGAGATACTTGACAAACAGCTAGGAGAGTATCAGGCTGGATTTAGGAAGGGAAGGTCATGTGGAGAACAAATACTAAATTTAAAGAACATAATAGAAATGAGGAAAATCAGGAACTTAAAATATGTAATTACTTTTGTGGATTTTAAAAAAGCTTATGATTCAATTGACAGAAATACACTGCTTGATATCTTAAAAGAATTGGGACTCGATGCTAAAACAACTGCAATAATCAAAAGGTACTTTGACAAATACAAAATCGAAAGTAAAATTTAGGGCAGAGCTCTCAAAATCGTTTGAAATAAAGTCAGGTGTTCGACAGGGAGATGGTCTGTCACCTCTGCTTTTCAATTGTGTCTTGGAGAAGGTAGTTCGAGAATGGAGGAAGGCCATCAATACTAAAGGGATTCAACTAGGGAGAAATCCAAACAAGATCACTGTCGACTGTTTAGCCTTCGCAGATGACATGGCATTGATTACAGATTCACTAGACAATGCCCAAGAACAAATAAGAAAACTACAAAAACAAGCAGCCAAAGTAGGACTACAAATATCCTATGAAAAAACAAAGTTTATGACAAACATCTGTGATACTCCTCAAAATATTGCAGTTGACAACAACACAATACACAAAACAGATTCCTTTAAATACCTAGGAGAGTGGATTACATACAATGCCAAAGAAAAGATTGCTATAGAAACTAGAGTGCACAAAATGGAAAGAGTGTCTCATATGACCAAAAACGTTTATAATAAAAAATCCTTGTCCTGGAACACGAAATTAAGACACTACCAAACAGTGGCCAGACCTGAAGCTCTCTATGCGGCAGAAGCACTTAAACTAACAAGAAATGGAGATCTTGAGAAACTAGAGAAGGTCGAAAGAAGAATTTTAAGGAAAATACTGGGAGCTAAAAGAAACGATAATGCTGAATACAGGTTAAGACCAAACAGAGAGCTATATCTGAAAACGGAGAAACTAACTGATGTAATGAGGAAGAGGAGACTACAGTTTTTTGGACATATATTCAGAATGGATAACAACAGACTAACCAAGCGGATATTCACATTACTCAATAGCTACAAATCCAAGCCAGCATGGTTCACAGAGACTGAAAAGGACATTGAAAATGCTGGGGTTACAATAGACACAATAGAAAACAGAACATATTTCAGAAAGGCAGTTCAAAAGGCAGAATTTCAGGAGAGAAAGAAAATAACTAGACGAAAGTGGACTCAAGAAGAAAGGGAACAACACTCTAAAAGGATGAAGGAAATTTGGAAACTGAAGAAATCTAATACAATGAAGAGTAGCCAAAGTTGATTCATCGCACCCTCCAAATGGGTTATCCGAAAGAAAAAAAAAATTTTGTTTGAATTGGTGGACGTGGCAATAGCAGTAACGTACAAATAGCTAGAACGTACAAAAAGAAAAAAAAGTACAAAAAAGCGAAAATAAAAACTGAAAGGAGTGTCACTGTACATATCAGAAGATTACAGTTGGTTAGTAGAGTACAAACCGGAAACCAGATTTTGTCAGGGCATAGTACTTCAAAAGTTTTTACCGGTTTCTTTATTAATATTAATTAATTAAGAAATCGATAAAAACGGTTAGATAACTTTGCTTATATGAAACAACTTTTGTGTATAAGGTTATTTTGACCTCTGTTTATCGACTGAGGTACGTCAATTGCTTCAAAATGCTTTGACAGAAAATGTGAAAGAGTTAAACAGTGGCTCTCGTATCGTTCTTGCTGGAATGAATTCATGAGAGCTGCCTCCCAATAAACCTATTGGGTCACTACGCGTAAGAGACGGTTATGGTTTGCAATGAATGTTAGTAACGTAGGGCATAATTTTGAAAAGAAAAGCAAAAACGAAAACTTTAATTATGCGATGAGAACTTACAGTGAAATAGGTAAAATGACTGGTGTGAAAAGAGATGGATAACTTCGAGAAATTTTATGTTGTAGCTGAAAGAGTTTGTTGTGTATTGTAATATCAAAATACACATTCTAATAAAAAAAGAGAGCCTTCCGTCTCAAGCAAAGTGTATGCAGTCGATCTTAGACTGATTAAAAGAGTATAAAATATAACAGAACTCTATAGAGCAGTGCATAAAACAGCGTAATGAAACAGGAATTCGCAATGATGACTGCTCGCGCAACGGATACTTAAAATAAAAAAAAAAGCCAACGCTAAGTTACCCTTTCTCCAATCTGTGACTGTCGTCAGGCCATTACAATCTAAGCTGACATCGTGTTTCCTAACCTACCTCATTTCTTACCTTCATTCCTTTCGTACCGGCGACATACTATGCTATAAGCCTTGTTTCTAAATCGCTACCGTGTTAGGAAAAGTGAGTGTTGAGAAGCAAATAGCCGAATCTCAATAGTTGTGTGTAACTGAGTCTGGAGATGGGAGACCATTATCCAGAGAGAGCAATGTGCTACTCCCTGGTGAGCACGTGCGTGGTTTATGTGCGTATGTTGGCACGCTTCCTGTACACACCAGATGGATTTAGAGTAAACTTGAGAGCGTTTACTCCTCCCTTTGCCAACTAATTTCGCTATAGCAGTCCAAGATTCCAGCAATAGGATGAAATTTAAATCTACGAGCCAAAACATAATGAGCACCAGCTTCATAGCGTGCTGGTCCACTTTTGGAATGCAATAGAGCAATGATTCTGCGTGACACGAGTCCGACGAGTACTCGATGGCTTTCCGAAGGTATTTGCCACCTGATGTCTACGCAGATGTGTCGCAATTCGCATAAATTTCGAAGTTTCGGTCTTTGGTTTGCGAGCACAGTGATGGCGCCCAATAGCGTCTCGGATGTTTGCTCGATCAGTTCCTTAAATTGGTGGTAAAGATATTAACGTAAATTCACTGTGGCGCTCCTGAAAGCAGTGTACACGGCTCTGGTCATTGGAGACGCACAGTTGTACTGCTGCAAAATGCCATATTTGTGGGACAAACATAAAGCACGAAGGGGTGCGGGTGGTCCACAATTAATGTTCACGTTGTCCACAAGTGTCATGGTACTGAGACGCCCTGCTAAACCCGCAGGACAGGACAGGTAGTTTAAATTGTGGAAATGGGCCAAAATATGTGGCTGTCAGTTACACTCGAACATAAACTTTATTTATTTGACCAAACATTACAAGAGCCAAAAAAATTTAAAAAAACACAGCATTAATTTTTGGAGCTTAATTTCCAGCTGAATGTGCCATGCAATCTCATGCCTTAAGGGCAAGACCACAGAAATTTAAAAGGCAGAAGGCCTCATCTTGAATCAGTTCTTTCAATTAAGCTGAACCTTAAGAGAAAAACAACTTTAATTTAAAATCGGCTGAAGGCCCATCACTTAAGCCTCCAACCAAAATAAATTTTTAAAAGGCCGTAAGGCCTTATCTTAAAATCGTTCTTTTATTAGGCTGAAGGCCCAAACAATCTGACACCTTAAGAACCAAACAACTTTAATTTAAAAATCGTCTGGAAACCGTACAAACACAAACAACAAGAACAAATAAGAAAAGGCAGTACACCCAACGGCGCTCAAAAAATTCCGAGAGTCGGCCTGGAATTCAAACACTAACGCTCGCTTAGGTGAGACAGGCAGTCGGCCCATCCATTCTCGATCCGACAGACAGTCAACGAATCCACCGACAAGATAATTTCCACTCCACCCGACCAGCATACAAAAGGGAGTTCAATGGAACAACGTGGAAGGTATTGTCGCCCACAACCAATTATACATTGAGCTGTCAAACTACATACCATGCTCCACAGTGATAACATGATGAGGAAGATACACGGTCTGAATTTTCGTCAACGGCCAGGGCAGGTAACCGGAACGTTAACGGCCAAAAGGCAGAAGATTCCGCTGGTGCACTTCAATTCAAAATAACCAAGGATGGTGGCTAAAATTTGCCAACTTGAAAACACACGTTGTCGCTCGCAGGAATATCCCAAAAGCCGACAACGAAATCCAAACGACACAATGTGAACAGTTGTGACTTGCTGATAGATTAAGTCAAAACACAACTTTCGTGTCCGGGATCGGTGAGCCACAGGCCTTGTAGAAATGGGAACAGCACCACACTCTCCGACCGAGTGTAGACGCCGCCAGCGGCTCCGGCCAAAGATCCGCACTGCGGAGATTTCCTCGCTGCTCCACGAAAACCGACCAACTGTCAAGCCCGGAAACAATGACAGGGCCAAATATACGTCGGCCGATCAGACAACCAACCGAACGACCAATCAACGGTCGTCCCGCTCCAATCTCCCTCCGTCAGACAGTTCATGTGTGTCGCCAACGGTCGGCGAGCACTGGCTGTCCGCACCGCACCGGCGTTTCATCCCGACTTCACTGTTGCTGTGTCCCGACTGCACTGCAGGTCTGTCTCCAACTCACTGGCAGACACACAACAACCCTGAAATACTATCGGTCGCTCCAGAGATGGTACGGCAGTGCACTTATCGATAGACGCTGCTGCTGCCGCTTATGGGCAAGTAAGGCAGGAAGTTAATGACGGCAGTAAGTGGAATAAGGAAACGAGGCGGCAGTACCGTAATAAAAGATGACAAATAATAAATGGCATTAACATGAGCCGTGCACGTCTCTGGTATCTTCGATGGCTGCCACAAGTCCTGTGAAAGCCCAGGTGGATCTCCCTCATAGCGCAACACTGCCTCTACCTACCTAGGTCCGTGCCGCGTTGTGTGTTTGAAGTAGCCATTCACTTGGATGACGGCGTTTCTGTATGCGACCATTGACCTCGTGTAACAATCGGGTGACACGTTTCCGCTGGTCAACGGTCCAAATGTGTGGGCCCATTTGCACTGCAGTCGTAACTGACGATATCTTTGGGTCAACAAGGGAACACCAAAGTAGGAATGGGAAAAATCCACTGGTTAAAACTGAAACAGGTATTTTATACATCTACATCTACATACATACTCCGCAATCCACCATACGGTGCGTGGCGGAGGGTACCTCGTACCACAACTAGCATCTTCTCTCCCTGTTCCACACCCAAACAGAACGAGGGAAAAATGACTGCCTATATGCCTCTGTACGAGCCCTATTTTCCGCGAAATAAAAGTTGGCGGCAGTAAAAGTGTACTGCAGCCAGCCTCAAATGCTGGTTCTCCAAATTTCCTCAGTAGCGATTCACGGAAAGAACGCCTCCTTTCCTCTAGAGACTCCCACCCGAGTTCCTGAAGCATTTCCGTAACACTCGCGTGTGATCAAACCTACCAGTAACAAATCTAGCAGCCCGCCTCTGAATTGCTTCTATGTCCTCTCTCAATCCGACCTGATAGGGATCCCAAACGCTCGAGCAGTAGTCAAGAATAGGTCGTATTAGTGTTTTATAAGCGGTCTCCTTTACAGATGAACCACATCTTCCCAAAATTCTATCAATCAAGCGAAAACGACTATCCGCCTTCCCCACAACTGCCATTACATGCTTGTCCCACTTCATATCGCTCTGCAGTGCTACGCCCAAATATTTAATCGATGTGACTGTGTCAAGCGCTACACTACTAGTGGAGTATTCAAATATGATGGGATTCTTTTTCCTATTCCGACGCCCGCATCTCGTGGTCGTGCGGTGGCGTTCTCGCTTCCCACGCCCGGGTTCCCGGGTTCGATTCCCGGCGGGGTCAGGGATTTTCTCTGCCTCGTGATGGCTGGGTGTTGTGTGCTGTCCTTAGGTTAGTTAGGTTTAAGTAGTTCTAAGTTCTAGGGGACTGATGACCATAGATGTTAAGTCCCATAGCGCTCAGAGCCATTTGAATCATTTTTTCCTATTCATCTGCATTAATTTGCATTTATCTATATTTAGAGTTAGCTGACATTCTTTACACCAATCACAAATCCTGTCCAAGTCATCTTGTATCCTCCTAGAGTCACTCAACGACGACACCTTCCCGTACACCACAGCATCATCAGCAAACAGCCGCACATTCCTATCCACTCTATCCAAAAGATCATTTATGTAGATAGAAAACAACAGCGGACCTACCACACTTCCCTGGGGCACTCCAGATGATACCCTCACCTCCGATGAACACTCAACATCGAGGACAACGTACTGGGTTCTATTACTTAAGAAGTCTTCGAGCCACTCAAATATTTGGAAACCAATCCCATATGCTCGTACCTTAGTTGGGAGTCTGCAGTGGGGCACCGAGTCAAACGCTTTCCGGAAGTCAAAGAATATGGCATCCGTCTGATACCCTTCATCCATTGTTCGCAAGATGTTATGTGAAAAAAGGGCGAGTTGCGTTTCGCAGGAGCGATGCTTTCTAAAGCCGTGCTGATGCATGGACAGCAACTTCTCTGTCTCAAGGAAATTCATTATATTCGAATTGAGAATATGTTCGAGAATCCTGCAACAGACCGATGTTAAGGATATTGGTCTGCAATTTTGAGGATTCGTCCTTCTACCCTTCTTATATACAGGCGTCACCTACGCTGTTTTCCAGTCGCTCGGGACGTTACGTTGGGCAAGAGATTCGCGATAAATGCAGGCTAAGTAAGGAGCCAATGCAGTAGAGTACTCTGTGTAAAACCGAATTGGAATCCCATCAGGACCTGGCGATTTATTTATTTTCAATCCATTCAGCTGCTTCACAACCCCAGGGATGTCTGTCGATACGGGAATTTTAGTTCTGAGTAACCGGTCTTTTTTCGGTTATAACAGGTATTTGTATCATTTACTAACACCTGGGTAAAAAGAAACCAAGTATCAATTAGCCACAGCAACAGTGCTAAGATGTTTCGTTTTGAAATAAACCGTTTTTTGAAGAACAAGAAATTTTTTTTTTTAATTTGCTTTGCCTTGAATTACTGCGTTATTATAGAATATGGGAAAAGTGGTCAGCGCTGTTTTAATAACAATGCCGACAGAAACGAGCAATAAACACATAGCGTATGAACTTGTACGGCATTGCCGAGACAGTAACGTACCTGCTGTCATGTGGCGTGAGCCGTCAGGCGGTACGCGTCTACACCCGGTGTGGAAGACTCGCCCCACCTGGTGGTCAGTATGGTGTTTACCCACTGCTGTGGCCGGACGCTAGTTGTACTACAGAGTGACACCATGCCTAGCCTGGAAGTGTTATATGAACTGCGATTTCAGTGAAGTACAATTCTCCATTTGCTTTAAAAGATTAAAAACCGAAGGAGCCACTACAAGATTGTGACGTAATATAAGGAGAAAACTTAACAGTTCATTCGTAGTTTACAATAAAAATAGAAAGCAGCTAATCTGCTGCCATTATGTACAAAAAAATAGTTTGTCTGCTTGTAGGCCTTGAAAACGGTCTAATTAACAAGAAAAATAGGGTTCTTCAACCTCAATTGTCACCCTGTAGCACTGACTATTTTAATTTCCAAATAATGGTATGATACCCAATTAAAAGATGGTTTTTGTGCAGAGTTTTATAAAATTAATATCACTAGGACAATACTGGTGTTTCTTCTGTAATATTCAACCACTTATCACTTTTCGGGGAAAGCATCGAACGGTGAACTTACTAAGTTTTCTTTTATATGACTATTTAACATTCTGATTCTATGTACACTCCTGGAAATGGAAAAAAGAACACATTGACACCGGTGTGTCAGACCCACCATACTTGCTCCGGACACTGCGAGAGGGATGTACAAGCAATGATCACACGCACGGCACAGCGTACACACCAGGAACCGCGGTGTTGGCCGTCGAATGGCGCTAGCTGCGCAGCATTTGTGCGCCGCCGCCGTCACTGTCAGCCAGTTTGCCGTGGCATACGGAGCTCCATCGCAGTCTTTAACACTGGTAGCATGCCGCGACAGCGTGGACGTGAACCGTATGTGCAGTTGACGGACTTTGAGCGAGGGCGTATAGTGGGCATGCGGGAGGCCGGGTGGACGTACCGCCGAATTGCTCAACACGTGGGGCGTGAGGTCTCCACAGTACATCGATGTTGTCGCCAGTGGTCGGCGGAAGGTGCACGTGCCCGTCGACCTGGGACCGGACCGCAGCGACGCACGAATGCACGCCAAGACCGTAGGATCCTACGCAGTGCCGTAGGGGACCGCACCGCCACTTCCCAGCAAATTAGGGACACTGTTGCTCCTGGGGTATCGGCGAGGACCATTCGCAACCGTCTCCATGAAGCTGGGCTACGGTCCCGCACACCGTTAGGCCGTCTTCCGCTCACGCCCCAACATCGTGCAGCCCGCCTCCATTGGTGTCGCGACAGGCGTGAATGGAGGGACGAATGGAGACGTGTCGTCTTCAGCGATGAGAGTCGCTTCTGCCTTGGTGCCAATGATGGTCGTATGCGTGTTTGGCGCCGTGCAGGTGAGCGCCACAATCAGGACTGCATACGACCGAGGCACACAGGGCCAACACCCGGCATCATGGTGTGGGGAGCGATCTCCTACACTGGCCGTACACCACTGGTGATCGTCGAGGGGACACTGAATAGTGCACGGTACATCCAAACCGTCATCGAACCCATCGTTCTACCATTCCTAAACCGGCAAGGGAACTTGCTGTTCCAACAGGACAATGCACGTCCGCATGTAGCCCGTGCCACCCAACGTGCTCTAGAAGGTGTAAGTCAACTACCCTGGCCAGCAAGATCTCCGGATCTGTCCCCCATTGAGCATGTTTGGGACTGGATGAAGCGTCGTCTCACGCGGTCTGCACGTCCAGCACGAACGCTGGTCCAACTGAGGCGCCAGGTGGAAATGGCATGGCAAGCCGTTCCACAGGACTACATCCAGCATCTCTACGATCGTCTCCATGGGAGAATAGCAGCCTGCATTGCTGCGAAAGGTGGATATACACTGTACTAGTGCCGACATTGTGCATGCTCTGTTGCCTGTGTCTATGTGCCTGTGGTTCTGTCAGTGTGATCATGTGATGTATCTGACCCCAGGAATGTGTCAATAAAGTTTCCCCTTCCTGGGACAATGAATTCACGGTGTTCTTATTTCAATTTCCAGGAGTGTATCTTGAAACTGAGGGAGTCAAAATGTTTCAATATTTGTCCGATGTTTGCCTTTATTACAGGAAATAACAGGAATTAAAAACCTCAAGTCGGTTATTTCAGAAACCGGTTGTTATGAGCTGTTTTGATAGTCCGATTAAATTGGCGTTGAAGAAAACCAATATGCGGTTGTTACAGCGATAACCGTCAGCCCTGCTCCAAAGGGTGTCTGCTTCGGAGCCCCATGCTGAGCGATGTTCGCTGAACCCTGTTCTACGAAACACTTGCACCTGGGCCAGCATTGCACTCTGTCGCCGTATCTCCCACAAAAAGAAGGCTATTCTACACTGAAAAGCCCAAGAAACTAGTATAGGCATGCGTATTCACATACAGAGATATGTAACTAGGCAGAGAATGGCGCTGCGGTCGGCAACGCCTATATAAGACAACAAGTGTATAGCGCTGTTGTTAGATCGGTTACGGCTGCTACAGTGGCACGTTATCGAGATTTAAGTGAGTTTGAACGTGGTGTTTTACATCTACATCTACATCGTTACTCTGCAATTCACACTGAAGTGCCTGGCAGAGGGTTCATAGAACCATTTTCATACTACTTCTCTACCATTCCTCTCTCGAATGGCGCGTGGGGAAAAAGGAACACCTAAATCTTTCCGTTCGAGCTCTGATTTCTCTTATATTATTATGATGATCATTTCTCCCTACGTAAGTGGGTGTCAACAAAATATTTTCGTATTCGGAAGAGAAAGTTGGTGATTGAAATTTCTTAAATAGAACTCGCCGCAAAGAAAACCGCATTTGTTTCAGTGATTGCCACCCCAACTCGCGTATCATATCAGTGACACTCTCACACCAAGTGCGCGGTAACACGAAACGGGCTGCCCTTCTTTGCACTTTTTCGATGTCCTCCGTCAATCCTACCTGGTAAGGATCCCATACCGCGCAGCAATATTCCAGCAGAGGACGGACAAGTGTAATTAGGCTGTCTCTTTAGTGGGTTTCCGCATCGTCTAAGTGTTCTGGCAACAAAGCGCAGTCTTTGTTTCGCCTTCCCCACAATATTATCTATGCCATCTTTCCAGATTCCTAGGTATTTAGTCGAATCGACAGCCCTTAGATTTGTGCGATTTATAGTATACCCAAAATTTATCGGATTCCTTTTAGTACCCATGTGGATGACCTCGCACTTTTCTTTGTTTAATGCCAATTGACACTTTTCGCGCCATACAGAAATTCTCTCTAGATCATTTTGTAATTGGATTTGATCGTCTGATGATTTTACTAGACGGCACATTACAGCTTCATCTGCAAACAATCTAAGGGGGCTGCTCAGATTATCACCTAGATCATTTATATAAATCAGGAACAGCAGAGGGTCCATGACACTACCTTGCGGAAAGCCAGATATAACTTCTGTTCTACTAGATCATTTGCCGTCTATCACTACGAACTGTGACCTCTCTAAGAGGAAATCACGAAACCGGTCACACATCTGAGACGATATTCCATATGCAAGTAATTTGATTAATAGTCGCTTGTGAGGAACGGTATCAAAAGTCTTCTGGAAATCTAGGAATATAGAATCGATCTGAGATCCCTTGTCGACAGCACTCATTACTTTATGGGAATAAAGAGCTAGCTGTGTTGCGCAAGAACGATATTTTATGAATCCGTGTTTATGTATCAATAAGTCATTTTCTTCAAGGTGATTCATAACGTTCGAGTACAAAATCCTACTGCAAATTGAGCAAGAGCGATGGGACATAGCATCACCGAGACAGCGCTGAAGTGGTAATTTTCCCGTACGACCATTTCACAAGTGCACCGGGAATATCAGCAATACGGTAAAACATCAAATCTCCGACATCGCTCCGGCCGGAAAGAGATCCTACAAGAGCGGGACCAACGATGACTGAAGAGAAGCATTGAACGTGACTGAAGTGCAACCCTTCCGCAAATTGCTGCAGATTTCAATGCTGGGCCATCAAGAAGTGTCAGCGTGCGAACCATTCAACAAAACATCATCGATATGGGTTTTCGGAGACGAAGGCCCACTCGTGTACCCTTGATGACTGCACGGCACGGAGCTTTACGCCTCGCCTGGGCCCGTCAACACCGACATTGGACTGTTGGTAACTGGGAACACGTTGCCTGATCGGACATGTCTCGTTTCAAATTGTATCGAGCGGATGGACGTGTACAGGTATGGAGGCAACCTCTTTAAATCCATGGACGCTGCTTGTCAGCAGGGAACTGTTGAAGCTGGTGGAGGCTCTGCAATGGTGTGGGGCGTGTACACTTTGAGTGGTATGGGCCCCTGATATGTCAAGATACGACCTTGATACGTGACACGCACGTAAGCGTCCTGTCTGATCACTTGCATCCAGTCATGTCCAGAGTGCATTCTGATGGACTTGGGAAATTCTAGAAGGACAATGCGACACCCCACACGCCCAGAATTGCTACAGAGTGGCTCCAGGAATGCTCTTCTGAGTTCAAACACTTCTGCTGGGCACCAAACTCCCCAGACATGAGTATTATTGAGCATAGCTGGGATGTTTTGCAACGTGCTAATCAGAAGAGTGCTGACTGTATTCATCTCTTGGACTCCCTCTACGATCCCCCCCCCCCCCCCCCGCTGCCCTCCAGAACTAAATTGGTGAGTCCCAGAAGTTTCTCTTCTCCTTAGTTCTGGTCAGTATCTCCACATTATCTACGTGACCTACCAATCTATCTTACGGATTTATGGACAGCCCTGCAGGATTCATGATGTCAGTTCCCTCAAGCATTTTAGTCGAGTCCATGCCACGTCATGTTGCTGCACTTCTGAGTGCTCGCGAGGGCGCTAGATGACATTAGGCAGGTGAAACAGTGTCTTGTCTCTTCAGTGTACAGCATCAAAGCCACCTACGTCTACGTTCTGTGCTGAGGCGTGCATGTTGATCGCCTGGTGGCCTCCAACCAAGGGAAAATCTGATCTGCTTCACGCATTGCCGGGACGCTAGTTCGCAGATGCTGAGCCACAGCCGTGTCTCGTTTGTCACATTCTCTTTTGTCGGTCCATATCCCCATTTGCGTCGCGTGACGTCGCTGGAGTGATTGCCTCGTTCGCCTCTGCTCCGATAACGTACTTTGCTCACTGCTTCACGTGCCCGCAAAGCAGCCACTTGCCATTAAAGTCTCGCAGTAGGCACTGGTCGTAATTTCAAAATTGATTTACAATCAGTCTTGACCGCAATAAAATATTTATTGGCAATGGTAACAGGTTTCGTTTAAAATGTGTTGATGTTGACCGCACCGCCTGCCATCATGACGTATGTGGCCTGAAGATGGTCATACTTTGACCGAAACCGGTTATCACTGTCAATAAATATTACAGCTCTCAAAACTGTTTTTAATTCACTTTTAAAGTAATTTGTCGAGACCGCTGACATTGTCCATGAGACATATCCTCAAAAATGAGTGGTCATTATATTTTGAATTATTAATGTGTGTACTGTCAATGAAGTAAAGCCACTTTTCAACTACTGAAATATGCCTCATTGTTATTGAGATAGTTCCTCATCCATCTTCGATAATTCCACATTTGATTTATTACTGTAGAAAAAACAAGAAAAGCCCTCATGTATTTCGTCCCACTACCTCGTATCTTCTTCCTTGTTGCTGGGATTTGTATCGTAACTTGTTGCTAGGATTTGTATCGTAACTTACAGTAAATACACTTTAAATGTTTAAGACGAATGTGAGATACAGTCCAACACGGACATGTAAACTGTAACAAAACGAATAGCAGGTTCTAGGCGGTACAGTCTGGAACCGCGCGACCGCTACGGTCGCAGGTTCGAGTCCTGCCTCGGGCATGGATGTGTGTGATGTCCTTAGTTAGGTTGAAGTAGTCCTAAGTTCTAGGGGACTGATGACCTCAGAAGTTAAGTCCCACAGTGCTCAGAGCCATTGAACCATTTTGAGTAGCAGATATTTCACAGCCACACACATTTGTGGTTGTTTACGGAGGGACACACAACGTCCGCTAGAAAGCAAAGCAAATGATATCGCAGTCTTTTCTTAACAACTTTTCCCTGTATGCAGTAGGACTCTTTTTTTTCTTTTACAAACCAGTGACACATTTAATGGGGCTGGTTAAGATGTTGTGCAGGCATGAGGCACAGCAGAAAAGACCAACGTGCTTCTATACTTCACTAATAGCGTAAGAGGTATCAAAAACTGCTACCGTCGCATTGTCATTAATTTCCTGCCATTATGGTACATATTGAACTGTTAACAGTCACATACTGTCGTCGACACAAATAAGAGTTATGCATACGCTTTCAAATGACTCTTTTCATGACACTGTAATAAATACATTAAATAACAGTGTTCATTTAAAAAATGCTACCGAACTGTAGACAAAAATAAACAGAAAATGGAAGACTTGAGGACAAGACGAAACGATGTTTTTTTTTTTTTTTTTTACTAGACCACTGTTTTAATTGAAATGAGTTGTTTTAAAATTAGAAATAAAAGTAAGTAACATGGTTGGGCCTATTGTCGAACCGCTGTTTTTTTCCTTTTTGGGTTGGTACATGTTTATACACTGTGCAACACACGAGTACTTTGTACTCTTACTTCATTGTAGGTGTTTATGCTACACGATGAGGAGACCAAAGACATGGGATAGCTCTGAGCACTATGGGACTTAACATCTATGGTCATCAGTCCCCTAGAACTTAGAACTACTTAAACCTAACTAACCTAAGGACATCACACAACACCCAGTCATCACGAGGCAGAGAAAATCCCTGACCCCGCCGGGAATCGAACCCGGGAACCCGGGCGCGGGAAGCGAGAACGCTACTGCACGACCAGGAACTGCGGACAAAGTCGTGGGATACCTTCAAATATCATGTCGGACCTACTTTTGCCCGTCATAGCGCATGGCTTGGACTCAACAAGTCATTGGAACTACCCAGTGAAATATTGAGCCATTGTGGGCATATAGCCGTCCACTATTGCGAAAGTGTTGACGGTGCATTATTTTGTGCATGAACTGACCTCTCCATTATGTCCCATGAATATTCAATGGGATCCATGTCTGGCGATGTGAATGGCCAAATCATTCACTAGAATTGTCCCTAGTGTCCTGCAAACCAATCGCGACCAATAGTGGCCCGGCGACTGGGCGCATTATCCCCATAAAAATTCCAAGTAGCCGACATAACCATTTAGAGTCAGTTATCGGTTAAGATGGACCAGAAGACTCAGTCCATTCCATCCAAACACAATCCACACTATCATGGAGTCACCACCAGCTTGTACAGTGCCTTGTTGACAACTTGGCTCCATGACTTCGTGGGGTCTGCGTCATACTGGAAACCTACCATCAGCTCTTACCAACTGAAATCGCGATTCATCACAACAGAGGACAGTTTTCCAGTTGTCTAGCGTCCAACCGATATGGTCACGAGCCCAGGAGAGGCGCTGCAGGCGATGTCGTGCTGGTAGCAAAGGCACAGCAAAGGCACTTGCGTCGGTCGTCTGCTGCCGTAGCCCCTTAACGCCAAATTTCGCCGCACCGCTCTAACGATATGTTCTTCGCTCGCCCCAAATTGATTTGTGCGGTTAGTTCAACCAGTGTTGCTGTTCTATTAGCACTGAAAACTATACTCAAATGCTACTGCTCTCGGTCGTTATGCGAACGCCGTCGTCCACTGCTTTGTCCATCGTGAGGTGTAATGCCTGAAACTTTGTATTCTCGGCTCTTGATACAGTGGATCGCGGAATACTCAATTTCCTACCGATTTCCGAAATGGAATGTTCCATGCGTGTAGCTGCAACTACGATTCCGCGTTCGAAGTCTGCTAATTCCCGCCGCGCGACCGTAATCACGTCGGAAACGTTTTTACACGAAGCCCCTGATTACAAATCACAGCTCCGCCTGTACACTGCCTTTTATTCCTTGTGAACGTGATACTACCGCCATTTGTATATGTGCATATCGCCATCTCTGACTTTTGTCGCCTTAGTATACGCGAAATGCAAAGCAAACGCATTTTGATAGGAATGTATAGCCACAGAATTTATTTGATGTTGTTGTTGTTGTGGTCTTCGGTCCTGAGACTGGTTTGATACAGCTCTCCATGTTACTCTATCATGTGCAAGCTGCTTCATCTCCCAGTGCCTACTGCAGCCTACATCCTTCTGAATCTGCTTAGTGTATTCATCTCTTGGTCTCCCTCTACGATTTTTACCCTCCACGCTGCCCTCCAACGGTAAATTGGTGATCCCTTGATGCCTCAGAACATATCCTACCAGCCGATTCCTTCTTCTAGTCAGGTTCTGCCACAAACTCCTCTTCTCCGCCGGCCGGGTGGCCGAGAGGTGCTAGGCGCTACAGTCTGGAACCGGGTGACCGCTACGGTCGCAGGTTCCAATCTTGCCTCGGGCACGGATGTGTGTGATGTCCTTAGGTTAGTTAGGTTTAAATAGTTTTAAGTTTTAGGGGACTGATGACCATAGTGCTCAGAGCCATTTGAACCATCCTCTTCTCCCCAATTCTATTCAATACCTCCTCATTAGTTATGTGATCTACCCACCTAAACTTCAGCATTCTTCCGTAGCACTTCAATACCTCCTCATTAGTTATGTGATCTACCCACCTAAACTACAGCATTCTTCCGTAGCACCACATTTCGAAAGCTTCTATTCTCTTCTTGTCTAAACTATCATCCAGCTTCCACTTCCATACATGGCTACACTCCATACAAATACTTTCAGAAACGACATGGCTACACTCCATACAAATACTTTCATAAACGACTTCCTGACACTTAAACCTATACTCGATGTTAACAAATTTCTCTTCTTCAGAAACGCTTTCCTTGCCATTGCCAGTCTACATTTTATATTCTCTCTACTTCGACCATCATCAGTTATTTTGCTCCCCAAATAGCAAAACTCATTTACTACTTTAAGTGTCTCATTCCCTAATCTAATTCCCTGAGCATGACCCGGCTTAATACGACTACATTCCATTATCCTAGTTTTGCTTTTGTTGATGTTCATCTTATATCCTCCTTTCAAGACACTGTCCATTCCGTTCAGCTGTTCTTCCAAGTCCTTTGATGTCTCTGACAGAATTACAATGTCATCGGCGAATCTTAAAGTTTTGATTTCATCGTTGTCAGGAGAAATAAAGAATTTATTTAAGGACTGAAAATATTTATGGTCCTTGCTCAGGGATGTGGCATCTGCCCTTTAAAAAAAATTGAAGTAGGGACTGAATCCTGAGCGCTAAAATTCAGCAGAAATTGAAGTTGTTGCTATTTGTGTCTGATGAACCACCGCTATAAGGAGTCTATAAAAAAATCCCCTGGGAAATTAAAATTCTCAGCTTGAGAATTGTAACTGTGGTCCTGGACAACGCAGCTGACTGCTTTCAGTAACATGCCACCATATCGGACGCCTCTGACAAAACCAAAGAACACGCAGTGACAAAACAAAGAGGAAGTAATTGTCGCAGCTTCATGCAGCGGTTAAAAAAATGAGCTCCACACTGCTCTACACTACTGGAAACAAAATGAGAATATTTTCATTTCAGTGCAGTTTGTAAAGGGAACGACCGACTGCGGAGAACAAAACAGAAGATATCTCCTTTCATGATATAACAGCCAATAGTCGATATTCTTACTAGCGAGCTATGTAGCAGCAGGCGCTAGCTGGCGAGCCTTAAAGTGGGTACAGGAAGATAGCGGGATACCTGCACAGGGTGGTCCAGAGCGAGGCGGTTTGACCCAGTGCGGCAAAAATCCCCTTGTTAAGGCCCTGGTAAACGGTCAAACATTTTGTCAAACTTAACTACGCTTCCAGAATGAGATTTTCACTCTGCAGCGAAGTGTGCGCTGATATGAAACTTCCTGGCAGATTAAAACTGTGTGCCCGACCGAGACTCGAACTGCAGTAAAATATAAAAACAATAGTGGACTGACAGTTACCAAGATGGCCGGCCGGAGTGGCCGTGCGGTTCTAGCCGCTACAGTCTGGAACCGAGAGACCGCTACAGTCGCAGGTTCGATTCCTGCCTAGGGCATGGATGTGTGTGCTGTCCATAGGTTAGTTAGGTTTAAGTAGTTCTAAGTTCTAGGGGACTGATGACCTCAGATGTTAAGTCCCTTAGTGCTCAGAGACATTTGAACCATCTGAACCTAAATTGGAATGATCACATAGATAATGTTGTGGGTAGGGCAAACCAAAGACTGCGATTCATTGGCAAAACAGTTAGAAGGTGGCAACAGGTCTACTAAAGAGAGTGCTTACACTACGCTTGTCCGCCCTGTTCTGGAGTACTGCTGTGCGGTGTAGGATCCGCAGCAGGTGGGATTGACAGATGACTTGGAAAAAGTACAAAGAAGGGCAGCTCGTTTTGTATTATCGAGAAATAGTGGAGATAGTGTCACAGACATGATACGTGAATTGGAGTGGCAATCATTAAAACAAAGGCGTTTTTCGTTGCGACAGGATCTTCTTATGAAATTTCAATCACCAGTTTTCTCCTCCGATTGCGAAAACATTCTGTTGGCACCCACTTAAATAGGGAGAAATGATCATCACGATAAAATAAGAGAAATCAGGGCTCGCACAGAAAAATTTATGTGCTCGATTTTTCGTGCGCCATTCGAGAGTGGAACGGTAGAGGGCCAGCATGAAGGTGGTTCATTGAACGCTCTGCCTGGCACTTTACTGTGAATGCCGGCCGCGGTGGCCGTGCGGTTCTGGCGCTGCAGTCCGGAACCGCGGGACTGCTACGGTCGCAGGTTCGAATCCTGCCTCGGGCATGGGTGTGTGTGATGTCCTTAGGTTAGTTAGGTTTAAGTAGTTCTAAGTTCTAGGGGACTTAAGACCTAAGATGTTGAGTCCCATAGTGCTCAGAGCCATTTGAACCATTTTTTTTACTGTGAATAACAGAGTAATGACGTGAATAGCAAGATGTAGGTGTAGTTTACAATACGACACTCTAAAACCACAGATTACGTTAACCGGGATTATTCCAGAAACGTGTGAAGCGATTTATAAAGCACTGAAGGAGGAATATCGGAAGGTAAATAAATGTTTATGAGACTATGTGGGCAGTAAGAACTACTTTTATTTTTGAATAATTTAATTAACAGAATTAGTGTTCCAACAACTACAAAAGTAATGAAAAATACGAAACAGATGAAGGACATTTAACTTTTGGTCTCCAGAGTTCAAAATTAGACAAAATAGAATAGAAAGATAAAAAAAAATATATTTTAGAGTGTAACCAGCTCCACTATTACGGATAGCTGAAAAGGTGTCCGGACGTTTCCAGATGTAGAGGTGGACGGTTGTAGCTGTTATTGTGGGTATGAAGTCGCCTGCATATTCCACCGGCCCATCAGCACGCGATAGCATGCATTGTGCCCCTTGGTCACCCCCCCCCCCCCTGCCCCTCCCCTCCCGCGCCAGTCGAAACAAGGTTATTAAAAAGATTCGAAGGGACACACAACACACCAACTAAAATTTGAAGCCATGTTTATAAACATACTACAGAGATGTCAAGTACCTGTAGCGATCGATGCCAGTGCTCCAAGCGGTTATATTTCACACTGCAGTGAACAGAAGAAGAACTACTTTTATTATCAAATTTAAGGCGAGGTCCTAGATTTGATCATATTTTGACGACAGGCGAGATTTGACAAAGTTTCTTATTACACTGTCAAATTGCTTTGACGTAAGTACACTACTGGCCATTAAAATTGCTACACCACGAAGATGACGTGCTACAGACGCGAAATTTAACCGAGAGTAAGAAGATGCTGTGATATGCAAATGATTAGCTTTTCACAGTACTCACACAAGGTTGGCGCCGGTGACGACACCTACTACGTGCTGACATAAGGAAAGTTTCCAGCCGATTTCTTATTCGAAAACACTAGTTGACCGGCGTTGCCTGGTGAAACGTTGTTGTGATGCCTCGTGTAAGGAGGAGAAATGCGTACCATCACGTTTCCGACTTTGGTAAAGGTCGTATTGTAGCATATTGCGATTGCGGTTTATCGTATCGCGACATAGTTGCTCGCGTTGGTCGAGATCCAATGACTGTTAGCAGAATATGGAATCGGTGGGTTTAGGAGGGTAGCACGGAACGCCGTGCTGGATCCCAACGGCCTCGTGCCACTAGCAGTCGAGATGACAGGCATCTTATCCGCATGGCTGCAACGGATCGGCAGCCACGTCTCGATCCCTGAGTCAACAGATGGTGACGTTTGCAAGACAACAACCATCCAGGTTCTGTTTACAGCATCATGATGGTCGCATCCGTGTTTGGCGACATCGCGGTGAACGCACATTGGAAGCGTGTATTCGTCATCGCCATACAGGCGTATCACACGGCGTGATGGTATGGGGTGCCATTGGTTACACGTCTCGGTCACCTCTTATTCGCATTGACGCCACTTTGAATAGTGGACGCTACTTTTCAGATGTGTTACGACTCGTGGCTCTACTCTTCATTCGATCCCTGCGAAACCATACGTTTCAGCATGATAATGCACGACGGCATGTTGCAGGTCCTGTACGGGCCTTTCTAGGTACAGAAAATGTTCGACTGCTGCCCTGGCCAGCACATTCTCCAGATATCTCACCAATTGAAGTCGTCTGGTCAATGGTGGCCGAGCAGCTGGCTGGCTCGTCACAATACGCCAGTCACTACTCTTGATGAACTGTGGTATCGTGTTGAAGCTGCATGGGCAGCTGTACCTGTACACGCCATCCAAGCTCTGTTTGCCCACGCGTATCAAGGCCGTTATTACAGCCAGAGGTGGTTCTGGGTACTGATTTCTCAGGATCTGTGCACCCAAATTGTGTGAAAATGTAATCAAATGTCGGTTCTAGTATAATATATTTGTCCAATGAATACCCGTTTGTCATCTGCATTTCTTCTTGGTGTAGCAATATTAATGGCCAGTAGTGTATTTGACATAATAGCTTTGACAAATAAATGTGATAGTGTAATACTGGCCTTACACAGGCGCTACCCTTCGCCGTGGTATGGGACGGATCTGAGCTTCTTCCTGACCACCTCAACACCACGCAGACACTTCATAACGACACGTGCCGTGTGTGGACGAGATTGTCGTGTTGAAAACGGCACCACGATACTGTCGTACGAGAGGGGCGGACGATGACAGTGATGTGCCGTTGTTCTGATTAAGTTCCCTCAGTCACTACCAGCCATAATCGGAAGCTATGCCCTGTGGCTCCCCTTACCATGATGCCAGCAGTAGCGTCGCTGTGCCTCTGCAAAACAGTGGAGTAACGAGACTTCAGCCCTGCACGCCGCGTCACTTGCCTTCGGTGGTAACGTGGCGTAGTGCAGAGAGCCGATCTAGCGCTGAACGCAGTGCGATACCATTAATAAACAGGCCACGTTTCGCAGTCACGGCGCCAGGACACATGCAGCCGTTTGTGTTGTGGTGTCAACGGCGTCCTAGGCTCGGGACGGTAATTCTAGCACTACTCGTTGCCTGTTCAGTGCAACCTGTCTTGTCGACCTGGGTCGACCTGGCTTGTTCTGTTCATCTGTAATGACAGTTTTTGCTAGCGCTATTTTGTTCTCGTTTCGCTTTTTATGGTGGCAAGTGAACAACGTGCAGCTGTGAAATTTTGTTTTCTACTCGGTAAAAATGCTCCTGAAACTATTTTAATGTTGAAAATATCTGACCAAGATGACGCCAGGGGAAAAGCTCGCGTGTACGAGTGCTTTGCTCGATTAAAAAATGGCGACATATCGATTGATGTCAAACATCGTTCCGGACATCCATCAACTGCCAGAATCGACGAAATTGAAAAAAATTCGAGAGCTTGTGTTCACAGACTTTCGACAAACAACTGATCAACTGTCAGAGATTAGTGGGTTATCTTGGAGTTCGGTTCAGGGAATTTCATCGGAAGATTTATGAATGAAAACGGCTGATGCCAATTTTGTTCCTCCAGTTCTGACTGACGGACAAAAGGAACATCGAGTGGAGACATGTCGTGACTTGAAACAACAGCTCGAAAATGATCCAGATCTTCTGTCAATGGTGATGAGTCATGGTGCTATGTTTGCGACCCAGAAACACAGTAACAGTCAAGCCCACGGAAGACGCCATCGTCACACCGTCCAAAAAATTTCGAGTCAAGTCAAACGTCAAAACATTGCTGATTTGCTTTTTTGCTGCCAAAGGAGTAGTTCATTCGGAGTTTGTTCCACCAGGTCATACAGTCAATCAAGCCTTTTATTTGGAAGTTTTAAGAAGATTTCCGAACAGTGATCGTCAAAAGAGATCCGATTTATGGCATAAGCAATTTGAAAATATTTAGCTTTTAAAAAATGATTCCGTGCAGGTGTGTTTACGATGTGCTTGGCGTACAATACACTGATCCTCCCTTGTGGTGGTCATATGTCGATGACATGGCTGCCCTCACGTTTTCATGCAGTTCAACTTTGGACATTTTCACATCCGAAAGCCCCACAAACCTGGATATTGCGCGATTCGAGCAGGCGGTGCAGTTTCTCTTTCTTCCTTGCTCAGGGCTTTCACGACTTTGTACTTGCGTTGCTGCCTACCGTGTACGTCGTGTTCTAAGACACTCAAGCCGCATGGGGTAGCCGCGTTGTCTAGGGGGCGCCTTGCCACCGTTCGCGCGGCTCCCCCATCGGAGGTTCGAGTCCTCCCTCGGTCACGGGTGTGTGTTTGTTGTTCTTAGCGTACTTTAAGTTACATTAAGTAGTGTGAACTTACCACAAATTTACAGTTTTCTAAGGCACTTAGGAACGAGTCCCTTTTTATTTGGTATATTTCCCAGCTCACTGATGTTTTTATCTCTAGAAATATCAGATGAAGTACTTCTTTTCCTTTAATGGCTCCTTAAATTTCTGTGTTAGAAATTTTGAGTCGTTTTTCTCATCTTGTTTTTTACTTTTACCAAGTGCTTCCGAGACCGCTTCGATGATGCGGGTCTCAATATTATTCCATTGCACATTGATGTCTTTATTGACTGGTAGTGAAAAAAGCTTTTCCAGAAGTCTGTACTGATAAAGTTTCCCAATACTATGTACATTTTTAATTTCGGTCAATAATGGTATGAAATACTGCAAATTACGTATATGTTGCCCCTAGTAAACATTAGACAGATAACCTACTACCGGGACTGGTTGATCGGATTACCTTTTTAGTCGTTTATCAATATGCGGCAGAAGCAATTTCAGACCAGTGGTATACTGAGGATGTCTCGAAAACGATTTGTTGTGATATGAACGTATGCAATTTCAAGACACCTGTGCATGCAAAGTTTATCGAAAACTTATCGCTTTTGGTACGATTTGTTATGCGTCAGGTTTTCATATATATCTGGGTTGAAAACTTTTAAGAGTTTGAAACACACTGTATAAATGTATGTATGTATGTATGTATGTGATAGTAAATAATGATAATGAGCGTATGTTATTGGTGGTCGGGAGACCACTCGCCGGGCGGTTCGGCCGCCGCTCCACAAGTTCTTTAACGCTACTACGGGGACTTGCGAATGAATGAGGATGAAATGATGATGAAAGACACACAACACCCAGTCATCTCGAGGCAGAGACCCAGCGGGGAATTGAACCCAGGACCCCGTGCGGGGGAAGCGAGAACGCAACCGCAAGACCATGAGGTGTACGTTCCACATCTTCTCCTAAACCACTCGAAGAGTTCAACCCAATTTGGTACATACATCATTTACTGTCAGGCACCAATCGCTGTGGGGATAAGAACCACCTACCTATCATAGTTAAGGAAGTATGACGTCATAAACAATGAGATGCGTGAAAAACTGCCACATCATGCATGTCGTTTAAATTTATTACCATTTTGCTAATAACTGTATTTGCAACGTATTTCACAGACAGCATCCACATATGCCGGCCGGCCGGTGTGGCCGTGCGGTTAAAGGCGCTTCAGTCTGGAACCGCGTGACCGCTACGGTCGCAGGTTCGAATCCTGCCTCGGGCATGGATGTGTGTGATGTCCTTAGGTTAGTTAGGTTTCATTAGTTCTAAGTTCTAGGCGACTGATGACCTCAAAAGTTAAGTCGCATAGTGCTCAGAGCCATTTGAACCATTTTGAACCACATATGCCGCTGAATGTACGGGGTGACATTTTTTGAACTATACGAAAAAGAACGTAAATTAATTACAAACTGCTGCGTGCACACACTTTATTCAACATATAAACATCACTACAGATATTAGGATTTAGGTTATGATATGTTCGATATGCGAAATTCTGCACGGCCCACTGAAGTGTCGATGACCTCCTGAACTCTTCAACTCAACAATGGTTTTTGGGGTTATTACTGTACATCTTTTCTTTAATATAGCCCCACAAAAAGGAGTCGCATGTATTCAAATCCGGAGAAAATGGCGGCTAATCGAGGCCCATGCTAGTGGTCTCTCGGTACCCCAGAACCAGAATGTAGTCCCCAAAGTGCTCCTACAGGACATCAAACACTCTTGTGCTTCGATGGGGTCGAGATGCGACTTGCATGAACCACATCTTGTCGGAATGAGGGTGACTTTGGATAATGGGGATGAAATCATCTTCCAAAACCTTCACGTACCGTTCGGTAGTTACTGTGCCGTCGAGAAATATCGCACCGATTCTTCCGTAACTGGACATTGCACTCCACACAGTCACACGTTGAGGGTGAAGAGACTACTCGACCGCGAAATGCGGATTCTCAGTCCCCAGATACGCCAATTTTGCTTATTGATCAACCGATCCAAATGAAAGTGGGCTAAACCAAACCATGCGCATACAAATTCCCATCATGGCACGCGGCCAACTATGCAGTTTAACGTCCTAACGCAATCCGTTGAGAAGTTATGACGATTTTGTTTCAATAATTGTCACCCTGTACCTGCAGAAATACACTCCTGGAAATTGAAATAAGAACACCGTGAATTCATTGTCCCAGGAAGGGGAAACTTTATTGACACATTCCTGGGGTCAGATACATCACATGATCACACTGACAGAACCACAGGCACATAGACACAGGCAACAGAGCATGCACAATGTCGGCACTAGTACAGTGTATATCCACCTTTCGCAGCAATGCAGGCTGTTATTCTCCCATGGAGACGATCGTAGAGATGCTGGATGTAGTCCTGTGGAACGGCTTGCCATGCCATTTCCACCTGGCGCCTCAGTTGGACCAGCGTTCGTGCTGGACGTGCAGACCGCGTGAGACGACGCTTCATCCAGTCCCAAACATGCTCAATGGGGGACAGATCCGGAGATCTTGCTGGCCAGGGTAGTTGACTTACACCTTCTAGAGCACTTTGGGTGGCACGGGATACATGTGGACGTGCATTGTCCTGTTGGAACAGCAAGTTCCCTTGCCGGTCTAGGAATGGTAGAACGATGGGTTCGATGACGGTTTGGATGTACCGTGCACTATTCAGTGTCCCCTCGACGATCACCAGTGGTGTACGGCCAGTGTAGGAGATCGCTCGCCACACCATGATGCCGGGTGTTGGCCCTGTGTGCCTCGGTCGTATGCAGTCCTGATTGTGGCGCTCACCTGCACGGCGCCAAACACGCATACGACCATCATTGGCACCAAGGCAGAAGCGACTCTCATCGCTGAAGACGACACGTCTCCATTCGTCCCTCCATTGACGCCTGTCGCTACACCACTGGAGGCGGGCTGCACGATGTTGGGGCATGAGCGGAAGACGGCCTAACGGTGTGCGGGACCGTAGCCCAGCTTCATGGAGACGGTTGCGAATGGTCCTCGCCGATACCCCAGGAGCAACAGTGTTCCTAATTTGCTGGGAAGTGGCGGTGCGGTCCCCTACGGCACTGCGTAGGATCCTACGGTCTTGGCGTGCATCCGTGCGTCGCTGCGGTCCGGTCCCAGGTCGACGGGCACGTGCACCTTCCGCCGACCACTGGCGACAACATCGATGTACTGTGGAGACCTCACGCCCCACGTGTTGAGCAATTCGGCGGTACGTCCACCCGGCCTCCCACATGCCCACTATACGCCCTCGCTCAAAGTCCGTCAGCTGCACATACGGTTCACGTCCACGCTGTCGCGGCATGCCACCAGTGTTAAAGACTGCGATGGAGCTCCGTATGCCACGGCAAACTCTGGACTCGCATTCGGGAGGACGACGGTTCAATCCCGCGTCCGGCCATCCAGATTTAGGTTTTCCGTGATTTCCCTAAATCGCTCTAGGCAAATGCCGGGATGGTTCCTTTGAAAGGGCACGGCCGACTACCTTCCCCGTCCTTCCCTAATCCGATGAGACCGATGACCTCGCTGTTTGGTCTCTTCCCCCAAACAACCCAACCCCCCCCCCCCCCCCCACGGCAAACTGGCTGACACTGACGGCGGCGGTGCACAAATGCTGCGCAGCTAGCGCCATTCGACGGCCAACACCGCGGTTCCTGGTGTGTCCGCTGTGCCGTGCGTGTGATCATTGCTTGTACAGCCCTCTCGCAGTGTCCGGAGCAAGTATGGTGGGTCTGACACAGCGGTGTCAATGTGTTCTTTTTTCCATTTCCAGGAGTGTAAATCATTGTAGCACTTGCATCTAGAGATATGATATCATAAACACTGAGACGCATGAAAAACTGTCGCATCACGTATGACGTTTTAATACATTTATTTTTTAGTGTTAAGACACTGCTAGAGTCTAGTCAAATTAATGAAATCCGTGTTGACACCTGGCAGCGATGGTGGTAGCTTTCAACTGTAAAGCGCGAACGACTGTAGTCGGAAACTGAAGCCGTCTGCAGAGCTATGAAGATGCGTTGCCATAGAGACGTTTATAAATCCGCGTTGTAAACATGCGAAGCAGCTGCGCCCTACATACAGAAACTGTCCGATACCAAGTTTCTTTATTTGTAACTCTACTTATACATTCGTGCTCATGTATTTGTATGACTGTTTAATAATTTAACGAATATATAGAGTACATGGAAATAAAATTATTTCAACACTCCACTACAAACAACTCATTTTTTTGTTTTCGTTTCTTACAGAAAATTGGCAAAATGAATTCGTGGAGACTTCCAGGTTGTCAGCTAGTACTATATAAAAGACAGACCCATTTAGCGTGTGTCACCTGTAGCGTTATTTCGTGTTCGCGTTCTGCTATGTGCTGATACCATTTTATTCGCCTTCGTGTTTTCTAAAAGATTCCGGGCTTTAATTTAATACAGTCATTTTCTGGTGGGGTGTTCCATGATATGTGTACACACGAGAGGCCTCTCCATTCACGAGTGACTTCGTAGGAGTTTGTTAATGTGCCAGGGAACATACAGCATGGAGAGCGAGGTCGCTGTCCACGTCACTGGATGATTGCCTCGCAAGTCAGTAAACAGTACGGAGAGAACAAGAATGACAGCACGTGGACAAGAGAGCAAAAGCGCGCTTTAATGCAGACAGCGGAAGAGGAGTAGTGTTCGTGTGATGTTAAAAAGTATCACGCGCAGCGTTACTCTAACAGCAGTTCGCTGTCCAATCTGTCGACGTGTCCCGAATCTCCGACGATCGCTAACAGAGCTGTCCTCTGCAAGTCGACTTTCGTAAACAAACTGTTTGGTCTGCGCTCCAGATATAGCCGACAACTGGCGCCGGAGGGGACTGAGATTTAGTGGTAAGAGGCCCCAGTGGACAGCCAGTTAAAAATTGAACACAGATCAAGCATCCAAACAGGAAGAAGGCGTACTGAACTGTAGGAAAAAAAATAGAAACAGTGAACGGTCCAAGGACAAGAAGTGCAATATAAGGCAAGCTGAAATAGCGACGGCGTCGTGGTTTCTACACGCGCAAACAACGTTGACACTCGGCGCGGTGGCAGACGGGAGCGACCGTAAAGGCATTTTCCATTTACAGTCGCTCCCATCAGCCACCGCGCCGAGTGTCAACTTTGTTTTCGTGAACAATAAGTGCTCTTAGTGTTGGACTATCAAGCAGGCAAGTCTTGTTCAAAGCTCCCTCGTACCAAATTACTGTTAGTTTTTTCGCTGTTCGCTGTATTGAAATTTGTGTCTGTGTCGTAGTGTAAAGTCTGTTTCCAACAGGGAGGTGCAAGGTGGGAACCTATAAAGACAGCTGATTCCGCACAATTACTCTATTAGCGGCCGGAAGTGACTTTCGAATGGGAACCGCAAACGTTTCATGAAAGGGTGGCAAGTCAGCAGAATCCTCCACCGGAAAAAAACATCTGGTCTGTCATACACGACATTACTGACGATACGTACGTCATGATAGGAAACTGTTATCGACGCACCTAATTTGTACATCTGGTAAGTGAGTGAGATATGGCCTCCTTGCCCGATTTAGCTGCTCGTATGATTATGAATGTGATCACTCCCAAGCAAATGACGAAAACATAATAGTTTTCCACATAAGCTGCAAATGAACGCATCAGTTTCGCAATCATACAGTGTTTCTGTGCTCTGTCAAAACATACGTTTTTAACGTCTTTGAAGTCGCGTTCCGTTTTGGAAGTCTTGACTCTTGAATGCCCTTGTTGTAGCATAGTTCACACCCGTTTATTTGTTGTTTTTATTTCTGTGAGACGTCTACGTGGTATCTCGTCTGCTCTCACTATTCATCACATTTACTTGGGACAGTAACGTATTAAAACTACGTGACTTATGTTCTATAACCAATTGATGTATGACAACTACCAAGACTACAGATAGAGAACAAACATTTCCATGACCGAACGGACAGTTCATGATATTTTGAAAAAAAAAAAAAAAAAAGTGGCACGAGGGAGTTATGAACACGGCTCGTCCAGTTTACAGCCCAACGCAGTGACCACTTAACTACGCCGCCGCGACTTTTCAATTTTGCCCGATGTTGGACTTGTTAAGCCTGGATCGTTCACTGTTTCTATTTTGGTTTTTTTCCCCAGTCCAGTACAGCTTCTTCCTGTTTTCATGCTTGATCTGTGTTCAGTTTTTGACGGGCTACCCACTGGCCCATCTTACTACTAAAAGTCTGAACGGATGCAATGGGGAGTTTCCCTTGAAGGGAACTGCTGCTAATTGCCATGGAGCTACCTACAATTGCTACTAAGTTAGTTTTTGATTATCAGCTTCCTTGTACGTATAAACATCAATAATGTAACACTGACAGGTGAGCTAAACCAACTAGAAGCAGTTTCACCATCGTTAACATAGATGCTTGTACAATTTCTGATACAGACGACAATATTGAAATGGACATACTGAACACAATATGTGTACATTTTAAATACCAGGCAGCGAAGTTGATAATGCTGAACATGATACAAGAACTCGTTGATGAGTAGTTAAACAGAACTGACACAGATTCGTACATAATGGATTCACTGTTAAATAGTTAGCAGTGTGGCTAAGGCAACTCTGTGTGATTTGTGAACTATGTCGACGACCCTGACGTAGATCTTGGCATAAATTGTTCACTTTTGGACTTAGGTCGCTGAGCTTTCGATGTCGACATCACATGGAATTCGCATAATCTCTGTTCCAAATACTTTCGAGTAGTGCCGAGTCTTCCTGCTGAATCTCCTTTTTTGATGACGTCATCAAGAGATAAATCTGAAGAATTTGAAAAATGCGTGATAAATTAAAAAAAAGATGTCAGTGAGTGGTAAATTTAAACATATGCACTAAATAATGCATCTCCCACCTCTCCTCTAATTAGGGCATAGAATTTTAACCACCATTAAAATGAAAGAGCCAGTTACAATGTAGCCCCATCTGGGCTGTGCTCATAACCATCTGAAAGACCTGAATAATTAATCAAAATATATGTCACACGCGTATCTGACTTGTGTAAAATGACATAAATGTGTTTTCATTACTGCCTCAAAATAGTTTATGGACTGGCTAACTAATCACAATGGAAAATTTAATTGGAAGCTATATATAATTCATCATAGAATGTTGGAATGAGTGTACAACATACTCTCCATAAATAATTAAAACCAAACATTTGCTTATCGAGCAAAGTTAACGAATTAATTGTACATATCTGATGAACATGAGTTTTGCATTGAATACCATCCTAAATAACGTCAGAAATGGAAAATAAAAGCAACTGCTGCTTTTACGCAACTGTTGCTTATCTTTGTCAACAGATGGCTGCACTGGTAAAACGTTCAAAGTTCGATAGGCGTGTAAGACACAACACAGCCTCAAATTAATTATTTACCGCCTGTATGAAGCTTATCAAATGCTACAGCATTCTTTGCAAGTTTGCAGTAATGTATCTGAACTCTAAAGCAAGTTCTCCAGTGGTACATTGGTGCATAAACACATGTGACTTGCAAACCAGGCTGGTAAACTTCATATTAAATGTGACAACATACTCCTCATAAATAGTTAAACACTGATATTTGCTTATACAATGTAATTAATGAATTATTAGTATGTAGATGTTGCAGATGAGTTTTACTTTAAATAGTTTTCATAAAAACTTCAAAAACGCGAAATGAAATCGAATATGAGTTTAAGCTTGTCATCACCAAATTGTGGCGACGTTCATTATTCAGTCTGAGTACCATGCTTGGTTTAAAAATCAAAAGAGCCCCAAATTAATTATTTTCTATATCAGTGATGCTTGTCAAGTGTCACAATGTTCTTTACAAATATAAAATGTCTACAAAAATACTCCAGTAATTCCAAAAATTGCAAAGTATCACAAACTATTTTCCACATATAAACATATTCATCAAATTACTGCCTAAAACATGATTACCAACTTTAAAGAAAGTACCCCACCTCTATTTCCATGTTTAAATAGTTACTGATGACATAATAAACTAACAGTTGGCATTAGAAGTTAGGCCAAAGAGATCAGTGTAGTAAAACTAACCCGATGAGGCTTATAACTGCATAAAATAAATTTGGATAAAATACTACATTAAGGAGCCGAGTAGAGAGACAAATAGGCAGTCTAGTTTACCGGAAGAATATAATTAATTCGTCTTGCTCTTGGTGTATGTACGATACACCCTCCAGTTCAATGTGTTCACATTTAAGTTGTTCTCAAGCACCATTTTAAGAGGGTCAAAGACAATGTATCATGTTATACAACAGAAAAATATAATTAATTGGCAGTTTTTGTTTTTATTACAAATGACTCAGGCACTAAAAGTTATGTACAATACAACTTTCATCGAAGTTTGAAATATTCACCAATCGGAATTATGGTTCTAAGCCTCTTTAAAAGGTTGTAGACTCTATTTCCTATAGTCAGCTATTAAACACCAACTTTTAGACACCAATATCCAATAAAACATGTGAAGTGAAAATATACACTATCACACACACAGCATGACTGAAAGACAAGCTGAGCAAACTCTTTGTTAGGAAAGACAGAAGAAAGAAGGTGTTCGTAGATTTTATTGTGATGTAGCAATTAAACTGCATACTCTTCATAATACTCAACGAAAACTTCTCTTATGCTTAGGCATATATCACATCCAAAGACACTAATAAAGCTGAACCATCTCTAAAGAAGATGGTGCAACAAGACAGAGACGAGATCTTCAAATTAAACACTTTGATAAAAGTTTTATGTTTTCTTGAATACAAAAACAAGCGCACACACACACACACACACACACACACACACACACACACACACACAGCCTCCATACTTAGCGAAAGAAGCAAGTGTAATTACGGATTCTACAAAAATTCGAGCAAAATGAAATTGTTTTACTTATTGAAATATGTAAGTTTCCGGACACCTTGCAAGTACTGTGGACTTTCAAATTAATTATTTCTTTTCTCCAAATATGTAACAGTTTGCACACTTTACAAGGGCTTTGGACCCTCAAAGTAAATGTTTCTACATTTAAATTATCTGTATTACTTATTAAAATACACACAGTTTGTTTGTTATCACCATTTCAATAAATTAGAGGTTAGTAGATTATTGTGATTCGATATTAGTACCAAATTTTGAACATTTCCTGTAACAAAGTGTTTGAAGTCACGCTGGTACGTTCTATTGCTGTGTGTTTCCATTCCATGATTAATGTGATATGAAGAGAAGTAATAAAATGAGCTCTAACATGGAAAGTAAGCGTTTCCGGACACATGTCCACATAACATCTTTTCTTTATTTGTGGGTGAGGAATGTTTCCTGAAAGTTTGGCCGTACCTTTTTGTAACACCCTGTATATGAACATGGCCATTGCACAAGGTGCTTTACGTCTTAAACATTTTAGTTATGAAAAACCCTTTGTAATGTGTATCCACTTGACAATTTGGCGTGAGATCCAACGTCAAATGTACATATTTCATAACAAAAAGATTTTTTAAGACCTGAAGATGACAGCAAAATCTGTCGAAACCGGTTGTCTTAAATAAAGAGATATTTATGCAACCTAAGCTTTTGAAATTTGTTGTAAGTTATATGGGATTAATGGTTACAGATTATGTGTTATGGTTTTAGATCACATGATGTGGCTTACAGGTTATGGTGGTTACTATTTATGTTGTGCCAATAAGCAAGCTGTGGGTATTTTGAAAAACAGTACAGACAATTTAGGTATGGTAAAATTTAATTTGAAACCTTATTGTACTTGTGAAGAGTGTGACATTTTACTTTGAGAAATAATACAATACTATTTTACTGCAAAGTTAGAATTTTCGCAGAGATCTATAATTATACTTGTGCAGTATGAGAAGCAATCTCCGGTGTCTGTGTGTGTGTGTGTGTGTGCTTTACTTTCGAGATGTCAGCTCCTCTCCCAGTAGGTGAGACTGTCAATGGACGTCACCTTCCCGCAGCAACTTACACACCCAGTAACTGGCACCCACTGCAGATACATATTGATTTTAGTGAGTTATATAGTATTTCCTCTCTTTATGATGCTTGCTTTAGTGAGGCAAGAATTTTATAACACATATTGCAGAGGGAAATGTTGACTGTATAAGAGCAGAAGATGACAACGTTTTGTACTGCGCAAGTGGTAGACACTATGATCACATTGTTATGCTAAAGGCAAGTTGTACGAGTATGGTGAACTGCTTTTTACGATGTTGCCGTTACTTACTTTGCAAATTCACAGTGTTCTTTAGGCTCTAGACTAAATCTACAGTAATGATCTGGATGAATGTAATGTTGTCAGTAGGAGATGTGTCCGTATTTTAATAAGTTATACCGACAATTTAGGAGCGGAAATATTTAATTTTAAGGTACATATTATAGAAATATCGAGCTTTCCGTTTTTGAGACGAATTTAGACGTGAGAGTGACGTTGGCGGTTTTTTGTTCCTTTTAAGCTGTAAGTTAGATCTACTGCGCTCATGTGCGTGTTTTTGCAACCAATTTTTATGTGATTAGATGAATGTTCTAAACTTACATATAATTTAGTAATTTATTTTAACGGTGTCAATAAGTTAGCTGCGTGTATTTCAATAAGTAATACAGTAAATTAATGTGTGGAAACATTTAGTTTGAGGTTCCGTAGAGCTTGCAAAGTCTATGAAATCTTATGTATTTCAAGGAACAATACAATATTATTTTGCTCGAATTTTTGTAGACGTCTGTAATTATACTTGCCTCTTAAGCATATGGATTTAGGTTTTCCCAAATCGTTTCAACTAAATTCTGACATGTTTCCTTCATCAGGGCCACACCTGACCACTTACATATCATCATAAAAGTATACTTACAGATTGTGAATGTATGTATATGTTGAAATATTTCTTCTCATTGGTCACTGCATTGCGATGAAAATATTGTGAGATGCCTAAATGAATAAACCAAATGAACACAAGGTAGGACTAAAGATTCCTCGCCAGATATGCCTTAAAGCCTATCGTGGCACTCAGAATAGCGACCTAATGCGATTTGATACCGGGTCCAGGAAGTTGTAAGGTACAGCGTTGTACTTTTGCACACTATTGTGTTATAAAAGCGACCGTTCTTCGTCTCAAGAAAACGTGCATTCAGTATGTATTTTCCATACCAAGTGCAAGCGTACCCCAGTCAGTAAAGAATAAAAAGAGGGCAAAGAAAAATGGATCTATTGAGGTGCACATGATGTATCACTGTCCTACCAGAAGGATGTGAAGATTTGCAATATTCTGTGACCATACCACTTCCCGCACCCTCTGTGGGAGGACTGTTAATATTTTCGAAAATATCGGGTTCAAATGGTTCAAATGGCTCTGAGCACTATGGGACTTAACATCTGAGGTCATCAGTCCCCTAGAACTTAGAACTACTTAAACCTAAGTAACCTAAGGACATCACACACATCCATGCCCGAGGCAGGATTCGAACCTGCGACCGTAGCGGTCACGCGGTTCCAGACTGTAGCGCCTAGAACCGGACGGCCACTCCGGCCGGCCCAGTTTTATATATTTTTATTTAATTATTTGTTGTTAGATATTCTGTACATCAAGAAGATAGCAGACTGCTTATGGCCCTTAGAGAAAGAACTGGAGGGAAAGCGATGCACGTTCACGCTTGGCGTTAACCACTTTGCTAACAATGGTGATTGCACGTTTAAGTGGCACAATAAAATGTGTCCGATGGGTCCGACGTTCGGTTTCGTTAGATATCGGATTTGTCTGGGACACTTCATGTTGCTTTTTAACGCAACTGGTGTGCTGTTTCTTCACATCGGATAACTTGCAATCGGACTTCTTTATGCCGTCTATACTTGCATTCAAACAGTCAAAGAGAAAGACTGGATGTGATGAAAGCTGAAAAACTAGCAAGACTCCTTCACACAGTGAAAGTAAAATTATGTTCTACTAAAACAACAACTTTAAATATTTATCGAAAATTGCGAAAAAAAATCGGCACGCGGTGTTGCCGTTTCGACATCGATATGTCAGTGTAACGGTGAAAAGAATTCCGCAGATATACGGCGACAACTTTTGGAAAAATGTCGATACATCGATATTTTATCAACAGTGCTGCTCCGTGGTACAGCAACGGCCGGCAGGCTCGCGCTGCGCGGTGTTCCTCGTGGTTCCAGTGTGAAAGCTGCCGCCACGACGCGGCCTGTGGACAGCACACGAACAGGTGTGCGACGGGAGGTAATAGGGCGCATGCGCGCCGCGCCTCCGACTAGGAGACCGTTGTACCCTCGTTCTGTCTCCCTGTAGCTGGACACGCCCTCTCTAAGTACACATCTTTCGTCGGTGTCGAAACGGGAGGCGTGTTTACAAGCAAGTACCGTTCCGAAATCAAAATAAAACGACTTTTCCTAGTAATTTTACTTTTACATGAAAACCCATACCTTAAGCTACTTTTGTACATAATTCCAACCAGTATCATTCAGGTTCGAACCTGGGAGTGGGGTTAGGGGTGGGAGGCAAACCAGAGTATCTGGCCTGGACGGCAATTTCAGGGGGCGCCAAATTAATATTCTTGAAGAGAAAAAAACTTATTTCACAAAGCACCTAGCATCCAGCGCACGTTGGCCTATCGATTCTTCATATGATTTTGAAACGTGTCCCTGCTGGTTTTTGAACATTTTTGAACACATTCTGAGTTGATTTCTGAAGGAATCAGAAGTTGATTTTTGAATACGTGCATAGTGTACTTGATGTCTCTGGCAGGGCAATCCCCGTTGCATCAAGAAATAAAAAGAATTCCCGGAGACAAAAAGGGCTGTATGAGGTGAGACAAATAAACCTGAAAGGGTGACTGCTAATCGCTCTTTGTTTATGTGGAGGTCTGAGTGTGCGAATGATACGCGTTGTTATAATTACTAGCAAAATCCACAGATTCAGACTTAGAGTGGAAATGAGTGGAAATAAACGACTAACTGGAATAACAGGTAAGATTACACATCTTCTCGGTGTATCCAAGAAAATTAAATTTTTACAGAAAATTTTTGCCAAATCGCTACATTACCAAAGGCCAGTTGTACAGTCTCCGGTTAGCATCCGTTCTATTCTCGGAGTAGCGCAGAAAACGCGTTGTACGAACATGTAATAACGCCTAACCGGAGAATAAACGCGGGGTGACTAAACTGGTGATTCTGGCACAGTTAGTGAAGTTAACTGGGCAATACGTTTTGACAAGGCAGGATATTAGTTACAGAAATAATGATGACAAGATTGTCTGTTAGAACGAGGAAGGAGAAGAAACGGGGGCACCACACAAGTTACGTAGAAGAATATGACGTTCCAAATTTATATAAAAATTTCGTACTACATCTACTTTTCAGTCTTATGGTTGAGAAATTGGAGAATACGAATGAAACGTAAAACTATTTCCTAATACAAAACATTTTGCTTGTAGTAGGCCTAACAGGCATTTGATATTGGAACTTCATATATTTAATATGTTTCCAGAATGAAATTTCCACTCTGCAGCGGAGTGTGCGTTGAAATGAAACTTCTTGGCCGATCAAAACTGTGTGCCGGACCGAAACTCGAACTCGGGACCTTTGTCTTTCGTGGGCGAGTGCTCTACCAAGGTAGGGGGCGAGGTACTGGCGGAAGTAAAGCTGTGAGGAAGGGGGTGAGGAAGGGGGCGTGAGTCGTGCTTGGGTAGCTCAGATCGTAGAGCACTTGCCTTCGAAAAGCAAAGGTCCCGAGTTCGAGTCTCGGTCTGGCACATAGTTTCAATTTGCCAGGAAGTCTCAATATCTTTAATATTGGTAAATGCGAAGTGCCCCAGAAAGAAAGCCCAATACACAGAATGTTAATTTCAAGCAAAATCTTTCACCTAGATGTTTTCTGTATTCCTAATAGTTTCGCAAATAAAACACACTTCAGGTACACCACTTTTTTCCCATAGTAGCGTAAGGCGCAGCAGATCCAGCATTTGGTTCTGTGGGGGTTGATCGGAGAGTGTGTCACATTTCGTTACTATCTCCCCCCCCCCCCCCCGCCACCCCCCTCCCAACACAACTACTACCACTGCCACCAATACTCTCCACATGTGTGACATGTTATCACCCTGACTTGCAATGTCTGATAGATTCCAGGAATTCGGTAATAACTGTGATTTCCCGAGAGCAACATGTTGTTCCTTCCTTTGCATGCTTTGATGTTCTTTAGTGGATACTGGAGCGTGTAATAGATGCAATTCGTGGACAGAGAATTCAGATGTTAATTCGTTCTGCATCTCATATCAAAAAGTAAAAATAACACATAACTTTGTTGCTGAAGTAGCAGCGGCAGTTGCTAACGGTAGATTTGAATGTACAAATATATACAGATACAAAAGATTTATAAATCTGTCAGTCTTCAATACTCTGTCTATTGAGAAGATGTCGAGCCCTGGCCGCTGTGAAAGTCTGTAAATGTTATTCAGTTGGCAAACACACAAAAATGGGCTCCGTGCATCGATGTTTGAACTCAAGTAGACCCACCACTGGAGAACTGGAGAGGGGCTTTTCCCAAGTACATATTTTTTCCCTCAATGTAGCGTGATGCGTGGATCCAGGGTTTGGTTGTATGTGGGTTATGGGGGGGGGGGGGGGGGGGGCGGGGCTGGGGGTCCGCATCGCAGTTTGTTGCTGTCCCCCACCCCCCCTCAAATCTCTCGATGTGTGACATGTCATCACCACGAGTTTCAATAACAGCAATAACATATATAAAGTGTTTAGTATAAAATAATTACTTTTTCTACAAAAGTGCTTATTATACCACTTCACCGACACTTACAAGAAATTACAGTTCAGAGAAATTCTGCATTTGAAAAGTATTCGTCCGAAAATTTGAGAAGCGCATGTGTCACACAGGTAATTTACGAGTTACAATAGCGACAAACACTAACAACTTTGACAACGTCGTAGTTTACACCATAAATAATCTAAATATGCGCTGAGCATACGAAGATTCCGAAGACACGTCTGAAGACGGGCTATGCGATCGTGTAAGTGGGGGAGTGCTGTTTTCTACTGCCTGTGTTAGATGCAGTCACTCCTTCTGTAATTTGCCGGCCGTGGTGGCCGAGCGGTTCTAGGCGCTACAGTCTGGAACCGCGCGACCGCTACGGTCGCAGGTTCGAATCCTGCCTCGGGCATGAATGTGTGTGATGTCCTTAGGTTAGTTCGGTTTACGTAGTTCTAGGGGGACTGATGACCTCAGATATTCCTATAGTGCTCAGAGCCATTTTTTGATTGGCCGTTGGCAGCAGGTGTGGCCAGGCCACTTGTCAGTCCACCTGGGCTGTTCCTCTGGCAAGCCAATGTGTCAAATACAGCTCGAATTTCCGACAATAATTTGCCATATTCGAGACGATTAGTTTTCATGTGTCTGTACTGTCTGAAATTTACCTGAGAAATATGGCAGTTGGTGTACGGAAAAATGAAAACGCTTTTAGGAAATTTTCTTGGGGGAGAAGAGAGGGGGGTGATCATGACCCCCTTGACTCCCCTCCCCTTTCCCCCTCCTCACCCTGGTGGGTCTCTTGTCCACTTATCTTTGTTCGAAACATCTGGTCTCTGAATAACTTTGCTGTGGCGAAACAACGCCTTTGAAGTCAATAATAAAGATCATAACGCGTGTTTACATAGCTCCTTAGTCAGTAATAAAGATTGTAACGTATGTTTACATAGCTCCTCTTTCTACTCAAGAAATACACATTTTCTGACAGCGGTGTGGCGGCGCTGTCCATATTTCAGCTGAAGAAGGGGCAATACGTTGCCAGAAGGCGGCGTGTCGCTACGGAACAAGACAGGTGCCGGGCGTCGTTCATCAACATATCTGTACGTGTGGCTGTGGTCAGAACCACTCGCTGGAACAGACTCGTACACATTTCAGTTTCACCCGTGGCGTTGCATCATCTCCGCACCGAGGACAGTGTAAGGCAACATCAGTTTCGTAGCTGCTTACGTAACAAACCATCACGTATTCGCATTAAAATCAATTCACCGGTGACGTAACATTTACCTGGAATGAAATCACTAATAAGGGTAGTAACCGTGATTGTCCCGAGACAACCCTTGGTACGAAGCAAACACGTTGGTTTATCTAACGATGAGTGGTATGGCGTGATTAGTGTCAATAGTGAAGTTGTATGTTGTTTGACGTATGACATCTGTATATTTAGCGCTCTTCTTTAAAGGACAGTTGTTGTTAAAAGAGAGCTATCACAAAATCAACGCAATCGTTTGCTCTAAAACTGTTAATTATCGAGAAAAGACGCAATGAAAGATGTGGAGTAAGACAGCAAAACTCGTGGCTGGCTGCTCATTATCTCTTCCACATAATCCACACAAATTTTCATATCCTGTTCTATTTAAACTGTCTCCTTCCCATGTTTATTTGACTCTCCTGACACTCCTTATGTTCCTTAATTGTGTTCTCGATAATGATTTTTCTGTTTTGTACATTTCTTCCAATTTTCCTTCCTTTTCCTATTCTTCTGTTTCCACACACTGTTTCCTCATACATTCCTCCGTAGCCTGCTCAGTTAACTTTCTTATTTCAGTGTTCATTTTTCTATACTGTCTTCTGCCTTCTTTCGAACTGTCATTTTTCCGTTTCCTGTGCTCATCCATTTTATTCAACACACTTCCTGTTATCCAGTTTTTCTTAATTCTTGATCTTGTCATCTCCCCAATTTCTATCTCTAATCCTTCCAAAATTGTATTTGTAATAGTATTACACTCTTCAGTGACTTCTGCACTTCTTACGTGTTCCAATTTCTTTTCGACGTAGTTACTGCACTCTTTCTTAAAGCTCTCATTCTTAAATGTTTGGAAGTCCCATTTCTTTATCTGCTGATTTTTGTTAATGTGTTTTTATCTTGTCTTAATATTTGCTATTAGTAAATTATGACCTATATCACCGTCTGCATCTGGAAAGTTTTTGCCATATTAATGCTGTTATTGAATGTCTGATTATAACAAAGTTTATCTGATATCTAGCAATGTTACCTCGATCTTATTATGTGTATAATCTTCGTTGGAGCTGCCCAAACCAAGTGTTAGCAATCCAGAAAGCAAATCTTACACAGAAGTCTATCACGTTTTCTCCACTATCATTGGTCTTTCCCAGGCTAAAGTCTCCAGGTGCACTGCTTCTTCATTCCTTTCCCGCTACACTAGTCCAGTCTCCCATCATTACAGTTCTTACTTGTCCTTTTCTATTTCCTTCGTGGAATTCCTCAATGTACTGTTATATTTTGTCCACTTCCTCCTCGTTTCCATCTGATGTTGATATACAAACTTGAGTACTCAATGTATACACGGGGTTACTGTTAGCTTCATTGGTAATACTGTGTCACTAAGTGGAATAACCTTCACTATGTTCTTGTCTCGGTGTTTCATGTATATAACACCAATTCCATTTTCCTTCCTTTCTGACCGCTTGTAAATTATCTCGTATTCTCCAGATTCAAATTCTTGTTCTCCTTTCCATCGAACCGCATATAGGCCTGAAATACGTGTATTATGTCTCTTCATTTCTCTCTTCGCGTTTTCTAATTCTCCTTTTTTATTCATCGTCATTATATTTCATGTAACAGTTCTTAGAAAAGACGTTTTCCCTTTCTCCCCTTACCTTGATATAATTCAGAGGCTATTTCTCTGGAGTAAGAGTCCATCTGACTGTATGCCTGTTTCGGAATATTTCTTCTCAGAAACAATCTTACTCGAGAGCACAGTCCAGTGGGAACGGACTACTGCAGGAATTATTGGACGAAAACTGGGACAGAGCACTGGCGTTCCGAAATACTGCCCACGGGGAGAGAAACGCCTGGACAGATTGTTGGTGTTTCGATATACTGCTACCATGGAGTAGTGGAATAACGTTATTAAGTGAGGGTGGGGGAAAGGAGGAGGAGAGAGGGAAGATGGAGGCGTCACTAAGTACGAGCGTCTTCAAAAACGACCCACAATTGTTTTCTCAGAACATATTCAGTCTTAAGAGTCAACATTTAGTTAAAATATCAGTCAGTACCTTTTTTACATGTACAATTTTCCTACGTAGACTCCATCACGTTCTGTAGGCTTACGCCGGCGTTGTGTAAGAGCATATACTCTCTTCAGGTGAAAGCTCTTTCTCTACGCTCGTAGCCATATTTTCACTGCGTGAATTAGGCTCTCATCATCTGCAAGGTATTATAAATGCTCAACTGCGAGAAGGGCGGATTTTATGAACAAAATATTTGATACGTAATAAATAAATAAAGTATCAAGTAAAAAATTAAGTACGATTAACGGTCGTACTGATTGCGGGATTCAACCGCAGAAACAAATGTAGAATTACTTCCCTCGGTTATTTTTGTGAATGGGACGCTACCTGTTTGTTTTAGAAGCGAGCCAAGACTGACGCTTCTCTGTGATTATGGCAGATTTATACGGCTCAGCGCTATTATGATTTATAGTTTGCTTAATGTAAGTCTCATTGTAAATTTATTGTTTATGTGTGATAATTGAATATAGTTTTGTTACTTAATATTTGTTTCATTTTATGTTAAAAATCATTCTCAGCTATACTGTGTCTTGAAATGGCAAAGAGTTCCGTGTTTTTTAAATACGCATAAATTGTCCTGTACGAACCATTTCTTAGGTGAGTGTTTTAGAAGTCCGATAAAAGAAGCTCGCATTTGAAGGGATATCCACGGTCGAGTAAAAGAATCAGAACGGACCTTAGACACAAAAACATTGTCAAGCGCGCAAAATACGAGAAATGAATTAACAAAAATTATTTATTTAAGAAATTACTTAATTATTTTAATAAGTCCGGCTCACTGGCTAGCGTTTAAACATGCAAGATCCCGTCAGAGTTAGTAATACAAGAAAATTTAAAGTATGTAGAACCACTTGACGAGTTATACGCCGTCTGTACGAATAGTGACATTCACGCTGATCACTGCGCCGGGAGCAGTGGCTGTGACTGGACATCCCAAACGTGGTCGGTCGTAGAGATAACTTCCTGCCCTTCCCGAGGCTTTAGCTCTCTTTACCCATCGCCCAGTCCTACTATCAACTGCATCATTTCCATACAATGCACGCTATCCTTTCACGAGAGTTTTATTCTGCTACAAGAATTCAGTCACAGTACATTGCTCCTGACTGCTTTCTTATATAGACGCCCTTTTGATGGTTCACTACGGCTCCCCGATCTGTTGGAATTATTCGAAATTTTGAACACGTGCGGAAGAGACGTCAAATTTGGAAAATGTTACTGGCCGTTCTCGTATACAGCGTGATAGAGCTGCCCTTACCGATGGCTTTTATGCAACCAGCAATGTCTTCAAATACCAGATTTTTATATTCTCTCTCACTCACTATGTGCAAACTATTAGTCATACAGAAAAAGCGATCAGGACATTTTGTAGGAAATTTAACGTTGTTATATTTTGTACTTGGATACGTATTCGATAGATGCTTTAATCTTTCGAATTATTCAAGAAAAACATACGAAAGTGACCTTCAAACGCGTTTTTCTTGAGTAACTCGAAAACTGTGGCCTGCAGCGAAAACATATCCCAGTACAAAACTTAGCTACATTAAATTTCCCACAAAAAAGGTTCTCTTCGTTCTTTCTATAGGACTGATAGTTGGCACATAGCGAATGAGAGAGTATGAAAATCTCACACGTAGTTTTTGAAGGCAGTGCTGGTTGCATAAAACCCACAATTAGGGGCAGCTGAATTACCCCGTTAATACCAGCAAAGGGACCTCTGTCAGCGATGCAACTGTCCACCTCCTGACCATCCCACCTGCAAGGTGCGGTCAACTTTGTATTTTCAATACGTACGGATTACTCAAACCATTGATCCCATTCGTTGCAGATGGCACTGTAATCGACAAATATTAAGTGTGCGTGATTACGTAGGCTTTCCCGGCGTAATAAGTCTTGAAAGTCTCTTCGGGTGTGTTGCCGGATCCTACAATCAACTTGAATCGATATTTCGGCGATCCAGCTAGTCGCCATCTTCAGGAAAATGCTGCTTCTCCTGATGAGTCCCGCTGAGAACTGACGCCAGGCTGCAAATCGACGTCCTATATAGCCCACCGTTCAGTACACGGCGCATGCGCCGCCCATCACGGATGCTGCCCTCCAAGACAGGGAGGTGGTGCCGCCGTTAGTGGAACACTGCTGGCAACGATATATCGCACTCAGCGCGGCACCAAAGATCGTTCAGTTTTGATGCGAGACAATACAGGATTCCACGTCTTGCTAAGAGGAAACCCATCGTCTCTGTTGATTAAATTATCCGCCAACCTAATTTCAATCGCCTCTTTATAGACACTGTTCCAAAAACCGGAAATGTTGGCAATTACCACAGTTTCATCAAATTTCATACTGTGTCCCTCATTTAGGCAGTGTTCTGCTACTGCTGATTTTTCCGGTTGTTGTAGCCTCGTATGACGGCGATGTTCCACACACCTGTCGTGCACTGTGCGAATCGAACGGCCAACGTAAGCTTTCCCACACCGACACGGAATTTTCTACACACCGGGTTTCCGAAGCCCCAAATCATCGTTCACAGAGCCGAGTAGCGCCCTAATCTTAGAAGGTGGACGGAACACACTCTTAATGTTGAAATTCCTTAAAATTCGTCCAATCTTAAACGATATGCTTCCAGCATAAGGAAGAAAGGACACCGATCTATGTTCCTCTTCATGCACCTCCGGAGACGGTCCAAACTACACAGCCCGACGAATCTGCTTCTCGGAGTATCCATTTTCCTTAAAAACAGCCATCAAATGCGCAAGTTCTTGGGCTACGCTATCCGCGTCGGAAATGGCATATGCTCTCCGTACCAAAGTCCTAAGGACGCCACTGCATTGGTGTGGTGGATCACAACTCTTAGGATGCAGATACCAATCTGTGTGCGTCGGATTTCGGTAAACACTGTGTCCCAAAGTACCACCTGGCTTTTTATAAACCATAACGTCTAAAAATGGAAGCATCCCACCATTTTCAATTCATCAAATTGATTCGGGGATGGGGACAGATGAATTGGTCTAAAAATCTGTTTAGAGCATCATGTCCATGCCGCCAGACGAAAAAGGTATCATTCACGTATTTCCAGAAGCACGTTGGTTGCAAAGCTGAAGTCCTCAGTGCCATATCCTCGAAGTCCTCCATGAATAAATTGGCGACTATGGGTGATAAAGGACTACCCATAGCCACTCCGTCATTCTGTTCAAAAATGTTACAGTTAAATAAAAAATACGTGGATGTCAGCATATGACGATAAATCTGCACCAGCTCTTTATCCAGTTCTTCACTGATCAAACTAAGGGACTCTTCCAGAGGAACTCGTGTGAAAAGGGATACCACATCAAAACTCACTAACAGAACTACATCTTAATCTACATCCATACTCCGCAAGACACCTGACGGTGTGTGGCGGAGGGTACTTTGAGTACCTCTATCGGTTCTCCCTTCTATTCCAGTCTCGTATTGTTCGTGGAAAGGAAGATTGTCGGTATGCCTCTGTGTGGGCTCTAATCTCTCTGATTTTATCCTCATGGTCTCTTCGCGAGATATACGTAGTAGGGAGCAATATACTGCTTGACTCCTCGGTGAAGGTACGTTCTCGAAATTTCAACAAAAGCCCATACCGAGCTACTGAGCGTCTCTCCTGCAGAGTCTTCCACTGGAGTTTATCTATCATGTCCGTAACGCTTTCGCGGTTACTAAATGATCCTGTAACGAATCGCGCTGCTCTCCGTTGGATCGTCTCTATCTCTTCTATCAACCCTGTCTGGTACGGATCCCACAATGGTGAGCAATATTCAAGCAGTGGGCGAACAAGTGTGCTGTAACCTACTTCCTTTGTTTTCGGACTGCATTTCCTTAGGATTCTTCCGATGAATCTCAGCTGGCATCTGCTTTACCAACGATCAACTTTATATGATCATTCCATTTTAAATCACTCCTAATGCCTACTCCCAGATAATTTATGGAATTAACTGCTTCCAGTTGCTGACCTGCTATATTGTAGCTAAATGATAAAGAATATTTCTTTCTATCTGAAGGACTCAACTTCAAAGATCGCAATCGTCGAATAAAATCCACCGAACTGCAGATATGGTGTTCAAACTTGCCAACAAATGGACTGAGAACAGATGATAAATACTTTGCCAGGTTATAAGTGGGTGCAGCCAAATTACTAACAATAGGGCGTAGAGGAACCCCTTCCTTATGCAACTTAGGCAGACCATACAACCTAGGCGGAACGGCGTGACGAAGGTATTATTCCTAATTTCACCAGATTTGTTAATTCTATTAATAGTAAGAGAGCTAATAGGATTAAGGAACGTGCAAACATTTCAGCAAGATAATACCTCCCCACACGGCGAGAGGACCACGAAGATAATACACGAGAAAGTGGGACTCGTACGGAGGCGTACAGACAGTCGCTTTTCCGTCGTTCTGTTCGCGAATGGAATAGGAGGGGAACTGACAAGTAGTCGTACAGAGTGCATCCCGCCACGCACCGCGCTTGCGGATTATCTATACAGATGTAGAACTAGGTGTAGAGTTTCTACTGCTTGTTTTCGTGCTCACCTTGGCCAGTAACATCGACGGATCTCACCCCAGTTGAGAACGTTTCGATCTTTATGGATAGGGCTCTCCAACCAGGTGAGGATTTTGTCGATCAAAAGTGCCAATTGACCAGAATTTGTCACGATATCCCTCAGGGGGACATCCCAACACCTCTATCAAACAGTGCCAAGGCGAATGACTACTTGTACAAGGGCAAAAGTTGGACCAGGCGTCACTGACTTGTTCAACTTGTGAATCTCTCGCTCTTGAATAAATCATCCATGTTTTCTGAAATTGTAACCATTTGTTTGTCTGTACATGTATGTCACATCTGCCGATCTCCATTCGGAGAATTCCTTCGTGGTGCTCCGTTATTTAGAAGTGTACTATTAAAAAGAAATATGATTTCATGTCAAGCATGTCGGGCATTCAGAATGATGGCGAAGTATTGTGTGACAGTGTTAATATAGGCGAATCAATGAGCAGCTTGACAGAACAGAGAAGACCTGCACTGTGCAGTCACGTTAATGAGAGTACCTGTCAGACGATTGAATAACGACCGTTTGCTATGCGGACCGACGCGAGACGTGCAGGAAGACAGTCACTAAGCCTCTGGGATGCACCAAGGAAAATGCGGTGCAGTGGTAACTCCAGTGCCGTGGGCAGATATGCTTCGTTTCTCGGTTGAGGATCCATGTCGTGGAAAGCTCGTTTGAGATACTTCTACCATTTTTTTATTCGATTTCAATCCGGGTAGAACTGTGGCCAGGGGAGTAGGGTAAACTGATCCCAAACACTCTTCTATAAGCACTCTTAAGACGGCCTAAGATTCTGTAACAATTGTTAAATTGAAGGTACTACTCACTTTACCATGTATTCTGCCACGTGGGTCTTACACATATTATTACACACCAAAAACAATCTTTTCTTGGCTACAACGCTCTCTAATTCACAACTCGAAAAATCGCACTAAGAATCTGAACACTTGCTGGTAAACGGATCAAATCGCGAACATGCAGCCTTCTGGCGCCTTAGAGACTTTCGCGAGAACTGAGGGACGTTGCTGTACTGAGCAGCCATCTTCAACGCCAGTGGGTGGCACACAGTCAGTAGCTAGGTGCATTCAGCGATGCTCGAGCGGTCTACGGCGTGATACACGATAATTGCGGAGCTTCACTGGACCACTTGGTGGCATAAACCTCGGAATTTGCTTCACTACCGGATACGTCGTTTTTATGCAGCACGTCGACGCTTTCTCCCCAAAATAACAGATGGCACTAGGAATGATCGACTCTCTTGAGCTTTCATCAGCAACGATTAACTCTGTGTCCACAAAATAAAGTTAATTCAGACGCCTGACATTCATCCTGTTCTCGTACTAGAGCACTTGTAAAATTTAAAATCCTATTCGCACTATATCGCGTCTTCCCCCTGTTTCTGTAAATTGATTCTTCCACAGTCTTTTGGCGTAGGTGTGTTCTCATAGAGTAACATAAAACTTCAGCGGATGTATGTGTGCGCCAATACTGTAGGTGCTTCGAGGCTAGGAACTCAAACTGCACCAGATGCCTCCCCCTGTTGCGTCAGCCAGATACCTCGCCGTCTACGCCTATCCAATAAAAAGTCTCGTAAAGTTGGCCATATTGGCTCCCTATCCATTAGTTGAGCACGATGTAACTCGTAAAAGCATTTAGTTACACAGAAATGCCCCGGAAAAATTTACTACTACATCACCCTACATTTTCTTAATTGCTGTAATTAATCACACCGTTGCGCAACGGTATAAAGGAGCAATGAGGCGGACCACAGCGCCAAGCTGAGAACTCTCTCCAGAAAAGGGAACGTTTTTTCTCCAACCAACAGGCGTGCTCAGTCAACGACAGGTGCACTTGTGTGAATTTTTGAACCTCACACCAAATTTTGTAGTGGCTAGTTCAAATGGCTCTGTTTGTAGTTGCAACACTTCTTCATTGATTACACATACACATGAATTGGCTTCAAATGGCTCTGAGCACTATGCGACTTAACGTCTGAGGTCATCAGTCGCCTAGAACTTAGAACTAATTAAACCTAACTAACCTAAGGGCATCACACACATCAATGCCCGAGGCAGGATTCGAACCTGCGACCGTAGCGGCCGCTCGGCTCCAGACTGTAGCGCCTAGAACCGCACGACCACTCCGGCCGGCGTAGTGGCTAGTTAACAGCTGTTATGTTGGCAGCCCATCTTCTGACATTACCTAAACCTCAGTTCGGTAAAAATTTGTGGATCTCATCAGTGTCGTGTGATGAATTTTAATTCCTGCAGTCAATTTCACATTTTTATCCCAGAGTTCACTTATGCTATCAGGTTTTTCTATATGCAGTGTAAATACTGATACGTCAAAACATTTCTTCATAGCGAAACACTTATTTCGTGTGAATCTTCCAAAAGACCCTCCTCTTAAAGACAGTCATGAGACGTATTTATGCACTGTTCCCACGCTTCATTCACAGAAATTACACTGAAGAGTCAAAGGAACTGGTACATCTGGCTAATATCGTATAGGGACCCATCGAGCGCGCAAGAAGTGCTGAAACACGACGTGGCGTGTACTCTTCGAATGTCCGAAGTAGTGCTGGAGGGAATTGACACCGTGAATCTTGCAGGGCTGTCCATAAATTAGTAAGTGTACGAGGGTGTGGAGATCTCTTCTGAACACCACGTTGCAAGGCATCACAGATATGCTCAATGGAGTTCATTTAAGTGGAGTTTGGTGGCCAGCGGAAGAGTTTAAACTCACAAGAGTATTCCTAGAGCCACTCTGTAGCAATTCCGGACATGTGCGGCGTCGCATTGTCCTGCTGGAATTGCCCAACTGCGTGGCAGTGCACAATGGACACGAATGGATGCAGGTGATCAGACCGGATGATTACGTAAGTGTCACCTGTCAGAGTCGTATCTAGACGTATCAGGCGCCCTATATCACTCCAACTGTTCACGCCTCACACGATTACAGAACCTCCACCAGCTTGAACAGTCCCCTGTTGACATACAGTGTCCATTGATTCTCCATACTCGTACACGTCCATCCGCTCGATACAATTTGAAACGAGACGTCCGACCAGGCAACATGTTTCCAGTCATCAACAGTCCAATGTCGATGCCGGTCGGTGTGGCCGAGCGATTCTACGCGCCTGAGTCCGGAGCCGCGCTGCTGCTACGGTCGCAGGTTGGAATTCTGCCTCGGGCATGGGTGTGTGTGTGCGATGTCCTTAGATTAGTTAGGTTCAAGTAGTTCTAAGTCTAGGGGACTGATGACCTCAGATGTTAAGTTCCATAGTGCTCAGAGTCACCAATGTCGGTGTTGACGTGCCCAGGCGAGGCGTAAAGCTTTGTGTCGTGCACTCATCAAGGGTGCACGAGTGGGGCTTCGGTTCCGAAAGCCCATATCGATGATGTTTCGTTGAATGGGTCGCACGCTGACAGTTGTTGATGGCCTAGCATTGAAATCTGCAGCGATTTGCCGAAGGTTTGCACTTCTCTCACGTTGAACGATTGTCCCCAGTTGTCGTTGGACCCGTTCTTGCAGGATCTTTTTCCATCCGCAGTGATGTATGAGATTTGATGTTTTACCGGATTCCTGATATTTACGGTACACTCGCGAAGTGGTGATACTGGAAAATACCCACTTTGTCGCTACCTCGGACATGCTGTGTCCCATTACTCGTGCGCCAACTGTAATAGCTATAATAACACGTTGAAATTGATTTAAATCTTGAAAAGTTGCCATTGTAGCAGCAGTTACCGATCTAGCAGTTGAACTAGAAACGTGTTGTCTTATACAGACGTTGCCGACCGCAGCGCCGATCTGCCCGCGTACATACCTGTATTTGAATACGCATGTCCATACCATTTTATTGGCGCTTTGGCGTACAAGTGTTGCACCTCCACACGACATAGCACAACGTAAGTGACTCAGGTGTGGCACTTGGCTGCCGTGGCTAACGAAGGTTTTTGGGCACCTCGTTTACAGTAAAACCTTCAAAGAACAAATATGAAAACATTAGACACTCTTACACCATAACTCAGGATGTATGTGGAATAAACCCGTTTATTGATGTACTCATTAATCTGCACATCACGCCATGCATTTTGTCCGTCTCCGAACAACCAATACGCTAGAGAACAAACTGCCTTAAAAGTAGGGAAACACCACTGCCAAAATCGTTCAATTTCCTAATCTGTTTCAGTACAATTATGCGAGGGGCGTTCAACAAGTAATGCAACATATTTTTTTCTCGGACAATTTTACTTGAAAAAAAAATTACAGATTTTCTTGTGGGACGTCGTGTAATATTCCTTGTCAGTCCCTGTAGTTTCACGCAGTTCCGATAGGTGGCGGCGCTATATGGAGCTTTCAAAATGGCGTTCATTTTTGGAACACAACCTACGACCAGCTTAGAGACGGAAGTGATGACAGTTTCTGCAGGACCTGACCATTATTTTGCAGGACAGTGCTCAAGCACGTACAGTGCAAGCTGTTACTGATTTGTTTGACTGATGGAGCTGCTAAGTGCCAAACCACCTACTGCACTCCCCTGACTTAAGCCCTCGCGAATTAGATTTCTAAACTGAAGAAAACACTTCACGGCATTCGCTTCAGAACTGCTACAAATTCGTCGGGAAATAGACTGTGCCGCTCGAACTGTCAACACAACTGGCACTGCTAAGAGTATCCTATGACTTCCACATCGCTGGCAACGGGTTATTGGCCTACACAATGCAGGTGGCTACTTTGAAGGTCAGTAAAACTTAGAAACATGAATCTATTTTGTACGAGCTGTAAATAAATAGTTGCCAATATTAAAGTTCCAACCCTCGTATATCCGTGCATTGTTCGGTTTTATACGGGAATATTTGCGTGTCTTGTACACCAACCTACTAAAAATCCTAAGAATTCCCCTCTTCCCAATGATTTACATGCTTGCATTTTGGGTAGCACGATCATGGAAAGTACAGTAAGACTCGCTTCGTACCTAGAGTGGCCGCGCGCTTAGAGGCGCCATGTCACTAAACGTGCGGCCCCTCCCGACGGAGGTTCGAGTCCTCCCTCGGGCAGGGGTGCATGTGTTGTCCTTAGCGTTAAGTTAATTTAAGTAGTGTGTAAGTCTAGGAACGGATGACCTCAGCAGTTTGGTCCCTTAGGGATTCACACATCTTTCTGAGGCTCAGAAAGTGGTGCAGATGATGGATACGTTGAATACTCGAAGTCTGAAGCAATTACCGCAAGATGTGAGCACGCAGATGGCATTTGTTTCCGATGTACTGGTGGGATCTTAGAGGGTTCTCTACTAGGTGACATGCGGAGGTTCTATTACAAGGAATGCTCTCACGATTTGTTTTTTACATTTCGTAAACGCCAGTGTGATATAGCATTGCAGGAACTGCCTTAATGTACAAAACAACAGCATCCTCTTGAATTACAGCGTGTTGTCACAAACGTAAAATGGTTGTGTTTTTATCCGGCATGCGAGCAAACAGCATGAAAGATTGTATTGTGTAATGTTTTTCATGTGTCTGAAATGTTTGTAGGACACAACTGCACGACAATTTATTTACGGACACTGGTTTGAACGCCAGTGACGACCTCAAACAATGTGATTTTGTCCGTCAAACTGAAATAAATTGCTTAACATAGGTGTTCTGTTAGACTGTGTGTGTGTGTTTTCTTCTTCAGAGATCAAATTCTCATTTTGTCTTTGCTCTAACGAAAGTTTCGAAATAACGAGGACATTCTGCAGTGGTCGGTAGTTTTAGCAGCAAAATAGAAGGTTTTTTTGATTTTACACAGGCTGGACATGTATAAGGGGTGTGAGATAAGTTAATACATCTGTCAGATGTGTGGCTATAGAGCCCAGACCTCTGCAGTTTGGCTATCTGTGATCAGCGGCAGTGCTGTAGTTTCTTTTTTTCCACGTCGTTGAATGTCACAAAATAACGGGAGGCAGGGGGAGAGAGATGTGAATTTTATCCCGCAGTCGAACGTAAAAGAATGACTATAGATGCCATTCTATATTGATAATTCAATGATCTGAAAAAGAATGTAATACATGAAAATATATAATTTGGACAAGATGAATACTCTCAAACTATACCGATTTTGCTCATAAAACTACAGGAAAATGGATTGCGCCCATTATCATGGAAACAAGTCTGTTTTTTACTGTCATCGTGATTATGTTCTTTTAATAGATTCTCGCTTATAAGAGATGCGCTGATGTTAAATACACTAATCTAACCTTCCTCTCCTACAACTGGACGGCTTCCCTATGTAGGGGGCTGCATTTGGGCTTTCCGCCCAGGAGCCATTGGTCCCTTACCTAGGTTGCATTTATCGTGATCTCTCGCCCTGCTCAAAGTCCCAAGCGACTGGAAGAAGGCCCAGGTGACTCCAGCACTTAAGAAGGGTAAAACAATGGACCCGCAAAATTACAGACCAGTATCACTAACTTCTGTTTGCTACGGCGTCCTTGAACGTATTGTCAGTTCAAATATTTTCTTCAGATTGATAAGCTTATGTCCACGAATCAGCATGATTTTAGAAAGCATAGCTCGTGTTAAAGTCAGCTTGCCCTTGTCTCACATGATATGCTGCGAACTATGGATGAAGGACGACAAGCAAATTACGTATTTCTAGATTTCCAGAGAGCATTTGACATGGTGCTCCACTGCAGGCTGTTAACGGAGGTACGAGCGAGTGGAATGAGTTCACAGATACGTCAGTGGCTCGAAGACTTCTTATATAAAATTAAATAAAAGACGAATTGCACGTAATTTTATAGGAGTTTCACAAACATTCCGGAGTGTGAGTGAGGTTGCAAGATCCCCTCGCTTCTAAACTGATACTGTTATTACTCAGCTTAGCCGCGAGTCCGTAGAGGGTGGTTGGTAAATGTGACGTACAGTATAACTGGTCAGCGTTCCCACCCGGAATTTGGGAGTGTAAGTCGGACCTTCTTTGATCCGCCTTGGTGGGTCGTGTCGATTTCCTCCTACCTGTGCGCAGTGCAGCTCTCGTAAATGTCGTCCCGTGCAGATTTTTCATTGGCGCATTGCATGTCTCTGTCGGTGGAAGCTGATTATCTGAAATTGCTGTCGATCAACTTTGGGGTATCTATTTACTCAAAATTAACATTCAGAATGCCGTAATATCACTTTTACTCCAATTAGATCAATAATGAAACACTAATGTCACAAACTTCTCGTAAACGAGAGCATGACTACCATCGAATAAGACAGGAAGAGCTCTTAACGCCGACTGCAGACTTTGGCGTGCAGTCCGTATCTCTTACTAGTTTCGCCACAGTTCGTGGATTTCCGATCAAGTTCGTACTTACTAAGATATGCATTTGTTAATGAACGGGTGTGAATTTTAACGAGGCAAAATTAAGGTAAATAGTTTTAAACATCCAGAGACTTCTCCTAGTATTCATGTTGTCATAAATGACTTTAATTATTAAATATAAATAAACAAAACTGGCGACTTTGGCGCCAAGATGGCGGTACTTCCCGTCATGTGTATTTCCCAGGCTGACGCTTGTTGCTACGATCCAGCGCCGAGCCCCACCCCACTACGCGCGACATATGGTCGCTTCGTCACCTAGCCAGCCAGCGTGGGAAATGCTCTCCGACTCATGACCGGCAACGGACTACAGCACTTCCTAACTATCGTGAATACATCAATAAGAGACAATAATTTATTAAAACTGGTATAAATGTCTTCCTCACGTAAGAGGCACCTTACAAGCTCTACAAGTGTAGATGGTCAGCTGGGAACGGCCAGAACGGAAGCGAGAGCCACACAGCCAATCGCTCAACACTGCTCTTGAGCATATTTGCAATTAGGCATTGGAATGCTTATTACGAGGATGTGCTCAAGGTAATGACTCCGAATTTTTGTGAGTGTAAATTCTTAAAGCTTCTTATGTAAAGCAAACATTATCAGCCTGCTACATCTTTAGGCTTCATATCTATACAGTTGAAGCCACTGCCACTAGAGGGCTACGAATTATAGCATTGTAGCGTGTAACGTGGCGGTGTGTCACGTAACGATGTTGCTGCGCGAGGAACAGCATGCCGTAATCGAATGTCGAGTTCGAAGAGTCTCGTCCACTCAAGGAGCATCCTCTCCTTCAGCATGACAGTACCGGGCTACCACTCGAACGCTGCGACATGTGCAACCACCAGACCTCTTGCTTTCAAAGTTATCGCTCTTTTTCCGTATAGTACCGACTTGGCCGCAACCTATGTTCAACGTTTCCTAACCATCGAGGACCTCGCTTCGATAGCGATGAAGCGGTGCAACTCCATCAACAGAATCAAGTATTCTACAGTGAGGGAATCAACAAACCGGTCTCTCGTTGAGCGAAATGTATTCGTCGCCTGGGTGACTATGTTAAGAAATAAGTGTGTACATCTACACTACTGGCCATTAAAATTGCCACACCACGAAGATGACGTGCTACAGACGCGAAATTTAACCGGCAGGAAGAAGATGCTGTGATATGAAAATGATTAGCTTTTCAGAGCATTCACACCAGGTTGGCGCCGGTGGCGACACCTACAACGTGCTGACATGAGGGAAGTTTCCAATCGATTTCTCACACGCAAACAGCAGTTGACCGGCGTTGCCTGGTGAAACGTTGTTGTGATGCCTCCTGTAAGGAGGAGAAATGCGTACCATCATGTTTCCAGTTTTGATATAGGTCGGATTGTAACCTATCTCGATTGCGGTTTATCGTATCGCGACATTGCTGCTCGCGTTGGTCGAGACCCAATGACTGTTAGCAGCCGCGCGGGGTTAGCAGAGCGGTCTAGCGCTGCAGTCGTGGACTGTGCGGCTGATTCCGGCGGAGGTTCGAGTCCTCCCTCGGGCGTGAGTGTGTGTGTTTGTCCTTAGGATAATTTAGGGTAAGTAGTGTGTAAGCTTATGGACTGATGACCTTAACAGTTAAGACCCATAAGATTTCACACACATCTGAAAATTTTTTTGACTGTTAGCAGAATATGGAATCGGTGGGTTCAGGAGGGTAATACCGAACGCCGTGCTGGATCCCAAAGGCCTCGTATCACTGGCAGTCGAGATGACAGGCATCTTTTCCGCATGGCTGTAATGGATTGTGCAAACAAGTCTCTATCCCTGAGTCAACAGATGGGGACGTTTGCAAGACAACAACCATCTGCACGAACAGTTCGACGACGTTTGCAGCAGCATGGACTATCAGCTCGGAGACCATGCCTGCGGTTACCCTTGACGCTGCATCACAGACAGGAGCGCTTCCGATGGTGTACTCATCGACGTACCTGGGTGCACGAATGGCAAATCGTCATTTTTTCGGATGAATCCAGGTTCTGTTTACAGCATCATGATGGTCGCATCCGTGTTTGGCGACATCACGGTGAACGCGCATTGGAAGCGTGTATCCGTCATCGCCATACTGGCGTATCACCCGGCGTGATGGTATGGAGTGCCATTGGTTAAACGTCTCGGTCACCTCTTGTTCCCATTGACGGCACTTGGAACAGTGGACGTTACATTTCAGATGTGTTACGACCCGTGGCTCTATCCTTCATTCGATCCCTGCCAAACCCTACATTTCAGCAGGATTATGTACGGCCGCATGTTGCAGGTCCTTTACGGGCCTTTCTGGATACAGAGAATGTTTGACTGCTGCCCTGGCCAGCACATTCTCCAGATCTCTCACCAACTGAAGACGTCTGATCAATGGTGGCCGAGCAACTGGCTCGTCAGTATACGGCAGTCACTACTCTTGATGAACTGTGGTATCGTGTTGAAGCTGGATAGGCAGCTGTACCTGTACACGCCATCCAAGCTCTGTTTGACTCAATGCCCAGGCATATCAAGGCCGTTATTACGGCCAGAGGTGGTTGTTCTGGATACTGATTTCTCAGGATCTAAGCACCCAAATTGAGTGAAAATGTAATCACATGTCAGTTGTAGTATAATATATTTGTCCAATGAATACCCGTTTATGATCTGCATTTTTTCTTGGTGTATCAATTGTAATGGCCAGTAGTGTACATCTACACGGATACTCTGCGAATCACGCTTGAGTTCCTGGAAGAGGATTCATGGAACCACCATCACAACAGTTCTCTATTATTCCACTCTCTAACAGGGCGTGGAAAAAAACGACCACCTATATCTTAAAACGTGCTGCCCTCCTTTGAACTACTCGATGCACTCCGTTAATCCTATATGGTAATGACCCCAGACCGCGCAGCAGTACGGAATGGAGGACGGGAAAGCGTAGTGTAGGCAGTCTTTTTAGTAGATGTGCTGCATTTGGTTTTAGTTCCTCACAACATTTTCTATGTGTTTTTTCCAATTTAAATTGTTCGTAAATGTGCTTCCTAGATATCTACTTGTATTTACGGCCTTTAGATTAGACTGATTCATCGAGCAACCGATGTTCAACGGATTCCTTTTAGCATTCATGTGAATGACCCCACACTTTTCAATATTTAGGGTCAATTGCCAATTTTCGCACCATTCAGATATGTTTTCTAAATCGTTTTTCAATTTGTTTTTATCTTTTGATGACTTTACTAGACGGTAAACAACAACATCATCTGCAAACAATCCAAGACGGCTGCTCTATTGTCTCCTAAATCGTTTAGATAGATAAGGAAGAGATGAGGCCCTGCAACACTACCTTGGGGTACGCCAGAAATCACTCGATGACTTTCCGTCAGTTATTACGAACTCTGACTTCTGTGACAGGAAATCACGAATCCAGTCACATAGCTGAGACAGTATTCTATAAGCACGCAATTTCATTACGAGCCGCTTGTACTGTGTCAAAGTCCTCTTGGAAATGCCGCGTGGTCTGAGGGGTCTTGTCACGGTCTGCGTGGCTCTCCCTGTCGGAGGTTCGAGTCCTCTCTCGGGCATGGGTGTGGGTGTTGTCCTTAGTGTAAGTTAGTTTAAGTTAGATTAAGTAGTGTGTAAGCTTAGCGACCGATGACCTCAGCAGTTTGGTCTCATAAGACCTTACCACAAATTTCCAAAATTTCCTCTGGAAAGCTAGAAATATGAAATCAATTTGAAATCCCTTGTAATGGCAATCAACACTTTGGGTGAGTAAAGAGGTAGTTGTGTTCCAGAATAACGATGTTTTCTAAATCTGTGTAGACTGTGTGTCAATAGACCGTTCTCTTCGAGGTAATTCATAACGTTCGAACACAATATATGTTCCAGAATCCCGCTACATATCGATGTTAATGAAAAGGGGTTGTAATTTAGTGGATTACTCCTATTACCATTCTTGAGTAATGATGTGACCTGTGCAACTTTGCAGTCTTTGGGTATGGCTCTTTCGTCGAGCGAGCGGTTAGCTCAAATGGCTCTGAGCACTATTGGACTTAACATCGGAGGTCATCAGTCCCCTAGAACTTAGAACTACTTAAACCTAGCTAACCTAAGGACATCACACACATCCATCCCCGAGGCAGGATTCGAACCTTCGACCGTAGCGGTCGCACCGTTCCAGACTGAAGCGCCTAGATCCGCCGAACGTTTGTATCTGATTGTTAAATATGAGCCGGCCGGGGTAGCCGAGCGGTTCTAGGCGCTACAGTTTGGAACCACAGGACGGCTTCGGTCGCAGGTTCGAATCCTGCCTCGGGCATGGGTGTGTGTGATGTTCTTAGGTTAGTTAGGTTTAAGTAGTTCTAAGTTCTAGGGGACTGATGACCTCAGAAGTTAAGTCCCACAGTGCTCAGAGCCATTTGAACCTTTTTTGTTAAATATGAGCTATTGCATCAACAAACTCAAAAGGAATCTAATTGGTCTGAACTGGAACACTTGCAATTAATAAGTCATTTAAGTTGCTTCACTTCTATACATAAAGAATAAAGATAATGAATGTTAGTAACGTTTGTTTTATTTAAAGACCTTGAAGGGTTTTCACATAAAAATTCGGTGGCATTATTGTTCAGTACGATCTCGTACACTGCGAAGTGTTGCGCGTTAACGTGATTTACATTGTAGCTAATTAACTCACCTTTCATAAATATTTGGCAGGATGCAATAGCTGACAACAGGTCACAGGTTCATTCTACTTCCCGATGTTGGGTAAATGTTCCACAGGAAAAAATTACAAGATCGGTTTCAATAAGTACGACAGAAAACTATAACTTTCGGCCTGTAGCAGGAATATGACGGGATGAGATGTACTGAAATGGGGCCATGATTGTTTGTTAATGGAGTGTATGATGACTGAGTGTTGTGTGATGTCCTTAGGTTAGTTAGCTTTAAGTAGTTCTAAGTTCTAGGGGACTGATGACCATAGATGTTAAGTCCGATAGTGCTCAGAGCCATTTGAACCAATGGAATGTAAATTACGAGGTCCGACTTCAGTAACGCGAAAATTCGCAGCCAGTGAAAGCCTGTCGTCAGAGCTGCGGCACACCGATCGAATCAAAACGAGGTACAGATACTTTGATGTCCGTGGATGTGGACAGAAGACTCGCGGATGCGAAAGGATTGCGGACAGCGCGCCCACGCTTCATCTCCGCGCAAAGCCCTGCGCTGGCCGCCGCCTGTTGGGGCTCAGCCGCACGTGACGTCACTTCCGCCCTTCCCGACATCTCGACCGCGACTTATTTCGGACCGCGTGCGTCACTGCGCACGCGCGCGGACTGAAGTGCGCCCGCCCTGGAACTGCCCTGCGCTGCCTGTGCCGTGTGCGCCCTGAGGATGCCGCAGGCAGCACCGGCCGACACAGCTCTCTCTCTCTCTCTCTCTCAGTCGCTATCCATTCAGTACAATCAGTTCCACTTTCAGTACTTCCATTAATCCTTATCGGGCGCACTTTCTTCTCGAGTACAATGATGTCTTTCCATACCACGAACTTCAGCAGCAGGGTGTGCATTATGATCTTCTCAGCCGTTAAAATGAATGGATCGCTATTCCTTTTATTAATAATTATCAGATTCTTTCTGCCGAGCAGATTAGCCTCAGATCTATTTTGGGAAATGGAAAGGAAAAGGAGACAACAATATAAGAATTGGGCAAGTCTGATATTACAAACACTACCATCAAATATACCACAGATAGCTCCAAATCATCATGAATCCATACATACCTGTTGTTAAAAGTGGTACGAATACAAGTATCAATAAATTTTGTACATGGCTGCACGTTCAGGGACCGTGAATAGTTACAATTGAAAGAAAACAGCCCTCGGTCACTATTTTTAACGAATTTACCGGGTTTCAACACTGCTAGAAGTGTCTTCCTCAGAATTTAAATCAAAGAATGGTCTATAACATGGTAATAGAATTATGACTAAAAACGTATGATACAGGTATAAGTACAGAATCATCGTGAAAGACTGGCAGTACTTATGTGTCATTTATAAAATAATAAATATGCCAAAAGGGCATTAGTCACAAAGATATTTAAGATAAAAAATTGTGATGGCGAGCCAGTAAGGGCTGCTCGTTACTTACACGGTTACAGGTTGAAAATGGACTTTTCTTAAATATCTTTGTGACTAATGCACTTTTGGCATACTTATTATTTTATAAATGACTTATCAGTACTGCCAGTCTTTCACGATGATTCTGCACTTATACTCTGTATCATACGTTTTTAGTCATAATTCTGTGACCATGTTATAGACCATTCTTTGAATTAAATATCGAGGAAGACACTCCTAGCAGTGTTGAAACCTGGTTAATTCGTTAAAAATAGTGAACGAGAGCTGTTTTCTTTCAGTTGTTACAAGAATCAATGTTTCACGAAATATTTATTAATTCATTATGAACTGGTTTTCGGCTTCTCAGGCTATCGTCAGATAATTTAATGCTGAATAGATAGTCCACAAAACTTCAGCGAGAATTCATAGCTGTACAAAGAATGATGTAAAAAGAAATGTGACATTCTATTACTGTATCGATACAAAATACAAGAATGATGTAATACCTCAAGAAACATTGAACAGATCGTCTTAAATTACAGTATATTCAAATATTAAAACTATGTGAGTCTATACGACGTCTATGGAAAGTGGGAGTGGAACAGTTTTAACAAACTTCTTAGCTGAAGTAAGAGGAATAATAACTGACTGCTACTTTAATACGGGTGGGTAATGGAGCTGTGATTGGTCATTAAGGACCAGATCAGGATTCTTTGATTGGTGTTTATTAATGGCCATAATTTCAAGTAATGTTTGTTTTCTTCCTTTCGTTCCTTTATGGGAGAATCACATTTCACATCATACGGGTGACATTCATTCAGAGCATGTTCTGTAAAGATGGAATCTTTCTTTCTCAGTCTCCAGCTACTTTCATGGTCAGTCAGTATAGTGGTTATAGCTCTGCCTGATTGACCTACGTAATCTGCCGCACAGATTTCAGGAGATTCTATAAATTTCATTCTGTTCTAAAGGTGGAATCTTATCTTTACTGTTGAATAGAAGGTGGGCAACAGTATTCCTCGTGTAAAAAGCTGGAGTATATTTTCTGCACTTAAGTTTCCATGCAAGAACCTGTGAAGTCCCCACATATAGCATCGGGGACTATTTGCTATCTGTGAGGTTTTGTGATGTTTGAGGTGGATCAAGGAGATATGTTATCCTGTGTCTGTTCTTTTTGGTGATTATTTTGTCAAACAGTGTAGGAGTGTAACCATTACTATATGCTATACCATAATGTAAGATTGATTTCCAGAATGAAATTTTCACTCTGCACCGGAGTGTGCGCTGATATGAAACTTCCTGGCAGATTAAAACTGTGTGCCAGACCGAGACTCGAACTTGGGACCTCTGCCTTTCGCGGCAAATGCTGTACCAACTGACCGCGAAAGGCAAAGTTCCCGAGTTCGAGTCTCGGTCTGGCACACATTTTTAATCTGCCAGAAAGTTTCATAAGATTGATTTGTTCAGAGTCTCTTTAGGTATTACATCATCCTTGTGCTTTGTACCGATATACCCATAAAATGTCACAGAGACCCTATTTTTGTACAATATTCTTTGTTCAGCTATGAATTCTCGCTGAAGTTGTGTGGACTATTTGTTCGGCATTGGTTCAAATGGCTCTGAGCACTGTGTGACTTAACATCTGAGGTCATCAGTCCCCCAGAACTTAGAACTACTTAAACCCAACTAACCTAAGGACATCACACATATCCATACCCGAGCCAGGATTCGAACCCGCGACGGTAGCGGTCGCGTGGTCCCAGACTGTAGCGCCTAGAACCGCTCGGCCACCTCAGCATTAAGATATCTGACGATGGCCTAAGAGGCCGAAAGCCGGTTCATAACGAACTAATAAATATTATCGTGGAACATTAATAATCATATTCAAGTTATTAACGAAGCACAGCAGAAGCTGAAGTATGAGTCCCAGAAGAATACCATTTTGATGCTCGCCGTTTTGGAACTCACTGGGTGGCGCATGCTGTCGCTTGAGTACCGATAAAGAGTTCCCGCCCAGATAGCCGCATGTTTTAGCACGCTCGCCGGCCCCAGATCAGATCCGCCCCGTGGATTAACGACGATGGCCGAACGTACCAGCCAGGTGGGATCTGGTTTTTAGGTGGTTTCCCACATTCCACTAGGTGAATAACGGGCTGGTACCACAGGTACACGACTCGTAAACGTTCGGACGCTTTCACATAGATAACACTACTTGTGGTACACAAATTCCGTCCGGGTGAAAGAGGGGGGGGGGGGCGAGAGGGTAAAGGAGTGGCAACAGGAGGGGCATATCCAACATTAATAAGGCTAATAACCCCGCCGGCCGCGTGTATAAACGGGATAAAGGGAAAAGAAGGAGAAGCGATACCATAAACAGTTAATTGTATGTACGAACGTTCCTCGCAAATAAGTCTATCTATTATCAGAATACTTGCAGTGGTTCCTGATACTAGCCATAATATACAGACCAGAAAATGTGGCAGGGAACTGTAATTTAGAATATGTACAGATTGCGTTCTCATTGTGACAGCCAAAGGAAGTTGCAAGATGATGTATTTTATTTATGTAATTTTTTTTTGGTGGGTCTTTAGCTTTTTGACTCGTTTGATGTGTTCTGCTACGAATTATTTCTCTTCTGTGCGAACATCTTTATCTCACAGTAGTATTTCCATTCTAAATCGTCAATTATTTGTTGGAAGTGCCTCAGTCTCTGTCTTCCCCAACAGTTCTCATTCTCTATACCTCCCTCTGGTAGCAGAGAACTAATTTCCTGATGTCTTAACACATATCCCACCATCCTGTCCCTTCCTCTTGACAATCCGTTCAGAAAATTCGAAGGAATGTTATCTATGCTTTCCACTTTGTATGACCATAAGTCTTCCAAAGTTTTCTTAAACTACACTACTGGCCATTAAAATTGCTACACAAAGAATAAATGCAGATGATAAACGGGTATTCATTGGACAAATATATTATACTAGAACTGACATGTGATTACATTTTCACGCAATTTGGCTGCATAGATCCTGAGAAATGAGTACCCAGTACAACCACCTCTGCCCATAATAACGGCCTTGATACGCCTGGGCATTGTGTCAAATAGAGCTTGGATGGCGTGTACAGGTACAGCTGCCCATGCAGCTTCAGCACGATACCACAGTTCGTCAAGAGTAGTGATTGGCGTATTGTGACGAGCCAGCTGCTCGGCCATCATTGACAAGACGTTTTCAGTTGGTGAGAGATCTGGAGAATGTGCTGGAAAGGGCAGCAGTCAAACATTTCCTGTATTCAGAAAGGCCCATTAAAATTGCTACACCACGAAGATGACGAGCTACAGACGCGAAATTTAACCGACAGGAAGAAGATGCTGTGATATGCAAATGATTAGCTTTTCAGAGCATTCACACAAGGTTGGCGCCGGTGGCGACACCTACAACGTGCTGACATGAGGAAAGTTTCCAACCGATTTCTCATACCCAAACAGCAGTTGACCGGCGTTGCCTGGTGAAACGTTGTTGTGATGCCTCGTGTAAGGAGGAGAAATGCGTACCATCACGTTTCCGACTTTGATAAAGGTCGGACTATAGCCTATCGCGATTGCGGTTTATCGTATCGCGACATTGCTGCTCGCGTTGGTCGAGATCCAATGACTGTTAGCTGAATATGGAATCGGTGGGTTCAGGAGGGTAATACGGAACGCCATGCTGGATCCCAACGGCCTTGTATCACTAGCCGTCGAGATGACAGGCATCTTATCCGCATGATGTAACGGATCGTGCAGCCACGTCTCGATCCCTGAGTCAACAGATGGGGACGTTTGCGAGTCAACAACCATCTGCACGAACAGTTCGACGGCGTTTGCAGCAGCATGGACTATCAGCTCGGAGACCATGGCTGCGGTTACCCTTGACGCTGCATCACAGACAGGAGCGCCTGCGATGGTGTACTCAACGACGAACCTGGGTGCACGAGTGGCAAAACGTCATTTTTTCGGATGAATCCAAGTTCTGTTTACAGCATCATGATGGTCTCATCCGTGTTTGGCGACATGGCGGTGAACGCACATTGGATGCGTATATTCGTCATCGCCATACTGGCGTATCACCCAGCGTGATGGTATGGGGTGCCATTGGTTATACGTCTCGGTCACCTCTTGTTCGCATTGACAGCACTTTGCACAATGGACGTTACATTTCAGATGTGTTATGACCCGTGGCTCTACACTTCATTCGATCCCTGCGAAACCCTACATTTCAGCAGGATAATGCACGAGCGCATGTTGCAGGTCCTGTACGGGCCTTTCAGGATACAGAAAATGTTCGACTTTCAGCAGGATAATGCACGAGCGCATGTTGCAGGTCCTGTATGGGCCTTTCTGGATACAGAAAATGTTCGACTGCTGCCCTGGCCAGCATGTTCTCCAGATCTCTCACCAATTGAAAACGCCTGGTAAAAGGTGGCCGAGCAACTGGCTCGTCACAATACGCCAGTCACTACTCTTGATGAACTGTGGTATCGTGTTGAAGCTGCATGGGCAGCTGTACATGTACACGCCATCCAAGCTCTGTTTGAATCAATGCCCAAGCGTATCAAGCCCGTTCTTACGGCCGGAGATGGTTGTTCTGGGTACTGCCTTCTCAGGATCTATGCACCCAAACTGCGTGAAAATGTAATCACATGTCGGTTCTAGTGTAATACAGGGTGATTCAAAAAGAATACCACAACTTTAGGAATTTAAAACTCTGCAACGACAAAAGGCAGAGCTAAGCACTATCTGTCGGCGAATTAAGGGAGCTATAAAGTTTCATTTAGTTGTACATTTGTTCGCCATTTCAGCCAATAAAGTTTTTGGTCTCTTTTTCTTCGAAGGTGCTACTGTAACTGGACTACAGTATCTGGAGATGTTAGAGAATTGGCTGTTCCCTCAGCTCGAACAAGAAGCACAACAATTCATATTTCAGCAGGATGGAGCGCCACCACATTGGCACTTATCTGTCCGTAACTACCTGAACGTCAACTACCCGAGGCGATGGATCGGCCGCCAGGCAGCCCGTGACAGAGCACTTCATTACTGGCCTCCAAGAAGCCCTGATCTTACCCCCTGCGATTTTTTCTTATGGGGGTATGTTAAGGATATGGTGTTTCGGCCACCTCTCCCAGCCACCATTGATGATTTGAAACGAGAAATAACAGCAGCTATCCAAACTGTTACGCCTGATATGCTACAGAGAGTGTGGAACGAGTTGGAGTATCGGGTTGATATTGCTCGTGTGTCTGGAGGGGGCCATATTGAACATCTCTGAACTTGTTTTTGAATGAAAAAAAACCTTTTTAAATACTCTTTGTAATGAAGTATAAGAGAAGGTTATATTATGTTTCTTTCATTAAATACACATTTTTAAAGTTGTGGTATTCTTTTTGAATCACCCTGTATATCTGTCCAACGAATACCCGTTTATCATCTGCATTTCTTGTTGGTATAGCAATTTTAATGGCCAGTAGTGTATTTAAAGCGACAAACTCTAGGAGGTTGTAGGGGACATAAAAACAAATATTTTTTCCTAATGTGATTTTTTTCCTATGAGGAGTATTTAAACCGGTAGAGGAAGATTTCTCTGGTGGCAAATTAATTAAATCAAGAAACACTTTTCCATTTTTTATGACGAAGATACAACACATTAACACAAGTCAAGTTCAGTTACAGTAAATTTTCAAAAATACCTCCATTAACACCTAAACAAAGGTTACACCGTCGGATCATGTTCTGTCTGACACGGGAAAAGACCAATAGTATCCAGAATTGTTCCTGCTGCTGATACTATCCGGGTAACCAGATCCTCTTCTGATGCAACAGGACTTGCGTAAATAAGGTTGCGCATCTCTCCCCACATAAAAAAGTCCAGAGGGGACATATCTGGGGATCGAACAGGCCATGGTACAGGACCATCTCTGCCAATCCACGTTTTTGGGAACCGTCGGTCCAGGAATCGACGCACACGACGGCTGAAATGTGTCCGCGCCCCGTCTTGTTGGAACGACATGCGTTGTCTTGTAGGGAGCGCGACGTCTTCCAGCAATTCTGGCAATGCTCTGGGGAGAAAATTGTAATAGTGTCTGCCATTTAATGGCCTAGGTAGCAGATACGGCCCAATTAAACAGTCCCCAACAACACCGACCCACACATTAACGAAGAATCGCACTTGATGAACGCTAGTTACTATGGCAAGTGGGTTATCCACACTCCAAACATGCGAAATGTGCATGTTGAAGACTCCATCACGTCCGAACGTTGCTTAATCGGTAGGCAACACAGATGATGGAAATGTAGGATGCATTTCACACTGTTCCAGGTACCAATGCGAAAACTGTGCTCTAGGTGGGTAATCAACTGGTTCCAGATTGTGGACGTAGCAATTGCTCTCGAAGGACTGTTCTTACATTCGTCTGATTCGTCCCTATGTTACGTGCAATTGCACGAGTGCTGAATGAAGGATCCCGCTCCACATGCTGCAAGACAGCTTCTTCAAATTGCAGCGTTCTTACCGTGCGACGGCGTCCCTGTCCAGGTAATCTGCTAAATGACCCGGTCTCACGCAGACGTTGATACACAGCAGCAAAGGTCGTATGATGCGGGATACGGCGATTAGGATATTGTTGCTGATAAACCCGCTGTGCAGCTCGTCCGTTGTGGTGCACTACGTAGTACGCACCAACCATATCAGTGTACTCATTCCAGGTGTATCGCTTCATTAGTAACAGAGACAATGCACTACTACGCTGGTGGACAGCAATTGCCTACAACTGAAGAGCGTAATACGGCCTCTAACAACTGAAGAGCGTAATACGGCCTCCACCGGTTTAAATAATCCTCATAGGAAAAACGACATTAGGGAAAAATATTTGTTTTGATGTCCCCTACAACCTGCCATAGTTTGTCGGTTTAAATACTTCCACGCCGTGCATATACTATAAATTGGGATGAAATAAGTGGAGACGAGTGGGGGCGGTCTCCTTGTAGGTATACCACCTCTTCCAGCCGTTGTTGAAAAGCGTATTGGCTATCATTAGCTGAACTACATTCAGGCGACAGATCTCTTGGGACACCTCCTGATATCGCGTCCGACCTCCTTTTGCCGAGGTACGGACCCAAGTCGTTGGAAGTCCTCTGCAGAAACAATGAGTCATACTGCCCCTATAGCCGTCTGTAATGCCTGTGCAGGGTTTTGTGATGAATTGAACCCTCGTTCATGTTCCATAAATGTTCGATGGGATTCATGTCGGGCGATGTGGTTGGCCAAACCATTCGGTCGAACTGTCTAGAACATTCTTCAAACCAATCGCGAACAATTGTAGGCTGGCGACATGGAGATAGTCATCCATAAAAATGGTTTCCATGTAGGCAAACACGACCATTGTCAATTTATGGTTCAGCTGGACCACAGGGCCAAGTCCATTCCGTGTACACACAGCCCACACCATTATGGAGCCACCACCAGCTTGCACAGTCCTTCTTGAAAACTTGGTCGATGGCTTCGTGTGGTATGCGCCACACTCGAACCCTACCCTAACCTCCTACCAATTAAATGTTAATGCGTCAGGATTGGCCAGGAGCGGAAAGCGGAAGGCAGCCGTTGAGGTGAAGAATAAAACATAGTTTAAACCGTATGAAGTTTTAATGCCATAAAGAAAGGCAGGCCTGGAGAAGCCCCCGAAAGTGAATGGGCAGCCGCCCAAGAAAGCAGGTGAGGAGGGCGTCTGGTTGGTTTGGAAGCTGCCAGCAGAAGAGGGCGAACGGCATGTCCGCTCCCGGCAGCCGGCCGCGGTTCCGCCCCCACTCGACCACCTCCAAGCCTCCCTATTGGTCGGCCAAGTCGTAAGTCGGGCAGTTCGGTAGCGTTACTTCGTCAGCAACACGTGAGTGTAGCTGCTGATGGTTCAACACGTGAATTTCAGGGTGGTTCTATCCGGTTCTGGGCAACCTGACTGAGACGCTGCAGCTTACCGCCAGGCAGAAGGCACTGAAGAACGTAAAGTGGAAAAATAAAAACAAAATTTTTATATTAATAAATCCATTTACTATCGGCCCTCACTGTACATAAAATCGGGTCTAAGTTCCAACCAATATGGTCACGAGCCCAGGAGAGGCGCTGCAGGCAATGTCGCGCTGTTAGCAAGGCGTTCATCGTACGTCCCATTTTGATTTCTGTGGTTGTTTCACGCAGTGTTGGTTGTCTGTTAGCACTCTATATTGATATGACAAAAGTCGTGAGAAAGCGATATATACAGGTGGCGGTAGTATAAGGTATAAAATTGCATGCACTGAAGAAGCTGTCATTTGTATTCAGCTGATTCATGTGAAAACGTTCTCACGCGATTATGGCGGCTCGACGGGAATTAAGGGATTTTGAACGCGGAGTGGCAGTTTGAGCTAGACGCGCGGGACATTCCAGTTCGGAAATCGTTAGGGAATTCAATACTCCGCGATACTCAGTATCAAGAGTCTACCGAGAATATCAGATTTCCCTTCTCATTCCTAGCATTAAGCGTATATTATCCTGTAACTCTGTCTTCTAGTCCTTCCCATACAGCAGTGTCCCGGTTACTTAAGACTGTTGGATTTTCCCCTCCCTTTAAAAACTGAATAAGACGTTATATAACCTCCATGTCTTCGTCTTTTGCTTGTGTCTCCTGCTGAAGTATCGTGGTCGGCGCTTATTTTCTGTTGATTCTGATGAGTACAACCTTGTCACTGAACTGGTTCAAAATGACTCTGAGCACTATAGGACTTAACTTCTGAGGTCATCAGTCCCCTAGAACTTGGAACTACTTAAACCTAACTAACCTAAGGGCAGCACACACACCCATGCCCGAGGCAGGATTCGAACCCGCGACCGTAGCGGTCGTGCGGTTCCAGACTGTAGCGCCTAGAACCGCTCGGCCACCTCGGCCGGCTGTCACTGTACTGTTCACAGTAACTCACTCTTTGCCCTTGTTACCTATTCATAAAAAATATTAATCCTCTTACACCATTTTCTGTTGCTGTTGATGTTTTCCTTTATTCTCAACAGTCCTTAACTTCTTTCCATTTCGCTTTACCAACAGTACTATTTCTAGATTTTGGCTTGGAATTTCCCTTGTCCGATTTTCTAACTTCACATATAGACTTTTGATATTCTATGCAGTGACTCGTAGTATGTCACCGTTTCCCTGGTTAAGCATTCTGTTTCTCATGGTCACACCCATACCAACCCCCCATCGGCGCCAGCCGTTGTGACCGAGCGGTTCTAGCTGCTTCAGTCTGGAACCGCGCGACCACTACGGTTGCAGGTTCGAATCCTGCCTCGGGTGTGATGTCCTTAGGTTAGTTAGGTTTAAGTAGTTCTAAGTTCTAGGGGACCGATGACCTCAACATCCATAGTGCTCAGAGCCATTTGAACCATCTGAACCCCCATCGGCAATCCCCTCCCTGAGATTCCAAAGGGGGGCCAATTAGTAATGCTTGCCAGTGAAGAGATCATCTGACATTTTTAATTTCGGGCCGCAAGTCGTGTGGATACAGATTTCCGTTACCTTCTGCATCGTCATGCCGTTGATCATTGTAGGTTTTTCGGCCTTTTGTTTGCAGTTTCTCACTAGAAGCCACGGCAATAGAGCGCTCCGAACTTTTGTCCGCTACTCCGCCCTCCTCGACAAGGCCATTGGCGGAATGAGGGTGCCTCCACACACCGAAAGTCTTCGGGCTGCTATCGCTGATGATTTCAATTCAAAATTTAAGTATTGATTTTGATCGAAGCAAGAACCGTTTTACACTCCTGGAAATTGAAATAAGAACACCGTGAATTCATTGTCCCAGGAAGGGGAAACTTTATTGACACATTCCTGGGGTCACATACATCACATGATCACACTGACAGAACCACAGGCACATAGACACAGGCAACAGAGCATGCACAATGTCGGCACTAGTACAGTGTATATCCACCTTTCGCAGCAATGCAGGCTGCTATTCTCCCATGGAGACGATCGTAGAGATGCTGGATGTAGTCCTGTGTAACGACTTGCCATGCCATTTCCACCTGGCGCCTCAGTTGGACCAGCGTTCGTGCTGGACGTGCAGACCGCGTGAGACGACGCTTCATCCAGTCCCAAACATGCTCAATGGGGGACAGATCCGGAGATCTTGCTGGCCAGTGTAGTTGACTTACACCTTCTAGAGCACGTTGGGTGGCACGGGATACATGCAGACGTGCATTGTCCTGTTGGAACAGCAAGTTCCCTTGCCGGTCTAGGAATGGTAGAACGATGGGTTCGATGACGGTTTGGATGTACCGTGCATTATTCAGTGTCCCCTCGACGATCACCAGTGGTGTACGGCCAGTGTAGGAGATCGCTCCCCACACCATGATGCCGGGTGTTGGCCCTGTGTGCCTCGGTCGTATGCAGTCCTGATTGTGGCGCTCACCTGCACGGCGCCAAACACGCATACGACCATCATTGGCACCAAGGCAGAAGCGACTCTCATCGCTGAAGACGACACGTCTCCATTCGTCCCTCCATTCACGCCTGTCGCGACACCACTGGAGGCGGGCTGCACGATGTTGGGGCGTGAGCGGAAGACGGCCTAACGGTGTGCGGGACCGTAGCCCAGCTTCATGGAGACGGTTGCGAATGGTCCTCGCCGATACCCCAGGAGCAACAGTGTCCCTAATTTGCTGGGAAGTGGCGGTGCGGTCCCCTACGGCACTGCGTAGGATCCTACGGTCTTGGCGTGCATCCGTGCGTCGCTGCGGTCCGGTCCCAGGTCGACGGGCACGTGCACCTTCCGCCGACCACTGGCGACAACATCGATGTACTTTGGAGACCTCACGCCCCACGTGTTGAGCAATTCGGCGGTACGTCCACCCGGCCTCCCGCATGCCCACTATACGCCCTCGCTCAAAGTCCGTCAACTGCACATACGGTTCATGTCCACGCTGTCGCGGCATGCTACCAGTGTTAAAGACTGCGATGGAGCTCCGTATGCCACGGCAAACTGGCTGACACTGACGGCGGCGGTGCACAAATGCTGCGCAGCTAGCGCCATTCGACGGCCAACACCGCGGTTCCTGGTGTGTCCGCTGTGCCGTGAGTGTGATCATTGCTTGTACAGCCCTCTCGCACTGTCCGGAGCAAGTATGGTGGGTCTGACACACCGGTGTCAATGTGTTCTTTTTTCCATTTCCAGGAGTGTATTTTACGGCCAGTTTTTCTGTATTTTTCCAAATTCAAGGTTTTTTGTCAATTTCTGTGCTATTTTTTCGCCAAATTAGTCATTTTTTGTCAAATTAATTGGTATTTTTTCCGAAATTACTTGTTTTTTGTGAAACTACTTTTTTGCCAAATTACTTGCTTTTTTTGCCAAATTCCTTGTATTTTTGGCAAATTACATATTATTTTTGCCAGGTTCGTGGTCACTTTATTTTGCCTAAGTCGATGTTCCTTTTTTCAGTGTCGATGTAATTTTTTGGTCAAAGTCGAGTCTGGTTTTGTTTTTGGAATGCATAAAATTTTTTCGATTTTTGTCTCATATTTTTGGCAAATTCTTTGTTACTTTTTGCCAAATTCGTTATTTTTTGTCGGCTTCGTTGCTGTTTTCGTCCTCTCGTCAAAGTTCCTTTTCTGGGAAATGAACTACCATTTTGAAATTATGTGTAAACCTCAGTCTTGAGGATGCCAGAAGTCAAGATAAAATTTTAGCATTCGATAATTATCAGTTACGAATATTAGTAAACTGCTGTCATCAGATTTATACATTTTCATACGGAAAGATTAGGAACGTCACCGTATCTGGTAAAAATTGCCGAATTCCCGTTATTTCGCTAAAATCCGCTAATTTCGAGTTATTTTTCGCGTTATTGTTATGGCGAAACTTTTCTTTCCCTAAGGATAGAACATTAACATAATATTGCACAGGTGAAAAGAGCACTGTAACAGAATTCTATCCCTCACATTAACAAAAAGTTTACATTCAACATATTATAATGTGGAGCACACATCAGAACAAAACTGACATTCAGATCCGTCCTAGTCGACCATACTGTGACAAACGCTGTGAAGCAGACGCAAAGAGAGCGAGCGGCGGTTGCGTTCACGTTCGCTAGGCGGCAGCACCAGCTGGGCCCTGTCAATGGCGGACGAAGCGCTCTGCTGAACAGGCGTGCCCGCTCCTGTTTGGCTCCTGTCCGCTTTGCACTGGAGCGAGTCGGAGCGAACATAAGCGAATGCGCATTCGTAGACAATTCGCCAGTGTTCACTATTATTCTGTGAACGAGCGTATGCAGGGAACAGACGAGAACTCTAGATAACGAACATAGCCTATGAACATTGCATTATTGTTTTTGGCGCTAACAATCGACAAAAACGATGCAACACTATACATTTAGAACCACAACGCAATACTTTGACATTCAAAGGGGATTATTTTGCAATGCGAGCACATTGTTTTTAACGAAGTAACTAAAATGGCTCACGGAAAAGAATAATTTGGGTGCCTCAAATTGTACGTAGAATGCGTGGAGGTAGCGCAGGTAACATTGAATTACAGCTACAGCGTCCGTAGCGTTAGTCAAAAATTTACCACATTTATCTTTCGACAGTATACTCAGGTTTTGCATTACAATTCGGGACGAAATTGAAAGGCAGAACACTATTTACAGACGGCCAAAAAGACAACATGAAGCTAGCGTTTACACTCTTGTTATTAACAGCCGGAGGCATTAACGTTAGTGATTGTTTCGTATGTCGATTCTACTATACGTAAGATAGTTTCCAATGTCTGCAGTGACATGTACGAAACACTCAAAGGGTTTTATTGAAGTTGGCCTACGTGTAAGTAAGATAATGTCTACCAAATATGATTAATGAAATGTGCTATGTCCCATAGGACCTGTCACATAAACTACCAGTGATAAAATTTGCTATATAGTTTGTTAGACGGCAGGTTAACCATTTTTATTTACCATCAAAAATCTCTAACATGAAATTGATACATCAGTCATTCAGTTACAGATACCATGATCGTTAGAGAATGTTCAGGTCTTCCGTATATTTTTAATTTTAATCAGCATAACAGGTATGTATTCGTACTAGTTTACTGCCAAGAAATTTATTGTGCCTTTCCTATTTAATAAAAATAATTATAAAATTTGTGCTTTTTCACTCCGTTGTAACGCCCTCAGTGGAATCTTTAAGTGTTTTGTCAATTTTCTGCGAATCTTGTTTCTCTTTCTTCAGCATTTGCGCTGTAAATCTCTTGAACTCCCGAACTACCTGTGGTATCTACAATGAAGAGCTAAAGAAACTGGTACGCCTGCCTAGTATCGTGTAGCGCCCCAGCGAGCACGCAGAAGTGAGGCAACACGACGTGGCATGGACTTGATTAACGTCTGACGTAGTGCTGGAGGGAACTGACACCATGAATCTTGCCGGGCTGTCCGTAAACCCGTAAGAGTACGGGGGGATGGAGATCACTTCTGAACAGCATGTTGCAAGGCATCCCAGATACGCTCAGAAATGTTCATTTCAGGGGAGTTTGGTGGCCAACGGAAGTGTTAGAAGAGTGTTCCTGGAGCCACTCTGTAGTACTTCTGGACGCGTGGGGTGTCGCGTTGTCCTGCTAGAATTGCCCAAGTTCGTCGGAATACACAATCGATATGAACGGCTGCACGTGATCAGACAGGATGCGTAGTACGTATCACCTGTCAGAGTCGTATCTAGACGTATCAGGGGTCTCATATCACACATATTAGAACTGCACGCGCCCCACACCGTTATAGAGCCTCCATCAGCTTGAACAGTCCCCTGCTGACATCCAGCGTCCATCGATTCATGAGGTTGTCTCCATATCCGTACACGTCCATCCGCTCGATACAATTTGAAAACGAGACTCTTTCGACCAGGCAACATGTTTCCAGTTACCAACAGTCCGGTGTCGGTGTTGACGGACCCAGGCGAGGCGTAAAGCTTTGTGTAGTGCAGTCATGGAGGGTACAGGAGTGGGCCTTCGGCTCCGAAAGCCCAGGTTCGCACGCTGACAGTTGTTAATGACCCGGCATTGAAATCTGCAGCAATTTGTGGAAGGGTTGCGCTTCTGTCACGTTGAACGATTCTCTTCAGTCGTCGACATCCTTGACTTAACGACCAAGAGCAGTGACATTTGCGTAGAGTTGTCAGTGCTAACTGCGGTGTCACCGCAAGGCACCACACCGGCTAGGTTGTAGGCTTCAAATCTGCCGCGGTCCGTCAGTACACATCGGATCCGCGAGTCGCCACTCTCGACGCTAGCAGACCGAGCGCCGCCACTCGGCTGGTCTTACGAGACAATCTAGCGCACTGCAGAGTTCTACAGCCGACAATAATAGGAATGGTTCACTTGTTATAGCTTCAGAGATCTCATTTGCAGAGACGCTAGTTAACATTGCCTTCAGCTAAGTCAGTAGCTACGACCTAGCCAGGCGCCACATACAGTTTATTCATTGCCAATTGATCTATATGTGTGAAGCAATCAGAATTGTAAAGAAGCATTCGCAGTTCAGTCTATAACTGCACTTGTAAAGATTAATGTACAAAGTCAAGATCGAGGTTCACCGCTTACGCTGAATTAAAGCAAAGTATTTAATTGTATTCCTGTTTGCTAACTTTCTAATCACCTAAGATGTTCCAGATACATCCCGTCAAGTATAGTTCATTGATCCTCACGTCAACCTACGTGATCAACGCGTGCAATTAATGGCCACCACTTGTGAGCAGACTGAGTAAAATTGCGTGACTCAGCGGGGTCATCCTTATTCCATGAGGCACATAGTTCCGCCTCATGCATAACACCAACAGACAACCAATACAGCTTGAAATAACCGAAGAAGACGAAGAACAGTGCGGCGAAATTTGGCTTTAATGGACTCATACAGCAGACGACCGACGCGAGTGCCTTTGCTAACAGCACCACATCGCTTGCAGTGTCTCTACTGCGCTTGTGACTGTATCGATTGGACCCTAGACCACTGACACGACTGTGGTCTGCTCATATGAGTCCCGATTTCAGTTGCTAAGAGCTGATGGTAGGATTCGAGTGCGGCGCAGGCCCCACGAACCCATTGGCTCATGTTGTCTACAAGGCACTGTGCAAGCTGGTGTTGGCTCCGTAATGGTTTGGGCTGTGTTTACGTGGAATGGACTGGGTCCTCTGGTCCACCTGAACCGATCGCTGTCAGGAAATGCTTGTTTCGGCTACTCGGAGTCCAGTCTGCAGCAATTTATGGACTTCATGTTCCCAAACAACGATGGAATTTTTGTGAAGGGGGTGGGCCATGTCAGTGGGCCGATCAACATGAGTCCCATCAAACATTTATGTGACATAACCAAGAAGCCAGTTCGTGCACAAAATCCTTCAATGGCCACACTTTCGCAATTTTGGATGGCTGTAGAGGCAGCATGGCGCAATATTTCTGCAGGGGACTTCCAACGACTTGTTCATGGCACATTTAGCTGCTGCACTACCCCGGGAGAAATGAGGTTCGACACGATATTAGGAGGTATTCCATGATTTTTGTCACCTCAGTGTATGTGTCCCACCTAACTCTGAAACCTCCCCTTAGAAAAATTAATGAATTACTGTGCTCATAAACCTCTTACGTTATTTGATTTTCAAACAGCTGAGCAGAACTGAACGTACTCAGACATTTATCTCTTTACTTAGTCTGGTCAACACTAAACTGACACACAATATTTTTAGCGCAATGCAATCTGGCTTTCAATAATCCCTACAAAAGAATGGCCCTGACTAACACTAACCTATACCTGTCATGATTCACTTACCTCACAAAAATCTTCGTTACTCAAAACTACTGCAATACAGCGTGCGCCAATACTGCCAGCTGAATAAAAGATTCTAACTACTGAAGGCACTAACTGCTGATAGGCATAGTTAGCAAATGAAAGATTTTGATAGAGAACAAACAATGTATTTACCTTAATAATGTTCAAAAGTCATCATCATATATATAGCAGTGTGCCTCTAGTTTTAATTTCAGTAGAAGAAAACATAAATGTGCCATTTTAAAAAACCTAACTTTTTGTTGAAATTCATGTTCATTAACTTGTATGAATTGTGCAATCCTGTCCATTGTGTGAGTTCCCGGCAGAGGTGTATCCTTTGCCAGTAGAATTTTTCACATTTTTTCCTCTTGGAAATACACGAGACGGCAAAGTTTGTTGGTACAACTTGTATATATACCTTCCTCACACCACCGAGGTGCCCATTGCTATCTGAGGCGTCGATGAACATTTGTCATTTGAATACCTGAAAAGTACAAAGTTCTCTTTGCTCACACAAACACATCTTGCTGTTGGAATTCTCACAAACTCCAGTGTATTTAGTTGGTTATTGATGGCGATATCAAAACTAACGATAGTAGAAGTATTTTGTGGTACAGGACGTCATGTCAGAGTTTGCTTCTGGCAAGCTTCTGCTAATGTGTTGCGGCATTCTTTGTTTTGACATAACTCGACCCAACTCAGTTTCTTTCTTTCTTCCAACGTATTTTGCAACGTAAGCGGGAGTTACGAAGGAAAGGCATGATGTATTACAATATTATAATTTTTATTCTTTGATATACAACTGCCTAGGTGTGAATTACCGAAAAGTGCAATTACCAGACGATGTAATCGCGCCCTGTGAACAACGTGATAATGCAACGCAAGCGAGGGATTGATAATAATTGCCAGTAGAGGACAACAGCGGAGACAGAGAGAATAAATCCGGAAAGGAGAATTTTAGATTTCACGCAGAACAAGGATGCGCTCTGGGAATTTTTATAAAGAAGTGAAGTTGGTTGTTTCTAGGACAGCATTGGGACTTTCAGAAATATAAATATTGTAAACAACAAGAAGATAACGCATAAGTCTTACAAAACGTGAAAGTTTTATACTACACGTAGTTTATAACTCCGTAAAATGGGATTACTTTGGTGCTTTCGCAGGTAAAAAAAGTTTTAGACTTTCTATTCGTGAAAGTTACGTCATTAGCGTGGACGCATTCACAACGTGCAAAGAACGACTAAGAAGGACGTGAGTTCCACGAATTAATACTGTGTTATCAGCACTGGGCTCGATGTTGGTCGTAAATATTTAAGTAGCTGTTATGTCTCAGTAACTTCTGTCTGGGAGGAGGGGGAGGGGTTGTCTCAGTTAAGCTAAAAATAAGGTGAAGTAAATTTTGCATTCTACCATTATTAGGAAATAAGGTGAGAAACTGTCATTTGTGTAAAATACAATTCAGATAATAAATTTAACGGTTCTGTAGAATGGTGAACATTTCTGAAAAATATGGGGTACTTTATCCCTGGCCAAATTGGTGCTGGAATCTGACGGTAATTATGAAGGTTTGTCTGAAGTGCAAGATGATGTCCAGCACCACAGAATGTCGAAAGATAAATTGACAGATGGGTAACAGACTACAGTTTTAAACGGCAAAGAAGAATATTCATGACTTGCGACGGTGGTAAGTGTCGAGGGTACTAAGGTGAATTTTATGCAAAAGATAAAACCTTACTACACATGACCAGAACGAAAAGATTATTTTAACCTTGGGAGGATTTGATAAGAGTTATCAGTCCACCACAACCAACAAAACGTGGCTACATTTTCAAGTACCAGAGCTTCAGTCATTTGTGTTAGACGTCTCGTATCCATACTGCACAGTAGCCTAAACATATGATAAAAAATGGCTCTGAGCACTATGGGACTCAACATCTTAGGTCATAAGTCCCCTAGAACTTAGAACTACTTAAACCTAACTAACCTAAGGACATCACACACACCCATGCCCGAGGCAGGATTCGAACCTGCGACCGTAGCAGTCCCGCGGTTCCGGACTGCAGCGCCAGAACCGCACGGCCACCGCGGCCGGCAAAACATATGATAAAGGTTGCTCTAAAATTACCGTTACAAACTTCTAGGAACTGTACAGGGGACTGAGTAGACGATATTTTTAACTGGGACACATGTCTGGAACCGTACGCTTTCCGTGCTACAGCCGTTTGGAAATATGTTTCCTAGGTGGGTATGTAACAGGATAGACTTGGTGAGGTGAGGGGTGGGGGTGGTTACGTCGGATTGACTGATGTCATTTGAGATCTGCCCTACCTCTCTCAGCCGGTTCGAGCTTCATTCATGTCTCTGTGACTGTTAGAGCAACATAGGTGAGTACACGTTTGCAGAATACATCGACATGATCCTCGTGTATGGCGAAGCTCACGTTAGTAGAAGAACTGCTCGTCGCCTTTATCTAGATCGTCAACCACAACGTCCGACTCCATCGCTACAGTTACGCAACGGCTTAGAGAGAGGGGTACCTTCAACATTAGCTGGTGTGTGTGTGGTGCTCCAAGGAGATGCCGCACGCCCGAATCGGAAAAAGCCGTACTGTAAATAACGGTGTTTGTTAAAGCTGATGAAGTTCCCTTTTTGTTTCCTTAGTTGTTAATGAATGGAATTGTCTTCATAAAAGTGTGGTAAATCTACACCGCATCTACACTGCGCAAGCCACCTTATGGTGTGTGGTGGGGAGTACTTTGTGTACCTCTGTCATACACCCTTCCCTCTTTCCAGTTCCACTCTCGAACGGCGAGCGGTTTTGTTGGCAAACTTGCATGCTATCTGAAATCTACCTAATCTTGTCTTCATGGACTTTTCGCGAAACGTACTAAGGACGAAGGACTATTGTAGAGACGTACGCTCTTGGAATTTTCACACTAAGCCACATCATGAGAAAGTTTTATACAGTAAGTTAAATAATAGTAAATCACAATTAGTTTGGTGTATTACCACTGGATGCATCTTCGAATTCAATTATAATGAAAATTATATGTTTCTTCGGAATATTGTCACTTATCGTTGCATGCTGAACACATGAGCGATACAGTCTCTGATTTCCAGGGGTTACATTAATAATAAAAGCTCGGCCAAGCTGGTACGTAACAGTCGAGTCGAGTCGCAGCCTTGCGCAGTAGTAGTTGTGAGTTCGTGGGAAGAGGGTGTTGTATCATGGCGGAATGCGCAGCTTCGGTAGCGGAAGTGCCGCACGGATATTTCTATTTGAGACATTCCATGAGGTTGAACGGTGATTTTAAAGTGACTGGAAAAAGGGACAGCAGTTCAGAAAAAGGTATAATATTTTCACTTTGTTAGCTGCAAGCGCGGATCAGTAATTATTGCTGTGCAAAGACAGCATTGTGTCCTTGTGTCCAAAAATATCTCTCGTGTTTGTAAGAAGCCAGAAATATCACTCATGTGTTCTGTATTCTAACTAGCCCCCACCACCACCAATCTGCATTAGTTAATGTTCTATTACGAATTCAGTAAAACAAATTTTGTAGAAGCAGACATTATCGGGTACGAAAATGCAAAGAGAGAGAATGCTGATTGTTCATATTAGCTTACATTCATTTTCGTATCTTTAAAAATACTGAATTTCAAAGTACCTCTTTTTGTCATTTATAAATATTTCACAGAGCATATCCCCACTAATCAAAACAAAATGTCCAATAAAATTTTCACTGTCACGCTTTGCACTTTAGCGTGAACAATAATGATTTGGAAAAGAGAATCAAAATGATGTGCTATTACATCAGCTTATAAAAAAGAATAAAACGTCAAATTGCCGCGTAGTGGTTTATTTCAGATCATTATTTGCAGTGCAGCCAGAGCAGAATCAAGTTATCCGTTGTAAGGTAAGAGTTGGTTGTAGGAACATCTTGATAGGATATTAGGAACAATTTTAATTAGTGAAATTTCGTGTAAATTCAACACATGTGTTTCTGTAATAGGGGACGCTTAAATTATGTTAACAGTTAGTCATTCTGAATATTCTTGTGAATCATTCCTATGCAAGCTAATTTATAGATAGTTAGAGGCATTTAATATTAATTAAGAGCACATTCCTAAAAAGTAATTTCCATAGTCAAGTTCGTGTTCAAAAGTAGGATAGCTACGCCGATTCTAGATCTGTATCTCTGTCGGAATTTTTGAAATCAGACAGTATTCAGATTGTGAACGACAAATGTATTTAATCACAGTGTCAGCATACAGCTCCCAAACATATACATAAGTGAAACTTCCTGGCAGATTAAAACTGTGTGCCAGACCGAAACTCCGCTGCAGAGTGAAAATCTCATTCTGGAAACATCCCCCAGGCTGTGGCTAAGCCATGTCTCCGCAATATCCTTTCTTTCAGGAGTGCTAGTTCTGCAAGTTTCTTAAGAGAGCTTCTGTAAAGTTTGGAAGGTAGGAGACGAGGTACTGGCAGAAGTAAAGCTGTGAGGACGAGGCGTGAGTCGTGCTTGGGTAGCTCAGTTGGTAGAGCACTTACCTGCGAAAGACAAAGGTCCCGAGTTCGAGTCTCGGTCGGGCACACAGTTTTAATCTGCCAGGAAGTTTCATATCAGCGCACACTCCGCTGCAGAGTGAAAATCTCATTCTGGATATACATAAGTTTCACAAGATGCAGAACGCCTCTCTTGTGGTGTCTTCGAGTGGAGGTGGTCAAGTATCTCCCTTACCCTTTCGCGCTCCCTAAACGGATCTCTGACGAAGTGCACTGATCTTCTTTGTATCTTTTCTAATCCATTTATCAGTCTCACATGGTAAGAGTCTCGCGCTAAGGAGCAACACATGAATATCCGTCGAACGAGTGTTCTTCCTTTTTCCTGGGAGGACTACATTGCTTGAAGATTCTTCCAGTCTGGCATCTGCCTCTCTTGCGATTTGTTTACGTGGCTGTCGCTCTTAAAATTGTTCCGAGCGTATGCTCCTCAGGTATGAATAGTTGTGATCGCTTCCAGTAACCGTTCGGTAATTGTCTAATCCTACAAAAAGGACTCTTTCCATCTATTTAAGAGCAATACGCCTCCAAGCTTGTACTATCTGCAGTTCTTCCTGCATTTCACAAGACTCTACTAGCAATGAGACTCCTCTGTATGCAGCAGCTTCATACCGAAATGTTTCCATGGAGTCTCTGGCGATATCTGCTAGGTCATTATGTGTATATAAAACTAAAATTGCTACACTACGAAGATGTGTTACAGACGCGAAATTTAACCGACAGGAAGAAGATGCTGTAATATGCAAATGATTAGCTTTTCAGAACATTCACACAAGGTTGGCGCCGGTAGCGGCACCTACAACGTGCTGACATGAGGAAAGTTTTCAACCGCTTTCCCTTACACAAACAGCAGTTGACCGGCGTTGCCTGATGAAACGTTGTTGTAATGCCTCGTGTAAGGACGAGAAATGCATACCATCTGATTTCCGACTTTGATGAAGGTCGGATTGTAGCCAATCGCGATTGCGGTCTATCGTATCGCGACATTGCTGCTCGCGTTGGTCGAGATCCACTGACTGTTAGCAGAATATGGATCGGTGGGTTCAGGAGGGTTACGGAACGCCGTGCTGGATCCGAACGGCCTCGTATCACAAGCAGTCGAGATGACAGGCATCTTATCCGCATGGCTGTAACGGATCGTGCAGCCATGTGTCGATCCCTGAGTCAACAGATGGGGACGTTTGCAGGACAACAACCATCTGCACGAACAGTCCTGTACGGGCCTTTCTGGATACAGAAAATGTTCGACTGCTGCCCTGGGCAGCACACTCTCCAGATCTCTCACCAATTGAAAACGTCTGGTCAATGGTGGCCGAGCAACTGGCTTGTCACAATACGCCAGTCACTGCTCTTTATGAACTGTGGTATCGTGTTGAAGCTACATGGGCAGCTGTACCTGTACACGCCATCCAAGCTCTGTTTGACTCAATGCGCAGGCGTATCAAGGCCGTTATTACGGCCAGAGGTTGTTGTTCTGGGTACTGATTTCTTAGGATCTGTGCACTCAAATTACGTGAAAATGTAGTCACATATCAGTTCTAGTATAATATATTTGTCCAATGAATACGCGTTTATCATCTGCATTTCTTGTTGGTGTAGCAATTTTAATGGCCAGTAGTATATATATATATATATATATATATATATATATATATATATATATATATATAAATTAGTTACATAAAAATGGCATTTAACTGTGAAAAGAATAAATAGATTTGATACAGCACTGAATACCGTATATCTTCAAGTTTTGTTCCCGCCTAACAGTTAGTTCCCGACGTTCCCGCTAGGTTGCATGCAACAGTCGTCATTGAGTAGTGTAACGTCGCAGAACATGCGCAGTGTTGTTTGTGGATTCATGAAACCAAATCTGCTTCTGCACTTCAGAGACAATTCAAGACTAAATATCGTAAAGCACAACATCAAATACAGGCTGTTATTAATTGGTACAATCGTTTCACCGAATCTGGCCGCTTATCATTTAGGACGCTGGGTCAGAGTCGGCCGGCAGTCTCCGATCACACTCTAATAAATACAGTCGCGGCACTCTCTGGTGTGAAACTAGTCAGCGATTGATAGCTGGAGCGGTACTAGCGCTCCAAGCAGTGAGAAAGCATTCACATGCATCGTAAGGAGAATGTCGCGCTATCATATTATCATCGTGATGTTATCACGTATCTTCTCAGGGATGCGCAGACTCGAATTGGTCGTAGTGGGAAAAAAAAGGCCATTACGAATACTTGATTTAATCCTAATCCACTTCTGTGTATGGGGCTACATTGAAGACACAGTGTCTGTTCGTATGCTCCCAAGAAATGTCGACGAGTTACGACAGCAGATAACACAAGTAGTTGGCACCAGACATCAGGACTTGCTTCATAGGGTTTGGCAGGGAACTAATTACAGGTGGGACATTTGCTGTTACAAAAGGTAACAACACTGAATACTTGTAAATAAAATTTGAAAATACACAGTACAGTGTTCAGTGCTGTATCAAACATTTCTGTTTGTTATTTATCATTTTCACAATTAAAGGTTACTTTTGTATTACTACTAGCGACCCTGTCACAATGGTAAAACCGGTTCCCGTCAGATAACCGATGATAAGCGCTGCTCGGCTTGGCTAGCACTTGGATGGGTGACCGCCTGGGCCTGCCGAGCGCTGTTGGCAAGCGAGGTGCAGTCAGCCCTTGTGAGGCCAATTCAGGAGCTACTTGACCTAGAAGTAGAGGCTCTGGTCACGAAAACTGAGAAGGCAGAGAGAGCAGTGTGCTGACCACATACTCCTCCTCATCCACATCTGCATCGAATGACGCCTCTGGCCTGACATGGCGGTCGGTCGGTTGGTAGCGTTGGGCCTTCCGAGGCCTGTTCGGACAGAGGGAATTTGTATAGCTAATTTAGAAACATCCTGTATATAATGAAAACTAATGGTCCTTACTTCCTACAGGTAAACCTGAATCTAGTACTACATCTGAAGATTTCTCTTCGTTAAGAATGACATAGTGTGGAAGTAACTCTCCAATCCAGTCACACAGCCCAAAGAGCGGTCCAAATGGAGAAACAGGCAATGTGGAGCTGAGAACAATCGTGTGGCACGTAGACAAAGCCGTCACAGGCTAGCCGAGGGCGTGGCTGCCGGCCGCTGCATTTATCAGCTCTGCGGCAGCGCGTCGCCATCACTGGCCACGCCCACCTCGTATGCCGACCACGCCAGCCTTGCATGCCGATTGCGTCCTCAGCTCGCTGGCTACTCGCACCTACAGTCTCAAATCGCGCGTCGGTATCGATACTAGTGTGGGCTAGGGAATCTGAGACGAAAACGTCATCCTGTGCTCCCTTCTGAAATACAACACCCAGAAAGCGAAGAGCAACAACATGATACCACAGAAGAGCGCAAACTCAGGAGCCCGATTAGCGGAAATAAAGACTGCAACTAGTCACAGTTAATTATTTAACACGTGAAACATATACAGGTTATCCTGGCGGGGATGGTCAATATTCAGGTACATGAGAGGAACGATCATTCGAAGCAAAAGAGTCTACATCTACATCTACATCCATACTCCGCAAACCACCTGACAGTGTGTGTTGGAGGGTACTTTGAGTACCTCTGTCGGTTCTCCCTTCTAATTCAGTCTCGTATTGTTCGTGGAAAGAAAGATTGTCGGTATGCCTCTGTGTGGGCTCTGATCTCCCTGATTTTATCCTCATGGTCTCTTCGCGAGATATACGTAGGAGGGAGCAATATACTGCTTGGCTCTTCGGTGAAGGTATGTTCTCGAAACTTTGACAAAAGCCCGTACCGAGCTACTGAGCGTCTCTCCTGCAGAGTCTTCCACTGGAGTTTATCTATCATCTCCGTAACGCTTTCGTGATTACTAAATGATCCTGTAACGAAGCGCGATGCTCTCCGTTGGATCTTGTCTATCTCTTCTATCAACCCTATCTGGTACGGATCCCACACTGGTGAGCAATATTCAAGCAGTGGGCGAACAAGTGTACTGTAACCTACTTCCTTTGTTTTCGGATTGCATTTTCTTAGGATTCTTCCAATGAATCTGTCTGGCTTCTGCTTTACCGACGATCAACCTTATATGATGATTCCATTTTAAAACACCCCTAATGCCTACTCCAAGATAATTTATGGAATGAACTGCTTCCAGTTGCTGACCTGCTATATTGTAGCTAAATGATAAAGGATCTATCTTTCTGTGTATTCGCAGCACATTACACTTGTCTACATTGAGATTCAGTTGCCATTCCCTGCACCATGCGTCAATTCGCTGCAGATCCTCCTGCATTTCAGTACAATTTTCCATTGTTACAACCTCTCGATATACCACAGCATCATCCGCAAAAATCCTCAGTGAACTTCCGATGTTACCCACAAGGTCATTTATGTATATTGTGAATAGCAACGGTCCTACGACACTCCCCTGCAGCACACCTGAAATCACTCTTACTTCGGAAGACTTCTCTCGATTGAGAATGACATGCTGACCATTCTTCGTGAGAGCCAGTGTAGAGTAAAGTGCGTCAAGAGTGTGCTTTTAAAGTCAAACTAACAATGTATTGAAGGAAATTTCAAGAATTGCAATGATATTTCAGCAGGAATTTCGAATGACTTTTTGCTATTATCATTACTATTGTTATCAGTTTGGTAGCTGGTCGTATGCAGCCCGCCACGGGTCCTCTCTTGTTCCAACCTCATCATCTCATTGTCAGAGTAGCACATACACCGTACATCCACAAATATTTTTTGGATCCTTTCCAATCTCTGTCTTCCCCCAAAGCACAGCCCTCTACAGTTCCCTGAAGTACCACAGATGTTGTTCCCTGATGTCGTAATACATTTCCTACCATCCTGTTCCTTCTTGTCGTCAGCGTTTTCCACGCATTCCGTTCTTCGCCGATTCTGCAGAGGAACATTCTCCACGACAACAGCCATTACCCACATCACTTACAACGTGTACTGACCTTATTACTTATACCTACCTGTTCGTCGCACAGGATAGCCTACTATGATGCTGGGATTCATGTCATCCATCTTGTTCACAAATGAGACTCCATTTACGAGGGGCAATATCGGCGACCTTCATAGCATCCAGTTATGGGCTACAGGGAATCCTCACGGTACAGCGGCAGCGAAGACTCAGCACCGGTCCAACCTCACTTTGTTGGTGGGGATTGTTGGCAATCGGCTCTTGGGAGCGTCCTTCCACAAAACCTCACAGACGTGGCATATCTGCACTTCCTCTCGGTGATCCTCCCTCCCTTGCTGGAAGACTTACCGTTGTTGATACGAACGGCAACAATGGTATCACGTGATGGTGTTCCACCTCACTGCCGTATTGAGAGGAGCTAATGTGCTAGTACAGACAGAACATTCTCACTTGCCTGGTGCGTGTTCTCGTCTGTGCATTCAGCCACTGAAATCTACACTGTCAGAGATCTCCATATCCCAGTGACTGTGCCTCTCCTGGAACGCACTTCCTGCCGTATATCTAGGTCACCTTTCTGCCGCTTACCTTTCACGAGATCATTTCCCGAAGTTTGCCCTCATTTGGCAAAATCTCCTTACATAATAGACTCCAAGGCGAATACGAAATATTTAAACTGTGATGCGTATTTGGTACAAAAAGTAACGCAAATTTGCAATTTTACTCTACCTATTGTAACAGGGTGTTTATAGTGCGGTAAATTCGTGCATCAGTTATTATTAAAACGAGAAAAACTTATGTGCCATCCATTTCTTCTTCTTTGTTTGATTTTGAGTACAAATTTCATAACGGATGTCAAATTAAACACCTTTGATATACCTCGGTTGTGATCAAAACAGGGGCCAGCAATACTGGTATTAATAGATTTTTGCTATAGTGATCACTATAGCAAAGATCTGCTAATACCAGTATAGTGATCACTATAACAATAATCTACTAATGCCAGTGTTTCTGCCCCCTGTTTTGATCACAATCGAGGCAGATTATTCTTACATGTCGGTCAGGGCCCTGAAGATGGCGTAGTAAAACGCTGAAACTGGTTGCCAAATAAGATAAGGCTGGAAACGAGACAGCTCAAAGTTGTTTAATTTGACATCCTCTGTGGAACAGCCGAGTCCTGCAACCGTCTCTAAAAAGATTGGCGTACAGAAAATTTCATAGTGAACCTTGATTACTTCCTGATGCTTTTGAACGAGAAAGGAAAAAAAAAATAAATACAAGAACATGCCAAAGTGAAAATACATTTAAAAACGTGTCACGCACCACGTGATATACATGAATGGACAAACAAATGATAACAAGTTCAGAAAAATTGGATGGATGATTTATTCAAGAGAAAGAGCTTCACAAATTGAGGAACTCAACAACGCATTTGTCCACCTGTGGTCCTTGCGCAAGCAGTTATTCGGATTGACATTGATTAATAGAGTAGTTGAATGTCCTCCTCAGGGATATCGTGCCAATTTATGTCCACCTAGGGAGAGACGCGGCGACCCTTCTGGGCAAGGTAGGATCTGGCAAGTTTGAAGACAAGCAGTAAAAACTCCTGCCGTGTGCGTGCGGGTGTTACCTTGCTGAAATGGAAGTCCAGGATGACTTGCCTTGAAGGGCATCAGACCGGGGTGTAGAATATCGTCGAAATACCACTGTGCTGTAAGCGTGCCGCGGATGACGACCAAATGGGTCCTGCTATGAAAAGAAGTGACACCCCACACCATCACTCCTGGTTGTCTAGCAGTGTGGCACAGTGCGCATGCCACATGCCACACTGCATGAGACGGACAGGTTGGTACCTCACCGCTGTCTGGGGTGTCACCAGACACGTTTTCAACGTGGATTATCATTGACTGGAGTAGAACTTTCTTCAGTGAGGAGTCCCGCTCCCAGTTGGTGCGTCGTTTTTTGTCTCGCAATGTATTCCAGTCAATGGAAAAGCTTCCGTGTTGACCAGAGCCCGTATATGAAGTGCTCCGAATCTCCGTAACAGAAGAAGGATTCATGCCACTACTCCTCACGCTTTAGACATTTAATCCAGTCTCCTGTTGGCAGACTACTGTAATTCCCGTTACAGCCTGAACAGTGAAGAGATTGTAAATTTGTCGATGTATTTGAGTTTTGCTTTGCTTTCTTTTCAATAGCTTCATCAGAACCAAGACACTCCCTTATTGCGATTCTAATATTGCGATTTGAATGGTTCTGAGGAACTATTTCTCATTGTTGCCCTTCTACTGCTTCTTTTTTCCTTGCATTTTTTTTCTTTTGAAGAGACGGGAGTACTTGGTTCTTGGTTCGGTTCGTATGTAAATACATACGAACGTTTGACTTCAGCATGAAGTATGGATTCATCATTTGCACTGACACCCTAATTTGTAACAATCGAAGGCAGGAAATCTTTCTCGCTGAAGATACGACGATCTATTGAATAAATGACGCACATTTTGAAGCCTCATTTACCTTCGATATTAGGACAGTCGTTTGATAAGTATTTTCAAACAGTCCAGCATAAATACTTGCATAATTACATGTCCAGGATGTTTTATGCCTCAATGGTCTCGTTCTTGTGGATAAAAGTCCTTGAAATGCTTCAGAAATCAGCGATCCAATGGCTTCATTTTGTGGCTGTTACGTGGAGGAATCACAAGTAGGTCCATGCTGTGCTCCTTGCAATGAAGAACTGTATTCAGAGTCAAATGGGGCGAGAGATTGTTCAAAATCAATATAGGTAGATTTTCTTCCGTTACCTTTGTATGTTTTTCACAATGCTGTTACCATGTGAATTGCAGATGTAAGCTGCTGCATCGATTGGACACATTATTAACCATTTCATGGTTAAAATTTATTTTGTGTGTATTTGAAAAATGGATGTTCGAAAACTGTGTTCCTTTGTGATAAGTAATACATTTTCACTGCTAAAAATTTTTAAGCTGACCGATTTTGAAAATAGGTGAAATGGGACACATGTGTCTCCCGAACCTAGCTAGATCGATGTTTTCATGCGAATCTAGGATTTCAGCTACATTTTAGCTGCAGAACGAGATTTTCAGGATGGCAAACATGGAAAAAAAAGTATAACGAATCAATAGCAAACCATATTTGTTCTCCTGACAATGAACAACATGAAATATCGCACACAGGTTTTCAACATAACATTTCAAGATGGCTTTGACATGTCACACACCAATATTTCGTACATTCTGTGAAGTGTTCTGGAACATATACGTCCCACTACGTACAAATTATGTACAAATCAGCACAATTGCTGAGGTGTGTAGTAATGTCTTAAAAGAACGTCTACGATGTAGAAAAAACTCCATCAGTTACTTCAAACTTTCTCTGAATTAAGAAGTTGGTGATTTGATTTGATTTTCGTGAAACAGACCTACTGTGCTACCTATAAACACAAGTCGCCCCGTTTGATACCTTACTACCTTCTATATATCCAGAACACGGATCGTAGTATTTTTCTGTGAGTCCCGAAAGCATCTCGCTGTATGCTAACATTAGGCAGATACGGAATGTAGACGTCCCAACGATCAAAACTGCGTACTACTTAAGGGGGCATCATGTATCACACCAACCATGAAAGGTTAAGTAACCAGGAAGAAAGCCGTTCTTCAAACTCTCCTTGATCTCTATCCGAGTAAATATTATTCCTGGATGAACTTAATTCTCCCCAGCTCCCATATAATACATAATATTTATTAACTGACGTCTTTACCACGATGCTATGTTGCCTATGTACGTATTACTATACGTTATTACCTTTTTCAGAGATTTCAAAGAACATTTATAATCCTCGACTAACATATGCTAAAAATGCTATGAGGTTCAAATATATATCTCTGAATTGGTTGCTAGTTAAGGTCATCACACGTCCGAGACTAAGTTTTCTGTGGTATCCGAAGCTAAGCTGACGTCTGTACAAGTAACCATTAGCACAGTGCCTTCCGGCCATGCTTGTGCTTTTGACAAATTTATTTTCGGTAATATTTCTCTCAGAATAAATGTGGACTAATCTTCTGAAAGCTTTGAGTCGTGACATAATAATATCTGTTTAAACATTTGCGGTGCTCCGCGATTTCCACTTCCTACTTATCACTGAACATTCTTCTGGATCTCTGCAGTTCTGTTTATTCCAAAAACCAGGAATTTTACAGTGCTGGGAATATTAATTTTAAGCTTATCTTTACACAGGCAACCGTCGTATAATAAAAAAAGAATTAAAACTAAAAATGGCCTCGCTCATTTTTAAAGCGATTTCTGAGGGCAGCTGTGCTTATTCACTGCTTGTTGTTCAGACTTTACATATCTGGTTCTCTCTTGTAGTTTTCAGCATTAATTCAGTTTCAGGGGTGCATGCTTTACGGTAAGTCTTCGTTTTGTAGACGCTAACATAGTAAAAATTGTCTCTTCTAAGCTTGAAATGGCTGTAAAATTTCCATTTCTAAAGTTCTAATTTTCCTTTCTAAAGGTCACACACACTTCTGGCCCCATTTAAGTGATGCATTTGGTAATGGTAAAGTAAGAATGAAGACTACGTACTGAGCAATACTGTATCATTCTCAAGGCGTAAAATTGCCCCGTTCCCCGGTAGCTTTTGTCTGCACACGGAAACCCTTTGTGGCACGACGATGTTTTAACGTATCATCGCAGTGACGATACATCGTAGTATATGACATACGGTATATGTTATAATTTGCAATCTATTAAGCTAAAGCTTGTTTCCAAAATGCAAACTTGTATACGAACTGTTTTTAGCGCATTGTACAGCAGTTAGCACCAGGAAAACAACCAAACTACGGCAACAAAGTGTCAACCCCAGGAGCCGTTACGTTCTCGTCTGAATAGCCTACTGCTGGGCGATTAAAACGGAGATCCAGGCGTTGCGCAGTCTCAGCCGCCGCCCACACTTAGCAGACTTATTTCCAGTAAAAGGCTGCCCGAATATAAACCAGTAACCAGTCTGAGCGAAACCGGTAACGGGTGTATTTCGAAAGATGTCCCAGGTGAAACATATCGAGGATAGCGGACTGAGCGAACCAGTGGAATAGTTTCAGGACTTGGTAGGCAGCACCTTGCTACAACGCGTTTCGTTAACCTTTTTCGTACCATCGGGCGTCAGAGGCCCGTTCGTGATGTTTAATATCTTCTCTATTAGTACCTGTACATTTTATTTTAATGAAAGTCTATGACTTTTCTTAATCTGTCAAGTCAATCATAAGTTTAAAAAAAATTTTAAAAACTTACCTATGGCTTTGTGTTAAAGTGCTGGTGCACGTCTTTTGCCGTACGGGCCTATCAGGCAATTTTTCAACAACCAGATGTCTATCTGCGCAGGGGCTGTTACGTCATTTGCCATTGTTGACTTGCGCTGTTATTCCTTCAGAGTTCATTAGTCTTCTTTGTGATAAGCAAATGTTTATTTTGGTGCATTATTTCATAACATTTCTTTGCTCTACAAACTGAAAACGTTACTGAGCATAGGACTATCAGATGAGGAGATAAATGAATTGTTGGAGCAGTCTTTTGATTCTGAAAACCCACCTAGTGAATGTGCATCTTCCATTGATGACGATAATGAGGTAGATGTCGCTGAAAACTCAGAACTACACGTGATGGTAATTATGAAGAATCCCTTTACGATGATGGAGAAGAACAATTTTGTGCAAATTCTGGTGAATGTGACTTATTGTTTTCTTGTAATAGGAATGAAATAAGGGCTACAGCTCTTCAAGCTGGAGTTTCTGGTACCCAGAGAAAAAGGGATGTATTGAAAGAAGACCAATAACCTACAAGTTATTCGATTAGGAAGTGTGATAATGAGGAATCACCCCTCAGTGACAAAGTGTGTATGTGGACCAACAACGCAGGTCGGATCGTTTACAAGACCTGAGTGAATATAGAAATGCATGAAATGAAAAAAGTTTCTTGGTGTTATAATCTTGACTGGAGTTTACAAGGCAAGAAATGAAGATATGAGTCAGTTTTGGAGTGTTGAGAATGGCCAACTACTGTTCAGTGAAATGCGTCGCAACCGCTTCCATGCTATTCTGAGGCTGTCGCGTTTTGACATGAACAAAGTCAAATAAGAAATTGGAACCAATGACAGAAGTTTTTGAGATCTGGGAAATTACCCTTAGGGATGCCTACAGCCCAGGATGGCGTATGACCGTGGATGAATAGTTGGTCGCATTTCGAGGTCGATGTCCATTTCGACAATACATCCCATCTAAACCTGGTGATACGGAACAAAATTCTGTGCAATTTGTGATAGTGCAACAAGCTACTGTTGGAAGATGAAAGCGTATTTGGGAAAGGAGGAAGAAACGAAAGCTGTGCGACTTGGAAAGAACGTTGCGAAAGTCCTTGTGATTGAACGTGAGAAGTCTGGACGTAATATCAACTGTGATAATTTTTTTACATCTCAAGAAATAGGTCATTATTTGTTGTCAAAGAAAGGTCTTTATTTGTTGTCAAATGATGTGACTAGTCGGTGCTATTAATAAACAAAAAAAAAAAAACCAAAGTCGAACTACGAACTGCCTCCCGATTTTATTACTCTTAAAGGACGTTAAGTATACTCTAAATTATTTGGTTTTCAATCGGATGTGATGATAGGGTAATATGTTCCTAAGAAAAATAAAGTTGTTACCGTCCTTAGCTCTCTTTACGATCAACCAACGGTGTCATCGTCGCAAGTGAAGAAGCCTGAAGTTGTAATGACATGCAATGCCACAACGGGGACTGTTGACACCTGGACTAGAAGACGCGATGTTACAGTGTGATGAGATAAACAAGGCGCCGGTCATTGGTGGTTTTATTCAACATGATCGATGTAAGTGTAATGAATTCATACATAATTTGGATGATGCTGGCTGTCAATACAAAATGAAATGTCGGACTTTCATCATCAGTTTTGGAAAGCAACTAGCAGGGGTAAAGAAGTCAATGAATTCATTAGTAGCACCGGGTCCAGGAAGGGCAGCGAAACCGCCAGCTAAGAAAAGCGGAAGCTGTACATACTTTGTAGAGAAGAACTGTAGAAAAAGTCAAATTACATGTTATAAGTGTACAAAGCCTGTATGCTAGGAATATTCTGCTACTGTCTGTCGACTCTGTGCAAATTTGCAGTAAGAATAAAATCCACCAGTAAAAGTATAAAAATTGTGTTTTTAAAATGTAAACTTTAAGTAAACAGAATTATTTTAAAAGCATTTATACTCCAAAAGTCATTCACATAATGAGTAGCCAAAATAGTGTCAATGTATGGTAGATAATGCTATCCTCATTTTCCGGTAAGCAGAGAATTAAAAAGATAATAACAGGGACCTTTAGAAGCCCTCGTGCTCCTACTTGTGTCTGCTTTCGGCCAATAAATAGCTCAATCTAAGTTTAGCAGCAGCCCTTCCTACCGTGCTTTTCAACCTGGCTCTGGAAGTAGCTCTTCAGAAACTCCAAATATTTGGTTACACCGGAGCAAACTTTGCTCAAGTAACTGGGCATGTGTTAGCAGTTATCAGAAGAGGAAGAGGCTCATTAGAGAGAGTGAGTTGAAGGTAGCCACACAACATAGACACCCCGCTGTCATTACATGTACAGTAAGTCCATGATAGTAAAACCTGAATAAATTATCTGGGATCCAGTGTTAATAGGAGAAGATCCACGTCAACTGAAAAAGAAAGAATAGTGCAGCTTAAGCGGTAGTAGATGCTTCCACACGTTTCAGACATTACTGGTTGTCCTAATATTAACCCGTAAGCACACGCTTGGGGTGAAATATACATAGCTTTGATAAGTTGGTAGCACAGTTAGATACAGGGTGACAATTATTTAACTATATGGAAAAAACGCAATGCAATTACAAACTACAGAGTGCACACACTTTACTCAACATGTAAAAGTCACTATAGATATTCGGATTTACGTATTGACATGTTCGATACGCCTGCCATCATTGGCGACGATTTGTCGCAGACGAATAGCGAAATTCTGCATGACCCGCTGAAGTGTCGAAACATCGATGCTGTTGATAACCTCCTGAATGTTTTCAGCTCGGCAATTGTTTTAGGGTTAATGCTGTACACTTTGTCTTTCATGTAGCCCAATTTAATATAGCCCAACAAAAAGGAGTCGCATGTGTTGGATCAGGAGAATATGGCTTTCAATCGAGGCCCATGCCAGTGGCCTCTGGGTACCTCAGAGCCAGAATGAGGTCCCCAAAGTGCTCCTCCAGGATGAGATACAGCTCCGTCTTGCATGAACCACATCTTGTCGAAATCAGGTTCACTTTGGATAGTGAGAATGGGGATTAAATCATATTCCAAAACCTTCACGTACCGCTCGGTAGACACCGTGCGCGGATTTTCCTCTCCCAAATGTGCCATTTTTGCTTATTATGAACCTATCCATATGAAAGTGGGCTTCCTTGCTAAAGCAAACCATACATTGCATACTAATTACCATCATGACCCGCGGCCAGTTGTGCAGTTTGAATATCCTAACACAAACCGTTCAGAAGTTATGACGATTTTATTTCATGTAGTTCAATAACTGTCACTCTGTGTATCAATTTGAAACTGAACTTCTACCGGTATCATCCGAAATAGTTGGATACAATATTTTCTCTGTTTAGCATTTAACTACGACAGCAGAGCATTTAATCTTTCTCCATATATATGACTTTAAAGAAAAATTATTGACGTAACAATGTGCTGTTCTGTTTTTTCCTCGTAGTCGGTTTTAACAGTAAACAGAGGAGTTTTTATGTCGTGGTTCAAATGGCTCTGAGCACTATGGGACTTAACATCTATGGTCATCAGTCCCCTAGAACTTAGAACTACTTAAACCTCACTAACATTAGGACATCACACAAGACCCAGTCATTACGGGGGAGTTTTTATTTAGGCTTATCGGCTTATGAGTAGAACACTACTAGGGAACCTGAATCGTCCGAAACTTTGAATTCCACACATTCGCAGATTAAAGCTACGCGAGATACTGTCATTGAAGCCACCAACTTCACAGATACAGCAGTTGGAGAGGTCTTCCTGACGCTCCGTGTACCATCTATCCCATTCGTTTTAAGGGACTTCATTTCGTCAAGGTTTCGTTTGCAATAAAAATAAAAAAGACTCAACGTGAGAAGCGGGGGGAAGAGGATATGGGCCGGGGGGGGGGGGGGGGGATATAGAGAGGAAGAGAAGGAGAGACAGTTGGGTGGGATGAAGAGAGGGGGAGGGAAAAGGAGATGGACATACAGGTGGTAGAAGGAGGTTAGGACGTAATCCAGTTTCCCTTGCATATGTGGCAAGTACCAAATACAGGGTGATTCGAAAAGAATACCACAACTTTAAAAATGTGTATTTAATGAAAGAAACATAATATAACCTTCTGTTATACATCATTACAAAGAGTATTCAAAAATATTTTTTTTTCACTCAAAAACAAGTTCAGAGATGTTCAATATGGCCCCCTCCAGACACTCGAGCAATATCAACCCGATACTCCAACTCGTTCCACACTCTCTGTAGCATATCAGGCGCAACAGTTTGGATAGCTGCTGTCATTTCTCGTTTCAAATCATCAATGGTCGCAGGGAGAGGTGGCCGAAACACCATATCCTTAACATACCCCCATAAGAAAAAATCGCAGGGGGTAAGATCAGGGCTTCTTGGAGGCCAGTGATGAAGTGCTCTGTCACGGGCTGCCTGGCGGCCGATCCATCGCCTCGGGTAGTTGACGTTCAGGTAGTTACGGACAGATAAGTGCCAATGTGGTGGCGCTCCATCCTGCTGAAATATGAATTGTTGTGCTTCTTGTTCGAGCTGAGGGAACAGCCAATTCTCTAACATCTCCAGATACTGTAGTCCAGTTACAGTAGCACCTTCGAAGAAAAAGGGACCAAAAACTTTATTGGCTGAAATGGCGAACAAATGTACAACTAAATGAAACTTTATAGCTCCCTTAATTCGCCGACAGATAGTGCTTAGCTCTGCCTTTTGTCGTTGCAGAGTTTTAAATTCCTAAAGTTGTGGTATTCTTTTTGAATCACCCTGTATTGCCGGGTTTACTAGTATTTAGTATGTACAAAGACCAATTGGAACGTGTGTAAGACATTCGTCTTATTGTCCAACTACTGTCCAGCCTGTAGATCGGAGAAGTTTAAAGTAATGTGTGAAACTTAAACTCGTGTTTGTAAAAGTCAGGTTAGTATCTGAATAATGTGTAAAACTTACTTTGATACAAAATACCCCCTATCTGAATTCCAGTGCAGGGCAATAGCCGTGGCGCACGCTACGCGATGCGAAATCCAGACCGGCCGGTAGATCAAGCAGTTCGCCAGGAAGAAAGCAATCAGTTTGCAATGAAATTTACGTGTGCCATATGATTGCAAAACAAACGACTCAGATTAAAATGTTGGCCCTGAAAACAGCTAATCTTTATCTTAGTCTTGTAAACAATCACTGTACCAAAACTGTTTTTGTAATTACAGAGCAAATGAACATAAAAATTAACGCATCTGACATACTGCTAAAACTACTTGAAAATTCACAAGATACCACTTTACTGCAATCTTCTATTGACATTAAGCCACTGGACTGATATTATTTTCATAAATACCCTGTGACAATCACTGTGTCTTACAATGGGCATGAACCTTGATGGTAATTAAATTTATTGGGCTACCTGTGCGCACTGAACGCTCGTCTGTTCTGCAACCTGTCTCTATTAGGAATATAAAAAATCAAATTTCATTTGCCCTACTTGCGATGAGCAGTGCAAGACGGCATCTTACCAATTTTCATAAAATGCTTCTCAGTACACAGCTCGTGATGTGCAGTGCGAGTATGCAAACACAGTCACGAAAGTAAAGAATAAAAAATAAGGAACTAAACTTAACGACTGATAAATGAGAACAAAGAGTTCCAAGTATAACTATGCTTCATGAAGTCATAACAGCAGTACACCTTTTCATAAAGTTCTCACACCTACACAAGTTAGCAAAAATATTTCTTAATAACTCTCTTGTGTACAATTATCTTCCTTGACGCTTATTTCAACTATCAGACAAGTCCATACGCCTCACTATAATATTTATGCATCAAACTCTAACCATGCAGAATGTTCTAACAGTAAGGAAATTGGAAACTTGTGGTAAGGTTTTACGCCAAACTGCTGAGGTCATCAGTCCATAAGCTTACACACTACTTAATCTAACTTAAACTTATACTAAGTAAGGACAATACACACACCTATGCTCGAGGGAAGACTCGAACCTTCGACGGGGGGAGCCGCACGAACCGTGACAAGGCGCCCTAGACCGCTGGGCTACCCCGCACGGCTAACAATAAGCAAGTACACAGCCACAAACATCAAAGGACTGGATTATCTCAAAATCTGGCTTTGTCATTCTTGCATTCATATCATCTCATTTCCTCAAACTTTTTTCTCAAAATATATTACAAAATCGCTTTTAAGTAATGCTGTCTCCATTACACGGCTGACCAGCTTCAACCCTTTTCAAACCGAGAACACAGTCGAACTTTCCAATACACACTGCAACTCTCTGACTTGGTCTAACAACTTTGGTCTCAAAACACATACTTACAAAGAGCATGATTGTATCGATACTACAGACATTGAGTAGATTTATCAAATTCGCATACTTCCTTTACGTTTATGGTCAAAACATCTTGACAATCCGCATGGAAAATAGGACGCAAATAGTACTAAGATACAGGAGGGGCATTACAATTCGATGTGAAAACATAATATTCGATGATGACATTGCTGGTTTCTGCGAGAGTTACGTAGAACTATAGAAATTATTGAATTGAATGAACAGTCTAATGACTACAGCATTTGAACTGAGAGTAATCCGAAGAAAGACTAAAGCAATGATGAGTAACAGAAACGATATTAGCTATGAACTTAATATGAAAATTACGAGATGATATGTGGTGCTGTATAAGAACGTTGAAAATTAGGTGCACTGATAAGATGAGAAATGAGGTTTCTTGCAGAATACATAAGGAAACCGATATATGGAAACGATCGACAACGAGAAGGGACAAAATGGTAAGACATGAGTTAAGACATCAGGCGATAACCAGAGGAAATTGTAAGGGTTAAAAACTGTAGGGAAAGACAGATATTGGAATATATCCAGCAAATTAATTCAGGTCGTAGGGCGCAAATGCTGCTCCAGAGATGAAGAGGTTAACAGAAACTAGTCGGAAGGCTGATGACAAAAAAATCTTCTGAGACGGCTGTCCGCGGGGCATGATGGGAATTAGTATGCACTACATGGTTTGCTTTAGCGACGAAACCCACTTTCATTTGGATGGGTTCGTCAATAAGCAAAATTGGCGCATTTGGTGGATCGAGAATCCGCATTTGCGATCGAGAAGTCTCTTCACTCTCAACGGGTGACTGTGTGGTGTGCAGTGTCCAGTCATGGAATAATCGGTGGGATATTCCATGATGGCACGGCGACTACCAAGCGGTACGTGAAGGTTATGGAAGGCGATTCCAGCCCCATTATCCAAAGCGACTCTGATTTCGACAAGATGTGGTTCATGCAAGGCGGAGCTCGACCCCTTCGAATCAGGAGAGTGTCTGATGTCCTGGAGGAGCACTTCGGGGACAATATTCTGGCTCTGGGGTATCCAGAGGCCACTGGCTTGGGCCTCGATTGACCGCTGTATTCTCCAGATCTGAGCATTTGCGAAACCTTTTTGTGGAGCTATATTAAAGACAAGGCGTACAGCAATAACCCTAAAACCATTGCTGAGCTGAAAACAGCCATTCAGGAGGACATCGACAGCGTCAATGTTGCGAAACTTCAGCGGGTCATGCAGAATTTCGCTATTCGTATGCGCGACAATATCGCCAATGGTGGCAGATATATCTAACATGTCATAACGTAAATCCGAATATCTGTAGCGACCTTTACATGTTGAATAATGTGTGTACATGCCGTAGTTTGTAACTAATTTAGGTTTTTTTCATATAGTTCAATAATACTCACCCTGTAGATACGGTCTAACTCGCGACTGCTGTCTATCGCCTCTCCTGGCTTGGCTCTGAGCACTATGGGACTTAACATCTGAGGTCATCAGTCCCCTAGAACTTAGAATTACTTAGACCTTACTAACCTAAGGACATCACACACATCCATGCCCGAGGCAGGATTCGAACCTGCGACCGTAAGGGTCGCGCGGTTACGGACTGTAGCACCTAGAACCGCTCGGCTACACCGGCCGGCTCGCCTCTCCTGTCCAAGTCGTTAGCGGTGCACGGTTGATCGTTACCAACGTCTCGGGACACAGCTGCGGAAGGAGTGAATCATTTTAATCGACTGTTGTTAGAGCCATTAAAACTAACTTGTCAGTTATTATTTCCCATGAAATAAACGTGTATTCACTTCCGTTAACCTTCCTTTTCCTGCTTGTCCTCACTTTAAGTGCCTTGTCGCGAGTTATCACTCCATCAGGTAACTTATGAAATACTGCAGTCTCAGATATAGCAAAATTAGTCCGTGTTACAGTGTTGCGATCAGCAAAAGCATCTCCTGGCTGGGTCAGGGATTTTCTCTGCCTCGTGATGACTGGGTGTTGTGTGATGTCCTTAGGTTAGTTAGGTTTAAGTAGTTCTAAGTTCTAGGGGACTGATGACCATAGATGTTAAGTCCCATAGTGCTCAGAGCCAGCAAAAGCATCTAAACCTCCATAATAGGCATGAGTACCCGGCTCAATTTCGCCACTCGTCCGTGTACACTGTGTGATGAGGAGTACCTGGACACGTATTGGTTGACATTAACAGGAGGTGTATCCAACCTTTGTGACTTTGAGTGACGTGTCAAAATTGTGGGGCAGTGGTTGCCCATCCTTCCTCAGGAGCGGAAACCAGAGAAGGTGTTTGGAGCGATATCTGTGGTCTCAGTCATCCCAAAAGTTGTTGATATGGATTGAGGTAGGAAATCTGGGCTTACTAGTCCATTTCAGGAATACTATTGTACACAGATGCTGCTTTTTGACAGGGTACTCTGTCATGTTGATACAGTCACCGTCTCCAAACTGTTACTCTACACAGTGCTGTAAAGAATGTACTCGTATCCTTCCGAGTTTCCCATTTTTTTCTTTTTTAAGCGCAGTTAAGTGACAATTCCCTAACCACGACAAACACTTCCATACCAAAAAATCACCTTTCCCGTACTTCATTGTTGGAACTACACATAATGGCGGCTAACGTTCTCCAAGAATTCGCCAAACCCTTCCTCTGGATTACCGGACAGCATAGCGTGATCACCCATGGTCACTCATTTATACTCAACTAATGTCCAGCAGCGACGCTACTTACATCACATCAAGCATCATTAGCATTGACTACTGAAATGTGTAGCTAATGAGGAGTTGCTCCACCATTGTACCCCATTCCTTTTAATTCCCTACGTACACTCTATGTGCTAGCTGGGCTACTGGTAACACTTTGCAACTCACCAGTGATTCCTTCCGTTGCTTTCATCCAGGTTTCTACAACCATCCTCCACAACGCTCAACACTACCTGTCCGTCAGTACGTGAGTTCTGTCTGTCTTGGTTTATCTGTCGCTGGACTTCAGAGCTTTAGAAGGGCTGAAATGACTCTGACGGATTTGATACTTAGGCGGCATCCAATGACCGATCCACGTTCAAAGTCAATGAGCTCTCCTGACCGAATAATTCTGCGGTTACTGGCTCTTCACTGACAACACAGTACTCCCCTTTTGCTGTTATGCTGACGAGCCCGCCTCTTGTCTCATCTAGTGGTGAATTCCGCGATACGTAGGGGTGTACGGATACTTTTGAGCCGGCTCGAGTGGCCGAGCGGTTCTAGGCGCTACAGTCTGGAACCACGCGATCGCTACGGTCGCAGGTTCGAATCCTGCCTCGGGCATGGATGTGTGTGATGTCCTTAAGTTAGTTATGTTTAAGTAGTTCTAAGTTCTAGGGGACTGATGACCTCAGAAGTTAAGTCCCATAGTGCTCAGAGCCATTTGAACCATTTGATACTTTTGATAATGTACTTCCTCCAGAACCAGTTCACTAAGAGAGAAAAATAGGAATTACACACTTCAGAAACATTACGTCCACCAAATACACAGAAGAGCCAATGAAACTGGTACACCTCCTTCAAATCCAGTAGTGTCCCCCACAAGCACGCAGAAGTGCCGCAACATGGCATGGCATGGACTCAGCTAACGTCCGAAGTAGTGCTGGAGGGAACTGACACCATGAATCCTGCAGGGTTGTCCATAAGTCCACAAGAGTACGAGGTGGGAGACATCTCATCTGAGCAGCACGCTGCAAGGCATCCCAGGTAAGCTCAATAATGTTCATGTCTGAGGACTTTGGTGGCCAGCGGAAGTGTTTAAACTCAGAATAGTGTTCCTGGAGCCACTCTGCAACAATTCTGGACGTGTGAGGTGTCGCGTTGTCATGCTCGAATTGCCCAAGTCCGCCGGAATGCAGAAAGGACATGAATGGATGCAGGTGATAAGACAGAATGCTTACGTACGTGTCACCTGTCAGAGTCGTATCTAGACATATCATGGGTCCCATACCACTCCAACTGCACACGTCGCACACCATTACAGAGTCTCCATTAGCTTGAACAGACCCTGCTGACGCCCAAGGTCCATGGATTCTTGAGGTTGTCTCCATACCCGAACATGTCCATCCGCTCGACACAATTTGAAACTAGACTCGTCCGACCAGACAACATTTTTCCAGTTATAAACAGTCCAATTATTTTGATGCTGACGGGGCCAGGCGACCTGTAAAGCTTCGTATCATGCAGTGGGCCTTCGTCTCCAAAAGCCCATATCGATGATGTTTTGTTGAATGGTTTGAATTGTCGTGTCCTGACATAGGTGGGAGAGGGTAAAAGGGGTTGCTGGTCAGTTTGCGGAACGGTACAGAGCAGAAGGCAGAAGGACAATTCACAGTGAAGGCATTTACTAGAAATGCAGGTGGTGAGACTCGGTAGGGAACTCGTTGTGGAGACTCCACGACAAACAGTTTTTTGAAATAGATTGAAATAGACGGGATTAACTAATAAAATGGATGCCAGTTCTAGGGTTAGAAAAAGCATGAATAACATTGTCGCAACAGAAGCCAGTGCAGAAGTCCCAGGAGTGAATGCTAGCCACAGTAGCAAACACTAGCAGCATCTCAAGGCAACAACTTAGTTGCAAAGCAAAACATAATGAATGTGACACTATTCACTGAGGCACTCCAAGTGAGAGCTGGACCGAGGCTGGAGTCGACGGACGCGGATTCGGCGCCCAGATCGTCTGACTGAGAACTCTGCCAAAATGCGGAATCTAGGCGTTTGAAAGAGTCGCGTGGGGGCACTGTTTTTCCCACTTAAAGCCATCCAGCCAATCTCGCAGGTCTCTTGCAGGCGTATGCCAATCACGGTTTAGTTAGGTCCCCTCTACTGCTCATAAGGCGAGGATGTTAATGCAGTTGCAGTAAGTCCGTATTCGGTATCAACATCGTTCAGCTGAAAGCTAAACGTAACTGCTCTGCTAAATAAGGCTTGCAACATTATTTTTATACGTCATTTAGCCCCGCCCCTTGGGGCTGCGTCAACAGTTTTGGGCGTTTTCGCTCTCTGTCTAACCCTTGTGAGTCTACTGACGATGCTGTTCTCAGGGCTGGTATCGAGCTGGCTTTATACACTAGTACGTGCCTGTTGGTTACAGCGTTCTACGGTGACAACCTACTACGGCGTCTAGACGACATATGAAGTTACATGTTAATTCCTTGAAGAGTAACTAACGCCCTGGCACCGCGTCTGGGGGCGCCTGCATTTTCGCAAGGCTCTCCCCTTACTGTTTACTCCATGTAACAATATCTCTCCTATTTTCGTCTGCCCTCAGTCCTCCTTTCTCACAGCTTCAAGATAACACAACAGTAGCAAGGAATAATCAATATATTACAGCGTGATGACACTTGTTGATGGTCCAGCATTGAAATTTGTAGCATTTTGCGGAAAGATTGCACTTCTGTCACACTGATCGATTCTCTTCAGTCGTCGTTGGTTCCGTTCTTGCAGGACCTCTTTCCTGCCGGAGCGATGTCGAGGATTTCATGTTTTACCGGATTCCTGATATTCACGGTACACTGGTGAAATGGTCGTACTGGAAAATCCCCACTTCATCGCTACCTCAGAGATGCCGTGTCCCACCGCTCATGTGCCGGCTGTAGCACTACGTCCAAACTCAGTTAAATCTTGATAACTTGGCATTGTAGCAGCAGTAACCGATCTAACAATTGCGCCAGGCACTTGTTGTCTTATATAGGCGTTGCCGACCGCAGCGCCGTATTCTGCGTGTTTACATATCTCTGTATTTGAATACACATGCCAGTTTCTTTGGCACTTCAGTATATATGCTGCGTAGCAGGAACACTAATAACGTTTAAGGTTTTCAAGATCCTGTGCAATGGAAACTACACTACTGGCCATTAAAATTGCAACACCAAGAAGAAATGCAGATGATAAACGCGTATTCATTGGACAGATATATTATACTAGAAATGACATGTGATTACATTTTCACGCAATTTGGGTGCATACATCCTGAGAAATCAGTACCCAAAACCACCACCTCTGGCCGTAATAACGGCCTTGATACGCCTGGGCATTGAGTCAAACAGAGCTTGGATGGCGTGTACAGGTACAACTGCCCATGCAGCTTCAACACGATACCTCAGTTCAACTAGAGTAGTGACTGGCGTATTGTGACAAGCCAGTTGCTCGGCCACCATTGACCAGACGTTTTCAGTTGGTGAGACATCGGGGGAATGTGCTGACCAGGACAGCAGTCGAACATTTTCTGTTTCCAGAAAGGCCCGTACAGGATCTGCAACATTCGGTCGTGCATTATCCTGCTGAAATGTAGGGTTGCGCAGGGATCGAATGAAGGGTAGAGCAACGGGTCGTAACACATCTGAAATGTAACGTCCACTGTTCAAAGTGCCGTCAATGCGAACAAGAGGTGACCGAGACTTGTAACCAATGGCACCCCATGCCATCACGCCGGGTGATACGCCAGTATGGCAATGACGAATACACGCTTCCAATGTGCGTTCACCGCGATGTCGCCAAACACGGATGCGACCATCATGATGCTGTAAACAGAACCTGGATTCATCCGAAAAAATGACGTTTTGCCATTCGTGCACCCAGATTCGTCGCTGAGTACACCATCGCAGGCGGTCCTGTCTCTGATGCAGCGTCAAGGGTGCCTGCACCCATGGTCTCCGAGCTGACAGTCCATGCTGCTGCAAACGTTGTCGAACTGTTCGTGCAGATGATTGTTGTCTTGCAAACGTCCCCATCTGTTGACTCAGGGATCGAGACGTGGCTGCTCGGTCCGTTACAGCCATGCGGATAAGATGCACGTCATCTCGATTGCTAGTGATACGAGGCCGTTGGAATCCAGCACGGCGTTCCGTATTACCCTCCTGAACCCACCGATTCCATATTCTGCTAACAGTCATTGGATCTCGACCAACGGGGGCAGCAATGTCGCGATATGATAAATCGCAATCGCGATAGGCTACAATCCGACCTTTATCAAAGTCGGAAACGTGATGGTACGCATTTCTCCTCCTTACACGAGGCATCACAACAACGTTTCACTAGGCAACGCCTGTCAACTGCTGTTTGTGCGTGAGAAATCGGTTGGAAACTTTCCTCATGTCAGCACGTTGTAGGTGTCGCTACCGGCGCCAACCTTGTGTGAATGCTCTGAAAAGCTGATCATTTGCGTATCACAGCCTCTTCTTCCTGTCGGTTAAATTGCGCCTCTGTAGCACGTCACCTTCGTGGTGTAGCAATTTTAATGACCAGTAGTGCATGTGTCGGCGATATCTGCGCAGTGACCTGTCAGTAAAACCACATGTTAGAGCCTAACCCGTGTTTTGCAATTGACACCAACTGTTGTGCACTAAAAGTCTCTGCTTCACGCTGTCAGAGTATCTGCAGACAGGTGTCAGTCTTATCGCCTGCCGCTGTTGCCAGTTTGTGACACTTATGTTGAAGTGGAGTGTGTCGATATTTCTGCGGAGCCCAAAACACTTTAGGCAGTTCTCTGATTTCGTCACTGGCCTGGCCACCTCAAAAGCAAAGTGTCACCTGCCAACGTAACCTAGACCTAGTTGTAAGCTACAGATCAATCTGTCACCACAACCAGGTTTTTTAAATTTTATTTCACACTCAATGGCTACCTGTGAAGAGTCGCATATTCCAACAAGAGCTACAGGCTCCTCAGAAATGTCTCTCCGCCGAAGTGGGCCAACCCCGCCTGAAATCACCGATTAAGTTTTTCTCAATTACCCTGACTACGTAATTTTTTGCGAAACTAGACCTCACACTGGTGAACTTGTCGCCCTATTTGTCCATTTCCCCATCGTTAGGCTATGAAAATTTGTGCAAAATCCATTGTGTAATTGTTAGGGAGTCTTTGTGTTTGCTCCGATTAGTCGTTTGACTAGAAATGTGGACGTCCGAAAGTTCGCAATGTTTGCACTCAGGAACAGCATTACTTGGGATAACAGTTACGAATAAACTCAACTCGTAGCCTACTCATTTAGTATAAATTAATAGTAAAACGTCGAAGGGTACCCATTTCTCAACCTAAAGTATTTGCAGTGATACATACTAGCATTTACATCGTCACTGATCATCATAGACACGCGAACCGCAAGTTTGTGTTTCCCTCAATAGGGCATTAAATACAGAGCTCTATGCACCTCTGAATGTCACACTTCGCCGATAATGACAGCAGAGACACAGTGGGAAGATGAAAGAGAACGGGTTTGGAGAATTATGTTACAAATGTTTGTTACTTTCGTTTAGCATACATAAAGTAAAGATATCCGACCATACGAAGTATTTCTGGAGCGGTAACTTTTCTGTTACCATTGACATCAACAAATCCGTAAGAAAAATTTTAAAACGTGAAGGAAATAATTATTCTAGTGATGTGAACATTTTCTAATGAGATACTACAATTTTGTGCATAATAGTCACATACTGTAGATACCATTACAGTAAGTGACATAATGTTCATATCCAGAAATAAATATCACTTAATCACACGCAGACCGATGAAAATGCTTTGCATAAGCACAATATGGCAGGCAATGCAACTCTGCAAGCTACGCTGAAGTTCCCTGCTGAGAGACCAGATTCCTAAATCCAGGTACTATGCGGCGTGATTCTGTAATCACGCAACGAACTCTCAGGGATAATGGAAAAAGGGTGAATGCATCAATTTGAAATAATGGACGCCGGTCCGGAAACAACCGAGTCTAAAGTTATGAAAGACAATTGTTCTCCACATCTCTGACAGCGCCTGACGTCACCTAATAGCCTTCTGCCGCTCCATCAACACATATGTGTCCATCGGGCATTGTGCCTGGACCAGAACAAGTATTTACACCTATTTGTTTAAAGGACAACTGCTATAGTAAGAACCAGTCAGGATGTACGGTGTGGTTATAATTAAAATTTCCCTATTTGAGTCAGTTTAGACGGGAACTATTTACCGTAAGCGTACCCAACTTTTCAGAAATGGTGTTCACACTGTGCGCGGCGGGATTTGCGTTGTTAGCAGTGTTAACGCCCTTAGGCGCCGATAATGGTGAGGTGGCGCTGGGCTGAAACACGAGCATCAGTCAGCACTACAGCTGCAGACCCTCAACATGGGTCTGGACAAGGTGAGCAGGACTTTACTTATAAAGATGTTTTATCAGAACAACAGAAATAGTGCTACTGCACCAATGGACAATGGCACCACAAATTGTCAAAGAAATACTCTTGCCGTGGATGAGAATATTGCGCCAACGTACGATCTTCAGGCAGTGCACGAGCCGTGCCACGACAGGTGAACCTTCCGTGGTCCAACGTTCGATAAGTGCTACGAACAGTTGTGAAATGGTAGCTCTAATGCATTTCCACGCTGTCGTGGATGCGGATGCTCGTCACATTGAGCGACGTTTCTAACCAGGAACGTAAACATGGAACGCGACGGTACCCTCTCATGTGGGAATTAAAATGTGTTTCTTTCAACGGCTTATTCGTAATTTCTCTTTCGAATGTCCTTACAAATCTTTCCACAAAGTTTCAGTGTGCTACGATCACTCTTTTGCATGGTGCTCGTGTCAAGTAGCGAAAGGTGAATTGGACTGATGAATTGGAAAAGGGCTTACGTCGCTGAAGAAGACACAAAAACCTTTTTTACCATTCAACGGGTTTAAGCGTGGTATCGAGGAGTTGCTACGTAGCAGGTGGCCCCAAGGCGAAGCAGTACACAGCACTACAACATACTTTAGCCATCCAGTGTGGCCAGTAAACCAGTCTGAATGTACTGGAGATGACCCTTTATTGATGAGGCAACTACCGTTCTATTTGCAGCGGAAAGATTGTGCTATGCAAGTTTATAATTCTTATATTTGTTACAGCAATAAATGAGTGTGTCATGATCATTCAGGTTTATTCAAAATGTACCCAAAATACAACGGCAATCACTATAGAACTTGATAGGTGTCGTGTATAATTTTGGTGTCCTAATTTTTTTGGTATCTGAATCGATTGTTAGCGAGCAGCGATGTTATAAGCTGTATCGCAGAAGTTAAGTGTGTGTGTGTGTGTGTGTGTGTGTGTGTGTGTGTGTGTGTGAAATCCTATGGGACTTAACTGCTGCGGTAATGGACTCTCGAGTCCGGTATGACCAGTGAGAAAGAAAGAAAGAAAGAAAGAAAGATGAAATTTATTTTCGTCAGTTTTGTGTCATTACCTCCGCACTGTACAGATCTCCAAACGACTGGCTTAAACTACACAGAACAGGAAAGTGTACTACTAGTACTTGTGGCACTCAAAGTATGCGGAATTAATATTTTAGTTTCCCTAAGGATGAAGAAAGATGAAACATATCGTAAGAATTTTTTGCTCCTCATCATTCCAAATTCCATTTTTTTTTTCTCGGGACACTTTCATTCTCTCTTACTTGAAAGCCATTTCGCATTGCTGGCGTAGCATCTATACCTATTATAAATTGAAGTCACTCCCTGTGTGTGTGTGTGTGTGTGTGTGTGTGTTTGTGTGAGCAGTCTAATCACAGGAAGTCTGCAGGGATTTTGATACGGTTTTCATTAATAGACACGTGGATTCTCAAGCAAGGTATGTGTGTATAATTTATTACCGATATACCAGGTAAGTCGTCAGGCCATAGCATACTTAGTGCTACACGAGCGAACCCGGGTCCGGTTGCTACTAATTTGTAAAAACAGAGACGCATCAACACGATAAAGCATACTGTAAAAACTTAAATACAGCAGTGCCTATTCCTTCGCGACATCGATGCTTCGCTATTTGTCGCAAACAAGCGGAATGGCCTTGCATTTGTGTCCATTCTAGATATGGAAAGCAAATCAATAAAATAGCAAAGAAGTAGGATTTCCAAGCCATTCTCTTCTTCAGAGATCTGTTAAGGTTTTCAGGCGAGTTGTTTTATAACTGTAAAGAATAATGTTTAGTTCAAAATGTTCAAATGTGTGTGAAATCTTATGGAACTTAACTGCTAAGGTCATCGGTCCCTAAGCTTACACACTACTTAACCTAAATTATCCTAAGGACAAACACACACACCCATGCCCGAGGGAGGACTCGAACCGCCGCCGGGACCAGCCGCGCAGTCCATGACTGTAGTGCCTTAGAACGCTCGGTTAATCCCGCTCGGCAGAAGTTAAGTGATTATCTTTGAGCTGCGCGAGGGCGCAGTGGAGCAGACAATGTTTAGCTTTGGTAGAAACTGCAGTCGAAGTTCAACCGTGTAGAGTTAGGCTGATAATGTAAAGCAGTGTTACTGAGGAAGCTATGGCAATATTATGATCCAAATAAAATGTCTCAATTTATCATTTTGTTCAATCGACATGATTATGAAACTGATCTGTGAAGGGAGAAATCTAATGGAATGTCAGTTCTTTTTAATGGATGATCCAACGAAGTATCTTCGATAAACCGATTTGCAATTAACAGCGAACTCATTGCACCTCACGAGTGTCTCTGTGTAGATAATTTGCAGCTTTAGCATAGCGGCGCGCAAGACAGAGCAGTACTGCAACACGTTATCCAGATTTGTGCAGAATAGAGGTAAGGAGAAAAGATTATGATTTTTTTTATTTATTCAATCAGTGCCAACTTATGTTTTTCAGAAACAGTTCTGTGATACAATTTGCAAAGCCAATTACCCTAGGTTTCACGTCCAAGTTAGATATTCAGGCAGTCTGTACTGTTCAAAATTCTTGCAGTCAGATTGCTAATCTTTACAGTATGAAACACTTCTTTTCATTAGAACAATTAATTTCTACAGTGCAGCTTGTTTTTCAAATTACGACAGTACAGATTTCATTACGACAGTCCATTTACTATCATAGCGCTGGCTTACAATCGGAAACAGTGTACTTCAGACATGTTTTTATGTATTCAGATAACATTCGGCATAGTTTTATTAATTTAGATAACTTTCAAGCGTAATAGACAATAATGACTATCTGTCGCTCCATTATGGCCAGGGGACATCGGCTAGTACGTACTTTTCAATTCAATAAACTTTACCAAAAGCCGCATACCTTAGGTTATTTTATTTTATTTCGAACGCAACCAGTTCCGGCAATTCACTTTGCCATCTTCAGGCCCCATACGCTTTTTTAGAATCAACTGATTCATACGAAAGCGTGACACTATAAGGGGAAAGATTTGTCTTATGTGACAGAAGAAACAGGAGTCGATGTAGAAGATATAGGAGATCGAGTATTAGAATGAGAATTTAACAGAGCTGTGGAGGATTTAAAATCAAACAAGGCAGCAGGGATATATCAACATTCCATCATCAGAATTTCTAAAATCATTGGGGGAAGTGGCAACGAAACGACTATTCACGTTGGTGTGTAGACTGTATGAATCTGGCGACGCACCATCTCGCTTACGGAAAAACATCGTCCACACAACAACGAAGGTTGGAAGAGCTGACAAGTGCGAGAATTATCGCACAGACACTCAAGAGCTCATGCAGCCAAGTTACTGACAGGTATAATATACAGCAGAATTGAAAAAAATTGAGGATGTGTTAAATGACGATCAGTTTGGCTTTAAGAAAGTTAAAGGCACTAGAAAGGCAAATCTGACGTTGCGGTTGCTAATGGAAGCGAGACTAAAGAAAAATCAAGACACGTTCATAGGATTTATCGACTTGGAAAACGCGTTCGGCGGTGTAAAGTGGTGCAAGATGTTCGAAACCCTGAGAAAAACAGAGGTAATCTGTAAGTAGGCTGTTCAGGTTTTTATGTTGGTAACACCACGTAGCGCTCTGTATGAAAATCACTCACTGTGCTGTGTGCAGTCTGTGACTGGTTGGCATTGTTGAAATATTCGCTATTGTAGTGTTGGGCAGTTGGATGTGAATAGGGCATAGCGTTGCGCAGTTGGAGGTGAGCCGCCAGCAGTGGTGGATGTGGGGAGAGAGATGGCAGAATTTTAAGAGCGGACGATCTGGACGTGTGTCCGCCAGAAAGAGTAAATTTGTAATACTGGATATTATGAACTGATATATATATATATATATATATATATATATATATATATATATATATATATATATATATATAATGACTTTTGAACATTATTAAGGTAAATACATTGTTTGTTCTCTATCAAAATCTTAGATTTTCTGACTATGCCTATCAGTAGCTAGTGCCTTCAGTAGTTAGAATCTTTTATTTAGCTGGCAGTTTTGGCGCTCGCTGTACTGCAGTAGTTCGAGTAACGAAGATTTTTGTGAGGTAAGTAATTCATGAAAGGTATAGGTTATTGTTAGTAATGGTCATTCTTTTGTAGGGATTCTTGAAAGTCAGATTGCGTTGTGCTAAAAATATTGTGCGTCAGTTTAGTGTTGATCAGAATAAGTAAAGAGAGTAATGTCTGAGTACGTTCAGATTTGCTTAGCTGTTTGAAAATCAAATAACGTAGAGGTGTATCACCACAGTAATTCATTAATTTTTCTAAGGGGACGTTTCAAATTTATGGGGAGAGATGGGTGATACACAATACGTACAAGAGCCAAGAGGGAACAATAAGAGTGGACGACCAAATACAAAGAGCACGGATTAAAAAGGGTATAAGACAGGGATGTAGTCTTTCGCCCCTACTGTTCAATCTGTACATCGAAGCAGCAATGATGAAAATAAAAGAAAGGTTCAGAAGTGGAATTAATATTCAAGGTGAAATAATATCAATGGTAGGATTCGCTAATTACATTGCTATGCTGAGTGAAAGTGAAGAAGAATTACATGATCTGCTGAAAGGAGTCAACAGTTTAATGAGTACAGAATATGGACTGAGGGTAAATCGAAGAAAGACGAAAGTAATGAGAAGTAGCAAAAATGAGAACAGCGAAGAACTTAACATCACTAGTGATGATCACGAAGTAGATGAAATTGAGGAGGCAACAAAATAACCAATGACGGACGGAGCAAGGAGGACATCAAAAGCAGACTAGCATTAGCAAAAAGGGTTTCCTGTCCAATAGAAGTCTAATAGAATCAAACATAGGCCTTAATTTGTGGAAGATAATTCTGAGAATGTGCGTTTGGAGAACAGCATTCTGTGGTAGTGATAGATGGACTGTGGGAAAACCGGAGTAGAAGAGAAGCGAAGCATTTGAGATGTGTTGAGAATTAGGCGGACTGACAAGGTAAGGACTGAAGACGTTCTGTACAGAATCGGAGAGGAAAGGAATATGTTGAAAACAAGGAGAACGGACAGGTTGATAGGACATCTGTTAAGACGTGAGGGAATGACTCTCATGGTACTAGAGGAAGCTGTGGAGGGTTTCAAAAAGTGTACAGGAAGACAGAAATTGGGCAATCTCATACCGCAAGTTGATGCGAAGCGGGCAAAGGTGTTGTTGCCGCTGCCGCATTGTGGGCGCTGGCCAAGTCGAGGTGCCAGCAGCACTGTTCCCTTCCACGCTCGTCTTTCCATCACGTTGTTGTTATTTTGTCGAGGTATACATCTACATCTACATCTACATCCATACTCCGCAAGCCACCTGACGGTGTGTGGCGGAGGGTACCTTGAGTACCTCTATCGGTTCTCCCTTCTATTCCAGTCTCGTATTGTTCGTGGAAAGAAGGATTGTCGGTATGCCTCTGTGTGGGCTCTAATCTCTCTGATTTTATCCTCATGGTCTCTTCGCGAGATATACGTAGGAGGAAGCAATATACTGCTTGACTCCTCGGTGAAGGTATGTTCTCGAAACTTCAACAAAAGCCCGTACCGAGCTACTGAGCGTCTCTCCTGCAGAGTCTTCCACTGGAGTTTATCTATCATCTCCGAAACGCTTTCGCGATTACTAAATGATCCTGTAACGAAGCGCGCTGCTCTCCGTTGGATCTTCTCTATATCTTCTATCAGCCCTATCCGGTACGGATCCCACACTGCTGAGCAGTATTCAAGCAGTGGGCGAACAAGCGTACTGTAACCTACTTCCTTTGTTTTCGGATTGCATTTCCTTAGGATTCTTCCAATGAATCTCAGTCTGGCATCTGCTTTACCGACGATCAACATCATATGATCATCCCATTTTAAATCACTCCTAATGCGTACTCCCAGATAATTTATGGTATTAACTGCTTCCAGTTGCTGACCTGCTATTTTGTAGCTAAATGATAAAGGATCTATCTTTCTGTGTATTCGCAGCACATTACACTTGTCTACATTGAGATTCAATTGCCATTCCCTGCACCATGCGTCAATTCGCTGCAGATCCTCCTGCATTTCAGTACAGTTTTCCATTGTTACAACCTCTCGATACACCACAGCATCATCTGCAAAAAGCCTCAGTGAACTTTCGATGTCATCCACAAGGTCATTTATGTATATTGTGAATAGCAACGGTCCTATGACACTCCCCTGCGGCACACCTGAAATCACTCTTACTTCGGAAGACTTCTCTCCATTGAGAATGACATGCTGCGTCCTGTTATCTAGGAACTCCTCAATCCAATCACACAATTGATCTGATAGTCCATATGCTCTTACTTTGTTCATTAAACGACTGTGGGGAACTGTATCGAACTCCATGGGAGTACCCTGTAATTTTGTTTAACAACCAATGAGTTATCTTCGCCACAAAGTACATACCGATTTCTATGTATACCTAAGGACATCACACACATCCATGCCCGAGGCAGGATTCGAACCTGCGACCGTAGCGGTCACGTGGTTCCAGACTGAAGCGCCTAGAACCGCACGGCCACAATGGCAGGCTTTGTGACTGGATAGGGAATTTCTAGGTAGGTAGGACGCAGCATGTTATCTTGGGCGGCAGATTCATAGATATGGAAGAAACTTCAAGTGTGCTCCTGGAAAGTTTGTTGAGCCCTTGCTGTTCATGTTCAGATGATGCAGTTATCTATAATGAACTACCGTCTGAAATAACCTGAAAAATAGTCAGGCGGATTTTGATAATATTTCAAAGTGGTACAGAGATTGACAACTTCCTTAAAATGTTTAAAAAATGAAATTCTGAACTTCGCAAAACGAAAGGTGGTACGGTTCTGTGCCTGCAACATCAGTGAGTCACAAGTAGAATCGGTAACGTCATACAAATACGTGAGTCTAACAGTTTGGAGGATATGAAATGGAACGGTCACATAGTCTCAATCGTATGTACAGGGGGTGGCAAACTTCGATTCACTGACAGAATAATAGTGAAATGCAGTCATTCTATAAAGGAGGTTGCTTATAGGACACTCGTGCGATCCATCCTAAAATATTACTCAAGTGCGTGGGATCCCTACCAAACACGACTACAAGGGGTATTGACCGTACGCAGAAAAGGGCAGTACGGGTGGTTATAGGTTTGTTTGTCCCATGGGAGGGTGTCATAGAGACGCTGAAGAAACCGAACTAGTAAACTCTTGGAGATGAGGCAAATTATCCAGGGAGAACCTAGTTAGTAAGTTTCAAGCACCAACTTTGTGTGACGAATCTATGAATACACTACAACCGCTTACGTATCGTCCCATAGTGAACGAAGGAGATGGGACAGTGATTAGCACACTGGACTCGCTTTCGGGAAGGCAACGGTTCAAACCCGCATCCGGCTATCCTGATTTGGGTTTCCCGTGATTTCCCTAAATCAATTCAGGAAAGTGCCGGGATGGTTTCTTTCAAATGGCACGGCCGACTTCCTTCCCCGTACTTCCCTAATCAAATGGGACCGATGACCTCTCTGTTTGGTCCCCTCCCCCAAATAAACCATCAACCAATCGCCCCGTAGTGATCCCGCAGACAAAATTAGACAAATTACAGCACGCACAGAGGCGTTTAAGCCGGAGAAAACGCCCTTACAGCTGATGCAATGGGAGGTAAAGTCTGCCATGCAGTTCACAATGGTTTGCAGAGTATAGGTGTAGATGTAGAAAGGCCATTTCGCAGCACAACTTGGGTTAACAGCAGGAATACAATAACGCCGAAGAAGGAGCACAATATCTTAAGAGTATGATAACATAATCGAACAGTAGAGGTAGTTTGCAAAAAAGGTGCTCTATACCATATAAGTATGTTTGATCCCTACACAGGTTACATTGTTATATGACGTCACTTCTATAGTTTATCAACAAGTGGAACACAACTAACAGAAAATACTTTGATATTTACTTCCGTATGCGACACTGTGGAGATTTTTTCCGAACGCCCCGCGCGTCTCAAGGAGCTGGCATCAATCTTGGTTTTCTAGATTTCAGGTATGTCGTCATGTCAGACTAGAGAACAAAGTGTTAAGGCTGGAACGAGGCAGGGCCAGATCGTTGGGGTATCGAGGAGTTGAGTAATGCCGTTTATTTTTCCTCAGTCACATGATTTAGACGGGAAACGTCGCGGCGGAAACAGATGGTGTTCCTTGGCAGAAGGTCAGATACACAGTCCTTCCGCGCCGAGACCTCGCTCGCAGTTTTTTCTGGTCTGTGGAGTGGTCTAAAAGCGGGCAGCATCAAACTGCCGCAAAAAATTCGGAAACGGCAGTGGTGATGGTGCTGGTGAAGCTCGTCGGTGCTAGCTGGTGCCTGTGACGCCATCACCAACTAGGCTCGGCTTGCGGTCTGCACCTATAAACGCAACACGTGATGTGCGCTATGCGAGCCGCTATATTCTGCTTGGCGGACCGCCTGTAACAAACAGCTGCAGACTCAGATTAACTGTTTTTCTGTTAATGTTATATATTGAAGAGCTAAAGAAACTAGTACACCTCCGTAATTTCGTGCAGGGCCCGCGCGAACACGCAGAAGTGCCGAAAGACGACGTGACATCTACTAGACTAATGTCTGAAGTAGTGCTGGAGGAAACTGACATCATGAATCCTGCAGGGCTGTCCATAAATCCTTAAGACAGCGTGGGGGTGGAGATCTCTTCTGAACAGCACGTTGCAAGGCATCCAAGATATGCTGAATAATGTTGATGTCTGGGGAGTTTGGGGGGCAGATGAAGTGTTTAAATTCAAAGAGTATTTCTGGAGCCAGTCTGTAGCAATTCTGGAAGTGTAAGGTGTCGCATTGTCGTGCTGGAATTGCCGAAGTCCATCGGAATGCACAATGGACATGAATGGATGCAGGTGATGAGACAGGATGCTTACGCACTTGCCACCTGTCAGAGTCGTATCCAGACGTATCAGGGATTCCACATCACTCCATCTGCACACGCCCTCACGCGTCTTCGGATTGGGCACTGTCCTCTCACACATAGCTTTCTATTACGGCTGGAGGATCCCCCGTTTTGTGATGCTTGTGATGTGCACATCTCTGTCCGGAAGATTTTAACAGACTGCATTTTATGCCGTGATGAAAGAGCAGAAGCACAAGTTGCTGGGGATCTGCCCTGTGTTTTAGCTAATGATGAGACGTGTGTGTCTAGGTATTTAAAGTTTTGTGATGTGTCTGGACTCTGGCCTAAACTTTTAGGCTGGAGGTTTTAGTGTACTGCAAAATGGCTGGCTCCTCCCTTTTTTCCTTACGGTCAGCCAGTCACTTCCATCTGCTACATTGTTTTAGCTCCCTCTACCACTTCCTTCTTGTGTTGTCCATGTTTTACTGCTGACGGCATGCTTCGTCCCACGTTGCGGTGTGGGTAGGCACATATTTTTCCAACCTTGTTACCTGTGTTTTGCGTTCTGTTTTAACTTACTGTTCTGAGTATTTTCTTGACATCCGTTTCAATCTGTTACTGAGCGGGCGAGCCGGCCGCGGTGGTCTTGCGGTTCTAGGCGCGCAGTCCGGAACCGCGTGACTGCTACGGTCGCAGGTTCGAATCCTGCCTCGGGCGTGGATGTGTGTGATGTCCTTAGGTTAGTTAGGTTTAAGTAGTTCTAAGTTCTAGGGGACTGATGACCACAGCAGTTGAGTCCCATAGTGCTCAGAGCCATTTGAACCATTTTTGAACTGAGCGGGCGCTGAAGACCGTGCCGTCGTGCGCCCATACAACCCTCTCCATCCATCATCCATCCATCATCCCTACATTATTACAGAGAATCCTTCAGCTTGAACAGTGCCCCGCTGGCATCCAGGGCCCATGGATTCGTGAGGTCGTCTCCATACCCGTACACGTCCATCTGCTCAATACAGTTTGAAACGAGACTCGTCCGACCAGGCAACACGTTTCCAGTCATCAACAGTCTAATGTCGGTGTTGACGGGCCCAGGGGAGGCGTAAAGCTTTGTGTCTTGCAGTCATCGTGGGTACACGAGTGGGCCTTCGGCTCCGAAAGCCCATATCGACGGTGTTTTGTTGAATGGTTCGCATGCTGACACTTGTTGATTGCCCAGCTTTGAGATCTACAGCGATTTGCGGAAGAATTTCGCTTCTGTCACGTTGAGCGATTCACTTCAGTCGTCATTGGTCCCATTCTTGTAGGATGTTTTTCAGGCTGCAGCGATGTCGGAAATTTGATGTTTTACCGGGTTCCTGGTATTTACGGTACACTCGTGAAACGGTCGTACGGGAAAATACGCCTGCCTACACCAGTTCCTTTGGCGCTTCAGTGTATTTACCCTTTACGCGCGTTCTGTTGGACGACAGCACATAGCCCGAACTAAATCGGTGTTTTAGTTAGTACTCTGTCGGCGTACAATGTCTGGTACCAATCTGATTGTCTGACTTCTGGAGGTTTTGGCGTGAGAGAATTCTGAATGCACGACGGTATGCAACGGACATCTTGCCCGTGCAACAATATCGTAACGCTATTTGTGAACAGGGCAGTGGTCTTTTACTTGTGGCTCATGGATCTATGAGTGCCTGCGTGATGTTGAAGTGCTGACGTGGGGTGCAAGATCACAAGGTCACTTCTCGACAGAACATGAGTAGGACCGGCTCGGAGGTCATATCTGTCTTAGGCCCAGTATCAAGCACCAGTTACGACAGTCCTTGGCTCAGAGAGAATACAACGACTTTATAGCACCTTTCCCAACAGTAACAGTGCCTGCATCCACCACGTCAGGGGTTTCAATCTCACACTAATAAGTGTTCCAAGTTCTTTGTAAATTTGACATTGTTTTGTAATTTTTGGCAAGAGAAGGCCGCGACATCGGGATCACGGACTTATTTCAAGCGTTGTACACTTTTAGTAGGACATTAAAACGACACAATATGCAGGTAGAATTTGGCACTACTCTGGCAATTCCGAGTAAATCGCAAGAGAAGTTTTACGTCTCTATTGTGTAACGGATGTACCCGTGCGTAGAGCCTTGATGTTAGAGTTCACCGTGGGCAAGCGGTTAGCATTCGAGCTTCGTAAGGCGAATATACAGGGTGGTCCATTTATCGTGACCAGGCCAATACCTCACGAAATAAGCGTCAAACGAAAAAACTACAAAGAACGAAACTTGTCTAGCTTGAAGGGGGAAACCAGACGGCGCTATGGTTGGCTCGCTAGATGGCGCTGTCATAGGTCAAACGAATATCAACTGCCTTTTTTTTAAAAATAGGAACCCCCATTTTTTATCACATATTCGTGTAGTGCGTAAAGAAATTTGAATGTTTTAGTTGACCACTTTCTTCGCTTTGTGATAGATGGCGCTGTAATAGTCACAAACATATGGCTTACAATATTAGGCGAACAGTTGGTAACAGGTAGATTTTTTGAATTAAAATACAGAACGTATGTACGTTTGAACATTTTATTTCGGTTGTTCCAATGTGATACATGTACCTTTTCGAACTTATCATTTCTGAGAACGTATGCTCTTACAGCGTGATTACCTGTAAATACCATATTAATGCAATAAATGCTCAAAATAATATCAGTCAACTCAGTGCATTTGGCAATACGTGTAACGACATTCCTCTCAACAGCGAGTAGTTCGCCTTCCGTAATTTTCGCACATGCATTGACAATGCGCCGATGCATGTTTTCAGGCGTTGTTGGTGGATCACGATAGCAAGTATCATTCAACTTTCCCCACAGAAAGAAATCTGGGGACGGCAGATCCGGTGAACGTGCGGGCCATGTTACGGTGCTTCGACGATCAATCCACCTGTCATGAAATATGCTATTCAGTACCACTTCAACCGCACGCGAGCTATGTGCCGTACATCCATCATGTTGGAAGTACATCGCCATTCTGTCATGCAGTGAAATATCGGTAGAACATTACGTAGGAAATCAGCATACATTGCACCATTTAGACTGCCATCGATAAAATGGGGGTCAATTATCCTTCCTCCCATAGTGCCGCACCATACATTAACCCACCAAGGTCGCTGATGTTCCACTTGTCGCAGTCATCGTGAATTTTCCGTTGCCCAACAGCGCAAATTATGCCGGCTTACGTTATCGCTGTTGGTGAATGACGCTTCATTGCTAAATAGAACGCGTGCAAAAGATCTGTCATCGTCCCGCAATTTCTCTTGTGCCCAGTGGCAGAACTGTACACGACGTTCAGAGTCGCCGCCATGCTATTCCTGGTGCATAGGAATATGGTACGGGTGCAATCGATGTTGATGTAGCATTATCAACGCCGACGTTTTTGAGATTCCCGATTCTCGCGCAATTTGTCTGCTTCTGATGTGCAGATTAGCCGCGACAGCAGCTAAAACACCTTCTTGGGCATCATCATTTGTTGCAGGTCGTGGTTGACGTTTCACATGTGGCTGAACACTTCCTGTTTCCTTAAATAACGTAACTATCCGGCGAACGGTCCGGACACTTGGATGATGTCGTCCAGGATACCGAGCAGCATACATAGCACACGCCCGTTGGGCATTTTAATCACAATAGCCATACATCAACACGATATCGACCTTTACCGCAGTTGGTAAGCGGTCCATTTTAGCACGGGTATTGTATCACGAAGCAAATACCGTCCGCACTGGCGGAATGTTACGTGATACCACGTACTTATGCGTTTGTGAGTATTACAGTGCCATCTATTACACAGCGAAAAAAGTGTTCCAACTAAAATATTCATATTTCTTTACGTACTACACGAATATGTAATAAAAATGGGGGTTCCTATTTAAAAAAAAAAAAACGCAGTTGATATCCGTTTGACTATGGCAGCGCCATCTAGCGGGCCAACCAAAGCGCCAGCTGGTTTTCCCCTTCAAGCTAGACGAGTTTCGCTCTTTGTAGTTTTTTCGTTTGATGCTTATTTCGTGAGATTTTTGGCCCGGATCAATGGACCACCCTGTATATGAAGCGTCGTTTCGACACCTACTCAAACATAATTTTTAATCTATATTTTTTTTACCACTGGTCCCATTATTTAATTAAACATTATCTATATTTGCATGACGTTTTAGTGAATTTCAAGCTACTTGACTATTTACTATTTTAATTAAATTTAATTACTAGAACAAACATATTTGTAAGTATCGACAATGAGCAATCTCGTAGAATTTTCCTGTTAATTTATTCCTGTCGTTATTTTTTACACATGTCTTACGGCAAGTTACCCGGAACTACTTTGCACCTCGACTCTTCGAGCTGCAGATGCAGAGGAAGGCCCCATTTGGCATATAACCTGTCCTGACAGCCTGTCAGTGTTTCGCTACACCACACGTTGTTCCGACGCCCATTGCGCGAAAGTGTGGTAATAAGGGACGGTAGTAGCATTGTGGGTCGGTGTGTTTGTGCGAGGTGTGACGGTGCCGTGGGCCGGCCGCTATCGGCGCGCGGGGGCGGCAGCAGGCAGAGAGACAGACAGACAGCTGGCGACAGAAAACCAGCAAAGCCACTCCGGCGTCGGCGGCCGACACGCCCGGCGCCATGAATAATGAATGAACGCGGCGCCGGGCGCAGCTCACGCCCACTCAGTGGCAGAGCCGTCACCTGCCCGCCTGCCGGTCGCGCGCGCTGTGTTATTTACTTACTTACCCGGGCGCTCACTTGCCGTCTAGACCAGTAGTTGCCGACGGGGCCGCTGAAGAGACGTCGGGGGAGCGTCCCCGTCGCGTGGCTAATTTGGTGAGCGTTGGCGATCAATTACCGACGGGGAAAATCTGGCTGGTTAAGCCCGATACCGAAATTTTATTCTGAATAACCAGCATTCATTGCTATTTGCTTAGTGTCGGTTACAATAAATGTTTTTTCCTTATTTATCACCCTAATTACCGGGTAAAAAATCCGGGTTATCAATTTGACATAGCAGCGGTGAAAAAAATTTGATTTTTAAATGAAACTTAAAAAAAAAAAAAAAAACAAGTAACGTTTATTCCTAAAACTTCCATTGCTTTGAAATATTGGGTTATTATAGAAAATTGGAAGAGCGAACAGTTCGAAAATATAAAATTTTTTGAGATTGAGAAGCATATGTGCACAGATCAGCATGGTTTTAGAAATCATCGGTCGTGCGTAACTCAGCTTGCTCATTTCTCACATATGGATGAAGGGCAAGAGGCAGATTCTATATTTCTACACTTCCGGGAAGCATTTGACACGTTGCCATATTGCAGGCTAATAACGAAGCTACGAGCATATGGAATAGGTTCACAGATATGTGTGTGGCTCGAAAAATTCTTAAGTAATAGAACCCATTATATTGTCTTAGACAGCGAGTGTTCATCAGAGACAAGGAAATCGTCGGGAATGCCTCAGGGAAGTCTGAGAGAAAAAAATGGTTCAAATGGCTCTGGGCACTATGGGACTTAACTTCTAAGGTCATCAGTCCCCTAGAACTTAGAACTAATTAAACCTAACTAACCTAAGGGCATCACACACATCCATGCCAGAGGTAGGATTCGAACCTGCGGCCATAGGAGCAGCGCGGTTCCGGACTGAAGCGCCTAGAACCGCTCGCCCACCCTAGCCGGCAGTCTGAGAGAATCGCTGTTGTTCTCTACATACATAAATGATTTGGCTGACAGGGTGGACAGCAATCTGCGGTCGTCTGCTTATGATGCCGTGGGTACGGTAGGGTGTGGAAGTCGAGTAACTATAGGAAGATACAAGACGAGTTAGACAGAATTTTCAGTTGGTTTGATGAATGGCAGGCAGCCCTGAATGTGGAAAAATGTAAGTCAATGCGGATGAAGAGAAAGATCAAAGCTGTAATGTTCGGATACAGGGTTACTAGTGTATGGCTTAACACAGTCAAGCCGTTTAAATATCTAGGCTTAACGTTACAAAGCGATATGAGGTGGAACCAGCATCTGATAACTGTGGTAGGGAAGGAGAATGGTCGACTTCGGTTTATTGGGAGAATTTTAGGAATGTGGGCTTCACCTGTAAAGGAGACCACATATACGAGCTGGTTCGACCTATTCTTGAGTACTGCTCCAGTGTTTGGGACCTATACCAGGTCGAATTCAGTGAAGACATTGGTGCAGTTTAGAGGCAACGGACAACTTAGCACGAAAAGCAGACTTTTTCAACACTAGTTTTCGCCCTTTAGCACTAACTATTCGTAATGCCCAGACTGTGGTATTATTCTTGGTTACAATATGATTTTTGACCAGAGTTTCGAAAGATTAGAAACAATAGAAGAATCCTGGAGCTTTTTTGTAGAATTCAGCGTCATATCACTTTTCGAGAAAAACAGCAGACGGTGGACGGTGTAAGTTTTCTTTTATTTCTCAGTTTTATTATTATTATACATATTTGCCCTTAAGGTAGTGATTGGACTTGAATGTTACATGATTATTAAATTTTCCCCTTTTTTCATGTTTTCTTCTTCTTGTTCTCTTCCCAAAACCTGTTTATTCTTTGATTGTATTCGTGTTTCCTTTGTTCTCCCCATATTTTCCCTGATCTCTTCCTTTCTTCAAATTTCGTGTTCATAAATTTGTTTCTGAATTTGACTCTTTCATCTATCATTATTGATTCCTGCTTGTTTTAGGTCTTCTATTTCATGAAACCAGTTGGTTTTTTTTTATAGAGCTGTTGACTACATCAAAAATCCCCTTTGTGAGTCTGGTGTTGTTCATTCTGTGTGTGTGCCCAAAGAATGTTAATCGACGTTTTCTGATTATGTCTGTGAGTCTGTCTGCATGTTCGTATAGTTCTTTGGTTTGTCTCTTCATTCATATACCATCTCTATGTACTGCTCCAAAATTTTTCGAAGGATTTTACGTTCTATCTTTTCTGTCTCTTTGATGCCTGCCGCCGCAATTGTGGTCGTTTCTGATGCATAGAGGGCTTCTGGTACTACAACTGTATTGTAGTGCCGGAGTTTCGCCTGTCCTGAGATGATTATTTTATTGTAGTGCGTCCATGTTAGTTTGTACGCTTTACGAATTTTTTCTGTTCGTTCTGTATGGGTGCCTTGTTTGATCCTCCTATTTGTATGTGTTCTCCAAGATACTTGAATTTTTCCACTCTGTTAACCAATTCGTACTTTCCGTGCATGACTTTGGTATTGTTGTTCTTTCTGTAACCCCTTTTTAGCACAGACTTCACGTAAATACTCCAGGGCTTCTTGAGCTTCTTCAGTTGCTGAGTATTTCCAAGTCATCTGCAAATGGCAGGCATTTTATGATTGTCTTGTTTGCACGTGTTCTTCCTAACTGAATTCCTTTTACTTCCATATTCTTATAGTTTGTCAACGGTATTTCTCAATTCAATTTAATATTTTGATTCTACTTATCTTGAAACCTAGCATGCAAAAGTCCGAGTGAATCTTTAATAGGTTAAACTGGATTAGGAAAAAAACAACCGTATTATCAAAAATCTGCCGTTTCAGAGATAACCACCATCCATCGATCAAATGAAAAGGCTTAAAGTACACGTTATTAAACGCTAAAACGGTCACTAAACACACTTCCGGTTGCAAGCTGCCTATGTAATGGTTTCCAGAAGCAATGCAGATGTGATTTTCAGTACTCCATACAATTATGGAGCGAATTTAAAAATTTAAATTGCTGCCATAATCCACTTATTAATCTTACGTTAAGCGTAACATAATAAATGAAATATTAAAGTTAGGAACTTTGTATATGGCTTGAGGCCCGAAGAATACCCAGACTATATTCATTCAATATTTAAGAATAATTGGCACTTGGCGACTTCGAACGAACTTTAGACGTAATTTCAAACCTTTTCCAAATTTTTCTCGCTCACGCTCTTCATAAACTGATGAAAGAACAAAGAGTATGGCGTAGTACACTTTCACTATTCATGCAGTAAAACGTGACGTTTTTATATGGTACTTCTTCACTACTATCTTTATGCGCGACACATGTTGTAGGTAGTACCCACATGTGCCGCTGAATGTACCTGCGAAAGTACCGGGTGATCAAAAAGTCAGTATAAATTTGAAAACTTAATAAACCATGGAATAATGTAGATAGAGAGGTAAAAATTGACACACATGCTTGGAATGACATGAGGTTTTATTAGAACCAAAAAAAGAAAGTTAACAAAATGTCCGACAGATGGCGCTGGACAGCAAAACGTCAGTGACTGCGCATGACAATCGTGTAATGAGAGAGAGAATCAGATGCGCTAGCAGTCGCAGCATGTTGACGTTACCTGGAAAGGCGCTTTTAGAGAAGCTGTATTATCAGAATGGGGAATGTGCTAGTTCAGCGTTACGATCCTATCGCCATAGGAAGGGGATTCGAACGGGTAAAGGTCCGCTGACAAATGCAGCTGTGGCGAGAATGATTTCGAAGTTCGAAGCCACGGGTTGTTTAGACGATAGACGATAGACCCCGCAGTGGCCGACCGAGCACAAGGCGTAATGCTGCTGAGACGAGGAAGAAATGGAGACTGTAGCGGGTTCGTCTATGCACGGGGAAGTCAGTTGTCGTGCAGTCGCACGTCGCACCGGCATTCCATACACTACTGTTTGGTTGGCACTTAGGCGTACCCTCCGATGCTATCCATACAAAATCCATCGGTATCAGAAATGTTACCTGGCGATTTAGTGAAGCGGAGGGCATTTGCAGTGTGGGCATTTCAAAAGACGGCGGAAGATGACGATTGGTTGAGTAACGTGTTGTGGACCGACGAAGCTCATTTCACGCTCCGAGGGTCTGTCAACGCCCACAACTCCAGAATTTGGGCTACCGAAAATCCTAGAACTGTCGTGGAAATTCCATTGCACGACAAGAAAGTCACGGTATGGGTTGGATTTACCACATCTACCGTTATCGGGCCTTTTTTCTTCGAGGAAATGCGTAATTCTGGTTTTGTAACTGCTACCGTGACGGGTGAGAGGTACGCCGATATGTTACAAAATCAAATCATCCCCAGCCTGGCTGATAAACACCTGGTGAAACGTACGATGTTTATGCAGCATGGCGCTCCACCCCACATTGCTAGACGCGTGAAAGATGTCTTGCGCGCGTCGTTTGGTGACGATCGTGTGCTCAGTCGCCACTTTCGTCATGCTTGGCCTCCCAGATCTCAGTCCGTGCTATTATTGGCTTTGGGGTTACCTGAAGTCGCAAGTGTATCGTGATCGACCGACATCTCTAGGGATGCTGAAAGACAACATCCGACGCCAATGCCTCACCATAACTCCGGACATGCTTTACAGTGCTGTTCACAACATTATTCCTCGACTACAGCTATTGTCGATAAATGATGGTGGCCATATTGAGCATTTCCTGTAAAGAACATCATCTTTGCTTTGTCTTACTTTGTTATGCTAAGTAATGCTATTCTGATCAGATGAAGCGCCATCTGTCGGACATTTTTTGAACTTTTGTATTTTTTTGGTTCTAATGAAACCCCATGTCATTCCAAGCATGTGTGTCAATTTGTACCTCGCTATCTACATTATTCCGTGATTTATTCAATTTTCAAATTTGTACTGACTTTTTGATCACCCGATATGTCATTGTACGACACACGGTTCAGTTGATATGACGTCATAAACATGGGTGAAAAACTAGGTTTTCTTAAAGTGGAGCGCAAATTACTCTGGCTGTAATAATCCAGTGGATAATTTGTAGCTAATGAAACCAACATAATTAGGGTTTTGCATGTACATCTACATCGATAATCTGCAAGCTACCGTACGGTCCGTGGCGGAGTATACCCTGTACCAATACTAGTCATTTCCTTTCCCGTTCCACTCGCAAATAGAGTGAGGGGGAAAAAACATCTATATGCCTCCGTATGAGCCCTAATTTATCGTATCTTACCTTCGCGGCCCTTACGCGCAGTGAGTGTTGACGGCAGTAGAATCGTGGGCAGTCATCTTCAACTGGCGGTTGTCTAAATTTTCTCAACAGTGTTGCTCGAAAAGAACGACGCCTTCCCTCTAGGGATTCCCATTTGAGTTCCCGAAGCTCCTCCGTGACTCTTACGTATTGTTCGAAATTACCCGTAATAAATCTAGCAGCCCGCCTCTGAATTCCTTCGATGTCTTCGTTGAATCCGACCTGGTTCGGATCTCAAACACTCGAGCAGTATTCAAGAATAGGTGGCACCAGAGACCTATTCGCCGTCTCCTTTACAAGTGAGCCACTCTTTCCTAATATTCTCCCATCAGACCGAAGTCAACCATTCGCCTTCCCCACCACAGTTCGCACACGCTCGTTCCACCTCATATCGCTTTGCAACGTTACGTCCAGATATTTAAACGAGTTTACTGTATTAAGCAGGACACTAGTAATACTGTATCCAAATGTTACAGGTTTTTTCTTCCTATTCATCCGCATTAACTTAACTTTTTCCAAATTTAGAGCTAGCTACCATTCATCACATCAACTGGAAAATTTTTCAGAAGTTGTGTCTTCCTAGAGTCACTCAACTTCGACACCTTACAGTACACCACGGTATCATCACCAAACAACCGCCAAATCATTTACGTATGTAGAGAGCAACAGCGGTCTATCACACTTCCCTGGGGCACTCCTGACGATACCTTCGTCTGTAATGAACACTCGTCGTCGAGGACCACATACTGGATTTTATTATTTAAGAAGTTTTCGAGCCATTAACATATCTGTGAAGTTACTGCATATGCTCGTACCTTCATTAGCAGCCTGCAATAGGGCACAGTGACAACTGCTTTACCGACATCTAGAAATATGGAATCTGTCTGTTGCCCTTCATCCATAGTTCGCAGAGTATCACGTGAGAAAAGTTGCGCATGAGCGATGCCTTCTAATACCGTGTTGATTCATGGATATGAGGTTCTCGGTCTCAACAAAGTTTATTGTATTCCTCTACAGTTTTTGCCCTCTACAGTTCCCTCTAGTACAATGGAACTCATTTCCCCATGTCTTAACAGATGTCCTATCATCCTGTCCCTCCTCCTTATCAGTGTTTTCCACATATTCCTTTCCTCTCCGATTCTGCGCAGAGCCTCCTCATTCCTTACCTCATCAATCCACCCAATTTTCAACATTCTTCTATAGCAGCACATCTCAAGCGCTTCGATTCACTTCTGTTCCGGTTTTCCCACAGTCCATGTTTCACTATCGTACAATGCTGTACTCCAGACGTACATTCTCACAAATTTCTTCCTCAAATTAAGGCCGATATTTGATATTAGTAGAATTCTCCTGGCCAGGAATGCCCTTTTTGCCATTGCTAGTCTGCTTTTGATGTCCTCCTTACTCCGTCAGTGATTCGTCATTTTGCTGCCTAGGTAGCAGAATTCCTTAAAATGGTTCAAATGGCTTTGAGCAGTATGGGACTTAACTTCTGAGGTCATCAGTGCCTTAGAACTTAGAACTACTTAAACAAAACTAACCTAAGGACATCACACACATCCATGTCCGAGGCAGGATTCGAACCTGCTACCATAGCGGTCGCGCTGTTCCAGACCGTAGCGCCTAGAACCGCTCCACCACCCTCTGAATGCAAATACGAAGTGCGCACTATTCGTAAACAACCTGCACTGATGCCTAGGCCGTACTGAACACGCGCAGTCGAGCACGTCTCTATCCTCACCTGCATTGTTGACCGTCAAACACAACCATCCCATTACTATCACAGTTCACGTTGTTTTGCCTATCCCCCGTACGACTACATACGGCTGCTGCAGCGGGGCGTGTTCTTCGTGGTGTACACCAACTGCCCTGGCCAGCAGTAGCACCAGCTCTCTCCCCAGCTGAACACATATGGGACACATTGAAGCGGGAACTTTCATACTCGTGCTGTCGAGGGGCTGCAAAAATCATTTTCGAATTTCAGCAACACGTGCAAGATGCATGGGACAGTCTATCGCAGGATGCCACCTCAATGATCGTTTGCGTGCGACTGTACACTCCCGCATTGCCACCAGAGGGCGAGACACTGTAGTGATGGGAATATCTGGGCACCATTTATCATGACATGTATGCTTCATTTGGTCTGAATTTGTTGTCGCATACTTGTAGAGTGATGAATTAGCTCTCACTTCACTTGTAAGTAGAATGACCTTGTCGTGGAAGGTGTTGCATTTCTTTTTTCGACAATTTATTTAACACAAAATCTCATTTATAAAGCGACGAGACGTCTGAAACCGTTTTGTCGCTGGGTGTGTGATTCCTTAAAGATTCAAGGGGGGTGCCACAACTTGGGTCGGAGGTGGGGGGGGGGGGGGGGAGGGGAATTATTGGTATTTGGAACCAGCGTTAGTGACCTTCTGCCATGTTCCAGACGCGTAAAGTGTAGGAAAAATGCCTCCGCCCACTCTATAACTTCTTCCCGGTCCCTGCGGGAGGCATAGTGTAGAGACACAGGAATTGTTCCGTGTTGACGCTCAAGTACCGATTCTCTAAACTTGCCCACCAGGGAATCTCAGCGACAACGTCGCCATTATTTCGAAGAATGGCATTTAAGTTTTCTGACAGTTCCTACTTCATTATGAATGTGCCGTTATGGTTCCTCTGAAAGGGCATGGCGGACTTTCTTCCCCATTCTTCCCTAATCAGATGCGAGCGATGACCTCGCTGTTTGGTCTCCTCTCCAAAATCAACCAATTAACCATTATAAATGAAAACACTCGCTACACTGATGTACGTAATATTCTACTGATGTGGTACTTTCAAGATTTATAGGAAACTTACCATCACCAGCCAATTCCCACCATCCAGTCACTGATAAAAATGCTACCTTTCATTCAGAGACATATCGCCCAATATCCATACCCATGAGTGAAGACACCTTCTACCCAGCGAGGTGGCGCAGTGGTTAGCACACTGGACTCGCAATCGGGAGGACGACGGTTCAAACCCGCGTCCAGCTATTCAGATTTAGGTTTCCTGTGAGTTCCCTAAATCACTTCAGCCAAACGCCGGAATGGTTCCTTTGAAAGGGCACGGCCGATTTCTTCTCTCATCCTTGACACGATCCAAGCTTGTGCTCCGTCTCTAATAACCTCGATGACGACGGCACGCTAAACCCAATCTTCCTTCCTTTCTTAAAGAAGATATGAGGAAAAGACTTGCCAAATGTTACATCTGGAACGTTGCACTGTATGGTGGGGAGACGTGGACATTGAGGAAGGACGATGAAAGAAGATTTGAGGCACTAGAGATGTGGATATGGAGAAGAATGGGAAAAGTGAAATGGGAAGACCGAATAGGGAATGAAGAAGTATTAAGAAGAGTTGGAGAAGAAAGAAACATGCTGAAAGTTATCAGAAAGAGAAAACTGAACTGGATTCGACATTGTTTGAGGAGAGACTGTTTATTGAAGGAAGGAATAGAAGGAAAAAGGCGAAGAGGGAAAAGAAGATATCAAATGCCGGACAACATAAAAGGAGACAAATATCCAGAAATGAAAAGACTGGCTATGGACAGACAAAAGTGGAAGAGGCTTAACCCATGACAAGACCTACCGTAAGACAGAATACCATACTATTACTACTCTTAAGACAACCTCCAAATTGAATTAAATGCAGTCAAACAAATAGTATCAAACAAAGGCTACTCTCCTCTCTCGGTGGACTCCATAATGCACAAAAAGCAGAAATAACGGGTGTACTCTCTTAATTACCTTGTTCCCGACCCACCACCTCAAGTATTTAATAAATGGTGCACAATTCCATTTTTAGGAAAAGTCTCACATGGCCAGAGAGCTTAAAACCAGGAACTTTAAAGCATCATCTTACGTGCACAACACTGTTGGATACTTTTTCCCAGTGGTAAAGACAGCACTTCGCCTTTGGAAAAGAGTGGAATGTACAAAATCATTCGTAATTGTGGTAAATTGTGTATAGATCAGTCTGGCAGGGCAATATGCACGCGCTTAAAGGAACACCACTGAAGTTGAAAACTTGGAAAAGCAGGCTCTACTTTGACAGACTACCTGCTTAAAGAGAGTCATAGTTACAAGGTGCAACATGAAGTTTTACGTCACATTCATAAACAAAGATGAGCTACCCTGAAATAATGAAAACTATTAAACATATGTCCATATGCCCAAGCTTATTACTGAATTACCAGACACATTTCTCTTATTCGCCACTTCTAACTGCAGATACTATTCATAATCCCATCCAGGCCTTGCTGTAAATTACCCCTCTTACTCCCAAGCATTATTTCTTTCTTTATTTCAGTTACTATAATTTCTCTCGCCCTGTCAAAAAAATTATTTTATATAATCATAGCTGCTTCATTTACCTGCTTATCTCTCTAATATATCTTATCTGTTCTTAATTTAGAACCTGTTGAAAGAGAAGGGTATTTTGTCCAGCCATTTCCCTGCAACATTTCACCAAAGTTTTTTCAGATTATTTTCTTCTAAGAACAATTATTGTAATTTGTTATATAAGTCATTAGTTAATGCGTCACATATTTTATCTTATTAAATAATCTTACGTCACGCTTTTAGTGAAATAATTCATGACGATTTAGTCCAAAATCAAACATTAACAATTTTCATCTTTGGAAATGAATATATTCTGTAATGCTCTGTTTGAAATCTTTGATAGTACAAAAAATTTTCACTGCACCCATATTTCATCTTTTCACCTGATGACGCTGTAACAGCCGAGAAGCGGTTTGTGACATAAATAACACATACTGTAGAATATCACATCAGTGCCGTCTGTGTTTTCATGCATAGAGTATAAAATATTCTACCAAGAGCCGAGGAAACAGTCAATCATTGCACTTCTGTTACAGTTTTGTGTTGAGTGTACCGAGCTGCTAGAACCATACTGTAACAAACCTAAAGTTCACTGTTTACTGTCAAGTCTTTTTGAGCTTCCGTGAATGTAAATGTGCAAAACGCCTCGTAATCAGGTCTCCAAGTGTAGGTTCGCAGCTTTTCTTCAAGTTTTGTGGTTTGTTTCTCTCTCATATGACGAACGAGTGAGTTATACGATAAACTTTGTGTAATATGTTTGCTTATTTACACCACTCCCAAGCAAAAGCAGATGTTAACACTGACAGTGGCTGAAAGTCCAAAATGGCCGACACTAGCGTTTGCACCATAAAAACTAACACACACACACACACACACACACACACACACACACACACACACACACACATACCCACACGTACTCACACACAGATACACGCACACAGACACCGGAAGCTAGAGAAGTGTCCCTCCGCGTAGAAAACACACACACACACACACACACACACACACACACACACACACACAAAACTTGCAAGGAGATTTCCCCAGCGGTGCGATCGACTGTTTGAAACTACCTATACCGTGACGTAGTTTCGGATCCCAGGTATCAGACACTGCAGCCATTCACCCTGGTGGACCTCGTTTGCGAATAATTGACGAAAAAAAAAACTCGGAATTTGTGTGACACTCAATAGCATTATGAAAGTTACATCATATATTTAAAAAAAGATAGGATATCAGCTTCGCATGCAGGAGACTGTAGGTTCAAATCTCCTCAGGAGCACGAATTTTTTTTTTTAATTTTTAAAATATTACCGAAATGACTTTCATCGTTATTTACATTCAATTAATTTGTTTAAATGTAATTTTTTTCCATTCCTTGTCACATCATTTTAATTACCGTGTGAACTTTTTCATTTGTTTCATTTTTTCTTCACATCATTCTCTTTACAATCGCAATTTTTATGAATATGAAATTAATTATATTTATCTATTATAATTCAATTATTTGAAAATTCCGATCTGTCAGATTAAAAACAAAAGACGAAATAATATATTTATATTTGTACAGTGGTATGAGAAATGTAATTTTGTTACCAGATGTGCGTCTTTTTCTTTTTTTTTTTTCTTTTTTTTTTTTTCTTTTTTTTTTTCTTTTTTTTTTTTTTTTTCTTTTTTTTTTTTTTAATACGGTAATCGCCATACAAACGTTTAAAGCATAACCTAAAGACCTATTGCAATATGGGCAAAATAACGCAAATGAAAATTGAGATGAAAGACGGGTTTATAAGTAAAACGAACTTCAACCAAAATGGGAAATAGATATAATGAACGCAATAATGGAGACGAAAAGAACAGGGTCATAAAACAATAGAAATTAAATCGAAATTAATATGTAAAATTAATATAAACATATAAATAAAGATTTGAAATGGGGAAAGAATGATAAGAATAAAAATGAGAGCAAATGAAGAAGTTGATATTATTAAAATTATGTAGTGGAGGAATGGAATTAAAAATTACGTTTAAATCAATTAATTGAGTAGAAATGATAATCAAAGTCATTTCGATAACAATTTAAAAATTTAAAAAAATTGTGCGCCTTCCAAAATTCGAACCCACAACCACATGCACAGATGTTATCCCATCCATTACATCACGCAACCAAACTATACAATGCTGCTTTTTGAAAGCTACGAAGTGTCACACAAAATTCCGAATTGTTTTTTGTCCATTACTGTCAAACGAGGACACATCACGGTAAATGGCTGCAGTGTGTGATACATGGGAACGTAACCTACATCACCGTATAGATAGTTTAAAAAAATCGATCCCGTCGTTTGTTAGTCACCTTGTGCTGCAAACTTTTAAGCTGTGGCACGAGCGAGAAGCCAGCTATAGTCCTTAATTTTTAGGCCCATGTGCCTATGCACTGGCTGTATGCAAGGGGCAGTCTAATGAAAACGCAACAGATTGTAAAAAAGTAACTCAGCTGTTTGTTATTTCAAAAGTAATCGCCATAACTGTTAATATATCGATCTTACTGTGAGACTAGAAGGTTGCCTATGAAACAATGACTGTACCCAGGCGTACACGTCTTCGTCCGAAGCAAATGACTTCAGGGCTCCAAAAATATGGAAATCGCACGGGAAGAAATCGGGCCTGCATTGACGAAGTGTATGGGTTTACCAACGCAACTTCTGCACCGTATTCCACACAACCTTGCCAAAGTTGTGGACAGGCCATGAAGGCATTGACCGTCTTGTTTCACAGTGGTGTAAACGTATCGACAGTTATGGCGATTACATTTGAAATAATAAACAGTTCACTTTTTTCCCATCTGTCTCGTTTCCATTTGCGCGTTCCTTATGCACTGGTGTCAAAAGCTAAAGCAGCAAATGAAAATTTTGCAGGATCGCGTATGATGAAATGTATAAACGGGTGATAGTAAAGCAGAAACAATGTGAAGAATATAGAACGTACACAAATTCAACAGTAGACAAAAATGTTCTTCGTTTTTTTCCAACTTAACGGATTCGCACACACATTCCTGCTAGTGGTTAATACGTTCAGTATAGGTGTGACCACTGAAACATGAGACTTAGGGAAAGGCAGCATTCGGTGTGGACGGTGCCTTACTCTGTTACCGTTGGTTGCTCAGTTTTTTTAAAAAGTCATATACACTTTATTTGGAACCAGTTGCAAATAAGGTTGACAATAAGGAACAATTATCAAATTTTACTGTTAAGACACAATGTCTGATAAAAAGATTTTAAACAAGTTGCGCCCATCGCTGAAGGCCTTATTGACCAGAAATTCAAATTATTTGTCGGCTGAAGGCCCCAATAGTAATAACTCAAAAACAATTTGATGGCTGAAGGCCTGGATAGCCAGTTGTTAAAAACTAAAATATTTGAAGAAAAAAAAAAAACACAATCATTTAGTTTCATTATTAAGAGACAAATTGCATTCACGACTGAAGGCCTTATTGACCAGAAATTCAAATTACTTGTCGGCTGAAGGCCCCAATAGTAATAACTCAAAACTATTTTTTTAAGCAATCGTCACAATTTGATCAAACCAAGAGAGAAGTGTCCTGAGACAGGGCCCTAAGGATTGGCCTTGTGAAGTCGCTCAATGAGACAGGCAGCCAAGAGTTGTATTCACTTACCTGGATGGCAACTCAAACTAGTGACAGTTTAAACGCAGGCCAACACTCCTGCAGAATCTACCTAACGTCTAATAACCAATACAACGATGGAATAACCCAGGCAAGGCAGAACCGGCGGACAGTACTGCGTCTTGAGAATCCAGTGTTTAGAACATCCAGAAACAGAAGGAACCACTACGACCAAAGTAATCCAAAAGCAACCATATCCGGGCCACGATCAAGGAGGCTGTCAAACTACACACCTTACCGGACAGCAGCGGCAAGACGAGGAAAGGTACACTGCCGCGAAAATACGCCAAACTTCAGGGCAGGTAACTGGGGTGTTAGCAGCCACTAGGCAGGAAAATACCGCCGGTTGAACTTCACCAATAAGCACAAGGAATTCAATGATTAATAATAAGAAGCAGAGGATGGCTAACTAAATCTGCCAACTCCAAACACTCCATTCGTTGCTCTTCGTCTCAGCGACCCTGCGAGCAGCAACGCGCTAAAGAATGGCGTGTTCTCAAAGTAGTGGAGGTTTCACAACAGGGTTAACGTTCACTCAACTCAAAGTTCCTGGGTCCGGTGGATAACGAGGCTGTGGCCCTCGCAACTACAGACCCTCGATCTGGCAGTGCCTGCGTGCCGCCAGGAGTCCCGGCATGTCCTCGTGCTGCCGGACCTCACTGCTGCTCCTTCCATCGAACTCCCTGACATGCACCGACCCAGGAAACACTTGACGTCCTTGCAAAGATAGTACCACGGTACTAGATATCGATAACCGCTGCAGCTGCCACTCGCAGACAGACAATGCTAGCAAATGTAGTGGCGCCAGTAAACAAGAAGAAAACGAGACGCCACTATTCCTATTACACGATGCCAACCTACCAACGCCACCAAGGCGAACTGCAACTTGGCTCAACCACCTCTGGCACAAATGGAGGCAAGACAACGATGGGGCATGCTGTGAATGACGTCATCAACCACATGTTGAGGCAATAACACCCGTTAATCCTACAGAGCTGCTCGCAGGTGTTGGTGGTTGCTGATGTTATAGAATCCGTCTCCCTAGTGCATCCCAGACACCATCTATGGGACTGAAATCGGAAGAGCGAGCAGGCCACGCCATGCATGAAATGTCTTCCGTATCCAAGAAAACATCAACCACCTATGCTGTGTGAGATATGCATTGTCGCCCATAAATACGTAGTATGGACCGACAGCACCTTGCAACAACCGCAGATGAGGTCCCAAGATCTCGCCACGATACCTGACAGCAGCTAAACCTTTCCGATTCACCCGTACATGAAGAGGTGTTTGAGTGGTCAACGTAACCCTCACCCACACCGTTAGCAATCTTTCTGCTTATCGGCCTGTTTCCACAATGTTTGGGTCCCGAAATCGTGTTCTACATTCCCTCCAGATGCGAATCCATCAAGAGTCACTCTCCAGACCAAATCTAAACACGTCTGTGAAAAGAACATTGGCCCACTGTTGGACCATCCAGGTGCCACGCTGACTACTCCATTCTGGACGTTGTCTTCGCTTAAGACGCATTAGGGGTACACATACATCAGGTCTCTGACAGTGCTATTCACTCTCGAAAAACCTTCTGCACCGTTTGCCTCGATAAAACATGCCCAGTGGATGATGCGAGGTCAGATGCCAGTTGCTGTGCAGTACTAAGATAGTACCATTGTTCCCTTACAGCCGAATAGCACTTCTCTCTTTATGCTGTTTTACAGATGGTCGCCCGCATCTCGTGGTCGTGCGGTAGCGTTCTCGCTTCCCACGACCGGGTTCCCGGGTTCGATTCCCGGCGGGGTCAGGGATTTTCTCTGCCTCGTAATGACTGGGTGTTGTGTGCTGTCCTTAGGTTAGTTAGGTTAAAGTGGTTCTAAGTTCTAGGGGACTGATGACCATAGATGTTAAGTCCCATAGTGCTCAGAGCCATTTGAACCATTTTGAACAGATGGTCGGCCCTGCCCTGATCTTTGGGATGCAATTTCTATCTCCATGAACTGGAGCCACATCCGAGAAACAACAGAACGGTTCACGTTAAGCCATCGGACAACATCATTTTGCGACTGTCCTGCTTCCACTCTTATTACGGGTCTCCACCGCAGAGAGTCTGGTAGGTGTCTTCTCTGTGCCATACTGCACCGTCTGTGACTGTATACACAGCGATTGTGGATGTGGGACTATCCGTCAAACCCTACACCGTTTGATAGGGGCCTTGACGTCATCGTCGGCATGGTCGCCCGTTGACGGGAATGCCATCTTCCGTGCAGAACACGATCATACGGACATCTGTTGACTGTCTATATGGTTATATCGTGAATTAGTGAAAGGATGGGGAAATAGCAGTTTGTTGATTTAATTTTGGACACCGGCGTATTTTGGCACTGACTCGTCTACAGCTACAGACTCTGTCGGGGGACAGACACTTGTGAAATTCTCGCCTCTAATGGACAGGAGTGACCTCTTAGGCATCTGTGGCTGCACCTGTTAACTACAAACGACTGAAGTACATGAAGAAGAGTGCTTTTTATTGTACGAGAAAGGGCTTCTTCCGTTGATTTCGGTATTCGAGTGTGGGAAGAATGAGTGCCTAAACGTCTATGTCCTCCTTGTAATTAGCCTATTCTTGTCTTCGCTAGCACCACAGAAGCGATACGTAGGTGGTTGTAGTATATTTCTGGATTCAGTGTTCGTTCTTGAGACTTTCCAGGGGGATGGTTGGCGTTTATCTTCAAGTGTCTGCTAGTTTATGTGATACTCTCCCTTAAACCAAACAAATCCGTTACCATTCGTGGTGCGTTTTTTTGAATACGTTCAATATCCCTTGTCAGTTATATTTGATATGCGTCCCAAACAACTGAGCAACATTGTTGAACGGGTAGCAAGAGTGGTTTGTAAGAAGTCTCTCTTGTAGGTTGACTAGATTTTTCCTAGTAGCCTGCGAATGAACAGAAGGCTACATCCCGTTTAACACACAATTGAGCCTAAGTGATAAAAATTCTTTATATCGACCGAGACGGTCACATTCACATATTTGTATAAGCTGTTTCAAACTGTGACTTACTGATGTTGTAAATTCTACGTTGTTTCACTTTGAGAAGTGCACAGTTTTACGTTTCCGAAAATTTTAAAATAGTTGTTAATCTTTGTGCCATTTTGAACTGTCACCATGGCCTGACTGAATATTTGTACAGCGTTTTTCAGACAGTCCTCCGTCGCGGATAGCTTCACGGTCGGCGAAACAGCTGAGGGTACTGTTGGACATTGTGTATAGGTGATTAGTATACAACATGAACACCAGGGGTTTGCCAATACACTTCCCCAGGATGCGTCTGAAGTTACTTCGACTTTTGTTGATGGCTCTCCATACATGCTGCGTTCTGCCTTCCTAGAAAACGCCACTTCAGCCGCAAATTCCGTCCAATATTCACGTTATTGCAGTTTCGTTAATAAGCATTGTTGTGGTACTTGTGAGTCGAATACTGTTGAGAAGCCCCGATTCACAGCCTTTAGGATGTGTGAGGAAAGCGCCAGTTGGGTTTCGCATAACAGATGTTTTCGGGATCCATCGCAGTTGACACAGATGAGGTCTTTCCGTCGAAATACTACATAACATTTGATTTCAGAATCCGCTCTAATTTCGACAATTTTTAGTAAGTCTCATGTGTATCCTTTCATAAGCAGTTCTTATCATTTACCAGTACACCTCCATTTCTTTAAATAATCGAAGCCCCATGCGATAAAACAGCGCCGAACGTGTGATTACTTTACAAATCAGTTAAAGTGTTAAATATTTGACGTTAGGCATGTAAGCGAGTAAAAGTTTAGAAAACGTTTGAAATTAATGTTTAACTTTATTGGAAATAGCTACGTGCTCTAATTACGAAAAGTTAGATGTATATGGTGTGATTAATTTGCGCTCATTTTTAGCAAAAGTAAGTTTCTCGCGCATTTCAATATTTATGACGTCATATCTCCTGAACTATATGTCGTACAATGATATAATTTTGCTGAGTCATGAGTCAAGTGAAAGAGGTAATAAATTAAAACGTCGTGAATGATGCTCAACTTTTACTGAATGAACATTGGAAATGTAAGCAATAAATCTCTATCTTTTCATCATTTTGTGTGGCGTGTCAGCGGGAAAAAGTTTCCTAAACGTTTGAAATTTTGTGTAAACTTTGTTAGACGTCGTTAAGTGCTCTCATCCTCAAATACTGGATGGATAAAGTCCGTCTGTTTGCGCTGCCTCAAGACAAACACACACAGTTTCTAATTGCAGTACTTGTCTCTTGGAGTCAAACTTTTAACAAGAGATTATACATCTTAATCAGAGGTTATGACAGCGTTTTAAGTGGGTAAATCCTGTCAAAACACCGACAGTCAAATTTTTCTCAATCTGTTTAGTGTATTGATCTCTTAGTCCCCCTCTACGATTTTTACCCTCCACGCTGCCCTCCAATACTAAATTGGTAACCGAGCGAGGTGGCGCAGTGGTTAGCACACTGGACTCGCATTCGGGAGGACGACGGTTCAGTCCCGTCTCCGGTCATCCTGATTTAGGTTTTCCGTGATTTCCCTAAAATCGTTTCAGGCAAATGCCGGGATGGTTCCTTCGAAAGGGCACGGCCGATTTCCTTCCCAATCCTTCCCTAACCCGAGCTTGCGCTCCGTCTCTAATGACCTCGTTGTCGACGGGACGTTAAACACTAACCACCACCACCACCACTAAATTGGTGATCCCTTGATGCCTCAGAACATGTGCTACCAACCGATCCCTTCTTTTAGTCAAGTTGTGCCACAGACTTCTCTTCTCCGCAATCCTATTCAAAACCTCCTCATTAGTTATGTGATCTACCCATCTAATCTTCAGCATTCTTCTGTAGCACCACATTTCGAAAGCTTCTATTCTCTTATTGTCTAAACTATTTATCGTCCACGTTTCTCTTGCATACATGGCTACACTCCATACAAATGCTTTCAGAAACGACTTCCTGATACTTAAATCTATACTCGATGTTAACAAATTTCTCTTCTTCAGAAACGCTTTCCTTGCCATTGCCAATCTACATTTTATATCCTCTCCACTTCGAGAATCATCAGTTAGTTTGCTCCCAAAATAGCAAAACTCCTTTACTACTTTAAGTGTCTCATTTCCTAGTCTAATTCCCTCAGCATCACCCGACTTAAATGCGACTACATTCCATTACTCTCGTTTTGCTTTTGTTTATGTTCATCTTATATCCTCCTTTCAAGACACTGTCAATTCCGTTCGGCTGCTCTTCCAGGTCCTTTGCTGTCTCTGACAGAATTACGTCATCGGCGAATCTCCATGTTTTTATTTCTTCTTCATGGATTTTAATTCCTACTCCGAATTTTTCTTTTGTTTCCTTTGCTGCTTGCTCAATATACAGATTGAATAACATCGGGGATAGGCTACAACCCTGTCTCACTCCCTTGCCAACCACTGCTTCCCTTTCATGCCCCTCGACTGCCATCTGGTTTCTGTACAAATTGTAAATAGCCTTTCGCTCTCTGTATTTTACCCCTGCCACCTTTAGAATTTGAAAGAGAGTATTCCAGCCAACATTGTCAAAAGCTTTCTCTAAGTCTCCAAATGCTACAAACGTAGGTTTGCTTTTCCTTAATCTATTTTCTAAGATAAGTTGTAGGGTCAGTATTGCCTCACGTGTTCCAACATTTCTACGGAACCCAAAGTTATCTTCCCCGAGGTCGGCTTCTACCAGTTTTTCCATTCGTCTGTAAAAAATTCGTGTTAGTATTTTGCAGCCGTGGCTTATTAAATTGATAGTTCGGTAATTTTCACATCTGTTAGTAGTACTATATTGGTGACCCCGTGCTCAGGAAGCGAGAACGCTATCGCAAGACCACTAGCTGCGGAGTTTCCACACGTAATAGAGTATATACGCCACTAAAGGTCAATTTCACCAAGTTAGTAGTACTATATTGGTGAAATTGACCTTTAGTGGCGTATATACCCTATTAGGTGTGGAAACTCCGCAGCTTGTGGTCTTGCGGTAGCGTCCTCGCTTCCTGAATACGGGGTCTCGGGTTCGATTGCCGGCGATGTCAGCGATTTTCAGCTGCCCCGAGATGACTGGATGTTGTTGTGTCGTTTTCATCATTATTATTCATCCCCATTGCGGTCGGAGGAAGGCAACGGAGCCGGCCGGGGTGGCCGATCGGTTCTAGGCGCTACAGTCTGAAACGGGGCGACCGGTACGGTCGCAGGTTCGAATCCTGCCTCGGGCATGGATATGTGTGATGTCCTTAGGTTGATTAGGTTTAGGTAGTTCTAAGTTATAGGGGACTGATGACCTCAGAAGTTAAGTCCCATAGTACTCTGAGCCATTTTGAAGGCAACGGCAAACCACCTCCATTGGGACCTTGCGTAGTACGGCGGTGTGGGTCTCATACATCGTTCCCCTACGCTCTGTCAAGAAGCATGGTGTTGCGTCTAGACAAGACAGCCTAGACACAATGAGAGGAAGCCGAAAGGCACGCGCTACGCTCACGCAGATGGGCGTGAGGTCTGAAACAGGATACGTAATGAATGCTATAAAGAAAAGTACGTAGCTTCTGGAATACTTAACTTTAATCCATCCTTGTTGTATACATCGCTATTGACGATATAAGTGAGACTCCATAGATGCATGCAATGTTACTAATGGCGCCTTGCTAGGTCGTAGCCATTGACTTAGCTGAAGGCTATTCCAACTATCTGCTCGGCAAAGGAGCGAGGCTTCGTCAGTGTAGTCGCTAGCTACGTCGTCCGTACAACTGGGGCGAGTGCTATTCCGTATCTCGAGACCTGCCTTGTGGTGGCGCTCGGTCTGCGATCACACAGTGGCGACACGCGGGTCCGACATGTACTAATGGACCGCGGCCGATTTAAAACTACCACCTAACAAGTGTGGTGTCTGGCGGTGACACCACATTCCTCCCCCGCAAATCGGCGAACGGTCGTGTTATAAGGCTTCCGCCCGCCGTGGGGAGGACCCCATGTTGACGTATGCGATGAGGTGGGGAGCCTAACAACAGGCGAGGCTGTGCCACCCGCACCCGGCCATTCGGTCCGAGGGGAGCTAGGAAACGCCTGAAAACCTAGTCCAGGGTGCACGTCAACATGCGGTGTATGCGCCCGTAAAGAGACAGGAGGGGCCGAAGGGTCGACCTCCATTGCGTCGGGGTACCCGACGCGCGAAGACGCCATGTGGTCCGGAGCGCGCAAGAGCTCCATGGCGGAGGACAGCTGGTCACGGGAAGCGATCGGCGGCGCGTGACCCAGGGAGGCGCTTGGCGGCTGCAGCGAAGCGTCCACTGCGGGCGGCGCCGGCTGGAGGACAGGCGGCGGCTGCGGCGGCGCGTCGCCATGGGGCAAAATGGAAGGCATCGTCGGTAACACCTGGGGATGAGGCGAGCCAGTAGATGGGTCCCCAGGGCGCTGACCGGGCGGCACCGTCGCTGAAAGCAGACAGGGAGCGGCAGAACCCGTGCGACGACAGAGGCGCAGCTGATTGAGATGCCGACGCACCTCACCAGAGGCCCCCAAAACCAAATACATCGCGCGGCCGAGGCAGCGAGGAATGCGCCCTGCGAGCCAACGCCGTGAACCTCGATAGTTGCGATAGAATACTACGTCGCCTGGAGCAAAAGCAGAAGACTGCCGCTGCACAGGAACCTGATGCGGCGGGTGCAGCAAAGACATCAAGGTTCGATGAGGACGACCGTGGAGCAACTCAGCCGGCGAGCGACCATCGCGGGGCTGAGAGCGAGACGATGACAAAAAGAGCAACAACGCGTCCTCCCGAGAATGCGACTCTTTCAACTTCAACATCTGTGACTTGAAAGTCCGGACCAATCGTTCAGCGGCACCGTTTGACTGAGGCGAAAACGGCGCGGATGTCAGATGTTGAATACCATTGGCCTGGCAGAATGACTGAAATTCTGCGGACATGAATTGTGGGCCATTGTCGGAAACAATAGTCTGCGGAAGACCTTCAATGCAAAAGATAGCAGACAATGCTTGGATGGTGGTGCAACTGCATGTTGTGGCTGCGGTATCGGTGAAGCGGCGGCTGCCGCATCGTTTTGCAGTGCACGTTGACCCTGGACGAGCTGTCCAAGGGCATCCAATAACGCCTGCGTCTGCTGATTCTGCAAGCGATAAATTTCGGACAGTACATCTGGCGAAGCCATGACACAAGTAAATGTAAGCAATTAGAAAGAACAAGACCCTTTCCGTTGACTCGTCGCCAAAAATTGTTGTGTCTAGACAAGACAGCCTAGACACAATGAGAGGAAGCCGAAAGGCACGCGCTACGCTCACGCAGATGGGCGTGAGGTCTGAAACAGGATACGTAATGAATCCTATAAAGAAAAGTACGTAGCTTCTGGAATACTTAACTTTAATCCATCCTTGTTGTATACATCGCTATTGACGATATAAGTGAGACTCCATAGATACATGCAATGTTACTAATGGCGCCTTGCTAGGTCGTAGCCATTGACTTAGCTGAAGGCTATTCTAACTATCTGCTCGGCAAAGGAGCGAGGCTTCGTCAGTGTAGTCGCTAGCTACGTCGTCCGTACAACTGGGACGAGTGCTATTCCGTATCTCGAGACCTGCCTTGTGGTGGCGCTCGGTCTGCAATCACACAGTGGCGACACGCGGGTCCGGCATGTACTAATGGACCGCGGCCGATTTAAAACTACCACTTAGCAAGTGTGGTTTCTGGCGGTGACACCACACATGGGACTTCAAAAAATGTCATGGTTAAAAAATTTTAAAAAGCAGCGTTACTTTGTTCTTGTTGCTCACGTAATTTATCCTGAGGGACAGCACTCAAACGCATGGACATAATAATGAAATAATATAAAACGTATGTACGAGTGTGTGTTTTGAAATGGAAGTGTTATAACCAATGAAGGCAAGGGGGGGGTGGGTGGAGAGGGAGGGGGAATCGTTAAAACGAAGAATGTTGATCACTGAACTCGTGGGTAGTTTCGGTGGTGGTGAAAGAGCACCAGAGTTTCTAGGGTTGTAAATACAAAATCAAATAGGGGTAATGCAGGAGTGGGTTTAATAATGAATAAAAATTGGAGTACGGGTAAGCTACTACAAACAGCGTAGTGAACGCATTATTGTGGCCAAGATAGATACGAAGCCCACACCTACTACAGTAGTACAAGGTTATATGCCAACTAGCTCTGCAGATGACGAAGAAATTGAAGAAATGTATGATTAGATAAAAGAAATTATTCAGGTAGTGAAGGGAGCCGAAAATTTAAAAGTCATGGGTGACTGGAATTCGAGAGTAGGAAAAGGGAGAGAAGGAAACAGTAGGTGAATATGGATTGGGGCTAAGAAATGAAAGAGGAATCCGCCTGGTAGAATTTTGCGCAGAGCATAACTTAATCATAGCTAACACTTGGTTCAAGAATCATAAAAGAAGGCTGTATACATGGAAGAATCCTGGAGATACTAAAAGGTATCAGTGGTTGAGAAGGGAGTGAGACAGGGTTGTAGTCTATCCCCGATGTTATTCAATCTGTATATTGAGCAAGCAATAAAGGAAACAAAGGAAAAGTTCGGAGTAGGTATTAAAATCCATGGAGAAGAAATAAAAACTTTGAGGTTCGCCGATGACATTGTAATTCTGTCAGAGACAGCAAAGGACTTGGAAGAGGAGCTGAACGGAATGGACAGTGTCTTGAAAGGAGGATATAAGATGAACATAAACAAAAGAAAAACCAGGATAATGGAATGTAGTCAAATTAAATCGGGTGATGCTGAGGGAATTAGATTAGGAAATGAGACACTTAAAGTAGGAAAGGAGTTTTGGTATTTGGGGAGCAAAATAACTGATGATTGTCGAAGTAGAGAGGATATAAAATGTAGACTGGCAATAGCAAGGAAAGCGTTTCTGAAGAAGAGGAATTTGTTAACGTCGAGTATAGATTTAAATGTCAGGAAGTCGTTTCTGAAAGTATTTGTATGGAGTGTAGCCATGTATGGAAGTGAAACGTGGACGATAAATAGTTTAGACAAGAAGAGAATAGAAGCTTTCGAAATGTGGTGCTACAGAAGAATGCTGTAGATTAGATGGGTAGATCACATAACTAATGAGGAGGTACTGAATAGAATTGAGGAGAAGAGGAGCTTGTGGCACAAATTGACTAGAAGAAGGGATCGGTTGATAGGACATGTTCTGAGACATCGAGGGATCACCAATTTAGTATTGGAGGGCAACGTGGAGGGTAAAAATCGTAGAGGGAGACCAAGAGATGAATACACTTAGCAGATTCAGAAGGATGTAGGTTGCAGTAGGTACTGGGAGATAAAGAAGCTTGCACAGGATAGAGTAGCATGGAGAGCTGCATCAAACCAGTTTCAGAAGTGAAGACCACAACAACAACAACATGGGAAGGAAGGCTTTAACAACGGGATAATTTTTATTATTGGCTCACAATGTATTTCTCATTTGTCAGATCTTTCAAGTCCATAGTCTAGCGGTAGCGACTTTCATTAGCAAGCGGATTCGAAACTCTCCACTGCTTAAATTTTGAATAAAAATCGTCAGCATTGGCGTCCGAAGACTTCCAGCATAAAAAAATCGCCGTCTTTCTGTCAACGGCCTTGACAAAGTGGGCGGAGGAGCGGACAGAGATTCAGGGCACTTTTTTGGCCTTGGGGTGAGAAACTGCCCCTAAAAGGCGGAAGAATCAGCAATCAATCATCAACGGTATGAAAATGCAGAAGGCAATGGAAACCACTGCATTAAAGACACGTAATATGTATGCACACGCCATGTGACCTGTAATTGGAAAAGTAAAGACAACGGAGCACCACTTCTGACGTTGCCGCTGATAATAGCAGCAAGCCTGAAGGAAAATCAAGACGTGTTCATAGGATTTGTGGAAGTGGAAAAAGTCTTCGACGATGTAAAATGGTGCAAGATGTTCGAAATTCTGAGAAAATTAGCGGTATTCTGTAAGGAAAGACTGGTTACTTACTATACGTACAAGAGCCAGGGGGAACAATAAGACTGAAAGACCAAGAACGAAATGCTCGGATTAAAAAGGATGTAAGACAGGGGTATAGTCCTTTGCTTCTACTGGTCAATTTACGAATCGAAGAATGATGGAAATAAAAGAAAGTTTCAGGAGTGGAATTAAAATTCAGGGTGAAAGGATATCAATGAAACGATTTGCTGATGACATTGCTATCCTGTGTAAAAGTGAAGAATTACAGGATCTGTTGAACTGAATGAATAGTCTAATGAGTAAAGGATGTGGATTGAGAGTAAGCTGAAGAAAGACGAAAGTAATGAGAAGTAGCAGAAAGGAGAACAGTAGGAAACATAACAATAGAATTGGGAATCACGAAGCAGACGAAGATAAGGAAGTCTGCTACCTAGGCAGCAAAATAATCCAGAATGGTCTGAGCAAGGAGGAGATAAAAAGCAGACTAGCAGTCACAAAAAGAACATTCCTAGCCGAGAGAAGTATACTGGTATCAAAGATGTGCATTAATTTGAGTGAGAAATGTCTTAGAATCTACGTTTGGAGCGTAGCATTACATAGTAATGATATATGAACTGCGGGAAAACAAGAACAGAAAAGAATGAAATGATTTGAGATGTGTTGCTACAAACGAATATTGAAAATTAGCTGGAATGATAGGGTAAGGAATGAAGAGGTTCTCCACACAATCGGCGAGAAAAGAATATGTGGAAAACACTGACAAGAAGAAGGGACAGGATGATAAGGACATCTGTTAAGACATCACGGAATAAGTTTCGTGGCGCTAAAGGGAGCTATAGAGGATAAAAACTGTAGAGAGATTGGAATACAATCGAGAAATAACTGAGGACGTAGGTTACAACTACTGAGATGAAAAGGTTGGCACAGGAAAGGAGTTCGCAGCAGGCCGAATATTAAGTTTGCTCACTTTACAGGCGCATATCACTTCCGTTTCATTGACACAGTTCACCTGACCAGAGATACCACTTAGCAGATATACCTGTATCCCATCCACCCCGGAACGTCAAAATACGATTCTTGCTGGAACATTACCGTAAGTGCTACTTGCGACTAATCACAGTGTAACATCTATGGTGATAAATCGCATTTTAGCGTTGTGGGGACTTTAAAGTTGTGGATTCGTTAACTGCAATTTTGAACTCTGACGAATCAGAGCCAAAAATCGCAGTCACCGAAAAATAGCATTCGCAGAAATCACTGACATCGAGAAGGCACAATGCGTTCGCTCGACTGCATGAGCTGTACGTCGACGCCAGTTGGCAAGCGGCCCCCTTTACTCGCTGGGGAAGCGGCAGGGACTCGTTCTGCGGACTTTTGCGACGCCCCCCTTCCTCCCCCCCCCCCCCCCCCCACAAGTCAGTGACGCCCACCGATATGGCTCAGCTGATATCAATCCCTTGGGCACGTGCTCATCATTGACACACCTGTCTCGTAGTGACGAATGGAAGTTCCCTGATAGGAGTGGTTTTTAAAGATTGCATGCGTTAAGGTTTTAAAGAAAAACGAGAAGCGGTCGCCACTACTTTACCTGTTCTGCAAGCGTTCCTTTGAAGAATATCAAAGAGGGCATAAACCTGTTTCCTGCCACGGCCCAGTCTGCTATGCTAAAGTGCAGCCTGTTGTAAAACTTTGTAAACCGTCTTGCTGGTACTCGAAAGTGCGTCCCGATACGGTCTGGCCGAGGTTATAAGAAACCGGTGCCCCCGTGGTAGGCGCTAAGCGCTACTTTTCTCTTCGCAGCTATACTGAGAACCTCATACACTAATGCCTTTCCTGTGTTCACCGTGACCTGGTCACCAACTTTCATTTCCTGCTGGCAGCCATAAATAACCCAGTACTTTCGCTTAATCGCAACATAACACTGAACAACAAATTTGAAGTGAAAGTGTGTAAATTGCGTGATTTTGAGTTAGTTATGTTTATTTCAGTATAAAATGATACAAAATCATCATCTTCATAAATATTTAGCTCTAGTTTTTTTAAAAAGTAATCTACATTTTTGTATAAATAATTCACTAACTAAATCCTGCAAGGTTCGCAGGAGAATTTCTGTAAAGTTTGGAAGGTAGGAGACGGATACTGACAGAAGTAAAGCTGTGAGTACCGGGCGTGAGTTGTGCTTCGGTAGCTCAGATGGTAGAGCACTTGCCCGCGAAAGGCGAAGGTCCCGAGTTCGAGTCTCGGTGGGGCACACAGTTTTAATCTGCCAGGAAGTTTCATATCAGCGCACACTCCGCTGCAGAGTGAAAATCTCATTCTGGAAACATCCCCCAGGCTGTGGCTAAGCCATGTCTCCACAGTATCCTTTCTTTCAGAAGTGCTAGTTCTGCAAGGTTCGCAGGAGTGCTTCTGTAAAGTTTTGAAGGTAGGAGACGGATACTGGCAGAAGTAAAGGTGTGAGTACCGGCCGTGAGTCGTGCTTCGGTAGCTCAGATGGTAGAGCACTTGCCCGCGAAAGGCAAAGGTCCCGAGTTCGAGTCTCCGTGGGGCACACAGTTTTAATCAGCCAGGAAGTTTCATATCAGCGCACACTCCGCTGCAAAGTGAAAATCTCATTCTGTAAATATGAATTCATGTTCCAAGATTCAGCATAACAAATTTTAAGTGAATAATTACTTGAATTATATTATGTGTTATGCATTGATAAATTTCAGTGCCATTCTGGAAGTACAAAAGTAAATTTTAAGAAAAAAATGAAGATAATATTACATGAATGAAAATACTTTGTAAGTTTACTTTGTAGCAGAATTATGTAAAGCGCAAAAGAAAATATATAAATTAACTGGTTGCAAATGTATGTAAAGGATTACATATCTTAAATGTCCATATACAGTATATACAATTACATATTTTGTTCAGCGATAAATTCAGATGATGACCGTTTTCGCTTCGCTTGACGTTTATGCACATACTCGGTAACGTCACTTATGAAACCAGAATGAGATTTTCACTCTGCAGCGGAGTGTGCGCTGATATGAAACTTCCTGGCCGATTAAAACTGTGTGCCGGACCGAGACTCGAACTCGGGACCTTTGCCTTTCGCGGGCAAGTGCTCTGCCAACATTATTTTCCGTATCTTTCGTTGTGTTTGGACATAGCGGACGTCACGGGACATCCGCTGAAGTTCGTTGTTGGTCGTTTCACTCAGTTTTTTTTTATTACAGAGACTAGCCTGCTCTCTGACCGAACACGCTGAACTACTGTGCCGGCTGTACCAACTGAGCTACCCAAGCACGACTCACGCCCCGTCCTCACCGCTTTACTTCTGCCAGTACCTCGTTTCCTATCTTCCAAACTTTACAGAAGCTCTACTCTGAACCTTGCAGAACTAGCACGCTTGAAAGAAAGGATATTGCGGAGACGTGGCTTAGCCACAGCCTGGGGGACGTTTCGCAGGAGAGCTTCTGTAAAGTTTGGAAGGTAGGAGATTAGATTAGATTAGATTAGTTTTTCGTTCCATAGATCAGTGCTGAGGAGATCCTAGTGCATCTGGAACATGTCAATTTTTTTTAAGCTGAAATAACAATACTAATAGTATGAATATATACAATACATCTTTTGTTTCTATTAAAAAATTCGTCAATGGAGTAGAAGGAGTTGGCCACTAGTAAGTCTTTCAGGCTCCTTTTAAACTGATCTTTATTTGTAACTAAATTTTTTATGTTTACTGGCAAATTATTGAAGATGTGTGTTCCCAAATAGTTGACCCCTTTTTGAACTAAAGTAAGTGCTTTTAAGTCCTTGTGCAGATCATTTTTGTTCTTGGTATTGTATGAACTGAGCTGTTTGTTGGAAAAAGAGATATTTTATTTAGGACAAATTTAATTAATGAGTAAATATACTGAGAGGCAGTAGTTAGTATACCCAGTTCTTTGAAGAGGTTTCTACAGGACGTCCGTGAATTTACTCCACAAATAATACGTATTACACACTTTTGGACTCTGAAAACTTTTGTTTGACTTGAAGAGATACCCCAAAATATTATACCATATGACATTATGGAATGAAAGTAGGCAAAGTATGCAAGCTTTTTCATTTTTATGTCGCCTATGTCTGCTAACACTCGAATTGCAAATACAGATTTGTTAAGGCGTTTCTGCAGTTCTGTGGTGTGCTCTTCCCAACTGAATTTATTATCAAGTTGTAATCCCAGGAATTTAAGACTGTCAACCTCTTCTATCTGCTCTTCTTCGTATTTTATGCATATGCTGGGTGGAATCCTCTTACAGGTTCTGAATTGCATATAGTGAGTCTTTTCGAAGTTTAATGTCAGTGAGTTGGCTTTAAACCATTTATTAATATCCATGAAAATCTCATTAGCAGATCTTTCTAGAACTACACTTGACATACTATTTATTGCAATACTTGTGTCATCTGCTAACAAAACGAACTCTGCTTCTGGCAGTGTAACTGATGAGAGATCATTAATGTACACAAGAAAAAGCAATGGTCCTAAGATGGATCCTTGTGGGACACCACATGTAATTTCTTCCCATTCTGATGATGACTGATGACTTAATTCACTAGTCCCTTGCACTGACACCCTTTGTTTCCTGTTAGTGAGGTATGACTTGAACCATTTTGCAGCACTCCCGTGACACCATAGAATTCTAATTTACTTAAGAGGATGTTGTGGTTCACACAATCAAATGCCTTTGACAAATCACAGAAAATACCTGCTGCTTGTAATTTATTATTTAATGAATTAAGTACATTTTCACTGTAGGTGTAAATAGCCTTCTCGATATCAGAACCCTTCAGAAATCCAAACTGTGTTCTTGATAATATGTTATTTGTGGTCAGATGGTTGAGCAGCTGCCTGTACATTACTATTTCTAAAATTTTTGAGAATGCTGGCAAAAGTAAAATCGGTCTGTAGTTTGATAGTATCTCTTTATCCCCTTTCTTGAATAGAGGCTTAACATCTGCGTATTTTAGCCAGTCAGGAAATGTCCCAGTTATAATTGACTGGTTGCACAAGTAACTTAGAATTGTACTAAACTCACAAGAACATGCCTTAATTAACTTTGTTGATATTTCATCGTACCCACTAGAATGCTTTGTTTTTAAAGATTTTATTAAGCAAGTTATTTCTTTTGGTGAAGTGAGTGATATATTCATGCACTTGAAGCTATTTGTCAACGCTAGTTTCAGATATTCAAGGGCATTATTTACTGATCCTGAAAGTCCCATTCTATCAGTAACGGATATAAAATACTTGTTAAATAGATTTGCCACACTATGCCCATCAGTTACTAATGTGTCATCTACCCTTAGTGCTATTTGCTCCTGTTTCTTTCTGGTTCTACCAGTCTGCTCTTTCACTATATCCCATATTGTTCTTATTTTGTTCCCTGACATTGCTATCTTCTTCTCGTAGTGCATTTGTTTAGACGTCTGGATTACTTTTTTTAATGTTTTACAGTATTCCTTGTATTTAGCTAAATCATCAGCATTGGAGCTATTCTTGGTCGACAGATACATTTTCATTTTTGTCTTACAGGAAATCTTTATTCCTTGTGTAATCCATTGTTTTATTATAGACTTCTGTTTAATTTGAGTAACTTTTAGAGGAAAATAGTTTTCAAACATGGTACTGACATTGTTCATGAATGTGTTATATTTTTCATTCGTGTCATGAGCACTATAAACATCTTTCCAGTTCATATCTTTGAGCAGTTTTCTGAAACACTCAATTATTGGTTGATTGACTACTCTCCTGTACTCAGATTTAGCAGTCTTGATATTCTGCTTAGAATTTACATCTAAACAAGGAGCTGCATGTCATGATCTGATAGTCCATTTATAACAGGTTTTATGATATGATTTTGTTCCTTTGATTTGTCTATAAAAATGTTATCAATGGCTGTCCTTGAGGATTTAGTGATCCTAGTTGGAAAGTTTACAGTGTGAGTTAGATTGAAAGACAACATTACTAACTGCAGTGAATGTTTACTGGAAGATTGCATTAGAAAATCTGTATTAAAGTCACCAGCAATCAAAATGTTTTTGTTTCTTCCTGTTAAATAACCCAAAAGAGCTTCTAGATGATCTAAGAATAGATTATAATTTCCTGCAGGTGCTCGGTAAATAGTTATTATTATATAGGATCTGTTAGGGAACTCTACTTCTGTTGAACATGCTTCTAGAGGTACTGGCAGAAGTAAAGCTCTGAAGACGGGGCGTGAGTCGTGCTTGGGTAACTCAGTTGGTAGAGTACTTGCCCGCGAAAGGCAAAGGTCCCGAGTTCGAGTCTCGGTCCGGCACACGGTTTTAATCTGCCAGGAAGTTTCACCCCTATGAAAGTCCAGCAGTAATCTGCTAAAATAGTAGGGCCCCACTTCCCTGCGTACCTCTTCTCAAATGTGGCAATATCTTGATGAAATTGCTTCCCATGTTCATCACTTACTTCACCACAGTCTCTGGGGAAGAAGTCAAGACGACTATGTAAGAAATGCATTTTCAGCGACATGTTGCAACCAAGTTTTTCATAAGATGATAATACAATCTCCTTGTAATTTATTGCTCGTTTGTTCCCTAAGAACTGTAAACAGACTGTCTTAAAACATTCCCATGGGCGCTTCTCATCACCTTGTATGGTCCCATCAAAAGTATGGTCTCAAAATAGCTCTCGAATCTGTGGGCCTACAATGATGTCCTCCTTTACTTTGGCGTCACTTAAGTAGGGGAATTTTTGCCTTAAGTACTCAAACACGTGATCATCTTTGTTCATTCCCTTAACAGAGTTTTTCGTGAGACCCAACTTAATGTGTAAGGGCGGGAGTAGAATCTCTTTAGCGTCTACTAGTGGTTCACTCATAATGTTCTTTATACCTGGATGAAGAGATTTTCTGGTGTGCCATTGATGTTTACTGTAATGAGATGCACGAGCTCGGCTATCATCCAACTGCATACCTAATAGCAGTGCAACCACTTTGAAGTAACCACAAATCTGCCATTTAGAGTCATTATACTTGATGGCTTCTAGTAAAATTTTCATGTTTTGGTATGACTCTTTCATGTACACAATATGCCCGACTGGAATAAAAGGAAGCGCATTACCAATATGTAAAAGCACTGCTTTTAAGCTCAACTTTAACGAATCAATAAAGAATCTCCACTCATCAGGTTTGTAATTAATTCCGAGAGCCTTCATTAGACCATTTATGTCCACACACGCCACAAGGCTATCTTCCCTGTTAGAAAAAGGAGTGAACTGTTGCTCTCTTCTGCGGTAGAATGAAACATTTACATTGCATTCCAGAAAATTGCGCAGCTGCAATCTTGATGCTAAAATCTCAGCCTTAGCTTTAGAGAGCTTCAAATCTGTAATGAGATCACTTAACTGATTTTGAGACAGTTTTTGTGGATCATCAGTTGATGATATATTTGGAAGAAACTCCGGATCTTGTGATGAACGTGACATTCAGAATCCCCACCAGAAGTAATCTCGTACTCTGTCGGTTGTTCGGGTATTGGCAATCCTTCCCCATGTAGAACTGGACGTATCGCATATGGAATGTTAGGATAGACCACTGTCCGCTTCTTCTTCTTAGATAATCCCTTCTTGAAAGGAGGAACGATACGAAAGTAGCAGTCATTGACATGGTTAGTTGGCTCACGCCAGATCATGGGCACTGCAAAGGGCATTGAATGTCCTTTTCCATGCATTCAATTCCTTAGGTTGCTGTCACATATGTTGTAGATCACACGTGGAGCCCAGGGTTTTTCCTGAACACCTATTTTGCACCCGAAACAACATCTGTAAGCTTTTTTAATCAATGGAGTTATTTGCTGTTTTTGTGAAGCAAATGTCACTTCTCCACAGACATAGCAAAATGTGTCAGCACTGTTAACACAAACCCGTGGCATTTTTGTTCAGTTCAATAGCAGTCAACTTGAACAACTGGTAGTTAATGTGAAAACAAATGTGCAAAAATTATTACGTGCATTAAGAAAGTCACCGAAGCTGAAGAGGAGGGAAACAAAAAGATCACTAAAACTGGTATCAAAATGTTTATATCCAAAATACTGCACAGAAGTAAGACCAGGAAAATACTATAATCCATTGTTACTAGTTTTTATGACTTTGACAAATCATTATAATATTTGATTTTAAATTGTTAAACGAACCCACTGACGAAAATTAAACTTCACCAGAACATGTATGGGTGTTAAAAAAGAAGAATTTGTTTTGCGTTCAAGGTGCATTGCAGCCGTCATAGAGTTGATAAAAGTTTCTGACTCTTCGTGGAAGTTTTATAGTTGATATAAGACCAGCATTAGACAGCACGATTACCCTCACTTATTGTAACAGGAGAATGTGCTAGAAACCACATAAAATGAATACGATATCTATAGAAACTTACATCAAAGCATAAAAATACATTGCGAGACCGCTGATGATGCGCGTGTTTGACACAGTGTTGATAAATTAAAAAATATAAAAAGGGAGCAGCTATGTCTTCATGTGCAAGTAAAAAAAAAGTCACTCATCAAAGACAAATTCGTATTTCCTCAAGACAGAACCGTATTTCCACAGATATATACAGAGTGACAATTATTGAACTATATAAAATAAAATGGAATGTAGTCGAATTAAGTCGGGTGATGCTGAGGGAATTAGATTAGGAAATGAGACACTTAAAGTAGTAAAGGAGTTTTGCTATTTTGGGAGCAAAATAGCTGATGATGGTCGAAGTAGAGAGGATATATAATGTAGACTGGCAATGGCAAGGAAAGCGTTTCTGAGGAAGAGAAATTTGTTAACATCGAGTATAGATTTAAGTGTCAGGAAGTCGTTTCTGAAAGCATTTGTATGGAGTGTAGCCATGTATGGAAGTGAAACATGGACGATAAATAGTTTGGACAAGAAGAGAATAGAAGCTTTCGAAATGTGGTGCTACAGAAGAATGTTGAAGATTAGATGGTTAGATCTTTAACTAATGAGGAGGTACTGAATAGAATTGGGGAGAAGAGAAGTTTGTGGCACAACTTTACCAGAAGAAGGGATTGGTTGGTAGGACATGTTCTGGGGCATCAAGTGATCACTAATTTAGTACTGAATGGCAGCGTTGAGGGTAAAAATCGTAGAGGGAGACCAAAAGATGAATACACTAAGCAGATTCAGAAGGATGTAGGCAGCAGTAGGTACTGGGAGATGAAGAAGCTTGCACAGGATAGAGTAGCATGGAGAGCTGCATCAAACCAGTCTCAGGACTGAAGACCACAACAACAACATAAAATAAAATCGTCATAACTGGTGAAAGGCTTGCGTTAGGACATTCAAACTGCACGGTTGGTCGCCAAGAATGATGGTAATTAATACGCGCATACATGGTGTGGTTTAGCGACGAAGCCCAGTTTCATTTGGATGGGTTCATCAATAAGAAAACTGACGCATTTGGGGGACTGAGAATCTGTATTTCGCGATAGAAAAGTCTCTTCACCCTCAACGGGTGACTGTGTGATGTGCAATGTCAGTCACGGAATAATCGGTGGGATAGTCCTTGATGACGCTGTGGCTACCGAACGGCACGTGAAGGTTCAAAAATGGTTCAAATGGCTCTGAGCACTATGGGACTTCTGGGGTCATCAGTCCCATAGAACTTAGAACTTCTTAAACCTAACTAACCTGACATCACACACATCCATGCCCGTGGCAGGATTCGAACCTGCGACCGTAGCGGTCGCGCGGTTCCAGACTGTAGCGCCTAAAACCGCTCGGCCACCCCGGCCGGTTACGTGTAGGTTTTGGAAGATGATGTCATCCTCATTCTCCAAAGTGACCCTCATTTCGACAACACGTGATTCATGCAAGACGGAGTTCGACCCAGTCGAAGCAGAGGAGTGTCTGACGTCCTGTAGGACCACTTTGGGGCTCGCATTGTGGTTCTGGGGCACCCGGAGACCACTAGCATGGGCCTCGATTGGCTCCCATATTCTCCGGATCTGAAGGCATGCGACTCCTTTTTGTGGGGCTGCATTTAAGACAAGGTGTACAGTAATAACCCCAAAAACCATTGCTGAGCTGAAGAGATTCAGGAGGTGATCCACAGGATCGATGTTTCGACACTTCAGCGGGTCATGCAGAATTTCGCTATTCGTCTGGCGCCACATCATTTCCAATGTTGTCAGGCATATCGAACGTGTCACAACCTAAATCCTAATATTTGTAGTGACGTTTACATGAGTTGTAACTAATTTACTTTTTTTCATATAGTTCAATATCTGTCACCCTATATTTGGAAACTATAAAAGACGAAAAGTGCGCTTCAAACACAAGATGAAGTGATTGACTTGTTCACGTGCTAGCTGTTAGTTATTGTAAGTGATCAGATTCGACAACATGGCTTTCTGTACGAATTTCATGCTCCATGAATTGTGGTCATTGATGCGGTGGCTTGACAATATGATACGCATATGGCGTAACAGGGTGTAAGGGTTTTAACATAATTTCGTTGGTAATGCGGTTTACGTTAATATGACCAATACCGACATGTGATCGTACAGTTAATTCATTACGTGCGGGGATGGAAATGTGTATCATTCGCCGGAGAATAAAGTTACGGTTTCGCACGGGGGCGTACAATTGACACGGATGAAGGTTCGAAACGGCCCAAGCAGTGCTGTGCGGTGTGTTGCTAAAGACTCAGAGCTGTGCTTATAATGGTCCATGAACGGGCCACCACATGACGCACTGCAACTGGTCAGTGGCACCCGTGCAGTGAGAGTAGATTTGAAGGAACATATGCTGTCACATTCAAACGTCTCACACGTTGATCATGACGGGCAACTGCAGGCGTATTACTTGTCCATGTCCATTTCTTAGCACAGTGTCCGAAAATCATAAATCCACAGTCAGGGAGCTGGACAGGACTCGAAGCAGGAAATAACTAACCTCCATTCGCCATGCACTGCCTCTGAGAAAAGCACGGTGGGACTGCACCCCTACCGTAATACGACTGCAATGGAAGCATGTGCCAATGAACTTGGTTCAGGTGAAAGTAGTCCTTAGTATATACACGCTCTGAACAAGCGTCGTATATGGGCGGTCACACGGAGGTGTCGTACACAAACCACGAAACGACGGCACGATTCAGGCACTAGGGGACATGGCTGACAACTCTCTCTGAACTACAACGAAGGAGTGACCCAAAAGCCAACAACAGAATGTGAAATAACGTGAAAGAGAGAGCGATCTGATCAACGCAAGAGGATGGACAAGGGCGAAACAGCAAGCCGGAAACGTATTCTGAAACGGTACTCACTAAGAGATCACTTACGTAGAATCGGAGAAGCGGTTAGCAGTCTCAGTAGAATGGATATCAAGACGCGGACAGAAAATGACATTCCACCGGAGGTGGATAGAGTACATTGACACTTAAATGGATCTAATTGATAGGCTTCATTTTAAAACTACTGTGACAAATGTGAATTGCATTGCTTCTCCGTGTAAACAACACTAGTGCGCAAAATTTTGGCGTTGCGCAATTTGACAAATGTCGTTGCGCCATGACAAATCATTCACATTCTCGCTAATGCACTGGTGAATTAAAAGAGGGATTTGAAATAGTAAACTATGTGTTGGCGGATTTCTGATTACGACTCTACAAATGACACCTTCACTATGCGCAGTTTGGGTTATGAATTTGCCCTTAACTCTTCTATATTTCTGTATAACGCGTTGCACTGAAGTTGGCGCTTGAAACGGATCATGCGTTTCTTATCTACACCTTACTTTGAAGCCATTAGCCCAAATGCGGCTTACGCTGATAATTGTGCGTTGCAACGCCTAATCGTTTCTAAATTCCCTGTCGTACTGTCTGTAGCAACGCAAACCTTTTGAAGAGTAAATAGCAATAGTTTTTTGTGTTTATGACCCACTCTGCTTTATCCAAAGAGCAACTTACTTAACGTGATAAATACACTGAAGCGCCAAAGAAACTGGTGTAGGCATGCGTATTCAAATACAGAGATTCGAAAACAGGGAGAATACGGCGCTGCGGTCGGTAACGCATATATGAGACAACAAGTATCTGGCACAGTTGTTAGATCGGTTACTGTTCCTACAATGACAGGTTATCCAGATTTCAGTGCATTTGAACGTGGTGTTACAGTTGGCGAACGAGCGGTGGGGCACACCATCCCCGAGGTAGCGATGAACTGGGGATTTTCCCGTACGACCATTCCACGAGTGCATATCAGGAATACGGTAAAACATTGAATCTCCGACATCACTGTTGCCGGAAAAAGACTCTGCAAGAACGGTACCAACGACGACTGAAGAGAATCGTTGAACGTGACGGAAGTGCAGCCCTTCCACAAACTGTTGCAGATTTCAATGTTGGGCCACCAACATTTCTCAGCGTGCGAACCATTCGACGAAACATCATAGTCATGGGCTTTCGGAGCCCAAGGCCCACGCGTAAATTCTTGATGACTGCACGACGCAAAGCTTTACGCCTTGCCTGGTCCTGTCAACATCGACATTAGACTATTGATGACTGGAAACAATTTGCCTCTTCGGACTCGTTTGAAATTGTATCGAGCGGATGGAATTGTACGGGTATGGAGACAGCCATACGAATCTATGGACCCTGCATGTCAGCAAGGGACTGTTTAAGCTTGTGGAGGCTCTGTACTGGTAGGGGCGATATTCAGACCTATATGATTAAATATCTTGCTTCACAATGATGGTAGCCCAACATCGACAACATCTACACTATGCATGTGGAGCACGAGGCAAAACATGAGACGTGTTGCTGCGTAGACGTGGGCCGAAGCGTTTGTTGGCGGATCCAGACCAGCACACTGCTCGCCTACACTACCAGTCATCTACACTAACAGTGTATCCGTAAAACTGTCGTGTCTGCCTGTCTGTTTGCAAACGCTTCTCCTAAACTGTTAGCAGGAATTCCACGGAGTTCTCGCAGGTAACTTGAGCACGGCTTCGAGTTTTATTTCATCAAAATCGGATCACAAAAAGTAAAAAGAATATCGTAATTGAAAGTTTTATCTATACTATTCTTATAAATGCGAAAGTAACTCTGTCATGTTTTCGCGACTGACCAGCGGGACCGCTTTCGAGAAAATTTGTTGTGGAGTTAGCTTGAATACTTAGGAAGAACATATGACACTTAAGAAAGTGTGTAATACAAGATACGATTTGAAAAATATTACCCGAATTAGTGAAAATATTGGCCTTTTGAGATATTTATTAACTCTTTGACTTTTGATCTTTACTAAATTTGTGAAAATGCTTCTATTGGTTGATATGTGCTCGCTGATACGGTTCAAACTAATGAATACAGTGCTTATACAGTCTACAATGTGTTTAATTCATACTTTGACAGAGTTTGTTGCATACCGCACCCGATGAATAATATATAACTAATATAGGAAGAGACATTCATAGGACGGTACAAGATATTCGAAATTCTGAGAAAAATAAGGGTAAGCTATAGAAAGAGACGGGTAATATACAATGTGTTCAAGAGGCTAGAGGGAATAATAGGAGTGAACGACCAAGAACGAAGTGCTCGGATTAAAACGGGTGCAAGACAGGGATGTAGTTTTTCACTCCTACTGTTCAGTCTGTACATCGAAGAAGCAGTGATGGAAAGGAAAGTAAGGTTCAGGAATGGAATTAAAATTCAAGGTGAAAGGATATCAATGATACGATTAGCTGATGACATTGCTATCCTGAGTAAAAGTCAAGAAGACTTACATGATATGCTGAATGGGATGAACAATCTTATGAGTTCAGAATATAGATTGAGAGTAACTCGAAGAAAGACGAAAGTAATGAGATGTAGCAAAAATGAGAACAGCGAGAAACTTAACATCAGGATTGACGGTCACGAAGTAGATGAAATTAAGGAATTTTACTACCTAGGCAGTAAAATAACCAATGACGGACGGAGCAAGCAGACTAGCACTGGCAAAATGGACATTCCTGGCCGAGAGAAGTCTCCTAGCATCAAACATAGGCCTTAATTTGAGGAAGAAATTTCTAATAATGTACCTTTGGAGCACAGCATTCTACGGCAGTGAAACATGGACTGAGGGAAAACCGGAACAGAAGAGAATCGAAGCATTCGAGATGTGGGCAACAGGCCAATGTTGAAAATTAAATGGACTGATAAGGAGTGAGGAGGTTCTGCACAGAATCGGAGAGGAAAGGAATATGTGGAAAACATTGATAAGGAGAAAAAAAATGTTTAAATGTGTGTGAAATCTTATGGGACTTAACTGCTAAGGTCATCAGTCCCTAAGCTTACACACTACTGAACCTAAATTATCCTAAGGACAAACACACACACCCTTGCCCGAGGGAGGACTCGAACCTCCGCCGAGACCAGCCGCACAGTCCATGACTGCAGCGCCTCAGTCCGCTCGGCTAATCCCGCGCGGCTGATAAGGAGAAGGGACAGGATGATAGGACATCTGTTAAGACATGAGGGAATGAATTCCATGGGACTAGAGGAAGCTGCAGAGAGCAAAATCTGTGGAGCAAGACTTGAATTACATCCAGCAAATAATTGAGGACGTAGGTTGCAATTGTTACTCTGAGATGAAGAGGTTGGCACAGGAGAGGAATTTCAGGCAGGCCTCATGAAACCAGTCAAAAGACAGATGAATCAAAAAAAAAAAATCAAATTCGATTCACAAACGTTCCTCATGGTGCGGTCTATCTATTACTGAAAATTGTATCAACATCCGTACGGTAGTTCCTGAGATTGTCCTTAATATGCAAACTGCAGTAAGGGTCTTAAACGAACTATACGATGCCAATCAGCCTCCAAATCAGAATGTAGGCACTTCGACTGGTCAGTTCCTGTTAACAGTCAAACAGGAGGTGGGTAAAAAAGAACAGTGTCCAGTCGTCTCGAAATGGGTGAATGCAGGTGCTGTGTTGTTTTCAAGCGAATTTTACGCCAGTATTCCCGAAAAATGGCGACGCTTTTAGGTAACGATGCTGCTGGCGGATAACGATCACGCACCCTTCTATCCGAGGCCGACCACAAAGGCTGAATAATACCGAGATCTGGTGAGCAAGGTGGGCAGGGGCGATGCGGAAATTCATCCTCGTGCTCACCAAACAGCCCTGGACGACCGTGCGAGCTGTGTGAGCAGGGTCCTGTCATCTACGAATACAGCATCACGTCTGGCCGAAGGACACTGTACCATGAGATGGATTTGATCAGCCAAAATGGCCACATAATAATTGACAGTAATGGGTCCGTGGAATAGTGCAACATGGCTGCCCAAATCATCACAGAACTTCTACGATCTTTCACACTTGGGAGGTAATTTCGGTCTGAAAAAAATGGCTCTGAGCACTATGCGACTTAACTTCTGAGGTCATCAGTCGCCTAGAACTTAGAACTAATTAAACCTAACTAATCTAAGGACATCACACACATCCATGCCCGAGGCAGGATTCGAACCTGCGACCGTAGCGGTCGCTCGGCTCCAGACTGTAGCGCCTAGAACCGCACGGCCACTCCGACCGGCTTCGGTCTGAAATTGGAAACAGTGTGGAACAAGAATCATTGGACCAAATGACTTGCTTCCGATATTCCGTGGTCGAGGTTTTATAGTTTCGGCATCACGCTTTCCTGTTACGAGCATTTGCATTACTGATGAGTGAAACTGGAATTCCAGCTTGCCTTGCAATTTTCCGCTTCTGAAGCTTCCTTCGTGTAGTTTCAGTGTTGACAGGGTTCGCGAGTGCGACATCGAGTTCTGCAGTGACTTTTGCAGCTGTAGTCACGGTCCTCTTCAATGACCGTCTGTCACGATCGCTCAACACACACTTTCGCCCGTGTTGTGACCTAGCGCATGATGTTTTTCCGTTTTCCCTATATGCAGTATAAAACTTTTTGTGTTAGCAGAAGAGCCAACAACGTGTTACGAATGGAGGCCGAAATGCACGCGTTTTAACTCACGCAGGCTGGCGTGAGGAGGGAATAACTATACTGACGTGAGGTCTGGAACATGATAAGGAATGAGAATTCAAAAATTCGGACGAAATTAGTTTGATACTTAACTTTAATCCATTACTGATGGACTTCGCTCTTGACGGTACATGATTCACAATATTATCTGTTCAGAATACGTTCTTGAAGATAGTAATTATAGTAACTGAATATGGCGCCTTGCTAGGTCGTAACAAATGACATAGCTGAAGGCTATGCTAAACTGTCGTCTCTGCAAATGAGAGTGTATGTAGACAGTGAACCATCGTTAGCAAAATCGGCTGTACAACTGGGGCGAGTGCTAGGGAGTCTCTCTAGACTAGATCTGCCGTGTGGCGGCTCTCGGTCTGCAATCACTGATAGTGGCGACACGCGGGTACGACGTATACTAACGGACCGCGGCCAATTTAAAGGCTACCACCTAGCAAGTGTGGTGTCTGGCGGTGACACCACAAATCTCTAACACGATGCCTCTTGAAACACCAAACACTTTGTCTGCGTGGTACTGCAGTTGACAGGGTTCCACTGCTGCGTGGTACTGGGCCAAAAAGGGTGTTACCACCAAGGTAGAGGAAATTATGGGGGCACCAGTCAGGGAAAAAGGGGAGATTAGGGAAAGAGGGGTAGATCTGTGGCAGGAAATTTGGGAGTCGGATGAAACTGGTAGAAGAACCTTTCAGTTCCTACCAGATGTAAAGGACAGACTGAAAATGAAGTACTTCGAGCCAACTCGGGGATTGTTCCACTTTCTCACCGGTCATGGCCCCTATCCGACTTATCTTTGTCGGTTTCGGAAAAGGGCGACGCCTGCGTGCGACTGTGGCACACCGGAGGGTACTCCCGACCATGTGGTTTACGAGTGCCCCCTTTTCGATGATGTAGCCGGGACTTTGAGACGACAACTACCAAGCACAAACACCTATGACCTTTTAAGACGGGAAGAGACATTTCAGACACTCAATACGCTAGCAAACGAGGTATCACGAAAAGTATTGACAACTTTTCTGAGAGGCCTTCATGCTTAAATAAGTAGACAACACCGAAAGCGACCACTGCCCCAATCCCGTACCGCCTGTTCGTGGATAGGTCGACTTTACAGTTGGAATCCGCCACGACCGGGACCAGGGGGACTGGGGCGATCCCGAATTAAGAAAAACGCACCGATTATGACATAGAATAAGAATTAGATTTAGTTAATTAGAATAGGATAGTAAGTTAGGAACCTGCAGCGATAAATTAACCCTTGCCTGCCCTGTGCCAGGGGCTTGCTCATAGGGATTAGCTCTATGAGCAAGGCATCTAAGTAGGTTTATATTATCAAAATTGACACACTTGTAACGCTGCAGGCAGTTAGTACTAACCAATCGTAGTAACTAGAAATTAAGTTAGCTAGTAAACTAGAAGTAGTCTGCCTAGTAGAGATCGTAGAACTGTCTGTAGTTAAGAAAAATATTAAAGCTGCTATTGTAAATTTAGAAATATAGGACCCACTAATCATGGGTCATTATTGTATAATTATTATGATATGAAATAAAGAATTAAAAAAAAAACACTTTGTCTCCCTTGGTTACGAAGCACACGCCGTATGAGCACCAACAATTTGCCGTCGTTCCATTTGATCGTCAACACGTTGTAGGTGCCAGTGGTGGTCAGAAGTGTGTTCTCGTGTAGCTGTGAGCTACACGAGAACACACTTCTGACCACCACTGGCTGTGAGCTACACGAGAACACACTTCTGGCCAACACTGGCACCTACAACGTGTTGACGACATCGCACACGTGCCGCTCATGCTCAAATACAACAGCGCAACCTGCGAGCTTCGCTAGCATCTGTATCTATGTTGAAGCACCCATTTCTATAGGTGCTTCCGTATTTTTGTCCAGCCCCTATGGTACTGCTGTAACGTACCGCTGAGTGTCGACATTTCCTGCCCAAAGGGTTTTCGTAAACATCAGCCTCCCTCCGAAAAGATTCAAAATGTGTCAGGTAAGGCCACTGCAGGTTAATCAGATTAAGGGTCCCCTGCGTTCAGGCTGGAGAAAGCGGCGGAAAATACAAAACAAACGTTGCCGCGCACACTGGAGGCCAGCACTCGCCGACGGCGCGGGCTGGGGATTATACACTGAAGAGACAAACAAATTGGTACACCTGTTAAAAAATATATCGGCTCAACCACTTGTTTATAGTGTAAAACACTAAGATTGACGCTTTTTGGAAGTCAAGCTTCCATCATCAGAATAATAAAAAGTAAAAGAACCTGTTAAAACTCGCTAAAATGGATCATGCACCAGGCATAATAAAATTGATAATTGTGCCTGATGCATGTTCCATTTTAGCGAATTTTAACAGGTTCTTTTACTTTTTATTATTCTGATGAAGGAAGCTTGACTTCCGAAAAGCGTCAACCTTAGTGTTTTACACTATAAACAAGTGGTTGAGCCGATATACTTTTTAACATTGACATTCACAACCACAACCTCTCATCCAGTGTGGATAAAATCAAATGTGGCATGGACTCGACTAATGTCTGAAGTAGTGTTGGAGGGAACTGACACCATGAATTCTGCAGGGCTGTCCATAAATCCATAAGAGTACGAGGAGTGGAGATCTCTTATGAACTGCACGTCGCAAGGCATCCTACATATGCTCAATAATGTTCATGTCTGGGGAGTCTGATCGCCATCGGAAGTGTTTAAACTCAGAAGAGTGTTCCTGGAGTCACTCTGTAGCAATTCTGGACGTGTGGGGTCCTGCTGGAATCCCCCAAGTCCGTCGGGATGCACAATGGACATGAATGGATGTAGGTGATCAGGCAGGACGCATACGTACATGTCACCTGTCAGAATCCTATCTAGACGAATCAGGGGCCCCATATCACTCCAACTGCACACGCCCCACACCATTACAGAGCCTGCACCAGCTTGAACAGTCCCCTGCTGACATGCAGAGCCATGGATTCATGAGGTTGTCTGCATACCCCTGCACGTCCATCCGCCCGATACAATTTGAAACGAGACTCGTCCGACCAGGCAACATGTTTCCAGTCATCATCAGTCCAATGTCGGTGTTGACGGGGCCAGGCGAAGCTTAAAGCTTTGTGTCGTGCGGTCATCAAGGGTACACGAGTGGGCCTTTGGCTCCGAAAGCCCATATCGATAATTGTTTTTGAATGATTCGCACGCTGACACTTGTCGATGGCCCAGCATTGAAATCTGCAGCAATTTGCGGAAGGGTTGCATTTCTGTCACCTTGAACGATTCATCGCTCGTGCGCCGACTATAACACCACGTTCAAACTCACATGAGTCTTGATAACTTGGCATTGTAGCACCAGCAACAACTGCGCCAGACACTTGTTGTCTTGTATAGGTGTTGCCGACCGCAGTGCCGTATTCTACCTGTTTACATATCTCTGTATGCGAATACGCATGCCTTTATCAGTTTCTTTGGCGCTTCAGTTTATGTGACATCATCTGCTACGGTTGAGGCTACATAGACAGACCAGGTAATCCTGACTGTGAAGTGTTGAGGTCACTGTGCTTTAACTCGCGCTGTTAGCTCGCTCACAGAGGGCTGTTCTGTTGTGTTGCAGGTCATCGCGGGGGCGCAGGAGGCGGCCGCATCACAGGACGCCGACAGCGCAGGTGAGCAAGCTAAAACCAGGCTCCTCCTGCATTTGGAATGCGCGCATCAGCCGCGAACAGGTCACGCTTCTGAAAGAGTTACTCGCTTGGAGTGCGCGCTGGAGAAATCGATGCCATGTGCCGAGAGCTCAGTCCTCACACATGCGGCGATGAAAAGTTTGAAAACACTATTTTAGTGCCCTTTTAGCTTACTGCGCACAAGCTCATTCAGATTCTGAACACGGAAGTTCCATTTCGTTTACATGGGAAATGACAGCTATGATTCTGTCTGCTCAAAGGTCGGTTCACTCAGGACGTCACGTTAAGAGACGCAGTGTGACATCAGAACATTTCATAGTGTATTGTCAAACGGCGGCACTCTTAGAGGCCATCAGGGGAACGGTGCTTCGCAGGACGTAAACTTTAAGGATTCTCGGTGGTGGTGGTTAGTGTTTAACGTCCCGTCGACAACGAGGTCATTAGAGACGGAGCACAAGCTCGGTTTAGGGAAGGATTGGGAAGGAAATCGGCCGTGCCCTTTCAAAGGAACCATCCCGACATTTGCCTGAAACGATTTAGGGAAATCACGGAAAACCTAAATCAGGATGGCTGGAGACGGGATTGAACCGTCGTCCTCCCGAATGCGAGTCCAGTGTGCTAACCACTGCGCCACCTCGCTCGGTTAAGGATTCTCGGAAAGAGTTTTCAACGTTGATGTTGGTGGGTGGACATTAAAGATGTTCTAATTTTTCAGGTCACAGTTTTTCTTTGCACTGCACCACAGTTTGGATCTAGTCCACAAAAACTGTTTTGTGTGTAAATTTGAGTCATTATCGAAGTGAAAAGGGTACCCAATCTACAATTAAAAAAATATCGAAAATTCACATAACAATATTGTCTGACGCAATAACATCAGAAATAGCTTACTAGACTTTAAAAATAGAGCAGAAGTGTACTGAACATCTGGAAAGTAAATCTCAGTCGAAAATTTAGTTTTCTTTTAAAATATATTATTCTTTGATAAAGTTTATTTTATGCTGTGGAACGTATTGCGGCACACACGTACAACCTAAATCACACACTGAATAATTTATAAAATATAATTATTCAGTTTAACTTGTTATGTAACACTAAAAAAATCTTAAGTTTTATACTAGTGCGAAGGGCTTGACTTATGGAACTTGTCACTCAAGTCAAATATCCAGAATGAAATTTCCACTCTGTAGCGGAGTTTGTGGTGATCTGAAACTTCCTGACAGATTAAAACTCTGTGTCGGACCGAGGCACGAACTCCGGGACTTTTGCTTTTCGCAGGCAAGTGCTCTGCCAACTAAGCTTCCCGAGCTCCTATGAATTCCCGAACGACCTTCCAGTATATTTCAGTATCTTCCTCCATTGTTGATACAAAATTCTCTATTCTAATGTAACAGTTTCTCGGCTCCTGTGTTAGGACTTGCACGTGTTCTTCAATGAATCATCGCTTCCAAAACCGCTTGTTTAACAGTTAATACACACATTCGCAAACTGTAAAAAATAAGTATGAAAATTTCTTTGATATGTGGCAGGTTACCTCCAGTTATTTCATGGGAGTAATCACTGATTAGCCCGCATCTCGTGGTCGTGCGGTAGCGTTCTCGCTTCCCACGCCCGGGTTCCTGGGTTCGATTCCCGGGATTTTCTCTGCCTCGTGATGGCTGGGTGTTGTGTGCTGTCCTTAGGTTAGTTAGGTTTAAGTAGTTCTAAGTTCTAGGGGACTGATGACCATAGATGTTAAGTCCCATAGTGCTCAGAGCCATTTGAACCATTTGAATCACTGAGTAAGTAAATTGCCTTCAGCAAACGAAGCTGCACTTGCTACTATTACTACCCTCCCTCAAGAGCGGAAGACTGGTATGTTGGTCCATGTTGTATCGTAAGAAGAATTGGATTACTTCGATCTGCTCTCTCCTTACCTGAACGTTGAATAAATTGATGGAGTCTGTGGAAGAAAGTGATAACGCTCAATTTAGTAGCTATTAGTTGTATGTCATAATCAGATGAGTTTACTAATGCAACCCATGGTGCACTGCTAGAAAATACTGTCTGCTACATAAATTGCTTGGTCTTATTGCATTTACTATGTTATAAAAGCAGCTACCAACCACTAATTTAAAGACCTTTCTTAACACATTTATTTCTCCATTACATTGCCATTTTCGAACTTCGTTCATCGTCGGATGGCTGTATTAGATGATGAACTGCTAATCAGACGTTTTTTACTACGTTTGCCATGATGCTCTGTTGTGAAAATATACTAAATGAAAAATATTCATAAAGAAAAGGAAGATAAATGAAATTTGGAAATTGCGTAATGGGTATTTAGAACCAATACTTGCAGTGAACGCGTCTTACTAGCTTTGAATGCTTGAGTTTTTCTTCTCTGTGTACCATGTACTAGAGTCACAGAAAACGTGTTCCAGTGTTATGAACTCATCCGCGAAATCACAAAGTAAAAAATGGATAACTATCAACACTTTTTCAACGTCGAAGCTGATTTAATATACATTCCATGTTTTTAACGTGTACTGATGGCTTATGTAGATGCTGTGAAGCAAAGGTATACATTGTTTGCCATTGGTGTCAGATGAGATGAATGATATGACAAACTTTAATACATTTGATTAAACATAGTTATTATTAAAAAAAGTCACATGTAATAATATTATTAAATACAATACCTCTTGTACTTAACATATGTTACACAAATAATTTATTAGAAAGATATGGGATATATATTTGTTTTAACAACTGGCGGAATTCATTTTTGTGTCCTATGAAAGAGTAACTTAATTGGATGTTCCTCAGGGAAACATTGTTAGTTCTGTTTGTTCTCTGAGGATATTGTGTGGCGATTATCTTTTATTTTTAAATATTTGTATTTCTTCAAGTATGTTCATAGTGTTGCCCTTGTCTGCACTGTGAAGAATCAAAAAGCTCGTCTTCAAAGCTTTGTACAGAATGTTCCTCATCAACAATGTGAATAGGAATGGTGGACCTGCTCAAGTAGTTTAGGCGAATCGCATTGATGTGCTCTTTGAATCATATCTTAAAGCATCTGCCTGTCTGACCAGTGTGGTATTTTGGACAGGAATCACATGTTAGTTTGTATATGCCAGGATTTATTATGGGGATGGATGGAAGTAGCTATATTATGAGAAGACTGATGTTGTGGTTTCTTGTTTGTGACGAAACTTTATCCGTTTCATGGACTTTTGAGGAGACTGGCTATCTTATAAGACAGGCCTCCTAGAAAGGGCATAGCAGCATATTTGATGGTGCTTTCATATGCTTGTCCTGGAAACAAGCATGTGACAGATGTGTTTAGTTTTTGTTTCATCTGAAAGTTTGTCAGTAAAGGAAGGATGTAGCCATTATTTGTGGCTACTGTTGTGATAGTATTAATTTCTTTAAGTTCCTCTGCTGTATCAAGTGAGATCTTCTGCATCCCATTTGGCATTGCATATGCTGATTTATGTTGATCTGGATGGCAAGAACTGCTGCTGCTACTTATGTCAGTTGTTGTTGATTTTTTGAATATGCAACTGATGTTTCTGATTTTTATTCATGATAGTTGCAATGTCAAGGAAATTTATGATTTTATTATTTTCATGTTCTACAGTAAATGAGATGTTTTGTGCTAATGGCTGAGTTGATTTGCAAAGATTTCTATTTCATCTCTTGCACCACAGAATAAAACGATTGTATGATTAACATACCTGTTGTAATAGTAAGTTCGTTATCAGTCTGATGATTTGTTGAGAAAAAAGTTTTCGTCAATAAATCATCAGATTAATGGCACAGGCCAGCTCAGCTTCTACCCATTTTAGGCCACCCTGCTGTTTGTAAACGTTATTATTGGAACTGAATTAATTCTGTGGCAGAGTGACAAGCGTTCCAACAACTGTAACATTTCATATATATCTGGTAAGCTTAACGTTTTAATTACTTTTTATTATTTCAACTGATTCTGCAACTCGTAGGTTTGGGAACAGATGGATTATATCTAGGGAGGCAAACTTCGCTGTTGGTGGTATGTGTATATCTTTAACGCTTTCAGTGTTTTTCATGACGTATGTCTTTTCGAAGGTGAAATTTTCTGCAGGTAGATAATTCAGTTTTCTGGTGATCTCTCACATGGGGCTGCCTTTGGAGTTCACAGTGGGATGTATCAGCCAATATGCTGTATGAATTCATGTTTTGCACAAAGACTTGGATTTGTGGAGTTCATAACAGCGCAGTCATGTATTTCAAACAGTGAGCAGAAAGCTACAATTGTTTAGAGCTTTTTTTTATAAGCTTACACTGAAGTTTGAATGTTGGATCAGTATCTATTTCAGTAATATTGTTTCTACTGAAAAACTGTATAGTGTTGTTAATGTATGTTTATCAGTAAATATAGTTCCATGATAGGGCACCATGCCAAACAAAACAACCTACATTTGATTAGCAATACATGTAAAAATGAACGAAAGTTCTAAACAAGTAATGGCATGGAAAATAAAATCTGTTTAAAAAAGTCTTAGAATTAGTGTTTTTATAACATAGTTTATAATACAGCTAGGAAACCCTCACAATGTCAATTAGTGACAAAATAGCTTTATTGTATTGATGTTCCAGTCTTTGAGTTTAGCTAATCATATAACATGTGGTAAGTCAGAATATGCTCATGTGGGTTAGCACTTTCTTCTGCAAACCCCTTAAGTTTTATCCATAGTGGATGCAGTTGAATGTCACAGCAACTGACCAATACAGTATCTGAAATGAGAATGCATTCAAGAACGGACACTGAAGTGAATCATGCAGAAATACTGTTTCCAAAGTTGATGTTTTTTGTCCCATGTTTTCCTGTTTTGAAGGTCTAGGAGAGACCGCTGTCACTTTCCTTCAATTGAGCCAAAATTTCACAGATCTCATTTCCACATAGAAAGGAACCGATCTAGGAGGCAGTCCAACAAAAATAAATAAATAAATAAATAAAAATTAAAAGTAAAAAATAATTAGAAGCTGTCAGTAGTAGGGCAACAAAGCTGTGACTCCATTGTTGCCAGATATATCGAAGGTGGTGGCGATGATGTCATCCAAGATGGCAGAGTGCAGACTTGGCAACAGCACATGGTGTCATCTAAGAAGGTGCCTGTGACATCATCCAAGATGGCAGATTTGGGTGGGAACTTTGAATTTTGGCAGGAAGAAGGTCAATTGGGTTACTTTCACTAACCTAACACCCTCTCCCCCAGAAAATGGCGGGAAGTTCAAATTCAAACAGGACAATGCAACACACCTCTACTAACCTAACAAAATGGCTTGAAGAATGGTCACTTCGGCTACCGCCACTAACCTAAATCACACGACTGCCACCTGCCCCAGAAAAATGGCAAGTAGCTCAAATTCCAACAGGATAATGCATCACACCACAGTTACTTATAGTAACCTAAGAAAATGGCGTGAAAGAAAGGACACTTGGACTACCTCCACTAGCCTAAGTCAGCCGACTGCCAACACTTCCTAGGGATTGGTGAGAAAAGGACGCAGCCTACACTGGGCTTGTGGAGAAAGGAAGGAGTGTACTTTATTTATTTTGGAACAATCTATTTAGGGATGGAGTATATTTATCGCAGTGATACAGATCACATGCTCTGATATGCTACACAGCATACAGACCTGCAAGATACTCGTAAATAACTCATGTATAATGCTCTACACACGTGCCTGCTACTTGTGAACTGTCAAAATAACGCATTGCACAGCCTACAGACATGCAAACCGCTCGTAAATAATGCAATACGTTTACGCCCAGAGAGCCAAACAACTCGTAAATTGTCAAAATAATAAGCCATCTAAAAGACTCTGCAAACATACTTGCTAATCGTCAACTGTTGAAATCAAGCACCAGTCTTTATTTAAACAATTAGAGACAGCACCACCATCCAATGTGGTTGCCAGGAGGTCCGCTCTACACGTGTTCTAGTACATAGTATCACCACCAGAGGGCGCTGTCGTCCATTCTGTGACGTAATCCAAGATGGCAGCCATGACATCAGCTGATGACGCAAGTACCGTTATCCATGATAGCGGCATACAGTGTGTTCACCACGTGGTCTGGACCTAGTACACAGTACCACCACCAAAGTGTGCTGTCCTCCATTTCGTGACATAATCCAAGATGGTGGATGGAAATGGTGGAAGAACGACTCTGCCTGTGCTGGACAGAAGTCTTTATTTTTCAGACAATGTCTCCACCAGGAGATCTAGACTCCATCTGACCTAGTACACAATACTGCCACCAGAGGGTGCTGTCATCCCTCATGTGATATAAGCCAAGATGGTGGTCTGGAGTGGGAAAATGGCGTGAAAATGACTCAGCCTGCACTGGGCTGCCAGATGGAGTAATGAAGGAGTTTACTTGATTTATTTTGAAACAATTCATTTAGAGGTGGACTATATTTATCACACTGATAAAAAACACATGCTTGGGGTCATGCCACACAGCCCATAGACCTGTAAACTACTCCTAAATAGCGCTCTACATACACGAAAACAACTCCTAATTTACCGAAATAATATCAGTATCGACATGCAGACTCCTCCTAAATAATGCAGTACACAAACGTGCAGACACAAAATCAACTCATAAACTGCCCAAATAATGCATGGTGCAACCTACAGACCTGCTCACAAAATAACGCAAGAGACACGTAAACAACCTACACAGACACCATCTGCACACCTCCTGTAGACTGCACAGGAGGCTACCTGCAGCCCCGTGAAGTGACGCAGCCATCAACTGTCAAACCACACACAGATGCCTGCACGCATAAGGCGACAACATCCCTTTCATACTTGATACCTCAGAAATTCCTCTAAAAATACATGTTCACCTAGGCACTGTTGCTGACATGACCGGGCAGGAGTGCAGGCACTCAAGTGGCATGCGCTGTCACAGTCACGAGCTGCAGTGGGACACAGGTGAAAGTTGCCTATATTTTCAGGTATACAGCCAGTGGTATACTGACGTCATAGAACCCCAAGGCATGATCACACCAGTCCCAAAAGCGAGACACCTCTGGGCAGCATGTGTCTTTACTGTTGATGACAGTGTAGAACAGGGTGCATGGTTCCATGGTTCCTAGTATGACATGAGAGACGCGACTAACCATGCTTAACTGCAAATAGCACAGAATAACATCCAATGCACTCTTCCCAGTGGTCCTAATGTGGTACCCCAGTCCATCACTTGTTACCATTCCTGGTTTCAACACACACAATGTGTATTCCCACTGCTATGTAGAGGCTCTAGAGGCTCCTATATCCCAGCACAAAGGATGTGAATGAATCAAGCATTTTGATTGGCTCGTATCTAATTTACCCGGCGAATTACTGATGCCATCAGTATTAAAGCACCATCCACCTCTTCTTCCTTTCTGCAGATGGGACTTTCAGTGGTAAAATTATTTTGCACAGATCGCTAAATTGCATTGACAGTTAAACCCGCAAAGCTGTCTACAGATCATCAAATACATACAAGACTCACAAGAATATTGGAAGCCAGAAACAAATTTACCAGTGTAACTACAATTAAATATTACGATTGCACCAGCCATTGTGGCCGAGCTGTTCTAGGCACTTCAGCCCAGAACTGCGCTGCTGTTATGGTTGCAGGTTCGAATCCTGCCTAGGGCATGGATGTGTGTGATGTCCTTAGGTTAATTAGGTTGAAGTAGTTGTAAGTCCCATAGTGCTCAGAACCATTTGAACCATTACGATTGCTGCTACAGTCTGACATTATTCGATGTAGAGGTAATGTCTCCTCTTGACGCTGTGCATCTGGAACGAATCTCAGTATCTATAGCACACATAATTTTCCACGTAAAAAATGTCTCTCATATCTTCATGGTTATTGATTTGCTGAATCTATATGTCCCTCATGATAGGACACACAAACATCCTCTCTAGTCCTACCACAACATAAACAATGCAATATATACACATTTTACACGAACAGTGCAGTTATTTTTTATACCTGTACATCACTCGGAAAAATTATGGTATGCCTGAACTCACACCAGCTGTATGTCATGATGCTCGTCAGTCCTAGGGAAGCGCTGTCCGCTTTTTCTTTCTTTCTACAGATGTGACATTGCCCTGTCCGATTTTTCTTTCTTTCTACAGATGTGACATTCAGCAGCAATAAACTGTTTACACTGATCGCCACATTGCACCAACAACTAAACCTCAGAAGGTGCCATACACATTGTCAAATATGGAAAGACTCTTACTCAACTACACTGTTCTCCCACTGAGAACAGGAGCTTGAATATTAGAGCATGAAACTGATCTCCAACCCAGCAATATATCACCACGTGCCATGTCGATGTAGTAAACATACACTTCATATCCTCCCTCATACAAAATCACCCATTTTACATCAGAAAGCCGTCAGTGGGTTGAAGTCACTCTCAGAACTATTGTGCAAAGACAGCTCGTTCCCCCCCTCCCCTCCCACCTTGGTACAAACTCGTTACTGTTTCTGGTCCAGACCTGACTGCTTTTTCGCGTTTCGACACCCATGTCCAGACTCTGGGATTACAAGAACATATCTAATTTTGCATGGTTCGCGCACTGCACTATCCTACCGATCGGTCATGCTATAGAATTCTGAAGATATAGACAGAATTATTTGTATACAAACCCAAAACATTAGCTAGGTGGAACATGCTGTAGACCACTGAGTAACTAGAAACAAACAGACAAAAAATGACATTTCCACCCGTGAATACCAATCTCAGTGATGTAACAGATTCGAAATCATCCCTATAATTTACAAAGTCAGTTAAGGTGTTTCTCATGTCTAGAGAACCGGCAAAAGTGTCTTCCACATGCTAGATCCACACCCCACAATCGATCTTCCATCAACTATATAAAGGCGCGAAATGTGCAGAAGCAGTCAACCGAACAATTTACAAATCATTCATCCTAAGAAATCGGTCACATATATATTGCATCTCTGTACTTACAACTAAATGTTACATTGCGGTCTCAGCTGAATGACATTTGACAATGAGCAAAGTATCGTAAATGCACCCTGTTGATGGCTATGGCTCTGCAAAGAGAAATATCAGTACCATTCTTATGACTTGATGTACTCTTCCCTTTGCTACCACAGTACTAGACATCAAATCCATACCTTTCTTATGAATGGACATAGTCATTTCCTTTGCAAGTGTCAGAACACAAACACATACTTTATAAGCCTGATGCTCAAGGTGAATCTATCACACACCCCCTACTAATAAGTATAATACTACAACAATAACTGATTACTTACAATACAAAATAATAGTGAGAGAAAATTAGCGACAGGTGGGTCTTTATTATGAGTGATACCACTGTGTCTTAGAAAGAGAGCCATATTTGTCTCATATGCCAAAAAGCCAATCGCAACAACTTCTTTATGTTACTGTCATAAGCTGTCTTCATTCTACAGGTGCACACAAGTATCCATTTTAAAAGCTATACTTGCTTTATAAATCCATGTATGGTGTTACCTACGAATCATGTGGGTTTTCCAGAACAAATACTGAGATGGTGATCATCTTACAAACTGCCAAATGTTAAAAAACCCGATCCCAACAACTATTGTATGTCACTGTCACAAGTCGTCTTGGTTCTATAGATGCATACAAGTATCAATATTAAAAGCTGTACGTGCTTTACAAATCGAGGTATGACATTACCTCTGAATGAGGTGCTTGTTTGCCCAGACAAATACCATGACAGTGATTGCAGCAGTGAATAGTATCAGACCAACACATCGTAGATGGTGCAAGCTCGTAATAAAATTACTCAATTTAGAAAGTGATTTGTCTAAGGAATGTAGTATGGAACCGGTATTTTCGAGTCCCCCACGCCACCACAGCTAGATATTTATACAGTATTTGTAGCACATTCTGTCTCGATCCACTGTCAGAGGTTCAGTGATATATCCACTGAGCTATAGGTGAGGGTTGTTTGAGAAGGACCACAAACAGTAGTAGATGGTGTGCTAATTGAGGTCTAAAGAAAATGTACACTAGCTTCTCAGATCTCTAGTGAGCATGCCTGGGAGTTCTGCGATGTCAGTATAACACTGGCTATTTACCTGAAAATAGAGGCAACTTTCACCTGCGTCCAGCAGCGCCTCGTGCTTGTGATGGCACGCGCCCTTTGAGAACCTGCACTCCCACCCAGTGGTGTCAGCAACAGTGTGTAGGTGAACACATGTTTTGAGGGGAATTTCTCAGGTATCAAGTATGACAGGGATGTCGCCACCTCATGCATGCAGGCATCTGTGTGTGATTTGACAGCTGACAGCCACTTCGTGTGGCTGCAGGTAGCCTCCTATGTGGTCTACAGAGGATGGCAGATGGTGTCTGCACACATTGTTTGCATGTCTGTTGCGTTATTTTGTGAGCAGGTCTGTAGGCAGCGCTATGCATTATTTGGGCAGTTTACGAGTTGATTTTATGTCTGCACATCTGTGTACCGCATTATTTAGGAGGTGTCTGCATGTCTGTACTGATATTATTTTGGTAAATTAGGAGTTGTTTTCGTGTCTGTAGAGCGCTATTTTGGAGTAGTTTACAGGTCTGTGGGATGTGGGGCATGACCGCAAGCATGTGTTTTTTGTCAGTGTGATAAATATAGTCCACCTCTAAATAACTTGTTTAAAAAAATCAAGTAAACTCCTTCATTACTCCATCTAGCAGCCCAGTGCAGGCTGAGTCATTTTCATGCCATTTTCCCACTCCAGACCACCATCTTGGATTACATCACATGAGGGATGACAGCACCCTCTGTGGCAGTATTGTGTACTAGGTCAGTTGGAATCTAGATCTCGTGGTGGAGACATTGTCTGAAAAAGAATACTTATATCCAGCATAGGCAGAGTCGTTTTGCCACCATTTCCCCCCACCACCTTGGATCACATCACGAAATGGACGACAGCACTCTCTGGTCGTGGTACTGTTTACTAGGCCCAGACCTCGTGGTGAACACACTGTTTGCCGCCATCATGGATAATGGTACTTGCGTTATCAGCTGACACCATGGCTGGTGGTGATACTATGTACCAGAACAGTTGTAGAGCGGACCTCCTGGTGAACACATTGGATGGTGGTGCTGTCTCTAATTGTTTAAATAAAGACTGGTGCATTATTTCGACAGTTGACAATTAGCAAGTATGTTTTCAGAGTCTTTTAGATGGATTATTATTTTGAAAATTTACGAGTTGTTTGGCTCTCTGGACGTAAATGTATTGCATTATTTACGAGTGGTTTGCATGTCTGTAGGCTGTGCAATACGTTATTTTGACAGTTTACAAAGAGCAGGTGCATGTGTAGAGCATTGTACATGAGTTATTTAGTAGTAGCTTGCAGGTCTGTATGTTAGGTGGAACATCAGAGCATGTGATCTGTATCACTGTGATAAATATACTCGATCCCGAAATAAAATGTTCCAAAATAAATAAAGTACACTCCTTCCTCTCTCCACCAGCCGAGTGCAGGCTGAGTCGTTTTACCACCAATCCCTAGGAAGTGTTGGCAGTCGGCTGACTTAGGTTAGTGGAGGTAGTCCAAGTGTCCTTTCTTTCGCGCCATTTTCTTATGTTAGTAGAGATAACTGTGGTGTGATGCATTACCCTGTTGGAATTTGAGCTTCCCGCCATTTTTCTGGGGAGGTGGCAGTCGGGTGACTTAGGTTAGTGGAGGTAACCCAATTGACCTTCTTCCCGCCAAAATCCGCCATCTTGGATGAGGTCACGGGCTTTTGCCAAGTATAAACGTCGCCATCTTGGATGACGTCAGTGGCACCATCGTGGATACATCTGGCAACAATGGAGAGTGGGATGATGTGCCTGTTGTCCTACTACTACCGCCACATAAGAGCTGCCTGCTAACGTTGGAAGTCATTTGTTTATTTCCGTCACATTCACTGATGCTGTTGTAGTAGATTAACTCCTTTGTCGATACTTAATCCTTTTTTTAATGTTGTCACTAGCTCATGGTCTTGTTGTTAGCGTTTCTGGCTCTTGATCACGGGGCCTGGGTTTTATTCCCGGCTGGGTCAAGAATTTTGTCCCCTATGCACTGTGTGTGTTTGGTGCTCCCATCATCATTTCATCATCATCGACACTAAAGTCGCCGAAGTGGTGTCAAACCTAAGAGGTCTTCAGGCCAGAAATGCCATTTTATTTCGTCGTTTTTTGGGCGTGCATCTGGGATAATTTTAGCTCATGTTCTGATATTTTGGCTGACACCCTATCGGCCATTCTCAGGGTGAGTCGTATGCCAGTTTTTAAATCGCTTTACACGCTATGGAGCAAAGTCGCATGCATAAGAGATAACACAGTTGCTAACAAGAGGGTCAGTCATAGCTTAAATTTGCTGGATCTAAGAGTAAAACATAGCAAGCACAGAATCAGTGAATCCACAGCACTTGAAGTGTGTTATTGATAATTATGGATGCCATGAAGACTGAATATTTCCTTCGAGAGCTGAGACATGAAATGGGCTTCATGATCGGTCGAGCTGGAAACTGTCGTCTCGGTTGAGCAGGTTCTCCGCTAATTATAATTCCACAGCTTTCTTGACCACTGAATCCTAATAGGATAAGGCTGTGGCCGCTATCTTAATTTAACCAGTGTAATGGCCAGTGGAAACGCAATGTTCAGCCACTGGTGATTTATTTGGCTATAGAACGCGGGTGTGTCGCAGGTGTTCAGTGCAACGTTATCTTACATAGCGCATTATCTGTCCTCTGTATCTTTTACCACATTCAGGTGGAATTACACATTTACCTGCCTTTCGTAAAATCAGATTATTCTTCTCTGCTCCTCGCCCTTCATTATTCTTGTAGTTTTTGAAGAGACATTTACCACTTGCGGTAGAAAAGACCATAGACTTTTTCTTGCTCTTCTTTTAGTTAGTACGGCTTACGATTTTGCAGAGTTCTTTTCACGTCTGTGGTTTCAGAGGAAATATTCTAAGTCTTTATGGCATCTATAATTATCGATAACACACTTCGTAAGCACTGTGGATGCTCTGATTCAGCTCTTGCTTTGTTTTACTGTTAGACGCATCACGTTTCACTGACACACTTGTTACCAACAGTGTTATCTGTGATGTATGCGTGTTTATTCCACAGGGGGTAAAGTGATTTAAAAACTTGCAAACGACTCACCTTGAGAATGGCCAATAGGCTGTCACCCGAAATATCTGAACACGAGCTAAAACTATCCAGGACGCACGCTCGAAAAATGCTGGAATATTCAACAAGCCATGAAAACTTCAAGAAACAGGTGACATTTTATTGATTTGTTTCCGTGACACTTTGCTTAGATTCCGTGAAGACTTAAGAGTGTCTCCATGAAAGAGGGCAAATGTCTGAATTCGAAAAATGATTTACATTTAACAATACCTGGTGAAAGAAAAGCCCTATATTGCGCATATATAAAACCGCAAAGAATGAAAAGGTTTTCCTTAAAAAATGAAGAAGAAAAATATAATTTTTTTGCGTTGTTGGAAATTCATAAAAAAACAAAACAGAACATAATTGTTAAAGTAAATTGCCGTGTGTTCTGAATTCTGAATATTGTTTTCTGTCTCTCTATGAAACACACGGTACAAAAGCAAAACAAACAGGAGAAAGAGATATCTTTTGAAACGAATGTCTTCATTTTACAAGGATTCCAAGACAGAATGAGTATCAGAACGGGCGTAGGTGAAATGACCTGAAGAAAGCAGGAAGAGACAACGTGAACGGGTGAAAGAATATTGGAGGAAGAGAAGGGAGCAAAAGAGGAAGTTGTCAAAAAAATGGCTCTGAGCACTATGGGACTCAACTGCTGTGGTCATCAGTCCCCTATAACTCAGAACTACTTAAACCTAACTAACCTAAGGACATCACACACATCCATGCCCGAGGCAGGATTCGAACCTGCGACCGTAGCAGTCGCACGGTTCCGGACTGCGCGTCTAGAACCGCGAGACCACCGCGGTCGGCAGGAAGTTGTCACTCGGCCTTTAGTTGGTCAGAATGTGAGTGTGTGAAATCTTATGGGACTTACCTGCTAAGGTCATCAGTCCTTAAGCTTACACACTACTCAACCTAAATTATCCTAAGAACAAACATATACACCCATGCCCGAGGGAGGACTCGAACCTCCGCCGGGACCAGCCGCACAGTCCATGACTGCAGCGCCCTAGACCGCTCGGTGGCCAGAATGGAAGGAAAAACACTACAGTGCTTTGTGGAACAGAAAGGTGATCATAATTGTTCTCTTGGTAACAACAAAATCGTACATAAAACCTTAGCTTCCCTGTCAATAACATTTACATGTACCTCACACCAGAATGCGACTTTAACGAAAATTCAATATTGGTAGACATGTTAGATACCTAAACATTGCAGCAAATGTTTCGTCACACGAAATGTTCCTAGTTCGTACTAAAATAAATATCCTTCATTTGAATCATTTCTCATCTGTTATAATAGCGAAGTGTCTTAATACCTCTACATGTACAGGGATATTCTGCAAATCACATTTAAGTGGTTGGCAGAGGATTCATCGAACCACCTTCACAATTCTCTATTATTCCAATCTCGTAGAGCGCGGTAAGAACAAACACCTTGTTTCTCCGTATTTATGTCGGCGTCAACAAAATATTTTCTTATTCGGAGGAGAAAGTTGGTGATTGGAATATCGTGAGAAGATTACTCCGCAACGAAAAACGCCTTCGTTTTAATGATGTCCGTCGCAAATCCTGTATCATTTCAGTGACACTCTCTTCCCTGTTTCGCGATAATACAAAACGTGCTGCCCTTCCTTGAACTTTTTCGATGTACTCCGTTAATCCTATATGATAAGGATCGCACAGCGCGCAGCAGTATTCTAAAAGAGGACAGACAAGCGTAGTGTAGGCAGTGTAGCCTTACTCGCAACATTTTTTGTGTCCCTTCCAATTTTAGTTGTTCGTAATTTTAATTCCTAGGCATTTAGTTGAATTTACGGCCTTTAGATTTGACTGATTTATCGTGCAAGCGAAGTTTAACAGACTCCTTTTACCACTCATGTGGACGACCTCACTATGTTCGTAATTTAAGATAAATTGCCAATTTGTGCATCGTAGATATCTTTTCTAAATCGTTTTGCTATTTGTTTTGATCTTCTGATGACTTTATTAGTCGATAAACGACAGCGTCGTCTGCAAGTAACCGAAGACGGCTACTCTGATTGTTTCTCAAATCGTTTATATAGATAAGGAACACCAAGGTGCCTATAACACTACCTTTGGGAAAGCCAGAAATCACTTCTGTTTTACTCGATGACTTTCCGTCAGTTACTACGACATCAAGATGCAACGACCTTTATCAAGACCACCCCTTGTGACGATCTCGATAAATATTGAGGGATTCTCTAGTCATAAGAGTGTTTTATTAGCAGACATGTGCTATAAGCATAAATGCGACGTATTGTTGGTGCAGGAAACACACCGGGGAGCCACCAGGCACAGACCTAAAATGGCAGGAATGGATTTGGCCATTGAAAGACCTCACGACAAGTATGGGAGTGCGATTTTCATCAGACCCGGGCTCAACGTAACATCAGCCGCAATGACAGAAGTAAATAACATTGAAGTACTTACCATTCGCGCCCAGAAGTTCTCTGTGACGTCTGTTTACAAACCACCAGATGTGAACTTTGTTTTCCATGAACCAAACAATTTTACATATGACTATATTAATTTTGTCATGGGCGATTTCAGCTGCCATGGTGAAGCATGGGGATATAATGAGACTGATGAGAATGGTGTACAGCTTGAATCCTGGGCTGACGCTAATGACCTACAATTCATTCATGACCCAAAACAGCCAGCATCGTTCAACAGCCGAAGATGGAGAAGGGAATATAATCCTGACAACATCTGTGTGAGCAGGAAGTCGGCAGCACAGTGCATGAAGCTTGTTGAAGAACCTATCCCAAGTACACAACGCAGACCCGTCATTTGTGTTGTGAATGCCATGGTTAAACCAGAGGAGGTGCCTTTCCGAAGTCGGTTTAATTTCAAAAAGGCAGACTGGCAGAAATTTAAAGAGCAATTGGACGAAGAGATTGACAAAATCCCTCCTCGACCAGATGAGTATGGCAGATTTATCAATCTTGTGAAAGGGATCTCAAGGAAAAACATCCCAAGGGGTTGCCGTACCCACGGTCTGACCAGCAGCAGCAAGGTCTTACTTGACAGGTACCAAAAGCTATTCACTCATGACCCCTTCAGCGAAGATACGATGGAGGCTGGGGAGGAACTAATGCAGACTATTGCTGAGGATAAGAGATCGCGGTGGTGCAAACTAGTCGAGAACCTTACGTGAAACAAAACAGCAGACGTGCATGGAAATTACTGAAAAATTTAAGTGGGGACCCAACTGACCACCAGAAGAAGAACAACGGGGTAACAGCAAATCAGATTGCTAGACAACTTCTGAAGAATGGAAAAACTAAAGGGAAAAGAGAAAGGGAAAGAGTTATACCCCAAGAACAAAAAGATTACGGACTCCTCAATGCTTCATTCACAGCAACCGAACTGGAAGACGCCATTCAGAGTATCAAACTGAATAAGGCCGCTGGAACTGATGACCCTAGAACGGAGCAGATAAAACAGTTTGGGTCCACAGGACGAAACTGGTTACTACAAATGATGAACACCTGTATTAAAAAGCTGAATATTCCAAAACTATGGCGGCAGGCGAGAGTGGTGGCTTTACTACAACCTGGCAAGGAGATAAAGGACCCCAAAAGTTACAGACCAGTGTCACTTCTATGCCATCTCTATAAGATACTGGAGCGGATTATTCTCAACCGGGTGGCAGAAACTATAGATGGAAAGCTCATAAAGGAACAAGCCGGTTTCAGACCAGGAAGATCTTGTTGTGAGCAAATACTTAATCTGACGCAACATATAGAGATGAGTTTGAAAAAAAATTAATAACTGGAGCAGCTTTCATAGATGTTACTGCTGCATACGACACGGTAAACCACAGAAAGCTATTGCGCAAATTATACCACCTCACAGGGGACTGTAGGTTGACGATGGTTATTGGCAGTCTTCTGCAGAATCGAAGATTTTATGTCTCCCTAAATGGTAAGAACAGTAGATGCCGACTGCAGAAGAATGGCTTACCACAAGGAAGTGTACTTTCTCCTATCCTTTATAATATGTACACTAATGACCAACCTATACCTCAAGATGCAAGACTGTTCGTATATGCTGATGACACAGCTGTGGTGGTCCAGGGGTCCAATTTTGATGCAACATCTGGAAATCTCTCTAGAGCGCTTGAAGAACTGGCTCAATACTACGACGCCAATCACCTCAAGCCAAACCCTGACAAAACCCAAGTATGTGCTTTCCATCTGCGCAATAGAGATGTTGGAGTTGAGCTCGACGTTACATGGCAAGGTAAGAAGCTAAAGCACTGTCCAACACCTAAATATCTTGGGGTTGTACTTGACAGAACGATTTCCTTCAAGCAGCATTGCGAAAACACCAAGGCTAAAGCCTGCTCCAGGAATAACATCATCCGCAGGCTGACAAACTATGAATGGGGTGCTCAACCATCAGTACTGATAACATCATCACTTGCTCTGTGTGTTTCTGCAGCAGACTATGCAGCGCCAGTATGGGAAGCATCTGCACATGCTAAACAGGTTGATGCAAGTGTAAATGAGGCAATGCGAATTGTTACAGGCTGTCTCAGACCCACACCAATGGGTAATTTGTACCTACTTGCTGGAATTGCCCCATCCAAGATCAGAAGGCAGGTGGCAGCAGACGTTGAGAGAACAAAGAAAGAAACAGAATCTTGACACCCACCGAATGGGCACGTCACTCAGGCTCGGAGGCTGAGTCTAGAAATAGCTTTATTGCAAGAACCAAGATCCTTGACGGTTCACAGGAAGATAATAGAGTCCATAAATGGGAGAATGAACAAACCGCACTGCAGATAATACCAAAAGAGCAAATGGCACCTGGAAACAAACTTCCTTATACAGTGTGGAGAACACTAAATAGGCTGAGGGCTGGTGTACCCAGATGCAAAACTAATCTGTGCAAGTGGGGACTGCTGACTAACGATGACGACGTTCTTTGCGGATGCGGAGAGGTACAAGACGAGGCACATCTGCTCATTTGCCGACTACTGCCGGAGCTCTGCAGTTTTAGTGACCTGCTACAAGCCAACGACAAAGCTGTAGCTGTGGCTAACTATTGGAAAAATAAAATTTGATCTGGACACGGAAAGTACAGTACTACGACCTGTGACCTTTCTGACAGGAAATCACGAATCCAGTCACATAACTGAGACGATATTCCATAAGCACGCAGTTTCACTATGAGCTGCTTGTGTGGTACAGTGTCAAAAGCCTTCCGGAAATGAAGAAATTCGAAATCCATTTGAAATCGCTTCTCAATAGCACTCAACACTTCGTGCGAGTAAAGAGCTAGTTGTGTTTCACAAGAACTATATTTTCTAAATCTTTGTTGTCTATGTATCAATAGACCGTTTTCTTTGGGTAATTCATAATTTTCGAACACAATATATGTTTCAGAATACTGCTGCATATCGACGTTAATGATATGGGCCTGTAATGAAGTGGATTACTCCTAGCCATAAATCAAAATATAAGATTTACCACAAAAAATGCGATACAATTACAGAATTTACCTATTCGACATCGGATGAAAGATATTTTGCTGTATGCAGACCTCATATATACTCGCAAAACTAAAATTTTGTATCTAATGTAACTGTAGGAACGAGACACTGGCAATTTTTCGTTTCTGTAGTACCAGAGAATCAAACTGGCGCAAAATATCACGACTCTGGCTGAAAAATGCGTACATTGCTTCTCAGCCACGGGCTTATGTCATGACTGTCTTTCCAAAGAACTGTGACACGGTTAAACCGTTTTTCCTCATTGCTGCACAGGAGCTGCTGAGTTGAAATGAAAAACAAAAACCTGAAGCGTGCAATAGTTTCTGCTCCTTTTACTTCTTCCTTGCCTAAAAATGAAACAGTTTTGTCATGCCAATTCGTCTAATGTAGGGTGTCTAGGAAAGCTGCTCTCTCGGATCGCTAGACAATTCAAGCAAATCGTATTAACGAAGTTTATTGCAGTAAGGCAAATGACAATACTGAACATTGAGAAATGTAGAATGAGATGTGGTAAGCAAAGGGCGACATGACACATAAGCAGTCTCTTCAGTATACACAATTCGTAACACAAGAGAAGAAATACAGTTTGTAAGTCACTGCTGTAGCTTTTGTATGACGGCTCTTCTTCCACTGCGACAGCGGCTAGGCGGCGCGGCGGTTATTTTCCCTTCGTGTTGAGGCCGCTCCTGTCTGGGTGTCGTTCTAGCCAGCGTGCCATTGGCTGACGTCGTCTCACTGCACAGCCCCCTCTGCTCGTCCGTTCTTCATCGTCGTGCCGGCGCTTGCCGTTACGCCGGAACAATTCGTTTTTCATTAAGCTTTCTCATGTACGGAGAAGATATCGGCATTACTGTATTAAAGTACTTGCGGATTACGAAGGAGTTTTCCAAATCCCCCTCAAAAAAGACAAACGTGAAGATAGCGCCATCACCATTGATGTGGTAAGTAGTCGTTTGTAGTGAAATTGTGCACAAGCAGTTGACGGGAATGTACCTGACGTAAATTTCTTATTCAAGAAATATTAATTTCTGACCGCTGTCTCCTTGTCTTAAAGAGCTCAGACTGTGGGTGAATGAGGGGCAAAGTTAAACTGCCCCGAAAATATATTATGCGCGTTATGATAGGCAGCCCACCTGCACTGGATACAGATGACGTAAGTTGTGTTGCCTACGTGCCCGAAACATTTTCTGGGGTAGTTTTATTTTTCCCACAATATATTTTCACCAAAAGTTTGGGCTGGCCTGTACACTCGGTAGCGTCAGACCCCTGTTAGCAGTGTGTGTGGTTTCCTTAGCAGATGCACCCCTCTCCTCTAGAACGGCCGTCACAGAATGGTAGTGACTAAAAGTCGCCTCAATCCTTGCCCTGATGGCAACAATGTAGGGGCATTTAAAGTACCGTCCTGTATCACAGCGAAACAAGAAGCGGTGCACGTTACATCTGTGATGTTTACTTTTGGCTCACTAGTCGGGTGAATTATCAAAGCACAACTGTGAAAGCTATCACATTTGATTGAGAACGTATATGTCACACTGATATGTACAAACCCACGTACTGGCATAATCTTCAACAGCAGTAACCCCCACCGCCGATTTTGTAAACAATAGAATCGGTCGGTTTAAGAGAAGGTAGTTTTTCACGCGTCAGAATGTTTATGACGTCGTATCTCGTAAAATATCAGTCGTAGAATGATAGAATTTTGAATTTGCATTCAGGGAGGTATGTGGATACCGTCTACAACACGCGTTGCGAATAGAATTATTAGTAAGGAAGTAATAAAGTAAAACGCCGTGCCTGATGTTGGAGGTTTATTGCATGAACAACGAAAATGTTGTAAGCGACAAACTTATTTTCTTTCATTTGTGGGTGGTGTCACGGAAAAATAGCTTCGAAAATGTTTAAAATTCTGTGTAAAGTTTGTTGCAAGTCGCAAAGTGGTGCCGTTCTGTAATACTGGATTAATACATAATCGGCAATTCCCGCGTTCTGAGTTATGTTGCTTCAATACATACAAAAACATTTTATTCCCAGTATTCGACTTATTATGTTGAAACCTTTGACGTTACATTATACCTTTTAATGACTCAACTACGTCACCATTTTAAATTTTAAAATTTGGTTAGTAATTATATGACGTGCTGAAAAATTCAATTGTGTTGCCACTGGAAACCATTACGTAAGCGACCTATAATTGTGACAGGGTGACTACGTGGCCGGGTTTGGCTCCTCCCAAATAATTTCTATTCTTCACACTTTCACAGAGAATTAAAAAAATGATCTGCATGTTTACGAAATTACCGTCAAACTCGTTGTCAGTTAAAAGTCCAGAAATCAGAGATTGATAATTAAGTTCTTAACAAATACCGGCCTGGCAGAAAACATGTCTGTTCTCCTTAACTGTCGATCGAGCTTTTACTTTTACGAACCAGACGTTGCTAATTAATTCTTAACTGATACCGACCGTGGAAAACAACATGTCTGTTCTCCGAGAATGCCGATCCAGTTCTGGTCTCTCTCGCCCGCCAACCAAATTAAGCACGAACCGAAGATCTGCGAAGTGTTTCGTCTACCTGTTATTATTTTGTTGGTGATTAACACTTTTGAAGTAATGCAATGATAGCCTCCTATCGAGGGATGCTTTTATACGAAATGCAAGTAAATTCGCAGTTTAGTTTCTCTAACAATAATAACAAAAGTTTATCATTTTGGCGCGCTACTTCCGAACACAGCAGGCAATCGTAATGAAGGACCACAATTTAGGCGGTATTTCTCATGATACACGTACCGATTAGTCATCTTTCCACTGCTGCCTTCTCAACTGCTCTAAGAAGAACTTCTTGTACACTACTGACTATTAAAACTGCTACACCAAGAATAAATGCAGATGATAAACGGGTATTCATTGGACAAATATATTATACTAGAACTGACCTGTGATTACATTTTCACACAATTTGGGTGCATAGATCATGAGAAATCAGTACCCAGAACAACCACCTGTGGCCGTAATAACGGCCTTGATACGCCTGGGCATTGAGTCAAATAGAGCTTGGATGGCGTGTACAGGTACAGCTGCCCAAGCAGCTTCAACACGATACCACAGTTCATCAAGAGTAGTGACTGGCGTATTGTGACGAGCCAGTTGCTCGACTATCATTGACCAGACGTTTTCAATTGGTGAGAGATCTGGAGAATGTGCTCGCCAGTGCAGCAGTCGAACATTTTCTGTATCCGGAAAGACCAGTACAGGACCTGCTACGTGCGATCGTGCATTATCCCGCTGAAATGTAGGGTTTCGTAGGAATCGAATGAAGGGTAGTGCGACGAGTCGTAACACATCTGAAATGTAACGTCCACTGTTCAAACTGCCGTCAATGCGAACAAGAGGTGACCGAGACGTATAACCGATGGCACCCCATACCATCACGCGAGGTGATACGACAGTATGGCGCTGACGAATACACGCTTCCAATGTGTCGCCAAACACGGATGTAACCATCATGATACTGTAAACAGAACCTGGATTCATCCGAAAAACTGACGTTTTGCCATTCGTGCACCCAGGTTCGTCGTTGAGTACACCATCGCAGGCGCTCCTGTCTGTGATGCAGCGTCAAGGGTAATCGCAGCCATTGTCTCCGAGCTGATAGTCCATGCTGCTGCAAACGTCGTCGAACTGTTCGTGCAGATGGTTGTTGTCTTACAAACGTCCCCATTTGTTGACTCAGGGATCGAGACGTGGCTGCACGATCCGTTACAGTCATGCGGATAAGATGCCTGTCATCTCGACTGCTAGTGATTCGAGGCCGTTGGGATCCAGCACGGTGTTCTGTATTACCCTCCAGAACCCTGCCATTCCATATTCTGCTAACACTCATTGGATCTCGACCAACGCGAGCAGCAATGTCGCGATACGATAAACCGCAATCGCGATAGGCTACAATCCGACCTTTATCAAAGTCGGAAACGTGATGGTACGCATTCCTCCTCCTTAGACGAGGCATAACAACAACGTTTCACCAGGCAACGCCGGTCAACTGCTGTTTGTGTATGAGAAATCGGTTGGAAACTTTCCTCATGTCTGCAGGTTGTAGGTGTCGCCACCGGCGCCGATCTTTTGTGAATGCTCTGAAAAGCTAATCATTTGCATATCACAGCATCTTCTTCCTATCGGTTAAATTTCGCATCTGTAGCACGTCGTCTTCGTGGTGTAGCAATTTTAATGGCCAGTAGCGCAGATTAATATGAAGGCTGTAAAGCCAGAAACATGACAATACGATATCGCCCGTAAGTTCGCAATCAGATGCGGTAACGTCCACCGTTGTGCGTTGATAATACACCCTGCCGATGAGCCTTAATTAGATATTACACACCCAACGACAACCATTTTGTGTACGACTCTGATACATGAAGTAATAAACCCCTTAACTGTAGCCACCAAGGTAATCATTGCAAGGTTTTACGTCTTAAGCTCACTTTTATTTGATGTTGCTGAATACGGTAATTTTCACAGAGCTGTTGAGTCGCGCGCTAGATGACATGGCCCCTTCAGCTCTGGACGACTCCAGCCCTCTCTTCCGAAGAGGCGTCCTCCAGGTGTGCGCGCCTCAGTTCCTCTTCTCTAACAATTTTAAAGCAAATATTCGCTAAAAAGATTCTCACGCATCTCATAGCCTCATTAGTCAGCTTCATGATGAACTTCATACCATTTCCTTAATTAGTATATTTATTGTGCTATTTCTAAGTTTAGTAAGGTACTGCGCGAAATTCAAATATCTTGCAATGAAAAAAGCGATCGCTATGAGTTTGAATTTGGTGCGTATTAGATCACATACTGCGGCATATTTAATTTTTATTTAAACTTGAGACTAGATCTACATTCATCGGCAGTCTCGAGATGATGGATTTAATGTAGGGCACGCACTTTCGATCGTGCAAATTATACAGTGGAAGTTAGGTGTTCATATCATCCCCCGTATCTCATCAACGGCTCTAAATATCAAAACGGATTTTAGGCAAATGATAGCATGCAAAGCGGAGACTTTTGCCAGATAGCTAACATGCGAAACGTTCACATCTCCACTGATATAAGAGCGACTGCAGACCTTTTCAATGAAATAATGTAATTCTTTGAAATACCACTGATAGCTGGTGGAATGAGCACTGGTTTTTGACAATATCGATGAAGAAATCACACTTATTTTTATGCCGTGCATAAGCTTCCACGAGCTACTGCCGTTACATGTGCTCAACTGTTTGATTAATAGTAGACTGTTTCTGGAATCTGTCGCAATTGCAACTCTATTAGCATGTTAGTGAGGCAAAATTATGTAAACATCGATGTGATTTCGGCAATACTTTCGCTTGCAGTGTCGCTAGCTGTAGCCGCGAGATACACATTTGTGTGATGGTTTCAGCTGCGAAACTACGTCTTTTGCCACCGTGCTGTCCCATTCAGGCCCCCCCCCTCCCCCCGCCCGACACCGTTGTCGCATCCCCTGCCGCGCTGTCTCAGCAGCTAGAGGACGTCTGATGTTGCACGCACTCTTCCAGGTGTCTCCACACTGGTCACTCAGTTCCCACAAATTACTGGCCGGACGTTTGCTGGAGCAGAGCTGCCGCCTGATAACGTACCAGACACATTACATCGGGCTAAGATCATACGAATTTGTTGACCAAGACATTGTTGTTGTTGTTGTCTTCAGACCGAAGACTGGTTCGATGCAGCTCTCCGTGCTACTTTAGCGATCGTCTTCATCTCCGAATAACTACTGCAACCTACGTCCTTCTGAATGTGCTTAGTGTATTTTTCTCTTGGTCTTCCTCTACGATTCCCCCCCCCCCCCATGCTCCTCCACACTTCCCTCCAGTACTAAACTGGTGATCCCTTGATAACTCACAATGTGTTTTGTCAACCAGTTCCTCCTTTTGGTCAAGTTATACAACAAATTTGTCTCCTCAACTCTATCCAGTACTTCCTCATTCGTTACGTGATGGACGCATCTAATCTTAAACATTCTTCTGTAGCACCACATTTCAAAAGCTTCTGCTCTCTTTTTGTCGAAACTCTTTTTTGTATACGTTTCACTTTCAAACATGGCAACACTGCATAGAAATACCTTCAGAAAAAAACTACCTAACACTTAAACCAATGTTCGATGTTAACGAATTTTTCTTCTTCAGAGAAGCTTTTCTTGCCACTGCTAGTCTACAATTTATGTCCTCCGGCTATCATCAGTTATTTTGCTGTCCAAATAGCAAAACTCACCTACTTCTTTAAGTGTTCGTTTACTAGTTTATTTACCTTAATTCGACTACTTTCCATTATTCTTGTTTTGCTTTTGTTAAGGTTCATCTTATTTTTTGCTTTCAAGACACTGTCCAAGACATTAACGTGAGTTACTTATCGTTTTCCTCAGACTACTGTAGCACGATTCTGGCCTTATTATTTTAACTATCGTGGTCCTCAAACCACCGTATTACAGGTCTGGCCATGTCACACGGACAGTCACTCTCTTGGAAGATGACATAGCCGTTAGGGAAGACGTCAGCCACAAAGGGATGCAGGTGATCCGCAGTAGTGTTCTTGTACACGTCAGCCATCTTGGTGCTTTCTGTTACTACCACATGACCACTATGCCCCACAACATTATAACGCTCGCAGTGGCTTCCGTCTGTGGCGCAGTGTATGTCTCCAGCAGCCGTTCACCTGCATGAGGGCATGGCTCAAATGGCACTGAACACTATGGGACTTAAAATCTGAGGCCATCAGTCCCCTAGAGCTTAAAACTACTTAAATCTAACTAACCTAAGGACATCACACACATCCATGCCCGAGGCAGGATTCGAACCTGCGACCGTAGCGGTCGCGCGGTTCCAGGCTGCCTAGAACCGCTCGGCCACCCCGGTCGGCGGATGAGGGCATGGCCAGACACAATCATCGACCTGCTGTAACAAGGAACGTTACTCGTCCGACAAAGCGACACATTTCCACTGATCCACGGATAAATCTCTATGATGCTGTGCCAATATCGCTGGATGAACCTAGGAGCCCGGATGAGTCATCTGCTGCTGAGTCCCATGTTCAACAATGTTCACGAATGGTGTGCTTAGAAAAAACTGAGCCTCCACCACCGTTGTACTCTGGCGTCAGATTTGGCACAGATCGCCTGCTATACACAGTGGTAAAGCCACCAACCTCCACGTTTAGTGGCGAGGCGTGAACGCCCAACGCCTTGGCGCCTAGCTGTAATTTCACTGTGCTCCAACGACTTTCCTTAGATGCCAACGTCGCTAATGCCAGCGGATATCTCCAGTTTCTTTTCTCAGCGTAGCTACTTCCATTTTCTTGCTCCAACCCTCTCCCCCCCCCCCCCCCCCTCCCCTACATCATTCAGGGGCATCCGGCCTCGCTGTGGGAAGTGGTCATAAAGTTTCGTCTCATCAGCTTATTTATAGATTGTTTGGTTTAACCATCTATCATAGTTCTTCTGCATCCTCCTGCCCAGAGACAAACAATTAGAATTCCTCTTTTACTTTGACAATAGTGCCTCTTTAGCTAGCTTACTGAAATATGTAAATTTTTCAACTTGTTTTACTCGCCATTTGGGCATTTTTAATCACTGATGTCAATATGTCTCTGACAGTTACTGCCACCAATTTCAGTTTGGGTTTATTCAAGTAGGTCAGTTGTAATTGCCGCCATTATACCGACACTGGACAATACAAATAAAGAAACACTTTTTTGAAGCCTTGTAATTGTCTTACAATCCAAACCAGAAGCCTGAAATTTGGTTCTAAGGTGCGTACAACGTTGCTCTGTAATGATGCGGCGTCACCCTCTGGCTCGGCGACGCTTCAAACAGCAAGGCGTCAACACGTGCGACAAGAAGGCCACTGCTCACAAGTTCGCGTGAGGTGCAAGGTGCGTTCTTGACGTCACACTGGCACCAAAGTTAACCACAATTCTGCTCAACACCACTGTGGAAGTACCACACCATGGGAACGTCGTCATAGCCCTCTTACCTAAACGTCACATCTTTTTTTGACGGCAGTGCGATGGAGTCACAATCGCGACGCCCGAGCTGAAATTACGTGGTTTCTCAAGGATGGCCACGGAAAGCATTTGGACACATTAAGCTAAGAATCGACACGAAAACGCCTCATGGGGTGGCATAAAGAACGTTAATGAAACCACCTCTTTCCTTGGGTCATTGATTCTCAATCATTTCGCGGTCGTAAACGACAGTTGATACTGCGATGAGGAATAGGGTCACATTCTGAACGTTCGACACTGCTGACCCCCAACCGCCTCAGGCTATTCACCCCTGCTCTAAGGACATCCTGCTGGTGCAGCCCCATTCAACATGATCTTCCCCCTTTGGAGCCTAGCGCGACCATAAGTTTTCCTTTGGTATATAGCATGAAACCAATAGCGACAGTTAAAAAGCCATTCGACGAAATTTGAACGTAATCCGAAGCAGCAAAAGGTGCTTATACTTTTTCAGCTCGACTTTTTGACTATTTCCTTTGATGTGGTGGCGGGGAATTACAATTACGAACAACTTAAATTGGAGCACACAGAAAATGTGGGGAAGGCTAACTGAAGACTGCGTTTTATTGGCAGGGCACTTAGAAAATGTAACAGACCTACAAAGGAGACTGCCTACACTAAACCTGTCCGTCTTCTTTTAGAATAGTGCTGCGCGGTGTGGTATCCGTACCAGATAGGACTGACGGAGTACATCGAAAAAGTTCAAAGAAGGGCGGCACGTTTGACATTATCGCGAAATGTGGGAGAGAGCACTGAAATTATACAGTATTTGGGCTAGACTTCATTAAAGGAAAGCCGTTTTTCGTTGCGAGGAATCTTCTCACGAAATTCAAATCACCAGCTTTCTCCTTCGAATGTGAAAATATTTTGTTGATACCGACCTGCATAGGGAGAAACGATCACCATGATAAAATAAAGGAAATCAGAGCTCGTACGGAGAGATATAGGTGTTCGTTCTTTACGCGCGCTATACGAGATTGGAATTGTAGTTCGATGAACCGTCTGCCAGGGACTGAAATGTGATTTGCAGAGTATCCATGTAGAAGTAGATGCAGATGCATCATTGAAACGTGGGTGAATAAGGATCACTCTAAGACTACTCATTTCGGCGACGCTCTTGGTGAAGTTTGCCTACCTTTGTATATAGCACTTTAAAAGTGTACCTGTAGAGAGACACCTAGGCACCTGCAGGCGGACTACGTTGTCGCTCTAGCTCCTGCTAGAAGGCATATGACATTGGAACAGTGTCCAGGGACTACCTGCCACGACTCTCGGTCCTGAAGGTGGGCAGGTGTCACCAAGGATGTTACCAAACTGGGGTACTTCAGAAGGAATCTTTGCCGTTTTATTCTTACATCTTTCAGTTTCGAACCCTGTCCTCTGTGAAGCCGCCAAAAGAGGGCGCGAAAAAGGTGGAATTAAAAAGCCAAAGTGCCCTTTGCTGCTTCGGATCACGTTATCACGTTCATTCGCCAAATGGTTTGGAAAGGCCCCTACTGGTCCCATCCGGTACGACAAAGCGAAGTTATGTGGTCATGCACCATCCAATGGGGTGAGATCAAGTTCAACGGGGTTGCAGGACCACACTGTCCTGAGAGATGAGGGGCGTGTCAGCAGTGTCAAATGTTGTCAAGGATACAAAAGTGTGAAGGCTTTCGTGGCCACTTGCTGCCTGTTGGCTTCTGTCTCGGGTTCTTCGGCTGACGTTCGTCTGCTGATTTTTCTGACGTTTTGCCAGTGCGAGTGGCTGGCATTGTCAAAATTTCAGCCTCCATTGCTCTCGGCCACAGACTATATGCACCCGGCTTCTCCGCGGACGTTTCCGGTGCGTTTCTCCTCGTGCTATCTGTAACAGTCGTTTGCTGCAGTACGGGAAGCTAGGATCCACTTACATTGAGGCTTTCTTGTTGGAGCTATCCTCTTTCTAAAACACAAATGCACACGTGAATTAATATGGTTTTTTACTTACATGAAGCTGCTACTTAACTTGAAGAGAGTCCACGTTCGTGGTACACACTCCTCGATATTGAGGACAATATCGGCAATCTTGCTATTACAAACTTTATTCACTCTGCTAGTCGCGCTATAGGCACTATTCTGGTCGCTCTGCACTGTCGAAACCAGTGACCCTCTCTGGGTATGAAAGTCGCCAAATTGGAAAAGTGAGTCAGTTCAGCCCTCCACTCAGCGGAGGCGACCTAAATACTTGCTCTGAGAGGGCGTTGGCGGCGTGTTTCTTGCGAGTGTGTCTCTGGCCTCTCTCGTGATAGGCGCACTTTATCCATTGCCTACTACTGATCTTCGCGCTACATCTTTGCCGACTGGTGTGCTAGCGATTGCTTACACCAGCACACTCTAGAAATTCAGAAACACGAGGGTAGCTTCAACAAGAAAGAGGAAAGCTTCAAGGTAAATGGATCCTGGGGTCCCGTGCTGCAGAGAACGACCGTTGCAAGTAGCAAGAGGAGAAACGCACCACAAATAACCGCAGAGAAGCCCTTGGATGTTAACTTGCCAGGTACATATAGTCTGTGGCCGCGAGCTCGGCTCCAGTCCATCACCAGCAATGGAGGCTGAAACTTTGACGATGCCAGCCACTCGCGCTGGCGAAACGTCAGAAAAATCATCGGACGAACGTGTGCCGAAGAGATAGAGGCCAACAGGTAGTTGTCAAAGACTTCACACTGTTGCTGATCGCACTGTGAACTGTAGTTTTCGACTGTGAAATGTGTGGGAACCAACGTCCAAAGGGAGGGGATGACTTCGTTGACGCCATTTACCACCCCATGGAGGATTTTGTGCTAATTCTGAGAGGCAGTGTGTCTGAAATGTTTTCCCCGTCCACCCGTAAGAAAACCGCGTGATTTCAACGCTGGACGTTGCCGTTGTGACTGCATCGCAGTGAAATGTCGGTGAGAGAAGGCGTGACGATCTTCCGATCGTGTGACACATCCACGGTGGCGACGGGTAGAACCGAGGTGAAATTTGACGCCGGCTTTAGACGTCACAAGAACTTATAAGTACTGTTTTTAGGGCATGTGTCGACACCTTGCTGTCTGAAGTGTCACCGAATGCTAGGGTAACATCGTAGCTTAGTGCTCAGCACTACGCTTTTGCACCGTTACGGAAGAAAGTTGTAGGCACGTTTGACCCGAATTGCAAGCTTCTGTGTCGCAATGGGAGACAGTTATGGGATTTCGAAGAAGTGACGCTTTAATTGTGTTGTGCAATGTTGTATATTTCCGTCATGAGGTCACTCATAAAACGACACCTGCTCTCGTGTGTTGTAATTCTGAACGTACTACGAAATACTGCTGCAATTAATCTCTAAGTAATTTGATCTGGAGACATGTAATCTATCAGCCACAAATGCCGCCAGTTGTTTCGTGATTATTATTGGCTTCACGGAGGTTGCAGGTTGGCTGTGGCAGCCTAATGCGTAACAGGACACGTGTCGCTGCCAGCCGACTCAAGCCCTAACTCTGACCTCGGCGTGCGCCTCCTCTTCTGTCGCAGGCTGCGGTGGCGGCGGCGAGGGCGGCGGAGGCGGCGGGGGCTGCCGGGGGCCGAGCGACGGCCAGAGCACGGGGCGTGCCGCTGCGGAGGTGAGTCGCCTCTTCCTCTCTCTGTTTCTGCTTGTCCTTGCCCCTTGGCATCTTCGTGCTACATCTTCAGCTTCACTTTTCGAATATTACACGTCTTCATCGCAGCACAATCATTTCTTCACACACTTATTGCATATTCGCAAGTTGAGGTAAGTGTCTGAAATTTTACTAGTCGTTATATAATTTGGCATGCAAAAGAATTTACGAAATATCAAGTGATGGAAAAATAGATGCAACGATCGATGGGTTAATTGGTCACGGCGTGTGGAGTGTTTACTGCTAATGAGACATTTTACGCCGGAAGTCAAGGTACGCCATCTTCGCTACCGCTGCAGGACAGTGAGGCATGAAAGCAGTAGGAGAAAGTAATTTATTGTCCGGTCATTTCGCGCTTGTAGTGTAGGGCACTTTAACTGAAGTATCTGTTGTGCTTGCTCCTGGAGTGAGTGTGATTTGAGAAATGTGGCCAACACTGCAACGAATAAAACTCTTTCTTTGTGGCCAGCGAGCAAGCACTTCAGTACACCAACTATATGAACTAGAATGAAAAACAATAATTTTAGTGATGGAAGTGTCGGAAATCAATCACAATTATGTCTTGATGGCCAAAAAAGGGTTAAAAAAATTCTTTATTTTCAGACCGTAGGATTTGCTTCGTCATGCTGCTAGGTTTAAAAACAAAATTTAATAAAGATGAGAAAATGACCAAGTTGTATTCTCGAAGAAGTTTTAGAGACCCGACTGCATGACGAACTGATAAATGAGGACAGCGGATTTCAGTTAACCAAGGCCTGAGACCCAGTCTTCAGCTTGACCATGGCACAGGGGCACTCCACGCAGACATCCGCTCCCGTCACGACGGCTGAAGAGGACGAAGGAGCGATGTCACCACAAGAGCAGAGATCCGCGTCCGCGGCGTTACTAGAGGCCGAGAGGCTATGGATCGACGGCTACAGACGCCGTGCTTCGTCCCTCTCCCCCCCCCCTCCCCTCCCCCTCCTCGCCCCCTAACACACAAGGTCTGCTCCGGAGGTGCTGACTGGTGATTGCGGGGGGAGGGGGGGGGGGGGAAGGGGGGGGGGGAGGGAACGAGTATATAAAGGCGGTAACTAACAGATTTATCACTACCTTTGTAGTTGTGTTCCCTCTTGCCTGCTACTTCAACTTCTACCGTTAGAGTGTGGTATGGGACTTCAAGTCCCATCGACACACCTTAATCGTATACGCTAATGATGTCATTGTAGTGATGTTGTACGATAGAAAAATTTTACCCTTACACCTAGACAGTAAGACCGCCATCCAGCGGTGACTCTGTACCGCAGCCTACCTCAAAATAAATAAATAAATAAAAATGATACCAGTCGCCGGGAACGTCTGAAGGTGGCAACAAGTCGGCTTGCCGAAACATCCCGCTTTTAAGACGACGCCATCCGACTGAATATCAGAGAACTATTCAAAATATTCGAGATATATTTTGTTGACACCCACCAAATGGTCATTGTAATAAAATAAATCAGAATTCCAACGGAAAGACGTACGTGTTCTTTTTTCCCATTTGCTGTTCGAGAGTGAAATTTTAGAGAACTAGCTTGTTGGTGATTCGATGAACCCTTTGCCAGGCACTTAACTGTGAATTATAGAGCAGATATGTAGATCTATATGTAGATGTACCGATGTAGTCAATTGCAGGAACTGGTTCACAGCAGAGCTTACGATAAGGACACAGAAAATTTGGTAATACAAGAAAATATGTTTAAAGAAAACAGTTGGATTGTGTACATTTACACACATATGGTGAACAATGACGATGTAATGAGGGATGCTGCAATCTCAATAAGCGAACAGGGGATTTCAGGCGTAACTGTTAGCGAATGTTGCTCTGGGACGTTCTGAAAACTGTAAAGTAACACCCCTGGTTAGTGAATTGGACTTCATTAAAAATGTGCAAGGACGCCCTCCAAAATAAAATGACAACGGGATACTAGATTCCTATATGAGACACGAATTAAAAATTATTTTGATTTATTCCAATAAAATGATTGACAAAGGAATGACAACTTGTGCAACATTAATATTATTACAACAACATCATGGACAAAACAAACGGCAACCTGTAGCAACATTAATATAATAGGACACTGCCATACGTAACATAAGGGGGTGTGGGAAAGAGACTGATAATCGTAAATGTGATTTAATTATAATCGCAAAATGCGCAGTGATGGTCGTGATGCTACTTGAAAACAGGAAATGCTACAAAAGGGAATAAGTCTCACTTGTGGTTGGAGTTGAAAGAAAACTGCTGAGTGGTGATAAAATACGAGTCTTCAGAGTGAATCTGGAAGTAACTGCATTACCATAAAATGACTTTAAAGTCCCCAGACATCGTCACGCATCTGCAGCTACCATAATACTGCTGCTGGAGGGTGAAGCGACTGTAGAATCAGTCATTGGTGGAACCAATGACCGACACCAGTGGCCAAGTGTAGTTTGTCCCACAATTTTTCTAAATCTTTGGCACACCAGCTCAGACAGAGCGGCAGCTTGCAGAGTCGACGGTGTAGCGAGGAAGGCTGGCGGCGGAGACCCTCGAACATACAGTGACTTCTGACCAAATGAGAATCAAAAAGAAACCTCGCATTGCCGCATCTTGCCACTCTTTCTGAATTTTGGTTGGCCGGAGCCCGGATCTTCCAACCACAAACCGATAAAACTGCTCCTTTTAAAACACCCCGTGGTCTAGGACAGCCGGCACGGTAGCTCAGCGTGTTCGGTCAGAGGGTTAGCTGCCCTCTGTAGTAAAAAAACTGAGTGAATAGATCAATGATGAACTTGAACGGATGTCAACGGACGTTCGCACCGATAAAATACAGCGAACAAGATGAGATTAACAAAAAAATGGGGGGTGGGGGGGGTAGCGTCTTTGATTCATAATCAAAACGTCTTCTGTCGCGGGTTCGAATCCCGCTGCTACTTAAAATGGAGTAATAATCAGCATTGGCGGCAGAAGACTTCCGGCATAAGAAGTCACCCTCATTCTGCCAACGGCCTTTACAAAGAGGGCGGAGGAGCAGACAGAGGTTCAGGGCACTCTCTTGTCCTAGGGATGGGAAACTGCCCCTAATGTTGGAGAAATCAGCAATTATCAACAGCATGAGGATGCAATGGAAACCACTGCATTAAAAAGACGTAACGTGTATTCACAGGACGTGTGGCCTGTAAGTGAAGAAGTGTCATGATCTCTGCCGCCGGAGTGGCCGTGCGGTTCTAGGCGCTACAGTCTGGAGTCGAGCGCCCGCTACGGTCGCAGGTTCGAATCCTGCCTCGGGCATGGATGTGTGTGATGTCCTTAGATTAGTTAGGTTTAATTAGTTGTAAGTTCTAGGCGACTGAAGACCTCAGAAGTTAAGTCGCGTAGTGCTCAGAGCCATGTGAGCCATTTTTTTTGTCATCATCTCTCCATTGGCAAAAGATAACGGAATAGTCCCCCATTCGGATCTCCGGGAGAGGACTGCCAAGGGGGAGGTTACCATGAGAAAAAGATTGAAAAATTCAATACTCAAAAGAAGGGTAACGTTCTACGAGTCGGAGCGTGGAATGTCGGAAGCTTGAACGTGGTAGGGGAACTAGAAAATCTGAAAAGGGAAATGCAAAGGCTTAGTCTAGATATAGTAGGGGTCAGTGAAGTGAAGTGGAAAGAAGACAAGGATTTCTGGTCAGATCAGTATAGGGTAATATCAACAGCAGCAGAAACTAGTGTAACAGGAGTAGGATTCGTTAGAATATCAAACTAGGGCAGAGAATGTATTTCTGTTAACAGTTCAGTGATAGTGTCGTTCTTATCAGAATCGACAGCAAACCAGCACTGACAACGATAGTTCAGGTTTACACGCCGACGTCACAAGCTGAAGAAGAGATAGAGGAAGTGTATGAGGATATTGAAAGGGCAATTCATTATGTAAAGGGGAATGAAAATCTAATAGTCATGGGGGACTGGAATGCAGCTGTAGTGGAAGGAGTACAAGAAAAGTTTACAGGAGAATATGTGCTTGGGACAAGAAATCAGAGAGGAGAAAGACTAATTGAGTTCTGTAACAAATTTCAGCTAGTAATAGCGAATATCCTGTTCAAGAATCACAAGAGGAGGAGGTATACTTGAAAAGGCTGGTTGATACGGGAAGATTTCAGTTAGATTATATCATAGATTATATCATATTCCAAAATCAGATACTGGATTGTAAGGCGTACCCAGTTAGATTATATCATAGATTATATCATATTCCAAAATCAGATACTGGATTGTAAGGCGTACCCAGTTAGATTAGATCAAAGATTATATCATATTCCAAAATCAGATACTGGATTGTAAGGCGTACCCAGTTAGATTATATCATAGATTATATCATATTCCAAAATCAGATACTGGATTGTAAGGCGTACCCAGTTAGATTATATCATAGATTATATCATATTCCAAAATCAGATACTGGATTTAAAGCGTACCCAGTTACATTATATCATAGATTATATCATATTCCAAAATCAGATACTGGATTGTAAGGCGTACACAGGAGCAGATATAGACTCAGATCACAGCAGTGATGAAGAGTCGGTTGAAGTTTAAGACATTAGTCAGGAAGAATCGATATGCAAAGAAGTGGGATGCGGAAGTACTAAGGAATGACGAGATACGCTACTTGAAACAGCAATAATGAATAGCTCAATAGGCAGTACTGTTGAATAGGAATGGACGTCCCTAAAAATGGCGATAACGGAAGTTGGGAAGGAAACCAAGGTACAAAGAAGGTAACTGCGAAGAAATCATGGGTAACAGAAGAAATATTTCAATTGATCGCCGGCCGATGTGGCCGAGCGGTTCTAGGCGCTTCAGTCCGGAACAGCGCTGCTCCTAAGGTCGTAGGTTCGAATTATGCCTCGGCCATGGATGTGTGTGATGTCCTTAGGTTAGTTAGGTTTAAGTAGTTCTAAGTCTAGGGGACTGATGACCTCAGATGTTAAGTGCCATAGTGCTCAGAGCCATTTGAACTATTTTTTTTCAATTGATCGATGAAAGGAGGAAGTACAAAAATGGTCCGGGAGACTCAGGAATACAGAGATACAAGTCGCTGAGGAATGAAATAAATAGAAAGTGCAGGGAAGCTAAGACGAAAAAGGTGCAGGAAAAATGTGAAGACATAGAAAAAAGAAAAGTTTGTTTGAAAGACAGACTCAGCATACAGGAAAGTCAAAACAACCTTCGGTGACATTAATAGCAAGGATGATAACATTAAGAGTGCAACGGGAATTCCACTGTTAAATGCAGAGGAGAGAGCGGATAGATGGAAAGAATACATTGAAAGCCTCTATGAGGGGGAAGATTTGTCTGATGTGATAGAAGAAGAATCAGGAATCGATTTAGACGAGACAGGGGATCCAGTATTAGAATCTGAATTTAAAAGAGCTTTGGAGGACTTACGGTCAAATAAGGCAGAAGGGATACATAACATTCCATCAGAATTTCTATAATGATTGGGGGGAAGTGGCAACAAAACGACTATTCACGTTGGTGTGTAGTATGTATGAGTCTGGCGACATACCATCTGACTTTCGGAAGAGCATGAACCACACAATGCCGAAGACGGCAAGAGCTGACAAGTGCCACAATTATCGCACAATCAGCTAACACCTCATGCACCCAATATTCAAATGTGTGTGAATTCCGAAGGGACCAAACTGCTGAGGTCATCGGTCCATAGACTTACACACTGCTTAAACTAACTTATGCTAGGAACAACACACACACCCATGGCCGAGGGAGGACTCGAGGCCGGCCACGGTGGCCATGCGGTTCTAGGCGCTGTAGTCCGGAACCGCGCGACTGCTACGGTCGCAGGTTCGAATCCTGCCTCGGGCATGGATGTGTGTGATGTCCTTAGGTTAGTTAGGTTTAAGTAGTTCTAAGTTCTAGGCGACTGAAGACCTCAGATGTTAAGTCCCATTGCTTACAAGAATATAATACAGAAGAATGGAAAAGAAAATTGAGGATACGCTAGATGACGGTCAGTCTGGCTTTAGAAAAAGTAAGGTCACGAGAGAGGCAATTCTGACGTTGCGGTTAATAATGGAAGCATGACTAAAGAAAAATCAAGACACGTCATAGGATTTGTCGACCTTGAAAAAGCGTTCGACAATGTATAATGGTGCAAGGTGTTCGAAATTCTGAAAAAAGTAGGGGTAAGCTATAGGGAGAGACGGGTCATATACAATATGAACTACAGCCAAGAGTTGTAAAATGTTTTCACGAGGAGTCTGCTCCATTGGAGACAGTATATGTGTTTGTACATGAGATGGCCAGACGTCCTAGGGTGGTACCACAGAGAGATGACCCTCGGCCCTCCCTCATCAATCCTTCTGCGAACTGTAATGGGTGGTCGACACTACTGCCCCTTCCACGTACCTTCTCACCGTTCAGAATGCTTTCAACGTTTTCCTGGTTGTACAAGGCGTGCAAATTCGAATTAATAACAAAAGAATAGTGGCGTTATGTTAGTGATTTACCGACAATCACTACTACTGCTGTTTATGACATCCCATGGTGTCGATTAAATATTACGATTAAGTGGATCTTTCATTATGAGTTGGCGTACGTTAAGTGACTGTTTCTGGAAACACGGTCTCAAATCATTACAAAATTACAAAGGTTTTCCAAGCTAATCACGCAGAATGGACCTAAAATGATCAGAAAATTTCAAACAAGTTTATTAACAATTGAGCCACGAACGTTGGCGGAGTTTCTGTTTATTCACGGAATGAGATACTCTGTACAACCCTACATACCTCTTGGGAGAATATGTTTGAAATCTCTTCGCTACGGCGCCGTAGCGTTGCAATGGACAGAAAAAAATGCGAAGGATGTGATCGAGAACACACATCGCAGACTTGATCGTCGCCGTCTGTTGTATGTATATATTGCCAAGAAAATCTTTAGCCATGGGCAGAAAATGCCGTGAAGGACACACTAGAGGCAACTTCCTACAAAAACATATATTACACACAAGCGCCAAAGAAACTGGTATAGGCATGGAGAATCGTTCAACGTAACAAAGTGCAACCCTTCCGCAAATTGCTACAAATTTCAGTGTTGGGCCATCAACAAGTGTGAGCGTGCGAATCATTCAAAGAAATATCATCGATATGGGCTTTTGGAGCCGAAGGCCCACACGTGTAACCTTGAAGACTGCACGACAGTTCTTTACGCTTTGCCTGGGCCCGTCAACACCAACTTCGATGATTGGTAACATGTTGCCTGGTCGGACGAGTCTCGTTTCAAATTGTATGGAGCGGATGAACGTGTACGGGTATGGAGACAACCTCATAAATCCATGGACCCAGCATGTCAGCAGGGAACTGTTCAAGATGGTGGAGGCTCTGTAGTGGTGTGGGGCGTGTGCAGTTGGAGTGATATGGGTCCCCCTGATACGTTTAGATACGACTCTGACCCGTGACAAATACGTAAGTATCCTGTCTAATCACCTGCACCCATTCATGTCCGTTACGCATTGCGACGAACCGACACCCCACACGCAAAGATTTGCTGCAGAGTGTCTCCAGGAACACTCTTCTGAGCTTAAGCTCTTCCGATGGCAACCAATCTCCCCAGGCATGAACGTTATTGAGCGTATCTGGGATGCCTTGCAACGTGCTATTCAGAAGACATGTCCATCCCCTCGTAATCTTACGAATTTATGGACATTCCTGTTGGATTCATGGTGTCAGTTCCCTCCAGCACTACTTCAGACATTAGTCCTATAATTTCACTCCTTAAACAACAACTACCAGATTCATTGTTTATTCAAAACAGGTAAGAGACAATAAACGTGGGCATCTTTTTATAAAATATTACAGATATCTTGCTTCTCAAGCAAGACAGCAGATAGCAATCACCATCAGACTTAAAGAGATGACCCCCAGAGATTTCAAATAAATTACAGTGTGAAGCTGATTTAAAACAATGGCACAATTTTTTTTTAGAAAGAAATTTACAATATGAAGGTAATTTATCAAAAGCATCAGTTCGTTTAGAACCCCCAAAAACCCAACCAGCACAACACGTGACTATAATAACAATTCATATTCAACGAATGTAAAACCCCCTTTTTTTTTAAAGAAAAAACAAACAACACATGAAATAGGTTATATTTATCAAACGGGCAGTCACGTCGGGCTGACCTGGGCAAAAGGTGACTTAACTTAAAATGCCGGAAGCAGCAGTCCAGCCTTCCAAACAACACCTAAACGTCGGGACTCAACCGGGAGTCACTCCCCATTAGACGGCACGCCACAGCTTCTGTGCACCGAAGCGGGACGTGGCGCCGCACCCACGCACCCTAACCTGCAGAAACTGGAACACAAACAGAGCGCAGAAGACACGGCAGACACCAACCAAACATCAATAATTATACGTTAATAAATCGATAAAATACACAAACCAATTACTGTTGAGTGAGTGCATTCAATATGTGCACGTATATAAGAAAGTACATATAAATGAGTAGCTTTACCAGATACAAGTTTTACTAATAAAAGAATAACTGGTTGCAAATTATTTTTTTTTACAGAAATGTACCAGCGACGTCGCTTGATGGCAATAAACCCAGAATCACACACACGCCTTCGTGCTAATCTGCCTTTTAATAGTCATCCAACCAGCGGATTTTAAAGCAAATAGTAACTGCTGGTCTGCATAAGTCTTACAGACTCTACCGGCTGCCAATCGACCAACAAGTACACTCGCTGCAACGCATATCGTTTGACGAAATGAAGGCACCAAAACCATTTACACGTACGATGGAGAGTGTTGTTCGAGATGGTCTCGAAGGATGGGTCTCTCCGAGAAAACAGGCACCGAAGCAATGCGACGAGCAGCTCCCGAAGTTGACATCAGACGGCCCACCACCGTCTTGCAATGTAGACTGGCCGCGCCACCGCTGCCCGAGCCCGCGTGTTCGCTCCGTCGTCCCCTCAAGCACGTCCTAGCGCCTCGAAGAGAGTCCGGCGACCAACTCCACTACCGCAAATATCCGCCGCCAGATCACAACAGGGGCAGAGATCGTAGTACAGCCGGGTAATCGATAGTACTGCCAAAGAGCTGGCGTGCCAGGAAAGGCGCACCACGGCTCACCAGTTTCTTTGGCTTTTCTGTGTAGGTCTGGGCCGGCAGTAGCTAGTGATTAAGCAAAAGCTGTTTATGTGTGAATGATCTCAAAATCCTCCAGTTTGGTATTTGTACAGGCAATACAGTGATCGAAATATTCCTATCAACAGGAATCCTTGGACCACCCCTGCTATCCATGTTGTCTTTTCCTGTAACATTGTGTGTACGAACACCATTTTTGAAGTAGATTAAACCATGAGTGCCGTAACAGTTATTTAAATCCTGTAGAATGACACATACTTTCTTCATCGGATACTGCCGAACCTGAACCCCACTGTAAAAATTCATACAGCCCGTTTTGTAAGGTACTTTGTGCTATTTCTGATTTTTCGCAGTTGTATATTTTCGCCTCCCGTTGACTTTCATTGTTCATTTGTAGCGAATAATAAACTGAAAATATTAAACTGTGATCACTTATACCTTGAGTTTTAGCGACGTTTATCCTGTAAGGTGAAGGAATATGTGGGTTCCATACTGTTGGCTGTACGATTCGCCGAAAATGATCGCGAGTTGAGCGACGTGCACTGCAGTTACAGTTCACGCAAACAGGCGCGTGGGATTAGCCGAACGGTCTCAGGCGCTGCAGTCAGGGACTGTGCGGCTGCTCCCGGCGGAGGTTCGAGTCCTTCCTCGGCCGTGGGTGTGTGTGTTTGTCCTTAGAATAATTTAGGTTAAGTAGTGTGTAAGCTTAGGGACTGATGACCTTAGCAGTTAAGTCCCAAAAGATTTCACATACAGTTGAACAGTTCACGCAAACAAGACGTGAACACCGTAAACAAGATGCGCAGTACATCCCGCTCACTCGATCGCCAGCGTCGTTCCTGTTGCCATCGAGTCAAGTGGAGCACTTTACCAGGACTCTGGAAGAACACATTCGAAGTTGGAGATGTCAAAAGTCCAAAGCAAGTAAAAGGGAAAAGTTCTTCATAGTCAAACACCGAGGTAGTCGCAGGTATCTACCACTTCATGAAGAAAGAAGCTGTGTTAGCTGTTCCATTCAAACTAAAATCCACATTGAAACGAGTGGCCGGAGCTATCGTTCCCTCCCTTTCAGCGAATCCAGACCGAACTAAAAAGACTAGGTAGGTGAATCATCAACACCTCATAAGAAAAGGCACATATCATCTTGGTTAGACCAATTCAGACAATTTAAATGCGCAAGTCAGTCACTGTGTTGTGAATAATTTCTATATCAAAGTGAAAGAAGACCCAGGTCAAACGCAAGTTCATAAAAATTATAGATTTCAATAAATTTTTGAAGGATGTACAAAGACACTTCGTGTAATCTGTCGCACTGTAGGTTTTAGATGGAACAAGACGGCGAATGAACGAAAAGTTCTCCAGGAACAAAGTAGTCTCAGGGTAAAACATATTGCTTCCTTAAAAATGATGCGACATTACTGACTCGAGTGTCGTCCAACAGTCTATATAGACGAGACATATGCTCGCACTTGTCTCACAGCATCGTAACGATGGAATGATAGTCTGTTGGAACCTGTCGCGAAAAGAAACACAATTATCGCCACCCATGGTGGCGCGGAAGGCGATTTTGCAAGGAATGGCTAAGTAAGATTTAAATCTCGCCAGAAAACATGGAATTTTCACAATGATATGGACTACTCAAATTATGAAAGTGGTAAAGGGAAGGTTAGTACCTTACCTAACACTTCATTTTGTCCTCGTGATAGATAAAACGCCACTTGCCCAATAAGAAACTGCTTAGTGCTTCAGCTTCAAACGCCGCGAGGGCAGAATTGATGTCCTGGTTAACAGTAAAGGAAATTTCTTTCTACAGGGACATGCTGTGACCTCAGTTGTATTCACTGTTCAAAATGAACAAACCACGCCATATCACTTATAAAGTAAGACAGTATTTTAACCGAACATGGTTATGTTGTTTTACAATTTCCTCTACGCCACCAAGAATTGAATACTTTACAGCTGACAAGGCAAGAGTCTAGAACGGCGTTTCTAAACGTAATCTGACATTCAGAATTGACACGTTATCAACGTATAACCCTAACACTACTATTGTAATTTAGTATGCTTTTACCTAAATAACAAAACCCCTCTCTCTATGTTGCCACGTATGACCCTCTTACTAAATTTAGTTCAGTTTTCAAATAAAGTACATTATCAGAGGATAGTCCTGTTAATAGGAAAAGATAATCAATAGAGTTAGCCTTTCAACAGGATTTGCCCGTGTGTTGTGTCTCATGGATAAGTAAATCAGACTATTCAATTCTTTTCCTAAGAACTTACCCAACGGTTAGAAAGAAACGCAGTACGAATTATATTATTTTAAAGCTAGGACGACTCAGTTCCAAGTTCATTTAGTTGTTTAAAATATGTACTAACGGTCGACAGCCCATCCAGGCAATGAAACAGTGAAGTACTGGGAAAGCAGAAGAATGAATTTTGCTTACTTTCTTGCTACTGTTTACGCTGCGTCTTCAGATAAATACTACTACGTGTAAACAATGTTGGAGCAGACACTGGAATTACTTGACTACTACACCCTTATACATTAGGTTTTCAAAAGAGAGAAAGCCCAGTAGATAACTTCAAGAAAGCTAAAAAAAAAATTAGGCCTGGAGGAACATTTAGAAAAGCACTTTCCATAAGCAACAAACTTAAATACTAAAATGCTTAGATACATAAGCACACACTTTTTATACTGAACATTTCACTTCAAGAAAACCTCTTTCTTACTGGAATTTACTTTCAAAAGCTACCATTCTTTGAACTAACTCTGTATAATCATTTAACAGATTCTAGTAACTTTGCTTGACTCTGATTGACTTTTACGTAAGCAAACTTTTACTACAACAGTTTGCAATAGTTAAAAAACTTTTAAAACAAAAATAGTTTGATTTCATTTATCTGTAATCTACTAAAACATGGACGTGTTATTACTCTAACTAAAATTTTCATTACGCCTTTCAGTGAAACAAATAAGACTACCTTTCTTTAACTATTTCTCAAGATGAAAATATTTACGAACTCTTTAACTTTATGATGTAGAATTACATTTAAATTCACTCTATACAATTTACACTCTTCCACTACTGAGACGTTATTTCATTACTGCAGGATTTAGTCCCTCAGACATATATCTCATTATTTACACAAAAATAATTTAAATGGTGCATCTTTATATTAACTTGGCACTTCATAAGTCTTTAAAGCAGGAGACACGGATTAATCAAACACCAGGAAGGAGCCCTATATAGGTGTGTGATTAGGATGAAATAACAGGGTGATCCAGTTTCTTTAAAGTTCAAGAATGATTATTTACTAATAAAACACAGTTTAAATTAATAGTTCACGCTGTACAAAAGTAAAATAAAAAATCTTATCTGGTGGCTGTAGGCTTGTGTGCGACGAACAATAATGGCGGCTACAATAACACAGTACGGCCTGCAAGTATCTTGCTGTAGGTCTATAGGCTTAATTTCTCTTCTTGGCTTCGTTCAATTTTAGCTACAGTTGCCCAACAACTCGCAGGTATGACGTAAGCCGTTTGCAGTCTTCGTCCGAGCCAGCTGTGTGCAAATTTCTTTAAATATACAGAAAACATAGTACCAACATACGAAAATCTTAAAGCAAAAAATTATAAAAAATTTAGATGAACCTTAAACAAGTAGAGCTATAAACACTTATAGATAACAAATTGCTTTCTTAACGAAAGAAGACTGGAAGAAACACTGTGAGCACGTAAGTAAAATTGAAGAGCAGTACAATTCAAGTGAAGATTTACTGGACCAAAAGCTGTAGATGATCATAAATGTGGGAATGGTAGTAATAGTCATAGTGACTGAAGCAATATTGATTGCACAAGTAAACTTGAAAATGAATCAATGATATGGCAACAGCAAGAAACGTTGGGTGGAGCGTTTTCTAAATATGTTGTGTGTGTGTGTGTGTGTGTGTGTGTGTGTGTGTGTGTGGAAACAGTGACAATGAGATATCCATGGTATTGTGTCAAACGACGAACTCTATTGTTTGTAGGGCGCAATTGTGTCTACAATTAAAGAACTGCAAACTTCTTAATAGTGACGCTACTGTTCACGACCAAATCGTAAGTTTCACATGGCTATGTTTGTAAAATTACATTTTCTTATCGACGCTCGTGCAGCCTCTTATCCCTGACACTGCTGTACTACTTCCCCTCGCTTGCGCTTCCTTCTCTGCGCATGGAATGGCCTCATCTGTTTGCATGAAGTGTACTGGCTTGCCGAGTTTCCGTGTTTATTTTCGTAATGCGCCGTCGTGTGAAATAGGTTGATCTCAGCCACGGCTGTTGGCTTGCGTTCACTTCCTGGTGTGCGTCCGCGGTTCTCTTCCCTTATTTTTTTGTTCGCTACAGCCGCGTTATTCAAAGTATTCATAGTATTCTGTCTTTCTGATTGTTATGCTATAGTGACGTAACTGTATGAATTTAATTTTTATAGTATTGTGTCGTTATGAACGTTATGCTGCAGTGACGTAGCTGCATGAATTTACTTTTTTACATGCTCTGATATACACTGAAGAAACCAGGTAATTGACATCATGTATCCTGCAGGGCTGCCATAAATCCATAAGAGTACGAGAGGTTAGGTATCTTCTGAACAGCACGTTGCAAGGCATCCCAGATATGCTCAATAATGGGAGTTTGGTGGCCAGCGGAGGGGTTTAAACTCATAAGTACGTTCTTGGAGCCACTCTGTAGCAATTATGGACGTATGGGGGTGTCGCACTCTCCTGCTGCAATTCCCCGAGTCCGTCGGAATACACAAAGGACATGAATGGATGCAAGTGATCAGACAGGATGCTTACGTATTTGTCACGTGTCAGAGTCGTATCTAAACGTATCAGAGGACCCATATCACTCCCACTGCACACGCCCCACACAATTACAGAGCCTCCACCAGCTTGAACAGTCCCCCGCTCACATGCAGGTCCATGGATTCATGAGGTTGTCTCCATACCCGTACAGAGCCTCCACCAGCTTGAACAGTCCCCCGCTCACGTGCAGGTCCATGGATTCATGAGGTTGTCTCCATACCCGTACAAGTCCATCCGCTCGATACAATTTCAAATGAGACACACCCGATCAGGAAAGATGACTCCAGTCATCAACAGTCCAATGTTGGTGTTGTGGGGCCCAGGCGAGACGTAAGGTCATCAAGGGTACACGAGTGGGCCTTCGGCTCCGAAAGCCAATGACGATGATGTTTCGTTGAATGATTTGTACGCTGACACTTGATGACAGCCCAGCATTGAAATCTGCAACAACTTGCGGATGGGTTGCACTTCTGTCACGTTGAACGATTCTCTTCAGTCGTCGTTGGTCCCGTTCTTGCAGTATCTTTTTCCGGCCACAGCGATGTCGGAGATTTGATGTTTTTACCGAATTCTTGATGTTGTGTACATAGTTCCGCCTAGTCAGCGCGTACACAACTTTCCCACTAGAGCGCGCCCTACTAAGCGCAACAGCGCAGGCGCAGCACTCGTCTGTCTCCGCACTACGAGATGGCGCTGCCTTAGAGACGGGCCAAATTCTGCTTCCACCGATCCGCGTATTAATATGTAACGCAGCCAATGAGATTGCTGCTAACATAGAACCTTTTCTCCTCGCGGATCATACTCGCGTGGTGATACCTGAATGCGCGAGGTACTATAACGAGTGTACAGACCTCCGATTAGTCAGTCTGCATTTATCTGCACCTGTCTGTACCAGTCTGCATTAGTCTGCATTTATCTGCACCTGTCTCTACCAGTCTGCATTAGTCTGTACCAGTCTATAGTAAAAAAAAAAAAATGGTTCAAATGGCTCTGAGCACTATGGGACTTAACATCTGTGGTCATCAGTCCCCTAGAACTTAGAACTACTTAAACCTAACTAACCTAAGGACATCACACACATCCATGCCCGAGGCGGGATTCGAACCTGCGACCGTAGCAGTCGCGCGGTTCCGGACTGAGCGCCTAGAACCGCTAGACCACCGCGGCCGGCAGTCTATAGTCAAGTTTCAGTCTTCACCTAATAAGATTATCATATTCCTGTACATAGCCATGAAGATAAATGTATAGACACTTCGTCAAGTATCAGAGATACGTGAGAATGAGATTAACGTACCAAGACCAAAGGAACTTCAGATTGTCAATTGTAAATAGCATCGAGAATCAAGTTAAGTAATGTTTATGCTTATTATTATTTTAATAAATGTGTGTGAAAATTAATCAAGTTCTGTTTAAAGTTGGTACCGTCAATCCGCTTCTCTAAGCGTGGAAGTGGCATTTCTATCGTCTGACCTAACGGCCACGATAAGACCACGAGACATATTGCTGACATTCGCCTACTTCGTTAGAGCGACAAGTCAAATGATCTGATGGTGTGTGTACCGAAGGTCTTACAGTACGCACACCACACTAGATATCCACTGTACACTCGTGAAACGGTCGCACAGGAAAATCCCCACTTCACAGCTATCTCGGAGATACTGTGTCCCATCTCTCGTTCAAGCTCACTTAAATCTTGGTAACGTGCAGTAACCGATCTAACAATTGCGCCAGACACTTGTCTTATATAGGCGTTGCCGAACGCAGCCCCGTATTCTGCCTGTTTACATATCTGTGTATTTGAATACGAATGCCTGTACCAGTTTCTTTGGCGCTTCATTGTATAATCCTAGGCACAAAGGGGAGAAGTGTTTTCAGCCAGACATAGCCACTGTACCTTATATACGGTGACTTTAATCCAAGTAATGCGATGTTTATGAACCAAAATATTGTGATCAGTCGATCAGTAGCATGTTTGTCTGCCTTTCAAGTACTATACAGCACTGATTCTGCGTCTACGCATTTACCGCGGAGGTCCTATAAATGTCTGCCCGATAACGTACCCCATGTTTTCCATTGGGTTCAGATCAAGCAAATTTGGTAGCCAAGACATGAACGTGAGTTCACTGTGATGCTCCTCAAACCACTGCAACACGATTATGGCCTTGTGGCACCGACAGATTTCCTGCTGGAAGATGCCAGCGTCGTCAGTGAAGATATCAAGCAAAAGGGATGCCTCCGCTCCCAATAGTCTTCGTGTAATCCACAGCTCTCACGGTGTCTACGATTACTACCACAGGTCCCATGGGCACTCACATGAGCGTCCCACATTGCGCAACACAGCTTCCATCGGTCTGGCAAGGTGGATTTTTCGACTGGTTTTTTACCTGGTCGATGGTCCGTATATGACTATGAATATGATCTACATCTACATCTACATCTACATCTACATGATTACTCTGCAATTCACATTTAAGTGCTTGGCAGAGGGTTCATCGAACCACAATCATACTATCTCTCTTTCATTCCACTCCCGAATAGCGCGCGGGAAAAACGAACACCTAAACCTTTCTGTTCGAGCTCTGATTTCTCTTATTTTATTTTGGTGATCATTCCTACCTATGTAGGTTGGGCTCAACAAAATATTTTCGCATTCGGAAGAGAAAGTTGGTGACTGAAATTTCGTAAATAGATCTCGCCGCAACGGAAAACGTCTTTGCCTTAGTGACTTCCGTCCCAACTCGCGTATCATATCTGCCACACTCTCTCCCCTATTACGTGATAATACAAAACGAGCTGCCCTTTTTTGCGCGCTTTCGATGTCCACCGTCAATCTCACCTGGTAAGGATTCCACACTGCGCAGCAATATTCTAACAGAGGACGAACGAGTGTAGAGTAAGCTGTCTCTTTAGTGGATTTGTTGCATCTTCTAAGTGTCCTGCCAATGAAACGCAACCTTTGGCTCGCCTTCCCCATTATATTATCTATGTGGTCTTTCCAAGTGAAGTTGTTCGTAATTTAAACACCCAGGTACTTAGTTGAATTGACAGCCTTGAGAATTGTACTATTTATCGAGTAATGGAATTCCAACGGCTTTCTTTTGGAACTCATGTGGATCACCTCACACTTTTCGTTATTTAGCGTCAACTGCCACCTGCCACACCATACAGCAATCTTTTCTAAATCGCTTTGCAACTGATACTGGTCTTCGGATGACCTTACTAGACGGTAAATTACACAATTATCATCTACGAACAACCTAAGCGAACTGCTCAGATTGTCACCCAGGTCATTTATATAGATCAAGAACAGCAGAGGACCCAGGACGCTTCCCTGGGGAACACCTGATATCACTTCAGTTTTACTCGATGATTTGCCGTCTATTACTACGAACTGCGACCTTCCTGACAGGAAATCACAAATCCAGTCGCACAACTGAGACGATACCCCATAGGCCCGCAGCTTTGATTAGAAGTCGCTTGTGAGGAACGGTGTCAAAAGCTTTCCGAAAATCTAGAAATACGGAATCAGCTTGAGATCCCCTGTCGATAGCGGCCATTACTTCGTGCGAATAAAGAGCTAGCTGCGTTGCACAAGAACGATGTTTTCTGAAACCATGCTGATCACGTATCAATAGATCGTTCCCTTCGAGGTAATTCATAATGTTTGAGTACAGTATATGCTCCAAAACCCTACTGCAAACCGACATCAATGATAAACGTCTGTAGTTCGATGGATTACTCCTACTACGCTTCTTAAACACTGGTGCTACCTGCGCAATTTTCCAATGTGTAGGTACAGATCTATCAGTGAGCGAGTGGTTGTATACGATCTAACAGGAATCACGAGTGATTCGACCGGGCGACACGTTTCTGTTATTCCACTGTCCAATCTCGATGATCCCGTGGTCACAGCAGTCGTAACTGACGATGTCGCTGGGTCAGCCTGGCAGCGCGTAGGGTTCGGCTGCTGCAGAGCCACATGTTAAGTAACGTGTGCTGAACAGTGTTGTTTGCACCAGTGCTGACCATCTGCCACAGATCACCGCCTATCCTGCTTTATAGAGCGGGCAAGGTTCTGATATTTGTCTTCTGTGGCGAGGTGTGGATGACTAACATCTAGTTACCTACTCGTGGTTTCGTGCTGCTTCAACCGCTTCCCGTATATGGTCATGACAGCAGTACGGGAACAGCTGACCAGCTTCGCCGTTTCCGACATGCTCAGTCTAAGGCGCCGAGCCATAACAACCTTCGCTTTGACAAAGTCACTTACGTCTGTGCATTTCGCCATGTGGTCGCTAGAATAAATTACCTATTCGTCTCTGCTCATCTTAACTTTCCTTAAAGCGCCACGTTCTCTATACGCGACTAGGCAGCATTCGATCTCTCGACGGGCAGCTGTCACAAAGTTTTGTTCATCAGTGTACGGGGGTGTGTGAAGGTCCAGTCGTACATGAGATATAACTGGAAGAGATAACTGGAGACCACGCGTTTGTGCTACCTAATGACGGAAAACCCACCATATCTGTACTGAATGTTAGGTATTTAAGTGCAAATGGTTCAAATGGCTCTGAGCACTGTGGGATTAACTGCTGAGGTTATCAGTCCCCTAGAACTTAGAACTACTTAAACCTAACTAACGTAAGGACAAAACACACACCCATGCGCGAGGCAGGATTCGAACCAGCGACCGCAGCGGTCGCGCGGTCCAAGACTGTAGCGCCTAGAACCGCCGGCATTTAAGTGCAGATATTATGCTTATTGGTACCTAAATATGTACTCCCTTCAGCGTCTCAGTTGTTTTTCTTTTTCTTTTTCTGTGTGTCTAACACTCTTCTCGCGAATACGCCACATAATAGCTACCTGATGTTTTATGCACAGTCGTAAGTGAACCAGTTACTGACCTACGCCTGTCAGTATAAACTAATCGTTTTGTGTCCACGCGTCCACACTTCAACCCCTAACCTGCCGCCCAGGACAAAGTAAGCATTAATGGCTTGCTCTTGCTACGTGTACTTGGAGGAGGTACTAACTGTCCTAAAAACATACTACTCCTAATAGCTATAATTATTAGTCTGCAAGTGAAATGAATACTTATTTGATGTTGTTTACTACACTGTACTCAATCACTTAGACCCCCTCCCCCCCCCCCCCCCCCGCCCCCACACCCTATATAATACAGAGAATTGATGACGGTAGAAGTGGCTATAGCCCAATTGAAAGTTCATAATGACACTTTGGTGTCAAATCATCTCTCATCTAAATCAAAGTACAAATAACTGCAGCTTCAGACAATGTAGTACAGATAAGTGGGAAATGGAGAGCAACAGAGGCGCAATGGGAACAACCCAAAACATGCACGCAGCATCTAATTTATGAGATCGTAACATGTCACGAGATTGCTCACGAAACTTTCCCCATCAAGAAATTATCGAGGAAAGCAAAGGAAACGGCGGGGTCAGGGATTTTCTCTGCCTCGTGATGACTGGGTGTTGTGTGATGTCCTTAGGTTAGTTAGGTTTAGGTAGTTCTAAGTTCTAGGGGACTGATGACCATAGATGTTAAGTCCCACAGTGCTCAGAGCCATTTGAACCATTTGAACCAAAGCAAAGGAAAATCCAAGCACTTGGTGGGATGCAGTATGTTCGAGAACTGTAGTGCCAAGAAGAAAAAGTATTGAGAGAATATAGTGAAAAACGGTCACTCGTTGAATTCTTACAATACGATAACATAGAGTCCTAAGTGAAGCTTTTGTTGGAAACAACACGAACGACATTTAGAAGTTACTAACGCCACAGATATATGGAAATGCATTTAAGATCTTCGGCGTACGAACGAAGGAACAATCAATTTTAAAATGGATGGATCACTCAACACATTCCTAGATAAAATAGTGCTTCTGTCGGTATCGTCGGAATCACTGAGTGCTCCACTGGAAGTGTAAAACCACTTCCTCTGCTCATTGTTCGTAAAGGAAGAAATTTTGATTGCCACCATTCTCACAGCGAATACTTCTTCACAAGTAGACTCTACTTGTTTCGCAATCCTAAGGAGTTCGTTAGAAATCCCAGAAGAGTGTCTGCTGGGATTTTGTAATAGAATACAGTCATGCGACTCATTTCCGGAAAACTGAACTGAAGAGATAATCATACCAATTCTGAAACGTGGGAAGAATCTTGCGTCTGCCATCCCCTACAGAAACGTACCATGGCGCCATGTATTGCGAAATCTTTCGCACAATTCATAAAAAAAATGTAACTGAGTGGTATCTCGGAATAACAACATACCACTAGCAAATCAAAATGATTTCCGAAAAGATTGCTTTACATTAGGCAATTTTACGCCTCTTACTTTAGAAAAGAAAAAAAAAATAGAAAAGGGTGCTTTACAGCCACGGTTGTGCATAATGAAGGGGCATACGAGATTGTTACGATACCCATATTATCTCAGAGATAGAGATTGGATTGTCCTGCAACTTCTTTTATAACATAGGCAAATTTTTCCATAAAATAACTGAACTCATACACGTAAAAAATAAAACTGTAGGCCTTATCTTGGACGAGGCATATTGCGTATGTCTTCAGAAATGTCCAACTTTTTGTCAACATGATGCCAGTTGGATACAAGAGCATGTGGGGATCAGACACAGTATTCTCCTGTTAACAGCTTATACTCGAATCTAATGAAATGTAGATTCCATTATGTTTGCATGTTGTTGGGCAGAGGCAACAAGAAAACAATGTTGAAAGAAGAAAAAGATCTAGTTTATTTGCGTCACGACTTTTCTAAGAACTGTACTTTCCTCGTCAACATAAGCGTTCTTTGTGGAAGACACAGAAATTCCCACCCCATACGGTAGAAACTAAAGACGGGAATATTCTTCGGCTTCAGATATCTCGCCAATCTGAAGCTATCTTTAGTGTTTCCTCTAAATATGATGGTTGCTCACATGTCTTTAATCTAGAGTCCCATCACATTTTCCAAGAGTCAGTGACAACGATGATCTTTTCATTCAGAACAACACATAATAAAATAAATACGCTTACTTTCAGTCTGTCGATCGCTGTTTTACTTTCTCAAAAGTACCGATTTTGGGCAGTTTCTGCCATCTGTAGGTCCGTTAAAAAACGTAGAAGTAAATGAGAGTTGGGTTCCAATCGCATATTTACAATATTATAAAGCTAGAAGAATTTTTGTTTATAATACAAATATTGTAACACCATTCTCGTAGTTGCAGAGTAACCAGGAAACATTATCAATTTCAATGCCATATACTAAAACCACACTATTATGCTGTCGCTTTGTATTAAAATTTAAATGAAACTTTATTGATGTGAAAAATCTATAGTTTCAATGAGTACCCTCAACAAATAATGGATTAAAATAAGTGAAATAATTCAAACATAGACCATTCCCGAGCATTTGTACTAACAAATATCAAAAATGGTCACCCATGTCCCCTTGCAGGTTGTCTATCTAATGGCTTCCAGGGGCATCAAAAATTAGATTTTCAGTGTATCATTTATATCTAGCGAATTTAAAAATTTAAAATGCTGTCATAATCTACTCATTAAGAGGTTTAATCTCATGTTAAAAGTTAAATACAAAAAGTTAAGTGTTAAAGCTAGGAACTGTGTGCACGTCTTGAGGCACTGTATATCACGGCTGCAAACTACCCACACTGTTCATCTAGTATTTGAGAAATAGAGCAGTTAGCGATTTGTAACGAATTTTACACATAACTTTAACACTTTTCTAAACTTTTTCTGACGTAATAATGAAAGAAAAAAGTTTATCGGTTTCTACATTTTTCGCTGTTCATGAGGTAAAAACTTGAGCATCAGCATGACGGTTCAATATATTAGTTTGTTACTGCAATGTCCATTCGCAACACATTTACACATTCTGCAGACGGTATTCACGTATACACCTGGACGTACCTGCAAAATTATATCGTCCGACACATAACTCAGGAAATGCACATATACAGGTGGCGGTATTACCGCGTATACAAGGTACAGAAGGGCAATTCATTGGTGGAGCTCTCATCTGTTCTAAGGTGATTCATGTGAGAACGCCAACGACATGGTTATGGTCGCACGACGGAAATTGCCAAACTTTGTGTTTTGATTGGCAGGAGAGCCAACACCGTGTTACTAGAAGGAGGCCGAAAGGCACGCGTTTTAGCTCACGCAGGCTGGCGTGAGGTCTGGAACAGGACAAGGAAATTAGAATTTAGAAAAAACGGACGTAGCTGGTTGAATACTTAACTTTAATCCATTAATGATGAGTGTCGCTCTTGACTGTACATTATTCAGTATCAATAGTAACTGGTAATGGCGCCTTGCTAGGTCGTCGCAAATGACGTAGCTGAAGGCTATGCTAACTATCGTCTCGGCAAATGAGAGCGTAATTTGTCAGCGAACCATCGCTAGGAAAGTCGGTTGTACAACTGGGGCGAGTGCTAGGAAGTCTCTCTAGACCTGCCGTGTGGCGGCGCTCGGTCTGCTATCACTGATAGTGGCGACACGCGGGTCCGACGTATACTACCGGACCGCGGCCGATTTAAAGGCTACCACCTTCCAAGTGTGGTGTCTGGCGGTGACACCACACTTTGAAGTTGGAATGGTAGTTTGAGCAAGACGCATCGGACATTCCGTTTCGCAAATCGTTAGGGAATTCAATATTCCGAGATCCACAGTGTCAAGAGTGTGCCCAGAATAGCAAATTTCAGGCATTACCTCTTAGCGTAGACAACGCAGTGGCCGACTGCCTTCACGTAACGACCGAGAGCAGCGGCGTTTGCTTGGAGTTGTCAGTGCGAACAGACAAGCAACGTTGCGTGAAATATGCTCAGAAATCAATGTAGAAAGTACGGCGGACAGTTCGGCGAAATGCGGCGTTACTAGGCTGTGGCAGCAGACGACGGACACGAGTGCCTTCTGTAACGGCGTGACATCGCCAGCAGCGGCTCTCCTGGGCTCGTGACCATATCTGCCGGACCTTAGACGACTGAAAACGATGGTCTGGTCATATGAGCCCCCATTTATTGGTAGAGGCTGATGGTGGGGTTCGAGTGTCGCGCAGACGACACGAAGCCATCGACGTAAGTTGTCAACAACGCACTGTGCAAGCCGGTGGTGTCGGCTCCATAATGGTGTGGGCTGCTTTCACATGCAACGGAGCGTATCACTGTAGGACCGCTGCTATTGACAATATATACAAATGACCTTGTGGATAACATCAGACGTTCACTGAGGCTTTTTGCGGGTGATGCTGTAGTGTATCGAGAGGTTGTAACAATGGAAGATTGTAGTGAAATGCAGGAGGATCTGCAACGAATTGACACATGGTGCACGGAATGGCAATTGAATCTCAATGCAGACAAGTGTAATACGCTTCGAATACAAAGAAGGAAAGATCCTTTATCATTTAGCTACAATATAGCAGGTCAGCAACTGGAAGCAGTTAATTGCATAAATTATCTGGGTGTAGGCATTAGGAGTGATCTAAAATGGAATGATCGTATAAAATTAATCGTCGGTAAAGCAAATGCCACACTCTGATTCATTGGAAGAATCCTAACGAAATGCAGTCCGAAAACAAAGGAAGTAGGTTACTGTACACTTGTTCGCGCACTGCTTGAATACTGCTCACCGGTGTGGAATCCGTACCAGGTGGGGTTGATAGAAGAGATAGAGAAGATCCAACGGAGAGCAGCGCGCTTCGTTACAGGATCATTTAGTAATAGTGAAAGCGTTACGGAGATGATAGATAAACTCCAGTGGAAAACTCTGCAAAAAAAGACGCTCAGTATTTCGGTACGGGCTTTTGTTGAAGTTTCGAAAACATACCTTCACCGAGGAGTCAAGCAGTATATTGCTCCCTCCTACGTATATCTCGCGAAGAGACCATGAGGATAAAATCAGAGATATTAGAGCCCACACAGAGGCATACCGACAATTTTTCTTTCCACGAACAATACGAGACTGGAATAGAAGGGAGAACCGATAGAGGTACTCAAGGGACTCTCGCCAGACTGTCAGGTGGCTTGCGGAATATAGATGTAAATGTAGATGTAGATTGGAAATGGTTATGTTCGGCTACTTTGAGACTTTCATGGATTTCAAGTATGCAAAGGATGATAGAATTTTTGTGGATTACAATACACCATGTCACTGGGCCACAATCGTTCGCGATTGGTTTGAAGGACATTCTGGACAATTTGAATGAGTTCGACACCCAACGGGAGGTCAGTTCGTGCACATTCGCACTTATCGACGGCTATAGACGCTGCATGGCTCAGTGTTTCTACAGGGGACTTGTTGAGTCGATGCCACGTCCAATTGCTGCACTAAGCCGGGAAAACGAGGGTTCGACACGATAGTGGGAGGTATCCCGTGACTGTCACCTCAGTGTATTTACCACACGGCTAACCAAGTCTACAGGACTGGTTTTCAGACTGCGCTGCAGGATTTGCATTGTTAGTTAACGCTAGTGTCGTGACTAGCCGTTAGGCGCCGGTGCTGGTGCGGTGCGGCGGCGTACGATTGTTTGGATTTCATAGGAATCGACGAAATATCCTTGTTGGGCTCCGAGAAAGAAGGTGAGTTCTGAACGAAGGAAATCAGTCGTCATAGTAATTAATCATAAATAAAGACAACTGTAACACTTCTGATATATTTGTCTTTTTTGGCAAATTTGTCTTGGTGTCGTTGGCGACATCACTAGTAAGTTATCTACCTTTTATTCAACCGGTATTTTCTGTCTTCCGCACTATGTTCCTTGATGTTGCTTCTGCTAGCCTTTGTGAATATACTTGCTATGGCGGTTGAGGTTAAACTTTTGTTGTTTCTTCGAGGCGGTGGTGCCTCTTTCGCATCAAATTAAGTTACGAGCTTAGATACAAAATGTCGGAAAGGAAGTCGGTGTTAAATGATGTGCGCATGATGCGTGAAAAACTAGCTTATGGCTCAAGTTAGATGGTTTAGAGTGGGCTCATCCAAGAATTGCGCCCGGCGGGCGCGCCCGCGACCCGCGGACGCAGGACTGTGTAGTTCAGCGCCCCGTCCGCGACCGTGTGTCCCTAGTGTCGGCATAGGAGCAAGCGGGAGAGAGAGAGAGAGAGAGAGAGAGAGAGAGAGAGAGAGAGAGAGACCGCACAGCACTGCTCTGCGCTGGACTGTCCCGCCGTCAGATCTAACGTAAACAAAATATTCTATTTTAGAATTAATTTTATGTAAGGGATATAGAGTCTCACTCTTACTGTTAGTAGTTACAAGTAAGTATTTTTTGTTATACTTCGTGCTACAATTTTTTGTATCCCTTTTCAGAGTTTAGAAATCTGATCCTTGGTTTGCTGTTTTGTACGTAATAATTTTAACTGACAAAGTTTGAAAACTTATTAAAATAGAATTAAGGTTATAAAGCTCTTTTATTGTTACAGTCAACATTGTTAACGAAGACAATTAACATTTTACACGTTTTTCTTTTTCGAGGAAACGATTTTGTCTAGGCTTGGTACAATACTTCGTGAGACTGCTAACCGCAAAGAATTGGTCCCATATTTATTACCAAGGAATGAACGGTTCTTAGTTTTAGGAAGTTACATATATGAAAGCGGTCCTTCAGGCGGATATGGCACTGTAGGTCAATCAGCTGTAGTTGAAGCACTTGTGAGACGTCTTCTGCCCGAAGGGAAAACGGGCGGACAAATATGTCTATCGGCTGGCGTTCGGGCGGTCTGCACGGCCAGCTAAGCGGCACGGCTCCGCCACTGCAGCAACATAACGAACTCGCCCGGGGCGCTTGCCGCGGGCGAACGCGGCCGCTAGCGTCCCAGGGGCACAGTTTGGACGAACTTGGTCGGGGTCGGGTGTTGAGGCCGGGAGGGGGGGGGGGGGGGGAGGAGGGGGGATTGTGAGGGAGAGTGGAGGCGGTTTTGTTACTGATGAAATATACACTACTGGCCATTAAAATTGCTACACCACGAAGATAACGTGCTACAGACGCGAAATTTAACCGACAGGAAGAAGATGCTGTGATATGCAGATGATTAGCTTTTCAGAGCATTCACACAAGATTGGCGCCGGTGGCGACACCTACAACGTGCTGACATGAGGAAAGTTTCCAAGCGATTTCTCATACACAAAAACCAATTGACCGGCGTTGCCTGGTGAAACGTTGTTGTGATGCCTCGTGTAAGCAGGAGAAATGCGTACCATCACGTTTCCGACTTTAACAAAGGTCGGATTGTAGCCTATCACAATTGCAGTTTATCGTATCGCGGCATTGCTGCGCGCGTTGGTCGAGATCCAATGACTGTCAGCAGAATACGGAATCGGTGGGTTCAGGAGGGTAATACGGAACGCCGTGCTGGATCCCAACGGCCTCGTATCACTAACAGTCGAGATGACAGGCGTCTTATCCGCATGGCTGTAACGGATCGTGCAGCCACGTCTCCATCCCTGAGTCAACAGATGGGGACGTTTGCAAGACAACAACCGTCTACACGAACAGTTCGACGACGTCTGCAGCCGCATGGACTATCAGCTCGCAGACCATGGCTGCGGTTACCCTTGAGGCTGTATCACAGACAGGAGCGCCTGCGATGGTGTACTCAACGACGAACCTGGGTGCACGAATGGCAAAACGTTATTTTTTCGGATGAATCCAGGTTCTGTTTACAGCATCATGATCGTAGCATCCGTGTTTGGCGACATAGCGGTGGAAGGGTGTTTTCGTCATCGCCATACTGGCGTATCACCCGCCGTGATGGTATGGGGTGTCATTGGTTACAAGTCTCGGTCACCTCTTGTTCGCCTTGACGGCACTTTGAACAGTGGACGTTACATTTCAGGTGTGTTACGACCCGTGGTTCTACCCTTCATTCGATCTCTGCGAAATCCTACATTTCAGCAGGATAATGCACGACCGCATGTTGCAGGTCCTGTACGGGCCTTTCTGGATACAGAAAATGTTCGACTGCTGCCCTGGCCAGCACATTCTCCAGATCTCTCACCAATTGAAAACGTCTGGTCAATGGTGGGTGAGCAACTGGCTCGTCACAATAGCCAGTCACTACTCTTGATGAACTGTGGTATCGTGTTGAAGCTGCTTGGGCAGCTGTACCTGTACACGCCATCCAAGCTCTGTTTGACTCAATGCCCAGGCGTATCAAGGCCGTTATTACGGCCAAAAGTGGCTGTTCTGGGTACTGATTTCTCAGGATCTATGCAGCCAAATTGCGTGGAAATGTAATCACATGTCAGTTCTAGTATAATATATTTGTCCAACGAATACCTGTTTATTATCTGCATTTCTTCTTGGTGTAGGAATTTTAATGGCTAGTAGTGTAGATTTCCTAGCTTGAACACGAGGGGGTGTTCAGAATGTATTGCAACACTTTTTTTGCTGACAGTAGGTTGGTTTTATTGAGGATCCCAATACACCATAGTGTTCTCTTTTGGCTACAAAACCGTATTTTTCATCTCCGCTGAATACGACGGTCTTACGCCATCTGACTAGGAGGGCCTGTACGCCCCCATGGTGCCATTCTGTGGGTCGACGTGTGATGCAGCGTCTTGCTGCGTCAATAACCTCCCCAACATCCACATATTGCTTCCCGCAGAGTGGCAAACAGTGGAAGTCGGAAGGTGCAATATCTGGGCTGTAGACGGATGAAGAAGGACACTCTGAAGACGTTTTGTGAGTTCCTCGCGCATGGTCATACTTGTGTCGGGCCTTGTGTTGTCATGGAGAAAGAGAAGTTCTCGTAAAATGAGAGTGTCCGGACGTTCCAACATTACAGCCGGCACGCCCGAGGTCGGACAGATTTGCGCGACCTTGTAGCGATGATGACAGGTGCCTCGCCCAACGACTCACCGTTCTTGTTTTTCACTGTCAGGTTTCCGTAGATTTGTTGCAAGTGGCTATGGATATCTGCGACGCCATTTTCAATGCTATGTGTGCGGGTAACTTCATGAATCTATAGGGACTGAATTGAGAATATTCCACGATGTATTTTATTGTACGGAGACAGTTAAAAAACTTTTGAGATTTGTCCTCGATTCTTTGCGTCAAACCATCACAGATGCGGCAGCGTAAGCGCCAGGTACAGAGGTAGCACCTGGCTGAGGTTTCGCTTCCTCCGTCACGCCGTGTTGTCAAACCCGACGCTGTCAGTGCGCCACGGGCGTGCTGTAGTGTCCCGTCTCGTCCCATCCCATGCCAGCACGGTGTGTTAAATAGTCTAAACCATGTCCTTGAAAATTTCATAATACTACAGTGTGCAAAACCACTTTGTTCGTTCAAGTTCTCATGGAGTATTTAGCCGGCGGCATAACTCAAGTTCTTCTAGTACATTCAAATGAAAACTATTTGTAGCTTTCTGCAGCATTTCTATCTGTTTTACTACTGTATGAAGTTAATGTTTGCTGCTTTTATGTGCACTTCAATTGCCGGCCTATTATTGTGCCCACAGTGCTCTGTAAAGGACACTTCTAAGTTTTTGGCGTATATAATATTTATTACATACTGCGCATTGAATTTTATACATCCAGAAATTATTACATTTCAAATTTTTTGCACATGCTGGGTTTCTGCCTTAGTCTGTATGCCATTTTATCGTTCATTCCGTAAGTGTACTTATTATTAAGTAAGTGTATCATTTCTCTTATTTTTGATACTTGTTTTATTTCCAAATAAGAAATTTTTTAGGTTCACCACACTAATAATGATACGTTAGCTGACCAAGGGGCTGAATGAAGGGTTAAAATTTTAATACAAAGCGACAGCATACAAGTTGGGTTTTGCTGTACAACAGTGAAACTGATAGTGTTTCTGTTAGGACAGGTTGCACTGTAACTACCAGAGTGGTGTAGTACAGCAACGTGCACTGCCCGTCTAGAATTTTACGCTCGCTATACTCTGTTCGTCATAAGAATAAACCTCATGTAAACAAACAAAAACGCGATGACTTGTGAGAACCCGTAGCGCACGTACACTGGTGTTGTTCCGCTCTTGGCAGTAGGTCCTAATTATGTATTAGATATCTTATTTCTACATTACGTTAAATGAAACTTTACGATATTCTAATTTATTTCTTTTAATCATACTTTAGCTACGTAGTTTTAATTTCAAAAATCGTGTACAGTCACAGCCTCTGCAGCGTTGTGCTCTGATTGTCGCGCTGTTAATAAGCAGCATGAAAATGGCTGAGGCTGCTTCCTGCTCCGTAGTGAAACACACGTGTGGAACACAGTTAAAAAGTGCCGAGAAATAGGTTGTTATTAATGGTTTTCATAAATTTACAGGAAAAATCGGCTTTAAAGTTCTCCGAAGGACTGTATTTGATACAGTTGACATCCAAATTCATGCACTAGATGTATATGGGCATCGGTGGCGTAGTAGATTGATAATCTGGTGCAATTTATGGATCTCTGGTTCAAAAATACCTACATTGTATAATTCATCAAATGTTCAAATGTGTGTGAAATCTTATGGGACTTCACTGCTAAGGTCATCAGTCCGTAAGCTTACACACTACTTAACCTACATTATACTAAGGACAAACACACACACCCATGCCCGAGTGAGGACTCGAATCTCCGCCGGGACCAGCCATACAATCCATGACTGCAGCGCTTTAGACCGCTCAGGTAAAATTCATCATCTCTTTTTATGAATAATGCATATCTTCTTGTTTCTAATTACTTATTACACGCGAAATCCCTGTTTTCATTTCAAATATAAATTCTTAGTTACCTAATTATCGATATTTTACGGAAGGTTGTTAATAAAAGTTGCTTGAATTAAGAAAAAGTAACAATTTAATTTTTAGGACAAAATTAAAAACCAAATATTCTTTACTTGGACTGTGTTCATTATTTTATACTACACATAAAGTCCCACACGAACCAGAGTGGTAAGTGTCGTGGAAACATGAAAAACAATTACCTCTTCGCCAGTTCTGTGGTAACGTGCTGACCTGTGAAAAAGCGCCTGTTATGGTTCGCAGTTCCAGTCCCACTGACTCCAACGTTTTTACGCCCTCTGTGAAAGAGCTACAAGCAGTCAGATCAAACATCAATAAGGAAATCACAAGAAAATACTTTCAGCTCATAGTGCAATGGTGAAAAACTTACAATGCTGCACAACAGGTAACGCCTCTTTCCGCTGGTGACAAGCAAATTTTGGGTTTCTAGAAATACATAACTATATTTATGAAATGTCACATTTGCATACCTCTTGAGTATGACATAGCATACCAACCAAAGATGGACCCAATCAAAATCTAAGTGAGTAGTATTTTCCTAATTCGTGTCGATAGAGGCATGCTTGTGTACAGATACTCAGTTTTATTAAAACAGACTTACGTCGTAAGGTTATCGTGGGGAGTTTTATTTCATTTCTTATAATACAGTGCACAATTTTCGTAAGGTTCCCTTTAGTGTTGTTGAAACAATAGTAAACATGACAGCGAAATTAATCATCAACGATATATGCCAATTCTCTGATGTTATCTATAGCAGTCTGACGATGCACATGCAGTTTATTGATTACATGCATGTAGAAAACTTGTTCTCAGTTAAAGCTGTCAAACAATGAAGAAGAATAAAATGCCACACGATAGCTAATGTAGAAAATACTTTTCTGACGTATTTGAGCACGATGCGCTCTCCCCATACATAATACAAACGCTTCGAGATGCATCTGCTGCCTGGCTGTGTATTAAACCTGAAAAGAACAAAATGTCACAGAAGTTAGCCCTTTTTTCCACATGCGACTATTATGGGTTGAGAAGTAAAGGGAATTATGTTCAAAGTTTCATTAGATTGGTAACTTCAGCAGACAGCAGAATTGAGTTTTGAAAAAATTTAGCAGTAAATGTATTCGAACTTGCGAGATCTTATCTATGGTGCAAGTCACTTACCATAACGCTACTAGCTGACAAATAGCTACAACAGCTCCAGAGCTGAACAACAACTCCTCCAGAACTTCTGCGTACCACAGCGCTGCGAGATAATGCAAATGGCCGGGTCTAGACTTCTGAGAGGAACAGTTACAGCTTTTCTGTTGCGCTGCACAATGTTTTTTACAAACAGATAGCGCAATAGAATTGCTCAAGTGGTGAGGAACACTTCATATTTAAATTTCTGCATCCTACACTGTTGGCTGTTCTGTGTAGGTGGCAGTTACGTGATTTTATTTCGGTGATTACAAAATAGAGTCGAATGTATGCACTGGGTAGCCGAGGCAGCTAGTTCATGGTGATTCGGTCAACCAAGTAAATGAATTTACTGAACATGCTGCAATTTACTACAGAGAACCTGTGTGTCAGAATTCTTATCCAGTGTGGCGCAACGGTGTTATGATAGAAAAATGAGTCACAGAAAAGAGGGTTTGGTGGTCTGTTGGACTGATGATAGGTTCTTATACCTATGGTCTGGGTTCGATTCCCACTTCTGTCAATGATTTTAGATAGGGAGAGAAAGATTCCATTCTCTTCTGGCTACACCAAGTGAAGAAGATATAATGGCAGTGTGGTCTGAAATTCACATTAAAGATTATATTCTTTCTCTGCCAAGTAGACGTCTGGTTGAACCACAATAAAGTCTGGAGTGGCGACATATAGAAACTCTTATCACCAGTTACCCTTCTTATACTAGTTATTTATTTCTAGTGACGAAACAAACGCTATGTAGGGTCACAGGACACTTATTCCATCTTCTATCTGAGCTTCTGTATGTCGATAAAATTGGTTCTGAACTGAGAATGCAACTCAGACCGCCCTTAAGGCGAAATTTGTTCCATTCGTGACAATACAGCTGGGCTACAATTTGTTGTTTGTTCAAAACTGCAGATTCCTCAACATCTCCACATATTACGCGTGAATGGTTTCGAATCCTGGCCCGGCACTAAAGATTTCATTATGTATTATCAAGCTCTAGCATGGGAACACCTACCTGCTGTTGGCTAATAATTTTGATTTATAACGTTTTTTCATTCGTTGTCAACACTAACGATATCTGACGTTTTTGACTCCCACAGAACTATTTGCGAGATCACTGTAAGTTCAAGATGTTATTCCGAGCTGCTGGTGGAGAAAAATTCGGTAGCTGACGTCTCTTTGTGTGTAGTCAACAACGATATGTGTGGGACTCTATTCCCAGTGAGCACTGAACTCTTCGTCATATTATTTCTAGTTCAAACATGCTCACATGTCGCTGCTGGTGCAACAAACCCATATTTAACGTTCGTTTTCTCTAGAATATAACAGCGATAGGTGCCGGGTTGGAGTCCTGGGAAGGAAAAAATTAATGCTTCGTCTCGTCAGTTCAGTTAAAACATCTAGCTACTGCCGAGAAAATCCGATATCTCACAGTTGGTTGTGCTTCGATATCAATCCGATTAGGTTCTGGGTTCGAATCACTGTCCAACACAAAGCTTCGCCTCATGGCCTTTCAAGTAAGTTACTTGTGAAGAAGCAATATTTAACATCTCTCGCAGTTCGTTAACAGGGACAATAGATGCGTTATGTAATTTCAAGTTGATATTTGCTAACTGATGCTGTCTAAAATCGAGGTATATCACTCTCTGTATGCCTAGTCAGGAATGACTGTTAGTTTGCTTCAGTCACGAAATCTTTGCTTAGTCTGCCTGACCTGGGTTTTAATCCATATGCAGAACGAGACGGTTCGTCGTGTCATTTGCAGTTCATACATATTACTTTGAAGAGGAAATCATGAATACGACGAACGTACTACGTGCATTACCTATCTGACGTAATAATGAGAGTGGTAACATTTCAGGTATGTCATTTATTGTAGTAAATGTGAGCTTACAAGTCTTAAGGACAGTCTTATCTGTGATAAAGTGTTCCCTGATATTTGTAGCATCGCGGTATAACTTTACATCTTGAGTTACTGCGATACAGAGCAGTGTTTTCTAGTGGTGACATGTTGGAACCATTTTCAGTAGTCAAACGACTGTACCAAGGAGCGATTAGAGGACCTGCTAGACAGCCGCGTTATGCCGGTTGCATGCGAATCAGGCGAAATGCAGTTCAGGTCGTTCGGATACTTTTGTGCACGACTGTACGTAGGGGAGGATACGAACTGTGAAGCAGCCAGCTACGAATCGTAAAGCCTTGCTCAATTCTTCAGACAATTCAAAACTTTAGAATGCATTCTGCAGCGCAATGAGCGGTATAAAATACTAAAAATCAAATAAAAAACAGTCTCGATCGCATTTTCAGATAATTTTTTGTTAGCAACCGGTTTCGGCCGTTTCGTCAGACGATATTCATGCTTTTGACCTTCACTACCGCCTCTGGTGGCGGCAGACGAAGTTGACAACCTCACCTTTAAGGATCTCACTCCGTCTGCCGCCTCCAGCAGCCAGTGTGGCTGAAAACGCGATCGATACTGTCTTTTATTTGATCTTTAGTAATTCAGACAGTTGATGAAAATAATTATTTGCGTTTATTCATTTTATGGATATTATTATTTAACAAGTTGGTCTAAAGAAACTTCGGAATGGTATTGGTCCAAGGAGGACAAAGTGGGATTGTATGGACCTAAATCGAAAGCTCGTTGGCAACCTTGGGAGTCGGCCATTACAAAATATTTCGCCCTCTCGTGTTAGCACTGAGTTGTGTGGAAAAAAAAGTTTTAATTTTGAGCAACAGTGACATGTAAAAGATTGTGGAGTATCGGAAAGTGCTAACTAAAAAACGTAATGAAGGCTGGGTAAATGACGTTTGGGAAACGTTATGTATAAACTGTGACTTGATTCCGAATAACTCAGATTCCGCGTGTCGTACTGTGCAATTGTAACTGAGAACCGGTATTCCGAAGTGAAGACTTGCAAAGAAAATATTCTGTATCAGGTCAGGTTGGATTCCTTAAACTGGCTACCAGAGCGCGATTGTGCTGTTTTAAGACCGAGTGACGTAGTGCAGACCGTGTTCTTTCGTGATTTATGTTGAAAACTAAAAACTAGAACGCCCTTGGTTGCGTAAAATGGCTCTGAGCACTATGGGACTCAACTCCTGAGGTCATTAGTCCCCTAGAACTTAGAACTAGTTAAACCTAACTAACCTAAGGACATCACACACATCCATGCCCGAGGCTGGATTCGAACGTGCGATCGTAGCGGTCTCGCGGTTCCAGACTGCAGCGCCTAGAACCGCACGGCCACTTCGGCCGGCTCCTTGGTTGCGTAAGTTTGTACTTGAAAGTGACCCTACATTGGAGTTTTCCTTCAGTGACTTTTACTCATTTGGTAGGTAGTCAGACCTGGAACGTGAAAATAATCTTTGCAGTGGGTCGAAATGTTTAAAGCGGCTTGTTTCCATTACAGCTTTTCTAGCTGAGAGCATTATTCGTCGTGTCAGGGGAGGCATTCACTGGAAAAGATCACCGAAAGTGGTTTGTTGCCTACTCAAGAAAGTAAATAGATAGAATTTTCTTTAAGGTTTGTAATATCATAAACACAAGATTAGAATCCAGCTGCCATTTAGTTTAATGTTCTTCAGAATTGCAGAAGGGTGGACACTGCTCGAAACCAGAAATTTTGAGATAATGAGACAGCGACCGAAACACTGCGTTTAAGTGTACCTTCTAGAAACAAGAATCGGCGATCACTCCCTACTGACAAGTATGTCCAGTTTTGATGAGCGTAACATACAGTATGTGATCAAAAGTATCCGGACACCTGGCTGAAAATGACTTACAACTTCGTGGACTCAATCGGTAATGCTGGAATTCAAAATGGTGTTGGTCCACCCTTAGCCTTGATGACAGCTTCCACTCTCGGAGGCTTACGTTCAGTCAGGTGTTGGAAGGTTTCTTGGGGAATGGCAGCCCATTCTTAACGGAGTGCTGTACTGAGGAGAGGTATCGATGCCGGTCGGTGAGGCCTGGCACGAAGTCGGCGTTCAAAACATCCCAAAGGTGTTCTATAGGATGCAGGTCAGGACTCTGCAGGCCAGTCCATTACAGGGATGTTATTGACGCGTAACCACTTCGCAACAGGCCGTGCATTATGGCACGTGCTCGATCGTCTTGAAAGATGCAATCACCATCCCCGAATTGCTCTTCGACTGTGGGAAGCAAGAAGGTGCAGTGTGGGCCTGTGCTGTGATAGTGCCACGCAAAACAAAACGGGGTGCAAGCCCCCTCCATGAAAAACACGATCACACCGTAACACCACCGCCCCCGAATTTTACTGTTGGCATTACACACGCTGGCAGATGACGTTCAGCGGGCACTCGACATACTCACACCCTACCATCGGATCGCCACATTGTGTATCGTGATTCGTCACTCCACACAATGTTTTTCCACTGTTCAATAGTCCAATGTTTACGCTCCTTACACCAAGCGAGGCGTCGGTTGGTATTTACTGGCGTGATGTGTGTCTTACGAGCAGCCGATCGACCATGAAATACAAGTTTTCTCAACTCCCACCTAACTGTCATAGTACTTGCAGGGGATCCTGATACAGTTTGGAATTCCTGTCTGATGGTCTGGATAGATGTCCGCCTACTACACATTGCGACCTTCTTCAACTGTCGGTGGTCTCTTGTCAGTCAACAGACGAGGTCGGCGTGTACGCTTTTGTGCTGTACGTGTCCCTTCACGGCTCGACTTTACTATCACATCGGAAACAGTGGACGTAGGGATGTTTAGGAGTATGTTATTCTCGCATACAGACGTATGTCACAAGTGACACCCAATCAACTGACCACGTTCGAAGTCCGTGATTTACGGGGAGCGCGCCATTCTGCTCTCTCACGTGTCTAATGACTACTGATGTCGCTGATATGTACTTGGCAGTAGATGGCAGCACAATGCAGCTAATATGAAAAACTTATGTTTCTCTGAGCGTTCGGATACTTTTGATCACATAGTGCAGTATTGTTTTCCTCAGAATGTAGTAACTTTTCTCAAAACAAGAAGAATGATCATTTTTCGCATCAGTAGCCTTAGGAATAAGATGAAGTAGTATACCTGCCACAGGAAATACGTCATCAGTTTCAACTCTTTAAAAAATAAATTTGGTTTCGACTTTCGTGCTGCACTAGAAAATCATACATAAACAGAAAAAGAAACTTCCTCACACAAAATTGTTGTTTGAACAACAAACGCAATGTAAATAAACAAATAAAATCGATGTGCTCATTACGTAGGCACAGTGCAACAACAGAAGTCATTTACTATCACTTCTTTCATAGACATTAAGTGGTCTGGCAGAATACGTTCGAGCAATGACTGCTTTAATATTACCTTTATAAATGTTCTTCAAAGAATGTATCCAACCTAAAAGCGCGACGAAGTATCTCTGCATCTGAATCAGCATAGCAGAACAGTATTAGAGCGGAAAATAAATTTATAGCTCACTTTTTTAAAAGAGAATACCGTTTTAACACTTTTTTCGTTAGATACCTTTCCTTAGCTCAGTATACGGATGGACAGGTATAATGTTTTGTCGACAGTTACTAAGAGCTATCATTCGCAACTCCAAGTAGCCATTGTCAGAATACGTTTGTAGTTGCCAGTGAAACGTATTTTACTCACGCGTAGATGTATGATCAGACCGCAAAATTCTTAGTTTCACTTATTTTTAGTATTGATTACAGACTTCTAGTTTTTCGTGATGCAAGAGTACTTCAGGAGAGTGACGTAGTGAGGGTATAATATATGGTTGCGTCACATTAATATGGTCACCGTCTATGTTCTACGTCAACGTCCAATAAGCACTACACTGTCACCATTTGGCAGGACTAGCAGTGGAGGGCATATGAAGCGTGTCGGGGGAACCCGGAATTCGGTGCAGTCGTTACCGTAATGTCGAAACAGAGCGCATTATCCGACGTCCAAAAAGGGCATGATCGTTTGCATTCAGGCCAAGGGTGGGAGCATTTCCGAAAATGCTAAGTTTATAAACTGTTCGCGTCCGCCGTGGTTAAAGTATACCATGAATGGCAAATTGGTGCTTGATCCATAAAAACACGGGAGAACTGCCCGATGTCAGTAACGTTCTGCCACGATATTTCGGCGCAGAGTCTTCTGGCCATCTTCAGGTGAGTACCACTGTAGTAGTACTGGCGAGTACGCGCTGAGCTCTCTTATTTAATGCCATACTGAGGTGACATTGCGCATGCGTTGCTCAACGTGCGAGTTCGTAACAACCCCGTGCGCTGCGCCTCGCGCCCTCCACGGTGAAAGCTTGGCGTATCGATATCAGGTCGATTTTCATCTTTATGCTGACAACTACGACGACTACGAAGTTTCTCTATGACAGGATTCCAAGCAGAATTTAGCTGATAGCCGCTATCTCGATTGATGAGAGTCTCGTTGTCAGACAATCTTATTTCCACAGATTCATTGATAACCGAGCTCCAAAAGTTTGATATATGGCCAAAATTTTTGTGTCGTTGTAATTCATGGAGTGATCTGTGGAAATAAAATGTTCGACGATTGCGGACTTGGTGGGTTGGAGAAGGCGAGTATGCCGTTGGTGTTCCACAATGCGTTCCTGCACAGTTCGTGTTGTTTACCCTATATATGATTTGCCGCATTGACACGGAATCTTGTAAACACCTGATTTAAGCAGGCCCAGGTCGTCTTTAACGGATCACACCAGTGATGAAATTTTTGACGGAGGGCGAAAGATGACTCTCACTTGATACTTTCTCAATATTCTGCCTATCTGTGAAGAAATATTCACAATATATGGTAGATAAGCAGTCGACCTGAAGGCCTCTTCCTCTTCCTTGTTCCGTCGTTTGTAGGTCTGCATCACTTTGTTCACTTGCCTAGTTGAAAAGCCATTCTTCAGAAATACTTTTTGCAGGTGTTCCAGTTCCGCTTGAAGACTGTCGGCGTCAGAGATGGTATGTGCACTGTGGATCAAGGTTTTGAGAACGCCCATTGTTTGTGCTGGATGGTGGCAAATAGTAGCTTGCAGATACAAGTCTGTATGGGGTTGGGGTTGTTTGGGGGAAGAGACCAAACTGCGAGGTCATCGGTCTCATCGGATTAGGGAAGGATGGCGAAGGAAGTCAGCCGTGCCCTTTCAAGGGAACCGTCCTGGCATTTGCCTGCAGTGATTTAGGGAAATCACGGAAAATCTAAATCAGGATGGCCGGACGCGGGATTGAACCGTCGTCCTCCCGAATCAAGTCAGTATGAGTGGTCTTTCTGTAGACCGAGTGACCAAGTGTGCCACCACTATTACGTCCCACTAAGACGTCTAAAAATGGCAAGCAACCATATTTCTCTATCTCCATTCTAAATTTTATGTTTTCATGTATGGAGTTCATGTGACGTAAAAATTCTTGGAGGCGGTCCAAACCATGAGGCCACACTATAAAAGTGTCTTCAACGTATCGCCAAAATACTGTCGGTTTAAAAGTGACAGAGTCGAGTGCTCTCTCCTCAAAATCATCCATAAAAAGATTGGCCACCAGGGGAGACAAAGGACTCCCCATGGCAACACCGTCAGATTGTTCGTAAAATTCGTTGTTAAATATAAAATATGTAGAGGAGAGAGTGTGATCAAACAACGCTGTATTGTCTGCACCAAACATATTGCCAGTGTAGTGAGTCCACAAGTGGCACCTTTGTGAAAAGAGAAACCACATCAAGACTGACCAATAAGTCGTTAATTTGCAGCTGTAGTGACTGAAGTCGTCTGATAAAATCACTAGAATTCTTTATGTGATGTGTGCACTTATCAAATAATTCTCTACCGAAGGAGGTCATCAAGAGACTGAAACCAAACAGTTCAGTTTCACCTAGGCTATATAGACTGCCTAAGATCCACAAGCAAAATGTGCCGTTACGTCCAATTGTGAGCAACATTGGAGCAGCCACCTACGACCTAGCAAAATTCTTGCCATCTTTTATTAAACCAGTGATAGGCAAGTGTGCACATCACATAAAGAATTCTAGTGATTTTATCAGCCGACTTCAGTCACTACAGCTGCAAAGTAACGTAAAGTAAAAGTATCGTGGCAGGACGTTACTGACATCCGGCAGTTCTCCCGTGTTTTTATGGAACAACCAGTACGCCGGGAAAGCTTTAAACATCAGAAAATGGTGCTGTCCCAAAACGAAGCAATAGTGGTGCACCCCGGAAGATATATGACAGGAGTGAACGACGGCTGTGGAGGTGTTTGCTGGCGAATAGACGTGCAACTGCCGAGCAAGTGACTGCCCAGATGAAACAAGGGGCTGCCCACCTACAGCGTCTCCTCAGTGACCGTTCAGCAAACTTTGGTGCGTATGGGCCTTCGCAGCAGGCGCCTCATGCTGACTGCTGTTCATCGGCTACGAAGGCTGGAATTTACAAGAAAATACCGCACCTGGATGTCCACTCAGTGGTGAAATGTGGCCTTTTCAGATGAATTACGTTATATGCTCCACTGGCGTGTACGGAGTGAAAGCGAACACCCTGCAACCAGGACGGAGCGTCATGGTGTGGGGAAGGTATTCGTGGCATTCCCTGGATGACCTCGTCATTCTGGAAGGTGCAATGGATGACCTCAAACATGCACCTATCCCTGGGGACCACGTTCAGGCTTTTGGCAGGTACGCACATTAATGTGATTGTACAGTGCAGAAGTCACGGTGCGTGTCCTTATGCCGATTGCGCGGGGGCGAATATCTGTGATGGGCGAAAAAAGATTTAGGAAGGGCAGATGAGATGAGGAAGAGGGAGAGCGGAGAATGAGGACGGAATAAGAAGAAGAAATGCAGAAATGAAGGTTCTCCTTGTTTAATGTTTTCGAAAAGTTTCGGCTTCTTTTTGACGCAAGAAGATCTGAAAGTCAAGTGCGAAAGTCTTGACAAAAGTTACAACCGCGTGTGCATGGCGAGCAGCTGCGTTCAGAGACGGTGAACTGCATGACACTATTACAAAAGCCACAATTCAGTCAAACTATCGAGATCAGAACCTTTGCAGTTCACTGCCAAATACCGTGCGTCTTATCTAATGTAAGAGTGGCCGTCCGAATCATGATGACATTCGCTATCTCCATCGGTAGCTGCGAGAGATCTTATAGTGGACGTGAATTCATCACAGAGGATATGTAGTTCAAAGAAGGCAACTCTGCTTAGTTTGTGAGGGAGGCTGCTTACACGTTTATTGAGTGATTTGCAACAGCGAAATCCCGAAAAGTACATTTTTGAGTAAGCCTATCACCAGTGAATAGATAAAAGGTAAAGGTTTAATCATTTTTATTACCTGCATATTAAAACAAATATAATTTCATTATTCGCTAAGGAAAAGTCGCAGAGAGTTTCTCATGTTATTTTCATGCTTTCTTAAGCGAAAATTGATATCTGATGAGCTTCTAAGTAGAAAAAACCTAATATTTTTATCGAATTGAAATTTTATAAGGACGAAGCGAGTTTTCTTTTGGTTACTGTTTTTATTTTTATTCCTTTGTGCTATCTAATATGCAGCGAAATCTCAGTATTTTTTTGTCTCATAAAAACACAAATTACCATTCAGTGGGCAAAACATGTTTTTGTGTAGAGGTTAGAGTTTTCATTTTTTATTGTTTGTCTTACGAGTTATCTAAGTGGATCTTACACAGTGTTACGCAGTGGATTTTACACGAAGCTAAACAAGGTGACAGAATGATACCAGGACACACAGAGATAAATATTCAGCTCTTTGCCGGTGAGCAAATCAGAAGACGGGAAATGATCATTGGCTACAACAAATACACTGGTGTACAAAATTAAAGCAACAAACGGAAATTTTGCAAGGTTGCGATTATTTTGCCACAAAACAGTATAAACATGTGATAGTAAAGTAGAAAAGATGTAATGAATACCGAACGCAGGCGACCGCAACATGCGTAACGGTAGACAAAAATGTTCGTCGTATGGTTCAAATGGCTCTGAGCACTATGGTAGTTAACATCTGAGGTCATCAGTCCCCTAGAACTTAGAACTACTTAAACCTAACTAACCTAAGGACATCACACGAATCCATGCCCGAGGCAGGATTCGAACCTGCTAACGCAGCGGTAGCGCGATTCCAGACTGAAGCGCCTAGAACCGCTCGGCCACCCTGGCCGGCTGTTCGCCGCATGTTTCCAACTTAATGGATTTGCACACACATTCTGATAACTGGTTAATTTACTCAGTATGGGGTGTGACCATCTCTGGCAACAATACAAGCCGGACAACGACGGGGACACGCTGTGAATGATGTCATCAATCTCTTCTTAAGGCAATAACGCCCATTCTTACTGCAGAGCTGCCCACAAGTCTTGGCGAGTGATTGGTGGATGCTGATGTGATTGGATCTGTTTCGCTACTGCATCCGAGACTTGCTCCACGCGATTCAAATCCAGATAGCGAGGAAGCCACTCCATGTGTGCGATATACACTCTTGGAAATTGAAATAAGAACACCGTGAATTCATTGTCCCAGGAAGAGGAAACTTTATTGACACATTCCTGGGGTCAGATACATCACATGATCACACTGACAGAACCACAGGCACATAGACACAGGCAACAGAGCATGCACAATGTCGGCACTAGTACAATGTATATCCACCTTTCGCAGCAATGCAGGCTGCTATTCTCCCATGGAGACGATCGTAGAGATGCTGGATGTAGTCCTGTGGAACGGCTTGCCATGCCATTTCCACCTGGCGCCTCAGTTGGACCAGCGTTCGTGCTGGACGTGCAGACCGCGTGAGACGACGCTTCATCCAGTCCCAAACATGCTCAATGGGGGACAGATCCGGAGATCTTGCTGGCCAGGGTAGTTGACTTACACCTTCTAGAGCACGTTGGGTGGCACGGGATACATGCGGACGTGCATTGTCCTGTTGGAACAGCAAGTTCCCTTGCCGGTCTAGGAATGGTAGAACGATGGGTTCGATGACGGTTTGGATGTACCGTGAACTATTCAGTGTCCCCTCGACGATCACCAGTGGTGTACGGCCAGTGTAGGAGATCGCTCCCCACACCATGATGCCGGGTGTTGGCCCTGTGTGCCTCGGTCGTATGCAGTCCTGATTGTGGCGCTCACCTGCACGGCGCCAAACACGCATACGACCATCATTGGCACCAAGGCAGAAGCGACTCTCATCGCTGAAGACGACACGTCTCCATTCGTCCCTCCATTCACGCCTGTCGCGACACCACTGGAGGCGGGCTGCACGATGTTGGGGCGTGAGCGGAAGACGGCCTAACGGTGTGCGGGACCGTAGCCCAGCTTCATGGAGACGGTTGCGAATGGTCCTCGCCGATACCCCAGGAGCAACAGTGTCCCTAATTTGCTGGGAAGTGGCGGTGCGGTCCCCTACGGCACTGCGTAGGATCCTACGGTCTTGGCGTGCATCCGTGCGTCGCTGCGGTCCGGTCCCAGGTCGACGGGCACGTGCACCTTCCGCCGACCACTGGCGACAACATCGATGTACTGTGGAGACCTCACGCCCCACGTGTTGAGCAATTCGGCGGTACGTCCACCCGGCCTCCCGCATGCCCACTATACGCCCTCGCTCAAAGTCCGTCAACTGCACATACGGTTCACGTCCACGCTGTCGCGGCATGCTACCAGTGTTAAAGACTGCGATGGAGCTCCGTATGCCACGGCAAACTGGCTGACACTGACGGCGGCGGTGCACAAATGCTGCGCAGCTAGCGCCATTCGACGGCCAACACCGCGGTTCCTGGTGTGTCCGCTGTGCCGTGCGTGTGATCATTGCTTGTACAGCCCTCTCGCAGTGTCCGGAGCAAGTATGGTGGGTCTGACACACCGTTGTCAATGTGTTCTTTTTTCCATTTCCAGGAGTGTATTTCATGAAGAGGTGTTCGAGTGGTCACCATAACCCCTGCCCACACCATTAGGGATCTCGTCAATTCTGTCTCTTCTCACAGTGTTTGAGTCCCGAAATTGTGTTACACGTGCCTCCACATGCGAATCCGTCGAGAATCGCTCTCCAGACCAAATCGGGTCTCACCTGTGAAAAGAAAATTGGCCCACCGTACGACCGTCCTGGTGGCATGTTGACGGCCGTCCTCTAGACGTTCCTTCTGTGAAGACATGCCAGACGTAAACAAACAGCAGGTCTCCAACAATAAAGGCCACTCTACTGAAGCCATGTGAACACCGTTTGCCTCGATACAACACGTCCAGGGGATGCTGCGAGGTCAGAGGCCAGTTGCAGTGCTGTACTAAGGCGGTACCGTCGTGCCCTTAAGGCCAAGTAACAGTCCACTGTTTCTCATCTCACACGTAGTCGGCTGTGTCCTGGTTTCCTGGATACAGTTCGGGTCTCTGTAAACTGTCGCCTCATCCGAGAAACAACACAACGATTCACATTAAGCCACCGGGCCACATTAGTTAGCGACTCTCCTGCTTCCACTCCTCCTACAGCACTCCACAGCAGAGATTCTGTAGGCGTCTTCTATGTGCCATACTGCACCGTCTGTGACTGTGTACACAGCGATTGTGGATGTGAGACTACCACGCAAACAATACCCCGCTTAATAGATGCCCTGGTTGTCCGTAGATCGGAATTGCGTGTTCCGTGTAGAACACGATCGCACTGACGTCTGTTGGCAGGCCGGCCGAAGTGGCCGTGCGGTTAAAGGCGCTGCAGTCTGGAACCGCAAGACCGCTACGGTCGCAGGTTGGAATCCTGCCTCGGGCATGGATGTTTGTGATGTCCTTAGGTTAGTTAGGTTTAACTAGCTCTAAGTTCTAGGGGACTAATGACCTCAGCAGTTGAGTCCCATAGTGCTCAGAGCCATTTCTGTTGGCAGTTTGTGTGATTATATCGTGAATTAGACACAGGACGGGAAATAGCAGTTTGTTGCTTTAATTCTGGACACCAGTGTATGCTACAACCATTATCTAAAACTTTCAGTGAAGAGACCAAAGTAGTGGCTTTCGAAGGGTAACTCCCAGTTCGCTCCAAAACAGTGCTAGAGGAACATCACTAGAATAGGTGTTACATTTTCAGCTGTTAGGCTGCAATATCAGCTGTGAACATGAAAACGATGTCAATAATAAATTGAACGAGTTTCAAATGGTATGTGGAACAATACACAGAACATTTGGTGACAAGAGAAGGGAGGATGCAAAGTGAAATTTTTACAAAGTGATGCCTACCTCTGTTCTGTAAGGCAGGGTACTTAGAAACATGTGTCAGAAACCTTGGGGATATGCTCTTGACATCAAAACATTACAGAAAGTTCTTATGAAAATCCTTTGTGAGAGAGGTGTGAGCCGGCCGTAGTGGCCGTGCGGTTAAAGGCGCTGCAGTCTGAAACCGCAAGACCGCTACGGTCGCAGGTTCGAATCCTGCCTCGGGCATGGATGTTTGTGATGTCCTTAGGTTAGTTAGGTTTAACTAGTTCTAAGTTCTAGGGGACTAATGACCTCAGCAGTTGAGTCCCATAGTGCTCAAAGCCAGAGAGGTGTGAAACGAACTCCCTCTAACTACTCCTGATTGTGTAATTTACACTAGACGCTTATTTTTGCTGAGATTCTTATTACAGTTGCTCATGTCACTTATTTTGTTTTATCGAATTGTCTCTTGTTCTGTTATAAAGTAAGTTTAGTTACGACATGTCGCAACGACGTCTTCAGTGTCCACAATGACGGTATGCGCTGCGTTTAAGGGATAGCAGATGTGAAAAGAGGACGCAGCACGTGAACTTTACGCTGAACGTTATTCTGGGAGACAGTTATCTTGAGAAAGAACGTTTGCACCACTTGCGAGAGAGGTTCGTTCGAGAAGAGAGTTGCGATGTACTTAACTTGAAGAACGGGGTCTTCGCACTGTGGATGAAAGCAGTCAAACTAGTACACGGAGAATTGCGAGGAGGGAAAGCGTTAATCACATGACGATCTGGAGCATTCTGCGTGGAAATCATCCCCGTTTCACCTTCAACGGGTGCAAGGATTACGTGACATAGACTTTCAGCCAAGAATAACTTTCCGTCACCGCATGTTAGGGTAGCGAGCTGTGTTTCTGCAGTTATTGCCTTGTACCTTATTCACTGATAAGGCCTAACATTCACGTGATGGGATCATCAATTATCATAACAATCACGTCTGACAGAGTGAAAAACCTCGTGAAGTGCGGCAAGACAGACGCCAACTGAGGTTCATCCTCAAGGCTTGTGATGGAATCTACATCTGCATCTACATATATACTCCGCAAGCCACGGTACGGTGCATGGAAGTGGGTAACTTTTACCACTAGTCATTTCCTTTCCCATGCCACTGGCAAAAAGAGTGAGGGGAAAACGACTGTCTATAAGCCTCCGAAAAAGCCCTAGTTCCTCTCACCTTATCTTCGTGGTCCTTACGAGAAAAGTACTGTACGTTGGCGGCTAAGACCGATCTGCAGTGGGCCTCAAATATCGGTTCTCTAAATTTCCGCAGTCGCAAAAAAGAGCGTCGTCTTACCTCCATGGATTCCCATTTCAGTTCACAAAGCATCTCTGTAATACTTGCGCGCTCATGGAACTTTCCAGTAACAAATCTAGCAGCACTCCTCTGAACTTTTGCGATTTGTTCCTTTAGTCCGATCTGGTAGGCGTCCCAAACGCTCGAGCAGTACTCGAGAACTGGTCGCACTAGAATTGTAAACAACGTCTCTTTCACAAATTAATGACATTATCCCACAATTGTGCCAATAGAACGAAGTTGAGTATTGGCCTTCCCAACTACCAACCTGATGTGCCCATTCTATTTTATATGGCTTTGCAGTGTTACATCTAGATATTTACTTATCCGCTTTAACTTACATTTTTCTACGTTTAGACCAGGCTGGCACTCATTACACCAACTAGAAATTCTGTGTAAGTGTTTTTCATCCCCCTACATTCACTAAAGGACGACACCTTCCCGTACACGACAGCGACATCAGTAAACAGACGTAAACTGCTGTTCACCCTGTCCGCTAGATCCATGATATACACAGTGCATAAGAGTGGTCCTGTCGCTCTTTCCTGGTGCACTCCTGACAACACTCTTGTCTCCGAGGAACACTCGCCGCCGAGGACAGCGGACTGGGTTCTATTAGTCAAAAAGTCTTACAGCCACTCACATACCTATGGGTTATCAGTTCATTGGCCCCTGATTTCTCCCGGGAACGTCTTGCTGGACAGTCTCACACATGAGTGGTTTCACTTACTTGATGGTCCATCTCTAGACGTCATCCAGCGGACGTAGTTCCTGAACGTTGACACTGCATCTCCCTTTACAAAAATAGTTCGCCAGTATCTCGATGAAGAGTTCGCGGACAGGTGGACTGGTCGAGGGGGATCCTGCTCAAAAGCCAAATTTGAATGTAATGGCATTTTTTTTTCTTTGGGCCATTTAAAATCCTCAGTGTAATCAACTCCCGTTCCCAATGGTGATGTTCTGAGGGACCGTATTAAAAATGGATTTGACCAAACACGGAACACACCAGAAGTTTTGCGCAACGTAGAGCAAAGTACAGATCGCAGGCTCAGGGGATGCGTGGAAACAGCAGGTGGTGCTCACTCTGAGCAGTTTCTGTAAATGTAAATATATTTGGCAAACGTGTCGTTTTTGTGCCGTGAATAATAAACCATTTCTCCCTAACGAAGGAATCTCGAACCCACATTCATTAATAACATTTTCTAATTTCTTGGCGTCAAGAATGAACTCCTTAAGTTTCTGATACATGTTTTCATACACCCTACATGGAAGGAAGTCATGGACAATAAGTAATACAAAAGAGGACTGTAGTAGGTGGACATGAAATTTTTAAGGAAAGTTGAAGGATGTCAGGCATCAAATAAAAAACAACACTACACGAGAAGAAATTAATACATATACTGTGTATATTAAAAAATAGACCAAGACTTCATAAAATGGGAAACAACGTATCAGCAGACGGTGAAAGACAAATTGATTAAAGAAGAAATTAAAATGATGGAAAAAATCGCAATATCAAAAAATAACTAATGTAGAGTAATGCATTTTAGAGAATACATTTGTCTAGGTAACGTATTTCAGTGTACGCGCAGAGTTAGCCACAGCAAATACAGGGTGTTTCAAAAATGACCGGTAATTTGAAACGGCAGTAAAAACTAAACGAGAAGCGATAGAAATACACCGTTTGTTGCAATATGCTTGGGACAACAGTACATTTTCAGGCAGACAAACTTTCGAAATTACAGTAGTTACAATTTTCAACAACAGATGGCGCTGCGGTCTGGGAAACTCTATAGTACGATATTTTCCACATATCCACCATGCGTAGCAATAATATGGCGTAGTCTCTGAATGAAATTACCCGAAGCCTTTAACAACGTGTCTGGCGGAATGGCTTCACATGCAGATGAGATGTACTGCTTCAGCTGTTCAATTGTTTCTGGATTCTGGCGGTACACCTGGTCTTTCAAGTGTCCCCACAGAAAGAAGTCACAGGGGTTCATGTCTGGCGAATAGGGAGGCCAATCCACGCCGCCTCCTGTATGTTTCGGATAGCCCAAAGCAATCACACGATCATCGAAATATTCATTCAGGAAATTAAAGACGTCGGCCGTGCGATGTGGCCGGGCACCATCTTGCATAAACCACGAGGTGCTCGCAGTGTCGTCTAAGGCAGTTTGTACCGCCACAAATTCACGAAGAATGTCCAGATAGCGTGATGCAGTAATCGTTTCGGATCTGAAAAATGGGCCAATGATTCCTTTGGAAGAAATGGCGGCCCAGACCAGTACTTTTTGAGGATGCAGGGACGATGGGACTCAACATGGGGCTTTTCGGTTCCCCATATGCGCCAGTTCTGTTTATTGACGAAGCCGTCCAGGTAAAAATAAGCTTCGTCAGTAAACCAAATGCTGCCCACATGCATATCGCCGTCATCAATCCTGTGCACTATATCGTTAGCGAATGTCTCTCGTGCAGCAATGGTAGCGGCGCTGAGGGGTTGCCGCATTTGAATTTTGTATGGATAGAGGTGTAAACTCTGGCGCATGAGACGATACGTGGACGTTGGCGTCATTTGGACCGCAGCTGCAACACGGCGAACGGAAACCCGAGGCCGCTGTTGGATCACCTGCTGCACTAGCTGCGAGTTGCCCTCTGTGGTTGCCGTACGCGGTCGCCCTACCTTTCCAGCACGTTCATCCGTCACGTTCCCAGTCCGTTGAAATTTTTCAAACAGATCCTTTATTGTATCGCTTTTCGCTCCTTTGGTTACATTAAACCTCCGTTGAAAACTTCGTCTTGTTGCAACAACACTGTGTTCTAGGCGGTGGAATTCCAACACCAGAAAAATCCTCTGTTCTAAGGAATAAACCATGTTGTCTACAGCACGCTTGCACGTTGTGAACAGCACACGCTTACAGCAGAAAGACGACGTACAGAATGGCGCACCCACAGACTGCGTTGTCTTCTATATCTTTCACATCACTTGCAGCGCCATCTGTTGTTGAAAATTGTAACTACTGTAATTTCGAAAGTTTGTCCGCTTGAAAATGTACTGTTGTCCCAAGCATATTGCAACAAACGGTGTATTTCTATCGCTGCTCGTTTAGTTTTTATTGCCGTTTGAAATATACCGGTCATTTTTGAAACACCCTGTATGAAACGCTGGTTCATTAATAACCCGTGTAACCACCAGAATATTGAATTCAGGCATGCAAACATGCATGCATTGTCTTTTTACAGGTGCCATAGGTCAGTTTGTGGGCTGGCGTTCCATGCCTGTTGTACTTGGTCGGTCAATACAGGGACGATTAATGCTGTTTGTGGATGACGCTAGAGTTGCGGTCCGATGATGTCCCACATGTGCTCGACTGGGGACAGATCTGTTGATAGAGCAGGTCAAGCCAACATGTAGTCAACCTGCAGAACATGTTGCGTTACACCAGTGGTATGTGGACGAGCGTTATCCCGTTGGAAAACACCCCCTAAAATGCTGTTCATGAATGATAGTACTACAGAATCACTACAGAATGACGTACATATTTGCAGTCAGGGTGCATGGGATAGCCACGGGTGTGCTGATATCATACAAAATCGCACCCCAGATCATAACTGCCGGTGTAAGTCCAGTGTGTCTAACATGCAGGTAAGTTGGTTGCAGGCTTGCAGGGCCTCAACTGGTCTCCTAACTGCTCTCATTGGCACCGAGGTAGAAAAAGCTTTCATCAGAAAACACAAGAGACCTCCATCCTGATCTCCAATGATCTCTCTTTTGACACGACTGGAGTCACAAATGGCGGCGTTCTGGGGTCAGCGGAATGCACGCTATGGGGCGTTCGGCTCGGAGCTGTGCTTGAAGTAACCGATTTGTAACAGTTTGTTGTGTCACTGCGGTCCAGACGACTGCTCAGAGTGCTGCTATAGATGGAATACGATGTGCCAGAGCCATACGTCGTACACGATGGTCTTCTCTCTCGGCAATACCACGTGGCCATTCTGAGCTCGGTCTTCTTGCGACCGTACATTCCCGTGACCACCTCTGCCAGCAGTAACATTAGTGACTACATTCCTGCCAAGTCTTTCTGTAGTGATGTACAGGACATAAAATCCCGTCTGAGGCCTGCGATCATTTTTATGTTCATAACTGGCAACCAATGCTGTACAATCGCTATAAAGTCATGAGATGTTCAATTAACTCTTTTATCAGAACATGTTACGCGTTTCGGGATTACACCCATCTTCAGACATCACAAACTTCAACTCCTTCCTAACCAACCGGGCGTACAGCCTTGACAACTAGAAGAAAGTGTCGAATAACATATGACTGCGACACAAGCAGTCTTGAAGCAGAGCAGAGTGCTTGTGTCGCAGTCATATGATATTCGACACATTATTTGAGTTGTCAAGGCTGTACGCCTGGTTGTGACGTCTAAAGATGGGTGTAATCCCGAAACGCGTAGCATGTTCTAATAAAAGAATCAACTGAACATCTCATGACTTTATTGCTATTGTACAGCATTGGTTGCCAATTATTAAATCTTTCTGCAGTATCGCAGAAGGAACATTCAGCTTCTCGCAACCCTGTTACAAGACCTCGTTGAAACTCAGTAGTTGTTGAGTATGGCTTCTTCGTAGCTTGAAAGGCATTTTTGACTGATATCAATTCACCATGTCAAATGTCAAAGGTAACTAACGCTCACGACCGTTACAGGGTGTATTTAAAGGAAAACCTGATTTGCACTGCATTGCGTGTGGCGCGATGTTTCAATAGACGTCATCTTTCAGATATAGAAACACACCTACCAACTTCTTTTTATGTTGCACAACTCCTTCTTGGTGTTGCGATTTTTTCCGTCAGTGTAGTTATAAACCAATAGGAAGATGAGTTGTAGAAAGACCGAGGAACAGAAGGCTTCAGTGAAGATGGAACATTAAGCGAAGACCAAGAAGAAGATCAAAGGTGGAGTTTAAGAATGAATATTTTTCATTCTAGGGCAAAGGAACGATGGCACGTGGTGCAAACCACATTACAGACAAGATACAAATGATGTTTACCGCGGTAATTATTGTAATGAAGCAGCGAATGTGGGACAGAGAATCTGGTTGCTGACGCTGAGTGGATCTGTCTGTTCCAGCAGCAAGGAGAGGCGCCTCAGCTGGAGGCTCCAGGAGCCGCACCGCCACCCCGCCGGCCCTCGCTGGAGGCTCCAGCCGCCGTGTTCTTCCCCCACCTGCCGCCTGAGCTGCTAGCCGAGCTCCGGTGAGTACAGGACACTTACCGTTAGCACGTCACTCTTATCCGTCATGGAGGCGTCACAGCTCTTGCTGTGAGCCAGATCTTGACACCTAAGAAAAAAGCATCAACTGAACTTGACGATTTAGTTGCAGAGGTGCACAAAATTTGCGACTTCTCGTCGCTGAACAAGGCAACCAAGCCAAGAGCTTCGTTAAAAATGTGCTTGACGTGTATTCAGGGTGACAATTATTGATCTATATGGAAAAAGACGTAAATTCCTTACAAACTACGGCGTGCACACACTTTATTCAACATGTAAACGTCACTACAGATATTCGGATTTAGGTTATGACATGTTCGATATGCCTGGCATCATTGGCGATGATGTGGCGCAGACGAATAGCGAAATTCTACATGATCCGTTGAAGTGTCGGAACATCGATGTTGTCGATGAGCTCCTGAATGGCTGTTTCAGCTCAGCAATAGTTTTGATGTTATTGCTGTACACCTTGTCTTCAGTATGGCGCCACAAAAAGGAGTCGCATATGTTCAGATCCGGAGAATATGGCGGCCAATCGTGGCCCATGCTAATGGTCTCTGGGTACCCCAGAGCCAGAATGCGGTCCCCAGAGTGCTCCTCCAGGACATCACACACTCTCCTGCATTGATGGGGTCGAGCTTCGTCTTGCATGAACCACATCTTGTCGAAATCAGGATCACTTTGGAGAATGGGGATGAAATCATCTTCCAAAACCTTCACTTACCGGTCGATGGTCACCGTGCCGTCAAGGAACAACGCACCAATTATTCCGTGAGTGGACACTGCACACCCCACAGTCACCAGTTGAGCGTGAAGAGACTTCTCGATCGCCAAATGCGGATTCTCAGTTCCCCAAATGCGCCAATTTTGCTTATTGACGAACCAATCCAAATGAAAATGGACATCGGCACTAAACCAAACCATAATGCGCATTCCATTTCCCATCATGCCCCGCGCCCAACCGTGCAGTTTGAAAGTCCTAATGCAAACTGTTCAGAAGTCATGGCGATTTTATTTCATATAGTTCAATAATTGTCACCCTGTACTAACGGGATTAGGGTAAAACTACCTCAGTATCCGACACGGAATGACTGCCTGTACAGAATTTCCTTAATGTGGGTCTTAGCTGCTCACTACAGTGTTATTCAAATTACTTAGCATTACAGCTATAGCGCTCAGCACCACTACTATAGCCGGCCGGGGTGGCCGAGCGGCTCTAGGCGCTACAGTCTGGAATCGAGCGACCGCTACGGTCGCAGGTTCGAATCCTGCCTCGGGCATGGATGTGTGTGATGTCCATAGGTTAGTTAGGTTTAAGTAGTTCTAAGTTCTAGGGGGCTGATGACCTCAGAAGTTAAGTCCCATAGTGCTCAGAGCCATTTGATTTGAACCACTACTATAGTGCTGTAAAATAAGCTAGTAAAAACTGTCTACTTTACCTTGTAATACTGACTACAGTATTCCAATAATACCAATGAAACAGGAATTTTCTGTTAAATATCGTATGTACGATTAGGAATGAGTCATGTGATGGAAATAATTGCAGCTTGTTCAACAAACCCAAAATATATACCGCGTCGAACCGACTGTTAGGGAGAAAAACCTTCGAAGAATTTTAATAGCGTAATAATTATTCCGAACGATCATTCAGCAGCTCATATTTATTGCAATCTGTACGTACATAGTGGTCGGCAACGTATTGCGTTTGATTTGTGAACAAAACGTTATTCTTTGTATTTTAAAAACAACTGGCTTGAAAACCTCAATAGATCGCTGAACAAGAGAATGGCTTAGAAATGTCTGTGAAATCAGTTTTTAGTCGTTTGCCCGTAAGCACCCTCGACGTTTTGAATTCGCATTTTGTTCACATACTTCACTGGTCTTTTGTTGATTTGCTTTCCATATCTGGAATGGACACAAATGCAAGGCCATTCCCCTTGTTTGCGACAAATACCACGGCACAGATGTCGCAGAGGAATAGGTACGGCTACATTTAACTTTTTACAGTACGGTTTATCATGTTGATGCGTCTCTGTTTTTACAAATTAGTAGCAACCGGCCCCGGCTTCGCTCGTGTAGCACTAAGTATGCTACGGCCTGACGACTTATCTGGCATATCGGTAATAAATTATACACTCATACCTTCCTGAAAACCGTATCATAATCCTTGCAGACTGTTCCTATGATTAGACGGCACACCAGAAAAAAAAAATCACAGGGAGTGACTTCAATTTATAATAGGTATAGATGCTACGGCAGCAATGCGAAACGGCTTTCAAGTACGAGAGAATGAAAAGAACGGGATTTGGAACGATGAGGAGCAGAAAATTCTTACAATATGTTTCATCTTTCTTCATCAAATGGTTCAAATGGCTCTGAGCTCTATGGGACTTAACATCTGAGGTCATCAGTCCCCTAGAACTACTTACACCTAACTAACCTAAGGACTTCACACACATCCATGCCCGAGATAGGATTCGAACCTGCGAACTTAGCGGTCTCGCAGTTCCAGACTGAAGCGGCTGGAACCGCTCGGCCACATCGGCCGGCTTTGTTGATCTTTAGGGAAACTAAAATATTAATGCCGGATACTTTGAGTGCCACAAATATTAGTAGTACACTCTCCTGTTCTGTCTAGTTCAAGCCAGTCGTTTGGAGGTCTGTACAGTGTGAAGGTAATGACACAAAACTGACGAAGATAAATTTCATCCGCAGGTGAAAATTTTCGAAGTATGTGCACGTTCAACTGACTGATTGACAGTACAGAATATATTTAGCACATCTCTCGTAAATATACGGTCATAACAAATACCGTCCGAACAGGCCTTGAAGTCCCAACTGTAGCGACTGGCCGCCGTGTCATCCTTAGGCGTCACCGAATGCAGATACGGATTAGCATGTGGTCAGCACACAGCTCTCCCGGCCGTTGTTAGTTTTCGTGACCGGTGTCGCTACTTCTCAATCAATTAGCTCCTCAATTGACCTCAGAAGGGCTGAGAGCACCCCGCTTGCAAACAACATTCGGCAGACCTGGACGGTGACCAAATCCGAGTGCTAGCCGAACCCGACAGGGCTTAAGTACGGCGATCTGACGGAAACCGGTTTTACCGCTGCGGCAAGCCAATTGGCAAATATACGGTCGTACAGCATCGTAAATTGCCCGTTCGACTTAACGCCTTTATTACACGTTGTCTAGATGTTAATCAGAACACAACGCACCTCTTACTGGTATGATAACCATAATTAGGCCTTTGTGGTACTTTCAGCGGATGGATAAAAATATGAAACCACCAAAAACTCAATACATTGTCAGGCCCAAAAACCGTTGTCATAAAAAAAAAAATTCCGGCCGCCTTGGATTGGACAAAATACAGGTCATCTACAGTTCTCAAGGAAAGTTATACCGTTCGTAGTGGCAAGTTCAGGTAACGATGATGGAAGTGGATGGCGATCACGCACTCTCCTCAACTGTCCAAAGTGGATCACAAAGGCTCAATAATAATGAGATCGAGTGAATATGGTGGCCAGGCTAAATACGAAATTTCATCCTTGTGCTCACAAAACCAGTCCAGGACGGTTCGAGTTGTGTGAACAAGGGTCTTGTCGTCTTGGAACATATCATCACCACTGCGGAACAAAAACATTATACACGACTGGCCATTAAAATTGCTACACCAAGAAGAAATGCAGATGATAAACGGGTATTCATTGGGCAAATATATTATGCTGGAACTGACAAATGATTACATTTTCACGCAGTTTGGGTGCATAGATCCTGAGAAATCACTTCCCAGAACAACCACCTCTGGCCGTAATAACGGCCTTGATACGCCTGGACATTGAGTCAAACAGAGCTTGGATGGCGTGTACAGGTACAGCTGCCCGTGCAGCAACACGATACCACAGTTCATCTAGAGTAGTGACTGGCGTATTGTGACGAGCCAGTTGCTCGGCCACCAGTGACCAAATGTTTTCAGTTGCTGAGAGATCTGCAGAATGTGCTGGCCAGGGCAGCAATCGAACGTTTTCTGTATCCTGAAAGGCCCGTACAGGACCTGCAACACGCGGTCGTGCATCACCCCGCTAAAATGTAGGGGTTCGCAGGGGTCGAATGAAGGGTAGAGCCACGGCTCGTAACACATCTGAAACGTAACGTCCACTGTTCAAAGTGCCGTCAATGGGAACAAGAGGTGACCGAGACGTGTAACCAATGGCACCCCATACCATCACGCCGGGTGATACGCCAGTATGGCGATGACGAATACACGCTTCCAATGTGCGTTCACCGCGGCGTCGCCAAACACGGATGCGACCAGCATGATGCTGTAAACAGAACGTGGATTCAACAGATAAAATGACGTTTTGCCATTCGTGTACCCAGGTTCGTCGTTGAGTACACCATCGGAGGCGCTCCTGTCTGTGATGCAGCGTCAAGGGTAACCGCAGCCACGGTCTCCGAGCTGACAGTCCATGCTGCTGCAAACGTCGTCGAACTGTTCGTGCAGATGGTTGTTGTCTTGCAAACGTCCCCATCTGGTGACTCGGGGATCGAGCCGTGGCTGCACGATCCGTTACAGCAATGCGGATAAGATACCCGTCATCTGGACTGCTAATGATACGAGGGCGTTGGGATCCATCACGGCGTTCCGTATTAACCTCCTGAACCCACCGATTCCATATTCTGCTGACAGTCATTGGATCTCGACCAACGCGAGCAGCAATGTCGCGATATGATAAACTGCAATCGCGATAGGCTACAGTATGACCTTTATCAAAGTCGGAAACGTGATGGTACGCATTTCTCCTCATTACACGAGGCACCACAACAACGTTTCACCAGGCAACGCCAGTCAACTGTTTGTTTGTGTATGAGAAATCGGTTGGAAACTTTCCTCATGTCAGCACGTTGTAGGTGTCGCCATCGGCGCCAATCCTGTGTGAATGTTCTGAAAAGCTAATCATTTGCATATCACAGCATCTTCTTCCTGTCGGTTAAATTTCGCTTCTGTAGCACTTCATCTTCGTGGTTAGCAATTTTAATGGCCAGTAGTGCATATTGGGTGCACATGGTCAGCGAAAATAGGCACATAACCCTTGGCATTTCAAATGGTTTAAATGGCTCTGAGCACTGTGGGACTCAACTTCTGAGGTCATTAGTCCCCTAGAACTTAGAACTAGTTAAACCTAACTAACTTAAGGACATCACACACATCCATGCCCGAGGCAGGATTCGAACATGCGACCGTAGCGGTCTCGCGGTTCCCCTTGGCAGTAATGCCACCTTGAGAATAACTATGGGGTTCATGGAATACTACGGTATGGATACCCAAATCATCTCCGAAACCCCTCCATGTTTCACTCTTGAGACGTAAACTCGGCCAGACGTAGGAAACTATGTGAAACAAGAATCATCCTACCCACCGCCCCATAGTTCAAGTTTCGTGGCTGCGGCAGTGCGTTTCCCTGTTACGGGTATTAACATGACTAGTGAATGGTTTTGGAATTCAGATCGCTGTGCAATTCCCCTCCTATGGAGTTCCTTTCGTGTTGTTACGGTGTAGACAGGGTGCACGACTGCGACATTCAGTTTTGCAATGGCTTTTGCAGCTGTCGTTATTTCACTTTTCCTCACAAACCTTCTTTAATAACCGTCCGTCACGATCACTCGAGACACGCTTTCGTCCGCGTTGTGACTTAGCGGATAATGTTTTCCGTTTTCCCCGTATTCGTTTTAAATCTCTGATACGGTTCCTCTTGAAACACGAAGCGCTTGGGGTGCCTTGATTACGGAAGCGCAAGCCTTATGAGCACCAGTAATTTGCCGTCGTTGTATTTGACTTAGCTCCGCCGGAGTGCACTTACAACTATGCAGAAAACCATTCTGCTGACGACTGACACTTGCAACGTATTGAGGACATTAGCCGGCCGCTGTGGCCGAGCGGTTCTAGGCTCATCAGTCCGGAACCGCACGACTGCTACGGTCGCAGGTTCGAATCCTGCCTCGGGCATGGATGTGTGTGATGTCCTTGGCTTAGTTAGGTTTAAGTAGTTCTAAGTTCTAGGGGACTGATGACCTCAGGTGTTAAGTCCCATAGGGCTCAGAGCCATTTGAACCATTTGAAGACATTACGCTGGTGCCGTTCGTGGTTCAAATGGCTCTGAGGACTATGAAGTGGGTTAAGAACAAATATTAAGTGTACTACATGTAAGCGCAGTCGAGCCGTATTGGGGGACGTATTGTGCTCTTGGGGGGGGGGGGGGGTGTACAGGGGTAGAGATGGTGGGGGTGGAGGGTACAAGTGCGAGGTAAGGCGGGTCGCCAGATTGTGGTTAAGTACTGACCTCCCTTATACACCCTTTGCCACCAGTATTGAGCACCCTAGAAGCATGGCGTGTGTGCCATATACATAACAGTAAATAAATCCTAACGTTTAAATAGTAGTTTTCGGCATCGAAAAAGGCCAAAAACAATGGTCCATCGTAAAGCCGTTAATAAGTTTAGATCTGTGGCAGTGTTACTGCCGCGTTATGTATGAAAGAAACGAATTTAGTTTAGAAAAACGAGTGCAGATAAAGATTTTGCGTCATCAGGGGAAATCGCAGCTGGAGATTTCGTAAACTATGAAATGTTCACGCCGATCTGTACAGTATGCTATTGAGCGACTCGCCAAGACCGGGTCGCAAGCTACTAGGCCCAGAACCAAGCAGATCAGAACAGACCGTGAAGACTGAATGATAGTAAGAGAGTCGTTAAAAAGTAGGAAAAAAACACTTTAGACCTCGCTACTGAGTTGTCTGAAAGTTTTAGCAAAACAATATCTGCCCGCACCACTTGTAGCCGACTGCAGGAAGCTGGTCTAAGAGGCTGTAAAGCCAGGAAGAAGCCATAGCTCTCTGACGAAAATGGAAAGACAGGTTATGACTGGGCTCTAAAAGCTAAGCGTTCACCGAACAAGATTGGTCAAATATCGTGTGGTCTGACGAAGCAAACATTCATGTAAGTTTGTCAACTTGATGCTCTAACAACACATACCGATTTGGGTAGAAAAGAAAATGTATTAATTTAAAAACTCATGAAAGAATTCCCTACAGTATTTATTCACATTTCAGATGTTTCGTACACCGGGTGTGACGCATGTCCGTCGCCGGATGGGCGAGGGATGTAACCGAGAGTGTTTGGTACCCACCGTAAAACATAGGGGAGGGAGCGCTATGATCTGGGGCTACGTGAGCGCTGCAGGAGTGGGACAAATAGAAGTATGTGAAAGCCGCATGGATCCCGCAAAGCACCTAGACGTCCTAAAATCTTATTTACTGTCCTCTTTCAAAACCTTTTTGCCACAAACATGGACGCGTTAAATTCCAGCACGATAACGCAACTTGCCATAAACCCGTCCCCACAGTGACTTGGCTTCGGGAAAATAACATCGAGCTTCTAGACTGGCCTGCCCAGTCACTGAACCTGAACCTTTCTTTTTTTTGAAGCGCAAAGTCAGGCAGCACACAATTAAGTCGAACGAAGAATTAAAAGACCACCTGCGCCTTGAGTGAAACGCCAGAAGTGCCGAAGGTTGTAAAAAGCTAGTGTACTATGTACCTAAAAGAATAAGGGCCAAGGTTGGCCCACAACAAATTGATATTGTGTTACTAATAAAAATTATAAATTAGAACAAATTGTTTCTATTTATTTAATTTTCTTACTTTTCACAACGGTTAAAGTTAGCTGGGGTGCTCAGTACTGTTGGCCAAGGTTGTAGGTGGCAAACTGACGAGTGAACATCTGATTCTCCACTCTATGTACCGTACTACGTCGCAAGAAGCAGCTACAGACTGTTTCACACAGTTATACTGACCCTATACAGTGCGTCTTACGAATCAATTGTGACGCTGTGCGTGGACATGGCAGGCGATGTTTATCTTCCATAAAGTGCGCTAACACTATATGGGATACAGGTGTGAGGTAGTACTAATACTAACGCAAGAAACACATGTGCGCAGAATCTACGTAAATCTCGCTGTACGCTGTTCGACACTGCTAGGGGGAGTGTAATTACGTACTGGGAAACATTTTCGCTAGAAACCGCATTTTTGGCTTATTCCAGAAACACATAAGAAAGTGACCTTCTCCACGCTCAGACTCCACTGGTGGCGATCTTCAACATGTTGTTCATGACAGTCCCAAATGGCTCTGAGCACTATGGGACTTAACATCTGTGGTCATCAGTCCCCTAGAACTTAGAACTACTTAAACCTAACTAACCTAAGGACATCACACACATCCATGCCCGAGGCAGGATTCGAACCTGCGACCGTAGCAGTCGCGCGGTTCCGGACTGAGCGCCTAGAACCGCAAGACCACCGCGGCCGGCATGACAGTCCCTCCTACCACTGTGCAAAAAAATTCGACCACACGAGTTTTTTACCCTATTCGACGTCTTTTGGTCTTCATTGACTGGACTATGCGATACAATTTCGCAGTGGTGTGCGTAATGTAAATTCGACGGAATGAGGACATCAGAACTACGAGCGCCGCACTTTGTAGGGAAACGTAGAAGGTAAGTTCGTGGCTGCTTGTCACGAAAAAGAAAAGAGTGTTGCGACGGTATACGCACTTTATGTCGCCAGTGAACGCAGCTTTTGAGCAGCCAGCCGCTCACTGCTAGCTAGCGTTGCGTTGGCGCACCAAATCTTAAAACTGTGCGAATGACGTCGAATCGAAATCTAACGAGTTGGCGCAGTTATTGGAGATTTGCATTCGGGGGGAACAGGTTTATCACCTGCGTCTTGCCGTTTGATTTAGGTATGACGTATTAATCCAGGATCATTTAAGGTGGTTACTAGGATGATTCCTTTGAAAAAAGACAACGACATTTACAAAAAATAACAGCCTGTATTACTTAACAGCTTGAAGCCTCGTACTGTCCGCTGGTAGGCCGGCCGGAGTGGGCGAGTGGTTCTAGGCGCTTCACTCTGGAACCGCGAAACCGCTACGGTCGCAGGTTCGAATCCTGCCTCGGGAATGGATGTGTGTGCTTAGGTTAGTTAGGTTCAAGTTGTTCTAAGTTCTAGGGGACTGATGACTTCAGATGTCAAGTCCCATAGTGCTCAGAGCCATTTGAACCATTTGTCCGCTGGTCACCCAAGCACAGCTGCAGGTTGCCTATCTAACAAGGGGCAACAAGAATTTGATTAGCATATTTCACGTATTCATGGAGGTATGTTCCGCCTGTGCAACTAATTGAAGGCAGTTTGTTTATCGTCATACGCGTTTGGCATCTTTTATTTGTGAAACACCTTCAGTCGCGTGTAATACATGTTTCTTTTTACACATGTGATACATACATTATGTGGTAGTTGCAATATGTTATTGTGTTACATTTTACCATGTTTTTCTGTTGTTTTTCAGGTTAGAATAAGCTTTTGTAGCACAAATTTCGTAAGGTGAAATCGTTCGGTGTTACGATTTCCTGCGGTGATAGCGCACGGTGTGTCGTCCTTGAGATATGCTCATTAGTCTCCATGCTCCAACTGGCCGATTTCCGGCGTTTTTCACCCACATTTGCTACAACACGTCGCTTACATAATAAATGCTGATAATTCAAGATGTACATAATATAACATTCTACTATGTATGAATTTCTTGGAAATCGTCCAGTATGAGCTTGAAGAGTAATGAACACATCTCCAGGACCACACACATGCCCTAACAGCGCTGGAAATCGTAAGTAATACCGAACGATAATTTCACCTCACGAAATTTGTGCTAAAAAAGCTGAGAAGAGAAAAATATGGCAAAATGTAACATAATAACATATAATATAATAACACATAATATATTAATCATATGTAGAAAAAGAAACATGTATTACAGGCCACTGAAGATACTTCGCACATGAAAGCCACACGCATATGGAAATAAACAAACTGCCTTCAGTTAGTTGCATGGACGGAATATACTTCCATGAATTTTGAAGCAATTGAGGAACGACGCAAAACAGAGAAAATGACGATTTCATATAGTTATTTACCGAATTTAAGAATTTAAAATTCTGTCATAATCTACTCATTAAGCGGTATAATCTTACGTTAAAGGTAAGTCCAGTATAAAGTTATTACAAACGATTTCACTGATTTGCTGTAACTGTATTATTTGGCATATTGTCACACGGCTTTGAACCCATATAGAAAAACTCAAGAACTTTTTTTTGACATGTTGAAAGTGGTGTCATGGTCTCCTCCGTTTGAAAGTTCAGCTCCACGGGACAGCGGCTGCCGACGTCGTAGTAAGTTAGGTCTGCGAGAACCAGCGCAGCTAGAAAAATTGTTTACTGTCGTGTTGACAAAACACTTTCTTCAGAGATTGGAAATGATTGTTTCATTGTACGTGGATGGCTGCTTCTCAGAACATACATAAATGTGTTTGATTATTCAAATACGTCGTCGTCTATTGATATTCTGTAGTGTGCCCAGCTACCCTGGCTGTCTCCTGCTTCCTAGTCCACGAAGTACTGTTGTGACTACCCGAGGTACAACAGGAAGTGCTCCATATGTGCTCCCCTACTGATTCTGCAGATACCAAGTCAATAGTGAAGTTCTTCCCACGTTTGGCGCAGCGTGTTCCTATCTGTCTGTTCAAAAGCGCTGTTGATGCGCGATCGGGCTTCTAGTAGGTTTGTTGCTGGAGGAGGCGTAAACATTGAATCTTTTACGTTGGTGGTTTTTTTTTTTTTTTTTTTTTTTTTTGTCATCAGTCTACTGACTGGTTTAATGCTGCCCGCCACGAATTCTTTTCCTGTGCTAACCTCTTCATCTCAGGGTAGCACTTGCAACCTACGTCCTCAATTATTTCCTTGACGTATTCCAATCCTCTACAGTTTTTGCCCTCTACAGCTCCCTTTAGTACCATGGAAGTCATTCCCTCACGTCTTAACAGATGTCCTATCATCCTGTCCATTCTCCTTATCAGTGTTTTCCACATATTCCTTTCCTCTCCGATTCTGCTAGAACCTCCTCATTCCTTACCTTATCAGTCCACCTAGTTTTCAACATTCGTCTATAGCACCACATCTCAAATGCTTCTATTCTCTTCTGTTCCGGTTTTCCCACAGTCCATGTTTCACTACCATACAATGATGTACTCCAGATGTACATCCTCAGAAATTTCTTCCTCAAATTAAGGCCGGTTTTTGATATTAGTAGACTTCTCTTGGCCAGAAATGCCTTTTTTGCCATAGCGAGTCTGCTTTTGATGTCCTCCTTGCTCCGTCCGTCATTGGTTATTTTACTGCCTAGGTAGCAGAATTCCTTAGCTTCATTGTCTTCGTGACCATCAATCCTGATGTTAAGTTTCTCGCTGCTCTCATTTCTACTACTTCTCATTACCTTCGTCTTTCTCCGATTTACTCTCAAACCATGCTGTGTACTCATTCCGTTCAGCAGATCATTTAATTCTTCTTCACTTTCACTCAGGATAGCAATGTCATCAGCGAATCGTATCATTGATATCCTTTCACCATGTATTTTAATTCCACTCCTGAACCTTTCTTTTATTTCCGTCATTGCTTCCTCGATGTACAGATTGAAGAGTAGGGGCGAAAGCCTACAGCCTTGTCTTACACCCTTCTTAATACGAGCTCTTATTTCTTGATCGTCCACTCTTATTATTCCCTCCTGGTTGTTGTACATATTGTATATGACCCGTCTCTCCCTATAGCTTACCCCTACTTTTTTCAGAATCTCGAACAGCTTGCACCATTTTATATTGTCGAACGCTTTTTCCAGGTCAACAAATCCTATGAAAGTATCTTGATTTTTCTTTAGCCTTGCTTCCATTATTAGCCGTAACGTCAGAATTGCCTCTCTCGTCCCTTTACTTTTACTAAAGCTAAACTGCTCGTCACCTAGCGCATTCTCAGTTTTCTTTTCCATTCTTCTGTATATTATTCTTGTAAGCAGCTTCGATGCATGAGCTGTTAAGCTGATTGTGCGATAATTCTCGCACTTGTCAGCTCTTGCCGTCTTCGGAATTGTGTGGATGATGCTTTTCCGAAAGTCAGATGGTATATCGCCAGACTCACATATTCTACACACCAACGTGAATAGTCGTTTTGTTGCCACTTCCCCCAATGATTTTAGAAATTGTGATGGAATGTTATCTATCCCTTCTGCCTTAATTGACCGTAAGTCCTCCAAAGATCTTTTAAATTCCGATTCTAATACTGGATCCCTTATCTCTTCTAAATCGACTCCTGTTTTTCTTCTATCACATCAGACAAATCTTCCCCCTCATAGAGGCTTTCAATGTATTCTTTCCATCTATCCGCTCTCTCCTCTGCATTTAACAGTGGAATTCCCGTTGCATTCTTAATGTTACCACCGTTGCTTTTAATGTCACCAAAGGTTGTTTTGACTTTCCTGTATGCTGAGTCTGTCCTTCCGACAATCATATCTTTTTCGATGTCTTCACTTTTTTCCTGCAGCCATTCTGTCTTAGTTTCCCTGCACTTCCTATTTATTTCATTCCTCAGCGACTTGTATTTCTGTATTCCTGATTTTCCCGGAACATGTTTGTACCTCCTCCTTTCATCAATCAACTGAAGTATTTCTTCTGTTACCCATGGTTTCTTCGCAGCTACCTTCTTTGTACCTATGTTTTCCTTCCCAACTTCTGTGATGGCCCTTTTTAGAGATGTCCATTCCTCTTCAACTGTACTGCCTACTGCGCTATCCCTTATTGCTGTATATATAGCGTTAGAGAACTTCAAACGTATCTCGTCATTCCTTAGTACTTCCGTATCCCACTTCTTTGCGTATTGATTCTTCTTGACTAATGTCTTGAACTTCAACCACCCCACACGAAAAAGTCGCATGGACTTAGGTCGGAAAAGCATGGCGGCCATGACCGAGACTGATTCATTGATTTCTCAATTTGCTGTTTAAGAATTCGCGAACATCATGATGGAAGTGGGTGTGGACCTCCAAATCTATTAGTAGATGAAGCCCACACTTTTGGTCTCCAGTTGTGGCATGAGCCAGTTTTGCAGCGTGTCCTGCATCGATGTTATCGCAGAAAAAACGGAGACCGTAAACTTTAAACTGTCAGACTGAACAAAACACCTTGACTTTTGGTGAATCTCGAATGTTCCGCAGGATAGCGTGAGGATTAACTGTCCTCCAAATTCACAAAAAAAAAAAAAAAAAGATTCAAATGGCTCTGAGCACTATGGGACTTTACTTCTGAGGTCATCAGTCCCCTAGAACTTAGAACTACTTAAACCTAACTCACCTAAGGACATCACACACATCCATGCCCGAGGCAGAATTCGAACCTGAGACCGTAGCGGTCGCGCGTTTCCAGACTGTAGCGCCTAGAACCGCTCGGCCACCCAAATTCACATATTCTGCTTATTCAATGTGCCATTCACAAAAAATGTTGCTTCGTCACTTAACAACAATCTCTAATAAGACCAATTCTCTAGTATAAGCTGTTGCAACTGTGCTGAAATTTCAAAGCGTCTGACCTCGTTATTAGGGGTCAAGGCTTGTAGCAATTGCAAGAGGCGAGGCTTCAGCTTCAGTCATTTCCTTAAGAGCTTTAAAATGTCCTGTTGTTGTAGATTAGATTCAGTTTTCGTTCCATAGACCCAAAAAAATGAGATGATTCTCGTGGGTATGGAACATGTCAGAAAGTATTACATAAAAACATAAAACATTTGAATATAATACTTACTACCCTTATCAGGAGATTGTCTAAAATAAGCTAATACAATGCAGTAAACTGGGACAACTAATATTTACAGTATTAACACTGTAACCTTCCAACAGAAAAATTTCCGTAACCTACCAATAATACAATGTGACTAATCTCTCAATAAAATTGTGGCTTACTTATAACCTTTCAATAATTAACTGACTGTGAATCTAAACTGGTAAATTTGGACGTCAGCAGTGCTGCGTCATGGCCCTGAAAGATCATTCTGAATAAATTGAAAATTCTTACCTCAATAAGGCCGCCGGATAACTCGTATATATTTGCTCCTGTAAGAAATTTTTCTGGCGCAACCCAGTGCTATGCTGGCTGATAGATTTGTCATGTATAAAAGGAAACAGTTGATTTTTCTTTACAATAATCAGGATGACCATAGATTGGAGAAATTAAATTGAGTTGAATGATTGTCAAAACTTAATTTTTATAAGAAAGATTATTATTAAGAGATTTCTTTTTAAAACCATTTACATGGGACGAGGCTGCTTTTACCTTATAATATAACGCTCAGGCACCGCCATCGCTCCACACGACCGGCCCAGCCAACTCCATACATCAGACTGCTAGCAACTACCTAGTCCTACTGCTACACAGATCCTACTGCATATAACACTGCTCTTTGGTCTGAGATTCTCTTATAGCTTACATATCGCAGGCAGCGCAGGAGCAATCCATCGAAATTACATCTGCTCGACTGCGCTAGCAACAAATTCCTTAATCATGGACCTCTTACAACACACTGTCAGAGTGAAGCACTATTATCCACTATTAATAAATTTATCATATGCAAAATATCTAATCTTGACTGTTGCGACGAAGTTTTATAAAAAATGAAGTCTAACAGATATTTTTACTTAAGCTGTTAAGATGTTCATCTATGGAGTAGAAGGAGTTGCCTATCAAAAAGTCTTTCAAACTCTGTTTAAACCGTGCTTTATCTGGAACCAAGTTTTTAATGGTTGCTGGCAATTTATTAAAAATGTGTGTTCCTGAATATTGGACCCCTTTTTGGACCAAGGTAAGTGATTTTAGGCCTTTATGTAGATTCTTCTTATTCCTAGTATTGATACTGTGTACTGAGCTATTGGTTGGAAATAGAGATGTATTACTTGCAACAAATTTCATTAAGGAATAAATATACTGAGAAGCAGTGGTTGGAATACAAAGTTCCTTGAACAGGTTTCTACAAGATGTTCTTGAATTTACACCACAAATGATTCTTACCACACGCTTTTGAACCCTAAAAACTTTTGCTCGGTTTAATGGGTTGCCCCAGCACGGCAAATACAGACTTGTTTAGGCGCTTGAGCAATTCTGTGGTATGCCCTTCCCAACTGAATTTATTATCGAGTGGTAATCCCATAAATTTAACACTGTCAACCTCATCGATCTGCATGTCTTCATACGTTATACTCATGCTGGAAGCATGCAGCTCTCTGCTTGCTCTGCTCGTCGACTTGTGCGAGCTACGTACGAAACTCGCCTGCACGTGGTGAAACGTTTTTTCATTCACTGCAGGCCGACCCTTCGATTTCCCCATGCAGAGGCATCTTGATGCTTTAAACAGCGAATACCGTTGCCGAATGCAGTTGGCAGATATTTGCTGAACTTCGTCGTGAAGTGTCGTTGTATGGTTACTGTAGATGATGTGAATACATCCGAAGCACAACGTACGCTTTTTCGACGCCTGTCGCCATCTTGCCGAACTGTTCACCGCTGCCATCTCTCAGCAAAAATCTGAAACGCGGCTGCAACAATACAAAACTTATTGAGTTTCTCTATACGGGTTTTGAGTTTTGTCACAATATGTCAATTAATGTAGCTACACTGAATTTGTGATATCGCCTCAATCATTCATAACAACCTTTATAACCTGGTTCCTCTCAGCGTATGCTGATAAAATAGCTCCATATTTAGCAATTGTATAAAGCCACTTGCTCACAAAAAGATCCGTATCTAAAGACTGGAAAATTGCTCAAGTCACACCAATACCCAGAAAGGGAAGTAGGAGTAATCCGCTGAATTACAGGCCTATATCACTAACGTCGATTTGCACTAGGGTTTTGGAACATATACTGTATTCGAACATTATGAAATACCTCGAAAAAAGCGATTTATTGACACATAGCACGGTTTCAGAAAATAACGTTCTTGTGAAATACAAGTAGCTCTTTATACTCATGAAGTAATAAGTGCTATCGACAAGGGATGTCAAATTGATTCCATGTTTTTAGATTTCCAGAAGGCTTTCGACACCATTCCTCACAAGCGTCTTCTAATCAAACTGCGTGCCTACGGAGTATCGCCTCAGTTGTACGACTGGATTCGTGATTTCCTGTCAGAAAGGTCACAGTTCGTAGTAATAGACGGAAAGTCATCGAGTAAATCAGAAGTAATATCCGGCGTTCCCCAAGGGAGGGCTATAGACCCTCTATTGTTCCTGATTTATATCGACGACATAGGAGACAATCTGAGTAGCCGTCTTAGATTGTTTGCAGATGATGCTGTCAATTACCGTCTTGTAAAGTCATCAGATGATCAAAACGACTTGAAAAATGATTTAGATAAGATATCTATATGGTGCGAAAAGTGGCAATGGACCCTGAATAAGGAAAAGTGTGAAGTTATTCACATGAGTACTAAAAGAAATCAGCTAAATTTCTAATACGCGATAAGTCACACAAATCTGAAGGCTGTAAATTCAACTAAATACTTAGGGATTACAATTACAAATAACGTAAACTGGAACGATCACATAGATAATATTGTGGGTAGAGCAAACCAAAGACTGCGATTCATTGGCAGAACACTTAGAAGGTGCAACAGGTCTACTGAAGAGACTGCTTACACTACGCTTGTCCGCCCTATTCTGGAGTACTGCTGTGCGATGTGGGATCCACATTAGGTGGGACTGATGGATGACATCGAAAAAGTACAAAGAAGGGCAGCTCGTTTTGTATTATCGCGAAATAGGGGACATGATACGCCAATTGGAGTGGCAATCATTAAAACAAAGGCGTTTTTTGTTGCGACGGGACCTTCTCATGAAATTTCAATCACCAGTTTTCTCCTCTGATTGCGTAAACAATCTGTAGGTACCCACCTACGTAGGGAGAAATGATCATCACGATAAAATAAGTGAAATCAGGGCTCGCACGGAAAAATTTAAGTGCTCGTTTTTCCCCTGCGCCGGTCGAGAGTGGAACGGTAGAGAGGCAGCTTGAAGGTGGTTCATTGAACCCTCCGCCAGGCACTTTTTTTTGTGAATAGCAGTCACGTAGATGTAGATGCAGATGTAAAGTTAGGAGCTGTGTATGTGGTGTCACCGCCAGACACCACAGTCTATACTCAGGTGACAGAAGTCGTGGGATAACGATATGCGCACATACAGGTGGCGGTAGACTCAGGCACACAAGGTATAAAAGCGCAGTGCATTGGCGGAACTGTCATTTGTACTCAGGTGGTTCGTGTGAAAAGGTTTCCGATATGATTATGGCCGCTCGACGAAATTAACAGACTTTGAACACGGGGTGGAAGTCGGAGCTAGACGCACGGGACATTACATTTCGGAATTCGTTACGGAATTCAATATTCCGCTATCCATAATGTGAAGACTGTCCGAAAATACCACATTTCAAGCATTAATACTTACCACGGACAATGCAGTGGCCGAAGGCCTACGCCTGACAACCGAGAGGCGTTTGCGGAGAGTTGTCCCTGCTAAAAGACAAGCAACTGTGTGTGAAATAATCGCATAAATCAATGTGGGACGTACGACGAACGTATCCGTTAGGACAATGCGGCGATGTATGGCGCTAATGGGTTGTGGTAGCAGACGACCGACGCGAGTGCCTGCAGCGCTACACCTACACTACTGGCCATTAAAATTGCTACACCAGATAGAAATGCAGGTGATAACCGGGTATTCATTGGACAAATATATTATAGTAGAACTGACATGTGATTACATTTTCACGCAATTTGGGTGCATAGATCATGAGAAATCAGTACCCAGAACAACGACGTCTGGCCGTAATAACGGCCTTGATGTACCTGGGCATTGAGTCAAAAAGAGCTTGGATGGCGTGTACAGGTACAGCTGTCCATGCAGCTTCAACACGATACCACAGTTCATCAAGAGGAGTGACTGTCGTATTGTGACGAGCCATTTGCTCGGCCACCATTGACCAGACGTTTTCAATAGGTGAGAAATCTGGAGAATGTGCTGGCCAGGGCAGCAGCCGAACATTTTCTACATCCAGGACCTGCAACATGCGGTTGTGCGTTATCCTGCTGAAGTGTAGGGTTTTACAGGGATCGAATGACGGGTAGAGCCACGGGTCGTAACACATCTAAAATGTAACGTCCACTGTTCAAAGTGTCGTCAATGCGAACAAGAGGTGACCGAGACAGGTAACCAATGGTACCCCATACCATCACGCCAGGTGATACGCCAGTATGGCGATGACGAATACATGCTTCCAATGTGCATTCACCGCGATGTCGCCAAACACGGATGCCACCATCATGATGCTGTAAACAGAACCTGCATTCATCCGAAAAAATGAAGTTTTGGAATTCGTGCACCCAGGTTCGTCGTTGAGTACACCATCGAGGCGCTCCTGTCTGTGATGCAGCGTCCAGGGTAACCGCAGCCATGGTGTCCGAGCTGCTATGCTTCTGCAAACGTCGTCGAACTGTTCGTGCAGATGGCTGTTGTCTTGCAAACGTCCCCATCTGTTGAGGCAGGGTTCGAGACGTGGCTGCACGATTCGTTACAGCCATGCGGATAAGATGCCTGTCATCTCGACTGCTAGTGATACGAGGCCGTAGTGATCCAGCAAAGCGTTCCTTCTGAACCCACCGATCTGCTATCAGTCATTGGATCTCGACAAACGCGAGCAGCAATGTCGCGATACGACAAACCGCAATCGCGATAGGCTGCAATCCGACATTTATGAAAGTCGGAAACGTCATGGTACGCATCCCTCCTCCTTACACGAGGCATCACAACAACGGGTCACCAGGCAACGCCGGTCAACTGCTGTTTGTGTGTGAGAAATCGGTTGGAAACTTTCCTCATGTCAGCACGTTGTAGGTGTCGCCACCGGCGCCAACCTTGTGTGAATGCTCTGAAAAGCTAATCATTTGCATATCACAGCATCTTCTTCCTGTCGGTTAAATTTCGCGTCTGTAGCACGTCATCTTCGTGGTGTAGCAATTTTAATGGCCTGAAGTGTAGGCTCGTGACCACATCAGTTGAAAAGTAAACTGCTGGAAAACCGTGGCCTGGTCGGATGAGTCCCGATTTCAGTCCGTGAGAGATGTTGGTAGGGCTCCAACGTGGCGCAGATCCCGCGAAGCCATGGACCCCAGTTGTCAACAGGGCATTTTGCAAACTGGTCGTAGTTCTGTAGCGATGTGGGCTGTATTTACATGGAGTCGAGAGGGTCCTGTGGATGTGCGTCTACTTGGAGACCTTTTGCAGCCATAAAGAAATATGAATGACAACGCACCATGTCACTGGGCCACAGCTGTTCGAATTTGGTTTGAAGAATATTCTGGACAATTCGAGCGAATGGACTGGCCTCTCAGATCTTCCGACAGGAATCTCATCGAACATTTATAGGACATAATCTAGAGGTCAGTTCGTGTACAGAACACTGCATCCACTACACTTTCGCTGTTATGGAGGGCTACACAGACAGCATGGCTAAATGTTTCTGCAGGAAATTTCCAAAGACTTGTTGAGTCCATGTCACATCGAATTAAATTAAAATCGCTCAAAAGAGGAAAGGCCGCTGGACCTGATGGGATACCAGTTCGATTTTACACAGAGTACGCAAAGGAACTTCCCCCCCCCCCCCCCTCTTGCAAGGTCTCTTGAAGAGCGTAGTGTTCCAAAAGATTGGAAAAGGGCACAGGTCATTCCCGTTTTCAAGAAGGGACGTCGAACAGATGTGAAGAACTATATACCTATATCTCTAACGTCGATAAGTTGTAGAATTTTGGAACACGTATTATGTTCGAGTATAATGACTTGTCTGGAGACTAGAAATCTACTCTGTAGGAATCAGCATGGATTTCGAATAAGACGATCGTGTGAAACCCATCTCGCGCTATTCGTCCACGAGACTCAGAGGGCCATAGACACAGGTTCCCAGGTGGATGCCGTGTTTCTTGACTTCCGCAAGGCGTTTGATACAGTTCCCTACAGTCGTTTAATGAACAAAGTAAGAGCATGTGGACTATCAGACCGATTGTGTGATTGGATTGAAGAGTTCCTAGATAACAGAACGCAGCATTTCATTCTGAATGAAGATAAGTCTTCCGAAGTATGATTTCAGGTGTGCCGTAGGGGAGTGTTTCTATTCACAATATACATAAATGACCTTGTGGATGACATCGGAAGTTCACTGACGCTTTTTGCGGATGATGCTGTGGTATATAGAGAGGTTCTAACAATGGAAAATTGTACTGAAATGCAGGAGGATCTGCAACGAATTGACGCATGGTGCAGGAACGGCAATTGAATCTCAATGTACACAAGTGTAATGTGCTTCGAATACATAGAAAGAAAGATCCTTTATCATTTAGCTACAATATAGCAGGTCAGCAACTGGATGCAATTAATTCCATAAATTATCTGGGAGTAGGCATTAGGAGTGATTTAAAGTGGAATGACCGTATAAAATTAATCGTCGGCAAGGCAGATGCCAGAGAGATTCATTGGAAGAATCCTAAGGAAATGCAGTCCGAAAAGAAAGGAAGTAGATTACAGTACACTTGTTCGCCCACTGCTTGAATACTGCTCACGGTGTGGGATCCGTACCAGATAGGGTTGATAGAAGAGATAGAGGAGATCCAAAGGAGAGCAGCGCGCTTCGTTACAGCATCATTTAGTAATCGTGAAAGCTTTACAGAGATGATAGACTCCAATGGAAGACTCTGCGAGATCGGTACTGGCTTTTGTTGAAGTTTCGAGAACATACCTTCACCGAGGAGGCAAGCAGTATATTGCTCCCTCCTACGTATATCTCGCGAAGAGACCATGAGGATAAAATCAGAGAGGTTAGAGCCCACACAGAGGCATACCGACAATCTCTCTTTCCACGAACAATACGAGACTGGAATAGAAGGGAGAACCGACAGAGGTACTGAAGGTACCCTTCGCCACACACCGACAGGTGGCTTGCGGAGTATGGATGTAGATGTAGATGTAGAATTGCTGCACTACGACGGGCAAAAGGAGGTCAAACGCGATTTTGGGAGGTATCCCATGATTTTTGTCACCTCAGTTTATGTAGGTTAAGGCAGCGTTACTGATGTGCAAATTATCCGTATTGTCTTCATCCAGTCGTTCAGAATGACAGCACTTCGCGACTTTCTGTACACTGTAGGCATGATTTGAATGATTTTCGAAACTTCCAGGCTTTGCAGTCTGCAAGCAGACAAGTCATCTTAAAATACATTCCTTTTACAGTGACACTGCGTACTACACCACAGAAGAGCAGTTTCACACCAACCCTGGCGTTATTTGCATATTGTGTGAGTTCTGTGTCTACACGCCTGCCTGCTCGCCGCTTCGGCCGCCCGACGCTGAACCAGCAGCGGTACGCGTTTCATCTCATCAGTGGACCCTCGCGGCTCCTTTTATCATCTGCCTTCCTTTCATTTCCACGCGGCTCTGATGACAGCAAAGTAGTAACTCGGCCGTCAAAGGAAATGAAATGGTTCCACCAAAAAATCAAAATCACTGTCGAGATGAATGTTTCACTGTCACAGAGGTATTCAGTTTTCGTGCTGGGGGAACTGTTATTTTCCTTTACTATGATTTCATTCCCTGCCCCGTATGGGCATGGGAGAGCTGGCAGCGGTACCTTCCGCCGCTTTTCAGCCGTGTGATACATTCAGTAAGAAGATAAAAACGAAGCAAGTAAAAGGTGGTAACGGGGGACATAAGAACATAAAAATATACACGTACACAGAGACGTTCATTGTGGGACAGTTAAAAGAAAGTCCACATAAGGATAAAAGCACAGTTGGCGATTTGTGTAGCACGGAAAATACACTGAAGTCATAAGCACAAGTTAAAGATTGGCCGCAGTACTAAAACAGCCCAGAACGACGACACTTTAAAACCACTGCACGTGAAACGCCAGCTAAACCCGCTAGACAGCACAGGCAATAGGATTGCGGAAAGGGCCAAGGGTTGAGGTCAGTTTCTGCTTCTAATTGTCATTTATCGTAATTTAATAACCTTTACAACCAAAGAGGCACATAGCCGAATCTTCAACGAATGCAACTCTTTCACGGCTGAAGGCCTCCAAACAAGAAATCTTAACAAGATAAAAATCCAATTAAGATAGCAATAATTCAAAAATAACGTACGCAAAGTGCAATACAAATGGCTGACGGCCACATCTATATTCCAAAAGTTTAGAATATATTACCATAGACCTTTAAAGGCAGAAGGCCAACAAGAAATCTTAAAAAAATCAAAAATTCAATGAAGATAGCAAAAAAATAATTTAAAACCCCAAAAGGCAACACATGCAAGGTGCAACACATTCCCATAATCTTTAGAGGTAGAAGGCTACAGTGCTTAAGCTTGAAAGATAAATTTAATAATTAATTTTGCAAAATTTCTAGAAAACAAAACAACCATAAGCCTGAAATTTAAAACAGCTGACAACAGCTAATTGAACACCTGTGGCACTCAGAAGGCTTCCAGTGGACTTAGGTGAGACAGGTGGTGAGCCCAACTATACTTGATCCGTCAGAACGCAACCAGGGGCCCTATTCTGTATCGTTCATACCGATCGTTGTAGTAGGTTAGTCTCGGTAGTGACGTCATTTTCGGTTCTTTATCGAAATATCCTATTCAGTAAGCTTCTAAGACTTGTTACCGAACGGTCCTCCCATCGATTTTACGACAATTGTACCGAGAGGTTTTGGTTTTCGGTGTGGCAGTGTCGATCGGTGAGCTGTGGTATATGGACACCTATAATTTGTTATTATACACATATTTAGCTGTTTTAGCTGTGGATTTAGTGATTTTGTTACTAAAGAATCACCAGAGGACGCATCCAGTTGGAAAGTGAGTTCGTAATAGACTATTTTCCTTTGTTAGAAATATGGTTGTGTTAGGTTGTTACTGTGAATGATTACATAAAAAAAACATTTTCGGTCAATATGCTCTCAAAATACGTGTTATTTTTGTGCAAATAAGAGTTTAAAGATCATTAACTATCAACTAGGTGTATTACATTAGAGTGAGCTGACGTTACCAGTGCCTTTGTGTACTTTTTCCCACAAATAGGTTAGTTAGTAATTATCGAAACGTGTTTACAACTTTCAAGTAACAATGGAAAGCAATTGCGTGTAGTCTGATATTGGAAACCTTCCAAACTATCACTCATTTATGACTTACGGATCACCGTTTGGCAACGAAGTCAGCCTACGTTCCTGTAGTTTAATACTACAACAAACGAACGCAGTGCTGCTGTTGCTTGGCCTGGCCAAGTGGAAGCCGGCACGGTAGCTCAGCGTGTTCCGTCAGGGGGTTTAGCTAACCTCTGTAATAAATAAACTGAGTGAATGGATCAAAGAACAGCCTTAAAGGGTGTTATCGGACGCCCGTAACGAACAAATTCTACGAACAATATAGAATAAAATGAGATCAAAACAAAAACAAAAAGTGGTTAGCGCGCGGGAAAGCGATTTCAAAGGTCACGGGTTCGCGCATGGATGGACACAAAAAAAAATTTTTTTTTCCTCTTCATATAGGCAACACGTTCTGAGACATTATTATTCGTGTAAGTTAAGATTTTTCTGCAATATTCGTTATTACTTACATGTAAGAGCGCACTTCCTCAGTAATGATTTCGTGATTTCTGTGTGTTTAAAATACGAAATATGAAATCGTTGGAGATGAAATTTGTTGTGTCTAGACAAGACAGCCTAGACACAATGCGAGGAAGCCGAAAGGCACGCGCTTAAACTCACGCAGGCTGGCGTGAGGTCTGAAACAGGATACGTAATGAATGCTATAAAGAAAAGTACGTAGCTTCTGGAATACTTAACTTTAATCCACATTTGTAGGACATCGCTCTTAATGATACATTAGTAGAATTTCAATATCAATTGAATACGGCGCCTTGCTAGGTTGTAGCAAATGTAGCTGAAGGCTATGCTACCAATCGTCTCGCCAAATGAGAGCGTAGTTGTCACTGAACCGTTCCTTGCAAAGTCGGCTGTACAACTGGGGCGAGTGCTAGTACGTCTCTCTAGACCTGCCGTGTGGTGGCGCTCGGTCTGCGATCACTGACAGTGGCGACACGCGGGTCCGACGTATACTACCGGACCGCGGCCGATTTAAAAGCTACCACCTAGCAAGTGTGGTGTCTGGCGGTGACACCACATTCCTCCCCCGCAAATCGGCGAACGGTTGTGTTATAAGGCTTCCGCCCGCCGTGGGGAGGACCCCATGTTGACGTATGCGACGAGGTGGGGAGCCTAACAACAGGCGAGGCTGTGCCACCCGCACCCGGCCATTCGGTCCGAGGGGAGCTAGGAAACGCCTGAAAACTAGTCCAGGGTGCACGCCAACATGCGGTGTATGCGCCCGTAAAGAGACAGGAGGGGCCGAAGGGTCGACCTCCATCGCGTCGGGACAGCCGACGGGCGAAGACGACATCTGGTCCGGAGCCGGCAAGAGTGCCAAGTCGGAGGACAGCTGGCCACGGGAAGCGATCGGCGGCGCGTGACCCAGGGAGGCGCTTGGCGGCTGCAGCGAAGCGTCCACTGCGGGCGTCGCTGGCGGGAGAACAGGCGGCGGCGGCGGCGGCGCGTCGCCATGTGGCAAAAAGGAAGGCAGCGTCGGTAACGCCTGGGGATGAGGCGAGCCAGTAGATGGGTCCCCAGGGCGCTGTCCGGACGGCACCGGCGCTGAAAGCAGACGGCGAGCGGCAGAACCCGTGCGACGACAGAGGCGCAGCTGATTGAGACGCCGACGCACCTCACCAGAGGCCCCCAAAACCAGATACATAGCACGGCCGAGGCAGCGAAGAATGCGTCCTGCGAGCCAACGCTGTGAACCTCGATAGTTGCGATAATATACAACGTCGCCTGGAGCAAAAGCAGGTGGCTGCCGCTGCACAGGAACCTGATGCGGCGGATGCAGCAAAGACATCAAGGTTCGATGAGGACGACCGTGGAGCAACTCAGCCGGCGAGCGACCATCTCGGGGCTGAGAGCGACACGAAGACAAAAAGAGCAACAACGCGTCCTCCCGAGACTGCGACTCTTTCAACTTCAACATCTGCGACTTGAAATGCCGGACCAATCGTTCAGCGGCACCGTTTGACTGAGGCGAAAACGGCGCGGATGTCAGATGTTGAGTACCATTGGCCTTGCAGAAAGACTGAAATGCTGCGGACATGAATTGTGGGTCATTGTCGGAAACAATAGTCTGTGGAAGACCTTCAATGCAAAAGGTAGCGGATAACGCTTGGATGGTGGCAGATGACGTCGTGGAAGACATCCGGACAACAAAAGGAAAATTTCTGAATGAATCCACCACAACCAACCATCGAGCATTCCAGAATGGACCAACAAAATCGATGTGTAAGCGTTGTCAAGGGGAAGTGGCTTTTGGCCATGCAAAGAATTTCCGCGGTGGTGCGGATTGGTGTTCGGCACACGCCATGCAAGAAGAGCACATATCCGTAATCGTAGCATCGATTCCGAACCAAGTACAGTGCTGACGAGCAAGTTGTTTCGTTCGCACTATACCCCAATGTCCTTGGTGGAGAAGCCGTAAGACAGAGGACTGTAATGAACGTGGGACCACGACCCGAGACTGATCATTATCAGAACGCAACAGCAAAACACCACGTCGAACAAAAAGTCTCTCCTTGTGAGCAAAAAATTGGCGAACCAACGGATCCTCGATCCGTGACTTTGACAAGGGCCATTGCGTAGCAACAAAACGCAAAACGGTAGCAAGGACAGGGTCAGCAGCTGTGGCTGTAGCTACACGACGAAAATCAATCGGAAACGATTCGACCACATCATCGGTTTCCGCATCAATGAACATGCAAACAAGTTCGAAAGAATCGAATGCTCTATCCTCAGCAACAGGCAAACGGGACAACGCATCGGCGTTTCCGTGCTTAGCAGTGGACCGATACAAGATATCGTAGCGGTACTGCGAGAGGAAAATAGACCAGCGAATGAATTTCTGCGCTGTACGTGGAGGTACAGGCTTGTTCGGATGAAAAAGTGATGTCAAAGGTTTGTGGTCTGTGATGATGGGAAAGTGACGACCATACAAGAAATCATGGAACTTAGTAACACCAAATACGAGAGCTAAAGCTTCTTTCTCGATCTGGGAATAATTTCTTTGCGCAGACGAGAGCAATTTGGACGCAAAGGCAATAGGGCGATCATGCGAGCCATCTTTGTCCGCAAGCACAGCACCGATCCCGAAATCCAATGCATCTACCATCAACAAAAGGGGTTTCTGGGGATCGAATGGCGTAAGGCAAGTATTTGAAAGCAACGCCCATTTCAACTGGCGAAAGGCGCGTTCGCATTCCGTCGTCCAGACGAACGGAACACCTTTACGGCGTAAGCGATGAAGCGGAGCTGAAATGGAAGAGGCATGGCGAATATATCGGTGGTAATAATTAATTTTACCCAACACACTCTGTAGCTGCTTCAAATTCTGCGGCGAAGGCAAGTCCTGTATGGCACAGAGGTGCTCGGGACTGGGATGTATGCCTTGGGCATTGATTGCATGTCCCAAATATGGTAAGTCACGAGCAAAAAACACACATTTGTCCTTCCGCAAGCGAAGACCATTTTGGCGCAAGACCTGAAATAATGTCCTGAGATTGGCTAACTGTTCTTCTTCCGTCTTTCCGGAGATCACAATATCGTCCAGATAGTATGCTGCAGTAGGGACTGAGGCACAAACAGTTTGTAGATATTACTGAAACAATGCAGGGGCGGATGCACCCCCGAATGGTAGTCTTTTGAATTGGTACAAACCAAGATGCGTGTTAACCACCAAGACTCGCTGGGATTCTTCGTCCACCGGTATTTGCAAGTACGCATCTGCTAGGTCCAACTTCGAAAAATATTTACTCGGGCACAGTTTGTCAAAAAGGGGTAAAGGAAAAGTTGCAACCAGTAATTGTGGATTCACTGTTGCCTTGAAGTCCACACAAAGTCTCAATTTTCCGGATGGTTTTGGCAAAATTACTAAGGGTGAGGCCCAGAGAGAAGCCTGCACACGTTCAATCACACCTTGTGATTCCAAATCATTTAATGTTCTTGCGACCTCATCACACAATGCGTGGGGAACATTGCGCGCTCTGAAAAATTTCGGTTGCGCGTTTACTTTCAGTTCCAAATGTGCTTTATAGTTCGTAGCGCAACCGAGGCCCGGTGCAAGAATTGTCTGCAAATTCTTCACATAGACTAGAAACACTGGTTTAAGGCACAGTCTGGTTCACTGAGAGGACCTAATTTACTATAGACAAGTTAAACAACTGAAATAAATCTAAACCAAACAAGTTCACAGCAGAAGAAGAACGAGGGATGTAAAATGATTCAAGTTTTTTTTGTCCCTTGTATGTCGCAAGAAGGCTGCACTGTCCTAACACAGGGATATTCTGACCTGAATAACTATTTAACGTAACATTTGTGGCACGCAACGGAGGTGTGCCCATTTGTTTGTACGTGTCTTTATTGATCAATGAAACCGCAGCTCCGGTATCGAGCTGGAATGGGACCACGTTGCCATTAATGTCCAAGTCTACAAAAAGTTTATTGTCCTGCTGACGACAAGAGCGATTGTCTCGTGCAATTTGAACAGACACTGGTACAGAATCACTTGCTAATTGACGTGATTTCCGGCGACGTCGACGCACACTTTTTGTGGGACGCACACAGTCACTGTTAGAGAGAGTGGCTCTGGGCGGAGTGGAATTAACTACATGAATGTCCATGGGCGAAGGTTCACGAGCCAGAGTATTCGTGGTTCGATTCCGGCGTGAAGCAAAGGGCCTGGAACGGTTGTTAGTGTCCGATCTGAGCTTTTTCTGGCAAACACGCTGAACATGTCCATTTTTATTACAGAAAAAGCAAATAGCGTGGCGTGACGGGCAATTTTCACGCGAATGTCTGGTTGCACACCGCGGGCATGATTTTAGCACCGCATTTGCGTGCTGGTGCGGGACACGTGGCTGCGCGGACGTGCGCGAGGGCTGTTTATTGTTCCGTGCAGCGCGCCCGGCGGGCCGGTTAACGTGACACACGGCTGGCGAAGTTTCAAATGATGCCTGAGCAAAGTCAAGTGTGTCTTGCCTATCCAATATGTCTATCACTTGTTGAAGGGAGTGATTGACTAGTTTCAAAATTTGCTCCCGTAAACGAACATCAGAAACGTTCTGTGCAATTGCATCACGCACCATAATTTCTGAATAAGGGAGTCCACATTCACATTCAAAAGCACAATCCCTAGTAAGGCCTTGCAAAGTTGCAACCCACTCCCGATTAGTTTGACCGGCCGTACGTTTTGTACGAAAGAACGTATACCATTTTGCAACTACATTGACTGATTCCTTGAAATATGCATCCAATGCAGACAAAATTTAGTCGTAGGACAGAGTTGCTACGTCACGGCGGGGAAACAATTTCACTATCACACGGTACGTCTGGACGCCGACACATGACAATAAGTGAGGCTGCCGCTCATTACCTTGAATTCTGTAGGCGGTGAGATGGAATCCAAATTGGCGTGACCACTCCGTCCAGCTTTCCATCGCCGCATCAAACGGACGAAACGGTGGTGCAACAGCATGTTGTGGCTGCGGTAGCGGTGGAGCGGCGGCTGCCGCATCGTTTTGCATTGCACGTTGACCCTGGACGAGCTGTCCAAGGGCATCCAATAACGCCTGCGTCTGCTGATTCTGCAAGCGATAAAATTCAGACAGTACATCTGGAGATTGTGGTGAAGCCATGACACAAGTAACCTAAGCAAGTATAAAGAACAAGACCCTGTTTTTACTCATCGCCAAATATGTTGTGTCTAGACAAGACAGCCTAGACACAATGCGAGGAAGCCGAAAGGCACGCGCTTAAACTCACGCAGGCTGGCGTGAGGTCTGTAAAAGGATACGTAATGAATGCTATAAAGAAAAGTACGTAGCTTCTGGAATACTTAACTTTAATCCACATTTGTAGAACATCGCTCTTGATGATACATTAATAGAATCTCAATATCAATTGAAAACGGCGCCTTGCTAGGTTGTAGCAAATGTAGCTGTACAACTGGGGCGAGTGCTAGTACGTCTCTCTAGACCTGCCGTGTGGTGGCGCTCGGTCTGCGATCACTGACAGTGGCGACACCCGGGTCCGACGTATACTACCGGACCGCGGCCGATTTAAAAGCTACCACCTAGCAAGTGTGGCGGTGACACCACAAAATTGCTGTGAGTGAAACATCCGACAGTGACCTTTATATTTTTCTTGTCAGAAATAATTCACCATTTTTTCCGAACATGTAGCGATTTCCGAGTATGCTGTTAGACAGGAATCTCAGAGCACAACTTAAATTACTGGGAATGTAACTAGCAGCAGTCATCTTCATAATCCTGCTTGTCACAAATATTTACCCGCAATCTAATCCTCTACCACAGTAAATAATGATCTCTGCCGTAATATTTTTAGACTGTAGCACCATCATCATTATCATCATCATCAGCCAATTTAATCATTAGGTGATGTGGCCTCTTCGAGTCGTGGATTCAGGTAGGCTTTCAGAAGTCTTCTCCAAGTGGGACAGTCTTGGGCAGTTGTCTGCCAGGTGTTACCAGCGATGTCTTTGTCCCATCTGTCTGGTGGTCTTCCTCTAGGCCTCCGGTGCTCTCTCGGACTCCACTCCAGTACTAGCTTCGTCCATCTGTTGTCTTTCTTTCTTGCAACGTGGCAAGCCCACTGCATTTCAAGGAACCTACTCTCTCTAAGATGTCAATAACCTTCGTCACAGACCGGATGTCATCTGCCCTTTTCCTGTCCTTTCTTATATAGCCCAGCATTGACCTCTCCATGGCTCTCTGTGCTGTCCTAAGTTTCCCTTTTGTGAATGAGTTCAGTGTTCATGTCTCGCAGCCATACGTCATCACAGGAAGAATGCATCGATAAAATACTGCTTTCTTCAGATTTATTGGCATTTTTGATCTGAATACTTTTGAATTCTTCCCAAATGGTTGCCAGCCAAGCTTGATGTGTCGATAGATTTCTGGCCTTATGTCTCCCTTCATATTTATAAACTGGCCAAGGTAGACATATTCACTGACCTCTTCTAGTAGACTGTCCTACTAGCACCATACACGAAACATTTTCATTGATGACATGCATGTTATAAACTTCGACGAACTGCAGGAGATCTCGAAAAGGCGTTTTTCTTTTTTTTCAATTTTGTTTTTAAGACTCAAATCGTTGACGCTACTTAATAATTTGGATCTCTAGGAGCGTGTTATAACCACATTCTGTTTATCTTCTTATTCTTTGAAACTCTTAGAATCAATTTTTCGGGTGTTTTTATAGATGTATTAGTACAATGTGGTACTACACACTATTCCTAACTCATTTTCCGAAACTTAAAATCCAAAACACGATGTCAGTGTGAATGAGAATAAGATGACATAATGCGGCATTTACGTCAATCTGAAGAATACAGTAAAATAAGCTATAGTTATAATGCATGCATGGAAACATGCGGTCAGGGAAACTGTAAAAATTTCTATGCCTTTCAGCTGAGAATCATGGAACTGGATATACTGCGCCTGATACTGTTAAGGAGGAGGCAAGAGCGATGAAGGCGGGCACATCAGCTCGCTGGAATGCAGCGTCATGCGTTATGGCAACATAAACGCAATTTTCGGTACTTGGGAGAACAGCGTGCCTGTGTCGTCTGCTAGTCACTTTGTGTTCGTGGCGCTGTGCGCGCTGCAGTACGCATGCGCGGATCTGTGGCTGCTTGCTTTTGATTGGCTGGTGTGACACGAACCGACAACAGCGCTTCGGTTCTCTAGACCCGAACGGTATCGCTATCGAAATGCATACTGAATAATGCACAGACTCTAATTCGAGTACTAGAACGTTCGGTGTTATTGAGCACCAAAACGATCGGCACAATGGTGGAAAGATACCGAATAGGATCCCTGAGGGGACAGCCATGGACCGACTGACACAACGACTTGCTTCCTGTCAATCAGTACATGAGAACTCAAACCGGCAATGTTACAAACGTGATAATCCACAATGGAGTACGCATTAGCTGTCAAAATTACACACCATGTTGGACCGCGACAACAGGTGAGGAAAGGATGCTGCCTGAAAGTACGTTAGTGGCCAGGGCAGGTAACAGGAACACTAGGCAGAAAATTCAGCTGGTACGCTTGAATTTGAAACACGGTAATAGTTAACTTCGCTCAAAAGAACACTGCCTGAATTTACGTCAGTGGCCTGGACAGGTAACCAGAACACTAAGTTAGCCGAACTAACATTGGTTTCGACGACACTGTGCAGCGATATACATCGCGACGGGTACCATCGGTAGCAAAGAGTGATTCAAGATTCTCTATATTGGATTTGAAAATTGCAGTATAGTAGAGTAATCCAATAAAGGCCTTCATTTCTATCAGTGAAATATCTCTCAATTCTGTTCTGGTTTCATCAGCATATCTATTTGTATATTGTTTGATTTTCTCATTTGTGTGTGTTACAACTTCAGTTAGCATGTCCTCTGAAAAAACGCATTCCCATACCTGCAGTGGCGTACAAGAATGGCCAAGATGTTGTGCATTCCCTGTGAGTCATGGAAGATGTACTATAATATTGTGAGCAGGCGTTCGAACATTTCTCTTAGGTTCCACTGTTGACCCTTAAAGCGGTTGCTTCCATAGAAAGTGTTCTGTTTTGTTTCTTTTCTAACTCGTTCACACTCATCACTATTTGATATATCCAGTTATGATTCAGTATCGTGTTCACTGAAGCTTTCAGGATCACTTTCGCTGGCAGTTTCAGCATCACTGCATTCAATATCTTCCACTTCATGTAACCAGTGAGTGCTAACAGTCTGAAAACCTGGATCAGAAACACCCACTCTGGCCTTGTTAACCAACTGAGTGATATTTCTGTAAGAAATGCAAAATATTAAGTGTTTAAAATTACTGATTTAGACACGTAAACTGTGTGGTGGGGTGGCCTCATCCCCCAAGTTATAATACTCCCAAGTTATAATACTTACCAAGTCAAAATAACAGCAGCTCGCAACTACGACTGCTCACTACAGTTACTCATAACAATCTGAACGAAAGCTACCGACAAGCGGAAGTGTGCAGTACGTAAAATTCTGACGTTACGCTCATTGGAATTTTGGAGGGGGTATCCTCATACCCCACAGCACCGATTGAGGGTTAATCTACAGTTGTGTTCAGTCTTCTGATGTAAGTCGTATAGCCAATATTGACTAACATGTTTTTACACTTCTCTGGAACGCTAACTTTATTTGGTGATGTCGGCTTCTACCTTTCTTTGCACTCTCCTGTAAGTGGATTTTTCATTATTGGACGGCAAAAGCTTCTGCAACCGCGTCCCCTCCATACCGTCACTGACCTACGGGAAACTTGCAGGTAGCAATGAGACAGAATTGGGAAGACTGGACTAGGACCGTTGATACATTTAAAAGTGTTGAGAATCAGATGAATCGATATTTACAGGAAATTCAATATGCGTCATCGATGTATCGAAAGAAGTGTGCGATATATCGACGGAAAACGTACCGACGTACTGACACAAAGAAATATTGGCTGCACGTTGTAAATATACTGCCAGTTTTAGAGCTGTATATTTAAGTATTGATTTATTATATTCTGTACATCAACAAGCTAGCAATCTGCTTATCCCCCTTGTACATCAAGAATTCAAAGGAAAACGATGCATTTTCACGCTTGGCGATTACCATTTTGGTAACAATTGTAACTGTAAGTGCCACAATAAGAAGTGTGTGATGAGTCCGTCGTTCGGTTTCGTTACATACCGGATTTGTCTGGAACACTTCCCTGTTTTTTTCATTTCTGCAAACGCCAGCGACCTAGCAGTTGTAGTGTCAAAATGGCGTGGTGAAGTTAAACGTTGCAGTTTATTTTGGTAGCGCCGATTACGTCAGCATTTCCCCCTTACGCGTCTCCATCCACCGCAAAGACCAATCCTGTTATTTAGATTTTGTTAATCACTTTCAGCTACTGTATTTGAAGAATGCCGACGCGAAGATATAGCACACTAGTTGCGTTAAAAATTTCAAAAGAACAAATTCAAATATTTATCGAAAATTACGAAAAGAATATATAATCGGCATGCGATATTGACAACTCGATATCGATATACCGGTGAAAAAAATATAGTCGACATGTACTATTATTTCACTGAAAAAATATCGATGTATCGACATTTTGCCTACATCCCTAGTCTGCACTCCTGATGTTTCTTTTTCTTCTGTGTAAATAACTCCGCCACTTGTCAGTCAGAGACGCCGGTGGCCCAGGAGACTTCTGCAGGGGGCACGTGCAGCCGTCTGGAAGGGAAGGGTGAGTGCAAACAACAGGAAGTCACGTGGTGTCGCCGTGCAAGCTTCGTCGCAGAGGATGTGGCCGCCGATTAGATAGCTGCGGCGTCGCTACTGTGTGCTGGAAGTAATGCCGAGCCGCAGAGGGAAACGTCCAGGGCACGGAACTTGGCAGGGCTAGCAAGGCACGTCAACTGACAAAACAAAAACAAAAAGTAGGTACAGTGATACAAAGACGGCAGCTGTAAACAAGTTAACTAACAAAAATATTTCATTGTGCTTTTTTAGGCTTAGGCTCCATCTGTGTACGCCAACCATCAGAATTTTCTTACACGACATGCGATTCGTGTTTTGCATAACACGCTATAAACTCAAATTCAAAATTTGTCCTGCACACACGACTGTTGTTAGAGCTTAAAAACACTGTGGATGATTAAGTTTTTGTATGTCCATCTTTTTGACAGGCGGTCCTGGGGACGGCGGCCGTTTACTATTGTGAGAAAACGAAACGTCTACAGCCGTCCTTATGATTTTACTTATTTTGTGGCTATTAGTTTTGGCGCTTCATTGTGCCATCTTCAGTCTGCAGCTGATGCTGAAGGGGTTGACACGATCCCTATATATACCGCATCAGTTTTCAGATAGTTGGCCACTGATGCGGTGTATGTAGGGGTCCTGTCAATGCCTTCAGCGTCAACTACAGACTGAAGATGGTGCATTGAAGCGCCGAAACTAATAGCAACAAAATAAATAAAAGTGTTAGGACGGCTGTAGACGTTTCTTTTTCTCAAGTACATGATCATTCCTCACCTCTCTCTCTTCCAATGCTAGAGAAGATAAATAAGAGGAAGAAACGAACTGATTGATAATAGCAAAGGAGTTACGTTCAACAGAATTAGGCATAAAATAGCAATCTGGAGAACGATCGTGGTGCATGTATTCTTCACTTAAGTGTCTTGTTGGCAAAATTTTTTGAATAGCCATCTTCAAAAGCTCTAACATAAGCAAAAGAAATTACTTTAGGATCTACTGCATAAAGAGATTAAAAACAAACGACAGTAATTATAACAAAAACGTGATGTATATGTCTTTCTGTTGCATTGCAACAAGAACAATATGTAAAAATGGAACGAGTCAAAAGTGCCATGTGTGCTTCAACAGCATGCAAAGCTATCCTAGAGGACATTGATGCATACATAACGTATGAATAATTGCACAAAGTAATCAAAAGGAAGTTCATTTAAAAGTAAAGTTCTGTAAAATATCCTTGGTTGTAAATTAGGAAGAAAGATTTTTAAAAAATGTTTAACGACATGAAGAATGTATTCGTCTTCTCAGGGTTTAAAGCTGTTCAGAATTAAACAAAATATTCGAAAAATAAAAGTGATCACAGAAATCAGTCTAAAATTGAATACGATGTGACGGCTCTAAAATTAATCTGAAAGGAATAAGACGGAGGGAACTTCGAGAACATGCACATTGCCCTGCTTCTCAAATTCCAGTTCATGCTTTGATTGGAACAGTTCTTTTTATTCTTTTTTTTTTTTTTAAAGATAGCTTTGCTTTGTTTCTAATGTACAGCTGAGAATATTTTAAGAACTATACTTTTAAGTGAACCTCGTATTAATTACATATTATTTGTACGTTATGCAAGCATCAACGACCTACATGAAAGCGTTGCGTCGTATATATAACTGGTTGAAGCATGCATAGCAGTTTCGACTCGTATTATTTTTACATGTTAAGACTTGTTGCAGTGCAGCAAAATGAGAGGTATGTTGCGTTGGCAGAAGAGCCATCACCGTGTTACTAGAGGAGGCCGAAATGCACGCGTTTTAGCTCACGCAGGATGGCTTGAGGTTGGAAGAACTATACTGACGTGAGGTCAGGAACATGACAAGGAATGAGAATTCAGAAAGCGGACGTAATTAGTTTCATACTTAACTTTAATCCATTAACGATGAACGTCGCTCTTGACGGTACATGATTCACAATATTATCTGTTCAGAATTCATTCTAATTACTGAATATGGCGCCTTGCTAGGTCGTAGCAAATGACGTAGCTGAAGGCTATGCTAAACTGTCGTCTCGGCAAATGAGAGCGTATGTAGACAGGGAACCATCGCTAGCAAAGTCGGCTGTACAACTGGGACGAGTGCTAGGGAGTCTCGCTAGACTAGACCTGCCGTGTGGCGGCGCTCGGTCAGCAATCACTGATAGTGGCGACACGCGGGTCCGACGTATACTAACGGACCGCGGCCGATTTAAAGGCTACCACCTAGCAAGTGTGGTGTCTGGCGGTGACACCACAAGGTGTATTGTGTTTCTGTTTTAACTTCTAGCATTTGTTTTCCATCTCTTAATTTAATACCTTGAATGTAATTTGTTTTACTTCTATTGTAGCTTTTGAAGATGACTACTGCATAGCTGAAACCGAAAATTCTATTTAAAAAACTTTGCGGTCAAGACATTTAAATATACTGTGGTGTCACCGCCAGACACCACACTTGCTAGGTGGTAGCTTTAAATCGGCCGCGCTCCATTAGTACATGTCGGACCCGCGTGTCGCCACTGTCAGTGATCGCAGACCGAGCGCCACCACACGGCAGGTCTCGAGAGACTTACTAGCACTCGCCCCAGTTGTACGGACGACTTAGCTAGCGATGCAACACTGACGAAGCCTCGTTTATTTGCAGAGAAGATAGTTAGAATAGCCTTCAGCTAAGTCAATGGCTACGACCTAGCAAGGCGCCATAGCAATTGATAGTTATCGTATGAAGCATGTCTCATCAAGAACGATGTATACAAATGATGGATTAAAGTTAAGTATTCCAGCAGCTACGTACTTTTCTTTATAGCATTCATTACGTATCCTGTTTCAGACCTAACGCCAGCCTGCGTGAGTTAAGCGCGTGCCTTTCGGTTGCCCGTCACTGTGGACTGGCTGTCTTGTCAGTCCACAACATATACAATATGGGATTTCGTTCGTATATGGCCTACTAAAATAATGTGACTACATATTACGCAGAAAAAAAACAAATAAAGAAAGAAAAAGAAATAAAAACAAGAACAAAAAGGAATAGTACCGGATATGACAGTCTTAAACGATTGTAGTGATCCAGAATGAAAAGTAGTTACTTTGCTAGAAAGTAATAGGGTTCTTAGACAGGAAGGCAGAAGTGTAGGTTATGAGAAATGTATTGAAGTATATGGACGTATATGAGATTAAACTGAGCATTGTGAATGGTGTTATTCAGACGTTGATGCAGAAACAGTGGTTCCCAAGTAAACGATCACAGCAGGATGATAGAAAATTCTGAATTCAACAGAATTATTCGGAAATGTGTTTGAGAGCATGTCGAATGAATCTGTTAAGTGACAGATGGCACAGAAACTCCCAACAGAGAGAAAACTGGACGAGCGCGCCGACACTGGTTTACACGCTTGTATTGTTCTAGACATGACTCTGAGGGACAGGTACCTGTACGTAAAATTTTATCTCACATGTAGCGCAGCTCGAGCTAAGACGAAGGGAAAGACGTGTGGGGAATGCAGAGTTTTAATAGACGTGAGTAAAGCCGCAGACAAAATAACAAGGAAACTTATGAGGTTCATTCAAATGAAACCTGGAGGGTGCGTCTACCATTGCCTTACTCGTAAGGTGGCGCCACGTAACTGCGAGTATGGTGGCGCCATCTATTGGTATTGGCATGCGCACCGTTTGATGTTGCATAGTCCCAGTGTGGTTTCAAGCCGAAGAGAAGGTGGTCACACAAGTCATCGTCTACTACCGAACGTGCAGGCGAGTGAGCGGGAACCAATAGGAGTGATTCGATTTTTGGCGGCAGAGGGAGTTAGAGGCCGTGAAATCTATCGACGGATGAAGGTTGTGTACGGCGAGTACAGAATGAATCATTCAAGTGTCGTGGAATGGCGCAAACGATTCCTTGAGGGGCGCGAGTCACTGGAAGACGATGCTCGCCCTGGACAGGCTCATCGTGACATCACACCGTAATTTGTTGCGGAAGTGAATGCTTTCGTTTTGGACAACTGCAGAATCGCCGTGGACGAGATCAAATGGTTCAAATGGCTCTGAACACTATGGGACTTAACATCTGTGGTCATCAGTCCCCTAGAACTTAGAACTACTTAAACCTAACTAACCTAAGGACATCACACACATCCATGCCCGAGGCAGGATTCGAACCTGCGGCCGTAGCGGTCAAGCGGCTCCAGACTGAAGCGCCTAGAACCGCACGGCCACACCGGCCGGCTGGACGAGATCCATGGGTTACTCGATATTAGCAAGGGCACCGCCCACGCCATTATGCATCAACACTTGAACTTTCGATAAATCTGTGCGTAGTGGGTTCCCCACCGACTGACCGCCGAACAGCGCAATACTCGAATGTGCCAACAGTTTTGGCGACTATTTTTGAGTAAGTGTACTATGTATGACTACATTTTTGAGTTAATAAAATCGTTACCGTTACTTTACACTTGTGACCGGGTTTCGTTTAAATGCCTCTTATAGAAAACCGGCGACAGAATGTCTGAGCAGAAGACAATTTCCCAAAACTATTCTAATGCCACAATTTTTGTACTTGACAAGGCAAGAGAGAAGGCAAGAACAGCATCTGAATGTTCCTGGCAGATTAAAACTGAGTTTCGGACCCGCTGGCAAAACGTTTTAATCTGCGAGGGAGTTTCAAAAGAGTGAATACTCCGCTGTAGAACGAAATATTGCTTGTGGAAACAATCCGCTAGATTACTAAAAAGAGGCGTGCCGTCGAAACGAAAATAAACAGCACGGAAGGCGAGGGTGCGGCACAGTCTTCTTCCACAACAGACAGCAACCGCAGCCGCTGCCGTAACAAGGATAAAGTTCAGCATATCTGTTCAGAACTTTTCAAACAAGCGCCGAACAGTCACGCACTTAGCGCCTGTTGTCTCTTCTTGTACTCGATACAACGGCTCCGTGAACAAAGATTTGGAGATGACGAGACACTCAGCAGTAAAGAGCCTCCCTAGTAGTTCCATGGCAGGAAGTCATAGGACAGCATGGTCTTTGTCATTCAAGGAGATTCTTTCCGGGGATTACTGTGATACCAGACGCTCTGGGGGTGGCACACTTCACTGCTGGAAAAGATAAATGCAACACCCCCAAGGTAAGAACATTTTATCGACAAGTGATGCGACAGGTAGTTTGTAGTTTATCATTGTATGAGTCTGTTATAACAAATTCAGACAAAATGAAACACCCATGTGACAGTAAAGCGTGCGCAAACAGTCCACTTCTACATAGATACACCGCAGGCCACCGTACGGTGAGTGGCGGAGGGTTCACTGTACCACTACTTGTCATTTCCTTTGCTGTTCTACTCGCAAATGGACAGAGGGAAAAACAACTGCTACCTCTAATTTCTCGTATTTTATATTCGTCGTCCTTACACGCAGTGTATGTTTGCGGCATTAGAACCATTCGGCACTCGGCTGCAAATAACGGTTCTCTAAGTTTTCGCAATAGTGTTTCACGAGAAGAACGTCCCCATCCCCCCAGGGACTTTCATTTGACTTCCAGAAGCAACACTCGTGTTGTTCAGTCCCACTGAAACCTCCCCTTGGAAAAATTTATGAATTACTGTGTTGATAAACCCCTTACGTTATTTGATTTTCAAACAGTTGAGCAAAACAGAACGTGCTCAGACATTTCTCTCTTTACTTATTCTGATCATCACTAAACTGACGCACAATATTTTTAGCGCAACGCAATCTGACTTTCAATAATCCCTACAAAAGAATGGCCGTGACTAACGATAACCTATACCTTTCACGAATCACTTACCTCACAAAAATCTTCGGTACTCGCACTACTGCAATACAGCGAGCGCCAATACTGCCAGCTAAATAAAAGATTCCAACTATTGAAGGCACTAACTACTGATAGGCATAGTTAGCAAATGAAAGATTTTGATAGAGAACAAACAATGTATTTACCTTATATATATGAACTGATATATATATATATATGTTCATGACATCCAGTCTTACAAATTTCGTTTTTCTGACGGACACACGTCCAGATCGTCCGCTCTCAAAACCCTGCCCTCTCTCTCCCCACATCCACCACTGCTGGCGGCTCACATCCAACTGCACAACGCTATGCGCTGTTCACATCCAACTGCCCAACACTACAATAGCGAATATTTCAACAATGCCAACCAGCCACAGGCTACACACAGCAAGTGACGTTACCAACATAAAAACCTAAACAGCTTACTTACACTACCGGTAACAAATCTACCAGACTGCCTCTGAATTTCTTCGATGTGTTAACTGCAATCCGACCTGGTACGGATCCCAAACACTCGAGCAGAATCAAGAGTAGGTCGTACCAGCATCCTATATGCGGTCTTCGTTACAGGTGAACCACCCTTCCCTACAATTCTCCCAATAAACCGAAGTCGACCAATCGCTTTCTCCCTCACACCTCTCACACGCTCGTTCCACCTCATATCCCTTTGCAGCGTTACGCCCAGATATTTAAACGACCTGACTGTGTCAAGCAGGACACTATTAATACTGTGTCCAAACATTACAGGTTTGATCTTCCTACTCATCCGCATTAACTTCCATTTAGGGCCAGCTGCCACTCATCATAGCAACTGGAAATTTTGTTTAAGTCGTCTTGCACCTGCTGACGGCACAATCGCCGTCGAGGACAACATATTTGGTTCTATTACTTGAGAAGTCTTCGAGACAGTCTCATATCTGTGAACGTATTCCGTATGCTCGTACCTTCGTTAACAGCCTGCAGTGCGGCATCATACACAGTGTACCGCCCTCTGGTATCAACGTAGACGCGTATTCTCGCACGAAAACGATCGTAAAGGGGCCGAACGCCATCCTTCGATCGATTATCCTAAACACGTTGCACCTTTTGCTGCTCTGGGGAAGGAGCAGATTCCTGCTTCAGCATGTCCCATACGTTTTCAATTAGTGAGAGATCTGGCGATCTTGCTGGCCAGGCATTTCTTGTGAGCTCTTTGGTGTATGTGAACGTGCATTATCCTGCTGGAAAAGCGCTTAACCTTCCCGTCGATGAAATGGCAGCAGCATGGGAATAACAGCCTGGGCATCCCTGGGGTTGTGAAGCAGCTGAATGGGTCGAAAATAAGTAAATCGCCCGGTCCCGATGAGATTCCAATTCGGTTTTACAGAGAGTACTCCAGTGCATTGGCTCCTTACTTAGCTTGCATTTATCGCGAATCTCTTGCCCAACGTAAAGTTCCGAGCGACTGGCAAAAATCACAGGTGACGCCTGTATATAAGAAGGGTAGAAGGATGGATCCTCAAAATTACACATGTGTGTGTGCGTATGTGTGTGTGTGTGTGTGTGTGTGTGTGTGTGTGTCTATTGTTGACGAAGGACAGTGGCCGGAAACTTTAATTGTGAGAGTCTTTTTGTTGTGCCTATCTTGGAATGGTTCAAATGGTTCAAATGGCTCTGAGCACTATGGGACTCAACTGCTGAGGTCATTAGTCCCCTAGAACTTAGAACTAGTTAAACCTAACTAACCTAAGGACATCACAAACATCCATGCCCGAGGCAGGATTCGAACCTGCGACCGTAGCGGTCTTGCGGTTCCAGACTGCAGCGCCTTTAACCGCACGGCCACTTCGGCCGGCTCTTGGAATCAGCATCTCCGCTATAAGGTGAGTAGCAACTTCCCTTCTCATAATATTGTTACACTCCATCCTGGATTTTCCATTGTTTGATGTAAACCAAATTAGATTGAAATCGTGCCGGGTGCTAAGGATGAGCTTTTTACCCCTGGCTTTGCCAACGTACTCACATGTCAAATAATGTTCACGCATATTTAACATATTTTACACGTAATTGTACACATATTTCACCTGTATATCTCGCGCATTTCGCCTTTCATTTTCATTTAAATACGCAGCTCAGTGTTTATGACGTATCTTCTGAACTATGTGTCGTACAAGGGTATAATGTTGGAGGTATATCCAGTGAGCCGGCCGCGGTGGTCTAGCGGTTCTAGGCGCTCAGTCCGGAGCCGCGCGACTGCTACGGTCGCAGGTTCGAATCCTGCCTCGGGCATGGATGTGTGTGATGTCCTTATGTTAGTTAGGTTTAAGTAGTTCTAAGTTCTAGGGGACTAATGACCATAGAAGTCCCATAGTGCTCAGACCCATTTGAACCATATCCAGTGACATATGTGGCTACTGTTGGCGAAAAAGTTGCGGGTAGAGTTCGTAATAAGGATGTAACATCAAACCTCAGTCATGATGCGGCAGAGTTTCATGCATCTCGGTGTTTACGACGTCATACCTTTTCGACTACTTGTTCTACAGTGATATATTTTTGTAGGTGCATTTAACGGTGTATATGGATACTATACGGAGTTTGTGTTACGAATACAGTTAATGGTAAAGAAGTAATAAGTTGAAACGTCATAGCCGGCCGAAGTGGCCGTACGGTTAAAGGCGCTGCAGTCTGGAACCGCAAGACCGCTACGGTCGCAGGTTCGAATCCTGCCTCGGGCATGGATGTTTGTGATGTCCTTAGGTTAGTTAGGTTTAACTAGTTCTAAGTTCTAGGGGCCTAATGACCTCAGCAGTTGAGTCACATAGTGCTCAGAGCCATTTGAACCATTTTTTTGAAACGTCATACTTCATGGCCGAGCAGTTCTAGGCGCTCCAGTCTGGAACCGTGCGACCGCTACGGTCGCAGGTTCGAATCCTGCCTCGGGGATGCATGTGTGTGATGTCCTTTGGTTAGTTAGGTTTAAGTAGTTCTAAGTTCTAGGGGACTGATGACCTCAGAAGTTAAGTCCCACTGTGCTCAGAGCCATTTGAACCATACTTCATGCGGCAGTTTTACTGCATGAACAGCGAAAATTTAGTAAGCAATGAACCTTTATCATCATTTTGTGCGGGTTGTCAGCGAGAAAAAGTTTGTAAGGTTTTGAAATAATGCATATACTCTGTTGCAAGTCACTAATTGCTTGCATTCTCAGATAGTAGATGAATAACTTACGGGTATTTGCTACACTAATTTTTCACCCCCACCCTAGCGCTCTGATAAGTGGGGTTCTTATAGCCACAGCGACGATTTGCAGACAGTAATTGATATGCGTACCAAGTTCAGTTCAAATCGGCCGAGTGGTTTAGAAAGAGACGTGAAACATATATACATATAAAGATACACACATTCATTTTTATAATACTTTTTTAACGTTACATTCATTTTTATATTATGTATGGTTCTTTTGTGCTCCTGTCATTTAGGTGTGTGCTTTCCCTTGATTGATCGAGCGTTGTCTCCTGGTCCAGTAATAACTTTCTGGTGTCCAGGCACTTTTGCCACCTATTTCAGTATCTTTTTACCCTGTTCGCTTTGTGAGCTTCATTGTTAATGTATTTGTGGGTCTTTATGAAAATGGACATGCTTTAAAACATCTGTGTTCGACTCTTATTTAAGTAATGTTGTGCTATCTCTTTCCGTCCCTAATCTATCCCATCGTGTTTGTGAGGAGAAAGTCGAGTCATGGCTTTAGTACGATATGAATCCGACGTTTTAGTCACGGCCATGGCATGTAGTTCGGCAGTGGGGGCTCTATTTCAGGCGACATAGCTGGGAAAGTGACTCCACCTTTTCACAATCGCCGTTGTCAACTGATAAAGCTGACAGGTGAAGAATTTCTATGCAGGAGGTTGTGGAATGTCACGAAGACTACTGCGAAATAAACGGTGGTTACGTAGAAAAGTGAAGCAAGTTTGTGGGAAACGAAAACTGTCAGTAACAGCTTTTACGAGAGAATATTATTTTTTATTTCGCTTTTTGACCGAGCGGCCTTTACTTTTCGATACAGCAGGTACATCAAAACAAAACAATGAAAATTAACATTGAAGACATACAACCAGTTGGTCAACTTTCGTATCTGGGGCGGTTGGAGATGTTTACTGAAAATATAGGAAAAGATATAGGAGAGTAACTATCGCCGAGAGAGCTTCGAGTAGACTAAACAGCTGTTTGACAACTAATCTTTTGATGAGTCCGAAAAGGAAAGTTTACTAAAGGAAAGTTTACTATCAGTATGTATTACGTGTTATATTTAATCTGCAGTAAATCAGACAACATATTAAGGGCTTTTCATTTTTTCGTTTTTCGCAGTGTTTATTTGGGCAGCCTTTCGTAAATATGTAGAAATGAAAACAGAGCTCTTGGTTTACAGCTACGTTATGGCCTGCATTAAACGACGTAGACAGCTATGTAATTTAGTAAAATGAGGAGTCTTTATCAAAACACCCAAAGTGCCCATTTTATAATGGATCAAAACGTTCCTTGAATACAGTCTTGAAAATAAAGACAGGAGGTAGAAATAAGCGAAATATTAAATTCTGAATTAAAAAATAAGTTCTTCGTGGTGGTTCTCTTAGCGTACCACACCGTTCTACAAACTGAAAGATGGATACCACTGAAATTAGCCCTCGCGGAATTAAAAAAAAATATCGGAAAACGGAGCGAGGGTCCAAATTGTCAGGTAATTCATGCTAGATTTTTTATTGAATAAACTGCGGAATTAGGTCTTTCTTAGTCATAATAATCAACTGTCTCACTTACAAGGAAAAAGAGCATATGACTATCTCTTTGAGAGGAAACGTAAATAAATGCTACATGTCGCTCGTAAATGGGCTGAGTTATCCTCTATTGTTCTATTAGACTACTGTCGCTAAATTAATGGAGACAGTAACTACCATAAAATACCTAGTTGTAATCGCAAAGAGCAGAGTGACAACATAAAACAGTTAGTAAGATAGGTGGATGCTAGATAGAGTGTTAAGGAAATGTAATTCATCCACGAAAGAAGTGACTTAAGAAAGATTTGTTCAACCGATACTTGATCATTGCTCATCATCCTGGTACCATTATCAGGGGACGATTAATGTAAGAGAAGATACAGGGTGTTACGAGTATAGGCACAGATATTGTGATCATTGTTACATTAATATGTACCAACATTCGTGTGTTAGTTTTTTTTCTCTGTATCTACCAATTTTCCCACAAACCTGTCACACGATTTACTACCTGACGTTTTCTCCACGTTCGTAAACGCACCACTAAGCGGACTACTCCTGTCAGTATAAACTAACCGTCTGCGTCCACACAGCCACACTTCAACACGTGATTCAGTGGAAAATAAGCTTTCCTGGGCTGCTTGTGCCTTTCGTACTTTGGTGGTACTAACCAAACTAAAAACATACTGTTATTAATTGCTATAATAATTTTTCTGCAAATGAAGTAAATACTGATGTCATCTTGTTCAACACACAGTCCTCAGTCATCGTTAGAAATATCTGCAGTTATACTCCCAACACCGTGTATAACGAAGAGCGGCGCGTTTCTTCACGGGATCGTCCTGTAATCTTAACGGTGGCGGTCAACAAACCTCAGTGGCGGACATTACGAGGCAGGCGTTGTTCATCAGGGAGACGTTTTTTGCTGAAATTCCGAGATTTCTCGTTGTCACAAGAGACGGCCAACATACTAAATCCTCCCACATTCGTCTCACGATATGAACGCGACGATAACGCCAAACAAATTAGACGTCATATGGAAGTTTAATGAGAATCATCCATTTTAGGCACCACTGGTGAATAGAACGTGGAGGCAGGGGAATGTGAGGGGACCAGAAGTATTTCCCGTTACACTCTGGGAAATGCCGTGACTCTAGATGTAGAAGCGTAAAAGAAAATATGCACAAAATTATAGAGCAGTATCTGTCAAGCCAAATGGTTGCAGTATTCTAGGTCATATCCGCCAGTGACTCACCCACACCGACTCTTTAAAGAGTCGAACTCCAATGAATGAAACAGCCTGAGACGTCTGATTGCTTTACAAACGAGTTAATGTGTTGAATATTTGAGGCTAGACATTTGAGGCCTCTATGGTTCAAGACATTGTAGTTTTTCAGGCAGATCAATGTTTATGACGTCATAACCTCCTGAACTACGTTGTACAGTCTCGTTAATGTGTCCACCTGTCAAAAGCTTGAATAACCGCATTTATGCAGCGAGACCGTTGCGAACCGTGCAGTGAAGTTCCGGACGGTGCTGACGAGGATGTGGAGCCATGGTGACCCCAGTGCCTGGCCAGCTGTGCTAGGCTTCTCGGTTGAAGGTCCATGGTGCGAGCAGATCGACCGATATAGTCCCAAAGGTTCTCAATTGGGTTTAAATCCAGAGAGTTTCGTGGCCAGGGGAATACGGTAAACTCGTCCCGGTGCCGCGTGACTCGCTGCATTGTCCTGCTCGTAGATGCCATCGTGCCAAAGAAAAAACAAACAGCATGTAGTGATGGACATGTCCCCAAGGATAGATAAATACTTGTGTTGATCAACTGTGGCTGACACAATGACGAGATGACCCACGGAATGCCACGATAACATTCCCCCAGGCCTTAACGTTTCATTCTGGCCTGGACCCTTCCGACGATTGTTGCACGGTGGTTGCTTTGTCCGGTGGAGCATAAAACGTGGTTCATCCGGAAAGGCCAGCTGTCGCAACTCAGTGGACGTCCAGCTGCGGTACTGGGGTGCACATTCCAGCTGATGAACAGCAGTCAGTACTGGGGCATTAGCCAGGTGCCTACTGCGGTGGCCCAAAGCAGCAACGTTCGCTGAACGGTCGTTGAGGGGGGACTGTTGGTTGCCCCTTGGTTGACCTGGGCTATCAATTATCGAACAGTTGCACGTCTATTCGCCAGTACACGTCTCCACAGCCGTCGTTCACCCCAGCCATCTGTTGCCCGTGGTGCACCACAGTGGCCCCTGTGCCCGGTTTGGATAGCGCCACTGTACCATGCACGGTATACTTTAACCACTGCGGCATGCCAACAGCTTAGAAAATTAAACGTTTCGGAAACAGTTTCACCCCTGCCCCGAAAGCCAATGATCATGCCCTTTTGGAAGTCTGATAAACTCCTGCACTGTCGAACGTAGCCGGTGGTCACATTAATGTGATCGGCCCATGTATGTGTCGTACAGTGCCATAATTTTGCAGGTACTTTCAGTTATATACGTCTGTAAAATGTGCTGCGAGTCGAGTTAGTACCGAGCGGTTTTAGCCGCTACAGTCTGGAACCGCGTGACCGCTACGGTCGCAGGTTCGAATCCTACCTCGGGCATGGATGTGTGTGATGTCCTTAGGTTAGTTAGGTTTAGGTAGTTTCCAAGTTCTAGGCGACTGATGACCTTAGAACTTAAGTCTCATAGTGCTCAGAACCATTTTTTTTCGAGTTAGTACTAAAGAACTAAATATAAACAACGCAGTCACCACCCGGAGATTAGGTCTTATGCCTATTCTGAATGACCAACGGCTGCCTACGGGGCAGTACAAAGAGCGATCTATGACTGCGGCTTTCGTGATCAGCACATTGTCGATCACTCCACCTTCACCGGTTGGAGTGGCCGAGCGGTTCTAGGCGCAACAGTCTGGAACCGCGCGACCGCTACGGTCGCAGGTTCGAATCCTGCCTCGGGCATGAATGTGTGTGATGTCCTTAGGTTAGTTAGGTTTAGGTAATTCTAAGTTCTAGGGGACTGATGACCTCAGAAGTTAAGTCCCACTGTGCTCAGAGCCATTTGAACCATTTTTGATCTCCACCTTCACTACCCGTACATGAATCCTGATGATGATGTCTTTATTCAAGCAGTTCCTCATTCGGACTCACACGGCTACCTTTAAAAAAACCTGAGTAGGTACCGGGAGTCCAACACGGATCCTTCTGGGGTGCAGGCAATGACGCTGAGCACTTTCATGTCTTTTTTGTTTTCTACCTTTCGACCTGTTTCTTAATCGTTTTTCCGTCATCGATTCTGTGCCGATGTTGCATGGTATCTTCCATATTTTATCGATACATAGTGGCCCATTTCTCCGACAGAGCACGCTAGGCTGCCGTCCCAGCAAACATTCGTCTTCGCGTGTGGCCAGCTAACAAGGGAGACTCCGTATCGCGCCTCCCTCGGATTTAGTGGTAAGAGGGTCCAGTGGACAGCGCTTCAAAAACTTAACACAGTTCAAGTATGGAAACAGGAAGAAGGTGTACTGGACTGTAAAAAAAAGCAAAATACAAACAGTGAATGGTCCAAGAACAAGACGTGCAGTATAAGCCAATGGGGCAGAGAAATGGCATCTTGATTAAGTGTTTGCGGTGTTGGTCTGCCTAGCTGGCGAGCCGTGTTCAAATCTCCCTCGAGCCAATTTTTTTTTCTTCTTTTTTCACTGTTCGCTCTATTCAAACGTGTGTCTGTGTCAGTTTTAACGTCCGTTCCAATAACGAGGTGTAAGGAAGGGACCTATAATGACAGTGGATTCTGCACGACTACTCTATTAGCAGCGGAAAGGAAGTGGCTTTCGAATGGGAGCCCCAAAATTTTGATGACAAGGCGACAATGCAACCGAATTCTCGACCACAATCAGATGTGTCATATACACGGAATTAGTGACAGTACGTGTGTCATATGATGGGAATCTCGTATCAATGCACCTAATTTGTACGATTGGAAAGTCATTGAGATATGTCTCCTTGTCCGATTTAAGTGTTCATATGAATGTGAATGTGTCACTACCAAGGGAATGATGAAAACATAATAGTTTGTCATGTAAGCTACAACAAATGAACGGAACAGTTTCACAATCACACAGTTTCTCTGTGCTCTGTCAAAACATATGTTTTTAACGTTTTTGAAGTTGCGTTCCGTTTTGAAAGTCTTGACTCTTGAATTCCTTTGTTGTTCATGGTTCAAAGCCATTTATTTCTTGTTTTCATTTTTATGAGACGTCTATGTAAGATATCGCCTGTTCTCACTATTTGTCACATTTACTTGCGACGTTAACATATTAAAACCACATGACTCATATTCTATAAGTAATGTATAGTATGACAACTGCCAGGACTACAGGAAGAGAGCAAACATTTCAATGGCCGGATGGACTGTTCATAATGTCATGGGGAAAAAAATGGCAGCAGGGAGTTTGGGACAGGGCTCGCCCGCTTGGCAGTTTGATACCATTATCACTTACCCACGACGGCTTCTTCAGACTGCTCTTTATTGCACTTCTTTTTCTTGGACCATTCACTCTTTGTATTTTGCTTTTTTTTTCATAGTTCAATACACCTTCTTCCTGTTTTCATGCTAGATCTTACAGGCTACTCACTGGGCCATCTTACCACTAAATCTGAGGAGGTGCGATGGGTAGCTTTCCCTTTGAGAAGTAATAAATTAAAAATCATGATTGATGCCGAAGTTTTACTGCATGAACTGAGAAAATGAAGAAAGGAACCATCTTACAATAGTTCTTCGTTTCATTAATTTGTGAGGCTTACAAGCAAGAAAAAGTTCCAAACGTTTTTAAATAATGGTAGAAGTCACTAAGTGCCGCCATTATGAAATACTGGACGAATATAGTGTGGGTAACGTTGCCTGGTCTGCGTTACACTGCCTCAAGATGTATAGACAGCCAGTGGTGGGTGGTTGTCATGTGCTGATGTGCTACAACACACCGTAAATATCACACTAAAATTATGCCGTTTCTCTTCGAATGTGAGCCAGAATTCGCACCAAAATTACGCCATTTCTCTTTTAATGCGTACTGGAATGCAGATAAAATGGACGAAAACATGTTTTATAGTGGTCTCTCCACGATAACTGGAAACCATTGTCGAGTGCTGACGTGACGGTCAGCTGCGATACGATCATCTCAGAGGAAGGACGCAGCTGTTTGTTTTACATCGTGCGTGCTCTCATGTGACATCATCCCTTCTGGCACCACGAGCGCTACGTTGCTTAGAGTACCGGGTTGGTATTTGTCTTTGGAAATGCGTGTACCGCATTGTGCTTGGATTGTGCATGAGGAATTTCGGGGGAGGTGCTGTTAAAATGCGCCGTGGCTGAGTGGTCCAATCTACCTTCGGTCGGCACTTGTGTATGTCTACGTTCTTGCTGCAGAATTTCACGCGCATGTGGTTGTTTATCAATTCTGCACAGCCGCAAGTCTTGAAGCGACCGCTATAGAATGGCACGTGGATACTGAAAATCGTCTCTCAAGATTTGCTCTTTAAACAAACATGCGCGATGTGAAGCCTGTGGAACTGAACAGTACCTACGAGACGAAGTTAAACTTGATTATTACGAAATTGCTGGAGCACACCTCTCCATAGTGAGCAGTGTCGTCTACATAAGACTAAGTAATGATGCAACGTGTGACAAAATCATTCGAGATACTAAACATCGTCTCAAATTAATTCTGACGGATGTGTTGGCGAGGTGGCTATTCATTATGCAGGACAAGGATTACGAACCATAGGCATCTTCGAACTCCCATTCCAGTTTCCGTCCGACATGGTGACTGATGCACTACCCTTGCACGAAAGAGTGCTTAGCCACGTGGAGGAAACATTGTCGAACTTCATGGCCTACCCCATTCTCAATGGGGTGCGACAGATTAGAACTGAAAAACCATGTACCCTCCAATTTGTTCATCAGCGAACGCAGAGCAGTAGTCGTCTACGACATACAACCCAAAATATGCTCAGGACGTGGGAAGGAAGACTACGTCCGTTCAGAATGCATGCAGTAGGTGATTCTGGAAGCTTCAAGTGGTGAACCCGTGCCTGCGTCCTCGCCGTCGCCGATGACGCTAACGTATGTTGATGCGCTCTGAACAGACGCCATTCCAATGACTGATAAACTTCACCTTCCTAACAGTTGCGGCAACTGCCCGCAGCAGAGGCCGCTCTCACAGCAGAAACACTGTATACTGAGCCCGTCCTGGCGCCGGCGACACCAGTGACAACGAGGAGGGATCGTTGTTGAATTTTGATTCGTCAGTCTCCTGACTGGTTTGATGCTGCCCCCCCCCCCCCCCCCCACACCCATTTATTCCTCTTCATCTCAGAGTAACAGTTGCAACCTACGTCCTCAAGTATTTGCTGGGTGTAATCCAATCTCTGTCTTCCTCTACAGTTTTTGCCCACTACAGCTCCCTCTAGTACCATGGAAGTCAGTCCCTGATGTCTTAACAGATGTCCTATCATCTTGTCCCTTCTCCTTGTCAGTGTTTTCCACATATTCCTTTCCTCTCCGATTCCGCGCAGAACCTCTTCATTCCTTACCTTACCAGCCCACCCGATTCTCAACATTCGCCTGTAGCACCACATCTCAGATTCTTCGCTTCTGTTCTGGTTTTCCCACAGTCCATGTTTCACTACCATACAATGCTGTGCTCCAAATGTACATTGTCAGAAACTTCCTCCTCAAATTAAGGCGTATGTTTGATCCTAGTAGACTTTTTGCGAGTGACAATCTTCTTTAGATGTCCTCCTTTGCTCCGTCCGTCATTGGTTATTCTGCTGCCTACGTAGCAGAATTCCATAACTTCATCTAGTTCGTGACCATCAATCCTGATGTTAAGTTTCCCGCTGTTCTCATTTCTGCTGCTTCTCATTACTTTCGTCTTTCTTCGATTTACTCTCAATCCATATTATGTACTCGTTAGACTGTTCATTTCGTTCAGAAGATGATGTAATTCTTCTTCACTTTCACTCAGCGAATTGTACTTTCACCTTGAATTTTAATTCTACTCCTGAACTTTTATTTTATTTCCATCATTGCTTCTTCGATGTACAGAGTGAACAGTAGGAGCGAAAGACTACGTCCCTGTCTTACACCCATTTTAATCCGAGCTCTTCGTTCTTGGTCGCCCACTCGTATTATTCCGTCTTGGCTCTTGTACGGCTACCCCGCACGGACTGAGGCGCTTCGCCACGGTCCGCGCAGTGCTCCCTTCGGAGGTTCGAGTCCTCCCCCGGACACGGACGTGTGTGTTGTCCTTAGCGTAAGTTAGCTTAAGTAGTGTATAAGCCGGCAGTTTGGTCCCATAGGAACTTACCAAAAATTTCAATTTCAATTTCTTGTACATATTGTATATTGTTTGTCTCACGCTATAGCTTACCCCCATTTTTCTCAAAATTTCGGACATCTTCCACCATTTTACATTGTCGAATGCTTTTTCCAGGTCGACAAATCGTATGAACCTGTCTTGATTTTTCAATAGTCTTGCCTCCATTGTCAACCGCAATGTCAGAACTGCCTGTCTGGTGTCCTTACCTTTGGCCGGTATTACACTATCAAATTTCTTTGTCAAAGATTTGATCAAAGATGTGATCAAATATTCCGTCAAATATATTTGACAAAGATCTTTGACGTAGCGCTAGAAAGGGTATTACACTGTCATCATATTTTTCGTCAAAGTTCAAGATGGCTGACAACAACTTGTCATTAACCGCAGCAATTGCATGTACCACAATTGCACTGTGTGCACATGCGGAAGAGAAGCGGGGGAAAAAAAAGGAAACATACCTGGGTGAAGTTGCGAGTTTTACGACGACACGATAAAAGCATTCAACAAAACTTGTTACGTGAGCTTATAGTGGAGGACGTCAAGTCACACACCAATTACTTAAGAATGGATGAGCATACATTTCTGTATGTGTTCAATGAAGTGTATCCTCATATAACAAAGTACAATACCCACTTAAGAACTGTTACATCTGCAGAAGACAGGCTCACTGTAACACTCCGAGTCCTTGCTACAGGAGAGGGTTGGTTTAGGGTAGGTTAGGTTAGGTCAGGTCAGGTCTCCAATCTTCGTAATCTATTTTTGTATTCTGCGTGCCTCACGTTGTAAAGCGCCTCATCAGCTTCATACATCTCTGTTAATTTTATGGTTGTCGCCACATACCAATTGTATTTACCGGCAATGTTTATAAAAACACTACAGACGACAGAATGCAGCGATGCTAGCGCTCCATGTGGTAACATGTCGCATTGCAGTGAACAGAAGACAAGCGACTTCTTTGATCAAATCTACAGCGAGGCCCTAGATTTGATCAAATATTGGACGACATTTGACAAAGTTCCCTATTACACCATCAAATATCTTTGATATTGGATAAAGATATTTGACAAAGAAATTTGGTAGTGTAATACCGGCCTTTCCTAAAGCCAAACTGATCGTCAACTAACACTTCCTCGGATCTGGAATCGGTAGGACGTATGTAAATTGATACCATGGGAGAGCCAACAGCTATTTTCGCCCCTGAACGCGGAAAGTTGCTTCTGTGCGCAGACACAGAGACGCACACACGTAAACAACCATCGCCGAAGCGCCGCTAGAAACGACGAATAGCGCCGTCGGACACCTGCTTAATGAACACGGTAGATGTAGTCGCGTACGACACGGTGAATCCCTCACAGCAGTACGAAGCGAATCACACGAGGTAGGGGCTGACTGCAGAATCATCAGTCGGAGATTCAACCGTAGGAGTCCCTCCATCCATCGCAGCAACATCTTTGCCCTCGATCTGCTCGACGGGAGAACCAGACCAAGGAATCTGGACCGATGAATGTGACACTGATCCATATATGGATGACACAGCCGCAATGGTGGGCACGGCGTCCACTGGATTTTAGCCACGTGGAAGGCGTAGATGGTCGAGCAGACACTAATTCGCCGACCGGCAGCATGCATTCATGTGAGCCATACGCACTTAGGGGCAGCGGGAGGCATATAGGACATCCTTCATTAACGTTAATACAATTAGAATGCATGCCAATTTGCAATTAACACGAGACATTGTAACACCGAAAATGCAGGATGCATGGCACCTGTTTTTAAATGTATGTAAATATTAGTAACTTAAATGCTTTCTTTTAATAAGTATGGACATTGATTCACTGTATGTACGTGTAGGTAGAAGTCCGTTGACGTTCCATTTGAAACGTCCCCTTAGAAAAATTAATGAATGACTGTGCTGATAAACCTCTTACGTTATTTGATTTTCAAACAGATGAGCAGAACTGAACGTACTCAGACATTAATTACTTATCCTGATCAACACTAAACTGACACACAATATTTTTAGCGCAACGCGATCTGACTTTCAACAATCCCTACAAAAGAATGGCCCTGACTAACAATAACCTATAACTTTCATGAATCACTTACCTCAAAAAAATCTTCGTTACTCAAACTACTGCAATACAGCTAGCGCCAATACTGCCAGCTAAATAAAAGATTCTAACTACTGAAGGCACTAACTACTGATAGGCATAGTTAGCAAATGAAAGATTTTGATAGAGAACAAACAATGTATTTACCTTAATAGTGTTCAAAAGTCATTATATATATATATATATATATATATATATATATATATATCAGTTCATGACATCCATTCTTACAAATTTCGTTTTTCTGACGGACACACGTCCAGACCGTCCGCTCTCAAAACTCTGCCATTTCTCTTCTCACATCCACCACTGCTGGCGGCTCACCTCCAACTGCACAGCGCCACGCACCAGAAAAACGAAGTTCAGTACTAACATACAGTTTGATTGCATATTTTCAAATCATACTCGATTGCCTTTATCAAAATTTAATGCCAAACATAACGTAAGAGCGACTTCTCAGTTTCCTTTATCATTACATACTCGCTTAAAATTAGCGTAAAAAAAACAAAAAACACGTGGCAACCTTTAGTTACCACGTCAGTGTTTAATAATACATGTTTTTCTTTCCCATCATCTTGTACAGGATCCTGGATGTAAATTGCCCTATTGGGCTGGCGACCGTTAATTACTTCCTTTTCATTCATTAGTGTAACTTTTCGATTTATGATCAGTGGTACCCGCGAGAGGCAAAGGTCCCGAGTTCGAGACTCGGTCCGGCACACAGTTTTAATCTGCCAGGAAGTTTCAGTGGTGAGTGAATGCACAAAATAACTTTCATTTTCCAAATTATAGCCCTGTTAGGTTTAATTACTTTTATTTTTAGTAGACTTTCCATCAGAATGGTCGGTTGTGCATTTTCCTCCTACTTATCGGTATCACTTCTTCGGGAAAGATAGCCTTATACAATTAGAAAAAATCCATTAGGCATACACGCGATCCACGGTCATATATTTTATATCGCAAGCAGGATAGGCCGATTAGTAAGAGGGAGGTTACAATATGATGCGTGTATCAGACGCCGACATCGTCCTTCTGCAGAAAGTATGTGTCGAGAGCTTTCCCGATATCGATGGATACCATACATCCACTATAGGCGACAACGGAACAATTTTACGCGACTGCCAGCGCGAGGGCTGGCGCTAATAGTGCCGGGGGTACGGATCATTAATATCTATGCCTCGATGGGGTCCGACATAAGACGCGGTCGATCCCGATTTTACGCAGAGGAGATGGCGCCACTATTCTCAGGCCGCTACGAACATGTCTTATTCGGAGGCGACTTCAACTGCGTGCTCGCACCATAAGATCAATACCCAAAATATAGTTCATGGTAGGAGCTGTGGCAACTGGTATAGGACAAGAATCTAAACGATACGTCTGAGACAATACACGGCGACAGACGCGGCTGTAAAAATGTTCCAAGTCATTTTGCTAGTTTCCTCGATCAATTTACGTCACACACAGTCTCGAATCTACCATACTCGATGCAGAATTGTGGTCCGTCGTCTTCTCAGATCATACAGCGTACATACGCACGGTCTCCGTACGTCGTCAGGTGGTGTGGAGGAGCCGCGGTGCTTGGAAATTGAATACACCACACCTCAGGGAACCTGAGTGCCGACGCTTAATTGAAGCAAACGCCTCCCGACTTTCTCGTCTACGTTACGATGGCGGCTGGAATGCGTTAAGCCTGCATTGCGCCAAGCCTTAACTGAGTACGGAAGGGAACAGACGAAGCAGAAGCTCCACACGATGGAATTTAACTTTACGATGTTCCGCAAACTTTCTGTGCAAGCGTACAGCTCGTAGTTCGGTCATAAAACATACGCAGGTCCAAATAATTACCGTTACGCGACTCTATCTGGAGGGGGTCGCAGTCCGCAAAAGGTCCTTTGGAGAATCGCCGTCTATGTATCGCTTTATCGGAGAAAAACAACGTAGTCTCAGAGATTTAGTAGAGGCGGTCGTACTGCCGGATGGTCGCCTACGCCTTTGTTACCACTACGACGAAGTGGAACACGACGAGACCGCCTTCCATGATGTCCTGCGAGCGCTATCCACGTGCCTTGATGCGATGGCCGAGCGAGCGTTAGCGGGGAAGTCACAGAGGACGACGTAATGGAAGCACTCAATAAGGGAGCATCGAACAAGTCACTGTGGGACGACTGATTTCTGTTAGAGCTTTATCGGACATATGAAGGTCTCACGACTCCGCCACAGTCTACCAATACTGCAAATTCGTCTCTCCCAAAGCACCATTTCTACCCGCCTTTGTTGAAGAAATAATCGTCGCTATCCTCGAACCATCCGGCGGCATAAGGATACAGGCCTACCCTTCTTAATTCCGACTACAAGAACTACACCAGGGTACTCGCAGAGCGTTTCAAACGCGTACTGCGCAAGTGATATCACTCGACCAAGCACGGAGTGGGAGGGGATAGCAATATACAGACGGCATTCAGCAGCTACGGGATGTGATCGCACTGTCGTGGAAGTGGTAACGCACATCAAGCTTCCACAGATTTTTGTCACCATCGTGACACGACTTCTCCTTGCGCCCTCTCGAAAGCGCTCGTCAATGGACGCATGGTGGGACCCATCACCATGTTGCGGTCGGTCAGACAAGGGTGTGTGCTGTCGGCGATACTTTATGCCGTCGCTCATTAGCCACCGCTCTGCGGGTTCCGGAACCGGCCCCAAGGAATGACGATAAGGCACCACAAGTTTATTTGCATAACATACTCGGATGGCCTGCTGTTTTCGGTACGGTCACACGACGAGACAAGACTGGCTTTGCATTGGATTAATATGTGTGGCACAGCTACAGGTAGTCGAATGAACACCTCGAAGTCAGGAGCAATGAACATTGGGAGAGAACTCCCAAGTGTGGCACATTACAGACGACAGACAAGAGGAAATTCTTGATAATTATCTTCTGTGGTGTCACCGCCAGACACCACACTTGCTAGGTGGTAGCCTTTAAATCGGCCGCGGTCCGTTAGTATACGTCCGACCCGCGTGTCGCCACTATCAGTGATTGCAGACCGATCGCCGCCACACGGCAGGTCCAGTCGAGAGAGACTCCCTAGCACTCGCCCCAGTTGGACAGTCGACTTTGCTAGCAATGGTTCACTGTCTACATACGCTCTCATTTGCAGAGATGCCAGTTTAGCATAGCCTTCAGCTACGTCATTTGCTACGACCTAGCAAGGCGCCATATTCTTCAAGATTGTATTCTGAACAGATAATATTGTGAATCATGTACCGTCAAGAGCGACTTCATCATTAATGGATTAAAGTTAAGTATCAAACTAATTACGTCCGCTTTCTGAATTCTCATTCCTTGTCATGTTCCAGACCTCCCGTCAGTGTAGTTCTTCCCTTCTCAAGCCAGCCTGCGTGAGCTAAAACGCGTGCATTTCGGCCTCCACTCGTAATACGGTGTTGGCTCTTCTGCCAACACAAAATCTTCACTACCTGCGTTCAACTCCCAGTGGCCCTCTCCTATAGACATGTTCTGGAAATGATTCGTACGAATGTTCGAAGTCACAAGGACACTGGACGTGATCCAACGGGTCATCTTTTTCAGCACTTATCTAGCTTCTCGCATCCCTACCCACCCCAAGTACTTCCAGTGTCGGTGGTTTTGGCGCGCAGAATCGTGGGGATTTTAGGATAATTTGTGGGCACAGGGACGTTTTTTAAAGTCAGATATGGAATCCTCACCCTTCCTAGTAGGCGTGGAGGCCTTGGGGTATTTCATGTCTACGAACGAGCAGTGGCATCCATGCAAACACGATGATCAGGATTTGGACACTGGCACCACCCTCTCGTCTGGCGCCGTTAGTGGTTGCTCTCATCTCTACGTCACTTGCCCACATACGAATCTTTTTTGTGGAACACATTATGTACGCACGGAACTACCGGCTACCAGGACGGCAACGGCACGCGATATACAGGGTGAAAAGTATTTAAACTGACAAACTCTGGGAGGTTGTAGGGGACATAAAAACAAATATTTTTCCCTAATGTCATTTTTTCCTATGAGGAATATTTAAACCGGTAGAGGACGATTTCTCTGGTGGCAAATTAACTAAACCAAGAAACAATTTTCCATTTTTTATGACCAAGAGGCAACACATTAACACAACCCAATTTCAATTACAGTAGATTTTCAAAAATGCCTCCATTGACACGTAAACAAAGGTTAAACTGTTGGATCATGTTCTGTCTGACATGGGCAAAAACCCCAGGAGTATCCTGAATTGGCCGAAGTGGCCGTGCGATTAAAGGCGCTGCAGTCTGGAACCGCAAGACCGCTACGGTCGCAGGTTCGAATCCTCCCTCGGGCATGGATGTTTGTGATGTCCTTAGGTTAGTTAGGTTTAACTCCTTCTAAGTTCTAGGGGACTAATGACCTCAGCAGTTGAGTCCCATAGTGCTCAGAGCCAGTATCCTGAATTGTTACTGCTGCTGCTACTATCCAGGCAACCAGATCCTCTTCTGATGCAACAGGAGTTGCATAAACAAGGTTGTGCATCTCTCCCTACACAAAAAAGTCCAGAGGGGAAATATCTGGGGATCGAGCAGGCCATGGTGCAGGACCACCTCTGCCAATCCACGTTTCTGGGAACCGTCGGTCCAGGAATCGACGCACGCGACGACTGAAATGTGCCGGCGCCCCGTCATGTTGGAACCACGTGCGTTGTATTGTAGGGAGCGCGACGTGTTCCAGCAATTCTGGCAATGCTCTGGCGAGAAAATTGTAATGGTGCCTGCCATTTAATGGCCTAGGTAGCAGATAAGGCCCAATTAAACATTGCTCAACAACACCGACCCGCACATTAACGAAGAACCGCACTTGATGAGCGCTAGTAAGTGTGGCATGTGGGTTATCCTCACTCCAAACATGCGAACTGTGCATGTTGAAGACTCCATCACGCCTGAACGTTGCTTCATCGGTAAATAACTCAGAGGATGGGAATGTAGGGTACATTTCATACTGTTCCAGGTACCACCGCGAAAATTGTGCTCTGGATGGATAATCAACTGGTTCCAGGTTGTGGACACGCTGTAAGTGAAATGGACGTAAAAATTGCACTCGAAGGAAACAGTGCTCAACAACACCGACCTGCACATTAACGAAGAACGGCACTTGATGAGCGCTAGTAAGTGTGGCATGTGGGTTATCCTCACTCCAAACATGCGAACTGTGCATGTTGAAGACTCCATCACGCCTGAACGTTGCTTCATCGGTAAATAACTCAGAGGATGGGAATGTAGGGTACATTTCATACTGTTCCAGGTACCACCGCGAAAATTGAGCTCTGGATGGATAATCAACTGGTTCCAGGTTGTGGACACGCTGTAAGTGAAATGGACGTAAAAATTGCACTGGAAGGACTGTTTTTACATCCGTCTGATTCGTCCTCATGTTACGTGCAATTGCACGAGTGCTGATTGAAGGATCCCGCTCCACGTGCTGCAAGAGCTTCCTCAAATTGCAGCGTTCTTACCGTGCGACGGCGTCCCTGTCCAGGTAATCTGTGGTGTCACGCAGATCTTGGTACACAGCAGCAAAGGTCGTATGATGCGGGATACGGCGATTAGGGTATTGATGTTGATAAACCCGCTGTGCAGCTCGTGCATTGTGGTGCGCTACGTAGTACGCACCAACCGTACCAGTGTACTCACTCCAGGTGAATGGCTCCATTAGTGAACAGAGACAATGCACTACTACACTGGCGGACAGCAGGTGCCTACAACTGAAGAGCGTAATACGCCCTCTAACAACTAAAGGGCGCAATACGGCCTTTAACAACTAAAGAGCGTAATATGGCCTCCACCGATTTAAATAAACCTCATAGGAAAAAAATGATTTAGAGAAAAATATTTGTTTCGATGTCACCTACAACCTCCTAGAGTTTGTCGGTTTAAATACTTTTCACCCTGTGTATCGAGTATTGACTCGAGAACGGCCGAGCAATGCCGCAGAGCCATGCGGCCGACAGTGACATGGCCGGTGGTATGGCGTACAGTGCACCACCTACACTGTGTTACGGAGACGCTGCGGTATGGGGTTGTAAATGGGAAACATGTGACACGTTCCACGATACATACAATTCACATGACGCCACTGTGCCCACAGATGAACATCACCTGTTACGCAGGCCTTCTGCGGCACTGCCGTGTTTTGTCCAAAAAATCGATCGCTTGCTCCTCCGGGTGGTGCCGCAAGCAGTCGAACCATGGCTGCTGCTCTCCCTGAACGAACACCAACGCGGTGACTCGGATTCGGGGTCTGACTGTACTTCACCGTTACCGAGAGGCCGGTATGAATGTACTAGACGTTTGGGCCTTAGTACAAGAACATCAGTAATTGATTTTGCAAGATTCGAGATATGGAACATAGCACTGTTTGATTTACCACTCAGTTGGAATGTACACATGATGATTCAGAACAAGAAAGGACGAGGACAGTGGAGAGGATCCACCATCTCACGCGAAGACGTGCCAGACTCCAGCGAGAGATAATGCGACCGGCTAAGAATGCGTCCACTAAGAGGGACGCGGTCCATTATCGTTTTCTACTGAGAGTTTATGTCCATTATTTGTTACACCTTTTTATGTCATACCACTTGTCGTCACGTCCTATTCCTTAAAAACAATAACAAAAAAAAATAGATTACCGTAAGAGTGCAGTTGAAATCTATGTGCAACTTTTGTCATGTCATCAGAAGAAAAAAAATGGCTCTGAGCACTATGGGACTTTACATCTGTGGTCGTCAGTCCCCTAGAACTTAGAACTACTTAAACCTAACTAACCTAAGGACATCACACACATCCATGCCCGAGCAGGATTCGAACCTGCGACCGTAGCAGTCGCGCGGTTCCGGACTGCGCGCCTAGAACCGCTAGACCACCGCGGCCGGCATCAGAAGAAAAGTGGTGTAGTACGTGGACCGGCAATTTGTCACGTAGGTGTTCGATTCTCTCTGTTGTCAACATTTTTTAAATTTAATTTTATTCCTAGCAGAGGTAAACTGTTTATTATAAAATTTAAATATAATTAAACAGTTCAATTTATGTACGTAAAATTAATACATTCATTTTAGTTCAGATTACTAACTTTGTAAGTCAAAAGGAAATAAGCCACACCGGACAGGAAAAAGTAGAGTAAGGTAAAATCTTGCATCAGCCGCCACTGTACACAAGTAGTAATTTGTTAAACCTTTCACGTACGGTAACATCTCCTAATTTTTAAATTCATTAAATAATTATACTGAATATTGCAAATCAGATTTCTGTTGTTCTGGGAGCAATCAGATAGACATCGAAGCACTTCAGAGGCGGACTGCTAGATTTGTTACCAGTAGGCTCGAACAACACGTGTTACGAAGATGCTTCGGAAACTCAAATGGAAATCCCTGGAGGGAAAGCGACGTTCTTTTCGAGAAATTCCATTGAGTAAATTTTGAGAACCGGCATTTGAACATGACTACCGAACAATCCTACTGCTGCCAACACACATTACGCCTAAGGTCCTCGAAGATAAGATACAGGGTGACAATTACTGAACTATATGAAATAAAATCGTCATAACTTCTGAACGGTTTGTTAGGAAGTTCAAAGTGCACTGTTGGCCGCGGAGCCTGATAGCAATTAGGAAGTGCAGGCATGGTTTGGTTTACCGACGAAGCCCTCATTCATTTGGGTGGGTCCGCCAATAAGAAGAATTGGCGGTTTTGGGTTTTGAGAACGCGCATTTCGCGGTCGATAAGTCTGTTCACCCTCGACGAGTGACTCTGTGGTGTGCAGTGTCCAGGCACGGAATAGTCGGTACGATATTCCTTGATGGCACGGTGACTACCGAACCGTACGGGAATGTTTTGGAAGTTGATTTCATCCCCATTATCCATAGTGGCCCTGATTTCGACAAGATGTGCTTCATGCAAGGCGGAGCTCGACCCCATCGATACAGGAGAGTGTGTGATGTACTTGAGGAGCATTTTGAAGCATCCCCAAATCTCTTGTGGTTCCCTTTTTAGGTACTCCACGTCGACGTCTGCTCGTAGATACGTATCGTCGGTAGGTTTTCCGACTTTACTTCCCGACGTGACAGCGACAACTCTCCGATGAGGTGCGCGCCTTGTGTTTTGCTATTACTGCGAGTCTTGTAAATATCGCTTTTATTTAGTAATTTGCCCGGCTAAAACTCTCTCCTTTTATGATTAAGACGGCCTGCGCCACCTTTCGGAGGGAGTGGGGACGTCAAAGAGTCACAAAAGTTCATATTAAGCAGTCCGTAAAACAAGTAAACGTTCAATTAGCGTGTTAGTTAATGCCTACGCTTTCCGCTAGATGGTTCTGACTTACTGCTGAATAGCTTTGGTTCCGTAAAACCTTCACTGATTAGTACTAGGTAAATGAAATAAGTACAATACTCTTGTATTTCACTTTCACTCTATATTCAAGGATTAAGATGGTGATGGATGATGGCCTTTTTAAAAGGTTCCTAGCCTGGAGGAATCTAAACAGTCCGCAAATGCCGATATGCACGTGCTCTACCTCCAGATTCACAACCAACGGCACACGACACTTCCAAAAGTCCACACGTCAATATCTGAATACCGGTACCTCTGAATTCACTCGTAACACTAGATAATTTGAGTTTCTGTCGTCTATTTGTCCGTAAAGTTCCAATCTAGCACTGAAGTCCTAAAATCCCCTTAATACTCCGTTGCTACCAACAGTCAGAGATCGTACATTACATCACTTTTAATCTCCGTAATATTCTAACAGTTTATCGTAAATCTGAACACGATAAAGTCCAATATAATTATTGTCTCGCTGACTGACACGGGTTCCCCGCCCTTTAACGAAACAATCAAGCGAAAAAGGCGGCAATAATGACGATCAGGCCTTTTTATAGGTTTTTCATCACAAGAGTTTAACGTCACTGCGTTCTCCATGACGGATCTTCCGTGGCTTTGCTGTACTTAGACGTTAAACTACTTGCTGATATACTATAATTTTGATCTGCAATTACTGAACTCTGATCTGGGGATCGCGTTCTGGCTCTGGGGTACCCAGAGGCCACTGGCATGGGCCTCAATTGGCGGCTATATTCTCCGGATCTGAACACTTGCGAGTCGTTTTTGTGTGGCTATATTGAAGATAACGTGTAGAGCAATAACCTCAAAATCATTGCTGAGCTGAAAACAGCGATTCATAATGTCATCGACAGCACTGAATTTCCGACACTTCAGCGGGTCATGTAGAATTTCGCCATTCGTCGGCGCCGCATCATCGTCAATGATGGCAGGCATTTCGAATATGTCATAACCTAAATCCGAATATCTGTAGTCACGTTTACATGTTAAATAAAGTGTGTGCAAGCCTTAGTTCGTAACTAATTTACATTTTTTCATATAGTTCAATAGTTGTCACCCTGCACGGAAAATTAGGGCTCACACGGAGAAATATAGAAAGTCATTTTTCCCCCTGTCTATTTGCAAGTGGAACAGGAAAGGAGGTGACTAGTTGTGGTACACCGTACCCTCCGCCACGCACCGTACGGTGGCTTATGGAGTGTCTAAGTTGATGCAGATATTGATGAACCTGTAGCCGGAGCCAGGAGACTGTTTTAGGCTTTAGCCATTTCGTAATACAGATAATTGTACGTAGTGGCCGCCCTAGAGAATCGGGAGCTTCTCTCAGTGAACTAACACTGGGTCAGCAAATAATACTAGAGTGAAACACAACAGGGATGTTCCACACACAATAATTCATTGCAAACCACAAACGCAACAGACTAGGAAGTCCGCCTCCAGCTACACGAAAGTGAACACAGAGAAAAATCAATTCAGTAACACAAACAGTCAGATACAAAACACTTTATTTAATATAAAATGATATTTGTGTTTACTGCTCTCCACGCCTGCTGTGACTGGAGTAAACACGCCACAACAGGTGCGGCTCGAGTCTAGTCCGGTTCGCCGCCGTTGATGCTGCTGGTTGGACGCGCCGCTGGCGCGACGTTATCGACTACCGTCGTAACCGCACAGACGACCCGAGTTCAGTTCTGAGAAGTCATAGGAATTTTTATTCGTAGTGTCAACACTGTAAACCTGCTGTGCACTTACCCTCTGAGGCCGCGTGGGAAACTAGGTACTCGAATGAGAAACAGCGGCTGCAAATTCTGCAAACCCGGTAACATACCACATCCGAACGACGCCATACGGCACAGGAGGACACGGCGGTCGGTCGGAATGGTGCCGTCCTCTGGGCCTGAGCGTAGTTTTTTTCTTCTTTTTTCCTGGAACGTGTTTTACACGCTGTACCAAATCGTCTGGGACACTGTGAAAAATGGATTTTTTTTCTTTATTAAATGCAAAAACTGAATCACTCGGAGAACATGGTCAGACATCAAAGTAACTTCGTACACGCACACAACTTTGGTCAGAGTTAAAGTTCTATGTTAGAGGCAGAACGGCCCTCAGAGGGGAGGGGATTAATGTCGTGTTGTTACCAGGCCCGCTAGGGTCTGTAAGACGTGTGGCGAGCGTCAAATGTTGAGTGATCACTATAAAGGAGATGAACATGCCTTTGTACTCGTTTGGGACACTGTTATCAGCACCTTACAGAGTTTAAAAAGGCGATATTGCAGTTCCTGTGTTATTCGCAATTACGATGTAATGTTTCTTCGGACGTACATGCATGTCCGAAGGAACGAGCACTGCGGCGACTACAGCAGCCGTCGTGAGATACATGAAATGTAGTCGCAGTTGCGAGTATGCACTACGAATAGCTGTATAATGGAATGGCGACAATGAAAATTCGAACCGGACCGGGAATCGAACCCGGATTTCCCGCTAAACGCAAGCCATCTTGTTACCATATGGCTGTCCGAGCACGACTCACGGCCAGGTCCAATCTTCCATATGTCGTGATAAGCGGGAAATTCCCGCGTACGATTCCCGGGCCGGCACGGAATTTTCATAGTCGTCCTTCCATTATACAGCTGATGATAGTCCATGTTCGCAATTGCGAATACGTTTTGTGAGTTTAAGAAGGTACTCCGGCTCCATTTGGCCGGATGGTCGAATGGTGCGGTATCGCGATTTATGGAGCATTCGTACATCGTAGACCAATCTTGGATTCCGTCGGAAGGTGAAGGCAGACGGACTCGTCGTGAAGCTTCCGGTCGAACACGTCTGACCACCACAAGGAAGGTTCGCCAGGCACTTCATAATGGCGTTGGGTTGGGTTGTTTGGGGAAGGAGACCAGACAGCGAGGTCATCGGTCTCATCGGATTAGGGAAGGAAGTCGGCCGTGCCCTTTCAGAGGAACCATCCCGGCATTTGCCTGGAGTGATTTAGGGAAATCACGGAAATCCTAAATCAGGATGGCCGGACGCGGGATTGAACCGTCGTCCTCCCGAATGCGAATCCAGTGACTAACCACTGCGCCACCTCGCTCGGTACTTCATAATGGCAAACGGCTGTATTTGGAGTAGTGTCATGACTGGGAAGCATGCACTGCTAACGAATGGCGTCACATTGCGTTCAGTGGTGAATCGTGGTTTTGTACAACCGTAGATGACCACCGTCGGCGTATATGCCGGCGATCTGGGGAGAGATGTCCTTCGTCCAATGTTTTGGAGGAGCACAACGCTGTTATGTCCTGGCCTCATAATGTGTGGAGCCATCGAGTATGACTTCACGCAGTGGTTGGTAGATAGTGTCTGACGGCCCAGAGATTGGTCACAGATATCCTGCTTCATCACGTGTCACCTCTAATGCGACAGTATCGCGGTGCCATTTTTCAACAGACCAGTGCTCTCCTATACATGGCACTCGTGAGTATCAGCTGTCTGGATGATGTCTAGGCCGGCCGGAGTGGCCGAGCGGTTCTAGGCGCTACAGTCTGGAACCGCGCGACCGCTACGGTCGCAGGTTCGAATCCTGCCTCGGGCATGGATGTGTGTGATGTCCTTAGGTTAGTTAGGTTTAAGTAGTTCTAAGTTCTAGGGGACTGATGACCTCAGCAGTTAAAAGTCCCATAGTGCTCAGAGCCATTTTGATGATGTCGAGGTACTCCCGTAGACACCAATATTCGCATATCTGTCAGCGACGGAACGTGTGTGGAACCTATTCGGATGCCAACTCCATACCAGTGCCTGCAGGCAGGATAAGAAGGACTAGTTTCAAAAGTTGTTGTTCGGCTTGGCTCGTAAGAGCATACAACGCTCCCTTATGACACCTTTCTCACCCAAACCACTGCATCTTTCCAGGCCAGAGGGGGTGCAGCATCATAATGATGTGCTATCTTTTCTGTGTAAATCTGACGATATTGTAGTCAGTGAGACAACATCACACATCCTCTCATGAGGTTTTGTTTCGTCGTCCATCCCTTCCAGCAGAGCAACCTCTCTCTCCTTGACGGTCAGTGTAACGCGCAGAGAAGAAATCTTGTCTGTAGTCCTGACAAAACTCTACCATCTGATGAGCAAGATGTTTAAGACAGGCGAAATTCTCTCAGACTTCAAGAAGAATATAATGATTCCAATCCCAAAGAAAGCAGGTGTTGACAGATGTGAAAATTACCGACTTTCAGTTTAAAAAGTCACAGCTGGAAAATACTAACGCGAATTCTTTACAGACGAATGGAAAAACTTGCAGAAGCCGACCTCGGGGAAGATCAGTTTGGATTCCGTAGAAATGTTGGAACACGTGAGGCAATACTGATCCTACGACTTATCTTAGAAGAAAGATTAAGGAAAGGCAAACCTACGTTTGTAGCATTTGTAGACTTAGAGAAAGCTTTTGACAATGTTGACTGGAATACTCTCTTTCAAATTCTGAAGGTGGCAGGGGTAAAATACAGGGAGCGAAAGGCTATTTACAATTTGTACAGAAAGCAGATGGCAGTTATAAGAGTCGAGGGGCATGAAAGGGAAGCAGTGGCTGGGAAGGGAGTCAGACAGGGTTGTAGCGTCTCCCCGATGCTATTCAATCTGTATATTGAGCAAGCAGCAAAGGAAACGAAAGAAAAGTTCGGAGTAGGTATTAAAATTCATGGAGAAAAAATAAAAACTATGAGGTTCGGCGATGACATTCTAATTCTGTCAGAGACAGCAAAGGACTTGGAAGAGCAATTGGACGGAATGGACAATGTCTTGAAAGGAGGATATAAGATGAACATTAGCATAAGCAAAACGAGGATAATTGAATGTAGTCGAATTAAGTCGGGTGATGTTGAGGGAATTACATTAGGAAATGAGACAAAGTAGAGGATGAATTTTGCTATCTGGGGAGCAAAATAACTGATGATGGTCGAAGTAAAGAAGATATAAAATGGAGACTGGCAATGGCAAGGAAAGCGTTTCTGAAGAAGAGAAATTTGTTAACATCGAGTATAGATTTAAGTGTCAGGAAGTCGTTTCTGAAAGTATTTGTATGGAGTGTAGCCATGTATGGAAGTGAAACATGGACGATAAATAGTTTAGACAAGAGGAGAATAGAAGCTTTCGAAATGTGGTGCTACAGAAGAATGCTGAAGATTAGATGGGTAGATCACATAAGTAATGAGGAAGTATTGAATAGAATTGGGGAGAAGAGGAGTTTGTGGCACAACTTTACCAGAAGAAGGGATTGGTTGGTAGGACATGTTCTGAGGCATCAAGGGATCACCAATTTACTATTGGACGGCAGCGTGGAGGGTAAAAATCGTAGAGGGAGACCAAGAGATGAATACACTAAGCAGATTCAGAAGGATGTAGGCTGCAGTAGGTACTGGGAGATGAAGAAGCTTGCACAGGATAGAGTAGCATGGAGAGCTACATCAAACCAGTCTCAGGACTGAAGACCACAACAACAACAATTGTTGACCGTCTAGGGTCGGCTTTAGAGTTCAACGATTCCTTAAATGGAACACGGATGGAGAGAGAAACGACGCGAACAGAGACGTTCAGGGGACTGAGGTGCAAAGATTCCTGGAAGCCGCCGGGTAAATTTCGCAGAGAGCTGAGGCGCTGGACGTGTGTGTCTGTGTCGCCGGGTGGTGTTTGTCTGCGGCGTCTGTCGGCGCCGACCGCGCCGCGCCGCGCCACGGCAAAGATGGCGGCGGGCGTGACGTGACGCGAGGCAGCCGCGGCCGCGCGCCCGCCGTGACGGAGTGGCAGTCCGCTGCCAGCCGCCATGAGGGCCGACGGCGCCAGGATGAGCTACTCGCTGGCCGACGTCGTGGCCGCGCTGCGCCTCAGGTACCGTACTCTGCTGTACTGCACTGTGCGTGTTCTCGTGCAGTGTGAGGCACAAAGTAGGGATTTATTTCGTCTGTACATTACTGGCAAAAACCGCTTATGTGCACAGTAGTTTACATTATAAACTCGACAAACGACAGTTATGTATGCGAGTGCAGGCTTTCTCGCCAAATTTCGTATATGAAGTCTTCACGGGTTGTCAGACGAGTAGCATCGTCGTCTCGTAGCAACGTTCCGATGGAATGCGTCTCCATCATCTTCGCCTGAGATGATGGATACGAATTCCATCGAAACGTTGCTTCGAGACGTACTCGGCTGACAACCCGTGAAGATTTCATGTTAGACAGTTATGTAGGTTAGTCATTATTACAACATGTCGATATGACCGTTGAGGTGGGACAACCCATTCTGTCGAGTCCAGACGAGTTCAGAGAGTCTGCACCTCTTCCCGTTACAGTCTCCACTTCCTCTGAATACTGTAACATGTATTTAGAAATATATTTGCTGTTTACATTACGTATTTCGTCAAATATAAACAAAGTGCTTAACTTTCGACTACCACTGTGCGTAATTTAGAAACTACACTACTGGTCATTAAAATTTCTGCACCACGAAGATACCGTGCGAAATTTAACCGACAGGAAGAAGATGCTGTGATATGCAAATGATTAGTTTTTGAGAGCATTCACACAAGGTTGCCTTTGGTGGCGACACCTACAACGTGCTGACATGAGGAAAGTTTCCAACCGATTTCTCATACACAAACAGCAGTTGACCGGCGTTTCCTGGTGAAACGTTGTTGTGATGCCACGTGTAAGGAAGAGAAATGCGTACCATCACGTCTCCAACTTTCATAAAGGTCGGATTGTAGCCTATCGCGATTGCGGTTTATCGTATCGCGACATTGCTGCACGCGTTGGTCGAGGTCCAATGACTGTTAGCAGAATATGGAATCGGTGGGATCAGGAGGGTAATACGGAACGCCGTGCTGGATCTCAACGGCCGCCTATCACTAACAGTCGAGATGACAGGCATCTTATCCGCATGACTGTAACGGATCGTGCAGCCACGTCTCGATCCCTGACTCAACAGATGGGGACGTTTGCTAGACAACAACCATCTGTACGAACAGTTCGACGACGTCAGCTCGGAGACCATGGCTGCAGTTACCCTTGACGCTGCATCACAGACAGGAGCGCCTGCGCTGGTGTACTCAACGACGAACGTTGGTGCACGAATGGCAAAATGTCATTTTTTCGGATGAATCCAGGTTCTGTGTACAGCATCATGATGGTCGCATCCGTGTTTGGCGACATCGAAGTGAACGCACATTAGAAGCGTGTATTCGTCATCGCCATACTGGCGTATCACCCGGCGTGATGGTATGGGGTGCCATTGGTTACACATTTCTGTCACCTCTTGCTCGCATTGACGGCACTTTGAACAGTGGACATTACATTTCAGATGTTTTACGACCCGTGGCTCTACCCTCCATTCGATCACTGCGAAACCCTACATTTCAGCAGGATAATACACGACCGCATGTTGCAGGTCCTGTACGGGCCTTTCTGGATACAGAAGAAGTTCGACTGCTGCCCTGGCCAGCACATTCTCCAGATCTCTCACCAATTAAGACGTCTGGTCAATGGTGGCCGAGCAACTGGCTCGTCACAATACGCCAGTCACTACTCTTGATGAACTGTGGTATCGTGTTGAAGCTGCATGGGCAACTGTACCTGTACACGCCATCAAAGCTCTGTTTGACTCAGTGCCCAGTCGTGTCAAGGCCGTTATTACGGCCAGAGGTGGTTGTTCTGGGTACTGATTTCTCAGGATCTATGAACCCAAATTGCGTGAAAATGTAATCACATATCAGTTCTAATATAATATATTTGTCCAATGAATATCTGTTTATCATCTGCATTTCTTCTTGGTGTAGCAATTTTAATGGCCAGTAGTGTATGGAAACCTAAGTTTCGACCTCCTTTGAGGCGGCCGTCTTCAGAGCGACGAAACTGCACAAGATCCGAAATATACTGAGGCCCACGAAGGGTTCTATCGATGCATTTCAGCGCCGCCGTTGCTCACGAAATCCGATGTGATTGCTGAAACTGGTAGAGTAATTACATTCATGTGTCTGAGCACCATAGCTACGTAAGACTGAGGCAACACAGCAAATTAGCAATAGCCGAAGAGCACCTGGGCTGTGGTTCGGCCATCAGTTTCCAAGAATTCACTGTGCTTGCCAGGCAGCCGCGGATTCAGCAGTGGAATACAAGGGAGGTTATTAAAGTAATTGCACTCCCCAACAACACGAATAGAGTGGCTACATGTTGCAGACGACCTGGCTGTCTGAGATTCCAGTCGAACGGGCAGCGAGTGTTCGCCAGCTGGCGGCTGCTCAAGACCCGGCCTCACCAGCGTAAACACGCGGCCACGAAACAACTGCCGTGCGCCGTGACGTCTTGCCCCCGGGTGCAAGCTGCCGATTGGCTGTTGTCTGCCAATCACCTGCTAGAGTAACACAGGCAATAGCCTGTCGTACTGCGACCCCTCCACAGGCATCCTAACTTTGATGTGTCCAATGACGTTCGGCGAAAAGAAGTAGGTTGCCACGTGACAACAGGTATAGAGTGGTATATAGGGAAACACCATCTACAAGAACCAACAGTTAGTCGCGCTGAAGATGATCGCTGCAGTGACGGTCGAAACGTCAGTTGTAATTTCAAAACGACTCGGCCGAATGTCCTATAGGAATTTATTGAAATTAACACTGGCTGTGGAACCGTCGCGCTTATAAACCGTTCACCGTGAGAAATTAAGAACAAATAAATATTCAGTCTTGAGGTTTTTATTTACATAATGTTGAACATGAAAGGCTCTTTGTTACAAAAGTCTTATCCATATTGAGTAACACAAATAAATCCTCGATGTCTGAGCATGTTTGATACAGTAATGTAATTGTACATCTGCGACTTCCATATTATACCGCGCTTTTTAGTGCCCTTAACCACATACGTTGCTTAGAGTACCGGGTTGGTATTTGTCTTTGGAAATGCGTGTACCGCATTGTGCTTGGATTGTGCATGAGGAATTTCGGGGGAGGTGCTGTTAAAATGCGCCGTGGCTGAGTGGTCCAATCTACCTTCGGTCGGCACTTGTGTATGTCTACGTTCTTGCTGCAGAATTTCACGCGCATGTGGTTGTTTATCAATTCTGCACAGCCGCAAGTCTTGAAGCGACCGCTATAGAATGGCACGTGGATACTGAAAATCGTCTCTCAAGATTTGCTCTTTAAACAAACATGCGCGATGTGAAGCCTGTGGAACTGAACAGTACCTACGAGACGAAGTTAAACTTGATTATTACGAAATTGCTGGAGCACACCTCTCCATAGTGAGCAGTGTCGTCTACATAAGACTAAGTAATGATGCAACGTGTGACAAAATCATTCGAGATACTAAACATCGTCTCAAATTAATTCTGACGGATGTGTTGGCGAGGTGGCTATTCATTATGCAGGACAAGGATTACGAACCATAGGCATCTTCGAACTCCCATTCCAGTTTCCGTCCGACATGGTGACTGATGCACTACCCTTGCACGAAAGAGTGCTTAGCCACGTGGAGGAAACATTGTCGAACTTCATGGCCTACCCCATTCTCAATGGGGTGCGACAGATTAGAACTGAAAAACCATGTACCCTCCAATTTGTTCATCAGCGAACGCAGAGCAGTAGTCGTCTACGACATACAACCCAAAATATGCTCAGGACGTGGGAAGGAAGACTACGTCCGTTCAGAATGCATGCAGTAGGTGATTCTGGAAGCTTCAAGTGGTGAACCCGTGCCTGCGTCCTCGCCGTCGCCGATGACGCTAACGTATGTTGATGCGCTCTGAACAGACGCCATTCCAATGACTGATAAACTTCACCTTCCTAACAGTTGCGGCAACTGCCCGCAGCAGAGGCCGCTCTCACAGCAGAAACACTGTATACTGAGCCCGTCCTGGCGCCGGCGACACCAGTGACAACGAGGAGGGATCGTTGTTGAATTTTGATTCGTCAGTCTCCTGACTGGTTTGATGCTGCCCCCCCCCCCCCCCCCCACACCCATTTATTCCTCTTCATCTCAGAGTAACAGTTGCAACCTACGTCCTCAAGTATTTGCTGGGTGTAATCCAATCTCTGTCTTCCTCTACAGTTTTTGCCCACTACAGCTCCCTCTAGTACCATGGAAGTCAGTCCCTGATGTCTTAACAGATGTCCTATCATCTTGTCCCTTCTCCTTGTCAGTGTTTTCCACATATTCCTTTCCTCTCCGATTCCGCGCAGAACCTCTTCATTCCTTACCTTACCAGCCCACCCGATTCTCAACATTCGCCTGTAGCACCACATCTCAGATTCTTCGCTTCTGTTCTGGTTTTCCCACAGTCCATGTTTCACTACCATACAATGCTGTGCTCCAAATGTACATTGTCAGAAACTTCCTCCTCAAATTAAGGCGTATGTTTGATCCTAGTAGACTTTTTGCGAGTGACAATCTTCTTTAGATGTCCTCCTTTGCTCCGTCCGTCATTGGTTATTCTGCTGCCTACGTAGCAGAATTCCATAACTTCATCTAGTTCGTGACCATCAATCCTGATGTTAAGTTTCCCGCTGTTCTCATTTCTGCTGCTTCTCATTACTTTCGTCTTTCTTCGATTTACTCTCAATCCATATTATGTACTCGTTAGACTGTTCATTTCGTTCAGAAGATGATGTAATTCTTCTTCACTTTCACTCAGCGAATTGTACTTTCACCTTGAATTTTAATTCTACTCCTGAACTTTTATTTTATTTCCATCATTGCTTCTTCGATGTACAGAGTGAACAGTAGGAGCGAAAGACTACGTCCCTGTCTTACACCCATTTTAATCCGAGCTCTTCGTTCTTGGTCGCCCACTCGTATTATTCCGTCTTGGCTCTTGTACGGCTACCCCGCACGGACTGAGGCGCTTCGCCACGGTCCGCGCAGTGCTCCCTTCGGAGGTTCGAGTCCTCCCCCGGACACGGACGTGTGTGTTGTCCTTAGCGTAAGTTAGCTTAAGTAGTGTATAAGCCGGCAGTTTGGTCCCATAGGAACTTACCAAAAATTTCAATTTCAATTTCTTGTACATATTGTATATTGTTTGTCTCACGCTATAGCTTACCCCCATTTTTCTCAAAATTTCGGACATCTTCCACCATTTTACATTGTCGAATGCTTTTTCCAGGTCGACAAATCGTATGAACCTGTCTTGATTTTTCAATAGTCTTGCCTCCATTGTCAACCGCAATGTCAGAACTGCCTGTCTGGTGTCCTTACCTTTGGCCGGTATTACACTATCAAATTTCTTTGTCAAAGATTTGATCAAAGATGTGATCAAATATTCCGTCAAATATATTTGACAAAGATCTTTGACGTAGCGCTAGAAAGGGTATTACACTGTCATCATATTTTTCGTCAAAGTTCAAGATGGCTGACAACAACTTGTCATTAACCGCAGCAATTGCATGTACCACAATTGCACTGTGTGCACATGCGGAAGAGAAGCGGGGGAAAAAAAAGGAAACATACCTGGGTGAAGTTGCGAGTTTTACGACGACACGATAAAAGCATTCAACAAAACTTGTTACGTGAGCTTATAGTGGAGGACGTCAAGTCACACACCAATTACTTAAGAATGGATGAGCATACATTTCTGTATGTGTTCAATGAAGTGTATCCTCATATAACAAAGTACAATACCCACTTAAGAACTGTTACATCTGCAGAAGACAGGCTCACTGTAACACTCCGAGTCCTTGCTACAGGAGAGGGTTGGTTTAGGGTAGGTTAGGTTAGGTCAGGTCAGGTCTCCAATCTTCGTAATCTATTTTTGTATTCTGCGTGCCTCACGTTGTAAAGCGCCTCATCAGCTTCATACATCTCTGTTAATTTTATGGTTGTCGCCACATACCAATTGTATTTACCGGCAATGTTTATAAAAACACTACAGACGACAGAATGCAGCGATGCTAGCGCTCCATGTGGTAACATGTCGCATTGCAGTGAACAGAAGACAAGCGACTTCTTTGATCAAATCTACAGCGAGGCCCTAGATTTGATCAAATATTGGACGACATTTGACAAAGTTCCCTATTACACCATCAAATATCTTTGATATTGGATAAAGATATTTGACAAAGAAATTTGGTAGTGTAATACCGGCCTTTCCTAAAGCCAAACTGATCGTCAACTAACACTTCCTCGGATCTGGAATCGGTAGGACGTATGTAAATTGATACCATGGGAGAGCCAACAGCTATTTTCGCCCCTGAACGCGGAAAGTTGCTTCTGTGCGCAGACACAGAGACGCACACACGTAAACAACCATCGCCGAAGCGCCGCTAGAAACGACGAATAGCGCCGTCGGACACCTGCTTAATGAACACGGTAGATGTAGTCGCGTACGACACGGTGAATCCCTCACAGCAGTACGAAGCGAATCACACGAGGTAGGGGCTGACTGCAGAATCATCAGTCGGAGATTCAACCGTAGGAGTCCCTCCATCCATCGCAGCAACATCTTTGCCCTCGATCTGCTCGACGGGAGAACCAGACCAAGGAATCTGGACCGATGAATGTGACACTGATCCATATATGGATGACACAGCCGCAATGGTGGGCACGGCGTCCACTGGATTTTAGCCACGTGGAAGGCGTAGATGGTCGAGCAGACACTAATTCGCCGACCGGCAGCATGCATTCATGTGAGCCATACGCACTTAGGGGCAGCGGGAGGCATATAGGACATCCTTCATTAACGTTAATACAATTAGAATGCATGCCAATTTGCAATTAACACGAGACATTGTAACACCGAAAATGCAGGATGCATGGCACCTGTTTTTAAATGTATGTAAATATTAGTAACTTAAATGCTTTCTTTTAATAAGTATGGACATTGATTCACTGTATGTACGTGTAGGTAGAAGTCCGTTGACGTTCCATTTGAAACGTCCCCTTAGAAAAATTAATGAATGACTGTGCTGATAAACCTCTTACGTTATTTGATTTTCAAACAGATGAGCAGAACTGAACGTACTCAGACATTAATTACTTATCCTGATCAACACTAAACTGACACACAATATTTTTAGCGCAACGCGATCTGACTTTCAACAATCCCTACAAAAGAATGGCCCTGACTAACAATAACCTATAACTTTCATGAATCACTTACCTCAAAAAAATCTTCGTTACTCAAACTACTGCAATACAGCTAGCGCCAATACTGCCAGCTAAATAAAAGATTCTAACTACTGAAGGCACTAACTACTGATAGGCATAGTTAGCAAATGAAAGATTTTGATAGAGAACAAACAATGTATTTACCTTAATAGTGTTCAAAAGTCATTATATATATATATATATATATATATATATATATCAGTTCATGACATCCATTCTTACAAATTTCGTTTTTCTGACGGACACACGTCCAGACCGTCCGCTCTCAAAACTCTGCCATTTCTCTTCTCACATCCACCACTGCTGGCGGCTCACCTCCAACTGCACAGCGCCACGCACCAGAAAAACGAAGTTCAGTACTAACATACAGTTTGATTGCATATTTTCAAATCATACTCGATTGCCTTTATCAAAATTTAATGCCAAACATAACGTAAGAGCGACTTCTCAGTTTCCTTTATCATTACATACTCGCTTAAAATTAGCGTAAAAAAAACAAAAAACACGTGGCAACCTTTAGTTACCACGTCAGTGTTTAATAATACATGTTTTTCTTTCCCATCATCTTGTACAGGATCCTGGATGTAAATTGCCCTATTGGGCTGGCGACCGTTAATTACTTCCTTTTCATTCATTAGTGTAACTTTTCGATTTATGATCAGTGGTACCCGCGAGAGGCAAAGGTCCCGAGTTCGAGACTCGGTCCGGCACACAGTTTTAATCTGCCAGGAAGTTTCAGTGGTGAGTGAATGCACAAAATAACTTTCATTTTCCAAATTATAGCCCTGTTAGGTTTAATTACTTTTATTTTTAGTAGACTTTCCATCAGAATGGTCGGTTGTGCATTTTCCTCCTACTTATCGGTATCACTTCTTCGGGAAAGATAGCCTTATACAATTAGAAAAAATCCATTAGGCATACACGCGATCCACGGTCATATATTTTATATCGCAAGCAGGATAGGCCGATTAGTAAGAGGGAGGTTACAATATGATGCGTGTATCAGACGCCGACATCGTCCTTCTGCAGAAAGTATGTGTCGAGAGCTTTCCCGATATCGATGGATACCATACATCCACTATAGGCGACAACGGAACAATTTTACGCGACTGCCAGCGCGAGGGCTGGCGCTAATAGTGCCGGGGGTACGGATCATTAATATCTATGCCTCGATGGGGTCCGACATAAGACGCGGTCGATCCCGATTTTACGCAGAGGAGATGGCGCCACTATTCTCAGGCCGCTACGAACATGTCTTATTCGGAGGCGACTTCAACTGCGTGCTCGCACCATAAGATCAATACCCAAAATATAGTTCATGGTAGGAGCTGTGGCAACTGGTATAGGACAAGAATCTAAACGATACGTCTGAGACAATACACGGCGACAGACGCGGCTGTAAAAATGTTCCAAGTCATTTTGCTAGTTTCCTCGATCAATTTACGTCACACACAGTCTCGAATCTACCATACTCGATGCAGAATTGTGGTCCGTCGTCTTCTCAGATCATACAGCGTACATACGCACGGTCTCCGTACGTCGTCAGGTGGTGTGGAGGAGCCGCGGTGCTTGGAAATTGAATACACCACACCTCAGGGAACCTGAGTGCCGACGCTTAATTGAAGCAAACGCCTCCCGACTTTCTCGTCTACGTTACGATGGCGGCTGGAATGCGTTAAGCCTGCATTGCGCCAAGCCTTAACTGAGTACGGAAGGGAACAGACGAAGCAGAAGCTCCACACGATGGAATTTAACTTTACGATGTTCCGCAAACTTTCTGTGCAAGCGTACAGCTCGTAGTTCGGTCATAAAACATACGCAGGTCCAAATAATTACCGTTACGCGACTCTATCTGGAGGGGGTCGCAGTCCGCAAAAGGTCCTTTGGAGAATCGCCGTCTATGTATCGCTTTATCGGAGAAAAACAACGTAGTCTCAGAGATTTAGTAGAGGCGGTCGTACTGCCGGATGGTCGCCTACGCCTTTGTTACCACTACGACGAAGTGGAACACGACGAGACCGCCTTCCATGATGTCCTGCGAGCGCTATCCACGTGCCTTGATGCGATGGCCGAGCGAGCGTTAGCGGGGAAGTCACAGAGGACGACGTAATGGAAGCACTCAATAAGGGAGCATCGAACAAGTCACTGTGGGACGACTGATTTCTGTTAGAGCTTTATCGGACATATGAAGGTCTCACGACTCCGCCACAGTCTACCAATACTGCAAATTCGTCTCTCCCAAAGCACCATTTCTACCCGCCTTTGTTGAAGAAATAATCGTCGCTATCCTCGAACCATCCGGCGGCATAAGGATACAGGCCTACCCTTCTTAATTCCGACTACAAGAACTACACCAGGGTACTCGCAGAGCGTTTCAAACGCGTACTGCGCAAGTGATATCACTCGACCAAGCACGGAGTGGGAGGGGATAGCAATATACAGACGGCATTCAGCAGCTACGGGATGTGATCGCACTGTCGTGGAAGTGGTAACGCACATCAAGCTTCCACAGATTTTTGTCACCATCGTGACACGACTTCTCCTTGCGCCCTCTCGAAAGCGCTCGTCAATGGACGCATGGTGGGACCCATCACCATGTTGCGGTCGGTCAGACAAGGGTGTGTGCTGTCGGCGATACTTTATGCCGTCGCTCATTAGCCACCGCTCTGCGGGTTCCGGAACCGGCCCCAAGGAATGACGATAAGGCACCACAAGTTTATTTGCATAACATACTCGGATGGCCTGCTGTTTTCGGTACGGTCACACGACGAGACAAGACTGGCTTTGCATTGGATTAATATGTGTGGCACAGCTACAGGTAGTCGAATGAACACCTCGAAGTCAGGAGCAATGAACATTGGGAGAGAACTCCCAAGTGTGGCACATTACAGACGACAGACAAGAGGAAATTCTTGATAATTATCTTCTGTGGTGTCACCGCCAGACACCACACTTGCTAGGTGGTAGCCTTTAAATCGGCCGCGGTCCGTTAGTATACGTCCGACCCGCGTGTCGCCACTATCAGTGATTGCAGACCGATCGCCGCCACACGGCAGGTCCAGTCGAGAGAGACTCCCTAGCACTCGCCCCAGTTGGACAGTCGACTTTGCTAGCAATGGTTCACTGTCTACATACGCTCTCATTTGCAGAGATGCCAGTTTAGCATAGCCTTCAGCTACGTCATTTGCTACGACCTAGCAAGGCGCCATATTCTTCAAGATTGTATTCTGAACAGATAATATTGTGAATCATGTACCGTCAAGAGCGACTTCATCATTAATGGATTAAAGTTAAGTATCAAACTAATTACGTCCGCTTTCTGAATTCTCATTCCTTGTCATGTTCCAGACCTCCCGTCAGTGTAGTTCTTCCCTTCTCAAGCCAGCCTGCGTGAGCTAAAACGCGTGCATTTCGGCCTCCACTCGTAATACGGTGTTGTCTCTTCTGCCAACACAAAATCTTCACTACCTGCGTTCAACTCCCAGTGGCCCTCTCCTATAGACATGTTCTGGAAATGATTCGTACGAATGTTCGAAGTCACAAGGACACTGGACGTGATCCAACGGGTCATCTTTTTCAGCACTTATCTAGCTTCTCGCATCCCTACCCACCCCAAGTACTTCCAGTGTCGGTGGTTTTGGCGCGCAGAATCGTGGGGATTTTAGGATAATTTGTGGGCACAGGGACGTTTTTTAAAGTCAGATATGGAATCCTCACCCTTCCTAGTAGGCGTGGAGGCCTTGGGGTATTTCATGTCTACGAACGAGCAGTGGCATCCATGCAAACACGATGATCAGGATTTGGACACTGGCACCACCCTCTCGTCTGGCGCCGTTAGTGGTTGCTCTCATCTCTACGTCACTTGCCCACATACGAATCTTTTTTGTGGAACACATTATGTACGCACGGAACTACCGGCTACCAGGACGGCAACGGCACGCGATATACAGGGTGAAAAGTATTTAAACTGACAAACTCTGGGAGGTTGTAGGGGACATAAAAACAAATATTTTTCCCTAATGTCATTTTTTCCTATGAGGAATATTTAAACCGGTAGAGGACGATTTCTCTGGTGGCAAATTAACTAAACCAAGAAACAATTTTCCATTTTTTATGACCAAGAGGCAACACATTAACACAACCCAATTTCAATTACAGTAGATTTTCAAAAATGCCTCCATTGACACGTAAACAAAGGTTAAACTGTTGGATCATGTTCTGTCTGACATGGGCAAAAACCCCAGGAGTATCCTGAATTGGCCGAAGTGGCCGTGCGATTAAAGGCGCTGCAGTCTGGAACCGCAAGACCGCTACGGTCGCAGGTTCGAATCCTCCCTCGGGCATGGATGTTTGTGATGTCCTTAGGTTAGTTAGGTTTAACTCCTTCTAAGTTCTAGGGGACTAATGACCTCAGCAGTTGAGTCCCATAGTGCTCAGAGCCAGTATCCTGAATTGTTACTGCTGCTGCTACTATCCAGGCAACCAGATCCTCTTCTGATGCAACAGGAGTTGCATAAACAAGGTTGTGCATCTCTCCCTACACAAAAAAGTCCAGAGGGGAAATATCTGGGGATCGAGCAGGCCATGGTGCAGGACCACCTCTGCCAATCCACGTTTCTGGGAACCGTCGGTCCAGGAATCGACGCACGCGACGACTGAAATGTGCCGGCGCCCCGTCATGTTGGAACCACGTGCGTTGTATTGTAGGGAGCGCGACGTGTTCCAGCAATTCTGGCAATGCTCTGGCGAGAAAATTGTAATGGTGCCTGCCATTTAATGGCCTAGGTAGCAGATAAGGCCCAATTAAACATTGCTCAACAACACCGACCCGCACATTAACGAAGAACCGCACTTGATGAGCGCTAGTAAGTGTGGCATGTGGGTTATCCTCACTCCAAACATGCGAACTGTGCATGTTGAAGACTCCATCACGCCTGAACGTTGCTTCATCGGTAAATAACTCAGAGGATGGGAATGTAGGGTACATTTCATACTGTTCCAGGTACCACCGCGAAAATTGTGCTCTGGATGGATAATCAACTGGTTCCAGGTTGTGGACACGCTGTAAGTGAAATGGACGTAAAAATTGCACTCGAAGGAAACAGTGCTCAACAACACCGACCTGCACATTAACGAAGAACGGCACTTGATGAGCGCTAGTAAGTGTGGCATGTGGGTTATCCTCACTCCAAACATGCGAACTGTGCATGTTGAAGACTCCATCACGCCTGAACGTTGCTTCATCGGTAAATAACTCAGAGGATGGGAATGTAGGGTACATTTCATACTGTTCCAGGTACCACCGCGAAAATTGAGCTCTGGATGGATAATCAACTGGTTCCAGGTTGTGGACACGCTGTAAGTGAAATGGACGTAAAAATTGCACTGGAAGGACTGTTTTTACATCCGTCTGATTCGTCCTCATGTTACGTGCAATTGCACGAGTGCTGATTGAAGGATCCCGCTCCACGTGCTGCAAGAGCTTCCTCAAATTGCAGCGTTCTTACCGTGCGACGGCGTCCCTGTCCAGGTAATCTGTGGTGTCACGCAGATCTTGGTACACAGCAGCAAAGGTCGTATGATGCGGGATACGGCGATTAGGGTATTGATGTTGATAAACCCGCTGTGCAGCTCGTGCATTGTGGTGCGCTACGTAGTACGCACCAACCGTACCAGTGTACTCACTCCAGGTGAATGGCTCCATTAGTGAACAGAGACAATGCACTACTACACTGGCGGACAGCAGGTGCCTACAACTGAAGAGCGTAATACGCCCTCTAACAACTAAAGGGCGCAATACGGCCTTTAACAACTAAAGAGCGTAATATGGCCTCCACCGATTTAAATAAACCTCATAGGAAAAAAATGATTTAGAGAAAAATATTTGTTTCGATGTCACCTACAACCTCCTAGAGTTTGTCGGTTTAAATACTTTTCACCCTGTGTATCGAGTATTGACTCGAGAACGGCCGAGCAATGCCGCAGAGCCATGCGGCCGACAGTGACATGGCCGGTGGTATGGCGTACAGTGCACCACCTACACTGTGTTACGGAGACGCTGCGGTATGGGGTTGTAAATGGGAAACATGTGACACGTTCCACGATACATACAATTCACATGACGCCACTGTGCCCACAGATGAACATCACCTGTTACGCAGGCCTTCTGCGGCACTGCCGTGTTTTGTCCAAAAAATCGATCGCTTGCTCCTCCGGGTGGTGCCGCAAGCAGTCGAACCATGGCTGCTGCTCTCCCTGAACGAACACCAACGCGGTGACTCGGATTCGGGGTCTGACTGTACTTCACCGTTACCGAGAGGCCGGTATGAATGTACTAGACGTTTGGGCCTTAGTACAAGAACATCAGTAATTGATTTTGCAAGATTCGAGATATGGAACATAGCACTGTTTGATTTACCACTCAGTTGGAATGTACACATGATGATTCAGAACAAGAAAGGACGAGGACAGTGGAGAGGATCCACCATCTCACGCGAAGACGTGCCAGACTCCAGCGAGAGATAATGCGACCGGCTAAGAATGCGTCCACTAAGAGGGACGCGGTCCATTATCGTTTTCTACTGAGAGTTTATGTCCATTATTTGTTACACCTTTTTATGTCATACCACTTGTCGTCACGTCCTATTCCTTAAAAACAATAACAAAAAAAAATAGATTACCGTAAGAGTGCAGTTGAAATCTATGTGCAACTTTTGTCATGTCATCAGAAGAAAAAAAATGGCTCTGAGCACTATGGGACTTTACATCTGTGGTCGTCAGTCCCCTAGAACTTAGAACTACTTAAACCTAACTAACCTAAGGACATCACACACATCCATGCCCGAGCAGGATTCGAACCTGCGACCGTAGCAGTCGCGCGGTTCCGGACTGCGCGCCTAGAACCGCTAGACCACCGCGGCCGGCATCAGAAGAAAAGTGGTGTAGTACGTGGACCGGCAATTTGTCACGTAGGTGTTCGATTCTCTCTGTTGTCAACATTTTTTAAATTTAATTTTATTCCTAGCAGAGGTAAACTGTTTATTATAAAATTTAAATATAATTAAACAGTTCAATTTATGTACGTAAAATTAATACATTCATTTTAGTTCAGATTACTAACTTTGTAAGTCAAAAGGAAATAAGCCACACCGGACAGGAAAAAGTAGAGTAAGGTAAAATCTTGCATCAGCCGCCACTGTACACAAGTAGTAATTTGTTAAACCTTTCACGTACGGTAACATCTCCTAATTTTTAAATTCATTAAATAATTATACTGAATATTGCAAATCAGATTTCTGTTGTTCTGGGAGCAATCAGATAGACATCGAAGCACTTCAGAGGCGGACTGCTAGATTTGTTACCAGTAGGCTCGAACAACACGTGTTACGAAGATGCTTCGGAAACTCAAATGGAAATCCCTGGAGGGAAAGCGACGTTCTTTTCGAGAAATTCCATTGAGTAAATTTTGAGAACCGGCATTTGAACATGACTACCGAACAATTCTACTGCTGCCAACACACATTACGCCTAAGGTCCACGAAGATAAGATACAGGGTGACAATTACTGAACTATATGAAATAAAATCGTCATAACTTCTGAACGGTTTGTTAGGAAGTTCAAAGTGCACTGTTGGCCGCGGAGCCTGGTAGCAATTAGGAAGTGCAGGCATGGTTTGGTTTAGCGACGAAGCCCTCATTCATTTGGGTGGGTCCGCCAATAAGAAGAATTGGCGGTTTTGGGTTTTGAGAATGCGCATTTCGCGGTCGATAAGTCTGTTCACCCTCGACGAGTGACTCTGTGGTGTGCAGTGTCCAGGCACGGAATAGTCGGTACGATATTCCTTGATGGCACGGTGACTACCGAACCGTACGGGAATGTTTTGGAAGTTGATTTCATCCCCATTATCCATAGTGGCCCTGATTTCGACAAGATGTGCTTCATGCAAGGCGGAGCTCGACCCCATCGATACAGGAGAGTGTGTGATGTACTTGAGGAGCATTTTGAAGCATCCCCAAATCTCTTGTGGTTCCCTTTTTAGGTACTCCACGTCGACGTCTGCTCGTAGATACGTATCGTCGGTAGGTTTTCCGACTTTACTTCCCGACGTGACAGCGACAACTCTCCGATGAGGTGCGCGCCTTGTGTTTTGCTATTACTGCGAGTCTTGTAAATATCGCTTTTATTTAGTAATTTGCCCGGCTAAAACTCTCTCCTTTTATGATTAAGACGGCCTGCGCCACCTTTCGGAGGGAGTGGGGACGTCAAAGAGTCACAAAAGTTCATATTAAGCAGTCCGTAAAACAAGTAAACGTTCAATTAGCGTGTTAGTTAATGCCTACGCTTTCCGCTAGATGGTTCTGACTTACTGCTGAATAGCTTTGGTTCCGTAAAACCTTCACTGATTAGTACTAGGTAAATGAAATAAGTACAATACTCTTGTATTTCACTTTCACTCTATATTCAAGGATTAAGATGGTGATGGATGATGGCCTTTTTAAAAGGTTCCTAGCCTGGAGGAATCTAAACAGTCCGCAAATGCCGATATGCACGTGCTCTACCTCCAGATTCACAACCAACGGCACACGACACTTCCAAAAGTCCACACGTCAATATCTGAATACCGGTACCTCTGAATTCACTCGTAACACTAGATAATTTGAGTTTCTGTCGTCTATTTGTCCGTAAAGTTCCAATCTAGCACTGAAGTCCTAAAATCCCCTTAATACTCCGTTGCTACCAACAGTCAGAGATCGTACATTACATCACTTTTAATCTCCGTAATATTCTAACAGTTTATCGTAAATCTGAACACGATAAAGTCCAATATAATTATTGTCTCGCTGACTGACACGGGTTCCCCGCCCTTTAACGAAACAATCAAGCGAAAAAGGCGGCAATAATGACGATCAGGCCTTTTTATAGGTTTTTCATCACAAGAGTTTAACGTCACTGCGTTCTCCATGACGGATCTTCCGTGGCTTTGCTGTACTTAGACGTTAAACTACTTGCTGATATACTATAATTTTGATCTGCAATTACTGAACTCTGATCTGGGGATCGCGTTCTGGCTCTGGGGTACCCAGAGGCCACTGGCATGGGCCTCAATTGGCGGCTATATTCTCCGGATCTGAACACTTGCGAGTCGTTTTTGTGTGGCTATATTGAAGATAACGTGTAGAGCAATAACCTCAAAATCATTGCTGAGCTGAAAACAGCGATTCATAATGTCATCGACAGCACTGAATTTCCGACACTTCAGCGGGTCATGTAGAATTTCGCCATTCGTCGGCGCCGCATCATCGTCAATGATGGCAGGCATTTCGAATATGTCATAACCTAAATCCGAATATCTGTAGTCACGTTTACATGTTAAATAAAGTGTGTGCAAGCCTTAGTTCGTAACTAATTTACATTTTTTCATATAGTTCAATAGTTGTCACCCTGCACGGAAAATTAGGGCTCACACGGAGAAATATAGAAAGTCATTTTTCCCCCTGTCTATTTGCAAGTGGAACAGGAAAGGAGGTGACTAGTTGTGGTACACCGTACCCTCCGCCACGCACCGTACGGTGGCTTATGGAGTGTCTAAGTTGATGCAGATATTGATGAACCTGTAGCCGGAGCCAGGAGACTGTTTTAGGCTTTAGCCATTTCGTAATACAGATAATTGTACGTAGTGGCCGCCCTAGAGAATCGGGAGCTTCTCTCAGTGAACTAACACTGGGTCAGCAAATAATACTAGAGTGAAACACAACAGGGATGTTCCACACACAATAATTCATTGCAAACCACAAACGCAACAGACTAGGAAGTCCGCCTCCAGCTACACGAAAGTGAACACAGAGAAAAATCAATTCAGTAACACAAACAGTCAGATACAAAACACTTTATTTAATATAAAATGATATTTGTGTTTACTGCTCTCCACGCCTGCTGTGACTGGAGTAAACACGCCACAACAGGTGCGGCTCGAGTCTAGTCCGGTTCGCCGCCGTTGATGCTGCTGGTTGGACGCGCCGCTGGCGCGACGTTATCGACTACCGTCGTAACCGCACAGACGACCCGAGTTCAGTTCTGAGAAGTCATAGGAATTTTTATTCGTAGTGTCAACACTGTAAACCTGCTGTGCACTTACCCTCTGAGGCCGCGTGGGAAACTAGGTACTCGAATGAGAAACAGCGGCTGCAAATTCTGCAAACCCGGTAACATACCACATCCGAACGACGCCATACGGCACAGGAGGACACGGCGGTCGGTCGGAATGGTGCCGTCCTCTGGGCCTGAGCGTAGTTTTTTTCTTCTTTTTTCCTGGAACGTGTTTTACACGCTGTACCAAATCGTCTGGGACACTGTGAAAAATGGATTTTTTTTCTTTATTAAATGCAAAAACTGAATCACTCGGAGAACATGGTCAGACATCAAAGTAACTTCGTACACGCACACAACTTTGGTCAGAGTTAAAGTTCTATGTTAGAGGCAGAACGGCCCTCAGAGGGGAGGGGATTAATGTCGTGTTGTTACCAGGCCCGCTAGGGTCTGTAAGACGTGTGGCGAGCGTCAAATGTTGAGTGATCACTATAAAGGAGATGAACATGCCTTTGTACTCGTTTGGGACACTGTTATCAGCACCTTACAGAGTTTAAAAAGGCGATATTGCAGTTCCTGTGTTATTCGCAATTACGATGTAATGTTTCTTCGGACGTACATGCATGTCCGAAGGAACGAGCACTGCGGCGACTACAGCAGCCGTCGTGAGATACATGAAATGTAGTCGCAGTTGCGAGTATGCACTACGAATAGCTGTATAATGGAATGGCGACAATGAAAATTCGAACCGGACCGGGAATCGAACCCGGATTTCCCGCTAAACGCAAGCCATCTTGTTACCATATGGCTGTCCGAGCACGACTCACGGCCAGGTCCAATCTTCCATATGTCGTGATAAGCGGGAAATTCCCGCGTACGATTCCCGGGCCGGCACGGAATTTTCATAGTCGTCCTTCCATTATACAGCTGATGATAGTCCATGTTCGCAATTGCGAATACGTTTTGTGAGTTTAAGAAGGTACTCCGGCTCCATTTGGCCGGATGGTCGAATGGTGCGGTATCGCGATTTATGGAGCATTCGTACATCGTAGACCAATCTTGGATTCCGTCGGAAGGTGAAGGCAGACGGACTCGTCGTGAAGCTTCCGGTCGAACACGTCTGACCACCACAAGGAAGGTTCGCCAGGCACTTCATAATGGCGTTGGGTTGGGTTGTTTGGGGAAGGAGACCAGACAGCGAGGTCATCGGTCTCATCGGATTAGGGAAGGAAGTCGGCCGTGCCCTTTCAGAGGAACCATCCCGGCATTTGCCTGGAGTGATTTAGGGAAATCACGGAAATCCTAAATCAGGATGGCCGGACGCGGGATTGAACCGTCGTCCTCCCGAATGCGAATCCAGTGACTAACCACTGCGCCACCTCGCTCGGTACTTCATAATGGCAAACGGCTGTATTTGGAGTAGTGTCATGACTGGGAAGCATGCACTGCTAACGAATGGCGTCACATTGCGTTCAGTGGTGAATCGTGGTTTTGTACAACCGTAGATGACCACCGTCGGCGTATATGCCGGCGATCTGGGGAGAGATGTCCTTCGTCCAATGTTTTGGAGGAGCACAACGCTGTTATGTCCTGGCCTCATAATGTGTGGAGCCATCGAGTATGACTTCACGCAGTGGTTGGTAGATAGTGTCTGACGGCCCAGAGATTGGTCACAGATATCCTGCTTCATCACGTGTCACCTCTAATGCGACAGTATCGCGGTGCCATTTTTCAACAGACCAGTGCTCTCCTATACATGGCACTCGTGAGTATCAGCTGTCTGGATGATGTCTAGGCCGGCCGGAGTGGCCGAGCGGTTCTAGGCGCTACAGTCTGGAACCGCGCGACCGCTACGGTCGCAGGTTCGAATCCTGCCTCGGGCATGGATGTGTGTGATGTCCTTAGGTTAGTTAGGTTTAAGTAGTTCTAAGTTCTAGGGGACTGATGACCTCAGCAGTTAAAAGTCCCATAGTGCTCAGAGCCATTTTGATGATGTCGAGGTACTCCCGTAGACACCAATATTCGCATATCTGTCAGCGACGGAACGTGTGTGGAACCTATTCGGATGCCAACTCCATACCAGTGCCTGCAGGCAGGATAAGAAGGACTAGTTTCAAAAGTTGTTGTTCGGCTTGGCTCGTAAGAGCATACAACGCTCCCTTATGACACCTTTCTCACCCAAACCACTGCATCTTTCCAGGCCAGAGGGGGTGCAGCATCATAATGATGTGCTATCTTTTCTGTGTAAATCTGACGATATTGTAGTCAGTGAGACAACATCACACATCCTCTCATGAGGTTTTGTTTCGTCGTCCATCCCTTCCAGCAGAGCAACCTCTCTCTCCTTGACGGTCAGTGTAACGCGCAGAGAAGAAATCTTGTCTGTAGTCCTGACAAAACTCTACCATCTGATGAGCAAGATGTTTAAGACAGGCGAAATTCTCTCAGACTTCAAGAAGAATATAATGATTCCAATCCCAAAGAAAGCAGGTGTTGACAGATGTGAAAATTACCGACTTTCAGTTTAAAAAGTCACAGCTGGAAAATACTAACGCGAATTCTTTACAGACGAATGGAAAAACTTGCAGAAGCCGACCTCGGGGAAGATCAGTTTGGATTCCGTAGAAATGTTGGAACACGTGAGGCAATACTGATCCTACGACTTATCTTAGAAGAAAGATTAAGGAAAGGCAAACCTACGTTTGTAGCATTTGTAGACTTAGAGAAAGCTTTTGACAATGTTGACTGGAATACTCTCTTTCAAATTCTGAAGGTGGCAGGGGTAAAATACAGGGAGCGAAAGGCTATTTACAATTTGTACAGAAAGCAGATGGCAGTTATAAGAGTCGAGGGGCATGAAAGGGAAGCAGTGGCTGGGAAGGGAGTCAGACAGGGTTGTAGCGTCTCCCCGATGCTATTCAATCTGTATATTGAGCAAGCAGCAAAGGAAACGAAAGAAAAGTTCGGAGTAGGTATTAAAATTCATGGAGAAAAAATAAAAACTATGAGGTTCGGCGATGACATTCTAATTCTGTCAGAGACAGCAAAGGACTTGGAAGAGCAATTGGACGGAATGGACAATGTCTTGAAAGGAGGATATAAGATGAACATTAGCATAAGCAAAACGAGGATAATTGAATGTAGTCGAATTAAGTCGGGTGATGTTGAGGGAATTACATTAGGAAATGAGACAAAGTAGAGGATGAATTTTGCTATCTGGGGAGCAAAATAACTGATGATGGTCGAAGTAAAGAAGATATAAAATGGAGACTGGCAATGGCAAGGAAAGCGTTTCTGAAGAAGAGAAATTTGTTAACATCGAGTATAGATTTAAGTGTCAGGAAGTCGTTTCTGAAAGTATTTGTATGGAGTGTAGCCATGTATGGAAGTGAAACATGGACGATAAATAGTTTAGACAAGAGGAGAATAGAAGCTTTCGAAATGTGGTGCTACAGAAGAATGCTGAAGATTAGATGGGTAGATCACATAAGTAATGAGGAAGTATTGAATAGAATTGGGGAGAAGAGGAGTTTGTGGCACAACTTTACCAGAAGAAGGGATTGGTTGGTAGGACATGTTCTGAGGCATCAAGGGATCACCAATTTACTATTGGACGGCAGCGTGGAGGGTAAAAATCGTAGAGGGAGACCAAGAGATGAATACACTAAGCAGATTCAGAAGGATGTAGGCTGCAGTAGGTACTGGGAGATGAAGAAGCTTGCACAGGATAGAGTAGCATGGAGAGCTACATCAAACCAGTCTCAGGACTGAAGACCACAACAACAACAATTGTTGACCGTCTAGGGTCGGCTTTAGAGTTCAACGATTCCTTAAATGGAACACGGATGGAGAGAGAAACGACGCGAACAGAGACGTTCAGGGGACTGAGGTGCAAAGATTCCTGGAAGCCGCCGGGTAAATTTCGCAGAGAGCTGAGGCGCTGGACGTGTGTGTCTGTGTCGCCGGGTGGTGTTTGTCTGCGGCGTCTGTCGGCGCCGACCGCGCCGCGCCGCGCCACGGCAAAGATGGCGGCGGGCGTGACGTGACGCGAGGCAGCCGCGGCCGCGCGCCCGCCGTGACGGAGTGGCAGTCCGCTGCCAGCCGCCATGAGGGCCGACGGCGCCAGGATGAGCTACTCGCTGGCCGACGTCGTGGCCGCGCTGCGCCTCAGGTACCGTACTCTGCTGTACTGCACTGTGCGTGTTCTCGTGCAGTGTGAGGCACAAAGTAGGGATTTATTTCGTCTGTACATTACTGGCAAAAACCGCTTATGTGCACAGTAGTTTACATTATAAACTCGACAAACGACAGTTATGTATGCGAGTGCAGGCTTTCTCGCCAAATTTCGTATATGAAGTCTTCACGGGTTGTCAGACGAGTAGCATCGTCGTCTCGTAGCAACGTTCCGATGGAATGCGTCTCCATCATCTTCGCCTGAGATGATGGATACGAATTCCATCGAAACGTTGCTTCGAGACGTACTCGGCTGACAACCCGTGAAGATTTCATGTTAGACAGTTATGTAGGTTAGTCATTATTACAACATGTCGATATGACCGTTGAGGTGGGACAACCCATTCTGTCGAGTCCAGACGAGTTCAGAGAGTCTGCACCTCTTCCCGTTACAGTCTCCACTTCCTCTGAATACTGTAACATGTATTTAGAAATATATTTGCTGTTTACATTACGTATTTCGTCAAATATAAACAAAGTGCTTAACTTTCGACTACCACTGTGCGTAATTTAGAAACTACACTACTGGTCATTAAAATTTCTGCACCACGAAGATACCGTGCGAAATTTAACCGACAGGAAGAAGATGCTGTGATATGCAAATGATTAGTTTTTGAGAGCATTCACACAAGGTTGCCTTTGGTGGCGACACCTACAACGTGCTGACATGAGGAAAGTTTCCAACCGATTTCTCATACACAAACAGCAGTTGACCGGCGTTTCCTGGTGAAACGTTGTTGTGATGCCACGTGTAAGGAAGAGAAATGCGTACCATCACGTCTCCAACTTTCATAAAGGTCGGATTGTAGCCTATCGCGATTGCGGTTTATCGTATCGCGACATTGCTGCACGCGTTGGTCGAGGTCCAATGACTGTTAGCAGAATATGGAATCGGTGGGATCAGGAGGGTAATACGGAACGCCGTGCTGGATCTCAACGGCCGCCTATCACTAACAGTCGAGATGACAGGCATCTTATCCGCATGACTGTAACGGATCGTGCAGCCACGTCTCGATCCCTGACTCAACAGATGGGGACGTTTGCTAGACAACAACCATCTGTACGAACAGTTCGACGACGTCAGCTCGGAGACCATGGCTGCAGTTACCCTTGACGCTGCATCACAGACAGGAGCGCCTGCGCTGGTGTACTCAACGACGAACGTTGGTGCACGAATGGCAAAATGTCATTTTTTCGGATGAATCCAGGTTCTGTGTACAGCATCATGATGGTCGCATCCGTGTTTGGCGACATCGAAGTGAACGCACATTAGAAGCGTGTATTCGTCATCGCCATACTGGCGTATCACCCGGCGTGATGGTATGGGGTGCCATTGGTTACACATTTCTGTCACCTCTTGCTCGCATTGACGGCACTTTGAACAGTGGACATTACATTTCAGATGTTTTACGACCCGTGGCTCTACCCTCCATTCGATCACTGCGAAACCCTACATTTCAGCAGGATAATACACGACCGCATGTTGCAGGTCCTGTACGGGCCTTTCTGGATACAGAAGAAGTTCGACTGCTGCCCTGGCCAGCACATTCTCCAGATCTCTCACCAATTAAGACGTCTGGTCAATGGTGGCCGAGCAACTGGCTCGTCACAATACGCCAGTCACTACTCTTGATGAACTGTGGTATCGTGTTGAAGCTGCATGGGCAACTGTACCTGTACACGCCATCAAAGCTCTGTTTGACTCAGTGCCCAGTCGTGTCAAGGCCGTTATTACGGCCAGAGGTGGTTGTTCTGGGTACTGATTTCTCAGGATCTATGAACCCAAATTGCGTGAAAATGTAATCACATATCAGTTCTAATATAATATATTTGTCCAATGAATATCTGTTTATCATCTGCATTTCTTCTTGGTGTAGCAATTTTAATGGCCAGTAGTGTATGGAAACCTAAGTTTCGACCTCCTTTGAGGCGGCCGTCTTCAGAGCGACGAAACTGCACAAGATCCGAAATATACTGAGGCCCACGAAGGGTTCTATCGATGCATTTCAGCGCCGCCGTTGCTCACGAAATCCGATGTGATTGCTGAAACTGGTAGAGTAATTACATTCATGTGTCTGAGCACCATAGCTACGTAAGACTGAGGCAACACAGCAAATTAGCAATAGCCGAAGAGCACCTGGGCTGTGGTTCGGCCATCAGTTTCCAAGAATTCACTGTGCTTGCCAGGCAGCCGCGGATTCAGCAGTGGAATACAAGGGAGGTTATTAAAGTAATTGCACTCCCCAACAACACGAATAGAGTGGCTACATGTTGCAGACGACCTGGCTGTCTGAGATTCCAGTCGAACGGGCAGCGAGTGTTCGCCAGCTGGCGGCTGCTCAAGACCCGGCCTCACCAGCGTAAACACGCGGCCACGAAACAACTGCCGTGCGCCGTGACGTCTTGCCCCCGGGTGCAAGCTGCCGATTGGCTGTTGTCTGCCAATCACCTGCTAGAGTAACACAGGCAATAGCCTGTCGTACTGCGACCCCTCCACAGGCATCCTAACTTTGATGTGTCCAATGACGTTCGGCGAAAAGAAGTAGGTTGCCACGTGACAACAGGTATAGAGTGGTATATAGGGAAACACCATCTACAAGAACCAACAGTTAGTCGCGCTGAAGATGATCGCTGCAGTGACGGTCGAAACGTCAGTTGTAATTTCAAAACGACTCGGCCGAATGTCCTATAGGAATTTATTGAAATTAACACTGGCTGTGGAACCGTCGCGCTTATAAACCGTTCACCGTGAGAAATTAAGAACAAATAAATATTCAGTCTTGAGGTTTTTATTTACATAATGTTGAACATGAAAGGCTCTTTGTTACAAAAGTCTTATCCATATTGAGTAACACAAATAAATCCTCGATGTCTGAGCATGTTTGATACAGTAATGTAATTGTACATCTGCGACTTCCATATTATACCGCGCTTTTTAGTGCCCTTAACCACATACACAGCTGGTCCCGGCGCAGGTTCGAGTCCTCCCTCGGGCATGGGTGTGTGTGTTTGTCCTTAGGATAATTTAGGATAAGTAGTGTGTAAGCTTCCCTGATGACCTTAGCCGTTAAGTCCCATAAGATTTCACACACACACCACACACACATTTGGGTTGCTCGTGGGGCTGGAAGAGATTCGCAAACGTCCAGCGTTTAATGTTTCGGTTTACTTCACTTTGTTTCGTTATAGCCCATTCGAAAAACATTCCTTGTACTTCATTTTACTCACTGCATTTAGAACCACTCTCCTCTGAGCTATAGTTTTTAGACTTGTCAGTGACCTGTCCAGATCATCTGAAGAATCCGTGTCTTCTTACAGCGACGGTCGTAGACCCTAACTTTTACCAGTATCTTTCACTATATTCACCAATCTGACGTTCACGTTTGGTGAATACTTTTTCTTGCTTATATGAGATCAGTCTCCTGATTCCACGGGCTGGATGCTGAGACAAGTGTATTTTCTTTGCATGCAACGTAATATCATATCTTTGTGTGTAACATAATATCACAGTGCAGTACTTCAGTTATGCTGCGAGTGACAGCTCTAGATCATAGGACATAGTCTTCAACCAAGTGGAAGAGTTTTCCAAAAATGGTTCAAATGGCTCTGAGCACTATGGGACTTAACTTCTGAGGTCATCAGTCCGCTAGAACTTAGAACTTCTTAAACCTAACTAACCTAAGGACATCACACACATCCATGCCCGAGGCAGGATTCGAACCTGCGACCGTAGTGGTCGGGCGGGTCCAGACTGTAGCGCCTAGAACCGCTCGTCCACCACGGCCGGCAGAGTTTTCCAACCGAATACTATTTAATACGCTGTTAGACTCCATAATGAGACAACTAAGATTCTGCGGAAGGTTGTCGAATACGTTAGACTCGTTGTTGCACACTTCAATCACTTCGCCTTCGAAGTATTATGAGATTAGCAGTAGCTGTTGAGGAAACGAAAGTATCTGTGATGACAAAAATATTACTGAGTGTGTATTGTGAAGCAGTTGTCTGTTTAAAAATTTCTCTTCGTAGTTGTCGCAGTTGCATACAGGCTTTTCTTTTAGATTTCTGTCAATAATATGCATCTAAATTACAAAGCTACGTTCGCAAATACGTTATACAGGGGAATAATACAAATAAATTGCGAAGTCTTGTCTGTACTAAGCTCGTAACATACAAAAGTGCTGAAACGTCGATTCACCGTGACATCGCAATGCGACATTCTCATTATAAAAATAACATCGTATAGTCTCCTTACTGAAATCGCTATACTGCGTTAAAAATTAGGAGGAGGCGCCTTGAGCGCTTGAAACACAATGTTGCCATTACGGCTGGCTCGCCGAAGCAGCGCGGCCCGTTCCATTGCTCGTTGACACGCTGCTGTAGAGAAGGACGGCAGATGATCCAGCGGCCGCTGTCTGCCCTTAGCTGACTCATGATTGGCGGGCGGTGGGAAGAGGCCAAAGCTGAAGGCGTGAGAACTTGACGTTGACGACGCTACGGCGGGAATTGGGCTGGCTAAAAAGAGACCATAACACCCAGAGCTATGAAACTGTAGAGAAAGAAGGAGACTGCAGTACATGGATTACATCCAGCAAGTAACTGAGAACGTAGGTAGCAACAAGTGCCAGTCTGAGGTGGAAAAGTTGCCATGGAGGAGGAGGAATCCCGTGTTGGGCCGCACAAAACCGCTCGGAAGACTGATACCAATAATTTCGATTAAAAATGCGGTCGAATGTACACATTAAGAGTTGTGTTATAATTTTAAGTTCAGTGTTTAACACGATAAATCAAGTATTACATTTAGAAACTGCGCATGTGCCTTTAGGCAGATTTAACAATGGCGCGCAGATTACGTGGACTACACTCATCCAGTATTAGACAATAAGAGATCTTTGCAACTTCCAACAAACTTTACATATAATTTGCAACCTTTCTGACACATTTTTCTCGCTAATACGCTCCACTACAAAATGAAAGAGAGCAGGTTTATCGATGACTAGATTGTTTCCTGTTCATGCATCAGGCCGATATGGTAAGGTTCCAAGCTTCAGAGGTATTACTCTTGTTTCTGTCAAACGGGACCCTTGCTGAGCGCTTCTTTCATGGATGAAGCACATTTCATTAGTATGTTTTAATTTATTATTTCTTTACTACTAACTCCATACATTTTGCAGACAGTATCCACACATACCACGAAAAGCAGCAAACTTGTGTCGTCGTACGACACATTTCAGGAGATACGCTATCATAAACACTGAATCATAATCACCCAGTATTGGTGCTGTCTGTTTCATTAGTTTGTGGCTGAGTAATGTGAAACTAATAAACGAAGATATAATTGGGGTTTTGCAAATTCAAATATTCATCACATTGACACATTTGTAGAGTAATCCGACGGACATTCGTTTCTTAATAAATCGGGTCGGTGACTAGTTTTGGTTAATAAGTTTACGAAACAGTAGATAAAAAATATTTATGCAAACATGTTCATATTTGCCATTTGAAGAAATTTTAATCATGTTCCGAATTCTGATTTAAATCTTATTGTACTAACCCGCCTGTATAAATTTTACGAGCAAGGGATGAAGCTGTTGAAAGTATATATAGAAAGAAATGTAGTACAGCATATTTATCGAATAAAAATGTTTAGTATATAAAAGCTTTTATTGCCTGGACCGCAGTTTATGGCTCAAATGGTTCAAATGGCTCTGAGCACTATGGGGCTTAACTTCGGAGGTCATCAGTCCCCTAGGACTTAGAACTACTTCAACCTAACTAACCTAAGAACATCACAGACATCCATTCCCGAGGCAGGATTCGAACCTGCGACCGTAGCGCGCAGTTCATGTTTCACAGTTACTGCAGGATTACTAGTTTAGGTCGCTTTCAGCAACGACCATCAGATCTGTAAACAGTTAGAGGAAGAAAGAAAAAAAAAGAAAAAACAAGAAAATTTTTTGCATAGTACAGTAGAAAAAACTAAAATGTGTAGCAGGTGAACAAAATGTGCAAGGAAAACCAACACCAGTAGTAAAAGTGAACATACAACAAACTCCTTAACACTGTTGTAGAGGTAATGCGTTGGTGCATTTAAGATGACCCACGGTTCATATCGTAAAAACGAGTTGAGTGTCCATTGGAAAACGTCATAATTAGCAACAGTGGCGCAATGACATGCATTAGTATTGTGGACAACAAAACTGGGGCAGCATGAAGTTCAAAGCTTTATGGAGAGCGAGCCGGGTTCTAAACCTGCCTAAGTAACTCAAGACAAAACATCTTAAACCAAGAAATTTTAAAATTATACAGATAACAAGGGAAGTTATAATTACAAGACAGGGAATCTGTCTCATCTATATAACTGGCAACATGCTAAACGTGAAACACAAATCCTACGTAAGTGTCAAGTGATAAAAACATCAAATTTCAGTGTAACGCGAAAAATGTGAACAACATGCCGTAATCTCGCAAGTTATAAAGAAGTAAAACGGCTAGTTGCATAAGTAAAAATTCAATGAAACTTACATTAAATGTAATTGTACAGCAGATTTTATAGTCAGAAAAATACAGGGCGAAGAAAATATTCGCGCACTCGGACTTCGCAGAGCGACTCCTCAAAAATGTCAGTCACAAAATTTTGTCCTGCGAATATTTCGGGCAATAAACGGATGTTAAACATTTTCAGTCTCGCAACACTGTAATCACGTGTACGGTAACTACCTGCACCCTGGTGCAGTAGATAGCGTTTAACGTTAGCATGGAGTAGGTGGAGGGTTCGGTTCTGGGTTGAGGCATATTTGTTTTTATTTGCTAAAAGTAGTGTGCGTGGTACGGTATCTGGCGTCTTAATCGTCGTACAGCGATTACAGCGGGTCTTCTACAAAACATTTGCAGTTACGTACTACGAGCATAGAAATGGAAATACAATCCTTTCATTGGTCGGGTTTTAAAGAACGCTTTTGCATGTCGTTGACGCGAATTGTTTCGCACCACTGCATCTACTCCAAACTTCTTGGGTGTACACTCCCCCAATGGTCCCATTGAGTAGATGGGACAATGAGGTGAGGGTAACCAGGAAACAGTTTTGGAATCTAGTAGGAAAACCACGGAAAACCTAGATCTGAATGGCCGGACGGCTAAAATCTAAACTCTCCATTCTACATTGTCTGTCTTTGAATTGTGGATGCCACAAGTTAAAAAGTGCTTCATCTGTTTCGTACTTTTAATTAAGTCTGTGGTTGACGCAGTGTTATGATGATTCTGTCTTGTGCACGTGTAGCATTTCTGAACTGAGTATTCTGTTTTGTAATATGAGGAGTCACCTTACTGTAAAAATATTGAAACGCATTCCATTCGTAGCTAGTTTATATAAGACTTTACGTTCTCCACTTGCAGCTCTCGTAAAAAAAATTGCTGAATACTTTTATTACCTCGACGTAGAACCCACGGCTTCACCCTAGTATATTTCCTTTTTTTCCGCCGTTTCTCATCCAAATGCACACACAATGCAATTGCGGTGCAAGCAACTGCAGCGCACAGTAACAAGTTGTTGTCCGCCATCTCGAATTTTGGCGAAAAATGTGATGGCAGTGTAATATCACTTTTTAGCGCCACGTCAAAGGTCTTTGTCAATGAAATGTGATAGCTCGCGCGCATTAAAATTGTCTTTGCGATACTACTTTGCCCGAGTTGTCTAACGAGGCCGGCCGGAGTGACCGAGCGGTTCTAGGCGCTACAGTCTGGAACCGCACGGCCGCTGCGGCCGCAGGTTCGAATCCTGCCTCGGGCATGAATGTGTGTGATGTCCTTAGGTTAGTTAGGTTTAAGTAGTTCTAAGTTCTAGGGGACTGATGACCTCAGCAGTTAAGTCCCATATTGCTCAGAGCCATTTCAACCTTTTTTTTTGTCCATCAAGAAACAGAAGGGTAAATAAAATACACGTACTGCGGCTGCAGCTCGATCACTGGAGCAGCGGTCGCTCCTTCTAGTTGTGAGTGGAACCACTCATGCCCACCTGTTAAGGAAGAGGCACGCACCGACACGCGCTTACCATGCTTGATCCACCTTCAACACTTACATTCATCCAAATTATTTCACATTCAGAATATGTGATAGCCTCACCAGATGTTTTCGTATTACTGACAGTTATAAAGAAGCCTTTGTCACCGGCGTCCAGCCTATTGGTGCGGTATACATTCCAGTGGCAGTTTTAAATCTCGTCACTATTCACTTCTGGTTTCTTCCAGCTCTCTGTTCCCACTACTGCGTGGGCGTTATTACCATCTACAGTCGAGACAATTCTTTGCCACTTTCAGTGAATAACCTGCAGTTAACTAATACTATACGAAAATTTTATTTTAAAGACACCAGTTACGATTGCTACCCTTTCTAATTAATGAACTTTATATTTTGCCTACTCCGATTGAAGTACGTAATTTTTTATCGGGTCGGCGGAAGCGTTTCTCTATCCTAAAACAGCTTCATTAGCAAGCCACACATGCTTTAATGCTCCAGTGGCCTCTCCCTGCCTGTAAGCCGGCTGGAGTGGCCGTGCGGTTCTAGGCGCTGCAGTCTGGGGCCGAGCGACCACTACTGTAACAGGTTCGAATTTTGCCTCGGGCATGAATGTGTGTGATGTCCTTAGGTTTAATTAGTTCTAAGTTCTAGGCGACTGATGACCTCCGAAGTTAAGTCGCATGGTGCTCAGAGCAATTTGAACCATTTGAGCCTGCCTGTAATAAACGCCTGATCAACATGTAGGATTTGTTCAGGCGTAAAGTCAAGCGCCGGAACGGGAGTCGGGAACGAGAGAGCAGAGACGGCTGTGAAGAAGACGTCAGCCAATCTGACGCTGACCGACCCCTTTCCAGGAGGACAACGCGACAGCAGTGGCCTCTATGCGAAGAGGACGTAAGCGCCGCGCCCGACTGGCCGCGGCCCAGTTCAACAGAAGCTTCACGACTAGCGACCTGAACAGAAGAGTGAACCGTATTACTTCACTTTTATTTAGTAATTGTATACAGGGTGGTCCATTGATCGTACCGGGCCAAATATCTCACGAAATAAGCGTCAAACGAAAAAACTACAAAGAACGAAACTCGTCCAGCTTGAAGGGGGAAACCAGATGGCGCTATGGTTGCTCCGCTAGATGGCACCGCCATAGGTCAAACGGATATCAACTGCGTTTTTTTTTAAATAGGAGCCCCCATTTTTAATTACATATTCGTGTAGTACGTAAAGAAATATGAATGTTTTAGTTGGACCACTTTTTCGCTTTGTGATATATTGCGCTGTAATAGTCACAAGCACATGGCTCACAATTTTAGACGAACAGTTGGTAACAGGTAGGTTTTTTTAAATTAAAATACAGAACGTAGGTACGTTTGAACATGTGATACATATACCTTTGTTAACTCATCATTTCTGAAAACACATGCTGTTACAGCGTGATTACCTGTAAATACCACATTAATGCAATGAATGCTCAAAATGATGTCCGTCAACCTCAATGCATTTGGCAATACGTGTAACGACATTCCTTTCAACAGCGAATAGTTCGCCTTCCGTAATGTTCGCACATGCATTGATAATGAGCTGACGCATGTTGTCAGGCGTTGTCGGTGGATCACGATAGCAAATATCCTTCAACTTTCGTCCGCAGCTCGTGGTCGTGCGGTAGCGTTCTCGCTTCCCACGCCCGGGTTCCCGGGTTCGATTACCGGCGGGGTCAGGGATTTTCTCTGCCTCGTGATGACTGGGTGTTGTGTGATGTCCTTAGGTTAGTGAGGTTTAAGTAGTTCTAAGTTCTAGGGGACTGATGACCATAGATGTTAAGTCCCATAGTGCTCAGAGCTATTTGAATCTTTCAACTTTCCCCACAGAAAGAAACCCGCGGACGTCAGATCCGGTGGACGTACGGTCTTCGAAGACCAATCCACCTGTCATGAAATATGCTATTCAATACCGCTTAACCGCGCGCAAGCTATGTGCCGGACGTCCATCATATTGGAAGTACATCGCCATTCTATCATGCAGTGAAACATCTTGTAGTAACATTACGTAGAAAATCAGCATACACTGCACCATTTAGATTGTCATCGATAAAATGGGGGCCAATTATCCTTCATCCCATAATGCCGCACCATACATTAACGCGCCAAGGTCGCTGATGTTCCAATTGTCGCAGCTATCATGGATTTTCCGTTGCGCAATAGTGCATATTATGCCGCTTTAGTTTACCGCTGTTGGTAAATGACGCTTCGTCGCTAAATAGAGAGCGTGCAAAAAATCTGTCATCATCCCGTAATTTCTCTCGTTCCCAGTGGCAGAACTATATACGACATTCAAAGTCGTCGCCATGCAACTCCTGGTGCATAGAAATATGGTACGGGTGCAATCGATGTTGATGTAGCATTCTCAACACCGACGTTTTTGAGATTCCTGATTCTCGCGCAATTTGTCTGCTACTGATGTGCGGATTAGCCGCGACAGCAGCTAAAACACCTCCTTGGGCAGCATCATTCGTTGCAGGTTGTGTTTGACGTTTCACATGCGGCTAAACACTTCCTGTTTCCTTAAATGATGTAACTATCCGGCGACGGTCCAGACACTTTGCTGATGTCGTCCAGGATACCGAGATGCATACATAGCACACGCCCGTTGGGCATTTTGATCACAATAGCCATACATCAACACGACATCGACCTTTTCCGCAATTGGTAAACGGTCCATTTTATCACGGGTAATGTATCACGAAGGAAATACCGTCCGCGCTGGAGGAATGTTACGTGATACAACGTACTTATACGTTTGTGACTATTACAGCGCCATCTATCACAAAGCGAAAAAGTGATCCAACTAAAACATTCATATTTCTTTACGTACTACACGAATAAGTAAAAAAAATATGGGGTTCCTATTTAAAAAAGCGCAGTTGATATCAGTTTGACCTATGGCAGCTCCATCTAGAGGGCCAACGATAGCGCCATCTGCTTTCCCCCTTCAGGCTAGGCTAGTTTCGTTCTTTGTAGTTTTTCGTTTGCTGCATAATTCGTGTGATATTCGGCCCGGTCACGATCAGTGGACCACCCTGTATACTGAAGAGATTTCTTATTTGCATGTCGCCCTTTGCTTGCGACAATTCTGTGTTATTGTCAAAGTTTTGTCATTGTTTATTTCATAGCAAAACTCATTAACGCGATTTGTTTGAATGTTGTCTAGCGGTCCGAGAAGGCAGGCTTCCTAGACCCCATAGATTTGACGTCAAGGTGGGATGCAACAGGATTCTACAAAAATAAGGGGGAGCGGGCGTTCTTATCTTCTCAACCTTGTATGCCAGTCGCTGGAATGAGCCAAGTATGACCTTGGAGCCGAGACGATAGGCATCGTTCGTTACCAGGTCTGCCAAAATTTGCAGTTGGTTCCACCTTCTCCCCTCAGTGACTGGTGAAACAGCCTCAATATGTTGAAAGAGGCCTCCAGGCATACAGAAAGAGTACATAAAGTTATCCTTCCCATCTCTTGCTGTCATTTCCTTAAGGAGTACAATTATTCTCTGTGTGTTCAAACTGGCGACCGATAATAGACCCCATGCCCTTTTGAACTTAATGCACCATGACACAGAAAACAGTAGGCTACCCAGAAGGTGATATGTGTCTCAGTGGTTCAGTACCAGTTTCAGGGGAAGACAGCGCCTCTAATTTGTTGAATAGGGGGTGGGTATTACATATTGAGTTCTCCCTGTTTCGTGCTGCTCGTGTGCAGTGCCTCTAGACCATTGGTTTCCAACCTTTCTCAGACGGTTACCCCTGCGTGCATGAATGCAATTAGGCGTTAGTGAGTTCCTCCCCATCCCACCCACACTCCCCAACATTATCACCAACTTTAGCACCTAACTAAACTGCAGAATGAAATACTTTTCTCTTTTCTTGGATCACTTATTTTTAAAATGATGAAAGACGAGTTATATGGTTCTCCGGTCGTTTAGGGCCCAACCGATATGGTCATGAGCCCAGGTCATATATGTGTGTGCGCTTAGAATGAATGAGGACGGAATACACGGTGCATCGTAAATACTGCTCACAACTACTTCTCAGATAAGGAAGCTAACTACCTACAGCGAGGGTAGACACTTGTTACAAAATATGCTTTCCGTGCATTACTCCTTCCCACTGCGGCACTTGCTCGACCTGCACACAGCAACCCCATTAGCAATCGACAAAGTGAAAATGTTACACTATACTTATTGTTCATAAATAATTTGATAGCAGCATTCCTGACTTCTGAACTGGCAGAAACTGGAAGACTTCAGGCTGTTAATTCGTTGTGTCTGACTACAGCCACTAATAGTAGCAATAATAATAATAATAATAGCACTATGTACAACACTATAGTAGTCCTTATGTAGTTACTGCTGCGTTGTGCTGTCAATTAATTTATTCATCTGTTTCGAAGCGAATAACGAAGCAATTTCTGAACTACTGCAGGTACTATCTACAGTTTGGAGAAGACATTTTCTTGAGATATTTAGCATTTGTTACAAATATGTCTCACTTTGTCATCGGCGATGTACGGGAAAAAGCAAAAAATCGTGTGTAGTGGGTGGACTCTGTGAAGAACCTGTAACCTCCATCGCATTCATGCAACTAACAGAGGAAAAGTAATTGTTGATAACTTACATAATCAATATTAAGAGTCTTACAAAATTATGATAATAGAGATGATCTTTTGAAAATAATTTAGTGACTGAAACAGAATCGAATTGTTTAGTTTTTACTCCTCAGAAAATATCATTTTACCCTCAAGGCGTAATTACCCAGGTTGGGTAAGTGGACGGATGGTGATACTTCTTGTACTTGCTGTGACAGCTTCGCACAGAACAATCGTTCTTAGGTTTCTAGTCTCATTACTTATTACATTTTCCCATTGTAGTAGAATTTCAAGTCATTTGGCGGTTTCTGTAACTCTACGGAGTGACCATCTACTTTTTTCAGAATGTGAACAAGTTAGTGAATTCTCACATCACATCTTCAACTGGAACTGGCGAAAGAAATCTTTTCCTTCTCTCGTTGGATACGCTCTGTTTCAGCGTCGCCCTACTAAAATTAGCGTAAAATAATTGAACCAGTTGATAGTTAATGCAGTTGACGCTAGCGTATTTTTTGACTCGCTGTTCATACAGGAAAATCTATTACCAAAACATGATCCCTACTGTCTGTTTTTGCGTCGGTACACCTCGACATCCACCACGGGAAGAAAAATTAGGTATGCTCTCTTCATTTATTCTAAAACAACTGTTCAGGAGGCGATGACAGAGAAAAAATTGCTCCGTGAGCGCCTAATAAGTAGTAACGGATACATGACGGAAAAAATAAAACGCGGAACGAAACAGGAAAGAGTTATGTTGCAGTTAGAAGAGGTGTGATGTGTTAGAGCACCGAGGTGAATCCTTTCCATGTAATATCTTATTGTTTATTTTGAAAACTGGCGTTGGCATTCTGTCGGAGACTTCTTCAATATCTAATTTCGACTCTGCTCTTTTCGTCTGTAATGAAATGTATAGTTATGATTTTAATTAGCTTTGTTCTAAATGTTCAAATGTATGTGAATTCCGAAGGGACCAAATTACTGAGGTCATCGGTCCATAGACTTACTTACACACTACTTAAACTAACTTAATCTAACTTACGCTAAGCACAACACACACAATCATGCCCAATTAGGATTTTTTTTCGCACTGTCGACTATCTTACTATACACTGTGTCATGCGATAGCGATGTGCAAATATATAGATGGCGGTAATTCGCGTACACAAGGAATAAAAGGGCAGTGCATTGGCGGAGCCCTCATTTGTTCTCAGGTGATTCGTGTGAAGAGGTTTCCGACGTGATTATGGACACAGCATGTTGTTATCAATGGAGAGACGTCTACAGACGTTAAAGTAACCTCTGGCGTGCCACAGGGGAGTGTTATGGGACCATTTCTTTTCACAATATATATAAATGACCCAGTAGATAGTGCCGGAAGTTCCATGCGGCTTTTCGCGGATGATGCTGTAGTATACAGAGAAGTTGCAGCATTAGAAAATTGTAGCGAAATGCAGGAAGATCTGCAGCGGATAGGCACTTGGTGCAGGGAGTGGCAACTGACCCTTAACATAGACAAATGTAATGTATTGCGAATACATACACTCCTGGAAATGGAAAAAAGAACACATTGACACCGGTGTGTCAGACCCACCATACCTGCTCCGGACACTGCGAGAGGGCTGTACAAGCAATGATCACACGCACGGCACAGCGGACACACCAGGAACCGCGGTGTTGGCCGTCGAATGGCGCTAGCTGCGCAGCATTTGTGCACCGCCGCCGTCAGTGTCAGCCAGTTTGCCGTGGCATACGGAGCTCCATCGCAGTCTTTAACACTGGTAGCATGCCGCGACAGCGTGGACGTGAACCGTATGTGCAGTTGACGGACTTTGAGCGAGGGCGTATAGTGGGCATGCGGGAGGCCGGGTGGACGTACCGCCGAATTGCTCAACACGTGGGGCGTGAGGTCTCCACAGGACATCTATGTTGTCGCCAGTGGTCGGCGGAAGGTGCACGTGCCCGTCGACCTGGGACCGGACCGCAGCGACGCACGGATGCACGCCAAGACCGTAGGATCCTACGCAGTGCCGTAGGGGACCGCACCGCCACTTCCCAGCAAATTAGGGACACTGTTGCTCCTGGGGTATCGGCGAGGACCATTCGCAACCGTCTCCATGAAGCTGGGCTACGGTCCCGCACACCGTTAGGCCGTCTTCCGCTCACGCCCCAACATCGTGCAGCCCGCCTCCAGTGGTGTCGCGACAGGCGTGAATGGAGGGACGAATAGAGACGTGTCGTCTTCAGCGATGAGAGTCGCTTCTGCCTTGGTGCCAATGATGGTCGTATGCGTGTTTGGCGCCGTGCAGGTGAGCGCCACAATCAGGACTGCATACGACCGAGGCACACAGGGCCAACACCCGGCATCATGGTGTGGGGAGCGATCTCCTACACTGGCCGTACACCACTGGTGATCGTCGAGGGGACACTGAATAGTGCACGGTACATCCAAACCGTCATCGAACCCATCGTTCTACCATTCCTAGACCGGCAAGGGAACTTGCTGTTCCAACAGGACAATGCACGTCCGCATGTATCCCGTGTCACCCAACGTGCTCTAGAAGGTGTAAGTCAACTACCCTGGCCAGCAAGATCTCCGGATCTGTCCCCCATTGAGCATGTTTGGGACTGGATGAAGCGTCGTCTCACGCGGTCTGCACGTCCAGCACGAACGCTGGTCCAACTGAGGCGCCAGGTGGAAATGGCATGGCAAGCCGTTCCACAGGACTACATCCAGCATCTCTACGATCGTCTCCATGGGAGAATAGCAGCCTGCATTGCTGCGAAAGGTGGATATACACTGTACTAGTGCCGACATAGTGCATGCTCTGTTGCCTGTGTCTATGTGCCTGTGGTTCTGTCAGTGTGATCATGTGATGTATCTGACCCCAGGAAAGTGTCAATAAAGTTTCCCCTTCCTGGGACAATGAATTCACGGTGTTCTTATTTCAATTTCCAGGAGTGTAGAAAGAAGAATCCTTTATTGTATGATTATATGATAGCGGAACAAACACTGGTAGCAGTTGCTTCTGTAAAATATCTGGGAGTATGCGTTCGGAACGATTTGTAGTGGAATGATCATATAAAATTAATTGTTGGTAAGGCGGGTACCAGGTTGAGATTCATTGGGAGAGTGCTTAGAAAATGTAATCCATCAACAAAGGAGGTGGCTTACAAAACACTCGTTCGACCTATACTTGAGTATTGCTCATCAGCGTGGGATCCGTACCAGATCGGGTTGATGGAGGAGATAGAGAAGATCCAAAGAAGAGCGGCGAGTTTCGTCACAGGGTTATTTGGTAAGCGTGATAGCGTTACGGAGATGTTTAACAAACTCAAGTGGCAGACTCTGCAAGAGAGGCGCTCTGCATCGCGGTGTAGCTTGCTCGCCAGGTTTCGAGAGGGTGCGTTTCTGGATGAGGTATCGAATATATTGCTTCCCCCTACTTATACCTCCCGAGGAGATCACGAATGTAAAATTAGAGAGATTAGAGCGCGCACGGAGTCTTTCAGACAGTCGTTCTTGCCGCGAACCATACGCGACTGGAACAGGAAAGGGAGGTAATGACAGTGGCACGTGAAGTGCCCTCCGCCACACACCGTTGGGTGGCTTGCGGAGTATAAATGTAGATGTAGATGTAGATGTAGACTCTCGACGGGAACTGACAGGCTTCGAATGCGGAATGCTAGTTGGAGCTAGAGGCATGGGACATTCCGTTTCGGAAATAGTTTGGGAATTCAGTGTTCTCAGTTCCACACTGCCGCGAGTATGCCGAGGATACCAAATTTCAGGCATTACCTCTTACCACAGACCATGCAGTCCGACCGATAGCGCCGAGTTCGCGTAGACTTGCCAGTGCTTATAGACAAGCAACACTGCCTGAAATATCCGCAGAAATCAATGTGGGGCGTACGACGAACGTATCTATTAAGACAGTGCGGCGAAATTTGGCTATGACAGCAGACGATGGACGTGAGTGCCTTTGCTAACAGCACGACATCGCTTGCAGCGCATCGCCTGGGCTCGTGCCCATATCGGTTGGACCCTAGACGACAGGAAAACAACGCCTGGTCAGATGAGTACCGATTTCAGTTGGTAAGAGTTGATGATATGGTTCGATGTGGCGGAGACCCTCTAATCCATGGACCCACTTTGTCAACAAGGCACTGTGCAAGGTGATGGTAGCTCCAAAATGGTGTGGGCTGTATTTAGATGGAATAGACTGGGTCTTTTGTTCCAATGGAACCTATCATTGACTGGAAACAGTTATGCTGTGTTGCATGGAGACCATTTGCAGCAAACTACGATGGAATTTTTATGGATGATATTGCGCCATGTTACCGAGCCGCGTTCGCGATTGATTTGAAGAAGATTATGGACAGTTCGAGCAAATGATTTGGCCACGTAGGTCGCCCGACGTAAATGCCATCGGACAGTTATGGGACGTAATCGAGAGATCAGTTTATGCACAAAAAGCTGCACCGGCGTTCGTAATTATGGACGGCTGTAGAACACCATGGCTAAATATTTCTGCTGAGGATATCCAACGACTTGTTGAGTCCGTGCCATGTCGAGCTGCTTCTCTATGCCGGGCAAAATGGAAGTCCTACACGACATTGGGAGGTACCCCACGACCTTCGTCACCTCAGTGTATTCAATTTGTGCATGTTCAGCCCTGCTTCATCTCTACTAATTTGGCTTCAGACCCTATATGTTAGTAAATTTTTCACCCAAAATTAACGTAGTATTCAGGATCGGAAATGATGTAAGATTGTGTTTTCCAGTCATATGTGCAGAATGATTCATTCTAGTTCGCAGTTCTGCAGCTTATAGATGAGGGAAGATATTAATCTTGAGGAATGTTTCGCTTACATGTCAAAACTAAAATTTTGCCGCCGGTTGTTAAGTTCCCGGTTCATGTGGCGCAGCTGTCTCGCTAACTGGACTCAAGTACCTGCATATGTTGCAGATTTGGCTAGTTCCACTGTAAGTAGGCTGTTTAGGTTTTTGTGCTGGTAACAAAAAAATGGCTCTGAGCACTATGGGACTTAACATCTACGGTCATCAGTCCCCTACAACTTAGAACTACTTAAACCTAACTAATCTAAGGACAGCACACAACACCCTGTGTTGGTAACGCTATGTTAAGTAGGCTGTTTGGGTTTTTATGTTGCTAACGCCACGTAGCGCTCTGTATGAAAATCACTGTCTGTGCTGTGTGCAGTCTGTGGCTGGTTTGCATTGTTGGAATTTTTGCTATTGTAGTGTGGGGCAGTTGGATGTGAACAGCACGTAGCGTTGCGCAGTTGGAGGTGAGCCGTTAGCATTGGTCGATGTGGGGAGAGAGATGGCAGAATTTTGAGAGCGGACGATCTGGACGTGTGTCCGTCAGAAAAAGGAAATTCGTAAGACTGGATGTCATGAACTGTGTATATATATATATATATATATATATATATATATATATATATATATATATATATATATATATAATGACTTTTGAACACTATTAAGGTAAGTACATTGTTTGTTCTCCATCAAAATCTTTCATTTGCTAACTTTGCCTATCAGTAGTTAGTGCCTTCAGTAGTTACAACCTTTTATTTAGCTGGCACTATTGGCGCTCGCTGTATTGCAGTAGTTTGACTAATGAAGATTTTTGTGATGTAAGTGATTCATGAAGGGTATTGGTTATTGTTAGTCAGGGCCATTCTTTTGTAGGGATTATTGAAAGTCAGATTGCGTTGCGCTAAAAAATATTGTGTGTCAGTTTAGTGTTGATCTGTATAAGTAAACAGAGAAATGTGTGAGTACGTTCAGTTTTGCTCAGCTGTTTGAAAATCAAATAACGTAGAGATTGTCCAGCACTGTCATTTATATATTTTTCTGAGGGAGTGTTTCACCATAAATATATGAGCACACCTAAAATTACATTTTTCAACGGTGCGAATCACCACCGCACTGGAATCTTCATGTAAGAGCGTCGAACGACTGACTGGAAGTCTCGCGCAGTATCAGTGGTGTTTTTTTTTTTTTATTTTGGCGGGTGGAGGGACGAGTTTGCGAAAGTTTTGACACATATACCACCCCTTCCAACAGCTCCAATGCCGCATAGCAACAGCAGCCTGTGCAATAACTGGATACATGCTCGGAAAACCAAGAGCTGGTGCAGCGATCTCGAAATACGTCTCCTTCAAGCGAAAGCTGGAATCGTTTCGTGCAACAGAGCGCGCCTGCTTTCCTCGCCACCCACTGTTGGCTCCTTTCGTTTGTGACGTCGATATGGACGGACGCTCGAGGAAGTTGCGAGCGACGTTTCGTAGAGTGACTGGCGAACGATGGAACTCCAACAGAGTAGTGCCATTTCCTGGAAGGCAAGATTTTCGAAACGACCGCCAACCGCTTTCTTGTGAACGCGAGAGTGCTGGCTATTTCTGTGTGGCGCCCCCGCCGACGTCGTTAAATATAGAGTGTTTTGAAAAGGAGCGGGACTTTGGTTTTCAGCACTTTCGACCGCGACTCAAAAGACGCCCAGTAAACAAATCCCGCGCATCTGTCTTCAGGGCGCAGGGGCATTTTTCTTTTCAATGGCGGAACTAGCAGCGCTTGCTCTCACGGGCTTTAACAGCGAAAAGTGAGCAGTGGTGTTCATCAGAGGCAGAACAGCGGTCGATTCGCGCTGGGTCCAAAAGAAAGGAACGGAACGTAAGGAGACGTTACCGCCGTAAGGAGGATTATTCAGACTGACAGAATGTGAATAGAACGTCACTTCGCTTAACCCAGAACTGTACACTGAAAGACATGACAGCACAAGTTATACAAAGACTCGGAACGCAGTGCCAAAAATTAAGTAACTAACTATGTTGGAATTTAGACCTAGATAATCTTAAAGCAAATTCTCACCAAAGTTATTATTATAAATTTTCCACGCTGCTGGTAAGTGCAACTATACCAAAACTGACGGCAAAACATTTCAAAACACCGATATTTACACAGAGTGATACTGTGTTCATGTTATAGATTTTCAGGGATGATGGACAAAGGTAAATGTATCATTCTGAGGTAAGAGACCCTGGTCGAGTCGAAAGTTATAAGTGAGAATAGTTCTTAGATCTCGGACTGTGGAATGCATGTGCCAGTAGTGTTGTTGCTAAGTTTGTAGTCCGGACGAGCACGTGTTATTCGTCAATGGGCACGTGTTATTCGCCAACTGGTGTGGTTCCACCACGATGGAGCTCCACGTCACGTTGGACTGAGGCTCCGTGAACACGTGGATCAGACAGACCCTTAAAACCGGATATGCAGAGGAAGTTCTGTTTCGTGGCCAGCACGATCGCTTGATGCCACCCCTCTTCATTTATCCATGTGGACCTATGTGAAAAGTAGAGACTGAAGACGATCTCCTGGCAAGAATTGTCACTGCGACAGAACTCTGTGCGACGATGGCTTGCCTGGATCGACATTGGACAACCCCATTTTGAAAAGCTCGTACTTCGTTACGGAGACTGCGGTCTAATAAGCGCTGTACCACATAGCCATAGTTACTACCTAGAGGATAGTACTGCTGCTCATACGTCATGCCCTAGCGCCCTCTCCTGCCGTAGTAATTGGCAATGTTCTGTCCGATTCACTTCTCTTGCTGACACCTGCAATGGATATGATACACCATTGTACACAATGGTTTTGTATCCGAACCGAGAGCTTGCCGACATGATGTTTACTTACGGAAAGGCAAATGGAAACGGGCGGCGGCAAACAAGGTTGTATCAGGAGACCTATCTCCGCCGACAACAATTACGGCATTCAACAGTGTTTCGCCGTTTGTCTGAGACAGGGTCGTTTCAGGAAGCAGAAAATCGTCAAGGACGTACCCGAAATGTTCAGACACTGACTTGGAGGAAAATTTGACTAACACTGCGAAAGGCGACTGCCGTGTCAGTAGCAGCCAGTTGGCCCGACAGTACAGGGTGCACCACACGAGCGTGTGGAACATTCTCCATGACAGTTGTTACTACCCTCTCACTGACAGCATGTGCAGGGCTTACTACCGTCAGACTTTTCACATCTGGAGCAGTTTTGTCACTGGTTTCTTCACCAGGCAACCACGATTCCGGGATTGGTGCTATCATTCCTATTCACTGATGAGACTGCCCATACGTGGAGTAGTACCTTCTGCTTTCATAACAGTCATCTGTGGGATAGTATGCAGAACCCCCGTTGTATGGTGACAACGAATCATCAGTATCGATGCAGCCGGAATGTGTGTGACAGAATAATTGGTGACCATACTTTGGAACCAGTATTCCTTCCACGTCGCCAAAGAGACCGGACCTATCGGAGTTTCATGCGGGTGACTTTGCTTCCCTGCTGGAAGGAGTGCCAATGATGATTCGAAGGGTTATGTGGCTGCTGCATGATGATGCTCCAACCCACTTACCCGTTAACGTCCGGACGCATCTCAATCGTATCTTCCCTGGTCGATGGATCGGACGAGGGGGTCGGTCCAGTTGCATAGTCTGCTCATTCACCGGATCTCAACCCGTGCGGTTTCTCGTTATGTGACCATTTGAAAAGTACCGAGTATGCCGAGCCCATTCCAGACGTGGAGACATTGGAGCAGGGGAATCATGCTGCCTTTGACACTGTTCGGATGCAGCCTGACTGATGTAAACGTGTGAGACAGAACATGCTATGGTGTACGCAATCATGCGTTGTCGCACATGGAAACCAATTTCAACACAAACTGTAACTGAGGCTGCATGGTATAGCGCGTATTAGACCGCAGTATGATTGAATAAACGGTCTCTAGAATGGAAACCATTCCTTTCCGAACATCAGTTAGACATTTTTTCTGCTTTGTATTCTCATCGATCAATCCCTAGCGTTTGTACACGGTGTAAAAAATCATCCTGTGTATATAGAATCCATGAAACAATACTGAAAATGTAATATATGGAGCTTTTTTATACTATCTGTTGCGGTTTGCGTTTTTTAACTACCAAATAAATTCGACTCGACTGTATTTTTTACAATCATTAGAGCTGATATTTTTTCTGTTAAAGATGCATGCTTAGTGAATATTGTTTCATTTATTTGCGTTCTTATCTAAGCACAGTGTTGGCTTTTCCTTTGTCCAGTTAGTGCAAAACCTAAATTATTTTCATCACTGTCAGATATTTAGCGCTTTTCTGCAAGAACAATTAGAGGACAAATAAAGCGTTAGTGAACGCAGGGAGAACAGGATAACTTCCTGCCAGTTTCATAACGCCTTAACTTTCTTCCAGAGAATGCTTGACGGGGACCTTCCACTCCGTCCCGTCGACTTGCTGTGTAAAGGGCGCCATTTGTAACGCAATGTGGAATGTTTTGATGTTATGATCCTTGGCCGGCATAATCACGTGCAACAAGCCAGTGCACCAGTGCAGTATTCCGTAAAGCTCAGTGGCCTTGTAACACTGGCTCAGAACAGCAGCAACAAAGGACAGTCAACCAGGTGCAAAAAATGGTGGTTTTCCAGTAACCTGGACTACGATTTCGACGAATCTAAACCCATTTTCTTCAGACGAACAGACAAACTTCGCATTAGCAATTCAATCATTAAAAGCTGTCTCCACATAACATTTATCGGCAGCGGTCTGTATGTCCATATGTAAAAATTAAGACCACTAGAATCAAGTTCTTGTCTCATTAGTAAAAACAGTCACTTAGAATAACAAGACCATGTTGGTCGGCATGTAGCTACTAATATGCTATGTTAGTATAAGTGATTGTTTTTGCTAATGAGAGAAGCCCTTGATTCTAGTGGCCTTAACTTTTACATATGGACATACAGACCGTTGCCGATAAATGTTATGTGGAGACAGCTTTTAGTGAGTAAATTGCTAGTGTGAAGTTTGTGTGCCCTTCTGAAGAAGACGAGTTTAGATCCGTCGAAACCGTGGTCAAGGTTATTTGGACATCATTTTCTGCAACCCAAGACTGCGTCCCTGTCTTACACCTTTTAAAATCAGAGCACTACGTTCTTCGTCTTCCACTGTTGCTTTTCCCTCTTGGTTCCCGCACACATCGCCACTCGTACGACAGCATGAGCTACCAATATGTCCCAAAACTCCGCGCATAAAAACTGGATTTTTCGGGTCCACATACTTCGGGTTCTGTTGGCGACAGAAAGGTAACGTAAAATGTTTTGGATAGCCCTTGAGCTTGGGACCATTTTTATGCTCAGCGGAAGGCTCGCCTTATTGCAACTGTCCTATAGTACGGGTCAAATTTTGAGTCTTACACTCTTCCTCCAGCGTAGGCTAATGGAGCAAATCGGTTGGTTCTTCTACAATGCATCTTAAATGATTATGGGGGCACCATTTAGGTTATGGGTGTTTCCTGAAAAAACCAGATAAAAGAGCTTTTCACCGTTTTTTCGCCGTCAGCAGCAGGATCTAAATAATTAATCTGAGAAACTTACTTAAATTTTAACGGTCATTTATTGAAAAGTGGCATCTTCTCGTTTTCAAAAATGTTTATCTAGTATTGAGAAACACCTCAGAATCATGGTTTTTAGGCACAAAAACCGAACCGCGAATTCCGAGATGGCTACGCACAGAAAAGGATGTAGTTTTTATGATATATTCCTATAATCGGTATCTCGAACAGCCGTGAACACTTTCTTCATATCTTTATTCGTTTCCGATATACAGTGGTTCAACTTTATCCTGCTTGTACACGTGAAAAACGCACGTAAAATTCGGTGTGAGGCGAAAACGTAGGCGAAAAGTGACGTGGCACAGGGAAGTATTTTGTAAATTGTCTCCATTATCATCAGTAGGGTGATGGGAACACCATATTGTAGTACTGAAGCACATGCAACACTTCTGTGCACCCCAAATCCGGCCTGAGGCGTAAAATCAGTTTTGCGTTATTTCAGTTTCACGTAACTAAACTATCACAATTTACTGACCCATAATGTTCTTTTCATGTGAATGACTTGCCCTGCTGTGACGGGCAAAAGAAGGGAGCCAGCGGAAAAATGCTCCTATTGGAGGACAAAATAGGCGAATACGTCCCGTTTAAAATGCTCTGACTGAAAGGTTGGGTACCAGCTGAAAAATGCTTCAAATGGCTCTGAGCACTATGGGACTTAACATCTGAAGTCATCAGTCCCCTAGAACTTAGAACTACTTAAACCTAACTAACCTAAGGACATCACACACATCCATGCCCGAGGCAGGATTCGAACCTGCGACCGTAGCAGTCGCGCGGTTCCGGACTACAGCGCCTAGAACCGCATGGCCACTGCGGCCGGCGTACCAGCTGAACCTTCTACCTTCCTTAGCACTTGAAATTTACCAAAAATTTTGGCTTGCGAATATATTAGCACTTTTTGTCCCCAGAAGGGGACTGTGACAGTGAGAAGAGACGGAAAAGTAATAAATACTGGAAGATAGTAGACAGTGCTTGTGCTACAGAAAGAGGGAAGGAGACAATGGCAGTGTGCAACACATAGGGACACAGTGGCAGTGGAACGTAGTTGATACTGATAGGAAGGGGTGAAGGAGATAGAGACAGTGAGGAGGGATAAAGAGTAGGAGAAAGTGGAAGTGGGTGAGAACCAGTGATAATGAGGAAGAAAGGCTATGAAAAGAGAACGAGAATGAAAGTGAGAAAAGACAGCAGCAGTGGGAAAGAATAAATGAGATAGTGGTGGTAGTAGGAGAGAGAAAGAGGACAGGAGAGCAAACAGTAGCAGGACAGAACGAAGGACACTGTGGCTGTGAGACATGAGACAGTGCGCTTAAGAGATACGCTCCTGCCGATATCAGGTCGACCGCAGTAACAAATACATGCGCCGCCAGTTACGCCGCCACGTTTCTACAGCCGCCACTGCTACACTGGGGCGCTGCCACGGATGATTACGCCACTGCCGGAGCTCCAGCGGCGGGTGTACTTAAGCTCGAACATTCATGCACTGATCCCATTTTGTGTGTTGGCCAGCTGAATAACATTTACAGACTTCCATAGTGGCCAGGGCTCGACATCTTCTCAATAGACACTGTACTGAAGAGTGACAGATTTATAAATCTATTGTATCTGTATATACACTATGTGGTCAAAAGTAACCGGCACCTGGCTGAAAATTACTTACAAGTTCGTGGCGCCCTCCACCGGTAATGCTGGAATCCAATATGGTGCTGGCCCACCCTTAGCCTCGATGACAGCTTCCACTCTTGCATTCTTCACGAAATTCTGCACTGAGGAGAGGTATCGATGTCGGTCGGTGACGCCTGCCACGAAGTCGTCGTTCCAAAACGCCCCAAAGGTGTTCTATAGGATTCATCTCAGGACACTGTGCAGGCTAGCCCATTACAGGGATGTTATTGTCGTGTAACCACTCCGCCACAGGCCGTGCATTATGAACAGGTGCTCGATCGTGTTGAAAGATGCAATCGCCATCCACGAATTGGTCTTCAACAGTGAGAAGCCAGAAGGTATTTGAAACATCAATATTGGCCTGTGCTGTGATACTGCCATGCAAAACAACAAGGGGTGCAAGCTCACTCCATGAAAAACACGACCACACCATAACACCACCGCCTCCGAATTTTACTGTTGGCACCACACACACTGGCAGATTCGCCATACCCACACCCTGCCATCGGATCGAACACTGTGTGCCGCGGTTCGTCACTCCACAGAACGCTTTTCCACTGTTACGCTCCTCGCACCAAGCGAGGCGTCGTTTGGCATTTAGCGGCGTGATGTGTGGCTTATGAGCAGCCGCTCGACCATGAAATCCAAGTTTTCTCACCTCCCCCCTAACTGTCATAGTACTTGCAGTGGGTCCTGATGCAGTTTGAAATTCCGGTGTGATGGTCAGCATAGATGTCTGCCTATTACACATTGCGGCCCTCTTCATCTGTCGGCGGTCTCTGCCAGTCAACAGACGAGGTCGGCCTGTATGCTTTTGTGCTGTTCGTGTCTCTTCACGTTTTCACTTCACTATCACATCGGAAACAATGTACCTAGTGATGTTTAGGAGTGTGGAAATCTCGCGTACAGACGTATGACACAAGTGACACCCAATCACCTGACCGCGTTCGAGTTCTGGGGAGCGCCCCATTATGATTACTGACGTCCCTGGTATGGAGTACCTGGCAGTAGGTGGCAGCACAATGCATCTAATATGAGAAACGTATGTCTTTGGGGGTGTCCGGATACTTTTGATCACATAGTGTATTTGCACAATCAAAACTACTGCCAGCAGCTGACCCTGCTATGTCAGCAACAAAGTTACATATTACTTTTAACTTTTGGTATTAAAAGTAGAATAAATTAATATCTGGATTCTCTGTTCACAAACGGCATCTGTTCCTCTCTCCTACATCCACTAAAGAACAGCATAGCGTGCAAGGAAGACATAACAAGAGAGACGCAAAGAGGTAATAACAATGAGTAGGGCTGAATGAGTGTGTGTGAAAGGGCAACTAGGACTTGATGGGTATGAATGGCTTACAGCGACGGACTAATAGGTGTGAGAGAGTTGCAGTTTGGGGAACATGTGGGTGTGAGAGGTGCTTTTGCGTGTTAAAAAAAGCGCCAATACGTTCGCAAGCCAAAACTTTTGGGGAAATTTTTAAAGGTGCCGAGTGACGTAGATTGATGCAGCTGGTATCCCCTTTTAAACAGGAGCACATTCGTCTTTTTTGTGCTCCGATAGGACGATTTTTCCACTAGCTCTCTATTAAGTGCCTTTGTGTGTAGCTGGCACCTCTTATCCTGAGAATTTCGAACTTTAGCATTCCACGTTGTCGAACGCTTTTTCTAGGTCGATAAATCCAGTGAACGTGTCTTGATTTTTTGTGAGTTTTGCTCCCATTATCAAAGTCAGAACTGCCACTCTGGTGACTTTACTTTACCGAAAGCCAAATCGATTGCCATCCAAGCAATCCTCAATTTTATTTTCGCTTCTTCTGTATGTGATTCTTGTCAGCCACTTTCTTGAGAGAGATGCTAAGCTGATTGTGCAGTAATTCTAGCATTTATCTGGCCTTCCTCTTTCCGTGACTGTGTGGATGATACTTTTCCGAAAGTCGTGCGGTCTGTCTCCAGTGTGATAGTTTCTACAAACTAGCTTGAATACTCCTTTCGGTGGTACTACCGAATCTGATTTTAGACCCTTCGAAGTAATGTTATCGATGCTTTCCGCCTTATTTGATGTCTGTTAAACTCTGTTCGACTGAATCTCCTGTAACCTCCACATCGATCCCCAGTTCTTCTTGTATCACGTCGCCAGACTTTTCTCCTCGTAGAAACAAAAGTGGTTCAAATGGCTCTGAGCACTATGGGACTTAACATCTGAGGTCATCAGTCCCCTAGAACTTAGAACTACTTAAGCCTAACTAACCTAAGGACATCACACACATCCATGCCCGAGGCAGGATTCGAACCTGCGACCATAGCGGTCGCGCGGTTCCAGACTGAAGCGCCTAGAACTGCTCGGCCCCACCGGCCGGCTCTCGTAGAAACCTTCATTGTTATACCCTTTCCATCTATCAACTTTCTCCTCTGCATTTAACTATAGAATTCCTTTTCTGGCCTTTATTTATTTGCCTATACGTGTCCAGAAAATAACATATAATACATGTATTGTTGAAAAACATATATGATATTACAAAATATATGCACATGATTATATTCCGCATGGTGCCCAGAATTGCGCTGTACGAACTGCCTTATCATTGGCGACAACCAGACCATCCATCGAGACAAGTTCTGGCGGTTCCCTGCGGTTGAGTAGGTGCTGGTGGTCTTGAGGTTCACCACACTCACATGGGTCATCCTCTGAGATGTATCCCCATTTCTTCATGTTTACCTTACACCGAGATACTGCAGTTCTCAGTCTGTTGAGGACCTTCCATGTCTCATATGGGAGGTGGTGATCTGCAGCAAGTTGTTCTTTGGGGTCATCCCAATATGCCTCTGATGATGAACTATGCCAGAGTTGTATTCTAGGCATTGCAAGTTGTGTCGAGATTGGCTCTGTTGTCTGCAGGAAACTTTTTCTCGGTTTCACTCTTGGTGACTGGTGTTCATGTCCAAACAGGAGATGTCTTGGGTCTCTCTCCTGCTTCTTTCTGGCCATTTCAGCTACAGCTCTTCTTCAGATATCTGGAGGCGCTGCGCCCAAGAGATAGTAGATTTATGGTAGTTAACCGGAGTTGCCCCTGCATCATGTGGCATTCAATGCAATATTTACTTGTTTGGCATGGCTGGAGTTCTTGCTGCGTATTCTGCAGCGAAGGAGCACAAAGAAAGGGCGGATGTGCTCTCCACTTGTTGCCTGTCAGTTTTCAAATAGTATTATTTCTCGCAAAGACTTCAATTTTTGTGTCTGTGCAATGGTCTTTGAAGGTGAGGGATCGGCCCGACTTTCCAACCTCAATGTTGATCCATTGGCTGTTGGTTTTAGTTTTTAATTTTAGTGAGATTGATAGCAAAGTTTAACTTACAAGGGAACCTCCCCATCGCACGCCCCTCAGATTTAGTTATAAGTTGACACAGTGGATAGGCCTTGAAAACTGAACACAGATTAATCGAGAAAACAGGAAGTTGTGTGGGACTATGAAAAAAATTAGCAAAATATACAAACTGAGTAGTCGATGCGCAAGATAGGCAACATCAAGGATAGTCTGAGTTCAGGATCACCGTGGTCCCGTGGTTAGCGCGAGTAGCTGCGGAACGAGAGGCCCTTGGTTCAACTCTTCCCTCGAGTGGAAAGTTTAATTTCTCTATTTTCGCAAAGCTATGATCTGTCCGTTCGTTCATTGACGTCTCTGTTCACTGTAATAAGTTTAGTGTCTGTGTTTTGCGACCGCATCGCAAAACCGTGCGATTAGTAGACGAAAGGACATGCCTCTCCAATGGGAACCAAAAGCATTTGATCGCAAGGTCACAGGTCAACCGATTCCTCCACAGGAAAACACGTCTGATATATTCTATACGACACTGGTGGTGGCATGTGCGTCACATGACAGGAATATGATGTCGACCCACCTAACTTGTACACTTGGCGAATGGGTAAAAAGATTCTTCTAAAAGTTCTGCAAGGTTCGCAGGAGAGCTTCTGTAAAGTTTGGAAGGTAGGAGACGAGATACTGGCAGAAGTAAAGCTGTGAGTACCGGGCATGAGTCGTGCTTCGGTAGCTCAGATGGTAGAGCGCTTGCCCGCGAAAGGCAAAGGTCCCGAGTTCGAGTCTCGGTCGGGCATACAGTTTTAATCTGCCAGGAAGTTTCATATCAGCGCACACTCCGCTGCAGAGTGAAAATCTCATTCTTGAAGATTCTTCTATCTTGCCCGATTTAGGTTTTCTTGTGGATGTGATAATCACTCCCAGAAAAGTGATGAAAACATAAGAATTTGTGACATAAACTGCAACAAATGAATGCAACTGTTTCACAGTCGCACAGTTTTCTCTGTGCTCTGTCAAAACATATTTTTTTAACGTTTTCAAATTTTTCCGTGTGTAGACCGTCAAATCCTGCATATGTCCAAGCAAATCTGAACATGTCCTGGAATTTTGGAGAGCGAAGTTGGTTATGTGTGAGTGTCTGAACTTTGACAATTGTCTGAAAATAAAAAAATTAAAGTGTTCACTCGAGGGAAGATTTGAACCAAGGACATCTCGTTCCACAGCTGCTCACGCTAACCCCGGGATCACGGCGCTCCTATCCGTGATATTGCCTATCTTGCGCATGGACTACTCAGTTTGTATATTTTGCTTATTTTTTTCATAGTTGCATACAACTTCTTCCTGTTTTCTCGATTGATCTGTGTTCAGTTTTTCAAGGCCTATCCACTGTGCCAACTTATAACTAAATCTGAGGGCGGTGCGATGGGGAGGTTCCCTTGTTAGTAATTCTTGGACGCTTCTGGATGGTGGGAAACAGAGGTGGCGCGGCTGCAGCAGGTACGGGTAACAGGTGGTTGTAGTGAGCGTGTTGGCCGCCAGTCGCCGCCACTGCTGCCGGAGACGCGCGCGCCGCCTGCAAAAGCAGCAGCAGCATCAGCGGAAGCAGCTGCTCCGCGCCTTGCGCAACGACCGCGCCTCCCGGGGCAATCGGGAGCAAACACATCTGTTAGCCGGCGCGCCTCGCTTCAATACGGGGCGACTCGCCCGCTGACCTGCGCTGATCGGTCCAAACACGCCAGCCGGGGCACCGCCAAAGTTCCGCGGCTGCGCCGCGTGTGCTCAGCACGCACTAAGCTGTGCCAGATGACCGAGAGAACGCGTACGTGGGGATGCAAATTCCACATGAACAGTCATGGAAATAAGTATTCATACAGTCTCTCTCTCTCTCTCTCTATTTGTTTAGTCGGTTCCGACTCTTCGTGACCCCATGAACCAAATCACGCCACTTTTTCCTGTCTTGCACTTTCTCCCGTAGACCTTCCAGGTTGCAACACATTGCATCTGTGATGCCATCGATCCATCTGATCCTCTGACGCCCTCTTCTTCTAGTTCCTTCAATCTTCCCCAGCATTAATGTTTTTTCCAGCGAGGCATGCCTTCGCATTGTGTGTCCAAAGTAGGTCACCTTTTTCATTTAATATTAGACCTTCCAGGGAGAAATCTGGTTTTATTTCCTCCAATATTGATCTGTTGGTTCTCTTTGCAGTCCATGGAACTCTAAGAAGTTTCCTCCAACACCACAATTCGAAGGAGTCAATTCTTCGCCGTTCAGCCTTTCTAATGGTCCAGGTCTCACATCCATACATCACAACCGGAAAGACCATAGCCCTCACAATACGGATCTCTGTTGCTAGTGTTACATCACTGGACCTTATAACCTTGTCAAGGTTTGACATCGCCTGTCTACCGAGCAACAGGCGTCTCCGGATTTCATGGCTACAGTCGCCATCAGCAGAGATCTGGGAACCGAGATAACTCAATGTGGTCACTACCTCCATGGTTTCTCCTGTTATATCCCACGAATTGGTAGGTGTAGTTGCCATAATTTTCGTTTTCTTCACATTCAGCCTAAGACTGGCCTTTTCACTTTCGTCTTTCACCTTCAGCAAGAGTGATCTCAATTCTTCTTCACTTTCTGCCAACAGGATCGTATCATCCGCGTACCTGAGGTTGTTTACAGATTTTAATTCCTGTTTCCCTTTCATTTAGCCTCGCATTCCTCATAACATGTTCTGCATACAGATTGAATAAGTACGGTGACAATATGCAGCCTTGCCGGACCCCTTTCTGAATCTTTATCCATTTCGTTGTTCCATACTTAGTTCGCACCGTGGCTTCTTGGTCAAGGTATAAACTCCGTATCAGATGAATGATGTGATCTGGTACACCCATGTTTTTCAGTACGATGGTGTGTTGGGATAGTAAATTACCCACAGCTCCGATACGAATAAGTACGATGATGTAGCGTAAGATAACCATGTTCTTCGTAATAAAGCTTCCCGTATGCCATGAATCTATTCTGGGAAAATAAAATCTGTTACACTCCGCACAGTCTAAGACAGTTCAAAATGTATTCATACAGCGGACTACTTTCAACCAAACAAACGGCTGTCGCAGCCCCGGAGTGCATACCACACTTGTGTAGTCGTATGGTGGCCGTGAAGCAACAGCACATCGGACGTGGGTACCGTGGAACAGCAGAATGGTCCGCAAGGGGAAGGAAACGACCATTGAGGAACGAAACATCGTTATCGCCCAATATCTTCAACACAAGTCGTATGCCGAAATTGCGAACGTCACAGGACGAAACCGAGCGACTGTGCAATCTATCATTAAGCGATATAAGGACAGACATGTAGTAATAAACAGTGAACTACACGGTCGTCCACAGAAGCTTACAACAAGAGAGACCAGAATGCTACCAAGAATCATGAAGAAAAACCCGGAAACGACAGCGTCGGCACTAGCCGCATATGTGCATGACCACTTCCGAAAAGACATCACTCCAAGGGACGTTCGTACCATTCTCAATCGTTCGGGATACAGAGCCAGGGTCCCGAGACGAAAGCTCTACGTCAGCAAAAAGAACAGGAAGGGGCGGATGGAATTCGCGAGACAGCATGTATCCAAGACAGCAGGCTTCTGGGATACTATATTGTTTAGTGATTAAAGTAAATGATGGTAGGACCTTGGTCTGGAGAAAACCGAATACAGACCTCGACCAAAACAACATTCAACCCACGGTGAAGCACGGAGGTGGTGGAGTGATGGTATGGGGCTGTATGTCATCCTCTGGTGTCGGAAAATTAGTGTTTGTGGACGGTACCACGGACAGATTTGTGTATATGAACATTCTCAAACAGAACTTACAACAGAGTGTTGACGCCTTGGGTCTTCCTAGAAATTATTACTTCCAACAGGACAATGATCCAAAACATACGGCGCAAATTGTCCGGCTGTGGTTGCTCAACAACACTCCATACACTCTTAAAACACCAGCACAGAGTCCGGACCTCAATCCCATCGAACACTTGTGGAGTGAGCTGGAAACACTAGCGAGAAAACACGACATCCATAGTAAGAGACATCCATAGTAAGAGAAATAATACATCGGAAGGGTATGCATACGAAGTATTAAACATGTTCTGGCTTTGTTAGACGTGTCATTTTCTGTTGGTGTATGAATACTTAATTCGCAGCGCAGTAGAGAACTTGGCAGACGTGCTTGTATTTTGTTTTGTAAATGCTTGTTCATTCTCGTTCTATATACCAGCATAGCTGCATTGGTGACTGGCCAATGTGTATAGTGCATATCCAATTAGTGTTTTTGGTTTCGTATTGTCAATAAAGGCAGTATACTTTTCCACGCTATAGTGTATGCATACTTATTTCTATTACTGTACATCTACACGAGTGCTCTGCGCCCGCATCTCGTGGTCGTGCGGTAGCGTTCTCGCTTCCCACGCCCGGGTTCCCGGGTTCGATTCCCGGCGGGGTCAGGGATTTTCTCTGCCTCGTGATAGCTGGGTGTTGTGTGATGTCCTTAGGTTAGTTAGGTTTCAGTAGTTTTAAGTTCTAGGGGACTGATGACCATAGATGTTAAGTCCCATAGTACTCAGAGCCATTTTTTTACTGCTCTGCAACTAACAATTAAGTTTGAATTTTCTCGTGGTGAGAAATGAGAGAAGCGATAGTTTTACGTGGCAAAAAATCTTCCTACAGCAAAGATCGCATAAATACTTTATGTTTGACAAAATGTTGCGACAGAGTCCGCAGTCTCTGACGTTTCTTTCCACCGACCTACCGTCCTCTAAAGTTGTCTCCCCAGCGCAGAAGACAGCTCGATGATCGTTGGACCTTCTTCAGCGGAGGTTGGTACGCTGTCAGTTCGAACCTGTGATTATGCTTTTTGTGGTATGCCGCTTGCCCAGGTTAGTCTCTGTATCTACAGAAGTTGATCTGTAGTACTGACAATGATGGTAGGCGACACTTCTCATTAATGTATCCTGTTTGGTTATTATTCAAATATTCACACATTTACAATATCTTTTACAACACTCGACATAGCTTTCTTAATTGTATGGTAACTTTTCTATCCAACTTCCTAAATATGATACCCATGTCCGGCTCTGCGGTACCCACTAGAGAGAGTGAATACTACGTACTCACAACTAAGTTACGCCCGATATAGAGTACAACATGTCCGGCTCTGAAGAGCACCCGAAATAGAGTGACCAATACATATTCATATCTAAGTAACACACGGTACTGAGATACGTGTCCGGTCCTCCAGAACGCCCGAAGCACGTGATTAGCGCAGCCGAAGTACATCGTCTTCCTGGCGCGCCAAAGCGATCCGAAGGCGTCCGAAGCACTACGGCTCCAATATCGTTTCTCTTATGTTTCTCAAAACTAGTGAAATTTAATGAACAAAAACGATAGGCTCGTACGGTAAACATGAGAGATTGTCATACTATAAGCTCGGTTAAATACAATGAAAAGTTTATAAGTAATTAATAGGAGAAGTCAGGCGTTATAGCGCCTATCACCCGAACGTGCCAACCAATCAGAATCAAGATGTAGCGCCTATCACCCGAACGTGCCGACCAATCAGAATCAAGATGATTACAATTGGCGTACTCTCCCACGGGACTTGTACGTACCGCACCATCTGTCGCTTGTACCTCACTCCACTTTCGTACCATATGCTACTTACGTGTATCAAGCTGCGTCAAGGCGAGGTTCCAGCAAAATGAAATACTGTCGGCCACACCGACGAATATCAAAAATTTTGTTACAAAAGGTCTGCATCTACTCATTCTCTCAGCGACCACATCGGCACCGAAACGCAAGATAACAGAGAGAATGCCCAGATACTGAATTCGGTATTCCAAAATTGTTTCACCGCGCAAGATCGTAACACGGTCCCTCCTTTCATTCGTACGAACGTCTAAATGGTAAATATTGAGATAGCCCTATCGCGTAATAGAGAAACAACGACAATCGCTTAGTAGTGGAAAGGTGTCAGGACCAGATGAGGTACCTATAAGATTCTACAAAGTTTATGCGAAAGAACTTGCTCCCCTTCTAGGAGTAATTTATCGAGATGCCTTGAGCAACGAAGGCTACCTAGCGAAAAGAAGGAAGCGATGGTCTTTTCCGTTTTTAAGAAGGACCGTAAGACAGATGCGCACAATTATAGACCCATATCGTCGACGTCAATCTGTTGTAGAATTATGGAACATTTTTTATGCTAAAAAAATATGACGTTCTTGGAAAAGGAAAATCTCCTCTACAAAAATCAACATGGATTTCCCAGACAGAGACCCTGCGAAACTTGTCTTGCTTTGTTTCTCCGTGAGATGCACAGTGCCTTATACAATGGTCCTCATCTGCCTTGACTTCAGGAAGACATTTGACACCGTTCCGCACTGCTGTTTAATAAACGAAACACGAGCTTATCGAGTATTGGAGCAGATTCGCGACTGAATTCAAGACTTCCTTGCAAAATCGACAGATTTATAGGTAATTGCCGGTGTACTCCAAGGAAGTGTGATAGGACCGTTAGCGTTTACAATATATATACATGATCTAGTGGAAAACGTCGGATGCTTTCTAAGGTTTTCCGCAGACGACAGTTCGCGCCCCCATCGTCCACATCTTGTGAATGACTTCCTTCAGGTTAACGACATCGCTCGACTAGTGTGTCCAGCATGTTCTCCAGACATGGACCATATCGAACAAGCCTGGGATACATTGACGACGTGACTCACCAACCACTCTGAGGGATCTACGCCGAATCGCCGTTGAGGTGTGAAACAATCTGGACCAACAGTGGGTTGGTGAACTTGTGGATAGTATGCCACGACGAATACGGGCAAGCATCAGTGCAAGAGGACGTGCTACTGGGTATTAGAGGTACCGGCGTGTGCAGTAACCTGGACTACCACCTTTGAAGGTCTCGCTGTACGATGCTACTGTTGTGGATTGGCAGGAGAGCCAACCCGTACGCATAGAGGAAGCCGAAAGGCACGCGTTTAAGCTCACGCAGGCTGGCGTGAGGTCTGGAACAGGACAAGGAAATTAGAACTTAGAAAAACGGACGCAGATGGTGGAATATTTAACTTTAATCCATTAATGTTGAACGTAGCTCTTGTCTGTTCATTATTTACAATATCAATAGTAACTGGTAATGGCGCCTTGCTAGGTCGTAGCAAATGACGTAGCTGAAGGCTATGCTAACTATCGTCTCGGCAAACGAGAAAGTCGGCTGTACAACTGGGGCGAGTGCTAGGAAGTCTCTCTAGACCTGCCGTGTGGCGGCGCTCGGTCTGCAATCACTGATAGTGGCGACACGCGGGTCCGACGTATACTAACGGACTGCGGCCGATTTAAAGGGTACCACCTAGCAAGTGCGGTGTTGGCGGTGACACCACAGCTACAACATACACTGTGTGGTTTTCATGAACAATCAAAAGGGCAGAAATGATGTTTATGTTGATCTTTATTCCAATTTTCCGTACAGGTTCCGGAATTCTCGGAACCGAGGTGATGGAAAACTTTTTTTGATGTGTGTATTATTTCTCTGCCGATCCAGCCAGTCTCGAATGGCGCGAGGGAAAAACGAAAACTTAAAATTCTCCTTGAGGACTCGTCATTTCACTTATTTTAATAAAATGATTATTCCTCTCTATGTAGGTGGGCCTCATCAAAACATTTTCGCATCCGGAGGAGAAAGTTGGAGATTGAAATTTCTGTTTCGCGATAATACAAAACATGCTGCCTTTCTTTGAACTTTTTCGCATGTCCTCCGTCAATCCAGTCCGGTAAGGATCCCACACCGCACAGCAATGCTCTGGCAGAAGGCGGGCAAGCATAGTGTTGAAATTCTCTTTAGCACACCTGTCGCATCTTCTGAGAATTTGGCTAACGAAACGGAGTCCTTTGCTCTCCTTCCCCGCAACATTACCTGCGTGATAATTCTAGTTCAAGTTGTTTGTAACTGTTATTCCCAGGTATTTAGTTGAATTGATAGCGTTTGAATTTGTGTGATTTATCCTGTAACCGAAATTTAATGGATTTCTGTTTGTACTCATGTGGATGACCTCACACTTCTCATTATTTACAATCAACTGTCACGTCCAGAACATACAGATATGTTGCCTAAATCATTCTAAAATTGGTTTTGATCTTCTGCTGAATTTACAAAACGGTAAATGGCAGTATCATCTGCAAACAATCCTAGATGGCTGCTCAGTTTGTCTCCTAAGCATAGTTATATAGATTGGGAATAGCAGACGGCCTATAACACATCCTTGGAGGATGCCAGAAATCACATCTGATTTATTCAATGGGCTTCCGTCAATTACTACGAACTGTGACCTTTTTGATAGGGAATCATGAATCCAGTAACACAACTGAGACGGTAGTCCACAGGTACTCAATTTCATTAGAATCCGCTTGGAGGAACGGCATCAAAAGACTTCTGGATATGTAGATATACGGAATCAATCTGAGATCCCTTGTCGATAATACCCATTACTTCATGAAAATAAAAACCTGGTTGTATTGCATAAGAAATATTTTTCTGAATCCGTTCTGACTATTGAGGAAACTCATAATGTTCTAAGACAGTATATGTTGAAAAATCCTACTGAAAATTGACGTCAGTGATATGGATCAGTAATTCAGAGGATTACTTCAGTTTCCATTCTTGAATATTGGTGTTATCTGTGTATCTTTCTAGTTTTTATGTACGGACGTTTCTTCAAGGGATCAGCTGTATTTGATTGCTAAATCTCGAGCCATTGTGTCAGCGTACTCTGGAGAGTTCCTAAGTGATATACATTCTGGACCGGAAGACTCGCCTTTATTAAGTGATTTGTGTTGCTCAGCAACACCGAGGATATTTGCGTACAAGCTACTCATGTTGTTAGTAGCTCTTGATTCGAATTTTGAAATATTTACTTCGTCTTCTTTGGTGAAGAAATTTCAGAAAACGATGTTTAGTAACTCCACTTTACTGGTATTGTCATCGGTAACATTATCACAACTATTGCGCTCTACTGATTGTGTCTTGCCACTTTACGTACGACCAGAATCGCTCTGGAATTTCTGAAAGATTTCGAGACAGAGTTTCGCTGTAGATACTAGTAATAGCATCTCGCATTGAAATCCGTGCTCAATTTGGAGCTTCTGTAAAAGTTCGCCAGTTTTGGTGAGTTTTTACGTATTTTTTAAATTTGGCGTGCTTTCTTCGTGGCTTCTGTGACAGTGTTATGACCCGTTTTGTGTAGCATGGGGAATCAGTTCCGTCTCTTATTAATTTATTTGGTATGAAACTCTGAATTCCTGTCGATATTATTTCTTATAATTCAAGCCACTCGCACGCTTACATAGTCCAGAAGGAATAGAGTGTCTCTTTTAGGAACGCGTCAAGCGAACATTTTATGTGATTTTTTAAAATTGTATAGTTTGCTTTTAATTATAGCGGGTCTGGATGGTTCGATATTCATATCTCACTACGACGACCTTTTGGTCACTAATCCCTGTATCCGTCATGATGCTTCCTATTTGTTCGGGATTATTTGTTGCTAGGAGGTATGTAACCGCATTCATTTATTCTTCGAGTGGTCTCCTGAACAAATTTCTGTGAATAATTTTTGGAGAAAACATGTAGTACAATGTCGGACGATGTTTTATACCTACCACCGGCTTTGAACATGTATTTTTGCCAACATATCGAGGGTAGGTTGAAGACAGCACCAACTTCATCTGTATGAGTTGGGTATCTATTTGAGATGATACTCAAGATATATATTCTTTGAACCGTTCAGCAACTGTATCGTCTGAGTCAACGGATTGGAGAAAGGAACCAGTTATTAATTTAATTTATTCCGGTTGTCGAGTATGCGTGTACCCATATTAACTCACAGGAACTACTACTTCAATTTCTGTCACATGAAACTGCTGAAAAGTAGCTAGGGTTGTGGACTAGATGAGGTATCACTGTGAGTCTGCAGAAATGACGTGCTCTTCGTCTATAGGCTGTTTATCGTCACGGCACGATGCGTTACAAGCGATGGAAGAGAAACGCCACTCTTTGCCGTTTTTGAGTGGGGTCGTCGGGATAGATGTGTGTAATTACAATCCCACAACGCTGACGTCAGTCTGTTGTAGGATTGTGGAACATGTTCTGTGCTCACACAATGCGACGTTTTTGGAGAACGAAGATCTCTCAAATAAAAATCAGTCTTTTCCTTCCGCGCCTGCTCCAGAGTCGTTTATTCCTGAAGCGAATCCAGCCGGGGCACGTTCGCACTCCCGAATCCCAGAAGGCGTTCGTCAGCTTGGACGAACCCCAAATAACAATCTGTGTGGGTTCCGTGAACAGAGATCCTGCGAAACAGAACTCGCTCTTTTCGACCATGAAATCCAAAGCGGCATAGATAATGGGGCCAAAGCTACTGCAGTGTTCCTGGACATTCTGATAGCATTCTATACGTTTCCGAACTGCAGTTTAGTGAACTATAAACGAATTTAGCGAGTGTCAGGCCTGATTTACGACTGACTACAGGACTTGCTAACACATGGCGATCACCGAGTTATTCTTAACGAGACTAAATTGACAGATGTAAAGGTCATTCGGGTGACTTCATATTCGCCACAGACTACATTTATTACGAGTGGTTAGTGCACATGTGTTCACCCCCGGTAGCTGAGTGGTTAGCGTGGCAGAATGTCAATCCTAAGGGCCCGGGTTCGTCTCCCGGCTGCGTCGGAGATTTTTTTCCACTCAGGGACTAGGTGTTGTGTTGTCCTTCTCATCATCATCCCCATCGACGCGCAAGTCGCCCCCGGAACGGTCTACCCGATAGGAGGCCCTGCTCACACGACACGACTGCACATATCAGTAACAAACACCGTAAATTGTTCGTTACTGATGTGTGCAGTAAGCACGAATTAATTTCACGCGTTTTCTTCCTATCCGTCATATATCGCGTTATTTTTATGCTTTGAAAATGACTAAGAAGCCGAAATTGCCATAGCGGATACTGGAACTCATGTGGAGTCAATGGCGAATATGAAGTCAGTCAAAAACATCCACGAGACGCTGACGCCACAGCTAGGAGAATTGTGTAAGATGTAAAGATGACTTCTGGAGTACTCAAGGGAGAGTTATAAGGGCCGTTACTGTCCGCAATATAAATATGAATCACCTACAGTAGTGCCATTAGTTATGGACACTTCGTAGAAATTCATTGAATATTGCATTCAGGAGTTTATTTTAGTTGAAATATACAACATAATTCACGGGAAATGTTCAGAAAACATGACTCAATATTCACTATTTGAAAATTAAAATATAAAAATTTAACTAAAATCTTTAAAAAATCAGTCAAAATACTCACAACCCAACAATTTCAAGTTACTTGGCGCAGAAATAATTGCAATATTTCTAGTATTATGTGGGATATCATTCTGAGTTAATCATTGCCCCTACTCTGCACGGTATCGAGTCCACCAAATGTCAGAGATCTTCTGGTTTGATCATGCTGAACCATGAACTGAGATGACCTGTAGGAGCTTCCGTATTGAAACCGTGATTTTAAGTCTAGACCACCAGTTCCCAATTGGACTGAGATCGGAACTGTTGCCAGGCCAAGTCAGCAGCCTAATATGAATGATCATCGAGCCATTTCTTATCGATTTTCGCGGTATGATGTGGTGCTCTGTATTGCTGTAAGATGCACTGATTGTTGTTACCTTCAAACAAATTGCGGATAGAGGGAAGCAATTTCAACGCTTACTCTTCTTCTTAGTATCTTTTTGCGGTAGTGTTGCCTTGTAACACTGCCAGACGTCCAGTGCCATGAATTGCCACGCAGACCCACACCGTGAGACTGATGGCATGCTTCGTAGTGGCACTGGCGCAGTGATGCAATAAGTCTTCGTTTGGTTGGCACTAAACAAACTTAGCTCCATCACTTCCAGAGACGCTGATCTTGATCTCGTCGCTTCAGATGACTCGTCCAGTCTGCTTGCGTCCGTTCCTGAGTGCTAGTGACCGCTGCTCACGTTACTGTCTCTGCAGTTTGTTCAGGTAAGATTACGTCACGTGAAGGTCAACAGTGTCCTGTGGTAGCCGCGTTGTGTGAACTAGGTCAGTTGGACTCGCCTCAAGGTGAACACACTGGATGGAGTTATTGACTAGTGCTCAATCAATGACAAATTGTGAAAATAATCGTCCCAAAGGTAGAAGGGCTTTCTTTGTCGCCCTTTACGCCACTCCGTGAGGCATTTTCGTGTCGCTTCTGAGCTACGTTGCCTCTGAAATACTTCCCTCGGTCACTCGTAAGATCACCGTGTGCTTTCAATCGTGAGCGTCGCGGTTCTGACGCGTCTGACATCCGTGTCAACAGAAGGGTGATGTGTGCGTAAGAGGGGCGTGGGGGGGGGGGGGGGAGGGGTGACGACCTGGTCATCAAGTGACACGCCCACAGTGGCATCGGGCAGAACTGTGGTAAAATTTGGTGCCGATGTGCAGCGCTGACTCACCTTAAAGCTCACATGAACTTCTCAGCACTGGCCTTTTCTTCGCATGTGTCGACCACTTACTATCTGAAACGCCGCCTAGTCCGAAGATGATGCTGCAACGCTTTTGCAGAATTACGGAGGTAGGTTGCAGGTCACAGCACAGTTCTGAGTCGCGATGTCAGAAAATTACGGCGTTTCAAAGAAGTGACCCTTTAATAATTATGCGCAGTGTACAAATCATTGCACGTGGAAAAGAATAGATAAGTGACAGGAAGAAACTTAATGGATTGAACGGAGGAGCTTGGTATTTGTAATCTAAGACTGAGTCACCGACTCATATGTTGGGACGTGGCGAATGATGAAGTCGCTCTGTATTACGTTGTTCAGCGCCAAAACAAGTCTGCGCTTTTGAAGCTGCAACAATTACGTGGTGTACCTGTAGTGTCATGGTCCGAGTTGAGTACAAAATTTAAAAAATATTAAAAGTTACAGTACTTTAAAGTTATAGAAGAAAATTATATGCACGCCGTGGTATATCAGCGTAAACCGCGAGAGCAAGATGGCACAAGAATGAACATGCATGAAATTATTATGTTGCTGCATAAATTCGTAGCTTTTTTCCGTAAATTTAATAAACACAACAGATACACATAACAGAAACTTTAGTCATTAATAATATGTTCTCTCTCACTATTTACAACCAATGATGGGATAAGTTTTCGATTCTGCGACTGTAGAAATCACATGATTTTGTGACGAAGAATTCGTCGAGCCATGTTCTACATCTACATTTATGCTCCGCAAGCCACTCAACGGTGTGTGGCGGAGGGCACTTTACATGCCACTGTCATTACCTTCCTTTCCTGTTCCAGTCGCGTATGGTTCGCGGGATGAACGACTGCCGGAATTTTACACTCGTGATCTCCTCGGGAGGTATAAGTAGGAGGAAGCAATTTATTCGATACCTCATCGAGAAACGCACCCTCTCGAAACCTGGCGAGCAAGCTACACCGCGATGCAGAGCGCCTCTCTTGCAGAGTCTGCCACTTGAGTTTGCTAAACGTCTCCGTAACGCTATCACGCTTACCAAATTACCCTGTGACGAAACGTGCGGCGCGCATTTTCATCCGTAAAGGAAGTTCCTTGAACGTTGTTCGATAGAGAACGGAAAAGGCGAAAATCTGAGGATGCAAGATCAGGTGAATAAGGTAGGGGCGGAATGTCTTCCCCACACAACTCCTACGTAGTGTTTTTTTGTCAGTCCAGTGGAATGAGGGCAGGCGGTGCCGTGAAGTAACATCACATTACAGAGTCTTCCTGCTCTTTGTTCTTGTACTGCTTCTGCAAGACGTCTCAGTTGTTGTCAATAAATGTCAGCAGCGATGGTTACACCTCGGAGGAGCAATTTGCAGTACACCACACCGTCGGTTTTCCGCCATATGTGTAACACTATCTTTTGTGCATGCGCGCAGATCTTTCTACTTGGAGTTTCTGCTTTGTTTCGGCTCAGCCATTCCTTTCTTTTCCTTATGTTATCATAAAGACACCATTTCTCGTCACCACTAACGATACAGTGTTGTTCACGAGTCAATTGATGACAAGCAAGCAGAGATGCGCTCTTGGCCGCCTGCTGATTTTTGTGGTTTCGGCTCAGAGCATGCGGTATCTACACAACTGATTTTTGAACCTTCTCCAATGAATGCAAATTTCGCACGATGGTGGAATGATCACAGTTCATCACATTTGAAAATTTTCGAGCACACTGACGTGGATCATTAGGGATTATTGCATTTAAACGATCTTCATCAAACGCAGAAGGTCTTCCTGAACGTGGAGAGGAACTCCTCAAAAAGACAAAACCATTTTTTTGCCGAGCTCTGTCCAGTAGCATTTTTCCCATACGGTGCAAATGTTTCTGGCTGCCTCCATTGCTGTCACCCTCTATTGAACTAAAACAGAAGAATATGTCGGAACTGTTCGAATTTCTCGACTTGGCACTACTCTGTAGGAATCAGCATGGGTTTCGAAAAAGACGATCGTGTGAAACCCAGCTCGCGATATTCGCCCACGAGACTTTTGAGGGCCACAGACACGGGTTCCCAGGTAGATGCCGTGTTTCTTGACTGCCGCAAGGCGTTTGATACACTTCCCCACAGTCGTTTAATGAACAAAGTAAGAGCATATGGACTATCAGACCAATTGTGTGATTGGGTTGAAGAGTTGCTAGATAACAGAACGCAGCATGTCATTCTAAATGGAGAGAAGTCTTCCGAAGTAAGAGTGATTTCAGGTGTGTCGGAGGGGAGTGTCGTAGGACCGTTGCTATTCACAATATGCATAAATGACCTTGTGGATAACATCGGAAGTTCACTGAGGCTTTTTGCGGATGATGCTGTAGTATATCGAGAGGTTTTAACAATGGAAAATTGTACTGAAATGCAGGAGGATCTGCAACGAATTGACACATGGTGCAGGGAATGGCAATTGAATCTCAATGTAGACAAGTGTAATGTGCTGCGAATACATAGAAAGAAAGATCCTTTATCATTTAGCTACAATATAGCAGGTCAGCAACTGGAAGCAGTTAATTCCATAAATTATCTGGGAGTACGCATTAGGAGTGATTTAAAATGGAATGATCATATAAAGTTTATCGTCGGTAAAGCGGATGCCAGACTGAGATTCATTGGAAGAATCCTAAGGAAATGTAATCCCAAAACAAAGGAAGTAGGTTACAGTACACTTGTTCGCCCACTGCTTGAATATTGCTCACCAGTGTGGGATCCGTACCAGATAGGGTTGATAGAAGAGATAGAGAAGGTCCAACGGAGAGCAGCGCGCTTCGTTACAGGATCATTTAGTAATGGCGAAAGCGTTACGGAGATGATAGATGAACTCCAGTGGAAGACTCTGCAGGAGAGACGCTCAGCAGTTCGGTACGGGCTCTTGTTGAAGTTTCGAGAACACACCTTCACCTAGGAGTCAAGCAGTATATTGCTCCCTCCTACGTATATCTCGCGAAGAGACCGTGAGGATAAAATCAGAGAGATTAGAGCCCACACAGAGGCATACCGACAATCTTTCTTTCCACGAACAATACGAGACTGGAATAGAAGGGAAAACCGATAGAGGTACTCAAGGTACCCTCCACCACACACCGTGAGGTGGCTTGCGGAGTATGGATGTAGATGTAGATGTAGATTTTCTACCGTTCACAGTTCCACACACTATCTCCAGAAGACAAAATGAAAATATTTAAACTCAAATAGTAACAGTAAACAGTAAACAAAAATGACCATCGATAAATAAACACGTAGCAACCGGAATACCAACATGCAAAAGAAAAACGCTACAAAGTTGTGCATCAACCTAATATCGAGAGTAATAAAGACATAAATCTGCAGTCTAGAGCAAGGAAAAAATATCTTTGACACTGTACAATATACGTGACCAATATTCCAGTAGAACAGGCTTGAACGAGTGTCATGCAGTTTAAATTTAATTCTGTAAAACTACTGACTAACGCAGAGTTCCGCTATACAGCCTGGCGTTTCTGGATAGCGCTGGACAATTCCATCGAACCGCAGAGATGAGCCAGATGGTCGTCACGCGTTATTTGCGACCGCCAGTCGGTTGCGTGGCGTGGCGGCCGAGCACACGCTGTGACAGCGCTTCCCGCCGCAGGCAGACCGCAGCTTCCGCCCGATAGTGCGGGCGGCGCCTGTCTCCGCACACGGGGTTCCGCCATTCTTCTCGCCTCCCGCGAGGCAAATGTTCGCGTTGTTTCACAGTTTCACTGACCGGAGCCCGGGACCGCACTTCCAGAGAAAAGCATTTAGTGCAGTTCCAGTAGTGCTCTGTGTTCAAATGGTTCAAAAGGCTCTGAGCTCTATGGGACTTAACATCTGAGGTCATCAGTCCCCTAGACTTAGAACTACTTAAATCTAACTAACCTAAGGACATCACAAACATCCATGCGCGCGCCAGAATTCGAACCTGCGACCGTAGCAGCAGCGCTGTTCCGGACTGAAGCGCCTAGAACCACAGCGTTCTCTGTGTATCGATAGTGCACTGTCTGTATTGCACCCCTACAGTGCCGTTTTCTGAATACGTCTCGAGGCCGTCAAACAAGAGCAGGGCAGTCGGTATGAATTTGGAGAGTCCCTTCATGCTCGGCCCTGCCTGTTGGCAGTGGGAAAGTTTCAGTGAACGAGCACGGCTGTGACCAAAGGGGAATTTGTTAATTAGCTGCCCTAAGCTGTTTTTCATCTGTATCAAAAAAATTAAACAGAGAAGGAAAGAGGGTAGATGACTTTTAGCTTGAGACAGAGTCATTTAATATTTTTGAGAACATTATTGCCGCCTTTCAGTGTGAAACTTGTTGTCGTTGTAGACTTCAGTCCGAAGAGTGGTTTGATGCAGCTCTCCACGACACTGTGTCCTGTGCAAGACTCCTCATCTCCAGACACCTGCTGCAACTTACATCCTTCTGTATCTGCTCGCTGTATTCATCTCGTGACACCCGCTACCATTTTTACCCCCCACACTTCCCTCAAATGGTGATTCCATGGCGTCTCAGACTGTGTCCTACCAACCCCAACCGATCCCTTCTTTTAGTCAAGGTGTGCCACATGTTTTTCGTCTCCCTGATGCTATTCAGTATCTCGTTGAAAACTTTCTTCAACCACTCCGTCTACAGGCCAAAAGTGGCCCATCGGGGCCATCCGACCGCCGTGTCATCCTCCGAGGAGGATGCGGATAGGAGGGGCATGGGGTCAGCACACCGCTCTCCCGGTCGTTATGGTGGTATTCTTGACCGAAGCCGCTACTATTCGCATCACGAGGCTGAGTGCACCCCGAAAAATGACAACAGCGCTTGGCGGCCTGGATGGTCACCCATCCAAGTGCCGATCACGTCCGACAGCGCTTAGCTTCGGTCATCTCACGGGAACCGGTGTATCCACTGCGGCAAGGCCGTTGCCCTGTTTTCTTCAACATTTGTAACTATTATTTTTCTGGTGAAAGACGTACGTAAATGGGTAAAGCTCCATCTCTGACAATATTAGCATTCTGATTGAGATAAGAAAAGAAAGAACAGAAATTTATCACTCTTCCTCTAAATCATGAAAAATCCAATTCTCTCGCATCTGACTGCGATTGTAAAATTATTTTCTAACATCCCCTAACAATTAATACAATAATGCTCCTGCATGGCAACAAACAACTTACTTCGCCTTTCCGCTGCAACTGCGTGATTATTCTCATTCCGGCAACATGCTAAACTAATACAAAATCAATACTGCGGTCCATATAGAGTCCAATGCATGGTCACAACTACTGCGACAACTATTGCAATTTTTTTAAATATGTAAACTGAATGATCAGCAGGGGTTTGCTCAACAAGCCTTAAGCGGTGTAAAAAGTGAAGGAAACCAATAAAAACTTTTAATTTACTATATTATGAAAACTGACAATTTAAACACCAACAAACTTTACTCGGACCTTCCTTTTCCTCGACAGTTTAATGAGTAACAACTTTAATTATTCCGCAGTGTTAGTAATCAATAATCACGTGTCTGCCCGTTGCAAAAACACGAATATTCCTCTCAATGTATGCATATACAAATCTGACGAAATCCCTACAGTCTCCTCCGGCCCACGAGCACGGTCACGGCAGGCTGCGACCTCATCTGTCGCGCGGCTTCTCTCCGCCGCAGGTTGTGTCCGACTACGCTCAACAACTGTTCGCCTGCTGCCACTCAGACTCAGAGTTTTTGTATCCACAGCACAACAGAGTCAGTGATCAACTTTCCAAAGAAATATTACCGTCAAACTCTCATCCTAATTAGTTACGTGATCTACCCATCCAGTCTTTACCATTCCTCTGTAGCAACACATTTCAAAAGCTTCTATTCTCTTCTTGTCTAAACTGTTTGTCGTCCACGATTCACTTCGTACATGGCTACCCTCCATACATATACCTTCAGAAAGGCTTCCTAGCACATAAATCAATATCCGATATTAACAAACTTCGCTTCTTCAGAAACGCTTTTCTTGCCATATACGGTCTAAGAGGGCTATTCGGAAAGTAAGGAACGATAGGTCGCGAAGTGGAAACCACAGTGAAAATCACAACTGTTTTATTTGCAACAGTTAGCCACAACTTCCAGCTACTTACCTCCATAGTCGCCGATCCGACTTAGACGTTTGTCGTAGCGTTGTACCAACTTTCCAACACCCTAGTTATAGAAGGCAACCGCCAGTGCTTTCGCCAATTCTGTACGCTGGCCTACAGCTCATTGTCTGTGCCAAATGTTGTCTACATAGCCAGCAGAGATGAAACTCATAGGGAGACAATTACGGGCTGTATTGTGGGTAATCAAACATTTCCAATTGAAAACGATGCAGGAGCATCTTCATTGCCAGTGCAGAATGTGGCTGAGAATTGTCTTGAAGAAGAAAACGCACGACAGTTATGTAATGTTGGTTGCATAGCTTCAGGCGAAATTTCTCACCAGGCCCTCGTACTTCGCGACAGACGATATTGTTCTAGGTATCTTTATGTGCTCCTTGTGAGATCAGAACTAAAAAGAACGACGTAAGGCGATCGACGGACATACTAGAGGCACTGCCCAACACACATGTGCAAATCTTCACACTGTGGTTTCCATTTCGCTACCTATCCTTCCTTACTTTCCGAATAACCCTCGTACATTTTATATCAAATGGCTCTGAGCACTATGGGACTTAATTTCTGAGGTCATCAGTCGCCTAGAACTTAGAACTACTTAAAACTAACTAACCTAAGGACATCACACACATCCATGCCCGAAGCAGGATTCGAACCTGCGACCGTAGCGGTCGACATTTTATATCCTCTCTACTTCAACCATCATCAGTCAGTTTGCTGCCTAAATAGCGAAACTCATTTACTACTTCAAGTGTCTCGTTTCCTAATCTAATTCCCTCAGCATCACTTAATTTAATTCGACTACATTCTATTGTCCTTGTTTTGTTTTTGCTGGTGTTTATATTATACTCTCCTTTCAACACGCTGTAGGTTCCGTTCAACTGCTGTTCCGTGTCCTTTACTCTCTTTGACAAAATTTAAAGAAAGAGTTCAATTAATCTTCAAGTGATCTGTGCAGACGATTTTACATTCCTGCTACTGGCCATCCCAGCTTCTTTCCTTCCCTGTTTGTGTCGGTGCTGACTCCCACAGCAGCTCATACAACACCTATAACCTACCAGCACCTTCAGTTTAATGAATTCTGTCGTTTAGACGGTTAGCCGGCCGTTCTTCTACGAACAGGCTGTTACAGACAATTCTTACCTACGAGTATTTTACCTGATAACTCCAGATCGTAATGACAGTGTTGATAATGAAAATTATTACTTTCAGCAGTATAGTGTGCTAACTCACTTTCAAATTGATCTCAATTGCACATTCTCTTGGACAGGACGAAGAGGAAGTGCTCTGGAGTATCTAGCTCAAATAACGGATTTAACTCACATAGACATCTTTCTTTAGTGTGGTGTCAAGAGCCACAAAATCACAAACGCTGAATGATCTCAGAGAACAAAGTGAATAAGTCTGCGAAGCTATTTGATTAGAAAAAATACAATTGGTATGTCCCTCTGTCGCACCGCGGTGACAGGTGATAATTTTGAGCTTATATTACCTTAAATTACATGTTAATGTATGCAACATGAAAAACTTTTGAGTTCCATCTGCTGTAGTTAAAGCGATATTCTGTTTCAAAGAGTGTATACGGTATTTTGGGACATCTTGTAGATCGTATGATGCCCATATGTCGCGTACTTACTGTTACCGTTGTTATCATCTTTTCCATGTTATTAAATGTTACTGTTGGCATTATCTTTTATATTTTATTCAGTTGTAAAAGACGCTGATATCCGCTAACAATAAATAACCAACAAATTAACACGATGATGACACATATGCTTACATAGTTGTATTTATTTTGTGATCTTAACCTCGCATATTTTTGAATTACATCATACTCACAATGGAGTATACAATTTATTACGATTTCTACGATAGCCAACGTGACCCTACGTCATTTTCAGGTGCTTGAAAGTGCTGAAAACCGAGCAGTTGCCCACATTAATAAAATGAATAAAGAGGATTTAAGCCTTTGTGACGAATGCAGATATCAGCCATAGAGACCCACATCCCCTTTATTACTTTATCAGTGTTGACAACTGCTCTGTTTTGAGCTTCTTTATCCACTTGAAAGTGACCTAAGGTCGAAAGTGATAACATGGAAATTGTAACAAATATTATAGAAGATGGAAAATATAATGTCATCAAAAAAAGTACACATACACATGTGCTGATGCACAATTTTCTCAGTACGCCACTTGATAATGGAAACAATAGTGAATTTATGAATAAATAGTTTTACAGCGAAAGGCGCTCACGATCTCCTTTAAAAAAATTTAAAAACATATCTGTGGATTCCAGCCATGTGAAGTCAATCATTTGAAATTTGTTCAAGATTAGTCGCTAGAGGTGATGTGTGCAATAATTATTGTTTACGAGTGGATATAATCATGTACAGTATGTTACTCCAAATAAATGGTTACCATCAATAATAAGGAGAAGGACGGAAACACAGTAAAAACCTTTACGCTTCACGAGTCAATGATTGATATACGTCGGTTCGTTGCAAGTGTGTGTACCAATGAGGAACTGAAATTCATCACAGTTGTTTCATCGCAGTCTTTGGCACAGGTTAATCCTCGTACCTATCAAGTGATCCCTTGTCGTCTACAAGTCTACAGGAACGGAAAAACGTATGAAAATAACTATCACACTAACGTATTAAAAGCAGTTGGATATTAGAAAATTCATGGGAATAATACCGTCCACAAGCAATTATTAGTAGATAATTAAAAATCGTATGAAATATGTAAAATGCTGCCACGACTGTTTCTTCTTTTCTGATGGACGGATCAACGTTTGTCTTCCCACTAACCGTCGTATATTTTGCACCAGTTGGAAGAAAACTATGTCGTTTATTGTTTTATGGCAGTAAGGAACCATAGACGGGAGAGCCCGCATGTACGCTAATAGTATCGTGTGATGGTTTTGATTTTTCCAGAGATGGCATGGTGGTGACGGAGACAGGAAGTATTATTCCTTTGGCAATTTTTCCTAACTCTTGGTCTGCTTCTGCTGGTATTCGTTTGAAAATTGTTGGTCTTTGCGAGGAAGAATGGTTACCGTGGTCTTCAAATGACCACGAAATGGGTGAATACTCTGAAAATGAGAATAAGAGTAAAATACTGCTCCTATCATATTCAATGTCACCGTTAGTGGCAGACATTACACGCTGTTAGGCAGCTGTGACTATTACTGTAGCTCAACATATTCTGCTCGGTGCCACACACGAACGATGCGACAGAACAAACGACATCACTTGGGACTAGACGTGGTGATCTGAGAGAGAGCGTACGACTGACTGGCGTGGTTCGTTCCTCTACACATGAAAAGACTGTGTCTTTAGACTACGGACACATACAGACCGCGCGAGCTGTCCAACATATATGTCACGCGACGGAAGGCAGAAGGAAAAATTTCCGTCATTACGCTGTGTGGGAAATGCAGCTGCTAATTACAGTTTTTCTCGTATGTAACTGAAATCAGGCATTTATTTCAACAACTGAACGACGTGTTGTATTAGTATTACAACTGAAACTGTACAGTTAAGCTAATTCTCCGAAGTTCTCTATATTGTGCGATGATTATCATGTTGCATTTGATCAGATGGGAGGGTAAGAAATAGTTTAGAACCTCGTAATGACAGTCCTTTCTTTTAACAAATGAATTCCTGTGTCATATGACCGGCGGTGCAAAGTAGGTCGGCAGACGTCCTCTGTAGGCCAGACCAGGAGTACTGTACTGCTTCGGCCACTTGTCGTCTCGCCACTTAACGCCTGACGCTTAGGCAACCCAAATGACACCACTGTACCGCGCGCAGCCGCTATGCCCTGCGGGATACTGCAGGCAGTCGTTTTTCACGACTATCAGCCACACCTAACATTTGCAAGGCCTGCCGCTTCCCTAAGATTGCGACAGTGACCGACTGTTGCGCAGTCGACAGATTCTCGCATTACTGTGAAAACTGCAACCGCCTGAAACGATTTTTTGAATGACTTCAAAATTGGTGGATGTGTAAAACAGTGGAACCATAATAAGTGATTAATATTGCAAACATATGGCGTGGCGGATTGGTATTACGTCATGTTCAGTCAATCAAACGAAGTATAAGCGTGCAATAGGGACTTTTTTTAAATTTGGACCACTCCTCTGCCTTGGTGGGATTAGCTCAGAAGTAATGGGACATCCCCCGTCCCCATCACGTGAGGTTTTCCCCGTAGTCGGATAAAAACACGTAAAATTGAAATATTTTTATTTGTCTTAAATATTGATTAAAATGCTAATATAACCACGTTGTACTTGGAAAATGTAAGAAACAATCTTTTGAACACATGATTAAAAACGTATTATTATAAACATGCCTACCTTGAGTAGAATTCAGACGGAAAGACGACAGGAGACAGACGGACAAGAAGGTTTCACGAAAATAATAACAACCGTTTTGATTGATCCCTAAAAAGATTGACCTTTTATTGATATACACGACTGGCCATTAAAATTGCTACACCAAGAAGAAATGCAGAATATAAACGGGTATTCATTGGACAAATATATTATACTAGAACTGACATGTGATTACATTTTGACGAAATTTGGGTGCATAAATCCTGAGAAATCAATACCCAGAACAAGCACCTCTGGCCGTAATAACGGCCTTGATACGCCTGGGCATTGAGTCAAACAGAGCTTGGATGGCGTGTACAGGTACAGCTGCCCATGCAGCTTCAGCACGATACCACAGTTCATCAAGAGTAGTGACTGGCGTATTTTGACGAGCCAGTTGCTCGGCCACCATTGACCAGACGTTTTCAATTGGTGTGAGAACTGGAGAATGTGCTGGCCAGGGCAGCAGTCGAACGTTTTCTGTATCCAGAAAGGCCCGTACAGGACCTGCAACATGCGTTCGTGCATTATCCTGCTGAAATGTAGGGTTTCGCAGGGATCGAATGATGGGTAGAGCCACGGGTCATAACACATCTGAAATGCAACGTCCACTGTTCAAAGTGCCGTCAATGCGAACAAGAGGTGACCGAGTCGTGTAATCAATGGCACCCCATACCATTACGCCGGGTGATACTCCAGTATGGCGATGACGAATACACGCTTCCAATGTGCGCTAACCGCGATGTTGGCAAACACGGATGCGGCCATCATGATGCTGTAAGCAGAATCTGGATTCAACCGAAACAATGACGTTTTGCCATTCGTGCATCCAGGTTCGTCGTTGAGTACACCATAGCAGGAGCTTCTGTCTGTGATGCAGCGTCAAGGGTAACCGCAGCCATGGTCTCCGAGCTGATAGTCCATGCTGCTGCAAACGTCGTCTAACTGTTCGTGCAGATGGTTGTTGTCTTGCAAACGCCCCCATCTGTCGACTCAGGTATTGAGATGTAGCTGCACAATCCGTTACAGCCATGCGGATAAGATGCCTGTCATCTGGAATGCTAGTGATATGAGGCCGTTGGAATCCAGCACGGCGTTCCGTATTACTCTCCTGAACCCACCGATTCCATATTCTGCTAACAGTCATTGGATCTCGACCAACGCGAGCAGCAATGTCGAGATACGATAAACCGCAATCGCGATAGGCTACAATCCGACCTTTATCAAAGTCGGAAACGTGATGGTATGCATTTCTCCTCCTTACACGATGCATCGCAACAACGTTTCACCAGGCAACGCCGGTCAACTTCTGTTTGTGTATGAGAAATCGGTTGGAAACTTTCCTCATGTCATCACGTTGCAGGTGTCGCCATCGGCACCAAAGTTGTGTGAATGCTCTCAAAAGCTAATCATTTGCATATCACAGCATCTTCTTCTGTCGGCTAAATTTCGCGTCTGTAGCACGCCATCTTCGTTGTGTAGCAATTTTAATGGCCAGAAGTGTATTATGTACATTAAATGTCAGTTACCTTTACGAACTATGCAGATGAAAGACAACGTTGTTTGTACGGACCGCGTGATTACGTAGCTTTTTAGTCTCTTGTTTTATATAATTAGTAAGAGAATTTTTGCTGGCGAACTTCAGCTTAGCTTCCGCCCACAGACGATTAATTTCTTGCTCTTACGTTCGTTGTCGACATGCTACTTAACTTAGGGATTTAATATGCTTTGATACAAGCCCGTGTTGAACACAATAACACCGGCTTTATATACGTGGCAGAGTATCAACACTGACTCACTGACTGACACCTAGTCATGTCGATCGCCGCGGCAGATCTAATATGATTAAATCGGAACCTCCTCCCCTGCGTCCCATTTTGAGCTCGTAATGTCAAAAGGCACAATTTCAGCGTGTGAGTTGAGCTCGAAGTCTGGGAAAGGGTATTCGTACCGTGACATTATTACTCCGACAGGGCACGCTACTACGCCAGTGATGCGTGAATGGAGCAGGTAGATGGACGCCATTTCGTCCGCCTGCCATAACAGGCAGCATAGCGCCGCCCAAAATGTTTGCTCAGCATTGGAGCACTGCGACAGTTGTGAATACGTCTACGTCGACAGTTCGACGCCATCTGCTAAGGGTTGGACAGGTGATACGCACGCTATCTCGTTTGTTTCCACTGACCAAAAGCCAACAATACTTCAGTTGCAGTGAGCGTATGAATGCTGTCACTGGCATGCTGAGTGGCAAAACGTAGCGTTTCTGGACGGGTCCCACTTCAGTTTGCCCTACAGCGATGAAGTGAGGGCCACGTACGTGTTAGACGCATAGCCGACAGACGGTAGATGTGATGGGTTGGGGCGCCATTGGCTATAAAGTATGATCTTCGCTTCCACATAATGAAGGCAGTCTGAACAACAACCGCTACATGATGGAACTTTTAGAGTCCGTGGGAGTGCCTCTTCCGCAAGAAACTTGGCATGTCATATTTCAGCAGGGGAATGCTCGATCATATGTTAAGAATATGCGAGTCTTCTTCCAAGAACGACAAATACCACTGCTTCCGTGGTCTGTACGTTCGCCAGACATGTCCCCATCGATCTTGTATGGGATACGATCGGTCGGTAAGTTGTTCGTTCTGGTCGTCCTGCAACCACTGTCGAAGCTTTGTACATTTGCGTGCAAACCGTGTGGCATGTGTTACCCGCAGCATATCCAGGCTCTCTTTGATTACACGCCACGACATCTAGAGGCTATAGTTGCACCACGTGGTGGCTACACATCGTACTGAATTCTCGCAGTCAAAGTGGATGCACACACAGTTCGGTAATTCTAATCGTTCGTGTTTGTATCATATCCCTAAGCTATTGAATAACTTTCATTGTAAACATTTGCTTCTTTCTTCCTATTAAAATTTTCACAAACACTAATGTATTTTATTTTTTTATTTTTCTGCTGTTTTTGTGCCACCGCTCGGACTCATAGGAACGATCAGGAGCAGAATCCTCACCGGTAGAAATAGTACGGTTTCTGCGTGATACTCTCTAAGACCTGCAAAGACTAAGTACTGGAAATATCGAAATAATGAATAATGCCACCACCAGTCCAAGAAACCAGGACGTCGTAGGTGGAGGCCCCAGCGTCCGCCTTTCCAAATTACGACTCCGGCCGAGGTCTGGGTCCCCCGCCGTTGTTTTACTGGGCAATTGTTCCCCTTTTACGGCCCCACTATTTGGGGACTGAAAAGGGGGGGGGGAGATTCAGAGGAGGTAACCTACTTTTAGTTCTGACGCCACTAATATAGGCACCTAATTGGTGGCAGCTCAGCTCTAGACGCGTAATTTTTCTAATACACTGCCCTGTTACATTTATGTGACCACTTGTCAAAAGCCTGAATATCCATTCATGCAGCCCAGGCCGCTGCTAGGTATACAGGAAGAGAGTCAGTCGGCTTCTGGAAGGCACCAACAGGGTTGTGGAGCCATGCCAACTCCATTGCCGTGGACAGTCGCGCCAGGTTTCTCGGCTGAGTATCCATGAAGCGAAGAGCCCAGTCAAGGTGGTCTCTCAGTTTCTGGATTGGGTTCACATCTGGGGAGTTTAGTGGCCAGAGGAGTACAGTAAACTCATCCTGGTGCTCCTCGAACCACGCAGATAGGCTGCGAGCTCTGTGGCACGCTACACTGTCCTGGTGGTAGATGCCGTCGTGCCAAGGAAGAAAACAAACTGCGTGTTGGTGTGGACACGGCCCCGAAGAAAAATAAATGTGTTGATCTAGTGTGCCTTGCAGAATGACGAGATCATCCACAGAATGCCACGGAAACGTTCTCCAGATCATAACGATCCCTCCTCCAGCACGAGCGAGGTGGCGCAGTGCTTAGCACACTGGACTCGCATTTGGGAGGACGACGGTTCGATCCCGCGTCAGGCCATCCTGATTTAGGTTTTCCGTGATTTCCCTAAATCGCTCCAGGCAAATGCCGGGGTGATTCCTTTGAAAGGGCACGGCCAACTTCCTTCCCCGTCCTTCCTAATCCAATGAGACCGATGACCTCGCAGTTTGGTCTCTCCTCCCAAACAACCCAACCCAACCCTCCTCCAGCCTAGAACCTACCAACGATTGTTGCAGGTTATTTGCTTCCGATGGGGCGTAAAACGCGAATAACCTGAAAATGCCAAGTTTCGCCGTCGGTGGACGTCCTGTTGCGGTATTCGCTTGCAAATTCCAGCCTTTGTCGCCGATGAACGGCAGTCAACATGGCTGCGTCGTTGGCTGGGTCGTCAGCAGCTCAGCAGTTGCACGCCTGTTCCTCCGTTCATCTTTCTTTCTGTGAATGACTCATTATAACATAACAATAATGATGCTTGACAATCTACCCTAAGTTCAGTTGCAGACGGGCCCTCATGTTCCGAATGAGCAAATTTTCTCTATAAAATACAGCCGGAAGTAATGTATGAAAAGTGATTTGAAAGTGCAGTGAGCGGACGATTTGGATGAGATTCGGTTAATGAAAAGGGGACATACGATTTAAGGTTTATTTCCACAAAACAATTAATTAATTGTAATAAATTACACTGTGGCGAACAAATTACAGTGACACAAACAAATCAAGCTGCTTACAATATGAGGTAATAAAAATGTTATATGCCACAGGTGAACAGAGAAACTTATTTGTCTCGTTTGAATCATTGCGCATTAAACTACATACTTTCACCTAATACAGTTAAATTTTAAAATGTGAAGCACAAATGTATAATTTACCATTAAATTTTCAGTCGAAGTTACTCCTTCCTATACCTTCTTTAAAAGAGTGATAAAATTTCCAAAAGGTATCTCAATTAAAAATGCCCTAAAACCCGTAACACAACAACATGTACATGACTAGCTCAAATAATAAAGTCTGCTGATTTCAACAGCGCAGACCACATTCAAACTATAGCCAACATGGGCCCCTTGCCAGTCAAAACATGTTACGACTGCGGCAGCAGGCAAACTTACATAGGTAATAAAAGAACACAGGCCACCCAGCAATCTTACCAAAATCAGTTTACACGAAGGAGGAAGAGAGAGAGAGAGAGGGGGGGGGGGGGGGAGAACATAATAAATACCATTCGCAAGTGCACTTGCCAAACCTACGTCTAAAAGTACGGTATAAAAGGATCTCAATTAATAACAAAATCCGGGATAGGCCCGGCAATATTGCACCTGAGCGCTAGTAGCCAAAATAAGGTTGACAGATACCAAGGTCTGACATCATCTTAGGGCTAACTGGCACAACAAATAAATAAGAGTAAAAGAACAAGCAAATGGCAATGCCCAAGAATTTAAACAGGATTAAGAACACACGAGGCAAAAATCAATTGCTAGCACGTTGGACATCGTCTTAGGCTTAATTGACACTACACATAAATAAAGGTAAAAGAACAGGCAAATGACAATGCCCAGAAATTTAAATAAAAATAAGTAAGCACAATGCTAAAAGCAATTGCTAGCAACTTAACAAGCACACATAAAAATACCAGACTGGTGCCACATCACAAAACGGAACAGGCGCGCACGCAGTCCCCAGCAAGCCAGAAAACCAATAACACACACTCCAACAACCGAACCAGCCTGACTACAGTAATCTCAACTCAGAATCAGGGCGCATGAGCACACCGGGTCCACGCAAAACACACAGTGCCAAATAATTCCCACCGACAGATACTGCTGCCCCCCGGGCGGGAAAACGGGTGCGACGACCGGGAACACACCAGCAGAAAACTCGACACCTAGACTCCGGCCAAAACGGAATCACGCAGAAAATATAAACAACGGCTGAAGTAAGGTGAAACGAACCCCGCCACGCAGACCGGACGGAGCAAACACACAGAAAGCCTGCCCTGCAGTCCTTACAACTCCTGGGTGCGGAAACTCAAGCGATATCGTGGCACCCTTTTCGGAGGCGGAGTCCCTCGAGCGTTCGCGTGCGGGGATCCATCAGCTGTCCACTACAGCACGTCACCAACACGCCACACCACCCAACGGCCAAATCAACGAGGCCCGCCAACAACGAGACCACACCTCCGTGCCGGGGCGGAAGGCAAAGTACCACCAGCTCGGTGCGAATCCAACTGCCGAGCCGAGCGCGCGCGGCCCCCCGCGAAAAACGCTCCAGAGGGCAGCAGCCGCCTCAGTGCCTGCGCAGGCCGAACCAGACGAAAACAGAAATACAAGTCGCTATCGATAGTGCCGGATACGCAACGCACCAGAGAAATGGCACATGCAGTAACATTCCACCGTGTACCTCGATCCGTCGCTTTCGGAATGTCACATACATAGAATACTGGTGGGATTTCACACAATCAGTGTCTTCCAAGTCTGCGTCAAATCTGGTCCGTGACATGAGTTTTGTGGGTCATTTCATTTAGCTATTTTTGAAGGAAAGTCATTGACGTGTTGTTAGATCTAGGTCACTTTAGATCGACCCCAAAGATGGTGGGAGAAGAACGGGACAAACAAAGGGTTTTTGCCCCAGGAACCATCGCGGTGCTCGATACGAAGACTGAGATACGAATCTCGCTCTTCGTGAGTGTATGTCCCGTATTTAAGTAATGAGCCCAATCGCTTGCTTCCTGTTTGGTTTGTAGCTAGTATTTATCCACAGTATCCAGCGACAGCTTTCTTTACGCAGGGTATATTAACGGCATAAACGCATATGGTTCAAACTAGACGATAGTAGAAGGATAAACCCTTAGTAAACAGGGGCTCTGAAACGCACACGTTAGGAGCTGTGCTCGCTTGTTCATCTTCGCTACTGAGAAACATGTCTCTTTTACTGAACAAGTGCTCACAGCTGTGAAGGTATGCACATGAGAGCCCACGTTTAATGGACATTTTTCTTGCTTTGGCACATACTACCTGCTCCCAAAATACGGAAAGGAAAGAGCTTGCAGTAGAAAGAAATTTGTTTTACAGTATCGATGATGAAGAAATGCTCATAGCTGTTTAGGTATGCGTTTTACAGCCCTTGTTTTCTCAGACGTTTTTGCTTCTAGTGTTATATACTTTCACCTCTGTGTGTTTTCGCCATTAATTATCAAACACACTGTATAGGCTAAATACGATATTACTAATTTGAATCTTTGTCGATATTCTCCTTCATTCTTTTCATGATAGCGTAAAATTTTCTGCACGTAAACACGATGTGCAGTTTCAAGTCTGGTTCACTTACCTCACGAATGAGGCAAAACGGGGTTGTGACGGATCTGAAAAGGTGCAATTCTGAGAGAAACTTGAAAAGCTTGTGGTTGCGCATTAAACGTGATTTTACTTCTGGTTAGACGAACGCATACCTGGAGCCTTGTGTCCTACATAGTGAATAACCACCCTGTGAGACAAGTATCTTCCTTTTCGAAATGGAAGGAGAGTAGACTTTTAGTAACGTTTATAGATTCCTAAAAAGCATAATTGAAACATTATCTTCTAGTAGTTTGTGACGGATGATTCACCCATTCTCTTCAGCATAGAACTCTCTCCAAGCAGAAAAGTGATATAATTTGCTCTGTTTACAGGTAATTAGGGAAAACATTGAATTCATACTAACATTTCTTTTCTTCTCTTTCGCAGGGAACCACCAAGTGACCAGGACATAGAGGTAAGAATCGTTCAGATGAGTGTGGTGTGGGGTTGCTTCACACAGACTGGGGAAAGGTAATGCTGGTGAGTAATCTAGCCAGACCCGTACGCCTTAAACATATACGAGCGTACGCAGAGAGTCCTCTGTATATTATGGCATCAAACAACGCCCACACACTTTATGAACCTATATTTCTTTTGACATGTAAATAACAGTTACACACTGAGGTGACAAAGGTCGTGGGATACTCCTAATACGGTGTAGGACCTCCATTTTGCCCGGCATAGTGCAGAAACTCGACATTACGCAGACTCATAAAGTCGTTGGATGTCCTTAGCATAAATATTTAGCCATGCTGCCTTTATAGCTGTCAATAATTACGAACGTGTTGCCGGTGCAGAATTTTGTGCATAAACTGACCTCGCGATTATGTCCCATAAATGTTCGATGGGTTTCAAGCGGGGCGATGTGAGTGACCAAATCATCCGCTCGAACTGTCCAGAATGTACTCAAAACCAGTCTCGAACAGATGTGGCCCTGTGACATGGCCCATTTTCATCAATAAAAATTCCATGAAAATGGTCTCGAAGTAGCCGAACGTAAACATGGTAGGTTCACTTGGACTCAGTCCATTCCATGTAATCACAACCCACACCATTTGGAGCCACCACCAGATTGCACACTGCCTTGTTGACAACTTGTGTCCATGGCTTCGTGGTGTCTGCGCTACATTCGAACCCTATAGTCAGATCTTACCAACTGAAATCAGGATTCATGTGACCAGGCCACGATTTCCACTCGTCTCGGGCGCAAGCAATATGGTCACGAGGCTAAGAGAGGCGCTGCAGGCATCTTAGCAAAGGCGCTAAAGGCACAGCAAAGGCACTCGCGTCGGTTGTCTGCTGGCATAGCCATAAACGCCAAATTTCGCAGTACTGTCCTAACAGATACGTTCGTCGTACGTCCCACATTGATTTCTGCACTTATTTCACGCAGTTTTGCTTGTCTGTTTGCACTGACGACTCTACGCGAACGCCGCTGCTCTCGGTCGTTAAGTGAAGGCAATCGGCAGCTGCGTTGTCCGTGGTGAGTGGTAATGCCTGAAATTTGGTATTCTCGACACTCTCTTGGCACTGTGGATCTCGGAATGCTGAATTCCTTAACGATTTCTGAACTGGAATGTCCTTTGCGTCTAATTCCGCGTTCAAAGTCTGTTAACTGCCGTCGTGCGGCCATAATCACTTCGGAAACTTTTGCTCACGAATCACCTGAGAACAAATGACAGCTCAGCCAAAGCACTGCCCATCTATACCTATTGTACTCAATACTACCACCATCAGTATATGTGCATATCGCTAACCAGTGACTTTTGTCAACTCAGTCTAATATGACACAGAAAGTTATGAACACGGGTAGGGAAGGGACCGAGTTAATGGTTGTGATGGGCGTTAGCACGTTGATCACCTGTTGTGTATACGGTGCAACGACAGGTAGGTTCGAAGGAAGGACGATTAGGGCTTAACGTCTAGCCCACGATGCTATCATCAGAGACTAGCACACGCTCACGTTGGGGAAGGATGGGTGAGTGTATCGGCCATGTCGTCTGCGAAGAAATCATCCCAGCATCCAGCTTAAGCAGTAACTCCAGTAACTTAAATGTAACTCCAGAATCCCTAAGTGGGTGACGAGTCGGACTTGCGCTCCATCTACTGACCCGCTCGTTACCATGACAACGTCTACCTGGCAAGTAGTCGCCGACCTCTAACAGGCACTCTGTGCTGACGCTTAGTCCACTCGCGTACACGACGTACGGGAGGAGATTCCAGGTCGATATGTCCCGTACTGTATAATCACAGGAATGAAGATGCTGCTGCTGTTCCGATAAACACCCAAAATGTTCCTATGGTGGAGTTTTCCTTTCCTCTTGTTTCCCAGCTACCATGTTTCAGCGTAATTGTTACACTAGCAGTGGATTCAACAATCTGCCTGTAATCCCTGTGCCGAAAACACGATAAATTCGTAACAGTAGTAGCAGCGACTGCTAACAACGGGAAGGCTTTTGAAACGTCCATCCGATTCGGCTCATAGTTTTCAAGTCGCTTTTGTACAACCTAAAATGAAAGACTATAAGATATAATGGTTCAACATCACCCCACCCTCACCCGCCTCCCAGTTTTTGAGAAATCTGCCCCTGAAGATCATGACGCGCGAGATAGGTTGACAATTGGCGGGATCTATAGATAATTCAAAACTGAGCATTCTTCATCAACGTATATGGGGTCCGAAAAATGATATTTTCCTAGAAATCGCCGCTTATTAACCTAAAAGGTACCAGCTGTTAAACTAAAGAGCCGCTGGCTGGCGATGAAGGCTGGGAGGCAGAGAACCTATGTCTTATTCCCAGTTGCATTCTGTATCGAAACTGGTACCAATATGGTAATGTACCAATAAGATTAGTAAATCAATGACGAATAACAACAGAGCAAGCAAATAAATAACTTAAACGGCTTGGAATAATAAAGAATTAAATTTTTAAGCCTATTAGTGTAAAAATAATTATCAGATTGCCGCAAACACGAGCATTCGAGCCCTTATCACAGCTGTTAGTGTGCATAAAATAACGCATTCGTACGCGGTGCAATATTGCGTCACAGCGTCTGGAAAATTGTTGCCGAAAGTTTTCCCGTGTTTATAAGAAACTAGTGATCAATTTCGTCGTGGGGGAATAGAAGAGGTCAGTCGTTTAACCGACTCGTTACAGAATGTTTACTTTGCTTGCGCCAAACCCGGGAAATAGGAGAATTCAATTCACAAAACATATGTTGGGAACATATAAGAAACTTTTGCTGATAACGAGTTCTGTCTGGTGTTAGATTCCTGGGGTGGACGAACTACTACCATTGTGTGTAACAGCATGTTTATGGGTGACGAAGGTGAACCGACTTGCCGAAGTATAAATAATCTGTGTGCCACCATATGATTTTCATTTTTATCACCAAGTACTTTACTTGATTTTGAGGCTTCAAAACTACTTTGTGCTCATGGAAACCCAGCTGTAATTGGACAACCGAGGAGGTGCAATAACTATTCACAGTGTAATTCTGGATCATCTTTCAGCACCGATTTTTTCGGCAATGATATGGTATGCATCAAAATTAAATCTCGAAAATGAAATATTTTAAAAATGTAAACCAAGCCTGTTTTTTTCCAAATCTTCGGAAAGAACGATGTAGTTGTATGAAGATTGCATTCGTTAGATGTTCTTGGTGTCGCGAATATATTTGCTTGGAATGTTTATATGGGAAGTACCATCTATCTACTTGTTCTAAGAAAATTGAGGACGTGAACAGAATCATTGAAACAGACGTTGTAAGTCGACCAAGATTATATTTTTAATACTTTACTAACCAGATCGTTTGAGAAACTTATTTGACTACTTTGTTATTATTCTTTATTGATTTACTTATCTAATTAGCCCGCCTATTATTACCAATTTCAAACGAAAAATAATATAAATAAAAAACTATAGGTTAGAACTGGGAATGGAACACAGATATTCTGCTCCGTTTCCATACATCACCTTATGGACATACAAACATAAGTCGAAAAAGTTTCTTTCCTCGATTTCTAGGGAAATATGCATTCGCTGACCCCATAGATGTTGATGAAAAATGGTCAAGTTTCAGTTATCAGTCGATCCCGTCAGTTGTCAGTCGATTGCGCGTCATGAACTGCTGGGGTAGTTTTCTCAAAACAGTGGGTTGTTCAGCCGAAATATGTTGGAGTCTTTCATTTTAGGTTGTGCACAAGCGACCTGCCAAACAAGGGCCGAATCGGCTGGCCTTGGCTCAGGCCTTCCCCTTGTTGGTAACGGCGGACAATTTTTTTTTTTTTTTTTTTTGTCGTCAGTATCCTGACTGGTTAGATGCGGCCCGCTACGAATTCCTCTCCTGTGCCAACCTCTTCAGCTCAGAGTAGCATTAGCAACCTACGTCCTACGTCCTCAATTATTTTCTGCATGTATTCCAATGTCTGTCTTCCTCTACAGGTTTTGCCCTCTACAGCTCCCTCTAGTACCACGGAAGCCATTCCCTGATGTCTTAACGGATCTCCTACCACCCTGTCCCTTCTCCTTGTGAGTGTTTTCCACATGTTCCTTTCCTCTCCAATTCCGCGCGGAACCTCCTCATTCCTTAACTTGTCAGCCCACCTAATTATCAACATTCGTCTGTAGCACCACATCTAAAATGCCTCGATTCTCTTCTGTTCCGGTTTTCTCACAGTCCATGTTTCAGTACAATACGATGCTGTGCTCCAAACTTATATTCTCAGAAGTTTCTTCCTCAAATGAAGGCCTATGTTTGATACTACTAGACTTCTCTTGGCCAGGAATGCCCTTTTTGCCAGTGCTAGTCTGCTTTTGATGTCCTCCTTCCTCCGTCCATCTTTGGTTATTTTGCTGCCTAGGTAGCAGAATTCCTTAACTTCATCTACTTCGTGACCATCCATCCTGATATTAAGTTTCTCGCTGTTCTCGTTTCTGCTACTTCTCATTACTTTCTTCTTTCTTCGATTTACTCTCAATACATATTCTATACTCATTAGACTGTCCATTCCATTCAGCAGATCATGTAATTATTCTTCACTTTCACTCAGGATAGCAATGTCATCAGCGAATCGTATCATTGATACCCTTTCACCTTGAATTTTAATTCCACTCCTGAACCTTTCTTTTATTTCCACTTTTCCTTCATCGATGTACAGATTGAACAGTAGGTGCAAAAGAGAACATCCTTGTCTTACACCCTTTTTAATACGAGCACTTCGTTCTTGGTCGTCCACTCTTATTATTCCCTCTTGGCTGTAGTACATATATGACCTGTCTCTCCCTATAGCTTACCCCTACTTTTTTCAGAATTTCGAACATCTTGCACCATTTTACATTGTCGAACACTTTTTCCAGGTCGACAAATTCTATGAACATGTCTTGATTTTTCTCCAGTCTTGCTTCCATTATCAACCGCAACGGCAGAATTGCCTCTCTGGCGCCTTTCGCTTTCCTAAAGCTAAACTGATCGTCATCTAACACATCCTCAATTTTCTTTTCTATTCTGTATATTTACGCGTGTAAATAACACACTCACTTAAATTCCTGTCAACTGTAGCAAACACCAAATCAGCACTCTTCCTGCGCTTGCGATGTGTAAAATGACGAGAGCACTAGAAAGAATCTGCTGTAACGTTCCATCACGAAGGGCCAGTGTGATCGTACTTTAGGCACAACCCACCTGTGTTGCGTCAAGGAGACGTCGTATTTTATGAGTTTGTTATCAGAACACACTTACGATGATTCATCAAAGTGCATTGGTATGAAAACTGTTTCAGTGTTACCTGACATAACAAAAATTTTACATAATTTCAGTTTACTTGATACACTGATGGGCTTGTATTAAAACGTAGTGCTTATGACTAGAAATAAATGTATTTAAATTTTCACATGTACATAAATAAAATAATCCGAGGGTACGGTTTTCATATTTTACGTATCATTACCACTTATATTTGTGTTCAAGGGCAATGCTTTCAGTCTTTTCTAAAGTCATTACACAGTTACATTTCTTAAGTCTTTCTTTTTCCCTCGAATATATCAACGACTTCATACGATTTCCTCGAGCCCATCAATGTTTCGCATAGAATCGAAAATTCCGCTTCCAGGATTAGTTCCCACTGGTTCAGTTGCCGCTAGCTGCCAGTGATTACCATTTCCTCCTCGCCTGCGTTGTTTCATCACTCTGCTCGTAGAGCACGCCCCTTTCGTTAAGTAGAAGCATCCTTCATCAATGCATGTCCACGCAGTTACAGACCAAAGAAAAAAACAATTCCCATTCCGCTAGTAAGTAAATTGAAGGGAAAAAGAGAAAGGAAAAATGACGTCGGGTCTAGTTATGTCAGGACAAATTGTGCCCTGACGTACTCTGCGATAAAAGTGTTTCAGCAATGAAAATGAATTTCTCTTTTCATTTGCTTGCTCTGTTAAATTGGTTTGCGTCCTGGCCGACTTCCTGCAAAGACCATACCAGCCAGTTAACAGGCGCCCATTCATAGTGTGGCGGTGCTTGCTGCCTTCGATAAATCCGACATTCTCGCGAGTCCAAGGATGTTGAGCAAGGCGATGCGCAGGCAGAAACAAGAGGACACAAGCAGAATCCTTCCTAGTTTACGCGCTTCCGTAGCCACAGTGTTCACAATCATTGTTCTGAGTGAAATACTGACAAACCTGGGTACACACTTCGATCTTATACCGTATAAATTACTGTCTTACCAAAGCAGTAACAGTCTGTTACTATTATTTTCGTAAATGATCGTCGCCAGTTTTGTAGAGGTCTCGTCGCTACTGCTGTGGAGGCCGAGTTGCCACTGTTATTAAGATAGGCCGAGTTTGTGAGTTCGGCTTTTGGTGCAGTACACCGCTAAGACAATTTCTCCCTGCAACTATTACACTACTATGCCCCAGGATCAGATAACAGAATAGGAGAACGAAGATTCTACAACCCCCCCCCCCCCCCAACAAATTAGTAACGAAGTCACATTTGTAAGTTAAAAGGTTTACTTATCTCTGTGTCTTGACGGATAAGAAGTCTGCAACACTACTTCTGATATGACATAAGAAAGATCCTCAATGGCTAAGTGCAAATAATCGTAGGTAGACTCCACAGTACACAGCAAATGTAATTTTACAACAACTGTCTGTTCACTTCTGCGCTATACAACGTTCCCTGTCTAACAAGGGGAGGCCGCCAATTGTGAAATTCAGATTCGATTCATACTGCGCATAATAAAAGCTCATGGCCAGAGGTGTAATGTAGCAAAGCACAAAGATGCACTTCTCAGCCGTTGTCGAGAAAATCGACCGTTAAAAGAAACCGTTGCGGTGAAATACTCTCGACGATTAGTAATTTTCTACAGCGTCGTGGCGCAGCGGTAAGCGCTCGGGTTAGTAATCCGAAGGTCGCCGGATCGAATTTTTTTTTTTATTATTAGTTTTTTGTAATTCAAATATATATATATATATATATATATATATATATATATATATATATATATATATATAAAGTATTAATGAATTGCTTATGCATGTTGGTGAAGGCGGATCGCTCTCCAATTGTACCGCCTCCATTTTTCCGTTTTTTTTAACAGGGTGTACCAAAGCTCTCCCGTCCGCACTGATTTTCGACAATGTTATAAGTTGCGCTAGGGACCGCATCTACCTTCTTTCGAAGTTAGCAGGCAACTACGCTGTTATGCGGCGGCTCGTTTCGGCCCATTCAATATCTCTCATTCAAGTGTAACGAGCGAGTAACGGAGTTTATATTTCATACCTGCCACAGCAAATTTGTGTTCGTGGGGTCTCTATTCTAATTCGAACGTTTGACTTACGCTATACGTATTCGTTTCGGAATATCGTTTCTACGTCTTCCGTTAACTATGCGTGGTTAACATTATGAAGACAATTAATAACATTTGTTGATAAGAGAACTGTTGGACGGTTTACAAAGAGTTAAAGCGGCAGGAAGCGCAGGAACTGAACAGCATGAGGGGCCACGTTCAGGACGTCCTGTCACAGCCCGTGTTCCCGACATGCTGGATGGCGCCGGTGTTGTTATACAGCAGTATACATCAGTATAAAGGCTCGGATCTTTTTACGAAAATTAACACTGTCGGTTGGCGTAGCTGCACACAATGTACAGGCAATGGTACGAAATCTAGTACAGTGACAGATGCGGTGAAATGATATCATACTTGATGCCAGTTAGTATAGGATTGTATTGTTTGGGGTAAGAGACCAAACAGCGAGGTCATCGGTCTCATCGGATTAAGGAAGGACGGGGAAGGAAGTCGGCCGTGCCCTTTCAAAGGAACCATCCTGGCATTTGCCTGGAGTGATTTAGGGAAATCACGGAAAACCTAAATCAGGATGGCCGGACGCGGGATTGAACCGTCGCCCTCCTGAATGCGAGTCCAGTGTGCTAACCACTGCGCCACCTCGCTCGGTCAGTTAGTACACATCAGCTGTTCAGCTGCTAGAGGGTGGAACTCGGCATAAAGGCAGTCGGGTCTCTGCGGTGTTACTGCGTGCGTAGGTGCCTTTTCTACGGATGGGAAACAGACACCATCACTGACAGTGCGTATTGCATACGTAAATCTCGATTGTTACATAGCCACGCGAAAAAGAGTTATCAGGTGATGAAAAAGCGAACATCGGTATGTAGAAGGAAATGGGACTCTCTAGTCGTCAAATCACCAAGTTAAACTGCTTAAATACAGTGATTTATAATTTCGTTAGATTCGGCGCACTATATGGACAGAACGGGGAACAAATCATGGACCAGAAACCGATGTTCTTGTCGGGTTATTGCTGTTTTACAGTTGCCAGTACTGCCAGACATGTACGATAAATTTTGCCAAATGAAAATATATTGCATTGAAAAAAAGACTGCAGAAACCTGCTCTAACTCCCAAACGGGCTAGGTTGGCATTTTTTTGAAAAACGTATGTCATGGATTTGAGAATGGGATAAAGTGATCTACAGTGATGACAAAAAGTTTAATTTTGATGGTCCAGAAGGATTTTAGTATGATCGGCATCATCTGAGAACAGAGCAGCAGACAGGGACGAGCAGAAATTGTGGTGGTAGAAGTCCGAGGACTTTGGCGGTCTTCTGCACTGAAAGTAAATCACTCATTGCTTGGGTGAACACTAGAATGAACTCTATCACGTACGCTGAGATGTTAGAGACAGAATGGATTAGAACGTGTGAGAACGAACCTAAGGGACAAAAGTCTAATGTTTCAACAAGATAATGCGTCTGTACATCTTCCTGCACAACAAGAAAGTAGTTTGAAGATATCAATGTCTTGCCATGGCCTACACTTAGCCCGGATTTGAAGCCCATCGAAGACCTTTCGGCCAATACTTGGAATGGAAGGCAACTTGGGGCCGCATGTGAGCTAAAAAAGCGAGATACGAGAAGAGTGGGCGGCAATTTCATTGTAAGAACTGAAGACCCTAATAAAATCAGTGCCAAAGAGAGTATTTGAGGTAATTAGGAAGAGAAGAGGTTCCATCCAGGATATACAAACATCTTGTTTGTTAGTGTTTTACAAAAGAAACTAAGTAATCTCATCATGATTGTTTATGTCGTATGTGTCTACTGCTTTCAAAAAAATTCGATACATGCACGCTGCAGCCATTGTATGTTACTTTCATAGGAACCCTGCCTTTGCACTGATATCGACTACTGTGTGTGCAGACAGGCGCATTATAACTCGGCAGTGGGCTCTACAGCTATCGGTGAGCACTGGAAGTACGTGTGTTATGAGTGAAACTCCTGGATACTGAAAGGTGCGCTCTAGACGAGTCCCATGAATGCTCACAACAGACCGCAACACTCACAGGAAAGCCATCTGAACAGTTAGAGCAGTTTGAGTTGTATAGAGATGCCTCTCTGCCACGGATCGTTGTTGTTGTTGTTGTTTTCTGTCCGAACACTGGTTTGATGTAGTTCCACATGCTACTGCATACTTTGCCAGCCCACTTATCTTTGCATAACTACTACAATGTACAATCATTCGAAGCTGCTTACTGTTTTCCCTCTTGGCCCCTTTCTACAATTCTTACCCCTCACACTGCCGTCCATTACGAAACTGACAATTTCTTGATGTCTCTGGATGCATCCTATCAAGCGATCCCTTCTTTTAGTCAAGTTGTGCCACTAATGGTCTGTATTCTCCATTTAGATTCAGTATGTGTCATCATTTGTCATTCGATCTACCCATCTACCCTCGAGCGTCCGTCTGCATCACTACATTTCAAAAGCTTCCTTCTATCGCCTTCTTGTCTGAATCGTCTATCTTCCACGTTTCAGTTCAGTAATAGGTTACACTCCATACAAATATCTTCAGAAAACACTTCCCACCATTTGAATTTGCATTAGATGTTAACAAATTCCTCTTTTTCAGAAATAATTTTCTTGCTATTCTCAGTCTGCGTTTTATATCTTTTCTCCTTAGGCGATATTCAGATATTTTTGTGCCCAAATAGTAAAACTCATCTACAACATTTAGCCTCTCATTGCCTAATACAATTCCATGAATATCGCGTGATTTAATTCGAGTATGTACCATTACCCATTTCCTACTTTTATTCACGATCATTTTACAATCGCTTTACAAGACGTTATCAATTCCGTTAAACTGCTCTTCAAAGTCCTTGGCCGTCTCTAACGCAGTCACAATGTCATCGGCAAACCTTCATGTCCCAGAAAGTTAATTCCCTTTCCAAAATTTCTCCTTGGCTTTCTCCACATCTAGAAGAATATCCAGACTGAATAACTCTTGGGAAAGTCTAAAACCCTGTCCCACTCCTTTCTCAATCACTGCTTCCGTTTCTTGTCCTTGATCTCTTATAACTGTAGTCTCGTTTCAGTACGACCTTTAAATAACGGCGCGCGGTGTAGCCGCGCGGTCTACGGCGTGTTGTCACGGTCCGTGCGGTCCACCACGTCGGAGGTTCGAGTCCTCCCTCGGTCATGAGTGTGTGTGTTGTCCCTAGCGTAAGTTAGATTAAGTAGTGTGTAGGCTCAGGGACCGATGACCTCAACAGTTGTTCCCATAAGACCTTACCACAAATTTCTAATTTTCTTTAAATAACATTTCGTTCCGTGTGTTTTAAAACTGCTACGTTTCGAAGACAGAAGTCCATTTCAAATTGTCAAAGAATTTTTTTTTTAATCTACAGCGTGTCTCAGAAATGTTGTGACGAACTTCTAGGGGAGGTGGAGCACAACATAAGGATTGAGAATAGCGTGGCAACTCATGGCCGCCAACGGCGTCACACACCGCTAGCTAGTACTGTACACGAACACGGGCCCGCCGCTTGAGAGTCCATTGCTCTCCCTGAGCAGCTACCGAGGGAGATACCTCTGACACACGTATGTATCTTAGCAGTGTCCGCCGTGTTTTGAATGCAGAGTCCTTACGCGGCCCTCGTCTCCAAAGGGTGGCGTATTCGATCTCCACGATGATCATCTGCGGTCTGCAGGAAGTCCGCATGGTATGTGGCACCACGCGGCACGACATCGCTTCACGGTTAATGTGTGTGTGTGTGTGGGGGGGGGGGGGGGAGTTTGCTTAGTCTTGCTGTTACTTCAACCATTCCGCTTGACCGCCGCGAATTTTCAGACCTTTCTGGAACAGGTTATTCCCGGCTCTACTGAAGGTTTTCCAGCAAATGTAAGGGCGTAGCATGTGGTTCAGACATGATGCGGTGCCTGCTCATGTTGGACCGGACGTTTGCAGTCATGTGAACAGGTCATGCCGTCATCGACGGTTTGGGCGTGGTGGACCGGGTTTATGGAGCCTCGATTTCTTTTTGTGGGGAGCCATAAAAACTCTCATGTATCGCGACCCCGTGTAGTCTGAAATGCATCGTCCACGCGGCTGCTAAAGTCAAAGAAACCGCCGGTGTGTTCGAAAAAGGAAGATTGGGTTTAACGTTCCGTCGACGTCGAGGTCATTAGAGACGGAGCACAAGCTCGGATTGGGTCAAGGGTGGGAAAGGAAATCGGCCATGCTCTCTCAGAGGAACTATCCCGGCATTTTTCTGGAGCAATTTAGGGATGTCACAGAAAACCTAAATCTGGATGGCTGGACGCGGATTTGAACCGTCGTGCTCCCGAATGCGAGTCAGATGTGCTAATCACTGCGCCACCTCGCTCCGTACGGTGTGTTGGAGGGTGTCCGCAGTCAATGCTCCGTCCGTTTCGGGCATTAGTGGCGTGTGATGGTGCTAACTTCCAGCGTCAATTCATCCAGGCCTCCCTGCTCGACCATCACGGATTTCGATGAAATTTTATGTGAACATTCGCACATGTCCCCAATAAACATGGGTAAAGTTTAACGTTCGTCGAAGCAACACAGGCTGAGATATAGTCCTTTCTCTGGCCCCATGCGCGACCTTGGGCAGAGAGAACGTGAGTTTCTGACGAATTTGAGCTGTTATATATTGGACAACATTTTGTTGAAAGAAATGAAATTTGGTCAACTGGTACAATTGTACGCTTTCTCTTAAGAATAATAAAGAAAAGAATTTTGCGAGCTATATTAAGCCAGAATATATTATACAAAAAAAAGCCGAAGAATTTCAAAGTCTGGCTTCTGATATGTAAGGGACTTAAGATATGACGAACGTGAAACTGGGCTTGTAGTAATCTAACAACAGAAGGTTCTCAAATATGTAGTTTCATTTATATACCACTTTCCAATATTGAATAAATTAAGTGCGAAATTGAAGATAATGTAAAAAGGACAAAAAAGCGGAATTTTCAACCTGATTTTTAAAAAAAGCTGTGTTCTATAAAACTTTTAACTGCGCTCATGGTTTTAACCACGTAAAAATGTGTATTTCATTATCCTAGACGGTCTAACAATGCTAGATAATTTGAATCAATGTTAGACCTGAGTTTCTCATAGCATATACAACTTTCAAATAACTGACGGGAATTCAGACAGGTAACACTTTCAGCGACCGCCGATATTTCGGCGGGAGAACACCCCGCCATTTTCAAGACAACGGCAACGGACAGGCGACGTCGACGTTCCTGCAAATTTAAAACCTCGGTTCTCGGACTGAAGCAGTAAAGATAACACACACACACTGAACAATAGTGCCACCAAAGATGACCAAAGTCAGAGCTATCGATAATGAGACTATGAACTCGCAGGTGAGGTAGCATTGACTCTGTCCCTCTGTTTTTGGACAAGGGAGGGAGCCGGATTCCAAACAGAGTTTAAACAGAAACCTCCATCCCTGTTAACGAGGTTGCTCGCTAATTTAATCTCAACTGCCTCCCGAATCACACTGTCCCAATAGCTGGACGTGCATGCCAATATGTCGGTGTTATTGTATAACATGGGGTGACCAGTATCCAAGCAATGTTCGGCAGTAGCAGATCTATTTGGCTGCTGTAATCGTGTGTGCCGTTTATGCTCAGTACATCGCTCCTCCACGGTCCTGGTAGTTTGAGCAATATATGCCATGCCGCAGCTACAAGAAATACGATATACACCCACCTTACGCGGTCCAAGATCATCCTTAACGGAACTCAAAAGTGCTCTAATTTTATATGGAGGTCGGAAAACACATTTCACATCGTATTTCCGTAAAATACGACCGATCTTGTTGGACGTGTTTCCAAAGTAAGGCAAAAAGGCAGTAGACTTAGGTGTTGACTCAGAATTATCATCCGATGTACAGTTGGTCGATAGCGCAACGCACGTTCAATCTATCACTATAACCATTTTGACGAAATGTAACTTCAAGATGGGACAGCTCAGCTGGCAGAGTCTCAGCGTCAGAAACGACATATGCGCTGTGTACCAAGGTACGAAGTACCCCTTCACGCTGAGCCGGATGGTGACAACTATTAGCTTGCAAGTACAAGTCGGTGTGAGTACGTTTCCTGTAGACTGCATGTCCCAATGATCCATCATCCTTCCTCCTAACAAACACGTCAAGAAAGGGAAGGCAACCATCCTCTTCCACCTCCATCGTAAAACGAATGTTCGTGTGGATCGAGTTCAGATGTTCTAGAAAGACATTCAAATTCTCCCTACCATGAGGCCAAACAACGAAGGTATCGTCAACGTATCTAAAGAAACAGGTGGGTTTCAAAGGCGCCGACTCCAATGCACGTTCCTCGAAGTCTTCCATAAACAAATTTGCGATCACAGGAGACAACGGACTACCCATCGCAACTCCATATGTCTGCTCGTAATACTGGTCATTAAATAAAAAGTAAGTGGATGTAAGAGATTAGCTAATTCAGCACCAAACCTGGCCTCAAGTAACCGCAACGAATCAGACAGAGGAACACGAGTGAAGAGAGAGACCACATCGAAACTCCCTAAAAAAAACGTAAAAACGTAAAAAACGTAAAAAACGTAAAAAAACAGCTGAGTTCCTGATATGATGTTCACACCGACCTATTTGTGGACTCAACAGAGAAGCAAGATGCTTGGCTACACGATATGTCGGAGCGCCGATGTTACTCACTATAGGACGGAAAGGAACTCCTTTCTTGTGAACCTTCGGAATAACTTATAACCTAGGGGGAACAGCACTATAGGTGTTAAGACTCTCGATAGTGTCCTGCGACAAACCACTTTTCTTGAGGAGGCTGTTGGTCTTTCTCTCAACACTTTTTGTGGTGTCAGCATCGATTCTGCGATACGCTGAATCAGATAGTAAACGTTGCATCTGTTGTACATAATCATGTTTATTTAAAACAACGGTGGCATTGCCCTTATCCGCAGGTAAAATAACAATACTAGGATCAACTTTGAGAGAGCTACCTCACCTGCGAATTCGTATTCTCACCATCGATAGCTCTGACTTTGGTCATCTTTGGTGGCACTAGTGTTCAGTGTGTGTGTTATCTTTCCTGCTTCAGTCCGAGAACCGAGGTTTTAAATTTGCATGTACGCCGCCTGTCCGCTGCAGTTTGTCTTGAAAATGGCGGGGTGCTCACCCGCCGAAATATCTGCGGTCGCTGAAAGTGTTACCTGGCTGAATTCCGGGATGTTATTTGAAAATGAATCAATGTTAGCTGCGAAAATCACGGTATAAAAAAATGTAACCTCCCCCTCACTTATCGACCTTAATGACAGTGAAAAATTAAACCGCGTGTACCTAATGGAAATTTGGGAAAAGCAACCGTCACCGATCTGTCGGTAAAGAGGGAGGAAAGGGTTACATCTAAATGAAAGGAAAAATGCAAATCAAATTGGTGGAAATTAATTTTGAAAAGGGGTAAAGTTAATAAAGAAAGTAAATGTGCGGCCGTTACGTTAACAATTAACTAGCGGTAATTAGATATTTGAGATTTGGGGGAAATTAAGTCGCCAGTCCTATGGACAATTATTATAGTAACTGAAAAAGAAAGGTTATTACACATATAACTAGCACTAGAAGCGTGGCACGTGTAGTGTGAAAACTGAAAGTTTGTCAGAAGTATTAAATTTCGCTACACTCTGACTTAATTTAGCAAAAGAATTAATAAAACCGGAAAATTGAAAGTTAATTCAGTGACTGAAATTAATAGTGAGCTTTGTTTCTGAAGCACATCGAAATTCAGTGAAATACGGTTAGTCTTGGGCTACGTCAGCAATCATTTCAAAAGCTACTTGAATCTACGCAATTTAGAAATAAGAGATTCAGCTTTGAACTTGAACTAAATGATTTTGAACAATTGACAATAGTAAAATTTAGTACGTACCAAGCTGAGTTGCAGTCACAGGTAAGCTAAAATATGCTAACAAAACTCGCACTCTTAATTTGTGCTTGTGTAATCTAAACATTGTAGCCAGCTATGAATACCTTAACTGAACTTTGAAATTAAAGCAGTGAAATGGAATGATATTACTTTAATGCTGGCGTCTGTATTTCAACGACACTCGGGTTCATTTCGGAAAAGGAAGCGACCCTGCTTGGTAATGCAATTGGGACAATGAGCAACAAAGGTTCATGTTAAGTTGCTGTAATTTTGTGATGCGACAATTTTAAAAGCTGAGGTCTGCCGTACAGTTCTAAAACTTTACGTGCTTCCAGTCTTCCGTGTTGGTTGATTGAAGGTTTGAAGCTGTCGATCGAGGAGGTGGCGACAGTCACTCAATGTCGGCCGTCGCTGTTGCAGAAGCTGGATGTTGGCGCGCCTTCTTCTCGACACGGTCTCCAGCCGAAACGGGCTCTTGATGTGTGCCAGCTTAACGCTTCCCGTCCGCGGCACCATGTCCGAAACTATCATAGCAAGTCCTGCTCCACTGCACTACCCCAGCCAGACTCCCCTCTGCTCTGCCCGCGCTCCACGCGGCAGAGGTAACACTAACAAAGATCCTAGACACTTCGGTTCTCCACACGATCTATCGATGTAATCGTTCGATAGCATAGTTTTCCCTAGGCAAGACCCAGCGTAAAAATACAAATAATATTTACAAAACAAACCAATTATATATTGACATAAATGCATAAATATATATATATACAAACAGTAAAACAATTACACTATATAAAGAGACAGAAACGTCATATCTTCAGTTAGAAAAATAAGGAAAAAAATTGTAGTACATTAGATGGAAATAGGAGGATATGCATTTTCGGCGTTACAAGTGCTTTATCTCATAGAGTAAACGCACACTGAACATGAAAATGAACACACAGTAGTTTGGTAGCAGAAGCACGTGGGACACAAAATTTCATTGACCTACTATTTGCGTCGAAAAGATGACTATTTTTGTGAAAAGGTGAAACTAGGGTATATTCGACACTTCATTTACAAATACCGTTTTCTGTTAAAGCTTCAAAATAAGTCTCAGCCGAAACAAAGTGTTTTAAGCTACTCTATAACAGTGGGTAAAATTTCCAACATGGGCTAACGGTGGTACATAAATGTAAATAATCCGGAAAAATCGCGCAGCGAGTAAAGATATAATTTTTGGCTTGTTATATCTCGTTGATTAAACACATGATAAATATTAGACTTTGGACAACAATTTATCGATCGAGTGCTTCCCATTATAAAATGTCATTCAGATACCGATTTCTTCACTTCTACAAGAGTAGTTCAAAATTCGTTTTTGTCAAAAATACAAAAATAGATTACATTCAATTTTCTTTCAGAAAATCTGTTTTCCATAATTAATTTCAAACTACTCACAGTTGGAAAGAAAATGTCATCAAGGATTCAGAAAGTCACGTTCGATTTTCCAAAGTGCGATAAAAAAAGCACACTCCGTCTTCAGGCCACAAGTGGCCCATCGGGACCATCCGACCGCCGTGTTGTTCTCAGATGAGGATGCGGATAGGAGGGGCGTGTGGTCATTACAGCGCTCTCACGGCCGTTACGATAGTTTTCTTTGACCGGAGTCGCTATTATTCGGTCGAGTAGCTCCTCAATTCGCATCACGAGGCTGAGTGCACCCCGAGAAACGGCAACAGCGCATGGCGACCCGGATGGTCACCCATCCAAGTGTCGGCCACGCCCGACAGCACTTAACTTCGGTGATCTGACGGGAACCGGTGTATCCATTGCGACAAGGCCGTTTCCCAAAGTGCGATAACGATACCTGATAATGACGGGCAAATTTGAGGGAACGTACCATAGAAAGAGGCTACGCTGCAGCAACCTGTCCGTGTTTCGTTGCATGTGCTTTTTATTTTTAAATTGACTAGTAATATCTCGCTGTATTGCGTTGGCGTAATGTGACATTGTTATTCCCGGTTCAAGAACATGAATCGGCGACCCTATGAGATTAGGAGTCACGCCCAGCTGCTGTGCCGTACCGCCGACGGGTGGTGTTTGCTCATTCAGGCCCCCAAGCCTTTAATTTGCTTTCTTTATTTAAATTCCAAAGATTTTCAGTGGTGCCTATCTGCTAAGAAAGCCATTTGCTAAGTACCTTATCTCCGATCTTCAGATATGTAGGAGCATCTCACTCACATAGGCGCTAAGGAAAAGTAGTATCAATTTTGATTTTAAAGGTCTCTACATTGCTGTTTACATTTTTCGTATCTTTTGAGACACTTTCTGCTGTTTCTTTTCTGAAAATTGATACTGTCGGGCTGATGATGATAGTAAATAAACAGAGAGCGTGGATATGAGGTGCTGTTCTGGTACCAAACAAGCATCCTGTCTGTCGAGCCAAGAAAATGAAAGATTTGGGCCTTGAGAATTCATAAATTGTAACAGTACATCATTTTGTTCCGTTGATACATTAATAATGTTGCGATATTGGGGAGTTTAAAATCAGAATTGATATTACTTTTTGCTTGTTGCCTGTGAGAGATACTCCTAAAGATTTGAGAATTCGAGGTAAGGTATTTAGCAAATGGCTTTGTAAGCAGACAGGTAGTACAACAAGGATTTAGAGCCTAAATTAAGAAACCATATTAGACGATTGGGAACCTGGATGAAGAAACACACCAGTGACTGTTACTGCACGGCTATCGGGCGTGACCTCTATGGTGATGGGGTAGCCGGCTCATGCTCTTGAACCAGTAGCGGCAGTGTCACGCAAAATAGTGAGATAACCTCATGGAACGAAACACTAGCGACTGGTTGCTGCAACCTCAAATTTGAGTCATTTTCATTTATTGTTGCCGCACTTTGGAAAAATAAAACGTGATTTTTTGAATGCTTAAAACCATGCACTTCCATCTGTAATTAGTTTGAAATGAATTATGGGAAACAGATTTTCTAAAAGCAAATAAAATGTGATCTATTTTTGGTGTTTTTTTTAGGAAAGTCAAGTTTGAATTGATTTTGTAGAAAGTTAGAAAGCAGTAGGTGCATGATATTTTGTATGGGAAAATTTTATGATGCTAACTTGTTGTGTACAAAGTTTCGTGTTTGTCGTGCATTATAACGACTACATAAAAGAAGCCAAAGTTAAAACATCGCGATTTTTCAGACTTGTTTGCCTCAATTTATGTAGCATTGTTAGCTCGTAATGGAAAGTAAAATTACTGTTCCGTAGGGGGTTAAAACACATTGTTTCGGACGAGATTGGTTTAGAAGCTTTATTAGGAAAAGGTATTTGTAAAAGAAATGTCGAATATACACTATTTTCAACTTGTCACAAAAACGAGTCGTTTTTCGACGAATTTGCAGATTATTGGAAAACTGTAGGCGAATGAAATTTTGTATTCCACATCCTTGTGCTACCGCGAAATTGCGTCTTCAGTTCCATGTTTAGCGTGTGTTTATAACGGAATCGAAAGTGTACATTTTTTTCATACCGCGATTTACGTACCTAACTTTGATTCAAGTTACCTAGCACTGTTAACCCGTCTAGGATAATCAAGTACACTTTTTACGTGGTTAATATAATGGTATTTCTAATGAACGCAGTTAACAGTTTTATAGAACACAGCTTTTTTGCAAAATCACATTGAAAATACCGCTTTTTTGACCTTTTTACAAAATCTTAATTTTTATATTTAATTTATTCAGTATTGGAAAGTGGCACATAAATGAAACTTTATATTTGAGAACCTTGTGTTGCTAGATTACTACAAGCCCAGCTTCAAATTCGTCATACCTTAAATCCTTAGATATAAGAGGCCAAACTTTGAAAATTTACCGGGCGCCGATTTTTCGGGCGAGTTTGTCTAAACTTTCCTGGCTGAATATGGCTCACAAAATTCTTTTCACTATTATTCTTAAGTGAACGCGTACTATTGTACAAGACGGCCAAATTTCATTTCCTACAACAAAGTATTGTACGAGATATAACAGCCCAGATTCGCCAAAAATTCACGCTCTATCCGCTCAAGATCACGCAAGGAGCCAAGCAAGTGACTATATCTCGGCCATTATAGCCATACTGGCTTCAACGAACATTAAACTTTACCAATGATCATCGGGGACATGTAATATTTCTTCGAAATCCGCGAGGGTCGAGCAGGGACACGTTCCGAAGATAAGCGATTTGACATGAAATAACTCAGTTGTATTCATATTGTGCAACATGCGCACCCATTGTTTCCAATAACTGTTTCAAATGAACCATTCTCTTGTTTCCTTTCCCATATTCGACCTCTGCTTCCACTTAACAATTACATTCGCGGCTATGAGTTGGTAGGTAATCCTCAATCCCCTGAAAGTTTGTCGCAACATTTGGGTTGAAATGCTTCTGTCCATCTTCTAAGAACTAAAACTGATCTTCCCCGAGATCAAAGCTTACAAGTCTTTCCATTCTTCTGTAAATAATTCGTGTCAGTACTTTTCAACCATAATTTACCAAACTATTGGTTCGGTTGCCTTCACACCTGTCAGAACGAGCTTTCAATGGATTTGGAATTATTACATAGTTCCCGAAATCTGAATGTGTTTCGGCTGTCAAATCGAGACGGAGCTTGACGTACATCCAACACACACAATGAATGTGCAGGACGCCCTAGTAGATCTCCAAATTCCCCACTTAATGTAAGCTTTCGCAGAACAGTTGGCGTCGGATTTCAAATGCCTGTCAGCCCAGGTCTTGCACAGTTTCCGGACGTTCTCCGTCGAGTTACACACACCAGTCGTTATTCGTATGTACGTTCAGTAACAAACCAGCCAGGTACTTGTTTGAGTTGATGGTACCAACTGATTTATTTTGACTGTTGATATAGAACACTACAATCTTTGCGGTTTCTGTGGAACACGATTGTACATTTCTGAATATTTGAAGAAAGTTGCTAAACTTACGTATGAGTAACTAACTAAAACGGATGAATGTGGAAAACACTGGACGCGGTTTGGTGGGTTACTTGTGCTACCAGTTGTTTTGTAGACGAGTACCACCTGTGATTTCTTCGAGTTACTGGGCTCAGTTTTTTGTTCGAGGTATCTGTGGCTTGTTATGGCCAAAAGAGCGGATGACACGTCTGCAAACTCTGTCGACTCTGACAGGGATTCCATTTGGAGCTGGGGCCTTGTTCAATTTTAACTGTTTCTGTACACTAATAACACTAACATCTACGCTGCTCATTTTTGCAGTGATGCGAGAATTTTCCTTTCTAAAGAAAGTGTTGAAAGCTGAGTTCTACATTTCTGCCCTCGCTGCCTTGAGTCATTTTTTTTTCTTTATGACAGATCTTTCTACACGTTGTTTCTCCCGTATTGTATACTAGTTTCTCAGAGTCTAGAAAGGTCATTGTGTCTGAACACAAAATATGGTCCATGATTCTACAACAATCAATGTCAGTAAAAGTGGCCGGTAATTACGTGCATCCGATTTTCTACCCTTTTTATAGATTGCTATGACCTGGGCCTTCTTCCAGTCCCGTGGAACTTTCCGCTGTTCCAATGATCTCTGATAGATGATGGATAAGAATGGTGCTATATGTGTAGCATAGTCAACATAAAATCTTACGGGGACGCCTTCCTGGCGTCTAAGGGACTTAACTGTTTTACAATTCCAGATACACTAAACACTATCTCAGCCATCCTCTCGTTTGTTCGATAACTGAAAGGGGGTATGGTGTTGCAGTCCCCTACCGTAAACGCGTTTTTGAAAGCTAGATTTAGAATTTCGGCCTTCTGTTTATCATCATCAGTTACATTACCCGTACTGTCAGCAAGAGAAGGTATTGAATTATCTGTAGCGTTCATAGATTTTACGCACGACCAAAATTTTTAATGCGAACATCATTAAAGCGAGCAAGTCATTTTCGCCATTAGATCTAATATATTTGTCTCTAGAGAGTCTTCTGGAAAGATATTTAGTATTGTTTCACAGGCTGTCTTGTCGTGCGCACCAAAGAAAGTTTGTCAACGGAATGTTAGATAGTTAAAGTCTTCGTCAGTGATGATAGTATAATTGGGAACCATACGTATTAGTGACAAAGAGTTTCCGTAAAGTTTCCGGTTACATCTGTGGATCAGTCTGGTATTCAATAGAAGGATGCAATTATAAACTTTTTCTACATGTGATACTATGTTTTGATCAAACGACTCGCATGTAACTTCAAGTCCTGTTTCGATGGATATGAGTTTCATGCTTCGTGCCACTAATACATCACATCCCATTAGCCTATCCTTTAGATACACAGATATTATCAAGAATCTTACTTAGTAAGGTATCTGTGCCTAGTATTACGTGAGATCCATTGTTTTTTAGGAGCGCTTCGAACTCAAGACTTTGTTGCGAATGCTTCCACAGCTGACCACTAGTGCTTAAATATTCCGATATGTGGAGGGAGCATTTTTTTTTTATCTTACACTAACCTTACAAGGTGTCCGCCCCCGGTAGCTGAGTGGTCAGCGCGACAGAATGTCAATCCTAAGGGCCCGGGTTCGATTCCCGGCTGGGTCGCAGATTTTCTCCACTCAGGGACTGTGTGTTGTATTGTTCTAATCATTATCATTTCATCCCCATCGACGCGCAAGTCGCCGAAGTGGCGTCAAATCGAAAGACTTGCACCGGGCGAACGGTCTACCTGACGGGAGGCCCGAGACACATGACATTTACATTTACCTTACAATTTTTCCCAAAAATACTAACGCCTTGGTCTGGCTAGAGATTCATCAGATCTGAAAAAAACTGTGAAATAACAAAATTTCCGCCATATACTATAATAATAGTTGATGACGGCAATTTTGTTATTTTATACATTTTGTATGATTGTGGTACCTGTCTGGGGACAGAGCTAGGAACAGTGAATGGAATAGTCAACACTCTTATTCATGTATGAGTACCTCGTGTCCGTTCTGTCAAGTTACTGTAAGTTATTAAAATAAATTTCGAAGTAGGAATGGTGCTCATGTAACGAAGCAACAGACTTCTCTACATTTTCCAGCCACTCTTATTTTACTATTGCATGTTTTCTTCCCGAATCATTAATGGCTTATGCTGGGATAGTTCTTAGGCGTGAGGTATTCTGAGTCCTTCCCACTTTCGTGGTAATCGTTATCATTTGTAAAAGAAGTACATTTCTTTGCAGTATGTATCTTATTATTATTGTTATTACGTTAATTGTCATTGTTTTATTGTGTTATTGTCTTTATCATTCTGGTATTTCGTGGTCTAATGTTCTAACATTTTGATCGTTTTATTTTAAATGTTCTGGATATTGTACGACGTATAATGCGACCCAGTGGCATTGTCACTTAGGTCTAATTGAACTAAGAGTTAAATAAGTCAATGAAATATACAAATAATTTTTCAAATGACAACGTTGTTCTGCTCCTATAATGTGTGCTTTGACACGAACGTGTACATTTTACATTCACTGGTATCCTACGATTGCTGTTGACGACGTAACAACATGCGTGCTTGCTTGCAGGTGTTTACATTTTCCAGCTATATCCATCTAGCCAGTTTGTTATAGAGTTTCGTTCATGCACTTCATGTATCGTGTGATAATGACTTTACCATTGAAAACGGCCAGTAATGGACTAACAAGTAAAGTTTTCAATCGTAAGTGGAACAAAGTTGTCATTTCATAAATTTTCCAAGACTGTGTAAACAAATGAAAGTTACATAATTAAATAATATATTGTAGAACTGGCATCGTGAAACACCTAAAGCTGCTGTTCAATTTATTCCTTATTGTGGGACTGGTTTCGTTCAAAGACCATTATCCAGTACCTGTGGTACGCATATCATGATCATTAAAATTTCAGCTGAAAAGGATGCTTGAAAATTGAAATAAGAAAAAAGACTGATGCATACAGGCTTTTGTTAACATCAGGAATTAACATACATACATAAAAATCATGGTGTCACAAATATAAGATTTATAAAGAACGTTTAGTAATGTAGACACCTATCGAAGAAATGCACAAAACAAAATGGCAAATAATGACTAGCAACCGTTAGCATTAAATATTTCTAATCCGCAAATGACGTATTTGGCCCCGAAGACCTTTGTATATTGCGAAAAATCTAACCTATAATTTTTCAGTTCGAGTTGCTAATTCAGAATGAAATTTGATTCTTCTGCATAACGTGAAAAAATTTCTATCTCTTGCATAAGATCTCTATACCTATCTTTCTCTGCTTCATGTAATATAACAACACTATTTTCAGTTTTATTTGCTAAACGATTTTCATCTGTTAAATGATTAGCTAATGTCGATGGATTGCTTTTGTAGGTGTTACGTTGTTCTTTCCAGCATGTGCTTATTTTCTATCCGTTTGACCTATGTCATGCTTATTGCAGTCGTTCACTGTCCCATTGGTGGTAGTCGGGTATAGGGTCAGATTTATGCCCTGTGCTGGAATGAATTTGATTTCTATTCCGAAAATCAATTTTTATTTCTGTTTTACTTCTTATGGGATATTTGTTCAGTGTGTGGTGTGACAACATATATTGGTTTCTGTGTTTTCTCTTCATTTATTATGTTATTTCTCTGTTTTAAATAATGAAAAACTGCACCCCTTACCTATTTTTTCATGCTTAAACCAACGTGTTTCCAGCATTTATTTTCATTTTCAGGTGCATTTATTTACATTAATATTTGTTTACATCAATATTTGTTTTGACGTTTTCATATGTGATTTTCTGCTTCTATTTCACTGTAGTTGTCTGTTTGAGGTTTTACTGCAATCGGAAAATCGGACATCTGAATCTTGGAATATTTTTTGTATATTAACATTAGAGATAGCACATTTGTTTTTCTGCTTACAAGTATATTGCACCTCCTCCATTACACAGATTACAACGCATACATAAACCATCACTTACACTGCTTGTTTTTGTGATCAAAATATGCTTCAGAGATATTATAACATTGTGGTTTCACATAGAGTTTGTCAGAGGTGTTAGATCTTCTGTGGATTACATTATAAACATAAAGTTGCCAATTATAAAATTTATTTTAGCGTTATTGACTTTTGAATTATAGATTGTGTTTCTTTTTTTATTGTAGTGTTGAGTAGGGCCTATGAGGTAGTGTATATATTTAAGGGAAATTACTACATTTGTCATATGTGGGAGAAATATTTGTTAAAACTAACTGACTCGCTATCTAGAGTTTTGCTGAGAAATCTTTATCCTTGGTTTTTGCGGCATACTAAAAAAATTTCCAACTCCTTTAAATCCATTGTATGTGATTTTGTGTATCAACAATAGCAACACAAAAAACAATGGGCACCCATTGAAAATCATAGAAGAAGATGTAAATATATTCCAGCAAGTCCCGAAATCGCATACAGTGTATGTAATGGAGGACCTGAAAATTTTTATACATGACAAAATGCAAGGAAAAAATTTTCCAGGTCACAAACTAGATATCGAATCAGTTAATTTTGTCAAATGTTCGACTACATATGATAACTGTAGTAATTTCCACAAATACGTACATTACCCCGTAGACAACTCATCATCTACAGCAAAATATAGGGACAATCGATAATTCAGTAGTTAATAATGGTAAAATAAATTTTGTAATTGACAAGTTTACGCATATAAATGTAACCAACAGAAAATGTAACATCTCTGATTGCATACAAACTCCATGTGAAATCATTTTGTCATAATATCTCTCAAGTATATTTTATTAACAATAAGAAACATTCTAAGTGACGATTCGTGTGTGTGTGTAATTGCAGGCGTAATAGAGGAGGTGCAATACTTATTAATAAAAAACCAAAAAATACTATCTCTAATGTTAGTATATAAAAAAATTCCAAGTTTAATTCGTCCAGTTTTTCGATTGCCATATAACCTAAAAAAGAGAAGTATAATGCAAAAGAGGCAGAAAATCACACATCCAAACATCACAAAAAATCTTTATGTAAACAAATGCATTTGAATGTGAGGATAAAACCTCGAAACACGCTGTGCTAATCATGAAAAAGTAAGTAACTGGTGCAATTTTTCATTGGATATATCACGAATTACACAGTTGCAGGTTTACTAAAACATTGATTATGATGAATGAAATTCAGTTATATCTCTTCTACTTATGGCACCGTTTTCATTTTCTTTCTATAAATTTCATTATCTACTTCGAAGCTGTATCAATTTTCCATGGATCTGTCTTTCAACATATTCAGTTCTATTTCATTGTTCTTATCAGATTGTAGTAAACAGTGAATTATGTCTAATATTGCATTAAAAAACACTTCTTTGTGTTATAAGTTGACATGAGGTATGGTGAATTATCCCATATCCCATTAAACGTGACCTGTTTCCGGAAAACATTAAGTGCATGAGTCCTATTTTCATTACAGACTAACATCTAAAGAGTTTACATTCTTCTGTTTTTCATACTCCGTGGTGCACTGCATGTCTTGTGCAGTTCATCTGAATTTCTTATGCAGGTTAAGGTGTTACGTAATGCTAAAGAACAGAATTACATTTCGACGAACAGCTCGAACTGAAAAACGAAAAATACTGAAAATTTTCATGACATCTTGTTACATAGGTAATATTAGTCATGATGTCCAGTTGATTGGAAGTGAATCTACGGCATTTGAAAATTAGTATGGCTAACAGTTTCTCATGATTGCCGTTTTATCTTATGTGTTCCTTGGATAGTTGCGTGTATCTGACACTCCATGCATCGGCCTCTGAATGACTAAACATTTTTATCAATATTATATTTTAAACATTGTTTTGTTTTAATGTAAGCAAATCATGCTGTTATTAAAAATCTATAACTATTGCTTGTATTTTCACTACAGTTTTCAAACTTTCTGTACACCTGAAATTTTCCTGTGTCAATGACGTGCGTAGAACAGGTGCTGGAAAATGATCTTTCAGCGAAACCGCTCGCACAATAAGAGTAAATTGAACACCAGTTTAACGTGTTACGTGAAGTCATGTAAACAGTTTATAAAAACTGTGAAACAGAAGCAACAAATAATACTTTATAAATGACTAAGTTAGTTCTTTAACGTAGTGTCAACTAATTTAGTTTTAAACTAAAACAGTGTCAGCTGTGTTATTACAAACACATATTATGTGGTTGTTGTTTATAGAATCGCTTCACTGCAATCTCTATTGCGTTCAAAACAGACAAGCTCACGCTTGAGGAACGCGTCGCTCTGCAGAAGCGCTGGAGGGACCAGGCGGAGCTCAACATGATCCAAGAGGAAAACAACCTGCGTGCCGCCATCCAGGTAAGGCAAACAACCTCCTGACAACAACTGTCCAGGGATTTTCAAGTGGTTGTCTTCGCTTGGGGCTTCTGTATGGTGAGAAAAATAAAACTGGCCTGCAAAATTTGTCATGCAGCCTTAAGATAGGAAACAGAACATACCTCGTTCACCATCCGCACCCAGGGCAGAATTTGTGTTTCATGACAAATTTTGCTGACCATTTTAGTTTTTCCCACCTGTAGTAACATTTATCGGAACCTGCCGACTTGATCTCTGACAAGTGCGAGAAACCGTGACAGCACGACATTGGTGATTTGCAGAGACGGTAAAATTGTCTTAATACACGGAAAACAGACAACATAATGTGATTTGTGATTGGTGTAAAGAATGACAGCTAACTCTAAATATAGATAAATGTAAATTAATTCAGATGAATAGGAAAAAGAATCCCGTAATGTTTGAATACGCCATTAGTAGTGTAGCGCTTGACTCAGTCACGTCGATTAAATATTTGGGTGTAACATTGCAGAGCGATATGACGTGGGACAAGCATGTAATGGCAGTTGTGGGGAAAGCGGATAGTCGTCTTCGGTTTATTGGTAGAATTTTGGGAAGATGTGGTTCGTCTGTAAAGGAGACCGCTTATAAAACAGTAATACGACCTATTCTTGAGTACTGCTCGAGCGTTTGGGATCCCTATCAGGTCGGATTGATGGAGGACATAGAAGCAATTCAGAGGCGGGCTGCTAGATTTGTTACTGGTAGGTTTGATCGTCACGCGAGTGTTACGGAAATGCTTGAAGAACTCGGGTGGGAGTATTTAGAGGAAAGGAGGCGTTTTTTTCGTGAATCGCTACTGAGGAAATTTAGAGAACCAGCATTTGAGGCTGACTACAGTACAGTTTTACTGCCGCCAACTTATGTTTCGCGGAAAGACCACAAAGATAAGAGAGATTAGGGCTCGCACAGAGGCATATAGGCAGTCATTTTTATCTCGTTCTGTTTGGGAGTGGAACAGGGAGAGAAGATGCTAGTTGTGTTACGAGGTACCCTCCGCCACGCAGCGTATGGTGGATTGCGGAGTATGTATGTAGGTGTAGATTACGACATCGATAGCGGTGGGGAATTACTAGTAATTGCAATGTAATGTAATTATATTTCATAACAGAGTAGCTGAGAAGAATGATACAAGTTATCGTGTACGCACCTAAACAGTCTTGCACAGGGATTCTCTAAACGATCCATTCTGTAGTCGTCTTCAGCCTGGTAATACCACGTTCTTTAGCCAAGCAAGACGTAAAAGTTTCCCGTGATTGCAGTTTATAAAATATATATGGTGGTTAACAATAACGTTGTTCACTCCTGAGTTGGTGGTTTGACACAAAAATATTCACCGAGGCGACAAAACCCATGGGACAAATGGCTCTGAGCACTATGCGACTTAACATCTGTGGTCATCAGTTCCGCAGAACTTACAACTACTTAAACCTAACTAACCTAAGGACATCACACGCATCCATGCCCGAGACAGGATTCGAACCTGCGACCGTAGTGGTCACGCGGTTCCGGACTGAAGCGCCTAGAACCGCACGGCCACACCGGCCGGCCTCATGGGACATATGCACATTTACAGACGGAGGTAGTATCAAGTAATTAGGCATAAGAGGGCAGTGCATTGGCGGATCTGTCATTTGTAGTTAGGTCATTCATGTGAGAAAGTGTCCGACGTGATTATAGTCGCACCACAGGAATTAACAAAGTTTGCAGAATGGTAGTTGGAGCTAGACGTGTGGGATACTCAGTTTCGTAAGTCTACAGGGAATATAATACTCCAAGCGTCAAGAGAGTGCTGAGAATATAAAGTATTTCTGGCATTACTTCTCATCACCACAGACAACGCAGTGGCCGTCGGCCTTCACTTGACAACTGAGAGCAGCGGCGTTTGCAGAAATCAATGTGCGACGTATGGCGAGCGTATCGATTCAGATAGTGCGACGAAATTTGGAGTTAATGGGCTACGGCAGCAGACAACCGGCGCTATTGTCTTTGCTGACAGCACGAAATCGCCTGCAGTGCCTTTCCGGGGTTCGTCGCCATACCTGTTGGACCCTAAACGACTGGAAAACCGTGTCGTAGAGGAGGCCCGATTTCAGTTGGTAAGAGCTGATGGTAGGGTTCGAATGTGGCGCAGACCCCACGAAGCCATGCACCGAAATTGTCAACAAGGCCCTGTTCAAACTGGTGATGTGAACTGTGTTTACATGGAATGAACTGGGTCCTCTGGTCCAACTGAACCGATAATTCACTTGAAATGATTATGCTCGCCTACCTCGAGACCACTTGGCTCAAATGGTTCTGAGCACTATGCGACTTAACTTCTGAGGTCATCAGTCGCCTAGAACTTACAACTATTAAACCTAACTAACCTAAGGACAGCACACACATCCATGCCCGAGGCAGGATTGGAACCTGCGACCGTACCGGTCACGCGGTTCCAGACTGAAGCGCCTGGAACCGCACTGCCACACCGGTCGGCGGAGACCATTTCCAGCCATTCATGGACAATTGAAGCGAGCGCTTTGGCTACCCACATCGCCCGAGATGAATACTACTGACGATTTATGGAATATAATCGAGAGGTCAGTTGGTGCACAAAATTCTGCACCGGCAACACTTTCGCAATTACTGACGGCTATGAGGCACCACAGCTCAATATTTCTGGACGGGGATTTCCGTCTGTTTTTGAGCCCATGCTACGTCAAGCGGCTGCACTGTTCCGGGCCATAGGAGGTCCGACAGGATATTAAGAGGTGTCTCATGGCTTTGGTCACCCAATTTATTATGTAAGTTTTACTCTACAAATGGGGATCAACCACGTTAAACAGTCAACCCAAGCTGTCTTTGAGACCTGCTAATCAAGGGAAGGCAGGATTGAGTTACGATTGTGGACGTGGCCGTAATCAGTTACTGTTGGTTGTCTTTTACAGTTACACACACTTATTTTTAAAACAGTAATTCCAGACTCAACAATAAATAAAATACCACACGTTATTAGTGAAGGAATATAACTGTGTAAATAATAGTGTTTTCAGTGCGTTACAATTTAGCGAATCAGCATAAAATACAGATACAGATAATGTTAAAAAAAAATCACTGCGATCATGGTTGAAGGCGTTACTCGCCGCCATGAATGGCAATAATTAAGGATGTTTAAAAACTCGCTGCAATTACTACTTACAGGTATGGAAATATTAAAATGTTATGTGTTATGAAAATAGTGTGAAAGGCTTTTATATGACAGTTGATCACTTACAATTTCATCATCTTGTTGCTTGCTGAAATTGTAAGTGATCAACTGTCATATAAAAGCCTTTCACACTATTTTCATGACACATAACTGATGCAAATCTATCTGCAGCACAGGCTGTGACATACAGAGTCAACCACAAAGAAGAAAACCAGCAGAAGACATCACTGATTTCGATTTCTAGCCATACACTCCCTCCTCCTTCCCCCCAAATGCCACACCAGCAGCTACAGTAAAAAACAATGGACAAAGAGTTCTAGATTAATCTAGTTTAAGACTGTTTATTTTTAAGTAACGTTCTCTATATGTATGTATGTATGGTTGTATAAACGCCTGAAGATGAACAGAACATGTTCGAAACGCGTTGCATTATGTTAGATTAAGCATAAAATGACAAGTGACTGGTAGCAGAAACTTAAAATAAATATTATTATAAGCTTTGACCAACACTAAGGGTAGGAAAAGAACCCCCCCCCCCCCCCTTTATCAGTTCTGCTACTAGTTGAGCTGTGGCACTGCCAACCGCAGCTACTCAAAGCTCCTAGGAAGCTAGGGATCGTTGCTGGTGGACAAACTTGTAGTTAGTACATAATTTCAGTTTCAACTAAAGAACAAATTTCATTATCAGAATAACAACATAAAATTTTAGTTCGGACCTTTGTCCTCTTAAGATAAAATACAACTGGCTTTCGCAAATGGCTGAAGCTTCTACTTAAAATTCTAAATTATTTACACCCGTTAAGTTAATGAATTTAACAAATGTAAAAGCAAGCAAATTCAGAATGTAAACGTAAACGTAAGCTTCCGCGGCCGTTATCACAGTCAATAAAGTTCTTCTGAGTTTGAGGCCGCATTGTCATCTGTAAAATTCCGACGTTTCGTCGACTGTTGCAAGGCGTCTTCCTCAGGATGTATTGCTTACTGCTACTGAAAAATTCAGAATCTTAAAAACTTTTATTTAAATCAGTTGCTAGCTGCTTCAACAGAGGAAAAGGTCAGCTCTTAAAAAACGACTGGATGAAGTTGTCTTGTAAACATATTCACGAGAAATGTTAACAACACCAACTGAAATACAGCAATAATAGAATGTTTAACCGAATTGCCCAGTTGTCCAAGGCTCCGCATGGAGGTTGCTGTCAAGTAGGACGCCCATACCACTGCCAGGGACGCAACGGCTGTGTCCGCGCGCCAAGGCAAACTGACAGCCGGCCAGACCAGAAAGAGCGCTTCCGAAATCTGTAAAAAAACTAAATCTAAAGTTAGAACACACAATGACAGACCAAATACACATAAAGGAATACTACATTAGTACAGGACTCAAATAGGGTCAGAGAGTAAGACGTGCAGGCTCATGTGACAATGTCTGATCCTACCAAAGCCCTTTTAAAGCTTATCAGTGGACCAAGTGAAACTGACTTGCCCTTCTTATGAAATAAAGTCTAAAACCAAACCTGGGCAAAGAGCACACTAATTACCATACTACATCAAATTAACACTACAAGGAACCTTTAAAACAACCAGTAAAACTTGAATTAGACTCTGCTCCGCAAAAACACCACTTCGAAGTCTTAGACTTCGTAAGTTCCGTACAACATGTCAACATAAGTTTCCCAAATCTTCACAGTTTAACAGCAGAATAAGAATCATACATCACTTAATGCTTCCAGTTACGCGATGAGAAGATGTCCAGCATGAGATGACGAACCCGCCACCGTTTAGCAGGCAAACGCGCCGACTAATCAGCGCCATCCACCCGGCGCGCGGCAAAACGGCAAAGACGGCGAGGCTCCGGCTCAGCGGATACAGACGAGGGCCTGCCTTTCGAAATACACTCCTGGAAATGGAAAAAAGAACACATTGACACCGGTGTGTCAGACCCACCATACTTGCTCCGGACACTGCGAGAGGGCTGTACAAGCAATGATCACACGCACGGCACAGCGGACACACCAGGAACCGCGGTGTTGGCCGTCGAATGGCGCTAGCTGCGCAGCATTTGTGCACCGCCGCCGTCAGTGTCAGCCAGTTTGCCGTGGCATACGGAGCTCCATCGCAGTCTTTAACACTGGTAGCATGCCGCGACAGCGTGGACGTGAGCCGTATGTGCAGTTGACGGACTTTGAGCGAGGGCGTATAATGGGCATGTGGGAGGCTGGGTGGACGTACCGCCGAATTGCTCAACACGTGGGGCGTGAGGTCTCCACAGTACATCGATGTTGTCGCCAGTGGTCGGCGGAAGGTGCACGTGCCCGTCGACCTGGGACCGGACCGCAGCGATGCACGGATGCACGCCAAGACCGTAGGATCCTACGCAGTGCCGTAGGGGACCGCACCGCCACTTCCCAGCAAATTAGGGACACTGTTGCTCCTGGGGTATCGGCGAGGACCATTCACAACCGTCTCCATGAAGCTGGGCTACGGTCCCGCACACCGTTAGGCCGTCTTCCGCTCACGCCCCAACATCGTGCAGCCCGCCTCCAGTGGTGTCGCGACAGGCGTGAATGGAGGGACGAATGGAGACGTGTCGTCTTCAGCGATGAGAGTCGCTTCTGCCTTGGTGCCAATGATGGTCGTATGCGTGTTTGGCGCCGTGCAGGTGAGCGCCACAATCAGGACTGCATACGACCGAGGCACACAGGGCCAACACCCGGCATCATGGTGTGGGGAGCGATCTCCTACACTGGCCGTACACCACTGGTGATCGTCGAGGGGACACTGAATAGTGCACGGTACATCCAAACCGTCATCGAACCCATCGTTCTTCCATTCCTAGACCGGCATGGGAACTTGCTGTTCCAACAGGACAATGCACGTCCGCATGTATCCCGTGCCACCCAACGTGCTCTAGAAGGTGTACGTCAACTACCCTGGCCAGCAAGATCTCCGGATCTGTCCCCCATTGAGCATGTTTGGGACTGGATGAAGCGTCGTCTCACGCGGTCTGCACGTCCAGCACGAACGCTGGTCCAACTGAGGCGCCAGGTGGAAATGGCATGGCAAGCCGTTCCACAGGACTACATCCAGCATCTCTACGATCGTCTCCATGGGAGAATAGCAGCCTGCATTGCTGCGAAAGGTGGATATACACTGTACTAGTGCCGACATTGTGCATGCTCTGTTGCCTGTGTCTATGTGCCTGTGGTTCTGTCAGTGTGATCATGTGATGTATCTGACCCCAGGAATGTGTCAATAAAGTTTCCCCTTCCTGGGACAATGAATTCACGGTGTTCTTATTTCAATTTCCAGGAGTGTATGTTGCCTCGTTGAACGCCGACCGGAGACAGAGCACTCGGCCACGCGCCAAGCCGGAAAACCAAAGGCGGAACAGTCAGAGATACAGGAGCAGACGAGTGTCGATATCAGTGACAAAAGTTGACCGTAACTAGCGCCGGTTCCCAGAACTCCTGAAGATACACGTTGACTGTGGATAATGTATCACAGACACAGTCCCGTATACTGCTTAGAGATGTCACTAAACCCGCCAAAGATATAAACAACCATCCATGAACAGATCGTTTTAGATGGAGGGCGTCCGACAGCCGTTCAGTTCCAGTCATTCCACCAGGAAGGAGGTACACGGGTCGTGTTGTGTGTAGTTCAACCATGCCTAGACAGTCAATACCGCGGTTCGATCACGTTCGTATAGTTACTTTGTGCCAGCAAGGGCTCACAGAGAGACAGGAACTGTCAATGACTTGCCTCGCTCAGACCGCCCAAGGGCTACTACAGCAGTGGATGACCGCTACCTACGGATTATGCCTCGGAGGAACCCTTACAGCAACGCCACCATGTTGAATAATGCTTTTGTGCAGCTACAGGACGTCGTGTTACGATTCAAAATATGCGCAATAGGCTGCATGATTCGCAACACCACCCACAACGTCCATGGCGAGGTGCATCTTTGCATCCACGACACCATGCAGTGCGGTACATATGGGCCAACTACATGCCGAATAGACCGCTCAGGATTGGCATCACGTTCTCTTCACCGATGAGTGTCGCATATCCCTTCAACCAGGCAATCGTCGGAGACGTCTCTGAAGGCAACCCGGTCAGGCTGAACGCCTTAGACACTCTGTTCAAATGGTTCAAATGGCTCTGAGCACTATGGGACTCAACTGCTGTGGTCATCAGTCCCCTAGAACTTAGAACTACTTAAACCTAACTAACCTAAGGACATCACACACACCCATGCCCGAGGCAGGATTCGAACCTGCGACCGTAGCAGCAGCGCGGCTCCGGACTGGAGCGCCTAGAACCGCACGACCACCGCGGCCGGCTAGACACTCTGTCCAGCGAGTGCAGCGAGGTGGAGGTTCCCTGCTGTTTTGAGGTGGCATTATGTGGGGCCGACGTACGCCGCTGGCGTTCATGGGAGGCACCGTAACTGCTTTATGATACGTGAATTCCATCTTCCGACCGATAGTGCAACCGTATCGGCAGCATATTGGCGAGGCATTCGTCTTCTTGGACGACAGTTCGTGCCCCCATCGTACACATCTTGTGAATTACTTTCTTCAGGATAACGACATCGCTCGACTAGAGTGCTCGGCATGTTCTCCAGACATGAACCCTATCGAATATGCCTGGGGTAGGTTGAAAAGGGTTGTTTATGGACAAGTGACCCACCAACCACTCTGAGGGATCTACGTCGAATCGCCGTTGAGGAGTGGGACAATCTGGACCAACAGTGGCTTGATGAACTTGTGGATAGTATGTCACGACGAATACAGGCATGCATCAATGCAAGAGGACGTGTTACTGGGTATTAGAGGTACTGGTGTGTACAGCAATCTGGACCACCACCTCTCAAGGTCTCGTTGTATGGTAGTATAACGAGCAGTATGTGGTTTTCATGAGTAATAAATAGGACCGAAATGATTTTTATGTTGATCTCTGTTCCAATTTTCTGTAGAGGTTCCGGAACTCTCGGAATCGAGGTGATGCAAATCTTTTTTATGTTTGTTAACTCTTTAATAACTTTCAAGGTTTCATCTTTTTAACTAGCGAGAGTTCGCACCACGTAAAACAAAGAATAACAAATACCTTTGGTTCAAAATGTGGTGTCACCGCCAGACACCACGCTTGCTAGGTGGTAGCTTAAATCGGCCGCGGTCCATTTAGTACATGTCGGACCCGCGTGTCGCCACTGGGTGATCGCAGACCGAGCGCCACCACAAGGCAGGTCTCGAGATACGGACGAGCACTCGCCCCAGTTGTACGACGACTTTGCTAGCGACTACACTGACGAAGCCTTTCTCTCATTTGCCGAGAGACAGTTAGAATAGCCTTCAGCTAAGTCCATGGCTACGACCTAGCAAAGCGCCATTAACCGTATCTGAAGATAGTCTTATCTGTATTATCAAGAGCGATGTAACACAAGGACGATATAAAGTTAAGTATTCGAGGAGCTGGATACTTTTCTTATTAGCATTCACTCCTTATCCTGTTCCAGAATTCACGCCCGTCTGCATTAGATAGCTTCCTTTTCGGCCTCCTCTATCTACAAGGTGTTGGCACATTTACCAACACATCACAAAATACTATTATACGTCAAACGCACTAGTAAACAGTTTCTCATATGCAAACCTCTTTCAAATAATCAGAAACTGTTCCACTCACATTACGAAATTAGGAGAACGAATTTTTAAGTTTTACTTTCTTTAGCCAATCTTGTCTCATTACTTTTATGATTTATTGCTAAAATCCAATACTCAATCCACTTCCTGAAAACACATGTGGTCGAGTGACAACAAGGAAAGAAAAAGAAAGAAAAAAAACTACATGTCGCCGCCACTTTAAATACTGCGATTGATTGTTAATTCGATGGTCAACCACTTCAGGCGTTCACAATACGCTGTCCAACTACTTCAAACGAACTACGAAAATCATTTCTCACGGATCTTTGAAATAGTCGTTAAATGGTTTCACAGTGCCTCGTGATATGTTTCTGCCTTCAATTCCTTTTCTTTACACATTAAGGTAGATCGAAAACTTCACACAACACGCTGCGTGCAGTAGCAAAATAAGACACAGTTCCCAATCTATGAATCGTTAAGGACTGCGAAACAGAATACAAATTACGTCGAGATCTACGTTCGGAAACCACAGTAGTCCTAGAACCAACAACCACTAAATAAGCACGAACTCGTGTCACCTCAGAGTCGGCCAGCAGATTCGCCAACAAGTTTTTGCGGATCTGCATAACCCCTAAAGCCCAAATACAGTAACTTCCACTTGAATTATCCAGCCTCACAAATACACAGCTTACTGCACCGGCTCCTAACTCAAATAGGCGATCTTCCCTAATCCGCTAACTGCATTCGCAGCTTAATAAATCGATTTCTAACATGCAGAACCCCACAGTTAGGAATACTACGGAATTTCCTACGCCGTGCAAATTTCGGAACGAGCTATCCGCGACCTCTCTCAGCAGTTAGACTTACCGATCCAGGCGAACTATTACCTACGTTATCTTCCGTCGGACGATCTGCTGCGTCCTAGGACAAGACGGGGACTAAACTAACTGTCTGACAATGTCAAGGTCTCCAGGAACCATATCACAGACAACATGCAACGATTTTTTTACTTCACATTGTAGAAAATAGCTCTCGCAGTGTCGTACAGCGACCAGATGGGGGTCTATCTCTGAACGCCGTCGCCACTGCCCAATCTCTGCTTTGCTGTACAGCTGATGGGTTGTGCGACCATTTGTCGGATATCTACAACATATATACAAAAATGCTTAGGCACCAATTACAACATGATTACATTAAAACTCTTCGTGTTGCTTCATTGTAACTCACGTGACTTGGAGTCGAGTAATGTCTCTTAGTATGCGTCAAATCTGACACAGTACAAATACAGTTTATGGTTTAGCTGTGCCCAGTAGACAAACAGCAGAAACGTCGTTCAACACCACACAGCAGATGTTCTGTAAGTTAGTCGTTAATTTACATCACGTCGAAGCAACTGGCACGGCGTAGAGTTGACCAAATCGTAAATATTGTTTGATATTGTGTAATACACTTAAGGAATCTTGCACAGGCTCAAAATACACCATCCATCCTATTCCCAGTTGTAACATTCTCTTGGACCCTTTATTTTGATTTCTAATGCTGTGGTATCGTATCTCAATACACGGGAGCTGCAAGTAAAGCTCTATCGATAACAACAGCCGGCCGCGGTGGTCTAGCGGTTCTGGCGCTGCAGTCCGGAACCGCGGGACTGCTACGGTCGCAGGTTCGAATCCTGCCTCGGGCATGGGTGTGTGTGATGTCCTTAGGTTAGTTAGGTTTAAGTAGTTCTAAGTTCTAGGGGACTTATGACCTAAGATGTTGAGTCCCATAGTGCTCAGAGCCATTTGAACCATTTTTGATAACAACAGGACAACCGTTGCTGAGTAAACAAATGGATGCAATAACAGCTTGTAACTATAATTCGGTAGCGCTCCATAGCAACCTGCTGTCATTCTCCTGTGGGGAGCCTCCCTGCATACAGAAAAATGCCAATCTTCGTGTTTACACCGGGAATTACCATACCATGCTCTCACTAAAATGTACAGTGGCGTGTTACGACTTTATTGTAACAAGATGACGTATAGGGTGGGACCGACGAATGACATCGAAAAAGCTCAAAGAAGGGCAGCTCATTTTGTATTATCGCAAAATAGGGGAGACAGTGTCACAGACGTGATACGTGAATTGGAGTGGCAATCATTAAAACAAAGGCGTTTTTCGTTGCGACGGGATCTTCTCATGAAATTTCAATCACCAGATTTCTCCTCCAATTGCGAAAACATTCTGTTGGCACCCACTTACATGGGGAGAAATGATCATCACGATAAAATAAGAGAATTCAGGGCTTGCACAGAAAGATTTAAGTGCTCATTTTTCCCGCGTGCCGTTCGAGAGTGGGACGGTAGAGAGACAGCTTGAAGGTCGTTCATTGAACCCTCTGCCAGACATTTTGTAGTGAATAGCAGAGTAATCACGTAGATTTAGATGTATAGGGTAATCTATAACTCCACCCATAGATATTATACAAAGCCTGATTCTGAAGAAACGGGTTCATCAGTATCATCATTCAAAGACTGGAGAGCTGTTCATAAGATTTCGGGACTTATACTGTGTTCGAACAGTAGGAAAAGTTCCACACGTTCGAATTCACTAATCTCCACCATAAAGCAACGTAATGAGGACAAAATACAACTGTGGAGCCTGTCCTAGGGAGCTTGTGACTATGAAAACCCTATAACCAATATTTTTTTATACCTTTTGGTCAGTCAACCATCACATGTGTATGGCGCGTCTGGCGTGCGATCTACGTTGCAGTGAGCACATTACCATAGGAACACAATCATATTTGCTTTATGATACATTACTATAGGAGGTGGAGTGCGTTGCCTATTTGCAGAATTTTGGAGAGATCTTCGATTGTCTTGTGGTTGGCATCTGTGTACGAGTACTTGTTTACCGTGTCAGGCAGCTGAAACACGAAGACATGCTGAGCAGCCTCGTGTAGAGGTCATCCCACGTTGCAGTAACAGCAGTTGTGTGTATCTTAGTCTCACAGGTCTGAGTTATACAGTTATTATTGGAACACGCTACTACAATTCTCTCTCGTTAGGAATTGTAACCGCTAGAAGCACTGCTAAGAATGTCGATGGACTTAAGTCTATTGACAGGACACGGCGGGTTGCAGTGTTCCACAGTAACATATATCTGTATTACTTATTAACACACATGCTTATCGTAATAAAAGGAAGGTCTCTACGAAAATTCGAACAAAAATAATGTTCTATTATACAGCATGTTTCCGTAAGTGCGTACAAAAGTTTAACAGGGTATAGAGGACGCTTCACTGAACAATTTGAGGTAGGGAACCTAGGGTCGGAGAAGCCTGCTTAAGGAAATAACAGGAATAAAATCACATTATTGTGTACATTTTTATTTACATTAGTTAAATGCAAATACCATCATTGACGCAATGAAAGTATCATTTGTACTGTATCTTACAAAATGTGCTGAAATAGATGATTATCAACCTCAGTGCAAGCATGACATCGTCGAACAAGGTTCTGACACATCCTGACAGGTATCCGTGGTGTGTATCCATTGGGATCTCACATATAAGTGACTTTAGATGTCCCCATAGGAAATAATCAAGGATATTCATGTCAGGTGACCTCGCAGTCGGTGGCATAGGACCTCCCTTTTTTATCCAGTGACCAGGAAATATTGTACCGGTACTGCTCCGTAGTATTACTTGTACGTCTCTCAATAGCACTGAGTAATGAATGAGTCTGTCTTTGATACATAGCACGTTCTGTCATGGGACAATGTAAATACGACACAACACAGACACCTTATGGACAAGTAAAGTAAACAAAACCTGCAACATGACGTCCTGGTAATCAGGCTCGTGTCCTTGTTCCCTTGCAGGAAATAAAGGATGTGCATGCAAATAAACAGTACAGTATATGTGAAGTTTTACCCCGTTAGTGTAAATAAACTGGAAAACTGTAATGCTAGACAAAGGTGTAGACCAGTTTACTTCCATATTTGCTTAAGCTGACTTCTCAGGCCCCAGGTTGCCTAACTCAATTTGTTCAGAGGAGCATTCTCCAACTGCCGTTACATTTTTGCACACTCTTACGGAAACACCCTGTATGTACGATTTCGCACACTTTGCAAGCACAGTGAGGTATCAAATACACGTAAATGCTAGCGCCTAATACCTGATGGGTGATGCAGAGCGCCTACCGGCTAACGCTTAACGCAATACATTCTCTGTAAACACACTATTGTTGGCCCCCTTCCATTACCATAAATGCCAAACAAAAGTCGCAATAGGTATTGAAGTGATAAATAACATAAAGACGTCATGATTTTTTTTCTATAATTAGACGTTTTTCCCATCGCTATATGCTATAAATTTTACTGACTGTTTTTTTTCTCCAAATACCCACACAGTTCCGTTTTAAGACGTATGTAAACACGTGATTTTAAACGACTAACAAGTAGCACAGCGCACAGCTCTCATACTCAGATCCCAGCGGTAGCGACAAAAGTATCGGTTATTACCTAAGGGGTCGAAAAACAGAAGGCGTGAGCTGACGTCCTCACTTACTGTGGCGAGCTCTGGTGTAGAAAGTGAAGACTAGACAAATATGACGTCCGCTTGTGGAAGCTGCCGGTTGTCTAACACGATGCGATCTAGACGGTTGGTGACGGGCCCTCAATCATTTAGTTTATTTTTTTTTCTTTTTTTTTCCAAATGAAGCACCCAGTTCTCCTACTTCTCACCCCATGTGGTGATGCTAGGAGGAAATGTAAAAGTTATTTAGCGAATATTTACGATTATTTCTTGAGAAATAGGTAAAACACCTCGCAAACAGTAAATATCGTCATTTGTTGGTATACTCGCAGGGTATGAACTGAGTTGTTAGACATTTAAGGCTCCTTGTGTAAGAGCATCTTCTCGAAAAAGTAGATACTTGTGGAATACTGAGGAAAAGTCAATGAGAATGTAATTAATTGCCTGAAAACTGTAAATAGCGTCACTTGGTGATAGTCCTTAGACTTTTAAAGCTACACGTTTATGTGTGTTTACTGAAAATCGATAAGCGAAAGCCATATTTATGTGCGTCGTCTTAAGAAATAGGCAACATTAATCACGTAACCCATATTTACATGTAGCTTTTTAAAAAATGGGCAAAATAGGAACGAAACCCATATTCAAATGTATCTGGTTAAAAGTGGAGGGAAAATCAGAAAATAGGAACGGAATGTGCGTCTTCTTAAAGAAAATTGGTAAAAATTAGTCACGAAACCGTAAATACCATCCTATGTTGGGACAAATAGCGTTAGGTGCGACACTCTTTCAAATATTCACGACAACTAGGCCACTACAGATGGGTGCTGTACTATGCAAGAAATTTGCAACATCGCCTGAATTCAGTGATGCTGCTGCTACTGCTGTTGCTCGAGTGAGGTCCATACTGTAAATGACAGCCTCAGGATACTGGGGACGCTAAGGAATGGAGGGGGCATTGTGGGGCAACGACCAATAGGGGGATAGTAGCAGTAGGGCAGGAACACACTGCAGCGGTGGGGGAAACGCCAATTTTGGATAATAAATTATCATGATTGGAATGACTTATCACTTTACGCAAAAAGAACGACTACTAACTACCGCCGGCCGGAGTGGCCGAGCGGTTCTAGGCGCTACAGTCTGGAACCGCGCGACCGCTGCGGTCGCAGGTTCGAATCCTGCGTCGGGCACGGATGTGTGTGATGTCCTTAGGTTAGTTAGGTTTAAGTAGTCCTAAGTTCTAGGGGACTGATGACCTCAGAAGTTAAGTCCCATAGTGCTCAGAGTCATTTGAACCATTTATTAACTACCACTTGGGTAAACATGAACGCAAGTGCCCTACTCAACCACCGTCTCGACTCTAAGTTACCTTAATCAGTATGACAGTTATTGACCATTGATTGTTATCATCACAGACAGCTATTGCCAATTAAATACATTATAAATAAACAGAACATGGACACAAATGTGCAGTTGGTTTACATAAGAATCATTAAATTAGGCTGGGGCAACTTGCTTACATAAAAGAACAATGCCTTCCCCCCACCTCCATTTGGCCAATAATCCATCCATAACCACTACTATGGACGGTATTTTTTTTTAATGGTAGGGAGCTAGATGGTGGAGTGACAAGGCGCAAGATCTTAATAAAAATCATAATACTTTCAAAAAATTCATTTAAAATGTTTAAAAAACCAGAGTGTGGAAACAGATTTGACTTTTTCTTTTATAATCAAGCACGTTCACCATGAGAAACAGGGAATAATAATCTTCATCAGAATGAATTTAATTTAAAAAACTCCAACCAAAAAGAATTACTGAACTCAGTATTAAAAACTTCAAGCTATTTAAATAACTCCACAGCAAATGGTAATTCGTGAACTTAAAAAGAATAAACCTTGATGGCTTAAAAAAAGTTCTTAAAAAACAAATACAGACTTAAAGCATAATTTCGAGAATCTGCGGCGTGCAAGTTCTCAGGTACAAAATGAAGAGCCAGTGGCAATGTGGTCGCAACAAACCACATCTGTTTACTAGAGAGTACGCCACAACCTCCACCAATGCGCCTATAGTTTCAAGATTTTTACCAAACAATAATAAACTACTTGCAACATCAAATGTCTATAAGAATAAGCACAACATAGAATAAAGTAACCCTTCCTCAGTTCAACAGCCTAAAGTACTTAAAACTTGACTTTAAAATTATTACACAATAACCACAGCTGAAGGAGTCGCGAAGAATAAGATACATTGCTTCAGACAATTTTCTAACGGCTTAGGAAATTTACAGCCAAAACAAGGAAGTACTAATTAGTCGTACCATAACATAATGGTTGGCTGGTTGATTTCGGGAAGGGTATCAGACAGCAAGGTGATCGGTCCTATCGGATTAGGGAAGGAGGGGGAAGGAAGTCGGTCATGCTCTTTCAAAGGAACCATCCCGGCATTTGCCTGCAGCGATTTAGGGAAATCACGGAAAACCTTAATCAGGATGGCCAGACGCGGGTTTGAACGGTCGTCCTCCCGAATGCGAGTCCAATGTGCCAACCACTGCGCCACCTCGCTCGGTCACAACATAATGGCAACAGCACTCGCCCGTCACTCGGATCGGAATTACACAGCAACATTTAATAAATGACAACGCTGTCTTACGTGTAAGAGCGTGGTAAACATTTGAAATTATTACACTTTACTCTACACACCGATTACATCGCACTGCACACTCATTGTGCTCTTAGGAAACCATAATACAACAGATTTGAATCCAGGATGATGTAGACTGGCAGCTACCTAGAAGGAAACGAATAACTTCGTCAAGAACGAGGTAAGGAAGATGCTTACCGTTGTAACACCAACGCAGTCCGCCTGCAGTTATGTTGTTGAAAACAGTAATTGAAACCATAACATGCCCGAGTGCATGTTTGGACTTACAGCCCAATTGCCGTGCCCTCGTTGCAATGCCTCCTCCGAAGTCACAACGCCATAGAGGTAAATCCGTCGTCTGTGCTCCCAAGAAATTCGCTCCTCTTCACGCGAGGCTGAGCCGTACTGCCCACTGCCGAGTATCCACTGCTCTCCACTCTGCACTGGCCTCTAGTGCACCAGGCCGAACCCGGGAACACAACTGCGCATCCGTGCCGAGAACGCCGCACTCAACTGTTTACTAACCAAACCAATACCGCTTGTTACCGCTCTAAAGTCCTTTTTACACAACGAACGAAAGTGTTCAAGGAAGATTACAGTGTACTGAAGCGCTCCAGAGGTGCTAGGCCCAAACTATAAATTCGTACAAGATCTAGTCGCAACGTTCTTAAATGATCAACGTAAACACAGTGTACTGCTACTAGCATAACAGTGACAAAGTCGTGATTTCACAATAGCGTATCATTAATTATTTATAAAACTTACAAATATTTAAAAACTTGCGTGAAAATACGAGCATTTACGAAAAGTGCACTGTACTCGATTGCTCAGAAAGTTCCTTGTGATAACGAAACGACCATAAACAGAAACAAAACTCAACATTCGGTAAGTGCATCAGAAAGCAATAAGGCGCAAAAAATGGTTCAAATGGCTCTGAGCACTATGGGACTCAACTGCTGTGGTCATAAGTCCCCTAGAACTTAGAACTACTTAAACCTAACTAACCCAAACACGTCACACACATCCACGCCCGAGGCAGGACTCGAACCTGCGACCGCGGCGGTCGCGCGGTTCCAGACTGGAGCGCCCAGAACCGCTCGGCCACTCCGGCCGGCCAATAAGGCACATTCAGCATTCAGCAGAGACGTGACAACAGGAGACAGCTATTATGTCGGCCTTGCGCAATGAGGCCACTAATACCGAATGTAGAAGTGGCCCTAGAATTATCGCCCGTCACTACTAAAGCGATCGTAATAGTATGACCGTTCACACGATAGACGGCTGCCATTCACACAACTGGTTGTCAGTCGATTACAAGTTCGTTCGCCGTGTATAACGGGCATAAGAGCATTGTCGCCAGAGAGAGTTCTGCCCACGCATGCGCACTTCTATTGCGTCCATCTTCCGCCTGTCTTCCGGCGACAACAATCGAAGATCCGCCTATCGGATAAAGAGTAAATATCCCTTACTCGCCGAAAGCTTAATCGAAAAATCACGACCCACAGCTCATTTTTGTTGTCCAGTAATTCCGGGTGGTTATTGTTCCGGCGTAAAGTCAAGCGCCGGCACGGCGGTCAAGAACGTTAAGGCGGGGAGGGAGGGCTGTGAAGAAGACGTCAGCAAGTAGTACGCTGACCTCTGTAGTACGCAATGTGGTACGTGGTTGTGGTTCAAAATGGTTCAAATGGCTGTGAGCACTATGGGACTTAACTTCTGAGGTCTTCAGTCCCCTTGAAATTAGAACTACTTAAACCTAACTAACCTAAGGACATCACACACATCCGTGCCCGAGGCAGGATTCGAACCTGCGACCGTAGCGTTCGCGCGGTTCCAGACTGTAGCGCCTAGAACCGCTCGGCCACTCCGGCCGACTGTGGTCGTGAACGGGAAGTTCGTTACTCGTCAGAAGCTACATTCCACTCACCTGACGGACGACCCCGACATGCTCAGTCGTTAACTCGGATGCACACCGCCTGCGTTGCACCGCGACCAGCGAGTGTCAGGTACTGACGCAGCACATGCTGGCATTACTCTTGCGGCGATTGCCGGAGTTTATCTCCCCGGATGATATATTGCGCCCCCACGGCGTATACTTTCCATCGTCCAGGACGAATGCCGTTAAATGGTTAAAAGGTATGGCCCTTTACAACATATTTTCCGATGCTCACAAAGGACTATTGGTCCCTAGTGATGACGACACATGCAGCTTTCAGCCGCCACCCGAAGTACACAACCCGTTTCGCAAATTATTTAGGTTCATTATTTGCGGATCCTGCTGCTCACTGGGTCGTTCCGGGTATGTTGTTGTTGTGGTCTTCAGTCCTGAGACTGGTTTGATGCAGCTCTCCATGCTACTCTATCCTGTGCAAGCTTCTTCATCTCCCAGTACCCACTGCAACCTACATCCTTCTGAATCTGCTTAGTGAATTGATCTCTTGGTCTCCCTCTACGATTTTTACCCTCCACGCTGCCCTCCAATGCTAAATTTGTGATCCCTTGATGCCTCAAAACATGTCCTACCAACCGATCCCTTCTTCTAGTCAAGTTGTGCCACAAACTTCTCTTCTCCCCGATCCTATTCAATACCTGCTCATTAGTTATGTGTTCTACCCATCTAATCTTCAGCATTCTTCTGTAGACCCACATTTCAAAAGCTTCTATTCTCTTCTTGTCGGAACTATTTATCGTCCATGTTTCACTTCCATACATGGCTACACTCCATACAAATACTCTTAGAAGCGACTTCCTGACACTTAAATCTATACTCGATGTTAACAAATTTCTCTTCTTCAGCAATGCTTTCCTTGCCATTGCCAGTCTACATTTAATATCCTCTCTACTTCGACTATCATCAGTTATTTTGCTCCCCAAATAGCAAAACTCCTTTAAAGTTTCTCATTCCCTAATCTAATTCCCCCAGCATCACCCGAGTTAAATCGACTACATTTCATTACCCTCGTTTTGCTTTTGTTGACGTTCATTTTATATCCTCCTTTCAAGACACTATCCATTCCGTTCAACTGCTCTTCCTAGTCCTTTGCTGTCTCTGACAGAATTACAATGTCATCGGCGAACCTCAAAGTTTTTACTTCTTCTCCATGAATTTTAATACCTACTCCGAATTTTTCTTTTGTTTCCTTTACTGCTTGCTCAATATACAGATTGAATAACATTGGGGAGAGGCTACAACCCTGTATCACTCCTTTCCCAACCACTGCTTCCCTTTCATGCCCGTCGACTCTTATAACTGCCATCTGGTTTCTGTACAAATTGTAAATAGCCTTTCGCTCCTTGTATTTTATCCCTGCCACCTTTAGAATTTGAAAGAGAGTATTCCAGTTAACGTAATCAAAAGCTTTCTCTAAGTCTACAAATGCTAGAAACGTAGGTTTGCCTTTTCTTAATCTTTCTTCTAAGATAACTCGTAAGGTTAGTATTGCCTCACGTGTCCCAACATTTCTACGGAATCCAAACTGATCTTCCCCGAGGTCCGCTTCTACCAGTTTTTCCATTCGTCTGTAAAGAATTCGTGTTAGTATTTTGCAGCTGTGACTTATTAAACTGATAGTTCGGTAATTTTCACATCTGTCAACACCTGCTTTCTTTGGGATTGGAATTATTATATTCTTCTTGAAGTCTGTGGGTATTTCGCCTGTCTCATACATCTTGCTCACCAGATGGTAGAGTTTTGTCATGACTGGCTCTCCCAAGGCCATCAGTAGTTCTAATGGAATGTTGTCTACTCCTGGGGCCTTGTTTCGACTCAGGTCTTTCAGTGCTCTGTCAAACTCTTCACGCAGTATCTTATCTCCCATTTCATCTTCATCTACATCCTCTTCCATTTCCATAATATTGTCCTCAAGTACATCGCCCTTGTATAAACCCTCTATATACTCCTTCCACCTTTCTGCCTTCCCTTCTTTGCTTAGAACTGGGTTGCCATCTGAGCTCTTGATATTCATACAAGTGGTTCTCTTTTCTCCAAAGGTCTCTTTAATTTTCCTGTAGGCCGTATCTATCTTACCCCTAGTGAGACAAGCCTCTACATCCTTACATTTGTCCTCTAGCCATCCCTGCTTAGCCATTTTGCACTTCCTGTCGATATCATTTTTGAGACGTTTGTATTCCTTTTTGCCTGCTTCATTTACTGAATTTTTATATTTTCTCCTTTCATCAATTAAATTCAATATTTCTTCTGTTACCCAAGGATTTCTATTAGCCCTCGTCTTTTTACCTACTTGATCGTCTGCTGCCTTCACTACTTCATCCCTCAGAGCTACCCATTCTTCTTCTACTGTATTTCTTTCGACCATTCCTGTCAATTGTTCCCTTATGCTCTCCCTGAAACTCTCTACAACCTCTGGTTCTTTCAGTTTATCCAGGTCCCATCTCCTTAAATTCCCACCTTTTTGCAGTTTCTTCAGTTTCAATCTGCAGTTCATAACCAATAGATTGTGGTTAGAATCCACATCTGCCCCTGGAAATGTCTTACAATTTAAAACCTGGTTCCTAAATCTCTGTCTTACCATTATATAATCTATCTGATACCTTTTAGTATCTCCAGGATTCTTCCAGGTATACAACCTTCTTTTATGATTCTTGAACCAAGTGTTAGCTATGATCAAGTTATGCTCTGTGCAAAATTCTACAAGGCGGCTTCCTCTTTCATTTCTTCCCCCCAATCCATATTCACCTACTATGTTTCCTTCTCTCCCTTTTCCTACTGACGAATTCCAGTCACCCATGACTAATAAATTTTCGTCTCCCTTCACTACCTGAATAATTTCTTTTATCTCGTCATACATTTTATCAATTTCTTCATCATCTGCGGAAATAGTTGGCATATAAACTTGTACTACTGTAGTAGGCATGGGCTTTGTGTCTATCTTGGCCACAATAATGCGTTCACTATGCTGTTTGTAGTAGCTAACCCGCACTCCTATTTTTTTTTTCATTATTAAACGTACTCCTGCATTACCCCTATTTGATTTTGTATTTATAACCCTGTAGTCACCTGACCAAAAGTCTTGTTCCTCCTGCCACCGAACTTCACTAATTCCCACTATATCTAACTTTAAACTATCCATTTCCCTTTTTAAATTTTCTAACCTACCTGCCCGATTAAGGGATCTGACATTCCACGCTCCGATCCATAGAATGCCAGTTTTCTTTCTCCTGATAACGACGTCCTCTTGAGTAGTCCCCGTCCGGAGATCCGAATGGGGGACTATTTTACCTCCGGAATATTTTACCCAAGAGGACGCCATCATCATTTAATCATTCAGTAAAGCTGCATGTCCTCGGGAAAAATTACGACTGTAGTTTCCCCTTGCTTTCAGCCGTTCGCAGTACCAGCACAGCAAGGCCGTTTTGGTTAATGTTACAAGGCCAGATCAGTCAATCATCCAGACTGTTGCCCCTGCAACTACTGAAAAGGCTGCTGTCCCTCTTCAGGAACCACATGTTTGTCTGACCTCTCAACAGATACCCCTCCATTGTGGTTGCACCTACGGTACGGCCATCTGTATCGCTGAGGCACGCAAGCCTCCCCACCAACGGCAAGGTCCATGGTTCATGGGGGAAGGTTCCGGGTATGAGATGCTGAAAATGAAGAAGAATCCTCGAGCATATTGATCCTCTACAGACGGAATAGGGGGACCCCTACCAACAGACGAGAAGGCGACTCCGACACGCGGCTATGGTAATTGTAGGATCTTTTTTGTAATGAAACAAAAATGAATCCATAAATACAATACAAAATAAAAATAAAAAATGTAAACAAAATATAAAAATTGAATAAATAAATAAATAAATAACACAACATAAAAAAACCTGCTGTGATCGAACGGGTGCTATTCTGTCATTTTGCGCAATGGATTAATTTGAGATGTACCCTTTACCCTGTGGGTCCTGCAAGATGCAATTTCCACTGCCACACTATTACGGAAGTCACACAAACGCTCCTAACGTTCTAAAGAGAAATGCCCGAAAAACTTTCAGCAATAAATATCTTCTGCAGTCGTCCACTATAAGGAAATGCCACAAAAATTCTCAAAATTTCTTATGTAACTGGTGGGATACTTGGGTACTGGAAAAGTGCTAGTTAGTGTAAAACTTGAAACTAACGAAAATTATTATTATTATTTTTTTTGCAAAAATTCTGAGAAATCACAATGGCACTTTTAGTTATGAACTGAACAAGTTATTTTTGGGTTTTTTTCGGAATGTGAAGTTACCTCTTAAGGATAGGATTCAATAATGAAATTTCTATACAAAGTTTAAGATTGTTATTGACTTGGCACAATGGCTGAGAACCGCACCTACTCAACTTGAATAATTATTCGTTAGTATGTTGCTATGTACGGTCGAGGCTGTCGCGTGTGAAATGCAGTGAAGTGTAGTGTTGTGGAGGAAATATGGGGCTCGCAAGAGCTGTAGCGCACAATACCGTAAGCTGCGATGACTGCTGTCTGCGCCGCTCGCTGCAGACAAATAAGATAACTCTTGTTCTATCTGGATTGATCTTTGCCAATCAAACTCTCCCCACGCCTTGTTGAAGTCAAGGACTTCTATTCGCCCCTAGTCTAACTAATGGCATGGTACACTAAGTCAGATAACCAGTCCACCACGATGCCACTCAAAAATTCGCTCGCAGGCGTTTAACTGTAACTCTGTCCGTTCACACCGCACAGTAAGTGTGTTGGCCAACATAGTGAACAAAGCTTAATCGCAAGAACTCAATATAGAGTCGCACTCCGATTCGCTCTCGACAGAGGTTCTCTCCCAGTGAAGTACTGAGGAGAGACTTGTTACTCGCTCTTTGAGTACATGTACGAGCGCACATGCTCTCGTTATGTGTTCTCGCTCCCTCGCTCCAAGAGCAACAACAGAACGGCCCCTCTCCACCCAGGACGTGAAGGGGTATATCTTCAGCTCAAGACGCCAGGAATATTGTCTGCCAATCAGCATTGCTCTTCTAAAACGGGAGAATGACGTTTCGTTTAAGGCAACAAATCCGGAAATCTGTAGCATCGGCGTTTGGCGTTTGCTGTCTCCTTGTGAGAACCTCTGAAACTGCGTGCTATGTTTGTAAAGAATGGATAGGCTGGGCGCTTCCACACAATGTAGCGGAATTTGCTTTTAAGCCAAACATGGGGTCATTCTCCCTTTCACTCGGGCAAATGCTGTCTGCTCTACGGGCAGTTGCTGGCCGACATAGATAGGTTGACTCGTCCTCTGAAGGGACCGGCCTCCTGGCGTGCGGTATGCCTCTCCCAAACTAAAAGCTTTTGTGACCGTCATGTCTTGAATGTGTGTGTGTACGCCAGCCTCGAGTATTTCAACCTCGGTGCGCACTGGCGATTTACTTGTTATTTGCATATCGTTTACATGAATTCATACAACATTGACTTTATCTTATCGAGTTTGGGTTCTAATGAAGCGTCTTGATGTGCGGAATATGATTGTGAGAGCGGAATATGTAAGCAATGAAGGTCAGGAGACCACGACATCTTACACCGCTACATCCTCTTCCTGATCCTTCGATCCTAGAACACGTTGATTGGGCACGGTGGCGGGATGGCCAGGCCTCGGGTGGCGACCCCTGCCCTCCTAGGCATCCCATAGGGACAAGTAGGCAGGACACAACAGTTATAGTTAAACTTTCTCATATAACACGTTGAAACACAGAAACTAGATACTGTACGAGTACCAAACTTTGTAACAGTAGTTTCGAGAGTAAGGGGTGCATGATTTCCATGGTTCCTTAAAAAAAAATAATAAGTCGCCGAGACAGCAGCGGCCTCTAGGCGAAGAGAACATAAACGACGCGCCGCCTGGCCGCAACCCAGTTGGAGACTATTGCCGTTCTACGAGCTCTACAGCAGTGACTTAGGAACTATATAATTTCATTTGTGGTAGACATTATATATGCTGAAGAGATTGCTTATTTAGTCTGTCACCATTTTGCCTGCAACATTTCTGTATTTCCTTTTGTAATAAACTGCATTAACACGATATGCTTTAATTGTTGTCTAGTGATCCGAGAAAGGAGGTTTCCTAGGCATCTCATAGCGACGAGTAGATAGGACACAACAGTTATAGTTAAACTTTCCTTATATAAAACGTTATAACACGGAAACTAATTACTGTACGAGTACCAAAATTGGTTGCATTGATGTCCAGAATATGGGTTACAGGATTTCCGTGCGTCACAGACCCACTGTCCAGTTCCAACTACGGCCACCAGGTGCTGTGTTCAGTCATCGTGATTCCTAGTCTCACACACCTGACCACTCGTAGTGCACTTATTGACATGTGAACATGAGCTTGGACAAAAGGAACAGAAGCTCTATTATCAAAACAACAGTAATGCTGCAGCTGCACTTTGAGAATATCGCCGGCTGAAAGGACAACGGTAGGGTCCTCTTTCCCCACCTACTGTGTGGAGGATGAGGATCGTCCTGTGTCACAGTGAGATAAATGTGTTGACAATTTTGGGGGTCGCTTTTGAAATAATAAAGGGTTTACTTACTTTTCTGCATCTATCTCGTTTTCATTTGACCGCCCCTTATACATCACAGAATTTAGAATTCATTTATGTAGATTTTTTTCTACAAATAGTATAGATACTTTATGATTTATTTATGTTTATTTTAAACTAGACTTTTGGTAGGACCTGTTTATATTTTATTTTAATTGGGCTATGCAGAAATGTACTCATATCATTTTCGGATTGTTTATTTATTACAGAATCTGTCCCACTTATGTAAGGATTCCACATCAATCGAAATAGTAACAAAAGTGAAAGAGCAAGTCGACATTTTGAGGATGGCCGTGGACTGGGTGGCGAGGTCTTCAGAGGTAAGCCCACGCTGCTGCTGTCTACTTTGTTTGCATGATTCCGTGAAGATAGCTTTCACGTTCGCTCTGTACCGCGGCACTCGTGGCTGCCGCATCGCGGTCGCGAAGTGGGGTCGAGGCACTATCACATAAGTTTTCACAATCTGACGATAATGTATGGATTTGTAGTTTTAGCTTGACGATGTCCACTATGGACAAATGGTAGCTACTTTTATTCTGAAGAAGGTTGGGTTATCCCGACTGAAATCTAGGTAAACATTGCAACTGAGGCTGTTGGTTTTTAAAATTAAAACCAATATTTATTGCTGACAGGGCCGCGAAATGTTGAAAATATTTGCATTCATTTACATTTCTATGACTTACTGATGTTATAACTTCTTTTCAACCCACTGCGAATTCCGTTCAGCCCGTGAGGCCATTTTCTAGAAAGGCCTTCGGCTGTGCGTCTGAGCAGGACTTTGAGGTTCTCATTCTATTGAGGTAATAAAAACTATTTAAATAAATCCATCTTTATTAATTAAAAAAAAATCTCACGAGCGGTCTGGCGCGACCAATAACCACCACAACAAATGATTATAGTGATAAGAATCTCCCTTTTAGCATCCACATCTCTAAAATACAACGCTAGAAGCTCCTCATAATGAAAAGCCCTGTACATGCGCACTGCTCGGCAGTCGCAGAGCGACTGGCACTCAGACAGGAAGTGCCGTTGGACTCCCTGCAGCGGGCCTCATCAGTGGTTATCAGCGCCGTTGCTCAACCTGAACTGAATTATTCTGCAACACGGGTCTAGTAAAACTAGGACCCGTGTTGTGTTGCAGCGGCCAGAAGCTAAGTCCAGCGGCACTTCCTGTCTGAGTGCCAGTCGCTCTGCGACTGCCGAGCAGTGCGCATGTATCGGGCTTTTCATTATGAGGAGCTTCTAGTGTTGCATTTTAGAGACGTGGATGCTAGAAGGAGATTCTTATCACTATAATCATTTGTTGTGGTGGTTATTGGTCGCGCCAGACCGCTCGTGAGAATTACGATTTAATCAGCAAACGTGAAAGTCTTTAATTCTTCTCTCTGAACTTTAATTTACCTTCCCAAATTGCTCCTTGATGTCATTCACAGCTTGTTCAATGTACATGCTGAATAATGTGAAGATGGGCTGCAACATTGTCTAACTCCGTTCCCAACCACTGCTTCTCTTTCATGCCTTTCGAATATTATACGAGGGTTTGAACTTTAATAGTGGCAACTATTTATTTACAACTCGCACAAAATAGATACGAGTTTCAAAGTTTAGTGACCTTCAAAGTAGTCACCAGTATTGTGTATAAATCGTTGCCAGCGATGTGGAAGTCGTAGGATACTCTTAGCAGTGCCACTTGTGTTGACAATTCGAGCGGTGCAGTCTATTGCCCGACGAATTTGTAGCAGTTCTGAAGTGAGTGCCGTGAAGTGTTTCCTTCAGTTTAGAAATCGAGTTGAATTCACGAGGGCTTAAGTCAGGGGAGTGCAGTAGGTGGTATAGTACTTGGCAGTCCCATCAGTCAAAAAAATCACTTAACAGCTTGCACTGTACGTGGTTGAGCTGGTCGAAGTTTGTGTTCCAAAAATGAACAATAAAGAGACAGAAGTGATGACACTTTCTGCAGAACCTGACCATCATTTTGCAGGACAATGCTCAAGCACGTACAGTGCAAGCTGTTACTGATTTGTTTGATTGATGCGGCTGCTAAGTGCTATACCACCTACTGCACTCCCCTGACTTAAGCCCTCGTGAGCTCAACAAGATTTCTAAACTGAGGGAAACACTTCACGGCACTCGCTTCAGAACTGCTACAAATTCGTCGGGCAATAGACCACGCCGCTCGAACTGTCAACAGAACTGGCACTGCTAAGAGTATCCTAGGAGTTCCACATCGCTGGCAACGGTGACTACTTTGAAGGTAAGTAAAACTTCGAAACACGTATCTATTTTGTACGAGCTGTAAATAAATAGTTGCCACTATTGAAGTTCCAACCCTCGTAACTGCAGTGTCTTTTCTATACATGTTGTAGACGATCTTTCACTGCAGGTATTTTACGCATTTTAGCTTCAGAATTTCAAAGAGTGTGTTAGAGTCAACGATTTTGAAAGCTTTCTCTGTACCTACAGACGCAGAATCGAGATGTGTCCTCCTGATTTCAGAGTCTCGGCGCAATACAGCAGGAGAGCCGAGTGTCCAAGGCTGTGGAGGTGATGCTGCAGTATGTCGAAAACCTCAAGAGGATCCAGGGGAAGCAAGACGAAGAAGGCAAGAAGTAAGTCCATTCTCTACTGGAGCGTTTCATAGAACACACAGAGTAGGCTCGAATGAAACTTACAGGCCATGTTCAGATTCTACCATTATTGCAAGTAGAAGACAATAATGTCATTGCAAGTATAAGACGATATTGGTTTTTCAAGTAAATGCCGATATTGTTACTGAAGTTAGCAGATGATACTGCTATAGAAATTAGAAGACGAGTCTGTTATCCGAAGTATATGATGATACTGCTTTTGCAAGTTGAAGTTGCAAGTTGTTATTGTAAGAAGACGTTACTAGTATTGTAAGCAGAAGGCATTGAAGAATGACTTCAGCGCTACCACTTTCAAACGAGCCAAATTTTGCAAGGCTTTTGCTTTTGATTTTTCCTCCTTTGCGTGTAAGGCACAATTTAATATTATAATCGTTCTGTTATTGTTTTTTTGATTGCAGCCAGACATTTCGCTGTGGAAAGTACACAGCTCTGCATAAGTTCTGGACGAGTTAGGTAAAGCAACATAGTACATTAACTGCTCTGTGTAAACAAAAGTGTGACAGCATGTTACCAGAGATCCAGTCTTGCACGTAAGACATATTGTCGCATGGCGTGAGGTGAGCTTGACTTATAGCGCCAAATGAGGCGAGCCTTGCAACACGAGGCTGTCGAAGGGGCGGGAATAGGCAGTGTGAGTCTATCAGCGAGAGGTTGCGGTGCACTGTGGTGCTGCCCTTCATTAACATTGCCCTGGACGAAATATTTGGAATGACTTCACACGATGATGAATCAGGAGGAACCCGTAATAACGACGAGGTGTGACGAGGTGGCCCAGGAGTTTGGTCCTGCTCACAGCGTTGTTTCTCGTGCATGGGGAACGTTCAGAACGACAGGCAGTGCTGGCCGAAGGAGAGGAGACGGTCGATCACGGTCAACTACAGCAATGGGCAAGAACTTTCGGCAGGTCGGGCTGTGCTCTCACATTCCTTAATAAGTCTACCTACCTGGAGAGGTTTCAGGTTGTCTGCCCGTTCACTCTGCGGTGGCAGGTATTGGTTTAGCTGACAAAAGCAACGTTGACGAAAACTCGACCAAATACCTACCACGCAAAGGACACATAACTCCTGTGCACGGGCAGTAGCTGGAAGTTAGTTAAACTATCGATCGTTCGGGATTCTTGCATGACTCGTTTGGGAAAAGTCTAAAATTTCCGTTTAATTGGTTTATTGTCTTTAAAACACGGAAAATGGCTTTCAAGTCCGTATTTACACTACTGGCCAATAAAATTGCAACACCATGAAGATGATGTGCTACAGACGCGAAATTTAACCGACAGAAAGAAGATGCCGTGATATGCAAATGATTAGCTTTTCAGAGCATTCACACAAGGTTGGCGCTGGTGGCGACACCTACAACGTACTGCCATGAGGAAAGTTTCCAACCGATTTCTCATACACAAACAGCAGTTGACCGGCGTTGTCTGGTGAAACGTTGTTGTGATGCCTCGTGTAAGGAAGAGAAATGCGTACCATCACGCTTCCGACTTCGATAAAGGTCGGATTGTAGCCTATGGCGATTGTGGTTTATCGTATCGCGACACTGCTGCTCGCGTTGGTCGAGGTCCAATGACTGTTAGCAGAATATGGAATCGGTGGGTTCAGGAGGGTAATACGGAACGCCGTGCTGGATCCCAACGGCCTCGTATCACTAGCAGTCGAGACGGCAGGCATCTTATCCGCATGGCTGTAACGGATCGTGCAGCCACGTCTCGATCCCTGAGTCAACAGATGGGGACGTTTGCAAGACAACAACCAACTGCACGAACAGTTCGAAAACGTTTGCAGTAGCATGGACTGTCAGCTGGGAGATCGTGGCAACGGTTACCCTTGACGCTCCATCACAGACAGGAGTGCCTGCGATGGTGTACTCAACGACGAACCTGGGTACATGAATGGCAAAACGTCATTTTTTCGGATGAATCCAGGTTCTGTTTACAGCATAGTGATGATCATATCCGTATTTGGCGACATCACGGGAACGCACACTGGAAGCTTGTATTCGTCATCGCCAAATTGGCGTATCACCTGTAGCGATGGTATGGGGTGCCATTGGTTACACGTCTCGGTCACCTCTTATTCGCATTGACGGCAGTTTGAACAGTAGACGTTACATTTCAGATGTGTTACGACCCGTGGCTCTACCCTTCATTCGATCCCTCCGAAACCCTACATTTCAGCAGAATAATGCACGACCGCATGTTCTGGATACAGAAAATGTTCGACTGCTGCCCTGGCCACCACACTCTCCAGATCTCTCATCAACTGAAAACGTCTGGTCAATGGTGGCCGAGCAACTGGCTCGTCACAATACGCCAGTCACTACTCTTGATGAACTGTGGTATCGTGTTGAAGCTGCATGTGCAGCTGTACCTGTACACGCCATCCAAGCTCTGACTCAATGCCCAGGCGCATCAAGGCCGTTATTACGGCTAGAGGTGGTTATTGTGGGTACTGATTTCTCAGGATCTATGCACCCAAATTGCGTGAAAATGTACTCACATGTCAGTCCTAGTATATGTGTCCAATGAATACCCGTTTATCATCTGCATTTCTTCTTGGTGTAGCAATTTTAATGGCCAGTAGTGTAATATTCCGACATCATTATGTAGTGTTACTAACGTCTGTGTTACAAGTGCACAGCCGAAAGCAGCCACAAGGTATTTAATCTGACCTGACATTTTGAACGTGCTAAACAGTCACTGACCCATGGCTGCTACAGAGTTAACAGATTCAGTCGTTCAGTAGGCTTCTTGCAAAGAAGTGCTCACCATGATGTCTCGTAATCTGCACGAAAAAAGCAAGGCAAAGCTTATGTAGACATGAATGTCCTAAAAATCAACCTCTCACAAAGCTGAAACTTTCACAAAATACTCAATCCTGTAGTAGCTTTTCCTCAGCGACACGAGAACCGATCAAACGCGCGAATTTCTTCATTTTGATAGACATTCGATCAGCGGGGGCGTTCGAAGTATTGAACTAAATTTGAACGCCATCCGCAGCACCAAAGTCCACTTATACTTTTTCAGCCTTCCTGTTTCACGCCTCGCTGAGGCGTGAACACAGAGATGCAACATTAATGCATGCGTAAATAAATCGGCAAAGGATATCTCTAAGACCACCCACTTTAGCAACACCTATGTGCCACGCAGCATCCTTTGTTGAGTATTTTCAAGATCTACCTGTACAGAGGCGAGCCGTGGCCAGTCCTGGCCACCTGCACACTTTTGCTCCAGCCCTTGCTAGTGGACCGATGGAATCAGAGAGGTGTCCGGCGGATTCGCGCGTGTGTGTCAATGTGCCAACATCCCCCCCTCCCTCCCTCCCATGACCTGCCACAGGAGGGCGTGATCGTGATACAGAGGGGCTGAAAAAGCATAAACACCCTTCGCTGCTTCAGACTGCGTTCAAATTTTGTCGAATGGTTTTGAATAGTCCCTGTTGGTTCCACTGTGTACACCAGAGCGAAAACTGCAGTCACACTGCACTCCACAGGGCCTCGTTCACGTCAGTGGGGTTGCTGTCCCACGATGTCGCTAGAGAAGCGGGGGCAGGGGGTGTCAGCAGTGTCAAGAAAGACGTCCTGTTGCTCATCAAACTGCAAAATTTCGTTTTCGACATCGAAATGTGTAGCAATCAACAGCCCAAGTAAAGGGGTGGTTTCATTGACGCACTTCATGCGGTCTCTGAGACCTCCTCGTGTCGATCCAGAACGGTGGTGTGACTGGAATGTTTTCCTCGGCCATCCATTACTAAAGTGTGGCATATCAACGTTGGGATTCGCGGTTCTGACCACCATCGCAGAGGGTCGAAAGAAGGGATGAAATGTGCATAAGAATGGGTACGACGACCGGCCCATCATGTGGCACCTCCACGATAGTGTTGGGCAGGACGATGATGATATTTATCGTCAGTGTCATCTCATTAACCTGTCTTACAGCTCCCATGAATTTATAAGCTCTGGCATGTTTTTCGAAAAAGTGTCGAAATGTTCCTGTTTGAAGCGCAGCCGAGCCCGAGGGTGACCTATCAAGGCACCTCGCTTTAGCACCATTACAGAGGAAGGTATCAGGCACCTTTAAGCCAAATTTCAAATGTGTACAGCAAGGGGAGACAATTACAGGGTCTGGAAAAAGTGATCGTTTAGTTACGTCGTGCAGTATAATATGATAGAGGCCGCGAACGTAGTTAAGTATTCGGAAAAAAATGGATCATCATAATGATTCACATAAATGTAATACTGTATTTAACGGCCCATTTTTGTCACCCATGAAGTGGCCAGGAGTAAATAAATAAATGAATAAATGACCCGGTAATTCCCATCACATATCTTTCTGTCTCTCTGTGAGTATCCTCCCGTGTTTCGTATTCAAATTGTTAGTGTCACAGCCACCAAAAATTGTCCATACTCCTAAAGCACACTTCCAGATTCAGATCAGTTGGAATTTTCGCTGTGGGAACCCTGACCAGTTTACGAAAAGCACTATAAGCCAATATATAAGAATATATAAGAAACTATCAGCCTCGCTTGCGGTAATGAAACCAACATTTACCTAGGTTTCAGCCCAAATAATTGAGCCTTCTTCAGAAGATATACCTGAATCTATAATTTGTCTAAGAGGGCATGGTCTAGAAATAAAACTAAAACCGCCTGAATAGGCGTAGTCACATTAAAAATGCGGTACGTAAAGCCGGCCGAAGTGGCCGTGCGGTTAAAGGCGCTGCAGTCAGGAACCGCAAGACCGCTACGGTCGCAGGTTCGAATCCTGCCTCGGGCATGGATGTTTGTGATGTCCTTAGGTTAGTTAGGTTTAACTAGTTCTAAGTTCTAGGGGACTAATGACCTCAGCAGTTGAGTCCCATAGTGCTCAGAGCCATTTGAACCATTTTTTTGCGGTACGTAAGTACTAAGTCAACACCAAGACTTAACCTCTGGCGTGCGCCTCGGCTCCATGGACGCCGTGCGGTGGGCCTCGGGAGCTCACGTCCAGTTTGTTTGCGTAGCTGCCCAAGCAATTGCTGCCTTCAGCTGCCATAAATACAAAACCCCACCAACTGGTTATATGACTTCATTGTTGATTTGCACTACTTTCATTTTGATTTTTGTTTATTATACATTACTTTAGTGTTGCCCTACTTGAATTTGAAGCCTGGTGTCAGTCGTTCTCTATTAAGCTACTTCAGCCGTTGTTGAAGCTTACCTGACTAGAGACGAACTGATGAGGTCACCACCAGAATGAAGGCAGGTGAGCAGTGGCTTCCGTTAACACGTATTGCTCTGTCGTTTTGCCAGTTCGTGGTCAGAAACTGCTGAGTGTAATTTTATTCATGTGGAGTCTCCTGCATGTCCCTGGATTATTAAGAAATAGAACAGAAGCTGTGTCTTTCCAGTATTTGTTTTGTAGTACTCTCTAAAGCATTGGATGAACACAGTTTTTCTGTAGACTTGGCGGTAGAGGTCAAGTTGAATCCGAGTCAAACGCACAAATAATCATTACAGATAACACCGGTTGCATAGAAAAAAGTTGTTTATTATTAGGCAAAAGAGGCAAATAGGTTTTCTAAGGAGATGTAGCGCAAAGATTCACTTGCAATTCATGAAAGAAGTTACACGACAGAGCAGTGAGTATGAAAGGTCCCTTTAGAAAAATTATAAATGACTGTGCTGATAAACCTCTTACGTTATTTGATTTTCAAACAGATGAGCAAAACTGAACGTACTCAGACAGTTTTCTCTTTACTTATTCTGATCATCACTAAACTGACGCACAATATTTTTAGCGCAATGCAATCTGACTTTCAATAATCCCTACAAAAGAATGGCTCTGACTAACAATAACCTAAACCTTTCAAGAATCACTTACCTCACAAAAATCTTCGTTACTCGAACTACTGCAGTACAGCGAGCACCAATACTGCCAGCTAAATAAAAGATTCTAACTACTGAAGATTCTAACTACTGATAGGCATACTTAGCAAATGAAACATTTTGATAGAGAACAAACTATGTATTTACCTCAATAGTGTTCAAAAGTCAAAATATATATATCAGTTCATGACATCCAGTCTTACAAATTTACTCTTTTTGATGGACACACGTCCAGATCATCCACTCTCAAACCTCCGCCATCTCTCTCCCCATATCCACCACTGCTGGCGGCTCACCTCCAACTGCGCAACGCTACGCGCTGTTCACATCCAACTGCCCAACATTACCATAGCAAATATTCCAACAATGCAAACCAGCCACTGATTGCACACAGCACAGTCAGTGACTTTCATACAGAGCACTACGTGGTGTTACCAACTTGAACACGTAAACAGCCTACTTACAAGTATAAGCTACCACTTGGTCCGGCATGTATGGGTTTCGAGAAAGCGTTTGACTCGCTTTAATCAAACTTCCTCAACGATAAGGCAAGAGAAGAAAGGAATTCATTCAATCTATGTGAACAGGATGCAGCGGCTTAGCGCCATCATTCCCTGAACAGGTTCTTTGTGAATCTTCCTGGCAGATTAAAACTGTGTGCCCGACCGAGAGTCGAACTAGGGACCTGTGCCTTTCGCGGGCAAGTGCTCTACCATCTGAGCTACCGAGCTCGACTCACGACCGGTCTCATAGCTTTACTTCTGCCAGTATCTCGTCTCCTACCTTCCAAACTTTACAGAAGCTCTCCTGCGAACCTTGCAGAACTAGCACTCCTGAAAGAAAGGATATTGCGGAGACATGGCTTAGACACAGCCTGGGGGATGTTTACAGAATGAGATTTTCACTCTGCAGCGGAGTGTGCGCTGATATGAAACTTCCTGGCAGATTAAAGCTGTGTGCCCGACCGAGAGTCGAACTCGGGACCTTTGCCTTTCGCGGGCAAGTGCTCTACCATCTGAGCTACCGAAGCACGACTCACGCCCGTTCTCACAGCTTTACTTCTGCCAGTATCTCGTTGTGGCACGGTTGTGGCATAAGGCTTTCGCCCGCCGTGGGGAGGACCCCATGTTGACGTATGCGACGAGGTGGGGAGCCTAACAACAGGCGAGGCTGTGCCACCCGCACCCTGCCATTCGGACCGCGGGGAGCTAGGAAACGCCTGAAAACCTGCTCCATGGTGCACGCCAACATGCGGTGTATGCGCCCGTAGAGAGACAGGAGGGGCCGAAGGGTCGACCTCCATCGGGCCGGGGCACCCGACGGGTGAAGACGACATATGGTCCGGAGCGGGCAAGAGTTCCATGTCGGAGGACAACTGGTCCCGGGAAGCGATCGGCGGCGCGTGACCCAGGGAGGCGCCCGGCGGTTGAAGCGACGCGTCCACTGCGGGCGTCGCCGGCGGGAGAACAGGCGGCGGCGGCGGCGCGTCGCCATGGGGCAAAATGGAAGGCAGCGTCAGTAACACCTGGGGCTGAAGCGAGCCAGTAGATGGGTCCCCAGGGCGCTGACCGGACGGCACCGTCGCTGAAAGCAGACGGGGAGCGGCAGATCCCGTGCGACGACAGAGGCGCAGCTGATTGAGATGCCGACGCACCTCACCAGAGACCCCCAAAACCAGATACATAGCGCGGCCGAGGCAGCGAAGAATGCGCCCTTCGAGCCAACGCCGTGAACCTCGATAGTTGCGGTAGTAGACAACGTCGCCTGGGGCAAAAGCAGGTGTCTGCCGCTGCACAGGAACCTGATGCGGCGGATGTAGCAAAGACATCAAGGTTCGATGAGGGCGACCGTGGAGCAACTCAGCCAGCTGTGACTTAGAAGTCCTGACCAATCGTTCAGCGGCACCGTTTGACTGTGGCGAAAACGGCGCGGACGTCAGATGTTGAATACCATTGGCCTTGCAGAATGACTGAAATTCTGCGGTCATGAATTGTGGGCCATTGTCGGAAAAAATAGTCTGTGGAAGACCTTCAATGCAAAGGTAGCAGATAACGCTTGGATGGTGACAGATGACGTCGTGGAAGACATCCGGACAACATAAGGAAAATTACTGAATGATTCTACGACAACCAACTATCGAGCATTCCAGAATGGACCAGCAAAATCGACATGTAAGCGTTGCACAGGGGAAGTGGCTTTTGGCCATGCAAAGAATTTCCGCGGTGGTGCTGATTGTTGTTCGGCACACACCATGCAAGAAGAGCACATATTCGTAATCGCGGCATCGATTCCGAACCAAGTACAGTGCTGACGAGCGGCATCGATTCCGAACCAAGTACAGTGCTGACGAGCAAGTTGTTTAGTTCTCACTGTACCCCAATGTCCTTGGTGGAGAAGCTGTAAGACAGAGGACTGTAGCGAATGTGGGACCACGACCCTGGACTGATCATTATCAGAACGCAACAGCAAAACACCACGCCGTACAAAAAGTCTCTCCTGGTGAGCAAACAATCGGCGAACCAACGGATCCCCGATCCGTGACTTTGACAAGGGCCATTGCGTAGCAACAAAACGCAGAATGGTTGCAAGGACAGGGTCGGCAGCTATGGCTGTAGCTACACGACGAAAATCAATCGGAAACGATTAGACCACGTCATCAGTTTCCGAAACAATGAACATGCAAGCGCTCGGTCGGCAATCACTGATAGTGGCGACACGCAGGTCCGACGTATACTAATAGACCGCGGCCGATTTAAAGGCTACCACCTAGCAAGTGTGGTGTCTGGCGGTGACACCACAGTTTTCTTCTGAAATTATCTACTAAGCAGAAACGTGTTGTTCTCCTCTGTGAATTAGACAGAAAAACCTTTGAGATTGTCCGATGACATTGTAATTCTGTTTACAGACAGTAGCACAAAATGGATAATACCTTGAAACGCTGTTATAAGAGGAATATCAACAACGATACATCAATGATTGCTTTCACGTTGTGAAACTTGCTTTGTGTTAATTTCTAGATTCTTCCTTTTTAATAATCTGTTAATGTCAACAATTTAAAATCTGTGGCTTTCTTTCACAGATTATTAACTTCTAATTGTTCGTGGTCTCACAAATAGGTAAACATAACTTTGTCATGCAGAAATAAATAGGCATTTTAAATTTGAATTTTTTGTTACACCCGTCCCGCATCCCTGAAAAAAAAATATTGAAGCAGCCAAAAGCTATGATAATATGACAGCGTAACTTCGTACACGTACACACCATCGACGGACAAGTAAATGGTCAGAGTTACAAATGTCTGTGACATAATGGTCGCCATAATATATTAAAAATGGTTCAAATGGTTCCAAGCAATATGGGAGTTAACATCTGAGGTCATCAGTCCCCTAGACTTAGAACTACTTAAACCTAACTAACCTAAGAACATCACACTCATTCATGCCAGAGGCAGGATTCGAACCTGCGACCGTAGCAGCAGGGCGGTTCCGGACTGAAGCGCTTAGAACCGCTCGGCCACAACGGCCGGCCATAATGCATTAGTGTTGTTCATGTTTAGTGTTCTTAACTGGCATGGTAGGGTATACGAAGGCGTGAAAAGCGTCGGATATTGTCGAGTGATCACTGTGAAGAACACAGACACACCGTGTACTCACGTGTGCCCAGAGTTTGAAAAGGGTCACATTGTGGCTCTCCACCTGTCCAGGTCGTCGAATCGTGCAATAACCAGGCCTGTGGAGCATTCGGATGCGATAGTTGCCCGATATTGGACTGCATGGGAACTTAAGGGCAGGCAGGACAAGGTTCTGGATGATCGCACATGGGTATCACAAGGGCGGATCCTGTATCAATCACATCTCAATCCGTTTACACTAGCGCCTGCTATCTGAGGACATGTAATGTAATCCCTGCAACATGTTGTGTTATCCTACGTTATTGGTCAGCGACCAGGGCAGCCGGACTCGGGGATTTCAGCCCCATGCACAGGCTGTCGTTAAAACCACAATCAGGGCCAACGAGATACACAGGCCCTGCAACGAAGTTGTGACGTCACACTAGTAGGCTTGTCCGCCACACTTCGTGAACGTTCGGCTCCCTGCAGGACCCACGGGAAATCAATATTTAATTGAAACGGTATCCGCTAAACATCTTAATCTTGTCGTTTACTATCGAGTACTTGTATGCATTTAAACACGCAGTTGAGAAGAGTTGAAATAGTTACTCGCTCCCAGCCAGAGACGGCTGCTGGGACTTGTAACACCTGCAGTGACACGTGCTGTGACGTGCGCACCACGGCCTGTCTTTCTCTTGAGCCTCGACCACAACGGCTACATTTGGTGTTCTCTCTTGACTGGGAAGCGGACACTGCTGCCGATTAGCGTTACATTGTTTTAGGTGATGAATCGTGGTGGTTCGGCACTACCCAGGGTATACTATGGCGCTGACCTGGGAAGTAGTCCCATTGTTCCGTTGTTTTGGAGATACGTAGTGGTGTTACTCCTGGCGCACAGGTACGTCACAGACTCCCTGCGTCCTCTTGCGTCGACTCTCATGCGACGGTACTGTGGTGCCATTTTTCACCACGACAATACTCGTCTGCACATGGCACGTGACCCTATGGAATGTCTGCCTGATGCTGACATACTCCCATTCCATCAAGACACCTATATCTGTCTGTGACAGATCATGTGTTGGACCAGCCCGGACGTCAGTTTCGTCCTACTGTCGGTTTCCAGGATACAGGACGAGTTACAGTTGTTGTGGGGGCCAGCTCTCCTGAGGTGAGGATACAAAGGCTTCACGACGCTCTTCGCAACCGAATGAGTGCATGCATCGGGACCACTAGAGGTGCAACGTCATACAGACTAGCCGGCCGGGGTGGGCGAGCGGTTCTAGGCGCTACAGTCTGGAACCGCGCGACCGCTAAGGACGCAGGTTCGAATCCTGCCTCGGGCATGGATGTGTGTGATGTCCTTAGGTTAGTTAGGTGTAAGTAGCCCTAAGTTCTAGGGGACTGATGACCTCAGAAGTTAAGTCCCATAGTGCTCAGAGCAGCATCCTGCCCACTCGTGTAATAAAGGGTGCCTAGGAAGCTGTTTCCCGGCTCGCGAGACAACAGTTAAAGCAAATCCTATTAATGGAGTAAGTTAAATTGACAATACTTGTGTATTCACAAAGGTGTGTTGCAAGTAACTGGCGAGATGCAAAATAATCAATGTCCTTCGGTATATACAAGTTCAATGCAAGCAAAACAAAATAGTTCATAAGTGATTGCTATAGCGTTTGTATGACGGCCAGCCTTCGAGTGCGGTCGCGGCTAGGCGGCGCGGCACTCATACTCTCTGCGTGTATAGGGCGCTCCTGCCGTGGTGTCGTCCTAGTCAGCGTCATTCGCTGACGTCGTCTCACAGCCCTCTCTGCTCTTCCGTTCTTCACCGTCTTGCTGGCGCTTGTCGTTGCGCCGGAACACATGCTGCCCAAGCTCTTTGTACATTTGACTTGATATTGTTGTTGTTGTTGTCGTCTTCAGTCCTGAGACTGGTCTGATGCAGCTCTCCGTGCTACACTATCCTGTGCAAGTTGCTTCATCTACCAGTACCTACTGCAACCTACATCCTTCTGAATCTGCTTAGTGTATTCATCTCTTGGTCTCCCTCTATGATTTTTACCCTCCACGCTGCCCTCCAATACTAAATTGGGGATCCGTTGATGCCTCAGAACATGTCCTACCAACCGATCCCTTCTTCTAGTCAAGTTGTGCCACAAACTCCTCTTCGCCCCAATTTTACTCAATACCTCCTCATTAGTTATGTGTTCTACCCATCTAATCTTCAGCATTCTTCTGTAGACCCACATTTCAAAAGCGTCTATTCTCTTCTTGTCGGAACTATTTATCGTCCATGTTTCACTTCCATACATGGCTACACTCCATACAAATACTCTTAGAAGCGACTTCCTGACACTTAAATCTATACTCGATGTTAACAAATTTCTCTTCTTCAGAAATGCTTTCCTTGCCATTGCCAGTCTACATTTAATATCCTCTCTACTTCGACCATCATCAGTTATATTGCTCCCCAAATAGCAAAACTCCTTTAAAGTTTCTCATTCCCTAATCTAATTCCCTCAGCATCACCTGAGTTAAATCGACTACATTTCATTACCCTCGTTTTACTTTTGTTGACGTTCGTTTTATATCCTCCTTTCAAGACACTATCCATTCCGTTCAACTGCTCTTCCTAGTCCTTTGCTGTCTCTGACAGAATTACAATGTCATCGGCGAACCTTAAAGTTTTTATTTCTCCTCCATGGATTTTAATTCCTACTCCGAATTTTTCTTTTGTTTCCTTTATTGCTTGCTCAATATACGGATTGAATAACATCGGGGAAAGGCTACAACACTCTCTCACTCCCTTCCCAACCAATGCTTCCCCTTCATGTCTCTCGACTCTTATAACTGCTATCTGGTTTCTGTACAAATTGTAAATAGCCTTTCGCTCCCTGTATTTTACCCCTGCCACCTTCAGAATTTGAAAGAGAGTATTCCAGTCAACATTGTCAAAAGAAACGTCGGTTTGCCTTTTCTTAATCTAGCTTATAAGATAAGTTGTAGGGTCAGTATTGCCTCACGTGTTCCAACATTTCTACGGAATCCAAACTGATCTTCCCCGAGGTCAGCATCTACCAGTTTTTCCATTCGCCTGTAAAGAATTCGCGTTAATATTTTGCAGCCGTGACTTATTAAACTGATAGTTCGGTAATTTTCACATCTGTCAACACCTGATTTCTTTGGGATTGGAATTATTGTATTCTTCTTGAAGTCTGATGGTATTTCGCCTGTCTCATACATTATGCTCACCAGAGAGTATTGTCAGGACTGGCTCTCCCAAGGCTGTCAGTAGTTGTAATGGAATGTTGCTTACTCCCGGGGCCTTGTTTCGACTTAGGTCTTTCAGTGCTCTGTCAAACTCTTCACGCCGTATCATCCATTTCATCTTCATCCGCTTCCATTTCCATAATATTGCCCTCAAGTACCTTGTATAGACCCTCTATATACTCCTTCCACCTTTCTGCTTTCCCTTCTTTGCTTAGAACTTGATATTGTAGCCAGTAAAGTAAAATAACATATAACCTCACCCGATTAAGATTTATTTAGTTTCCTCGCCCCTTCTATTTGTTAGCCAGAGTGTATGAAACTGGTGTGACACTGGCCATCCCTGTTTAACTCTTTGATTTGGGTTAACTCGGCTGAACTCTTATGAAGGAGTTGAATTATTCAGCTCAAATTATAGTCTCATCTGTAATTTCCATTGGTCACATAATTTACTCCAGGTTACACAGCTGAATGACTTGTCATAATCGATGAAAGCTAAGAACCGTTTGCTCACGGAAGACTGGAAGTGGCGCAGATCATTGTGAATCCATGAAAGTAATACGCATTACTTAAAATAATAGCCCGTGTGTGTTTTGACACACACAGGTTACGTTAAAGTGCTGTTCCAATACTTCCATGCTCATTTAAAAGTGCTAATACTCTGTTTTACCGGCGCTGTAAGCAGTCAGTGCCCAGTGCAGAATTGAGGAAAGAAAATTTTAGTAGAGTAATTTAGACAGAAATGACAGTGTGTATAGAGAATTGTTGGCTTGGAGGACAGCAAACCACATGCAATACTTTTTCAGAGGATATTTTCCACTTCTTGAGATGGAAAATACGAGATACTAATTTATGGGAACTTTTAGAGTAATTTTGAGGTTTTATACGTACAGAGTCATGTAATGAAAAGTTTAATCTTTGTTTTCAGACGCTCGAAGAACCAAAGTGATGACCTAACAGACGCCGAGGAGACTGTGGCACGGACAGTGCGGTTGAGGTCCCTGCAAGCCCTGCCTGGAATGGTTAAGACTGTAAGTAGGCTGCCTTATCCAAAGTGTCGATGTTCACAGCAGTTTCTTGTTTTCCTGCTCATGTGTTTAACAAAAATATCATGTGCAAATAAAGATATTTTTTTCGAAGATGCTTAAGACAAAAATAATAATAAGAGGAAGAAAGGAATGAAATGAGAAAGGAACCTTAGGGCTTAAGATCCCGTCTACGACATTGGCATTAGACACTTCGTGAAAGAAGTTTCCGTCCTTTGCTGCAGTGAGGCATTAAAATAAGTCAGTGGCGACAGATGAAAACTTGTGCCGAACCAGAATTCGAATCCAGACTTCCCACTGCATCCAATCGTTAGCCTTGATCGCTTCGGCTATCTGAACATGTCTCCTGTTGGACGCAAATCTCCATCTGGTGCACATTACAGAGTAGTATCCCCTGTCCGTTATTTCTCTTTACTTTCCCTACTATACTTCCGCAAGAGGTCGGGCATTCTGGCGCATCTGCAGTGAAATATCCATGTACTGTCATTAACATATATTGTATAAGTATGGTGTTTGCCCTTTTGGACCTACATACTCAGTAATGTCACATCCATGTCAGAACAGACCCCGTAGACCCCATACCTAAATAATATATGTGCCTGATGGCATGTATATATTTCAGTGCAGATGCTCTGTAATGTCAGATGCATGTTCGACAGAAGAGACACCATATCTACAGAGGCGTCCAAAGAAATGTATCCACTGTCTAAAAGTCCATAATTGGCAAACTAATTGACAGAGTTGTCTCATCTTTGGTAGTGTAATAGTTTGTAGTTCCGGTAAGCGCCACAAGGCGTTGTATTGCGTTGTTTTGTTTTGTCAGATGACAGTCGCCAGGTAGTCACTGTTTTGTTCTTAGTTGCACCTAGTTACTCGAGTAAACATGGCTGGCGCAAGGGTTACATTCGATGAAAGGAAGTCAATTTTGAAGTGGTATTTTCAGTACGAAAACATTAATGAGGTTCAATGGCAATGGCGAAATGAGTATCAAACAGAGCCACCGACACGTTTAACGATTCGCCGCATTCGAGACAAATTTGAAGCCGAAGGCTGTGTTAAAGATGTACACAAACAACGATCTGGACGACAAGTCCAGCTAATTCCCGTCGTGTGTTACAACAATTCACTCGCTCACCACAGCAGTCTGTGAGACAGTGTCCCCGTGAAACTGGAGTGAGTCGCTCAAGTGTTCGGCGAATTTTGAAGACAGTGAAGTGGAAGTGCTACATCCCACGATTACTACACGCAATGAACGAGGACGATACCTATACGATATACGTGCCTGATGGCATATCGATCTTTCAGTGCGGAGGCTCAATAGTGTCATATGCACGTCCAAAAGAACAGACACCATACCTGTATAATATATGCACCTAGTTGCATATCGATCTTTCATTGCAGATGCTCTATGGTGTCAATGCATGCCTAAAAGAACAGACGCCATAACTATATAATATATGCTCCTGACAGCATATCAGTCTTTGTATGCAAAAGCTCTATAGTGTCAGATGCATGTCCGAAAGAACGACATCATACTATATAATATGTGTGCCTGACGGCATATAGGTCTTTCAGTGCAGAAGCTTAATAACGTCACATGCATGTCGAAAGGAACAGACACTCTACCTATATAATATTTCTGCCTGACGGCATATCGACCTTTCAATGCAGATTCTCAGTAATGTCAGATGCAGACCTGAAAGAACACAAACCACGCCTACATAATATATGCACCTGATGGCATATCGATCTTTCACCACAGATATTCAATAATTTCCGACCTCTGGCAGTAATACAGTAGAACTGCGAGCGAAAATGAGTAATGAACAAGGGACTTTATTCTGTAGTATATGGCATATAGAGCTTTGGTTTTGGTCGTGCGCAATCCTCTGGTAGCCTAATGGTAAGGCGGTCAATCGCGAGAAGCGGGAATTCCGAGTTCGGTTCCCCCGGCACAAATTTTCACTGTCGTCGTTACATTACATAGCTAATGGTTGTCCGTATTAGCAACTGCGGATACATTTCATGTATTTAATAACGGTTGTGGTCGCCACAGTGCCTGTTCTTCGGAGATACAGCACATGCATGTCCGAAGGAACACTGGAATGTACTTCGCTGTCACACAGGCAGTGCCGTAACGTATCAGGGATTTGAACCGTCGTTCTCCCAGATACGAGTCGTGTGTCTGGCTTACTGCGGTGCCATGTTGCTCAGTTTGAACTGGGATCTACACTTTCTTGCAATACTAATTTCACCAAAACGTCAGGAAATGGCAAACTTATACTACGCAAGAGTCTTCCTCATTCTTCACAGGATATGAAATCTGTTCGTATATAGATTCTAAAATGTTCCATTTATCTTATTTTGTACATTGTTGAAACAGCGCGATGGAAGTTTTTATGCTGCACCTCCTTTTCTTTCAGTTGCTTTTTTTGTTATCTTTCGAAACTCACGAAACCAAAACAAAGAATTTAGTTGGTACTTGATGTAAAGCTGTTGAACGGGTCAGTAGAGTACCTCTGCAAAGGCTGAGTTTACAGTTTCCTTGAAAATGGTTTGTGGACGTTCCACAGTAGTTTGTATTGTTTACGTAATTATGAGTGTATTGGAGAACGAAACACTTATTACAACATCCGGCAATATTACTGAACTGATATTAAACTAACGATATTGACATTTGATAAATTTCAGGAAGCATAACTCAGAATCACCCAATAGCTTTCCGTGTAAAACACTGGAGAATTCCGACACCTCTCAGATCTGCTGTCTAACAATACGAGCATTATTGCACCTAGTATCCAACTGTAGAAAGAAGCTGTATGGAAATGCTTGTAAATTTCTTATTTCTTTTCCTACAGGGATCGAAGCGAAGAGCTAGCATAGCGGCGATTCCTCGAACAGCTGCTAACTACATAGAACCTTCCAGGGCGTCCATCAGCATTTCTCCTTTGTATATGGTATGTACAGTAATATAAATGGAAAACAGGTCACTGACCTTAGGAAGACGAAATTCATTTTGTAACAACGTAATGAAAAAGATAGTTGCTACTCACCGTATAGTGGAGATAATGAGCCGCAAAAAGGCACAACAAAATGACTGTCTGAAAGTTAGCTTTCGGCCAACAAGGCGTTTGTCAAACATAGACAACACACACACACACACACCCACACACACACCCACACACACACACACACACACACACACACACACACACACACACAAACGCAACTCACACACACGTGACCACAGTCTCTGGCAGCTGAACCCAGTGCTCATGCGTGTGTGTGAGTTGCTTGTGTTTGAGTTTGAATGTAAGTGTGTGTGTGTGTGTGTGTGTGTGTGTGTGTGTGTGTGTGTGTGGGTGTGTGTGTGTGTGTGTTTTTTCGACAAATTCCTTGTTGGCCGAAAGCTAATTTTCTCACAGTCTTTTTGTTGTGCCTTTCTGTGACGCAGCATCTCCGTTATATGGTGAGTAGCAACTATAATTTTCATTATATTGTTACATTCTGTTCTGGATTTTCCATTGTTCGATATTGATTTTGTAAATGTAAAGGAAAAAGTGTTGGTACTAATCTCTGTTATTAATAAGTGATTGATATATCTGAATTACTTTTTCTTTTCGTTTTGGTACAATATATTTGTGACTTAACATGAAAGTTTTTCAAGAAATGAGAGTTGTTGGAAGTGGCTTATAAATCCCATTCTATCTCGTAAAAATAATATATATTTTTCGTTGGTCTGCAGCCGCCAAAAAATTCGTAAATGAAAACATGGCCCGTAGTAGACTGTAATGTTCTTTATTAATTGCGCGATCGGGCGATTTTGACCTTTGTATAATTTTCAAGGAAAAGTACTTAGAAATATGAGATGCATCAGATGAAAACTTAATACCCAGCACAACGGGACTGTGGAATAGTTCTATTCCAATGTAACCACCACGCACATTAAGACATTTATCCCGCTGGTAGACGAGACGATTAATTCCTGTTTTGTAGAACGCGGTCGGTTGCTGAAGGATCCGCTAACGCGCCCACTCTTGCACTTCTTCGTCGGACTGAAAACGACGTCCATGCACCTTCTTCTTCAGATCACCAAAGGAATGAAAATCACACGGTAAAAGATTTAGGCTCTATGGAGGATGTTGCAGTGTCCTGCAAAGAAATCGCTGACTTCGTCCAATTGGCAGTGTGGAGGCGGGCATTATCGTGAAACAGTGAGATTCCGGCCGACAGTTTTCCGACTGCCCGAGGCAAAGCCAACAGTGGAAAGAAACACCCGACATCTGCCCCGCAAAAGAAAATCAAACTGATTCACACAAGTTACAGTCAGGCAGCGCCGGATCTACGATATTTCCGAAAGGCGGCAAAAACTTGATAGTGGCGATCCTCTGCCCTCCCCGTCCCGGCCATCACGAGCGTTTGAGATAGGACAACAAAAATTAAAAACAGAAGCCATCAAAACTATATTCAGGAGAGTGGAAATTAAAATGTCTTGCGGTTCTTCTCCTACTCCGAGTCAGCTGGTTTGACGTCATGCCCCCCCCCCCCCTTAAGAAAAACTCAGTGTAGGAATATTGTAATTGGGAGAATAAGAACTGTTCAGAAAATCTGCACACTTTATTGCATATCAGCTAATAACTTTCTCTTTTGTGTGACATAAAATTACATGTTGATACTGAAAAAAGCTGTAAATAGAAATAGTATCCAAGACTGTTGTGGTATCTCGATTTGATTATGCCTATTTTGTCACTGTCTGCTAGATAATACGAAATAGGCCTTTCAAATATTGCAGCAACTGTAACACACGCCAAATAAGCGAGACTGTTTTGGCGCAAATGGTCATTTTTATATACTTCATTTAGATAAATAACATGACAGAATATAATTCACGAAGTACCAATTAAATGCCTATTAGGTCGCCTGTAAGCAGAGTTGTGTGTTAGGCAGTAGTTTCACATTTATTTCATATGTTCCAGTTTCTCAAGCATGAGCTCGGGAAGTAGTAGTACGAAATTTTTATATAAATTTGGAATCGTCATATTCTTCCATTTTATTTGTGTGATGTCGGCGTTTCTTCTCCTTCCACGTTCTAAGAAATCTAGTCATCACTAATCATGTAACTATTCCTGCCATTGTCAAAACTTATTCTCCGGTTAACTTCACTAAAACTGCCAGAAAAACTTGCTCAGTTACCCCGTGTTTATTCCCCGGTTGGGAATTATTGCGTGTTTGTACAACGCGTTTTTCGCGCTATTCCCTATCCGGGGACTCTGCGACTGGTCCTTAGTAGTAGAGCGGTCTGCCAAAAAATTCTGTCAAAATTTCGTTTTCTTGGTTGCACTGAAAAGATGTAGTCTTTCTTACCTCTTGTTCCTGTTAGTCGTTTATTTCCACTCTGATAGTCTGAATCCATGTATTTCGCTAATAATTATAACAACGCTTATCATTGGAGCACCCAATCAGTCACATAAACAAATAGCGATTGGTATTCAACCGTTCGCGTTTATTCGGCTCATCTCGTATAGCCCCGTCTGTTTCTGTCTGCGGGACAGGTTTTTTTATTTCTCGATGCGACGAGGATTGCCCTGGCAGAGACATCGCGTACACCATGCACACATTCAAAAATCAACTTACGATTCGATCAGAAATCAACGTACAATGTGTTCCGAGATCTTCAAAATCCAACAGGAGCGCGTTTCAAAATCAAGGTTTTTTCCTTCAAGAATATGAATTTGCCGCCCTCTGGAACTGCCGCCCGGGCAGAAACCCCGGTTTGCCCCCCCCCCCCCCTCCCCTTCACCTTTCATAGATCCGGGTAAGTCATGAGAACCTCCGTCGACCCTAGGGGCCTTCTGCTCGTCGAGTTGTTCGAGTGTGGAACCACTTTGCCGACGAAATTTTGCAGAAACTGTGACGCACCGTGAAGTCAAAACGCTTGAGGAATGCTGTCGGACGGAATCGTCCGCTCCCACACTGCCAATCCGACGTGCAGCCCCGATCCTCCACCTTGTGATGTCCACGTCTTAGGCGACCTGAAGATAGACATGCGTGGGCCTCGGCTTTCATTTCAATGCCCCTTACAAGTTATTCATCAGCCCAAAAGTTAGTTGACAAACCAGTGCTTGTTACTACCACTATCAACGGCAGTTAGTTCTTACTTGATCTGTCTATGAAAATGTTAACCGTGCAAGCATTACCAAACTTAAAATTTTCAGTGCTAAAAAATTTCCTCACCTACATCTACGCCTTTTCCTGACTTGTGTGTCAAGATGAGCTCACAGATTCTCAACGGGGCTCAAATCAGGGCTCTGAGGTGGTGTTAGAACCCTTTTGGTGGCATTGTACTGTAACCACTCCCGGGTTTTCATTGCGGTATGTTTTGGGTCGTTGTCTTGCTGAAAATGGAACACCCCAGTAAGACCCAATGTCTGTGCACTAGCGTGTAAATTACCTCATATGATCCACTGTACCGTGGATTACTGCTAGATTTCCAACGCCGGATGCCGCCATACAGCCCCAGACCATGATACCACCCCCACGGTGCTTGACTGTGGGATGCATGTGTTTGATGTCGAGGTGCGTATTCGGCTTGCGCCAAACTTTCTTTCTTGCACCAACTCCGAACACATTGAACTTCGATTCGTCGCTAAATATCACAGTGTTCCAAAACTCCATCGGCTTGCTGATGTAGTCCTTGGCAAACTGCAGTCGTTCCTGCCGGTTAATTTCCGATATGTATAGCTTTTTCCTGAGAGAACGTCCATGCATGTTAACCTCATTCAACACATTTCATATAGTTTGAACACTAACCGTCTTGTCGGACATTGTCTGAACAACCTCAGCAATAGTAACTGCACTTGTAGCAGGTTCCTTCCGAGCAAGTGCGATGATATGGCGACGCTTTCGGGTTGTAAGCACTTTTGGACGTCCAGGACGACATTTATTCACTGTTCTTCCAGTCTCTTTATATTTATGAATGATGGCTCGTATCGTGGTGTAGCTAACAGACACCCCTGCTTCGCTTTGTCGATAGCTTCTCCCTTGTGAATGGAGCAATACCACTCTCTTACGCAACTCCACTGAATGTTCCTTCTTCTTCGGCCACATGCTGACCACTATCGCGCAATTCAGCAACATACAAGCGACTGGGCCGTCAACAACACGCAGTGTCTATTGCGTCAGCAGATGATATTCCGGTACCTGGAAACCCAGCAATATACCGAGAAGCCGCACTCTGTGCCAATACTTTTTGTGTGCACAGGAGATACAGGTTTTCCCTTAACACTGCATTTCTTTGTTCATGGTAGGCACTGTGGGCAGAACTGTAATGTCTGGTATGTGAGGTAGCACGTACATGTACTGTGTACCGGAAGGTGCGGCGTTTGTAACCAGCAACAATAAATACGCACGTGTGCCAATACTTTTTGGTGCGATTGTATATATGAAGTAGGTTGGATTTTGACATCTTAGGCCGGTGTGAATACCATGACAACTCTGTGCTTGGACAAGAGTGCCGCGTAGCGGCTTCTGCTGTTAAAGAGACGCCGAATGCATGTGAATGAGTTTTCGTGTCACGTAAGAACATGGCGGGTACTATACGCTCTGTCCTCTGTTGTCGGAATAACCAGACAAGTTTTACGAATATATGACATGACGGGAGAAACGTTCTGTTACGTATTCAAGATAATTCATGTTGACCTTGGAAAGCAAATTATAAACACTCTATTTCGCTCTGTTTATTTAAAATTGTCCAGACGTATGTCAATTAAACTTCAGTGATTGTCATTTTGCACACGAGTGAAAGGCAAGCATAAAGTGTAGCATAAGAAACTCTGATAACGTAAATCACTGAAAAGTGGAAATACTGACCGAACACTATGTTTGCAAACCACTTCATATTAACAGAATCACTACCGTTCTGGCATAAAACGCCAGTAAGCAGCAATAATAATTTGTACACAACTGATTGCAACCTGCCACAAAAATGATCCAGTACAGTAGCTATAAGTATATAAGATACCCCATCCTAGTCACTTGAACAAATTATTTTTTAAGGCTATAATCTATCAGGTTACGTTCCATTGGGGAAACTGTTGCACTCAGCGACTGTTAATTTGACTTGTAAATTATAGATTTCAGCGATCAGTCTTCCTTTTTAAATTTTATTGGCAGATCAGACCACAGTTCAAGTGGATGAAGCCCGACCAACAGGCATTACATGAACTGAGCATAAATAATAGTGCATTGAGAATGGCTAGTTTCTAGCTGATATCTAGATCTACCAATAAAATTTAAAAAGGACGACTGATCGCTGTCGTCTTTCCAGTAAAGATTTTGCCTATTCGAGGTTTCGAATAAACCTTCGATTTCAGTCCGTAGATACCGATCAATATCGCGATTATGATATTTTCACCCTCGGGATGAGCGTGCGAGAACGTCAGTCGATTTGACCGAAAAGAAACTAATTTGGATTTTACCGATTGTTGTCCGGAGTCTGTTCGTTCGGGGGATAAGATCGGCTTTAGTATGACAGCGCACGTGGTGGCATACTGATTTGCAAAGATCGGCCGTCTCCGGCCGATGTCGTTCGTCGGTGAAATCCACCGATATCGGAACCACTGTGACCGTAGCCTAAGCGTAAGCAAGGTAGGGACGATGGGAGTAGAGCTCGTTTGTGTCACCTCGAGCTCTATGATGACGGGGGGATAAAAAGATAATGGAAAAAATAATGGAAGGAACGTGACGAGGTTCTACAAGTGCCCCCAGAGTCGGATTAAGGTCCAGGCAACACGAGGGGCCGCTTGGGGCGCAGATCGGAGAGAACGTCAGAGGCGTCCCCACTGCATAATATGTACACAGCGTCTACAGACAATTGATCGCCACTAGATTTAGATTTATTTTTAAAGGTTGTACCATGACACCACGGAACGACAACTAATGTGTTATGGTGTGAAAAATATGGTGGGGGGGGGGGGCGATAAATTATACGTCGCTTATGAGGAAAAATGTTCTCGAACCGGTTCTGACTCTCCATAGACTGCAATCGAGCTAAATGCGCCAGGCACATTCTAGCTGAGCAAGGGGTCGCGCAAAACCCCACAGAGGTAATTGGTGAAAAAGGCGCAGTAACTAGCCCTGTTGATAAAATATCGATATTCTTTCGGAAATATATGTTTATATATATCAGGAGGATATAGCGATATCGAAACGGCAATATCGAGAGCAAACTTTTTAATTTCATATGATATTTTTTCGCAATTTTTAGTAAATGTTTGAAACTGTTCTTTTGAAATTGTAGCAGAACATAATTTTACTTTTACTGCGTGAAGGAGTCTTACTACGTTTTGATGTTTCATCATGTCCAGTCTTTCGAATGCGCAGAAGCACATTAAACAGTGCACAAGTGAGGGTGTGCTCGCGGTCCTGATGCCAAGTTTCACCGAGTCTAAGACGAGTAATATATAGCTGAGCGCGGTAGATGTAGTGCCTTGTCCTTCAGACTGCCGCATCTACTTTACATTTAAACAGCATTCAAAGGAAAATAACCAGCCAATCCACAATGTGTCAAAAGGGTTTTCACGTGCTCTTGCGCTCTGAAACAGCAGCCGCCACTGATTTGCAGAGTAATCATGTAGATGTAGAATCTCACTCTTGGACGAACAATATTATTGCGCACATGGGAAATATTGTCAATATTTAAAAAAATGTGGGACTAGAAATTTGATATTGTGCACACCAGGAGCTGTCTGTCAGAAGTCGCTACACAGCCACTGTGAAACAATTGCAGGACGGCGGCAGCGCCAGCCCCAGGCTGCTGTCTCGCTCCGGTTCTTTCCCGAGACGCACCTCGCTGACCCCGTCTGCGGCTCCGAGTAGTCCCTCCACCACCAGCTGGGGATCGTCCGAAAACCTCGACGCATTTGAGTAAGTAAAAGTTGTGCTTTACTTTACAAGTGTAACTGTCCGTTACCATGCAATTATCAATTTCTTCATATATTACTCATTACCTGTATGGAAATTTGCAGATGGAAATTAAATTACAGCGTTGATATACTCTTATTTAAGGCGTATATTACTAATTTACATTATCTGGTACACAACACGTGCATCTTCCAAGCAATCAGTGAACCTAGAATGAGTAACGGTAGCAACGCTGGCAGGTGCGTAGAACAGACAAGAAACCTAAATCTGAAAGGGGAAATGGGGAAATAAATAAATTTCATTAACAGGTCCAGAGAACTGAATCACGAGAGAAGCAAGGTGCATAATAGTTTTCATGATTCCAAACGCTAGACTTTTTCGCATTGCTTAAATGTTGGTCCACTGACTGAAGCTCTTCAAGCCACGCCATTGTGTCTGACAAAGAGGAGTACATCACTTCTGTTACACCAACCCCTCTCTTACTGGCAAACTGTGTGCTGGTTGACTGTCTTCAAGTAACTCTGCATATTCTCAAAAGAATCTGATTTTACCACCACTGTTACTTTGTCAGATATAGACGAAATTAACTGCTGTTGCATTCTCATTGGAACCGTGATGCACAATGCCTCTCTTGTAACATCTGTTACTCGAGTTGGTTGAGCGCCTACAAGATGACTTATCGCTGACGAAAAGAACGTATGACACTGTATGTATATCCTTTAATCGTCTCTTTCCTCCATTAACTGTGCCTGGTGAGAGTATCATTCTGGCGAATAACACTCGAGGCTGATCAAAATGAAAGTTTTGCAACCCATCTCTTTCTTGGATTAATTAAATTTCTTATATGATTTCTTCAAAGAATCTGCCATTCACGCAGCTACTTTTATGTGTTTCTGCCACCCTAAATCTCTCTAGCTGCGTACCACTAGGTATTTCATTGTTGTCTCTGTTTGCAAGAATTGATCGACAATGGAACAATCAGACGATAATGAGTTTCCATGGCATCTTATAAGCAATATGTGGCTTTTGTTAAAGTTGAGCCAGTATTCCTTGCGCCATATGTCCATCCTTTGCGATTCTTCCTGCATTTAATTACTATTTACTGCCATTATGACTTCCCTACATACAACAACGTTATTTGTGAACGGCCTTAATTCACACAGCAACAAACTAATGTATCACGTGATCGTAAGTGCAGTTTATCCAAAATAGCTGTTACGCATCATAAACTGTGACAGCTGCACAATAGAATTTCAGTGCCACATGTGATAGAGGTCTTCCAACAATTGTTCAGATTGGCTGTTAATGATATCATAATAAAGCCTCAGGATGTCAACAGTAGCGAATGCTGTCATAGAGCAAGTGAGGCTAACCGTTAGATTAAATTCATCCAGTGTGTGTCCATGAAGTGGATGTACTATGCATGAACGCTGGAATGTACTGGGAAAACGCATCGTAAATCATACACAATTACAGTGTAAAAGAAGTAAAAGAGATGGATGCAACAGTTCTCAAGTAGCTCTATGTTGGAGGTTAAATAACTTGGATGAAGACAAGTAGGCTACTAGAGAGATCTCAACTTTCAAAAGTGGCAAATTGAGTACTCAAAACTTTCAGTTATGAGGCAGTGAAAATCTCTCAGCCCAAAAGTTAATGTCATTTGTATCTTTACCAATAGGAGGGAATAAGGCCCTTTATTTTTTAAGAGAGGTCAATTAACACAAGCCAGCAGTTTTCTGCTGTACTAGCAGGTCAGAGTCAGGCTGTCCATTGCTTCCTTCTCAGTGCTGCTGTGTGTATGCCACAGTCCAGAGCGTCATCCAGAATTAGAAATCTCTTCCTCCGCAATCTCCTGTCTCTTTCCACATACGCTTCCAAGACATTTATTGTAAAAGACGGGCAAATGAAAGCGAGACAGATACAGGAAAAGTAACTAATTCTTAATTATTTCAAAACTAATCACCGTAACATAACGACATTTCTCCGTTTGTGAGGCAAGGCGATCAATGCCTTCATTGAAAAAATATTTGCAGTTGCCTGCGGAGCCATGTTTTATCCGGACGTCGAAATCTTCGACTGAAGGAAATCGACAGCCTCCACCGTCTTTGTTCAAGACTCCAAAAATATAGGGCCACAAGTTGCCGAGATTGCTTCGACTAAGCTGCAGAACAAAATTGTTAGGCTTACCTGGTCACTTGTTGACAGACTGCCTGTTGGCCTCTGTATCGGGTTCTTCGGCGACGTTCGCCTGAGGATTTTTCTAAAGTTCCAGTAAGAGTGGCTGGCATTGTCAAAGTTTCACCCTCCATTGCTGGTGGTGGTCTGGAGCCGAACTCGCGACCGCAGACTATGTACCTGGCGCGCCAACGTCCAAGGACTTCTTCGCGGTCATTTCTGTTGCGGTTATCCTCTTGATACCTGCAGACTACTACGAACCGACAAAGAAGACCAAAAAGTGTCTCAGATAGGCAAAGGAGAAAAGGGACTCACTTCCAATGTCGGCAATATACCACATACCATGCATTTGCTGAAAAGTTTTGTGTTGGAATGACTGGACGGTCAGTCAGCTCCAGGATATCCGAACATAAGCGGCATGGCAGTTTGGGTAAGGTGGAGAAATCGGCCGTGGTAGAGCAAGCGCTGTGTGAGACTGACCACGTAGTAAAATTCGCCGACACGGAAACTCTGGCTGTAGAGAAGAGCTACCGCAATCGCTTGTTCGGAGAAGCTATAGAAATACACAATCACGAGAATAGCTCCAACAAGAAAGAAGAAAGCCTCAAGATAAACGGATCCTGGCTTCGCGTGCTGCAGCGAACGACCGTTGTAGGTAGCGACAGGACAACCACAACGACCGCGGAGATGTCCTTGGACGTTGGCGCGCCAGGTACCTATAGTCTGCGGCCGCGAACTCGGCTCCAGACCACCACCAGCAGTGGGCAGTGAAGCTTTGACAATGTCGACCACTCATGCTGGCGAAACGTCAGAAAAATCATCAGACGGACATCGGCCGAAGAACCCGAGACGGAAGCCAGTAGGCAGTTTGTATGCTGCAAAAGTTTCGCTGGGAATCAATAGACGTTCCCCGTAAAGTCCCGATCGCTCCCCATGCGATCTGCACACTTTGAAACCCTGAAGAAAGACATTGGTTGCTGTCGATTTGTTTCGGACCAGGTCATGCAAGGCTGTGTACAATCATGGTTCCATAGGCAACCTCAAGTTTTTTTCCACTGTGTCATCGATCGTCTTGTCTCACTATGGGATTAATAGTTTGGCGATTACTTTTGAAATAGTAAACAGTTTACTTACTTTTTTCCATTTGTCTCGTTTTCATTTGAGTGCCCCTTCTACTTCTTACTTTATACACTATGATCTATTCATTCTCAGTCTCCTGTTCTTACACAATTGCTCTGTCGTCCCATTCTTTTCTGTACCTCATCTTTTTTCACTCTGTACATCCAACTTATATTTTGATCCTCCACCACTTCCACATCTCAAAAGCCTCCAGAACTGGTTCATTTTTCTTCACCACTATCTAAAGTTCAGCGCAGTGCAGGGAGACAGTCCATGTAAAATGCTTTATCACATAACCAATGCAGGAGGAAACATACATCACAAAACACTGTTTGCATTTTAGCAAGGATTATGCACCATTAGAGCAACTTTGAATATGCTTAAGTCATGTAATTTAATTTTCACCCACTAAATCAGCTTAATTATTGCACTTCTTTTTTTAAGGAATACAACCAATACCTTTATGGACAACATACAAGAAATTAGTGAATCAAGACGAGAAAGTTGCAGCAGTAGACTCGAGCTGGAGAATGTGGAGCCAGAAGGAAATAATAATTATGGGTATGTCCTATCATAGTTAAAATTTTTGCCTATTATATACGTGAACTGAAAAAATTGTATGTGTTGAACGAATGATTTTAAAGTGTTGCACAAAAATATCTGTGGCAAATCACTTGGAGTTATTCCGACAGGAATTATTGTCTTAGAATAAACATTTTTGAATCTGACTTGAAATCCCATAAATATTTTCCGTGAAATCTTACAGGAAAATGTGTTTCCACATAAGTATACAGAGTAATGAATATTCTAAATTTAAGGGTGGATGTGTTGTTACATCCCTTCAATGTTGTTTTAACGTAAGTAAGCAAAAAAATGTTGGTGTCTACAGGACGTGATGACTTTCTTGGTTTTTCTGTACAGCTATGCTGTTGGAGTAGTGACGGTTGCATGCTGAGAAGAACACAGCTATTTCTGCGTCAAATTTAATAAGATTTGACATGTCACCGACTTGAGATTGTCGTACAGCTCATTTTTAAGTATGAAGGAATTCCTGCCGGCTTCATAACAGCGTTGTGAAAATTAAGATAGATTTCTGGCTGTGAGATCGTTTCAGTTTCTATCAACTCACTTGACATGGATGATTATAGAATTTGCAAAACGTGCTACTATGTACATGATATACTTCTTGATTTGTAGGAAGACTTTGCATGCTGCTGTTATGTGTTGAAGAAGCAAAATACTTTTCCGTCTCGTCATCAACCAAGGTAAACAAACTGCTTGATTCGTTCATCAGATGGGAAAAAAGGGGGAATTAAGATAATGATTTCTAACAACCTGGCTGTCGAGTATGCTGCACGATCGTAAACCCAACACATGACACCTCAGTTCGTGAACGATGCTGATAACTGACAGAATGCTTGACGTCTGTGCATTAACGACGCTGTTATCTGTTAGCACACCTGGCGTCTGTGCAGGAACCATGCTGGTATCCGGCACATGGTGCATGAACGACACTGATATCCGGCTGAATACCAGACACCTCAGGGCTTGAATGATACTGATATCTGACAGAAAACTTCACATCTGTACATGAACGATGCTGACACTCAGCAGAATACCCAGCACTTGCTGCGTGAATGGGGTCGGTACGCAGCGGAACATCCAACTTCTCAGTGCACAAATAGTGCCGATAACTGGCAGAATACCTTGACACCTCATATGTGAACGAACCTGATATTCGGTAGAATACCCGACATCTGTGCGTGAGCGACCCTGACATTCAGCAGGATGCCCGACACTTCAGTGCTTGAACAATGCTGATATTCTGCAGAATACCTCAAATCTTGGTGCATAAACGATGGCGATATCTGGCAGAATATCGAATGCCGGCCGTTGTGAACGAGCAGTTCTAGGCGCTTTAGTCCGGAACCGCGCTGCTGCTACGGTCGCAGGTTCGAATCCTGCCTCAGGCATGGATGTGTGTGATGTCATTAGGTTAGTTAGGTTTAAGGGGGTAGGACGTCAAATGGGCCGACTTGGAGCAGGAAAGGCACCACAGGAAATTTTATTCTCTACTGTCTATACTTTTACAAATAAATTCATAAAACTTTTTCAGAATGACCAGGAAAGATTTAGGATTCACACTTATAGCAGTGGAAGTGCAAAAACATAACAAAATAATTTTTTTTATATATGAAATTTCTACAATTTTTCGCTTACTGTTGGCAGCATTTGTTGCTATAGGTACATTTTTGTTCACAAGTAAGAGAGATTCTTTGATGAATTTTGCACAGCATACAAACCATACTTACAGGTGTATGAAACTCTAGAATTTTCCAAATCTATTAAAAACTGTGGTAAAAATTGAGATAATTAACTACGAAGTTTGATTTTTTCTAAACATAAAGTTTAAAACGTAACAGCTTATTCATTTTTTCATAAATTAAATAGATTCTACAGTTTCAGACACCTGTAAGTATAATTTGTTTGCTGTGCAAAATTCATCGAACAGTCTCTCTTACTTATGAAGAAAAGTGTACCTATAGCAACAAATGCAGCCAATAGTAAGTGAAAAAGTGATGAAATTTGACATGTAAAAAAAATTATTTTGTTACGTTTTTCAATTTCCGCTGCTACGAGTGCGAATCCTGAATCCTTCCTGGTCATGCTGACAAAGTTGTATGAATTTACTTGTAAAAGTATAGACATTTGAAATTAAAATGTCCTCTGGTGCCTCTCCCGCTCCAAGTCAGCCCGTTTGACGTCCTATCCCCCTTTAAGTGGTTCTAAGTCTAGGGGACTGATGACCTCAGATATACGTCCCATAGTACTCAGAGCCATTTGAACCATTTGAAGAATATCCAATGCTCTTGTATAAACAGTGCTGATACCTGGTAGAATACCTGACGTTACAAGATGTCAACAATGGTTTCTCTTTACGAGACTATGATTGGATCAAAATTTTTTCTCGTTACACAATATGCAAACCTCCTTAATATTTTTCCAGTTCATTGATAAGCGATGTTTCCGGCATAAAATTCTATGTAATAATGGATAATCGTGGTGCCCTAAAAAAAGGCTACTGAGGACTGCTATTAAGCCCCAGTTCATGGTCTTGTTTGATCAGTGGCATGTTGGCGCTCTGTAGCCCGTCCAGTTCCCGTCGTTTATTTTGGTACTCAATGATCCTGCGTACTTTTATAAGATAGGTCCCTGTTAATCGCCGTAAGTTTGAATTTTTGGCGAAAGGGAAACGACGGCAAGGGATAGTAACAACCACCTTGCGTGTAGCTGGGGGCCTCGTGCAGAGACGCAGTTGCGGTAGACAGATGGAGAGAAAGCTGCCTGTCGTCTGGGTCCCGAGGTCACACTTTGATAACTGCAGCGACTGGCAGACATGACTGAATGAAGACCAGTCTTGCTTACAAAATTTCCGCGGAACTTACAGCGTGCAGTCTTGTCCGCTGGTGGCCCCCTTGTTCTGAATCTAGTAGAAGGCTTCAACTGCAAAAAACCTGTGACGTGGTAGGTTGCGACTTCGTATTTTTTCACCATAATGTATCAGAGCTGCTCTCATCAGGGACTGCTCATGTGGCAGACTATGTGCGTGGGATGCACACAAGACGTTTTACGTGATTAGAGGATTCACCATACAGTTCAGATAATGAGAGCTGCTGAAGACCCCAGAGTTTTACTGTGAGATCCAAAGACGTGCCCCTTCCCATCCCCTCATGGATGAGATTATCAAAATCGTAGTGATGACTTACTGAACAATTCGCAACAAAGTGGAAGGATCTGAAGCGCTTCTGAAATGCCAGTGGACTTACAATGTGACAGTTATTGAACTATATGAAACAAAATCGACATTACTTCTGAACGGTTTGCGTTAGGACGTTCAAGCTGCATGGTTGGCTGCGGGGCATGATGGGAATTAGTAAGCGCATGCGCACGCGACTTATTGCTGTCGGCCACTTTCATTTGGATGGATTCGTCAATAAGAAAAGTTGGCGATTTGGGTTCTGAGAATCTGCATTTCGTGATCGGGAAGTCTCTTAACCCTCAACGAGTGAGTGTGTGGTGTCAATTGTCCTGTCACGGAATAATCAGTGCGGCATTACTTGGTGGTAAAGTTACTACAGAATAGTACGTGAAGGTTTTGGAAGATGATGTCATCCCTAGTGCTAGTTCTGCAAGGCTCGCAGGAGAGCTGTGAAGTTTGGAAGGTAGGAGACGAGGTACTGGCGGAATTAAAGCTGTGAGGACGGGGCGTGAGTCGTGCTTGGGTAGCTCAGTCGGTAGAGCACTTGCCCGCGAAAGGCAAAGGTCCCCAGTTCGAGTCTCGGTCCGGCACACAGTTTTAATCTGCCAGGAAGTTTGATGTCATGCCTATTATCCAAAGTGACCCTGATTTCGATAAGATATGGTTCATGCAAGACTGAGATCGGCCCATCGAGGCACGAGAGTGTTTTATGGCATGGAGGAGTATTTGGGGACCAGAGGCTACTGGCATGGTCCTCGATTGGCCGCCGCAGTTTCTGGATCTGAACACATGCGTCTCCAGTTTTTGGGATATATTAAAGATAAGCAATAACCAAAAAACCATTGCTGAGCTGAAAACAGCCATTCAGGAGGTGGTCGACATCATCAATGTTCCGACACTTCAGGGAGTCATGCAGAACTTCGCTATACGTCTGCACAATATCGTCACCAATGATGGCAGGCATATCGATCGAACATGTCATAACCCAAATCGTAATATCTGTAGTGAATAAAATGTGTGCACTCCGTCGTTTGTAACTAATTTACGTTTTTTCCATATAGTTCAATAATTGTCACGTTTTACATGATGATAAATCAGAGGTAACGTTCCGCGTTGTGGCCGTGGACGGAGCAGTCGATCCCGACCGACCTTCGTGTCATCCTGTGCCAGTGACGTCATCGGAGGCAGTATGGAGGGGCACGTGGTCAGCACTCCGCTCTCCCGCCTGTTACCGCGTTTCTTGACGTCGGAGCCGGTACTGCTCGGTCAAATAGCCCCTCAGTCGGCCTCACGAGGCTGAGTGCACCACCTTCCTGTCCTCCCACCAAGGTAAAAGGTCACAAGCAGCACTGGTAATCGAACCCGATTCCCCTGCATGGCAGTCAGTCGCGCTGATCATTCAGCTGTGGAGACAGAATGTGGAGTAAAACCCAAAATGGAGAGCAGTGCAAATCTAAGTGCACATCCAAAAGGTATGCTAACGAGAAATGTAGATAGTGTATTTCTCGCTGTAGATATAGAGATAGAAATTGAAGGTGCGCTTGAGATTGTTATCAGAAGCAGAAAATACAACGTGTCTCCAGCACTCAGAATTCACACTCTTTCATGGTGACAGTCAAGTAAAGCCGTGGGCGAATGCGTGTATCAATGCAGGTCTCAGATAATAAAGACGCTATGGTGTACACTGGGGTCTGTTTGAGGGAACTGTCTGTTTTCCTCCTTTTTAGATTCAGCAACTTGTAGAAGTGAAAGGGAAGACAGATACGTCACTTACAAATGACTCCTGCTCTAGACGGAAACTTGTCTGAGAAATCGCTCTTTAACAGTGAAATGTGAGTCGGCTCAGAGCACATGTGAAGGATATAAATCCGTTAGAAAAATGTCCTCAGTGCCAGCCTGTGTTAGTACTAGTAGTAGTTGTGGTGTCACCGCCAGACACCACACTTGCTAGGTGGTAGCCTTTTAAATCGGCCGCGGTCCATTAGTATACGCCGGACCCGCGTGTCGCCACTGTCAGTAATTGCAGACCGAGCGCCACCACACGGCAGGTCTAGAGAGACGTACTGGCACTCGCCCCAGTTGTACAGCCGACGTTGCTAAGAAAGGTTCACTGAGAATTACGCTCTCAATTGCCGAGAAGATAGTTAGCATAGCCTTCAGCTAAGTCAATTGCTACGACCTAGCAAGGCGCCATTTATCCTTTGCTGTGTACCTAATGAAGCATATACAGTAACAAGACCAATGTCCACCAATTGTGGATTAAAGTTAAGTATTCCAGCAGATACGTACTTTTCTTTATAGCATTAATTACGTATCCTGTTTCAGACCTCACGCCAGCCTGCGTGAGTATAAGCGCGTGCCTTTCGGTTACCCGTCACTGTGGATTGGCTGTCTTGCCAGTCCACAACAGTAGTAGTAGTAGCTTTATTCATCCTTTGATCTCTTTTTACAAGGATATGGGACATGTGAAAGTATTTACAAGTTTAGACCAATTAAAAATAAGCTAATTCATGTACACATACACTTACAGTCTTCTAGTTAGACAATCATTATATTCACTCCAGGTATACTATACTTTTTTTTTACAAATAATTTATAACTTAATGTAACGCCACACTGTTCACTCAAATCTCACTGGCACTGCACACACTACACACATTCTTTCATAACAATTCACTCACCACACACACACACACACACACACACACACGCACACACACACACACACACTGGTGATCTCTGGGCCATTTTCTGTACCACAACTTCCCATTTGCTATCCTTAAAAACTGAATCAGCATCTCTGTATAATGAGTGAGATGTTGAGCTCAGAAAGAGGAAGAGGCGTTAGTATTGTGCTTTACATAGCCTGGAGGTACGTTTTTCTAGAGGAGGAAAAAAGAAGGGAAAAACATAGTGTGGAGGTGTTATGTGGAATGCTGGATGTTTTATAATCACTATTATTTATTTGTATAACTTTTTTTAACCAGATCCCTACTGTTTTGTCTAAATAATTCTTCAATGTATAGAATGTAGTGCATAACAGGTACTTTTTAGCTGCCTTTTTAAATAAGTGTATTGTATTTTTTATAATTTCTTTAATCTCTTTTGTTGATTTATTGTACTGTTTTATTCCTCGGTAGAAAATGCTGTTTTGAGTTTTATGTTTATTTTTTCTGGGTAAATGTAAGTTGAGTCTAGCTCTTGTTCCATGGTAATGCACAGAGCTGTTTGTGCAGTAATTACCAGTTTTTTTTATGTGTACAACTACTGGTAAATTTATTCACATGGTGCAGTTAAAATCCCCAGTGTTTTGGACAGATCTTTACAATGAGCTCGACTACTATTTTTGGTTATTATTCTTATGGCTCTTTTCTGGAGTTTGAAAACTATGTTCGTATTTTGTGCTTTTTTTCCCCAAAAATGACACATACCACACGACCTATGTCTGTCTCGTCACAACTGTCCAAGCAGTTGCTACGAAGTTGCTCACGGCACGTAATGTGCGACTGTGCGACATTTAATGGCAACCCTATAAATCTATAGGTGCAGAGAGTCTCCTTGACCATATTCCATTACTCCAACCAGTTTTGTTACTGATTTTAAAGCGCATAATACACAATGGTCAGCAAAAAATGAGGAAGAAACGAACTTCCAATGACGTGTCACTGCCAATATAGCTCGCTGAAACTACTACAACAGTATATTAACAGATCGTAACTGAAAGAAATATGCAGTGAGATAAACAGAAATGATCCTTTCATTCAAAGATAATAATCACACTGAAATCGGCGCTGTTTATGATGATTCCCTGAACATTACAAAGGGCAGGACACGGTTCATAATAGGGCGTGTCTCAACGACAGATAGCAACGCATGCCGTGAAATGGGCACCCTCGAGGTTGATAAGAAGTTGTTGTGGTAGGGCGTCCCATTCCTCCGCTGCTAGTTGGTCGTTGATGGATCTGGACGTGTTGCAACACGTTTCCCTACCGCATCCCACACGTGCATGTCGGGAAACGGCCGGACCATTCCATGTGCCGAATATCCTCTCGTTCCAAGAGCTCTCTTGCCTGCGCTGTTGGATGCGGTCGACGATTTTCGTCGATGAAAGTGAAGTCTGGGTCGAATGCATTCCCGAAAAGACGCACATGGAGAAAGACTACAGTGTCATGTACTGTGTTCAAAGATTTGAAGATCAGTGCGCCTAAACACAATTATACCTCCCATCGTAAAGCCTGTATCACCAAAACCACCATGTTCGACAGTGTTGCTGGATGCATTATGTGTTTCTACCTCTTGCCATACGAGGATACATCCAAAATCACTGTAAAGACTGAATTAGCTCTCGTTGAAAAAGAACGCGATCTCAGTGCTCTTTGGTCCAGTCCTGATGCTCTTGCCAACATCACAAATCTTTGAACACCTTACATTCATCTGCCAGCGTCACTGTAACACTACACTCCTTCCTCACGTGCGTCTTCAGGGGTGCATTCGGCCCTAAGTTCATTTTTGTGGATGACAGTACACGACAACATCGAACAGTGAAGGTGGAAAGCTCTTGAAATGAGAGGATATTAGACGAATGGACTGCCACGCTGTTCTCCCGACTGAAATTCCATCGAACTCGATTGGTAATCGTTGGGGAGCCGTAATGCAGAACATACACCATCCACCATCCAACGGTTGTCAACTGCGCTGGTGGAGGAATGAACCGCCCCATCACAATAACTCCTTACCAGACATGCGGCTGGTGTGTTAGCACGTTGCAGAGCATGTACTGTCGTCCGTAGTGATTAACACCATATTAAGAAATATGTCCTGTCGTTTCCAACGCCCTGGAGGATCATTATAAATCGCGGAGACCTCAGTGTAACTATTGTCTTTGAATAAAAGTGTCATTGCGTATTTCTTTCACTTACCTTCTCTACTATGCTGTAACAGCTGTTTTTATGCATTTGGAGAGCTGACAGTGACACGTCGTGCAAAAGTTACCTTCGTCCTTAAATGTTGGAGTAAATGTTCTAGAACTGGAGTCAAGAACACCTGCCAGCATGAGGAACTTAGAACTAGATATCCTCTGAGTAGTGAAGCAACTTAAATCACTTATTAAAAAGATGTCTTCTGGTCCAGATTGTATCCAATTACGTTCCTTACGGCGTGTGGTGATGCAATAGCTTCATAGTTTACAATCACATAGAACCGATCGATCGCCGAAAGATCCGTACCAAACACTGGAATGTTGCAGAGATCACACCAATATTCAAGGAAGGTAGTAGGAGTAATCCATTAAATTACAGGCTCACATCATTAACGTCTATACGCAGCAGGATTTTGGAGCATATATCATGTTCGACCATTATGAATTACCTCGAAGAGAACGGTCTATTGATACATAGTCAATGCGGATTTACGAAACATCGTCCTTGTGAGGCACAAGTAGCATTTTACTGACACTAAATTTTGAGTGCTGTCGACAACGGATCTGAAATTTATTCCGTGTTTTAGATTTCCATAAGGCTTATGCACCGATTGGATTAGTGATATGCTGTCAGATGCAACAATTCGTAGTAATTGACGGAAAGTCATTGGGTAAGAAGGAAGTGATATCTGGCGTTCCAGAAGGCAGTGTAATAGGCACTCTACTGTTCCGCATCTCTACGAACGATTTAGGAGCCACTCTAGCAGTTGTGTTAGGATGTTTTCAGATGATGCTGTCGTTTATGGTGTAGTAAAGTCACCAGAAGATCAGGACAAATTGAAAAACAATTTGGAAAAGATATCTGTATGATTCGAAAATTGTGAATTGACGGTAAATAATGAAAAGTGTGAGGTCAGACACATGAGTGCTGAAAGGAATACGTTCAACTTCGGTCACACGATAAATCAATCAAATCTAAAGGCCATAAATTCAACTAAATACCTAGGAATTACAATTAAATCGTAAATTGGAAAGAACACACAGGAAATGTGAGAAAGTTCAGTACATCGAGAAAGTTGAGAGAAGGGCAGTGTCACGGACATGATACTGGTTTTGAGGTGGAAGTCATTAAAACAAAGGCCTTTCTCGTTGCGGCGGGACCTCGTCATGAAATTTCAATAACCAACTTCCTCTTCCGAATGCGAAAACATTTTATAGAGAGAAACGATCATCACAGTAAAAATCAGAGCGCCCACGAAGAAGATGTAGGTGTTCTTTTTCTCCGCGCCCTGTTCGAGAGTGGAATAACACAGAATTAATGTGAAGGTGGTTCGATGAACCCTCTGCCAGGCACCTAAGTGCGATTTGTAAAAGTCTTGGACACCAGTGTAATATATGCGCATCTTCGTCATTGGATCCATATGGGTCAGTTGTGGAGAGCTCTACTTATCGGAAGAGCTGCGTGTTCTAAATACAGATGCTAATAACCACTTCAGTGAACGACGTGGTGATTCCCCACCATTGACCATCCTGCTCTCCTGCCCGACCCTGCTGACACTGATTCTGCTGAATGAGAAGCGAATCACTACTTGTCTTTAAACCTAACACTTTCCCAGCTGCGTTGCGACTCAGATAAGGTAACCCCCAGAAGGGATCCGCCATAGTGGGTGCTTAGTAGAAAAAAAAACGAATGCTGCATCGACAACCATTTGTTTCTGAATGTCAGGACACTGTCAAGGATTCAGTGTATCGGCAGGCAAGTGGAAAAGATGTACCACAACATTGCTTACTCTCTAATTGAGTACTTATTTATCTATCTAACGCAAACGGTGGTGTTGGGATTCCATCGAAGCACATCTTACCAGGACTTGATGATGACAGTGTTACAGCAGTTAACTTATCCGTCGAGGTAACAGTTATAGACCAAACCACACTTTCAAATGCCGTCTCTTCAAATTTTACCTGAACATCGCAATTTTGTTGTAGCTCACACTGATGATCTAAAGAAGGCGTACCATCCATTACTCAATGATATACCCTGGACGCAGCCGCACGAGTCACTTACGAAGCGAATTTGCTACATCTGATGCACGTTGTTACCTAAATTCGATGAAATATCGGGAAGTTTGAGGCTGCGCCGACCAGCTTGGGGCCATCGACAACGACTCGCTGAGTGCGAACAGAAAGAGAAACAACAAGGAAACGAACAAGTGCACACGACACTACAGATAAACAAAGAGAGAAGAAACGTAGTGAAAGCGGAGATCAAGAGACCGAAGCGAGTCCTTTGTCGCTGCACGACAGAGATCACAGGGCAGCTGCGAGCTCCAATTGGACAACAGAACTGTGTGTTGGATAGCAGAATGGTGTGTGGCGCCGCGGCACGGTGGTGTTACCAGCGCTCGCACCTGTGAACCCCTCTGCCAAGCAACTGAGATCCAGTTCCGTGCACTGCGGCGGACATTGAAATTGCTCAGGCCAGGATACCCAAAGGAAGACCCGTATACAATGCTGACTGCAGTGCAGCACAGGAGACGTAATATTGCCACTGTGTCCCCTGCCTCACTGTCCAAAGAGGCAGGGGGAAAGGAACGTCATTCTGCTGAGTCAGACGCCATGTGCGAACTTGGGAAAATAAGGCCACAGGCGTAGCCTTTATAGAGAATACGTAGCACAGTTTACTGTAGCTGTACATGCAGCCACCTTGCCGTACAGCAAGAAGACTACTAGCCAGTGGCATGGACAAGAGCTAAGGTTAAGAAACAACACGCTCAGATGGCGCTGACGCCAATGGTCCAGTCGCAATGTTCCTCCCTTTGGCCACTAATGTGGAAAACAGTAATGCTATCATGTCTCTGGGTGTGGCAGTCTCCTGTGATGTACATGTGCTTGCTGAGACAAGTGGATGCACTATTTCACAGTGTACACATTTCTGTATGCCACATGTTAACAGTACATAGCTTATGGTTTGAACAATGTTGATGAGAAGATTGTGCTCTGTGTTACAGCATTTTTTTTATTTTGACAAACCCTCTACATAGGTTGTTGTGTAGAATATTTTGTTGTGTTTATGCATTTTGTACATGTAGATGATAGTGACCTTATAATGCTACAGACTATGTCATTGCAGGTACAGATTAGTTTTAGAATGCAATTAGAGATGTTTTGGCCATATTCATCTCGAAATAAGTTATTGGGTATAGTGATGACCTGAATGTTGAGCACATTGATCATACATACATCTGTACCATTCCATACCACACTGTACTGACCATGGCAACTCATGGAGAGAGGGTGACTGGCCCTGTTGATACTGGTACAGCACCAACAGCAGCTATGTGTGCCTTCTCACTTCCCTACTACTAATGAACTATTTTTCAGCAGCAACAGGGGGTGAGGTGGTACCCCTTTTGTCAGCAGCAGATTTCATCCTCTCACTATTCTCATGTCATCAACCTCACTATCATGACACTACACCATACAGTTACACATTTGGTATGTAGGATACTTAATCCACTGAGTTAACGACCAGAACAAGTTCCCCACAGGGAAAGCAAGCATCATATCCTTATCCTTTTTCTCATCTCAAAATTAAGAAATGATGTGCATCTCCATTTTATTTTATTTTTTTGTTTCAGTCTGAAGCATCCTTGCTGTGATGATGCTGACAGGACCACTACACCTGATGCAGAACCAATAAAGAATGTGTCTGTTCTCAAGCAGATGTATTTAAACTAGTAAGTATACATTATCTTATTAATGCAATACTTCCATTAAACTAAAACACTGAATAAATTGTATACAGTTAAACACTTACTACTCTGAATAAAACAGTGTATGCTGAGATGGTCAGCCAAAAAAAAGATTAGAGGTAGTTACGAAGGTATGATTTTGGCAGAAGGTGTCAGTTCAAAAAATGACAAGCAGTAGAACCTCGTCTTCATAAGTTTAAACAACGCAAGTATTTTTAGCATCCACCAACTAAGTGTCCCATTCTAGACAAGATTAGCAAAATAAAAATTCCTGTATCATTTACTTTTCCAAGATTAATGATGCATAACACATTTATTTTTTAGTCTCATTATCAACCAAACTGTCATTTTCATGTATTAATTCTCGTTACTTTGTTAAGTGATTTACTGTCCAACATGTATGACTTGAATCTGACAATTGAGCTAGAAAAATGCAGCTGATAACTTTACATTCCTCAATTTCTTCCACCAAAGAAACAGAATATTATGCCATATTTTACTAATAACATGTTTTATCTCATTCCTCCACAAATATATTAAGGATAGGGACAGGACTGTTACACAGAAATTGTGTTTTGGATGGTTTATTAACTAAACAAGTTAAGGATGGATCAAATATACACAATGAAAGTGCACTGATCAGTATAACTCATTGGCCTGCTCCCTACTTCATAGTTAAATCAAGCCCACTACTTATTCAGCTGAAAGAATCGTAAATCAACCCTGAAGAGGGCGCAAACCACGAAAAATTCATTGAGTTACAGAAAGCAGAAGTCAAGAAAAAGATCCTCCTGTATAGACATTCACTGTAACTTGTGGATTCCAGTCTATCCAATGAACAATAGAGAAATGAATTTCAGCGTGTTTTGAGAAACTCATGGTCGAAACATGCCACTATCCACACAAAGAAATGCCATATTTTCCATGATAAAATTGAAATTAACTTTAGTATTGCACGCAAGTGTCACATGAACACTGAAAGTATAAGCTTTTGCTGAAAAATTAATGAAGGAATAAAATCAATTTGAGCAAGCCTGCAAACTGCTAAAATCTGTTAAATTACACAAGTTCAAGTAATGAAAAGTCGTTTGGCCTGTAAGATTCATTCTTCTCTGCAGATTGATGTAATGATGAATAAAGAATACAGTACGCTGCATTCTGAGCAACACATGGTGGAACATACCATTATTTGCACAAAGAAAACCGATTTAAGTCTGGAATTTTCTACAGACATCACTTACGCACTGAACGTGGGAAGATTAATCAAAAGTTAACAAGGGATGGACATAAATCCTACGACCAACCACGTAGCATTGTATCTCAATGAAGCGATTGATTTACAAGTCCATAAAACTCAGCTCTGCACTACTTCCTATTACATTCATTGAATTTATTTTATACCCTGAGAATGACTCCACCAAACTATGTGGGAGAGTAAAACTTTTTCTACTCTGCCACATGTGAACCTAACTCACACACAATGTATGCACTACCAAAAATGCAAAAACAACGCTAAATACACACACGAAATTACTACTACTATAATTAACATGATTTTCCCATAATATACAAAAAACTGAAATAAAAATGGTTAAATTTTATGACTAATTAATTCAAACAACTCCATCTACAGACTCCTAAAATATGCCCATTTTCACCCAGTTCTTCCAGCAAAGTGTATGTAGCACAGACTGAGCACTAACTGTGTATGCTCGCACTGTGGTGGGGTGTACCCACCAGAGATACCCATGGGACCTGGCTGCCGATGTAACAGCAGTTACCTGCTATACACCAGCTCTGACGGCCCAGCTAAACCTCTCTGCCTCTCCACATAAGCTGCCACTATACGCAAGACTGCCCTAGCAAACAGATACTGGCTACTCTCATGAGAACTCACGTTCACTCATATCAGTCAGTGGGTGAACTTGTAGGACAACGGCATGGGAAGGACACAGGTACACAGCTGCCAATGAAAATACAGGGATAAAATGACTTCCAACATTTGCAAACAGAAATCGAGTGGCAAAGAAAAATGACGGAGTCAAGGGATATATGAGATAGATGAGATGTGTGCATCTCAGTGTTTAGACTGGTTCATGTAGCATAGCATAGAACCAGGAGGTCGCATGAAACAGCATGAAGAATATCCCCGTGTTATCCCATGGGGCAGCACACAGCGCCAGTTGCGTGGCAGCACTAACCACAGTTTACAAGCACCGGCCACACAGCAGGGGGCCAAACTCGAGCTTGGTGCCCGTCAACTGATCTTCAGTCTTTCGCAAACGATTTTACGAAAACTATTTGTTATAAAACGAATTCTTTTGTTACTTATACCCTTATATGTCAGCTTAATGGTAAACTGCCTCTCTTTGTGTTACTGCTCATAGTTACTGCTATACTTCGAAAGTAAGTAAGTGACAGTAGAAAATTCGAATAGTTTGTAACAAAAAATAGAAGTCGCTGTGAGTTTGTGTGCTGGCTGGTGTGGCCGTGCGGTTCTAGGCGCTTCAGTCTGGAACCGCATGACTGCTACGGTCGCAGGTTCGAATCCTGCCTCGGGCATGGATATGTGTGATGTCCTTAGATTGGTTAGGTTTAAGTAGTTCTAAGTTCTAGGGGTCTGATGACCACAGATGTTAAGTCCCATAGTGCTTAGAGCCATTTTTTGAGTTAGTGTTTTGTGCACATTAGGATATAAGTTGCTATACACAAAATGTAACCAACATCATGATTGTTTCTGCAAACTTGAAAGGAAGAAGAAAGGACTATTAGGATTTAACATCTCATCAACAACGAGATCATTAAAGATAGACTTCAGAGAAGGTCTGTTTCTTTCTCCAATCTGACGAACTGGATCTTATTTATCACACTCACTTCCACCTGTGCGCGCGAACATTATGGCTGTAGTGAATTATTCATAATATCCATCACACTTCATAAATGGTTCAAGCTATCACATTGAGTTTTTGGCAAATGGTAACACATAAAGGTAAAAGCATTTTTGCAAATACGTAACAATAGAAGTATTCACAGATTTTCAATAGAACCATGTTTTTTACGGGCTTGCAATAGCTGTTCAAAAGAGAAATTGTGTGGATATGCAATAACGTGGTGAAGAGATTACAAATTGTTTTAAACCAACAATGAGCTGTTTTATAAGTTATTAACCTGTCTTGTCCTCAGTTACTTGTTTAATCAAAGACAATGATTTAGCATTTGCCACAATTAAAACTTAAGTTAAGTAGTTTAAACTCTGTTATGTTTCGAAAAAAGAAGTAAAATTTATTATTGTTAGGACAAAAGTATGTTACTGAAACCTCATCACTGAAGACACCTCTCTGAAAGGAGAAAAATTTAAAATGTTGGGTGAAAATAAGTTGTCTGTTCTGCTGCAACTTAAGGTTTGCTAGTGAATAGTTGGAACTGAATCTTACTAAATGATTTTCTTTCTGCACTTCAGCAAACTATAAAACACAAAAAAATTAAATAAAAGAAAATTCAAGCAAATAGCACGCCAACATTTTGTGCCTATTCCTGTAGAGAGTGAAGGAGTGAACCTTTTCCTTTCAAATGTCTTACAGTTTGTCAGAGATACTGGTTTTCGATTTTCACCTGGACAAGTAGATTGCTGCAGATCAATGTGTTCTCAGCTTTAGATCTACAAAACAGTAATACTGTCTGAATGAGAATTACTATATATATTTGGTTGATGGAATCTCTGTAATGTTCTTTAAGGATATTTTTATTTCACAATTTATTTTATAAAAATTCGTTCTACATTTCAATGAGTGGTTTGGACAGTCATCTTTTTGCTTTTTTAAGTATTTTGTATGGAATTCCGATTAAGCAGACATTTTTCAACTCATCTGTCAAAACTCCTGCAGGCATTGTTGTCATTCCAGGAATTAGTTGAGTTCCATTCCTATTGAACACATGCAATAAGGTCTCTGTTGCATGTATGAGGTTCATTGAACACTGCATTCTGTAGTCTGGGTCACATCTGTTCTACAGGCCTTAGGTCCGGATTTTACTTCACTTTTGGCATCACAGAAACCATCAGACATTATTCTTCTACAAAATGTCCAATGATCAACAATATTTTTTAAACAACTTTTGTTTTGTCGGGTAGACATAAGCATGTTCTTTCCAAGCACTGTTTGTGAACAAAATCTTTTACAGTTATCCCACCAATAGTTTCTATAAAATTGTTTGAAAATGATGCAGAGCAGGCGACATGTGCATGACACACTGCTGGTGCTACAGTACTACTTCACCTACTGGTGGGTCAACCATTCTCACTGTGCACCTGTGCTGCGCTGAACAGCACAGTCAGTCGCCACGCAGACTACCATCGGGTTCCTTCGGATCGCCACACTAATGGCAGCGTGCTAGCATCTGAAACAGGAAAGTGTATCACACGCATATCGAATCTGTGGTGCGGATTAACGACCGTGGCCTGTGCAGTGGCAAGGTTGAGTGTGGTTTTTTGGTAGTTTCCCACGCTCGTTTAGCCAAATGCTAGGCTGTTCCCCACCTTCTACTTCAGAAAATACGATGCACAACTAGTTAAAATATACGATAACACACAAAAAATGTTTACACATTTCACAGACGGGTAGCGCACATTAGGTAATAGACGACAACCCTGAAGAAGAAGATGAAGAATATGTGTTACGCATCTAAGCCCTTCAACGTAGTTGTCACAGCAATCTGTGTCTTGAGGCTACTGAATTTGGAAACCACCTACCTATATAGTGAGAGATGTAGAGGAAGTTAATAAATGGTTCAAATGGCTCTGAGCACTATGGGACTTAACATCTGACGTCATCAGTCCCCTAGACTTAGAACTACTTAACCCTAACGAACCTAAGGACATCACACACATCTATGCTGAGGCAGGATTCGAACCTGCGACTGTTACCAGCAGCGCGGTTCGGGAATGAAGCGCCTAGAATCGCTCGGTCACAACGGCCAGCCAGGAAGTTAATAGATGGATGGAAAGTGATTATGTGAGGGGACCTGTAGTTGAGTCAGCAAATCATGCACTTAGTTACTTAGCTCAAATAATAATCCAGATATGTGAGAGACCATACGAAATAAAAACGAAGCCCTAGATGAGATTTTATATTTTAGGTTGAAAACAGACAGGAAGTTAGGTAAATATGTGTTAATAGCAACAATAAGAGAGGTAACCATTAAAATATAGCATAATGTGTGATGAACTTTCCAGTATCTGTTTGAGTTATTGGTAAACTACAGTACAGATGTACTCTTGTTAAACTTGTCGATTAGTGTAGCCTGACCACTAAAAAGCAGTCGCCATATACCACGGTTCCTTGGCCAGGTGTATGATCAGAGTACAGTTAGGGAAGATACCAAATCCGACTGGGAACGTGCGAGGCATAAAGATATGTACTAACAACATACTAGCGTAATATTCTATATTACTTCATAGAACAAGCAGAAAAACCCCTCAGATTGAACTTATTCTCCTCATTTAATAGATTATCTGGATTTCTTTCCTTTTTCGTAAATATTTTCAATGCCTCCAGCACTTTTCACAGAGAACCTTCATCTGATATGAGGGCTACACTCATGCTCTCCTGAATTTCTCCTACGGTTTACTTCGTTGCGTTCGAATGTCATACGGTTAGAAGGTGGTCTCAGTGTTCTTTGCGGGGTACATTAAACAGTCTTCATATCTAGCGGATATGTCTGCTGTTGCAATTTCGGCAACTGATTTTGTAGATTGCTGATTCATTGTATTAAACCTTCTGTAACTTCTGTCTGCTTTTCAAGGCGTGCCCAAGAAAATTATTAGTCCGAACCGAGACTTTAACCTTTTCTCTCAGAAAACATCTGGCTATGCCGTCACTTCTTTATACATAAGCGCAACGGAAGATTTGTTTTCGTCGCGACATCTTGTTTGACAGCGTTTGGCTCGTTTAACATTTTTCTTTAGAGGGCCGCATAATTTGCGTGTCCCGTTCTTGTTAGCTGCGTCTTAGCGCAGTCTACTTCGTATTATGTATTCTTGTGCTCATTCCTCGTCAGTAAAGGGAACTGAAACAATCTTTCTAACGCCGAGTAAAAATGTGTTTTTGGATGTTGTGTCGGATGACTGGAAGTACTCTCTGTAGTCGCTTTACATCTTAAACATGCGACGACGTGCTGAAAACTAGTGCCTCCAACATTTTTATGTGAAAATTGTCAAGCTTTTTAAATAAAACAAACGTTGTTAACATTTCACATTTTTATTCTTCATGTCTATGTATTTATTTCTCAACATAATCACTCTGGCGACGAACGCATTTCTTCCAACAACTGAACTCTCACTGTAAAATGTTGAACTTCGTTGACGGAGTCACAGAAGCACCTATGCTTGCACCCCTTCATCACTATCATATTGAAGTCCTCGAAGATGTACTTTAAACAGATTAAAATCGGGTGGGGCCACATCGGGACTGTATGGAGGAGGATGAGTGACGACAGTGAAGCCAAAGTGTCGGATTGTGGCAGATGTCGCAGCGCCCGTGTCTGGTATGGAACCCTTAGAACTCGAATCTCGATTACAAATGGTTCAAATGGCTCTGAGCACTAAGGGACTTAACTTCTGAGGTCATCAGTCCCCTAGATCTTAGACGTACTTAAACCTTTTAACTTCTGAAGTCATCAGTCCCCTAGAACTTAGAACTACTTAAACCCAACTAACCTAAGGACATCACACACATCCAGGCCCAAGGCAGGATTCAAACTTGCGACGTAGCGGTCGCACGGTTCCAGACTGTAGCGCCTAGAACCGCTCGGCCACTCCGGCCTACAATCTCGATTACAGCACGCTGCTTTCCACCCAAAGACATACTTACTTTACACACCGCGATGTTACACCCTACAATTGGGAGCCCTCTAGCGCCTGAGAGCTGCAAATATGTAAACATGACGAATCAATGTGTACAGGGTGGTCCATTGATCGTGACCGGGCCAAATGTCTCACGAAATAAGCGTCAAACGAAAAAACTACAAAGAACGAAACTTGTCTAGCTTGAAGGGGGAAACCAGATGGCGCTATGGTTGGCCCGGTAGATGGCGCTGCCATAGGCCAAACGGATATCAACTGCTTTTTTAAAAATATGAACCCCCATTTTTATTACATATTCGTGTAGTACGTAAAGAAATACGAATGTTTTAGTTGGGCCACTTTTTCGCTTTGTGATAGATGGCTCTGTAATAATCAGGAACATATGGCTCACAATTTTAGACGAACAGTTGGTAACAGATAGGTTTTTTAAATTAAAATACAGAACGTAGGTACGTTTGAACATTTTATTTCGGTTGTTCCAATGTGATTCGTGTACCTTTGTGAACTTATCATTTCTGAGAACGCATCCTGTTACAGTGTGATTACCTATAAATACCACATTAATGCAATAAATGCTCAAAATGATGTCCGTCAACCTCAATGCATTTGGCAATACGAGTAACGACATTCCTCTCAACAGCGAGTAGTTTGCCTTCCGTAATGTTCGCACATGCATTGACAATGCGCTGACACATGTTGTCAGGCGTTGTCGGTGGATCACAATAGCAAAATCCTTCAACTTTCCCCACAGAAAGAAATCAGCTGACGTCAGATCCGGGGAACGTGCGGACCATGACCAATCCACCTGTCATGAAATATGCTATTCAATACCGCTTCACCCGCACGCGAGCTATGTGCCAGACGTCCATCATGTTGCAAGTACATCGCCATTCTGTCATGCAGTGAAAAATCTTGTATAACATCGGTAGAACATTACGTAGGAAATCAGCATACATTGCACCACTTAGATTACCAGCGATAAAATGGGGGCCAATTATCCTTCCTACCATAATGCCGCACCATACATTAACCTGCCTAGGTCGCTGATGTTCCACTTGTCGCAGCCATCGTGGATTTTCCGTTGCCCAATAGTGCATATTATGCCAGTTTAAGTTACCGCTGTTGGTGAATGACGCTTTGTGGCTAAATAGAACGCGTGCAAAAATCTGTCATCGTCCCGTAATTTCTCTTGTGCCCAGTGGCAGAACTGTACAGGACTTTCAAAGTCGTCACCAAGCAATTCCTGGTGCATAGAAATATGGTACGGGTGCAATCGATGTTGATGTAGCATTCTCAACACCGATGTTTTTGAGATTCCCGATTCTCGCGCAATTTGTCTGCTACTGAAGTGCGGATTAGCCGTGACAGCAGCTAAAACACCTACTTGGCCATCATCATTTGTTGCAGGTCGTGACTGACGTTTCACATGTGGCTGAACACTTCCTGTTTCCTTAAATAACGTAACTGTCCGGCGAACGGTCCGGACACTTGGATGATGTCGTCCAGGATACCGAGCAGCATACATAGCACACGCTCGTTGGGCATTTTGATCACAATAGCCATACATCAACACAATATCGACCCTTTTCGCAATTGGTAAACGGTCCATTTTAACACGGGTAATATATCACGAAGCAGATACCACGTACTTACACGTTTGTGCCTATTAGAGCGCCATCTATCACAAAGCGAAAAAAGTGGTCCAACTAAAACATTCGTATTTCTTTACGTATTACAGGAATATATAATAAGAAATGGGATTCATATTTTTAAAAAAAACGCAGTTGATATCCGTTTGGCCTATGGCAGCGCCATCTAGCGGGCCAACCATAGCGCCATCTGGTTTCCCCCTTCAAGCTAAGCGAGTTTCGTTCTTCGTAGTTTTTTCGTTTGATGCTTATTTCGTGAGATATTTGGCCCGGTCACTATCTATGGACCACCCTGTATAATATTAATAACGTTTGTTTTATTTAGAACGCTGTAAGAGTTTAAAAAATTCAGGGGCATTACTTTTTAGGACGCATTCTAATGTTTCCTCTCCGATCTGCTAACGGATACACCGAGGAAGCTGATACTACCTTTCGATTCATGTCCAAGCTTAAACGTGGTTAATGGCTACAACTGGTTAATTTTTTGGTTACTTCATCCAACAGCTACACTCCTGGAAATGGAAAAAAGAACACATTGACACCGGTGTGTCAGACCCACCATACTTGCTCCGGACACTGCGAGAGGGCTGTACAAGCAATGATCACACGCACGGCACAACGGACACACCAGGAACCGCGGTGTTGGCCGTCGAATGGCGCTAGCTGCGCAGCATTTGTGCACCGCCGCCGTCAGTGTCAGCCAGTTTGCCGTGGCATACGGAGCTCCATCGCAGTCTTTAACACTGGTAGCATGCCGCGACAGCGTGGACGTGAACCGTATGTGCAGTTGACGGACTTTGAGCGATGGCGTATAGTGGGCATGCGGGAGGCCGGGTCGACGTAACGCCGAATTGCTAAACACGTGGGGCGTGAGGTCTCCACAGTACATCGATGTTGTCGCCAGTGGTCGGCGGAAGGTGCACGTGCCAGTCGACCTGGGACCGGACCGCAGCGACGCACGGATGCACGCCAAGACCGTGGGATCCTACGCAGTGCCGTAGGGGACCGCACCACCACTTCCCAGCAAATTAGGGACACTGTTGGTCCTGGGGTATCGGCGAGGACCATTCGCAACCGTCTCCATGAAGCTGGGCTACGGTCCCGCACACCGTTAGGTCGTCTTCCGCTCATGCCCCAACATCGTGCAGCCCGCCTCCAGTGGTGTCACGACAGGCGTGAATGGAGGGACGAATGGAGACGTGTCGTCTTCAGCGATGAGAGTCGCTTCTGCCTTGTTGCCAGTGATGGTCGTATGCGTGTTTGGCGCCGTGCAGGTGAGCGCCACAATCAGGACTGCATACGACCGAGGCACACAGGGCCAACACCCGGCATCATGGTGTGGGGAGCGATCTCCTACACTGGCCGTACACCACTGGTGATCGTCGAGGGGACACTGAATAGTGCACGGTACATCCAAACCGTCATCGAACCCATCGTTCTACCATTCCTAGACCGGCAAGGGAACTTGCTGTTCCAACAGGACAATGCACGTCCGCATGTATCCCGTGCCACCCAACGTGCTCTAGAAGGTGTAAGTCAACTACCCTGGCCAGCAAGATCTCCGGATCTGTCCCCCATTGAGCATGTTTGGGACTGGATGAAGCGTCGTCTCACGCGGTCTGCACGTCCAGCACGAACGCTGGTCCAACTGAGGCGCCAGGTGGAAATGGCCTGGCAAGCCGTTCCACAGGACTACATCCAGCATCTCTACGATCGTCTCCATGGGAGAATAGCAGCCTGCATTGCTGCGAAAGGTGGATATACACTGTACTAGTGCCGACATTGTGCATGCTCTGTTGCCTGTGTCTATGTGCCTGTGGTTCTGTCAGTGTGATCATGTGATGTATCTGACCCCAGGAATGTGTCAATAAAGTTTCCCCTTCCTGGGACAATGAATTCACGGTGTTCTTATTTCAATTTCCAGGAGTGTATTTAGTGCCTCTAATTAAAACTATTCTGTCAGCTACGTACCAGTAGTAATAAAGTATTTTCTCTTTTATGCCTGGTTACTTTTAACAAAAGTTGATTTCTAAGTCATTATGAAATATTTTTAATACGAAACTCGACAGTCAGTTAGCCACTGACAAATGGGAAGACCATAATGAACGCTATAAGGAATACTGCAACACTGCTTCTAACTTACAGTGTGAGAAAAACACTTAAACGCAACCAAGCAAAGCATGGTATAAATTCAGGATAACATAAGCGTAATCCTCACAGCAGATAAGGGCTCGTTGTTATATATGTGAGAAGAGTTGAGGATATTTACGGGGAAAAAGAAACCCGCAAAATTTTTAAATGTGCAGAGTGAGTTCAATTTGAACAAATTTTTCCGATTATTCGATGAGGTGTTACAAACGACTGGTGGCACGTTATTTTTTGCATATCGGTATTACCCTTACGTTCCCGAATCAGGTGTGATAATTTCCACAGTTTACCTCTGATCATATGCCGACTAATGAAGCTAAAGCAAACATCACAGCTCCGGCGCGCACCACTTTGAGTACGGTAATGAACGTCATTTTTAATCCACTTACATGTTTCCGGCAGCATAACGATTGTAAGTCACTGCGTTGTGAACTGACTTCCAGTGACTACCTTTATCCGATGTTACGTTCTTGTTAAAAATAGTAATTTTGACATATCTGCTGACAGTTGAGTTTGACGCAAATTAATCAGAGAAAGAAAAACGCGTCAACATGCATTTCAGATGGCGTCAGAGACGTTTATTACTAACAGCTTGTTCAGTAGGTGGCGTGAAAGCACACATGGTTTCTCGAAAACGAGGAACTGCAGTTAATCTGGTGATCTGGGCGTTAACTCACCTGTAACTGGTTACAATACCGTCACTTGCGACTTTTTACCTGTTAGTGCACAGACATTACACTGCATCACACAGGAAGCGACTCTCAAGCGACTCGATCACAATTCGCGTCACAAACGCGTTCCTTTTGAGCACCTCTTCGAGCAGACGACATAATAAATAAAACTCGACGTGAGACTAAACTCACTGGCTCATAAGCTAGCACTCGACACCTTAAAATTTGTGATCATTTGTGTTGAAAAGTTGTACGGAGGAATTCTCCCACCTGTTGGCATATTATTTCTATACATGATCTGCAGTTCAGTAGCAACAGGAGGCTATTGTTAATCATGGTCAGTTTTTTCCCCTGTTACTGGGCAGCTGAGGCTGTGCGCTTTATTTCTAATGTTGTTGTTGTTGTTAATAAGATTCTACACTATAATTTAAATTATGTATAGCTTGGCTCGCAGCTTATAATTTCTTTCACTGAGGATTTTGCTGTTGATCGTTCTTGTTTTTGAGCATCGTATTTAGAAGAAAAATTAAATAATTACGCAGGTTTACACAGAACCTACTTACCAATTTTCGGCTATCTAATACTATATAATGTTCGTTTGTTGCAGTGACAAATATATGAATGCTGTTGAAGCCGCCAGATACGCCGTGATGGATTATCTGGACACCGACAACATGATGTTCGTGGCTCGCAGAATATTAGCGTCTCTGCTGGTACTGGCTGCAGTGTACTACCTGATAGCCATGTTCTTTGAGCCTGCAGAAGCTGTTCGCACGGCACAAAGTCAGCGCACTTCCTCGTCTTCAGCAGATAAGCTGGGCGATTTATGCTAGTTAAAGCGGCGAGCACATCTACCCGAATACTCACTGAGTTTAATGGTAAATAAGATTCGTTTTATTAATATTAAATTTTGTAATGTATAGGAGTTTGTGTAGTGGTTCAAATGGTTCAAATGGCTCTGAGCACTATGGGACTTAACATCTGTGGTCATTAGTCCCCTAGAACTTAGAACTACTTAAACCTAACTAACCTAAGGACATCACACACATCCATGCCCGAGGCAGGATTCGAACCTGCGACCGTAGCGGTCGCGCGGCTCCGGACTGAGAGCCTAGAACCGCTAGACCACCGCGGCCGGCTTTGTGTAGTGAATATTCATGTTCCGTTATATACAAGTGGACAGCAGAAAATAAGTTACGTGTGTCGTCCCACACTAAGACTATCTCAACAGTGCAACGGCGATTCCACGAACAAGGTTTAACCCTTGTCGTCCCAAGTGCGGTCTCGCACACCGCTAGCGTTTAATGTTACTCTGTTGCTAATGAATAGGGATGGGGTAGGTGATTGCAGCGTTGTCTGGTTGTTCTTTCCCGAAGCTGCTGTTGTTTCCTACGTCAGTGGCCCCTTGAACGTGGCGTGGACCTATACTATTACTGCTTCTTTTGAGCTAGCGGTCTCTGAGACCGCGCCTGGAATTTTTGCGTTGTGGATTCAGTAGCCAGGTCTTCGTCTACTGTTCGTGTTAGAGACCCTGACTTCGAGGGTTTTGTTTTAAAATGGGTTGAGGACAGTGTAGGACGTAATGTTGGATCAGACAGTGACAACGAAATTGAAGGGGGACGTAATTAAGAATCGGAACAGTATGAAAGCGAAGACTAACTTGTTTTGACACCTGCAAATTCCTTGAATGCAGCAAGTGATGAGAATGATGAGGACGGAAATGTAGAGACTGAAGTTTTAGCTAAACATTCTGCTAGAAACATATTTGGTCGAAACAAATGTCGCTGGTCGTCAAAGTCTCTTCAAAAGCGATCTCGTGCTCTGCTGCACATCATCATCCATTTTCCGACAGTACGACCACCTGCTCAACTAGGTAAAAATCAAGATCCTCTATTTGGAATCTGAATATGACTGGCGATATTTTGAGTATGATATTGAAATGGAATAAAGTGAAAGCAAACAAAAAAAAACCTGAAAACGATCCAAATGTTTGGTATGATGCTCGTTTATCTGAACTAAAAGCATTTTTTGGTTTACTACAAATATTTTATTCAGGTAGTTTCAAATCAAGCAGATTACAAATTATTTTATGCTACAGATGGTGCACAACGTGATATACTCCGAAAAGCCAAAGAAACTGGTACACGTGCCTAATATCATGTAGGGCCCTCGCGAGCTGGCAGAAGTGCCGCAACACAACGTGGCATGGACTCGACTAATGTCTGAAGTAGTTCTGGGGGGAACTGACACCATGAATCCTGCAGGGCTGTCCATAAATCCGTAAGAGTACGAGGCGGTATAGATCTCTTCTCAACAGCACAAGGCATCCCGGATATGCTCAATAATGTTCATGTCTGGGGAGTCTTGTGGCCAGCGGAAGTATTTAAACTCAGAAGAGTGTTCCTGGAGCTACTCCGTAGCAATTCTGGACGTGTGTGGTGTCGCATTGTCCTCATGGGATTGCCCAAGTCCGTTGGAATGCACAATGGGCATGATTACAAACTGTCCAAGGAATAGAAAAGCAACTGGAATCACTCAACAGAGGAAAGTCCACTGGACCTGACGGGATACCAGTTCGATTCTACACAGAGTACGCGAAAGAACTTGCCCCACTTCTAACAGCCGTGTACCGCAAGTCTCTAGAGGAACGGAAGGTTCCAAATGAGTGGAAAAGGGCACAGGTAGTCCCAGTCTTCAAGAAGGGTCGTCGAGCAGATGCGCAAAACTATAGACCTATATCTCTGACGTCGATCTGTTGTAGAATTTTAGAACATGTTTTTTACTCGAGTATCATGTCGTTTTTGGAAACCCAGAATCTACTATGTAGGAATCAACATGGATTCCGGAAACAGCGATCGTGTGAGACCCAACTCGCTTTATTTGTTCATGAGACCCAGAAAATATTAGATACAGGTTCCCAGGTAGATGCTATTTTTCTTGACTCCCGGAAGGCGTTCGATACAGTTCCGCACTGTCGCCTGATAAACAAAGTAAGAGCCTACGGAATATCAGACCAGCTGTGTGGCTGGATTGAAGAGTTCTTAGCAAACAGAACACAGCATGTTGTTATCAATGGAGAGACGTCTACAGACGTTAAAGTAACCTCTGGCGTGCCACAGGGGAGTGTTATGAGACCATTGCTTTTCACAATATATATAAATGACCTAGTAGATAGTGTCGGAAGTCCCATGCGGCTTTTCGCGGATGATGCTGTAGCATACAGAGAAGTTGCAGCATTAGAAAATTGTAGTGAAATGCAGGAAGATCTGCAGCGGATAGGCACTTGGTGCAGGGAGTGGCAACTGACCCTTAACATAGACAAATGTAATGTATTGCGAATACATAGAAAGAAGGATCCTTTATTGTATGATTATATGATAGCGGAACAAACACTGGTAGCAGTTACTTCTGTAAAATATCTGGGAGTATGCGTGCGGAACGATTTGAAGTGGAATGATCATATAAAATTAATTGTTGGTAAGGCGGGTACCAGGTTGAGATTCATTGGGAGAGTCCTTAGAAAATGTAGTTCATCAACAAAGATGTATCAGGGGTCCCATTGCACATGTCCCACGTCATTACAGATCCTCCACATCCTCCACCAGCTTGAACAGCCCCCTGCTGATAAGCAGCGTCCCTGGATTCTTGAGGTTGTCTCCATACCCCTACACGTCCGTCCGCTCGAAACAATCTGAAACGAGACTCGTCCGACCAGGCAACATGTTTCCAGTCATCAACAGTCCAATGTCGGTGTTGGTGGGCCCAGGCGAGGCGTAAAGCTTTGTGTCGTGCAGACGTCAAGGATACACGAGTGGTCCTTCGGCTCCGAAGGCCCATATCGATCATGTTTCGTTGAATGGTTCACATGCTGACCCTTGTTGCTGGCCCAGCACTGAAATCTGCCGCAGTTTGCGGAAGGGTTGCACTTCTGTCACGCTGAACGATTCTCTTCTCTAGCTGCATTCCGATATAGTAAAAATTAAGCTCCAAATGGTATGAAGGTTAGTACAACAAATGTCGATGTAGATGGCTGAGGTATCATCAAAACGCGCCATGCAGGTTGGGAGTAGTCATTAATCAGCCATATTTGAACACATATCACTCGGTCAGGCATGGTGTTTTTGAAGGTGACGCGCTACTCATTACCAAATGGACTAGTTATATTTCTGTAAGACAGAGTGATATAAACGATAATCTTGATTTGGGAAACTTCACTTGAAAAGACTTAATGGAAAGACAGTGAAATTACGTCTCACATTTGTGGTGTTTGAGGTACTGTGATCATACTTTGCGGTCCTCACATTGATATGTGGATGTTGACTGTAATATCTCGTGACATTCTTTTTTGTTAAAGTGAAGGCTTGCGTCAGTATTACAGTGAAAGTAGTAGTAATCTCAAAAGTTGCACTGAATTTCACTGTTAAAAAAATAGCAATGTTGACATCCCACTACTTACGGAGATGATTACCAATGGGTCAATGAGGCAGCTTTAAAAGATACGATGTAAGCCGGTCTCTTATCAAACAGTCAGCAATCCATCAAGAAGAAGCCGATGGTATTACTCCTGCAGTTTGTCCAACATAGTCCTCCGTATGCAGCTTCTGGTGTTAGCATATATAGGTGCAGGAATCAGTTATGTATCTTGGCAGGAAGACTTACAATTTTGAACTTTTTCAATCGAAGAAACCAAATCGGAATCACTACACCAAGACTGCAGATACAGACAAAAATGTGGGGAATCTAAAGTAAACATTTTCTTCCGGAAACTGCAATTTAGTGTATTACCAAATCATGTAAAGTGTCACTTTGACAGCCCGCTCCATTACTAATGCACTGATCACCAAAATAACACGTTGGAAATTATCGTCTTTTAGCTACCAGAAAAGGACTCGCTACCCGGGTTCCCGGGTTCGATTCCCGGCCGGGTCAGGGATTTTCTCTGCCTCGTGATGGCTGGGTGTTGTGTGATGTCCTTAGGATAGTTAGGTTTAAGTAGTTCTAAGTTCTAGGGGACTGATGACCATAGATGTTAAGTCCCATAGTGCTCAGAGCCATTTGAACCATTTGAAAAGGACTCGCTAAACATAACTGGACTCGCATTTGTAAGGACGACGGTTCCAATCTGCGTCCAACCATCCAGATTTAGATTTTCTGTGATTTCCCTAAATCAGTCCGAAAAAATGACGGATTCCTTTGGAAGGGCACGACGGATTTTCTTCCCCATCCCTGTATTAGCTCGGACTTGTGCTCTCGATGTCAGTGGGATGTCAAATTCTAATTTTCCTTTTGTAAACATATAAACTGCAAGTCGGCCACCAACATGTTATAAGGGTAAAGTCCTCACCTTTACCTGAAGATGAACGGGAAAAAACAGAAGATATTTATGGGGTGTCAGGCGGTGGCAAATTAGCCCGTATCGTCTTCCAGCGATAAAACATGAGTCAGACGCATAATAGTGTATTCTAAATGAGAATATTGGTTCTAATTATAACAGAATACTTCAGACGTAATTTCTTTTTTTAAATTACGTTTTCAAAAATTGCAGAACTATGTACTAAAAATCTGCAAACTAAAGGAAGGAAGGAAGATTAGAGTTAAACGTACCGTCGATAGCGCGGCCATTAGACACGGAGTACGAGCTCGCATTACAGGAGGATGGGAAAGGATATCAGCGGTGCATTTTCAAAGGAATCATACCGGAATTTGCCTGGAGTGATTTAGGAAAATTACAGAAAACCCAAATCTGGATGGTGGGATGCGAATTTGAACCGTCGTCCTCGCGAATGCGAGTCCAGTGTGCTAACCATTGCACCACCTGACTCGGTCAAACTGGATAATTCCCCCCTGACAATTTGGAGCTTAATTTAAGAAAATCACTTACTGACATTTCAGGTCAACAATTATACGCTGCCATGACACCGCAGCATGTGTGATGTGGAAGCGGCGGACAGAAACAATTTCGTTAAATGTAAACCAAGAAGAAATCTGTCGTTTCCCAAGACATCAGGAGTAATTGATTTAATGAAAAATATTGTGTCCACATGAAAGAACCAGTGCAATAAAAAAAATGTAGTACATAAATACCTGCAGTTTACAGCATAATGTAAAGCAACTTAAACAGTTATGTACCAAATATTAATATACATCTACGTGGGCTCCTTTTGTAAACTGTAAAATATCTAGACGATACTCCATCTCAACACACGTTTGCACAAGCAAGGGTGATGCAGGCTGTTGTATCCACAATTTTTCTGCGAGCTTCGCCAAGATGACTTACAGGCAACGCCTACTCAATGTCTTTCACGTAACATCACGTGAGGAAAGCCAGAGGAGCTATGGCCAATCGGTTGGTAGTAAATTCGTGCCGAAGCTAAACGTCTTTGACCTTCAGTGCTTGCGCAGTTTGGGCTTTACCAACGTGGAAGCGAAATCATTGATGCAACACCTTGTGAACTACTCAGCGAGGGATGCTTAGCTCTCCTTATGCTCGGCAAACTGACTTTGATGGGCTTCTTTGGAAGGTCTCCCTGATCTGCTGTACCATTTCAACAGATGTACGTTTTCTACCAGTACCTCAATCTCTGTTTGCACTCCCAGTGGCTGGGAGCTTTCCACACCAAGCCTGATCATCTTAAGGTCTGGTGGCTACCTTTGAAATACACGTCAGTAATTTCTTTGCCCCCCCCCCCCCCCATGAACCATGGACCTTGCCGTTGGTGGGGAGGCTTGCGTGCCTCAGCGATACAGATAGCCGTACCGTAGGTGCAACCACAACGGAGGGGTATCTGTTGAGAGGCCAGACAAACGTGTGGTTCCTGAAGAGGGGCAGCAACCTTTTCAGTAGTTGCAAGGGCAACAGTCTGGATGATTGACTGATCTGGCCTTGTAACAATAACCAAAACGGCCTTGCTGTACTGGTACTGCGAACGACTGAAAGCAAGGGGAAACTACAGCCGTAATTTTTCCCGAGGGCATGCAGCTTTACTGTATGATTACATGATGATGGCGTCCTCTTGGGTAAAATATTCCGGAGGTAAAATAGTCCCCCATTCGGATCTCCGGGCGGGGACTACTCAAGAGGATGTCGTTATCAGCAGAAAGAAAACTGGCGTTCTACGGATCGGAGCGTGGAATGTCAGATCCCTTAATCGGGCAGGTAGGTTAGCAAATTTAAAAAGGGAAATGGATAGGTGGAAGTTAGATATAGTGGGAATTAGTGAAGTTCGGTGGCAGGAGGAACAAGACTTCTGGTCAGGTGACTACAGGGTTATAAACACAAAATCAAATAGGGGTAATGCAGGAGTAGGTTTAATAATGAATAGGAAAATAGGAATGCGGGTAAGCTACTACAAACAGCATAATGAACGCATTATTGTGGCCAAGATAGATACGAAGCCCACACCTACTACAGTAGTACAAGTTTATATGCCAACTAGCTCTGCAGATGACGAAGAAATTGAAGAAATGTATGATGAAATAAAAGAAATTATTCAGATTGTGAAGGGAGACGAAAATTTAATAGTCATGGGTGACTGGAATTCGAGTGTAGGAAAAGGAAGAGAAGGAAACATAGTAGGTGAATATGGATTGGGGGACAGAAATGAAAGAGGAAGCCGCCTGGTAGAATTTTGCACAGAGCACAACATAATCATAGCTAACACTTGGTTTAAGAATCATGAAAGAAGGTTGTATACATGGAAGAATCCTGGAGATACTAAAAGGTATCAGATAGATTATATAATGGTAAGACAGAGATTTAGGAACCAGGTTTTAAATTGTAAGACATTTCCAGGGGCAGATGTGGACTCTGACCACAATCTATTGGTTATGACCTGTAGATTAAAACTGAAGAAACTGCAAAAAGGTGGGAATTTAAGGAGATGGGACCTGGATAAACTAAAAGAACCAGAGGTTGTACAGAGATTCAGGGTGAGCATAAGGGAGCAATTGACAGGAATGGGGGAAATAAATACAGTAGAAGAAGAATGGGTAGCTTTGAGGGATGAAGTAGTGAAGGCAGCAGAGGATCAAGTAGATAAAAAGACGAGGGCTAGTAGAAATCCTTGGGTAACAGAAGAAATATTGAATTTAATTGATGAAAGGAGAAAATATAAAAATGCAGTAAGTGAAACAGGCAAAAAGGAATACAAACGTCTCAAAAATGAGATCGACAGGAAGTGCAAAATGGCTAAGCAGGGATGGCTAGAGGACAAATGTAAGGATGTAGAGGCCTATCTCACTAGGGGTAAGATAGATACCGCCTACAGGAAAATTAAAGAGACCTTTGGAGATAAGAGAACGACTTGTATGAATATCAAGAGCTCAGATGGAAACCCAGTTCTAAGCAAAGAAGGGAAAGCAGAAAGGTGGAAGGAGTATATTATGGAAATGGAAGAGGATGTAGATGAAGATGAAATGGGACATATGATAGTGCGTGAAGAGTTTGACAGAGCACTGAAAGACCTGAGTCGAAACAAGGCCCCCCGGAGTAGACAATATTCCATTGGAACTACTGACGGCCGTGGGAGAGCCAGTCCTGACAAAACTCTACCATCTGGTGAGCAAGATGTATGAAACAGGCGAAATACCCTCAGACTTCAAGAAGAATATAATAATTCCAATCCCAAAGAAAGCAGGTGTTGACAGATGTGAAAATTACCGAACTATCAGCTTAATAAGTCACAGCTGCAAAATACTAACACGAATTCTTTACTGACGAATGGAAAAACTAGTAGAAGCCAACCTCGGGGAAGATCAGTTTGGATTCCGTAGAAACATTGGAACACGTGAGGCAATACTGACCTTACGACTTATCTTAGAAGAAAGATTAAGGAAAGGCAAACCTACGTTTCTAGCATTTGTAGACTTAGAGAAAGCTTTTGACAATGTTTACTGGAATACTCTCTTTCAAATTCTAAAGGTGGCAGGGGTAAAATACAGGGAGAGAAAGGCTATTTACAATTTGTACAGAAACCAGATGGCAGTTATAAGAGTCGAGGAACATGAAAGGGAAGCAGTGGTTTGGAAGGGAGTAAGACAGGGTTGTAGCCTCTCCCCGATGTTGTTCAATCTGTATATTGAGCAAGCAGTAAAGGAAACAAAAGAAAAATTCGGAGTAGGTATTAAAATTCATGGAGAAGAAATAAAAACTTTGAGGTTCGCCGATGACATTGTAATTCTGTCAGAGACAGCAAAGGACTTGGAAGAGCAGTTGAATGGAATGGACAGTGTCTTGAAAGGAGGATATAAGATGAACATCAACAAAAGCAAAACAAGGATAATGGAATGTAGTCTAATTAAGTCGGGTGATGCTGAGGGAATTAGATTAGGAAATGAGGCACTTAAAGTAGTAAAGGAGTTTTGCTATTTGGGGAGCAAAATAACTGATGATGGTCGAAGTAGAGAGGATATAAAATGTAGGCTGGCAATGGCAAGGAAAGCGTTTCTGAAGAAGAGAAATTTGTTAACATCCAGTATTGATTTAAGTGTCAGGAAGTCATTTCTGAAAGTATTTGTATGGAGTGTAGCCATGTATGGAAGTGAAACATGGACGATAAATAGTTTGGACAAGAAGAGAATAGAAGCTTTCGAAATGTGGTGCTACAGAAGAATGCTGAAGATTAGATGGGTAGATCACATAACTAATGAGGAAGTATTGAATAGGATTGGGGAGAAGAGAAGTTTGTGGCACAACTTGACCAGAAGAAGGGATCGGTTGGTAGGACATGTTCTGAGGCATCAAGGGATCACCAATTTAGTATTGGAGGGCAGCGTGGAGGGTAAAAATCGTAGAGGGAGACCAAGAGATGAATACACTAAGCAGATTCAGAAGGATGTAGGTTGCAGTAGGTACTGGGAGATGAAAAAGCTTGCACAGGATAGAGTAGCATGGAGAGCTGCATCAAACCAGTCTCAGGACTGAAGACCACAACAACAACAACAATTTCTTTGGGCACCAATGGGTGACTGCGTTTCTGCATATCACGCCGCGCATTGAGCTCTGTCGTAAGGTTTCAATACGTCTCCAGCACCTGATAAAAAAATCGTTTGCAAAAACATACACAAAACTTTTTGAGTTTCTTTATGTAAGGCCACAAAGCTCAACTATCTTTGTCTCAAAGCTCTTTTTTCTAATTTTTCTTCTGCAAGTGCATTATCCCCCAATAATACTCGAGACCAGTAGCTCTGTGTTCAGTCCAAACCAGTGGCTTAGGTTCTTGACCCAGAATAAACTTGTACGTGATGGAGCAAGTCAGTCATTAATCTTTCCTTGACGTGTTGGTTGCATCAGATTGTATTTGTTATTGCACATTATATGGTCAAAGAATCTCAGTTTTCTTCTCTTGATGGTATTGAGAATTTCTAAAACTTTGTGCATAACCGCAGTGCTTCCAAATTTGTGAGTTCCTCTGTCCACGCATTTGGAAATCAAACATGTTTTGTGTGGACTCTGTAGGTTTGTCACACAAAGCCATGGGCCAAGGTAGTCAGGTAGATCCAATATTTCTTGACTTCTGAAAAGCATTTGGCACAGTACCACACACGCGATTATTTTGAAAGTACGGTCGTATATTGTATTAGCCGAAGTTTGTGACTGGACTGAGGATTTCTTGGTAGAGAGGACGCAGCATGTTACTTTGGATGGAGAGTCATTGAGAGATGTAGCGGTTACTTCAGGAGTGCCCCAGGGAAGTGTTTTGGGACTCTTACTGCTCATGTTTTATATTAATGACCTTGGAGACAATATTAATATTAGCCTCAGACTTTCTGTAGATGATTCAGTTGCCTGTAAAGAAGTACTGCCTGAAAAGAGCTGCAGAAATATTCAGTCAAATGTTGGTAGGATTTCAAAGTGGTGTAAAGATTTGCAACTTCCTTTAAATGTTGAGAAATGTAAAGTTTTACTCTTCACTAAATGGAAGAAAGTAGTATCCTATAACTACACATCAATGGGTGTTAGTTTGAGCAGTTCAACGCAGACAAATACCTGGATGTAACACTTTGTAAGGATATGAATTGGAAGGCTCTCATAGACTCAGTCATGGGTAAAGTGGGCGGCTGGCTTGATTGGTAGGATACCAGGGAAATACAATACAAATGAGGCTGCTTACAGACCAAGCATGTGACCCATCCTAGGATACTGCTCAATGGTATGCTACCCATACCAGATGGGACTAACAGGGGATATTGAATGTATACAGAGAAGGGCAGCACGAATGGTCACAAATTTGTTTGACTTGAGGGAGAGTGTCGATGAGATGTTGAAAGAACTTAATTGGCAAATACTTGAAGATCGACGCAAACAAAGCCCTCAAAATATATTTAGTAAGTTTCAAGGATCAACTTAAAGTGATAAATCTATCGATATAATGTATTTGCGCGCGTAACGCTCCCATGGGGCTCACAAAGACAAGTCCATAAAACTGCTTGCACAGAGGAGTAAAAGCAACCATTCTGCCTGCACTCGACACCAGAATGGAATGGGAAAAATCTGTGATAACTTATACAGAGAGAAGTACTCTCTATGATGTATTCTACAATTGTTTTCAGAGTGTAGACGTAAAGGCAGAATTACTTCAGATTTAGTAACAACATTTAACAAAAGAAATATGGTCTTGCTTTTCAGGAACAATCTATCTAGCCTCCTGGCAGACATCGCTATTGCTGATGTAGAAAAAGTTTTTAAAAGGGAATTGGAAACCTGGTTTCTAGGAAAGATGTACCAAAGCAAACATTTCTTGAACTCATGTTTTGACATAATTTAAAATTTTGTAATGGTTGCACTAGCAACAGCCCTGTGAGAAAAGTCTGTTGTTACATCCATTATGGTCAGCTTGTTAACATAAGAGGCGATGTACTACCTGAAATGTTGCGTTAAATCAAACTGGGATGGCAATCTTCAGTGGCCTTCAGATCGGGGGTGCAAGTGATTATCATGAAAACAATTTATGACTAGTGCATTCTAGCATGGTTCCAAGATGATGAAAGAACGAATTCACCGAAAGGGAAAATCAGAATAGCCCAAAGGAGTGTGCTGGGCTTACAAACAGAGGAAGACTGAGTGAGAAGTTGTGTGATATTCTGTAGAATCCGTCTTACACTGTGTGACACATCTGCCCAGGAACTGACTACATTTTCAGCGGAATGGTGTTGCCAGAAGCAAGGATAAGACATACTCTTCACTACAATAAAACAAAGCATGCCTATATGAAACAGACTCTCAAAGTTTTGTCAAGAACCAGGAGCTACCGACAAAGTTCACAGTCGTCATGTGACTGGGGCCACCTGTCGGGTAGACTGTTTGGCGGGTGCAAGTTTTTCGATTTGACGCCACTTTGGCGACTTGCTCGTCGATGGGGATGAGATGATGACGATTAGGATAACACAACACCCAATCCCTGAGCGGAGAAAATCTCCGACCCAGCCGGGAATCGAACCCAGGCTCGTAGGATTGATATTCTGTCATGCTGACCACTCAGCTATTGGGGGCGGACCGTTCACAGTCGAGCTGTCCATTAAGACTGAGGTTACATTCAGAAATGAAATCTACACTAAACACAGTAATCAATACATAGATAAGTTTATACCATTAGAAGCAATCGTGCAGAAAATTGCAACGGTATTCAGAAAAATGCGTTTTCTCATCAATGTTGATGAAAGTCAAATGCATCATTGAATACTCTTACCATGATGGAGGGCAGTGGTATTTACAAACATAGCTGCAGGAACAGCAATTCATCTTATTTGGAGAAAATTGAATTAAACTTTAAGAGCAGATTTTACCAGCATTCAAAATGCTCCTGCTTGTATATAGTATGTCCTTGTTGCTGAGATAGCTATGTATACAGTTTGTTCTTTGACTCATTTGCATGTGTTAGAATCTATTCTAATTATAGGCAAGCAGCAGGTATTGCAGGCCACTTAAGCCAAAATTGGTATGAAACTTTTGTTACTGCTTCGAACTGCATAAAACCTTCACTTGAACATTTTTTTTACTGATACACAGAGGGAAAAGATTTTCTAAGACATACAATTAAAGATGTTAGTGTAGCCCTTACAACAAAGCATAGGTGTTTAAACAAAAAGACATTTTTGTGCTTCACAAACAAATTAATCTGTTTATGTATCAAAAGTACAAGATACTCAAAAAGCAGCTGATTGAAAAACCTCTCAGTTTGTGTTTCATCGAATCTGATACAATGCATTAAACTTGTGGACTGAGGTTTTCTGTAAGACAGTTCTGGATGGTTCTTCAGTAAGTTTTGATAGAAATTTTTACTTCCATTTTCTTTTCCATGTTAAATTCTTAAGACATTTTTAAATTTTCCGCCAAACTGTGAGCCAACTTTTGAAATTCAATTCTAGCTACCGGCTTTAACCTGGCCTCTAAAAGAGTGCCTCTAAAACAGTGCTTTAATCTTTGCTTCCTAAGTTTCTTCAATATCAGTTTTAAGAACCCTATCTTGAGATGTCATAGATGTCTGCTGATTCTCTACGATGATTGTAATCCCCTTTGGAGTGTAGTTGTTGGAACATTATAAGTATTGGTAACAGCCGTTTCAGTCATTTCACCTTCCAAAACACATGAAATAACTTGCTTCATTGTAGTCTCAAACCAATCTCCTCAGCCCTCACAGTCAATCATCTTCTTCAACCTTAACGCTGTGCCTTAAAAACAAAACAAAAAATTACCTATATGGCCCATTCCACCCAACTTTGGTATATTGTATACTGCACGACTGACACTGCACATTAAACATGGTGGAAACCGAAAGTGTCATGAATGAGCTTATTTTCATTATTACTGCACAGTCAACATTAGGCCACTTAATTATTTATCATAGTATGATAATATTACTTTCTATACCTAAAAGTATAAATCTGTGCTGAAAGTTACACCATTCTCCATCTCTGAGTCCCAGAAACAAATAAAATTTACTTATCCCACAAACTCAACAGCTACATCACTCAAATTGAAGCAAATGGCGAAATTATATATGCACCTTATTTCAGACACTGCATGCATCTGCTTTTTTGTGGCAAATCCTAGAAACACCAACAGACTCATAATACCCATCAGCCAATACTAACTGCCATTCTCATGCTAAACTTTTGTTTAGAAAAGTATGCATGAGCTCATTTATAAGACGTCATGTCCAAAAAATGTCACATATGTTGATGAAAAGTATCTGGCCACCTATTAGCAGTCACTGCTACTGGGCATGTCCACCCTTCCCCTCATGACCTTCCTGGGTCTGATTATCTGTGAAGGAATGGCAGCCCATTGCTCCTCAAGATCCGAAACCAGGGAAGGTAGTGATGTTGGACGATGTGGTCTGGAGCGAAGTAGCTGCAGTCACCACAGACGCCTACTGCAGTGGCAACTCCGCAGACAGATCTGCGATGCGGGTTGCCGACTCCGTTGCGAAGTCTGACAGATGCTAGTGTGTTTACAAGCAAGTACCACAGTCGACAACAAACACGTAGGTGCGGCCAACATCCATCAGAGGGCATCAACCACCAGCAGAGGAAGGGGACGCGATGATCAATGAAATATTTCCTGGCGATCACATGCGTGCAAATAGTTCCAGACATTTCCTTCTGCCCAGGGCTAGATAACCTGCGCCTGGCCATTCAGCAAGTAATTCTTGACTCATCCAGTGTGGAGAAGATCAGCCGGTTCAGCGGTGTGCCACCTCGACCATCCTCTCTTTCGCAATGATTATGTTATGTTGCTTCCGTCATGTTGGGTTATCTACCAATTGTTAGATGTGGAACAGTTGTACAGGTATAGAATCAATGGGAACTCTGATTATAGGAATTAGCTGTTGTTTGATTGATCTGCAGAAGGGATCCTTATTGTCTTCTGGTTTTGAAGAGTGTGTTACTGTTAGTGGTTTATTGTAGTTTTCTTAATAAACCAATAGCTGTCAAAACGAGTTGGTTCTTGCTGTGTAGATGTAGCAGAATACTAACTCATCCCAAAGGTGTTCTGTTGGGTTCAGGTCAGGACTCTGGGCAGGGCGGTCCATTTGAGGAATGTTAGTGTCCACAAATAGTTGCCTCACAGATTCTTCAATATGATAGGGTGCATCGTCGTGTTGATAAAAACAGTCATCACCTCTGAATTGTTTCTCTACTGTCTGCAGTACAGAATTCTGTAAATTGTGCCCATATACTTGTCCACTTGCCGTTTTCTTCAGTGTAATAAGAGGAGCACGCCATAACCTCAAAAAACTTCCCCATACCGTAACACTGCACCCCTGTACTTCACTATTGTCTCCGCACATGATGGCTGGTGATGTTCTCAAGGCATTTGCCAAACCCCAATCTTCTCATCGGATTGCAACACGGTATAGCGTGTTTCATCACTCCAGGTCACTCATTTCCAGTCATTCAGTGTCTTTATACAACCTCAAGTGTCGCTTAGCATTGACTGCAGAAAATATGGCTTATGCAGAGCTGCTAGACCATTGTGTAACCCATTCTTTTTAACGCCTTACACAGAGTCATTGTGCTGTTTGGACTGCTGGTAGCAAGTGGAAATAACGAGTCATTCCTTCCACTGAATTAACGCGATTTTTACATCCACAGTCTGCACTACTCGGCGGTCCCCATCTGTCAGTATGCGAGGAATGCCTGGCCTTGGTTTAGTTGTGTTTGTTCCTTCATGTTTACACTTCACAATCACAGCAGCTACACTTGAGTTGAACGGATTTAGAAGTGTTGAAATGTCGCTCTTTGACCTGACACTCAGGTAACATCCGATGGGTGATCCACGTTTGAACCCACTGTGCTCTCCTGGCAGACCCATTCTTCTGTTACCCCTTCTCTGCTGACAACACATTACTCCTCGTCTCCTGTTATGTATATGGGTCCAACGTGTGTGGCATTTAGCGGTCAGTTCCACATTACATAGGGGCATCCTGATATTTTTATTTGGATATTGTACAAAATTTAAGAAGTACGTAATGAATAATTAAGTAATGTTTAATCTTTAATAATCCATTTAAGATTATGTTATGTACCGAAAAATGTGTTTCAGTGAACACATCTGTGTAATTTCGCCACTGTGCACCTGAATGTGAAGACACAGGAAATGGGAATGTCTCACATGTAGTAAATAAAGTTTAAATATGACTGGAGGCAAATTTCTAATTCTGAGTTCCTTCTTACTGCTGGCAATATATTTATTGAGTGACTTAAAGTTTTCCTGGTGCATCCGCTGTTTGTGTTGCTCTCACGTTTCCAGCCAGGTACAGTAAATGTGATCTTTCGACAACACACCGTGCCATCATCTTCAAGTGCTAATTGTCGTGGAACGTCTTTGCACATCGCATCTTCTTTATACTCTTTGTCCCACTACCCTGTCACACGCCACCCCACGCGGGAAGCGATTGCCGAATGTTGGGCTCGATCCAGTCCCACAGTGCTTCTGCCTCCCGTGTCGGGTGCGAAAGTCGTTCAGGGCTGACGTTGTGACTTAGAAACTGAAGCTGCTGTCGCTACTTTTGAGACCATCAGCGGCTCGTATTTCAGCAGCTCATGACTGATTAAAATCTGACACCGGACTAAGATTTTTGTAGGTAGTGAATTTTTTGAACAAAGCAAGTCTGAGTTATTATTCAACATAGTGTATTATCTGCACAGTTTTACCACAGCTTTAGCCATTGGTTGAAACATCGTTTTATTTAGTGGTAGTTACACTAGTCCGTGTTAGATCATCGAAAACTTGAGTTTTCCCTTAGTATATTGAAACATTAGCGAGTGCTGCAATGCTTTGCAGTTATTAAATATGTATGGGAATTGTCTATAAGTCCATGTCCTCGTCCCCTTCTCTCTGTCCATCACCCCCTTGCCTTCTCCATCTCCTCCTCTCTCATTCTGTGTCCATTTCCTCATTCCCCTTGTCTATGTCAATTTCCTTTGACTCTCACTGTGCTTCTTCTCTTTCCCTCACCTCTAGCTCTGCTATCATAGTTAAAACTGACTGTGGGAATTAAACAAGACCACACATTTTCATAGTACAGAACAGTATTTTATTTCTTGCAGTTGGTTTAAACAGAAACACTTTGTACTGTTGCTTAAAAAATATATAGCCTATGTCCATCTGATTGTTTAAATAAAGTAGTGTGTAAAATTCTAATGCATGGGGAAAAGATATGTTAATTAGTACTGGAGTATTGTGTAAAAATTTACTAACAATTTTTGCTAAGAGTGCTTCCCTGTTATATAATATATATGTGTGTATGTTTACATTAAATTTCAACAGGTGGCGCTCCAATAGGTGTACAAAACAAAAATATGCGCATAATCGACTGCAACAGTATCAAAATTTGAAAGCCATTGAAGGAGGGAATTCGGAAATTTTATGTTTTTATGTGTACAGTTTTCATTCTTGTGACTTGGAAATTGTGTTGTATTATTAAATTTGTTTTCTGAAGCACCTTCTTCATTAACAACCCAAATTTTATATGTCTCTTCCTAATGCATTGATGCTGCAGTGGTACTTTGTATTGCAAGACAACTTTAAAATTTTATCTCTGGACAGACCTTTTTTTCACAACGTTTACACCACATATTTTCTGAAGTGTACAGCGTTATTGAGTTGATATTTTCTTTTCCACAGACATGATGCATCAATGCTGGAACCTACCTTTGGTCATCGTGCTACCATTAGAAAGAGAACAACAATGTCTGTGAAACACAAATAACCAGTCTGCAGAACCTTGGCATATTTTGTGTGTGTAAATATTATATGTATCAAAATAACTGTGTTTAATTCTTTCTTCAAAGTGATATTAAAGGAAATTTTACCTTACAATTACTCTGGTGTTCCTTCAAATGTGAATGTGTTCAGTTAAGTTCTGTCAGAAACTTGTGATACATGAAGCATCCCACTGCATGTACTGTTAATACTTGTAAGCAAACCGTCAGTTGTTGTGAAGCTGTTCCCTAGAAACAAATTCGTAACCAGTACCTCTCCTTTTACATTTTCATCACTGTGTAGTTAATGGTGAAATTTCTCACACTGTTTCAGTACTAATGTTGAAATATTGATGTTACAATGCCGCAGTTACTGAAAACACCTCAAACTAGTTGTAAGGTACCAGTTGGATTAATATCAGCACTCAACAACAACAATCATGCACTCTGAGGCTACATATATTCTGGTCAAGAGATGCTCAGCTGTTTCGAGAATGGAGATGTCCAATAGAGCCAGACACTTGAATGCTTTTCACAATGGAAGATTTTCTGGCGCTAGGTGTCCTCTTGATATGTAACTACATGTTATTTTTTTCAATTGGCAGAGTGATAGAGTATAATGTAAACGTTAACATCAGTTAGTTTTATGTAAAATCGACATTTTATTGAAATTTTGTATGAAGCTAAAAAAGCCAAATTCCAAGTTCCAATTTTGCATCACAAGAAACACGACCCTCAATGCAGTAGTACAGTATAAGTAAAAAAGAAAAGGAATTTGTTACAGCATATTTTATATGGGGTGATAAATCATTTGAATTAAACATTTACTGGTAAAGTAACTTCCACCAATCCAAAAATTAAGGAATACTTCTGTAGTTACTCTATAATTGCTACAAAGTACCCTTCATTCACCTAGATTTATGTTTAAAAAGTCCTAGACGTTTACTAATGATAATGCATGTGAATACAACAAAAAATTACCTCATTTCACAATATAGGAGCCTACCCAGGAACTTGCATTTTTTTTGATATACCAGTTTTTTTGGGAAAATCATAAAACTGATCAATTGCTTGTTACTTAAAATATACTGCTGGACAGAAACTCCAAAACTTCCATAATTATTAACTGTACATTAACAACAATTTTGAAGACATTTATTTGGCAACAAATATATTACTGAAAAATTAAAATAAAGAAGAAAACTTTCACAATTACTTTAATAAACACTATTTTTCTTTAGTACTAATATTATCAAAATGAATGAGAAAGCTGTCAAATTGTAATCTATAATAATTTTCATTTATGTAATTTTTTTGTATCTGTAAGTGTGCTGACAACATTTAATATTCAAAAGTTAATATTATTTCAAATGCATTTCCTGCAAAAAATTTAAAAAAGCTGTAACACAAGAAACCCTATTGTAAAAAGCATTACATCATATTGTGACACTTCATAAGCTTTCTATCACAGGCCAAACATAACTATTGTTTCTTTTCCTCCTTTCTCGATATTACAATGTCCCTACTGACTTCTCAGCAGGCGTAATGTGATTAGTTTAGTTTCTTGTTGTCCAGTGGCAAAAACAGATGTCTCCCATGCGTGACTTAAGAATGTCATATTCCAATTCAAGCCATTTATATTTTTCATAATTTTACCAGAACCTTGATGTGTAAGTATCTTTTTCATGGAATGTAGTAATTTTGATTATCACCACACTAATGTTAATTACAATGGAGATACTGTGGCATTTTACTGGATTACATCTTTTCATTACAAAACTGCAGGCATAGGTACTTCTGCATATATTAAATTGAACCAAAAATGGACAAAGAAATAGTAAAGAAAATCATTGAGTATATTTAAAGGGTGTAGAATACGTATTTCAATGTATTGATTGTCGTTTTATTCCCCTTACTCCATATAGGATGGGATGGTGGTAGGGTGTCAGCGGTACAACATTCTATTCTACAGCTGACAAGAGATTTTGAAACCATAACAAAGATGAAATCAAATAACATTGAAATATGAAAAGATTACAAATGGTTTTAAAAAGTATAAAAAGGATGAAAGTTGTTGGTGTTTGTATGACAACAGTAATGCCATTGTGTTTCTTTGTTGATGAAATTTAATTTCTAAGGACTAAAGGATAAAAACATATATTTAAGATGCACTGGAGAAATTTTGAAGTTCTTACCCATAAAAAAATTATAGAAACCATGGAGATGACAGGAGGTGTTAGATTGGCTAATGGAGTATGGAAGCAGTTGTATGGAAGCAGCGGTACTGAGGCAGTCAGCCTTTTGTCAGATGAGTGCAGTCCTAAGTGGGATTGCTACGTAATGCAGTGAATGTTATTATGAGTTTTATTGTGAGGTAGTCAGCGCTGAGCAGTTTTGTGCAAGAACTGCATGTTACTGTGAGTTGGTCAGAGCAGGCAGTGCTGACCCAGAAGAGACCACTTCGAAGTTATTTGTATCAGACCTGTTGTGGTCTGATGATTCAGTTGCCTCTGTTGAAGGATTGCATGATACTGGTATTGGTACTGAGAATGGCTGCAATGTTGGTTCTGAGAGAGCAAGCCATGTTTTTTAAGGAGACTTTGAACAGCACATGTTGCTCCTCTAAATGGATTCTGCTAAGTTATCTGAGGAAGGTGTTACTGCTTCTCTTTTCTTACAGCTTGCCAAATATCTAGTGGCAGTGTAGCTGATTAGGTTTTTTGATGAACCACGTAGCAGAATGACGATTAGGCTGAGCTCAATATTTAGAGTTGGTTACAAACACATGAAATGTTTAACGTGTGACTGGGAGTTAGTAAAACATTGTTTTTATACACCAAACAATTGGAAATATTTCTTTATTTTCTTAATATTGCAAATTCAGGAGTAGAGCCAAATGTAATTGTATTAAATGTAGCATAAGGTACATGTATTAATTTATGTCAGGGTTTCTTGTAATAATTATTTTAATAAACCAAAATATTACTTTAATTTTCCAATTTCTTTACCTTGGTCATGCTAATGGTCCCATTTGATGCTTTTCTTCAGTACTAATCAATAGATATTTTACAATTATTTTAGTGTGCATTATTATGTTTTACTGCCTGAGTATGATGTCTATGAGGAGTCACAGCTGTATGTTATGGTCAGGATAATGTAAGTCACATCGCCAAATGACTAAGCTGTACCTTCCGAGTTCCTGCCTTATTCTTTTCAGGTGATGTGGAGTTGTCAGTCCACATATGAATAAATGTATAAGTGATTTTGTGCTCATTTAAAGGGATAGGAATTGGCCGTGAGTAGCTTACAGAGGTCATTTATTGATCAAGTCACAGCAAAACATCTTTAAAATACTAATAGATGGTATCATTGCACAATACACGCATTTGTGCCTGTCAAACTGTGCTTAAATGTAGTCAGATGCTCATCATTGATACAGACATCTCCTTTTAACAGGTGCCATACACAGGATTTGTAGGTGTGTAGGATACCATAGGAGTGCTAAATCCAAGATTGGCCAATTATTAGTTTTAGTAATTTCAGTCTACTGCAGGCTCTAATGATGTGTACGGGTCATCTGGGTAGATTGGCTCGCACACATTTTAGGTGCTCTGAGGTGGACGGAGGAACTATAACAGTGCAAACGAATAGTTACACACAAATATACACTTTATTGCGCTGCAATACTTAACTAAAGTTGTACAGCAACTCACTGGATGTGCTTGCCAACAGATACAACCAAGCAGTGGCCTGTCAATGTGTGCATTACTGAATACAGTGTTAGGAAGGCTCTGTCCATCCTGGGCACCACACTGTCAATCACTGTAGTAAACACTTGTCTGTATGTGTAGGCCACAGGCGACTCAACTTGTAGACTTCGTCTCACAGGCTGATCTCCACTAGCTGTAGCTGTAGCCACGAATAGTGACCCTGTAACTCTGCACTCGAACTGTCACACACCAATGCTGAACATGAACTGCCCTCCACTTCTCACAACAAGGAAGCCCATCTCATTGGTGGCGGTGCGGAGGTTGCTGATTGGTTCAGACTTGTGCTTGGCAGAGAACTTGAAAGCATCACTTGTGGTGCCAGCTAAAATTGTCGTGTCCGTTGGTAAGGAAATAACACTCCTCCGCTCAGGAACCTCCTCACCAACATCGTCTAGTGTCGATTGCTGCTACGATGGTTGGGGAAGGAGGGGATGCAGCAAGCTATGAGAGAACAGGAGCCGAATCTGAAGCTGGTGCCAAGACCACACTCATGCCCCAGCTTTCGCTTGAGACTGCCTCGGACTGAGGTGGAGGGCACACCTCTGCATCTGACAGTGGAGTGCAGTCTTCATAGTGTTCACCTGCAATGGCGTCAGGATGTGGAATGGCAGCCCCTTGGTAGGCTGCAGCGTGGACCATCACTGCAGGACGTCTGTTGTCCAGCTGGTGCTGGCTGAGGCATCGGGTGCAGGTCCTTGGGTTTGGGGCCTGGTAGTTGCGACGCAGGACTGCAGGTCACCGGATGGAGTGCAGGCTGCATCATCTGGGGAGGCAACGAATCTGTAAACAAAGACTCGGCTGCAGGGTCACGCAAATTACAAGGACGAAGTTTGTTCCATTGCCGTTGTTGCTCCAAACCTCCTGGATCCTGTACAAGAAAGATGGGTCTGCCTAATGGTTTTACAATACTGGCGTGCTCCTAGGTTTCCGTCTGCCGTACAGTCTGGAAAAAAAAATTGTTGGTTAGCTTTGTATACTGCCTGTGTGGGTGAAGTAGGCGCCAGTCACTGTTGTGGGTGGAGCAGCTGAATCGGTGCCTGGTGACGCCGTCCGCGGAATAACTCCACTACGAAGGGCCGTTGTGGGGTTGGGAGTGGTAAGTCGAGAGGAAGAGCAGCAAAGCTTGCTCCTGCGTGTGGTGGATGCGTAGCTTGTCTATCTGCCGTTTGAAAGTGTACTCGAAGTGCTCTGCTTTTCCGTTTGATTGAGGGTGAAAGGGCGCGCTGGCGATGTGACGAATATCGTTGGTTGCACAAAAATCGTCAAATTCGCCAACACAAATTGATGTCTACTATCAATCACTAGCAACTCTGGAAGACCTTTAAAGCAAAATATGGACTGCAAAGACTGGAGTGTGAAATGTGTTGAATTCACGGGCATGACAACAGGAAAGTTGCTATATGTGTCGACGACAATCAGCCAACTAATGTTGCAGGAGGGTCCAGCAAAATTCAAATGCAGGTGCTGCCAAGGCGCTTGATGTTTTGGCCAATCAAAGAAACGTTGATGAGGAGTTGATGGTGTTCTGCGCAATCATGGCACTGTGCCGTCATCTGTACTGTTTGAGCGTCCACGCCGATCCAAGTGCAGCGTCTCCGAGCTAATTGTTTCGTGCGGACAATGCCCCAGTGACCCTGGTGGAGCAAGCTGTGTAACATATCTGTGGAGAACCATTGGGATCACCACAGGCGATTGTTCTGATTCAGTGCACAGCAAAATAACACCTCATAGCACTGAAAAATCATGCTGACATGCAAATAATCGGCGGATCGCCAAGCTAATGATTTATTTCACTGAGCAAGGCCAGCCTGCGCAGACGTAGTGCAACAAAATATGAGAAGTGCTGGTCCACTTCCATTACCTGGACGATCTTCCAGTGATCTAAGGGGAACTGGCCCAGAACATCCAACTCCCATGCATCGATATTACAACTTACTGCTTCGATGTTTCAAAGTCTGCATCCGGTCTGGCGGGAAGATGCGAGTGTGTGTCTGCATTGGTATGCTTGGATGTGGGCCTGTAAATATTATGGCAATAAGAGCCCATCAGTGCATTTTGGAATAGGCTTTGCCGGGCTGAAAAGTGACTGCAGCGGCTTGTGGTAAGTGACTAAGTAGAATTTCCTTCCATACAGGTATTGGTGAAATTTTGTCACTTCATAAATGATTGCAAGATCCTCCTCCTCTATCTGCGAATAATTGCTCTGAGCGTCGTTGAGAAGTTTTGAGCCAAAAGCTATTGGTCTGTCTGCAGAACCAATTCTGTGTGAGAGTATCATGCCAGTGCTGAACGAGGATGTATCCACGGCCAACTGTTTTTCCAGGATCGAAAGGGACCAGACAATGATCGTTGAACAAAGCGACTTTCAATTTCTGAAAGGCAATGTCACTTTCGTGGGACTATACGAAAGCTACATTCGTGCTTCGAAGACATCATACGGGCGCCGCGATTTGAGGTGCATGAGGAATGAAGCAGATGTAGTAGGTCACATTCCCCAGTACTGATTGCAATTCAGAGACATTTCTTGGAGCTTAGAGGCCACGAATAGCCCGCAGGTGCAACTGCGTTGGATGAAAACTTTGGGAACTGGTCCATTGGGCCTAAGTACTCAATTTCATTCTGGAAAAAGACACAACTGTCTTTTTTACATTTGTGGCCTGCATCTGACAACACTCTTAATAGGCTACACGAATTACTGATGTGCTCTTCTGCCGTGCAGCCGGAAACTCCAATGTTACACAACTTTTACATGAAGGCACAGATGCAGTTAATTGTTCCAGACGGTCTTGAAAGATCGCTGGTGCAGATGCTCTACCGAAAGGCAAGCGGGTGCTCTACCGAAAGGCAAGTGAAGAAATCTGTAGAGCCCCACATGTGTATCAATCAAAAACACTTCCTGTGACGGTTCAGCTAGTGGAATCTGCACGTTGGCATTGCGCAAATCGATTATGGAGAAGTAGCGACCCGCTCCTAATCCGTCCATAAGCTCACCAGGTCACGGCAGTGGGAGTGGATCAACTACTGTCTGAGCATCCACTGTCGCCTTAAAGTCCGCGCACGTCCTCAATATTCCTGAACGTTTTTTCACGAAAACTAACGGATATGACCACAAACTAGCCGTGATGAGTGCAATGACGCCTTGTTCCTCTCATTATGCAAGTTCCTTTGCAACATGTTCTCGGAGCGCGTATGGTACCCCGCGAGCCCTGCAAAAGCGGGTCAGTGCATTCTCTTTCATCGTTGCATGAGCAACAAAACTGGTAGCTTTACCGGACCCTTAAGCATATAAATTTTTAAATTAGTCACACAACTGAGCAACGCTGTCCCGTGAGTCAAACGAAGAAACTGCTAGAATATTCCAGAGTGAGATTTTCACTCTGCAGCAGTGTGTGAACTGATATGAAACTTCCTGGCAGATTAAAACTGTGTGCCGGACCGAGACTCGAACTCGGGACCTTTGCCTTTCGCGGGCAAGTGCTCTACGAACTGAGCTACCCAAACACGACTCATGCCCCCTCCTTTCAGCTTTACTTCTGCCAGTACCACCTACCTTCCAAACTATACAGAAGCTCTCCTGCGAACGTTGCAGAACTAGCACTCCTGAAAGAAAGGATATTGCGGAGACAAGGCTTAGCCACAGCCTGAGGGATGTTTCCAGAATGAGATTTTCACTCTGCAGCGGAGTTTCCTGGCAGATTAAAGCTGTGTGCCGGACCGAGACTCGAACTCGGGACCTTTGCCTTTGGCGGGCAAGTGTTCTACCAACTGAGCTGCCCAAGCACGACTCACGCCCCGTCCTCACAGCTTTACTTCCGCCAGTACCTCGTCTCCCACCCCCAGGCTGTGGCTAAGTCATGTCTACGCAATATCCTTTCTTTCAAGAGTGCTAGTTGTGCAAGGTTCGCAGGAGAGCTTCTGTAAAGTTTGGAAGGTAGGAGACGAGGTACTGGCAGAAGTAAAGCTGCGAGGACGGGGCGTGAGTCGTGCCTGGGTAGCTCAGTTGGTAGAGCACATGCCCGCGAAAGGCAAAGGTCCCGAGTTCGAGTCTCGGTCCGGCATACAGTTTTAATCTGCCAGGAAGTTTCATGCTAGAATATTGTCAACAACACGCAATCCAAGCAAATCAAGGCCAAAAATATTAGCACTGTCGTGTCAACGCAGAACCTGGAATGATACAGTCTTCAGCAAATTTTGATAGACGTCAAGAAAGCTACTAGATTCTAATTCAGAATATCCTATCCATTCTAGGCTGTAAGCGTAGTTGTTGACTTCTGCAACTTGAGTTTGCGAAACAGATTATACATATTGTGATTTAGCAATGACACTCGAGCACCCATCTCTAACTGAAACTGCACACTTTGGTCAGCATTAACGAGATGCACAAAAAATTAATTGGAGTAGTATTGCGCTGAAGAAACTACTAGATCTTTGTATTGCACATTTTCACTATTACGTTCTACACTAGCATCACGGCTCAGCTAAGAATAAACAACATGCACTTGAAAGTTCGGCCTATTTGGGCGTTTGTTCTGAGCGGAAGTCTTTGTCACCTGCAGGCAAACTGCGTGAACGTGCCTGCTCTTACCGCGCGCAAAACAAATCGCGTAGCGCGGAAGGCACAGGTCACGTTTGTGAGACCTGAAACAGTGTGGACAAGATTTCGCACCGGTAGATTTCCGACCAGGCTGTTTGCGTGGCGAGCTGTGGCACACGCGATTGGGCCGCTGTGTGTTTGCCTTCGAAGTTGGCTATTCGTGCTGCATCGCAATGTTATCTCTTGAGGCTTCGCCATAAATATTGCCTGCTTGAAAACTATTAACTGCACTGCCACACGAATCTTGAAAATCTGCAAAATCTGTTGCATCGTGACGCCAGGATATTTTAAAATCTGTCCACGGATTCAACTATCTGCCACGTTTTATGTACTAGCGTCACGAATCGTCAAGTCACTATAAAATGTTCCACATTCCCACTTGAATTCACACTTCCTTGTGAGACCCTGCAAATCTCTCACCCACTGCCTGTAGGTTTGACCTGGTTGTTCCTTGAGCCTACAGAATTTAAATGCGACAGCCGCCACATTGATCTTATCGTCCTAATATTTGTTCAGTGCTTGAATAAGCTCCTAATAGCTAACTAGTTCTGACGTCATAGTAGGGAATAATTTGCACAAATGCGGTAAACGGCATCAACGGTGGATAGAAAAGGAGATTGCTTCACAGTACCTTGCATTTGGTGAGCGACCAGGTGTGCTACAAATTGTGGCAAATATTCCGACCAGTTTTCCTTTCCTTCCTGAAATTGTCGAAATGTAGGCAGTAGCGAAACCTGTGCTGCTTGTGGCGGTGCAATTGGTGGAGCAATCTCATTCCGTAACTCATTTACTGCCATCTGGGTTTGGATGAGCACCTTCATCAGTTCTGTAAGCTGCTTCAGTTACTGCATCTCTAACTGAACAAACTGATTTACATTGAAGCGCCAGATAAACTGGTACGCCTGCCTAATATCATGTAGGACCCCCGCGATCGTGCAGAAGTGCCGCAACAAGGCGTGGTGTGGTTCGACTAATGTATGAAGTACTGCAGGAGGGAACTGACATTATGAATCCTGCAGGGCTGTCCACAGTCCCGTAAAATTACAAGGGAGTGCTCCTCTGAACAGTACGTTGCAAGGCATCCCAGATATGCTCAATGTTTTTCATGTCTGGAGAGTTTGGTGGCCAGCGGAAGTGTTTAAACTCAGAGGAGTGTTCCTGGAGCCACTCTGTAGCAATTCTGGACGTGTGGGGTGTCGCATTGTCCAGCCTAATTGCCCAATTCCGTCGGAATGCACAATGGATATGAAAGAATGCCGGCCGCGGTGGTCTCGCGGTTCTAGGCGCGCAGTCCGGAACCGTGCGATTGCTACGGTCGCAGGTTCGAATCCTGCCTCGGGCATGGATGTGTGTGATGTCCTTAGGTTAGTTAGGCTTAACTAGTTCTACGTTCTAGGGGACTGATAACCACAGCAGTTGAGTCCCATAGTACTCAGAGCCATTTGAACCATTTGAAAGAATACCAGAATCCCCCTCCCACCGCCAACCTATGAACCATGGACCTTGCAGTTGGTGGGGAGATTTACGTACCTCAGCGATAGCCGTATCGTATGTGCAACCACAATGGATGGGTATATGTTGAGAGGCCAGACAAACGTGTGGTTTTGGAAGAGTGGCAGCAGTTGGTTTATAAGCAATAATATTTCGAATATTCTCACAACGGATGGATTACGATGGGAGGAGCTTTCAAGATGGCAGATTGAGCTATCGTCAACCGTGACGTATCAGCAGTCATAGACACGACCTCCCGCACACTGCAGCGACGGGATGCGGACTGGCGGGTGGCGCACGGTTTAGGCGTTCACAATGGTTCGGTTACGACAGCAGCCGTGACCTACCACACAAAAATGGTTCAAATGGCTCTGAGCACTATGGGACTCAACTTCTGAGGTCATCAGTCTCCTAGAACTTAGAACTGCTTAAACCTAACTAACCTAAGGACATCACACACATCCATGCCCGAGGCAGGATTCGAACCTGTGACCGTAGCGGTCTCGCGGTTCCAGACTGCAGCGCCTAGAACCGCATGGCCACTTCGGCCGGCTGACCTACCACACAGATCTGCTGTTGTGGGAAATATTATTTGTGGGTACCAGTTCTAATTGAGCGACGTTTTTGCCTGATGGTATTGCGGAGATAGAGAGAAGTTTGTTCATATAGCATTTCTGTGTTCAGCTTACATCGTCTTTGTTGGTGTCAGCGTTATGAATCTCCATGTAGTAATTAATTAACATAAAGGAAGAACATAAGCTACAGTTGGGAAAAGAGGAAGCTACTACAAATGTGCAGGCAAGGCTTATGTATTGCTTTATACACTGTGACGAAATCTGGCTACCACGCGCGAATATAAAATATCTGCATTTGCTGTTAATAGCACTGGCAAGTGGCCCTATGTTGGAGTCCTTGCCGAAAACTATGGATTTTTATAGTGATACTGCGACGGTATGTGTGCATCTGCACTCTGCTACCACCTACATGCCATTCTGCACGCTGTTTGTAGCACGCTTACCAACTTACAGGATAACGGCGCGAAATTTCGATTTGTTATTACAAATTTAAGGTTTTCATTTGACTCACCCTCGTATTTTCCTCCGGTATCCTAACTGCTACCACATTTGCCTGCTCTCTGCATTGTGTTTCAGATTTCCTTCGAGGAGTGCCCTTGATGGCTCCAAAAAGCCTTAAGCCCAACAACGTACAAGCTATTATGTAGTCAATGTATGGCAATGTGGAGGCCGTGAGTTCTGCTTGCGAGTTCAGCTGACGCCTGAGCAAATCGTGTCCTCACAACGCCGGGCTGGTCCCACGTGATAGGCCTGTACCCGTCAGCACTGGCGTCTGGCAGTCCAGGCATCTTACCTTAAAAATACAGCAAGCAGTTCAAACAGCACCTCGTAAACACTCCAGAAAGTCCGCTGCAGCACTGACTGCTAACGACACTCCAATCAGATTGTGTCTTATCAACTTTTTTTTCCATATCCGTGCTGATGTCCCACCACCCTGTTACGTTTCCACACTGAAGAGCGAAAGAGACCGGTACATCTACCTAAAATCGTGTAGGGCCCCCGCGAGCACGCAGAAGTGCCGCAACACCACATGGCGTGGCTCGACTAATGTGTGAAGCAGTGCTGGAGGGAACTGACACCATGAATCCTGCATGGCTGTCCATAAACCGTAAGACTACGAGGGTGTGGACATCTCTTCTGAACAGCACGTTGCAAGACATACAAGATATCCTCAATAATACTCATGTCTCGGGAATCTGGTGACCAGCGGAAGTGTTAAAACTCAGAAGAGTGTTCCTGGAGCATTTCTGCAGCAATTCTCGACGTGTGGGGTATCGCATTGCCCTGCTGGAATTGCCCAAGTCCGTTGGAACGCACAATGGACATGAATGGATGCAGGTGATCAGACAGGATGCATACGTACATGTCATCCGTCAGAGTCGTATCTAGACGTATCATGGGTTCCATATTACTCCAGCTGCACACGTCCCACACCATTACGAAGCCTCCACCAGCTCTAACAGCCCCCTGCTGACATGCTGGGTCCAAGAATTCACGAGGTTGTCTCGAGACCCGTACGCGGCCATCCACTCGATACAATTTGAAACGAAACTCGTCCGACCAAGCAACATGTTTCCAGTCATAAACAGTCCAAAGTCGGGGTTGACGGACCCAGACGAGGCGTAAATCTTTGTGTCGTGCAGTCGTCAAGGGTACACGAGTGGGGCCGCGGCTCCGAAAGCCCATATCGACGATGTTTCGTTGAACGCTTCGCACGCTGACGCTTGCTGACGGCCCAGCATTGAAATCTGCAGCAATTTGCGGAAGGGTTGTACTTCTGTCACCTTGAACGATTCTCTTCAGTCGTCCTTGGTCCTGTTCTTGCAGGGTCTTTCTCCGGCCGCAGAGATGTCTGAGATGACCGGATTCCTCATATTCACGGTACACTCGTGAAATGGCCGTACGGGAAAATCACCACTTCTTCGGAGATGCTGTGTCCGATCCCTTGTGCACCGACTATAGCACCACGTACAAACTCACTTAAATCTTGATAACCTGCCATTGTTGCAGCAGTAACCGATCTGACAACTGCGCCAGACACTTGTTGTCTGACATAGTCGTTGCCGGCCGCAGCGCCGTGTTCTGCTTGTTTACATAGCTCTGTATTTGAATACGCATGCCTGCAACATTTTTATGGGCGCTTCAATGTATATTTTTACTGAAACTTCCTGGTAGATTGAAACTGTGTGGCGGACCGAGACTCGAACTCGGGACCTGGAGGTGAGGTACTGGCGGAATTAAAGCTGTGAGGACGGGGCGTGAGTCGTGCTTGGGTAGCCTAGTTGGTAGAGCACTTGCCCGCGAAAGGCAAAGGTCCCGAGTTCTAGTCTCGGTCCGGCACACAGTTTTAATCTGCCAGGAAGTTTCATATCAGCGCAGACTCCGCTGGAGAGTGAAAATTTCATTCTATATCTTTACTGTACGGTTGAGGACTGAGTACTTGTTTTGTTTCTTCAATCTCTTCAGAAGGTGTTTCAGGGGCCGCCTGATGTCCTTCTACCTCTCCCTATCTTAGTAAGATAAATTCCCATCTCCATGTAAGCATTCAATTTAAAACATTTCAAATGTTTTAATTAACTCAATTAATTATTTCGACACTTTGAAACGGTGCCTTGTCAGGGGGTACCTTGTGCCTGCCTTCCTAATGTGGTGCGTGAAATGACGGGTACTGTTTATTTCGACACGGATTTGCCGTTCTCTGTCCTCAGTTTGGTATCGTAGATTCTTGACGCTCAGCTGGAGGTGTATACAGTCATTCCTAGTGAACGTAATAGGCACTTGTAGTATCCACCGGAGGCCTTTATTCTGTACGTTGTGGATCCCCTTTAACTGGTAGCCGCTGGTTAAATCTTGAGCTTCTGTATAACGTCGTGGGTAGCATTGTCCCTTCATTGAGTTATACTTTTAAATTGCATCTTATTCTCGGCTCAAGAAGAATGGTAGCATGGATTGTCCATTTGCATCGACTTTTGACACATCTATTGGACATGATGTTTGAAAGTAAAGGTGGCCACACGCGTAACTGCGTGCTTGACAAGCATCCATGGGCAAGCGCGTTTGCGTGAGGAAATGTCGAGCTGAGATAACGATGCGCTGGCTTTGACAGCCTTTTTGCTTCTGTTACGAAGAAAACAAACAGTAAACGTGATATTTGGAGTAAAGACTGCTTAACGAAACGAAGATATTATACCCAACTAACTATTCGCAGTAGATACGCTACGAAAACTATTGCACGGTATTGCTGTTCTTTTCTTCTCTTTTTCTGCATGTAACATTGTATTCTTTGACTTGTCCTACATTATAGTAGAACCTTTTTAGACAATGTGGCTTAGCAGGAACACAGAAATATTAAAATTGCACAAGCGTCCCTATTCTTCACACACAAGCCAAGCATGCATACGCTTAAACACCTGCACGAGCACGTGTAATCAAAATTCGGTCAAGCGTCAAGCTGCTTGTACCAGTGGCTATAATTAAACGGACGCTGACCCCCGTGCTGCAGTGCGGACATTAATCGATCCACTCGTGGAGTACGCTGAAGAAAATTATAGTTCCAGTATCTGCCACCAGGAGAAAATATGGCGCTGTAAGCAGAAGAAGAGGAACTATAGCGTCCCCAGTGCTATATTACGAAAAGACTTAAAAAACAGTATTTATAAATTGAATAATATATTTTTATCATGTAGCCGTAAAATAATAATCTCTCTGTCCAAGTTTCAAAAGCAAAGAAATAATTTATGACAAAATGATCCAAAGAGACGACAAGATACGCTCTTTTGTTAATTTTTTTAGTCGTCTTCACTTCCTCTTTTGTCTTGAATGTGTATAGAGGGACATCTTGCTAGTTCTGGCAAATGTAAGCATATTTGTATGAGTTAAGCATATAATATACTGATTTAATATTATTGTGCACTTTTAATTTGTAAGAGGTGATCCCGATTTCATGTCCGCCTTCCTTGAATTAACCTGTATTCAAGTAATTTACAGTTCAACAATCGCAGCGGCCGATGCAGCCAACGACGCCATTACGTGGCGATATTAACTTATGAAAAATTAGCGGAAGCGGAAAACTCGCCCGCTATTAACATAATATTAATTTTTCGCCACAGCCGCCCGACGTTGCAGAAAATACTTAGCTTTAAGATTCTTATTTTCAGTACCATAGCCGAGACCCAGAGCCAGGACTCTGACTACAGTACAATAGTTAACGGACGTAAGAAAAATACTCTCGCGCGTGTGTGGGCCGCAATTTTAATTAATAACTAAAGATTTCTTGCTTTAAAGTGAACTGACTAGCCGAGGAAATTAATATGAAAAGTTTATTACATTGTACAACTTATATGCTCATGTTTTAATATTCAGCGAGTCTAACATTCATTAACGTAACAAATAATTTAAGATTAATATTGCTAAAATGGAGAACTTCAGGAAAGCATTTAATCGTAAAATCAAAATTAAATGAAATGTCATTTTATTAAGTCCCACCACGTAAGTCGGCGACAATCAAAAAATAATAATAACCATAACAATATATTAAATTACGACGGCCGATGGACGCGAGAGAACGATCGAATAGTTGATAACGGTGATGCTGGCACGTTTATTAGGGTATGGTCGCAAGTTACAACGTGTGTTCAATACGGTCTGCCTACTCAGCAACGTGCTGCATCTTTAACACGGCACAGACAACAATTGCTCGCAGAGTATCCAGCGCAATCAGAGCGATATTTCATCGCATACTATCCTTAAGATCAGGCAGAGACTGGATATGTCCCGAATAGATATGATTTTTCAGATATACCCACAGCAGGAAGTCAAATGGATTTGGTTCGGTGGATCTGGAAAGCCACACATCTTGAAATTGCCTAGAGGAGATGCGGTCGTTACCGAAGGCTTTCACCTGGCAAGCGACAAGTGGTGTCGCCCCGTCATGCAAGAAAATAGCGGTATGCACACAGTTGTGTTCATGCAGCGCTGTAATCACATGTTCCACAAAGAGGTCCTTACAGCGTATCGATATGACTGTATACCTAGCAGACCCACGACGTGTCTTTTCCTCCAAGGAAAACTGACCGAAATTGAAGGAGCTTATGAAACCCACACCCCTCAGTCACATAAGGGGAACACAGTGGATGTTCCTGCACAACATGTGGCGGAGTAGAATCCCAAATGCGGCAGTTCTGTGCATTCACGGCACCGTACAAAGCAAAATCTGACTCGTCCGTCGAAAGAATGTTCCCCAGCCGCTTGTCATTCATTTCCATGCGTGAAAGAAACACGAAAGCCAAAGTCACTGGTCTGTAGTCTATCACAGGGCTTCATTTGGTGCACATTATCAATGTTGTAGAGATACCAGGGTAAAATGCGCCGAAAAATCTTTCGAACTGTTGACCAGAGGAGAGACAGTTCCCGTGACACAGCTCGTGCACTGCCTGAATAATTTGATGCATTTCCATATAACTACAACAGTTTCATCAATTATGTAGCGGTTACAGCTACAACAACTTCATCAATAAGTGTCATGAGAATGGCCGCATCAGTCTGCTTGCTGCACCAGCTAATTTACCTGTTTCTTCAAATTTCTTGATTATATTCTTCAGTCTATTTATTGACATTCTTTACAGCTGTTTCTGTCGGCGGTATTCCCGCAATGCAGCGCTGCTATTACTGACGTTCTTTTGAAACACCTTTACCAGAAGTGCACGCTTCTCAATAGCCATTGCGTTTCGTATGGAAAACTACAAACTTCTGTACCCTTTACACCAACAGTCACTTCACAAAGGAAACCAACAGGCGTCGCCAAGCGAGAAACACCATAATGATGTCAAAACATGAAACCTTTCACATTCTGACCGCTTACAGAGCCACATTTTCACCTTGAGTCTGAAAATGGAACCATCATTTTTTTCAGCGTACTCCGCGAGCGGTCCGCTTAATGAACATACCTCTGATGTCGCAGCGTCCTGCGATGTATACAGCCCGCGCTGCAGCACTCAGAACACCATCGACGTCATTGTAACCACGTGGTACAACCGTGAGGCTTGCACAAAGGTGTCCTTTACACGCTTAGGAAAGTCTGCCGAAGCATATTTGTGGATGTGTGCTTGTCAGGCATGCAGTTACGTGTGTGGCCGCCTTAAGAGTTGGTTACGAGAAGACATTTAAATGTTCTCCACTATTCTATTTTGTGGTCACGATAGTAGGCCACTTTTTGGTAAACTAGATTATATGAAATTTTTGTTATCGCACCATTTCCACAATTCTCTAAGCTGACACAAGCGAACCGGGAGAAACGACTGAGGAAGACGGTCGCTCGGAGATGACGTTACTGCGCTACACACTGTGACACAATGGATGTCTGTAGCACTTCCCTAAGGAAGCAGTCGGCGTAGCACCGGATCAATTAGCTCCCAAAAATTACATTACAAGCACAAATCCCGTAGCGACGTGAGCAGAACGAACCGTGCACTGGATGACCCTGCAGTAATATCGCACATCTCATGTCCTTAATTTGAAACCGCCAATGCTACAGCACAAGAAATCACAGCTTTATAGGCTGAAAACAAAAAACAAAAACAAAACAAAACAAAAAAAAACAGACTGTAACAACCTCTACGTCGGGTTGTCCTTCCAGCACTAACGCACTGGCTAATTCTAACAAACTAAAATAGAAATCTCTCCGACGTCTTCTTTGTGTCATTGCATGGTTCTATGACAAATTATTGTCGAATGATTCATGAACTGAGAACAAAAGAATTAATTCCCCTTTTACACTTCTATGTAAACCGCCAGTGGAAGGATATTAAAAACACGATTCATCATCCCCGATAAATTGAAATAATAATCTCTCAGTATAAATCAACCTTGCATTATATATAAGTTTCTTTAATTTATGTTAATAAAAAAGGAACCGTTCATTCAAAAACGTATATCTCCGAAAGTTCTTCCCGATTGCTTTGAAATTTCCAGAAAATGTTTCATTCAAATAGACACGTGCTTCTCCATACTTACTGGACTGCTACAAATAACATATAAATACATAATAATTATTGGCGATATCTATATAAAGCTGTAAATATTTGTTTCGGCCTTGCTGTGCTGGTACTGCGAACGGCTGAAAGTAAGGGGAAACTACAGACGTAATTTTTCCCGAGGGCATGCAGCTTTACTGTATGGTCAAATGATGATGGCGTCCTCTTGGGTAAAATATTCCGGAGGTAAAATAGTCCCCCATTCGGATCTCCGGGCGGGGACTACTCAAGAGGACGTCGTTATCAGGTACGCTATTTATTGACAAGAAGAAGGTACCGGTTGGTGGGACATGTTCTGAGGCATCAAAGAATCACAAATTTAGCATTGCAGGACAGCGTGGAGGGTAAAAATCGCAGAGGGAGATCAAGAGATGAATACACTAAGCAGATTCAGAAGGATGTAGGTTGCAGTAAGTACTGGGATATGAAGAAGCTTGCACAGGATAGAGTAGCATGGAGAGCTGCATCAAACCAGTCTCAGTACAGAAGACCACAACAACATCTATATAAGACTGTAAATGTTTGTTTCTTCAGTATTTTAAATTTGCGAAAGTTCTTCACCGAGTGCTACGAAATTTTACGCAATATTCTAATGAATATTAGAACGGATGTAGGCCATGTATCTCCAATATACAAAAGTAACTGTTCACAATTCTTGGATGTAATGTATGCGTCAGAATAAGAGTGAAACGTTAAAGTTTTGTCTGAAATTGTTTTATTGTAGGGATCACAAGTACGACACAAACAACTCAAAATTAATTCTTTTCAGAGAGCGACGAGACGAAGGGACCCGAAATTCGACTCAGCTACGTATTGCACGTTTACCCCAGGACATGTTCGAAATTATGTCCATGTAGACGAAGGCAGCGACGTGCTCGAATTGTTTCAGCTCTCGGAATGTTGCAGGATCCGTTCATCTCATTGTGAACAGTTAAGCAGCCATTTTCAGTTCGCTGCTGTAGTTGTGCTACGTTCCCAGTTGTAACGCCACACACGAGCTCCCTCAGACGACCCCAAAGGTAGAAATCCGGCGGTTAATAGCAGGAGATCTGCCGGGCTAAGCAACTGGTTGTTCCGAACTCTCCACTTACTGTGATATATTCGAAGGAAGAAATATACACTACTGACCATTAATATTGCCACACCACGAAGATGACGTGCTACAGACGCGAAATTTAACCGACAGGAAGAAGATGCTGTGATGTGCAAATGATTAGCTTTTCAGAGCATTTACACAAAGTTGGCGCCGGTGGCGACACCTACAACGTGCTAACATGAGGAAAGTTTCAAACCGATTTCTCATACACAAACAGCATTTGACTGGCGTTGCCTGGTGAAACGTTGTCGTGATGCCTCTTGTAAGGAGGAGAAATGCGTACCAGTACGTTTCCGACTTTGATAAAGGTCGCATTGTAGCCTATCGCGATTGCGGTTTATGGTATCGCGCCTTGGTCGAGATCCAATGACTGTTAGCAGAATATGGAATCGGTGGGTTCAGGAGGGTAATACGGAACGCCGTGCTGGATCCCAACGGCCTCGTATCACTAGCAGTCGAGATGACAGGCATCTTATCCGCATGGCTGTAACGGATCGTGCAGCCACTTCTAGATCCCTGAGTTTACAGATGGGGACGTTTGCAAGACAACAACCATCTGCACGAACAGTTCGAAGATTGCAGCAGCATGGACTATCAGCTCGGAGACCATGGTTGCGGTTACCTTTGACGCTGCATCACAGACAGGAGCGCCTGCTATGGTGTACTGAACGACGAACCTGGGTACACGAATGGCAAAATGTCATTTTCTCGGATGAATCCAGGTTCTGTTTACAGCATCATGATGGTCGCATCCGTATTTGGCGACATCGCGGTGAACGCACATTGGAAGCGTGTTCAAAAATGTGTTAAAATGTGTATGAAATCTTATGGGATTTAACTGCTAATGTCATCAGTCCCTGAGCTTACACACTACTTATCCTAAATTGTCCTAAGGACAAACACACACACTCATGTCCGAGGGAGGACGCGAACCTCCGCCGGGACCAGCCGCACGTTGGAAGCGTGTATTCGTCATGACCATACTGGCGTATCACCCGACGTGATGGTAGGGGGTGCCATTGGTTACACGTCTCGGTCACCTCTTGTTCACATTGACGGCAATTCGAACAGTGGACGTTACATTTCAGATGTGTTACGACCCGTGGCTCTACCCTTCATTCGATCCCTGCCAAACCCTACATTTCAGCAGGATAATGCACGATGCATGTTGCAGGTCCTGGACGGGCCTTTCTGGATACAGAAAATGTTCGACTGCTGCCCTGGCCACATTCTACAGATCTCTCGCCAATCGAAAACGTCTGGTCAATGGTGGCTGAGCAACTGGCTCGTCACAATACGCCAGTCACCCCTCCTGATGAAATGTCTTATCGTGTTGAAGCCGCATGTGCAGTTGTACCTGTACACGCCATCCAAGCTCTGTTTGACTCAATTCCCAGGCCTATCAAGGCCGTTATTATGGCCAGAAGTGGTTGTTCTGTGTACTGATTTCTCAGGATCTATGCACCCAAATTGCGTGAAAATGTAATCACATGTCAGTTCTAGTATAATATATTTGTCCAATGAATACCCGTTTATATTCTGCATTTCTTCTTGGTGTAGCAATTTTAATGGCCAGTAGTGTAGTAAATAATATCTGCGCTGTTGTACAAACCATCATGCTGACTTTACACCCGAAAATATTAAACTATACGTTAAGCAGAAACCCGCCACTGGCGCCCTTCATCTACCACTAACACCTAACCAGGTAAATCAACGGTTTTAAATAATTTTCTGAGAACTTACTGAAGTTACAAGTAGTTATTTGTGCCGCTGTCTCGCTTTGTTGCTATGGTGACGCCGCTTCGCTTCGGGCCCAACCTTCCGTTTAAAATTTAAAGTTCCCTGCCTGCCATTCAACGAGCGAAACAAATGACAGGTTACAGTGGCGAGTCTTTTATTTCCGACATAAACATCTTTTACGGTTTCGCCAGTACTCTGGGTATGTCTCAGCTGGGTTTCATTAAGCTGAAAGCTGCGGGGAGAGTGCATCGATTACCCAGTTAATACTACTGAAAGCTCCCTATGCGTTAAGAGATATGACTGGCCTTCAGTGCTAACAGTCAGTTGTTGAAACCGTCACCCTGGTATGATAGAACCATACGGATCGTAAGTGAATGCTTCAAAGATAGCAACTCCATAACATATTTGAACATTTGACCATTTTCATTTCATTTTGATATGTTTTCTGTATGTGTGCTGAAACGTTACAGTCTTGTCCCCATGTGTTCAACTTCGATCTGGAGAAGATACATAGCTGTTAGGCAGCTGAGAATGGAGGGAATATCTAGAGAGAGAATTGTGCAGTAGTGTACAATACCGTAATTATTGGTAAGTAGCTTAGGAAACTGTAGTTTGTCTTGTACTGTTTTGTACTAACAAAGATATAACTATCCTAAATTCCAACACCACAAACAGTATCACTGTTCGGTGCATCGATAATGATAAGCGTAAGTTCGTCGTTGTGTGATTGTAAAATTAGACATTATTATCACTCTAACTTTTCCGACATCCTCTAGCAGTCAGATTAATTTTTTCTATGATTCTAACATTTGTGTTGGTGCCGAACACAACAAAAATACATCAGCCGACTCCGAGAGAATATGGGATGGCAAGCCCTAATTGACAAGGTACGTCAGAAATAATACTCTTTTTCAGCGGATGACAGTTTACAGCGGTCATTGACCCTATATGGACACTGACCCACCTGCCATTATTGCTTCCTTGAAGAGCAGGTGCACTTCATTCACTTCTCAAACTCACCTGACCTCCAGTGAAGTTATCAGTCAACTGCGCTCTAACGAGTCCATTCTGCTTGTTTAAGTTTTCAACACAACTGAGAGGTTCCATGCCCACTTTTGCTTGTCTCCTCTCATTTTCATCAATTTTATTAATGTTCTATGTCACTACACGGTAGTAACAGACCGAATAAGGTTATTGTAATGAGAGTATTTGTACTGAGAGATCAAAAAACACTTTTTACTTGATTCCTAAACATGTTGTTTTACTTCCCTGGCTGGCCTGTGCGAGGCGAGCATCGGAGGACGCGGCACACTGCGTTTCCGTTTGGGGACTGCACTTCCCTGAATTTTGAGGGTTTCGTACAATGGGCTTAAGCGTCTGGCGGGAACGACTGACGTCGGCCGAGTTTCGCCTATTTTATGCAGGGCCAAACGACCTGTGAGGCGTCTGAGTGTCACCACAGTTTATATGTTTACCATTCTGGCGTGTCCGGAACGAAGATTCTTGGCACCGACTGACTGCATTGTCCTCTTGATTCTGAGAATACTTGTGGACCGTGCCCTGCTGGGCGCGACTGTCTGGCGCTGGATGGCCGGTGGTCTAGGCAGGTTGTTTTCGTAGCCGGTCAAACAGCAAGTTCAGTGCCCTCAGCTGAATAGCAGAGGCATGACTGGTCAACTTAAACTGGGTCTAGTTGAGGTCATAAAGCCCTGCTCGAAATTTGAGGGCAACGGTCGCAATTGGCGCGGATGATGCTCTGAGAGAGTGTGGGGTAATTTTGGAATCAGAACCGAATGCTGATTCGCAGTTTTCGAGGAGAGTAGGGAGTAGAGCAATGTTGGCTTCGCTCTTGCGTTGCGCGGGCAGTGATTCCGGATCTGATCTTCGTCGGAGTCGGACGGTCTTGCGTCTTGGTCGCTCTTTTTTGAAAGAACTTAGAATTCTCGGACAGCCTTCGAGGCCAGGGGTTGACAAGAGAAGTTGCACCCACATTAACAGGACGCTGCCTACCAACGACGTGCTGGAGATTTCAGTACTGGTACAGTATTTTGCGGCTCCAGCATTGTAGGACCTTTTCAGTTTTTACTGAATCCCTCAGCAGCACGCACGCTCGCTTTGCTACAAGTCCACCTTGCTTGTTTCTCCATGTGATCCCATTTGAGCTCTCACTACTAATTGCGATACTGCAGATAGTCGAAGATTAATATTTGATTCATGAGGACCTTCAGTCTTTATCGTCAACCTACTGTCTCACAGAGAGTAGGAGCCCCTTGTTCTCAGGCCAACTCTTATTCTCATAATATTTCAGTATACCCCATCCTTTAACGTACTGTGTGTGCGTAAACAATCATGTGCATTTATGCTCTGATGTGTAATAAATCTCATTGTAATATTTAATCCGCATGTCATTTCGTAGATATATGCAGAATCCCATTTCATGTTGTTTATTATGATAAAGTTCTCTTTTTTTCTGAGTAGATTACGATTTTCTATTAAATTATAGTGAGTGTGCACTCCTTACTTTACCAGCTAGCCGGGTCCACCATCATTTTCTTCCGTTACCGTTGTGCGCATTGTTAATTAGGTGGTAGATAAGGAGGGGGTCGAGTGGATGTCTCGTTCTCATGCAAAATACGTCTGAATTAAAGATATACAAACTCTTCTCCATCCCAGCACCTCGCACAACAACACTTGATGAGTTTACATATAATTACGAATGGAGAGAAACTAATTGTAGTAGAAATGAACTATATAGTGGAGGCTAAGCATCCTGAAAGTAAGTGGCTGTACATTCATAATTACATCGAAACGAAATCAGAGACAGTGCTTATCAGAATTTGTAGAGCTTGATCGAACTATATATACTCCAATGTATATTCGACTTTGACAGTCCTTATCGCAGTAAAGTATTGAATCAATTAATGTGTTTCTAGATCATTACTTTTCGTGATTGTAACGCTAAACTGTTTAATTAGGTTAATTACCAGTTTGAGTGTGCGTAGTGTTATTACAACATACTGTCCGTTTCAACTCTGTTTCTGCTTACAGTGATCAGCTGGAACATCTACTATCGATATAAATCCGTCCAGGTGGTAGCAGTGTCACCTGGCGAGGAGTAACTGCTTGTCAGACGCACACACGGTCCATGCAGTGAGCCTGCTGTCTGTCTGTAGAGAGGGGAAGTTGCGCGATCTACTCAGTTTGACAGAGGGCAGATTGTGAAGGGCCGGAGGCTCCGCACGAGCATTTCTGAAACTGCACTACTTGCCGGGTGTTGGAGGAGTGCTGTGGTGAGTGTTTTCAACTAAAAACTAAGTGGAACCACGTCCAGACGTCGTGGGGTTGGGGGCCACGCCTTATTGGAGATGTCGGACGCGGTATGCTGACAGACTGGTAAAATAGGACAGGCAGCGAACTATGGCGGAACTAACATCGGACTTTAATGGTTGGTTCAAATGGCTCTGAGCACTATGGGACTTAACTTCTGAGGCCATCAGTCCCCTAGAACTTAGAACCACTTAAACCTAACTAACCTAAGGGCATCACACACATCCATGCCCGAGGCAGGATTCGAACCTGCGACCGTAGCGGTCGCGTGGTTCCAGACTGTAGCGCCTAGAACCGCGCGACCACTCCGGCCGGCTAGACTTTTGTGCTGGGCAGAGTAAAAGTGTGTCTGAACGCACATTGCACCGAAAACTCCTAACGATGGGTCTGCTCAGCCTACGGTCCTTGCATGTGCCTATGTTAACACCACTACATCGGCAAACACGACTGAAATAGGCGCATGAACATCGGTACTGGACGTTGACGCAGTGGCAGAGAGTTGCGTGGGATGATGAATCCCGATACCTTCTTCATCGCGCAGATGGGAGTGCGTGAATCCGTCGTCTTCCAGGGAAACAGCTCCTTGACACCTGTACTGTGGGACGGAGGCTCCATTATATTCTGGGTAACATTCACGTGGCATCTATTGGTCCCGTGGAGCTCGCGCAAGGGACAGTGACGGGCCAGGAGCGTCGTACACTGATAGCAGACCACGTACGACCATTCATGACGATCATGTTCCCTGACATATGTGGCTCAAAAATGGTTGAAATGACTCTGAACACTACAGGACTTAACATCTGAGGTCATCAGTCCCTTAGAACTACTTAAACCTAACTAACCTAAGGACATAACACACATCCATGCCCGAGGCAGGATTCGAACCTGAGCGTAGGAGTCGCGTGGTTACGAACCGAAGCGCCTAGAACCGGTCGGTCGCCGCGGCAGGCACATAAGTGGCATTTTTCAACAAGATGATGAGTCATATCACAAGGGCAGGAGTGAGTGGAGCGGTTGGAGGTACACAGTCGCGAGTTCCAGTTGATGCGCTGGCCCCCGAGCTCGCGAGATGTGAACCCGATCGAACACATCTGGGATGTGAGCTCATCGCCCACTCTCTCCGCAGTTCACGGGAATCAGGTGACTTGTGTGTGCAGGCGTGGTGTTGACTGCTTCCATTCCATGACATGTCGCCGCTGTTATCCATGCCAAAGGTGGACGTTCCGGCTATTAGGTAGCTTGTCATAATGTTCTGCTTGATCAGTGTATTACTTTGTAAGCAACAACTGCCTGGTGAATCGACCCAGTTGGCCATTTGATGTTCCATACAATACATAATTCTGTTATACTACGAAATTTCGCAGTTATTGTTATTAACACTAGGGAATTGAAATCTCATAAGACCAGAAAAGAAATTATTCAGATAGTGAAGGGAGACGAAAATGTAATAGTCATGGCTGACTGGAATTCGATAGTAGCAAAAGGGAGAGAAAGAAACATAGTAGGTGAATATGGATTGGAGGTAAGAATTGAAACAGGAAGCCGCCTGGTAGAATTTTGCACAGAGCATAACTTAATCATAGCTAACACTTGGTTCAAGAATCATAAAAGAAGGTTGTATACATGGAAGAAGCCTGGAGATACTAGAAGGTATCAGATAGATTATATAACGGTAAGACAGAGATTTAGGAACCACGTTTTAAATTGTAAGACATTTCCAGTGGCAGATGTGGACTCTGATCACAATCTTATGGTTATGAACTGTAGATTAAAACTGAAAAAAAGTACAAAAAGGTGGCAATTTAAAGAGATGGGACCTGGATAAACTGACTATACCAGAGGTTGTACGGAGTTTCAGGGAGAGCATAAGGGAACAATTGACAGGAATGGGGGAAAGAAATACAGTAGAAGCAGAATGGGTAGCTTTGAGGGACGAAATAGTAAAGGCAGCAGAGGATCAAGTAGGTAAAAAATCGAAGGCTTGTAGAAATCCTCGGGTAACAGAAGAAACATTGAATTTATTTGATGAAAGGAGAAAATATAAAAATGCAGTAAGTGAAGCAGGCAAAAAGAAATACAAACGTCTCAAAAATGAGATCGACAGGAAATGCAAAATGGCTAAGCAGGGATGGCTAGAGGACAAATGTAAGGATGTAGAGGCTTATCTCACTAGGGGTAAGATAGATACTGCCTACAGGAAAATTAAAGAGACCTTTGGAGAAAAGAGAACTACTTGTATGACTATCAGGAGCTCAGAAAGAAACCCAGTTCTAAGCGAAGAAGGGAAAGCAGAAAGGTGGAAGGAGTATATTGAGGGTCTATACAAGGGCGATGTACTTGAGGACAATATTATGGAAATAGAAGAGGATGTAGATGAAGATGAAATGGGAGATACGATACTGCGTGAAGAGTTTGACAGAGAACTGAAAGACCTGAGTCGAAAGAAGGCGCCGGGAGTAGACGACATTCCATTGGAACTACTGACAGCCTTGGGAGAGCCAGTCCTGACAAAACTTTACCATCTGGTGAGCAAGATGTATGAGACAGGCGAAATACCCTCAGACTTCAAGAAGAATATAATAATTCCAATCCCAAAGAAAGCATGTGGTGACAGATGTGAAAATTACCGAACTATCAGCTTAATAAGTCACAGCTGCAGAATACTAGCGCGAATTCTTTACAGACGAATGGAAAAACTGGTAGAAGCCGACCTCGGGGAAGATCATTTTGGATTACGTAGATATATTGGAACACGTGAGCCAATAATGACCTTACGACTCACCTTAGAAGAAAGATTAAGGAAAGACAAACCTACATTCCCATCATTTGTAGAGAAAATTTTTGACAATGTTGACTGGAATACTGTCTTTCAAATTCTAAAGGTGGCAGGGGTAAAATACAGGGAGCGAAAGGCTATGTACAATTTGTACAGAAACCAGATGGCAGTTGTAAGGGTCAAGGGGCATGAAAGGGAAGCAGTGGTTGGGAAGGGAGTGAGACAGGGTTGTAGCCTCTCCCCGATGTTATTCAATCTGTATATTGAGCAAGCAGTAAAGGAAACAAAAGAAAAATTCGGAGTAGGTATTAAAATCCATGGAGAAGGAATAAAAACTTTGAGGTTCGCCGATGACATTGTAGTTCTGTCAGAGACAGCAAAGGACTTGGAAGGCCAGTTGAAGGGAATGGTCAGTGTCTTGATAGGAGGATATAAGATGAACATCAACAAAAGCAAAACGAGAATAATGGAATGTCGTCGAATTAAGTCGGGTGATGCTGAGGGAATTAGATTAGGAAATGAGACACTTAAAGTAGTAAAGGAGTTTTGCTATTTGGGGAGCAAAATAACTGATGATGGTCGAAGTAGAGAGGATATAAAATGTAGACTGGCAATGGCAAGGAAAGCGTTTCTGAAGAAGAGGATATGTTAACATCTAGATTTAAGTGTCAGGAAGTCGTTTCTGAAACTATTTGTGTGGAGTGTAGCCATTTATGGAAGTGAAACGTGGACGATAAATAGTTTGCACAAGAAGAGAATAGAAGCTTTCGAAATGTGGTGCTACAGAAAAATGCTGAAGATTAGATGGGTTGATCGCATAACTAATGTGGCACACCTTGACAAGAAGAAGGGATCGGTTGGTAGGACATGTTCTGAGGCATCAAGGGATCACCAGTTGTATTGGAGGGCAGCGTGGAGGGTAAAAATCGTAGAGGGAGACCAAGAGATGAATACACTAAGCAGATCCAGAAGGATGTAGGTTGCAGTAGGTACTGGGAGATGGAGAAGCTTGCACAGGATAGAGTAGCATGGACAGCTGCATCAAACCAGTCTCAGGACTGAAGACCACAACAACAACAACAACTACAAGACCGGATATGAAATAAAATTTTTCAGTAGTTGTTACTGGAACAACAATTTAATTTTTTTCTTGTAGACATCGTCCTGGTTACTGCTATATTGGGTGATTACGATAGTATTAAATAAGTAAGCTCACCTACGAACAAGCTCTGTGACCAGGACCTCTGTTTCGTTGGCTGCCGAAAAATGCGTTGTTTCATTATAATGGATGGAAGGATGTTGCTTATAGTGTTATGATACATAGGAAACAGCCAGTATGTACGTAGATGTATCACTGTTTTTCAAGCCTACGATAAAGTGCGTTAGGTACGTTTTCTTGACTACAGAGCCCTGCGAAAAGGAGATGGTGGAACATTGTGTCTTGTGTTATGAAGAGTGCTCGGAAGTTCCCGTTGTAAACTTCTAGGGCTTCTAGAGTGGAGCGAGAACGTATATTATGAGTAGACCCATGTCCGGAAGCGTACCGTTTCCGTTCTAATGCGTCCAAGTATACTGATGGAAATCGAAAAGTCTCAGAGTTGCTTGTCCTGGTATGCAAAAGAATATACAGGATGATGTGTACTACGTCACGCGGTCATCTGATGTCATTTAACGGCTGCACTGCTGCGAGACTCCTGTAGAGACAGAGGAAAACCTGCTGGCACGATTTCTGGCCGCTGTACCATAAAATGAAGAGACACCAGATGGGGTGGAGTGTGTGTACCAGAAAATGCTTCGTGGGCACAATGTCTGTAACAACAGTGGTGGTCGCCACATCGAGCTGCTGTTGTAATGCATCGTACTGTTCTGTACGTACATTATACTGCTTTCTTTTGTGTCTTGGAATAATGTAAACATGTAATGTTTAAGTGTTAATACAAACAAATGTGCTTCAATGATAAATCGATGTTTTGTTATGTTTCCTTTCGAATTATTACCTAATAATTGTATCATGCCTAATTAAATTCTTGTAGCAGATGTAGATGAGTTAAAACATCTGGATTGAAACCGTCGTAGAACGGAAACATCACATTTCCAGACATGGCTTCCCTTTTAAAATATTATGTACTCACTCCCCTCTACAAGTCCTAGAAGCTCGTAACGTGAATTTCCGAACAGCCTGACATAAAAGCTTAAATAATTGGGAAGATCCCTATATCTCTAGGTGAAGAGCATTGTTACGATCTTGCAAAGACTAGATTTATTACAAAAATAGCCCAAATTGCAATTCAAAGTGTGTTGCAAAGAGTGTGACAGTTATCATTTCACTCTGATACCAAACTGTTTCAGTCACCGAGGAGAAACAGTCATTACTTATTGCGTCTTCATCATGGTAACTTTTTTCATTTGTGTTCAAATGGTTCTGAGCACTATGCGACTTAACAGCTGAGGTCATCAGTCCCCTACAACTTAGAACTACTTAAACCGAACTAAGGACATTACACACAACCATGCCCGAGGCAGGATTCGAACCTGCGACGGTAGCCGTCGCGCGGTTCCAGACTGCAGCTCCTAGAACCTCTCGGCCACAGTGGCCGGCTTTCATTTGTGTCCTGTTACGTTTATAATACAAGTAAAAATTTGTCTTTATTAACAACTAGACAGTTTCACATGACGTGAAAAATCAATGCTGATATCGTAAAAGGCAAGTCTGTTTAGAATGAATTAGGTACATTCAATTTCAGAAACACTTTTAACAGCAAGAAGTGTCTTAGCTGACATTAGGTGTGTGTAAAGGAACATAATATTAATAAAAATTCTCTTACCGTCAACACACTGCCTTGCATAGAAAATGGTTCAAATGGCTCTGAGCACTATGGGACTCAACTGCTGAGGTCATTAGTCCCCTAGAACTTAGAACTAGTTAAGCCTAACTAACCTAAGGACACCACAAACATACATGCCCGAGGCAGGATTCGAACCTGCGACCGTAGCGGTCTTGCGGTTCCAGACTGCAGCGCCTTTAACCGCACGGGCACTTCGGCCGGCGCCTTGCACAGACATTGCCACGCATAAGTATCCATTTCTCTCATGTACAAAGTCATAAGAAACGGAAATGGAGACATTCTTTCCTGTAAAATTATTCTTTCTTTCCAGATGTCGCCAGGAAACGGTTTAGACGCCTCTGCAACAGAGCTGACAAGGCAGCACCTCTCGGCCAGCAAGCCATTTCACGTCGCATGCCAAATATTTGGTCTGATGCCGTTTACGGTTGATACACGGACAGCAACTATTCAGCGATCGGGACCGGGTTTTGTCGTTGCAGCCGTTTCTGGTACAATACAGATGTTTTCTGCCTGCGCGTCGTCATACTTTTTCTTCCTGTCTCTAGAATATTCTGCAATGGAAATCATCATGTATACACGAATTTTGCTCCAGTCACTAACGACGGTTATTTCAGTGGTTTCCGATCTTATTCTCAGTGTGAGAAAGTACAGAAAAATGCTCCAGTTGTTAGCGTCGATTGACCGGTCGTTGGTGGACCATCTAGGAGCGGTAAGATCATCACCAGAAAAGTTGGTGAGGTTTCAGCTCTACTCATTACTCGCCATTTATTGTTCATTGTTCATCGTCATGTTAAATGGAGATGTTAGCTTATGTAACACATTAAAAGCGTTTTTAAGCTTGAACGCATTTGGAACAGTTATAATGACAATGGTAAGATTTGCAAATCTGCAACTGATTATACGACACAGATTGTCGTTACTGAATCTGTGTTTGGTCAGCATGTTAAGCGAACGGAGCAGTACACTCCGCAGAAGGACGATACCAGATGTACGCCGAGACCCGAGTGTCACGTCACATACGGCACTCACAGGCTCCGGTTTCCCGCTGTCCTCAGTGCGTCGAGTAGCTCGAGCGTACGCATCACTGTGCGAGCTGTCAGTGGTGGTAACATCTGTTCACGAAAATGTCTTGATACTGTCGCTGGCAAACATATCGTCGTGTACAGTGGAAACGGTGTACTCTATCGCAACGAAGCCGAAGTGCGCTGGTGACACTGAATGTGTGTGGCAGTTCTGGTTCGGCCTGACGTTAAGCCTGACCACTCTGGCGTTACTGGTGGTGCCCACGCAGCTGGTGACGTCAGAGAGCGGCCGCGCGGCGCGGCTGTGCTGTCAGCTGCTGCTGAGGGGTCGGAGCGGGAGCCGCGCGGCGCAACGGGAGGCGCGGCTGCTGGCGCTGCAGGTGTCTGTCCGCCGCCCCGCCTCCACGCTGCTGGGGGCACTCACCCTCGACCTGACCGTCGTCTCCGCCTTCATCTCCGTCGTCACCACCTACACCACCTTGCTGCTCACTTTCGTCGCTACAGGTACTTGACACTCCTCTATTCGCAATGATGCGACAGGTTTATCCACTTTATAATTTCGAGCACTTTCCTCACAGACTTTAAAGAAAGCTTTCCTCACCTCATCTCCTGAGATGTCCTTAATTCATTGGACAATAAATTAGAGACAACTGGCATATTCTGTGACCTGTCAAAGGCGTTTGACTGTGTGAATCACAGCATTCTTTTAAGTAAATTAAAATATTATGGAGTCACTGGTAGTGCTGCAAAGTGGTTTCAGTCATATCTTACTAATAGAAAACAAAGGGTGTCATTACGTGACACTTCAGCAGTAGGCAATCAGACATCATCTGACTGGGAAGAAATTACATGTGGTGTTCCCCAAGGTTCCATACTAGGTCCACTACTGTTTCTTGTGCATATTTGTGACCTGTCATCTGTTACATTACCAGATGCCAAGTTTGTCTTATTTGCAGATGATACAAACATTGCAATAAACAGTAAATCAAATATAAATTTAGAAAGGGCAGCTAATCAAATTTTTACTGACATTAATAAGTGGTTCATAGCCAATTCACTGTGATTAAACTTCGAATAGACCCACTATATGCAGTTCAGAACTTCCAAGAGATTTCCTTCTGGTGTGTGTATAAAATATGATGACATGGAAATAGGAGAAGTTGAGAGTGTGAAATTCTTGGGATTACAACTTGATAATAAATTCAGTTGGGAGCAACATACTAACGAACTGCTAAAGTGCCTAAACAAGTCTGTGTTTGCAATGTGAATGATGTCAGACATAGGAGATATAAATATAAAAAACTGGCATATTTTACTTATTTTCACTCCATTATGTCATATGGTATCATATTTTGGGGTAACTCCACAATCAAAGAAATATTTTTAGAGTACAGAAGCGTATAATAAGAGTAACGAGTAGTGTAAATCCAAGAAACATGTCGAAACCTATTCAAAGAATTCGAAATATTAACCACAGCTTCTCAGTATAATTATTACTTAATGAAGTTTGTTGTAAATAATAAATCTCTTTTTCCTACTATCTGCTTAGTACACAGTATCAATACTAGGAATAAGAACAATATACATAAAGATTTAAAATCACTCACTCTGGCCCAGAAAGGAGCCCAGTATTCAGCAACGCATATTTTCAATAAGTTATCAGCAACCATTAAGAGTTTAGTTGCAGACAAAGCACAATTTAAACATAATTTAAAAGAATGTTTGGTGGCCAACTCCTTCTATTCCATCCATGAGTTTCTCAACAAGTGTAGTAGACCATTTTAATGGAAATTTATTATACTTTAATTTTTGGCAATACTTGGTTGTAACAGCCAAGTAACAACCTACTGTGTCAATGATGGATGTATGGAAAGCAGATGTAAGCCTTAAGTCTGTAAATAGTAGAAGTTTATTTTTAAATCTTGTAGATAATCTGACTGTTCCTAACTGAGAATCACTGAAATTAATAATTTACTTTAAGTTTTGACAATACTTGGTTGTAATAGCCAAGAAACTAGCAAATGTCTGAATGATGGGTTTAATGAAAGCAGAAGTAAATATTAAACCTGTAAATATTAGAAGTTTAAATTTAGTTCATGTACATAATTGTACTGTTTATTGACTGAGGATCATTAAAATTAATGAAACTCAAGTTTTTCTACTTACATTTTTGTAATCTGATATGTTCCACACCCAGGAGGATTCCCTCTTTTATGGATCTATGGAATGAATAATTAATCTAATCTAATCAGAGACGTGGGACGCACGCTCAAAGATAATTCAACTCAATAAAGACAAGGAAATGATTACCAATGAAACACAAACTCTGGCTTGTACTTTCCAACAGATTTTATTTAACAATCGCATGACAACAGCAAACTGCTGTTACCACAGAACAATATACATAATTGGCCTAGAATTTGAAATATTACTAAACAGACAAAATGTCTTCGGGCGTCAAAGCGCACTCCAAACAATAAATAATTTAAAAACCCTGCATTACATAAATCTTAAGAACCATACAAACAATGAATCGTTTACTGAGAAAAACTCCCACAGAAACAGGGCACCTTATAAGATACAACAACGGAAACAACTCACAATTTCTCTTTCTGAATATAAGAAACCCAGTACAATGAAAGGCATCTTTCAGATACTACAAAATTTCAGTGACAAGTAAAGGCACATCAGAGGTGTGCGGAAACTACAACTCAGATCGAACCTGAATGAAAGCTGAAAGGAACGGCGAAGAAGGAAGGGAACATATAATAAAACATTCAATTTATATTCGCCAAAGAACTGGAGTCTACTGATAAACACAGTGACCGCGCTATCGGTTATAATTGAAACTGGCCGCCGCCAAGGCGTCGTCCGCCAGTTAAACGACCAGCTACAACGGACGTCGCGCACCGCTGATTATACCACTGACACAACAACGTAAAACCACAGAGCAACTGGGCAGTATACGGAGTAACACAACCCTTAAAACATCAGAAAAATTTCAAAACAGGAATATGGCCACAACGGACCCACAAACCATTCACATTCCATTAATTGTATTATACATATTCCATAAAGACACACTCAATAATTACGACAGGACTCTAGCACACAATAAATTTTCACCATAAAGGCCTAGCTTGTTTACCTCTGAACACATTATCTAAATACCAGCGGAGAGCCAGAAAAGATAACGAACACTCACTTCGATATACACTCCTTGCCCGTATGTCAAGTGCGTCCAAGACAGGCAAACCTCGTTCGCACTGGTAACCACTGTTCAATAAGTTGTGCTCCAGTGCTCTATACGAAACAGATAAATGGCTCAAATGGCTCTGAGCACTATGGGACTTAACTTTTGAGGTCATCAGTCCCCTAGAACTTAGAACTACTTAGACCTAAGAACATCACACACATCCATGCCCGAGGCAGGATTCGAACCTGCGACCGTAGCAGTCACGCGGTTCCGGACTGAAGCACCTATGAAACGTCCCCTTTCAACAATTATACACGACTGTGCTTAAACTGACACACAATATTTTTAGCGCAACGCAGTCTGACTTTCAAAAATCCCTACAAAAGAATGGCCCTGACTAACATTAAACTATACCTTTCACAAATCACTTACCTCACAAAAATCTTGATTACTCGAGCTACTGCAATAAAGCAAGCGCCACTACTGCCAGCTAAATAAAAGATTCAAACTATGGAAGGCACTAACTACTGATAGGGATAGTTAGCAAATGAAAGATATTAATAGAGAACAAACAATGTATTTACCTTGATATCATCATATATAAATATAGCAGTTCATGACAAATTTCAAAACTCCGCCATCTCTCTCCCCACATCCACCACTGCTGGCGGCTCACCTCCAACTGCGCAACGCTACGCGCTGTTCACAGCCAGCTGCCTAACACTACAATGGCGAGTATTACAACAATGCAAAGCAGCCACAGACTGCACACAGCACAGCCAGTGATTTTCATACGGAGGTGGCGTTACCAATAAAAAAACCTAAACAGCCTACTTACATGGTTTCCAACATACTTCTTATTCCTCATATACGGTAGCATCATCTTATTGATCATAAACATATCTCAACAGCATAATACACATTGTCGTCGTAATAATAACATCATAACACCTCAGTCAAATCTCAAAAACGTCGTAGCTTCCTCCAATAATTTCAAAACCTAAAAAAAATTCTCAGCTCATGTCAGTAGTGTCATTTACCTCAAACGTACTTTAAAAATCATGAATCCATACCAAATACATCATTCAAAGCTCTCATAGTATCACAATGGTTCCAAAAAAAATATGAACAGTTTACAAAGTACAGACAAAATACAGTTTCATAAGTGTGAAGTTATCCAACTGTGTAATTACGTAAACATCTGTCACTGATGTAGTAAAAAAAAAATGTTTATCTCTCAGTTAAATGATCAGATAGCTATGTAATTTGTGTTTCAGAGAAATATGGTACCGATGTGTAAAGTTGTATAAGCAAATACCATATTAGCTAGGGTTCCTTGTGCTTGCCAAACACATGGTACACAAAGTAAGCATGTACCCCCCTGAGGATTAATGTAATTATACCCTCAGGTGTTACAGATTACAGCAATGGAATGAAATGTATCACGGAAAACCTTTGTATCATTGTACTCCAAATATCTTTAAAAATAAATATTTTAAGTACAAAATCAATCACTCAAATACGTGTCCTGTAACGCTAAATGTGCGTCTTGTTGCAACATAATCTCTGTGGAAGTGTCGTAGTTATCGTCCTCCGAAAGCTAAGTTCTGCAGAAGTCAATGTACTTACCTCATGATAAACAAAAGTGAAATGCTTTGCGTATAGATATCTTAGTTATTACACTTATTGCCATGATGAAGAAAGTACTGTGCTGTAGCGTATTGTTGTGCTACGGAAAAGGCAGTCTCATTGTAGCTATACCACAAAAGTTACTACTAAAACATGTTTTACTTTCCAGAATAAAACAGAAAACTGTGCAGATGTAAAACAGAAACACTGCAAAAGCAACATTGTAAATTGTCACTCATTAGTAGCGTCGTGATAAAATCGTGTAACTGTCACATAAACTAACCACTGTGTCATCTGGTATCTCACAGAAGGTATTTTAATTCAGAATGTATTTTCAAGTAAACCAAAATGTTGCATTAAAATCTCATTAGCAGTACTGGTAAATGTTCTAAGTATGTGAGCCTTACAGTCGTTATGTAATCGTGCAACTAACAAGCAAGAATGTACACACACAATTACACTGTGTCGTCTGTTCGCAATAACAATGCATACGTAATTTCTGTTTAAATAAGTTCTCTTGGTTCTTGACTGGATATTTAACTTCAAACATTGTTGCATGTTAACAGTTTCTTAAGTCTGACAAAGCATACTAGAAATGTGAAGTGAAAAGTTTTGTGGCAAAGACAAAGTTAAAAAGCAGATTATCTTTCAATAAACGGTTTTACATGTGAAATGTGGTGTAAACCTTTACTCTTCCTAGTGCACAGAGTTTCAACTTCAAAGCAATTATCATGTTGTATACATCGGTAAAGAATGCTAAAATTTTTCTCAAGGCTAGCGTCTTATGTTATTTTTCTCGGAGCCAGCAGCGCAGGTGGTTGCCTGCGGTGAGAGTCATTGTCTGTTTCTTTGTTGGCGCGCGCCGTTACTGGGATTAGGAGACCTAACTTCTACAAATTCACTCTGACGAGAAGGCCCTGCCCTGTTTAAATCCCGCCAGTTCTGATTCAATTCAGGTCTGTCGTTACGATCACATCGTCTGTCGTCATGTTGGTAGTTCCTGTAGTTTCTTTCTTGTCGGTTAAGTGGTGGAGAATTTCTCCCTGAATCGTAACTGCGTGCTGGACCGTTGCGTCTAAAGTTATTCTGTCTCCCGTAATAATAATTATTTTGGTTCTTATATTGTCTGTTTCTCTGATTGTCTCTGTAATAGTCATTACCGCGGAGAGGTGATCTTTCCCTGTAATTATTACTACTCTGCCAACGGTTGTCATACGGGTGGTGTCTGTTTTGGTCACGATTTACGTTATAAGAATAGCCTTGTCGTGTATTACATATTTCTGTCGTCGCGGAATTGTGACAGATGTGACCTGTAATTGTTGTGCTCCTGTTCCCGCGTTCCCCGATTGTCAGTGTCAATTTCCAGTTCTTGTAACAGTCCCTGAAAAGCCTCAATGTTTTCTTTGCAACGTCCTGCTAAAATAATATGTCGTAAATGTTCAGGTAATTTGATTAAGCAAATGCGGATGAGTTCTGAGGGGCTGTATGGGTTTGACAGGTACTGATTCTTGTGCAACATGTCTTCAAAATATTTCACAAGACTGGAGAATTCAGATTGTTCGAAATGTTTCATCATTATGATGCCATGTTTTACTCGGTCTTGTGTGGCTTGAGACCAATATGCTGAGAGGAAGGCATGGTAAAATTCTCCTTCACTGTCGTAATCGTGAATGACCGATCGCATTCTTACAGCTGGCTCATTCTCTAAATAGCCACACATGAATTCTAATCTGTGCTCTAACGACCAGTTGGGAGGAAAACAATGAGAGAATTGATGGAGCCATGCTTGTGGATGAATGTCGTTGCCAGAATTCTTAAATGTTTTGAATTTACGTGTAGTAATGAACAGCTTATAGTCAAAATCATCATGTCGGCAAGTCGCACGTCGGTCATTGTTACGTCGTTTCGGCGGTTCCATCTCAAAATTCGGCGTACCTTGCCAACTTCTTTCACAATTTCCGAAGTGCCCTGTGTTGTTATTTTGTGTCTGTTCCGTATTTCTATGTCCCTCTTCCCGTACTGGAGCGCGAGTGTCCTCTGAAACATGTAATTCTTGTATTACTTGTGCCAAATGATCTTGTACTTCCCGGATTTCTCTTTTGTACTGTGTATTGATTTGATTTTGATTTTGTTTGAATTTTCTAATTTGTTCATACTCTTCTGTGTCAGTGAAGGCTACAGGTCTTGTGTCATTCAGATCATCATCTACCTTTGTAGATAAGTTAGTGACCTGATCCGAAAGTTCGGCTACTTTCTTCGATAGTGAACACATTTCCTCAGTGTGTTTTTCTGAACCAAGTTTCAGAGTGTCCATTTGTGTTGAGATCGAATCTACTGTGTCCTTTAAGTTTTCCTGAGTTTTTGCAAGTTGCATAACCGTATCGGTAGATGCAACTGAGTCAAATTTTGCTTGCAAGGTCTCATGATTTTCATGAACAGTAGTTTGCAGTTCTTTTATGGCTGCTTCGTGATTCTGTAGTGCATTTTCATGACGCGAAAAAATAGGTTGGAAATGCTCACAAATTTGTGTTTTTACGTCATTACAGACTTTTTGACATTTCGATTCAATGTGATGTAACTCAGTAGTTAAATCCTCACGGGTTTGTTCAAGAGTTTGCTCCAATGAGTCTAACTTTTGAAGATTTTGTTCCATTGCGTCTAACTTTTTAAGATTTTGTTCCATTGAGTCTAACTTTTGAAGCTTTTGCTGTGTTTGTCCCATTTGTTGTATTAATTGTAATAACAATGCATTGGTGTCTGAAACATGTTCCTCAGTGCTTTTCGGCAGTGAATTTGCACCGGAAACATTCACATTTTGACAAGCAGAAAATGTGCCTTGACTTATTTGAGAAAACGGTGAGGATCCAAAACCTGAATCTACAGTATTTGCGAGATCGTGTCGTGTCATTTCGGCTTCCTGAGGCGAGCTATTGCCGACCGATCGATCGATAATGCTTCCCTCTTCACTAATTGTTTCACTGTACACGCCATTGTTTGCCGCCCGCTCCATTTCCCTATGCACAGTTACCAAATTACTACTTTGAACATCAGTTAATTCATTACTCGGTGGCGCTAACACACTGCTTTCGTTTTCACTGTCATTTCTCAGTTTACATTGGAGCCTAGTATTACGTTTTTCACACGCCATTATTGTCACAGTATTTCACACGACAACACAGAAAAACACAATTTGAAGAGCAAAAATAGGGGAACACATTAACATAGCACTGAAAATAATATCTAGTTAATTGCAGCTGCGAAATACTTGGTGCAAATCTACATGCGTGCCACACCTGTTTTACTGTACAACAATGAAAGACTGCAACTACAAAGGAGATTCTCTCTACATTTACGCGCTAGCAATAAACAAAATCTACACTAATTACACAAACTACAAGAAAAATCAGAAGATTCCAGTGAGGTATCCTAGGCTAAGGGTCGACATATGAAACGTCCCCTTTCAACAATTATACACGACTGTGCTTAAACTGACACACAATATTTTTAGCGCAACGCAATCTGACTTTCAAAAATCCCTACAAAAGAATGGCCCTGACTAACATTAAACTATACCTTTCACAAATCACTTACCTCACAAAAATCTTGATTACTCGAGCTACTGCAATAAAGCAAGCGCCACTACTGCCAGCTAAATAAAAGATTCAAACTATGGAAGGCACTAACTACTGATAGGGATAGTTAGCAAATGAAAGATATTAATAGAGAACAAACAATGTATTTACCTTGATATCATCATATATAAATATAGCAGTTCATGACAAATTTCAAAACTCCGCCATCTCTCTCCCCACATCCACCACTGCTGGCGGCTCACCTCCAACTGCGCAACGCTACGCGCTGTTCACAGCCAGCTGCCTAACACTACAATGGCGAGTATTACAACAATGCAAAGCAGCCACAGACTGCACACAGCACAGCCAGTGATTTTCATACAGAGGTGGCGTTACCAATAAAAAAACCTAAACAGCCTACTTACACCTAGAACCGCTAGGCCACCGCGGCCGCCGAAGCAGATAACATTGACGTTTAAACACTGGGAGAGCTATTATCCGCAAACAGCACAAAATTCAATATACATACATACAGCAGGACGTTAAGAACCTGAATAATTCCCACTTTCGATTTTATACAATATCCGGTTGTAGGCTGATGCATTCCGAAGCCACTTTCACATTTTTACATCGTTTAGCAGCACAGACGAGACAATCGCCCTCTCACTGGACGCAGTGTACACTCGCTGACAGCACGCACGTCTCCTTCCGCAGCGCCATTGCCTACGCGACAGAAAGAGGCAGAATATGAACAAAGAGTAACTCCCGACAACCATACTGCACTCCGTGGCGCCAACCAACCGACCTAAAACCAGCGCTCTTGCTACAGCGTCGTGCGCTTAAATATCCGAAAAGCGACCAAAGAGGAAACCCGCGGCCACGTGATACTGAGTCGAGATATTCAATGAATACAGAGAAACGATTGGTGCCAACACCGCCACGTATCATCTCGGTCAGACTTTGTTAGTGGGAATGGAAAGTAGTTTCGTTTTTTACATTAATTTCAAACAGATAAATACTACACATATTGGTAATTCTGTGGATTCTTTGATGCAACAACAATTAAAATCACGTCAGTTGTTGTTAGGAGCATGAGGAGAAGCACGTTCTTTGTTCCGCTGTGTACTCTAACATAAAACTGGCAAGAGGTAGAAATGGATCCTGCAGATGTCTCGGATACTGTAGCTGTTGAATACCAGAGGTCGTACATCAAGACCGAAACTTCAAGCGCCAAATGACGACAGAAATCCACAGTGTGTTGAGTGAGGTTTGTGGTGGATTTACCAGTGGACCGTATTAGTTCCACGTTGGGTTAATCGCTTTCGTGGTGGTCGTATGAGCACAGACGATAATCCAAGACCTGGAAGACCAAAAACGTCAACAGACGAACGAAGTGAGAAACTTGTGGCAGGTGTTCTCGAAGAAGATGCCTGTGCGACTTGTGACGAACTCTCTGGAGTCACGGGAATTCCCCCAACATCAGTACTCCGTATTCTGACGAAAGATATGAAGACGAGAAAAATTTCTGCGAGATGGATCCACACTGTTTGACTATTGAAGAGAAACAGAAATAGCGCAACCCTGCTCAAACGACGATTCGCCCGCGAAGATCAAGTATTCTTTTGTCGCATTGTCGCTACTAATGGCATTGGTGGCCGGGAGACCACTCGCGTGGCGGTTCGGCCGCAGCTCCATAAGTTCTCTAATGCCACTACGGCGACTTGCGAGGGAATGAGGATGAAATGATGATGAAAGACACACAACACGCAGTCATCTCGAAGCAGAGAAAATCCCTGACCCCGCCGGGAATCGAGCCCGGGACCCCGGGCGCAGGAAGCGAGAACGCTACCGCAAGACCACGAGCCGCGGACGTCGCTACTAACGAGACGTCGATTACAGACTTTGAACCGGAGTTGAAATGACAGTCCACTGAGTGGAGAGCTTCAGATTCCCCACGTTCAAATAATTTCGACATTTTCAATCGAAGCACAAGCAAATGACTATTTTTTCTTATGGTTACCAAGGAATCATCATGACAGATACAGTCTGGTGTTGAAACGTGTCACAGCAGCGTATCACCGTAACATCAGGCAAAACTTGCGCACAAAAATGCACAAAACTCGACCTCCGTTGCTCGAGGCTGGCCCGCTCATTCTCCACGACAATGCACGCCCGTATACTGGCAGCTGGCAGCGTTGTAGTCGAAAAACTACGCGAATACGGGTGGGAAGTGTTACCGAATCCTCCACACAGCTCGGACATGGGTCCTCCAGAATTCGACTTGTTCCCGAAGCTGAAAAAATCTGTGCGTGAACGTCGTTATCTTTCTCTGGAAGAGCTTTCTACCACTGTTACGCGAGCTATCCCACGGATGGACAGAAGTGGCGTCCTCGAAGGAATACTAGAACTTCTAAGACATTCGGATTCAGTTATAGAGAAGTAGGGAGACTAATGAAAAGCTGTAAAGAGATACTGAAAAATAATAAACGTCTAAGTAAAAAAATGCTGTCCGTTATTTATGAAATGTCCCTCGTAACAAATTTTTATTTTTGGACAATGATCTAATCACCCTCGTTATCAACAATTTTTTGACGTCTAGTGTGCAATTTTCCAATGCCAGCTCGAGAAACATCGATTAACTTTGAGCAAAATATCTGTAGATGGCATTTTAGACATCATCATCACGTTCACATTTTTTTGCCACTTAGAAAATGCTTTAGCGATCGGAGCAAATGGAAATCCGATGTCAAAGTACCTGGAGAGTATGGTGAGGCAGTATCTCCCACCCCAGTTGATTAACGTTTTCCAGGGTTCGTCTTGCGCAATGTGGTCTTGCCCAATCGTGTTTGCAATTCCCCCCCCCCCCCCTCCTTCCTTCTTCCATCTATTGTCCATATTAAACAATGCCCAGTCCAAGTAATTAATAAGCAAAGTCTTTTAGGAAGATTTAAGAGGAACAAATATTACAATAAACTTTCAAGTTTACTTACTTTGTCATGTTGAGATGGCTCCAGTTCTTCTCCTTGTAGCTTTCAATGCCACATGTAGATATTGGCGTGCGGTGGAGGAATGTAGGATGTGAATGGAAACTGTCAGGATGCGCCATATTAAAACTCGGCCATGATCTTCAAGTCTTTTTTTATTTCCAGCTACAGTGCCACGTTCCTCTCTGTCTACGTCATGACAGCTTGGCGCGGAAGGGCTACCTCAGCGACCACTGCAACGTACTGCGGCGTGCCAGCCATGTACGGCCATGGAGTTCTGATCCACCGGCAGCCGACTCAGCGGCCTTCGTCCCCATTGCCTTAGCGCCACTTGCTGGGAGCCACAGGGCGGCCCTCTGTGTGCTTCTTTGCCATCGTGGTTCAGATCGCGGGCGACACAAGCGCTTGTGATCCGACAGCCAAATCTGCAGCCCTCGCCTTGGGATGCCTCCAGCGTGTGTTGGGAGCCAACAAGACTGCTCGCGGTAGCAAGCCACAGAGTGGCCCACCGCTGGCTAGCTATGGACCCTGCGTTGGGCTCAGAGGGTCGAACCAGCGACCCGCCATGGACTGGAATGCTGGCGCCGCATCTGCTGCTGCATGTAGCCGGTGGTGTGACATGCCCCACCTGTGCCTCTGTTTTGCTGTCACGCTGCTCTGAGTCACGTACTCGTAACACCTAGGTTGCGCCAGTGGGTCCCTTCCTGCTTGCAACTTGTGCCATGCAAACTGCTGCGTTTACTTTTTTCACTGGTTCGACGGCCCTGTGGCTTCCATTCTACTTCGCAACTGCTGGTCAGCGTAACTTACTGTCAACAGGCCCACACCTGGCTGTAACTTGTGCGCTCAGAAATATTGCACTGAATCTAGCTGGTGGTGCCGCTACATTATCCCCCCCCCCCCCCCCCTTTGGAAAGCCCTGGTCCTCGGGTCGACCTCCAACTACTCTTAAACTTATTTGGGTTGGCACATACTAATGACATATTCACTATTACTACTAGAAAACGTAGATGTGGTCCAGTCCTCTTAAAACACATGACATGAGACAAAACGTAAAAAATTACTTATAGAATGACCACTCCACTTAATGCTCGAGCAACACCGTACCTACCTGTCTTACGCCCTGAGTATCTAATCCACTGGGATTTGGACTACCGTCAGTTCCCTCTTAGAATTAGCTCTCCATCTGATCAGAATGAAAACAACACATAACAATGTTAAGACCGCGATGACACCTGGCACAGAGGCGCTCAAAACAATCGTTACTTGTTGTTGCCTTTCCCTGTTGAAATGACTCTGAGCACTATGGGACTTAACTGCTGCGGTCATCAGTCCCCTAGAACTTAGAACTACTTAAACCTAACTAACCTAAGGACATCACACACATCCATGCCCGAGGCAGGATTCGAACCTGCGATCGTAGCGGTCTCGTGGTTCCGGACTGTTGCGCCTAGTACCGCTCGGCCACACCGGCCGGCCCTTTCCCTGTATTGAGCGACATATTGAACAAGCTGCTCGGCTGATGTGCACCCATCTTGCTTTAAAATGAACTGGTTTACGGATCTCAACAGACCTGGCTCCAGGCTTTGATATATCAATTCTGTCTTGGCAAAATTCTAAAGTTGCTTCTGGCCAGTACAGCTGTGGCTGTGTAACATTCAATTGTGTGACTCCTGAAATTGACGCTGGCAGATGGAAGGTTGGTCCTATTTTGTTACACGCAGTTCCATTGATTAAAATTCCGCTTCCCTCGAGCTCTATACGTTTCGCTTCTGCAAATACTCCCTGCTCAAAACAACTTGCTACTACTATCAAATTGTCGTAGGTGGAGAAAATCCAAAGCATCCCGACCCATTGCAAGCTCAATTTTGGCTCCACAATGTCCCATGGACAGTCTATTTCTTTCCTCCTGGCTAAATATAGATGCACCGTGCAAATGTCTGGATTGGTGCTTATCACCCAGGCTTGACATACAGTTTACATTCCCTCTATGGCAGCTCCGTAATTCTTCCCTTGTCATCTCGGCGTATCAGCTGTTAACAGCCGAGATCGCAATACCTCCTCAGTTTTTACTTCTGCCAACTTGCTCCCCTTTCCAGTGACCTGAGGACAGGCATCACGATCACCCTTCATCCCTTTTCAAAGAGAATCCTGTCCACATAAGGCCCACAATACTCGTAAACACATACAGTGTTTTGGTTGGCAGGAGAGCCAATACCGTGTTGCTAGAAGGAGGCCGAAAGGCACGCGTTTTAGCTCACGCAGGCTGGCGTGAGGTCTGGAACAGGACAAGGAAATTAGAATTTAGAAAAACGGACGTAGCTGGTGGAATACTTAACTTTAATCCGTTAATGAAGAACGTCGGTCTTGACGGTACATGATTCACATTATCAATAGTAACTGGTAATGGCGCCTTGCTAGGTCGTAGCAAATGACGTAGCTGAAGGCTATGCAGAACTATCGTCTCGGCAAATGACAGCGTATTTTGTCAGTGAACCATCGCTAGCAAAGTCGGTTGTACAACTGGGCGAGTGCTAGGAAGTCTCTCTAGACCTGCCGTGTGGCGGCGCTCGGTCTGCAATCACTGATAGTGGCGACACGCGGGTCCGACGTATACTACCGGACCGCGGCCGATTTAAAGGCTACCACCTAGCAAGTGTGGTGTCTGGCGGTGACACCACATACAGCATATGAAATACAATGCCTAATTAATCTACACGAACTCAATGATACATAACAAGAAAACCAGAAACTACAAATAGTCTACTACTTCCTGGATTGCAAAGCATACGGTACATCATGCTGTGCCGGCCGCGGTCGCTGAACGATTATAGGTGCTTCAGTGCAGAACCATGCAACTGCTATGGTCGCAGGTTCGGATCTTGCCTCGGGCATGGATGTGTATGATGTCCTTAGGTTAGTTAGGTTTAAGTAGTTATAAGTTCTAGGGGACTGATGACCTCAGGAGTTAAATCCCATAGTGCTGAGAGCCATTTGAACCATTTGAACCGGGGGCTCGTCCTATGGAGTCAGGGCCCTTCGTCGTCCACGGCCGCTCGCGAACCAGTGACCCACAGTTGACTGAAACGCTGGCGCCCCATCTGGTGCTGTGGTGTGACACGACACGCCCTGGTGTCCAGGAGAGCTGCCACACTTGAATGCCACTCGTTAGAAAACCAACACCTATTGATATGCGGCTGTGCTCCTCTGTTTCGCTAACGTGCCGCTCCAAGTCACGTACTCGTAACACCCAGGTTGCGCCAGTGGGCCCCTTCCGCCTGTAACTTGCGCTATGCGAACTGCTGCATTCACTCTTTTCAGTGCTTTGACACCCCTGTGGCCTCCATTCTATTTCGCAGCCGCAACCGCGAAACTGGCTGGGTGTAACTGGTGTGCTCAGAAATATTGCACGGAATCTAACTTTGCTGTCTTAAACGGTGGTGCCTGTATATTGTCTAGAGATCTGATTCTTGAAGCTGAAAATCTAACATCAGGTCTTCACGGTTGGTTTCAACTAAATACATTGGAAGATTGTTGTCGCATGAAGTAAATATCTTATCCACTGATTTTCTCACATTTTAGTATATCATACAATATTATGATTTTTCGCATTAACAAAGCCGAAATTACATTGTTCGCACCTATTATACAAAAATACGTCCGATCACATCAGAGATAAGCTTAAGACTCTCACATTCTGCGGAAATGTCGTAATTCCAAAGAGCTTCCAATTTTTCTTAACAAATGAAGTCCTACTAGTTTTCGTTACATTATTAATTTCGATTATTATTTCATAAATGAATTCAGAAATACACATAGTAAACAGTACAGGATTCCGTAATTAATAATAGAAATTTTAAGCGTGCAAATAGTTAATAATTTCAAATGTTTCTTTAAACTAAAATATTTTATAAAGTAATTCCTTCTCATAAATTTTAGCTTGAAATATAACGTACTGTGTATAAAATTATATGAAAGTTTTCAGAAAAGCAACTGAGATAATACTGACCTGTCCAAAATTATAAAAAAAAAAACAATAATACGGTATCGACAACTATTGTTGAGGAAAAGTAATGCTAGAGAAGGATGTCCCGTTACATGTTGCACAGTAATACGTCTACTGTTGGCAATCACTCTGTACTTTTCAAATGAAGATTTACTCTTCACTGTAAAGGTCAACTGCACTCACTGTTTGTCCTGGTTTCAGCACTTCAAAACCAACGACCTCGCCAATATTCCACCAAACATACAAAAGCGTCTATTGAGGGTAGAAACCTGGTTTAGCTGTACTTCGTGGTGATTCATTCGAAGACAGCCACTGCCTCTTGCGTTTCGGATTATCGTAGAAGATTCTGTATTGCGCCGCTGAAGAAATAAGATGCGTGTCTTTGCAGTCTGCTGCAAAAGTTGTTGGACGGTCTACCTGGGTTTGTTAAGACTGACTTACAGTTCCTCGATTGTCTGACAAGGATTCGCTTCCATCCCCCGCCCCCCCCCCCCCATTAGGATGTCATTGTCTAAAGTTGTTAGTCTTCCTGATCGACACGAGTCAGAAAGATCAAAATTCATTTTAACTTAGAAAACCACCTTTCTCATTCCCGAACAACGAATGAACTTGGATATACATCGCAAATGTTTTTGGTAGCAGCTGTTGCGTTACTACGCTTGCGAAACTCAAGAAGCACACGATGCCGAATACATACCGCTTCGGATATTTGGCTGGCCATTTCACAATAAATTGCAAAAAAATAAAATTAAAATTTAATTATTTACGAGTAAAAGAGTCACTATAACCGAAAAATATCTTTGGCACGGTTTTGAAGTAGGCAGTGAATTCATAAATGGCAAAAAACATCATCGTGCTGTGTAACGTCGCTAGTTTCCGGTACCCCAAACACGCGTGGAAAAATACAACATGTGATCAAAAGTATCTGGATACCTGGCTGAACATGACTTACAAGTTCGTGGCGCCCTCCATCGGTAATGGTGGAATTCAGTATGGTGTCGGCCCATCCTTGGCCTTTATGACAGTTTCCACTCTCGCAGGCGTACGTTCAATCAGGTGCTGGAAGGTTTCTTGGGGAATGGCAGCCCATTCTTCACGGAGTGCTGCACTGAGGAGAGGTAGCGATGTCGGTCTGTGAGGCCTGGTACGAAGTCGGAATTCCAAAACATCCCAAAGGTGTTCTATAGGATTCAGGTCAGGACTCTGTGCAGACCAGTCCATTACAGGGATGTTATTGTAGTGTAACCACTCTGCCACAGGTCATGCATCATGAACAGGTGCTCGAGTGTGTTGAAAGATGCAGTCGCCATCCCCGAATTGTTCTTCAACAATCGGAAGCAAGAAGGTGCTTGAAACATCAATGTAGGCCTGTGCTGTGATAGTGCCACGCAAAACAAGGGGTGCAGGCCCCCTCCATGAAAAACACGATCACGTCATAACACCTCCGTCCCCGAATTTTAGTGTTGGCACTACAAACGCAGGCAGATGACGTTCACCTGCCAATCGCCATATCTACACCCTGCCACCGGATCGCCACATTGTGTACCGTGATTCGTCGCTCCCGCGATGTTTTTCCAATGTTCAATCGTCCAATGTTTACGCTCCTTACACCAAGCGAGGCGTCGTTTGGCATTTAACAGGGTGATGTGTGGCTTATGAGTAGCCGCTCGACCATTCACCAAACTGTCATAGTACTCTTAGTACTTGCAGTGGATCCTGATGCAGTTTGGAATTCCTGTGTGATGGTATGGATACGTGTCTGCGTATTACACATTGCGACCCTCTTCAACTGTCGGCGGTGTGTGTCAGTCAAAAGACGTACGCTTTTGTGCTGTACGTGTCTCTTCACGTTTCCACTTCACTATCACATCGGAATCAGTGGACCTAGGGATGTTTAGGAGTGTGGAAATCTCGCATACAGAAGTATGACACAAGTGACACCCAATCGCCTGACCACGTTCGACATCTGTGAGTTCCTCGGAGTGCCCCACTCTGTTCTCTCACTGTGTCTAATGACTACTGAGGTCGCTGATACGGAGTACCTGGCAGTAGGTGGCAGCACAATGCACCTAATACGAAAAAATATTTTTTTGGGGGTGTCCGGATACTTTTGACCAAGGTGTATTTACTGAGGCTGCACTTTAGTTGTCATTAAAATGACCATTTTCTGGCCAATATCTTATATCAAATCGTGCTACAATGTTGGCAGTTTTCAAAAGTTCGAGTCTTCCCCGGGCTAGGACGATAAATGTCTACTAGAAGGTATCATAATTCGACAGGGAGTGAATAGTGGCCCATCAGGACAAAAGTTAATCACTCACGAATAACGTTCCTTGATTCGGCGAATATCGATTCGATGAGTCAAGGACGGTGGTATTCTATGCCATGAACGATTTCAACGCCCGCACTCGGCTAGTTCAAAAATGGTTCAAATGGCTCTGAGCGCTGTGGGACCTAACATCTGAGGTCATCAGTCCCCTAGAACGTAGAACTACTTAAACCTAACTGACCTAACGACAGCACACACATACATGCCCGAGGCACCGTAGTGGTCGCGCGGTTCCAGACTGTAGCGCCTAGAACCGTTAGGCCACCCCGGCTGTCACACTCGACTAGTGGCGAAGAGCACCGATGTACATTGAGGTGATAACAGTCATGGGATGCCTCCTGATATCATGTCGGACTACTTTTTTGCCGGCGTTGAGCAGCAACTCGACGTGGCATGGACTCAAAAAGTCGTTGGAAGTCTCCTGCTGAGCCATACTGCCTCTACAGCGACCCATAATTTTGTTGCCGATGCAGAATTTTGTATATGAACTGAACTCTCGATTATGTCGCATAAATATTGTATCGGATTCCGGTCGGGACATCTCGGTGACCAAATCATTCATTCAAATTATCCAGAATGTTTTTCAAACCAACCACGAAAAACTGTGGTCCGATGACATGTTTGGGAACATGATCTCCACGAATGACTGCAAATGGGCTTCAAGTAGCCGGACATAACCATTTCCAGTCAATGAATGGACCAAAGGATCCAGTCTATTCCATGTGAACACAGTCCACACCATAGTGAATCCGTCACCAGCTTGAACAATGAAACTTCCTGGCAGATTAAAACTGTGTGCCCGACCGAGACTCGAACTCGGGACCTTTGCCATTCGCGGGCAAGTGCTCTACCATCTGAGCTACCGAAGCACGACTCACGCCCGGTACTCACAGCTTTACTTCTGACAGTATCTCGTCTCCTACCTTCCAAACTTTACAGAAGGTCTCCTGCGAACCTTGCAGAACTAGCACTCCTGAAAGAAAGGATATAGCGGAGACATGGCTTAGCCACAGCCTGGGGGATGTTTCCAGAATGAGATTTTCACTCTGCAGCGGAGAGCTTCTGTAAAGTTTGGAAGGTAGGAGACGAGATACTGTCAGAAGTAAAGCTGTGAGTACCGGGCGTGAGTCGTGCTTCGGTAGCTCAGATGGTAGAGCACTTGCCCGCGAATGGCAAAGGTCCCGAGTTCGAGTCTCGGTCGGGCACACAGTTTTAATCTGCCAGGAAGTTTCATATCAGCGCACACTCCGCTGCAGAGTGAAAATCTCATTCTAGCTTGAACAATGTTTTGTTGACAACTTAGGTCCACTGCTTCTCTGAGGTCCGTGCACATTCTATTCCTACCATCAGCCCTTACCAAGCGAAACCGGGACCCATCTGACTAGGCCACGGTTTTTCAGTCGTTTAGGGTCGAACCGATATGGTCACCAGGCCACGAGAGGCGCTGAAAACTATGTCTTGCTGCTAGCTAGGGCACTCGCTTGGGTCGTCTGCTGCCATAGCCGACTAACGTCAAATTTCGCCGCATTGTCCTAACGGATACGTTCGTAGTACGTCCCACACTGGTTTATGCCGTTATTTCACGCAGTGTTGCTTGTCTGTTAGCACTGACAACTCTACGTAAACGCCTCTGCCCTCGGTCGTTAAAGGGGGTAGGACGTTAAACGGGCCGATTTGGAGCGGAGAGGCATCAAAGGACATTTTAATTTCCAGTGTCTATACAAATAAATTCATAAAACTTTGTCAGCATCACCAGGAAGGATTCAGGATTCATACTCATTGCAGTGGCAGTTCGAAAACATAGCAAAATAATTTTTTTTTACGTGTAAAATTTCATCACTTTTTCACTTACTAATGGCTACATTTGTTGTTATAGGTACACTTTTCTTCATAAGTTAGAGAGATTCTTCGATGAATTTTGCACAGCATACATACCATACTTACAGGTGTATGAAACTCTAGAGTTTATTTAATTTATGAAAAAACGAATGATCTGTTGTATTTTAAACTTCATGTTTAAAAAAAACACATATTTTGTAGTTAATTACCTCAATTTTTACCACAGTTTTTAATAGATTTGGAAATTTCTAGAGTTTCATACACCTTTAAGTATGGTTTGTATGCTGTGCAAAATTCATCGAACCATCTCTCTTACTTATGAAGAAAAGTGTACCTATAGCAACAAATGATGCCATTAGTAAGTGAAAAAAATGATGAAATTTCACATGTAAAAAAATTATTTTGTTATGTCTTTGAACTTCCGCTGCTACGGGTGCGGATCCTGAATCCTTCCTGGTCATTCTGACAAAGTTTTATGTATGTATTTGTAAAAGTATAGACACTGGAAATTAAAATGTCCTGTGGTGCCTCTCCTGCTCCAAGTCGGCCCGTTTGACGTCCTACCCCCATTAAGTGAAGGCCGTCGGCCACTGCATTGTTTTGGTGACAGGTAATGCCAGAAATATGGTATTCTCGGCACTCTATTGACGCTGAGGATCGCGGAATATTGAATTTCCTAACGGTTTTCCAAGTGGACTGTCCCATACGTCTAGCTGCAACTACCACTCCGCAATCAAAGTCTTTTGATTCCTGTAGTGCGGTTTTAATGACGTCGGAAACCGTTTTTTATGAACCACCTGAGTACAAGTGATAGGTCGACCAATGCACTGTCCTTTTGTACCTCGTGTACGTGATGCTACCGCCATCTGTATATATGTGTATTGTTTTCCCATGGCTTTTGTTGCCTCAGTGCATTGTTTAGTCGGACGTGCATGAGCGCAGAGCCACGTCACGCACTGTGAATCCGGAGGCAAGCACGTTTGAAGCAAGACTGGTATTTGCACGGACAATGCGCCGACTGCCTGGAGTATTGCATTTCTCAGAGAGGCTCCCGTTACAGAGACAACACTGGACACGTTAGTGGCACCACATCGACTATTCAGAGAAATCACAGTTTTGCTTACTGCATCACGGTGCATGTGTCCGTTTGTGGAGTCTATCAGATAGCATACGTGATGGTCTTTCGATTCTTTCAGACGTTTTACATCGTATACGCAAAAGGTCACATGTCTAATGGAACATAAAAGGTGATTCACCTGAAAACGCCGCCTCACACAGTGGACGTCCAGTTGTGTTACTGGCATGCAAATTCCAGCATTCGTCGCTTCGTCGCCAATGAACAGCAGGCGGCATAGGTTCATGAACCAGGCGCTTGCTATGTAGGCACATACGCAGCAACATTTGCTGAACAGCCTACATCTACATCTACGTCTACATATATACTCCGCTAGCCACCAAGCGGTGTGTGGCGGAATTCGCGCCAAAGTCAAATTCCCCCCCCCCCCCCCCCCCCCCCCCCTCTGGTCCACTCGCGGATCGCGCCAGGGAAAAAAGACTGTCTGAACGCCTCAGTACGAGCTCTGATTTCCCTTATCTTTGAATGGTGATCATTACGCGATTTGAAAGTTGGTGGTAATAATATATGCTCTACATCCTCGGCGAAGATCGGAATTTAGTGAGCAGCCCCTTCCGTATATCTGCAAGTGTGCCCCACTTCAAACTTTCTACGACATTTGTAACGCTCTCGCCATGGTTAAATGTACCAGTCACGAAACTTGCCGCTCTTCTTTAGACCTTCTCAACCTCTTGAATCAGACCCAACTGGTAAGGGTCCCATACAGACGAACTGAACCGTGATTTATTTTCAAAGAATATTCTTAAGAATTTAATTATTTACTAGCGATTCGTCAAGAACATTAACACATTTAATCACACTATGTAAGCATGGAAGTAGTTGCCAGGGAGTAACTGATGAAATCATAACCAAATTCCTTCTAACAAATGGGAATTTTATTCACTTTAATAGCGCCTAAAGTCATTTTTTTAAAAGAAACAGATTTAAAATTATAATCAGAAAGCATCCTCTAAATATCGAAGTTACAATTTATTCAGAGCCAGAAAGAAACAAGTTTTGACTGGATGAGCTACCGGGCAGAGAACCTTGCTGCTCCCTTTTGACACGGCCGTAGTTACGACCGCTCACAACAGCTTCTGAAAGACTACACTGGTGCAAATCTGCAACACACCAGATAACTTTAAACTAAGAGTTTTAACAATTTACACAAACGCACAAACTATGCACCCCCCCGTAGGAGGGATGGAAATGGTACAAAACACTAACAATTAAAATATTAACCTTGCCACCAAAGGTGCAACTTGATCTTAACTTCTAAGAAAAGTCTTACGGTGAAAGGGTGGCAACTTTATATACTAAAATGATCATTTAAATAAAAGCCCATGAAATGCAATCTTATATAAAATTCTACAAGATTGGCCAAACAGTAGTTAAGATGCTCTACAGTACACAGATACCGCCTCTCGAGATCATAGGCAATAATATCAAAGTTTCCAAAGATCAAAACATATTTCAGGCATTAGGCCGTTACACTCCAAGCAATAAATCCGCTAACACACCAAATCCGACAAACATGACAGAGGCAGTTACTAACGTACGGTAGATTGATAGGGAGATTACTGAACAACCCGAACCGCAGGTTGCTCTAACACGCCCCTACTCCACAAGGGAAAATCGAACCACCCGATTTATAAACGACCTTCTTCCCGCGGGTGGGCAAACGGAGAAGAATGGTGGGACGACCCCAAAGCAAAACGGCTGGTGACCTCACCAAGAAAACAAGTAGAATTTAACAAGAGTAAATCAGACTACATATCACCAATCACTTAACTTCCAATAAACTGCGATTTCTCGAGAAGACCTGGCGCAGCACCCCCAAATCGCTCTCCCGAACCGTCCGCTGCCAACCGCTTCAACGGACACAGGAAGGCGCGCCGATCTCCCGTCTCACGGCGTCGTTGCTCGCACCGGCCAGACTGATGTCGTGGGTTGACTCCTGTTGTTCTCGTGTCGACCGTGAAGTCACAACCCCTCGAAATACGCCGCGGCCCACTGGACTCACGTGGCGACCTCACATGAGCCTACGCTCAAGACGGACAAGTCATCTTGTGTCTCAGTGCGCGACAGACCAACCGATCGATCCAACCGCCAATGACCATTGCCTGAGCAAACTCGAGCAGACTGGCGGCATAACGCGCAGACTCAGATGCAGGAACTAAGCCCCGACCGTGCGACCACTCGCTTTCTCTTACTGGCGGAGTGGAAAGACTCTCATTTTGCCGGCTTTAAAGGTTGATCCGAACGACGGACATACTAGCACTCCGAATGACAGACAGACGCTAACTTCATAACAAATGCGGACGAGAGACAGACCCAGACTGACTGACTGGCGAGCTCATAGTGCCCCTTAAATGCATGTGAACAGGCAACCTTTCCGCTTTCCCACCAGAGGGAGACACCAAAGTTACGATCGCCACAGCGGCGCCACCGCCAGAAGCGGAGCGGAACTGTTTCACACTACGCGCTGCGGCGCGCTCTTCAAAACAGTAGTTTTTACCACGGCTCACGAACAGTACTTTAAGACTGGACCAACTAACATATTGTAAGCTATTTCCCTTGTTGAAGGACTGCATCGCTTCAGGGTTCTACCAATAAACCGCAATCTAGAGTTCGCCTTGCCCGTTGCTTGTGTAATCGGAGCATTCCAATTGAGATCATTTTGAATAGTCACCCAGATACTTGACGGGTGTTACCGCTTCCAAAAACTGGGCATTTATTTTGTACTCGTACACTAATGGGGATTTTCGCCTTGTTATACGCATTCGGTTACACTTACTAATATTGAGAGATAACTGCTAGTCATTACACCACTCATATATTTTCTGCAAACCCTCATTGATTTGTTCACAACTTTCGTGTGTTACTGCTTTCCTGTAGACTACAGCATCATCGGTAAACAGTGTAATGCAGCTGTCAATACCATCAGCCAGATCGTTAATGTAAATCGTAAAAAGCAGCAGACCTATTACGCTGCCCTGGGGCACACCTGATGTTAGCATTCAGGAGGACCACGGTTCAATCCTGCGTCCGGTCATCCTGATTTAGGTTTTCCGTGATTTCCCTAAATCGCTCCAGGCAAATGCCGGGATGGTTCCTTTGAAAGGGCACGGCTGACTTCCTTCCCCGTCCTTCCCTAATCCGATGAGACCGATGACCTCGCTGTTTGGTCTCTTCCCCCAAACAACCCAACCCAACCCAACACCTGATGTTACGCTTATTTCTGTTGAAGTCACTCCATTCAGGACGACATATTGCTCTCTGTCTTGAGAAAACTTTCTATCCAACCGCATACGTCATCGGATAGACCATCGCTGGAATCTGCTGTTAATGCAGACGGCTACTCCGTCCTTGCAGACGAAATGGGTCGTGTTCCCACCCAGGCGGCGTGGCTGATAGCATATGTCGGCCGAACCGGCCCTCCGAACTTTGGCTGGGTGCCCTGCTAGTGCTCCTCGTTGTCACCACGGACAAAGCCGAAGTCGCTGTGGTGGAGCCTCAGCAGTTGCAATCGCCGGTCCAGGGCAGCTCGGCAGGTGATGTGGACAGCCTCAGACCCCGGAGGCCGCTAGATGGAATCCCGGCTTCGCCTTGTTGAAGCCAGCTTGCAGTCCGTCGGACGACGTCATCCAGAGAGCGGGGGCTGCAAACCGCGTTGATACCTGCGCATGTACAGAGCCGTGTTTCGGAACCGCCTCGACATGTCTGTGGCGCATCCGTACAGTAGAGCTTGACGGTTGATCCAGCAGACCGGTTGGCCGCCGAATTTCATCATCAGATGGTCGTCGTTCTCGCTGGTTCCAGACGTGTATAGAATGGCGGAGCGGCTGCTTGCCATGGGCCTCTGGGCTCTCCTTCTTTTATGCCTCTGACATTGTCCAGCTGGAAGGGTCGAGTGGACTGTTCCTTAACAATTATAACGTCAGCTTTTCCTAGCCCGCTTCGGTCCCCATATACAAACTGCTAGAAGCTGTTGTAACTGCAAGGCATGGGTTTTTCATAGCACGTCAGTGCCCCGTGTTGCGCATGATTACTGTACACCCGCTTCGACACATATATACAGGGTGTTACAAAAAGGTACGGCCAAACTTCAAGGAAACATTCCTCACACACAAATAAAGAAAAGATGTTATGTCGACAAGTGTCCGGAATCGCTTAATTTCCATGTTAGAGCTCATTTTAGTTTCGTCAGTCTATACTGTACTTCCTCGATTCACCGCCAGTTGGCCCAATTGAAGGAAGGTAATGTTGACTTCGGTGCTTGTGTTGACATGCGACTCATTTCTCTACAGTACTAGCAGCAAGCACATCATTACGTAGCATCAACAAGTTAGTGTTCATCACGAACGTGGTTTTGCAGTCAGTGAAATGTTTACAAATGCGGAGTTGGCAGATGTCCATTTGATGTATGGATTAGCACGGAGCTATAGCCGTGGCGCGGTACGTTTGTATCGAGACAGATTTCCAGAACGAAGGTGTCCCGACAGGAAGACATTCGAAGCAATTGATCGACGTCTTAGGGAGCACGGAACATTCCAACCTACGACCGCGACTGGGGAAGACCCAGAACGACGAGGACACCTGCAATGGACGAGGCAATTCTTCGTGCAGTTGACGATAACCCTAATGTCAGCGTCAGAGAAGTTGCTGCTGTACAAGGTAACGTTGACCACGTCACTGTATGGAGAGTGCTACGGGAGAACCAGTTGTTTCCGTACCGTGTACAGCGTGTGCAGGCACTATCAGCAGCTGATTGGCCTCCACGGGTACACTTCTGCGAATGGTTCATCCAACAATGTGTCAATCCTCATTTCAGTGAAAATGTTCTCTTTACGGATGAGGCTTCATTCCAACGTGATAAAATTGTAAATTTTCACAATCAACATGTGTGGGCTGACGAGAATCCGCACGCAATTGTGCAATCACGTCAGCAACACAGATTTTCTGTGAACGTTTTGGCAGGCATTGTTGGTGATGTCTTGATTGGGCCCCATGTTCTTCCACCTACGCTCAATGGAGCACGTTATCATGATTTCATACGGGATACTCTACCTGTGCTGCTAGAACATGTGCCTTTACAAGTACGACACAACATGTGGTTCATGCACGATGGAGCTCCTGCACATTTCAGTCGAAGTGTTCGTACGCATCTCAACAACAGATTCGGTGACCGATGGATTGGTAGAGGCGGGCCAATTCCATGACCTCCAAGCTCTCCTGAGCTCAACCCTCTTGACTTTCATTTATGGGGGCATTTGAAAGCTCTTGTCTACGCAGCCCGGGTACCAAATGTAGAGACTCTTCCTGCTCGTATTGTGGACGGCTGTGACACAATACGCCATTCTCCAGGGCTGCATCAGCGCATCAGGGATTCCATGCGACGGAGGGTGGATGCATGTATCCTCGCTAACGGAGGACATTTTGAACATTTCCTGTAACAAAGTGTTTGAAATCACGCTGGTACGTTCAATTTCTGTGTGTTTACATTCCATGATTAATGTGATTTGAAGAGAAGTAATAAAATGAGCTCTAACATGGAAAGTAAGCGTTTCCGGACACATGTCCACATAACATATTTTCTTTCTTTGTGTGTGAGGAATGTTTCCTGAAAGTTTGGCCGCACCTTTTTGTAACACCCTGTATACAGTGCCCACCAGGTCGTGCTTTCTCGCTTGCGAGCGGCGTCGTAAACATGCCTTGCAAAACCGTTTGCTTAATAGCAACATTGCCAGTGCCCACTACCTGATGTGTCCACCAGTCTCTTACCTTCTATATTCTGGCCATAGCTGCTAAAAATTTTCGAGAATTTCCCAAATCCATGCCGACACTTACTCGTGTCGCAACATCGCAGTAATCATCGTGTGAGTCGCACAACACATTCACATGACCGAAAACTACAATAGTGACATACCATCCTGCATTAGTTTTAAAGAAGGGTTCAAATTATTGAACTATATGGAATAAAATCAACTTCTGAAGGGTTTGCTTAGGACGTTTAAACTCCACGTTTGGCCGCGGGGCATGACAGGAATTAGTATGCGCATGCGCACGCACCTTGTTGTTGGCCATTTACACATGAAAATGTCACGGTACAGCGTGTCTGAGCTATAGCACTTGTGAAGACCAAGTACGCCCCACAGGAAGTTTGCGACCGAGTTCAAGCTGAAGACAAGCGTTCCAAGTGTGCTAACAATCAAGTATTTGATTCGTAACTTTGAAAGAACGGGTAGTGTTCGTGATCACAGTGTTGGCGATATCGGTCGTACAAAAAAGGGTGAAAACATCTAAAAATATCGAGAAGACACGCAATGTATCCCAACCAGCCCTAGGAAATTGATCAGACGAGGTGCACAATAGGCGGAATCAACCGGGAGGATTGTGACGGTTGTTGCTGAAGAACCCACACAAAATTCAAACCCATCAACCATTGAGCCCCGGGGCCATGGAACAGCGATTCTGTTTCGTCAACACTATCATCCACAGAATTGACGAACTTTCATAATAAAATGCTTTGGTTTAGCCCTCTTTTATTTGGAAGGGTTCGTCAAAAGCTAAACTGGCGCATTTGGGCGACTAATAATCGGCATTTCGCAAACGGAAAGTCTCTTCACCCTTGGGTGACACTGTGGTGTGTAGTGCCCAGTCACGAGATAATCGGTGTGGGATTCCTTTATGGCATGGCGACTACCGAAAGGTTCGTGATTTCATCCCCATTATTCAAAGCGACCCTGATTTCGACAAGATGTGGTTCGTTCAAGACGGAGCTCGACCCCATCGAAGTAGGAGAGTGTTTGATATCTTGGAGGAGCACTTTGGGGAGCGCATTCTGGCATTGGGGTACCCAAAGGCCACTGGCATGGATCTCGATTGGCCGCCATATTCTCCGGATCTGAATGCATGCGACTCCTTTTTGTGGGGACTATATTACAGACGAAGTGTACAAGAATAACTCAAAAACCATTGCTGGGCTATAAACAGCCATTCAGAAGGCCATCGAAAGCATCGATGTTCCGACATTTCAGCGGGTCATGCATAATTTCGCTATTTGTCTGCGCCACATCATCGCCAATGATGGCAGGCATATCGAACATGTCACAACCTAAATCCGAATATCTGTAGTGACGTTTACATGTTGAATAAAGTGTGCTGCCGCCGTAGTTTGTAACTAACTTGCGTTTTTTTTTCATATAGTCCAATAATTGTCACTGTGTAAATCCACCATATTGGTAAAGGCTTAATAATTTCAATAAATTCCAACCTATTCAACATTTTGCAGCCTATGGATATCCATTCAGTCACGAAATTCAGTATGATGCAACTGGATGTACTTTATGTGGGTGGACACCTTTTTATGAAAAAGCCATTAAAATCGTAATGCAATTGGCTAATTCAGGAAACGTATTTGCAAATTCAGAATATACGAGCACTACAACTGTACAATTTACTGGAAACAAGTGAAAATATGCTCCGGACAGGAACTCGAACCCGGATCTCCAGCCTTACACGAGCGGTCACCTTAATAACTTAGGCTACCTGAGCACGCTTCATGCAGGGACCAAACATCTGTCTGCTTTCCACAGAGCTCGCACAATTAAGTGATTTCCGCGCAGGGAGGCACTTACTTCATTTCCTCGTCAGGCTGCCTTGTCTTTGGTGTGAAATACATTAGTCCAGTAAACTGTACAGCTGAGGTGGTCCCGTATTTGCAATCTGCATATAAATTTCCTGTTTTGATATGGCTGTCAGTCGTCAGTAGTGTCTGTTTCATATATATATATATATATATATATATATATATATATATATATATATATATATATATATATATAGCCATTTGTCCTGTTCAGAGATATGATAACTTAATGACTGGCCATTTTTCCAGTTGGAAACAGGATGTACTTAAAGGCCACGTGCCAATTGGCACTACTTAGACATACAAATGCAACATGAATTATTCTACACGAAACGTAAATACGATTAAAGTGGGAGAGCGAAAAAGGGACTGTAACGATATTTTACTGAAACCGATCGATATGTAGAATGACCTATGCAGTTTACATGAACTTTCTATTACAATAAAATGCTACAATAATAACACTCGTGCTTCAAAAGCATCTATCCAGTTATTCACTTCACACGATGCAAAAGAGCGTTACTCAATTAGCAACCATACGGACAAGTGCTCTAACGAACTAACAATAATGCTGGAAACAGTGATGCATCACAAGACTTAGCCCATAGTATGAAATCATCAAAATTCACGTTAAACTGAGGAAAAGGAAAGTCCGGCGCGGCCGTTTTTGAAAGAAATCTCTAGACTGCTAATTTAAGAAAACGCAATAATTACCTATATCACAGAACGAAAGAGGTTTTACAAACCCCGACCAGAACTGACACATACTAATCGTACTCCGAGGAGCAACATATAGTCACAACGACGTCCATTGGAACAGTTTCTTCAAACAACTTTCTAGTCGTCCTGTTTGCTACCGCTTGTTTTCTGGATGGAGGAGCAACGGACACATCAAGAAGACGCTAAAAAGCCACCTGATGCTTACTCAATGGCTGAGTTCTATAAAAAGACCATTGTTCTTCGGAAATACCACTTTACGGTTTACCGGACAAATTTTTGAAAATAATTCGAAGAAAAATCCCTAGACCTCACACATTGGGTGCATGACCAATCTCAGAACGCCAGAGGGTGTGAGTCCGTTGGTCTAGACAACACCGTCGTGCAGGTCATTCTTGATGGGATGCAATGGAAGATTCTCAGTACTCTGTACAGGAAAGAAGTAAGTCTACCTGCCTGCTTCTGATATAAATACACATGAATTGCCCACACATGCGCATATTTCAGAGCTTACTCGTGATGTGGATTACGGAAAATGGAAAGGTTGCTGGTGAGAAAAACAAAGTAAAATAAATAGGTTCCTATAAATTCTTTCTCCAAACACAGGATATGAATGTAAGAAGAGGTAGAAGGAACAGGGCTGCTAAGACACAAGATATTGTAAATGACAGTTACATGAAAGGGGGCTGAAATTGGCCCCTTTCAAACGGCACCCTGCGTCATCATGCATCAATATCCTAGTGCCCTTTTTCAACAGATCAGTGTTCACCCACACATTGCGCATGCTATGTTGCTAGCAAGGTCTCTGATGTGTCCGCGATCCCAGCTCCAGTAACGAGGATATCAAGGACAAGATGCAACAGTTGTGGGACAGCTTGCCTCAGGGGAGGATACAACGGTTGTATGACACACGTCCCAACCAAATAAGTGCATACATTCTGAACAGGCAGGGGTGCGGTGGGGGGGGGGGGGGGGGGAATGAGGATCTAGTGTCATATAAGTGGACTAAAAAAAAGTTTTAAATGGTTCTAAGCATGTAAGTAGGCTGTTTATGTTTTCTTATTGGCAACGTTACGTAGCGCTGAAAATCACTGGCTGTGCTGTGTGCAGTCTGTGTCTAGTTTGCATTGTTGTCTGCCATTGTAGTGTTGGGCAGCGGCAGCTGGATGTGAACAGCGCGTAGCGTTGCGCAGTTTGAGGTGAGCCGCCAGCAGTGGTGGATGTGGGGAGAGAGATGGCGGAGTTTTGTAATTTGTCATGAACTGCTATATATATTATGACTATTAAGGTAAATACATTGTTTGTTCTCTATTAAAATCTTTCATTTGCTAACTATGCCTATCAGTAGTTAGTGCCTTCCGTAGTTTGAATCTTTTATTTAGCTGGTAGTAGTGGTGCTCGCTGTATTGCAGTAGTTCGAGTAACCAAGATTTTTGTGAGGTAAGTGATTTGTGAAACGTATAGGTTAATGTTAGTGAGGGCCATTCTTTTGTAGGGATCTTTGATAGTCAGATTGCGTTGCGCTAAAAATATTGTGTGTCAGGATAAGCACAGTCCTGTACAATTTTTCTAAGGGGACGTTTCATATGTCGACCCTTAGCCGAGGATACCTCACGGGAATCTTCTGATTTTTTTCTTGTAGTTTGTGTAATCAGTGTAGATTTTGTTTATTTCTGGCGCGTAATTGTAGAGAGAATCTCCTTTGTAGTTGCAGTCTTTCATTGTTGTACAGTAAAACAGGCGTGGCATGCATGTAGATTTGCACAAAGTATTTCGCAGCTGCGCATGCAATTAAGTAGACATTATATCCATTGCTATGTTATTTTATTCTTGCTGTTCAAATTGTGCTTTTCTGTGTTATCGTGTGAAATATTGTGACAATTATGGCGTGTGAAAAACGTAATACTAGGCTCCAAAGTAAACTGAGAAATGACAGTGAAGACGAAAGCAGTGTGTTAGCGCCACCGAGTAATGAATTAACTGATGTTCAAAGTAGTAATTTGGTAATTGTGCATAGGGAAATGGAGCAGGCTGCAAACAATGGTGTAGACAGTGAAACAGGTAGTGAACAGGGAAGCATTATCGATCGATCGGTCGGCAACAGCTCGCCTCAGGAATCCGAAATGACAGGACACAATTTCGCAAATACTGTAGATTCAGGTTTTGCGTCATCACCGTTTTCTCAAATAAGTCAAGACACATTTTCTGCTTGTCATAATGTGAATGTTGCCGGTGCAAATGCACTGCCGAAAAGCGTAGAGAAACAGATTCCAGACACTAATACATTATTATTGCAATTAATGCAACAAATGGAACCAAATCAGAGACAAATGGGACAAAATCTTAAAAAGTTTGACACAGTGGAACAAAATCTTAAAAAGTTAGACACAGTGGAACAAAATCTTAAAAAGTTAGACACAATGGAACAAAATCTTCAAAAGTTAGACACAATGGAACAACACCAGAGACAAACACAGCAACAGTTAGACACAATGGAACAAAATTTTCAAAAGTTAGACACCACACTTGAACAAACACGTGAAGATTTAACTACTGAGTCACATAACATCGAATCGAAATGTCAAAAAGTCTGTAATGACGTAAAAACACAAATTTGTGAGCATTTCCAACCTATTTTTTCGCGTCATGAAAATGCATTGCAGAATCACGAAGCAGCCATAAAAGAACTGCAAACTATTGTTCATGAAAATCACAACACCTTGCAAGCTAAAATTGACTCAGTTGCATCTACCGATTCGGTTACGCAACTTGCAAAAACTCAGGAAAACTTAAAGGACACAGTAGATTCGATTTCAACACAAATGGACACTATGAAACTTGGTTCAGAAAAACACACTGAGGAAATGTGTTCACTATCGGAGAAAGTAGCCGAACTTTCGGATCAGGTCACTAACTTATCTACAAAGGTAGATGATGATCTGAATGACACAAGACCTGTAGCCTTCACTGACACAGAAGAGTATGAACAAATTAGAAAATTCAAACAGAATCAAAATCAAATCAATACACAGTACAAAAGCGAAATCCGGGAAGTACAAGATCAGCTGACACAGGTAATACGAGAATTACGTATTTCAGAGGACACTCGCGCCCCAATACGGGAAGAGGGACATAGAAATACGGAACAGCCACAAAATAATAACACAGGGCATTTCGGAAGTTATGAAAGAAATTGGCAATGTGCACCGAATTTTGAGATGGAACGGCCGACACGACCTAACAATGACCGATATGTGACTCGCTGACATGATGATTTTGATTATAAGCTATTCATTACTACACGTAAATTCAAAACATTTAAGAATTCTGGCAACGACATTCATCCACAAGCATGGCTCCATCAATTCTCTCATTGTTTTCCTCCCAACTGGTCGTTAGAGCACAGATTAGAATTTATGTGTGGCTACTTAGAGAATGAACCAGCTGTAAGAATGCGAACGATCATTCACGATTGCCACAGTGAAGGAGAATTTTATCATGCCTTCCTCTCAGCTTATTGGTCTCAAGCTACACAAGACCGAGTAAAACATAGCATCATAATGATGAAACATTTCGAACAATCTGAATTTTCCAGTCTTGTGAAATGTTTTGAAGACATGTTGCACAAGAATCAGTACCTGTCAAACCCATACAGCCCCTCAGAACTCATCCGCATTTGCTTAATCAAATTACCTGAACATTTACGACATATTATTTTAGCAGGGCGTTGCAAAGACGACATTGAAGCTTTTCAGGGACTGTTACAAGAACTGGAAATTGACACTGACAATCGGGGAACGCGGAAACAGCAGCACAACAATTACAGGTCACATCTGTCACAATTCCGCGATGAAAGAAATAATAACTGGACACGGCAAGGCTATTCTCACAACACATATCGTGACCAAAACAGACACCACCCGTATGACAACCGTTGGCAGAGTAGTAATAATTACAGGGAAAGATCACCTCTCCGCGGTAGTGACTATCACAGAGACAATCAGAGAAACAGACAATATGGGAACCAAAATAATTATTATCAAGGGAGACAGAATAACTTTAGACGCAATGGTCCAGCACGCAGTTACGATTCAGGGAGAAATTCTCCACCACTTAACCAACAAGAAAGAAACTACAGGAACTACCGACATGACGACAGACGATGTGATCGTAACGACAGACCTGAATTGCATCAGAACTGGCGGCATTTAAACAGGGCAGGGCCCTCTCGTCACGGGGAATTTGTAGAAGTTAGGTCTCCAAATCCCAATAACGACGCGCGCCAATAAAGAAACAGACAATGACTCGCACAGCAGGCAGCCGCTTGCGCCGGCTGGCTCAGAGAAAAACAACATAGACGCTAGCCTTGAGAAAAATTTCAGCATTCTTTACCGGTGTAGTTGTTGTTGTTGTTGTGGTCTTCAGTCCTGAGACTGGTTTGATGCAGCTCTCCATGCTACTCTATCCTGTGCAAGCTTTTTCATCTCCCAGTACCTACTGCAACCTACATCCTTCTGAATCTGCTTAGTGTATTCATCTCTTGGTCTCCCTCTACGATTTTTACCCTCCACGCTGCCCTCCAATACTAAATTGGTGATCCCTTGATGCCTCAGAACATGTCCTACCAACCGATCCCTTCTTCTGGTCAAGTTGTGCCACAAACTTCTCTTCTCCCCAATCCTATTCAATACTTCCTCATTAGTTATGTGATCTACCCATCTAATCTTCAGCATTCTTCTGTAGCACCACATTTCGAAAGCCTCTATTCTCTTCTTATCCAAACTATTTATCGTCCATGTTTCACTTCCATACATGGCTACACTCCATACGAATACTTTCAGAAATGACTTCCTGACACTTAAATCAATACTGGATGTTAACAAATTTCTCTTCTTCAGAAACGCTTTCCTTGCCATTGCCAGCCTACCTTTTATATCCTCTCTACTTCGACCATCATCAGTTATTTTGCTCCCCAAATAGCAAAACTCCTTCACTACTTTAAGTGCCTCATTCCCTAATCTAATTCCCTCAGCATCACCCGACTTAATTAGACTACATTCCATTATCCTTGTTTTGCTTTTGTTGATGTTCATCTTATATCCTCCTTTCAAGACACTGTCCAGTCCATTCAACTGCTCTTCCAAGTCCTTTGCTGTCTCTGACAGAATTACAATGTCATCGGCGAACCTCAAAGTTTTTATTTCTTCTCCATGGATTTTAATACCTACTCCGAATTTTTCTTTTGTTTCCATTACTGCTTGCTCAATATACAGATTGAACAACATCGGGGAGAGGCTACAACCCTGTCTTACTCCCTTCCCAACCACTGCTTCCCTTTCATGTCCCTCGACTCTTATAACTGCCATCTGGTTTCTGTACAAATTGTAAATAGCCTTTCGCTCCCTGTATTTTACCCCTGCCACCTTTAGAATTTGAAAGAGAGTATTCCAGTCAACATTGTCAAAAGCTTTCTCTAAGTCTACAAATGCTAGAAACGTAGGTTTGCCTTTCCTTAATCTTTCTTCTAAGATAAGTCGTAAGGTCAGTATTGCCTCACGTGTTCCAGTGTTTCTACGGAATCCAAACTGATCTTCCCCAAGGTTGGCTTCTACTAGTTTTTCCATTCGTCTGTAAAGAATTCGTGTTAGTATTTTGCAGCTGTGACTTATTAAGCTGATAGTTCGGTAATTTTCACATCTGTCAACACCTGCTTTCTTTGGGATTGGAATTATTATATTCTTCTTGAAGCCTGAGGGTATTTCGCTTGTCTCATACATCTTCCTCACCAGATGGTAGAGTTTTGTCAGGACTGGCTCTCCCACGGCCGTCAGTAGTTCCAATGGAATATTGTCTACTCCGGGGGCTTTGTTTCGACTCAGGTCTTTCAGTGCTCTGTCAAACTCTTCACGCAGTATCATATCTCCCATTTCATCTTCATCTACATCCTCTTCCATTTCCATAATATTGTCCTCAAGTACATCGCCCTTGTATAGACCCTCTATATACTCCTTCCACCTTTTGCTTTCCCTTCTTTGCTTAGAACTGGGTTTCCATCTGAGCTCTTGATATTCATACAAGTCGTTCTCTTATCTCCAAAGGTCTCTCTAATTTTCCTGTAGGCGGTATCTATCTTACCCCTAGTGAGATAGGCCTCTACATCCTTACATTTGTCCTCTAGCCATCCCTGCTTAGCCATTTTGCACTTTCTGTCGATCTCATTTTTGAGACGTTTGTATTCCTTTTTGCCTGTTTCACTTACTGCATTTTTATATTTTCTCCTTTCATCAATTAAATTCAATATTTCTTCTGTTACCCAAGGATTTCTACCAGCCCTCGTCTTTTTACCTACTTGATCCTCTGCTGCCTTCACTACTTCATCCCTCAAAGCTACCCATTCTTCTTCTACTGTATTTATTTCCCCCATTCCTGTCAATTGCTCCCTTATGCTCTCCCTGAATCTCTGTACAACCTCTGGTTCTTTTAGTTTATCCAGGTCCCATCTCCTTAAATTCCCACCTTTTTGCAGTTTCTTCAGTTTTAATCTACAGGTCATAACCAATAGATTGTGGTCAGAGTCCACATCTGCCCCTGGAAATGTCTTACAATTTAAAACCTGGTTCCTAAATCTCTGTCTTACCATTATATAATCTATCTGATACCTTTTAGTATCTCCAGGGTTCTTCCATGTATACAACCTTCTTTCATGATTCTTAAACCAAGTGTTAGTTATGATTATGTTGTGCTCTGTGCAAAATTCGACCAGGCGGCTTCCTCTTTCATTTCTGTCCCCCAATCCATATTCACCTACTATGTTTCCTTCTCTCCCTTTTCCTACACTCGAATTCCAGTCACCCATGACTATTAAATTTTCGTCTCCCTTCACAATCTGAATAATTTCTTTTATTTCATCATACATTTCTTCAATTTCTTCGTCATCTGCAGAGCTAGTTGGCATATAAACTTGTACTACTGCAGTAGGCATGGGCTTCGTATCTATCTTCGCCACAATAATGCGTTCACTATGCTGTTTGTAGTAGCTTACCCGCATTCCTATTTTCCTATTCATTATTAAACCTACTCCTGCATTACCCCTATTTGATTTTGTGTTTATAACCCTGTAGTCACCTGACCAGAAGTCTTGTTCCTCCTGCCACCGAACTTCACTAATTCCCACTATATCTAACTTCAACCTATCCATTTCCCTTTTTAAATTTTCTAACCTACCTGCCCGATTAAGGGATCTGACATTCCACGCTCCGATCCGTAGAACGCCAGTTTTCTTTCTCCTGATAACGACATCCTCTTGAGTAGTCCCCGCCCGGAGATCCGAATGGGGGACTATTTTACCTCCGGAATATTTTACCCAAGAGGACGCCATCATCATGTAATCATACAGTAAAGCTGCATGCCCTCGGGAAAAATTACGGCTGTAGTTTCCCCTTGCTTTCAGCCGTTCGCAGTACCAGCACAGCAAGGCCGTTTTGGTTATTGTTACAAGGCCAGATCAGTCAATCATCCAGACTGTTGCCCTTGCAACTACTGAAAAGGCTGCTGCCCCTCTTCAGGAACCACACGTTTGTCTGGCCTCTCAACAGATACCCCTCCGTTGTGGTTGCACCTACGGTACGGCTATCTGTATCGCTGAGGCACGCAAGCCTCCCCACCAACGGCAAGGTCCATGGTTCATGGGGGGGTGTAGACAACATGATAATTGGTTTGAAGTTGAAACTCTGTGCACTAGGAAGAGTAAAGGTTTACACCACATTTCACATGTAAAACCGTTTATTGAGAGATAATCTGCCTTTTAACTTAGACTTTGCTATAAAACTTTTCACTTCACATTTCTAGTATGCTTTGTCAGACTTAAGAAACTGTTAACATGCAACAATGTTTGAAGTTAAATATCCAGTCTAGAACCTAGGGAACATTTTTAAACAGAAATTACGATTGCATTGTTATATTGAACAGACGACACAGTGCTGTAGCCGTACATTCTTGCTTGTTAGTTGCATGATTACGTAACAACTATCAGGCTCACATACTTAGAACATATACCGGCACTGCTAATGAGATTTTCATGTAACATTTTGGTTTACTTGAAAATACATTCTGGATTTAAAGTACTTTCTGTGGAATTAATGATGACTTAGCATTTGGTTTCTTTGACAGATACATGATTATATCACGACGCTACTAATGAGTGACAATGTACAATGTTGTTTTTGCGGTGTATCTGTTTTATATCCGCACACTTTTTCTGAATTCTTCTGGAAAGCAAAACATGTTTTAGTAGTAATACACTCCTGGAAATGGAAAAAAGAACACATTGACACCGGTGTGTCAGACCCACCATACTTGCTCCGGACACTGCGAGAGGGCTGTACAAGCAATGATCACACGCACGGCACAGCGGACACACCAGGAACCGCGGTGTTGGCCGTCGAATGGCGCTAGCTGCGCAGCATTTGTGCACCGCCGCCGTCAGTGTCAGCCAGTTTGCCGTGGCATACGGAGCTCCATCGCAGTCTTTAACACTGCTAGCATGCCGCGACAGCGTGGACGTGAACCGTATGTGCAGTTGACGGACTTTGAGTGGGCATGCGGGAGGCCGGGTGGACGTACCGCCGAATTGCTCAACACGTGGGGCGTGAGGTCTCCACAGTACATCGATGTTGTCGCCAGTGGTCGGCGGAAGGTGCACGTGCCCGTCGACCTGGGACCGGACCGCAGCGACGCACGGATGCATGCCAAGACCGTAGGATCCTACGCAGTGCCGTAGGGGACCGCACCGCCACTTCCCAGCAAATTAGGGACACTGTTGCTCCTTGGGTATCGGCGAGCACCATTCGCAACCGTCTCCATGAAGCTGGGCTACGGTCCCGCACACCGTTAGGCCGTCTTCCGCTCACGCCCCAACATCATGCAGCCCGCCTCCAGTGGTGTCGCGACAGGCGTGAATGGAGGGACGAATGGAGACGTGTCGTCTTCAGCGATGAGAGTCGCTTCTGCCTTGGTGCCAATGATGGTCGTATGCATGTTTGGCGCCGTGCAGGTGAGCGCCACGATCAGGACTGCATACGACCGAGGCACACAGGGCCAACACCCGGCATCATGGTGTGGGGAGCGATCTCCTACACTGGCCGTACACCACTGGTGATCATTGAAGGGACACTGAATAGTGCACGGTACATCCAAACCGTCATCGAACCCATCGTTCTACCATTCCTAGACCGGCAAGGGAACTTGCTGTTCCAACAGGACAATGCACGTCCGCATGTATCCCGTGCCACCCAACGTGCTCTAGAAGGTGTAAGTCAACTACCCTGGCCAGCAAGATCTCCGGATCTGTCCCCCATTGAACATGTTTGGGACTGGATGAAGCGTCGTCTCACGCGGTCTGCACGTCCAGCACGAACGCTGGTCCAACTGAGGCGCCAGGTGGAAATGGCATGGCAAGCCGTTCCAGAGGACTACATCCAGCATCTCTACGATCGTCTCCATGGGAGAATAGCAGCTTGCATTGTTGCGAAAGGTGGATATACACTGTACTAGTGCCGACATTGTGCATGCTCTGTTGCCTGTGTCTATGTGCCTGTGGTTCTGTCAGTGTGATCATGTGATGTATCTGACCCCAGGAATGTGTCAATAAAGTTTCCCCTTCCTGGGACAATGAATTCACGGTGTTCTTATTTCAATTTCCAGGAGTGTAGCTACAATGAGACTGCCTTTTCCGTAGCACAACAATACGTTACAGCACAGTACTTTCCTCATCATGGCAATAAGCGTAATAACTAAGATATCTATACGCAAAGCATTTCACTTTTGTTTATCATGAGGTAAGTACATCGACTTCTGCAGAACTTAGCTTTCGGAGGACGACAACTACAACACTTCCACAGAATTATCTTACAGCAAGACGCACATTTAGCGCTACAGGACACGCATTTGAGTGATTAATTTTGTACTTAAAACATATATTTTTTAAATATATTTGAAGTACAATGATACAAAGGTTTTCCGTGATACATTTCATTCCATTGCTGTATTCTGTAACACCTGAGGGTGTAATTACATTAATCCTCAGGGGGGTACACGCCCACTTTGTGTACCATGTGTTTGGCAAGCACAAGGAGCCCTAGCTAATATGGTATTTGCTTATACAACTTTACACATCGGTACCATATTTCTCTAATACAGAATTACACAGCTATTGATTATTTGACAGAGAAACAAACTTTTTTTTTGCTACGTCAGTGACAGATGTTTACGCAATTACACAGTTGGATAACTTCATACTTATGAAACTATATTTTGTCTGTACTTTGTAAACTGTTCATATTTTTTCGGAACCATTGTGATACTATGAGAGCTTTGAATGAAGTATTTGGTATGGGATCATGATTTTTAAAGTACATTTGAGATAAATGACACTACTGACATGAGCAGAGAATTTTTTTTAGGTTTTGAAATTATTGGAGGAAGCTACGACGATTTTGAGAGTTGACTGAGGTGTTATGATGTTATTATTACGATGACTATGTGTATTATGCTGTTGCGGTATGTTTATGATCAGTAAGCTGGTGCTACATGAGTTATTTGATTATGCTACATATCTGTAACGATGAAATATTGAAGAAGTGTTGACGAATAAGGTAAGGAATAATGAGTAGTGGTTAGGGACTCTGGTTTGTGAAAAAGGTTGTTGGAAGCCGAGAATCGTACTTTAAGAGGTATGAAATGTCTGTAAATGTGTGAATGTAATACAATGACGATGAAAATTGCACACTGTTATATTCATAGGATTTTGTTTCTACAGATTTGTAGCCCAAATTCTTGATCTGTGAAATATTTTTATATGAGACTGTCACTGTAGCAGAAACTGGTGTCGTAAATATTTCGGTAAGAAAGTTAAGTGACCACCTGCACCTAATGCGTCATGGGCACCTAGCTGGACGACAGTCGCCTTAAAAAAAAAGCCATTAGCATGTGCCTTCCAGAGGCACAGCTGGAAAAAAAAAGGGAGGCCATTTACTACGCTATTGACGTTCCTTTGTAGAAAGCATCAGAAAAACGACGCGGTCGAACTTGATAACATATGATTACACTGTGGAGCTCTTAATTTATGATTTAGTGAAATGCCTAATGAAATGACGAGAAATGTTTTTATGTCTATACACCTGATTATGACTACTGTCTCTCTAGTTGAGAGATTTTTCTACTACCTTATGAAATGCCGTATGGCTAATGAATGATGTTTCATGCCTTCCTTTGTACATATTTGCTCATTTTCTTTAATATCTAGTTTCTAGTTGCACTGCAGCATTGGCTAAAATAAAATTTAATATATGTACTAATATAGTTATTTTATGCCTACAGATCCAGTCAATAAGAAATTTATGATCTACTTCCAAGAAAACGAGGGCACATAAATAGACATTTCCCTTCACAGGAATTGCATAAATAATTTCTTTACGATTTGGTAACTTATCTGCTAGTGTAAGTTCTCGTGATGCATCACTATAGTGTTAAGATGTGACATAGGTATTAGCCATGGCCATTTTTTAGTGTAATATTCTTTTTGCTTGAGCTTTGTCATGTTTAGGTTTATAGCACTTGCTGCTGCTGCTTGCCAGGCATAGTGCTACTGAATTTTAATTTGTGTTACTCTGCTAAGCCAGTTTACTACCGATTTATTTTTCTTGTTTGCTGCTCATTGCCTTATGCTGCTTGCTTCGCCATTTGTATTTTTGATCATTGCTGTTTGTGTTAATTGTTTTGTGCTGCTGCATTGCCTCGTCCCTTAGTTTAGCATCTGAGCTCAGTAGATTTAAGTTAGCTTAAGAGGGGGTAGACTATAGAAGAGAATGAGTTGTGATGAATTGGAAGAAATGCATTGAGAAGTTATACGAAAAAAGTACAGAAAGCAGGTATAGGTAGGATTTTCTTGGAAATAAATAATGAGGTAAGAAACATGTGAAATAAATACAGAAAGCATGCTTGGATAGGATTTTTTTGGTGGAAGCAAAGGTTGAAATAAGACGAAAGATCTATGGATGAAGTTTTGGGTTGGACTGCAGTACCAAATGTTACACTGAAAACAAACCCTGTCCTTTCCTTTGTATTATTATGCTATGTGTTTGTGTACCCCTGTGTATTTGTGTACTTCCTGTCTTTATGTGTTTATCTGATAAGACTTATGCTGTAGAATTTTTCTAGTACTAAGCTACATTCACTATGATGAGGAATACTGTTATCCTCAAATATAATTTGCATTTATAATATGTTATTTACTATGTAAAGATGTTTAGACATTATTTATTCTGTTCTGTTTTAATGCTCATGTGTAAAGTTGATGTTTCGAAAGTTATTCGGTCTTTTATGTATGTACTTATGTCATAATTCCTGTAACACTGATGTATATGTTATTTCGATACAAATGTTATCTGTACTATTATGTTCTTTAATGATGTATTTTGTACCTTTGTAATTGTATTTTCATGTTGTAAACTTATAATTGTATAGACACCAGTTCTTCAAATTAAGTTACATTTCACTGCACACGTTTCTGTTGGTCATAGTATATGGACAATATGTGAGAAGTAGGGACTGTTAGTGTTTGCATGTGTGTTAATAATTCAGAAAGGGACTGGATAACAGCATTGCTGGTTCTAAGGACAATTCCAAACACTTTGTGAGTGCACAAGTGGTGGGTTATGGACTTGCTATATTATCCGCAAGACTCTTCGATGGTGATTGTGCACCTGCACAGTCGCAACAGATGGCTGCTGGCCATTTCTACAAGAACTGCAGTGGGTCTGCACCTCTGGTGGTCCACCAATACCGTAATCTCTACCAGGACTACAGTGGGTCTGCTCTGTGATGACCTACCTACCAATATTCTTCAAAACGTCAAATGACTCTGTCGTGGGTTTGCTATGTTGTGGCCCATTACCTGTCTGCATGTCAAGAGTCAGCACTGTCTTTCCATTGGAAGGACACTACTTCTTCAAGACTGCATGGAAATCCACTACTTCTGTGTGCATTCTCTTTTACTGTTCAGACTTTGAAAAAAAAGAAAAACACTGTAATTTTACTGTGATGAATCAGGACTGTCTTTATAGACTGTGAGAAAATTTTAGCTTTTGACCAACAGTGTATCAATAAGTGTGTGCATTTGGTATTTTTGTTATTGTAATTATGAAAATTTTTATCAAATCATTATTGGCCACTGCCCAAAACAATTTGTAAAATTTTTTGTGGGGAGCATGGGGGCTATGTAAGTAGGCTGTTTATGTTTTCTTATTGGCAACATTACGTAGCGCTGAAAATCACTGGCTGTGCTGTGTGCAGTCTGTGTCTAGTTTGCATTGTTGTCTGCCATTGTAGTGTTGGGCAGCGGCAGCTGGATGTGAACAGCGCGTAGCGTTGCGCAGTTTGAGGTGAGCCGCCAGCAGTGGTGGATGTGGGGAGAGAGATGGCGGAGTTTTGTAATTTGTCATGAACTGCTATATATATTATGACTATTAAGGTAAATACATTGTTTGTTCTCTATTAAAATCTTTCATTTGCTAACTATGCCTATCAGTAGTTAGTGCCTTCCGTAGTTTGAATCTTTTATTTAGCTGGTAGTAGTGGTGCTCGCTGTATTGCAGTAGTTCGAGTAACCAAGATTTTTGTGAGGTAAGTGATTTGTGAAACGTATAGGTTAATGTTAGTGAGGGCCATTCTTTTGTAGGGATCTTTGATAGTCAGATTGCGTTGCGCTAAAAATATTGTGTGTCAGGATAAGCACAGTCCTGTACAATTTTTCTAAGGGGACGTTTCATAAGCACTATGGGACAACATCTGAGGTCATCAGTCCCCTAGAACTACGTAAACCTAGCTGAACCTAACACACATCCGTACCCGAGGCAGGATTTGTACCAACGACCGTAGCAGCAGCGCGGTTCCGGACTGAAGCCCCTAGAATCGCCCGGCCACAGTGGCCGGCTAAGTGGACTCATACTGGGAAGATATTTGTAAGTTTGAATCGGTTAGTAATTACTGAAAAAACATCACGTGGTCTTTGAGCCCGTGAAGTTCCCTTCCGTTTTCTCAGCCTGCCGAGTGCTTGTCCATTTATGAGACAGTGTATATTGTAATAATTACGTAGCTTGTAACTTAGATAGTGGCATCACTGGCGTGGAGACACTATGCAATGGAATCTACTATTGTCGCTGATAGCACACGTTGTTAACATACCTACCTTACCACCGAGCAAATGGACTCGCCCGTCCCACGTCATGGGCGTGCGCACAATCGAGGGAAACACAGTCACCTGTGAGCGAGCAGTCTAACGTAACGGTTTCACTATATATTCGAAACAGGAACAACGGAGTTGCATCAAGATTGAATGTGCCAGACGTCGTACAGCACGACAGTGTCATCAAGGTCTTCACTAAGCGTGCGGGGAATCGGCATTGCCGTACAGGACAGTGGCACGTTGGGTAAAAGCCTTCAACGAACTTCGGCAAACTGTGGCAGACATGCATCGGACAGGTCGACCTGGCGTCTCTGATGCTGCGTTAGTGGATTCGTGAGCTCCCCGACGAAACCGGATTAGCGCATACGACTGTGCTTCTCATCCTAAAGGAACGCCCCGGCATGCGAAAAATTGCAGCACAATGGGTTCCGCATGACTTGACGGAAATGCAGAAATAGATACGTTACGACGCTGCTCAGAAGAACTTTGAGTGCTATGAGCGCGAAGGAGAGGCTTTCTTACGCCGTATCGTAACACTGGGTGAGACATGGGCCACATCGTACTAGCCAAAACTGAAACGTCAGTCCAACGAATGGCGTCATTATGGGTCCCTAGGAAAGTCGAAAGTGCGTCAGAGCCCCAGTATGGTGAAAAGTATGGTGATTCTCGTGTACGACTGTGATGGTTCTATCCTAACGCATTACGGCAGACCGTCAATGAACAGTATTACTGTTCGTTCTTGCAGCATCACCTGCGACCAGCTTTGCGAAAGAAGCGCTGACACTTTCTGCGCAACCTACCCATCATTTTGCACGACAGTGTGCAGATGCGTACAGCACAAGATGTGGCTGCTCTGTTCGGTCAGTGGGACTGGGAAGTACTGTACCATTCACCATACTCCCCAGACTTAAGTCCTTGCGACTTTGATTTGATTCCGAAGATGAAGGAACCACTTCGTGGCATTCATTTCAGAACTGTTCCAGAGATTCGACAGGCAGTAGACCGCTCCATTCGCACTATCAACAGTACAAGCTCTGCTAACGGTATACTACGCCTTCCAGATCGCTGGCAACTGGTTCTACACAACGCTGGTGACTACTTTGAAGGGCAGTAACAGATGAAAACATGTAACTCTTTTGTATCGGTTGTGAATAAATAGTTGGCACTACTTAAGTTCCAACCCTCGTATGAAGAAAATCTCTCTGGTAATACCACAAAATTTTGTTATCAACACTGCTGGAATAAAATAGTACACCTGAAAAGACGACGTCGATTTTCATCCGACGACAACATATGGGGTATAGTAGATTCATCGTCGTCCACCAACAGATATCGTCGTGGCATAGGCATAGGTACCAGACCGTCATCTGTGTCTATCCATTTACCCTCTAACGGGCGGGCTGGGTCTGTGAGAACCACTAGTTTTTGTTTTACTGAATTTATATTCTTATAGTAGCAGATTTGACCCGAGCACTCTCTAGCTTCCTGAAACATCCGAGACAAACCATTCACGTCGTGAATGAGGTTTTACTTTGTTTACTAATTGTTTGTCTTACAAAAAGCTTGACATGTTACGTTATTAATTTCTGACAGTGCGATCCCATTTTTATTTTCGTGTAAGCCTATCATTGAGTTACTTCACGAACTATCTGCGATGTCGTGAGAGCGAATTATCATTGCCAATGACAAGAGAAAATCTTTCACACAGTGCAATTTACAGAATTTTATAAGATCCATTCTTGGTAAGTTTGTCTCCAACTGCAATGCATATTTTGCTCCGCCGAAAACGTTACTTTGGACGAAATGCTCCTCCATAGAGAGACAGGTGCCGGTTCAGGATTATACATCTCAAATAAACTTGCCAACCCAAATAAACCTGCCAAGTCCTAAAACGTTCTATGTAAAACATTTAGAAGTCTTTGCAGGTATCCAACTTACCGTACAAAGTCAACAATAAGGCATACGATGTTGTTTTGCATCTCGTGTAATCAGTAAAGGGGTCTGTAAGAAATCTGACAAAACAACAATTGTTTTAATTCTTACCCAATCGTCAAGAAAGTACTACAAGAAAAGAATATTACTGTTGGTACGTTAAAAGAATAATCCTGATGAAATTCCAGTGGAGTTTTTATCCAAAAACTCTGAAAAAGGTATTCAAGTATGTTTGGAATTCAGGAAGACGTCACATTACTTTTATATGTATCTTAATGAAACAGATAAGTATTCGTTATTTCGTCAATGCATCATGATGATGAAACTGACAGTGACAGCGGTGGAAAGAAAAAAAACGAGTGTAATAACGTACTACAACAAAACGTAGGGCGACGTAGATATCATTGATGCTCTGTGTGGTGAATATGTTGTTGCTGGAGGGACAAGACGGTAGGCTCTCTGTCTCTTTTTTCAGTTGCTGAGCACTGAAGCTGTCAATGGCAACGTTTTATTCGAAGCAAGTGAAAACGTTTCAGTTAGAAGAGAATACGTCAGAACCCCAGGACAGTCTTTCATAACACCATGTTTGACAATGCATGCAGTCCAGCCAAATCTCCCGCGCGAAATTCGCGGCCTTGCCTCTAGCCTCTCCGGCACCCAAGAAAAAAGAATAGTCGAACATCCACAACCAGGGAAAAGGTGAAGATGTTGCAAATGCAAGAACAACAGAACTAAATACTTTTCAAAGTTTGCAAGGTGCGGTTATGCTTGGCGCATGCTGCAATACTTTGCGGCGACTGTTTTGAAAAATGATGACTTTGTCGGATGATATCTCACAACTTATTCGTTATATTCACAATTTCTATTCATGTAATAAAAATCCAACATCTTTGCTTCTTATTTCTACAACTTATTCTCATTTATTTACGTATTTCAATCAAATTTACCTGAATTTCCCGTTTACTCACATTTAGTATTACAAAGAAGTATGTTTTCCACTTGTCTTTTTACGATTATTGTACAATACAGAAAGTTAAAATAATGTCACTATAGCATTTAGTACTACGTGAACAAAACAAAAATTCGTTATTTCATGTAAATACACTCCTGGAAATTGAAATAAGAACACCGTGAATTCATTGTCCCAGGAAGGGGAAACTTTATTGACACATTCCTGGGGTCAGATACATCACATGATCACACTGACAGAACCACAGGCACATAGACACAGGCAACAGAGCATGCACAATGTCGGCACTAGTACAGTGTATATCCACCTTTCGCAACAATGCAAGCTGCTATTCTCCCATGGAGACGATCGTAGAGATGCTGGATGTAGTCCTGTGGAACGGCTTGCCATGCCATTTCCACCTGGCGCCTCAGCTGGACCAGCGTTCGTGCTGGACGTGCAGGCCGCGTGAGACGACGCTTCATCCAGTCCCAAACATGCTCAATGGGGGACAGATCCGGAGATCTTGCTGGCCAGGGTAGTTGACTTACACCTTCTAGAGCACGTTGGGTGGCACGGGATACATGCGGACGTGCATTGTCCTGTTCGAACAGCAAGTTCCCTTGCCGGTCTAGGAATGGTAGAACGATGGGTTCGATGACGGTTTGGATGTACCGTGCACTATTCAGTGTCCCCTCGATGATCACCAGTGGTGTACGGCCAGTGTAGGAGATCGCTCCCCACACCATAATGCTGGGTGTTGGCCCTGTGTGCCTCGGTCGTATGCAGTCCTGATTGTGGCGCTCACCTGCACGGCGCCAAACACGCATACGACCATCATTGGCACCAAGGCAGAAGCGACTCTCATCGCTGAAGACGACACGTCTCCATTCGTCCCTCCATTCACGCCTGTCGCGACACCACTGGAGGCGGGCTGCACGATGTTGGGGCGTGAGCGGAAGACGGCCTAACGGTGTGCGGGACCGTAGCCCAGCTTCATGGAGACGGTTGCGAATGGTGCTCGCCGATACCCCAGGAGTAACAGTGTCCCTAATTTGCTGGGAAGTGGCGGTGCGGTCCCCTACGGCACTGTGTAGGATCCTACGGTCTTGGCGTGCATCCGTGAGTCGCTGCGGTCCGGTTCCAGGTCGACGGGCACGTTCCAGGAGTGTATACTGTCTGTCATTTGTTATAAAAGCTTTATTTGTTAGGTCCCATAGACCTAGCTCGACCGTTCTTGAAACTATTGTTAGGGTTAACAGGGAGTGCTCACAGCCAGGAGGCTCATTGTGTTGGATACTTGTGAAGCCAGCAGGCAATCATGCAATGGAGGTGCACTCGTGCATCCCACAGCCAAATGAGAGAGTTTGAAAGAGGTGAAATTATGGCCCTCCGAGTAGCTGGATGGTCCTTTCGGGGAACTGACACACAAGCTGGACGAGCTGCGTCGGTTGTGCAACGATGGTGGTGTCAGTGGTCATGTGAACATTCACACATACCTAGATGAGGACTGGACGCCCACACAGGACAGGATCCCGCCAGGATCGTCTTATCGTAAGTGCAGCAGCGCCAGATCGTCCACCTACCACAGCGTAGATAAGAGGTCTTGTGAGCCAAGACGCGTCAACATCGACTGTTGCAAACCGGTTATTATCAGTGGGAGTACGGGCACGGCATTGACAGGCATGACTGGACTGATGCCGTCAGAGGATCGCTTGGAAGATGGAATAGCGAGTCATGGTCTTCAGCGATGAAAGCAGATTCTACTTGCACGCAAGTGATAGTCATTTGCGCGCATGATATAGGCCTGGTCAGTGCTGCCTCGTAGAGTGGATTCATCCAAGACTCGCTAACTCCACCCCCAGCCTTATGGTCTGCAGATGAGCTATAACTCTCGTTCACCTTTGGTGCTTCTGCAGGGTACGCTAACCAGCGCTCAGTACGTGTAGAATGTTAGTAGACCCGTTCTTTTGCCGTTGTTGCAACAGGAAGGTGATGTCTTGTTCCAAAAGAATTACGCTCGCCTACATATTACCCTTGAAACTCAATGTGATCTGCAAGACGTGCAGCAACTTCTCTGGCCAGCACTATTTCCGGAGATGTGATGGCACGAGAAGTGACTCGAGCGACTCCTCAACCACAGAACGACGTGAACAGGTCGAGCAGGCTTGGCATAACGTATCCCAGGACAGTATTTGCCCATATGTACGATCGACTGGATGCCAGATTCAGTGCCTACATTGCCGCCCGTGGAGTTACACCACATACTACGATCGGTCGTTCAGCATAGGTTGATCGATACCTGGTCCTGTGAACTGCTTGTGCTATTGATCTGCAAATGTAATCATTTCATGTACTCCATATGCACTGTTGCAACAATAAATCTTGAATGAACTGGAAACCTCTAAATCGATGTACAGTTTTTCCGGCAGTATGTTTTCTGATGTGTTAGCGACATTAAAGATAGAATTTTGCCTTTTTAGTTATATAACCATGATACATGAAAAGGTCAGTTCGTTAGTTTGTTGAACATCTGTGGGCAAGCTACAAAACTGAACTGAACAATTCGCATGCGGTAACAGAATGTAGTGACTAGTTTTATTTTTATGGACTCTGTCTGAATCACGTTTACTTGGATCTAGCCTGGATCTCGTCGCCGCCATGTAAACCTCCCTAGCAATCAGTCTTCTTCATCTGAAATTAATTATGCCAGGTACACGATAGAACTTGTTTAAATAATTTACCGCCGGCCGTTGTGGCCGAGTGGTTCTAGGCGCTTCAGTCTGGAACCGCGCGACCGCTATGGTCGCAGGTTCGAATCCTTCCTCGGGCATGAATGAGTGTGCTGTCCATAGGTTAGTTAGGTTTAAGAAGTTCTAAGTTCTAGGGGACTGATGACCTCAGACGTTAAGTCCCATAGTGCTCAGAGCCATCTGAAATAATTTACCATCTCATAGTATGTTCAAACGACCCACTGCAGGATGACAGTACAATGGCATCTGAATCCATAGAGCACAGATACTCTAGTGAACTTGATCTCGCAAAACTGTGATACATTGATCTAATATTTCTTCTGGTGCTATAACTGATTGTTCATGATATTTTATGATGAAAATATCGTTTGTCTGATAGTAAGGACTTGCAAATGTCTGGTTTTGTCTCACCCATATTGAAGTGGCGCCAGACACAGCATTACATAAAACAGATAGACTCTTATTTATTTGCCTACGTGCGGTGGTACAGAATTGTGCGTCATGAACGAGTTAGGTGGCCGCAAACGTGATGAGAATCAGCCTTTAATTATTACGAGTATTGTGTGGACTGCAAATTACTCCTTCATGGACTAATATATCACTAAGAAAATAAACAAAAGAAACCAGTTTTGTCTTCAGTAAGCGATTTGGTTAAACACAGTGCGTGTACAATTTTCTTTCTTACAGATCGACTATTTTGAACTAAATTGAGTCCAATAAACGGGCAAAGAACCTACTTCATTATTTAGGAAAACAGCTAACAGTGGTTGCTCGTCTTGACAGCATACTCTTCACTTAATAGTGATTGTACACTGGATATTGTGCACTCGTGTTAAATGAGTTCTCATCTAGATTGTAATGAGTCAAGCCATTTGTAGGGAGGAAAAGAGACGTCGAAGCTTTTAGCGATTATAATCGTCTGGATAAAATTACCTAATGGAAGCCTCGCAGTTAAGTCCTAGCGCTCATCAATTACCGCCAACGTCACCTGAAGTCAATTTCAGCAGGATTAGTGGCATTATACGCGCACAAAAACGGAGGAAGCTCTCTGAGACGTAAAGCGCACATGAAGTCCAAACGGGGGCATTATCATTAACGCACCTGCCCCTCCAAATACATGTATCGAAATCACGAAAGAGCGCGCCGCACGGTAAGCTCACATAGTGTTATTAATTCGTTTTTACAAACATATTACAACATGATGTGTAAATTAAGAATTAATGAGTATATTCCGCCAACAGAGGAGCTATATAATTATGTTTTTTACTGTTTGTACTTTTAGATAAAGGGGCTACATGGTAACATGACAATATGTTGCTAGTTTAGTTACTATATATCTAGTTAATTAGCGAGAACGACAAATATTGTACATTTTCCACTGTCATCAGATCAGCAGAAACAGGGCTTGCGGAGAGAATCTATATAGTATGATGAAATATTTGTTGGGTTCAGATAGCAAAGACACTTTTGTGAATTATAACTTTCTTCCTTATTTAGGAGGTTACATTATTTGCACTTACTGTTCCATGACTGCAAATTTTAACTTGCGTCCCTATATATTTTAGTTTATTAAAGCTATTTCTGATTAAATTTTAACGGCTGTTGCAGTAGTATATCTAACTGCGCGATTCGGCAATGAATGACGTAGCTGTTTCGTAAGAATAAACTATACGCGCCCCTTGTGTTTGTTAACTATGCGATTATCAAAGTGCACATGAAGTCGGTGTATCATTGATACAATATACTATTAAAATGTAGCGACATACGACCAAATTAATTTTGTAATGATGGGAGACCTTTAGTTAGTGTCTTATAATAATCTAAAAACGATATCTTAAACGTACAGTAGGGACAGAATTCAAGAGACCCATAGCCCTTCCGTTATGCAAAACTGCAACGCTTTACTATGTGTTACAAAACACAACAGGTGAGACACAATATTACAAATACACAACCAGCTCAAATGCGTTCCAAATGTAACTTAAACGAAACAAAGAGTGGAACTGAACCTAAGTTTGACGTTAGCAAAAAGTCATTTTGATCGTGAAAAGCGCAACAAAAAGTTTGTGTTATTCTGCCACAGCGTGGAAGATAAATAGCCATCTATGATCACCACAATAATTTTCTTCATAATGCTCACTTATTTTGTGCGCTGGAACGCGGAATTCGTTAACGGAATTTTGGGCTACTTCGAAGTTTTAGTTTGCTGACAACGTGTTGAGCCCCTCACAATTGGTACATTGTTTTCTACATTCCTTTTATCGTAGTTTCAGTGAACGATACAGCAGTGAACCAGTAGATACCGCAGTTCGGACATATTAGATATTTCTGACACATCATAATGAAGCTGTTTCTGTCACCTTAATCACACATGAACGTTAAGCTGCTCATAAAGACATCTCAGAAGGACGAGGCATAATTATATATTTATTTACAGCTATTAACATGATTCTGTTCCTGTATACAAACCAAGTTATGTCTAATGATCGCCCTCTTGCATATTCTAAGATGCTGATACTTTTTTCTGGACGTTCCTGATTCTCAAGCATTTAACTAAGACGAAAGCTGCTAATTAGCGCAAATCTCTCCTGGTTTTGTGTTACCACACATTTAAAACCCAGAGTCGGGTTGACTGGGTAAATGAAAACCCAAATACGTGACCATGACACCACACCTTAGTCACGGTTCTAGACTTTCGAATCACTAGAGGACACTGGGACCCACAATACTGGATCAAAAGTGAAAATTTTCGCCCACTGTCTGCCAAACGCTAGAATGGAAACTATTTGGCGTAGTGTGCCGTTGGTATTTTTCTCGAAGGTAAAGAGTTCTTTCTAATTATTTGTCCACTAGCTATAGTGATAAAGAAAATAAATTTCACAATCATTGTGGATTTTTTAATAAAATCGTCTATACCCCCTAACATATTTCAAATCAAGAGATACCATAAGCTATCTAGACGGTTTTCTCAAAAACACACTGGTTTTACCGCCTGAGGTTAGCGTAGTACACAGTGTGGTCCATTGATAGTGACCGGGCCAAATATCTCACGAAATAAGCATCAAACGAAAAAACTACAAAGAACGAAACTCGTCTAACTTGAAGGGGGAAACTAGATGGTGCTATGGTTGGCCCGCTAGATGTCGCTGCCATAGGTCAAACGGATATCAACTGCGTTTTTTTAAAAATAGGAAACCCCATTTTTATTACATATTCGTGTAGTACGTAAAGAAATGTGAGTGTTTTAGTTGGACCACTTTTTTCGCTTTGTGATAGAAGGCGCGGTAATAGTCACAAACGTTTAAGTACGTGGTATCACGTAACATTCCACCAGGGCGGACGGTATTTGCTTCGCGATACATTACCCGTGTTAAAATGGACCGTTTACCAATTGCCGAAAAGGTCGATATCGTGATGATGTATGGCTATTGTGATCAAAATGCCCAACGGGCGTGTGCTATGTATGCTGCTCGGTATCCTGGACGACATCATCCAAGTGTCCGGACCGTTCGCCGGATAGTTGCGTTATTTAAGGAAGCAGGAAGTGTTCAGCCACATGTGAAACGTCAACCACAACCTGCAACAAATAATGATGCCCAAGTACGTGTTTTAGCTGCTGTCGCGGCTAATCCGCACATCAGTAGCAGACAAATTGCGCCAGAATCGGGAATCTCAAAAAGGTCGGTGTTGAGAATGCTACATCAACAACGATTGCACCCTCACCATATTTTTATGCACTAGGAATTGCATGGCGACGACTTTGAACGTCGTGTACAGTTCTGCCACTGGGCACAAGGGAAATTGCGGGACGATGACACATTTTTTGCACGCGTTCTATTTAGCGACGAAGCGTCATTCACCAACAGCGGTAACGTAAACCGGCATAATATGCACTATTGGGCAACGGAAAATCCACGATGGCTGCTACAAGTGGAACATCAGCGACCTTGGCGGGTTAATGTATGGTGTGGCATTATGGTAGGAAGGGTAATTGGTCCCCATTTTATCGGTGGCAATCTAAATGGTGCAATGTAAGCTGATTTCCTACGTAATGTTCTACCGATGTTATACAAGATGTTTCACTGCATGACAGAATGTCGATGTACTTGTAACATGATGGATATCCGGCACATAGCTCGCGTGCAGTTGAAGCGGTATTGAATAGCATATTTCATGATAGGTGGATTGGTCGTCGAAGCACCGTACCATGGCCCACACGTTCACCGGATCTGACGTCCCCAGATTTCTTTCTGTGGGGGAAGTTGAAGGATATTTGCTATCGTGATCCACCGACAACGCCTGACAACATGCGTCAGCGCATTGTCGATTCATGTGCGAACATTACGGAAGGCGAACTACTCGCTGTTGAGAGGAATGTCGCTACACGTATTGCCAAATGCATTGAGGTTGACGGACATCATTTTGAGCATTTATTGCATTAATGTGGTATTTACAGGTAATCACGCTGTAACAGCATGCATTCTCAGAAATGATAAGTTCACAAAGGTACATTTATCACATTGGAACAACCGAAATAAAATGTTCAAACGTACCTATGTTCTGTACTGTAATCTAAAAAACCTACCTGTTACCAACTGTTCGTCTAAAATTGTGAGCCATATGTTTGGGGCTATTACAGCGCCATCTATCACAAAGCGAAAAAAGTGGTCCTGCTTCTGCTTAAAATGCTTTTAATTTTCTCTTAATTCTTTTTTGAAATTCCTCTTTCCGATCATCAGCATTTTTTAAATTTAAATTTTTCTTTTTCCTTTGATTAGTTTCAACCTTTCAACTTTTGCTTTCATTTCAAATCTTGCAATTACTAATCCATGGTCACTGTTTGTATTGAACCTGTTCAGCCCAGAGGTATCTTTAACGTTTTGAGGCCTGTTGGTAAAAATAGAGTTTATTTCATTTTTAACTTTAAATTTAGGACCTCTCCAAGTCCATTTGCGGGAGGATGCTTCTTGAAGAACGTATTCATAATAGGAGTTTTCTTACATTCTGCAAATCGAACCACACTCTTATTTCTTTCATCTATTCCATATTTGCTAATAACTGAATCACCTTCCTTGTACATTCCAACTTTGGCATTAAGTCACCAGTTATAAATATATAAGATCAATCCCTCCTTTCTTCACAGGTTTCTTTCAGTCACTCATAGAAGGATTTTTTCTCCTCATCCGAGCTTCTTGAATTAGGCACAAGTGCTTTAACTATTTGGATTTTATAATTTTCTGATGTCTTGAGGACCAAATGCGCGCAGTTCTGCTTGAAGTCCTCCTAATGACAACACACTGCTGCCTAATACTAACACATATAATAATTCGAAATGATATCTTAGAGCACCAGGTTTATTCAAATGCTAAGTTCATTCATGATCTCCGACCAACCGACATACCATAGATACACAAAAACAGTAACATTGGTGGCTTATGTCCTGCCCTTTTCGTATTTTTCTTACATTTCTGTATCCTTCTTACTATACTTCTGTCATTAAAAATAGAAACAAATATGTAACCTTAATAATAATGATGAACGGCAAGAATTACAACGAAATTAACGTCTTCATTCAGTGTCTAGTTCTGCAAACCCGAAAAAATCTGGACGGGTAGAGATCGATTATGCACAATAGGGAAATGTATAGGAGAAAGGAATTACTTGAAGCCATTGATTACAAACTATTATTGACTTTTTATTTATTATGTTTCAAAATTGACACAAAAACTTCATTAAGTGTGCAAACAACAAGCATGGTTTTCATTTGACGCGACATCTCCCTCTGTCACAGTCTAATCTAAATAGAATCCGGATCAGTCGATTGGTGGAGGGGGGAGTGGGCGCGAGAACCTAGTTTAACGTGGTTTTCGAATATCAGTGACAGTGGAGTATAACCTTATTCACTTGGTATTTGTGCTTGCGAAACGTATTTGTCTAATTCGAGAATGGAACATGATACCATCTACGTACTAAGTAGAACCAGTGCACCCAGACCACCATGTACCTGCCTGAGGTAATTTGAAGAAACCACGATAGACTTAAATTAGGATGATCACACATAGATTTTAAACACAATAGTCCGAAACAAAAAAATCGGGTGTAGTGGTTTTGCGTGCTAAATTAGACCAACAAAAATCTCATAAAAGGTTGATATACAGGGTGAAAAGGATTTAAACCGACAAACTCAGGGAGGTTGTAGGGGACATCAAAACAAACATTTTTCCCTAATGTCATTTTTTCCTATGAGGATTATTTAAACCGGTGGAGGCCGTATTACGATCTTCAGTTGTTAGAGGGCGTATTACGCTCTTCAGTTGTAGGCAACTGCTGTCAACCAGTGTAGTAGTGCATTGTCTCTGTTCAATAATGGAGCGATACACCTAGAGTGAGTATACTGATATGGTTGGTGCGTACTACGTAACGCACCACAGCGGACGAGCTGCACAGCGGGTTTATCAACAACAATATCTAATCGCCAAATCCCGCATCATACGACCTTTGCTGCTGTGTACCAACGTCTGCGTGAGACCGGGTCATTTAGTAGATTACCTCGACAGGGACGCCGTCGCACGGTAAGAACGCTGCAATTTGTGGAAGCTGTCTTGCAGCATGTGGAGCGGGATCCTTCCATCAGGACTCGTTCAATTGCACGTAACATGGAGACGAATCAGACGAATGTAAGAACAGTCTTTCGAGAGCAATTGTTACGTCCATTTCACTTACAGCGTGTCCACAACCTGGAACCAGTCGATTATCCACCCAGATCAGTTTTCGCATTGGTACCGCGAACAGTGCGAAATGCATGCTACAATTCCATCCTCTGTGTTGTTTATCAATGAAGCAACGGTCGAGCGTGATGGAGTCTTCAACGTGCACAATTCGCATGTTTGGAGTGAGGATAACCCACATGCCACAGTTACTAGCGCTCATCAAGTGCGGTTCTTCGTTAATGTGTGGGTCGGTGTTGTTGGGGACTGTTTAATTGGGCCTTATCTGCTACCTAGGCCATTGAATGACAGGCACTATTCAATTTTCTCGCCAGAGCTTTGCCAGAATTGCTGGAAGACTTCCCCCTCCCTGCAAGACAACGCATGCCGTTCCAACATGACGGCCTGCTCGATCCTCAGATATGTCCCCTTTGGACTTCTTTGTGTGGGGAGAGATGCGCAACTTTGTTTACCCAACTCCTTTTGCATCAGAAGAGGATCTGGTTGCCCGGATAGTAGCAGCAGCAGTTCAGGATACTCCTACGGTTTTTGCCCGAGTCAGAACATGATCCGACGGTGTAACCTTTGTTTATGTGTCAATGGAGGCATTTTGGAAATCTACTGTAATTGAAATTGGGATGTATTAATGTGTTGTCTCTTGGTCATAAAAAAATGGAAAAGTGTTTGTTGGTTTAACTAATTTGCCGCAGGAGAAATTTTCTCTACCGGTTAAATACTCCTCGTAGAAAAAAATGACATTAGGGAAAAATATTTTTTTTGATGTCCCCTACAACCTCCCAGTGTTTGTCGGTTTAAATACTTTTCACCCTGTAGATTATTTTCACTTGAGATATGTAACCTGTATGTTGACTTCACCAGAAGAAATTAATCGTTTACATGGGCATCAAATCGATAAGCAAGCAGAGCATTGTACAAATATTTTGGATAATATTAGATATTGTATTCTTGATGATTAACTTCTAGTTTACGTTTACATGTTCTGTTCAACTAATTGCACGAAATACACAATACAATTCACTATACAGACACAAAAAGATTATTATTTCTATTAGTAACTTTACGGTGAAAGTCTTGTTTAATGAAACGTAATGTATCCCTAACACGAGTCTGTGCAAGACGTTACGAATTAGTAAAATATTATACAATTTCATTAACAAAATTGTGTAATCACAAAAACTGATAAGTACCGCAGAAGACGCGGAGAAATGAGTGAATTAACATGTGTCTAAATTTGCAAAATCCTAAGAAGTTTTAGATCTCCACAGTCCTACATCAAGATGGCGAGGGAGCCTAAAAAGTAAGAAGTTTCATTAAGGTCTTCTTACTGACTTTTCATCTGGCTGCTTGTAGCTCTGTCAAAGGACACGTGAAGGGTCTGTCTCGACCGCTTTCTCTTGCTCACAATTGTAACAGTACTCGTGCGACGTGTTGCACATGCGCACATAGTGACGTCACAGCGTATAGCCCACACACGCATACTGACGTCACATCTCTATCTAAGTAAGCGCCAACTCGTCCTCTGGGCAGCGCGTGGGTGTCCATTGCTGTTGATGTCATTCCCCTTTCTACCTGAAGTCCACCGAATTTGCAGAGCGACTCACCCTCACAGATCCTGTAGAAAAACTGTTCCACCACTCGCAACATATGTGTGTGACGCCAATACTGTCATCACAGCTCATGCAATAGAATTCCACTACATCGTTCGCGATTTTAATGGTACTCGTGCAATGTGTGCAGCCCGCATGCACATAGTGATGTCACAGCATATAGTCCACACATGCATACTGACACCCAGCACCCGCTGTCCACTAGACCGCACAGGAGGCTACCACGACCCATCACTCTCTCACCACTGCTGATGCAATGTGAAAGTGTACCGTTCCTGACGTGATGTCGCACAACTGCAGTGCAGGTCCTGTGGGACCAATTGTTTTCTGCAGACGAGACTTTCAGCGGTAAAATTATTTTGCACAGATCGCTACATTGCACTGACAGCTCAACCCTTAAAAGTTATCTATGGACCATCAAATACATACAAGACTCACACGAATATTGGAAGCCAGGAACGTATTTACCAGTGTAACTTCAATTGTAATTCTGTCAGAGGCAGCAAAGGACTTGGAAGAGCAGTTGAACGGAATGGACAGTTTCTTGAAAGGAGGGTATAAGATGAACATCAACGGAAGCAAAACGAGGATAATGGAATGTAGTCGGGTGATGCTGAGGGAATTAGATTAGGAAATGAGACATTTAAAGTAGTAAAGGAGTTTTGCTATTTGGGGAGCAAAAGAACTGACGATGGTTGAAGTAGAGAGGTTATAAAATGCCGACTGGCAACGGCAAGGAAAGCGTTTCTGAAGAAGAGCAATTTGTTAACATCGAGTATAGATTTAAGTGTCAGGAAGTCGTTTCTGAAAGTATTTGTATGGAGTGTAGCCACGTATGGAAGTGAAACGTGCACGATAAATAGTTTAGACAAGAAGAGAATAGAATCTTTCGAAATGTGGTGCTACAAAAGAATGCTGAAGATTAGATGGGTAGATCACATAACTTATGAAGTGGTATTGAATAGAATTGGGGAGAAGAGGAGTTTGTGGCTCAACTTGACAAGAAGAAGGGACCGGTTGGTAGGACATGTTCTGAGGCATCAAGGGATCACGAATTTAGCATTGGAGGGCAGCGTGGAAGGTAAAAATCGTAGAGGGAGACACAGAGATGAATACACTAAGCAGATTCAGAAGGATGTAGGTTGCAGTAAGTACTGTGAGATCAAGAAGCTTGCACAGGATTTAGTAGCACGGAGAGCTGCATCAAACCAGTCTCAGGACTGAAGACCACAACAACAACAACTACAATTAAATATAGCGATTGCTCCTAGAGTCTGACACTGATCGATGCACTGGCAATGACTCCTCTTGATGGCTGTGGTTATAGAACTAAACTCAGTATCTATAGTGAACATAATTTTCCATGTAAATATCTCTCTCATACCCTCACAGTTATCAATGTGCTGAATCTATACGTCTCTCACGATGGGACACACACTCATCTTCTCTGGTCATGCCACAACATAAGCAACAATAACTTAACTATGCAATATATACACATTATACACAAACAGTGCAGTTATCTTTAATATCTGTACAGCAACCAAAAACATTATGGTATACCTACACTTACACTGGCTATATGTCTCAATTCTCCTTAGTCCTAGGAAAATATCTGACAAAGTCTTACAATCAGCGCTTCTTGAAAGTGCTGCATCCTGCCAAGATTCTCTCAAACAAATGTTTCGAAGGACAGGGGTCAGGCATTTTGTGTGATAATGAAATCTGCACCCATGGACGTAATGCTTGGAAAGACATCACAAACACAGATTGGTGTACCGTAATCATCATCACTATCGATAGAACAACAAGGAAAATAAGAATTCGTTATTCTTCGCAGTCTTGTTGATCATGTGTTACCCTTCCTGGTTTCGACATACACAAACGTTCTCACCATTATGTAGAGAACACTATATCCAGCACAATGGATGTTTTGTAAATGAATGTGGGATTATGATTGGCTCTTATCGAATGTATCCACCGAATTACTGATGCTGTCGGTGTGGCAGCACCATCCACATTTTCTTTTTCTTTCTGCAGACGAGACTTTAAGTGGCAAAAAAGTATTTTACGCTGATCGCCATATTGCACCGACAACTAAACCTTGCGATGTGCCATACATATCGTCAAATACGAAAAGACTCTTACTCAGTTACACTGTCCTCCCACTGAGGACATGACCTTGAATATTAGAACATGAAACCGATCTCCAGCACACCAATATATCACCATGTATCGTGTTGATGTAGTAAACATACAATTTGTATCCTACACCATACAAAATCGCCCCTTTTGCATCATTCGAACATATAACGTGAAGAAGGACAGCACCATAGATATACTGGCGGCACTAGATATCTCCCTGTGAGGTTGGTGTTTATCCACTAACGATAGGTGGCCAGAACGCCCTCAGGGGGCCGAAGTCACTCTCAACACTGTTCTACAAATTCAGGCTCTTCCCCCCCCCCCCCCCCCCCCCAACAAAAATGAATTACTGTTTCTGGTCCAGACCTGCTTCCCTGCACGCTTTTTTCTACACCCATTTCCAGACTCTGGGATTACAAGAACAAATATATTTTGGCATGGTTTGCACACAGCAGTATCCTCCCAATCTCTCACACAACATAATTCTGAAAATGCAGACTGGGAATTAGTTCTCAACGAACTTCAAACTTTAGCTAGGTGGAGGGTACTCTAGACCACTGAGTAACTAGACACAACTAGAGAAAATTGATATTTCCACTCACAAATAACCATGTCGGTGATGTAGTACATTCCACATCATCGCTATAATTTACAAACTCAACTAAGATGTTTCTCATGTCTAGAGAATCAACAAATGTATCTTCCACCTCCTAGTTGCCCACACCACAATCGATATTCTCTCAACTAAATTAAGATGGGAAATACGCGGAAGCAGTTAACCTAACAATTTACGTTGGAGGGAATAAAGGTCCAGCTCAAGCACTCCGCCGTATTTAATCTTCTCAAGTTTCCATGCTATCACCAAAGCTATCCAATACATACTAAGTATTAGTTCGCTATTTGGCTGTCTCCATTCAGACAGTCTCTGCAGTTAGCTGGAAATGTGAATCATTCCCACCATGGTCCATGCATACACCGAATCATCCTATGAAATCGGTCACTTATATATTTGATCACTATACTTACAATTAAATGTTACGTATGTGATATCAGTTGAACAGCATTCGACAATGAGGGAAGTATTGGAAATACATCCTGGTGACGGCTGCGGCTCTGGAAAAAGAAACTTCTGTACCATTCTTATGATTTGGCATACTCTTCCCTTTCATATTTTGGATTACAAACACATACTTTATAAGCCTAATGCCCAAGGTGAACCAATCACACAGCCCCTACTACTACTAAGTACAATACTTCGTCAATAACTGATTGCCTACGATACGAAATAATACTGAGAGAAAATCAGCAATGGTTGGACATGTCTCATAAGTTTTTCTGTGTCTTAGAAAGAGAGACGTAATCGGTCAGATATTAAAAAATTCGTTCGCAAAACTGCTGTATGTTACTGTCACAAGCGGTCGTGTTTCTACAGGTGCACACAAGTATCCATGTTAAAAAGCTATACTGGCTATATAAGTCAAGGTACGACATTACCTCTGAATGAGGTGGTTTCTCTGGACAGATACTGAGATGGTGATCATAAGAGTATGTAATATCAGACTACATGCACTCTGGTTACACGTAGCTCACGATGCAACCTTGTGATAAAATTACCGCATTTTGAAAATGATTCGGCCAAGGGACGTGGTATGTAAGCCATATTTGCGACCCCCTCACACCTCCCCAGCTAGATATTCCAATAGTATTTGTAACGCATTCTGTCTTGATGCAATGTCAGAGGGTTGGTGATATATTCACTGGGCTATAGGCAATGGTTGAATGAGAAGGATCACAAACAGTAGTAGATGGGAGCAGTGGGACTATGTATGTGTCAGTGCACTCTGCATTGTTGCCAAATTTGTTCAAGATGGAGGCAATGACGTCATCCAAGATGGCAGCATGTAGACTTGGCAACATCGCATGACGTCATCCAAGATGGCGGGTTTTGGCAGGAAAATTGGCCAATTGTGCTACGTCCACTAACCTAACTTCAAGAAAAAAGTGGGAAATTTGAATTTTGGTGGGAAAATAGGACAATTTTGCTATGTCCTCTAACATAAGCCTCCAGAAATAAAAATGGCAGGAAGCTTGATTTCCAACAGGATAATGCATGCAAAATCGTACTTGCCTTTTATTATCATTTATCATTTATTAACATTCATTATCATTTATTATTAAATATTATCATTTATTATTATTAATTATTATTGACCTGCCTCCACTAGAAAATTCCATCCATATTCAAATTCCAACACAATAATGGCTGCAATACCTTACTTTTGTTTATTATTGTTCATTATTATTCATTATCAATTATTAACATTCATTATCATTCAATGTCATTTATTATCATTCATTATCATTTATTATCATTCATTATCATTTATTATTAATATTAATCATTATAGGCCTACATCCACTAGAAAATTGCGCCAAATTAATATTCCAACACGATAATGTCTCGAAAACTGCACTTCTATTTATTATTTATCCAAGATGGCGGATTTTCTCGGCGAGAAAGCCATTTTCCTTACATCCATAACAAAAATCTATCACAAGTTCATATCCCAACACCATAATTGATCACACGTACGAACTTCCTTCGTCACTTTTTTTCACTGGTAGCCTATCATAATCGTGTCAAATAATAAACTGCACTTATAGTAACGTAAGTCACGTCCTTTGATTTTGCAGGGCGGAGGGACTGAAGACTTTATTTCAAGCAGTATGGTCATCACTTGTCCTCCAACACAGTCAGCACACACATCTTTGATATCGCAGTGCAGTCGCCACGACGTCCGCGCCCCAACTGAATTAGTTCAAATTCTCGCCACACCCTGGCCAGCGCACGGAGACACTGCTGAAGCCTGTCACGTGAGGTTACCGGCCACTCGCTCTGGACTGGCGGTACGCTGGGGACGAGCCCAGCGATCACTCCCACGTCGTAAACATGTTTTCGCTGGACACACTGGAACTTGCCGAGTTTGACAACACAGCGGTCCCTTGCCCGCTCCACGCATATTCGTCGCCTCCGCACGCGTCCCGCCCAGATTGCCTCGGAGCTGAATCACACAACTGTCGGCCATTCCCTGCCACACTTTTGGCGCCAAAGTTGTTTTCCTGGGCACGTTCAAACCTGTCGATGCCGACCGCTCACCGTCCACCATGTGTCCTTGTGCAAGCGAGAATGCAGTGCTACACATTTGGTGGCAAAGGTTGCTCGACAGTGGAATCTGCCACGACCACGTAACAGCACGTTTGGTCCGCACTAGAACGCTCGCTAATTGACTCTCTCTCACACGCGTGTAATAACTGTACAATCGCTGCACAGCCGCACCGCTTACGTCACACACCCTCCATACAACACAACGGACATAGTCTTCTGTAAATATCTAAGTACTTAATTCCATTTCGTTTTTAATGATATTAAATAATTCAATTTAAATTTCGTATACGTTTGCAGAGGTGTTCAACTACCTAATTTCAACTACTTTTCGAGGACCAGACAGCCACCTCTCCCTAGGAACCAGCGCCAAGTTTGAAATCTGCCAGTAAACAAAGCTCACTTGCGCTTCCGCCACCAACCTAAGAAAATTGTTGCAAACGAAGCTCATCACCGCTAAACTAAGCCACCAGCACTCAACCTCTTCCTACATGTTTCGGGTAAAAGGACTCACCCTGCACTAGGCCCATGGATGGAGGAACCTATTTAGGAATGAAGTATATGTATCACACCGACATGTTCCACGCAATACAGACCTGCAAAACACTCCTACATAACTCATTTATAATGCTCTAGACACACGCTTGTTATTTGTAAACAGTTTGAAATAACGCATAGCACAGCCTACAGACATGCGAACCGCTCATAAATAATGCAAAAAATTTACATCCAAATAGCCAAACAACTCCTAATTTTCGCAAATAATTTCAGTACATAGGCTGCTGGAAGGAGTAACGAGTGTACTTTATTTATTTGGGACATATCTTTTTGAAACTTTTGCTTCACATAGGTTTCGATATGTAAGGCTGATCTAAGGCATGTTCTGAACTCCAGTAGTGCACTACACTTGGCAACACAACCACACCCATCAAGATATTCATTCCATTCCAGACCTGTACCTCCTATACAGATAAATTTGTCCAGTTATTTGTCGACTCACTCACAGTCTGACCAGATTGCAGTTTTTTGCGTAAAAACCACTCAGACTCCGCAAGTGAGCTTTGTTTACTGGCAGATTTCAAACTTGGCGCTGGTTCCTAGGGAGAGGTGGCTGTCTGGTCCTCGAAAAGTAGTTGAAATTAGGTAGTTGAACACCTCTGCAAACGTATACGAAATTTAAATTGAATTATTTAATATCATTAAAAACGAAATGGAATTAAGTACTTAGGTATTTACAGAAGACTATGTCCGTCACGTGTATGGGGTGTGTGTGACTCAAGTGGGGCGGAGGTGCAGCGATTGTACAGTTATTGCAGGCGGGTGAGAGAGAGTCAATTAGCGAGCGTTCTAGTGCGGACCAAACGTGCTGTTATATAGTCATGGCAGATTCCAGTGTCGAGCAACCTTTGCGTTCTCGCTTGCACATGGACACGTTGTGGACGGTGAGCAGTTGGCATTGACATGTTTGAATGTGCCCAGGAAAACAACTTTGGCGACAAAAGTGTGGCAGGGAACGGCCGACCGCTAAACAATTTGGGCGGGAAACGTGCGGTGGCGACGAATACACGTGGTGAGCGGGCAAGGGACCGCTGTGACGTCAAACTCGGCTAGTTCCAGCGTGTCCTGCGAAAACATGTTTACGACGTGGGAGCGATCGCTGCGCTCGCCCCAGTGTACTGCCAGTCCAGAGAGAGGGGGCGGCCGCCTCATGTGACAGGCGTCAGCAGAGTCTCCGCGCGCTGGCCAGGGAGTGGCGAGAATTTGAACTAATTCAGTTGGGGCGCGGACGTCGTGGCGACTGCACTGCGATATCAAAGATGTGTGTGCTGTCTGTGTTGGAGAACAAGTGATGACCGTACTGCTTGAAATAAAGTCTTCAGTCCCTCCGCCCTGCAAAATCAAAGGACATGACTTACGTTACTATAAGTGCAGTTTATTACTTGATGCGATTATGATAGGCTACCAGTGAAAAAAGATAAGTGACAGAGGAAGTTCGTATGTGTGATCAATTATGGTGTTGGGATTTGAAGTTGTGATAGATTTTTGTTATGGATGTAAGGAAAATAGCTTTCTCGCCGAGAAAATCCGCCATCTTGGATAAATAATAAATAGAAGTACAGTTTTCGAGACATTATCGTGTTGGAATATGAATTTGGCGCAATTTTCTAGTGGAGGTAGGCCTATAATAATTAATAATAATAATTATTATTATTATAATAAATGATAATGAACGATAATAAATGATAATGAATTATATAAGTGACAATGAATGATAAATAATGTTAAAAAATGATAATGAATAATAATGTATAATAATAAACAAATGTAAGATTTTGCAGCCATTATTGTGTTGGAATTTGAATCTGGAGGGAATTTTCTAGTGGAGGCAGGTCAATAATAATAAATAATAATGATAATAAATAATAATAAATGATAATAAATAATAATAAATGATAATGAATGTTAATAAATGATAAATAATAATGAAAGGCAAGTACGGTTTTGCATGCATTATTGTGTTGGAATTCAAACTTCCCACTATTTTTTCTTCTGGAGGCTTAGGTTAGTGGACGTAGCATAATTGGCGCATTTTCCCGCCAAATTCAAAATTCCCGCCATTTCTTCTTGAGTTTAAGTTAGTGGACATAGCACAATTGGCCTATTTTCCTGCCAAAATCCGGCATCTTGGATGACGTCATGCGATTTTTCCAAGTCTACATACCGCCATCTTGGATGATATCATCGCCGACATCTTGAATAATTTTGGCAACAATGCAGAGTGCGCTGACACATACTTAGTCCCACAACTGATGGGGTGTTTATTGAGGTCGTAAGAAACGTACACATGCTTTTCAAATGCCACACTATCCACTAGAAGTGCTGTCTGGGGTTTGGAACCAAGTCTTTCCATTCAAGCACATAACTGCTCTGGATCCTACAGAGTAGTCCATTAATGGTTACAGCCACCCATATCTCATATCTCGGAACTATTCACATTTGTAGAATCTATCTGCTACAGTTAAATTACCAACTCGTTTAGGTAGCCCCTATGCAGTATTACTGTATACTTAAAGTCTCATCTGCAGAAAGAAAAAGGTGGATGGTGCTTCCACTCTGGCGGCATCAGTAATTTGGTGGGTAAATTCGATAAGAACCAATCATTATCTCACATTCATTTACGGGACATCCATTGTGCTGGGATATAGGGGTCTCTACATAATGGTGAGAAAGTTTGGATATGTTGAAACCAGGAAGGGTAACACAAGATCGACGGGACTGCAAAGATGAACGAATTCTCATTTTCCTTGTTTTATCGTTAGTGATGATGATTACCGTACACCAATTCGTGTTCGTGATGTCTTTCCAAGCATTACGTCTATGGGTGCAGATTTCATTATCACACAAAATGCCTGACCCCTATCCTTCAAAACATTTGTTTGAGAGAATCTTGGCAGGATGCAGCACTTTCCAGAAGCGCTGATTGTAAGACTTTGCCAGGTAATTTCCTAGGACTAATGTGAATCGAGACATATAGCCAGTGTGAGTGTATGTATACCACAATGTTTTTGGGTGCTGTACAGATATTAAAGATAACTGCACTGCTTGTATATAATGTGAATATTGCATTGTTAAGTTGCTGTGGCTTATGTTGTGGCATGACCAGAGAAGATGAGTGTGTGTCCTATCGTGAGCAATGTATAGATTCAGCACATCGATAACCCCGACAGTATGAGAGAGATTTTTTACGTGGAAAATAATGTGCGCTATTGATACTGAGCTTTGTTCCAGGACCACAGCCGTCAAGAGGAGACATTGCCAGTAAATCGATTGGTGTCAGACTCTAGCAGCAATCGTAATATTTAATTGTAGTTACACTGGTAAATATGTTCCTGGCTTCCAATATTCTTGTGAGTCTTGTATGTATTTCATTATCTGTAGACAACTTTTATGGGTTTAACTGTCAATGCAATTTAGCGACCTGTGCAAAATAATTTTACCACTGAAATCCTAGTCTGAAAAAAACAATTGCGAACCGTGCTCCCACTGGACCTGCACTGCAGGTATGCATCATCGTGCCAGGAACGGTACACTTTCACATGCTGTCAGCAGCATTGAGTGAGAGAGTGATGGGTTGCACTGGCTTGCATCTGGAGGTGGCTCATGGCAGCGTCTTTGCTCCTGTCAGGTTGCATCAGCAAAGTTCCTAGGTGAACACGTATTTTGGGAGGAATTTATGAGTTACCATGTATGAAAGGGATGTCGCCGCCTCATGCGCGTGGGACCTGAATGGCACCTGCGCATGGTTTGACAGCTGAGAGCTGCGTCACTTAGCGAGGCTGTCGGTAGCCTCCTGTGCGGTCTAGTGGACATGGGGCGTCAAACGGCAGTATGCACAAGCAGGCTATATGCTGTGACATCACTATGACTATGGGGGTTGCACACGTCGCAATAGTACCGATAGAATCGAGAGCGATGTAGTGGACTTCTGTTGCATGATCTGTGACATCAGTATTGGCGTCACACACATATGTCGCGAGACGTGGATCAGTTTTTCTATAGCGTCTGTGAGGGTGAGTTGCTCTGCAAATAGGTCTTTGCTGGGTGCAGGTAGAGAGGGGAATGACGTCAACAGCGGTGAACATGCATGCGCGCTGCCCAGAGGATGACTTGGTGCTTATTTAGATAAAGCTGTGATGTCAGTATGGACGTGCAGGCTATACGCTGTGTCACTGTGTGTGCATGGGCTACACACGTTGCACGAGTACAATTACACTTGCAGGGGTGAGAAAGCAGTCAAACTGATGAGAGGGGGTGATAGCACTCTCTGGTGATGGTACTGTGTACTAAGTCAGTTTGAGTCCAGATCTTGTGGTGAATGCACTGGATGGGTGTACTGCATCATATTGTTTAAATAAATAGTGCATTCAGAATAACAAAGACTTATGTCCAGTACAGATCGAGTCCTCTTCCCAAACAATTCCTACTTAGGTTAATAGAGATAGCGCAAGTGACCCTTCTTTACCGCCAAAATTCAAACTTCCCACCAATTCCTAGGACGGGGTGGTGGTTGGGTGACTTAGGTTAGTGGATAGAGCCCAAGTGCCCTTTCTTCCCCATCATTTTCTTAGGTTAGTGGGAAAACCCAAATTGACCTATCTTCCTGCCAAAATTCAAACTTAGCGCCATTTCATAGGATGAGGTGAGGGTCAGATGACTTAGGTTAGTGGGGGTAGTCCAATTGAACTATTTTCCCAGGGGCAGGTAGAGCATGGCACTTTCCCGCCATCTTGGATAATGGTACTTGCGTCATCAGCTGACATCATAGCTGACATCTTGGATGACATCATCAACTGATGTCATGGATGACATACGTAATTGCCACTATGTTGGATAATGGTACTTTGGGGCCATACCCACCTTCGGGTTGGGTGACGTCATCACTGATATTTCGGATAATGGTACTTTGGGGCCATACCTGCCTGGGGCCGTACACACCTTGCCCCAATACTTCCATATTGTGCAAAACAGTTACATCAATCACATGGTGAACACTATGTCATACATTTAAGATTAATGTTCTGAATATCGGTTTATGAAGAGAGTGTTTAAAGTGAGAGTCCATGGTATGCACTACACAGTCTGTGCCATCCATAATCAAAACGGAACAACATTCATACCATTTGGCAATATGCACATGATAGTTTCGAGATTAATGCGTCTAATAGCAGTTCACAATGCGAACCAACAATACAAGTATTATTGTCAGTTTCTTTGTCCACGGTACACACCGAAATCAAAACATGTATTACCAATAATCACTTATTTAACATTGGTCAAGGACACAGCAATTCCATACACACACACGACGACAATCACTATCTTCTCTCGTCCTCCAGACCCTTTTTTGTTGTTTCTCTATCAAACCTATAGGTATGTTTCTACAGCTCAACACATGTCGTTCAGCATTACAAAAATTAAGATGATTTACAGTTTCTCACAATACTGCAACTTCACATTATTAGGCCCGTGAAAAATACATTAAAATAACATGTTAATAAACGTCTGAAGATAGAGCATCAGAAAACAATATGATGTAAACAGAATCAAAGTTGCGCAAAGAAACAAAGTTACAAAACATTCTAAAATAGATCTTCCAACGTACCAAGAAAAGAATGCTGAAAACAAAGTACAGGATAAAGGAAATAAATCTGTATGGTACTGCAGTGTTACACTCCCATGTGCCACCCACACTTTTATCATTTGACGACTTCTCGAACCCCTCAAGATAAAAAGTCTCAGATGTAAATCAGTTATATTGTTTGTCTACTCTTTGTGTTCATGTAACTCAAAATAACTTAAGTACTATGGTCATCTTTGAGCACATTCAAAATTAAATACAAATTGACATACTGTAAACAAACACAAAGATGGCCTCATTTCTCCTAAATTCCTAAATTATGCTACTACTAATACAAATAGTATGACACTCTATCCTATCCTCACATATGACAAAAAAATAACGCAATTGATATTTTATACAGAACTCCGATATTCACTTTCTTGCGCTTACTGTTTTCAGTCCTTGTATGTAAGTTTCTTCTCTTCATTCATTCCCCTATCTACAAGTGTTCTGGAATTTTTCCTTGTTACTTTGTTTTACAGTCCAGTTAGTCTTTCAACCTACTTGTTATTACTAACATGTGTAATCACTTGAGAATTACGGACTCTCTCGAATTCTAATTTTATTTTCAACGTGCCTCCTACCTACTGCAACCTATTTGAAAACTATGGTCGTCGCAATGGAGTTATTGAAAAGCTTTCCGGAATTTTACAACACTTCATACATACAACATGGACCACAGAGGCTATGGTAACTAACGTAAAAGCTCAAAGGGTGTGTCATAAATTGAGGCGTAGACTGAGGAAAGATTCCCTTAAAACATACATATAAACTTACATATATATTTCTTTCTATAAATTGATGGTTGTTTATTACCCTTGAGACAATGACACTAATTTCTATTGCACCATGCTTGTAGTGTAACATATAACTCGTTAACAATGCAGAGCAGCAGGCAACATTGGTACAATTTTGAGTAGATCATAACTCTTTCAGGTGGTGCCATCTAATGGAATGTTCCCTACAGTGGAAGAAAACACAAGACAGCTTCTAGTGGCCAGCAAACCATTCCTCGTGGTATGCCAACTCTATGGTCTAATGCCATTCACACTGGATGCGAGTACCGCATGCATGAAGACAACAAAGTTCGACTTGGCCATCTCTGCCGTCGCCTGCACATGTCAGCTAATTTCTGCCTGCGTATTTCTTTATTTCTTTCTACGTTTTACAAGATACTTGTCATCCTCGATAAATAGTGTTGATTTTTCAGGAGCTTTATTTGCATCTGTCTTGTCTGTAGTCTCTATGGTTTCTGACCACTTAGTGAATCAGCGAAAATACGAAAAAATGCTTAAACTGATCGTGTCAGTTGACAGGATTCTGATGATGTACTGGCATGGCAGACCAGTGAATGGAACTGCAGGGAAGATAGTAAAAATGCAGTTGTTCTCATTGCTTATTCCCTATTTATGGATTTTGGTGAGTCTGTTCGCTGAGACTGCTAGTTCTGATATAATGTTATATATTACAGTTAGCGTTCATACTTTAGGAACTGTGCTACTGACGATTTTCAGATTTTCAAACTTGCAACTGATCATAAAGAACAGAACTTCCATTTTCAACAATTGTTTGGTCGGCGTGAGAGATGAAATGCGAGATACTTTACTTAGTCGAATGCCTGCCATCTACAGATACACAGGAAACAGAGCGTACCACATTGATGTAGCAGGTGTTAGCAACCTGCTGTCCCACATCAGATCCCTAAGGAGAGCACACGCCATGCTTTGTGAGCTGTCTCTCGTAACGACTTCAGTACACGAGCAATTTCTGGTTGTCTACCTGGTGACGCTGGTACTAGTGGTTGTGGTGGAATTGTACTCGATCTTCAGAAACGAGATGTTCTTGGGCAGCAGGTACAGCGTGTGGCAGATTTGGTTCTCGTTGGCGTACTGCATGGTCATTCTGTGCACACTGCTGGTTCCTGCACACCTGGTCAAGGCAGAGGCGCGGCGGTCGGCTAGGTTGAGCTGCGAGCTGATGCTAGGGGGCTCCCGGTCAGGGTCTGCCTGGATGGTGCGCGAGTTGCGGCTGCTAGTTCACCAGGTGGCCGCCAGACGTCCTGTGACGCGGCTGTTGCGGACGCTGACCGTGGACTTGCGCCTCATCACCGCCTTCGTCGCCGCCGTCACCACCTACTGCACCATACTGCTCACCTTCCTGCCGCCAGGTGCGCTGCCCTCCACTTCTACGTTTGTCTTCACTTGACAACAAACAGATGGCTATAATTAAAGTGCAGCTGCTCACAGGTATTCAGTGTTGGCTGTAATTATTTGTGGCAGCGAAACTTGGTAGATACGCTAAACTGTTCAGAACAGATATTCACAAGTAAAAAAAAAATAAATAAATAAATAAACAGTTCCAGTTTTGGCCACCAGGAACAAAATTGGGGCTGTAAATGCTACAAAGACATACTGAAACGTTTCGATCTGCAATGGCTTCCAAGTGGGATAGGGGCAGAAAAGATCAAACGAGTGAAAAAGGCATAATGTTTGTTTTATTATAAACTGCCACTTACACAATTTGTTCAGTATAATCACCAGAAACGTCGACGAAATTCTGCATATGTAAGACGACGTGTTTGACAGTTACAAAAATTGTGGTGGAATCTTAGCAACAGCCGACCGCGGTGGCCGAGCGGTTCTAGGCATTTCAGTCTGGAACCAAGCGACTGCTACGGTCGCAGGTTCGAATGTTGCCTCGGACATGGATGTCTGTGATGTCCTTAGGTTAGTTAGGTTTAATGGTTCAAATGGCTCTGAGCACTATGGACTCAACTTTGGAGGTCATTAGTCCCCTAGAACTTAGAACTAGTTAAACCTAACCAACCTAAGGACATCACACACATCCATGCCCGAGGCAGGATTCGAACCTGCGACCGTAGTGGTCTCGCGGTTCCAGACTGCAGCGCCTAGAACCGCACGGCCACTTCGGCCAGCTAGTTAGGTTTAGGTAGTTCTAAGACCTCAGATGTCCCATAGTGCTCAGAGCCTTTTGAACCATCTTAGCAACATGTTCCGCTATACTGGCCTTCAGATCAGGTAGATGCCAGAGCCAAAAATAACATGGATTCAGATCATATGATCTTGCAGTCCATGAATCTCGGAAATACGTCCATGAAAGATTGCATGAAGCAGATCACTGGACGAGTGACATGAGGTGTTCCCACGACTTCCATGAAAACAGTGGCTTCCACACAGTTGCGCTCTTCCAAAGCACAAATCACATGCTGTACATCGAGGTCTCGATAGCACGCCAACATCACAGTACACCTAACACGTCCTCTGGCCCTTCCAAGAAGAATGCACAGAGAGGAAAGGTGCTCATGGAACTTTAACAGTGCCCCAAATTCAGCAGTTCTGTGTATTCACTACACCCTTTAATGAAAAATGTACCTCGTCACTCCATAGAATATTGCCTGGCCACATGCCATCAACTTCGATCCGTGGCAGAAACTGAAGAGCAAATTCAGGACGTTGCTGCAGATCGTAAGGACGTTGCTGCACTGTATGGATGTTGTGCGGATATCAGTGTAAAGTGGACTGAAAAACTTTCCGAGCTGTTGACCATGGGATGACCAATTCTCGTGACACTGTACGAGCGTTAGCACTACCTGGGGCACATACTGCTTGATCAGTTACGGCAACCTACTTCCCACTGGGATAGGACGTCTACTTTTTCCATGTGCCACACCAACCTCACTCTTTTTTTCGAATTTCATTTTCCTCATCTTCAAATCATTTAATGACATTGGGGCTATAATATTAAAATACTATTATATTACGAATGTTTGGAGGTGGGGAGGTTAATTTCTGATATCTGCTATAAACATTCCTGTTTGGAATTAATTTAACCCCCCGGAAGACATTTATAGTTAGCAAGCAATATTATAAAACTTTTAACCACGTCTGTTGGTGTCAAAGCTTCTGAAATGGTAAAACGGTGTATAGAAAATTCTTGCTTGCTTATTAATTGATTTGTATTTCGACGAGAACGTTGACCGACGCCATTGTTCAGAGGACAGTGGCCGCTCTCAAAATGACGCTGTTTGTTTATTTACATTGCCCGGACCCTTGTAGAAAAAATCGGTAAAAGTGATTTTAGGGACGCTGAAATAGAAGTTTAATACAATAAATTCCGACTGAATATTAGAGGCGTTCGGCGGTGGCTACCAAACAATTCGTTGGCTACTTGCCTTCCCTGAAGCCTGAAAAATTTCTAAAATGCAGCGTAATAAACTAAGATGTGGTATTAATGGAAGAGGAGATTAGGTTTCTTGATTCACAAACGGCTGTTTCCATTAAATTAACATAATTATTTAATCAAAAGTTACAGATACGAGGGCGACACTTACATTTTATGAGACAGCAATCAACAAAAAACAAGGCAGCGAGAGAGAGAGAGCAGGGGCGAAGCTCCTGCTTTTATGCAGTTGAAACAAATTACGGCGACAGCCTTTAGCTTGCTTTACAGAACGTCTTTCATAAAATTTAGATATATAAACATTTCTCTGGCACATTCTTTATATGAAAGGTATAAAATACATTTTTTATATTAAATTATGACTTTTTCTCCTTACTTTACAGATTTATGTACACAGAGAAAATTTATTCTTAATGTCTTTTAGCATTAATTAAACGTTTGGGGATATTTTATTAGTTATTCAAAATGCAACATTTCGGGGTTCTCTTAACGCCTTTCAGACGGCGACAGTCTCTCAATGCAACACTGTAGTTGCTGCCGTTGACATAAAACAGTTTCGCTAACAGCACATGGTCACTTCTCAATGGCCATACTATTCACTCACCTTATGACGTGTCAAATGGTTGTCATACCGTCATACAAACAGTGCACAGCGCCAGATTCACACCTACTGGCCATAAGTGGAACTAATTTTTCATCAGCCTAAATCGGTTCCGCATTACCGCATTATCATATCCATCAAGTTTCTCTGCCATAAGACAATAGCAGCCCACATTGGATCTCCATGAACAGTCGCACTTTAATAGAAACCGCCTGGCGATAAAAGGTACTATAGTTACAGTGACTACAACCAACTGAAAACACAGTTAAAATATCGAGCTGTTGCAACATATCATTTACTGCCCACAGTTTTGTGCTCGTCCTGTTCCCTAGTGTCGTTCCTTGAGTCGGTTTCCCGTCCCTGCAGGCCACAGATCAGGAGCTGCAGGGCCATTACAAGGGTTGTGGCCGAGGCCTGCAAGGCTGGCTTAAGGGTCTGTGACGTCACTATGATGGCAGGTGTTTTCTAGCAAACTGAGGACAGAAATGTCAGAAGAAACCGGGAGTAGACTGCACTTTGCACAGAAGTATCATTAGTGTGGGCAGGAAACGGTCAACTGAGAGGCTTAGACGTAACACAGTTTTGGGGAGGGGTTTGGAGCCCGTGTGGGATGTAGGAGGCTAGTTTTGGGCTCCCTCGGGAGAAGGCGGTGTTTTGAAATGTAAATCGGCAGTCGTGTAGCAGCCATTACCGGTGAAGGAAAGAGATGGGCCCAGTGGGATGGAGGAGATGTATCATGTGTCCACTAACGACCACCTTACAACAAATGGAAACTTATAGTCACAGGAAAAGAGTGCACCGAGGTTACTCAGTGCTCAAATAGAGCTTAGGGGAAAGCAGTTCCTAGAACTGTTTAAGAATGCCTGCTAGGTTGATAGATGGATACACTTTTGATCCATAACTAACCGATCTTGTCAAGCATTAGGCCTCCCCTCCGCAACTGTTATTTCTTGATTTTATTTGCATAATTTCTTCGGATTCTCGTTCCCTTATGCCTTTTACTTTGCACCTCCGTTTCGCCCTCCTCCTCCTCCTTGCCCCTTCCCTATTACGTTAGCTATGCAGTACTGTTATATGCTAATGTATGGTATTTAGTCTTAATATATCCGACTGATACATCCTACTGTGTTATAAATAATTAAGGTTAAAAGTAGATTTTAAGATGATAGGCTGTCTAACAACATGACGTTTGGAATGCTCTTGTTTTACCGTCGCAAATTGTTGAAGCACAAGTTAACTATGGACGTAATGTGGTCTCATCAGTTAGAGACATACAGTACTACAAGAAACATTGTATAACTATTGAGTTAAAGTACCACAACAGGCTAACAGACACAGCTCTGGCCTCCTAGTACCAAAGCCCATCGATACAACTTCTCACTACTCCTAAGTACATATAGGGTGACAATCATTGTACTATATATGAAAAAAGAACGCAGCCACAACGTCGCATTACTGCCAAAGATTATGTGAGAATTTAAGCTGATCCGGTCCGTCTGATGGTGCACTGTTTGCATTGTTTGTTCCCCAATGGTGAGGCTGCGTTCCAAGGCGACAGGGCCCGTGTTCACACAGCTTGCACTATCGAGAACTTATTTTGTGAGCACGAGGATGAATTGTCTTATCTCCACTGGCCACGATCATGATCGATATCGACCTCCATCATCGTTAACTGAACCTGCCCCTATTTTGCAGGAAGTATGGTATAAGATTCCCTTCAAAACCATACAGCATCTGTGTCTATCCATTCTCAGACAGCTTGAAGCTGTTTTGTATGCCTACAGGTATCTACGATGCGTTAAGCGTAGTAATAATATATTGTGTTTTTCTGTTTCCATATTTTTGTCCACACCCCTCTACATCGTCGTCTTACTTTTCCCATGTGGTCTGTCTTCAGTTAAATGCCATGGTTCGCGTCTTAAATGTGCCTGTACATTTTACACATTATAAGCGTTAAAAGCAGACTGATATTTATCTTCTGCACATTGAAAACTTCTATCTTATAAACCCATCAATCATAGTTTATTTACAACTTATCGGTCAAATGGAGCCGTCAAAATTACGCAACTCCCAATTCAGCTTAATTGTTTCATACATTGTGCTCTGTTGTAATACACTCCTGGAAATGGAAAAAAGAACACATTGACACCGGTGTGTCAGACCCACCATACTTGCTCCGGACACTGCGAGAGGGCTGTACAAGCAATGATCACACGCACGGCACAGCGGACACACCAGGAACCGCGGTGTTGGCCGTCGAATGGCGCTAGCTGCGCAGCATTTGTGCACCGCCGCCGTCAGTGTCAGCCAGTTTGCCGTGGCATACGGAGCTCCATCGCAGTCTTTAACACTGGTAGCATGCCGCGACAGCGTGGACGTGAACCGTATGTGCAGTTGACGGACTTTGAGCGAGGGCGTATAGTGGGCATGCGGGAGGCCGGGTGGACGTACCGCCGAATTGCTCAACACGTGGGGCGTGAGGTCTCCACAGTACATCGATGTTGTCGCCAGTGGTCGGCGGAAGGTGCACGTGCCCGTCGACCTGGGACCGGACCGCAGCGACGCACGGATGCACGCCAAGACCGTAGGATCCTACACAGTGCCGTAGGGGACCGCACCGCCACTTCCCAGCATATTAGGGACACTGTTGCTCCTGGGGTATCGGCGAGGACCATTCGCAACCGTCTCCATGAAGCTGGGCTGCGGTCCCGCACACCGTTAGGCCGTCTTCCGCTCACGCCCCAACATCGTGCAGCCCGCCTCCAGTGGTGTCGCGACAGGCGTGAATGGAGGGCCGAATGGAGACGTGTCGTCTTCAGCGATGAGAGTCGCTTCTGCCTTGGTGCACACAGGGCCAACACCCGGCATCATGGTGTGGGGAGCGATCTCCTACACTGGCCGTACACCACTGGTGATCGTCGAGGGGACACTGAATAGTGCACGGTACATCCAAACCGTCATCGAACCCATCGTTCTACCATTCCTAGACCGGCAAGGGAACTTGCTGTTCGAACAGGACAATGCACGTCCGCATGTATCCCGTGCCACCCAACGTGCTCTAGAAGGTGTAAGTCAACTACCCTGGCCAGCAAGATCTCCGGATCTGTCCCCCATTGAGCATGTTTGGGCCTGGATGAAGCGTCGTCTCACGCGGTCTGCACGTCCAGCACGAACGCTGGCCCAACTGAGGCGCCAGGTGGAAATGGCATGGCAAGCCGTTCCACAGGACTACATCCAGCATCTCTACGATCGTCTCCATGAGAGAATAGCAGCCTGCATTGCTGCGAAAGGTGGATATACACTGTACTAGTGCCGACATTGTGCATGCCTGTGTCTATGTGCCTGTGGTTCTGTCAGTGTGATCATGTGATGTATCTGACCCCAGGAATGTGTCAATAAAGTTTCCCCTTCCTGGGACAATGAATTCACGGTGTTCTTATTTCAATTTCCAGGAGTGTATATTAGGGTGGAGAATTATCCGCTGACAGTGTATACTTCTTTCAGTGAGAAAATAGTGAACCATAGGAATTTCTCGCTTTATCACATCCTAGTTTTGTGCTCACCCAAGAAAAAATGCCGATATTACACTGAAGAACCAAAGAAACTCGTGCACCTGCCTAATGGTGTGTAGGGCCCCACAAGCACGCAGAACTGCCGCAACACAACGTGGCATGGACTCGACTAATATCGGAAATGATGCTGGATGGAAGTGACACTATGCTTCTTCAGGGCTGCCCGTAAATCTGTAAGAATACGAGGGGTGATGATCTCTTTTGAACACCACTTTGCAAGATATCCAAGATATGCACAACAGTGTTCGTGACTGCGGAGTCTGGTGGCCAGCGAATGTGTTTAAACTCAGAAAAATGTTTCTGGAGCCACTCTGTCGTAATTCAGGACGTGTGTGGTGTCGTATTGTCCTGCTGTAACTCCCAAGCCCGTCGGAACGCACAGTGGACATGAATGGATGCAGATGATGAGACAGGATGCTTACGTATGTGTGGTGTGCGTACTGTAAGACCTTCAGCACACACACCATCAGATTATTTAACTTGTCGTTCCAACGAAGTAGGCGAGTGTCAGCAATATGTCTCGTGGTCTTATCGTGGCCTGTTTATCTTCTGCCGTTAGGTCAGACGATAGAAATGGCACTTGCACGCTTAGAGTAGCAGATTGACGGTGACCCACTTCAAACAGAACTTGATTAATTTTCACACACATTTATTAAAATAATAACAAGCATAAAAATTACTTAACTTGGTTCTGGATGCTATTTAGAATTGAAAATCTGAAGTTCCTTTGGTATTGGTACGTTAATCTTTTTCTCACATATATCCCTGATACTTGACGAAAGTGGCTATACATTTATCTTCATGGTTATGTACAGGAATATGGTAATCTTATGGGGCGCAGACTGAAACTTGACTACAGACTGATACAGACAAATGTAGAACTCGTACAGACTGTTGCAGACAAATGTAGACTGGTACAGACTGGTGCAGACTGACTAATCAGAGGTCTGTACACTCGTTATAATACTTCACGCGTTCATGTATCACTGCGCGAGTGTGATCCGCGAGGAGAAAAAGTTCTACGTTAGCAGCAATCTCATTGGCTGCATTACATGTTGATACGCGGATCGGCGGAAGCAGAATTTGGTCCGTCTCTATGGCAGCGCCATCTCGTAGTGCGTAGACAGACGAGTGCTGCGCCTGCGCTATTGTGCTTAGCCGGGCGCGCTCTAGTGGGAAACTTGTGTACGCGCTGACTATGCGGAACTATGTACACAACAGTATGTGTCACTTGTGAGAGCACTCCAAATGCACACGCCCCACACCATTACAGAGCATCCACCTGCTTGAACAGTCCCCTGCTCACATGCAGGGTGTATGGATTCGTTGACTCCATATTCGTATACGTCCATCCTCTCGATACAATTTGAAACGACTCTTGTCCGACCATGGAATATGTTTCCAGTCATCAACAGTCCAATGCCGGTGTGACGGGCCCAGGCAAAGCCTAAAACTTTGCATCATGCAGTCATCAAGGGTACACGAGTGCTCCTTCGGCTCTGAAAGCCCATATCGATGATGTTTCATTGAATGTTTCGCACGCTGACACTTGTTCATGACCCAAGAATGAAATCTGCAGCAATTTGCGGATGGGTTGCACCTCCGTCACGTTAAACGATTCTCTTCACTCGTCGTTGGTTTCGTTCTTGCAGGATCTTTTTCCGGTCGCAGCGATTCCTGATATTCACGGTAAACTCGTGAAATGATTGTACGGGCAAATCCCCACTTCATTGGTACCTCGGAGATGCTGTTTCCCATCGCACTTGCGGCGAGTATAACACCGCGTTCAGATTCACTAAAATCATGATAAACTGCCATGGTAGGAGCAGTAACTGATCTAAAAACTGCTCCAGGCACTTGTGGTCTTATATATGCGTTGCCCACCCCAGCGCCATATTCTGGCTGTTTGCATGTCTCTATATTTGAATACCTTTCCTTGGTGCATCAGTGTAGTTAAGCATTAAATCTGTCTTTGGTACATTACATCTCCTTTCCTTATGTTTAGAGTCACAGAATACGCTGCATCTACCCATTGTGGTAGCATCTTTTTGACGGTTATTACCCTCCAGAGACACATAATAGTAACGTAACCTGAAGTCGACCTGGAAGAATGTACTCTAATGGCAAGTCGCAGAGACGGTTTGTTGCCTCCTTGCATTTTTTTTTTATATTCAGGAAATATTTTATTTATTTATCTCTTAAGTAAGCAAAGGACCTGGAATAACAATTGAGTGGAATAGACAGTGTCTTTAAAGGAGGATATAAGGTGAACATCAAGAAAAGCAGAACGAGGGTAATGGAATTTAGTGTAATTAAATCAGGTGATGCTGAGGGTATTAGATTAGGAAATGGGACACTTAAAGTAGTAGATGAATATTGCTATTTTGGGAGCAAAGTAACTGATGATGGCCGAATTAGAGAGAATATAAAATGTAGAGTGGCAATGGCAAGAAAAGCGCTTCTGAAGAAAAGAAATTTGTTAACATTGAGTATAGATTTAAGTGTCAGGAAGTCTTTTCTAAAAGTATTTGTACGGACTGTAGCCACGCATGGACGATAAATAGTTTAGACAAGAAGGGAATAGTAGCTTTCTAAATATGGTCCTACAGAAGAATTCTGAAGATTAGATGATAAATCACATAGCTAATGAGGAGGTACTGAATAGAATTGGGAAGAAGAGGAATTTGTGGCACAACTTGACTAGAAGAAGAGATCGGTTGGTAGGACGCGTTCGGAGGCATCAAGGGATCACCAATTTTGTATTGGAGCGAAGCGTGGAGGGTAAAAATCGTAGAGGGAGACCAAGAGCTGAATACACTAAGCAGATTCAGAAGGATGTAGGTTGCAGTAGTTACTTCAAGAGGATAGAGTAGCACGGAGAGCTGCATCAAACCAGTCTCTGGACTGAAGACCACAACAATAACAACTCTTACGTTCAGCAGGACCCTGCGTGCCAGACCTGCTCCGTCACAGAACGAGTCAGAACATAGTCTACACAACAGTGATTGGAAAACATGTAAACAAAGGAATTAAAGGATCAAACAAAAAAAAAGCGATAGAGCTCGGAGTTTATCAATATTTTTGTTTTGGTTGTCTTGGAAGTCCATTGAAAGCGAAACGCGCTCAACAGTGCGCATCTTTCTTTACACCGCTTAAGAAAGTGTCATAAAAGTGCATATCGTTCCTCCGTCTAATGTTCGATGAATGAATTTTACAGTTTTTTTCTGAACTGCCAAAAGTATCGCTGACAAGTGAGTGTGCCGTGTTGAAAGATTTGGCACTCAGTGCTTTTACAAAACGTTATACCTCCCCACACCATGACACCAGGTCTACAAAACTATCACGTTCGAAAATTTTCCTGAGGCCATGACACGTCCACACGTCTCGCCGTATGATGATACGCCTGGAATCGCTACTGCGACTGGCTCTTCTCTCATTCGAGAAGAGCACGCCCATCGCTCGTTGCTAGTCAAGTAGCTACGCTGTTGGCACCGCTGCAAATCTTAGGACACGGTACGCTTATCGGTCAACGATGTTGCGACCCTGTCCTCTCCTTCCCGATGTGCTTCTGCTCGGGGGTGCATTCGGTCTTGACGTCGGTCGTATTGATGGAAAGGTGCAGCCGCATCGAAAATCGAAAGGCGGAGAAGCTCTGGGAACGAGAGGATACTCGACGAATGGACTGACCTTCCCGTTCCTCGATTTAAATCCCGTCGAGCACGTTTGTGATGGTTTGCGGATGAGGTACAGCAACACGTCCAAATGCACCACCGACCATCCAGCAGGTGTCACGCGCGGTGCTGGAGGAAAGCAACACCCTAACGCAAGAATTCCTTCTGTCGGTGCCATTTCTGTTCTCTAAACCCGTTTCTTGTCGTAGTTTCGCATTACTACCCAATCACAGGTATTACAGTTTGCAACTCTCATCTAACTTGGCAGTGACAGACATCTGAGATACTGACTGTGAATCGACATTTGTTATTTTGTAGCTCTATATTTGTTTTTAAAATTCGTTTTTGTCAGCCGCGATCTGTAGGATGTAGGTATCGTCCACCTTACTCTTTGTTGATGGTGTCTTGGAGTCACGTCTAATGTCGTCACATTAGGTTCAAAATGGTTCAAATGGCTCGGATCACTATGGGACTTAACTTCTAAGGTCATCAGTCCCCTAGAACTTAAACCTAACTAACCTAAGGACATCACACACATCCATGCCCGAGGCAGGATTCGAACCTGCGACTGTAGCGGTCTCGCGATTCCAGACTGTAGCGCATAGAACCGCTCGGCCACCCCCGCCGGCTTCACATTAGGATCTATTAGTCTTCACAGGCTTTACACAGTAATAGCTACCAATACATTTGGTGTTAGTCATGACACTCTACACCCACCATCGTGGAAAATAAGGATATCTCCCGTACGACTCCCTGCTGGACCACACAGGGCACTGTAATACTATATTTCACACCCAGAGACGAATGATAAGTGTTAGCACTTTCCAAGCACATTGTGTTATGACATAGTAACTTTCCCACCATTCCGAAATATCTATACAGTTTTTAGATGGTGTCACATTCCATATTCATGTCTAACCGACATTATTTACCCCAACGATACTGCTCTTCCGATCGTTCGGGTACGTAGTGTCTCGAAAAAAATAAATAATGGGAAATACTCTATAAGTTATCAAAATTCTAGAAGACATTATTTAAAAAATGAAACTTTCCTATGATAAGTTGCATCATTGTATAAAATGATGTGTTTCACTCTTTAGTTACAGGTAACACGAATATGCATCAGATATAAGAGAGTACCAACGGCCCAGGTTGGTGATGTCTGGACATTGTCTTCAGAACTCGAATCCAGGAATTTCACATTCATAAAAAGTTCAGTAAACCGTCGCAGCAGTAAATCACAGTTGTGAGACATGGCTCTTCTTGGCAACTTTAGGTCTTGTTCCAATTTTTATTGATAAACGATTCATCGTGCCTGCTGTTACAACTGCAATGATTCATTAGTTATTTCACACATGTGCTGTCTCGGTTCCTATGAGCAATAATCTACGAATCTAGGAATGTAATTGCTTACATGGAAAACATAAATAACATGCATCTATTTTGTAGCAAGCTAATGAAAATTTTTAAGGCTTGTAAATAAATACTCTGTTGCTGATCTGCGTAATGTAATATCTTTGACTATAATAAATGTATTTAGCCATTTCCCAGTCCAACCGCTTCCTGATCCACACACAGAAGCTGCAAATCATACGTCAATGCTGGCCATCCCATATAATGTTTCTCGACCGCAAACGACAGTCAGAAACTGACTCAGTACAGTCAGTGCCGTTTTGATTCGCAAGAGTTAGTAGCACTAACTGCACAGTAGATTAGTATTATGAACCAAATTCAGAATAAAAACCTATTGAAGAATTCCACACAATATTAAAATTGCTGATGCACATGAAGAATTGTACCTCAGATTAAATGTTTAAGATAATATAATCTTCACTGCGATAGGATCTGCAGCTACGATGAATTTTTTAAATGTTTTTCTGATGCCTTCAACTGACATTATCTTTATTTTATGTACGATTATATAATCTCGGCGTTAGGCTATTTTCGAGTGTATAAAACGGAAGATGCATTAGTATTAACATAAGAGTAAGTCATAGCCCAAGGTATACTAAGAGGATTGTAACTTACTTTATGGCCGATTTTTGAATGGTGTACTATGTTATGTACGTCTTTGCTCCTACGACTGCATTTAATTGTCATAAAATAAATTAGAAATAGTTCTTCGTTATTTTAGGAGCATGTTACTTTTGAGCAGTTGTGGCAAACCTTTCATATGATGTCGAAGTTTTTAACGTATTTCCGATAGGAAGATTACAATTATTTTACATAAATTCGTTGATTACTCTATACAGATATTTGTTTTCAGTTATATTTCATTATCGTTCATCATTTGTGTAAAATGACTGTATCTAACTTCTTTAAAAAAACTTGTAAATATTTGTTCTATTATTGTGGGAGAAGGTCATTTTTGAATAGTTGTTACAGAGATATTATATGTGAAGTCGATCACAGTCATAAAGGTGAAGAAAGAAGGTACCTCCATGGGGAGATGGCACCACAGACTTACGCTGTACGTTGTTTTGAAGCCAGAGTGCATGGAGCCTGCCGTCATCTTAAATATCCCAAACCATTACCAGAGTACGGTTTACGATTGCTTCTTGTTCATTCTTTCTGTCATGTGCATGCAACAAATGTTTTAAATACTAAAAATGATAGTGCTTACATGCATAACGTAGCGTCAGGAAAGTAATTTCGAACGTTTTTGTGTTCTTAAATACGCATTTGCCCCAATAATGCGACACATCTGGCATCGTTAATGTAGTTATTTTTTGTTGATACATTTCGAATAGCCAAGAAGAGAAGGAAGTGATGTGTAAAGGATGCTTTCGTAATCTATTTAAATCTACTCAAACGCTTAGACCCCATAAAATGGATATTTTGCTTTAACATATACGTAAGTAACTTTTTTTACTAATGATAGCAACATTTCTTACTTGTAACTCTGTCAGTTTTTCAGGAATAACCAAATATAGCACGGTTGGAATGTACGTCTACTTTGACCATCTGCTTGATTTTACTTCTGAGTTTCATTTTGAGGTTTTCAAAACATATAAGCCTATATCATTTTAGTGATATACCAATAGTTAAGGTAGTTACAGTACTTCATTTAGCTTCATGCTCCATGTATCATTTGTATGATGAATCGTAATGATGTTGAACGAGTCTTTACATATTGACATCATCTCTCCTTGTAAATACTGTCTGCTTCTATGCTGATCATTTATTAGTTTTTCGATTTTTAATTAAAGAGAGACATATATTAGTAATTCAGTAATGGATAATCTTCTGCGGAATAGGAGGAAATTAAAACATGACAGAAATTATGTGATTGACAGTAGTCTGAAACACTACTGTTATAAAAATCTGGAAATTTGTGGTAAAATCCTATGGGACCAAACTGCTGAGGTCATCGGTCCCTAAGCTTACACACTACTTAATCTAACTTAAACTAACTTACGCTGAGCACAACACACACACCCATGCCCGAGGGAGGACTCGAACCTCCGACGGAGGAAGCCGTGCGGACCGTGACAAGGCGCCAAGACCGCGCGGCTACCCCACGCGGCAAACTATTAGAATGGGAATGGCATACGAACGTGCGTTTTATCTCGTCGCTTATGCGCTTCGCGCTGTACTGAACCTTCCTGACTGCGAGAATATAAATTTAATTTAGCTGCGAGAATGTAAATTATCAATAAATTCAAATCAAACGAAAACTGCACGAATTTACGTAACACAAAAACTGAATCTAGTGCAACGCTATTGATTTGAAATTGGCCCTGGTAATGACATAAAACTTGATCCACTTGAAAATAATGGTCCCTGTGCCTAATGAATGGTACCCCTGAAATAATAAAATTTCTTGCGTTTACTAGCGCAATGGTAACGCTCTTTGCATTGCTCTATGTTAATAATGTAAATTGTGTAGTTAGCAAACAGCTATTGTACAACGTAGTTGGTTAGTAGGCCTATACATTTTAATTGAGAGGCCGGCCGAAGTGGCCGTGCGTTTAAAGGCGCTGCAGCCTGGAACCGCAAGACCGCTACGGTCGCAGGTTTGAATCCTGCCTCGGGCGTGGATGTTTGTGATGTCCTTAGGTTAGTTAGGTTTAACTAGTTCTAAGTTCTAGGGGACTAATGACCTCAGCAGTTGAGTCCCATAGTGCTCAGAGCCATTTTTTAATTGAGAAAAACAGTTATTCAGAAATGACATGGATCTTGGAACTAGTACTGACTTGCGGTAAATAACAATATGTCACTAACTTTAAAACTTGTATTTTGACTCTTTGAAAATTAACAATGCCCACGATTAACACACTCAATAAACTGATTATACATTCACAATTAGCTTTACAAAAATCATTGGACATTCGTGCTATACATTGTCTCAATCATCACTTATGAATACGCGCATTGCATTAGCAACAAAACAACTTTCTGTACCGTAATTATTTCCACCTTCCGCTGAGACTCCTTTTACAGTTAATAAACATCATAGTACCTTGGAAATAAAAAAATCATTACTGCCCGTAGCAAGTAAGCATTTATCCTGCACACATCAGATACAACACGTTTTTACACTGAATACACTCCATCTAAAGTTACTCTAACACATTACCCATAATACCGCGAATCAGCGATCGCTGTTGGGCAGCGACGCTACTACAGGATCGATACTACATTTGACCATCCCTGCTTCAATATAATATTTTCTTACAAAACTTGAAGCCGGCCGTTGTGGCCGAGCGGCTCTAGGCGCTTCAGTCCGGAACCGCGCGACTTCTACCGTGGCAGGTTCCAATCCCGCCTCGGGCATGGATGTGTATGATGTCCTTAGGTTAGTTAGGTTTAAGTAGTTCTAAGTTCTAGGGACTGATGACCTCAGATGTTAAGTCCCATAGTGCTCAGAGCAATTTTTACAAAGCTTGAATTAATTAATCCTATGTGCATACTTTTCAAGTTGTCAAAGAGAAACGATTTCAGTTTAGTTTCAAATTTTACTTTGCTGTCTGACAGGCATTTTATATCAATGGGTAAGTGATCAAAACTTTTGGTTGCAGCACGGTGAACACCGGTTTGTGCTGCAGACAACCCTGTTGTGACGCAATGAATGTCATTTTCTTCTTCCAGTGTTTTAAATATGTACATCACTGTTCCTGATGGAGCGGAATGGATTATTTACGACAAACCGCTGTGAAACGAATATGCTGCTGCTCACACGCCGAACAGGAGACACGCACAACGAAAAACGTGTTCAAATAAGTTTTCAGCCAAACCCTTCTTTAAAAGGGAAGCACAGCACTCATACACATTCATACAGTTATACACACAAAACTCACACACGCATGACCGCTGTCTCCGTTTATTCTAGCCAGAATCTGCCCCAACAGTCAGCGCGATTACAAAGCTGTTTGTTGTGCGGAGACTATGGCGTTGATACAGTGTGTATCGGATATCGGAGCGTTTGTGATTTGGAAGGCAATTAAAGATGCAGGAAAGAGGAGAAAAAACGGACACTGAATAAAGTAAGCCAAATATAAAGCCAAATGATAGAAACAAAACCACTACAAGAAAAGTAGAGAGTGCAACCATAATTCTCGTGTACGAAACAAAATATTACTAGAATGGCACTTCTTACGAATGAAATGTGATTCCTTTAAATACTAGATTACGATCGGATCGATGTCCATACAAGCACTCTGTTCTCTGCCTTCCTGAACCTATCTGTTAATGTTCGTGAGCATAACTCTAGATGGTCTCTCTCTCTAAGCATCTTGTACCTACTCCTCTGTCTTTATCCAACCCTCCCTGCAACATTGTCTCTGGTTTAATTTGGAACTGGCCGGCAGCAGGAGGGCGCTATACCCATTACATTCGACGTCTTGTGAAGGAACAGAACGAGCTGAGGTCCATATAATAAATACACTACGATATTTTGCTTTCGGAAAGAACATACTACCTGTTCCAAACCAGCACGACCGACCGACGTTAGTGATACAGACGGTATTTTCATTCTACCGTACCTGATTGTAGGTACGAGCCTCATGCATTTGGGAGTGATATGGTGACATAAAAGACGGTCAAGAAGAAGAAGAAAAAATGTACGGCTTATGTGGTGTCACCGCACTTGCTAGGTGGTAGCTTTTAAATCGGCCGCGGTCCATTAGTATACGTCGGACCCGCGTGTCGCCACTATCAGTGATTGCAGACCGAGCGCCACCACACGGCAGGTCTAGAGAGACTTACTAGCACTCGCCCCAGTTGTACAGCCGACGTTGCTAGGAAAGGTTCACTGAGAATTACGCTCTCATTTGCCGAGACGATAGTTAGCATAGCCTTCAGCTAAGTCAATTGCTACGACCTAGCAAGGCGCCATCACCAAGTTATATTGAGATGATAATACTGTATCAACAAGACCAATGTTCACCAATTGTGGATTAAAGTTAAGTATTCCAGCAGCTACGTACTTTTCTTTATAGCATTCATTACGTATCCTGTTTCAGACCTCACGCCAGCCTGCGTGAGCTTATAGCGTGCATTTCGGCTTCCTCAAACAACACGGTGTTGCCACTTCTGCCGACACTTCAGTTTATGCGCACTGGAGTTCTAGACAGAAGCATTTTGAAATGTTTTACTAGTGCTGTCAGTTCTAGAGTATTGTTCTGAAGGCTACATGGTTATGCACTTAAACATGCCATAATGTTAAAATAAATAGTAGTCGTGGAATATAATATTAACACCCCATCGCAATAAATATACACTCCTGGAAATTGAAATAAGAACACCGTGAATTCATTGTCCCAGGAAGGGGAAACTTTATTGACACATTCCTGGGGTCAGATACATCACATGATCACACTGACAGAAGCACAGGCACATAGACACAGGCAACAGAGCATGCAAAATGTCGGCACTAGTACAGTGTACATCCACCTTTCGCAGCAATGCAGGCTGCTATTCTCCCATGGAGACGATCGTAGAGATGCTGGATGTAGTCCTGTGGAATGGATTGCCATGCTATTTCCACCTGGCGCCTCAGTTGGACCAGCGTTCGTGCTGGACGTGCAGACAGCGTGAGACGACGCTTCATCCAGTCCCAAACATGCTCAATGGGGGACAGATCCGGAGATCTTGCTGGCCAGGGTAGTTGACTTACACCTTCTAGAGCACGTTGGGTGGCACGGGATACATGCGGACGTGCATTGTCCTGTTGGAACAGCAAGTTCCCTTGCCGGTCTAGGAATGGTAGAACGATGGGTTCGATGACGGTTTGGATGTACCGTGCACTATTCAGTGTCCCCTCGACGATCACCAGTGGTGTACGGCCAGTGTAGGAGATCGCTCCCCACACCATGATGCCGGGTGTTGGCCCTGTGAGCCTCGGTCGTATGCAGTCCTGATTGTGGCGCTCACCTGCACGGCGCCAAACACGCATACGACCATCATTGGCACCAAGGCAGAAGCGACTATCATCGCTGAAGACGACACGTCTCCATTCGTCCCTCCATTCACGCCTGTCGCGACACCACTGGAGGCGGGCTGCACGATGTTGGGGCGTGAGCGGAAGACAGCCTAACGGTGTGCGGGACCGTAGCCCAGCTTATTGGAGACGGTTGCGAATGGTCCTCGCCGATACCCCTGGAGCAAGTGTCCCTAATTTGCTGGGAAGTGGCGGTGCGGTCCCCTACGGCACTGCGTAGGATCCTACGGTCTTGGCGTGCATCCGTGCGTCGCTGCGGTCCGGTCCCAGATCGACGGGCACGTACACCCGCCGACCACTGGCGACAACATCGATGTATTGTGGAGACCTCACGCCCCACGTGTTGAGCAATTCGGCGGTACGTCCACCCGGCCTCCCGCATGCCCACTATACGCCCTCGCTCAAAGTCCGCCAACTACACATACGGTTCACGTCCACGCTGTCGCGGCATGCTACCAGTGTTAAAGACTGCGATGGAGCTCCGTATGCCACGGCAAACTGGCTGACACTGACGGCGGCGGTGCACAAATGCTGCGCAGCTAGCGCCATTCGACGGCCAACGCCGCGGTTCCTGGTGTGTCCGCTGTGCCGTGCGTGTGATCATTGCTTGTACAGCCCTCTCGCAGTGTCCGGAGCAAGTATGGTGGGTCTGACACACCGGTGTCAATGTGTTCTTTTTTCCATTTCCAGGAGTGTATTTCCAACACCTGACATACATTTAGCCTGCAAGTTTTCTATCCCAGTCACTAGGGTGACAAATAGTAAGATAATGAAACTACACTACTGGCCATTAAAATTGCTACACCACGAAGATCACGTGCTACAGACGCGAAATTTAACCAACAGGAAGAAGATGCTGTGATATGCAAATGATACGTTTTTCAGAGCAGTCACACAAGGCTGGCGCCGGTGGCGACACCTACAACGTGCTGACATGAGGAAAGTTTCAAACCGATTTCTCATACAGAAACAGCAGTTGACCGGCGTTACCTGGTGAAACGTTGTTGTGGTGCCTCGTGTAAGGAGGTTAAATGCGTACCATCACGTTTCCGTCTTTGATAATGGTCGGATTGCGATTTATCGTATCGCGACACTGCTGCTCTCGTTGGTCAAGATCCAATGACTGTTATCAGAATATGGAATCGGTGGGTTCAAGAGGGTAATACGGAACGCCGTACTGGATCCCAACGGCTTCGTATCACTAGCAGTCGAGATAACAGGCATCTTATCCGCATGGCTGTAACGGATCGTGCAGCCACGTCTCGATTCCTGTCAACAGATGGGGACGTTTGCAAGACAACAACCATCTGCACGAACAGTTCGACGACGTTTGTAGCAGCATGGGCTATCAGCTCGGAGACCATGGCTGCGGTGACCCTTGACGCTGCATCACAGACAGGAGCACCTGCGGTGGTGTACTCAACGACGAACCTAGGTGCACAAATGGCAAAACGTCATTTTTTCGGATGAATCCAGGTTCTGTTTACAGCATCATGATGGTCCCATCCTTGTTTGGCGACATCACGGTGAACGCACATTGGAAGCGTGTATTCGTCATCGCCATACTGGCGTATCATCCGGCGTGATGGTATGGGGTGCCATTGGTTACACGTCTCGGTCTTCTCTTGTTGGCATTGACGGTACTTTGAACAGTGGACGTTACGTTTCAGATGTGTTACGACCCGTGGCTCTACCTTCATCCGATCCCTGCGAAACCCTACATTTCAGCAGGATAATGCACGACTGCATGTTGCAGGTCCTGTACGGGCCTTTCTGGATACAGAAAATGTTCGAATGCTGCCCTGGCCAGCACATTCCCCAGATCTCTCACCAATTGAAAACGTATGGTCAATAGTGGCTGAGCAACTGGCTCGTCACAATACGCCCGTCACTGCTCTTGATGAACTGTGGTATCGTGTTGAAGCTGCATGGGCAGCTGTACCTGTACACGCCATCCAAGCTCTGTTTGACTCAACGCCCAGGCATATCAAGGCCGTTATTACGACCAGTGGCGGTTGTTCTGGGTACTGATGTCTCTGGATCTATGCACCCAAATTGCGTGAAAATGTAATCACATGTCAGTTCTAGTATAATATATGTGTGCAATGAATACCCGTTTATCATCTGCATTTCTTCTTGGTGTAGCAATTTTAATGGCCACTAGTGTACTACCTTCTACTCCAAAGAAAAAAAAATGTGATACATGCACCAGATAGGTTCCTGGAGGTGTTTAGCGCCCACTGTTCGCATCCGGTTAAGGCGCAGAAATTGCACCATGTTCGCAGCAGTCCTATAAAATGATCGTCAGCAACGGAATATGAATGAAACATCTTATGAGGAAACAGGGAAATGCATACCACCCATATGCATACTTCAAACTGCTGCGGGATGTTACCACCATGGACAACGCATTTGATGTCAGTGGAGTGAGGGAGAAAGAGCGTTGGGTCCCCCGCCAAGGAACCGAGCACATAAAATAGCGTAATTGCGTTGTGTTTACAACAGAACAGCGTCAGCCCTCTAATCAAAAAAAGCGATCCATGTACCAGTGTGTTTTATCGACGGACTATAGATACGCAGCCGGCAGGAGTGGCCGAACGGTTCTGGGCGCTACATTCTGGATCCGCGAGACCGCAACGGTCGCAGGTTCGAACCCTGCCTCGGGCATGGATGTGTGTGATGTCATTAGGTTAGGTTTAAGTAGTTCTGAGTTCTAGGGGACTGATGACCTCAGGAGTTAAGTCCCATAGTGCTCAGAGCCATTTGAACCATTTGTAGATACGCTGGCTGGGTTGGGGGCTGTATTAGAGGTGGATGGTATGAACAGTAATAGAAGACCACACCTGATAAGCAATAAGAGCATATACGTATGGAAAATCGAGGTAGCAACAGTAGGAGAAATCAGCTCTTCACTCAGTCCAGGTCCCCGTTGCAGCTCCCTATTCGTTGAAGTGAGAATCAACATGCAGAACTGTTTCCAGACTTCGGGTTTCCATTATATCCTATGCATGTAGCATTCATTGAGCCTCATATACTTGCGAAACGAGAGTTACTATACTTCCAGCTAGCTAATTTAATTACTTGCCTGCTTATCTCATCCAAAATGCATGTATGTAGATCATCAGAAAGAGCGAAATTCTCAGGATTTCTTAGTAAGTTGGCGAATACTACCTGTATAAAATCAAACCACACCTGGTTATGTTAACATTATGAGTATATACGCATCAAAAAATGTGGGAAAATGACATAAAATTGAGGCCTAGTACCATGGAGACTAGCAGGTAGGTGCCGGCTGGCATTCCTTCAGAGAAGGTGGCTGATAACAGAGTACTAACTGAGCGAGAGTGCTTTGCGCCCTCCTATTTATATGACCTGTTGCCTGTTGCCCCCCCGGAAGACTACCGCGACCATTCTCGTGTTTGTTACTCGGCACCGAGAAGTCGGCCCGAGGTTTCTCTCATTTACACAATGCGACTGCGTATCCAGGCTGGCTGCCGGCGCTCAATCAAGACTTCAGAATATTTGAAACTAACCAGCTCGAGTGTTAGTTAAAATATCAATTAATAATATTGAGGTTTACCACCCCTTCCCGTCCCCAGGAAAATTTTATTAACTCCGTCGTCAGAGATGATAAAATTTCTACCTTTCTTTTTGTGCCTTCAGAAGTCCTTGTTTACTTTGATTAGCCAAAGAATGCATAGGTTACATTTTGCGTTTTTACATGGTACTTATACACGAATCTTCAGTCCTTGGTATTTATAGAACCTTATTAGCTGTTATACCTTGACATTTTCACATACATTTTTCTTCATAGCACCATATTCTTTGTCTTTTTGTTTGATACATTCTTTCCACTACATTAAATCTCAGAATTGGGAGTCCTTTTATAATCTTTTTTAACATATAATCCACAGAGAGCCTTATATCTGTTTCTACACACTAAATTTTTGTGCCTCATTCTTTTAATATATACACATTCTACTGTAGTTATCTTATTTGCTATTTGTTTCATTACTTATTGCTTGTTGGTGTGGAGTATCGGAGACTCGATTATTGGAGTGTCTCTTCCTGTAACTTTGATTAGATGTGTTGTTTGACTCCCCTCTTTCCAGAGTCTGGGCACGGTGTGAGACTCACGCTCCTCTCCTCTTTCTCCTCTATAACGGGCTCAGCATGAGGGGTTGGTGTGTACCTTACTGTGGTGTCACCGCCAGACACAACACTTGCTAGGTGGTAACCTTTAAATCGGCCGCGGTCCGTTAGTATACGTCGGACCCGCGTGTCGCCACTATAAGTGAATGCAGACCGAGCACCGCCACACGGCAGGTCTAGAGAGACTTCCTAGCACTCGCCCCAGTTGTACAACCGACTTTGCTAGCGATGGTTCACTGACAAAATACGCTCTCATTTGCCAAGACGATAGTTTAACATAGCCTTCAGCTACGTCATTTGCTACGACCTAGCAAGGCGCCATTATCAGTTACCATTGATATTGTGAATCATGTACCGGCAAGACCGACGTTCTTCATTAACGGATTAAAGTTAAGTATTCCACCAGCTACGTCCGTTTTTCTAAATTCTAATTTCCTTGTCCTGTTACAGACCTCACGCCAGCCTGCGTGAGCTAAAACGCGTGCCTTTCGGCCTCCTATAGCAACCCGGTGTTGGCTCTCCTGCCAACCAAAACACTTACTGTTTGTCTTTCGGGACTTCTAGTTACTTTGTTTTGGTTACATGTACTCTAGCACAGCATCTGTTGCTCAATCCACATAGCTGTTTTCCACACCTTCTGCAACACTTGCAGTACATACAACAACAACAGCCGGCCGATGTGGCCGTGCGGTTAAAGGCGCTGCAGTCTGGAACCGCAAGACCGCTACGGTCGCAGTTTCGAATCCTGCCTCGGGCATGGATGTTTGTGATGTCCTTAGGTTAGTTAGGTTTAACTAGTTCTAAGTTATAGGGGACTAATGACCTCAGCAGTTGAGTCCCATAGTGCTCAGAGCCATTTTTGAACAACAACAACAACAACATAATATTGTCGACATACGTAAAGCTAGTGATCCCGAATATCCCCACTTGGAATACTCGCTCATTGACCATCTCTAACATGTTGTCTGTTGCTGGTATTCTATTTCCTCTTGAAGGTCTTCAATTTTTCTGCCTGCTGCTTTTAATTCATCTAAGTGTCTTACGACATGTTCTAGGGGTAGAAGTACCAGGATATTTGATACTTCTTGTTTCTCATTCTCTGCAATACAACAATCTACGTCTATATAGTCAAGGAACTATATCCTGCTTACTGCTATTGGTACATATAACGTGGTCTGACTGGGGCATAATTTGTGCTCCATATCGCTTACACTTATTCCTAAAGTTTAATTTGTCCGTTCCTCGTATAATGAGATCCGCCGGTGGCGATCATTACAGAGCACTGTTAACCCTTCATCCTTTGGGACGACGCACAACCATTCGTTGCGCTGTATCTGCGTCCAGATACTTTCGTTTAGTACTACATAGCCGCGCGGGATTAGCCGTGCGGTCTACCTCGGGCATGGGTGTGTGTGTTTGTCCTTAGGATAATTTAGGTTAGGAAGTGTGTAAGCTTAGGGAGTGATGACCTTAGCAGTTAAGTCCCATAAGATTTCACACACATTTGAACATTTTTTTGAACAGTACTACATATTTTAAGTTACAATCAGGGGATGTTGCTCTTACTGGTTGAAGCATCCTGACAGCACACCTTTCATGGTCATAGGTTGACATTAGTACAAATGTTTGCTTGCATATTTGATGTTTTGCATTACGTTTTTACAGGCCAATTGGTCACTCGACAGTTGCGCATACTGCCATTGGCGTCATCCATCAGCAAAACTCTTTTTCAGGTGAGGTCCTCTTCGTACTATCCGCCTCTGCGGGTAATGGCCATATCTTAGAAAGAGTATATTCGTTACTATCCACTAGTGGTACATTTAATATATAACTTAACGTAGAGCCGGAAATAAAAATATCTATATTATTCTTAACAACTAATACCCTTGGTATTCAGTCGGTTCGATAGGAAACCTAACAAAATCATCGCTTGCTGTACCTTCTTATTGGTACTGTTTTCGAATTCCTCTACATATAATAGCACATAACTTCCGTATCCCATCTGCCTATCTATATTCGAACGACTTGACTGTGTTAAGGAGGACACTTTTAATATCGTATCCAAACATTACAGGTTTGTTCTTCCTATTCATCAGCATTTACATTTTTCCACATTTAGAACTAGTTGCCATTCATCATACCAACTGGAAATTTTGTGACAGAATACTGGAAATTCACAGTGCTGCACCACAATTTACTTGTGAAGTAGTAATATTGATCGTTCGTCCGCTGTGTGTGTCTTTTACTGTTACCGTGGTCTTTATGGTCTAGCAGGCAGATGTCCACACGATTTATTGGCCACAAGAGACGCATTACGGAAGATATCTTTATTTTCCATGAGGGTGGATGTAGAGCGAGGTCAGTAGTACCAGTGGTACCGACGGCTGCCACTGTGAAAAGTCTGTGCAGATGATTAGTTTCTAATGCGACTCGTTCTAAGACCCCATAAACATAGAGTAATGGTGGGCGAAAACCAGATTATGTAGATCGGAGCTGCCGAAAACTAAATGCAAGTGTCAAAAGGAACAGTTCCCGGTCAGTACCTCAAATGTCTGTTACTGCTATGGCGGATAAGAGTTGCGAATTCCGATCAGCTGCGATTGGTTAGCAATCCGAAGTTGCGTTAAGAAACGCGTTAATACACTGAAGAGCCAAAGATACTGGTACACCTGCCTAATATCATGTAGGAGCCCCGCGAGCACGCAGAACTGCCGTAACACGGCGTGGCACGCCTCGACTAATGTCTGAAGTAGTGCTGGACCCCATGAATTCTGCAGGGCTATCCACAAACCCGTAGGAGTACAAGGGCTCGAGATCTCTTCTGAACAGCACGTCGTAAGGCATCTCAGATATGCTTAATAATATTCATGTCTGGAGATTTTGGTGGCCAGCAGAACTGTTTAAACTCAGAAGAGTGTTCCTGAAGCCACTCTGTAGCAATTCTGGACGTGTGGAGTGTCGCACTGTTCTGTTGGAATTGCCCAAGTTAGTCGGAATGCACAATGGACATTAATGGATGCAGGTGATCAGACAGGATGCTTACGCACGTGTCACCTGTCAGACGTATCAGGGGTCCCATGTCACTCCAACTGCACACGCCCCACCAGTTTACAGAGCGTCCACCAGCTTGAACAGTGCCCTGCTGACATGCAGGGTCCATGGATTCATGAGGTTGTCACCATACCCGTGCAAGTCCGTCCGCTCGATACAATCTGAAAGGAGACTCCTCCGACCAGGCAACACGTTTCCAGTTACCAGTCCAACGTCTGTGTTGACGGGCCCAGGCGAGGCGTAAGGCTTTATGTCGCGCTGTCATCAAGGGTACACTTGTGGGCCTTCGGCTCCGAAAGCCCGTATCGGCGATGTTTCATTGAATGGTTCGCACGCTGACACTAGTTGATGGCCCAGCATTGAAATCTGCAGCAATTTGCGGAAGGGTTGCGCTCAGTCGTTCTCGCAGCATCTTTATCAGGCCGCAGTGATGTCGGAGATCTGATGTTTTACCGGATTCCTGATATTCACGGTACACTCGTGAAATGATCGGAAGGGAAAGTCCCCACTTCATCGCTACCTGGAAGATGCTGCGTCCCATAGCTCCTGCAGTGACAATAACACCACGTTCAAACTCGCTTAAATCTTGATAACCTGTCATTGTAGCAGCAGTAACCTATCTAACAACTGCGCCAGAGACTTGTTGTCTTACATAGGCGTTGCCGATCGCAGCGCCGTTTTCTGCCTGTTATTTGAATACGCATGCCCGTACCAATTTCTTTGGCGCTTCGGTGTAGATGAGAAATGGTGCAAAGAGAACTGAAAGTGAACCGAAACTGCTCAAGAGGTCTTTCCCATTCACGTTCTTCTCAACATCCTGTGACATCAATGGAGGATTTTTACTAAAAGAAGTACCCCCTATTCTAGCAGGAGTAACGGTCATAACGAGAGAATCACAGCTCGTCCGAAAACAACTGGCTGCTTCCCATTCTCCACGTAGACTGATGGGCCTGTCTCGTTCCAATGGCGCCACCCTCTCAGAGCGGTGCATACGGTCTGGTTGACATAGGAGGCAGTTGTGCTGTGCCGTACGACAGGGATAGTGACTTCTGGACATCACCGATTTCCTCCAGATTTGTGGTATATGTAGGGCTTGGCAAGGAATGGAAATGAGAGGAGTCGAAGCGGCCAGGCCTTTAGAAAGAAAAAATAGCGTTTTTAGCCCGGACCCGGCGGCGCATTAGCCTACTTTCCACGTAACGGTTGAAAAAGCAGAAAGAGCACAGAACGATAAACCGAAGGTTTTGGAGGTCGAATCCCTATGTGGAAACCTCTTCTTTCTATATTAAATTTTTACGTTACTTTTACTGCAATGCTCAATGTACAGTATTTAAAAATATTTTAATGGAAGGCCTGAAAAGCAAAGTTCAACGAAAATTTCGGATTAAAAATAAATTTCCAGTAAGGGATCGTAAGGCGTACACGAGAACTTCGTAGATAAAACTAGATACTTGTATTATTTTACAGTTGTTGGTTTACAAATGCTGGGGTGACATTCATCGTAAAAACAAGCGAAGCACTAATTTTCTCGGCATCTTCCACGCGTTATAAACGCCACATTTATACAATTATATGCTTGTTTTAAGGTTTCTGTAGAGAAAAGAACTCGAATTACATTCATAAAAGGTTATCTCTTATCGCACAGTTTAGCAGTAATTGCGCCGTCTCGCCAAACATTGGCGAGGATAGATGCTGATGTACAAATGGTTCAAATGGCTCTGAGCACTATGGGACTTAACATCTGAGGTCATCAGTCCCCTAGACTTAGAACTCCTTAAATCTAACTAATCTAAGGACATCACATACACCCACGCTCGAGGCAGGATTCGAACCTGCGACCGTAGCAGCAGTGCGGTTCCGGAGTGAGGTACCTAGAACGGCTCGGTCACAACGGCCGGCGCTGATGTACAGTAGAGTGTATCTGAATGCTGTCTTCTCGGAATGGGATTTCTTTCCCTCTCTACATGAGATAAGAGCAGTTTTGAAGCTTCTCGATCAAATCCTTCACCTGATCATAAAAACAAACATCGAAGAATTGCACCAGCAGAATGCATCTAGGGCGTATCGCTTTAGTACTGCACGATGTAACTCCTTATCCATCCTGAACAATAATAAATGTATATCATTTTATATGCCAAGTTGTCGCGTGCACCTTACAATCCCTTCCCGGAAATTTATTTGCAATCCCAAATGTTCCTTATCTATCCTTTCCGTGGCTTCTATGGAAATATTTGATCTTCGGAATATTCAGTATCATTTCGCTTTATTCGCAGTGGGGGTGAAGTAAAAATTACAATTAAAAAAAGAATCTTAAAAGACATCATAGTCATATGGTTGAAATGGCTCTGAGCACTATGGGACTTAACAGCTGAGGTCATCAGTCCCCTAGAACTACTTAAACCTAACTAACCTAAGGACATCACACACATCCATGCCCGAGGCAGGATTCGAACCTGCGACCGTAGCAGTCGCGCGGTTCCAGACTGAAGCGCCTAGAACCGCTCGCCCACTCCGGCCGGCACATCATAGTCGCCGTTGACTGTATAAAATATTTATTGTTACTATTGCAATTTCGGCCTTATGGCCATTTTCAAGTAACACTGCAAAGTTACATTCTGTCAGAATATAAAAGTATCTGACATGAGTACATGTCGTCGGCAAAATGCAGCCTTTTCATTGTGAGAGTCAACGGCGACTATGATGATTTTTAAGAAATATTATATGACTGTGAATCACAACCATGAGAAGTTAATCAAATAAAAAAAAGTTTCTGAATAGGGACGCAACTCACAACGCTCGGGCTATCGTTCTGTACTTGTTCCGTTGCAACAACCATCGCGTCGGAACAACTGTAACACAACTGGATCGTGCCCCGCCCGCTCTGTCCAGAACTGACAGTTTTTCGAAACGTTGTCAGTCTGGAGCTCACACATCTGTTACTTTCATTTCTGGTCAAGGCCTTCATGTACCATATATGTGGATGAATTCTCTGTTACTCCGAAAGCACTGTCCCCTTGTCAGTACTGACCACTCTCCACACGAGTGACATGGCCCATTGATTCCGGAAGTGCGTTTGAGGACATCTAGCCTTGACCAGTGCTTCCCCCTATAACAGTATGGGGTACTTTGCCCGCCCGGATAGCCACGCGATCTAACGCGCTGCTTCCAGAGCGGGGAGGCGTGCCTGTCCCCGGCACGATCCGCTCGGCGGATTAGTCGGGAAGTCCGTTGTGCCAGCCAGCCTGTGGATGGTTTTTAAGGCGGTTTCCCATCTACCTCGGCGAATGCGGGCTGGTTCCCCTTATTTCGCCTCAGTTACACTGTGTCGGCGATTGCTGCGCAAACACGGTTTCCACGTACGAGTACACCATAATTATTCTAGCCCACAATAACCCTTGGTTCGGTGAGGGGCGGCGGTGGGTTGGGTGGACTGCTGCGGCCTGTTGTGGGGTTGTGAACCACTGAGACGAAGCCTCTTCGTCGTTTCCAGGTTCTCGGTTTAATACATACATACATACACGGGGTACTTTTCTCAAACACTGTGCATAGAGAACGTCACAGCCCATTCACTCATCTAACTGCCTACTTGAAGACAGAGGTGACTCAGAGGCGGTGTGGGCAGCAATTCACAGTGTGCAGATGGGTCTACAATTACCCTACAAGGGCGCATTATTGCCAGAAATTGTTAGTAAATTTTGCATGCCCAAAGGCTTGTGTAGCACAGATGTTATTCCCTCTCGTGGGCACCGCCTCCCACGATGAAAATTTCACGACTCAGTCTGCTGGTGTGGTTCTTGCACAGTTTGGTGCCCACGAAAACGAACTCCAGTACCTGCCCTAACTCGTCCCGATATCCGATCATCTGTGGGGCGGGAGGGGGGGGAGCCGGAGGGCGGGGGGGGGGGGGGGGCAGTGTGCGGGCGGGCGTCGCTATAGAAAAGAATAGCACTATTATAATGTGCTATATATATAGGTGAGGCTGTTGGAAATATCAGGTAGTTGTAGTTGAACACATGCGCGGACAAATGGGCAAACCGTCAAAGGTAGAAGCTTAGACGTGAGTTTACCATCTGTTACTGGGTACGGGTATTATCAAAATTAATATTGGTCTCACCCTCCAATGTCACTCAGCGGTGAGGCCATTGTCAATATTGATAGTTTCTGTAGCCAGCAACAGATGGCAACACTTGTCTCTAAGCTTTAACATTTGAGCGTTAGCCCATTTTCGCGCATATGACTTCAGTTAAACTAACGGCGTTCCGAGCGCTGTATTACTGGCTGTATACATTGCAGGATGCTGAAACATCATAGGTATGCATGTGCGCTCTCTGAGTATGCGGAAAATATAATAGTTCCACTTTTCGCCACCACGTGAAAGTATGGCGTTGTAGGCAGTCAGAATGTGGTGTTAGTGCAGGAAAAAGGGAGGGGCGATCAAACATGATAAAGGTGCTTCTGGCACGTTTATTTTTATTAGGATACGGTGGCGAGTTAGAACTTGTGTTCTCTATGGTCTGCATGCTGAACCAGCAACACAGTATGGTCGACAGTTGTTCACAGCATATCCAGTATAATTAGAGAGATATGTGGTCGAATGCTATCCTTCAGATCAGGAGACGTCCGGATACATCACTGATACACACGATTTTTCAGATCTCCAAATAACCAGAAGTCGCAAGTATTTAAGTCGGAGGGACTGGAAGGCAACACATCTTGAAATTGCCTAGGAATGAAGTGTTAGTTACAGAAATCCACTGGAAACGTTTCATGTATATGTCAGTCTTTATTGCATATTGACATGCAGGACATTCGCAGTCCACGCCAAAGAGCTAGTCTGCCAAGAGAACCGGATGAAAAACTTAGATATTTTGGAAACATTAACAAGCTTTCATATCACTAGCACCAGTATTCCTCAAAAATGTGTATGGAACACTTGCTTTCTTAGTTGTTGTGGTTTTGTTGAACTCCTTAATGTGATAATTGCCACATGTTAGATCGAAACTTATCAATTTCCACCTGCTCTGCTATTTGTGCAGCCCCCACTGATACATTCTCTGACAGTTTGAGGATACTGTACGAAGTATCATCAAGTTGAGACAACTAAAGATCTATATCGCTAGCGCAAGTCGGCTGTTTAGTCTTGAAACACGATTTAAGTCTTCCTGGAGACAGAATAACAAGATGTATTCGTGAACATGTGTGAATTGTACTCTGCAATATGTATTGCTATGAGGATAATGTTTGTTCTGGCATATTTTGTTTGTGCAGGTTGCGTATATTCAGGGGCAAGCGTACATTCAGCGGTAAACTTGATTATGACCTCCTACATCTCTGCTTAATCTATTGTTAAGCTATTTGGTTTATGACCACCTAGGGGTTGATTTATGACCACTATAGGGATAATTTGTCCTGAGGAACCAACACCTCCCCATCGTCAATAAAAGCACATTTTTGATTGCAAATTAATTTACTCATTAATGGAATTTATGTATTATTTACCCCCTCTCCCTGTTGGTAATCCTCAAGCCCTCTCCTCCCCTCCCCCACTTCCACCTCATACCACAGGCCAAGATGTTCCTTGCACCCTCTCTACCCATCATGCAGACCAGGCACTGGTAGTCAGATAGTCCTTTTGTTCTCAGATTTCCAGCACTATGGAAACGTGTGCCGGATGGAACAAAGGCATTCCAGAAGAACAAGATGACATCTGTGATGTGCCACCAGAAACTGTGGTAACCCATCCCTTGCCCTGAACGTAGTAGTGTGTACCTGGGAAAGCCCACAGCAATTCCGAAAATGCTGGGCTGTGGATGTCTTGGGAATAATTCCCCCACTCTATCAAATTCATTGACTAATTAATTAACTTGATATCCTCTGTGTGCGACAGCTTTTCCTTGATCCTGTTAGTGGATGCTAGAACTGGTACATGTGACAGATAGTTCTGGGTTTCGATCGCGCATCTGCCTGGTTTCCAAACCCTGCTCTTCCCAATTCCAGAATTTTTTGCTTGCATCCTCGTGGTGGACAATGGAACAGGCAGGTTGTTCGGCAGGAAGTTCATTACATTGAAGGTAGCTAAGAATCTAAAATTTCAGCACAGTTTCACTATGTCTTAAAGCAATTTGTAGGAGATGGGTTTGACTGCAATGTGATCTTAATACCACTATCGGAAACAATAAATTTATCAACTGGGAATTCGACATTGCTATTGGTTTTTAATTCACTGTATAATTCCCAAGTTGGAGGAAGAGGAGGAAGAAGGGTCCAGCACATGATAGGATAGTAACAGCAATGAATATCACTCCCACCTTTCCGCTGTAAGACAGAGTCTACTGGACTCTATTGAGAAGCTGTAAACACTGCACACTTAAACCACATTACATTCTGTAGTAATAGCTGTGGTTAGATGTAAGAGGTTGCTGGAACACTTGTGCATCCCGTGCGCTCGTGTCCCAATGTCCACACCAGTGCCCCAAGCCAGTGGTCGCATAGCAATGGTTGAGACCGTGAATATGCATCTCGGAGATCGCACCAGGTCTGTAGCTGCACTCGGCCTGCCAGAGTGGCCTGCCTGGCCATGGGGCATTACTCAGGTTGACCGGAGAGTTAGGAATTCCGATGTTATCAATACGTTCAGCGCCAACACTTGACAGTAATCGATATAGAATCTTCTAAAACATCCACGTAAAAACTCGCAAAAAAACGTGATTGCGAAGGCAACCCAACACATACTATTAGTTGCCAACACGATGAGGTTAACTCCATAGCTGTATTCCACCTGACTGGTTCTGGAGGCTCAGCGACAGCTCGCGCCTTAAGCTAGAAATGTCCATTCATTCTGCTCACCAGTTACCTCCGCCACGCACCCAGACTCCAGACAGAGTTGTCCTAGCAAAGCAGCCACATATTTTTCAGTGTAATTACAAAAAAATGGTTCAAATGGCTCTGAGCACTATGGGACTTAACATCTGAGGTCATCAGTCCCCTAGAACTTAGAATTACTTAAACCTAACTAACCTAAGAACATCACACACATCCATGCCCGAGGCAGGATTCGAACCTCTGACGTAGCGGTCGCGCGGTTCCAGTCTGAAGCGCCTAGAAGCGCTCGGCCACACCGGCCGGCAGTGTAATTACAATTAAGTATTAGGTTCACAGCGCAAGTCTGGTAACATTCAACAGCGAAGATCAGAAATACCTCCTCCTGACAGCTGTGGCCCTGGAAACATCAACTTCCCATGTAAATGTGTATCTTTGTTATGACTGCACATAATTTATCATGGAAAATGTTTCATCTTCCTTACGCTTATCAATATGTTGAAATCGCAATTTCCCACATCAAATCTATAACTCCCTTACAACCAGACATTTTCTTTGCACATGTCGAAATGTAGACCACAGTAACTCTACACTCCAACACATATAGATTTCCGATTATCGTTTATATGTGTAGAGTCTGAAAACATTATGGTATATCTACACACACACACATCAGCTAAATGTATCGATTCTCCTCAGTTCTGGGAAATTATTTGACATTTAAGTCTTCCAGCCAATCAGATTCGAGAACAGAGTGGACGGATTTTCAGTCAGCACTTCCAAAAGGTGCTGTATCCCGCCAAGTCTCTCTCAAACAAGTGTTGTAAAACACTGCCGCCCGCCACTATGCGATAATAAACAGCACTCCTGCGGACGAAAGGGTTGGAAAGACATCACTGATATGGGTTGGTGTACTGTAATAAACATCGCAGTCGACAATGCGACAAAGAACATGTGAGGATACCCGTAGCGGAGGCGAAGAGAGGACGTTCTGTGTATCCTTTTGGTTACAGCCATATTCCATGCCTTGTTTGTACACTGTAGAAATCCAGTTGAACCATTGCATTGGTATATTGTGTAGGCTTTTGAAAGGAATCTGTCGCCCTTTATAGTTGGATATAGTCCTCACTGTACTGATATCACAATCCCCACGTCGAATCGATCCTCCCCTTTCGACTAAACATACGGAATTTTTTAGAGGAATGATGATCTGATCACTCACCACACAGCATCTAGTGATATTTCCGAACAGTAACAACAATAACTTCACATTCCAACAGAATAACTTTCTGACAATTAGCTTGATTATCATTTATAGGTGTATAGTGTCCGAAAAATTATGGTATGTCCACAGTTATACCGGCTAGTCGTCGTTTCGCACAGCCTATCATAGCATCCCAGCAGCGAAACCCTCCTGCCACCTCATCGTTATCACATAATTGTCAAAGGATGAAGGGTGTAATTACAATTAATAAGCACTTGGTTGTTTTATTTATGTTATGTACGTTCTTGCACGACAGCCGGGTTCATAGCTAGAAGGCTGTCTGGTCCTGCAGCCATCACTCACGAGGATGAGAGCTATCACAACTGGGAGAGTGGCACACTACCTTACAAAGAAATTCAGAAACATACACCTACAATTCATCCAACCGAATGACAGTGCATAAATATCCCCCTGTACGCATCCTACTCTTCTTTATCGTATTCTTATTATTACCACTAGAAATACGACAGTGTAATTGTGCCAGAGGCTTCGTTGAGAGCACAGTCTCTCTTTCTCTCATCTCTGTCTCCCCCCCCCCCTCCACCCTCTCTCTCTCTTCATTATTTTTGAAGCATACAACGAAGCAAAACTATGAACTATAAAAATTCGCTGATGCTCGTGTTAGAGAACTCAGTAAGATTTTACCACAGGTCTCTCTTCCGATGTATCAAAAATAAATACCGTCTGATATCAACTACATGTGCAGATCCCATTAAATATAGTTGTACTGGTTCATTGGAGCAGCCAGCCACTGATCGAAGTCACTTCGATGGACCTGTGTTAAGTTTTGTTGCCTGTACTGGAGGAAGACAATATCCCACAGACTGTCAGTGACAATAGAGGGTTCTTGTGTTGTTTCATATACGGTTTTCTTGCTGTAACACATCAAGCAGCGTATGGCTGACTACGGCTGTGTAAACATCCAAATATTTTGTTTTTATGCCATGTCTTTGAGGTCTGTGTCATGTACTGAACCGATATTAATACATTTCGATCAAACTTACTCTCACAAAATGGTTGAAATAAATGAAAGAGGCGGTGTTTCTTATAGACAAAAATGTGGAAGACATATCAATATGGAAGCCATATCAATATATGCAAACTGGACGAATCTGCGGCATTGAGGAGTGATTCTGTGGTGTGCGTACTGTAAGACCTTCGGTACACACACCATCAGATTATTTGACTTGTCGCTCTAGCGAAGTAGGCGAGTGTCAGCAATATGTCTCGTGGTCTTATCGTGGCGTGTTTATCTTCTGCCGTTAGGTCAGACGATAGAAATGCCACTTGCACGCTTAGAGTAGCAGATTGACGGTGACCAACTTTAAACAGAACTTGATTAATTTTCACACACATTTATTAAAATAATAAAAAGCACAGAAATTACTTAACTTGATTCTGGATGCTGTTTACAACTGACAATCTGAAGTTCCTTTGGTCTTGGTACGTTAATCTTATTCTCACATATCTCTGATACTTGACAAAGTGTCTATTCATTTATCTTCATGGCTATGTACAGGAATATGATAATCTCATTAGGCGCAGACTGAAACTTGACTACAGACTAATGAAGACTGGTACAGACAGGTGCAGATAAATGCAGACTCGTACAGACTAATGCAGACTAATGCAGACGGATGCAGACTAATGCAGACTGGTGCAGACGAATGCAGACTAATTGGAGGTCTGTACACTCGTTATAATACCTCGCGCGTTCAGTATCACTGTGTGAGTGTGATCTGCGAGGAGAAAAGGTTCTACTTAGCAGCAATCTCATTGGCTGCGTTACATATTAATACGCGGATCGGCGGAAGCAGAATTTGGTCCGTCTGTAAGATAGCGCCAACTCGTAGTGCAGAGACGGACGAGCGCTGCGCCTGCGCTGTTGTGCTTAGCGGGGAGCGCTCTATTGGGAAAGTTGTGTACGTACTGACTACGTGGAACTATGTACACAACAGATTCCAAACAACCATCTGAATCTGATGACCTCTACACTTTATCTCCTCTTCCGCAGAGAGGGTTTAGCGGATGTCTCATTGTTCTGCGCTGCCAGAGGTGTCTGTGCTATAACGCACACCCAACAGCCGAGTGCCGCGAGGTCCCCACCTGCCCGCATTGTAGGCAAGCGCACTTCCTCCGGCAGTGCCCTAAACTTCAATCCCCTCCCTCCTGTAATACCTGCAATCTCCCCCATCCCACCTACTCCCAAAAGTGTAAAGCCCAACCCCCTCAGACCACTCCTGAACTCACCGTCCCTGTCCGCACTCTGGACGCCCCCACCCGTCCTGGCAATTCCCTTCTTCCCCCCCCCCCCCCCCCCACCGCTGAGGACATCATCAGGTTCCTCACCATTGTCCTACAAAAGTCCACACTTTCCAGCGCCCTCACACCCTCCAACAGGTCTCCCTCGCCACCCGTTCTGTCTTCCACCTCAAAATGTATGCCACCTACTCCCACAACCAGGCCCATTTCACCTTATCCCGTCTTGACACCCTCGTCTAAATCCCTGTTATGGCACGACAGCACCATATCCTGTTCAACAACATCCGCTCCCTTCCCGCCAACAAGAACCTCTTCCTGCACACCCTTGCCTTCCTCCTCAATGAAACCTTCCTCCTACCCCACCACACCATCCACACGTCGCCCTACCTCCTTCACCGCTCCGATAATCCCCTCCCGATTGCGCGTGGCGGAGTTGCCATTGGTCACCACCGCCAGATCCCAGTTCGGCTCCAACCTTTCCTTCCCGACCCCACCGAACACCTGATCCTTAGTCTATTCTTCCCCTGCATTACCGACACCTGCGCCACCATCTATGTCCGCCCTAACGCCCCTATTCCCTTCGACTTCCTGTCCCACATTGACTGTACCTTCTCCTCCTACGTGATCGCCGCCTACCTCAACATCCATAGTGGTTCCGCCGCCCAGTTACGGCGGTGGCATCGGTTCCTTTCCTCCCTTAAAGGCGACCTCATCCCCATCCCCCAGCACACCCGTCCCGCATCCAACTCCACTCCCAATGTTATCCTTTCCTCCCCTAACCTCCTTGGCCGCATAACGGTGGATGTTCTGGAGCCTATTGGTAGCGACCATCTCCCTGTCCTCCTCACCGTGTCAGACGGTCGTCTCCCCCACGCCGACACTCGTAATGACCCTCCCCCAAAGTACGTCCATGACTATTCCCATGCCAACTGGAATGCCTACCGGGATACCCTCTCCACCCAGGTCGATAGCCACCCCTTCACCTACCACCACCCATGCCGCCTCCTTTCTCCAGCAGACCTTGTCTGAGGCTGTGGAGGCCCACATCCCTACTGTCGCCATCCACCCCCACCGTCCTACCTTACCCCTGCAGGGTGTCCTCCTCCTCTGTGAATCCCGCCATCTCTACCGTGCCTTCCTCCACACGCGTGACCCGGACACACTCCGACGCCACCGGCAACTGCAACGATACATTCGAAATTTGCTCGCGGCTAAGAAAAGCCGGGACTGGCGACAGACATGCACCCGTTTAAATGCTACCCTACCTATAAACTCGTCCAAGTTCTGGTCAGCCTTCCGTCGCCTTACTGGAACTAAACCCTACCCCTACTATCCTCTTCTCCATGATCACCCCTTCCCTGACACCCTTAGTAAGGCCAATCACTTTGCCTCTTGCCTCTCCGATGTCTTTTCCATACCCGATGATCCCCAGTTCGCTTAATACCTCTTCCCGGATGTCTGCGATCGAACTGACACCTTTGTCCCACCCCTCGCACCTGGTTTCCAGTACTTGGACAACATTGCACACACGGAACTCAATGCCCCTCTCGCTACACAGGATCTCATTGCTACACTCCGCACGAAATGCAACACCGCTCCTGGTCATGATCGTGTCACCTACCGTCACCTTCGTGAAGCTCCTGTCCCTTTCCTCTGCACCCTGACCAGGCTCTACAATGTAGTCCTGTCCACCGGTTACTACCCCCTGTGGAAAACCTCCCATATCCTGATGTTCCTTAAACCTGGTAAACCACCGTCCACCGTCTCCTCCTACCGTCCCATCAGCCTTACCTCGGTCTTCAGCAAGGTCCTGGAATCTATCCTCACGCACCGCATCCACCAGCATCTCCGCCAGCACCGCCTCCTTCCCATTACCCAGTGTGGCTTTCGGCCGTCCTTCTCTTCTGATGACCTTCTCCTTCACCTTACTCATCTCCTTTCCGAACAGCTTAATTCCTGTCGCTCTGCAATCTTCCTCTCCCTGGACCTCGAACGTGCTTATGACCGCGTATGGCATTCTGGTGTCCTCTTCAAGCTCCAAACCTTCGCCCTTCCCATTAACTATGTCCGTCTGATCAGCTCCTTTCTCTCCCACCGTCCTTCCTACGTCACCATCCATAACACTGACTCCTACACCTTTTTTCCCTCTGCCAGTGTGCCCCAAGGCTCCATCCTCTCCCCCCTTCTGTACCTTTTATATACGGCGGACATGCCGCCGCCGTCACCCCCTGTCCACCTTCTCCAGTTTGCCGATGACACCGCCTTCCTTGCCCTTGCCCCCACCCTCCAGCGCTCCCAACACCTTCTTCAATCCCATCTTGACTGGTTCACCTCTTGGTGCAACCAGTGGTTGCTCAAGGTCAATCCCTCCAAAACCCAGGCGAACATTGTAGGCAAACCACCCCTTCCTTCCCCCTCCTTGATTTCTATCTCACCAACTATGGCCGTCCTATCGCCCTCACCCCCACCCTTAAGTACCTTGGCGTCACCCTCGACCGTCAACTCTCCTTGAGCTGCCATCTCCGGGCAATCCAAGCCAAGGCACGCTCCCAACTCCATCTCCTCGAGCTCCTTTCCAGCCGTATGTGGGGTCTGGACCCCTCCACCATCCTCCACACCTATAAATCCCTGATCCGCCCTATCCTTTGTTACGCCCATCCGGCCTGGATCTCCGCCCCCCCTACCTTTTATAAATCCCTTCAAATCCTTGAACGCCATGCTCTCCGCCTCGCCTATCGCATCTGTCTCCCCTCCCCCACGCGGTTCCTGTACGATCTCATTCCGTTCCCCCACCTCCTCCTTTTCCTTGAAAGGATATGGATCCTGTACACCTCCCGCAAACTCGATCCTCCTCATCCGCTTGTCTCGCCCATCCTCTCGCACCCCCGCCTGCTACCGTGCCTATATTCCCACGTCCCACCTGGTCTCCATCTCTCCATCCTCCTTACCCAAGGTGGCTTCCACCAGCTCCCTCTCCCTGATGATGCCCTCCTCCCCTCCATCTACCCCTCCTACCAACTTTGATCCTCCCTCCCTCTTCCTGCATTTGCTCCTTTGGCCACCCTCCCTCCCTTCTCTCCCGCTTCCCTCCCTCCTCCATTTCTCACCACTCCTCCCCTGGGCTTCCCCTCCCCTGTCCCTCTCCTCCTCCCCTCATCTCCTCAGCCATTGGCATCCTTGTTCTCCCCTCTCCCCCACTTCACCCTTCTTCCCTTCTTGGCAGGTCCCCGGACTCGCACACGCTAAGTGGACATTCGCGCGCCGAGATCATCGCCATCAGTGTCTCGTGTGTGCCGTCGTGTTTAGTGTTCAGTGTTCACCGTCACACTCCTTCGTTCACCAGTGCCATCGACATCTTCAGTGTTTGTGCATCGTGTCAACAGTTTGCAGTGTGGATTGTCATCGAGTGTGAACGGCTTCATGTTTTTTATGTTCTTGTGTCTACTGTTTTTTTCCCCGCCGTTTTGTTCCAACTCATGTGTTTTCTCTGTTTTATCATTGTAGTATCTTTGGCTGAAGAGCGGCGTATTGTGCTGCTGCCAGTCAACCTGTTATACGGGTATTAAATGTGGTGTCACCGCCAGACACCACACTTGCTAGGTGGTAGCTTTAAATCGGCCGCGGTCCATTAGTACATGTCGGACCGGCGTGTCGCCACTGTGTGATCGCAGACCGAGCGCCACCACAAGGCAGGTCTCGCGATACGGACTAGCACTCGCCCCAGTTGTACGGACGACGTAGCTAGCGATGCACACTGACGAAGCCTCGCTCATTTGCAGAGCGGATAGTTAGAATAGCCTTCAGCTAAGTCAATGGCTACGACCTAGCAAGGCGCCATTAGTAACATTGCATGTATCTAAAGAGTCTCACTTGTATCGCCACAATCTCCAGACCAAAAGGATGGATTAAAGTTAAGTATTCCAGAAGCTACGTACTTTTCGTTATAGCACTCATTACGTATCCTGTTTCAGACCTGCTTTAGCTTAGCGCGTGCCTTTCGGCTCCTCTCATTGGGTCTAGGCTGTCTTGTCTAGACACAACATTAAAATCACAATAAAGGAAAAAAAACCTGCACGTGGAGCAAGGGGGCATTCTGCAGACTTAAATCTATAAAACATGAATAGTTTGCACCATCACTTGTCAATCCCACTGATGGAGGAATGGAATGATTTTCATACGTGCTCTACCTTTTTTGGCACAGTTTCGTCAATTTCGAGTACTTTCCATCAACTTCCAAAATTTTACTAGGTTTTTCTGCAATTTCAGCGCATTTTACTCAATTACTAGAGGTCCAAACTACCACTCTCGACGAGCTGTTGCGTGAACAAAACGTCTCAATGCGTCGATATCGTGATGCTATCAGCCAATGACATTGCAGCACGGTTCTCAGTTTCGGTACCATTGCTAACCCACCTGCTTAATTACTTTCTTGAAGGTCATATACATGCGAACATATTTCGAATCCTGTTACAGTGCCCACATCTCTGTTTCTTAGTGTAAGAAATTCCGCAGACTTAAACCTATAGAGCATGGATAGTATGTGCAAAAACTACGTTTCTTAGCCGAAACTCTTGATAAATTCAGTAAGACTTCATTACGATTTGCCATCTCCCCCTATGTGGATGGGAGTCACAGAGTATTCTCACATTCGTAGCAGTAAGTCTATTTGGAAATAACGAAATGAGCTACCCTTTCGTTGAACCTATTGGCTAAGGAGCCTGAGCAAAATTCTAGATGGCCTTTCTTTATGCAACTCGTAACTCTTCCTCTGTCTTTGACCAACCCTGTCTCTGATGGAATTCGAAACACGTGTTCCAAACTTGTACTAACCGACGCTATTGATGTAGTCCAGTATACTCATTCCAGTACTATAACCGCCGCTCTATAAAGAGTGTTCCATGCGAATATTACTCACGCCACCCGTCCACTTACACATGATCACTCTAGTTGCTTGCATGCTGAGGAGTTTAGCACTCCTTATTGATGTATAGCAGATACGAGGCTGATACTTTTGATATTATGGTGATGATATAACAGACTATTAATAAGAAGAAGAAACGTATGATTGATGCAAAATGAAGGTCCAGACAGAAGTAGTTTGAAACGTTTTAATTAAATCACTCATACTATCAATTCTGTAGTACTATTGCAGTGTTTGGACTCCATACCAATAAAGTACTGGGAAGAGAGATATAATCGTAGAACATAAACAAACACACCTAAGTCTACACAGTTCTGCACTTAAACATGCTATAATGTTAAAGCAGTGTGGTATCCGATACATTAGTTGTGTGGAATGAAGCACTGATAATCAAAAATACAGGAAATTTACTTCCAACACATGACATACATCCCTGCAAGAAAATTTAATATGATAAAACTACTATCTTTCACACTGAATGAAAAAAAGCATAGATTCTTTGTAACCCATGCTCTATATACCTTTCTGGAGGCACATAGCACCCACTGTTCGCATCCGATTACAGTTCGTAAATTATGCTATGCTCGCATCAGTCCTATAAAATGATCGTCAGCAACGGAAAATGCATGAAACAACGACATCTTAAGGGGAAAACAAACGTATAGCAGTGGTGTTTGACATGTGTAATTTCACTTCGTGCTGCCCAAACTCCGCGAACATAACACATTCTCTTCCACATACGACATCAGTCAAGCAAATGTATGCACAAGGATTGCAGTGTATTACAAACCCCTGTCACTAACTTAGAATCACAGCCATTGATTGCCAGCCTCTCATAGGGCAGTGAAACGGGTAAAACTATTAGTCCCAGAACGACGCTATCTCGCTATATTACAGCAGTGTCGACATGAGGCAGCCACAATGAAAACATTTCGCCACCGATACTGGGTCAGGGAAAAATACAACATCGGCGATACTGGTGAGCCAGGCAGGAGTCCTCACCGGAATTTAGTGGGTCAGAGCAGCCAAACAACGTCATGTCAGCTTCGTTGCGTGATGAAAGAAAGGCTCAGGTGAATGCAACAAACGGCACCAAGAGCTTTTATGAACCAGTTCTATGCCATAGCAAACTCGTTAAGCAAGCAAGGCAGAAGAAAAACTTATAGTTTCGTAATAGCATGCACTATGTGGTTATGACAAATGACGCAGGGTGAACATTAGCCACTACTTCGCTCTGTAAATACGGCAGCAGTTTACCTCATAAGTCAGTCGGTCAGACGGATCGATAGAATACATGAAGTTCACATTCGAATCCCTGAATGTAGCGAAATGACATTTCGTAGATTTAGTGCACGCTAGGGACAACAACAACCGCTACTGGGAGAGACAGGCACCTTGCCATATCACCAGTCGCAGGGCTCAGCACCACAGTCTGCCTCTGACACAGATGGTAGGACCTGGAGGTCTTTCCCTCCCACTTGGATCAGGACAACATCGTTCCTGACATTCCGGCGGACTGAATAGGACCCACCTGGATGGCAGGCCAATATCGTCGAACTTCACGGCTACATGGCAACTTCATCATGGTACTACAGAGGACGAAGAAAGGTGGTGAATGAGTTGCGCTGCTATTATGAAACTGAAGACTCTATGTCCGAGATGTGGCAGGGTAATGGAGTACTTTACACACATATTTTTGTCTAGAGGAGGCTGCCAAAACAGGTTTTCCATTGGTTTGATGGACATGATTAATCACACATGTGTTGGAAGTCTCCGCTGACTGGGGTATGGAGAGGTTTACTGTTAACGGTAGCAGATAGGTAGAGCTCTAAGTCACACACAGCACACGCAATTGTAAACGAGACGAACGCAGGTTATACAACGAAACTAACACTCCCTGAGAGAACGACGGAAAGGAAACGGCTACATGTGGATAAATGACTTGCCGCAACATCACGCTCTGTCTAGAATGCATCATCAGTCAACCATTAAATTACACACCGTTTCAACCCCTCTCAACCAACAACTGCAACTACTTTCTATTATCGTTTAATGCAGATCCACGTCAATTTAGAGGCAGATGATTCTCTTTTTCAGAAAAGTATTAGAGACAGCAGTCAGCTTGATATATCCCTGTTGCCTCAGTAGACACATAGCAGAATGTTGTTAAAATCCATGCAGAAACTGTTCTGTAAGGTATTTGATAGCTGACACCGCATGGTTATGATTAGTATATAGTACAGAGAAGCACATTGTAAATACTGTTTGTTAGAGTTTAAAATATGTAAACAGTCGTGCACAGGATTAAACATACGATTCATTCTGTAGTTTTATATTGCAGCCTTTAAAGTGGTAAAACAAGCTCTTTACCTTAATACATTTTATAAATATCTGTAAGATGGTTGCCGATTACTTTTACGGTCACACGTGGGCTTGAGATCCGACATATATGAATTTATTACTCTACATCTGGTGGTCATCTGCGTGAAATAATGTATCCAAGCCATCTTATCGCTGTCGACGAAAAATGACTGTTTCCCTGGTTCCCAGTGCTTCCATGTCAACTTTTGCTCATATTCCTCTTGCTGTCATATATTCGTTCCCATGTACAAGAATTTGCTGCACCAAGCAGATGTGTAACTACTCCCTCATTCTCCCTCAATTTCTCTGCATTTTGGCGTGTACAAGCAATGATCACACGCACGGCACAGCGGACACACCAGGAAACGCGGTGTTGGCCGTCGAATGGCGCTAGCTGCGCAGCATTTGTGCACCGCCGCCGTCAGTGTCAGCCAGTTTGCCGTGGCATACGGAGCTCCATCGCAGTCTTTAACACTGGTAGCATGCCGCGACAGCGTGGACGTGAACCGTATGTGCAGTTGACGGACTTTGAGCGAGGGCCTATAGCGGGCATGCGGGAGGCCGGGTGGACGTACCGCCGAATTGCTCAACACGTGGGGCGTGAGGTCTCCACAGTACATCGATGTTGTCGCCAGTGGTCGGCGGAAGGTGCACGTGCCCGTCGACCTGGGACCGGACCGCAGCGACGCACGGATGCACGCCACGACCGTAGGATCCTACGCAGTGCCGTAGGGGACCGCACCGCCACTTCCCGGCAAATTAGGGACACTGTTGCTCCTGGGGTATCGGCGAGGACCATTCGCAACCGTCTCCATGAAGCTGGGCTACGGTCCCGCACACCGTTAGGCCGTCTTCCGCTCACGCCCCAACATCGTGCAGCCCGCCTCCAGTGGTGTCGCGACAGGCGTGAATGGAGGGACGAATGGAGACGTGTCGTCTTCAGCGATGATAGTCGCTTCTGCCTTGGTGCCAATGATGGTCGTATGCGTGTTTGGCGCCGTGCAGGTGAGCGCCACAATCAGGACTGCATACGACCGAGGCTCACAGGGCCAACACCCGGCATCATGGTGTGGGGAGCGATCTCCTACACTGGCCGTACACCACTGGTGATCGTCGAGGGGACACTGAATAGTGCACGGTACATCCAAACCGTCATCGAACCCATCGTTCTACCATTCCTAGACCGGCAAGGGAACTTGCTGTTCCAACAGGACAATGCACGTCCGCATGTATCCCGTGCCACCCAACGTGCTCTAGAAGGTGTAAGTCAACTACCCTGGCCAGCAAGATCTCCGGATCTGTCCCCCATTGAGCATGTTTGGGACTGGATGAAGCGTCGTCTCACGCGGTCTGCACGTCCAGCACGAACGCTGGTCCAACTGAGGCGCCAGGTGGAAATGGCATGGCAAGCCGTTCCACAGGACTACATCCAGCATCTCTACGATCGTCTCCATGGGAGAATAGCAGCCTGCATTGCTGCGAAAGGTGGATATACACTGTACTAGTGCCGACATTGTGCATGCTCTGTTGTCTGTGTCTATGTGCCTGTGGTTCTGTCAGTGTGATCATGTGATGTATCTGACCCCAGGAATGTGTCAATAAAGTTTCCCCTTCCTGGGACAGTGAATTCACGGTGTTCTTATTTCAATTTCCAGGAGTGTATATATATATATATATATATATATATATATATATATATATATATATATATATATATATATATGAGGGTCACTCCAAAAGAAATGCACACTATTTTTTTTATAATCCATCTTTTATTCCACATGTTTGAAAGTTTTACAGTGTGTAGATACATCCTTTAGGAACAATATTTGCATTTCTCCACAATTTTCATCCCTCTCAACTGCCTTACGCTATCTTGGAACCAGCACCTGTATACCTGCACGGTAAAATTCTGGACCAACCTGTTGGAGCCACTATTTTGCAGCGTGCACAAGGGAGTCATCATCTTCAAACCTTGTTCCACGAAGAGAGCCATGTTTCATCACCTGTCACAATTCTTCCAAGAAATTCATCTCCACCATTCTCGTACTGTTCCAAAAGTTCGCTGCATACCATTTTTCTTGTATCTTTGTGAGCCACTGTCAACATCCTTGGAACCCACCTGGCACAAACCTTTTTTAACGCGACCACTTTCAGTATTCTGCAAACACTTCCTTCCCCTATCCCAACGTAGCGTGACAATTCGTTCACTGTGATGCGTCACCAATTCGTTAACTCTCTGAACGTTGTCTGGAGTGTGTGCAGTACGAGGCCTGCCACTGTGAGGACAAAAAATGGTTCAAATGGCTCTGAGCACTATGGGACTTAACATCTGTGGTCATCAGTCCCCTAGAACTTAGAACTACTTAAACCTAACTAACCTAAGGACATCACACATATCCATGCCCGAGGCAGGATTCGAACCTGCGACCGTAGCAGTCCCGCGGTTCCAGACTGCGCGCCTAGAACCACTAGACCACCGCGGCCGGCACTATGAGGACCATCTTCAATATTGCTGTGCCCGCTTTCATCACATAACCTGCTTGCCCACCGACTAAATGTATTGCGATTGACAGCGGCATCTCCATACACCTTTATCAACCTCTTGTGGATGTTTCCCAATGTCTCGTTTTCACAGCACAGGAATTCTATGACAGCACATCGCTTCTGACGAACGTCAAGTGTAGCAGACATCTTGAAGACATGCTGTGACGGCGCCACTCACGGGAACAGGTTGAACTAAGTTTGAGACCAAGGGGGAAGGACGTGTCTACACACTGTAACTTTCACACATTCAGAATGAAAACTTTATTTTTACAAAAAAAGTGTACATTTCTTTTGGAGTGACCTTCATATATATATATGTGTGTGTGTGTGTTTGTGTGTGTGTGTGTGTGTGTGTGTGTGTGTGTGTGTGTGCCTGTATTGGTTTCACTTGGGGGCCCCCATAGAACAGGGTATGTTCGAGAAGGGATCAGGATACAGCTTGTAGTTTGATCACTATGCGTTTCCCCTGGGATGCACCATGTGTTATGGTCCATTTGTGTTTGAAGGAGGATCCACCCTGCGTTGCGGCTGGGGACAGGGTTCGGAGGCAGATCCACCGGACGTTATTGACCGGAATGTGTTCGACAGTTGTTCCACCTCGCGTTATGGTCGGGATATGGTTCAAATGGCTCTGAGCACTATGGTCATCAGTCCCCTAGAACTTAGAACTACTTAAACCTAACTAACCTAAGGACATCACACAACACCCAGTCATCACGAGGCAGAGAAAATCCCTGACCCCGCCGGTAACCCGGCCGTGGGATGCGAGAACGCTACCGCACGACCACGAGCTGCGGACGGATATGGTTCGCAGGTGGATCCACGTGTTACAGGTGGGATAGGTTTCTAATGTGAATCCACTCGCTACATGTCCGGCGCATTGTCTGAAGGCGGATTCATCAGCGGTTGTTCGTATTATGGTCTGGGTGTCCCCACATGAAAATAATACAGGCGCAGACACACAGAAAAATAACGCACTTGCTCTAGGAGTATTACATTTATAAAAAAAATTTATATAATACATGGCGAGAAGTGAAGTCACATGAGCAGATGTGACAGGAAATCGGTAAGGTTACGAAAGTAACGGAAAAGAAGTATAAACTGATGAAAATACGCCAAAATGCGGTGAAACTGAGAAAGAATGATGGGGTACTTACAAGTCTGCTTAGTGCAGGAAAATTCTTGTACATACGAACGAGTATGTGACAGCAAGAGGAACACGAGGAAAAGATGACATGGAAGCACTGGGAACCAGGGAACCCATCATGTTTCGTGAATAGCAATAAGACGGCTGGAACAGATTGTTTATGGCGGATGACCGCCAAATGTAGAATAACAAATTTATATATGTCAGATCACAAGCGCAGGCGTGACCCCAAAGTTATCGGCAACCACCTTACCGATTTTTGTATTGTGTCGTTAGCTAAAGAGCATTGTTTTACCAGTTTGGGGGCTGCAATATGCAACTACATAATGGATCACACTTTCGACCTGTGCTAGACTGTTTACGTGTTTTAAACTCTAACAGACAGCATTTACAATGTCCTTCTCTGTACTCTCTAGCAATTACAACCACGCTGTGTCAGCTAGAAAATATCTTACAGAAAAGTTGCTGCACGGTTTTTAACATCATTCAACATTCTGCTGAGTTTCTACTGAAGTAATACGTTTACTGTTATCTTTGATCCCTTCCTGGAAAATAGAACCATCTGCCTCTAAACTGACATGGACCTGATTTAATGATGATAGAAAGTAGCTGGGGTAGTCGGTTGAGAGGGGTCTTAACGAGGTATGATTTAATGGTAGATTTATGATGCGTTATAGACAGAGGTGATGTTGCAGCAGGTCATGTATCACACTTTAACCATTTTTTTCCCGTTGTTGTCTTGGGATGTATCAGTTTTATGGTATAACCTGTGTTCGAGTCGTGTTCTGCGTGTGACATTGGGGTCTGTATCTACGATAGTTTACAGTAAACTTCTCCATACCATAATCAGCAGAGGACTTCCAACACATGTGTAATGAATCGTATACGCCAAACCGATGGGAAAACCTATTTCAGCACCCTCCTCTAGATGAACGGAAATCTATGCGAAGTACTCAATCATCCTGCCACATATTTGACACAACATCAGTTTCATAACTGCAGTGATTGTAAGTTACTGTCTGGGGTTTGTGTGATACTGTGGTCCCTGTGTATAAATTTGCTTCACAGTTGTGTATGGATGAGACAGTGTTCTGTTAACGAAGTTAGAGAGGCATGGCGTGTGATTTCCCATGTCAAACACCACTGCTATGCATTTGTCTGTTTTCTCATAATATGTCGTTGTGTCATTCCTTTCCCGTAGTTGATGATCATTCTACAGGGCTGTTGCAAGCATGGCATAATTTACAAACTGTAATCGGATGTGAGCAGTGGACGCTATATACCTCTGGAACGCTGTATAGTGCATGGACCCACATATAATGGTTCAAATGGCTCTGAGCACTATGGGACTTAACATCGGAGGTCATCAGTCCCCTAGAACTTAGAACTACTTAAACCTAACTAAGGACATCACACACATCCATGCCCGCGGCAGGATTCGAACCTGCGACCGTAGCGGTCGCGTGGTTCCAGTCTGAAGCGCCCAGAACCGCTCGGCCACACTGGCCGGCACCACAAAGAATCTGTATTTTTTAATTCTTAGTTATAGAAGGTAGTACTTTTAGCATCTTAAAGTTTATCACCATAGTGAATGGGAGAGAAAACTTGCATGGTTTGCGTCATGTGCTGGAAATATATTTCCTGAATTGGCGTAATGACAGCGTTTCATTCCACATGAGTAATATATCAGAAACAACAATGCTGTGAAATCATAGCATGCTTAAGTAAAGGACCATATAGCCTTAGTGGTGTGTGTTAATGTTATACAATCTTTTCTCTTATTCCAGGATCACCTTGGTGAGGAATTCAAACACTACAACAATTCTACAGAATTTGGAGCGCAAATGGCTTATGTAAAATGTTTCAAATTCCTTCTGTCTGGAGCTGCATTGTGCATAAATCATACGTTTCCTCTTCTTAATAGTCTGTTATATCATCACATTACTTTTAAATGTATCAGGCTCATATCTACTATACAGCACTAAGGAGCTTAACTCCTAAACATGTAAGTACGTAGAGAGATCGTCTGTGAGTGGCTTGGCGACATGAGATGGTATGGAACAGTCTTTGCAGAATGGTAGTTATACTATTAAAATGAGAATACCGGCCTACATCACTAGAGCCGGTCAGTACAAGTATGGAACATGTGTTATACTGATTGAAAAATAATATATCGAAGTGTATTGGTTATGTGGAAGTTAGACTGTTCTGTTCCTTCACGAGATGTCGAATATAGCCGGTATAGCACCCTCCTACTTCTGGTCAGTTTCAGATTACATAAGAGACAATGATGCAGGGAGGGCTGGTTAAAAACAGAGGAAGAGTTACGAGTTACATAGAGAGAGGCCGTCTAAAGTATTTTTCGGGGTTTTTAGATGACAGGTTCAATGAAGGGGTAGCTCGTTTCGAAATAGAGGGCAGAATCTCTGACTTTCTAATTTATACTACTCTTTATCCTCACTTTACACTACGAAAGTGAGAGTATTTTGTGACTCCCATTCACTTATGGGGAGATATCAAATAGTAATAAAATATCACCAAATTTATAAAGTATTTCTGTTATGGAATGTAGTTTTTGCACTTCCTCTCTGCTGATGGCTATTTCCTACACTAATAAAAAGTGATGTAGGCACTGCAACGGGGTTCGCAATACGTCCACATATACAGGGTGAATCACCTAACGTTACCGCTGAATATATTTCGTAAACCACATCAAATACTGACGAACCGATTCCACAGACCGAACGTGATGAGAGGGGCTAGTGTAATTGGTTAATACAAACCATACAAAAATGCACGGAAGTATGTTTTTTAACACAAACCTACGTTTTTTTAAAAATGGAACCACGTTATTTTTGTTAGCACATCTGAACATATAAAGAAATACGTAATCAGTGCCGTTTGTTGCATTGTAAAATATTAATTACATCCGGAGATATTGTAACCTAAAGTTGACTTTGAAACCTCCGACGTTCAGTTGCGTGTTGTAACAAACACGGGCCACGGTCAGCGAGCAGCATCTGCAGGGACATGTTTACGACGACGACCGGTTCAAATGGCTCTGAGCCCTATGGGACTTAACATCTATGATCATCAGTTCCCTAGAACTTAGAACTACTTAAACCTAACTAACCTAAGGACAGCACACAACACCCAGCCATCACGAGACAGAGAAAATCCCTGACCCCGCCGGGGCTCGAACCCAGGAACCCGGGCGTGGGAAGCGAGAACGCTACCGCACGACCACGGGATGCGGGCGATGACGACCGTGTTTACGTGTGTGGCTGTAGTGCACTGCTGTGGTTTGGTCTAGCTGTCGCAGTGTCCGCATTGCTGCTATTGTTATTCTGCATTCGTCTCCGCACGCAGACCAACTGTATGCAACAGGTATGGTCGTAGCACGCAAACGGGTCCGTAACAGGCCCGTCACAGGAGAAGCGGGTGCAGTTGGTGTGTTATCTGCTGTTGCCATGAACCCACACATGAGTACACGGGACATTGCGAGAGCCGGTGGACTGAGTCAAAGTAGTGTCATGCGCATACTGCATCGTCACCGCTTTCACCCTTTTCATGTGTCGCTACATCAGCAATTACATGGTGATGACTTTAATCATCGAGTGCAATTCTGTCAATGGGCATTAACAGAGAATGCTTTGCAGTTCTACCTGTTTACCGATGAAGCGGGTTTCACAAACCACGGGGCAGTGAATCTACGGAACATGCATTACTGGTCCGTGGACAATCCTCGCTGGCTCAGACAGGTAGAGCGACAGCGACAGTGGACTGTAAATGTATGGTGCGGAATCATTGGCGACCACATCATTGGTCCTCACTTCATTGCAGGGACCCAAACAGCTGCAACATACATCGCGTTTCTACAGAATGATCTGCCAACGTTGCTCGAAAGTGTCCCACTGGAAACGCGTCGACGTATGTGGTATCAGCATGATGGTGCACCTGCACATTCCGCAATTAACATTAGGCTGACCCTTGACAGGATGTTCGACGGGCGTTTCATAGGACGTGGAGGACGCATAAATTGGCCAGCTCGTTCTCCTGATCTTACACCTCTGAACTTCTTTCAGTGGGGTACGTTAAAGGAGAATGTGTACCGTGATGTGCCTACAACCCCAGAGGATATGAAACAACGTATTGTGGCAGCCTGTGGCGACATTACACCAGATGTACTGCGGCGTGTACGACATTCATCACGCCAGAGACTGCAATTGTGTGCAGCAAATGATGGTCACCATATTGAACATCTATTGGCCTGACATGTCGGGACACACTCTATTCCACTCCGTAATTGAAAACGGAAACCACGTGTGTACGTGTACCTCACCCCTCATGGTAATGTACATGTGCGTCTGTGAAAAAGACCAATAAAAAGGTGTTAGCATGTGGATGTAATGTGCTGTTCCAGTCTCTTCTGTACCTAAGGTCCATCACCGTTCCCTTTGGATCCCTACGTAATTCGGTGCTCTCCGATACACACGATCGAACAGCGGAGGATTGGTACTCAAGCGTCAACTTTAGGTTACAATATCTCCGGATGTAATTAACATTTTACAATCCAACAGACGGCACTGGTTACGTATTTGTGTATATGTTCAGATGTGCTAACAAGACAAACGGGGTTCCATTTAAAAAAACGTAGGTTTGTGTTAAAAAAACATACTTCCGTGCATTTTTTTATGGTTTGTATTAACCAATGGAAATGAAATGAGCGTTTGGCGTCATTGGCCGGGAGGCCCCTCGCGGGGCAGGTCCGGCCGCCATATCGCAGGTCTTATTACATTCGGCGCCACATTGGGCGACCTGCACGCCGGATGGGGATGAAATGATGATGAACACAACACAACACCCAGTCCCTGAGCGGAGAAAATCTCCGACCCAGCCGGGAATCGAACCCGGGCCCAGAGGACGGCAATCCGTCACGCTGACCACTCAGCTACTGGGGCGGACATTAACCATTTATACTAGCCCCTCTCCTCACGTTCGGTCTGTGGAATCGATTCGTCAGTATTTGTTGTGGTTTAAGAAATATATCCAGCGGTAATGTTAGGTAACTCACCCTGTATATGATCCTCGCAAAGTAATGGAGTGGGTGATTCAGCAGCGATACAGAAATTGAGAACCATTCTATATTGTCGTTGGCTGATAGTGTCACGAGATCCACGAGATTTGACGTTCTGTAGACAGCTTGTCGAGGTTAGTGGTTTGGAGTTTTAGTCATACGGTAGCGTTCTCGCTTCCCACGCCGGGGTTCCCCGGTTCGATTCCCGGCGAGGTCAGGGATTTTCTCTGCCTCGTGATGACTGGGTGTTGTGTGCTGTCCTTAGGTTAGTTAGGTTTAACTAGTTCTAAGTTATAGGGGACTGATGACCATAGATGTTAAGTTCCATAGTGCTCAAAGCCATTTGAACCATTTTTGGACTTTTAGTAATTGAGTATGATGCTTTAAAATTACAGAAAACCCGGCGAAATTACGAAAATTGATGGAAAATACTTGAAAGTGACGAAAATTCTACAAATATATGGAGGGTTGGTTGGTTGGATTAGAAGAGAGCGGAAGGGACCAAACTACGAGGTGATCAGACCCTTGTACTGAATAAGACAATGCCACAAGTGTGAGAATAAACCAGACGAGACTGACAAAGCAAAACGGAATGAAAGGAAAAATCACAAGAACGATGAAGGGCAGAAAACGCGTAAATGGATAAAAGGGGTCAAGAAACAGGATGAAGAGAGTAAAACAACAAAGCAGATGACCATGGCTGGCTGATCCTGAGAATAGAGGGGAGAAGCCAGCCACTCTGCGACACATTAAAACCTCCACGCTAAAAGCGCTAGGGTGGAGGACACAGAGGGACAAAGGACCCGTACTAAAACTTAGATCAAATGATGAAACCCACCCTCAGGAATAAAACGTAAAACTAAATCAGCCAATGAGGCGTTGCAGATAAAATTAGTGGCAATGAGTCCGTTAACCAAAGATTCCATCGCTGGGCAGTAAATATGTAATTGCCATGTGGCTAGGGCCTCCCGTCGGGTAGACCGTTCTTTTGAGTTGACGCCACTTCGGCGATTTGCCTGCCAATGCGGAGGAACTGATTCCGGGCAGTCAAAGTGGGACAGTGCACCAGAGGGCCACTGTCAACCAGGCGCCACAGGCACTGTGGCAGGTCTTCACGACGCAGGAGGTAACCGTGGGTAGCCCAACCGTGGCCAATGTGGAGCCGGCAGAGGACAACCGTGAGCCGCAGCCGGCTCGCGTTGACACCGTTTGTTCTTTGGCACTCTCTCACAATCTAGTGGCGTCTTATTTCTCCCTGAGTTATTACCATAACGAGTTGCTGACTTGCCTCCGTCAGTGGCAGCAGCAGCGCTTATCGATACTAATACTGCTGTACCATCTTTGGTGTGACCGCTATATTTCCGTGTGTGTGGCTGTCGGTCGGGTGGGACAGAGCAGCAAGGAAGTCACAGCGGCGCGAGTTCAGGCCGTGACCGCTGGCTGCGTGCACGCACATTCGGATTGTGAGGCGCCAGCTGCTGGAGCTACAAGTTCATTGCCAACCGAACCTGGACACTGAAGTTGAATGATCACTTAACCTGTGATGAAACCTCAACTGCTGTGACATTTCTTCATTCATTGCCAGTTGTTCCTTCCTGGGCTGTTCCAGCTAGCATTAACGCATGGTGTGTTGGAGTTGGCGAAATTTTGCAGCGGTCTTCCTGTATGATCTTTAATTATTAAATTACTAATCAGTGAAGTGCACCAGCGGTATTTTATGCCTTGTTGCCGTTAACGCCCCAGTTACCTGCCCTGGTCGTTAGCGTGGTTTTCCGCCAGTTGTTTTTCCTCGCCATGTTGATGCTGTTCGGCATGGCATGTAGTTTGACAGCCTTTTAGTTTTTGTTCATATTATTTTCTTAGAGGGGGTATTGTGCATTGGATGTTTCTAGACGCCAATTTTGAAGACGTAGTGCTGCTGGTATCTTCATCCTCAGCTGATAGTTTCCGTTGTCGTGCCGTTGGTCGGGCAGAAGGGAATTGATTAGGTTGTTGGTCGGTCCTTCAGCTGTCCCCGGGTTGGGTTGCCATTCGATTATTTAACCTTACTTTTGGCTGCCTGTCTCACCTCACCTTACGTCAGAGCTACTTCCTCAGGCTGACCGTTGGAGCACTTCTGAGCACCACTCTTCTGTTGGTCTTAGATTGTGATTTTCATTTTAGGTTGAAGTACTGTGCGAGGCCTTCAGCCGTCTATTAATTTACCTTGTTTTAATTTTAAAATAAGGCCTTCAGCGAACTTAAATTAAAATTTGAAGATCGGTTTAGTTAAAAACTAAATTTTGAATGTCTGTTCTATCTGAAATTCGTGTTATCCAGGCCTTAAGCCCTGAGCTGTTCAATGTCCTGTGTGTGGCCATCAGCCAAGCTTATACATGAAATATTTTTAAGATAAGGCATTCAGCCATCTTAAATTAAAATTTGAAGATTCATTTGTTAAAAAGGATTTTTTAAAATTTTTCTTTATCTGTAATTCTTGTTATCCAGGCCCTAAGCCCTGAGTTGTTCCATGTCTTGAGTGTTGCCTTCAGCGGAGTATGTATGTGAAATATTTTTTTTAGTGTGGCCTTCAGCCGTGTGTATTCTTTAAAGCATTTTTTATAACTTGTGTTTGCGCCTTCAGCCATTCCTGATTTTGGTGTGGTTTTGGGCCTTCTGCCCAGGAGATATCTCAAGCTTTCTTAACTAGGCCTTCAGCCATATTGTTTTATTTTGATCCTTTTAAGGCAATGTGTAACTAAGTGGATCTTAGGAAAATAAAAGTTAGTGTGTTTTGTGCAACTGACAGTAACTGATTTGGTCCCCCCCATCCCCCCACACCATCACCACAACCATAACCTGATCCGCTCTATCCTACGAAGCCAGAGTTAAAACTGATTCCCAGCGAGAGGCCCATGTTGTGTTGGCAGAAGAGCCAACACCGTGTTACTATTGGAGGCCGAAATGCACGCGTTTTAGTTCACAAAGCTTGGCGTGAGGAGGGAAGGACTATACTGACGTGAGGTCTGGAACATGACAAGGAATTAGAATTCAGAAAGCGGACGGAATTAGTTTGATACTTAACTTTAATCCATTAATGATGAACGTCGCTCTTGGCGATACATGATTCACAATATTATTTGTTCAGAATACAGTCTTGAAGTAATTAGTTGCAGTAACTGAATATGGCGCCTTGCTAGGTCGTAGCAAATGACGTAGCTGAAGGCTATGCTAAACTGTCGTCCCTGCAAATGAGAGCGTAAGTAGTCAGTGAACCATCGCTATCAAAGTCGGCTGTACCACTGGGGCAAGTGCTAGGGAGTTTCTCTAGACCTGTCGTGTGGCGGCGATCGGTCTGCCATCACATAGTGGCGACACGTGGGTCCGACGTATACTAACGGACCGAGGCAGATTTAAAGGCTACCACCTAGCAAGTGTGGTGTCTGGCGGTGACACCACAGCCCACATGGAAAACTTTCACACAGTCGCAGTCTCCTTAATGAGATGCAGTTTGTTGTGGGTACTGTTATGCCATTCCGTCTCCCAAAGTCGAAAAACCCTGTGGCGTAAATTAGAACTCAGGTCAGTCTAAGAGATGCCCATCTCCAGAAGCAGTTTACGTATAGCCTGTTTGGCCAGCCTGCCGGCAAATTCATTGCCTGGGACTGCGACGTGACCTGGGGTCCAGACAAACACCACTGAACGACTGGACCGTTTCAGGGCATAAATGGACTCCTGGATGGTCGCTACCAAAGGATGACGAGGATAGCACTGGTCGATAGCTTGTAGGCTGCTCACGGAGTCAGTACACAGGAGAAATGACTCTTATGTGAATGAGCGGATGTTCTCAAGAGCACGAAATATGGCCGCCAACTCTGCAGTGAAACCACTGCAGCCATTGGGCAAGAAGTGCTGTTCTATATATCCTCCATGAACTTAGGAAAAGCCAACATGACCAACGGCCATCGAGCCATCAGTGTAAACCACTTCATGGCCCTGGTACATGTCGAGAATCGACAGGAAGTGACAGCAGAGAGTCGCAGGGTTAATTGTGTTCCTTAGGGCCATGTTAAAGGTCCAGATGAATCCGCGGCCTAGGTGTACACCATGGAGGTGCACGTGAATGGACCTCAAGTATAGGTGGTGTAGGGAAGGACTCCAGACAGAAGGGATCACACGCGAACCGCAATCGTTAGCCCTGACCTGGGCCACTGATGCGGGAGACAGGCTGCCGCAGGTGGAAGCAAGAGACAATTCGGATGCGCGGGAGAACTGCGAATGTGTACAACGTAACTGGCGAGCAGCAACCCTCAATGAATGGACTCTAGCCTCCACCAGGACACTGGTCACCGAGCTCGTTCTAAAAGAACTTGTCGCTAGGCGAACGCCACAGTGGTGCTCTGGGTCGAGTAAACGCAACTCCGAGAGAACCACCAAACCATAAACCACACTCCCACAGTCAAGGCGGGATTGAACAAGGGCTCTGTAGAGCTGCAGCAGCGTGGAGCCATCTGCCCCCCGGTTGGTGTTGCTCAGGCAGTGGAGGGCATTGACGTGCTGCCAGCATTTCCACTTAAGCTGACGAAGGTGCGGTAGCCAAGTCAATCGGGCATCGAAAACCAGTTCTAAGAATCGATATGCCTACACTACAGTGAGTGGATCGTCAGTAAGATAAAGTTCTAGTTCCGGATGAAAGGTACGACGAAGACAGAAGTGCATGACACACGACTTTGCGGCTGAAAACTGGAAGCTGTGGGCTACAGCCCATGACTCTACCCTTGGGAGCCCTGTAGGCGCCACTCAGCAACACCAGTACTGGAGGAGCAGTAAGAAATTCAGAAGTCACCCGCATACAGAGAAGGCGAAACTGATGCCCCTACAGCTGCCACTAAACCGTTAATAGCCACTAGAAATTCTCTCCATTCTCCTGGATATGGATGGAACTATGGGAGCACCCACTTGGACATGGAAAGTACGAAGCGACAGGAAATTTTGGATAAAAATCGGAAGTGGGCCTTGGAGACCCCACTTGTATAATGTGGCAAGGATATGATGTCGCCAGGTCGTGTCATAGGCTTTTCGTAAATCAAAAAAGACGGCAACCAGGTGTTGGGGTCTGGAAAAGGCTGTGACGATGGCAGACTCGAGGGACACAAGATTATCACTGCTGTAGCGACCCTGGCGGAAGCCACCCTGAGATGGATACAGAAGGCCACGTGACTCCAGGACCCAAACCAGCCGCCGACAGGCGGTACATTGCAGCAGCTTACAAAGAACGTTGGTGAGGCTGATGGGCCGATAGCTATCCACATCAAGCGGGTTTTTACCGGGTTTGAGGACCGGAATTATAGTGCTCTCCCGCCATTGCGATGGAAACACGCCATCGAACCAGATCCTGTTGAAGATGACGATGAGATGTCGCTTGTAGTCAGACGAGAGATGTTTAATCATCTGACTGTGGATCCGATCTGGCCCAGAAGCTCTGTCGGGGAGTGTGCCAGGGTACTGGGAGCTCCCACTCAGTAAGTGGGGCGTTATAGGATTCACTGTGGCGTGTAGTGAACGAACTCTCATTCCTTCCAGCCGCCGTTTGAGAGTGCGAAAGGCTGGGGATAATTCTCCGATGTAGAGGCTCGAGCATAGCTCGCAGCAAAGTGCTCGGCAATCGAGTTTTCGTCGGTAGATAGCACGCCATTTATGTTAACAGTGGGAACACCTGTGGGGTCCGGTACCCGAAAACACTTCCCAGTCTTGGGAAGGTGACGTATGGCACCCAATGGTCGAGACGTATCTCCCCCAACACTCCTGCTTCCGTCGTTTGATAAGATGGCGAAAGCGGGCACGGAACTGTTTAAAGGCTATGAGGTGCTCCAGGGAAGGAGGCCGTTTATGACGCTGTAGAGCTCTTCGACGCTCCTTAATTGCTTCAGCGAATACCGGCGACCACCAAGGGACTGCCTTTCGCGGCGGGCACCCTAAAGAGCGAGGGATCGCGTTTCCTGCCGCAGAAACGATGGTTGTAGTCACCTGCTCAACCATCAAGTTACTGTGTTGGGGAGATTCAACGGTGCCAGCAGAGGTGAAAGTTTCACAGTCCGCATTGTTTAAAGCCTTGTTCCTAGCGAGAGGCGCCGAAGAAGACTTACGTTTCTCCGGCTGAGAAGTGGGGACTGGTGTCTCCGATTGTTGTGGGGGGGGGGGGGGGGGGGAGGGGCAGTGCTCCTGAGGTAGTTGGTGTGGGACCAACAGGGAGGGAAGTGCCCCCCACCGTCAAGGGGGCAGGTGTAGTCTTCCGGCTCTGGAATTCGCGGAATGGATGGGGCTACAACTTTTCTCGATGTGGCGGCGTAAGAGGAGGTCATAGCCACAGGAGGTAAACGCTCAAATTTCCTCTTAGCTTCAGTGTAGGTCAGTCGGTCCAGGGTTTTGTATGGAATGATTTTACTTTTGCGCTGTAAAATCCTGCAGTCTGGTGAGCAAGGGGAATGTTCCTCTCTGCAGTCTGCGGTTGACACAGATGTGTTCCCCTCGAAGGCCAAGATGAGGGCACTGGCGGCAACCTGATTATCCCTCGGACCCTGATGGACGCGCCGGACAAAATTAACGCCTCGTCGCTCTAAGTAGGCGCACAGCTCGTCGTCAGACTACAAAAGTGGAATATAATACTCTGGACCATATTTAAGCTCTTATGGGGCGTGATGGTAACGGAAACATTCTCCAACTTGTCACAAGCGAGTAATGCCAGTGACTGGGCAGAGTATGCTGTTTTTACCAAGACTGACCCTGACCGCATATTGGACAAGCCCTCCACCTCCACAAACGTGTCCTCTAAATGGACTACAAAAAACTGTAGCTTCATCAAAACAAAGGAGTCCCCATCATTTCTCGTACATACAAGGTACCGGGGTGAATAAGGTTCATTGCCATTCTTAGCTTGGTGTTCCTCCCATGGTGTGGCCAGGGAGGGGAATGATTTAGGGTCATACTTTCTTGCATTGTACTGAGACTTAGAATGCTTAGAGACTGCTGGTGTTCGATCACCAGCAAATGATGACGTGGTACACTTCATGGGCGGCATCTGCCCTGATGTCACCCAGTCCGACTAGGGGTATCCTCACAGGCACCACTCAGCCACAGCAAAGGCCACCTGGAAGGATGGCCATTGCCAGGATCCCCGATGCCCCAGAGTGACAGGCATCTACGCAGGGAGTTAACAGCACAGGCATCAGCAGAGCGATCCCTGTGTTGTCAGGGGGCTACAACCAACAGGGCACATGGCGGCCCACCACAGCAGACTGGCTACCGTACTGGATATCAGGTGCAAACAAGTCCGTGGTTCAAATGGCTCCAAGAACTATGGGACTTAACATCTGATGTCATCAGTCCCCTAGATTTAGAATTACTTAAACGTAACTAAGCACATCACACACATCCATGCCCGAGGCAGGATTCGAACCTATGAACATAACAGCAGCGTGGTTCTGGACTGAAGTGCTCAGCCACAGTAGCCAGCTCAAGTCCATGGTCATCGTCGGCTCAGAAAGCGACACTGCATAGTGCATGGTGGAAAACGCACCCAGGAAGGTGTCCTAGCCCAAGAGATGGAGAATGCGATGACGAGAAAGCGGGCTACAGATCTCAAGGCAAGTTGGACACGATGCACCATGTAAGGCGACGTTTCCCAACTGGCTCGCTCTTCAGAAAGTTTTGAAGAATGGAGATCAAACCCTACAGGGGCGCCTCTTCTTACCCTGGTCCCGCAGGGGGTAGGGGGGGGGGGGGAATTGTGGAGGGATGAGGATACTTACATACTCACGTGAGTGTATGAAAATCATTCCATTCCTCCATTAGTAGAATTGACAACTAATGGTGCATACTATATGTGCTCTATTGGTTTAAGTCCTCCAGAATATTCCTTGTACAACATGTGGTAATGCATTGTAAGTCATACAAATGAAAGACACAGTTTCTGAAGATTTAGAGGTGAAGATGACCACCACCTAGGACACCAAAACAGTGATCACATACCTGCGGACAGTATGAAATGACCAGATGCAGTGGAACCAGTGCTTTGGATTTCTTCAAAAACAGCGCACAGAGTAATCTGCTACCCCCTCACTGTGGAAGATGAGACTGAACGTAGAGATTCAGATTCCTCTTTCGGAAGCACTCCAAAATGTGCAGACTCCAAGTTTCCATATACTGATACCTCTTCCATATTTTTGTCAATAAGAAACACCACCTTTTTTATTTCAACCATTCTGTGTGTTGTGGGAGCACCTACCTTCGTTTATGCCTTGTCATGTTCAGCTTTCTGCGAGAGTTAGTGGATCGAAATTTGTTAACGTCAATGTGTTACCCAACACAGATCTCAAAGTCATGTTGTAAATGGAAATGAATGGAAATGAAGTCCCATGCTTCTTGTCAGAGCGTAAGGGAACGATGTGGGAGACCCACATCACCGTAATAGGCAAGGTCCTAATGGAGGTGCTTTGGCGTTGCCTTCCTCCGACCGTAATGGGGATGATGATGATAAAGACGAGCCGGCCGAAGTGGCCGTGCGGTTAAAGGCGCTGCAGACTGGAACCGCATGACCGCTACGGTCGCAGGTTCGAATCCTGCCTCGGGCATGGATGTTTGTGATGTCCTTAGGTTAGTTAGGTTTAACTAGTTCTAAGTTCTAGGGGACTAATGACCTCAGCAGTTGAGTCCCATAGTGCTCAGAGCCATTTGAACCATTTGATGATAAAGACGACACAACACCCAGTCATCTCGGGGCAAGTGGAAATCCCTGACCCCGCCGGGAATAGAACACGGGAATCCGTGATCGGGAAGCAACTACGCTACCGCGAGACCACAAGTTGCGGACAAAGTCATGATTGAAAAACAAAATGTATGGATGTTTACACAGCTGCAGTCATACACTGCCTCGATGTTTTACAGCAAAAGCAATGTGTCAAACTGCTTATGAACCCTCTATAGTGGTCATGGTCTCTGTGATGCGGTTGAGACGTGGTACTTACTGGAATTAAGGAAAACGTGGAAGGGAGGACCCAACAATATAACATTCTTTTCACACAACCTGTTTATTTAACAATATATAAAGATAAAATTTTCTTTAACAAATGAACATATTTACAACATTTTTTGACCTTAAACCTTAAGTTGAATAAGCTTTTGCAAAGGAAATCTGAAGTGCTGTATTGAAAAACACCAAACAATATGACAATGATTACAAGACTGCCGGCCAGCAGCCCACCCGTTATCGGGTGAAACAGAGGTGTTTACTACCGCTCTGGACATAGTCTGTCCCATTAACTGCCCTTCTGCAACACATGAAAACTGTACAGGCACCATTGGTGACAAGAGTGACTAAATTACTCAAAAGACATGACGTAGCTTTTAATTTGAAAGTTGTATGTCGAAAGGTTCTGTGTTAAGATAAGCACCTGTGCTTAAAGGTTAAACAGATTAGGAAACAATATGACAATGATAAGGCTTACTTGAAAGCAACTAACCTCTTAATTTAAATCGGCAAGCAAGGTGCGACTGGATCCCAACCCTTCCCTTCTGAAATTTCATTTTGACTCAAGCTCTGGTTACAGTTGGCTGTTTATTTTCAAAGTTGAACTGATAGTTATTAAGACCGAACTGAAGGAACGTCTTAAAACATTACTTGTGAACACTTATTGGAAGAGAACTCACTCAGCGCAACCATAAGATCCACCTTGAAATACGCCAATAATGACCTGGTCTTTCAAACACAGCAACGAACAGCTTAGTACAACAGGTTGTTCAGATTATAACTAACGACTGAAAAGTGCGATTACCATCAAAGAATTTAACCAGTTAACATCTAAATTTAACAAGGTCCCTCTTTCTTTAATGGCAACCTGTGCCTTAGTACAATTGTTCCAGCTGTATTTACGACCAAGAGCTGATTCATTAGAACATTAATGATCCCGTACAAACCAGAAAGAAGAATAAATGTAATAGCGGGACAAATTTTCAAAAGACAACTAGTGTCTTAGAACAATACTATGGCCTATGTGGTGTCACCGCCAGACACCACACTTGCTAGGTGGTAGCTTTAAATCGGCCGCGGTCCATTAGTACATGTCGGACCCGCGTGTCGCCACTGTCAGTGATCGCATACCGAGCGCCATCACTCGGCAGGTCTCGAGAGACTTACTAGCACTCGCCCCAGTTGTACGGACGACTTAGCTAGCGATGCAACACTGACGAAGCCTCGCTTATTTGCAGAGAAGATAGTTAAAATAGCCTTCAGCTAAGTCAATGCCTACGACCTAGCAAGGCGCCATAGCAATTGATAGTTATCGTATGAAGCATGTCTCATCAAGAACGATGTATACAAATGATGGATTAAAGTTAAGTATTCCAGAAGCTACGTACTTTTCTTTATAGCATTCATTACGTATCCTGTTTCAGACCTCACGCCATCCTGCGTGAGCTTATTGCGTGCATTTCGGCCTTCTCTAGCAATATAACAAGTGGCGACGGGGCTTAAAAGAGGATTTCGCGTTCGTATTGCTCCAATTTACTTGTGTCATGGCTTCGCCACATTCTCCAGATGTACTGTCCGAATTTTCTCGCTTGCAGAATCAGCAGACGCAGGCGTTATTGGATGCCCTTGGACAGCTCGTCCAGGGTCAACGTGCAATGCAAACCAATGCGACAGCCGCCGCTTCACCGCTACCACAGCCACAACATGCTGTTGCACCCCCGTTTCGGCACTACGATGCGGAGGTGGAAACCTGGACTGAGTGGTCACGCCAGTTTGGATTTCATCTCGCCGCCTACAGAATTCAAGGTAACGAGCGGCAGCCTCATTTATTGGCGTGTGTAGGGGTGCAAACGTACCGTGTGATAGTGAAATTATTTCCCTGACGCGACGTAGCAACTCTGTCCTACGAAGAAATTTTGTCTGCTTTAGATGCCTATTTCAAGGAATCAGTTAATGTAGTTGCAAAACGGTATACATTCTTTCGTACAAAACGTACGGCCGGTCAAACTAATCGGTAGTGGGATTGTGCTTTTGAGTGTGAATGTGGACTCCCTTATTCAGATACTATGGTACGTGATGCAATTCCACAGAACATTTCTGATGTTCGTATACGGGAGCAAATTTTGAAACTTGTCAATCCCTCCCTTCAACAAGTGATGGACATATTGGATAGGCAAGACACACTTGACTTTGCTCAGGAATCGTTTGCAACTTCGCCCGCTGTGTGTCACATTAACCGGCCTGCCGGGCGAGCTGCACGGAACTGTAAACAGCCCTCGTGCACGTCTGCGCAGCTACGTGTCCCGCGCAAGCACGCAAATGCAGTGAAATCATGCCCGCGGTGTGCTACTAGACATTCGCGTGAAAATTGCCCGTCACACCAAGCTATTTGCTTCTTCTGTAATGAAAACGGACATGTTCAGAGTGTTTGAAAGAAAAAGCTCAGATCAGACACTAAAAACCATTCCAGGCCCTTTGCTTCGCGCCGGAATCGTACCAAGAATACTCAGGCTCGTGAACCTTCGCCCATGGAAATTCATGTAATTAAATCCACTCCGCCCAGTGCCACTCTCTCTAACAGTGACTGTGTTCGTCCCACAAAAAGTGTGCATCGACATCGACGGAACTCCCGTCAAGTCGCAAGTGATTCTGTACCAGTGTCTGTTCACATTGCACGTGACAGTCGCTCTTGTCATCAGCTGGACAATAAACTTTTTGTAGATTTGGACATTAATGGCAACGTGATCCCATTCCAGCTCGATACCGGAGCTGCAGTTTCACTGATAAATCACGACACATACAAACAACTGGGCACACCCCCGTTGCGTGCCGTAAATGTTCAGCTAACTACATATTCAGGTCACACGATCCCTGTGTTCGGACAGTGCAGCCTTCTTGCAACATACAAGGGACAAACAAAACTTATGTCATTTTACGTCCTTCGTTCTTCTTCTGCAGTGAACTTGTTTGGTTTAGATTTATTTCAATTGTTTAACTTGTCTATAGTCAATCAGGTCCTAACAGTGAACCAGACTGTGCCTTCAGCCAGTGTTTCTCGTCTATGTGCAGAATTTGCAGACACTTTTGCACCGGGCCTTGGTTGCGCTATGAACTATGAAGCACATTTGGAACTGAAAGTAAACGCGCAACCGAAATTTTTCAGAGCGCGCAATGTTCCCCACGCATTGCGCGATGAGGTCGCAAGAACATTACACGATTTAGAATCACAAGGTGTGATTGAACGTGTGCAGGCTTCTCTCTGGGCATCACCCTTAGTGATTTTGCCAAAACCTTCTGGAAAATTGAGACTTTGTGTGGACTTCAAGGCAACAGTGAACCCCAACTAGTGATTGCAACTTTTCCTTTACCCCGCCCGGAGGATCTTTTTGATAAACTGTGCCCGGGTAAATACTTTTCACAGTTGGACCTAGCAGATGCGTACTTGCAAATGCCGGTGGACGAAAACTCCCAGCGCGTTTTGGTGGTTAACACGCATCTTGGGTTGCATCGCTTCAAAAGACTGCCATTCGGGTTCGCATCCGCCCCTCCATTGTTTCAGCAGTATCTACAAACTGTTTGTGCGTCGGTCCCTACTGCAGCAAACTATCTGGACGATAATGTGATCTCCGGAAAGACAGTAGAAGAGCATTTAGCCAACCTCCGAACATTATTTCAGGTCTTGCGACAAAATGGTCTTCGCTTGCGGAAGGACAAATGTGTGTTTTTTGCTCTTGACTTACCATATTTGGGACATGTAATCAATGCCCAAGGCATACACCCCAGTCCAGAGCACCTCCGTGCCATACAAGACTTGCCTTCGCCGCAGAATTTGAAGCAGCTACAGAGTGTGTTGGGAAAAATTAATTATTATGCAAAATATGTGCCGCAAGCCTCTTCCATTTCAGCTCTGCTTCATCGCTTACGCCGTAAAGGTGTTCCGTTCGTCTGGACGACGGAATGCGAACGCGCCTTTCGCCAGTTGAAATCGGCGTTGCTTTCAAATACTTGCCTTACGCCATTCGATCCCCAGAAACCCCTTTTGTTGATGGTAGATGCATCGGATTTCGGGATCGGTGCTGTGCTTGCGCACAAAGATGGCTCGCATGATCGCCCTATTGCCTTTGCGTCCAAATTGCTCTCGTCAGCGCAAAGAAATTATTCACAAATCGAGAAAGAAGCTTTGGCTCTCGTGTTTGGTGTTACAAAGTTTCACGATTTCTTGTATGGTCGTCACTTTACCATCATCACAGACCACAAACCTTTGACATCGCTTTTTCATCCGAACAAGCCTGTACCTCCATGTACAGCGCAGAAATTCATTCGCTGGTCTATTTTCCTCTCGCAGTACCGCTACGATATCTTGTATCGGTCCACTGCTAAACACGGCAACGCCAATGCGTTGTCCCGTTTGCCTGTTGCTGAGGATAGAGCATTCGATTCTTCCGAACTTGCTTGCATGTTCATTGATGCGCAAACCGATGACGTGGTCGAATCGCTTCCGATTGATTTTCGTCGTGTAGCTACGGCCTCAGCTGCTGACCCTGTCCTTGCTACCGTTTTGCGTTTTGTTGCTACGCAATGGCCCTTGTCAAAGTCACGGATAGAGGATACATTGGTTCGCCGATTTTTTGCTCACAAGGAGAGACTTTTTTAATGACGTGGTGTTTTGTTGTTGCGTTCTGATAATGATCAGTCCAGAGTCGTGGTCCCACGTTCGTTACAGTCCTCTGTCTTACGGCTTCTCCACCAAGGGGTATAGTGCGCACGAAACAGCTTGCTCGTCAGCACTGTACTTGGTTCGGAATCGATGCTGCGATTACGAATATGTGCTCTTCTTGCATGGCGTGTGCCGAACAACAATCCGCACCGCCGCGGAAATTCTTTGCATGGCCGAAAGCCACTTCCCCTTGGCAACGCTTACACATCGATTTCGCTGGTCCATTCTGGAATGCTCGATGGTTGGTTGTGGTGGATTCATTCAGTAATTTTCCTTTTGTTGTCAAGATGTCTTCCACGACGTCATCTGCCACCATCCAAGCGTTATCCGCTATCTTTTGCATTGAAGGTCTTCCACAGACTATTGTTTCCGACAATGGCCCACAATTTATGTCCGCAGAATCTCAGTCATTCTGCAAGGCTAATGGTATTCAACATCTGACATCCGCGCCGTTTTCGGCTCAGTCAAACGGTGCCGCTGAACGATTGGTCCGGACTTTCAAGTCACAGATGTTGAAGTTGAAAGAGTCGCATTCTCGGGAGGACGCGTTGTTGCTCTTTTTGTCATCGTATCGCTCTCAGCCCCGAGATGGTCGCTCGCCGGCTGAGTTGCTCCACGGTCGTCCTCATCGAACCTTGATGTCTTTGTTGCATCCGCCACATCAGGTTCCTGTGCAGCGGCAGACGCCTGCTTTTGCTCTAGGCGACGTTGTATTCTATCGCAACTATCGTGGTTCACGGCGTTGGCTCGCAGGGCGCATTCTTCGCTGCCTCGGCCGCGCGAGGTATTTGGTTTTGGGGGCCTCTGGTGAGGTGCGTCGGCATCTCAATCAGCTGCGCCTCTGTCGTCGCCTGGGTTCTGCCGCTCCCTGTCTGCTTTCAGCGACGGTGCCGTCCGGTCAGCGCTCTGGGGACCCATCTACTGGCTCGCCTCATCCCCAGGTGTTACCGACGCTGCCTTCTATTTTGCCCCATGGCGACGCGCCGCCGCCGCCGCCGCCGCCGCCTGTTCTCCCGCCGGCGCCGCCCGCAGTGGACGCGTCGCTGCAACCGCCTGGCGCCTCCCTGGGTCACGCGCCGCCGATCGCTTCCCGTGGCCAGATGTCCTCCGCCATGGAACTCTTGCCCGCGCCGGACCACTTGGCGTCTTCGCGCTTCGGGTACCCCGACGCGATGGAGGTCGACACTTCGGCCCCTCCTGTCTCTCTACGGGCGCATACACCGCATGTTGGCGTGCACCCTGGACTAGGTTTTCAGGCGTTTCCTAGCTCCCCTCGGACCGAATGGCCGGGTGCGGGTGGCACAGCCTCGCCTGTTGTTAGGCTCCCCACCTCATCGCATACGCCAACATGGGGTCCTCCCTACGGCTGGTGGAAGCCTTATAACACGACCGTTCGCCGATTTGCGGGGGAGGAATATGGTGTCACCACCAGACACCACATTTGCTAGGTGGTAGCTTTAAATCGGCTGCGGTCCATTAGGACATGTCGGACCCACGTGTCGCCACTGTCAGTGATCGCAGACCGAGCGCCACCACACGGCAGGTATCGAGAGACTTGCTAGCTCTCGCCCCAGTTGTACGGACGACTTATCTAGCGATGCAACACTGACGAAGCCTCGCTTATTTGCAGAGAAGATAGTTAGAATAGCCTTCAGCTAAGTCAATGCCTACGCCCTAGCAAGGTGCCATAGCAGTTGATAGTTATCGTATGAAGCATGTCTCATCAAGAACGATGTATACAAATGATGGATTAAAGTTAAGTATTCCAGAAGCTAAGTACTTTTCTTTATAGCATTCATTACGTATCCTGTTTCAGACCTCACGCCATCCTGCGTGAGCTTATAGCGTGCATTTCGGCCTTCTCTAGCAATATAACAGCCTATATTTACGACCAAAGAGCCGATCAAGTAAAACTCTGAGGGTCGGGTACAAACCAAAAAATAATAAGGCGGGCGATAGACAATGAAAAATCACTATGAGGATTACAGAATGTTACTCCCCTTTATCAGCAAGCAACTCCATGGATCCACGGTGCGTCACAGCAGTTACGGAGTGGTACCGATGAAAGCCAGGTAGAAGAGTGCAGCCACGCCACGAGCGGTCTTTTAACACGAATGTTGTCAATCAACCAACGGGACGTCGGCCTGCTGCTTGTAGTCGACGCTGACCCTGGTTAAGCACTCCAATATCTTCGCTCTGCGCAGGCCCTCCTTGCGCAGTTTGTGGCTGTGACCGTTCGGACCTCGTGACCACCTACTGTCGTAACGCTACCGACAATCCCCAAACTTCGTGTCTCCCTCACGGGCCAGCGAACCCCGTATTTATGTTGGGAAAACAAAGACCTTCTAAGGGCACAACACACAGATACCAACTCATCCTCACAGATATTGGCAGTGGGGCCGCAAGAGGTTCAAATGGTTCAAATGCCTCTAAGCACTATGGGACTTAGCATCTGAGGCCATCAGTCCCCTAGACTTAGAACTACGTAAACCTAACTAACCTAAGTTCATCGCACACATCCATGCCTGAGACAGGATTCGAACCTGTGACCGTAGCAGCCGCACGGTTCTGGACTGAAGCGCCTAGATTCGCTCGACCACAGAGGACGGCGTCGCAAGAGAGATAGTCGAAACTACACCTGAGCCAGTGGAGCCAGACAGAACAGTCTACTAATTCAATGTCACCACGGCTCAGTGGTCTTCCTCCAGAACAGATGGCAAAACTTTACACAGGTCCGTGGATACGACTTCGATCACTGGCCGCCTACTCCATTGTACCAGTGTATGTATATTAATGCGATCAGCACGTACGAGGGTTGGAACTTTAATAGTGACCACTATTTATTTACAGCTCGTAGAAAAAGGCGCGTGTTTCAAAGTTTTACTGACCTTCAAAGTAGTTACCAGCATTGTGTATAACACGTTTCCAGCGATGTGGAAGTCGTAGGATACTCTTAGCAGTGCCAGTTGTTTGACAGTTCGAGCGGCCTGGTCTATTGCCCGACGAAATTGTAGCATTTCTGAAGCGAACGCCGTGAAGCGTTTCCTTCAGTTTAGAAATCGAGTTGAACTCGCGAGTGCAGTAGGTGGTATAGCACTTAGCATCGCAATCAGTGAAACAAATCAGTAACAGCTTGCACTGTACGTGCTTGAGCATTGTCCTGCAAAATGATGCTGGTAGTAGGTTGTGTTCCAAAAATGAACAGCATAGAGACAGAAGTGATGACACTTTCCGCAGGACCTGACCATCATTTTGCAGGACAGTGCTCAAGCACGTACAGTGCAAGCTGTTACTGATTTATTTGGCTGATGGGGCTGCTAAGTGCTGTACCACCTACTGCACTCCCCTAAGCCCTCGTGAGCTCAACTCGATTTCTAAACTGAAGGAAACACTTCACGGCATTCGCTTTAGAACTGCTACAAATTTGTCGGGCAGTAGACCGCGTCGCTCGAATTGTCAACAGAAGTGGGACTGCTAAGAGTATCCTAAGACTTCCACATCGCTGGCAACGGGTTATACTCAATGCTAGTGACTACTTTGAAGGTCAGTAAAACTTTGAAACACTTATCTATTTTGTACGAGCTGTAAATAAATAGTGGCCACTATTAAAGTTCCAACCCTCGTATATAGTCAATATCAACACGCAGACGGTATTTTTTTCCGATATATCGGAGGAGAGAGTGCGGTAAAATCTTATTAAGCTCTCTACTACGAGACGTCAGTGAAGCTTTAATAGCACGTAGTTTTACTCCATCGAATGTTACAAAAATAACGAGGAGAGACAGAGAAAGAGAGACAGAGACAGAGAGAGAGAGAGAGAGAGAGAGAGAGAGAGAGAGAGGGAGGGAGAGAGATAGACCGTGCTGTCAACGAAGACTATGACACCATTGCACTGTCGTATTTCTAGAGTGGTAATCATAGGAATACGATAAAACAGAGTATAACATGTAAAGTGGGCATTTATAGACTGTCATTCGATATCGACGACTTGTAGGTTTTACGTTTCTTTGTGTTTTGTAAGTTACTGTGGTATTTTTCTTGTCGTGATAGCACTCTACATAGTGAGAGATGGATCGGCTACTAGACAGTCTAACTATGGAACAGTGTGTCGGATCGTGATGGAATTTCGAGAGAATAAACAGGAGTTTGCCACTTGACTGTGGTATCAGTTCTTCCTGTTCTTGCTACAGCCAGCTATCGTGCAGGAACATACGTAACATAAATAAATGACGTGAGAGCTGTTAAATTGTAAGTTAGCCCTTCATTATTTGACAAATATGTGATAACGACGATGTGGCGGTAGGGTTTCGATACTGGGATGCTATGTAAGTCATACGAGACGACACCCAGTTGGTGTGAGTGTGAACATACTATAACTTTTCGCACGCTATGCATCTAGAAATCGCAATTACGCTAATTGTCGGGAATGTTATGCTGTTGGAATGTAAAGTTACTGCGGTTACTGTTCTGACATATCACCAGACGTGTGTGGTAAGTGATTAGACTACCATTCCTGTAAAAAATTACACATGTCTACTCGTAAAGAGAGGATAGATTTGACGTGGGGAATTGTGATTTCAAAGCAATGAGGACTATTTCCGACCTTAACGGGAGACAGATTCACTTCGTAAATACCTACACAGTATACCAATGAAAAGGTTCAACTGGATTGTTGTAGTGTACAAACAAGGCAGCAATACGGCTGTAAGCGAAAGGATACACAGAACGTCTTCTCTTCGCCTCCCTTAAGCAGATCCTCACATGTTCTTTGTCGCATTGTCGACTGCGATGTTTATTACAGTACACTAACACATGTCGGTGATGTCTTTCGAACCCTTTCGTCCGCAGGATCGCTGTTGATTATCGCATAGTGCCGGACGCCCAAGTTTTACGACACCTGTCTGAGAGAGTGTTGGGGGGATGCAGCATCTTCCGGAGGTGCTGACTGACAATACCCGCACTCTGTTCTCGAATCTGATTGGCCGGAAGACTTAAAGGTTAAACAATTTCCCAGAAATGAGGAGAAAAGAAATACGTAGCTGGCGTGTGCCTGTGGATGTTTTTTTGGACACTATTCACATGTGAACGATAATCGGAAACGTGTACGTTTTGGAGTGTAAAGTTACGGCGGTCAGCGTTTCGGAGAGGCAAATATGGTTCGGTCATAAAGGAGGTATAATTTTAAAATGGAAAATTGCGATTTCAACACATTGACAGCCATAAGGATGCTCAAAGATTTTAGGTGGAAAATTATCTCCAGTCATAAGAAGGATATAGATTTACATGCGAAATTGATGACTCCAGAGCCACAGTTGACAGCAGGAGGTATTTACGATACTTAACTCATTGTCGAATGTCACCATATTGGAGATGTGATCGTAATATTTAGTTGTAATTCCACTGATAAGTAAGTATCTTGCCGCCTGGAGTCTGGGTGGGGTGGAGAGGTCTCCGGTGACCGGAATAAATGAACATTTGTCACTTAAGGCAAATGCTGCCGCTGAGCCTCCCGAACTGGTTAGGTGGGGCATGGGGATGCAGGTGACCTAACTGTGTTGCCCTCTGGCGGGTTAATAGTGAACTAATACTCAGTATCGGCTGGGTAGACTTCTCCGATGGTTATGTGGATATTTGAGAAGGTTGAGCATCAATCACAAACAAACGCTTTAATCTCACTGTTACTAATGGGCCTGTTGGACTGCAATATAAATGACCATGATCGTGTATGTCTAATGGAATTTTACAATGAAGGAAAATGATTTTGAATAGAGTGGAATTTAGTGCAATCGCTGACAAACGAACAGTGGGCGGAAAAGGGTACTTTGTAAAATTTAATACAAAAAATACTGATTAGCAAGAAAGTGATAATTGAACTGTCACCAGCTCACCAGGGCAATGAATATAAAAACCCTAAGAAAGGTAATGGCAAAGAAAATTAGGCAAACAGTCCCACAGCACATCACAAGAAAATAAATGAATCAGAAAGTACTGAGTTTGCATTTACTTATTTTGAAAGCAAAATTAATGAAGTTGCTGGTTACATAAACGACTGACTCTAACTGAAACTTCGTTACACTTTCAGTAACATCAGTGTAACGTAACGGAAAATTTGGAGAAAGGTTGAACTGAATTTATTTTAAGCAAATGAGCAACTGATTTACTTTTAATATAAGAACAATGAAGTACGTACCAGCAGAAGTCACTCACTATGCTAATTGCAGAATATATGAAATTGTGTACTCTTAATTTCTTCTATCTCTACAGTTATTAGTTTTGCCACTGAAATTTTACGTTACTTTCAGTGAGTGAAACTAATTCTCAAAATTGATAATTAGTTAAGCCTGTGTTAAGCAATACAAGAATGAACAATTAATGAAGCGGCAAAAGTTTAGATTAAACTGGTTATTGGCAAACAAACAAAACTGAATAGTGAATAGTTAATCAGTTTCCATATTTTACGTCACTGGTTGATTGCATGGAAAGGGAAAGGAACCCTGTTTGGTAATAATGTCTAAGGACAATGACAACACAGATGCTACAAGTTTTAACTGTTGCAAATTATTGTTCAAGAAAATTAGTATTTGTATTTTGTATTTGTATTTCTTTATTGGTCCTGTAAATCGTGTTTAGGTACATATTTTGCACGAAGGACAAGTCAGGTTGGTACAGTATATACAACATCATACACATTGTTATTTTGAAAGGATAAATAATTAAAAATTATTCAATACATGTTGAATAATGATGACAAATTTAATATAATAAAATAAAATGATAGACTTATTAAGAATATTTGAGCAATTACACTACACTTTTCTGGTACTCTAAAAACTCGGAAACAGAATAGAAGCAGTGGTCAAGCAAGTACTCTCTCAGTTTGACTTTAAACTTTTGTAAATTTTGCATCTGTTTCAAATAGGATGGCATGTGATTGTACAGCATTATGCCAGTATGATACACTCCTCTCTTACAAATGTTTATACATACTTTATTGACATGTAAGTAATGCTTCTTCCTAGTATCATGAGGGTGGTAATCACAGTTATATTTGAAGATATCTCCATCTTTTAAAATACATCCTTTTGTGAAATTTAATATTTCATACATATATAAGCAAGGAAGAGGCAGTATACTGAGATTTTTAAATATTGGTCTACAGGAGTCTCTGTACTTAACATGGTTTATTATTCTAACAATCTTTTTCTGTAGGCTAAATGTTTTGTTTGTACCTACGGAGTTCCCCCAAAAGATAATTCCGTACATCAGCAGTGACTGAATACTGCCATGGTACATTGTGATCACAGACGCACGGCTTGTATTTTGTACGAGGATTCTTACTGCGTATGTAAGTGTGTTAAGCTTTTTATTTACATGGTTAAGATGTGTCTCCCATTTTAGGTTCTGCTGAATATGTATACCTAAAAATTTTGTGTCATGTGCAAAAAGTACTGTTGTCCCTTTAGTTACTTTTTCTGACAAATCATTAACATAAAGAATGAAAAGAATTGGCCCAAGGACTGACCCTTGAGGAACTCCATATGTAATGTTTTGTACATTACTGTAAAAATTACAAATTTTTTGTGTTTTTATGTATTTGTACTTTATTTGAGTGATCTGTTGACGGTCATGAAGGTAGGAATGTATCCACTTGTTTGGCAGGCCTCGTATTCCATAATTACCTAGCTTCTGCAACAGAGTATAATGATCAATTACATCGAAGGCTTTACTAAGGTCAAGGAAGAAGGTATAAATAGCTGACTGTGTTGATCTGCCAGTTCTGAATCCGTGTTGTGCATCACTTATTATGTTTTATTTATTTTAGAAGGCTGTCAGCCTTCTAAGAATTAGTTTTTCAAGAATTTTACCAAAGCCTGACAATACTGATACAGGTCTATAGTTTGCAGCTTCATGTTTGTCCCCTTTCTTGTACAGTGGTGTCACTTTTGCCATTTTCAGATTTTTCGGGAATATACCACTTACGAATGATTAGTTGAAAATATCCATTAATGGTTCTACGATATATGTTATACTTGCTTTGATGTTAATATCTGGTATTTCATCAGTACCTGCTGAATACTTATTGGGTAACCTTTTTAAAATGACAGATAATTTCTCAGGTGTTGTTGGAGACACGAATAGGGTTCTTGTAAGAAGTTCAGTATCTGACTGGAGTGTATTGCTGTCTGGTTGTGAGTTGTAATGTTTGGTAATCAGGTGGTGTGCTACATTAGAAAAGTAGTTCTTAAATTTATTAGCCACTACTGTGGGGTTGATTGTTTTATGCCGGCCGAAGTGGCCGTGCGGTTAAAGGCGCTGCAGTCTGGAACCGCAAGACCGCTACGGTCGCAGGTTCGAATCCTGCCTCGGGCATGGATGTTTGTGATGTCCTTAGGTTAGTTAGGTTTAACTAGTTCTAAGTTCTAGGGGACTAATGACCTCAGCAGTTGAGTCCCATAGTGCTCAGAGCCATTTGAACCATTTTGATTGTTTTATTGTTGTTTTCATGAAGTTCTATATTTTTGTGGGCTAATGATGTAGTACCTGTTTCTCTTTTTATGATACTCCAGTTTGCTTTAGTCTTATTCCTGGAATTTTTTTTTTGTTGATGAAATGCGGCTGGATAATGACTGTACAGTATTATACTATGTCAGTTAACAATCGTGCGATGTTGTAGCTGTGCAGAAGAAGAAGAATATAGCCGACAACAATTCTGAGCTGGTGCTTTCTTTCTCTGAGGAAACAGAATCAGGGAATGTCTGAAGAAAAAGGAAATACAGATTCTTAAAGCCATTTAGTTTCGTCTATATGAATTTTGTTAATCATCCATTAAGCTTCCCCTTCATTTTCGTAATTATGTCTGGGCATGCCATTAGTATGACAACTCTGTGTCATTATAACTCAAGTCATCGTAGTGTACCGTAACATATTTTAAACAAAAAAATTACATCTTTCAAGAAATCCAAGCCTTTGAAATGGTTTATGTGTTACGAGCTAGGCTCGAAATAAAACATAGATGTTTACAGAACTACCTCTCGTGAACGTTCTTTCTTCACCGCAATGTCAATACTAACTGGGCGAGGAAAATCAATTATCTCTCCCACCCAATGGTCTTAAACTTATTGTCTAATAGCATTTCCTTCGGAGTGAATCCCGTAGGCTCGTGCGTCAAAGCCTTCAAAATTTTTTCAAAATCGTTTATATATTGGCCCCGCCCTTTGATCGCAGTAGCAATACGTTCGGCAATGTCGCTCCCGCTCATGCATGTGCTGGTCCGTTTGAATTTCCGGCCGGACAACCAGCTAAGACGTGTGTCACTTCAACTCCATTGCTCCCTATACCCTCATTAAATAATTTGGGAGTAAATTGTGACTGATGACTGGACTAAATCGTTTTTGATTTGTCGATATGTTCAAATTACGTACCCCTCTCATCTTGTGGGGTGAGGATGACGCGGCGACTGGTCGGTACTGTTGCGCTTTGATGGCCTGTTCGGACGGAGTTTAATTTTTTAATCGTTGCCAAGTGTGTTATTAACCGCTTTACTGTCGCCTTTCTTATTGGATGTAATGAACTTCAAAAAAGGCTTCCAGACTGCTAATATGTAGGCGAAATTACCTGAGGCCCTTGGCAGGCGTCCACATAGGTCCGCACACACCAACTCTAGCAGATCGTCAGGTCTTATGTTCTGCATAGGGCCACAATTTGTGCACTTGGTCACTTTCATCCTCTGACACTTATCGCAAGTCTTTATCCTATCTGTTATTCTCTTTAACATGTTGTTAAAATTCACAGCTTTTTTTCTCTGTAGAACTAATTCGGTCCGCAATGAGTATAGGCTAAGTGATAATCGTCTACCATTTCGATGACGTGCTTGTTGGGCCAACACACCAGCCGAGTGTCGTTATCCTCGTCTTTGCGTATATACAGGATATTGTTGTACATCCCATAATATTTTCTCAACTTTTCTCCGTTTTTATTCTTTTCGTCATCCTTGGTCTTCACTATTTTCAAGCATTCGTCCTCGCTTTGGTGATGACGCATATTTTTACGAATACTCTGTATTTTCGTTCGTCCTTCTACGTCTTGAAAACAGTACAATTTCAATACACCATCAAATTCGTTTTCCCCTAACAAGTCCTCATCCACTCCAAGGTTATTCCACAAAATTCCGTCCCGCTCTGATACCCATAATCGTATATCGGGTGGTTTTTTAATTTTCTGTTCTTCGACATTCTTAATTTCTGTCTGCGTGTCCTGCCTTTGTTGAAGTCAATTTGACCCCCAACACTAATCTTTTTATCAATTTCTTCGATTATCGGTCTTTATTTTACCAGCAGTTCGCTAACTGTCAAGTCAAGTAAGTTTTCTTCGGAAAGATGGCTATCATCATCCAGATTGCTTGGCGGAATGTGCCCTGTTTCTGCTTCTAATTCTTCTCCCGAGCTCACGAAATCCACCCCGCTCTTTTCTGACGGTATGACGTCAGCCTTAACTTATATATGTTGTAATCTACATGGCTTTCAATTAGTCGTACCATGTCATCATCGGCAAACTCGTCTTGGTCCTCTTCACAAATTTCGCCTCGGTTTTCAGCGTCGTTGGGGTTAGCTGCTTCAATTACTACACCATTTGGACAAATCTGCCTCTTCGTTACAGAGCTTTATTTTCATCATAAACGCTAATTTCATGCGGGCTGAGATGCGTCAAATATTTTCCGCTCTCCCCATCGCACACCTCCCGTACAATCCTTTATAATCCTTCAGTTCGTCGCAGATCCGACCGACCTGACCTTACCCACACCTCCTCGCGTTCCGCATCGCCCTGCGCGATAACGGAAGTCTTATCCGATATCAGCTTCTTTGATTCCGCCGGCTGAATGTATTGGAGCCTGTGGCAACGATGTCGCTTTAATGGCGGCCGAATCTTCCTTAATGATTGATTATTTTATTACGGACAGTGACCGCTTTGTCGCCTGCCGTCTCAAGTTACTGTTACTGTGGATGCGTTCCTCCCTGTGTTCTCTTGCACATTCTCCCATCACCGATTTATCCATATGAATCTGTCATAGCGACATTGCCTAGCCTTTATTCTGAGCAGCCAATGTCTTACCACTCCCGGTGGGTCCCTAAACGGCTCGGCTCATCGCTTCCCTGATTAAGTACGATAGGCCGTGTCTATCAGGCTGTCGCAATCATTGATTTTGCTCCTGCCTCTGTCAGTTCTGCAGTTATTGGTCTCCCCCCCCCCCCCCCCCGGCCCAGGACGAGTGTTAGTGTTATAGTTATGTGAGTTATTATTACCATGGTGGTAGTTACCATTACTGCCATGGTCATTGTTATTACGGTTGTTGCTGTTGTAGTAACTATAGCTATTTCAACGGATTTTAAAATTTTCGCAGTTATCCGCCAATTATCTTCATGTTCGACCTTTTCTAAGAATGCAGCAATTGTTCTGTAACTACTGCCTACGTACCTCTTGGAATCATTTGTTATCTCCTTCCACAACTCACATAATCTCCGATTCAGTCTGTCCACCACGCAAAGTATTCCTATTTGCTGATCCAATTTTCGAAAAATTCCTTCATTGAGCCGTGCGAGTTTGCATCGTAGGATATTGACACTACGAAATCCCGCCGTACACTCTCCTCCTTCGGAAGTGATCAATATTCTTACAAGAACGCATTCTTAAATTCTTGTAACTCAGGATCACAAGATCGTGGTTTAAACCCCATCGCTTAGCCACGCCCGCTAGCGCGTCGATTACACAGTTAATTTTTTCTTATCTGTCCACGATTCACGCAATACCCATTCGCAATTTTTGAAGTCAGTAGCGTGCAATCCACCCTGCTTTTTGAGGGAATCGAAACGCTCCTCCTTCGCTAAAATTTCATTACCACATGCGCGGCACGAAACATTGTGCTGCATTTCGTCTAATCTCTTTTCTAGTTCGGTTACTTTTGTAATTGCTTGGAAAGTCGTCGTCACTATTTCCACTTCCCTCCTTTTCTCATCACAGGTAGTCAACTGTCTCTTCACTCTAGTATGTACGTTTGATACTAAAGTTTGCAAATTCCTAACTTTTTCCCTGTTATCTTTTTGCGCTAATTCTACCTTTTCTCCAGAAGCAGTTTACGTATAGCCTGTTTGGCCAGCCTGCCGGCAAGTTCATTGCCTGGGACTGCGACGTGACCTGGGGTCCAGACAAACACCACTGAACGACTGGACCGTTTCAGGGCATAAATGGACTCCTGGATGGTCGCTACCAAAGGATGACGAGGATAGCACTGGTCGATAGCTTGTAGGCTGCTCACGGAGTCAGTACACAGGAGAAATGACTCTTATGTAAATGAGCGGATGTTCTCAAGAGCACGAAATATGGCCGCCAACTCTGCAGTGAAACCACTGCAGCCATTGGGCAAGAAGTGCTGTTCTATATATCCTCCATGAACTTAGGAAAAGCCAACATGACCAACGGCCATCGAGCCATCAGTGTAAACCACTTCATGGCCCTGGTACATGTCGAGAACCGACAGTAAGTGACAGCAGAGAGTCGCAGGGTTAACTGTGTTCCTTAGGGCCATGTTAAAGGTCCAGATGAATCCGCGGCCTAGGTGTACACCATGGAGGTGCACGTGAATGGACCTCAAGTATAGGTGGTATAGGGAAGGACTCCAGACAGAAGGGATCACACGCGAACCACAATCGTTAGCCCTGACCTGGGCCACTGATGCGGGAGACAGGCTGCCGCAGGTGGAAGCAAGAGACAATTCGGATGCGCGGGAGAACTGCGAATGTGTACAACGTAACTGGCGAGCAGCAACCCTCAATGGATGGACTCTAGCCTCCACCAGGACACTGGTCACCGAGGTCGTTCTAAAAGAACTTGTCGCTAGGCGAACGCCACAGTGGTGCTCTGGGTCGAGTAAACGCAACTCCGAGAGAACCACCAAACCATAAACCACACTCCCACAGTCAAGGCGGGATTGAACAAGGGCTCTGTAGAGCTGCAGCAGCGTGGAGCCATCTGCCCCCCCCCCCCTCCCCCGGTTGGTGTTGCTCAGGCAGTGGAGGGCATTGACGTGCTGCCAGCATTTCCACTTAAGCTGACGAAGGTGCGGTAGCCAAGTCAATCGGGCATCGAAAACCAGTTCTAAGAATCGATATGCCTCCACTACAGTGAGTGAATCGTCAGTAAGATAAAGTTCTAGTTCCGGATGAAAGGTACGACGAAGACAGAAGTGCATGACACACGACTTTGCGGCTGAAGACTGGAAGCTGTGGGCTACAGCCCATGACTCTACCCTTGGGAGCCCTGTAGGCGCCACTCAGCAACACCAGTACTGGAGGAGCAGTAAGAAATTCAGAAGTCACCCGCATACAGAGAAGGCGAAACTGATGCCCCTACAGCTGCCACTAAACCGTTAATAGCCACTAGAAATTCTCTCCATTCTCCTGGATATGGATGGAACTATGGGAGCACCCACTTGGACACGGAAAGTACGAAGCGACAGGAAATTTTGGATAAAAATCGGAAGTGGGCCTTGGAGACCACACTTGTATAATGTGGCAAGGATATGATGTCGCCAGGTCGTGTCATACGCTTTTCGTAAATCAAAAAAGACGGCAACCAGGTGTTGGGGTCTGGAAAAGGCGGTGACGATGGCAGACTCGAGGGACACAAGATTATCAGTGCTATAGCGACCCTGGCGGAAGCCGCCCTGAGATGGACGCGGAAGGCCACGTGACTCCAGGACCCAAACCAGCCGCCGACAGGCGGTACATTGCAGCAGCTTACAAAGAACGTTGGTGAGGCTGATGGGCCGATAGCTATCCACATCAAGCGGGTTTTTACCGGGTTTGAGGACCGGAATTATAGTGCTCTCCCGCCATTGCGATGGAAACACGCCATCGAACCAGATCCTGTTGAAGATGACGATGAGATGTCGCTTGTAGTCAGACGAGAGATGTTTAATCATCTGACTGTGGATCCGATCTGGCCCAGAAGCTCTGTCGGGGAGTGTGCCAGGGTACTGGGAGCTCCCACTCAGTAAGTGGGGCGTTATAGGATTCACTGTGGCTTTCCCTTCCAGCCGCCTTTTGAGAGTGCGAAAGGCTGGGGATAATTCTCCGATGTAGAGGCTCGAGCATAGCTCGCAGCAAAGTGCTCGGCAATCGAGTTTTCGTCGGTAGATAACACGCCATTTATGTTAACAGTGGGAACACCTGTTGGGGTCCGGTACCCGAAAACACTTCCCACTCTTGGGAAGGTGACGTATGGCACCCAGTGGTCGAGACGTATCTCCCCCAACACTCCTGCTTCCGTCGTTTGATAAGATGGCGAAAGCGGGCACGGAACTGTTTAAAGGCTATGAGGTGCTCCAGGGAAGGAGGTCGATTATGACGCTGTAGAGCTCTTCGACGCTCCTTAATTGCTTCAGCGGATACCGGCGACCACCAAGGGACTGCCTTTCGCGGCGGGCACCCTAAAGAGCGAGGGATCGCGTTTCCTGCCGCAGAAACGATGGTTGTAGTCACCTGCTCAACCATCAAGTTACTGTGTTGGGGAGATTCAATGGTGCCAGCAGAGGTGAAAGTTTCACAGTCCGCATTGTTTAAAGCCTTGTTCCTAGCGAGAGGTGCCGAAGAAGACTTATGTTTCTCCGGCTGAGAAGTGGGGACTGGTGTCTCCGATTGTTGTGGGAGGGGGGGGGGGGGGAGGGGCAGTGCTCCTGAGGTAGGTGGTGTGGGACCAACAGGGAGGGAAGTGGCCCTCACCGTCAAGGGGGCAGGTGTAGTCTTCCGGCTCTGGAATTCGCGGAATGGATGGGGCTACAACTTTTCTCGAAGCGGCGGCGTAAGAGGAGGTCATAGCCACAGGATGTAAACGCTCAAATTTCCTCTTAGCTTCAGTGTAGGTCAGTCGGTCCAGGGTTTTGTATGCAATGATTTTACTTTTGCGCTGTAAAATCCTGCAGTCTGGTGAGCAAGGGGAATGATCCCCTCGAAGGCCAAGATGAGGGCACCGGCGGCAACCTGATTATCCCTCGGACCCTGATGGACGCGCCGGACAAAAGTAACGCCTCGTCGCTCTAAGTTGGCGCACAGCTCGTCGTCAGACTACAAAAGTGGAATGTAATACTCTGGACCATATTTAAGCTCTTATGGGGCGTGATGGTAACGGAAACATTCTCCAACTTGTCACAAGCGAGTAATGCCCGTGACTGGGCAGAGTATGCTGTTTTTACCAAGACTGACCCTGACCGCATTTTGGACAAGCCCTCCACCTCCACAAACGTGTCCTCTAAATGGACTACAAAAAACCGTAGCTTCATCGAAACAAAGGAGTCCCCATCATTTCTCGTACATACAAGGTACCGGGGTGAATAAGGTTCATTGCCATTCTTAGCTTGGTGTTCCTCCCATGGTGTGGCCAGGGAGGGGAATGATTTAGGGTCATACTTTCTTGCATTGTACTGAGACTTAGAATGCTTAGAGACTGCTGGTGTTTGATCACCAGCAAATGATGACGTGGTACACTTCATGGGCGTCATCTGCCCTGATGTCACCCAGTCCGACTAGGGGTATCCTCACAGGCACCACTCAGCCACAGCAAAGGCCACCTGGCAGGATGGCCATTGCCAGGAGCCCCGATGCCCCAGAGTGACAGGCATCTACTCAGGGAGTTAACAGCACAGGCATCAGCAGAGCGATCCCTTTGTTGTCAGGGGGCTACAACCAACAGAGTACATGGCGGCCCACCACAACAGACTGGCTACCGTACTGGATATCAGGTGCAAACAAGTCCGTGGTTCAAATGGCTCCAAGAACTATGGGACTTAACATCTGATGTCATCAGTCCCCTAGATTTAGAATTACTTAAACCTAACTAAGGACATCACACACTTCCATGCCCGAGGCAGGATTCGAACCTATGAACATAACAGCAGCGTGGTTCTGGACTGAAGTGCTCAGCCACAGTAGCCAGCTCAAGTCCATGGTCATCGTCGGCGCAGAAAGCGACACTGCATAGTGCATGGTGGAAAACGCACCCAGGAAGGTGTCCTAGCCCAAGAGATGGAGAATGCGATGACGAGAAAGCGGGCTACAGATCTCAAGGCAAGTTGGACACGATGCACCATGTAAGGCGACGTTTCCCAACTGGATCGCTCTTTAGAAAGTTTTGAAGAATGGAGATCAAACGCTACAGGGGCGCCTCTTCCTACCCCGGTCCCGCAGGGGGTAGGGGGGGGGGGAATTGTGGAGGGATGAGGATACTTACATACTCACGTGAGTGTATGAAAATCATTCCATTCCTCCATTAGTAGAATTGACAACTAATGGTGCATACTATATGTGCTCTATTGGTTTAAGTCCTCCAGAATATTCCTTGTACAACATGTGGTAATGCATTGTAAGTCATACAAATGAAAGACACAGTTTCTGAAGATTTACAGATGAAGATGACCACCACCTAGGACACCAAAACAGTGATCACATACCTGCGGACAGTATGAAATGACCAGATGCAGTGGAACCAGTGCTTTGGATTTCTTCAAAAACAGCGCACAGAGTAATCTGCTACCCCCTCACTGTGGAAGATGAGACTGAACGTAGAGATTCAGATTCCTCTTTCGGAAGCACTCCAAAATGTGCAGACTCCAAGTTTCCATATACTGATACCTCTTCCATATTTTTGTCAATAAGAAACACCACCTTTTTTATTTCAACCATTCTGTGTGTTGTGGGAGCACCTACCTTCGTTTATGCCTTGTCATGTTCAGCTTTCTGCGAGAGTTAGTGGATCGAAATTTGTTAACGTCAGTGTGTTACCCAACACAGATCTCAAAGTCATGTTGTAAATGGAAATGAATGGAATTGAAGTCCCATGCTTCTTGTCAGAGCGTAAGGGAACGATGTGGGAGACCCACATCACCGTAATAGGCAAGGTCCTAATGGAGGTGCTTTGGCGTTGCCTTCCTCCGACCGTAATGGGGATGATGATGATAAAGACGACGCAACACCCAGTCATTTCGGGGCAAGTGGAAATCCCTGACCCCGCCGGGAATAGAACACGGGAATACGTGATCGGGAAGCAACTACGCTACCGCGAGACCACAAGTTGCGGACAAAGTCATGATTGAAAAACAAAATGTATGGATGTTTACACAGCTGTAGTCATACACTGCCTCGATGTTTTACAGCAAAAGCAATGTGTCAAACTGCTTATGAACCCTCTATAGTGGTCATAGTCTCTGTGATGCGGTTGAGACGTGGTACTTACTGGAATTAAGGAAAACGTGGAAGGGAGGACCCAACAATATAACATTCTTTTCACACAACCTGTTTATTTAACAATATATAAAGATAAAATTTTCTTGAACAAATGAACATATTTACAACATTTTTTGACCTTAAACCTTAAGTTGAATAAGATTTTGCAAAGGAAATCTGAAGTGCTGTATTGAAAAACACCAAACAATATGACAATGATTACAAGACTGCCGGCCAGCAGCCCACCCGTTATCGGTGAAACAGAGGTGTTTACTACCGCTCTGGACATAGTCTGTCCCATTAAATGCCCTTCTGCAACACATGAAAACTGTACAGGCACCATTGGTGACAAGAGTGACTAAATTTCTCAAAAGACATGACGTAGCTTTTAATTTGAAAGCTGTATGTCGAAAGGTTCTGTGTTAAGATGAGCACCTGTGCTTTAAGGTTAAACAGATTAGGAAACAATATGACAATGATAAGGCTTACTTGAAAGCAACTAACCTCTTAATTTCAATCGGCAAGCAAGGTGCTACTGGATCCCAACCCTTCCCTTCTGACAATTTCATTTTGACTCAAGCTCTGGTGACAGTTGGCTGTTTATTTTCAAAGTTGAACTGATAGTTATTAAGACCGAACTGAAGGAACGTCTTAAAACATTACTTGTGAACACTTATTGCAAGAGAACTCACTCGGCGCAACCATAAGATCCACCTTGAAATACGCCAATAATGACCTGGTCTTTCAAACACAGCAACGAACAGCTTAGTACAACAGGTTGTTCAGATTATAACTAACGACTGAGAAGTGCGATTACCATCAAAGAATTTAACCAGTTAACATCTAAATTTAACAAGGTCCCTCTTTCTTTAATGGCAACCTGTGCCTTAGTACAATTGTTCCAGCTGTATTTACGACCAAGAGCTGATTCATTAGAACATTAATGATCCCGTACAAACCAGAAAGAAAAATAAATGTAATAGCGGGACAAATTTTCAAAAGACAACTAGTGTCTTAGAACAATACTATGGCCTATGTGGTGTCACCGCCATACACCACACTTGCTAGGTGGTAGCTTTAAATCGGCCGCGGTCAATTAGTACATGTTGGACCCGCGTGACGCCACTGTCAGTGATCGCAGACCGAGCGCCACCACACGGCAGGTCTCGAGAGACTTACTAGCACTCGCCCCAGTTGTACGGACGACTTAGCTAGCGATGCAACACTGACGAAGCCTCGCTTATTTGCAGAGAAGATAGTTAGAATAGCCTTCAGCTAAGTCAATGGCGACGACCTTGCAAGGCGCCATAGCAATTGATAGTTATCGTATGAAGCATGTCTCATCAAGAACGATGTATACAAATGATGGATTAAAGTTAAGTATTCCAGAAGCTACGTACTTTTCTTTATAGCATTCATTACGTATCCTGTTTCAGACCTCACGCCATCCTGCGTGAGCTTATAGCGTGCATTTCGGCCTTCTCTAGCAATATAACAAGTGGCGACGAGGCTTAAAAGAGGATTTCGCGATGGTATTGCTCTAATTTACTTGTGTCATGGCTTCGCCACATTCTCCAGATGTACTGTCCGAATTTTATCGCTTGCAGAATCAGCAGACGCAGGCGATATTGGATGCCCTTGGAAAGCTCGTCCATGGTCAACGTGCAATGCAAACCGATGCGACAGCCGCCGCTTCACCGCTACCGCAGCCACAACATGCTGTTGCACCCCCGTTTTGGCACTACGATGCGGAGGTGGAAATCTGGAAGGAGTGGTCACGCCAGTTTGGATTTCATCTCGCCGCCTACAGAATTCAAGATAACGAGCGGCAGCCTCATTTATTGGCGTGTGTAGGGGTGCAAACGTACCGTGTGATAGTGAAATTATTTCCCTGACGCGACGTAGCAACTCTGTCCTACGAAGAAATTTTTTCTGCTTTAGATGCCTATTTCAAGGAATCAGTTAATGTAGTTGCAAAACGGTATACGTTCTTTCGTACAAAACGTACGGCCGGTCAAACTAATCGGGAGTGGGTTGCAACTTTGCAAGGCCTTACTAGGGATTGTGCTTTTGAGTGTGAATGTGGACTCCCTTATTCAGGTACTATGGTACGTGATGCAATTCCACAGAACATTTCTGATGTTCGTATACGGGAGCAAATTTTGAAACTAGTCAATCCCTCCCTTCAACAAGTGACAGACATATTGGATAGGCAAGACACACTTGACTTTGCTCAGGAATCGTTTGCAACTTCGCCAGCTGTGTGTCACATTAACCGGCCTGCCGGGCGAGCTGCACGGAACTGTAAACAGCCCTCGCGCACGTCTGCGCAGCTACGTGTCCCGCACAAGCACACAAATGCAGTGAAATCATGCCCGCGGTGTGCCACTAGACATTCGCGTGAGAATTGCCCGTCACACCAAGCTATTTGCTTTTTCTGTAATAAAAACGGACATGTTCAGAGTGTTTGCCAGAAAAAGCTCAGATCGGACACTAAAAACCATTCCAGGCCCTTTGCTTCGCGCCGGAATCGTACCAAGAATACTCAGGCTCGTGAACCTTCGCCCATGGAAATTCATGTAATTAAATCCACTCCGCCCAGTGCCACTCTCTCTAACAGTGACTGTGTTCGTCCCACAAAAAGTGTGCATCGACATCGACGGAACTCCCGTCAAGTCGCAAGTGATTCTGTACCAGTGTCTGTTCACGTTGCACGAGACAGTCGCTCTTGTCGTCAGCAGGACAATAAACTTTTTGTAGATTTGGACATTAATGGCAACGTGATCCCATTCCAGCTCAATAACGGAGCTGCAGTTTCACTGATAAATCAAGATACGTACAAACAACTGGGCAAAGCCACATTGCGTGCCGCAAATGTTCAGCTAACTACATATTCAGGTCACACGATCCCTGTGTTCGGACAGTGCAGCCTTCTTGTAACATACAAGGGACAAACAAAACTTGTGTCATTTTACGTCCTTCGTTCTTCTTCTGCAGTGAACTTGTTTGGTTTAGATTTATTTCAATTGTTTAACTTGTCTATAGTCAATCAGGTCCTATCAGTGAACCAGACTGTGCCTTCAGCCAGTGTTTCCCGTCTATGTGCAGAATTTGCAGACATTTTTGCACCGGGCCTTGGTTGCGCTATGAACTATGAAGCACATTTGGGACTGAAAGTAAACGCGCAACCGAAATTTTTCAGAGCGCGCAATGTTCCCCACGCATTGCGTGATGAGGTCGCAAGAACATTACACGATTTAGAATCACAAGGTGTGATTGAACGTGTGCAGGCTTCTCTCTGGGCATCACCCTTAGTGATTTTGCCAAAACCTTCTGGAAAATTGAGACTTTGTGTGGACTTCAAGGCAACAGTGAACCCCAACTAGTGATTGCAACTTTTCCTTTACCCCGCCCGGAGGATCTTTTTGATAAACTGTGCCCAGGTAAATACTTTTCTCAGTTGGACCTAGCTGATGCGTACTTGCAAATACCGGTCGACGAAAACTCCCAGTGCGTTTTGGTGGTTAACACGCATCTTGGGTTGCATCGCTTCAAAAGACTGCCAATCGGGTTTGCATCCGCCCCTCCATTGTTTCACCAGTATCTACAAACTGTTTGTGCGTCAGTCCCTACTGCAGCAAACTATCTGGACGATATTGTGATCTCCGGAAAGACAGTAGAAGAACATTTAGCCAACCTCCGAACATTATTTCAGGTCTTGCGAAAAAATGGTCTTCGCTTGCGGAAGGACAAATGTGTGTTTTTTGCTCTTGACTTACCATATTTGGGACATGTAATCAATGCCCAAGGCATACACCCCAGTCCAGAGCACCTCCGTGCCATATAAGACTTGCCTTCGCCGCAGAATTTGAAGCAGCTACAGAGTGTGTTGGGAAAAATTAATTATTATGCAAAATATGTTCCGCAAGCCTCTTCCATTTCAGCTCCGCTTCATCGCTTACGCTGTAAAGGGGTTCCGTTCGTCTGGACGACGGAATGCGAACGCGCCTTTCGCCAGTTGAAATCGGCGTTGCTTTCAAATACTTGCCTTACGCCATTCGATCCCCAGAAACCCCTTTTGTTGATGGTAGATGCATCGGATTTCGGGATCGGTGCTGTGCTTGCGCACAAAGATGGCTCACATGATCGCCCTATTGCCTTTGCGTCCAAATTGCTCTCGTCAGCGCAAAGAAATTATTCACAAATCGAGAAAGAAGCTTTGGCTCTCATGTTTGGTGTTACAAAGTTTCACGATTTCTTGTATGGTCGTCACTTTACCATCATCACAGACCACAAACCTTTGACATCGCTTTTTCATCCGAACAAGCCTCTACCTCCACGTACAGCGCAGACATTCATTCGCTGGTCTATTTTCCTCTCGCAGTACCGCTACGATATCTTGTATCGGTCCACTGCTAAACACGGCAACGCCGATGCGTTGTCCCGTTTGCCTGTTGCTGAGGATAGAGCATTCGATTCTTCCGAACTTGCTTGCATGTTCATTGATGCGCAAACCGATGACGTGGTCGAATCGTTTCCGATTGATTTTCGTCGTGTAGCTACGGCCTCAGCTGCTGACCCTGTCCTTGCTACCGTTTTGCGTTTTGTTGCTACGCAATGGCCCTTGTCAAAGTCACGGATAGAGGATCCGTTGGTTCGCCGATTTTTTGCTCACAAGGAGAGACTATTTGTACGACGTGGTGTTTTGTTGTTGCGTTCTGATAATAATCAGTCCAGAGTCGTGGTCCCACGTTCGTTACAGTCCTCTGTCTTACGGCTTCTCCACCAAGGACACTGGGGTATAGTGTGCACGAAACAGCTTGCTCGTCAGCACTGTACTTGGTTCGGAATCGATGCTGCGATTACGAATATGTGCTCTTCTTGCATGGCGTGTGCCGAACAACAATCCGCACCGCCGCGGAAATTCTTTGCATGGCCGAAAGCCACTTCCCCTTGGCAACGCTTACACATCGATTTTGCTGGTCCATTCTGGAATGCTCGATGGTTGGTTGTGGTGGATTCATTCAGTAATTTTCCTTTTGTTGTCAAGATGTCTTCCTTGACGTCATCTGCCACCATCCAAGCGTTATCCGCTATCTTTTGCATTGAAGGTCTTCCACAGACTATTGTTTCCGACAATGGCCCACAATTTATGTCCGCAGAACCTCAGTCATTCTGCAAGGCTAATGGTATTCAACATCTGACATCCGCGCCGTTTTCGCCTCAGTCAAACGGTGCCGCTGAACGATTGGTCCGGACTTTCAAGTCACAGCTGTTGAAGTTGAATGAGTTGCATTCTCGGGAGGACGCGTTGTTGCTCTTTTTGTCATCGTATCGCTCTCAGCCCGAGATGGTCGCTCGCCGGCTGAGTTGCTCCACGGGTGTCCTCATCGAACCTTGATGTCTTTGTTGCATCCGCCACATCAGGTTCCTGTGCAGCGGCAGACGCCTGCTTTTGCTCTAGGCGACGTTGTGTTCTATTGCAACTATCGTGTTTCACGGCGTTGGCTCGCAGGGCGCATTCTTCACTGCCTCGGCCGCGCGAGGTATTTGGTTTTGGGGGCCTCTGGTGAGGTGCGTCGGCATCTCAATCAGCTGCGCCTCTGTCGTCGCCTGGGTTCTGCCGCTCCCTGTCTGCTTTCAGCGACGGTGCCGTCCGGTCAGCGCCCTGGGGACCCATCTACTGGCTCGCCTCATCCCCAGGTGTTACCGACGCTGCCTTCCATTTTGCCCCATGGCGACGCGCCGCCGCCGCCGCCGCCGCTGCCTGTTCTCCCGCCGGCGCCGCCCGCAGTGGACGCGTCGCTGCAACCGCCTGGCGCCTCCCTGGGTCACGCGCCGCCGATCGCTTCCCGTGACCAGCAGTCCGCCGCCATGGACCTCTTGCCCGCTCCGGACCACTTGGCGTCTTCGCGCGTCGGGTCGACCCTTCGGCCCCTCCTGTCTCTCTACGGGCGCATACACCGCATGTTGGCGTGCACCCTGGACTAGGTTTTCAGGCGTTTCCTAGCTCCCCTCGGACCGAATGGCCGGGTGCGGGTGGCACAGCCTCGCCTGTTGTTAGGCTCCCCACCTCATCGCATACGCCAACATGGGGTCCTCCCCACAGCGGGCGGAAGCCTTATAACACGACCGTTCGCCGATTTGCGGGAGAGGAATATGGTGTCACCGCCAGACACCACACTTGCTAGGTGGTAGCTTTAAATCAGCCGCGGTCCATTAGTACATGTCGGACCCGCGTGTCACCACTGTCAGTGATCGCAGACCGAGCGCCACCACACGGCAGGTATCGAGAGACTTACTAGCTCTCGCCCCAGTTGTACGGACGACTTATCTAGCTATGCAACACTGACGAAGCCTCGCTTATTTGCAGAGAAGATAGTTAGAATAGCCTTCAGCTAAGTCAATGGCTACGACCTAGCAAGGCGCCATAGCAATTGATAGTTATCGTATGAAGCATGTCTCATCAAGAACGATGTATACAAATGATGGATTAAAGTTAAGTATTCCAGAAGCTAAGTACTTTTCTTTATAGCATTCATTACGTATCCTGTTTCAGACCTCACGCCATCCTGCGTGAGCTTATAGCGTGCATTTCGGCCTTCTCTAGCAATATAACAGCCTATATTTACGACCAAAGAGCCGATCAAGTAAAACTCTGAGGGTCGGGTACAAACCAAAAAATAATAAGGCGGGCGATAGACAATGAAAAATCACTATGAGGATTACAGAATGTTACTCCCCTTTATCAGCAAGCAACTCCATGGATCCACGGTGCGTCACAGCGGTTACGGAGTGGTACCGATGAAAGCCAGGTAGAAGAGTGCAGCCACGCCACGAGCGGTCTTTTAACACGAATGTTGTCAATCAACCAACGGGACGTCGGCCTGCTGCTTGTAGTCGACGCTGACCCTGGTTAAGCACTCCAATATCTTCGCTCTGCGCAGGCCCTCCTTGCGCAGCTTGTGGCTGCGACCGTTCGGACCTCGTGACCACCTGCTGTCGTAACGCTACCGACAATCCCCAAACTTCGTGTCTCCCTCACGGGCCAGCGAACCCCGTATTTATGTTGGCAAAACAAAGACCTTCTAAGGGCACAACACACAGATACCAACTCATCCTCACAGATATTGGCAGTGGGGCCGCAAGAGGTTCAAATGGTTCAAATGCCTCTAAGCACTATGGGACTTAGCATCTGAGGCCATCAGTCCCCTAGACTTAGAACTACGTAAACCTAACTAACCTAAGTTCATCGCACACATCCATGCCTGAGACAGGATTCGAACCTGTGACCGTAGCAGCCGCACGGTTCTGGACTGAAGCGCCTAGATTCGCTCGACCACAGAGGACGGCGTCGCAAGAGAGATAGTCGAAACTACACCTGATCCAGTGGAGCCAGACAGAACAGTCTACTAATTCAATGTCACCACGGCTCAGTGGTCTTCCTCCAGAACAGATGGCAAAACTTTACACAGGTCCGTGGATACGACTTCGATCACTGGCTGCCTACTCCATTGTACCAGTGTATGTATATTAATGCGATCAGCACGTACGAGGGTTGGAACTTTAATAGTGACCACTATTTATTTACAGCTCGTAGAAAATAGGCGCGTGTTTCAAAGTTTTAGTGACCTTCAAAGTAGTTACCAGCATTGTGTATAACACGTTTCCAGCGATGTGGAAGTCGTTGGATACTCTTAGCAGTGCCAGTTGTTTGACAGTTCGAGCGGCCTGGTCTATTGCCCGACGAAATTGTAGCATTTCTGAAGCGAACGCCGTGAAGCGTTTCCTTCAGTTTAGAAATCGAGTTGAACTCACGAGTGCAGTAGGTGGTATAGCACTTAGCAGCGCAATCAGTCAAACAAATCAGTAACAGCTTGCACTGCACGTGCTTGAGCATTGTCCTGCAAAATGATGCTGGTAGTAGGTTGTGTTCCAAAAATGAACAGCATAGAGACAGAAGTGATGACACTTTCCGCAGGACCTGACCATCATTTTGCAGGACAGTGCTCAAGCACGTACAGTGCAAGCTGTTACTGATTTATTTGACTGATGGGGCTGCTAAGTGCTGTACCACCTACTGCACTCCCCTAAGCCCTCGTGAGTTCAACTCGATTTCTAAACTGAAGGAAACACTTCACGGCATTCGCTTTAGAACTGCTACAAATTTGTCGGGCAGTAGACCGCGTCGCTCGAATTGTCAACAGAAGTGGGACTGCTAAGAGTATCCTAAGACTTCCACATCGCTGGTAACGGGTTATACTCAATGCTAGTGACTACTTTGAGGGTCAGTAAAACTTTGAAACACTTATCTATTTTGTACGAGCTGTAAATAAATAGTGGCCACTATTAAAGTTCCAACCCTCGTATATAGTCAATATCAACACGCAGACGGTATTTTTTTCCGATATATCGGAGGAGAGAGTGCGGTAAAATCTTATTGAGCTCTCTACCACGAGACGTCAGTGAAGCTTTAATAGCACGTAGTTTTACTCCATCGAATGTTACAAAAATAACGAGGAGAGACAGAGAAAGAGAGACAGAGACAGAGAGAGAGAGAGGGGGAGGGAGAGAGATAGACCGTGCTGTCAACGAAGACTATGACACCATTGCACTGTCGTATTTCTAGAGTGGTAATCATAGGAATACGATAAAACAGAGTATAACATGTAAAGTGGGCATTTATAGACTGTCATTCGATATCGACGACTTGTAGGTTTTACGTTTCTTTGTGTTTTGTAAGTTACTGTGGTATTTTTCTTGTCGTGATAGCACTCTACATAGTGAGAGATGGATCGGCTACTAGACAGTCTAACTATGGAACAGTGTGTCGGATCGTGATGGAATTTCGAGAGAATAAACAGGAGTTTGCCACTTGACTGTGGTATCAGTTCTTCCTGTTCTTGCTAAAGCCAGCTATCGTGCAGGAACATACGTAACATAAATAAATGACGTGAGAGCTGTTAAATTGTAAGTTAGCCCTTCATTATTTGACAAATATGTGATAACGACGATGTGGCGGTAGGGTTTCGATACTGGGATGCTATGTAAGTCATACGAGACGACACCCAGTTGGTGTGAGTGTGAACATACTATAACTTTTCGCACGCTATGCATCTAGAAATCGCAATTACGCTAATTGTCGGGAATGTTATGCTGTTGGAATGTAAAGTTACTGCGGTTACTGTTCTGACATATCACCAGACGTGTGTGGTAAGTGATTAGACTACCATTCCTGTAAAAAATTACACATGTCTACTCGTAAAGAGAGGATAGATTTGACGTGGGGAATTGTGATTTCAAAGCAATGAGGACTATTTCCGACCTTAACGGGAGACAGATTCACTTCGTAAATACCTACACAGTATACCAATGAAAAGGTTCAACTGGATTGTTGTAGTGTACAAACAAGGCAGCAATACGGCTGTAAGCGAAAGGATACACAGAACGTCTTCTCTTCGCCTCCCTTAAGCAGATCCTCACATGTTCTTTGTCGCATTGTCGACTGCGATGTTTATTACAGTACACTAACACATGTCGGTGATGTCTTTCGAACCCTTTCGTCCGCAGGATCGCTGTTGATTATCGCATAGTGCCGGACGCCCAAGTTTTACGACACCTGTCTGAGAGAGTGTTGGGGGGATGCAGCATCTTCCGGAGGTGCTGACTGACAATACCCGCACTCTGTTCTCGAATCTGATTGGCCGGAAGACTTAAAGGTTAAACAATTTCCCAGAAATGAGGAGAAAAGAAATACGTAGCTGGCGTGTGCCTGTGGATGTTTTTTTGGACACTATTCACATGTGAACGATAATCGGAAACGTGTACGTTTTGGAGTGTAAAGTTACGGCGGTCAGCGTTTCGGAGAGGCAAATATGGTTCGGTCATAAAGGAGGTATAATTTTAAAATGGAAAATTGCGATTTCAACACATTGACAGCCATAAGGATGCTCAAAGATTTTAGGTGGAAAATTATCTCCAGTCATAAGAAGGATATAGATTTACATGCGAAATTGATGACTCCAGAGCCACAGTTGACAGCAGGAGGTATTTACGATACTTAACTCATTGTCGAATGTCACCATATTGGAGATGTGATCGTAATATTTAGTTGTAATTCCACTGATAAGTAAGTATCTTGCCGCCTGGAGTCTGGGTGGGGTGGAGAGGTCTCCGGTGACCGGAATAAATGAACATTTGTCACTTAAGGCAAATGCTGCCGCTGAGCCTCCCGAACTGGTTAGGTGGGGCATGGGGATGCAGGTGACCTAACTGTGTTGCCCTCTGGCGGGTTAATAGTGAACTAATACTCAGTATCGGCTGGGTAGACTTCTCCGATGGTTATGTGGATATTTGAGAAGGTTGAGCATCAATCACAAACAAACGCTTTAATCTCACTGTTACTAATGGGCCTGTTGGACTGCAATATAAATGACCATGATCGTGTATGTCTAATGGAATTTTACAATGAAGGAAAATGATTTTGAATAGAGTGGAATTTAGTGCAATCGCTGACAAACGAACAGTGGGCGGAAAAGGGTACTTTGTAAAATTTAATACAAAAAATACTGATTAGCAAGAAAGTGATAATTGAACTGTCACCAGCTCACCAGGGCAATGAATATAAAAACCCTAAGAAAGGTAATGGCAAAGAAAATTAGGCAAACAGTCCCACAGCACATCACAAGAAAATAAATGAATCAGAAAGTACTGAGTTTGCATTTACTTATTTTGAAAGCAAAATTAATGAAGTTGCTGGTTACATAAACGACTGACTCTAACTGAAACTTCGTTACACTTTCAGTAACATCAGTGTAACGTAACGGAAAATTTGGAGAAAGGTTGAACTGAATTTATTTTAAGCAAATGAGCAACTGATTTACTTTTAATATAAGAACAATGAAGTACGTACCAGCAGAAGTCACTCACTATGCTAATTGCAGAATATATGAAATTGTGTACTCTTAATTTCTTCTATCTCTACAGTTATTAGTTTTGCCACTGAAATTTTACGTTACTTTCACTGAGTGAAACTAATTCTCAAAATTGTTAATTAGTTATGCCTGTGTTAAGCAATACAAGAATGAACAATTAATGAAGCGGCAAAAGTTTAGATTAAACTGCTCATTGGCAAACAAACAAAACTGAATAGTGAATAGTTAATCAGTTTCCATATTTTACGACACTCGTTGATTGCATGGAAAGGGAAAGGAACCCTGTTTGGTAATAATGTCTAAGGACAATGACAACACAGATGCTACAAGTTTTAACTGTTGCAAATTATTGTTCAAGAAAATTAGTATTTGTATTTTGTATTTGTATTTCTTTATTGGTCCTGTAAATCGTGTTTAGGTACATATTTTGCACGAAGGACAAGTCAGGTTGGTACAGTATGTACAACATCATACACATTGTTATTTTGAAAGGATAAATAATTAAAAATTATTCAATACATGTTGAATAATGATGACAAATTTAATATAATAAAATAAAATGATAGACTTATTAAGAATATTTGAGCAATTACACTACGCTTTTCTGGTACTCTAAAAACTCGGAAACAGAATAGAAGCAGTGGTCAGGCAAGTACTCTTTCAGTTTCACTTTAAACTTTTGTAAATTTTGCATGTGTTTCAAATAGGATGGCATGTGATTGTACAGCATTATGCCAGTATGATACACTCCTCTCTTACAAATGTTTATACATACTTTATTGACATGTAAGTAATGCTTCTGCCTAGTATCATGAGGGTGGTAATCACAGTTATATTTGAAGATATCTCCATCTTTTAAAATACATCCTTTTGTGAAATTTAATATTTCGTACATATATAAGCAAGGAAGAGGCAGTATACTGAGATTTTTAAATATTGGTCTACAGGAGTCTCTGTACTTAACATGGTTTATTATTCTAACAATCTTTTTCTGTAGGCTAAATGTTTTGTTTGTACCTACGGAGTTCCCCCAAAAGATAATTCCGTACATCAGCAGTGACTGAATACTGCCATGGTACATTGTGATCACAGACGCACGGCTTGTATTTTGTACGAGGATTCTTACTGCATATGTAAGTGTGTTAAGCTTTTTATTTACATGGTTAAGATGTGTCTCCCATTTTAGGTTCTGCTGAATATGTATACCTAAAAATTTTGTGTCGCTCACAGATGAGACAGTTTTTCCACCAACTTTAAAAATTGATCTTGCAGGATGTAGTTTCTGTGAATTGTGGAAATTGACTGTCACTGTTTTTTCATTATTTATTATTAGCTTGTTTGTTCTGAACCATTGTGTCAGATTTTGTATTATACCTGTAGCTGTTTTTTGTAGGCTTTCCTCATCACATGATTTGATTAGGATATTTGTGTCATCTGCAAAAAGTACTGTTATCCCTTTAGTTACTTTTTCTGACAAATCATTAACATAAAGAATGAAAAGAATTGGCCCAAGGACTGACCCTTGAGGAACTCCATATGTAATGTTTTGTGCATTACTGTAAAAATTACAAATTTTTTGTGTTTTTATGTATTTGTACTTTATTTGAGTGATCTGTTGACGGTCATGAAGGTAGGAATGTATCCACTTGTTTGGCAGGCCTCGTATTCCATAATTACCTAGCTTCTGCAACAGAGTATTGTGATCAGTTACATCGAAGGCTTTACTAAGGTCAAGGAAGAAGGTATAAATAGCTGACTGTGTTGATCTGCCAGTTCTGAATCCGTGTTGTGCATCACTTATTATGTTTTCTTTATTTTAGAAGGCTGTCAGCCTTCTAAGAAGTAGTTTTTCAAGAATTTTACCAAAGCCTGACAATACTGATACAGGTCTATAGTTTGAAGCTTCATGTTTGTCCCCTTTCTTGTACAGTGGTATCACTTTTGCCATTTTCAGATTTTTCGGGAATATACCACTTACGAATGATGAATTGAAAATATCCATTAATGGTTCTACGATATATGTTATACTTGCTTTGATGTTAATATCTGGTATTTCATCAGTACCTGCTGAATACTTATTGGGTAACCTTTTTAAAATGACAGATAATTTCTCAGGTGTTGTTGGAGACACGAATAGGGTTCTTGTAAGAAGTTCAGTATCTGACTGGAGTGTATTGCTGTCTGGTTGTGAGTTGTAATGTTTGGTAATCAGGTGGTGTGCTACATTAGAAAAGTAGTTCTTAAATTTATTAGCCACTACTGTGGGGTTGATTGTTTTATGCCGGCCGAAGTGGCCGTGCGGTTAAAGGCGCTGCAGTCTGGAACCGCAAGACCGCTACGGTCGCAGGTTCGAATCCTGCCTCGGGCATGGATGTTTGTGATGTCCTTAGGTTAGTTAGGTTTAACTAGTTCTAAGTTCTAGGGGACTAATGACCTCAGCAGTTGAGTCCCATAGTGCTCAGAGCCATTTGAACCATTTTGATTGTTTTATTGTTGTTTTCATGAAGTTCTATATTTTTGTGGGCTAATGATGTAGTACCTGTTTCTCTTTTTATGATACTCCAGTTTGCTTTAGTCTTATTCCTGGAATTTTTTTTTTGTTGATGAAATGCGGCTGGATAATGACTGTACAGTATTATACTATGTCAGTTAACAATCGTGCGATGTTGTAGCTGTGCAGAAGAAGAAGAATATAGCCGACAACAATTCTGAGCTGGTGCTTTCTTTCTCTGAGGAAACAGAATCAGGGAATGTCTGAAGAAAAAGGAAATACAGATTCTTAAAGCCATTTAGTTTCATCTATATGAATTTTGTTAATCATCCATTAAGCTTCCCCTTCATTTTCGTAATTATGTCTGGGCATGCCATTAGTATGACAACTCTGTGTCATTGTAACTCAAGTCATCGTAGTGTACCGTAACATATTTTAAACAAAAAAATTACATCTTTCAAGAAATCCAAGCCTTTGAAATGGTTTATGTGTTACGAGCTAGGCTCGAAATAAAACATAGATGTTTACAGAACTACCTCTCGTGAACGTTCTTTCTTCACCGCAATGTCAATACTAACTGGGCGAGGAAAATCAATTATCTCTCCCACCCAATGGTCTTAAACTTATTGTCTAATAGCATTTCCTTCGGAGTGAATCCCGTAGGCTCGTGCGTCAAAGCCTTCAAAATTTTTTCAAAATCGTTTATATATTGGCCCCGCCCTTTGATCGCAGTAGCAATACGTTCGGCAATGTCGCTCCCGCTCATGCATGTGCTGGTCCGTTTGAATTTCCGGCCGGACAACCAGCTGTGTGTCACTTCAACTCCATTGCTCCCTATACCCTCATTAAATAATTTGGGAGTAAATTGTGACTGATGGCTGGACTAAATCATTTTTGATTTGTCGATATGTTCAAATTATGTACCCCTCTCATCTTGTGGGTTGAGGATGACGCGGCGACTGGTCGGTACTGTTGCGCTTTGATGGCCTGTTCGGCCGGAGTTTAATTTTTTAATCGTTGCCAAGTGTGTTATTAACCGCTTTACTGTCGCCTTTCTTATTGGATGTAATGAACTTCAAAAAGGCTTCCAGACTGCTAATATGTAGGCGAAATTACCTGAGGCCCTTGGCAGGCGTCCACATAGGTCCGCACACACTAACTCTAGCAGATCGTCAGCTATTATGTTCTGCATAGAGCCACAATTTGTGCACTTGGTCACTTTCATCCTCTGACACTTATCGCAAGTCTTTATCCTATCTGCTATTCTCTTCAACATGTTGTTAAAATTCACAGCTTTTTTTCTCTGTAGAACTAATTCGGTCCGCAGGGAGTATAGGCTAAGTGATAATCGTCTACCATTTCAATGACGTGCTTGTTGGGCCAACACACCAGCCGAGTGTCGTTATCCTCGTCTTTGCGTGTTTACAGGATATTGTTGTACATCCCATAATATTTTCTCAACTTTTCTCCGTTTTTATTCTTTTCGTCATCCTTGGTCTTCACTATTTTCAAGCATTCGTCCTCGCTTTGATGATGACGCATATTTTTACGAATACTCTGTATTTTCGTTCGTCCTTCTACGTCTTGATAACAGTACAATTTCAATACACCATCAAATTCGTTTTCCCCTAACAAGTCCTCATCCACTCCAAGGTTATTCCACAAAATTCCGTCCCGCTCTGATACCCATAATCTTATATCGGGTGGTTTTTTAATTTTATGTTCTTCGACATTCTTAATTTCTGTCTGCGTGTCCTGCCTTTGTTGAAGTCAATTTGACCCCCAACACTAATCTTTTTATCAATTTCTTCGATTATCGGTCTTTATTTTACCAGCAGTTCGCTAACTGTCAAGTCAGGTAAATTTTCTTCGGAAAGATGGCTATCATCATCCAGATTGCTTGGCGAAATGTGCCCTGTTTCTGCTTCTAATTCTTCTCCCGAGCTCACGAAATCCACCCCGCTCTTTTCTGACGGTATGACGTCAGCCTTAACTTATATATGTTGTAATCTACATGGCTTTCAATTAGTCGTACCATGTCATCATCGGCAAACTCGTCTTGGTCCTCTTCACAAATTTCGCCTCGGTTTTCAGCGTCGTTGGGGTTAGCTGCTTCAATTACTACACCATTTGGACAAATCTGCCTCTTCGTTACAGAGCTTTATTTTCATCATAAACGCTAATTTCATGCGGGCTGAGATGCGTCAAATATTTTCCGCTCTCCCCATCGCACACCTCCCGTACAATCCTTTATAATCCTTCAGTTCGTCGCAGATCCGACCGACCTGACCTTACCCACACCTCCTCGCGTTCCGCATCGCCCTGCGCGATAACGGAAGTCTTATCCGATATCAGCTTCTTTGATTCCGCCGGCTGAATGTATTGGAGCCTGTGGCAACGATGTCGCTTTAATGGCGGCCGAATCTTCCTTAATGATTGATTATTTTATTACGGACAGTGACCGCTTTGTCGCCTGCCGTCTCAAGTTACTGTTACTGTGGATGCGTTCCTCCCTGTGTTCTCTTGCACATTCTCCCATCACCGATTTATCCATATGAATCTGTCATAGCGACATTGCCTAGCCTTTATTCTGAGCAGCCAATGTCTTACCACTCCCGGTGGGTCCCTAAACGGCTCGGCTCATCGCTTCCCTGATTAAGTACGATAGGCCGTGTCTATCAGGCTGTCGCAATCATTGATTTTGCTCCTGCCTCTGTCAGTTCTGCAGTTATTGGTCTCCCCCCCCCCCCCCCCCCGGCCCAGGACGAGTGTTAGTGTTATAGTTATGTGAGTTATTATTACCATGGTGGTAGTTACCATTACTGCCATGGTCATTGTTATTACGGTTGTTGCTGTTGTAGTAACTATAGCTATTTCAACGGATTTTAAAATTTTCGCAGTTATCCGCCAATTATCTTCATGTTCGACCTTTTCTAAGAATGCAGCAATTGTTCTGTAACTACTGCCTACGTACCTCTTGGAATCATTTGTTGTCTCCTTCCACAACTCACATATAATCAACGATTCAGTCTGTCCACCACGCAGAGTATTCCTATTTGCTGATCCAATTTTCGAAAAATTCCTTCATTGACCCGCGCGAGTTTGCATCGTAGGATTTTGACACTAAGAAATCGCGCCGTGCACGCTCCTCCTTCTGCAGTGATCAATATTCTTACAAGAACGCATTCTTAAATTCTTGTAACTCAGGATCACAAGATCGTGGTTTAAGCCCCATCGCTTAGCCACGCCCGCTAGCGCGTCGACTACACAGTTAATTTTTTCTTATCTGTCCACGATTCAGGCAATACCCATTCGCAATTTTTGAAGTCGGTAGCGTGCAATCCACCCTGCTTTTTGAGGGAATCGAAACGCTCCTCCTTCGCTAAAATTTCACTACCACATGCGCGGCACGAAACATTGTGCTGCATTTCGTCTAATCTCTTTTCTAGTTCGGTTACTTCTGTAATTGCTTGGAAAGTCGTCTTCACTATTTCCACTTCCTTCCTTTTCTCATCACAGGTAGTCAACTGTCTCTTCACTCTAGTACATACGTCTGATACTAAAGTTTGCAAATTCCTAACTTTTTCCCTATTATCTTTTTGCGCTAATGCGACCTTTTCAGATACTTTATTTTCAATAATGGGAACAACAGTCCGTTCCAGTTTCTATTGGATGCTCTTTAATTCCGTTTCGGGAACGACTATTTCCTTATGCTTCCTATTTTTGACTGTCCCTCTGTCATATCCTGCTACCACTACCGATTTCGGTATTAATTACAATTATTGCTTTCTGGATTTCATCTACATTCGTTTTAACAACTCCAATGTTATTGTTAACAATCTTGATTGTTTTATTCACGTCATCCATTTTACTTAACTGTGCTTCACTTTTACTGTTAATTGATTCTGATTGAGCTTTTATTGATTTGGACTGAGCATTAATTTTATTGATCAACATGCTCAACAAATTGTTTGTATTTCCAGATATTACTGGTTTTGATTCTAACTCCAGTTCTTTGTCAATGCTTTCCTCGAATCCGTCGTAAATGAATTCGGTTTTGATTTTTATTCCGAATTCCATGCTACCTGCAAATGCCAGGAATTCCATTTTTGTCCGACCCTGTGTTTCAGCAGTAGCGTCTGGATTCTGGCCGCTGGTTCGTAAATAGTGTCAGCATTCCCGTTTGTTCTATCGATTGTTCCCAGTTAAGTAGAAACAAATTATCAGTTTCATCTATGTTCATCATGTTGCCTCATTATATATATCCATGCAGTTTAAAATTTCATCAGTTTCAGCGTGAATGTTTGGCTTCTTCCGATGAATAAATTTTTCTAAATTTTTTAAACTAGCCGGCCGGAGTGGCCTTGCGGTTCTAGGCGCTACAGTCTGGAGCCGAGCGACCGCTCCAGTCGCAGGTTTGAATCCTGCCTTGGGCATGGTTGTGTGTGATGGCCTTAGGTTAGTTAGGTTTAATTAGTTCTAAGTTCTAGGCGACTGATGACCTCAGAAGTTAAGTCCCATAGTGCCCAGAGCAATTTTAACCTACTGGAATTTCTATCGTTTCTCTATCGCAATATAATTTGTTGTTTTTCGATGTAATATTTCGAGTTAAAAACTTGAATAAAAACCAAATAGGCACCATTACTATAGGTGTCTCGTATAGGTATAGTCAATCTTTTTTGGAGAACAGATGATTTATCACTCAGTAGAAATAATCTACTCGTTTACTATCAAAAATTTTAATAAATAAATGACAAATTGGGGAACAAAAATTATACTTTCAGAGAAGAAATCAAAAACTAAACATGGTAAACTTTCACCTAATTCTATTCGATGTGCAATTATTGGACCAAGTGCATGTGTAAAAATTACATTAATTATTGATAATTACATTTTAGTTCCAGGATGGTTGAATTGGAATAACATTAATCATTTGTATGTTCACTCCAAAAGTTTAGTTCAACCACAGTACTCAGAATTTATAAAAAGGTGAAAAAATTAAGATACACATAAAGAAAAAATTACTACATTTATTGAAGAAAATGTTGAAATTATTCCATTACACCAATGTCTAAATAATTCAGTAGTAATGTTTGATGACTTCATTCTTGAAAATCAAGATACAGTAAGAGAACATTTTACTAGAAGAATACATGAAGGAATAGATTGTTTTTACTTAGATCAAACTTATTTAAAAATATGTATATATAAGTATGGTATCTGTTCATTCAGATATGTCCAAAAGAACAGGTACCATCAGTGACCATGCAGCTCATTAGACTGAAACTACAACGAAATGATAGGCATTGATATAAGTAAATGGGGTCAGTTGAAAATGTGTGCCCCAAGCAGTTTCATTATAACGAGCTGCATAGTGACCAATGGTATCTGTTCTTTTGGACATGTCCAAAAGAACAGATACCATATATATATATATATATATATATATATATATATATATATATATATATATATATAGAGAGAGAGAGAGAGAGAGAGAGAGATTTAAGGCTCACTGGCCATAGGACCATCTTCTTCCTCAGATGCACAACCCAACCAGTGACCGAACTCTTACAGGACTCGGCAAAAAGCCCAAGTAATGAGTATAATGGGCAGAGTCACTATAAATATAGTGTGGGCCAATAAGTTGAGAATGTGGATCTCACTGGAGGCATGCCAGAGATAAGTCCCTGCAGTCGCACTGTGTCCACAGTGGCTCAGATGGATAGAGTGTCTGCCATGAAAGCAGGAGATCCTGGGTTCCAGTCCTGGTCGGGGAACACATTTTCAATTGTCCCCGTTGACCTATACCAGCGCCTGTATGCAGCAAGGGTTATTCATTTCACTGTAGTTTTATTTAAAAATACCAAAACAATTAGTTAGAGATAATCTTAATTTTTTAAATATTTTCAGACAAGATGACTCAAATTTGAAACATATTTATCATGAGTTTGTTGGAGGTGATTCAGAATTCGATGATTTTAAAGAAACATGAAGTAAATGTTGGAAAGATCAGTTTGGATATTCTATGATGGACATGACTAGAAAACTGAACAATGGCAAGTTCAGAGATAAAATAAAAACATTCTTAAAATAATTATTCTTAATATTTTTTCATCTTTAATAAATGTTTGCATAATACAGCCCTGAGGTTGTCAAAAAAGTCAGACGAAATAGAAGAGTGAAGAAACAATTAAAAGAAGAATTTAAAATGGAAAAACAACCAAGAACAAACTATGAAAAATATAAAAGAGAAGATCAAACTGTTATTGCTGCACCTGAACTAGTTAAACAAGAAATCAAAGAGTTAGGTGATTATGTGTTAAAAGCAATTGAAGAATATAGAGAAGTTGTAAAACAAATGGTTCCTTATCATCAACATTTATTTAGAAGAATTTAGCGATATTCCAACAATTAAACAAGATGAAAGAGATCAGACATTAAATGAATCAAAAGTACAAGATTTATTGACAAAATATCAAGGATGGGAAAGGAGAAGTCCAAAAAAAGAACAAGCAGTTAAAAAGTAAATGGAAGTGAAAGAATGCTATAATATATTGATCACAGCGAAGACAAAATTTTTAGATTAAGACCTGTTGGCATATTTATATTTGTTGGTAAATTACCACTAAAATTTGAAGGAGATAAATTAACAATTGTTGATAGAACATATGGAGATACAGATGGATTAATGAATCTTTAGAACTAAAAGACAAGTAACTATGAATGATATGAATATGTTATTTCCTAGTTCTGACTTACCAAATTATGCATTGATTGTGATTCATCCAGAAGCATTATATTCTGATAATAATCCAAATAAAATAAACTCAAGTAAAGGTAAGAAATATAAATATTTCATAAAGGAAACTGTTGCTCTTTATCATTTAAAAAATGTCATCAGATTTCGATTCAAGTGTAGATGAGAACGTTTGTGAAAGTTTAATAAAAAAATATACAGAAAAACCAATATGTTTGCATGGATGACGTCTTAAATTAGTAGATAGATTAGCATTAATTCACAGAGGAGAATTACTTGGAAATAAAAATTCACAAAATGAAAAAGTTCAACAAGTGAACAAGTAAATTTAGTGATTTGACAATCAACAGTCCAAAAGTAATTCCATGTTTAATTAGATTTTTGAATACTCTCCCTCACACATTTTGGAAAATTGAAAAATATGGGAAAGTTCTAGTAAAATGAGCTGCGCATAATTTATCAATGACAGATGTGCATCTACCAGAACATTCATGTGGTGAACCATTTAGGAAGCTAGAAGAAAGATTACCATGTGTTGGTCCACGAATTAAATTAGATGAAGCTTGTAAGAAACACAATATTACTTACAGAGATAATAAAGATTTAGAAAAAAGACATAAAGAAGATAAAGAAATTAAGTGAGCTGTGAAAGAAAGAGTGCATGCAAGTGATTATTCAACTGGTGAAAAATTAGCTGCAGCGGCAGATGGAGGAAAATTGTATGGGAAACAAAATTTAGGAAGAGGCTTAGTAGTTGATGAAAATGGTTGGGGGTATAAAAATATTAATACATACAAATGTGTTATCTATATAAGGGGATAACATTACAATTGATTATACGTTGCTGCCTAGTGGCAAAATTATACCAAAAGAAATTAAAATTGAAGCTAATAATGATCAAATACATGCTATTGATTAATTTTGAACTGATGTCCTAAAAAGAGAGAGAGATAGGAAAACTGGTGGAAATTTACTCATTATACTGTGTATTCCTGTTGTTACAAAATTATTGAATATCTATCAAAAAAGAAAGATTAAAAAAACATGGAGATCGATTTTTACCGCTTCTATTAGTTGCATTACTATATCTAGGAACAACTGGTTCACTCATTGGTGGTTCTGCCACAATCGCAAATGCGATAATAAATGAAAAAAAGCTGATGAAGAATTAGAGGAAAAAAGACATAATGCAGCAATGGAAAAGAAAGGTATTGGAGCAAAAAATAATTGAAAAAATAATCCATACATATCCTAATCCATTAAGTAATTCTGATCTAGAGAAACATATTAAAGCATCAAAAGTTAAACACTTTCTTGAAGTATGTATGATTATTGAATTACTTAATGAAACAAAAATATTTGAATTATTTTGGATTTAAATAATGGATATTTTTGGAAATAATGTGAAACCTGTAGAAGGTATCAATAGTGGAAAATTAACTGTAAGTGTACCAATACAGAAAGACATATGTGGCTTGATTATGAAGTTCATCAAGAAACTGGTATACATATTCCAAATCTCATAATAGCTCACAATTTTAATGGTGACAAATATAAATTTAAAACAAATGATGAATTCTGTGGTATGAGATCTGATGAAAACAGGAACTATACAATTGTAGTTCCTTATCCTAAAGAGTATGATTCACTAGTCATTTTGAAATACTATGTTGAAAATACAATAAAACCATATACTGTCTACACAGGAACTAGGCTGATGTTATAGGAGCAATTAGGTTTATAAATTGCAGATTTCGTACAAAGTCCTCTTAGTAGTTTTGCAAAAACATTTGAATTGAAACTACTGAAAAAGGATATTTTTCACACTTATTCAATACACAAGAAAATGAAAATTACATAGGGTCAAATCTTAATGTCAAATATAATCGTGTTGACACTATGATGCCAAAAGACAGAGAAATATTTCTCAAATGACATAGCTCCAGAGTTAAATAAAATTATGAGTTGAATAGGAAAAAAGAAATTATTGAATCCAGAATGAGATTTTCACTCTGCAGCGGAGTGTGCGCTGATATGAAACTTCCTGGCAGATTAAAACTGTGTGCCCGACCGAGACTCGAACTCGGGACCTTTGCCTTTCGCGGACAAGTGCTCTATCATCTGAGCTACCGAAGCACGACTCACGCCCGGTACTCACAGCTTTACTTCTGCCAGTACCTCGTCTCCTACCTTCCAAACTTTACAGAAGCTCACCTGCGAAACTTGCAGAACTAGCACTCCTGAAAGAAAGGATATTGCGGAGACATGGCTTAGCCACAGCCTGGGGGATGTTTCCAGAATGAGATTTTCACTCTGCAGCGGAGTGTGCGCTGATATGAAACTTCCTGGCAGATTAAAACTGTGTGCCCGACCGAGACTCGAACTCGGGACCTTTGCCTTTCGCGGGCAAGTGCTCTACCATCTGAGCTACCGAAGCACGACTCACGCCCGGTACTCACAGCTTTACTTCTGCCAGTACCTCGTCTCCTACCTTCCAAACTTTACAGAAGCTCTCCTGCGAACCTTGCAGAAGTAGCACTGGCAGAAGTAAAGCTGTGAGTACCAGGCGTGAGTCGTGCTTCGGTAGCTCAGATGGTAGAGCACTTGCCCGCGAAAGGCAAAGGTCCCGAGTTCGAGTCTCGGTCGGGCACACAGTTTTAATCTGCCAGGAAGTTTCATATCAGCGCACACTCCGCTGCAGAGTGAAAATCTCATTCTGGAAACATCCCCCAGGCTGTGGCTAAGCCATGTCTCCGCAATATCCTTTCTTTCAGGAGTGCTAGTTCTGCAAGGTTCGCAGGAGAGCTTAAGTAAAGTTTGGAAGGTATGATACGAGGTACTGGCAGAAGTAAAGCTGTGAGTACCGGGCGTGAGTCATGCTTCGGTAGCTCAGATGGTAGAGCACTTGCCCGTGAAAGGCAAAGGTCCCGAGTTTGAGTCTCGGTCGGGCACACAGTTTTAATCTGCCAGGAAGTTTCAAATTATTGAATGTTGTAATCTGATGTAGAAATTTTGAGAAGAGGTCGTTTAGAATTAATAAAACAGTCCCTATAAATAGTTAATATTGATCCCTTCCATTATTTGACAAATGCTAGAGTTTGCATGGCTATATACAGATCTAAATATGTGCCTATAAATACAATTGCTGTATTGGATAAAGAACAGAAAGAAAACTGCAGTAAAGAATCCATAGCATAGTTAAACGGTTCAGTAGATGGATTTGATAAAGAAATAAATACTATTTATCAATGTCGTGACTGTTTTTGGCATGGTTATAAATATGTTTCAAAAGTGAGACAATTAACAATAAAAATAAAGAAACAATGGATGATCTTTATCAAAAGACTTTAACAAGAAGTGCAGAAATACGAAATGCTCGATATAATTTAGTTGAGATGTGGGAATGTAATTAGCTTAACTCGACAGAGGATAAAAGGCATAAAACATTAAAACAGTTACCCAAAATTGTTGAATGATTGAATCAAAGTGCTGCTTTTTATCGTGGTCAACCAAATGCAATAAAATTAAGAGCTAAAGCAGATGATGTTAGCATAAAAATAACATTTGATGATATGTGCAGTCTTTATATGTACAATATTACGATTGTTATCCCAAACGACATAAAACAAAATTATTTAGACCATGATGATGCACTAAAAAAGGTATGTATTTATATAATGTTATGTACTGGTACCTAGAGGATTGCATCATCAAGTGTTGCCTGTAAGAATAAATGAAAAACTGTTGTTTTCTTTTGTGTGCCGATGTGCAGAAGAAAAAAATAAGCAAATGCTATGACAACGATGAGGAAAGACGTTTTATTGGAATTTGGGTAACAGATGAAGTAAAGAAAGCTGTGGAAAAAGCATATCAAATATTATATATCTATGAAGTATGGGATTTTAAAAATAAAAGCAACATCTTGTACAAAAATCATGTGGAAGACTTTATAAAAATAAAATCAAAGATGATTTTAAAAGCAAAGGTCAATAACTAAAAGCACTAAAAGATAATTTAGGTGTCCTGTTGGATAAAGAATAGATAGAAGAAAATCTCAGAAAAAGAGCAGTCGCTAAAAGTTCAAACAGTTTATGGGGTAAATTTGGAGAACGACAAAATATGAGTTTAACTGTGTATGCTACAGATTTACATTTTTATGAGATACTATTGGAGGACTGATTAGATAATATAGATATAAATATCATTAATGAGAGACTGGTACAGATGAGGTGCAACTTCAAGGATTATTATGTGGAAAATAACATAGCTAGAAATATTTTTATAGTGTCATTCACTACAACAAATGCAAGATTTAGATTATATGATAGGTTAGACAAACTAGGAAAAAATGTTATATATTTTGATACTGATTCTGTAGTTTATATTGATGATGGCAAAGTCAATTTAGAAAAAGGTTGTATGTTAGGTGAATGGACAGATGAGTTAGGGGACAATAGATGGATAACAAATTGCGCTTCAGTAGGACCATAAAGTTATTATTATGAGAAAAATGATTAAATTACTCTGATGAAAGTAAAAGAATTCACTTTAAACTATAAAAATAGTCAAAAGCTGAATAGTGAATCTCTGATAAGATTTCAGAGTGTGAAGTGAAGGACAAGATACAATCAGAGTACAGTCAGATCATTAATTGTGCTGATACTACAAATCTAGTTGTTCAACAGGTTAGGAATGCATTCTCGTTTCAGTATGATAAAAGAGTAGTTCTAGAAAATTATGGTAGTGTCTTATGACTGATAAAGGTAATTTATTACTTAATAAATTTTGATAAGATTAATATAATTTTTCTGTATCTTCTTATCTAAGAATCAAATCCACACCATATTTGTTATACCAATAGTATAAATTTATTAGTTGTTTTTTATTGTACTCTCCACGTTCAATGTCTCTATTTATTGAGTGAGAAACTATTAAAAATAATGAGTAAGCTTTAATATAGTTTTGTATTATTTTTGGTAATTTATTTATTGGTAAATTATAATTCGACACATTTTTACAGTCATAAAAAAAGAATCTGAGTTTCCATTTCCTTCCACAATTCTATATCAGTTTCATCATAACTATTAAATATAATCATGTATTCTTCTTCTTTATAAATTTGCTTCAATACATTAATACAGTCAGTATGGCCCTGGCTTGTCAAATGTTCTATAATTTTTAAAATATTCTTTGCAAATATTATATTCAACTTGCTTCTCTCTTGATTCATTTTTTCTCTGAAAAAAAAGTCAGATTGAAATTCATCCAACACATTATTCATATTTATTTCGATTAGTGGTTTTCAACCTTAATAAAAGTTTCATGAGGTGATAAGTCAGATATAAGTTGGGTTTTTATATTATATTTTGTGGGAGGGTTGGTTTTGTTCGCTAAATTATGTTCTAGTGGACTCAGCCTAACTGCTTACCGTGGCCTCTACATTTCCCCACTTACTTCACGATGTCATAATACTGAAGCATGCAACAGAATATAACATACATACGACTTCTAGCTCCCAGTTCTCCTTCACATTTGAACTAACTTAGTCGCTTTAATCATTTGACCCTCTGCATAAAAATCAAATGCAACATCAATTGTGTCTGATACACACCAAGAGTTACACACTAATGTGACAAATGTCACAGTATACCTCCTAATTTCATGTCAGACCTCCTTTTTGTCTTGCATAGTGCAGAATTTCTACAGAGCATGGACTGAGCAAGTCAGTGGAAATCCTCTGCAGAGATTTTGTGCCATGTTGACTCTGTAGCCATCCACAAATGCGGAAGTGTTGCCAGTAAAGGATTTTGTGCACGACTGACCTTTCCCATAACTGTTCAATGGGATTCATGCTGACAGATCTAACCAAATCTCTCGCCCCAATTGTCTAGAATGTTTCTCAAACCAGTTGCAAAGCATTGTGGCCTCGTGACATGGTGGATTGTCATCCATAAAAATTCCATCGTTGTTTGGGAACATGAAGTGCATAAATGGCTGCAAATGGTCTCCAAGTAACCGAAAATGGAGCAGAAATCCCAGACCATCCCATATAAAAACAGCCCACATCATTATGGACCCACCACCAATTTGCAGAGTGCCTTGTTGACAATTTGGGTCAATCTTCATGGGGTCTGTGTCACACTTGAACCCTAACATCAGCTTTAAATAACTGAAATCGGGAGCCATCCGACCAGGCAACGATGTACCAATCATCTAGGGGCCAACAGATATGGCCAGGAACCCAGGAGAGATTTGCAGATACATTTCATGCTGCTAGCAAAGACACTCGTGTGGGTCGTCTGCTTCTATAGCCCATTAACGCCAAATTTCGGTGCACTGTCCTAACAGATACGTTCGTCATACGTCTGCGGTTATTTCATGCAGTGTTGCGCGTCTGTGCACTGACAATACGCAAACGCCGCTGCTCTCGGTCGTTAAGTGAAGGCCACCAACCACTGTGTCGTCAATGATAAAAGGTAATGCCTGAAATGTGGTATTCTCGGCACAGTCTCGATACAGTGGTTCTCAGAATACTGAATTACTATTTCCGAAATAGTATGTCCCATCTCTAGCTCCAGCTACCATCCCAACTTCAAAGTCTGTTAATTCCCGTCATGCGGCCATAATCATATTGGAAACCTTTCCACATGAATCACCTGGGAACAAATGACAACTCCGCCATGCACTGCCCTTTTATACTTTGTGCACTTGATATTACCACCACTTGCATATGTGTATATCACTTGTCCGTTACTTTTGTCACCTCAGTGTACTCGTCAACTGATTACGAAATTCATATCTGATTGCAGTCCAGTTATTGTGGTATGTTAATATCATACCTATAAAATGATCATCACTGACGGTAAATGTATGTGACAAAGCATCATCATCTCACAAGAGTAATAGTCCACTCTCTTCCTACCCATGGCATTTCAAAATCAAAAGCAGTAACCAGTGTCAGATGTCAGAACATTGTGCACCTACAAGGACAGCACGCTTTTTGCTAGAAACTCTCCAATCCAGCCATAAACCTAATATTCAGGATCTCTTTCATGTGTTAGTGTTTTGGAACTGTATTTATTAACGACCAGGAGTAAGGAACACTTACATTATGTTCCAACACATACTTGACAAGGTAATCGAAGAGTAGGTTAAGATATGTCAGTGGTAGGGTAATGTCTGTTGTGTGTGTGTGTGTGTGTGTGTGTGTGTGTGTTGCATACTTTCAGGGGCAAGCCTACTTTCAGAGGAAAACTTGTTTGATTTATGACCCCCTCTCCCTCCCCTTAAGCTAATGTTATCCTAATTAATTTATGACCCCTTGGGGTTGATTTATGACCTCTAGGGGATAACCTATCCTTCCTAGACACCCCCAGCCTTCCCTCTCCCCCTCCTCCCAGACACCCATCTAGGAAAACCCCAAACCTCCCCCTCTTATTACATGCACACTTCTGATATCAAATTAACTAATTAATTAAGTTGATGAATTGTTACCCCCTCCCCTCCTGGGAAATCCTTCAGGCTTCCTCTCCTCTCACACGGCCGCACCCAGAAAAAAACTGGCAGGAAAGTCGCTTAGTCTGTGCAGAGCTGTTGATGTAGAAGGTGCAAGTATCATCCTGTTCAGCAACTACAGCTCCTGGTTACGTAACTACACGGCTGCAGATTGTAGGTATTGTCTTCCTGCAAAATTTTAACGTGTCCTCACACTGAAATGCAGGGATCGACTGAGCTAGTGCACCGTGGAGGTAGAATAAGGGGAGATGGCGGTACAGACTTACGCTGTACGTTGTTTTGAAGCCAGTGGGTGGGGCCTGCCGCTATCTTGGATCCCCCAAAACATTAGTAGACGAGTCTTTACAATTGTTTCTTGTTCGTTATTTCTGTCGTGTGCACGCGATATTTATTTTATATAGTAAATGTTACACTATTTTAGTGAACAACACAGCATAAGGAACGCAAGTTCAAACGTTTTTCTAGTCTTAAATGCGTATTCGATACAGTAATACGACACAAAAGTATGATGCTTCTGGCCTCAGTAGTGTTATTCCTTTTTGTTTATACACTTCGAATAGCCGAGAAGAGAAGTATGTGCTATGAAAAGTGTGCTTTCGTAATCCATTTCTATACACTTTCATTGACTTGTAAGCCAGAACTCCAAAAGCAATTATTGATAGTTTAGAGGCACCGATGTGTATCCGTTGCATTTTCAAGTCAAATGCAAATTTTAAATGTTTGCAAGAAACGTACCTTATTTCCTTTGGTGTCCCATAGATGTATGCAGGGATGATATAAACAAGCCAGCTGTCATGTCATAAAGTGAAAGATTCGTTAAATTACGAAGGAAAAAAATGGAATTTGAGATTGTCAGGCCCATTGTAGTTTACACATCTGCTTTGTTTTTAAATTGTACCTACCAAGTGACATTTAGTGTGGCAAATAAAAGCAGTTTACATGGTAACACGACGACACAGTGATTAATGTAATGATCTAAATAGTCTGAACTTAGATAGGGAACATTGCTTTAACAAAATATATGTAACCCTTTAAGTACTTATAATATAACCACTGTAACAGGTGTTCCACACATTTTACTGAAGATTTAATTAACTACATGTAGTTAATTACATGTAGTTACATTACTTTTGTATTAAATTATCGCATTTTAAAACATTAGTCCCCATTTCCAGGATATTTCTTGCCAGGACTTTTCAGTTACTTGGGAATAACCAAACAATGAAAACCAAGTGTATTCCTCATCTCCAGAGAGCTCTTCGCGTTGGATTGATTGTAAATCTAAAGTCAAATCACAGAAATAAAACCATACTCCAAAACTTTACAGCACATCAGAATCTCAAGTATATATAGGAAAATAGCGCTTAAATAAGTCCACCAGAAGCGAACGTTTTGGGGTAGCTAACATGGCGGATCTTGACCTGGGTCGGCTTCAAGTTTGTGACGTCATGACAACTCCTCTTATTTTTACCTCCATGTAGTGCAAGTGGACATTTCACTCCTCACCCCCTCCCTCCCCACCCTGCCAGAAAAAATTGGTGGGAAAAATCGCTGAACTGGTGGGCTGGTAGGATCCCACGATAGGAAATTCAACTACATTGCAGAGGGTACAATAATATATTGTTTATTTATAAAATTCAATTTGCAGTAGTTGGATCTGTTTATTTGGCTCATCATTATTTGGTGTTCTGGAGGATGTAGTCCTCGTAAAATATGCCCAAAATAAATAATTAATTACATAAATAGATTGTTCTCTTTTTTCTGATTGTGCAGGGAATACCATTACGAAATCGACGTCAACATAACTCATCAGATGTAATTACAATGTTAAAAATCTCTCAACCACATTTTCACACAGACCACAGGGCAGACGTGCCAGGGCCTATGCTGGCAGGGACATTGTGTCTTCACATGCCCATGAGCTCGTGCAACTGCACCACGTGCTACTACCATCAGCGGGGTAGGATTCCTGTCGAACAAAGCATCAGATGGCGGCCCTTTGATATTTCATACCTACGAAACCACCACGGCTCTTTCTCAAGTGGCTAATTCCTGTTTGTTAGTGAACCAATGTGTGCAAACAGATACAGGCCAAGATGTTCCCTCATCCTCCCCACCTTTCACTCAGACCTTGCGCTGGTAGTCAGTATATCACTTCGTTCTCATACTTCTGGTTCTATGGAAACCTGTAATAGATGGAACAAAGGCTTTCCAGAAGAACTAGATAGCGTCTGTCCTGTGCCAACAGAAACCACACTATGCACTCCCATGTCCTCAAGAAAGTAGTGGATACCTGGGAAGCCTCCAGCCCTTCCGAAAGTGGTGGTATGTGGATGTCTTGGAAATAAGCCTGCACCTTGTCAAATTGATTGAATAATTAATTAACTCGATCCCTCGGCCTGGGATAGTTTTTCCTTGATCCTGTTGGTGGATTTTAGGCCTGGTATATGGGATGGGGAATTCAACGATTCGATCCTGCAACTGCCCAGTTTGGAAACCCTACTCTTCCGCCTTCCAGATATTTTCCTTGCGTCCTGTTGGACTATACTGACACAGGCAAGTCATTTGGCAGCAGGTCCATTACAACCTTTCACAATTGGGCGTTCTTCTCTGGGTGGGTCAATTCCAGCTGCAGACCTTGTACACTTTGGGACCATGTCCTTCAGCAATTTGCAGGAGAGGGGCAGGAGTCTGACTGGAGTCGGAAACAATAAATTGATCAATCAAGAATTTGACATTGTTATTGGTTTTTAAATCACTATAAATCACTAAGTCGGTTTTCTCAGCTGCACTAGGACGAAGGATGATGATGAGAAGGAGGAGGAGGGGTCTACCATTTAACAGGATAGTAAGAATAATGAATACCCCTCCTAACTTTCTGCTGAAATACAGAGTTCACTGGACTGTACTGAGATTCAGTAAACACTACACATTTAAACCATATTCTGTTCTGTACTAATAGTCACAGTTAGTTGTCGGAGACCACTTGAATACTTGTACATTCCTCAGACACATGTTGCAATACCCAACACAGTGCCCCATGCATGAGGCTTTTTCATACTGCTATATGCCACATTGGATGCATGTCCCAGCAACTGTGCAAAGTCTGCAGCTGGACTTGACCCACCAGAGTAGACCGCTCAATTGTGGAAGGTTGTTACACCGAAAATGCAGGTACAATACCTTCTGCACGATCCAAAATTTTTCGCCCTTTAATATCTGTTGTTAAGTTGTAATGTTCTGCTTTTTCTGTATCTGTAAGCATTATTACAGAAACTATAATTGATACATAATGGATGTAATAGTGTCTATATGTCTGAACATTTATAGTCGATTGTAACTATAATGTCAATATTTCAAATTGTTGGGCAATCGCCAAGGGAACGTTGTTTAAATGTGTCGATAGCAATGACGATATGGCATTAGCTGTGCCATTGTTTATCTCTGTGTGTGGAGTGTCTCTGTCACCCTCTGTGCATAGAGGAGACACAGCAAGTTGAGTGTTGAAAGAGTACTGAAGTATTTATTGGGAACTCCCTCAGACGTGATGTTCGGGTGCACATACTTTGTTAACAGGTGAATATTGAGAGCACACTCTATGTAGAGAGGCAGAGGAAACTGCTCTTCTATTGCCTGTCCCAGAATTATCTGTGGCTCTGGAGACTTCTCGTGGTTCTCAGTCACCCACAGTTGCACCAGCAGCACCTGCTCAGCATTGTTGTTAGTTACATTCTTCTTTCTCTGCACAGCTAGAACAACGCAAGATTGTTGACTGACAGAGTATAACTAATACGGTACAGACATTAGCCACTGGCATTTCTTACAAACTTTAATGTCTAACTTTCTTGAATAATAATCTGCAATCATTAAAACTTGTAGGCATCTGTGTTGTCATTGTCCTCAGATATCATTATCTTGTCTTCTGTGCAATCACCGAGTACCGTAAAAATATGCAAACTGATGAACTATTTACTGCCTGTTTTGTTTGTTTGCTAATAACCAGTTTCAGTTTAAATCTTGCTGTCTCCGTAACTGTTAATTTTTTATTGCATAACACAGATTTAACTAATTTGCACTTTTGAATATTAACTTCACTCACTTAAATTAACGTAAAATTTCACTGGCAAAACTAATAACTGTAGATCCACCACAAATTTAGAGTGCACAATTTTATTCATTCTGTATTTAGCTTAGCGTGTGACCTCTGGTGGCTTGGTATATATTTCATTGTTCTTATGTTAAAAGTAAATCAGTTACTCACTTGCTTAACCCATTAAGTACCAATTTTTTTCTTCGATCTACGTTTATTTCTGTGTTGCCTGATTGACATAGAGATGAGGAAAAAGATATAAAATATTTTTAAAAAATGCAGTTACCTTGAAATAAATTATTTATTTTAATCGATCCTCAAATAGGGATCATGGCACATGCCACTCTCTTTTTACATTTTATTTTATTTTCTGTGCCAGATAACAAAACAATCAATATGGTGTCCCACATTGCACACTCCTCACATTTTTCTTGCAAATTGCACATTTTGTTTGTTTGCCCAGTGTTGTGCGTTCAATCACATTTCTGGTTCCAGAAGTTCTGAGCTCAATTGGAACACGTGAAAGGGATGATTTTGAGATGATGGACGTCCTGCCCCTTCCGGATCAAAAACAGCAGATGATTGAACAAGATATGCCGTTGCCACCATCCTCCAGAATTGAAGCAGTGGAATATTTTCGTTCGAGAGGCAGTAGATGACGTGCGCTTTGAGCATCGCTACATCTAATGCACTGGTGAACGACGGGAAGTACCATTTCTTACCGCGAATTCTCACACGATATTTCTCCACATTCCAGTCCAGTTTGTCCACGCCTCCCATTTGATTATTATATTCTCAAATCATTCTTGGCTGTGGAACTTGATTTCTTTTTTAGGTTTTGCTCCATCTCTTTACTTGGCTTACTGGATGCACTGTCTCATGGTTTGACAAAAGCTTTACACAATTGTTATCTTTCCACATTACTGCCATTATCTCCGTATTCTTGTCAAATCCGTAGTCATACGCTCCTCTTCGTTTATTCTTCATGCTGTTCTCAGATTCTATTGGACAGTACTTCATTCGGTTCATATGGTCAGTTCCAGCTGCCATTATTCTCATTTCTGAGAGCTCTTTCATCAAACGGAAACGCGTGAAAAGTTATCAAAACATATTTGGTGAAGTAAAGGGGTCTTCAGAAAAGAAATCATATTCTACACAACTAATCCGCTAAGTCCCAGAACTGAAACATCACTTGTATGCTTCGTTTGTCCTCCATAGGTTGACATATGGTAACAGAAACCGCTTTGAGAACAGTATATGGCCCATTGTTTGAATCCAAATCTCTCTTGTTTCCTGCGAATGAACTATTTTAGGTAACGGTGTCCATAATATCGTACCATTTGTTCATCAATGCTCAGGCTGTCGGAAAAAACTTGAATTTTCATGATATTATTATTCAGTAGATCCATAAACGGACGAATTTTGAAAAGCTTATCCCTTTCGTCAGGTGGGATTCTGTTAACACGTGTGTTGACATTGAAATGAAGGTGGCACTTTATTTCCAGATATCTGTTGAGACTCATACACTGTCGTACACACCTTATGTCAAAGTCCTCATCTTCATTCCAGTATGTTCTGTGTAGCATCCAGTATGTTCTGTGTAGCATATCGGACACTTTCACTGATTATCAAGTTCAATACCTGTTCATCAAAAAATTCTTCAAAGCACTCAACAGTAGATTTTCCTTTTAGTGCCGCTACCAAAGTGAATCTTCGCTGTTCAATTTCTGCTGTATCGGGATAGCTTTTAGAGTAAGTCGCATCTTCTTTTATCCAATTTGAAGTTATAATAGCTTTCACTTCCTTCTTTCGTTGGCCTGCTTGTTTCTCATTTTCCTTTTCACGAATGGCATGAATTTCCAAGGAGCCTGACACATCAGATGGAACAGTATTTCCAAATATATTTTCGTCGATCTCTTCGTAGTCAGACATCTCATCTACACGATCTGGAGGGAGTTCGACAATGTCAATGGTCGCATTCACATCACCCTCATCACCAAAAGAAGTCATGAAGTTCGGGTCACTTACAATTTCTTCAATTTATCTCGTAGAAATTGCTTCATAGCGACTCATTGTGCCTGCAGAGCAAATAAAAGTAAAATAAAGTTTTACGTGGGAACTGCTATGAGCCCCAAATGGGTATCGAAGGTCTGACAGGTGTCATGCAGAAATGAAATTGGTCTTTGAAATAAATGATCGATAAACATCTCTAACCATTACAGAACATGCCTCTACACAGATATTCATATGGTTCAAATGGCTCTGAGCACTATGGGACTTCACATCTGAGGTCATCAGTCCCCTAGAACTTAGAACTACTTAAACCTAACTAATCTAAGGACATCACACACATCCATGCCCGAGGCAAGACTCGAACCTGCGACCGTAGCCGTCGCACGGTTCCGGACTGAAACGGCTAGAGCCGCTCGGCCACACCGGCCGGGACAGATATTCAAAGTTATTTATATAATAATATAATTTATGCTGTTTTGACAGTGTGCAACTCTTGTAACGCTGAAAAACGTAGCTTCTTCACGGAATTAAAAATGTACAACTGACTCCTTTACCAACAACTGACGAAACTTTAATGCCTGCGCTCTAAAAAGTCTGGACGACAATGGAAAATGGTAGCATTCGCTGCCAGCATTATTAGAATTGCAAAATTTCCGTTACTAAGACAATTCCCCAAATGGGGATCATGGCACTTAATAGTTTAAGGTAAATTCAGTTTAATCTTTCAATAATTGAAAGTAAATTGCTTGCCTTTGTCAAAAATGTGTGTGTGCGAATTTCTAAGGGACCAAACTGCTTAGGTCATCGGTCCTTAGACTTACACACTACTTAAACTAACTTATGCTAAGAACAACACGCACACCCATGCCCGAGGGAGAACTCGAACCTCCAACGGGAGGGGCCGCGCAGTCAGTGACGTGGCATCTCCAACCACGTGGCCACTCTGAGCGGCTTGCCTTTCTCCAACTATTTAAGTTGCGCTGAGGCTGCCGAAAGCCATCGTTAATGTAACAAAGTTTCAGTTACAGTCAGTCATTTAGTTAACCAGCAACTTCAGTAACTTTGCTTTCAAAATTAAGTATTTCAGAATAAGTAACTGCAAATTCAGTGCTTTCTGATTCATTTATTTTCTAGTGTTGTGGCAAAGTGTGACAACCTTCCGTTGCCATGCCAGTGACTATTTGCCTAATTTTCTTTTCCGTTACCTTTCCTTGGATTCTGGATATTCATTGCCCTAGTGGGCTGGCGACCGTTTAAATATCCCTTTCTTGCTAATAAGTATGAAATATTACGTGGTAGCGTCCTCTCCCCCCCCCCCCCTCCCCTCTCCCGCGTGGTTCGTGAACGCCTGCACTGAATTCCACTCATTTCAAAATTATTCTCAGTATTTAAATTAGGTTTAGAATAGATCCTATCTTCAGACCTGTAGTCATACGCTCCTCTTCGTTTATTCTTCATGCTGTTCTCAGATTCTATTGGACAGTAATTCATTCCTCCTGCAAACCGGTATTATTTTCCCTCGGTAATGATAGTAATTGTAAGTTTTCACTATGCATATGCGGCCATGGTTATTTATATAACAGAGCAATAGGCGATTAGAGAGGTAGGATTACACATGGCGACGCTAGTGTCAGGACAAGATCAATTTGGTATTGTTCTTGGCAATAATTTTACATTGTGCAGATTCATAGCGAATCACATCCTTTAGCTATGAATAAAGTCACCCACGCCCGCCAATAGTGAGGGGTGGAAATAAGCCACAAAATTTCTAAATTTGCATTAATCAATAAATCACCAGTTCAGAGTCGTCAGTGCCATCGAAGTCATGCCAACAGTAACCCTCATAATGCAGCTCTTCGCCTAAGAGGCGCACCCACAACTATCGTCGGATGCCGTAGGCAGGCAGCCACCTATCATGGGAATCATCATTTGGGGTACGTTGTGGTAAAGCACTGTCGCCATTGTCCTGGGACGCTGCCTCCACAAATGCCAGGACTGCCACAGCTGGGAATGCTCGCTGAGACAGGGGACTGACCTGCTGACGTGACCCCTGACCCACTGTCACCCCCTCTTCCCCCCCCCCTCTGCCACCTCCATAACAGAGGCCCAAGGTGAAGCTCCACTGCCGAGGCAGCAAATTCCAGTTACCGTCAGCACAGCTACAGTCGCCGAGCAAGCACGTGTCTGAGTGTCTGCCGACAATCTTAATCACCGCCAGGAATATTACGAGCGGATGCAAGTCTCACGAAAATAACCCACAACCAATGTATTGCAGTTGATCAATAAATGTTGTTATACTGTCGTCGGTGCCATCTGTGGCCACACTCCTATTATCTTCTTCCCCACACCCAGCAGAGAACCCACATTCGAATCTGCTGATGAGCAGTGGAGTCTCATGCCTGTTAACACAGCCCATTTACACTGGCGTTAGGAAAACTCCTGAGGCACTGTGGAGGACGGATTTTGTGGCGTTAAAGAGTTAGCCATACGGAGCACCTACAGCGATGGTATGCCACGCGGCAAAGGAAGTGAACTGTGTAAAAATGGTACAAGGTTACATCTTAAAGTTAACAGTATTGCATTTTAGACGACAAATAGGTTGTAAGAGGTCCATGACTAAGGAATTTATTGCTAGTGCACTCGAGCAGATGTAATTTCGATGGATTGCTCACCCGCTGCCTGCGATATGTGAGGTATAATAGAATCTCAGACCAGAGAGCAGTGTCGGCTGCTATAGGAGCTGTGTCGGCAGTAGTGGTGGTAGCTCGCAGTCAGGTGGTTGGGCCGGTCGTGCCCGAGCGCTGTAGTATAAGGTAAGGTATAAGGTAAGTATCTAATTTGCTACAACTAAATTTGTACTATTGTTATATCAAGTCCCATGTAAATGTTTTTAAAAAATCTTTTAATAATAATCTTTTTCATAAAATTAACTTTTTGACAATCATTCAATTAAATTTAAGGAATTTACTAATTTCTGCAATCCATGGTCATCCCAAGAAAAATCATTTGTTGCTTTTTGTACGTGACAAATCTAGCGGCCAGCATTGAAGTGGGCTGTGCCAGAAAATTTCTTATAGGAGCGGATTATATACACGTTATCTGGCGACTTAATAGAGGTAAGAATTTTTAATTTATTCAGAACGATCTTTCAGGGCAATGACGTAGCACTGCTGACGTCCAAATTTACCAGTTTAGATTCACAGTAAGTTAATTATTGAAAGGTTATATATGACTCACATTTTTTTATTATGAGGTTAGTCACGTTCTCATTCAGAGGTTACGGAATAATAAACTGTTGGGAGGTTGCACTAAATATGAATGTTTTATATATATATATATATATATATATATATATATATATATACACTATTGGCCATTAAAATTGCTACACCACGAAGATGACGTGCTACAGACGCGAAATTTAACCGACAGGAAGAAGATGCTGTGATATGCAAATGACTAGCTTTTCAGAGCATTCACACAAGATTTACGCTGGTGGCGACACCTACAAAGAGCTGACATGAGGAAAGTTTCCAACCGATTTCTCATACACAAACACCAGTTGACCGGCCATGCCTGGTGAAACGTTGTTATGATGCCTCGTGTAAGGAGGAGAAATGCGTACCATCACGTTTCCGACTTTGATAAAGGTCGTATTGTAGCCTAACGCGATTGCGGTTTATCGTATCGCGACATTGCTGCTCGCGTTGGTCGAGATACAATCGATGTTAGCAGAATATGGAATCGGTGGGTTCATGAGGGTGATACGAAACGCCGTGCTGGATCCCAACGGCATCGTATCACTAGCAGTCGAGATGACAGGCATCTTGTCCGCATGGCTGTAACGGATCGTGCAACCACGTCTCGATCCCTGAGTCAACAGATGGGGACGTTTGGAAGACAACAACCACCTGCACGAACAGTTCGACGACGTTTGCAGCAGCATGGACTATCAGCTCGGAGACTGTGGCCGCGGTTACCCTTGACGCTGCATCACAGACAGGAGCGCCTGCGATGGTTTACTCAACGACGAACCTGGGTGCACGAAAGGCAAAACGTAATTTTTTCGGATAAATCCAGGTTCTGTTTATAGCATCATGATGGTCACATCCGTGTTTGGCGACATCGTGATGAACGCACATTGGAAGCGTGTATCCGTCAAGGCCATACTGGCGTATCATCCAGCGTGATGCCATTGGGGTGCCATTGGTTACTCGTCTCGGTCACCTTTTGTTCGCATTGACGGCACTTTGAACAGTGGACGTTACATTTCAGATGTGTTACGACCCGTGGCGCTACCCTTCATTCAATCCCTGCGAAACTCTAAATATCACCAGGATAATACACGACCGCATGTTGCAGGTCCTGTACGGGACTTTCTGGATACAGAATATGTTCGACTGCTGCCTGGCCAGCACATTCTCCAGATCTCTCACCAACTGAAAACGTCTGATCAATGGTGGCCGAGCAACTGGCTCGTCACAATACGCCAGTCACTAATCTTGATGAACTGTGGTATCGTGTTGAAGCTGCATGGGCAGCTGTACCTGTACACGCCATCCAAGCTCTGCTTGACTCAATGCCCAGGCGTATCAAGGCCGTTATTACGGCCAGAGGTGGTTGTTCTGGGTACTGATTTCTCAGGATGTATGCACCAAAATTGCGTGAAAATGTAATCACATGTCAGTTCTAGTGTAATATGTTTGTCTAATGCATACCCGTTTATCATCTGTATTTCTTCTTGGTGTAGCAATTTTAATGGCCAGTAGTGTATATAATTTTATACATATTTTTTCTGTTGGGAGGTTACACTTGTTTACAACTGGCCAGGATCGTATGTTTTGTGAATTTCTGAGAAGTAGTCAGTTATATATCTGCTCTTATTCACCTAATGTTAAATGTAGTTTGCATTTGGCGCAACGCATTTACTAATTTGTCACTCCTTCTTACACAGATCATAGGTAATTTATTCCTCTTTGTTGTTATTGTATTTGTTCCATTTTGCTTTTTCTTTGATATTGTGCCTACTTTTGAGTTGTGAAAATGCCGCGGAAAACTGTTAACAGTACATCGCGATGCATAATGAGTGAAAAAGCCGACTTGAATAATTTGACTGATAACATTAGCGACACTCAGTGTCATAATGATAATCCTCCAATTACAGCTAATCAGTGCGTGCCAACCACCAGTAATGATTCTAATCTAAATGATGAGCAAACAGACTTAGTTATGTCCAAACTAAATTTAACGACAATTGATGACGCGGCACGTTCCACTACTACGAACGCTGCCCAGTTTGACACACCCGATTTGCAAAATTTACGCAGTGAACATACAAATGTTTCTAACGAAGATGAACAATGTACGCAAAATACATCAGATTTATTTGATTTTGATGTAGTGACCAACAGTGCACATCCAATTAGCAAATCTTTTCGTGAATCAGACAATGACCAAATGGTTACACAAAACGGGACACATGCAGATACACGATCGCACAGCACAGAAAATAGAGTCGCTAATTTTGGCATGGATCAAGTTGTGGCATTAATGCTACAACTTAATGAATCGAACAAACAACTTAATGAATATCTGAAACAGTCGAATGAAAAACAAACAACAATTTCAAACAACCTAATGAAAAACAAGACAACAATTACAAAAAACTTAGTGAACAGATTACAGCCGTTGCCGTGCAATGTCATGATACCAAATTACAGTTACGTGAGGAAATTCAGGCTTATGCTAGGAACAGTAGTGAAGAAATTAGACCCGCTGCACAAGAATTACGTAATACACATGCAGCCACAACAGAATTACTTAGAGATGAAATTAGTGCAGTTGCTAAACAATGTTCAGAAAACGCAACACAGTTACGCGACGAGTTTAAATGAATGTCAGTGGAACTTTCACGCACACTGGATGTGAAAGTAGACCAGAAATTTGAACAACAGAACAGCCAAATCGACGAACGTTTTAATCACCACTTACAAAACAGTGAGACGAATTACCGCAAATTGATACGGGAACAGAAGAAAGTAAAAAAAAAAAAAAAAAAAAAAAAAAAAAAAAAAAAAAAAAAAAAAAAAAACTAGCCATGGAAACAATTACTACACAGAGACAGGAAGACAAGCGTAAGTTGTTTACGAACGCAAAAACATACGTAGACAACAACATTGCTACAGTATCAGACGTAATCAATGCTCTCAAACAGTTGAACACTGAATTGTATGGTGAAATCTCCAATCTAAAAACAAAGACAGACACTGATATTCAGACTTTGGAAAATAAATACACAGTAGACTTTCAGACGGTGACCAACAGACTTGAACAATTAGAATTAATACAGGATCCTGATGCCATTAAAGCAGACGTTAAGAAATTGAACGAAACCACACGTAAAATGCAAAAACAAATTGATGCTTGTGACACTAAAAATGACGATTAGGTAAAATCACTGACTGAAAAATATGAAGAATTGGCCAGTCGTATTAACGTTATTGAAAATAACAATGACACCAAATCAGAGTCGGCCGGTGTGGCCGAGCTGTTCTACGCCCTACAGTCTGGAACCGCGCAACCGCTACGGCACAGTTTTGAATCCTGCCCCGGGCATGGATGTGTGTGATGTCCTTAGGTTAGTTAGGCTTAAGTAGTCATAAGTTCTAGGGGACTGATGACCTTAGAAGTTAAGTCTCATAGTGCTCAGAGCCATTTGAACCATTGGAATCAAATCAGACGATACGTCACCAATTTCGTTCAACCAAACACCCTAATTCCAAAATTTACAGCAGACAATCAGTGAGATAGGTTCGTCCAACAATACATTGTGTAGAAATTTGTCTTCTTTACAGCAAGAAGTGACAGAAATGTTTCAGCCTCTAACACGTCACATCATATGCCACATCCTGAACAAAAAAAAAAAAAAAAAAAGAAAAAAAATGGTTCAAATGGCTCTGAGCACTATGGGACTTAACATCTGCAGTCATCAGTCCCCTAGAACTTAGAACTACTTAAACCTAACTAACCTAAGGAACCGCACGACCACACCAGCCGGCAAATCCTGAACATTTGTCACACTCACACGGCCAGTATAACTTAAGTAATTTACAGAGAGTATGTGACTTAGATTCCGAACAGACACAGACAAATAGATTCTCATGCAATACTGAACCTGCTCAGACATTCAGAGACGATAATTTTGATTACAAGCACTTTCTATCCATTAGGAAATTTAAGGTATTTAAGAATGACAGTACACAGATACATCCTTTGGACTGGATACAACAATTTGCTTTTGCATATTCACCGGCTTAGCCTGTAACACAGAAACTAAAATTTATTTACATCTTTTGACCTCAGGGGACTCATTACACTTCAATGAATACGTGCCGTAGCGTGCACAGGGCCCCGAGTCGTGGTAGTGCTATTTCTTCTGCAGTTTTTCTGCACTGATGCCTACTCTTCTACTATCCTTTATATCTATCAGAACAACTCTTCAACTAGCGATGTATCTAGGATTAGGAATGAGTAAAGAAATACTGATGTGACAAGTTTTACTTGAAAGTGACTGTTTTCATTAGACGCTTATGAAATGGCGAGAACTACCAGCATAATTTTAATAACAAACAAAATTTTAGTTATCAGTATCATCAACATTATCAGCAACAGTAAACACATTATGGGAACAATAGGGGATCATCCTCACAACAACAACAAAACCAGCCGGTTAGCATACCTAACCAACAATATAGTGTGCAAGGTCAACCAAGCTTTAATCTTTCGCCGCCTACACATACAACATAGGCTCCGCCAAATAGTAAGGCACAGCAACAAGGAAATAACTACGCACAGAAGACATATAATTTCAGTTCCTATCGCAACGCGCCGTATAGTAATGACTATCATGACAGACGTAAAAGTAATGAACACAGTTTTCAGCGTACATTTAATAACAGTCGGTCTTATCGGCAGCAGAGTCATCCACAACAACAGTTTATCATGAATGAACCAGACAGTCGATATCATCCCGAACATAATACGTCAGGACGAAATAACAGAACAGTAGAAATAATTTAAATGCCACAGCATCCTTCTGCAAATAACAGCACGTCAGTAAGAATTTGACTCGATACAGTACAGGTTGCATCTTCCAGCAACTTAAGCAATACTTTTTACACACAGACTCTTGTTCATGAAAATGTTATTACTTTTGACGACATCCGAGACACACGTTTGCATGAAAAACTAGTTATACAAAAAACCATTTCCCACCGTGTTACTGAAGTAATGATTAGATCATCCACAGTTTCAACAGTAATCGATTCTGAATCACATATGAAGAAACTTCCAACGAATGTAACAAAGAGAATACTTATCCTACGTTACCACTAGGCAAAACTAAAGTAAAAGGAGCAGTATCAGGTAAAGGAGTAGATGTAAAATTACAGACACACTTATCATTTTGTGTTGCAGGCTCCGGCCGCTGTGGCCAAGCGGTTCTAGGCGCTACAGTCTGGAACCACGCTGCTACTACGCTCGCAGGCTCGAATCCTGCCTCGGGCATGGACGTGTGTGGTGTCCTTAGGTTAGTTAGGTTTAAGTAGTTCTAAGTCTAGGGGACTGATGACCTCAGATGTTAAGTCCCACAGTGCTTAGAGCCGTTTGTATTGCAGGTCATATGTTCCACTCAAATTTTTGGATTGTTCCCTTATTGACAACAGACGTTATTTTAGGTACGAATTTTCTGGTGCAACATGACGCAATTATTGACTTTCAGAATTCCTATTTAATGTTGAAGGATGACAAGGTACAACTGGCATTAGAATTTGAGCAGAAGAACAAGCACTTAATCGGACAGAGGTCATTTCTACATCACGTAACATAGACTGTCATTCCACATTGTTCACAGATACGAATGCACACAGCTACAACACACCAGATGAAGCCGACTATGACGTTATGCAAATGATTTCTGAGAAAGTAAAACAGAGCAGTGCAAATACAGATGACGAACGTACTCAACTACGCAAAATTCTTTTACAGCAAGCTCCAGTTTTTGACAACATCCCTGGTACTATGTCTGGTTTTATGTATGAATTTCAAGTTAAACAGCGTGACACATTTAAAGCCAAACATTATCCTATTCCGTATATCCACAGAGAACACGTCAAGCAAGAATTACAAGCTGTGCTAGACCAAGATATTATTGAACCGGCAGTTAGTCCGTACTCAAACCCGCTCCATATTGTTAAGAAAAAGGATGGATCACTTCGTCTCGTACTTCATTCGCGTCGTGTCAATGACATTATTATCAATGAAACAGATCGCCCACAGACACTAGAAGAACTTCTACAGAAATTTCATGGTATTGCTATTTATTCCACACTAGATTTAAAATCAGGATTTTGGCAAATTCAGCTCCATCTGAACTGCAGAAAGTACACAGCATTTCTCTGTTTTTTTACCCAGTTGTGTGTATCATTCATGAATGTGATTAGATATACTCTTCTTGTTTCATAACCTTGCTACAGCTGACTCATGACGAATGACGTTATTAATCCTTATTTCCAGCAATAAGTCAAAAGCAAATATTTTCATGCTCCAGTAATTGACTATCGATCCCAACGCAATGCATTGCTAGCACAAAAGAAGTTATTATTACCAGTCCCAACTATTACTGTATACAACTAAATAATGCTAACAGTTTAAGATATATTTCTAGTCCTATAATATAATGCAAATTTTTGTGATGTATTGATTCCATTATGTCTATGGATTATTGGGCTAAACACCTTGAATACTAGTTCCCATGTCTCACATTTTAAATATGTCTTATGTCACTTGCATGATATCATATATAATCACTAGCAGCTTGATGCTACACGCAGTAACTCATGATTTGAATGTTGACTTCTGAATAATGCATAATAAATGCTTTGTAACTGCCCAATGAGTACCAATAATTACTGTAGTGAGATGACTTATGATGCCAATAATTAATAATTCTCCATCTCAAACAAGCGATCTTAGTCAATCATTATGTGATAATCAACAGCTTACCGGTGAATGGATGGAATGGAAAAGACATCACCGATTTACTGTAATAATAAGCATCATAGTTGATAGTGTGAACAATTTTAGCAGTTTTACAATAATTTCAACACCGGAAAATGACGCAGCAGCATGCTTCCCAATTTCAGTATCATCGCTAAACCACCCTCTCTACTTTGTAAGTACCATTGTGAATGTAGGTATATGACTGTGCAGAACGTCCAATCATTGTTAATTCTCGAACATATATATCAAAGCATACCAGACAGAGATCTACATATTTCAAGCACTTCGAGCATAGCGTGTAATTTACGAACTTTCTCTATGCAGATGAAGGTCACATGGCATTCTGGCTTTCTTTAGATAAAGTTAGAAACTTAAAGATTTCCTTGCATTGTCTTTGAGCAACACATCCTGCAGCTCTATCACCGATTTAATCTGCAGCTGACCAGAAGTAGACCACTGCATTCCGAGTCTCGTGAAGGAATAGAGCGTGTCAAGTCCATAACTATTGTTCTGAACCCATCCAAGAGCACAAGATTTCTCAAGATGTACGCATGTCGTAGAGGTTAGGACCTCTTACCGGTGTATAGAACTAGATATGATGTTGCGATGTAGTAGCAGTGGGTTAATAAGAAGAAGGAGAAATGGGTGGTTTTATGCATGACGGAGTTCCAGGCGGAAGGAGTTTGCAGCATTTTACGTAAATCAACAACGCTATAAATTTTAAATGAATACTTCCAGTGTCTGGTATCAGTACTAAGAAGATATTGGTAAGACAGAACGAAAACACATGTTCGCAGATGGCTCTCAAGAATCACAGAGGACCCAATTTTGCATTTCAGTGTGGATCTTTGTGGGTTATATCCGGAGCGATTTTTCTCTGTTGCATGCTACAATATAACAATGATAGAATGTTTGGGTGATATACGTTAATAGGCCCTGAGGGATGCAGATCTGCTTCGGACTTCAGTACCTGTATGATATTGAGCCTTTCTAATTTTCCTGATAAGAAACACCACTGTAACTGTTCGTACTTTCTTTTATACTACCTCATGTTGCAGGAGCAGGCTTCGTTCCGCCCTGACCTTACACATCGTACATGGTTGGCGGAGCTACGACAGCATGTTCCCATTTCCACCAAGTGGCCAAAACATAGTCCTGTCGCATTAGCGCAACTGACTCTCTTCCTACACAGGCTGCAGAATATGGTAGACATTGCACTCGCCGACTTCTGCTGAGTTCCGGCTTAAGTTGGAACAACAACACACACAAAGCTGCAGGGATGTGACTCCAAGTGACTCGTTTCGAGTTATGAGAGTGCAACGAATATGATTTACTAGTGGCTGTAATCATTAAAAGATTTCTCCATAGCATCCAATGCAGGTTGTGAGCGTGTGGGGTTGCTGTTCTGTCATTATGCGCAACGGATTAATCTGAGATGTACCCTTTACCCTGTGGCTCCTGCAAGATGCAATTTCCACCACCATACTACTGCAGAAGTCAGACAGACGCTCCTAACGTTCTAAAGAGAAATGCCTGAAAAACTTTCAGCAATAAGTATTTACTGGAGTCGTCCACTGTATGGAAACGACACAAAAATTCACAAAATTTCTTACGTAACTAGTGGGATACTTGGGTATTGGAGTAGTGTTAGTTAGTGTAAGAAAAGCATGAAACTCACGAAAATTATTATTTATTTTCGCGAAAATTCTGAGAAATTACAATGGCCCTTTTAGTTATGAACTTGACACGTTATTTCTAGGTTCTTTTCGGAATGTGAAGTTACTCTTAAGGATAGGATTCGCTAATGAAATTTCTATACAAAGTTTAAGATTGTTATTGACTAGGCAGAATGGCTGAGAACTGCGCCTACTCAACTTGAATAATTATCCGTTAGAATGTTGCTAGGTACAGTCAAAGGTGTTGCGTGTGAAATGCAGTGAAGTGTGTTGTTGTGGAGGAAATATGGGGCTCGCAAGAGCTCTAGCGAACAATACCGTAAGCTGCAATGAATGCTGTCTGTGCCGCTTGCTGCTGACAAATAAGATAACTTTCGTTCTATCTCGATTGACCTTCGCCAATCAATCTCTCCCTACGCCTTGATGAAGTCAAGGATTCCTATTCGCCCCTAGTCTAACTATCAGCGTGGTACACCGGTCAGATAACCAGTTCACCACAATACCACTCAAAAATTCGCTCGCAGGGGTTTAACTATTACTCTGTCCATTTACACTGCACAATAAGTGTGGCGGCCAACACAGTGAACAATGCATATTCGCAAAGACTCAATATAGAGTTGCACTCCGATTCACTCTCGATAGAGGTGCTCTCCCAGTGAAGTACTGAGGAGAGACTTGTTCCTCACACTTTGAGTACACGTATGAGCGCGCACTCTCTCGTTACGTGTTCTTGCTCCAAGAGCGACAACGGAACGGCCCCTCTCAACGCCAGACGTGAAGGGGTATATCTTTCAGTCTCTTCCATTACTCCTACAGCTATATTTGTAAAGAATGCATAGGTTGGGCGCCCCCACACAATGTAGCGGAATTTGCTTTTAAGCCGAACACGGGGTCGTTTCCCCGGAGATCTGAAAAGCCAGTGAACCTTTCTGATGACCTCAATCAGCACACCATCTACTGTATGTGATCAATGTAAATCAACCATCACCTATAACACAGAGGATATATTGCAGAAACTCTGATTAGGCTTCAAGACAGAATGTGTTACAAATACTGGAGAAATATCGAGTGGCAGCATGAGGAAGTCATAAATACCGGCTTCATACCATGTTCCTTAGCTGAATCACTTTCTAAATTTGGTGATTTTATTACGAGCTCACCAGTGTAACTGCACTTTCTGTCTGTTTAATACACATGCTGGAAATATTCAGTGTCACGGCATTTGTTTGGAATACTTACTTCATTCATAGGTAATACTATACCTCGATTTATAAGGCTTGTATAGTTTTTAAAACATAAATGGTTAGCAATACTTGTGGGCACCTGTAGGACCAAGACCGCTTCTGATGATAACTTAGCCATTGCGATCGTGTTCTTAACATCTAGCGCCTTGTAGGACGATTACACTTCTCTTTCTAAGACACAGTGGTACCACCCACAAGAAAAAACTTATGAGACATGTCCACCCATGACTGATTTTCGTTCAGTATTGTTTTCTATCGCCAGCTTTCACTTACTGGTAAATTATTGTACTTAGTAGTAGTAGATGCGTGGTAGTTTTGCCTTGAGCAACAGTCTTGTAAAAGATGTATATGTTCTGACACGTGCAAAAAAATTACCACCTAGTGTTGTAAGGGACGGCATGCATTTGACGTGGAACACTGCGATGGCTGCAATTTTTTTTTTTTCACTGCTTATGGAGGAACAATACAGGAGTCCTCTCGAGTGATTGATCGTCTGCTGCATATGGTCTCTCTCCAGTACAGGCGATCAAACTTTGTGCAGATCTGCGCAAACGACTTCGAGCACTGGCCTCTTTCTCCAATGGAGCGATACATATATATGTAATATGCTCAATGACAATACAGAGACAGTAAATGTTTATCGACATATCAGAAGAGAGAGATGCGGTGAAGTCTTACAGGAGGTTCTATTACAAGGAGTGCTATAACTGGTTAAAGGTTGGATAGAGATAGTTATCTCAAAACTACACCGATTTTGCTCACAAAACTAACAGGAATCAGCTATATTTATTCCCGTGGAATCATTACTTTTTTTCATTATTATCTTCACGATTGCATGTTTACAATAGAGGTGTTATTTCACACTTCATAACCTTTCATAATAAAGTAGACATCGCTTGAATTATAGCTCATTGTGGAACCTAAAAATGATAGTGCTTTTTCTTCAGACATGAAAGAACATCGCGTGAAACGTGCTGTGATGATCAAATTGCTTCCAAAAATAGAACGTGAGAATCTGCTGCTAAATGATAGAACCTTTACAGACATTTCAGTATGCATAAGAAATGTCAAATGTAAGTATGCAGACGATAAGTGGTTTCGGAGTAACGGAAGAGGGAGCCACATGATAAAATGTTATAGGAGGTTCTATTACAAGAGAGGCTCTCACGATCCGAGATGTGAGCCAATGGCGTGAATGATTGTATTCTCTAATGTCATTTCACATGTCTGACATTTTTGTAATACACACGTGCATGACAGTTGATTTACAGACACTGATTCGAATGCGATAGACGCTCTCGGGTCGTGTATTTTGTCCACCAAGCTGAAAGAAATTGTTGAACAGAGATGTTTTTCTTCTAGAGTTTAAATTCTCGCTTTTTCTTTACTCCAAAGACGGTCTGAAAAAATGAGGACATTCTGCAGTGACTAGTAGTTTTCGCACCAAAATAGTCGATGTTATTTTCCTGATTTTACTGTGGACATGTCTCTGCTGATCATCTGTAATCCACGGTGCTGCAATTCGCTGGATGTCGCAAAATAATGAAATGCGAAGTGTATTCTGCAGTTGAATGTAAAAACTACACCGATTTTGCTCATAAAACTAGAAGAATATGGAGTGCATCTATTTTCGTGGAAAGATGACATTTATTATCGACGCTATAGTGTTTTTTTCCTTTTTTAATAGATGCTTAAGTATAGGAGACGTGAAACGTCCTGGCAGATTAAAACTGTGTGCCGGACCGAGACTCGAACTCGGGACCTTTGCCTTTCGCTGGCAAGTGCTCTAACCAACTGAGCTACCCAAGCACGACTCAAGCCCCGTCCTCACAGCTTTACTTCTGCCAGTACCTTGCCTCCCACCTTCCAAACTTTACAGAAACTCTCCTGCGAACCTTGCAGAACTAGCACTCCTGAAAGAAAGGATATTACGGAGACATGGCTTAACCACAGCCTGGGGGATGTTTCCAGAGACGTGTCGGTTTTTCTTCACAAGTGTTACAGTCCAGTGTTCAGAATGGCGTGGCGACTGAGTTCCGTAACAGGTCATGCCTGTCCCCATAGATAACCCACAGCCAGGATGGCTTTCAGTTTTGTTCTGAGGGATGCAGGTGTCACACTCTATTATATGTGTAGCTTTAGTCAGCGTCGATAATGTTGGCAGCCGAGTTATGTGCTTGCGGCGACATATTATAGTGAGGACACTGTGGACAATGTGGACCGTTCTCCAGAATTTCGTTGTTGTTCCAGAGGGTTCCAGTCTTGTGGAGAAATACGTTTAACATATTGCAAGAAAGACTTGCATTGACATTAAATAAAAGTGTTTTCTATCGCAGAATGGTTTTGTGTGGTCACTGGACACAGCCACGCTCTGACTAGGGGGTGGCGTGTGATGCTGTGTCGCTGTATTTTAGGGGAACAAGTTGCACTTGGGGCTGTCACCCTTTTATCTTCTATTGTTAGTTAACTAGACCTGCTTTTGTGTCGGCAGAGGACAATGGCCACGGCCAACTCATGCCGTGAAGCCCTCAGCTGGAGTAGTTGTCCATCTGAAACAGCCTGTGTCCTCCCTCTAGTTGGATGGATGAATGTAGGGAGGGAGGGAAGGGACCGGGGGGCTAAATGGGCCAAGATGTTCGACAGTGTGTGAGCGCCTATCTAGGAGAATACACACTCAACTACCGCTCCCTCTGCAGTCTTTTGCGATGGCAATTTTCTTCAGTACATGTGTTGTAATATTACCTGTTAATTACGAGTGCTGGTTCTTGTCACGTACTTGCAAAGTCTGATTAGATCAGTAATTAGATCAGTAACGAATTTTTTGTATGAATTGTGGAAACGTGTACTGGCTTCGATTACCTGGGCTGTAGGGTGGTTTTTGAGCAGGTGTCTATTGCGTACCCTGAAGTCGAACAACGATAGATAGCGTCCTCAGCTGTATGCTTTCATGTAATACACTTATTAAACTCCTCTATGTCAACAACAACAGCTCATCAGATGAACCTATTTCCTGGCTAAAAGAATTAAGATAGTATCTTACACCCCAGCCTTTTTCCTGCCAGCTTGAAGATGAATGGTAGAGTTTGTCTGTCACTACTTACGAGTGGTATTGTGAAATTTTTTCTCAGCAGGTTGTATGGTATCGTCAATTTTTGAGCCATATTCCGATTTTAGGCAGTCCTTGTGTAGCGCTGTACATATAGTTGTGCAATTAGATCCGGTTAATTACGTAATTAAGGCAGATACTTACGTCAGTTTCCCGACCAAAATGATTAAAGCAAACTAACCTAACATTCCCTTCCTGCATCTGGGCACTTTCCATGTTTTGGGGTGCACTTGGACTTTCTATTGAGAAGGACCAGGGTTCGAGTACCGAAAACACCACCGCCATTTCTAATTCCCCGCCAATCCCAAGGCTGCAGAGCTGCTGGCTCCGCCTTATATTCTCAATGTGATCGGATGCTGCATTCAAATTAGCTACTGACAATTACAGGCGCCTCTCGTGTTATAATATTTTGTTAGGCGGTTGCAGTTGGGCTTTGCATCCAGGAGGCCCTGGGATCGAAACCCGGAAATTGTACCTCCATTTCTAATTTCCTGCCAATTCCTAGGTGGTGGGTGTAGTGGGACGTCAGCACAAACCTGGGAGAAAGAAATTTCCACAAAATTAGACATTTCCGCCAAATTCGAAAGTCCCTTCAAAATACTATATTCTGTCCAATAGGATACGTGCGGGAGTGGGAGGGAGAGGGTGGCGAGGGCTCGCGTGCAGGCTGAGAAAAATACACGATGTCATCCGTGGGTGGGGATGGGCGTGGTCAGGGATGGGGGTAGGCGTAATTGATCGATTTAATTAATTTGCATATGGATTTGATATAAAAATTGGGTTGGTCCGCCACTACCCTACAACTGTCAAACCCCATAAGAACCTAACATGGTGCAGTGGTTAAATTTTCACCCAGAATTAGTGGTGCAAAGAGATGAAGAATTGAATGCTCACTTTGAGAAATGATGGATCCACTACGTACGAGGCGAACCATAAATCACGGTTGACATCAGTGCAATCGAGGTGGTTTTATAGGGATTTCGCTTCCAGAGAAGTACCAAATCATGGTGTACCCCTATGATGTGCAGCCACTCCCAATGTCATGCTTTAAATGCCAATGCTTACGGCATATGTCTTCGCGGTATATAGATATACGAACCGTTTTGTGGAGAATGTGGCCTGCCACTGCACGAAAGTTCACTGTGGGCGTTATCACTTGTCTGTGTTATTGCGGCATCGACGGTCCCATCGAGTCCCGGAAATATTCTGCCCTAACTAAGGAACGTAAAGTACAGGAACTGAAGCATTCCTGATCGCCTCTCGTGTTTTGAACCTCGGGAAAAAAAAGATCGTTTATTTCGTGTCTCTGTGTATTGACTTTTGTCATTACCGTGTCCAGGTTGTCGACAGTACTTGGCGTATTTACTCCCTCGACGTCGAGCTGTGGCAGATGCACAAATAAATTAGGCGAAGGCAGACGGGACCTCCCCGCTCGTGGTTCCTGCAGTACCACTCCCAACACCTGGACAGAGAACCAGCATCCTCCTCCAGCGTCACCTGGAGACAGAGCTCCCACTCGTGAACTTCCCCCCTTGAAACCAGTAGCCAGTGACTGAAGGAGTCACCCACTAGGGCTCACCGCTAATTTTCCGCTCCTACAAGCACAGTCAATAGGCTGGCAAATGGTTTTCGGCCGAAAAAAGCAATAAAAGAGAAAAGTAAGGTACCTCGGGAGATGGCCACTCCAGTGACCTCAGAGCACCATACCTCCCTATGGAGAGACTCCAAACCGATGTCTGTCGCTGTTTTCCCGCTCCCACTGGTGAAAGACTTAGACCTTGGGACATGGGATTAGCCACAATTCTCTTCAACATCGTCCTGGATAAAATAACAAGAATCTGGGAATAAACTCTGAAGATGGAAGGAATAAGTCGAATAGAGCGTGGTAAATAAGGAAGCAACTTGTAAATCAAGTGTTTATCTTTTGCTGATGACCTTTCCCTTTTAGTCAGAAACTGCAAGGGTGCGCAAAGTATGCTGGAGATATTGCACGAAATCACTGGAAAGATGGGTCTCAAAGTTTCGTACGAAAAGACGTAATATATGGAAAACAGACAACAAGGAGACAAATATTGTAAAACAAAATAAGGCAAGATTGAAAGGACAGAAAAAAATACTTAGGCGAGATAAAACGCTTAGGAGAATGGATCCAGCCTAGTGGACAGGATAAATAGGCAGTCAAAGGAAGAGCTAGAAAATTCGAACTTGCTTACTGACTAACACAGAACAGGGACAACAAAAGAGGGATATCCTACAGCACTATAATTCATGGTGACAATCTTGCAATGTAGTTCACTTGCACATGATCCAGTCACATTAATGTGACCATCGTCTATGTTTGACGTCAACATGCAATAACCGGTCATGGACGACAGGTGCAGCACTAGCAGTGGAGGATATATAGAACTATTACGGGAATGCAAAAAAAAGGAAGAAAACAGTACAGTCCTTATCGTAATGCGTAAAGGAGGCGATATATCTGACGTCCAAAAGGCATGATCATTGGCACTCGGGCAAAGGGTGGAAGAATTTCCGAAACGGCTAAGTTTGTATACAGTTTGCGTTCCGGGGTGATGATTGGGGTGGATGAAGTCTGTGGAGACGTGTACGGTAGAATAGACGTGCAACTGTTGAGCAACTGACCGCCCAGATGAGCCGAGGGGAGTGTCTCCTCAACAACTGTTCAACGAATGTTGCTGAGTATGGGTCTCTGTAGTACGGCCCTAGCTCATGCACTGATGCTGGCCGCTGTTCATCAGCGATGAAGGCTGGACTACATCCATTCCCCCCCCCCCCCCCCCAAGAATTACCAGGTATTCTTTTCAGATGAATTACGTTTCATGGTACATTGGCCGGATGGACTATGACGCGTGCAGAGTGAAATATCTGAAAGAAAATACCCTGCAACAATAATTTGAAGGGTCCAGGCCGCAGTAGGAGCGTCACGATCTGCGGAGCATTTGTGTGGCATTCCCTGGGTGGTCACGTCATTCTTGAAGGTACAATGGCTCAGCACAAGCAAGCATCTATCCATGTCAACACCTATGTTCAGCTTGTTTTTCCCCAGCATGATGGCATCTACCAGCAGGACAATGCCAAGTGTGATGCAGATCATAGTGTACATGCGTGGCTCAGAGAGCACCAGTATGAGTTTACAGTACTTCCCTGACATCAGACTCCCCAGATTTAAGCCACTCTAGAATATACAAGGCCACATCGACTCGCTGTTAGCGCCATGGATCCTCAACTGAGAATCCTAGTGCAGCTTGTCACGGCACCTGAGTGGACGTGACATGGCTTCATATCCCTGTAGGTACCTCCCCGAACCTCATTAACTAACTGTTTTTCTACACGCCGCAGCGGTCCGCGCTGTAAAATGTGGTTATTCAGGCTTTTAAGATGTGGTCACATTAATCTGACTGGAGAGTGTAAAACCAGAAGGAGTCTATGCTGTGAGTGTCTTACTCTAACCAAAAGGGGCAATTGGAAGAAATCGAAAAGCACTGAAGGAATGTTCTCAGTAAATTACAGGGAAGTCAGAAGACTACTAATGGGATTTGGAAGAACAGGAAGAGCTAGGGGCTCTGCAAGTACATCAGAAATATCACGGACACAATGCGTTAACCCGAAGTGACGGTAGATAATTTGTGTACGTAGCAACAATAGATGAACACTGAGCCGTGCTGCAGCTCACGTTGGTGCTGTTTGTAGGTTCCCACCCTCTGTTGGAGGCCAGACTGTATCGTTTAGTTGGCATGGTTGCGGTTGTTTCTCTTCTCGTGTTGACTGGCGCCACCCCACCTGCCTGTCTGCTAGTGGCAGCTGTGGTGGTCATCGATATGTAGTAACTGTTGTCCTATCTCTGGGGCGACGTTGTTGTTTTTGCGGGTAGTGTGAGTGGGGAGTCGGTTGGGGACTGAGGAGGAGCCAGGTCCACGCAGTGCGCGAACACGACGGGACTGCCGGATCGAAGGGCTCTGGTCATGAGGGTGCACGACCTCGTCGTAAGCCGTATCCTGCAAGCTTTAAGATGGGTGCACTTGAATACAAGTATAGAAACCTCCACCACTGTGATATCTCGCGATTTTCCAGTGACTTGGGGCGTGTTGCTGCTCGTTCCATGGTGCGAACCTAGCAGGATGCCAGTAGCAGTCTCGGAGCAGGGCACATGCAGAACGACGTCAGCAGTGTCATAGGGACGATTGCTGTAGGCCATCACACGTAAGTGGAGAGGTGTTTCCTGAGCGGCAGTCATCGTGACATGGAGAGGCTTCTACAGAATGCATATAGTAGTCTAATGGCGAAGCAACTTCTGTGTCCCACTTTCAATGTGAGGGAGCGAGGGTTGCAGTACTCCTGCAGCTGTGCCTCGGTTACAAACCACTGGACATCCAGATGTGGCTTGATGGTGAGAACATTTCAAAATGATAGGAGCCATTGCTGGTTTCAGCACTGAGTTAGACTGACATTTGGAGTTGCCCAGAACGGTAAGATGGAGAAGAATTTCTGGATTGGACTCATGAGTGCCATTGAGAAACATCTGCACAATGCCTTTAACAGTGCTAAGGCGAAACAATTTTAGTGTTCCACCAACAATACGATTGCACGAAAGTTACAACTGTGCCTTAGAGACAGATTATTGACACCCCGAGAAAGGTGTGCCCCTAGCCTAATGCCAGCAGCAGTATAACAGAAACACACATGCAAAATGATTCCAGCAGTGTGGTAGAGACCCTTGCAGTACCTTAGTAGCCGCCTGATGGGGAGGCAATTCCTGAGGGGCAGCAACAGCGTCATAGTGAGGGGTCTGTAGAATGTCTGTAGTAGTGCGATGGCAAAGCAAATTCTGTGTCCCAGTGGCAATCTGATGGTGCAAGGGCTACAGTGAGCAAGCAGGTGTGCCTCGCTTACAAGCTACTGAACACCCAGAACACGGTCCATAGTGAGAACTTAGCTGAATGCCAGTGGCAAATATAAACTAGCAGAAGAACTCTAAGAGTGTCCATGAGACACTTGCTATAGGCCAGCACACCTGAGATGGCGATTCTTGAAGGGTAGATATAGTGTCATAGTGAGGTGTCTGCGGAATGTGTGCAGCAGTCTGATGGCGAAGCAGTTTCTGTGTCCCAGCGTCAATGTGAGGGATAGAGGGTTACAGTGAGCTGGTAGCTGTGTCTCGGTTACAAACTACTGGAAACCTACTTGTAGTCTGATAGTGAGAACGTGACCTAGACAATTGTATCCCCAAAATTTTATTATTCTACATTAATTATTTTTTGGTGTTGCGATGTTTTTTCGTCAGTGTATGTTCCACTGCCATTGTGTCCTCTCTTCTCTCACTGTGTCATTGTCTCCTTAGCTCCTTGTACAGTGTGGGGCAAATAAAAGTGGCCCAGTGAACACAATATCAGGGTACAACGAAAAGCAACAGAGGAAAGAAAACACAGTACTAACCTGACTATAGCAGATGTTGAAGGTGACCATCACCCATTTCCTGGCACTTTTGGGCAGGTGAAGGCGGGCCAAAGCTGGACTGCTGGAATTGCTGTAATCTCATCCTAAATGTTCTGCTGCAGTTCTTGATTAATATGGGGCTTCTTTCCATACACCTTAGACTACAGGGCTCCTCACACAAAGTAATCTCACGCTAACAGATAAGGTGACCTGGGTGTCCAGCTACAGCTGCGACCAGACTGATCTCTGCTAACAGCTGTGTCAGGCATGAAGACTGTGTAAAAGTGCTCTAAGGTTCCGACCATATGGGGACTTGCTCCAACCTGTTGCAAGTAGCTGTAAGCAGTGGGGTGTGGTTATATGCTAAACTTCACGTCCAATAATATACACTCGTCCGAGCCACGTTTATCTACCCTACCCCATATAACACAAACAAAGTGTGAATATGTTAGCTTGTAAAATAGTTCTGTGCTCTTGTTACGAATCTTTAAGGGAATAGTTAGGTGTTTCAAGACTTCTTTCCATCTTGTAGACAAACAATCCCGAACAAGGAGAGTGTCATCACATTATCTTCGCTTTGAGAGGACAGTTCAAAAATGTTGTGCTAGAATCGCAAAAATATAGATAAAATGATGTGGAATGCAATTCATATTTTACTTAGACAGCCATCAAGGAAAATCTAAGGTATAGAACTAGAATGTAAAAATTGAAAAATTCTGTCGTTCATAGTATTTAAAATTGCGGTAAATTACAAATTTTCTGATATAAAAGGTTTTATACGTTTACTGATTCTTACTATGGACTCTGTAACATATAGCTGCCACTGGAGCTCTGGTGCTGATGCAACTCTATGTTCTTAAGAAGAAGGTTCATTGTCTGCAAGTAGGATACTTAGAATTGGTTCTTGCTATCACCTTTTCCCATGAGGGACCTCAGGATTTATATAGAGGGTGCCATATAGTTAACACAGGCAATCTTGAACTTTGATGTACCTGTGTATAATTACACTGAAGAGCCAAAGAAACTAGTACATATGCCTAATATCGGGAAGGGCCCCCGAAAGCACTCACAAGTGCAGCAACACGACATGGCATGGACTCTACTAAGGTCTGAAGTAGTGCTGGAGGGAACTGACACCATGAATCCTGCAGGGCTGGCCATAATCCGTAAGAGAACGATGGGGTGGATATCTCTTCTGAACAGCACGTTGCAAGGTATGCCAGATCTGCTAAACAATGTTAACGACTGGGGAGTTTGGTGGACAGCGGAAATGCTTAAACTCTGAAGTGTTCCTGGAGGTATTCTGTAGCAACTCTGGACGTGTGGGATGTCTCATTGTCCTGCTGGAATTTCCCAAGTCCCTCGGAATACACAAAGGACATGAATGGACGCAGGTGATCGGTCAGAATGCTTACGTACATGTCACCTGGCAGAGTCGTATGAAGATGTATCAGAATCCCATATCACTCAAACAGCACGCGCCCCACACCATTACAGAGCCTCTACCAGCTTCAACAGTCCCCTACTGACAAGCAGGGTCCATGGATTCATGAGATTGTCTCCATATCCGTACACGTCCATTCGCTCTATACAATTCGAAACGATACTCGTCTAACTAGGCAACATGTTTCCAGTCATCAACAGCCCAATGTCAGTGTTGGCGGGACCAGACGAGTGTAAAGCTTTGTGTTGTGCAGTCATCAAGGGTACACGAGTGGACCTTCGGCTCCCAAAGCCCTTATCGATAATGTTTCGTTCAATGGTTCGCACGCTGACACTTGTTGATGGCCCAGCGTTGAATTCTGCAGCAACTCGCCGAAGAGTTGCACTTCTTCAGTCGTCGTTGGTTCCGTTCTTGCAGGATATTTTTCCGTCCGCAAAGGTGTCAGAGATTTGATGATTTACCGGATTCCTGATGTTCGCGATATACTCGTGAAATGGTCGTACAGGAAAATACCCATTTCAACGCTACCTCGGAGATTCTATGTCCCATCGCTCGTTCGCCGTCTATAAGATCACGTTCAAACTCACTTACATCTTGATAACCTGCAATTGTAGCAGCAGTAACCGATATAATAAGTGTGCCAGGCACTTGTTCCCTTATGTAGGTGTTTCCTACCGTAGTGCCGTATTCAGCCTGTTAACATATCTCTGCATTGGAATACGCATGCCTATACCAGTTCTTTTCCCCTTCAGAGTACATCCTCCACTGCCAGGGCCGCAACTGCCGTCCTTGACTGGTTATTGCACGTTGACGTCGAACATAGGAGTTGGTCACATTAATGTGACTAAAAATACGTAACTCAGTTATAGTTCAAGATAATGATGATGAATTATAGTGCCCGATTTTGGTCTTGTACGATATCCCTTGTTTCTTTGGCGCTTCAGTGTACTTGCATCCCACAGAGGTGCATTTTGCGACTGCAACGCGGCACTTGCATGGAATCTGGTCGTAGTATTGAGACACTGCTAGTCAATAGTGAGATGAACTCATGCATCGAGAGGAGAGGGAAGGGGCGTAGATTCTGGTTTTACGGAGGTTCGGGGATGCAATATGTTGTTGGCTATAATACTACTTGCCGGCCGGCGTGGCCGAACGGTTCTAGGCGCTTCAGTCTGGAACCGCGCGACCGCTACGGTCGCAGGTTCGAATCCTGCCTCGGGCATGGATGTGTGTGATGTCCTTAGGTTAGTTGGGTTTAAGTAGTTCTAAGTTCTAGGGGACTGATGACCTCAGGTGTCAAGTCCCATAGTGCTCATAGACATTTGAACCATTTTACAATACGACTTGGCACACTCAAAATTGATAATCGGAGCTGTCCTACGTACTTTGATGCTTTCTCATTATAGAAATGTACTTTATATACTTTAGTATTACTACTAACGTTAAGCTTTTTATCAGCAATATTTAGAACACCAGTCATCTATAATAACTGCTACGGTTTGTCGTTATGACAAGATTTAGCAATTGATCACTACCGTAGTTTACAGCCTGCGGGAGCCATTTGCACAGAGCTGCGTGTATTAGTCTTAGGGGTCTTGAATGTTTTCTTATCCAGTGTGAAGTGTGTGGCCAGATTATGCACTACACCTCCGGCACGTTTATGATGTAAAGATTTATTGTACGCCTGATGCCGTTTGCTTTACCGTAATAAGGTAATCTGCTGCTTGTTTCTTATTACTAGTGTAGGTTGTCAATTTGGGGACAAAGCATGTTACATAATTTTTAAAAATATCTTTCGGTCACCCCCTGTTTTGTTCTATTTCATTGGATAGTATTTCGAAGTTTTTACAAGGTGCATTTAGCTCCTGCAAACTTTTATGCGTGCTATTCCATGTACCCATCGCTACCCAATGTCAGTAAGCCCTTTATATTTTCTTGGTGTTGTAGTCTCACTATATGGGTCATGAAATTTTGTATTTCTTCCGTACGTCAATGCGAAGGTGCCTAAATAAAGACGGATCACGACATTGGGAGATAATGAAAAATGTTAACACTGCAACCCAGACTACTTGCTTCCTCACATCACATACTTGTTGCTGTACGAACGCCGGAATGAACTGGTAAAGATTTGAACTTCCTAGACATCACATGATAAAGTCGATGGTTTTCGAAACACCTCCACTTTGGTCCACTGGCAATCCATCTTGCAATGAGCCCCGCAGAGTTGTTGACTTGTTCACTAAAACAGAAATTCGACAATACGACCAAGTGCAGAGCGAAGCCTAAATAGTGGTATACATCCCTTTTGTCCCGTGTGATTTACAGTTACCGTCGACTGATATGTGACACTAGTGAAAACAAGCGGCACACAATTACATTTTTATCTTGAAAACTTTAAGACATATTCACCGCAGATAACGAATGCAAATTATAAACATGCGTAGGAAACGCGTCTACTAAATCCCGCTCCTTTTGACAGAGATGTAAAGACTTTTTGTGTGGAGCGCCCTGACATGCGGATGTGAAGCTGGACGTTGGCAAAGCAGGAATAAGTTCGCCTCGAAGCTGCGAGAAATAGTTGTTGGCTAATTTAATATTCCCCGAATAGGCCCTCCAAATTCCCCGTAAGATGGCATATACCTGAATAGTGACCATGCCCCCTGGGACAATGCATACGCCGTTGCGCAAACAAGATTGCTAAACCTGTAGCGTGCTTACAAGTGTCTCGTAATACTCAGATGTTTGAAACAAACAAGACATGAACTCGATAACTGATTCATGCTAATATTTGTATTGAATATCTGGGTGATCACCTTCGCCACAAGAGGAGTTGGGCTATTGCGGTGATTTCCTGATCGCACAGCCGAAATCATCGTTCAAATGACGGTCAGTTGTTACGTACAATACCTACCGCCATGGTACGCTGTAATATTTGGCTATCATATGAAAACTTGCGGGCATTATTCCAACACGTAAACTGGATGGTGAGTACTAAGCGAGCACTGTGAGAGAATCTCGATCTAAATCAGTGGACTACGCAAGATAACTTTGACTTAATGTCTGATGATTCTGAGGCCGAACGGTATTCGATGTGTAATGATATGAAACTTTTGTACTGAGAACAGTTACTCTTCATGATTCGCAGTTCAAATCGATAAATGACAAAAAAAAAAAGGAAACTCTTAAAGAAACCTGTCCTAGTGTGCTAGATATACTACTTACCGCACGACGATTATTGCTCTGACTGGTTTCTGCCAAAACATGCAGCTTCAAAAATGGTACGAGAAAATGTAATGGGGTAGCCGTGAACGCTGATGCCACAGTATTTGACATATTATTTTAATGTGTTGTGCTTTCAGCGTTATCTGTTTGACGTGATCGATAAACAGTTCTTTTATTTTTTAAATGTCACTCGTTTCATGTAACAAAAATACATGAAGCTATATTCAGACGCTCTCCAATACCTCACCTTAAATTATGAATACGAGAGACGAATTTGCGAGCAAAGTGGTATTTTTCTGTTATTCTCACAAAATATTCTCCGTTAACTATCAGACAAAAAAAAATTCTCTTTTAGCTGCTGTGAGAGCATATTAAACGTAACAAATGAACGCCTGTTTCCTCCGACTGTTCCTCAATTGTAAAAGTTTTGCGACAAGTTATGACGTCGAGCACAGAGAATTCAAATGCGACAGACTTAACTCAGACTCTTTCACGCATTTTATCCAAACATTGGGAGACGCCAGTGAAAGGGAATTGGGCACAAAATTTGCCTGTTTTATCCTATCTTATCGTCGAACTACGAAGGCTGAAAATATAAAAATGCAGTAAATGCAGCAGGAAAAAGAGAGTACAGACATCTATGAAACGAGACTGACAGTTGTGCAAAAAGCCAGAGTAGGGATAGCTAGAAGAGAAATGCAAAGATATAGGAGTATGAATGACGTGGGGCAAGGCAGACGCCACCTATAAGAAAATTAAATACTAGTTTGGAGATAAGAAGCTCAGTTGCAGCGACTAATCCGAGGACGAACTGAAGGAAACATTCAATGACAATCAGTACCAAGACCCTTAATCAGAGCAACTGAAGAACATGGCGCAATGTCATATGTGAACGACAGTCATATATACAGAAACTTTTGCTCCTTTGTAACATTGTAAATCGGAATATGACAGAAACCGACAAAATCTGACATATGATGAATGGAGTCACAGAAGTCATGCATCAAGCTTTCCCTTTCAATATTTCACAACAAAAGAACACTTTACGAAGTAATCGAGGAAATGCAAGAGATATGATTTCAAGGAAATAAGTACGATCGACACCCAAATGTAGTCCCTATTACGGTTGTGGAAGTCTGGACCTCACTACTCTCATGTAGGCAATAGTAATACAAGAGATACTGCAATGTATGGTAGCCACAAACGTCGGACCGAGTGCCCAATAGACATCAGCCACTAATGTCGACCCCATCCGTCAGGATGTAATAGAGAATATTGAACAAGAGATGTACTGATCTCTTGCACGAATCTCAACCACCAGCCGCACCCGCCATAAAGCATGGACTCGGCCAACTCCATCTTACCTCGCCGCCATCAACCGACAATCCACCATTTGACGAACGTAAGCACAACCAGCTCATCCACAAATCAAACGCCCCGTCGCAAAACAGACACTCGGAGGACAGAGGATAACATGCTGATCAGTTTTCAACAGGTACTCCCAGAGCACGTTGTGCATACTGCAGATAAAGAAGATGAGCGTTCAACAACTATTAGACCACAAACAACCATCACAAGAGTCCTATTCGCGCCAGTCAACTGCAGACGATTGTAGTCGACCTGTCAGGGGAAGCTCAACGCCGTATCCCGCACGATGTGTATCCCCAGCATGCCGTAGCCATTCCCCATCCGAGTGCAGAGGAACCAGCCAATCGCCTAGCCGCTGACTTCAAAAAACCTATGGGAGGCGAGCACCTGTGAAAGTGAGGGCGTCACAGATGGAAATCGTTCATGGGCGACAGATACCAAGGTGACAGGAAACGTCATCGACGTCGTCGTCGACGGCCAGCAAGTATAGGCGCTAGCTGACTCGGAGATTCCTTTTTCTGTAGTCTCGAATGCTTATCGTCGTCAGCTAAATTGGTGTCCAAAATTAAAGCAATAAACAGCTATTTATCTGCCCTGTCTCCATTTCGCGATATAATCATACACTCTCAACAGGAGTCCGTACACCGCGCGGGATTAGCCGAGCGGTCTTGGGCGCTGCAGTCATGGACTATGCGGCTGGTCCCGGCGGAGGTGCAAATCCTCCCTCTGGCATGGGTGTATGTGTTTGTCCTTAGGATAATTTAGGTTAAGTAGTGTGTAAGCTTAGGGACAGATGACCTTAGCAATTAAGTCCCATAAGATCTCACACACATTTGAACATTTGAGAAGTCCGTACGACAGTGTTCTGCAACAACCACGCAAACGATGAGGTCAGGCTTCCTATTACTCGGGGCAGTGTTTGCCTGATCGTCACACATCCACAGTCACAGAAGACGCCTACCACGGCGTGGCCCGATGCCTTTGTGTGAATAGTTCTGTTGCTTCTCGTGTGGAGCGACATTTTATGGAGAACTAAATTGTATCCCAAAGACCAGAGAAGGGCCCACCACGTCTCACTTTAGAAAGAGAGCACTGTTATTTGGTTGTAAGGGTACGACGGTACCGCCTCAGCACTGTACGGCAACTGGCATCTGACCTCGCGGCATCCCATCGACGTGTTGTTTCGAGACAAACGGTGTACAGAAGGCTTCGGCACAGTGGCCTTTACTGTCGGACAGCTACCGTATCTGTACCTCTGACGCTTCTCCACAGAAGGTAACATGTAGAGTGGAGTCGTCAACATGCCACCTGGATGACCAACAGTGGGCCAATGTTCTTGTAGCAGATGAGTTAGAATTTCACCTGGTGAGTGATTCTCGACGGTTTCACATCTGGAGGAAACGTGGAACAGGATTTCGTGACGGAAACAATATGGAAAGAGACCGGTACCGAGGACGATCGCTAATAGTGTGGACGAGGACCACTCGGCCCCTCGAATAAGTTGTCATGAAACTGTGTAGGTGAATCAGCAAGGTTTAACAGTTAGAAGGTATCGTGAAGAGCTCTTGGGATCTCATGTGCGGTTGCTGCGATGTACAGTGGGCCCATACTTCGTCACGGCGGACTATAATGCTGGTCCCCACTGATGTTTTCTTGGAAATGGAAGATACTGCACGCATGGCGTGGCCTGCTCGCTCTTCCTAAAACAACCCCCTGCTTCCCGGGAATTGCGAAATTACAAGTTGACAATGACCGTGAATTATGAATTTTGACCCGCGTTGGGATAAGGCATCCGAATCCGAAGTAAATAATGATTATTCCGCGGGAAACAGGAGACGTTATAACTTGATCGTTATTGAATGAGTAATTTCATTCAATAACGATCGGTAAATGAAATAATGGAAATAATTTGGAAATAAACTTTCCAGTGGAAATTTTGCTGAAAGAAACGATTAAGTTGTAAAAGCAATTAAAAAATCGGTCGCCAGTTTAACTGATGAGCGACAGTACTGTTAAGTACGTGAATAATTGTGTCAATGCCGGCCGCGGTGGTCTCGCGGTTCTAGGCGCGCAGTCCGGAGCCGTGCGACTGCTACGGTCGCAGGTTCGAATCCTGCCGCGGGCATGGATGTGTGTGATGTCCTTAGGTTAGTTAGGTTTAAGTAGTTCTAAGTTCTAGGGGACTGATGACCAAATTAAGTCCCATAGTGCTCAGAGCCATTTGAACCATTTTTGAATTGTGTCAAAAATAAAATTTCCCTTTTTGTAGCGCAGCAGGCGGAACGGGAACTTTTACGTAAGTGTTGTGTCACGCTCAGTAGTCATATAAAACAATGTCATAACAATCTAACTACACTTAAACATTAATGGTTAACTTTCAATAAGTATTTTGATAGTTATTTTGTTCATAATTTGTCAGCTAAGTGCACTGATGACAACACAGATAATTATCTATCGAGATTTTGAATAATGGACTGTCATTCTGCCTTTAAAATTAGGGACTTTGCACAGTTTAATCTACTGATAATGAAATATATTGCCAATAATCGATTAAATATGTTTTGAGTGATAATAATTCATTAATTGGTGGATTGTCAAATGGAATAAGTTCTATAGTGTCATGAAATATCCTTGAACTATTATCAGCTGAATATGCATTGAAATACATCTTAATAATCAAATTTATTACTTCAGTCTATTATTAAGTTACTACGCTTGGCGTAAGTTAATTAAGTGCAACAAGAAACTACGATAACCAGTCTGAAATTTACTCTTCACAGTCTATGCAAATAATTTGATAATTAACATATTTTCTCTTGATAATGGCGTGATTCACTCGTTTCAAAAGGTAAGGACCGGAAGCAACCTACTTGGTGTTATTGTAGGGTGGAATGTAACTGCAACACCTCGATTATAAAGTGCTTGTTATTAATTGTTCAACTTCAGAGAAAAGCACAGTTACTGGCAAGCCTTCTACAATTTTATCCTACGAAAATTACGTAGATCTTACTTCCCTCGATGTCGGTGGAACGACGGAAGTCCACGGCAGCGACACAATGTGGCAGCTGGCTTTTACTGTCACTTGGGCCCACGGTACGCTTCACATTTAAGTCCTCGTTTCTTCAGCACTATGCCCATTAATCCATAATAACCTGCCCGGCCATGCTTCCAGATATGCCGGCCATTACTTTCCCGTCGTACTTGCATCCACACACTGGCCGTTATATGTAACACAGCTAGGAATAGCAGCACTCAACTGTACGTCTTACTCCGAGCACGGCGTCACTGCTACTACTACCCGCTGGCGCGCTCCCGCGCCCAGCGGCACGACAAAACAGTCTCTGACTTTAACGTTATCTAAATATGCCCTGACTTGCCAGTGTTAAATATTACATAGTTTAAACATAGTATTTATAATACATATTTACACTAGAAAATACATCCTATACAAACAGTTTCATGTGTTAAGTAAGCGAAAAAATTCATAGCAAGGACTGCGTTTTAGCGTCACATGCTGATTTGGATCACATAGAGCATGTCTCGGATGCGCCACGGAGACGGGTTGCATCACGTGAGCATCCACCGACCACTCTCCAAGACTTGCGAGCAGCTCTGCAGGAAGAGTGGGCGTTACAGGCTAAGCATGAGATTAATAACATCACTCACAGCATGCCCCGCAGTTGTCAGGCCTGTATTGCGCCACGACGCGGTCACACTCCACACTGAGCACATTAACCAGTTCTCAGAATGTGTGCGTAAATTCGTTAAGTTGAAATAAAAAATTAAGAATGTTTTTGTCTCCGTTATGCATGTAGCAGTTGTTTACGGTCTGTATTCTTTACATTATTTCCATTTTACTATCACTTGTTTCTACTGTTTCGTGGTGAAATAAATGAAACCTTGCAACATTTCTGTTTGTTACTTTCTTTTTGGACACCAGTGCACATTTAGTCATATGTAAGCGACTGTGCTACAGGGCCTAGGCAATATCAACATGCATTGCAAGAGTAACTATCAATAACAGCTTTCGAATTTGTCGTTTCAACAGAATGTACTCATGATGTTTTTCCCAGACCGGACTTCTTGCAGACATCACAAGCAATCGTACACTGTGATCGACAACGCTAATCCAACAAACACACATAACAAAGATTGCACTGGGCGGTTGTTTGCCACTGATGATGCTTCTATCGCGCCATCATCAACGGGACGAGTTCCAGTCATTACAAAAGATGCAGAGTGAAACTGTGAAGCTTCTGTCGGGGAAAAGAGCTACTAAGGCTCACAAAAGTAACCTACATGCCAGCAATGGGCACAATCACTGTAGGTGGTCAACCATGACTTTGGTTTGATAAAGGTCGTGAATAGCCACAACTCATCCCTAAAGGTACCTGCACGTAGTTAATATCAAGGTCTTGCAAGAATGCAAAATGACTTTACTCGTAAAATCAAAATGAAATGAAAAACCATCAAGCTATTTATCTTTCAAGGTTATATTTATGATAAAATATTTTACTTAATAAATTCTTGAAATGAAATTAAGACTTGTGACACAAAGTACTGAACTTTTATGTTGAGAATAAAATAATCATTTAAGGGTATCCTCCATTGCTGAAATGTCTTTTTATATAACATCTTAACGCAATACATGTGCACTAGCGAGTGTAATGGTTATTTAAAATCAAGACTGTGGTATGTATTTTGGAACATGCAAAAGTGAAAAATGAAATAGGTAACATTTAGAATGACCTACATGTTCCATGAAGACGAAAACAACTACTGTGTGCGAGAAAGGAAGACTTAACATGATACTAATTGTACACGCATTTCATCTTGATGTAAATACTTTAAATTCACCTACGCTCAAACAATAATAGCATACACTGCTGTTGCGTTTTTCTGGCTAAATGTGCCATTTCAGTGCTGACATTCTGAAAATTATTCATTTGATAGTAGAATGATCGGAAAGATCTTGTACTGTCAAGCAGTGCAGCTAATGGCTAAAATTAAAATATCTGGCCTCTCCTAAACTCGAAGTCTGTAAACAATTTAATTCTGAGCTCCCATACATTCCGTCACAAATCCAACTTTTGGATTTCACAACGTGAGTTATTAATTAACCTGGATGCAACCTATTCAAAGGAGTTTGGCCTTGGAGTTCACTTTTCTGGCATTGTGTCCAGTGCACCAAGTAAAAAATCCATAAATATCATTTGTTATGTAAACACAGTTCTTATTCACAATCACAATTAACAAGCATCAGCCACATTTTTCAAGTAGTGCAAAACTAACTTTATCAGAAAATGTACTCAACTTACACTCACACACACACACACACACACACACACACACACATATATATATATATATATATATATATATATATATATATATATATATATATATATATATACTGCTCCACACTACTTCAGGGAATGTGAGGTCACATATCGATGTAAAAATATCCAGGCCTACTTAATAGTAAATGTAACCTGCCTTGTGGCTAGCATTATTTTAATTTATATTAGTTTTCATGTAAAGGGTTTGTATATTACAGTCAATTACAGTCATCGTAATATATATGTGGCAGAAACAAAATTTGATTCACCTATTCCTGCAATAAATCACTGCACAATCTTAGCCCAATAAAGAAATATAATTTTTACAAAATTTTAAATGTCAGTGATATGATGTACAAAATATCTCATCTTAAAGGAGTTTCCATTTGATTCCAAAACTGATCTCGGATTTTGTGAGTCTCTAATATTTCCGAAGCTATGAACAATTTACTATAGTGAATTGCATTTTATCCATTATAATACACTTGATGCGTTTAGGGTGCGATTGTTTATGTAAAATTTGTTCTTTTTCTGTCTAGCATTGGTTTAATGAACGTTACTGTTCAAATCGACAGTTTAACAGAATTTTGTTATTGTGTCATAAATTCTCCCACGGATTCTTGAGACAATTTCCGAATTAGCAAAAGGAATAGGTCTCCCATGAAACCAATTATCCTGTTACAATTTTTAAGCGTTATAGATTCCCAGTCCATGGTTGCAAAGTATGGGGAATTGGGGTAACTGGTTTCGACATTCGAAATATGGACTTCTTACATGAATCGTAAAATACAGTGTCAGAAGGACTGCGTGGTATCTATGGAAATAGCAAGCAATTACATATCTACTGCTGATGTTATAAGTTTTTTAATGTATAAAATTACTGAAATACTGTAGTATTAGTATACATTAGGGGTCATGATCAACTTTACTAAATAATCGACAGTCGACTGCGAAATTATATCACACACACACAAAAGATCGTCTGATTTGCCTCAATGTAGTCCATGCTTTACTGATGAAATACCGCATCAACAAGTTTAGTTCTCAACTGTACAGCTAAGAGCTTTCATCCATGATAGTTTGTCGTATATGTGTACATACTCAAATGGAATGTCAGTTCAGTGGCCTTGAATAGAAAGAGGAAGTTCCATGCAGGGTTTCAATTGGTCTCCACAAGATGGAGGATTGTGACGCACCTGGGTTTAGCCAATGCCTCTTGTCAGTGTCAGCATGGGTAACGCCATCTCGCTTTAGTGCAACTTTTTTGGCGCACAGCAACACATGCATTTGGACAAACGAAGAAACAATCGTTTACACATGTATACTTTCACCCCCTCGGGCATTTTCAGACTGCTGTACGTTACATGTACAGCATTCCATGGTTCCTGCACTTTCTGATCTACTCAGTAGTCTGGAAGGAAGAACAACAGATAACGGTCCCTTGATGAGAACTCAACGCATCCTTAGTAAGTGAAGTAGTAAATGTAGAATGAATCTCATACATGAGTTGTATTTTTTTCCAACTTTGGAGTGATATTTCACGTGTATCACACATGAAGATCCACTGAAATGGCAACAGTCGGAAAGATAACAAATAACGAAGATTTTCTTATTGTGCCTCTACTATACAGTAGGACGAATACTGACTACATTACTCCTACGAACTTGGTGTGGTTGCGTTGAAATGCTAATCGTTTACTCATTGAAGCTTGCTGTACACATTATGTCAGTCTGACGGATGTTTCAGATGTCTTTGCAGGTGCTGAAATTTTAACGGTCAGCAGTAGCAACTCTGTGACACACTATGTTGTGTTTGTATATGGCTATCTTAAGCTGAACATATCTGCAGTCTGTACACATTATAAAAATGGATGTACAAACATGTGTACAAATGCATGTTCCACACGTCCTCATAAACCACTGGACGGATTTCAACCAAATTGGTACACATATCACTTGCTGTCTGGAAATATCACTGTGATGTAAGAACCACCTAGCCTAGCTATTTCAACTAAATTTGGCAGACATATTAGTTACAATTTGGAAAGATATACTGTGTGGGGAAGAACCATCGGACTCTTATTGCAGTGATAATATGGAGAAAGAAGTGGGGAGGAAGAGATGGACAGAAAGAGGTTTAGGAGCAGATGGACAGAGTGTAGAGCCGCGGGAGCATGAAGGAGGTGGACAGAAAGAGGGGAAAGGGGGAGATATTGTAGTAGAAGATTGGAATAATTTCATTCTCAGACTACTCTGTGTATGACTGGTTTTAAAATTATCTGGAACCTATTCAACACAAAGAGTGATATCTTGCTTCACATTTCATTTAGAATGGTAATTTCTTCTGTTCTCAGGGACACTGAGAACTTCCAATTGGGAATTAAAAATAGACTGATTGTACTGATTTGTTTCTGATGGTGCTTTCGGTAGCGGGGAGAGAAACAGTGTCGAATGCAGGATGGCCGACCCAGACATGTGATTTGCATCCACACTCTGTGTGGTGAATGGTACAGTTCCAATGAGTAATGGCTGGGGGTTTGGCGAGCGTAAATCCAATTTTTCAGTACCTTTATTATAGTCAAGGATACTACATTACAAAGAAGAAAAATGAACAGTCTATTTATTTACAATACTTAACTATTTTTAATAATTCTTAAAAACGAGGTGCATGTTACTTATGTTTTCCATGTCGGCAAATATGTATCTATATTCACTAATGATTAGTTATAGGAACTGTATCACCATGTGAATGAAATGATTGATGAGTCACTGAAGCTTGATGAAATACTACATACGTAACTGCTGACATGTCAATAAGACGTTTATCGCAATCTAGAGTTGCGAAGGAAAGACAAGTCTCACAGCTGCTATTTAGCAGTGAGACAATTTACTGAACCGTTAACGAAGATGAAATTCCAGGTATCGACTTTTGGAGAAACTGCCCAGACATGACCAAGCTGGGTCATTCACACACTCTGCTGTACATCTGCACTACCTGTAACGAAAGAGTGGCACAGATCATTTTATGCACTGGTGCAACTTATCTACAGAGAGCCTTATCTTTTAACTATTTTCTCCCACAATTTTGATAACATGTCCAGTATTTATCATTACTTATTGTCCCGAGATACTAGAGACTCTAAACGATTGATACGTATTCGACACTTTGTACTGGAACAGCGCTATCGGTGTAATAATTCGTTTCGGTTAAACATGGTTATCTGTTGTGACAGTGTGTATAAACCGTATAGATATTCCAGAATAGTGGATAAGTTACTGTTTTACAACACAAATATGCTTGGAACGTGGTATCATTGATCATTTACTTACTATTATGGTGCTGTGTATTGTCAGGGATTACATTTTTTAAAATGCTGTCGGCTGGACAGCAGAATATTGCACAGATGAGAGAGCACACCCTGCTAATGTGGAGTGAGGGAGATGAAATGACAACACAGAAAAAAGGCTATGTTGCGGTTGCATACTTTACTACCAATGAAATAGCCACTATCCATTCACACAATTATTTGTGCTTAATTTTACAAGCATTCTATCTGAACTTCTTCTTTTTTCCCTTGCAGTCACTGCACAAGTGTCCACCGCTAGGAGCACGAATGGACATCTCTTGATTTTTCAATTTTCAAGCAGATTGTATATTTCATGTTTCCCATCATTTTTACTTGGGTCATGGAGTCTGTTGTCATACAGCATACAGATGTGCAGAGCCATCAAGATTTCTCCAGCTATGCAATACTAGAATTGTTACATTGCCTTTCCCCACCGCAGTAGAAAGCAGGCCTGTTCTAAAATTAGTGTAAAATGGGGTGGTCTTAGGAACACCTCTGAGAGCTGTGTCGTCTCATAGTGTGCCAGCCGTGTTTGGGGTGAGCATCAGCACGCATTCCTAACTGTATGACACAACGCCTACTAATCAGGTGAAAGCGAAGGTGAAAGCTGTCACAGGTGAAATCTGTCGCAGACGTAATGCGGTGCACTCTGAGCGATTCTGGCGTTCAGTTATATGTGCTCTGTCAGCCTTGTGCAACGTGCGAATCAGCACAGCACTGTGCAGTGGAGCATGCTATGAGCGGGAGCTGAGTGGAGCCAGCACCTGCCACTTGAAATCTCTTTGGCCACTGTGGTATGGGTGGAGCGATGTTTAAATAAAACTGTAAATGAGTTCCTGTCACATTTCTTCCATGCTGCCACCCCCACCCCTACGAACTATGTGCAACAGTGGCAAATGTTTGACAATCATACTGGCTCCATGTGTGGGTTATCCAGTTGAAAATTTAGGGCAAGCATTGTATGGTTTTGTTCGCCAGCAGACTTACCATGATTTCAAACATGATGTAAGTGGATTTTCTCGTAATTTTGAACTTGTGGTAACTGGCATGCAGAGGGATTGTTCAAACTGTAAAGTCAGAGGGAGGCGCTTGTTTAAGCATAGCGCAAGTGGACTGGGCTGAAATGTGGTCTCCCCATTTTTGAATTGAAATATCGCAATTCTGTGTGACATAACAGCTGACGATTTTAAGTATTGGTGAAAGTTGTTTAAATGGCGATGTCAGAGGGAAATTGCTTAACTTATGACAGGCAGTAAGGAATTCTACACTAACAACTAGTGACCTGTCTCCTATACATAGTCCTAAACGTCTTTACAGGACTGGGCGCTTTCTTACAAGCAAGTTACTTCCCTTGCGGCCTAAATTAGGTCACCTATGACATCATGAAGCTTTGCCAAAATGTCCTGGTCACCATATTGGGTCACCACCTCGGATTTTCAATTTTCCGCCAGTTTGTACATAGATCAGTTGGCTTTTTTGTCAGTGGTGCTGAGGGGCAGGGGGAGTGGTGGGGAAATCTGATGTTTCATCGATGACATCATCAGTGAGTCCTTAGAGGAAGGGATCAAGATGGCAGTATCCATCTCCCTTGTTATCTCCCAGGAAACCCATAGATGGTGTCATGAAAAGTAACACTGAAGGGACAGGAGAATGGAAGAGCCCAAGAGGTACACCGAGACTAAAATACATAATCCAGGTCATGGACAACACCAGGTGCACCACCTATAACGTTCTGAAGAGGAAGGCACAAGGCAGAAATGCATCACAAACTGCTTCTAACCAACCTGGCAGTTGAAGACCTAACAAGGACAATCTCTCATATTGTAAGATCATTTTCAATTAGTTATCCTTATTACATATGTGGGGTACTTGTAGTATATCGTTATGTGATTGCATATGTAGACACACCAAACACCCCACCTGATGGCAAAAAGGTGAGCAGCACAGTGCAGTAGGTGGTGACGGCAGAGACAAAGCCTGTGACGAGACGCAGGTCCACGTCGAGTGTCTGCAGCAGTGGCGCCGTGGGGCGCCTGGCGGCCACCTGCCGAACCAACAGCCGCAACTCGCGGTCCACCGCACCACGCCCTGACCGGGAGGCGTCGAGCAGCAGCTGGGAGGTCAGCCGAGCCGACCGCTGAGCCTCCGCCTTGGCCAGGTGGGCGGGAACCAGCAGCACCAATAGAATGATCACATTGTACACCAGCACATGCTCTCCACAAGCTGAGCTGTCCTCTGCCCAAAGATAACTCTCGTTCCTCAACATAATGTATAGGTCGACGACAACAAATACTACCAGAGAGATCAGATAGCCAACCAGAAAGTTTTCGTGAGCAGAAGTCACTACAAGGGACAGCCCATAAAGCTTATCATGTGCTCTTCTTAGGGATCGGATGTGGGATGGCAGGTAGCTAACATCTGCAACGTTAATGTGAAGCACCCTGTTTAAAGCATATCTTTCTGTATGAGATAGTTGTCTACGTAAACTATGACGCATTTCATCTCCCAAGTAGAGCAGACAGTTGTTGAACATCGAAGTTCTGTTCTTTATGATCAGTTGCAGATTTGTAAATCTGAAAATCGTCAGTACCACTGTCATATAAGCATTTGTGCAAAATAAACTGCATAAGACTCCATCGGAATTAGCATTCTCACTGAATACATGCATCAATATCAATAAATAGGGGACAAGTATCAAGAACAATTGCATTTTTACGATTTTCCATGCCATTGCATTCATCAATCCATTATGAGTCGTCATAATCCTGTCACATGACACTATCAGTATAAGCATTTCTTCATATCTCCGTTTATTTAATAAGTGGTCAGAAACCATAGACACTATACACAGGACAGGTATATTTACAGCTACTGAAAAATGAACAATATTTATTGAGGATGGCCATCTTGCGATATGCAGAAAGAAATGTGGTAACATGATAGCAGAAATTAGCTGATACACCCAGGAGATGACAGAGATGACTAAGTCGCACTTCGTTGTCTTAAGGGATGCAGTAGTTGTGTCCACTGTGAATGGCATTAGACCATACAGTTTGCATGCCACAAGGAACGGTTTACTAGTCACTAGAAGATACCTAGAGTCTTCTGGTATTGGGAAAGAAGTTCTGGTAGACGGCATCATCTGAAAAAAAAGTGATGATTTTCTCAAAACTAATCCAATGCGGCATACGTCACTACATCTTAAACGTGTTCTACAGTAAGGTGAAAAATTCATGGGAGAGCGATGTGCACATATACAGATGGCAGGAATTCAGTATTCCGCTATCCACAGTGTAAAAAATATGTCGATAATACCATATTTCGGGAAGTAACTAACCACAGACCACTGAAAGGAAGACAGTCTTAACTTACCGACCGAGAGCAGCGACGTATCTGTAAGAGTTGTGAGTGCTAACAGACAAGCAACACTCTGTGAAAACAGAAATCGATGTGGAATGTACGACGAACGTATCCGTTAGGACTGTGCGGCAAAATATGGCGTTAGTAGCCTATAGAAGCAGGCGACCGACGGGAATGTCTTTGCTAATAACACGTCGTCCCCTGAAAAGCCTCTCCTGGAGTCTCGACGACGTTCGTTGGACCGTAGACGACTGGAAAACAGTGGCCTGGTCAGCTAAGTCCCCATTTCATTTGGTATGAGCTGATGGTACGATTCCCATCAGCTCTTACCATCTGCAAGCTTGTGGTGGCTCCTTAGTACCGTGGACTAATATAGATCTGACTGAGTCCTCTGCATGTTCAGCTACTTGGAGACTATTTGCCGCCATTCATGGACGTTCGCAAAAAACCATGGAATTTTTATGGATCACAATGCACCATGACAAAATGGTCAAATGACTCTGAGCACTATGAGACTTAACTGCTGTGGTCAACAGTCCCCTAGAACTTAGAACTACTTAAACCTAACTAAGCTAAGTACATCACACACATCTATGTCCGAGGCACGATTCGAATCTGGGACCGTAGCGGTCTCGCGGTTCCAGACTGTAGCGCCTAGAACCGCTCGACCACTTCAGCCAGCGCCCCATGACACCGGGACACAACTGTTCGAGAACTGTGTGAAGAACATTCTGGACAGCTCGAACGAGTGGTCTGGCAACCCTGTTCCCCCTACATGAATCCCATCGAACATTCATGGAACGTTATCGAGAGGTCAGTTGGGCACAAAATCCTGCACTCCGCGCGGTCGCCATGTCACGGACTGCGCGGCCTCTCTCGCCGGAGGTTCGAGTCCTTTCTCGGGCATGGGTGTGTGTGTTGTTCTTAACATAAGTTAGTTTAAGTAGTGTGTGAGTGTAGGGACCGATGACCAGAGCAGTTTGGTCTCTTAGGAATTCACACACATCTGAACATTTGAATCCTGCACCTGTAATTATGGGAGGTCATAGAGGCAGCTCAATATTGGTTCGTCCATACGAAGTCGAGTTGCTACAAAGGAGATCGACACTATATTAGGAGGTATCCCACGACCTCTGTCTCCTCAGCATATATCACAATGGAAATTACCGTTATTGTCTCAGGAGTAATAAGTTATTTAAATAAAAAACTATTTAATATAACACGTTTTTAGAACGGACTAAGAAGCATAAAATAAATTCTTTTAGCTCCATAGAGATTCTTGACACCTTACAGAGTGTCCTGAAAATTTGAGCTGCTTAATTTTTAATAGCTATGACAGTATTTGTAGAATTTAAAATGGAACTTTGGAACGCATGCAGTATAGAATTATGCAAGTATAGTTTATCTCATTACTATTATATACTGCATGCGACCCACGTTTTTCGTTTCAAATTCTACAAGTACTCTTATTACTATCAAAAATTTACAAGCGCATAGTTCTAGGACTATCTGTATTGGGTTAGGAATCCCTGCGGTGCTAAAAGAATTTATGTTATACTCTTTAGACCGTTTTAAGAACGTTTGTTATGAGCACAATTTTCATTTACATAATTTTTTTCTGGATTTTATCTTGTATGTGCAAAATTTTTCAATCGATTTCAGACATTTTGCTGAGATTACAATAGAGACATGTGACAAATATCATAATTATTTTAGTTTCTCTTCTCATGAGTCAAGCAATGCATTGCTTACACCAAGTTCCCTCCGCACACCAGACACTAAAGCTCATCGATTGCTGAGCTGTCCTGAAAGTTTCAAGTCTCTGAGTCTTTGGGAGATGACAGTGCTTAAGAAAGTACCCTCCGCCACACACCAAAAAATAAAGAGTCGTAAATATTTCATTATAATCCTTTTCGGAGCTACGTTGGAACTTTCAGATTTTTAGATCAACGGGAAGTTAGTTTAAAATCAACTGCAAAATCTGCACGGAACAAACTGTCAGACTTAAGAACAACGAGTTGAAAAACCATTAACTTTTTGAGAGGAACTTTTGAGTAGGTTTGCCATATTTTTTAAGTGTAACATCTCTCAATTTCGGCCTAAATTTATGAGAAGCTTTTTGAGTCTTTTGTCCTTTCTTTTTTTATTTAACTGGAAACTCTTGCTGCTGGTCATTGATCTGGATTTCGCGCAACTTGATCCGAAGTTACTTTTCTTCTCGTAACATAAAATCCATACATCGATTTTCCAGGCGTAGCACCTCTATCGTGTTTGTGCATAAGTTAGTAGCGTTTTTCGATGAATCTAATAAACACAAGAGATACATATAACAGGGCCTTTAGTCATCGAAAATACATTCTCCTTCACTATTTACAACAGTCTGCCGACGTTGGAGTAGCTTTTCGATTCCGCGACTGCAGAAATCACGTGGTTTTGAGGCGAAGAACTCATTGAAGCATGTGCAGAACGCATTTACATTTGGAAAGGATGTTCTTTGGAAGTTAACTGATAAAGAGCGGAAAAAGTGAAAATCAGAAACAAGGTCGGGCAAAGAAGGTGGGATCGGAATGACTTCCAACCCAATTCATGCATGGCGTTTTTTGCCACCCAAGCAGAATGTGGATGGTGGTTACCGCGGAGTATCACCGCCTCACACAGCTTTTCTGGTCGTTGTACTTGTACTGCTTCTGCAAGACGTCTCAGTTGTTGACAAAACATGTCAGCAGCAATGGTTACACCTCGGAGGTGCAATTCGTAGAACAACGCACCGTCGCTGTTCCACCAGACGCACAACATTACCATTTGTGGATGAGTACAGGTCTTGCTTTGTTTGGGCTCAACCACTCCCTCCTATTCATTACGTTAGCATAAAGGCACCTTTCCTCGTTACCAGTAACGATACAGGATGGGAATGGTCGGCGTTGTTCACGAGCCAATCGATGACTGGCAAGCAGAACTACACATATGGTCGCGCGCTGCTCTCTGTGATTTTGACTTAGAGTATGCGGTAACCACACACCCGATTTTTGAATCTTCCCCATTGCATGCTAATGTCGCACGATGGTTGAATGATCATGTAGTTATTGTTGTGGTCTTCAGCCCTGAGACTGGTTTGATGCAGCTCTCCATGCTACTTTATCCTGTGCAAGCTTCTTCATCTCCCAGTACCTACTGCAACCTACATCCTTCTGAGTCTGCTTAGTGTATTCATTTCTTGGTCTCCCTCTCCGATTTTTACCCTCCACGCTGCCCTCCAATACTAAACCGGTGATCCCTTGATGCCTCAGAACATGTCCTACCAGCTGATCCCTTCTTCTGGTCAAGTCGTGCCACAAACTTCTCTTCTCCCCAATCCTATTCAATACTTCCTCATTAGTTATGTGATCTACCCATCTACTCTTCAGCATTCTTCTGTAGCACCACATTTCGAAAGCTTCTATTCTCTTCTGGTCCAAACTATTTATCGTCCATGTTTCACTTCCATACATGGCTACACTCCATACAAATATTTTCAGAAACGACTTTGTGACACTTAAACCTATACTCGATGTTAACAAATTTCTCTTCTTCAGAAATGCTTTCCTTGCCATTGCCAGTCTACATTTTATATCCTCTCTACTTCGACCATCATCAGTTATTTTGCTCCCCAAATAGCAAAACTCATATATTACTTTAAGTGTCTCATTTCCTAATCTACACTCCTGGAAATGGAAAAAAGAACACATTGACACCGGTGTGTCAGACCCACCATACTTGCTCCGGACACTGCGAGAGGGCTGTACAAGCAATGATCACACGCACGGCACAGCGGACACACCAGGAACCGCGGTGTTGGCCGTCGAATGGCGCTAGCTGCGCAGCATTTGTGCACCGCCGCCGTCAGTGTCAGCCAGTTTGCCGTGGCATACGGAGCTCCATCGCAGTCTTTAACACTGGTAGCATGCCGCGACAGCGTGGACGTGAACCGTATGTGCAGTTGACGGACTTTGAGCGAGGGCGTATAGTGGGCATGCGGGAGGCCGGGTGGACGTACCGCCGAATTGCTCAACACGTGGGCCGTGAGGTCTCCACAGTACATCGATGTTGTCGCCAGTGGTCGGCGGAAGGTGCACGTGCCCGTCGACCTGGGACCGGACCGCAGCGACGCACGGATGCACGCCAAGACCGTAGGATCCTACGCAGTGCCGTAGGGGACCGCACCGCCACTTCGCAGCAAATTAGGGACACTGTTGCTCCTGGGGTATCGGCGAGGACCATTCGCAACCGTCTCCATGAAGCTGGGCTACGGTCCCCCACATCGTTAGGCCGTCTTCTGCTCACGCCCCAACATCGTGCAGCCCGCCTCCAGTGGTGTCGCGACAGGCGTGAATGGAGGGACGAATGGAGACGTGTCGTCTTCAGCGATGAGAGTCGCTTCTGCCTTGGTGCCAATGATGGTCGTATGCGTGTTTGGCGCCGTGTAGGTGAGCGCCACAATCAGGACTGCATACGACCAAGGCACACAGGGCCAACACCCGGCATCATGGTGTGGGGAGCGATCTCCTACACTGGCCGTACACCACTGGTGATCGTCGAGGGGACACTGAATAGTGCACGGTACATCCAAACCGTCATCGAACCCATCGTTCTACCATTCCTAGACCGGCAAGGGAACTTGCTGTTCCAACAGGACAATGCACGTCCGCATGTATCCCGTGCCACCCAACGTGCTCTAGAAGGTGTAAGTCAACTACCCTGGCCAGCAAGATCTCCGGATCTGTCCCCCATTGAGCATGTTTGGGACTGGATGAAGCGTCTTATCACGCGGTCTGCACGTCCAGCACGAACGCTGGTCCAACTGAGGTGCCAGGTGGAAATGGCATGGCAAGCCGTTCCACAGGACTACATCCAGCATCTCTACGATCGTCTCCATGGGAGAATAGCAGCCTGCATTGCTGCGAAAGGTGGTTATACACTGTACTAGTGCCGACATTGTGCATGCTCTGTTGCCTGTGTCTATGTGCCTGTGGTTCTGTCAGTGTGATCATGTGATGTATCTGACCCCAGGAATGTGTCAATAAAGTTTCCCCTTCCTGGGACAATGAATTCACGGTGTTCTTATTTCAATTTCCAGGAGTGTAATTCCCTCAGCATCACCCGACTTAATTCGACTACATTCCATTATGCTTGTTTTGCTTTTGTTGATCTTCATCTTATATCCTCCTTTCAAGACACTATCCATTCCGTTCAACTGCTCTTCCAAGTCCTTTGCTGTCTCTGACAGAATTACAATGTCATCGGCGAACCTCAAAGTTTTTATTTCTTCTCCATGGGTTTTAATACCTACTCCGAATTTTTCTTTTGTCACCTTCATTGCTTGCTCGATATAGAGATTGAATAACATCGGGGAGAGGCTACAACCCTTACAACCCTGTCTCACTCCCTTCCCAACCACTGCTTCCCTTTCATGTCCCTCGACTCTTATAACTGCCATCTGATTTCTGTACAAATTGTAAATAGCCTTTCGCTCCCTGTATTTTACCCCTGCCACCTTCAGAATTTGAAAGAGAGTATTCCAGTCAACATTGTCAAAAGCTTTCTCTAAGTCTACAAATTCTACGAACGTAGCTTTGCCTTTCCTTAATATGACTTCTAAGATAAGTCGTAGGGTCAGTATTGCCTCACGTGTTCCGATATTTCTACGGAATCCTAACTTATCTTCCCCGATGTCGGCTTCTACCAGTTTTTCCATTCGTTCATTATATTTGTCAGTTCTCGAGCATACTGACGTGCATCATTGTGGATGAATGCGTTAACGCGATCCTCAACAAATCCCGAATGTCTTACTGAACGTGGCGAGTCACTAAGGTCAAAACCATCCTCTTCAGAACGAGCAAACAATTTTTTGCCATGCTCTGTCCAATGGCATTATTCCCATATCCCCAATCGCTGCCTCCGCTACGGTCACCCGTCTGTTCAGCTTCAGCAGAGGAATATATCCAAAATGTTCCTATTCCGCCAATTGCTATTCTTTTCTAGCGTCCACAGCTCCACTCATTATCTTCAAACAGCTAAACGGCAATACGTATCTGAAATAGCAATAGCGAGATAGGAATAAAAACGACAATTGATATATACAGGGTGTTACAAATAGGTACGGCCAAACTTTCAGGAAACATTCCTCACACACAAATAAAGAAAAGATGTAATGTGGACATGTGTCCGGAAACGCTTAATTTCCATGTTAGAGCTCATTTTAGTTTCGTCAGTATGTACTGTACTTCCTCGATTCACCGCCAGTTGGCCAAATTGAAGGAAGGTAATGTTGACTTCGGTGCTTGTGTTGACATGTGAATCATTGCTCTACAGTACTAGCATCAAGCACATCAATACATAGCATCAACAGGTTAGTGTTCATCACGAACGTGGTTTGCAGTCAGTGCAATGTTTACAAATGCGCAGTTGGCAGATGCCCATTTGATGTATGGTTTAGCACGGGGCAATAGCCGTGGCGAGGTACGTTTGTATCGAGACACATTTCCAGAACGAAGGTGTCCCGACGGGAAGACGTTCGAAGCAATTGATCGGCGTCTTAGGGAGCACGGAACATTCCAGCCTATGACTCGCGACTGGGGAAGACCTAGAACGACGAGGACACCTGCAATGGACGAGGCAATTCTTCGTGCAGTTGACGATAACCCTACTGTCAGCGTCAGAGAAGTTGCTGCTGTACAAGGTAACGTTGACCACGTCACTGTATGGAGACTGCTACGGGAGAACCAGTTGTTTCCGCACCATGTACAGCGTGTGCAGGCACTATCAGCAGCTGACTGGCCTCCATGGGTACACTTCTGCGAATGGTTCATCCAACAATGTGTCAATCCTCATTTCAGTGCAAATGTTCTCTTTACGGATAAGGCTTCATTCCAACGTGATCAAATTGTAAATTTTCACAATCAACATGTGTGGGCTGATGAGAATCCGCATGCAGTTGTGCAATCACGTCATCAACACAGATTTTCTGTGAACGTTTGGGCAGGCATTGTTGGTGATGTCTTGATTGGGCCCCATGTTCTTTCACCTACGCTCAATGGAGCACGTTATCATGGTTTCATACGGGATACTCTACCTGTGCTGCTAGAACATGTGCCTTTACGACACAACATGTGGTTCATGCACGATGGAGCTCCTGCACATTTCAGTCGAAGTGTTCGTACGCTTCTCAACAACAGATTCGGTGACCGATGGATTGGTAGAGGCGGACCAATTCCATGGCCTCCACGCTCTCCTTACCTCAACCCTCTCGACTTTCATTTATGGGGGCATTTCAATGCTCTTGTCTACTCAACCCCGGTATCAAATGTAGAGACTCTTCGTGCTGGTATTGTGCACGGCTGTGATACAATACGCCATTCTCCAGGGCTGCATCAGCGCATCAGGGATTCCATGCGACGGAGGGTGGATGCATGTATCCTCGCTAACGGAGGACATTTTGAACATTTCCTGTAACAAAGTGTTTGAAATCAAGCTGGTACGTTCAATTTCTGTTTGTTTACATTCCATGATTAATGTGATTTGAAGAGAAGTAATAAAATGAGCTCTAACATGGAAAGTAAGCGTTTCCGGACACATGTCCACATAACATATTTTCTTTCTTTGCGTGTGAGGAACGTTTCCTGACAGTGTGCCCGTACCCTTTTGTAACACCCTGTATAACCATCGCAACCGGAATATGAATGTAGAAGATAAAACCGCTACGAAGTTATCCACCATTATATATGATGACGCTTCTTCTTTCGTCTCCATGTTTAAGCGCTCATGAAGAAGTACGGGCCTGTTGGGGATCGTCGCCTAAGTCCCAGCATGGTAACCAGTCCATGCGGGGCCTCGTCAGGGATCGCACTGTTGTCGTCCGAGTTGTCAGATACACATGTTTCGGGAGGAGTAGATAGCTCTTCGTTTGGTGGCACTGGGACTCTGGGCAATGACCATCACGCCAGGTAGCCATTTCACTTGCTTAGTGGAGCCCGTGGGGAGAGGCCTCGTCCGGAGGAGGCGGCATTATGGCGGACATCTGGCGTCATAGGAAGGTCGAAATTATCCGCCGGTGGCCACGGTTCTCCAACAGCCTCTTCAGACAGACCGCACCGATGGCCACGCAATGGGGGGAAAGCAAAACCAAGCGACTTGCAGACACTTACTCCCCTCAGTTCCTGTTTTCCGCCTCGTTGGTTGGAGAGTCCATTCTCTCCATTTTGCCAAGGTTCTTTGTGAATAATGTCGAATTCATATTTAGCAAACCCACTTCACTTAGTAAATTACGAAGTGGTTCCATCCTAAATAAGATATCAAACCTTACTCTGTGCCAGGTATTACTCTCCAGTAACAACTTGATGACGTAACTGTTACTGTCAAAAGTAGTAGTGTAGTGGAAGCACCACCCCAATTATGATATAAAATTCATATGCAAACTAATTAGAATGATCATTTAATCCCCCTACCACACCCACCCCCACAACCGACCACGCCCGCCCTCACCCCCTCATGACGTCATGTATTTTTCTCAGCCTGCATGTGGGCCCCAGGCCCCTCCCCCCCCCCCTCCCCACCCTGCCACACCCATCCCGTACCTATTGAAAGAACTGGTGAGAATTTAAAATGGCGGTGACATTTCCTGGACTCGAACCCTGGTACTTCACAATGGAAACCCCAAGAGCAGCCCCAACACATGTAGACTGCCCAGATGCAGGAGATGAAGGTTAGGTTAGTGTTGTTCATTCGTTTTAGTCGGGAAACTGTCGTAAATATCGGCCATAATTATGTAATTAATCATAAAGATCGGCCATAATTCCACAACTATAATCATAGCGCTACAAAAGGACTGCCTAAAATCGCAATGCAGGTCAAAAATTGACGATACCATACAACTGGGGTTATCCTGCTGAGAAAAAATTTCACAATACCACTCGAAAGTAGTGACAGACAAACTCTACCCTTCACCTTCAAGCTGGCAGGAAAAAGTCTGGGATGAAAGATACTGTCTTAATTCTTTCTGCCGGGAAATAGGTTCATCTGATGAGCTGCTGTTGTTGACAAAGAGGAGTTTAATAAGTGTATTACATGAAAGCATATAGCTGAGGACGCTATCTATCGTTTTCGACATCAGAGTTCGCTGTAGGCACCTGCTCAAAAACCACCCTACAGCCCAGGTAATCGAAGCCAGTACTCGTTTCCACAACTGATACAAAAAGTTCATCACTGATCTAACCAAACTTTGAACTTACGTGACAAGAACCAGCACTCGAACAGGTAATACTACAACACATGTACTGAAGAAAATTGCCATCGCAAAAGACTGAAGAGGGAGCGGTAGTTGAGTATGTATTCTCCTAGATAGGCGCTCACACGCTGTCGAACATCTAGGTCCTCTTAGCCCCCCCTCTTCCCTTCCCTCCCTCCCTACATTCACCCATCCACCTACAGGGAGGACACAGGCTGTTTCAGATGGTCAACTACTCCAGCTGAGGACTTCACCTTATGAGTTGGCCGTGGCCTTTGTCCTCTGCCGACACAAAAGTAGGTCTAGTTAACTAAACAATAGAAGATAAAGGGTTGACAGCCAAAAGTACAACTTGTTCCTCTAAAATACAGCGACACAGCCACCCCCTAGTCAGAGCGTGGATGTGTCTGGTGACTACGCAGAGTAGACACGCTCACCCCCCCCCCCCCCAACACACACACACTCCCAGAAACGCAAACTGTTAAACATATTTCTCGGAAAGACTGGAACACTCTGCAACAACACCGAAATTCTGGACAACAGTCCATATTGTCTGTAGTGTCCTCACTACACCATGTCGTCGCAAGCACACAACTGGGCTACTAGCACTATTGACGCCGACTATAGCTATACATACAATAAAGCCCGACTGTGAGCTATCATGACTGCGGGTTGTTTGTCTAATGGGACAGGCAGGGCCTCTTACGGAACTCAGTCGCGATGCCGTTCTGTGCAATGGGTTGCAGAATGTGGTAGACATGGCTCTCGCTGACTTCTGTTCAGATCCCTCTGAAATTGGTACGATCACACGAGCAAAGCTGAAGGGGAGGTGGGTTAGTGTCTGAGGAGCAGTTACATAATGCATAGCGGCTATCTAAACCGAAGATGGAAATTTAATGCAACAGATAGGTTCGAAAAAAGTGGTTCTTTTCGAGATATGAGGGTGCCACCAATATGATTCACTAGAGGCTGTAATCATTAAAAGACTTCTCCGTAGGCTCCGATGCAGGTATTTGGTTGAACGGAATTTCTACAGGAAAGCGTGACTCTGGAGATCTGAATAGCCAGTGTACATTTCTTACGACCTCAATCAGCACACCATCATCTGTATGTGATCATTCTCAATCAACCATCACCTATAACCCAGTGGATATATAGCAGAACCTCTGATGTGACTTCGAGACAGAATGTGTTACAAATATTGGAGAAATACCTAGCGACAGCATGAGGGAGTTACAAATACCGGCTTCATACCATGTTCCTTAGATGAATCACTCTCTAAATTCGGTGATGTTATTACGAGCTCACACAGAGTAACTGCACTTTCTGTCTGTTTAATACACACGCCGGCAATATTCAGTCTCGCGGTATTTGTTTGGAATACTTACTTCATTCATAGGTAATGCCATACCTCGATTTATAAGGCTTGTATAGTTTTTAACACAGAAATCGTTAGCGATACTTGTGGGAACCTGTAGGACCAAGACCGCTTGTGATAATAATATAGGCGTTGCGATCGTGTTCTTAACATCTAGCGGCTTGTAAGACGATTGCACCTCTCTTTCTAGGACACAGTGGTCCACTCACAAGGAAAAAACTTATGAGACATGTCCACCTATGGCTGCTTTTCACTCAGTATTGCTTCTTATGGCCAGCTTTCAGTTACTGGTCATGCATTATACTTAGTAGTAGGGGATGTGTGATAGTTTTGCCTTGAGCAACAGGCTTGTAAAGGATGTGAATGTTCTGAAATGTGCAAAAAAATTACAACCTAGTGTTGTAAGGGAAGCTATGCATTTGACGTGGAATACTGCGATAGCCCCAAGGGGAATGCATTTCTTTTTTATACTGCTTATGGTGAACAATACATAAGTCCTGCTGCATATGGTGTCTCTCCAGTACAGGCGATCAAACTTTATGCACATCTGCGCAAACGACTTCGAGCACTGGCCACTATCTCCACTGGGGCGATACGTATATATGTAATATGCTCAATGAGAACACAGAGACAGTAAAGGTTTTTCGATATATCAGAAGAGAGAGATGCGGTTAAGTGTTACAGGTAGTTCTATTACAAGGAGTGCTATAACTGGTTGAAGTATGGATACAGATAGTTCTCTCAAAACTACACCGATTTTGCTCATAAAACTAACAGGAATCAGCTGTATTTATTCCCGTGGAATCATTACTGGTTTTTTTTCATTATTATCGTAACGATTGCATGTTTACAATACAGGTGTTATTTCATACTTCATAACCTCTCATTATAAAGTAGACATCGTTTGAATTATAGCTCATTGTGGAACCTAAAAATGATAGTGGTATCGAAACTGCTACGGTCGCAGGTTCGAATCCTGCCTCGGGCATGGATGTGTGTGATGTCCTTAGGTTAGTTAGGTTTAAGTAGTTCTAAGTTCTAGGGGACTGATGACCACAGATGTTAAGTCCCATAGTGCTCAGAGCCATTTGAACCATTTTGAATGATAGTGGTTTTTCTTCAGACATGAGAGAACATCGCGTGAAACGTGCTGTGGTGATCAAATTGCTTCCAAAACTAGAACGTGAGAATCTGCTACTGTGTGATAGAACCTTTAAAGACATGTCAGCATGCATAAGAAATATCAAATGTAAGTATGCAGACGATAAGTGGTTTCGATGTAACAGAAGAGAGAGCCACATGATAAAATCTTATAGGAGGTTCTATTACAAGACAGCCTCTCACGATTTGTTTCGTAAACGCTAGTATGAAAAAGCATCGCACTGGTAAAATGGAACCTGGCGTAGTGTACAAAACAGCTGCGTTCTCTTGAATTATGGTTGTTGCTTTCGAACGTAAAGTGATGGTGTTTTTTCCGAGATGTGAGCCAATGGCTCGAGTGATTGTATTCTCTAATGTCATTTCACAAGTCTGAAATTTTTGTAATACATACGTGCTTGACAGTGGATTTACAGACACTGATTCGAATGCGATAGACGCTCTCGGGTCGTGTAATTTGTCCATCAAGCTGAAAGAAATTGTTGAACATAGACGTTTTTCTTCCAGAGTTTAAATTCTCGCCTTTTCTTTACTCCAAAGACGCTCTGAAAAAATGAGGACATCCTGCAGTGACTAGTAGTTTTCACACCAAAGTAGGGGATGTTATTTTCCTGATTTTACGCATTGTGAACATGTCTCTGCTGATTATCTGTAATCCGCGGGGCTGCAATTCGCTGGATGTCGCAAAATAATGAAATGCGAAGTGTATCCTGCAGTTGAATGTAAAAACTACACCGATTTTGCTCATAAAACTAAAAGAATATGGAGTGCATCTATTTTCTTGGAAATATGACATTTATTATCGACGCTATTGTGTTTTATTTTCCTTTTTTAATAGATGCTTAAGTATAGGAGACGTGAAACCTCCTGGCAGATTAAAACTGTGTGCCGGACCGAGACTCGAACTCGGGACCTTTGCCTTTCGCTGGCAAGTGCTCTAACCAACTGAACTACCCAAGCACGGCTCACGACCGTCCTCACAGCTTTACTTCTGCTAGTACCTCGTCTCCTACCTTTCAAACTTAACAGAAGCTCTCCTGCGAACATTGCAGAACTAGCACTCCTGAAAGAAAGGATATTGCGGAGACATGGCTTAACCACAGCCTGGGGGATGTTTCCAGAGACGTGTTGGTTTTTCTTCACAAGTGTTACAGTCCAGTGATCAGAATGGCGTGGCGACTGAGTTCCGTAACAGGTCATGCCTGTCCCCATAAATAACCCACAGTCAGGATGGCTTTCAGTTTTGTTCTGAGGGATGCAGGTGTCACACTCTATTGTATGTATAGCTTTAGTCGGCGTCGATAATGTTGGCAGCCCAGTTATGTGCTTGCGGCGACATATTATAGTGAGGACACTGTGGACAATGTGGACCGTTCTCCAGAATTTCGTTGTTGTTCCAGAGGGTTCCAGTCTTGTGGAGAAATACGTTTAACATATTGCAAGAAAGACTTGCATTGACATTAAATAAAAGTGTTTTCTATCGCAGAATGGTTGTGGGTGGTCACTGGACACAGCCACGCTCTGACTAGGGGGTGGCGTGTGATGCTGTGTCGCTGTATTTTAGGGGAACAAATTGCACTTGGGGCTGTCACCCTTTTATCTTCTATTGTTAGTTAACTAGACCTGCTTTTGTGTCGGCAGAGGACAATGGCCACGGCCAACTCATAAGGTGAAGTCCTCAACCGGAGTAGTTGACAATCTGAAACAGCCTGTGTCCTCCCTCTAGTTGGATGGGTGAATGTAGGGAGGGAGGGTAGGGACCGGGGGGGGGGGGGGGGGGCGGGGGCTAAGGGGGCCAAGATGTTCGACAGTGTGTGAGCGCCTATCTAGGAGAATACACACTCAATTACCGCTCCCTCTTCAGTCTTTTGCGATGGCAATTTTCTTCAGTACATGTGTTGTAATATTACCTGTTAATTACGAGTGCTGGTTCTTGTCACGTACTTTCAAAGTCTGATTAGATCAGTAACGAATTTTTTGTATCAATTGTGGAAACGTGTACTGGCTTCGATTAACTGGGCTGTAGGGTGGTTTTTGAGCAGGTGTCTATTGCGTACCTTGATGTCGAACAACGATAGATAGCATCCTCAGCTGTATGCTTTCATGTAATACACTTATTAAACTCCTCTATGTCAACAACAACAGCTCTTCAGATGAACCTATTTCCTGGCTAAAAGAATTAAGATAGTATCTTACACAACAGCCTTTTTGCTGCCAGCTTGAAGATGAATGGTAGAGTTTGTCTGTCAGTACTTACGAGTGGTATTGTGAAATTTTTTCTCAGCAGGTTGTATGGTATCGTCAATTTTTGAGCCATATTCCGATTTTAGGCAGTCCTTGTGTAGCGCTCTACATATAGTTGTGTAATTAAATCCGGTTAATTACGTAATTAAGGCAGATACTTACGTCAGTTTCCCGACCAAAATGATTAATGCAAACTAACCTAACCTTCCCTTCCTGCATCTGGGAACTTTCCATGTTTTGGGGTGCACTTGGACTTTCTTTTGAGAAGGACCAGGGTTCGAGTACCGAAAACAGAACCGCCATTTCTAATTGACCGGCAATCCCAAGGCTGCAGAGCTGCTGGCTCCGCCTTATATCATCAATGTGATTGGATGCTGCATTCAAATTAGCTACTGACAATTACAGGCGCCTCTCGTGTTATAATATTGTGTTAGGCGGTTGCAGTTGGGCTTTGCATCCAGGAGGCCCTGGGATCGAAACCCGGAAAAAGTACCTCCATTTCTAATTTCCTGCCAATTCCTAGGTGGTGGGTGTAGTGGGACGTCAGCACAAACCTGGGAGAAAGAAATTTCCACGAAATTAGACATTTCCGCCAAATTCGAAAGTCCCTTCAAAATACGAAATTCTGTCCAATAGGATATGTGCGGGAGTGGGAGGGAGAGGGTGGCGAGGGCTCGCGTGCAGGCTGAGAAAAATACATGATGTCATCCGTGGGTGGGGATGGGCGTGGTCAGGGATGGGGGTAGGCGTAATTGATCGATTTAATTAATTTGCATATGGATTTGATATAAAAATTGGGTTGGTCCGCCACTACCCTACAACTGTCAAACCCCATAAGAACCTAACATGGTGCAGTGGTTAAATTTTCACCCAGAACTAGTGGTGCAAATAGATGAAGAATTGAATGCTCACTTTGAGAAATGATGGATCCACTACGTACGAAGCGAACCATAAATCACGGTTGACACCAGTGCATTCGAGGTGGTTTTATTGGGATTTCGCTTCCAGAGAAGTACCAAATCATGGTGTACCGCTATGATGTGAAGCCACTCCCAATGTCATGCTTTAACTGCCAATGCTTACGGCATAGATATACGAACCGTTTTGTGGAGAATGTGGCCTGCCACTGCACGAAAGTTCACTGTGGGCGTAATCACTTGTCTGTGTTATTGCGGCATCGACGGTCCCATCGAGTCCCGGAAATATTCTGCCCTAACTAAGGAACGTAAATTACAGGAACTGAAGCATTCCTGATCGCCTCTCGTGTTTTGAACCTCGGAAAAAAAGATCGTTTATATCGTGTCTCTGTGTATTGACTTTTGCCATTATGGTGTCCAGGTTGTCGACAGTACTTGGCGTATTTTCTCCCTCGACGTCGAGCTGTGGCAGATGCACAAATAAATTAGGCGAAGGCAGACGGGACCTCTCCGCTCGTGGTTCCTGCAGTACCACTCCCAACACCTGGCCAGAGAACCAGCATCCTCCTCCAGCGTCACCTGGAGACAGAGCTCCCATTCGTGAACTTCCCCCCTTGAAACCAGTAGCCAGTGACTGAAGGAGTCACCCACTAGGGCTCGCCGCTAATTTTCCGCTCCTACAAGCACAGTCAATAGGCTGGCAAATGGTTCTCGGCCGAAAAAAGCAATAAAAGAGAAAAGTAAGATACCTCGGGAGATGACCACTCCAGTGACCTCAGAGCACCATACCTCCCTATGGAGAGACTCCAAACCGATGTCTGTCGCTGTTTTCCCGCTCCCACTGGTGAAAGACTTAGACCTTGGGACATGGGATTAGCCGCAATTCTCTTCAACATCGTCCTGGATAAAATAACAAGAAGCTGTGAGTAAACTCTGAAGATGGAAGGAATACGTCGAATACAGCTTAGGAAGTAAGGAAGCAATTCGTAAATCAAGTGTTTAGGTTTTACTGATGACCTTCCCCTTTTAGACAGAAACTGCAAGGGTGCGCAAGGAATGCTGGAGATGCTGCACGAAATCACTGGAAAGATGGGTCTTAAATTCTCGTACGAAAAGACGAAATATATGGAAAACAGACAACAAGGAGACAAATATTGTAAAACAAAATAAGGCAAGATTGAAAGGACAGAAAAAAATACTTAGGCGAGATAAAACGCTTAGGAGAATGGATCCAGCCTAGTGGACAGGATAAATAGGCAGTCAAAGGAAGAGCTAGAAAATTCGAACTTGCTTACTGACTAACACAGAACAGGGACAACAAAAGAGGGATATCCTACAGCACTATAATTCATGGTGACTATCATGCAATGTAATTCACTTGCACATGATCCAGTCACATTAATGACCATCGTCTATGTTTGACGTCAACATGCAATAACCGGTCATGGACGACAGGTGCAGCACTAGCAGTGGAGGATATATAGAACTATTACGGGAATGCAAAAAAAAAGGAAGAAAACAGTACAGTCCTTATCGTAATGCGTAAAGGAGGCGATATATCTGACGTCCAAAAGGCATGATCATTGGCACTCGGGCAAAGGGTGGAAGAATTTCCGAAACGGCTAAGTTTGTATACAGTTTGCGTTCCGGGGTGATGATTGGGGTGAATGAAGTCTGTGGAGACGTGTACGGTAGAATAGACGTGCAACTGTTGAGCAACTGACCGCCCAGATGAGCCGAGGGGAGTGTCTCCTCAACAACTGTTCAACGAATGTTGCTGAGTATGGGTCTCTGTAGTACGGCCCTAGCTCATGCACTGATGCTGGCCGCTGTTCATCAGCGATGAAGGCTGGACTACATCCATTCCCCCCCCCCCCCCAGAGGTACCAGGTATTCTTTTCAGATGAATTACGTTTCATGGTACATTGGCCGGATGGACTATGACGCGTGCGGAGTGAAATATCTGAAAGAAAATACCCTGCAACAATAATTTGAAGGGTCCAGGCCGCAGTAGGAGCGTTACGATCTGCGGAGCATTTGTGTGGCATTCCCTGGGTGGTCACGTCATTCTGGAAGGTACAATGGCTCAGCACAAGCAAGCATCTATCCATGTCCACACCTATGTTCAGCTTGTTTTTCCCCAGCTTGATGGCATCTACCAGCAGGACAATGCCAAGTGTGACGCAGATCATAGTGTACATGCGTGGTTCAGAGAGCACCAGTATGAGTTTATAGTACTTCCCTGACATCAGACTCCCCAGATATAAACCACTCTAGAATCTACGAGGCCACATCGACTCGCTGTTCGCGCCATGGATCCTCAACTGAGAATCCTAGTGCAGCTTGTCACGGTACCTGAGTGGACGTGACATGGCTTCATATCCCTGTAGGTACCTCCCCGAACCTCATTAACTAACTGTTTTTCTACACGCCGCAGCGGTCCGCGCTGTAAAATGTCGTTATACAGGCTTTTAAGATGTGGTCACATTAATCTGACTGGAGAGTGTAAAACCAGAAGGAGTCTATGCTGTGAGTGTCTTACTCTAACCAAAAGGGGCAATTGGAAGAAATTGAAAAGCAGGGAAGGAATGTTCTCAGTAAAATACAGGGACGTCAAAAGACTACTAATGGGATTTGGAAGAACAGGAAGAGCTAGGGGCTCTGCAAGTACATCAGAAATATCACGGACACAATGCGTTAACCGGAAGTGACGGTAGAAAATTTGTGTACACGTAGCAACAATAGATAAACACAGCCGTGCTGCAGCTCACGTTGGTGCTGTTTGTAGGTCCCCACCCTCTGTTGGAGGCCAGACTGTATCGTTTAGTTGGCATGGTTGCGGTTGTTTCTCTTCTCGTGTTGACTGGCGCCACTCCACCTCACAGGTGTTGCCTGTCTGCTGTGGTGGTCATCGATGTGTAGTAACTGTTGCCTATCTCTGGGGCGACGTTGTTGTTTTTGCGGGTAGTGTGAGTGGGGAGTCGGTTGGGGACTGAGGAGTAGGCAGGTCCACGCAGTGCGCAAACACGACGGGACTGCCGGATCGAAGGGCTCTGGTCATGAGGGTGCACGACCTCGTCGTAAGCCGTATCCTGCAAGCTTTAAGATGGGTGCACTTGAATACAAGTATAGAAACCTCCACCACTGTGATATCTCGCGATTCTCCAGTGACTTGGGGCGTGTTGCTGCTCGTAGTGTCGCCGAGGCGAAGAGTAGCGAGTGGAGTGCGTGAGGTATGCGGATCTGAATAGCTTTCCTAGCGTTAACACCCCAGTTACCTGCCCTGGCGGTTGGTGTATGTAACGGCAGTGTATGGTTCCTCGCCTTGCCGCTGCTGTCCGGTAAGACGTGTAATTTTGACAGCTTTTCCGATTGTAGGCTGGTTCGTGATTTTTCTACTCTGGTGATTCCTTTCTCGTCCCGGGCCCTCTAAACACAGTATTCTGGGGACGTTGTGCAGACCGCCGGTTTCTGCTTTGGCGTATTGTTACATCGTTGTATTGGGTTTGTCGGACGTGAGGAAGCTTCAGTCAGTTATCATTAGTCATTCCTTGGACTGCCACTAGTCTTGTGAAGTGAATGCAACTCTTGGCCGCCTATCTCATTGCTAGCGAGAGTGTTTGTTCTGAGACATCGACTCCTGCAGCACCGTCTGTGACTGGTCCTTGTGTTTTATTATTGTGTTATTTATTATAATACTTTGTAATGCCTACATTAAAGGTTATGTATGCCTAGTTAATAGTTCTGGTCGTCTTTTGGAATAAATCTAGCAGTGTAAGAGTTGTCTTACAAGGTTTACCATCATTTTATTTCACCTGTTTGGCTATCAGTTGCTTGTTTTTTTTTTAATTATCATTTGCCATTATAGTTGCTGTATAATGGAAGGATTCTAAATTTTTTAAATAATTGCCATTCCTGTCGTGCTAGGCCTTCATCCATAATTGTGGTTATTTGCCTTAAAATTCTAATTTGGTATTGTTATTTTTAGCAGTAAGCCGTAAAATCTTATTTACTGCCATGTCTAGCGTCTGATGCCTTCTGCTGCGTTTTTGGCTACTTACCTGTAATATTTTAATATTTGTAAGTTGTAAATTGCAGGGATTTAATTTATTGCCATTCTTGGCGTATAAACCCTTCAGCCGTGAGTTACAGTGGCTTGTTTTTAAAACATTGTCTGTTTTATCTGTATTTTATGGTGTTTTGCTAAATTGTAACGCACTCAAAACACTATTATTTTACACAATTGTTCACTCCTCCATTAATAACGTGTGGTTTTTATTTATTGTTGAGTCTGGAATTACTGATTTAAAAGAAATGTATGTAACTATAATAGGCAACCAATCGTAACTGACTAAGGCCCAATCCACAGTCGTAGCCGAATCCTGCCTTCCCCTAACTACCAGGTCTCAAACACTTACTGAGCGAAAAGATCTTCACTTACTCCAATTCTAAGTCGGTAGTTGAGGTCAAAGAAGAAACTGGTGTTACACCGGAGATTATACAAAACAGAGAAGAATTCAGAAGTAAGAAACAAAAAATTATTTGAAGTGAAACCATTGACAAAGAGGACCAGATATTGAATTTCAAAGGAGGAGAGAAAGAAAAAAGTTAACGAATGAAGAATTTTGGGGCACAAAAAAAGAAAGGCCAAACAGACTTACGTTTTACACGGCCCATTGCTGGTCAAATTCGGAACAGAGAAGGAAAAGGAATGAGGGAACGCTATGTCTCCTCCTTGGGAATATACACGTCTTCATTACAGGTGCGGGCCAAGCACCATAGTCTATTGAGTCGCAAAGACAGATGACTGTTCCGGGTCTGCTTCTTAGTGGTGGTATTTCTATAAGTCCGGCGGTTATTGCTCGCAAACAACTTTGCGGCAGCTTGGCATCCTACGCTTACCCAGCTACCTTGCGAACAAATTGCAAACCACTGGGTGTTGGGGTGCATATGGTATGCGTATGAGTTGTTGCTAAAAGTCGTGTCCACAATGAAAATACCATGCTCATGAATGAATTGAAGACAGTCCTGCTATTGATAACCTACACCTAGAGAAATACATTACATGAGGTCTCTAGTCGCGATGATATTCTAACTTATATCGGGAATCGATAATGTTGAATAGATATAATACTACAATGAATACAACTAGATACCATAACACTATTTATTTTCAAACAATAGAAAAATACAAAAATGTATAAAGTGAATACAGAAAGTTAAATACTATTCTTTATCTAGCTTTGAGATTGGGAGAACATCTGTGATTTTCCTCAAAATCACGCCCCCGTTAATTAGACGGACACACAAGGTTGACTAATAATGATTAATCCTGAGAAGCACAAGTTCTCCGCCCTGGCATCCGCTGACGGTAAAGAGCTCAGAGAACATCAAAATGGAACTCAAAACACTCACTGTGAGTGTTGCCGTACTGCCAGTCCATGGCAGCACCTACCAGCACCGCCACCAGTGATGGTGTTGCGGCACTAATCTGCTGGCTGCCGCTGGTCGCCATTTAGAGGAAGGACACTGTGTGCTTACAAACTCTGTCCAGACAGTGAGACTCACATAAGCCATACGCTGGTCCTCACTACAGGGATCGTGAAGCTGCCATCCAAATGCGTATACTCCTCAGAGGAGACTGCTGTAGGATATTCTACAGCTCCTGCTATGACTGAAGACTCCGCCAGTCAAATTCTCTGCTTTTAGGTGCGAAACGTGGCTCACGCGAGGTCAGTGAAGGGTCAACTCACGTCTGCCGTTTGTGACCCCTGCGCATTCCTTCGTAATAGAAGGATACCTCCTTCTCTTGTAAGACTCTATCTCCCACCAGCCGTGGCTTCTATCTTGTGCCTGTTTTCATCAATTTTTTTAGCGGCAGGGATGCTTCTGGAAGCTGCTTATCGGCCTAACCACATGGCAGACTGCCAGCACATCTGTCAATCTGCTGCCTCCACTGTTCTCTTCAGTGCAGTAAAAACATCACATCACATCACATCGAATACGAGATAGCTTCCTTGATAACGTCCCTTCTGTCAACCGCCACTTCCACAGGAACGAGTAACCCTCACCGCTCCCTGCTGTCATCATCTAGCTCAAACTAATTCCCAGCCATTGTGCAGCCTCCTGGCTCGTTTCTCCCTGAGAATATACTTTGAAAAGAAAAAGAAACGTGATATTTTTTTACAGCATGTGAAAATCGCGATGCGAAGTGTACCAAATGAAAAGGACAAAAACAATAATCTCGATTTATTAGACAACGACTAAAGAATACAATACATACTCTGATGATTTTCATTTTTTTGATCAAAGAGAAGACATTGTATTTTTATGAGTTGTACCGCTGAGCTAGCAAGACGGACTCTTTTAAAACATTTTTTAGTTACGATCTTAGCCGGCCGGAGTGGCCGAGCGGTTCTAGGCGCTTCAGTCCGGAACCGCGCGGCCGCTACGGTCGCAGGTTCGAATCCTGCCTCAGGCATGGATGTGTGTGATGTCCTTAGGTTAGCTAGGTTTAAGTAGTTCTGAGTTCTAGGGGAATGATGACCTCAGAAGTTAAGTCCCATAGTGCTCAGAGCCATTTGAAACATTTTGAACCAGTTACGATCGTATCCTATTGTTGTCCGCCATTACGGTCGGTACATCTGTTTTTGCAAGTTACGGCTCTTATAACCCACATAATAGTGAGATAAATAATTTAGACTATGCATTTATGAAAATATTAAAGTGTCTCCGTCGTTGTCTTCATTTTCTCTTCATTTTCTGATGTAAATGTTGCCGTACTAAGCCACAAATATTGAGTAAGTTACTTTTCACCTAGGCGTAATTACAGAGAAGTCTATAACTAAATGTGCTTCGTGCAATTAAAATTAACAGGCCACTGTGCTACATACTAACAAACCGTAAAGCTTCAACCCTTGAGATGAAAAGAGATCCCGTTCGTATACTGCTTTTCCTTTGGTGTGCAACAATATATCTGTACGAAACTTCCTGCCAGATTCAAACTGTGTGCCGGACCGAGACTCGAACTCGGGACCTTTCCATTTCGCGGGCAAGTGCCCTACCAGTGGTGGAAGGTGGGAGACGAGGTACTGGCAGAAGTAAAGCTGTGAGGACCGGGCGTGAGTCGTAGCTCGGTTGGTAGAGCACTTTCCCGCGAAAGGCAAAGGTCCCGAGTTCGAGTCTCGGTCCGGCTCCCAGTTTTAATCTGCCAGGAAGTTTCATATCGGAACACACTCCGCTTCAGAGTGAAAATCTCATTCTGGGAACGTATCTGTACGCTAACGTAAGCTCAATAAAAGGAAACAATCGTAATTAGTTATTTATCACACCGAAGTGTTCAGCATGTGTATGTCTTTTATACTGCCGGTGGCATTAGGCTAGGGTCACACCATGAAACCTCTTTGGGATGTCCAGTACTGTTTTTACGACACAAGGCTTCGCCATTGAAATACCATAGGCATTCTACATACGCCTTAATACGACTCTCGTGCTGGCGCTGACTTCCTCCCCATAACACAGCTGCTGGCGTACAGCAAGTGTCTCGCCAACATTGGTGGAGTATCTCTGCTAGTGCATTTCTAGAAAATGCTGCTGGGATTTAGCACTACCTTAACCACGGAACCTCTTCTGACATTCCAATAGTCCGTATCCGAAGAATTTTTGCTAACTTAATGTATCTCTAGTGCCATATTATTTGTTGTTGTGACACTAATATTCCTTCTCCTTTGCACTTCTATAAGCATTCTGCAGATGGTTCCAAATGACACGCCAGTTGTCGATCCCGATCGGCCTCTCCATCTCACCGTTTCTGGGCAGCAGGAAATGTCAATTCATCACACTGCTGAAACCTGCAACGTCCTGACCATCAAACCAGAACAGGGTGTCCGAGGGATTCACAAAAGCCGGCTTACTGCAACCCTTGCTCCAATACATTGTCACTGGGACACAGTTCTGTAGATGCGTCACCGTAACACTATGGCTGCCCTTCAGAAAGCTCTCCTCCATCTCACGGGTGCTGGTCTAAAGTAAGTGTCTCTGTGACAATGCCGGAGTCAGTCTGCAGGTGCATTTCTCCGAGATTGCTCCTGGCACCCTTCTAGGCTCTCTCCATGGGACGTTATCTGGGTTTGCAGCAGTCTATCTGTGAGACAAACCTGATGTGTTGCCGTAAGTCGCTCCCCATCACCTTTATACTGGTACACAGTAACTGCTTCGCCATTGCAATAGGATAGTCATTTTGCAGACTCATCAATACGACACACCTGCTACCGTTATGTTATTGCCTCTACATGAAATCGCTGCTGGCTACTACAAGAGCCTGCACGACACTGTTGGAGTATTGCTGCAAGTTGCCTTCTACGCTAATGCCGCTGGAAGTAAGGAAGAGACTCGCCATGGAACATCTTCTGCGTCTCCATTAATCTATCTCCGAGGCAAAGCATCTAGCTTACTGCAACATTGTGCCCATCACAGTAGTACTGGGACATAGTAATTGCCTGCCCATTCCACTACTGTAAACATTCCTCAACACCCCACAATGACACTATGGCTGATCATCACGAACCATAGCTGTGCCTCGGTTACAACCTACTGAACACGCAGAAGAAGTTTCAAAGTTTGATCGTGAGACGTTAGCCGAATGCCAGCGACAGTGGCATGCTGCTAGGGTCTCACCCTGGAACGTCTTCTGGGTTTCGATCAGCCTTTCTGTGAGACAAAGCTGATGGATTTCTGTAACTCTCTCCCCATCGCATTGCTCCTGGGGCACAGTAATTATTTCACCTACGCAACACAAAAGGCATTCAGCAGACCTCTAATATGAGACTCGTGCTGGCGCTCATTTATGTCTCTCCATAACAGGTGCTTGCTGCAGTCTCACTATGGATCCTCTTCTGGGCGTCCAGTAGCTTGTAACTTCGGCGCAGCTGCCAGCGTTACTGTAACCCTCGCACCCTCAGACTGACGTTGAGACACAGAAATTGCTTCTCCATCGTACTGCTACAGGCTTTCTGCAGATGCCTCAACAAGACACTTATGCTGCCCTCAGGAAGTGCCTCTACATCACCCAGATGCTGGGCTGCTGTAAGTGTCTCTATCATACTGCTGGAGCCATTCTGTATGTGTATTTCTATTATACTGCTGCTGCCATTACTCTAGGGTATCCAATACAATTTTTGCGCCGCAAAGCTGGCGGCTTTCTGTAATTCTTTCCTCATCACATCATTTACGAGGCACAGTAATGGTTTCGCCAGTGCAATAAAATGGGCGTTTTGCAGCAACCGGAGTATGACCTGTGCTGGCGCTCAGTTATACCTCTTTATAACACGATGGCTAGCCTACTGCAAGTGTCTAGTCGACATTATTGGAGGGGCTTTCTATGGGAATACTGTTGAAGTTTAGCACTGGACTCACCATGGAACCTCTTCTGGGTGCCGAGAAATCTGCCTCCGAGACCAAGCATACAGGTTACACTCTCTGCATCACACTGCAGCAGGGACATAGAAATTGCCTCGACACTGCATTACTATGGGCATTCTGCAGACGCCTCACCATGACACTAATGCGGCCCCTCATGAATCGCTTCTCCATCAGACAAGCGTTGCCCTGTTACGTATGTCTCTATCACTTTGAATCTCATTGAAAGACAGTCACAGAAGTTCTCCAACAACGTCGACGAGACACTTCCAGTAGGGCAGCAGCGGTGTGGTGTAGTGGCGTAACTGAGCGCCAGCACGAGTGTCTTGCTAAGGGGTCTGCAGAACGCCTGTTGTGTTGCAACGGTGAAGTGATTACTGAGTCCCAGGAGCAATGCTATGGGATGAGAATTATAGAAAGCCGTCAGGTTGCGTCGCAGAAAGAGCACTGTAACCCGGAAGAGGGTCCATGGTGTGACCCCGGCCTAATACCAGCTACAGTATAACAGAAATACACGTGTAGAATGACTCCAGCAGTGTGATAGAGACTCTTGCAGTAACCCAGCACCCGTGTGATGGAGAGGCAATTCCTGACGGGAAGCATTAGTGTCATAGTGAGATGTCTGCAGAATGCATACAGTAGTGCACTGGGGAAGCAATTTTAGTGTCCCAGAAAGAATAAGATGGCACAACAGGTACAGTAAGTTAGCAACTGCGACTCAGATAATTGGAGATCCAGAAGAGGTTCCAGGGTGAGACCCTGGTTAATTCTTGCAGTATTAGCATAGAAGGATACTTGCAGAAATACTCTTGGAGACTCTTGTAGCAGGTCAGCAGACATGTCATAGAGAGGCAATAACATAATGGTAATGGGAGTATCATATTGAGGCATCTGCACAATGTCTATTCTTCTGCCATGGCGAAGCAGTGTCCCAGTACCAAGGTGATGGGGAGAGACTTACGGTAAGACATCAGCTTTGACTGCTGGACACCCAGGAGACGTTCCATGGTGCGAACCTAGCAGGATGCCAGTAGCAGTCTCGGAGCAGGGCACACGCAGAACGGCTTCAGCAGTGTCATAGGGACGATTGCTGTAGGCCAGCACACGTAAGTGGAGAGGTGTTTCCTGAGCGGCAGTCATCGTGGCATGGAGAGGCTTCTGCAGAATGCATGTAGTAGTCTAATGGCGAAGCAACTTCTGTGTCCCACTGTCAATGAGAGGGAGCGAGGGTTGCAGTACGCCAGCAGCTGTGCCTCGGTTACAAACCACTGGACGTCCAGATGTGGCTTGATGGTGAGAGCATTTCAAAATGATAGGAGCCGTTGCTGGTTTCAGCACTGAGTTAGACTGACATTTGGAGTTGCCCAGAACGGTAAGATGGAGAAGAATTTCTGGATTGGACTCATGAGTGCCATTGAGAAACATCTGCACAATGCCTTTAACAGTGCAAAGGCGAAACAATTTTAGTGTTCCACCAACAATACGATTGCACGAAAGTTACAACTGTGCCTTAGAGACAGATTATTGACACCCAGAGAAAGGTGTGCCCGTAGCCTAATGCCAGCAGCAGTATAACAGAAACACACATGCCAAATGATTCCAGCAGTGTGGTAGAGACCCTTGCAGTACCCTACTACCCGCCTGATGGGGAGGCAATTCCTGAGGGGCAGCAACAGCGTCATAGTGAGGGGTCTGTAGAATGTCTGTAGTAGTGCGATGGCAAAGCAAATTCTGTGTCCCAGTGGCAATCTGATGGTGCAAGGGCTACAGTGAGCAAGCAGGTGTGCCTCGCTTACAAGCTACTGAACACCCAGAACACGGTCCATGGTGAGAACTTAGCTGAATGCCAGTGGCGAATATAAACTAGCAGAAGAACACTAAGAGTGTCCATGAGACACTTGCTATAGGCCAGCACACCTGAGATGGCGATTCTTGAAGGGTGGATATAGTGTCATAGTGAGGTGTCTGCGGAATGTGTGCAGCAGTCTGATGGCGAAACAGTTTCTGTGTCCCAGCGTCAATGTGAGGGATCCAGTGTTACAGTAAGCTGGTAGCTGTGTCTCGGTTACAAACTACTGGAAACCTACTTGTAGTCTGATAGCGAGAACGTGACCTATACAATTGTATCCCCAAAATTTTATTATTCTACATTAATTATTTTTTTTGTGTTGCGATGTTTTTCCGTCAGTTTCTTTTCCACTACCATTGTGCCCTCTCTTCTCTCACTGCGTCATTGTCTTCATAGCTCTTTGTACAATTTGGGCAAATAAAATTTGCCCAGTGAACACAATATCAGGGTACAAAGAAACGCAAGGAAAGAAAATACAGTACAAACCTGACTATAGCAGATGCTGAAGAGCGGCTGTTGAAGGTGACCACCATTCATTTCCTTGCACTTTTGGGCCCTGGTCAGCAAGTTGCTGAAGGCGGGCGAAGGCGGGTCTAAGCTGCACTGCTGGAATTGCAGTAATTTCATCCGAAATGTTCTGCTGCAGTTCTTGATTAACGTGAGGATTCTTGCCATACACTTAGACTATAGAGCTCCTCGCACAAAGTAATCGCACGCTGACAGATAAGGTGACCTGGGTGTCCAGCTAAGGCTGCGACCAGACTGACCTCTGCTAACAGCTGTGTCATTCATGAAGACTGTGTAAGGTTCCGACCATATGAGAAGTTGCTCCATCCTGTTGCAAGTAGCTGTAAGTAGTGGGGTGTGGTTATATGCCAACATTCACGTCCAATCGTATCCACACGTCCGAGCAACTTTTAGCTGCCCTACCCTATATAACACAACCAACGAGCGAATATGTTAGTTGTAAGAAAGTTCTGTGCTCTTGTTTCGAATCTTTAAGTGAGTAGTTAGGTGTTTGAAGACTTCTTTCCATCTTGTAGACAAGCAATCCCAACCAAGAACAGTGTCATCACATTATCTTCGCTTTGAGAGGAAGGTTGAAAAATGTTGCGCTAGAATTGCAAAAATATAGATAAATGATGTGGAATGCAATTCATGTTTTACTTCGCTAGCCATCAAGGAAAATCTGAGCTATAGTACTAGAATGTAAAAATTGAAGAATTTCGTCGTTAATAGTATTCAAAATTGCGATCAATTACAGATGTTCTGATATAAAGGTTTTTTTACGTTTATTGAATCTTACTATGGACTCTGTAACATATAGCTGCCACTGGAGCTCTGGTGCTGATGTAACTCTATGTTTTTAAGAAGGAGGTTCATTGTCTGGAAGTAGGATACTTAGACTTAACTCTTGCTATCACCTTTTCCAATGAGGGATCTCTGTATTTATATAGAGGGTGCCATACTGTTAACAATTTGTAACTTTGATGTTCCTGTATATTATACACTGAAGAGCCAAAGAAACTAGTACATAAGCCAAACATCGTGAAACGTCCCGGCGAGCACTCACAAGTGCAGCAGCACGACGTGGCATGGACTCGACTAATGTCTGAAGTAGTGCTGGAGGGAACTGACACCTGGAATCCTGCAGGGCTGTCCATAAATCCGTAAGAGTACGAGGGGGTGGATGTCTTCTGAACAGCACGTTGCAAGGCATCCCAGATATGCTCAACAAAGTTAACGTCTGGGGTGTTTGGTGGACAGCGGAAGTGTTTAAACTCAGAAGAGTGTTCCTGGAGCCACTCTGTAGCAATTCTGGACGTGTGGGATGTCGCATTGTCCTGCTAGAATTTCCCTACTCCGTCGGAATACACAAACGACATGAACGGATGCAGATGATCAGTCAGAATGCTTACGTACATGTCACCTGTCAGTGTTGTATCTAGATGTATCAGGATACCATATCACTCCACCTGCATGCTCCCCGCACCATTACAGAGCCTCCACCAGCTTGAACACTCCCCTACTGACGTGCAGGGTCCATGGATTCATGAGATTGTCTCCATATCCGTACACGTCCATTCGCTCTATACAATTCGAAACGATACTCGTCTAACTAGGCAACATGTTTCCAGTCATCAGCAGCCCAATGTCAGTGTTGGCGGGACCAGACGAGTGTAAAGCTTTGTGTTGTGCAGTCATCAAGGGTACACGAGTGGGCCTTCGGCTCCCAAAGCCCTTATCGATAACGTTTCGTTGAATGGTTTGCATACTGACACTTGTTGATGGCCCAGCGTTGAAATCTGCAGCAACTCGCCGAAGAGTTGCACTTCTGACACGTTCAACGGTTTTCTTCAGGCGTCGTTGGTCCCGTTCTTGCAGGATCTTTTTCCGGCCGCAAAGCTGTGAGAGATTTGATGATTTACCGGATTCCTGATGCTCACGGTATACTCATGAAATGGTCTTACAGGAAAATATCCATTACGTCGCTGCCTGGGAGATGCTATGTCCCATCGCTCGTTCGCTGTCTATAAGATCACGTTCAAACTCACTTACATCTTGATAACCTGCAATTGTAGCAGCAGTAACCGATATAATAAGTGTGCCAGGCACTTATTCTCTTATGTAGGGGTTGCCTACCGGAGCGCCGTGTTCAGCCTGCTTACATATCTCTGTAGTGGAATACGCAAGCCTATACCAATTCTTTTCCCCTTCAGTGTACATCCTCCACTGCTAGTGCTGCACCTTCCGTCCATGACTGGTTATTGCACGTTGAAGTCGAACATAGGCGTTGGTCACATTAATGTGACTCCATGGACTCGTCAATGAATAAAATCATTAATTATAGTGCCCGATTTTGGCCTTGTAGGATATCCCACGTTTGTTGTTTCTTTGGTGCTTCATTGTATTTCATGTTTGTATTTGCATGCTACTGACGTGAATTTTACGACTCCAACACAGCACTTGCTTGGCACCTGGTCGTAGTATTGACACTGCTAGTCAATAGTGTGACGATCGCGTGCATCGAGGTGAGAGGGGAGGGGCGTAGATTCTGGTTTTACGGAGGTTCTGGGATGCAATATGTTGTTGGCCTTAACACTACGTGCCGGCCGGGGTGGCCGAGCGGTTCTAGGCGCTTCAGTCTGGAACCGCGCGACCGCTACGGTCGCAAGTTCGAATCCTGCCTCAGGCATGGATGTGTGTGATGTCCTTAGGTTAGTTGGTTTAATTAGTTCTAAGTTCTAGGGGACTGATGACATCAGGTGTTCAGTCCCATAGTGCTCAGAGCCATTTGAACCATTTTGTAATACGACTTGGCACACTCGAAATTGATAATCGGAGCTCTCCTATGTACTTTGATGCTTTCTCATTACAGAAATGGTTTTTATAAACTTTAGTATTTAATTTTTATTTGTCCTGATTATTCTGACTACTAACGTTAAGCTTTTTATCAGCAATATTTAGAACACCAGTCATCTATAATAACTGTTATGGTTTGTCGTTATGACAAGAATTAGCAATTGATCACTACCGTAGTTTACAGCATGCGGGAGCCATTTGCACAGAGCTGCGTGTATTAGTCTTAGGGGTCTTGAATGTTTTCATATCCAGTGTGTGGCCAGAATATGCACTACACCTCTGGCACGTTTATGATGTAAAGATTTATTGTACGCCTGATGCCGTTTGCTTTGCCGTAATAAGGTAATCTGCTGCTTGATTCTTATTACTAGTGGAGGTTGTCAGTTTGGGGACAAAGCATGTTACATAATTTTTAAAAATGTCTTTCGGTCATCCCCTGTTTTATTCTATTACATTGGATAATATTTCGAAGTTTTTACAAGGTGCATTTACCTCCTGGAAACGTTTATGTGTGCTATTCCATGTACCCATCGCTACCCAATGTCAGTAAGCCCTTTATATTTTCTTGGTGCCGGCCGAAGTGGCCGTGCGGTTAAAGGCTCTGCAGCCTGGAACCGCAAGACCGCTACGGTCGCAGGTTCGAATCCTGCCTCGGGCATGGATGTTTGTGATGTCCTTAGGTTAGTTAGGTTTAACTAGTTCTAAGTTCTAGGGGACTAATGACCTCAGCAGTTGAGTCCCATAGTGCTCAGAGCCATTTGAGCCATTTTTTCTTGGTGTTGTAGTCTCACTATATGGGTCATGACACAGTTAAGAAAATTTGTATTTCTTCCGTACGCCAATGCGAAGGTGCCTAAATAAAGACGGATTACGACATTGGGAAATAATGAAAAATTTTAACACTGCAACTCGGACTACTTGCTTCCTCACATCACATACTTGTTGCTGTACGAACGCCGGAATGAACTGGTAAAGATTTGAACTTCCTAGACATCACATGATAAATTCGATGGTTTTCGAAACACCTCCACTTTGGTCCACTGGCAAACCATCTTGCAATGAGCCCCGCAGCGTTGTTGAGTTGTTGACTAAAACAGAAATTCGACAATACGACCAAGTGCAGAGCGAAGTCTAAATTGTGGTGTACATCCCTTTTGTCCCGCGTGATTTACAGTTACCGTCGACTGATATGTGACACCAGTGAAAACAAGCGGCACACAATTACATTTTTATCTTGAAAACCTTAAGACGAATTCACCGCAGATAACGAATGCAAATTATAAACATGCATAGGAAACGCGTCTACTAAATCCCGCTCCTTTTGACCGAGATGTGAAGACTTTTTGTGTGGAGCGCCCTGACATGCGGATGTGAAAGCTGGACGTTGGCAAAGCAGGAAAAATCTCGCCTGGAAGCTGCCACAAAGAGTTGTTCGCTAATTTAAAATGCTTGCATCGGCCCTCCAAATTACCCTTGAAATTAGCATTCCTGGCATTCCCTGAATATTGACCATGCGTCCTGGGACACTATGTATACGACGTTGCGCAAACAGGATTACTAAACCTGTAGCGTGCCTACAACTATCTCGTAATACTGAGGTGTTTGAAACAAACAACACAAGACATGAACTCGATAGTTGATTCATGCTAATATTTGTATTGAATATTTAGTATCTGGGTGATCGCCTTCGCCACAAGGAGTTGGGCTCTTGCGGTGTTTTCCTGATCGCACAGCCGATATCATCGTTCAAATGACGGCCAGTTGTTACGTACAATACCCACCACCATGGTACGCTGTAATATTTGGCTATCATATGAAAACTTGCAAACGTGCTGTTTGGTGATTGGCTCCGAAAAATGTAGAGCTGCAATGAGTGCTGCGGGCATTATTCCAACACGTAAACTGTGAGAGAATCTCGATCTAAATCAGTGGACTACGAAAGAGAACTTTGACATTAAATGGAAGTCTGCCGATTCTGAGGCCGAACGGCATTCGATGGATAGTGACACGAAACTTTTGTACTGAGAACAGTTACTCTTCATGATTCGCAGTTCAAATCGATAAATAAGAAAAAAAAAACGGAAACTCTTAAAGAAACCTGTACTAGTGTGCTAGATATATTACTTACCGCACGACGATTATTGCTCTGACTGGTTTCTGCCACAACATGCAGCTTCAAAAATGGTACGAGAAAATGTAATGGGGCAGCCGTGAACGCTGATGCCACAATATTTGACATATTATTTTAATGTGTTGTGTTTTCAGCGTTATATGTTTGACGTGATCGATAAACAGTTCATTTATTTCTTAAATGTCACTCGTTTCGAATAACAAAAATACATGAAGCTATACTCTGACACTCTCCAATATCTCACCTTAAATTATGAATGCGAGAGACGAATTGGCGGGCAAAGCGGTATTTTTTTGTTATTCTCACAAAATATTCTCCGTTAACTGTCAGACAAAAAAATTATATCTTTTAGCTGCCATGAGAGCATATTAATCGTAACAAATGAACGCCTGTTTCCTCGTACTGTTACTCAATACTAAAAGTTTTGCGACAAGTTATGATGTAGAGCACAGAGAATTCAAATGCGACAGGCTTATAACTCAGACTCTTTGACGCATTTTATCGAAACCTTGGGAGACGCCAGTGAAAGAGAATTGGCCAAAAAATTTGCCTGTTTTATCCTTCTTATCGTCGAACTACGAAGGCTGAAAATATAAAAATGCTGTAAATGCAGCAGGAAAAAGGGAGTACAGACACCTATAAAACGAGACTGGCAGTTGTGCGAAAAGCCAAAGCAGGGATGGCTAAAAGAGAAATGCAAAGATATAGGAGCATGAATGACATGCGGCAAGGCAGACGCCACCTATAAGAAAATTAAATAGTAGTTTGGAGAAAACAGAAGATGCAGTGTGAATGAGAACGAAAAGTTGAATAAGAAGGAAAAGCTGAAAGGCGGAAGGAATACATGGAAGAAGGATAAATGTGAGTGTGATATGATGGCGCATCAGTGTGGTGTAATGATTAGCATCGTTACCTCGCTGACTGAGTCGCTCGTTCGAACCCAGCCACCACAAATTACTTCTTATTTCGTATTTATCATTTCTGAAAGATTGAGAGGTGGCATGCCTTTACGGTGCACACAGTGACTTGCCCCCTCTCATTTTTATAGCTGAGTAATTCGATTTGGGGGAGTATAGCCGAGAATGGTCATTAAAAGGCTAGTATTGAGAACTCTGAAGATATAAAAATTTTTCTCTCTAATTGCATGCGGTGAAAAGTTGCTATTCCTTGACACCCGGACTTCCCACGCAGCATCTCTCGTCACCCGGGTTGTCCGGTGACAGGCAGGTACTACTGATCTTGAAAGGGTTATGCCGACGGGTGTGAGGGAGCCGAGTAGATGCTGTCCAGACGCCGTCCAGACGCCGTCATAAGAGCGGGAGCGACGATCGCACAGGGGCCTGAAGGAGTGGCTAGGGTTAGAGATTCCATTACTTCGCAGAAACTTAGTGAAAACGCTTTCTGACGGGCTACGAGTAAGGTGTGGGAATGACTTGTGTTCCCAGGCAGTCTAGGCGGGTAAATTCCCGCGTTTTCTGCAAAATCATAACTGTGATTGGTTTGATCAGGGGATAGCTCCGCGACGTAGCAAAATCGGCGCAGAAATTGGCGCCAAGTATTTCCATTGGTGGAATAGTAGTGCTTCGGCAATAGAGTGGAATTTTCCACCGGTTTTCGAGTTGCTGATTGGCACGTTTAACCATGGCTGCTGTGGTTGGGGTGGTAATGTTCTGCGTTCAGCTTGTACAGGTGCTCTTGAGAGAGTGGAGTCTCGCCTTTCAATCGGAGTAGATTACAAGACTGAGCTCTCGCTGCTCTGGACAACCTGCCTCCCGTTGGCTGTCTAATATACTTTCATTTAATTGTAACTCTTTGACGAAGTTGCTGAAGTTTCGAATTCAACGTAGCTTTCCGAGTACAGTTGACAACTGAGCGTTCTGCGTACGGGCGGCCTATGTTGTCCGTCTTGAGCAGTTTTCGCTAAAGTTGACTGTATCGGAGTTACTGTGTCACTTCGCTTGTTAAAATCAGTCACTGTACAGTCTGTGATTATGTGGCGAGCCTTCTTCGTCTCCCTCAGAGGCGCATTTGTATTGCTACACAGTCTTTAGTCTGGAACAACCAAACCAGCATAATTTGTTTCGGGCTATACTCGCGACACTATTACCACCACGAAGGGACGTAGAACCAGCCATCGCCTCCGGTACGCCAGATCGTGTCCTTGCAGTTAAGAATACAGCTTGGTAAAGTATGTTCGCAGCACCAGCAGATTAGGGAATTTTGCTCTGTGATAATCAGAGCGCAGCAGAGCGCGCCTGTTCCGGTCTTTTCTACCGTGGTTCTGTCTTGGATGTTCATTGTCTGAGTTCTCACTACTGTAACAGCAATTAATGTTGGGTTGGATCGGTGTTTCTCTTAAGATCTGAGTTGCAGAGAATTGGCTCCACATACCACTTGGTCATAAATGTCACAATCTACTTTATGGACAACTTCACCTTCACAGCATTTATTTGAGTATCCGATTTGACGTATTGTAAATGTTTCATGTGTTTCGTTTATTATTTTGATTTTAGTCATAATAAATCAAATTGTTATTTTGGACATAATTTTCATTCTGTAGATCGGTAGAGCAACCCTTTCATTTCTCACCACGTTAATGAAACTTTCCTTTATCAAATTAATTTCTAGCAAATTAAATTATTGCAGGTGCCAAATTCTATTCTACTCCACTTACAGGGACGATTACAGTCAGTTCTCGTTTCTTCTTAATCCATGTGCAACAGCAAAAGACGGAGTAAGAAAGGGGGGGGGGGCTTAGAGGATCATTTCCATATGAAGATTCTAGAAGAATTTAGTGTTAAATACACTGCTTGCCCCAGTCCATCGCAAGGTTTGTAACATTGTCTGAAATATTCTATGTACTCCCTTTTTGGAACATTCGTTGTTTGTGGAAAATATAAATAAATGCACTCTGCGTCCACCGGAGCACTACAGTACTGGCTATACGTTAGTGAATGTATGAAACGTGCCTTAAGTTGTAAGAGTTGTGTTTCATTGACGACCTTGCCTTCGGATGTTTACTTGAGTTGTTTCGAGATAACATCATTTCTTGGAGACCCTTGCTATCAAAAAGATATCTACATCTCCGTGACTAGAATTAGGCAAAGTAACAGCCGTCGCCTACTCGGACAGGAACTGGAATACAACCAGTATATCCTTCTCACGATCCGTATATTCGAGAGACCCATTGATACCAAGCCAGTAGTAAGACAGCTGCACACCAGGTATCCATCTGAGTTTTTCGGAGATGCTACTCAAGAACCGACGAAATAGCTAAAAGGATTCGAAGCAGTAGCCAATAAATACAGGTAGTGTCACATAAAATTGCTGGGGAAACGTATTTTTACCTAGGTGGCACAGTCCAGCACTGGTTCGAAAACAACGAAGAGAAGCTCAGTTGCTGCGACTAATCCGAGGACGAACTGAAGGAAACATTTAATGACAATCAGTACGAAGTTCCTTAATCAGAGCAACTGGAGAACATGGCCCAGCGTCGTGTGTAAACGAAAGTCATGTATACAGAAATTTTTGCTCCTTTGTAACATTGTAAATCGGAATATGACAGAAGCCGACAAAATCTCACATATGATGAATGGAGTCCCAGAAGTCATGCATCAAGCTTTCCCTTTCAATATTCCACAACAAAAGAACACTTTACGAAGTTATCGAGGAAATGCAAGAGATATGTTTTCAACGAAAGAAGTATGATCGACACCCAAATGTAGTCCCTATGACGGTTGTGGAAGTCTGGACCTCACTACTCTCATGTAGGCAATAGTAATACAAGAGATACTGCAATGTATGGTAGCCACAAACGTCGGACCGAGTGCCCAATAGACATCAGCCACTAATGTCGACCCCATCCGTCAGGATGTAATAGAGAATATTGAACAAGAGATGTACTGATCTCTTGCACGAATTTCAACCACCAGTCGCACCCACCATGAACCATGAACTCGGCCAACTCCATTTCACCTAGCCGCCATCAATCGACAATCCACTATTTGAAGAATGTAAGCACAACCACCTCATCCACAAATCAAACGCCTCGTCGCAAAACAGACACTCGGAGGACAGAGGATAACATGCTGATGTGTTTTCAACAGGCACTCCCGGAGCACGTTGTGTATACTGCAGATCAGGAAGATTATCGTTCAACAACTATTAGACCACAAGACGTTAACCATCACAATAGTCCTATTCGCGCCAGTCAACTGCAGACGATTGTAGTCTACCTGTCAGAGGAAGTTCATCGCCATATCCCCAACATGCCGTAGCCATTCCCCATTGGCGTGCTGAGGTGCCAGCCAATCGCCTAGGCGCTGACTTCAATATAGCTAAGTGAGGCGAGCACCTGTGAAAGTGAGGGCGTCACAGATGAAAACCGTTCATGGGCGACAGATAGCAAGGTGACAGGAAATGTCATCGACGTCGTCGTCGACGGCCAGCAAGTACAGGCGCTAGCTCCTTTTTCTCTAGTGTTGAATGCTTATCGTTGTCAGCTAAAGAAAACTTCATTGGTGTCCAAAATTAAAGCAATATACAGCTATTTCTGTGTCCTGTCTCCATTTCGCGATATAATCGTACACTCTCAACAGAAGTCCGTACGATAGTGTTCTGCAACAACCACGCTAACGATGACGTAGAGCCTGTGTTTGCCAGATCGTCACACATCCACAGTCACAGAAGACGCCTACCACACTCTCTGCGGTGGAGGGCCATAGGTAGAATGGAAGCACGGCAGTCGCAAACTGGCGTGGCCCGGTGCCTTTGTGTGAATAGTTCTGTTGCTTCTCGTGTGGAGCGACATTTTATGGAGACCTAAATTGTATCCCAAAGACCAGAGAAGGGCCCACCATGTCTTACTTTCGAAAGAGAGCACTATTATTAGTTGTAAGGGCACGACGGTACAGCCTCAGCACTGTATGGCAACTGGCATCTGACCTCGCGGCATCCCATCGATGTGTTGTATCGAGACAAACGGTGTACAGAAGGCTTCGGCACAGTGGCCTTTACTGTCGGACAGCTACCGTATCTGTACCTCTGACGCTTCTCCACAGAAGGTAACATGTAGAGTGGAGTCGTCAACATGCCACCTGGATGACCAACAGTGGGCCAATGTTCTTGTAGCAGATGAGTTAGAATTTCACCTGGTGAGTGATTCTCGACGGTTTCACATCTGGAGGAAACGTGGAACAGGATTTCGGGACGGAAACAATATGGAAAGAGACCGGTATCGAGGAGGATCGCTAATGGTGTGGGCGAGGACCACTCGGCAACTCAAATACCTTGTCATGAAACTGTGTAGGTGAATCAGCAAGGTTTAACAGTTAGAAGGTATCGTGAAGAGATCTTGGGATCTCATGTGCGGTCGTTGCGACGTACAGTGGGCCCAGACTTCGTAACGGCGGACTATAATGCTGGTCCCCATTTATGTTTGCTTGGAAATGGAAGATACTGCACGCATGTCATGCCCTGCTCGCCGACATGTTAAGACGTACTACCTAGCATAGCTACAAGTTGTATTTGTATTTTGTGTAAAAATTATGTGAAACGACGAACAAGCATTTCGGTAACTCGGGTGTGGATACAATGTACTTACGCACATAGGACATGTCTGGGATGCGCCAGGGAGACGGGTTTCATCACGTCAGCATCCTGTAATATTATTGGATTTCAGCTACTTTGCATGTGAGATATTTGTCATTAAAGAAAGGGACAGCCAACGAGCTGTAGTTCGTAAAGATGCTAAGCATCACAGCGCCAGAATAAAGAGACGAAATTTTTTTAATGTGCACCTATACCAAAACGTGCATCCAACGTTTAAATACTCTAAATAAACACTATGACCCGCTGGACGCAGATATTTAAAATCACTGCCGCAGCGCTTGATAGCAAGAAGCTGCGAAACACAAGAAAGAACAATCTATCTTTCGTTAAGAATTATTCTAGAGACTTCATTAACCCTTGCACTTTTGGTCGCCGAAGATTCTGATTGCGTGAAGGCAATTCGGGTCAAAAGGTTAATTATTCGTGCAATCAATCCGTACGTCTCCTGAACACAATCTGTCTCTCTCTTTTAAGTCGTACTGAAAAACGGCCGCACAGGATAGCCGTCAGTACGCAATCTGGTGTCAGGTTGCATTTTGCCGATAATATTGGTTCAAATGGCTCTGAGCACTATGGGACTTAACTTCTGAGGTCATCAATCCCCTAGAACTTAGAACTACTTAACTCTAAGTAAGGACATCACACACATCCATGCCCGAGGCAGGATTCGAACCAGCGGCCGTAGCGGTCGATCGGTTCCGGTCTGTAGCGCCTAGAACCGCTCGGCCACACCGGCCGGCCAGTAAATGTTACCAACCAACAGTTACAGCATCACCATTATTAATAAGCGCCAGAATCCACCGACCACTCTCCAAGTCTTGCGAGCAGCTCTGCAGGAAGACTGGGCGATACAGGCTAAGCATGAGATTAATAACATCACTCACAGCATGCCCCGCAGTTGTCAGGCCTGTATTGCGCCAAGATGCGGTCACACACCATACTGAGCACATTAACCAGTTCTCAGAATGTGTGCGTAAATTCGTTAAATTGAAATAAAAAATTCAGAATGTTTTTGTCTCCGTTATGCATGTAGCAGTTGTCTACGGACTGTATTCATTACATTGTTTCTATTTTACTATCACTTATTTGTACTGTTTTGTGGTGAAATATATGAATCCTTGCAAAATTTCCGTTTGTTACTTTCTTTTTGGACACCAGTGCATATTTAGTCATATGTAAGCGATTGAGCTATAGGTCCCAGGCATTAGAAACCTGCATTGCAAGAGTAACTATCAATAACAGCTTTCGAATTTGTCGTTTCAGCCGAATGTACTCATGATGTTTTTCTCAGACCGGACTTCTTGCAGACATCACAAGCAATCGTACACTGTGATCGACAACGCTAATCCAACAAACACACATAACAAAGATTGCACTGGGCGGTTGTTTGCCACTGATGATGCTTCTATCGCGCCATCATCAACGGGACGAGTTCCAGTCGTTGCAACAGATGCAGAGTGAAACTGTGAAGCTTCTGTCGGGGAAAAAAGCTACTAAGGCTCACAGAAGTAACCTACATGCCAGCAATGGGCACAATCACTGTAGGTGGTCAACCATGACTTTGGTTTGATAAAGGTCGTGAATAGCCACAAGTCATCCCTAAAGGTACCTGCATGTAGTTAATACCAAGGTCTTCCAAGAATGCAAACTGACTTTACTCGTAAAATTAAAATTAAACGAAAAACCATCGAACTATATATCTTTTAAGGTTACATTTATGACAAAATAATTTTACTTAATAATTTCGTGAAGTGAAATTAAGAACTTGTGACACAAAGTATTAAACTATTATGTTGAAAGTAAAATAATGCTTTAAGGGTATTCACCATTGCTGAAATTTCTTTTTACAAAACATCATAACTCAATACGTGTGCACTAGCAAGTGTAATGGTTATTTAAAATCAAGACTGGGCTGTGTATTTTGGAACATGTAAAAGTGAAAAATGAAATAGATAGCACTTAGGATGACCTACATTTTTCATGAAGACGAAAACAACTACAGTGTGTGAGAAAGAAAGATTTAGCATGATATTAATTGTACACGTATTTCATGTCAATGTAAATGCTTTAAATTCACCTACGCTCAAACAATAATAGCATACACTGCTGTTGCATTTTTCTGATTGAAACACACACACACACAGATATATATATATATATATATATATATATATATATATATATATATATATATATATATAGTGCTCCTCACTACTTCATGGAATGCGAGGTCACATATCGATGTAAAGATATCCTGGCCTAAACAATAGTAAATGTAACATGCCTTGTTGCTAGCATTATTTTAATTTATATTAGTTTTCATGTAAAGGGTTTGTATATTACAGTCATCATAATATACACTCCTGGAAATTGAAATAAGAACACCGTGAATTCATTGTCCCAGGAAGGGGTAACTTTATTGACACATTCCTGGGGTCAGATACATCACATGATCACACTGACAGAACCACAGGCACATAGACACAGGCAACAGAGCATGCACAATGTCGGCACTAGTACAGTGTATATCCACCTTTCGCAGCAATGCAGGCTGCTATTCTCCCATGGAGACGATCGTAGAGATACTGGATGTAGTCCTGTAGAACGGCTTGCCATGCCATTTCCACCTGGCGCCTCAGTTGGACCAGCGTTCGTGCTGGACGTGCAGACCGCGTGAGACGACGCTTCATCCAGTCCCAAACATGCTCAATGGCGGACAGATCCGGAGATCTTGCTGGCCAGGGTAGTTGACTTACACCTTCTAGAGCACGTTGGGTGGCACGGGATACATGCGGACGTGCATTGTCCTGTTGGAACAGCAAGTTCCCTTGCCGGTCTAGGAATGGTAGAACGATGGGTTCGGTGACGGTTTGGATGTACCGTGCACTATTCAGTGTCCCCTCGACGATCACCAGTGGTGTACGGCCAGTGTAGGAGGTCGCTCCCCACACCATGATGCCGGCCCTGTGTGCCTCGGTCGTATGCAGTCCTGATTGTGGCGCTCACCTGCACGGCGCCAAACACGCATACGACCATCATTGGCACCAAGGCAGAAGCGACTCTCATCGCTGAAGACGACACGTCTCCATTCGTCCCTCCATTCACGCCTGTCGCGACACCACTGGAGGCGGGCTGCACGACGTTGGGGCGTGAGCGGAAGACGGCCTAACGGTGTGCGGGACCGTAGCCCAGCTTCATGGAGACGGTTGCGAATGGTCCTCGCCGATACCCCAGGAGCAACAGTGCCCCTAATTTGCTGGGAAGTGGCGGTGCGGTCCCCTACGGCACTGCGTAGGATCCTACGGTCTTGGCGTGCATCCGTGCGTCGCTGCGGTCCGGTCCCAGGTCGACGGGCACGTGCACCTTCCGCCGACCACTGGCGACAACATCGATGTACTGTGGAGACCTCACGCCCCACGTGTTGAGCAATTCGGCGGTACGTCCACCCGGCCTCCCGCATGCCCACTATACGCCCTCGCTCAAAGTCCGTCAACTGCACATACGGTTCACGTCCACGCTGTCGCGGCATGCTACCAGTGTTAAAGACTGCGTTGGAGCTCCGTATGCCACGGCAAACTGGCTGACACTGACGGCGGCGGTGCACAAATGCTGCACAGCTAGCGCCATTCGACGGCCAACTCCGCGGTTCCTGGTGTGTCCGCTGTGCCGTGCGTGTAATCATTGCTTGTACAGCCCTCTCGCAGTGTCCGGAGCAAGTATGGTGGGTCTGACACACCGGTGTCAATGTGTTCTTTTTTCCATTTCCAGGAGTGTATATGTAGTAGCAACAAAATTTTATTCACCTATTCCTTCAATAAATCACTGCGCAATCTTAGCCCAATAAAAAATGTAATTTTTACAAAATTTTAAATGACAGTGATATGATGTGCAAAATATCTCATCTTAAAGGAATTTTCTGTTGATTCCAAAACTGATCTCAGATTTTGTGAGTCTCTAATATTTCCGACGCTATGACCAATTTAATATAGTGAATTGTATTTTTTCCATTATAATACACTTGATGCGTTTAGGGTGCGATTGTTTATGTAAAATTTGTTCTTTTGCTGTCTAGCATTGGTTTAATGAACATTACTGTTCAATTCGATCGTTTAACAGAATTTTTTTATTGTGTCATAAATTCTCCCTCGGATTCTTGAGACAATTTCCGACTTAGCAAAAGGAATAGGTTCTAACAATAAGACCACTTACAAAGTAGGTTAGAAATCAGATTAATAATGTTGCTCACGCAGCATATGTTTGCTTCATCAGGCAACAACAAAGTTATTGACTGTGGATGGTATCGTCAGAATGGAAATAATGAAGTCACTGTAAAAAAAGTCATTAATTTTGGCACTTATCTTGAATGGATTCCCACGTAGATTTCGTCGAAGTTGTTATGGCTCATCTTGTTGATTCTAGGGTGATTCCACTTTGACTGCTAGAAGGTCCAGATCTGTATTTTAGCAATATTTGAAGACCTAACAAATGCGTTTTTCAGGAAATTCTTAATGATCAAACAATCCCATATCAGAACAATGGTATGGTAGAAATAATTTTTGACTTGGTGTTCACGATTCACATTTTTATTAAACTTCTTGTAAATTCACATATACTTGTTCTTAATTGTCACATCATTAAGAAAACAGTTTTGTATCAATCTTCATATATTTAATTTCCACTTTAATCAAACAGAAGACTTGACTGTTCTTTTACAAAACGAAATAACGACTTAACTTCTGCAAAGTGAAACAAAGCCTGCTCTGTGCACATTCGCGCCAAAACGGTTACAAGTAAGTCTAAGAATATGACAGTTTCACAGAAATGAATACACACATGAACCATATCACTGTAACATATCGATGCATCGGAGTACCTATACATTAACAAAACCAAATGTGAATATTGTCACAAAAATATGTCTGTTACTTCGCAGAAAAGTAGTACGATATTACTGGTATCGAGAACTGGGGTTGGAGTGCCGTAATGGTCACGTAAATAAAGAACCATTACATGGTCTCCCATGAAACCAATTATACTGTTACAATTTTTAAGCGTTATAGATTCCCAGTCCATAGTTGCAAAGTATGGGGAGTTGAGGTAACTGGTTTTGACATTCGAAATATGGACTTCTTACATGAATCGTAAAATACAGCGTCCGAAGGACTGCGTGGTATCTATGGAAATAGCAAGCAATTACATATGTACTGCTGATGTTATAAATTTTTTAATGTATAAAATTACTGAAATATTGTAATATTAGTATACATTAGGTGTCATGATCAGCTTTACTAAATAATCGTCAGTCGACTGTGGAATTATATCACACACACACACAAACGATCGTCTGTTTTGCCTCAATGTAGCCCATGCTTGACGGATGAAATATCGCATCAACAAGTTAAGTTCTCAACTGTACCGCTAAGAGCTTTCCTCCATGAAAGTTTGTCGTATATGTGTACATACTCAAATGAAATGTCACTTCAGTGGCCTTGAATAGAAAGAGGAAGTTTTTCTCAGGGATTCAATTGGTCTCCACAAGATGGAGGATTGTGACACACCTGCGTTTAGCCAATGCCTCTTGTCAGTGTCAACATGGGTAACGCCATCTCGCTTTAGTGCAACTTGTTTGGCGCACAACACATGCATTTGTACAAATAAAGAAACAATCGTTTACACATGTATACTTAAGTTACTTTCACCCCCTCGGGGATTGTCAGACTGCTGTACGTTACATGTACAGTATCCCACGGTTCCTGCACGTTCTGATCTACTCAGTAGTCTGGAAGGAAGAACAACAGTTAATGGTCCCCTGATAAGAACTCAACGCCTCCTTAGTAAGTGAAGTAGTAAACGTAGAATGAATCTCATATATGAGTTGCATTTTGTTTTCAACTTTGGAATGATGCTTCATACGTATTACACATGCTGATCCACTAAAACGGCAATAGCCGGAAAGCCAGCAAATAACGAAGATTTCTTTGTTGTGCTTGTAGTATAAGTAGGAGGAATACTCGTTTTATAATGTATGTATTTTTGGGGTACCCAGGAGTACGAAATGCAGGTTACAGAGGCGCCACATCCGAGTGCTGACTTTTAATGACAGATCTGATTACTTTCTGCAGCTTCGACCATAGGCCAGAGTTCACTACTCATAGTAGCTTTAGAATGATTACGTTGCAGTCCATCTTTTGGACACAGTTTCTGAGTGTGAAACCTCTTCTGTAGTCATTCTGTATACACAGAATGCTAACTACATTACTCCTATGAGCTTGGTGTGGTTGCGTTGAAATGCTAATCATTTACTCATTGAAGCTTGCTATACACATTATGTCAGTCTGACGAATGTTTCAGGTGCTGAAATTTTAACTGTCAGTAGTAGTAACTCTCCATGACAAACTATGTTTTGTTTGTATATGGCTATCTTAAGCTGAACGTGTCTGCAATCTGTACACATTATAAAAATGAATATACATACATGTGTATAAATGTATGTTCCACACGTCCTCATAAACCACTGGACAGATTTGAACCAAACTTGGTACACGTATCACTTGCTGTCTGGAAATATCGCTGTGGTGTAAGAACCACCTAGCTATTTCAGCTAAATTTGGCAGACATATTAGTTACAATTTGGAAAGAAATACTGTGTGGGAAAGAACCATCAGACTGTTATTAGAGTGATAATGTGTAGAAAGAAGTGGAGAGGAAGAGACGGACAGAGAGAGGGGCAGGAGGAGATGGACAGAGTGTGGGGCAGGGATAGGGTGGAGCATGTGGACACAGAGAGGGGAAAGGGGGAGATATTGTAGTAGAAGATAAGAATAAATTCATTCACTAGCTACTCAGTGTATGAATGGTTTTAAAATTATCTGGAACCTATTCTTGCTCCACATGTCGTTTAGAATAGTAACGTCTGCTGTTCTCAGTGCCACTAAGAACTACCACTTGGGAATTAAAAACAGACTTATTGTACTGATTTGCTTTCTAATGCCGTTTTCGGTAGCAGGGCGAGAAACAGTGCCGAATGCAGGGTGGCCGACACAGATATGTGATTTGGACCCACACTGTGTGTGATGATTGGTACGGTTCCAATGGGTAATGGCTGGGGGTTCGGCAAGCGTAAATCCATAATAATTTTTCAATACCATTATTACAGTCACGGATACTACATTACAGAGAAGAAAAACGAACAGTCTGATTATTTACAATCCTTAACTATTTTTAATAATTCTTAAAAAACAGGTGCATGTTACTTATGTTTTCCATGTCGGCAAATATGTATCTACATTCACTGATGATTAGTTGTAGGAACTGTATCAGCATGTGGCTGAAATAATTAATGCGGTGTTTAAATATGCAGTGTTTAAATAAAACTGTAAATGAGTTCCTGTCCAATTTCTTCCCTGCTGCCACCCCCGTCCCTATGAGCTATGTGCAACAGTGGCAAATGTTTGACAACCATATTGGGTCCATTTGTGGGCAATTCAGTTTAAAATTTAGGGCAAGCATTGTATGGTTTTGTTCGCCAGCAGACTTACCATGATTTCAAACTAGATGTAAGTGGATTTTTTCGTCATTTTGAACTTGTGGTAGATGGCATGCAGAGGGATTGTTCAAACTGTAAAGTCAGAGAGGAGGCGCTTGTTTAAGCATAGCGCAAGTGGACTTGGCTGAAATGTGGTCTCCCCATTTTTGAATTGAAATATCGCAATTCTGTGTGACATAACAGCTGACGATTTTATGTATTGGTGAAAGTTGTTTAAATGGCAATGTCAGAGGGGAATTGCTTAACTTATGACGGGCAGTAAGGAATTCTACACTAACAGCTAGTGACCTGTCTCCTATACATAGTCCTAAAGGTCTTTACAGGACTGGACGCTTTCTTAAAGGCAAGTTACTTCCATTGCGTCCTAAATTAGGCCACCTATGACATCATGAAGCTTTGCCAAATTGTCGTGGTCACCATGTTGGTTCACCATCTCGGATTTTCGAATTTTCCCCCAGTTTGTACATAGTGCAGTTAGCTTTTTTGTCAGAGGTGCTTAGGGGCAGGATGAGTGGTGGCGAAATCTAATGTTTCATCGATGACATCATCAATGACTCCTTAGAGGGAGGGCTTGGGACGGCAATATCCGTCCTCCTTGTTATTTCCCAGCAAACCCACCGATGGTGTCATGAAAAGTATCACTGAAGGGACAGGAGAAGGAAAAGCCCAAGAGGTAAACCGAGACTAGAATACATAAACTGGGTCATGGACAATACCAGCTGCACCACCTATAATGTTCTGAAGAGGAAGACCCAAGGCAGAAATGCGTCGCAAACTGCTGCTAACCAACCTGACGGTTGAAGGCCTAAGAATTAGAACATCTCATACTGTAAGATCATCCTCAATTACTTATCTTTATTACTTATGTGGGGTACTTGGAGTGTGTCATTGTGTGAATACACATGTAGAGACGCCAAACACCGCACCTGATGGCAAAAAGGTGAGCATCATGGTGCAGTAGGTGGTGACGGCAGAGACAAAGCCTGTGACTAGGCGCAGGTCCACGTCGAGTGTCTGCAGCAGTGTCGCCGTGGGGCGCCTGGCGGCCACCTGCCGAACTAACAGCCGCAACTCGCGGTCGACCGCACCACGTCCTGACCGGGAGGCGTCGAGCAGCAGCTGGGAGGTCAGCCGAGCCGACTGCTGAGCCTCCGCCTTGGCCAGGTGGGCGGGAACCAGCAGCACCAATAGAATGATCACGTTGTACACCAGCACATACCATGCTCTCCACAAGCTGCCCTCTGCCCAAAGAAAACTCTCGTTCCTTAACATAATGTATATGTCAACGACAACCAATACTACCAGAGTGATCAGATAGGCAACCAGAAAGTTGTCGTGAGCCGAAGTCACTACAAGAGACAGCCCATAAAGCTTATCATGTGCTCTTCTTAGGGATCGGATGTGGGATGGCAGGTAGCTAACATCTGCAACGTTAATGTGAAACACCCTGTTTAAAGCATATCTTTCTGTATGAGGTAGTTGTCTACGTAAAGTATGACGCATTTCATCACCCAAGTAGAGCAGACAGTTGTTGAACATCCAAGTTCTGTTCTTTATGATCAGTTGCAGATTTGTAAATCTGAAAATTGTCAGTACCACAGTCATATAAGTATTTGTGCAAAATAAACTGCATAAGACTACATCGGAATTAGCATTCCCACTGAATACATAAATCAACAGCAATAAATAGGGGACAAGTATCAAGAACAAATGCGTTTTTACGATTTTCGCTACCATTGCATTCATCGATCTATTATGAGTCGTCATAATCCTGTCACATGACACTACCAGTATAAGCATTTCTTCGTATCTCCGTTTATTTAATAAGTGGTCAGAAACCATAGACACTATACACAAGACAGCTATATTTAAAGTTACTGAAAAATGAACAGTATTTATTGCGCATGGCCATCTTGTGATATGTAGAAAGAAATATGGGAACATGATAGCAGAAATTAGCTGATACACCCCGGAGATGACAGAGATGACTAAGTCGCACTTCGTTGTCTTCAGGGATGCAGTAGCTGTGTCCACTGTGAATGGCATTAGAACATACAGTTTGCATGCCACAAGGAACTGTTTACTAGTCACTAGAAGATACCAAGAGTCTTCTGGTTCAAATGGCTCTGAGCACTATGCGACTTAACTTCTGACGTCATCAGTCGCCTAGAACTTAGAACTAATTAAACCTAACTAATCTAAGGACATCACACACATCCATGCCCGAGGCAGGATTCGAACCTGAGACCGTAGCGGTTGCTCGGTTCCGGACTGCAGCGCCTAGAACCGCACGGCCACTCCGGCCGGCAGAGTCTTCTGGTATTGGGAAAGAAGTTCTGGTAGACGGCATCATCTGAAACAAAAAGTGATGATTTTCTCAAAACTAATCCAATGCGGCATACGTCACTACATATTAAAGTTGTTATACACTAAGGTGAAAAATTCATGGGAGAGCGATATGCACATATACACATGGCAGGAATTCAGTATTCCGCCATCCACAGTGTAAAAAATATGTCGGGAATACCATATTTCAGTAACTTTCACCACAGACAATGGAATGGACGACGGTCTTAACTTACCGACCGAGAGCAGCGACGTATCTGTAAGAGTTGTGAGTGCTAACAGACAAGCAACACTCTGTGAAAACAGAAATCGATGTGGAATGTACGACGAACGTATCCGTTGGGACTGTGCGGCAAAATATGGCGTTAGTAGCCTATTGAAGCAGGCGACCGACGGGAATGTCTTTGCTAATAACACGTCGTCGCCTGAAAAGCCTCTCCTGGAGTCTCGACGACGTTCGTTGGACTGTAGACGACTGGAAAACAGTGGCCTGGTCAGCTAAGTCCCCATTTCATTTGGTATGGGCTGATGGTACGATTCCCATCAGCTCTTACCAACTGCAAGCTTGTGGTGGCTCATTAATGCCGTGGACTGAGTTTATATAGATCTGGCTGAGTGCCCTGCATGTTCAGCTACTTGGAGACTAGTTGCCGCCATTCATGGTCGTTACGTTCGCAAAAAAACATGTAATTTTTATGGATCACAATGCATCAAGACACCGGGACACAACTGTTCGAGAACTGTGTGAAGAACATTCTGGACTGTTCGAGCGAGTGGTCTGGCCACCCTGTTCCTCCGACATCGCTGCCCCACACGCCGGAGGTTCGAGTCTACCCTCGGGCATGGGTGTGTGTGTTGTCCTTAGCGTAAGTTAGTTTAAGTTAGCTTAAGTAGTGTGTAAGTCTAGGGACCGATGACCACAGCAGTTTGGTCCCTTAGGAATTCACACACCTTTGAACATTTGAATCCTGCACCGGCAAGACTTTCGTAATTATGAAACGTCATACAAGTAGCTCACTATTGATTCGTCCATACGACGTCGAGTCGGTGTACAGGAGGTCGACACTATAGTAGGAGGTATCCCATGACTTTTGTCTCCTCAGTATATGTCACTATGGAAATTACCGTTATTGTCTCAAAAAAATTGGTTCTAATGGCTCTGAGCACTATGGGGTTTAGCTTCTGAGGTCATCAGTCCCCTAGAACTTAGAACTACTTAAACCTAACTAACCTAAGGACATCACACACACCCATGCCCGAGGGAGGTTTCGAACCTGCGACCGTAGCGGTCGCGCGGTTCCAGACTGTAGCTCCTAGAACCGCTCGCTCACCCCGGCCGGCTTATTGTCTCAGGAGTAATAAGTTATTTAAATAAAAAAACTATTTAATATGACACGTTTTTAAAACGGACTAAGAAGTATAAAGTAAATACTTTTAGCTCTACACAGATTCGTAACTCCTTACAGATAGTCCTGAAAATTTGTGCTGTTAATTTTTAGTAACTATGACAGTACTTATAGAATTAAAATGGAACTGTGGGGCGCATGCAATATATAATTATCCAAGAATAGTTCATATTATCACTATTATATACTGCATGCGCCCATGCTTTTCGTTTTAAATCCTACAAGTATTCTCATTACTATCAAAATTTTATAAGCACAGATTTCTAGCACTATCTGTATTGGGTTAGGAATCCCTAAAGTGCTAGAAGAATTTATGTTACACTTTTTAGACCGTTTTAAGCACGTTTGTTACGAGCAAGTTTTTGATTTAAATAATTATTTTCTGTTTTTTTATCTTACATGTGACAAATATCAGAATTATTTTAGTTTCTCTTCTCCTGAGTCAAGCAATGCGTTGCTTACACCAAGTTCCCTCCACACACCAGACACTAAAGCGAGTTAATATGGCACTGATATCGATTGCTGAGCTATCCTGAAAGTTTCAAGTCTATAAGTCTTTGGGAAATGACAATGCTTAAAAAGTACCCTCCACCACACACAAAAAATAAAGCGGGTTAATATTTCATTATCATCCTTGTCAGAGCCATGTAGAAAACTTTCAGATTTTTAGATCAATGAGAAGTTAGTTTAAAATCAACTGCAAAATCTGCACCGGAGAAACTGTCAGACTTAAGAAAAACAAGTTTAAAAAGCCATTAACTTATTGAAAGGAACTTTGAGGAGGTTTTCCACATTTTTTTAAGTGTAACATCTTTCAATTTCGGCCTTAATTTACTAGCAGCTTTTTGAGTCTTTTTCATTAGTTACCTATGTCTTTTTAGTCTATCTTGGATGAAGTGGCGTGTACTTTCTGAATATTTTCCAGTGATTCCAGTGCGTCGGCCTTAGTTTGTAAATATTACTGGATAACAAACTGGGACATAATTTAAGAAGGAATCGATGCACCCCAGATGAAGTCAGCACGCCCTACACTAAAACAGCTGGGAGAATTTATTTTACCCGGGTTCGATTCCCGGCAGGGTCAGGGATTTTCTCTGCCTCGTGATGACTGGGTGATGTGTGATGTCCTTAGGTTAGTTAGGTTTAAGTAGTTCTAAGTTCTAGGGGACTGATGACCGTAGATGTTCAGTCCCATAGCGCTCAGAGCCATTTGAACCCATTTAATTTATTTTAAAAACAAGAGTGGAGAACAAATTTTTTTACCTTTTTTTATTTAAGTGGTAACTGTTGCTGCTGGTCATTCGTCTTGACCTTCGAGCTACTTTACACGAGGTCACTTTTCTTTTCGTGCCATAAAACCCATACATCTATTTTCCAGGCGTATACTTGAATCGTGTTTGCGCGTAAGTTAGTAGCGTTTTTCGAGAAGTCTCCTTCACCATCTACAACAGTCTTCCAACGTTTGGGTAGATTTTCGATTCCGCGACTGTAGAAATCACGTTTTTTTTTAGGCGAAGAACTCATTGAACCATGTTAAGAACTTATTTACATTTGGAAATGAAGTTCTTTAGAAGTTAATTGATACAGAGCGGAAAAAGTGAAAATCTGAAGGAAGGTCGGGTAAAATAGGTGGGAGCGGAATGACTTCAAACCCAATTCATGCATGGCGTTTTTTGCCACCCAAGCAGAATGTGGATGGTGGTTACCGTGGAGTATCACCGCCTCACACAGCTTTTCTGGTCGTTGTACTTGTACTGCTTCTGCAAGACGTCTCAGTTGTTGACAATGAATGTCAGCAGTGATGGCTACACCTCGGAGATGCAATTCGTAGTACAACGCACCGTCGCTGTTGCACCAGATGCACAACATTACCTTTTGTGGATGAGTACAGGTCTTGCTTTGTTTGGGCTCAACCACTCCCTCCTATTCATTACGTTAGCATAAAGGCACCTTTCCTCGTTACCAGTAACGATACAGGATGGGAATGGTCGGCGTTGTTCACGAGCCAATCGATGACTGGCAAGCAGAACTACACATACGGTCGCGCGCTGTTCTCTGTGATTTTGGCTTTAGAGTATGCGGTAACCACACACCCGATTTTTGAATCTTCCCCACTGCATGCTAATGTCGCACGATGGTTGAATGATCGTGTTCATTATATTTGTCATTTATCGAGTATATTGACGTGCATCATTTTGGATGAATGCATTGACACGATCTTCATCAAATCCCGAATGTCTTACTGAACGCGGCGAGTCAAAACCATTCTCCTCAAAACGAGCAAACCATTGTTTTCCGTGCTCTGTCTAAAGGCGTTATTCCCATAAACGGCGCAAAAGCTTCTGGCTGACTCCGCTGTCACCCGTATGTTCAACTTAAACAGAGAAACATGTCGGAAATGTTCCGATTCCGCCACTTAGCACTCCATTTTCTAGCGTCCACAGCTCCACTCACTATCTAAAAATGATAAAATGGTAATAAGTGCAATAGCATTAGTGAGACACAAATAAAAATCACATCCGGTCTACAGGGTGAGTGACTAACTATCGCCACCCCAAAAGTATAACAGTAGCTGAAAAGTTTGTGGGACAAATGGTGCATGGGACAACGTTGTTTTTTTTTATTTGTTTTTTTTTCTAGGTGGGGTCGCGTCAGAGATACGAAGGTCAACTTTTTTTATTTTAAATGTGATGCTATAGTTAAATACTTATTTTCTGATAGTCGCTATCTAGACGAATCCAATAACGTATAACAGTAATGTCTTTGAAGGTCGACGATGGTGAAAAAGGTGGCATGAACGTCCACTTACGGAAGGTGTTCGAAGTGATGACCATTGGTGTCAATGCAGTGCTGCAATATTCTTATCATGGACTGAGTGGTATTCCTTATAACATCGGCACTTATCGAAGCACATGCTCTGACAATTCTCTCTCGTATACCGTGCAAATTTTAAATATTCGCCGAATGCGGCGTATACATCTAACGTGCCATTGACATAAACTCCATTCGACGGTTATGCAATACAACACTAATAGGAACGGTAAGACTAGTGTCGTCGAATCAGGCGAATGTGAATGATGTATTCCTTGGGAGAACAAATCGATATGCTTCTCATTTACGGAAAATGGCAACGGAATTCAGTGAGAGCTATCGACTTATGCGCTGAAAGATGTCGTCAACGTACTCACCCTAAATTTAGAAAAACTGCATGTTTAACTCATCGGAAAGATATTCGCCAAAGAAAAGTTACTAATGAGGCAACGGATATTGGTACTCTTGCCACTGTGGTTCGACATGCTGGTGTTAGTTCGCGTCAAATCGGAAGGGAACATGGCATGAGCCAGAGTAGTGTTGTTCGTGTTCTGCATCGCCATAAATATCATCCTTACCATATCAGTCTCCACCAAGAAGGAACTGGTACGGATTGTATGCGTTGCAGTGAATTCTGCCGATGGGCTAAACTTCAGATTCAGAGGGATGACACACTTATCAATTTGATTTTATTTACTGATGAGGCTACATTCACAAACCATGGAAATGTTAATTTGCATAGCGTGAATTATTGGGCAAGTGAAAAACCATGTTAGCTGCGGCAAGTTGCAAACCAAAGATCGTGCTCGGTGAATGTATGGTGTGGGATTCTGGAGGACAGAACCGTAGGCCCATATTTCACAGAGGAAAATTTTAATGGTAGGAAGTACATCACATTCCTGCAAGAAACTTTAGGTCTGTTATAGGAAGGAATACCTTTAGGAACAAGGAACAGAATGTGGTATCAACATGATGGGTGTCCGGCACAATTTTCGCTGATGGTTAGAAATGAGTTGCAGAGACAATTCCCAAATCGTTGGATTGGACGCGGAGGAGATGTGTCGTCGCCAGCTCGTTCGCCAGACTTGACGCCTATGGATTTTTTCTTGTGGCGTTTGGTAAAAGATACATTTTATAAACAAGTTCCAACTACACTTGAAGATATCCGCGAGAGAACTGTCAGAGCATGTGCTTTGATAAGTGCCGATGTGATAAGGAATACCACTCAATCCATGATAAGAAGATTGCAGCACTACATTGATACCAATGGTCATCACTTCGAACACCTTCTGTAAATGGAGGTTCATGCCACCTTTGTGACCTTCAAAAATGGCTCTGAGCACTATGGGACTTAACTTCTAAGGTCATCAGTCCCCTAGAACTTAGAACTACTTAAACCTAACTAACCTAAGGACATCACACACATCCATGCCCGAGGCAGGATTCGAACCTGCGATCGTAGCGGTCGCACGGTTCCAGATGGTAGTGTCTAGAACCGCTCGGTCACTCCGACCGGCTTTGTGACCTTCGTTGACCAACAAAGACCCTACTGTCACACATCACTGGATCCGTCTCGATACTCGCTATCAGAAAATAAGTACCAAACTGTAGCAACACGTTTACAAGAAACACGAAGTAGACTTTCATATCTCTGAAGCGACCCCACCTAGCAAAAAAAAAGAAACTAACGTCATATTATGGCCCCCGTTGTGCCATGCAACTTTTCAGCTCTTGTTACACTAGTTATTCTTGGTGCCAATAGTTCGCGACTAACACTGTATAAACTCATAGCAGCCGGAATATCAACTTGCAGAAGAAAACTGCTACGATCTTATTCACCATCCCAATACTAAGACACTCCTTCTTTTGTCTCCATGTTTAAGCGCTCATGACGCCACATCATCGTATTGTTTGTGCGATTGTGCCAATAATTCTGATTCTGTGCCCCCCCCCTCCCCTATCCCCTCCCATGGGAGCTCACAACTCTTTTGTGAGCACGTGCGTGGTGAGAATAGTGCCCCAAACTATTACAGTATTTCTTCCTTGTATGTGACGAAGTTTTGCTCTGTGAGTGGATCTTTCCTGATCTTTTTTCTGTAGATGTCTCGTTCGTCGGTTATACAATAGATTATGGCCTACCCTAGAATGTTCCCCTATTTCTCATCACATATTTCGATTAACAACAGGGTGGTAAGCGAAATACCAAAATTGAAAATTGTTTATTTAACATTTAATAAATAAAACACGTTGCTTTTTACATTAATCATCATAATGCTTATGCTCAGTGAGCGTGTAGTTCATGTTCAGCATGTCCACGTTGTTGACAAACCACCTCTTCGAGACGAACTGTGATGTCACGGACCGCCCTACGACACACACCTTCTGTGATTGCCTGAAAATCTTCTGTGACCGCCGCCCGTCCTTGCAATAGATACGTGGTTCATTGTGGTATACTGTCTCCCTCAAACAAGTCTTTGATACAGTCTCCGTTTCCGCGAAAAACTTTCTGTTCTAGCACCAGCTGGCCTTTGTCCGCCGTTTTACTAAACTGAAGCGGTGGCGACACCCATGCCTGAAATTAACCAGTGCTGCCTACTGGTGAAACAGGCACAAATTACAACTACCTGTAACAACATAGAAACGTCCTGGATGAGCACTTTTGGATCCGAATTCTAGCTCTGCGGCACGCAGAATCCACTGGCATGGCACTCAATTGGCCGCCATACTCTACGGATATGAATTCATGCGACTCCAATCTGTGAGGCGATATTAAAGACAAGGTGTACAGCAATGGTCCCAAAACCATTGCTGAGCTGAAAACAGTCATTCAGGAGGTCATCGACAGCATCGATGTTCCATCACTTCAGGGGATCGTGCAGAATTTCGCTTTTGGTCTGGGCCACATCATTGCCAATGATGGCAGGCATATCAAACATGTCATACCGTAAATCCGAATATCTGTAGTGACTTCCACACGATGAATAAAGTGTGTGCACGCCGTAGTTTGTAACTAATTTTTGTTTCTTTTTCATATACACCACTGGCCATCAAAATTGCTACACCACGAAGATGACGTGCTACAGACGCCAAATTTAACCGACAGGAAGAACCTCCTGTGATATGCAAATGATTAGATTTTCAAGGATTCACACAAGGTTGGCGCCGGTGGCGACACCTACAACGTGCTGACACGAGGAAAGTTCCCAACCGAGTTCTCATACACAAACAACATTTGACCGGCGTTGCCTGGTGAAACGTTGTTGTGATGCATCGTGTAAGGAGGAGAAACGCGTACCATCACGTTTCCGACTTTGATAAAGGTCGGATTGTAGCCTATCGCGATTGCGGTTTATCGTATCGCGACATTGCTGCTCGCGTTGGACGAGATCCAATTACTGTTAGCAAAATATGGAATCGGTGGGTTCAGGAGGGTAATACGGAACGCCGTGCTGGATCCCAACGGCCTCGTATCACTAGCAGTCGAGATGACAGGCATCTTATCCGCATGGCTGTAACGGATCGTGCAGCCACGTCTCGATCCCTGAGTCAACAGATGGGTACGTCAGCAAGACAACAACCATCTGCACCAACAGTTCGACGACGTTTGCAGCAGCATGGACTATCAGCTCGGAGACCATGGCTGCGGTTACCCTTGACGCTGCATCACAGACAGGAGCGCCTGCGATGTTGTACTCAACGACGAACCTGGGTGCACGAATGGCAAATCGTCATTTTTTCGGATGAATCCAGGTTCTGTTTACAGCATCATTATGGTCGCATCCGTGTTTAGCGGCATCGTGGTGAACGCGCATTGGAAGCGTGTATTCGTCATCGCCATACTGGCGTATCAGCCGGCGTGATGGTATGGGGTGCCATTGGTTACCTATTGTTTGCATTGACGACACTTTGAACAGTGGACTTTACATTTCAGATGTGTTACGATCCCTGCGAAACCCTACATTTGAGCAGCATAATGAACGACCGCATGTTGCAGGTCCTGAACGGGCCTTTCTGGATACAGAAAATGTTCGACTGCTGCCCTAGCCAGCACGTTCTCCAAGTCTCCCACCAATTGAAATCGTCTGGTCAACGGTGGCCGAGCAACTGGCTCGTCACAATACGCCAGTCACTACTCATGATGAACTGTCGTATCTTGTTGAAGCTTCATGGGCAGCTGTACTTGTACACGCCGTCCAAGCTCTGTTTGACTCAATGCCCAGGCGTATCAAGGCCGTTATTACAGCCAGCGATGGTTGTTCTGGGTGCTGATTTCTCAGGATCTATGCACCCAAATTGCGTGAAAATGTAATCACATGTCAGTTCTAGTATAATATATTTGTCCAATGAATACCCGTTTATCATCTGCATTTCTTCTTGGTGTAGCAATTTTAATGGCCAGTAGTGTAGTTCAATAATTATCAACCTGCATGACATTTCGTATGCTGCTCCGTATGTTCGATCCCCACGTATGTGTTTGACCGCCATCTTTTCTGACGTTTTGCGGAAGTACGGCCCCTTGGGATATGATCACCTAATACCCAGCATGGTATGAAGACCACGCTGGGGCTCGTCGGGCACCAGTACGGCGGCTGACCCCTGACCGCACAGAGATCGCACTATTGTCGCCCGAGGTGTCTGATTCCCATGTCTCGGGAGCAGTAGGCGGCTTTTCGTGTTGTGGCTCTGGGACTCTGGGCAATGACCATCACGCCAGGTGGTAATTCCTCTTGCTGGGCGGAGCCCGTGTGGAGAAGCCTCGTCCGGAGTAGGGATCATCATGGCAGATATGTGGCGTCGTTGTAAGGTCGAAGTTACCGGCCGACGGCAATGAGTCTCCAACAGCCTCTTCAGACAGACTCCTTCCACGGCCACGACACGGGAGGAAAGCAAAACCAAGCGTCTTGTAAAAACTTACTCCCATCAGTTCCTGTTTTACACCAGGCTGGATGGAGAGTCCTTTCTTCTTTATCAATAATGTCGAAATCATATTTAGCAAACTGTCTTCACTTACTAAATTACGAAGTGGTTCCATCTTAAGTAAGATATCAAACCCTACTCGGTGCCGGGTATTACTCTCCTGTAAACAACGTTATGACGTAACTGTTACCGTTAAAGGTAGTAGAGTAGATGCGGCACCATCCGAATTTTGACTCAAAGGTAACTGCAAAGCAACTGATTAATTCATGCCCCTACCACGCCCAGTCCCACCCTGACGCCGCTCACCACTACCCCCAGATGTATTTTTCTCAGCCTGCACCTGGGCCCAAGCGCCTCCCCTCTCCCCAACCTGCCCCTCTCTCTCTCCTCCCACACATACACTATTAGCAGGATTTTGCGGATATTGGTGGGCATTTCGAATTTGACAGGCATTTCGAATTTTGGTAGGAAACTCTTTGTCCCAGGGCTGTACTGACGTCCTACTCCACCCATCACATGGGAATTAGTGGGAAATTAAAAATGGCGGTACCCTTCCCGTTATTCGAATCCTGGTTCTCCTGGACAAAAAGCCCAAGTGCACTTGCCCATCAAAATTTTACCACCAGAGGTGCCTGAAATTGACAGTAGCCAATAGGAATGCAGCATCTGATCACATCGAAGATATAAAGTGGGTCCAGCAGCTCTGCAGTCTTGGAATTGGTGGGGAATTAAAAATGGCGGTGCCCGCTCTGGGACTCAAACCCTGGTCCTTCTGCATGGAAAGCCCAATTGCACGCCCAACACAAGGGAACTGCCCAATGCAGGAGAGGAAGGTGAGGTTAGTGTGCTTTATTTATTTTGGTCGGGAAAGTGACGCAAATATCGGCCCTAATTACGTAATTATTCATAAAGATCGGACCTAATTACACAACTACACGCATAGTGCTACACAAAAACTGCCTAAAATGGCAATACAGCTCAAAAATTGATGATACCATACAAATGAGTTTATCCTGCTTGGAAAAAATTTCACAATACCACTCGAAAGTAATGACAGACAAACTCTACCTTTCACCTACAAGCTGGCAGGAAATATGTTCAACTGATGAGATGCGGGTGTTGGACAGAGAGCAGTTTAATAAGTGTATTACCAGTAAGCATACAGCTGAGAATAGTATGTATCACTGTTTGAGGTCAGAGTTCCCTGCAGAGACCTGCTAAAAAACCACCCTACAGCCCAGGTAATCGAAGCCAGTACACGCTACCACAACTGATGGAAAAAATACATCAGTGTTCTAATCACACTTCGAAACTGCGCGAAAACAACCAGCAGTCGTAATGACCAGGTCATAATGCAACGCATTAACTGGGAAACACCGTCCTCCTAGAAGACTGCAGAGGGGAATGTACGGAACGATTTGAAGTGGAATGATCATATAAAATTAATTGTTGGTAAGGCGGGTGCCAGTTTGAGATTCATTGGGAGAGTTCTTAGAAAATGTTGTCCATGAACAAAGGAGGTGGCTTACAAAACACTCGTTCGGCCTATACTTGAGTGTTGTTCAACAGTGTGGGATCCGTACCAGGTCGGGTTGACAGCGGAGATAGAGAAGATCCAAAGAAGAGCGGCGCGTTTCGTCACAGGGTATTTGGCAAGCGTGATAGCGTTACGGAGATGTTTAGCAAACTCAAGTGGCAGACTCTGCAAGAGAGGCGCTCTGCATCGCGGTGTAGCTTACTGTCCAGGTTTCGAGAGGGTGCGTTTCTGGGTGAGGTATCGAATATATTGCTTCCCCCTACTTGTACCACCCAAGGAGATCACAAGTGTAAAATCAGAGAGATTCGTGCGCGCACGGAGGCTTTCCGGCAGTCGTTCTTCCCGCGAACCATACGCGACTGGAACAGGAAAGAGAGGTAATGACAGTGGCACGTAAAGTGCCCTCCGCCACACACCGTTGGGTAGCTTGCGGAGTATAAACGTAGATGTCGATGTAGGGGGCAATAGTTGAACGTACATCTCCTACATAGGCGTTCGCGAACTGCCGAAAATCGAGGCCATCATACCTACCCTCAACCCTTCCCTCCCTCCATCCATCCACCTACGGGGAGGGCAAAGCATTTTTCTTACGGTCAACTGCTGTGACCGAGGGCCTTGCGGCACGAGCTGGCCACAGCCGCTGTCAACCTTGGGGTGAGAGTCCTTCGCCGACACAAAAGCAGGTATAGTTAACTAAACAATAGGAGATAAAAGGATGGCAACTCTAAGTGCAACTTGTTCCCCTGAAATGTAGCGACACAGCGACACACCCTGGTGAGAGTGCGGCTGTCTCCGGCAACGACTCACAGTAGACACGCATCCCCTCGCCCACAGCAGCCCACCGTTCTGTGATGGAAAACACTTTTATTTAACGTCTATTCTCTTTCTTGTAATCTCTTAAACAGATTTCTCGGAAAGACTGGACCCCCCAGGACCAACAACGAAATTCCGGAGTGCGGCCCAGATGGCCCGCAGTGTCCTCACTACAATTTGTCCCCACGAGCATGTGACTGGGTTGCCAGCGCTATCGACGCCGACAAAAGCTACACATACAATACACGGTGAAAAGTATTTAAACCAACAAACTCTGGGAAGTTGTAGGGGACATCAAAACAAATATTTTTCCGTGATGTCATTTTTTCCTAAGAGGAGTATTTAAACCGGTAGAGGAAGCTTTCTCTGGCGGCAAATTAATTAAACCAACAAACACTTTTCCATTTTTTTGGAACCAAGAGACAACACATTAACACAACCCAATTTCAATTACAGTAGATTTTCAAAAATGCCTCCATTGGCACGTAAACAAAGGTTACACCGTCGGATCATATTCTGTCTGACACGTGCAAAAACCCCAGGAGTATCCTGAATTGTTCCTGCTGCTGCTACTATCCGGGCAACCAGATCCTCTTCAGATGCAACGGGAGTTGCGTAAACAAGGTTGCGCATCTCTCCCCTCACAAAAAAAGTCCAGAGGGGACATATCTGGGGATCGAGCAGGCCATGGTACAGGACCACCTCTGCCAATTAACGTTTCTGGAAACCGTCGGTCCAGGAATCGACGCACACGACGACTGAAATGTGCCGGCGCCCCGTCATGTTGGACCCACATGCGTTGTCTTATAGGTAGCGGGACATCTTCTAGTAATTCTGGCAACGTTCTGACGAGAAAATTGTAATAGTGCCTGCCATTTAATGGCCTAGGTAGCAGATACGGCCTCAACAACACCGACCCACACATTAACGAAGAATAGTACTTGATGAGCGCTAGTAACTGTGGCATGTGGGTTATCCTCACTTCAAACATGTGAATTGTGCATGTTGAAGACTCCATCACGCCCGAACGTTGCTTCATCGGTAAACAACACAGAAGATGGAAATGTAGGAGGCATTTCACACTGTTCCAGGCACCACTGCGAAAACTATGCTCTGGGTGGATAATCAACTGGTTCCAGGTTGTGGACACGCTGTAAGTGAAATGGACGAAACAACTGCTCTCGAAGGACTGTTCTTACATTCGTTTGATTCGTCCCCATGTTACGTGCAATTGCACGAGTGCTAATGAAGGATTCCGCTCCACATGCTGCAAGACAGCTTCCTCAAATTGCAGCATTCTTACCGTGTGGCGGCGTCCCTGTCCAGGTAATCTGCTGAATGACCCGGTCTCACGCAGACATTGGTACACAGCAGCAAAGGTCGTATGATGCGGGATACGGCGATTAGGATATTGTTGTTGATAAACCCGCTGTGTAGCTCGTCCGTTGTGGTGCGCTACGTATCAGTGTACTCACTCCAGGTGTATCGCTCCATTAGTAAACAGAGACAATGCACTACTACACTGGTGGACAGCAGTTGCCTACAACTGAAGGGCGTAATACGCCCTCTAACAACTGAAGATCGTAATACGGCCTCCACTGGCTTAAATAATCCTCATAGGAAAAAATGACATTAGGGAAAAATATTTATTTTGATGTCCCCTACAACCTCCCAGAGTTTGTCGGTTTAAATACTTTTCACCCTGTACATCGCGGCGACAGCATCCCTCAGAACAAAACTGAGGGCTATCCTGACCGCAGGTTGTTTGTCCGAAGGGACACCACGCCACCACGCCATTCTATCCACTGGACTGTAACATTTGTGTTTAACATCAACATGTCGCTATAATCAAGCATCTATTAAAAAAGAAATAGAATCGCAACGATAATAAATGTCCTCTTTCCATTAATTTATCTTTTAGTTTTATGAGTAGCCGGCCGAAGTGGCCGTGCGGTTAAAGGCGCTGCAGTCTGGAACAGTAAGACCGCTACGGTCGCAGGTTCGAATCCTGCCTCGGGCATGGATGTTTGTGATGTCCTTAGGTTAGTTAGGTTTAACTAGTTCTAAGTTCTAGGGGACTAATGACCTCAGCAGTTGAGTCCCATAGTGCTCAGCGCCATTTGAATCATTTTTATGAGCAGAATTGGTGTACTTTACATTCAACTGCAGAATGCAATTTGCATCCCATTATGTTGTGACAATCAGCGAACTGCACCGAAGCCGAATGCAGTTGATCAGCACAGACATGTCCACCCTGCGTAAAATTAGGGAAATAACTTCCACTATTTTGAGGAGAAAACTACCGATCACCGCAGAATGTCCTCATTATATCAAAACCGTCATGAGAGTAAACAGAGCGCGAGAATTTAAACTCTGAAGAAAAAACATGTATGTTAAGCAATTTGTTTCAGCTTGATAGACCAATTACACCACCTGAGAGCGTCTCTCGCATTCAAATCAGTGTCTGTCAATAAACTGTCACGCAAGTGTGTATTACACCATCATTTTACGTTCGACTCCAGCAAGCTATAATTCAAGAGAACGCAGCTGTTTTGCACACTACGGCAGGTCCCGTTTTACCAATGCAATGCTATATCACATTAGCGTTTGCTAAGCAAATCGTGAGGGTCTGTCTTCTAATAGAACCTCCTATGAGATTTTATCACGTGGCTCTCTCTTCCGTTACATCGAAACCAGTCATTTGACATTTTATATGCATAACTCACCTCATTATTGTGGCCAAGATAAATACGAAGCCCACGCCTACCACAGTAGTACAAGTTTATATGCCGACTAGCTCCGCAGATGACGAAGTGATTGATGAAATGTATGATGAGATAAAAGAAATTATTCAGATAGTGAAGGGAGTCGAAAATTTAATAGTTATGGATGACTGGAATTCAATAGTACGAAAAGGAAGAGATGCAAACGTAGTAGGTGAATACGGAATGGGGGTAAGGAATGAAAGAGGAAGCCACATGGTAGAATTTTGCACAGAGCATAACTTAATCATAGCTTCACTCGGTTCAAGAATCATAAAAGAAGGTTGTATACATGGAAGAAGCCTGGAGATACTGATAAGTTTCAGGTTTCAGATAGATTATATGCTGGTAAGACAGAGATTTAGGAACCAGGTTTTAAATTGTAAGACATTTCCAGGGGCAGATGTGGACTCTGACCACAATCTATTGGTTATGAACTGTAGATTAAAACTAAAGAAACTGCAAAAAGGCGAGAATTTAAGGCGATGGGACCTGGATAAACTGAAAGAACCAGAGGTTGTAGAGAGTTTCAGAGAGAGCATTAGGGAACGATTGACAAGAATGGGGGAAATAAATGCAGTAGAAGAAGAATGGGTAGCTTTGAGATATGAAATAGTGAAGGCAGCAGAGGATCAAGTAGTTAAAAGGACGAGGGCTAATAGAAACCTTGGGTAACAGAAGAGACACTGAATTAATTGATGAAAGGAGAAAATACAATAATGCAGTAAATGAAGCAGGCAAAAAGGAATACAAACGTCTCAAAAATGAGATCGGCAGCAAGTACAAAATGGCTAAGCAGGGATGGCTAGAAAACAAATGTAAGGATGTAGAGGCGTATATCACTAGGGGTAAGATAGATACTGCCTACAGGAAAATTAAAGAGACCTTTGGAGAAAAGAAAACCACTTGTATGAATATCAAGAGCTCAGATGGAAACCCAGTTCTAAGCAAAGAAGTGAAAACAGAAAGGTGGAAGGAGTATATAGAGGGTCTATACAAGGGCGATGTTCTTGAGGACAATATTATGGAAATGGAAGAGGATGTAGATGAAGATGAAATGGGAGATATGATACTGCGTGAAGAGTTTGACAGAGCATTGAAAGACCTGAGTCTAGTGGTAGCCTTGGGAGAGCCAGCCCTGACAGAACTCTACCACCTGGTGAGCAAATGCAAGATGTACGAGACAGGCGAATCACTCTCAGACTTCAAGAAGAATATAACAACTCCAATCCAAAAGAAAGCAGGGTTTGACAGATGTGAAAATTACCGAACTATCAGTTTAATAAGCCACGGCTCCAAAATACTAACATGAATTTACAGACGAATGGAAAAACTGGTAGAAGCCGACCTCGGGGAAGATTAGTTTGGATTCCGTAGAAATGTTGGAACACGTGAGGCAATACTGACCCTACGATTTATCTTAGAAAATAGATTCAGGAAAGGCAAAATTACGTTTCTAGCATTTGTAGACTTAGAGAAAGTTTTTGACCATATTGACTGGAATACCCTCTTTCAAATTCTGAAGGTGGCACGGATCAAATACTGGGAGCGAAAGGCTATTTATAATTTGTACAGAAACCAGATGGCAGTTATAAGAATCGAGGGACATGAAAGGGAAGCAGTGGTTGGGAAGGGAGTAAGACAGGGTTGTAGCCTCTCCCCGATGCTATTCAATCTGTATATTGAGTAAGCAGTGAATGAAACAAAAGAAAAATTCGGAGTAGGTATTAAAATCCATGGAGAAGAAATAAAAACTTTGAGGTTCGCCGATGACATTGTAATTGTGTCAGAAACAGCAAAGGACTTGGAAAAGCAGCTGAACGCAATGGACAGTGTCTTGAAAGGAGGTTATAAGATGAACATCAACAAAAGCAAAACGAGGATAATGGAATGTAGTCGAATTAAATCGGGTGATGCTGCGGGACTTAAATTAGGAAATGAGACGCTTAAAGTAGTACATGAGTTTTACTGTTTGGGGAGCAAAATAACTGATGATAGTCGAAGTAGAGGATATAAAATGTAGACTGGCAATGGCAAGGAAAAAGTTTTTAAAGAAGAGAAATTTGTTAACATCGAGTATAGATTTAAGTGTCAGGAAGTCTTTTCTGAAAGCATTTGTATGGAGTGTAGCCATGTATGGAAGTGAAACATGGACGATAAATAGTTCAGACAAAAAGAGAATAAAAGCTTTCGAAATGTGGTGCTACAGAAGGATGCTGAAGATTAGATGGGTAGATCACGTAACTAATGAGGAGGTATTGAATAGAATTGGGGAGAAGAGAAATTTGTGGCACAATTTGACTAGTAGAAGGGATCGGTTGGTAGGACATATTCTGAGGTGTAAAGGGATCACCAATTTAGTATTGGAGGGCAGCGTGGAGGGTAAAAATCGTAGAGGGAGACCAAGAGATGAATACACTAAGCAAATTCAGAAGGAGGTAGGTTTCATTACGTACTGGGAGATGAAGAAGCTTGCACCGGATAGAGTAGCATGGAGAGCTGCATCAAACCAGTCTCTGGACTGAAGACCACAATAACAACAACAACTCACCTCTACCGACATGTCTGTAAAGTTCTTTCAAACAGCAGCAGATTCTGGTTTTGTAAGCAATTTGATCATCACAGTATGTTTCACGCAGTCTACTCTCATGTCTGAAAAAAATTTACTATCATTTTTTGGTTCCACAATGAGCTATAATTCAAGCAATGTCTGCTTTACAATTAGAAGTTATGAAGTATGAAATAACACCTGTTTTTTAAACACGCAATCGTGACGAAGAAAAAGAAAAATACAGTCTTGATTTAACGAGAATAGATACAGACGATTCATATTGGTTTTGTGAGCAAAATCGGTTTAGTTTTGAGAAAACTATCTGCATCCAAAATAAACCAGTTATAACACTCCTTGCACCAGAATGTCCTATAAGACTTTGCCGCATCACTCTCTTCCGATCTATCGAAAAACAATTACCGTCTGCATGTTGTCATTGAGCATATTACATATACATGTATCACTCCGTTAGAACTGGAGGCCACGGCTCGAAGTCGTTTGCGCAGTTTTGTCGTCTGTATTGGAGAATGACGATCTCCAGCAGACTATCAATCACAAGAGGTGTCTCCTGTATTGTTCCTTCATAAGCACTTTTAAAAAAAGTCTTTTATTCCCCTTACAGCTATCGCAGTTTTCCCTGTCAAATCCATACCTTCCCTTATGACAGAACATAGCCATTTTCTTTCCACATGTTGGAACAGACACACACACTTTATAAGCCTGCTGTTCAAGGTGACTCTATCATGCATCCCCTACTACTAAGTATAGTACTTCACCAACAACTGAATGCTGGCGATACAAAACAATACTGAGCGAAAAGCAGCGATGGGTGGACATGTGTCATACGTTTTTTTTCTTGAGAGTGGTAACACTGTGTCTTAGAAAGAGAAGCATAATAGTCCTACAAGCCGGCAGATGTTAAAAACACGATGGCAACGGCTGTGTTACTGTCACAAGCGGACTTGCGTCTATGGGTGCTCACAAGTGTCGCCAACGATATCCATGTTAGAAATTATACAAGCCTTATAAATCGAGGCATGGCCTTAATTGTGAATGAAGTGATTTTTCAACACAAGTACCACAACACTGAATATAGACGGTGTTCGCCGGAATGAGTACTAACAGCACGAAAGTGGGGTTACACTTCGCCGATTGCGTGAGCTCGTAACAAAATCACTGAATTTAGAAAGTGACTCGGCTAAGGAACGTGGTACAAAGCCGGTATTTGCAACTCCCTCATGCCACCACTAGATATTTCTCCAGTATTTGTAACGCATTCTGTCTCGATGCCACGTCAGAGGTTCTGTGACACATCCCCTCAGTTATAGGCGATGATTGATTGAGAATGACCACATGCAGTAGATGGTGTGTTAATTGAGGTCGTAAGAAATGTACACTGGCTTTTCAGATCTCTAGTGTTACGATTTCCTGTAGAAATGCTGTCTGGGATTTGGAATCAAATCTTTCCGTTCAACCACATACCTGCGTTGAATGCTATGGAGAAACCTGTTAATGATTACAGCCACCAGTGAATCACATTCATGGCACTCTCATAACTCAAAACGAGTCAATTTTTTCCAACCTATCTGTTACAGTAAAATTTCAACGTCGTTTTAGATGCCCCCCTGCATCATGTAACGGCTACTCAGAGACTACCCCACCATCCCTGCAGCTTTGCGCGTGTGATCGTTCCAATTTAATTCGGAACTGAGCAGAGAAAATAACAAGAATCTTCAGTTGGAAAGAATAAGTTGAATACAGCTTGGGAAATAAGGAAACAACTTGTAAATCAAGTGTTTAGCTTTTGCCGATGACCTTGCCCATCTAGTCAGAAACCGGAAGGAGGCAGAGCAAAGAATGCTGGAGATTCTGCACGAAATCGCAGGAAAGATGGCTCACAAAGTCTCATACGAAAAAACTAAATAAATGTAACACAAACACCAAGGAGATAAATTCTTGGAAGTAAAATATGGAACGATGTAAAGGACAGATAAAAATACTTAGGAGAGATAAAATACTAAGGAGAGTGGATCGAACCTAGTGGACTAGATAAAGAGGCAATCAGAAGAAGAGCTAGAAAATTAGACCTTGCATAAAGACTATCACAGAACTGGGACAACAAACGAGGGATATTCTGCAACGTCGAAATTGGGCACTATAATCCATGATAGCTATGTTGCAGTGTCATTGAGTTACGCATGGTCCAGTCACATTAATATGACCATCGCCTATGTTCGACGTCAACGTGCGACAACCAATCATGGACGACAGGTGCGGCACCAGTAGTGGAGGATATACAACGCTGTCGCACGAATGCAAAGAAACAGGCATTCGTTATCGTAATACGGAAAGGAGGCGATTCATCTGTCGTCCAAAAGGCATGATCACTGGGTGGAAGCATTTCCGAAACGGCTAAGTTTGTAAACAGCTAGCGTGCCAGGGCGATGACTGGGGTGAATGAAGTCTTTGGAGATGTGTACTGGCGAATAGACGTGCAACTGTTGAGCAACTGACCATCCAGATGAAACAAGGGCCTAATAGAAGTGTCCCCTCAACAAGTGTTCAACGAATGTTGCTGAGTATGGGCTTCTGTAGTACGCCCCTAGCTCATGCACTGACGCTGACTGCTGTTCATCAGCGATGAAGGTTCGAATGCGTCCATTGAGAGGCGTCAGGTATCCTTTTCAGGTGAATTCATGCTCCATCGGACAGACGGACTATGGCGTGTGCGGCGTGAAACTTCTGAAAGAAAATACCCAGCGACAATCATCGGAAGGGTCCAGGCCGGAGTAGAAGTGTTATGATCTGCAGAACGTTTCCGTGGCATTCCCTGGGTGGTCACGTCATTCTGGAAGGCACAACGGCTCAGCACAAGCATGCATCTATCTATTGAGGACCATGTTAACCCCAACGTGAAGCTTGTTCTCCCCAGCCTGATTCCATCGACCAGCAGGACAATGCCAAGTGTGACGCAGATCGTAGTGTACGTGCTTGGTTCAGAGAGCGCCAGTATGAGTTTACAGTACTCCCCTGAATCCAGACCCCTCCGCATTTAAACCACTCTAGAATCTACGAGATCACCTCGATTGGCTACTCGCGCCGTGCATCCTCAAGCGAGAATCCTAGTGCAGCTTGTCACGGTACCTGAGTGGACATGAAATGGCTTCATATCCCTGTAGGTACCACTCCGAACCTCATTAACTGCTTTCCTACACGCCGCAGCGGTGCACACTGTAGAATGTGGTTATTCAGGTGTTTGACATGTGGTCACATTAATCTTACTGGACAGTGTAAAACTAGAATGACTCTATGCTGCTGAGTATCTCATCCTAGGTAAAAGGGGGCAACTGGAAGGACCTGGAAGCAGTAAACGAATCTTCTCGGGAAAATACTGGAACCTCTGACGTCTACTGATGGGATTTGGAAGAACAGGAAGAGCAAGGGGCTCTGCAAGTATATAGGGAACATCACGGATACAGTGCGTAAACCAGAAACGACTGGCGAAATTTTATGGACACCTAAAACAATAGATGAACACTTACTGAGCAAAAAGATCTTCAATTACTCCAATTCTAATTCGGCAGTGGAGGTCAAAGAAAAAACTGGTGCTGCTCTGGAGATTATCCAGAACAGAGAGGAATTCAGAAGTAAAGTAAGCAGCATAAAATCATTTGAAGTGAAACCATTGACAAGGAGGACCACATATTGCGTTTCCGAGGAGGAGAGAAAGAAAAAAGTTAACGAATGAAGAGGTTTTGGGAAGACAGGAGAGGGGCAGCAGCCTCTTCAGTAGTTGCAGGGGCAACAGTCTGGATGATTGACTGATCTGGCCTTGTAACACTAACCAAAATGGCCTTGCTAGTGTGGTACTGCGAACGGCTGAAAGCAAGGGGAAACTACAGCCGTAATTTTTCCCGAGGGCATGCAGGTGACCGCTACGGTCGCAGATTCGAATCCTGCCTCGGGTATGGATGTGTGTGATGTCCTTAGGTTTAAGTAGTTCTAAGTTCTAGGGGACTGATGACCTCAGATGTTAAGTCCCATAGTGCTCAGAGCCATTTGAAGCATTTTTTTTAAAGATTCTATCGCTCACCAGCCCTGGGTTCCAGTACCTGCCTGTTTCCACCAATTCTTTTAGCGGCAGTGCAACGACTGGAGTAGTCTGGAACCGCAAGACCGCTACGGTCGCAGGTTCGAATCCTGCCTCGGGCATGGATGTTTGTGATGTCCTTAGGTTAGTTAGGTTTAACTAGTTCTAAGTTCTAGGGGACTAATAACCTCAGCAGTTGAGTCCCATAGTGCTCAGAGCCATTTGAACCATTTTGAACGACTGGAGTCTCCTTATCGGCCTCACCACATGGGAGACTGTCAGTATACCTGTAAAACTGCTGCATCCACTGTTCCCTTCAGAGCGGTAAAAACATCCCTCCTGGTCGAACACGACATGGCTTCTTCCCTAACCTCCCTTCTGCCAACAGCCGCTTTCGCAGGAGCGCGTAACCCTCACCGCTCCCTGCTCTCATCATCCGTCTCAAATTAATTCCCGGGCATTGAGCCGTCTCCTGGCGTATTTTCCCCCGTGAACATACTTGAAAAAAAAAAGAACTTAATATTTTTTGTGTAATATGTGAAAAACATTGACATTTTACAATGTGAAGTGCATTGAGTGAATAGGACAAAAACAATAAGCACGATTTATTATCTGTGTAGGCAACGACTAAAGAATAGAATATATACTCTGTTAATTCTCATTTCCCTTATAAAAGAGAAGACATCGTATTTTTACGAGTTGTACCGCTGAGCTAGCAAGAGGCACTCTTTCTACGTTCCATATTAATAGGTATGTAACAAGTATAATAATTGTTAATTTATCTAAATCGTTTTCAAAATATAAAATGTAAGTTGTTACTATTGAAACCATCTTTTATTTATAGGAGAATTATGTCTTTTCAACCAGCTATTAAATGTTTTATTAGTTACAATGTTACTCTATTGTTCTCCGCCATTACGGTCGATAAAACTATTTTTGGTAGTTATGGCTCATTTGAAGCAAATAACTTCATATGGACAAATGCCCTATTCCGAATGGTCTCCAAACAGAACACACTTGACGTACCGTACATTGTTATTTCAAATGGTTCAAATGGCTCTGAGCACTATGCGACTTGACTTCTGAGGTCATCAGTCGCCTAGAACTTAGAACTAATTAAACCTAACTAACCTAAGGACATCACACACATCCATGCCCGAGGCAGGATTCGAACCTGCGACCGAAGCGGTCGCTCGGTTCCAGACTGTAGCGCCTAGAACTGCACGGCCACTCCGGCCGGCACATTGTTATTTATTTTCTATGTTATTCAGTAGTTAGTTTATACATATACACATGTACAACAATTAGTAAACATTACAACATGCATTTTACAACGTATGAATTCAAAAATACCTATTTTTAACAAATTCACATCGAATCATTATCGTACCCTTCACATTTTTGTATAGTTCATGCTTTGGGGAGAGTATTTTGTGTTTCTTGTAGGAGTGCCTCTGCACAACCCCTAATGACGACAGTAGCATCGATGATGCGAGCAAGCAGTTCATCTTCCCGATTCGACTTTCTGTTGTATACCTTAGACTTCCTCCAACTCCATAAACAAAAATCTGACGCTGTTGAGATTTAGCGATCTCGGTATCCACTTAATTCTACTATATCGACCGATCCAGTGATTAGGTTAAGTGCGGTTGAGATGTTCCCTCACACGCCTGGTAAAATGTGGAGGAGCTCCGTCCTGGTGGAAGCACATTGCAGTCCGTGTGGCCGAGGGAATGTCGTCAGAGTTGTCGGAAAACGAATTTTCCAAAATATTCAAGTAATCCTGTTCCGTCAATCGCACTTCTAAAATGACTGGAGCTATCAACATGCTACCGATCATGCTGTACTAAACACTGATCGAAACACGAGTAGTACTCACTGTAGTGAGTGGGCTTTCTTGCGATAATCGATGATTATTACCTTGCGCTGTTAATTCCATTCAGTGTAAAATTGGCTTCGTCTGTGAACTGCGTAAGGAGCGGTCAAAAAGTTTCGGTTCGAAGACGGAAAGTCCAGAATTGGCACGCCAATCAATCAAAATCGCCGTGGCCATTGCGACAATCATCATACCGATGCAAGCCATTGAAGACAGCCGTCTGGTAAAACACGTCTACCGGTGCTTGTCCTTCGGCAACCGAGAAAAGAATAACAGCACGTCGGTCCTGTTTGGATACATTTGACTATAACCGCATTTACCACAGGAAACTCGGAAAAACGCGAATGCACATTAATCCCTTGCCTACATATTGGTGCTTATCTGCCCCCATTAGAGTCGCACTACGTTACATATACTCTGCAATAATGCCCTCAAACGAAAACCTTTTGATCGTCCCTTATATTAATAGATGCAGATGACGATTGTCATTTAAGCAGTGACAAAATTCAAGGCTTGGGGCACTGTCGCCAACCTAAAGATTGCGGACACGCAGTATGTGAATTGGATACAAACTTTCCACATGTACACTACTAGCCATTAAAATTGTTACACCACGAAGATGACGTGCTACAGACGCGAAATTTAACCGACAGGAAGAAGATGTTGTGATATGCAAATGATTAGCTTTTCAGAGCATTCTCACAAGGTCGGCGCCGGTGGCGACACCTACAACGTGCTGACACGAGGAAAATGGTTCAAATGGCTCTGAGCACTATGGGACTTAACATCTTAGGTCATCAGTCCCATAGAACTACTTAAACCTAACTAACCTAAAGACATCACACACATCCATGCCCGAGGCAGGATTCGAACCTGCGACCGTAGCAGTCCCGCGGTTCCGGACTGCAGCGCCTAGAACTGCACGGCCACCGCGGCCGGCTGACATGAGGAAAGTTTCCAACCTATTTTTCATACCCAAACAGCAGTTGACCGGCGTTGCCTGGTGAAACGTTGTTGTGATGCCTCGTGTAAGGAGGAGAAATGCGTACCATCACGTTTCTGACTTTGATAAAGGTCGGATTGCAGCCTACCGCGGTTGCGGTTTATCGTATCGCGACACTGCTGCTCGCGTTGGTCGAGATCCAATGACTGTTAGCAGAATATGGAATCGGTGGGCTCAGGAGGGTAATACAGAACGCCGTGCTGGAACCCAACGGCCTCGTATCACTAGCAGTAGAGATGACAGGCATCTTATCCGCATGGCTGTAACGGATCGTGCAGCCACGTCTCGATCCCTGAGTCAACAGATTGGGACGTTTGCAAGACAACAACCATCAGCATGAACAGTTAGACGACATTTGCAGCCGCATGGACTATCACTTCGGAGACCAAGGCTGCGGTTACCCTTGACGCTGCGTCACAGACAGGAGCGCCTGCGATGTTGTTCTCAACGACGAACCTGAGTGCACGAATGGCAAAACGTCATTTTTTCGGATGAATCCAGATTCTGTTTACAGCATCATGATGGTCGCATCCGTGTTTGGCGACATTGTGGTGAACGAACTTTGGAAGCGTGTATTTGTGATCGCCATACTGGCGTATCACCCGGTGTGATGGTATGGGGTGCCATTGGTTACACGTCTCGGTCACCTCTTGTTCGCATTCACGGCACTTTGAACAGTGGACGTTACATTTCAGATGTGTTACGACCCGTGGCTCTACCCTTCATTCGATCCTTAGTGAAACCCTACATTTCAGCAGGACAATGCACGATCGCGTGTTGCAGGTCCTGTACAGGCCTTTCTGGATACAGAAAATGTTCAACTGCTGCACTGGCCAGCACATTCTCCAGAACTCTCACCAACTGAAAACGTCTGGTCAATGGTGGCCGAGCAACTGGCTCGTCACAATACGCCAGTCACTACTCTTGATGAACTGTGGTATCGTGTTGAAGCTGCATGGGCAGGTGTACCTGTACACCCCATCCAAGCTCTGTTCGACTCAATGCCCAAGCGTATCAAAGGCCGTTATTACGGCTAGAGGTGGTTGTTCTATACACTGATTTCTCAGGATCTATGCATCCAAATTGCGTGAAAATGTACTCACATGTCAGTTCTAGTATAATGTATTTGTCCAATGAATACCCGTTTATCATCTGCATTTCTGCTTGGTGTAGCAATTTTAATGGGCAGTAGTGTAATATTTGCTATACACGCGTTCGCGGGACACTGATACGTGCAGAAAGTGGCCGTGTTCTGGTAGTAACACTACACTGCACAGATTGTTGAACTCCTCAGTCAGAAGATACAATATCCGCTCACTTTAATGTGACCAGCTATTAAAAGCCTGGCCTCTGCGAGAGGTGCAGGTAAAGAGTGATTTGGAGCCATGCCGACTTCATTGCCATGGCAACTGCGATAGGTTTCTCGGTTGTAGAACCATGGCGCGAGTAGCTCGATCTAGGAGTGATCCCACAGATTCTGGTGGGTAGGGGAGTAGGGTAAACTCATACTGTTGCTCTTCAAAACACGAATGTACACTGCGAGTTGTGTAACACTTTGCGTTGTCCCGCTGGTAAATGCCATCGCGACGAAGAAAAGCAAATTGCATGTAGTGTCTGATGTGGTCGTCAATAATTGACGCATACTTGTGTTGACCCATTGTGCCTTCCAGGATGACCAGATAACCCAGGGCATGGCACAAAACTATTACCGAGGCTACATAAATCTCCTTCAGTCAGGAAACTTCAGACTACTGTTTCAGGGTGTTTGCTTTGAGATGGTTCAAATGGCTCTGAGCACTATGGGAATTAAGATCTGAGATCATCAGTCCCTTAGAACTTAGAACTACTTAAACCTAACTAACCTAAGGACATCACACACATTCATGCCCGAAGCAGGATTCGAACCTGCGACCGTAGCGGTCACGCCTTTGAGATGTTTCACGCAGTACACGCCAGCTGCCATCTATCCGTTGGAGCATAAAGTATGATTCACTTGAAAAGGCCCTTCTGCTGCCACCCAGCGGACGTTCAATTGCGGTAATGCCGTGAAAATTCCAGCCTTCGATCGCCGATGAACAATCAGCACGGGTGCATAATTTAGGCGCCACCCGTGGGGTCCTTTATACAGCAATGTTCGCTGAACAGTTATTGACCAGATACTGTTGGTAGCCCCTTGATTCATCTGGGCGGTCAGTTGCTCAACAGTTACATTTCGTTTAGCCGGTACACATCTCCACAACCATCGTTCAGCCCGATCATCTGTGGTCATTGATAGAACACAGTTACCTCGGCGCCGGCTGTGGTCAGCGCCATTTTTCCATGCACGGTATACTGTAATTACGGCAGCAAAAGGCAGTTTACAAACATAGCCAAACATGATCAAATGTGTGTGAAATCTTATGGGACTTAACTGCTAAGGTCATCAGTCCCTAAGCTTACACACTACTTAACCTAAATTATCCTCAGGACAAACACACACCCATGCCCGAGGGAGGACTCGAACCTCCGCCGGGACCAGCCGCACAGTCCATGACTGCAGCGCCTTAGACCGCTCGACAAACATAGCTAATTCGGAAATGCTTCCACCCTAACTCTTCCACCTTAACTCTAAATATAGGTAAATGTAAATTAATGCAGATGAATAGAAAAAAGATCCCGTAATGTTTGAATACTCCATTAGTAGTGTAGCGCTTGACACAGTCACGTCGATTAAATATTTGGGCGTAACACTGCAGAGCGATATAAAGTGGGACAAGCATGTAATGGCAGTTTTGGGGAAGGCGGATAGTCGTCTTCGGTTCATTGGTAGAATTTTGGGAAGATGTGGTTCAGCTGTAAAGGAGACCGCTTATAAAACACTAATACGACCTATTGTTAAGTACTCCTCGAGCGTTTGGGATCCCTATCAGGTCGGATTGAGGGAGGACAAAGAAGCAATTCAGAGGCGGGCTGCTAGATTTGTTACTGATAGGTTTGATCATCTCGCGAGTGTTACGGAAATGCTTCAGCAACTCGGGTGGGAGTCTGTAGAGGAAAGGAGGCGTTCTTTTCGTGAATCGCTACTGAGGAAATTTAGAGAACCAGCATTTGAGGCTGACTGCAGTACAATTTTACTGCCGCCAACTTACATTTCGCGGAAAGACCACAAAGATAAGATAAGAGAGATTAGGGCTCGTACAGAGGCATATAGGCAGTGATTTTTTCCCTCGTTCTGTTTGGGAGTGGAACAGGGAGAGAAGATATTAGTCGTCGTACGAGGTACCCTCCGCCACGCACCGTTGGTGGGTTGCGGAGTATGTATGTAGATGTAGATGTAGGCGCCAAAGCCAATGATCATAGCCTATTGGACGTCACATAAATCGCTCCATTTTCGCATCACAGTAACTACTGCACTGTTTTCCGCGTCCCCCGACACAGCCTAATCTACCCTACACTTCTCGTGGTGTCAGCTGCCGTCTGTTAGTGGTTACTGTACGTTGACTTCTTACATAGTCGGCGGTCACATTATCGTGACTGGACCGTGTAACTGGGTACTTGGAAGAGTACCTACTTCGTGCATTGTGCTGGAAACTCTGGTAAACACTCTATTGTCAGGAACTCGACGTGTCGGAAAGAGCCGACGGTAATCTTCGACAGGCGACATGGGTGGCCGAGCGGTTCTAGGCGCTACAGTCTGGAACCGCGCGACCGCTACGGTCGCAGGTTCGAATCCTGCCTCGGGCATGGATGTGTTAGATGTCCTTAGGTTAGTTAGGTTGAAGTAGTTCTAAGTTCTAGGGGACATGGCCTCAGAAGTTAAGTCCCATAGTGCTCAGAGCCATTTAATCTTCGACAGCAAAAGGATGACTGCTATCGCAGAAGCCGTAAAGGTGAACCGTACCTGCATAACCTTCACTGGCGTAGATGTGTGGAGTCTTGACCGCCGCCTGTGCAAACGCAATTAACCGTTTCTTATCCCCGACACATTCACAATCCCTCGCTCTATTTTACGCACCACACACACCACGGGTAACTACTGCGCATTCAGCAGCCTAGTTTAATGGAAGAAACTCATCCCGAGCAAAGACGCTGACAGCAAAGACGTAGAGAGGACCAGAATAAAACGTCAGAGACGTTGCGCGGGTAAGACGCATATTCGTGCGTGCGCCTCACTAGCGCAAAGAAAAAGAAGTGTTCTATCTCTAAAGCCACTATGAATAGAGTATATGTTCGTCTGAAGCTCTGTGCTTCAGATACGCGTTCCTGGCATATCCCTGAAGATCGACCATTCCTGCTGGGAGACACTGTATGCGATGTTGGGCAAACAAGATTGCTAATCCTGTAGTCTGTCTCGTGTTACTGAGCTGTTTGAAACAAATAACACACAACATGAACTCGATAGTTGGTTCCTGCCAATTATTTGTATTGACTATTTAGCAGCTGGGCGATCATCTGCGCCACAAGAAGGAGTTGGGCTCATGCGGTGTTTCTCTGGTCGCACAGCCGAAATTATGGACCAAATGACGGCCGTTTTATATGTATAATACCTGCTCCCATGGTACTAAGAATATACCGGGTGATCAAAAAGTCAGTATAAATTTGAAAACTGAATAAATCACGGAATAATGTATATAGAGAGGTACAAATTGACACACATGCTTGGAATGACATGGGGTTTTATTAGAACCAAAAAAAAAATACAAAAGTTCAAAAAATGTCCGACAAATGGCGCTTTATCTGATCAGATTAGCAATAATTGGCATAACAAAGTAAGACAAAGCAAAGATGATGTTCTTTACAGGAAATGCTCAATATGTCCACCATCATTCCTCAACAACAGCTGTAGTCGAGGAATAATGTTGTGAACAGCACTGTAAAGCATGTCCGGAGTTATGGTGAGGCATTGGCGTCGGATGTTGTCTTTCAGCATCCATAGAGATGTCGGTCGATCACGATACACTTGCGACTTCAGGTAACCCCAAAGCCAATAATCGCACGCACTGAGGTCTGGGGACCTGGGAGGCCAAGCATGACGAAACTGGCGGCTGGGCGCACGATCATCACCAAACGACGCGCGCAAGAGATCTTTCATGCGTCTAGCAATATGGGGTGGTTCTAATGAAACCTCATGTCACACCAAGCATGTGTGTGAATTTTTACCTCTCTATCTACAATATTCCGTGGTTTATTAAGTTTTCAAATTTATACTAACTTTTTGATCACCCGGTACTTTGCTGTCTTTAGAAAACTTTGTAAACGTGCGGTTTGATTATTGACTCCGTAGAATACAGAGCTGAAGTGAACGCTGTGGATATTATTCCAACACGTAAAGTGGATGGTGAGTACTAAGAGAGCACTGTGAAGAAATCTCGTTATTCATCGGAGGACTACGACACTGAACTTTGACATTAAATGAAAGTGTGCTTATACTGAGGCCGAATGCAAGTATTCGATTTCAAGAACACAAACCTACGTTTTTTCTAAATAGAACCCCGTTAGTTTTGTTAGCACATCTGAACATATAAACAAATACGTAATCAGTGCCGTTTGTTGTATTGTAAAATGTTAATTATATCCGGAGATATTGTAAACTAAAGTTGACGCTTGAGTACCACTCCTCCGCTGTCCGATCGTGTGTATCGGAGAGCACTGCAACATACATCGCGTTTCTACAGAATGATCTACCAACGTTGCTCGAAAATGTCCCGCTGAAAACGCGTCGACGTATGTGGTATCAGCATGATGGTGCATCTGCACATTCCGCAATTAACACTAGGCTGACCCTTGACAGGATGTTCGACGGGCGTTTCATAGGACGTGGAGGACGCATAAATTGGCCAGCCCGTTCTCCTGATCTTACACCTCTGGACTTCTTTCTGTGGGGTATGTTAAAGGGGAATGTGTACCGTGATGTGCCTACAACCCCAGAGGATATGAAACAACGTATTGTGGCAGCCTGCGGCGACATTACACCAGATGTACTGCGGCGTGTACGACATTCATTATGCCAGAGATTGCAATTGTGTGCAGCAAATGATGGCCACCACATTGAACGTCTATTGGCCTGACATGTCGGGACACACTCTATTCCACTCCGTAATTGAAAACGGAAACCACGTGTGTACGTGTACCTCACCCCTCATGGTAATGTACATGTGCGTCAGTGAAAAAGACCAATAAAAAGGTGTTAGCATGTGGACGTAATGTGCTGCTCCAGTCTCTTCTGTACCTAAGGTCTATCACCGTTCCCTTTGGATCCCTACGTACTTCGGTGCTCTCCGCTCCGATACACACGATCGAACAGCGGAGGAGTGGTACTCAAGCGTCAACTTTAGGTCACAATATCTCCGGATGTAATTAAAATTTTACAATGCAACAAACGGCACTAATTACGTATTTGTTTATATGTTCAGATGTGCTAACAAAACTAACGGGGTTCCATTTAAAAAACTTAGGTTTGTGTTAAAAAACATACTTTCGTGCATTTTTGAATGGTTTGCATTAAACAATTACACTAGCCCCTCTCCTCACGTTCGGTCTGTGGAATCGGTTCGTCAGTATTTGATGTGGTTTACGAAATAATATATCCAGCGGTAACGTTAGGTGACTCACCCTATATATATATATATATATATATATATATATATATATATATATATATATATATATATATATATATATATATATATATATATATACAGAAACTCTCAAGGAAACCTGTACTATGGTGCTAGGTATACTTACCGCGACGATTTTTGCTCTGACTGCTGTCTGGCAGAGCATGCAGCTTCAAAAATAATATGAGAAAATGTAATGGGGCAGCCGTGAAGACGTGAAGACTGATGCCACAATATTTCACGTATTATTTTAATGGGTTGTGTTGTCAGCGTTATCTGTTTGGCGTGATCGATAAACAGTTCTTTCATTTCTTAAATGTCACTCGTTTCATGTATTAAAAATGTGGGAAACAGAACTCCGACACTCTCCAGTACTTCACTATGAAACGAATGGAAGAGAGGAATGGGCATGCCATGGCGTGTTGCTTCTGTAATTCTCACAAAATATTCTCCATTAACTCTCAGACCTTTTAGCTGCCAGGAGTGCCGTGGAGGTGAGAAGGCGGTTCCTCGAAGTATTTCTCAACCAAGCTGTAAGAATTCTACTTGCAATACGAAGTATTTCATGTCGTAAGAGCGTATTAAATATAATAGATGGACGCCTTCTACCTCGTACTGTTACTCAATAACAAAACATTTGCGACAGTTTCTGACATCGAGCACAGAGAATTCAAATGCGGCGGACTTAATAAATCAGCCTCTTTCCAGTATTCAATCGAAGCATTGCGGGACGCCAAAGAAAGGGCATTAAAGTAGCCTAAAATCTTGACTGATTTATCCTGCCTTATCATCGAACTGACAAAACGCCAAAATATGAAAATGCATTAAATGGAGCAGCCAAAACGGAGTACAGATGTCTACAAAACGAGACTGACAGATGTACAAAATGCCAAAGTAGGTATGGCTAGATGAGAAACGCAGGGATATAGGAGCGTGAATGACGTGGAGAAAGATAATGAATGCCGCCTGTAAGGAAATTAGAAAGTAGTTTGGAGATAACACAAGCAGCTGTATGAATGTATGAATAAAAAGGAAGAGCTCAAAGGTGTAAGGAATAAAGAGATGTAAGATAAATTTGAGCTTAATATGGCGGCATGCTTGCTCGCATCAGTGTGGTGCAGTGGTTAGCACCGTTGCCTCGCTGACGGGGTCGCTGGTTCAAACCCAACCACCAGAAGTTATTGTTATTTCGTATTTATCATTCCTGAAAGGTTCTCGAAATATCTTATGATTTTAATATTTGTATATCTGAAATATTCGATGTACTAGCTTTCTGGAACATTCGTTGTTTGTTTAAAGTATAAATAAATGCACTCTCGGTTCACTGGAGCACTACAGTTCTGGCTATACGTTTGCGATAGTAAGAAACGTGCTTTCATTTGTAAGAGCTGCGCTGCGTCCGGATGTGGTCTTGATTGTGGTTTCGAGGCGATATTGTTTCGTGCAGACCCAGGGTACATATATATCTCCATGGCTAGTATCAGGCAAAGTAACAACCGTCGCCAACACGGACAAGACCTGGAATACAACCAGTACATCGTTAAAGAAAACCACGGATTCCAAGCCATTAGCAAGTCAACTGCACGTCAGGTATCCATTGGCGTTTTCCGGTGATGCTGCTCAACACCCGACGAAATGGCTGTAACGATTTAAAATGAGCGTTATACATGTTCAATTAATTATGTACAGAATGCTGTAATTTTTCCTTTCATAACTTTAAACTCATCCATGTGTTGTTGCGGATTCCATTGTTCCAGCGCCATTAACGAATAACTAATTAAGTTGACGTATCGCTGGGGTAGGTCTGCCATCATTTAAATTGCCAACCCCAGAAAAAACTTCGAAAATCCCGTAAATCTGAATCAAACCAGATTATTTCCCCGGACACTATAGCGTCCCCAGTGCTATATTACGAAAAGACTTAGAAAACAGTATTTATAAAGAAGAGACATTTAAAAATTGAATAATATATTTTTATGATGTAGCCGTAAAATAATGATTTCTATGTGTAAGTTTCGAGGGCAAAGAAATATAACAAAATGATCTAAAGAGACGACAAGATACGCTCTTTTGTCAATTTTTTAGTCGTCTTCACTTCTTATCTTATCTTGGTTGTGTGTAGACGGACATCTTGCGAGTGCTGGCAAATGTAAGCATATTTGTATGAGTTAAGCAGATAATATATTGATTTAATATTATTGTGTACGTTTAATTTGCAAGAGGTGAGCCCGATTTCATGTCCGCCTTCCTTGAATTAACCTGCATTCAAGTAGTTTACAGTTCAACAATCGCAGCGGACGATGCAGCCAACGATGCCATTACGTGGCGATATTAATTTATGAAAAATTAGCGGAAGCGAAAAACTCGCCCGCTATTAACATAATATTAATTTTTCTCCACAGCCGCACGAAGTTGCAGAAATACGTAGCTTTAAGATTCTTATTTTCAGTACCATAGCCAACAGCCAGAACCAGGACTCCGACTACAATACAACGGAGGTAAGAAAAATACTCTCGCGCGTGTGTGGGCCGCATTTGTAGTTAATATCTAAAGATTTCTTCCTTTAAAGTGAGCTGACTAGCCGAGAAAATTAATATGAAACGTTTATTCCATTGTTCAACTTATATACTCATGTTTTAAGATTCGGCGAGTCTAATTCCACTGAAGATTAATATTGTTAAAAAAGAGAACTTCACAAAAGCATTTAATTGTAAATAAAAAATTGAATGAAATATTTCGATTAAGGCCCACCACGTAAGTCGGCAACAATCAAAAAATTAAAATAACAATAATAATATATTAAATTACGACGCCGACGGACGCGAGAACACATACAATCTGTAGACGATAAGTTGGTCGATGGCCACGATGTACCGCCGGGAGAAGGGGAATGTTTCCTCAGTGTCTTTCATTGCTGACAACGCCAGCAGGCGCGCGCCTTCTACCGATCAGCAGACACAAATTACACACGAGAGTAGCAAGGATCTGTGAAAGCGCAACATAGAGACGAACATGTTCAAACGTAGAACTCATTTGCAGTAGGAATATGAACGCAAATTAAGCAATTTTAAATGCAGCTCACTGAGTAGAAAGCGATTGACGTTTAAAATTTTCGGTCACCTGGCGTGCGGGGCGGCGTCGTGCTGCATGCTATCGCACATTGTTGGCAGCTTCTCATTGCCTCAGTAAGGAAGTACAGAAAATATAGTGTGTTCCAAAATGACCTTTACAGCTTTTCATGACATAAATTTCAGAAATGGAGAGAATTGCGGGATAATGCTCATACTCACCTAGGGCTCTAGTATCCGCTTAACAGAGTTCAGTGAGTTAAAGGGTAAAAACAAAAAGCATAAAATAAGAAGAACCAAAATCAAACAAAACAGGAAAATAAATAGTATTAGCAAAATTAAAAACCAGAAATAAAATCAAAAATAAAGGTATTCTGGGAACCAAAGAACAAAAAATCAGATAAACATCAGCTTGTAAACCTATTTCTACTGTATCAAATTATTTACTCCATTATTTTTCTCCCGTTTTCAGATTAGTGATTTCTTTGGCTGTTAGAGTGATTTTTCCTTATTTAACTTATATGTGCTCTTTTTCTGATGATTTTTTTATTTTTTATATTTATTACAATTTATTTCGCCAATTTTTTTATATTTTCTAAACCCAAATTCGGGACACATTAAAAATTTTGATATTCCAAGAAAAGTTTTAAATAAACGTAATAAATGCAAACTATCACTAATTTGTTACAAAAAGTACATTAATTTACATTTTATTACAACATTCTAAGATGACAGAGTGCGAATAGACGTACATTATTTATCACTGCTGTAAATTTTCTTCAGCATGTCTGTATCCTTCAACAGCAAATGAAAATATTCAACTTGAGTTTCATTATAATTCATTCTAGTCACTGACACTGCCTTCATAGTTTCTACAACAAACCGTCTTCTGTCACTGCTTCAAGTCTTACTCAAGTGGCGAAATACTCTTTCCGTAGCAGCATACTGATATAGTTGAAATGAACATCTAATTCGGAACAAATCGTTTCATAATCGTTAAATCTGGAACAAATAGGTCTCCTGAATTGCTTTAGAAAAACTTTGGGACGGAGCTAAAAAAATCGTGAGTGTCACGAAAAAAGACATAGGAACTGTTCACCCATAAATGTGTGCCCCATTAGTAGCACACCTGATATTGACGCAATATTCCAGTTCCATGTCCAGCCTACTATGTCCCCATTAAAGTGAGCTATTGCTGCTCTGATGCAAGCTCACAGTTCCTGCATATCCTGCCCAAAAAAAGTAATGTCGTTCCACAGGAGCTGGGTTTCAGATCTGGTCTCTACCAACCATTTCAGACACTATAGCAACTGCTGAGGGGTGGACAGTCAATAACTAACATGGGAAAATAAGGGAAAAAAACTTTAGGTTGTGCTACAATAAGTTGGCGCCAGCATACTGTCGGCAAAGATGAAGTGCAAAGATCGATTAGTAGGCACTTGATCAAGCACACCTGTCAGGAGAGAGGCCAAAGACACACCCACAAGCAACACGCTGCCAATGCCCATTCGACAGCATGTATTTATAGCGCAGCTGTTGACTGGAAGGCCTCACTCAATCATCCAGTTTTCTGTCGGTAAGTTTACTCACTGAGTGGGTTTAGTTCATCAAAGACTGTGACAGTATATAGCGACAAGAGTAGTGACTATTAAGGGACTAGCTTACCTCAATCAAAATTGTACTCTACTAGCAACAAGAAACAAAAGTTTGTAATAGCAAGATTACCGATATTGACATTACATCAATCTGCAAGAGGACTGTTACTGATGAGCTTGTACCACAAAATGTGGATTCTATTGAAGTTAAGCAAATGTTTCCAGTTCGTGTAAATAAAGAACGGTATTAAACCACGTATGCATTTGTATTGTGGAAAGAGGATACCATCCACTCATAACAACATCCTCTCCCTTGTTACCTTGCAGTACAATTCTCTACAATGGCGAACGAGGATAATTCAGTGGCATAGAAGTTAGTCGGCTGAAGATTTTGCATGCTCCTCTTTAGATTGCAGCGGTGATCATGTTCAAGCGTTTCTATTTGCTACTTTGTTGTGTTCTTGCGTATATTCCAGGAGTGGAGCCGCAGAACTAATCAAATTTCTCTTTTCAGACGCTTTGCTTGCTTTTTGATATAACGTACCCATAAACGCAGGCTACTTGAGCCCAAATTTTGAAACTTCTGACATTATATTTAAAAATGGGCACAACAGATTTTTTCACTGACATACATTATATTATTAAACTATCGTATATTATAGATACTTTAACGTGCAGTACGCATTGTTTGTGATGTAGTAAATATTTTGATTTTTCTATTTTATTTGGGCTCAAGTTAACCTTACAGTTGAGTTACTTGAACCTAGACTGTAATTCCTATAGATACTACCATTTGAAGTCAGTTTGGGTCCAAGTAGGTTGATGTTTATTTGAATAACATAATTTCTGAACATCCAGTGAACGTCCAAACTTTTATTTTAAGGACAAATACTAATTTTGAACATTAATTTTGAACAACACTTTTTAGATATTGTACAAACAATAGAATGTAGGGATATAACAATGTTTAGAGTCCACTTAAAGAAAACCCTTTTTATTAATTTTGGGGGGTCTATTGTCATTACCAAAATGGTTCAAATGGCTCTGAGCACTATGGGACTCAACTGCTGAGGTCATTAGTCCCCTAGAACTTAGAACTAGTTAAACCTAACTAACCTAAGGACATCACAAACATCCATGCCCGAGGCAGGATTCGAACCTGCGACCGTAGCGGTCTTGCGGTTCCAGACTGCAGCGCCTTTAACCGCACGGCCACTTCGGCCGGCATTGTCATTACCACATCTTCAAATCTATACAACAAGACATCCTTATTTTTGGGCCACCTCCAGGCTTTTAGTGAAGGTCCCATGCAATCTGCTTCTATAGCAAGGATGACTCCTGGGTATTCCTTCTCGTTCCATTTTACCAGAACAAACTTGCCTCTTTTTAGGTCATCTTTCGTTACAGGCGCCGGTGATGGCGTTGATTTGCCTTCGGTTTGGCAAGAAGTCATAGACAATTATCCTATATGTTCCTCATCACTATTACGGAGGCTGACGTCGTTGTCACCTCCTGATCTAAAACTGAATGCGCCATCTTCATCTGACGTGGAGTCTTCCAATTTTTGTTTTCTTTTTTGTATGGTGTTCTTGGTTGTTTTTGAATATGCTTTCATTTTTGGACTTTCTTCCTGGTGTTGGGTGTTTTCCATGGAGGCAACTCGCCCCTCTTCTCTTAAAGTCGTTGAAGAAATGCATCCCCAATCATAGACAAGCCTACATTTGCCTTGGATTTGTCTTGATTTGGCAAACGGCGTATGATCTGATTTTCATCTAGAGGCACCAATCCAGCTTTCTCTAAACCTGCCTTTAGGTTGGTTGCTTTTCATGTTTGGACCAATTTCTTCTAAAACAGTTCGCAACAGCATTGGCAACTGATCCTTTGGAAGCACACAGATTCTTTTATCTGCATCTGATTGCTTCCAACTGTCAAGAACATCCTTCCACCTCATTTTTAGAGGCCTTAATATGCCACATCCAGTGGCTGAGTGAGGTGAGAAGAATAAGGTGGAAGACAAACAAAGTGCACATTGTTTTCTTTACAGAGCTGAATCACATTGATGTTGAAGTGTGAAGTAAGATTGTCACCAATTACAACCTTCTTACCTTCTTGCTTCTTAAGAATTGGAAGCAGATGACTGGTAAAGTCCTCAAAAATTGCTAGATCGATCCACCCACACTTACTGCGGTTATATCTATCCCCAGGTGGGCTATCTTCCGTCCCAGTTGATCACAGATTTTCGCCCTTATATATGATATAAGGTGGAATGGACTGTCCAGCTGCATTGCCACAAAACATTAAACTTATGCTGGATTTTGTTGTGTTTATAATCCGCTCGGGGTATTTAGTACCCCTTCAGGAAATTACTTTTTTCCTACCTGGATCATTACTCATATTGGTTTCGTCATAGTTGTAGACATTTTCAGGAGAGGTGTCCTTGAGCAGTTTTCCCACATTTTGAATGTATTCAGTGATGATCTTTTCATCGACAGCCGCTCTTTTTCTTTTAATGTTAGCTGCAAATCGAACTTAAAGACTGGGATGCCTATGTAGGAAGGACTCAACCCAATCACTTCCAGGCAAATTATTCTTAAAACAACCAATGGCACGTCCCTGTCTACCTAAGTAAGCTTTTATGACAAATATAAAATAAAGTTCGTCGCAAGGAAACCCAAAGTCACACAGCATGTGGAGGTGGGTAGCAAACGTAAGCACTTCATCGTTAAAAACTCTCGGGTGCCCCGGTTTCCCTGGATGTTGATTTTTTTAGTTTCCTTAGTAAAGTCAGCGTATGTCCGGTTTCCAGGTAGTCTTATATATTTATAAGACATTGCGTCGGATAATCCCAAAAGAAAACAACCACAAAATTAGGATTTCCGGTGCGGAACCTTAATTCTTCTGGGCAACTTGAGCCCAAGCTTATTAATACACTGAACAGCAAGAAATGTGGTTACAGGTTACTTGAACCCATGGGCTCAAGTAACCGGTATTTGCAGGTAACGTGTATCAGTTGTACTGAACCACATATTGTAGAAAAATGGTTCAAATGGCTCTGAGGACTATGGCACTTAACTGCTGTCATCAGTTCCCTAGAACTTAGAACTAATTAAACCTAACTAACCTAAGGACATCACACATATACATGCCCGAGGCAGGATTCGAACCTGCGACCGTAGCGGTCGCGCGGTTCCAGACTGTAGCACCTAAAACCGCTCGGCCACACTGGCCGGCACATATTTAATGAGTTATTCAGGACATGAACTGCCCTCAGCTGGCTTTGATGATAAACTAAATATGAAATATATGCACTTACCTCCAGTTTTAGGCTATTCCTGATATCTCTACAGGCGAAAGATTGCAGAGTGAAATAAACAAGAAACACGTGTCTAGGAAGCATAACCAGTGCTACTACTATTGGCGACTTTCCGAACCTCCTAGACTCACGCTATGGTCTGCTTAGTGCTGCCGCCTACCAGCGAAGCAGTAAACTACTTCGTTATATTCATGTTGAGAGTGCACAGAAAACCAAATAACATTTTTCTGTTTTGGGCTCAAGTTAGCCTCCAGGCCTCAAGTAGCCCGCGTTTATGGCATTTGTGTAAACCATGAAGTCCCCACCTCCTACACCCCCTGCCCCCCGTGCCTCAGCCACAGACGGCCAATGTGACGGATCTAACACAAGTTTTTTAGTTTCAGAACCAACAAATCACTACCTTACTTTTTTGAATAGGATGGGGCCACTCCACGCCCACACTGACGTGGTGACCAAACCAAAAGTTCTACTGTCACCTCCATTTAACATGTTAGGTTTTGAATCAGGAGTCAGAGGATGTGGGATCTGATGCTGTCCATGCATCTGGTGCACCGCGACAGTGCATGCAAGGTGAGGTTACGTTAGTGCGAGGTATCGTGCATCGTTACCTTTGTCGCTGCGGGTGCTTCATTGTAGATGGGTCAGTCTGGCCGCTGCAGCTGGGCTCCTGTGAACTCTCCTGGGCCTGCTGTCGCGGCTGCGTCCCTGTAGCAGTCCAAGGTCGTCATACATTAATGGGCGATCGGCCTCAGATCAGCTCACAGAGCAGGGGGTGTGTATGGCTGGTTTGCATATTATGTACAATACAGCTTCCATGCGATTGCCTGTTTTTTTTTTTTTTTTTTTTTTTTTTTTTTTTTTTTTTTTTTTTTCCCGGCGGGTCGAGTATCTGGGGTTGCCAGTAGTAGCTGTGTTGCAGGGGCTCGCCAGTACTGTTGTGTTAGCGTGCTATGGGCTATAGATGTTTAGTTCCTTACTAATAGTGTCTTTGGTCTATTATGTTTCCATCTATGGTTGTGGTCGTAGTTCCCCAGAGAAAGAATAAACAGGTCACATGAGTGTCTCGTGTTTCTGTACAGTCATGTGTAGAGTTTTTGGAATACCTGCAAGAGGGTATCTAGCCGATATTCCCGGTGAAGATCCACAGTGCATGTGTAACCTGGAGCATTGCTTATGATTCTGAGTACTTTGTTCTGTATGAGTTGCAGACAGCGCAGGCATGTGGGCGCAGCGTATCCCCAGATAGGAGCAGCATACGTCATCAGAGGTCTAAAAAGTGCGGTGTACATGGACCTGGACACCCTCCTATTCAGTGTGCTACGCCTGTTAAGCATAGGATAGAGTTGTTTCAGCTTTGCATTTGCTTTGTTGGTCACGTGTTGAATGTGGTCCCCCCAGAGTAGTTACCGGTCCAGCCAGACATCAGTGTATATGACCTTTTAACGGAAACGTATTGGGCGTGCATGTAGTGTTATCAGGTTGCAGTGTTGATGTTTGCGCAATAGTTTCGGTCTACTAGTGAACAGAACAGCTTCGCACTTGTCGACGTTTACTCTAACACGCCACTTCACCAACCAAGGCTCTGCCACTCTGAGTGCAGTCTGTAGTCGTGAGTTAATGTTAAACGGTTTCCAATCTTGCGCGAGGATGGCAGTGTCATCCAGTTGGCTCAATGGCTTTCGTTTTGCTGTGCGAGTGTACATGTTTTGGATGCGTGCTTGCCAGCACATCTGCAGCAACGGGGTGCCAGGCCACAGCGAAGGGCCGAATGACAGGATCGCTGGCAATTGTTGCATTGTTGGGGGACGTGTGATGGTTCGTATACTTCTACTCTGACGTCCATCTGCGGAAGGCTCTTTATCTGCAGAAGGCCGCGGGAGGTGGCCGTATCGGCCATCTCGAGCAAGTAGTGTGACAGTTGGGCGAGTGAGCGGAAGCCCGTCATCTGGGAAGCACTTTTGCAGTCGAATCCCAAGTAGTTGAGCGCCACTTGAACTGTTGTGTTTGGGGTACTGGAGATGTTAAGGAGATCTTTGTATTGTGTGTTCGTAGATACATACAATGAGGCCCTATCCCCAGAGTACTTGGTGTGAAGCGTGCAAGGTGTGTGCCTATCCGCGATTGTGGTGTTGAGGACTCTAAGGTCCCCATAGTTCTGTATTACGACTGGGAGCCTGTCTTTTGTTGTGTGGACGTACTTGCGGTTGGTGTTTGTGTTCAAAATGGTTCAAATGGCTCTGAGCACTACAGGACTTAATTTCTGAGGTCATCAGTCTCCTAGAACTTAGAACTACTTAAACCTAACCTAAGGACATCACACACATCCATGCCGAGGCAGGATTCAAACCTGCGACCGTAGCGGTCTCACGATTCCAGACTGTAGGTGTTTGTGTGTTGTTGCTGACCGCAGGTCGGTTCATGTTGGTAGATGTGTTTGTGTTCCTAGTTGGAAGTGCGGTTTATGGTGTAGGCAGCAGCGCCTTTCGGCATCCTAGCGAATGTGGTTGCTCGCTAGTTTGCGACGTGTTCTTTTTTTTGCGTCGTGAGCCGTCCACCTCCCAGGACCCAGTGTAATGGTGTTCTGGGTCCGCATCTTCCGCCACTGATTCCGCCGCTGGAGCCAGCGGCTGCAGCGGGACAGTAGTGCAGGACTCACCAGTTGCAGGCGAGTGTAACGTGATATGTAGTGTGCTTGTTCGTGTAGGGGACTCGCTTGCACCACAGAGGTCGGTGATTATCCAGCGCTGGCAGAACAGTTCTTGCGCTTGCGCAGCGATCTGCCGATCCTTGCCAGCCAGTACCTGGCTACGGCAGCAAGCGGGATGCTAACGTCGACGGGAACAGCCGAGTCATGCGCCTCTTTCACTGCAGCCTTTCTGCGGGTGAGGGCGGGGGAAATACCGGCGGAATCTGCCCTCTTGGTACTGTAGGAAGCTTTATTTGGAAGGGAAGGGTACGACAATTTGCTTTTTCTGAAAAGAAAAGAGCTAACTAATTGGCCCTACGGAAGTTAGTGCAGTGGCGCGGCACCTAAAGGAGATGCGGAGGAAGAAAGTGGCCTACAGTGCGCGGGGTGGTCTGACGTGAATGGCCCCTTGCAATGGTTAACCCTAACAGAGAACGAGATGGCCTTTATGGGGGATGATGTGTCGACAGAAGTGCCGACACAGTGTGATTTGAGGGGACCGCAATGCACGCTATAAACACACGAAGGTTGGCGTGAGGTCTGAAACAGGATACGTAATGAATGCTATAAAGAAAAGTACGTAGCTTTTGGAATACTTTAATCCATCCTTGTTGTATACATCGTTCTTGATGAGACATGCTTTATACGATAAGTATCAATTGCTATGTAAGGCTAATGGCGCCTTGCTAGGTCGTAGCCATGGACTTAGCTGAAGGCTATTCTAACTATCTGCTCGGCAAATGAGCGAGGCTTCGTCAGTGTAGTCGCTAGCAAAGTCGTCCGTACAACTGGGGCGAGTGCTAGTCCGTATCTCGAGACCTGCCTTGTGGTGGCGCTCGGTCTGCGATCACACAGTGGCGACACGCGGGTCCGACATGTACTAATGGACCGCGGCCGATTTAAAACTACCACCTAGCAAGTGTGGTGTCTGGCGGTGACACCACATTCCTCCCCCGCAAATCGGCGAACGGTCGTGTTACAAGGCTTCCGCCCGCCGTGGGGAGGACCCCATGTTGACGTATGCGATAAGGTGGGGAGCCTAACAACAGGCGAGGCTGTGCCACCCGCACCCGGCCATTCGGTCCGAGGGGAGCTAGGAAACGCCTGAAAACCTAGTCCAGTGTGCACGTCAACATGCGGTGTATGCGCCCGTAGAGAGACAGGAGGGGCCGAAGATTCGACCTCCATTGCGTCGGGGTACCCGACGCGCGAAGACGCCATGTGGTCCGGAGCGGGCAAGAGTTCCATGGCGGAGGACAGCTGGTCACGGGAGGCAATCGGCGGCGCGTGACCCAGGGAGGCGCCAGGCAGTTGCAGGGACGCGTCCACTGCGGGCGGCGCCGGCGGGAGAACAGGCGGCGGCGGCGGCGCGTCGCCATGGGGCAAAATGGAAGGCAGCGTCGGTAACACCTGGGGATGAGGCGAGCCAGTAGATGGGTCCCCAGGGCGCTGACCGGACGGCACCGTCGCTGAAAGCAGACGGGGAGCGGCAGAACCCGGGCGACGACAGGGGCGCAGCTGATTGAGATGCCGACGCACCTCACCAGATGCCCCCAAAACCAAATACATCGCGCGGCCGAGGCAGCGAAGAATGCGCCCTGCGAGCCAACGCCGTGAACCTCGAAAGTTGCGATAGGATACAACTTCGCCTGGAGCAAAAGCAGGCGTCTGCCGCTGCACAGGAACCTGATGCGGCGGATGCAGCAAAGACATCAAGGTTCGATGAGGACGACCGTGGAGCAACTCAGCCGGCGAGCGACCATCTCGAGGCTGAGAGCGATACGAAGACAAAAAGAGCAACAACGCGTCCTCCCGAGAATGCGACTCTTTCAACTTCAACATCTGTGACTTGAAAGTCCGGACCAATCTTTCAGCGGCACCGTTTGACTGAGGCGAAAACGTCGCGGATGTCAGATGTTGAATACCATTGGCCGTGCAGAATGACTGAAATTCTACGGACATGAATTGTGGGCCATTGTCGGAAACAACAGGCTGTGGAAGACCTTCAATGCAAAAAATAGTGGATAACGCTTGGATGGTGGCAGATGACGTCGTGGAAGACATCCGGACAACAAAAGGGGAATTGCTGAAAGAATCGACCACAACCAACCATCGAGCATTCCAGAATGGACCAGCAAAATCGATGTGCAAGCGTTGCCAAGGGGAAGTGGCTTGCGGCCATGCAAAGAATTTCCGCGGCGGTGCGGATTGTTGTTCGGCACACGCCATGCAAGAAGAGCGCATATTCGTAATCGCAGCATCGATTCCGAACCAAGGACAGTGCTGACGAGCAAGTTGTTTCGTTCGCACCATACCCCAATGTCCTTGGTGAAGAAGCTTTAAGACAGAGGACTGTAGCGAACGTGGGACCACGACTCTGGACTGATCATTATCAGAACGCAACAACAAAACACCACGTCGAACAAAAAGTCTCTCCCTGTGAGCAAAAAATCTGCGAACCAACGGATCCTCAATCCGTGACTTCGACAAGGGCCATTGAGTAGCAACAAAACGCAGAACGGGAGCAAGGACAGGGTCAGCAGCTGTGGCTGCAGCTACACGACGAAAATCAACCGGAAACGATTCGACCACGTCATCGGTTTCCGAATTAATGAACATGCAAGCAAGTTCGGAAGAATCGAATGCTCTATCCTCAGCAACAGGCAAACGGGACAACGAATCAGCGTTTCTGTGCTTAGCAGTGGACCGATACAAGATATCGCAGCGGTACTGCGAGAGGAAAATAGACCAGCGAATAAATTTCTGCGCTGTACGTGGAGGTACAGGCTTGTTCGGATGAAAAAGCGATGTCAAAGGTTTGTGGTCTGTGATGATGGTAAAGTGACGACCATACAAGAAATCATGAAACTTTGTAACACCAAAGACGAGAGCCAAAGCTTCTTTCTCTATCTGCGAGTAATTTCTTTGCGCAGACGAGAGCAATTTGGATGCAAAGGCAATAGGGCGATCATGCGATCCATCTTTGTGCGCAAGCACAGCACCGATCCCGAAATCTGATGCATCTACCATCAACAAAAGGGGTTTCTGGAGATCGAATGGCGTAAGGCAAGTATTAGAAAGCAACGCCGATTTCAACTGGCGAAAGGCGCGTTCGCATTCCGTCGTCCAGACGAACGGAACACCTTTACGGCGTAAGCGATGAAGCAGAGCTGAAAGAGAAGAGGCATTGCGCACATTCAATCACACCTTGTGATCCCAAATCATGTAATGTTCTTGCGACCTCATCACGCAATGCGTGAGGAACATTGTGTGCTCTGAAAAATTTCGGTTGCGCGTTGACTTTCAGTTCCAAATGTGCTTCATAGTTCGTAGCGCAACCAAGGCCCGGTGCAAAAATGTCTGCAAATTCTTCACATAGACGAGAAACACTGTCTGAAGGCACAGTCTGATTCACTGATAGGACCTGATTTACTATGTTGTTATGGTCTTCAGTCCTGAGACTGGTTTGATGCAGCTCTCCATGCTACTCTATCCTGTGCAAGCTTTTTCATCTCCCAGTACCTACTGCAACCTACATCCTTCTGAATCTGCTTAGTGTATTCATCTCTTGGTCTCCCTCTACGATTTTTACCCTCCACGCTGCCCTCCAATACTAAATTGGTGATCCCTTGATGCCTCAGAACATGTCCTACCAACCGATCCCTTCTTCTGGTCAAGTTGTGCCACAAACTTCTCTTCTCCCCAATCCTATTCAATACTTCCTCATTAGTTATGTGATCTACCCATCTAATCTTCAGCATTCTTCTGTAGCACCACATTTCGAAAGCTTCTATTCTCTTCTTGTCCAAACTATTTATCGTCCATGTTTCACTTCCATACATGGCTACACTCCATACGAATACTTTCAGAAATGACTTCCTGACACTTAAATCAATACTGGATGTTAACAAATTTCTCTTCTTCAGAAACGCTTTCCTTGCCATTGCCAGCCTACATTTTATATCCTCTCTACTTCGACCATCATCAGTTATTTTGCTCCCCAAATAGCAAAACTCCTTTACTACTTTAAGTGCCTCATTTCCTAATCTAATTCCCTCAGCATCACCCGACTTAATTAGACTACATTCCATTATCCTTGTTTTGCTTTTGTTGATGTTCATCTTATATCCTCCTTTCAAGACACTGTCCATTCCATTCAACTGCTCTTCCAAGTCCTTTGCTGTCTCTGACAGAATTACAATGTCATCGGCGAACCTCAAAGTTTTTATTTCTTCTCCATGAATTTTAATACCTACTCCGAATTTTTCTTTTGTTTCCTTTACTGCTTGCTCAATATACAGATTGAACAACATCGGGGAGAGGCTACAACCCTGTCTTACTCCCTTCCCAACCACTGCTTCCCTTTCATGTCCCTCGACTCTTATAACTGCCATCTGGTTTCTGTACAAATTGTAAATAGCCTTTCGCTCCCTGTAATTTACCCCTGCCACCTTTAGAATTAGAAAGAGAGTATTCCAGTCAACATTGTCAAAAGCTTTCTCTAAGTCTACAAATGCTAGAAACGTAGGTTTGCCTTTCCTTAATCTTTCTTCTAAGATAAGTCGTAAGGTCAGTATTGCCTCACGTGTTCCAGTGTTTCTACAGAATCCAAACTGCTCTTCCCCAAGGTTGGCTTCTACTAGTTTTTCCATTCGTCTGTAAGAATTCGTGTTAGTATTTTGCAGCTGTGACTTATTAAGCTGATAGTTCGGTAATTTTCACATCTGTCAACACCTGCTTTCTTTGGGATTGGAATTATTATATTCTTCTTGAAGTCTGAGGGTATTTCGCCTGTTTCATACATCTTGCTCACCAGATGGTAGAGTTTTGTCAGGACTGGCTCTCCCACGGCCGTCAGTAGTTCCAATGGAATATTGTCTACTCCGGGGGCCTTCTTTCGACTCAGGTCTTTCAGTGCTCTGTCAAACTCTTCGCGCAGTATCATATCTCCCATTTCATCTTCATCTACATCCTCTTCCATTTCCATAATATTGTCCTCAAGTACATCGCCCTTGTATAGAGCCTCTATATACTCCTTCCACCTTTCTGCTTTCCCTTCTTTGCTTAGAACTGGGTTTCCATCTGAGCTCTTGATATTCATACAAGTCGTTCTCTTATCTCCAAAGGTCTCTCTAATTTTCCTGTAGGCGGTATCTATCTTACCCCTAGTGAGATAGGCCTCTACATCCTTACATTTGTCCTCTAGCCATCCCTGCTTAGCCATTTTGCACTTCCTGTCGATCTCATTTTTGAGACGTTTGTATTCCTTTTTGCTTGTTTCACTTACTGCATTTTTATATTTTCTCCTTTCATCAATTAAATTCAATATTTCTTCTGTTACCCAAGGATTTCTACTAGCCCTCGTCTTTTTACCTACTTGATCCTCTGCTGCCTTCACTACTTCATCCCTCAAAGCTACCCATTCTTCTTCTACTGTATTTATTTCCCCCATTCCTGTCAATTGCTCCCTTATGCTCTCCCTGAATCTCTGTACAACCTCTGGTTCTTTTAGTTTATCCAGGTCCCATCTCCTTAAATTCCCACCTTTTTGCAGTTTCTTCAGTTTTAATCTACAGGTCATAACCAATAGATTGTGGTCAGAGTCCACATCTGCCCCTGGAAATGTCTTACAATTTAAAACCTGGTTCCTAAATCTCTGTCTTACCATTATATAATCTATCTGATACCTTTTAGTATCTCCAGGGTTCTTCCATGTATACAACCTTCTTTCATGATTCTTAAACCAAGTGTTAGTTATGATTATGTTGTGCTCTGTGCAAAATTCGACCAGGCGGCTTCCTCTTTCATTTCTGTCCCCCAATCCATATTCACCTACTATGTTTCCTTCTCTCCCTTTTCCTACACTCGAATTCCAGTCACCCATGACTATTAAATTTTCGTCTCCCTTCACAATCTGAATAATTTCTTTTATTTCATCATACATTTCTTCAATTTCTTCGTCATCTGCAGAGCTAGTTGGCATATAAACTTGTACTACTGTAGTAGGCGTGGGCTTCGTATCTATCTTGGCCACAATAATGCGTTCACTGTGCTGTTTGTAGTAGCTTACCCGCATTCCTATTTTCCTATTCATTATTAAACCTACTCCTGCATTACCCCTATTTGATTTTGTGTTTATAACCCTGTAGTCACCTGACCAGAAGTCTTGTTCCTCCTGCCACCGAACTTCACTAATTCCCACTATATCTAACTTTAACCTATCCATTTCCCTTTTTAAATTTTCTAACCTACCTGCCCGATTAAGGGATCTGACATTCCACGCTCCGATCCGTAGAACGCTAGTTTTCTTTCTCCTGATAACGACATCCTCTTGAGTAGTCCCCGCCCGGAGATCCGAATGGGGGACTATTTTACCTCCGGAATATTTTACCCAAGAGGACGCCATCATCATGTAATCATACAGTAAAGCTGCATGCCCTCGGGAAAAATTACGGCTGTAGTTTCCCCTTGCTTTCAGCCGTTCGCAGTACCAGCACAGCAAGGCCGTTTTGGTTATTGTTACAAGGCCAGATCAGTCAATCATCCAGACTGTTGCCCTTGCAACTACTGAAAAGGCTGCTGCCCCTCTTCAGGAACCACACGTTTGTCTGGCCTCTCAACAGATACCCCTCCGTTGTGGTTGCACCTACGGTACGGCTATCTGTATCGCTGAGGCACGCAAGCCTCCCCACCAACGGCAAGGTCCATGGTTCATGGGGGGGGGGGGGGGGGGCTGATTTACTATAGACATGTAAAACAACTGAAATAAATCTAAACCAAACAAGTTCACTGCAGTAGAAGAACGAAGAACGTAAAATGACACATGTTTTGTTTGTCCCTTGTATGTTGCAAGAAGAGTGCACTGTCCTAACACAGGGATATGCTGTCCTGAATAACTAGTGAGCTGAACATTTGCGGCACGCAATGGAGGTTTGCCCAGTTGTTTGTACGTGTCGTGATTGATCAATGAAACTGCAGCTCCGGTATCGAGCTGGAATGGTATGACCTTGCCATTAACGTCCAAATCTACAAAAAGTTTATTGTCCTGCTGACGACAAGAGCGACTGTCTCGTGCAATTTGAACAGATACAGGTACAGCATCACTTGCTAATTGACGTGATTTCCAGCGACGTCGACGCACACTTTTTGTGGGACGAACACAGTCACTGATAGAGAAAGTGGCACTGGACGGAGTGGAATGAACTACATGAATGTCCACGGGCGAAGGTCCACGAGCCTGAGTGTCCTTGGTTCGATTCCGGCGCGAAGCAAAGGGCCTGGAATGATCAAGAGTGTCTGATCTGAGCTTTTTCTGGCAAACACTTTGAACATGTCCTTTCTTATTACAGTAAAAACAAATAGCTTGGCGTGACGGGCTATTGTCACGCGAATGTCTAGTTGCACACTGCGGGCATGATTTCACTGCATTTGCAAGCTTGCGCGGCACACGTGGAGAGCTAGGCGGCAGCTGCGCGGACGAGAGCGAAGGCTGTTTACAGTTCCCTGCAGCTCGCCCGGCGGGCCGGTTAATGTGACACACAGCTGGCGAAGTTGCAAATGATTCCTGAGCAAAGTCAAGTGTGTCTTGCCTATCCAATATGTCTATCACTTGTTGAAGGGGTGGATTAGTTTCAAAATCTGTTCCCGTATACGAACATCAGAAACGTTCTGTGCTACTGCATCACGTACCATAGTATCTGAATAAGGGAGTCCACATTCACACTCAAAAGCACAATCCCTTGTAAGGGCTTGCAAAGTTGCAACCCACTCCCGATTAGTTTGACCGGCCGTACGTTTTGTACGAAAGAACGTATACCTTTTTGCAACTACATTAACTGTTTCCTTGAAATAGGCATCTAAAGCAGACAAAATTTCTTCGTAGGACAGAGTTGCTACGTCGCGTCGGGGAAATAATTTCACTATCACACGGTACGTTTGCACCCCTACACACGACAATAAGTGAGGCTGCCGCTCGTTACCTTGAATTCTGTAGGCGGCGAGATGAAATCCAAATTGGCGTGACCACTCCGTCGATGTTTCCTTAGCTGAGTCAAATGGCCGGAACGGGGGTGCAACAGCATGTTGTGGCTGCGGTAGCGGTGAAGCGGCGGCCGCCGCATCGTTTTGCATCGCACCTGGACCCTGGACGAGCTGTCCAAGGGCATCCAATAACGCCTGCGTCTGCTGATTCTGCAAGCGATAAAATTCGGACAGTACATCTGGAGAAGCCATGACACAAGTAAATGTAAGCAAGTAGAAAGAACAAGACCCTTTTTTGACTCGTCGCCATATGATGTGTCGACAGAAGTGCCGACACAGTGTGATTTGAGGGGACCGCAATGCACGCTATAAACACACGAAGGATGGCGTGAGGTCTGAAACAGGATACGTAATGAATGCTATAAAGAAAAGTACGTAGCTTTTGGAATACTTAACTTTAATCCATCCTTGTTGTATACATCGTTCTTGATGAGACATGCTTTATACGATAAGTATCAATTGCTATGTAAGGCTAATGGCGCCTTGCTAGGTCGTAGCCATGGACTTAGCTGAAGGCTATTCTAACTATCTGCTCGGCAAAGGAGCGAGGCTTCGTCAGTGTAGTCGCTAGCAAAGTCGTCCGTACAACTGGGGCGAGTGCTAGTCCGTATCTCGAGACCTGCCTTGTGGTGGCGCTCGGTCTGCGATCACACAGTGGCGACACGCGGGTCCGACATGTACTAATGGACCGCGGCCGATTTAAAGCTACCACCTAGCAAGTGTGGTGTCTGGCGGTGACACCACAGGGGAGTTGGTAATCGAAGTTACGGAGTCGCTGCGAGTCTAGGACTCTTCACGACAATCTACTTCTCCGCGACTACGCGGCTTTTCGACGAAAGGGAACAAGGCTCAACCCTCCGCCGATCCGCTGGACGCTACGGTCGCTTCGCAAGTCAGCGGTCAGCGAGGCCTAAGCTTCAATTGCTACCGATGCACCGGCCGTCACCGGCTGAGAGCTCCTTCACCTACGACGGCCGGAGCGCGTCTGGTGCGCTACCTTACTGACAACGGTACAACAACTACTGGCCGCACAACCACAACCGACCAACCAAGCAGCCCAATAAGTGCTGCCGACCAGTATACCAACGTTCCGGCAGAGAAGGAATGAATTGGATACCTGACTCAGTTACAAGCACATTGTTAAGTTTATCGTGTTCACGGTACTGTGAAGTTACAATCCTTTCGACTGTGGGGTCTCCAGCGTTCAGATTAATACAAAAACAGTTCGCAATTGAGTCTCCCGACGAACTCATCTATGACCAAGTAATCGCTGCATTAACTCAACACTATGACCAGAAAATCCAAGCAGCTGTAGCTAGATATCAGTTCTTTCGCTTGCAGAAAAAGCCGGAACAGACGTACCGCCAGTGGTACACAGAATTAATGGGCGTGACTAGGAAGTGTAAATTTAAGTGTAGTTGTGGCAACTTTTACAGTGATCTCATGATTCGCAATGCAGTAATATTCTATGTCCCGGATAGTAGAATATGGGAACAGACCTTAAAGTATTCTGATCCTTCACTTCCTCAAGTATTGCAAATCTTAGAGCAATATGATTTGGGCGCCATAGCGGCCGATAAGTTTGACCAGGCCCAGGTCGAGTCGCCCCTTGCTCGTGACCGCCCCAAGCAGCCACAACGAACGCTTACACAGCCACGTAGACATGTAAACAGGCCTATGAACTTTGTGAAGTCTTGCCCTAGATGTTTTGCTCGCCATAAAAGACAAGCTTGCCCATCACGTAAAGCAACGTGTTACACGTATGGGAAAAAGGCCACGTCCAAGCAGTAACGGCACAGAAACGCCAATTTTTCCCGCTCCCAGGAAAGACGGGATCGTGCACATGCCATGAACAATGTGGTTTCAAAACCTACAACAGGTTCTGACAAAAGTAAGATTAAGGTTGAGCCTCCTTCTCCCTCTAGTGCTGTGTAACGAGGTTCTAACAAACTATTCGTCTCATTACGAACTGCTGGCCGTCGTGAGAACTTTCAGTTACCCACTGGTGCCTAAGTAACTCTGCTTCATCATGCTGTCCGTACAGTTAGGCTCACCACGCCTTTCTAAATCTAGCAAGCACCTCATTGCTTACAATGGATAGGAATTTTACTGTGTTGACATCAAGAGACAGGAAGAAAATATTGGGTTTAGATGCCTTTGATTTGTTTGAACTTAGCATCCAAGACAATGTCCTTTAGTACCTGCTTTTGAACCAAAAGAAAGTGTAGCTAGCTTGCTTAAAAAATTTCCTGAACTATTTTCAGAAGGAATGGGAAAAACTAATTACTCTGTAGTGCATGTTACATTGAAAGACAATGCACAACCTAAGTTTTTCCACGCTCGCCCCATTCCAATTGCTCTAAGAGACAAAGCAGCTAGTGAATTGAAAGAATTGCAAGATAATTGTGTAATTGCTCCCATTCAAGCTTGTCAATGGGCAAGCCCTCTCGTTTTGTTGCCTAAGCCTTCTGGTCGCATTCGCATTTTTGTTGACTTTAAGTCTACAGTCAGCCCACAGGCAGTAGTTGGCACTTGTCCGTCACCTCGCCCTCAGGAACTCATGGACAGGTTTGGTGCAGGATGTAATTTTTCTAAGATAGATTTGAGTGATGCCTACGTGCAAATTCCATTGGATGAAGAATCACAGAAAGTGTTTGTTATAAATACACACTTAGGACTGTTCAAGTATTTGCGTTTGCCCTTCAGCAGTGCTTCCGCACTCGCCATTTCTCAACGTTACCTGGAACAGCTAACTGCAAAAGTGCCATTTTGTTCAAACTACCTTGGCGATATTGTCGTCTCAGGTCATACACCAAAGGAACACATTACCAATCTGCGTACTCTTTTCCGAGTGTTGTCAGAAGGACTCGAATGTCGTCTCGACAAGTGTGACTTCTTACCAACTGAACTACAGTACTTAAGTCATGTGATAAAGAGACAGGGTGTGCACCCCCTTCAATCTCATTTTCTTGCAATCCGCTACCTGCCCCTTCCTCGCAATGTGTCTGAACTGCAGTCGGTACTGGGCAAGATGACGTACTACATTCGGTTCATACCGAATGCCGCTCCATTGCATAGCTTGCGGACTACAGACTGTCATGGCGCATTTCAGGAACTCAAAAATGCTTTGCTTAGTGACATATGTTTAGTGCATTTTGAACTGCCAAGCCTTTTGCAAGTTGTGGCTTCTTCCTACAGAATCGGCATTGCGCTTCCGCACAGAATTGATGCACAATACAGAACCACTGGTTTTGCCTCAAAGTTATTCACTCAAACTCAGTGCAATTATGCTCAAATAAAAAAAGAGGCTCTCGCTATTGTGTATGGTGTGACCAAATTCCATCACTACTTGTATGGTCGCAAGTTCTTTTTAGTGACAGATCACAAGCCTTTGCAGTCCTTGTTTCATCCGTCAGTGCCGATTCCTACATGCACTATTCAAAAATTGCAACGTTGGGCTTTTTTGCTTTCGTAGTATCATTATGAAACTGTGTACACATCTACGGCAAATCACGGCAATGCAGATGCTCTATCTCGCCTTCCGATTGGTCCAGACTCTGATTCTGATGCATCTGCCGCATCTCGTTGCCAAATTGATGCGCTGGCCTCTGAATTGCTGGAATCTTCTCCCTTGCACTACAGAAAAGTTGCACAGGCCACGGAAGCAGACCCAGGTCTCAAGATTTTGTTGCACTACATTCGCACGTCATGTCCTCGTTCACTGAACAGTATTCAGAACTCAGTTGTGCGCCGATATTTTGCACGTCGGCATAACCTTTCAGTTCAAAAGAGTGTGATTCTAGTTCAAAACGACAGTGGACAATCGCGTATGCTTATTTCCAGTGTTGCAAAAGGATGTGTTGCGATTGGGAAATTGTTCGCACAAGACAGCGCTACGGGATAGTACTTGGCAGGACACGGACGCCCACATTGAACAGATGACGTCACAATGTCGTGCATGCAACAAATAAGCTCCGCTACAGACATTCGCAGCTTGGCCTAAGACTCAATCCCCATGGCAACGAGTTCACACAGGCTTTGCAGGACCATTTTGGAGCACTCGTTGGCTCAGTGGTAGACTCTTTTACTAACTTCCCATATGCAGTGTCTATGGCTTCTACCACACCGCGTAGCTCAATTCGATCGTTGTCCTCCATATTCTGCATAGAATGTTTGCCAGAAATAGTTGTGTCGGACAATGGACCACAATTCACTTGACGTGATTTTGAACAGTTTTGTGAACGACATGGCATTCGTCATCTAACAAGTGCTCCGTTTCACCCGCAGTCCAACGGAGAAGTAGAATGTTTCGTACGGACTTTTAAACAACGGATGGCCAAGCTTCGCACCACCCATACACAGGAACAGGAGCTGCAACTCTTTCTCGCCTCCTATCGCTCCCACCCACGAGATGGACCTTCATCGGCGGAATTTCTGCATGGTTGCCGCCATCGGGCGCTGCTATACTTGCTACACCGAATGCAGCATCCGGCGCCGCCAGTGGTCCGCAAGTATAGCTTTGCGCCGGGCGATTTTGTTCTTTTCAGGGTTTATGTCGACTGTGGGCGATGGGAAAGAGGAGTGATCCAGGAACGCACTGTCTCTTTTATGTACTTGATTGAACGTCCAGATGGTTTGCAGCGCCGCCAGGAGAACCAACAGATTCACTGCTTCACGGGACCGCACGGCCTTTGCAGCCACCTGCTGGCGCCACCAGGGCACCCCAGCCGGAGCAGATGGACGATGTGCCCTCGACCCCGTCGTTCCCGCTCGCCGCCCAAATGGACATGGACCGATCGTTACCATCACCGTCATCGCCCCAGGAGACGCCCTCAGACCTGGACGTGTGCCCACGCAGCAGTTTGCCACAGGATGTTACTGTTCCCTCACAAGCTAGATGGTTGGGTACGATCAGGAGTATGCCGTCCTTCACAGTCATGGCTCCCGGCTCAACTCTACGTCCACCATCGTGCCACCCCCGCCTCCTCAGTTGGCGTTTGCATCCTCCCTACTTGACGACGGTGTAGCATTTTTAGGGGGGGGGGGCAGGGGAAGAATGTGATGGTGTAAGCTGTCGCCAGCACACCAGTCGGCAAAGATGAAGTGCGAAGATCGATTAGTAGGCTCTTGATAAAGCACACCTATCATGGGAATGACCAGAGACACACCCACAACCACATGCTGCCAACGCCCATTGGACAGCCATTTCTTTAGATCGCCGTCCCTGAACAGAGGGCCTCACTCAATCATGCAGTTTGACGTCTGTCAGTTTATTTGTGTAGAGGGTTTAGTTCATCACAGGCTGTGACAGTAAATAGAGATCAGATTAGTGACTATAGTGGGACTAGTTTACCTCAACGAGAATTGTTCTTTACTAGCAGTGAGAAACTGAAGTTTGTAATAGCAAGATTACCGATATTGAAATTACATCAGTCTGCAAGACGACTATTACTGATCAGCTTGTACCACAATACATGGACTCTATTCAAATTAAGTAAATGTTTCTATCTCATGTAAATAAATAACAGTATTAATCCATCCTCTCCCTTTAGACACTGGACTCGCATTCGGGAGGACGACGGTTCAATCCCGCGTCCGGCCATCCTGATTTAGGTTTTCCGTGATTTCCCTAAATCACTCTAGGCAAATGCCGGGATGGTTCCTCTGAAAGGGCACGGCCGACTTCCTTCCCCATCCTTCCCTAATCCGATGAGACCGATGACCACGCTGTCTGGTCTCCTTCCCCAAACCAACCAACCAACCTTTACCCCAGACAGTTGTTTAAAAATCCTTCCAGTACGCCTCTGGAAGCCCTCAAACTTAGGACCAGGGAAACCTGGACGTATTGCAGTCCTAGTTAGAGTGCAGAGGTAAGCGTAGTGGTTTCTTTAGGACATATGAAAAAGAAAGGAACCTTGCTTAGTTTTAGCAGCAGTTTGCATTCCGTTTAATAGAAAAGTGTGATGGTGTCCACGAATTGAGAACCATTTGAATCTATCCTGTAAACGCTTATCAGCAACTTATTTGTGTCGAAAGTAAGTATTTTCTAGGAAATTACGTCAGCAGCTACACACACACAAATTACAGCCAGGTACACAATGACGTCTACATTTCAAAATCTGTGAAAAGTACCTTGTGTGATGTTTCACGGATATGAAGAAGTACTACTCACATTCATACACTGGTACTTCGATTTCACATTTAAGCCTATTTCAAGGCAGTACTGTCAACAGTCTGTAACATTGTAGCCAAGTTCGCACCTGGATGTAGCAAGTACGTCAGGTTTGCAGCCCGATTCACAAGAAGCATTATAACTGAAACAGCAATACTAAACAAACCCTCTAATCGTCCAAGTATTGTAGTCTCACAAGCGCCGAGAATTATGCCACGACAGGAGACGATTTTTGGTACCATGAAGATGAAAGAACAATCTAGTAGTAAAATTAAAGAGACTGACAACCTTCTCGTTGATACTGTGGCGAGCATTACCTTCCATTTTCTAAGGTTGGTGATAGCAAATTTATGAAACTAATTAAAACAGTAGAACCGTGGTGCACTTTGCCTTCCAGGAAGGTCTGACAAACTAACCGCGAAATGATCGTTGTCTCGACGTTTGGGACGTTATTGGCAATATACTGGCTGAAAAGAAATATGTATCACTGACTGTGGACATGTGGACCAACATAAATACGCAAAGGTTCTTGATAGTGATCGCGCACTGTATTAAGCGGTACAAGCTGAAGTCTGCTGTTCTGGCCACTGTGCACATCGCTGATCGGCAGACTTCTGGAAAAATTACAAAGACCATTAAAACAATTATTTCTGAATGGGGAATAGGTGACAAAGTATTTGCTCTTGTCGCTGAAGACGCTAGTGTTATGGTGGAAGTAGTAGGAAAAATTAATATTGTTCATTTGAGATGCGCCGCTCACACACTTAATTGAGTAGTGTCTGATGTGCTCAGTCACTCTGAATCAGAAGCACTAAGCTCCTTGAGAAAGAAATGTCGTAGAATCATTTGATCTCTGAAAAGCAGTACGGCAGCCACTGAAAAACCGGTAGGCTGCCAAGTTCGGCTGAACAAAAAACAGTTAAAGCTGAAACAGGAGACACCCAGCAGGTGGAACTCTATGTTTCTTGTGAAGCAGTAGCACCTAGTTTTGGACACCCTAATAATGACGCTTTCATATGTTTATTGTGAAGCTGTGACCGTAGATGAGTGGGACATTTTGGAAGACTGCTTTTCTCTTCTGGAGCAACAAACAGAAGAACTGTCTGGGAAACAACAAATTCGTGTGCCTGGCCATCCTGAATACAAGTTTTATAAGTAAAGCCGCCTTTTCTTGCTGAAACGTAATTTGTTTTTCCCAGACGGTTTCCCATTATTTCTTACTCTAAGGCATCTTCAGTGGAATCTACAACGATACGGTTTTGTTATTTGTACATTATCAAACAGTTTACGTCTCGTTTTTTTATGTAAATAAGTAATTACTTTGTTGACATCTTTGCTTCCTCTCATATTGTCTGGAGTTAGCACTAGCAGTTCATTTCCGAAACATAAGCATAATTTTGAATTACGAACTTTTTATTTCACACTGTTCATCATATTTCTCGTTCTTTGTGGTGCACTATTATTCTTTTGCCACTAGTTATAGCTATTTGTTCGGACACTGTGCTTTTCACGACGTAAATATTATGAGTTCATTATGTGTTTCCTCCTGTTTGGTTTGTTTACCTACATGTTGCCAACCTAATGAAGTACATGCCGAAAACTACCGTCTACTCATGATTTTCATATCTGTGTGTGCGTTTGTGTGTGTGTGTGTTTGCGCGCGCGCGCGTGCGTGTGTGTGTGTGTGTGTGTGTGTGTGTGTGTGTGTGTGTGTGTGCGTGTGTGTGTGTGTGAGAGAGAGAGAGAGAGAGAGAGAGAGAGAGAGAGAGAGAAAGAAGAGAGCTGAAGAGTGTGGATATGGTTTTTTGTGTGTGCTTGTGTGTGTGTGAGGGGGGGGGGGGGGGGAGGAAGGGTTGGTGGTATGAGTTGTTGAGTGTTGAATATGAATATAATAGCTGTTAGGAAGTGGTGAATGTTTTGGTGATAATCTGATTTGAGTTTTGATTTAGATGTTCTGTGGAGGGATTCATGGAACAGTGAGTGAAAAGGTATTAGATGTTATTATTACTATTACTATTATTATCATAATTATTCTCTTTTGGAATGTTATTCTATTATTTTATATATTAGTGTAAACAATGAATTGTTTGGCATGTGTACTTGATCACTCAGCAGCGTTTTCCTTTCTGATTTGGTTTTCTGTATGTCGTAGTTTTCTTGGAGGTTTAGGAGGTGTTTCTTTATTGTTGATTCGCTTTATTTTAATGTCTTCTTCTCTAGTGGTTGGTTTATGGTTATGTTCTGTTAGGTGTTCTGCAAATGCAAAGAGGTTTGTCCAATACCTCTGGACTATCATACGTTCTTTGTATCTGACATCAAATGTTCTACCTGTTTGTCCTCCATATCTGCCATCACCATGTTCACAAGTGTGAAAATTGAACAAACTAAAGAACTAGTAAAAAAGAAATCCATAATATAATAATCAGTGTGAAAACACAACAATATAAAAACAATAAAAACATGGAATCTGCAACACTCATAAAGCTTAGGAGAAAACTTCAAAATGAAAATCTTATCATTTCAAAAGTAGGCAAGGGGAACACAATAGTGCTTACAGACAAAGAACAATAAATTGAAAAACCACAAGAATCCATATCAGAAAATAATACTGGAAAATTAAAATCAGATTCCAGACAAAAGCAAAAACCACTGTGAAAAATATAGACATCATGTTACACAACACAGAGAAAAGAAAGTTGACACTGATTAATCCCACTCCACCTCTCCTCCAAAGCCAACAAAAAATTTAAAACCAAATCTTCCTGCGCAGCCAATACTGGATTTCAGAAAATCCCCCACTTACAAGCTTGCAGGTTACATTTTAAAATTACTGTATTAAAATTTCAAAGCACAAGGAGACAGAACCATTAAAAACACCTCACAGCTAACGCAACAAGTAAAATATATAAACATCACAGACACAGAAAAACACCTCTCATTTGATACGGAAAGGATGTATTCCAACATGCCAGTACCAGAAACAACAGAAATCATAGAAAAAATCTGTTAACTTATAGTCAACTCCCTGATAAACAGATTAACGAAATAACACATCAATAAGGCTCATAACAGAACAAAATTAGTTCCAATTCAATAAGAAGATGGATTGCCAATGGGGAGCCTTAACAAATATTTTAGTAAATCACACTGAACAGATCATTTTCACAAAAATAGTAGCAAAAGAATACAACATATGGATGACATCGTTTGTGTAATAGATGAACCACAAACAAAAATTGAAAAATTACACACTGACATCAACAATGCACATAAAAATAAAAATTCACAATTGAAAGAGAACAGAATAACCTAATTGACTTTCTGGGTATAACACTCAAAAAACAAAACAATAAACTTATGTTTGCAATTTACCATAAACCCACAGCAATGGACATTATCATTCCCCAATCCTGGAACCACCCACACTCACAAAAGCAGACATCACTTCGACAATGCTCCATAGACTCAACACAGTGCCACTCACCAAAGAAAACTGGCAAAAAGACCCGGACCTAATAATGCAGATAGCACAAAGCTAAACAGCACAATTAAAAGTAAAATAAAAGCAGAAAGCACCAAACCACAGACAACACAACAGTACCAGACACAAATACTGAACACCATAACAACACAGAACCAGCAGAAAATAATGTAGAGGTGTGTCGTATGAGGATGGGCTGTCAGGATGCACCATATTAACACTCATCTGAGGTTCCCAAGTGATTTATTATTTCCAGCTACAGTGCCCCACTCCTCTCGGTCTGCATAACCAGGTCCCACAATGCTGAGGACACCACTTCACTGTCTGCGAAATGGCTTGGCGTGGAATGGCTGCCTCAGTGACACGGTCAACACCCTGCTGTGTGCCGGCCTTGTACGGCAGCGGAGTTGTGGCAACATCAGGATGCACACCGGCAGTCAACTCAGTGGTCTCTGTCCCTGTTGTCTCAGCGCTGCTCGTGGGAAGTTGCAGGGCAGTTCACTGCGAGCTTCTTCACCATCATCGTTAGGATCGCCGCAACAACAAGTGCCTGCAATCCGACAGCCGAATGTGTGGTACTCACCTCGAGGATGCCTCTGGCGTGTGTTGAGAGCCAGAAAGACAACCCGTGGTAGTGAGATGTCGAGTGACCCACCGCAGGCTGGCTAAGGACCACGCGTTGGCCTCAGAGGATAGAACCAGCGACCAGCCATGGATTGAAATGCTGGCACCCCATCTGCTGCTACGTGTAGATGTTGGTGTGACATGCCCTGCAATCCAGGAGACCCTTGTTAGTGAACTGGCACTTATTTATATGTGGCTGTGCACCTCTGTTTTGCTAATGCGCTGCTCCGAGTCATTTACTCATAACATCTGGGATGGGCCAGTGGGCTTCTTCTACCTTGCGCCATGCACAATGCTGCATTTACTCTTTTCAGTGGGTCTACGGCCCTGTGGCCTCCATTCTACTTTACAACTGCTGGTAGCATAACTTAATGTCAACAGGCCCGTGCCTGGCTGTAACTTGTTGGCTCAGAAACATTGCAATGAAGCTAACTTTTGCCATCTTAAATGGTGGTGCCACTACAATACAAAAGAAAACACAACATGGTACACAGTGGTATACAAACACAAACTCACACATAAAATCAGCAACATTTTCAAAATACAGGTAATTAATATAGAATACACAACAGACAATTCTGTACAAAATTAACCCAAAAATTGACAAAAAACTGAGACATGTACAGGAAGCAGGTATATATCAACGACGGAGAAACACATGTGCTGTCAGACATATGCAACAAACAGGCAGAACATTTCATGTCAGATACATAGAAGTACATAGAACATATGAGAGCCTGGGAGTATCGGACAAACCACTCCACATTTGCAGACCACCTAAGAGAACATAATCATAAACCAACCACTGGATAAGAAGACATGAAAATAATTAGAATCAATAATAAAAAAAACACTTCCTAATCCTCCAAGAAAACTACCAAAAACAGATGACCAAATCAGAAAGATGTTATGAGTAAATGACTCGGAGCAGCGCGTTAGCAAAACAGAGGTGCACAGCCACATATAAATAGGTGCCAGTGCACTAACAAGGGTCTCCTGGATTGCAGCGCATTGTCCATGAACCTCTCTACAGAACATCCAAATCAAAGCTCAAATTAGACGATCACCAAAACTTTCAACCACTCTCTAACGGCTATTACATTCATATTGAACACTCAACAACAACCCTTCGTACCCCCCCCCCCCTCCCCCCCCCCCCCCACACACACACACACAAACACACAAAAAGACATATCCACACTGTTCATCTCTCTCTCTCTCTCTCTCTCTCTCTCTCTCTCTCTCACACACACACACACACACACACACACACACACACACACACACACAGATATGAAAATCATGAATAGACGTTAGATTTCAATACATACTTCCTTAGGTTGGCAACATGTAGGTAAACAATCCAAACAGGAAGAAACACATAAGAAACTCACAATATTTACGTGGTGAAAAGCACAGTGTCCGAACAAATAGCTATAACTAGTGGCAAAAGAATAATAGTGCACCACAAAGAAGAAGGAGAAATACGGTGAACAGTGTGAAATAAAAAGTTCGTAATTCAACATTGTGCTTACGTTTCGAAAATGAAGTGGTGGTGCTACCTCCTGCCCAGATGAGAGGAAAAGTATAATCACATATAGGAGAGGAATTAACCAATAAATCCTTGCTTAGCAAGAACTAATAAGCCTTTGCTTAGGAAGAACAATATTAAAAATATATCACAACATATAACATATGTCAGCAAACAATGGCGTGTAATGCTCACTTTACAGATACCTTGAATTTCAAATTTAATGCTAAAAGGATCTTCATGATAATACAATAATGCTGACAAACTTTAAGTAATTACTTATTTACATACAAAAAACCGACATAAACTGTTTGACAATCTGCAAACAGCAAAACTGTATCGTTCTAGATCCCACTGAAGAGGTCTTAAGGTAAGAAATAATGGAAACAAATTAAGTTTCAGCAAGAAAAGGCGGTTTTATTTACAGAGTAGGTATGTCTGAGGAACAATTCACAACAGCCTCCATTCTTGTGCCTTTAGTTGAAAGGGTGCCAGAAAGCAGTGGCAAAGACAACCCCAACAATTAATATAGGCACCGCTTTGAGAAAACAGCTACCAAAGGCCTTGGCAAAAAGGATGACGCCTTACAAAGAAAACGGCACCGGTATGTGTGCCAAAGTGATTATTTTGGACTCTCGGCTGAAAAAGTGTGGTTTCGGAGCAGCTGGAAGCGCTGAAAACGTCGTGACTGAGGTCATAGCGGAGATTCGCCAGACTACAAACAGTATCGGAGCTACGGTTGGTAGTCTGGTGACTCAAGTGGAAGATCGTGACATACAAGTTGCGAAGAACAAGCTCTGAACCTTTTTCAAGAAACAGAAAAAAAAGAATCAGCATCAGCGGAACTGCAAATGCGCAAGAGGAGATGCGGCTCTATTTGTCCAAAACGCTCCTAGACAGAGAGGACAAATATGATCTGCTGATTTTTTGGAAGAAGTTGCATGAGGCCATGCCATCTTTGTCTGATGCAGACTTAAAGTACTTGTGTGTTCCGGGCACTTTGACCCCTCGAAGCGAGTTTTTTTTTTTAAGACCGGACCAGTTTGTACGGAGGGGATGAACCAGCTGAAGTCAAAGAACGTAGACACAATGGTGTTTTTAAATGTTAATCAAAAGTATGCTGTTACATAAACACCCTGCAGATCCATCATCTGACTGCTATGGTTTGGTTAAAATTGTTAAGCGATCTGTTGTAACTGATATGTGTTTAAGTAATATTTGGCACTTTCATTAAAAATCAATACACTCCTATTTTGTTTATTATGACGTTAATCGAAAGTACGTAAAAACGCAATGTTGCAAAATTAGAATGTTTCCATAAGACAATTAAGTGACATGGATTTGTACTCAAAGCAACATCGAGCGAGTATGCTCAGAGCTTATTAGAACACGAGTACAAGATGTAATCATGTAAATCAAGTGAGAAATTCTATGGTATTATTATAGAAGTGTGTCTGCTCGCTGTGATCCAGACTTGGGAAGCGAGAGCCACCTCTGTTTGCTTCCCCGTCGCTTTGCATCGCTTTTGCCAGCCAACCGCAGTGTGGTTTTTTACGCGGTTTTCTCACACTCATCTAGGAGAATGCTGGCTGGTTAATCATTTCAACCTCATTTACACAACACAAAAACCCTTACAACACGAAAAACATTCCTATATGTTGACACTACCATGTAGTCACATTTAAACACGCATAATACTATCTTCAGAGGTAACGTTGCGTTGCATCGATAAGATTTCGATTGTTGTAAGAAGCTGCAAAGTTGGAAATTTATTAATGTATTTTGGACGTCTGTTAGCTTACACGGATGCAAATAATACTGCAAGTGATTCAGATGTAGCAATAAGCGCAATGAAAACAAAGTACTCTAACCTATTACATAAATATGTGTGTATATGAATCAGAGTAATATACAGGGTGAGTCACTAACTATTGTCACCTAGAATAATTCCGAAAGTATGATGGTAGCTGAAAAGTTTGTGGGACAAATGTTGCATGGGACAACGGAGCCCATAATATTACGTTGGTTTTTTGTTACTAGATGGGGTCACTTCAGAGATATGAAGGTCATCTTTGTTTTGTTAAATGGGATGCTATAGTCTGGTACTTATTTTCTGATAATGGCTATCGAGACGAATCCACTGATGTGTAACAATAAGGTCTTTGAAGGTCAACGAAGGTCAAAAAGGTGGCATGAATGTCCATTTACAGCAGGTGTTCGATGTGATGAACATAGGTATCAGTGCAGTGCTGCAACCTTCTTATCATGGATTGAGTGGTATTCTTTATCACTTCGGTGCTTATCGAATCACATACTCTGACAATTCTCCCTCGTATATCGTGCAAATCATTTACGGAGAATGCCAACGAGATTCAGTGAGAGCTAGAGGCTTACACGCTGAAAGATATCCTCAACATACTCACCCTACACATCGTACATTTAAATACGTGCATGATAAACTGAGAACAACTGGATCTTTAACGCATCGGAAACATATCCGGCAAAGGAAACTTACTTATGAGGAAACGGAAATTAGTACTCTTGCCACTGTGGTTCGAGATCCTGGTGTCAGTTTGCGTCAAATCGCAAGGAAATCTGGCATGAGCCAGAGTGGCTCTGAGCAGAGTGGCTCTGAGGTCATCGGTCCCCTAGAACTTACAACTACTTAAACCTAACTACCGTAAGGACATCACACACATTCATGCCCGAAGCAGGATTCGAACCTGCGACCGTAGCGGTCGCGCGGTTCCAGACTGTAGCGCCTAGAACCGCTCGGCCACCCCAGCCGGCTGAGCTGTATTGTTCGTGTTCTGCATCACCATAAATATCGTCCTTATCATATCAGTCTCCACCAAGAAGGAACTGGTGCGGATTGTATGCGTCGCACTGAATTCTGCCGATGGACTCAACTTCTGATTCAGTGGGATGACACGTTTATTAATTTGATTTTGTTTACTGACGAGGCTAAATTCACGAACCACGGAAATGTTAATTTGCATAACATGCATTATTGGGCAACTGAAAACCCATGTTGGCTGCAGGACGTTGCACACCGAAATCCGTGGTCAGTGAATGTATGGTGTGGGATTCTGGAGGACAGAATTATAGGCCCGCATTTCATCGAAGGCAATCTTAATGGTAGGAAGTACACCGCATTCCTGCAAGAAATATTAGATCTGTTATTGGAAGAAATACCTTTAGGAACAAGGAACAGAATATGGTATCAACATAATGGGTGTCCGGCACATTTTTCGCTGATGGCTAGAAATCAATTGCAGAGACAATTCCCAAATCGTTGGTTTGGACGTGGAGAAGATGTGTCGCGGCCGGCTCGTTCGGCAGACTTGACGCCTCTAGATTTTTTTCTTGTTGAGATTCGTAAAAGACATTGTTTATAACGACGTCCAACTACACCTGAATATATGCGAGAGAGAATTAGAGCATGAGCTTTGATAAGTGCCGAAGTGATAAGGAATACCACTGAAGTCATGATAAGAAGATTACAGTACTGCATTCATACAAATGGTCATCACTTAGAACACCTTGTATAAATGGCGGTTCATGCCACCTTACTGACCTTCGTTGGCCTTCAAAGACCTTACTATTACACATCACTGGATTTGCCGCTCTCAGAAAATAAGTACCAAACTGTAGCATCCCATTTAAAAAAACAAAGTTGACCTTCAAATCTCTGAAGCGACCCCACCTAGCAACAAAAGCCAACATCATATTATTGCCCCCGTTGTACCATGCAACTTTAGTCCCACAAACTTTTCTGCTCCTATTATACTTTTGAAGTTATTCTTGGTGGCAATAGTTAGTGACTCACCATGTATATGAATGGGAGAAATCATATAACAATTTTATTGCACTTCAAATGATATGAACTATCTATTATCTACTGCATGCGGTCCACGTTTTCTGTTTTCATTTCTACAAGTTTTGTCACAACTATTAAAAATTTACAAGCACAAATTTTCAGAACTATCTGTATGGTATTAGGACTCTGTATGGGCCTACGAGAGATTATTTAATACTTTTTTAGTCCGTTTTAAAAACGTGTTGTACTAAAAACTTTTTTATTTCAATAGTTATTTTCTGATTTTTAGTCTTGTGTTTGTGAAATTTTTCAGTTGCTTTCAAACATTTTGGTGAGATTACAACAGAGATATGTAGTTCATTTCAGTTTCTCTTAAACTGCGTCAACAAATATATACTGCTTCGTCCTACGTATATCTCGCAAAAAGACCGCGAATCGAAAAATCAGAGAGAATCGAGCTCACATGGAAGTTAAGCAGCAATCGTTCTTAAGTGTAAAAATTCGCGACTGGATCAAGAAAATAGGGAAATAGTAGTGGTACATCAAGTACTATTTTCCACACACCTGAAAATAAAGCGAATTAATATTGCATTGTCATCTAGTTTTGAACTATGATGAAAGTTTCAAGTCTTTAGCTTATCGAGAAGTTGGTCTGAAACTATGCGCAAAATTTCTGCCGAACAGATAGACACATTAAAAAACAAAGAACGCTCCGCCACACATTAGAGTCGAAAGCGAGTTAATATTGCAGTGCCATCCAGTTCTGGGCTGCATTGAAAGTGAGCTACGTTGAAAGTTTCAAGGATCTAGCTTAACAAGAAGTTAGTTTAAAATCAATTACAAAAAATTTACCGAACAAAGAGATGAAAAACCGATCTAATAAAAAACATGTTAAAAAGTGATGTTTCATTTAAACATACATATATTTACTGTGCAGTACAGATATTAAATTTTAAGAACCAACCAAAAGTTGATATTTAATGCCACAAGTTTGAAAATTCGTATTTAAGTAAGTGAATACACACATTTTGAAAATACTTCACTTTTAGAAGTATATTTTTTATTTACATCTCCTTGAAATAAAGTATTAGTCTCTTAAAAAAGGGTGTCAACCCTAGTCATGGTTCTTGTGTAACAGAAAATGCTGAAAAAGCCTGTAAATAAAATCATTCAAACCCGAGGCCAGAGTGGAAACATTCAAATAACGGCCGCAGTCGACAGTGACTTGGGTCAGTCGCTATGACTGAGAGAGACGCACTGGGAGAGACCACGTAAACCGGTTGAGTGAGTGAAAACATTCATACAGCTGACACGGCCGCACAGATTAGCTGCATTCGGTTGTTTCATTCGACTGAAAAAACCGGTTCAGCAAAAGAACAATGGACTAACCAATCGGATGTTCAAAACAGTCAGTTGTCCCATCTACATCTACACAGACACGTACTACGAAGGCCACTGTATGGTGCGTGGCGGAGGGTGTCCTGCACCATTTCCTTTCTCGTTCCACTCGCAAATACGGCGAGGGAAAACAACTTTCTAAATGTCCTCGTATGACTCCTAAATTCTTATATCTTATCTTCGTAGTCCTTACGCGCAATGTACAGGGTGATCAAAAAGTCAGTATAAATTTTAAAACTGAATAAATCACGGAATAATGTAGATAGAGAGGTACAAATTGACACACATGCTTGGAATGACATGGGGTTTTATTAGAACCAAAAAAATACAAACGTTTAAAAAATGTCCGACAGATGGCGCTTCATCTGATCAGAATAGCAATAATTAGCATAACAAAGTATGACATAGCAAAGATGATGTTCTTCACAGGAAATGCTCAATATGTCCACCATCATTCCTCAACAATAGCTCTAGTCGAGAAATAATGTGAAGTAGGTCGATCACGATACACTTGCGACTTCAGGTAACCCCAAAGCCAATAATCTCACGGACTGAGGTCTGGGGACCTGGGAGGCCAAGCATGACGAAAGTGGCGGCTGAGCACACGATCATCACCAAACGACGTGCGCAAGAGATCTTTCAGGCGTCAAGCGATATGGGGTGGAGCGCCATCCTGCATAAACATCGTACGTTCGAGCAAGTGTTTATTAGCCAGGCTGGGGATGATGCGATCCTGTAACATATCGGCGTACCTCTCACCCATCACGGTAGCAGTTTTGCTGTCCAGCTCCATCTGTCGGACATTTTGTGAACTTTTTTTTTTTTTTGTTCTAATAAAACCCCATGTCATTCCAAGCATGTGTGTCAATTTTTACCTCTCTATCTACATTACTCCGTGGTTTATTAAGTTTTCAAATTTATACTGACTTTTTGATCACCCTGTATGTTGGTGGTAGCAGAGTCGTTCGGCAGTCAGCTTCAAATGACGATACTCTAAATTTTCTGAATAGCGTTTCTCGAAAAGAATGTCACCTTCCCTCCAGGGATTTGCATTTGAGTTCCCAAAGCACCTCTGTAACACTTATATGTTGGTCGAACCTACCGGTAACGAATCTAGCAGCGTGTGTCTGAATTGCTTCAACGTCTTCCTTCAATCCGACCTGGTACGGATCCGAAACGTTGGTGCGATATTCAAGAATAGATCGCACCAGCGTCCCACATGGGGTCTCCTTTATAGGTGAACCACTCTTTCCAAAATTCTCCCAATAAACCGAAGTCGACCATTCGCCTTCCCTATCAAAGTTCTCGCATGCTTGTTCCACCTCATACCGCTTTCCAACAGATATTTAAACGACTTAACAGTGTCAAGCTGGACACTAGTAAACTGTATCCGAATATTACAGGTTTGATCTTCCTACTCATCCGCATTAACTTATAAGTTTCCACATTTAGAGCTAGCTGCCGACTAGAAATTTTCTCTAAGTCGTCTTGTATCTTCCTGCAGTCACTCAACTTCGACACCTTACCGTACACTACTTCATCATCAGCAAACAAATGTAGATTGCTGCCCACCCTACCAGCCAAATCATTTACGTATATAGAGAACAACAGTGGTCATATGACAATTCCTGGGGCGCTCCTGACGATACCCTTGTCTCTGATGAACACTCGCTGTCAAGGACAACATTCTGGGTTCTATATTTAAGAAGTCTTCAACCAACTCACATATCTGTGAACTTATTCCACATGCTCGTGCCTTCGTTAACAGCCTGCAGTGGGGCACCGCGTCAAATACTTTCCGGAAATCTAGAAATACGGAATCCGCCTGTTGTTCGTCATCCATAGTTGCCAGTATAACATGTGAGAAAAGGAAAAGCTGAGTTTTGCATGAGCGATGATTTCTAAAACCATGCTGATTCGTGGTCATAAGATTCTCTGTCTCGAGAAAGTTTATTAGATTCGAACTGAGAATATGTTCAAAAATTCTGCAGCAAACAGAAGTTACGGATATTGGTTTGTAATTTTGCGGGTCCGTTCTTTTGCCCTTCTTATACACTGGAGTCACCTGGGCCTTTTCCAGTCGCTAGGGACTTCGTGCTGGGCGACAGATTCACGATAATGTACGCTGGGTAAGGGCCTAATGCTGTATAGTATTCTTCGTAAAATCGAACTGGTCCGAGTCGCCAAATACAGCAGGCGGATTACATGATGTGTTGGGCAAATGTGTATTTTTACCTGGGCGCTACAGCAGTTGTTTGAAAATAACGAAGAGAACTCAATAGTTGCGACTAATCTGAGGAGGAATTGAAGGAAATGTTTGATGACAATCAACGCCAAGTTAGTTTAGCGTAGCAGTTGAAGGACATGGCCCAATGTCATCTGAAAATGACAATGGTACATTCAGAATGTTTTGGTCCTTCGTAACACTGTACGCCGGAATATGACAGAAGTCGACAAACCTGTTTTGGTTGGCAGGAGAGCCAACGCCGTGTTACTAGAGGAGGCCGAAAGGCACGCGTTTCAGCTCACGCAGGCTGGCGTGAGGTCTGGAACAGGACAAGGAAATTAGAATTTAGAAAAACGGACGTAGCTGGTGGAATACTTAACTTTAATCCGTTAATGGTGAACGTCGGTCTTGACGGTACATGATTCACAATATCAATAGTAACTGATAATGGCGCCTTGCTAGGTCGTAGCAAATGATGTAGCTGAAGGCTATGCTAAACTATCGTCTCGACAAATGAGAGCGTATTTTGTCAGTGATCCATCGCTAACAAAGTCGGTTGTACAACTGGGGCGAGTGCTAGGAACTCTCTCTAGACCTGCCGTGTGGCGGCGCTCGGTCTGCAATCACTGATGGTGGCGACACGCGGGTCCGACGTATACTAACGGACCGCGGCCGATTTAAAGGCTACCACCTAGCAAGTGTGGTGTCTGGCGGTGACACCACAAAACCCTCACGTAAGATTAATGCAGTCGTCGCATGTGGTCCCCATGTCAGGTTTGGATGACCATTACCTTACTTCTCTCGTACGCCCAATGTTAAGAGAAGAGATACAGCAGTGTGTGGTAGCCAGAAACGTCGAACCAAGTGCACAAAAGATAGCAGCCATGAACGTCGACCCCCACACGTCAGTACACAGCACAGTATGTTGAAGAAGAGGTGTATATCGATCTCTTGTACTAGTTTCAATCACCAGTCGAGACCCCCATGAAGAATGAACTCGGTCTTACCACGCCGCCGTCAGACGACAATCAACCAGCTGACGAATGCAGGCACAACCAAGTCCTCCACCAATACAACATCTCGTAGCAGGACAGACGCCTGGAAGAAAGAGGACAGCACACTGGTCTGTTTTCAATATGGACGCCTGGAGCATGTTGTGTGCTACTGCAGACAGAGAAGACGAGTGTTAACAACTATTACACCGCAAGACGTCAACCATCACAACAGTCCTATTCGCACCACTCAACTGCGACGATTATAGTCGACCTGTCAGAGGAAGCTCATCGCAATATCCTGGACGAGGGCCCTCCCAAACACTCCATAACCGTTTCCCATCGACATACAGAGGTACCAGCCACTTGCCACGCCGACGAAATCAGGAAAACTAAGTGAGGCGAGCACTTGTGAAGATGAAGATGCCGTAGGTGAAAATCGTCTGCGGACGACAGACCAAGGTGACAGGAAATGTCATCGACGTCATCGTCCATGGCCAACCAATATGGGCGCTAGTCGACTCAGAGGATTCTTTTTCTATAGTCTCTGATACTTATCGTCGCCAGCTAAAGAAGAATATGTTCCATGAAACGAAAGCGACTGTGCTGAAGATCGTAAATGGGAAATACATCCAGCCAACAGGAGCAAGCATTGCAGGAATAACTATAGATGGCAGAACACAGTCTTTCAAATTTTTCGTTTTTACAAAATGTTGTCACGATTTTATTATCAGATGGGACTTCTTGAAGACATGACAAGCAATCACACTGTGATTGACGGCGTTAATCCAACAAACACACATAACACAGATTTGTTCTGGACAGTTTTTTGCCGTTGAAGATGTTTTTATTCGACCGTCACCAATTAGACGAGTTCTAGTCATTACTCGAGCATCAGAGTGAAATGGTGAAGCTTTTGTCGACAGCAAAAAGCAACTACAGCTCACAAAATAAATCTACATGCCATTGATGGTCATAAACATTGTAGGTGGTCAAGGATAACTTTGCATCAATACCTGTCGTGAGTGGCCACAATTCGTCCCTAAAGGTATGTGCATGTAGTTATTGTTAGCAATACCTCGCAAGAATACAAAATGACTTTGCTCATGAAATCAAAATTAGATGAAAATACACCAAACTAATTATCTTTCAAGGTTAGTAACACAGATTTACGATAAACTATGCATCATAGTTCTAATTACACTTCAAAATTTGCGTGAAAAAACCAGCACTCGTAGTGAATGGATCATAATGCAACACATGTACTGGGGAAAATCGTCGTCCCAAAAGACTGCAGAGGGGTGGTAGTTGAATGTGCATTCTCCTCGACAGGCGCTCCCATGCTGCCGAAAATCGAGGCCCTCTTATCCCCCCCATTCCTCCCCTCCGCCTCCATCCATCCATTCACCTACAGGGAGAACACAGGCTTTTTCAAATGTCCACCTGCTATGCCTGAGCGCCTCACAACCACTGCCCGCACCAGGCCTTCCCCCATAAACTTGTGGACACTACCCACCTTGAGGTGCTGGTCCTTCGCCAACACACTATCAGGTATAGCTAACTAAACGATAAAAGATAAAGGGACATCCGTCCCAAGTACAGCATGTTCATCTTAAGTATAGCGACACAGCCCCACCCACACATGCCGTACCTAATGGTCAGGGGGCGCACCCGCGGTGGCGACCTGACACAGAATAGGCTAGCCTCGAATGCCTCCAAAAGGCCTGTCATAATGTGATGGAAAACACTTTTATTTACCATCAACACAACTCTTTTTTGCAATCTGTTATACATATTTCTCAGAAAGACTGGACCCCTCTGGAACAATAACAGAAATCTGGAGAACAGTCCAGATGGTCCACAGTGTCTTCAGTACAATGCGTCACCCGAGCAAGTGGCTTGGCTCTCAGTGTTATCGATGCCGATGGAAACTTCTCATACAATAATGCACAACGAATGCAGCCCTCAAAACAAAACCGTTATAAATAAGGGCTATCCTGACCACGGATTGTTTGTCTAAGGGGACAGCCGTGACCTCTTACAGAACTTGGCCACCAAGCCAATCTGAGCACTGGACTGTAATATTTGTATTTAACATCAACGCACCTCCTATAATCAAACATGCATTAAAAAAGAAAAGAAACACAATTGCGACGATAATAAACGTCCTCTTTCCAGCAGAATAGGCGCAATTCATTTGCTTTTAGTTTTATGACCAAATCGGTGTAATTTTTACGTTCAACTGCAGGATACAATTCGCATCTCATTACTTTGCGACATCCAGCGAAGTGCACCGCCGCCGATTACAGATGATCAGTTCACCCTGCGTAAAATCAGGAAAAAAACTTCACTATTTTGATGCGAAAACTACCGATCACCGCAGAGTGTCCTCGTTATTTCAAAACTGTCACTGGAGCAAAAAAAGGTGACAATTTAAACTCCGAAGAAAAAACACCTATGTGAAGCAATTTCTTTCAGTTGGATTGACAAATTACACTACTGGCCATTAAAATTGCTACACCACGAAGATGATGTGCTACAGACGCGAAATTTAACCGATAGGAAGAAGATGCTGTGATATGCAAATGATTAGCTTTTCAGAGCATTCACACAAGGCTAGCGCCGGTGGAGACACCTACAACATGCTGACACAAGGAAAGTTTCCAACAGATTTCTCATACACAACCAGCAGTTGACCGGCGTTGCCTGGTGAAACGTTGTTGTGGTGCTTCGTGTAAGGAGGAGAAATGCGTAACATCACGTTTCAGACTTCGATAAAGGTTTGATTGTAGCCTATCGCGATTGCGGTTTATCGCATCGCGACATTGCTGCTCGCGTTGGTCGAGATCCAATGACTGTTAGCAGAATATGGAATCGGTGGGTTCGGGAGGGTAATGCAGAACGCAGTGTTGGATCCCAATGGCCTCATATCACTAGCAGTCGAGATGACAGGTATCTTATCCGCATGGCTGTAACGTACCGTGCAGCCACGTCTCGATCCCTGAGTTAACAGTTGGGGACGTTTGCTAGACAACAACCATCTGCACGAACAGTTCGACGACGTTTGCAGCAGCATGGACTATCAGCTCGGAGACCATGGCTGCGGTTACCCTTGACGCTGCATCACAGACAGGAGCGCCTGTCATGGTGTGCTCAACGGCGAACCTGGGTGCACGAATCGCAAATCGTCATTTTTCCGGATGAATCCAGGTTCTGTTTACAGCATCATGATGATCGCATCCGTGTTTGGCGACATCGAGGTGATCGCACATTGGAAGCGTGTATTCGTCGTCGCCATACTGGTGTATCACCCGGCGTGTCAGTTGTCCCATCTACATCTACACAGACACGTACTACGAAGGGGTGCCATTGGTTACATGTCTCGGTCATCTCCTGTTCGCATTGACGGCACTTTGAACAGTGGACGTTACATTTCAGATGTGTTACGACCCGTGGCTCTACCCTTCATTCGATCCCTGCGAAACCCTACATTTCAGCAGGATAATGCACGACCGCATGTTGCAGGTAGTGTACGGGCCTTTCTGGATACAGAAAATGTTGGACTGCTGCTCTGGCCAGCACATTCTCCAGATCTCTCACCAATTGATAACGTCTGGTCAATGGAGGCCGAACAACTGGCTCGTCACAATACGCCAGTCACTACTCTTGATGAACTGTGGTATCGTGTTGAAGCTGCGTGGGCAGCTGTACCTGTACATGCTATCCAAGCTCTGTTTAACTCAATGCCCAGGCGTATCAACGCCGTTATTACGGCCAGAGGTGGTTGTTCTGTGTAATGATTTCTCAGGATCTATGCACCCAAATTGCGTGAAAATATAATCACATGTCAGTTCTAGTAAAATATATTTGTCCAGTGAATACCCGTTTATCATCTGCATTTCTTCTTGGTGTAGCAATTTTAATGGCCATTAGTGTACATGACCTGGTAGCGTCTCTCGCGTTCAAGTCAGTGTCTGTAAATATACTGTCATGCACATGGATATTACAAATATTTCAGGCACTTGAAATAACATCAGAGAACAGGACCTTTCACGCCATTGGATCACATGTCGGAAAAAACACAATCATTTTACGTTCGACAATAACATGCTATAATTCAAGAGGATGTAGCAGCTTTGTAGACTATGGCAGGTCTCGTTTTACCAATGTGACGCTATCTCATACTGTCGTTTACGAAACAAATCGTGAGAGTCTGTCTTGTAACAGATGCTCCTATAAGCTATTATACCACGCATCTCTCTCCTCCGTTACATCGAAACCAATTACCATCTGCATGTTTACATTTGACATCTTTGATGCATAACTCACCTCTTCCGACGCGTCTGCAACGTTTCCGTCATACAGCAGCAGATTCTCGCGTTCTAGTTTTGTAAGCAATTTGATCATCAAAATGTGTTTCAAGCAATCTAATCACATGTGAGGAAAAAGAACACCATAATTTCAAGATTCCACAACGAGCTATAATTCAAGTGGTGTCTACTTTATAATTAGAGGTTATGAAGTATGAAATAAGGCAGGACGTGCAGTAGCACCTGTTTTTTAAGCACGCAATTGTGACGATAATAAGAAAAAAGTCATGATTTCATGAGAAGAGATACAGACGATTCCTATTAGTTTTATGAGCAAAATCGGAGTAGTTTTTAGAGAATTGTCTGCCTCCAAACTTCAATCTGTTATAGCACTCCTTGTAACAGATTTTACCACGTCTCTCTCTTCTGATGTATCGAAAAACAATTACCATCTGCATGTTGTCATTGAGCATATTACATATACACGTATCACTCCGTTAGAGCTGGAGGCCAGTGCTCGAAGTCGTTTGCACAGATCTGCACAAGGTTTCGTCTGTACTGGAGGAAGACCACATCCAGCAGACTATCAATCACATGAGACGGCTCCTGTATTGTTCCTTCATTAGAACTGTATACATTTTTTTTAAAAAAAGTCTTTCATTCCTCTTACGGCTGTCGCAGTTTTTCATGTCAAATCCATACCCTAAGCTTACTACAGGACATTGGCATTTTCTTTGCACATGTCGGAACACACACACGCACACACTTTATAAGACTGCTGCTCAAGGTGAATCTATCACGCATCCCCTACTACTATGTACACTCCTGGAAATGGAAAAAAGAACACATTGACACCGGTGTGTCAGACCCACCATACTTGGTCCGGACACTGCGAGAGGGATGTACAAGCAATGATCACACGCACGGCACAGCGGACACACCAGGAACCGCGGTGTTGGCCGTCGAATGGCGCTAGCTGCGCAGCATTTGTGCACCGCCGCCGTCAGTGTCAGCCAGTTTGCCGTGGCATACGGAGCTCCATCGCAGTCTTTAACATTGGTAGCATGCCGCGACAGCGTGGACGTGAACCGTATGTGCAGTTGACGGACTTTGAGCGAGGGCGTATAGTGGGCATGCGGGAGGCCGGGTAGACGTACCGCCGAATTGCTCAACACGTGGGGCGTGAGGTCTCCACAGTACATCGATGTTGTCGCCAGTGGTCGGCGGAAGGTGCACGTGCCCGTCGACCTGGGACCGGACCGCAGTGACGCACGGATGCACGCCAAGACTGTAGGATCCTACGCAGTGCCGTAGGGGACCGCACCCCCACTTCCCAGCAAATTAGGGACACTGTTGCTCCTGGGGTATCGGCAACCGTCCCCATGAAGCTGGGCTACGGTCCCGCACACCGTTAGGCCGTCTTCCGCTCACGCCCCAACATCGTGCAGCCCGCCTCCAGTGGTGTCGCGACAGGCGTCAATGGAGGGACGAATGGAGACGTGTCGTCTTCAGCGATGAGAGTCGCTTCTGCCATGGTGCCAATGATGGTCGTATGCGTGTTTGGCGCCGTGCAGGTGAGCGCCACAATCAGGACTGCATACGACCGAGGCACACAGGGCCAACACCCGGCATCATGGTGTGGGGAGCGATCTCCTACTCTGGTCGTACACCACTGGTGATCGTCGAGGGGACACTGAATAGTGCACGGTACATCCAAACCGTCATCGAACCCATCGTTCTACCATTCCTAGACCGGCATGGGAACTTGCTGTTCCAACAGGACAATGCACGTCCGCATGTATCCCGTGCCATCCAACGTGCTCTAGAAGGTGTAAGTCAACTACCCTGGCCAGCAAGATCTCCGGATCTGTCCCCCATTGAGCATGTTTGGGACTGGATGAAGCGTCGTCTCACGCGAACTGCACGTCCAGCACGAACGCTGGTCCAACTGAGGCGCCAGGTGGAAATGGCATGGCAAGCCGTTCCACAGGACTACATCCAGCATCTCTACGATCGTCTCCATGGGAGAATAGCAGCCTGCATTGCTGCGAAAGGTGGATATACACTGTACTAGTGCCGACATTGTGCATGCTCTGTTGCCTGTGTCTATGTGCCTGTGGTTCTGTCAGTGTGATCATGTGATGTATCTGACCCCAGGAATGTGTCAATAAAGTTTCCCCTTCCTGGGACAATGAATTCACGGTGTTCTTATTTCAATTTCCAGGAGTGTATAATACTTCACCAATAACTGAATGCTGGCAATACAAAACAATACTGAGCGAAAATCAGCGATGGGTGGACATGTCTCGTAAGTTTTTTCCCTTGCGAGTGGTACCACTGTGTCATAGAAAGAGAGGGGTAATCGTCCTACAAGCCACCAGGTGTTAAAAACACGATCGGAATGGCCTTGTTATTGTCACAAGCGGTCGTGGTTCTACAGGTGTTCACAAGTATCAGTAACTATATCCCTGTTAAAAACTATACTAGCCTTATAAATGGAATGAGGTGGTTTTTCCACACAAATTCCGCAACACTGAATATAGAGTGTGTATTAACAGACCGACAGTGCGGTTACACGTCCCCGATGGTGTAAGCTCGTTATAAAATCACCGAATTTAGAAAGTGATTTGGCTAAGGAATGTGGTATGAAGCCGATATTTGCAACTCCCTCATGCCATCGCTAGATATTTCTCCAGTATTTGTAACGCATTCTGTCTCAGTGCCACGTCAGAGATTCTCCAATATATCTACTGGTTTACAGGTGATAGTTGATTGTGAATCATCACATACAGTAGATGGTGTGCTGATTGAGGTTGCAAGAATTGTTCACTGGCTTTTCAGATCTCTAGTGTTACGCTTACCGGTAGAAATGCTGTCTGTGATTCGGAACCAAGTCTTTCAATTCAGCCAGATACTGGTGTTGGGTCCTAAGAAGTCTTTCAATGATTGCAGCCACTAGCGAATCATATTCGTGGCACTCTCATATCTCGAAATGAGCCACATTTTTCTAACATATCTGTTACAGTAAAATTCCAACGTGGTTCTAGGTAGTCCCTATGCATCTTGTAACTGCTCCTCAGACTCTGCCCCGCCATCCCTGCAGCTTTGCGCATGTGGTCATTCCAATTTAAGTCGGGACTGAGCAGAAGTCGGAGAAAGCTATAGCTACCACATTCTGCAACCTCTGTAGAAGCAGAGCGAGCTGGGTTAATGCGACAGGACCAAGTTTTGACTACTCGGTGGAAATAGGAACATGTTGTCGAAGCTCTGCCAAGTGTGTACAATGTGTAAGGTCAGCGCCAAACAAAGCCTGCTCCTGCAAGACGACGTAGTATGAAAGAAACTATGAACAGTTACAGTGGTGTTTCTTATCAGGGACATTGGGACGACTCAACATCATACAGGTATTGCAGTCTGAAGCAGATCTATCACGCAAACATTTCATCATTACTATTCTCTATCATCCAACAGAGAAAAATTACGAACTGTAAAAGCTCTGCTAACTTCATCTGGTAGAGAACTCGATACGATTATTAACGCATCTCTCTCTCTTCCGATATATCAAAAACAAATACCATCTGGTTGCCGGCATCGAGTATATGCGACGATCCTATTAATTGTACAGGTATTGATCCACTGGAGCAGGCAGCCAGTGATCGGAAGTCGCTTGCACAGACCCATGTAAAGTTGCATTGCCTGTATTGCATGAGGACCATATCCCACAGGCTGCCAGTGGCAAGAGAGGGTCCCTGTTTTGTTGTTCGACACACTGCTTTTTCTGTTGTAACACACTCTGTACACTGCCATACACGTTGTTTTTTCGTCCCAAGACTTCGAGGTCTGTGTCTGGTTCTACACTGACGTAGACACGTTTTGATCCATTGTCTCTCACAGAAAACTAGACATCGCACGGTGTAAATCATGTTGTTGCTGCTGCTCCCACAACAGACACACTGGGTGCTTAAAATAAAAGACAGTCATGACTTAACGAAACTGGAAGAGTTTTGAGGCACTGTGGAGCATTTCCAAACTGCTGTCCAATGTTGACTGATGACCTCTACATTTAAACTCATCATTCACAGTAATGGGATAGCTAATGGCGCTGTGTTCCATTTTGACTGATTCCTCATAAAGCATACATGACGTATGCGATCACTGTTTTGGCGTTAGCCTTCCCCGGAAGGTGTTGCCCCTCCACCAAGACTCTTTCTCAGTCTCAAACAAGCGATGTCAGTCGATCATTGTTTGGTAATCAACAGCGTACCATCGGACGGATGGGATGGAAAAGACACCGTCGATGTACTGTAATAATAAGCATCACAGTTGATAGTGCAATCAATTTTAGCAATTTTACTGTAATTTCTACACCGACCAAGGACGCGGCAGCATGCTTCCCAACTTCTGTATCACCGCTAAACAGCCCCTCACTATTTTGCGAGTACCATTGCAAATGTAGATAGATGACTGTGCAGTACGTTCATTCATTGTTAATTCTCAAACACAAACACCAAAGTATACCAGACAGCGATCTACATATCTCTAGGACTTCTATCATAGCTCATAATTTACGATCTTTCTCTGTGTGGCTGGGAGTCACAGGGCATTCTTAGAATAAAATCAGAGACTGAAAGATCTCCTCGCATTGTCTTTGACCATCCCACCCTGCAGAACTGGCTCCGATTTAATCTGCAGCTGACCAGAAGTAGACCACTGCGGCCGGCCTTGATGGGCGAGCGGTTCTAGGCGCTTTAGTCCGGAACTGCGCGACTGCTACGGTTGCAGGTTCGAATCCTGCCTCGGGCATGGATGTGTATGATGTCCTTAGGTTAGTTAGGTTTAAGTAGTTCTAAGTTCTAGGGGACTGATGACCTCAGATGTTAAGTCCCATAGTGCTCAGAGCCATATGAACCACTGCATTCCACCTTTCGTAAATGAACAGTGTGAACCTAGTCCGTAACTGCTGTCCCGTGCACATCCAAGAGCACAAAATTTCTCCAGATGAGCGAATTTCGAGGAGGTGAGCATCCCTTATCCGTGTATACTAGATATGAAACCGTTATGATGATATAGCAGACAGTTAAGAACAAGAAACGGGTGGTTTTTATGCGTGATGGAGCTTCAGGTGGACAGAGTTTGAAGCATTTCACGTAAATCAACTGCACTATCAGTTCTAAGGTATTGTTCTAGTGTCAGGGGTCAGTATCAATAGGGTATTGGTAAGAGAGATAATAAACACATGCACTCCTAGGGCTACACGGGTTCTGTACTTAAAACACGCTATAATGTTGCCGACCATCCTGATTTAGGTTTTCCGTGATTTCCCTAAATCACTCCAGGCAAATGCCGGGATGGTTCCTCTGAAAGGGCACGGCCGACTTCCTTCCCCATCCTTCCCTAATCCGATGAGACCGATGACCACGCTGTCTGGTCTCCTTCCCCAAACCAACCAACCAATGTTGCCGACCTATTAGTCGTGTGGAATGCAATGGTGTTACTAACCCAATGTAAGAAACAGATCTTCAGCGCATGACATACATTCTCCTACAAACTATGGTGACCAACTGTAAAATGAAAAACTACTTCCTTAAAACATCGATTCCTAGTGATACATGTACAATATAGCTTTCCAGAGGTGTATAGCGCCCACTGATCACATCTGATCACGGCTCAGAAATTATACTACGCTCGCATAGTCCTATATAAAATGATCGATAGTAACGGAGAATACCCCATAAAAAGAAAGAGACAAATGCATAGCAGCGGTGTTTGACATGTGAAATTACACGTCATGCCACCATTAATGCTGTAAACAGGACATCTGTGAAACAGATGTATACACAGGGGTTGCAGAACCTCACAAACAACTGTCCCTAACTTAGAATAACCATAATTATGAAACTGAAGACTCGATTTAAGGCCCAAGATGCGTCAGGGCAATGGAGTACGTCGCACAAATCTTCGTACATCTAGAGGAATGCGTCGAAACAGGATGGTCATGTTTCATCACACATGAGATGGAAGTCCTCTGATGACTGAGAGGTTTGCTGTTAACTATCGTTAAGGAGACAGTGCTCGGAGTCACACACAGAACACGCAGCCGCGTGGGATTAGCCGAGCGGTCTGGGGCGCTGCAGCCATGGACTGTGCGGTTGGTCCTGGCGGAGGTTCGAGTCCCCCCTCGGGCATGGGTGTATGTGTTTGTCCTTAGGATAATTTAGGTTAAGTAGTGTGTAAGCTTAGGGACTGATGACCTTAGCAGTTAAGTCCCATAAGATTTCACACACATTTGAACATTTTTGAACAGAACACGCAATTGTATCCGAGTCGAAAGCAGGTTATGTCACACAACTGATGCATCCCGACAGAACAACAGCAAAAATGGTCAAATGACCTTGCAGCAACATGTCCTTCTCTCTGTAGAATGCATCGTCAGTCTACCATTAAACCCTACCTCGTTACAACTTCATCTCAACCGATCACTCGATCCACTCTCTGTCATTCTTTAACGCATATGGAAGGAAGCTTAAAGGCATATGGTTCTCTTTTCTCCAGGAAAGCATCAAAGACAGCAGTCAACTCGCGTGTATCACTATTACCTCAATGCACATACAGTGAATGTTGTCTCAATGAACAAATTTAAAAAAGAAAGTCTGTTTCCATGGTTCACGGTGTTTCCATGTCAATATTTTCTCGTATTCCTCTTGCTGTCGTATACTCATTCCCATGTACAAGAACTGTTCTGCACCAACCATAAGACATGCAAGTACTCCCTCAATTTCCCCGCATTTCGGCGTATTTTCCTTCAGTTTATACGTATTTTCCGCCATTTTCCGTAACTTTATCGATTTTATGTCACTTCAACACATGCGATCATGACATCACTTCTCGTTCTGTATTCTAAAATTGCTTTTAAACATAGTACACTGCCAACACGTAGCGCAAATGCACTATTTTTCTGGTAGGGCGGCATAGTACAGTACTGTGCTCGAATGCATCCAGTCACCTCCAGCCACATATTCAATAGTTGCAGCACGTTTGCTCTGTTTTCTGTATGCCTGTCTCTTGCATGTGTGGCGAATGGGAACCATCAGCGCATATTAAGACTATTGTAGCCCATTTTTTGTCACTGCAGTACCACTTTCGGCATAACTGTATAGGCGTGAAGTGCTCGCTGTACAGAGACGACGCGTTGGTGAAATAATGCTGACCCTAGAAGCCTTACCCTGTGTGCACTGCATCCGTTAAAACTAAACTGGCACCTCAGACCGGATATTACGTGCATATTTTACTTGCATAAATACGGTAACTTTGAAGCATTGGATCTCTGTAATGGATAATGATATCAGGGAAAGTTTTGACGTTCCCTGAAATTATCACCTTAAGAACATATGGTAAAAATTTCGACATCCTACTTTGAACAGAAATTATACAAGTTTCCATCCCCACAACTGATATTTTTCGTATACAAAAACCGAGGTTTTTCGGGGTTTTCTCAAGAACCGCCCATGAACAAACGGTGCTTTTGTAAGTTGCCTAAGGCCCACCGCAGACCGCACCTAACGCAAAAGAACCACACAGTTTGCTTAATCTATCTGGGCTGGAGAAAATGTGTAACGTTTAAAATTTTACCCTATACTGCAGAACAGCTACAGTACTCGCCTTCTTCCGATATGTATACAAACGATCGCTAGGCCAAGGACTATACAAAACACTTGACACCTGTCTCTGTGATCAACAGAACCCGAGATATGAACTCCTGAAAAATCTCGTTTCTGCACGCAGCTTCTTGGAAAGTATTGGTACAGTGCACGACCGACTATCCCATGGAGGTATAAGGAGGGGAGATGGCACTATGGCCGTCTGCAGTACGTCAGTTTGAAGGCGGTGAGCCGGCCGCGGTGGTCTAGCGGTTCTAGGCGCGCAGTCCGGAACCGCGCGACTGCTACGGTCGCAGGTTCGAGTCCTGCCTCGGGCATGGATGTGTGTGATGTCCTCAGGTTTAAGTAGTTCTAAGTTCTAGGGGACTGATGACAACAGATGTTAAGTCCCATAGTGCTCAGAGCCATTTGAACCATTTGAAGGCGTTGGGCGTGGTCGGCCCCCGTGTTTGATTGGTCAAAACAGTGACAGGGCTCTTGATAGAATTGTGTGTTCTTCATATTTAACGTTATATCTGCGAAATAATTTCAGACGATGTTGAGTGTTACAATGTTTACATGCATAACACGACGTCAGAATAGCTTTTTCAGCGGTTTTCGTTATGTTTTTAAAGCGTTTTTGCCCCAGCAATACAACTGATTTGGTCTCGTTAAGTTAAGTGTTTCTTTTGGATACGAACTTCGAATGATGAAAACTAATAGTGTACAAAGCTCTTTTCAAACTCAAATCACCTTTTACTGTCTTTGTGTCGATGTAAACCGAAAGCAGAACCCGAAAGCTATGCTTGTTTGCATACCGGATGATATTTCTTACTCTTTTACACACTTATACAAAATTTCATTTGTAGATACAAACATCGTTTCTGATTTGTCAAGAAAAATAAGCTTATGATAGTGCTTTTGTGAATTTCAACACAGCAAACTTGTACAAGTACACACAATGGGATTTTCAGTACCATTGTAGTTTAAACATCTGAACACTATGAAATCACAACTGTTGCTGTGTGTGATTATTAATAGCACAATAGGCCTACACGTCAGATGATAATTAGGAAACCTTCCTTTAGTGTACAAGTCAATACATGTCATTAAATAGCGGTTTTGATACTAATCATGAACTGTTAAACAAATCTCAATTACACAAATTTGTGTAAAGGACAACACTGCTATTAAAATCACCAATAGTTAAATTAGGATGCCCTGCAAACATGCATGCTCAAATTTGAACCTGCAAGTCAAGCTAAACACTTGCTGATGATAGGTACTTATGTGCAATGGTCTGAAATTTCACTGCAATGTATAAAACATAATGGAAAAGAGCGAGGCACCTTGACTGTTTTAACCTACCTCTTTCTGTCATTTGCTTCAATGTTGGATAAAGCAAAATATTTTAAACCCGTGCTACACTTGGAACCATTTCTTGCACATAGCATTTAAACTAGCATTACGTTTACACAATTTTGTTTTATCACTCACCTTTTACAATTACTGTAACATACTGATAAAGCTGCAAAAGTAAAGGATAAAATAGGAGAGAAACAATAAATGGCATACTATGAAGTTTTGTACATTTCAACTCACTAAAACACATTTTAAAGTACAAATTATCAACCTGTGTTCTTGCATTATCAAATCGTCAGTGTTTCAATCTCATTATAGCTTATCCACTAACATTCCGTATAATCTTATATGTGAAGTGTGGGACTAACAAAATTTTTGGGAAAGTTATAAATAATGTAGATTTGAGAAACATTTTAATCTTTTGGGATACAGTACAATATTAATATTGACATTTGGGTTACAACAAAGCACTTACATATGTTCAATGTCCTCAGGTTACACAATATGTTTTGTGCCAATAACATGCCAACAAGACAATTATATCTGGACAGTGTTATAACAAATGTAAAAATAAGTAAGTATGAAATGGGCTTTTTAATATTATGTATCTATCAGAACGTGAAGTAGTATGGCTAGAATTGGTGATGAATAATCCCACAGAACAATGTGAAAAAAAAACACTTTCAGATCACAGCTGTGTATCATAGGAGTGGTCCAATTTCCTGGATCAATTTACAAATGAGCCCTCGAAAGCCATAGTGGTGTAAGTCAAGAAAAACAATTTTCCTTCTGAAACCACTAAACTCTCATTATAATGAACTCCGTTACTAAATGCAGTACTCTTTAAACTACATGGAGCTACAAATTAAGGTAATCATTTCATCATCACAATACACGTCACAAATAAAAATTGACCAGCCCTTTACAAAATTTACAATGGCTATATATACCCTGGAGAAGAAACTGTTTAATTCACTGCCACCAGAAGCACACACTACCTCAATAAAATACTTCAAAAATGTTCTCCAAAAGGGGGTAAAGCTTTCATACGAACCCTCAAACACAGCTTTAAAAGAGTAAATAACATAGAGGAAAGAAGTGTGGAAAGCAAAGTTCACAAATTCATTGACCTTTAAAAAGAACTAATTTGGTGTATGCTATTCTCAACTTTTTTTTCATGGTGTGAATCTGTTACACATTTTGCAGCATGTTTCTGACATGTTAGCAGGTACCTTTTCGCAATAGCTTTGATCAGCAGTACCAAGTGATTATCTAATGGGTGCTGATCCTTCATGTCCTCTCCCAATTCCTCAAACACAGGCTCGAACAGAAAAGTGCCAAGTACCTCTGACACACATTTAGTATTAAGATGTTTCACAGGAACCCTCCTATTTCCAGCACTGTATTTTCTAAATACTTTTTCAGAACACATACAAATGTCCACAACATCGTCAGATGGTGAAATCAAACCACCTCTACTCTTTCTGTGTATAAGAGAATAGGCAGTATGGCTCCCTTCCTCTCGCAACACTGACAAGCATGTTTCACACTGTAAACTTCTCTCTAAGTGGCGAACCACAATTCGTGAAATATAAACAACAATATTGGTTGCCACTTCAGAGAGAATCATTTCAGCTTTAGCATAATCATGATCATGCCTCACCAAATGGGTTTCCATATCTAATAATTGCCTACATTCAGTGGTGAAATTGATTTGTTTTACTATAGTCTGACCACTGTATGTCAAAATAGGGATCTCTTTCAGGCCTATACAGTTGCCTATGTCTGATTCACGAATTTCATTGTGAATCAGGAGTCTCTTATAGGCGGATATGAACTGTCGAGCTGTTGGATTGTTATTCCACCCACCACGATTACGGATTGCATTAAAAAACATCTCTAAATGATCTTGGGAGCACTTATAAATGGGGAGGAACTTCAACAAAGGTGCAGAGGATTGTGGTCCAAGCTTTGCATAGAAGTGCAAGACACTAGAAATACACACTAGGAAGCCAATGAAACCTGTTTTCCTGTTACTGTCCACAACTCTTTGTCTCTGACACACAGTAAGAGTTTTGATGTATGTCTGAGCTTCCATTAAAAATTCTGTAACAACCTTGAAATTATGAACATTCAAAGGCTGCTTCCACTTATTCTGCAGAAGGCTTCTGGAATTTAATATATCAAACAGGCAGTTGAATATCCTTATAAATTTTATTGTAGCCGAAGCATCTTCAAACCCTGGTATCTTCATATCGCAGCAGTACTGCACTGCGTCTGCCACGTAAGTGCAGAGCAGCTTGGCTGCTAACCTAACTTTCATTTTGTTATTCACAAAATTGATGTGGCTACTCGTAATGCTGTTGCCTAAGTGGAGACCTTCTTTCACCTGTAACTTATGCAGTAGTTCAAATAGGTACAATGAAATTACATTACCTTGCCCATCCCAAAAATGTTTTCTCTCCCCTAATGCATTAGTTACAAGTTTTAGCATATTGGGTGGATCTAACAGAAATGCAACTTCAAAATTGTTACCCTGAACAAAAAAGGTGGTCTTTAATCCATCAACGTCAGTATTGCACTCCAACCATTTGGCCATAGACATATTGGAGGCACAACCGTCACACGAGAGAGACACTACTTGAATGCCACTGGCACTGGCAAGGCTAATGCATTGTTTAATCAAACGAGCTTTCTGCTCCCCAGTCAATCCACATGTCAAAAAATACCCTAATGGTAGCTTCCATGACCCATTAATTGCAACTAACATTAATACAAAGGCCTCTTTAGCTACAGGTAAACTATCCGTAGCACCAGAGGACCCCATATCTATGTATCCATAATACTGTGTTCCATCAAATTCTGTGTGTTGCCTGATTGCAATTTCATCCATTAACAAACTGCATAGAATTTTATTAGTCTGGCCCTGATAAGAAGCTTTTGCTTTAATAATGGCAAATGCCTCCATGGTAAAGCCAGGAGCACCATCCACACCCTGGTACCACCTTGCTAATGTTCTTGGATGTGGTAAACACGTGTCGTAGCAGCGTCTAACATATTTATATGCTTGTGGGGAATAAAAGTTTAACGTAAGAGAAAACGAACGTAGCTCAGGGCTGTGAGTTCTAGGTACACTCTTACAGTTTACCTTCGCTGCCTGTCGTTGCAACAGATGCTTGTGCATTCCAGGTATGCTTGCAATAACGCTTAGACTGTCTTCATCCACAAAATGTTTTTTTCTCAGTTCTTCCATCACTGTACTCAAACATGCCACTTTTTCTATTAAACGGCGCTTGGATTGCTGGAGAACTTTGACTTTCTTCCTATAATTTTCATTTTTTGTCAGCAGAACAGACACAGCCCTCTTAAGGTTCCTCACTATTGGTGTTTCTTCAGGATTTACATTCAATGGTGTGGTGGGATTAGCAGGATGAGAAGCTTCCGCCTGAAAGCCACTCATAATGGCTTCTTCTTGAGTTCTGCATGTAGCAGTTAAATTAACTGTACATTTTGATATCTGCTGCCTTTGTGTTGGTGGTCGTCTCTTCTTCTGTTCCTATAGAAAACAAAGATTGAAAACAAATAAAAACTGTTCAGTTACACCTTACAGCCTACTTATAATTATTTGCATTCCATAACGCATTTACAATATTTATAGATTCTGATTGGACTTGTTACTATTTATTTGCACTACAATGACAGTACAGAAACACCCGTGGATATGACGGGGTAAGAAACCTGCCATTATGAAAAGCTGCATTTGGGGGGGGGGGGGTTAATGTACTCTCAGTGCAGTAAGAAATTGCCAATTTGGTGGTTTTGGATCCACTGCATGTTTTGAAATAGTAGCAATATACACTTGAACATATGATACATTAGACAAACTATCTTACACAATTAAGCACTTTTTTTCCAATATGATAATTTGTCACTGCCAATTACAAGAATAAATGCAATGCTGTTACTGGGGAATTTAACTAGTGTTCTTTCACAACAGACACCAATGCTTACGGGTGTGAAACTATTATCAAAGAATACTGATTCAACTTGTTGAATTTTCCAAAATGGATGAGTAAGTAATTAACAACCGAAAGAAGTAAAATTAAACATGACAAAGAGGAAGAGCAGATTATGACAGTTATAACTTGACTTACACAGAAATAAAATTACACAAAACACACAAACTCTCATGAAACAATAGAAATTTACGCCCAAAAATGTGATGAAATTATGAAAATATTGTTACATGGATTAACTCCACTGTAATCCGCACATGTTATTGGTTATAGATAAAAACACAACTGAAATTAGAGGACTAATTAAAACATTCATACTTTCTGGCATTGTACGTTTATTTCCTAGTTTTACAGGAATTCAGAATCAATATGCTGATTTCACGTAGACTACCTTTTGTAAGTGAGGTGGAAAGGCAGGAAAAATTGATGGTACAGCATTTTTTCTGATCCGAACACTCGAAACCGAAGTTCGGTCAATATATTCTTCGCTAAAATGCTGAGAGCATATTTTGCTCCATTTGTTAGGTATCCAGTCTTTCCTTCTTACCATATGAACCCACAGAGCTCTACGAGCTTCATTGATCGGAAATCTGAATAAAATAAGAAGAAAACAGTTTCATGAAACGTAAACAAGGCCGCACATCTCACGAATATAAACGACAATATTTTACGAACGGGGCCACTTATGCATGGAACGTGATTCCTTTCAACTTGGTAGCACTATTCCAATGGTTAGTACACCCGTAAACAACGCAAACCGGCATTATAAAATGAAAAAATCTTCCGCAGCTCTACACAGTAGCATAATCGGAAACGAGTCTTCTGACCAAACTGCAATGGCGGAGCTCGGTTTCTGTCGGCTTCAAGTTTGTGACGTCATGGCATCTCCCCTCCTTAGACCTCCATGGACTATCTCGACACCCAGACTCATTTCTAGGTGACCTTTCTAATAGCTTACAGGGGCAACAAAAAGTTGATTTGCAATATTTCGCCTAATTATCGTCCCAATTCAAAATTCTGTAATAACCCATTCATTAGGAAGTATAATCTTATGTTACAAGTTTAACACATTAATACAAACATGACAGCGTGAAACAGTGTGTTTGTCTAGAGGTAACATCCCGACTTTATTCAACCAGTATTTGAGAATGAGAGCACTTAGTGACTTCCAACAGACACATAATTACTGAACTTTTTGTTGCTGATATCCCCCACAAAATGATGAATGGGAAAAAGCTTAACCGTTACTACATTTCCGCTGTTCATGCAGTAAAACAACGGCATCAGGCATGACGTTTTAATTTTTCCCTTGTTTACTACTAACTCTCCTCGCAACACAGTTTGGAAACAGGACTCACAAATAGGACTGGATATATCCGCAAAATTATATCACTGTACGACACATTGTTTAGGAGACCTCTTAAACATCGGCAACGGCCTTGCCGCAGTGGATACACCGGTTCCCGTGAGATCACCGAAGTTAAGCGCTGTCGTGCGTGGCCGGCACTTGGATGGGTGACCATCCAGCTGCCATGCGCTGTTGCAATTTTTCGGGGTGCACTCAGTCTCGTGATGCCAATTGAGGAACTACTCGACCGAATAGTAGCAGCTCCGGTCAAAGAAAACCATCATAACGACCGGGAGAGTGGTGTGCTGACCACACACCCCTCCTATCTGCATCCTAAACTGAAGATGACACGGCGGTCGGATGGTCCCGATGGGCCACTTGTGGCCTGAAGATGGAGTGCTTAAACATTGAGAGGCATGATAAACTATCTTTTGGTTAAAATGCAGCGCAGATTACCCAGTTTATGGTCATCCACTGTTTCAATCAGAGTACTTAGGGACTTCTAAAAAATATTAAGAAAAATTTCTGAACTGGCCTGAATTTTTTGTCGCTTACATGCATAAGCAAATATTTAACAAATTAACTCATTTGCAGTCAGATTGTTTTATACACCAGGTCCCGATTCTTTAAGCAATCAGCGTCTTACTGGTACTTGGATACAGACAGATCAGTTTAATTCAGCTGTGCTGCCAACAAGACATTACTAGCTGTCAAAAACTGGTAAACAAAAAGTTCTGTTCATGCCTTAGTAAGTGTCCATCTACTCGATTACCGAGTTCTTGACAGTACTATTACCCCCATATATGGGTAGATCGGACTCCAACATCAAAAATTCCGCACATTTTATTAGAAAAAGTAAATGGAATAGTGGTCCTGCCATAGGATATATTAGTTGGTTTTCATGTTTTTTTACCATTGTTCGGATTAATGAGGTGTTCGAACAGCTGAACTGGATTTTTCCTGCCAATATTGCAGAACTGTCTCACACCTACATACTTCAAATAGGATGATGAGCTCCACGAACAGACGGGTGGCATGGCTATGGGGTGCCCCTTAAGTCTGGTGATCGCAATTTTTTTCTGTAGAAAAAGAACACACATTAGAAACTGTCAACAAAAAATCGAATATTTGGTTCTATTACATAGATGATAGGTTTGTGATGCGGAGACACATCAGAGAGGAACTAGGTCGTTTCATTGCGCTCCTCGAAGACACTAATCCGAACATTCATCTCACTATGGAAGACAGGGTAGACGGGAGATTGCATTTTATGGATGTGCTAGTCTTCACGAAAGAAGATGGCAAATTGGGCCTCGTGGCATAGGGAAAGCCGTGCACACAGACTGTAACCTACACTGGGATTCGATTGATTGATTGATTTGGGGGCGAGGACCCAACAACAAAGTCATCACTCCCATCGGATTAGGGAAGGATGGGGCAGAAAGTTGGACGTGCCATCCTGGCATTTGCCTGCAGCGATTTATGGAAATTACAGGAAACCTAAATCAGGATGGCTGGACACAGGTTTAAACCGTCGTCCTCCCAAATGCGAGTCCAGTGTGCTAATCACTGCGCCATCTCGCTCGGTTCACTGGGATTCGAATCACCGTCCACGAAAAAATCAAAGTGTTATAAATATTTAGCCAGTACAGCAAGGAACATCTGAGAATTGGTGCTCATATATGCAGAACTGAAATATGTCACCTTTGGTCAAGAACGGATATTCGTCTGCTCAAATAAAATGGGCGTTAAGACAGCAACAAAAAGATCATAGCGATGCACAGGGGTTTGTGATATTGAAAGCTTTCCTGACATTCGGTAAAGATTTCACTGACCGCATAGGAAAACCTTATGAAAACCGAATATATTGCTGTTACATTACATTTATAGTTTTCCATGGATCCCTTGGAGAGGAGTTTCTGGGAGGTGGGTAAGAGTCAAAAGTTTCTTTCAGATAGTTTTTTTTTACTCAGATACATGGTTATTGTACAATTATAATGCAGACAGAGTTATGAGCTATAATACTTGTGAAGATATTCATCGATGGAGTAGAAGGAGTTGGCCAACAGGAAGTTCTTTAATTCACTCTGAAACCGATCTTTATCACTTAACAAGATCTTTGATATGCTCTGGTACGTTATAGAATGTATGAGTACCCATGTATTTGACTCCTTTTTGTACTAATGTTAAGCTTTTATAGTCCTTATACAGACTGTTTTTGGTTCTGGTAATATAATTATGTTTTTCACAATTTTGTGTAAAAAGAAACATGTTGGGAAAGACAATGGCTATCGATGAGTGTATGTGCTGAGAAGTAGTAGTTAGAATACCAAGTTTCTTAAAGAGGTCTCGGCAGGGTGATCTAGGTCTGACACCAGATATGATTCTAATGACTCGTTTCTGAATTTTGAAAATGTTCTCTTTGTGAGAGGAGTTTCCCCAAAAGATAATTCCATATCTCATTAGTGAATGAAAGCAAGCTGAACAAACTAACTTCAACATTTTTAAATCACCTATTTATGCTATCATGCGTACTACAAATGTAACTGAACTAAGGCGTTTCATTAAGTGTAGAGTGTGAGTTTTCCAATTTAGGTTGTAGTCAATTTGTAGTCCTAAGAATTTTACATTGTATACATCTTTGATTTCACTGTTTGAATACATTATACTTATGGAGTTAGGTATTCTTTGTGAGGTACTAAACTGTATGTACTGAGTTTTTTCAGAATTCAGTGAAAATCCATTTGCTGTGAACCAGCCATTGATAATATTTCATTAGCTGATTGCTCAGTGAGATCACGGGTACCGTTTTTTGTACCAGTACTTGTATCATCTGCAGATAAGACAAAATTTTGTATTTTGTGACACTGCATATGGAAAGTCATTAATAAACAGGGTAAAGCGAAATTCGAGCACTCGGGCTTCAGAGTGCGACTCCTCACACACCAGCGACAAAAGAGAGTCTGTCACAAAATTTCGTCTGGTGAGTACATCCGACAGAAAATGGACGTTAAAGAGCGGCAGTCTGGCAACACTGTAACCACATGTATGGTAACTGCCTCTGTCAATACATATTAGTCGTTCTATACAGTTGGTGCAGTGCATAGAGTTTTGGGTAGCATGCAGGAGGTCATTGGTTCGATCCTGGGTTGAGACATATCTTTTATTTCGTAAATGTAGTCCAGAAGGTACGGCACCAGGCATCTTAATCGTCTAGAGCGATTGCAGTGGGCCCTGTAGAAATTATTTGCACTTACATACTACAATCGTAGAAATGGAAGATTGGTCAGCTTTGAAAGAAGTCCCTTCCACATCATGGGTGTGAATTTATTTGCACCACTTCATCTACTAGATGCGAGACCTGTTTTTTTTACCCTCCTCCAATGGGCCCATAGATTAGTACCAACCAATATTCTTGCCTCGTTCAGGTACATTACATTTCGTTAGGGCCTTACGTTAATAGTAGGACTAGCAAAGTACTTTGCAAATAATGTCCAAACTCGGTTACTATTCGTATGTGTTATGACCATGGTCTCACTAATTATGCCTTTCAACACTGAGTCTGGTAAATATTATTATTATTATTATTCTTTCTTTCTTTTCTCAGACGTTATGTCTGGTCAAAAATGGAAAGTGACGCGGACCTTGATCAAGCGTGACTTCCTTTTAACTGTATGGTATATGTTATATTGCATTTAGGAACTTTCCGGTAATTGAACATGTATCAATAATCACGGATTTCTGTAGTTGTATATTTAAGTTTGGATGTAGCTGTATTGCATTGATGTACTGGTGGATATTGTGTGGTATGACTCCTGTAGTTGATAGTATAATTGGTATAATGTCAACTTTATCTTGATGCCATATGTCCTTGACTTCCTCAGCCAGTTGAATGTATTTTTCAATTTTTTCTCCTGTTTTCTTTTGTATATTTGTTGTACTTGGTATGGATATTTCAATTAGTTGTGTTAATTTCTTCTTTTTATTGGTAAGTATGATGTCAGGTTTGTTATGTGGTGTTGTTTTATCTGTTATAATGGTTCTGTTCCAGTATAATTTGTATTCATCATTCTCCAGTACATTTTGTAGTGCATATTTGTATGTGGGAACGTATTGTTTTATAAGTTTATGCTGGAAGGCAAGCTGTTGATGTATTATTTTTGCTACATTGTCATGTCTTCTGGGGTATTCTGTATTTGCTAGTATTGTACACCCACTTGTGATGTGATCTACTGTTTCTATTTGTTGTTTGCAAAGTCGGCATTTATCTGTTGTGGTATTGGGATCTTTAATAATATGCTTGCTGTAATATCTGGCGTTTATTGTTTGATCCTGTATTGCAATCATGAATCCTTCTGTCTCACTGTATATATTGCCTTTTCTTAGCCATGTGTTGGATGCGGCTTGATCGATGTGTGGCTGTGTTAGATGATACGGATGCTTGCCATGTATCGTTTCCTTTTTGCAATTTACTTTCTTCGTATCTGTTGATGTTATGTGATCTAAAGGGTTGTAGAAGTGGTTATGAAATTGCAGTGGTGTAGCCGATGTATTTATATGAGTGATTGCCTTGTGTATTTTGCTAGTTTCTGCTCGTTCTAGAAAGAATTTTCTTAAATTGTCTACCTGTCCAAATGTAGGTTTTTTATGTCGATAAATCCCCTTCCTCCTTCCTTTCTGCTTAATGTGAATCTTTCTGTTGCTGAATGTATGTGATGTATTCTGTATTTGTGGCATTGTGATCGTGTAAGTGTATTGAGTGCTTCTAGGTCTGTGTTACTCCATTTCACTACTCCAAATGAGTAGGTCAATATTGGTATGGCATAAGTATTTATAGCTTTTGTCTTGTTTCTTGCTGTCAACTCTGTTTTCAGTATTTTTGTTAGTCTTTGTTTATATTTTCCTTTTAGTTCTTCTTTAATATTTGTATTATCTATTCCTATTTTTTGTCTGTATCCTAGATATTTATAGGCATCCGTTTTTTCCATCGCTTCTATGCAGTCGCTGTGGTTATCCAATATGTAATCTTCTTGTTTAGTGTGTTTTCCCTTGACTATGCTATTTTTCTTACATTTGTCTGTTCCAAAAGCCATACTTATATCATTGCTGAATCCTTCTGTTATCTTTAGTAATTGGTTGAGTTGTTGATTTGTTGCTGCCAGTAGTTTTAGATCATCCATGTATAGCAAATGTGTGATTTTGTGTGGGTATGTTCCAGTAATATTGTATCCATAATTTGTATTATTTAGCATGTTGGATAGTGGGTTCAGAGCAAGGCAGAACCAGAAAGGACTTAATGAGTCTCCTTGGTATATTCCACGCTTAATCTGTATTGGCTGTGATGTGATATTATTTGAATTTGTTTGGATATTAAGTGTGGTTTTCCAATTTTTCATTACTATGTTTAGGAACTGTATCAATTTAGGATCTACTTTGTATATTTCCAATATTTGTAGTAACCATGAGTGGGGTACACTATCAAAAGCTTTTTGGTAATCAATGTATGCGTAGTGTAGTGACCTTTGTTTAGTTTTAGCTTGATATGTCACCTCTGCATCTATTATCAGTTGCTCTTTACATCCTCGTGCTCCTTTGCAACAGCCTTTTTGTTCTTCATTTATAATTTTGTTCTGTGTTGTATGTGTCATTAATTTCTGTGTAATGACTGAAGTTAATATTTTGTATATTGTTGGTATGCATGTTATGGGGCGATATTTAGCTGGGTTTGCTGTGTCTGCTTGATCTTTAGGTTTCAGATAAGTTATTACATGTGTATGTGTATCAGGGAATGTGTATGGGTCTGCAGTGTAACTGTTAATTAATTTAGTTAGCTGTGAATGTGTTGAGGTGAACTTCTTTAGCCAGAAATTTGCTATTTTATCTTTTCCAGGGGCTTTCCAATTGTGAGTAGAAATAATTGCTTGGGTGATTTCATGTTGCAAAATTATCACTTCAGGCATTTGTGGTATCATCTTGTATGTGTCTGTTTCTGCTTGTATCCACTGTGCATGCCTGTTATGTTGCACCGGGTTTGACCATATGTTGCTCCAGAAGTGTTCCATGTCTGTTATGTTTGGTGGACTGTCTATTTTAATGCGTGTGTTATCTATTGTCTGGTAAACTTTCTTTTGGTTTGTGTTGAATCTTTGATTTTGTTTCCTTCTTTTTTCACTTTTTTTGTATCTTCTAAGTCGTTTGGCCAATGCTTGTAATTTCTGCTTATTTTCATCTAATTGCTCTATCGCTTCTTGTTGTGAGATTTTACCTAACCTTTCTCGTTTTTTTTTTTTTTTTGACATTTCATTTCTTATAAATTGTGTTAGCTGTCTGATGTCTTTTCTCAGTTTTTCTATTCTGATGTGTAGCCTGTGTTGCCATGCTGGTTTTGTGGGTTTCTTCTGTGTGTTGGTTGGTTCTGATCTCTACCTAGTGTGTATATTTAGTGTAGTGAGTGCTCCTACATAAACCAGTAGTTGTAACTCTTCCATAGTTGTGTTTTCATTTATTTTGTTGTGTATGATTGTGTTGATAGTTTTTATTGTTGTTTCGACTTGTGGGTTATTTGGCGGTCTATGCAAGAATGGTCTAATGTCTGTATTTGTGTCTTTGTATTCTATATATGTCAGCTGAAATTTTTCTTCTATATCTAACATGTGTGATACTTCGAGTTCTATTTGGGCTTGTTCTGGTGGCTGTCTTAAGATTTCGTTTTCCTCTGATTGTTTAATCGATGCGTGTTGTTCTTTGTTTGTTTGCTCTGGGATGTTTGAGTCCATTACTGTATTTTCTTCTTCTTCTGATTGCACATTATTTTGTTCCAGTTTTTGTTGTACTTGTTGTTTGATGTTTTCTAATTCTGCCTGCGGTATCCTGTTATTTTTGATTATTACACAGATCTGATCAGCTAGTCGTTGTTCTGTTAAAAATTTTAATTCTGGGTATCTGGTAATAAATGTTGTGTATACTTTGATCTGTATCCAATTCTGTTGGTACCTAGGTTTGTTGCTTGGTAATAACAGAACATGAGGTGTCGATTAACTTCATCTGACCATCTCATCCTCTGTCTTTGTTTTCCTTCTAGGGTGGTTGCAGGAAGCATATCCTGCAAAACACCTCTATTTGGATTTAAATCATTTTCCAGTTGGCTAGCAGTGTCGTTACCATTGTGGGCAGGCATAAGGTTCAAGCGTCATCCCCAACCATGACGGCGCTTGTCCGAGGCTTCTTTAGTTCTGTCCTGAACCAACTAATCACACTAAAAGGGGGGTTAGCCCTATTAGTGGTTTGTTATTTTCGTCGCCTTTTACGACTGGCAGAACATTCCGGAGGCCTATTCTTTTCCCGGGCCTCCACGGGGTTTATTATTATTGTTATAATTATTCTATCGATGGGATTGTGGAAACATCACGTCTATTGCCGTGTAATTCGAAATCGAACATTCACAATTAGCGGTGTTGGGATGAATCATACAGAACAATATCTGTCAGAGGGATAATGAGCATTAGGTGGAACAGTGAGCTGGACTGACGCCATGTGTATACTGTATGTGCTGTCCACCAGACAGGGACTAGTTGCGAGCGGAGTGATGCACCCGTGACAGGCTCCAACGTACATGCGTATACGTATCGAATTTTCTCATTGTAAACCTCCAAATCAGTGTGGCAGACATATGGCATACACAAATGATGAACATGTGGATATGCTTCTGGTCCTTGGTGAATCTGATAATCGGGCTGGTGGTGCTGCTCATGAATGTGCTGTGATATCCTCATTGATGCCATCCACGTAAAAATGTGTTTCCTCGGCTGAAGCTGCGCCTTTGGGAGTCAGGTTCTCTCCTTCCACCATTGCAAGACAGAGGTCGTTCATGAACTTGCCATACTCCAGCTACTGACGAAGCTATTCTGGAGGTCATACACCAACAACTTCAGCGAAGTACACGTAGCATAGCAAGGCAGCTGTGTGTCTCACAACGCACAGTCGTTAATGTGCTGCCGAGCATGGGCTGCACCCCAATCATAATCTTTTCACGCAACACCTGCAGCCTGCAGATCGCCATCAGTGGATGCAATTCTGTGAATGGTTCCAACAACAACAGGAGGCCAATGATGACTTCGTGAACACCGTAATGTGGTCAGATGAAGCAGCATTCACTCATGAGGGTGTCTTCAATATGCACGACACCCACCATTGATGTGAGGTTAACCCAGACGTCACGTGTGACTGTGGCTATCAAGTTCGTTTTGGTATCAAAGTCTGGGCTGGAATATTGGGCAACAGGTGTTTGGGCCTTATATGTTGCCTGACCACCTAACTGCATGAAGATATCATGCATTCCTCTCAAACTATCTGCCTGATGTGCTGGAAGATGTTCCACTATATGTTCGGCAAAGCATATGGTTCCAACATGATGGTGCACCTCTACACTCTAGAATTAATGTGTGACAGTATTTGCATAGAACACTTCCAGGGAAATGGCTTGGATGTGGAGGTCCATTTGTATGGCCACCACATTCACATGATCTAAATCCCCTGGATTTCTTCCTGTGGGACACTTGAAGGAGCACATGTATTCTACTCCGCCAACGAATGTGGAAGAAGTGGTAGTGCGTGTCCATGCTGGTCTTGTTACTGTGGATACAGCTTTTCTGCGAAGGATCCAGAGCTGCATGATCCAGCAGGTTGTGCAATGTTTGGACGTGCAGGGAGGTCGCTTTGAGCCTCTGTTGTTCTGAGGACAACATGTTCTGTTGTGAAAGTCATGCGGTCATTAATATGGACATTATTATTGTCACTGGTTGCTAATGTGCGACATCTGAGCGCTCAGATTACATGTAGTATAAATGACAAGTAATTGTGTTATTGTACTGTGTTATCATCTTTAGCATTTCGAAATTGATATTGTTTTTGTAGTTATTCTGTCCTATGACAGGTCATTTGTTTCAGCTGTCTATTTCTTATTTGTCATTCAGCGTTACAAAATGTTGTAATTTTAGGATACATGTCACCTAAGAAACGGTGTATATTACAGTATGAAATGTCAGAATGAAATTAGCAAATAAAAAAAATGCACTCCAATCCAGGATTGAACCTTCCACCTCCTGCATGCTAACCCAAAATTCTGTCCTACTGCACTAACTGTACAGCACAACAAATACGTGCTGACGAAGGTAGTTACCATACATGTGGTTACAGTGTTGCCAGGTTGCCACTCTTTAATGTCCTTTTTCTGCCAGATGTACTCGGCAGACGAAATTTTGAGAGAGACTTTATTTTATCGCTGGCATGTGAGAAGTCACACTGTGAAACCCGAGTGAGCAATTTTCGTTTCACCCTGTATAATAGGAACAACAAGGGACCTAAAATAGAGCCGTGGGGCACCCAATGTCTGATGGTTTCATATTTTGAATGACTACTGTTATGTGGTAAGCCTGATACAGACACACACTGTTTTCTATTTTTTTAAAAATAGGATGAGAACCATGAGCCTGCTACTCCTGTTACCCCATAATATTTTAACTTTTGTATAAGAATATCATGCTTAACAGAATCAAAAGTTTTAGACAGGTCACAGAATATTCCAAGTACTAATATCTTTTGATTTATTGATTCTAATATATCATCTGTAAAAGTGAATATCACTTGATCAGTTGACAATCCTTTCCAAAATCCAAACTGATTGTGAATGAGAATATTTTTCTGTACTAAGTGTTTATGAATTCTAGTGTACATAACACTTTTGAAAATATTGCCAATAATTAAATGGGATGGAAGTTTTCCACTGATGATTTGTCTCCTTTTTTGTGTAATGGTTTGACAATAGCATATTTAAGACTATCTGGGAAAGTACCACTGTGGAGGGATTCATCCTATAAGTAACTCAATATGTCACAAAGTTCTGTGGAGCAGCATTTAATTATGGTAGTGCTTATTTCATCATAACCACTGGAACATTTGTTTTAAAGAGAGCTAATAGAATTAAAAAGCTATTTTGGTGAGGTAATTTTGTCAAACTTCTGTGGAAATGCATTTTTTAAAATATTTTAGGCTGTCTTCTGAGGAACTAAGCAAACCTAAGTTGTCTGCTACTGAAAGGAAAAAGTTGTTGAAAGTGTCTGCAATTTTGGAGGAATCTCTAATCAACTTATTATTTACATTTAACATAATTTCCTAATTTGCCTGATTGGTTTTTCCTGTTTCACTTGCTACTATGTTCAATATAGTTTTTATCTTGTTATTAGAGGCATGTATTTTTTCTTGAAAATATATTTTGAGGTTCTGATTACTTTGCTTAGAATTTTACAATATAATTTGTAATGTGATTTAGCTCTGTAGTCATCATTTTCCCTTGACATTAAGTACAGTGTTTTTTTTTTTTTTTTTTGTTTTGCAAGATACTTTTATTCCATTTGTAATCCAAGTTTTTGAAACATTTAATTTATTTGCTTTGATTACTTTCTTATGGCAGCAGTTTTCAGTGTGACCATATTAGAGAAAAAGTTATATTTTTGATTTATCCCAGGTGAATTGTATACATCTTTCCAGTCTGTATTCCTCAAACAGTTTTTTATACCTTCAATTTCTGTTTCATTTATTATTCATAGTTTCCCACTTCCTGTTATTAGTTGAATCAGACCCCAATATATTAAATGTAAGCAACTGGGCATCATGATCTGAAAAGCCATTAAATACTGGATTTATACTATGATTTGCTAGTGTGGTAGTATCTATGAAAATGGTATCAATAGCAGTGCTGCTGGTACCCATAACCCTGGTTGGAAACTGTACAAAGGGAATGAGATTATAAGAAGTGGTTAGTGACTCTAGTATGGATCTTGAGAGACTACCCACAAGAATATTTAAATTAAAATCTCCATTTAGTATGAGTTCATTATTTTTAGAAGTTAAGAAATTTAATACTGCATCAAGCTGTGTAGTGAATAGCTGGAAATTACCAGTTGGAGCCCTGTATATTGTGACTATATTATTTTTCTTTTGTGTGTTTCTACTTGTGTGGCACATGCTTCAAAATGCTGATCATTGCAGTATTCAACAATATCAGTCTTTTTATGATTGTGACCCTTTGTAATGTAAGTGGTCACTCCTCCCTTCTCCATCTCTTTTCTACAATACCTTGAAGCTAAGGTATACCCTTCCATATTAAGCATTTCAGTTTCACTACCTAAATGATGTTAAAAAAAAAAACTCCTCCCAAACAGGCCATGAAGGCCCAACGGTATTGACCGGCCGCCGTGTCATCCTTGGCCCATAGGTGTCGCTGGATGTGGATGGGGGGGGGGGGGGGGCATGGGGTCAGCACACTGCTCTCCCGGCCGTATGTCAGTTTCCAAGACCGGAGCCACCAATTCTCAATCAAATAGCTTCTCAGTTTCCCTCACAAGGTCTGAGTGCACCCCGCTCGCCAACAGCGCCCGGCAGACCGGATGGTCACCCATCCAAGTGCTAGCTCAGCCCGACAGCACGTAGCTTTGGTGATCTGATGGGAACCAGTGTTACCACTGTGGCAAGGCTGTTGGCCTAAATGATGTTCAGAAATACAAATAAAATCAACAGGATTTATAGACTGTAGCTCATCTAAACAGATCTGAAATTTATTAATTGTGTTTTTTAAACCTCTGATATTTTGATGTAGAAATTTTTTTTTTGTCTTCACAAGTATTATGCTTAACATTTACAGGTACATCTTGCTTCGATGTTTAATGTGTAGATCATGAGCTTAACCTAAAAAAGTTCTACCATGAGTTGCAGTGTCCCCCCTTAAAGAATTTGTTATCAACCAAGCCAGTATATCCTATTCTATTGAGATGCAGGCCATGATAAGTAAAGCCCCACCTATCAATAGGATCAACAGCAGCCAAACCAAGCCCTGACCCAGCACCAACCCAAAGTAGTCGATCCAACTCCATATTGACCCTCTTAACAGAGCTGTTTAACAAGGGTCGGTCTTACTGCTTGAAAACAGGCACAAACTCAACATTAGTGTGGTTCATTGCTGTTGCTATTTTTACCAGGTCACTCTCAATACTGTAGCCTGGTCCCTATGGATACTGTTCCATGATCCACCCACTATCACAACATGATCCTCCTTGGTGAAACCTTTACACAAAGATCCTATGCAGTCTATCACTTAGCTTGAAAATGTTTGTGACCTGGTAGCTGTCACCTAACTTTCCCTACAGAAGTTGGCCCACACCTCTTCCATGACTGCTACCTAACAGCAGGATTTTCTTCCCACTTTTTTTGAAGCAACAGGCTTCCTAATTTAATTCTGCTGTGCATCAGGTACACCTACATCTACATGAGGCTCTTCATAACTTAACTGTGGCAGCAGGGCAAATCTATTTTTTGTGCAAAGAATGAAGCTGTCAGATACTGTCCTCTTTCTGTGGCCCCTGTTCCCTGCTACCACTTCCCACTTCTCTTCATCCTTCTCTCCCCTTAACCTAATTAGTTCCTCCCTAGCTTTATCTAATTCAGCCTGAAGGGCTCTAATCTTCCCCTCTTGTTTTGCTATTTTCATATCCTGTGAACACACTCCACAGTACCTAGCAAGAGGCTCATTTTGTTTCCCAATTTCCATGCCGCCACATTCCCCCCAGTGAGACGATCTGTCACAACAGCCGCATAGCAACCCAGAACTAACTTTCCTATGGCAGCTAAAACACTTCACTCTCATGATTGTTTACAATAGAGGCCTACTTTTTAAGCTATCGCTAAAGAAAGATAATTTCCTATTTACTTTTCTCTATAGTACTCTAATATAAATATAATATGTATGTACTTACTTAATTACACTTAGAATCACTTAACTTTCGCGCACAAAATTTAGGCCTAAAAACGGCTGCTAAGCGGTAACGGTTTTACGGTATTTTCTTAAAAATGCGGCACAGAACTTAATATCTTCACTTCCCTGAACAGATATTACAATACTGAAAAAAATTAAACCTGACAAAATCTAGAGAGTGCGCTTAATACTTACTAAAACTTCAAAAGTAAGCACACACGGAGTAGGCCTAAAAACGGTTACTAAGCTGTAACAGTTTTACGCTATTGTCTTTAAAATGCGGCACAGAACTTAAAATGTTCACTTCCCCAAACAGTTATTACACTACTGAACGCAATAAATCCTAATAAAATCTAGACACTGCACTTAATACTAACTAAAACTTCAAAAATAAGCGCATACGAAATATCAACATAACCGTTCGATCCAAAGAGCTTAAGGCTGTAAGATACAAACGCTCCTGGAACATACAGAGAGACCTAAAGGTTGCTCGAAAATAGCTGGAAAGAGCAGGAGTTTACAGAATTCCGTATAATTGAGGGGATGTTGTGAGGCATCGGCCTTGTCTTGTCTTTTCATTAGATTTTTTTAATCAGCATACAACCGCATCACGTGTAAGAACTTCAACCTTGCATTCCGGTTTTAATGAGGACATGAAACATAAGTGGTTGGGAGATCTGAAGGACACTGCAGTTATTTTTTATCTTGATTACTTTCTTTCTGTCTAACTTTTCTGCATTTGGGAATAGTTTTTGGAGCTACATCTGGGGGCCTCTGAACTTGCACATCCCACGGGTTCTGGCACAGGTGGACCTCAATTACACCTGTTCAACAGGTGATCTCCGGGCTAGAAACGAGGACTAGCGCTAACAAGACCACGACTAAGCTGCTTACAGCGAAAACAAAAGTTTCGCCAAAACACGATTCGCACAATAGTGTGCCCAAGCAGGAAGGCAGGATGAGATGGGCCATCCCAGTTAGCCATAGCGAAAGTGGAATGGGTGACACTTGACCAGAAGGACAAAAAAACATTCTGGTGGGAGGCAGTGGGTCACCACTCACTATTCAAAGTAATATCGTCTCGGTAATACTCAGTGGAGCACAGACTCAGAGTCTTCTGGTGGAATGTAGCCCCTTAAAATTTTCCGTTAACAAGTCCTACAAGCAGGGTGAACGACCGCCACACCGCGGGAATCACGCCAGCTACACTCTGGTTCGTACAGCACGCGATGATTGGTTGATTCACAGTTAACACTTGGGTGGAAGACAAAAGCTGATGATGACTGCAACAATCAGAAGAGCGTTTCAGGGCTGCCCTCCCATTGGTTGCGAGGCAGAGATGTCTTTGCTGCTCCAAATTTAGATAGTTAGCCAGGATGGCGAGTGTCTTGGCCTTCAGTGTTTTGAGTCTTGAGATTGTTATTTTGGAACGGAATCTGCTAGGACTGTTGATATTTTTAAAAATACCAGGTATCCGATATATCAATAGTTAAAAATATAACTACAGGAACTCGATATGTCGATCAAAGTAGCGATATATCAATGCATCGACAGAAAAAGTCAACATATTGCGCTAGAAAAATATCGGTTGCACATTGTAAATGTACTGCCTGTTTTAGAGCTGTATATTTAAGTAATTGATTAATTATTAGATATTCCGTACATCAACAAGCTACCAGCCTGCTTATTCCCCTTAGAGCAAAAACTGAAAGGACAATGATGCACATTCATGCTTGGTGATATCCACTTTGCTAACAATGGTAGCTGCATGCAAGTACCACAATAAAGGTGTCCAATGGGTCTGTCGTTCGATTTCGTCACATATCGGATTTGTCCAGAACGCTTCATACCAACTTATCTGTTTTAACATTTCTACAAACGCCAGCGACCTAGCAGTTGTAGTGTCAAAACTGTGTGGTGCAGTTAAACCAGGGCTTCCCAACCTTTTCAGCTGGCGGACCCCTTCTTCAGACGAAAATCCATGGCGGACCCCTAGTCAGTCAACAGCACAGTAACTTTAAATTTCAGAGCGAAACCCATGGGAAATGAAAGCTTCTTAATGAAAGTTCCATGTTCCCAATGACCCCCCCCCCCCCCCTCCCCAAACCATCAACAGTCTTTGGTTTAGAGATGAATGAAAACAATGGATGAAATTAACGATCCAATTTGAATTCCCACTGTATACAGACACTTACTAGTGGATTTACTCCCTTTGTTCAACACACTATAGCCTTATTAAAATTACTTGGTAATTGACATTTCACACGTTGGAGCTGCCTTCCTCCAAGAGCAATCAATGTCACGTCCAAACTGTTCGCTGTTGACAAGTTGCTGCTTGTGGTCTTCACTTCCACTGTTTGGCCACTGTTGTGTAAGGAGCATGCATATTTCTTAACAGTCGTGTGTGTGTGTGTGTGTGTGTGTGTGTGTGTGTGTGTGTGTGGTTTTTCGTGAAATCCGAAGAAAAATGTTCAAATGTATGTAAAGTCTATGGGACTTAACTGCTGAGGTCATCAGTCCCCAGTCTTACACACTATTAACCTAAGTTTAACTTCCGCTAAGGACCGGCGGGACCGGCTGCGCAATCCACGACGACAAGGCGCCTGAGACTGCGCGGCCACTCCGCGCCGCTGTGTAGAAAAGGGGCAGACCCATGATTCGGGATACAAACACATCACGAAAGAAAAGAGGCCAAGGAAGTGCCTTTAAAGGACTATTGTGACATCTGTTGTGCAATGTGTGGGAATACGTTCCCCCAGTTTACATGCTTTTCCAAAACCGGATTTCGTAAGCCGATGTCCCATCCCAGTTCCGCTTTGGTTGGTCAGGTAAACGCTTCAAAATCGATTCTGGAAATCTGCTTTTATAAAGCCGTTTTCCAGTTCCAAAATCGATTTTCGTGCCCATGTAAACAGCTTTCGGAAAGTCTAGTTATTTTTACGTCTTTGCGTATCTACTGAACGGCAGCTGTCAGTCCATAGCCGGCAGCTAGCAGGCGGCGCTGCAACAGTGTACTGTCAGCTGGTAGCTGGCAACTGGCAGGCGGCGTGGCCACAGTTTAGCCACAGCTGAAAAACAAACAAACAGACTCTCGTATTTCTATATAAGAAGACAAAGCATTTCACAGAACGTAAGACTTTTTTTCTCAAAGGAAACAATTCTGGCTGAGGAGGTTTACCTTTTACAAGGTAGCACGTGAAAAGTCCTCATTTGTTTACGCTCGCAGCCAGTTGCCACAATATAGTGTCAGAGTAATAGCAAGTAATCGTAATTGAAGTACAGGCAGGCCATATTTTAACTGAGAGGAGGGAATATATTATAAAGAAAAGAAATTAGCTTTAGAGATCATTTTAATTTTCGTAACAAAAATATCAATGGCAACAGAATTCAATTAATAATTATTTTGTAATTGATACAAACAAAATTCCTACAGAGTTATAGTTCAGGTACGTTCACTGAGCATCTACGAAGAAAAATGCTTTCTTCTTTACTATAGTTGAGTCTGTAGGAACAATAATGGAATCCTAATGTGATGGTTGAGGGCGCTTCTGCTGACAATTTAGAAAAGTTGGGTTCAATTCTTGACAACTGGAGACGGATGTCTGGTTCTGCATCTAGACAGCTTCGGTACTTAGTTTTGTGGGCAGCACAGATCGAGAATCCAGATTCACACATATATTTTGTGGCAAACGGAAGAAGTACACGTTTTGCCTTTTCAATAAGGAGGTAGTATTTCTTGTTATCCAAACGGATCCAAAAGCGTGAGTAACCGTCAATGTCAAAACTTGATTTCAAGGTAAGGCCTGTGGCAATTTTTATCCACAACTCATATTCATTTTATGATAGAATGTTTTTGGGTACAGTGAATGGATTGACCACCCATTCGTATTTCTGCAGCTTCTCATCTTCAGCTGTTGGGAAATAATGCTCCAACAATGACATCAAGCTTCGGAGATGTTCCAGGATTTGATTAAACAAATTCTTCCCAAGTGCCAACGTTTTGTTTTTTAAAAACTCGTTGAGAAGAGGAAAATACTCGACCTCCCCCTCCTCGACACTCTCTGTCCAAAAATTGATTTTCCTCTTGAAAGCTCGAACTTTGTTGATAGCAGTGACCTTTGTTTCACTTTGCCCATGAAGTGAAATATTCATTTCATTCATTTTTGAGAAAATAACTGACAAACAGGCAAGTATACACTGCCAATTTTCGTCATGAATAAGGTCTGCTAATTTGGTGTTATGCTCCAAAAGGAGAGATAAGACTTCCAGTCTTAATTCGTACAACCGAGAGAGTGCATCCCCAGGTGAGAGCCACCTCACTTCTGTATGGAGAAGCAGTGAACGATGAAGGCTTCTCATATCTTCACACAGTATTGTGATAAGTCTTGATTTTATGTAGTTAATGATTTGCATGGATTAGTCTAAAACTTTCTTGAACGAAACAGGCATTTGTTTCGTAGCTGAAGAGTGTCTGTGGACAACACAATGACTACTGCTGCAACTCTTGGCGTTTTCTTTTACTTTCGTTATTGCTCCGACTGTAGGGCCCGTCATAGCTTTTGCACCATCTGTGGACACATCTATGCAATTAGACCATGAAACGTCGTTAGTCATTAAAAAATCATCCAACAGACGGAATATTTCAGCACCTGTTGTGTTGGCAGGTAATGGTCTGCACAATAAGAGGTCCTCAAAACATCCAGAATATTCATAACGGACAAAAGCCAATAAAATCGCTAATCCTGCAACATCAGTGGATTCATCTATCTGCAGAGAGAATAAATTGCGTTGGATGCGAGAAACAAGTGTCTTTCACATCATTTGACATGTCAACAATGCGTCTCTTGACAGTATTGTCTGATAATGGGACCGAAGATACAAGCTTTACTGCCTTTTCGTCTAGCATGCAAGAAACAATATCATTAACACACGTTTTTATGAGATTTTCTGCAATGGTATGAGCTTTGCGTGTTTTTGCCACTCGATACCTAACCAAGAAAGAAGCTTTTAATGACTTTTCATTAATTGTTTTTGCATGAGTTCTCATGCAATGCTGAGAAGCAGCTAGTTCAGCGCTCTTCCATTTGAAAAAATCGATGTCATTAGCCTGAAAATCCGGGTGAGTACCTTCAAAATGACGGCGCAATTTAACTGGAACGATTGAACTGTTCGGAAGGACTCGCACACAAATTACACACTGAGCTTTACCCTCCTTTGTCTCCATAAAGCCCATTTCTAAATAGCTTTCGTTGTACTTGCGCTTCTTGATTATTCAACTTCCACAGGAAGCGTTTTCGCATAATAAATCCGGCTGTGGAGCTTCTTGTGATTGTTCTTCCTTTGATCACACTCCCTCCTCATTCATTTCAACTGGAAGCATCCCTTGTTGTGAAGGCGATGGAGAAACTGCACCCTTCTTCATTGATCCTGATTTCAGCCACCGATCCATGTTAGAAGTAATAAACTGGTCAAAAATCTACTTATGAAATAGGTAGTGCACTTACAAAGCAAGTTTAACATTTAATGATGCCTGGTACCGCAAACGTGCCAGCGAGCGCTGTGATTGCTCGACAAAGCTCGCTCCGAGCATGCGTAAAAAGTTTCAGCGCATCTAGCGCCGTGAGCCGGCGCACAAACGACCCCCGTATCGTTGCGAAACAGTCGATCAGAGAAGCCGCATTCTCCGGCACTAACTGTGTATGCGTTCTTACTTAGGAACCGCAAAGGCTGCTTGGGAATACGACCTGAAGTAATAGTACACTTTTTTTCACACGAAAAAAATAGTGATGAATTTCCACATTTTTATTCAATAATTTTACTCATTTTACACGATTTGGTGAAAGGTGGCCGCGGACCCCATAGAAAGAGCCGGCGGACCCCTAAGGGGTCCGAGGACCACACGTTGGGAAGCCCTACCATGCAGTTTCTGTTGGTAGCGCTGAAAGCCGATTACGTCAGCATTTCCCCTCACGCGCCACCGACCACCGCAAAGACCCATCTCGTCATTCAAATGTTTGTTTTCATCATTTTCAGCAACAGTTGTTGAAGAATGCCGACGATAAGAAACAGCGCGCTCCTTGCGTGCTGTTTTTAACGCAACTGGTGTGCTATTTCTTCACATCGGAAATCTTGTTGTTCCATACACATCGGCACTCTCCAGTACAGTCAGACTTGTCTATTGTATCATCTGTACTGCTTCATGCAGTGAAAGAGAAAGACTGGACGTGATGTAGGTCAAGAACTAGTAAGACTCCTTCACACAGTGAAAGTAAAATTATGTTCTAGTACAATTTCGAAAGAACAGGTTCAGATATTTACCGAAAATTGGGAAAAAATATAATATAAAATAAAAATATCGGCCCTCGATATTGGCATTTCGGTATCGACATATCGGGGACAAGTAGGTGGCCGATATATATCGGCACTATCTTTAAAAGCCGGCCGGGTAGCCGAGCGGTTCTAGGCGCTCCAGTCTGAAACCGCGCGACTGCTACGGTCGCAGGTTCGAATCCTGCCTCGGGCACGGATGTGTGTGATGTCCTTAGGTTAGTTAGGTTTAAGTAGTTCTAAGTTCTAGGGGACTGATGACCTCAGATGTTAAGTCCCATAGTGCTCAGAGCCATTTGAACCATACCAGACGTTTCCTACATGTGGACCGTTGATTCACCAAGATGACTGCTAGTTTCATGTGGGGTCCCTGCAGTGCTTGATATGGTGTGCCATGGATAAGAACAAATTAACTTGCCAGCCAAGGAAGCACTCACAGAACCTATGATTACTTCGGAAAACAACAGCTTCATGCAATGTGTGCATGGGACTGCAATAAGAACGGTCAAAAAACGACTACAAGAAGACAAAGCCAACTGCAGAAGGGAAGAAAGAGACAGATGGGCTGATGCAAAACGTGCTTTGCAATCAGGAGGCCACCGGCTTCAGTTTGATAAAACTCGTGTACCGGCAGCCACAAGCAGATATCATGAAAGGCTATTTTGAGAGGCCACAGAAACTGCTAATCACACAAATAATTTTAATCAGAAGAAGGGGGGTGTAAAAGTCAACGATATCTGGATTCCGTTGCTGAAGGAGATGTGTACCAGTCATCCATCATTGGGTGATGACAACAACCAACGAAGGCTAACTGCATATTCCCAATTCAAAACAAGTGATGCCATGCCTCTGCCTGGGAGCGCGTCATAATGGAATTTCAGTGTAGTCAGTGACGAGCCAGGGTGTATAAAGGGCCGTCAAAAAAGCTACCACTATCTGTGAATATGTCGTCTGCAAGAACTGGCGAAGCGCACGAAGCTTATTAAGAGAAGGCATATACGAAAAAATACCTTCACTTAGAAAAGAAGTTCAGAATAACTGACTTTGCCAACAGGTGTGAGGAGATTTGTGATCTCCATCAGCCCTCAGGCACTGAATGGTTAGTGAGTACGCTATCCCCTCCGTTACCACGGGGTCGCTGTCCAGTAAACGTCCCTGTGAGTCAAAGTAATGTCTACAATCTAGGACAAGTTTCTAGAGACAGGATCAGTTGCCAGTTGTCACAGTAAAGGCTGTGGAAGAATAACAACAGTGGTGGAGGACTAATGTCTGCATATTACAGCAAGTAGACACATTCAACAAATGCGACACGTCTATAGTGGCACCTCCAAACAATTACAAGAGGTTTTCTTTTGTTTGTTTTGCTTCAGGGCGCAAAAACCAACTGGGGTCATACGCGCCCAAGTCAAAACTAGAGAACATGAAGACAGAGAGGAGTTAAAAAAAAACTAAAAACAGGCACGTGGGAAAAGGGCTAAAAAAGACATCATACAGAAACGGAAGTCCAAAACTAATATTATGTGGCCTTCACCATATTGCTTTGGCGGATAAAAAGTAAAACGCACTCGACAGCCCACACGTCATTTGCTAAAACGGCCGATAACTCAGATGGCAAAACCAAGCGGGAGCGTAAATGGTTAAAAAAATGGGCATTCCGTCAGGAAGTGGCAGAGAATTAAAACCTGGGCGCAATGTGTACAAAGTGGTGGGGTAACGCCACTTGTCAAATGATGATAGCTAAAAAGGCAGTGCCCAAATGACCTCCTCCCGGCAGGATGGCTGGGAGGTGGTCGTCCAAGCCACTGGAAGAGGCTTAATAAGCCGGAGCTTATTCCCGTAAAGCGACGACCATTGGCGATGCCAAAGGGACATCACCTCCAGACAGACTGCAACACAGAGATCATCAGAGGGAATATAGGTACTCGCGAGCTGAGGTATGACGACTGCAGCCTTGGCAGCAGAGTCAGCAGGGTCGTTCCCTGGCAGACCGACATGACCAGGAACACAGAAACACCACACTGACTCCACCACGAGATAGCAAGTGACAGTTTTCCTGGACTCGCTGCACAGAGGGATGGGCGGCGTACAGCGCACAAAGACTTTGATGGGCGCTGAGTGAGTCTGAGCAGACGACACAATCGAAAAGGCTGTGTCGCCGGATGTTCTATATGGCCTGACACAGGGCAAAAAGCTCGGCTGGAAATGCTGAGCAGTGTGCTGGAAGCCGATATCGAAAGACATGGGTGCCCATGACGAAGGCACACCAGACCCCACAGTCAGTCTGAGAGCCATCATTGTATACACAGGTACTATCGCGAAGTTCAATGTGAAGGTCGTGAAACTGAAGGCAATAGACTGAGGCTGGAGTTGTGTCCTTAGGAAATGAATGAAGGCCAAAGTGGTGAAGGGTTCATATCAACTGAGAAAGATGCAGGTAGTGTGAAGTTAAGAGGCCCTAGCAAGTGCCAAAAGCGGAATCCAGGAGGTAACAGAGAAGAGGGACGTGCCCCATACTGGCGATCAAAGCAATCATCAAAGGACACATAAGATGGCTGGCCACGCATGGCAGACAAATGGCTTGCATACCTGCTGAGAAGAAAGTCATGGTGGTAGGACAGTGGTAGTTCAGCAGCTTCAGCATACAGACTCTCAACTGGGATATTATATAAGGCACCCATGGGCAAATGGATGCCATGATGGTGGATTCTGTAGATACAGCATAAGATGGATGGACGTGCAGATGCATAAACAAAGCACCCATAGTCGACTTTCGCACGGACAAGGGACCGGTACAAACAGAGGAGGGTGGTTAGATCAGCACCCCAGGAAGTACCACTGAGGACGTGTAGGACATTGAGGAACCGTGTACAGTGGGCTGCCAGGTAAGACCAATGGGAGGACCAAGAGTGTTTCCTATTGAGCATGAGCCCCAGGAATTTCTTAGTTTCAATGAATAGAAGAGCAACAGGGAGAAATTCATATAGACGGTTTTGTCAGTGGAAAAGTATAATAGTCCAGTCAAATAGCAGATATACCTTGCAAAAGGTGGGGTAGAAGAGTTTATTTTTCAACTCGTTCATATGGTTGGAAAGATTAGAAAACCGAGTTTTGCCAACAAAATTTCGCTTGGGAAAACTTTCTGCAGTCAAAAAACTTGGAAAATTTCGGCCTTTTTTCAGTTTTTCAAAATATCTCAGTTTTTTTGTTCCTATCGCTTTAACGTCTATTTTCTTTTTTAAAGAGCACAAAATTCTCTACAAATTTGATTCTTGCCATTTTTTTCTACTCCCAATATCTAAGGCGCTACAGCGCCTCAAAAAATACCAATTTTTCAAATTTTGAGTATAGTGGCAAGATACCTTATTTTTGAACACTATTTTTTCAGTCTTTGTTTGTGTAGTATAAATACATTATACATCATGTTATATGTTGGAATTTACCACCTCACTTTCAGGTGTTCAATTTCTCTGTATGAAACATGAGGATTGCTGGGCGTTCAACTATTGTGATTCTTACATCACTACCTGAAGTTCACTATGGGCCACCTCAGCCCTGGTATTTGTAAAACTATAAATATAAAAATACATCATTAAGACACACACACACACACACAAACACACACACACACACACACAAAATAAATTGTCTCAGGAAACTGAACTATTATTAGCTGCAATAGGCACCCTAATTAGGTAGGTAATTATTCTTGTGTATTAAAGCCACACCAGTTGACATTAAAAATAAGTAGCTTTAGTACAATTAAAATGCATTGTCGGTTACTAAAAAATGTTGACAGTTCTGGGTGTGTAATACTTGTAATATCGCACTTCAGCGCACTTGAGACAGATATGAGCATCACTTCCAACGTTTTGATGGGCCAAGTTCCTCAGTGTCACCAGAAATACCTTGAGTTACGGATTCAGGGTCTGTACATAGAGTTGATCCCAGATTGACCTCTTCTTGAAACAGCGAGTCAGCCTCAGCAAGTTCGTTGATTTCGTCAGCGGTTTCCTCAACATCCTCCATAACATCTTCTTCACTGCCTTCATATAAAAATTTTGGCACGTTTTCGCAGTTGACCCCAATACATTTCTTGCAAATTGAAGAACATTTCAAACCCGCTTTTCTGCAGGAGGACGCTCCGCCACAATTCAGCTTGCATGAGCATGAAACAATGTGAAGAAGTGCTTCAGGTGCTGGATCTTGGCTTGTTATAACGGGTATTGGACTGTGGTCACTGTGATTCCAGCCCCGTTTCTCAGGAGGTTTCCAGTTTCCCATCCAACTTTGGACTTGTTGGTAAGTCCGCAACGAATGATGTTGTGCAGCATCTTGTGGCAACCGTGCAAGATTCAGTCTGCTTTTTGTGGCAGACTTGGCGAATAGCTGGTACCGCAAATGGTCTAGTGTGTGGGAACTGCTGACACCTCCACTATACAATGCGATAGTAACCTGTTCTCCTGCTGTTACTATTTCTTCACGGGTAGAACGTGGTTTATTGAACGTGCAAAGCGCAGAGGTTAGGTGTTCATTTTTCGCAACAATATTGCAGCACTTAATTTTTCCTTGACCAAAAAAGGCGGATGTTGCATCACATCCACTAAAGGCGTGAGTGAACAGAATATATTCACTGTCAAACTTATAAGATGCAGTGGAAAACCACTTGTCTTCTGCATTTCCTCTTCCTGGCTTAAAGAAAAATAAGTTTTCAATGCCTTGCCCAAACCGGTCATGAGCACAAGCAGGTCAACATCTTCTCCTACAATGACAACACTTCCAAAATCTTTGGTTCTTGAAATGGCAGATGTTACAATCATAACGTCAGCATCTTTTTCTGCCTGGTGCACTTCAATGCTACATTCCAGAAACTCCTTTTTAAGAAGTGTGATCAAACGCATCTTGTTTCGTTCTTTGTACAAGAACTTGTCCTGAGGGACTTGGTTCACCATATCTGATTCAACCGCAACGTCAACCGAAGAATGTTTTTTGAGCCTACGAATCATATCAGCACTCTTTGTGCTGCATTTGTCTCCCTCACATGGATACCCATCAAATACAATAGCAAACTGAGATCCAAAATGACGTTGCAGGTAAGAAACATAGCTTTGGGCTATTGACTTGAAGCAAACATTATGAGTCCAAGTCACTTTGTGGATAAGGTACCCTCCATCAATGACAAAAAATTTACTCGGTCCACCTGACTTCACATCTGCCACTGGAACGAAGGCATTGTAGAATGAAGATTTTGTTCCTTTTCGCATGCCTTTTTCTGAGAATAGGGACATTGGGTAAGGAGCAAGTTCATATTTCAGAAAGGCTTTTAACTCTTCTTCACTTTGTTTCATTAAACAAATCCTTTGGAAAAGAGTTTAAGGATCAACAGGAGTAATTTTAGTGCTCCCAGCTTTTACAGAATTGAACGCAGAAAGGAGAGTCACAACTTTATCTTTTCTACGGAACTTTACATCGTGGAAATTGTCACCAACTATTCTTTTCATGCCTTTTTTCCCCCCCTCTTCGGACACATATAACAATTAACATCCTCCATTCCGACAACACCACTGATGATAGACATTATAAAATCATTTTCAGGGAAGGGAGGGTGCACTGAAAACCAATCACGCAGTTTACGCAAGTCTATGCCATCTCGTTCGATGCGACAACTTCTTGCATCCATATGCTGTTCTGATGTTACTGCGCTCACTTCGCAATACGACTCAATTTCTTCACAAATGTTCTGCATGTGAATCATACCCAATGTCCATCTGGTTAATACACTATCCGTAATTCCTAGGCCAGAAGTAAATCCTCCAGAACTCTTCATGGTTCTCATCAATGTTTGTTCTATAGTCATGTCAGAAGGAACCCCTGACCAATACTTCTCTGATCGCCGGGTTGTAAAATGTCCTTTCGTTGTGAACTTCTCATAGTCTGATAAATCTATTTTTTCCTCGAGTCTCAACATATCCTGTAAGTAGAGGTGGCCACTTTTAGCGTACATAAAATGTCCAGCTGAATGGAAGTAGGGAAGCATTTTTCGCACGCTTTCAAGATGATGTTTCCAATTGCCTGATCGATCCGCTTCAATAAATTGTATCATGAGAGTGACCATCTTGTAGTACTGAACCCATAATTTTGCTGTGGGTCCCTTACTTTCAATCGTTTTCAGGGCAGTTACAAATTTTTTTAATGACTTGTTCCCTGAGAACACTGGTATCCTAGCCAACTGACAGTTCAGACTCACCACAAGGGGAAGACAAGTCATTCAATGTCCCACATTCATCTTCTGTTAGTTCAATGTGATCCCACACTTGACAGGCCAAAGCAAGGTGACACAATAAATGCGCTCGCACAGCCCTGGAATATGCATGTCCTGACAAGATCTTTTCAACGCTGTTTTCAGCGAATATTACACCAAATAAGTCCTTTAATCCACTTCCACCCATGATCATACCGATACATTCCATGAACGACATAAGGAAAGAATGAAATGGAAACTGCCAAGTCGGACCCCCACATTATGAAATTCAGGAAGATCTATCTCTACAATATCCATTGCCTTCCAATACAGAGGCTGATCAAATGTGACAAAGCATGTAGTCTGATTATGTATTTTACATGCATCTCTAGCTATCATCAGAGCAGTATATATGGTGTCATAATGGGTTGGTGATGAATTAAGAAATGGAAGACACTTTATTTCAGAACGTTCATATTCTTTGCCTGCCGTCAAGCGTTCCATGTAACCATTCCATCCTGAAACAACTGCATTCTGAGACCATTTACAACATAACCACGTAATTTCCGCTGTTGAGATGACGATCTCACCTTTTGCAGGAGCAATTATGTCCAAATCTTCAATTTTTATAGCCTTCAGCCCTCCAACTTGTGTTCTGTCGAATGTGTGTGTCATTTTTTTCGGCTTCACTAACAAGTTGAGCTGAGGGACGATGATTCAACTTTTTAATATTTTTCTGAGGAAGCAATACATCATGAGGAGTAACACACATTATACCTCCCATTGTATGAAAAGTACCAGTTTCATCTAGGATGTTTACATTGAAATCTGCATTATCAAACACAATTTGGCAAAATGCGTCACTTCGTTGTCTTTCGTTGTCAAGCTGAAGGACTGAAGACACTTCCAATAGGGCAGCTTCCGTATAAGATGCTGCAAAGCCATGGGAAGACAAAACCTGGATGAGATGTTTTGAGCCAAACTTCCGGTACAAGTATGCACTAATTGCAGTCAAAAGTGATGAAATAAATGAACGTGGCCTCGCAGCACTTACGAGTGCATGAGCAAGAGAAACACATATTTTCCCCCATTTTCTGGGAGACCGCTTGTGTTTCAAAATTATAGTTCCAAGAGCAATCTTACAGATTCTGGTATGACAGACTGTACATCACATAAAACATTATCAGACGGAGGGTACTGTTTTACATCGTACATTACTGATCTTATATCGTCTAATATGATATTTGCAGCTGCTTTGACGATTCGTAGTCTTTCTTGCTGAGGATCTGAATTTCTTTTGGTGTACCAATTTTCACTGAGTAGTTGGTGCCCAACATTGTTGAAACATACGACTGCTGGCTTTGAAGCTGTTTCAGCTATCACCACATCGTCACCATATTTCTGGAAAAGGCGGGCCTTGACAGTTCGAATATCAGGACGAGGTGATGTGGGTATTTGCTCTAACAGATCGTCCATAGAAAAGTGACATTCTTCCGTATTGGTTTCCAGGTAGGCAAATATAGCCTCAATGCCTTCACCTACTTGTGTTGCAGGTCGGTAACCTCGTTTCTGTCCATTAGCTGAAACATGGTGAAAGAACTTTCTGTAGCAAAATCTGTGGTACCACCCATCTTCAGCAACCAAATCATTTACATTTTGAATCCGCTCTATCACTTGTTGACCAAATTCATCACCACGTCGTTTAGCCTGTTCTAATACTGTCGATTGCACTTCGAATTTCATTACTTTGTAAACAAAATTTCGTTTGGCATATGGGAATCTTAACTGCTTGGTTAAAAAGTCATCAGAATTCCCTTTTGCATATAAGAAGCATTTCTCTTTGAAATTTAACTGACCTTTTTCCTGCGACCGACGTAGCACACCTGTTGGTTCCTGAGGATGTCGAAGGCTAGCTGCTATCATTCTCTTATTAATGTAATTCTTGTAGCATGCTTCATGCACCATCACTTCACTGAGCGTTTTCAAAACACGGGTGTGAGCAGACTCCCTGCGTTTAGCACTACAATCGATAAGTGTGCTCAGTTCTTTCTTTTTCACATTTCGTCCGCCACTCACCACAGTTTTTTCGCAAAATAAACACAAATTCATGTCAGACATACTCATTTTCAGCACCACAACATATACTGAATGGAAGCGACTCCAAACTGTAGAACCCTTATTGTTGAGTGCTAATAGCTGTCAGCGCACTGTGAACAATCACCAGAGATAACCGTGTTCCGCCCGCCAAAGAATAAATACGCTTTTGTCTGCTAAAGAACAATTCCTACATACTTTTTCTTATAACTAATCACTAACATCAATCAACTGTAGAAAATGTACGGCACCTGCATGCAGTCGTATTACCTATTGTAACACAAATAAACTTTACGCAATCCGACGTGAATGTGTTTGTAGTTATTGAATATGATGCTGTTTGTCCTGGCCCTGCAGCAGAGTGAGATGGTAAATTCCAATTAATAACATGATGAGTAATATGTTTATACTACACAAATAGAAACTGAAATAACAGTGTTCAAAAATTAGGTAATTTGCCACTTTGCTCGAAACTTGAAAAATTGGTATTTTTTGACACGCTGTAGCGCCTTAGATACTGGGAGTAGAAAAAAATGGTAAGCATCAAATTTGTAGAGAATTTTGTGCTCTTTAAAAAAGAAAATAGACGTCAAAGCGATAGGAGCAAATGAAAGTGAGATATTTTAAAAAACTGAAAAAAGTCCGAAATTTTCGAAGTTTTTTGACTGCAGAAAGCTTTCCCAAGAGAAATTTTGTTGGCAAAACTTGGTTTTCTAACCTTTCCAACTATATGAACGAGTTAAAAAAAATAAAATCTTCTATCCCACCTTTTGCAAGGTACAGGCTTTTTTTCTGTCGGTTTCACTGGATTATAAGCAATTGTCAATGCTCCAGGAGTAAAGACGCTCAAGACATCACTGAAGACGCCGCTCAGTGAGACAGGTCTGTGAATAGTTGCAATAGAAGGCAAAATCGTCAACAAAAAAGGAGCCGGAGATTCCTGGCGGGAGACAGGCCATTATAGAGTTAATGGCGATAGCAAAGAGGACGAGGCTCAGGACAGAACCCTGAGGCACGCCGTTCTCCTGGATAAAGGTGTCCAACAAGTCAGGCAGCAGTAGCCGACCGAGACAGACGCAGCAACAGGGAAGTAACGGCTTTTGTGACATTTACGAGTTCCTAACCAAGAGCGAATTTTATTATATCATCTGTGTGCTTTAATAGTTTAGTTTCTTGAGTTTCTGCGTATAAATTTAATATCTAATAGCCACAGTTCTCGCGTTTTCGTTTGTGTCGGAAACCAAACCGATTTTGTGACATATTACAAGTTTCTAATCAGGGGCGAATTATTTAGTATCGCGCGAGTGCTTCGGTAGTTAGGTTTTTGAATATCTGCACATTACTAGATAGAGTTCGTGCGTTTTCGTCACAGTCTACAGTAGAGTTGCGCAGCACGTGCTGACAGTCCGTTTATCTGCGTAGTTTAGTTTTCCACGGTCTTTACTATCAACAGGGACTCCGATTGTTGTGTGCAGATGCGAGCCGAGTTGGTGACACTTCACTCGCAGCTTCAGGCTGTGATGGCTTCAGTTACACAGCTTGAGGCTGCAGTGGATGGGCACCAGCCGTGGGGACCCAACGGACGTCCAGCACGTCAGAGTCCTCCAATTGGTCCATACCGGTGGCCAACCCAGTTACTGCTCGCACTGAGTCTGACCCCTCAGCTGTGGTCACGTAGAAGGTCGCCCTGGTGCGAAGCAGGCGGCGAAAGACTTCGCAGGCGGCCGCAAGTAAGGTCTCCCCAGTTTGTCTGACAAACAAGTTCCAGGTACTGTCTGTGGCTGACACTGTCGCTGAGCCAGATGCTGTCACCTGTCCTGTTTCAGAGGAAACCACTCAGCCTGCAAGATCCGGCCAATCGCAGAGGGTGGGATTATTGGTAGTTGGGAGCTCCAACGTTAGGCGCATTATGGGGCCTCTTAGGGACTTGGCTGACAAGGAGGGTAAAAAACCAATGTGCACTCCGTGTGCGTACCGGGCGGAGTCATTCCAGATGTGGAAAGGCTCCTCCCAGATGTCATGAAGAGCAAACGGTGTAGCCAACTGCAGGTGGTTGCTCACATCGGTACCAATGATGTGTGTCACTTTGGATCAGAAGACATTCTCTCTGGTTTCGAGCAGCTAACAAAAATGGTAAAGGGTGCCAGTCTTGCTTGCAAGATGAAAGCAGAGCTGACCATGTGCAGCATAGTCAACATGACTGATTGCAGATCTCTGGTACAGAGCCAAGTGGACAGTCTGAATCAGAAGCTCAGATGGTTCTGCGACTGTGTAGACTGCAGATTCCTTGACTTGTGCCAAAGGGTGGTTGGGTTTCGGGTTCCGCTGAATAGGTCAGGGGTCCCAGGGGTCCACTATACGCAAGAGGCAGTTACACGGCTAGCAGGGGCTGTGTGACGTGGACTGGGAGGTCTTTTAGCTTAGACGGTCTCGGGAAAACACAAGAAGCTTCAGTCAAAAAGAGTGCAGGCTGAACACAGGAAGAAAGTAGATACAGGAACGATTGGTATAACAGTTGTACATTGTCGTAGCTGTGATGGGTAAGTACCTGAGCCGGCCGTTGTGGCCGAACGGTTCTAGGCGCTTCAGTCTGGAACCGCGCGAATGCTACAGTCGCAGGTTCGAATCCTGCCTCGGGCATGGATGTGTGTGTGTTTTTTTATTTCATTTTTTGTTTAAGTACCAGAGCTCCAAGCGCTAATAGCAAGCACAGATGCTCAGATCGTTATAGGCACTGAAAGCTGGCTAAAGCCAGATATAAGCTCAGCCGAAATTTTTGCGAAGAACCTAACGGTGTTCCGAAAGGATAGGCTACATGCGGTTGGCGGTGGCATGTTTGTTGCTGCCAGAAGTAGTTTTTTGTCGCGAAATTGAAGTAGATACTTCCTGTGAGTTAGTAGGGGCAGAGGTCATTGTTGGCACCCGGAATACGAGGTGCATTCAAGTTCTAAGGCCTCCGATTTTTTTTCTCCGGACTGGAAAGAGATAGAAACATGCACATTGTTTTAAAATGAGGCAGCGTTCATTGTCAATACGTCCCAGAGATGGCAGCACCATACGGCAGATGGAATTTTACCACTAGCGGCGAGAATGAGAACTGTTTTGAATACTTAAAATGGCGACGTTTTCCTTACTTGAGCAGCGTGCAATCATTCGTTTTCTGAATTTGAGTGGTGTGAAACCAATTGAAATTCATCGACAGTTGAAGGAGACATGTGGTGATGGAGTTACGGATGTGTCGAAAGTGAGTGCGTGGGTGCAATAGTTTAATGAAGGCAGAACATCGTGTGACAACAAACCCAAACAACCTCGGGCTCGCACAAGCCGGTCTGATGACATGATCGAGAAAGTGGAGAGAATTGTTTTGGGGGATCGCCGAATGACTGTTGAACAGATCGCCTCCAAAGTTGGCATTTCTGTGGGTTCTGTGCACACAATCCTGCATGACGACCTGAAAATGCGAAAAGTGTCATCTAGGTGGGTGCCACGAATGCTGACGGACGACCACATGGCTGCTCGTGTGGCATGTTGTATGATGTATCATGCAGCGTAACTTGCTGTGACAGTGCGAGAGAGAGACAAAGATATTGTTTATTACTCTGTGGCGGACAGCGCTCACATAATTATTCTTAGGATATAGTTTTTGTTTGTTCTAGTTAAGAGTAATTTTTAGTAGAGGAGAGCCATTCTTGTGATGTAAAAAATCGACGCCATTGCGAGTTTTTGATTCACATTGTAAAATATAAGTGCATATGGAAGGAAATCAGTTAATTGAACAATAAAATATTGTTCATTTCAAGAAAGTACGTCTTATTATACACCCAGCGATGTACTGCTATTGTGATTTACTAATAAACACCAGTTGAGAACAGTTCCGACGGGAGCGTTCAGTTCTAGTGAAATAGTTCGATGTTTTCTTCGGAAAAGAAGTCACTTCATGGATCATTCAAATCCACAATAGTAACTGGACATTTCTCAGAACTGAAAGCAATCTGATTGCTATGCAACAGACCCCCGAAGAATATTTCTCCGTATTTTGGTTACCACTTTCAGCTCAACACGATATCTGCAGCATCTGGAGCAGATTTCTACAACAGCGGAAGCGTGTAATCGCCATCAGTTTCACACACCGCCCTGTGTACGCTGTATGTATTTACCCACAACAGTGAACATACAGTTACACAAATAGAAAGACAATACTAGGTGGTGTGGGGAAACATTTCAGTATAATGGCCCTGTAGAGCTAAACAGTAATTAGCCTAGTAAGAAATGGAGTCGTTATAAATGGCGACCGTGACAGGACACGATCCTGATACAACACTCATAGTGAACCTGCAATATAAATATGTTAGTAATTTAGTAAGTAATGTTTCATTGTGTGTATATATGTCTAGTCTTATAGAGCAACTACATTACGGTCCTTTGTATGTTTCATGCTAACGCCAACGTGCGGGAGTATCTTGTGAAGAGAACGAGTGCGCCGTCCCAGCAGCCGAGCAGAAACTTCAAAAAGGCCAGAACATTTGAATTACTAGGTTTCTTGAGCATTTATGCATTGTAGTGACCCCTCATGTAGAAATTTTCTAAGTATAAATAGAGTTGCTATATTACTTTTACTAGAATTCCAGTATTTCAGTAGATATAGTAAGACAACATTTTATGTGTTATCTATGCACTGTTTTTGTGGCACATTGTAAAGTGTACATTAACAGCATTAGGACATTAACGTTTTTGCGTGTGTAAAAGTTTAATAGTCACTTTTGTAGGACTTATTTAGAGGAGAAACTGTCAATTGCTCATTTACATGGTGATAACTAGATCTATGTTCAAAGCCAATAAGCAAGCACGCATCACAATGCCACAAAATGAATTAAATAGTGTGAATGCATCGTCAACTAGTGCCACAGAATTTAATACCGCCGTAGTTAGCGACACGTCGATTACGGCTGAGCAACCAGCAATAATTAATGCGCTCACGCCGTCGACACAAACGGTTGCTAGTTCCGACATTCATATGTCGAAAGAAGTCCAGAGAAATATGCAGCAACCAACAAACAACATGAATTTCATCTCTGACACAGACGCGTGCGAAAACGAAATGATTGTACCGAAAATTGTGTCGGTACAATCCTCATTAAGCCCAGTGCAATCGCCAATTGCTGAGAATACCGATTTGTTATCCCAGCTGATGTCAAGTTTGACTGTCATAACATAAGGGATTAAAGCATTGGAAACCACGCAATCTAATCTTGCAACGGCACAATCCACTTTTGCAAACGACATGAATCGTAGATTCCAGGCATTGGAGAGTGCGCAATTTAATTTGGCTCAGGAGCAATCTAATAAACTAAAAGAAATAAATGATAAGATTACTGAAAATTTCCAGAGTTTGGAAACAAAGCAGAGTCACTTGATTACCAGTCAGGCACAACTCATAGTTACACAAGAACAACAGTATCAGGAATTAACAAACAAATACAAAGGCATCTTATGTCGTCAAGATACACTAAATCATCAAGTGCAAGAAGTTATTCATGTACAGAACACTATTGCGCAAGACGTGAATACAATTAAGCGCGATAACGAGCAAGCTGTCATTGAGCTTACTCGGAGGATAGACACTCTCAGTCTCGAAGGCGAGAAACACATAGAGAAACTTTTCAATGAACATAAGATCGCATTTTCTAAGGACATTGAAGATTGGGCGAAAGAGCAAACCGAGACATTGCGAAATTATGTTGACAAAACCTTGAAAGAAACGGTTTCTAACGTGCAAGTTAACAACGAAGCTGCACAAGAACAACTTAAAGCAGAAGTTAAAGAGATTAAGGAGAATATAGGAGATGAATTTCCTGCTTGGAAAGCAACGATAGAAAATACATTAAAAGCATGCCAGCAGGGTCTAGTTAATACTAGAGGGGCACATACTACTTGCAGTTTATCAAAAGCAGACATTATTCCTGATGAAACCAGTGAAACCGAATCCATGCAACAATGTCCATGTACTGGTGCATATTTACGTAATCAACCAGAAACAAATTATCGAGATTATCATTCACCGCGTAGTAGCCACCAGAATACACCTGTGACTATGAATGAAGAAAAAATGCTTAAATATCGTCAATTCCAGATATTTATTCCCGAAAGGAAGTCGATCAATCCCGTGGTATTTATCAAGCAATTTAAAGGGATATTGCCGCGAATGTGGACTGAGCAACAAAAAATTATGTACGTTGCAGGATTCATACATGGAGATGGATCGATGTGGGCGTCAGAAGCATCCGATTGGTGTCAAGATTATGACCAATTTGAACGCGTTTTCTTGCACAAATACTGGAATAAAGGTGTACAAGAAAGACTACGTAAGGAAGTTTTTGACCCACAACCTTTTTTTTTCAAAAATGGATCTTTAAGAAAGTATTTCGAGAAGTATATAAATAAAAGTAAATACTGGAATGAACCAATCCCGACGCAGGATATCATTCGAATATTAAAGGGCAAACTTCCACTTGAAGTTAAGGAAAAACTTCTACATGTGCCTGAACAACATGTGGAAGATTTTCTAGCCACATTGGATTCAATAGACATTCTGTTCGAAGAATCTCGTATGCGCTATAACCAACCAAGTTACCAACCTAACAAATACAATAGTAACAACAAACAGTATGGAAACAAACCTTTTGCACACAATTCACCAAACCCACAGGTGAATTATTTCCAGAAAAACGTGAAATTTGGTAACGAAAATCCCGACAAGTGTTATCATGACCAACAATGTGAACAAACATATAAACGGAAATGGAGGAAGAATAATAAGAAGAGGAAAGGATACTATCAAGAAGGGAATTATCAGCAAAAACGCCGATATCAGCAACCAACCCATGAATATCACAACCAACCACAAACTTCAGGTTGGGTACCAAATGATAATGCAAATGAATGGAGAAATCAACCACCAATAATAACCGACGTAACGGAGCAGACATCTACTAATAATGGACAATCGTCAAACTAAACTCGACTGTCAGAAGCCCCGACGGTGCAGTCGAGGAAGTTTTCAGGGGCGAAAATTCGAGCGTCAAATTTTTCCGGTACAATGAAGGCAGATTATTAATAGAAGAACTTCAGCAGGATATGATGCCTTGTCAAGAGGAACATATCACTGTACCTGTTGCGAAAATTCAGGCGGCGATTGAAGGCATTACTGTGCAAGTTACTTTAGATACAGGAGCAGCAGTAAATGTCATTTCTGAGAAGTTATTTCAAAGAATACTTCAGAAAGCAAATCCACCGATTTTTCCTGTTCAATGTTGTAGAATTGTAGGTCCTACTGGTCATAAGTCTTCTCAGGTTAAAGTGCAGACTCAACTCCAGTTAGATATAGGAAATGTAGCTATAAATTGCACGTTCCTTGTAATAAAAAAATTGGTTGAGGACTGTATCCTGGGTATAGATGAATTTAGAGAGAGAAATTGGCATATCGATTTTTCTCTAGGCCGTGCCAGTTTTACAACAATGGATCAGAAACATCAAGTGAATCTTCTCAGGGAATATAGTACCCGTGGAAAGTATTGTCAGGGACGAAAGCTGCAAATAAAGTGGATACATAGCAAACCTGTACGGTATTACCAAATTAATTACTTGCAACCAGTTTCAAACCCTGAAGTTATGGTATATGAAAAGGTGCAAGAACCTGAATATTTGCAACAACACCAAAGAAAGCAATTATATGATCTTCTACAGGAATATCATGAAGTCTTTCAAGAAAGACCTGGTGTAATCAAGGGATACACATGCCATTTAGATGTGATACCACACCAAGTTTTCTGCCGTATTTTTTATCCAGTACCGTGGCACCAACGAAAGGCAGTTGATGCGGAAATCCACCAGATGCTTGAATGGGATCTGATCGAACCTTCGACGAGTCCATACTGTAGTCCGCTTCATGTTGTCTCGAAAAAGGGAGGAAAAGTTCGTCTCGTGCTAGACGCACGGCAGATAAATAAGATTATCATGCCCGTGCGAACTCGCCCGGAAAACATCGATGAGCTAATTCAAAGGTTCGAGGGGATGAAATACTTAACAAATATTGATTTGAGAAGTTCATTTTGGCAGGTGGCTCTAGACGAACCATCAAAAAAGTACACCGCATTTGTACATGCAGGTAGAAGCTATCAATTTAAGGTTTTACCTTTTGGGCTAAACGTGAGCTCAGGAGTTTTTATAAATGCTCTAGATCATGCATTGGGACCTGCACTTCGAAGCAATTTAACTTTATTTGTGGACGACATGCTCATAGCTACGAGCACATGGGAGGAGCACGTTGATTTATTGAGAAGAGTGTTAGAACGTTTCAAGGAAGCAGGCATAACCGCAAATCTGCAAAAGTCCCATTTTGCTCGAGATAAAATCAAATTTTTGGGTCATCTTATAAATGAAAAAGGCATCTTACCGGACTCCGAGAAACTAAAGGCAATCAAAAACTTTGCAGTTCCAACAACAAAAAGACAGTTAAAGGGCTTCCTCGGAGTTGTCTTTTTTTTCAGGCGTTTCATTCACGACCACTCTATTAATGCAGAACCGTTGTACAGCTTGTTGCGCAAAAATACTCCGTGGGTGTGGACGCAACAATGTCAGAATGCATTTGAAGCAATAAAACATGCCTTAGTCAATTCACAAATATTATATCATCCGGATATGAGCCAAGAATTCGGTTTAATGGCAGATGCTTCGGAAATTGGAATAGGTTCATGCCTCTTCCAAGTAAAGATGATAGACAGAAAATCAACTTTCTGTCCAATAGCCTTTGCTAGCCAACTCTTAACTGCTTGTGAAAGAACATATATGACTACCGAAAGGGAAGCATTGGCCATAGTCTGGTCATTTAAGAAATTTTACTATTACTTATACGGAGCGAAGACAACAGTATACTGTGACCACAAAGCGTTAAGTTTTTTGCAAACATGTAAATTATTACATCCAAGATTACCAAGATGGACGCCCTCACTCCAAGAGTTTCAATTTGGAATAAAATACCTAAGCGGACAGGATAATTTCATCGCTGATGCACTGTCTAGAATGCCAGATGGAGATTTGTCAACTATCAACATCACCGGCAATCCGTCCGAATTTAATGTTCTTATAATGACTGATAGAATATATAGGAAACATTTTCTTGACATGTGTAAGAACATGGAAAAACTACAGAATGAAGATCCTCGTTGGCATTCAATAAAGGAAACTTTAGCAAAGCCTGGAAACGATGATCTGAAGAGACTGTACAAAGTTGAGGACGATGTCTTATTTTTCAAAGGGCATCTTGATTCAGATAATTGGAAGGTGTGTATTCCCGAGAAGAATGAGAATGACTTAATTTTGCACACGCACATCACTTGGGGACATTTTGGAGTATTAAAGTGTGCTCGGAAGATTCAAGCATATTGCTACTTCCCAAACATTCGCAGGAAAGTGCACAGACAGTTAAGGAAATGTAAAATTTGTCAGCTAGCCAAACCAGGAAATTTTTGTGTGAAAGATTTCCTACATCCTATTATACCCACTAAACCGCTGTCAATCATTTCGGTCGACGTCTGTGGTCCTCTACCATCATCAAGGGGAGGATGCAAATATATTGTAGCTTTTCTTGATATATTCACTAAGTATGTCAAACTTTATCCATTAAAAACAGCTACTGCTGCATCCATAGCCAAGAAGCTGGTCAAAGATTATATAGTCAAAATAGGCAAACCAGAGGCTATTCTTTCTGACAATGGGTCAATGTTCACTGGATTTCGTTGGAGGCAAACATTAGCCAGTTGTGGTATAAAACAAATTCTAACATCAGTGCACCACCCTTCGGCGAATCCCGTGGAACGAATTTTTCGTGAATTAAACCGGTTCATGAGAACGTATTGCCACAACCAGCAACCCAAATGGATCGATTATCTTCACGATTTTCAGGAAATTGTAAACAATATGCCACATACTACGACAGAATACACCCCATACGAACTGATGTTTGGAAAACAGGAACAGAATGACTGGATTTGACCAATTCCTAAAGTATCTATTAACAAAATAGACCTACAAAATAAAGTACGACAATCCTTACTCAATATAATGGACAAGGCAAGAAAAAGGAAAATATATTTTGACAATCGACTTGGAAAAATAAAAACATATAAAGTGAAAGACCAAGTTTTAGTAAAAACTCATCCTAAGGCTTCACTTATAAAGAGGAAGAACACAAAATGGCAATTATTGTATCAAGGACCATTTGTGATTACCAAAATACCCCATCCAGGAACTTATGTTTTGAAGGATGTGAAGAATGTAAAGGTGAAAGGAATGTATCCTCATCACTTGTTAAAGCAATTTCATGATGACTGAAGATTCTGAATATATAAAATACTATTCTTATCAAATAATATTGATTAGAGAATTTTCATTAAACCTATGAATCATACTTAGGATAGTTTCTTTTTTTTTTTGCAATTTAGTAGTTAGTTTTCTTTTCAGGCATACTGTACGAGAGATATGCAGACATTATGTATAGGTTTTCCACTGTAAGGATAAGTTTTCTTTTCAGTATGCAGAGAATTTAGCTATAGTATGAATGATTTCTTTTAAAAAAATTTTATTTAGTAGATAGTAATTTCAATCAGGTTTCACAATGCATAATGACCATGGGTTAGTGACTCAAATGAATCTGGTCTATGGCAAGATATTTTTTCTTATGTCAATTTAACAATCTCAATGTATGATTGTATTTGCTTTTTTACTCGCTGAGCTGAAGTCATGCTGTTCGGAAGGGGTAACCCGTTCTCAGTTTTAAAAAGGACGCCTATTACTTTGTTTCAATCTTTTGTGATGAACATTGTCTTTATAATTGTACTATTGTTGTAACATACCTGTGTATGTAAATTATGTTATGTCAATTGTTACTCGCGAAGTTACCAACTGAGCAAATGCCTTTCAGTTATAAGCACATCAACAAGTGTAAAAGTCCATCTGAAAGATGACGAGCATAAGTTGACACGGCAGCACCAGTTGGATTTGTGTATAGTGCATTATAGGGTTGTTGATAGAAATGAAGAACACCTTACGACTTCCGAATATTTCGAATTCAGGACAGACAATTAGAAAGAACTTTAGATTAGATTCTATTTCAGCTCAGCATAGATCAAATACCTTTTCCACGGAACTTACACTGACTCTTATTTTCATGTTAACCATATGCGGAAAACCATAATACCCATGAGGAGACGGTGAAATGGGAATAGAATTCCATCAGTTACCAGGAGATGACAGATAGAAGGGAATCATAGATGGACGTAAACCAACGCATCGACGGTTCATCTCAAGACACAGAAGATTAACAGTGTTGTGTTTCTTTTGTGAACAGTGTTTAAATTCATTCAACAAAAAAATCCATATTGTAAATATTTTTTTATTTTCCATTGTAATTCAATTAATTATCCTTGCAAATGAGAAATACGAGGATGGTAAATCTACCCCGAGGTTTTCCTTGGTTTTCCTTTGTGGGGCTTGGCCGAATGGCTAGATTATCCGTTTGAGACATCCCAAGGCGAGTGACAGAAGCTTTGAATGATAATAAAAAAGGTTTCTGATCACATCTCATGCCATCCTCGACAAATGAATAAAAGCAAGCATGTAAGCTATGCATATATGCTGCATCAGGAATTCAGCACAGTCTTTGTCAGCAGTATATGCACCCAAATCTATAATTTACATTTAGATAGTCATTCACTAATACCAAAATATCATAAGAAATACAGTGGACATTAATACTCTAGTGGACTTTAATACAGCGTCATAAACAATCACCGATATAGTGTTGTGTGAACGCTCGTGTTTGTTTTTGCCCAAAAACGTTCGTCCACAAGAGGGGCATATATGATGTATCATGCAGCGTAACTTGCTGTGACAGTCCGAGAGAGAGACAAAGATATTGTTTATTACTCTGTGGCGGACAGCGCTCACATAATTATTCTTAGGATATAGTTTTTGTTTGTTCTAGTTAAGAGTAATTTTTAGTAGAGGAGAGCCATTCTTGTGATGTAAAAAATCGACGCCATTGCGAGTTTTTGATTCACATTGTAAAATATAAGTGCATATGGAAGGAAATCAGTTAATTGAACAATAAAATATTGTTCATTTCAAGAAAGTACGTCTTATTATACACCCAGCGATGTACTGCTATTGTGATTTACTAATAAACACCAGTTGAGAACAGTTCCGACGGGAGCGTTCAGTTCTAGTGAAATAGTTCGATGTTTTCTTCGGAAAAGAAGTCACTTCATGGATCATTCAAATCCACAATAGTAACTGGACATTTCTCAGAACTGAAAGCAATCTGATTGCTATGCAACAGACCCCCGAAGAATATTTCTCCGTATTTTGGTTACCACTTTCAGCTCAACACGATATCTGCAGCATCTGGAGCAGATTTCTACAACAGCGGAAGCGTGTAATCGCCATCAGTTTCACACACCGCCCTGTGTACGCTGTATGTATTTACCCACAACAGTGAACATACAGTTACACAAATAGAAAGACAATACTAGGTGGTGTGGGGAAACATTTCAGTATAATGGCCCTGTAGAGCTAAACAGTAATTAGCCTAGTAAGAAATGGAGTCGTTATAGTTGCCAAACAATGTTGATGCGCAATGACAGCATGAATGGAACTTTCTTTTCATCAGTTGTGACAATGGATGAGACGTGGACGCCATTTTTGAATCCAGAAACAAAGCGCCAGTCAGCTCAATGGAAGCACACAGATTCACCACCACCAAAAAAATTTCGGGTAACCGCCAGTGCTGAAAAAATGATGGTGTCCATGTTCTGGGACAGCGAGGGCGTAATCCTTACCCACTGCGTTCCAAAGGGCACTAGGGTAACAGGTGCATCCTACGAAAATGTTTTGAAGAACAAATTCCTTCCTGCACTGCAACAAAAACGTCCGGGAAGCTCTGCGCGTGTGCTGCTTCACCAAGACAACGCACCCACACATCACGTTAACATTACGCAACAGTTACTTCGTGATAACAACTTTGAAGTGATTCCTCATGCTCCCTACTCACCTGACCTGGCTCCTAGTGACTTTTGGCTTTTTCCAACAATGAAATACACTCTCCGTCGCCGCATATTCACCAGCCGTGCTGCTATTGCCTCACCGATTTTCCAGTGGTCAAAACAGACTCCTAAAGAAGCCTTCGCCGCTGCCGTTGTGAAAAATGTGTACGTCTGCAGGGCGATTACGTCGAGAAGTAACGCCAGTTTCATCGATTTCGGGTGAGTAGTTAATTAGAAAAAAAAATCGGAGGCCTTAGAACTTGAATGCACCTCGTAAAATAATAATTGGATCTATTTCCGACCTCCCAATTCAAATGATACATTTGCTGAAAGGTTCAAAGAAAACTTGAGTTTAATTTCAAACACGTACCCGACTCATACGATAATAGTTGGTGGTGACTCTAATTTGCCCTCGATATGTTGGCGAAAATACATGTTTAATTCCAGAGGTACGCATAAAATATCATCCGAAATTGTGCTAAACGCATTCTCTGAAAATTATTTCGAGCAGTTAGTTCATGAACCCACGCGAATAGTAAACGGTTGTGAACACACTTGACCTCTTAGCAACATATAATCCTGAGTTAATAACGTGCATCAAAACCGATTCAGGGATTAGTGAACATAGGGTTGTCATAGCGAGATTGAATATTGTAATCCCCAAATCCACGAAAAATAAGCGAAAAATATACCTATTCAAAAAAGCACTTAAAAATTCACTTGACTCCTTCCTGAGAGGCAATCTCCACTCATTCCAAATTAATAATTTAAGTGTAGACCAGATGTGGCTTAAATCCAAAGAAATAGTACCGGGAGCAATTGAGAGATTTATACCAAATAAATTAACAAACAACGGAGCTGATCCTCCTTGGTACACAAAACGGGTTAGAACACTGTTGCAGAAACAACGAAACAAACATGCCAAATTTAAACAGAAGCAAAATCCCCAAGATTGGTTATCTTTTACAGAAGCTCGAAATTTAGTTCGGACTTCAATGCGAGACGCCAATAACAGTTTCCACAACGAAACTTTGTCTCGAAACCTGGCAGAAAATCCAGAGAGATTCTGGTCGTATGTGAAGTATGGTAGCGGCAAGAAATGCCTTCGGCGCGATAGCAATGGAGGTACTATCGAAGACAGTGCTGCTACAGCAGAGTTACTAAACACAGCCTTCCGAAATGCCTTCACAAAAGAAGAAGAAGTAGATATTCTAGAATATGAATCGAGAAGAGCTGCCAACATGAGTGCCGTAGAAGTAAATATCCTCAGAGTAGTGAAGCAACTTGAATCACTTAATAAAAGCAAGACTTCTGGTCCAGACTGTATACCAATTAGGTTCCTTTCGAAGTATGCTGATGCATCAGCTCCATACTTAACAATCATATACAACCGTTGGTTCGACGAAAGATCCGTCCCCAAAGACTGGACAGTTGCACAGGTCACACCAATATTCAAGTGAGGTAGTAGGAGTAATCCACTAAATTATAGGCCCATATCGTTAACGTCGATATGCAGCAGGATTTAAGAACATATATTGTGTTCGAACATTATGAATTACTCTAAGAAAACGGAATATTGACACACAGTCAACATGGGTTTAGAAAACATCGTTCCTGTGAAACACAACTCGCTCTTTATTCACATGAAGTGTTGAGTGCTACTGACAACGGATTTCAGATCGATTCCGTATTTCTGGATTTCCGGAAGGCTTTTGACACTGTACCACACAAGCAGCTCGTATTGAAAATGCGTGCTTATGGAATATCGTCTCAGTTATGTGACGATTTGTGATTTCCTGTCAGAGAGGTCACAGTTCGCAGTAATTGACGGAAAGTCATCGAGTAAAACATTAGCTCGGGTGAGGGAAGGAAATCGGCTGTGCCCTTTCAAATGAACCATCCCGGCATTTGCCTGAAGCGATTTAGGGAAATCACGGAAAACCTAAATCAGGATGGCCGGAGACAGGATTGAACCCTCGTCCTCCCGAATGCGAGTCCAGTGTGCTAACCACTGCGCCACCTCGCTCGGTTAACAGAAGTGATTTCTGGCGTTCCCCAAAGTAGTGTTATAGGCCCTTTGCTGTTCCTTATCTATATAAACGATTTGGGAGACAATCTGAGCAGTCGTCTTCGGTTGTTTGCAGATGACGCTGTCGTTTATTGACTAACAAAGTCATCAGAAGATCAAAACAAACTGCAAAACGATTTAGAAAAAATATCTGAATAGTGCGAAAAGTGGCACTTGGTCCTAAATAACGAAAAGTGTGAGGTCATCCGCGTGAGTTCTGAAAGGAACTCGTTAAACTTCGGTTACACGATAAATTAGTCTAATCTAAAAGCCATAAATTCAACTAAATACCTAGGTATTACAATTACGAACAACTTGAATTGGAAGGAACACATAAAAAATATTGTGGGGAAGGCTAAACAAAGACTGCGTTGTATTGGTAGGACACTTAGAAAACGTAACAGACCTACTAAGGAGACTGCTTACACAACGCTTGTTCATCCTCTTTTAGAATACTGCTGCGCGGTGTGGGATCCTTACCAGATAAGACTGACGGAGCACATCGAAAAAGTTCAAAGAAAGGCAGCACGTTTTGTATTATCGCGAAATATGGGAGAGAGAGTCACAGAAATGATACAGGATTTGGGCTGGAAATCATTAAAAGAAAGGCGTTTTTCGTTGAGACGAAATTCCAATCACTAACTTTCTCCTCCGAACGCGAAAATATTTTGTTGACACCTACCTACGTAGGGAGGAACGATCACCACGATAAAATAAGGGAAATCAGAGCTCGTACGGAAAGATATAGGTGTTCATTCTTTCCGCGGGCTATACGAGATTGTAATAATAGAGAATTGTGAAGGTGGTTCGATGAACCGTCCGCCAGGCACTTAAATGTGATTTGCAGGGTAGCGATGTAGATGTAGATGACAAGGCAGAACCCAGACGCACCTTAAAAAGTCGGTCTTTTAAAAATGCTTGAAGGAAACAGGGCAGAGACCCACGTGTAAAGAGTGTGGAGGATATCAGTTCTCCAGTAGGTGTAGGCCTTCTCCAAATCGAGAAACATGGGCACAATCTGGGATTTCCGCAGAAACCCATTCATGACATGTGTGGACAAAGTATCGAGATGGTCAACTGCAGAATGCCGCGTTCGAAATCCACACTGTGCATTCGTCAGTAAATTGCGAGAGTCGAGCCACCATACCAGCCGGGCATGAATCATACTTTCCATCACCTTGCAAACGCAGCTGGTAAGAGAGATATGGCGGTAGCTAGAGGGAAGGTTTTTGTCCTTATGGGGCTTAGGTATGGGTATGACGATGGCTTCACGCTAGCGTCCAGGAAATGTGCTCTCTGCTCAGATGAGGTTGCACGTGTTAAGCAGAAAGTGCTTGCCCGCAAGAGAAAGTGGCTACAACATCTGAAAGTGGATGGCGTCTGGCCCTGGGAAGGAGTATCGTGATGAACTGAGAGCACGATCTAGCTCCTTTATGGTAAAGGTGGCATTGTAGCACTCACACTTCAGGAAGAGAATGGTATCGCCCGAGCCTCCTCTGCTCGTTTCAGATGGAGGAGGGCAGTGTGATAGTGGGAAGAGCTCAAAACTTCCGAAACATGGCGGCACAAGGTGTTGGAGATAGCAACAGGGTCGACGATGACATCATCAGCTACTGTCAGGCCGGAAATTGGGGAATGGATCTTGGTCCAGAGAGCTGTCAGAGGTTGGCCCACACGACAGAGGAAGGGGTGGAACTTAAAATAATTAGTGAATGAAATCGAGCTAGCTCTTTTGCTACCGGTATCTCAAAAACGCTTCGACCCTTTGCACACATCTGTTTATAATGAATCCAGTTTGCCATCATAGGATGGCGGTTAAAAACGTGGAAAGCACGTCTCCATGCGTGAATTGCATTGCAACATGCCTCAGTCCACCAAGGGAATGGGACACGATGTGGTAAAGAGGAAGTGCAGGAAATGGAACGTTCTGCAGCAGTAAGGATAACACTTGTGAGATAGTCCACCTGGTCATCACAACTGGGAAAGTCTTGTTCTTTGAAGGCCGCCAGGGAGGAGTAAAGCTGCCAGTCAGCCTTAGGAAGCTGGCATTTGGGCGTGCACAGAGATGGGGTAGCAGTCAGCAAGTAGATAGCACACAGGAAATGGTTGCTCGAGTAGGTGTCAGAACGGACCACTCAAGGCGAGGGGCAAGCTGGGCAGTGCACAAGGATAGGTCCAAATGGGAATAGGTGTGTGAGGGGTCGGAAAGGAAAGTGGGTGCTCCGGTGTTAAGGCTGAAGAGGTTAAGTTGGTTAAGAAGGTCAGCCAAGAGGGCACCTCTCTGACAGGTCCTGGGAGAACCTCAAAGGGAATGATGCACATTAAAGTCACCGAGTAGCAAAAATGGGGCAGGTAGCTGCCCAATAACCTGAAGGAAGTCTGCCCTGGTGACAGTGAATGATGGAGGGGCATAAATGGTACAGATGGAAAAAGTCAGGTGGGGAAGAAAAAGGCGAAATGCAACAGCTCGAAGACTAGTAGTCAAGGAGATGGGTTGACTATGAATGTCATTCAGTATGAGCAGCATGATGCCCCCATGAGATGGAATGCCAACCTCAGACGGAAGGTCAAAACAAATCAGTAAGAAATGTGAAAGGTCAAAGCAGTCATGAGGGCGCAAATTCGTTTCCTGAAGGCAGAGTACAAGGGGTCACTGTGATGCTAAAAGCAGCCGCAAATCCTCTTTGTGGGACTGAAGGCTGCAAACATTCCATTGGAGGAGAGTCATGATGAAGAGAAGTAGGGGTATCACCTCAGCGGCTGCCGAGTGACAGCCGGGAAAGAGCTGCTGCTACAGGGCACAGAAGCAGGAGGATCCTGCTCCATGGGGTGCACAGGAGCATCAGCTTGCTTGTGCGGTCGGTCTGTGGAGTCCAACACTGAAAAACGGTTGTTGGTGTGAACCGGCGATACAGAGGCTGGCCAGGCTGAGGCTTCATGTGGTGACACCATTGAAGAGGATCTTTGAGTTGGTGAAGGAGAAGACCATTTGCCTCTGGTAGACTCCTTCGAGCCTTTCTGCTTAAAGGAAGAGTCAGGTGTGATTTGGCTGGAGGGACAGAGGAAGTCTTCACGGGAGTACTCCTTCCGTCCTTTTTGGCCTACCTGTTACGTAGATGGTGCCTTTGCCACTTGAGGCGAGAGGTTGATGGCTTGTTGCATAGCTGGATGGGGGAATGGTGATGCTACCTTAACACTGGGTGATTTCACAACTTGAGAGAGGAATTGGAGATTGCATGTCTGCGTGGTCATGTCCTTCATGGAGCGAGAGGTGATAAGAACAGAACTATAAGTACCAGACGGGAGAACACAGGGTTTGCAACTAGCCAGTAACTTGCAAGCGACTGGGTAAGGCACTTTTTCCTTTATGTGGATCCCTTGAACAGCCTGCTCATCAAGATACATGGGGCAATCACGAGAGGAGGTGACATGGCCACCATTGCAGGGAGAAGGAGATGGCAACCATCTTTGTGTGCATCCCTACCACAGGTGACATGTGGCTGGGTGTCAACAAGACATTCTAGAGTGGTTGAAATGATGACACTAGTAGCAGTGCATCGGGTTCAGAATGCATGGCCAGACTGTGATGATTTCATGGCCCGTTTTGATCTTGGATGGAAGCACCACTCTATCAAAAGAGAGAGAGTGCGGGTGGGCACTAAGGAGAAATCTACCTTTTCAATAACACTATGGATGGCAACGACACCCTGATCAGAGAGGTAAGACTGGATTTTGGCCTTGGTTAGATCGTCAAGCAGCCTGGTGTAAATTACACCATGCGAAGGATTCAAAGTTCTATGGGCCTCGACATGAACAGGGTAACCGTGGAGAAGCGAGGCAGCAAGCAGTTGTTGTGCTTGAGAATCAGAAGGGGTCTCCAAAAGCAAAGTGCCATTCCATAAACGAGAGCAGGATTTCACAGGGCTGGCAATTACATCAACACCTTTCAGGATAATAAACAGATTTAGTGTGGTGAAGGACTGACTGTCTTCAATACATGAGATGACAAGGAACTGTGGTGCAGTGGGAAGGGTCATTGAATCATTAGCCCCGTTATGTTTACATTTTGTAGACACTGAGTGGGAAGATGATTGACTCATCATGAGCAAATCCCCCATGATTTCCAGCATCTCCGATGGCGTGCTCCTTCCCACTGGGGCCCCTTCACAAGGGCGTGCACCCATCTTAGGTGACTGATCACACCTCAGGTCACACCTCCCGGACATCTGACAGAGGGATCAATCAGCAATTTGGGAAGGTTGCAGCTAAGGCAATCACCCCTCCCTGAGCCTGGCTTGTACCAGGGGGTACGTACGAACCCTACCTGTCGACACGGGGCTGGGAATTACGCATTACACAGTCACCTGTAATGCATCAAACATGTGGGCCGGCATTCAGCAGCACACAGGGAGGAAGAAGAAAAAGAGGAAACTTAAACACTGAAGCAGAAGAACAAGAGGAAAAGGGAAACAAAGAAAAGAAAAGAAAAGAAAAGAAAATGATAAACAAAGGTGGACTGTTCTGACATCAGTGACAGAATGCAGAACATTCCCAATAACACCCCAGACATGTTCCTCAAGGGAGGGGAAAAAGAATAGCAAGAGGGTAGACATGCATCACTGAATGAAAAGAATGCTGCAAAGGGTGGGGCCCCATGGTAGCCAAGCACGAACCCGTCAAAGAGTGGCAAGCTGCCTGGGGGGGAGTGACAAGATGCAAGTGTCAACAAAGATTATATAAAATGGGCTCCACGAGCAGGAATTAAGTGCCAGAAGACCACTCAAGGCTCCTCCTTTACACTGGGTTCGGAGAGGAGCTCATGTCACATGGGCAAAAAACTAGTCTTTGTGGGCTATGCAGTACCAGGTCACAATGCTCTTTTGTGATGAGACCTGTGTCATTCTCTACTCTGACAATACTGATATTCATGTGTTGAAGAAATGAGGATAACATTTACATCCCAGCTGCATTGTAGACCACCACTTTTATCATTGTACTTAACTTTTTTTGGGGGTGGAGCATACAAAAAGTTGGAAGGAATGGCCCCATATTCTCCAGATCTCAACTGCACTGAAAATGCATCATTCATGCTAAAATGAGAGGTTAGGCATTGTCCTGTCCCATCAGAGACCACATGGAGGCTGCTGTTGAGGAAGGGAGCAATATCCCACAGGCTTATCTGGACAACAAACTGCAATCAAAAGTGACTCCTGTTACAAGGAGGGCCAACTGATTCATACACAATGCATTACGCAAGATGACAGCGAAAAGATACAGCAGTGTTGCAGTGCAATCTTTTGTAAGGCTTCATTTTTTGTGCTTATCAAGTGGAAATTTGTTTATCTTCCTTATTTTCATTTTCTTATGACTGTACCTGACAGAATAAAACCAGTTCTGTTTCCTATTACGTCCAGTACTGACAATAAATCAATATGCAACATTTATTGTGACCACACTAGGTAATGGCTACTTCACTGAGGTGGGGCCTACATTGTATTATTACTATTATTATTATCATTATTAATGGTAGTGATCATATGCAAAGCATTTGCCACCTGTAGTCTTCCAATTTCTGCCAGTTCGAAGTAATGAATCCAGCAACCAAGTGATTTTTCAAACAGTACGTATAGTGCACACATTTTAATTTGGTTGATTTCAAATAGCGTTGCAGGGAGTGAAAAAAGTCTCTAGAGAGAGGACTGCTGTAGAAGAACTATGTTTTATAACAAGTTTCTACATTCAATGTGCTTTCTTTTCTGCGGAGGAGTTGTAGGTAGCACTTGTGTTGTTTAATCCATACACATTACAAAAATGAATTTATGTATGTTCCACATCTCCTTCTAAACTACTGAGCGATTTCAAACAAACATGGCACACATATTTCTTACTGTCACACAACAATCACTGTTAAGGTAAGAAACACCTATCTAACACCATTCAGAAGTTATGACACCATAAACAGTGAGATGCATGAAGAACTGCACCATCAAACATGAAGTTATAATACATTTATTCTTTACTTCAAAGACACTCCTACAATTGAGTCAACTTAAGGGTACCTCTGATACCTGGTAGCATTTTTAACAGCTTTTAACTGTGAAGAGCAAACTGCTGTAGACAAAGACAATAACCATATATAGAGCTACAAACAGGCATTGCCAGAGGGATGTTTGCAAAATCGCACTGTAGACAGGTAAAGCAGTTTTGTTCAATGTACAGAAACTGTCCAGGATCATCCGACACCGAGTCTACCAAGCGAGTACATATAAGGTTTTGTTTCTAATGGAAAATTGACAAAATGACTACCTGGGCAGTGTCGAGATTGTCAGCTAGTCGGTCTGTAAAAGAAAAGATTGTTAGAAATAAGCAGTATCAATCGTCTCATTGACTTATTAGTCTGTTGTTTAATAAATGCCTACCGCCACTATGTCCTTGCCTTCAGTTGTTTACTACGTTAAACAAGCCGTTTGATTGTGTCATATGGGACAAGTTGTGGCATGTGAACAATGAGTTTGAGATTCCAAAACACATAGTGGTTTGCAGGGATGGTGGAATTTCAATTCATGACTGAAAAATCAACAACCTATGCTGTGCAGATGACACTATTCTTAGTGCAAGAAGTGATAAAACCTTAGTGATCTAGTCTCCAGAGTAAAGACTGCAATTTTAAGTTTCTGTCAAGAGATAAACATGAACAAAAACACAACTAATGATTATTAATTGCCAAGGTTTATTTGAAATTCAACTTCCAGGATACTTAAAGGATCTGGAGACAGTATATGATGGTGTTTGTCCAGGGTATCTGGTCAATGACACAGAAAAGTATGATAAAGAAAAACCACGACAAATCATCCTGGGTAGAGCCATGATGGTTAAACTCACTATGGCCTGGCAGAAGCATGCAGCATCCAAAATGTCAAACACTTCATGGAATCACTGGTGTTCTTGTATGGCTGCAAGATCTGGACTGTAAAACCCAGTGAGAAGAGCCGAATTGATGCCTTCGAGATGTGGTGTTGGTGGAAGATGTTATGCATGCTGTGGTCAGAAAGAAGAACCAATGCTTTCAATATCGATGATTTTAGCATCACAAGAAGTTTATCTTTGTGTGTCAGCAAAAGATATACTTCGAGACCCTTGGGCACATTTTGAGAAGAGAAAGGAATCATTTAGAAAAGACCATCTTGCAAGGTGAAATCAAAGGCAGAAGCCCATGAGGAAGAGCAGTACATAGATGGTTAGATCAAATGAAGAAGATTACTGGTCTGCATCTTCAAATTATATTAAGAAAGCTGAAGATCACTGCGAATGGAAATCCCCAGCTGAAGATTTAATTACTTAAGAAATGAATGAAGATACAAGGTTATGACACTCAGCAATCAGTAACTTGAATTGTGATGATGAAATCAAGAGCAGAAGAGCACCTATAACGCTTTCTTGGATAACCCCAGACATAACTTCAGTTTCACGATTTCCTATCCATTAGGAATGCAGTCGCACAGCTGAGACAGTACTTCGCATGCACATAATTGTGTCAGAAACCACTTGTGAAGAACAGTGTCAAATTCCTTCAGTAAATCTAGAAATATGGACTCTACCTGAGGTCCCCTGTCAATAGCATTTCTTTCTTCATGTGCATAGAGAGCCAGTTGTGTTTCACAAACACATATTTTTTGAATGCCTGCTGATTATGTGATAATAGATTTTCTTTCCAAGTATTACATGATGCTGCAACACAGTACACATTCTAAAACCTTGCTGCAAGTCAATGTCAATAATATGAATCTATTAAGTCAGTACATTACTTGTATTTCCTTCCTTGTATATTGTTGTGACCTGTGCAACTTTCCAGTCTTTAGTTACAGACATTTTGTCAAGTGAACAGTTGTATATGACTGCTAAAAATGGAGCTATTTCATCGGAATACTCTGAAAGGAACCTAATTTATATGCAATCTGAATGGTAAGACTTGTTTTCCTTGAGTGACTTCATAAGTAGCTCCTGTTGGTAACTGTTCTTGATTAGGATTCTGGAATATTTATTCTTTGTTGAAGGAATTTTGGAAAACTGTCTTTAGTAACTCTGCTTTAGTGGAGTGCAGTGAAAGCATTGATTGTCTTTAGCTGCACATATACTTTACATACAACCAGAATCTCTTTGGAGTTCTGCCAGATTTTGAGACATAGTTTGTGGAAACTGTTACAAGTGTCTTGCATTATAGTTTGCTCTAAGTTTTGAGCTTCTGTAAAGCATTGACAGTCATGGAGATTTTGCTTTGTTTTTAGAACTGTGGAGATTTTGCGTCTTTTAAAACTGGCTTGTTTTTCACTGTTTCCACAACAGCATCCTATCAGTTTCCATCAAATGTATTTCTTTGAATAGATGTCACATCTGGTCTACATTTACAAAATGGATTTAGAAGTAATGGAGGCTGTCTCTTAGGAAAGCATCCAGTAATTCTTATTTGCCTTTTTAAATAAATTTTTTATTTGGTTTCTTAGTTTTGGTGGGTTTTGGTGTTATGGTATTCGGTCTCTCATGGTCACTAATCCCTGTATCATCAGAATGTTCTCTATTTGCTTAGGATTGATTGTCACTAAGAGGTCTAGTACAATGTCACAAGCATTTACACTTCATGTTAGCTCCTGAACTCCTGCTCAAAATACCAAAAGGACTCATTTATTAATTTATTTCAAATGTTGAGTATAACTTCAACCCCTGCTTCAATTTCACTACAAGATAAACTACTTCTTACAGCAACAAACATGCCACTTACAACGGAATTTAGCCTATCTTTTCTGAACATATTAGGTCCTCACTAAAAACTTCGATGAAACTTGTCTCTATCTTTAGTCAGCTTTCAATATTTATACAATTTTTGCTTCAGCTGTCAATGGGCACTTGAAGTTGTGGTTATATCCCAACACAGCTACGAGAATTTGTGACTATAAGACTGATGTTTTCTACTTCTAGCCTCAATCTGTGTCTGACCTCCATCCCTGGAGACTGAATCCCCAGTTATACTTATCTGAGACCCTGTAACCTAAAAGAACCATTCCACACAGCCCCTGCTACCAATGCACCTGTCTCCTTTGTGTAACAGCCCCCTATCTATATTACACTGATCCTAACATCTTTCCACCCTATGGTGCAACTCAGGGAATATGCAGCCTACAAAGTGAAAATATTGTCTGCACCTCTGATTCAGACCTTCCAGTTGTGCCTGTAACACAGGTCCACAATCGGTACTGTCAATGGTGGAATGAATGGTGAGCTCCTCCTCCACTTTGCGGGCAAAACAGACTGTCTTTATTTCTTCAGACAGCCACCAGCAACCAAAGAGACACCCTTGTGATCCCAAGCAACATCAGCCACCATCTGCAGCTGACTATACCCTGTGCTCTTCATGGCACCCAGAAGGACCTGTTCATCATGCAAGATGACTACTCCTGATATGTGAAGAAAGTACATACTGGATTTCTTGCCCATCTTGGGAGCTGTTTCCTTAGTGGGCTCCATCATGTGCTTAATGTTGGAGCCCCCAGCTACCAATACTCTCATGCTCTGTAAATGCTTGGACCTCGCAAGGTGAGAGGCATTTCCCAGTGCAGGGCTAACAACTGGAGATGGTTCAGGGTCATTATCACTATCAGCCACAGATGGCACTAGAAACCTATTAGATGTCTGACAAATCTTTAAATCACATTATACTACAAACCAATGTTGCCCAGGCAAACAAGTAATATACATTCACTTGATAGTAAAAATACTTTTGAATAACAATTTATAATATTTACAAGTTTAATTCTCATTTTATACCAACATTTCAGATAACAGCAACATCCAGAAACAATAATCCCATTGAACCAAGGCCACAGAATGTGTAGAACATGAATGAAGAAATAAATGAATTAAACTGCAAAGAGCTTGTGTACACACAAGCCCAGTAGCACCCTCTCTTGTCACACGAGAAAAGTCACTGTTATGTCACACTTAAGCCACGAAGAAACATGAAAGCAACTGCCAATATGCCTCAGTGATATCACAGACCAAGTAAGTCAGTTGAAAAAGGACAGGAAGGTCACTGTGTGAAGCTGGTTTGTCGTAGTGTGATATTTCAGCCTGTACAGGCAATGTTGCTACAACTGTGATTCATGTATGAAACAACTGGGTTGTACACAAAGATGTGTAGGTACTGGACCACAGCTCAGGATGTCTATCTTCATGGCCATAATAGACTGTACTGCTCTGTCCATGCAATGGTTACATAGAACAGTATGTGACAACTGTTTGGTGTTTGTGATTGCCATGGCCATATGAACGCTCCTTTGAGATGCAAAATGTAGTTTCAGATGAGCCCTCCTACAGCTTGTTGTAGGCCAATGGCCCTATAAATGTTAATTCCTGCCATTGTGATGACAGTGAACAAATGCCAAGACTGGTGTTTGAATACAGTATGCAATCCCATCGCCTTCATGCAGCTTCACATAGTTTGTGTGAGAGTCTACAAAGCATCAGTGGCTGCTAGATGACTTTGGCTAAAAAGTTACTGACTAATTGTTTCCAGTTCTATTCAGTTTCAGCAAGACAAGATCTGGACACATTTGGTGAAGAATCTCCATATGTTTGGATAATATGCTGCCCATGAAAGTGTCTGACATATAACTGGTTGATTGTTTGCTAATCACCACCATCAAGAAACCATTATTGATTGTTTGTGGTGGACCCCTACCCTCTTTGGTTCTGTGTCATGACATTATTGGGGCAATTTGTGAAGGTTTCCCGCTGAACTGAACATTACCACATACCTTGTCTGTGACATTAAATTTAATGTCAGTATTGTGTGCAATTCTTCATTTTGCAATTTTTAGTTCATATGACTGCAATTGAATATGAAAATATAATGCTTTAAAAGCATTGTTATTTTACAAACTTCAATTCTCCCCATGAGAGAGTGAGCACTTAAGCATCAAGAAACTTAGGTAACTAGTCAAACTGCAACTTTCTGCTTATGGTCATAAGCTCACATGGACTAGGCATACAGCCTGAGGAAAAACTGTGACTGTCTTATGAAATGTTTTATTACATATTTCGATTGAGAACATTCAAGTGATATCATTGCCAGTTTCAACTTATAAACATGTTATCATTAGGTGATTTCAACACAGTGCATGTATACAGTTATTAAAACTTAACTATTAAATGTCTTCCTCTCTTAAACACTCAATTATGTTACTACAGATTCAGAAATTAATCTATAAAGTTGTCAGACAGGTATGATTTAATTTTGTGTTTGAAAATTTTACAATCTGTTGAATTCTTTACAAACATCTTCATTGCTGCATAGCTCGCTCTTTTCTGTTCCACCCTAAGTCTGAGCAATGGATGGTGTAAATCATTTCTCCTGTGATGGTGATGCGTTGTCTCTCTTGGGGAGCGTAACATTTAACTTCAGCCACTAAAATGTACAAAATGAACAGTCTTCATTGATATGCATTACTCTTCAGCAGTAATCATGGTCAAGAAGTGCTGTGGCAGCACTTTCATGAGACTTCATATGTTTCATAAAGTGCTGTGCTGTATGGAGGAAAGATCGATCACACACCATACAGTGAAATACTTGCACATATGAGTCTTCTGGCAGACCATCACTGTACCACTTTCGTGAGCTCATCTGGGATGAACGATGGCACATTTGAAAATGAACATCTAGATTTCTCCAAACAGAAAACTTTTCATTGCAGTGACCACAGACAAACTCAGAGCCTTCATTCACCTTTTTACTGTCCCACATATTATCTGCTGACAACGGAGATGAATTCTCGTTTTCAGAGTCACTTGTGCAGTCTGGAGGTTCTTGTTTAACCTCTTCAGCTCGAGGGAGAGCAAATTTACTGACTGGCCTGTCTACGTGTGGATGAATGTATGTTGTCCTCGTGGAGTATGTGCCTTCTTCTTCATTTAACTTCAAGAAATGTGAATTGTCCACTACCAGTGGTGAAGTTCCAGAGATCATCCTGGAAAATGCAGTAATACTTATGTGTTGCTAAACTTTGTGAGACAGACAAATGAGTGCAACAATGTAATGCTCTCAGCAACATTACTTTGATGGCCTCAGCTATTTATCTAAACATGACAGAAGCAAGAATATAAGTCTTTCAAATTCCTTTACTTCAGTGCTTTATATTGTTACTGTGTTAAGTAAATAAATTAAACCCACAGTTAACTGTTTAGTACCTTACAATAATGGGTTTACTAAAAAATTTATGTTAACTATTCATAGAAAAAATTTGTAGCTGTTAGTTATGATCAATGATGAAACATTTTCCCTCTTGCAAGGAAACGGCTTTCCTTTAGGTAAATAAGAAAGGCTTTATTTAAAAATTCAAGTATAACATTTCAGCTATTTTTTATTATAACACATGACTAATAGAATTAAAAGGTTACTGACCCAACGCACCAAATTGATATATACACAGCCATTAACCTCTGAGTGTCCAATTATATTCATTACCTGCATCAGCTTCAATATGGTTAGTGTTGTACAATGATTCAATCAGATCTATATCTTCCTTTTGGGTGCTTGAGGATATTCTCTTATAATGCAAATGAAATTACACCAAATAAAATATATCTCTATAGCTTTCTTTCATTTATAGTTTCATATTGAATACATGCTACAGCATCATTAAAGCTGTTTTGTACAATATGTTGCACAGCTATGAACTTTTGGAACCAGATGTGTTGTTGATGTTATTCTTGCTGTTGATGTTGTTGTTACTGCTGGTTTTCAGCGTGAAGATCGGTTTGCTGCAGCTTCAAATGTTTGTCCATCCATCCTCCATAACTACTGCAGTTTAAATCCATTTGAACTTGCTTACTGTACTGAAGCCTTGATCTCCCTCTACAAGTTTTACCCTTCACCACCCCTTCTTCTATCCATTACCAAATTGATTATTCCTTGATATCTCAGAAACTTAGGTCACTAAATCCGGACTAACGTGCTGATCCTGTGAAGACACAGGACAAGGCTAGGAGAAAGGAGTCGTATTTTGCAAGCTTTTGGAATTGGATTCAATCATTCTTCTTGATGTCTGAGGGCAATTGTCTGTTTAATATATCTTGTATAACATGTGGAATAATTTTTATGTGTGGCTCTCCCAAAAATCTCAATAATTCAGGGGGAATGTCATCTACTCTGGGGGCCTTGTTTTGACTTGTGTGTTTCGGTGCTCTCTGAAATCCTTCTAAAAATATCATCTTCATCTACTTACTCTTCCATTTCTGCAACATTATCTTCAAGATAATTTCCCTTGTATAGCCCCTTTATACATATTCCTTCCACCTTTCAGTTTACACTTCTGACTTAATACTACACGTCTTCACTGTGGGAATATTTGTGGTTTTCCCTGTTACATCTGCATACAGAGTTCAGGCAGAATAGCTTCATAAATGCTGATTGTGTGTGTGTGTGATTTAATTAGTCTAATTTTGTCTTTACTGGCCCTGTGGGAGTGACTCACTAGGAGGATAGTATATTCCTAGATTTCTCACAAGTACCCTTTTGCGGGATAGTCTGCAAATGTGCGACATTTTTGTTATGCTCATCTGTGAGTCAAATACTTGTGCTGTCCTTCTCTGTGTGCACTCAGTATGTTCCAAATCAGTTGTATTTGTTCTTGTTCTTCTTCTGCACTATAAGACTTAGGCACTTACGCCTATTCCATCTTCACTTTTCACTGCCAGCTCATTTTGGGTCTTCCTACGCCCCTTCTTCCTCTTGGCTGGTACAGCATGGGCAAATGTGGGATTATCTATGTGCTCATTCTTTGTAGGTAATATTTCCATAATGTTTTACTTTCTTCACTCTTTCCATTAATGTTATAAATAATTAGTTCATTCCTAATATCTTCATTTCTTATATAACCTTCCCTGGTAACACCTCTGACAGTCATAAGAAATCTCATTTCTGCTACTTGCAGTTTACTTTTATTGCTTTTTTTTTTTTTTTTGCTTTTTTGATCCATGACTCACTATCATATAACAAAACAGGTATATCCCTTATTTATTTTATAAAATTTTAATTTTGTTTCCTTTTGTACTTTGTTCTGGAATATTTTGTTTATCATTCCACATACTGACTGATATTTGCTAATTTATTTTCTATGCCCTTGCCCATTGTATAGCTTATGCTACATCTTCAAAAACTGAAGTTGGAGGCCTGCTATTCTGTTTTACCTAACTGACATAATTAATTCACTGCTTTTTTGCATACATTTCTATTAATTTGTATACCTGGATTTACTTCCTTTCTGCAGTGTTGTGTTTGTTATGGATCCCAAATATATGAGCTATATTCTAGGATGGGACACACAAGCAATTTGTAAGCAATCACAAAGATGGTGTCACCTTGACACATGCACTTCATTAGAAACAAACTCACAGATTTATTTTATATGCAAATAGTCCCGGATGAAGAATGTCCTCAGAACTTTGGTCCCCACAGAGCACATAAAATTGCTGATGAGAACAGACTGCAGGACGAACTTCTATACTTAACATGAGTTTTCGAAATAAATTGGTGTTCTCCACAACAAGCACATAAGGTACTACAAATAAAACCTGAGGTGGACATAACAAACAAGAAAAAAGATGTACAGAGATTTAAATCCATGGCTTTCCTGCCATAAAAATGGAGCGGCATGGTGCAGTGGTTAGCACACTGGACTAGCATTTGGGAGAAAGATGGTTAAAACCTGTCTTTGGTCATCCTGATTTAGGTTTTCACAGATTTTGCTAAATTGCATCAGGCAAATGCCAGGATGATTCCTTTGAATGGGCACAGCCGATTCCTTCCTCATCATTCCCTAATCTGAGTTTGTACTCCATCTCTAATGACCTAGTTGTCAATGGAATGTTAGACACTAATCTCTTCCTTCTTGTGCCATATATGGGAAAACAGGCCAGATCCTCAGCAAACACAAATTGATTTTTCACCTTCCACTGAAGACAACAGCACTTCTGGATTCTGTTAAAAATAACTTGATGCTCTGTAAGGTTGGGGTTTACAAGATTTCCTGTCCATGTGGCCTTTTGCACGTCACACAGATGACTCAGAGTTCATGAAAGACACACAGACTATTGTAGATACACCCACAGTCCATGTTAGATGGACAGAATATTGTAGGTACACCTGTACCTCATAGCCCAATAAATTGACTGTGGGAGAGCAGTGCATTTATATGGTCACCTTATGAAGTATGAAAATGTCAAAGTCGTAGTGTTGGATTAATTTTTTTGGGACTCAGTGGTGAAAACAGCAGCTGAAACTTGTTTAGCAAAGAATTTAAATAAGAGGTATAGCAGTTACAGCCTGCACAAATCATGAAATCCAGCACTTCCTTTAATACACTTCCAAATACATCACTACAGTACAGCTCACTGATATCTCATCATGGGCTGACCATGTCACTATAGGCTCAACTGATCTTTGCTGCCAATCAATGTCTCTCTATCTGTGGTTGCTGCACAGTGGCATGGTCTGTGGGCTTAAAAGGATGGAGCAAGTGCTGTAGCTTCAATACAGGGTGGACTAGAACTCCACGAAGAAACTTTAAAGAGGTGATAGCATGGACCAAAACAAGAAAAAACGGTTCAGTACGCATGTGCTCTACAGTGCATACCTTAAGAACTATGAGCACTTGTTCATCTTTGCTACTGTGAAACACATCTGTTCCACTAAACAAGTGCTCATAGCTCCGTAAGCATGCATTACAGAGCCCATATTTACTGGAATTTTTTCCTATTTTTGTCCATACTACCTCCTCCAAAAACATAGAAAGCAAAGGACTCACAGCACAAGAGATGTGTTTCATAAGTTCAAAGCTAAACAAGTGCTCATACCTCTTAAGATATGCATTTTGGACCTCATGATTACTAGACATTCTTTCCTCATTTTGAACCATTTGAAACATTGTTGGTGGAGTTCTGATTCACCCTGTGGAAGGAGAAATAGGGTTTATGCTGCTGCACTCCTGAAATTTAATGGACGAGACACAAAAATTTGAAGATGAACATTCATTTTTATAACCCCACAAATAATTACACCCAAATATTGGTATAGGTTGGTTTGTTTCAACAGTGATTAAGTGATATTTTAGTTACAGAATATGGACCATGCTTTTTTGTTTTATGAAGTAAACAATTTCACATTTATGAACATTCACTGCAAGTTGCCAGTCTTTGCACCACAATGAAATTTTATCAAGACATGAATGGTAGTTTATGCTGCTTTGTCGCATAGCACTTTTTTTTATAGGAAACTGCGTCATAAACAAAATGTCTAACGTTACTGAATTGATAGTGTCTGCCAGGTCATCAATATAAAACATGAACAGCAAGGGTTCCAACACACTTCCCTGGGTCATACTTGAATATACTTCTATCTCTCTATAACTGACTCTCCATCCAAAATTAGACAGGGTAGTCCACTGATCGTGACCTGGCCAAATATCTCAAGAAATAAGCATCAAATGAAAAAAACTACAAAGAACGAAACTAGTCTAGCTTGAAGGGGGAAACCAGATGGCACTATGGTTGGCCCGCTAGATAGCGCTGTCATAGGTCAAACGGATATCAACTGCGTTTTTTTAAAAATAGGAACCCCCATTTTTTTATTACATATTCGTGTAGTATATAAAGAAATATGAATGTTTTAGTTGGACCACTTTTTCCTCTTTGTAATAGATGGCACTGTAATAGTCACAAACATATGGCTCACAATTTTAGATTAACAGTTGGTAACAGGTAGGTTTTTTAAATTAAAATACAGAACATAGGTTCGTTTGAACATATTATTTTGGTAGTTCCAATGTGATACAAGTACCTCTGTGAACTTATCATATCTGAGAATGCATGCTGTTACAGCGTGATTACCTATAAATACCACATTAATGCAATAAATGCTCAAAATTATGTCCGTCAACCTCAATGCATTTGGCAATACGTGTAATGACATTCCTCTCAACAGTGAGCAGTTCACCTTCCGTAATGTTCGCACATGCACTGAAAATGCACTGATGCGTGTTGTCAGGCATTGTCAGTGGATCATGATAGCAGATATCCTTCAACTTTCCCCACTGAAAGAAATCCGGGGATGTCAGATCCGGTGAACGTGTGGGCCATGGTACGGTGCTTCGACGACCAATCCACCTGTCATGAAATGTGCTATTCAATACCGCTTCAACCGCACGCGAGCTATGTGCTGGACATCCATCATGTTGGAAGTACAACGCCATTCTGTCATGCAGTGAAATATCATGCAGAAACATCAGTAGAACATTACGTAGGAAATCAGCACACATTGCACCATTTAGATTGCCATCGATAAAATGGGGGCCAATTATCCTTCCTCCCATAATGCCGCACCATACATTAACCCGCCAAGGTCGCTGATGTTCCACTTGTCACAGCCATCGTGGGTTTTCTGTTGCTCAATAGTGCATATTATGCCAGTTTACGTTACTGCTGTTGGTGAATGATGCTTCATCGCTAAATAGAACACGTGCAAAAAATCTGTCATTGTCCTGTAATTTCTCTTGTGCCCAGTGGAAAAACTGTACACGATGTTCAAAGTCGTTCCCATGCAATTCCTGGTGCACAGAAATATGGTACGTGTGCAATCAATGTTGATGTAGCATTCTCAACACTGACATTTTTGAGATTCCCGATTCTCGCGCAATTTGTCTGCTACTGATGTGCGGATTAGCCACGACAGCAGCTAAAACACCTACTTGGGCATCATCATTTGTTGCAGGTCATGGTTGACATTTCACATCTGGGTGAACACTTCCTGTTTCCTTAAATAATGTAACTATTCAGCGAACAGTCCGGACACTTGGATGATGTTGTCCAGGATACTGAGCAGCATACATAGCACATGCCCATTGGGCATTTTGATCACAATAGCGATACATCAACATGATATCGACCTTTTCTGCAATTGGTAAATGGTCCATTTTAACACGGGTAATGTATCACGAAGCAAATACCGTCTGCACTGGTGGAATGTTATGTGATACCAGGTACTTATACGTTTGTGACTATTACAGCACAATTTATCACAAAGCGAAAAAAGTGGTCCAACTAAAATATTCATATTTCTTTACATACTACACAAATATTTAATAAAAAATGGGGGTTCCTATTTAAAAAAAAAAAAAACACAGTTGATATCTGTTTGACCTATGGCAGCGCCGTCTAGCGGGCCAACCATAGCGCCATCTGGTTTCCCCCTTCAAGCTAGACGAGTTTCGTTCTTTGTAGTTTTTTCGTTTGATGCTTATTTCATGAGATATTTGGCCCAGTCACTATCAATGGACCACTCTGTATACAGGGTCCTCTCTATCAAATAATCCTCAAGTTAGTCACAAATTTTTTATGGTACTCATTTAATCATACTTTCATTACTATCCTTTGGTGTGACACTAAGTCCAGTACTTTTTGGAAATGAAGAAATACTGCATCCACCAGGTTGTTTTTAACTGTGGCTTCCAGGTTGTCAGTTGAGTAATGTGACAGTTGGTTTTCAAATGACCAGTGTTGTTGGAGTTTTTTTGTGGTTGGCATGGAGGTGGTCATTCTGTTTGAGATAATCCATAAAAAAAATGTCTGAGCTGAGAATATGTTCTAAGATTCTACAACAAATAGGTGTGAATGATACTGGATGATAGTTTCATAGAACACCTCTGCTACCCTTCTAATAGATGGGTGTGACCTTTGCTATCTTCCAACTACCGATGTTGAACTGTCTGCCTGTACAACAAACCATAGACCATGACAAACTTCACCACTGTGTAACACATAAAGGGTGACAATTATTGAACTACAAGAAATAAAATCATCATAACTTCTGAACGGTTTGCATTAGGATGTTCAAACTGCACACTTGGCTATGGGCCATGAAGGGAATTCTGGCTCTGGGGTACCAAGGGGCCACTGGTAGAGGCCTTGATTGGCCACCATATTCTCTGGACCTGAACATATACAACTCCTTTTAGTGGGGCTATATTAAAGATGAGATGTACAGCAATAACCCCAAAACCATTTCTGAGCTGAAAACAGCCATTCATGAGGTCATCGACAGGTTCGATGTTCTGACACTTTAATGGATCATGCAGAATTTTGATATTCATCTGTGCCACATCATCACCAATGATGGCAGGCATATCGAACACGTCATAACCTAAATCCGAATATCTGCAGAGATGTTTATATGCTGAATAAAGTGTGTGCATGCTGTAGTTTGCAACGAATTTACATTTTTTTCATATAGTTCAATCCTTGTAAAAGGGCATCAATATTAACAAATGGTTCACAACCCACTCCCCAATTGTTTTCCATCTTGAACATACTTCTTTAATTACAAAATTTGGTCCTACAACCTTCCACACAATCCATGGTCTACTTCCACTGTTCTACTGCCACACTGCCTCCCTCCTTCTGCTGTATGAAGCCTCCTTTCGCAACTAGGTTCATAATTATCCCTGCCCATTACCTGAATTGTGTTTTATTGACAGTATACAGCCTTGACCATAATGAAGACTACTCCACATTACTTTACCTTGCCCCTCCCACCCTGGTGTGTTAAACCTTGATTGTGTCACTTGTCAGACATGTCTCTAATTGTATATTCCAACTTCCTATGCCCTTTCCACTCCATAACTGTCTCTTCTTCAGTGTTTACAATATACACCCTCATCCATGCAACGATGCAGCCATTACAACATATATCTCATGCATTTGTTGTGCCTTGAGCAGAATAGTTACCTTTTTTAATTATCAGGTCTCTTTGGACTACTTTTACTCAGGTTTCCAAATATATAAGCATATTTTTGCCCTTGTGTCCATTCTTTTAACGTCCAAGGTTGTCAGTTGACACACTCGACTTCTTTTCCATGTGCCCTCCAATCATTCGTTGTCAGTTTAAATGTGCTGACTTTCTCAGTTTTAAATCTTCAATCAAAACTTGCCATTCGGCTCCCAAATTTGAATCAATATCAGTTCTATCAGCATGCTGTCATTTTCACTGTCATTGTCACTTTCTCTCTTCAACATTTATCTCATAAGATTATTAATCTATGTTGATACAGAACCTCTGGTCTCACTACGCTCTGTGTTTGTCATATTTAGATCCTCATCATAGTCTTTTATTACTGCAGATCATGAGAGTTTTCAAGTGGGGTGAACATAAATTTCAGGTCAGTGGCCTTCAACCGCATATTGTTTTTCAACATTCCTGTTGTACTGCTTTTCACTATCCTGAAATGTTAACAATTTTGCTGAATTCAAAAGTAAATGTTAAAAATGTTGTAGTATGCTTTTCTGTTTCCTGTGCGAGCACAGAATTAGAAATCATTTTCTATCTTGTCACATTCCTCTCTTTCATCCACTCATACATACACTCCATACCTACAGGTATCACGAAGAGAAGCCCTCAGGGATGTGGAATGAGTTGAATTGTACATTAATTTGTGGAAGCAGCCACTGCAGGCCACTTCTGTACAGCATATTAACAACCAGTTACAAATAGAGTAAATCTACTCTCATTGACAATTGTGAGCATTACTTTTACATCTTATTGCTGTATGTCCTGGTAGAAAAGAAGCTACTTCTCTTGTTGTTGCAGTGTTTGGCTGCTGCATTTATCTAATGCTTCAAATTAAGCTTACAAATAACTTTCTCACAGCACACTATCAGCTGTCTATGTACTGAAAATTTGCAAATCTGTATAATATGAGCATTAGTGTGTGAACCAGAATGAGTTCATGGGTCACAATATTCTATAAATGATACAAGAAGTGGCTAATAAGGTGTTCTTTTACCTGAGTTAGAAAATTTGGGATTTATATTTTCTGCCTGAAGTCACCCATCAATATTGTCATGTCAAAACCACAGTTGAGTCCAAATCTGAAGGCAGGGTCATCATCAATGAAATACAACACTTGGAACTGAAAGCATGTTTATTACTGATGCCTACATATAGCCAAGAACAGAACTGACCTCCTGCATGGAGAGTGCAGATAGTTACACAAACACTGAATATTCCAGAATACAAACATCAAATATTCCAGATATACAAACATCACAAATGTAAGAAATTTGAAGAAGCTTCCAGAAATGATAAATCAAAATTAATAAATAACTGCTTGTGGTCAGATTTTAACCGTCAACCCGCAGCATGTTAGCTATTGATGCTAACCATTACATCGTACTGCATGCACAACAGCTTGGGCATTGCTCTCTTTCGAATAGAAAAAGTGAGCTACTGTTTCCGAGTTTTTCATTGGAGCTGACTATAGTACTTTGTATTTAGATCTTGTCAATGGTACTCTGATATTGGTGCTGGTGGTTCATCACATTCTGGTCACATTATTACAACCTATCTACTGTGATGAGCAGCAAAGATAGCCCCTCTAGCTGAAGCTTTGTGACTGTTGAGTGAGTCTTCAGTTTCGTTGAACCTCCCACTGTCAACCAGTAAATCTGGAGTGTAATACGGCTTCACACAGGAGACATGCACAATCTCTCTGCACTTTTGTTTTCTTGATGAAGGGTCATAATTCTTGAGTTCATATGTGACATCTGACAAGCAACCCAAAGTATCACTTCACAAAATTTTCGGATAGTCCCACTTTCCACACAGATGAAAAATTCATACCACATCTCCTGGCCTGTATCTCACTGGCCTGTGTTTAACACTGTAATGCTCTCAGCCTTTCTTATTTTTTATTTATTTTACACGTCTAGTTCCATAGGACCAGATTGAGGAGCCAATCTCCAAGGCCATGCAATATGTCAGTACATGAAATTACAACATAAGAGTAACAATGGATAAAATAAAATGTTTATGAACCCAAAAAAGGACAAGCCATAAGTTTATGTAAGCACAGTCAACAATATAGCACAGGAACTAGCTTAATTTTTCAAGGAACTGCTTGACAGAATAGAAGGAGTGACACATGAGGGGAATCTTTTCAGTTTCAATTTGAAAGTGTGTGGATTACTGCTAACATCTTTGAATTCTTGTGGTAGCTTATTGAAAATAGATGCAACAATATACTGCACACCTTTCTGTACAAGAGTCAAGGAAATGCAATCCAAATGCAGATTGGATTTCTGCCTAGTATTAATGGAGTGAAACCTGCCACTTCTTGGGGTAAGGCAACAAGAAAAGACAGTAAAGTATATACATATATTGAGAGGCCAATGTCAGAATGCCCAAACTAATGAACAGGGGTGAAAATAGCTTCGCAAACTTACACTATGTATTGCCCAAACCGCTCGTTTCTGAGCCAAAACTATCCTTTGAGAACGAGAAGAGTTGCTCCAAAACGTAATACCATACATGAAATAATGAAAATAAGCAAAGTACACTACATTTGCTGTAAAATTATCACATACTTCAAATACTGTTCAAATAGTAAAAATGGCAGCATTAAGTCTTTGAACAAGATCCTGAATACGGGCTTTCCATGACAGTTTTCTATCTATCTGAACACCTAGAAAGTTGAACTGTTCAGTTTCACTAATCATATGCCCATTCTGTGAAATCAAAATGCTGGGTTTTGTTGAATTGTGTGTCACAAATTGTAAAAACTGAGTCTTACTATGATTTAGTATTAGTTTATTTTCTACAAGCCATGAACTTATGTCCTGAACTGCACTATTTGAAACAGTGCCAGTGTTGCATACAACATCCTTTATAGTAATAGTGTATGCTAATTCGTCTCCAATTTAGCGTCCAATTGATGTTGTCATGGCGCCAGAGCGGTTACATGTACGTGAGTCGAGCTCCCGATTTTCAAGAGTTCTGATCGATGTAAAGTGCAGAAAATGTTCTAGAGTAGTGAAAAATGGAATAATGTGTGATTATTGTGACGAATGGTATCACTTCCTGAAATGCTTCAATGTAAGTGAACATGATATTCCAGAAGAAACTTGGAAGTGTTGTTGCTGTTGTGCTGAGCCACATGTGCCTACAAGCAATGACTATGATTACTTCAAGAAGGAAACAGACTTTACAGACGAAATAATAAGACTGCTAAAAGAGGACATAACTGAGCTGACAGAAGAGAATAAGAAACTGAGGGAACAACAAGAAGTAGGAGAAGAAATATCTTAGGCAAGTGTTGTGAAAGGTGCTAGTAAGCAAAATACTAGGCTTAAAGTAGCAGTGAGAGACGTAACAGCGGAAATTCCGCTCTCAAATTCCTTCAGAGTTCTTCAGGAAAATGCAGAAACTACAGACGACTACACACCGATGCAACAGAAGGCAGTTAGTGAAAAAAGGAGAAAGAAGATCAAGCTAGGGAAGGCACTTATTTATGCAGACAGTCATGGACGAGGGGTAGCGGCAGAGATTCACAGCAGGAACTCGGAAATAGAAGTTTCATTGATGGTCAAGCCAGGTGCCCATATAGCTGAAGTTACAAAGGACTTGAAACGTGAGTGTGCACAACTATCATCAAACAATTTTGTGGTTATTATCAGTGGTGCAAACGACGTTTACAGAAACAAAAGGGAAAAAGTGAAAAACTCATAGAAAGATTCATTGCCTTCACTCACTCACCCTAATGTAATTGTCATAAATATACCACATCGCCACGACTTGATGGAAAATTCTTGCGTAAATTCAGCAGTGAAAACAACAAACTTTAACATATTAAAGGTCAGTAAGCACTTCAAAAATGTTCAGGTTGTAGATATTTCTAATCTTGAAAGGGGAATGCACACCAGACATGAACTTCATTTAAACCAGCCAGGAAAAAGATTATTGAGTGATGAAATTTGTAAAATTGTACTATCTAAGCATAAGGATATTAGTAATATGTTGCCATTAGAATATGATTCAAGCTCAGTCAGTCAGGAAAGTAATACTTTTTTAGATTAGAAATATGTACCCATAACAACTGCACTGAGAATGCCTCACAAAGTAATTGTAAATGAAGGCCCCTAGCACATAATACTCAGGAATACAAGCAGAAATTATGGAACTTTTCTACTGAGAAGGATATTTTAAGCATTTTTCATATCAATGTACAGTGTCTGAGAAACAAAATACATGAGCTAGAGAATTTTCTGGAAGATTTTCCATGTGATATTCTATGTATTAATGGGCACTGGCTCTCAGAGGTTGAAGGAACTCTCTATGTTCCATCTGGGTTTGAATTAAAAACAGGTTTTTACAGACAGAGACTTGGTCATGGAGGTGCCTCAATTTTTCTAAGAAGTAATAATCATCTAGACCATCAGTTATTGAATCTAGGAACTTTCTGCTTAGAACAGTCATTTGAAGGAGCAGGTGTCCTTTTCTCAGGAATTAAGCTGATTCTGATCTCACTCTACCAAACCCCAGATGCAGACATAAATGTATTTATAACACACTGGGAACAACTGACACAGCATCTACAGAAATACAAGAATTTCAAAATAATTTATCTAGGGGACGTTAATATTGATGTCTTAAGCCCAGTCAAATGCTAAGACCCAATTATGTAATATTTTAAGATCATACAACTTCCATCTGATTAATGACCAACCAACAAGTCTTGCCTAGCTAATATTTTCACCAACATGGATAGAAATTCATTTTCATATGGAGTTGAAGATCCACTCATCTCTGACCACAGTGGGATCTGGACTAAATTTCCAATGACAAGAACCGAGCATTATAAAAGGGAACAGAAAACGTTCAGAATGTTCGGGGAAAGGAACATAGAAAAATTGAGATTAATTTTAGGGGAGATGGACTGGGAGAATAACGTTTTAAACTGTAAGAATGTAAATGAGGCCTTTACAAACTTTTTGTCAACACTTAGCTTTAATATTAATAAATACTGTCCAAAGATAACAAAGGTACTAAATAACCAAAATAACTTGAAAAGGAAACAGAGCTGCAAATGTTTCACTCCAGAACTTGCAGCCCTTAGGAAGGTTACAATCATCCTTCATAAAAAAGCCAAACAGGGAAACCAGGCAGATAAAGATAGGTATACCAGCGCAAAACAAGTCTATAGAAGGGAAATAAAAGCAGCCAAGATAAGAGCCAATGAAAATTTTATCAATAATTCTAAAAATAAGTATAAAGCTGCCTGGGCAGTTATAAATAAAGAATTAGGAAGAAAAGTAAGAAAGGAATCAGTACCTATTGCACCCAACATACTTAATGAGTTCTTTGTAAATAGTGTTAAAAATATTGCTCCCACTGACAATCTCGAGTTAACATATAAACATAGAGTGAGCAACTATACCACAGATAGAACTAGGGGATTAAATTTTAGCAGTTCCAATCCACAAGAAAGGGGACAGAGACTGTCCAAATAACGACAGACCAGTTTTGATTGTCCCTATTTTATCAAAAGTCATTGAATATTGCATGAAAACACAACTATTGAAGTACTTTGAAACAAACAATTTATTTAACAATGCTCAGTTTGGATTTCAGACAGGTAAATCAACCATTAAAGCCGTAGACAATATTATCAATGAGATTGTTACCTATTTCAAGCTACATTTAATTACTTGTATTATACTCTTAGACCTCAGAAAGGCTTTCGACACTATTTCCCATGAGATCTTATTTTCTAAGTTAAAACTATATGGAATAAAGGGCTCACAGTTATATAACAGACAACAAATGGTCATAATTGAGAGCCAACTATCAGACATACTCAAAATTGAAACCGGAGTTATTCAAGGATCAGTAATTGGCCCATTTCTCTTTCTAGAGTATGTCAATGACCTCCCACGTAACTTGCCAGACAAATCAATTCTATATGCTGACGACATCACCTTAATAACATCAGATGGAAATCTGGAAACTTTACAGTACAAAACTACAGACATGGTAGAGAACTCCACCACATGTTTGCAAAGCAATAAATTGGTCTTAAATGGCAATAAAACAGAGACTATATATTTTCATCTGAGTAAATTTAAACCAGAAGGGACAGTAAACACATCTGTCAAACTGCTAGGAATTTATTTAGACCTGAATTTGAACTGGGGTGAACATACGCAACAACTATGCAAGAAACTGTCCAGAGTAATTTTTTTACTGCGCTAACTTCGGACTTGTGTCAGTAAGAGCCAAATGTTGGAGGCATACTATGCCTTTTTCCACTCGCACCTGGTCTATGGCATAATACTTTGGGTGAACTCTTCAGGGGCTCAGGAAGTTTTTAAGTGGCAGAAGAGGGCAGTTAGGGGCATAAAGGGCTTACCCGACAATGAATCATGCAGACCAGTATTCAGGGAGCTGAAAATAATGACTCTCTCTGCAGTATTCATATACCACTGTCTGATAGACATCAAAGAAAACCAGAGTAACTTCACAGTAAGGGGGGAGGTACATTCACAAGAAATAAACATTACATTGACACGCCCCAGGTAAGGCTAAAGAAAACCCAAAACTGCCATAACTACATGAGGATTAAGCTATTCAACAAACTGCCTATAACACTGAGGGAAATGCCAGTAGAGCAACTAGGGAAGAAACTAAAAAATTGGCTGATTCTGAATACAACCTACAACATTCTGGAATTCGAAGAAAACTTGAGTCACCTCCAGAATGAATGATGATTATAGCATGTAGTGAAAATATAGGCGGTATCATATTCTGTGACAAATTTGATCCAAGGAGATGTATAACTGTAAATACTTTTCTTTTCTGTATATTTTTTAAAAACTAATTGGTACCTTTAAAAAAAAACCTGTATGTACATATTATATTGTGTTTTGGTACCTCTTCTTGTATTTTTTGACGCTGTCTATTACAACACTAAGTTGTTTAACGACAATAAAATTTAATTTGATTTGATTTGATTTGATATCACCAAGCTAGTGTCATCAGCAAACAGAAATATTTTAGAATCACCTGTAATACTGGAGGGCATATTATTTATATAAATAAGGAATAGGAGTGGCCTCAGCACCGACCCCTAGGGCACCCCCCACTTGACCATGACCCACTCAGACCCCACATCACAGCCATTCTCAACACTGTGGACAATGACCTTTTGCTGTCTGTTGCTAAAGTAAGAGGTGAACCGACTGGGAGCCACTCCCAGTATACCATATTGTCCAGCTTCTGGAGCAATATTTTGTGAGCAACACAGTTAAACATCTTAGTTAAATCAAAAAATATGCCTAGCTTTTGAACCCTTTTGTTTAATCCATACAATACCTCACAAAGAAAAGAGAGTTGTTAAACCACTTCTAAAACCAAACTGTACATTTGACAGCAAATTATGTGAAATAAAATGATCAATTATCCTTACATACATAGCCTTTTCAATAACATAAGCAAAAACACTGATGGCACAGAAACAGTTAAAAAATTGTCTACATTATCCCTTTCTTCCCTTTTATAAAGTGGCTTTACTACTGAGTACTTTAATCGTTCAGGAAACTGATCATTTTTAAAGGAAAAATTACAGATATGGATAAGTACAGGGCTAACATATGCAGCACAGTACTTTAATATTCTGTTAAGTACTCCACCGAGAGTGCTTAGTCTTCAGTGATTTAATTATTGACTCAATCTCCCCCTTGTCAGTATCACAGAGGAGTATTTCAAACTTGTCTTGGAAAGGAATTTTCCAAGAGAGTTATATGGTTCCCTGTAGAAACTAAGTTTTTATTTAATTCACCAGCAATGCTCAGAAAGTGATAGTTAAATACTGTATATATATATATATATATCTGACTTATCAGTAACAGAAATATTTTTACTATGAACTGACTTTATATCAATGACCTTCTGCTGCTAACCAAACACTTCCTTTATGACTGACAATACAGTTTTAATTTTATTCTGTGAATTAGCTATTATATTTGTGTACCACATACTCTTTGCCCTCTTAATAACATTTTAAGCACCTTACAATACTGTTTGTAATGACTACTATAGCTTGATTGTCACTACTACTAATATTTTGATATAATTCCCACTTTTTTCTACATTATATCCTCATCCCACTAGTGAGCCACCCTGGTAGTATCCTGTTTAGAACATTCTAATGGAAAGCAACTTCCAAAGAGCATGAGAAATGTATCAAGGAAAGCATTATATTAGTTGTTGTGTCTAGACAAGACAGCCTAGACACAATGAGAGGAAGCCGAAAGGCACGCGCTAAGCCAAAGCAGGGTGCGTGAGGTCTGAAACAGGATACGTAATGAATGCTATAAAGAAAAGTACGTAGCTTCTGGAATACTTAACTTTAATCCATCCTTTTGGTACATCTGGAGATTGTGGCGATACAAGTGAGACTCTTTAGATACATGCAATGTTACTAATGGCGCCTTGCTAGGTCGTAGCCATGGACTTAGCTGAAGGCTATTCTAACTATCTGCTCTGCAAATGAGCGAGGCTTCGTCAGTGTAGTCGCTAGCTACGTCATCCGTACAACTGGGGCTAGTGCTAGTCCGTATCTCGAGACCTGCCTTGTGGTGGCGCTCGGTCTGCGATCACACAGTGGCGACACGCGGGTCCGACATGTACTAATGGACCGCGGCCGATTTAAAGCTACCACCTAGCAAGTGTGGTGTCTGGCGGTGACACCACATTAGTCATCCATGTTATCGGCACTATAAACATCCTGGCTCTTGTTCCTTAAAGAGGTTTTAAAGACTCTCAATTGCCACTAAATTAGCTTTTCTACATAGTCTGTTATTATATATAAGCTTTTAGTGTTAATATTTGTGCATCATGGTCTGAAAGGCCATTCATCCTTTCACTAACAGTACGCCCATCTAGTAATGAAGAATGAATAAGAATATTGCCTATTGGTGAGTAAACATTACTCTTAAATATATTTTATTCCATGCCAAACTATTTTATTCCACACTAAACTCTTCTGGTTGCCCAGTTCCATACTCAAGCCAGTGGCCCAGCGAATGTGGAGCACAGAGAATGGTGTGAAGCCTGTAGTGCCTGGTCTGTTGTGGTGTATGCAAATGTTATGACAGGCTCTATTGTATCTGAGTCTCTCTCTTTTACATCAAGAGAATATCTGCTAAAATCTTATTAAAGTGTTCTGTAAGGTCATTTGTCTGTGGATGGTAGGCAATTGTCTTGTTGTTGGTAATGTTGCAATATGAAACTATTTCTGGTACTAGTCACAAATCGAAAACTTTTCCATGATCAGAGATAATCATACAGGGTGCTTCAAAATGATGTCTTCTACAAGAAACTTTGCAGTTTCCAGATCTTTGGCAGGCAGCACAGCCTTGGTACAGCAAAGGAGGTGAGATAGTCATTGCAGACTGTCATCCGTCAATTTCTGTTTGTCAGTTTTGGGAACCTCCACAGTTCGGTGGAACAGGCTGCAGGCAGGAGACAATTGCAGCATGTCATTCTGTCATTGACGTTGCTTACAATGGCTCACATAGCGACTGAACCATTATGAGAAGTCACAACTCCATGACAATTTAAATGCCACACCAATGCAATGTACACACAGTGGCGAAGTACGCTGCTTATCTTTGTCATGTGGTGGGGTCGACAGAGCTTGTCTGGGAGTTTGCTCTGGGAAACAGGAGTTTTTGGATGTGCTGCGAGCTCTGATGTAGATCATCAGCTGCAACCATGCAAGGATGATGGTTCAGAGGACACAACATGATGTCGATGGACTGTAGGGAACTAATCTCTTGGGCCTTGAGATGACTGTGCTGTATGGATTCTGTACACTGTCAGTAATTTCCTTAAATTGCTGAGTAGCTGATGGTTAATCAAAAGACTTTTATATGCAATAACTGGAGTCGATTATCGTTTCAGTCAGGCCAATTTGTAAGTGTGGCACTGTCTTAGTTTGCGTATTCAATGGTGTGTAAAAACTGTGGCTGGTGCAGCCTTATACAACTGAGTAACAACTTCTTGTGACTACACAGTTTTCCAATTTTTAATTAAACTTAACTCTTTTAAGTCCAAGTTGTGTTGTCAGTGATGTATGGAATTAATGCAGATTTTTTCTACCTTACAAATTGTTGGTCAGATGATAACTGTTAAGATTAAACGTGTTTTACTTAAGCTGTTATGGATGTGCACCTAAATCAATTAATCTTCAAACAATTTTTGGCATGTGAAGCTTCAGCACTCAACCATAAAATCATTGGTGTTCCTTTTTGGTGCACGAAATTATTGGCATGGAATAAAATATATTTAAGAGTAATGTTTACTCATGACTCGACTTAGCTTAACCACTTTACAAGTTTCCTGTTCCATTACATTTTGGTAGAAGAGCATGGTTATTACGTGGTCAGCTGTGTGAATGATAAAACAATAACGTTAATTTTTTAGGATATTAATCAACTAAAAATTTTAGGATAACACAATTTTTTCTTGACAAATATCACTCTGTTGTGACTTCCATTTCAGTATAACCTGAAGGGAGGTGACTAGCTAATGGACCTAAGGAAAGATTACTTACACTATAAATTAGAAATCTGTAACACTGATTTCAGGGAAAGTACATCTGGGCTGGCACAGTGATTGCACGAGGAAGTCGACTGCACCACGGTACTACCACACCTGCCACTGACAGAAGTAAATGTCGCTATCTCCAACATGTAGTTGGCCTTAACAGAGTTGGACTCTGTAACTGCTGTGTTAGAAATCAGTGAACGATGACATTCACAGATCAGTACAGTCCTTCACTACATGAACAGACGAGGTAATTTGTGCAGCATCAAGAGTGTCCAGTAAATGCAAAAGGGTAGGGATACACTAATGGTCGGCAGTTCAAACGTATGGTGAATGACAGTACACCTTATGGAAATGGTAGGAAGGGATAGGAAAGGACACTAGGTGCACTCAGTGCATATGCCTGGGGCCTCATTCAACATGCCGAAGAGACTATTCCAGCAGCCATCGAGGGAACAGGGTGCAACCGACTGCAGATTGTGGTGCATGATGGAACAAATGATGCTTGTCGTCTGGGTTCCAAGGCCCTACTTGAATCATTCCAGTGACTGGCAGAGAAAACTGAGAAGACCAGCCTTTTGCATGGAGTTTCAATCAAGCTCACAGTTTGCAGCATTGTCCCAGAATTGATCATGCCCCTTTGGTTCTGAGTTGAGTGGAGGTACTGAACCAGAGACTTCGAAGGTTCTGTGATAAGCTAGGCTGCAACTTCCTGGACTTGCACCATAGGGTTTAGAACTGCAGGGTCCTCCTAATAGTGTCAGGTGTTCATTACATGTGAGAGGCTGCTACTCAGGTGTGTAGGGTGCACACAAGGTTCTTTAGATTAGGCAACTCTCCATCTACTCCAGATAATGATAACTGTAGGAAAGCCAGAAGCATCAAGGCAAATCAAATGAAATGCCTCATACAGGTGAGAGTATCAAAATCCTAATGGTCAATAGCCAAAGCATTTACAACAAAGGGCCAGAGTTTGAAGTGCTCATGAAAAGCACTGAACCCCACATAATACTAGGCACAGAAAGCTGGTTTAGAGCTGGAGCTGATAGCAGTGACATTTTGGGGGGAAATTGCAGTATATATCGAATGGAAATGGGAAACAGAGGTGGTGTATTTGTTCCAGTAGACAAGAAACTCAAACCCACTGTGATAGAAGTTGAAGTTGCATGTGACATTGTTTGGGAAAGACTCAGTAACAGATGTGAGCATAAAATGATAATTACATACTTCTATCACCGATCAGATTAATCTCCTGATGTAACCAAAAACTTTACACAAAATCTCAGTTCACATGTACATAAGTTCCCCAGTCAGACTGTAATTATCAGTGGAGACTTGGGGAAATTAAAGTTTTGTTAATGGTGGGCATGATAAGACATCCTGTGAAATATTATTAAATGACTTCTCTGAAAACTACCTAGAATAAGTAGTTAGGAACCCCACTCATGATGGAAATGCATTGGATCTAATGGCAACAAACAGACCTGACCTCTTTGAGGATGTCTGTATATCAGTGACCATGACATGACTGTGGCAATAATGATTACCAAAGTACAAAGGACAACTAAAATGAGCAGAAAGATATATATATTCAGTAACAAAGATTAAAAAAAAAAAAAAAAACAGTAATGTCCTACCTCAACAAGGAGCTTGAAACACTCTGCACAGGGCAGGAGCATATAGAGGAACTATGGTTCAAGCTTAAAAGAATAGTTTAAAAGATAGAACAGATCATAGTGGGAGGGAACCTCCATGGTGTATAGTCACCTCAAAGAAACTTCCAAAGAAACAGAGGGTACTGCATAACAGGTGTGAAACAAAGTGTAGGCTATAGATACAGATACACTGAATGAAACCCAATTGGCTGTCAAGAGAGCAATTCGTATTTCCTTCAATGACTATTGTAGCAGAATATTGTCAAAGGAACTTTCACAAAACCCAAAGAAATTTCGGTCATATGTAAGGCTGTCAGTGGCACCAAAGTCAGTGACCAGTCCCTAGTGAATGAGACAGAAACAGAAATTGAGGGTCTCAATGATACACTGAAAGCTTTGGATTGAGGCAGGAAGGTAAATGCAGATTTCTTGACTTCCAAAAAAGCATTTGACTCAGTACCACTCCCATGCTTATTGTCAAAGGTATGATCGTATGGGTTATCAAGTGAAATTTGTGGATTTTTTGGTAGGGAGGATGCAGCATGTTATGGAAAGTCATTGTCAGATGTAGAAGTAACTTCAAGTGTACTCAGAGAAGTGTGCTGGGACTCTTGCTGTTCACATTGTATTTTAATGAGCTTACAAACAATACTCATAGAAACCTCAACTGTTTGCAAATGATGTAGATATATATAATGATGTACTGTCTGAAAGAAGCTGCAAGTGTTCAATCAGATCTTTGATAAGATTTCAAAGTGGTGGAAAGATTGGTTTAAATGTTCATAAATATAAAATTGTGCACTTCACAAAATGAAAAAAAATGTTGTATCCTATGACTAAAATATCAATCAGCCACTATCGGAATTGGCCAACTCTTACAAACACCTGGGAGTAACGCCTTGTAGGAATATGAAATGGAATGTCTCATTAGGCTCCATGATGGGTAAAGCAGGCAGCAGACTTGGGAAGTGCAATGAGTCCACAAAGGAGATTGCTTACAAATCACTGAGGCAACTGGCAACTGGTTCTAGTATATTGCTAATGGTGTGGGACCCATACCAAACAGGACTAACAAGGGATATTGAAGAAAATAAGATTACAATAATTACTACATTGCACAGAGGCATTCTGCCCATGGTCCATACTTGAATCAAACCAGAAGAAAACCTAATAACTGGTACAGTGGGATTACTCTCTGCCATGCACTTCATCGTGGTTTCCAGAGTGTGGATAGAGATGTTTAGAGGTTAGAGGAATTTTTGGAAAGCCATAACCTTATTACACGATCAACAGAAGCATTTATTGGACCTTAACCAGATACTTTTGAATAGGATAACAGAACATATTATGGACAACAAAAATTCTCTCAGCATTGAGCTAGAATATAGTGAAACAATGGTTTCTGGTTTTCTTGAGAATGAGTATGAAATATTCACTGAGTTGCCTACCCTATCAGTAGGCTTTTTACATGAACACAAAGTGTCTTGTCAGTTAGGAGTAGCAGAGACATTGAACATACACTACATTTGCTTCTCAAGTTACAAGATGAGGGAAAGATGTGTGCATTAAGTAATTTCCACAGTTATCAATTGTAAGTCTCAGCTGCTTTTGGCTGTTTAGAGGAGATGCTACAAGACACAATGAAGAAAAGACTGCTCTTTGCTCAAATTCTTGAGATAATTTGTGACAAACCTCTGTCTAATAATAGTGCTCAATATGAATTTGAAGAAAAATTATACTTCAGGATGCAACTTTAATAGAATTAAAAATGGTGCTGGTTGCTTGTCCTTTTCTTTCACACAAGAAGAAATTGTCAAGAGCCTATTGGAAAGAATGTACAAGACTGATAGGACATAATAATGTTTAATACTCGCCCAGGGAATTTTGTGCAACTAGAGCAGTTGATTTTGCAAGCTGAAGTTGTATGAGAATCTGACAGGAAATGAAAAGAAAGAAGTGGCTTGGCATTAGTGCAGGGGGAAAGATCGAGACCTCCAGATAGGGAACACAACTGTTACCATTACAGACATTTAGGCAGGGATTGTAGAGATGACACAGTATAATGGTGGAGAAAACAAATGCCATGGCACTATAAGATCTTTGAGGCACCCAATTCTCTCATTCATTTCATATGTACTCAATCTGGGCTGTTCTGTTATCTTAATTTGTCAGGTTTTTTGTATGTTGCATAAGGATATTTGCAAATTTGTGGCATTATTCGGGGGAGGTGATGACCATTTCTAGTTAATGCATTTGCTGGGTGATCTAGTTGTTAAGTTGTGAAAATAAAGTTCACATGGCCATTTAAGGTCAAGGTTGTACATGGGCTGTCAGTTCCCCTAATCTTGGGGGCAAATTTTCTCAGTCATGTAGGATTAGTCCTGGATTGGTGCAAGGAAGGTCACTTGGATGTGCATTTGGCAGTTACAGACAGTGGTACTCAGTTGTCATCTTCTTATGGCTTGAGTCATTTGAACCATGTTCTTACTAACCATCTAGCACTTGTAAGGTGTGGGGAATATAAAACTGGACTAACAGGCATAATTCCAATGAGGCACTCAACTTATCATCTGTCTACCCGACAAATTAAGCAATGGAAGGTCAAAGTTAATGAGATATTGCAAAAAGTTATAACACCCTCCAAGTCTCCATTTTCAGTCCCAAAACCATAGGGTAGAGTGCAACCTGTTGGGATTACTGTGTCCTCAATAAGAAGATTATTCTACAATCTATTCCACTGCCTGAATTACAAGCAGCCGGCCGGCGTGGCCGAGTGGTTCTAGATGCTTCAGTCTGGAACCGCACGACCGCTATGGTCGCAGGTTCGAATCCTGCCTCGGGCATGGGTGTGTGTGATGTCCTTAGGTTAGTTAGGTTTAAGTAGTTCTACGTTCTAGGGGACTGATGACCTCAGGTGTTAAGTCCCATAGTGCTCAGAGCCATTTGAACCTTTTTTTTTAATTACAAGCATGTTTTTAAGTTTTCTGAAAGAAAAGAAGTTGGGGCTTAATCAGGCTTATTTCCAATTGCCTTTGGATAAATAGTCAAAGCCAGTAACCACTCTTGCAACTGATTGGAATTTTTTCTGTCAGTCAATCAGAGTGACCTTCACATCAATTGTCTTTACAAATTTTTGTTTTGAAATGGGTATAGCTCCTGCCACCATGATTCCATATTACGCATGCTCCTCATGTGCTGAGTGAATGAACAGCAACTTATTTGCAGTGCTCATTGTGTTTCACCATGTGGGATAACTTATTTTCTTAGCTGAGCTATGCATTCAGTGCAGCTATTCATGAGGCACCAAATAATACAGCATGTCCATAATTAAAGTTCCAGTTTCAAAACACTTTGGAAAGAGAATCACTACTGAAGCAGGGGGAAACATCATTAAAAACATTACCAATAGATGGCACTGTAATTGCCTTAAAGTACACTGGCTTGGCTACAAATGACAGATGAGTCACAATACGACAGCTATGGTTTGAACTACACATTACATCATCCGTACTGCTCAATGTGCATGGCTGCACAGGTTTGGCAGTCAACAGTTGTGACACTGTTAGTTAGGTAAGCCCAACCACCATGGCAAGGCCATACCACATCGGATGAAAAAAATCAGTTTTAATTTTCCTGAGGCCAAAAACAGCATAAAAAGCAAAATGACATTAGTTTTTAATTGTCTTGGGACCAAAAACTGCATAATGAGCAAAATGACATTGATTTCTAATTGTTGTGAGACTGGCAGAAGACATGTGCAATATGCTAGCCACCATTCTATGTCAAAATTTGAAACTGAGAATCACGTTCAGAATGTGCTGAGCATTGCGTGTCTTCAATTCTGCTGCATTAATAATTGGAGGACTGGACACAACATCTTTCAGATAACCCCATAGCCAGAAGTCACATGGCTAAAGATTAGGTGATATGCATGCCCAGGCAGTAGGGAAATGAGGGCTGGTAATTATAACATTTCCAAAATGCATCTGCAGCAGCTTTTTCACAGGCTGTACAGTGTGTGGAGGAGCACCATCTTGCATAAAAAGATTCTATCCACTCATCCATGGTGTTGAAGGGTTGAAAGTCTCTCAGAGTGTTTACGAGTGACGATACAGGTAACAGGATCCACAGGACTCATCTGATCGGCAAACAATGCTGGCAACCTGCACTGCACAGACACCTTTACAGAATGGAGTGGTACCGGTTGATGTTTGTGCATTTTCTACTGTACATATTCTGCAAATCTGTTTATTGTTGTGTTCTTGGAGTTGGAAGTAGGCCTCGTTTGTTCACAGAAAGTTCCATGGTCACTCACTGTCACCTTCCATGCAAGCAAGAAAATCCAGAGTGAACATTTGTCTTGCTGGTAGATCAGCAGGAAGCAACTCCTGAACATGAGTGTTTTTGCAACGATTGCAATGCAGGTTTTTTCAGAAGGTTTTGTGCACAAGCTCACATGCATGCCCAATACTCAGGCAATTCCCCATGTGCTGCCTATTTATACAATACTTGTGATGCAACTGTGTGGCCACATCTTCAACCGATGTCACATCAACCACTTTCCTCCCTCTGCCACATTGCACTTGAAAAGAACCTGTCTTTCCAAATTGTGTAAACGTTTTCTCTAGACCGCTAGCAGACATCAGACTTTTTTCATATCCCTGAGTGTCTGTAACTTCTGCAGCACTACTGGCCCACTGTCACCATTTTTGTAAAAGAGCTTTACCAACAGTGCATAATCCTTCATGGAGACAGTCATGTTGGGCATCTCGTAGCAAACTGAAGAATAGCCATGTACAGCATGTCTGTTGGTGTGCATATTCTGATGCTTACAGAGCCAACTGTTTGTCAGATTTTAGTTAATTTTTTTTCCCATGATGTTTCTCCCAGTGTCAATAATATGCTGTTCATATTTGACATAATTCTGAGCAGTGGTTCTCTTTCTACAGCATTCTGAAACTGAAATTTTAATTATTTAATTATGGGCACCCTGTACTCCTCCTCTCTATCCTATGGTCCCTGAACAATTTGTTACCAGAAAACACTGACACTGTAAAAATCTGTAACATATGGACGCAAGCAAACAGAAATTTGAAAATAGTCTATTTCTGGCTACCATATATTGCTGTATCTCTTCTCTTACTACCTGGAATGTAAGTGTCAAGCTCATGATAGTCTCCCACTGCTGCCATAGAGACTACATTTGCCAGAAGCTCATACCTTTTTCTTCCAACTATTTTCTGTTGCATTTCTTCAACTCACTGACACTAACTGATGAATTCCTCTATTTATTTATTTGTGTCAAAGCATCAAACTTCAGCATACAAGGTACATACATAATAACATTTATACAAACTAATTGCCAATTTTAAAAACTGAAGACAGTGCCGCATCTTATAGATCATAGCCTACATTGTTATGTATTAAAAGAATGCAAAACAAAAGAAATAAAGATGAAGCTGACAATATAAGCAACTTTAGCCCAGTATTTGGCAATCACAATGGCTTCAGAGCTTGTGGACATAAGGTCATCAATATCTTGCAAGATATATTCTTTACTGTTATAGGAGTTTTGTAGTTTGTTGAACTCCACAGTCACAAAGGGTTGATGTTTTGGGGTTGCCCCATTTCTGCAAACTGTCTTCTGATCTTGTGAACCCAGTTCTGAGCCTGTTCAGAGTTTTCCACAGGGGCCATTCTCCAGTGAAACAAGTAGCTACATTTTTCAGTGGTGTCATTCAGTGGTGTTCAGACCTCATCTTCCACATAGATAATCTTATGATGCAATTTAAAAGTTTTGGAATGATGTTTTATGACTATAAGGTCATATGTCATTCTGATTCCAAAACTGATTTTGGTTTTCTTGTATCACATCAGATTTTTCCACATATCATATCTGAAGTTTTAGCTCAAATCACATTTTTTTCCTAACAGGTAATCTTTTAAAACTGCATTAAAAATCAATTATTTATTTTGTAACCTAGTGTAGAATCATTGTATAATTCATTAGAGTAGACAAGCACGTATGTTCACTTAAAAATGCTAATAACTATTACAAAAAAACGCAACACATGTATGACAATTTAATTTTCCCCTGTTGATTTCACTGCATCAAGTTCTTTCTTACATGAGGCAAAGCTTCTCTTCTTTGATTGTCTCCCTTCACCAGTGCCATCTCTCTTTACCATACAACAGAGGTCAGCCCCAATATATGCATTCCACCTTCCCTAGTATCTCTTTCCCCTTTCCTTCTTGTCCTGATAGAACCGTTCTCCTTGTTCTTCACCGATGTGGACAAGGTTTGCAGGAAAAAAAAATCAAGATATGAACATAGAAAATGAAGCTCCACACTCCACTTATGTTCTAATTTCATGACATTCTGCAACATTGTTTCAACCACAGTTTTATAATTTGGAAGCTTGTTGTTGCCCAGAAGGTTGGCCACCACTTCTTTAAGTGAAGCTTAAGCGCTTTATTCGACACCATTCATTGCACTTGTCGTCAAACTGTCTCCCATTAAATTTCTGATTGAGGCCCCAGTAAGATCCCTTCTTTAATTTTCTCATAAGATACTTTTGGAAATCTTTTTACCAAATACAGGAAGTAGTCACAATCTTTTGGAAGTGCTTTAGTGAACTTTTTCATTAATTTGAGTGTGATGTGAAGATGAAGTAATAATATCTTGCTTGATTGAAAACTGGTTCCTTAAATATATTCTGTGGATCAGGTTGGGGGATTTTTCTTCCGGGCCATTTAGTTACCTTCAAGTGCTTATCTGGCTCCACTGTCCCAATCACAAATGAAACACAGCATTTTTGTGTAGCTGGAGTATTGACCAAGTAAAACGCAAACTACATTCAAATCCCCTTGTATTGTCCAGGAATTTTTCTCATGGTTCACAGTTTGTAACAAAGCTTTGAGGTTTTTATATGTCTCCTTATGATATACTGCATGTATGGCATACCTTGTGTAGTGCCCAGGATTATTCTTGATTGCTAAGCCTTACACCAAAGTATAAACATGATTCAAGAAACTATTAATGTCCTGTTTTTGCTTGGCAATTACATAGCTGTCACAAATATACCAGAATTCAAACACTACTAGGAACTCATTTATAAGAAACTGCAAAACTACTTTTAACAGCACAAATATAACCCTACAACACTATAGCACCTCAAATATGAACTATAAAGTTTCCCACCTAAAAGTAAAGTGGTGTGACAAGTGCGGACAACTACTCCATCTTAGTAAAACAAAATTTCCATTAGGCAAAATCAGACAATGGAAAAGTCCAGGTCAGAATATCAACAATATTGTGAAAGCTATAGGAGAGACTGCTGCTCACCTTAAAATGACATCTTGAATTGTAGACAGGCACAACGAATAGACTGCTAGAAACTGAGCTTTTGGCCAAAGCCTTCTTCCCAGTCCTTCTGGCAAGACCGGAACTACCACACTGAACAAGAGCAGAAATCCGGAGTGGGGCAGGGAATGGATAGGGTAGCAGGATACTGGTGGGGAGAGAGAAGAGCACTATCTGGGAGAGCATGCAGGGACTAGATGGTGACAAGACAAGTCTGCCAGGGACAGTGTCGGGAGGCTGTGGGGGGAGGGAGAGGTGGGGATGGGAAGAGCAGAGGATCAGAGAAGGGGAAGAGACTGGTGGGTGCATTGGCAGAGAGCAGTGCACAATGAGGGTGAAGTGATAGGATAGAGGAGGGGAAAACTGTTGAATGCAGGGTGTGGGGACAGTGGGTTCCACAGGTTGAGCCCAGGATAAATTTCGAAAGTGGAGAATGTGTTGTAAGGATGACTCCCATCTGTTCTGTTCAGAAAAGCTGGTAGTGGAGGAGAGGACCCAGGTGCCCAGGGTTTAGAAGTAGCCATTGAAAACAAGCATGTTATTTTCAGCTGCTTGTTGTGCAACATAGGGTGGTCCATCTTGCGTTTGGCCACAGTCCAGCAGTGGTCATTCATCCTGGTGAATATCTGGTTGGTATTCATGCAAATATAAGCACAAGAACAGAAGGAAATCCAGTAGTCTGCACGCCAACTCGCTGCTCTATCTAATGCAGCTATATGCGCCTAAGGGTGCACACAGAAAATGCTGGTTAGCCTGTCAGTCAAGGTGCACCTGTCCCATTACAAGCAGAATGTCACATGTACTATGTGAGCTCTGTTTTCTTTTTCACACAATTTTGCAGCAACAAAAAAAAAATTATTTTTATATTATGTATAGCTTCATATGAAGGTCATACTTATTGTGATATTCGCATTTAAGTAAGATACTGCACAAAATTTGAGATGTCGGTAGTGAAAAATAGGGGTTGTTATGAATTTGTGTTTGGTGTATATTACACCGTCTGTTGCTGCATAGGAAATTTCGCTAACATATTGAACTTTTCTTTAAACTTGGGAGGAGGTCTCATCTGTTTCCAATCACAAGAAAATGGATTTCATGCACAGTGTTCACTTACAATTGAAGGTGCATGAGAATGAAATATTCACAACACACCTCCTATCTCCTAAAACCATTTGAAATATTAAAATAAGATTTTGGCAAATGATAGCATCCAAAGTGAAGAGTATTTTACCATGTGGTTAACATTTGGAAATTTCTTATCTACATTGACATAGCCAAAGCTACATTTTTATTTATTTATTTTTTCAATCCAGAACCATAATTTTTAAAAAGTCTGATAGCAAGCACAAAGAGAATTTGTTAGTATGAAAATGAACACAAAATTTCTTCTATTATGTTACTGTAAACCCACATAATGATATTTTGCATAAGATACTGACCTCTCTGTTTGCCTATTGCTTGTTTAATAAGACGCACTGTTTCAAGATTCTGTAACAATAGCTACTACAAGGTGAGTTTGTGGAAATTATACTGTGTTTTGGCAAAAGGAGAAAAATTTCACATGGCACCTAGATAAATGTACCACATTAACAATGGAAAATCCAGGATGAAATAATGACACTATTGTGAAAAGGGTAGAGTGCTATTTACCACATAGCGGAGATGTAGAGTGACAGACAAGCACAACAAAAGACTACTAAACAGGTAAGCTTTCGGCAGGAAGGCCTTCTTCTGAAATACACAACATACACACACATATTCATGCTAATGCAGCTCACACACACATGACCACTGTCTCTGGCTGCCAGGGCCAGAATGCGAGCAACTGTGCATGATGGGAAAGCACTCTAGGTGGTAGGTGTAATGAGGCTGTGGCAGGAGGGGGATGGAGAGCAGGGTATGGGTGGGGGACAGTTAAGTGCTGTTTGTAGGAGCACACAGGAATGAGGTGGAGAGAGGATGTGGCAGCTAGGTGGAGTTGGGAGGTTACATGGCTTGGAGGGGGGGGGGGGGGGCAGAAGAGGGGGGAAGTAAAAAGACTGTGGGTGTGCTTGTGGAATAGAAGGCTGGGCTGTGGAGGGGGAACAGGGAAGAGGGCAGGTGGTTAAAGGACAATGAGTAACGAAGGTTGAGGTCAGGAGCATTATGGGAACATAGGATGTATTGCAGACAGAGTTTCTACCTGTGAAATTAAGAAAAAATTGGTGTTGGTGGGAAGGATCTGAACAGCACAGGCTGTGAAGCAGTCATTATAATTGTTTCTTGGTGGGCAGACAGCTTGTCGGTTGTCACGCCCATGTAGAATAAAGCACAGTGACTGCAGTTTAGCTGCAAGCCATCTAACCTCCTGACTGCACCTAACTGCCCTACCCTCTCTCCATCTCATCCCAGTACGCTCGCACAAACAGCACTTTACTGTGCACCATCCATACCCTGCTCTTGCTCCCCCTCCCCACCCCAGCCTCCACCTTATCCCCACCACCCAGACTGCTTCACCTATCATGTGCAGTTGGTCGCAGTCTGGCTATGTTAGCCAGAGACAGTGGTGATACGTGTTTGAGCTGCCTTTGCATGAATGTATGTGTGTATGTTGTCTATTTCTGAAGAAGGCCTCCTGCCAAAAACTTACATGTTCAGTAGCCTTTTTGTTGTGCCTGTTTGTGACTCAACATCTCCGCTATATTTTAAGTAGTTATCTATCCTTTTCATAATACTGTCAATTGTCATACACAGACACAACAAAAAGACTGTCAAACTTGTAAGCTTTTGGCCAAAAAGACCTTCATGAATATTAGACAACACACACACACACACACACACACACACACACACACACACACACACCTCACGCAAACGCAACTCATACACACGACCATAGTCTCTGGCTGCCAAGGCCAGACTGTGAGCAACTACACATTATGGGAGAAGCAACTTGGGTTATGGGGGTAAGGAGGAGGCTGGGGCTGGAAGAGGGAGGGATAGCAGGGTAGGAGTGGTGGACGGTAAAGTGATGCTTGTGGGAACATACAGGGATGAGGTGGAGAGAGGGCAGGGCAGCTATGTGCTGTCGCCAGGTTAGACAGAGGAAGGGGGTGTGGAGAGGGATGGAAGTGGAAAAGAAGAAAAGTAAAGACTGTGGGTGCGGTGGTGGAATAGAGGGCTGCATAGTGCTGGAGCAGGAACAGGGAAGTGGGAAGGTGGGAGTAGGGCAATGACTAACAAAGGCTGAGGCCAGGAGGGGCACGGGAACGTAGGATACATTGCAGGGGAGTTCCCACCTGCAGTTCAGAAAAGTTGGTGTTGGTAAGATGGATCCAAATGGCACAGGCTACGAAGCAGTCATTAAAATGAAGAATGTTGTGCTGGCCAGTGTGCTCAGCAACTGGGTGGTCCAGCTGTTTCTTGTCCACGGAGTGTCAGTGGCCATTCGTGCAGACAGACAGCTTGTTGGTTGACATGCCCATGTAGAACGCAGCACTATGGTTACACCTTAGGTTGCTGATCACATGACCAGTTTCACAGGTAGTCCTGCCTCTGATAGGATAGATAATGCTTGTGACCAGACTGGAGTATGTGGTGGTGGTAGGATGTATGGGACACATCTTGCATTTAGGTCTACTGCAGGTATATGAGCTATGAGGTATGGTGCTGGGAGCAGGGGTGGAGTATGGATGTACACTATGTGATCAAAAGTATTTGGACACCTGGCTGAAAATGACTTACAAGTTCATGGCACCCTCCATCGCTAATGCTGAGATTCAGTATTGTGTTGGCCAACCATTAGCATGGTGACAGCTTCCACTCTCACAGGCATACGTTCAATCAGGTGCTGGAAGGTTTCTTGGGGAGTGACAGCCCATTCTTCACAGAGTGCTGCACTGAGGAGAGGTGTTGATGTCGATCGGTGAGGCCTGGCACAAAGTCGGCATTCCAAAACATCGCAAAGGTGTTCTACAGGATTCAGGGGCAAGCCAGTCCATTACAGGGATGTTATAGTTGGGTAACCACTCTGCCACAGGCCATGCATTATGAGCAGGTACTCAATCGTGTTGAAAGATGCAATCGCCTTCCTCACATTGCTCTTCAACAGTGGGAAGCAAGAAGATTCTTAAAACATCAATGTAGGTCTGTGCTGCGATAGTGCCATGCAAAACAACAAGGGGTGCAAGTCCCCACCATGAAAACATGACCATACCATAACACCATCGTCTCCGAATTTTACTGTTGGCACTACACACTCTGGCAGATGATGTACACCTGGCATTCACCATACCCACACTCTGCTGTCAGATCACCACATTGTGTACCATGATTCGTCACTCCACACAAAGTTTTTCCACTGTTCAATCATCCAATGTTTACACTCCTGACACCAAGCAAGGCATCGTTTGGAATTTACCGGCACGGTGTGTGGCTTATGAGCAGCTGCTTAACCATGACATCCCAGTTTTATCAGCTCCCACCTAACTGTCATAGTACTTGCAGTGGATCCTGATGCAGTTTGGAATTCCTGTGTGATGGTCTGGATAGATGTCTGCCTATTACACATTACAACCCTCTTCAACTGTTGGAGACCTCTGTCAGTCAACAGACAAGGTTGGCCTGTACGCTTTTGTGCTGTATGTGACCCATCATGTTTCCACTTCACTATCACATCGGAAACAGTGGACTTAGTGATGTTTAGGAGTGTGGAAAGCTCATGATCAGATGTATGACACAATCACCTGACCATGTTCAAAGTCCGTGAGTTCTGCGGAGTGCCCCATTCTGCTCTCTCATGATGTCTAATGACTACTGAGGTCACTAATATGGAGTTCCTGGCAGTAGGTGGCAGCACAATGCACCTAATATGAAAAATGTATGTTTTTGGGGGTTTCTAGATACTTTCAATCACATAGTGCATGAGGATATTGTGTATGTTCAGTGGGTAGTGGAATACCACTGTGGGAGGTATGAAAATGTAATGGGTAGGACATTCCTCATTTCATGGCTGTACTGCGTGCATTACTCAAAACTTGTCTCTGGAAAACAGTTTAACAAGCAACATGAAAATAAAATGCCAGTTCTGATCTAATTCCAGGGGAATCCTGTAACCCAGTGTATCTTCAACAATGAGCAGCTGGGACTGAAACTTATCAAAGGATTTCATTCCTGTACTTCTGTTACCTTTGGCATATGAAAAATTACAGCAGATACTGTACTGTCTTTCCATTCCTGTCCCGCTACTGAGTGAGTGCATGAAACTTCTTACTACAAATATCTTTTAATTGATAAGTGTTATTGATTCTGGCAAATAGTTGTCATGATTATGCAAGTTGTCAGTGTGTTCATGCCTCAAAATAATGAATGACTTTTATTGGGTCAGCTCCATTCTGGAACAAAAGTGCAGCATTGTTCAATTATCTGTGGATAATAAGGTTATGAAACATGGTAGTCATTACTTTGTGAACTGCTTGAGACTACTCATTAAAGTTAAAACAGATTATAAATATGTATAATCTCTTTAACACATCAGAAGTGTTATAACGTCAAGTTTAACACATATATTTCAGAACGACATAGCACATATAAGTCACAGAGTAAGTTGACAAGCAAGACATGTGTACATGTTAGCATTCGAATGAGCACTGAGTCCCAGTCTAGTGGCCGCTGCTCGGCTGGCCGCTTAGGTGGCGCAGCTGCTGCATGGCTGGTAGACAGCGGCCGCACGTAGAGGACGCGCGTAATTGCGCGGCGGCACTTTGAATGATCGGCGAGTCACAACAAAAAGATAATTAAGATGGAGAAGTTCACCACTTCACTCAGAATGGGGGTAAGAACACAATATGGTACACTATCTGCTGCAAATTATTTTCATATTTCTTAGACGAAGAACAGGGAGAAAATCTTTTAGTAAGTTTCCATTCCAGTTGGTCTTTGTTACAGATATGATGGGTTACAGGATTCTGCCAAAATTTCAAAATAATTGGATATTTATTTTTGTCTGAATTGTTAACCTTTTCTCATTGAAAGAAGCCTCATCAATTAGACCATGCCAGTTGACACTGCTACTTGACTGCCACTATGTGCTGCATCATTAGATAACGAGTGCACATTTTCTGGGCTCAGTGAAACCGCCTTGTGCTGGGGCCCATGCACAGATAACCTACTTTCTTTGTGTGTGCATTCTAAAAAGCTGTAGAATGATTGTAGCAGAGGAGCTGTATGACATGGTTGCTTTCACAAGTGGCACGTCCTCAGAAAGGGTAGGGTAGGACTGGGTAGGGTAAGATTGTGACAAGAGTGGAATATGAAGTCTGGTTTGGTGGACTGGGCAGCTATCCACCAGCTACCCATGAGGGTGAATGACCAGCACTGACCTGTAGCCAAGAGCAAAGTGGACCACCCTGTGGCACAACACAGCTGAGCATAATGTGCTTGATTTCAATGGCTGCTTCCCAACCCTGGCTATCTGGATCCTTCCATCTGACACCAGCCTTTCTGAACAACACAGATGGGAGCTATCTTCAACACATTCTCTTTTCTGAAATTATCCTGGCCTCAACCTGTGGTAACCTACTGTCCATTCACCCTCCACTGAACAGTTCCATTCCCTCTGTTCTATCACCTCCTACTGAACACTCCCGATTCATGTCCCCTTACCCTCATTGTGTGCCATTCTCTGTCAATGCAACCACCAATCATTTCCCTTTCTCCACTCCTCTCCTTTTCTGCTCCGTGTTCCTCCCCCCCCCCCCCCCCCCCTTTATCTCCCCCGAGCCCACTGACATGGCAACTGACAACTTTGTCCTGCTGCCATCTAGTCCCTGCATGCTCTACAGACAGAGCTCTTTTTTCCCCTCACCTACACCCTACTATCCACATCCCACTCTGGACTGATGCTTTTGTTCAGTGCGGCAGTTGCGATCAGGCGAGAGTGGCCAGAGATAGCAGTCATGTGTGTGTGAAGTGTGCCTGCTTGTGTGTTTTATGTCCTTGTGTGAAGAAGGCTTTGGCTGAAAGCTGAATGTGTAAGAGTGTTTTCATTGTAACTGCATGCAACTCAGTGTTTGATCTTCACAGTGAGTAGCAATCCATCCTTTCCATAATACTGTTGGTATTGCAACATTGTTTGATTTTGCCTTACAGTGCATGTCCATCCTGAAACCTGTGATGTTTTCCCTCATCACTATTCTCTAAAGCATTACTCTACTCATTGTCTGTTCCTTCTCTTGTTTCCTGTGTTTTTTCATCACCTTCCAAACTGCACATGCTCTAACATCTGAGTCACACAGCGTCAGTGGCCACATCCACACGGAACACATGGCTATGTGACAGTCCGGATTGTTGATGTAGCTTCTCATACCCCAAATTCTTCCTGCCGATAATTATAACTGTTCCTATTGCTCAGATTTCCACCCTTATCCTCACATTTCATTTGCCACACCTATATGTGCCACAGGAACCTGGGAACCATGACCCAACAAATCTTTCCTCCCCCACTCGCTTTTATCTTATTACAACATGCCCATATTCTCATACTTCATCCATGCCATCCTTTATTACCAAGTTTTAGTATGTTTTTTACATATTTTTTGCATGAATTTTTTAAGTATTTTCACGTATTAGTGCACATTTTTACACTCTTTTCATATCTGTATGTATGTTTACATGTTTTTTTTCTGTTAACAAGCTGCCCTCACAACCCCCTAACACCTTTATTTACCCATTTCCTACACCATTTCCTATTTCTCTAATGATACCCCTGACATAATGGACCCTGCTCCATCTTTCTACACCAGTTCAGAAAAGTATACATTACACTGGCTAAAAGCAACTCCCACATCCTGTTCCTTATGCTGCATAAACCATGGAATCCCTCCCAATTGGCTAGCAATAAAAACCCTTTTCTCTGGACACCACCCCTCCTTTCATAATGACCTACACCTTTTCAGATTCTGCCAGCCCCTGTCCCTCACAAATAAGTAACTGCAAAATTGTCTCCCTGGCACAGGCATCCCAGAATGATCTCTGTTCCCTCTGCAATCCTTACTACATTACTGTGCAATCCTTACTATATACATCATAACTCTAGAACTGAATCCCTTTCTCTCCAGTACCCATAGAGTACTCGAGACACCACCTCCATAAGTTATCCAAACTGTTGACATCCTACTGACACCTTGGGGCACCATTATCCAACCCCTATGCCACTCATAGTGTTCCTCCCTGTCAACCCCTCACAACACACAAAGCTCCATACCAACACCAATCTAGAGCAGTAACAATCCCAGAACACTGTTGTTAAACCTCTTAACTAAGTCCTCAGCCCCACACAAGTTTCTGTCCTACACCCAAATGTAACCCTGTTGGACATACAAATCCTTCCAACCAAAACCAACCTAATCCTAACACTGAATCCAGCCTCTCCCAGTTCATATCACAATTCAATCGTGATACTCCCCCCTCTCACCTAACCACTCCCTAGTCACCTTCCAGGAATTCCTTACTTCCAACTTGGCTTCACCGTCCTACCTCAGTTACTTTCCTAAGAACACCAACCTTTGAGCAGATGGAAGGACAGCCATACAAAACAGATCATGACCTAATCATCCTAGCTGGAGACAAATGTCCACCACTGTCATTATGAATCACAGGCCTCTGCCAAGAGCCTGATTCCTCCACCGATAAACTTTGCCAGACTGATCCCATCCAAGAAGTCCATCATACCCTCCAATCCCTGTTTAAAGCCTTGGACCCTTCTCAGAACCTCTCCCCCAAACCCTTTCCCTCCTCAGTCTTATAGCATACCACATAAGCACCTTCTACATTCACCCCAAAATCCAACAATCCTGCATGCCTGACTGTAGCTTGTTAATGTTCCCACACTGTAAAATTTCGGCCCTCATTGACCAACACCTCATACCATTTGTCCAATTCTACCCACCCGCATAAAAAATACCAACCACTTTCTTCACTGACTCTCCACCATCCCCATCCCTTTACCTGCTGCATACCTACTCGTTGCTATTGACACCACTTCCCTATACAACACCATCTCTCATGCCCATGGTATTGCTGCTACTGAACACCACCTCTCCCAACATCCTTCAGACTCCAAACCCACTACTTCATTCCTCATATAACTTACTAACTGTATCCTAACACACAACTACATCAATTTTGAAGGGAAGGTATACAAATAAACCCATAGCACAGCCATGGGCACCTACATGGCACCATCGTATGCCAACCTGTTTGTGGGCCATCTAGAAGTAACCCCCTTGGCCTCGCAAAATGCCAAACCCTGGTGTGGTTCAAGTTCACTGATGAAGTCTATGACCTGGTCTCAAGACCAAGACACCCTACCCTCATTCTTTCACAGCTTCAAACTCTCTCATTCACTTCACATTGTCCTCCTCAACTCAGCAAGCCACCTTCCTAGATGTTGAACTCCTCTTCTCTGATGAGTCCATCCACATCTCTGTCTACATTAAACCCAACAGCCACCAACAGCACCTGCTTTTTGATAACTGCCATCCCTTCCACACTGAAGATTCCCTCCCACACAGCCTGGCCACCTGGGGATAGCTTTCTGTAGTGGCAAAAAACCCCTGGCTCAGTATGCTGAAAGAGTCTTAAATGTCTTCACATACAGGCACTACCCCCAGATCTAGTCCACAAACAGATTTCCTGTGTCAAATGCCCCCACTCTCCCAATCCTACCACCACTACCAAGAACTAGCTACAAAGGAGTAGCCCCTTTGTTATCCAATACACCCCATACTGAAACTACTGAACCACATCCTTCATTGGGGCCTTAATTACCCATCATCATGCCCTGAAATGAAGGACCTCCTACCCAAGATCCTTCTCATCCCTCTTACAGTGGTGTTCTGTGGCCCATCCAACTTCCACAACATACTAGTCCACACCTATGTCACTCCCAGTCTTAACCCTTTGCCACTGGGATTATGCCCCTGTGGAAGACCCAGGTGCACAACTTGCCCAAACCACCCACCCAGAACTTCCTATTCCAGTTCTGCCACAGGGTTATACTACTCCACCAGGGGCCAGGCCACCTGTGAAAGCAGCCATGTCATACTCCCTCTCTGCTGCAATCATTGCATAGATTTTTATATTGGTATAAGTGCCAACCAGTTGTCCACCAGGTGAATGGCCACTGCCACTCTGTGGCCAGGAGCAAAGCAGACCACCCTGTGGCACAACATGCAGTTAAACATTACATGCTTGATTTCAATGGCTGCTTCATAACCTGTGCCATCTGGATCCTCCCCTCCAGCACCAGCTTTTCTGAACTGTGAAGATAGAAGTTATCTTTACAACACATTCTCTGCTCCCAGAATTATTCCAGCTTGAAACTGTCATAACCCACTGTCCACACACCATCACCCAACAGTTTCTGCCCCCTTTTCTACCATCTCCTCCCAGTTAATGTCACTTCACCTTCATTGTGTGCCATTCTCTGCCAATGCACCCACCCATCACTTCCCTTCTCCGCTCTTCATCCTCACTGTGTGCCACTCTTTGCCAATGCACCCACCGATCACTTCCCCTTCTCTGCTCTTCTGTTTTTCTACTTTCTGTTTGCCCCATACCTCCTTTTCGCACAGTCTCCCAACTCTGCACCTGCTGCCATCTGGTCCATACACACTCCACCAGACAGCACTCCTCTCCCCACACTCACGCCCACACAAACTCTATTATTCCTGCACTACTCTAGATTTCTGCTTTCATTGAATGCAGCATTTGCAGTCTCGCCAGAGCTGCTGGAAGCAGCAGTCATGTGTGTGAGGCATATCTGCTAGTGTGAATGTGTGAGTGTTTTCCCTTTTTATTCTGAAGAAGTATTTGGCCAAAAGCTCAGCGTGTAACACACTTTTTGTTGTGCCTGTCTGCAACTCAATGTGTCACATTTATGGTGAGTAGCACTCTAGTCATTTCACTATATTGTTAAAATTTCTGTTACTTGCAATAAAATTTCTCTCTGTGGATGTTAGGTTTAAAAGTTTACTTGTTTTGTGAGAAAAACTGTACCCAATAGCAAACAGCAGTAACAGTACTGCAATCAGCACAGAAAAGTACTTCAGGACCATGAAAATTACAAAAATATAAAAATTCATATTGCATAGCATAAATGGCAACAGGTCTGTGGGACAGTATTATCTGTTGTCCTCATGAAACTTTTCCTGGATGTCAGTCAAGAAGGAAGACAGTGGTGATCATATAATGGCTGTTTGTGGGAGGTAGATTACCCGATGCCTTCCTCTGCATGCAGCTGTCTCATGCCTGATGTCTGGAGAGGCAATTCCAGCTAAGTGGTGGAGTTTATCTGGTGGTTTAAGTTTCAGACATCCAAAAATTAGTCTACATGACTCATTAAAAGCAATAGCCATTAGTTAAGCAGGGGCAGAATTATAGAGGACTAGTGTATTCACCTGCAGTGTAACACAACGATAACACTGCAGTTTTAACTGTTTTTGTGCAGCCCAGGATGTTCTCATAATTTTGTGGAATATGTTGTTTCTTGCAGATACTTTTTGATTTACATTTAGGCAGTGATGCTTAAAAGTCCTTGAATGGTCAAGAGTAATTTTAAGATATTTGAGCTGGAAACTGTGTTCCAGCTGCACTTCTCTCCAGAGCATTTGAATTTTCCTGAGATCCCATCTCTTCGTCATATGTAATGCATACACTTGTATTTTGCTGAGATTTGTTTTTAACTGGTTCTTACAGCAGTATTTATCTAATTTCTCCAGAGCAGCACTAAGATTTAGTTTCATGTGTTTAAAGGTCTCACTCTGGAAACAGAGAGTGAGATCATTGGCATAAATGACGCTTTATGTTATTAGTCAGGGGTTGATAATTGGTACAAGCATTAAATAACAGAAGTGCCAAAATGCTGCTCTATTTCAACCCCTTCTTTTGGTATTCTACTGTTATTGTGTCATCCTTTACCAGAAGAGCTAGGTGACTCTTTTCAACAAGTGTGAGATTTTGTAAGCTTGTGTCATGTTAGGATTCATGGTGTGGCATAGGGTCAAACATTTTGTATGTATGACTGCTTCATTTCTCCCTTCTTCTTTCACTTGCTGATAACTGTCATCAAATGTTTTCTTCAGTTCAGCCTAAAATTTGCCCCAATTATAGAGCTACTCTTCATTGTTATCGATCCACTGCTGGGCTGTGCCATCCAAGCAAAAGTACACACTTGCCAAACATATAATGTAATCGCACCTGTCAAATCCTTTCAGCCATTTTGCTGGGTCCTGACCAGCATATCCAGAAAACACTGATGGAAGCCTAATGTGCAGCTGACTTTGTGTTGTTTTGCAGTCCATCTGTCTCTTGACTCTACTGATTTTAGGAATGATGTACTGCCTGTATTCTGGTTTCTGTCCATGTAGGTGATAGCTCTTACATTACTTACATGGAGCCACAGTGATGTAGCTGTTTGAAGTATGTAGTGTCTCCATCAACTATGTCATGTCAAAACCACAATCAAGTTTAAATCTGAACACAGGATTGTCAATAAAGTACAGCACTTAGAACCAAAAACTCACTAATTACTTACGTCAGTGTAAAGCCACACCAGAACTGGCCTCCTGGGTGGAGAGTGCAGTTATTTATACAAACATCAAATATTCCACAATGCTAGTATTCAAACAGTGGGAAATCCAGGGTGGAACAATGATAATAGATTGCTACTCACTATATAGAAGAGATATTCAGCTGCATACTGGCACAACAAGTAGACAGCAACAGATTTGAGTTTTTGGCCACAAGCCCTTCTTCTAAACTAGAAAGCACACACACATTCATAAAAGCACAACTAACACAGGACTGTGTACAGACAACTTTGCCTGATGGCAGAAAGAATCTATAGATGGTGAGGGTAAGGAGGAGACTGGGGCAGGGAGGAGAGGGATAGCAGGGTAGGCATAGGGCTGCTTATGGGAGCATGCAGGGATGTGCTGTAGACAGGGTAGGGCTGCTAGGTGCTGTGGGAGGGGAGGGGGAGGGAGCAGAAAAGGAAAGAAGTAGAGGAGGGCAAAATACTGGTATGGGTGTATGTGTGGAATAGAAGGCTGTGTGGTGCTGGAGTGGGAATAGGGATGGGAATAGCTGGGTAAAGGACAGGGACTAGTTAAGTCTGAGGCAGCGGAGTGGGGGCAGGTGGGGAGGGGGGAGCAGGGCATTATGGGAACATAGGATATATTGCAGGGAGAGCACCCATTTGCACAATTCAGAAAAACTGGTGTTGCTAGGAAGGATCCAGTCACAGATGGAAGCAGCAAGGATTATTCCACAAATTTCTCAACATTGAAACTGACCTTAGCTCTGCAGAAAGAACCACAATGACCCTCACCTTATAATCCCACCTGCCAACAAAGGCTCAACCACTGTAGTTTTGAACTTTAGAGGTTACCTGATGGTGGGACTCCACCAGCTGTAAGATTTGTCCACCTTGCCACAGAGACTTCCTTCCAGAAATTGAACAGGATCTCCAGTCTCTCTTCAAATCCTTAGGCCCATCCCATAACTTCTCCCCTACACCTGTCTCCCTGTCTCTCTCCTCACCCCTACCATCCTCACACTACTACCTTTTATATGCTTCCTAAAGTCCATAAACCCAACTACCCAGGATGCCCTATTGGGGCCAGTTATTATGACCCTGCTTAGAGAATCTCTGCTCTCGTGACCAACCTATAATCTGCCCTACTACCTAAAAAACACCAACCTTTTCCTCCACTGACTCTCCACAGTTACTGTTCCTTTACCACACGATACCCTGCTCATAACCACTGATGCCACCACTCTCTACACTAACATCTCTAGTGCCCATAGCCTTGCCACTATTGAACTGTACCTTTCCCAATGCCCAAACGACTGTACATCTAGAACTTCTTTCCTGATCATCATGACCAACTATTTTCACCCACAATTGTGCAGCAATGGGCAGCTACATGGTACCATCCTGTGCCAACCTATTCATGGCCATCTAGAGGAACCATTCCTAACCACCAAGAATCACAAACCTCTTACCTGGTTCAGATTCAATGATGACACCTTTGTAATCTGGACTAATAATGAAATTCTATCCATATTTCACCAGAACTTCAGCACCTTCTCCCCCATTTGTTTCACCTGATCCTCCTCAACCAAACAAGCCACCTTCCTTTGTGTTGACCTGCACCTCAAGATTGCTACATTCGTACCTCCACCCATATCAAATGTTCCAACCACTAGCAACACCTCTGCTTCAACAGCTGCCACTCACACTCCATTCCAAGAAGTCCCTTCCATACAGCGTAGCCACCACAGCCATCACATCTGTGGTGATGAGCAATCCCTCTCCAAATATACCAAAGGTCTCACTGAGGTCCTCGCAGATCAAAATTACCCTCCCACCCTTGTACAGAAACAGATCTCCTGTGCCTTGTTTCTCCAGGCACCTCTCACATTCTCACCAGTTGGGCACAAACGAGTACTCGTCTCGTGACTCAGCACCACTTAGGATTGGAGCTACTGAACCTCATTCTCTGCCAGGGTTTCAATTATCTCTCTTTGAGCCATGAAATGAGGAATATCCTACACACTACCCTTCTCACACCTCCCACACCAGTTTTCTGCCACCCACTGAACCTATGCAGTATCCTTGTCCATCCCTCTCCACCCCTGGTCCCAGCCCATTGCCTCATGGTTCAAATGGCTCTAAGCACTATCGGACTTAACATCTGAGGTCATCAGTTCCCTAGACTTAGAAGTACTTAAACCTAACTAACCTAAGGACATCACACACATGCATGCCTGAGGCAGGATTCGAACCTGAGACCGTAGCAGCAGCGCGGTTCTGGACTGAAGTGCCTAGAACTGCTCGGCCACAGCGGCTGGCATTACCTCATGTGTCATATCCCTGTAATAGACCCAAATACAAGACATGTCTCATACATCCTCGCACCACCAACTATTCCAATCCCATCAAATCCAGGGTTACATGTGAAAGCAGTCATTTGATATACAAACTAAGCTGGAAGCACTATGCTGCTTTCTATGTGGGCACGACAATCAACAAGATGACTGTCCACATGAATGGCTATTGACAATCTGTTGCCAAGAGACAGCTTGATCACCCAGTTGCTGAACATGGTGGCCAAGACAATGTGCTTTGCTTTATGACTGCTTCACAACCTGTGCCATACGGACAGTTTTTCAGAGTTGTGCAGGTGGGAACTCTCCAGTGAATTTGCTGCCCCCCCCCCCTCGCTCTGTCCACAACCTTCACTAGACCCTGCCCTTCACCCACCTATCCAGTAGCACTACACAGCCATCTGATCCACCAATGCACTCACTAGTCTCTTTCCCCTTCTCTCATATTCCACCCCCCCCCCCCTCCTGCATCTAGCAGCCCTACCCCAATCCTATGTGCTCTCACAAGCAGCAGTATACCTTTCCTCACCTATAACCTGCTATACCTACCCCTCTCCATCCAAGCCTCCTCCTTAGCCTCACTACCCACACACTGCTTCTCCTGTGAGGCACAATTCCTGTATGTGATCTGGCCTCAGCAGCCAGAGACAGTGGCCATATGTGTGAGAGTTGTGCTCATGTCGCCGAAAGCTCAAATGTGTAGCTGTCTTTTCATTGTGCCTGTCTGCAACTAAGCATCTCCTCTATTTAGTGAGCAGCAGTCTATCCTTTTCACAGGTTTCTAGAATTTATACAACCATCAAATACTCCAGATATATAAACATAAGATTTTTCAAGAACGTTCTTAAAATGATGCAGATATCGCAGCATGGCAGCCAGTGATGCTAACCACAGCACTAAACTGTTTGCACCAGAGCTTGTGATAATATAATACTGCACCTCTATCTGAATTCTACCGAGCGTGGTGGCGCAGTGGTTAGCACACTGGACTCGCATTCGGGAGGACGACGGTTCAATCCCGTCTCCGGCCATCCTGATTTAGGTTTTCCGTGATTTCCCTAAATCGCTTCAGGCAAATGCTGGGATGCTTCCTTTGAAAGGGCACGGCCGATTTCCTTCCCCATCCTTCCCTAACCCGAGCTTGCGCTCCGTCTCTAATGACCTCGTTGTCGACGGGACGTTAAACACTAAGCTCCTCCTCCTCCTCTGAATTCTAGACAGGGATTTTTAACTTTGGTTTTGTAGCTGTTAATTCTACTACTACACTCTTGCTATTAACAAACAGTTGGGAATTCACTTTTGTTATTAATGAACAGCAGACTAAATGCATTGACACACAAGTGTAAGAATCCCTACATGCAAAAAGAGCCTGCTGCACAATATTTTTTTCATTCATTTGTTCATCCATCCATCCATCCATCCATCCACCCATAAATCAATCAATCCATCATGTTCTGTAGATCATATCAAAAAAGAGAATCTCCAGGGATTTGGAATGAGTCAAGGTATATAATAACAAAAGACTAGAAAATCATAGAAACTTCAGTTGAATACTGTATTAAGAATAAACTAACACTCTTACACTGGTTTTGATCGGAGGCACATTTGATTGTTGAAAGAAAACTAACACTAAATTGCTTCATTATGTACATGATTAGACAAGTTAAATTTAATTGAGTACATTACAAAGAAAGATGCTACTTTGGGGGTGAGGGAAAACCTTTAACTTGTAAGTTACACTAAGTAACTGCTGTTTTCTCTTGGTAGCTTAATGTTTACTTGACTAGCATGGTATTTTTCAAAGTAAATATGTACTTACATCTGTAAATACTGAGTCCTTTTTACAATACATTACACCTGTTCATGCAGCTCTACACAAAACTCTGCTACTTACCATGCAGCTAACATAAGTTTTCTATACTTAGAACTAGGTATTCAAATAATTTGTAGAAACAGTGGCTAGTTTCTAAAGTTTATCATTTTCTTTGGACTGCTAGGGAGTCTCAGTTTCTTGTACTTTTTTCATTTTTTATTTTTTTATGTTAGATGAGAGTATATAATTGTGCTCTGAACACTAGTCAAGGAGGGTAAGTTTTCAGGCAAATTATTTTTGTATCTTGTATTGCGATTATGTACCTCACAGTTTAACTGGAACTGACTCTTTTTCTCACTGACAAGAACCATTACAGTGTACATGCATGGGAAATTGAATGTAATAATTCCAAGAACCTTACTAATGCTTCTGTAAGATGTGCGGTCATACACTTTGCACAAAATACTTACTACTCACATCTGCTTAGTAAACATTATCCCAAAAGAAACTTCCATAAGACAACAAAAGAGAAAATACCTAAAACAATCTGAGAATCTCAGCTTCAGTTCAACACAATGAGAGATGCTTCTAAGAGTAAAACATATTGTAGTGCTTCAAGAATTTCTGCGTAAATTCTAGAATCCCTCAGCCTTCCACCGTCTTGAACACGCAATATTTTAGTTGTGAGTGGGAGAAAGGAATACTATTTACTGTGCATCACCTGTCTGTGTGTGTAGGTTTGAAGTTTATCATGAGACGACTGTAGATGCGGTGATTGAATGGCTCTGACCAGTGTCTGCCGGTTGCGCCATGGAAGCCGTAGTGAAAGAACAAGGAGTGTTTATGTATTCTGTGCTGTTTTATAACTTTGACTATTGTAGTGGAAAAAAAAGAACAGTTAAAATATTGTTAATTGATGCTCATCTTGGACTTGGAGAGGATAAGACATGTATTCAGATTCAGGATGAGAATGGACTTGGTTTTTAAGCCAACTTTCTCTTATGTGTAAATGAACTTTGTTTCTAGCCTTTGGATATGCGAGGAGACTTACTTGACAGTCTTTGTTTATGTGGAGAACAAGATTTGTAAAAGATATGTCATTCAGTGAAGGGAAAGAAACTGCATACGTCTGCTTATTTTTGTTTAATTAGAAAGAGTCTTGAGAAATTCCTGCTCCTAGCAAATATATTTTGGAGAAGAAGAGAAAAGGAGACTGCAGCAGCAAACTAACCAGCAAGGAAAGTCAGTTGACAATCTCAGGTAAGTTGTATCATTAAAGTTGTCCAAACTGTTAGAACTTGGTGACTGTGACAGGACAGAAGAGGAGAGGAATTTTGAGATGAAAACAAGATAAGAAGATATTATGTGTTGCCACAGCAACCGAGTATAAGACGAGAGGACCATTACGAGAAACTGGACTAAGCCTAATAATCAAATGGAGAAAATGCAACAAAAGGGAAGGTGTACGAAAGTCATAATGTTAAAAGAAAAGATCTTGACGTGTTAGACTAAGAAGAGAGATGCCGATAACAATTTGACTAAGGAGACCCAGTGTGGGGGTAGACAGCTCTCACACCCATCACGATGATGCAGACGCGGAAAACAAAGTGATACACGCAAAATTGGTCCTTCTTCCATAAGGAAACACGAATATTCAGGACAGGTAATAAATGCACAGCATATTCACACTCGATGACACATCTGCCGGTGCCAAGTAACATAAGGAGCTCCAGGCTGTCATGGGGAAGCTCACATATTACATTAAGTTTATTGCAAATGCTGCACAAATTACTGCTTGGCTGACTGGCTGTTTCAGAAATTTATTCCCTTTGTGTGGTCCCAAGAATGGCACGATGCATTTTATTTGTTGTGGATACATTGTTAAATCATCATCATTTGATTCATTTTGATCCAGCTAATCCCGCTGTGTTGGCTGTGGATGAATCTCCTTATGGGGTTAGAGTTATGCATCCCCATAGAATTGATTCATCTATTTGGCCTACTGCTTTTGTGCAGTGCATTTATAGTTAACTTGAAAAAGAGGTGCTTCCCATTATATATGGTATCCCACCATTATATTTACAGTCTAAAGTTCTATTTGATTGCAGGTCATCAGCCTTTAGCAGCTTTGTTCAATCATTACATGCCTGTAGCAGCATGGACAGTGCAAAAATTGCTATGTTTGGCTCTATTATTAACTAATTATCAACATGAGTTGTTGTACAGGCCCACTTCACAACATCTGAAGGCTAACTTCTTGCCTCGGTTACTGGTCAATACCAACACAGTTTCTGAGGAATCATGTTATCAATTCAATACTCAGGATTTTGAAATTCTTCAAAATTTTCCTCTTGAGTCCTGGTGCATTGCTGGAGTAACTGCTTCTGACCCAGCTCTTCAGGTAGTTTTGCAACATGTGTGCCACAGGTAGTTTGAAAGAAATTCCCCATGAAGTGGCGCATTACTACTTTTCACACCATCATGCACAGTCAGGTGTTCTGTAGCATACAACATGGGTTGTGATTCCTCATTTCCTCCAATGGGAAGTTTTGCCTTTGTTGCACCAAGGTCACTGTGGCATAGTAACCTGCCTAACTGTCAGGACATGGACACCCAGATTCAGCAAATGATCACTCGTTTCAATGTTTGTGCAGAGCATCATCCAATCCCCTACAATGCTTTTCTGAGTGGCCATATCCGTTCAGACCTCAGCAATGAATACACACAGATTTTGTGGGTCTATTCTGGAAAACAACGATGCTTGTTGGTGGTTGATGCATACAGTATATTACCTTCTGAATTCCCCGTGACATCCACCACTACTACTAGTACTGTATCACCTTTGACTTCAAATTTTTGTCTCTTTGGTTTTCCTGAGGTCCTTATCTTGGACAAAGGACAACAATTCACGTCAGCCATTTTCAACAGTCGTGTGCTTTAAATGGCATACACCAAGAAACTACTGCTCCTTTCCACCATCAGCCTAACAGTGATGCTGAATGGTTCATTTGAATGTTCAAAAGTCACATGGAGAAACTCTGTTCCCACTGTACACAGGATCAAGCCTTAAGGATTTTCATTTCTTCCTAATGCTCCTTGCCACATGATGGGAAGTCACCAGTAGAATTATTATGAGGTTGTTGTCACCGAACCCCATCGCATCTTCTGAAGCTGCCACAGATACAATTTGTTCTGCCAGGTCCAACAAAGTTTCGGCCAGGATGCAGCATTCTTTAAAGTTTTTGACAAGAAACAATGTTGAGAGCACAATGCCATCACAGTGCCCTTCTTACATTGTAGAAGGATCCTCTGGGCTACACCTGCATCACCAGAACCAGCTGCGGTGCTCTTATGACAGCGATCCTGACACAGAATCTTTGCCCAAAGATTCAGCATGCCACTGGAGTGCACAACAGCAGTCATCTATGCCTCTACACCTGTCACAGTCAGTGCCATCAAGAGTGGTACCAGAGACTGACCTTGCACTGCCACCGTCACTGCCATAGCTGACATCATTGCCCGTCCACCTGTTGCCAGAGTTGATATCCATGAATGTGCTACTCCTGGTATGCCAGAATGATGTCCCTGGAGTTCCACTTACAGACAGCCCAACAACAGTGTCTGCATCATGGTATTTGAGTGTACACTCTGTAACCAGTTCTTTGGCCAGCGTTCCCAGTAACTAGCAAGGTGGATACCAGGATGCAGACAAGGAGCTGTCATCAGCCAAAGTTATACTCTCTGTCTCATTATGATGTGTGCTAATAGAACATTTATTCAGAAGTTTATATCAAGTATAGACAATTGTACTCTGAAGTGAAGCTATCATTCTGCAATGAACAAAGTGCTAAATAGTACAAGTGTCAGTGACTGTATCACATACATGTCAACTGTGAGGACAGCAATTGCTTCCAAAGTTAAGCATTTACCAAGCTCAAGTTCTAGTAAATTACCAATAATTTGTGTGTGTGTTGTAGTATCTGTTGGACCTCCTCATAAAGTAATCTAGATTTGCTACAGTACACCATAACATGAATATTATTTTGTTGATAAATGTTGGTGTAGTACCAAATCAAATGATTTTTGGAAGTCAGTAGCATTGATGTATCATTACTTACGCTGTAATCTCAGGGCCTTCTAATCTGCTGGCATCTGGCTTCACTGAACCTTCAGAACCATGAAGCATCTCATCAGAAGTATTACTTCCGTCATCACAGAGTGGATCACATTCCAATCTGGTGCTTAGATTATGCTCCTCCATGGAAAATACACCATCACATTGACTCTGAAAGGTAGTCATTATAACAGAACTAAGGCTTTTAGACACTAACAATTTTTCTTGAATATCAAAGAGTAATTAAGATGACCACTGTAGGTTTGAAAACCAATTATTTTTTAATAATAAATTTTTTTTCTATTTTTTATATATTGTTATGTCCAAAGAAGGAAACATGCTATCCACATTTCCATCCATATTCTACAAGTCACTGCAAAGGATTTTGGTAGGGAAAGCAAACGGTAGAATTCGTTTTATTGGGAGAATTTTAGGAAAGTGTGGTTCACTTGTAAAGGAGACTGCATATAGGATGCCAGTGTGATGCATTCACAAGTACTGCTGCATAGTTTTGGATTTGCATCATGTAGGCTTAAAGGAAGACACAGAAGCAATTCAGAGGTGGGCTGCTTGGACTGTTACCGGTAGGCTAAATCAACACGCAAGTGTTAATGGAGACACTTTGAGAGCTCAGATGGGAATCCTCAGCGGGGAGATGACATTCATTGCAAGGAAAAACTACTGAAAAAATTTTGAGAACCAGCATTTGAAGCTGACAGCAGAAGCCTAGATGAAGATAAGATACGAGAAATTAGGTCTCATAGAGAGGTATATAGACAGTAATTTTTCTCGCTCTCCTTGCAAGTGGAACAGGAAAGGAAATGATTAGCAGTGGTACAGGGCACCCTCTGTCACACACCCTATGGGGGCTTGCAGAGTACATATGTAGGTGCAGACATAAAAATGCACAGCAGAGCATGTTATACTGCGTACCAGGATTTCTTCCCATTTTGCTCCTATGAACCATGGACCTTGCCGCTGGTGGGGATGCTTGTATGCCTCAACGATACAGATACATTATGTGCAACCACAATGGAGGGTATCTGTTGAGAGGCCAGACAAATGTGTGGTTATTGAAGAGGAGCAGCAGCTTTTTCAGTAGTTGCAGGGGCAACAGTCTGGATGATTGACTGATCTGGCCTTGAAACACTAAGCAGTATGGCATTGCTGTACTGCTACTGCAAACGGCTGAAAGCAAGGGCTAACTACAGCCATAATATTTCCCGAGGACATGCAGCTTCACTGTACGGTTAAATGATAATGGTGTCCTCTTGGGTAAAACATTCTGGAGGTAAAATAGTCCCCTATTTGGATCTCTGGGCAGGGACTAAGGAGGATGTCATTATCGGGAGAAAGAAAACTGGCGTTCTATGGATCGGAGCATGGAATGTTAGATCCCTTAATCGGGCAGGTAGGTTACAAAATGTAAAAAGGCAAATGGATAGGTTAAAGTTAGATATAGTGGGAATTAGTGAAGTTCGGTGGCTGGAGGAATAACACTTCTCGTCAGGTGAATACAGGGTTACAAATACAAAATCAAATTGGGGTAATGCACGAGTTGGTTTAATAATGAATAAAAAAAATAAGAGTGCGGGTAAGCTATGATGAACAGCATAGTGAACGCATTTTTGTAGTCAAGACGCCCACTACAGTAGTACAAGTTCATATGCCAGCTAGCTCCGCAGATGACAAAGAGATTTAAGTAATGTATGATGAGATAAAAGAAATTATTCAGATAGTGAAGGAAGGTGAAAATTTAATAGTCATGGGGGAATAGAATTCAACAGTAGGAAAAGGAAGAGAGGGAAAAGTAGTAGGTGAATATGGAATGGGGATAAGGAATTAAAGAGGAAGCCGCCTGGTAGAATTTTGCACAGAGTATAACTTAATCATAGCTAGAACTTGGTTTAAGAATCATGAAAGGAAGTTTTATATGTCGAAGAGGCCTGGAGACACTGGAAAGTTTCAGATAGATTATATAATGATAAGACAGAGATTTAGGAACCAGGTTTTAAATTGTAAGACATTTACAGGGGTAGATGTGGATTCTGACCACAATCTGTTGATTATGAACTGTCGATTAAAACTGAATAAACTGCAGGGGGGAAATTAAGGAGAGGGGACCTGGATAAACTGATAGAACCAGAGAAAACAGGGGAAAGCAATACAGTAGAAGAAGAATGGGTAGATTTGAGAGATGAAATAGTGAAGGCAGCCGAGGGCCAAGTAGGTAAAAAGATGAGAGCTAGTAGAAATCCTTGGGTAACAGAAGAGATATTGAATTTAATTGATGATAGGAGAAAATATAAAAATGCAGTAATTGAAGCAGGCACCCTCTGGCTACACCAGGGGTGTATAAAATTCCTTGTAGTTGTGGACAGGCTTATATCGGTACCACAAAGAGAAGTGTGACACCCATCTCGCTGAACATAAGAGAAATTGCCACTTGGGTCACATGGATAAATCGGCCATAGCAGAAAATGTTTACCAGGAAGGTGATCACAAAATAAAATTCAACAAGACAAGTGTCATATCTAAAACCTCACATTATTATGCATGCATGTATAGAGAGGCTATAGAGATTGATAAACACAATAATAATTTTAACAGGAAAGACAAAGGTGTTAAACTGGATAAAATTTGGATGTCAGCATTGCACCGTAAGCATGACAATCAATTACTTTCAATCGAGTATGTTGGCATTACCAGAGACAGTCTCATAGCCAATGCCACCTGATGGAAAGTAGTGTCCTCTGTATTGCCTTTATAATCAGCACTTCATCGAGTTCTCTTTGCAGTTCATCACTTTACCTTGGAGAGTGTCTCCTGCAGTCAGACAGGCTTATGATGTCAGGGGAGAGTTTTATAAATTGACCACAGCCTATCAGCCCAGAAGTTTTAAATGAAGGAGTGGTTCTCAATCCCTTCTAGGTAGGCATTTGTGGGATAGCTGGCATCTATCTTTCCAGTGTCTGCCAGCTGAGGCTTTTTTAGCAACTTGTGATCCTCTCCTACATGTCTAACACATTTTTGGACATCAGTGCTGTCTTTTATGTATACATTCCCTCAGTAGTCCAATTCGGTATGACCCCTACACACTCGAGCAATTATCTCACGGGTCGCGCGACTGTTCTGTAAGTAATTTCCTTTGTAGACTGAACACATTTTCCCAGTATCCTCATCTGCACATGCTTCACCCACAAGTGTGTCTACTTGATCGTTACACCCAGCTTTTTGCATGAGTTGCCAGATACCAGTTGCAACTCAGTGATGTACTCATTGGATACCATGTTTCTGTGTTTTGTGACGTGGACAATTTTATGCTGATGCTATTTTAGAAGAGAAGGCTACATGCCAGCACCGGGTTTTCTGCCCTCCCTCCTCTCATAATTGTACACACAGACATGACAGCACACCGTATACATACCCATTACAGTCACCTGCACTCAATGGACACACTTACTTGGGTCATGACAGGAGTTACTGCATTGTGTTGTTGACTCTCCATCTAAGGTAACATGCTGCTCCCACTGAACCAAAACATCTTCAATCCAGTACAAATACCTTATACAATTGTACTTTCATTAATAAGCATTGTCCATGCAATTCCTTGATCTGTAGCATTTAAGATGTCACATGAGAAAAGCAAAAGTTCTTAGTCCGACAGCAAATTTCCAATTCCCAATAAGTGTCTTGAATGCAGACATATCCTGTACTATGTTACCTGTAATGCCAGTTTGCCTCAAGATCTCTTTCAGTTTCGAGAAGGTAGTTGTTCTTCAGTTAAATTAAGATTACAGCTCTTTTGGATAGTCTGTCATCATTCACACAGAGAATCTGACCATAAAATTTTAATCACCTTTTCCAGAAGGTGTCAGAAATTTTTCAGAACACAGATATAATTCCTGTGGTTTCCTCTTCATCCAAATCCCACCTGTGCAGAACAGACAAAACATTTTCTTTGGATTTTTTCCATGTCTTGAATTCATGATCTGCCTCCAATTATGATGCCTGATTATTATGTAGTAATGCCTCTATTTCTATTACATCTATTTCTCATGATTCTGCATGCTCTATCTCTCTCTCTGTTTGATTAATAATTTAATCCTGAAAGTAGGACTATTTCCCCTAGGCACCTGTATTTAGATACTTGAGATATTTTCCTACACTGAGTTAATTTAGATGCTCCAGCTAGATACTAAATATTTCTTTCCATGTATGCAGTTGTAACACACTGTTGCAGAAAATTTGTCAGTTGTGTATGAAAACCAAAAACTGCAAATGATTTTTATTTTCACATAGTCTGACAATAGTTATTACTTTAAACTTTTTCTACCATCTCCCAATTACTTTTTCGAATACAAGATTTGACAATGGGGAATTCAACTCAATAGCACACTAACATTTATTAATGAAAGTACAATCATATGGGGTATTAAATAAAATTTAACTGGATTGAAGATTTTTTGGAAGGACAATGCAGTTTGTTTTCTAGGAAGGAATCACTGACACGTGCAGAAATAACTTCAGTTACGCCCTAGGAAAGTAATTACGTACCAGACAAAATTAATGTAGTGTACTCAGACTTTTTACAGATGATGCAGTTTTCTGTAACAAAGTAAAAAGTTGCACAAATGTTCAAGCAGATCTTGATCAAGTTTCAAAGTGGTGCATAGATTCATAACTTGCTTTAAATGTTCATAAATGTAAAACTGTGAGGATACAAAATGGAATGATCATACAGAATCAGTTGTAGGTGAAGCAGGTGGTACGACTTCACTTCACTGGTAGGATACTAGGAAAATTCAAACAATCTACAAAGGACATTACTTACAAAACAACCATGTGATCAATCTATAACATTGTTCAAGTGTATGCACGAACAGTGGATACTGATTGTACACAGAGGATGTCATTACAAATGATCGCAGGTTCGTTTGACTTTCAGGAAACTTGACAGAAATGCAAAAAACTGAAATGGCAAGCACATCAAGTCTCCTACAAAATTTTCAAGAACTGATATTAAATAAATCTGGGAATGTTACAGGATGTACTGAAAAGTAATACTTCCAAATTTTTATATGAAAACTCTTAAAGCTTTTAAAATAAAACAAAAGGCTATTAACAGTCTACATCTTTATTCTTCATGTCTACATATTTTCAGTCCTCTGCCACAAGAGGGCTCTGAATTGTAGCACGTAACATGGCAGTGTGTAATGTAACTGAATCGTCATGTGAGAAACAGTGTGCTGAAATTGATTTTTAAACTCAAAGAGTTCACCCACACGTGAAACACCCTCTCCTTTAGCGTGTCAATGGCATAATTTAGCCTCCTATGTATTACTTCTCCAGGGACTGTGGGGACAAGAGTGTACACACACACACACTGCACTGCACTGCACTGCACTGCAACATCTGCAACAATCTAATGCCTCATGTTCATTGTAATCTATCATCCCCCATAAAGTCCTGACTTGGCCTCATCTAATTTCATCCATTTCCAAAACTTAAAAAACACCTTTGAAGACTTCACACTGATAATGCTGAGTGGTGCAAGCAGAGGTGAGTATGTGGCTCCATTCACAAAGTCAAACATTCTACAATCATGGCATCAAGAAACTGATCTCTCACTGGAAGAAATGTGTTCATCACTAGGGAGACTAAGTTGAGAAATAAATATGCAAAGAATGTTAATAACTTTTTTTTTTTAAGAAAACTTTAATGGTCTTCACATAAAAAGTTCAGAGGCATTACTTTTCAGCACACCCTCATAATTTAGCCTCCTATGTATTACTTCGCCAGGGACTGTGGGGACAAGAGTGTACACACACACACACACACACACACACACACACACACACACACACACACACACACACATTTTTTTGATCTTTTTTCTGCACTCCACACAGAAGAAAATTTTCATTTTCTATTATTAATAAACACAGCACAAAATAGGAAATGTGATAAATGATTTTCTATGTTCGTGTTGTGGTCATCAGTCTGAAAAATGGCTTGATGCAATTCTTCATGTTACTATGTCTTCTGCAAGCCTTCTCATCTCTGAATAACTACTGCAACCAAATTTCTTTTGAATCTGCTTACTGTATTCATCTCTAAGCATCTCTCCACAATTTCTAACCCCAAATTAGTTACTCCTTGGTATTTCACAAACTATCCTATGGAATGATCCCATCTTTTAGTCAAGCTGCCCCAAATTTATTTTCTTTCATTCATTATCTCCTCATTAGTTACACGACCTGTCCATCTACCATGTGATAAATGAATAATGGTTACTTGTTTATGTTGTGTTGTGGTCTTCAGTCTGAAAAATGGTTTGATGCAATTCTTCACACTACTCTGTCTTCTGCAAGCCTTTTCATCTCCGAATAACTACTGCAAGCAAATTTCATTTGAATCTGCTTACTGTATTCGTCTCTAGGCCTCTCTCTACAATTTCTAACCCCAAATTAGTTACTCTTTGATATCTCACAAAATATCCTATGAAATGATCCCATCTTTTAGTCAAGTTGCCCCAAATTTATTTTCTTTCATTCATTATCTCCTCATTAATTACATGATCTGTCCATCTAATCTTCCACATTCTTCTGTAGCACAACGATTCAAAAGCTCCTATTCTCTTCTTGTATGCACTGATTATCATTCATGTTTCTCTTCAGTACAAGGCTACACTCCAGGCAAATACATTCAGAAAAGATTTTCTAATACTTAAATCTATATTCAGTGTCAACAGTGTTTTCCCTTCTTCAGAAATGCTACTTGTCTAATGCCAAGTGTATTCCATTGTTGCCTCTCAAACAGCAACAACGCATTGTGGTAGTGTTACACTGTAACGACTAATTGGTAGGGTGTCTTGACACATCACTGTGAGCAATGAAACTTCCATTAACAATTTCAGAGGAGTCAACTGAGTGACTAGCTGTGCTGTCCCATGACATTGCAAAATTATAGGATATGACTCCAGGTAGTGAGTATAAGTTATAAAGACAATATTATGCTGTGTTTTTCAATAAAAGAGATCAAGTCTAAGAAAGAAAAAGCAGAGGCCACTTATCTCTCCTATTCTGACGGGGGTGGGGGGGCGGGGGGTGGGGGGGGGGGGAAATCAGCAGATTCCTGTGGGAATGTATCTTCCAAGGTATTTAATTTTCATAAACAAATACTAAAAAAAAAGACTGCTTTTTAGTGTTAAAACACAATGTAACGCTCTGAAAACTGAGTGTATATCACATTCTTTGCCAAGTGCAGTGTGTCTTGTTGGAGCAGACAATAGATGACTTAACATGATGTGCAAATAATGTCAGAAACCTATTAGAATACAGCAACAAAGTATCATGTCACAGAGTACTGCCTGGAGTATAATCATATACTCATGAAATACCAGTAACATGCAAGGCCAAGTTTCTACAGCAGTGTGACTACAGGTCCTATAAAAATAAGGATTTCAGAAAACCCAGTAAACAGGAACAGATGTCATAATTTAAGCAAGGCTTTGGATCTGGCACTTAATTTATTGAGATGTCATCAATCTGCTTGCCTGCCTGAGCAAAAAAAAAGTGAGACTGGAGTGTATAGTGCAATTGAACACTGAAAAACATATTTTACATTGCCTCATATGTGGCTAGGTACAGTGAAAAAGCATTTCCCACAGCAGACAACGACTACCATAGTTGCAGAGAGGACAATGTACTCTTATATAATTGTATTTGACACAAAACATATAAAAATAGATTCAGAGGCTATACACAAACTATGACTAATCAGACAAACAAATCTCTTCTCCAGTCATCAATCATACACAAGCTGAACCAGTGCAAGAATGTGTTAGAAAAGCCCATAGGTGCAAGTGTGGTCATCAGTGATTGCTTTTCAAGTGCAGTCATGGGTAATATGCTCTTTGCTGTAATCTACAACAATAAAAGAACTTTTACTGTTATGGACACCAAATAATAATACAATTGATACCACTGGATCCTTGAGTCAAAACAAATTAAAGTTCGCTCAAAAAAATGGATTAAAAGGAACTGACACTTGGAAGTTCCATATTTTCAGCACCTATCACAGAATGTAGTGAGACTTAATAACAATGTGAGCAGGTTCACAGCATTCCACATGACATAAGCCAGGGTAGCACAGATATCCTGTAGAAATGTTACAGAGCCTACAATCTGTAGTCAAGCACTGCTGACGGAGTCAAAGTCCCGCAGCTGTGCAGCAGGGTGAAACGTTGAGTTCAGCAGGGTTCAGTGGAATGGACTGATGTTGTACTTTGAGTCCAGTGGCAGTGAAAAGATAGTGGCTCAGTGTAGCCGGCAATGATCTGCTAGAGGTGGTTTCCTGAAGAGAACTAAATTCTGCCTGCTCTGTGACCAGCTACATTGCCATCTTTGTAGTTTCTCAGAGAGCCGATTTGTGTAGACAGTGGTCACCTGTTGTAATTACTGTCCACTTCTGGCACATCCTAGTGTGTCCAAAGTCTCGTGCCATTGTTGCATGTTCACCAATTGATGACGAAGGTATAAGATCCATCTGCCCAAATTTGTGAGGTATGATCAGAACACTCTTTGTTCTCTCACAGGTGTTTGATGTGGCCTCGGGTCTGGAGAGGTGGCTGTTGGTAATTGCTGCATACTAGCAGTTTTCACTATTGCAGTGTTATTGTGGATTCTTCTTCCACTGGAATAGTGTTGTACCTGTGATTGCTCCTGCCATCTCCACGCCCAGGCATTTAAAAATTTCAATTGTGCTGGAGATGATGGGTCGGCTTCCAGGTCTGGTTATGATCATGGTGGTGAGTGGTGTGCTGTTGCTGCCAATGATGATGATTCGTCATGAGGTACAGAAAGCCTTTGATGGTACACCTGGTCAATGTGTCACTGAATTATTCTTGCTCATTGTACAGTGGTTCTGGAAATTGATGATGGTGACTGGGAGCCAACAAGGCTGATGGCCATACCTATGAACAAAGACTTGATCATCTTTTCTGAAGGTACACTGGGCTCATGGTGATGGATGGTGTTTCTCAGTTTGTAAGAGGCAAAGTGCTGTCCATACTTGTTTACCATGCAGCAGTTCTGCTGAGCTCTTCTCACTGATGGTACAGTGCATTACATGCATAAACTGGTGGTCTATGCTTTCCACCAATTCTTATCTTGCACAATCTGGGCCATGTGTGTCTTGAATGTCCACACCAGACATTCATCTGCATCATTTCATGGGGGATGGAATGGGGCATATGAAAAATAGGTTTGGGACCACTGTTGGGATCCATTGCATTGCCTGAGGTGATGTCTTCAGGGAAGCCTTCTATTATAAATATACGGCATAAAAGCCACGGCTTCTGCTGAGGTGGATGACATAAGTGAAGTATGAACAAGCGTCTGTTACCACCATCCACATACACTGTAGGAGTGACCCCCCAATGTCTATGTGGTGGTGGCCCTAGGGTCCCTGTGGTGGTGACCAGGAATGGAGTTGCTGCTGATGTGCTGGCTGGGATGTAGTGCATACCTGGCAGTGCACAAACATCTTGGTGATATCTTCACTTATACTATGCTTATACTATGCCAGTATAAGTACAAGCATGCACGTTGTTTAGCCCTGAGTATGCACCATTGCCGTAAATGGAGGAGCAATAACACATCTGACTTTAGACTTGGCACACTCTTTAAGTTGTTGGTGGTGTGAGAACGAGGTTTTAGCCATCTGCTGTCTCCATCAGAAGCTCAGTGGCCATATATTCTGTGTGATCCTAAATAGACCAGAAAAAGGTAGTCTTTAATCACTGCCTCTGGTAATTGTGTGACTGTCAACAGAATATCTGTAAAGAGTTGCTGATGGTTGGTTGTCCAATTGCCAACAGACCTGTGGGGCACCGAACACCTTGTATGGACCCACTGGTAACAGTGATAAAGCAACTACATTGACTTGGAGAGCTCTGAATCTAGGTGAGCTTACATTGATAATTATTACAAAATCGGGACCAGCATTGTAGACATATACAAATATGGTTAGTGACCAACTCAAATACTCTTCCGAACACATACGAGTCTCTTCAAGATGGTTTGGTTCAGGCAGTTTCTGTATGGCTTGTAGGTGTGATTCTGTTGCTCTCAGTCAGTCTTTTCCCATAATATGTCTCTATGGACAATGTTGCTGTAGCACCAATATCCAATATATTGTCCTAAGTATTCTACTTCTGGCTGGAAAAAAAGAAAAAAAAAGTGAGCATTTTTGCAGGTTGCAACAGAGGCCTGTTTGCTTCAGCAGTGTGAAAATTTGTCAGAGGTTGGGTAAATGGTCTTCTTCATTTGTTCTGGTTACTATGAAGTTATTTAAATAATTTGATCAATGGGAAATGTTCTGCATTAATTGCTCCAGGAACCTCTGCAATATTGCTAGGACACTTGCTATGATAATCAGTAGCATATGGCGTTGGTATAATTCAAATGGTGTAATCACAACCATGAAAGGAAAGCTGGAAGTATGACAGAGAGAGGTCATTATTTGAGTGGTAATGTCCATCTGTATGGCTGGACTGTAGCCTTGAAATCACTACAGATGTGAAGAGACCTGACTGGTTTATGGACCATTGTGATGGGAGACAATGAGACACTTGATAGAATTCACTGCAGAATGCCATGGACTATGAGGCAATCAAGTTCACTTCCAATAGACTCATTGGCACAGAAGTAGGATGAGCAAGTGCAAACTGGAATAGTGAGCACAAGGAGTGATATGAGATGAAAACACTTTTGTGCTTCATAAAACTTTTCGAAACAGAAAGGCAGTCTTGTTACAAATTCTGATTTCATGGAGGGGAATGACTTCTAAGGCCACATGAATGGAGTGTATAATTGTGAAAATGAATAAATTAAAAGAGCTCTCGCCAAATATGTATGGGACATCCAGGTGAACAACTGTTACAAGCTGAAGATGGCAGGTAACCAATCTGTATGTGACCAAGGCATACTATACATGTAAAACTGGAATCGATGCTTCGTCAGACCCAAGCATTAACTTGATATATGGCAGGAGAGGGGACAGAAACTTAATTTTCTGTGCATCTCTATGGATACCATTGCTGTAATGCCAGTATTCAACTGAAATGGCATCTGTTGACCAGTGACATGGAAGTTTGCCCATAGCCATTTGCAGCATACATTGTTCTGTCACATGATTTAAAAGAGGATTCATTTTATTAGGTCTCACTGAAGCCACTAAATAAAACAACATGTTGGCTAAAATGTCTGTACTATATTCTCACTTAAGTAATACACAAGCTGCTATCAAGTCCAGCTTAACACACTATCCCTGATGTAATAGCATATACTTGCACATAGTCTACCCTCTCTCTAGTACATAACTTGTGAACTGCTCTACAAAGAGCCACAACTTTTGTGGTGTCACCGAGTCTTGACACTCACAGCAAGAGGCCGACCAACCCAAAGGCAGTGCAGCATCCAAGGGGGGACAATCTGAATGGGCTTTGGGCCACACCACTTGGTGTTCTCATGTGCTATCACTGCATGGCCTTTTCACAAGAATGGCTGCAGCAGATGAGCAGTTCATGTCCACTGGGAGGTGCCTCTCTACAGTGCGTTATTGTCAGGAAGTCAGTTCAGAGTACTGTTGTCAGGCTGATGAGTGAAATAGTTCTCATTGTGCACTGACATATAATTCTTAGTAGTGTTCACTTTACTACTTTACATTACAGTACTATCTTCAAAGTTTACAAATTCTGCGCAGTGTACCTTCTTATCCATAACAGTGGGGTGGACAAGATGGAACACTAATACCTCAAAGCACAGTTCTTATTTGGCTGCTAGTACATGAAACAATTTGGCCACAACCATGAGTTATTGCATCCCATTCATACAATTATAGTTCGGTCCTGAGTTCAATCTGGCCTCGATATGTTGGGAAAAACATGATCTAAAACTGACATTAGGCATAAAATGTCATATCATACTGTTCTGAACGCTTTCTCAGATAATTATTTTCAATAATTAGTTGAGATGCCCACTTAAAATGTACAGGATTGCAAAAACATACTTCACCTCTCGGCAACAAATAATCCTGAGCAAATAGGGAGCATCGCGATGGATACAGGGATTAGCGACCACAACATTGCTGTAGTGAGCCTGAATACCATAACGTCCAAACCCACCAAAAATAAGTGCACCTAGTTAAAAAAGCAGATAAGAATTTGCTTTAAGCATTTCTAAGAGACAGTCTCCACACCTTCCAATGTGATTATGTATGCATAGACTACATGTGATTTGAATTCGAAGAAATAGTGTCAAGCTCGAAATTTAGCACAAACTTCAATACCAGATGCTTTTAACACTTTCTGCTGTGAAAATCTGTCTTGAAATCTGACAGAAAACACAAAGAGACTCTGGTCATATGTAAAGTACACCAGTGACAACATGCTGTCATATCTTCACTGTGTGATAACAATGATGATGTTACTGACGACAATACCACTAAAGCAGAGTTCCTAAACACAGTCTTCTGAAACTCCTGCACCAAAGAAGATGGAGTAAATATTCCAGAATTAAAGTTTAGAACAACTGCCAACATGAGTAACTTAGAAGTAGATATCCTTGGTGTAGCAAATCAGCTTAAATCACTTAATAAAGGCAAGGCCTTTAGTACACATTATATACCTGTCAAGTTCCTTTCAGAGTACCGCCTAGTACAATAGCTCCATAGTTAGCAATCGTATGCAAGTGCTTGCTCATCAAAAGACCATACGTAAAAACTGGAAGGTTGTACTAGACACACCAATACCCAGTAAAGGAAATAGGAGTAATTCACTGCGTTACACGCCCATATCACAAATGTCAATTTGCAGTAGAATTTTGGTCCTTCAAGAAAAGAGTCTATTGACAAACAGACAGCATGGCTTTAGGTAAAGAATATTGTTCTTGTGAAAAACAGCTAGCTCTTTACTCTCAAAAAATAACAAGCACTTTTGACAGGGGATGTCAAATTGATCCAATATTTTTAGATTTGCAAACGCTTTTGACACAATTCCTCACTAGCTACTTCTAATCAAATTGAGTGCTTAAGAAGTACCGCCTCAATTGTATGACTAGATTCATTAGTTCCCATCAGAAAGGTCACAGTTCAAAGTACCTGATGGAGAGTCATCAAGTAAAACAGAAGTAATAGCTTGCATTCTTCGAGGAAGTGTTATAGGACCTCTGCTATTCCTGATGTACATAAATTACATAGGAGTCAACCTGAGTAGCTCTCTTAGATTGTTTGCAGGTGATGCTGTCATTTACCATCTTGTTAAGTTACCTGAATGGTGAAAAATGTGCAAATTGGCTCTAAATAATGAAAAGTGTGAAGTCATTCACATGAGTACTAAAAGAAATCTGCTAAATTTTGGTTACATGATCAATATCACACTTCTAATGGCTGTAAATTCAAGTAAATACTTAGGGATTACAATTATGAATAACTTAAATTTGGATGATCACACAGATAATGTTGTGGGAAAGCACACCAAAGACTGAGATTTATTGGCAGGAGGTTTAACCAGACAGTGTCAGTTTAACTGTTCATGCGGACTGAGCTGTGACATAATGCTTAGATATGCCATAACCCAAAATGTGTCAGATGGATGCATTAATGCTGCTATTCTTAAGTTGCCAAATCCACAATTACTAAGTGTGTTGTCTATTATGGAATCTCAGAATATAGTTGATGTTACTGAACATGCTATGCAAGGCTCCGGCCATTTCAGTTGTGAAGAGTACACAACCATAAGCAATCAGCTCACCCCCTCCCCCACAACCCCTGCCCTCTCCATGCACAGGTCACGTGTAGCCCATGGTCTGTTTGGTGTTACTTAGTCATGCCATTATTGCATGCCATAGAAAAAAAAAACACAAGAAAATCTTGCCTAAGGAGTTTCTGAGTGCAGGATCAGAAACAATGTCTGTGTAGATAAGCAAAAGTGCTTTTCTTGCGGGAGGGTAATATTCAAAGTGAGTGTTTTGGAAAGCCCTGTTCCAAGCCATTTTCAGATTCAAACTATGTTTCCATAGAAGTGAATGCTGTTACTGCTGCATCTGTGCACATTGACCAGTGTCACTCTTTTGTCAGGCCATGGAGTCTCGAATGATCAAATGACAAGCCAGTAAGTTATTTGTACATTCACATGTGGTGAATGTAAAACTACAGTTAAATACTGGTGCAACTCTTATGTTGCTTAACCATGCAATGCACGAATGAGTACGTAGTCCTTGGTTACAAAACCCTCTTGCCACAATGCCAGCTTTTAATGGACAGGATATCCCTGTATTGGGCGTGTGTAACCTGCCTGCTAATTTTTGAGACACAATAAAAACAGTACTTTTCCATGTGTTATGTTCACAGGACAGCCCCATCATGGTATGGAAAGTATTGCTTTGTCTGGTTTATCTATACACGACAAAGTATTACAAGTGAGTGTAGCTATGTCTCAGGCTAGCATCGATGCACTGTATTCAAAGTATAGTATGTTGTTTGATGACAGTTTAGGCAAGGTGGGATACTTCGAGGCCCATGTCACTGTGAAAGTACATGAGCAGCCAAACTCTTTTTGTGCGCAGCCTGTCTCCCACGCTCTTCTGCACCAGGTTGCTAAGGAGTTACAATGATGGCAAGATTGTGCTGTGATAAAACCTATATCACCTAGCCAGTAGGTGTCCCCCTTGATCACTATTATATAGCTGTGGGTGGGTTAAGAGAGTATGCAGGCTTTAAGGCCACTATGAATCCACAAACTGTCATTGATTGATTTCTGTTGCCTCCACCAGTACAAAACTAGTGGTCAAACTGGTAAGGGTCATCTTCTTTCCAAAATTGGCAGGCAACAAACATATTTGCAACTGTCAAGGGGCAAGTCATCCAAGATATTTCTTTTCAATAATACACACTAAGGTCTATTCCAGTTTCAAAAACCACCTTTTGGTTGTGCTTCAGCACCCACAATCTTTCAGAGGTTTCTAGGGCATCTTATATCGAAAATTACTTCCTGCGCCAGTTAGTTGGATGTTATAATAGTGCCTGGTTGGGTACCAGCTGAACACTTGCAGAATTTAGAATCATAGTTCGAAATGTTGTCAGAAGCTGGCTTAAAGTGCAATAGCTCAGAGTGTTCCTCTTTTAATACTGAAATAAATTATCTCAGACATGTCATTTATGTGCAAGTTATTCATTCTTGGGATTGATTGACCTCACAGATGTCAAACAACTGCAAGCAGTGATGGTCAAATTATCTTACTACATTCATTTTATTCCTCACACTACGTAGATTGTGGCTTCTCTGAATTGCTTGCATTGAAAAGGGGTTTCTTTTGTATGGTCTATGGACTGCCAGAATGCTTTTCAGCAACTGAAGGATGCCCTAGTGAATGATTGTTGTCTCACCTGCTTTGACCCCAATAAAACAGCTGTTCTTGTTGTGGATGGTTCATAATAGATGTGTTGTCACACAGAATAGGTTCCACACGACAAACTAACTTAGGTTAGTGTTTTTTAACGTCCCGTCGACAACGCGGTCATTAGAGACGGAGCACAAGCTCGGGTTAGGGAAGGATGGGGAAGGAAATCGGCCGTGCCCTTTCAAAGGAACCATCCCGGCATCTGCCTGAAACGATTTAGGGAAATCACGGAAAACCTAAATCGGAATGGCTGGAGACGGGATTGAACCGTCGTCCTCCCGAATGTGAGTCCAGTGTGCTAACCACTGCGCCAACAGACTAACTGCTTTCACATCCAAAACTCTCAATAAGGCACAATGCAATCATATAATGGAAAATCCAGGATGGATGTAACGATATTATGAGAAGGAAAGTTGCCACTCACCATATAGTGGAGATGCTGAGTCGCAGATAGGCACAACAAAAAGACTCTCACAATTATAGCTTTCAGATATTAAGGCGTTCGGCAACAATAGACACACACACCACACACACACACACACACACACACACACACACACACACACACACACACACACGATTGCAGTCTCAGGCAACTGAAACCACACTGTGAGCTGCAGCACCAGTGCATGATGGGAGTGGCGACTGGATGGGGGTAAGGAGGAGGCTGGAGTGGGGAGGAGGAGGAATAGTATGGTGGGGGTGGCGGACAGTGAAGTACTGCAGGGTAGACTGAGGGCAGGGGAGAGGTGGGGAGGAGGGGGGGGGGGGGGTGAAGTAGCGGAAAAGGAGAGAAATAAAAAGACTGGTTGTGGTCGTGGAATGATGGCTGTGTAGTGCTGGAATGGGAATAGGGAAGGGTCTGGATGGGCGACAACAGTGACTAACGAAGGCTGATGCCAGGAGGGTTACGGGAAAGTACAATGTATTGCAGGGAAAGTTACCTGCACAATGCAGAAAAGCTGGTGTTCATGGGAAGGATCCATATGGCACAGGCTGTCATGCAGTCGTTGAAATGAAGGATGTCATGTTTGGCAGCGTGTTCAGCAACAGGGTGGTCCACTTGTTTCTTGGCCACAGTTTGTCAATGGCATTTCATGCAGACAGACAGCTTGTTGGTTGTCATGCCTACATAGAATGCTGCATGCCTCACTACAGTGTTCCTTGATGTGTTACCATTGTCGAGTCAGCTCAGAGTACTGTATCAGGCTGATAAGTGGAACAATTCTTGTTATGCACCGACATACCATTCTTAGCAGTGTTTAACATGCTACTGTACATTAAAATACTGTCTTCAAAGTTCACAAATTCCAAACAGTGTACCTACTATCTGCAGCATGGCTTTGTCAGACCATTGTTACCTCACAGCACAGTTGTTATTTATCTGCTGTGTACTTGAAACAATTTGGCCACAACCACACACTATTGTAAACTGTCACAGCTGGGGCAATCAATTACAGTTAAGTTGTTCCTTATTTGATAAAGTGTTTGTGATTCACTTGATTTAATTGTGTATTGATCTCTCTCCCTAGTTTATACAAAACACTTTTACCAGTCAATAAACAGCTGAATGCTTCACATGATGGTTATCAGTTTAGTATGCTCATGCAATACAACATAGTTCAGCAGTATTCAGTAATCTGAAGTCAGACCGCATAGCATGCCATGCAGCTTTAGCCAATTGGAAGAAAATCACAATTTTCTCTAAAAAAAAAAAAAAAAAAAAAAAAAAAAAAAAAAAAAAAAAAAAAAAAGAAAGAAAGAAAGAAAATCCAAAACCTCTGATGCTGTCAAATACAGCAGATTTCATCAGTTTCTGGACCCCTAATTATCTAATTATCTGATCAAATGCGAGTTACAACTTTTTTACAAAATTACTAGAACACCGAAAAACAGGTCGTCACTTTACTAATGCTAAATCACAACTCCTCGAGAAGAGCAAGCAAGAATCTCCCCTACTTCCAGAATAAACGATTGTCCTCTTCACTGGTTAGCTGGACTATAATTTAGCCAGTTAGATCCGTAGCTTTTCGCATACAGCACAGTAATCTTCCCCTGTGATCAATCCCCAAATCCAAATTTAATTCAAGTATTACCAATGTTTTGTACTTTCTGAAAAGCAGATAAACTCAAAATGACCTCATCTTTACTTGTTTCAAGGGCAGAAGTAAAAATTTTGTTTTAGAGTCCTTGAAATACAAGCATTTCATGCCATGTACGTGACTCACTACACAATTACACAATGCTCATTCCATTACTAAGAAATTTTAAGATTCATACATCAAATACATGCTATATTCATCCCCTCATTCATTCTGGTAGCAGCAAAAATTAGAAAAATATGTCAGACAAGTGAAAATAATAATTACATGAACACATAACTGTAACTGTTGTCATTCTGAAAGGTTACATAGAACTGCAGAGCAACTGATAAGTGGGTATGACTATTAATTCTCAGGTTGGTATGTGGTTTAAAAGAATCTGGTAGCAGCATAAATTACAAAAATATGTCAGACAAGTGAAAATAATAATTACTGCTTGAAAACTGGAAATATTATGTAACTTATACTATTATGAATATAACAGAGGGAAACATTCCACGTGGGAAAACTATATCTAAAAACAAAGATGATGTGACTTACCAAACGAAAGCGCTGGCATGTCGATAGACACACAAACAAACACAAACATAGACACAAAATTCAAGCTTTCGCAACCAAATGGTTGCTTCGTCAGGAAAGAGGGAAGGAGAGGGAAAGACGAAAGGATGTGGGTTTTAAGGGAGAGGGTAAGGAGTCATTCCAATCCCGGGAGCGGAAAGACTTACCTTAGGGAAGTCTCCTTTCCACTCCTGGGACTGGAGTGACTCCTTATCCTCTCCCTTAAAACCCCACATCCTTTCATCTTTCCCTCTCCTTCCCTCTTTCCTGACGAAGCAACCATTGGTTGCGAAAGCTTGAATTTTGTGTGTATGTTTGTGTTTGTTTGTGCGTCTATCGACATTCCAGCACTTTCGTTTGGTAAGTCAGATCATCTTTGTTTTTAGATAAATTATACTATTATGAACTAAATAATATTTAATTAACTATTTAGTGACAAAGTTTATAGTTTATTTCATTCTCTGCTGTACTTACAAAATCATATTAATGTGTTAATTTTAATGGGAAGTTACAAAATTTATGTCTTAGGAAATTTTGAATACCTCTGAAATTATTTCAGGTACAGAACTTGAACACATAACTGTAACTGTTGTCATTCTGAAAGGTTACGTAGAACTGCAGAGCAACTGATATGTGGGTATGACTATTAATTCTCAGGTTGGTATGTGGTTTAAAAGAATCTGTATAGGAAACGTGTGTGACCAGGCCTGTGAATGTGTGAACAGAGAGATGACAGATGGCAACTTTGTACTGTGAAAACAGGTCCTGTAGGTCACTGAGCCACTGCATAAGACAAATCTTACAGTTTCCTAACCATCAGCGCATATAGCTTCCAGTGTTTCCATTAGTATTTATGTATGCCTAAAATAAGTTTATGCTGACTAAGAATATTGATATCATCTAACTCCAAACTGCCACTTCTTGATCAAATGTTCAGATAAAACCATGTACATAAAATAAGTTGGACTACTTCTCCATTGCAGTTGTTGTTGTGTTGGAATATGGAAACTCTGATAATGTTGCAATTTTCTACCAAATAATGGCAAGTAGATCTTCAGATAATATCTGTATTCTGTCTTCTGTTACAATGTGTGAATATATAGGGACATTGCACATACAATTGTAGTTTATACGTTTGCCTTGACATTGCACGAATTCTGTCTGTCAGCAACAAACAACACGTCAATCCAATCTAGCAAATAACGAGATTCTTTCTTGGTTTTTTGCAGTGTCCACTTCATTACCGTGGCATGCTCTTCATTCAATGGCATATCTCACTTCTTCAAGTGGGACACCACAGCATGCAATGATTGCCAAGCGAGCAGGTACCACAATGCATAGTAAACTGCGACTATTGTCTCATCTTGAAGATGTGTGACATCCATCCATACCAGTTTACTGGCACAAACAATAACAAAAATTTCAAAACCATTTATAATTCTAAACAAATAAAACATATTTTCAAGTGGCACAGTCATCATTTGTCAATACAGTAGTTGCTGCGTACCACGTCTTTTCACCAAAGTGGTATGTTACATCACAAGCTATGGCACACAGAGTACTGTCAATGGTTGATGTGTGTCCCAGTTCATCATGTTAACAGTGAGCAGTGTGGAAGAAAAAATGCACTTTCTCTAAATGTGTGTTGGATTTCCACAAATGCTCTAACATCTACTTTTGGATATGAGTAACATGATTAATGCAATAAGTTCAATGTTCTGACTGGGATAATAATCAAGCAGACAAGAGAAAAATGGTTCTCTCTTACCAAGAGAAACCTTTGTTTCCAAAAATAGTGGCTTCTGGGGTACCCCTCTTTGCAGTACTTTGAAAACAACCAAGGAGAGTTTAGCTGGACACTACTCGGAAAGGTCGACATCAACACTTGGATCTTTTAGTAACATCGCCAAACACCAACCAGGAGAAAATTCTAAAAGATTTTTTCGATAATTTAAATGATGTATCATCTGAAATGTATCGAATCTACTGATAGTTTCTGAATGCAGCAGAAGGAAAGGAAAAAAAAAATCTGTTTTGCATCAACTGAACAGCAAAAAAGGTACATCAAGATGCAAAACATAGGAAATGCTTCTGTCAATTATGAAAACTGTCATCCTGTGTGGACAGCAGGAACTGACTCTGAAAACACAACTCTGGAAAATATAATGTCACATGATGATGAATAAAATGATGGGAATTTTTATTTTCACTTGAGATTCTGAGCTGGAGCTGGCAGTTTAATTTTGCTAAAGCATTTTCAAAATGGTCCTAAGGCCAGTACATCAGCACTGTTATTCAAAACCAGATAATGGAAATAAGTGGTGATATCTTAAGAGGGCAAACTATCCACAGACTCAACAGTTCTAAGTTGTTCCTCATTCTTGCTGGAGAAATGACAGACACTGCAAGAACTGACTAACTACCTCTGTGTGCTCTGTACGTAAATTTAGAATTAAAATATGGTTCATGAAGACTTCCTGTTACAGACAACTATTTTTCCACAGATGGAAATGAGCAGAACACAGGAAGATACCAGCTGGACTACATCATGAGACAGGGATTCCAAAATCAGATACTTGATTTTAAAATTATTTAATTGGACAGATAAAAAAATCTACTCACCAAGCAGAACACACACATAAAAGACTGTTGTGACTGTCAAGCTTATGGAGCCAGTGGCTCCTTCTTCAGGCAGAAGGGCTGAAGGGGAAGGAAAGGACTGGAGAGGGCTAGGAAAAGAGGTAGATTTCGGAAAGTCACCCAGAACCACGGGTCAGGGGACACTTACCGTATGGGATGAGACTTACCGTATGGTAAGTCTCCCCTGACCCGTGGCTCTGGGTGACTTTTCCGAAATCTACCCCTTTTCCTAGCTTTCTCCAGTCCTTTTCCTTTCCCCTTCTTCCTTCCCCTTCAACCCTTCTGCCTGAAGAAGGAGCCACTGGCTCCAAAAGCTTGCCAATCAGCACAGTCTTTTATGTAAGTGTTCTGCCGTCGCTTGGTGAGTAGATTTTTTATCTATCCAATTAAATAATTTATTAAAAAACAAAGATGCTGTGACTTACCAATGTGGGAATGACCAGCAACAAACTGTCCATTCGCATGAACGGACACAGGCAGACAGTGTTTGTTGGTAATGAAGATCACCCTCTGGCTAAATATGCCTTGGTGCACGGCCAGCACATCTTGGCACAGTGTTACACCGTCTGGGTTATCTGGATACTTCCCACTGACACCAACCTATCAGAACTCCGGAGATGGGAACTCACCCTTCAATATAGCCTCTCTTTCCGTTACCCAACAGCCCTCAACCTCCGCTAATTTCAAGTTGCCGCCCCTCGTAAATCACTTGTTGCTCAACAACATCTTCGCCTCTGTACTTCCGCGTTGACTGACATCTCTTCCAAAACTCTTTGCCTTTACATATGTCTGCTTGTGTCTGTGTGGATGGAATTGTGTGTGTGTGTGTGTGTGTGTGTGTGTGTGTGTGTGTGTGTGTGTGTGTGTGTGTGTGTGTGTGTGTGTGTGTGAGCGCGAGTGTATACCTGTCCCTTTTTCCCCCTAAGGTAAGTCTTTCTGCTCGCAGGATTGGAATGACTCCTTACCCTCTCCCTTAAAACCCACATTCTTTCGTCTTTCCCTCTCCTTCCCTCTTTCCTGATGAAGCAACCGTGGGTTGCGAAAGCTTGAAATTTGTGCGTGTGTTTGTGTGCTTTTTATTGCGTCTATCTACCAGCACTTTCTCGTTTGGTAAGTCACAGCATCTTTGTTTTTTAATATATTTTTCCCGTGTGGAATGTTCCTTCTATTATATTCAATTAAATAATTTTATCAACAATTGATTGTTTTCATTGTAATATATACTCAATTTTAAGACACAGTCAAGAGAAGATTTGGATCACAATGTAGTAATGTCAAAGAGTAGACTTAAGTTTAAGAGACTCACCTGCAAGAACGAATGTGCAGAGAAGTTGAGCCTGAAGTAGTGAGAAATGATGAGATGCATATGAATTAGCTGAAGTTATACATACTATTATAATAAGACAATCACTAAGTTGGACAGGCAAACAGAGATACAAGAAAGGTAACTGCGAAGAAACCTTGGGTCACAAAATAAATACTTTAATTGACTGACAAATGAAGGAAATACAAAAATGTTCAGGGAAATTCATGAATACAGAAATATGTCACTTAGGAATGAAATAAACAGAAAGTGCAGGGAAACCACAGCAAAATGGCTGCTGGAAAAATCTGATGGAATCAAAAATGAAATGGTCATTGGAGGGCTGTTTCTCCATACAAAAATGTCAAAATTACCTTTGATGAAATTAAAAGCAAGGGCATCAACATTAAGAGAGCAATGGGAATTCCACTGTTAAGTGCAAAGCAGAGACAGGCTACATGGAAAGAGTACACAGAAGGCCTCTATGAGGGGGAAGACCTGTCTGATGAGATGATTGAAGAAGAAATTAGTATGATATGAAAGATATGGGGGAAACAGTATTAGTCAGTGTTTAATAGTTTTGGAAGACCTGCAATGAAATAAGGCAGAAGAGACAGATAATATTCCTAAGGAATTTCTGAAATCATTGGGGAAAGTGTCAACCAAATGACTACTCATACTGGTTTGCAGAAACTAAGTCTAAATATCATCCACACAATCCTGAAGGTACTAAAGGTATGTAAGTGCAAAAACTATTGCATGATCAGATTAATGGCTCATGGATCCAAGTTGCTTACAAGTTACAAGAATAACACACAAAAGAAAGAGGGGGGCGGGGGGGGGGGGGGGGGGGATTGAGCATGTGTTACACCATGATCAGTTTCATTTTCAGAAAGGTAAGAGAACCAGAAAGGCAGTTCCGATGTTGCGATTGGTCCTACTGTTCAGAAGTAGTACTGTTGAAGAAGCAATGACAAAAATCAAAGGTAAGATAGGATAAAAACTGTGAGGAAAGACAGGGATCGGAATACATAAAGCAATTAATTAAAGATACAGGGTGCAAATGTTACTCAGAGGTTCGCACAAGAAGGGAATCCACAGTAGGCCACATAAAACCAGTAGGAGGACTGATGATTAAAAACAACAGAGTGAAACTTAACAGGGCATGGGCTTTCAAACTTAATATTGTCCATTTTGAAACTAATCTATGTTAATTTGCTAATTGCAAATTTCTGGTGTGCCAAAGGTATGATGAGTGGTCATTTATGCAGAGCACACATTTTCATTAGAAAATGATGTCCAATGGTGCTTTATACACGTCCCAGTGCCCACTCTACAAACATAGCCTTCGCTGATTCATGTTCTCTGCAGACTATCAGGAGTAGTTTAGGGACAGTTTAATCAGTCAGGAGTTCCACTAAAGATAATGACTTTTTAAAACAAGTGTCAATATTTATTAGCAACACCCATACACCCAACACTTTTGCAATGAGCAAAACTTGGTAGATTTACAAACAAAGGGAATTCTGTACTTTCAGAAATATTTTAAAAATTTTGTTTCTGTGTGCATCCACAACTTCTAAATACTTAATAAAAGAAAGCATGGTTCATAGTAGGCATTAATGTAAACACTCTTTATTTAAATTGTGCAATTATCTACTTGGAGTGGATGTAAATTACAAATATTACAACCTCACCTGATGGCATGAGTATATTGTATATTAATGACCTCTCAGACAATATTAACGGTAACTTCATACTTTTTGCAGTTAACAGTACTGAGTACTGTCTGAAAGAAGCTGCATAAACATTCAGTCACATCTTCATAATACTTCAAAGTGGTGCAAAGACTGACAAGTTGCTTTAAATGTTCAGAAATATAAAATTGTGCACTTCACAAAATGAAAAAACACAGTATCCTATGACAATAGTATCCACCTATGGTTGGAATCTTTTAACTCATACACATACCTGGGAGTAGCACTTTGAATGGATATGAAATGAAATGGTCCACAGGCTCAGTCATGGATAAAGCAGGTGGTAGACTTTACTTTATTGGTAGAATATGGGGAAAATGGATTTCAGTCTACAAAGGAGGTTGTTTACAAATCACTTGTGCGATCCATCCGAGAATATTACTCAAGTGGTGGGACTGAACATATATAGAGGTCAGCAAGAATGGTCACAGGTTTAGAGTGAGTGTGAGTGTCACAGAGGTGCTGAAGAAACTGAACTGGGAGATTCTTGAAGACAGACATACATAAACTATTCCAAGCTAGCATACTTCCAAAGTTTCAAGAACTGTCTTTAAATGATGACTCTAGGAACATTCTACAACCACCAAAGTCTTGCTCCTGTAGTGATCACAAGGACAAGATTGGATTAATAATACTATGCACGGAAGCATTTAAACAATCATTCTTACACTGCTCCATATGCGAATGGGATGGAAAAAAAACACTAATAACTGATACAATGGGACATACCCTCTGCCATGCACTCCACAGTGGTTTCCAGAGTGTGGATGTAGATGCAGATGTAGAGACAGTGGCTGTTCCATAAGTTTCTGTGGCATTTAGTACTGCTGATGTAACTGCTGCTGCAATTATTCCTGCTGCTTCTCATACAGTTTTCTTGTTACTCAGTGAGCTTAAGAAATGCTGCCTCTATCTCTGACACACTGCCTTGTCCTTATGAACTAGCTAGATTGAGATAACGCTCTGTACACATAATGTTTATGGTCATTAATACAGTTGCTGTCTTGCACAATTGAGCTTAATGCCATGTTGCAACTTTTCTGTAACCAACAGCAGTAAGGAAACACTTTTATAATTACAGTATTTACTGAACTAAATCATTGGAGCAGAAACAACTGACAACTGGAGCAGAAATTGATGTTTCAGAATTTCAGTGGCTGTTGTAGGATGTAACCAGTGACACTCAAGTAGGTTCAGAGTACTCCACACAAGCCATGATATTACATACATCCACAGGAAGTTTTCCAGTTCCTTCACTTGCAGTCAACAACTGTCAACACTGCCAAAGTCCTGCAGCTATACAACAGGGTGAAATGACAACTTGAGCAGAGTGGAGTGATGTCGTAATCACAGTCCAGTGGCAGTGGCATCAAGAGGACAGTGGCTTAACATAACTGGCAACGATCTGCTTGAGGTAGGTGAATGAAGTCGCTTCCTTCTACCTGATCTTCTGCTGGTTACATTGACATCTTTATAGCTCTCTAGGAGCCACACTGCATAGCCTTTGGTCAATGGTTTACTTACTGCCACTTGTGCTGGAGCCACTAAGACTTTGATAAAGGTTAATTTTGTGAAACATATTAAAATTATATTCCAAATTGAAACCATCTCCTTACAAATGAGGGTTCACATTTTGCCAACTTCTTCTTGTTTTAACTGCTAAGTATGATACTCAAAGGATTAATGAAAAGTTAGAGACAACGATTTGGGAGAAGGTGAATTTAAATTTAAGAGTAAGGAATTGGAGGAGTAATTGAAGAAGTGGATTTCTATCTCACATGAACATATAGAATTCTGTGCTACCGTGAGTGGATGAGGGAATGCAGGCAACCTTTGACGATTATGAGGAGGGTACGGCCAGCAAGCCATTTCCTTCAGCTGCTTGTACACCACTGAATGAGGTCCATGACGTAAAAAGCAAAATGAGCAGTCAAGGTGCATTATTTGAGAGAAATGTGGCGTTTTTGGTGGGACAGACTGATGAAAAATGGGAATTACCACTGCTACCCCCATGCATAAGTAATGTTTTTCTCACAGTTGCTTTTAAACCCTCATTTATGAGAAAACCTGATGAAAGTGTGCATTTCTTTCTGCAGAATATTCATGATACAGATCACATTTGTGCATGGCCTGACGAATTTTTGTTTAGTGCTACCCCACTGAAATCAGTGGTAGATGCTCGCCTTTTTGTGGAATCGGATGATATGCTCTGAAAGCTGATTTGGAAAGCTAGAAAAGGAATTGGCACAGAGATTATCAGATAAATGTGGGACCAGTTACTACCATTATAAGTTGTACACTTTGAGACAAAAACCAGCAGAAGAGCTAGAAGCATTTGTGGATTGCATTTGCATGAAGTTTTACATGAGGAAGTTGATTCAAGGACTATAAATGTGTTTACATGTGGAACTGGTCCACAAGTGGGTGTTCATGTTAAGGTGGCCGCCCACACTTCCCAGCAGGAGCAGTAGCAGTGTGAGTGGCCTTTCTGTGGGAAGAGACGTACAGGTTCGTTTCCACCTTCACGCACAATAACGAACTGAAGTGCTGCATATTTACATGAGTGGCAGAGTGTCACTGATGTGGTCAATCAGGCCACATTGCCAACCACTGTTAGACACCTTACTGCCTAGAGTTGCCACCAGATAGGATATTTAAAAATGTATCTCCCACGGTCACAAAACTGAGTCATGGCCACAGCACTCCATCTAGTAATGGAGGAAACTGAGGGCCAAGTGCAGTCACCCCCACAAGGGCTCCAGAGAAACTGCACCAGGGTGTGGATGCTTTCTGTAAAAAGTGGAAGTGGAATAACTGTAAATCTACTGTCCAGCAAAAGCAGACACGCAATACGAGATATGTTCAAAAAATTCCTGAACTTTGTCCACAAATTTTTTCTACACTTACCTTTTACTTATTGTGCATGGTCTCCTTTGAATACTCTCCTCCACAACTGCTACACCACTCCCAATTCCATTTCCACTTCCAGAAGCAGTTCCGGTATGCCTCTCTCTGGATCATGTGAAGTGCCATCTGTGAATTTTCTTTTATCTCATCTATTGTTGCAAATCATTGTCCTTTCAATGAGGTTTTCAACTTTGGAAATAAAAAGAAGTCCACAGGGGCCAGGTCTGGAGAGTATGGAGGGCAATTTCAATTTTTGCACAATAGTCATGCACCGGCAGAGATGGCTGTGCAGGTGTGTTATCGTGATGCAAGACCCATGAATTGTCTCACCACATTTCAAGCCATTTCCTTCTCACATTTTCTCGCAGGCATTGCAACATGTCCTGATAGTACCATTGATTGATAGTTTGTCCATATGGTACAAATTCCAAAATCAATGAAAACTATCAGCAAGGCTTTGGCATTTGACCTGACCTGACCTGACAAGCTTCTGTTTGGTCTTGGAGAACCTTTCCCAACCCATTGTGAAGATTGAACCTTGATCTTAACATCATAACCGTAGACCTACATCTTGTCACCAGTTATGATTCTCTCAAGGAGCATCTCGTTCTCATTTGCGCTATCCAAAAGCTCTTCACAGATTGTGAGGTGAAGGTCTTCCTGGTCTTGATTTATGAACCATGGGTTCAGTTTGATGGCAACACAATGCATTCCAAGATGATTGTAAGGATTTCATGACAGGATCCAACTGAAATGTTACATTCTTCTACAATCTCTCTAACAGTCAGTCTTTGATTGGCATGAAAAATTTGGTTGATGTTACCGGCATGAGCGTAACTGGTAGATGCTGAAGGGTGTCCGGAATGAGAGCCTTCTTTAACTTCTGTCCAGCTATTTTTAAACCATGTGAACCATTCATAACACCAAGTACTTAAGCACTTATCACCTCAGGCTCCCAGCACTATTTGCTGTGCCTGTGTCACAGTTCTCTTGAGTTTCACACAAAATTTACTGCAGACGCATTAACTCTGTCATCTCAAAATTTGCAAACTGTGAAACACAACATTCTACTCTATACAGCACTGAACAATAACTAACAGACATAACAATGAAACTTCCGGCAGTCTCATATCAAACAAAGGTGTGTGCAGAGATGCCAACTGCATATCACTCCATCACACTATTGTTGTGAAATTATGAGTGTTACAGAATTTTTTGAACAGACCTCGTAAAACTGTGACACTGCCTCTCACACGCCAACTGATAATTTAAAAGTTGTAAGAAAAATACTGTACCACCACTGTCCATTGTGCCAGCTGAGCTGCTAAACAGTCACTTCGACTTCATTCAGGATGCAGCCAATCCACCCTGTAGCCACCCACCGTGCAAACAGAAAATGCAGTTTTATGAGGGAGATGAGATCATTGGCATCAACGAGGAAATGTGAGAAAGCAGAGTTCCACAAGAGGACAAAATAATGCAAACTATAGAGTCCAACGATGACTTTACAAAATACAAAGTACAGACCATAGCCATCAGGCTACATGAAGAAGAACCTCTGGATGTAGACGGGATGACAGAGTGGCAATCCCAAAAAAGATGCAACTGCTGTCGTCAGCAGGAACCTGAACAGTGTCCCCCATCTGCTGCAGTTATGTGTGCCTGAATTAGTAGTGGAAGGATGCAAATTGCCACTGTATGTAGACCTTTTCCACACATGACTCTTTATGCGGCTGGCCAAAGAAAAGATGCTCATAGCTCATATCTATAATGCTTGTTCTACCTGAAAAATCCATTGTCAACTGTCGTAGAATCACCCTTTTTTTTCTTTCAGTCCTTACTTTGCCATTTCATGTGTTAATATTGGCCATGCAGTGCTGCATGAGCCCCGTCATGAGAGGGCGTGCGTGCATGCCATGCGACTATACAGAGCTAGCAGCAGCATGCATCAATCATCCAACACTGCCAGTTGCATTGCAAATAGTGACATGGAGGTGTCAAAAGAAGAGCAAAGAGGTGTTGTTTGTTTTCTGACAGCGGAAGGAGTAGGAGGAATGGACATTTATCAACAAATGTCACAAGTGTACGGTGAACACCGCATGTCCCTTGCAAGGGTCAAGGTGTGGCACAAGCGCTTCAGGGAAGGACGGGTGTCATTAGCTGATGATGCACGGTCTGGAGCACCACACTGCATTACTGATGACATTGTCCAGCTGGTGGATGCACTCATTACAGGACCACCGAGTGACAGTGAAAGCCACAGCCGCTGCGGTCGGATTGAGTGTCATAAAGGAACGACTGCACATCTACATCTACATCTACATCTACATCTACACTCCGCTAGCCACCAAGCGGTGTGTGGCGGAGGGCACAATTCGCGCCAAAGTCGTATTCCCCCCCCCCCACCCCCACCCCCCTCCCCCCTCCCCATCTGTTCCACTCGCAGATCGTGCGAGGGAAAAGCGACTTTCTGAACGCCTCAGTACGAGCTCTAATTTCCCTTATCTTTGAATGGTGATCATTAGGTGATTGATAGTTGGTGGTAATAATATACGCTCTACATCCTCGTCGAAGATCGGATTTCGGAATTTAGTGAGCAGCCCCTTCCGTTTAGCACGTCGTCTATCTCCAAGTGTGTCCCACTTCAAACTTACAATGAGATTTGTAACACTCTCGCAATGGCTAACTGTACCATTCATGGATCTTGACACTCTTCTTTTGACCTTCTCAACCTCTTGAATCAGACCCAACTGGTAAGGGTACCATACAGACGAGCAATACTGTAAGACTGGTTTAACCAATGTATTGTAAGCAATTTCCTTTGTTGAAGGACTCCATCGCTTCAGGATTCCACCAATAAACTGCAATCTAGAGTTCGCCTTGCCCGTTACTTGTGTAAACTGATCATTCCATTTGAGATCATTTCGAATAAGCACACCCATATACTTAATGGATGTACTGCTTCCAAAGGCTGGGCATCTATTTTGTGCTCATACATTAATGAGGATTTTTGCCTTGTTATACGCAGTAGGTTACACTTACTAATATTGAGAGATAACTGCCAGTCATTATACCACGCACTTATTTTCTGCAAATACTCATTGATTTGTTCACAACTTTTGTGTGATACTACTTTCCTGTAGATTACAGCATCATCGGCAAACAGTCTAATGCCGCTGTCAACACCATCAACCAGATCATGTAAGTAAATCGTAAAAAGCAACAGACCTATTACGCTGCCCTGGGGCACACCTGAAGTTACGCTTGTTTAAGTTGAAGTCACCCCATTCAGGGCAACATACTGCTCTCTGTCTGTTAGAAAACTTTCTATCCAACCACATAAATCATCGGATACAATGTAAGCATGCACTTTTTGAAGCAAGTGACAGTGCGGAACTGAGTCGAATTCCTTTCGAAAGTCGAGAAATATGTAATCAACCTGGGACCCGGTATCTAGAGCCTGTTGTATATCATGCACTGAGATGGCCACCTGTGTCTCGCATGACCGCTGTTTCCTAAAACCGTGCTGGTTTCTGCAGATGAGCTTCTTAGAGTCTAGAACGGTCATTATATCTGAACAGAAAATATGTTCCATGATTCTACAACAAATCGACGTCAGTGAAATTGGCCGGAAATTATGTGCAAAGTGTGTGCCCAATGGGTGCCCCACAGTCTTCAACCACAACAGTAAGCATGTCCAATGGCCCACTGTCTTGTTCATCTGCAGTGCTATGCTCTGGAAGAGAATGTTCCTGGCGCGAGTGGTGGCTAGAGGTGAGTCATAGTGTCATCACTTCGAACCACAATCAAAATGACAAAGTCTCCAGTGGAAGCATCCAGGGTCACCGCCACCGAAAAAAAGCCAAGGGCATCTACACAGTGCAGGAAAGGTTATGCTGATGTTCTTCTTTGACCAAGATGGGCCCCTTCTGATTCACTTCCTGCAGCACGGGACAACAGTGAATGCCCAGCATTATTTGTAAACCTTTCTCCACGAAAATGCAAAGCCTGATACAGCCAACACGGTAACGACACTCCTGCAGAAATTCAAATGGGAATACAAACCATTGCGAGAAGCATCTTTGGATGTTGCATGAAAATGCTGACATCACACAAATTCCTTGGTTATTGTATTTGAATCCTGTCCATTTTTACACTTTGGACTGACCCTGATATGGTACCTGCAGTAAAATGTCATTCTGTAATTTTCATTTGATTTGTTGATTTAAAGAGAAATTTGTCACACCAGAGTAAGGTAAGTTATCTGTCCATCTTTCTCAAGTTAAACATTCAGGACTTTGATAGAAATATTTCCAATAGGTGAACAATATGAATTTACATGATCCAGTTCAGATATCAGCCTAGTGAGCACTGAACATCCAGAGTGAAATATCTGTATGCCTCACCATGATGCCACTGTTGCTATTAATCTTAAGTGTATGAAATATTAATTTCATATTTTTATGCACAGTTGTACTCCAGAATTTGGTAACCAATTACCACATGTTACCATGAGCCAGTACAGCTCGTAATAACTGAGGTCAAATGTAGTATTCTCCGACATTTACATAATCACAAAAATTTTCCCCGTGGTCGAACAGTACAGTGCCAGTGGGACTGCAGCTAAGGTCTATTTGCATGGGTGTGTTGTGAGTACACAGCTGAGCTCAGCTGTGACTGGTGGCACATTCCTCCATCCTGATAAGGCTAACACTATGCTTAGCTCAGTACTGTGTACTACCATTCTGTTACAACCCTTGTGCACAACATATGAGCCCACTGCCATTGTATCGCTCTTATGCATTGATTCTGCTAATCCCACAGTCTTATAGAAGCAACTTATGAATCCATATCTGATTAATCGTTCAACAATAAAGATGCTTAAAGCCATTACGAAAAGCATTGCATAATTTTCTATTCCAGTTCTGCATTATTGTGCGCAGCATGAAAATTTAAGAACAACAGAGTACTAGGGGTTTCTATCAAATACTTTTGAGATCAGAGACTGACAAGTATACAATTTCATTGCACAATCAAACAGACACTATATGCAGCAATTCGTACTTCAGTCTAAAACACTACATGGTTAAATCTCACGACAGGCACATGTTCTTGTCACAACCGGTGCAACTCGAGTTGCTGTCACTGGAAGCGTACTTTGCTCAGCTGACTTAGCAGAACCTAGAGAAATGGCATTGCCTGTTACCTACACAACCTACGAAGAGGCATAACTAAGTCTGACCTGAGCCACATGAGGAAGATTTCAACTTAACTATTTGGTCACTGAAAACAACTGCAAGTCCTACGACAAATTACAACTACCGTTCTCTACCAAATGATAAAATAGGAAATGATCTAAAAACCATTCTCTCTCTGAGTATTTGTTTAAAATTACTCAAAATATTATATACGGAATACTAAGCAATGCAATCCTTTCTTCCAGTAGTGCTAGTCCTGCAAGTTTCACAGGAGAACTTCAGTGAAGTATGGAAGGTAGGAGACGAGGTACTGGCGGAAGTAAAATTGTGAGGACAGGCCATGAGTCATGCTTGGGTAGCTCAGTCGGTAGAGCACTTGCCCACAAAAGGCAAAGGTCCCAAGTTCGAGTCTCGGTCCAGCACACAGTTTTAATCTGCCAGGAAGTTTCAAAACCAGCACATACTCTGCTGTAGAGTGAAAATTTCATTCTCTAAGCAATGCAGATAAGTTCAGCATCAGAAGATTGCTGCTGCACATGAAGATGGTGACCTGGCACTATGAAAAATGGGAGACTCCAGGTAGGTCAGAAGAATATAAGTGGAAAACTCATGAAAGTACACAGCTAAGGATTGAGATACAATATGTGAACTACTTGCAGAAGATATAAGCTATACGCTAGTTCAGTAGCATCAATGACTTTATCAATTATTAAGAGGAGGCATTTCAGAGTCACTGAAGACATGTAAATAGTTTAAACCAGTTTCTTAGTAGCAATGTATGAGAGGTAATCTCAAATTTTGCCCCATTTTATATGTGCATCAGTCATCTCTCAAATATGAGTAAATGCTCACAGCACCTTCACTCTCATATGAAAAACAGGAAACAGTGATGAAGGCTGACCACTCACACTGCTGTTCTGGTTACTGACAATGCATATTATGTTTAGAGTAGGATTTCTGATGTACTGTATTTTATGTATATTGACTCTGAGAGTGTGACAGCCCCTCTCCCCTGAGCCTAGCCATAAGTGCAAGTTATAGTATACTTTTATACCACGTAATGAATATCACTGTGAGTGAAGTATTATGTTGAAGCTGGGATATTATTAAATGTGAGGAAGCACATTTGATGACATTAGGTAGAGTGCATCATTCCTTCTTTGTTTATGTGAAGTCTACTTCTGAGGGGATCACTTCCCTCCCAACTGAGGTTTTTCTTCTTCTTCTGTGAATAAACAATTGATTGCTGTTCCATGCCCCCCCCCCTCCATGATATTTCTATTTTGAGTATTTCAAGTGCTCTAATCCTGGGAATATGACAGTTCCTCTCCCCTCTCCCTTGAGACACGTCAAAACTATTAGATTGTAAATGATACATTACCTGAAAGTTCAATGTTTACAAAGGTTATCAGAGATATTGTGAGGAAATTAATGATTTGAGTGTGAGTTATGTGAGATAATGTGCATTATTTCTTATATGTTATCTGACCAAATTGGGGATTTTATGCTTGGAATAGAGACTTTATTTCTTTTCTGTGAATAGTTAAGTGACTGTGGTTTCCTACCCCGTGGGAAACTACTTATTTGCGCATCACAGCGGTCCATGTTACCATGACATTGCACTTGAGTACCATGGATTAGGTTGCATGGGCCCTGGCTGAGTAATATTGTACTACTTTCTTAGCAGTAGTCACATTCCGGCTGCACCCACAACCACTCAGAAGTATAGATGTGAGTAAAGCAGTATTCCCACAAGATCTAGCAGAACCTACCTGTAATATTAAGATTCCATGTTTGCCTGGCTATTCTGTCAGAGTGATGTAGTATAGGTCAGCCCAGACTAGCCTCTCTTTAACAGAAGCAGAATAACAGAATAGATTCAATGGCATGGTGGTAGAGTAAAGAATAACACAGGAAGACACAAAAATTAACTGCAATGTCATGCAACTGGGCACCCATCAGGGTCTAACCAGCAGTACTGGTGGCCATACCTTGTGCCTTAGAAACTCTCTCTGTGGCTCCTCGCTTACCCTTGCTTACCAGGGATATGAACTAACATCTGTTTACTGACTAGATAGCGGGCAACCATACAAACAAGGAGAGATCGACATAATTTTACATTGATTATTATCAGGGATGTATGATGGTCTAATGGTGGAATAGTACATTCCATTACCTTCTCGGGTCTCCATCCATAGCTTTGCGGTAGTATTTTAATGCTGACTTTAAAGGAGATGTTAGTTCATATCTCTGGTAAGCGAGGAGCCACAAGGACAATTTCTCAATGACACAGTTTCTTATACGAGATATGGCCACAAGTACTGCTGTTTAGACCTGATGGGTGTCCATAGACACATGTCATTGCAGTTAATTTTTGAGTCCTCTCCTGTTATTCCTTACTCTACCACCATGTCACTGAATCTATTCTGTTATTGTTGTTCCGTTAAAGAGAAGCTAATCTGTGATGACCTAGACTGTGTCACTCTGACAAAACAGGTTCTGTCCTTTTATTCCAGCCATTACTACCAAAGTATTGTTCCTCCCTTGTTGCAGTGTCCATTTTATCTATCTTTCAAGGATCTATCACAAGGTATGAATTATGTCCAAAGTGGACAGTTAGGTAAAAGCATTGATAATGGGAAACAGTGCCCCCAATGCATGCTTACACTCAAGTAAATTCCTAAGCATGTAGTTACACCTTGCCTCATGTGGTTCTGTCACCTTTACCTTTTGATTCCTGATTGGATCATTGCCTACGTGTACTTCTGCAGACAACAACTGCACACTCACTTTCATTTGTATCATCGTAGACCTCTCACATTTAACACCTACAAAACTATTTGTGTTCTTTATTTGTCCTACACTGCTCTCTCCTCAATGTTCTATGAAGTGAAGCACCCAGAATATTCTGTCTGTGTTTCAGATGGTCAATATCGTCTTGAGATTATCCGCTTCCTGTGATTGTGCCTACCTCTTTCTCAGGTTAGTACTGTTGGATCCTGTCTGCTGGTATTTCATCTGACTTAATTAGTGCTGGTGTTGAAGAACTAGATCCTTAAGTCGTTGTGAGACTAGATTCCTTTAAAAAAAGTGTGAACACCTGCTCCCAGTTCATTGCATAGTGAGCTACCTGGTGTAAACGTGCAATATACCGATTTACTGGAAGGGGACCAAACAGAGAGGTCATCGGTCCTATCGGATTAGGGAAGGTTGGGGAAGGAAGTCAGCTGTGCCCTTTCAAAGGAACCATCCCTGCATTTGCATGAAGCGATTTAGGGAAATCACAGAAAACCTAAATCAGTATAGCAGGACATGGGTTTGAAACATCGTCCTCCCGAATGTGGATCCAGTGTGCTAACCGCTGCGCTACCCCACTCAGTGTCACTTTGCCAGAACTGCTATGAGCTTGGACAGTTGGTCACAAATGCTGTCCTAGCTTACCTTTTGTATTTATTGCATCCTTCTACATATTCGAGTTCAGACTTACTAGCCCTGCCAACATCACAAAACTCTGATAACTGATCGCTACAGCCATAAGCTAACTGAAACTCTGTGTCCCATTCTATTTGCCTTTGTGTAACTGCTGACTGTCGTGAATTGCAAACAAAATCACAATACCTCTGTCTTGTCCATTACATTATGCTAGCTTCATCCCCTTTCATTACATTATGGACATTGTTCAACCTGTGAATATCCAGCCGACTGTTTCAGTGTGAAGCTACATCAATACCCCTGTCACAGCTTATATTACTAAATTGCTATAGCACCCCACATATGACAACCGTCTTATTATCTAGTGCTGGAATCCAATGATGGATCATAATATATAATACTGTTTGAACCCCGTCTTAAAGAGTAGCAGACTTTTTAAGTTTCAGTTTTGCACTTATTTTACATACATGGGTTGGAGAGTCTGTGCAAAGTCCGCGAGATGACACCACTGGCGTGTATCAAGGTCATGTTTAGTTAGTAGCATCTTTGAAAAAACGCACACCAAGTTTCAGCCATATTAGTCTATTTCTTTGTGTTTGGCATTCGTGACAATCAAGGAAGTCGAGTGATTGTCAAAAAATGCACGGAGAAGAATTTTGTGTGGTGATTAAACATTACTTTACGAAAGGCAAAATGCCTCAGGAGACTATAGAGAAGCTTGATAAACATTATGGTGACTCTGCACCTTTAATTAGAACAGTTTATAAGCAGTTTCAAAATTTTCAGAGTGGCCATATGGGCACAAGTGATGCTGAATGTTCTGGATGTTCTGGCGAGGTTACGACTCCACAAATCATTGATAAAATCCATGATATAGTGATGGATGACAGAAGAGTTAAGGTGCTTGAGATTGCTAGTGCTGTGGGCATCTCAAATGAATGGGTACATAATATTTTGCACAAACATTTGGACATGAGAAAGCTATCCGCAAGATGGGTTCCTCAATTGCTTACGCTTGACCACAAACAGAATCGTGTGAAGTGTTGCAAGGATTGGTTGCAGCTATTCAGAAGAATCCGGAGGACTTTAAGCATCATTTCGTCACCGTGGATGAAACATGGATACATTACTATACTCCTTAGACCAAACAACAATCTAAATAACGGGTTACCAATGGAGAACCTGCACCAAAAAAGCAAAGACTAGTCCTTCGGCCAGAAAGGTTATGGCAACTGTCTTTTGGGATTCGCAAGGGATAATCCTCATCGACTATCTGGAAAAGGGTAAAACTATTACAGGTGCATATTATTCATCATTAATGGACCTTTTGAAAACCGAGCTGCAAGAAAAACTCTGGCGATTGGACCACAAAAAATTCCTTTTCTATCACGACAATTCACCAGCACACACCTCAGCAGTTGTGGTTGCAAAATTAATTAATTTTTTTTATATAAATTTTATTTCTCTCCTTGGATTTCTGTCATACCCAACTTCATTTTACAGTTGAGCTACAGCTGAACCTGGGCTGGTGCAATAACGGTGTTTCCTTATACCGCATCTATGCATGCTCAGTCCATGAGAACAGCGTTTCCACATGGGTACCGCTGGCAGTGATTGCAACTGCTACTGACAGAGGGATGCACCCAAAGTACCCTCCGCCAGCCAGTCAGGGGGCAGGAAACAGATAAGCAAGTGATATGGAAAGAGCTGGTGAGAGCACACCTGTACTGCAGGATCACTTCATCTGTGAGCTCTCATGGCAACTGGACATGTTCTCTTGCTTCTCTTTCTGGGCAATATACCCCCCACCCACCTCCACAACCACCCACCCCTGCAACCATCCACCCCAGAGTCTGGCTGTGGCAGCCTCCTGCCATACTACAGTTTGTCTTTTACTGTATCCATTAACAGAAGGAGATGGAGCAATAAAACTCAGACAGTGAACCAAACACTTTTGGGTTTGATTTTCAGTAAATTTCCTGGTACCCCCAGATACCCATATCCCATTTAGGACCTAATCTTGGTCCACCTGTGCACAAAACATTCACAGTGTCACACTCAACAACTGAGTGGCCCAGTGGAAGGATGGCCCATCCCAAGCAAAAACAGAAAATGAGTTTTGCAAACAGCACTTATCCTGACTCCACACAAGATCTGTTTGTAGAATATCATGCTTACATGTTTATCTTCAAGTAGAACTTGTTTTGTAGTGTGCAGCTCCAATGTTTCCATATGCAAGTGGAAGAATGACCCAATCCAACCTGGAGCACATGTCTGCACTGTTGTGGCAGCAAAACGAAGTTTCTGTTATTTTGGTAAAGCCTCCAGTATAGCCAATTTATCACATGTTAAAGCTAATATAAATAGTAACGTTGATAGCAGTAACAACTTCAAATTTTGCATGACAGCAGGAATATATTTCTGCTCTGCAAAGATGACTCCTGCTTGGAAATTGTTAGCCAAAAACAAAGCCCTTGTTCCTAGATGGGCTAAAAAATGAAAATTATTGTTTTACAAACTTTAATGTGCTGGCCACTATTTGCTGAATTTTTAAGGAAAACAAAAATGTAAGTTTCTTGTGCCAGTGTGTACTTCCTTCCATGTAACACAAACATTGGTACAAAAGAGAAGAGAATACATATAGTAGATTCACTTGGAAAAGGAGTTGTACCTGTAAAAAGCCATCAAAATGAGGACTGAGATTTTACCATTGTAAATAAAATGTTGTTATAAGAAGAGACTGTATTACATAGGCAGCATAGTTACAATTTTACAGACATGAAATTACAGTGTATGCTAAACTTTCTTTCAGTGACAAATATATTGATGACAGAAATAGTCTGCAAAAAAATGAAAGGATAATATCCAGTGCCCAGTGTAGTGCAGCAATCAATGAGGTACTCGTGTCCATTGTCTGTTGCAATAGCCCATTAATGCCAGATTTCACCACAATGTCCTTCCAGATACATTCACTGTGGGTCTCACATTAATTTCTGTAGTTATTTCATATAGTGTTACTTATCTGTTAGCACTGACAACTCTATGCAAATCTGCTGCTCTCAGTCATTAAGTGAAGGCTGTCAGCCGCACACTGCCTGTGGTGAGAGGTAATGCCTGAAATTTGGTATTCTCAGCATGCATTGACACTGTGGATCTCAGAATATTAAATTCCCTAATGAATTCCAATATGGAATGTCCCATGCATCTAGCTCCAACTACCATTCCATGTTCAAAGTCTATTAATGCCTGTTGTGCATCCATAATCATGTCAAAAACTTTTTCACATGAATCACATGAACACAAATAACAGCTCCATCAATACACTGCTCTTTTATACCTTGTGTACGTGATATTACTGCCATCTTATATGTGCATGTTGCTATCCCGTGACTTTTTTCACCTCAGTGTATTTCTCCTAAATATAAAAGGTTCGACAAAAATTTAAAAGCAGAGATTGAAGGTACTACAAAATTTTTTTCTTAATCCATCATCAAGGTCACAATCTGGTTTGTCAATATGACCTCCCAAAAACAAACAATGCAAGTCCAGGATGGAATAATGATAGTGGCAGGTGGACCTCAGCACCCAAGGGCAGTGGCCATGTGTGTGTGTGACTTCCTGTTTTCTGAATGTGTGAGAGTTTTCTTGTTCTAAACAAGGACTTTGTGTGGTAGCTGAACTATTTCTATCATTCTGTTTCATTGTGTCTGTCTGCGACTAAACACCTTCTCTATGTATGTTCTCAAAAACAATAAGTTACACTGTTATCCTTAAGATAATCTTACGATCACAATTAACGGATCAACCTAAAACATAAATTAATGATTTAATAATCAAAACTTTATTTGCTGTTTTATGTTAATTTTGAAATGGACTTAGAAACTGCTGTTAATGAAATATAGAAATTTTCTGGTTTTCATTCTACTACTGGCTTTATTTCATGTATGTTTGCTGTGTAATTATATTATAGGATGGGAGTCCTAAGAAACAAGTTTCATCTAGCAAATCCTCACATGATATGACATTTGTCCATTTTAATGAGATATATTTGAAAGTTAACATAAACAATGAATACTTTGATTCTGAAAACTATTCACATAGTCTCTTGAACATTTCCAGGTAAAAATGATTGTTCAGTTTTGCAATAGTATACCAGAGGATATTTCATGAAACTTACGTATCTGCGAAAAATTGGAATTTAATTTAATTAAAATAAACTCTGATTGGGATGGGCTCTCATTTCCCTGAGCCACTCATACGCCAACTGAATATATGTAAGCTTGTTAATATCGAAAAGTTCTCAACAGGTGGTGACTTTACATAAAATTGATGTTATACGGAAACTTTTACAGTACCAAATCTGTTAAACACTGACCAAATAGATTTCAAATGAATAGACGTCAGAAGTATTTTGACTTAATTAAACACAATGTCAATGAGCATTTTTGACATTTCATACAGAAGATGAAATTTGGATTTGCCATTGTGGGGGTGTATCTACGTGTCTGCCACCACTAACACAGAGTTCATATTCAGTGCTACTGGTGAGAGACACAAATGAAAGTGCATTCTTTTCTTCCTGCCAATTCCACCACAGGTGATGTGGAGACAGCCACACATCAACAGCACAGCCTGCTCTCTCTTGCACCAATCGTGCTGATTGAAGGTTCTACTTGTCGACTAGTACTGTCCTGTGATTTTTGCTATAAGAAACTTAGTCTGCTTATTGGACCCGGCCTGGACTGCTTCTCCTCTCCTAATGTTCTCAAGTGCATGTGTCACTATCGTGTTCAGTCACTGCCACTGTATTTCTTGTGTATTTGGTTCTTGTAACAAAACTGTACATACTACAGTTTTTGGCTATGAGGTTGCTTTTGTATTCACACATGTTCTGTCAGCACAATGGATCCAACATTGGTTCCATTGAGACAACAGCAGCAGTAGCTTGAAATGCAATAACAGCAGCTAGACTTGCTCTGTTAGTTGCAGCTTGTCACGATCCTTCTGCAACTGCCCTAGGTACACCTGCGTGCATCCCCAACTTTTCCACCATTCCAAGAGGTGAAGGAAGGCTGGGACTATTATGTATGGCATTTGCAGCAGCATTTTACATCATTTTGGACAGAGGACCCATTTTTGCAAAAATCCTTTTTCTTGTCTTGGATCAAGACCAAAACATTTAACTTGCTTTGGAAAGTTGCTCCATTAAGGTACCCAGTGGTGTTGTCATTTTCTGAAATGTATGAGTCACTCAGTGCTTATTATCTAAAGCAAACCCATGTTGTGGCTTTTGGTATGGAGTTTCACCAGCATCAAAAGAAACTGGGCCAGTCCTACCTAGCACAGGCACTGAACCTCCTGGGTTTATGTCGGAAGTACACATTAATTTATGATCACTGTAAACAGTCCTATGCCCATTTTCTGGTGTTCAATGCTGTCATCTATTCTGTTCCAGACAGAGAGTTGCATCTGCGCATTCGCAGATGATACAGTTTGAGGATGTAATGGACATAGTGACAGAGTGTCTGGTTCCACAGCACAGGCATCATTCACTGACATCTTGTTCAAGCTGTTCACAATTAGACTGGGGCTTTTCCCAAGGCAGGTTCTCCTTGTGTCTCAATTGTTTTGAGCACAGGTCTGTAGTCACTGCCCACACCAGAGGGGACAGGAAGCAGCTTATCATAAACACAACCACATGGTAGCTGTCTATCATGGTTGCCTGTGATCAGTTCTTGCATGCACATGTGGCTTTATGGAGGTAATTGGCATTAGGCGTTTGGTCAGTTATGGTGATCAAACAATTCCTGTTCGAGGCCAGTTCACAACTGACACCGAGTATCAGCATATTATACAGCCAGTCATGTGTTTTGCTGTAAACAGGGCAATGACCCAAACATTTTTGTTCTCAATTCATTTACAGTATTTGGGTTTCCAAATTCAGGACCTATACATCTCTGGCTCCATCCCATTCCAGGCATCTGTCACATATTCAGGTCTCTGCTTTTGCCAGGACTGGGTGCTGCAAAAAACTTTGAGACTGACATCACACTTAAACCAACAGCTGTTCCCAAGTTTTGCCCTGCTCAGCCTATTCTGATTGTTCTGCTGTTGGTTCTCATAGAAGAATTGGACATGTTGCAGGAATGGACATCGTTGAATCTGTTCCCTCTGGCCAATGGGCTATGTCTCTGGTTGTTATCGGAAATCCCATGGAGCACTTCATTTGTGTGAAATTGTGTGTAACAAAAGCTAAAAGGAAATCAGAGAAAGTAAAAATTGTTTAATCTGCACACAAAGTCATGGTGTGATGGTCACATACTACATTCATAAGGGCAAAACAATCACCAGGGAGCACTGTGCTTTCCTATTGCACAAATTGAAAGAAATTATTAACATTGAAAATCTATCTCTTTCAAACAATGACATTCTCCTCCATCATCATAACACACTTTGAAAAATGACCTGCAATTCAAATTACTTCCAAATTTGGATCTGGCTCTGGGCAATTAAGTTTTTTCTTTTTTCCAAAACTGCACAAATAGCTGTGTGAATGAACATCTGATTCCACTGATGAAGTTGTAGTCAAAATGGATAATTGTTTTACACAGTTTCACAAATCTTATTTTATGAAGGAATTAAAAAGTTGGAAAGTCAATGCAATAAATGTAGAGATTTACATGGTTACATCTCCAAAGTTATTTGGTCATATCTATTCAACTGCTGTCAGCAGTGAGCTAATTTTGGAAACTTCCCATTTATTCTGTCTCAGGGAGATCCCGAACACATCCTGGTCTTCTTAGTACTGTATGTACCACTTTCCTATCCTTACCTTGCCAAAAATAATCAGACAGCAAACAGCTCTGAAGTGGAACTGGCAAGTCTCAGTTATTTTACAGAGTCAGTAGTTTGCAATCCCATCGGGACCCTTCCCTAAGTCTACATGGTAATAGTTATACTCACTGATGGTATGTCCAAGCACAAAAACAGATGTAAACTTCTTGATATAAAAACTACACATCTGACTGAGGTCTTGCCTTCTATAGATAGCACCCTTAATGTTAAGGGTGTTGCCCATAAAAGGCAAAGGCCTGGGGTACGAGCCCCAGTATTAGCCTGATTTGGAAGTTTCACACCAGTGTGCATTCCATTGTAGATTCAAAGATTCATTCTTTTAAAATGAAAATACATGTCCGTTACAGGTGAACAGTGATTTCAACAGCTATGGCACAGGATGTTAACTCATTCTGTTTATATAAAGACATTATACTCCCAGCAAAAACACTAAATGAGTTATAGACTTTGTAAAATACACTTAAAGTTGTACTCCACATACACAGATGATTGTTGCAACCCCTGCCATAAAGATAGCAATGTCTCTGTGAAAATTGCTTATCAAAGATCAATCTGTAGTAATGCACTGCTGAAGCTCTGCTTGATGTGTTAGTCTGCATCACGTCAACTTCTTCCTGTGTGAGCTTGAAGAGAAATAATATTTAAATGTATAATGGATTTGGATTTAATACAAAGATGAAACAGTTAACATTTTGTGTGGACTGAATCACAAAGCTGTAAATCATTGTTATATTTGGACTTTAATATGCCTTGCCTATCTTTGTTCTATTATATGAGTACAGTTCTAAAATAAAGTTGAAACCATTTGAACATACCATGTGTGCTTCTTTGCATTTACATAGTTCGATTTATTTCAGTATTTATAAAGAACAGTGACAAGTAGTTTAGCATTCAAAATACCAATGTGACTTTCTAAACAAGGGTAAAACACAAAAATTCTTGCAAAAGTGTGGAACTTGGCCCAGGTCCTCCCAATGCCCAAAAAAATAGGGAGGGATGAAATCTTTTTAAGGTTTCTCTGCCAACTTGCACCCTCAGCTTAAATGAGGGTGGACTGGGACTAACAGACTTGCATGCAAAATGTGCACCACTCCTCATCAACAGAACTAAGTGTATAATACAAAAGGGACCACACACACGAACTGCTGTATTGTTTTACAAATATCACCCGACATCAGAGCTAGCAACGATTTATATTGTCAGTATCACACACTCATTACAATTTGTCTAAAATTATTAGCTCAATAAAAGCTACATATCAACAGATGTCCTAAAACAAGGAAAAGATCGTAATGTGGCCATACTTCTCAAAAGAATACTAATTCCTAATACATGGGAACTGTGACTACCGCAGCTCAGCTGGAAAATCATGTGGGAAAATAATACCAGAAAGTGCCAGCCAGATCGACTTGGTGCAAAATGATAAACTGGACAATACAGACCAACTCCAAGCTTTACTCCATCCAGTTAAAACTTTCAGCCGCATGTGGAAATTGTAATTCGGATGAAGGAGTTGTACAATGTTTTAAGTGCCCGAAATTTGCCGACGTATGGCACACAGCAAGGGACACGATTCGGCGGATCAATAGAATGGACATACGTAACATACAGGTGTCTACTGTCATGATACCCCAATGTAAACCGCTTGCCAAAGCAAAGTGACACGCAACAACGTGAATCATGGCGCACACATTTCATATAATTTTTGGACTTAAATTAATGGATAACATACAGCACCTGGCATACTTATGGGATAAATATGAGAAAGTAACTCATCATTCTAAATACAGGCTTCCGTACATGAATTTTCTCAAGAACTCAATAGACAATTTCTTGCAGATTTCTGTTCAAAAGACTGAAATGTGAAACTATTGCAATGTACATAACTATGTTTCAAATGAGTTTGTTTCCTGTTATTACATGAGGGAAAAAAACACTTATATTTTAGCTGACTTGGTTACAATTGTGTCACTAATGCTGTCGAGTTTTATGTATGCTGTTTACACAGTACCCAAAATATATTTTCAAGATCTCTCACCAAAGTGCCTGATCTTTAAGTGTGTACACACCTGTTCTAGAACATCACACACATTTAATTCCAAATAAAACACAATGAATAACCATGAAGCCTATCTTGGCACTTCATTTTGTGCACATTCTGAATCTTGTATGGATACCAGTGTAATACATGGCATAAAATATTTTGAGCTGGTGATCAGGGAGAGACAATTCCCAGGACACAGCTTGAGAAATGGCTGCAGAATTTGGGACATGTGCTTCTTATATGAATGGGACAGGAAGAAACCCTAATACCTGGTACAATGGAACATACCATCTGCCATGCACTGCATGGTGGTTTGAAGAGTATGGATGTAGATGTAGATTGATAAAAATGCAAAATAAAAATTACAGTTTAATTTTTGTTTGTGTATGAAGTAGATGAGTTTCATTGATTGTCACCATTCTGCAGGTTTTATTTTTCAGTAGCAGGTGAAGAACCCTAGATTTTGAAATCTACCCTGAAAGACTTTCTCATGACACACTACTTTTATTCTGTACAGAAGATCCTTGCAGTAGTTTACAAAACTGCATTGTAACATGTTATTTATTATATCTACTATTGTCAATTTTTGTTTTATTTCTTTATTTTTCACAGTCTTCTTTTCTGGTTTTAAATTTTGGTTTCAGCTTTTTGTGAACCATACAGTGGCTCATTTCCTGATCAAATAGTTTTGGCTTGCAGACTCACAGAGAAGCAGAAAAATAAAAATAAACATTCCACCCGACATTTTCAGTTTTTTGTATTCCTGTCCGTACATAACCTGCCTGTACACAAAAAAGGGAATTGATGAAGCACTCACCTCTTTAGTTGACATTCGGTATGCCATTGCAATAACAGCAAGGCTCTTTAACTTCTTTTGAGCTTCCATGCATTTTGTGTATAAACTATGCCAGGATAACAAAACGGCAGCACAGTTGTAACACACAGAATGTGGCATGTCAGTATCTTCAAAGAGCTGAAACCAATGCGAGAAATAAATACCTGGCAGCTCAGATAAATCTCATTAACTTTCACTGCTTGTTTTCAGTACACTTTACATAGTATGTACTTACCTAGGACATTGCAACCACTGTTAACTGAAGGACATTGTGGCTATTGGAACCAGGTGGTTTCTTCATTTACAAACTGATGAAGGATGTGAAACTGATGTAAGATGTGAGACTATTCAAGAATTACCATTGACAAACAATAAATAAATATAAATATCTTGGTATTTGTCTACCTAAAGTAAAATTAATAAAATCAGTTTTACAGAAGATAACATACGTTTTTACCTATGTTTCAAACTATTTAATTTACACAACATGGGTTTCAGACTGAGATGTCATTTTAGTAAGTTTACTAAACAATTGGCTTTCAGTTGGAAAATTAGGTTATGTGAAATATAAGCAACAAAGTTTAATTTCTTGTGTAAAAATTACAACCTTCCACCATGATCCCATAGCCAAGTCTATTCACACGATGATAAAATTATTATGGGTTTCCTCTCAAGTTGCTTTGCCATTTTTATCTTAATTGTGTTTTCAACTGATTTTACTGTGTACTCATAGAAATGCAACGTTTCTTGGTTTCCAAAAAGAATTTGACACAGCAGTGGTTATTATCAAAACCTTTAACTATATTGGATTTCTCAATCAGGTGGACTCTGCACATTATGGTGGATGGAGAACCATTGATAGATGTAAGAGCAATTCAGGAAAGTGTGTTGTGACCAGTGATATTAATGTTGTATATTAATAAAAGATTACAAAATGATTCAAATATTGTCAATGTTCGTTAAATGTTCAGAATGTAAAACAGCACAGTTGAAAAAATTAAGAAATGTGATACAGTCTAAGTGAATAACATTGGACTCAGTCAAGAAACAAAATACTCAGGTGTAACCAGTTTGCTGGGATATGGAATAGAATGATGACATAGTCTATGTCATATTTAAAGCAGGTTGCAGACTTTGGTTCACTGGTACGTACTGGCTGAGGTCAGCCTACAAAGGAATATGCTTACAAAATACTTGTGTGGCCTATCCTACAATAATGCTCAAGTGCACCAAATGGACTAGCAGGGACACTGACTGTACATAAAGAAGGGCTGCACAAATTGTGATAGGTTTGTGTGACCCACAAGAGAGTGCTATGAAAACAATGAAAAACACGAGTTGGCAGATAGCAGATGCTCGAAGACAGGTGCCGGTTATCCTGTGAAAACACATTTATGAAATTTTGGGCACCAGTACTAAGAGAGGAATCTAGGAATAATCTACAGCCTCCTGCATTTCACTCCCATTGGGCCTACAAAGATGGTATCACACTAATTATTGTGCCCACGGATGCATTCTGTACACAAATGGCATGAGAAGAAGCAGAAGTATGCAGTACAACAGAAGTACCTGCTGTTGTGTTCTTCACAGTGGTTTGCAGAATACAGATTTAGATGCATATGTAGAACCCACCTGAAACTTTTGTAAAATGAAAGAACTACTGGTTCCGAAATCTAGTGTTTGGTCTGGTATTCTACATATCTGACAGTCTGCTACCATTTCACAGGTAGTACTTTTTTCTATCCTTGTTTGGCTGTATATTCACTTTAGAAATCCTTTTATTTACAGATTTGGAATCAAGCAAAATACAAGTGACATGAAGAATGAGTTACAGAAGTACTGTAGATCATACAACATGAGTGACAGGATATAAGCACTGCAAAAATCCTGTTAGGGGTAATGCACCAACTGTAACTTTAGTATTTATTCAGCAGAAATGGACAGTAAGAATATTGTGTAAAGAAGATAACCACACATCTTGCAAAGGCCTCTTTAAGGGTCTCAGAATTCTTATACCCACTTCCCAATACATTTATCATTTGATTACATATTCATGGTGTTGTCCAAAGAGCGTGGTGACCAAGCGAGGTCAATGCCTCATGTTGCAACCACAAGAAAAGGTAGTCACTTTGAGCTGCATCGATGAATGATTGACACCTGCATAGCCATGCCCAGAAATGTTCACCATGACACTACAATGGATCTTCTACTTATGGCGGAGCACAATACTGCGCTGCCCTTTCTGCAATTATCGAGTAAGACAACAACATGTGTGATCAGTGCATTAAGCAGAACACTGTGTGAAAGTTATTGTCAAACGTACTCTGAGTGACACACTCGCATCTTGTCCATATCAAGTGATACATTAATGTTCCGAGACAGTTGTAAATATTGGTGACATTCCTGCGGAAACTAATTGTACAAACTTATATAATTCTTCTTATCTATGTTGTAATAATGCAAACTAATATTTTATGTGTTATAGTATCCTCTCATCTCCTCCTGGAGCAAAGTAAGGAACCCACCATTGTGGGTATGAATTTACAACACTACTCCCTCTTATGCCCACCCCCTCACCCTTGCCTCCCCTCATCCTGACTATAGATGGGCCCTCTCACCCTGGGGTCTGACTGACCTGCACTTTATTTTAACCTTTTCCTCTCTCCTCCCCAATGAAGGAACTATTAGTTCTGAAAGCCAGGCAGGTTGTTCCTATGGCTTGTGGTGGCACTATGCGCTTTCTCTCCCGACTGCAACTACTACCTAGTAACTCCATTTCTGTCCTCTCAACTGAATTTTCTTTTGATGTAATTAACTGCTGTTCTGTAAATACTGAGTCACATTTACGGACATTACTGCTCGTCGTGTAACTTTGTGACACACACTCCTATTTGCCAAGTGGCTAAAGAGAACTTTTCAATCCCTGACACTAAATATTCAGATAATTTGTAGAATGAGTGGCTAAAGATGTACTGTTTTAATTTTCTTTCAAAGGACAAGGGGATTCCCAATCTGTCGCTTTACATCAGATGAGAGCTTGTTGAATGCCTTCCTGCTGGAATACGTAATGATTCCCTGAACCTTGGACGAGGGGGCAAAGTCTACAAGAAAATTATCTTTATGTCATGTATTGAGACTGTGTAAATTACAGTTCAGCAGAAACTGACTCTTCACTGATGGCAACAAAAACCATTAAGCAATACAGCTACAGGGAAGTGGCTGTAGGAAGTCCAACATGCTTTAATAATAATAATAATAATAATAATAATAATAATAATAAAGACGCTTCTACGAGAGGTATGGCCACTTACTTCACTTAGTATTCCTATTGCTCACTTTTTCTGAAGAATCACTTTATTTATTTTAGGTGCACTGCCTGTGAAGGTAACTCCATAAGGCAACAGGGACTGAGAATATGCAAAACAAGCCAATACTTTAGGTCAACAAGATACGAGATCCTTATAAGGGCATAACACACTCAACTGTGCTTCTCGCTTAGTTTATCTGTGTGTTGAGTTCACTTTAAATTGTCATCCAGTGGTACCCAACGAATTTCACGCTTTGTGCTCCATTCAGAACATTGCAGTTAATGTCTGATTCTGGTGCTAACAAGTTGCTTTGTTTGAAGTTGTGTAACACAAGCCTTTGTGCTATTAAAACTCAAGCTGTTAGCTGCGAACCAGTCGTAGGCCTGTTTGGCTATAATCTGAGCTGTGCCTGTTGGTGTTGAGTTTGGGCCCTTGATTAGTATGTCTGTCATCAGCAAACATTACAGTTCTTGAACTGCCCTTTAAAGGAATTGGAAGATCACATATGTAGGTTAGAAATGAGAGTGGACTCTGTACCAATACCTGTGGCATTCCACACATTATGTTCCCCCATGCTGTGGTTATTACTTAAGCTTAAAGCTTGTATTTTTGAAACTGATGTCTGTACGGTGTGTACACAAGTAAATTTAACACATCTGTATTTGATTGCTTATTACTGGGTCCAGTTTTTTCAGCTACTGTGAGGAAGTAATCACTGAATTTGGTAGCTAATTATTTGAAAGTGTCACCATTCCTGCCTAGGGTATCAATTTCAATGGGATGACGGGGTTTCCTTGTTTCATTATTTAACAATGTTCCTAATATTTCTTTTTCTTTTTCTGTGATTGTTTGTTCATTTATTTATCTATTTTTTGCATTAGTACACAAGGGTTTTTTTTAAAATTTTTATTTATTTTATTATTATTATTATTATTATTATTATTATTATTATTATTTCCTTCACTTTCTCAGACGTTAAGTCCGGTTAAAAATGGAGTGACGCGAACCTTGATCAAGCGTCACTTCCTTTTAACTGTATGGTATGTGTTATATTGCATTTAGGAACTTTTGGGTAATTGAACATGTATCAATAATCACGGATTTCTGTAGTTGTATATATATGTTTGGATGTATCTGTATTGCATTGATGTACTGGTGGATATTTTGTGGTATGACTCCTGTAGTTGATAGTATAATTGGTATGATGTCAACTTTATCCTGATGCCACATGTCTTTGACTTCCTCAGCCAGTTGAATGTATTTTTCAATTTTTTCTCCTGTTTTCTTTTGTATATTTGTTGTATTGGGTATGGATATTTCGATTAGTTGTGTTAATTTCTTCTTTTTATTGGTGAGTATGATGTCAGGTTTGTTATGTGGCATTGTTTTATCTGTTATAATGGTTCTGTTCCAGTATAATTTGTATTCATCATTCTCCAGTACATTTTGTGGTGTATACTTGTATGTAGGAACGTGTTGTTTTAAAAGTTTATGTTGTAAGGCAAGCTGTTGATGTATTATTTTTGCGACATTGTCATGTCTTCTGGGGTATTCTGTATTTGCTAGTATTGTACATCCGCTTGTGATGTGATCTACTATTTCTATTTGTTGTTTACAAAGTCTGCATTTATCCGTTGTGGTATTGGGATCTTTAATAATATGCTTGCTGTAATACCTGGTGTTTATTGTTTGATCCTGTATTGCAATCATGAATCCTTCTGTCTCACTGTATATATTGCCTTTTCTTAGCCATGTGTTGGATGCGTCTTGATCGATGTGTGGCTGTGTTAGATGATACGAGTGCTTGCCATGAAGTGTTTTCTTTTTCCAATTTACTTTCTTCGTATCTGTTGATGTTATGTGATCTAAAGGGTTGTAGAAGTGGTTATGAAATTGCAGTGGTGTAGCCGATGTATTTATATGAGTGATTGCCTTGTGTATTTTGCTAGTTTCTGCTCGTTCTAGAAAGAATTTTCTTAAATTGTCTACCTGTCCAAATGTAGGTTTTTTATGTCGATAAATCCCCTTCCTCCTTCCTTTCTGCTTAATGTGAATCTTTCTGTTGCTGAATGTATGTGATGTATTCTGTATTTGTGGCATTGTGATCGTGTAAGTGTATTGAGTGCTTCTAGGTCTGTGTTACTCCATTTCACTACTCCAAATGAGTAGGTCAATATTGGTATGGCATAAGTATTTATAGCTTTTGTCTTGTTTCTTGCTGTCAACTCTGTTTTCAGTATTTTTGTTAGTCTTTGTTTATATTTTCCTTTTAGTTCTTCTTTAATATTTGTATTATCTATTCCTATTTTTTGTCTGTATCCTAGATATTTATAGGCATCCGTTTTTTCCATCGCTTCTATGCAGTCGCTGTGGTTATCCAATATGTAATCTTCTTGTTTAGTGTGTTTTCCCTTGACTATGCTATTTTTCTTACATTTGTCTGTTCCAAAAGCCATACTTATATCATTGCTGAATCCTTCTGTTATCTTTAGTAATTGGTTGAGTTGTTGATTTGTTGCTGCCAGTAGTTTTAGATCATCCATGTATAGCAAATGTGTGATTTTGTGTGGGTATGTTCCAGTAATATTGTATCCATAATTTGTATTATTTAGCATGTTGGATAGTGGGTTCAGAGCAAGGCAGAACCAGAAAGGACTTAATGAGTCTCCTTGGTATATTCCACGCTTAATCTGTATTGGCTGTGATGTGATATTATTTGAATTTGTTTGGATATTAAGTGTGGTTTTCCAATTTTTCATTACTATGTTTAGGAACTGTATCAATTTAGGATCTACTTTGTATATTTCCAATATTTGTAGTAACCATGAGTGGGGTACACTATCAAAAGCTTTTTGGTAATCAATGTATGCGTAGTGTAGTGACCTTTGTTTAGTTTTAGCTTGATATGTCACCTCTGCATCTATTATCAGTTGCTCTTTACATCCTCGTGCTCCTTTGCAACAGCCTTTTTGTTCTTCATTTATAATTTTGTTCTGTGTTGTATGTGTCATTAATTTCTGTTTAATGACTGAAGTTAATATTTTGTATATTGTTGGTAGGCATGTTATGGGGCGATATTTAGCTGGGTTCGCTGTGTCTGCTTGATCTTTAGGTTTCAGATATGTTATTCCGTGTGTAAGTGTATCAGGAAATGTGTATGGGTCTGCAATGTAACTGTTAAATAATTTAGTTAGATGTGTTGAGGTGAACTTCTTTAACCAGAAATTTGCTACTTTATCATTTCCAGGGGCTTTCCAATTGTGAGTAGAATTAATTGCTTGGGTGACTTCATGTTGCAAAATTATCACTTCAGGCATTTGTGGTATCATCTTGTATGTGTCTGTTTCTGCTTGTATCCACCGTGCATGCCTGTTATGTTGTACCGGGTTTGACCATATGTTGCTCCAGAAGTGTTCCATGTCTGTTATGTTTGGTGGATTGTTTATTTTAATGTGTGTGTTATCTATTGTCTGGTAAAATTTCTTTTGGTTTGTGTTGAATGTTTGGTTTTGTTTCCTTCTATTTTCACTTTTTTTGTATCTTCTGAGTCGTTTGGCTAATGCTTGTAATTTCTGCTTCTTTTCGTCTAATTGCTCTGTCGCTTCTTGTTGTGAGATTTTACCTAACCTTTTTCGTTTTTTTTCCGAGATTTCATTTCTTATAAATTGTGTTAGCTGTCCGATGTCTTTTCTCAGTTTTTCTATTTTGATCTGTAGCCTGTGTTGCCATGCTGGTTTTGTGGGTTTCTTCTGTGTGTTGGTTGGTTCTGATCTCTGCCTAGTGTGTATATTTAGTGTAGTGAGTGCTCCTATATAAACCAGTAGTTGTAACTCTTCCATAGTTGTGTTTTCATTTATTTTGTTGTGTATGATTGTGTTGATAGTTTTTATTGTTGTTTCGACTTGTGGGTTATTTGGTGGTCTATGCAAGAATGGTCTAATGTCTGTATTTGTGTCTTTTTATTCTATATACGTTAGCTGAAATTTTTCTTCTATATCTAACATCTGTGTCACTTCGTGTTCTATTTGGGCTTGTTCTGGTGGCTGTCTTAAGATTTCGTTTTCCTCTGATTGTTTAATTGGTGCGTGTTGTTCTTTGTTTGTTTGCTCTGGGATGTTTGAGTCCATTACTGTATTTTCTTCTTCTTCTGATTGCACATTATTTTGTTCCAGTATTTGTTGTACTTGTTGTTTGATGTTTTCTAATTCTGACTGGGGTATCCTGTTATTTTTTATTATTACACGGATCTGATCAGCTAGTCGTTGTTCTGTTAAAAATTTTAATTCTGGGTATCTGGTAATAAATGTTGTGTATACTTGTGATCTGTATCCAGTTGTGTTGGTTCCTAGGTTTGTTGCTTGGTAATAACAGAACATGAGGTGTCGATTAACTTCATCTGACCATCTCATCCTCTGTCTTTGTTTTCCTTCTAGGGTGGTTGCAGGAAGCATATCCTGCAAAACACCTCTATTTGGATTTAAATCATTTTCCAGTTGGCTAGCAGTGTCGTTACCATTGTGGGCGGGCATAGGGTTCAAGCGTCGTCCCCGACCATGACGGCGCTTGTCCGAGCCTTCTTTAGTTCTGTCCTGAACCAACTAATCACACTAAAAGGGGGGGTTAGCCCTATTAGTGGTTTGTTCTTTTCGTCGCCTTTTACGACTGGCAGAACATACCGGAGGCCTATTCTTCTTCTTATTATTATTTAAGTTATGGCAGAGTGGAGAATTCAGTAATACTGGTGGTAATGGAGTTTCAAATCTCAACTATTGGTACTACTTGCTCTCTGAATTACGTAGAATTTCCTCTTCTTAGCGCAAGATACTTTAATCCCCCAGAATTATCCACACAATTTTCTTGCTTTAGGTTAACTTTACCTCTATTTGTTTAAGTGGAAAGCATACCCCAAAGTGCTGTAGGAATACATTTAAGAAAAAGTTAAACGTTCCATCAGCAATGTCTGCTTTATAAATTCCTCCGCAACAGTCTTCACACAGTTTCTCTCTAAACACTGTGATCGAGTCATCATTTATGATTCTGTAATATGACACTTTTTTCTGTGGTCTGTATCTAACTGGAAAGTACATTTTATTGTTAACATTTGACCATCATGGTCACATAACTCACTGACTATTGGTTTTGTGGCTAAATCACAGCAGGTTGTTGAGTCTAAAAATACTGTCAAGAGGTGTTGCATCATGCCTTCCAGCCCTAACAGGGAATTGTACTGTAGAACATAATCCAAAGATGGGCATCAACAACTCCAGAAATCAACACAGAAGACTCCACAAAATATGATTCTACAATTTAAGTCTGCGTCATTTGTTCAAATTGTTGCCAGCTGCTTTATGAAGCTTAAGATACTTATTGGTGGTTGCCTGTAAACTACTATTACTACAACTGTGTGTGTTTCCTGGTCCATTAATGTGGTGCAACATTTGAAAAGCGGTTCAACTCAACATTTGTTAAGCTAGAGAGCCTGGGACTTAACTTCATCTTTTGCAAATATGCCCACTCCCTCTTTCTTTTTATTGGTTGTAGAATAGTGTGATATCAACTTGTATCTGTTAAGATGAATCTGTTCAGTTTCAGTGACATCCATATAATGTTCTGGCATGCACAAGTCTCTTGAAATCCCACCTACCCTTCCATATTCCTGTATGGATGTGAGAAGATCATCCATATTATTTATGAGGCTTCTGATGTTTTGATGAAAGACACTAAATGAACTTTCTTTAACACCCTTGGCTTTGTCCAAGCTCCACTCTTTTGTTGTACTGTTTATCTGTTTCAACTGTAGTTATATTTATTCTGCAGCTCAATCTTTCAGATAAGTTTGCCCTATACAACGCATGGAGAACACAATGATAACCACCAGGAAAGGGTGGATACTGCTTCAACAGAGTGGATTAGACATGGTAGCAGCCTCTTGCTAGAAAAATTCAAATGCAAACCATGGTGTGTATTGAGTATTACACCACCGAGTGAAAGTCGATACAACAATCCCATCCATATGTGAATGTCCCTCACATCTCAGCCAAGTTCCAAGCTATACATTAACATGTTCCACAAAAATCTTCATCCAGAGCACAAAGAATGACATGCTCTTCACACTGGTGTGAAGAGAGGTACTGTATACGCAAACGCTGGGCACCTCCGGAATGCTCAGGTGGCATGAGTTTCCTGTGATAATGAATGCTATTTAGAGTATCTACTATTTGGACAGTTATGTATGTTACTGATAACCCATGACGTGCTATAGCACATTATGTACTGTTTGTACAATAAAAAACTCCAAATCTTGTGCTGTAAAATGACTCACAACTGTCAATGCTTTAGGCTGCAAGTACAGATAATTAACACAAATCGATAAAAGAAATTTGACACATTACAAATTGCAATGACTTTTTTATATGAAATAAGTGGAAATTCAGCATACATTACAGTTGTCACAGTGGATAAGTTGTAACTTGATGGTACAGTGAGCTCGTTTTAATCAAAGCTGTTTTAAATAGTTAATTTTTGAGAAACTGAGGATGGAAAAATCAAATAGATTTCTGGTATGCATTCCCTGATTCATATTTCAGTATCATACTGCTTTCGTGGCTTTCAATTGCTTTTCTCAAAGAATAACATAGCATTGTCTTCTTCTCTGACTTGTTAGTTGGCACAGGTTCTCAGATTCTGCAAATTCCCCAACTTTTGTCTGTGTTTCTGCCTTTTCTTATAGATAATTTCTCAGAGTGGCAACAAGCAGCCTGTGATCACTATTCAAACTCCCCCCCCCCCCCCTCCCCTCCCCCTGCAGGAAAGCCTTTCAAACCCATAATATGAGTCTAGGCTTCTTTACCAGAGAAGCTATGATCAATCAGAAACTCATGCACTTTGCTCAGACTTCAAAAGCACTTGCAGATTTTTAAGGCAAAACAATTTGGAACATTATTAACTTACAAACAAACAAAATTAGCAAACCAAATGAAACTGAACCCCCACAAAATATATCTAGCAGTAATGGTGAAACTTTTGAGTCATTGTCTAGCAGATTCAATTATTACTGCCTCTCACAATGGCAGAATGTACTGTACCCGCTAATGAAGAACCACATGCAGATGCATTGTGTCTAGTTGCAAAGACACTGTGACCACACATACGCCAGCTGCTGTGGCCGAGCAGTTCTAGGTGCTTCAGTCTGGAACCGTGCGCCTGCTACGGTCGCAGGTTCGAATCCTGCCTCCGGCATGGATGTGTGTGATGTCCTTAGGATAGTTAGGTTTAAGCAGTTTCTAAGTCTAGGGGACTGATGACCTCGGATGTTAAGTCCCATGGTGCTTAGAGCCATTTGAGCAACCACACATACAGGGAGATTTAGTTAATTACAAGTTTTGTTTTCTTGCATTTGCAGCTGCAGAAATACATTTACAGTGATTGTCAGTTAATGATAACAGTCAAGAGTTCTGAGCAAAACACAGCTATGTACTTATAGTATGTAAATAATAGTCAGTATTTTCTAAAGTACTATTTATATAGAGCACTGTGAACTTTTCATCATGTTAGAGGACAAAAATAATAAACTGCTTTGGCATATTTTGGAAGTTTGTCCACTTTGTACTTGTTTGCTGAATACAACTTAATCTCATCTTAGTCTGTTGTAATAGCACTTGAATCGCATATAAGAAACATCATCTTGTGGAAGATATTTACTAATCAATATTAAGCTAATTCAATCTCTTATATTCCATATACGAGCTTCTTCCATAACTTGTGTCCCAGTATCGTAAATCAGTCTTCCTTTTGTTTAATGAAACTACATAAAATCATGTAATCTTAAGCAGCTAGCACAAAAATTCTTTACAGAAATTAATAAATAAATAAAAATCATCACAATGGACAAGAGTGCAAACTGCTGCACAGTCATGAGAAGTGGTCAACGGTGTGGAGACTGACTACTCTGTTTTCATGTTGGGTACTGTGAGGCAACCTGCTTGTGTGGAGAAAAGGCTAACCTTTGGCACTGTGGTACTCGTGCCCATCACTCCACGATTATGGAGAAAGAGCAGCTGATCATAACACTCAGGTCTGGTGGTAGCACACCTGAGAGCAGCAACTGGCTGCAGTAAAATTAGGAACTGTGTACATGATTGGACTTTAGTCTAACCTGGCAGAAGTTCAACAGATGCTACAAGTCTACTAGCTTCAGTCTAGTGTCTCCAACAGCTTCACTGCTCTGGGGACTGTAGACAAAAATGTGCAGAAAACCCAAGGAGTTGAGGGTCACTCTGACAAGACTGGGAAAAAAGTGCAAGCTAAGGTTAGTAGTTGTCAGATGGCTAAAAGGACCAAGAAGGTCCTTTGGCTGTGGAGTACTCATTGGAGAGGCATGTCTGAACTTTTACAGAACTCCCTATACAGTAAATGGCACGTAACTAGCATTTTTAAGCCAAGTACAGGGGTCAGTGGTGTCATCTGTGATTTAGGCTCTCTGGGGAACGGTGCAGGTAACAGTTTGGAGCATAACCTCTACTGTGCACTTGAGGATATCAAGAGGCAGCTTTGCAGGGAATGCTTCTCACACAGATGTGAAGATTTTGTCACTCTTTGTGTGATGAGACAAACCCTCAATGGAGTGTTCCACTGAATGTGTAAATGAAGAGCTTCATGATTCACTGAACAGGTTGGAGCCATTACACACAGGTGTGACTCATGCGTAGCCCCTCACACAGTCACACCACACATTGCATGGTCTACATCTGAATGTTTTCAGTAACAGCTTACTTCCACAACTTACTTCCACAAGCATTCAGTGCAGTCACAATACTCTCAGTCCATTCCCTGCGATTTGCAATATTTTCACTGGATTTAAGGTTAATGTATTCGAAAAACAGAGCAGCCAGATAACTATAGACATAAATGTAACAAGAAGTAGAAAACAGTAGAAAGGATAACAATCATAATACATTTGGACTTTTCCATCAAAACAGCAGGAGCTCATCCATGAGAAAAATGAGCTTTTCATGTCAGGAGACTGAAAAAGCTAAAAGTAATCAATAAGTGTGCTATGCATAACAGATCATCATCCAAAAGTCACAGAGATTGAATGATACGTTTCACAGATCCCAAATGAAATTCCCCTCATGGATATGGAATAAGTAAAAACTCTTCAACATATTTTTGTTGAAAAGGTAATAACAAACTTGTCACATAATGTGTAAATGTCAGTACACTGAGGTGCAAATGATAATTCTTTGGCTATTGTAGCCACATGTCATCAGAAAGAAAAGTCAGTTAGTTGGTAATTTGTATGTTCCGTGGATTATAATTTACAACACTTACTTGCACTGACTACATTACTGCACTGAAGAAGTACAGATGATTTTACATATCATATCACTATCATTATTTGGTATTATTAATAATGTATACACATCGGTTGATTATACAAACAAATTTATCTATGGAGTAGAAGGAATTGGGCAGCAATAAATTATTTATATCCCTTTTAGACTGAACTACATTAGTGGTTAGACTTTTTATGGATGTTGGCAAGATACTGAAAATATGTGTTCTTTTATAATGGACACCTTTTTGACCCAAGTAAGTGACAAAATCTTTATGAATATTATTCGAATGTCTAGTGTTGAGCCCATAAACTGAGCAGTTAGCTTGAAAAAGAGATATATCATTCATGACAAATTCGACTAAGGAATAAACGTATTAGGAAGCAGACACATTAGTATCCCCAATTCCTCGAACAGACCTCTGCAGGGCATCCTTCAGTTCACACCACAAACAATTCATATTTAGAGTCAGAAAAATTAAGCTCAGCTTATGTTTTGGTACTTCAGCAGTTCCATGATATACTGTTCCCAGCAGAATTTATTATTTATTATTATTATTATTATTATTATTATTTATGTCCAGAATTTATTATTTAAGTCCAACAACTAAACACTGTCAACCTCTTCAACTGTTTGTTGTCATATTTTAGGCATAGGTTTGCTATAATTATTAGACTCAAAATGAATTAAATACTGATGTAATGTTGTTCTGTACATTGCGCTCAGTCAGGAATATCTGCACTTATTTGTAGTAGGTGCACCCAGACTTTGCCAGTACACAGATAGCTTGAGATTGGTCTGTGCAGAGTTATATATATGCTTTGAAATACTGCATAAAACCGGCTTCTGAGTAGCACAGGAGGAGTTAGCAGTGGCTTTTTTTCAAAGAAGCTGTTCTTCTCCTAATCTACAAGTAATTACCATAATTATCAGTCTGAACGATTAGCACTCGTCATGCCTGGATGTCAGTATGCTTTACAGACGTAGCCAGCAGGGGTCACTTCTCACTGTTAAGACTCTGGCTTGACTCAGTCCACATCCATGAAGACTCTCCTTCACGATGGAATTGAGGGTATGTGATGTGTGAGTGAACATACTATATCCAGAGTGACCTTAAGTGGAATGACCACATACAACAAACAGTAGGAAAAGCAGATGCCAGACTGAGATTAATAGGAAGAATCTTATGGAAATGTAACATATCCATGACTGTAGTAGCTTAGAAGATGCTTGTTTGAAAAGTTCTTGACTGTTGTTCAGCAATAAAGGATACCTGCCTAGTAGGACTGATAGAAGAGATACAGAGGACTGACTCAGAGCAGTGCATTTAGTCACAGAATCAATTACTCGATATGAGAGTGTTACCGAGAAGCTCAACAGACTCCATCAGCAGATGTTACGAGAGAAGTATTGTGCATTGGGAGAGTTTTACTACTGAAATTTCAAGAGAGTACTTTTCGCGTGGAATCAGACAACACATTACATGCTTCCACATACATCTCGCATAATGAACAGATGAGAAAATTTGAGAAATTAGAGCCAACACAGAAGCTTAGCAACAACAATTCTTCCCATGCATCATTTGCACGTGGAACAGGTACCAGAAGTACCCTCAGACACACACCATGAGGTGGCTTGTGGAGTGTGACGTAGAAGTAGATAAGATTACCCTTAAGTTGTCTTCATAATTAATCAATTACTATGGGTACATATCCTGACACACACAAATAAGCTGTAACAACATTCATCCAAAAAGTTGGAGAAAAGCAAACCTCCTCTAATTACAGATCTAAGGCACTCCTTCCAGTCTTTCCAGAGGTTGTAAGAAAGTGACCTATAAGAGAATACTGATCATTTAACTGGGTAGAGCCAGTGAACAGGCTCTCAGTCTGGGGATCATAAAGGATTATTCACAGAGAAAGAAATACAAAACCTCACAAATAAAATGCCAGAAGAGCTAAATGAGAAGAATTACCTTGTGAGAGAACCTACCGTGTGGGGTGCTGAGTGCCACGAGGTTCAATATTAAGGTCTGTTTTGCAGTTAACTTCTATAAATGATCTTCTAGTGACTTTCTACATCTACATCTATACTGTGCAAACTACTGTGAGGTGAATGCAGAGGGTACATCCCATTGTACCAGTTATGAGGGTTTCTTCCTGTTCCATTCACATAAGAGTGATTGTTGGAATGTCACTGTGCATGCTGTAATTATTCTAATCTTATTCTCATGATTCCTAAGAGAGCAATATGTAGGGGTTTGTAGTATATTCCTAGAGCCATCAGTTAAAGCTGGTTCTTGAAACTCTGTTAATAGACTTCCTCGGAATAGTTTACATCTGTATTCAAGAACCTGCCAGTTAAGTTCCTTCAGTATCTCTGTGACACTCTCCCACAGATCAAACAAACCTGTGACCATTTGTGGTGCCCTTCTCTGTATACATTCAATATATCCTGTTAGTCCTATATGGTATGGATCCCTTGAGCAATATTCTAGAACCGGTTGCACAAGTAATTTGTAAGCAATCTCCCTAGTAGACTGATAGCACTTCCCCAATATTCTATCAACAAACCAAAGTCTACCACCTGCTTTACCCACGACTGAGCCTATGTAATCATTCCATTTCATACCCCAACAAAGTGTTGCATTCAGGTATTTGTATGAGTTGGTCAGTTCCAGCTATGACTCATTGATATTACAGTTACAGGATACTATGTTTTATCATTTTGTGAAGTGCAGAATTTCACATTTCTGAGCATTTAAAGCAAGTTGCCAACCTCTGCACCACTTTGGAATCTGATAAAGATCTGAGTTGATATTTTTGCAGCTTATTTCAGATTGCACTTCATTATAGATAAGTGCAAAAGCCAGATTTTACTATTAATATTGACTGTAATATCATTAATATACAACATGAACAGCAATGGTCATAACACACTTCCCTGGGGCACACCTGTAGTTACTTCTACATCTGACGATGACTCTCCATCCAAGATAACATGCTGCATCCTCCCTACCAAAAAGTCCTCAATCCAGTCACAAATTTCACTTGATACCCCATACGATCGTACTTTTGACATTAAGCATAGGTGTGGTACTGAGTCAAATGCTTTTTGGAAATCAAGAAATACAGCATCTATCTGACTACCTTGATCCAAAGCTTTCAGTGTGTCTGTAAGAGAAATGCGAGTTGGGTTTTACATGATCAACGTTTTCGAAATCCATGCTGGCTGGCATTGAGGAGATCATTCTGTTTAAGATACCTCATTATGTTTGAGTTCAGAATATGTTCTAAGATTCTACAACAAATAGATCTCAAGGATATTGGACGACAATTTTATGGATCACTTCTACTATCATTCTTGTATGAGGGTGCTTACAAGGTGATTCAGAATTTTTAAAGTTCACTGATGATGCAAGCATACTAACTGAGGATCCAGACTCAACCTTAGCATACACACTTGTAAAGCGAAAACTGGAAAACATTGATACAACAAAGTTTTTCGGCATCCAAAAATTTGGTAGAAGCAATTTTCATTTATCGAAATGTCACACGAAAATTCTCTCTCATGCTGAGAAACTGCTGGATGTTGTTGCCGGAAATACAGTGTGGCCAGTTGATGTGGTGAGCTTAATGGAAAAGTAAAGTTCTTTTCCTTAATCTGGTATGGAAATTTGGAAATTGACCAGTTGCTGCTAACTGCTGTGTCCTGTTCTAGAGCTAATGGAATGAGGAATTAGATAATTTACAAATTGAAATCTACAGTAAATAAAGTTACATTGAAACATCAGTACTTTAATTATAAAACCTTGCAGTGTGATATTATTTTGCAACATTTTAGTAAAATTGAAACATTAGCTCAGTCTCTTGCAGACCGTGAACCAGTGTGAAATACTGACAAAATTGTCAAATTTTCAAGTGGACTTTCAGTGAAATATGGTACACTAGTTACAGCTTGGGGTTCTATAATGAAAACAGGAAGACTTACAATAATTTAACAGCAAAGTTACTGAAAGAAGAGCAATGTCTGTCACAGATTGATGAGTTGTCTATGCTCAAGGTATTGAATCAGTCAAGTTAAACATGCTAGAAAGTGGTGTACCCCACAAAGTGGAGGATAGATCACATGTTACTGGTTTGAGAAACAAAGCTTTTTTCAGTGGGAACAGCAGCCAGTAAAGATTTAAGGAATCACATTTAACAACAATAATATTGAAATCCCCCCACCATGAACCATGGACCATGGACCTTGCCGCTGGTGGGGAGGTTTGCATGCCTCAGTGATACAGATTGGCGTACCATAGTTGCAACCACAACAGAGGGGTTTCTGTTGAGGGGCCAGACAAACGAGTTGTTCCCGAAGAGGGGTAGCGGTCTTTTCAGTAGTAGAGGCATCAAGGGTACTTGAGCGAAGCATGGAAGGTAAAAATCTTGGAAGGATACCAAGAGATGAATACACTAAGCAGATACAGAAGAACATAGGTTGCAGCATTACTTGCAGATGAAGAAGCTTGCACAGGATAGAGTAGCATGGAGAGCTGCATCAAACCTGTCTCTGGACTGAAGACAACAACAACAACAACAACAAGGTTGCCCAAACTCTTACGGGAATCACCAAAGCGTGCGCGAGTAATGAGTGGATGGGCAAATGTCTATAAGGTACATTACATATATAGAATTGTGGACATTTTTTTTTTTTTTTTTTTTTTTTTTTTTTGTGGTTTTAGGGCGCAAAACTTCTATGGTCATTAGCGCCCAGCCCGTGACATAGAAAACAGGAAAAAAACGAAATTTAAAATCAGCAGCAATGGGAACAAAATCATAAAATTTGAGTAACTAAAGGCAGAAGGAACGCTTAAAAATCCACTATAGAAAGGGGTTGGTTGTCCCCCAAAAAAAAAACTTCAAATGACTGACGTCATTTCACTGTCACTAATAAACTGTAGAACGCGGTCAGCTGAGCGCGTGTCATCTGCTAAAATCGACGATAGATCAGGCGATAGCTGTAGACGGGAGCGTAATGGATTAAAATAGGGGCATTCAATTAAAAGGTGTCTGACCGTCCACAGCTGAGAGCAGTGGGGACAGAGTGGGGGAGGATCACCGCTTAAAAGATGTCGATGACTAAAAAGACAGTGCCCTATCCGGAGTCGAGCTAAAACTACCTCCTCCCGACGACGCGTTCGGGAGGAAGAGGTCCAAGCGCAAGGAAGGGCTTTCACTTCCCGCAATTTATTGTGGGGAAGTGTTGACCAATGCGCATGCCATAAATGAGCAGCTTGGCGGCATAAAACGCTCCGTAGATCGGTAAACGGAAGAGACTGAATAGCTGGCCGAGGAAGAGAGACTGCAGCCTTGGCCGCTATATCGGCCGCCTCATTTCCACAGATACCAGCGTGTCCCGGGAGCCAGAGGAACGCCACTGAGACGCCCCCCAGGTGGAGCAAGCGCAGACAGTCCTGAATCCGGTGGACCAGAGGGTGCACAGGGTAAAGAGCTTGGAGACTTAGGAGAGAGCTGAGAGAATCTGAGCAGATTACGTACTGTATCCGCTGATGGCGGCGGATGTAGTGGACAGCCCGGAGAACAGCGTAAAGCTCCGCAGTATAAACCGAACACTGGTCGGGAAGCCGAAAGTTATTTGGGGTGTCGCCAACAATATAGGCACTCCCTACACCTAACGATGTTTTCGAGCCATCGGTGTAAATAAATGTGGCATCCGTCATTTGTGCACATAGAGCAGCAAATGCCCGACGGTAAACAAGTGTAGGGGTACCATCCTTGGGAAATTGACATAGGTCTCTGAGCAAGTTGATCCGGGGACGGAGCCAAGGCGGTGCTGTACCCCAAGTTGTCAAGAAGGTTTTAGGAAAGCGGAAGGAAAGAGAATGGAGCAGTTGACGGAAGCGGACTCCCGGGGGTAGTAGGGAGGAGGAGCGGCCTGCATACCCGACATCAAAGGAGGCGTCGAAAAAAAGGTCATGCGCTGGATTAGCAGGCATGGAAGACAGATGGCTAGCATAACGACTCAGAAGGACTGCCCGCCGATTGGACAGCGGAGGTTCAGCAGTCTCAGCATAAAGGCTTTCCACAGGGCTGGTGTAAAAAGCTCCAGATACTAAACGTAATCCACGGTGGTGGATAGAGTCGAGACGCCGAAGAATAGACGGCCGAGCAGAGGAGTAGACTATGCTTCCATAATCCAATTTCGAGCGCACGAAGGCGCGATAGAGGCGGAGAAGGACCACTCGGTCCGCTCCCCAAGAGGTACCATTCAGGACACGGAGGGCGTTAAGCGAACGCAGACAGCGAGCCGAAAGATAGGAAACGTGGGAGGACCAGCACAGTTTTCTGTCAAACATAAGACCCAAGAATTTAGCGACGTCGGAAAACGGAAGGTTGACAGGACCTAGACGTAAGGAGGGCGGAAGAAACTCCTTACTTCGCCAAAAATTTACACAAACGGTCTTACTGGGTGAGAAACGGAAGCCGGTTTCGATGCTCCACGAGTGGAGGCGATCGAGACATCCTTGAAGACGTCTTTCAAGAAGGCTGGTCCGTTGAGAGCTGTAGTAGATCGCAAAATCGTCCACAAAGAGGGAGCCCGAGACATCAGGAAGGAGACAATCCATAATTGGATTAATGGCGATGGCAAACAGTACAACACTCAGCACGGAGCCCTGGGGTACCCCGTTTTCTTGGGAGAAAGTACGGGAGAGAGTAGTGTTCACCCGCACCCTAAATGTGCGCTCTGCCATAAATTCGCGAAGAAAAAGGGGCAGCCGGCCTCGAAAGCCCCAAGAGAACAGTGTGCGGAGAATGCCTGTCCTCCAACAGGTATCGTATGCTCTCTCCAGATCAAAAAATATTGCTACCGTTTGGCGTTTCCGGAGAAAATTGTTCATGATATAAGTGGAGAGAGCAACAAGATGGTCAACAGCAGAACGATGCTTTCGGAATCCGCATTGGGCTGGTGTTAAAAGACTGCGGGACTCCAGCCACCAAGCTAAACGGTAATTCACCATACGCTCCAAAACCTTACAGACACTACTCGTGAGAGAAATGGGGCGGTAGCTAGAGGGGAGATGTTTGTCCTTTCCAGGTTTCGGAACGGGAACGACAATAGCTTCCCGCCATCGCCTGGGAAAGGTACTGTCGGTCCAAATTCGATTATAAAGGCGAAGGAGGTAACGCAGGCTATGGGTTGATAAATGCAGCAACATTTGGACATGGATACCATCCGGTCCTGGGGCGGAGGAGCGAGAAGAAGAGAGTGCATGTTGGAGTTCGCGCATGGAGAAAACAGTATTGTAGCTTTCGCGATTGTGAGAGGAGAAAGCAAGATGTCGCACTTCCGCTGCACGTTTCTTCGGGAGAAACGCTGGCGGGTAATTTGAAGAGCTCGAAATCTCAGCAAAGTGCTGACCCAATGAGTTAGAAATTGCGACGGGGTCCACTAAGGTATCATGCGCGACAGTGAGCCCAGAGACCGGGGAGAAACTAGGCGCGCCTGAGAACCGTCGAAGCCGACTCCAAACTTCCGAGGAGGGAGTGAAGGTGTTAAATGAGCGAATAAAGTATTTCCAGCTTGCCTTCTTGCTATCGCGGATGACGCGACGGCATCGCGCACGGAGCTGCTTATATCGGATACAGTTGGCCAAAGTTGGATGGTGACGGAAAATGCGAAGAGCACGTCGCCGCTCACGTATTGCGTCACGGCATGCCTCGTTCCACCAAGGAACTGGAGGGCGCCGGGGCAATTCGGAGGTGCGTGGTATTGAACGTTCCGCAGCTGTGAGAATAACGTCGGTAAAATGTGTGACCTCATCGTCGACGCTGGGAAAGCGACGGTCATCGAATGTCGCTAGAGACGAAAAAAGTGTCCAATCGGCTTGGGCAAACTTCCAGCGACGCGAGCGCATATATGGCAGTTGAGGCTGCAGTCGAAGAACACATGGAAAGTGGTCACTCGAGTGTGTATCATCAAGGGCGAACCATTCGAAGCGCCGAGCTAGCGGAACAGTACCGACCGCAAGGTCCAAATGAGATAAATTTGCCGTGGAGGCAGACAAAAATGTGGGGACCCCAGTGTTGAGGCAGACTAGATCCGCTTGGTGGAAGACGTCTAGCAATAGTGAGCCACGTGGACAAGGATGTGGAGATCCCCAAAGCGGGTGGTGGGCATTGAAGTCCCCAACCAGCAAATAGGGGGGTGGAAGCTGATCAAGAAGATGAAGGAGATCAGCTCGTGCCATTGGTGTAGACGATGGAATGTATACCGTACAAAGAGAGAACGTGTATCCAGAAAGGGAAAGACGGACGGCGACAGCTTGGAAGGAAGTGTTTAAGGGGATTGGGTGATAATGGAGAGTATCATGGAGTAGAATCATGAGTCCTCCATGGGCTGGAGTGCCTTCAACAGAGGGGAGGTCATATCGGACGGACTGAAAATGAGGGAGAACAAAGCGGTCATGGGGACGCAGCTTTGTTTCCTGAAGACAGAAGATGACCGGCGAGTAGGATCGTAAAAGGATCGACAATTCCTCCCGATTGGCGCGAATGCCGCGGATATTCCAGTGGATAATGGACATAGGGTGAACAGAAAATGGAGGAACGTGACCAAGGGTGCTGTCAACTCAACGACTGCTCAGAGCTTGCGACCGACAGCATGGAATGGCATTCAGTCGAAGGCAGAAGATCCTGATCCATAGGTTGGTCAGGAGCAGCTCCTGCCACCAACGATCGGCCAGTTGACCGGCCACCAGCAGTGCGCCTCGGCGACACAGAAGATGGCCGAGGGCGATTTCCGCCAGGTGGTGCTGTAGATGGGACACGCCTTGGCGGAGAAGGAGAGGAACTGTGTTTCTTCGTAGCCTTCTTAGAAGTATGATGTTTAGATGAAGGAGGAACCGATGGTTGTGAAGTTGCGGTACGTAAAAACTCTTCACGAGAATGCTCTTTTTTCGAAGACTTGGCGTCTGACTTTTGGGCTCGAGATTTAACAGAACCCGATGAAGGGTGAGCCATAGAGTGGGCAGGCGAAAGGGGTGAGGTTGAACGGGCGATCTTTGCGCTGGCCGATCTGACGACCGTGGTACTAAAGGTGAAGTCGCAAGTCTGCGTGGCCGCCTCCTTTGTTGGTCGAGGAGAAGCAAGTACAGCGCTGTATTTACCTTTCTGAGGCACGGTGGGCTGTCGACTGGCGAGTAACTTTCGAGCAGCAAAGGTCGACACCTTTTCCTTCACTCTTATTTCCTGGATGAGCTTTTCATCCTTAAAAACGGGGCAATCTCGAGAGGAGGCAGCGTGGTCACCCATACAGTTGATGCAGCGAGGGGATGGAGGTGGACAAGCACCCTCATGGGCATCCCTGCCACAAGTAACACATTTGGCCGGATTGGAACAGGACTGGCTGGTATGAATGAACCGCTGACATCGATAGCAACGCGTAGGGTTTGGGACATAAGGGCGAACGGAAATTATCTCATAGCCTGCTTTGATTTTTGATGGGAGTTGAACTTTGTCAAATGTCAAGAAGACAGTGCGGGTTGGAATGATGTTCGAATCAACCCTTTTCGTAACCCGATGAACAGCTGTGACGCCCTGGTCAGACAGGTAATGCTGAATTTCTTCGTCAGACAATCCATCGAGGGAGCGCGTATAAACGACTCCACGCGAGGAATTTAAGGTACGGTGCGGTTCCACCCGGACAGGGAAGGTGTGGAGCAGAGAAGTACGCAGCAATTTTTGAGCCTGGAGGGCACTGTGTGTTTCTAACAACAGGGTGCCGTTCCGTAATCTGGAACAAGACTTTACAGGACCCGCAATTGCGTCGACACCTTTCTGTATAATGAAAGGGTTGACCGTGGAAAAGTCGTGACCTTCGTCAGACCGAGAAACAACAAGGAACTGTGGCAACGATGGAAGAACAGTCTGTGGCTGAGACTCAGTGAACTTACGTTTGTGAGCAGACATAGTGGAAGGTGAGGAAACCATTGCGGAAGAATCCCCCATGATTACCGGCGTCTCCGATGGCGCGCTCCTCCCTTGTGGGGGCCCTCGCCGAGGGCACACCCGCCTTAGGTGATTGTTCACACCTCAGGTCACACCTCCCGACAAACAGACGGAGGGACCAATCGGCACTTTCGGAAGGTATCAGCTCGGGTAATCACCCCTCCCTGGGCCTGGCCGTTACCAGGGGGTACGTACGTGTCCTACCTGTCTACCCGGGGCGAGGAATTACGCGTTACCCCGTCACCGGCTACGCATGGAAGTGCGTGGGTCGGCCTTCAGACACGCACAGGGAGGAAAGAAGAGAAAGGGAAAGGAAAGAAGAGGGGGTCTCAAACGCCGTAGCGGAGAAAAGGGCAAGGAGAAGAGGGAAGGAAAAGAGAAGGACAGAGGAAGGACGAGGACTGGCAAGTGTAAGAGCAAGGAATTTGGAACAGTTTCGAGCGTCCGTCTCCGGACGTAGGCACAAACCATACTCCCAGAGGGGGAGAAAGGAAGGAAAGAGACAGAGGTGAGGGGGGGGGGGGCGAAGATTGGGGACGGGGAGGGATGCGGAAAGGGAAGGGAAGGTATGCAGCCCGGAAAGGAAGGAGGGCCACATTAGCTCGGGGTCCCGTGCTCGCTACGCACGTGTCCACAAAAGAGTTGTGGACCCCCTGGGGGGGAATTGTGGACAGTTGGGAATGTGAGTCTCATGGGAAGCGTGCAAGGGATAAGTCCCTGCAGTCACGCTATTCATCTGTGGCCTCAGTGGCTCAGATGGATAGATCATCTGCCATGTAAGCAGGAGATCCCGGGTTCGAGTCCCAGTCGGGGCACACATTTTCAGCTGTCCACATCGAGGTATATCAACAACACCTGTCGGCAGCTGAGGGTTTCAGTTAGTCATCATTTAAACAACAACAAGATTGAGATATTTAGTAAGAGACCAGTGGCAACTGATATAAAAGTTGAGAATCTGTGTTACAGAATGTCGTCTTGCATAGAAAATATTGGACAAGCAAACTGTGCACCATTTGATTTAGCTCTGTTCTGACATAGGAAGTTGGGCGATGTAAACTTTGAGAACTTGAAGATAATGGATGACTCTGATTTGAGTCCACACTAAAATTAAACACTTTACAGAAATTCCTTTGTGAATCATGTCAGGATGATAAACTATACAGGAAAGTACTTAGATCAAATTTGCAAACTCATGTCTGTGTTCCAGGAGAATTTGTTCACGCTGATGTATGCAGAAAGATGCCACATACTGCTTGTCCAAGATAACTCGACAATTTTATTGGTGCTGCCAGAAGAGAAGAAAATCAGTACTAGTTGAAAGATATTCCTTTTGTCTCCAGTGTACTGCTAACATTATGTTCTCCTACATGCAGAGTATTACTGCACACATTGTTAAGGATAATGGTGCCAAGATTGCAGCAAGCAGCCTTTGCTGCCTTCTCCTCACTGCTTCTGTCCTCTCAGCAGTCCTAATGTTGGAGCAAGGCACACCTCCTACAGTTTTCCAACTGCCACCATGCGAATTGTCAACAATGGACAAACAGTATGTCTTTAATTGGATCCAACCATTTTTTCATTTGTTATCCATCTTGAGCTGACTGCAGTCTAGCAGTAGCTTGCAGACCAACTTTATAAAGAAAACACTGACATCAAAAAATGTACAAATGTATGTATCCAATTTACAGAATAACCATGGAAGATGCTTTGTAAATAAAAGCAAAACTAATTTAAATAATAATAATAATAATAATAATCTGCAGTCAGCTCAAGACGGATAACGTATAGTAACCGGTAACAGATGTTAACAGCTGCTGCGGAAGATGGCCATGCAAACAAACATATTGAAGCAACAGCCCTTCAGATGGTTAAGAAGAAACTCCAATGTTGGTTTTGGTACACAGATGATACTTTCGTTACAAGGCCTCATGGAGAAGAAGACCTCTCATAATTCCTAAATTATCTGAATGATATTAATTCTAATATGAAGTTCACTAAGGAAAAAGAGAATGAAGATTAAATTTCATTTTTGGGTGTACAGATATTTCGAGAACCAGATGGAATTTTAGGGCAAGGAGCCTACAGAAAGCCCACTCACATGGATAGGTACCTTCACTAAAATTCCAGTCACTTTCCCCAATGGAAAAGAGGAGTTATCAACACATTGGTGGACCATGCTAAAGAATCTGTGAGTCTCATGTACTTGGAGGATGAGGATGAGCTCAACCATTCAAGAACTGCCATAAGAAGATATGGCTACTCTAACAAAGAGATATTTAGAGTACTACACCCAATATGATCTGATACATTCTGAAGAAAAAGAATCAACTAAAGGGAAAGTTTCCCTCCAATTCATAAAATAGATTACAGATTGCATCTGAAGAGCACTGAGAGGACACACTTTTGACATCATGTTTGCACCAACAAGAAAGATGCATGAACATGTGAAAACCAAAGGGCCTCGCCCTGCCTCTTGCCATAACTGGTGTATATAAAATCCCTTTCACATGTTGTCAAGTGTACATACTACATAAAAAAATAGCATTAACACCCATCATAAGGAACACAACGGCAATTGTCATATAGGCAACAAGGGTAAATCAGCGACAGGAGAATGTGGGACTGTGGAACCACCAAATTCATTTCTCTCGTAGCACAGATTTATAAGGATCGAATCATTACCTTGCTAAGATGTACAGACAGGTCACAGAAATACAGAAATTCTGAAACAACTTTAACGGAAAAGAAGACAGATTGAAATTAGACACTTTGTGGGCCTCAATACTAAATAAAGCGTCACAAAACATGTTGGTATGACTCTACAAATTCAGACAGCAGTCTGATGACATAATGAACTGACTGTTAGCTGGATACATAAACAACTCGGCTAGCTGAGAATGTTCGAGTCTGTAACTCCTTTCTGAGTCATTAAAACCTCTGATAATGTCTCCAGAACTGGAAGACAAAATGTTAGGCAGACAAATGTGGCTTGTACCATGGCCTGATACATGTAAAACAAATGTCGCCAAAAACACATGCTTCATGGTTCACATCCCTGAAGGTTCTACTTCTTGACAGAATCTATGGAACATGATGGATTGATCAACAAATGAATGAATGAAGGAGCTCCTCAGACCAGGTTATTGTCAGCTTCTGTGCTGCAGCTGGTGAGCCTATGTTTGCTATCAGGCAGTGCCTCCTCGTGATGTAACAAGCATATAGCATCCTGTTGCCTTCTGAATTGTGAACCTCCTATGTCACTATCAACCCCCAATGGAGCATGTTTTTGAGAGTCATCTGTGAATGATGATGTGAGCCACTTGTTAGCTGTTTCATTAATTGCATAATGAATGCATAATTGACATACTTAGTTAATAAAGCTTCAGAAATACAAAAGAGAGTATAAAATAATAGACAAGTACAGCTAACAAATATAAAGCATATGCCCCCAGAATGAGATTTTCACTCTGCAGCGGAGTGTGGGCTGATATGAAACTTCCTGGCAGATTAAAACTGTGTGCCGGACCGAGACTCAAACTCGGGACCTTTGCCTTTCCCGGGCAAGTGCTCTACCAACTGAGCTACCCAAGCACGGCTCACGCCCCGTCCTCACAGCTTTACTTCAGACAGTATCTCATCTCCTACCTTCCAAACTTTACAGAAGCTCTCCTGCGAATCCTGGAGAACTCCTTTCTTTCAGGAGTGCTAGTTCTGCAGGGTTCGCAGGAGAGCTTCTGTAAAGTTTGGAAGGTAGGAGACGAGATACTGGCAGAAGTAAAGCTGTGAGGATGGGGCGTGAGTCGTGCTTTGGTAGCTCAGTTGGTAGAGCACTTGCCCGCGAAAGGCAAAGGTCCGAAGTTTAAGTCTCGGTCCGGCACACAGTTTTAATCTGCCAGGAAGTTTCATAAAGCATATGTTACAAAATTTTGGCAAAATATGACTTCATCAAATAAATATACAGAGCAAAGTTCAAGGAACATATGCTGACAAGAAGATATGTTTCTGACAGCCCATGGTCAGAAAAAATTTTGTTTCTATTTTTAATGTTACACTGACTGATCCAGTTGTCTTCAGCAGATGCTGTCAGTGATAGTCTAAGATGTGTTTGCTATCCGGACTCCAAATGGACATGTGTATAAAAATGGAAGAATGAATCCAGATGAAAATTTGAGAATATAATTGCTATTGTTTACACTAACAAAAATTCAGACATTACTTATCTCTGACAACCAACTAAGTTGAACAGACTAGATAAATTATGTGGTACTGTAAGTCCGTAAGACTTTGTGACCTACAAGACAGATAAATGTGACTGTACTGACTGAATTCACTGCAGACAGATTTCACATCATAGCACATATCAATCATCTCTGGCGAAAAATACACAATGCAGATTCTCACTAACAATGATTTTGTAAATATATGCTGACAGGTGTATATATAATATTTGAAATTTGTCGCATAAGTTAATTTTTTCAAGTCTCTCAATGATTTTAATGAATTTACAATAAACTTGTGAGATTTCTTTGGAAGTTAATTTTATAGGCTCCATTTTTAAAAGTCAAATGAGGTAAGAAAAATAGATCAATTTACCTTTATTGGTAAGCCTAGGTACTTTTTGATCTTCACTTCAAGACCATACTGCTTTCCTTCAAATCCAAAGAGTGGAATAAGACAGGTATCACGGATTGCACATAAACGGCACAAATTATGGATATCCATGATGTCCTCCTCACTTCCACTTTCAGTACTGGAAGAATGGTCATCCATCTCAAGGTCAGTTCTGGAACAAGCCGCAATATTTCTTTATAGAATAAATTCAGAGAGTGTTGCCTTGTTTCATATTATCTTAAGTTTTATGTAGCAGCTATAAATTCTAGTGACATATCATCAGCCATTTGAACCAAACTGATTGTCTGCAGTTAGTCATGTAGCACACAAACTATTGTGTTTTACAGAATGCTCAGATGCTAAAAATACTGTTTATATGTGTTACAGCTAGAAGATGAGTTAGTTCCACTGTGAGTTTGACATTTACAAAATGAACCAAAATTTGGTATCTTAGCCTGGCTGGGCTTGATCTTTTAGCTGTCTCCTAAATCAATATGAATGCTGAATTTTCCAAATTACTTGAATATTTCTCTCCAAAGTACAAAATACTTTAACGCCAATTTCATCAATTCCTTGGCCATGCTTCTGCTTAGTTTTATTCTTATTTGTTTCAGGGAAATCAGTCTTCAAAATGTGGAGGAAATTTGTTTATACCGTTCACTTTGTACGTCTATTCCTAATATTCTCCCTGTAAGTTCTCTCACAACACCCTGATTGAGCCATTGAGTTTCTGTTATACATTATTTTCCTTTTATGACTTGGATGTAAATGCTTCATGTTTTTTATTTTCAAGATTTGACTACCAATTTACAACTGCTTTTACAATACATTGCTGTGGTCTTCAGTCCAGACACAAGTGTGCAGCAGCTTTCCATTCTAATCCATCCTGTGCACATCTCTTCATCTCTGCATAATTACTGCAGCCAGCATCCACATCAAACTGGTTACTGTAGTCAAGTCTTGGCCTCTCTCTACAATTTTTATTCCCATACACTTCCCGTAGTTGCCAAATTAACTGTTTCATACTGTTTCAGGATGTGATCAATAATCAGCTTACTCCCTCTTTCTCTTCTGTGTACCTTAAGATTCTTTTTCCCACACTTCAGTTTAGTACCACTTCACTAGCTATTCAGTCTATCTTATCTCCACCATTCTCTTGTAGCATCACATTTCAAAAGCTACCATTCTCTTATTGTCTGTATTGGTTATTGTCCACATTTGACTTCCTTGACAAGGCCAAAAAAATTCATTCAGAAACGACTTCCTTAGAAAGAAACTCATACTCAGTGTTATCATATTTGTCTTTCTCTGGATAATTTTATCCTGTTATGGTCAGTCTACCTGCTGTTGTCAGTTATTTTGCTGTGAAAATAACAAAACTTGTCTACTACTTCAAGTCTTTAATTTTTTAATCTGATTTCCATAGCAACACTGGATTTAATTGGGCTACATGTCATTGTCCTTGTTTTCCCTTTTCTTGACATCTATCTTAAAACCTCTTTTCAAGGCACTATACAATCCATTCAACTAATCTTTCAAACCTTTTGCCATCTCTAACAGAATTACATCATTGGCAAATCTTTTAAGTTTTATTTCATCTACCTGAACTACCACTCCCTTTCAAAATGCTTAGCATAATGTACTTTGTAGTCTCTATGTGTTTGTTATCTTTTACTAATTTTAAGAACAAAGAAAACATGCGGCACCTACTTAGATTTTTACATAGCATCCCCCCCTTCTTCCTTAACATTTGTTCCACACGCTGACAGTGTCTGTTGTCAAGCCATTGCTGCCTACATCATCCTACTGGCTGTTTACCATTTACTGTAAGGTGAAAACCAGTTTTTGCAACTGGTGTGTTTGCTCTAAGAACATGCGCTTACTATCACAGATGTCTTTCACCCTGTCTACCATTGGCGCTGCTCGGTACAACTTACGAACTTCACGATTTGTGGCATGGCTGTGCAATGTTAATCCAGATGTCCATCACAGCATCCTTGTTTTCATGTCAGCAAGTTATTGTTCCACTTCGTTTGTTGAAAGCCAGCATTCAACATATACAGCACACCTGAACAGAATGCAGATCGGTATACATTCAACATGAGCCTGCCTAGAAACTTCCGGTCACAGAGTACATAAGACACAGAGCACCATTTGAACCAAGTCCTGCTCAATTGGATAGAGATTTCTGCACTGAGATTTCCATGGTAGCAAAGGTTGAGCCTTGGTACTTCAAAGTCCTTGTTGTTAGGAGGTCAACAGCATTTATTCTGATGGTGTCTGAATCATTTACATCTGTGGTGAGGTACTGCATTTTCTTTATGTTGTCACAGACATATTTCTGCGAGGCAGTCTTTCCAGGCTTTGACTTGCCACTGTAGGTTAGTTTCGTCTTCAGAGGCCAATAGTACATCATCACCCTGTAACATGTATCTTCTGTAGGTAATGTGTATCAGTATTTTGCAAATATGACTTATTAAACTAATGTTTCAGTAGTATTCTTAACTGTCAGCATTTGCCGTTTTTGGAATTGGAATTATTACATTATTCTTGAATCTGAGGGTACTTCACCTGTATCATATGAAGTGGTCCACTCTCAAGGGGCCTCAGTCATAATTTTAGAAGGCCTAAGTTCATTGTCTTTATTTAATCATCTGTGGTAGGCTAATATCTGGATATCAACTACATCTACACATACACTCTAAAACCACTATATGGGTGCATGGTAGAGGTTAACTTGTACCACTATTCATTTCCTTTCCTTTTACACTTGCAAGTGGAGTGGCAGAAAAATAACTGTCTAGATGCCTCTGTACAAGCCCCAATTTCTCTTATCTTGTCATTGCAGTTCATAAGTGATATGTACACTGACAGCAATAGAATCGTTCTGCAGTCACCTGCAAATGCCGTTTCTCTAAATTTTCTCAATAGCGTTTCACAAAAAGAATGTTGTCTTTCCTTCAGTGATTCCCATTTGACTTCACGAAGCATCTCCATAACACATGTTGACTGAACCCACTATTAACAAATTTAGCAGTTCACCTTTGGCCTGCTTTAATGTCGTCCTTTAATCTGACCTGTTAAGACATCCAAAATATTTGAGCAGTACTCAAGAATGGATTGCACTACTGTTCTATACATAGTCTCCTTCGTAGATGAGCTACACTTTCCTAAAATTTCCTAATAAACCTAAGTCGACCATTCGTCTTCCCTACTACCTTCCTTGTGTGACTGCTCCATTTCATACTGCATTGCAACATTATGCCTAAATATTTAATTGATGTGACTGTGCCAGGCAGCACATTACTAATACTGTATTTGAACATTACAGGATAGTTTTTCCCACTCATCTGCATTAGCTTACTTTTCCTTTCTTTCTTTTTTTACATGGGAAGCAAGCTACTATCATTCATCACACCAAATAGAAATCCTGTCTAAGTCATCCTGTGTCCTTCCACATTAACTCAACAATCATACTTATTGTACACTATAGTGTCCTCAGCAACCAGCCACAGTCTGCTACTCACTCTGTCCACTGGATCATTTATGTACGGTATATAAAGAACAAGAGTGGCCCTATCACACTTCTCTAGGGGACTTCTAACAATACCCATGTTTCCGACGAACACTCTGTCTTCAAGTCACTCATGTACCTGGAAACCTACTCTGTGTGCTCGAACCTTAATTGTCAGCAGTGGAGCATCATGTCAAACACTTTCTAGAAATCCAGGATATGGAATTTGCCTGTTGCCCTTCATCCGAGGTTCACAGCACATCATGCGCAAAAAGGGCAACCTGAGTTTCACATGAGTGACACATTCTACATCCATGCTGATTTGTGGACTGGAGTTTTTATTATATTCTAAGTTAGAAGAAGGGATATTTAATATATACACAGAAGGGTAGCACCAATAGTCACAGGTTTCTTTGACCTGCAGGTGAGTGTCACTGAAATGTTGAAAGAACTGAACTGGTTGCCTCTTGAAGATAGGCGTAAACTATCCTGAGAAAGTCTACTACCAAAGTTTCAAGAACTGGCTTTAATTGGTGACTCTACCAATTTACTACAATCTCCTGCAAATCACCCACAAATTGAAATAATTAGTGCATGCATAGAGACATTCAAACAATCATTCTTCCCACCTCTGTACGTGAATGGAACAGAAAGAAACCCCAATAATTGGTACAATGAGCATACCCTCCACCATGCACCTCATGGTGGTTTGCAGAGTATGGATGTAGATGTGGAAAATACTCAAAAATTCTGCAGCAAACCAATGTAATGGATACTGGTTTGTAATTTTGTGGGTCCATTCTTTTACATTTCATATGCAAATGAATCACTTGTGCTTTTTCCAGTCGCTTAGTGGGAGATTCACAATAACGTGCCAATACTGTAGATTACCTCTGAAAAATTGAACTGGGATTCCATCTGGACCAGATTACTTATTTGTTTTCAATTCTTTCAGTTACTTTTCTATGACAGTGATGCCTATTATTATGTCCTCCAAATTGAAGTCTTTGTGACAGTATAATGATAGTATTTCTGTATGATCATCCACCGTGAATGCTAAATTTAAAACTTCAGCACATAAGGTCAGTTGACAAGTGGCGGGATAGAACCCTTTGACCCATTTAATGACTTTATATAAAAATTTTCTCAGACAGATCTTTCACTAGAGTATGGTGGTGGGAGTTGTTTGTTGTACGGTTTGCACATTGATCTTCTTTATAGATGCACACATTTTTACTAACTTCTATCTGTCAACATTTCCATGTTCTTTTTTGTAGCAATATTGCAATAGTTGCTGCCTCCTCAGTATTCTCCAAATTTTATCATTAAAGCATGCTGAGTCTTTTCTGTTCTCAGTCCACTTGCCCCATACTTCTCCAGAGTGTGATTTACAACTAGTTTAAATTTTGCCAATAATTCCTCTACTAACACTATGAAACAATATTAAACATAGTGATCGTTATAATACTGGATATTTTTTTAAAGAAATTATACTTCTTCATTTTATTCAAAAGTCAGTCAGCTGGACTGAGGCCCCTTCAATATCCCCAATTCTATCCTGCATACCAGGAGGAAAACTTGTGTTATTGTTGGTTCTCCCAAGGATCTTAATATTTCTGAAGGAACCTCTACTCCTAATACCTTGCTTCGACTTTGGCCTTCCAGAGCTCTGTCTAATTCTTCTCACAGTTTGACATATCCACTTCTTCCTCAACTGTTTCTTCCATATTTTCGTGAAGTTTATTTCCTTAATATAGCTGTTCTATACCTGCCCAGATGGCTGAGTGTGTTAAAGTGCCCACTTAATGGACATGGTGATGTACACCAGTGTGCCAACCAGCCTAGATGTGGTTTTTAGGGAGTTTTCCACATACACCCATTTAAATACTGAGCTAGTTCCCTGTCCCAACTCAGATACACAACACTTCGAAAATGACATCACAGTTGACCATGTGATTACACTGGACACAGAGAGAAGTGGTATACAGATTCATCCCCATGGAAGGAGAGAGCTGGCAATAGCTTTAAAATGCCTTTGGGACTGGCAACCCCACCATAACATTAGCCTATATACAGACAAGGTTGGTTCTCTGTGAAACTGGAGAAATGCCATACAAGTCCTGCTCCAGCATTGGCTGAATAAAGGGCACCTGATAGGAAGGAAGGAAGCTCCTCTTTATATTCTTTCCACCTTTCAGCATTCTTTTCTTTGTTTATTAATGGCTTTCCATCTGAGATCTTTATGGTCATACAGATCCTTTTTTAGTTTTCCTATAAATTGCATCTATCTTCCCTTGTATCTAAATCTCTGCATTTGCTCTCTAACCATTCCTGCTTACCCATTTTTCACTTTATTTCTATCTCTTATTTTAGATGCCTGTATTCTCCTACGCCACCTGCATTTTTATAACTTATTCCATCAACTAAATTTAACTTATCCTGTGTTAACCCAGGATTTCGACTCCACGTTGCCTTATTCGTTCAGTTGTTCTTCTCTTGCCTCTATGCACTACTTCTCTGAAAGTTATCCATTTATCTTCTACTATGTTTCATTCACCTATTTCAGTCATTCATTGTTTAATGCTCCTTTTGAAACTCTCGGTGACGTTCAGTTGTTTAAACTTATCCGGGTCCTATCTCCTAAATTTCCAAGTTTTTAGAGTGTTCTAAATTGCCGAAGCTATTTTTTTTAAAGTTGTCAATGGCTGCTGCACTATTAAAGTCAATCCTCACTGGGAAATTCACTGTGGAAAATAATTCAAAAGTGAACATAAGCTACTGTTTCTGTTCTTGATTAGCACTATCAGGCAGAAAACTAATATTCTACTAGCCGCATATAATAACTGCAAATAACTCTGCCTAACCTTATAGTCAGTCTCTTAAACTGCTTGAAGAAACTATGTACAGGAAGCTGACTAAAATCTTGTTTGTCATCAGTGAGACTTTGGGGTGAATCTAAATGAGTGTTGCAAGGATAGGGGGATGGGAAATGGAGGTAGCCTAATATATTTTTTGCGTTAAACATGAAACTCAAATTAACCAGGACTTAAATTTAAGCTGGATGCAGGATTGTATGGGAGACACACACTATCAAGGGTGGGCATGAACTTGTATTTGAATCTTTCTATCAAGTACCATCCACATGTAGCCAAAAACTGTAGAGGAATCTCATTTCATTAGTGCAAATGTTCCCCAATCATAATGTCATCATTGGAAGAGACTTTAATCATCCGATATTCAGCTGGGATAGTTATAGCTTCGTAAGTGGTGTGAGTCACAAAATATCCTGTAAAACATTATTAAGTAAAAAATGAGAGGGATGATTACAGTTTAATGTCTGTCAACAACATGGTCATTAGAAATAGAGCACGTGCTCAGGTTAGAGCAGGATGGGTATTCTATGGGCAGTAATCTAGATAAAGATATAATTATGTCACATCTCAAACAGGAACACCAAACATTTACCTCTAGAGAGAAACATTTAAAAGAGCCGTGGTTCAAGTTTAAAAGAATGCACACGATAGATGTTTACTTCACAGAACACTTCTTGATGGGAGGGATCTCCCAGGTATACAGAACTGTAAAGAAACTTCTAGAGAACAGCAACTACTGCTAAAAGGTGTAAAACATAATGTAAGGGTATAGATGGAGAGATGCTGAATGGAACACATTTGGCTGTCAAGAGGGCAGGGCATGAAGCCCTCAATGACTACTGTAGCAGAATCTTATTGAAAGACCTCTCACAAAATTCAGATACGACATGGTTACCTTTGACTTTAAAACTATTTTTTCATATACCCCTATTGCAGTTTTGGCAGTGTGGCCACTGTCAAGTGGAGTTATATAGAAATTGTGCTTTGGAATACGTCAAAACTTGTAAAATATCTGAAACACAATTCTTCATTAATTAACTAGATAATGGCCATTGAAAATGCAACAACAGTTTGTATGAATAAACAGCTTTAGGTCAAAGTTGACCATGACAGTAAAAAAAAACGTTACTGTGAACCCACCCATAAGACGCTAATTGAAGAAATTCTTGTTATATGTCAACAACATCAGTGGCTCCAGTGTCCAGACACTTACGGATGACAAGAATTTAGGTTGAAGGTAACAAAGCAAATGCAGAAATCCTGAACACTATTTTCAAATGTTACTTTCCAAAGGAAGAAACAGATGATATACGCCATGGGCTTCTTGTACCACAGATGTGTTGAGAAACAACCAAAGTCACTAGAACTAAAGAGGGCATGATGGAATCACTGACTGATTCCATACAGAATTTGAAGCTCAGTTACCTGCCATTGTAACCATAATACACCATAGATTCTGTAGAACAAAAAACTGTGCCCAAAGATTGAAAGAAAGCACAGGTCATACCCATCTACAAGACGGGTAGCAAATGTGAACAACAAAACTATTGTTGTAGAATTCCAAAACATTTTCTGAGCTCTAACATAATGAAGTATATCATGCCAAATGATCTATTCCATGCCAACCAGAATGGATTCTGAAAACATCAATCATGCGAAACACAACTTGTACTTTTGTCACATGACGTCTTGAAAGTCATGGATCTGGCAATCAAGAGGCTGCAGTATTTTTTTGGTTTCCGAAAATCATTTTACTCATTTACACCAGTGTTTATTGACAGATGTACAATTATGTAGGTTATCAAACAAAATTTGTGACTGGTTTGAGGATTTCTTGGTAGGGAGTATGCAGCACGTTATTGTGCATGGACAGTCATAAACAGAAGTAGACGTAACTTCAGGCTTGTCCCAGGGAAGGGGGTTCTTTGTGCTTATGTTCTATATTAATAACTCACAGATATTGTCAACAGAACTCTCATACTTTTTGCATTTGATGGAGTTATTTATAATGAAGTACTATGTGAACAAAGTTGCACAAATATCCAGTCAGATCTTAATAACATTTGAAAGTGGTGCAAATATTGGCAATTTCTTTGAAATGTTCAGAAATTGTAAAATTGTGCACTTCAAAAAATGCAAAAACAAAGTAGACTATCTATTACTATCACATTTTTAGACGTATATAAAATGAACTTGCAATAACTGCATTTACTTGTTAAAACAACCACAGCAATAGGATATGCACAGTCAAGTTAAAAAAAATAGCCTGGTTGAATAAATGGTCCATAGTGCTTTTCTATAATTTATGCACATATTGCATATGTCTGTACTTTCTTTGTTATAAATTCAGTGAAATTGTATGGAAGCCCCCAGGAGAATTCTTTAAGGCAACATATTTAGTTACAAGGAAAGACATGGCAATGTACTTTCAGAATTTACAGGTTGTCTACAATATTAATTTGAATACATAAAAATATTAGTTCTTCTCTAGCAAGTTATTCTCAAAGAGTATTCAAAATTATTAGTGTCTGTGACATTAAGAAACAACTGAAAATGTTAAAATTGAACCCACCTCTTAGGCATGATGAAATCCCTATCAGGTTACTGAATTTGTGGCTTTTTACTATACTCAGCTGTAGATCTCTCAGACAAAAAACTGTGCCCATTAGTTGTAAGGAAGCACAGGTCACACCCATCTACAAGAAGGGTAGCAGAACTGATTCACAAAACTGCTATCCATTATCCTTGCCATTTGTTATAGAATCTTAGAACATATTTGGATCTGAAACATATTGAGATATCTCACACAGAAAAACCCTATTCATGCCAACCAAAATGGATCATGAAAGCAATGGTACTGTGAAGCTCAACTTGCATTTTTCTCACATGACATACTGAAAGCGATGGATCAAGGCAGTCAGATAGATGCAGTATTTCTCACTGTCCAAAGACACGTCTATGCTTATTCTGAAAAGTATGATCAAATAGGATTTCATGCGAAATATGTGATTGGTTTGAGGGTCTTTTGGTAGGAAGGACACAGCAAGTTATCTCAGATGGAGAATCATCGACAGATGTAGAAGCAACTTCTGGTCTGCCCGAAGGAAGTGTGTTGGGACCCTTGCTGTTCATGTTGTACACTAATGACCTAGGGGACAGTATTAATAGTGATCTCAGACTTTACACAGGTGATGCAGTACCTTATAATGAAATACTGTCTAAAAATCCTCTCGAATGTGCGGGAACCACACCAAACAGAATTAATAGCGGATATTGAACCATGGACCTTGCCGTTGGTGGGGAGGCTTGCGTGCCTCAGCGATATAGATAGCCGTACCGTAGGTGCAACCACGACGGAGGGGTATCTGTTGAGAGGCCAGACAAACGTGTGGTTCCTGAAGAGGGGCAGCAGCCTTTTCAGTAGTTGCAAGGGCAACAGTCTGGATGATTGACTGATCTGGCCTTGTAACAATAACCAAAACGGCCTTGCTGTGCTGGTACTGCGAACGGCTGAAAGCAAGGGGAAACTACAGCCGTAATTTTTCCCCGAGGGCATGCAGCTTTACTGTATGATTACATGATGATGGCGTCCTCTTGGGTAAAATATTCCGGAGGTAAAATAGTCCCCCATTCGGATCTCCGGGCGGGGACTACTCAAGAGGATGTCGTTATCAGGCGAAAGAAAACTGGCGTTCTACGGATCGGAGCGTGGAATGTCAGATCCCTTAATCGGGCAGGAAGGTTAGAAAATTTAAAAAGGGAAATGGATAGGTTGAAGTTGGATATAGTGGGAATTAGTGAAGTTCGGTGGCAGGAGGAACAAGACTTCTGGTCAGGTGACTACAGGGTTATAAACACAAAATCAAATAGGGGTAATGCAGGAGTAGGTTTAATAATGAATAGGAAAATAGGAATGCGGGTAAGCTACTACAAACAGCATAGTGAACGCATTATTGTGGCCAAGATAGATACGAAGCCCACACCTACTACAGTAGTACAAGTTTATATGCCGACTAGCTCTGCAGATGACGAAGAAATTGAAGAAATGTATGATGAAATAAAAGAAATTATTCAGATTGTGAAGGGGGACGAAAATTTAATAGTCATGGGTGACTGGAATTCGAGTGTAGGAAAAGGGAGAGAAGGAAACATAGTAGGTGAATATGGATTGGGGGACAGAAATGAAAGAGGAAGCCGCCTGGTCGAATTTTGCACAGAGCACAACATAATCATAACTAACACTTGGTTTAAGAATCATGAAAGAAGGTTGTATACATGGAAGAACCCTGGAGATACTAAAAGGTATCAGATAGATTATATAATGGTAAGACAGAGATTTAGGAACCAGGTTTTAAATTGTAAGACATTTCCAGGGGCAGATGTGGACTCTGACCACAATCTATTGGTTATGACCTGTAGATTAAAACTGAAGAAACTGCAAAAAGGTGGGAATTTAAGGAGATGGGACCTGGATAAACTAAAAGAACCAGAGGTTGTACAGAGATTCAGGGAGAGCATAAGGGAGCAATTGACAGGAATGGGGGAAATAAATACAGTAGAAGAAGAATGGGTAGCTTTGAGGGATGAAGTAGTGAAGGCAGCAGAGGATCAAGTAGGTAAAAAGACGAGGGCTAGTAGAAATCCTTGGGTAACAGAAGAAATATTGAATTTAATTGATGAAAGGAGAAAATATAAAAATGCAGTAAGTGAAACAGGCAAAAAGGAATACAAACGTCTCAAAAATGAGATCGACAGGAAGTGCAAAATGACTAAGCAGGGATGGCTAGAGGACAAATGTAAGGATGTAGAGGCCTATCTCACTAGGGGTAAGATAGATACTGCCTACAGGAAAATTAAAGAGACCTTTGGAGATAAGAGAACGACTTGTATGAATATCAAGAGCTCAGATGGAAACCCAGTTCTAAGCAAAGAAGGGAAAGCAGAAAGGTGGAAGGAGTATATAGAGGGTCTATACAAGGGCGATGTACTTGAGGACAATATTATGGAAATGGAAGAGGATGTAGATGAAGATGAAATGGGAGATATGATACTGCGTGAAGAGTTTGACAGAGCACTGAAAGACCTGAGTCGAAACAAGGCCCCCAGAGTAGACAATATTCCATTGGAACTACTGACGGCCGTGGGAGAGCCAGTCCTGACAAAACTCTACCATCTGGTGAGCAAGATGTATGAAACAGGCGAAATACCCTCAGACTTCAAGAAGAATATAATAATTCCAATCCCAAAGAAAGCAGGTGTTGACAGATGTGAAAATTACCGAACTATCAGCTTAATAAGTCACAGCTGCAAAATACTAACACGAATTCTTTACAGACGAATGGAAAAACTAGTAGAAGCCAACCTCGGGGAAGATCAGTTTGGATTCCGTAGAAACACTGGAACACGTGAGGCAATACTGACCTTACGACTTATCTTAGAAGAAAGATTTAGGAAAGGCAAACCCACATTTCTAGCATTTGTAGACTTAGAGAGAGCTTTTGACAATGTTGACTGGAATACTCTCTTTCAAATTCTAAAGGTGGCAGGGGTAAAATACAGGGAGCGAAAGGCTATTTACAATTTGTACAGAAACCAGATGGCAGTTATAAGAGTCGAGGGACTTGAAAGGGAAGCAGTGGTTGGGAAGGGAGTAAGACAGGGTTGTAGCCTCTCCCCGATGTTGTTCAATCTGTATATTGAGCAAGCAGTAAAGGAAACAAAAGAAAAATTCGGAGTAGGTATTAAAATTCATGGAGAAGAAATAAAAACTTTGAGGTTCGCCGATGACATTGTAATTCTGTCAGAGACAGCAAAGGACTTGGAAGAGCAGTTGAATGGAATGGACAGTGTCTTGAAAGGAGGATATAAGATGAACATCAACAAAAGCAAAACAAGGATAATGGAATGTAGTCTAATTAAGTCGGGTGATGCTGAGGGAATTAGATTAGGAAATGAGGCACTTAAAGTAGTAAAAGAGTTTTGCTATTTGGGTAGCAAAATAACTGATGATGGTCGAAGTAGAGAGGATATAAAATGTAGGCTGGCAATGGCAAGGAAAGCATTTCTGAAGAAGAGAAATTTGTTAACATCCAGTATTGATTTAAGTGTCAGGAAGTCATTTCTGAAAGTATTTGTATGGAGTGTAGCCATGTATGGAAGTGAAACATGGACGGTAAATAGTTTGGACAAGAAGAGAATAGAAGCTTTCGAAATGTGGTGCTACAGAAGAATGCTGAAGATTAGATGGGTAGATCACATAACTAATGAGGAAGTATTGAATAGGATTGGGGAGAAGAGAAGTTTGTGGCACAACTTGACCAGAAGAAGGGATCGGTTGGTAGGACATGTTCTGAGGCATCAAGGGATCACCAATTTAGTATTGGAGGGCAGCGTGGAGGGTAAAAATCGTAGAGGGAGACCAAGAGATGAATACACTAAGCAGATACAAAAGGATGTAGGTTGCAGTAGGTACTGGGAGATGAAGAAGCTTGCACAGGATAGAGTAGCATGGAGAGCTGCATCAAACCAGTCTCAGGACTGAAGACCACAACAACAAACAATTGAACATACACAGAGAAGGGCAATGGTCACAAATTTGTTCAACCCACTGAAGATTGTGTCAAATATGCTGAAAGAACTGACCTGGCAGATGAAGAAAGACACAAAACATCCCATGAAAATCTTTTTACAACATTTCTAGCACCAACTTTAAGTGATGAATCTACGAATATATTACAACCACCTACACATTACTCTCATAGGGATCAAGAAGAAGATTAGACTAATTACATCATGCACAGAGGCATTTTCACAGTCATTCTTCTCATGCTCCATACAACCTGGAGGTATTGGTAAGAGAGAAATTTCACAGAAAAATTTTCAGTATATAAGTTTTACAATCAATGGCACACTTGTCCTCAACCTGAAGCTTTGTTTTGAATATCGAATAAAACTATCTGACATACTCCTGTTGGAGGAGGTATGCTTCTTGCCCGTTTCTGACCTTTGAATAGGCTTGCCCAGCCAGTTATATGAGGAGCTAGGAGAAAATGTGAAATAAAGTGCATATATTTGTATGACAAGTCTCAAAGGAGTCAAATTTACTGGAAAGTGTATAACTATCAAAAACAAACTACAGCTGCTATGTTTCTACTTAAATATTAATTATTACATTTTATAAAATAATGACACTATAAAAGCAGTATGACTTATGTGATAAGGGATGTTATTAAAGGCACTGTTATAAATTTCAAATTGATACATTCATAATAATAAAAAAATCACTTACAAACTTTTGTTAAAACATCAAGACATGTATTTTAACAAGAGCATGCAAGTTGTCTGATGATCAATTCGTATAAATCAATTCAAAAGTGCTAATGGTGCTTTTTACTAATGTAATCAAAAAGTAATTTGTGGCTGGTTACTGCTGTGTCCCATCAATATTCTGTTGAATTATTTTGCCTACACAAGTCTAAGAGGTACATAACATGTTGTAGATTTAAAGTTTTCATTTGTAATATGAACTCATACCAACAAGAAAATCTACACACTGAAAAACCAGGCATCAAACACATCAGAAACATAAGAGGTATAGAGATGAATAAGAGAGTAAAATAGTGGAGAGGTGCCAAGGAGGAAGAAGAAGTAGTTAGTGAGAAATATGGGTCAATGGGAAAAGCTCTCTGAATGTGAAACAACTTAGGCTTCAGCGTATCGAGAATAACAAATAAAATCTGAAAAATTATCCAAATAATGAATGCTATCATGGCACTTGTGCCTACAAGATTTATGTAACATGATATTGTTAGATTACAATGTTTTTGTGATCTGAGTAAGTACAACAAAACAAAATGTCAATCTCTGAAGGGTCTCCAAGTTCTAATGAACAATTTAAGACTTTGGCTCAAAACTGCATACATATCCTGCCATCTGTTACTTGGTGAATGGGGAATTCTCATATATTGTCACCTGTTACTTGATGAATGTGGAATTCTTAACAAACGCATCGGAAACGGTCAGCCATATACATAAGCTTCCTTCACAGTGTGTTATTTGATGATGAGGGTGCTGATATAATCCTAGAGCAATGCTCATATTACACCTAAAATGCCACACAGGAATTATATAAAATAATGAACCCCTAAATGGTGGTGAAGTTAACGAATAACCAGTGATACCCACTGAAATACTTAAAATGTCAAATTAAAAGAGTGCAAACTTCTCACTATAAATATCAGTACATAAGCAATAACTTTATCTATCTTGTCTCTCTGGCAGAGCAACATCCGTTGTTGAGAATAAATGTGCAAATAACTCAACAGCATGGTTGGCACTACAGAGACCATGTCATATAGGGTGCATAAAAAAGTTGCAGCTTTTTTTCCTTTATGCTCACCATAACAGACTTTTTTTCCCTAGTTATGAATCATAATCTCATAAGAATGGTGACCTGAGCTTAAACTGAAACCTAAAAGTATAAAATTAGAATTCATTCATTCATCATACATCATGTTCCATAAATCCCTTTATGAAAGTAAACCTCCTGGGCTGTGGAAAAGAGAAATTATATCAACATGCAAAAGCAGCCACTGCTACTTTGGAAAAAAAGGGAGCGGGGGGGGGGGGGGGGGGGGGGGGGGGGGAGGGACCACTCTCTTCCTCTTTGGCTGTACAGCTATTGTTTATGTCTAATACTTCAAACAAAGCACTTGAATAATTTTACATACAGCATTATAGATGTACTCTAAATTAAACAGACGAAAATAACTGACCCAAAGTTGGTGATAGCCTAATACAATGATAAACATAAATGTAAGAGGTACAATGCTCCCACACAAATCAATAGGTTAAATTTGTTGGCTTTCTGTTATTTCATTCACTTGGATTATATGAAACTAATGGAATATGTGATGTAGATGTGCACGTAAATTTTCACAAATGGAAATACAATAGGCGAACCATGAGTGGATGAAAGTGTGGGGCATGTCTTATCGTGTTTTGCATACAAAAGTGAAGAGGAAAATGTTCCAACATATTAAATCAGTGTCCTATTGGTGACACGTCAGTGTGACATGATGCACAGTTTTTTACATCTGTATAACGTTTTGGATTATATTAGAAATAAAAAAAAAAATTGCAATTGGCAAAAACCGGTAACGAGTTTGAACGAAATATTAAAATTTGAATGCTTTGGTAGCACATTTGCTTGTTTTACACGAGACAGTTTGCGACTATTACAGTATCCATTGAGTGGAGAAAACTGCAGTCATAAAAATGTTAGCCATCTAAAAAACAACCTACGCACTCATTTACGAAAATGACCTGAGTCCCTCAGAAAAAGTACACTGACAGGGGAATAATCCAACAAAAAGATGAACTCGAATACAACCGCGGCATTAATCTCACAAATGTGAGTTTAGCAGAAAACACGGTGCGTTTCATCATCCTCTGTGTAATATTGTAAATAATTTACGTTTGGGAAATGCTGCTTGTCATGCTTCAATTGGCGCGTTCTATAAAATCAGTGTTACTGTCGTAATTTACACAACTCACATTGTGTGATTGTGTATATTTCTATAAATAAAATGTCTTAATGGGGCGGCACTGTGGAATTTTTGAATAGCTGAAGTTCATCTCATAAAAAAGAAAGAATTTGGTCTATTGTACAGAATAGCTGTCAAACATGCTAGTACGTGTACGCGCAACACGTCAAAGATGTCTCGCCATCATCAATGCCGCAGGTCAGTATTTCACACAGTTATAATTTATAGCAATGGATTCAATCACCAGTTTTGTTAATCCTTGGCATAAAATGCTTTATTTATGTATTACAGCAAATATATGCATACGATTGAAATTTTTACATAGTTTAAGGGAAATTCGTCATCTACATTCAAAAAAATATAGTCAATAAACTGTAATAAAAGAATAATCTCTGTACACCTTCGAATTCCTGCCTTTCGCGTCTGCGTAGGAAACAAGGTATATATACTTCGTCGACTGAATAACAAAACACAGACGATACACAAGTGACAGTCTAATCACGAATCAAAATGGCGCCTTCTGTTTACCAAATGACACTCGTTGTAAGGATCGATTCACATTGGACGGAACGGAACGTCGAAACATACCACACTGCATTTAAAATAACGGCATTCACATAGACCGTCAACGGAACGGCACATCAACAATGTCAAGATTTCTCTGGAAGAAGGTTTGGCGTTGACTTTCGTGGGAGAAACGGTGTCGTCATCTGCAAACATCTGACATTGACCTATTTTCGCCCTGCTCAGTCATATTACAGTAGTGGATATTGTGATTTTGCGTACTATTAGTCTTTATTTTATTACTTTTTTTGCATTGCACTTGTTTTTTGTCGACTTGAATATTTCTCTTCCATTTAGTACCAGTTGTACGATCGCGAGATAAAGCCAATGATAGTTATTCCAGGAATGGACTAACTACAGTATAACTGCTGCTTATTGTATGAAGACATATTATTTTCCCGTAAGTTATCCCTGGGACAGCGTTCTCATTAAGTTGAGTACACAAAGCAAATAGAATATTTTTGTGCCATAAAGTTGCGATATTCAGTTCATCTTGCTGTCGTTTCTGGAAACTTCTACTGCAAATATGACTGAGAAGTGTTTAACTTGGCAGAACAACTGCCTTGAGGATATCGTCATGGGCTGTAAGAACTTTGTGGAAAACAAGAGAGTTGATATCGTCGCAACTTACCGAAATATTAATGAGAAACATTTCACCAAGTAGAATGCCAAAAGACAATTCACACTGGCTGTTAGGGCACTGTCATGTCAGGCCATATTTACACTGTCTGTCATGTAACATCATGTCACAGCCGTTAGTTTAGCCCAGTGGCGGATGCATATGGGGGACGCGAAAGTTAGTATCGTCTTTTGCATTTTCTGGCAAGGAAACACCTATTTTTCAATTTTAATTCTCTTAAGGTGTTATGTGTGTGCAAATTGTACATATTGCGCTATACTCGGCAGTATCACCACGTTGTATTTTCATGTAACAGAATTGTTGTCATTTGTTATAATTCAGAACTAGGTCATTTAACTGACAAATGTCCTATGTTCCATTTGCATGTCTCATTCTGTTTGTGGTTATGTGAAAGGTTAGTCCTTGTGTGGGTATTATTGGGGTCTGGTTGCAGACTATTGCAGTTATTTTAAGACAGGTAAATGGGATGTCTCATTTAATAACACTAACATTATTTCTTACTGCCAATTATAAAAGTGACTGACTCAGAAAACTTTGTCAGAAGGGCTATGCATGAGGAAAGTAGTGCAAAAAAGGCCATCATGGCATACGAAATTATGTCACTTCTGTACCCCAATAGGAATATTCACATAACGTGATCACCGACCATTAACGCGACTTTAACATAAAATAGTCTATGAACGTATTCCCACCCAAAACTGTGGCTTTATTTCTTATGCTTATTTGCCAAATGCGGTGTTTATATCTGTGTAAAAGTGATAGGATAAAATGATTACACAAACTTTCAATGTTGTAGATGTCTCCCCCGTTGCTTGGCGAGTGAAGGAGGTAATGAAGGCAAGAAATTCAAAGATGAAACTAGGATTACCGTTAAGCGAGTGCATCTCCTCATCACCCAAGGAAGAGCTTCGTATGTCTCATTCAAAGCACTACACTCATTTCTTACTTCCAATTATAAGAGTGACTTAGTTAAAAAACTTGGCCAGAAGGCAAATGATTGAGGAAAGTAGTGCAACGAGGACATCATGACATACGAAAGGTGGTGTCTCTTCTGTAGCCCAAAAGGGATCATCACATAACATGTTCTCCAACCATAACAGCTACCCTAATCTAAAATAGTCTTTGAACATATTCCCATCCAACCCTGTGCCTTTATTTCTGATGCTTTTATGCTGTATTCGGCAGTTATATCTAATAGTAATAGGATCCAGGTACGGCACAAACTTTCAGTGCCGTTGCTTGGCGACTAAAGGAAGTGATGAAGACAAGAAATATGAAGATGAAAAAAGGATCCCCGTAAATCACGAGCATCTCCTCACTAGCCTATGAAGGGTTTCATATGTCTCATTCAATAACGCTAACATCATTTCTTACTGCCACTTACGTGAGTGATTGAGTAAGAAATCTTGGTCAGAAGGAATGTATGAGGAAAGTATGTGTAGGGAAGCAGCCTACTAACGCCGTAATAAATTCACATCAGTCTTTCCATTGTGTGCCAGCCAGCCTGCTGTAACTAGCTCTGACGTCATAAAAGTTGCGCAATACTTTAAAAATCAAGCAAATAACTTAAAACATTTCTAGCAAGTCAGAAGTAATACTAAAACAACATGTGTTGAATATCAGTTCCATAACTTTAACCATTTCCGAAATTTCGACGTTTCTCTGTAAAAAGCATTGGCGCAACAGAAAAGAGCTAGAGAATTAAAAATTTATAATTAAATTCATTTTTCATAATTATTTAATAAAAACAGTACTTTGGGTTTCACAAATTAAAATTTTAGTGGAAATTCATGATTTTCTGGTTTTTGTCTTAAAACTTAAGGAAGCAAGATAGATTAAGTAGGCTAATAAATAAGGCTAGGATGTTTATATTTAAGTAGGTCGGAGATCCGCTGTAACTATGAAGATGTGAGAAGTTTCATTTGAATACCTATAAAACTATAGCGATAGCGTATCTCCAAAGGGCCAGTTCAGAGCTCGTCTACTGCGTGCAGTGTAATTAAATTAATTCTCTCGCCCAAAATATTTAACTTAGCCACATCAAAATTTTATTATCAATACTTACCTGTGTGCTGAATGCACATTTAAATTAAGAGCTTCATCGGCCAACAGCAAGAGAAGCTATGATTTATTAGGTAACTTAAAGTGGTGCATTACTAGCCCAGCGGATAGTCGGGAGAGCCGATTTGATCAGGCGTTCCCTTAGCCGTCCGCACCATGGCTTTATATATAAGAACGCTGCGCGAGGAAGCAAGGCCCCAGTTCTCTCCAGACGCTGACTAGCACGCCATCTGTGTCGGGAATCGTGTCGCGTCGGTATCATTGCTACAAACAGCCTCGGATGCCGTATTAAGTTACTCGAGATACGCGTAACCATGAAATCATTTTCAAGTGAAGTGTTAATTCTGGGATGATTTTCATTATCTAGCTTCAGTTTGCGTATTGTCGTATTTTCACGTGCCGCCGCGGGACAACATTCTACCATTATTCCGCGTGGCGTTTGATGAAACTAATCATCAAATTATGGCGAGCATTCATTTAAATATTCAATTTGGACAATTATAGTTGCATCAGTGCATTAGACTCTGAACTGCTCTGTTAGTTAGGTTGTGTGGATTCTTTTGTTTTTCATCTGTGACTTTCAGAATACACTCAACTGTTTTAGAAAATCGTTTTTGATTATAGATCTCGGACAATCTCCTAATTCCTCAGAGCTATAAGCTTTAACTATAAGTGTATTCTCAGATGAAGTGGGCACTAGGAATTCTAATTACAGGCTTCACGTTTTGCTAATCACTTTCTGGTAGCCAATATTGTATTTAGAGAGCCAGTGTTGAGAACGGCAAACAACAGCAAAAATAATAGGAACATTTTTAAGAACAATAATTTCACCCGCCGCCGCACATATGGTCTATCGGCCGGGAAGTGTTTCTACATTCAAACAAACATTTATGCAACAGTTAAACAATTAATTCTATCCGCCGCCCCACATATGGTGCATCGGCCAGGAAATGTTTCTATATTCTACAAACATTTATACAACAGTAAAATTATTCCACCCGCCGCCCCACATATGGTGCATCGGCCGGGAAATGCAGTGTTTCTCCATTCAAACAAACATTTTATATAACAGCAACATTATTTTCCCCACCCGCCGCCCCACATATGATGCATCGGCCGGGAAATAAACTGAGTAAAAGTGAAAGTGATTTTTAACTATTCGGATTCGCGAGTGAAATGCGACACGTAACTGAGCATAGAACAGTGAATGTGTTACGTGCGTATGTGGACGACGCAATTGGATTAACAACGCCTCTGGATTGATGGATCTGGCACTGAGTCTAGCGGCGCTGCCGGCATCGAGAGAAGCCAGTTTCGCCTCACCGCAGTTACCCGCCGCAGCAGCCGGAGCCGCGCCTGCAGTTGCGGGCCACGCAAACACACAACAGCCGTCGGAGTGCCGTCTGCAGTTCAACGCGCCATGTCGCATCAGTAATCCTGGTACGCCGCGCCGGCAACGCCATATGTCGTGCAGAAGGAACTAAGTTAAGTGAAAAGCTGTTAAAAAATTTACTAACCTGCACTAAAAGACTGTCGGCGATGGAACCGCCAAAAGAAACTGAAGTTAAACTTCAATCAGAACCTATGTCTGTTGAGGGAACTGTAAATCCAGACAACGGTTCAAGTGTACACATGCATGAAAGTAGTAATGTTAAAGTGAAATATGAAGTATTGTCTCCTGACAGTAGTGTAAAAAGGGGCAATGATTCAATAATAGAGACCCCTGTAGTAAAGCAGAAATTAGAAATTGTAAATTTATTGGATGATAGTTTATCTGATGAGTTAAAAACGAAACAGTCATCAGAGATGGTAGAGTTTAAACAGGAGAAGTTAGATAGGACTGATCAATTAGAAGTTTCATTTAGTTTTGATGATTCTGGTGTTGGAGCTAGTTTTTCGTCACCTGAGTGTGAAAAGAAACCAGCTAGTGAGCAACCCAAAGATACTGGGGCTGTTGATTTAAATGTTATATTACAAGCAATAGCTGCCAGTAATGCAAAAATGACAGCTGTATTAAAGTCTGAAATAAGTGAACAGGTCAAAAGCAGTAATGCTGAATTAAAGTCTGAAATAACTGAGGTCAAAAGCAGTCATGCAAAAATGTCAGCCAGTAATGCTAGAATGAATGCTGAATTAAAGTATGAGATTGTGGCCAGCCAAACTAATTTTAATAAACGATTGGAGGAAATGGACAATACCTTCAAGGCTGGTTGCAGTAAGTTGAAAGAGGATTTGAACAGTTTGAATTATAAAATTGATTACAATCATGAGGATATTAAGAAAAAGGTTGCTCAACAATTTTCTGAAATGTATAAAACAGTAAAATCCGAAGTTGCTGAGGTTCGCTAAGACTTCCAAATAGAAGATGCGAAGCTGCAGCACAAGTTAACAGAAAAGATCGAGGCGGAATCTGAACTGTGCTCAGATAGGTTTAAAGATGTTAATATAAAAGTAAACATATGTCAAGCAGAAGTAGATGCAATCAAAACTGATACTACTCATATTGTGCATAGAGTAGATAATGTGGAAATGAAAGTAGAAAATATTAGTACTAACATTGCTAACATTGAGAGTAAAGTAGCTTCAATAACTTCTGGTAATGGTAGTATACAACAAGTTGTAGCTGTAAACGCCGCTTTTATCGGGTGTCGGCAGTTCTTGCGGTTCGATCCAGATAAAAATATCGACCCGCTAGATTTCTGGAACGATTTTGAAGATGTGATTCCACCAACTTGGTCTGAACGAGAGAAAATCTCATTTATTAGAAGCCATTTAGCAGGTGACGCCATGCGTTGGTCAGCTGATTTTATGTTGAAGTGTAAAACATTAGCGGGGTTTAAAACAGCTTTAATTAATGAGTATTGGTCTAGTAATAAGCAAAATGAAGTGTTGAGAGAATTTTGGAGTGGAAGACGCTTCAATGCAGGCAAGGAATCTATTAAAGAGTTTGCTAGGTCATGGATCTCACGTTTGTCACATTTGGGCGAAAAGCTAAAACCGGAAATGATTGTACTAGGTCTTGAAGCCAAACTGCCATGGTATTGGCAAACTAGAATTATATCTGCCTCTAGAGACAATCTGGATCGTTTCATTGAATATTTGGAACGTGTAGAACGTGTTGCTGCCAATGAAGAGCAAGCACGTAACAACAGAAATCTAAATAACTCTAGTAGTAATTTTAGGAACGAGCAGAATGGCAATGTAAACATCAAACAGTAGGTGTTCGCCATCCTAAGAGAGGTAGGAATTGGAGAAATAATTATCAGAACCAACAATGGCATCCAAATGATAATAATTTTGTTCCAAACAAAATTATGCATGTAAACAACAGTACGGAAAGCAATGCTGTGCCAGTTAACTATAATGAAAATAAAGGAAACAATAGTAGGCCGAGGCAGGAAAACTAGTTCCCGTCTATGAGGACACTGACGCTCACCAGGCGGTTACTTTTCCTAAGCCAGTAGTTACGGGAATTGGTAAGACAGATCAGAATACTCAAACTGAACATGTGGATGACGTGTCGGTAGCATCTAAGGATACAACAGAAATATTAGATCACTCACAGTATTTGATAGATACCGTGTTAAAGACGCTTTCTAAGTGGGAAGAGAAAGAGAAGGCGCAGCGGTGTAACGATAGGGAGGAGCTACAAAATACTGAATTGTCAGGTGAAGAAGCAGAAGAAATTCATGCTTATATTTACGATGAGGATGATGTGCTCTTATCTAAAGTGCCTGTGCAGGATGTTGATAATGTACTAATAGATTTAGGACAGGAGGTAAGTGAGAATGTAGAGGGTAGCCTGCTGGGGGTCGATGAACCCAGTAGCTGTGACCAGTTGTCACTTGAGAAGGAAACCGACGATAATGGTGAAAGTGGTTTAGCTGTAACTAGTGTTATGCCCGGTCTGGAGGCGCAGAATCGCTCAGACTACAGTAATTTGGGTTATGTTCAGCAAACTAAATGTAATGAAGTCGTGCGGTGTTTCGATTTAAAATTAATAGACCGACTGGAAAAGGCAGCTGAAAATGTAATTCAGGAAACCCCTACACACTTTGACCTAAATGTAATGAAGACAGATGTCGATCACTTTAGTTGGAGACAAATCCAAAAGGAGCTATTGGATGAGTTTGAGGAACCACCTGTACAACCTAGAATAAGCCACCCTATAATAATAGTGAATATGTTGGGTATCAATGTACTTTGTCTCTTAGACAGTGGAAGTGAAGTGAGTGCGATATCTCAGTCCTTCTTTGATGCATTACCTGGTAAAGACAAGCTTACAGTAATGAGGGTATCAGGACTAAGAATAATTGGTGCTACTGGCAAGGTGTCAAAAACGGTAAAGCAAGAAGCTTTGCTGCCCTTTAACTTTAATGGTAATTTAATTGATCATCCATGTTTAATTGTAAACAATCTCAGCATTGAAGTTTTAATTGGCATCAATTTCTTGTCGAAATATCAGAGTGTTGTTGACTTTGAAAGAAGCCAGTTAAAAATTGTCTTGCCGATAACCGGAGTAATTACAGTACCTTTTAGTGATAAACATGTAGTAACTAATGATGAAACTTGGGAGCTGCCTATACGAGTTCTGAAAAATAGGAGATATTGGTACGAAGGTGTTAATCTTAGTACAAGTAAGCTAAACACAGAAGAAGAAGCAATTATTTTGGACAAAATAGAAGCTAAATTGCAGGAAATCGATAAAATTTCAGCTAATCAGAAGGAAGAACTGAGACAGGTTTTAAAAAGGCATCATAAGGTATTTTCAGATCGACCTGGCGTGGTCAAAGGTTATGAATGTCAATTAAAGGTGAAACCTGGCCAAGTGTTTTTCAGGAAGCCATACCAAATACATGTAGCTAGGAAGGAGGCAGTTCGAAAGGAGATACAGAGAATGCTAGAATGGGGTGTGATTGAAAAAGCGATCAGTGAGTACAATAATCCTCTTGTTGTTGTACCAAAAAGAGACAGGAGTGTCAGATTGGTCTTGGACGCTCGTTGGTTGAATGAAATAGTGGTTAGGGAAAGTGATAGACCGCAGAACATGGACGAGTTATTGCAAAAGTTCCGGGGAGTAAAATTCTAAACTTCTATGGACATCACGTGTGGATATTGGAATTTGCCACTGACGGAAAGTTCAAGGAAGTACACAGCTTTCTTGTACGAAGGAGTTTGTTACCAATACCGTGTGGTACCTTTCGGACTTAATATCTCTGTTTGTGCCTTCGTACGTGTGATGTGCCATGTTTTAGAACCAGCTTTAAGTAATAAAATAACAGTCTACATAGATGATCTGTTAATAGCAACTCCTACCTGGGAAGAACACATAGCTTTATTAGAGGAAGTGTTAGAGGCTATTGAGAGAGGTGGCATGAAACTAAAGATTGAAAATACAGGGTGCGTTAAAGAGGAAATAGGTTTCGTGGGATATAGGATAAGTGGAAAAGGTATTCTGCCTGACCCAGGCAAGCTAGCAATTTTTGAAAAATTTGAGGCTCCCAGAAACAAGAAGCATTTGAGATCGATGTTCGGTCTTTTCGGCTTCTATAGGCGTTTTGTTAGTGATCAGGCTTTTAATGCGCCCTGTCTTCACCTCCTGCTGAAAAAGAATACCCCTTGGGTTTGGACAGCAGAATGTCAACAGGCATTTGAGGTGCTTAAACAATCTTTAATTAATAGTCCTATTTTACATCATCCTGATTTTGAAAAACCATTCTGCATGTCTGTTGATGCTAGTGGCTATGGTATAGCTGTGGAGATATACCAAGTAGAAATAGAGAACGAACAAGAAGTGCACAAGACTATAGCTTTCGCAAGTCGATCTTTACAGGCAGCAGAGAGAAATTATGGCATTTCAGAACTGGAAGCATTGGGAATTGTATTTGGGGTACAAAAGTTTGAGCAGTATCTATTAGGTCACAAGATAATTGTTTACAGTGACCATAAGGCGTTGACCTTTTCAAAGACCTGTAAGCTGAGGAATGCTCGTTTGGTAAGATGGTCATTGTATCTCCAGCAATTTGACCTTGAGGTTAGATATATTCAAGGGAAAGACAATCTGGTAGCTGATGGGTTATCTAAAAATGCGGAGCTCTGTGATGACGCGGGAATTACAGCAACAGACCTAAATGAAGTTCGAATGTTTGCATTGCACGAAGTAAAGGAAGAAAGTGCATTAAAGAAAGTGATTAAGAACTTGAGACGTGAGCAGAATGCAGATGACCAACTGAAATTAGTGAAGAGCTATTTAGGATATGCGAACTATCCTAAGGTTTCGCAATACTATTGTCTGCATAAAGGTATTCTGTTTAGGAGGAAAAAGGTAGGTGTTTCTGAGTGGAACCTGTGCTTTCCCTCACAACATGTAGACTTACTAATCGACTATGTACACCTGAGGTATGGGCACTACGGTGCAAAGAAGTGAATTGCAAAATTAAAAGAGAAGGTTGTGTTTGACAACATGTACCGCCGTGTGGCCAAGCGTCTAGCATCTTGTGTAGTGTGCCAGAAAGTCCGTGCTGCTAACACCAGAATACAAGGGGATATGCATTCAGTAGAGCCAACTGAAACCCTAGAATTACTGGCTTGTGATTTGTTTGGCCCTCTTCCTGTTTCGAGAGGCGGTTGCACCCATGTTTTTGTTATTGTGGATGGATTCAGTAAATATGTTAAGCTATACCCAATTAAAAGAGCAAATGCAAAAACATTGGTTGAGAAGTTGGAAACAGATTTCTTCGTGAACGTTGGCGTTCCGAAGAATTTGCTGTCAGACAATGGGCCTCAATTTACTTCTGATAGATTTAAGGAATGTCTAGATAAGGCCGGCGTGAAACATCTGAAAATATCTGCGTATTTCCCCCAAGGAAATATGAGTGAACGTATTATGAGAGAATTGAATAGGCTTTGCAGAACTTATTGTGCTCGGAAACACTCGAGTTGGGCAGAGCACATTAAGTATTTTGAGAATGTAATTAACAACTTAAAACATGATGCAACTGGTTTTGCACCTTGCGAATTGATGTTTGGCCAAGAACCGCACAATGTGATTGCAGATATGGTAGAATTCCCTATTCTAACGCAAATATCCACTGACGAGAAGAAGTTAAAGGCTAGGGCAAATACAAGAAAAAGAGCGTTGGAAAGGAAGAAGCGTCATGACGCAAAAACTGTACCTACTAGTTTTGAAATAGGTCAGTTAATCCTTGTAAAAACCAAGGAAAAATCAAAGAAAGCAAATGCAGAAACAAAGAAATTCATGTTCGTATACCAAGGACCTTTCAGGATCATAGGAAAACCACATACCAATGCATATAGGCTAGAGTACCCTAAAAGTAAAAAGCTATTGGGTCCCAGGAACGTGATCGACCTAAAGAAATTCATAGGTAGTGAATGAATGCTGTAGGGAGGAGGTTGTTCTGTAACCTCTACACAGTGTGGAAGCTGTGCAGTCCCAGCTGTGTGAGATCTTCTTTCCCATTTCAGATCTCACTCACTCTTCATCTTTCCTATTCACAAAAATTTTGACCCCTTCTTTCCAAATACGAAAAATTTCTGAAACCAATGAATGCTGTAGGGAGGAGGTTGTTCTGTAACCTCTACACAGTGTGGCAGCTGTGCAGTCCCAGCTGTGTGAGATCTTCTTTCCATTTCAGATCTCACTCATTCTTCATCTTCCCTATCCACCTAAAATTGCGACCCCTTCTTTCCAACACAAAAATTTTCCGTTATGGTTATCAAGCCACGAGTTCTGTAACCATTCTATCCACCGATTAGTGAAGAAACATACCTAATGTGACAAACCTAATAGTGACATAAACAACAGAAAAGTATGACGTAATTAAGATACAAATGTATTTGAGTAACAATTATGTATAGAACCCTGGTAATATTGTAAGTACAAAGTGTTGTTTTATTGGAAATGGTCCACCGACAGTAATTTAAAAAGATATACAAATTCGTGTACAAGCAGGATCTGAAGTGGCAGTGAAACCTATTGTATGCTGTAGAGCTAACTAATTAATAGTTAAAGAGAGTGCTTAGTGTTATGAAAAATATGCAGACAAGTTGTAAGAATAAACTCACCTTGTGTGGCAAGGAATGGCAGTGTAATAGAATTGAGCAGTGTTTGTGGTTGAGACGTGAAGGACACGTTCCTGAAGTATTTATAAGGTTGGAGCTGGCCGTTATTTTGGTGTAGTGTGTGACAGGACACACCTACACGTATTGAGGTTATGAGTTGGAGGGGTAAATGCGACCATAGGTACACTTATGTTAGATGAGACAGAGCAGCTCATGGTGTCCTATAGGTTTAAGGAGTTTAGCATTACACTCGTCCATAATTACTTGATGCACTTTAGTGGTAGGTCGAGAGAGACTACCTGTGGTTTCAGCGTCCGATCGAGTGGAAATGGATTGCCACATGAGCAAACTGATCAGCTGCAATACACTATGAATATGAAATAAATGTGCTATCCTATGCTTTAAATATTAATAGAGTGAGTGTTAAATAAGTACATACACTAGCAACATAAATGAATAACATAATGACAGACGTGAAACATTAATTTTAGCTCAGCATAAATACACTTCGATGAAGTAAGTACACAATTGCAGATGTGGAACTGACACAGCAGCAGAGGACCAATAAGTGGATTTTGTAGTCAACTAAACGTAGTGTGTTTTGAACACTCAGAACTGTACTATTACCAAAAGTTACTGATATGTACAAAGAAGCTGAGAAAACTACTAATCAAATATACTCGTACTATCTCTAAGAATAAGGTAACCGAAGATGAGTCAGCTAAGTGAGTAAAATACAGATTTGTCAGGAATGTACCGAGCATTGGTTCAGTGTTCCGGCCCAGAAATAATAAATTGATGTTAAATAGGATTCATGATTGTATGCCTTGAGCATTAATTTTCTCTAGTACGTGACTAACGGCGTTTTGAGCCATTTGTTTACCGATATTATGACAGTTAAGTAACCGTAAGAGTAAAATTGAAAAAGTGCTGTTAACTTTGATCCAGCAACATATTGAAGGATAAAATGTATATATCCCCATTTCATTGTGACCCACCCTTAGATGTTAAGTGAGCAGAGTCTGACGCATTCTTTTTGTTTGTTCTACAGGACAAACCAGATAATGGCAGCCTGGTAGCTGTGTGAAAGCGTGGAGTGACTTGGACACAACTCACAGTGACCCCTCCCCTTTCCCCATGTAATTTAGAGTGAACGTGAAGGACGCACACCATAGCAACTTCCCCTCCTCTACCCTTGTGAATGGAAGTGTAGAACGCCAGCCAAAGCGGCTACAACCACATGTGTAAAAATTATTTGTGAAATTTCCCTTTCAGGTTTAGAAAAGACTGCTAAGATATAATCATCTGTTTATGTAACTTGAATAACTTTTAGTTTTTTTGAGTTTGTGTATGTAAAAATGTATTTAATGGATTTGAGATTTCCATAATTTTACATATCTTTATGTGTTTGCTTGTCTAAGGCAATATGTATGCCAAAGTGTTTCATTGACTTTGCTTAAATTTTGAATAATAATGTTGCTTAAGAGGCAGTGAACATGCCCGCAATTTAAATAATTAATGTAGGTAATCAGTTTTCTTTTAATGTTTCTAAATGTTTACATTTCAAGTTTAAATTTTCATAGGAAGTTAAACTGTACTCTTGCTTCCCTTTTTGTAATTAAATTTTTTTTCGTTCATTAACATTCATAAACAAAAAAAATTTAAGTAGAGGGTGATGTAGGGAAGCAGCCTGCTAACGCCGTAGTAAATTCACATCAGTCTTTCCATTGTGTGCCAGCCAGCCTGCTGTAACTAGCTCTGACGTCATAAATGTTGCGCAATACTTTAAAAATCAAGCAAATAACTTAAAACATTTCTAGCAAGTCAGGAGTAATACTAAAACAACATGTGTTGAATATCAGTTCGATACTTTAACCATTTTCGAAATTTGGACGTTTCTCTGTAAAAAGCATTGGCGCAACATAAAAGAGCTAGAGAATTAAAAATTTATAATTTAATTCATTTTTCATAATTAGTTAATAAAAACAGTACTTTGGGTTTCACAAATTAAAATTTTAGTGGAAATTCATGATTTTCTGGTTTTTGTCTTAAAACTTAAGGAAGCAACATAGATTAAGTAGGCTAATAAATAAGGCTAGGATGTTTATATTTAAGTAGGTCGGAGATCCGCTATAACTATGAAGATGTGAGAAGTTTCATTTGAATACCTATAAAACTATAGCGATAGCGTATCTCCAAAGGGCCAGTTCAGAGCTCGTCTACTGCGTGCAGTGTAATTAAATTAATTCTCTCGCCCAAAATATTTAACTTAGCCACGTCAAAATTTTATTATCAATACTTACCTGTGTGCTGAATGCACATTTAAATTAAGAGCTTCATCGGCCAACAGCAAGAGAAGCTATGATTTATTAGGTAACTTAAAGTGGTGCATTACTAGCCCAGCGGCTAGTCGGGAGAGCCGATTTGATCAGGCGTTCCCTTAGCCGTCCGCACCGTGGCTTTATATATAAGAACGCTGCGCGAGGAAGCAAGGCCCCAGTTCTCTCCAGACGCTGACTAGCACGCCATCTGTGTCGGGAATCGCGTCGCGTCGGTTTCATTGCTACAAACAGCCTCGGATGCCGTATTAAGTTACTCGAGATACGCGTAACCATGAAATCATTTTCAAGTGAAGTGTTAATTCTGGGATGATTTTCATTATCTAGCTTCAGTTTGCGTATTGTCGTATTTTCAAGTGCCGCCGCGGGACAAACATTCTACCATTATTTAGTGTGGCGTTTGGTGAAACTAATCATCAAATTATGGCGAGCATTCATTTCAATTTGGACAATTATAGTTGCATCAGCGCATTAGACTCTGAACTGCTCTGTTAGTTAGGTTGTGTGGATTCCTTTGTTTTTCATCTGTGACTTTCAGAATATACTCAACTGTTTTAGAAAATCGTTTTTGATTATAAATCCCGGACAACCTCCTAATTCCTCAGAGCTATAAGCTGTAACTATAAGTGTATTCTCAGATGAAGTGGGCACTAGGAATTCTAATTACAGGCTTCACGTTTTGCTAATCACTTTCTGGTAGCCAATATTGTATTTAGAGAGCCAGTGTTGAGAACGGCAAACAACAGCAAAAGTAATAGGAACATTTTTAAGAACAATAATTTCACCCACCGCCGCACATATGGTTAATCGGCCGGGAAGTGTTTCTACATTCAAACAAACATTTATGCAACAGTTAAACAATTAATTATATCCGCCGCCCCACATATGGAACTGATGCCATGATGACATACGAAAGTATGTGTGACTTTGGTACCCGATAGGGATCCTCACATAACGTGATCACCGACCATAACAGTGACCCTGATATAAAATACTTTCTGATCGTATTCTCACCAACTGCAGCGTGTTTAGTTCTAATGTCTATTTGCGGAATTCGATGTTTATATCAGTCTAAGGAAGATAGGGGTCATATACGACAAAAATTTTCTGTATCAAACATTTCTCCCTTTGTTTGGCGAGTGAAGGAGGTAATGAATAGCAAAAAGGACGTAGATGAAAAAAGGATACCCATAAATACAGTGCATCCCTCAGTACTCTAGTTACAGCTTCATATGTTTCATTCAATAACAATAAACTTATTTCTTACTGCCAATTATGGGAGTGACTAAGTCCGAAGACGTGGTTCAAATGGCCAATGCGTAAGGGGAGTAGTGCAACAAGGCCATCATGACATACGGAATTATGGTTCACTTCTGTAACCCAATAGAGATCCTCATACAATGTGTTCGACCATAACATCGACCCTAATCTAAAATAGTTTTTGAACATATTCCCCCCAAACCTGTGTCTTTATTTCTAATGATAATTTGCAAATTAGGCGTTTATATCTGCCTAAGGTTAATGGGATCCAGATACGAAACAAACTTTCAATGTTATAGAGGTCTCCCCTGTTCCTTGACGAGTAAAGAAGGTAAAGAAGGAAAGAAATACAGAGATGAAAACAGGATCCCCGAAAATCGAGTGCATCTCCTTACAACCCTAGGAGGGGGTTCATATGACTCATTCAGTAACACAAAATTCAATTCTTACTGCCAATTACAATACTGACCAAGTCAGAAAAATTGGAGAGAAGTACATTGTGTGAGGAAAGTAGTGCAAGGGGGCCATCATGACATATGAAGTGATGTGCCACTTCTGTACCCCAATAGGGATCCTCACATAACGTGATCACCGACCATAACAGAAACGGCAATCTAAAATAGTCCTTGAACCGGTTCAAACCCAACCATATGCCTTTATTTCTTATATTTTTTTGCCGAATTCGGTATTTATATTTGTCTAATGGTGAGAGGATCAATCTACGACACGATCTTTCAATGTCGTAGACGTCTCCCCTGTTGCTTGACATGTAAAAGCGGCAATTAAAGCAAGTAATACAGAGATGAAAACAGGATCCCCGAACATCAACTACATCTCTCCTCTACCCTAGGAATGGCTCAATATGTTATATTCAATGACACAAAATTCATTTCTTACTGCCAATTATTAGAGGGACTGAGACAGAAATCATGGTCAGAAGGCTAATTCATAAGGGTTGTAGTGCAACGAGGCCACCATGACATACGAAAGTATGTGTCACTTCTGTACTCCAATAGTGACACCCAGATAACGTGATTACCGAACATAACAGTGACCCTAACCTGAAAGAGTCTGTCAACATATTCCCAACAAACCATGTGATATGTCTGTGTAAGGAGAAGAAACTAACGATCAAAGTCCGAAAACAATTTATTGGACTGTTCAATTAACCAAAACCAATTCTCCAAGTATAACACGTACACAAAACAGTGATATGTCTTCGAATCACAACCACATACAAGAATAATATAGAAAACAACTGAAATAATTTCCTACTAGTCTCCACCAGAGACTTCACCTATATACCAAGCCCAATCCAGAGATGAGCGAGAAGATCCAAGCCGGGCTGCCGGGGCAGCAGCTATCAACGTCTGCTGGCGGTCGATGAACTGCCGATGTGCGGCCGAGCGCCGGCCTTTATAGCGCTGCGGCGGATGAGTACCTCGGAACTATTTTGCATCATGTGGTTTGATGTGTGAAAATAGTTCCAGGATCTGCAGCGACCTCTTCCTTATGTTTATTTGGGCCGATAGAGGCTCCTGGTGGCCACTGTTGATTTGCTGTGTTGTTGGTGTTGTTGTTGTTGTTGTGGCCATTCATCAATATTGCCTGTCAGTTGTGTAATGCTTCGGTGTGGCTGCAATGTGGGCAACCCGCGTCTGCAGGCTGTCAGTTTGGTTGCTGATACTCTAGGCTCTGTGATGTTTGGTGGAGAAGGCCACAGTATCCTGTGCCTTTATTTCTGATGCTTCTTTGCCGAATTCAAAAGTGTTTAACGGTGATAGGATCCAGGTACGACACGAACTTTCAGTGTCATAGATGTCTTCCCTGTTTCTTGACGAATAAAGGTGATAATGAAATCAAGAAATACAGAGATGAAAGCAGGATCCCCGATCAGCGACTACATCTCTTCTCTAACCAAGGAAGGGCTCAATATGAAACATTCATTAACACAAAATTCATTTCTTACTCCTAATTTCGAGAGGGACCAATTCAGGAATTTTGGTCATAAGGTATAATGTGGTAGGAGAGTAGTGCAAGAAGGCCATTGGAGAATATTCAGTATTGTTGAACACTCAGTATATTGTCGTTTATTGATACTGAACTACACTTCTCAGACAATCACTATATACACACAAAAACAAATAACTTGTAGAAGACCATTCATCACGGTGAGGTCAATCGGAGCTGGTCCTAGCCCGGCGAGGGCCAGCTGTACTGCTGCTGCGTTGGCCTTATAAATCTGGCGGAGACCGGTGGAGTACTCCAACTTCCCTGCATCTGTTAGGCGACCTCTGCAGAAAATGGTTCGCATTAGAATCTAGCAAGTTCTATTTGTTTTGACGAATTGTTTTCCTCTTGGTTTTTCACGTTTTTTAATATCTCGCATATACGAAAAGAGCCGCGAAATATCTGTTAATAATGCTGTGCTTTGCTTTTCTTTATCATCATTACCCTTTAGCGGAATAAAATGTATATATGGAAGTCTTATTGTTCTGTATCTGGCCTACAATTTAAGGAACGATTTTTCGTAACTGCAACTCATGCTAAGAATCAATATATCTTCCCTACTTCATAGTGATTAAAAATTGAAATTACTTTGTTATGAGCACTGATGTTACAGTCCGTGTGATCGTTCAAAAACACAAGTTCGCAGTGGATTTTATTTCTCGTTAAAATGCTATTTCATACCACGAATAGCCCAAGAACATGAGACTCTCATTAAAAAATACGTTGTCACTATAAAGTTTGCCAGATCAGAACGGAGCACAGCAAGATTCCTATCAGATTCTGAAGGTACATTAAATTATTTGCACTGTAAATTATATCCTATCAGCAGCCCGCGTCAATCTGCAACACATCATAAAATCTGCTGACCTTCACTGCCAGTCTGGGAGCTAAAAGAAATAATATTATTTTACTATTATTTTACCGCTTCCTTGCGGTATGCTCGACTATATTGTAAGTCGTTTAAATACGCCGCGGCAGCGGCTCTTCGTTCTCCACGCAGCTCAGCACCACGGATAATATTTATATAACTGAAAAATGTCTCAACAGGATGGGATAATATGCAAGCAAGCTTAACAATAAATAATACAAGTTTTCATTTAAACAACTCTATTAAAACCTTTAAATATCTCAGTGATTACAGACCTTTGTGAATTCACACGTAATGGCGTACATTGCTTAGTCTCGACAAAAGAATGCTACACTAGCGTTCGCTACTACGACACAGGATATCTTACTCGTTCGACTCCCAGATGAAGAAGACAAAGAAATTGCTATTCGTCACGTATTATATACTAGTTACTTATTTTAATCTTTGTTCGACATTTATCGTCTGTGGCGGTTTCATTACTCGCCGACGCAGATATTCTCAAAAATAAATAATAAAAAAAAATACATAATTTTATTCAATAACACGATATGATACATATAATTTTCTCGTTACTACATAATATGTTGTTTTTGTTTCAACTAGACGTTACAGGTTGCACCTGCAAGTGCTTGCGTATGTTATATGGTACACAGGGGTGTCTTGAGTGTAGTCTGCATAGCAGGGGCTGTCTGTGGCAGACATAACAGCCATCATGGCGTACAAAAGAATGTGTCATTTCTGGACCTCAGTAGTGTTCCCCACATAACATGATCGCCTAACACAACAGCGACCTTAACCTAAAAGACTCCGTCAACGTATTCCCACCAAACAATGTGTGTTTATATCATATGCTTATTTGCCTAATTCGGCGTTTATACCTGTCTAACGGTGATAGGATCCAGTTTGACACAAAATTTCAATGTCATAGGTGTCTCCCCTGTTGCTTGACGAGTAAATGGGTGTTATGAAGGCAAGACATACAGAGATGAAAGCAGGAACTCCGATCATCGTTTACATCTCTTTTCTACCCTAGCAACGGCTGCATATGACTAATCAGTAACACAAAATCCACTTCTTACTGCCAATTATGAGAGGGACTGAGTCAGAGTTATTGGTCAGAAGGCTAATGCGGTAGGAATGTAGTGCAACGAGACCAACATAACATACGAAAGTATGTGTCACATCTGTACTCCAATATTGATACCCAGATTACGTGATAAGCGTCCATAACAGTGACTCCAATCTAAGAGAGTTTTCCAACATATTCCCACACAACCCTGAGCCTTTTTTCTTATGCTTATTTCCCGAATTCGTTGTTTATACCTGTCTAACGGTGATAGGATCCAGCTACGAATCAAATATTCAATGTCCTAGATCTTTTCTCGTGTTGCTTGATGAGTAACGGTGGTAATTAAATCAAGAAATACAGAGATGAAAACAGGATCCCCGATCAGCGACTACATCTCTTCTCTACCCTAGGAAGGCCTTCATATGTCTCATTCAGTAACACAAAACTAATTTATTACTGCCAATTATGAAAGGGACTGAGTTAGAAATCTTAGTCAGAAGGCTAATGCGGTATTAAAGTAGTGCAATGAGGCCATCATGACATAGGAAATATGTGTCACTTCTGTACCCCTATAGGGATCTCCACATAGCGTGATCACCGAACATAACAGTGATCCTAATCTAAATGAGTCTGTCAACATATTCCCACCCAACTCTGTGACTTAATTTCTGATGCTTATTTGTCGAATTCGACGTTTATATGTGTCTATCGGTGAAAGGCTTCAGTTATAACACATTCTTTCTATGTCATAGATGTCTCCCCTGTTGGTTGACGAGTAAAGGAGGTAATGAAGGCAAGAAATACAGAGATGAAAACAGGACCCCGATGATCGACTACTTCCCTTCTCTATCCTAGGAAGGGCTTCATATGACTCATTCAACAACATAAAGTTCATTTCTTACTGAAAATTATGAGAGGGGTTGAGTCAGAAATCTTGGCCAGAAGGCTAATGCAGTAGGAAAGTAGTGCAACGAGTCCATCATGTCATTGCTTGGTTGGCAACACTGCGCGGACGCGGACACTTCGAGTATTTGCTGCAATAAATAATTATAGAAAGCGTTGTTATTAAGTTTTTCTAACGTTTACAGTTGTTATAAATATAATCTAAGTGTTGTTAAATTAGTGGAAGTGTTAGTGACGTCTAAAATAAGATTAAAAGGGTAAGAAGCATATTTTTCTTTTCGCGTCTGTAGCACGAATCCTAGGCCTAATTTCATGCGCGCTATTCGTAATTAAGCAGTGAATTAAACTTATAGCTAAACGTTTGCAGTTTGTATAAATATAATATAAGCGTTATTTCATTAGTGTAAGTGTTAGTGAAGTGTTAAAGGAGATTAAAAGAGGTAAGAAGTTTATTTTCCTTCTCACGCCTATAGCACAGATTTTAGGCTTAATTTCACGCGCGCGTGTTATACGTAAACAGTGACTTAAACTTATATGTAATCACCAGTTTTTTTATTCTGTACTCTTTCAATTTATTTATATCTGCCTGAATAGTTTCTAGTGTCTTTTGTTTACGTTGTAGTCAGTACTTAAATCAGTTTATACGATTTCTGTTTTTACCATGAGTGAGAAGCGTGTGACATGCCGTAGGATCGTTAGTTCCGGGTGTGGTGTGATGGGTGCCGTAGTTTCTTTCATTGGGGCGAATGTAGTGGCGTGGGAAATGGGGACATAAATGAGGCTCACCAGTGGAAATGTAGGATGTACAGTAGAGATAGGAAAATACTGGAACAGGAAGGTAAAATTGCAGCTCTTCAAGCTGACTTAGACAAGGCAAGGGAGGATCTGGACAGGTTAAAGAGGGAGAAGGGTGAACAGAGGGGGAAGGTGGCAACAGGTAATAGGGGGAACAGGCAAAGGAGAGCATCAGACAGCTTTGTCATAAATCCTGAAAATAGATTTGACCTGTTGCCTCAGTCAGAATCGGATGAGCCTCATGTAGCTGAAGCTGTAGAAAGGGCACAACAAGCTTTCAAGGACTCGAAAAAGGTAGGGAAATTTGTAAAGAGAAAGTTCTGTTGTTAGGTAGTTCCCATGGTAGAGGTGTTGGCCAACTACTGCAGGAAAATCTAGGTCCAGAGTACCAGGTCACAAACTTTTTCAAGCCTAGTGCAGATCTTGGTCAGATAACAGAGGATGGAGTTTCTTTATGCAAGGATTTCACAAAGGAGGATGCCGTGGTTATAGTGGGTGGTCCGGGAAATAGCATTGACAGAGACTGAATATTCCATAGAGAGTGACCTGGTGAAGATAGCATCAGCAACAAAGCATACGAGTGTGGGATTTGTGTCTGTGTTGAGACCCCATGATCAGCCTCATTTGAACTCTTCCGTCGGGAGGGTGAACTTGGAGTTGGAATGGCTGCTTAGGATGGATATGGGGTCCCATATTGGTTTGATTCCTGTGGATGCTACTGATAGGTGTGACTACACTAGGCATGGCTTTCACCTCAATAGGAAAGGTAAGGGGAGTTGATTGCAGAAAACTTAACGGGGGACACTGCCACAAGTGGTAAAATACCAGTGGTCACAGGTGTCAGAGGGATGCCTTTTTTAGGACAGGGAAGAGAGATTGGCAGACACACTCAGTTTGAGAAAACAGATGAACAGGAGTCAGATTTTAGCATACAGCCTCCATTTAAACATGTTTAACAGAAAGTAATCAGAAATTGCCAGTTCATCTTCGCCAAAGCAGCTATAATCCCATTAGTATGCAGTATCATTTATCTTTATTACACCAGAACATTCCAGGACTCAGAAATAAAGTTGATGAACTACTCATTTGTATTGATGAAATGAATTCTTCTAACCAAATTGACATAATCTGCCTCTCTGAATATCAGGTGACCACTGGTATAGATATGTTAGACATTTCAGAATTTAAGCTAGCTTCCTACTTCTGCAGAGTAGATATGGATAGAGGAGGAGTTGCCACATTCATTAAAAACTGCCATAAATTCAAGAGCATTGACATTAATAAATTCTGTTTAGAGCAGCATCTAGAAGCATGTGCAACAGAAGTACAGTTCCATAACAGATCCTATATAATAGTAACTATCTACCGAGTACCTGCAGGAAATTATAATCTATTCATAAATCATCTAGAAGTTGTTTTGGGTTATTTAACAGGAAGAAACAAAGAAATTTTGATTGCTGGTGACTTTAATACAGATTTTCTAATGGAATCTTCCAGTAAACATTTACTGCAGTTAGTAATGTTGTCTTTTAATCTAACTCACACTGTAAACTTTCCAACTAGGATCACTAAATCCTCAAGGACAGCCATTGATAACATTTTATAGACAAATCAAAGGAACAAAATCATACCATGAATGGACTATCAGATCATGACATGCAGCTCCTTGTTTTAGATGTAAATTCTAAGCAGATTATTAAGACTGCTAAATCTGAGTACAGGAGAGTAGTCAATCAACCAAAAACTGAGTGTTTTAGAAATCTGCTCAAAGATATGAACAGGAAAGATGTTTATAGTGCTCATGACATGAATAAAAACTATAACACATTCATGAACAATGTCAGTACCATGTTTGAAAACTGTTTTCCTCTAAAAGTTACTCAAATTAAACAGAACCATGGATTACACAAGGAAAAAAGATTTCCTGTAAGACAAGAAGGGAAATGTATCTGTCGACCTAGAATAGCTCCAATGCTGACGATTTATCTAAATACAAGGAATACTGTAAAATACCAAAAAAAGTAGTTCAGACATCTACACAAATGTACTACGAGAAAAAGATAGCAATGTCAGGGAACAAGACAAAAACAATATGGGATATAGTGAAAGAGGAGACTGGTAGAACCAGAAAGGAACAGGAGCAAATAGCATTAAGGGTAGATGATACATTAGTAACCAATGGGCACAGCATGGCAAATCTATTTACCAAGTACTTTCTATCGGTTTCTGATAGAATGGGATTGTCAGGATCAGTAAATAATGCCCTTGAATATCTGAAACTAGCCTTTACAAATAGCTTCAGGTACATGAATATGTCACTCACTTCACCAAAAGAAATAACTTCCATAATAAAATCTTTAAAACAAAGCATTCTAGTGGCTACAATGAAATATCAACAAAGTTAATTAAGGCATGTTCTTGTGAGTTTAGTACATTTCTAAATTACTTGTGTAACCAATCAATTATAACTGGGACATTTCCTGACTGGCTAAAATATGCAGATGTTAAGCCTCTATTCAAGAAAGAGGATTAAGAGATACCATCAAACTACAGACCGATTTCACTTTTGCCAACATTCACAAAAATTTTAGAAAAAGTAATGTACAGGCAGCTTCTCAACCATCTGACCACAAATAACATATTATCAAGAAAACAGTTTGGATTTCTGAAGGGTTCTGATATCGAGAAGGCTATTTACACCTACAATGAAAATGTACTTAATTTATTAAATAACAAATTACAAGCAGCAAGTATTTTCTGTGATTTGTCAAAGGCATTTGATTGTATGAACCACAAATCCTTTTAAATAAATTAGAATTCTATGGTGTCATGGGCAGTGCTGCAAAATGGTTCAAGTCATAACTCACTAACAAGAAACAAAGGGTGTCAGTGCAAGGGACTAGTGAATTAAGTCATCAGTCATCATCAGAATAGGAAGAAATTACATGTGGTGTCCCACAAGGATCCATTTTAGGGCAACTGCTTTTTCTTGTGTACATCAATGATCTCTCATCAGTTACACTGGCAGAAGCAGAGTTCGTCTTGTTTGCAGATGACACAAGTATTGCAATAAATAGTATGTCGAGTGTAGTTCTAGAAAGAACTGCTAATGATATTTTCATGGATATTAATAAATGGTTTAAAGCCAACTCACTGACATTAAACTTTGAAAGGACTCACTATCTGCAATTCAGAACCTTTAAGAGGTTTCCACCCAGCATATGCATAAAGTATGAAGAGGAGCAGATAGAAGAGGTTGAGAGTCTTAAATTCCTGGGATTAAAAGTTGATAATAAATTCAGTTGGGAAGAGCACACCACAGAACTGCAGAAACGCCTTAACAAATCTGTATTTGCAATTCGAGCGTTAGCAGACATAGGAGACATAAAAATGAAAAAGCTTGCTTACTTTACCTACTTTGATTTCATAATGTCATATGGTATAATATTTTGGGGCAACTCTTCAAGGCAAACAAAAGTTTTCAGAGTCCAAAAGCTTGTAATACGTATAATTTGTGGAGTATTAAATTCACCGACGTCCTGTAGAAACCTCTTCAAACAACTGGGAATACAAACTTCTGCCTCTCAGTATATTTACTCCTTAATGAAATCTGTCCTAAATAATATATCTCTTTTTCCAACAAACAGCCCAGTACATACATACAACACCAGGAACAAAAATGATCTGCACAAGGACTAACACCACTTACTTTAGTTCAAAAAGGGGTCCACTACTCAGAAGCACTCATCTTCAATAATTTTCCAGCAAAAATAAAATTTTTTGCTACAAATAAAGATCAGTTTAAAGGGGCCTGAAAGACTTACTAGTGGCCAACTGCGCGTATTACATTGACGAATTTTTTAATAGAAACAAATGATGTATTGTACATACTCATACTATTAGTATTGTTATTTGAGCTTAAAAATGATGTGGTGTATATACTCATACAATTAGTATTGTTATTTCAGCTTAAAAAAAAGTGACACGTTCCTCATCCACGAGGATCTCCTTAACACGGATCTATAGAACTAAAAACAAATCTAATCTAATCTAATCTATGTGTCACTTCTGTACCCCAATAGGAATCCCCACATAACGTGATCACCGACAATAATAGCGACCCTAATCTAAAAGAGTCTGTCAACGTCTTCCCACCCAACCTGTGTCTGTTTCTTATGCTTTTTTGCCGAATTCGGCGTTTATACCTGTCCAACGGTGATAGGATCCAGGTATGACACAATCATTCAAGGTCATAGATGTCTAGGATAACCGATCATCGACAACATCTCTTCTCTACCTTAGGAAGGCCTTCGTATGACTCATTCAGCAACACAAAATTCATTTCTTCCTGCCAATTATGACAGGGACTGAGACAGAAATGTAGGTCAGAAGGCAAATTTGTGATGAACGTAGTGCAACGAGGCCATCAGGACATACGAAACTATGTGTCACTTCTGTACTCAATTAAGGGTCCCCACATAACGTGATCAAAGACCATAACAGCGATTCTTATCCATAAGAGTCTGTCAACGTATTCCCACCCAAACCTATGTTATTATTTCTGATGGTTATTTGCCCAATGTGGCATTTATACATGTTCAACGGTGATAGGATTCAGGTACGACACAGACTTTCAATGTCATAGATGTCCCCTCTGTTGCATGACGAGTAAAGCGGGTAATGAAGGCTAGAAATGCAGAGATGAAGACAGGATAATCGATTATCAACAACATCTCTTCTCCATATTAAGGAAGGCCTTCATATGATTCATTCCTAACACCATATTAATTTCATCTTGCCAATTATGACTGAGACTGAGTTAGAAATGTTAACCAGAAAGCTAATGCGGTAGTAAAGATTTGCAACGTGTCCGTCACGACATAGGATAATGTGTGTCACTTCTGTACCCCAATAGGGATGTCCACGTAACGTGATCACCGACCATAACAGCCTCCCTAATCTAAAAGATTCTGTCTACGTATTCCCACCCAATCCTTTGTTACTATTTGTGATTGTTATTTGCTCAATTCGGCATTTATTCCCATCTAACTGTAATGGGAAGATGGGACTACACAAACCTTCAATGTCATTGATGTCTCCATTGTTGTTTGACGAGTAAAGTGGGTAACGAAGGCAAGAAATACAGAGATGATGACACGATAACTGATCATCAGCAACATCTCTTGTCTACCCCAGGAAGGCCTTCATATGTCTCATTCTGTAACACAAAATTCATTTCTTCCTACCATTTATGAGAGGGACTGAGTAAGAAAAGTTGGTCAGAAGGCTATTGCTGTAAGAAAGAAAGCCATCATGACATACGAAAATATGTGTCACATCTGTACCCTAATACAGATCCCCACAAAACGTGATCACCGACCATAACTGCGACCCTAATCTAAAAGTGTCTGTCAACGTATTCACACACAACCGTGTGTTAATATTTCTGGTGCTAATCTTCTGAATTCGGTATTTGTACCTATGTAATGGTGATAGGCTCCAGGTATGACACACAATTTAAATGCCATATACGTTTCCCCTGTTGCGTGTAATGAAGACAAGACATACAGAGATGAACACAGGATAACCGATCATTTGCAACGTATCATCTCTACCCAAGGAAGGCCTTCATATGACTCATTCAATAACATACAATTCTTTTTTTACTGCCAGTTATGAGAGGGACTGAGTCAGAAATGTTGGTCAGAAGGCTAATGCAGAAGGAAAGAAGTGCAACGAGGCCATCATGACATAGGAAACAGATGTTCACTCCTGCACTCCAATAGGGATCCTCACATAACGTGATTACCGAGCATAACAGCGACCCTAATCTAAAAGTGTCTGTCAGCGTGTTCCCACCCAAAACTGTCTTATTATTTCTGACGCTTATTTGCCGAATTCGGCATTTATACCTGTCTAACGGTGATAGGATCCAGGTACGACACGAACTTTCAATGTCATAATGCATCCAATGTTGCTTGAAGGGTAAAGCTGTGTAATGAAGGCGGGAAAAAAAGACATGAATTCAGGGCTCCCAATCATCGACTACATCTCTTCTCTTCCCTAGGAACGACTTCATACGACTCATTCAATAACACAATATTCAATTTGTACTGCCAATAATGAGGGGGGGCTGAGGCGGAAATGTTAGTCAGAAGGTTAAAGCGATAGGAAAATAGTGCAACGGGGCCATCATGACATACGAAAGTATGTGTCACTTCTGTACCCCAATAGGGTTCCCCACATAACGTGATCACCGACCATAACAGCAACCCTAATCTAAAAGACTGTGTCAACTTATTCCCACCCAACCCTGTGTCTTTACTTGTCATGCTTATTTGCCAAATTCGGCGTTTATACCTGTCTGACGGTGATAGGATCCAGGTACGACACAAGCTTTCAATGTCGTAGATGCATCCAATTTTGCTTGAAGGGAAAAGCTGAGTAATGAAGGCAGGAAAAAAAGACATAAAATCTGGGTTCCCAATCATCGACTATATTTCTTCTCTTCCCTAGCAACGGCTTCATACGACTCATTCAATAACACAATATTCAATTATTAATGCAAATAATGAGGTGCGCTGAGGCGGAAATGTTAACCAGAAGGTTAAAGCGATAGGAGAGTAATGCAACGATGCCTCCATGACATACGAAAGAATGTGTCACTTCTGTACCCCAATTGGGATTCCTACATAACGTGATCACCGACCATAAAAGCGGCCCTAATCTAAAAGGCTGTGTTAACTTATTCCCACCCAATCCTGTGTCTTTACTTGTCACGCTTATTTGCCAAATTCGGCGTTTATACCTGTCTAACGGTGATAGGATCCAGGTACGACACAAGCTTTCAATGTCGTAGATGTATCCAATGTTGCTTGAAGGGAAAAGCTGTGTAATGAAGGCAGGAAAAAAAGACATGAACTCAGGGCTCCCAATCATCGACTATATCTCTTCTCTTCCCTAGGAACTTCTTCATACGACTCATTCAATAACACAATAGTCAATTTTTACTGCCAATAATGTGGGGGGCTGAGACGGAAATGTTAGTCAGAAGCTTTAAGCGATAGCAAAGTAGTGCAACGGGGCCATCATGACATACGAAAGTATGTTTAACTTTTGTACCCCAATTGCGATCCCCACATAACGGGATCACCGATCATAACAGCGACCCTAATCTAAAAGACTGTGTCAACGTATTCCCACCCAACCCTGTGTCTTTACTTGTCACGCTTATTTGCCAAATTCGGCGTTTATACCTGTCTAACGGTGATAGGATCCAGGTACGACACAAGCTTTCAATGTCGTAGATGCATCCAATTTTGCTTGAAGGGAAAAGCTGAGTAATGAAGGCAGGAAAAAAAGACATAAAATCTGGGTTCCCAATCATCGACTATATTTCTTCTCTTCCCTAGCAACGGCTTCATACGACTCATTCAATAACACAATATTCAATTATTAATGCAAATAATGAGGTGCGCTGAGGCGGAAATGTTAACCAGAAGGTTAAAGCGATAGGAGAGTAATGCAACGATGCCTCCATGACATACGAAAGAATGTGTCACTTCTGTACCCCAATTGGGATTCCTACATAACGTGATCACCGACCATAAAAGCGGCCCTAATCTAAAAGGCTGTGTTAACTTATTCCCACCCAATCCTGTGTCTTTACTTGTCACGCTTATTTGCCAAATTCGGCGTTTATACCTGTCTAACGGTGATAGGATCCAGGTACGACACAAGCTTTCAATGTCGTAGATGTATCCAATGTTGCTTGAAGGGAAAAGCTGTGTAATGAAGGCAGGAAAAAAAGACATGAACTCAGGGCTCCCAATCATCGACTATATCTCTTCTCTTCCCTAGGAACTTCTTCATACGACTCATTCAATAACACAATAGTCAATTTTTACTGCCAATAATGTGGGGGGCTGAGACGGAAATGTTAGTCAGAAGCTTTAAGCGATAGCAAAGTAGTGCAACGGGGCCATCATGACATACGAAAGTATGTTTAACTTTTGTACCCCAATTGCGATCCCCACATAACGGGATCACCGATCATAACAGCGACCCTAATCTAAAAGACTGTGTCAACGTATTCCCACCCAACCCTGTGTCTTTACTTGTCACGCTTATTTGCCAAATTCGGCGTTTATACCTGTCTAACGGTGATAGGATCCAGGTACGACACAAGCTTTCAATGTCGTAGATGTATCCAATGTGGCTTGAAGGGAAAAGCTGTGTAATGACGTCATGGAAAAAAAGACATGAAATCAGGGCTCTCATTCATCGACCATAAATCCTCTCTTCCCTAGGATCGGCTACATACGTCTCATTCAAAAACACAATATTCAATTTTTACTGCCAATAATGTTGGTGGCTGAGGCGGAAATGTTAGTCAGAAGCTTAAAGCGATAGGAAACTAGTGCAACGGGGCCATCATGACATACGAAAATATGTGTCCCTTCTGTACCCCAATTGGGATCCCCACATAGTGTGATCACCGACCATAACAGCGGCCCTAATATAAAAGGCTGTGTCAACTTATTCCCACCCAACATTGCGTCTTTACTTGTCATGCTTGTTTGCCGAATTCGGCATTTATACCTGTCTAACGGTGATAGGATCCAGGTACGACACAAGCTTTATAGTATAATAAAATAATGGAATAGATGATAATAAAATGCGTGGCTTTTTAAAATGTATTGAATTAATGAGATTAATTTTTCGGCGTGAATGACAAGCACAATAAGCTGAGCTATGCCTGGAAATAAGTCCGTATTAGTTCATATTATTTTGCAGGGCGGAGTAGTTTCTTTCTCCGCTGTAGATTTGTGCTTACCATTCTTTATAATACTACGTTTGGTCGCCGCGTTCACCTTTGAAGTCTTGACCGTGTTCCTATTAAGCTTATCGGATCTTCGTAATTTCCCAAAGTACACAGGTGGGCTTCAGTTATTGTAATTATTGTACTATTTGAAATAACAACTCACACGACCTTTCTGTTAATAAAACAATTCTGTATTTTTCTAAACGGTGCACATATGAAATCCACACTCCTCACTTATTCATAGCGACCCCAAAATGGCGGTCTACAATTACTCGCTAAAAAATTGACGTGCTTCTCACTCTTTCACTAGCTAAGCGCGAATCCCTCCTTCCTCCTACCGGTACCAGAAAAAATCCTCTGTTTATTAACAACTGAAAGTCAAAAAATACATGACGGTAGGCATAGGCTCTATGATGGGCTACCGCTTCATCTTGTCTCTTTGCCTTTAAGGAAGACGAAAACATAAAGGAAATGCAAAAGGTTTATCACAAATGCCCCCCTACTGTATACTGTCGGAAATAAGTCTCTTTATTTAGGGAGACAGTATACAGTAGTCTTACTAACCTTGGGGCTCATAGTTCAGTCACTTGGTGCACGTCAATGGAGTTTTAATACCCTTATGTTACTACAAATATATCTAAAAAGCTCATTTTCTTGGCCATTACAAATTCATACATATAAATACATTCACATATACTTATATCACGTAATTACATTCACATATATTCATATTACATATCACACGTCCATGGCGTGCTAACGTCGTAGTCTCTTATTTCTCCTTACATTTATTAAGCAGTATTATCAGGAGGAAAATGTTACATTTCTTACATTGTCCTTTCACCATATTTTAATAATTGTTTTTCTCCTTGGTGTTTGGTTCATTAGCCATTCTGATAAGCTGTCCTTTCGACACACGTTATCTCATTGTTCGCTGCACTCACGGCCAGCAGCAGCTCATTGTTTAACGCGCCCTACTCAGTGACGCAAACGCCACGTGAGCAGCAGCACTGCCCGCGCCCACACTGTAATGTCGCTCCAGGCTCGTGAAGTCGGTGTTGTATTTGCCCTCCAGTCCGGAGACTGGATACGACGGATTCAGCTCCAACGCTCAACCGAAGAACACCAATACCTCATCTCGCGCCTGGGCGAGGATTTCGGCCAGTGACATTGAAGGTAAGAGCCGCACTGCAGGATACGGCATTATCTTCCGTCGTGCATTATAGTTAGCGGTTCTCACACCTCAACTCGTGGTCATACTGATTTCCTCTGATATCTCCGTCGCACACGCATCGCACTCTCTGTATTCACTTTGCTAGACTGCAGCGTTTACTCATATTACGGCTGAGCCGTTATTTTCAATATTATTACGCCTTAATATTTTTGTATCACTTCACACGTGCGAGTATTTTACTCGTCCGTCGCGTTGCACTTCACATACATACATAAATTGTTCTTCTTCAAGTATAAAATCTCACATAAAATTGATAATAGTACATACATAGACATAAACATTGACAATAATAGAGTTGACACATAAATTTACAATTCACATCCACATTTCATATACGGACTCCATGACATGCACCCTCTTACACACTAATACGTAAATCAGGAAGTATCTTTCATTTATTCTGAACATTCGCATTTTCTATTCTTGTCTTGCAGGACCGACCTCCTGCGCGTTTTTACGTCCACAAATACACATAGAAAAGAAGAAAAGAGTACATACATACATTTTATATGGACATCGACATTAACAATTATATAGTTGGCAAATAAATGTCCAATTCACATTCACATTTCGTATATGGACTCTATGTTAAGCAGCATCTGACACAGCAATAAGTATATTAGAAGGAATCTTGCATTTGTTCTGAATGTTTGCTCTTTCTTGTTATTGTCTTGCAGGACCGACCTCCTGCGCGTTTTTACATCCACAACTACAACAGAAAATACTACATACATATTTTCATAGACATCGACATTGGCAATAGTAAAGTTGACACATAAATGTACAAGTCACATTCATATTTCCTATATGGGTTCCATGTTAGGCATCATCCATCTTACACACTAATAAGTAAATTAGAAGGAATCTCTCATTTGTTCTGAATTTTTGTTTTTCTCTTGACTTGCAGGTCCAACCTCCTGCGTCTTTTTAGCATCAAAAATACACATAGAAAATACGTTCCAGCACTACTCACTACATGGAAAACGGGATTTGCTAAGGTCTGCTTCAGAGATCAAGCTGCTTCTAGGATTGCTATTTGTAGTGCGTCGTTAGTGTACTTATTCTATCCTTGGCATTTGATAAATCTTCATACTATGTATAATATTTACAAATGCTCGTTTGTGAGCGAGTGTGGGGAATGTTTTATCCCTTGACAAACCTGACTTCATCACTGCTTGTTAATCGTCGTAATATTCCACATTCGTGAATATATGTATTTCAAGCCATATTTCTGCCTTATTGATTCGACGACATGTACATGTTTACCTTTGTGACGTGTGACCGATAATTTTACCGTATTTTTGTCATGTGTTGCTCCACTCATAATTCATTACCGATAGATAAGAACGCGCAAGTGCTAAAATGATGCTTTCGCTTCTGCGTGCAAGAACTCAGTGTAGAAAATATTGTTTCACTGCATTTTGTGTTCTTTCCTCATACGAATCGTGTATCATATTTTCATTTATATTAACCTTATAGTTTCTCGAGCTGTAACAGTTAGTCGCTAAGGAAATATTTTTCATACTAGATTGTTTTACATTCTGATGTCTGTGTAGCAAATCACTGTGCTGTGGTGTGTTTTAAATGTTTATCATGTGCCATTGTTACTATCGACTTCACTGTTTCTCCTATACTACTCACTGCTTCTTCGTGATGTTCGTTTTCATAATTACTTACCGTACATGCATCATCATACTTTGCTTTCCCCACTCATACAACCATTCATTCTAAGACTTAAAACTATATAGTGTATTCTTTCTTACGTCAGCTTCGTGGCCCTTTCCTAGGTACCCTTGTAACATTAATCTTCATATTCATCGCCGTATACCCATATAATTATTCATTAAAAATATTCCACATAAATCGCCATTTATACTCATGTACTACCTACCGGGTTCTCACACTAGAACCACCGCACTATTTATTTCTTCCCACAAATATAAATAAACTCGTATTACTCTAATACACTTTCATTCTCTTCCTAGATTCACTCCATGCACGGTAAGTCACCACAAACGTAGATTAACTAATTAATACCTTCAATCGAATCTAATAAAACCTTTCACTCTCTCTACTACAAAATATTATCCAGCAGTGAAATTTCATTTATTTCTCCATATCGCTTTTGTAAACATACAGTACTTACCTCAGTTCTTTTGTTTTAAGTTCACGCAATTACGTTGTGTGCGTATTGGTTGGTGTTTGTATTTACTTAGCTTTTCTCCCGCGTGTTGTTCAATTCATGTTTACAGCTTTATTTTGCTGCTTATACTATAAGGAATCGTGTAATTAATAGCAACTAACATAGGTGAGCTCTGTAATAACAAATTTGTGGATATGTATTCTCCCTGTACATTAAGCTCACTACTTCTAATGTTGTCTGTAAAGAAGTGTAGCTCTACGATATGTTATTTTATAGTTTATGTCTCAGTCACACGCACGTCTCAGTCACACGCATTTTTCTATGTTTATGTCTCATTCTACCTTTCACATCGTCGCTCGCGTATGTGTTGTATGTAAGTCGCTTAGTTCTTAAGTTATGTGCTAATAGCGTTCTTTCAAGTGTACATGTTGTTACTTCCTTTTTCAACTTGTCTTAGTCCTGTTGCATATAGTCGGATAGCTCATTTCCTGTATATATTCTCTTCTACTTCGAATACTTATACTTATTCCTAGCTATGTACATTCAATAGAATATGTTGAGTTCACAAATTTAGCGTATTCTACTCTCCTTATAGCTTACTTGCGTCCATGTGCTCATTTTCTTAAAGCTGCATATGGTTAAACTAATGATTTACTCTTAACATTAATGCTCTTTACAGTATAGTCACCGACTTAGGAATAAATGTCTCTGTTCGTTTAGTTTGTGTTGCTCATCTACGTCAGAGTAACTAGCTGATAGGTACTCTATTTCCTATTGCTCCTATTTTGTCCAGCTGGTTAGGCGGTGTGGATGCCGATTCGCTTAAATTCTAGAATGGTTTCCGTCGCGGTGCGCAGTGTGTCTTTGCGCATCGTACAGGGGACACTGAACTCAACCTTGCTTTTTGCCTACTTGGCCCCTACGATCAGCTGTTAAGCCGCTCCGTATGTAATTGTTGAAGTACGCTCTGCTTTAAGCGCGGCAGCACGGCTCAGTATACCCCATCGCTCTTGCCTCTCGCTTAAAGCTCGCGCGCCGTGAATTAAGTCTTAAGAAAGTACAATATCAAAATACAAGAAAAGTTTATTTTCACTAGGCTGAATCTCACTCTCTGCATGTTAGATAGTAAAAGAAGATTGAACATTCCTTATTGATTAAGCAGGATAGTAGAAGAGGGAGAGGGCACCGTAAATATAAATATTGTATCCCCTAGCTGGAGAGGAACCGAGCGCCAGTCGGTTTATTCGTCAAAGAGCGACAAACCTCCTACCTTCTTGCGTTTTACTGATGCAACAGATAAGGACAGAATGAGATTTGAATTTTCATTTAATAAATTTCCGCAAATCTTTATGTGGATACATGCCTTTTATTTTACCATTTTTTATATTTCCTATCAAGTAGCACCCCGGATGTGGCTTGTCAACAATGATATACGGACCAACATATAACAATTGCCATTTTCTATTCAATGCCTTTAATTTCGATGATTTCGGATGTGTTCTTAGTAGTACCTCCTGTCCAATCTGGAATTCTGTTACGTTTTTCAATTTCCTGTCGTAAATTCCTTTCCTTATCTGAGCTTGCTCTTCCAATGTTATTAGCGCTCGCCGTACTTTCTCTTCTAAGATTACGTCTTTGTGCCTTAATTTAGGTATCGGTTTTGTCCATTCATCTAGCTCCATCTTTTCAAACATTAGTTCGGCCGGTGTGTGCCCTGTGGATGCGTGTGGTAGGTGATTTACTATGTGCTGAAACGGACCCAGGTATTCTATCCATTTCCTTTGGTTCTGTGGTATATATGTGCGGATAAACCTATTAAATTCACGGAAGCACCGTTCGACGGGACTTGCTTCCGGGTGGAACTTGGATACTAAAATATGACGTATGTTTTGTGATTTTAAAAATGATTTCCATTGGTCACATGTAAAATTTGAGGCGTTATCAGTTAGGACTGCCTGTGGTTTCCCGATGCGTGGTATGTAGTCTTCCAGAATTCGCCTTGTAATTGGCCCTGAGCTAACTGTTTCGACTGCGTACAGCTGGAGATACTTACTAAAAACATCATACAGGGCTACGATGTATTTAACTCCGCCGCGGGCTTGGGGATAAGGACCTGCGGCGTCAATAGATACAAGATCTCTTGGTTGCTTTGGTATTATTGGGTTTAGTGCGTTAAGACAGGTCCTATTCTGATGTTTGACCTTTTGACACACCGCACAGCGTCTGATTACTTGCTCTATACGTCGCCTCATATTAGGGAAATAACAATACGTAGAAATTTTGGCGGCACACTTCAGCACTCCATAGTGCCCCCATGTGCGGTGCGTGTGTTGAATTCAGTTTTCCACGTATTCCTGAGGTAGGCACACACACCACTTATCCATTCGTCGATCTCTTCTGTAAAAGAGGACGCCATTATGTATAATGTAATACTGCTCTAAACGTTCGTGTGTTCTAGCTTGCAATTTTTTCCTTACCTTGCTCCATCTCGGGTCTTCTTCCTGTAAACGTTGCATGTTTTTGCACATTTTAATATAATATGGTTTAAAAGTTCCATCCTCTATTAAAAGGACCTTGAAGTCTGATGTTTGTTCCTCTAACTCGTGGAAATCGGTAAGACCTTGAGGTAACCGTGATAGTGCATCTGCCAAAACATTCTGTTCCCCTTTTATGTACACTATCTCAAAATCAAACTCTTGGACATACAGGCACCACCTCGCTATTCTCTTATGTAACAACTTGCACGTCAGAAGAAAAGACAAGGCTTGATGATCACAGTAAACTTTGGTATGTTTTCCCCAAAGGTAATATTGAAATTTACGAAACGCCCAAACTACTGCTAATGCTTCTAGCTCAGTTACGGAATAAGATCTTTCACATTCTGTGAGGGTTCTACTGGCAAAACTGATTACATTGACTTCTTCCTTACCATCCTTTGTTATTATTTGAAACAGGCACGCACCGAGCCCCTGATAACTAGCATCGGTGCTTAAACAAAAATCCAATTCCATATTTGGGTGTTTCAGGATAGGCGCGTTAATCAGCGCCTGCTTAATCTGCTGAAAATCATTTTCACATTCTTTAGTCCACAACCAACTGTGGTTTTTACGCAGTAAGTTTAATAGTGAACTACTGTTCAACAATTGTTGTGGCAGGAACTTCCTGAAAAACGAAGCCGTACCTAGAAAACCTTTTAATTGTTTCTTAGTATAGGGTGTTGGGAAATTCCGTATCGCATCTAGTTTACTGGGGTCAGGTAGAATTCCTACTGGTGAAATAATATGCCCTAAGAATTTTCCTTTTTCCTTTCCGAATTCAGACTTTTTAAAGTTAACTGTGACATTGTATTCATCAAATTTTTGCAAAATCCTTTCCAAAATACTTACATGTTCATCCCATGTTTGAGTTGCAATTAATAAATCATCAACGTAGAGTGTAACCTGGCTAAGCAGTTCCGGTCCAAGAACCCTGTTTAATGCTTCAATAAATACACCAGCGCTCACATTTAATCCGAAAGGCAGCACCCTAAATTGATAGCTCCTCCCGGCATTTATGAAAGCTGTATACTTTCTACTCTCTTCATGTAATAAAATTTGCCAGTACGAAGCTTTCAAATCAAGGGATGTTAAATACTTAACGCCATGGAACTTTAATAACTGCTCTTCTAGATTCTCTGGCCTTGTTCTTAGAGGAATGATGATTTTGTTTATTTCCCTCGCGTCTAACACCAACCGCACCGTTCCGTCAGTTTTACCAACTGCGAGAATCGGACTGCAGTAAGGTGAGTGCGATGTTTCAATAACCCTCCAACTAATCATACGCTCTATTTCCTTTCTTACTGCCTCTTTCTTTGCCCAAGGGGTGCCATAAGACGTTCTACAATAAGTTTCATGCGGGTATACTTCCATTTTATATTCATATCCCTTAAAAACACTAGGTTGTTTACGAAAAATGTTATGATATTTGAAGAGTAATTTTGTCAGTTCACTTCGCTGTTCATTGTTAAGACAAGTGGATTTATTTATTTTACTGTCTACTATTTGCTCATCGAGGATCTCCCTACCAGAGTCATCAAGTTCCATCTCCTTTACCATTATGGGTTGAGGGTAGACAAATTTAACATTAATGTCTGGTATCGGCCTAACCCGATTTGTCATTGTAGTTCTTATTAAGTCCATAGTCAGCGTGCGCTCCCCTACATGAAACTGGCATTCCCCGCTGCCAATATCTATTTTTATCCCATATCTTCTGAACACCTCCATACCAAGCATACAGTTCACTATAAGTTTGTCTACCAACAAGAAAGTACACTGCAAAATTACGCCACATATGCTAATGGGTATGCTGGCCTGTAATTTTATAACTTTAGATTTACTTCCCGTCGCCGTTACGATCTTACAGTTCTCTACAGGTAGTGTGGGAACATTTACTTCCCTCGCTATCTCTTTGAACAAGCTAGTAGACATCAGGCTTGTCGACGCGCCAGTATCCAAAACAACTAGTACATCTATGTTTCCCACCTTTACCTTTATTATTGCTTGAATAATTTCACTTACCTTGCGTGTTGTTTCTTTCTCTTCGATAAACAAGTCTTCTTTCATTTCTGCGCCCTTATCATACCTTAAAAATAGATTCCGGATATGCTGTATGTGTAGGTTTGTTCCAGTGTCTGCTTCCTCCTTTCCGTTCCTGTTCCCTTTAGTGTTTAAGTCGCTCATATTAGTACTGTGGCACACTGACAGTTCATTACCTTCTTCCTCTAGTCACGCTCGATTATTATTTCCTGGGGCCGGTAAAGGTATTGTTTCATTTTCTGCCGTCACTTCTACTATGTTTACTGTATGTTCGCGTGCTCGCCAGTTCGTGTCCCGGTTGTTTCGATTTGACTGTACGGGCTGCCTGTTATCTCTCGGATCCCTGTGTTGCATATTCCGTTCCTGGTAATTTGCATTTCCTTGTCGCCCATTGTCGAAGTTTTCCCTCGAGTTTCTATTGTCTCTGCCATTACCGTACCTATAGGGCTGATATTTAGTTTCGTACGACCCTCGGCCACTCTGTGGCTGGTAGGTAGACCGATTGTACGGATTTCCGTTGTGGCGCGGCGGTACATACGGATGCCATTCATTCATACGCACACGACCGTTATAATTTCCAAAGCCGTTGCCGTTATCGTAGTTCTTCCCGTTTGGGTTGTGCCCATTACCGTTACGATAACTAGGTGTGGCTTGCCCATCCTCATGAATCAGATCTATTGAGTCGAGCACTGAAAGAAAATACTCGAGATCATATTCGGGAACAGTTATTAATTTTTCCCTAACATTTGCAGGTAACTTGTTCTTTAAGATTTTCAGTACATCGACATGAGATATCGGATTATTCCAGTAACGGGTCTTGTTTACGTATTTTTCAAAATAGCTTCTTAGCCCCCCGAATTTTGAATGATATGGTACTGGGTTAAATACCTCTCGTCTTAACCTCTCCTGGATAGCTGTTGACCAGTATTTATCTAAAAATGCATTCTCAAACTGCTCATATGTCTCGCAAAGTTCTGACATCTCCGTAGCCCACAAAAGGGCATCACCCTCGGTGTGTCCTACTACATATTTAATTTTTTGAGCTTCTGTCCAAGTCCTGGGCAGTACGTTTCTAAAGGCTCGGACAAACACTACTGGGTGCGTTCGCTTTTTCTCATTTGAGAATACGGGAAACTGTCGATGTTTTATTAAGCTCTCATCCATTAACAACGCTGTCCAGCACGGCGGAACAGCATTTCCCTGCGGTGATGGTATATTTGTTTCAGCAAAGTTTTGCCCGCTGCTCGCGTCGCGCGTCGACATGCGGTCGGGCGGCGTGGGTTGGGCATTGTGGTCTGCGCACTGATTCCTCCCACTGGCGGATGGCTGTTTATCGCTCCGCTTACCGCCCCAGGCGATGATATTACCGTACTTTGTTTGTTAACTATTTCGTCTCTTACCCGTTGTTCTAACTGCCTGATATCATGTTCTACGCGTTTTAAGATTTCTTCTTCCTTGTTCCCCATTACTTCCTTTACCGCTTCCACATAGGTACGCTGTTCACGTACGCATTTTTCTGCGAACGTTGTATTGTCGTCCTTTGCATTGCTCTTTACCGATTCATAAAGGTGCACAATGTCTGAGTTGATCCTCTTGTGTTATAACTTGACTAATCCTACCTCCAATGTGATTTTTTCTACATTTTCTGGCAAGTCGTTACAGAAAGAATGTAGTTTCGCTACATCTGATTGTACATTGTCTAAGTTGACCTGCGTATTCTTTTGCATTGCCTGTAAATTCTCTTGGGTTTCTCTAATTCCGGATAGCTCCTGTCGATACGTGTGTGTTAGTGTTTCAAATTTTTTGCCCACTATGCCTTTTAATTTCTCACCCATATCGTGAACCGAAATTTGTACTTGTTCATTAATTTTACTATCCACCTCCGTGGAGATTTGTGAAATCTGCTGTGTGAACTTCGTGTCCAGACTATTGAGTTCCGTGCGCAAATTTTTTACGTCGTCTGAAATGTGTGTCATGTTTGTATTAACCTTCTCGATCTCGGACTTTACTGTGGTCATGTCTGTTTGTATCGTTTGTAAACTTGATATTTTAGTCTCTAAGCCCGACATTTTTGAATTTATGTCTGCTTTCATTGCATTCATGCTTGTTTGTATGGATTCTGTTAAGGCTCGAAATAAGGCTTGCATATCTTCCGTATTCACTTCCGGCCTACGCCTGTCAGTGTCTGTGTCCGTACTACGCGTACTGCTCTCATATAAAATATTCTCTGGCTTCGAGGTGCCATTAGTTACGTCTACTGTAATTAACGTATTGCTTGTAATTAAATGTTCTGTATTCACGGGCGTCGAATGCAACAATGGCATGTCGCGCCCAGCATCCAAATAATCACCGTTAAACAGTTCCAAACCACTCATTGTTGCATTTTGCAAATGAACATCCACTACATTCGCATTATGATTTTCGAATGACATTTCCTTATTGTTTTGACCCTCCATTATAGAAATCCTTATACCACTGCAGTTATCAAAATAAAAATTTTCTTTTTTAAGATTTTACTTCCGCGCTACTTCTCACGCGAAAAAAATGCATATACAGTTGTACGTAATTATAGTCTCAGCTATTCTTTAGTAAATATACTTTCTATACTAATAAAGAAATGTCATTATCTCCACTTGACTACAATAGCGTTAATATCTGAAGCTTTAGGTTCTGGAATTTAGGAAATAGGTGGATGGATTTTCTAATAGGTCTACTGGGAACGCATTCTCTATATGCATTGCGCAGTCCTACCTGATTGTTGTCTTGTAAATCGTACTTCCTCTATTGTGCTTTGTTGTGTGCTCTTGCTATTGTCGCCTTTTTTCCTTCTAATTTATTTATTATTTCCTTTTTATAGCATTTCTTCAGTACCACATCATCGTCTCCGTCACATCATCAGCGTACATGGAACATAAAGAAATCGTTAACATACATGTATATTCATTTTCCTAACAATACTAGTACTCACAGTTTTGCCCACTGCGTATCGTCCTGTCACGGTCGCCACTTTATAGTAGAATAAAATAATGGAATAGATGATAATAAAATGCGTGGCTTTTTAAAATGTATTGAATTAATGAGATTAATTTTTCGGCGTGAATGACAAGCACAATAAGCTGAGCTATGCCTGGAAATAAGTCCGTATTAGTTCATATTATTTTGCAGGGCGGAGTAGTTACTTTCTCCGCTGTAGATTTGTGCTTACCATTCTTTATAATACTACGTTTGGTCGCCGCGTTCACCTTTGAAGTCTTGACCGTGTTCCTATTAAGCTTATCGGATCTTCGTAATTTTCCAAAGTACGCAGGTGGGCTTCAGTTATTGTAATTATTGTACTATTTGAAATAACAACTCACACGACCTTTCTGTTAATAAAACAATACTGTATTTTTCTAAACGGTGCACATATGAAATCCACACATCTCACTTATTCATAGCGACCCCAAAATGGCGGTCTACAATTACTCGCTAAAAAATTGACGTGCTTCTCACTCTTTCACTAGCTAAGCGCGAATCCCTCCTTCCTCCTACCGGTACCAGAAAAAATCCTCTGTTTATTAACAACTGAAAGTCAAAAAATACATGACGGTAGGCATAGGCTCTATGATGGGCTACCGCTTCATCTTGTCTCTTTGCCTTTAAGGAAGACGAAAACATAAAGGAAATGCAAAAGGTTTATCACATCACCGACCATAACACAGCGACCCTAATCTAAAAGGCCGTGTCAACATATACCCACCCAACCCTGTGTCTTTACTTGTCATGCTTATTTGCCGAATTCGGCGGTTATACCTGTCTAACGATGATAGGATCCAGGTACGACACAAGCTTTCAATGTCGTAGATGTATCCAATGTTGCTTGAAGGGAAAAGCTGCGTATTGACGGCAGGAAAAAAAGGCAAGATATCAGGACTTCCAATCATCGACTATATCTCTTCTCTTCCCTAGGATCGTCTACATACGATTCATTCAATAAAACAATATTCAATTTTTACTGCCCATAATGTGGTGGGGCTGAGACGGAAATGTTACTCAGAAGGTTGAAGCGATAGGAAAGTAGTGCAACAGGGCCATCATGAGATACGAAAATATGTGTGACTTCTGTACCCCAATTGGGATCCCCACATAACGTGATCACCGACCATAACAGCGACCCTAATCTAAAAGGCTGTGATAACTTATTCCCACCCAACCCTGACCTAGCCGCTCCGACTCTAACTAGACAGACTACTGTGTTTCTGTATCTTCGTTAATAAAGATAAGTACCGACTTTTATTTAATCAGAGTGTTTGGGTTTTCATCTTTCTGTTCACTGTTCCAGCGGACCGGTCGGCCCGCTATTAAAAGTGTGGCGATGATTTCGTAAGCCGATTCTACAGCGAATTGTTTGTCGCTACGAACACCGTCACAAAAGAAAGTATGTGTCACTTCTGTACCCCAATTGGGATCCCCACATAACGTGATCACCGACCATAACAGCGACCCTAATCTAAAAGGTTGTGTCAACTTATTCCCACCCAATCCTGTGTCTTTACTTGTCATGCTTATTTGCCGAATTCTGCGTTTATACCCGTCTGACGGTGATAGGATCGAGGTACGACACAAACTTACAATGTCATAGATGCATCCAATGTTGCTTGAAGGGTAAAGCTGTCTAATGAAGGCAGGAAACAAAGACATGAATTCAGGGCTCCCAATCATCGACTACATCTCTTCTCTTCCCTAGGCACGGCTTCATACGACTCATCCAATAACACAATATTCAATTTTTATCCCAATAAAGAGGGGGGCTGAGGCAAAAATGCTAGTCAGAAGGCTATAGCAATAGGAAAGTAGTGCAACGGGGCTATCATGACATACGAAAGTATGCGTTACTTCTGTACCCGAATAGGGATCCCCACATAACATGATCACCGACTATAACAGCGACCGTAATCTAAAAGACTGTGTCAACTTATTCCCACCCAACCCTATGTCTCTCCTTGTCATGCTTATTTGCCGATTTCGGCGTTTATACCTGTCTGACGGTGTTAGGATCCAGGTACGACACAAACATTCAATGTCATAGATGCATCCAATGTTGCTTGAAAGGTAAAGCTGTGCAATGAAGGCAGGAAACAAAGACATGAATTCAGGACTCTCAATCATCGACTACATCTCTTCTCTTCCCTAGGAACGGCTTCATACGACTCATTCAATAACAAAATATTCAATTTTTACTGCCAATAATGAGGGGAGCTGAGGCGGAAATGTTAGTCAGAAGGCTAAAGCGATAGGAAAGTAGTGCAACGGGGCCATCATGACATACGAAAGTATGTGTCACTTCTGTACCCGAATAGGGATCCCCACATAAGGTGATCACCGACCATAACAGCGACCCTAATCTAAAAGACTGTGTCAACGTATTCCCACCCAACCCTATGTCTTTCCTTGTCATGCTTATTTGCCGATTTCGGCGTTTATACCTGTCTGACGGTGTTAGGATCCAGGTACGACACAAACTTTCAATGTCATAGATGCATCCAATGTTGCTTGAAAGGTAAAGCTGTGCAATGAAGGCAGGAAACAAAGACATGAATTCAGGACTGTCAATCATCGACTACATCTCTTCTCTTCCCTAGGAACGGCTTCATACGACTCATTCAATAACAAAATATTCAATTTTTACTGCCAATAATGAGGGGAGCTGAGGCGGAAATGTTAGTCAGAAGGCTAAAGCGATAGGAAAGTAGTGCAACGGGGCCATCATGACATACGAAAGTATGTGTCACTTCTGTACCCGAATAGGGATCCCCACATAAGGTGATCACCGACCATAACAGCGACCCTAATCTAAAAGACTGTGTCAACTTATTCCCACCCAACCCTGTGTCTTTTCTTGTCAAGCTTATTCGCCGAATTCGGCGTTTATCCCTGTATGACGGTGATAGGGTCCAGGTACGACACAAACTTTCCATGACATAGATGCATCCAATGTTCCTTGAAGGGTAAAGCTGTCTAATGAAGGCAAGAAACAAAGACATGAATTCAGGGCACGAAATCATCGACTACTTCTCTTCTCAACCCTAGTAAACGGCTTCATACGACTCATTCAATAACACAATATTCAATTTTTACTGCCGATAATGTGGGGGGCTGAGGCGGAAATGTTAGTCAGAAGGCCAAAGCGATAGGAAAATAGTGCAACGGGGCAATCATGACATACGAAAGTTTGTGTCACTTCTGTCCCCGAATAGGGATCCCCACATAACGTGATCACCGACCATAACAGCGACCCTAATCTAAAAGACTGTGTCAACTTATTCCCACCCTACCCTGTGTCTTTACTTGTCATGCTTATTTGCCGAATTCGGCGTTAATACCTGTCTGACAGTGATAGGATCCAGGTACGACACAAACTTTCAATGTTATAGATGCGTCCAATTTTGCATGAAGGGTAAAGCTGTGTAATGAAGGCAGGAAAAAACACATCAATTCAGGGCTCCCAATCATCGACTACATCTCTTCTCTTCCCTAGGCACGGCTTATTACGACTTATCCAATAACACAATATTCAATTTTTATCCCAATAAAGAGGGGGGCTGAGGTAAAAATGCTAGTCAGAAGGCTATAGCAATAGGAAAGTAGTGCAACGGGGCTATCATGACATACGAAAGTATGTGTTACTTCTGTACCCGAATAGGGATCCTCACATAACATGATCACCGACTATAACAGCGACCCTAATCTAAAAGACTGTGTCAACTTATTCCCACCCAACCCTATGTCTTTACTTGTCATGCTTATTTGCCGATTTCGGCGTTTATACCTGTCTGACGGTGTTAGGATCCAGGTACGACACAAACTTTCAATGTCATAGATACATCCAATGTTGCTTGAAGGGTAAAGCTGTGTAATGAAGGCAGGAAACAAAGACATGAATTCAGGACTCTCAATCATCGACTACATCTCTTCTCTTCCCTAGAAACGGCTTCATACGACTCATTCAATAACAAAATATTCAATTTTCACTGCCAATAATGAGGGGGGCTGAGACGGAAATGTTAGTCAGAAGGGTAAAGCGATAGGAAAATAGTGCAATGGGGCATCATGACATACGAAAGCATGTGTCACTTCTGTACCCGGATAGGGATCCCCACATAACGTGATCACCGACCATAAAAGCTACCCTAATCTGTAATACTGTGTCAACTTATTCCCACTTAACCCTGTGTCTTTACTTGTCATGCTCATTTGCCGAATTCGGCGTTTATACCTGTCTGACGGTGATAGGATCCAGGTACGACCCAAACATTCAATGTTACAAATGCATCCAATGTTGCTTGAAGGGTAATGCTGTGTAATGAAGGCAGGAAACAAAGACATGAATTCAGGACTCCCATTCATCGACTACATCTCTTCTCTTCCCTAGGAAAGGCTTCATACGACTCATTCAATAGCACAATATTCAATTTTTACTGCCAATAATGAGGGGGGCTGAGGCGGAAACGTTAGTCAGAAGGCTGAAGCGATAGGAAAGTAGTGCAACGGGGCCGTCATGACATACGAATGTATGTGTCACTTCTGTACCCGAATAGATATCCCCACATAACTTGATCACCGACAATAACAGCGACCCTAATCTAAAAGACTGTGTCAAATTATTTCCACCCAACCCTGTGTCTTTACATGTTGTTGTGGCGTAACAAGCTTGCTACGCCACACTGGGAAGGGAGCCGAAAGAAAGGCACGCGTACACACACTCCGACTGGCGTGAATTCTGGAACAGGATACGTTATGACTGCTATAAAGAAAATACGTAGCTTTGGAATATGCTTAACTTTTAATCTTTGTTGGTTTTAAGTTCTTCTTGAGACATTTATACGATAACTCTCAAAGTAGGTAAGGCTAGTGGCGCCTTGCTAGGTCGTAGCCATGGACTTAGCAGAATGCTATTCTAACTATCTCTCGGCAAATGAGAGGAAGGCTTCGTCCGTATTGTCGCTAGCAATGTCGTCCGTACAACTGGGCGAGTGCTATATCATATCTCGAGACCTGCCTTGTGGTGGCGCTAGGTCTGCGATCACATAGTGGCGACATGCGGGTGCGACATGTACTAAATGGACCGCGGCCGATTTAAGCTACCACCTAGCAAGTGTGGTGTCTGGCGGTGACACCACATTCCTCCCCCGCAAATCGGCGAACGGTCGTGAGATAAGGCCTCCGCCCGCTGTGGCGAGGACCCCATGTTGACGTATGCGATGAGGTGGGGAGCCTAACAACAGGTGAGGCTGTGCCACCCGCACCCGGCTATTCGGTCCGAGGGGAGCTAGGAAACGCCTGAAAACCTAGTCCAGGGTGCATGTCAACATGCGGCGTATGCGCCTGGAAAGAGACAGGAGGGGCCGAAGGGTCGACCTCCATTGCGTCTGGGCTTCCGACGCGCGAAGACGCCATGTGGTCCGGAGCGAGCAAGAGTTCCATGGCGGAGGACGGCTGGTCACGGGAAGCGATCCGCGGCGCGTGACCCAGGGAGGCGCTTGGCGGCTGCAGCGAAGCGTCGAATGCGGGCGGCGCCGGCGGGAGAACAGGCGGCCGCGGCGGCGGCTGCGGCGGCGCGTCGCCATGGGGCAAAATGGAAGGCAGCGTCGGTAACACCTGGGGATGAGGCGAGGCAGTAGATGGGTCCCCAGTGCGCTGACCGGACGGCACCGTCGCTGAAAGCAGACGGGGAGCGGCAGAACCCAGGCGACGACAGAGGCGCAGCTGATTGAGATGCCGACGCACCTCACCAGAGGCCCCCAAAACCAAATACATCGCGCGGCCGAGGCAGCGAAGAATGCGCCCTGCGAGCCAACGCCGTGACCCTCGATAGTTGCGATAGAATACAACGTCGCCTGGAGCAAAAGCAGAAGTCTGCCGCTGCACAGGAACCTGATGCGGCGGATGCAGCAAAGACATCAAGGTTCGATGAGGACGACCGTGGAGCAACTCAGCTGGCGAGCGACCATCTCGGGGCTGAGAGCGATACGAAGACAAAAAGAGCAACAATGCTTCCTCCCGAGAATGCGACTCTTTCAACTTCAACATCTGTGACTTGAAAGTCCGGACCAATCGTTCAGCGGCACCATTTGACTGAGGCGAAAACGGCGCGGATGTCAGATGTTGAATACCATTGGCCTTGCAGAATGACAAATTCTGCAGACATGAATTGTGGGCCATTGTCGGAAACAATAGTCTGCGGAAGACCTTCAATGCTAAAGATAGCAGACAATGCTTGGATGGTGGCGGAGGACGTCGTGGAAGACATCCGGACAACAAAAGGAAAATTACTGAAGGCATCGACCAGAACCAACCATCGAGCATTCCAGAATGGACCAGCAAAATCAATGTGCAAGCGTTGCCAAGGGGAAGTGGCTTTTGGCCATGCAAAGACTTTCCGCGGCGGCGCAGATTGTTGTTCGGCACACGTCATGCAAGAAGAACACATATTCGTAATCGCAGCATCGATTCCGAACCAAGTACAGTGCTGACGAGCAAGTTGTTTCGTTCGCACTATACCCCAATGTCCTTGGTGAAGCAGCCGTAAAACAGAGGACTGTAACGAACGTGGGACCACTACTCTGGACTGATCATTATCAGAACGCAACAACAAAACACCACGTCGAACAAAATGTCTCTCCTTGTGAGCAAAAAATCGGCGAACCAACGGATCCTCGATCCGAGACTTTGACAAAGGCCATTGCGTAGCAACAAAACGCAAAACGGTAGCAAGGACGGGGTCAGCAGCTGTGGCTGTAGCTACACGACGAAAATCAATCGGAAACGATTCGACCACTTCATCGGTTTCCGAATCAATGAACAGGCAAGCAAGTTCGGAAGAGTCGAATGCTTTATCCTCAGCAACAGGCAAACGGGACAATGCATCGGCGTTTCCGTGCTTAGCAGTGGACCAATACAAGATATCGTAGCGGTACTGCGAGAGGAAAATAGACCAGCGAATGAATTTCTGCGCCGTATGCGGAGGTACAGGCTTGTGCGGATGAAAAAGCGATGTCAAAGGTTTGTGGTCTGTGATGATGGTAAAGTGACGACCATACAAGAAATCATGGAACTTAGTAACACCAAACACGAGAGCCAAAGCTTCTTTCTGTATCTGGGAATAATTTCTTTGCGCAGACAAGAGCAATTTGGACGCAAAGGCAATAGGGCGATCATGCGAGCCAACTTTGTGCGCAAGCTCAGCACCGATCCCGAAATCCGATGCATCTACCATCAACAAAAGGGGTTTCTGGGGATCGAATGGCGTAAGGCAAGTATAAGAAAGCAACGCCGATTTCAACTGGCGAAAGGCGCGTTCGCATTCCGTCGTCCAGACGAACGGAACACCTTTACGGCGTAAGCGCTGAAGCGGAGCTGAAATAGAAGAGGCATTGCGCACATTCACTCACACCTTGTGATGCTAAATCGGGTAATGTTCTTGCGACCTCAACACGCAATGCGTGAGGAACATTGCGTGCTCCGAAAAATTTCTGTTGCGCGTTTACTTTCAGTTCCAAATGTGCTTCATAGTTTTTAGCGCAACCTAGGCCCGGTGCAAAAATGTCTGCAACTTCTTCACACAACCGAGCAACACTGTCTGAAGGCACAGTCTGAGTCACTGATAGGACCTGATTTACTATAGACATGTTAAACAATTGAAATAAATCTAAACCAAACAAGTTCACTGCAGTAGAAGAACGAAGAACGTAAAATGACACAAGTTTTTTGTGTCCTTTATATGTGGCAAGAAGAGTGCACTGTCCTAACACAGGGATGAGCTGTCCTGAATAACTTTTTAGCGTAACATTTGCGGCATGCAACGGAGGTGCGCCCAGTTGTTTGTACGTGTCGTGAGTGAGCAATGAAACTGCAGCTCCGGTATCGAGCCGGAATGGTATGACCTTGCCATTAAAGTCCAAATCTACAAAAAGTTTATTGTCCTGCTGACGACAAGAGCGACTGTTTTGGGCAATTTGAACAGACACTGGTACAGAATCACTTGCTAATAGACGCGATTTCCGGCGACGTCGACGCACAGTTTTTGTGGGACGAACACAGTCACTGTTAGAGAAAGTGGCACTGGACGAAGCGGAATTAACTACATGAAGGTCCATGGGCGAAGGTCCACGATCCTGAGTGTCCTTGGTTCGATTCCGGCGCGAAGCAAAGGGCCTGGAATGGTTGTGATTGTCTGATCTGAGCTTTTTCTGGCAAACACTTTGAACATGTCCCTTCCTATTACAGAAAAAGCAAATAGCTTGGCGTGATGGGCAATGTTCACGCGAATGTCTAGTAGCACACCGCGGGCATGATTTCACTGCATTTGTGTGCTGGCGCGGCACACCTGACTTAGAGCGCGGCGGCGGCTGCGTCGAAGTGCGCGAGGGCCGGTTACCGGGCCGCGCAGCACGTCCAGTGGGCCGGTTAATGTTACACACGGCTGGCGAAGTTTCAAAAGATTCCTGAGCACAGTCAAGTGTGCCTTGTCTATCTAATATGTCTATCACTTGTTGAAGGGAGGGATTAACTAGTTTCAAAATTTGCTCCCGTATGCGAACATCTGAAACGTTCTGTGCAATTGCATCACGCATCATTGTATCTGAATAAGAAAGGCCACAGTCACAGTCGAAGGCACAGTCCCTTGTAAGGCCTTGCAAAGTTGCAACCCACTCCCTATTAGTTTGACCGGCCGTACGTTTTGTACGAAAGAAAGTATACCGTTTTGCAACTACATTAACTGTTTCTTTGAAATAGGCATCTAAAGCAGACAAAATTTCTTCATAGGACAGAGTTGCTACGTCGCGTCAGGGAAATAATTTCACTATCACACGGTAGGTGGACACACCGACACAAGAAAGCAAAAACGGCTGCCGCTCAATACCTTGAATTCAGTAGGCGGCTAGATGAAAGCCAAACTGTCGGGACCATTCTGGCCACGATTCTTGCGCTGGATCGTAGTGCCTAAAAGGCGGTGCAACTGCGAGTTGTGGCTGCGGTAGCGGTGAAGCGGCGGCTGCCGCATCGGTTTGAATGGCACGTTGACCCTGGACGAGCTGTCCAAGGGCATCCAATAACGCTTGCGTCTGCTGATTCTGCAAGCGATAACATTCGGACAGTACATCTGGCGAAGCCATGACACAAATAAATCAGAGCAAAGCAAGTAGAAAGAACACGATCTTTTAATCCGTGTCGCCAATATGTTGTGGCGTAACAAGCTTGCTACGCCACACTGGGAAGGGAGCCGAAAGAAAGGCACGCGTACACACACGCCGACTGGCGTCAATTCTGGAACAGGATACGGTATGACTGCTATAAAGAAAATACGTAGCTTTGGAATATACTTAACTTTTAATCTTTGTTGGTTTACAAAGTTCTTCTTGAGACATTTATACGATAACTCTCAAAGTAGACAAGGCTAGTGGCGCCTTGCTAGGTCGTAGCCATGGACTTACCAGAAGGCTATTCTAACTGTCTCTCGGCAAATGAGAGGAAGGCTTCGTCCGTATTGTCGCTAGCAATGTCGTCCATACAACTGGGCGAGTGCTATATCGTATCTCGAGACCTGCCTTGTGGTGGCGCTAGGTCTGCGAACACACAGTGGCGACACGCGGGTCCGACATGTACTAAATGGACCGCGGCCGATTTAAGCTACCACCTACCAAGTGTGGTGTCTGGCGGTGACACCACACTTGTCATGCTTATTTGCCGAATTCGGCGTTTATACCTGACTGTCAGTGATAGGATCCAGGTACAACACAAAGTTTCAATGCCATAGATGCATGCAATTTTGCTTGAAGGGTAAAGCTGTCCAATAAAGGCAGGAAACAAAGACATGAATTCATGGCTCCCAATCATCGACTACATCTCTTGTCTTACCTCGGAACGGCTTCCTACGACTCGTTCAATAACACAATATTGAAATTTTACTGCCAATAATGAGGGGGGCTGAGGCGGAAATGTTAGTCAGAAGGCTAAAGCGATAGGAAAGTAGTGCAACGGGGCCATCATGACATACGAAAGTATGTGTCACTTCTGTACCCGAATAGGGATCCCCACATAACGTGATCACCTACCATAACAGCGACCCTAATCTAAAAGACTGTGTCAACTTATTCCCACCCAACCCTGTGTCTTTACTTGTCATGCTAATTTGCCGTATTCGGCGTTTATACCTGTCTGACGGTGATAGGATCCAGGTACGACACAAACTTTCAATGTCATAGATGCATCCAATCTTGCTTGAAGGGTAAAGCTGTGTAATGAAGGCAGGAAAGAAAGACATGAATTCAGGGCTCTCAATCATCGACTACATCTCTTCTCTTTCCTAGGAACGGCTTCATACGACTCATTCAATAACGCTATATTCAATTTTTACTGCCAATAATAAGGGGGGCTGAGGCGGAAATGTTAGTTAGAAGGCTAAAGCGATAGGAAAGTAGTGCAACGGGGCCATCATGACATACGAAAGTATGTCTCACTTCTGTACCCGAATAAAGATCCCCAAATAACGTGATCACCGACCATAACAGACCCTAATCTTAAAGACTGTCAACATATTCCGACCCAACCCTGTGTCTTTACTTGTCATGCTTAATTGCCGAATTCGGCGTTTATACCTGTCTGACAGTGATAGGATCCAGGTACGACACAAACTTTCAATGTCATAGATGCGTCCAATCTTGCTTGAAGGGTAAAGCTGTGTATTGAAGGCAGGAAACAAACACACGAATTCCTGGCTCCCAATCATCGACTACATCTCTTCTCTTCCCAAGGAACGGCTTCATATGACTCATTCAATAACACAATATTCAATTTTTACTGCCAATAATGAGGGGGGCTGAGGCGGAAATGTTAGTCACAAGGCTAAAGCGATAGGAAAGTAGTGCAACGGGGCCATCATGACATACGAAAGTATGTGTCACTTCTGTACCCGAATAGGAATCCCCACATAACGTGATCACCGACCATAACAGCGACCCTAATCTAAAAGACTGTGTCAACTTATTCCCACCCAACCCTGTGTCTTTATTTGTCATGATTATTTGCCGAATGCGGCGTTTATACCTGTCTGACGGTGATAGGATCCAGATACGACACAAACTTTCAATGTCATCGTTGCATCGAATGTTGCTTGAAGGGTAATGCTGAGTAATGAAGGCTGGAAACAAAGACATGAATTCAGGGCTCCCAATCATCGACTACATCTCTTCTCTTCCCTAGGAACGCCTTCATACGACCCATTCAATAACATGGTATTCAATTTTTACAGCCAACAATGAGGGGGGCTGAGGCGGAAATGTTAGTCACAAGGCTAAAGCGATAGGAAAGTAGTGCAACGGGGCCATCATGACATACGAAAGTATGTGTCACCTCTGTACCCCAATAGGGATCCCCACATAACGTGATCACCGACCATAAATGCGACCCTACTCTAAAAGACTCTGTCAACTTATTCCCACCAAACCCTGTGTCTTTACTTGTCATGCTTATTTGCCAAATTAGGCGTTTATACCTGTCTGACGGTGATAGGATCCAGGTACGACACAATCTTTCAATGTAATAGATACATCCAATGTCGCCTGAAGGGTAATGCTGTGTAATGAAGGCAGGAATCAAAGACATGAATTCAGGGGTCCCAGTCATCGACTACATCTCTTTCTCTTCCCTAGGAACGGCCTCATACGACTCATTCAATAACACAATATTCAATTTTTAACGCCGATAATGAGGGGTGCTGAGGCGGAAATGTTAGTCAGTAGGCTAAAGCGATAGGAGAGTAGTGCAACGGGGCTATCATGACATACGAAAGTATGTGTCACTTCTGTACCCGAATACGGATCCCCACATAACGTGATCACCGACCAAAACAGAGACCCTAATCTAAAGGACTGTGTCAACTTATTCCCACCCAACCCGGTGTCTTTACTAGTCATGCTTATTTGCCGTATTCGGCGTTTATCCCTGTCTGACGGTGATAGGATCCAGGTACGACACTAACTTTCAATGTCATAGATGCATCCAATCTTGCTTGAAGGGTAAAGGTGTGTAATGAAGGCAGGAAACAAAGACATGAATTCAGGGCTCCAAAGATCGACTACATCTCTTCTCTTCCCTAGGAACGGCTTCATACGGCTCATTCAATAACACAATATTCAATGTTTACTGCCAATAATGTGGGGGGCTGGGCGGAAATGTTAGTCATAAGGCTAAAGCAATAGGAGAGTAGTGCAACGGGGCTATCATGACATACGAAAGTATGTCTCACTTCTGTACCCGAATAGGGATCCCCAAATAACGTGATCACCGACCATAACAGACCCTAATCTTAAAGACTGTGTCAACATATTCCCACCCAACCCTGTGTCTTTACTTGTCATGCATAATTGCCGAATTCGGCGTTTATACCTGTCTGACAGTGATAGGATCCAGGTACGACACAAACTTTCAATGTCATAGATGCGACCAATCTTGCTTGAAGGGTAAAGCTGTGTAATGAAGGCAGGAAACAAACACATGAATTCATGGCTCCCAATCATCGACTACATCGCTTCTCATCCCTAGGAACGGCCTCATATGACTCATTCAATAACACAGTATTCAATTTTTAGTCCCAATAATGCGGGGGGCTGAGGCGGGAAAATTTGTCAGAAGGCTAAAGCGATAGGAATGTAGTGCAACGGGGCCATCATGACACACGAAAGTATGTGTCACTTCTGTACCCAAATAGGGATCCCCACATAACGTGATCACCGACCGTAACAGCGACCCTAATCTAAAAGACTGTGTCAACTTGTTCGCACCCAAACCTGTGTCTTTACGTGTCATGCTTATTTGCCGAATTCGGCGCTTATACCGGTCTCACATTGATAGGATCCAGATACGACACAAACTTTCAATGTCATAGTTGCATCGAATTTTGCTTGAAGAATAATGCTGTGTAATGAAGGCAGGAAACAAAGGCATGAACTCAGGGCTCCCAATCATCGACTACATCTCTTCTCTTCCCTAGGAACGGCTTCATACGACTCATTCAATAAGACAATATTCAATTTATACTGCCAATAATGAGGGTGACTCAGGCGGATATGTTAGAAGGCTAAAGCTATTGGAAAGTAGTGCAACGGGGCCATCATGACATACGAAAGTATGTGTCACTTCTGTACCCGAATAGGGGTCCCCACATAACGTGAACCCCGACCATAACAGCGACCCTAACCTAAGAGACTGTGTCAACATATTCACACCCATCCATGTGTCTTTACTTGTCATGCTTATTCGCCGTTTATACCTGTATGACGGTGATAGGATCCAGGTACGACACAAACTTTGAATGTCATAGATTTATCCAATGTTGCTTGAAGGGTATAGCTGTGTAATGAAGGCAGGAAACAAAGACATGAATTCAGGGCTCCCAATCATCGACTACATCTCTTCTCTTCCCTAGGAACGGCTTCCCACGACTCATTCAATAACACAATATTGAAATTTTACTGCCAATAATGAGGGGGGCTGAAGCGGAAATGTTAGTGTGAAGGGTAAAGCGATAGGAAAGTAGTGCAACGGGGCCATCATGACATACGACAGTATGTGTCAATTCTGTACCCGAATAGGGATCCCCACATAACGTGATCACCGACCATAACAGCGACCCTAATCTAACATACTGTGTCAACTTATTCCCACCCAACCCTGTGTCTTTACTTGTCATGCTTATTTGCCGAATTCGGCGTTTATACCTGTCTGACGGTGATAGGATCCAGGTACGACACAAACTTTCATTGTCATAGATGCATCCAATGTTGCTTGAAGGGTAATGCTGTGTAATGAATGCAGGAAACAAAGACATGAAGTCAGGGCTACCAATCATCGACTACATCTCTTCTCTTCCCTAGGAACGGCTTCATATGACTCATTCAATAATACAAAATTCAATTTTTACTGCCAATAATGAGGGGGGCTGAGGCGGAAATGTTAGTCAGAAGGCTAAAGCGATTGGAAAGTAATGCAACGGGGCCATCATGACATACGACAGTATGTGTCAATTCTGTACCCGAATAGGGATCCCCACATAACGTGATCACCGACCATAACAGCGACCCTAATCTAACATACTGTGTCAACTTATTCCCACCCAACGCTGTATCTTTACTGGTCTTGCTTATTTGCCGAATTCGGCGTTTATAGCTGTCTGACGGTGATAGGATCCAGGTACGACACAAACTCTCAATGTCATTGATGCATCCAATGTTGCATTAAGGGTATAGTTGTGTAATGAAGGCAGGAAATAAAGACATGAATTGAGGGCTCCCAATCATCGACTACATGTCTTCTCATCATTAGGAACGGCTTCCTACGACTCATTCAATAACACAACATTGAATTGTTAATGCCATTAATGGAAGGGGCTGCGGCGGAAAAGGTAGTCAGAAGGCTAAAGCGATAGGAAAGTAGTGCAACGGGGCCATCATGACATACGAAAGGATGTCTCACTTCTGTACCCGAATAGGGATTACCAAATAACGTGATCACCGACCATAACAGACCCTAATCTTAAAGACTGTGTCAACATATTCCCACCCAACCCTGTGTCTTTACTTGTCATGCATAATTGCCGAATTCGGCGTTTATACCTGTCTGACAGTGATAGGATCCAGGTACGACACAAACTTTCAATGTCATAGATGCGTCCAATCTTGCTTGAAGGGTAAAGCTGTGTAATGAAGACAGGAAACAATGACATGAATTCAGGGCTCCCAATCATCGACTACATCGCTTCTCATCCCTAGGAACGGCCTCATATGACTCATTCAATAACACAGTATTCAATTTTTAGTCCCAATAATGCGGGGGGCTGAGGCGGGAAAATTTGTCAGAAGGCTAAAGCGATAGGAAAGTAGTGCAACGGGGCCATCATGACATACGAAAGTAGGTCTCACTTCTGTACCCGAATAGGGACCCCCAATTAACGCGATCACCGACCATAACAGACCTTAATCTTAAAGACTGTGTCACCTTATTCCCACCCAACCCTGTGTCTTTACTTGTCTTGCTTATTTGCCGAATCGGCGTTTATAGCTGTCTGACGGTGATAGGATCCAGGTACGACACAAACTTTCAAGGTCATAGATGCATCCGATGTTGCTTGAAGGGTAAAGCTGTGTAATAAAGGCAGGAAACAAAGACATGAATTCAGGGCTCCCAATCATCGACTACATCTCTTCTCTTCCCTAGGAACGGCTTCATACGACTCATTCAATAACACAATATTCAATTATTACTGTCAATAATGATGGGGGCTGAGGCGGCAATGTTAGTCTGAAGGCTAAAGCGATTGGAGAGTAGTGCAACGGGGCCATCATGACATACGAAAGTAAGTCTCACTTCTGTACCCGAATAGGGACCCCCAATTAACGCGATCACCGACCATAACAGACCTTAATCTTAAAGACTGTGTCACCTTATTCCCACCCAACCCTGTGTCTTTACTTGTCTTGCTTATTTGCCGAATCGGCGTTTATAGCTGTCTGACGGTGATAGGATCCAGGTACGACACAAACTTTCAATGACATAGATGCATCCAATGTTGCTTGAGGGGTAAAGCTGTCTAATGAAGGCAAAAAACAAAGACATGAATTCAGGGCTCCCAATCATCGACTACTTCTCTTCTCATCCCTAGGAACGGCTTCATACGACTCATTCAATAACACAATATTCAACTCTACTGCCAATAATGTGGGGGACTGAGGCGGAAATGTTAGTCTGAAGGCTAAAGCAATAGGAAAGTAGTGCAACGGGGCCATGGTGATATACGAAACTATGCGTCACTTCTGTACCCGAATAGGGATCCCCACATAACGAGATCACCGACCATAACAGCGACCCTGATCCATAATATTGTGTCAACTAATTCCCACCAAACCCTGTATCTTTACTTGTCACGCTTATTTGCCGAATTCGGCGTTTATACCTGTCTGACGGTGATAGGATCAAGATACGACACAAACTTTGAATGTCATAGATTTATCCAATGTTGCTTGAAGGGAATAGCTGTGTAATGAAGGCAGGAAACAAAGACATGAATTCAGGGCTCCCAATCATCGACTACATCTCTTCTCTTCCCTAGGAACGGCTTCCCACGACTCATTCAATAACACAATATTGAAATTTTACTGCCAATAATGAGGGGGGCTGAAGCGGAAATGTTAGTCTGAACGGTAAAGCGATAGGAAAGTAGTGCAACGGGGCCATCATGACATACGATAGTATGTGTCACTTCTGTACCCGAATAGGGATCCCCACATAACGTGATCACCGACCATAACAGCGACCCTAATATAAAAGACTGTGTCAACTTATTCCCACCCAACCCTGTGTGTTTACTTACATGCTTATTTGCCGAATTCGGCGTTTATACCTGTCTGACGGTGATAGGATCCAGGTACGACACAAACTTTCATTGTCATAGATGCATCCAATGTTGCTTGAAGGGTAAAGCTGTGTAATGAATGCAGGAAACAAAGACATGAAGTCAGGGCTGCCAATCATCGACTACATCTATTCTCTTCCCTAGGAACGGCTTCATATGACTCATTCAATAACACAAAATTCAATTTTTACTGCCAATAATGAGGGGGGCTGAGGCGGAAATGTTAGTCAGAAGGCTAAAGCGATAGGAAAGTAATGCAACGGGGCAATCATGACATACGACAGTATGTGTCAATTCTGTACCCGAATAGGGATCCCCACATAACGTGATCACCGACCATAACAGCGACCCTAATCTAAAAGACTGTGTGAACTTATTCCCACCCAACGCTGTATCTTTACTTGTCATGCTTATTTGCCAAATTCGGCGTTTATACCTGTCTGACGGTGATAGGATCCAGGTACGACACAAACTTTCAATGTCATTGATGCATCCAATGTTGCTTCAAGGGTAAAGCTGTGTAATGAAGGCATTAAACAAAGACATGAATTCCGGGCTCCCAATCATCGACTACATCTCATCTCTTCCTTAGGAACACCTTAATACGACTCATTCAATAACACAGTATTCAATTTTTACTGCCAACAATGAAGGGGGCTAAGGCGGAAATGTTAGTCAGAAGGCTAAAGCGATAGGAAAATAGTGCAACGGGGGCATCATGACATACGAAAGTATGTGTCACTTCTGTACCCGAATAGGGATCCCCACATAACGTGATCACCGACCATTACAGCGACCCTAATCTAAGAGACTGTGTCAACTTATTCCCACCCAACCCTGTGTCTTTTCTTGTCATGCTTATTTGCCGTATTCGGCGTTTATCCCTGTCTGACGGTGATTGGATCCAGGTAAGACACAAACTTTCAATGTCATTGATTCATCCAATGTTGCTTGAAGGGTAAAGCTGTGTAATGAAGGCAGGAAACAAAGACATGAATTCAGGGCTCCCAATCATCGACTGCATCTCTTCTCTTCCTTAGGAACGGCTTCATACGACTCATTCAATACCACAATATTCAATTTTTAATGCCAATAATGAGGGTGGCTGAGGCGGAAATGTTAGTCAGAAGGCTAAAGCGATAGGTAAATAGTGCAACGGGGCCATCATGACATACGAACGTATGTGTCACTTCTGTACCAGAATAGGGATCCCCACATAACATGATCACCGACCATAACAGCGACCCTAATCTAAAAGACTGTGTCAACTTATTCCCACCCATCCCTGTGTCTTTACTTGTCATGCTTATATGCCGTATTCGGCAGTTATCCCTGTCTGACGGTGATAGGATCCACCTACGACACAAACTTTCATTGTCATAGATGCATCCAATGTTGCATGAAGGGTATAGCTGTGTAATAAAGGCAGGAAACAAAGACATGAATTCAGGGCTCCCAATCATCGACTACATCTCTTCTCTACCCTAGGAACGGCTTCATACGACTCATTCAGTAACACAATATTCAATTTTTACTGCCAATAATGAGGGGGGCTGAGGCGGAAATGTTAGTCAGAAGGCAAATGCGTTAGGCAAGTAGTGCAACGGGGCCATCATGACATACGAAAGTATGTGTCACTTCTGTACCCGAATGGGGATCCCCACATAACGTGATCAACGACCATAACAGCGACCCTAATCTAAAAGACTGTGTCACCTTATTTCCACCCAACCGTGTGTCTTTACTTGTCATGCTTATTTGCCGAATTCGGCGTTTATACTTGTCTGATGGTGGTAGGATCCTGGTACGACACAAACTTTCGATGTCATCAATGCATCCAATGTTGCTTGAAGGTTAAAGCTGTGTAATAAAGGCAGGAAACAAAGACATGAATTCAGGGCTCCCAATCATCGACTACATCTCTTCTCTTCCCTAGGAATTGCTTCATACGACTCATTCAGTAACACAATATTCAATTTTTACTGCCAATACCGAGGGTTAGCAGAGGCGGAAATGTTAGTCAGACGGCTAAAGCGATAGAAAAGTAGTGCAACGTGGCCTTCATGACATACGAAAGTATGTGTCACTTCTGTACCGGAATAGGGATCCCCACATAACGTGATCACCGACCATAACAGCGACCCTAATCTAAAAAACTGTGTCAAGTTATTCCCACCCAACCCTGTGTCTTTAATTGTCATGCTTATTTGCCGAATTCGGCGTTTATACCTGTCTGACGGTGATGGGATCCAGGTACGACACAAACATTCAATGTCATAGGTGCATCCTATGTTGCTTGAAGGGTAAAGCTGTGTAATGAAGGCAGGAAACAAAGACATGAATTCAGTGCTCCCAATCATCGACTACTTCTCTTCTCTTCCCTAGGAACGGCTTCATACCACTCATTCAATAACACAATATTCAATTTTTACTGCCAATAATGAGAGGGGCTGAGGCGGAAATGTTAATCAGAAGGCTAAAGCGTTAGGAAAGTAGTGCAACGGGGCCATCATGACATACGAAAGTATGTGTCACTTCTGTACCCGAATACGGATCCCCACATAACGTGATCACCGACCATAACAGCGACCCTAATCTAAAAAACTGTGTCAACTTATTCCCACCCAACCCTGTGTCTTTACTTGTCATGCTTATTTGCCGAATTCGGCTTTTATACCTGTCTGACGGTGATAGGATCCAGGTACGACACAAACTTTCAATGTCATAGATGCATCCAATGCTGCTTGAAGGGTAAAGCTGTGTAATAATGGCAGGAAACAAAGACATGAATTCAGGGCTCCCAATCATCGACTACATCTCTTCTCTTCCCTAGGAACGGCTTCATACGACTCATTCAATTACACAATATTCAATTTTTACAGCCAATAATGAGGGGGGCTGAGGCGGAAATGTTAGTCAGAAGGAAAAGCGTTAGGAAAGTAGTGCAACGGGGCCATCATGACATACGAAAGTATGTGTCACTTCTGTACCCGAAAAGGGATCCCCACATAACGTGATCACCGACCATAACCGCGACCCTAATCTAAAAGACTGTGTCAACTTATTCCCACCCAACCCTGTGTCTTTACTTGTCATGCTTATTTGCCGAATTCGGCGTTTATACCTGTCTGACGGTGATAGGATCCAGGTACGACACAAACTTTCAATGTCATAGATGCATCCAATGCTGCTTGAAGGGTAAAGCTGTGTGATGATTGCAGGAAACAAAGATATGAATTCAGGACTCCCAATCATCGACTACATCTCTTCTCTTCCCTAGGAACGGCTTCATACGACTCATTCAATAACACAATATTCAATTTTTACAGCCAATAATGAGGGGGGCTGAGGCGGAAATGTTAGTCAGAAGGAAAAGCGTTAGGAAAGTAGTGCAACGGGGCCATCATGACATACGAAAGTATGTGTCACTTCTGTACCCGAAAAGGGATCCCCACATAACGTGATCACCGACCATAACCGCGACCCTAATCTAAAAGACTGTGTCAACTTATTCCCACCCAACCCTGTGTCTTTACTTGTCATGCTTATTTGCCGAATTCGGCGTTTATACCTGTCTGACGGTGATAGGATCCAGGTACGACACAAACTTTCAATGTCATAGATGCATCCAATGCTGCTTGAAGGGTAAAGCTGTGTAATAATGGCAGGAAACAAAGACATGAATTCAGGGCTCCCAATCATCGACTACATCTCTTCTCTTCCCTAGGAACGGCTTCATACGACTCATTCAATAACACAATATTCAATTTTTACAGCCAATAATGAGGGGGGCTGAGGCGGAAATGTTAGTCAGAAGGAAAAGCGTTAGGAAAGTAGTGCAACGGGGCCATCATGACATACGAAAGTATGTGTCACTTCTGTACCCGAAAAGGGATCCCCACATAACGTGATCACCGAACATAACCGCGACCCTAATCTAAAAGACTGTGTCAACTTATTCCCACCCAACCCTGTGTCTTTACTTGTCATGCTTATTTGCCGAATTCGGCGTTTATACCTGTCTGACGGTGATAGGATCCAGGTACGACACAAACTTTCAATGTCATAGATGCATCCAATGCTGCTTGAAGGGTAAAGCTGTGTAATAATGGCAGGAAACAAAGACATGAATTCAGGGCTCCCAATCATCGACTACATCTCTTCTCTTCCCTAGGAACGGCTTCATACGACTCATTCAATAACACAATATTCAATTTTTACAGCCAATAATGAGGGGGGCTGAGGCGGAAATGTTAGTCAGAAGGAAAAGCGTTAGGAAAGTAGTGCAACGGGGCCATCATGACATACGAAAGTATGTGTCACTTCTGTACCCGAAAAGGGATCCCCACATAACGTGATCACCGACCATAACCGCGACCCTAATCTAAAAGACTGTGTCAACTTATTCCCACCCAACCCTGTGTCTTTACTTGTCATGCTTATTTGCCGAATTCGGCGTTTATACCTGTCTGACGGTGATAGGATCCAGGTACGACACAAACTTTCAATGTCATAGATGCATCCAATGCTGCTTGAAGGGTAAAGCTGTGTGATGATTGCAGGAAACAAAGATATGAATTCAGGACTCCCAATCATCGACTACATCTCTTCTCTTCCCTAGGAACGGCTTCATACGACTCATTCAATAACACAATATTCAATTTTTACAGCCAATAATGAGGGGGGCTGAGGCGGAAATGTTAGTCAGAAGGAAAAGCGTTAGGAAAGTAGTGCAACGGGGCCATCATGACATACGAAAGTATGTGTCACTTCTGTACCCGAAAAGGGATCCCCACATAACGTGATCACCGACCATAACCGCGACCCTAATCTAAAAGACTGTGTCAACTTATTCCCACCCAACCCTGTGTCTTTACTTGTCATGCTTATTTGCCGAATTCGGCGTTTATACCTGTCTGACGGTGATAGGATCCAGGTACGACACAAACTTTCAATGTCATAGATGCATCCAATGCTGCTTGAAGGGTAAAGCTGTGTAATAATGGCAGGAAACAAAGACATGAATTCAGGGCTCCCAATCATCGACTACATCTCTTCTCTTCCCTAGGAACGGCTTCATACGACTCATTCAATAACACAATATTCAATTTTTACAGCCAATAATGAGGGGGGCTGAGGCGGAAATGTTAGTCAGAAGGAAAAGCGTTAGGAAAGTAGTGCAACGGGGCCATCATGACATACGAAAGTATGTGTCACTTCTGTACCCGAAAAGGGATCCCCACATAACGTGATCACCGACCATAACCGCGACCCTAATCTAAAAGACTGTGTCAACTTATTCCCACCCAACCCTGTGTCTTTACTTGTCATGCTTATTTGCCGAATTCGGCGTTTATACCTGTCTGACGGTGATAGGATCCAGGTACGACACAAACTTTCAATGTCATAGATGCATCCAATGCTGCTTGAAGGGTAAAGCTGTGTAATAATGGCAGGAAACAAAGACATGAATTCAGGGCTCCCAATCATCGACTACATCTCTTCTCTTCCCTAGGAACGGCTTCATACGACTCATTCAATAACACAATATTCAATTTTTACAGCCAATAATGAGGGGGGCTGAGGCGGAAATGTTAGTCAGAAGGAAAAGCGTTAGGAAAGTAGTGCAACGGGGCCATCATGACATACGAAAGTATGTGTCACTTCTGTACCCGAAAAGGGATCCCCACATAACGTGATCACCGACCATAACCGCGACCCTAATCTAAAAGACTGTGTCAACTTATTCCCACCCAACCCTGTGTCTTTACTTGTCATGCTTATTTGCCGAATTCGGCGTTTATACCTGTCTGACGGTGATAGGATCCAGGTACGACACAAACTTTCAATGTCATAGATGCATCCAATGCTGCTTGAATTGTAAAGCTGTGTGATGATTGCAGGAAACAAAGATATGAATTCAGGACTCCCAATCATCGACTACATCTCTTCTCTTCCCTAGGAACGGCTTCATACGACTCATTCAATAACACAATATTCAATTTTTACAGCCAATAATGAGGGGGGCTGAGGCGGAAATGTTAGTCAGAAGGAAAAGCGTTAGGAAAGTAGTGCAACGGGGCCATCATGACATACGAAAGTATGTGTCACTTCTGTACCCGAAAAGGGATCCCCACATAACGTGATCACCGACCATAACAGCGACCCTAATCTAAAAAACTGTGTCAACTTATTCCCACCCAACCCTGTGTCTTTACTTGTCATGCTTATTTGCCGAATTCGGCGTTTATACCTGTCTGACGGTGATAGGATCCAGGTACGACACAAACTTTCAATGTCATAGATGCATCCAATGCTGCTTGAAGGGTAAAGCTGTGTGATGATTGCAGGAAACAAAGATATGAATTCAGGACTCCCAATCATCGACTACATCTCTTCTCTTCCCTAGGAACGGCTTCATACGACTCATTCAATAACACAATATTCAATTTTTACAGCCAATAATGAGGGGGGCTGAGGCGGAAATGTTAGTCAGAAGGAAAAGCGTTAGGAAAGTAGTGCAATGGGGCCATCATGACATACGAAAGTATGTGTCACTTCTGTACCCGAATAGGGATCCCCACATAACGTGATCACCGACCATAACAGCGACCCTAATCTAAAAAACTGTGTCAACTTATTCCCACCCAACCCTGTGTCTTTACTTGTCATGCTTATTTGCCGAATTCGGCGTTTATACCTGTCTGACGGTGATAGGATCCAGGTACGACACAAACTTTCAATGTCATAGATGCATCCAATGCTGCTTGAAGGGTAAAGCTGTGTGATGATTGCAGGAAACAAAGATATGAATTCAGGACTCCCAATCATCGACTACATCTCTTCTCTTCCCTAGGAACGGCTTCATACGACTCATTCAATAACACAATATTCAATTTTTACAGCCAATAATGAGGGGGGCTGAGGCGGAAATGTTAGTCAGAAGGAAAAGCGTTAGGAAAGTAGTGCAACGGGGCCATCATGACATACGAAAGTATGTGTCACTTCTGTACCCGAAAAGGGATCCCCACATAACGTGATCACCGACCATAACAGCGACCCTAATCTAAAAAACTGTGTCAACTTATTCCCACCCAACCCTGTGTCTTTACTTGTCATGCTTATTTGCCGAATTCGGCGTTTATACCTGTCTGACGGTGATAGGATCCAGGTACGACACAAACTTTCAATGTCATAGATGCATCCAATGCTGCTTGAAGGGTAAAGCTGTGTGATGATTGCAGGAAACAAAGATATGAATTCAGGACTCCCAATCATCGACTACATCCCTTCTCTTCCCTAGGAACGGCTTCATACGACTCATTCAATAACACAATATTCAATTTTTACAGCCAATAATGAGGGGGGCTGAGGCGGAAATGTTAGTCAGAAGGAAAAGCGTTAGGAAAGTAGTGCAACGGGGCCATCATGACATACGAAAGTATGTGTCACTTCTGTACCCGAATAGGGATCCCCACATAACGTGATCACCGACCATAACAGCGACCCTAATCTAAAAAACTGTGTCAACTTATTCCCACCCAACCCTGTGTCTTTACTTGTCATGCTTATTTGCCGAATTCGGCGTTTATACCTGTCTGACGGTGATAGGATCCAGGTACGACACAAACTTTCAATGTCATAGATGCATCCAATGTTGCTTGAAGGGTAAAGCTGTGTGATGATTGCAGGAAACAAAGATATGAATTCAGGACTCCCAATCATCGACTACATCTCTTCTCTTCCCTAGGAACGGCTTCATACGACTCATTCAATAACACAATATTCAATTTTTACAGCCAATAATGAGGGGGGCTGAGGCGGAAATGTTAGTCAGAAGGAAAAGCGTTAGGAAAGTAGTGCAACGGGGCCATCATGACATACGAAAGTATGTGTCACTTCTGTACCCGAATAGGGATCCCCACATAACGTGATCACCGACCATAACAGCGACTCTAATCTAAAAAACTGTGTCAACTTATTCCCACCCAACCCTGTGTCTTTACTTGTCATGCTTATTTGCCGAATTCGGCGTTTATACCTGTCTGACGGTGATAGGATCCAGGTACGACACAAACTTTCAATGTCATAGATGCATCCAATGCTGCTTGAAGGGTAAAGCTGTGTGATGATTGCAGGAAACAAAGATATGAATTCAGGACTCCCAATCATCGACTACATCTCTTCTCTTCCCTAGGAACGGCTTCATACGACTCATTCAATAACACAATATTCAATTTTTACAGCCAATAATGAGGGGGGCTGAGGCGGAAATGTTAGTCAGAAGGAAAAGCGTTAGGAAAGTAGTGCAACGGGGCCATCATGACATACGAAAGTATGTGTCACTTCTGTACCCGAATAGGGATCCCCACATAACGTGATCACCGACCATAACAGCGACCCTAATCTAAAAAACTGTGTCAACTTATTCCCACCCAACCCTGTGTCTTTACTTGTCATGCTTATTTGCCGAATTCGGCGTTTATACCTGTCTGACGGTGATAGGATCCAGGTACGACACAAACTTTCAATGTCATAGATGCATCCAATGCTGCTTGAAGGGTAAAGCTGTGTGATGATTGCAGGAAACAAAGATATGAATTCAGGACTCCCAATCATCGACTACATCTCTTCTCTTCCCTAGGAACGGCTTCATACGACTCATTCAATAACACAATATTCAATTTTTACAGCCAATAATGAGGGGGGCTGAGGCGGAAATGTTAGTCAGAAGGAAAAGCGTTAGGAAAGTAGTGCAACGGGGCCATCATGACATACGAAAGTATGTGTCACTTCTGTACCCGAATAGGGATCCCCACATAACGTGATCACCGACCATAACAGCGACCCTAATCTAAAAAACTGTGTCAACTTATTCCCACCCAACCCTGTGTCTTTACTTGTCATGCTTATTTGCCGAATTCGGCTTTTATACCTGTCTGACGGTGATAGGATCCAGGTACGACACAAACTTTCAATGTCATAGATGCATCCAATGCTGCTTGAAGGGTAAAGCTGTGTGATGATTGCAGGAAACAAAGATATGAATTCAGGACTCCCAATCATCGACTACATCTCTTCTCTTCCCTAGGAACGGCTTCATACGACTCATTCAATAACACAATATTCAATATTTACAGCCAATAATGAGGGGGGCTGAGGCGGAAATGTTAGTCAGAAGGAAAAGCGTTAGGAAAGTAGTGCAATGGGGCCATCATGACATACGAAAGTATGTGTCACTTCTGTACCCGAATACGGATCCCCACATAACGTGATCACCGACCATAACAGCGACCCTACTCTAAAAAACTGTGTCAACTTATTCCCACCCAACCCTGTGTCTTTACTTGTCATGCTTATTTGCCGAATTCGGCTTTTATACCTGTCTGACGGTGATAGGATCCAGGTACGACACAAACTTTCAATGTCATAGATGCATCCAATGCTGCTTGAAGGGTAAAGCTGTGTGATGATTGCAGGAAACAAAGATATGAATTCAGGACTCCCAATCATCGACTACATCTCTTCTCTTCCCTAGGAACGGCTTCATACGACTCATTCAATAACACAATATTCAATTTTTACAGCCAATAATGAGGGGGGCTGAGGCGGAAATGTTAGTCAGAAGGAAAAGCGTTAGGAAAGTAGTGCAACGGGGCCATCATGACATACGAAAGTATGTGTCACTTCTGTACCCGAATAGGGATCCCCACATAACGTGATCACCGACCATAACAGCGACCCTAATCTAAAAAACTGTGTCAACTTATTCCCACCCAACCCTGTGTCTTTACTTGTCATGCTTATTTGCCGAATTCGGCTTTTATACCTGTCTGACGGTGATAGGATCCAGGTACGACACAAACTTTCAATGTCATAGATGCATCCAATGCTGCTTGAAGGGTAAAGCTGTGTGATGATTGCAGGAAACAAAGATATGAATTCAGGACTCCCAATCATCGACTACATCTCTTCTCTTCCCTAGGAACGGCTTCATACGACTCATTCAATAACACAATATTCAATATTTACAGCCAATAATGAGGGGGGCTGAGGCGGAAATGTTAGTCAGAAGGAAAAGCGTTAGGAAAGTAGTGCAACGGGGCCATCATGACATACGAAAGTATGTGTCACTCCTGTACCCGAATACGGATCCCCACATAACGTGATCACCGACCATAACAGCGACCCTACTCTAAAAGACTGTGTCAACTTATTCCCACTTAACTCTGTGTCTTTACCTGTCATGCTTATTTGCCGAATTCAGCGCTTATACCTGTCTGACGGTGATAGGATCCAGGTACGACACAAACTTTCGATGTCATAGATGCATCCAATGTTGCTTGAGGAGTAAAGCTGTGCAATAGAGGCAGGAAACAAAGACATGAATTCAGGGCTCCCAATCATCGACTACATCTCTTCTCTTCCCTAGGAACGGCTTCATACGACTCATTCAATAACATAATATTCACTTTTTACTGCCAATAATGAGGGGGGCTGAGGCGGAATTGTTAGTCAGAAGGCAAATGCGTTAGGAAAGTAGTGCAACGGGGCCATCATGACATACGAGAGTATGTGTCACTTCTGTACCCGAATAGGGATCCCCACATAACGTGATCACCGACCATAACAGTGACCCTAATCTAAAAAACTGTGTCAACTTATTCCCACCCAACCCTGTGTCTTTACTTGTCATGCTTATTTGCCGAATTCGGCGTTTATACCTGTCTGACGGTGATAGGATCCAGGTACGACACAAACTTTCAATGTCATAGATGCATCCAATGCTGCTTGAAGGGTAAAGCTGTGTGATGATTGCAGGAAACAAAGATATGAATTCAGGACTCCCAATCATCGACTACATCTCTTCTCTTCCCTAGGAACGGCTTCATACGACTCATTCAATAACACAATATTCAATATTTACAGCCAATAATGAGGGGGGCTGAGGCGGAAATGTTAGTCAGAAGGAAAAGCGTTAGGAAAGTAGTGCAATGGGGCCATCATGACATACGAAAGTATGTGTCACTCCTGTACCCGAATACGGATCCCCACATAACGTGATCACCGACCATAACAGCGACCCTACTCTAAAAGACTGTGTCAACTTATTCCCACTTAACTCTGTGTCTTTACCTGTCATGCTTATTTGCCGAATTCAGCGCTTATACCTGTCTGACGGTGATAGGATCCAGGTACGACACAAACTTTCGATGTCATAGATGCATCCAATGTTGCTTGAGGAGTAAAGCTGTGCAATAGAGGCAGGAAACAAAGACATGAATTCAGGGCTCCCAATCATCGACTACATCTCTTCTCTTCCCTAGGAACGGCTTCATACGACTCATTCAATAACATAATATTCACTTTTTACTGCCAATAATGAGGGGGGCTGAGGCGGAATTGTTAGTCAGAAGGCAAATGCGTTAGGAAAGTAGTGCAACGGGGCCATCATGACATACGAAAGTATGTGTCACTTCTGTACCCGAATAGGGATCCCCACATAACGTGATCACCGACCATAACAGCGACCCTAATCTAAAAAACTGTGTCAACTTATTCCCACCCAACCCTGTGTCTTTACTTGTCATGCTTATTTGCCGAATTCGGCGTTTATACCTGTCTGACGGTGATAGGATCCAGGTACGACACAAACTTTCAATGTCATAGATGCATCCAATGCTGCTTGAAGGGTAAAGCTGTGTGATGATTGCAGGAAACAAAGATATGAATTCAGGACTCCCAATCATCGACTACATCTCTTCTCTTCCCTAGGAACGGCTTCATACGACTCATTCAATAACACAATATTCAATTTTTACAGCCAATAATGAGGGGGGCTGAGGCGGAAATGTTAGTCAGAAGGAAAAGCGTTAGGAAAGTAGTGCAACGGGGCCATCATGACATACGAAAGTATGTGTCACTTCTGTACCCGAATAGGGATCCCCACATAACGTGATCACCGACCATAACAGCGACCCTAATCTAAAAAACTGTGTCAACTTATTCCCACCCAACCCTGTGTCTTTACCTGTCATGCTTATTTGCCGAATTCGGCGTTTATACCTGTCTGACGGTGATAGGATCCAGGTACGACACAAACTTTCAATGTCATAGATGCATCCAATGTTGCTTGAGGGGTAAAGGTGTCTAATGAAGGCAGGAAATAAAGACATGAATTCAGTGCTCCCAATCATCGTCTACATCTCTTCTCTTCCCTAGGAACGGCTTCATACGACTCATTCAATAACACAATATTCTATTTTTACTGTCAATAATGAGGGGGGCTGAGGCGCAAATGTTAGTCACAAGGCTAAAGCGATAGGAAAATAGTGCAACGGGGCCATCATGACATACGAAAGTATGTGTCACTTCTGTACCCGAATAGGGATCCCCACATAACGTGATCACCGACCATAAAAGCGACCCTAATCTAAAAGACTGTGTCAACTTATTCCCACCCAACCCTGTGTGTTTACTTGTCATGCTTATTTGCCGAATTCGGCGTTTATACCTGTCTGACGGTGATAGGATCCAGGTACGACACAAACATTCAATGTCATAGATGCATCCAATGTTGCTTGAAGGGTAAAGCTGTGTAATGAAGGCAGGAAACAAAGACATGAATTCAGGGCTCCCAATCATCGTCTACATCTCTTCTCTTCTCTAGGAACGGCTTCATACGACTCATTCAGTAACACAATATTCAATTTTTACTGCCAATACCAAGGGTTAGCTGAGGCGGAAATGTTAGTCAGACGTCTAAAGCGATAGAAAAAGTAGTGCAACGGGGCCTTCATGACATACGAACGTTTCTGTCACTTCTGTACCCGAATACGGATCCCCACATAACGTGATCACCGACCATAAAAGCGACCCTAATCTAAAAGACTGTGTCAACTTATTCCCACCCAACCCTGTGTCTTTACTTGTCATGCTTATTTGCGGAATTCGGCGTTTATACCTGTCTGACGGTGATAGGATCCAGATACGACACAAACTTTCGATGTCATAGAAGCATCCAATGTTGCTTGAAGAGTAAAGCTGTGTAATAGAGGCAGGAAAGAAAGACATGAATTCAGGGCTCCCAATCATCGACTACATCTCCTCTGTTCGCTAGGAACGGCTTCATACGACTCATTCGGTAACACAATATTCAATTTTTACTGCCAATACCAAGGGTTAGCTGAGGCGGAAATGTTAGTCAGACGTCTAAAGCGATAGAAAAAGTAGTGCAACGGAGCCTTCATGACATACGAACGTATGTGTCACTTCTGTACCCGAATACGGATCCCCACATAACGTGATCACCGACCATAAAAGCGACCCTAATCTAAAAAACTGTGTCAACTTATTCCCACCCAACCCTGTGTGTTTACTTGTCATGCTTATTTGCCGAATTCGGCGTTTATACCTGTCTGACGGTGATAGGATCCAGGTACGACACAAACATTCAATGTCATAGATGCATCCAATGTTGCTTGAAGGGTAAAGCTGTGTAATGAAGGCAGGAAACAAAGACATGAATTCAGGGCTCCCAATCATCGTCTACATCTCTTCTCTTCTCTAGGAACGGCTTCATACGACTCATTCAGTAACACAATATTCAATTTTTACTGCCAATACCAAGGGATAGCTGAGGCGGAAATGTTAGTCAGACGTCTAAAGCGATAGAAAAAGTAGTGCAACGGAGCCTTCATGACATACGAACGTATGTGTCACTTCTGTACCCGAATACGGATCCCCACATAACGTGATCACCGACCATAAAAGCGACCCTAATCTAAAAAACTGTGTCAACTTATTCCCACCCAACCCTGTGTCTTTACTTGTCATGCTTATTTGCGGAATTCGGCGTTTATACCTGTCTGACGGTGATAGGATCCAGATACGACACAAACTTTCGATGTCATAGAAGCATCCAATGTTGCTTGAAGAGTAAAGCTGTGTAATAGAGGCAGGAAACAAAGACATGAATTCAGGGCTCCCAATCATCGACTACATCTCTTCTCTTCCCTAGGAACGGCTTCATACGACTCATTCAATAACACAATATTCAATTTTTACTGCCAATAATGAGGGGGGCTGAGGCGTAAGTGTTAGTCAGAAGGCTAAAGCGATAGGAAAGTAGTGCAACGGGGCCATCATGACATACGAACGTATGTGTCACTTCTGTACCCGAATACGGATCCCCACATAACGTGATCACCGACCATAACAGCGACCCTAATCTAAAAGACTATGTCAACTTATTCCCACCCAACCCTGTGTCTTTACTTGTCATGCTTATTTGCGGAATTCGGCGTTTATACCTGTCTGACGGTGATGGGATCCAGATACGACACAAACTTTCGATGTCATAGATGCATCCAATGTTGCTTGAAGAGTAAAGCTGTGTAATAGAGGCAGGAAACAAAGACATGAATTCAGGGCTCCCAATCATCGACTACATCTCTTCTCTTCCCTAGGAACGGCTTCATACGACTCATTCAATAACACAATATTCAATTTTTACTGCCAATAATGAGGGGGGCTGGGGCGGAAATGTTAGTCAGCAGGCAAAAGCGTTGGGAAAGTAGTGCAACGGGGACATCATGACATACGAAAGTATGTGTCACTTCTGACCCCAATGGGGATCCCCACATAACGTGATCACCGACCATAACAGCGACCCTAATCTAAAAGACTATGTCAACTTATTCCCACCCAACCCTCTGTCTTTACTTGTCATGCTTATTTGCCGAATTCGGCGTTTATACCTGTCTGACGGTGATTGGATCCAGATATGACACAAACTTTCAATGTCATAGAAGCATCCAATGTTGCTTGAAGAGTAAAGCTGTGTAATGGAGGCAGGAAACAAAGACATGAATTCAGGGCTCCCAATCATCGACTACATCTCCTCTGTTCGCTAGGAACGGCTTCATACGACTCATTCGGTAACACAATATTCAATTTTTACTGCCAATACCAAGGGTTAGCTGAGGCGGAAATGTTAGTCAGACGTCTAAAGCGATAGAAAAAGTAGTGCAACGGGGCCTTCATGGCATACGAACGTATGTGTCACTTCTGTACCCGAATACGGATCCCCACATAACGTGATCACCGACCATAACAGCGACCCTAATCTAAAAGACTATGTCAACTTATTCCCACCCAACCCTGTGTCTTTACTTGTCATGCTTATTTGCCGAATTCGGCGTTTATACCTGTCTGACGGTGATGGGATCAAGGTACGACACAAACATTCAATGTCATAGATGCATGCAATGTTGTTTGAAGGGTAAAGCTGTGTAATGAAGGCAGGAAACAAAGACATGAATTCAGTACTCCCAATCATCGACTACATCTCTTCTCTTCCCTAGGAACGGCTTAATTCGACTCATTCAATAACACAATATTAAATTTTTACTGCCAATAATGAGGGGGGCTGAGGCGGATATTTTAGTCAGAAGGCTAAAGCGATAGGAAAGTAGTGCAACGGGGCCATCATGACATACGAAAGTATGTGTCTCTTCTGTACCCGAATAGGGATCTTCACATAACGTGATCACCGACCATAACAGCGACCCTAATCTAAAAAACGGTGTCAAGTTATCCCCACCCAACCCTGTGTCTTTACTTGTCATGCTTATTTGCCGAATTCGGCGTTTATACCTGTCTGACGGTGATAGGATCAAGGTACGACACAAACATTCAATGTCATAGATGCATCCAATAATGCTTGAAGGGTAAAGCTGTGTAATAAAGGCAGGAAACAAAGACATGAATTCAGGGCTCCCAATCATCGACAACATCTCTTCTCTTCCCTAGGAACGGCTTCATACGACTGATTCAGTAACACAATATTCAATTTTTACTGCCAATAATGAGGGGGCTGAGGCGGAAATGTTAGTCAGAAGGCTAAAGCGATAGGAAAGTGTGCAACGGGGCCATCATGACATACGAAAGTATGTGTCACTTCTGTACCCGAATACGGATCCCCACATAACGTGATCACCGACCATAACAGCGACCCTAATCTAAAAAACGGTGTCAAGTTATCCCCACCCAACCCTGTGTCTTTACTTGTCATGCTTATTTGCCGAATTCGGCGTTTATACCTGTCTGACGGTGATAGGATCAAGGTACGACACAAACATTCAATGTCATAGATGCATCCAATGATGCTTGAAGGGTAAAGCTGTGTAATAAAGGCAGGAAACAAAGACATGAATTCAGGACTCCCAATCATCGATTACATCTCTTCTCTTCCCTAGGAACGGCTTCATACGACTCATTCGGTAACACAATATTCAATTTTTACTGCCAATAATGAGGGGGGCTGAGGCGTAAATGTTAGTCAGAAGGCTAAAGCGATAGGAAAGTAGTGCAACGGGGCCATCATAACATACGAAAGTATGTGTCACTTCTGTACCCGAATAGGGATCCCCACATAACGTGATCACCGACCATAACAGCGACAATAATCTAAAAGACTGTGTCAACTTATTCCCACCCAACCCTGTCTCTTTACTTGTCATGCTTATTTGCCGAATTCGGCGTTTATACCTGTCTGACGGTGATAGGATCCAGGTACGACACAAACTTTCGATGTCATAGATGCATCCAATGTTGCTTGAAGAGTAAAGCTGTGTAATGGAGGCAGGAAACAAAGTCATGAATTCAGGGGTCCCAATCATCGACTACATCTCTTCTCTTCCCTAGGAACGGCTTCATACGACTCATTCAATAACACAATATTCAATTTTTACTGCCAATAATGAGGGGGGCTGAGGCGGAAATGTTAGTCAGAAGGCTAAAGCGATAGGAAAGTAGTGCAACGGGGCCATCATAACATACGAAAGTATGTGTCACTTCTGTACCCGAATAGGGATCCCCACATAACGTGATCACCGACCATAACAGCGACAATAATCTAAAAGACTGTGTCAACTTATTCCCACCCAACCCTGTGTCTTTACTTGTCATACTTATTTGCCGAATTCGGCGTTTATACCTGTCTGACGGTGATAGGATCCAGGTACGACACAAACTTTCGATGTCATAGATGCATCCAATGTTGCTTGAAGAGTAAAGCTGTGTAATGGAGGCAGGAAACAAAGTCATGAATTCAGGGGTCCCAATCATCGACTACATCTCTTCTCTTCCCTAGGAACGGCTTCATACGACTCATTCAATAACACAATATTCAATTTTTACTGCCAATAATGAGGGGGGCTGAGGCGGAAATGTTAGTCAGAAGGCTAAAGCGATAGGAAAGTAGTGCAACGGGGCCATCATAACATACGAAAGTATGTGTCACTTCTGTACCCGAATAGGGATCCCCACATAACGTGATCACCGACCATAACAGCGACAATAATCTAAAAGACTGTGTCAACTTATTCCCACCCAACCCTGTGTCTTTACTTGTCATGCTTATTTGCCGAATTCGGCGTTTATACCTGTCTGACGGTGATAGGATCCAGGTACGACACAAACTTTCGATGTCATAGATGCATCCAATGTTGCTTGAAGAGTAAAGCTGTGTAATGGAGGCAGGAAACAAAGTCATGAATTCAGGGGTCCCAATCATCGACTACATCTCTTCTCTTCCCTAGGAACGGCTTCATACGACTCATTCAATAACACAATATTCAATTTTTACTGCCAATAATGAGGGGGGCTGAGGCGGAAATGTTAGTCAGAAGGCTAAAGCGATAGGAAAGTAGTGCAACGGGGCCATCATAACATACGAAAGTATGTGTCACTTCTGTACCCGAATAGGGATCCCCACATAACGTGATCACCGACCATAACAGCGACAATAATCTAAAAGACTGTGTCAACTTATTCCCACCCAACCCTGTGTCTTTACTTGTCATACTTATTTGCCGAATTCGGCGTTTATACCTGTCTGACGGTGATAGGATCCAGGTACGACACAAACTTTCGATGTCATAGATGCATCCAATGTTGCTTGAAGAGTAAAGCTGTGTAATGGAGGCAGGAAACAAAGTCATGAATTCAGGGGTCCCAATCATCGACTACATCTCTTCTCTTCCCTAGGAACGGCTTCATACGACTCATTCAATAACACAATATTCAATTTTTACTGCCAATAATGAGGGGGGCTGAGGCGGAAATGTTAGTCAGAAGGCTAAAGCGATAGGAAAGTAGTGCAACGGGGCCATCATAACATACGAAAGTATGTGTCACTTCTGTACCCGAATAGGGATCCCCACATAACGTGATCACCGACCATAACAGCGACAATAATCTAAAAGACTGTGTCAACTTATTCCCACCCAACCCTGTCTCTTTACTTGTCATGCTTATTTGCCGAATTCGGCGTTTATACCTGTCTGACGGTGATAGGATCCAGGTACGACACAAACTTTCGATGTCATAGATGCATCCAATGTTGCTTGAAGAGTAAAGCTGTGTAATGGAGGCAGGAAACAAAGTCATGAATTCAGGGGTCCCAATCATCGACTACATCTCTTCTCTTCCCTAGGAACGGCTTCATACGACTCATTCAATAACACAATATTCAATTTTTACTGCCAATAATGAGGGGGGCTGAGGCGGAAATGTTAGTCAGAAGGCTAAAGCGATAGGAAAGTAGTGCAACGGGGCCATCATAACATACGAAAGTATGTGTCACTTCTGTACCCGAATAGGGATCCCCACATAACGTGATCACCGACCATAACAGCGACAATAATCTAAAAGACTGTGTCAACTTATTCCCACCCAACCCTGTGTCTTTACTTGTCATACTTATTTGCCGAATTCGGCGTTTATACCTGTCTGACGGTGATAGGATCCAGGTACGACACAAACTTTCGATGTCATAGATGCATCCAATGTTGCTTGAAGAGTAAAGCTGTGTAATGGAGGCAGGAAACAAAGTCATGAATTCAGGGGTCCCAATCATCGACTACATCTCTTCTCTTCCCTAGGAACGGCTTCATACGACTCATTCAATAACACAATATTCAATTTTTACTGCCAATAATGAGGGGGGCTGAGGCGGAAATGTTAGTCAGAAGGCTAAAGCGATAGGAAAGTAGTGCAACGGGGCCATCATAACATACGAAAGTATGTGTCACTTCTGTACCCGAATAGGGATCCCCACATAACGTGATCACCGACCATAACAGCGACAATAATCTAAAAGACTGTGTCAACTTATTCCCACCCAACCCTGTGTCTTTACTTGTCATGCTTATTTGCCGAATTCGGCGTTTATACCTGTCTGACGGTGATAGGATCCAGGTACGACACAAACTTTCGATGTCATAGATGCATCCAATGTTGCTTGAAGAGTAAAGCTGTGTAATGGAGGCAGGAAACAAAGTCATGAATTCAGGGGTCCCAATCATCGACTACATCTCTTCTCTTCCCTAGGAACGGCTTCATACGACTCATTCAATAACACAATATTCAATTTTTACTGCCAATAATGAGGGGGGCTGAGGCGTAAGTGTTAGTCAGAAGGCTAAAGCGATAGGAAAGTAGTGCAACGGGGCCATCATGACATACGAAAGTATGTGTCACTTCTGTACCCGAATACGGATCCCCACATAACGTGATCACCGACCATAACAGCGACCCTAATCTAAAAGACTATGTCAACTTATTCCCACCCAACCCTGTGTCTTTACTTGTCATGCTTATTTGCGGAATTCGGCGTTTATACCTGTCTGACGGTGATAGGATCCAGATACGACACAAACTTTGAATGTCGTAGATGGATCAAGTGTTGCTTGAAGGGTAAAGCTGTGTAATAAAGGCAGGAAACAAAGACATGAATTCAGGACTCCCAATCATCGACTACATCTCTTCTCTTCCCTAGGAACGGCTTCATACGACTCATTCAATAACACAATATTCAATTTTTACTGCCAATAATGAGGGGGGCTGAGGCGTAAATGTTAGTCAGAAGGCTAAAGCGATAGGAAAGTAGTGCAACGGGGCCATCATGACATACGAAAGTATGTGTCACTTCTGTACCCGAATACGGATCCCCACATAACGTGATCACCGACCATAACAGCGACCCTAATCTAAAAGACTGTGTCAACTTATTCCCACCCAACCCTGTGTCTTTACTTGTCATGCTTATTTGCGGAATTCGGCGTTTATACCTGTCTGACGGTGATAGGATCCAGATACGACACAAACTTCCGATGTCATAGATGCATCCAATGTTGCTTGAAGAGTAAAGCTGTGTAATAGAGGCAGGAAACAAAGACATGAATTCAGGGCTCCCAATCATCGACTACATCTCCTCTCTTCGCTAGGAACGGCTTCATACGACTCATTCGGTAACACAATATTCAATTTTTACTGCCAATACCAAGGGTTAGCTGAGGCGGAAATGTTAGTCAGACGTCTAAAGCGATAGAAAAAGTAGTGCAACGGGGCAATCATGACATACGAACGTATGTGTCACTTCTGTACCCGAATACGGATCCCCACATAACGTGATCACCGATCATAACAGCGACCCTAATCTAAAAAACTGTGTCAACTTATTCCCACCCAACCCTGTGTCTTTACTTGTCATGCTTATTTGCCGAATTCGGCGTTTATACCTGTCTGACGGTGATAGGATCCAGATACGACACAAACTTTCGATGTCATAGAAGCATCCAATGTTGCTTGAAGAGTAAAGCTGTGTAATAGAGGCAGGAAACAAAGACATGAATTCAGGGCTCCCAATCATCGACTACATCTCTTCTCTTCCCTAGGAACGGCTTCATACGACTCATTCAATAACACAATATTCAATTTTTACTGCCAATAATGAGGGGGGCTGAGGCGTAAGTGTTAGTCAGAAGGCTAAAGCGATAGGAAAGTAGTGCAACGGGGCCATCATGACATACGAAAGTATGTGTCACTTCTGTACCCGAATACGGATCCCCACATAACGTGATCACCGACCATAACAGCGACCCTAATCTAAAAGACTATGTCAACTTATTCCCACCCAACCCTGTGTCTTTACTTGTCATGCTTATTTGCGGAATTCGGCGTTTATACCTGTCTGACGGTGATAGGATCCAGATACGACACAAACTTCCGATGTCATAGATGCATCCAATGTTGCTTGAAGAGTAAAGCTGTGTAATAGAGGCAGGAAACAAAGACATGAATTCAGGGCTCCCAATCATCGACTACATCTCCTCTCTTCGCTAGGAACGGCTTCATACGACTCATTCGGTAACACAATATTCAATTTTTACTGCCAATACCAAGGGTTAGCTGAGGCGGAAATGTTAGTCAGACGTCTAAAGCGATAGAAAAAGTAGTGCAACGGGGCAATCATGACATACGAACGTATGTGTCACTTCTGTACCCGAATACGGATCCCCACATAACGTGATCACCGATCATAACAGCGACCCTAATCTAAAAAACTGTGTCAACTTATTCCCACCCAACCCTGTGTCTTTACTTGTCATGCTTATTTGCGGAATTCGGCGTTTATACCTGTCTGACGGTGATAGGATCCAGATACGACACAAACTTTCGATGTCATAGAAGCATCCAATGTTGCTTGAAGAGTAAAGCTGTGTAATAGAGGCAGGAAACAAAGACATGAATTCAGGGCTCCCAATCATCGACTACATCTCTTCTCTTCCCTAGGAACGGCTTCATACGACTCATTCAATAACACAATATTCAATTTTTACTGCCAATAATGAGGGGGGCTGAGGCGTAAGTGTTACTCAGAAGGCTAAAGCGATAGGAAAGTAGTGCAACGGGGCCATCATGACATACGAAAGTATGTGTCACTTCTGTACCCGAATACGGATCCCCACATAACGTGATCACCGACCATAACAGCGACCCTAATCTAAAAGACTATGTCAACTTATTCCCACCCAACCCTGTGTCTTTACTTGTCATGCTTATTTGCGGAATTCGGCGTTTATACCTGTCTGACGGTGATAGGATCCAGATACGACACAAACTTTCGATGTCATAGATGCATCCAATGTTGCTTGAAGAGTAAAGCTGTGTAATAGAGGCAGGAAACAAAGACATGAATTCAGGGCTCCCAATCATCGACTACATCTCTTCTCTTCCCTAGGAACGGCTTCATAGGACTCATTCAATAACACAATATTCAATTTTTACTGCCAATAATGAGGGGGGCTGGGGCGGAAATGTTAGTCAGCAGGCAAAAGCGTTGGGAAAGTAGTGCAACGGGGACATCATGACATACGAAAGTATGTGTCACTTCTGACCCCAATGGGGATCCCCACATAACGTGATCACCGACCATAACAGCGACCCTAATCTAAAAGACTATGTCAACTTATTCCCACCCAACCCTCTGTCTTTACTTGTCATGCTTATTTGCCGAATTCGGCGTTTATACCTGTCTGACGGTGATTGGATCCAGATATGACACAAACTTTCAATGTCATAGAAGCATCCAATGTTGCTTGAAGAGTAAAGCTGTGTAATGGAGGCAGGAAACAAAGACATGAATTCAGGGCTCCCAATCATCGACTACATCTCCTCTGTTCGCTAGGAACGGCTTCATACGACTCATTCGGTAACACAATATTCAATTTTTACTGCCAATACCAAGGGTTAGCTGAGGCGGAAATGTTAGTCAGACGTCTAAAGCGATAGAAAAAGTAGTGCAACGGGGCCTTCATGGCATACGAACGTATGTGTCACTTCTGTACCCGAATACGGATCCCCACATAACGTGATCACCGACCATAACAGTGACCCTAATCTAAAAGACTGTGTCAATTTATTCCCACCCAACCCTGTGTCTTTACTTGTCATGCTTATTTGCCGAATTCGGCGTTTATACCTGTCTGACGGTGATGGGATCAAGGTACGACACAAACATTCAATGTCATAGATGCATGCAATGTTGTTTGAAGGGTAAAGCTGTGTAATGAAGGCAGGAAACAAAGACATGAATTCAGTACTCCCAATCATCGACTACATCTCTTCTCTTCCCTAGGAACGGCTTAATTCGACTCATTCAATAACACAATATTAAATTTTTACTGCCAATAATGAGGGGGGCTGAGGCGGATATTTTAGTCAGAAGGCTAAAGCGATAGGAAAGTAGTGCAACGGGGCCATCATGACATACGAAAGTATGTGTCTCTTCTGTACCCGAATAGGGATCTTCACATAACGTGATCACCGACCATAACAGCGACCCTAATCTAAAAAACGGTGTCAAGTTATCCCCACCCAACCCTGTGTCTTTACTTGTCATGCTTATTTGCCGAATTCGGCGTTTATACCTGTCTGACGGTGATAGGATCAAGGTACGACACAAACATTCAATGTCATAGATGCATCCAATGATGCTTGAAGGGTAAAGCTGTGTAATAAAGGCAGGAAACAAAGACATGAATTCAGGGCTCCCAATCATCGACAACATCTCTTCTCTTCCCTAGGAACGGCTTCATACGACTGATTCAGTAACACAATATTCAATTTTTACTGCCAATAATGAGGGGGCTGAGGCGGAAATGTTAGTCAGAAGGCTAAAGCGATAGGAAAGTGTGCAACGGGGCCATCATAACATACGAAAGTATGTGTCACTTCTGTACCCGAATAGGGATCCCCACATAACGTGATCACCGACCATAACAGCGACAATAATCTAAAAGACTGTGTCAACTTATTCCCACCCAACCCTGTGTCTTTACTTGTCATACTTATTTGCCGAATTCGGCGTTTATACCTGTCTGACGGTGATAGGATCCAGGTACGACACAAACTTTCGATGTCATAGATGCATCCAATGTTGCTTGAAGAGTAAAGCTGTGTAATGGAGGCAGGAAACAAAGTCATGAATTCAGGGGTCCCAATCATCGACTACATCTCTTCTCTTCCCTAGGAACGGCTTCATACGACTCATTCAATAACACAATATTCAATTTTTACTGCCAATAATGAGGGGGGCTGAGGCGGAAATGTTAGTCAGAAGGCTAAAGCGATAGGAAAGTAGTGCAACGGGGCCATCATAACATACGAAAGTATGTGTCACTTCTGTACCCGAATAGGGATCCCCACATAACGTGATCACCGACCATAACAGCGACAATAATCTAAAAGACTGTGTCAACTTATTCCCACCCAACCCTGTGTCTTTACTTGTCATACTTATTTGCCGAATTCGGCGTTTATACCTGTCTGATGGTGATAGGATCCAGGTACGACACAAACTTTCGATGTCATAGATGCATCCAATGTTGCTTGAAGAGTAAAGCTGTGTAATGGAGGCAGGAAACAAAGTCATGAATTCAGGGGTCCCAATCATCGACTACATCTCTTCTCTTCCCTAGGAACGGCTTCATACGACTCATTCAATAACACAATATTCAATTTTTACTGCCAATAATGAGGGGGGCTGAGGCGGAAATGTTAGTCAGAAGGCTAAAGCGATAGGAAAGTAGTGCAACGGGGCCATCATAACATACGAAAGTATGTGTCACTTCTGTACCCGAATAGGGATCCCCACATAACGTGATCACCGACCATAACAGCGACAATAATCTAAAAGACTGTGTCAACTTATTCCCACCCAACCCTGTCTCTTTACTTGTCATGCTTATTTGCCGAATTCGGCGTTTATACCTGTCTGACGGTGATAGGATCCAGATACGACACAAACTTTCGATGTCATAGATGCATCCAATGTTGCTTGAAGAGTAAAGCTGTGTAATGGAGGCAGGAAACAAAGTCATGAATTCAGGGGTCCCAATCATCGACTACATCTCTTCTCTTCCCTAGGAACGGCTTCATACGACTCATTCAATAACACAATATTCAATTTTTACTGCCAATAATGAGGGGGGCTGAGGCGGAAATGTTAGTCAGAAGGCTAAAGCGATAGGAAAGTAGTGCAACGGGGCCATCATAACATACGAAAGTATGTGTCACTTCTGTACCCGAATAGGGATCCCCACATAACGTGATCACCGACCATAACAGCGACAATAATCTAAAAGACTGTGTCAACTTATTCCCACCCAACCCTGTGTCTTTACTTGTCATACTTATTTGCCGAATTCGGCGTTTATACCTGTCTGACGGTGATAGGATCCAGGTACGACACAAACTTTCGATGTCATAGATGCATCCAATGTTGCTTGAAGAGTAAAGCTGTGTAATGGAGGCAGGAAACAAAGTCATGAATTCAGGGGTCCCAATCATCGACTACATCTCTTCTCTTCCCTAGGAACGGCTTCATACGACTCATTCAATAACACAATATTCAATTTTTACTGCCAATAATGAGGGGGGCTGAGGCGGAAATGTTAGTCAGAAGGCTAAAGCGATAGGAAAGTAGTGCAACGGGGCCATCATAACATACGAAAGTATGTGTCACTTCTGTACCCGAATAGGGATCCCCACATAACGTGATCACCGACCATAACAGCGACAATAATCTAAAAGACTGTGTCAACTTATTCCCACCCAACCCTGTGTCTTTACTTGTCATGCTTATTTGCCGAATTCGGCGTTTATACCTGTCTGACGGTGATAGGATCCAGGTACGACACAAACTTTCGATGTCATAGATGCATCCAATGTTGCTTGAAGAGTAAAGCTGTGTAATGGAGGCAGGAAACAAAGTCATGAATTCAGGGGTCCCAATCATCGACTACATCTCTTCTCTTCCCTAGGAACGGCTTCATACGACTCATTCAATAACACAATATTCAATTTTTACTGCCAATAATGAGGGGGGCTGAGGCGGAAATGTTAGTCAGAAGGCTAAAGCGATAGGAAAGTAGTGCAACGGGGCCATCATAACATACGAAAGTATGTGTCACTTCTGTACCCGAATAGGGATCCCCACATAACGTGATCACCGACCATAACAGCGACAATAATCTAAAAGACTGTGTCAACTTATTCCCACCCAACCCTGTCTCTTTACTTGTCATGCTTATTTGCCGAATTCGGCGTTTATACCTGTCTGACGGTGATAGGATCCAGGTACGACACAAACTTTCGATGTCATAGATGCATCCAATGTTGCTTGAAGAGTAAAGCTGTGTAATGGAGGCAGGAAACAAAGTCATGAATTCAGGGGTCCCAATCATCGACTACATCTCTTCTCTTCCCTAGGAACGGCTTCATACGACTCATTCAATAACACAATATTCAATTTTTACTGCCAATAATGAGGGGGGCTGAGGCGGAAATGTTAGTCAGAAGGCTAAAGCGATAGGAAAGTAGTGCAACGGGGCCATCATAACATACGAAAGTATGTGTCACTTCTGTACCCGAATAGGGATCCCCACATAACGTGATCACCGACCATAACAGCGACAATAATCTAAAAGACTGTGTCAACTTATTCCCACCCAACCCTGTCTCTTTACTTGTCATGCTTATTTGCCGAATTCGGCGTTTATACCTGTCTGACGGTGATAGGATCCAGGTACGACACAAACTTTCGATGTCATAGATGCATCCAATGTTGCTTGAAGAGTAAAGCTGTGTAATGGAGGCAGGAAACAAAGTCATGAATTCAGGGGTCCCAATCATCGACTACATCTCTTCTCTTCCCTAGGAACGGCTTCATACGACTCATTCAATAACACAATATTCAATTTTTACTGCCAATAATGAGGGGGGCTGAGGCGTAAATGTTAGTCAGAAGGCTAAAGCGATAGGAAAGTAGTGCAACGGGGCTATCATAACATACGAAAGTATGTGTCACTTCTGTACCCGAATAGGGATTCCCACATAACGTGATCACCGACCATAACAGCGACAATAATCTAAAAGACTGTGTCAACTTATTCCCACCCAACCCTGTCTCTTTACTTGTCATGCTTATTTGCCGAATTCGGCGTTTATACCTGTCTGACGGTGATAGGATCCAGGTACGACACAAACTTTCGATGTCATAGATGCATCCAATGTTGCTTGAAGAGTAAAGCTGTGTAATGGAGGCAGGAAACAAAGTCATGAATTCAGGGGTCCCAATCATCGACTACATCTCTTCTCTTCCCTAGGAACGGCTTCATACGACTCATTCAATAACACAATATTCAATTTTTACTGCCAATAATGAGGGGGGCTGAGGCGGAAATGTTAGTCAGAAGGCTAAAGCGATAGGAAAGTAGTGCAACAGGTTCATCATGACTTACGAAAGTGTGTGTCACTTCTGTACCCGAATACGGATCCCCACATAACGTGATCACCGGCCATAACAGCGACAATAATCTAAAAGACTGTGTCAACTTATTCCCACCCAACCCTGTGTCTTTACTTGTCATGCTTATTTGCCGAATTCGGCGTTTATACCTGTCTGACGGTGATAGGATCCAGGTACGACACAAACTTTCGATGTCATAGATGCATCCAATGTTGCTTGAAGAGTAAAGCTGTGTAATAGAGGCAGGAAACAAAGACATGAATTCAGGGCTCCCAATCATCGACTACATCTCTTCTCTTCCCTAGGAACGGCTTCGTACGACTCATTCAATAACACAATATTCAATTTTTACTGCCAATAATGAGGGGGGCTGAGGGGGAAATGTTAGTCAGAATGCAAAAGCGTTAGGAAAGTAGTGCAACGGGGCCATCATGACATACGAAAGTATGTGTCACTTCTGTACCCGAATGGGGATCCCCACATAACGTGATCAACGACCATAACAGCGACCCTAATCTAAAAGACTGTGTCAACTTATTCCCACCCAACCCTGTGTTTTTACTTGTCATGCTTATTTGCCGAATTCGGCGTTATACCTGTCTGACGGTGATTGGATCCAGGTATGAGACTAACTTTCAATGTCATAGAAGCATCCAATGTTGCTTGAAGAGTAAGGCTGTGTAATGGAGGCAGGAAACAAAGACATGAATTCAGGGCTCCCAATCATCGACTACATCTCTTCTCTTCGCTAGGAACAGCTTCATACGACTCATTCAGTAACACAATATTCAATTTTTACAGCCAATACCAAGGGTTAGCTGAGGCGGAAATGTTAGTCAGACGTCTAAAGCGATAGAAAAAGTAGTGCAACGGGGCCTTTATGACGTACGAACGTATGTGTCACTTCTGTACCCGAATACGGATCCCCACATAACGTGATCACCGACCATAACAGCGACCCTAATCTAAAAGACTGTGTCAACTTATTCCCACCCAACTCTGTGTCTTTACTTGTCATGCTTATTTGCCGAATTCAGCGCTTATACCTGTCTGACGGTGATAGGATCCAGGTACGACACAAACTTTGGATGTCATAGATGCATCCAATGTTGCTTGAAGAGTAAAGCTGTGTAATAGAGGCAGGAAACAAAGTCATGAATTCAGGGCTCCCAATCATCGACTACATCTCTTCTCTTCCCTAGGAACGGCTTCATACGACTCATTCAATAACACAATATTCAATTTTTACTGCCAATAATGAGGGGGGCTGAGGCGGAAACGTTAGTCAGAAGGCTAAAGCGATAGGAAAGTAGTGCAACAGGTTCATCATGACATACGAAAGTATGTGTCACTTCTGTACCCGAATACGGATCCCCACATAACGTGATCACCGATCATAACAGCGACCCTAATCTAAAAGACTGTGTCAACTTATTCCCACCCAACCCTGTGTCTTTACTTGTCATGCTTATTTGCCGAATTCGGCGTTTATACCTGTCTGACGGTGATGGGATCAAGGTACGACACAAACATTCAATGTCATAGATGCATCCTATGTTGCTTGAAGGGTAAAGCTGTGTAATGAAGGCAGGAAACAAAGACATGAATTCAGTGCTCCCAATCATCGACTACATCTCTTCTCTTCCCTAGGAACGGCTTCATACCACTCATTCAATAACACAATATTCAATTTTTACTGCCAATAATGAGAGGGGCTGAGGCGGAAATGTTAGTCAGAAGGCTAAAGCGTTAGGAAAGTAGTGCAACGGGGCCATCATGACATACTAAAGTATGTGTCACATCTGTACCCGAATACGGATCCCCACATAACGTGATCACCGACCATAACAGCGACCCTAATCTAAAAGACTGTGTCAAGTTATTCCCACCCAACCCTGTGTATTTACTTGTCGTGCTTATTTGCCGAATTCGGCGTTTATACCTGTCTGACGGTGATAGGATCAAGGTACGACACAAACTTTCAATGTCATAGATGCATCCAATGTTGCTTGAAGGGTAAAGCTGTGTAATAAAGGCAGGAAACAAAGACATGAATTAAGGGTCCCAATCATCGACAACATCTCTTCTCTTCCCTAGGAACGGCTTCATACGACTCATTCAGTAACACAATATTCAATTTTTACAGCCAATAATGAGGGGGCTGAAGCGGAAATGTTAGTCACAAGGCTAAAGCGATAGGAAAGTAGTGCAACGGGGCCATCATGACATACGAAAGTATGTGTCACTTCTGTACCCGAATAGGGATCCCCACATAACGTGATCACTGACCATAACAGCGACCCTAATCTAAAAGACTGTGTCAACTTATTCCCACCCAACCCTGTGTATTTACTTGTCGTGCTTATTTGCCGAATTCGGCGTTTATACCTGTCTGACGGTGATAGGATCAAGGTACGACACAAACTTTCAATGTCATAGATGCATCCAATGTTGCTTGAAGGGTAAAGCTGTGTAATAAAGGCAGGAAACAAAGACATGAATTAAGGGTCCCAATCATCGACAACATCTCTTCTCTTCCCTAGGAACGGCTTCATACGACTCATTCAATAACACAATATTCAATTTTTACTGCTAATAATGAGAGGGGCTGAGGCGGAAATGTTAGTCAGAAGGCTAAAGCGTTAGGAAAATAGTGCAACGGGGCCATCATGACATACTAAAGTATGTGTCACTTCTGTACCCGAATAGGGATCCCCACATAACGTGATCACTGACCATAACAGCGACCCTAATCTAAAAGACTGTGTCAACTTATTCCCACCCAACCCTGTGTCTTTACTTGTCATGCTTATTTGCCGAATTCGGCGTTTATACCTGTCTGACGGTGATTGGATCCAGGTACGACACAAACATTCAATGTCATAGATGCATGCAATGTTGCTTGAAGGGTAAAGCTGTGTAATGAAGGCAGGAAACAAAGACAAGAATTCAGTACTCCAAATCATCGACTACATCTCTTCTCTTCCCTAGGAATGGCTTCATACGACTCATTCAATAACACAAATTCAGTTTTTACTGTCAATAATGAGGGGGGCTGAGGCGGAAATTTTAGTCAGAAGGCTAAAGCGATAGGAAAGTAGTGCAACGGGGCCATCATGACATACGAAAGTATGTGTCACTTCTGTACCCGAATAGGGATCTTCACATAACGTGATCACCGACCATAACAGCGACCCTAATCTAAAAGACTGTGTCAACTTATTCCCACCCAACCCTGTGTCTTTACTTGTCATGCTTATTTGCCGAATTCGGCGTTTATACCTGTCTGACGGTGATTGGATCCAGGTATGAGACTAACTTTCAATGTCATAGAAGCATCCAATGTTGCTTGAAGAGTAAGGCTGTGTAATGGAGGCAGGAAACAAAGACATGAATTCAGGGCTCCCAATCATCGACTACATCTCTTCTCTTCGCTAGGAACAGCTTCATACGACTCATTCAGTAACACAATATTCAATTTTTACTGCCAATACCAAGGGTTAGCTGAGGCGGAAATGTTAGTCAGACGTCTAAAGCGATAGAAAAAGTAGTGCAACGGGGCCTTTATGACGTACGAACGTATGTGTCACTTCTGTACCCAAATAGGGATCCCCACATAACGTGATCACCGATCATAACAGCGACCCTAATCTGAAAAACTGTGTCAAGTTATTCCCACCCAACCCTGTGTCTTTACTTGTCATGCTTATTTGCCGAATTCGGCGTTTATACCTGTATGACGGTGATAGGATCCAGGTACGACACAAACTTTCAATGTCATAGATGCATCCAATGTTGCTTGAAGGGTAAAGCTGTGTAATGAAGGCAGGAAACAAAGACATGAATTCAGTGCTCCCAAACATCGACTCCATCTCTTCTCTTCCCTAAAAACAGCTTCATACCACACATTCAATAACACAATATTCAATTTTTACTGCCAATAATGCGAGGGGCAGAGGCGGAAATGTTAGTCAGAAGGCTAAAGCGTTAGGAAACTAGTGCAACGGGGCCATCATGACATACCAAAGTATGTGTCACTTCTGTACCCAAATAGGGATCCCCACATAACGTGATCACCGACCATAACAGCGACCCTTATCTAAAAGACTGTGTCAACTTATTCCCACCCAACTCTGTGTTTTTACTTCTCATGCTTATTTGCCGAATTCGGCGTTTATACCTGTCTGACGGTGATAGGGTCCCGGTACGACACAAACTTTGAATGTCTTAGATGCATCGAATGTTGCTTGAAGCGTAAAGCTGTGTAATAAAGGCAGGAAACAAAGTCATGAATTCAGGGCTCCCAATCATCGATTACATCTCTTCTCTTCCCTAGGAACGGCTTCATACGACTCATTCAATAACACAATATTCAATTTTTACAGCCAATAATGAGGGGGGCTGAGGCGTAAATGTTATCCAGAAGGCTAAAGCGATAGGAAAGTAGTGCAACGGGGCCATCATGACATACGTAAGTATGTGTCACTTCTGTACCCAAATAGGGATCCCCACATAACGTGATCACCGACCATAACAGCGACCCTAATCTAAAAGACTGTGTCAACTTATTCCCACCCAACCCTGTGTCTTTACTTGTCATGCTTATTTGCCGAATTCGGCGTTTATACCTGTATGACGGTGATAGGAGCCAGGTACGACACAAACATTCAATGTCATAGATGCATCCTATGTTGCTTGAAGGGTAAAGCTGTGTAATGAAGGCAGGAAACAAAGACATGTATTCAGTGCTCCCAAACATCGACTCCATCTCTTCTCTTCCCTAAAAACAGCTTCATACCACACATTCAATAACACAATATTCAATTTTTACTGCCAATAATGCGAGGGGCAGAGGCGGAAATGTTAGTCAGAAGGCTAAAGCGTTAGGAAAGTAGTGCAACGGGGCCATCATGACATACGAAAGTATGTGTCACTTCTGTACCCAAATAGGGATCCCCACATAACGTGATCACCGACCATAACAGCGACCCTAATCTAAAAGACTGTGTCAACTTATTCCCACCCAACTCTGTGTTTTTACTTGTCATGCTTATTTGCCGAATTCGGCGTTTATACCTGTCTGACGGTGATAGGGTCCCGGTACGACACACACTTTGAATGTCTTAGATGCATCGAATGTTGCTTGAAGCGTAAAGCTGTGTAATAAAGGCAGGAAACAAAGTCATGAATTCAGGGCTCCCAATCATCGATTACATCTCTTCTCTTCCCTAGGAACGGCTTCATACGACTCATTCAATAACACAATATTCAATTTTTACTGCCAATAATGAGGGGGGCTGAGGCGGAAATGTTAGTCTGAAGGCAAAAGCGTTAGGAAAGTAGTGCAACGAGGCCATCATGACATACGAAAGTATGTGTCACTTCTGTACCCGAATGGGGATCCCCACATAACGTGATCAACGACCATAACAGCGACCCTAATCTAAAAGACTGTGTCAACTTATTCCCACCCAACCCTGTGTGTTTACTTGTCATGCTTATTTGCCGAATTCGGCGTTTATACCTGTCTGACGGTGATAGGATCCAGGTACGACACAAACTTTCAATGTCATAGATGCATCCAATGTTGCTTGAAGGGTAAAGCTGTGTAATAAAGGCAGGAGACAAAGACATGAATTCAGGGCTCCCAATCATCGACTACATCTCTTCTCTTCCCTAGGAATGGCTTCATACGACTCATTCAATAACACAATATTCAATTTTTACTGCCAATAATGAGAAGGGCTGAGGCGGAAATGTTAGTCAGAAGGCTAAAGCTTTAGGAAAGTAGTGCAACGGGGCCATCATGACATACGAAAGTATGTGTCACTTCTGTACCCGAATTGGGATCCCCACATAACGTGATCACCGACCATAACAGCGACCCTAATCTAAAAGACTGTGTCAACTTATTCCCACCCAACCCTGTGTCTTTACTTGTCATGCTTATTTGCCGAATTCGGCGTTTATACCTGTCTGACGGTGATAGGATCCAGGTACGACACAAACTTTCAATGTAATAGATGCATCCAATGTTGCTTGAAGGGTAAAGCTGTGTAATAAAGGCAGGAAACAAAGACATGAATTCAATGCTCCCAATCATCGACCACATCTCTTCTCTTCCCTAGGAACGGCTTCATACGACTCATTCAATAACACAATATTCAATTTTTACTGCCATTAATGAGGGGGGCTGAGGCGGAAATGTTAGTCAGAAGGCAAAAGCGTTAGGAAAGTAGTGCAACGAGGCCATCATGACATACGAAAGTATGTGTCACTTCTGTACCCGAATGGGGATCCCCACATAACGTGATCAACGACCATAACAGCGACCCTAATCTAAAAGACTGTGTCAACTTATTCCCACCCAACCCTGTGTGTTTACTTGTCATGCTTATTTGCCGAATTCGGCGTTTATACCTGTCTGACGGTGATAGGATCCAGGTACGACACAAACTTTCAATGTCATAGATGCATCCAATGTTGCTTGAAGGGTAAAGCTGTGTAATAAAGGCAGGAGACAAAGACATGAATTCAGGGCTCCCAATCATCGACTACATCTCTTCTCTTCCCTAGGAATGGCTTCATACGACTCATTCAATAACACAATATTCAATTTTTACTGCCAATAATGAGAAGGGCTGAGGCGGAAATGTTAGTCAGAAGGCTAAAGCGTTAGGAAAGTAGTGCAACGGGGCCATCATGACATACGAAAGTATGTGTCACTTCTGTACCCGAATTGGGATCCCCACATAACGTGATCACCGACCATAACAGCGACCCTAATCTAAAAGACTGTGTCAACTTATTCCCACCCAACCCTGTGTCTTTACTTGTCATGCTTATTTGCCGAATTCGGCGTTTATACCTGTCTGACGGTGATAGGATCCAGGTACGACACAAACTTTCAATGTAATAGATGCATCCAATGTTGCTTGAAGGGTAAAGCTGTGTAATAAAGGCAGGAAACAAAGACATGAATTCAATGCTCCCAATCATCGACCACATCTCTTCTCTTCCCTAGGAACGGCTTCATACGACTCATTCAATAACACAATATTCAATTTTTACTGCCAATAATGAGGGGGGCTGAGGCGGAAATGTTAGTCTGAAGGCAAAAGCGTTAGGAAAGTAGTGCAACGAGGCCATCATGACATACGAAAGTATGTGTCACTTCTGTACCCGAATGGGGATCCCCACATAACGTGATCAACGACCATAACAGCGACCCTAATCTAAAAGACTGTGTCAACTTATTCCCACCCAACCCTGTGTGTTTACTTGTCATGCTTATTTGCCGAATTCGGCGTTTATACCTGTCTGACGGTGATAGGATCCAGGTACGACACAAACTTTCAATGTCATAGATGCATCCAATGTTGCTTGAAGGGTAAAGCTGTGTAATAAAGGCAGGAGACAAAGACATGAATTCAGGGCTCCCAATCATCGACTACATCTCTTCTCTTCCCTAGGAATGGCTTCATACGACTCATTCAATAACACAATATTCAATTTTTACTGCCAATAATGAGAAGGGCTGAGGCGGAAATGTTAGTCAGAAGGCTAAAGCGTTAGGAAAGTAGTGCAACGGGGCCATCATGACATACGAAAGTATGTGTCACTTCTGTACCCGAATTGGGATCCCCACATAACGTGATCACCGACCATAACAGCGACCCTAATCTAAAAGACTGTGTCAACTTATTCCCACCCAACCCTGTGTCTTTACTTGTCATGCTTATTTGCCGAATTCGGCGTTTATACCTGTCTGACGGTGATAGGATCCAGGTACGACACAAACTTTCAATGTAATAGATGCATCCAATGTTGCTTGAAGGGTAAAGCTGTGTAATAAAGGCAGGAAACAAAGACATGAATTCAATGCTCCCAATCATCGACCACATCTCTTCTCTTCCCTAGGAACGGCTTCATACGACTCATTCAATAACACAATATTCAATTTTTACTGCCATTAATGAGGGGGGCTGAGGCGGAAATGTTAGTCAGAAGGCTAAAGCGATAGGAAAGTAGTGCAACAGGGTCATCATCACATACGAAAGTATGTGTCACTTCTGTACCCGAATACGGATCCCCACATAACGTGATCACCGATCATAACAGCGACCCTAATCTAAAAAGCTGTGTCAAGTTATTCCCACCCAACCCTGTGTCTTTACTTGTCATGCTTATTTGCCGAATTCGGCGTTCATACCTGTCTGACGGTGATAGGATCCAGGTACGACACAAACATTCAATGTCATAGATGCATCCAATGTTGCTTGAAGGGTAAAGCTGTGTAATGAAGGCAGGTAACAAAGACATGAATTCAGTGCTCCCAAACATCGACTACATCTCTTCTCTTCCCTAGGAACAGCTTCATACCACACATTCAATAACACAATATTCAATTTTTACTGCCAATAATGAGAGGGGCTGAATCGGAAATGTTAGTCACAAGGCTACAGCGTTAGGAAAGTAGTGCAACGGGGCAATCATGACATACGAAAGTATGTGTCACTTCTGTACCCAAATAGGGATCCCCACATAACGTGATCACCGACCATAACAGCGACCCTAATCTAAAAGACTGTGTCAACTTATTCCCACCCAACTCTGTGTTTTTAGTTGTCATGCTTATTTGCCGAATTCGGCGTTTATACCTGTCTGACGGTGATAGGGTCCCGGTACGACACAAACTTTGAATGTCTTAGATGCATCGAATGTTGCTTGAAGCGTAAAGCTGTGTAATAAAGGCAGGAAACAAAGTCATGAATTCAGGGGTCCCAATCATCGACTACATCTCTTCTCTTCCCTAGGAACGGCTTCATACGACTCATTCAATAACACAATATTCAATTTTTACTGCCAATAATGAGGGGGGCTGAGGCGGAAATGTTAGTCTGAAGGCAAAAGCGTTAGGAAAGTAGTGCAACGAGGCCATCATGACATACGAAAGTATGTGTCACTTCTGTACCCGAATGGGGATCCCCACATAACGTGATCAACGACCATAACAGCGACCCTAATCTAAAAGACTGTGTCAACTTATTCCCACCCAACCCTGTGTGTTTACTTGTCATGCTTATTTGCCGAATTCGGCGTTTATACCTGTCTTAACGTGATAGGATCCAGGTACGACACAAACTTTCAATGTCATAGATGCATCCAATGTTGCTTGAAGGGTAAAGCTGTGTAATAAAGGCAGGAGACAAAGACATGAATTCAGGGCTCCCAATCATCGACTACATCTCTTCTCTTCCCTAGGAATGGCTTCATACGACTCATTCAATAACACAATATTCAATTTTTACTGCCATTAATGAGGGGGGCTGAGGCGGCAATGTTAGTCAGAAGGCTAAAGCGATAGGAAAGTAGTGCAACAGGGTCATCATCACATACGAAAGTATGTGTCACTTCTGTACCCGAATACGGATCCCCACATAACGTGATCACTGATCATAACAGCGACCCTAATCTAAAAAGCTGTGTCAAGTTATTCCCACCCAACCCTGTGTCTTTACTTGTCATACTTATTTGCCGAATTCGGCGTTCATACCTGTCTGACGGTGATAGGATCCAGGTACGACACAAACATTCAATGTCATAGATGCATCCAATGTTGCTTGAAGGGTAAAGCTGTGTAATGAAGGCAGGTAACAAAGACATGAATTCAGTGCTCCCAAACATCGACTACATCTCTTCTCTTCCCTAGGAACAGCTTCATACCACACATTCAATAACACAATATTCAATTTTTACTGCCAATAATGAGAGGGGCTGAATCGGAAATGTTAGTCACAAGGCTACAGCGTTAGGAAAGTAGTGCAACGGGGCAATCATGACATACGAAAGTATGTGTCACTTCTGTACCCAAATAGGGATCCCCACATAACGTGATCACCGACCATAACAGCGACCCTAATCTAAAAGACTGTGTCAACTTATTCCCACCCAACTCTGTGTTTTTAGTTGTCATGCTTATTTGCCGAATTCGGCGTTTATACCTGTCTGACGGTGATAGGATCCAGGTACGATACAAACTTTCAATGTCATAGATGCATCCAATGTTGCTTGAAGAGTAAAGCTGTGTAATGGAGGCAGGAAACAAAGACGTGAATTCAGGGCCCCCAATCATCGACTACATCTCTTCTCTTCCCTAGGGACGGCTTCATACGACTCATTCAATAACACAATATTCAATTTTTACTGCCAATAACTAGGGGGGCTGAGGCGGTAATGTTAGTCAGAAGGCAAAAGCGTTAGGAAAGTAGTGCAACGGGGCCATCATGGCATACGAAAGTATGTGTCACTTCTGTACCCGAATTCGGATCCCCACATAACGTGATCACCGACCATAACAGCGACCCTAATCTAAAAGACTGTGTCAACTTATTCCCACCCAACTCTGTGTTTTTACTTGTCATGCTTATTTGCCGAATTCGGCGTTTATACCTGTCTGACGGTGATAGGATCCAGGTACGACACAAACTTTCAATGTCATAGATGCATCCAATGTTGCTTCAAGAGTAAAGCTGTGTAATGGAGGCAGGAAACAAAGACATGAATTCAGGGCTCCCAAACATCGACTACATCTCTTCTCTTCCCTAGGAACGGCTTCATACGACTCATTCAATAACACAATATTCAATTTTTACTGCCAATAATGAGGGGGGCTGAGGTGGTAATGTTAGTCAGAAGGCAAAAGCGTTAGGAAAGTAGTGCAACGGGGCCATCATGACATACGAAAGTATGTGTCACTTCTGTACCCGAATTGGGATCCCCACATAACGTGATCACCGACCATAACAGCAACCCTAATCTAAAAGGCTGTGTCAACTTACTCCCACCCAACCCTGTGTCTTTACTTGTCATGCTTATTTTCCGAATTCGGCGTTCATACCTGTCTGACGGTGATAGGATCCAGGTACGACACAAACATTCAATGTCATAGATGCATCCAATGTTGCTTGAAGGGTAAAGCTGTGTGATAAAGGCAGGAAACAAAGTCATGAATTCAGGGCTCCCAATCATCAACTACATCTCTTCTCTTCCCTAGGAACGGCTTCATACGACTCATTCAATAACACAATATTCTATTTTTACTGCCAATAACTAGGGGGGCTGAGGCGGTAATGTTAGTCAGAAGGCAAAAGCGTTAGGAAAGTAGTGCAACGGGGCCATCATGACATACGAAAGTATGTGTCACTTCTGTACCCGAATTCGGATCCCCACATAACGTGATCACCGACCATAACAGCGACCCTAATCTAAAAGACTGTGTCAACTTATTCCCACCCAACTCTGTGTTTTTACTTGTCATGCTTATTTGCCGAATTCGGCGTTTATACCTGTCTGACGGTGATAGGATCCAGGTACGACACAAACTTTCAATGTCATAGATGCATCCAATGTTGCTTGAAGAGTAAAGCTGTGTAATGGAGGCAGGAAACAAAGACATGAATTCAGGGCTCCCAATCATCGACTACATCTCTTCTCTTCCCTAGGAACGGCTTCATACGACTCATTCAATAACACAATATTCAATTTTTACTGCCAATAATGAGGGGGGCTGAGGCGGTAATGTTAGTCAGAAGGCAAAAGCGTTAGGAAAGTAGTGCAACGGGGCCATCATGGCATACGAAAGTATGTGTCACTTCTGTACCCGAATTCGGATCCCCACATAACGTGATCACCGACCATAACAGCGACCCTAATCTAAAAGACTGTGTCACCTTATTCCCACCCAACTCTGTGTTTTTACTTGTCATGCTTATTTGCCGAATTCGGTGTTTATACCTCTCTGACGGTGATAGGATCCAGGTACGACACAAACATTCAATGTCATAGATGCATCCAATGTTGCTTGAAGGGTAAAGCTGTGTGATAAAGGCAGGAAACAAAGTCATGAATTCAGGGCTCCCAATCATCAACTACATCTCTTCTCTTCCCTAGGAACGGCTTCATACGACTCATTCAATAACACAATATTCAATTTTTACTGCCATTAATGAGGGGGGCTGAGGCGGAAATGTTAGTCAGAAGGCTAAAGCGATAGGAAAGTAGTGCAACAGGGTCATCATCACATACGAAAGTATGTGTCACTTCTGTACCCGAATACGGATCCCCACATAACGTGATCACCGATCATAACAGCGACCCTAATCTAAAAAGCTGTGTCAAGTTATTCCCACCCAACCCTGTGTCTTTACTTGTCATGCTTATTTGCCGAATTCGGCGTTCATACCTGTCTGACGGTGATGGGATCCAGGTACGACACAAACATTCAATGTCATAGATGCATCCAATGTTGCTTGAAGGGTAAAGCTGTGTAATGAAGGCAGGTAACAAAGACATGAATTCAGTGCTCCCAAACATCGACTACATCTCTTCTCTTCCCTAGGAACAGCTTCATACCACACATTCAATAACACAATATTCAATTTTTACTGCCAATAATGAGAGGGGCTGAATCGGAAATGTTAGTCACAAGGCTACAGCGTTAGGAAAGTAGTGCAACGGGGCAATCATGACATACGAAAGTATGTGTCACTTCTGTACCCAAATAGGGATCCCCACATAACGTGATCACCGACCATAACAGCGACCCTAATCTAAAAGACTGTGTCAACTTATTCCCACCCAACTCTGTGTTTTTAGTTGTCATGCTTATTTGCCGAATTCGGCGTTTATACCTGTCTGACGGTGATAGGGTCCCGGTACGACACAAACTTTGAATGTCTTAGATGCATCGAATGTTGCTTGAAGCGTAAAGCTGTGTAATAAAGGCAGGAAACAAAGACATGAATTCAGGGCCCCCAATCATCGACTACATCTCTTCTCTTCCCTAGGGACGGCTTCATACGACTCATTCAATAACACAATATTCAATTTTTACTGCCAATAACTAGGGGGGCTGAGGCGGTAATGTTAGTCAGAAGGCAAAAGCGTTAGGAAAGTAGTGCAACGGGGCCATCATGGCATACGAAAGTATGTGTCACTTCTGTACCCGAATTCGGATCCCCACATAACGTGATCACCGACCATAACAGCGACCCTAATCTAAAAGACTGTGTCAACTTATTCCCACCCAACTCTGTGTTTTTACTTGTCATGCTTATTTGCCGAATTCGGCGTTTATACCTGTCTGACGGTGATAGGATCCAGGTACGACACAAACATTCAATGTCATAGATGCATCCAATGTTGCTTGAAGGGTAAAGCTGTGTGATAAAGGCAGGAAACAAAGTCATGAATTCAGGGCTCCCAATCATCAACTACATCTCTTCTCTTCCCTAGGAACGGCTTCATACGACTCATTCAATAACACAATATTCTATTTTTACTGCCAGTAACTAGGGGGGCTGAGGCGGTAATGTTAGTCAGAAGGCAAAAGCGTTAGGAAAGTAGTGCAACGGGGCCATCATGACATACGAAAGTATGTGTCACTTCTGTACCCGAATTCGGATCCCCACATAACGTGATCACCGACCATAACAGCGACCCTAATCTAAAAGACTGTGTCAACTTATTCCCACCCAACTCTGTGTTTTTACTTGTCATGCTTATTTGCCGAATTCGGCGTTTATACCTGTCTGACGGTGATAGGATCCAGGTACGACACAAACTTTCAATGTCATAGATGCATCCAATGTTGCTTGAAGAGTAAAGCTGTGTAATGGAGGCAGGAAACAAAGACATGAATTCAGGGCTCCCAATCATCGACTACATCTCTTCTCTTCCCTAGGAACGGCTTCATACGACTCATTCAATAACACAATATTCAATTTTTACTGCCAATAATGAGGGGGGCTGAGGCGGTAATGTTAGTCAGAAGGCAAAAGCGTTAGGAAAGTAGTGCAACGGGGCCATCATGGCATACGAAAGTATGTGTCACTTCTGTACCCGAATTCGGATCCCCACATAACGTGATCACCGACCATAACAGCGACCCTAATCTAAAAGACTGTGTCACCTTATTCCCACCCAACTCTGTGTTTTTACTTGTCATGCTTATTTGCCGAATTCGGCGTTTATACCTCTCTGACGGTGATAGGATCCAGGTACGACACAAACATTCAATGTCATAGATGCATCCAATGTTGCTTGAAGGGTAAAGCTGTGTGATAAAGGCAGGAAACAAAGTCATGAATTCAGGGCTCCCAATCATCAACTACATCTCTTCTCTTCCCTAGGAACGGCTTCATACGACTCATTCAATAACACAATATTCAATTTTTACTGCCATTAATGAGGGGGGCTGAGGCGGAAATGTTAGTCAGAAGGCTAAAGCGATAGGAAAGTAGTGCAACAGGGTCATCATCACATACGAAAGTATGTGTCACTTCTGTACCCGAATACGGATCCCCACATAACGTGATCACCGATCATAACAGCGATCCTAATCTAAAAAGCTGTGTCAAGTTATTCCCACCCAACCCTGTGTCTTTACTTGTCATGCTTATTTGCCGAATTCGGCGTTCATACCTGTCTGACGGTGATGGGATCCAGGTACGACACAAACATTCAATGTCATAGATGCATCCAATGTTGCTTGAAGGGTAAAGCTGTGTAATGAAGGCAGGTAACAAAGACATGAATTCAGTGCTCCCAAACATCGACTACATCTCTTCTCTTCCCTAGGAACAGCTTCATACCACACATTCAATAACACAATATTCAATTTTTACTGCCAATAATGAGAGGGGCTGAATCGGAAATGTTAGTCACAAGGCTACAGCGTTAGGAAAGTAGTGCAACGGGGCAATCATGACATACGAAAGTATGTGTCACTTCTGTACCCAAATAGGGATCCCCACATAACGTGATCACCGACCATAACAGCGACCCTAATCTAAAAGACTGTGTCAACTTATTCCCACCCAACTCTGTGTTTTTAGTTGTCATGCTTATTTGCCGAATTCGGCGTTTATACCTGTCTGACGGTGATAGGGTCCCGGTACGACACAAACTTTGAATGTCTTAGATGCATCGAATGTTGCTTGAAGCGTAAAGCTGTGTAATAAAGGCAGGAAACAAAGTCATGAATTCAGGGCTCCCAATCATCGATTACATCTCTTCTCTTCCCTAGGAACGGCTTCATACGACTCATTCAATAACACAATATTCAATTTTTACTGCCAATAATGAGGGGGGCTGAGGCGGAAATGTTAGTCTGAAGGCAAAAGCGTTAGGAAAGTAGTGCAACGAGGCCATCATGACATACGAAAGTATGTGTCACTTCTGTACCCGAATGGGGATCCCCACATAACGTGATCAACGACCATAACAGCGACCCTAATCTAAAAGACTGTGTCAACTTATTCCCACCCAACCCTGTGTGTTTACTTGTCATGCTTATTTGCCGAATTCGGCGTTTATACCTGTCTGACGGTGATAGGATCCAGGTACGACACAAACTTTGAATGTCATAGATGCATCCAATGTTGCTTGAAGGGTAAAGCTGTGTAATAAAGGCAGGAAACAAAGTCATGAATTCAGGGCTCCCAATCATCAACTACATCTCTTCTCTTCCCTAGGAACGGCTTCATACGACTCATTCAATAACACAATATTCAATTTTTACTGCCATTAATGAGGGGGGCTGAGGCGGAAATGTTAGTCAGAAGGCTAAAGCGATAGGAAAGTAGTGCAACAGGGTCATCATCACATACGAAAGTATGTGTCACTTCTGTACCCGAATACGGATCCCCACATAACGTGATCACCGATCATAACAGCGACCCTAATCTAAAAAGCTGTGTCAAGTTATTCCCACCCAACCCTGTGTCTTTACTTGTCATGCTTATTTGCCGAATTCGGCGTTCATACCTGTCTGACGGTGATAGGATCCAGGTACGACACAAACATTCAATGTCATAGATGCATCCAATGTTGCTTGAAGGGTAAAGCTGTGTAATGAAGGCAGGTAACAAAGACATGAATTCAGTGCTCCCAAACATCGACTACATCTCTTCTCTTCCCTAGGAACAGCTTCATACCACACATTCAATAACACAATATTCAATTTTTACTGCCAATAATGAGAGGGGCTGAATCGGAAATGTTAGTCACAAGGCTACAGCGTTAGGAAAGTAGTGCAACGGGGCAATCATGACATACGAAAGTATGTGTCACTTCTGTACCCAAATAGGGATCCCCACATAACGTGATCACCGACCATAACAGCGACCCTAATCTAAAAGACTGTGTCAACTTATTCCCACCCAACTCTGTGTTTTTAGTTGTCATGCTTATTTGCCGAATTCGGCGTTTATACCTGTCTGACGGTGATAGGATCCAGGTACGATACAAACTTTCAATGTCATAGATGCATCCTATGTTGCTTGAAGAGTAAAGCTGTGTAATGGAGGCAGGAAACAAAGACGTGAATTCAGGGCCCCCAATCATCGACTACATCTCTTCTCTTCCCTAGGGACGGCTTCATACGACTCATTCAATAACACAATATTCAATTTTTACTGCCAATAACTAGGGGGGCTGAGGCGGTAATGTTAGTCAGAAGGCAAAAGCGTTAGGAAAGTAGTGCAACGGGGCCATCATGGCATACGAAAGTATGTGTCACTTCTGTACCCGAATTCGGATCCCCACATAACGTGATCACCGACCATAACAGCGACCCTAATCTAAAAGACTGTGTCAACTTATTCCCACCCAACTCTGTGTTTTTACTTGTCATGCTTATTTGCCGAATTCGGCGTTTATACCTGTCTGACGGTGATAGGATCCAGGTACGACACAAACTTTCAATGTCATAGATGCATCCAATGTTGCTTGAAGAGTAAAGCTGTGTAATGGAGGCAGGAAACAAAGACATGAATTCAGGGCTCCCAATCATCGACTACATCTCTTCTCTTCCCTAGGAACGGCTTCATACGACTCATTCAATAACACAATATTCAATTTTTACTGCCAATAATGAGGGGGGCTGAGGCGGTAATGTTAGTCAGAAGGCAAAAGCGTTAGGAAAGTAGTGCAACGGGGCCATCATGACATACGAAAGTATGTGTCACTTCTGTACCCGAATTGGGATCCCCACATAACGTGATCACCGACCATAACAGCAACCCTAATCTAAAAGGCTGTGTCAACTTACTCCCACCCAACCCTGTGTCTTTACTTGTCATGCTTATTTTCCGAATTCGGCGTCTATACCTGTGTGACGGTGATAGGATCCAGGTACGACACAAACTTTCAATGTCATAGATGCATCCAAAGTTGCTTGAAAGGTAAAGCTGTGTAATAAAGGCAGGAAACAAAGTCATGAATTCAGGGCTCCCAATCATCGACTACATCTCTTCTCTTCCCTAGAAACGGCTTCATACGACTCATTCAATAACACAATATTCAATTTTTACTGACAGTAATGAGGAGGGCTGAGGCGGAAATGTTGGTCAGAAGGCAAAAGCGATAGGAAAGTAGTGAAACAGGGTCATCATGACATACGAAACTATGTGTCACTTCTGTACCCGAATACGGATCCCCACATAACGTGATCACCGGTCATAACAGCGACCCTAATCTAAAAAACTGTGTCAAGTTATTCCCACCCAACCCTGTGTCTTTACTTGTCATGCTTATTTGCCGAATTCGGCGTTTATACCTGTCTGACGGTGATAGGATCCAGGTACGACACAAACTTTCAATGTCATAGATGCATCCAATGTTGCTTGAAGGGTAAAGCTGTGTAATAAAGGCAGGAAACAAAGTCATGAATTCAGGGCTCCCAATCATCGACTACATCTCTTCTCTTCCCTAGGAACGGCTTAATACGACTCATTCAATAACACAATATTCAATTTTTACTGCCAATAATGTTGGGGGCTGAGGCGGAAATGTTAGTCAGAAGGCTAAAGCGATAGGAAAGTAGTGCAACAGGGCCATCATGACATACGAAAGTATGTGTCACTTCTGTACCCGAATACGGATCCCCACATAACGTGATCACCGATCATAACAGCGACCCTAATCTAAAAAACTGTGTCAAGTTATTCCCACCCAACCCTGTGTCTTTACTTGTCATGCTTATTTGCCGAATTCGGCGTTCATACCTGTCTGACGGTGATAGGATCCAGGTACGACACAAACATTCAATGTCATAGATGCATCCAATGTTGCTTGAAGGGTAAAGCTGTGTAATGAAGGCAGGAAACAAAGTCATGAATTCAGGGCTCCCAATCATCGACTACATCTCTTCTCTTCCCTAGGAACGGCTTCATACGACTCATTCAATAACACAATATTCAATTTTTACTGCCAATAATGAGGGGGGCTGAGGCGGAAATGTTAGTCAGAAGGCTAAAGCGATAGGAAAGTAGTGCAACAGGGCCATCATGACATACGAAAGTATGTGTCACTTCTGTACCCGAATGCGGATCCCCACATAACGTGATCACCGATCATAACAGCGACCCTAATCTAAAAAACTGTGGCAAGTTATTCCCACCCAACCCTGTGTCTTTACTTGTCATGCTTATTTGCCGAATTCGGCGTTCATACCTGTCTGATGGTGATAGGATCCAGGTACGACACAAACATTCAATGTCATAGATGCATCCAATGTTGCTTGAAGGGTAAAGCTGTATAATGAAGGCAGGAAACAAAGACATGAATTCAGGGCTCCCAAACATCGACTACATCTCTTCTCTTCCCTAGGAACAGCTTCATACCACACATTCAATAACACAATATTCAATTTTTACTGCCAATAATGAGAGGGCCTGAGGCGGAAATGTTAGTCAGAAGGCTAAAGCGTAAGGAAAGTAGTGCAACGGGGCCATCATGACATACGAAAGTATGTGTCACTTCTGTACCCAAATAGGGATCCCCACATAACGTGATCACCGACCATAACAGCGACCCTAATCTAAAAGACTGTGTCAACTTATTCCCACCCAACTCTGTGTTTTTACTTGTCATGCTTATTTGCCGAATTCGGCGTTCATACCTGTTGACGGTGATAGGATCCAGGTACGACACAAACTTTCAATGTCATAGATGCATCCAATGTTGCTTGAAGAGTAAAGCTGTGTAATGGAGGCAGGAAACAAAGACGTGAATTCAGGGCCCCCAATCATCGACTACATCTCTTCTCTTCCCTAGGGACGGCTTCATACGACTCATTCAATAACACAATATTCAATTTTTACTGCCAATAACTAGGGGGGCTGAGGCGGTAATGTAAGTCAGAAGGCAAAAGCGCTAGGAAAGTAGTGCAACGGGGCCATCATGGCATACGAAAGTATGTGTCACTTCTGTACCCGAATGGGGATCCCCACATAACGTGATCACCGACCATAACAGCGACCCTAATCTAAAAGACTGTGTCAACTTATTCCCACCCAACTCTGTGTTTTTACTTGTCATGCTTATTTGCCGAATTCGGCGTTTATACCTGTCTGACGGTGATAGGATCCAGGTACGACACAAACTTTCAATGTCATAGATGCATCCAATGTTGCTTGAAGAGTAAAGCTGTGTAATGGAGGCAGGAAACAAAGACATGAATTCAGGGCTCCCAATCATCGACTACATCTCTTCTCGTCCCTAGGAACGGCTTCATACGACTCATTCAATAACACAATATTCAATTTTTACTGCCAATAATGAGGGGGGCTGAGGCGGTAATGTTAGTCAGAAGGCTAAAGCGTTAGGAAAGTAGTGCAACGGGGCCATCATGACATACGAAAGTATGTGTCACTTCTGTACCCAAATAGGGATCCCCACATAACGTGATCACCGACCATAACAGCGACCCTAATCTAAAAGACTGTGTCAACTTATTCCCACCCAACTCTGTGTTTTTACTTGTCATGCTTATTTGCCGAATTCGGCGTTTATACCTGTCTGACGGTGATAGGATCCAGGTACGACACAAACTTTCAATGTCATAGATGCATCCAATGTTGCTTGAAGAGTAAAGCTGTGTAATGGAGGCAGGAAACAAAGACGTGAATTCAGGGCCCCCAATCATCGACTACATCACTTCTCTTCCCTAGGGACGGCTTCATACGACTCATTCAATAACACAATATTCAATTTTTACTGCCAATAACTAGAGGGCTGAGGCGGTAATGTTAGTCAGAAGGCAAAAGCGTTAGGAAAGTAGTGTAACGGGGCCATCATGGCATACGAAAGTATGTGTCACTTCTGTACCCGAATGGGGATCCCCACATAACGTGATCACCGACCATAACAGCGACCCTAATCTAAAAGACTGTGTCAACTTATTCCCACCCAACCCTGTGTGTTTACTTGTCATGCTTATTTGCCGAATTCGGCGTTTATACCTGTCTGACGGTGATAGGATCCAGGTACGACACAAACTTTCAATGTCATAGATGCATCCAATGTTGCTTGAGGAGTAAAGCAGTGTAATGGAGGCAGGAAACAAAGACATGAATTCAGGGCTCCCAATCATCGACTACATCTCTTCTCTTCCCTAGGAACGGCTTCATACGACTCATTCAATAACACAATATTCAATTTTTACTGCCAACAATGAGGGGGGCTGAGGCGGTAATGTTAGTCAGAAGGCATAAGCGTTAGGAAAGTAGTGCAACGGGGCCATCATGACATACGAAAGTATGTATCACTTCTGTACCCGAATGGGGATCCCCACATAACGTGATCACCGACCATAACAGCGTCCCTAATCTAAAAGACTGTGTCAACTTATTCCCACCCAACCCTGTGTCTTTACTTGTCATGCTTATTTGCCGAATTCGGCGTTTATACCTGTTTGACGGTGATAGGATCCAGGTACGACACAAACATTCAATGTCATAGATGCATCCAATGTTGCTTGAAGGGTAAAGCTGTGTAATGAAGGCAGGAAACAAAGACATGAATTCAGGGCTCCCAATCATCGACTACATCTCTTCTCTTCCCTAGGAACAGCTTCATACCACACATTCAATAACACAATGTTCAATTTTTACTGCCAATAATGAGAGGGGATGAGGCGGAAATGTTAGTCAGAAGGCTAAAGCGTTAGGAAAGTAGTGCAACGGGGCCATCATGACATACGAAAGTATGTGTCACTTCTGTACCCAAATAGGGATCCCCACATAACGTGATCACCGACCATAACAGCGACCCTAATCTAAAAAACTGTGTCAAGTTATTCCCACCCAACCCTGTGTCTTTACTTGTCATGCTTATTTGCCGAATTCGGCGTTTATACCTGTCTGACGGTGATAGGATCCAGGTACGACACAAACTTTCAATGTCATAGATGCATCCAATGTTGCTTGAAGGGTAAAGCTGTGTAATGAAGGCAGGAAACAAAGACATGAGTTCAGGGCTCCCAATCATCGACTACATCTCTTCTCTTCCCTAGGAACGGCTTCATACGACTCATTCAATAACACAATATTCAATTTTTACTGCCAATAACTAGGGGGGCTGAGGCGGTAATGTAAGTCAGAAGGCAAAAGCGCTAGGAAAGTAGTGCAACGGGGCCATCATGGCATACGAAAGTATGTGTCACTTCTGTACCCAAATAGGGATCCCCACATAACGTGATCACCGACCATAACAGCGACCCTAATCTAAAAGACTGTGTCAACTTATTCCCACCCAACTCTGTGTTTTTACTTGTCATGCTTATTTGCCGAATTCGGCGTTTATACCTGTCTGACGGTGATAGGATCCAGGTACGACACAAACTTTCAATGTCATAGATGCGTCCAATGTTGCTTGAAGAGTAAAGCTGTGTAATGGAGGCAGGAAACAAAGACGTGAATTCAGGGCCCCCAATCATCGACTACATCACTTCTCTTCCCTAGGGACGGCTTCATACGACTCATTCAATAACACAATATTCAATTTTTACTGCCAATAACTAGAGGGCTGAGGCGGTAATGTTAGTCAGAAGGCAAAAGCGTTAGGAAAGTAGTGTAACGGGGCCATCATGGCATACGAAAGTATGTGTCACTTCTGTACCCGAATGGGGATCCCCACATAACGTGATCACCGACCATAACAGCGACCCTAATCTAAAAGACTGTGTCAACTTATTCCCACCCAACCCTGTGTGTTTACTTGTCATGCTTATTTGCCGAATTCGGCGTTTATACCTGTCTGACGGTGATAGGATCCAGGTACGACACAAACTTTCAATGTCATAGATGCATCCAATGTTGCTTGAGGAGTAAAGCAGTGTAATGGAGGCAGGAAACAAAGACATGAATTCAGGGCTCCCAATCATCGACTACATCTCTTCTCTTCCCTAGGAACGGCTTCATACGACTCATTCAATAACACAATATTCAATTTTTACTGCCAACAATGAGGGGGGCTGAGGCGGTAATGTTAGTCAGAAGGCATAAGCGTTAGGAAAGTAGTGCAACGGGGCCATCATGACATACGAAAGTATGTATCACTTCTGTACCCGAATGGGGATCCCCACATAACGTGATCACCGACCATAACAGCGTCCCTAATCTAAAAGACTGTGTCAACTTATTCCCACCCAACCCTGTGTCTTTACTTGTCATGCTTATTTGCCGAATTCGGCGTTTATACCTGTTTGACGGTGATAGGATCCAGGTACGACACAAACATTCAATGTCATAGATGCATCCAATGTTGCTTGAAGGGTAAAGCTGTGTAATGAAGGCAGGAAACAAAGACATGAATTCAGGGCTCCCAATCATCGACTACATCTCTTCTCTTCCCTAGGAACAGCTTCATACCACACATTCAATAACACAATGTTCAATTTTTACTGCCAATAATGAGAGGGGATGAGGCGGAAATGTTAGTCAGAAGGCTAAAGCGTTAGGAAAGTAGTGCAACGGGGCCATCATGACATACGAAAGTATGTGTCACTTCTGTACCCAAATAGGGATCCCCACATAACGTGATCACCGACCATAACAGCGACCCTAATCTAAAAAACTGTGTCAAGTTATTCCCACCCAACCCTGTGTCTTTACTTGTCATGCTTATTTGCCGAATTCGGCGTTTATACCTGTCTGACGGTGATAGGATCCAGGTACGACACAAACTTTCAATGTCATAGATGCATCCAATGTTGCTTGAAGGGTAAAGCTGTGTAATGAAGGCAGGAAACAAAGACATGAGTTCAGGGCTCCCAATCATCGACTACATCTCTTCTCTTCCCTAGGAACGGCTTCATACGACTCATTCAATAACACAATATTCAAATTTTACTGCCAATAATGAGGGGGGCTGAGGCGGGAATGTTAGTCCGAAGGCTAAAGCGATAAGAAAGTAGTGCAACGGGGCCTTCATGACATACGATATTGTGTGTCATTTCTGTGCCCGAAAAGGGATCCCCACATAACGTGATCACCGACCATAACAGCGACCCTAATCTAAAAGACTGTGTCAACTTATTCCCACCCAACACTGCGTCTTTTCTTGTCATGCTTATTTGCCGAATTCGGCGTCTATGCCTGTGTGACGGTGATAGGATCCAGGTACGACACAAACTTTCAATGTCATAGATGCATCCAATGTTGCTTGAAAGGTAAAGCTGTGTAATAAAGGCAGGAAACAAAGTCATGAATTCAGGGCTCCCAATCATCGACTACATCTCTTCTCTTCCCTAGAAACGGCTTCATACGACTCATTCAGTAACACAATATTCAATTTTTACTGACAGTAATGAGGAGGGCTGAGGCGGAAATGTTAGTCAGAAGGCAAGAGCGATAGGAAAGTAGTACAACGGGGCCATCATGACTTACGAAAGTATGTGTCACTTCTGTACCCGAATTGGGATCCCCACATAACGTGACCACCGACCATAACAGAGACCCTAATCTAAAGAACTGTGTCAAGTTATTCCCACCCAACCCTGTGTCTTTACTTGTCATGCTTATTTGCCGAATTCGGCGTTTATTTCTGTCTGACGGTGATAGGATCCTGGTACGACACAAACTTTCAATGTCATAGATGCATCCAATGTTGCTTGAGAGGTAAAGCTGTGTAATAAAGGCAGGAAACAAAGTCATGAATTCAGGGCTCCTAATCATCGACTACATCTCTTCCCTAGGAACGGCTTCATACGACTCATTCAATAACACAATATTCAATTTTTACTTTCAATAATGAGGGGGGCTGAGGCGGAAATGTTAGTCAGAAGGCTAAAGCGATAGGAAAGTAGTGCAACAGGGCCATGATGACATACGAAAGTATGTGTCACTTCTGTACCCGAATTGGGATCCCCACATAACGTGATCACCGATCATAACAGCGACCCTAATCTAAAAAACTGTGTCAAGTTATTCCCACCCAACCCTGTGTCTTTACTTGTCATGCTTATTTGCCGAATTCGGCGTTCATACCTGTCTGACGGTGATAGGATCCCGGTACGACACAAACATTCAATGTCATAGATGCATCCAATGTTGCTTGAAGGGTAAAGCTGTGTAATGAAGGCAGGAAACAAAGACATGAATTCAGTGCTCCCAAACATCGACTACATTTCTTCTCTTCCCTAGGAACAGCTTCGTACCACACATTCAATAACACAATATTCAATTTTTACTGCCAATAATGAGAGGGGCTGAGGCGGAAATGTTAGTCAGAAGGCTAAAGCGTTAGGAAAGTAGTGCAATGGGGCCATCATGAGATACGAAAGTATGTCACTTCTGTACCCAAATAGGGATCCCCACATAACGTGAGCACCGACCATAACTGCGACCCTAATCTAAAAGACTGTGTCAACTTATTCCCACCCAACTCTGTGTTTTTACTTATCATGCTTATTTGCCGAATTCGGCGTTTATACCTGTCTGACAGTGATAGGATCCAGGTACGACACAAACTGTCAATGTCATAGATGCATCCAATGTTGCTTGAAGAGTAAAGCTGTGTAATGGAGGCAGGAAACAAAGACGTGAATTCAGGGCCCCCAATCATCGACTACTTCACTTCTCTTCCCTAGGGACGGCTTCATACGACTCATTCAATAACACAATATTCAATTTTTACTGCCTATAACTAGAGGGCTGAGGCGGTAATGTTAGTCAGAAGGCAAAAGCGTTAGGAAAGTAGTGCAACGGGGCCATCATGGCATACGAAAGTATGTGTCACTTCTGTACCCGAATGGGGATCCCCACATAACGTGATCACCGACCATAACAGCGACCCTAATCTAAAAGACTGTGTCAACTTAATCCCACCCAACCCTGTGTGTTTACTTGTCATGCTTATTTGCCGAATTCGGCGTTTATACCTGTCTGACGGTGATAGGGTCCAGGTACGACACAAACTTTCAATGTCATAGATGCATCCAATGTTGCTTGAAGAGTAAAGCTGTGTAATGGAGGCAGGAAACAAAGACATGAATTCAGGGCTCCCAATCATCGACTACATCTCTTCTCTTCCCTAGGAACGGCTTCATACGACTCATTCAATAACACAATATTCAAATTTTACTGCCAATAATGAGGGGGGCTGAGGCGGTAATGTTAGTCAGAAGGCATGAGCGTTAGGAAAGTAGTGCAACGGGGCCATCATGACATACGAAAGTATGTGTCACTTCTGTACCCGAATGGGGATCCCCACATAACGTGATCACCGACCATAACAGCGACCCTTATCTAAAAGACTTTGTCAACTTATTCCCACCCAACCCTGTGTCTTTACTTGTCATGCTTATTTGCCGAATTCGGGGTTTATACCTGTCTGACGGTGATAGGATCCAGGTACGATACAAACTTTCAATGTCATAGATGCATCCAATGTTGCTTGAAGAGTAAAGCTGTGTAATGGAGGCAGGAAACAAAGACATGAATTCAGGGCTCCCAATCATCGACTACATCACTTCTCTGCCCTAGGAACGGCTTCATACGACTCATTCAATAACCCAATATTCAATTTTTACTGCCAATAATGAGGGGGTCTGAGGCGGCAATGTTAGTCAGAAGGCAAAAGCGTTAGGAAAGTAGTGCAACGGGGCCATCATGACATACGAAAGTATGTGTCACTTCTGTACCCGAATGGGGATCCCCACATAACGTGATCACCGACCATAACAGCGACCCTAATCTAAAAGACTGTGTCAACTTATTCCCACCCAACCCTGTGTCTTTACTTGTCATGCTTATTTGCCGAATTCGGCGTTTATACCTGTCTGACGCTGATAGGATCCAGGTACGACACAAACATTCAATGTCATAGATGCATCCAATGTTGCTTGAAGGGTAAAGCTGTGTAATGAAGGCAGGAAACAAAGACATGAATTCAGGGCTCCCAATCATCGACTACATCTCTTCACTTCCCTAGGAACAGCTTCATAGCACACATTCAATAACACAATATTCAATTTTTACTGCCAATAATGAGAGGGGATGAGGCGGAAATGTTAGTCAGAAGGCTAAAGCGTTAGGAATGTAGTGCAACGGGGCCATCATGACATACGAAAGTATGTGTCACTTCTGTACCCAAATAGGGATCCCCACATAACGTGATCACCGACCATAACAGCGATCCTAATCTAAAAAACTGTGTCAACTTATTCCCACCCAACCCTGTGTCTTTACTTGTCATGCTTATTTGCCGAATTCGGCGTTTATACCTGTCTGACGGTGATAGGATCCAGGTACGACACAAACTTTCAAAGCCATAGATGCATCCAATGTTGCTTGAAGGGTAAAGCTGTGTAATAAAGGCAGGAAACAAAGACATGAATTCAGGGCTCCCAATCATCGACTACATCTCTTCTCTTCCCTAGGAACGGCTTCATACGACTCATTCAATAACACAATATTCAAATTTTACTGCCAATAATGAGGGGGGCTGAGGCGGAAATGTTAGTCCGAAGGCTAAAGCGATAAGAAAGTAGTGCAACGGGGCCATCATGACATACGATATTGTGTGCCATTTCTGTGCCCGAATAGGGATCCCCACATAACGTGATCACCGACCATAACAGCGACCCTAATCTAAAAGACTGTGTCAACTTATTCCCACCCAACCCTGTGTCTTTGCTTGTCATGCTTATTTGCCGAATTCGGCGTTTATACCTGTCTGACGGTGATAGGATCCAGGTACGACTCAAACTTTCAATGTCATAGATGCATCCAATGTTGCTTGAAGAGTAAAGCTGTGTAATGGAGGCAGGAAACGAGGACATGAATTCAAGGGGCCCAATCATCGACTACATCTCTTCTCTTCCCTAGGAACGGCTTCATACGACTCATTCAATAACACAATATTCAATTTTTACTGCCAATAATGAGGGGGTCTGAGGCGGCAATGTTAGTCAGAAGGCAAAAGCGTTAGGAAAGTAGTGCAACGGGGCCATCATGACATACGAAAGTATGTGTCACTTCTGTACCCGAATGGGGATCCCCACATAACGTGATCACCGACCATAACAGCGACCCTAATCTAAAAGACTGTGTCAACTTATTCCCACCCAACCCTGTGTCTTTACTTGTCATGCTTATTTGCCGAATTCGGCGTTTATACCTGTCTGACGCTGATAGGATCCAGGTACGACACAAACATTCAATGTCATAGATGCATCCAATGTTGCTTGAAGGGTAAAGCTGTGTAATGAAGGCAGGAAACAAAGACATGAATTCAGGGCTCCCAATCATCGACTACATCTCTTCACTTCCCTAGGAACAGCTTCATAGCACACATTCAATAACACAATATTCAATTTTTACTGCCAATAATGAGAGGGGATGAGGCGGAAATGTTAGTCAGAAGGCTAAAGCGTTAGGAATGTAGTGCAACGGGGCCATCATGACATACGAAAGTATGTGTCACTTCTGTACCCAAATAGGGATCCCCACATAACGTGATCACCGACCATAACAGCGATCCTAATCTAAAAAACTGTGTCAACTTATTCCCACCCAACCCTGTGTCTTTACTTGTCATGCTTATTTGCCGAATTCGGCGTTTATACCTGTCTGACGGTGATAGGATCCAGGTACGACACAAACTTTCAAAGCCATAGATGCATCCAATGTTGCTTGAAGGGTAAAGCTGTGTAATAAAGGCAGGAAACAAAGACATGAATTCAGGGCTCCCAATCATCGACTACATCTCTTCTCTTCCCTAGGAACGGCTTCATACGACTCATTCAATAACACAATATTCAAATTTTACTGCCAATAATGAGGGGGGCTGAGGCGGAAATGTTAGTCCGAAGGCTAAAGCGATAAGAAAGTAGTGCAACGGGGCCATCATGACATACGATATTGTGTGCCATTTCTGTGCCCGAATAGGGATCCCCACATAACGTGATCACCGACCATAACAGCGACCCTAATCTAAAAGACTGTGTCAACTTATTCCCACCCAACCCTGTGTCTTTGCTTGTCATGCTTATTTGCCGAATTCGGCGTTTATACCTGTCTGACGGTGATAGGATCCAGGTACGACTCAAACTTTCAATGTCATAGATGCATCCAATGTTGCTTGAAGAGTAAAGCTGTGTAATGGAGGCAGGAAACGAGGACATGAATTCAAGGGGCCCAATCATCGACTACATCTCTTCTCTTCCCTAGGAACGGCTTCATACGACTCATTCAATAACACAATATTCAATTTTTACTGCCAATAATGAGGGGGGCTGAGGCGGTAATGTTAGTCAGAAGTCAAAAGCGTTAGGAGAGTAGTGCAACGGGGCCATCATGACATACGAAAGTATGTGTCACTTCTGTGCCCGAATGGGGATCCCCACATAACGTGATCACCGGCCATAACAGCGACCCTAAACTAAAAGACTGTGTCAACTTATTCCCACCCAACCCTGTGTCTTTACTTGTCATGCTTATTTGCCGAATTCGGCGTTTATACCTGTCTGACGGTGATAGGATCCAGGTACGACACAAACTTTCAATGTCATAGATGCATCCAATGTTGCTTGAAGGGTAAAGCTGTGTAATAAAGGGAGGAAACAAAGACATGAATTCAGGGCTTTCAATCATTGACTACATCTCTTCTCTTCCCTAGGAACGGCTTCATACGACTCATTCAATAACATAATAATCAATTTTTACAGCCAATAATGAGGGGGGCTGAGGCGGAAATGTTAGTCAGAAGGCAAAAGCGTTAGGAAAGTAGTGCAACGGGGCCATCATGACATACGAAAGTATGTGTCACTTCTGTACCCGATTTGGGATCCCCACATAACGTGATCACCGACCATAACAGCGTCCCTAATCTAAAAAACTGTGTCAAGTTATTCCCACCCAACCCTGTGTCTTGACTTGTCATTCTTATTCGCCGAATTCGGCGATTATACCTGTCTGACGGTGATAGGATCCAGGTACGACACAAACATTCAATGTCATAGATGCATCCAATGTTGCTTGAAGGGTAAAGCTGTGCAATGAAGGCAGGAAACAAAGACATGAATTCAGGGCTCCCAATCATCGACTACATCTCTTCTCTTCCCTAGGAACGGCTTCACACAACTCATTCAATAACACAATATTCAAATTGTACTGCCTATAATGAGGGGGGCTGAGGCGGAAATGTTAGTCAGAAGGCAAAAGCGTTAGGAAAGTAGTGCAACGGGGCCATCATGACATACGAAAGTATGTGTCACTTCTCTACCCGAATAGGGATCCCCACATAACATGATCACCGACCATAACAGCGACCCTAAACTAAAAGACTGTGTCAACTTATTCCCACCCAACCCTGTGTCTTTGCTTGTCATGCTTATTTGCCGAATTCGGCGTTTATACCTGTCTGACGGTGATAGGATCCAGGTACGACACATACTTTCAATGTCATAGATGCATCCAATGTTGCTTGAAGAGTAAAGCTGTGTAATGGAGGCAGGAAACAAAGACATGAATTCAAGGGGCCCAATCATCGACTACATCTCTTCTCTTCCCTAGGAACGGCTTCATACGACTCATTCAATAACACAAAATTCAATTTTTACTGCCAATAATGAGGGGGGCTGAGGCGGTAATGTTAGTCAGAAGGCAAAAGCGTTAGAAAAGTAGTGCAACGGGGCCATCATGACATACGAAAGTATGTGTCACTTCTGTGCCCGAATGGGGATCCCCACATAACGTGATCACCGACTATAACAGCGACCCTAAACTAAAAGACTGTGTCAACTTATTCCCACCCAACCCTGTGTCTTTACTTGTCATGCTTATTTGCCGAATTCGGCGTTTATACCTGTCTGACGGTGATAGGATCCAGGTACGACACAAACTTTCAATGTCATAGATGCATCCAATGTTGCTTGAAGGGTAAAGCAGTGTAATGAGGGAAGGAAACAAAGACATGAATTAAGGATCCCAATCATCGTCTACATCTCTTCTCTTCCCTAGGAACGGCTTCATATGACTCATTCAATAACACAATATTCCATTTTTACTGCCAATAATGAGGGGGGCTGAGGCGGAAATGTTAGTAAGAAGGCTAAAGCGTTAGGAAAGTAGTGCAACGGGGCCATCATCACATACGAAAGTATGTGTCACTTCTGTACCCGAATAGGGATCCCCACATAACGTGATCACCGAACATAACAGCGACCCTAATCTAAAAAAACGTGTCAAGTTATTCCCACCCATCCCTGTGTCTTTACTTGACATTCTTATTTGCCGAATTCGGCGTTTTTACCTGTCTGACGGTGATAGGATCCAGGTACGACACAAACATTCAATGTCATAGATGCATCCAATGTTGCATGAAGGGTAAAGCTGTGTAATGAAGGCAGGAAACAAAGACATGAATTCAGGGCTCCCAATCATCGACTACATCTCTTCTCTTCCCTTGGAACGGCTTCACACAACTCATTCAATAACACAATATTCAAGTTTTACTGCCAATAATGAGGGGGGCTGAGGCGGAAATGTTAGTCAGAAGGCTAAAGCGTTAGGAAGGTAGTGCAACGGGGCCACCATGACATACGAAAGAATGTGTCACTTCTGTACCCGAATAGGGATCCCCACATAACGTGATCACCGACCATAACAGCGACCCTAAACTAAAAGACTGTGTCAACTTATTCCCACCCAACCCTGTGTCTTTACTTGTCATGCTTATTTGCCGATTTCGACGTTTATTCCTGTCTGACGGTGGTAGGATCCAGGTACGACACAAACTTTCAATGTCATAGATGCATCCAATGTTGCTTGAAGGGTAAAGCAGTGTAATGAAGGCAGGACACAAAGACATGAATTTTGTGCTCCCAATCATCGACTACATCTCTTCTCTTCCCTAGGAACGGCTTCATACGACTCATTCAATAACACAATATTCAATTTTTACTGCCAATAATGAGGGGGGCTGAGTCGGAAATGTTAGTCAGAAGGCTAAAGCGATAGGAAAGTAGTGCAACAGGGTCACCATGACATACGAAAGTATGTGTCACTTCCGTACCCGAATACCGATCCCCACATAACGTGATCACCGATCATAACAGCGACCCTAATCTAAAAAACTCTGTCAAGTTATTCCCACCCAACCCTGTGTCTTTACTTGTCATGCTTATTTGCCGAATTCGGCGTTTATACCTGTCTGACAGTGGTAGGATCCAGGTACGACACAAACTTTCAATGTCATAGATGCATCCAATGTAGGATGAAGGGTAAAGCTGTGTAATGAAGGCAGGAAACAAAGACATGAATTCAGGACTCCCAATCATCGAGTACATCGCTTCTCATCCCTAGGAACGGCTTCATACGACTCATTCAATAACACAATATTCAATTTTTACTGCCAATAATGAGTGGGGCTGAGGCGGAAATGTTAGTCAGAAGGCTAAAGCGATAGGAAAGTAGTGCAACGGGGCCATCATGGCATACGAAAGTATGTGTCACTTCTGTACCCGAATAGGGATCCCCACATAACGTGATCACCGACCATAACAGCGACCCTAATCTAAAAGACTGTGTCAACTTATTCCCACCCAACCCTGTGTCTTTACTTGTAATGCTTATTTGCCGAATTCGGCGTTTATACCCGTCTGACGGTGATAGGATCCAGGTACGACACAAACTTTCAATGTCATAGATGCATACAATGTTTCTTGAAGGGTAAAGCTGTGTAATGAAGGACGGAAACAAAGACATGAATTCAGGGCTCCCAATCATCTACTACATCTCTTCTGTTCCCTAGGAATGGCCTCACACAACTCATTCAATAACGCAATATTCAATTTTTACTGCCAATAATGAGGGGGGCTGAGGCGGAAATGTTAGTCAGAAGGCTAAAGCGTTAGGAAAGTAGTGCAACGGGGCCATCATGACATACGAAAGTAAGTGTCACTTCTGTACCCGAATAGGGATCCCCACATAACGTGATCACCGACCATAACAGCGACCCTAATCTAAAAAACTGTGTCAAGTTATTCCCACCCAACCCTGTGTTTTTACTTGTCATTCTTATTTGCCGAATTCGGCGTTTATACCTGTCTGACGGTGGTAGGATCCAGGTACGACACAAACATTCAATGTCATAGATGCATCCAATGTTGCTTGAAGAGTAAAGCTGTGTAATGGAGGCAGGAAACAAAGACATGAATTCAAGGGGCCCAATCATCGACTACATCTCTTCTCTTCCCTAGGAACGCCTTCACACAACTCATTCAATAACACAATATTCAATTTTTACTGCCAATAATGAGGGGGGCTGAGGCGGAAATGTTAGTCAGAAGGCAAAAGCGTTAGGAAAGTAGTGCAACGGGGCCATCATGACGTACGAAAGTATGTGTCACTTATGTACCCGAATAGGGATCCCCACATAACGTGATCACCGACCATAACAGCGACCCTAATCTAAAAAACTGTGTCAAGTTATTCCCACCCAACCCTGTGTTTTTACTTGTCATTCTTATTTGCCGAATTCGGCGTTTATACCTGTCTGACGGTGGTAGGATCCAGGTACGACACAAACATTCAATGTCATAGATGCATCCAATGTTGCTTGAAGGGTAAAGCAGTGTAATGAAGGCAGGACACAAAGACATGAATTTTGTGCTCCCAATCATCGACTACATCTCTTCTCTTCCCTAGGAACGGCTTCATACGACTCATTCAATAACACAATATTCAATTTTTACTGCCAATAATGAGGGGGGCTGAGTCGGAAATGTTAGTCAGAAGGCAAAAGCGTTAGGAAAGTAGTGCAACGGGGCCATCATGACGTACGAAAGTATGTGTCACTTATGTACCCGAATAGGGATCCCCACATAACGTGATCACCGACCATAACAGCGACCCTAATCTAAAAAACTGTGTCAAGTTATTCCCACCCAACCCTGTGTCTTTACTTGTCATGCTTATTTGCCGAATTCGGCGTTTATACCTGTCTGACGGTGATAGGATCCTGGTACGACACAAACTTTCAATGTCATAGATGCATCCAATGTTGCTTGAAGGGTAAAGCTGTGTAATAGAGGCAGGAAACAAAGTCATGAATTCAGGGCTCCCAATCATCGACTATATCTTTTCTCTTCCCTAGGAACGGCTTCATACGACTCATTCAATAACACAATATTAATTTTTTACTGCCAATAATGAGGGGGGCTGAGGCGGAAATGTTAGTCAGAAGGCTAAAGCGATAGAAAAGTAGTGCAACAGGGTCATCTTGACATACGAAAGTATGTGTCACTTCTGTACCCGAATACGGATCCCCACATAACGTGATCACCGATCATAACAGCGACCCTAATCTAAAAGACTGTGTCAACTTATTCCCACCCAACTCTGTGTTTTTACTTGTCATGCTTATTTGCCGAATTCGGCGTTTATACCTGTCTGACAGTGGTAGGATCCAGGTACGACACAAACTTTCAATGTCATAGATGCATCCAATGTAGGATGAAGGGTAAAGCTGCGTAATGAAGGCAGGAAACAAAGACATGAATTCAGGACTCCCAATCATCGAGTACATCGCTTCTCATCCCTAGGAACGGCTTCATACGACTCATTCAATAACACAATATTCAATTTTTACTGCCAATAATGAGTGGGGCTGAGGCGGAAATGTTAGTCAGAAGGCTAAAGCGATAGGAAAGTAGTGCAACGGGGCCATCATGGCATACGAAAGTATGTGTCACTTCTGTACCCGAATAGGGATCCCCACATAACGTGATCACCGACCATAACAGCGACCCTAATCTAAAAGACTGTGTCAACTTATTCCCACCCAACCCTGTGTCTTTACTTGTAATGCTTATTTGCCGAATTCGGCGTTTATACCCGTCTGACGGTGATAGGATCCAGGTACGACACAAACTTTCAATGTCATAGATGCATACAATGTTTCTTGAAGGGTAAAGCTGTGTAATGAAGGACGGAAACAAAGACATGAATTCAGGGCTCCCAATCATCTACTACATCTCTTCTGTTCCCTAGGAATGGCCTCACACAACTCATTCAATAACGCAATATTCAATTTTTACTGCCAATAATGAGGGGGGCTGAGGCGGAAATGTTAGTCAGAAGGCTAAAGCGTTAGGAAAGTAGTGCAACGGGGCCATCATGACATACGAAAGTAAGTGTCACTTCTGTACCCGAATAGGGATCCCCACATAACGTGATCACCGACCATAACAGCGACCCTAATCTAAAAAACTGTGTCAAGTTATTCCCACCCAACCCTGTGTTTTTACTTGTCATTCTTATTTGCCGAATTCGGCGTTTATACCTGTCTGACGGTGGTAGGATCCAGGTACGACACAAACATTCAATGTCATAGATGCATTCAATGTTGCTTGAAGAGTAAAGCTGTGTAATGGAGGCAGGAAACAAAGACATGAATTCAAGGGGCCCAATCATCGACTACATCTCTTCTCTTCCCTAGGAACGGCTTCACACAACTCATTCAATAACACAATATTCAATTTTTACTGCCTATAATGAGGGAGGCTGAGGCGGAAATGTTAGTCAGAAGGCAAAAGCGTTAGGAAAGTAATGCAACGGGGCCATCATGACATACGAAAGTATGTGTCACTTCTGTACCCGAATAGGGATCCCCACATAACGTGATCACCGACCATAACAGCGACCCTAAACTAAAAGACTGTGTCAACTTATTCCCACCCAACCCTGTGTCTTTGCTTGTCATGCTTATTTGCCGAATTCGGCGTTTATACCTGTCTGACGGTGATAGGATCCAGGTACGATACAAACTTTCAATGTCATAGATGCATCCAATGTTGCTTGAAGGGTAAAGCAGTGTAATGAGGGAAGGAAACAAAGACATGAATTAAGGATCCCAATCATCGTCTACATCTCTTCTCTTCCCTAGGAACGGCTTCATATGACTCATTCAATAACACAATATTCCATTTTTACTGCCAATAATGAGGGGGGCTGAGGCGGAAATGTTAGTAAGAAGGCAAAAGCGTTAGGAAAGTAGTGCAACGGGGCCATCATCACATACGAAAGTATGTGTCACTTCTGTACCCGAATACCGATCCCCACATAACGTGATCACCGAACATAACAGCGACCCTAATCTAAAAAAATGTGTCAAGTTAATCCCACCCATCCCTGTGTCTTTACTTGACATTCTTATTTGCCGAATTCGGCGTTTTTACCTGTCTGACTCTGATAGGATCCAGGTACGACACAAACATTCAAGGTCATAGATGAATCCAATGTTGCTTGAAGGGTAAAGCTGTGTAATGAAAGCAGGAAACAAAGACATGAATTCAGGGCTCCCAATCATTGACTACATCTCCTCACTTCCCTAGGAACGGCTTCATACGACTCATTCAATAACACAATTTTCAATTTTTACTGCCAATAATGAGGGGGCTGAGGCGGTAATGTTAGTCAGAAGGCAAAAGCGTTAGGAAAGTAGTGCAACGGGGCCATCATGACATACGAAAGTATGTGTCACTTCTGTGCCCGAATGGGAATCCCCACATAACGTGATCACCGACCATAACAGCGACCCTAAACTAAAAGACTGTGTCAAGTTATTCCCAGCCAACCCTGTGTCTTTACTTGTCATGCTTATTTGCCGAATTCGGCGTTTATATCTGTCTGACGGTGATAGGATCCAGGTACGACACAAACTTTCAATGTCATAGATGCATCCAATGTTGCTTGAAGGGTAAATCAGTGTAATGAGGGAAGGAAACAAAGACATGAATTAAGGATCCCAATCATCGTCTACATCTCTTCTCTTCCCTAGGAACGGCTTCATATGACTCATTCAATAACACAATATTCAATTTTTACTGCCAATAATGAGGGGGGCTGAGGCGGAAATGTTAGTAAGAAGGCAAAAGCGTTAGGAAAGTAGTGCAACGGGGCCATCATCACATACGAAAGTATGTGTCACTTCTGTACCCGAATGGGGATCCCCACATAACGTGATCACCGAACATAACAGCGACCCTAATCTAAAAAAATGTGTCAAGTTATTCCCACCCATCCCTGTGTCTTTACTTGACATTCTTATTTGCCGAATTCGGCGTTTTTACCTGTCTGACTCTGATAGGATCCAGGTACGACACAAACATTCAATGTCATAGATGCATCCAATGTTGCTTGAAGGGTAAAGCTGTGTAATGAAGGCAGGACACAAAGACATGAATTTTGTGCTCCCAATCATCGACTACATCTCTTCTCTTCCGTAGGAACGGCTTCACACAACTCATTCAATAACACAATATTCAATTTTTACTGCCTATAATGAGGGGGGCCGAGGCGGAAATGTTAGTAAGAAGGCAAAAGCGTTAGGAAAGTAGTGCAACGGGGCCATCATCACATACGAAAGTTTGTGTCACTTCTGTACCCGAATAGGGATCCCCACATAACGTGATCACCGAACATAACAGCGACCCTAATCTAAAAAAATGTGTCAAGTTATTCCCACCCATCCCTGTGTCTTTACTTGACATTCTTATTTGCCGAATTCGGCGTTTTTACCTGTCTGACTCTGATAGGATCCAGGTACGACACAAACATTCAATGTCATAGATGCATCCAATGTTGCTTGAAGGGTAAAGCTGTGTAATGAAGGCAGGACACAATGACATGAATTTTGTGCTCCCAATCATCGACTACATCTCTTCTCTTCCGTAGGAACGGCTTCACACAACTCATTCAATAACACAATATTCAATTTTTACTGCCTATAATGAGGGGGGCCGAGGCGGAAATGTTAGTCAGAAGGCAAAAGCGTTAGGAAAGTAGTGCAACGGGGCCATCATGACATACGAAAGTATGTGTCACTTCTGTACCCGAATAGGGATCCCCACATAACGTGATCACCGACCATAACAGCGACCCTAAACTAAAAGACTGTGTCAACTTATTCCCACCCAACCCTGTGTCTTTGCTTGTCATGCTTATTTGCCGAATTCGGCGTTTATACCTGTCTGACGGTGATAGGATCCAGGTACGACACATACTTTCAATGTCATAGATGCATCCAATGTTGCTTGAAGAGTAAAGCTGAGTAATGGAGGCAGGAAACAAAGACACGAATTCAAGGGGCCCAATCATCGACTACATCTCTTCCCTTCCCTAGGAACGGCTTCATACGACTCATTCAATAACACAATATTCAATTTTTACTGCCAATAATGAGGGGGGCTGAGGCGGTAATGTTAGTCAGAAGGCTAAAGCGTTAGGAAAGTAGTGCAACGGGGCCATCATGACATACGAAAGTATGTGTAACTTCTGTACCCGAATGGGGATCCCCACATAACGTGATCACCGACCAAAACAGCGACTCTAATCTAAAAAACTGTGTCAACTTATTCCCACCCAACCCTGTGTCTTTACTTGTCATGCTTATTTGCCGAATTCGGCGTTTATACCTGTCTGACGGTGATAGGATCCAGGTACGACACATACTTTCAATGTCATACATGCATCCAATGTTGCTTGAAGGGTAAAGCAGTGTAATGAGGGAAGGAAACAAAGACATGAATTAAGGATCCTAATCATCGTCTACATCTCTTCTCTTCCCTAGGAACGGCTTTATATGACTCATTCAATCACACAATAATCAATATTTACAGCCAATAATGAGGGGGGCTGAGGCGGAAATGTTAGTCAGAAGGAAAAAGCGTTAGGAAAGTAGTGCAACGGGGCCATCATGACATACGAAAGTATGTGTCACTTCTGTACCCGAATAGGGATCCCCACATAACGTGATCACCGACCATAACAGCGACCCTAATCTAAAAAACTGTGTCAAGTTATTCCCACCCAACCCTGTGTTTTTACTTGTCATTCTTATTTGCCGAATTCGGCGTTTATACCTGTCTGACGGTGGTAGGATCCAGGTACAACACAAACATTCAATGTCATAGATGCATCCAATGTTGCTTGAAGGGTAAAGCTGTGTAATGAAGGCAGGACACAAAGACATGAATTTTGTGCTCCCAATCATCGACTACATCTCTTCTCTTCCCTAGGAACGGCTTCATACGACTCATTCAATAACACAATATTCAATTTTTACTGCCAATAATGAGGGGGGCTGAGGCGGAAATGTTAGTCAGAAGGCTAAAGCGATAGGAAAGTAGTGCAACAGGGTCATCATGACATACGAAAGTATGTGTCACTTCTGTGCCCGAATACCGATCCCCACATAACGTGATCACCGATCATAACAGCGACCCTAATCTAAAAACTGTGTCAAGTTATTCCCACCCAACCCTGTGTCTTTACTTGTCATGCTTATTTGCCGAATTCGGCGTTTATACCTGTCTGACGGTGATAGGATCCTGGTACGACACAAACTTTCAGTGTCATAGATGCATCCAATGTTGCTTGAAGGGTAAAGCTGTGTAATAGAGGGAGGAAACAAAGTCATGAATTCATGGCTCCCAATCATCGACTACATCTCTTCCCTTCCCTAGGAACGGCTTCATACGACTCATTCAATAACACAATAATCAATTTTTACTGCCAATAATGAGGGGGGCTGAGGCGGAAATGTTAGTCAGAAGGCTAAAGCGATAGGAAAGTAGTGAACAGGGCCATCATGACATACGAAAGTATGTGTCACTTCTGTACCCGAATACGGAACCCCACATAACGTGATCACCGATCATAACAGCGACCCTAATCTAAAAGACTGTGTCAACTTATTCCCACCCAACTCTGTGTTTTTACTTGTCATGCTTATTTGCCGAATTCGGCGTTTATACCTGACTGACGGTGATAGGATCCAGGTACGACACAAACTCTCAATGTCATAGATGCATCCGATGTTGCTTGAAGGGTAAAGCTGTGTAATGAAGGCAGGACACAAAGACATGAATTTAGTGCTCCCAATCATCGACTACATCCCTTCTCTTCCTAGGAACGGCTTCATACCACTCATTCAATAACACAATATTCAATTTTTACTGCCAATAATGAGAGGGGCTGAGGCGGAAATGTTAGTCAGAAGGCTAAAGCGTTAAGGAAGTAGTGCAACGGGGCCATCATGACATACGAAAGTATGTGTCACTTCTGTGCCCGAATACCGATCCCCACATAACGTGATCACCGATCATAACAGCTACCCTAGTCTAAAAAACTGTGTCAACTTATTCCCACCCAACTCTGTGTTTTTACTTGTCATGCTTATTTGCCGAATTCGGCGTTTATACCTGTCTGACGGTGATAGGATCCAGGTACGACACAAACTTTCAATGTCACAGATGCATCCAATGTAGGATGATGGGTAAAGCTGTGTAATGAAGGCAGGAAACAAAGACGTGGATTCAGGACTCCCAATCATCGACTACCTCGCTTCTCATCCCTAGGAACGGCTTCATACGACTCATTCAATAACACAATATTCAATTTTTACTGCCAATAATGAGTGGGGCTGAGGCGGAAATGTTAGTCAGAAGGCTAAAGCGATAGGAAAGTAGTGCAACGGGGCCATCATGGCATACGAAAGTATGTGTCACTTCTGTACCCGAATAGGGATCCCCACATAACGTGATCACCGACCATAACAGCGACCCTAATCTAAAAAACTGTGTCAAGTTATTCCCACCCTACCCTGTGTCTTTACTTGTCATTCTTATTTGCCGAATTCGGCGTTTATACCAGTCTGACGGTGATAGGATCCAGGTACGACACAAACATTCAATGTCATAGATGCATCCAATGTTGCTTGAAGGGTAAAGCTGTGTAATGAAGGCAGGACACAAAGACATGAATTTAGTGCTCCCAATCATCGACTACATCCCTTCTCTTCCTAGGAACGGCTTCATACCACTCATTCAATAACACAATATTCAATTTTTACTGCCAATAATGAGAGGGGCTGAGGCGGAAATGTTAGTCAGAAGGCTAAAGCGTTAAGGAAGTAGTGCAACGGGGCCATCATGACATACGAAAGTATGTGTCACTTCTGTACCCGAATAGGGATCCCCACATAACGTGATCACCGACCATAACAGCGACCCTAATCTAAAAGACTGTGTCAACTTATTCCCACCCAACCCTGTGTCTTTACTTGTCATGCTTATTTGCCGAATTCGGCGTTTATACCTGTCTGACGGTGATAGGATCCAGGTACGACACAAACTCTCAATGTCATAGATGCATCCAATGTTGCTTGAAGGGTAAAGCTGTGTAATGAAGGCAGGAAGCAAAGACATTAATTCAGGGCTCCCAATCATCGTCTACATCTTTTCTCTTCCCTAGGAACGGCTTCATACGACTCATTCAATAACACAATATTCAATTTTTACTGTCAATAATTAGGGGGGCTGAGGCGCAAATGTTTGTCAGAAGGCTAAAGCGATAGGAAGGTAGTGTAACGGCGCCATCATGACCTACGAAAGTATGTGTCACTTCTGTACCCGAATAGGGATCCCCACATAATGTGATCACCGACCATAACAGCGACCCTAATCTAAAAAACTGTGTCAAGTTATTCCCACCCAACCCTGTGTCTTTACTTGTCATGCTTATTTGCCGAATTCGGCGTTTATACCTGTCTGATGGTGATAGGATCCAGGTACGACACAAACTTTCAGTGTCATAGATGCATCCAATGTTGCTTGAAGGGTAAAGCTGTGTAATAGAGGGAGGAAACAAAGTCATGAATTCATGGCTCCCAATCATCGACTACATCTCTTCCCTTCCCTAGGAACGGCTTCATACGACTCATTCAATAACACAATATTCAATTTTTACTGTCAATAATTAGGGGGGCTGAGGCGCAAATGTTTGTCAGAAGGCTAAAGCGATAGGAAGGTAGTGTAACGGCGCCATCATGACCTACGAAAGTATGTGTCACTTCTGTACCCGAATAGGGATCCCCACATAATGTGATCACCGACCATAACAGCGACCCTAATCTAAAAAACTGTGTCAAGTTATTCCCACCCAACCCTGTGTCTTTACTTGTCATGCTTATTTGCCGAATTCGGCGTTTATACCTGTCTGATGGTGATAGGATCCAGGTACGACACAAACTCTCAATGTCATAGATGCATCCAATGTTGCTTGAAGGGTAAAGCTGTGTAATGAAGGCAGGAAACAAAGACATGATTCCAGGGCTCTCAATCATCGACTACATCTCTACTCTTCCCTTGGAACGGCTTCATACGACTCATTCAATAACACAATATACAAATTTTTACTGCCAATAATGAGAGGAGCTAAAGTGGAAATGTTAGTCAGAAGGCTAAAGCGTTAGGAAAGTAGTGCAAGGGGGCCATCATGACATACGAAAGTATGTGTCACTTCTGTACCCGAATAGGGATCCCCACATAATGTGATCACCGACTATAACAGCGACCCTAATCTAAAAGAGTGTGTCAACTTATTCCCACCCAACCCTGTGTCTTTCCTTGTCATGCTTATTTGCCGAATTCGGCGTTTATACCTGTCTGACGGTGATTGGATCCAGGTACGACTCAAACTCTCAATGTCATGGATGCATCCAATGTTGCTTGAAGGGTAAAGCTGTGTAATGAAGGCAGGAAACAAAGACATGTTTTCAGGGATCTCAATCATCGACTACATCTCTACCCTTCCCTTGGAACGGCTTCATACGACTCATTCAGTAACACAATATACAAATTTTTACTGCCAATAATGAGTGGGGCTGAGGCGGATATGTTAGTCAGAAGGCTAAAGCGATAGGAAAGTAGTGCAACGAGGCCATCGTGACATACGGAAGTATGTGTCACTTCTGTACCCGAATAGGGATCCCCACATAACGAGATCACCGACCGTGTCAGCGACCCTAATCTAATAAACTGTGTAAAGTTATTCCCACCCAACCCTGTGTCTTTACTTGTCATGCTTATTTGCCGAATTCGGCGTTTATACCTGTCTGACGGTGATAGGATCCAGGTACGACACAAACTTTCAATGTCATAGATGCATCCAATGTTGCTTGAAGGGTAAAGCTGTGTAATGAAGGCAGAAAGAGACATGATTCAGGGCTCCCAATCATCGACTGTAACTCTTCCCTTCCCTAGGTACGGCGTCATACGACTCATTCAATAACACAATATTCAATTTTTACTGCAAATAATGAGGGGGGCTGAGGCGGAAATGTTAGTCAGAAGACTAAAGCGTTAGGAAAGTAGTGCTACGGGGCCATCATGACATGCGAAAGTATGTGTCACTTCTGTACCCGAATAGGGATCCCCACATAACGTGATCACCGACCATAACAGCGACCCTAATCCAAAATTCTGTGTCAACTCATTCTTACCCAACCCTGTGACTTTACTTGTCACGCTTATTTGCCGAATTCGGCGTTTATACCTGTCTGACGGTGATAGGATCCAGGTACGACACAAACTTTCAATGTCATAGATGCATCCAATGTTGCTTGAAGGGTAAAGCTGTGTAATGAAGGCAGGAAACAAAGACATGAATTCAAGGGTCCCAATCATCGACTACATCTCTTCCCTTCCCTAGGAACGGCTACGTACGACTCATTCAATAACACAATATTCAATTTATACTGCCAATAATGAGTGGGGCTGAGGCCGAAATGTTAGTCAGAAGGCAAAAGCGTTAGGAAAGTAGTGCAACGGGGCCATCATGACATACGAATTTATGTGTCACTTCTGTACCCGAATAGGGATCCCCACATAACGTGATCACCGACCATAACAGCGACCCTAATCCAAAATTCTGTGTCAACTCATTCTTACCCAAACCTGTGACTTTACTTGTCACGCTTATTTGCCGAATTCGGCGTTTATACCTGTCTGACGGTGATAGGATCCAGGTACGACACAAACTTTCAATGTCATAGATGCATCCAATGTTGCTTGAAGGGTAAAGCTGTGTAATGAAGGCAGGAAACAAAGACATGAATTCAGGGGTCCCAATCATCGACTACATCTCTTCTCTTCCCTAGGAATGGCTACATACGACTCATTCAATAACACAATATTCAATTTTTACTGCCAATAATGAGTGGGGCTGAGGCCGAAATGTTAGTCAAAAGGCAAAAGCGTTAGGAAAGTAGTGCAACGGGGCCATCATGACATACGAAAGTATGTGTCACTTCTGTACCCGAATAAAGATCCCCACATAACATGATCACCGACCATAACAGCGACCCTAATCTAAAAGACTGTGTCAACTTATTCCCACCCAACCCCGTGTCGTTACTTGTCATGCTTATTTGCTGAATTCGGCGTTTATACCTGTCTGACGGTGATGGAATCCAGGTACGACACAAACTTTCAATGTCATAGATGCATCCAATGTTGCTTGAAGGGTAAAGCTGTGTAATAAAAGCAGGAAACAAAGACATGAATTCAGGGCTCTCAATCATCGACTACATCTCTACTCTTCCCTAGGAACGGCTTCATACGACTCATTCAGTAACACAATATTCAATTTTTACTGCCAATAATGAGTGGATCTGAGGCGGAAATGTTAGTCAGACGTCTAAAGCGATAGGAAAGTAGTGCAACGGGGCCATCATGACATACGGAAGTATGTGTCACTTTTGTACCCGAATAGGGATCCCCACATAACGTGATCACCGACCATAACAGCGACCCTAATCTAAAATTCTGTGTCAACTTATTCCCACCCAACCCTGTGCCTTTCCTTGTCATGCTTATTTGCGTAATTCGGCGTTTATACCCGTCTGACTGTGATAGGATCCAGGTACGACACAAACTTTCAATGTCATAGATGCATCCAATGTTGCTTGAAGGGTAAAGCTGTGTAATAAAAGCAGGAAACAAAGACATGAATTCAGGGCTCTCAATCATCGACTACATCTCTACTCTTCCCTAGGAACGGCTTCATACGACTCATTCAATAACACAATATTCAATTTTTACTGCCAATAATGAGTGGATCTGAGGCGGAAATGTTAGTCAGACGTCTAAAGCGATAGGAAAGTAGTGCAACAGGGCCATCATGACATACGGAAGTATGTGTCACTTTTGTACCCGAATAGGGATCCCCACATAACGTGATCACCGACCATAACAGCGACCCTAATCTAAAATTCTGTGTCAACTTATTCCCACCCAACCCTGTGCCTTTCCTTGTCATGCTTATTTGCCGAATTCGGCGTTTATACCTGTCTGACGGTGATAGGATCCTGGTACGACACAAACTTTCAATGTCATAAATGCATCCTATGTTGCTTCAAGGGTAAGCTGTGTAATGAAGGCAGGAAACAAAGACACGAATTCAGGGCTCCCAGTCATCGACTACATCTCATCCGTTCCCTAGGAACGGCTTCATACGACTCATTCAGTAACACAATATTCAATTTTTACTGCCAATAATGAGGGGGGCTGAGGCGGAAATGTTAGTCAGAAGGCTAAAGCGATAAGAAAGTAGTGCAACGGGGCCATCATGACATACGAAATTGTGTGCCATTTCTGTGCCCGAATAGGGATCCCCACATAACGTGATCACCGACCATAACAGCGACCCTAATCTAAAATTCTGTGTCAACTTATTCCCACCCAACCCTGTGTCTTTACTTGTAATGCTTATTTGCCGAATTCGGCGTTTATACCCGTCTGACTGTGATAGGATCCAGGTACGACACAAACTTTCAATGTCATAGATGCATCCAATGTTGCTTGAAGGGTAAAGCTGTGTATTGAAGGCAGGAAACAAAGACATGAATTCAGGGCTCCCAATCATCGACTACATCTCTTCTCTTCCCTAGGAACGGCTTCATACGACTCATTCAGTAACACAATATTCAATTTTTACCGCCAGTAATGAGGGGGGTTGAGGCGGAAATGTTAGTCAGAAGGATAATGCTTTAGGAAAGTAGTGCAACGGGACCATCATGACATACGTAAGTTTATGTCACTTCTGTACCCGAATAGGGATCCCAACATAACGTGATCACCGACCATAACAGCGACCCTAATCTAAAATTCTGTGTCAACTTATTCCCACCCAACCCTGTGTCTTTACTTGTAATGCTTATTTGCCGAATTCGGCGTTTATACCCGTCTGACGGTGATAGGATCCAGGTACGACACAAACTTTCAATGTCATAGATGCATCCAATGTTGCTTGAAGGGTTAAGCTGTGTATTGAAGGCAAGAAACAAAGACATGAATTCAGGGCTCCCAATCATCGACTACATCTCTTCTCTTCCCTAGGAACGGCTTCATACGACTCATTCAGTAACACAATATTCAATTTTTACCGCCAGTAATGAGGGGGGCTGAGTCGGAAAAGTTAGTCAGAAGGCTAAAGCGTTAGGAAAGTAGTGCAACGGGGCCATCATGACATACGTAAGTATGTGTCACTTCTGTACCCGATTAGGGATCCCCACATAACGAGATCACCGACCATAACAGCGACCCTAATCTAAAAGACTGTGTCAATTTATTCCCACGCAACCCTGTGTCTTTACTTGTCATGCTTATTTGCCGAATTCGGCGTTTATACCTGACTGACGGTGATAGGATCCAGGTACGACACAAACTTTCAATGTCATAGATGCATCCAATGCTGCTTGAAGGGTAAAGCTGTGTAATGAAGGCAAGAAACAAAGACTTGATTTCAGGGCTCCCAATCATCGACTACACCTGTTCTCTTCCCTAGGAACGGCTTCATACGACTCATTCAAATACACAATATTCAATTTTTACTGCCAATAATGAGGCGGGCTGAGGTGGAAATGTTAGTCAGAAGGCTAAAGCGTTAGGAAAGTAGTGCAACGGGGCCATCATGACATACGAATGTATGTGTCACTTCTGTACACGAATAGGGATCCCCACATATGGTGATCACCGACCATAACAGCGACCCTAATCTAAAAGACTGTGTCAACTTATTCCCACCCAACCCTGTGTCTTTACTTGTCATGCTTATTTGCCCAATTCGTCGTTTATACCTGTCTGATGGTGATAGGATCCAGGTACGACACAAACTTTCCATGTCATTGATGCATCCAATGTTGCTTGAAGGGTAAAGCTGTGTAATGAAGGCAGGAAACAAAGACATGAATTCAGGGCTCCCAATCATCAACTAGATCTCTTCTCTTCCCTAGGAACGGCTTCACACGACTTATTCTATAACACAATATTCAACTTTTACTGCCAATAATAAGGGGGGTTAAGCGGAAATGTTAGTCAGAAGGTTAGAGCGACAGGAAAGTAGTGCAACGGGGCCATAATGACATCCGAAAGTATGTGTCACTTCTGTACCCGAATAGAGATCCCCACATAACGTGATCACCGAACATAACAGCGACCCTATTCTAAAAGACTGTGTCATCTTATTCCCACCCAACCCTGTGTCTTTACTTGTCTTGTTTATTTGCCGATTTCGGCGTATATACCTGTCTGACGGTGATAGGATCCAGGTACGACACAAACTTTCAATGTCATAGATGCATCCAATGTTGCTTGAAGTGTAAAGCTGTGCAATAAACAAAGACATGAATTCAGGGCTCCCAACCATCGACTACGTCTCTTCTCATCCGTAGGAACGGCTTCATACGACTCATTCAATAACACAATATTCAATTTTTACTGCCAATAATGAGGGGGGCTGAGGCGGAAATGTTAGTCAGAAAGCTAAAGCGAGAGGAAAGTAGTGCAACAGGGCCATCATGACATACGAGAGTACGTGTTACTTCTGTACCCCTATAGGGATCCCCACATAACGTCATCACCGACCATAACAGCGACCCTAATCTAAAACACTGTGTCAACTTATTCCCACCGAACCCTGTGTCTTTACTTGTCATGCTCATTTGCCGAATTCGGCGTTTATACCTGTATGACGGTGTTAGAATCCAGGTACGACACTAACTTTCAATGTCATAGATGCATTCAATGTTGCTTGAAGGGTAAAGCTGTGTAATGAAGGCGGGAAACAAAGACATGAATTCAGGGCTCCCAACCATCGACTACGTCTCGTCTCTTCCGTAGGAACGGCTTCATACGACTCATTCAATAACACAATATTCAATTTTTACTGCCAATAATGAGGGGGGCTGAGGCGGAAATGTTAGTCAGAAAGCTAAAGCGAGAGGAAAGTAGTGCAACAGGGCCATCATGACATACGAAAGTATGTGTTACTTCTGTACCCCAATAGGGATCCCCACATAACGTCATCACCGACCATAACAGCGACCCTAATCTGAAAGACTGTGTCAACCTATTCCCAACCAATCCTGTGTCTTCACTTGTCATGCTTTTTGCCAAATTCGGCGATTATACCTGTCTGACGGTGATGGTATCCAGGAGCGACACAAACTTTCAATGTCATAGATGCATCCAATGTTGCTTGAAGGGTAAAGCTGTGTAATGAAGGCGGGAAACAAAGACATGAATTCAGGGCTCCCAATCATCGACTACATCTCTTCTCTTCCCTAGGAATGGCTTCATACTACTCATTTAATAACACAGTATTCAATTTTTACTGCCAATAATGAGGGGGGCTGAGGTGCAAAAGTTAGTCGGAGGGCTAAAGCGAGAGGAAAGTAGTGCAACGGGGCCTTCATGACAAACAAAAGTTTGTGTCACTTCTGTACGCGAATAGGGATCCCCACATAACGTGATCACCGACCATAACAGCGACCCTAATCTAAAAGACTGTGTCAACGTATTCCCACCCAACCCTGTGTCTTTACTTGTCTTGCTTATTTGCCGAATTCGGCGTCTATACCTGTCAGACGGTGATTGGATCCAAGTACGACACAAACATTCAATGTCATAGATGCATCCAATGTTGCTTGAAGTGTAAAGCTGTGTAATAAACAAAGACATGAATTCAGGGCTCCCAATCATTGACTATATCTCTCCTCTTCCATAGGAACGGGTTCCAATGACTCATTCAATAACACAATATTCAATTTTACTGCCAATAATGGGGAGGGGGGGGGGGGCTGAGGCCGAAGTGTTAGTCAGAAGGCTAAAGCGATAGGAAAGTAGTGCAATGGGGGCATCATGACATACAAATGTATATGTCACTTCTGTAACCGAATAGGGATCCCCACATAACGTGATCACCGACCATAACAGCGACCCTAATCTAAAAGACTGTGTCAACTTATTCCCACCCAACCCTGTGTCTTTACTTGTCTTGTTTATTTGCCAAATTCGGCGTTTATACCTGGCCGACGGTGATAGGATCCAAGTACGACACAAACATCCAATGTCATAGATGCATCCAATGTTGCTTGAAGGGTAAAGCTTTGTAATGAAGGCAGGAAACAAAGACATGAATTCAGGGCTCCCCATCATCGACTACATCTCTTCTATTCCCTAGGAACGGCTTCATACGACTCATTCAATAACACAATATTCAATTTTTATTTCCAATAATGAGTGGCGCTGAGGCGGATATGTTAGTCAGAAGTTTAAAGCGATAGGAAAGTAGTGCAATGGGGCCATCATGACATACGAAAGTATGTGTCACTTCTTTACCCGAATAGGGATCCCCACATAACGTGATCATCGAACATAACAGCGACCCTAATCTAAGAGAATGTGTCAACTTATTCCCACCCAACCGTGTGTCTTTATTTGTCATGCTTATTTGCCGAATTCGGCGTTTATACCTGTCTGATGGTGACAGGATCCAGGTACGACACAAACTTTCAAAGTCATAGAAGCATCCAATGTTGCTTGAAGGGTAAAGCTGTATAATGAAGGCAGGAAACAAAGACACGATTTCAGGGCTCCCAATCATCGACTACATCTCTTCTCTTCCCTAGGTACGGCTTTATATGAGTCATTCAATAACACAATATTCAATATTTACTGCCAATAATGAGGGGGGCTGAGGCGGAAATGTTAGTCAGAAAGCTAAAGCGTTAGGAAAGTAGTGCAACGGTGCCATAATGACATACGAAAATATGTGTCGTTTCTGTACCCGAATAGGGGTCCCCACATAACGTGATCACCAACCATAACAGCGACCCTAATCTAAGAGACTGTGTCAACTTATTCCCACCCAACCCTGTGTCTTTACTTGTCATGCTTATTTGCCGAATTCGGCGTTTATACCTGTCTGACGGTGATAGGATCCAGGTACGACACAAACTTTCAATGTCATGTTGTTGTTGTGGTCTTGAGTCCTGAGACGGGTTTATGCAGCTGTCCATGCTACTCTATCCTGTGCAAGCTTTTTCATCTCCCAGTACCTACTGCAACCTACATCCTTCTGAATCTGCTTAGTGTATTCATCTCTTGGTCTCCCTCTACGATTTTTACCCCCCACGCTGGCCTCCAATACTAAATTGGTGATCCCTTGATGCCTCAGAACATGTCCTACCAACCGATCCCTTTTTCTGGTCAAGTTGTGCCACAAACTTCTCTTCTCCCCAATCCTATTCAATACTTCCTCATTAGTTATGTGATCTACCCATCTAATCTTCAGCATTCTTCTGTAGCACCACATTTCGAAAGCTTCTATTTTCTTCTTGTCCAAACTATTTATCGTCCATGTTTCACTTCCATACATGGCTACACTCCATACGAATACTTTCAGAAATGACTTCCTGACACTTAAATCAATACTGGATGTTAACAAATTTCTCTTCTTCAGAAACGCTTTCCTTGCCATTGCCAGCCTACATTTTATATCCTCTCTACTTCGACCATCATCAGTTATTTTGCTCCCCAAATAGCGAAACTCCTTTACTACTTTAAGTGCCTCATTTCCTAATCTAATTCCCTCAGCATCACCCGACTTAATTAGACTACATTCCATTATCCTTGTTTTGCTTTTGTTGATGTTCATCTTATATCCTCCTTTCAAGACACTGTCCATTCCATTCAACTGCTCTTCCAAGTCCTTTGCTGTCTCTGACAGAATTACAATGTCATCGGCGAACCTCAAAGTTTTTATTTCTTCTCCATGAATTTTAATACCTACTCCTAATTTTTCTTTTGTTTCCTTTACTGCTTGCTCAATATACAGATTGAACAACATCGGGGAGAGGCTACAACCCTGTCTTACTCCCTTCCCAACCACTGCTTCCCTTTCATGTCCCTCGACTCTTATAACTGCCATCTGGTTTCTGTACAAATTGTAAATAGCCTTTCGCTCCCTGTATTTTACCCCTGCCACCTTTAGAATTTGAAAGAGAGTATTCCAGTCAACATTGTCAAAAGCTTTCTCTAAGTCTACAAATGCTAAAAACGTAGGTTTGCCTTTCCTTAATCTTTCTTCTAAGATAAGTCGTAAGGTCAGTATTGCCTCACGTGTTCCAGTGTTTCTACGGAATCCAAACTGATCTTCCCCGAGGTTGGCTTCTACTAGTTTTTCCATTCGTCTGTAAAGAATTCGTGTTAGTATTTTGCAGCTGTGACTTATTAAGCTGATAGTTCGGTAATTTTCACATCTGTCAACACCTGCTTTCTTTGGGATTGGAATTATTATATTCTTCTTGAAGTCTGAGGGTATTTCGCCTGTTTCATACATCTTGCTCACCAGATGGTAGAGTTTTGTCAGGACTGCCTCTCCCATGGCCGTCAGTAGTTCCAATGGAATATTGTCTACTCCGGGGGCCTTGTTTCGACTCAGGTCTTTCAGAGCTCTGTCAAACTCTTCACGCAGTATCATATCTCCCATTTCATCTTCATCTACATCCTCTTCCATTTCCATAATATTGTCCTCAAGTACATCGCCCTTGTATAGACCCTCTATATACTCCTTCCACCTTTCTGCTTTCCCTTCTTTGCTTAGAACTGGGTTTCCATCTGAGCTCTCGATATTCACACAATTCGTTCTCTTATCTCCAAAGGTCTCTTTAATTTTCCTGTAGGCGGTATCTATCTTACCCCTTGTGAGATAGGCCTCTACATCCTTACATTTGTCCTCTAGCCATCCCTGCTTAGCCATTTTGCACTTCCTGTCGATCTCATTTTTGAGACGTTTGTATTCCTTTTTGCCTGTTTCACTTACTGAATTTTTATATTTTCTCCTTTCATCAATTAAATTCAGTATTTCTTCTGTTACCCAAGGATTTCTACTAGCCCTCGTCTTTTTACCTACTTGATCCTCTGCTGCCTTCACTACTTCATCCCTCAAAGCTACCCATTCTTCTTCTACTGTATTTATTTCCCCCATTTCTGTCAATTGCTCCCTTATGCTCTCCCTGAATCTCTGTACAACCTCTGGTTCTTTTAGTTTATCCAGGTCCCATCTCCTTAAATTCCCACCTTTTTGCAGTTTCTTCAGTTTTAATCTACAGTTCATAACCAATAGATTGTGGTCAGAGTCCACATCTGCCCCTGGAAATGTCTTACAATTTAAAACCTGGTTCCTAAATCTCTGTCTTAGCATTATATAATCTATCTGATACCTTTTAGTATCTCCAGGGTTCTTCCATGTATACAACCTTCTTTCATGATTCTTAAACCAAGTGTTAGTTATGATTATGTTGTGCTCTGTGCAAAATTCTACAAGGCGGCTTCCTCTTTCATTTCTGTCCCCCAATCCATATTCACCTACTATGTTTCCTTCTCTCCCTTTTCCTACGCTCGAATTCCAGTCACCCATGACTATTAAATTTTCGTCTCCCTTCACAATCTGAATAATTTCTTTTATTTCATCATACATTTCTTCAATTTCTTCGTCATCTGCAGAGCTAGTTGGCATATAAACTTGTACTACTGTAGTAGGTGTGGGCTTCGTATCTATCTTGGCCACAATAATGCGTTCACTATGCTGTTTGTAGTAGCTTACCCGCATTCCTATTTTCCTATTCATTATTAAACCTACTCCTGCATTACCCCTATTTGATTTTGTGTTTATAACCCTGTAGTCACCTGACCAGAAGTCTTGTTCCTCCTGCCACCGAACTTCACTAATTCCCACTATATCTAACTTCAACCTATCCATTTCCCTTTTTAAATTTTCTAACCTACCTGCCTGATTAAGGGATCTGACATTCCACGCGCCGATCTGTAGAACGCCAGTTTTCTTTCTCCTGATAACGACATCCTCTTGAGTAGTCCCCGCCCGGAGATCCGAATGGGGGACTATTTTACCTCCGGAATATTTTACCCAAGAGGACGCCATCATCATGTAATCATACAGTAAAGCTGCATGCCCTCGGGAAAAATTACGGCTGTAGTTTCCCCTTGCTTTCAGCCGTTCGCAGTACCAGCACAGCAAGGCCGTTTTGGTTATCGTTACAAGGCCAGATCAGTCAATCATCCAGACTGTTGCCCTTGTAACTACTGAAAAGGCTGCTGCCCCTCTTCAGGAACCACACGTTTGTCTGGCCTCTCAACAGATACCCCTCCGTTGTGGTTGCACCTACGGTACGGCTATCCGTATCGCTGAGGCACGGAAGCCTCCCCACCAACGGCAAGGTCCATGGTTCATGGGGGGGGTTCAATGTCATAGATGCATCCAATGTTGCTTGAAGGGTAAAGCTGTGTAATGAAGGCAGGAAACAAAGACATGAATTCAGGGCTCCCAATCATCGACTACATCTCCTCTCGTCCCTAGGAATGGCTTCATACGACTCATTCAATAACACAATATTCAATTTTCACTGCCAATAATGAGGGGGACTGAGGCGGAAATGTTAGTCAGAAGGCTAAAGCGTTAGGAAAGTAGTGCAACGGGGCCATCATGACATACGAAAGTATGTGTCACTTCTGTACCCGAATATGGATCCCCACATAATGTCATCACCGACCATACCAGCGACCATAATCTAAAAGACTGTGTCAACTTATTCCCACCCAACCCTGTGTCTTTACTTGTCATGCTTATTTGCCGAATTCGGCGTTTATACCTGTCTGACGGTGATAGGATCCAGGTACGACACAAACTTTCAATATCATAGATGCATCCAATGTTGCTTGCAGGGTAAAGCTGTGCAAAGAAGGCAGGAAACAGAGACATGAGTTCAGGGCTCCCACACATCGACTACATCTCTTCTCTTCCCAAGGAACGGCTTCATACGACTCATTCAATAACACAATATTCAATTTTCACTGCCAATAATGAGGGGGGCTGAGGCGGAAATGTTAGTCAGATGGCTAAAGCGTTAGGAAAGTAGTGCAACGGGGCCATCATGACATACGAAAGTATGTGTCACTTCTGTACCCGAATAGGGATCCCCACATAACGTGATGACCAAACATAACAGCGACCCTAATCTAAAAGACTGTTTTTTTTGTTTTTTTTTTTTTTTTTTTTTTTTTTTTTGTGGTTTTAGGGCGCAAAACTTCTATGGTCATTAGCGCCCAGCCCGTGACGTAGGAAACAGGAAAAAAACGAAATTTAAAACCAGCAGCAATGGGAACAAAGTCATAAAATTGGAGAAACTAAAAGCAGGCTTAAAAATCCACTACAGAAAGGGGTTGGTTGTCCCCAAAAAAAGCTTCAAATGACTGACGTCATTTCGCTGTCACTAATAAACTGTAGAACGCGGTCAGCTGAGCGCGTGTCATCTGCTAAAATCAACGATAGATCAGGCGATAGCTGTAGACGGGAGCGTAACGGATTAAAATAGGGACATTCAATTAAAAGGTGTCTGACCGTCCACAGCTGAGAGCAGTGGGGACAGAGTGGGGGAGGATCACCGCTTAAAAGATGTCGATGGCTAAAAAGACAGTGCCCTATCCGGAGTCTAGCTAAAATTACCTCCTCCCGACGACGCGTTCGGGAGGAAGAGGTCCAAGCGCAAGGAAGGGCTTTCACTTCCCGCAATTTATTATGGGGAAGTGTTGACCAATGCGCATGCCATAATTGAGCAACTTGGCGACATAAACCGCTCCGTAGATCGGTAAACGGAAGAGACTGAATAGCTGGCCGAGGAAGAGAGACTGCAGCCTTGGCCGCTATATCGGCCGCCTCATTCCCACAGATACCAGCGTGTCCCGGGAGCCAGAGGAACGCCACTGAGACGCCCCCCAGGTGGAGCAAGCGCAGACAGTCCTGAATCCGGTGGACCAGAGGGTGCACAGGGTAAAGAGCTTGGAGACTTAGGAGAGAGCTGAGAGAATCTGAGCAGATTACGTACTGTATCCGCTGATGGCGGCGGATGTAGTGGACAGCCTGGAGAACAGCGTAAAGCTCCGCAGTATAAACCGAACACTGGTCGGGAAGCCGAAAGTGATTTGGGGTGTCGCCAACAATATAGGCACTCCCTACACCTAACGATGTTTTCGAGCCGTCGGTGTAAATAAATGTGGCTTCCGTCATTTGTGCACATAGAGCAGCAAATGCCCGACGGTAGACAAGTGTAGGGGTACCATCCTTGGGAAATTGACATAGGTCTCTGAGCAAGTCGATCCGGGGACGGAGCCAAGGCGGTGCTGTACCCCAAGTTGTCAAGAAGGTTTTAAGAAAGCGGAAGGAGAGAGAATGGAGCAGCTGACGGAAGCGGACTCCCGGGGGTAGTAGGGAGGAGGAGCGGCCTGCATACCCTACATCCAAGGAGGCGTCGAAAAAAAGGTCATGGGCTGGATTAGCAGGCATGGAAGACAGATGGCTAGCATAACGACTCAGAAGGACTGCCCGCCGATTGGACAGCGGAGGTTCAGCAGTCTCAGCATAAAGGCTTTCCACAGGGCTGGTGTAAAAAGCTCCAGACACTAAACGTAATCCACGGTGGTGGAGAGTGTCGAGGCGCCGAAGAATAGACGGCCGAGCAGAGGAGTAGACTATGCTTCCATAATCCAATTTCGAGCGCACTAAGGCGCGATAGAGGCGGAGGAGGACCACTCGGTCCGCTCCCCAGGAGGTACCATTCAGGACACGGAGGGTGTTAAGGGAACGCAGACAGCGAGCCGAAAGATAGGAAACGTGGGAGGACCAGCACAGTTTTCTGTCAAACATAAGACCCAAGAATTTAGCGACGTCGGAAAACGGAAGGTTGACAGGACCTAGATGTAAGGAGGGCGGAAGAAACTCCTTACGTCGCCAAAAATTAACACAAACGGTCTTACTGGGTGAGAAACGGAAGCCGGTTTCGATGCTCCACGAGTGGAGGCGATCGAGACATCCTTGAAGACGTCTTTCAAGCAGGCTGGTCCGTTGAGAGCTGTAGTAGATCGCAAAATCGTCAACAAAGAGGGAGCCCGAGACATCAGGAAGGAGACAATCCATAATCGGATTAATGGCGATGGCAAACAGTACAACACTCAGCACGGAGCCCTGGGGTACCCTGTTGTCTTGGGAGAAAGTACGGGAGAGAGTAGTGTTCACCCGCACCCTAAATGTGCGCTCTGCCATAAATTCGCGAAGAAAAAGGGGCAGCCGGCCTCGAAAGCCCCAAGAGAACAGTGTGCGGAGGATGCCTGTCCTCCAACAGGTATCGTATGCTCTCTCCAGATCAAAAAATATTGCTACCGTTTGGCGTTTCCGGAGAAAATTGTTCATGATATAAGTGGAGAGAGCAACAAGATGGTCAACGGCAGAACGATGCTTTCGGAATCCGCATTGGGCTGGAGTTAAAAGACTGCGGGATTCCAGCCACCAAGCTAAACGGTAATTCACCATATGCTCCAAAACCTTACAGACACTACTCGTGAGAGAAATGGGGCGATAGCTAGAGGGGAGATGTTTGTCCTTTCCAGGTTTCGGAACGGGAACGACAATAACTTCCCGCCATCGCCTGGGAAAGGTAATGTCGGTCCAAATTCGATTGTAAAGGCGAAGGAGGTAACGCAGGCTATGGGTTGACAAATGCAGCAACATTTGGACATGGATACCATCCGGTCCTGGGGCGGAGGAGCGAGAAGAAGAGAGGGCATGTTGGAGTTCCCGCATGGAGAAAACAGTATTTTAGCTTTCGTGATTTTGAGAGGAGAAAGCAAGATGTCGCACTTCCGCTGCACGTTTCTTCGGGAGAAACGCTGGCGGGTAATTTGAAGAGCTCGAAATCTCAGCAAAGTGCTGACCCAATGAGTATGACCCAAGGTATCATGCGCGACAGTGAGCCCAGAGACCGGGGAGAAACTAGGCGCGCCTGAGAACCGTCGAAGCCGACTCCAAACTTCCGAGGAGGGAGTGAAGGTGTTAAATGAGGTAACAAAGAATTTCCAGCTTGCCTTCTTGCTATCGCGGATGACGCGACGGCATCGCGCACGGAGCTGCTTATATCGGATACAGTTTGCCAAAGTTGGATGGTGACGGAAAATGCGAAGAGCACGTCGCCGCTCACGTATTGCGTCACGGCATGCCTCGTTCCACCAAGGAACTGGGGGGCGCCGGGGCAATTCGGAGGTGCGTGGTATTGAACGTTCCGCAGCTGTGAGAATAACGTCGGTAATATGTGTGACCTCATCGTCGACGCTGGGAAAGCGACGGTCATCGAATGTCGCTAGAGACGAAAAAAGTGTCCAATCGGCTTGGGCAAACTTCCAGCGTCGCGAGCGCATATATGGCAGTTGAGGCTGCAATCTAAGAACACATGGAAAGTGGTCACTCGAGTGTGTATCATCAAGGGCGAACCATTCGAGGCGCCGAGCTAGCGGAACAGTACCGACCGCAAGGTCCAAATGAGATAAATTTGTCGTGGAGGCAGACAAAAATGTGGGGACCCCAGTGTTGAGGCAAACTAGATCCGCTTGGTGGAAGACGTCTAGCAATAGTGAGCCACGTGGACAAGGATGTGGAGATCCCCAAAGCGGGTGGTGGGCATTGAAGTCCCCAACCAGCAAATAGGGGGGTGGAAGCTGACCAAGAAGATGAAGGAGATCAGCTCGTGCCATTGGTGTGGACGATGGAATGTATACCGTACAAAGAGAGAACGTGTATCCAGAAAGGGAAAGACGGACGGCGACAGCTTGGAAGGAACTGTTTAAGGGGATTTGGTGATAATGGAGAGTATCGTGGAGCAGAATCATGAGTCCTCCATGGGCTGGAGTGCCTTCAACAGAGGGGAGGTCATATCGGACGGACTGAAAATGAGGGAGAACAAAGCGGTCATGGGGACGCAGCTTTGTTTCCTGAAGACAGAAGATGACCGGCGAGTAGGATCGTAAGAGGATCGACAATTCATCCCGATTGGCTCGAATGCCGCGGATATTCCAGTGGATAATGGACATAGGGTGAACAGAAAATGGAGGAACGTGACCAAGGGTGCTGTCAACTCAACGACTGCTCAGAGCTTGCGACCAACAGCATGGAATGGCATTCAGTCGAAGGCAGAAGATCCTGATCCATAGGTTGGTCAGGAGCAGCTCCAGCCACCAACGATCGGCCAGTTGACCGGCCACCAGCAGTGCGCCTCGGCGACACAGAAGATGGCCGAGGGCGATTTCCGCCAGGTGGTGCTGTAGATGGGACACGCCTTGGCGGAGAAGGAGAGGAACTGTGTTTCTTCGTAGCCTTCTTGGAAGTATGATGTTTAGATGAGGGAGGAACCGATGGTTGTGAAGTTGCGGTACGTAAAAACTCTTCACGAGAATGCTCTTTTTTCGAGGACTTGGCGTCTGACTTTTGGGCTCGAGATTTAGCAGAACCCGACGAAGGGTGAGCCATAGAGTGGGCAGGCGAAAGTGGTGAGGTTGAACGGGCGATCTTTGCGTTGGCCGATCTGACGACCGTGGTACTAAAGGTGAGGTCGCAAGTCTGCGTGGCCGCCTCCTTTGTTGGCCGAGGAGAAGCAAGGACAGTGCTGTATTTTCCTTTCTGAGGCACAGTGGGCTGTCGACTGGCGAGTAACTTTCGAGCAGCAAAGGTCGACACCTTTTCCTTCACTCTTATTTCCTGGATGAGTTTTTCGTCCTTAAAAACGGGGCAATCTCGAGAGGAAGCAGCGTGGTCACCCATACAGTTAATGCAGCGAGGGGATGGAGGTGGACAAGCACCCTCATGGGCATCCTTGCCACACGTAACACATTTGGCCGGATTGGAACAGGACTGGCTGGTGTGATTGAACCGCTCACATCGATAGCAACGCGTAGGGTTTGGGACATAAGGGCGAACGGAAATTATCTCATAGCCTGCTTTGATTTTTGATGGGAGTTGAACTTTGTCAAATGTCAAGAAGACAGTGCGGGTTGGAACGATGTTCGAGTCAACCCTTTTCATAACCCGATGAACAGCTGTGACGCCCTGGTCAGAGAGGTAGTGCTGAATTTCTTCGTCAGACAATCCATCGAGGGAGCGTGTATAAACGACTCCACGCGAGGAATTTAAGGTACGGTGCGGTTCCACCCGGACAGGGAAGGTGTGGAGCAGAGAAGTACGCAGCAATTTTTGAGCCTGGAGGGCACTGTGTGTTTCCAACAACAGGGTGCCATTCCGTAATCTGGAACAAGACTTTACAGGACCCGCAGTTGCGTCGACACCTTTCTGAATAATGAAAGGGTTGACCGTGGAAAAGTCGTGACCTTCGTCAGACCGAGAGACAACAAGGAACTGTGGCAACGATGGAAGAACCGTCTGTGGCTGAGACTCAGTGAACTTACGTTTGTGAGCAGACATAGTGGAAGGTGAGGAAACCATTGCGGAAGAATCCCCCATGATTACCGGCGTCTCCGATGGCGCGCTCCTCCCTTGTGGGGGCCCTCACCGAGGGCACACCCGCCTTAGGTGATTGTTCACACCTCAGGTCACACCTCCCGACAAACGGACGGAGGGACCAATCGGCACTTTCGGAAGGTATCAGCTCGGGTAATCACCCCTCCCTGGGCCTGGCCTTTACCAGGGGGTACGTACGTGTCCTACCTGTCTACCCGGGGCGGGGAATTACGCGTTACCCCGTCACTGGCTACGCATTGAAGTGCGTGGGTCGGCCTTCAGACACGCACAGGGAGGAAGAAAGAGACAGGGAAAGGAAAGAAGAGAGGTCTCAAACGCCGCAGCGGAGAAAAGGGTAAAGAGAAGAGGTAAAGAGAAGAGGTAAGGAAAAGAGAAGGACGAAGAAAGATGAAGACATACAAGCAAGGAAGGCGAAGAGTGCGGTACATTTACAAGTGTCCGTCTCCGGACGTAGGCACAAACCATACTCCCAGAGGGGGAGAAAGGGAAAGAAAGAGCCAGAGGTGAGGGGGGGGGCCAAGATGGGGGATGTGGAAGGATACGGAAAGGGAAGGTATGCAGCCCGGAAAGGAAGGAAGGCCACATTAGCTCGGGGTCCCGTGCTCGCTACACACGTATCCACAAAAGAGTTGTGGATCCCCTGGGGGGGCTAAAAGACTGTGTCAACTTATTCCCACCCAACCCTGTGTCTTTACTTGTCATGCTTATTTGCCGAATTTGGCGTTTATACCTGTGTGACGGTGATAGGATCCAAGTACGACACAAACTTTCAATGTCACAGATGCATCCAATGTTGCTTGAAGGGTAATACTGTGTAATGAAGGCAGGAAACAAAGACATGAAATCAGAGCTCCCAATCATCGACTACGTCTCTTCTCTTCCCTAGGAACGGCTTCCTTACCTCTTCTCTAATAATGAGGGGGCCTTAGGCGGAAATATTAGTAAGAAGGCTAAAGCGTTAGAAAGTAGTGCAACGGGGCCATCATGACATACGAAAGTAAGTGTCACTTCTGTACCCGAATAGGGATCCCCACATAACGTCATCACCGACCATACTAGCGACCATAATCTAAAAGACTGTGTCAACTTATTCCCACCCAACCCTGTGTCTTTACTTGTCATGCTTATTTGCCGAATTCGGCGTTTATACCTGTCTGACGGTGATAGGATCCAGGTAAGACACAAACTTACAATGTCATAGATGCATCCAATGTTGCTTGAAGGGTAAAGCTGTGTAACGAAGGCAGAAAACAAAGACATGAATTCAGGGCTCCCAATCATCGACTACATCTCTTCTCTACCCTAGGAACGCCTTCATACGACTCATTCAATAACTCAATATTCAATTTTTACTGCCAATAATGAGGGGGGCTGAGGCAGAAATGTTAGTCAGAAGGCTAAAGCAATTGGAAAGTAGTGCAACGGGGCCATCATGACATAAGGAAGTATGTGTCACTTCTGTACCCGAATAGGGATCCCCACATAACGTCATCACCGACCATAACAGCGACCATAATCTAAAAGACTGTGTCAACTTATTCCCACCCAACCCTGTGTCTTTACTTGTCATACTTATTTGCCGAATTCGGCGTTTATACCTGTCTGACGGTGATAGGATCCAGGTACGACACAAACTTTCAATGTCATGTTGTTGTTGTGGTCTTCAGTCCTGAGACGGGTTTGATGCAGCTCTCCATGCTACTCTATCCTGTGCAAGCTTTTTCATCTCCCAGTACCTACTGCAACCTACATCCTTCTGAATCTGCTTAGTGTATTCATCTCTTGGTCTCCCTCTACGATTTTTACCCCCCACGCTGGCCTCCAATACTAAATTGGTGATCCCTTGATGCCTCAGAACATGTCCTACCAACCGATCCCTTTTTCTGGTCAAGTTGTGCCACAATTTTCTCTTCTCCCCAATCCTATTCAATACTTCCTCATTAGTTATGTGATCTACCCATCTAATCTTCAGCATTCTTCTGTAGCACCACATTTCGAAAGCTTCTATTTTCTTCTTGTCCAAACTATTTATCGTCCATGTTTCACTTCCATACATGGCTACACTCCATACGAATACTTTCAGAAATGACTTCCTGACACTTAAATCAATACTGGATGTTAACAAATTTCTCTTCTTCAGAAACGCTTTCCTTGCCATTGCCAGCCTACATTTTATATCCTCTCTACTTCGACCATCATCAGTTATTTTGCTCCCCAAATAGCGAAACTCCTTTACTACTTTAAGTGCCTCATTTCCTAATCTAATTCCCTCAGCATCACCCGACTTAATTAGACTACATTCCATTATCCTTGTTTTGCTTTTGTTGATGTTCATCTTATATCCTCCTTTCAAGACACTGTCCATTCCATTCAACTGCTCTTCCAAGTCCTTTGCTGTCTCTGACAGAATTACAATGTCATCGGCGAACCTCAAAGTTTTTATTTCTTCTCCATGAATTTTAATACCTACTCCTAATTTTTCTTTTGTTTCCTTTACTGCTTGCTCAATATACAGATTGAACAACATCGGGGAGAGGCTACAACCCTGTCTTACTCCCTTCCCAACCACTGCTTCCCTTTCATGTCCCTCGACTCTTATAACTGCCATCTGGTTTCTGTACAAATTGTAAATAGCCTTTCGCTCCCTGTATTTTACCCCTGCCACCTTTAGAATTTGAAAGAGAGTATTCCAGTCAACATTGTCAAAAGCTTTCTCTAAGTCTACAAATGCTAAAAACGTAGGTTTGCCTTTCCTTAATCTTTCTTCTAAGATAAGTCGTAAGGTCAGTATTGCCTCACGTGTTCCAGTGTTTCTACGGAATCTAAACTGATCTTCCCCGAGGTTGGCTTCTACTAGTTTTTCCATTCGTCTGTAAAGAATTCGTGTTAGTAGCTCAAAGCTACCCATTCTTCTTCTACTGTATTTATTTCCCCCATTCCTGTCAATTGCTCCCTTATGCTCTCCCTGAATCTCTGTACAACCTCTGGTTCTTTTAGTTTATCCAGGTCCCATCTCCTTAAATTCCCACCTTTTTGCAGTTTCTTCAGTTTTAATCTACAGTTCATAACCAATAGATTGTGGTCAGAGTCCACATCTGCCCCTGGAAATGTCTTACAATTTAAAACCTGGTTCCTAAATCTCTGTCTTAGCATTATATAATCTATCTGATACCTTTTAGTATCTCCAGGGTTCTTCCATGTATACAACCTTCTTTCATGATTCTTAAACCAAGTGTTAGTTATGATTATGTTGTGCTCTGTGCAAAATTCTACAAGGCGGCTTCCTCTTTCATTTCTGTCCCCCAATCCATATTCACCTACTATGTTTCCTTCTCTCCCTTTTCCTACGCTCGAATTCCAGTCACCAATGACTATTAAATTTTCGTCTCCCTTCACAATCTGAATAATTTCTTTTATTTCATCATACATTTCTTCAATTTCTTCGTCATCTGCAGAGCTAGTTGGCATATAAACTTGTACTACTGTAGTAGGTGTGGGCTTCGTATCTATCTTGGCCACAATAATGCGTTCACTATGCTGTTTGTAGTAGCTTACCCGCATTCCTATTTTCCTATTCATTATTAAACCTACTCCTGCATTACCCCTATTTGATTTTGTGTTTATAACCCTGTAGTCACCTGACCAGAAGTCTTGTTCCTCCTGCCACCGAACTTCAATAATTCCCACTATATCTAACTTCAACCTATCCATTTCCCTTTTTAAATTTTCTAACCTACCTGCCCGATTAACAGATCTGACATTCCACGCTCCGATCTGTAGAACGCCAGTTTTCTTTCTCCTGATAACGACATCCTCTTGAGTAGTCCCCGCCCGGAGATTCGAATGGGGGACTATTTTACCTCCGGAATATTTTACCCAAGAGGACGCCATCATCATGTAATCATACAGTAAAGCTGCATGCCCTCGGGAAAAATTACGGCTGTAGTTTCCCCTTGCTTTCAGCCGTTCGCAGTACCAGCACAGCAAGGCCGTTTTGGTTATTGTTACAAGGCCAAATCAGTCAATCATCCAGACTGTTGCCCTTGTAACTACTGAAAAGGCTGCTGCCCCTCTTCAGGAACCACACGTTTGTCTGGCCTCTCAACAGATACCCCTCCGTTGTGGTTGCACCTACGGTACGGCTATCCGTATCGCTGAGGCACGCAAGCCTCCCCACCAACGGCAAGGTCCATGGTTCATGCGGGGGGTTCAATGTCATAGATGCATCCAATGTTGCTTGAAGGGTAAAGCTGTGTAATGAAGGCAGGAAACAAAGACATGAAATCAGAGCTCCCAATCATCGACTACGTCTCTTCTCTTCCCTAGGAACGGCTTCATACGACTCATTCAGTAACACAATATTCAATATTTACTGCCAATAATGAGGGGGGCTGAGGCGGAAATGTTAGTCAGAAGGCTAAGGCGATAGGAAAGTAGTACAACGGGGCTATCATGACATACGAAAGTATGTGTTACTTCTGTACCCGAATAGGGGTGCCAACATAACGTGATCACCAAACATAACAGCGACCATAATCTAAAAGACTGTGTCAACTTATTTCCACCCAAACCTGTGTCTTTACTTGTCATGCTTATTTGCCGAATTCGGCGTTTATACCTGTCTGATGCAGATAGGATCCAGGTACGACACAAACTTTCAATGTCGTAGATGCTTCCAATGTTGCTTGCAGGGTAAAGCTGTGTAATGAAGGCAGGAAACAGAGACATGGGTTCAGACCTCCCAATCAACGACTACATCTCTTCTCTTCCCAAGGAACGGCTTCATACGACTCATTCAATAACACAATATTCAATTTTTACTGCTAATAATGAGGGGGTCTTAGGCGGAAATATTAGTAAGAAGGCTAAAGCGTTAGGAAGTAGTGCAACGGGGCCATCATGACATACGAAAGTATGTGTCACTTCTGTACCCGAATAGGGATCCCCACATAACGTGATCACCGACCGTAACAGCGACCCTAATCTAAAGCACTGTGTCAACTTATTCCCACCCAACCCTGTGTCTTTACTTGTCATGCTTATTTGCCGAATTCGGCGTTTATACCTGTCTGACGATGATAGGGTCCAGGTACGACACAAACTTTCAATTTCATAGATGCATCCAATGTTGCTTGAAGTGTAAAGCTATATAATGAAGGCATGAAACAAAGACATGAATTCAGGGATCCCAATCATCGACTACATCTCTTCTCTCTTATGGAACGGCTTCATACGACTCATTCTATAACACAATATTCAATTTTTACTGCCAATAATGAGGGGGGCTGAGGCGCAAATCTACATCTACATCTACCTCCATACTCCGCAAGCCACCTGACGGTGTGTGGCGGAGGGTACCTTGAGTACCTCTATAGGTTTTCCCTTCTATTCCAGTCTCGTATTGTTCGTGGAAAGAAGGATTGTCGGTATGCCTCTGTGCGTGCTCTAATCTCTCTGATTTTATCCTCATGGTCTCTTCGCGAGATACACGTAGGAGGGAGCAATATACTGCTTGACTCTTCGGTGAAGGTATGTTCTCAAAACTTTAACAAAAGCCCGTACCGAGCTACTGAGCGTCTCTCCTGCAGAGTCTTCCACTGGAGTTTATCTATCATCTCCGTAACGCTTTCACGATTACTAAATGATCCTGTAACGAAGCGCGCTGCTCTCCGTTGGATCTTCTCTATATCTTCTATCAACCCTATCTGGTACGGATCCCACACTGCTGAGCAGTATTCAAGCAGTGGGCGAACAAGCGTACTGTAACCTACTTCCTTTGTTTTCGGATTGCATTTCCTTAGGATTCTTCCAATGAATCTCAGTCTGGCATCTGCTTTACCGACGATCAACATTATATGATCATTCCATTTTAAATCACTCCTAATGCGTACTCCCAGATAATTTACGGTATTAACTGCTTCCAGTTGCTGACCTGCTATTTTGTAGCTAAATGATAAAGGATCTATCTTTCTGTGTATTCGCAGCACATTACACTTGTCTACATTGAGATTCAATTGCCATTCCCTGCACCATGCGTCAATTCGCTGCAGATCCTCCTGCATTTCAGTACAATTTTCCATTGTTACAACCTCTCGATACACCACAGCATCATCCGCAAAAAGCCTCAGTGAACTTCCTATGTCATCCACAAGGTCATTTATGGATATTGTGAATAGCAACGGTCCTATGACACTCCCCTGCGGCACACCTGAAATCACTCTTACTTCGGAAGACTTCTCTCCATTGAGAATGACATGCTGCGTCCTGTTATCTAGGAACTCCTCAAGCCAATCACACAATTGGTCTGATAGTCCATATGCTCTTACTTTGTTCATTAAACGACTGTGGGGAACTGTTTCGAACGCCTTGCGGAAGTCAAGAAACACGGCATCTACCTGTGAACCCGTATCTATGGCCCTCTGAGTCTCGTGGACGAATAGCGCGAGCTGGGTTTCACATCACCGTCTTTTTCGAAACCCATGCTGATTCCTACAGAGTAGATTTCTAGTCTCCAGAAAAGTCATTATACTCGAACACTATACGTGTTCCAAAATTCTACAACTGATCGACGTTAGAGATATAGGTCTATAGTTCTGCACATCTGCTCGACGTCCCTTCTTGAAAACGGGGATGACCTGTGCCCTTTTCCAATCCTTTGGAACGCTACGCTCATCTAGAGACCTACGGTACACCGCTGCAAGAAGGGGGGCAAGTTCCTTCGCGTACTCTGTGTAAAATTGAACTGGTATCCCATCAGGTCCAGAGGCCTTTCCTCTTTTGAGCGATTTTAATTGTTTCTCTATCCCTCTGTCGTCTATTTCGATATCTACCATTTTGTCATCTGTGCCGCAATCTAGAGAAGGAACTACAGTGCAATCTTCCTCTGTGAAACAACTTTGGAAAAAGACATTTAGTATTTCGGCCTTTAGTCTGTCATCCTCTGTTTCAGTACCATTTTGGTCACAGAGTGTCTGGACATTTTGTTTTGATCCACCTACCGCTTTGACATAAGACCAAAATTTCTTAGGATTTTCTGCCAAGTCAGTACATAGAACTTTACTTTCGAATTCATTGAACGCCTCTCGCATAGCCCTCCTCACACTACATTTCGCTTCGCGTAATTTTTGTTTGTCTGCAAGGCTTTGGCTATGTTTATGTTTGCTGTGAAGGTCCCTTTGCTTCCGCAGCAGTTTTATAACTCGGTTGTTGAACCACGGTGGCTCTTTTCCATCTCTTACGATCTTGCTTGGCACATACTCATCTAACGCATTATGTACGACGGTTTTGAACTTTGTCCACTGATCCTCAACACTATCTGTACTTGAGACAAAACTTTTGTGTTGAGCCAACAGGTACTCTGAAATCTGCTTTTTGTCACTTTTTCTAAACAGAAAAATCTTCTTACCCTTTTTAATATTCCTATTTACGGCTGAAATCATCGATGCCGTAACCACTTTATGATCTCTGATTCCCTGTTCTGCATTAACTTTTTCAAATAGTTCGGGTCTGTTTGTCACCAGAAGGTCTAATATGTTATCGCCACGAGTCGGTTCTCTGTTTAACTGCTCAAGGTAGTTTTCAGATAAAGCACTTAAAAAAATTTAACTGGATTCTTTGTCCCTGCCACCCGTTATGAACGTTTGAGTCTCCCAGTCTATATCCGGCAAATTAAAATCTCCACCCAGAACTATAGCATGGTGGGGAAATCTACTCGAAATATTTTCCAAATTATCCTTCAGGTGCTCAGCCACAACAGCTGCTGAGCCAGGGGGCCTATAGAGACATCCAATTACCATGTGTGAGCCTGCTTTAACCGTGACCTTCACCCAAATCATTTCACATTTCGGATCTCCGTCAATTTCCTTCGATACTATTGCACTTCTTATCGCTATAAACACGCTTCCCCCTTCACTGTCCAGCCTGTCTCTGCGGTATACATTCCAATCTGAGTTTAGGATTTCATTACTATTTACATTTGGTTTCAGCCAACTTTCTGTCCCTAGTACTATATGGGCGTTGTGACCGTTTATTAATGAGAGCAGTTCTGGGACCTTTCTGTAGACGCTCCTGCAGTTTACTATTAGCGCATTAATATTGTTATTCCCTGTTGCATTTAGCCTACTCCTACCATGCTGCGTCTCAGGAGGCGTCTTGTCGGGCCTAGGGAGGGGATTCTCTAACCTAAAAAACCCCCATGTGCACTCCACACGTACTCCGCTACCCTTGTAGCCGCTTCCGGCGTGTAGTGCACGCCTGACCTATTCAGGGGGACCCTACATTTCTCCACCCGATAGCGGAGGTCGAGAAATTTGCACCCCAGATCTCCGCAGAATCGTCTGAGCCTCTGGTTTAAGCCTTCCACTCGGCTCCAAACCAGAGGACCGCGATCGGTTCTGGGAACGATACTACAAATAGTTAGCTCTGATTTCACCCCGCGAGCGAGGCTTTCCGCCTTCACCAATTCCGCCAATCGCCTGTACGAACTGAGGATGACCTCTGAACCCAGACGGCAGGAGTCATTGGTGCCGACATGAGCAACAATTTGCAGTCGGGTGCACCCAGTGCTCTCAATCGCCGCCGGCAGAGCCTCCTCCACATCTCGGATAAGACCCCCCGGCAAGCAGACAGAGTGAACACTGGCCTTCTTCCCCGACCTTCCCGCTGTTTCCCTAAGGGGCTCCATCACCCGCCTAACGTTGGAGCTCCCAATAACTAATATACCCCTCCCCCCGTGTGCCTGCTCGGACCTTGCTGAAGGAGCAGCCACATGTCCACTCACAGGCAGAGCGGGCGATGCCACACGGCCAGCCTCCTCATTGACCCTCCGCCTCGTGCGCCGCGAACGCCGCTGAACCCGCCACTCCCCTTGGGGAGAGGGTGGCCCAACCGCGCCCAGTACACGCGAAGATGTCTCGACAGCAGGGACAGTGGGTGAAGCATGTAACACCTGGGGTGTACCTTGCGACGGACCAGACTCCCCACTGCCGCTACACTCCGAGGCAGCAGCCTGAAGACGGTTGACCGCGGCCATCAACACGTCAGCTATTCGCGAACAGTGGCCAGCTCCTCCTGCGTCCGTACACAGCAGTCACACATCCTATCCATGCTAAGGAATCAATTTACTGAAGAGAGTTAATCAACCTTTAACTAGACTGCTAATTCACTAAAGGCGGCTGTTTATTAACTAAATTGTGGTTGCTAGGCACTTCTTGTAGAAAACAATGAAAATAGCACTACCTGTCTCTGGACTGTATTGAAAACAAACACTAGCACTACTGGCACTATGGTTGACTAGAGGGACTCTCTCTGACTGTATTCTAAACAAAAACGAAATCTATGGAACACTATTAATAGCACCTGACAATTAAAGCGTCCTAGAAGCAAATACACACGGAAGAAGAAGTGACAAATAAGAAAAATACAGTTAATACTTAAATTAAGGTAGCTCGCTGCACAGCAGACGTGAAGCAGACGGCAGTTACGACGACACTGACTCTACTGGCACTATGGCTGACTAAAGGGACTCTCTCTGACTGTATTCAAAACAAACACGAAATCTATGGAACACTATTAATAGCACCCGACAATTAAAGCTTCCTAAAAACAAATACACACGGAAGAAGAAGTGACAAGTAAGAAAAATACAGTTAATACTTAAATTAAGGTAGCTCGCTGCGCAGCAGACGTGAAGCAGACGGCAGTTACGACGACACTGACTCTGTTAGTCAGAAGGCTAACGCGATAGGAAAATCGTGCAACGGGGCCATCATGACACACGAAAGTATGTGTCACTTCTGTACCCGAATAGGGATCCCCACATAACGTCATCACCGACCATAAGAGCCACCCTAATCTAAAAGACTGTGTCAACTTATTCCCACCCAACCCTGTGTCTTTACATGTCATGCTTATTTGCCGAATTCGGCGTTTATACCTGTCTGACGGTGATAGGATACAGGTACGACACAAACTTTCAATTTCATAGATGCATCCAATGTTGCTTGAAGTGTAAAGCTGTATAATGAAGGCATGAAACAAAGACATGAATTCAGGGATCCCAATCATCGACTACATCTCTTCTCTTCCCTAGGAACGGCTTCATACGACTCATTCAGTAACACAATATTCAATATTTACTGCCAATAATGAGGGGGGCTGAGGCGGAAATGTTAGTCAGAAGGCTAAGGCGATAGGAAAGTAGTACAACGGGGCTATCATGACATACGAAAGTATGTGTTACTTCTGTACCCGAATAGGGATGCCAACATAACGTGATCACCAAACATAACAGCGACCATAATCTAAAAGGCTGTGTCAACTTATTTCCACCCAAACCTGTGTCTTTACTTGTCATGCTTATTTGCCGAATTCGGCGTTTATACCTGTCTGATGCAGATAGGATCCAGGTACGACACAAACTTTCAATGTCGTAGATGCATCCAATGTTGCTTGCAGGGTAAAGCTGTGTAATGAAGGCAGGAAACAGAGACATGGGTTCAGACCTCCCAATCAACGACTACATCTCTTCTCTTCCCAAGGAACGGCTTTATACGACTCATGCAATAACACAATATTCAATTTTTACTGCTAATAATGAGGGGGTCCTAGGCGGAAATATTAGTAAGAAGGCTAAAGCGTTAGGAAGTATGTGTCACTTCTGTACCCGAATAGGGATCCCCACATAACGTGATCACCGACCATAACAGCGACCCTAATCTAAAGCACTGTGTCAACTTATTCCCACCCAACCCTGTGTCTTTACTTGTCATGCTTATTTGCCGAATTCGGCGTTTATACCTGTCTGACGGTGATAGGGTCCAGGTACGACACAAACTTTCAATTTCATAGATGCATCCAATGTTGCTTGAAGTGTAAAGCTGTATAATGAAGGCATGAAACAAAGACATGAATTCAGGGACCCCAATCATCGACTACATCTCTTCTCTCTTATGGAGCGGCTTCATACGACTCATTCTATAACACAATATTCAATTTTTACTGCCAATAATGAGGGGGGCTGAGGCGCAAATCTACATCTACATCTACCTCCATACTCCGCAAGCCACCTGACGGTGTGTGGCGGAGGGTACCTTGAGTACCTCTATAGGTTTTCCCTTCTATTCCAGTCTCGTATTGTTCGTGGAAAGAAGGATTGTCGGTATGCCTCTGTGCGGGCTCTAATCTCTCTGATTTTATCCTCATGGTCTCTTCGCGAGATACACGTAGGAGGGAGCAATATACTGCTTGACTCTTCGGTGAAGGTATGTTCTCAAAACTTTAACAAAAGCCCGTACCGAGCTACTGAGCGTCTCTCCTGCAGAGTCTTCCACTGGAGATTATCTATCATCTCCGTAACGCTTTCACGATTACTAAATGATCCTGTAACGAAGCGCGCTGCTCTCCGTTGGATCTTCTCTATATCTTCTATCAACCCTATCTGGTACGGATCCCACACTGCTGAGCAGTATTCAAGCAGTGGGCGAACAAGCGTACTGTAACCTACTTCCTTTGTTTTCGGATTGCATTTCCTTAGGATTCTTCCAATGAATCTCAGTCTGGCATCTGCTTTACCGACGATCAACATTATATGATCATTCCATTTTAAATCACTCCTAATGCGTACTCCCAGATAATTTACGGTATTAACTGCTTCCAGTTGCTGACCTGCTATTTTGTAGCTAAATGATAAAGGATCTATCTTTCTGTGTATTCGCAGCACATTACACTTGTCTACATTGAGATTCAATTGCCATTCCCCGCACCATGCGTCAATTCGCTGCAGATCCTCCTGCATTTCAGTACAATTTTCCATTGTTACAACCTCTCAATACACCACAGCATCATCCGCAAAAAGCCTCAGTGAACTTCCTATGTCATCCACAAGGTCATTTATGGATATTGTGAATAGCAACGGTCCTATGACACTCCCCTGCGGCACACCTGAAATCACTCTTACTTCGGAAGACTTCTCTCCATTGAGAATGACATGCTGCGTCCTGTTATCTAGGAACTCCTCAATCCAATCACACAATTGGTCTGATAGTCCATATGCTCTTACTTTGTTCATTAAACGACTGTGGGGAACTGTTTCGAACGCCTTGCGGAAGTCAAGAAACACGGCATCTACCTGTGAACCCGTATCTATGGCCCTCTGAGTCTCGTGGACGAATAGCGCGAGCTGGGTTTCACATCACCGTCTTTTTCGAAACCCATGCTGATTCCTACAGAGTAGATTTCTAGTCTCCAGAAAAGTCATTATACTCGAACACTATACGTGTTCCAAAATTCTACAACTGATCGACGTTAGAGATATAGGTCTATAGTTCTGCACATCTGCTCGACGTCCCTTCTTGAAAACGGGGATGACCTGTGCCCTTTTCCAATCCTTTGGAACGCTACGCTCATCTAGAGACCTACGGTACACCGCTGCAAGAAGGGGGGCAAGTTCCTTCGCGTACTCTGTGTAAAATTGAACTGGTATCCCATCAGGTCCAGAGGCCTTTCCTCTTTTGAGCGATTTTAATTGTTTCTCTATCCCTCTGTCGTCTATTTCGATATCTACCATTTTGTCATCTGTGCCGCAATCTAGAGAAGGAACTACAGTGCAATCTTCCTCTGTGAAACAACTTTGGAAAAAGACATTTAGTATTTCGGCCTTTAGTCTGTCATCCTCTGTTTCAGTACCATTTTGGTCACAGAGTGTCTGGACATTTTGTTTTGATCCACCTACCGCTTTGACATAAGACCAAAATTTCTTAGGATTTTCTGCCAAGTCAGTACATAGAACTTTACTTTCGAATTCATTGAACGCCTCTCGCATAGCCCTCCTCACACTACATTTCGCTTCGCGTAATTTTTGTTTGTCTGCAAGGCTTTGGCTATGTTTATGTTTGCTGTGAAGGTCCCTTTGCTTCCGCAGCAGTTTTATAACTCGGTTGTTGAACCACGGTGGCTCTTTTCCATCTCTTACGATCTTGCTTGGCACATACTCATCTAACGCATTATGTACGACGGTTTTGAACTTTGTCCACTGATCCACAACACTATCTGTACTTGAGACAAAACTTTTGTGTTGAGCCAACAGGTACTCTGAAATCTGCTTTTTGTCACTTTTTCTAAACAGAAAAATCTTCTTACCCTTTTTAATATTCCTATTTACGGCTGAAATCATCGATGCCGTAACCACTTTATGATCTCTGATTCCCTGTTCTGCGTTAACTTTTTCAAATAGTTCGGGTCTGTTTGTCACCAGAAGGTCTAATATGTTATCGCCACGAGTCGGTTCTCTGTTTAATTGCTCAAGGTAGTTTTCAGATAAAGCACTTAAAAAAATTTAACTGGATTCTTTGTCCCTGCCACCCGTTATGAACGTTTGAGTCTCCCAGTCTATATCCGGCAAATTAAAATCTCCACCCAGAACTATAGCATGGTGGGGAAATCTACTCGAAATATTTTCCAAATTATCCTTCAGGTGCTCAGCCACAACAGCTGCTGAGCCAGGGGGCCTATAGAGACATCCAATTACCATGTGTGAGCCTGCTTTAACCGTGACCTTCACCCAAATCATTTCACATTTCGGATCTCCGTCAATTTCCTTCGATACTATTGCACTTCTTATCGCTATAAACACGCTTCCCCCTTCACTGTCCAGCCTGTCTCTGCGGTATACATTCCAATCTGAGTTTAGGATTTCATTACTATTTACATTTGGTTTCAGCCAACTTTCTGTCCCTAGTACTATATGGGCGTTGTGACCGTTTATTAATGAGAGCAGTTCTGGGACCTTTCTGTAGACGCTCCTGCAGTTTACTATTAGCACATTAATATTGTTATTCCCTGTTGCATTTAGCCTACTCCTACCATGCTGCGTCTCAGGAGGCGTCTTGTCGGGCCTAGGGAGGGGATTCTCTAACCTAAAAAACCCCCATGTGCACTCCACACGTACTCCGCTACCCTTGTAGCCGCTTCCGGCGTGTAGTGCACGCCTGACCTATTCAGGGGGACCCTACATTTCTCCACCCGATAGCGGAGGTCGAGAAATTTGCACCCCAGATCTCCGCAGAATCGTCTGAGCCTCTGGTTTAAGCCTTCCACTCGGCTCCAAACCAGAGGACCGCGATCGGTTCTGGGAACGATACTACAAATAGTTAGCTCTGATTTCACCCCGCGAGCGAGGCTTTCCGCCTTCACCAATTCCGCCAATCGCCTGTACGAACTGAGGATGACCTCTGAACCCAGACGGCAGGAGTCATTGGTGCCGACATGAGCAACAATTTGCAGTCGGGTGCACCCAGTGCTCTCAATCGCCGCCGGCAGAGCCTCCTCCACATCTCGGATAAGACCCCCCGGCAAGCAGACAGAGTGAACACTGGCCTTCTTCCCCGACCTTCCCGCTATTTCCCTAAGGGGCTCCATCACCCGCCTAACGTTGGAGCTCCCAATAACTAATATACCCCTCACCCCGTGTGCCTGCTCGGACCTTGCTGAAGGAGCAGCCACATGTCCACTCACAGGCAGAGCGGGCGATGCCACACGGCCAGCCTCCTCATTGACCCTCCGCCTCGTGCGCCGCGAACGCCGCTGAACCCGCCACTCCCCTTGGGGAGAGGGTGGCCCAACCGCGCCCAGTACACGCGAAGATGTCTCGACAGCAGGGACAGTGGGTGAAGCATGTAACACCTGGGGTGTACCTTGCGACGGACCAGACTCCCCACTGCCGCTACACTCCGAGGCAGCAGCCTGAAGACGGTTGACCGCGGCCATCAACACGCTCAGCTATTCGCGAACAGTGGCCAGCTCCTCCTGCGTCTGTACACAGCAGTCACACATCCTATCCATGCTAAGGAATCAATTTACTGAAGAGAGTTAATCAACCTTTAACTAGACTGCTAATTTACTAAAGGCGGCTGTTTATTAACTAAACTGTGGTTGCTAGGCACTTCTTGTAGAAAACAATGAAAATAGCACTACCTGTCTCTGGACTGTATTGAAAACAAACACTAGCACTACTGGCACTATGGTTGACTAGAGGGACTCTCTCTGACTGTATTCTAAACAAAAACGAAATCTATTGAACACTATTAATAGCACCCGACAATTAAAGCTTCCTAGAAGCAAATACACACGGAAGAAGAAGTGACAAATAAGAAAAATACAGTTAATACTTAAATTAAGGTAGCTCGCTGCGCAGCAGACGTGAAGCAGACGGCAGTTACGACGACACTGACTCTGTTAGTCAGAAGGCTAACGCGATAGGAAAATCGTGCAACGGGGCCATCATGACACACGAAAGTATTTGTCACTTCTGTACCCGAATAGGGATCCCCACATAACGTCATCACCGACCATAAGAGCCACCCTAATCTAAAAGACTGTGTCAACTTATTCCCACCCAACCCTGTGTCTTTACATGTCATGCTTATTTGCCGAATTCGGCGTTTATACCTGTCTGACGGTGATAGGATACAGGTACGACACAAACTTTCAATTTCATAGATGCATCCAATGTTGCTTGAAGTGTAAAGCTGTATAATGAAGGCATGAAACAAAGACATGAATTCAGGGATCCCAATCATCGACTACATCTCTTCTCTTCCCTAGGAACGACTTCATACGACTCATTCAATAACACAATATTCAATTTTTACTGCCAATAATGCGGGGGCTGTGGCGGAAATGTTAGTCAGAAGGCTAAAGCGATAGGAAAGTAGTGCAACGGGGCCATCATGACATACGAAAGTATGTGTCACTTCTCTACCCGAATAGGGATCTCCACATAACGTGATCACCGACCATAACAGCGACCCTAATCTGAAAGACTGTGTCAACTTATTCCCACCCAACCCTGTGTCTTTACTTGTCATGCTTATTTGCCGAATTCCGCGTTTATACCTGTCTGACGGTGATAGGATCCAGGTACGACACAAACATACAATCTCATAGATGCATCCAATGATGCTTGAAGGATAAAGCTGTATAATGAAGGCAGGAAACAAACACATGAATTCAGGACTCCCAATCATCGACTACATCTCTCCTCTTCCCTAGGAACGGCCTCGTACGACTCATTCAATAACACAATATTCAATTTTTACTGCCAATAATGAGGATGGCTGAGGTGCAAATAATAGTCTGAAGGCTAAAGCGATAGGAAAGTAGTGCAACGGGGCCATTGACATACGAAAACATGTCTTACTTCTTTACGCGAATAGGGATCCCCACATAACGTCATCACCGACCATAACAGCGACCCTAATCTAAAAGACTGTGTCAACTTATTCCCACCCAACCCTGTGTCTTTACTTGTCATGCTTATTTGCCGAAGTTGGCGTTTATACCTGTCTGACGGTGATAGGATCCAGGTACGACAGAAAGTTTCAATATCATAGATGCATCCAATGTTGCTTGCAGGGCAAAGCTGTGACATGAAGGCAGGAAAAAGAGACATGAGTTGAGGGCTCCCATTCATCGACTACATCTCTTCTCTTCCCTAGGAACGGCTTGATACGACTCATTCAATAACACAATATTCAATTTTTACTGCCAATAATGAGGGGGGCTGAGGCGAAAGTGTTAGTCAGAAGGCTAAAGCAATGGGAAAGTAGTGCAACGGGGCCATCATGACATAGTGATGTATGTGTCACTTCTGTACCCGAATAGGGATCCCCACATAACGTGATCACCGACCATAACAGCGACCATAATCTAAAAGACTGTGTCAACTTATTCCCACCCATCCCTGTGTCCTTACTTGTCATGCTTATTTGCCGAATACGGCGTTTATACCTGTCTGACGGTGATAGGATCCAGGTACGACACACACTTTCAATATCATAGATGCATACAATGTTACTTGCAGGGTAAAGCTGTGCAAAGAAGGCAGGAAACAGAGACATGAGTTCAGGGCTCCCAATCATCGTCTACATCTCTTCCCTTCCCAAGGAACGGCTTCATACGACTCATTCAGTAACACAATATTCAATATTTACTGCCAATAATGAGGGGGCTGAAGCGGAAATGTTAGTCACAAGGCTAAGGCGATAGGAAAGTAGTACAACGGGGCTATCATGACATACGAAAGTATGTGTCACTTCTGTACCCGAATATTGATCCCTACATAACGTCATCACCGACCATAACAGCGACCCTAATCTAAAAGACTGTGTCAACTTATTCCCACCCAACCCTGTGTCTTTACTTGTCATGCTTATTTGCCGAATTCGGCGTTTATACCTGTCTGACGGTGATAGGATCCAGGTACGACACAAACTTTCAATTTCATAGATGCATCCAATGTTGCTTGAAGTGTAAAGCTGTATAATGAAGACATGAAACAAAGACATGAATTCAGGGATCCCAATCATCGACTACATTCTTCTCTTCGCTAGGAACGGCTTCATACGACTCATTCAATAACACAATATTCAATTTTTACTGCCAATAATGAGGGGGGCTGAGGTGCAAATAATAGTCAGAAGGCTAAAGCGATAGGAAAGTAGTGCAACGGGGCCATCATGACATACGAAAACATGTCTTACTTCTGTACGCGAATAGGGATCCCCACATAACGTCATCACCGACCATAACAACGACCCTAATCTAAAAGACTGTGTCAACTTATTCCCACCCAACTGTGTGTCTTTACTTGTCATGCTTATTTGCCGATTTCGGCGTTTATACCTGTCTGACGGTGATAGGATCCAGGTACGAAACAAACTTTCAATGTCATAGATGCATCCAATGTTGCTTGAAGTGTAAAGCAGTGTAATGAAGGCAGCAAACAAAGACATGATTTCAGGCCTCCCAATCATCGACTACATCTCTTCTCTTCCCTAGGAACGGCTTCATACGACTCATTCAATAACACAATATTCTATTTTTACTGCCAATAATGCGGGGGCTGTGGCGGAAATGTTAGTCAGAAGGCTAAAGCGATAGGAAAGTAGTGCAACGGGGCCATCATGACATACGAAAGTATGTGTCACTTCTCTACCCGAATAGGGACCTCCACATAACGTGATCACCGACCATAACAGCGACCCTAATCTGAAAGACTGTGTCAACTTATTCCCACCCAACCCTGTGTCTTTACTTGTCATGCTTATTTGCCGAATTCCGCGTTTATACCTGTCTGACGGTGATAGGATCCAGGTACGACACAAACATACAATGTCACAGATGCATCCAATGATGCTTGAAGGATAAAGCTGTATAATGAAGGAAGGAAACAAACACACTAATTCAGGACTCCCAATCATCGACTACATCTCTCCTCTTCCCTAGGAACGGCTTCATACGACTCATTCAATAACACAATATTAAATTTTTACTGCCAATAATGAGTAGGTCTGAGGCGGAAATGTTAGTCAGAAAGCTAAAGCCATAGGAAAGTAGTGCAACGGGGCCATCATGACATACGAAAGTATGTGTCACTTCTGTGCCCGAATAGGGATCCCCACATAACGTGATCACCGAACATAACAGCGATCCTAATCTAAGAGAATGTGTCAACGTATTCCCATCCAGCCCTATGACTTTACTTCTCATGCTTATTTGCCGAATTCGGCGTTTATACCTGTCTGATGGTGACAGGATCCAGGTACGACACAAAATTTCAATGTCATAGATGCATCCAATGTTGCTTGAAGGGTAAAGCTGTAAAATGACGGCAGGAAACAAAGACATGAATTCAGGACTCCCAATCATCGACTACATCTCTTCTCTTCCCTAGGAACGGCCTCATACGACTCATTCAATAACACAATATTCTATTTTTACTGCCAATAATGAGGGGGCTGAGGCGGAATTGTTAGTCAGAAGGCTAAAGCGGTAGGAAAGTAGTGCAACGGGGCCATCACCACATACGAGAGTATGTGTCACTTCTGTACCCGAATAGGGTCCCCACATAACGTGATCACCGACCATAACAGCGACCCTAATCTAAAAGACTGTGTCAACTTATTCCCACCCAACCCTGTGTCTTTACTTGTCATGCTTATTTGCCGAATTCCGCGTTTATACCTGAGCGACGGTGATAGGATCCAGGTACGACACAAACTTTCAATGTCATAGTTGCATCCAATGTTGCTTGAAGGGTAAAGCTGTGTAATGAAGGCAGGAAACAAAGACTTGAATTCTCGACTCCCGATCGTTGACTACATTCCTTTTCTTCCCTGGGAATGGCTTCATACGACTCATTCAATAACACAATATTCAATTTTTACTGCCAATAATGGGGGGGGGCTGAGGTGCAAATGTTAGTCAGATGGCTAAAGCGATAGGAAAGTAGTGCAACGAGGCTATCATGACATACGAAAGTATGTGTCACTTCTGTACCCGAATAGGGATCCCCACATAACGTGATCACCGACCATAACAGCGACCCTAATCTAAAAGACTGTGTGAACTTATTCGCACCCAACCCTCTGTCTTTACCTGTCATTCTTATTTGCCGAATTTGTCGTTTATACCTGTCTGACGGTGATAGGATCCAGGTACGACACAAACTTTCAATGTCATAGATGCATCCAATGTTGCTTGAAGGGTAAAGCTGTGTATTGAAGGCAGGAAACAAAGACATGAATTCAGGGCTCCCAATCATCGACTACATCTCTTCCCTTCCCTAGGAACGGCTTCATACGACTCATTCAATAAGAGAATATTCATTTTTTAGTGTCAATAATGAGGGGGGCTGAGGTGGAAGTGTTAGTCAGAAGGCTAAAACGATAGGGAAGTAGTGCAACGGGGCCATCACGACATACGAAAGTATGTGTCACTTCTGTAGCCGAATAGAGATCATCACATAACGTGATCACCGACCATAACAGCGACTCTAATCTAAAAGACTGTGTCAACTTATTCCCACCCAACCCTGTGTCTTTACTTGTAATGTATATTTGCCGAATTCGGCGTTTATACGTGTCTGACGGTGATAGGATCCAGGTACGACACAAACTTTCAATGTCATAGCTGCATCCAATGTTACTTGAAGGGTAAAGCTGTGTATTGACGGCAGGAAACAAAGACATGAATTCAGGGCTCCCAATCATCGACTACATCTCTTCTCTTCCCTAGGAACGGCTTCATACGACTCATTCAATAACACAATATTCAATTTTTACTGCCAATAATGAGGGGAGCTGAGATGCAAATGTTTTTCAGAATGCTAAAGGGATAGGAAAATAGTGCAACGGGGCCATCATGAGATACGAAAGTATGTGTCACTTCTGTACCCGAATAGGGATCCCCACATAACATGATCACCGACCATAACAGCGACGCTAATCTAAAAGACTGAGTCAACTTATTCCCACCCAACCTTTGGCTTTACTTGTAATGCTTATTTGCCGAATTCGGCGTTTATACCTGTCTGACGGTGATAGGATCCAGGTACGACACAAACTATCAACGTCATAGAAGCATCCAATGTTGCTTGGAGGGTAAAGCTGTGTAATGAAAGCAGGAAACAAAGACATGAATTCAGGGTTCCCAATCATCGACTACATCTCTTCTCTTCCCTAGGAACGGCTTCATACGACTCACTCAATAACACAATATTCAATTTTTACAGCCAATAATGAGGGGGGCTGAGGCGGAAATGTTAGTCACAAGGTAAATGTGTTAGGAAAGTAGTGCAACGGGGCCATCATGGCATACGAAAGTATGTGTCACTTCTGTACCCTAGTAGGGATCCCCACATAATGTGATCACCGACCATAACAGCGACCCTAGTCTAAAAGACTGTGTCAACTTATTCCCACCCAACCCTGTGTCTTTACTTGTTATGCTTATTTCCCGAATTTGTCGTTTATACCTGTCTGACGGTGATAGGATCCAGGTACGACACAAACTTTCAATGTCATAGATGCATCCAATGTTGCTTGAAGGGTAAAGCTGTGTATTGAAGGCAGGAAACAAAGACATGAATTCAGGGCTCCCAATCATCGACTACATCTCTTCCCTTCCCTAGGAACGGCTTCATACGACTCATTCAATAACAGAATATTCATTTTTTAGTGTCAATAATGAGGGGGGCTGAGGTGGAAGTGTTAGTCAGAAGGCTAAAATGAGAGGAAAGTAGTGCAACGGGGCCATCACGACATACGAAAGTATGTGTCACTTCTGTACCCGAATAGAGATCCCCACATAACGTGATCACCGACCATAACAGCGACTCTAATCTAAAAGACTGTGTCAACTTATTCCCACCCAACCCTGTGTCTTTACTTGTAATGTATATTTGCCGAATTCGGCGTTTATACCTGTCTGACGGTGATAGGATCCAGGTACGACACAAACTTTCAATGTCATAGCTGCATCCAATGTTACTTGAAGGGTAAAGCTGTGTATTGACGGCAGGAAACAAAGACATGAATTCAGGGCTCCCAATCATCGACTACATCTCTTCTCTTCCCTAGGAACGGCTTCATACGACTCATTCAATAACACAATATTCAATTTTTACTGCCAATAATGAGGGGGGCTGAGGCGGAAATTTTAGTCAGAAGGCTAAAGCGTTAGGAAAGTAGTGCAACGGGGCCATCATGACATACGAAAGTATGTGTCAATTCTGTACCCGAATAGGGATTCCCACATAACGTGATCACCGACCATAACAGCGACCCTAATCTAAAAGCCTGTGTCAACTTGTTCCCACCCAACCCAGTGTCTTTACTTGTAATGCTTATTTGCCGAATTCGGCGTTTATACCTGTCTGACGGTGATAGGATCTAGGTACGGCACAAACTTTCAATGTCATAGATGCATCCAATGTCGCTTGAAGGGTAAAGCTGTGTAATGAAGGCAGGAAACAAAGACATGAATTCAGGGCAAGCAATCATCGACTACATCTCTTATCTTCCCTAGGAACGGCTTCATACGACTCATTCAATAACACAATATTCAATTTTTACTGCCAATACAGAGGGTTGGCTGAGGCGGAAATCTTAGTTAGCAGGCTAAAGCGATAGGAAAGTAGTGCAACGGGGATTTCATGACATACGAAAGTATGTGTCACTTCTGTACCCGAATAGGGATCCCCACATAACGTGATCACCCACCATATAAGCGACCCTAATCTAAAAGACTGAGTCAACTTATTCCCACCCAACCCTGTGACTTTACTTGTCATGATTATTTGCCGAATTCGGCGTTTGTACCTGTCTGACGGTGATAGGATCCTGGTACGACACAAACTATCAACGTCCTAGAAGCATCCAATGTTGCTTGGAGGGTAAAGCTGTGTAATGAAAGCAGGAAACAAAGACATGAATTCAGGGTTCCCAATCATCGACTACATCTCTTCTCTTCCCTAGGAACGGCTCCATACGACTCACTCAATAACACAATATTCAATTTTTACAGCCAATAATGAGGGGGGCTGAGGCGGAAATGTTAGTCACAAGGTAAATGTGTTAGGAAAGTAGTGCAACGGGGCCATCATGGCATACGAAAGTATGTGTCACTTCTGTACCCTAGTAGGGATCCCCACATAATGTGATCACCGACCATAACAGCGACCCTAGTCTAAAAGACTGTGTCAACTTATTCCCACCCAACCCTGTGTCTTTACTTGTCATGCTTATTTGCCGAATTCGGCGTTTATACCTGTCTGACGGTGATAGGATCCAGGTACGACACAAACTTTCAATGTCATAGATGCATCTAATGTTGCTTGAAGGGAAAAGCTGTGTAATGAAGGCAGAAACAAAGACATGAATTCAGGGCTCCCAATCATCGACTACATGTCTTCTCATCCCTAGGAACGATTTCATACGACTCATTCAATAACGCAAAATTCAATATTTACTGCCAATAATGAGGGGGCTGAGGCGGAAATGTTAGTCAGAGGGCTAAAGCGATAGGAAAGTGGTGCAATGGGGCCATCATGACATACGAAAGTATGTGTCACTTCTGTACCCGAATGGGGATCCCCACATAACGTGATCACCGACCATAACAGCGACCCTAATCTAAAAGACTGTGTCAACTTATTCCCACCCAACCCTGTGTCTTTACTTGTCGTGCTTATTTGCCGAATTCGACGTTTATACCTGTCTGACGGTGATAGGACCCAGGTACGACACAAACTTTCAATGTCATAGATGCATCCAATGTAGCTTGAAGGGAAAAGCTGTGTAATGAAGGCAGGAAACAAAGACAAGAATTCAGGGCTCCCAATCATCGACCACATGTCTTCTCATACCTACGAACGGCTTCATACGACTCATTCAATAACACAATATTCAATTTTTACATTCAATAATGAGGGGGCTGAGGCGGAAATGTTAGTCAGAAGGCTAAAGCGATAGGAAAGTAGTGCAACGGGGCCATCATGACATACGAAAGTATGTGTAACTTCTGTACCCGAATAGGGATCCCCACATAACGTGATCACCGACCATAACAGTGACCCTAATCTAAAATACTGTGTCAACTTATTCCCACCCAACCCTGTGTCTTTACTTGTCATCCTTATTTGCCGAATTCGGCGTTTATACCTGTCTGACGGTGATAGGATCCAGGTACGACACAAACTTTCAATGTCATAGATGCATCCAATGTTGCTTGAAGGGTAAAGCTGTGTAATGAAGGCAGGAAACAAAGACATGAATTCAGGGCAAGCAATCATCGACTACATCTCTTATCTTCCCTAGGAACGGCTTCATACGACTCATTCAATAACACAATATTCAATTTTTACTGCCAATACAGAGGGTTGGCTGAGGCGGAAATCTTAGTTAGCAGGCTAAAGCGATAGGAAAGTAGTGCAACGGGGATTTCATGACATACGAAAGTATGTGTCACTTCTGTACCCGAATAGGGATCCCCACATAACGTGATCACCCACCATATAAGCGACCCTAATCTAAAAGACTGAGTCAACTTATTCCCACCCAACCCTGTGACTTTACTTGTCATGATTATTTGCCGAATTCGGCGTTTGTACCTGTCTGACGGTGATAGGCTCCTGGTACGACACAAACTTTCAATGTCATAGATGCATCCAATGTTGCTTGAAGGGTAAAGCTGTGTAATGAAGGCAGGAAACAAAGACATGAATTCAGGACTCCCAGACGTCGACTACATTTCTTTTCTTAACTAGGAACGGCTTCATACGACTCATTCAATGACACAATATTCAATTTTTACTGCCAATAATGAGGGGGGCTGAGGTGCAAATGTCAGTCAGAAGGCTAAAGCGATAAGACAGTAGTGCAACGGGGCCATCATGACATACGAAAGTATGTGTCACTTCTGTACCCGAATACGGATCCCCACATAACGTGATCACTGACCATAACAGCGACCCTAATCTAAAAGACTGTGCCAACTTATTCCCACCCAACCCTGTGTCTTTACTTGTCATGCTTATTTGCCGAATTCGGCATTTATACCTGTCTGACGGTGATAGGATCCAGGTACGACAGAAACTTTCAATGTCATAGATGCATCCTATGTCGCTTGAAGAGTAAAGCTTTGTAATGGAGGCAGGAAACAAAGACATGAATTCAGGGCTCCCAGTCATCGACTACATCTCTTCTCTTCCCTAGGAACGGCTTCATACGACTCATTCAGTAACACAATATTCAATTTTTACTGCCAATACCGAGGGTTAGCTGAGGCGGAAATGTTAGTCAGACGGCTAAAGCGATAGGAAAGTAGTGCAACGGGGCCATCATGACATACGAAAGTGTGTGTCACTTCTGTACCCGAATAGGATTCCCCACATAACGTGATCACCGACCATAACAGCGACCCTAATCTAAAAGACTGTGTCAACTTATTCCAACCCAACCCTGTGTCTTTATTTGTCATGCTTATTTGCCGAATTCGGCGTTTATACCTGTCTGACGGTGATAGGATCCAGGTACGACACAAACTTTCAATGTCATAGCTGCATCCAATGTTACTTGAAGGGTAAAGCTGTGTATTGACGGCAGGAAACAAAGACATGAATTCAGGGCTCCCAATCATCGACTACATCTCTTCTCTTCCCTAGGAACGGCTTCATACTACTCATTCAATAACACAATATTCAATTTTTACTGCCAATAATGAGGGGGGCTGAGGCGGAAATTTTAGTCAGAAGGCTAAAGCGTTAGGAAAGTAGTGCAACGGGGCCATCATGACATACGAAAGTATGTGTCAATTCTGTACCCGAATAGGGATTCCCACATAACGTGATCACCGACCATAACAGCGACCCTAATCTAAAAGCCTGTGTCAACTTATTCCCACCCAACCCTGTGTCTTTACTTGTCATCCTTATTTGCCGAATTCGGCTTTTATACCTGTCTGACGGTGATAGGATCCAGGTACGACACAAAATTTCAATGTCATAGATGCATCCAATGTTGCTTGAAGGGTCAAGCTGAGTAATGAAGGCAGGAAACAAAGACATGAATTCAGGGCTCCCAATAATCGACTACATCTCTTCCCTCCCCTAGGAACGGCTTCATACGACTCATTCAATAACACAATATTCAATTTTTACTGCCAATAATGAGGGGGGCTGAGGCGGAAATCTTAGTCAGAAGGCTAAAGCGATAGGAAAGTAGTGCAACGGCGCCATCATGAGATACGAAAGTATTTGTCACTTCTGTATCCGAATAGGGATCCCCACATAACGTGATCACCAAACATAACAGGGACCCTAATCTAAAAGCCTGTGTCAACTTGTTCCCACCCAACCCAGTGTCTTTACTTGTCATGCTTATTTGCCAAATTCGGCGTTTATACCTGTCTGACGGTGATTGGATCCAGGTACGACACAAACTTTCAATGTCATAGATGCATCCAATGTTGCTTGAAGGGTAAAGCTGTGTAATGAAGGCAGGAAACAAAGACATGAATTCAGGGCAAGCAATCATCGACTACATCTCTTATCTTCCCTAGGAACGGCTTCATACGACTCATTCAATAACACAATATTCAATTTTTACTGCCAATACAGAGGGTTGGCTGAGGCGGAAATCTTAGTTAGCAGGCTAAAGCGATAGGAAAGTAGTGCAACGGGGATTTCATGACATACGAAAGTATGTGTCACTTCTGTACCCGAATAGGGATCCCCACATAACGTGATCACCCACCATATAAGCGACCCTAATCTAAAAGACTGAGTCAACTTATTCCCACCCAACCCTGTGACTTTACTTGTCATGATTATTTGCCGAATTCGGCGTTTGTACCTGTCTGACGGTGATAGGATCCTGGTACGACACAAACTTTCAATGTCATAGATGCATCCAATGTTGCTTGAAGGGTAAAGCTGTGTAATGAAGGCAGGAAACAAAGACATGAATTCAGGACTCCCAGTCGTCGACTACATTTCTTTTCTTAACTAGGAACGGCTTCATACGACTCATTCAATGACACAATATTCAATTTTTACTGCCAATAATGAGGGGGGCTGAGGTGCAAATGTCAGTCAGAAGGCTAAAGCGATAAGACAGTAGTGCAACGGGGCTATCATGACATACGAAAGTATGTGTCACTTCTGTACCCGAATACGGATCCCCACATAACGTGATCACCGACCATAACAGCGACCCTAATCTAAAAGACTGTGTCAACTTATTCCCACCCAACCCTGTGTCGTTACTTGTCATGCTTATTTGCCGAATTCGGCGTTTATACCTGTCTGACGGTGATAGGATCCAGGTACGACACAAACTTTCAATGTCATAGATGCATCCAATGTTGCTGGAAGAGTGAAGCTGTGTAATGGAGGCAGGAAACAAAGACATGAATTCAGGGCTCCCAATCATCGACTACATCTCTTATCTTCCCTTGGAACGGTTACATACGACTCATTCAATAACACAATATTCAATTTTTACTGCCAATAATGAGGGGAGCTGAGGTGCAAATGTTTTTCAGAATGCTAAAGCGATAGGAAAATAGTGCAACGGGGCCATCATGAGATACGAAAGTATGTGTCACTTCTGTACCCGAATAGGGATCCCCACATAACATGATCACCGACCATAACAGCGACCTTAATCTAAAAGACTGTGTCAACTTATTCCCACCCAACCCTGTGTGTTTACTTGTCATCCTTATTTGCCGAATTCGGCGTTTATACCTGTCTGACGGTGATAGGATCCAGGTACGACACAAACTTTCAATGTCATAGATGCATCCAATGTTGCTTGAAGGGTAAAGCTGTGTAATAAAGGCAGGAAACAAAGACATGAATTCAGGGCTCCCAATCATCGACTACATCTGTTCTCTTCCCTAGGAACGGCTTCATGTGACTCATTCAGTAACACAATATTCAATTTTTACTGCCAATATTGAGAGGGGCTGAGGCGGAAATGTTAGTCAGAAGGCTAAAGCGTTAGGAAAGTAGTGCAACGGGGCCATCATGACATACGAAAGTATGTGTAACTTCTGTACCCGAATAGGGATCCCCACATAACGTGATCACCGACCATAACAGTGACCCTAATCTAAAATACTGTGTCAACTTATTCCCACCCAACCCTGTGTGTTTACTTGTCATCCTTATTTGCCGAATTCGGCGTTTATACCTGTCTGACGGTGATAGGATCCAGGTACGACACAAACTTTCAATGTCATAGATGCATCCAATGTTGCTTGAAGGGTAAAGCTGTGTAATGAAGGCAGGAAACAAAGACATGAATTCAGGGCAAGCAATCATCGACTACATCTCTTATCTTCCCTAGGAACGGCTTCATACGACTCATTCAATAACACAATATTCAATTTTTACTGCCAATACAGAGGGTTGGCTGAGGCGGAAATCTTAGTTAGCAGGCTAAAGCGATAGGAAAGTAGTGCAACGGGGATTTCATGACATACGAAAGTATGTGTCACTTCTGTACCCGAATAGGGATCCCCACATAACGTGATCACCCACCATATAAGCGACCCTAATCTAAAAGACTGAGTCAACTTATTCCCACCCAACCCTGTGACTTTACTTGTCATGATTATTTGCCGAATTCGGCGTTTGTACCTGTCTGACGGTGATAGGATCCTGGTACGACACAAACTTTCTATGTCATAGATGCATCCAATGTTGCTTGAAGGGTAAAGCTGTGTAATGAAGGCAGGTAACAAAGACATGAATTCAGGACTCCCAGTCGTCGACTACATTTCTTTTCTTAACTAGGAACGGCTTCATACGACTCATTCAATGACACAATATTCAATTTTTACTGCCAATAATGAGGGGGGCTGAGGTGCAAATGTCAGTCAGAAGGCTAAAGCGATAAGACAGTAGTGCAACGGGGCTATCATGACAGACGAAAGTATGTGTCACTTCTGTACCCGAATACGGATCCCCACATAACGTGATCACCGACCATAACAGCGACCCTAATCTAAAAGACTGTGTCAACTTAATCCCACCGCAGCCTATGATTTTACTTCTCATGCTTATTTGCCGAATTCGGCGTTTATACCTGTCTGACGGTGATAGGACACAGGTACGACACAAACTTTCAATGTTATAGATGCATCCAATGTTGCTTGGGGAGTAATGCTGTGTAATGGAGGCAGGAAACAAAGACATGAATTCAGGACTCCCAATCATCGACTACATCTCTTCTCTTCCCTTGGAACGGCTTCATACGACTCATTCAATAACACAATATTAAATTTTAACTGCCAATAATGAGGGGGGCTAAGGCAGAAATGTTATTCAGAAGGCTAAAGCGATAGGAAAGTAGTGCAACTGGGCCATCATGACATACGAAAGTATGTGTCACTTCTGTACCCGAATACGGATCCCCACATAACGTGATCACTGACCATAAAAGCGACCCTAATCTAAAAGACTGTGTCAACTTATTCCCACCCAACCCTGTGTTTTTACTTGTCATGCTTATTTGCCGAATTCGGCGTTTATACCTGTCTGACGGTGATAGGACCCGGGTACGACACAAACTTTCAATGTCATAGATGCATCCAATGTTGCTTGAAGAGTAAAGCTTTGTAATGGAGGCAGGAAACAAAGACATGAATTCAGGGCTCCCAATCATCGACTACATCTCTTCTCTTCCCTAGGAACGGCTTCATACGACTTATTCAATAACACAATATTAAATTTTTACAGCCAATAATGAGAGGGGGCTGAGGCAGAAATGTTCGTCAGAAGGTAAAAGCGTTAGGAAAGTAGTGCAACGGGGCTATCATGACATACGAAAGTATGTGTCACTTCTGTACCCGAATACGGATCCCCACATAACGTGATCACCGACCATAACAGCGACCCTAATCTAAAAGACTGTGTCAACTTATTCCCACCCAACCCTGTGTTTTTACTTGTCATGCTTATTTGCCGAATTCGGCGTTTATACCTGTCTGACGGTGATAGGATCCAGGTACGACAGAAACTTTCAATGTCATAGATGCATCCTATGTCGCTTGAAGAGTAAAGCTTTGTAATGGAGGCAGGAAACAAAGACATGAATTCAGGGCTCCCAGTCATCGACTACATCTCTTCTCTTCCCTAGGAACGGCTTCATACGACTCATTCAGTAACACAATTTTCAATTTTTACTGCCAATACCGAGGGTTAGCTGAGGCGGAAATGTTAGTCAGACGGCTAAAGCGATAGGAAAGTAGTGCAACGGGGCCATCATGACATACGAAAGTGTGTGTCACTTCTGTACCCGAATAGGATTCCCCACATAACGTGATCACCGACCATAACAGCGACCCTAATCTAAAAGACTGTGTCAACTTATTCCAACCCAACCCTGTGTCTTTATTTGTCATGCTTATTTGCCGAATTCGGCGTTTATACCTGTCTGACGGTGATAGGATCCAGGTACGACACAAACTTTCAATGTCGTAGCTGCATCCAATGTTACTTGAAGGGTAAAGCTGTGTATTGACGGCAGGAAACAAAGACATGAATTCAGGGCTCCCAATCATCGACTACATCTCTTCTCTTCCCTAGGAACGGCTTCATACGACTCATTCAATAACACAATATTCAATTTTTACTGCCAATAATGAGGGGGGCTGAGGCGGAAATTTTAGTCAGAAGGCTAAAGCGTTAGGAAAGTAGTGCAACGGGGCCATCATGACATACGAAAGTATGTGTCAATTCTGTACCCGAATAGGGATTCCCACATAACGTGATCACCGACCATAACAGCGACCCTAATCTAAAAGCCTGTGTCAACTTATACCCACCCAACCCAGTGTCTTTACTTGTAATGCTTATTTGCCGAATTCGGCGTTTATACCTGTCTGACGGTGATAGGATCTAGGTACGACACAAACTTTCAATGTCATAGATGCATCCAATGTTGCTTGAAGGGTAAAGCTGTGTAATGAAGGCAGGAAACAAAGACATGAACTCAGGGCTCCCAATCATCGACTACATCTCTTCTCTTCCCTAGGAACGGCTTCATACGACTCATTCAATAACACAATATTCAATTTTTACTGCCAATAATGAGGGGGGCTGAGGCGGAAATTTTAGTCAGAAGGCTAAAGCGTTAGGAAAGTAGTGCAACGGGGCTATCATGACATACGAAAGTATGTGTCACTTCTGTACCCGAATACGGATCCCCACATAACGTGATCACCGACCATAACAGCGACCCTAATCTAAAAGACTGTGTCAACTTATTCCCACCCAACCCTGTGTTTTTACTTGTCATGCTTATTTGCCGAATTCGGCGTTTATACCTGTCTGACGGTGATAGGATCCAGGTACGACACAAACTTTCAATGTCGTAGCTGCATCCAATGTTACTTGAAGGGTAAAGCTGTGTATTGACGGCAGGAAACAAAGACATGAATTCAGGGCTCCCAATCATCGACTACATCTCTTCTCTTCCCTAGGAACGGCTTCATACGACTCATTCAATAACACAATATTCAATTTTTACTGCCAATAATGAGGGGGGCTGAGGCGGAAATTTTAGTCAGAAGGCTAAAGCGTTAGGAAAGTAGTGCAACGGGGCTATCATGACATACGAAAGTATGTGTCACTTCTGTACCCGAATACGGATCCCCACATAACGTGATCACCGACCATAACAGCGACCCTAATCTAAAAGACTGTGTCAACTTGTTCCCACCCAACCCTGTGTTTTTACTTGTCATGCTTATTTGCCGAATTCGGCGTTTATACCTGTCTGACGGTGATAGGATCCAGGTACGACAGAAACTTTCAATGTCATAGATGCATCCTATGTCGCTTGAAGAGTAAAGCTTTGTAATGGAGGCAGGAAACAAAGACATGAATTCAGGGCTCCCAGTCATCGACTACATCTCTTCTCTTCCCTAGGAACGGCTTCATACGACTCATTCAGTAACACAATATTCAATTTTTACTGCCAATACCGAGGGTTAGCTGAGGCGGAAATGTTAGTCAGACGGCTAAAGCGATAGGAAAGTAGTGCAACGGGGCCATCATGACATACGAAAGTGTGTGTCACTTCTGTACCCGAATAGGATTCCCCACATAACGTGATCACCGACCATAACAGCGACCCTAATCTAAAAGACTGTGTCAACTTATTCCAACCCAACCCTGTGTCTTTATTTGTCATGCTTATTTGCCGAATTCGGCGTTTATACCTGTCTGACGGTGATAGGATCCAGGTACGACACAAACTTTCAATGTCGTAGCTGCATCCAATGTTACTTGAAGGGTAAAGCTGTGTATTGACGGCAGGAAACAAAGACATGAATTCAGGGCTCCCAATCATCGACTACATCTCTTCTCTTCCCTAGGAACGGCTTCATACGACTCATTCAATAACACAATATTCAATTTTTACTGCCAATAATGAGGGGGGCTGAGGCGGAAATTTTAGTCAGAAGGCTAAAGCGTTAGGAAAGTAGTGCAACGGGGCCATCATGACATACGAAAGTATGTGTCAATTCTGTACCCGAATAGGGATTCCCACATAACGTGATCACCGACCATAACAGCGACCCTAATCTAAAAGACTGTGTCAACTTGTTCCCACCCAACCCAGTGTCTTTACTTGTAATGCTTATTTGCCGAATTCGGCGTTTATACCTGTCTGACGGTGATAGGATCTAGGTACGACACAAACTTTCAATGTCATAGATGCATCCAATGTTGCTTGAAGGGTAAAGCTGTGTAATGAAGGCAGGAAACAAAGACATGAACTCAGGGCTCCCAATCATTGACTACATTTCTTTTCTTCCCTAGGAACGGCTTCATACGACTCATTCAATAACACTATATTCAATTTTTACTGCCAATAATGAGGGGAGCTGAGGTGCAAATGTTTTTCAGAATGCTAAAGCGATAGGAAAATAGTGCAACGGGGCCATCATGAGATACGAAAGTATGTGTCACTTCTGTACCCGAATATGGATCCCCACATAACATGATCACCGACCATAACAGCGACGCTAATCTAAAAGACTGAGTCAACTTATTCCCACCCAACCCTGTGTCTTTACTTGTCATGCTTATTTGCCGAATTCGGCGTTTATACCTGTCTGACGGTGATAGGATCCAGGTACGACACAAACTTTCAATGTCATAGATGCATCTAATGTTGCTTGAAGGGAAAAGCTGTGTAATGAAGGCAGAAACAAAGACATGAATTCAGGGCTCCCAATCATCGACTACATGTCTTCTCATCCCTAGGAACGATTTCATACGACTCATTCAATAACGCAAAATTCAATATTTACTGACAATAATGAGGGGGCTGAGGCGGAAATGTTAGTCAGAGGGCTAAAGCGATAGGAAAGTTGTGCAATGGGGCCATCATGACATACGAAAGTATGTGTCACTTCTGTACCCGAATGGGGATCCCCACATAACGTGATCACCGACCATAACAGCGACCCTAATCTAAAAGACTGTGTCAACTTATTCCCACCCAACCCTGTGTCTTTACTTGTCGTGCTTATTTGCCGAATTCGACGTTTATACCTGTCTGACGGTGATAGGACCCAGGTACGACACAAACTTTCAATGTCATAGATGCATCCAATGTTGCTTGAAGGGAAAAGCTGTGTAATGAAGGCAGGAAACAAAGACATGAATTCAGGGCAAGCAATCATCGACTACATCTCTTATCTTCCCTAGGAACGGCTTCATACGACTCATTCAATAACACAATATTCAATTTTTACTGCCAATACAGAGGGTTGGCTGAGGCGGAAATCTTAGTTAGCAGGCTAAAGCGATAGGAAAGTAGTGCAACGGGGATTTCATGACATACGAAAGTATGTGTCACTTCTGTACCCGAATAGGGATCCCCACATAACGTGATCACCCACCATATAAGCGACCCTAATCTAAAAGACTGAGTCAACTTATTCCCACCCAACCCTGTGACTTTACTTGTCATGATTATTTGCCGAATTCGGCGTTTGTACCTGTCTGACGGTGATAGGATCCTGGTACGACACAAACTTTCAATGTCATAGGTGCATCCAATGTTGCTTGAAGGGTAAAGCTGTGTAATGAAGGCAGGAAACAAAGACATGAATTCAGGACTCCCAGTCGTCGACTACATTTCTTTTCTTAACTAGGAACGGCTTCATACGACTCATTCAATGACACAATATTCAATTTTTACTGCCAATAATGAGGGGGGCTGAGGTGCAAATGTCAGTCAGAAGGCTAAAGCGATAAGACAGTAGTGCAACGGGGCTATCATGACATACGAAAGTATGTGTCACTTCTGTACCCGAATACGGATCCCCACATAACGTGATCACCGACCATAACAGCGACCCTAATCTAAAAGACTGTGTCAACTTATTCCCACCCAACCCTGTGTCGTTACTTGTCATGCTTATTTGCCGAATTCGGCGTTTATACCTGTCTGACGGTGATAGGATCCAGGTACGACACAAACTTTCAATGTCATAGATGCATCCAATGTTGCTTGAAGAGTGAAGCTGTGTAATGGAGGCAGGAAACAAAGACATGAATTCAGGGCTCCCAATCATCGACTACATCTCTTATCTTCCCTTGGAACGGTTCCATACGACTCATTCAATAACACAATATTCAATTTTTACTGCCAATAATGACGGGGGCTGAGGCGGAAATGTTATTCAGAAGGCTAAAGCGATAGGAAAGTAGTGAAACGGGGCCATCATGACATTCGAAAGTATGTGTCACTTCTGTACCCGAATAGGGATCCCCACATAACGTGATCATCGACCATAACAGCGACCGTAATCAAGAATACTGTGTCAACTTATTCCCACCCAACCCTGTGTCTTTACTTGTCATGCTTATTTCCCGAATTCGGCGTTAATACTTGTCTGACGGTGATAGGATCCAGGTACGACACAAACTTTCAATGTCATAGATGCATCCAATGTTGCTTGAAGGGTAAAGCTGTGTAATAAAGGCAGGAAACAAACACATGAATTCAGGGCTCCCAATCATCGACTACATCTCTTCTCTTCCCTAGGAACGGCTTCATACGACTCATTCAGTAACACAATATTGAATTTTTACTGCCAATACCGAGGGCTAGCTGAGGCGGAAATGTTAGTCAGACGGCTAAAGCGATAGAAAAGTAGTGCTACGGGGCCTTTATGACATACGAAAGTATGTGTCACTTCTGTACCCGAATAGGGATTCCCACATAACGTGATCACCGACCATAACAGCGACCCTAATCTAAAAGACTGTGTCAACTTATTCCCACCCAACCCTGTGTTTTTACTTGTCATGCTTATTTGCCGAAATCGGCGTTTATACCTGTCTGTCGGTGATAGTACCCAGGTACGACACAAACTTTCAATGTCATAGATGCATCCAATATTGCTTGAAGAGTAAAGCTGTGTAATGGAGGCAGGAAACAAAGACATGAATTCAGGGCTCCCAATCATCGACTACATCTCTTCTCTTCAAAAATATGGTTCAAATGGCTCTGAGCACTATGGGACTCAACTGCTGAGGTCATTAGTCCCCTAGAACTTAGAACTAGTTAAACCTAACTAACCTAAGGACATTACAAACATCCATGCCCGAGGCAGGTTTCGAACCTGCTACCGTAGCGGTCGTGCGGTTCCAGACTGCAGCGCCTTTAACCGCATGGCCACTTCGGCCGGCTCTTCTCTTCCTTAGGAACGGCTTCATACGACTCATTCTATATCACAATATTCAATTTTTACTGCCAAAATGAGGAGGGCTGAGGCGGAAATGTTCGTCAGAAGGCAAAAGCGTTAGGAAAGTACTGCAACGGGGCCATCATGACATACGAAAGTATGTGTCACTTCTGTACCCGAATAGGGATCCCCACATAACGTGATCACCGACCATAACAGCGACCCTAATCTAAAAGACTGTGTCAACTTATTCCAACCCAACCCTATGTCTTTACTTCTCATGCTTATTTGCCGAATTCGGCGTTTATACCTGTCTGACGGTGATTGGATCCAGGTACGACACAAACTTTCAATGTCATAGATGCATCCAATGTTGCTTGAAGGGTAAAGCTGTGTAATGAAGGCAGGAAACAAAGACATGAATTCAGGGCAAGCAATCATCGACTACATCTCTTATCTTCCCTAGGAACGGCTTCATACGACTCATTCAATAACACAATATTCAATTTTTACTGCCAATACAGAGGGTTGGCTGAGGCGGAAATCTTAGTTAGCAGGCTAAAGCGATAGGAAAGTAGTGCAACGGGGATTTCATGACATACGAAAGTATGTGTCACTTCTGTACCCGAATAGGGATCCCCACATAACGTGATCACCCACCATATAAGCGACCCTAATCTAAAAGACTGAGTCAACTTATTCCCACCCAACCCTGTGACTTTACTTGTCATGATTATTTGCCGAATTCGGCGTTTGTACCTGTCTGACGGTGATAGGATCCTGGTACGACACAAACTTTCAATGTCATAGGTGCATCCAATGTTGCTTGAAGGGTAAAGCTGTGTAATGAAGGCAGGAAACAAAGACATGAATTCAGGACTCCCAGTCGTCGACTACATTTCTTTTCTTAACTAGGAACGGCTTCATACGACTCATTCAATGACACAATATTCAATTTTTACTGCCAATAATGAGGGGGGCTGAGGTGCAAATGTCAGTCAGAAGGCTAAAGCGATAAGACAGTAGTGCAACGGGGCTATCATGACATACGAAAGTATGTGTCACTTCTGTACCCGAATACGGATCCCCACATAACGTGATCACCGACCATAACAGCGACCCTAATCTAAAAGACTGTGTCAACTTATTCCCACCCAACCCTGTGTCGTTACTTGTCATGCTTATTTGCCGAATTCGGCGTTTATACCTGTCTGACGGTGATAGGATCCAGGTACGACACAAACTTTCAATGTCATAGATGCATCCAATGTTGCTTGAAGAGTGAAGCTGTGTAATGGAGGCAGGAAACAAAGACATGAATTCAGGGCTCCCAATCATCGACTACATCTCTTATCTTCCCTTGGAACGGTTCCATACGACTCATTCAATAACACAATATTCAATTTTTACTGCCAATAATGACGGGGGCTGAGGCGGAAATGTTATTCAGAAGGCTAAAGCGATAGGAAAGTAGTGAAACGGGGCCATCATGACATTCGAAAGTATGTGTCACTTCTGTACCCGAATAGGGATCCCCACATAACGTGATCATCGACCATAACAGCGACCGTAATCAAGAATACTGTGTCAACTTATTCCCACCCAACCCTGTGTCTTTACTTGTCATGCTTATTTCCCGAATTCGGCGTTAATACTTGTCTGACGGTGATAGGATCCAGGTACGACACAAACTTTCAATGTCATAGATGCATCCAATGTTGCTTGAAGGGTAAAGCTGTGTAATAAAGGCAGGAAACAAACACATGAATTCAGGGCTCCCAATCATCGACTACATCTCTTCTCTTCCCTAGGAACGGCTTCATACGACTCATTCAGTAACACAATATTGAATTTTTACTGCCAATACCGAGGGCTAGCTGAGGCGGAAATGTTAGTCAGACGGCTAAAGCGATAGAAAAGTAGTGCTACGGGGCCTTTATGACATACGAAAGTATGTGTCACTTCTGTACCCGAATAGGGATTCCCACATAACGTGATCACCGACCATAACAGCGACCCTAATCTAAAAGACTGTGTCAACTTATTCCCACCCAACCCTGTGTTTTTACTTGTCATGCTTATTTGCCGAAATCGGCGTTTATACCTGTCTGTCGGTGATAGTACCCAGGTACGACACAAACTTTCAATGTCATAGATGCATCCAATATTGCTTGAAGAGTAAAGCTGTGTAATGGAGGCAGGAAACAAAGACATGAATTCAGGGCTCCCAATCATCGACTACATCTCTTCTCTTCAAAAATATGGTTCAAATGGCTCTGAGCACTATGGGACTCAACTGCTGAGGTCATTAGTCCCCTAGAACTTAGAACTAGTTAAACCTAACTAACCTAAGGACATTACAAACATCCATGCCCGAGGCAGGTTTCGAACCTGCTACCGTAGCGGTCGTGCGGTTCCAGACTGCAGCGCCTTTAACCGCATGGCCACTTCGGCCGGCTCTTCTCTTCCTTAGGAACGGCTTCATACGACTCATTCTATATCACAATATTCAATTTTTACTGCCAAAATGAGGAGGGCTGAGGCGGAAATGTTCGTCAGAAGGCAAAAGCGTTAGGAAAGTACTGCAACGGGGCCATCATGACATACGAAAGTATGTGTCACTTCTGTACCCGAATAGGGATCCCCACATAACGTGATCACCGACCATAACAGCGACCCTAATCTAAAAGACTGTCTCAACTTATTCCCACCCAACCCTGTGTCTTTACTTGTCATGCTTATTTGCCGAATTCGGCGTTTATACCTGTCTGACGGTGATAGGATCCAGGTACGACACAAACGTTCAATGTCATAGATGCATCCAATGTTGCTTGAAGGGTAAAGCTGTGTAATGAAGGCAGGAAACAAACACATGAATTCAGGGCTCCCAATCATCGACTACATCTCTTCTCTTCCCTAGGAACGGCTTCATACGACTCATTCAGTAACACAATATTGAATTTTTACTGCCAATACCGAGGGCTAGCTGAGGCGGAAATGTTAGTCAGACGGCTAAAGCGATAGAAAAGTAGTGCTACGGGGCCTTTATGACACACGAAAGTATGTGTCACTTCTGTACCCGAATAGGGATTCCCACATAACGTGATCACCGACCATAACAGCGACCCTAATCTAAAAGACTGTGTCAACTTATTCCAACCCAACCCTGTGTCTTTACTTGTCATGCTTATTTGCCGAATTCGGCATTTATACCTGTCTGACGGTGATAGGATCCAGGTACGACAGAAACTTTCAATGTCATAGATGCATCCTATGTCGCTTGAAGAGTAAAGTTTTGTAATGGAGGCAGGAAACAAAGACATGAATTCAGGGCTCCCAGTCATCGACTACATCTCTTCTCTTCCCTAGGAACGGCTTCATACGACTCATTCAGTAACACAATATTCAATTTTTACTGCCAATACCGAGGGTTAGCTGAGGCGGAAATGTTAGTCAGACGGCTAAAGCGATAGGAAAGTAGTGCAACGGGGCCATCATGACATACGAAAGTGTGTGTCACTTCTGTACCCGAATAGGATTCCCCACATAACGTGATCACCGACCATAACAGCGACCCTAATCTAAAAGACTGTGTCAACTTATTCCAACCCAACCCTGTGTCTTTATTTGTCATGCTTATTTGCCGAATTCGGCGTTTATACCTGTCTGACGGTGATAGGATCCAGGTACGACACAAACTTTCAATGTCATAGATGCATCCAAAGTTGCATGAAGGGTAAAGCTGTGTAATGAAGGCAGGAAACAAGGACATGAATTCAGGACTCCCAATCATCGACTACATCTCTTCTCTTCCCTAGGAACGGCTTCATACGACTCATTCAATAACACAATATTAAATTTTTACTGCCAATAATGAGGGGGGCTAAGGCGGAAATGTTATTCAGAAGGCTAAAGCGATAGGAAAGTAGTGCAACGGGGCCATCATGACATACGAAAGTATGTGTCACTTCTGTACCCGAATACGGATTCCCACATAACGTGATCACCGACCATTACAGCGACCCTAATCTAAAAGACTGTGTCAACTTATTCACACCCAACCCTGTGTCTTTACTCGTAATGCTTATTTGCCGAATTCGGCGTTTATACCTGTCTGACGGTGATAGGATCCAGGTACGACAGAAACTTTAAATGTCATAGATGCATCCAATGTTGCTTGAAGGGTAAAGCTGTGTAACGAAGGCAGGAAACAAAGACATGAATTAAGGGCTCCCAATCATCGACTACGTCTCTTCCTATCCCTAGGAACAGCTTCATACGACTCATTCAATAACAAAATATTCAATTTTTACTGCCAATAATGAGGGGGGCTGAGGCGGAAGTGTAAGTCAGAAGGCTAAAGCGATAGGAAAGTAGTGCAACGGGGTCTTCATAACGTACGAAAGTATGTGTCACTTCTGTACCCGAATAGGAATCCCTACATAACGTGATCACCGACCATAACAGCGACGCTAATCTAAAAGGCTGAGTCAACTTATTCCCACCCAACCCTATGTCTTTACTTGTATTGCTTATTTGCCGAATTCGGCGTTTATACCTGTCTGACGGTGATAGGATCCAGGTACGACACAAACTTTCAATGTCATAGATACATCCAATTTTGCTTGAAGGGTAAAGCTGTGTAATGAAGGCAGGAAACAAAGACTTGATTTCAGTGCTCCCAATCATTGACTACATCTCTTCTCTTCCCTAGGAGCGGCTTCATACGACTCAATCTATAACACAATATTCAATTCTTACAGCCAGTAATGAGGAGGGCTGAGGCGGAAATTTTTGTCAGAAGGCAAAAGCGTTAGGAAAGTAGTGCAACGGGGCCATCATGACATACGAAAGTATGTGTCACTTCCGTACCCGAATAGGGATCCCCACATAACGTGATCACCAAGCATAACAGCGACCCTAATCTAAAAGCCTGTGTCAACTTATTCACACCCAACCCTGTGTCTTTACTTGTCATCCTTATTTGCCGAATTCGGCTTTTATACCTGTCTGACGGTGGTAGGATCCAGGTACGACACAAAATTTCAGTCATTGATGCATCCAATGTTGCTTGAAGGGTAAAGCTGAGTAATGAAGGCAGGACTCAAAGACATGAATTCAGGGCTCCCAATCATCGACTACATCTCTTCCCTTCCCTAGGAACTGCTTCATACGACTCATTCAATGACACAATATTCAATTTTTACTGCCAATAATGAGGGGGGCTGAGGCGGAGATGTTAGTCAGAAGGCTAAAGCGAAAGGAAAGTAGTGCAACGGGGCCATCATGACATACGAAAGTATGTGTCAGTTCCGTACCCGAATAGGGATCCCCACATAACGTGATCACCAAGCATAACAGCGACCCTAATCTAAAAGCCTGTGTCAACTTATTCACACCCAACCCTGTGTCTTTACTTGTCATCCTTATTTGCCGAATTCGGCTTTTATACCTGTCTGACGGTGGTAGGATCCAGGTACGACACAAAATTTCAGTCATTGATGCATCCAATGTTGCTTGAAGGGTAAAGCTGAGTAATGAAGGCAGGACTCAAAGACATGAATTCAGGGCTCCCAATCATCGACTACATCACTTCTCTTCCCTATGAACGGCTACATACGACTCATTCAATAGCACAATATTCAATATTTACTGCCAATAAAGAGGGGGGGCTGAGGCGGAAATGTTATTCAGTAGGCTAAAGCGATAGGAAAGTAGTGCAACGGGGCCATCATGACATACGAAAGTATGTGTCACTTCTGTAGCCGAATACGGATCCCCACATAACGTGATCACCGACCATAACAGCGAACCTAATCTAAAAGACTGCCTCAACTTATTCCCACCCAACCCTTAGTTTTTACTTGTCATGCTTATTTGCCGAATTCGGCGTTTATACCTGTCTGACGGTGATAGGAGCCAGGTACGACACAAACTTTCAATGTCATAGATGCATCCAATGTTGCTTGAAGGGTAAAGCTGTGTAATAAAGGCAGGAAACAAAGACATGAATTCAGGGCTCCCAATCATCGACTACATCTCTTCTCTTCCCTAGGAACGGCTTCATACGACTCATTCAGTAACACAATTATCAATTTTTAATTGCTAATACCGAGGGTTAGCTGTGGCGGAAATGTTAGTCAGACGGCTGAAGCGTTAGGAAAGTAGTGCATACGAAAGTGTGTGTCATATCTGTAACCGAATAGGGATCCCCACATAACGTGATCACCGACCATAACAGCGACCCTAATCTAAAAAACTGTGTCAAGATATTCCCACCCAACCCTGAGTGTTTACTTGTCATTCTTATTTGCCGAATTCGGCGTTTATACCTGTCTGACGGTGATAGTATCCACGTACGACACGAACATTAAATGTCATAGATGCATCCAATGTTGCTTGAAGGGTAAAGCTGTGTAATAAAGGCAGGAAACAAAGACATGAATTCAGGGCTCCCAATCATCGACTACATCTCTTCTCTTCCCTAGGATCGGCTTCATATGACTCATTCAGTAACACAATATTCAATTTTTACTGCCAATACCGAGGGTTAGCTGAGGCGGAAATGTTAGTCAGAAGGCTAAAGCGATAGGAAAGTAGTGCAACGGGGCCATCATGACATACGAAAGTATGTGTCACTTCTGTACCCGAATAGGGATCCCCACATAACGTAATCACCGACCATAATAGCGACCCTAATCTAAAGCACTGTGTCAACTTATTCCCACCCAACCCTGTGTCTTTACTTGTCTTGCTTATTTGCCGAATTCGGCGTTTATAGCTGTCTGACGGTGATAGGATCCAGGTACGACACAAACTTTCAATGTCATAGATGCATCCAATGTTGCTTGAAGGCTAAAGCTGTGTAATGAAGGCAGGAAACAAAGACATGATTTCAGGACTCCCAATCATCGACTACATCTCTTCTCTTCCCTAGGAACGGCTTCATACGACTCATTCAATAACACAATATTCAATTTTTACTGCCAATAATGAGGGAGGCTGAGGCGGAAATGTTAGTCAGAAGGCTAAAGCGATAGGAAAGTAGTGCAACGGGGCCATCATGACATACGAAAGTATGTGTCACTACTGTACCCGAATAGGGATCCCCACATAACGTGATCACCGACCATAACAGCGAACCTAATCTAAAAGACTGTGTCAACTTATTCCCACCCAACCCTGTGTCTTTACTTGTCATGCTTATTTGCCGAATTCGGCGTTTATACCTGTCTGACGGTGATAGGATCCAGGTACGACACAAACTTTCAATGTCATAGATGCATGCAATGTTGCTTGAACGGTAAAGCTGTGTAATGAAGGCAGGAAACAAAGACATGAATTCAGGGATCCCAATCATCGACTTCATCTCTTCTCTTCCCTAGGAATGGCTACATACGACTCATTCAATAACACAATATTCAATTTTTACTGCCAATAATGAGGGGGGCTGAGGCGGAAATGTTATTCAGAAGGCAAAAGCGACAGGAAAGTAGTGCAACGGGCCATCATGACATACGAAAGTATGTGTCACTTCTGTACCCGAATACGGATCCCCACATAACGTGATCACCGATCATAACAGCGACCCTAATCTAATAGACTGTGTCAACTTATTCCCACCCAACCCTATGTTTTTACTTGTCATGCTTATTTGCCGAATTCGGCTTTTATACCTGTCTGACGGTGATAGGATCCAGGTACGACACAAACTTTCAATGTCATAGATGCATCCAATGTTGCTGGAAGGGTAAAGCTGTGTAATAAAGGCAGGAAACAAAGACATGAATTCAGGGCTCCCAATCATCGACTACATCTCTTCCCTTCCCTAGGAATGGCTTCATACGACTCATTCAATAACACAATATACAATTTTTACTGCCAATAATGAGGAGGGCTGAGGCGGAAACGTTAGTCAGAAGGCAAAAGCGTTAGGAAAGTAGTGCAACGGGGCCATCATGACATACGAAAGTATGTGTCACATCTGTACCCGAATACGGATCCCCACATAACGTGATCACCGACCATAACAGCGACCTTAATCTAAAAGACTGTGTCAACTTATTCCCACCCAACCCTGTGTTTCTACTTGTCATGCTTATTTGCCGAATTCGGCGTTTATACCTGTCTGACAGTGATAGGATCCAGGTACGACACAAACTTTCAATGTCATAGATGCATCCAATGTTGCTGGAAGGGTAAAGCTGTGTAATAAAGGCAGGAAACAGAGACATGAATTCAGGGCTCCCAATCATTGACTACATCTCTTCCCTTCCCTAGGAATGGCTTCATACGACTCATTCAATAACACAATATACAATTCTTACTGCCAATAATGAGGAGGGCTGAGGCGGAAACGTTAGTGAGAAGGCAAAAGCGTTAGGAAAGTAGTGCAACGGGGCCATCATGACATACGAAAGTATGTGTCACTTCTGTACCCGAATAGGGATCCCCACATAACGTGATCACCGACCATAACAGCGACCCTAATCTAAAAGACTGTGTCAACTTATTCACACCCAACCCTGTGTCTTTACTTGTCATCCTTATTTGCCGAATTCGGCTTTTATACCTGTCTGACGGTGATAGGATCCAGGTACGACACAAAATTTCAAAGTCTTTGATGCATCCAATGTTGCTTGAAGGGTGAAGCTGAGTAATGAAGGCAGGAAAAAAAGACATGAATTCACGGCTCCCAATCATCGACTACATCTCTTCCCCTTCCTAGGAACAGCTTCATACGACTCATTCAATAACACAATATTCAATTTTTGCTGCCAATAATGAGGGGGGCTGAGGCAAAAATGTTAGTCAGAAAGCTAAAGCGATAGGAAAGATAGTGCAACGGGGCCATCATGGGATACGAAAGTATGTGTCACTTCCGTACCCGAATAGGGATCCCCACATAACGTGATCACCGACAATAACAGCGACCCTATTCTAAAAGACTGTGTCAACTTATTCCCACCCAACCCTGTGCCTTTACTTGTCATGCTTATTTGCCGAATTCGGCGTTTATACCTGTCTGACGGTGATAGGATCCAGGTACGACACAAACTTTCAATGTCATAGATGCATCCAATGTTGCTTGAAGGGTAAGGCTGTGTAATAAAGGCAGGAAACAAAGCCATGAATTCAGGGCTGCCAATCATCGACTACATCTCTTCTCTTCCCTAGGAACGGCTTCATACGACTCATTCAGTAACACAATATTCAATTTTTACTGCCAATACCGAGGGTTAGCTGAGGCGGAAATGTTAGTCAACGGCTAAAACGATAGAAAAGTAGTGCAACGGGGCCTTCATGACATACGAAAGTATGTGTCACTTCTGTACCCGAATAGGGATCCCCACAAAACGTGATCACCGACCATAACAGCGACCATAATCTAAAAAACTGTGTCAACTTATTCACACCCAACCCTGTGTCTTTACTTGTCATCCTTATTTGCCGAATTCGGCTTTTATACCTGTCTGACGGTGATAGGCTCCAGGTACAACACAAAATTTCAAAGTCTTTGATGCATCCAATGTTGCTTGAAGGGTAAAGCTGAGTAATGAAGGCAGGAAAAAAAGACATGAATTCACGGCTCCCAATCATCGACTACATCCCTTCCTAGGAACTGCTTCATACGACTCATTCAATAACACAATATTCAATTTTTGCTGCCAATAATGAGGGGGGCTGAGGCAAAAATGTTAGTCAGAAAGCTAAAGCAATAGGAAAGTAGTGCAACGGGGCCATCATGGGATACGAAAGTATGTGTCACTTCTGTTCCCGAATAGGGATCCCCACATAACATGATCACCGACCATAACAGCGACCCTAATCTAAAAGTCTGTGTCAACTTATTCACACCCAACCCTGTGTCTTTACTTGTAATGCTTATTTGCCGAATTCGGCGTTTATACCTGTCTGACGGTGACAGGATCCAACTACGACACAAACTTTCAATGTCATAGATGCATCCGATGTTGCTTGAAGGGTAAAGCTGTGTAATGAGGGCAGGAAACAAAGACATGAATTCAGGGATCCCAATCATCGAATACATCTCTTCTCTTCCCTAGGAACGGCTTCATACGACTCATTCAATAGCACAATATTCAATTTTTACTGCCAATAATGAGGGGGGCTGAGGCGGAAATGTTAGTCAGAAGGCTAAAGCGAAAGGAAAGTAGTGCAACGGGGCCATCATGACATACGAAAGTATGTGTCACTTCTGTTCCCGAATAGGGATCCCCACATAACATGATCACCGACCATAACAGCGACCCTAATCTAAAAGTCTGTGTCAACTTATTCCCACCCAACCCTATGTCTTTACTCGTAATGCTTATTTGCCGAATTCGGCGTTTATACCTGTCTGACGGTGATAGGATCCAGGTACGACAGAAGCTTTAAATGTCATAGAGGCATCCAATGTTGCTTGAAGGGTAAAGCTGTGTAACGAAGGCAGGAAACAAAGACATGAAATAAGGGCTCCCAATCATCGACTACGTCTCTTCCTATCCCTAGGAACAATTTCATACGACTCATTCAATAACAAAATATTCAATTTTTACTGCCAATAATGAGGGGGGCTGAGGCGGAAGTGTTAGTCAGAAGGCTAAAGCGATAGGAAAGTAGTGCAACGGGGCCATCATGACATACGAAAATATGTGTCACTTCTGTACCCGAATAGGGATCCCCACATAACGTGATCACCGACCATAACAGCGACCCTAATCTAAAAGACTGTGTCAACTTATTCCCACCCAACCCTGTGTCTTTACTTGTAATGCTTTTTTGCCGAATACGGCGTTTATACCTGTCGGACGGTGATAGGACCCAGGTACGACACAAACTTTCAATGTCATAGATGCATCCTATGTTGCTTGAAGAGTAAAGCTTTGTAATGGAAGCAGAAAACAAAGACATGAATTCAGGGCTCCAAATCATCGACTACATCTCTTCTCTTCCCTAGGAATGGCTTCATACGACTCATTCAATAACACAATATACAATTTTTACTGCCAATAATGAGGGGGGCTGAGGCGGAAACGTTAGTCAGAAGACAAAAGCGTTAGGAAAGTAGTGCAACGGGGCCATCATGACATACGAAAGTATGTGTCACTTCTGTACCCGAATAGGGATCCCCACATAACGTGATCACCGACCGTAACAGCGACCCTAATCTAAAAGACTGTATCAACTTATTCCCAAATAAACCTGTGTTTTTACTTGTCATGCTTATTTGCTGGTTCGGCGTTTATACCTGTCGGACGGTGATAGGACCCAGGTACGACACAAACTTTCAATGTCATAGATGCATCCTATGTTGCTTGAAGAGTAAAGCTTTGTAATGGAAGCAGAAAACAAAGACATGAATTCAGGGCTCCAAATCATCGACTACATCTCTTCTCTTCCCTAGGAACGGCTTCATACGACTCATGCAATTACACAATATTCAATTTTTACTGCCAATAATGAGGGGGGCTGAGGCGGAAATGTTAGTCAGAAGGCAAAAGCGTTAGGAAAGTAGTGCAACGGGGCCATCATGACATACGAAAGTATGTGTCACTTCTGTACCCGAATAGGGATCCCCACATAACGTGATCACCGACCATAACAGCGAACCTAATCTAAAAGACTGTGTCAACTTATTCCCACCCAACCCTGTGTCTTTACTTGTCATGCTTATTTGCCGAATTCGGCGTTTATACCTGTCTGACGGTGATAGGATCCAGGTACGTCACAAACTTTCAATGTCATAGATGCATGCGATGTTGCTTGAAGGGTAAAGCTGTGTAATGAAGGCAGGAAACAAAGACATGAATTCAGGGATCCCAATCATCGACTACATCTCTTCTCTTCCCTAGGAACGGCTACATACGTCTCAATCAATAAAACAATATTCAATTTTTACTGCCAATAATGAGGGGGGCTGAGGCGGAAATGTTATTCAGAAGGCTAAAGCGATAGGAAAGTAGTGCAACGGGGCCATCATGACATACGAAAGTATGTGTCACTTCTGTACCCGAATACGGATCCCCACATAACGTGATCACCGACCATAACAGCGAACCTAATCTAAAAGACTGTGTCAACTTATTCCCACCCAACCCTGTGTCTTTACTTGTCATGCTTATTCGCCGAATTCGGCGTTTATACCTGTCTGACGGTGATAGGATCCAGGTACGTCACAAACTTTCAATGTCATAGATGCATCCTATGTTGCTTGAAGGGTAAAGCTGTGTAATGAAGGCAGGAAACAGAGACATGAATTCAGGGCTCCCAATCATCGACTACATCTCTTCCCTTCCCTAGGAATGGCTTCATACGACTCATTCAATAACACAATATACAATTTTTACTGCCAATAATGAGGGGGGCTGAGGCGGAAACGTTAGTCAGAAGGCAAAAGCGTTAGGAAAGTAGTGCAACGGGGCCATCATGACATACGAAAGTATGTGTCACTTCTGTACCCGAATAGGAATCCCCACATAACGTGATCACCGACCATAACAGCGACCCTAATCTAAAAGACTGAGTCAACTTATTCCCACCCAACCCTGTGTCTTTACTTGTCATGCTTATTTGCCGAATTCGGCGTTTATACCTGTCTGACGGTGATAGGATCCAGGTACGACACAAACTTTTAATGCATAGATGCATCCAATGTAGGTTGAAGGGTAAAGCTGTGTAATGAAGGCAGGAAACAAAGACATGAAATCAGGGCTCCCAATCATCGACTAAATCTCTTCTCCTTCCTAGGATCGGCTTCATACGACTCATTCAATAACACAATATTCAATTTTTACTGCCAATAATGAGGGGGGCTGAGGCGGAAATGTTAGTCAGAAGGCAAAAGCGTTAGGAAAGTAGTGCAACGGGGCCATCATGACATACGAAAGTATGTGTCACTTCTGTACCCGAATAGGAATCCCCACATAACGTGATCACCGACCATAACAGCGACCCTAATCTAAAAGACTGAGTCAACTTATTCCCACCCAACCCTATGTTTTTACTTGTCATGCTTATTTGCCGAATTCGGCGTTTATACCTGTCTGACGGTGATAGGACACAGGTACGTCACGAACTTTCAATGTCATAGATGCATGCGATGTTGCTTGAAGGGTAAAGCTGTGTAATGAAGGCAGGAAACAAAGACATGAATTCAGGGATCCCAATCATCGACTACATCTCTTCTCTTCCCTAGGAACGGCTACATACGACTCAATCAATAAAACAATATTCAATTTTTACTGCCAATAATGAGGGGGGCTGAGGCGGAAATGTTAGTCAGAAGACAAAAGCGTTAGGAAAGTAGTGCAACGGGGCCATCATGACATACGAAAGTATGTGTCACTTCTGTACCCGAATAGGGATCCCCACATAACGTGATCACCGACCATAACAGCGAACCTAATCTAAAAGACTGTGTCAACTTATTCCCAAATAAACCTGTGTCTTTACTTGTCATGCTTATTTGCCGAATTCGGCGTTTATACCTGTCTGACGGTGATAGGATCCAGGTACGTCACAAACTTTCAATGTCATAGATGCATGCGATGTTGCTTGAAGGGTAAAGCTGTGTAATGAAGGCAGAAAACAAAGACATGAATTCAGGGATCCCAATCATCGACTACATCTCTTCTCTTCCCTAGGAACGGCTACATACGACTCAATCAATAAAACAATATTCAATTTTTACTGCCAATAATGAGGGGGGCTGAGGCGGAAATGTTAGTCAGAAGACAAAAGCGTTAGGAAAGTAGTGCAACGGGGCCATCATGACATACGAAAGTATGTGTCACTTCTGTACCCGAATAGGGATCCCCACATAACGTGATCACCGACCGTAACAGCGACCCTAATCTAAAAGACTGTGTCAACTTATACCCACCCAACCCTGTGTCTTTACTTGTCATGCTTATTTGCCGAATTCGGCGTTTATACCTGTCTGACGGTGATAGGATCCAGGTACGTCACAAACTTTCAATGTCATAGATGCATGCGATGTTGCTTGAAGGGTAAAGCTGTGTAATGAAGGCAGGAAACAAAGACATGAATTCAGGGATCCCAATCATCGACTACATCTCTTCTCTTCCCTAGGAACGGCTACATACGACTCAATCAATAAAACAATATTCAATTTTTACTGCCAATAATGAGGGGGGCTGAGGCGGAAATGTTAGTCAGAAGGCAAAAGCGTTAGGAAAGTAGTGCAACGGGGCCATCATGACATACGAAAGTATGTGTCACTTCTGTACCCGAATAGGGATCCCCACATAACGTGATCACCGACCGTAACAGCGACCCTAATCTAAAAGACTGTGTCAACTTATACCCACCCAACCCTGTGTCTTTACTTGTCATGCTTATTTGCCGAATTCGGCGTTTATACCTGTCTGACGGTGATAGGATCCAGGTACGTCACAAACTTTCAATGTCATAGATGCATGCGATGTTGCTTGAAGGGTAAAGCTGTGTAATGAAGGCAGGAAACAAAGACATGAATTCAGGGATCCCAATCATCGACTACATCTCTTCTCTTCCCTAGGAACGGCTACATACGACTCAATCAATAAAACAATATTCAATTTTTACTGCCAATAATGAGGGGGGCTGAGGCGGAAATGTTAGTCATAAGACAAAAGCGTTAGGAAAGTAGTGCAACGGGGCCATCATGACATACGAAAGTATGTGTCACTTCTGTACCCGAATAGGGATCCCCACATAACGTGATCACCGACCGTAACAGCGACCCTAATCTAAAAGACTGTGTCAACTTATACCCACCCAACCCTGTGTCTTTACTTGTCATGCTTATTTGCCGAATTCGGCGTTTATACCTGTCTGACGGTGATAGGATCCAGGTACGTCACAAACTTTCAATGTCATAGATGCATGCGATGTTGCTTGAAGGGTAAAGCTGTGTAATGAAGGCAGGAAACAAAGACATGAATTCAGGGATCCCCATCATCGACTACATCTCTTCTCTTCCCTAGGAACGGCTACATACGACTCAATCAATAAAACAATATTCAATTTTTACTGCCAATAATGAGGGGGGCTGAGGCGGAAATGTTAGTCAGAAGGCAAAAGCGTTAGGAAAGTAGTGCAACGGGGCCATCATGACATACGAAAGTATGTGTCACTTCTGTACCCGAATAGGGATCCCCACATAACGTGATCACCGACCGTAACAGCGACCCTAATCTAAAAGACTGTGTCAACTTATACCCACCCAACCCTGTGTCTTTACTTGTCATGCTTATTTGCCGAATTCGGCGTTTATACCTGTCTGACGGTGATAGGATCCAGGTACGTCACAAACTTTCAATGTCATAGATGCATGCGATGTTGCTTGAAGGGTAAAGCTGTGTAATGAAGGCAGGAAACAAAGACATGAATTCAGGGATCCCAATCATCGACTACATCTCTTCTCTTCCCTAGGAACGGCTACATACGACTCAATCAATAAAACAATATTCAATTTTTACTGCCAATAATGAGGGGGGCTGAGGCGGAAATGTTAGTCATAAGACAAAAGCGTTAGGAAAGTAGTGCAACGGGGCCATCATGACATACGAAAGTATGTGTCACTTCTGTACCCGAATAGGGATCCCCACATAACGTGATCACCGACCGTAACAGCGACCCTAATCTAAAAGACTGTGTCAACTTATACCCACCCAACCCTGTGTCTTTACTTGTCATGCTTATTTGCCGAATTCGGCGTTTATACCTGTCTGACGGTGATAGGATCCAGGTACGTCACAAACTTTCAATGTCATAGATGCATGCGATGTTGCTTGAAGGGTAAAGCTGTGTAATGAAGGCAGGAAACAAAGACATGAATTCAGGGATCCCCATCATCGACTACATCTCTTCTCTTCCCTAGGAACGGCTACATACGACTCAATCAATAAAACAATATTCAATTTTTACTGCCAATAATGAGGGGGGCTGAGGCGGAAATGTTAGTCAGAAGGCAAAAGCGTTAGGAAAGTAGTGCAACGGGGCCATCATGACATACGAAAGTATGTGTCACTTCTGTACCCGAATAGGGATCCCCACATAACGTGATCACCGACCGTAACAGCGACCCTAATCTAAAAGACTGTGTCAACTTATACCCACCCAACCCTGTGTCTTTACTTGTCATGCTTATTTGCCGAATTCGGCGTTTATACCTGTCTGACGGTGATAGGATCCAGGTACGTCACAAACTTTCAATGTCATAGATGCATGCGATGTTGCTTGAAGGGTAAAGCTGTGTAATGAAGGCAGGAAACAAAGACATGAATTCAGGGATCCCAATCATCGACTACATCTCTTCTCTTCCCTAGGAACGGCTACATACGACTCAATCAATAAAACAATATTCAATTTTTACTGCCAATAATGAGGGGGGCTGAGGCGGAAATGTTAGTCAGAAGACAAAAGCGTTAGGAAAGTAGTGCAACGGGGCCATCATGACATACGAAAGTATGTGTCACTTCTGTACCCGAATAGGGATCCCCACATAACGTGATCACCGACCGTAACAGCGACCCTAATCTAAAAGACTGTGTCAACTTATACCCACCCAACCCAGTGTCTTTACTTGTCATGCTTATTTGCCGAATTCGGCGTTTATACCTGTCTGACGGTGATAGGATCCAGGTACGTCACAAACTTTCAATGTCATAGATGCATGCGATGTTGCTTGAAGGGTAAAGCTGTGTAATGAAGGCAGGAAACAAAGACATGAATTCAGGGATCCCAATCATCGACTACATCTCTTCTCTTCCCTAGGAACGGCTACATACGACTCAATCAATAAAACAATATTCAATTTTTACTGCCAATAATGAGGGGGGCTGAGGCGGAAATGTTATTCAGAAGGCTAAAGCGATAGGAAAGTAGTGCAACGGGGCCATCATGACATACGAAAGTATGTGTCACTTCTGTACCCGAATACGGATCCCCACATAACGTGATCACCGACCATAACAGCGAACCTAATCTAAAAGACTGTGTCAACTTATTCCCAAATAAACCTGTGTCTTTACTTGTCATGCTTATTTGCCGAATTCGGCGTTTATACCTGTCTGACGGTGATAGGATCCAGGTACGTCACAAACTTTCAATGTTATAGATGCATGCGATGTTGCTTGAAGGGTAAAGCTGTGTAATGAAGGCAGGAAACAAAGACATGAATTCAGGGATCCCAATCATCGACTACATCTCTTCTCTTCCCTAGGAACGGCTACATACGACTCAATCAATAAAACAATATTCAATTTTTACTGCCAATAATGAGGGGGGCTGAGGCGGAAATGTTAGTCAGAAGGCAAAAGCGTTAGGAAAGTAGTGCAACGGGGCCATCATGACATACGAAAGTATGTGTCACTTCTGTACCCGAATAGGGATCCCCACATAACGTGATCACCGACCATAACAGCGAACCTAATCTAAAAGACTGTGTCAACTTATACCCACCCAACCCTGTGTCTTTACTTGTCATGCTTATTTGCCGAATTCGGCGTTTATACCTGTCTGACGGTGATAGGATCCAGGTACGTCACAAACTTTCAATGTCATAGATGCATGCGATGTTGCTTGAAGGGTAAAGCTGTGTAATGAAGGCAGGAAACAAAGACATGAATTCAGGGATCCCAATCATCGACTACATCTCTTCTCTTCCCTAGGAACGGCTACATACGACTCAATCAATAAAACAATATTCAATTTTTACTGCCAATAATGAGGGGGGCTGAGGCGGAAATGTTAGTCAGAAGGCAAAAGCGTTAGGAAATTAGTGCAACGGGGCCATCATGACATACGAAAGTATGTGTCACTTCTGTACCCGAATAGGGATCCCCACATAACGTGATCACCGACCGTAACAGCGACCCTAATCTAAAAGACTGTATCAACTTATTCCCAAATAAACCTGTGTTTTTACTTGTCATGCTTATTTGCTGGTTCGGCGTTTATACCTGTCGGACGGTGATAGGACCCAGGTACGACACAAACTTTCAATGTCATAGATGCATCCTATGTTGCTTGAAGAGTAAAGCTTTGTAATGGAAGCAGAAAACAAAGACATGAATTCAGGGCTCCAAATCATCGACTACATCTCTTCTCTTCCCTAGGAACGGCTTCATACGACTCATGCAATTACACAATATTCAATTTTTACTGCCAATAATGAGGGGGGCTGAGGCGGAAATGTTAGTCAGAAGGCAAAAGCGTTAGGAAAGTAGTGCAACGGGGCCATCATGACATACGAAAGTATGTGTCACTTCTGTACCCGAATAGGGATCCCCACATAACGTGATCACCGACCATAACAGCGAACCTAATCTAAAAGACTGTGTCAACTTATACCCACCCAACCCTGTGTCTTTACTTGTCATGCTTATTTGCCGAATTCGGCGTTTATACCTGTCTGACGGTGATAGGATCCAGGTACGTCACAAACTTTCAATGTCATAGATGCATGCGATGTTGCTTGAAGGGTAAAGCTGTGTAATGAAGGCAGGAAACAAAGACATGAATTCAGGGATCCCAATCATCGACTACATCTCTTCTCTTCCCTAGGAACGGCTACATACGACTCAATCAATAAAACAATATTCAATTTTTACTGCCAATAATGAGGGGGGCTGAGGCGGAAATGTTATTCAGAAGGCTAAAGCGATAGGAAAGTAGTGCAACGGGGCCATCATGACATACGAAAGTATGTGTCACTTCTGTACCCGAATAGGGATCCCCACATAACGTGATCACCGACCATAACAGCGAACCTAATCTAAAAGACTGTGTCAACTTATTCCCACCCAACCCTGTGTCTTTACTTGTCATGCTTATTTGCCGAATTCGGCGTTTATACCTGTCTGACGGTGATAGGATCCAGGTACGTCACAAACTTTCAATGTCATAGATGCATGCGATGTTGCTTGAAGGGTAAAGCTGTGTAATGAAGGCAGGAAACAAAGACATGAATTCAGGGATCCCAATCATCGACTACATCTCTTCTCTTCCCTAGGAACGGCTACATACGACTCAATCAATAAAACAATATTCAATTTTTACTGCCAATAATGAGGGGGGCTGAGGCGGAAATGTTAGTCAGAAGACAAAAGCGTTAGGAAAGTAGTGCAACGGGGCCATCATGACATACGAAAGTATGTGTCACTTCTGTACCCGAATAGGGATCCCCACATAACGTGATCACCGACCGTAACAGCGACCCTAATCTAAAAGACTGTATCAACTTATTCCCAAATAAACCTGTGTTTTTACTTGTCATGCTTATTTGCTGGTTCGGCGTTTATACCTGTCGGACGGTGATAGGACCCAGGTACGACACAAACTTTCAATGTCATAGATGCATCCTATGTTGCTTGAAGAGTAAAGCTTTGTAATGGAAGCAGAAAACAAAGACATGAATTCAGGGCTCCAAATCATCGACTACATCTCTTCTCTTCCCTAGGAACGGCTTCATACGACTCATGCAATTACACAATATTCAATTTTTACTGCCAATAATGAGGGGGGCTGAGGCGGAAATGTTAGTCAGAAGGCAAAAGCGTTAGGAAAGTAGTGCAACGGGGCCATCATGACATACGAAAGTATTTGTCACTTCTGTACCCGAATAGGGATCCCCACATAACGTGATCACCGACCATAACAGCGAACCTAATCTAAAAGACTGTGTCAACTTATTCCCACCCAACCCTGTGTCTTTACTTGTCATGCTTATTTGCCGAATTCGGCGTTTATACCTGTCTGACGGTGATAGGATCCAGGTACGTCACAAACTTTCAATGTCATAGATGCATGCGATGTTGCTTGAAGGGTAAAGCTGTGTAATGAAGGCAGGAAACAAAGACATGAATTCAGGGATCCCAATCATCGACTACATCTCTTCTCTTCCCTAGGAACGGCTACATACGACTCAATCAATAAAACAATATTCAATTTTTACTGCCAATAATGAGGGGGGCTGAGGCGGAAATGTTATTCAGAAGGCTAAAGCGATAGGAAAGTAGTGCAACGGGGCCATCATGACATACGAAAGTATGTGTCACTTCTGTACCCGAATACGGATCCCCACATAACGTGATCACCGACCATAACAGCGAACCTAATCTAAAAGACTGTGTCAACTTATTCCCACCCAACCCTGTGTCTTTACTTGTCATGCTTATTTGCCGAATTCGGCGTTTATACCTGTCTGACGGTGATAGGATCCAGGTACGTCACAAACTTTCAATGTCATAGATGCATGCGATGTTGCTTGAAGGGTAAAGCTGTGTAATGAAGGCAGGAAACAAAGACATGAATTCAGGGATCCCAATCATCGACTACATCTCTTCTCTTCCCTAGGAACGGCTACATACGACTCAATCAATAAAACAATATTCAATTTTTACTGCCAATAATGAGGGGGGCTGAGGCGGAAATGTTATTCAGAAGGCTAAAGCGATAGGAAAGTAGTGCAACGGGGCCATCATGACATACGAAAGTATGTGTCACTTCTGTACCCGAATACGGATCCCCACATAACGTGATCACCGACCATAACAGCGAACCTAATCTAAAAGACTGTGTCAACTTATTCCCACCCAACCCTGTGTCTTTACTTGTCATGCTTATTTGCCGAATTCGGCGTTTATACCTGTCTGACGGTGATAGGATCCAGGTACGACACAAACTTTCAATGTCATAGATGCATCCAATGTTGCTTGAAGGGTAAAGCTGTGTAATAAAGGCAGGAAACAGAGACATGAATTCAGGGCTCCCAATCATCGACTACATCTCTTCCCTTCCCTAGGAATGGCTTCATACGACTCATTCAATAACACAATATACAATTTTTACTGCCAATAATGAGGGGGGCTGAGGCGGAAACGTTAGTCAGAAGGCAAAAGCGTTAGGAAAGTAGTGCAACGGGGCCATCATGACATACGAAAGGATGTGTCACTTCTGTACCCGAATAGGAATCCCCACATAACGTGATCACCGACCATAACAGCGACCCTAATCTAAAAGACTGTGTCAACTTATTCCCACCCAACCCTATGTTTTTACTTGTCATGCTTATTTGCCGAATTCGGCGTTTATACCTGTCTGACGGTGATAGGACACAGGTACGACAGAAACTTTCAATATCATAGATGCATCCAATGTTGTTTGGAGAGTAAAGCTGTGTAATGGAGGCAGGAAACAAAGACATGAATTCAGGGCTCCCAATCATCGACTAAATCTCTTCTCCTTCCTAGGATCGGCTTCATACGACTCATTCAATAACACAATATACAATTTTTACTGCCAATAATGAGGGGGGCTGAGGCGGAAACGTTAGTCAGAAGGCAAAAGCGTTAGGAAAGTAGTGCAACGGGGCCATCATGACATACGAAAGTATGTGTCACTTCTGTACCCGAATAGGAATCCCCACATAACGTGATCACCGACCATAACAGCGACCCTAATCTAAAAGACTGTGTCAACTTATTCCCACCCAACCCTATGTTTTTACTTGTCATGCTTATTTGCCGAATTCGGCGTTTATTCCTGTCTGACGGTGATAGGATCCAGGTACGACACAAACTTTCAATGTCATAGATGCATGCGATGTTGCTTGAAGAGTAAAGCTTTGTAATGGAGGCAGGAAACAAAGACTTGAATTCAGGGCTCCCAATCATCGACTACATCTCTTCTCTTCCCTAGGAACGGCTTCATAGGACTCATGCAATTACACAATATTCAATTTTTACTGCCAATAATGAGGGGGGCTGAGGCGGAAATGTTAGTCAGAAGGCAAAAGCGTTAGGAAAGTAGTGCAACGGGGCCATCATGACATACGAAAGTATGTGTCACTTCCGTACCCGAATAGGGATCCCCACATAACGTGATCACCGACCATAACAGCGAACCTAATCTAAAAGACTGTGTCAACTTATTCCCACCCAACCCCGTGTCTTTACTTGTCATGCTTATTTGCCGATTTCGGCGTTTATACCTGTCTGACGGTGATAGGATCCAGGTACGACACAAACTTTCAATGTCATAGATGCATGCGATGTTGCTTGAAGGGTAAAGCTGTGTAATGAAGGCAGGAAACAAAGACATGAATTCAGGGATCCCAATCATCGACTACATCTCTTCTCTTCCCTAGGAACGGCTACATACGACTCAATCAATAACACAATATTCAATTTTTACTGCCAATAATGAGGGGGGCTGAGGCGGAAATGTTATTCAGAAGGCTAAAGCGATAGGAAAGTAGTGCAAAGGGGCCATCATGACATACGAAAGTATGTGTCACTTCTGTACCCGAATAGGGATCCCCACATAACGTGATCACCGACCATAACAGCGACCCTAATCTAAAAGACTGTATCAACTTATTCCCAAATAACCCTGTGTTTTTACTTGTCATGCTTATTTGCTGATTCGGCGTTTATAACTGTCGGACGGTGATAGGACCCAGGTACGACACAAACTTTCAATGTCATAGATGCATCCTATGGTGCTTGAAGAGTAAAGCTTTGTAATGGAGGCAGGAAACAAAGACATGAATTCAGGGCTCCCAATCATCGACTACATCTCTTCTCTTCCCTAGGAACGGCTTCATACGACTCATGCAATTACACAATATTCAATTTTTACTGCCAATAATGAGGGGGGCTGAGGCGGAAATGTTAGTCAGAAGGCAAAAGCGTTAGGAAAGTAGTGCAACGGGGCCATCATGACATACGAAAGTATGTGTCACTTCTGTACCCGAATAGGGATCCCCACATAACGTGATCACCGACCATAACAGCGAACCCAATCTAAAAGACTGTGTCAACTTATTCCCACCCAACCCTGTGTCTTTACTTGTCATGCTTATTTGCCGAATTCGGCGTTTATACCTGTCTGACGGTGATAGGATCCAGGTACGACACAAACTTTCAATGTCATAGATGCATCCAATGTTGCTTGAAGGGTAAAGCTGTGTAATAAAGGCAGGAAACAGAGACATGAATTCAGGGCTCCCAATCATCGACTACATCTCTTCCCTTCCTTAGGAATGGCTTCATACGACTCATTCAATAACACAATATACAATTTTTACTGCCAATAATGAGGGGGGCTGAGGCGGAAACGTTAGTCAGAAGGCAAAAGCGTTAGGAAAGTAGTGCAACGGGGCCATCATGACATACGAAAGTATGTGTCACTTCTGTACCCGAATAGGGATTCCCACATAACGTGATCACCAACCATAACAGCGAACCTAATCTAAAAGACTGTGTCAACTTATTCCCACCCAACCCTGTGTCTTTAATTGTCATGCTTATTTGCCGAATTCGGCGCTTATACCTGTCTGACGGTGATAGGATCCAGGTACGACACAAACTTTCAATGTCATAGATGCATCCAATGTTGCTTGAAGGGTAAAGCTGTGTAATAAAAGCAGGAAACAGAGACATGAATTCAGGGCTCCCAATCATCGACTACATCTCTTCCCTTCCCTAGGAATGGCTTCATACGACTCATTCAATAACACAATATACAATTTTTACTGCCAATAATGAGGGGGGCTGAGGCGGAAACGTTAGTCAGAAGGCAAAAGCGTTAGGAAAGTAGTGCAACGGGGCCATCATGACATACGAAAGTATGTGTCACTTCTGTACCCGAATAGGGATCCCCACATAACGTGATCACCGACCATAACAGCGAACCCAATCTAAAAGACTGTGTCAACTTATTCCCACCCAACCCTGTGTCTTTACTTGTCATGCTTATTTGCCGAATTCGGCGTTTATACCTGTCTGACGGTGATAGGATCCAGGTACGACACAAACTTTCAATGTCATAGATGCATCCAATGTTGCTTGAAGGGTAAAGCTGTGTAATAAAGGCAGGAAACAGAGACATGAAGTCAGGGCTCCCAATCATCGACTACATCTCTTCTCTTCCCGAGGAATGGCTTCATACGACTCATTCAATAACACAATATACAATTTTTACTGCCAATAATGAGGGGGGCTGAGGCGGAAACGTTAGTCAGAAGGCAAAAGCGTTAGGAAAGTAGTGCAACGGGGCCATCATGACATACGAAAGTATGTGTCACTTCTGTACCCGAATAGGGATCCCCACATAACGTGATCACCGACCGTAACAGCGACCCTAATCTAAAAGACTGTATCAACTTATTCCCAAATAAACCTGTGTTTTTACTTGTCATGCTTATTTGCTGGTTCGGCGTTTATACCTGTCGGACGGTGATAGGACCCAGGTACGACACAAACTTTCAATGTCATAGATGCATCCTATGTTGCTTGAAGAGTAAGGCTTTGTAATGGAAGCAGAAAACAAAGACATGAATTCAGGGCTCCAAATCATCGACTACATCTCTTCTCTTCCCTAGGAACGGCTTCATACGACTCATGCAATTACACAATATTCAATTTTTACTGCCAATAATGAGGGGGGCTGAGGCGGAAATGTTAGTCAGAAGGCAAAAGCGTTAGGAAAGTAGTGCAACGGGGCCATCATGACATACGAAAGTATTTGTCACTTCTGTACCCGAATAGGGATCCCCACATAACGTGATCACCGACCATAACAGCGAACCTAATCTAAAAGACTGTGTCAACTTATTCCCACCCAACCCTGTGTCTTTACTTGTCATGCTTATTTGCCGAATTCGGCGTTTATACCTGTCTGACGGTGATAGGATCCAGGTACGTCACAAACTTTCAATGTCATAGATGCATGCGATGTTGCTTGAAGGGTAAAGCTGTGTAATGAAGGCAGGAAACAAAGACATGAATTCAGGGATCCCAATCATCGACTACATCTCTTCTCTTCCCTAGGAACGGCTACATACGACTCAATCAATAAAACAATATTCAATTTTTACTGCCAATAATGAGGGGGGCTGAGGCGGAAATGTTATTCAGAAGGCTAAAGCGATAGGAAAGTAGTGCAACGGGGCCATCATGACATACGAAAGTATGTGTCACTTCTGTACCCGAATACGGATCCCCACATAACGTGATCACCGACCATAACAGCGAACCTAATCTAAAAGACTGTGTCAACTTATTCCCACCCAACCCTGTGTCTTTACTTGTCATGCTTATTTGCCGAATTCGGCGTTTATACCTGTCTGACGGTGATAGGATCCAGGTACGTCACAAACTTTCAATGTCATAGATGCATGCGATGTTGCTTGAAGGGTAAAGCTGTGTAATGAAGGCAGGAAACAAAGACATGAATTCAGGGATCCCAATCATCGACTACATCTCTTCTCTTCCCTAGGAACGGCTACATACGACTCAATCAATAAAACAATATTCAATTTTTACTGCCAATAATGAGGGGGGCTGAGGCGGAAATGTTATTCAGAAGGCTAAAGCGATAGGAAAGTAGTGCAACGGGGCCATCATGACATACGAAAGTATGTGTCACTTCTGTACCCGAATACGGATCCCCACATAACGTGATCACCGACCATAACAGCGAACCTAATCTAAAAGACTGTGTCAACTTATTCCCACCCAACCCTGTGTCTTTACCTGTCATGCTTATTTGCCGAATTCGGCGTTTATACCTGTCTGACGGTGATAGGATCCAGGTACGACACAAACTTTCAATGTCATAGATGCATCCAATGTTGCTTGAAGGGTAAAGCTGTGTAATAAAGGCAGGAAACAGAGACATGAATTCAGGGCTCCCAATCATCGACTACATCTCTTCCCTTCCCTAGGAATGGCTTCATACGACTCATTCAATAACACAATATACAATTTTTACTGCCAATAATGAGGGGGGCTGAGGCGGAAACGTTAGTCAGAAGGCAAAAGCGTTAGGAAAGTAGTGCAACGGGGCCATCATGACATACGAAAGGATGTGTCACTTCTGTACCCGAATAGGAATCCCCACATAACGTGATCACCGACCATAACAGCGACCCTAATCTAAAAGACTGTGTCAACTTATTCCCACCCAACCCTATGTTTTTACTTGTCATGCTTATTTGCCGAATTCGGCGTTTATTCCTGTCTGACGGTGATAGGATCCAGGTACGACACAAACTTTCAATGTCATAGATGCATGCGATGTTGCTTGAAGAGTAAAGCTTTGTAATGGAGGCAGGAAACAAAGACTTGAATTCAGGGCTCCCAATCATCGACTACATCTCTTCTCTTCCCTAGGAACGGCTTCATAGGACTCATGCAATTACACAATATTCAATTTTTACTGCCAATAATGAGGGGGGCTGAGGCGGAAATGTTAGTCAGAAGGCAAAAGCGTTAGGAAAGTAGTGCAACGGGGCCATCATGACATACGAAAGTATGTGTCACTTCCGTACCCGAATAGGGATCCCCACATAACGTGATCACCGACCATAACAGCGAACCTAATCTAAAAGACTGTGTCAACTTATTCCCACCCAACCCCGTGTCTTTACTTGTCATGCTTATTTGCCGATTTCGGCGTTTATACCTGTCTGACGGTGATAGGATCCAGGTACGACACAAACTTTCAATGTCATAGATGCATGCGATGTTGCTTGAAGGGTAAAGCTGTGTAATGAAGGCAGGAAACAAAGACATGAATTCAGGGATCCCAATCATCGACTACATCTCTTCTCTTCCCTAGGAACGGCTACATACGACTCAATCAATAACACAATATTCAATTTTTACTGCCAATAATGAGGGGGGCTGAGGCGGAAATGTTATTCAGAAGGCTAAAGCGATAGGAAAGTAGTGCAAAGGGGCCATCATGACATACGAAAGTATGTGTCACTTCTGTACCCGAATAGGGATCCCCACATAACGTGATCACCGACCATAACAGCGACCCTAATCTAAAAGACTGTATCAACTTATTCCCAAATAACCCTGTGTTTTTACTTGTCATGCTTATTTGCTGATTCGGCGTTTATAACTGTCGGACGGTGATAGGACCCAGGTACGACACAAACTTTCAATGTCATAGATGCATCCTATGGTGCTTGAAGAGTAAAGCTTTGTAATGGAGGCAGGAAACAAAGACATGAATTCAGGGCTCCCAATCATCGACTACATCTCTTCTCTTCCCTAGGAACGGCTTCATACGACTCATGCAATTACACAATATTCAATTTTTACTGCCAATAATGAGGGGGGCTGAGGCGGAAATGTTAGTCAGAAGGCAAAAGCGTTAGGAAAGTAGTGCAACGGGGCCATCATGACATACGAAAGTATGTGTCACTTCTGTACCCGAATAGGGATCCCCACATAACGTGATCACCGACCATAACAGCGAACCCAATCTAAAAGACTGTGTCAACTTATTCCCACCCAACCCTGTGTCTTTACTTGTCATGCTTATTTGCCGAATTCGGCGTTTATACCTGTCTGACGGTGATAGGATCCAGGTACGACACAAACTTTCAATGTCATAGATGCATCCAATGTTGCTTGAAGGGTAAAGCTGTGTAATAAAGGCAGGAAACAGAGACATGAATTCAGGGCTCCCAATCATCGACTACATCTCTTCCCTTCCTTAGGAATGGCTTCATACGACTCATTCAATAACACAATATACAATTTTTACTGCCAATAATGAGGGGGGCTGAGGCGGAAACGTTAGTCAGAAGGCAAAAGCGTTAGGAAAGTAGTGCAACGGGGCCATCATGACATACGAAAGTATGTGTCACTTCTGTACCCGAATAGGGATTCCCACATAACGTGATCACCAACCATAACAGCGAACCTAATCTAAAAGACTGTGTCAACTTATTCCCACCCAACCCTGTGTCTTTAATTGTCATGCTTATTTGCCGAATTCGGCGCTTATACCTGTCTGACGGTGATAGGATCCAGGTACGACACAAACTTTCAATGTCATAGATGCATCCAATGTTGCTTGAAGGGTAAAGCTGTGTAATAAAAGCAGGAAACAGAGACATGAATTCAGGGCTCCCAATCATCGACTACATCTCTTCCCTTCCCTAGGAATGGCTTCATACGACTCATTCAATAACACAATATACAATTTTTACTGCCAATAATGAGGGGGGCTGAGGCGGAAACGTTAGTCAGAAGGCAAAAGCGTTAGGAAAGTAGTGCAACGGGGCCATCATGACATACGAAAGTATGTGTCACTTCTGTACCCGAATAGGGATCCCCACATAACGTGATCACCGACCATAACAGCGAACCCAATCTAAAAGACTGTGTCAACTTATTCCCACCCAACCCTGTGTCTTTACTTGTCATGCTTATTTGCCGAATTCGGCGTTTATACCTGTCTGACGGTGATAGGATCCAGGTACGACACAAACTTTCAATGTCATAGATGCATCCAATGTTGCTTGAAGGGTAAAGCTGTGTAATAAAGGCAGGAAACAGAGACATGAAGTCAGGGCTCCCAATCATCGACTACATCTCTTCTCTTCCCGAGGAATGGCTTCATACGACTCATTCAATAACACAATATACAATTTTTACTGCCAATAATGAGGGGGGCTGAGGCGGAAACGTTAGTCAGAAGGCAAAAGCGTTAGGAAAGTAGTGCAACGGGGCCATCATGACATACGAAAGTATGTGTCACTTCTGTACCCGAATAGGGATTCCCACATAACGTGATCACCAACCATAACAGCGAACCTAATCTAAAAGACTGTGTCAACTTATTCCCACCCAACCCTGTGTCTTTAATTGTCATGCTTATTTGCCGAATTCGGCGCTTATACCTGTCTGACGGTGATAGGATCCAGGTACGACACAAACTTTCAATGTCATAGATGCATCCAATGTTGCTTGAAGGGTAAAGCTGTGTAATAAAAGCAGGAAACAGAGACATGAATTCAGGGCTCCCAATCATCGACTACATCTCTTCCCTTCCCTAGGAATGGCTTCATACGACTCATTCAATAACACAATATACAATTTTTACTGCCAATAATGAGGGGGGCTGAGGCGGAAACGTTAGTCAGAAGGCAAAAGCGTTAGGAAAGTAGTGCAACGGGGCCATCATGACATACGAAAGTATGTGTCACTTCTGTACCCGAATAGGGATTCCCACATAACGTGATCACCAACCATAACAGCGAACCTAATCTAAAAGACTGTGTCAACTTATTCCCACCCAACCCTGTGTCTTTAATTGTCATGCTTATTTGCCGAATTCGGCGCTTATACCTGTCTGACGGTGATAGGATCCAGGTACGACACAAACTTTCAATGTCATAGATGCATCCAATGTTGCTTGAAGGGTAAAGCTGTGTAATAAAAGCAGGAAACAGAGACATGAATTCAGGGCTCCCAATCATCGACTACATCTCTTCCCTTCCCTAGGAATGGCTTCATACGACTCATTCAATAACACAATATACAATTTTTACTGCCAATAATGAGGGGGGCTGAGGCGGAAACGTTAGTCAGAAGGCAAAAGCGTTAGGAAAGTAGTGCAACGGGGCCATCATGACATACGAAAGTATCTGTCACTTCTGTACCCGAATACGGATCCCCACATAACGTGATCACCGACCATAACAGCGAACCTAATCTAAAAGACTGTGTCAACTTATTCCCACCCAACCCTGTGTCTTTACTTGTCATGCTTATTTGCCGAATTCGGCGTTTATACCTGTCTGACGGTGATAGGATCCAGGTACGACACAAACTTTCAATGTCATAGATGCATCCAATGTTGCTTGAAGGGTAAAGCTGCGTAATAAAGGCAGGAAACAAAGACATGAATTCAGGGCTCCCAATCATCGACTACATCTCTTCTCTTCCCTAGGAACGGCTTCATACGACTCATTCAGTAACACAATATACAATTTTTACTGCCAATACCGAGGGTTAGCTGAGGCGGAAATGTTACTCAACGGCTAAAGCGATCGAAAAGTAGTGCAAAGGGGCCTTCATGACATACGAAAGTATGTGTCACTTCTGTACCCGAATAGGGATCCCCACATAACGTGATCACCGACCATAACAGCGACCCTAATCTAAAAGACTGTGTCAACTTATTCCCACCCAACCCTATGTCTTTACTTGTCATGCTTATTTGCCGAATTCGGCGTTTATACCTGTCTGACGGTGATAGGACACAGGTACGACACAAACTTTCAATATCTTAGATGCATCCAATGTTGCTTGGAGAGTAAAGCTGTGTAATGGAGGTAGGAAACAAAGACATGAATTCAGGGCTCCCAATCATCGACTAAATCTCTTCTCCTTCCTAGGATCGGCTTCATACGACTCATTCAATAACACAATATTCAATTTTTACTGCCAATAATGAGGGGGGCTGAGGCGGAAATGTTAGTCAGAAGGCAAAAGCGTTAGGAAAGTAGTGCAACGGGGCCATCATGACATACGAAAGTATGTGTCACTTCTGTACCCGAATAGGGATCTCCACATCACGTGATCACCGACCATAACAGCGAACCTAATCTAAAAGACTGTGTCAACTTATTCCCACCCAACCCTGTGTCTTTACTTGTCATGCTTATTTGCCGAATTCGGCGTTTATACCTGTCTGACGGTGATAGGATCCAGGTACGACACAAACTTTCAATGTCATAGATGCATCCAATGTTGCTTGAAGGGTAAAGCTGCGTAATAAAGGCAGGAAACAAAGACATGAATTCAGGGCTCCCAATCATCGACTACATCTCTTCTCTTCCCTAGGAATGGCTTCATACGACTCATTTAATAACACAATATACAATTTTTACTGCCAATAATGAGGGGGGCTGAGGCGGAAACGTTAGTCAGATGGCAAAAGCGTTAGGAAAGTAGTGCGACGGGGCCATCATGACATAGGAAAGTATGTGTCACTTCTGTACCCGAATAGGGATCCCCACATAACGTGATCACCGACCATAACAGCGACCCTAATCTAAAAGACTGTGTCAACTTATTCCCACCCAACCCTATGTTTTTACTTGTCATGCTTATTTGCCGAATTCGGCGGTTATACCTGTCTGACGGTGATAGGACACAGGGACGACACAAACTTTCAATATCATAGATGCATCCAATGTTGCTTGGAGAGTAAAGCTGTGTAATGGAGGCAGGAATCAAAGACATGAATTCAGGGCTCCCAATCATCGGCTAAATCTCTTCTCCTTCCTAGGATCGGCTTCATACGACTCATTCAATAACACAATATTCAATTTTTACTGCCAATAATGAGGGGGGCTGAGGCGGAAATGTTAGTCAGAAGGCAAAAGCGTTAGGAAAGTAGTGCAACGGGGCGATCATGACATACGAAAGTATGTGTCACTTCTGTACCCGAATAGGGATCCCCACATAACGTGATCACCGACCATAACAGCGAACCTAATCTAAAAGACTGTGTCAACTTATTCCCACCCAACCCTGTGTCTCTACTTGTCATGCGTATTTGCCGAATTCGGCGTTTATACCTGTCTGACGGTGATAGGATCCAGCTACGACACAAACTTTCAATGTCATAGATGCATCCAATGTTGCTTGAAGGGTAAAGCTGTGTAATAAAGGCAGGAAACAGAGACATGAATTCAGGGCTCCCAATCATCGACTACATCTCCTCCCTTCCCTAGGAATGGCTTCATACAACTCATTCAATAACACAATATACAATTTTTACTGCCAATAATGAGGGGAGCTGAGGCGGAAACGTTAGTCAGAAGGCAAAAGCGTTAGGAAAGTAGTGCAACGGGGCCATCATGACATACGAAAGTATGTGTCACTTATGTACCCGAATAGGGATCCCCACATAACGTGATCACCGACCATAACAGCGACCCTAATCTAAAATACTGTGTCAACTTATTCCCACCCAACCCTGTGTCTTTACTTGTCATGCTTATTTGCCGAATTCGGCGTCTATACCTGTCTGACGGTGATAGGACCCAGGTGCGACACAAACATTCAATGTCATAGATGCATCCAATGTTGCTTGAAGGGTAAAGCTGTGTAATAAAGGCAGGAAACAAAGACATGAATTCAGGGCTCCCAATCATCGACTACATCTCTTCTCTTCCCGAGGAATGGCTTCATACGACTCATTCAATAACACAATATACAATTTTTACAGCCAATAATGAGGGGGGCTGAGGCGGAAACGTTAGTCAGAAGGCAAAAGCGTTAGGAAAGTAGTGCAACGGGGCCATCATGACATACGAAAATATGTGTCACTTCTGTACCCGTATAGGGATCCCCACATAACGTGATCACCGACCATAACAGCGACCCTAATCTAAAAGACTGTGTCAACTTATTCCCACCCAAATCTGTGTCGTTACTTGTCATGCGTATGTGCCGAATTCGGCGTTTATACCTGTCTGACGGTGATAGGATCCAGGTACGACACAAACTTTCAATGTCATAGATGCATCCAATGTTGCTTGAAGGGTAAAGCTGTGTAATAAAAGCAGGAAACAGAGACATGAATTCAGGGCTCCCAATCATCGACTACATCTCTTCCCTTCCCTAGGAATGGCTTCATACGACTCATTCAATAACACAATATACAATTTTTACTGCCAATAATGAGGGGGGCTGAGGCGGAAACGTTAGTCAGAAGGCAAAAGCGTTAGGAAAGTAGTGCAACGGGGCCATCATGACATACGAAAGTATGTGTCACTTCTGTACCCGAATAGGGATCCCCACATAACGTGATCACCGACCATAACAGCGAACCCAATCTAAAAGACTGTGTCAACTTATTCCCACCCAACCCTGTGTCTTTACTTGTCATGCTTATTTGCCGAATTCGGCGTTTATACCTGTCTGACGGTGATAGGATCCAGGTACGACACAAACTTTCAATGTCATAGATGCATCCAATGTTGCTTGAAGGGTAAAGCTGTGTAATAAAGGCAGGAAACAGAGACATGAAGTCAGGGCTCCCAATCATCGACTACATCTCTTCTCTTCCCGAGGAATGGCTTCATACGACTCATTCAATAACACAATATACAATTTTTACTGCCAATAATGAGGGGGGCTGAGGCGGAAACGTTAGTCAGAAGGCAAAAGCGTTAGGAAAGTAGTGCAACGGGGCCATCATGACATACGAAAGTATGTGTCACTTCTGTACCCGAATAGGGATTCCCACATAACGTGATCACCAACCATAACAGCGAACCTAATCTAAAAGACTGTGTCAACTTATTCCCACCCAACCCTGTGTCTTTAATTGTCATGCTTATTTGCCGAATTCGGCGCTTATACCTGTCTGACGGTGATAGGATCCAGGTACGACACAAACTTTCAATGTCATAGATGCATCCAATGTTGCTTGAAGGGTAAAGCTGTGTAATAAAAGCAGGAAACAGAGACATGAATTCAGGGCTCCCAATCATCGACTACATCTCTTCCCTTCCCTAGGAATGGCTTCATACGACTCATTCAATAACACAATATACAATTTTTACTGCCAATAATGAGGGGGGCTGAGGCGGAAACGTTAGTCAGAAGGCAAAAGCGTTAGGAAAGTAGTGCAACGGGGCCATCATGACATACGAAAGTATGTGTCACTTCTGTACCCGAATAGGGATTCCCACATAACGTGATCACCAACCATAACAGCGAACCTAATCTAAAAGACTGTGTCAACTTATTCCCACCCAACCCTGTGTCTTTAATTGTCATGCTTATTTGCCGAATTCGGCGCTTATACCTGTCTGACGGTGATAGGATCCAGGTACGACACAAACTTTCAATGTCATAGATGCATCCAATGTTGCTTGAAGGGTAAAGCTGTGTAATAAAAGCAGGAAACAGAGACATGAATTCAGGGCTCCCAATCATCGACTACATCTCTTCCCTTCCCTAGGAATGGCTTCATACGACTCATTCAATAACACAATATACAATTTTTACTGCCAATAATGAGGGGGGCTGAGGCGGAAACGTTAGTCAGAAGGCAAAAGCGTTAGGAAAGTAGTGCAAAGGGGCCTTCATGACATACGAAAGTATGTGTCACTTCTGTACCCGAATAGGGATCCCCACATAACGTGATCACCGACCATAACAGCGACCCTAATCTAAAAGACTGTGTCAACTTATTCCCACCCAACCCTGTGTCTTTACTTGTCATGCTTATTTGCCGAATTCGGCGTTTATACCTGTCTGACGGTGATAGGACACAGGTACGACACAAACTTTCAATATCTTAGATGCATCCAATGTTGCTTGGAGAGTAAAGCTGTGTAATGGAGGTAGGAAACAAAGACATGAATTCAGGGCTCCCAATCATCGACTAAATCTCTTCTCCTTCCTAGGATCGGCTTCATACGACTCATTCAATAACACAATATTCAATTTTTACTGCCAATAATGAGGGGGGCTGAGGCGGAAATGTTAGTCAGAAGGCAAAAGCGTTAGGAAAGTAGTGCAACGGGGCCATCATGACATACGAAAGTATGTGTCACTTCTGTACCCGAATAGGGATCTCCACATCACGTGATCACCGACCATAACAGCGAACCTAATCTAAAAGACTGTGTCAACTTATTCCCACCCAACCCTGTGTCTTTACTTGTCATGCTTATTTGCCGAATTCGGCGTTTATACCTGTCTGACGGTGATAGGATCCAGGTACGACACAAACTTTCAATGTCATAGATGCATCCAATGTTGCTTGAAGGGTAAAGCTGCGTAATAAAGGCAGGAAACAAAGACATGAATTCAGGGCTCCCAATCATCGACTACATCTCTTCTCTTCCCTAGGAATGGCTTCATACGACTCATTCAATAACACAATATACAATTTTTACTGCCAATAATGAGGGGGGCTGAGGCGGAAACGTTAGTCAGATGGCAAAAGCGTTAGGAAAGTAGTGCGACGGGGCCATCATGACATAGGAAAGTATGTGTCACTTCTGTACCCGAATAGGGATCCCCACATAACGTGATCACCGACCATAACAGCGACCCTAATCTAAAAGACTGTGTCAACTTATTCCCACCCAACCCTATGTTTTTACTTGTCATGCTTATTTGCCGAATTCGGCGTTTATACCTGTCTGACGGTGATAGGACACAGGGACGACACAAACTTTCAATATCATAGATGCATCCAATGTTGCTTGGAGAGTAAAGCTGTGTAATGGAGGCAGGAATCAAAGACATGAATTCAGGGCTCCCAATCATCGGCTAAATCTCTTCTCCTTCCTAGGATCGGCTTCATACGACTCATTCAATAACACAATATTCAATTTTTACTGCCAATAATGAGGGGGGCTGAGGCGGAAATGTTAGTCAGAAGGCAAAAGCGTTAGGAAAGTAGTGCAACGGGGCGATCATGACATACGAAAGTATGTGTCACTTCTGTACCCGAATAGGGATCCCCACATAACGTGATCACCGACCATAACAGCGAACCTAATCTAAAAGACTGTGTCAACTTATTCCCACCCAACCCTGTGTCTCTACTTGTCATGCGTATTTGCCGAATTCGGCGTTTATACCTGTCTGACGGTGATAGGATCCAGCTACGACACAAACTTTCAATGTCATAGATGCATCCAATGTTGCTTGAAGGGTAAAGCTGTGTAATAAAGGCAGGAAACAGAGACATGAATTCAGGGCTCCCAATCATCGACTACATCTCCTCCCTTCCCTAGGAATGGCTTCATACAACTCATTCAATAACACAATATACAATTTTTACTGCCAATAATGAGGGGAGCTGAGGCGGAAACGTTAGTCAGAAGGCAAAAGCGTTAGGAAAGTAGTGCAACGGGGCCATCATGACATACGAAAGTATGTGTCACTTATGTACCCGAATAGGGATCCCCACATAACGTGATCACCGACCATAACAGCGACCCTAATCTAAAATACTGTGTCAACTTATTCGCACCCAACCCTGTGTCTTTACTTGTCATGCTTATTTGCCGAATTCGGCGTCTATACCTGTCTGACGGTGATAGGACCCAGGTGCGACACAAACATTCAATGTCATAGATGCATCCAATGTTGCTTGAAGGGTAAAGCTGTGTAATAAAGGCAGGAAACAAAGACATGAATTCAGGGCTCCCAATCATCGACTACATCTCTTCTCTTCCCGAGGAATGGCTTCATACGACTCATTCAATAACACAATATACAATTTTTACAGCCAATAATGAGGGGGGCTGAGGCGGAAACGTTAGTCAGAAGGCAAAAGCGTTAGGAAAGTAGTGCAACGGGGCCATCATGACATACGAAAATATGTGTCACTTCTGTACCCGTATAGGGATCCCCACATAACGTGATCACCGACCATAACAGCGACCCTAATCTAAAAGACTGTGTCAACTTATTCCCACCCAAATCTGTGTCGTTACTTGTCATGCGTATGTGCCGAATTCGGCGTTTATACCTGTCTGACGGTGATAGGATCCAGGTACGACACAAACTTTCAATGTCATAGATGCATCTAATGTTGCTTGAAGGGTAAAGCTGTGTAATAAAGGCAGGAAACAAAGCCATGAATTCAGGGCTGAAAATCATCGACTACATCTCCTCTCTTCCCTAGGAACGGCTTCATACGACTCATTCAGTAACACAATATTCAATTTTTACTGCCAATACCGAGGGTTAGCTGAGGCGGAAATGTTAGGCAACGGCTAAAGCGATAGAAAAGTAGTGCAACGGGGCCTTCATGACATACGAAAGTATGTGTCACTTCTGTACCTGAATAGGGATCCCCACATAACGTGATCACCGACCATAAGAGCGACCCTAATCTAAAAAACTGTGTCAACTTATTCCGACCCAACCCTGTGTCTTTACTTGTCATCCTTATTTGCCGAATTCGACGTTTATACCTGTCTGACGGTGATAGGATTCAGGTACGACACAAACATTCAATGTCATAGATGCATCCAATGTTGCTTGAAGGGTAAAGCTGTGTAATAAAGGCAGGAAACAAAGACATGAATTCAGGGATCCCAATCATCGACTACATCACTTCTCTTCCCTAGGAACGGCTACATACGACTCATTCAATAACACAATATTCAATTTTTACTGCCAATAATGAGGGGGGCTGAGGCGGAAATGTTAGTCAGAAGGCAAAAGCGTTAGGAAAGTAGTGCAACGGGGCCATCATGACATACGAAAGTATGTGTCACTTATGTACCCGAATAGGGATCCCCACATAACGTGATCACCGACCATAACAGCGAACCTAATCTAAAAGACTGTGTCAACTTATTCCCACCCAACCCTGTGCCTCTACTTGTCATGCTTATATGCCGAATTCGTCGTTTATACCTGTCTGACGGTGATAGGATCCAGCTACGACACAAACTTTCAATGTCATAGATGCATCCAATGTTGCTTGAAGGGTAAAGCTGTGTAATAAAGGCAGGAAACAGAGACATGAATTCAGGGCTCCCAATCATCGACTACATCTCTTCCCTTCCCTAGGAATGGCTTCATACGACTCATTCAATAACACAATATACTATTTTTACTGCCAATAATGAGGGGGGCTGAGGCGGAAACGTTAGTCAGAAGGCAAATGCGTTAGGAAAGTAGTGCAACGGGGCCATCATGACATACGAAAGTATGTGTCACTTCTGTACCCGAATAGGGATCCCCACATAACGTGATCACCGACCATAACAGCGACCATAATCTAAAAGACTGTGTCAACTTATTCACACCCAACCCTGTGTCTTTACTTGTCATCCTTATTTGCCGAATTCGGCTTTTATACCTGTCTGACGGTGATAGGATCCAGGTACGACACAAAATTTCAAAGTCATTGATGCATCCAATGTTGCTTGAAGGGTAAACCTGAGTAATGAAGGCAGGAAAAAAAGACATGAATTCTCGGCTCCCAATCATCGACTACATCTCTTCCCCTTCCTAGGAACGGCTTCATACGACTCATTCAATAACACAATATTCAATTCTTGCTGCCAATAATGAGGGGGGCTGAGGCGAAAATGTTAGTCAGAAAGCTAAAGCGATAAGAAAGTAGTGCAACGGGGCCATCATGGGATACGAAAGTATGTGTCACTTCTGTACCCGAATAGGGATCCCCACATAACGTGATCACCGACCATAACAGCGCCCCTAATCTAAAAGTCTGTGTCAACTTATTCACACCCAACCCTGTGTCTTTACTTGTAATGCTTATTTGCCGAATTCGGCGTTTATACCTGTCTGACGGTGACAGGATCCAGGTACGAAACAAACTTTCAATGTCATAGATGCATCCGATGTTGCTTGAAGGGTAAAGCTGTGTAATGAGGGGAGGAAACAAAGACATGAAATGAGGGATCCCAATCATCGACTACATCTCTTCTCTTGCCTAGGAACGGCTTCATACGACTCATTCAATAGCACAATATTCAATTTTTACTGCCAATAATGAAGGGGCTGAGGCGGAAATGTTACTCAGAAGGCTAAAGCGAAGGGAAAGTAGTGCAACGGGGCCATCATGACATACGAAAGTATGTGTCACTTCCGTACCCGAATAGGGATGCCCACATAACGTGATCACCAAACATAACAGCGACCCTAATCTAAAAGTCTGTGTCAACTTATTCCCACCCAACCCTCTGTCTTTACTCGTAATGCTTATTTTCCGAATTCGGCGTTTATACCTGTCTGACGGTGATAGGATCCAGGTACGACACAAACTTTCAATGTCATAGATGCATCCAATGTTGCTTGAAGGGTATAGCTGTGTAATAGAGGCAGGAAACAAAGCCATGAATTCAGGGCTCCCAATCATCGACTACATCTCTTCTCTTCCCTAGGAACGGCTACATGCGACTCATTCAGTAACACAATATTCAGTTTTTACTGCCAATACCGAGGGTTAGCTGAGGCGGAACTGTTGATCAGACGGCTAAAGCGATAGAAAAGTAGTGCAACGTGGCCTTCATGACATACGAAAGTATGTGTCACTTCTGTACCCGAATAGGGATCCCCACATAACGTGATCACCGACCATAACAGCGACCCTAATCTAAAAGCCTGTGTCAACTTATTCACACCCAACCCTGTGTCTTTACTTGTCATCCTTATTTGCCGAATTCGGCTTTTATACTTGTCTGACGGTGATAGGATCCAGGTACGACACAAAATATCAAAGTCATTGATGCATCCAATGTTGCTTGAAGGGTAAAGCTGTGTAATGAAGGCAGGAAAAAAAGACATGAATTCTGGGCTCCCAGTCATCGACTACATCTCTTCCCCTTCCTAGGAACGGCTTCATACGACTCATTCAATAACACAATATTCAATTTTTACTGCCAATAATGAGGGGGGCTGAGGCGGAAATGTTAGTCAGAAAGCTAAAGCGATAGGAAAGTTGTGCAACGGGGCCATCATGGGATACGAAAGTATGTGTCACTTCTGTACCCGTATAGGGATCCCCACATAACGTGATCACCGACCATAACAGCGACCCTAATCTAAAAGTCTGTGTCAACTTATTCACACCCAACCGTGTGTCTTTACTTGTAATGCTTATTTGCCGAATTCGGCGTTTATACCTGTCTGACGGTGACAGGATCCAGGTACGACACAAACTTTCAATGTCATAGATGCATCCGATGTTGCTTGAAGGGTAAAGCTGTGTAATGAGGGGAGGAAACAAAGACATGAATTCAGGGCTCCCAATCATCGACTATATCTTTTCGCTTCCCTAGGAACAGCTTCATACGACTCATTCAATAACACAATATTCAATTTTACTGCCAATAATGAGGGGGGCTGAGGTGGAAATGTTAGTCAGAAGGCAAAAGCGTTAGGAAAGTAGTGCAACGGGGCCATCATGACATACAAAAGTATGTGTCACTTCTGTACCCGAATAGGGATCCCCGCATAACGTGATCACCGACCATAACAGCGACCCTAATCTAAAAGACTGTGTCAACTTATTCCCACCCAACCCTGTGTATTTTCTTGTCATGCTTATTTGCCGAATTCGGCGTTTATACCTGTCTGACGGTGATAGGATCCAGGTACGACACAAACTTTCAATGTCATAGATGCATCCAATGTTGCTTGAAGGGTAAAGCTGTGTAATAAAGCCAGGAAACAAAGACATGAATTCAGGGCTCCCAATCATCGACTACATGTCTTCTCATCCCTAGGAACGGCTTCATACGACTCATTCAATAACACAATATTCAATTTTTACTGCCAATAATGAGTGGGGCTGAGGCGGAAATGCTAGTCAGAAGGCTAATGCGATAGGAAAGTAGTCCAACGGGGCCATCATGGCATACGAAACTATGTGTCACTTCTGTACCCGAATAGGGATCCCCACATAACGTGATCACCGACCATAACAGCGACCCTAATCTAAAAGACTGTGTCAAGTTATTCCCACCCAACCCTGTGTGTTTACTTGTCATGCTTATTTGCCGAATTGGGCGTTTATACCTGTCTGACGGTGATAGGATCCAGGTACGACACAAACATTCAATGTCATAGATGCATCCAATGTTGCTTGAAGGGTAAAGCTGTGTAATAAAGGCAGGAAACAAAGAGATGAATTCAGGTCTCCCAATCATTGACTACATCTCTTCTCTTCCCTAGGAACGGCTTCATACGACTCATTCAATAACACAATATGCAGTTTTTACAACCAATAATGAGGGAGGCTGAGGCGGAAAATTTAGTCAGAAAGCAAAAGCGGTAGGAAAGTAGTGCAACGGGGCCATCATGACATACGAAACTATGTGTCACTTCTGTACCCGAATAGGTACCCGCACATAACGTGATCACTGACCTTAACAGCGACCCTAATCTAAAAGACTGTGTCAACTTATTCCCACCCAAACCTGTGTCTTTACTTGTCATGCTTATTTGCCGAATTCAGCGTTTATACCTGTCTGACGGTGATAGGATCCAGGTACGACACAAACGTTCAAGGTCATAGATGTATCCAATGTTGCTTGAAGGGTAAAGCTGTGTTATGAAGGCAGGAAAGAAAGACATGAATTCAGGGCTCCCAATCATCGACTACATCTCTTCTCTTCCCTAGGAAAGGCTTCATACGACTCATTCAATAAAACTATATTCAATTTTTACTGTTAAATAATGAGGGTTAGCTGCGGCGGATATGTTACTCAGAAGGCTAAAGCGATAGGAAAGTAGTGCAACGGGGCCTGTATGACATACGAAAGTATGTGTCACTTCTGTACCCGAATAGGGATGCACACATAACGGGAACACCGACCATAACAGCGACCCTAATCTAAAAGACTGTCTCAGCTTATTCCCACCCAACCCTGAGTCCTTACTTGTCATGCTGATTTGCCGAATTCGGCGTTTATACCTGTCTGACGGTGATAGGATCCAGGTACGACTCAAACTTTCAATGTCATAGATGCATCCAATGTTGCTTGAAGGGTAAAGTTGTGTAATGAAGGCAGGAAACAATGACATGACTTCAGGGCTCCCAATCATCGACTACATCTCTTCTCTTCTTTAGGAATGGCTTCATACGACTCATTTAATAACACTATATTCAAATTTCACTGATAATACTGAGGGTTGGCTGAGGCGGAAATGTTTGTCAGAGGGCTCAAGCGATAGGAATGTAGTGCAACGGGGCCATCATGACATACGAAAGTATGTGTCACTTCTGTACCCGAATAGGGATCCCCACATAACGTGATCACCGAACATAACAGCGACCCTAATCTAAAAGACTGTGTCAACTTATTCCCAACCATCCCTGTGTCTTTACTTGTCATGCTTATTTGCCGAATCCGGCTTTTATACCTGTCTGACAGTGATAGGATCCAGGTTCCACACAAACTTTCAATGTCATAGAATCATCCAATGTTGCTTGAAGGGTAAAGCTGTGTAATGAAGGCAGGAAACATAGACATGAATTCAGGGCTCCCAATCATCGACTACATCTCTTCTCTTCCCTAGGAACGGCTTCATACCATTCATTCAATAACACAATATTCATTTTTTACTGCCAATAATGAGGGGGGCTGAGGCGGAAATGTTAGTCAGAAGGCTAAAGCGATAGGAAAGTAGTGCAAAGGGGCCATCATGACATACGAAAGTATGTGTCACTTCTGTACCCGAATAGGAATCCCCACATAACGTGATCACCGACAATAACAGCGACCCTAATCTAGAAGACTGTGTCAACTTATTCCCAACCAACCCTGTGTCTTTACTTGACATGCTTATTTGCCGAATTCGGCGTTTATACCAGTCTGACGGTGATACGATCCAGGTACGACACAAACTTTCAGTGTCACAGATGCATCCAATGTTGCTTGAAGGGTAAAGCTGTGTAATGAAGGCAGGAAACAAAGACATGAATTCAGGGCTCCCAATCATCGACTAAATCTCTTCTCCTTCCTAGGAACGGCTTCATACGACTCATTCAATAACACAATATTCAATTTTTACTGCCAATATGAGGGGGGCCGAGGCGGAAATGTTAGTCAGAAGGCTAAAGCGATAGGAAAGTAGTGCAACGGGGCCATCATGACATACGAAAGTATGTGTCACTTCGGTACCCGAATAGGGATCCCCACATAACGTGATCACCGACCATAACAATGACCCTAATCTAAAAGATTGTCTCAACGTATTCCCACCCAACCCTTTGTGTTTACTTGTCATGTTTATTTACCGAATTCGGCGTTTATACCTGTCTGACGGTGATAGGATCCAGGTACGACACAAACTTTCAACGTCATAGATGCATCCAATGTTCCTTGAAGGGTAAAGCTGTGTAATGAAGGCAGGAAACAAAGACATGAATTCAGGGCTCCCAATAATCGACTACATCTCTTCTCTTCCCTAGGAACGGCTTCATACGACTCATTCATTAACACAATATTCAATTTTTACTGCCTATAATGAGGTGGCTGAGGCGGAAATGTTAGTCAGAAGGCTAAAGCGATAGGAAAGTAGTGCAACGGGGCCATCATGTCATACGAAAGTATGTGTCACTTCTGAACCCGAATAGGGATCCCCACATAACGTGATCACCGACCATAACAGCGAACCTAATCTAAAAGACTGTGTCAACTTATTCCCACCCAAACCTGTGTCTTTACTTGTCATGCTTATTTGCCGAATTCGGCGTTTATACCTATCTGACGGTGATAGGATTCAGGTACGACACAAACTTTCAAAGTCATAGATGCATCCAATGTTGCTTCAAGAGTAAAGCTGTGTAATGTAGGGAGGAAAGAAAGACATGAATTCAGGGCTCCCAATCATCGACTACATCCCTTCTCTTCCCTAGGAACGGCTTAATACGACTCATTCAATAACACAATATTCAATTTTTACTGCCAATACTGAGGGTTGGCTGAGGCGGAAATGTTAGTCAGAAGGCAAAAGCGTTAGGAAAGTAGTGCAACGGGGCCATCATGACATACGAAAGTATGTGTCACTTCTGAACCCGAATAGGGATCCCCACATAACGTGATCACCGACCATAACAGCAAACCTAATCTAAAAGACTGTGTCAACTTATTCCCACCCAACCCTGTGTCTCTACTTGTCATGCTTATTTGCCGAATTCGGCGTTTATACCTGTCTGACGGTGATAGGATCCAGGTACGACACAAACTTTCAATGTCATAGATGCATCCAATGTTGCTTGAAGGGTAAAGCTGTGTAATAAAGGCAGGAAACAAAGACATGAATTCAGGGCTCCCAATCATCGACTACATCTCCTCTCTTCCCTAGGAACGGCTTCATACGACTCATTCAGTAACACAATATTCAATTTTTACAGCCAATACCAAATGTTAGCTGAGGCGGAAATGTTAGTCAGACGGCTAAAGCGAGAGAAAAGTAGTGCAACGGGGCCTTCATGACATACGAAAGTATATGTCACTTCTGTACCCGAATAGGGATCCCCACATAACGTGATCACCGCCCGTAACAGCGGCCCTAATCTAAAAAACTGTGTCAACTTATTCCCACCCAACCCTGTGTTCTTACTTGTCATGCTTATTTGCCGAATTCGGCGTTTATACCTGTCTGACGGTGATAGGATCCAGGTACGACACAAACTTTCAATGTCATAGATGCGTCCAATGTAGGTTGAAGGGAAAAGCTGTGTAATGAAGGCAGGAAACAAAGACATGATTTCAAGACTAACAATCATCGACTACATCTCTTCTCTTCCCTAGGAACGGCTTCATACGACTCATTCAATAACACAATATTCAATTTTTACTGCAAATAATGAGGGGTCTGAGGCGGAAATGTTAGTCAGAAGGCTAAAGCGATAGGAAAGTAGTGCAACGGGGCCATCATGACATACGAAAGTATGTGTCACTTCTGTACTCGAATAGGGATCCCCACATAACGTGATTACCGACCATAACAGCGACCCTAATCTAAAATACTGTGTCAACTTATTCCCACCCAACCCTGTGTCTTTACTTGTCATGCTTATTTGCCGAATTCGGCGTCTATACCTGTCTGACGGTGATAGGACCCAGGTACGACACAAACATTCAATGTCATAGATGCATCCAATGTTGCTTGAAGGGTAAAGCTGTGTAATAAAGGCAGGAAACAAAGACATGAATTCAGAGCTCCCAATCATCGACTACATCTCTTCTCTTCCCGAGGAATGGCTTCATACGACTCATTCAATAACACAATATACAATTTTTACAGCCAATAATGAGGGGGGCTGAGGCGGAAACGTTAGTCAGAAGGCAAAAGCGTTAGGAAAGTAGTGCAACGGGGCCATCATGACATACGAAAATATGTGTCACTTCTGTACCCGTATAGGGATCCCCACATAACGTGATCACCGACCATAACGGCGACCCTAATCTAAAAGACTGTGTCAACTTATTCCCACCCAAATCTGTGTCGTTACTTGTCATGCGTATGTGCCGAATTCGGCGTTTATACCTGTCTGACGGTGATAGGATCCAGGTACGACACAAACTTTCAATGTCATAGATGCATCTAATGTTGCTTGAAGGGTAAAGCTGTGTAATAAAGGCAGGAAACAAAGCCATGAATTCAGGGCTGAAAATCATCGACTACATCTCCTCTCTTCCCTAGGAACGGCTTCATACGACTCATTCAGTAACACAATATTCAATTTTTACTGCCAATACCGAGGGTTAGCTGAGGCGGAAATGTTAGGCAACGGCTAAAGCGATAGAAAAGTAGTGCAACGGGGCCTTCATGACATACGAAAGTATGTGTCACTTCTGTACCTGAATAGGGATCCCCACATAACGTGATCACCGACCATAAGAGCGACCCTAATCTAAAAAACTGTGTCAACTTATTCCGACCCAACCCTGTGTCTTTACTTGTCATCCTTATTTGCCGAATTCGACGTTTATACCTGTCTGACGGTGATAGGATTCAGGTACGACACAAACATTCAATGTCATAGATGCATCCAATGTTGCTTGAAGGGTAAAGCTGTGTAATAAAGGCAGGAAACAAAGACATGAATTCAGGGATCCCAATCATCGACTACATCACTTCTCTTCCCTAGGAACGGCTACATACGACTCATTCAATAACACAATATTCAATTTTTACTGCCAATAATGAGGGGGGCTGAGGCGGAAATGTTAGTCAGAAGGCAAAAGCGTTAGGAAAGTAGTGCAACGGGGCCATCATGACATACGAAAGTATGTGTCACTTATGTACCCGAATAGGGATCCCCACATAACGTGATCACCGACCATAACAGCGAACCTAATCTAAAAGACTGTGTCAACTTATTCCCACCCAACCCTGTGCCTCTACTTGTCATGCTTATATGCCGAATTCGTCGTTTATACCTGTCTGACGGTGATAGGATCCAGCTACGACACAAACTTTCAATGTCATAGATGCATCCAATGTTGCTTGAAGGGTAAAGCTGTGTAATAAAGGCAGGAAACGGAGACATGAATTCAGGGCTCCCAATCATCGACTACATCTCTTCCCTTCCCTAGGAATGGCTTCATACGACTCATTCAATAACACAATATACTATTTTTACTGCCAATAATGAGGGGGGCTGAGGCGGAAACGTTAGTCAGAAGGCAAATGCGTTAGGAAAGTAGTGCAACGGGGCCATCATGACATACGAAAGTATGTGTCACTTCTGTACCCGAATAGGGATCCCCACATAACGTGATCACCGACCATAACAGCGACCATAATCTAAAAGACTGTGTCAACTTATTCACACCCAACCCTGTGTCTTTACTTGTCATCCTTATTTGCCGAATTCGGCTTTTATACCTGTCTGACGGTGATAGGATCCAGGTACGACACAAAATTTCAAAGTCATTGATGCATCCAATGTTGCTTGAAGGGTAAAGCTGAGTAATGAAGGCAGGAAAAAAAGACATGAATTCTCGGCTCCCAATCATCGACTACATCTCTTCCCCTTCCTAGGAACGGCTTCATACGACTCATTCAATAACACAATATTCAATTTTTGCTGCCAATAATGAGGGGGGCTGAGGCGAAAATGTTAGTCAGAAAGCTAAAGCGATAAGAAAGTAGTGCAACGGGGCCATCATGGGATACGAAAGTATGTGTCACTTCTGTACCCGAATAGGGATCCCCACATAACGTGATCACCGACCATAACAGCGCCCCTAATCTAAAAGTCTGTGTCAACTTATTCACACCCAACCCTGTGTCTTTACTTGTAATGCTTATTTGCCGAATTCGGCGTTTATACCTGTCTGACGGTGACAGGATCCAGGTACGAAACAAACTTTCAATGTCATAGATGCATCCGATGTTGCTTGAAGGGTAAAGCTGTGTAATGAGGGGAGGAAACAAAGACATGAAATGAGGGATCCCAATCATCGACTACATCTCTTCTCTTGCCTAGGAACGGCTTCATACGACTCATTCAATAGCACAATATTCAATTTTTACTGCCAATAATGAAGGGGCTGAGGCGGAAATGTTACTCAGAAGGCTAAAGCGAAGGGAAAGTAGTGCAACGGGGCCATCATGACATACGAAAGTATGTGTCACTTCCGTACCCGAATAGGGATGCCCACATAACGTGATCACCAAACATAACAGCGACCCTAATCTAAAAGTCTGTGTCAACTTATTCCCACCCAACCCTCTGTCTTTACTCGTAATGCTTATTTTCCGAATTCGGCGTTTATACCTGTCTGACGGTGATAGGACCCAGGTACGACACAAACTTTCAATGTCATAGATGCATCCAATGTTGCTTGAAGGGTATAGCTGTGTAATAGAGGCAGGAAACAAAGCCATGAATTCAGGGCTCCCAACCATCGACTACATCTCTTCTCTTCCCTAGGAACGGCTACATGCGACTCATTCAGTAACACAATATTCAGTTTTTACTGCCAATACCGAGGGTTAGCTGAGGCGGAACTGTTGATCAGACGGCTAAAGCGATAGAAAAGTAGTGCAACGTGGCCTTCATGACATACGAAAGTATGTGTCACTTCTGTACCCGAATAGGGATCCCCACATAACGTGATCACCGACCATAACAGCGACCCTAATCTAAAAGCCTGTGTCAACTTATTCACACCCAACCCTGTGTCTTTACTTGTCATCCTTATTTGCCGAATTCGGCTTTTATACTTGTCTGACGGTGATAGGATCCAGGTACGACACAAAATATCAAAGTCATTGATGCATCCAATGTTGCTTGAAGGGTAAAGCTGTGTAATGAAGGCAGGAAAAAAAGACATGAATTCTGGGCTCCCAGTCATCGACTACATCTCTTCCCCTTCCTAGGAACGGCTTCATACGACTCATTCAATAACACAATATTCAATTTTTGCTGCCAATAATGAGGGGGGCTGAGGCGAAAATGTTAGTCAGAAAGCTAAAGCGATAGGAAAGTTGTGCAACGGGGCCATCATGGGATACGAAAGTATGTGTCACTTCTGTACCCGTATAGGGATCCCCACATAACGTGATCACCGACCATAACAGCGACCCTAATCTAAAAGTCTGTGTCAACTTATTCACACCCAACCGTGTGTCTTTACTTGTAATGCTTATTTGCCGAATTCGGCGTTTATACCTGTCTGACGGTGACAGGATCCAGGTACGACACAAACTTTCAATGTCATAGATGCATCCGATGTTGCTTGAAGGGTAAAGCTGTGTAATGAGGGGAGGAAACAAAGACATGAATTCAGGGCTCCCAATCATCGACTATATCTTTTCGCTTCCCTAGGAACAGCTTCATACGACTCATTCAATAACACAATATTCAATTTTACTGCCAATAATGAGGGGGGCTGAGGTGGAAATGTTAGTCAGAAGGCAAAAGCGTTAGGAAAGTAGTGCAACGGGGCCATCATGACATACAAAAGTATGTGTCACTTCTGTACCCGAATAGGGATCCCCGCATAACGTGATCACCGACCATAACAGCGACCCTAATCTAAAAGACTGTGTCAACTTATTCCCACCCAACCCTGTGTATTTTCTTGTCATGCTTATTTGCCGAATTCGGCGTTTATACCTGTCTGACGGTGATAGGATCCAGGTACGACACAAACTTTCAATGTCATAGATGCATCCAATGTTGCTTGAAGGGTAAAGCTGTGTAATAAAGCCAGGAAACAAAGACATGAATTCAGGGCTCCCAATCATCGACTACATGTCTTCTCATCCCTAGGAACGGCTTCATACGACTCATTCAATAACACAATATTCAATTTTTACTGCCAATAATGAGTGGGGCTGAGGCGAAAATGCTAGTCAGAAGGCTAATGCGATAGGAAAGTAGTCCAACGGGGCCATCATGGCATACGAAACTATGTGTCACTTCTGTACCCGAATAGGGATCCCCACATAACGTGATCACCGACCATAACAGCGACCCTAATCTAAAAGACTGTGTCAAGTTATTCCCACCCAACCCTGTGTGTTTACTTGTCATGCTTATTTGCCGAATTGGGCGTTTATACCTGTCTGACGGTGATAGGATCCAGGTACGACACAAGCATTCAATGTCATAGATGCATCCAATGTTGCTTGAAGGGTAAAGCTGTGTAATAAAGGCAGGAAACAAAGAGATGAATTCAGGTCTCCCAATCATTGACTACATCTCTTCTCTTCCCTAGGAACGGCTTCATACGACTCATTCAATAACACAATATGCAGTTTTTACAACCAATAATGAGGGAGGCTGAGGCGGAAAATTTAGTCAGAAAGCAAAAGCGGTAGGAAAGTAGTGCAACGGGGCCATCATGACATACGAAAGTATGTGTCGCTTCTGTACCCGAATAGGTACCCGCACATAACGTGATCACTGACCTTAACAGCGACCCTAATCTAAAAGACTGTGTCAACTTATTCCCACCCAAACCTGTGTCTTTACTTGTCATGCTTATTTGCCGAATTCAGCGTTTATACCTGTCTGACGGTGATAGGATCCAGGTACGACACAAACGTTCAAGGTCATAGATGTATCCAATGTTGCTTGAAGGGTAAAGCTGTGTTATGAAGGCAGGAAAGAAAGACATGAATTCAGGGCTCCCAATCATCGACTACATCTCTTCTCTTCCCTAGGAAAGGCTTCATACGACTCATTCAATAAAACTATATTCAATTTTTACTGTTAAATAATGAGGGTTAGCTGCGGCGGATATGTTACTCAGAAGGCTAAAGCGATAGGAAAGTAGTGCAACGGGGCCTGTATGACATACGAAAGTATGTGTCACTTCTGTACCCGAATAGGGATGCACACATAACGGGAACACCGACCATAACAGCGACCCTAATCTAAAAGACTGTCTCAGCTTATTCCCACCCAACCCTGAGTCCTTACTTGTCATGCTGATTTGCCGAATTCGGCGTTTATACCTGTCTGACGGTGATAGGATCCAGGTACGACTCAAACTTTCAATGTCATAGATGCATCCAATGTTGCTTGAAGGGTAAAGTTGTGTAATGAAGGCAGGAAACAATGACATGACTTCAGGGCTCCCAATCATCGACTACATCTCTTCTCTTCTTTAGGAATGGCTTCATACGACTCATTTAATAACACTATATTCAAATTTCACTGATAATACTGAGGGTTGGCTGAGGCGGAAATGTTTGTCAGAGGGCTCAAGCGATAGGAATGTAGTGCAACGGGGCCATCATGACATACGAAAGTATGTGTCACTTCTGTACCCGAATAGGGATCCCCACATAACGTGATCACCGAACATAACAGCGACCCTAATCTAAAAGACTGTGTCAACTTATTCCCAACCATCCCTGTGTCTTTACTTGTCATGCTTATTTGCCGAATCCGGCTTTTATACCTGTCTGACAGTGATAGGATCCAGGTTCCACACAAACTTTCAATGTCATAGAATCATCCAATGTTGCTTGAAGGGTAAAGCTGTGTAATGAAGGCAGGAAACATAGACATGAATTCAGGGCTCCCAATCATCGACTACATCTCTTCTCTTCCCTAGGAACGGCTTCATACCATTCATTCAATAACACAATATTCATTTTTTACTGCCAATAATGAGGGGGGCTGAGGCGGAAATGTTAGTCAGAAGGCTAAAGCGATAGGAAAGTAGTGCAAAGGGGCCATCATGACATACGAAAGTATGTGTCACTTCTGTACCCGAATAGGAATCCCCACATAACGTGATCACCGACAATAACAGCGACCCTAATCTAGAAGACTGTGTCAACTTATTCCCAACCAACCCTGTGTCTTTACTTGACATGCTTATTTGCCGAATTCGGCGTTTATACCAGTCTGACGGTGATACGATCCAGGTACGACACAAACTTTCAGTGTCATAGATGCATCCAATGTTGCTTGAAGGGTAAAGCTGTGTAATGAAGGCAGGAAACAAAGACATGAATTCAGGGCTCCCAATCATCGACTAAATCTCTTCTCCTTCCTAGGAACGGCTTCATACGACTCATTCAATAACACAATATTCAATTTTTACTGCCAATATGAGGGGGGCCGAGGCGGAAATGTTAGTCAGAAGGCTAAAGCGATAGGAAAGTAGTGCAACGGGGCCATCATGACATACGAAAGTATGTGTCACTTCGGTACCCGAATAGGGATCCCCACATAACGTGATCACCGACCATAACAATGACCCTAATCTAAAAGATTGTCTCAACGTATTCCCACCCAACCCTTTGTGTTTACTTGTCATGTTTATTTGCCGAATTCGGCGTTTATACCTGTCTGACGGTGATAGGATCCAGGTACGACACAAACTTTCAACGTCATAGATGCATCCAATGTTCCTTGAAGGGTAAAGCTGTGTAATGAAGGCAGGAAACAAAGACATGAATTCAGGGCTCCCAATAATCGACTACATCTCTTCTCTTCCCTAGGAACGGCTTCATACGACTCATTCATTAACACAATATTCAATTTTTACTGCCTATAATGAGGTGGCTGAGGCGGAAATGTTAGTCAGAAGGCTAAAGCGATAGGAAAGTAGTGCAACGGGGCCATCATGTCATACGAAAGTATGTGTCACTTCTGAACCCGAATAGGGATCCCCACATAACGTGATCACCGACCATAACAGCGAACCTAATCTAAAAGACTGTGTCAACTTATTCCCACCCAAACCTGTGTCTTTACTTGTCATGCTTATTTGCCGAATTCGGCGTTTATACCTATCTGACGGTGATAGGATTCAGGTACGACACAAACTTTCAAAGTCATAGATGCATCCAATGTTGCTTCAAGAGTAAAGCTGTGTAATGTAGGGAGGAAAGAAAGACATGAATTCAGGGCTCCCAATCATCGACTACATCCCTTCTCTTCCCTAGGAACGGCTTCATACGACTCATTCAATAACACAATATTCAATTTTTACTGCCAATACTGAGGGTTGGCTGAGGCGGAAATGTTAGTCAGAAGGCAAAAGCGTTAGGAAAGTAGTGCAACGGGGCCATCATGGCATACGAAAGTATGTGTCACTTCTGAACCCGAATAGGGATCCCCACATAACGTGATCACCGACCATAACAGCAAACCTAATCTAAAAGACTGTGTCAACTTATTCCCACCCAACCCTGTGTCTCTACTTGTCATGCTTATTTGCCGAATTCGGCGTTTATACCTGTCTGACGGTGATAGGATCCAGGTACGACACAAACTTTCAAAGTCATAGATGCATCCAATGTTGCTTGAAGGGTAAAGCTGTGAAATAAAGGCAGGAAACAAAGACATGAATTCAGGGCTCCCAATCATCGACTACATCTCCTCTCTTCCCTAGGAACGGCTTCATACGACTCATTCAGTAACACAATATTCAATTTTTACAGCCAATACCAAATGTTAGCTGAGGCGGAAATGTTAGTCAGACGGCTAAAGCGAGAGAAAAGTAGTGCAACGGGGCCTTCATGACATACGAAAGTATATGTCACTTCTGTACCCGAATAGGGATCCCCACATAACGTGATCACCGCCCATAACAGCGGCCCTAATCTAAAAAACTGTGTCAGCTTATTCCCACCCAACCCTGTGTTCTTACTTGTCATGCTTATTTGCCGAATTCGGCGTTTATACCTGTCTGACGGTGATAGGATCCAGGTACGACACAAACTTTCAATGTCATAGATGCGTCCAATGTAGGTTGAAGGGAAAAGCTGTGTAATGAAGGCAGGAAACAAAGACATGATTTCAAGACTAACAATCATCGACTACATCTCTTCTCTTCCCTAGGAACGGCTTCATACGACTCATTCAATAACACAATATTCAATTTTTACTGCAAATAATGAGGGGTCTGAGGCGGAAATGTTAGTCAGAAGGCTAAAGCGATAGGAAAGTAGTGCAACGGGGCCATCATGACATACGAAAGTATGTGTCACTTCTGTACTCGAATAGGGATCCCACCATAACGTGATTACCGACCGTAACAGCGACCCTAATCTAAAAGACTGTGTCAACTTATTCCCACCAAACCCTGTGTCTTTACTTGTCATGCTTATTTGCCGAATTCGGCGTTTATTCCTGTCTGACGGTGATAGGATCCAGCTACGACACAAACTTTCAATGTCATAGATGCATCCAATGTTGCTTGAAGGGGAAAGCATTGTAATGAAGGCAGGAAACAAAGACATGAATTCAGGATTCCCAATCATCGACTACATCTCTTCTCTTCCCTAGGAGCGGCTTCATACGACTCATTCAATAACAAAATATTCAATTTTTACTGCCAATAATGAGGGGGCTGGGGCGGATATGTTAGTTAGAAGGCAAAAGCGTTAGGAAAGTAGTGCAACGTGGCCATCATGACATACGAAAGTATGTGTCAATTCTGTACTCGAATAGGGATCCCCACATAACGTGATTACCGACCATAACAGCGACCCTAATCTAAAAGACTGTGTCAACTTATTCCCACCCAACCCTGTGTCTTTACTTGTCATGCTTATTTGCCGAATTCGGCGTTTATACCTGTCTGACGGTGATAGGATCCAGGTACGACACAAACTTTCAATGTCATAGATGCATCCAATGTTGCTTGAAGGGTAATGCTGTGTAATAAAGGCAGGAAACAAAGTCATGAATTCAGGGCTCCCAATCATCGACTACATCTCTCCTCTTCCCTAGGAACGGCTTCATACGACTCATTCAGTAACACAATATTCAATTTTTACTGCCAATACCAAGGGTTAGCTGAGGCGGAAATGTTAGTCAGACGGCTAAAGCGATAGAAACGTAGTGCAACGGGGCCTTCATGACATACGAAAGTATGTGTCACTTCTGTACCCGAATAGGGATCCCCACATAACGTGATCACCGACCATAACAGCGACCCTAATCTAAAAGACTGTGTCAACATTCCCACCCAACCCTGTGTCTTTACTTGTCATGCTTATTTGCCGAATTCGGCGTTTATACCTGTCTGACGGTGATAGGATCCAGGTACGACACAAACTTTCAATGTCATAGATGCATCCAATGTTGCTTGAAGAGTAAAGCTGTGTAATGGAGGCAGGAAACAAAGACATGAATTCAGGGCTCCCAATCATCGACTACATCTCTTCTCTTCCCTAGGAACAGCTTCATAGCACACATTCAATAACACAATACTCAATTTTTACCGCCAATAATGAGAGGGGCTGAGGCGGAAATGTTAGTCAGAAGGCTAAAGCGTTAGGAAAGTAGTGCAACGGGGCCATCATGACATACGCAAGTATGTGTCACTTCTGTACCCGAATAGGGATCCCCACATAACGTGATCACCGACCATAACAGCGACCCTAATCTAAAAGACTGTGTCAACTTATTCCCACCCAACCCTGTGTCTTTACTTGTCATGCTTATTTGCCGAATACGGCGTTTATACCTGTCTGACGGTGATAGGATCCAGGTACGACACAAACTTTCAATGTCATAGATGCATCCAATGTTGCTTGAAGAGTAAAGCTGTGTAATGGAGGCAGGAAACAAAGACATGAATTCAGGGCTCCCAATCATCGACTACATCTCTTCTCTTCCCTAGGAACGGCTTCATACGACTCATTCAATAACACAATATTCAATTTTTACTGCAAATAATGAGGGGGGCTGAGGCGGAAATGTTAGTCAGAAGGCAAAAGCGTTAGGAAAGTAGTGCAAGGTGGCATCATGACATACGAAAGTATGTGTCACTTCTGTACCCGAATAGGGATCCCCACATAACGTGATCACCGACCATAACAGCCACCCTAATCTAAAAAACTGTGTTAACTTAATCCCACCCAACCCTGTGTCTTTACTTGTCATGCTAATTTGCCGAATTCAGCGTTTATACCTGTCTGACGGTGATAGGATCCAGGTACGACACAAACATTCAATGTCCTAGATGCATCCAATGTAGCTTGAAGGGTAAAGCTGTGTAATGAAGGCAGGAAACAAAGACATGAATTCAGTGCTCCCAATCATCGACTACATCTCCTCTCTTCCCTAGGAGCAGCTTCATACCACACATTCAATAACACAATATTCAATTTTCACTGCCAATAATGAGATAGGCTGAGGCGGAAATGTTAGTCAGAAGGCTAAAGCGTTAGGAAGGTAGTGCAACGCGGCCATCATGACATACGAAAGTATGTGTCACTTCTGTACCCGAATAGGGATCCGCACATAACGTGATCAGCGACCATAACAGCGACCCTAATCTAAAAAACTGTGTCAACATTCCCACCCAACCCTGTGTCCTTACTTGTCATGCTTATTTGCCGAATTCGGCGTTTATACTTGTCTGACGGTGATAGGATCCAGGTACGACACAAACTTTCAATGTCATAGATGCATCCAATGTTGCTTTAAGGGTAAAGCTGTGTAATGAAGGCAGGAAACAAAGACATGAATTCAGTGCTCCCAATCATCGACTACATATCTTCTCTTCCCTAGGAACAGCTTCATACCACACATTTAATAACACAATATTCAATTTTCATTGCCAATAATGAGAGGGGCTGAGGCGGAAATGTTAGTCAGAAGGCTAAAGCGATAGAAAAGTAGTGCAACGGGGCCATCATGACATACGAAAGTATGTGTCACTTCTGTACCCGAATAGGGATCCGCACATAACGTGATCACCGACCATAACAGCGACCCTAATCCAAAAAACTGTGTCAACATTCCCACCCAACCCTGTGTCCTTACTTGTCATGCTTATTTGCCGAATTCGGCGTTTATACTTGTCTGACGGTGATAGGATCCAGGTACGACACAAACTTTCAATGTCATAGATGCATCCAATGTTGCTTTAAGGGTAAAGCTGTGTAATGAAGGCAGGAAACAAAGACATGAATTCAGTGCTCCCAATCATCGACTACATATCTTCTCTTCCCTAGTAACAGCTTCATACCACACATTTAATAACACAATATTCAATTTTCATTGCCAATAATGAGAGGGGCTGAGGCGGAAATGTTAGTCAGAAGGCTAAAGCGTTAGGAAAGTAGTGCAACGGGGCCATCATGACATACGAAAGTATGTGTCACTTCCTTACCCGAATGGGGATCCCCACATAACGTCATCACCGACCATAACAGCGACCGTAATCTAAAAGACTGTGTCAACTTATTCCCACCCAACCCTGTGTCTTTACTTGTCATGCTTATTTGCCGAATTCGGCGTTTATACCAGTCTGACCATGATAGGATCCAGGTACGACAAAAACTTTCAATGTCATAGATGCATCCAATGTTGCTTGAAGGGGAAAGCATTGTAATGAAGGCAGGAAACAAAGACATGAATTCAGGATTCCCAATCATCGACTACATCTCTTCTCTTCCCTAGGAACGGCTTCATACGACTCATTCAATAACAAAATATTCAATTTTTACTGCCAATAATGAGGGGGCTGAGGCGGAAATGTTAGTTAGAAGGCAAAAGCGTTAGGAAAATAGTGCAACGTGGCCATCATGACATACGAAAGTATGTGTCACTTCTGTACCCGAATAGGGATCCCCACATAACGTGATCACCGACCATAACAGCGACCCTAACCTAAAAAACTGTGTCAAGTTATTCCCACCGAATCCTGTGTCTTTACTTGTCATGCTTATTTGCCGAATTCGGCGTTTATACCTGTCTGACGGTGATAGGATCCAGGTACGACACAAACTTTCAATGTCATAGATGCATCCAATCTTGCTTGAAGGGTAAAGCTGTGTAATAAAGGCAGGAAACAAAGTCATGAATTCAGGGCTCCCAATCATCGACTACATCTCTCCTCTTCCCTAGGAACGGCTTCATACGACTCATTCAGTAACACAATATTCAATTTTTACTGCCAATACCAAGGGTTAGCTGAGGCGGAAATGTTAGTCAGAAAGCAAAAGCGTTAGGAAAGTAGTGCAACGGGGCCATCATGATGTACGAAAGTATGTGTCACTTCTGTACCCGAATAGGGATCCCCACATAACGTGATCACCGACCATAACAGCGACCCTAACCTAAAAAACTGTGTCAAGTTATTCCCACCCAACCCTGTGTCTTTACTTGTCATGCTTATTTGCCGAATTCGGCGTTTATACCAGTCTGACCATGATAGGATCCAGGTACGACACAAACTTTCAATGTCATAGATGCATCCAATGTTGCTTGAAGGGTAAAGCTGTGTAATGAAGGCAGGAAACAAAGATATGAATTCAGGACTCCTAATCATCGACTACATCTCTTCTCTTCCCTAGGAACGGCTTCATACGACTCATTCAATAACACAATATTCAATTTTTACTGCCAATAATGAGGGGGGCTGAGGCGGAAATGTTAGTCAGAAGGCTAAAGCGATAGAAAAGTAGTGGAACGGGGCCATCATGACATACGAAAATATGTGTCACTTTTGTACCCGAATATGGATCCCTACATAACGTGATCACCGACCATAACAGCGACCCTAATCTAAAAAACTGTTTCAAGTTATTCCCACCTAACCCTGTGTCTTTACTTGTCATGCTTAATTGCCGAATTCGGCGTTTATACCTGTCTGACGGTGATAAGATACAGGTCCGACACAAACATTCAATGTCATAGATGCATCCAATGTAGCTTGAAGGGTAAAGCTGTGTAATGAAGGCAGGAAACAAAGATATGTATTCAGTGCTCCCAATCATCGACTACATCTCTTCTCTTCCCTAGGAGCGGCTTCATACCACACATTCAATAACACAATATTCAATTGTTACTGCCAATAACGAGAGGGGCTGAGGCGGAAATGTTAGTCAGAAGGCAAAAGCGTTAGGAAAGTAGTGCAACGGGGCCATCATGACATACGAAAGTATGTGTCAATTCTGTACTCGAACAGGGATCCCCACATAACGTGATCACCGACCGTAACAGCGACCCTAATCTAAAAGACTGTGTCAACTTATTCCCACCCAACCCTGTGTCTTTACTTGTCATGCTTATTTGCCGAATTCGGCGTTTATACTTGTCTGACGGTGATAGGATCCAGGTACGACACAAACTTTCAATTCCATAGATGCATCCAATGTTGCTTGAAGGGTAAAGCTGTGTAATAAAGGCAGGAAACAAAGACATGAATCCAGTGCTCCCAATCATCGACCACATCTCTTCTCCTCCCTAGGAACAGCCTCATACCACACATTCAATAACACAATATTCAATTTTTACTGCCAATAATGAGAGGGGCTGAGGGGGAAATGTTAGTCAGAAGGCAAAAGCGTTAGGAAAGTAGTGCAACGGGGCCATCATGATATACGAAAGTATGTGTCACTTCTGTACCCGAATAGAGATCCCCACATAACGTGATCACCGACCATAACAGCGACCCTAATCTATAAGAATGTGTCAACTTATTCCCACCCAACCCTGTGTCTTTACTTGTCATGCTTATTTGCCGAATTCGGCGTTTGTACTTGTCTGACGGTGATAGGATCCAGGTACGACACAAACATTCAATGTCATAGATGCATCAAATGTTGCTTGAAGGGTAAAGCTGTGTAATAAAGGCAGGAAACAAAGACATGAATTCAGGGCTCCCAATCATCGGCTACATCTCTTCTCTGCCCTAGGAACGGCTTCATTACGACTCATTCAGTAACACAATATTCAATTTTTACTGCCAATACCAAGGGTTAGCTGAGGCGGAAATATTAGTCAGACGGCTAAAGCGATAGAAAAGTAGTGCAACGGGGCCTTCATGACATACGAAAGTATGTGTCACTTCTGTACCCGAATAGGGATCCCCACATAACGTGATCACTGAACATAACAGCGACCCTAATCTAAAAGACTGTGTCAACTTATTCCCACCCAACCCTGTGTCTTTACTTGTCATGCTTATTTGCCGAATTCGGCGTTTATACCTGTCTGTCGGAGATAGGATCCAGGTACGACACAAACTTTCAATGTCATAGATGCATCCGATGTTGCTTGAAGGGTAAAGCTGTGTAATGAAGTCAGGAAACAAAGACATGAATTCAGTGCTCCCAATCATCGACTACATCTCCTCTCTTCCCTAGGAGCAGCTTCAACCACACATTCAATAACACAATATGCAATTTTCACTGCCAATAATGAGAGGGGCTGAGGCGGAAATGTTAGTCAGAAGGCTAAAGCGTTAGGAAAGTAGTGCAACGGGGCCATCATGACATACGAAAGAATGTGTCACTTCTGTACCCGAATAGGGATCCCCACATAACGTGATCACCGACCATAAAAGCGACCCTAATCTAAAAGACTGTGTCAACATTCGCACCCAACCCTGTGTCTTTACTTGTCATGCTTTTTTGTCGAATTCGGCGTTTATACATGTCTGACGGTGATAGGATCCAGGTACGACACAAACTTTCAATGTCATAGATGCATCCAATGTTGCTTTAAGGGTAAAGCTGTGTAATGAAGGCAGGAAACAAAGACATGAATTCAGGGCTCCCAATCATCGACTACATCTCTTCTCTTCCCTAAGAGCGGCTTCATACCACACATTCAATAACACAATATTCAATTTTTACTGCCAATAATGAGAGGGGCTGAGGCGGAAATGTTAGTCAGAAAGCAAAAGCGTTAGGAAGGTAGTGCAACGGGGCCATCATGACATACGAAAGTATGTGTCAATTCTGTACTCGAATAGGGATCCCCACATAACGTGATCACCGACCATAACAGCGACCCTAATCTAAAAGACTGTGTCAACTTATTCCCACCCAACCCTGTGTCTTTACTTGTCATGCTTATTTGCCGAATTCGGAGTTTATTCCTGTCTGACGGTGATAGGATCCAGGTACGACACAAACTTTCAATGTCATAGATGCATCCAATGTTGCTTGAAGGGGAAAGCATGGTAATGAAGGCAGGAAACAGAGACATGAATTCAGGATTCCCAATCATCGACTACAGCTCTTCTCTTCCCTAGGAACGGCTTCATACGACTCATTCATTAACAAAATATTCAATTTTTACTGCCAATAATGAGGGGGCTGAGGCGGAAATGTTAGTTAGAAGGCAAAAGCGTTAGGAAAGTAGTGCAACGTGGCCATCATGACATACGAAAGTATGTGTCACTTCTGTACCCGAATAGGGATCCCCACATAACGTGATCGCCGACCATAACAGCGACCCAAATCTAAAAAACTGTGTCAAGTTATTCCCACCCAACCCTGTGTCTTTACTTGTCATGCTTATTTGCCGAATTCGGCGTTTATACCTGTCTGACGGTGATAGGATCCAGGTACGACACAAACTTTCAATGTCATAGATGCATCCAATGTTGCTTGAAGGGTAAAGCTGTGTAATGAAGGCAGGAAACAAAGACATTAATTCAGTGCTCCCAATCATCGACTACATCTCTTCTCTTCCCTAGGAACAGCTTCATAGCACACATTCAATAACACAATACTCAATTTTTACCGCCAATAATGAGAGGGGCTGAGGCGGAAATGTTAGTCAGAAGGCTAAAGCGTTAGGAAAGTAGTGCAACGGGGCCATCATGACATACGAAAGTATGTGTCACTTTTGTACCCGAATAGGGATCCCCACATAACGTGATCACCGACCATAACAGCGACCCTAATCTAAAAAACTGTGTCAACATTCCCACCCAACCCTGTGTCCTTACTTGTAATGCTTATTTGCCGAATTCGGCGTTTATACTTGTCTGACGGTGATAGGATCCAGGTACGACACAAACTTTCAATGTTATAGATGCATCCAATGTTGCTTTAAGGGTAAAGCTGTGTAATGGAGGCAGGAAACAAAGACATGAATTCAGGTCTCCCAATCATCGACTACATCTCTTCTCTTCCCTAGGAACGGCTTCATACGACTCATTCAATAACACAATATTCAGTTTTTACTCCAAATAATAAGGGGGGCTGAGGCGGAAATGTTAGTCAGAAGGCAAAAGCGTTAGGAAAGTAGTGCAGGGGGGCATCATGACATACGAAAGAATGTGTCACTTCTGTACCCGAATAGGGATCCCCACATAACGTGATCACCGACCATAACAGCGACCCTAATCTAAAAAACTGTGTCAACATTCCCACCCAACCCTGTGTCCTTACTTGTCATGCTTATTTGCCGAATTCGGCGTTTATACTTGTCTGACGGTGATAGGATCCAGGTACGACACAAACTTTCAATGTTATAGATGCATCCAATGTTGCTTTAAGGGTGAAGCTGTGTAATGAAGGCAGGAAACAAAGACATGAATTCAGTGCTCCCAATCATCGACTACATCTCTTCTCTTCCCTAGGAGCGGCTTCATACCACACATTCAATAACACAATATTCAATTTTTACTGCCAATAATGAGAGCGGCTGAGGCGGAAATGTTAGTCAGAAGGGAAAAGCGTTAGGAAAGTAGTGCAACGGGGCCATCATGACATACGAAAGTATGTGTCAATTCTGTACTCGAATAGGGATCCCCACATAACGTGATTACCGACCATAACAGCGACCCTAATCTAAAAGACTGTGTCAACTTATTCCCACCCAACCCTGTGTCTTTACTTGTCATGCTTATTTGCCGAATTCGGCGTTTATTCCTGTCTGACGGTGATAGGATCCAGGTACGACACAAACTTTCAATGTCATAGATGCATCCAATGTTGCTTGAAGGGGAAAGCATTGTAATGAAGGCAGGAAACAAAGACATGAATTCAGGATTCCCAATCATCGACTACATCTCTTCTCTTCCCTAGGAACGGCTTCATACGACTCATTCAATAACAAAATATTCAATTTTTACTGCCAATAATGAGGGGGCTGGGGCGGAAATGTTAGTTAGAAGGCAAAAGCGTTAGGAAAGTAGTGCAACGTGGCCATCATGACATACGAAAGTCTGTGTCACTTCTGTACCCGAATAGGGATCCCCACATAACGTGATCACCGACCATAACAGCGACCCCAATCTCAAAGACTGTGTCAACTTATTCCCACCCAACCCTGTGTCTTTACTTGTCATGCTTATTTGCCGAATACGGCGTTTATACCTGTCTGACGGTGATAGGATCCAGGTACGACACAAACTTTCAATGTCATAGATGCATCCAATGTTGCTTGAAGGGTAAAGCTGTGTAATGAAGGCAGGAAACAAAGACATTAATTCAGTGCTCCCAATCATCGACTACATCTCTTCTCTTCCCTAGGAACAGCTTCATAGCACACATTCAATAACACAATACTCAATTTTTACCGCCAATAATGAGAGGGGCTGAGGCGGAAATGTTAGTCAGAAGGCTAAAGCGTTAGGAAAGTAGTGCAACGGGGCCATCATGACATACGAAAGTATGTGTCACTTTTGTACCCGAATAGGGATCCCCACATAACGTGATCACCGACCATAACAGCGACCCTAATCTAAAAAACTGTGTCAACATTCCCACCCAACCCTGTGTCCTTACTTGTCATGCTTATTTGCCGAATTCGGCGTTTATACTTGTCTGACGGTGATAGGATCCAGGTACGACACAAACTTTCAATGTCATAGATGCATCCAATGTTGCTTGAAGAGTAAAGCTGTGTAATGGAGGCAGGAAACAAAGACATGAATTCAGGGCTCCCAATCATCGACTACATCTCTTCTCTTCCCTAGGAACGGCTTCATACGACTCATTCAATAACACAATATTCAATTTTTACTGCAAATAATGAGGGGGGCTGAGGCGGAAATGCTAGTCAGAAGGCAAAAGCGTTAGGAAAGTAGTGCAAGGTGGCATCATGACATACGAAAGTATGTGTCACTTCTGTACCCGAATAGGGATCCCCACATAACGTGATCACCGACCATAACAGCCACCCTAATCTAAAAAACTGTGTTAACTTAATCCCACCCAACCCTGTGTCTTTACTTGTCATGCTAATTTGCCGAATTCGGCGTTTATACCTGTCTGACGGTGATAGGATCCAGGTACGACACAAACATTCAATGTCCTAGATGCATCCAATGTAGCTTGAAGGGTAAAGCTGTGTAATGAAGGCAGGAAACAAAGACATGAATTCAGTGCTCCCAATCATCGACTACATCTCCTCTCTTCCCTAGGAGCAGCTTCATACCACACATTCAATAACACAATATTCAATTTTCACTGCCAATAATGAGATAGGCTGAGGCGGAAATGTTAGTCAGAAGGCTAAAGCGTTAGGAAGGTAGTGCAACGCGGCCATCATGACATACGAAAGTATGTGTCACTTCTGTACCCGAATAGGGATCCGCACATAACGTGATCACCGACCATAACAGCGACCCTAATCTAAAAAACTGTGTCAACATTCCCACCCAACCCTGTGTCCTTACTTGTCATGCTTATTTGCCGAATTCGGCGTTTATACTTGTCTGACGGTGATAGGATCCAGGTACGACACAAACTTTCAATGTCATAGATGCATCCAATGTTGCTTTAAGGGTAAAGCTGTGTAATGAAGGCAGGAAACAAAGACATGAATTCAGTGCTCCCAATCATCGACTACATATCTTCTCTTCCCTAGGAACAGCCTCATACCACACATTTAATAACACAATATTCAATTTCCATTGCCAATAATGAGAGGGGCTGAGGCGGAAATGTTAGTCAGAAGGCTAAAGCGTTAGGAAAGTAGTGCAACGGGGCCATCATGACATACGAAAGTATGTGTCACTTCCTTACCCGAATGGAGATCCCCACATAACGTCATCACCGACCATAACAGCGACCGTAATCTAAAAGACTGTGTCAACTTATTCCCACCCAACCCTGTGTCTTTACTTGTCATGCTTATTTGCCGAATTCGGCGTTTATACCAGTCTGACCATGATAGGATCCAGGTACGACACAAACTTTCAATGTCATAGATGCATCCAATGTTGCTTGAAGGGTAAAGCTGTGTAATGAAGGCAGGAAACAAAGACATGAATTCAGGACTCCTAATCATCGACTACATATCTTCTCTTCCCTAGGAACGGCTTCATACGACTCATTCCATAACACAATATTCAATTTTTACTGCCAATAATGAGGGGGGCTGAGGCGGAAATGTTAGTCAGAAGGCTAAAGCGATAGAAAAGTAGTGCAACGGGGCCATCATGACATACGAAAGTATGTGTCACTTCTGTACCCGAATAGGGATCCGCACATAACGTGATCACCGACCATAACAGCGACCCTAATCTAAAAAACTGTGTCAACATTCCCACCCAACCCTGTGTCCTTACTTGTCATGCTTATTTGCCGAATTCGGCGTTTATACTTGTCTGACGGTGATAGGATCCAGGTACGACACAACCTTTCAATGTCATAGATGCATCCAATGTTGCTTTAAGGGTAAAGCTGTGTAATGAAGGCAGGAAACAAAGACATGAATTCAGTGCTCCCAATCATCGACTACATATCTTCTCTTCCCTAGGAACAGCTTCATACCACACATTTAATAACACAATATTCAATTTTCATTGCCAATAATGAGAGGGGCTGAGGCGGAAATGTTAGTCAGAAGGCTAAAGCGTTAGGAAAGTAGTGCAACGGGGCCATCATGACATACGAAAGTATGTGTCACTTCTGTACCCGAATAGGGATCCGCACATAACGTGATCACCGACCATAACAGCGACCCTAATCTAAAAAACTGTGTCAACATTCCCACCCAACCCTGTGTCCTTACTTGTCATGCTTATTTGCCGAATTCGGCGTTTGTACTTGTCTGACGGTGATAGGATCCAGGTACGACACAAACTTTCAATGTCATAGATGCATCCAATGTTGCTTTAAGGGTAAAGCTGTGTAATGAAGGCAGGAAACAAAGACATGAATTCAGTGCTCCCAATCATCGACTACATATCTTCTCTTCCCTAGGAACAGCTTCATACCACACATTTAATAACACAATATTCAATTTTCATTGCCAATAATGAGAGGGGCTGAGGCGGAAATGTTAGTCAGAAGGCTAAAGCGTTAGGAAAGTAGTGCAACGGGGCCATCATGACATACGAAAGTATGTGTCACTTCCTTACCCGAATGGGGATCCCCACATAACGTCATCACCGACCATAACAGCGACCGTAATCTAAAAGACTGTGTCAACTTATTCCCACCCAACCCTGTGTCTTTACTTGTCATGCTTATTTGCCGAATTCGGCGTTTATACCAGTCTGACCATGATAGGATCCAGGTACGACACAAACTTTCAATGTCATAGATGCATCCAATGTTGCTTGAAGGGTAAAGCTGTGTAATGAAGGCAGGAAACAAAGACATGAATTCAGGACTCCTAATCATCGACTACATATCTTCTCTTCCCTAGGAACGGCTTCATACGACTCATTCCATAACACAATATTCAATTTTTACTGCCAATAATGAGGGGGGCTGAGGCGGAAATGTTAGTCAGAAGGCTAAAGCGATAGAAAAGTAGTGCAACGGGGCCATCATGACATACGAAAGTATGTGTCACTTCTGTACCCGAATAGGGATCCCCACATTACGTGATCACCGACCATAACAGCGACCCTAATCTAAAAAACTGTGTCAAGTTATTCCCACCTAACCCTGTGTCTTTACTTGTCATGCTTAATTGCCGAATTCGGCGTTTATACCTGTCTGACGGTGATAGGATACAGGTCCGACACAAACATTCAATGTCATAGATGCATCTAATGTAGCTTGAAGGGTAAAGCTGTGTAATGAAGGCAGGAAACAAAGATATGAATTTAGTGCTCCCAATCATCGACTACATCTCTTCTATTCCCTAGGAGCAGCTTCATACCACACATTCAATAACACAGTATTCAATTTTTACTGCCAATAATGAGAGGGGCTGAGGCGGAAATGTTAGTCAAAAGGCTAAAGCGTTAGGAAAGTAGTGCAACGGGGCCATCATGGCATACGAAAGTATGTGTCAATTCTGTACTCGAATAGGGATCCCCACATAACGTGATCGCCGACCATAACAGCGACCCTAATCTAAAAGACTGTGTCAACTTATTCCCACCCAACCCTGTGTCTTTACTTGTCATGCTTATTTGCCGAATTCGGCGTTTATTCCTGTCTGACGGTGATAGGATCCAGGTACGAAACAAACTTTCAATGTCAAAGATGCATCCAATGTTGCTTGAAGGGTAAAGCTGTGTAATAAAGGCAGGAAACAAAGTCATTAATTCAGGGCTCCCAATCATCGACTACATCTCTCCTCTTCCCTAGGAACGGCTTCATACGACTCATTCAGTAACACAATATTCAATTATTACTGCCAATACCAAGGGTTAGCTGAGCGGAAATGTTAGTCAGACGGCTAAAGCGATAGAAACGTAGTGCAACGGGGCCTTCATGACATACGAAAGTATGTGTCACTTCTGTACCCGAATAGGGATCCCCACATAACGTGATCACCGACCATAACAGCGACCCTAATCTAAAAAACTGTGTCAAGTTATTCCCACCCAACACTGTGTCTTTACTTGTCATGCTTATTTGCCGAATTCGGCGTTTATACCTGTCTGACGGTGATAGGATCCAGGTACGACACAAACTTTCAATGTCATAGATGCATCCAATGTTGCTTGAAGGGTAATGTAGGCAGGAAACAAAGACATTAATTCAGTGCTCCCAATCATCGACTACATCTCTTCTCTTCCCTAGGAACAGCTTCATAGCACACATTCAATAACACAATACTCAATTTTTACCGCCAATAATGAGAGGGGCTGAGGCGGAAATGTTAGTCAGAAGGCTAAAGCGTTAGGAAAGTAGTGCAACGGGGCCATCATGACATACGAAAGTATGTGTCACTTCTGTACCCGAATAGGGATCCCCACATAACGTGATCACCGACCATAACAGCGACCCTAATCTAAAAAACTGTGTCAGGTTATTCCCACCCAACCCTGTGTCTTTACTTGTCATGCTTATTTGCCGAATTCGGCGTTTATACCTGTCTGACGGTGATAGGATCCGGGTACGACACAAACTTTCAATGTCATAGATGCATCCAATGTTGCTTGAAGGGTAAAGCTGTGTAATGAAGGCAGGAAACAAAGACATGAATTCAGGGCTCCCAATCATCGACTACATCTCTTCTCTTCCCTAGGAATGGCTTCATAAGACACATTCAATAACACAATATTCAATTTTTGCTGCCAATAATGAGGGGGGCTGAGGCGGAAATGTTGGTCAGAAGGCAAAAGCGTTAGGAAAGTAGTGCAACGGGCCCATCATGACATACGAAAGTATGTGTCACTTCTGTACCCGAATGGGGATCCCCACATAACGTGATCACCGGCCATAACAGCGACCCTAATCTAAAAGACTGTGTCAACATTCCCACCCAACCTTGTGTCTTTACTTGTCATGCTTATTTGCAGAATTCGGCGTTTATACCTGTCTGACGGTGATAGGATCCAGGTACAACACTAACTTTCAATGTCATAGATGCATCCAATGTTGCTTGAAGGATAAAGCTGTGTAATGAAGGCAGGAAACAAAGACGTTAATTCAGTGCTCCCAATCATCGACTACATCTCTTCTCTTCCCTAGGAACAGCTTCATAGCACACTTTCAATAACACAATACTCAATTTTTACCGCCAATAATGAGAGGGGCTGAGGCGGAAATGTTAGTCAGAAGGCTAAAGCGTTAGGAAAGTAGTGCAACGGGGCCATCATGACATACGAAAGTATGTGTCACTTCTGTACAAGAATGGGGATCCCCACATAACGTGATCACCGACCATAACAGCGACCCTAATCTAAAAAACTGTGTCAAGTTATTCCCACCCAACCCTGTGTCTTTACTTGTCATGCTTATTTGCCGAATTCGGCGTTTATACCTATCTGACGGTGATAGGATCAGGGTACGACACAAACTTTCAATGTCATAGAAGCATCCAATGTTGCTTGAAGGGTAAAGCTGTGTAATGAAGGCAGGAATCAAAGACATGAATTCAGTGCTCCCAATCATCGACTACATCTCTTCTCTTCCCTAGGAACAGCTTCATACCAAACATTCAATAACACAACATTCAATTTTCACTGCCGATAATAAGAGGGGCTGAGGCGGAAATGTTAGTCAGAAGGCTAAAGCGTTAGGAAAGTAGTGCAACGGGGCCATCATGACATACGAAAGTATGTCACTTCTGTACCCGAATTGGGATCCCCACATAACGTGAACACCGACCATAACAGCGACCCTAATCTAAAAGACTGTGTCAACTTATTCCCACCCAACCCTGTGTCTTTACTTGTCATGCTTATTTGCCGAATGCGGCGTTTATACCTGTCTGACGGTGATAGGATCCAGGTACGACACAAACTTTCAATGTCATAGATGCATCCAATGTTGCTTGAAGGGTAAAGCTGTGTAATGAAGGCAGGAAAGAAAGACATGAATTCAGGGCTCTCAATCATCGACTGCATCTATTCTCCTCCCTAGGAATGGCTTCATAAGACACATTCAATAACACAATATTCAATTTTTACTGCCAATAATGAGGGGGGCTGAGGCGGAAATGTTAGTCAGAAGGCAAAAGCGTTAGGAAAGTAGTGGAACGGGGCCATCATGACATACGAAAGTATGTGTCACTTATGTACCCGAATGGGGATCCCCACATAGCGTGATCACCGACCCTAACAGCGACCCTAATCTAAAAGACTGTGTCAACTTATTCCCACCCAACCCTGTGTCTTTACTTGTCATGCTTATTTGCTGAATTCGGCGTTTATACCTGTCTGACGGTGATAGGATCCAGGTACGACACAAGCATTCAATGTCATAGATGCATCCAATGTTACTTGAAGAGTAAAGCTGTGTAATGGGGGCAAGAAACATGGACATGAATTCAGGGCTCCCAATCATCGACTACCTCTCTTCTCTTCCCTAGGAATGGCGTCATAAGACACATTCAATAACACAATATTCAATTTTTACTGCCAATAATGAGAGGGGCTGAGGCGGAAATGTTAGTCAGAAGGCAAAAGCGTTAGGAAAGTAGTGCAACGTGGCCATCATGACATACGAAAGTATGTGTCACTTCTGTACCCGAATGGGGATCCCCACATAACGTGATCACCGACCATAACAGCGACCCTAATCTAAAAGACTGTGTCAACATTCCCACCCAACCCTGTGTCTTTACTTGTCATGCTTATTTGCCGAATTCGGCGTTTATACCTGTCTGACGGTGATAGGATCCAGGTACAACACTAACTTTCAATGTCATAGATGCATCCAATGTTGCTTGAAGGGTAAAGCTGTGTAATAAAGGCAGGAAACAAAGACATGAATTCAGGGCTCCCAATCATCGACTACATCTCTTCTCTTCCCTAGGAACGGCTTCATACGACTCATTCAGTAACACAATATTCAATTTTTACTGCCAATACCAAGGGTTAGCTGAGGCGGAAATGTTAGTCAGACGTCTAAAGCGATAGAAAAGTAGTGCAACGGAGCCTTCATGACATACGAAAGTATGTGTCACTTCTGTACCCGAATACGGATCCCCACATAACGTGATCACCGACCATAACAGAGACCCTAATCTAAAAGACTGTGTGAACTTATTCCCACCCAACTCTGTGTTTTTACTTGTCATGCTTATTTGCCGAATTTGGGGTTTATACTTGTCTGACGGTGATAGGATCCAGGTACGACACAAACTATCAATGTCATAGATGCATCCAATGTTGCTTGAAGGGTAAAGCTGTGTAATAAAGGCAGGAAACAAAGACATGAATTCAGGGCTCCCAATCATCGACTACATCCCTTCTCTTCCCTAGGAAAGGCTTCATATGACTCATTCAGTAACACAATATTCAATTTTTACTGCCAATACCAAGGGTTACCTGAGGCGGAAATGTTAGTCAGTTGGCTGAAGCGATAGAAAAGTAGTGCAACGGGGACTTCATGACATACGAAAGTATGTGTCACTTCTGTACCCGAATAGGGATCCCCACATAACGTGATCACCGACCATAACAGCGACCCTACTCTAAAAGACTGTGTCGACTAATTCCTACCCAACCCTGTGTCTTTACTTGTCATGCTTATTTGCCGAATTCGGCGTTTATACCTGTCTGACGGTGATAGGATCCAGGTACAACACAAACTTTCAATGTCATAGATGCATCCAATGTTGCTTGAAGGGTAAAGCTGTGTAATGAAGGCAGGAAACAAAGACATGAATTCAGGACTCCCAATCATCGACTACATCTCTTCTCTTCCCTAGGAACGGCTTCATACGACTCATTCTATAACACAATATTCAATTTTTACTGCCAATAATGAGGGAGGCTGAGGCGGAAATGTTAGTCAGAAGGCTAAAGCGATAGGAAAGTACTGCAACGGGGCCATCATGACATACGAAAGTATGTGTCACTTCTGTACCCGAATAGGGATCCCCACATAACGTGATCACCGACCATAACAGCGACCCTAATCTAAAAGACTGTGTCAACTTATTCCCACCCAACCCTGTGTCTTTACTTGTCATGCTTATTTGCCGAATTCGGCGTTTATACTTGTCTGACGGTGATAGGATCCAGGTACGACACAAACTTTCAATGTCATAGATGCATCCAATGTTGCTTGAAGGGTAAGGCTGTGTAATAAAAGCAGGAAACAAAGACATGAGTTCAGGGCTCCCAATCATCGACTACATCTCTTCTCTTCCCTAGGAACGGCTTCGTACGACTCATTCAGTAACACAATATTCAATTTTAACGGCCAATACCAAGGGTTAGCTGAGGCGGAAATGTTAGTCAGACGGCTAAAGCGATAGAAAAGTAGTGCAACGGAGCCTTCATGACATACGAAAGTATGTGTCTCTTCTATACCCGAATAGGGATCCCCACATAACGTGATCACCGACCATAACAGCGACCCTAATCTAAAAGACTGTGTCAATTTATCCCCACCCAACCCTGTGTCTTTACTTGTCATGCTTATTTGCCGAATTCGGCGTTTATACCTGTCTGACGGTGATAGGATCCAGGTACGACACAAACCATCAATGTCATAGATGCATCCAATGTTGCTTGAAGCGTAAAGCTGTCTAATGAAGGCAGGAAACAAAGACATGAATTCAGGACTCCCAATCATCGACTACATCTCTTCTCTTCCCTAGGAACAGCTTCATACCACACATTCAATTACACAATATTCAATTTTTACTGCCAATAATGAGAGGGGCTGAGGCGGAAATGTTAGTCAGAAGGCTAAAGCGTTAGGAAAGTAGTGCAACGGGGCAATCATGACATACCAAAGTATGTGTCACTTCTGTACCCGAATAGGGATCCCCACATAACGTGATCACCGACCATAACAGCGACCCTAATCTAAAAATCTGTGTCAACTTACTCCCACCCAACCCTGTGTCTTTTACTTGTCATGCTTATTTGCCGAATTCGGCGTTTATACCTGTCTGACGGTGATAGGATCCAGGTACGACACAAACATTCAATGTCATACATGCATCCAATGTTGCTTGAAGGGTAAAGCTGTGTAATAAAGGCAAGAAACAAAGACATGAATTCAGGGCTCCCAATCATCGACTACATCCCTTCTCTTCCCTAGGAAAGGCTTCATATGACTCATTCAGTAACACAATATTCAATTTTTACTGCCAATACCAAGGGTTACCTGAGGCGGAAATGTTAGTCAGTTGGCTGAAGCGATAGAAAAGTAGTGCAACGGGGACTTCATGACATACGAAAGTATGTGTCACTTCTGTACCCGAATAGGGATCCCCACATAACGTGATCACCGACCATAACAGCGACCCTACTCTAAAAGACTGTGTCGACTAATTCCTACCCAACCCTGTGTCTTTACTTGTCATGCTTATTTGCCGAATTCGGCGTTTATACCTGTCTGACGGTGATAGGATCCAGGTACAACACAAACTTTCAATGTCATAGATGCATCCAATGTTGCTTGAAGGGTAAAGCTGTGTAATGAAGGCAGGAAACAAAGACATGAATTCAGGACTCCCAATCATCGACTACATCTCTTCTCTTCCCTAGGAACGGCTTCATACGACTCATTCAATAACACAATATTCAATTTTTACTGCCAATAATGAGGGAGGCTGAGGCGGAAATGTTAGTCAGAAGGCTAAAGCGATAGGAAAGTAGTGCAACGGGGCCATCATGACATACGAAAGTATGTGTCACTTCTGTACCCGAATAGGGATCCCCACATAACGTGATCACCGACCATAACAGCGACCCTAATCTAAAAGACTGTGTCAACTTATTCCCACCCAACCCTGTGTCTTTACTTGTCATGCTTATTTGCCGAATTCGGCGTTTATACTTGTCTGACGGTGATAGGATCCAGGTACGACACAAACTTTCAATGTCATAGATGCATCCAATGTTGCTTGAAGGGTAAGGCTGTGTAATAAAAGCACGAAACAAAGACATGAGTTCAGGGCTCCCAATCATCGACTACATCTCTTCTCTTCCCTAGGAACGGCTTCGTACGACTCATTCAGTAACACAATATTCAATTTTTACGGCCAATACCAAGGGTTAGCTGAGGCGGAAATGTTAGTCAGACGGCTAAAGCGATAGAAACGTAGTGCAACGGGGACTTCATGACATACGAAAGTAAGTGTCATTTCTGTACCCGAATAGGGATTCCCACATAACGTGATCACCGACCATTACAGCGACCCTACTCTAAAAGTCTCTGTCAACTTATTCCTACCCAACCCTGTGTCTTTACTTGTCATGCTTATTTGCCGAATTCGGCGTTTATACCTGTCTGACGGTGATAGGATCCAGGTACGACACAAACTCTCAATGTCATAGATGCATCCAATGTTGCTTGAAGGGTAAAGCTGTGTAATGAAGGCACGAAACAAAGACATGAATTCAGGACTCCCAATCATCGACTACATCTCTTTTCTTCCCTAGGAACGGCATCATACGACTCATTCAATAACACAATATTCAATTTTTACTGCCAATAATGAGGGGGGCTGAGGCGGAGATGTTAGTCAGAAGGCTAAAGCGATAGGAAAGTAGTGCAACGGGGCCATCATGACATACGAAAGTATGTGTCACTTCTGTACCCGAATAGGGATCCCCACATAACGTGATCACCGACCATAACAGCGACCCTAATCTAAAAGACTGTGTCAACTTATTCCCACCCAACCCTGTGTCTTTACTTGTCATGCTTATTTGCCGAATTCGGCGTTTATACTTGTCTGACGGTGATAGGATCCAGGTACGACACAAACTTTCAATGTCATAGATGCATCCAATGTTGCTTGAAGGGTAAAGCTGTGTAATAAAAGCAGGAAACAAAGACATGAGTTCAGGGCTCCCAATCATCGACTATATCTCTTCTCTTCCTTAGGAACGGCTTCGTACGACTCATTCAGTAACACAATATTCAATTTTTACGGCCAATACCAAGGGTTAGCTGAGGCGGAAATGTTAGTCAGACGGCTAAAGCGATAGAAAAGTAGTGCAACGGAGACCTCATGACATACGAAAGTATGTGTCACTTCTATACCCGAATAGGGATCCCCACATGACGTGATCACCGACCATAACAGCGACCCTAATCTAAAAGACTGTGTCAATTTATTCCCACCCAACCCTGTGTCTTTACTTGTCATGCTTATTTGCCGAATTCGGCGTTTATACCTGTCTGACGGTGATAGGATCCAGGTACGACACAAACCTTCAATGTCATAGATGCATCCAATGTTGCTTGAAGCGTAAAGCTGTGTAATGAAGGCAGGAAACAAAGACATGAATTCAGGACTCCCAATCATCGACTACATCTCTTCTCTTCCCTAGGAACAGCTTCATACCACACATTCAATAACACAATAATCAATTTTTACTGCCAATAATGAGAGGGGCTGAGGCGGAAATGTTAGTCAGAAGGCTAAAGCGTTAGGAAAGTAGTGCAACGGGGCCATCATGACATACGAAAGTATGTGTCACTTCTGTACCCGAATAGGGATCCCCACATAACGTGATCACCGACCATAACAGCGACCCTAATCTAAAAAACTGTGTCAAGTTATTCCCACCCAACCCTGTGTCTTTACTTGTCATGCTTATTTGCCGAATTCGGCGTTTATAACTATCTGACGGTGATAGGATCCAGGTACGACACAAACCTTCAATGTGATAGATGCATCCAATGTTGCTTGAAGGGTAAAGCTGTGTAATGAAGGCATGAAACAAAGACATGAATTCAGGGCTCCCAATCATCGACTACATCTCTTCTCTTCCCTAGGAACGGCTTCATGCGACTCATTCAGTAACACAGTATTCAATTTTTACTGCCAATACCAAGGGTTAGCTGAGGCGGAAATGTTAGTCAGACAGCTAAAGCGATAGAGAAGTAGTGCAACGGGGACTTCATGACATACGAAAGTATGTGTCACTTCTGTACCCGAATAGGGATCCCCACATAACGTGATCAGCGACCATTACAGCGACCCTACTCTAAAAGTCTCTGTCAACTTATTCCTACCCAACCCTGTGTCTTAACTTGTCATGCTTATTTGCCGAATTCGGCGTTTATACCTGTCTGACGGTGATAGGATCCAGGTACGACACAAACTCTCAATGTCATAGATGCATCCAATGTTGCTTGAAGGGTAAAGCTGTGTAATGAAGGCACGAAACAAAGACATGAATTCAGGACTCCCAATAATCGACTACATCTCTTCTCTTCCCTAGGAACGGCTTCATACGACTCATTCAATAACACAATATTAAATTTTTTCTGCCAATAATGAGGGGGGCTGAGGCGGAAATGTTAGTCAGAAGGCTAAAGCGATAGGAAAATAGTGCAACGGGGCCATCATGACATACGAAAGTGTGTGTCACTTTTGTACCCGAATAGGGATCCCCACATAACGTGATCACCGACCATAACAGCGACCCTAATCTAAAAGACTGTGTCAACTTATTGCCACCCAACCCTTAATCTTTACTTGTCATGCTTATTTGCCGAATTCGGCGTTTATACTTGTCTGACGGTGATAGGATCCAGGTACGACACAAACTTTCAATATCATAGATGCATCCAATGTTGCTTGAAGGGTAAAGCTGTGTAATAAAGATGCATCCAATGTTGCTTGAAGGGTAAAGCTGTGTAATAAGGGCAGGAAACAAAGACATGAATTCAGGGCTCCCAATCATCGACTACATCTCTTCTATTCCCTAGGAACAGCTTCATAGCACACATTCAATAACACAATATTCAATTTTTACTGCCAATAATGAGGGGGGCTGAGGCGGAAATGTTAGTCAGAAGGCTAAAGCGATAGGAAAATAGTGCAACGGGGCCATCATGACATACGAAAGTATGTGTCACTTTTGTACCCGAATAGGGATCCCCACATAACGTGATCACCGACCATAACAGCGACCCTAATCTAAAAGAATGTGTCAACTTATTCCCACCCAACCCTTAGTCTTTACTTGTCATGCTTATTTGCCGAATTCGGCGTTTATACTTGTCTGACGGTGATAGGATCCAGGTACGACACAAACTTTCAATATCATAGATGCATCCAATGTTGCTTGAAGGGTAAAGCTGTGTAATACAGATGCATCCAATGTTGCTTGAAGGGTAAAGCTGTGTAATAAGGGCAGGAAACAAAGACATGAATTCAGGGCTCCCAATCATCGACTACATCTCTTCTCTTCCCTAGGAACGGCTTCATACGACTCATTCAGTAACACAATATTCAATTTTTACTGCCAATACCAAGGGTTAGCTGAGGCGGAGATGGTAGTCAGACGGCTAAAGCGATAGAAAAGTAGTGCAACGGAGCCTTCATGACATACAAAAGTATGTGTCACTTCTGTACCCGAATAGGGATCCCCACATAACGTGATCACCGACCATAACAGCGACCCTAATCTAAAAGACTGAGTCAACTTATTCCCACCCAACCCTTAGTCTTTACTTGTCATGCTTATTTGCCGAAATCGGCGTTTATACTTGTCTGACGGTGATAGGATCCAGGTACGACACAAACTTTCAATATCATAGATGCATCCAATGTTGCTTGAAGGGTAAAGCTGTGTAATAAAGATGCATCCAATGTTGCTTGAAGGGTAAAGCTGTGTAATAAGGGCAGGAAACAAAGACATGAATTCAGGGTTCCCAATCATCGACTACATCTCTTCTCTTCCCTAGGAACGGCTTCATACGACTCATTCAGTAACACAATATTCAATTTTTACTGCCAATACCAAGGGTTAGCTGAGGCGGAAATGGTAGTCAGACGGCTAAAGCGATAGAAAAGTAGTGCAACGGAGCCTTCATGACAGACGAAAGTATGTGTCACTTCTGTACCCGAATAGGGATCCCCACATAACGTGATCACCGACCATAACAGCGACCCTAATCTAAAAAACTGTGTCAAGTTATTCCCACCCAACCCAGTGTCTTTACTTGTCATGCTTATTTGCCGAATTCGGCGTTATACCTGTCTGACGGTGATAGGATCCAGGTTCCACACAAACATTCAATGTCATAGATGCATCCAATGTTGCTTGAAGGGTAAAGCTGTGTAATGAAGGCAGCAATCAAAGACATGAATTCAGTAAATGTTAGTCAGAAGGCTAAAGCGTTAGGAAAGTAGTGCAACGGGGCCATCATGACATACGAAAGTATGTCACTTCTGTACCCGAATTGGGATCCCCACATAACGTGAACACCGACCATAACAGCGACCCTAATCTAAAAGACTGTGTCAACTTATTCCTACCCAACCCTGTGTCTTTACTTGTCATGCTTATTTGCCGAATTCGGCGTTTATACCTGTCTGACGGTGATAGGATCCAGGTACGACACAAACTTTCAATGTCATAGATGCATCCAATGTTGCTTGAAGGGTAAAGCTGTGTAATAAAGGCAGGAAACAAAGACATGGGTTCAGGGCTCCCAATCATCGACTACATCTCTTCTCTTCCCTAGGAACAACTTCGTACGACTCATTCAGTAACACAATATTCAATTTTTACGGCCAATACCAAGGGTTAGCTGAGGCGGAAATGTTAGTCAGACGTCTAAAGCGATAGAAAAGTAGTGCAACGGAGCCTTCATGACATACGAAAGTATGTGTCACTTCTGTACCCGAATAGGGATCCCCACATAACGTGATCACCGACCATAACAGCGACCCTAATCTAAAAGACTGTGTCAACTTATTCCCACCCAACCCTGTGTCTTTACTTGTCATGCTTATTTGCCGAATTCGGCGTTTATACCTGTCTGACGGTGATAGGATCCAGGTACGACACATACTTTCAATGTCATAGATGCATCCAATGTTGCTTGAAGGGTAAAGCTGTGTAATGAAGGCAGGAAAGAAAGACATGAATTCAGGGCTCCCAATCATCGACTACATCTATTCTCCTCCCTAGGAATGGCTTCATAAGACACATTCAATAACACAATATTCAATTTTTACTGCCAATAATGAGGGGGGCTGAGGCGGAAATGTTAGTCAGAAGGCAAAAGCGTTAGGAAAGTAGTGCAACGGGGCCATCATGACATACGAAAGTATGTGTCACTTATGTACCCGAATGGGGATCCCCACATAGCGTGATCACCGACCCTAACAGCGACCCTAATCTAAAAGACTGTGTCAACTTATTCCCACCCAACCCTGTGTCTTTACTTGTCATGCTTATTTGCCGAATTCGGCGTTTATACCTGTCTGACGGTGATAGGATCCAGGTACGACACAAGCATTCAATGTCATAGATGCATCCACTGTTACTTGAAGAGTAAAGCTGTGTAATGGGGGCAAGAAACATGGACATGAATTCAGGGCTCCCAATCATCGACTACCTCTCTTCTCTTCCCTAGGAATGGCTTCATAAGACACATTCAATAACACAATATTCAATTTTTACTGCCAATAATGAGAGGGGCTGAGGCGGAAATGTTAGTCAGAAGGCAAAAGCGTTAGGAAAGTAGTGCAACGGGGCCATCATGACATACGAAAGTATGTCACTACTGTACCCGAATGGGGTTCCCCACATAACGCGAACACCGACCATAACAGCGACCCTAATCTAAAAGACTGTGTCAACATTCCCACCCAACCCTGTGTCTTTACTTGTCATGCTTATTTGCCGAATTCGGCGTTTATACCTGTCTGACGGTGATAGGATCCAGGTACAACACAAACTTTCAATGTCATAGATGCTTCCAATGTTGCTTGAAGGGTAAAGCTGTGTAATAAAGGCAGGAAACAAAGACATGAATTCAGGGCTCCCAATCATCGACTACATCTCTTCTCTTCCCTAGGAACGGCTTCATACGACTCATTCAGTAACACAATATTCAATTTTTACTGCCAATACCAAGGGTTAGCTGAGGCGGAAATGTTAGTCAGACGTCTAAAGCGATAGAAAAGTAGTGCAACGGAGCCTTCATGACATACGAAAGTTTGTGTCACTTCTGTACCCGAATACGTATCCCCACATAACGTGATCACCGACCATAACAGAGACCCTAATATAAAAAATTGTGTCAAGTTATTCCCACTCAACACTGTGTCTTTACTTGTCATGCTTATTTGCCGAATTCGGCGTTTATACCTGTCTGACGGTGATAGGATCCAGGTACGACACAAACATTCAATGTCATAGATGCATCCAATGTTGCTTGAAGGGTAAAGGCAGGAAACAAAGACATGAATTCAGGGCTCCCAATCTTCGACTACATCTCTTCTCTTCCCTAGGAACAGCTTCATACCACACATTCAATAACACAATATTCAATTTTTACTGCCAATAATGAGAGGGGCTGAGGCGGAAATGTTAGTCAGAAGGCTAAAGCGTTAGGAAAGTAGTGCAACGGGGCCATCATGACATACGAAAGTATGTCACTACTGTACCCGAATGGGGTTCCCCACATAACGCGAACACCGACCATAACAGCGACCCTAATCTAAAAGACTGTGTCAACATTCCCACCCAACCCTGTGTCTTTACTTGTCATGCTTATTTGCCGAATTCGGCGTTTATACCTGTCTGACGGTGATAGGATCCAGGTACAACACAAACTTTCAATGTCATAGATGCTTCCAATGTTGCTTGAAGGGTAAAGCTGTGTAATAAAGGCAGGAAACAAAGACATGAATTCAGGGCTCCCAATCATCGACTACATCTCTTCTCTTCCCTAGGAACAGCTTCATACGACTCATTCAGTAACACAATATTCAATTTTTACTGCCAATACCAAGGGTTAGCTGAGGCGGAAATGTTAGTCAGACGTCTAAAGCGATAGAAAAGTAGTGCAACGGAGCCTTCATGACATACGAAAGTTTGTGTCACTTCTGTACCCGAATACGGATCCCCACATAACGTGATCACCGACCATAACAGAGACCCTAATCTAAAAGACTGTGTGAACTTATTTCCACCCAACTCTGTGTTTTTACTTGTCATGCTTATTTGCCGAATTTGGGGTTTATACTTGTCTGACGGTGATAGGATCCAGCTACGACACAAACTATCAATGTCATAGATGCATCCAATGTTGCTTGAAGGGTAAAGCTGTGTAATGAAGGCAGGAAACAAAGACATGAATTCAGGGCTCCCAATCTTCGACTACATCTCTTCTCTTCCCTAGGAACAGCTTCATACCACACATTCAATAACACAATATTCAATTTTTACTGCCAATAATGAGAGGGGCTGAGGCGGAAATGTTAGTCAGAAGGCTAAAGCGTTAGGAAAGTAGTGCAACGGGGCCATCATGACATACGAAAGTATGTCACTTCTGTACCCGAATAGGGATCCCCACATAACGCGAACACCGACCATAACAGCGACCCTAATCTAAAAGACTGTGTCAACTTATTCTCGCCCAACCCTGTGTCTTTACTTGTCATGCTCATTTGCCGAATTCGGCGTTTATACCTGTCTGACGGTGATAGGATCCAGGTACGACACAAACATTCAATGTCATAGATGCATCCAATGTTGCTTGAAGGGTAAAGCTGTGTAATAAAGGCAGGAAACAAAGACATGAATTCAGGGCTCCCAATCATCGACTACATCCCTTCTCCTCCCTAGGAAAGGCTTCATATGACTCATTCAGTAACACAATATTCAATTTTTACTGCCAATACCAAGGGTTACCTGAGGCGTAAATGTTAGTCAGTTGGCTGAAGCGATAGAAAAGTAGTGCAACGGGGACTTCATGACATACGAAAGTATGTGTCACTTCTGTACCCGAATAGGGATCCCCACATAACGTGATCACCGACCATAACAGCGACCCTACTCTAAAAGACTGTGTCGACTAATTCCTAACCAACCCTGTGTCTTTACTTGTCATGCTTATTTGCCGAATTCGGCGTTTATACCTGTCTGACGGTGATAGGATCCAGGTACGACACAAACTATCAATGTCATAGATGCATCCAATGTAGGTTGAAGGGTAAAGCTGTGTAATGAAGGCAGGAAACAAAGACATGAATTCAGGACTCCCAATCATCGACTACATCTGTTTTCTTCCCTAGGAACGGCATCATACGACTCATTCAATAACACAATATTCAATTTTTACTGCCAATAATGAGGGGGGCTGAGGCGGAAATGTTAGTCAGAAGGCTAAAGCGATAGGAAAGTAGTGCAACGGGGCCATCATGACATACGAAAGTATGTGTCACTTCTGTACCCGAATAGGGATCCCCACATAACGTGATCACCGACCATAACAGCGACCCTAATCTAAAAGACTGTGTCGACTAATTCCTAACCAACCCTGTGTCTTTACTTGTCATGCTTATTTGCCGAATTCGGCGTTTATACTTGTCTGACGGTGATAGGATCCAGGTACGACACAAACTTTCAATGTCATAGATGCATCCAATATTGCTTTTAGGGTAAAGCTGTGTAATAAAAGCAGGAAACAAAGACATGAGTTCAGGGCTCCCAATCATCGACTACATCTCTTCTCTTCCCTAGGAACGGCTTCGTACGACTCATTCAGTAACACAATATTCAATTTTTACGGCCAATACCAAGGGTTAGCTGAGGCGGAAATGTTAGTCAGACGGCTAAAGCGATAGAAAAGTAGTGCAACGGAGCCTTCATGACATACGAAAGTATGTGTCACTTCTATACCCGAATAGGGATCCCCACATAACGTGATCACCGACCATAACAGCGACCCTAATCTAAAAGACTGTGTCAATTTATTCCCACCCAACCCTGTGTCTTTACTTGTCATGCTTATTTGCCGAATTCGGCGTTTATACCTGTCTGACGGTGATAGGATCCAGGTACGACACAAACCATCAATGTCATAGATGCATCCAATGTTGCTTGAAGCGTAAAGCTGTCTAATGAAGGCAGGAAACAAAGACATGAATTCAGGACTCCCAATCATCGACTACATCTCTTCTCTTCCCTAGGAACAGCTTCATACCACACATTCAATAACACAATATTCAATTTTTACTGCCAATAATGAGAGGGGCTGAGGCGGAAATGTTAGTCAGAAGGCTAAAGCGTTAGGAAAGTAGTGCAACAGGGGCATCATGACATACGAAAGTATGTGTCACTTCTGTACCCGAATAGGGATCCCCACATAACGTGATCACCGACCATAACAGCGACCCTAATCTAAAAAACTGTGTTAAGTTATTCCCACCCAACCCTGTGTCTTTACTTGTCATGCTTATTTGCCGAATTCGGCGTTTATACCTGTCTGACGGTGATAGGATCCAGGTACGACACAAACATTCAATGTCATAGATGCATCCAATGTTGCTTGAAGGGTAAAGCTGTGTAATGAAGGCAGGAAACAAAGACATGAATTCAGGGCTCCCAATCATCGACTACATCTCTTCTCTTCCCTAGGAAGGCTTCATACGACTCATTCAGTAACACAATATTCAATTTTTCCTGCCAATACCAAGGGTTAGCTGTGGCGGAAATGTTAGTCAGACGGCTAAAGCGATAGAAAAGTAGTGCAACGGGGACTTCATGACATACGAAAATATGTGTCACTTCTGTACCCGAATAGGGATCCCCACATAACGTGATCACCGACCATAACAGCGACCCTACTCTAAAAGTCTGTGTCATCTTATTCCTACCCAACCCTGTGTCTTTATTTGTCATGCTTATTTGCCGAATTCGGCGTTTATACCTGTCTGACGGTGATAGGATCCAGGTACGACACAAACATTCAATGTCATAGATGCATCCAATGTTGCTTGAAGGACAAAGCTGTGTAATGAAGGCAGGAAACAACGACATGAATTCAGTGCTCCCAATCATCGACTACATCTCTTCTCTTCCCTAGGAACAGCTTCATAGCACACATTCAATAACACAATATTCAATTTTTACTGCCAATAATGAGAGGGGCTGAAGCGGAAATGTTAGTCAGAAGGCTAAAGCGTTAGGAAAGTAGTGCAACAGGGGCATCATGACATACGAAAGTATGTGTCACTTCTGTACCCGAATAGGGATCCCCACATAACGTGATCACCGACCATAACAGCGACCCTAATCTAAAAAACTGTGTTAAGTTATTCCCACCCAACCCTGTGTCTTTACTTGTCATGCTTATTTGCCGAATTCGGCGTTTATACCTGTCTGACGGTGATAGGATCCAGGTACGACACAAACATTCAATGTCATAGATGCATCCAATGTTGCTTGAAGGGTAAAGCTGTGTAATGAAGGCAGGAAACAAAGACATGAATTCAGGGCTCCCAATCATCGACTACATCTCTTCTCTTCCCTAGGAAGGCTTCATACGACTCATTCAGTAACACAATATTCAATTTTTCCTGCCAATACCAAGGGTTAGCTGTGGCGGAAATGTTAGTCAGACGGCTAAAGCGATAGAAAAGTAGTGCAACGGGGACTTCATGACATACGAAAATATGTGTCACTTCTGTACCCGAATAGGGATCCCCACATAACGTGATCACCGACCATAACAGCGACCCTACTCTAAAAGTCTGTGTCATCTTATTCCTACCCAACCCTGTGTCTTTATTTGTCATGCTTATTTGCCGAATTCGGCGTTTATACCTGTCTGACGGTGATAGGATCCAGGTACGACACAAACTCTCAATGTCATAGATGCATCCAATGTTGCTTGAAGGGTAAAGCTGTGTAATGAAGGCAGGAAACAAAGACATGAATTCAGGACTGCCAACATCGACTACATCTCTTCTCTTCCCTAGGAACGGCTTCATACGACTCATTCAATAACACAATATTCAATTTTTACTGCAAATAATGAGGGGGGCTGAGGCGGAAATGTTAGTCAGAAGGCTAAAGCGATAGGAAAATAGTGCAACAGGGCCATCATGACATACGAAAGTATGTGTCACTTTTGTACCCGAATAGGGATCCCCACATAACGTGATCACCGACCATAACAGCGACCCTAATCTAAAAGACTGTGTCAACTTATTCCCACCCAACCCTTAGTCTTTACTTGTCATGCTTATTTGCCGTATTCGGCGTTTATACTTGTCTGACGGTGATAGGATCCAGGTACGACACAAACTTTCAATATCATAGATGCATCCAATGTTGCTTGAAGGGTAAAGCTGTGTAATAAAGATGCATCCAATGTTGCTTGAAGGGTAAAGCTGTGTAATAAGGGCAGGAAACAAAGACATGAATTCAGGGCTCCCAATCATCGACTACATCTCTTCTCTTCCCTAGGAACAGCTTCATACCACACATTCAATAACACAATATTCAATTTTTACTGCCAATAATGAGAGGGGCTGAGGCGGAAATGTTAGTCAGAAGGCTAAAGCGTTAGGAACGTAGTGCTACGGGGCCATCATGACATACGAAAGTATGTGTCACTTCTGTACCCGAATAGGGTTCCCCACATAACGTGATCACCGACCATAACAGCGACCCTAATCTAGAAAACTGTGTCAAGTTATTCCCACCCAACCCTGTGTCTTTACTTGTCATGCTTATTTGCAGAATTCGGCGTTTATACCTATCTGACGGTGATAGGATCCAGGTACGACACAAACTTTCAATGTCATAGATGCATCCAATGTTGCTTGAAGGGTAAAGCTGTGTAATGAAGGCAGGAAACAAAGACATGAATTCAGGGCTCCCAATCATCGACTACATCTCTTCTCTTCCCTAGGAACGGCTTCATACCACTCATTCGATAACACAATATTCAATTTTTACTGCCAATAAAGAGGGGGGCTGAGGCGGAAATGTTAGTCAGAAGGCTAAAGCGATAGGAAAGTAGTGCAACGGGGCCATCATGACATACGAGAGTTTGTGTCACTTCTGTACCCGAATACGGATCCCCACATAACGTGATCACCGACCATAACAGCGACCCTAATCTAAAAAATTGTGTCAAGTTATTCCCACTCAACACTGTGTCTTTACTTGTCATGCTTATTTGCCGAATTCGGCGTTTATACCTGTCTGACGGTGATAGGATCCAGGTACGACACAAACATTCAGTGTCATAGATGCATCCAATGTTGCTTGAAGGGTAAAGCTGTGTAATGAAGGCAGGAAACAAAGACATGAATTCAGTGCTCCCAATCATCGACTACATCTCTTCTCTTCCCTAGGAACAGCTTCATACCAAACATTCAATAACACAACATTCAATTTTCACTGCCGATAATGAGAGGGGCTGAGGCAGAAATGTTAGTCAGAGGGCTAAAGCGTTAGGAAAGTAGTGCATCGGGGCCATCATGACATACGAAAGTATGTGTCACTTCTGTACCCGAATAGGGATCCCCACATAACGTGATCACCGACCATACCTGCGACCCTAATCTAAAAAACTGTGTCAAGTTATTCCCACCCACCCCTGTGTTTTTACTTGTCATGCTTATTTGCCGAATTCGGCGTTTATACCTGTCTGACGGTGATAGGATCCAGGTACGACACAAACATTCAGTGTCTTAGATGCATCCAATGTTGCTTGAAGGGTAAAGCTGTGTAATGAAGGCAGGAAACAAAGACATGAATTCAGTGCTCCCAATCATCGACTACATCTCTTCTCTTCCCTAGGAACAGCTTCATACCAAACATTCAATAACACAACATTCAATTTTCACTGCCGATAATGAGAGGGGCTGAGGCAGAAATGTTAGTCAGAGGGCTAAAGCGTTAGGAAAGTAGTGCATCGGGGCCATCATGACATACGAAAGTATGTGTCACTTCTGTACCCGAATAGGGATCCCCACATAACGTGATCACCGACCATAACAGCGACCCTAATCTAAAAAACTGTGTCAAGTTATTCCCACCCACCCCTGTGTTTTTACTTGTCATGCTTATTTGCCGAATTCGGCGTTTATACCTGTCTGACGGTGATAGGATCCAGGTACGACACAAACATTCAGTGTCTTAGATGCATCCAATGTTGCTTGAAGGGTAAAGCTGTGTAATGAAGGCAGGAAACAAAGACATGAATTCAGTGCTCCCAATCATCGACTACATCTCTTCTCTTCCCTAGGAACAGCTTCATACCAAACATTCAATAACACAACATTCAATTTTCACTGCCGATTATGAGAGGGGCTGAGGCAGAAATGTTAGTCAGAAGGCTAAAGCGTTAGGAAAGTAGTGCAACGGGGCCATCATGACATACGAAAATATGTGTCACTTCTGTACCCGAATAGGGATCCCCACATAACGTGATCACCGACCATAACAGCGACCCTACTCTAAAAGTCTGTGTCATCTTATTCCTACCCAACCCTGTGTCTTTACTTGTCATGCTTATTTGCCGAATTCGGCGTTTATACCTGTCTGACGGTGATAGGATCCAGGTACGACACAAACTCTCAATGTCATAGATGCATCCAATGTTGCTTGAAGGGTAAAGCTGTGTAATGAAGGCAGGAAACAAAGACATGAATTCAGGACTCCCAATCATCGACTACATCTCTTCCCTTCCCTAGGAACGGCATCATACGACTCATTCAATAACACAATATTGAATTTTTACTGCCAATAATGAGGGGGGCTGAGGCGGAAATGTTAGTCAGAAGGCTAAAGCGATAGGAAAATAGTGCAACGGGGCCATCATGACATACGAAAGTATGTGTCACTTTTGTACCCGAATAGGGATCCCCACATAACGTGATCACCGACCATAACAGCGACCCTAATCTAAAAGACTGTGTCAACTTATTCCCACCCAACCCTTAGTCTTTACTTGTCATGCTTATTTGCCGAATTCGGCGTTTATACTTGTCTGACGGTGATAGGATCCAGGTACGACACAAACTTTCAATATCATAGATGCATCCAATGTTGCTTGAAGGGTAAAGCTGTGTAATAAAGATGCATCCAATGTTGCTTGAAGGGTAAAGCTGTGTAATAAGGGCAGGAAACAAAGACATGAATTCAGGGCTCCCAATCATCGACTACATCTCTTCTCTTCCCTAGGAACGGCTTCATACGACTCATTCAGTAACACAATATTCAATTTTTACTGCCAATACCAAGGGTTAGCTGAGGCGGAAATGGTAGTCAGACGGCTAAAGCGATAGAAAAGTAGTGCAACGGTGCCTTCATGACAGACGAAAGTATGTGTCACTTCTGTACCCGAATTGGGATCCCCACATAACGTGATCACCGACCATAACAGCGACCCTAATCTAAAAGACTGTGTCAGCTTATTCCCACCCAACTCTGTGTTTTTACTTGTCATGCTTATTTGCCGAATTCGGGGTTTATACCTGTCTGACGGTGATAGGATCCAGGTACGACACAAACCTTCAATGTCATAGATGCATCCAATGTTGCTTGAAGGGTAAAGCTGTGTAATGAAGGCAGGAAACAAAGACATGAATTCAGGACTGCCAATCATCGACTACATCTCTTCTCTTCCCTAGGAACGGCTTCATACGACTCATTCAATAACACAATATTCAATTTTTACTGCAAATAATGAGGGGGGCTGAGGCGGAAATGTTAGTCAGAAGGCTAAAGCGATAGGAAAGTAGTGCAACGGGGCCATCGTGACATACGAAAGAATGTGTCACTTCTGTACCCGAATAGGGATCCCCACATAACGTGATCACCGACCATAACAGCGACCCTAATCTAAAAAACTGTGTCAAGTTATTCCCACCCACCCCTGTGTTTTTACTTGTCATGCTTATTTGCCGAATTCGGCGTTTATACCTGTCTGACGGTGATAGGATCCAGGTACGACACAAACATTCAATGTCATAGATGCATCCAATGTTGCTTGAAGGGTAAAGCTGTGTAATGAAGGCAGGAAAAAAAGACATGAATTCAGGGCTCCCAATCATCGACTACATCTCTTCTCTTCCTTAGGAACAGCTTCATACCACACATTCAATAACACAATATTCAATTTTTACTGCCAATAATGAGAGGGGCTAGGGCGGAAATGTTAGTCAGAAGGCTAAAGCGATAGGAATGTAGTGCTACGGGGCCATCATGACATACGAAAGTATGTGTCACTTCTGTACCCGAATAGGGTTCCCCACATAACGTGATCACCGACCATAACAGCGACCCTAATCTAGAAAACTGTGTCAAGTTATTCCCACCCAACCCTGTGTCTTTACTTGTCATTCTTATTTGCCGAATTCGGAGTTTATACCTGTCTGACGGTGATAGGATCCAGGTACGACACAAACATTCAGTGTCATAGATGCATCCAATGTTGCTTGAAGGGTAAAGCTGTGTAATGAAGGCAGGAAACCAAGACATGAATTCAGTGCTCCCAATCATCGACTACATCTCTTCTCTACCCTAGGAACAGCTTCATACCAAACATTCAATAACACAACATTCAATTTTCACTGCCGATAATCAGAGGGGCTGAGGCAGAAATGTTAGTCAGAAGGCTAAAGCGTTAGGAAAGTAGTGCAACGGGGCCATCATGACATACGAATATATGTGTCACTTCTGTACCCGAATAGGGATCCCCACATAACGTGATCACCGACCATAACAGCGACCCTACTCTAAAAGTCTGTGTCATCTTATTCCTACCCAACCCTGTGTCTTTACTTGTCATGCTTATTTGCCGAATTCGGCGTTTATACCTGTCTGACGGTGATAGGATCCAGGTACGACACAAACTCTCAATGTCATAGATGCATCCAATGTTGCTTGAAGGGTAAAGCTGTGTAATGAAGGCAGGAAACAAAGACATGAATTCAGGACTCCCAATCATCGACTACATCTCTTCACTTCCCTAGGAACGGCATCATACGACTCATTCAATAACACAATATTGAATTTTTACTGCCAATAATGAGGGGGGCTGAGGCGGAAATGTTAGTCAGAAGGCTAAAGCGATAGGAAAATAGTGCAACGGGGCCATCATGACATACGAAAGTATGTGTCACTTTTGTACCCGAATAGGGATCCCCACATAACGTGATCACCGACCATAACAGCGACCCTAATCTAAAAGACTGTGTCAACTTATTCCCACCCAACCCTTAGTCTTTACTTGTCATGCTTATTTGCCGAATTCGGCGTTTATACTTGTCTGACGGTGTTAGGATCCAGGTACGACACAAACTTTCAATATCATAGATGCATCCAATGTTGCTTGAAGGGTAAAGCTGTGTAATAAAGATGCATCCAATGTTGCTTGAAGGGTAAAGCTGTGTAATAAGGGCAGGAAACAAAGACATGAATTCAGGGCTCCCAATCATCGACTACATCTCTTCTCTTCCCTAGGAACGGCTTCATACGACTCATTCAGTAACACAATATTCAATTTTTACTGCCATTACCAAGGGTTAGCTGAGGCGGAAATGGTAGTCAGACGGCTAAAGCGATAGAAAAGTAGTGCAACGGAGCCTTCATGACAGACGAAAGTATGTGTCACTTCTGTACCCGAATAGGGATCCCCACATAACGTGATCACCGACCATAACAGCGACCCTAATCTAAAAGACTGTGTCAGCTTATTCCCACCCAACTCTGTGTTTTTACTTGTCATGCTTATTTGCCGAATTCGGGGTTTATACCTGTCTGACGGTGATAGGATCCAGGTACGACACAAACCTTCAATGTCATAGATGCATCCAATGTTGCTTGAAGGGTAAAGCTGTGTAATGAAGGCAGGAAACAAAGACATGAATTCAGGACTGCCAATCATCGACTACATCTCTTCTCTTCCCTAGGAACGGCTTCATACGACTCATTCAATAACACAATATTCAATTTTTACTGCAAATAATGAGGGGGGCTGAGGCGGAAATGTTAGTCAGAAGGCTAAAGCGATAGGAAAGTAGTGCAACGGGGCCATCGTGACATACGAAAGAATGTGTCACTTCTGTACCCGAATAGGGATCCCCACATAACGTGATCACCGACCATAACAGCGACCCTAATCTAAAAAACTGTGTCAAGTTTTTCCCACCCAACCCTGTGTTTTTACTTGTCATGGTTATTTGCCGAATTCGGCGTTTATACCTGTCTGACGGTGATAGGATCCAGGTACGACACAAACATTCAATGTCATAGATGCATCCAATGTTGCTTGAAGGGTAAAGCTGTGTAATGAAGGCAGGAAAAAAAGACATGAATTCAGGGCTCCCAATCATCGACTACATCTCTTCTCTTCCCTAGGAACAGCTTCATACCACACATTCGATAACACAATATTCAAATTTTACTGCCAATAATGAGAGGGGCTGAGGCGGAAATGTTAGTCAGAAGGCTAAAGCGTTAGGAACGTAGTGCTACGGGGCCATCATGACATACGAAAGTATGTGTCACTTCTGTACCCGAATAGGGTTCCCCACATAACGTGATCACCGACCATAACAGCGACCCTAATCTAGAAAACTGTGTCAAGTTATTCCCACCCAACCCTGTGTCTTTACTTGTCATGCTTATTTGCAGAATTCGGCGTTTATACCTATCTGACGGTGATAGGATCCAGGTACGACACAAACTTTCAATGTCATAGATGCATCCAATGTTGCTTGAAGGGTAAAGCTGTGTAATGAAGGCAGGAAACAAAGACATGAATTCAGGGCTCCCAATCATCGACTACATCTCTTCTCTTCCCTAGGAACGGCTTCATACCACTCATTCAATAACACAATATTCAATTTTTACTGCCAATAAAGAGGGGGGCTGAGGCGGAAATGTTAGTCAGAAGGCTAAAGCGATAGGAAAGTAGTGCAACGGGGCCATCATGACATACGAGAGTTTGTGTCACTTCTGTACCCGAATACGGATCCCCACATAACGTGATCACCGACCATAACAGCGACCCTAATCTAAAAAATTGTGTCAAGTTATTCCCACTCAACACTGTGTCTTTACTTGTCATTCTTATTTGCCGAATTCGGCGTTTATACCTGTCTGACGGTGATAGGATCCAGGTACGACACAAACATTCAGTGTCATAGATGCATCCAATGTTGCTTGAAGGGTAAAGCTGTGTAATGAAGGCAGGAAACAAAGACATGAATTCAGTGCTCCCAATCATCGACTACATCTCTTCTCTTCCCTAGGAACAGCTTCATACCAAACATTCAATAACACAACATTCAATTTTCACTGCCGATAATGAGAGGGGCTGAGGCAGAAATGTTAGTCAGAAGGCTAAAGCGTTAGGAAAGTAGTGCAACGGGGCCATCATGACATACGAAAGTATGTGTCACTTCTGTACCCGAATAGGGATCCCCACATAACGTGATCACCGACCATACCTGCGACCCTAATCTAAAAAACTGTGTCAAGTCATTCCCACCCAACCCGGTGTCTTTACTTGTCATGCTTATTTGCCGAATTCGGCGTTTATACCTATCTGACGGTGATAGGATCCAGGTACGACACAAACTTTCAATGTCATAGATGCATCCAATGTTGCTTGAAGGGTAAAGCTGTGTAATGAAGGCAGGAAACAAAGACATGAGTTCAGGGCTCCCAATCATCGACTACATCTCTTCTCTTCCCTAGGAACGGCTTCGTACGACTCATTCAGTAACACAATATTCAATTTTTACGGCCAATACCAAGGGTTAGCAGAGGCGGAAATGTTAGTCAGACGACTAAAGCGATAGAAAAGTAGTGCAACGGAGCCCTCATGACATACGAAAGTATGTGTCACTTCTGTGCCCGAATAGGGATCCCCACATAACGTGATCACCGACCATAACAGCGACCCTAATCTAAAAGACTGTGTCAACTTATTCCCACCCAACCCTGTGTCTTTACTTGTCATGCTTATTTGCCGAATTCGGCGTTTATACTTACCTGACGGTGATAGGATCCAGGTACGACACAAACCTTCAATGTCATAGATGCATCCAATGTTGCTTGAAGGGTAAAGCTGTGTAATGAAGGCATGAAACAAAGACATGAATTCAGGGCTCCCAATCATCGACTACATCTCTTCTGTTCCCTAGGAATGGCTTCATAAGACCCATTCAATAACACAATATTCAATTTTTACTGCCAATAAAGAAGGGGCCTGAGGCGGAAATGTTAGTCAGAAGGCTAAAGCGATAGGAAAGTAGTGCAACGGGGCCATCATGACATACGAAAGTTTGTGTCACTTTTGTACCCGAATACGGATCCCCACATAACGTGATCACCGACCATAACAGCGACCCTAATCTAAAAAACTGTGTCAAGTTATTCCCACCCAACCCTGTGTCTTTACTTGTCATGCTTATTTGCCGAATTCGGCGTTTATACCTGTCTGACGGTGATAGGATCCAGGTACGACACAAACTTTCAATGTCATAGATGCATCCAATGTTGCTTGAAGGGTAAAGCTGTGTAATAAAGGCAGGAAACAAAGACATGAGTTCAGGGCTCCCAATCATCGACTACATCTCTTCTCTTCCCTAGGAACGGCTTCGTACCACTCATTCAATAACACAATATTCAATTTTTACGGCCAATACCAAGGGTTAGCTGAGGCGGAAATGTTAGTCAGACGGCTAAAGCGATACAAAAGTAGTGCAACGGAGCCTTCATGACATACGAAAGTATGTGTCACTTCTGTACCCGAATAGGGATCCCCACATAACGTGAGCACCGACCATAACAGCGACCCTAATCTAAAAGACTGTGTCAACTTATTCCCACCCAACCCTGTGTCTTTACTTGTCATGCTTATTTGCCGAATTCGGCGTTTATACCTGTCTGACGGTGATAGGATCCAGGTACGACACAAACCTTCAATTTCATAGATGCATCCAATGTTGCTTGAAGGGTAAAGCTGTGTAATGAAGGCAGGAAACAAAGACATGAATTCAGGACTCCCAATCATCGACTACATCTCTTCTCTTCCCTAGGAACAGCTTCATACCACATATTCAATAACACAATATTCAATTTTTACTGCCAATACCAAGGGTTAGCTGAGGCGGAAATGATAGTCAGACGGCTCAAGGGATAGAAAAGTAGTGCAACGGGGACTTCATGACATACGAAAGTTTGTGTCACTTCTGTACCCGAATACGGATCCCCACATAACGTGATCACCGACCATAACAGCGACCCTAATCTAAAAGACTCTGTCAACTTACTCCCACCCAACACTGTGTTTTTACTTGTCATGCTTATTTGCCGAATTCGGCGTTTATACCTGTCTGACGGTGATAGGATCCAGGTACGACACAAACTTTCAATGGCATAGATGCATCCAATGTAGGTTGAAGGGTAATGCTGTGTAGTGAAGGCAGGAAACAAAGACATGTATTCAGGACTCCCAATCATCGACTACATCTCTTCTCTTCCCTAGGAAGGGCATCATACGACTCATTCAATAACACAATATTCAATTTTTACTGCCAATTATGAGGGGGGCTGAGGCGGAAATGTTAGTCAGGAGCCTAAAGCGATAGGAAAATAGTGCAACGGGGCCATCTTGACATACGAAAGTATGTGTCACTTCTGTACCCGAATAGGGATCCCCACATATCGTGATCTCCGACCATAACAGCGACCCTAATCTAAAAGACTGTGTCAACTTATTCCCACCCAACCCTGTGTCTTTACTTGTCATGCTTATTTGCCGTATTCGGCGTTTATACTTGTCTGACGGTGATAGGATCCAGGTACGACACAAACTTTCAATGTCATAGATGCATCCAATGTTGCTTGAAGGGGAAAGCTGTGTAATAAAGGCAGGAAACAAAGACATGAATTCAGGGCTCCCAATCATCGACTACATCTCTTCTCTTCCCTAGGAACGGCTTCATACGACTCATTCAGTAACACAATATTCAATTTTTACTGCCAATACCAAGGGTTAGCTGAGGCGGAAATGTTAGTCAGACGGCCAAAGCGATAGAAAAGTAGTGCAACGGAGCCTTCATGACATACGAAAGTATGTGTCACTTCTGTACCCGAATAGGGATCCCCACATAACGTGATCACCGACCATAACAGCGCCCCTAATCTAAAAGACTGTGTCAACTTATTCCCACCCAACACTGTGTCTTTACTCGTCATGCTTATTTGCTGAATTCGGCGTTTATACCTGTCTGACGGTGATAGGATCCAGGTACGACACAAACATTCAATGTCATAGATGCATCCAATGTTGCTTGAAGGGTAAAGCTGTGTAATGGAGGCAGGAAACAAAGACATGAATTCAGGGCTCCCAATCATCGACTACATCTCTTCTCTTCCCTAGGAACGGCTTCATACGACTCATTCAGTAACACAATATTCAATTTTTACTGCCAATACCAAGGGTTAGCTGTGGCGGAAATGTTAGTCAGACGGCTAAAGCGATAGAAAAGTAGTGCAACGGGGACTTCATGACATACGATAATATGTGTCACTTCTGTACCCGAATAGGGATCCCCACATAACGTGATCACCGACCATAACAGCGACCCTAATCTAAAAAATTGTGTCAAGTTATTCCCACTCAACACTGATTTTTTACTTGTCATGCTTATTTGCCGAATTCGGCGTTTATACCTGTCTGATGGTGATAGGATCCAGGTACGACACAAACATTCAATGTCATAGATGCATCCAATGTTGGTTGAAGGGTAAAGCTGTGTAATGAAGGCAGGAAACAAAGACATGAATTCAGTGCTCCCAATCATCGACTACATCTCTTCTCTTCCCTAGGAACAGCTTCATACCAAACATTCAATAACACAACATTCAATTTTAACTGCCGATAATGATAGGGGCTGAGGCGGAAATGTTAGTCAGAAGGCTAAAGCGTTAGGAAAGTAGGGCAACGGGGCCATCATGACATACGAAAGTATGTCACTTCTGTACCCGAATGGGGATCCCCACATAACGTGAACACCGACCATAACAGCGACCATAATCTAAAAGACTGTGTCAACTTATTCTCGCCCAACCCTGTGTCTTTACTTGTCATGCTTATTTGCCGAATTCGGCGTTTATACCTGTCTGACGGTGATAGGATCCAGGTACGACACAAACTTTCAATGTCATAGATGCATCCAATGTTGCTTGAAGGGTAAAGCTGTGTAATAAAGGCAGGAAACAAAGACATGAGTTCAGGGCTCCCAATCATCGACTACATCTCTTCTCTTCCCTAGGAACGGCTTCGTATCACTCATTCAATAACACAATATTCAATTTTTACGGCCAATACCAAGGGTTAGCTGAGGCGGAAATGTTAGTCAGACGGCTAAAGCGATAGAAAAGTAGTGCAACGGAGCCTTCATGACTTACGAAAGTATGTGTCACTTCTGTACCCGAATAGGGATCCCCACATAACGTGATCACCGACCATAACAGCGACCCTAATCTAAAAGACTGTGTCAACTTATTCCCACCCAACCCTGTGTCTTTACTTGTCATGCTTATTTGCCGAATTCGGCGTTTATACCTGTCTGACGGTGATAGGATCCAGGTACGACACAAACCTTCAATTTCATAGATGCATCCAATGTTGCTTGAAGGGTAAAGCTGTGTAATGAAGGCAGGAAACAAAGACATGAATTCAGGGCTCCCAATCATCGACTACATCTCTTCTCTTCCCTAGGAACAGCTTCATACCACATATTCAATAACACAATATTCAATTTTTACTGCCAATAAAGAGGGGGGCTGATGCGGAAATGTTAGTCAGAAGGCTAAAGCGATAGGAAAGTAGTGCAACAGGGCCATCATGACGTACGAAAGTTTGTGTCACTTCTGTACCCGAATACGGATCCCCACATATTGTGATCACCGACCATAACAGCGACCCTAATCTAAAAAACTGTGTCAAGTTATTCCCACCCAACACTGTGTCTTTACTTGTCATGCTTATTTGCGGAATTCGGTGTTTATACCTGTCTGACGGTGATAGGATCCAGGTACGACACAAACATTCAATGTCATAGATGCATCCAATGTTGCTTGAAGGGTAAAGCTGTGTAATGAAGGCAGGAAACAAAGATATGAATTCAGGGCTCCCAATCATCGACTACATCTCTTCTCTTCCCTAGGAATGGCTTCATACGACTCATTCAGTAGCACAATATTCAATTTTTACTGCCAATACCAAGGGTTAGCTGTGGCGGAAATGTTAGTCAGACGGCTAAAGCGATAGAAAAGTAGTGCAACGGGGACTTCATGACATACGAAAATATGTGTCACTTCTGTACCCGAATAGGGATCCCAACATAACGTGATCACCGACCATAACAGCGACCCTAATCTAAAAAATTGTGTCAAGTTATTCCCACTCAACACTGTGTTTTTACTTGTCATGCTTATTTGCCGAATTCGGCGTTTATACCTGTCTGGCGGTGATAGGATCCAGGTACGACATAAACATTCAATGTCATAGATGCATCCAATGTTGCTTGAAGGGTAAAGCTGTGTAATGAAGGCAGGAAACAAAGACGTGAATTCAGTGCTCCCAATCATCGACTACATCTCTTCTCTTCCCTAGGAACAGCTTCATACCAAACATTCAATAACACAACATTCAATTTTAACTGCCGATAATGATAGGGGCTGAGGCGGAAATGTTAGTCAGAAGGCTAAAGCGTTAGGAAAGTAGGGCAACGGGGCCATCATGACATACGAAAGTATGTCACTTCTGTACCCGAATGTGGATCCCCACATAACGTGAACACCGACCATAACAGCGACCCTAATCTAAAAGACTGTGTCAACTTATTCTCGCCCAACCCTGTGTCTTTACTTGTCATGCTTATTTGCCGAATTCGGCGTTTATACCTGTCTGACGGTGATAGGATCCAGGTACGACACAAACATTCAATGTCATAGATGCATCCAATGTTGCTTGAAGGGTAAAGCTGTGTAATGAAGGCAGGAAACAAAGATATGAATTCAGGGCTCCCATCCATCGACTACAGCTCTTCTCTTCCCTAGGAACGGCTTCATACGACTCATTCAGTAACACAATATTCAATTTTTACTGCCAATACCAAGGGTTAGCTGAGGCGGAAATGATAGTCAGACGGCTAAAGGGATAGAAAAGTAGTGCAACGGGGACTTCATGACATACGAAATTATGTGTCACTTCTGTACCCGAATAGGGATCCCCACATAACGTGATCACTGACTATAACAGCGACCCTACTCTAAAAGTCTGTGTCAACTTATTCCTACCCAACCCTGTGTCTTTACTTGTCATGCTTATTTGCCGAATTCGGCGTTTATACCTGTCTGACGGTGATAGGATCCAGGTACGACACAAACTCTCAATGTCATAGTTGCATCCAATGTTGCTTGAAGGGTAAAGCTGTGTAATGAAGGCAGGAAACAAGGACATGAATTCAGGACTCCCAATCATCGACTACATCTCTTCTCTTCCCTAGGAACGGCTTCATACGACTCATTCAATAACACAATATTAAATTTTTACTGCCAATAATGAGGGGCGCTGAGGCGGAAATGTTAGTCAGAAGGCTAAAGCGTTAGGAAAGTAGGGCAGCGGGGCCATCATGACATACGAAAGTAAGTCACTTCTGTACCCGAATGGGGATCCCCACATAACGTGAACACCGACCATAACAGCGACCCTAATCTAAAAGACTGTGTCAACTTATTCTCGCCCAACCCTGTGTCTTTACTTGTCATGCTTCTTTGCCGAATTCGGCGTTTAGATTAGATTAGATTAGATTTACTTTCATTCCAATTGATCCGTAGTGAGGAGGTCCTCCTGGATGTGGAACATGTCAGAAAAACAACAATACATGACAAATATTTACAACTAAAACAAATAAACTAATGTACCATTCCACAGGTCCCAAGTGGAATGATCGTCATTTTTAATGAACACTAAGAGTCATTTTACAAATACTAATGCACTGAATTTAAAATAGAAAACGTTTTTTATTTATTTATAAGGTAATAAACATGTAATACAACTACTGTAATACTTATTTACAATGAACACATTACTGCACTGAAATGGTGCAGAAGTTAGATTATACTTACACACACACACACACACACACACACACACACACACAAATTTTCAGTGAACACATTACTGCACTGAAATTGTGCAGAAGTTATGTTGTTCTTATATACAAATCAGTTGGTTTTACTAAGAAATTCATCAATGGAGTAGAAGGAGTTGGCCACCAATAAATCCTTTAGGCTTCTCTTAAACTGAATTTCATTGGTTGTTAAGCTTTTTATGGCTGCTGGCAAGTTATTGAAAATGTGTGTTCCTGAATAATGCACACCTTTTTGTACAAGACTAAGTGACTTTAAATTCTTGTGAAGATTATTCTTATTTCTAGTATTGATTCCATGAATTGAGCTGTTGGTTTGAAAAAGTGATATATTTTTAATGACAAATTTCATTAAGGAATAAATATACTGGGAAGCTGTAGTTAGTATCCCTAGTTCCCTAAACAGGCTTCTGCAGGATGTTCTTGAGTTCACACCACATATAATTCTTACTGCACGTTTTTGTGCCCGGAAAACTTTAGCTTGGCTTGATGAATTACCCCAAAAAATAATCCCATATGACATTATGGAATGAAAGTAAGCATAGTATGCCAGCTTTTTCATTTTTATATCCCCTACATCTGACAAAATTCGCATTGCAAACAGAGATTTGTTAAGACGCTTCAGCAGTTCTGTGGTGTGCTCCTCCCAATTGAATTTATTATCAAGCTGTAATCCCAAGAATTTAACACTGTCCACTTCTTCTATCTTCTTGTCATCATATGTTAGACATATACTCTTGGGACACCCCTTACAAGTTCTGAACTGCATGTAGTGTGTTTTTTCAAAGTTTAGTGACAAAGAATTGGCTAGGAACCAGTGATTAATGTCCACAAATATTTTATTGGCTGATCTTTCTAAGACTACACTTGATTTGCTATTTATTGCAATGTTTGTATCATCGGCAAACAAAACAAACTTGGCATCTGGTAATGTTACTGATGAAAGGTCATTGATATACACAAGAAAAAGTAAGGGCCCCAAAATGGAACCTTGTGGGACCCCACATGTAACTAGTTCCCAGTTGGATGATGCCTGATAGACATGTATCAAGCTCTTTCCTAATAACACCCTTTGTTTCCTGCCAGAGATATAAGATTTGAACCATTTTGCAGCATTTCCTGTTACACTATAATATTCTAGTTTACATAAAAGGATATTGTGATTTACACAGTCAAATGCCTTTGATAGATCACAAAATATACCAGTTGCCTGCAATTTTTTGTCTAATGAATTAAGCACATTTTCACTGTAAGTGAAGATAGTCTTCTCAATATCAGAACCTTTTAGAAATCCAAACTGTGACTTTGACAGTATGTTATTTGAGATAAGATGGTTATAAAGACGACAGTACATTACTTTTTCGAAAATTTTTGAGAATGCTGGTAACAGTGAAATTGGACGGAAATTTGATGCTATTTCTTTATCTCCCTTCTTAAACAGTGGCTTAACTTCAGCATATTTCAGCCATTCAGGAAATATTCCACTGATAAACGACTGGTTACACAGATAGCTTAATATGTTACTTAGCTCAGAATCACATTCTTTAATTAACTTTGTTGATATTTCATCATACCCACTAGATGTTTTTGATTTTAAAGATTTTATGATGGACATTATTTCTGTTGGGGTAGTGAGGGTCAAATTCATATTATGGAAATTACTTGAAATGTCTGGTCTAAGGTAATCCATAGCAGCATCTACCGAACCTGACAACCCCATCTTTTCAGTAACAGTTATAAAATGTTTGTTAAAAAGTTCTGCAACACTATACACATCTGTCACCAATGTATCATTTACTCTTAATGCTATTTGTTCCTCTTCATGTCTGGTCCTACCGGTCTCCTCCTTCACTATATCCCATATTGTCTTTATTTTGTTATCTGATATGACTATCTTTTCCCTGTAATATATTTGCTTTGACATCCATATTACAGTCTTTAATATTTTGCAGTATTTCTTATAATGTGCTATAGCATCAACATTGGAAATGTTTCGGATTGACAGATACAGTTTTCTTTTTGTTTTACAAGATACCCTTATTCCTCGAGTAATCCATGGCTTCTTTGTAGATTTTCCTCTAACCTTGGTAAGTTTTGGGGGAAAGCAGTGTTCAAATAAGGTAAGCACTTTATTAGCAAAAATGTTATATTTTTCATTCATGCCATGAGCACTGTAAACATCAGTCCAGTGAATGTCTCTGAGGAGTGTCCTAAAATAATCAATTTTTGGCTTACTGATTACCCTCTTGAGCTCAGATTTAACAGATTTTATATCCTGTTCAGTATTAACATTTAACAGAAGGAACTGCATGTCATGGTCTGAGAGGCCATTGGCTATTGGTTTTGTAATATAATTTTGTTCATTGGACTTTTCTATAAAGATATTATCAATGGCTGTTTGTGAGCAAGTGGCTATCCTAGTGGGGAACTTTACTGTGGGAATTAAGTTGAATGATAGTGTTACTAACTCAAATAAGTTCTTATTCGGAGAGTCTTTAAGGAAATCTACATTGAAATCACCAGCAACCACTATTTCTTTGTTTTTGGTTATTAAATGGACCAGTACAGCTTCAAGGTGGTTTACAAACAGATTAAAGTTACCTGCAGGTGCTCGATATACACTTAATATTATGAAAGATTTTTTGTGAAAATCTAATTCTGTTGCACATGCTTCCATATGCTGTTCTAGGCAAAATTTATGAATGTCTATGTTCTTAAATTTATGACAGTTCCTGATGAATGTGGCAACTCCTCCCTTCTCCATTTCTGATCTACAAAAGTGAGATGCTAACCTAAACCCTGTAACACTTAAAAGTTCTATACCAGTGGTCACATGATGTTCAGAGAGGCAGATTATGTCAGCTGGGTTTGAAGACTCTAATTCATCTATGCATATAGTTAATTCATTAATTTTATTTCTCAGTCCTCGAATATTTTGATGCAATATAGATAGCTGACATTTCACATTGTCTGAGTTAAAATTGGTGATAGGATCCAGGTACGACACAAACATTCAATGTCATAGATGCATCCAATGTTGCTTGAAGGGTAAAGCTGTGTAATGAAGGCAGGCAACAAAGACATGAATTCAGTGCTCCCAATTATCGACTACATCTCTTCTCTTCCCTAGGAACAGCTTCATACGAAACATTCAATAACACAACATTCAATTTTAACTGCCGATAATGATAGGGGCTGAGGCGGAAATGTTAGTCAGAAGGCTAAAGCGTTAGGAAAGTAGGGCAGCGGGGCCATCATGACATACGAAAGAATGTCACTTCTGTACCCGAATGGGGATCCCCACATAACGTGAACACCGACCATAACAGCGACCCTAATCTAAAAGACTGTGTCAACTTATTCTCGCCCAACCCTGTGTCTTTACTTGTCATGCTTCTTTGCCGAATTCGGCGTTTATACCTGTCTGACGGTGATAGGATCCAGGTACGACACAAACTTTCAATGTCATAGATGCATCCAATGTTGCTTGAAGGGTAAAGCTGTGTAATAAAGGCAGGAAACAAAGACATGAATTCAGGGCTCCCAATCATCGACTACATCCCTTCTCTTCCCTAGGAAAGGCTTCATACGACTCATTCAGTAACACAATATTCAATTTTTACTGCCAATACCAAGGGTTACCTGAGGCGGAAATGTTAGTCAGACGGCTAAAGCGATAGAAAAGTAGTGCAACGGGGACTTCATGACATACGAAAGTATGCGTCACTTCTGTACCCGAATAGGGATCCCCACATAACGTGATCACCGACCATAACAGCGACCCTACTCTAAAAGACTGTGTCAACTTATTCCCACCCAACTCTGTGTTTTTACTTGTCATGCTTATTTGCCGAATTCGGCGTTTATACCTGTCTGACGGTGATAGGATCCAGGTACGACACAAACTTTCAATGTCATAAATGCATCCAATGTTGCTTGAAGGGTAAAGCTGTGTAATAAAGGCAGGAAACAAAGACATGAGTTCAGGGCACCCAATCATCGACTACATCTCTTCTCTTCCCTAGGAACGGTTCCGTACGACTCATTAAATAACACAATATTCAATTTTTACGGCCAATACCAAGGGTTAGCTGAGGCGGAAATGTTAGTCAGACGGCTAAAGCGATAGAAAAGTAGTGCAACGGAGCCTTCATGACATACGAAAGTATGTGTCACTTCTGTACCCGAATACGGATCCCCACATATTGTGATCACCGACCATAACAGCGACCCTAATCTAAAAAACTGTGTCAAGTTATTCCCACCCAACACTGTGTCTTTACTTGTCATGCTTATTTGCGGAATTCGGTGTTTATACCTGTCTGACGGTGATAGGATCCAGGTACAACACAAACATTCAATGTCATAGATGCATCCAATGTTGCTTGAAGGGTAAAGCTGTGTAATGAAGGCAGGAAACAAAGATATGAATTCAGGGCTCCCAATCATCGACTACATCTCTTCTCTTCCCTAGGAACGGCTTCATACGACTCATTCAGTAACACAATATTCAATTTTTACTGCCAATACCAAGGGTTAACTGAGGCGGAAATGATAGTCAGACGGCTAAAGCGATAGAAAAGTAGTGCAACGGGGACTTCATGACATACGAAAGTATGTGTCACTTTTGTACACGAATAGGGATCCCCACATAACGTGATCACCGACCATTATAGCGACCCTACTCTAAAAGTCTGTGTCAACTTATTCCTACCCAACCCTGTGTCTTTACTTGTCATGCTTATTTGCCGAATTCGGCGTTTATACCTGTCTGACGGTGATAGGATCCAGGTACGACACAAACTTTTAATGTCATAGATGCATCCAATGTAGGTTGAAGGGTAAAGCTGTGTAATGAAGGCAGGAAACAAAGACATGTATTCAGGACTCCCAATCATCGACTACATCTCTTCTCTTCCCTAGGAACAGCATCATACGACTCATTCAATAACACAATATTCAATTTTTACTGCCGATAATGAGGGGGGCTGAGGCGGAAATGTTAGTCAGGAGGCTAAAGCGATAGGAAAATAGTGCAACGGGGCCATCATGACATACGAAAGTATGTGTCACTTCTGTACCCGAATAGGGATCCCCACATAACGTGATCACCGACCATAACAGCGACCCTAATCTAAAAGACTGTGTCAACTTATTCCCACCCAACCCTGTGTCTTTACTTGTCATGCTTATTTGCCGAATTCGGCGTTTATACCTGTCTGACGGTGATAGGATCCAGGTACGACACAAACCTTCAATGTCATAGATGCATCCAATGTTGCTTGAAGGGTAAAGCTGTGTAATAAAGGCAGGAAACAAAGACATGAATTCAGGGCTCCCAATCATCGACTACATCTCTTCTCTTCCCTAGGAACGGCATCATACGACTCATTCTATAACACAATATTCAATTTTTACTGCCAATAATGAGGGGGGCTGAGGCGGAAATGTTAGTCAGAAGGCTAAAGCGATAGGAAAATAGTGCAACGGGGCCAGTATGAAATACGAAAGTATGTGTCACTTCTGTACCCGAATAGGGATCCCCACATAACGTGATCACCGACCATAACAGCAACCCTAATCTAAAAGACTGTGTCAACTTATTCCCACCCAACCCTGTGTCTTTACTTGTCATGCTTATTTGCCGAATTCGGCGTTTATACCTGTCTGACGGTGATAGGATCCAGGTACGACACAAACCTTCAATGTCATAGATGCATCCAATGTTGCTTGAAGGGTAAAGCTATGTAATAAAGATGCATCCAATGTTGCTTGAAGGGTAAAGCTGTGTAATAAAGGCAGGAAACATAGACATGAATTCAGGGCTCCCAATCATCGACTACATCTCTTCTCTTCCCTAGGAACGGCTTCATACGACTCATTCAGTAACACAATATTCAATTTTTACTGCCAATACCAAGGGTTAGCTGAAGCGGAAATGTTAGTCAGACGGCTAAAGCGATAGAAAAGTAGTGCAACGGAGCCTTCCTGACATGCGAAAGTATGTGTCACTTCTGTACCCGAATTGGGATCCCCACATAACGTGATCACCGACCATAACAGCGACCCTAATCTAAAAGACTGTGTCAACTTATTCCCACCCAACTCTGTGTTTTTACTTGTCATGCTTATTTGCCGAATTCGGGGTTTATACCTGTCTGACGGTGATAGGATCCAGGTACGACAGAAACCTTCAATGTTATAGATGCATCCAATGTTGCTTGAAGGGTAAAGCTGTGTAATAAGGCAGGAAACAAAGACATGAATTCAGGACTACCAATCATCGACTACATGTCTTCTCTTCCCCAGGAACGGCTTCATACGACTCATTCAATAACACAATATTCAATTTTTACTGCAAATAATTAGGGGGGCTGAGGCGGAAATGTTAGTCAGAAGGCTAAAGCGATAGGATAGTAGTGCAACGGGGCCATCGTGACATACGAAAGAATGTGTCACTTCTGTACCCGAATAGGGATCCCCACATAACGTGATCACCGACCATAACAGCGACCCTAATCTAAAAAACTGTGTCAAGTTATTCCCACCCAACACTGTGTTTTTACTTGTCATGCTTATTTGCTGAATTCGGCGTTTATACCTATCTGACAGTGATAGGATCAGGGTACGACACAAACTTTCAATGTCATAGAAGCATCCAATGTTGCTTGAAGGCTAAAGCTGTGTAATGAAGGCAGGAAACAAAGACATGAATTCAGGGCTCCCAATCATCGACTACATCTCTTCACTTCCCTAGTAACGGCTTCATACGACTCATTCAGTAACACAATATTCAATTTTTACTGCCAATACCAAGGGTTAGCTGAAGCGGAAATGTTAGTCAGACGGCTAAAGCGATAGAAAAGTAGTGCAACGGAGCCTTCATGACATGCGAAAGTATGTGTCACTTCTGTACCCGAATAGGGATCCCCACATAACGTGATCACCGACCATAACAGCGACCCTAATCTAAAAAACTGTGTCAAGTTATTCCCACCCAACCCGGTGGCTTTACTTGTCATGCTTATTTGCCGAATTCGGCGTTTATACCTATCTGACGGTGATAGGATCCAGGTACGACACAAACCTTCAATGTCATAGATGCATCCAATGTTGCTTGAAGGGTAAAGCTGTGTAATGAAGGCATGAAACAAAGACATGAATTCAGGGCTCCCAATCATCGACTACATCTCTTCTCTTCCCTAGGAACGGCATCATACGACTCATTCAATAACACAATATTCAATTTTTACTCCCAATAATGAGGGGGGCTGAGGCGCAAATGTCAGTCAGAAGGCTAGAGCGATAGGAAAATAGTGCAACTGGGCCAGTATGAAATACGAAAGTATGTGTCACTTCTGTACCCGAATAGGGATCCCCACATAACGTGATCACCGACCATAACAGCGACCCTAATCTAAAAGACTGTGTCAACTTATTCCCACCCAACCCTGTGTCTTTACTTGTCATGCTTATTTGCCGAATTCGGCGTTTATACCTGTCTGACGGTGATAGGATCCAGGTACGACACAAACATTCAATGTCATAGATGCATCCAATGTTGCTTGAAGGGTAAAGCTGTGTAATGAAGGCAGGAAACAAAGACATGAAATCAGGGCTCCCAATCATCGACTACATCTCTTCTCTTCCCTAGGAACGGCTTCATACGACTCATTCAGTAACACAATATTCAATTTTTACTGCCAATAAAGAGGGGGGCTGAGGCGGAAATGTTAGTCAGAAGGCTAAAGCGATAGGAAAGTAGTGCAACGGGGCCATCATGACATACGAAAGTATGTGTCACTTCTGTACCCGAATAGGGATCCCCACATAACGTGATCACCGACCATAACAGCGACCCTAATCTAAAAGACTGTGTCAACTTATTCCCACCCAACCCTGTGTCTTTACTTGTCATGCTTATTTGCCGAATTCGGCGTTTATACCTGTCTGACGGTGATAGGATCCAGGTACGACACAAACTTTCAATGTCATAGATGCATCCAATGTTGCTTGAAGGGTAAAGCTGTGTAATGAAGGCAGGAAACAAAGACATGAAATCAGGGCTCCCAATCATCGACTACATCTCTTCTCTTCCCTAGGAACGGCTTCATACGACTCATTCAGTAACACAATATTCAATTTTTACTGCCAATAAAGAGGGGGGCTGAGGCGGAAATGTTAGTCAGAAGGCTAAAGCGATAGGAAAGTAGTGCAACGGGGCCATCATGACATACGAAAGTATGTGTCACTTCTGTACCCGAATAGGGATCCCCACATAACGTGATCACCGACCATAACAGCGACCCTAATCTAAAAGACTGTGTCAACTTATTCCCACCCAACCCTGTGTCTTTACTTGTCATGCTTATTTGCCGAATTCGGCGTTTATACCTGTCTGACGGTGATAGGATCCAGGTACGACACAAACTTTTAATGCATAGATGCATCCAATGTAGGTTGAAGCGTAAAGCTGTGTAATGAAGGCAGGAAACAAAGACATGAAATCAGGGCTCCCAATCATCGACTACATCTCTTCTCTTCCCTAGGAACGGCTTCATACGACTCATTCAGTAACACAATATTCAATTTTTACTGCCAATAAAGAGGGGGGCTGAGGCGGAAATGTTAGTCAGAAGGCTAAAGCGATAGGAAAGTAGTGCAACGGGGCCATCATGACATACGAAAGTATGTGTCACTTCTGTACCCGAATAGGGATCCCCACATAACGTGATCACCGACCATAACAGCGACCCTAATCTAAAAGACTGTGTCAACTTATTCCCACCCAACCCTGTGTCTTTACTTGTCATGCTTATTTGCCGAATTCGGCGTTTATACCTGTCTGACGGTGATAGGATCCAGGTACGACACAAACTTTCAATGTCATAGATGCATCCAATGTTGCTTGAAGGGTAAAGCTGTGTAATGAAGGCAGGAAACAAAGACATGAAATCAGGGCTCCCAATCATCGACTACATCTCTTCTCTTCCCTAGGAACGGCTTCATACGACTCATTCAGTAACACAATATTCAATTTTTACTGCCAATAAAGAGGGGGGCTGAGGCGGAAATGTTAGTCAGAAGGCTAAAGCGATAGGAAAGTAGTGCAACGGGGCCATCATGACATACGAAAGTATGTGTCACTTCTGTACCCGAATGGGGATCCCCACATAACGTGATCACCGACCATAACAGCGACCCTAATCTAAAAGACTGTGTCAACTTATTCCCACCCAACCCTGTGTCTTTACTTGTCATGCTTATTTGCCGAATTCGGCGTTTATACCTGTCTGACGGTGATAGGATCCAGGTACGACACAAACATTCAATGTCATAGATGCATCCAATGTTGCTTGAAGGGTAAAGCTGTGTAATGAAGGCAGGAAACAAAGACATGAAATCAGGGCTCCCAATCATCGACTACATCTCTTCTCTTCCCTAGGAACGGCTTCATACGACTCATTCAGTAACACAATATTCAATTTTTACTGCCAATAAAGAGGGGGGCTGAGGCGGAAATGTTAGTCAGAAGGCTAAAGCGATAGGAAAGTAGTGCAACGGGGCCATCATGACATACGAAAGTATGTGTCACTTCTGTACCCGAATAGGGATCCCCACATAACGTGATCACCGACCAAAACAGCGACCCTAATCTAAAAGACTGTGTCAACTTATTCCCACCCAACCCTGTGTCTTTACTTGTCATGCTTATTTGCCGAATTCGGCGTTTATACCTGTCTGACGGTGATAGGATCCAGGTACGACACAAACTTTCAATGTCATAGATGCATCCAATGTTGCTTGAAGGGTAAAGCTGTGTAATGAAGGCAGGAAACAAAGACATGAAATCAGGGCTCCCAATCATCGACTACATCTCTTCTCTTCCCTAGGAACGGCTTCATACGACTCATTCAGTAACACAATATTCAATTTTTACTGCCAATAAAGAGGGGGGCTGAGGCGGAAATGTTAGTCAGAAGGCTAAAGCGATAGGAAAGTAGTGCAACGGGGCCATCATGACATACGAAAGTATGTGTCACTTCTGTACCCGAATAGGGATCCCCACATAACGTGATCACCGACCAAAACAGCGACCCTAATCTAAAAGACTGTGTCAACTTATTCCCACTCAACCCTGTGTCTTTACTTGTCATGCTTATTTGCCGAATTCGGCGTTTATACCTGTCTGACGGTGATAGGATCCAGGTACGACACAAACTTTCAATGTCATAGATGCATCCAATGTTGCTTGAAGGGTAAAGCTGTGTAATGAAGGCAGGAAACAAAGACATGAAATCAGGGCTCCCAATCATCGACTACATCTCTTCTCTTCCCTAGGAACGGCTTCATACGACTCATTCAGTAACACAATATTCAATTTTTACTGCCAATAAAGAGGGGGGCTGAGGCGGAAATGTTAGTCAGAAGGCTAAAGCGATAGGAAAGTAGTGCAACGGGGCCATCATGACATACGAAAGTATGTGTCACTTCTGTACCCGAATAGGGATCCCCACATAACGTGATCACCGACCATAACAGCGACCCTAATCTAAAAGACTGTGTCAACTTATTCCCACTCAACCCTGTGTCTTTACTTGTCATGCTTATTTGCCGAATTCGGCGTTTATACCTGTCTGACGGTGATAGGATCCAGGTACGACACAAACTTTCAATGTCATAGATGCATCCATTGTTGCTTGAAGGGTAAAGCTGTGTAATGAAGGCAGGAAACAAAGACATGAAATCAGGGCTCCCAATCATCGACTACATCTCTTCTCTTCCCTAGGAACGGCTTCATACGACTCATTCAGTAACACAATATTCAATTTTTACTGCCAATAAAGAGGGGGGCTGAGGCGGAAATGTTAGTCAGAAGGCTAAAGCGATAGGAAAGTAGTGCAACGGGGCCATCATGACATACGAAAGTATGTGTCACTTCTGTACCCGAATAGGGATCCCCACATAACGTGATCACCGACCATAACAGCGACCCTAATCTAAAAGACTGTGTCAACTTATTCCCACCCAACCCTGTGTCTTTACTTGTCATGCTTATTTGCCGAATTCGGCGTTTATACCTGTCTGACGGTGATAGGATCCAGGTACGACACAAACTTTCAATGTCATAGATGCATCCAATGTTGCTTGAAGGGTAAAGCTGTGTAATGAAGGCAGGAAACAAAGACATGAAATCAGGGCTCCCAATCATCGACTACATCTCTTCTCTTCCCTAGGAACGGCTTCATACGACTCATTCAGTAACACAATATTCAATTTTTACTGCCAATAAAGAGGGGGGCTGAGGCGGAAATGTTAGTCAGAAGGCTAAAGCGATAGGAAAGTAGTGCAACGGGGCCATCATGACATACGAAAGTATGTGTCACTTCTGTACCCGAATAGGGATCCCCACATAACGTGATCACCGACCATAACAGCGACCCTAATCTAAAAGACTGTGTCAACTTATTCCCACCCAACCCTGTGTCTTTACTTGTCATGCTTATTTGCCGAATTCGGCGTTTATACCTGTCTGACGGTGATAGGATCCAGGTACGACACAAACTTTCAATGTCATAGATGCATCCAATGTTGCTTGAAGGGTAAAGCTGTGTAATGAAGGCAGGAAACAAAGACATGAAATCAGGGCTCCCAATCATCGACTACATCTCTTCTCTTCCCTAGGAACGGCTTCATACGACTCATTCAGTAACACAATATTCAATTTTTACTGCCAATAAAGAGGGGGGCTGAGGCGGAAATGTTAGTCAGAAGGCTAAAGCGATAGGAAAGTAGTGCAACGGGGCCATCATGACATACGAAAGTATGTGTCACTTCTGTACCCGAATAGGGATCCCCACATAACGTGATCACCGACCATAACAGCGACCCTAATCTAAAAGACTGTGTCAACTTATTCCCACCCAACCCTGTGTCTTTACTTGTCATGCTTATTTGCCGAATTCGGCGTTTATACCTGTCTGACGGTGATAGGATCCAGGTACGACACAAACTTTCAATGTCATAGATGCATCCAATGTTGCTTGAAGGGTAAAGCTGTGTAATGAAGGCAGGAAACAAAGACATGAAATCAGGGCTCCCAATCATCGACTACATCTCTTCTCTTCCCTAGGAACGGCTTCATACGACTCATTCAGTAACACAATATTCAATTTTTACTGCCAATAAAGAGGGGGGCTGAGGCGGAAATGTTAGTCAGAAGGCTAAAGCGATAGGAAAGTAGTGCAACGGGGCCATCATGACATACGAAAGTATGTGTCACTTCTGTACCCGAATAGGGATCCCCACATAACGTGATCACCGACCATAACAGCGACCCTAATCTAAAAGACTGTGTCAACTTATTCCCACCCAACCCTGTGTCTTTACTTGTCATGCTTATTTGCCGAATTCGGCGTTTATACCTGTCTGACGGTGATAGGATCCAGGTACGACACAAACTTTCAATGTCATAGATGCATCCAATGTTGCTTGAAGGGTAAAGCTGTGTAATGAAGGCAGGAAACAAAGACATGAAATCAGGGCTCCCAATCATCGACTACATCTCTTCTCTTCCCTAGGAACGGCTTCATACGACTCATTCAGTAACACAATATTCAATTTTTACTGCCAATAAAGAGGGGGGCTGAGGCGGAAATGTTAGTCAGAAGGCTAAAGCGATAGGAAAGTAGTGCAACGGGGCCATCATGACATACGAAAGTATGTGTCACTTCTGTACCCGAATAGGGATCCCCACATAACGTGATCACCGACCATAACAGCGACCCTAATCTAAAAGACTGTGTCAACTTATTCCCACCCAACCCTGTGTCTTTACTTGTCATGCTTATTTGCCGAATTCGGCGTTTATACCTGTCTGACGGTGATAGGATCCAGGTACGACACAAACTTTCAATGTCATAGATGCATCCAATGTTGCTTGAAGGGTAAAGCTGTGTAATGAAGGCAGGAAACAAAGACATGAAATCAGGGCTCCCAATCATCGACTACATCTCTTCTCTTCCCTAGGAACGGCTTCATACGACTCATTCAGTAACACAATATTCAATTTTTACTGCCAATAAAGAGGGGGGCTGAGGCGGAAATGTTAGTCAGAAGGCTAAAGCGATAGGAAAGTAGTGCAACGGGGCCATCATGACATACGAAAGTATGTGTCACTTCTGTACCCGAATAGGGATCCCCACATAACGTGATCACCGACCATAACAGCGACCCTAATCTAAAAGACTGTGTCAACTTATTCCCACCCAACCCTGTGTCTTTACTTGTCATGCTTATTTGCCGAATTCGGCGTTTATACCTGTCTGACGGTGATACGATCCAGGTACGACACAAACTTTCAATGTCATAGATGCATCCAATGTTGCTTGAAGGGTAAAGCTGTGTAATGAAGGCAGGAAACAAAGACATGAAATCAGGGCTCCCAATCATCGACTACATCTCTTCTCTTCCCTAGGAACGGCTTCATACGACTCATTCAGTAACACAATATTCAATTTTTACTGCCAATAAAGAGGGGGGCTGAGGCGGAAATGTTAGTCAGAAGGCTAAAGCGATAGGAAAGTAGTGCAACGGGGCCATCATGACATACGAAAGTATGTGTCACTTCTGTACCCGATTAGGGATCCCCACATAACGTGGTCACCGACCATAACAGCGACCCTAATTTAAAAGACTGTGTCAACTTATTCCCACCCAACCCAGTGTCTTTACTTGTCATGCTTATTTGCCGAATTCGGCGTTTATACCTGTCTGACGGTGATAGGATCCAGGTACGACACAAACTTTCAATGTCATAGATGCATCCAATGTTGCTTGAAGGGTAAAGCTGTGTAATGAAGGCAGGAAACAAAGACATGAAATCAGGGCTCCCAATCATCGACTACATCTCTTCTCTTCCCTAGGAACGGCTTCATACGACTCATTCAGTAACACAATATTCAATTTTTACTGCCAATAAAGAGGGGGGCTGAGGCGGAAATGTTAGTCAGAAGGCTAAAGCGATAGGAAAGTAGTGCAACGGGGCCATCATGACATACGAAAGTATGTGTCACTTCTGTACCCGAATAGGGATCCCCACATAACGTGATCACCGACCATAACAGCGACCCTAATCTAAAAGACTGTGTCAACTTATTCCCACCCAACCCTGTGTCTTTACTTGTCATGCTTATTTGCCGAATTCGGCGTTTATACCTGTCTGACGGTGATAGGATCCAGGTACGACACAAACTTTCAATGTCATAGATGCATCCAATGTAGGTTGAAGGGTAAAGCTGTGTAATGCAGGCAGGAAACAAAGACATGAAATCAGGGCTCCCAATCATCGACTACATCTCTTCTCTTCCCTAGGAACGGCTTCATACGACTCATTCAGTAACACAATATTCACTTTTTACTGCCCATAAAGAGGGGGGCTGAGGCGGAAATGTTAGTCAGAAGGCTAAAGCGATAGGAAAGTAGTGCAACGGGGCCATCATGACATACGAAAGTATGTGTCACTTCTGTACCCGAATAGGGATCCCCACATAACGTGATCACCGACCATAACAGCGACCCTAATCTAAAAGACTGTGTCAACTTATTCCCACCCAACCCTGTGTCTTTACTTGTCATGCTTATTTGCCGAATTCGGCGTTTATACCTGTCTGACGGTGATAGGATCCAGGTACGACACAAACTTTCAATGTCATAGATGCATCCAATGTTGCTTGAAGGGTAAAGCTGTGTAATGAAGGCAGGAAACAAAGACATGAAATCAGGGCTCCCAATCATCGACTACATCTCTTCTCTTCCCTAGGAACGGCTTCATACGACTCATTCAGTAACACAATATTCAATTTTTACTGCCAATAAAGAGGGGGGCTGAGGCGGAAATGTTAGTCAGAAGGCTAAAGCGATAGGAAAGTAGTGCAACGGGGCCATCATGACATACGAAAGTATGTGTCACTTCTGTACCCGAATAGGGATCCCCACATAACGTGATCACCGACCATAACAGCGACCCTAATCTAAAAGACTGTGTCAACTTATTCCCACCCAACCCTGTGTCTTTACTTGTCATGCTTATTTGCCGAATTCGGCGTTTATACCTGTCTGACGGTGATAGGATCCAGGTACGACACAAACTTTTAATGCATAGATGCATCCAATGTAGGTTGAAGGGTAAAGCTGTGTAATGAAGGCAGGAAACAAAGACATGAAATCAGGGCTCCCAATCATCGACTACATCTCTTCTCTTCCCTAGGAACGGCTTCATACGACTCATTCAGTAACACAATATTCAATTTTTACTGCCAATAAAGAGGGGGGCTGAGGCGGAAATGTTAGTCAGAAGGCTAAAGCGATAGGAAAGTAGTGCAACGGGGCCATCATGACATACGAAAGTATGTGTCACTTCTGTACCCGAATAGGGATCCCCACATAACGTGATCACCGACCATAACAGCGACCCTAATCTAAAAGACTGTGTCAACTTATTCCCACCCAACCCTGTGTCTTTACTTGTCATGCTTATTTGCCGAATTCGGCGTTTATACCTGTCTGACGGTGATAGGATCCAGGTACGACACAAACTTTCAATGTCATAGATGCATCCAATGTAGGTTGAAGGGTAAAGCTGTGTAATGAAGGCAGGAAACAAAGACATGAAATCAGGGCTCCCAATCATCGACTACATCTCTTCTCTTCCCTAGGAACGGCTTCATACGACTCATTCAGTAACACAATATTCACTTTTTACTGCCAATAAAGAGGGGGGCTGAGGCGGAAATGTTAGTCAGAAGGCTAAAGCGATAGGAAAGTAGTGCAACGGGGCCATCATGACATACGAAAGTATGTGTCACTTCTGTACCCGAATAGGGATCCCCACATAACGTGATCACCGACCATAACAGCGACCCTAATCTAAAAGACTGTGTCAACTTATTCCCACCCAACCCTGTGTCTTTACTTGTCATGCTTATTTGCCGAATTCGGCGTTTATACCTGTCTGACGGTGATAGGATCCAGGTACGACACAAACTTTTAATGCATAGATGCATCCAATGTAGGTTGAAGGGTAAAGCTGTGTAATGAAGGCAGGAAACAAAGACATGAAATCAGGGCTCGCAATCATCGACTACATCTCTTCTCTTCCCTAGGAACGGCTTCATACGACTCATTCAGTAACACAATATTCAATTTTTACTGCCAATAAAGAGGGGGGCTGAGGCGGAAATGTTAGTCAGAAGGCTAAAGCGATAGGAAAGTAGTGCAACGGGGCCATCATGACATACGAAAGTATGTGTCACTTCTGTACCCGAATAGGGATCCCCACATAACGTGATCACCGACCATAACAGCGACCCTAATCTAAAAGACTGTGTCAACTTATTCCCACCCAACCCTGTGTCTTTACTTGTCATGCTTATTTGCCGAATTCGGCGTTTATACCTGTCTGACGGTGATAGGATCCAGGTACGACACAAACATTCAATGTCATAGATGCATCCAATGTTGCTTGAAGGGTAAAGCTGTGTAATGAAGGCAGGAAACAAAGACATGAAATCAGGGCTCCCAATCATCGACTACATCTCTTCTCTTCCCTAGGAACGGCTTCATACGACTCATTCAGTAACACAATATTCAATTTTTACTGCCAATAAAGAGGGGGGCTGAGGCGGAAATGTTAGTCAGAAGGCTAAAGCGATAGGAAAGTAGTGCAACGGGGCCATCATGACATACGAAAGTATGTGTCACTTCTGTACCCGAATAGGGATCCCCACATAACGTGATCACCGACCATAACAGCGACCCTAATCTAAAAGACTGTGTCAACTTATTCCCACCCAACCCTGTGTCTTTACTTGTCATGCTTATTTGCCGAATTCGGCGTTTATACCTGTCTGACGGTGATAGGATCCAGGTACGACACAAACTTTCAATGTCATAGATGCATCCAATGTTGCTTGAAGGGTAAAGCTGTGTAATGAAGGCAGGAAACAAAGACATGAAATCAGGGCTCCCAATCATCGACTACATCTCTTCTCTTCCCTAGGAACGGCTTCATACGACTCATTCAGTAACACAATATTCAATTTTTACTGTCAATAAAGAGGGGGGCTGAGGCGGAAATGTCAGTCAGAAGGCTAAAGCGATAGGAAAGTAGTGCAACGGGGCCATCATGACTTACGAAAGTATGTGTCACTTCTGTACCCGAATAGGGATCCCCACATAACGTGATCACCGACCATAACAGCGACCCTAATCTAAAAGACTGTGTCAACTTATTCCCACCCAACCCTGTGTCTTTACTTGTCATGCTTATTTGCCGAATTCGGCGTTTATACCTGTCTGACGGTGATAGGATCCAGGTACGACACAAACTTTCAATGTCATAGATGCATCCAATGTTGCTTGAAGGGTAAAGCTGTGTAATGAAGGCAGGAAACAAAGACATGAAATCAGGGCTCCCAATCATCGACTACATCTCTTCTCTTCCCTAGGAACGGCTTCATACGACTCATTCAGTAACACAATATTCACTTTTTACTGCCAATAAAGAGGGGGGCTGAGGCGGAAATGTTAGTCAGAAGGCTAAAGCGACAGGAAAGTAGTGCAACGGGGCCATCATGACATACGAAAGTATGTGTCACTTCTGTACCCGAATAGGGACCCCACATAACGTGATCACCGACCATAACAGCGACCCTAATCTAAAAGACTGTGTCAACTTATTCCCACCCAACCCTGTGTCTTACTTGTCATGCTTATTTGCCGAATTCGGCGTTTATACCTGTCTGACGGTGATAGGATCCAGGTACGACACAAACTTTTAATGCATAGATGCATCCAATGTAGGTTGAAGGGTAAAGCTGTGTAATGAAGGCAGGAAACAAAGACATGAAATCAGGGCTCCCAATCATCGACTACATCTCTTCTCTTCCCTAGGAACGGCTTCATACGACTCATTCAGTAACACAATATTCAATTTTTACTGCCAATAAAGAGGGGGGCTGAGGCGGAAATGTTAGTCAGAAGGCTAAAGCGATAGGAAAGTAGTGCAACGGGGCCATCATGACATACGAAAGTATGTGTCACTTCTGTACCCGAATAGGGATCCCCACATAACGTGATCACCGACCATAACAGCGACCCTAATCTAAAAGACTGTGTCAACTTATTCCCACCCAACCCTGTGTCTTTACTTGTCATGCTTATTTGCCGAATTCGGCGTTTATACCTGTCTGACGGTGATAGGATCCAGGTACGACACAAACATTCAATGTCATAGATGCATCCAATGTTGCTTGAAGGGTAAAGCTGTGTAATGAAGGCAGGAAACAAAGACATGAATTCAGGGCTCCCAATCATCGACTACATCTCTTCTCTTCCCTAGGAACAGCTTCATACCACACATTCAATAACACAATATTCAATTTTTACTGCCAATAATGAGAGGGGCTGAGGCGGAAATGTTAGTCAGAAGGCTAAAGCGTTAGGAACGTAGTGCTACGGGGCCATCATGACATACGAAAGTATGTGTCACTTCTGTACCCGAATAGGGTTCCCCACATAACGTGATCACCGACCATAACAGCGACCCTAATCTAGAAAACTGTGTCAAGTTATTCCCACCCAACCCTGTGTCTTTACTTGTCATGCTTATTTGCAGAATTCGGCGTTTATACCTATCTGACGGTGATAGGATCCAGGTACGACACAAACTTTCAATGTCATAGATGCATCCAATGTTGCTTGAAGGGTAAAGCTGTGTAATGAAGGCAGGAAACAAAGACATGAATTCAGGGCTCCCGATCATCGACTACATCTCTTCTCTTCCCTAGGAACGGCTTCATACCACTCATTCAATAACACAATATTCAATTTTTACTGCCAATAAAGAGGTGGGCTGAGGCGGAAATGTTAGTCAGAAGGCTAAAGCGATAGGAAAGTAGTGCAACGGGGCCATCATGACATACGAGAGTTTGTGTCACTTCTGTACCCGAATACGGATCCCCACATAACGTGATCACCGACCATAACAGCGACCCTAATCTAAAAAATTGTGTCAAGTTATTCCCACTCAACACTGTGTCTTTACTTGTCATTCTTATTTGCCGAATTCGGCGTTTATACCTGTCTGACGGTGATAGGATCCAGGTACGACACAAACATTCAGTGTCATAGATGCATCCAATTTTGCTTGAAGGGTAAAGCTGTGTAATGAAGGCAGGAAACAAAGACATGAATTCAGTGCTCCCAATCATCGACTACATCTCTTCTCTTCCCTAGGAACAGCTTCATACCAAACATTCAATAACACAACATTCAATTTTCACTGCCGATAATGAGAGGGGCTGAGGCAGAAATGTTAGTCAGAAGGCTAAAGCGTTAGGAAAGTAGTGCAACGGGGCCATCATGACATACGAAAATATGTGTCACTTCTGTACCCGAATAGGGATCCCCACATAACGTGATCACCGACCATAACAGCGACCCTACTCTAAAAGTCTGTGTCATCTTATTCCTACCCAACCCTGTGTCTTTACTTGTCATGCTTATTTGCCGAATTCGGCGTTTATACCTGTCTGACGGTGATAGGATCCAGGTACGACACAAACTCTCAATGTCATAGATGCATCCAATGTTGCTTGAAGGGTAAAGCTGTGTAATGAAGGCAGGAAACAAAGACATGAATTCAGGACTCCCAATCATCGACTACATCTCTTCCCTTCCCTAGGAACGGCATCATACGACTCATTCAATAACACAATATTGAATTTTTACTGCCAATAATGAGGGGGGCTGAGGCGGAAATGTTAGTCAGAAGGCTAAAGCGATAGGAAAATAGTGCAACGGGGCCATCATGACATACGAAAGTATGTGTCACTTTTGTACCCGAATAGGGATCCCCACATAACGTGATCACCGACCATAACAGCGACCCTAATCTAAAAGACTGTGTCAACTTATTCCCACCCAACCCTTAGTCTTTACTTGTCATGCTTATTTGCCGAATTCGGCGTTTATACTTGTCTGACGGTGATAGGATCCAGGTACGACACAAACTTTCAATATCATAGATGCATCCAATGTTGCTTGAAGGGTAAAGCTGTGTAATAAAGATGCATCCAATGTTGCTTGAAGGGTAAAGCTGTGTAATAAGGGCAGGAAACAAAGACATGAATTCAGGGCTCCCAATCATCGACTACATCTCTTCTCTTCCCTAGGAACGGCTTCATACGACTCATTCAGTAACACAATATTCAATTTTTACTGCCAATACCAAGGGTTAGCTGAGGCATAAATGGTAGTCAGACGGCTAAAGCGATAGAAAAGTAGTGCAACGGAGCCTTCATGACAGACGAAAGTATGTGTCACTTCTGTACCCGAATAGGGATCCCCACATAACGTGATCACCGACCATAACAGCGATCCTAATCTAAAAGACTGTGTCAGCTTATTCCCACCCAACTCTGTGTTTTTACTTGTCATGCTTATTTGCCGAATTCGGGGTTTATACCTGTCTGACGGTGATAGGATCCAGGTACGACACAAACCTTCAATGTCATAGATGCATCCAATGTTGCTTGAAGGGTAAAGCTGTGTAATGAAGGCAGGAAACAAAGACATGAATTCAGGACTGCCAATCATTCACTACATCTCTTCTCTTCCCTAGGAACGGCTTCATACGACTCATTCAATAACACAATATTCAATTTTTACTGCAAATAATGAGGGGGGCTGAGGCGGAAATGTTAGTCAGAAGGCTAAAGCGATAGGAAAGTAGTGCAACGGGGCCATCGTGACGTACGAAAGAATGTGTTACTTCTGTACCCGAATAGGGATCCCCACATAACGTGATCACCGACCATAACAGCGACCCTAATCTAAAAAACTGTGTCAAGTTATTCCCACCCACCCCTGTGTTTTTACTTGTCATGCTTATTTGCCGAATTCGGCGTTTATACCTGTCTGACGGTGATAGGATCCAGGTACGACACAAACATTCAATGTCATAGATGCATCCAATGTTGCTTGAAGGGTAAAGCTGTGTAATGAAGGCAGGAAAAAAAGACATGAATTCAGGGCTCCCAATCATCGACTACATCTCTTCTCTTCCCTAGGAACAGCTTCATACCACACATTCAATAACACAATATTCAATTTTTACTGCCAATAATGAGAGGGGCTGAGGCGGAAATGTTAGTCAGAAGGCTAAAGCGTTAGGTACGTAGTGCTACGGGGCCATCATGACATACGAAAGTATGTGTCACTTCTGTACCCGAATAGGGTTCCCCACATAACGTGATCACCGACCATAACAGCGACCCTAATCTAGAAAACTGTGTCAAGTTATTCCCACCCAACCCTGTGTCTTTACTTGTCATGCTTATTTGCAGAATTCGGCGTTTATACCTATCTGACGGTGATAGGATCCAGGTACGACACAAACTTTCAATGTCATAGATGCATCCAATGTTGCTTGAAGGGTAAAGCTGTGTAATGAAGGCAGGAAACAAAGACATGAATTCAGGGCTCCCAATCATCGACTACATCTCTTCTCTTCCCTAGGAACGGCTTCATACCACTCATTCAATAACACAATATTCAATTTTTACTGCCAATAAAGAGGGGGGCTGAGGCGGAAATGTTAGTCAGAAGGCTAAAGCGATAGGAAAGTAGTGCAACGGGGCCATCATGACATACGAGAGTTTGTGTCACTTCTGTACCCGAATACGGATCCCCACATAACGTGATCACCGACCATAACAGCGACCCTAATCTAAAAAATTGTGTCAAGTTATTCCCACTCAACACTGTGTCTTTACTTGTCATTCTTATTTGCCGAATTCGGAGTTTATACCTGTCTGACGGTGATAGGATCCAGGTACGACACAAACATTCAGTGTCATAGATGCATCCAATGTTGCTTGAAGGGTAAAGCTGTGTAATGAAGGCAGGAAACAAAGACATGAATTCAGTGCTCCCAATCATCGACTACATCTCTTCTCTTCCCTAGGAACAGCTTCATACCAAACATTCAATAACACAACATTCAATTTTCACTGCCGATAATGAGAGGGGCTGAGGCAGAAATGTTAGTCAGAAGGCTAAAGCGTTAGGAAAGTAGTGCAACGGGGCCATCATGACATACGAAAGTATGTGTCACTTCTGTACCCGAATAGGGATCCCCACATAACGTGATCACCGACCATAACAGCGACCCTACTCTAAAAGTCTGTGTCATCTTATTCCTACCCAACCCTGTGTCTTTACTTGTCATGCTTATTTGCCGAATTCGGCGTTTATACCTGTCTGACGGTGATAGGATCCAGGTACGACACAAACTCTCAATGTCATAGATGCATCCAATGTTGCTTGAAGGGTAAAGCTGTGTAATGAAGGCAGGAAACAAAGACATGAATTCAGGACTCCCAATCATCGAATACATCTCTTCCCTTCCCTAGGAACGGCATCATACGACTCATTCAATAACACAATATTGAATTTTTACTGCCAATAATGAGGGGGGCTGAGGCGGAAATGTTAGTCAGAAGGCTAAAGCGATAGGAAAATAGTGCAACGGGGCCATCATCACATACGAAAGTATGTGTCACTTTTGTACCCGAATAGGGATCCCCACATAACGTGATCACCGACCATAACAGCCACCCTAATCTAAAAGACTGTGTCAACTTATTCTCACCCAACCCTTAGTCTTTACTTGTCATGCTTATTTGCCGAATTCGGCGTTTATACTTGTCTGACGGTGATAGGATCCAGGTACGACACAAACTTTCAATATCATAGATGCATCCAATGTTGCTTGAAGGGTAAAGCTGTGTAATAAAGATGCATCCAATGGTGCTTGAAGGGTAAAGCTGTGTAATAAGGGCAGGAAACAAAGACATGAATTCAGGGCTCCCAATCATCGACTACATCTCTTCTCTTCCCTAGGAACGGCTTCATACGACTCATTCAGTAACACAATATTCAATTTTTACTGCCAATACCAAGGGTTAGCTGAGGCGGAAATGGTAGTCAGACGGCTAAAGCGATAGAAAAGTAGTGCAACGGAGCCTTCATGACAGACGAAAGTATGTGTCACTTCTGTACCCGAATAGGGATCCCCACATAACGTGATCACCGACCATAACAGCGACCCTAATCTAAAAGACTGTGTCAACTTATTCCCACCCAACTCTGTGTTTTTACTTGTCATGCTTATTTGCCGAATTCGGGGTTTATACCTGTCTGACGGTGATAGGATCCAGGTACGACACAAACCTTCAATGTCATAGATGCATCCAATGTTGCTTGAAGGGTAAAGCTGTGTAATGAAGGCAGGAAAAAAAGACATGAATTCAGGGCTCCCAATCATCGACTACATCTCTTCTCTTCCCTAGGAACAGCTTCATACCACACATTCAATAACACAATATTCAATTTTTACTGCCAATAATGAGAAGGGCTGAGGCGGAAATGTTAGTCAGAAGGCTAAAGCGTTAGGAACGTAGTGCTACGGGGCCATCATGACATACGAAAGTATGTGTCACTTCTGTACCCGAATAGGGTTCCCCACATAACGTGATCACCGACCATAACAGCGACCCTAATCTAGAAAACTGTGTCAAGTTATTCCCACCCAACCCTGTGTCTTTACTTGTCATGCTTATTTGCAGAATTCGGCGTTTATACCTATCTGACGGTGATAGGATCCAGGTACGACACAAACTTTCAATGTCATAGATGCATCCAATGTTGCTTGAAGGGTAAAGCTGTGTAATGAAGGCAGGAAACAAAGACATGAATTCAGGGCTCCCAATCATCGACTACATCTCTTCTCTTCCCTAGGAACGGCTTCATACCACTCATTCAATAACACAATATTCAATTTTTACTGCCAATAAAGAGGGGGGCTGAGGCGGAAATGTTAGTCAGAAGGCTAAAGCGATAGGAAAGTAGTGCAACGGGGCCATCATGACATACGAGAGTTTGTGTCACTTCTGTACCCGAATACGGATCCCCACATAACGTGATCACCGACCATAACAGCGACCCTAATCTAAAAAATTGTGTCAAGTTATTCCCACTCAACACTGTGTCTTTACTTGTCATTCTTATTTGCCGAATTCGGCGTTTATACCTGTCTGACGGTGATAGGATCCAGGTACGACACAAACATTCAGTGTCATAGATGCATCCAATGTTGCTTGAAGGGTAAAGCTGTGTAATGAAGGCAGGAAACAAAGACATGAATTCAGTGCTCCCAATCATCGACTACATCTCTTCTCTTCCCTAGGAACAGCTTCATACCAAACATTCAATAACACAACATTCAATTTTCACTGCCGATAATGAGAGGGGCTGAGGCAGAAATGTTAGTCAGAAGGCTAAAGCGTTAGGAAAGTAGTGCAACGGGGCCATCATGACATACGAAAGTATGTGTCACTTCTGTACCCGAATAGGGATCCCCACATAACGTGATCACCGACCATACCTGCGACCCTAATCTAAAAAACTGTGTCAAGTCATTCCCACCCAACCCGGTGTCTTTACTTGTCATGCTTATTTGCCGAATTCGGCGTTTATACCTATCTGACGGTGATAGGATCCAGGTACGACACAAACTTTCAATGTCATAGATGCATCCAATGTTGCTTGAAGGGTAAAGCTGTGTAATGAAGGCAGGAAACAAAGACATGAGTTCAGGGCTCCCAATCATCGACTACATCTCTTCTCTTCCCTAGGAACGGCTTCGTACGACTCATTCAGTAACACAATATTCAATTTTTACGGCCAATACCAAGGGTTAGCAGAGGCGGAAATGTTAGTCAGACGACTAAAGCGATAGAAAAGTAGTGCAACGGAGCCCTCATGACATACGAAAGTATGTGTCACTTCTGTGCCCGAATAGGGATCCCCACTTAACGTGATCACCGACCATAACAGCGACCCTAATCTAAAAGACTGTGTCAACTTATTCCCACCCAACCCTGTGTCTTTACTTGTCATGCTTATTTGCCGAATTCGGCGTTTATACTTACCTGACGGTGATAGGATCCAGGTACGACACAAACCTTCAATGTCATAGATGCATCCAATGTTGCTTGAAGGGTAAAGCTGTGTAATGAAGGCATGAAACAAAGACATGAATTCAGGGCTCCCAATCATCGACTACATCTCTTCTGTTCCCTAGGAATGGCTTCATAAGACCCATTCAATAACACAATATTCAATTTTTACTGCCAATAAAGAGGGGGCCTGAGGCGGAAATGTTAGTCAGAAGGCTAAAGCGATAGGAAAGTAGTGCAACGGGGCCATCATGACATACGAAAGTTTGTGTCACTTTTGTACCCGAATACGGATCCCCACATAACGTGATCACCGACCATAACAGCGACCCTAATCTAAAAAACTGTGTCAAGTTATTCCCACCCAACACTGCGTCTTTACTTGTCATGCTTATCTGCCGAATTCGGTGTTAATACCTGTCTGACGGTGATAGGATCCAGGTATGACACAAACATTCAATGTCATAGATGCATCCAATGTTGCTTGAAGGGTAAAGCTGTGTAATGAAGGCAGGAAACAAAGATATGAATTCAGGGCTCCCATCCATCGACTACATCTCTTCTCTTCCCTAGGAACGGCTTCATACGACTCATTCAGTAACACAATATTCAATTTTTACTGCCAATACCAAGGGTTAGCTGAGGCGGAAATGATAGTCAGACGGCTAAAGGGATAGAAAAGTAGTGCAACGGGGACTTCATGACATACGAAAGTTTGTGTCACTTCTGTACCCGAATACGGATCCCCACATAACGTGATCACCGACCATAACAGCGACCCTAATCTAAAAGACTGTGTCAACTTACTCCCACCCAACACTGTGTTTTTACTTGTCATGCTTATTTGCCGAATTCGGCGTTTATACCTGTCTGACGGTGATAGGATCCAGGTACGACACAAACTTTCAATGGCATAGATGCATCCAATGTAGGTTGAAGGGTAAAGCTGTGTAATAATGGCAGGAAACAAAGACATGTATTCAGGACTCCCAATCATCGACTACATCTCTTCTCTTCCCTAGGAAGGGCATCATACGACTCATTCAATAACACAATATTCAATTTTTACTGCCAATAATGAGGGGGGCTGAGGCGGAAATGTTAGTCAGGAGCCTAAAGCGATAGGAAAATAGTGCAACGGGGCCATCTTGACATACGAAAGTATGTGTCACTTCTGTACCCGAATAGGGATCCCCACATATCGTGATCTCCGACCATAACAGCGACCCTAATCTAAAAGACTGTGTCAACTTATTCCCACCCAACCCTGTGTCTTTACTCGTCATGCTTATTTGCTGAATTCGGCGTTTATACCTGTCTGACGGTGATAGGATCCAGGTACGACACAAACATTCAATGTCATAGATGCATCCAATGTTGCTTGAAGGGTAAAGCTGTGTAATGGAGGCAGGAAACAAAGACATGAATTCAGGGCTCCCAATCATCGACTACATCTCTTCTCTTCCCTAGGAACGGCTTCATACGACTCATTCAGTAACACAATATTCAATTTTTACTGCCAATACCAAGGGTTAGCTGTGGCGGAAATGTTAGTCAGACGGCTAAAGCGATAGAAAAGTAGTGCAACGGGGACTTCATAACATACGAAAATATGTGTCACTTCTGTACCCGAATAGGGATCCCCACATAACGTGATCCCCGACCATAACAGCGACCCTAATCTAAAAAATTGTGTCAAGTTATTCCCACTCAACACTGTGTTTTTACTTGTCATGCTTATTTGCCGAATTCGGCGTTTATACCTGTCTGATGGTGATAGGATCCAGGTACGACACAAACATTCAATGTCATAGATGCATCCAATGTTGGTTGAACTGTAAAGCTGTGTAATGAAGGCAGGAAACAAAGACATTAATTCAGTGCTCCCAATCATCGACTACATCTCTTCTCTTCCCTAGGAACAGCTTCATACCAAACATTCAATAACACAACATTCAATTTTAACTGCCGATAATGATAGGGGCTGAGGCGGAAATGTTAGTCAGAAGGCTAAAGCGTTAGGAAAGTAGTGCAACGGGGCCATCATGACATACGAAAGTATGTCACTTCTGTACCCGAATGGGGATCCCCACATAACGTGAACACCGACCATAACAGCGACCCTAATCTAAAAGACTGTGTCAACTTATTCTCGCCCAACCCTGTGTCTTTACTTGTCATGCTTATTTGCCGAATTCGGCGTTTATACCTGTCTGACGGTGATAGGATCCAGGTACGACACAAACTTTCAATGTCATAGATGCATCCAATGTTGCTTGAAGGGTAAAGCTGTGTAATAAAGGCAGGAAACAAAGACATGAGTTCAGGGCTCCCAATCATCGACTACATCTCTTCTCTTCCCTAGGAACGGCTTCGTACCACTCATTCAATAACACAATATTCAATTTTTACGGCCAATACCAAGGGTTAGCTGAGGCGGAAATGTTAGTCAGACGGCTAAAGCGATAGAAAAGTAGTGCAACGGAGCCTTCATGACATACGAAAGTATGTGTCACTTCTGTACCCGAATAGGGATCCCCACATAACGTGATCACCGACCATAACAGCGACCCTAATCTAAAAGACTGTGTCAACTTATTCCCACCCAACCCTGTGTCTTTACTTGTCATGCTTATTTGCCGAATTCGGCGTTTATACCTGTCTGACGGTGATAGGATCCAGGTACGACACAAACCTTCAATTTCATAGATGCATCCAATGTTGCTTGAAGGGTAAAGCTGTGTAATGAAGGCAGGAAACAAAGACATGAATTCAGGACTCCCAATCATCGACTACATCTCTTCTCTTCCCTAGGAACAGCTTCATACCACATATTCAATAACACAATATTCAATTTTTACTGCCAATAAAGAGGGGGGCTGATGCGGAAATGTTAGTCAGAAGGCTAAAGCGATAGGAAAGTAGTGCAACGGGGCCATCATGACGTACGAAAGTTTGTGTCACTTCTGTACCCGAATACGGATCCCCACATATTGTGATCACCGACCATAACAGCGACCCTAATCTAAAAAACTGTGTCAAGTTATTCCCACCCAACACTGTGTCTTTACTTGTCATGCTTATTTGCGGAATTCGGTGTTTATACCTGTCTGACGGTGATAGGATCCAGGTACGACACAAACATTCAATGTCATAGATGCATCCAATGTTGCTTGAAGGGTAAAGCTGTGTAATGAAGGCAGGAAACAAAGATATGAATTCAGGGCTCCCAATCATCGACTACATCTCTTCTCTTCCCTAGGAATGGCTTCATACGACTCATTCAGTAGCACAATATTCAATTTTTACTGCCAATACCAAGGGTTAGCTGTGGCGGAAATGTTAGTCAGACGGCTAAAGCGATAGAAAAGTAGTGCAACGGGGACTTCATGACATACGAAAATATGTGTCACTTCTGTACCCGAATAGGGATCCCAACATAACGTGATCACCGACCATAACAGCGACCCTAATCTAAAAAATTGTGTCAAGTTATTCCCACTCAACACTGTGTTTTTACTTGTCATGCTTATTTGCCGAATTCGGCGTTTATACCTGTCTGGCGGTGATAGGATCCAGGTACGACATAAACATTCAATGTCATAGATGCATCCAATGTTGCTTGAAGGGTAAAGCTGTGTAATGAAGGCAGGAAACAAAGACGTGAATTCAGTGCTCCCAATCATCGACTACATCTCTTCTCTTCCCTAGGAACAGCTTCATACCAAACATTCAATAACACAACATTCAATTTTAACTGCCGATAATGATAGGGGCTGAGGCGGAAATGTTAGTCAGAAGGCTAAAGCGTTAGGAAAGTAGGGCAACGGGGCCATCATGACATACGAAAGTATGTCACTTCTGTACCCGAATGTGGATCCCCACATAACGTGAACACCGACCATAACAGCGACCCTAATCTAAAAGACTGTGTCAACTTATTCCCACCCAACCCTGTGTCTTTACTTGTCATGCTTATTTGCCGAATTCGGCGTTTATACCTGTCTGACGGTGATAGGATCCAGGTACGACACAAACATTCAATGTCATAGATGCATCCAATGTTGCTTGAAGGGTAAAGCTGTGTAATGAAGGCAGGAAACAAAGATATGAATTCAGGGCTCCCATCCATCGACTACATCTCTTCTCTTCCCTAGGAACGGCTTCATACGACTCATTCAGTAACACAATATTCAATTTTTACTGCCAATACCAAGGGTTAGCTGAGGCGGAAATGATAGTCAGACGGCTAAAGGGATAGAAAAGTAGTGCAACGGGGACTTCATGACATACGAAATTATGTGTCACTTCTGTACCCGAATAGGGATCCCCACATAACGTGATCACTGACTATAACAGCGACCCTACTCTAAAAGTCTGTGTCAACTTATTCCTACCCAACCCTGTGTCTTTACTTGTCATGCTTATTTGCCGAATTCGGCGTTTATACCTGTCTGACGGTGATAGGATCCAGGTACGACACAAACTCTCAATGTCATAGTTGCATCCAATGTTGCTTGAAGGGTAAAGCTGTGTAATGAAGGCAGGAAACAAGGACATGAATTCAGGACTCCCAATCATCGACTACATCTCTTCTCTTCCCTAGGAACGGCTTCATACGACTCATTCAATAACACAATATTAAATTTTTACTGCCAATAATGAGGGGCGCTGAGGCGGAAATGTTAGTCAGAAGGCTAAAGCGTTAGGAAAGTAGGGCAGCGGGGCCATCATGACATACGAAAGTATGTCACTTCTGTACCCGAATGGGGATCCCCACATAACGTGAACACCGACCATAACAGCGACCCTAATCTTAAAGACTGTGTCAACTTATTCTCGCCCAACCCTGTGTCTTTACTTGTCATGCTTCTTTGCCGAATTCGGCGTTTAGATTAGATTAGATTAGATTTACTTTCATTCCAATTGATCCGTAGTGAGGAGGTCCTCCTGGATGTGGAACATGTCAGAAAAACAACAATACATGACAAATATTTACAACTAAAACAAATAAACTAATGTACCATTCCACAGGTCCCAAGTGGAATGATCGTCATTTTTAATGAACACTAAGAGTCATTTTACAAATACTAATGCACTGAATTTAAAATAGAAAACGTTTTTTATTTATTTATAAGGTAATAAACATGTAATACAACTACTGTAATACTTATTTACAATGAACACATTACTGCACTGAAATGGTGCAGAAGTTAGATTATACTTACTCACACACACACACACACACAAATTTTCAGTGAACACATTACTGCACTGAAATTGTGCAGAAGTTATGTTGTTCTTATATACAAATCAGTTGGTTTTACTAAGAAATTCATCAATGGAGTAGAAGGAGTTGGCCACCAATAAATCCTTTAGGCTTCTCTTAAACTGAATTTCATTGGTTGTTAAGCTTTTTATGGCTGCTGGCAAGTTATTGAAAATGTGTGTTCCTGAATAATGCACACCTTTTTGTACACGACTAAGTGACTTTAAATTCTTGTGAAGATTATTCTTATTTCTAGTATTGATTCCATGAATTGAGCTGTTGGTTTGAAAAAGTGATATATTTTTAATGACAAATTTCATTAAGGAATAAATATACTGGGAAGCTGTAGTTAGTATCCCTAGTTCCCTAAACAGGCTTCTGCAGGATGTTCTTGAGTTCACACCACATATAATTCTTACTGCACGTTTTTGTGCCCGGAAAACTTTAGCTTGGCTTGATGAATTACCCCAAAAAATAATCCCATATGACATTATGGAATGAAAGTAAGCATAGTATGCCAGCTTTTTCATTTTTATATCCCCTACGTCTGACAAAATTCGCATTGCAAACAGAGATTTGTTAAGACGCTTCAGCAGTTCTGTGGTGTGCTCCTCCCAATTGAATTTATTATCAAGCTGTAATCCCAAGAATTTAACACTGTCCACTTCTTCTATCTTCTTGTCATCATATGTTAGACATATACTCTTGGGACACCCCTTACAAGTTCTGAACTGCATGTAGTGTGTTTTTTCAAAGTTTAGTGACAAAGAATTGGCTAGGAACCAGTGATTAATGTCCACAAATATTTTATTGGCTGATCTTTCTAAGACTACACTTGATTTGCTATTTATTGCAATGTTTGTATCATCGGCAAACAAAACAAACTTGGCATCTGGTAATGTTACTGATGAAAGGTCATTGATATACACAAGAAAAAGTAAGGGCCCCAAAATGGAACCTTGTGGGACCCCACATGTAACTAGTTCCCAGTTGGATGATGCCTGATAGACATGTATCAAGCTCTTTCCTAATAACACCCTTTGTTTCCTGCCAGAGATATAAGATTTGAACCATTTTGCAGCATTTCCTGTTACACTATAATATTCTAGTTTACATAAAAGGATATTGTGATTTACACAGTCAAATGCCTTTGATAGATCACAAAATATACCAGTTGCCTGCAATTTTTTGTCTAATGAATTAAGCACATTTTCACTGTAAGTGAAGATAGCCTTCTCAATATCAGAACCTTTTAGAAATCCAAACTGTGACTTTGACAGTATGTTATTTGAGATAAGATGGTTATAAAGACGACAGTACATTACTTTTTCGAAAATTTTTGAGAATGCTGGTAACAGTGAAATTGGACGGAAATTTGATGCTATTTCTTTATCTCCCTTCTTAAACAGTGGCTTAACTTCAGCATATTTCAGCCATTCAGGAAATATTCCACTGATAAACGACTGGTTACACAGATAGCTTAATATGTTACTTAGCTCAGAATCACATTCTTTAATTAACTTTGTTGATATTTCATCATACCCACTAGATGTTTTTGATTTTAAAGATTTTATGATGGACATTATTTCTGTTGGGGTAGTGAGGGTCAAATTCATATTATGGAAATTACTTGAAATGTCTGGTCTAAGGTAATCCATAGCAGCATCTACCGAACCTGACAACCCCATCTTTTCAATAACAGTTATAAAATGTTTGTTAAAAAGTTCTGCAACACTATACACATCTGTCACCAATGTATCATTTACTCTTAATGCTATTTGTTCCTCTTCATGTCTGGTCCTCCCGGTCTCCTCCTTCACTATATCCCATATTGTCTTTATTTTGTTATCTGATATGACTATCTTTTCCCTGTAATATATTTGCTTTGACATCCATATTACAGTCTTTAATATTTTGCAGTATTTCTTATAATGTGCTATAGCATCAACATTGGAAATGTTTCGGATTGACAGATACAGTTTTCTTTTTGTTTTACAAGATACCCTTATTCCTCGAGTAATCCATGGCTTCTTTGTAGATTTTCCTCTAACCTTGGTAAGTTTTGGGGGAAAGCAGTGTTCAAATAAGGTAAGCACTTTATTAGCAAAAATGTTATATTTTTCATTCATGCCATGAGCACTGTAAACATCAGTCCAGTGAATGTCTCTGAGGAGTGTCCTAAAATAATCAATTTTTGGCTTACTGATTACCCTCTTGAGCTCAGATTTAACAGATTTTATATCCTGTTCAGTATTAACATTTAACAGAAGGAACTGCATGTCATGGTCTGAGAGGCCATTGGCTATTGGTTTTGTAATATAATTTTGTTCATTGGACTTTTCTATAAAGATATTATCAATGGCTGTTTGTGAGCAAGTGGCTATCCTAGTGGGGAACTTTACTGTGGGAATTAAGTTGAATGATAGTGTTACTAACTCAAATAAGTTCTTATTCGGAGAGTCTTTAAGGAAATCTACATTGAAATCACCAGCAACCACTATTTCTTTGTTTTTGGTTATTAAATGGACCAGTACAGCTTCAAGGTGGTTTACAAACAGATTAAAGTTACCTGCAGGTGCTCGATATACACTTAATATTATGAAAGATTTTTTGTGAAAATCTAATTCTGTTGCACATGCTTCCATATGCTGTTCTAGGCAAAATTTATGAATGTCTATGTTCTTAAATTTATGACAGTTCCTGATGAATGTGGCAACTCCTCCTTTCTCCATTTCTGATCTACAAAAGTGAGATGCTAACCTAAACCCTGTAACACTTAAAAGTTCTATACCAGTGGTCACATGATGTTCAGAGAGGCAGATTATGTCAGCTGGGTTTGAAGACTCTAATTCATCTATGCATATAGTTAATTCATTAATTTTATTTCTCAGTCCTCGAATATTTTGATGCAATATAGATAGCTGACATTTCACATTGTCTGAGTTAAAATTGGTGATAGGATCCAGGTACGACACAAACATTCAATGTCATAGATGCATCCAATGTTGCTTGAAGGGTAAAGCTGTGTAATGAAGGCAGGCAACAAAGACATGAATTCAGTGCTCCCAATTATCGACTACATCTCTTCTCTTCCCTAGGAACAGCTTCATACGAAACATTCAATAACACAACATTCAATTTTAACTGCCGATAATGATAGGGGCTGAGGCGGAAATGTTAGTCAGAAGGCTAAAGCGTTAGGAAAGTAGGGCAGCGGGGCCATCATGACATACGAAAGTATGTCACTTCTGTACCCGAATGGGGATCCCCACATAACGTGAACACCGACCATAACAGCGACCCTAATCTAAAAGACTGTGTCAACTTATTCTCGCCCAACCCTGTGTCTTTACTTGTCATGCTTCTTTGCCGAATTCGGCGTTTATACCTGTCTGACGGTGATAGGATCCAGGTACGACACAAACTTTCAATGTCATAGATGCATCCAATGTTGCTTGAAGGGTAAAGCTGTGTAATAAAGGCAGGAAACAAAGACATGAATTCAGGGCTCCCAATCATCGACTACATCCCTTCTCTTCCCTAGGAAAGGCTTCATACGACTCATTCAGTAACACAATATTCAATTTTTACTGCCAATACCAAGGGTTACCTGAGGCGGAAATGTTAGTCAGACGGCTAAAGCGATAGAAAAGTAGTGCAACGGGGACTTCATGACATACGAAAGTATGTGTCACTTCTGTACCCGAATAGGGATCCCCACATAACGTGATCACCGACCATAACAGCTACCCTACTCTAAAAGACTGTGTCAACTTATTCCCACCCAACTCTGTGTTTTTACTTGTCATGCTTATTTGCCGAATTCGGCGTTTATACCTGTCTGACGGTGATAGGATCCAGGTACGACACAAACTTTCAATGTCATAAATGCATCCAATGTTGCTTGAAGGGTAAAGCTGTGTAATAAAGGCAGGAAACAAAGACATGAGTTCAGGGCACCCAATCATCGACTACATCTCTTCTCTTCCCTAGGAACGGTTCCGTACGACTCATTAAATAACACAATATTCAATTTTTACGGCCAATACCAAGGGTTAGCTGAGGCGGAAATGTTAGTCAGACGGCTAAAGCGATAGAAAAGTAGTGCAACGGAGCCTTCATGACATACGAAAGTATGTGTCACTTCTGTACCCGAATACGGATCCCCACATATTGTGATCACCGACCATAACAGCGACCCTAATCTAAAAAACTGTGTCAAGTTATTCCCACCCAACACTGTGTCTTTACTTGTCATGCTTATTTGCGGAATTCGGTGTTTATACCTGTCTGACGGTGATAGGATCCAGGTACAACACAAACATTCAATGTCATAGATGCATCCAATGTTGCTTGAAGGGTAAAGCTGTGTAATGAAGGCAGGAAACAAAGATATGAATTCAGGGCTCCCAATCATCGACTACATCTCTTCTCTTCCCTAGGAACGGCTTCATACGACTCATTCAGTAACACAATATTCAATTTTTACTGCCAATACCAAGGGTTAACTGAGGTGGAAATGATAGTCAGACGGCTAAAGCGATAGAAAAGTAGTGCAACGGGGACTTCATGACATACGAAAGTATGTGTCACTTTTGTACACGAATAGGGATCCCCACATAACGTGATCACCGACCATTATAGCGACCCTACTCTAAAAGTCTGTGTCAACTTATTCCTACCCAACCCTGTGTCTTTACTTGTCATGCTTATTTGCCGAATTCGGCGTTTATACCTGTCTGACGGTGATAGGATCCAGGTACGACACAAACTTTTAATGTCATAGATGCATCCAATGTAGGTTGAAGGGTAAAGCTGTGTAATGAAGGCAGGAAACAAAGACATGTATTCAGGACTCCCAATCATCGACTACATCTCTTCTCTTCCCTAGGAACGGCATCATACGACTCATTCAATAACACAATATTCAATTTTTACTGCCGATAATGAGGGGGGCTGAGGCGGAAATGTTAGTCAGGAGGCTAAAGCGATAGGAAAATAGTGCAACGGGGCCATCATGACATACGAAAGTATGTGTCACTTCTGTACCCGAATAGGGATCCCCACATAACGTGATCACCGACCATAACAGCGACCCTAATCTAAAAGACTGTGTCAACTTATTCCCACCCAACCCTGTGTCTTTACTTGTCATGCTTATTTGCCGAATTCGGCGTTTATACCTGTCTGACGGTGATAGGATCCAGGTACGACAAAAACCTTCAATGTCATAGATGCATCCAATGTTGCTTGAAGGGTAAAGCTGTGTAATAAAGGCAGGAAACAAAGACATGAATTCAGGGCTCCCAATCATCGACTACATCTCTTCTCTTCCCTAGGAACGGCATCATACGACTCATTCTATAACACAATATTCAATTTTTACTGCCAATAATGAGGGGGGCTGAGGCGGAAATGTTAGTCAGAAGGCTAAAGCGATAGGAAAATAGTGCAACGGGGCCAGTATGAAATACGAAAGTATGTGTCACTTCTGTACCCGAATAGGGATCCCCACATAACGTGATCACCGACCATAACAGCAACCCTAATCTAAAAGACTGTGTCAACTTATTCCCACCCAACCCTGTGTCTTTACTTGTCATGCTTATTTGCCGAATTCGGCGTTTATACCTGTCTGACGGTGGTAGGATCCAGGTACGACACAAACCTTCAATGTCATAGATGCATCCAATGTTGCTTGAAGGGTAAAGCTATGTAATAAAGATGCATCCAATGTTGCTTGAAGGGTAAAGCTGTGTAATAAAGGCAGGAAACATAGACATGAATTCAGGGCTCCCAATCATCGACTACATCTCTTCTCTTCCCTAGGAACGGCTTCATACGACTCATTCAGTAACACAATATTCAATTTTTACTGCCAATACCAAGGGTTAGCTGAAGCGGAAATGTTAGTCAGACGGCTAAAGCGATAGAAAAGTAGTGCAACGGAACCTTCATGACATGCGAAAGTATGTGTCACTTCTGTACCCGAATTGGGATCCCCACATAACGTGATCACCGACCATAACAGCGACCCTAATCTAAAAGACTGTGTCAACTTATTCCCACCCAACTCAGTGTTTTTACTTGTCATGCTTATTTGCCGAATTCGGGGTTTATACCTGTCTGACGGTGATAGGATCCAGGTACGACAGAAACCTTCAATGTCATAGATGCATCCAATGTTGCTTGAAGGGTAAAGCTGTGTAATAAGGCAGGAAACAAAGACATGAATTCAGGACTACCAATCATCGACTACATGTCTTCTCTTCCCCAGGAACGGCTTCATACGACTCATTCAATAACACAATATTCAATTTTTACTGCCAATACCAAGGGTTACCTGAGGCGGAAATGTTAGTCAGACGGCTAAAGCGATAGAAAAGTAGTGCAACGGGGACTTCATGACATACGAAAGTATGTGTCACTTCTGTACCCGAATAGGGATCCCCACATAACGTGATCACCGACCATAACAGCTACCCTACTCTAAAAGACTGTGTCAACTTATTCCCACCCAACTCTGTGTTTTTACTTGTCATGCTTATTTGCCGAATTCGGCGTTTATACCTGTCTGACGGTGATAGGATCCAGGTACGACACAAACTTTCAATGTCATAAATGCATCCAATGTTGCTTGAAGGGTAAAGCTGTGTAATAAAGGCAGGAAACAAAGACATGAGTTCAGGGCACCCAATCATCGACTACATCTCTTCTCTTCCCTAGGAACGGTTCCGTACGACTCATTAAATAACACAATATTCAATTTTTACGGCCAATACCAAGGGTTAGCTGAGGCGGAAATGTTAGTCAGACGGCTAAAGCGATAGAAAAGTAGTGCAACGGAGCCTTCATGACATACGAAAGTATGTGTCACTTCTGTACCCGAATACGGATCCCCACATATTGTGATCACCGACCATAACAGCGACCCTAATCTAAAAAACTGTGTCAAGTTATTCCCACCCAACACTGTGTCTTTACTTGTCATGCTTATTTGCGGAATTCGGTGTTTATACCTGTCTGACGGTGATAGGATCCAGGTACAACACAAACATTCAATGTCATAGATGCATCCAATGTTGCTTGAAGGGTAAAGCTGTGTAATGAAGGCAGGAAACAAAGATATGAATTCAGGGCTCCCAATCATCGACTACATCTCTTCTCTTCCCTAGGAACGGCTTCATACGACTCATTCAGTAACACAATATTCAATTTTTACGGCCAATACCAAGGGTTAGCTGAGGCGGAAATGTTAGTCAGACGGCTAAAGCGATAGAAAAGTAGTGCAACGGAGCCTTCATGACATACGAAAGTATGTGTCACTTCTGTACCCGAATACGGATCCCCACATATTGTGATCACCGACCATAACAGCGACCCTAATCTAAAAAACTGTGTCAAGTTATTCCTACCCAACCCTGTGTCTTTACTTGTCATGCTTATTTGCCGAATTCGGCGTTTATACCTGTCTGACGGTGATAGGATCCAGGTACGACACAAACTTTTAATGTCATAGATGCATCCAATGTAGGTTGAAGGGTAAAGCTGTGTAATGAAGGCAGGAAACAAAGACATGTATTCAGGACTCCCAATCATCGACTACATCTCTTCTCTTCCCTAGGAACGGCATCATACGACTCATTCTATAACACAATATTCAATTTTTACTGCCAATAATGAGGGGGACTGAGGCGGAAATGTTAGTCAGAAGGCTAAAGCGATAGGAAAATAGTGCAACGGGGCCAGTATGAAATACGAAAGTATGTGTCACTTCTGTACCCGAATAGGGATCCCCACATAACGTGATCACCGACCATAACAGCAACCCTAATCTAAAAGACTGTGTCAACTTATTCCCACCCAACCCTGTGTCTTTACTTGTCATGCTTATTTTCCGAATTCGGCGTTTATACCTGTCTGACGGTGATAGGATCCAGGTACGACACAAACCTTCAATGTCATAGATGCATCCAATGTTGCTTGAAGGGTAAAGCTATGTAATAAAGATGCATCCAATGTTGCTTGAAGGGTAAAGCTGTGTAATAAAGGCAGGAAACATAGACATGAATTCAGGGCTCCCAATCATCGACTACATCTCTTCTCTTCCCTAGGAACGGCTTCATACGACTCATTCAGTAACACAATATTCAATTTTTACTGCCAATACCAAGGGTTAGCTGAAGCGGAAATGTTAGTCAGACGGCTAAAGCGATAGAAAAGTAGTGCAACGGAACCTTCATGACATGCGAAAGTATGTGTCACTTCTGTACCCGAATTGGGATCCCCACATAACGTGATCACCGACCATAACAGCGACCCTAATCTAAAAGACTGTGTCAACTTATTCCCACCCAACTCTGTGTTTTTACTTGTCATGCTTATTTGCCGAATTCGGGGTTTATACCTGTCTGACGGTGATAGGATCCAGGTACGACAGAAACCTTTAAAGTCATAGATGCATCCAATGTTGCTTGAAGGGTAAAGCTGTGTATTAAGGCAGGAAACAAAGACATGAATTCAGGACTACCAATCATCGACTACATGTCTTCTCTTCCCCAGGAACGGCTTCATACGACTCATTCAATAACACAATATTCAATTTTTACTGCAAATAATTAGGGGGGCTGAGGCGGAAATGTTAGTCAGAAGGCTAAAGCGATAGGAAAGTAGTGCAACGGGTCCATCGTGACATACGAAAGAATGTGTCACTTCTGTACCCGAATAGGGATCCCCACATAACGTGATCACCGACCATAACAGCGACCCTAATCTAAAAAACTGTGTCAAGTTATTCCCACACAACCCTGTGTTTTTACTTGTCATGCTTATTTGCCGAATTCGGCGTTTATACCTATCTGACAGTGATAGGATCAGGGTACGACACAAACTTTCAATGTCATAGATGCATCCAATGTTGCTTGAAGGCTAAAGCTGTGTAATGAAGGCAGGAAACAAAGACATGAATTCAGGGCTCCCAATCATCGACTACATCTCTTCACTTCCCTAGTAACGGCTTCATACGACTCATTCAGTAACACAATATTCAATTTTTACTGCCAATACCAAGGGTTAGCTGAAGCGGAAATGTTAGTCAGACGGCTAAAGCGATAGAAAAGTAGTGCAACGGAGCCTTCATGACATGCGAAAGTATGTGTCACTTCTGTACCCGAATAGGGATCCCCACATAACGTGATCACCGACCATAACAGCGACCCTAATCTAAAAAACTGTGTCAAGTTATTCCCACCCAACCCTGTGTCTTTATTTGTCATGCTTATTTGCCGAATTCGGTGTTTATGCCTGTCTGACGGTGATAGGATCCAGGTACGACACAAACCTTCAATGTCATAGATGCATCCAATGTTGCTTGAAGGGTAAAGCTGTGTAATGAAGGCATGAAACAAAGACATGAATTCAGGGCTCCCAATCATCGACTACATCTCTTCTCTTCCCTAGGAATGGCTTCAGAAGACCCATTCAATAACACAATATTCAATTTTTACTGCCAATAAAGAGGGGGGCTGAGGCGGAAATGTTAGTCAGAAGGCTAAAGCGATAGGAAAGTAGTGCGACGGGGCCATCATGACATACGAAAGTTTGTGTCACTTCTGTACCCGAATACGGATCCCCACGTAACGTGATCACCGACCATAACAGCGACCCTAATCTAAAAAACTGTGTCAACTTATTCCCACCCAACCCTGTGTCTTTACTAGTCATGCTTATTTGCCGAATTCGGCGTTTATACATGTCTGACGGTGATAGGAACCAGGTACGACACAAACCTTCAATGTCATAGATGCATCCAATGTTGCTTGAAGGGTAAAGCTGTGTAATGAAGGCATGAAACAAAGACATGAATTCAGGGCTCCCAATCATCGACTACATCTCTTCTCTTCCCTAGGAATGGCTTCAGAAGACCCATTCAATAACACAATATTCAATTTTTACTGCCAATAAAGAGGGGGGCTGAGGCGGAAATGTTAGTCAGAAGGCTAAAGCGATAGGAAAGTAGTGCGACGGGGCCATCATGACATACGAAAGTTTGTGTCACTTCTGTACCCGAATACGGATCCCCACGTAACGTGATCACCGACCATAACAGCGACCCTAATCTAAAAAACTGTGTCAACTTATTCCCACCCAACCCTGTGTCTTTACTAGTCATGCTTATTTGCCGAATTCGGCGTTTATACATGTCTGACGGTGATAGGAACCAGGTACGACACAAACCTTCAATGTCATAGATGCATCCAATGTTGCTTGAAGGGTAAAGCTGTGTAATAAAGGCAGGAAACAAAGACATGAATTCAGGGCTCCCAATCATCGACTACATCTCTTCTCTTCCCTAGGAACGGCTTCATACGACTCATTCAGTAACACAATATTCAATTTTTACTGCCAATACCAAGGGTTAGCTGAGGCGGAAATGTTAGTCAGACGGCTAAAGCGATAGTAAAGTAGTGCAACGGAGCCTTCATGACATACGAACGTATGTGTCACTTCTGTACCCGAATAGGGATCCCCACATAACGTGATCACCGACCATAACAGCGACCCTAATCTAAAAGACTGTGTCAACTTATTCCCACCCAACCCTGTGTCTTTACTTGTCATGCTTATTTGCCGAATTCGGCGTTTGTACCTGTCTGACGGTGATAGGATCCAAGTACGACACAAACATTCAATGTCATAGATGCATCCAATGTTGCTTGAAGGGTAAAGCTGTGTAATGAATGCAGGAAACAAGGACATGAATTCAGGGCTCCCAATCATCGACTACATCTCTTCTCTTCCCTAGGAACGGCATCATACGACTCATTCAATAACACAATATTCAATTTTTACTCCCAATAATGAGGGGGGCTGAGGCGCAAATGTCAGTCAGAAGGCTAGAGCGATAGGAAAATAGTGCAACTGGGCCAGTATGAAATACGAAAGTATGTGTCACTTCTGTACCCGAATAGGGATCCCCACATAACGTGATCACCGACCATAACAGCGACCCTAATCTAAAAGACTGTGTCAACTTATTCCCACCCAACCCTGTGTCTTTACTTGTCATGCTTATTTGCCGAATTCGGCGTTTATACCTGTTTGACGGTGATAGGATCCAGGTACGACACATACATTCAATGTCATAGATGCATCCAATGTTGCTTGAAGGGTAAAGCTGTGTAATGAATGCAGGAAACAAGGACATGAATTCAGGGCTCCCAATCATCGACTACATCTCTTCTCTTCCCTAGGAACGGCATCATACGACTCATTCAATAACACAATATTCAATTTTTACTGCCAATAAAGAGGGGGGCTGAGGCGGAAATGTTAGTCAGAAGGCTAAAGCGATAGGAAAGTAGTGCAACGGGGCCATCATGACATACGAAAGTATGTGTCACTTCTGTACCCGAATAGGGATCCCCACATAACGTGATCACCGACCATAACAGCGACCCTAATCTAAAAGACTGTGTCAACTTATTCCCACCCAACCCTGTGTCTTTACTTGTCATGCTTATTTGCCGAATTCGGCGTTTATACCTGTCTGACGGTGATAGGATCCAGGTACGACACAAACTTTCAATGTCATAGATGCATCCAATGTTGCTTGAAGGGTAAAGCTGTGTAATGAAGGCAGGAAACAAAGACATGAAATCAGGGCTCCCAATCATCGACTACATCTCTTCTCTTCCCTAGGAACGGCTTCATACGACTCATTCAGTAACACAATATTCAATTTTTACTGCCAATAAAGAGGGGGGCTGAGGCGGAAATGTTAGTCAGAAGGCTAAAGCGATAGGAAAGTAGTGCAACGGGGCCATCATGACATACGAAAGTATGTGTCACTTCTGTACCCGAATAGGGATCCCCACATAACGTGATCACCGACCATAACAGCGACCCTAATCTAAAAGACTGTGTCAACTTATTCCCACCCAACCCTGTGTCTTTACTTGTCATGCTTATTTGCCGAATTCGGCGTTTATACCTGTCTGACGGTGATAGGATCCAGGTACGACACAAACTTTCAATGTCATAGATGCATCCAATGTTGCTTGAAGGGTAAAGCTGTGTAATGAAGGCAGGAAACAAAGACATGAAATCAGGGCTCCCAATCATCGACTACATCTCTTCTCTTCCCTAGGAACGGCTTCATACGACTCATTCAGTAACACAATATTCAATTTTTACTGCCAATAAAGAGGGGGGCTGAGGCGGAAATGTTAGTCATAAGGCTAAAGCGATAGGAAAGTAGTGCAACGGGGCCATCATGACATACGAAAGTATGTGTCACTTCTGTACCCGAATAGGGATCCCCACATAACGTGATCACCGACCATAACAGCGACCCTAATCTAAAAGACTGTGTCAACTTATTCCCACCCAACCCTGTGTCTTTACTTGTCATGCTTATTTGCCGAATTCGGCGTTTATACCTGTCTGACGGTGATAGGATCCAGGTACGACACAATCTTTCAATGTCATAGATGCATCCAATGTTGCTTGAAGGGTAAAGCTGTGTAATGAAGGCAGGAAACAAAGACATGAAATCAGGGCTCCCAATCATCGACTACATCTCTTCTCTTCCCTAGGAACGGCTTCATACGACTCATTCAGTAACACAATATTCAATTTTTACTGCCAATAAAGAGGGGGGCTGAGGCGGAAATGTTAGTCAGAAGGCTAAAGCTATAGGAAAGTAGTGCAACGGGGCCATCATGACATACGAAAGTATGTGTCACTTCTGTACCCGAATAGGGATCCCCACATAACGTGATCACCGACCATAACAGCGACCCTAATCTAAAAGACTGTGTCAACTTATTCCCACCCAACCCTGTGTCTTTACTTGTCATGCTTATTTGCCGAATTCGGCGTTTATACCTGTCTGACGGTGATAGGATCCAGGTACGACACAAACTTTCAATGTCATAGATGCATCCAATGTTGCTTGAAGGGTAAAGCTGTGTAATGAAGGCAGGAAACAAAGACATGAAATCAGGGCTCCCAATCATCGACTACATCTCTTCTCTTCCCTAGGAACAGCTTCATACGACTCATTCAGTAACACAATATTCAATTTTTACTGCCAATAAAGAGGGGGGCTGAGGCGGAAATGTTAGTCAGAAGGCTAAAGCGATAGGAAAGTAGTGCAACGGGGCCATCATGACATACGAAAGTATGTGTCACTTCTGTACCCGAATAGGGATCCCCACATAACGTGATCACCGACCATAACAGCGACCCTAATCTAAAAGACTGTGTCAACTTATTCCCACCCAACCCTGTGTCTTTACTTGTCATGCTTATTTGCCGAATTCGGCGTTTATACCTGTCTGACGGTGATAGGATCCAGGTACGACACAAACTTTCAATGTCATAGATGCATCCAATGTTGCTTGAAGGGTAAAGCTGTGTAATGAAGGCAGGAAACAAAGACATGAAATCAGGGCTCCCAATCATCGACTACATCTCTTCTCTTCCCTAGGAACAGCTTCATACGACTCATTCAGTAACACAATATTCAATTTTTACTGCCAATAAAGAGGGGGGCTGAGGCGGAAATGTTAGTCAGAAGGCTAAAGCGATAGGAAAGTAGTGCAACGGGGCCATCATGACATACGAAAGTATGTGTCACTTCTGTACCCGAATAGGGATCCCCACATAACGTGATCACCGACCATAACAGCGACCCTAATCTAAAAGACTGTGTCAACTTATTCCCACCCAACCCTGTGTCTTTACTTGTCATGCTTATTTGCCGAATTCGGCGTTTATACCTGTCTGACGGTGATAGGATCCAGGTACGACACAAACTTTTAATGCATAGATGCATCCAATGTAGGTTGAAGGGTAAAGCTGTGTAATGAAGGCAGGAAACAAAGACATGAAATCAGGGCTCCCAATCATCGACTACATCTCTTCTCTTCCCTAGGAACGGCTTCATACGACTCATTCAGTAACACAATATTCAATTTTTACTGCCAATAAAGAGGGGGGCTGAGGCGGAAATGTTAGTCAGAAGGCTAAAGCGATAGGAAAGTAGTGCAACGGGGCCATCATGACATACGAAAGTATGTGTCACTTCTGTACCCGAATAGGGATCCCCACATAACGTGATCACCGACCATAACAGCGACCCTAATCTAAAAGACTGTGTCAACTTATTCCCACCCAACCCTGTGTCTTTACTTGTCATGGTTATTTGCCGAATTCGGCGTTTATACCTGTCTGACGGTGATAGGATCCAGGTACGACACAAACTTTCAATGTCATAGATGCATCCAATGTTGCTTGAAGGGTAAAGCTGTGTAATGACGGCAGGAAACAAAGACATGAAATCAGGGCTCCCAATCATCGACTACATCTCTTCTCTTCCCTAGGAACGGCTTCATACGACTCATTCAGTAACACAATATTCACTTTTTACTGCCAATAAAGAGGGGGGCTGAGGCGGAAATGTTAGTCAGAAGGCTAAAGCGATAGGAAAGTAGTGCAACGGGGCCATCATGACATACGAAAGTATGTGTCACTTCTGTACCCGAATAGGGATCCCCACATAACGTGATCACCGACCATAACAGCGACCCTAATCTAAAAGACTGTGTCAACTTATTCCCACCCAACCCTGTGTCTTTACTTGTCATGCTTATTTGCCGAATTCGGCGTTTATACCTGTCTGACGGTGATAGGATCCAGGTACGACACAAACTTTTAATGCATAGATGCATCCAATGTAGGTTGAAGGGTAAAGCTGTGTAATGAAGGCAGGAAACAAAGACATGAAATCAGGGCTCCCAATCATCGACTACATCTCTTCTCTTCCCTAGGAACGGCTTCATACGACTCATTCAGTAACACAATATTCAATTTTTACTGCCAATAAAGAGGGGGGCTGAGGCGGAAATGTTAGTCAGAAGGCTAAAGCGATAGGAAAGTAGTGCAACGGGGCCATCATGACATACGAAAGTATGTGTCACTTCTGTACCCGAATATGGATCCCCACATAACGTGATCACCGACCATAACAGCGACCCTAATCTAAAAGACTGTGTCAACTTATTCCCACCCAACCCTGTGTCTTTACTTGTCATGCTTATTTGCCGAATTCGGCGTTTATACCTGTCTGACGGTGATAGGATCCAGGTACGACACAAACATTCAATGTCATAGATGCATCCAATGTTGCTTGAAGGGTAAAGCTGTGTAATGAAGGCAGGAAACAAAGACATGAAATCAGGGCTCCCAATCATCGACTACATCTCTTCTCTTCCCTAGGAACGGCTTCATACGACTCATTCAGTAACACAATATTCAATTTTTACTGCCAATAAAGAGGGGGGCTGAGGCGGAAATGTTAGTCAGAAGGCTAAAGCGATAGGAAAGTAGTGCAACGGGGCCATCATGACATACGAAAGTATGTGTCACTTCTGTACCCGAATAGGGATCCCCACATAACGTGATCACCGACCATAACAGCGACCCTAATCTAAAAGACTGTGTCAACTTATTCCCACCCAACCCTGTGTCTTTACTTGTCATGCTTATTTGCCGAATTCGGCGTTTATACCTGTCTGACGGTGATAGGATCCAGGTACGACACAAACTTTTAATGCATAGATGCATCCAATGTAGGTTGAAGGGTAAAGCTGTGTAATGAAGGCAGGAAACAAAGACATGAAATCAGGGCTCCCAATCATCGACTACATCTCTTCTCTTCCCTAGGAACGGCTTCATACGACTCATTCAGTAACACAATATTCAATTTTTACTGCCAATAAAGAGGGGGGCTGAGGCGGAAATGTTAGTCAGAAGGCTAAAGCGATAGGAAAGTAGTGCAACGGGGCCATCATGACATACGAAAGTATGTGTCACTTCTGTACCCGAATAGGGATCCCCACATAACGTGATCACCGACCATAACAGCGACCCTAATCTAAAAGACTGTGTCAACTTATTCCCACCCAACCCTGTGTCTTTACTTGTCATGCTTATTTGCCGAATTCGGCGTTTATACCTGTCTGACGGTGATAGGATCCAGGTACGACACAAACTTTCAATGTCATAGATGCATCCAATGTTGCTTGAAGGGTAAAGCTGTGTAATGAAGGCAGGAAACAAAGACATGAAATCAGGGCTCCCAATCATCGACTACATCTCTTCTCTTCCCTAGGAACGGCTTCATACGACTCATTCAGTAACACAATATTCACTTTTTACTGCCAATAAAGAGGGGGGCTGAGGCGGAAATGTTAGTCAGAAGGCTAAAGCGATAGGAAAGTAGTGCAACGGGGCCATCATGACATACAAAAGTATGTGTCACTTCTGTACCCGAATAGGGATCCCCACATAACGTGATCACCGACCATATCAGCGACCCTAATCTAAAAGACTGTGTCAACTTATTCCCACCCAACCCTGTGTCTTTACTTGTCATGCTTATTTGCCGAATTCGGCGTTTATACCTGTCTGACGGTGATAGGATCCAGGTACGACACAAACTTTCAATGTCATAGATGCATCCAATGTTGCTTGAAGGGTAAAGCTGTGTAATGAAGGCAGGAAACAAAGACATGAAATCAGGGCTCCCAATCATCGACTACATCTCTTCTCTTCCCTAGGAACGGCTTCATACGACTCATTCAGTAACACAATATTCACTTTTTACTGCCAATAAAGAGGGGGGCTGAGGCGGAAATGTTAGTCAGAAGGCTAAAGCGATAGGAAAGTAGTGCAACAGGGCCATCATGACATACGAAAGTATGTGTCACTTCTGTACCCGAATAGGGATCCCCACATAACGTGATCACCGACCATAACAGCGACCCTAATCTAAAAGACTGTGTCAACTTATTCCCACCCAACCCTGTGTCTTTACTTGTCATGCTTATTTGCCGAATTCGGCGTTTATACCTGTCTGACGGTGATAGGATCCAGGTACGACACAAACTTTCAATGTCATAGATGCATCCAATGTTGCTTGAAGGGTAAAGCTGTGTAATGAAGGCAGGAAACAAAGACATGAAATCAGGGCTCCCAATCATCGACTACATCTCTTCTCTTCCCTAGGAACGGCTTCATACGACTCATTCAGTAACACAATATTCAATTTTTACTGCCAATAAAGAGGGGGGCTGAGGCGGAAATGTTAGTCAGAAGGCTAAAGCGATAGGAAAGTAGTGCAACGGGGCCATCATGACATACGAAAGTATGTGTCACTTCTGTACCCGAATAGGGATCCCCACATAACGTGATCACCGACCATAACAGCGACCCTAATCTAAAAGACTGTGTCAACTTATTCCCACCCAACCCTGTGTCTTTACTTGTCATGCTTATTTGCCGAATTCGGCGTTTATACCTGTCTGACGGTGATAGGATCCAGGTACGACACAAACTTTTAATGCATAGATGCATCCAATGTAGGTTGAAGGGTAAAGCTGTGTAATGAAGGCAGGAAACAAAGACCCGAAATCAGGGCTCCCAATCATCGACTACATCTCTTCTCTTCCCTAGGAACGGCTTCATACGACTCATTCAGTAACACAATATTCAATTTTTACTGCCAATAAAGAGGGGGGCTGAGGCGGAAATGTTAGTCAGAAGGCTAAAGCGATAGGAAAGTAGTGCAACGGGGCCATCATGACATACGAAAGTAAGTGTCACTTCTGTACCCGAATAGGGATCCCCACATAACGTGATCACCGACCATAACAGCGACCCTAATCTAAAAGACTGTGTCAACTTATTCCCACCCAACCCTGTGTCTTTACTTGTCATGCTTATTTGCCGAATTCGGCGTTTATACCTGTCTGACGGTGATAGGATCCAGGTACGACACAAACTTTCAATGTCATAGATGCATCCAATGTTGCTTGAAGGGTAAAGCTGTGTAATGAAGGCAGGAAACAAAGACATGAAATCAGGGCTCCCAATCATCGACTACATCTCTTCTCTTCCCTAGGAACGGCTTCATACGACTCATTCAGTAACACAATATTCAATTTTTACTGCCAATAAAGAGGGGGGCTGAGGCGGAAATGTTAGTCAGAAGGCTAAAGCGATAGGAATGTAGTGCAACGGGGCCATCATGACATACGAAAGTATGTGTCACTTCTGTACCCGAATAGGGATCCCCACATAACGTGATCACCGACCATAACAGCGACCCTAATCTAAAAGACTGTGTCAACTTATTCCCACCCAACCCTGTGTCTTTACTTGTCATGCTTATTTGCCGAATTCGGCGTTTATACCTGTCTGACGGTGATGGGATCCAGGTACGACAGAAACTTTCAATGTCATAGATGCATCCAATGTTGCTTGAAGGGTAAAGCTGTGTAATGAAGGCAGGAAACAAAGACATGAAATCAGGGCTCCCAATCATCGACTACATCTCTTCTCTTCCCTAGGAACGGCTTCATACGACTCATTCAGTAACACAATATTCAATTTTTACTGCCAATAAAGAGGGGGGCTGAGGCGGAAATGTTAGTCAGAAGGCTAAAGCGATAGGAAAGTAGTGCAACGGGGCCATCATGACATACGAAAGTATGTGTCACTTCTGTACCCGAATAGGGATCCCCACATAACGTGATCACCGACCATAACAGCGACCCTAATCTAAAAGACTGTGTCAACTTATTCCCACCCAACCCTGTGTCTTTACTTGTCATGCTTATTTGCCGAATTCGGCGTTTATACCTGTCTGACGGTGATAGGATCCAGGTACGACACAAACTTTCAATGTCATAGATGCATCGAATGTTGCTTGAAGGGTAAAGCTGTGTAATGAAGGCAGGAAACAAAGACATGAAATCAGGGCTCCCAATCATCGACTACATCTCTTCTCTTCCCTAGGAACGGCTTCATACGACTCATTCAGTAACACAATATTCACTTTTTTCTGCCAATAAAGAGGGGGGCTGAGGCGGAAATGTTAGTCAGAAGGCTAAAGCGATAGGAAAGTAGTGCAACGGGGCCATCATGACATACGAAAGTATGTGTCACTTCTGTACCCGAATAGGGATCCCCACATAACGTGATCACCGACCATAACAGCGACCCTAATCTAAAAGACTGTGTCAACTTATTCCCACCCAACCCTGTGTCTTTACTTGTCATGCTTATTTGCCGAATTCGGCGTTTATACCTGTCTGACGGTGATAGGATCCAGGTACGACACAAACTTTCAATGTCATAGATGCATCCAATGTTGCTTGAAGGGTAAAGCTGTGTAATGAAGGCAGGAAACAAAGACATGAAATCAGGGCTCCCAATCATCGACTACATCTCTTCTCTTCCCTAGGAACGGCTTCATACGACTCATTCAGTAACACAATATTCAATTTTTACTGCCAATAAAGAGGGGGGCTGAGGCGGAAATGTTAGTCAGAAGGCTAAAGCGATAGGAAAGTAGTGCAACGGGGCCATCATGACATACGAAAGTATGTGTCACTTCTGTACCCGAATAGGGATCCCCACATAACGTGATCACCGACCATAACAGCGACCCTAATCTAAAAGACTGTGTCAACTTATTCCCACCCAACCCTGTGTCTTTACTTGTCATGCTTATTTGCCGAATTCGGCGTTTATACCTGTCTGACGGTGATAGGATCCAGGTACGACAGAAACTTTCAATGTCATAGATGCATCCAATGTTGCTTGAAGGGTAAAGCTGTGTAATGAAGGCAGGAAACAAAGACATGAAATCAGGGCTCCCAATCATCGACTACATCTCTTCTCTTCCCTAGGAACGGCTTCATACGACTCATTCAGTAACACAATATTCAATTTTTACTGCCAATAAAGAGGGGGGCTGAGGCGGAAATGTTAGTCAGAAGGCTAAAGCGATAGGAAAGTAGTGCAACGGGGCCATCATGACATACGAAAGTATGTGTCACTTCTGTACCCGAATAGGGATCCCCACATAACGTGATCACCGACCATAACAGCGACCCTAATCTAAAAGACTGTGTCAACTTATTCCCACCCAACCCTGTGTCTTTACTTGTCATGCTTATTTGCCGAATTCGGCGTTTATACCTGTCTGACGGTGATAGGATCCAGGTACGACACAAACTTTCAATGTCATAGATGCATCGAATGTTGCTTGAAGGGTAAAGCTGTGTAATGAAGGCAGGAAACAAAGACATGAAATCAGGGCTCCCAATCATCGACTACATCTCTTCTCTTCCCTAGGAACGGCTTCATACGACTCATTCAGTAACACAATATTCACTTTTTACTGCCAATAAAGAGGGGGGCTGAGGCGGAAATGTTAGTCAGAAGGCTAAAGCGATAGGAAAGTAGTGCAACGGGGCCATCATGACATACGAAAGTATGTGTCACTTCTGTACCCGAATAGGGATCCTCACATAACGTGATCACCGACCATAACAGCGACCCTAATCTAAAAGACTGTGTCAACTTATTCCCACCCAACCCTGTGTCTTTACTTGTCATGCTTATTTGCCGAATTCGGCGTTTATACCTGTCTGACGGTGATAGGATCCAGGTACGACACAAACTTTTAATGCATAGATGCATCCAATGTAGGTTGAAGGGTAAAGCTGTGTAATGAAGGCAGGAAACAAAGACATGAAATCAGGGCTCCCAATCATCGACTACATCTCTTCTCTTCCCTAGGAACGGCTTCATACGACTCATTCAGTAACACAATATTCAATTTTTACTGCCAATAAAGAGGGGGGCTGAGGCGGAAATGTTAGTCAGAAGGCTAAAGCGATAGGAAAGTAGTGCAACGGGGCCATCATGACATACGAAAGTAAGTGTCACTTCTGTACCCGAATAGGGATCCCCACATAACGTGATCACCGACCATAACAGCGACCCTAATCTAAAAGACTGTGTCAACTTATTCCCACCCAACCCTGTGTCTTTACTTGTCATGCTTATTTGCCGAATTCGGCGTTTATACCTGTCTGACGGTGATAGGATCCAGGTACGACATAAACATTCAATGTCATAGATACATCCAATGTTGCTTGAAGGGTAAAGCTGTGTAATGAAGGCAGGAAACAAAGACATGAAATCAGGGCTCCCAATCATCGACTACATCTCTTCTCTTCCCTAGGAACGGCTTCATACGACTCATTCAGTAACACAATATTCAATTTTTACTGCCAATAAAGAGGGGGGCTGAGGCGGAAATGTTAGTCAGAAGGCTAAAGCGATAGGAAAGTAGTGCAACGGGGCCATCATGACATACGAAAGTATGTGTCACTTCTGTACCCGAATAGGGATCCCCACGTAACGTGATCACCGACCATAACAGCGACCCTAATCTAAAAGACTGTGTCAACTTATTCCCACCCAACCCTGTGTCTTTACTTGTCATGCTTATTTGCCGAATTCGGCGTTTATACCTGTCTGACGGTGATAGGATCCAGGTACGACACAAACTTTCAATGTCATAGATGCATCCAATGTTGCTTGAAGGGTAAAGCTGTGTAATGAAGGCAGGAAACAAAGACATGAAATCAGGGCTCCCAATCATCGACTACATCTCTTCTCTTCCCTAGGAACGGCTTCATACGACTCATTCAGTAACACAATATTCAATTTTTACTGCCAATAAAGAGGGGGGCTGAGGCGGAAATGTTAGTCAGAAGGCTAAAGCGATAGGAAAGTAGTGCAACGGGGCCATCATGACATACGAAAGTATGTGTCACTTCTGTACCCGAATAGGGATCCCCACATAACGTGATCACCGACCATAACAGCGACCCTAATCTAAAAGACTGTGTCAACTTATTCCCACCCAACCCTGTGTCTTTACTTGTCATGCTTATTTGCCGAATTCGGCGTTTATACCTGTCTGACGGTGATAGGATCCAGGTACGACACAAACTTTCAATGTCATAGATGCATCCAATGTTGCTTGAAGGGTAAAGCTGTGTAATGAAGGCAGGAAACAAAGACATGAAATCAGGGCTCCCAATCATCGACTACATCTCTTCTCTTCCCTAGGAACGGCTTCATACGACTCATTCAGTAACACAATATTCAATTTTTACTGCCAATAAAGAGGGGGGCTGAGGCGGAAATGTTAGTCAGAAGGCTAAAGCGATAGGAAAGTAGTGCAAATGGGCCATCATGACATACGAAAGTATGTGTCACTTCTGTACCCGAATAGGGATCCCCACATAACGTGATCACCGACCATAACAGCGACCCTAATCTAAAAGACTGTGTCAACTTATTCCCACCCAACCCTGTGTCTTTACTTGTCATGCTTATTTGCCGAATTCGGCGTTTATACCTGTCTGACGGTGATAGGATCCAGGTACGACACAAACTTTCAATGTCATAGATGCATCCAATGTAGGTTGAAGGGTAAAGCTGTGTAATGAAGGCAGGAAACAAAGACATGAAATCAGGGCTCCCAATCATCGACTACATCTCTTCTCTTCCCTAGGAACGGCTTCATACGACTCATTCAGTAACACAATATTCACTTTTTACTGCCAATAAAGAGGGGGGCTGAGGCGGAAATGTTAGTCAGAAGGCTAAAGCGATAGAAAAGTAGTGCAACGGGGCCATCATGACATACGAAAGTATGTGTCACTTCTGTACCCGAATATGGATCCCCACATAACGTGATCACCGACCATAACAGCGACCCTAATCTGAAAGACTGTGTCAACTTATTCCCACCCAACCCTGTGTCTTTACTTGTCATGCTTATTTGCCGAATTCGGCGTTTATACCTGTCTGACGGTGATAGGATCCAGGTACGACACAAACTTTTAATGCATAGATGCATCCAATGTAGGTTGAAGGGTAAAGCTGTGTAATGAAGGCAGGAAACAAAGACATGAAATCAGGGCTCCCAATCATCGACTACATCTCTTCTCTTCCCTAGGAACGGCTTCATACGACTCATTCAGTAACACAATATTCAATTTTTACTGCCAATAAAGAGGGGGGCTGAGGCGGAAATGTTAGTCAGAAGGCTAAAGCGATAGGAAAGTAGTGCAACGGGGCCATCATGACATACGAAAGTATGTGTCACTTCTGTACCCGAATAGGGATCCCCACATAACGTGATCACCGACCATAACAGCGACCCTAATCTAAAAGACTGTGTCAACTTATTCCCACCCAACCCTGTGTCTTTACTTGTCATGCTTATTTGCCGAATTCGGCGTTTATACCTGTCTGACGGTGATAGGATCCAGGTACGACACAAACTTTCAATGTCATAGATGCATCCAATGTTGCTTGAAGGGTAAAGCTGTGTAATGAAGGCAGGAAACAAAGACATGAAATCAGGGCTCCCAATCATCGACTACATCTCTTCTCTTCCCTAGGAACGGCTTCATACGACTCATTCAGTAACACAATATTCACTTTTTACTGCCAATAAAGAGGGGGGCTGAGGCGGAAATGTTAGTCAGAAGGCTAAAGCGATAGGAAAGTAGTGCAACGGGGCCATCATGACATACGAAAGTATGTGTCACTTCTGTACCCGAATAGGGATCCCCACATAACGTGATCACCGACCATAACAGCGACCCTAATCTAAAAGACTGTGTCAACTTATTCCCACCCAACCCTGTGTCTTACTTGTCATGCTTATTTGCCGAATTCGGCGTTTATACCTGTCTGACGGTGATAGGATCCAGGTACGACACAAACTTTTAATGCATAGATGCATCCAATGTAGGTTGAAGGGTAAAGCTGTGTAATGAAGGCAGGAAACAAAGACATGAAATCAGGGCTCCCAATCATCGACTACATCTCTTCTCTTCCCTAGGAACGGCTTCATACGACTCATTCAGTAACACAATATTCAATTTTTACTGCCAATAAAGAGGGGGGCTGAGGCGGAAATGTTAGTCAGAAGGCTAAAGCGATAGGAAAGTAGTGCAACGGGGCCATCATGACATACGAAAGTATGTGTCACTTCTGTACCCGAATAGGGATCCCCACATAACGTGATCACCGACCATAACAGCGACCCTAATCTAAAAGACTGTGTCAACTTATTCCCACCCAACCCTGTGTCTTTACTTGTCATGCTTATTTGCCGAATTCGGCGTTTATACCTGTCTGACGGTGATAGGATCCAGGTACGACACAAACATTCAATGTCATAGATGCATCCAATGTTGCTTGAAGGGTAAAGCTGTGTAATGAAGGCAGGAAACAAAGACATGAAATCAGGGCTCCCAATCATCGACTACATCTCTTCTCTTCCCTAGGAACGGCTTCATACGACTCATTCAGTAACACAATATTCAATTTTTACTGCCAATAAAGAGGGGGGCTGAGGCGGAAATGTTAGTCAGAAGGCTAAAGCGATAGGAAAGTAGTGCAACGGGGCCATCATGACATACGAAAGTATGTGTCACTTCTGTACCCGAATAGGGATCCCCACATAACGTGATCACCGACCATAACAGCGACCCTAATCTAAAAGACTGTGTCAACTTATTCCCACCCAACCCTGTGTCTTTACTTGTCATGCTTATTTGCCGAATTCGGCGTTTATACCTGTCTGACGGTGATAGGATCCAGGTACGACACAAACTTTCAATGTCATAGATGCATCCAATGTTGCTTGAAGGGTAAAGCTGTGTAATGAAGGCAGGAAACAAAGACATGAAATCAGGGCTCCCAATCATCGACTACATCTCTTCTCTTCCCTAGGAACGGCTTCATACGACTCATTCAGTAACACAATATTCAATTTTTACTGCCAATAAAGAGGGGGGCTGAGGCGGAAATGTTAGTCAGAAGGCTAAAGCGATAGGAAAGTAGTGCAACGGGGCCATCATGACATACGAAAGTATGTGTCACTTCTGTACCCGAATAGGGATCCCCACATAACGTGATCACCGACCATAACAGCGACCCTAATCTAAAAGACTGTGTCAACTTATTCCCACCCAACCCTGTGTCTTTACTTGTCATGCTTATTTGCCGAATTCGGCGTTTATACCTGTCTGACGGTGATAGGATCCAGGTACGACACAAACTTTCAATGTCATAGATGCATCCAATGTTGCTTGAAGGGTAAAGCTGTGTAATGAAGGCAGGAAACAAAGACATGAAATCAGGGCTCCCAATCATCGACTACATCTCTTCTCTTCCCTAGGAACGGCTTCATACGACTCATTCAGTAACACAATATTCACTTTTTACTGCCAATAAAGAGGGGGGCTGAGGCGGAAATGTTAGTCAGAAGGCTAAAGCGATAGGAAAGTAGTGCAACGGGGCCATCATGACATACGAAAGTATGTGTCACTTCTGTACCCGAATAGGGATCCCCACATAACGTGATCACCGACCATAACAGCGACCCTAATCTAAAAGACTGTGTCAACTTATTCCCACCCAACCCTGTGTCTTACTTGTCATGCTTATTTGCCGAATTCGGCGTTTATACCTGTCTGACGGTGATAGGATCCAGGTACGACACAAACTTTTAATGCATAGATGCATCCAATGTAGGTTGAAGGGTAAAGCTGTGTAATGAAGGCAGGAAACAAAGACATGAAATCAGGGCTCCCAATCATCGACTACATCTCTTCTCTTCCCTAGGAACGGCTTCATACGACTCATTCAGTAACACAATATTCAATTTTTACTGCCAATAAAGAGGGGGGCTGAGGCGGAAATGTTAGTCAGAAGGCTAAAGCGATAGGAAAGTAGTGCAACGGGGCCATCATGACATACGAAAGTATGTGTCACTTCTGTACCCGAATAGGGATCCCCACATAACGTGATCACCGACCATAACAGCGACCCTAATCTAAAAGACTGTGTCAACTTATTCCCACCCAACCCTGTGTCTTTACTTGTCATGCTTATTTGCCGAATTCGGCGTTTATACCTGTCTGACGGTGATAGGATCCAGGTACGACACAAACATTCAATGTCATAGATGCATCCAATGTTGCTTGAAGGGTAAAGCTGTGTAATGAAGGCAGGAAACAAAGACATGAAATCAGGGCTCCCAATCATCGACTACATCTCTTCTCTTCCCTAGGAACGGCTTCATACGACTCATTCAGTAACACAATATTCAATTTTTACTGCCAATAAAGAGGGGGGCTGAGGCGGAAATGTTAGTCAGAAGGCTAAAGCGATAGGAAAGTAGTGCAACGGGGCCATCATGACATACGAAAGTATGTGTCACTTCTGTACCCGAATAGGGATCCCCACATAACGTGATCACCGACCATAACAGCGACCCTAATCTAAAAGACTGTGTCAACTTATTCCCACCCAACCCTGTGTCTTTACTTGTCATGCTTATTTGCCGAATTCGGCGTTTATACCTGTCTGACGGTGATAGGATCCAGGTACGACACAAACTTTCAATGTCATAGATGCATCCAATGTTGCTTGAAGGGTAAAGCTGTGTAATGAAGGCAGGAAACAAAGACATGAAATCAGGGCTCCCAATCATCGACTACATCTCTTCTCTTCCCTAGGAACGGCTTCATACGACTCATTCAGTAACACAATATTCAATTTTTACTGCCAATAAAGAGGGGGGCTGAGGCGGAAATGTTAGTCAGAAGGCTAAAGCGATAGGAAAGTAGTGCAACGGGGCCATCATGACATACGAAAGTATGTGTCACTTCTGTACCCGAATAGGGATCCCCACATAACGTGATCACCGACCATAACAGCGACCCTAATCTAAAAGACTGTGTCAACTTATTCCCACCCAACCCTGTGTCTTTACTTGTCATGCTTATTTGCCGAATTCGGCGTTTATACCTGTCTGACGGTGATAGGATCCAGGTACGACACAAACTTTCAATGTCATAGATGCATCCAATGTTGCTTGAAGGGTAAAGCTGTGTAATGAAGGCAGGAAACAAAGACATGAAATCAGGGCTCCCAATCATCGACTACATCTCTTCTCTTCCCTAGGAACGGCTTCATACGACTCATTCAGTAACACAATATTCAATTTTTACTGCCAATAAAGAGGGGGGCTGAGGCGGAAATGTTAGTCAGAAGGCTAAAGCGATAGGAAAGTAGTGCAACGGGGCCATCATGACATACGAAAGTATGTGTCACTTCTGTACCCGAATAGGGATCCCCACATAACGTGATCACCGACCATAACAGCGACCCTAATCTAAAAGACTGTGTCAACTTATTCCCACCCAACCCTGTGTCTTTACTTGTCATGCTTATTTGCCGAATTCGGCGTTTATACCTGTCTGACGGTGATAGGATCCAGGTACGACACAAACTTTTAATGCATAGATGCATCCAATGTAGGTTGAAGGGTAAAGCTGTGTAATGAAGGCAGGAAACAAAGACATGAAATCAGGGCTCCCAATCATCGACTACATCTCTTCTCTTCCCTAGGAACGGCTTCATACGACTCATTCAGTAACACAATATTCAATTTTTACTGCCAATAAAGAGGGGGGCTGAGGCGGAAATGTTAGTCAGAAGGCTAAAGCGATAGGAAAGTAGTGCAACGGGGCCATCATGACATACGAAAGTATGTGTCACTTCTGTACCCGAATAGGGATCCCCACATAACGTGATCACCGACCATAACAGCGACCCTAATCTAAAAGACTGTGTCAACTTATTCCCACCCAACCCTGTGTCTTTACTTGTCATGCTTATTTGCCGAATTCGGCGTTTATACCTGTCTGACGGTGATAGGATCCAGGTACGACACAAACTTTCAATGTCATAGATGCATCCAATGTTGCTTGAAGGGTAAAGCTGTGTAATGAAGGCAGGAAACAAAGACATGAAATCAGGGCTCCCAATCATCGACTACATCTCTTCTCTTCCCTAGGAACGGCTTCATACGACTCATTCAGTAACACAATATTCAATTTTTACTGCCAATAAAGAGGGGGGCTGAGGCGGAAATGTTAGTCAGAAGGCTAAAGCGATAGGAAAGTAGTGCAACGGGGCCATCATGACATACGAAAGTATGTGTCACTTCTGTACCCGAATAGGGATCCCCACATAACGTGATCACCGACCATAACAGCGACCCTAATCTAAAAGACTGTGTCAACTTATTCCCACCCAACCCTGTGTCTTTACTTGTCATGCTTATTTGCCGAATTCGGCGTTTATACCTGTCTGACGGTGATAGGATCCAGGTACGACACAAACTTTTAATGCATAGATGCATCCAATGTAGGTTGAAGGGTAAAGCTGTGTAATGAAGGCAGGAAACAAAGACATGAAATCAGGGCTCCCAATCATCGACTACATCTCTTCTCTTCCCTAGGAACGGCTTCATACGACTCATTCAGTAACACAATATTCAATTTTTACTGCCAAAAAAGAGGGGGGCTGAGGCGGAAATGTTAGTCAGAAGGCTAAAGCGATAGGAAAGTAGTGCAACGGGGCCATCATGACATACGAAAGTATGTGTCACTTCTGTACCCGAATAGGGATCCCCACATAACGTGATCACCGACCATAACAGCGACCCTAATCTAAAAGACTGTGTCAACTTATTCCCATCCAACCCTGTGTCTTTACTTGTCGTGCTTATTTGCCGAATTCGGCGTTTATACCTGTCTGACGGTGATAGGATCCAGGTACGACACAAACATTCAATGTCATAGATGCATCCAATGTTGCTTGAAGGGTAAAGCTGTGTAATGAAGGCAGGAAACAAAGACATGAAATCAGGGCTCCCAATCATCGACTACATCTCTTCTCTTCCCTAGGAACGGCTTCATACGACTCATTCAGTAACACAATATTCAATTTTTACTTCCAATAAAGAGGGGGGCTGAGGCGGAAATGTTAGTCAGAAGGCTAAAGCGATAGGAAAGTAGTGCAACGGGGCCATCATGACATACGAAAGTATGTGTCACTTCTGTACCCGAATAGGGATCCCCACATAACGTGATCACCGACCATAACAGCGACCCTAATCTAAAAGACTGTGTCAACTTATTCCCACCCAACCCTGTGTCTTTACTTGTCATGCTTATTTGCCGAATTCGGCGTTTATACCTGTCTGACGGTGATAGGATCCAGGTACGACACAAACTTTCAATGTCATAGATGCATCCAATGTTGCTTGAAGGGTAAAGCTGTGTAATGAAGGCAGGAAACAAAGACATGAAATCAGGGCTCCCAATCATCGACTACATCTCTTCTCTTCCCTAGGAACGGCTTCATACGACTCATTCAGTAACACAATATTCAATTTTTACTGCCAATAAAGAGGGGGGCTGAGGCGGAAATGTTAGTCAGAAGGCTAAAGCGATAGGAAAGTAGTGCAACGGGGCCATCATGACATACGAAAGTATGTGTCACTTCTGTACCCGAATAGGGATCCCCACATAACGTGATCACCGACCATAACAGCGACCCTAATCTAAAAGACTGTGTCAACTTATTCCCACCCAACCCTGTGTCTTTACTTGTCATGCTTATTTGCCGAATTCGGCGTTTATACCTGTCTGACGGTGATAGGATCCAGGTACGACACAAACTTTTAATGCATAGATGCATCCAATGTAGGTTGAAGGGTAAAGCTGTGTAATGAAGGCAGGAAACAAAGACATGAAATCAGGGCTCCCATTCATCGACTACATCTCTTCTCTTCCCTAGGAACGGCTTCATACGACTCATTCAGTAACACAATATTCAATTTTTACTGCCAATAAAGAGGGGGGCTGAGGCGGAAATGTTAGTCAGAAGGCTAAAGCGATAGGAAAGTAGTGCAACGGGGCCATCATGACATACGAAAGTATGTGTCACTTCTGTACCCGAATAGGGATCCCCACATAACGTGATCACCGACCATAACAGCGACCCTAATCTAAAAGACTGTGTCAACTTATTCCCACCCAACCCTGTGTCTTTACTTGTCATGCTTATTTGCCGAATTCGGCGTTTATACCTGTCTGACGGTGATAGGATCCAGGTACGACACAAACTTTCAATGTCATAGATGCATCCAATGTTGCTTGAAGGGTAAAGCTGTGTAATGAAGGCAGGAAACAAAGACATGAAATCAGGGCTCCCAATCATCGACTACATCTCTTCTCTTCCCTAGGAACGGCTTCATACGACTCATTCAGTAACACAATATTCAATTTTTACTGCCAATAAAGAGGGGGGCTGAGGCGGAAATGTTAGTCAGAAGGCTAAAGCGATAGGAAAGTAGTGCAACGGGGCCATCATGACATACGAAAGTATGTGTCACTTCTGTACCCGAATAGGGATCCCCACATAACGTGATCACCGACCATAACAGCGACCCTAATCTAAAAGACTGTGTCAACTTATTCCCACCCAACCCTGTGTCTTTACTGGTCATGCTTATTTGCCGAATTCGGCGTTTATACCTGTCTGACGGTGATAGGATCCAGGTACGACACAAACTTTCAATGTCATAGATGCATCCAATGTTGCTTGAAGGGTAAAGCTGTGTAATGAAGGCAGGAAACAAAGACATGAAATCAGGGCTCCCAATCATCGACTACATCTCTTCTCTTCCCTAGGAACGGCTTCATACGACTCATTCAGTAACACAATATTCAATTTTTACTGCCAATAAAGAGGGGGGCTGAGGCGGAAATGTTAGTCAGAAGGCTAAAGCGATAGGAAAGTAGTGCAACGGGGCCATCATGACATACGAAAGTATGTGTCACTTCTGTACCCGAATAGGGATCCCCACATAACGTGATCACCGACCATAACAGCGACCCTAATCTAAAAGACTGTGTCAACTTATTCCCACCCAACCCTGTGTCTTTACTTGTCATGCTTATTTGCCGAATTCGGCGTTTATACCTGTCTGACGGTGATAGGATCCAGGTACGACACAAACTTTTAATGCATAGATGCATCCAATGTAGGTTGAAGGGTAAAGCTGTGTAATGAAGGCAGGAAACAAAGACATGAAATCAGGGCTCCCAATCATCGACTACATCTCTTCTCTTCCCTAGGAACGGCTTCATACGACTCATTCAGTAACACAATATTCAATTTTTACTGCCAAAAAAGAGGGGGGCTGAGGCGGAAATGTTAGTCAGAAGGCTAAAGCGATAGGAAAGTAGTGCAACGGGGCCATCATGACATACGAAAGTATGTGTCACTTCTGTACCCGAATAGGGATCCCCACATAACGTGATCACCGACCATAACAGCGACCCTAATCTAAAAGACTGTGTCAACTTATTCCCATCCAACCCTGTGTCTTTACTTGTCATGCTTATTTGCCGAATTCGGCGTTTATACCTGTCTGACGGTGATAGGATCCAGGTACGACACAAACATTCAATGTCATAGATGCATCCAATGTTGCTTGAAGGGTAAAGCTGTGTAATGAAGGCAGGAAACAAAGACATGAAATCAGGGCTCCCAATCATCGACTACATCTCTTCTCTTCCCTAGGAACGGCTTCATACGACTCATTCAGTAACACAATATTCAATTTTTACTTCCAATAAAGAGGGGGGCTGAGGCGGAAATGTTAGTCAGAAGGCTAAAGCGATAGGAAAGTAGTGCAACGGGGCCATCATGACATACGAAAGTATGTGTCACTTCTGTACCCGAATAGGGATCCCCACATAACGTGATCACCGACCATAACAGCGACCCTAATCTAAAAGACTGTGTCAACTTATTCCCACCCAACCCTGTGTCTTTACTTGTCATGCTTATTTGCCGAATTCGGCGTTTATACCTGTCTGACGGTGATAGGATCCAGGTACGACACAAACTTTCAATGTCATAGATGCATCCAATGTTGCTTGAAGGGTAAAGCTGTGTAATGAAGGCAGGAAACAAAGACATGAAATCAGGGCTCCCAATCATCGACTACATCTCTTCTCTTCCCTAGGAACGGCTTCATACGACTCATTCAGTAACACAATATTCAATTTTTACTGCCAATAAAGAGGGGGGCTGAGGCGGAAATGTTAGTCAGAAGGCTAAAGCGATAGGAAAGTAGTGCAACGGGGCCATCATGACATACGAAAGTATGTGTCACTTCTGTACCCGAATAGGGATCCCCACATAACGTGATCACCGACCATAACAGCGACCCTAATCTAAAAGACTGTGTCAACTTATTCCCACCCAACCCTGTGTCTTTACTTGTCATGCTTATTTGCCGAATTCGGCGTTTATACCTGTCTGACGGTGATAGGATCCAGGTACGACACAAACTTTTAATGCATAGATGCATCCAATGTAGGTTGAAGGGTAAAGCTGTGTAATGAAGGCAGGAAACAAAGACATGAAATCAGGGCTCCCATTCATCGACTACATCTCTTCTCTTCCCTAGGAACGGCTTCATACGACTCATTCAGTAACACAATATTCAATTTTTACTGCCAATAAAGAGGGGGGCTGAGGCGGAAATGTTAGTCAGAAGGCTAAAGCGATAGGAAAGTAGTGCAACGGGGCCATCATGACATACGAAAGTATGTGTCACTTCTGTACCCGAATAGGGATCCCCACATAACGTGATCACCGACCATAACAGCGACCCTAATCTAAAAGACTGTGTCAACTTATTCCCACCCAACCCTGTGTCTTTACTTGTCATGCTTATTTGCCGAATTCGGCGTTTATACCTGTCTGACGGTGATAGGATCCAGGTACGACACAACCTCCAATGTCATAGATGCATCCAATGTTGCTTGAAGGGTAAAGCTGTGTAATGAAGGCAGGAAACAAAGACATGAAATCAGGGCTCCCAATCATCGACTACATCTCTTCTCTTCCCTAGGAACGGCTTCATACGACTCATTCAGTAACACAATATTCAATTTTTACTGCCAATAAAGAGGGGGGCTGAGGCGGAAATGTTAGTCAGAAGGCTAAAGCGATAGGAAAGTAGTGCAACGGGGCCATCATGACATACGAAAGTATGTGTCACTTCTGTACCCGAATAGGGATCCCCACATAACGTGATCACCGACCATAACAGCGACCCTAATCTAAAAGACTGTGTCAACTTAATCCCACCCAACCCTGTGTCTTACTTGTCATGCTTATTTGCCGAATTCGGCGTTTATACCTGTCTGACGGTGATAGGATCCAGGTACGACACAAACTTTTAATGCATAGATGCATCCAATGTAGGTTGAAGGGTAAAGCTGTGTAATGAAGGCAGGAAACAAAGACATGAAATCAGGGCTCCCAATCATCGACTACATCTCTTCTCTTCCCTAGGAACGGCTTCATACGACTCATTCAGTAACACAATATTCAATTTTTACTGCCAATAAAGAGGGGGGCTGAGGCGGAAATGTTAGTCAGAAGGCTAAAGCGATAGGAAAGTAGTGCAACGGGGCCATCATGACATACGAAAGTATGTGTCACTTCTGTACCCGAATAGGGATCCCCACATAACGTGATCACCGACCATAACAGCGACCCTAATCTAAAAGACTGTGTCAACTTATTCCCACCCAACCCTGTGTCTTTACTTGTCATGCTTATTTGCCGAATTCGGCGTTTATACCTGTCTGACGGTGATAGGATCCAGGTACGACACAAACTTTTAATTCATAGATGCATCCAATGTAGGTTGAAGGGTAAAGCTGTGTAATGAAGGCAGGAAACAAAGACATGAAATCAGGGCTCCCAATCATCGACTACATCTCTTCTCTTCCCTAGGAACGGCTTCACACGACTCATTCAGTAACACAATATTCAATTTTTACTGCCAATAAAGAGGGGGGCTGAGGCGGAAATGTTAGTCAGAAGGCTAAAGCGATAGGAAAGTAGTGCAACGGGGCCATCATGACATACGAAAGTATGTGTCACTTCTGTACCCGAATAGGGATCCCCACATAACGTGATCACCGACCATAACAGCGACCCTAATCTAAAAGACTGTGTCAACTTATTCCCACCCAACCCTGTGTCTTTACTTGTCATGCTTATTTGCCGAATTCGGCGTTTATACCTGTCTGACGGTGATAGGATCCAGGTACGACACAAACTTTCAATGTCATAGATGCATCCAATGTTGCTTGAAGGGTAAAGCTGTGTAATGAAGGCAGGAAACAAAGACATGAAATCAGGGCTCCCAATCATCGACTACATCTCTTCTCTTCCCTAGGAACGGCTTCATACGACTCATTCAGTAACACAATATTCAATTTTTACTGCCAATAAAGAGGGGGGCTGAGGCGGAAATGTTAGTCAGAAGGCTAAAGCGATAGGAAAGTAGTGCAACGGGGCCATCATGACATACGAAAGTATGTGTCACTTCTGTACCCGAATAGGGATCCCCACATAACGTGATCACCGACCATAACAGCGACCCTAATCTAAAAGACTGTGTCAACTTATTCCCACCCAACCCTGTGTCTTTACTTGTCATGCTTATTTGCCGAATTCGGCGTTTATACCTGTCTGACGGTGATAGGATCCAGGTACGACACAAACTTTCAATGTCATAGATGCATCCAATGTTGCTTGAAGGGTAAAGCTGTGTAATGAAGGCAGGAAACAAAGACATGAAATCAGGGCTCCCAATCATCGACTACATCTCTTCTCTTCCCTAGGAACGGCTTCATACGACTCATTCAGTAACACAATATTCAATTTTTACTGCCAATAAAGAGGGGGGCTGAGGCGGAAATGTTAGTCATAAGGCTAAAGCGATAGGAAAGTAGTGCAACGGGGCCATCATGACATACGAAAGTATGTGTCACTTCTGTACCCGAATAGGGATCCCCACATAACGTGATCACCGACCATAACAGCGACCCTAATCTAAAAGACTGTGTCAACTTATTCCCACCCAACCCTGTGTCTTTACTTGTCATGCTTATTTGCCGAATTCGGCGTTTATACCTGTCTGACGGTGATAGGATCCAGGTACGACACAAACATTCAATGTCATAGATGCATCCAATGTTGCTTGAAGGGTAAAGCTGTGTAATGAAGGCAGGAAACAAAGACATGAAATCAGGGCTCCCAATCATCGACTACATCTCTTCTCTTCCCTAGGAACGGCTTCATACGACTCATTCAGTAACACAATATTCACTTTTTACTGCCAATAAAGAGGGGGGCTGAGGCGGAAATGTTAGTCAGAAGGCTAAAGCGATAGGAAAGTAGTGCAACGGGGCCATCATGACATACGAAAGTATGTGTCACTTCTGTACCCGAATAGGGATCCTCACATAACGTGATCACCGACCATAACAGCGACCCTAATCTAAAAGACTGTGTCAACTTATTCCCACCCAACCCTGTGTCTTTACTTGTCATGCTTATTTGCCGAATTCGGCGTTTATACCTGTCTGACGGTGATAGGATCCAGGTACGACACAAACTTTTAATGCATAGATGCATCCAATGTAGGTTGAAGGGTAAAGCTGTGTAATGAAGGCAGGAAACAAAGACATGAAATCAGGGCTCCCAATCATCGACTACATCTCTTCTCTTCCCTAGGAACGGCTTCATACGACTCATTCAGTAACACAATATTCAATTTTTACTGCCAATAAAGAGGGGGGCTGAGGCGGAAATGTTAGTCAGAAGGCTAAAGCGATAGGAAAGTAGTGCAACGGGGCCATCATGACATACGAAAGTATGTGTCACTTCTGTACCCGAATAGGGATCCCCACATAACGTGATCACCGACCATAACAGCGACCCTAATCTAAAAGACTGTGTCAACTTATTCCCACCCAACCCTGTGTCTTTACTTGTCATGCTTATTTGCCGAATTCGGCGTTTATACCTGTCTGACGGTGATAGGATCCAGGTACGACACAAACTTTCAATGTCATAGATGCATCCAATGTTGCTTGAAGGGTAAAGCTGTGTAATGAAGGCAGGAAACAAAGACATGAAATCAGGGCTCCCAATCATCGACTACATCTCTTCTCTTCCCTAGGAACGGCTTCATACGACTCATTCAGTAACACAATATTCAATTTTTACTGCCAATAAAGAGGGGGGCTGAGGCGGAAATGTTAGTCAGAAGGCTAAAGCGATAGGAAAGTAGTGCAACGGGGCCATCATGACATACGAAAGTATGTGTCACTTCTGTACCCGAATAGGGATCCCCACATAACGTGATCACCGACCATAACAGCGACCCTAATCTAAAAGACTGTGTCAACTTATTCCCACCCAACCCTGTGTCTTTACTTGTCATGCTTATTTGCCGAATTCGGCGTTTATACCTGTCTGACGGTGATAGGATCCAGGTACGACACAAACATTCAATGTCATAGATGCATCCAATGTTGCTTGAAGGGTAAAGCTGTGTAATGAAGGCAGGAAACAAAGACATGAAATCAGGGCTCCCAATCATCGACTACATCTCTTCTCTTCCCTAGGAACGGCTTCATACGACTCATTCAGTAACACAATATTCAATTTTTACTGCCAATAAAGAGGGGGGCTGAGGCGGAAATGTTAGTCAGAAGGCTAAAGCGATAGGAAAGTAGTGCAACGGGGCCATCATGACATACGAAAGTATGTGTCACTTCTGTACCCGAATAGGGATCCCCACATAACGTGATCACCGACCATAACAGCGCCCCTTAATCTAAAAGACTGTGTCAACTTATTCCCACCCAACCCTGTGTCTTACTTGTCATGCTTATTTGCCGAATTCGGCGTTTATACCTGTCTGACGGTGATAGGATCCAGGTACGACACAAACTTTTAATGCATAGATGCATCCAATGTAGGTTGAAGGGTAAAGGTGTGTAATGAAGGCAGGAAACAAAGACATGAAATCAGGGCTCCCAATCACCGACTATATCTCTTCTCTTCCCTAGGAACGGCTTCATACGACTCATTCAGTAACACAATATTCAATTTTTACTGCCAATAAAGAGGGGGGCTGAGGCGGAAATGTTAGTCAGAAGGCTAAAGCGATAGGAAAGTAGTGCAACGGGGCCATCATGACATACGAAAGTATGTGTCACTTCTGTACCCGAATAGGGATCCCCACATAACGTGATCACCGACCATAACAGCGCCCCTTAATCTAAAAGACTGTGTCAACTTATTCCCACCCAACCCTGTGTCTTACTTGTCATGCTTATTTGCCGAATTCGGCGTTTATACCTGTCTGACGGTGATAGGATCCAGGTACGACACAAACTTTTAATGCATAGATGCATCCAATGTAGGTTGAAGGGTAAAGGTGTGTAATGAAGGCAGGAAACAAAGACATGAAATCAGGGCTCCCAATCACCGACTATATCTCTTCTCTTCCCTAGGAACGGCTTCATACGACTCATTCAGTAACACAATATTCAATTTTTACTGCCAATAAAGAGGGGGGCTGAGGCGGAAATGTTAGTCAGAAGGCTAAAGCGATAGGAAAGTAGTGCAACGGGGCCATCATGACATACGAAAGTATGTGTCACTTCTGTACCCGAATAGGGATCCCCACATAACGTGATCACCGACCATAACAGCGACCCTAATCTAAAAGACTGTGTCAACTTATTCCCACCCAACCCTGTGTCTTACTTGTCATGCTTATTTGCCGAATTCGGCGTTTATACCTGTCTGACGGTGATAGGATCCAGGTACGACACAAACTTTTAATGCATAGATGCATCCAATGTAGGTTGAAGGGTAAAGGTGTGTAATGAAGGCAGGAAACAAAGACATGAAATCAGGGCTCCCAATCACCGACTATATCTCTTCTCTTCCCTAGGAACGGCTTCATACGACTCATTCAGTAACACAATATTCAATTTTTACTGCCAATAAAGAGGGGGGCTGAGGCGGAAATGTTAGTCAGAAGGCTAAAGCGATAGGAAAGTAGTGCAACGGGGCCATCATGACATACGAAAGTATGTGTCACTTCTGTACCCGAATAGGGATCCCCACATAACGTGATCACCGACCATAACAGCGACCCTAATCTAAAAGACTGTGTCAACTTATTCCCACCCAACCCTGTGTCTTTACTTGTCATGCTTATTTGCCGAATTCGGCGTTTATACCTGTCTGACGGTGATAGGATCCAGGTACGACACAAACTTTCAATGTCATAGATGCATCCAATGTTGCTTGAAGGTTAAAGCTGTGTAATGAAGGCAGGAAACAAAGACATGAAATCAGGGCTCCCAATCATCGACTACATCTCTTCTCTTCCCTAGGAACGGCTTCATACGACTCATTCAGTAACACAATATTCAATTTTTACTGCCAATAAAGAGGGGAGCTGAGGCGGAAATGTTAGTCAGAAGGCTAAAGCGATAGGAAAGTAGTGCAACGGGGCCATCATGACATACGAAAGTATGTGTCACTTCTGTACCCGAATAGGGATCCCCACATAACGTGATCACCGACCATAACAGCGACCCTAATCTAAAAGACTGTGTCAACTTATTCCCACCCAACCCTGTGTCTTTACTTGTCATGCTTATTTGCCGAATTCGGCGTTTATACCTGTCTGACGGTGATAGGATCCAGGTACGACACAAACTTTCAATGTCATAGATGCATCCAATGTTGCTTGAAGGTTAAAGCTGTGTAATGAAGGCAGGAAACAAAGACATGAAATCAGGGCTCCCAATCATCGACTACATCTCTTCTCTTCCCTAGGAACGGCTTCATACGACTCATTCAGTAACACAATATTCAATTTTTACTGCCAATAAAGAGGGGGGCTGAGGCGGAAATGTTAGTCAGAAGGCTAAAGCGATAGGAAAGTAGTGCAACGGGGCCATCATGACATACGAAAGTATGTGTCACTTCTGTACCCGAATAGGGATCCCCACATAACGTGATCACCGACCATAACAGCGACCCTAATCTAAAAGACTGTGTCAACTTATTCCCACCCAACCCTGTGTCTTTACTTGTCATGCTTATTTGCCGAATTCGGCGTTTATACCTGTCTGACGGTGATAGGATCCAGGTACGACACAAACATTCAATGTCATAGATGCATCCAATGTTGCTTGAAGGGTAAAGCTGTGTAATGAAGGCAGGAAACAAAGACATGAAATCAGGGCTCCCAATCATCGACTACATCTCTTCTCTTCCCTAGGAACAGCTTCATACGACTCATTCAGTAACACAATATTCACTTTTTACTGCCAATAAAGAGGGGGGCTGAGGCGGAAATGTTAGTCAGAAGGCTAAAGCGATAGGAAAGTAGTGCAACGGGGCCATCATGACATACGAAAGTATGTGTCACTTCTGTACCCGAATAGGGATCCCCACATAACGTGATCACCGACCATAACAGCGACCCTAATCTAAAAGACTGTGTCAACTTATTCCCACCCAACCCTGTGTCTTTACTTGTCATGCTTATTTGCCGAATTCGGCGTTTATACCTGTCTGACGGTGATAGGATCCAGGTACGACACAAACTTTCAATGTCATAGATGCATCCAATGTTGCTTGAAGGGTAAAGCTGTGTAATGGAGGCAGGAAACAAAGACATGAAATCAGGGCTCCCAATCATCGACTACATCTCTTCTCTTCCCTAGGAACGGCTTCATACGACTCATTCAGTAACACAATATTCAATTTTTACTGCCAATAAAGAGGGGGGCTGAGGCGGAAATGTTAGTCAGAAGGCTAAAGCGATAGGAAAGTAGTGCAACGGGGCCATCATGACATACGAAAGTATGTGTCACTTCTGTACCCGAATAGGGATCCCCACATAACGTGATCACCGACCATAACAGCGACCCTAATCTAAAAGACTGTGTCAACTTATTCCCACCCAACCCTGTGTCTTTACTTGTCATGCTTATTTGCCGAATTCGGCGTTTATACCTGTCTGACGGTGATAGGATCCAGGTACGACACAAACTTTCAATGTCATAGATGCATCCAATGTTGCTTGAAGGGTAAAGCTGTGTAATGAAGGCAGGAAACAAAGACATGAAATCAGGGCTCCCAATCATCGACTACATCTCTTCTCTTCCCTAGGAACGGCTTCATACGACTCATTCAGTAACACAATATTCACTTTTTACTGCCAATAAAGAGGGGGGCTGAGGCGGAAATGTTAGTCAGAAGGCTAAAGCGATAGGAAAGTAGTGCAACGGGGCCATCATGACATACGAAAGTATGTGTCACTTCTGTACCCGAATAGGGATCCCCACATAACGTGATCACCGACCATAACAGCGACCCTAATCTAAAAGACTGTGTCAACTTATTCCCACCCAACCCTGTGTCTTACTTGTCATGCTTATTTGCCGAATTCGGCGTTTATACCTGTCTGACGGTGATAGGATCCAGGTACGACACAAACTTTTAATGCATAGATGCATCCAATGTAGGTTGAAGGGTAAAGCTGTGTAATGAAGGCAGGACACAAAGACATGAAATCAGGGCTCCCAATCATCGACTACATCTCTTCTCTTCCCTAGGAACGGCTTCATACGACTCATTCAGTAACACAATATTCAATTTTTACTGCCAATAAAGAGGGGGGCTGAGGCGGAAATGTTAGTCAGAAGGCTAAAGCGATAGGAAAGTAGTGCAACGGGGCCATCATGACATACGAAAGTATGTGTCACTTCTGTACCCGAATAGGGATCCCCACATAACGTGATCACCGACCATAACAGCGACCCTAATCTAAAAGACTGTGTCAACTTATTCCCACCCAACCCTGTGTCTTTACTTGTCATGCTTATTTGCCGAATTCGGCGTTTATACCTGTCTGACGGTGATAGGATCCAGGTACGACACAAACTTTCAATGTCATAGATGCATCCAATGTTGCTTGAAGGTTAAAGCTGTGTAATGAAGGCAGGAAACAAAGACATGAAATCAGGGCTCCCAATCATCGACTACATCTCTTCTCTTCCCTAGCAACGGCTTCATACGACTCATTCAGTAACACAATATTCAATTTTTACTGCCAATAAAGAGGGGGGCTGAGGCGGAAATGTTAGTCAGAAGGCTAAAGCGATAGGAAAGTAGTGCAACGGGGCCATCATGACATACGAAAGTATGTGTCACTTCTGTACCCGAATAGGGATCCCCACATAACGTGATCACCGACCATAACAGCGACCCTAATCTAAAAGACTGTGTCAACTTATTCCCACCCAACCCTGTGTCTTTACTTGTCATGCTTATTTGCCGAATTCGGCGTTTATACCTGTCTGACGGTGATAGGATCCAGGTACGACACAAACTTTCAATGTCATAGATGCATCCAATGTTGCTTGAAGGGTAAAGCTGTGTAATGAAGGCAGGAAACAAAGACATGAAATCAGGGCTCCCAATCATCGACTACATCTCTTCTCTTCCCTAGGAACGGCTTCATACGACTCATTCAGTAACACAATATTCAATTTTTACTGCCAATAAAGAGGGGGGCTGAGGCGGAAATGTTAGTCAGAAGGCTAAAGCGATAGGAAAGTAGTGCAACGGGGCCATCATGACATACGAAAGTATGTGTCACTTCTGTACCCGAATAGGGATCCCCACATAACGTGATCACCGACCATAACAGCGACCCTAATCTAAAAGACTGTGTCAACTTATTCCCACCCAACCCTGTGTCTTTACTTGTCATGCTTATTTGCCGAATTCGGCGTTTATACCTGTCTGACGGTGATAGGATCCAGGTACGACACAAACATTCAATGTCATAGATGCATCCAATGTTGCTTGAAGGGTAAAGCTGTGTAATGAAGGCAGGAAACAAAGACATGAAATCAGGGCTCCCAATCATCGACTACATCTCTTCTCTTCCCTAGGAACGGCTTCATACGACTCATTCAGTAACACAATATTCAATTTTTACTGCCAATAAAGAGGGGGGCTGAGGCGGAAATGTTAGTCAGAAGGCTAAAGCGATAGGAAAGTAGTGCAACGGGGCCATCATGACATACGAAAGTATGTGTCACTTCTGTACCCGAATAGGGATCCCCACATAACGTGATCACCGACCATAACAGCGACCCTAATCTAAAAGACTGTGTCAACTTATTCCCACCCAACCCTGTGTCTTTACTTGTCATGCTTATTTGCCGAATTCGGCGTTTATACCTGTCTGACGGTGATAGGATCCAGGTACGACACAAACTTTCAATGTCATAGATGCATCCAATGTTGCTTGAAGGGTAAAGCTGTGTAATGAAGGCAGGAAACAAAGACATGAAATCAGGGCTCCCAATCATCGACTACATCTCTTCTCTTCCCTAGGAACGGCTTCATACGACTCATTCAGTAACACAATATTCAATTTTTACTGCCAATAAAGAGGGGGGCTGAGGCGGAAATGTTAGTCAGAAGGCTAAAGCGATAGGAAAGTAGTGCAACGGGGCCATCATGACATACGAAAGTATGTGTCACTTCTGTACCCGAATAGGGATCCCCACATAACGTGATCACCGACCATAACAGCGACCCTAATCTAAAAGACTGTGTCAACTTATTCCCACCCAACCCTGTGTCTTTACTTGTCATGCTTATTTGCCGAATTCGGCGTTTATACCTGTCTGACGGTGATAGGATCCAGGTACGACACAAACTTTTAATGCATAGATGCATCCAATGTAGGTTGAAGGGTAAAGCTGTGTAATGAAGGCAGGAAACAAAGACATGAAGTCAGGGCTCCCAATCATCGACTACATCTCTTCTCTTCCCTAGGAACGGCTTCATACGACTCATTCAGTAACACAATATTCAATTTTTACTGCCAATAAAGAGGGGGGCTGAGGCGGAAATGTTAGTCAGAAGGCTAAAGCGATAGGAAAGTAGTGCAACGGGGCCATCATGACATACGAAAGTATGTGTCACTTCTGTACCCGAATAGGGATCCCCACATAACGTGATCACCGACCATAACAGCGACCCTAATCTAAAAGACTGTGTCAACTTATTCCCACCCAACCCTGTGTCTTTACTTGTCATGCTTATTTGCCGAATTCGGCGTTTATACCTGTCTGACGGTGATAGGATCCAGGTATGACACAAACTTTCAATGTCATAGATGCATCCAATTTTGCTTGAAGGGTAAAGCTGTGCAATGAAGGCAGGAAACAAAGACATGAAATCAGGGCTCCCAATCATCGACTACATCTCTTCTCTTCCCTAGGAACGGCTTCATACGACTCATTCAGTAACACAATATTCAATTTTTACTGCCAATAAAGAGGGGGGCTGAGGCGGAAATGTTAGTCAGAAGGCTAAAGCGATAGGAAAGTAGTGCAACGGGGCCATCATGACATACGAAAGTATGTGTCACTTCTGTACCCGAATAGGGATCCCCACATAACGTGATCACCGACCATAACAGCGACCCTAATCTAAAAGACTGTGTCAACTTATTCCCACCCAACCCTGTGTCTTTACTTGTCATGCTTATTTGCCGAATTCGGCGTTTATACCTGTCTGACGGTGATAGGATCCAGGTACGACACAAACTTTTAATGCATAGATGCATCCAATGTAGGTTGAAGGGTAAAGCTGTGTAATGAAGGCAGCAAACAAAGACATGAAATCAGGGCTCCCAATCATCGACTACATCTCTTCTCTTCCCTAGGAACGGCTTCATACGACTCATTCAGTAACACAATATTCAATTTTTACTGCCAATAAAGAGGGGGGCTGAGGCGGAAATGTTAGTCAGAAGGCTAAAGCGATAGGAAAGTAGTGCAACGGGGCCATCATGACATACGAAAGTATGTGTCACTTCTGTACCCGAATAGGGATCCCCACATAACGTGATCACCGACCATAACAGCGACCCTAATCTAAAAGACTGTGTCAACTTATTCCCACCCAACCCTGTGTCTTTACTTGTCATGCTTATTTGCCGAATTCGGCGTTTATACCTGTCTGACGGTGATAGGATCCAGGTACGACACAAACTTTCAATGTCATAGATGCATCCAATGTTGCTTGAAGGGTAAAGCTGTGTAATGAAGGCAGGAAACAAAGACATGAAATCAGGGCTCCCAATCATCGACTACATCTCTTCTCTTCCCTAGGAACGGCTTCATACGACTCATTCAGTAACACAATATTCAATTTTTACTGCCAATAAAGAGGGGGGCTGAGGCGGAAATGTTAGTCAGAAGGCTAAAGCGATAGGAAAGTAGTGCAACGGGGCCATCATGACATACGAAAGTATGTGTCACTTCTGTACCCGAATAGGGATCCCCACATAACGTGATCACCGACCATAACAGCGACCCTAATCTAAAAGACTGTGTCAACTTATTCCCACCCAACCCTGTGTCTTTACTTGTCATGCTTATTTGCCGAATTCGGCGTTTATACCTGTCTGACGGTGATAGGATCCAGGTACGACACAAACTTTTAATGCATAGATGCATCCAAAGTAGGTTGAAGGGTAAAGCTGTGTAATGAAGGCAGGAAACAAAGACATGAAATCAGGGCTCCCAATCATCGACTACATCTCTTCTCTTCCCTAGGAACGGCTTCATACGACTCATTCAGTAACACAATATTCAATTTTTACTGCCAATAAAGAGGGGGGCTGAGGCGGAAATGTTAGTCAGAAGGCTAAAGCGATAGGAAAGTAGTGCAACGGGGCCATCATGACATACGAAAGTATGTGTCACTTCTGTACCCGAATAGGGATCCCCACATAACGTGATCACCGACCATAACAGCGACCCTAATCTAAAAGACTGTGTCAACTTATTCCCACCCAACCCTGTGTCTTTACTTGTCATGCTTATTTGCCGAATTCGGCGTTTATACCTGTCTGACGGTGATAGGATCCAGGTACGACACAAACTTTCAATGTCATAGATGCATCCAATGTTGCTTGAAGGGTAAAGCTGTGTAATGAAGGCAGGAAACAAAGACATGAAATCAGGGCTCCCAATCATCGACTACATCTCTTCTCTTCCCTAGGAACGGCTTCATACGACTCATTCAGTAACACAATATTCAATTTTTACTGCCAATAAAGAGGGGGGCTGAGGCGGAAATGTTAGTCAGAAGGCTAAAGCGATAGGAAAGTAGTGCAACGGGGCCATCATGACATACGAAAGTATGTGTCACTTCTGTACCCGAATAGGGATCCCCACATAACGTGATCACCGACCATAACAGCGACCCTAATCTAAAAGACTGTGTCAACTTATTCCCACCCAACCCTGTGTCTTTACTTGTCATGCTTATTTGCCGAATTCGGCGTTTATACCTGTCTGACGGTGATAGGATCCAGGTACGACACAAACTTCCAATGTCATAGATGCATCCAATGTTGCTTGAAGGGTAAAGCTGTGTAATGAAGGCAGGAAACAAAGACATGAAATCAGGGCTCCCAATCATCGACTACATCTCTTCTCTTCCCTAGGAACGGCTTCATACGACTCATTCAGTAACACAATATTCACTTTTTACTGCCAATAAAGAGGGGGGCTGAGGCGGAAATGTTAAGTCAGAAGGCTAAAGCGATAGGAAAGTAGTGCAACGGGGCCATCATGACTTACGAAAGTATGTGTCACTTCTGTACCCGAATAGGGATCCCCACATAACGTGATCACTGACCATAACAGCGACCCTAATCTAAAAGACTGTGTCAACTTATTCCCACCCAACCCTGTGTCTTACTTGTCATGCTTATTTGCCGAATTCGGCGTTTATACCTGTCTGACGGTGATAGGATCCAGGTACGACACAAACTTTTAATGCATAGATGCATCCAATGTAGGTTGAAGGGTAAAGCTGTGTAATGAAGGCAGGAAACAAAGACATGAAATCAGGGCTCCCAATCATCGACTACATCTCTTCTCTTCCCTAGGAACGGCTTCATACGACTCATTCAGTAACACAATATTCAATTTTTACTGCCAATAAAGAGGGGGGCTGAGGCGGAAATGTTAGTCAGAAGGCTAAAGCGATAGGAAAGTAGTGCAACGGGGCCATCATGACATACGAAAGTATGTGTCACTTCTGTACCCGAATAGGGATCCCCACATAACGTGATCACCGACCATAACAGCGACCCTAATCTAAAAGACTGTGTCAACTTATTCCCACCCAACCCTGTGTCTTTACTTGTCATGCTTATTTGCCGAATTCGGCGTTTATACCTGTCTGACGGTGATAGGATCCAGGTACGACACAAACTTTCAATGTCATAGATGCATCCAATGTTGCTTGAAGGGTAAAGCTGTGTAATGAAGGCAGGAAACAAAGACATGAAATCAGGGCTCCCAATCATCGACTACATCTCTTCTCTTCCCTAGGAACGGCTTCATACGACTCATTCAGTAACACAATATTCAATTTTTACTGCCAATAAAGAGGGGGGCTGAGGCGGAAATGTTAGTCAGAAGGCTAAAGCGATAGGAAAGTAGTGCAACGGGGCCATCATGACATACGAAAGTATGTGTCACTTCTGTACCCGAATAGGGATCCCCACATAACGTGATCACCGACCATAACAGCGACCCTAATCTAAAAGACTGTGTCAACTTATTCCCACCCAACCCTGTGTCTTTACTTGTCATGCTTATTTGCCGAATTCGGCGTTTATACCTGTCTGACGGTGATAGGATCCAGGTACGACACAAACTTTCAATGTCATAGATGCATCCAATGTTGCTTGAAGGGTAAAGCTGTGTAATGAAGGCAGGAAACAAAGACATGAAATCAGGGCTCCCAATCATCGACTACATCTCTTCTCTTCCCTAGGAACGGCTTCATACGACTCATTCAGTAACACAATATTCAATTTTTACTGCCAATAAAGAGGGGGGCTGAGGCGGAAATGTTAGTCAGAAGGCTAAAGCGATAGGAAAGTAGTGCAACGGGGCCATCATGACATACGAAAGTATGTGTCACTTCTGTACCCGAATAGGGATCCCCACATAACGTGATCACCGACCATAACAGCGACCCTAATCTAAAAGACTGTGTCAACTTATTCCCACCCAACCCTGTGTCTTTACTTGTCATGCTTATTTGCCGAATTCGGCGTTTATACCTGTCTGACGGTGATAGGATCCAGGTACGACACAAACTTTCAATGTCATAGATGCATCCAATGTTGCTTGAAGGGTAAAGCTGTGTAATGAAGGCAGGAAACAAAGACATGAAATCAGGGCTCCCAATCATCGACTACATCTCTTCTCTTCCCTAGGAACGGCTTCATACGACTCATTCAGTAACACAATATTCACTTTTTACTGCCAATAAAGAGGGGGGCTGAGGCGGAAATGTTAAGTCAGAAGGCTAAAGCGATAGGAAAGTAGTGCAACGGGGCCATCATGACTTACGAAAGTATGTGTCACTTCTGTACCCGAATAGGGATCCCCACATAACGTGATCACTGACCATAACAGCGACCCTAATCTAAAAGACTGTGTCAACTTATTCCCACCCAACCCTGTGTCTTACTTGTCATGCTTATTTGCCGAATTCGGCGTTTATACCTGTCTGACGGTGATAGGATCCAGGTACGACACAAACTTTTAATGCATAGATGCATCCAATGTAGGTTGAAGGGTAAAGCTGTGAAATGAAGGCAGGAAACAAAGACATGAAATCAGGGCTCCCAATCATCGACTACATCTCTTCTCTTCCCTAGGAACGGCTTCATACGACTCATTCAGTAACACAATATTCAATTTTTACTGCCAATAAAGAGGGGGGCTGAGGCGGAAATGTTAGTCAGAAGGCTAAAGCGATAGGAAAGTAGTGCAACGGGGCCATCATGACATACGAAAGTATGTGTCACTTCTGTACCCGAATAGGGATCCCCACATAACGTGATCACCGACCATAACAGCGACCCTAATCTAAAAGACTGTGTCAACTTATTCCCACCCAACCCTGTGTCTTTACTTGTCATGCTTATTTGCCGAATTCGGCGTTTATACCTGTCTGACGGTGATAGGATCCAGGTACGACACAAACTTTCAATGTCATAGATGCATCCAATGTTGCTTGAAGGGTAAAGCTGTGTAATGAAGGCAGGAAACAAAGACATGAAATCAGGGCTCCCAATCATCGACTACATCTCTTCTCTTCCCTAGGAACGGCTTCATACGACTCATTCAGTAACACAATATTCACTTTTTACTGCCAATAAAGAGGGGGGCTGAGGCGGAAATGTTAGTCAGAAGGCTAAAGCGATAGGAAAGTAGTGCAACGGGGCCATCATGACATACGAAAGTATGTGTCACTTCTGTACCCGAATAGGGATCCCCACATAACGTGATCACCGACCATAACAGCGACCCTAATCTAAAAGACTGTGTCAACTTATTCCCACCCAACCCTGTGTCTTTACTTGTCATGCTTATTTGCCGAATTCGGCGTTTATACCTGTCTGACGGTGATAGGATCCAGGTACGACACAAACTTTCAATGTCATAGATGCATCCAATGTTGCTTGAAGGGTAAAGCTGTGTAATGAAGGCAGGAAACAAAGACATGAAATCAGGGCTCCCAATCATCGACTACATCTCTTCTCTTCCCTAGGAACGGCTTCATACGACTCATTCAGTAACACAATATTCAATTTTTACTGCCAATAAAGAGGGGGGCTGAGGCGGAAATGTTAGTCAGAAGGCTAAAGCGATAGGAAAGTAGTGCAACGGGGCCATCATGACATACGAAAGTATGTGTCACTTCTGTACCCGAATAGGGATCCCCACATAACGTGATCACCGACCATAACAGCGACCCTAATCTAAAAGACTGTGTCAACTTATTCCCACCCAACCCTGTGTCTTTACTTGTCATGCTTATTTGCCGAATTCGGCGTTTATACCTGTCTGACGGTGATAGGATCCAGGTACGACACAAACTTTCAATGTCATAGATGCATCCAATGTTGCTTGAAGGGTAAAGCTGTGTAATGAAGGCAGGAAACAAAGACATGAAATCAGGGCTCCCAATCATCGACTACATCTCTTCTCTTCCCTAGGAACGGCTTCATACGACTCATTCAGTAACACAATATTCAATTTTTACTGCCAATAAAGAGGGGGGCTGAGGCGGAAATGTTAGTCAGAAGGCTAAAGCGATAGGAAAGTAGTGCAACGGGGCCATCATGACATACGAAAGTATGTGTCACTTCTGTACCCGAATAGGGATCCCCACATAACGTGATCACCGACCATAACAGCGACCCTAATCTAAAAGACTGTGTCAACTTATTCCCACCCAACCCTGTGTCTTTACTTGTCATGCTTATTTGCCGAATTCGGCGTTTATACCTGTCTGACGGTGATAGGATCCAGGTACGACACAAACTTTCAATGTCATAGATGCATCCAATGTTGCTTGAAGGGTAAAGCTGTGTAATGAAGGCAGGAAACAAAGACATGAAATCAGGGCTCCCAATCATCGACTACATCTCTTCTCTTCCCTAGGAACGGCTTCATACGACTCATTCAGTAACACAATATTCAATTTTTACTGCCAATAAAGAGGGGGGCTGAGGCGGAAATGTTAGTCAGAAGGCTAAAGCGATAGGAAAGTAGTGCAACGGGGCCATCATGACATACGAAAGTATGTGTCACTTCTGTACCCGAATAGGGATCCCCACATAACGTGATCACCGACCATAACAGCGACCCTAATCTAAAAGACTGTGTCAACTTATTCCCACCCAACCCTGTGTCTTTACTTGTCATGCTTATTTGCCGAATTCGGCGTTTATACCTGTCTGACGGTGATAGGATCCAGGTACGACACAAACTTTCAATGTCATAGATGCATCCAATGTTGCTTGAAGGGTAAAGCTGTGTAATGAAGGCAGGAAACAAAGACATGAAATCAGGGCTCTCAATCATCGACTACATCTCTTCTCTTCCCTAGGAACGGCTTCATACGACTCATTCAGTAACACAATATTCAATTTTTACTGCCAATAAAGAGGGGGGCTGAGGCGGAAATGTTAGTCAGAAGGCTAAAGCGATAGGAAAGTAGTGCAACGGGGCCATCATGACATACGAAAGTATGTGTCACTTCTGTACCCGAATAGGGATCCCCACATAACGTGATCACCGACCATAACAGCGACCCTAATCTAAAAGACTGTGTCAACTTATTCCCACCCAACCCTGTGTCTTTACTTGTCATGCTTATTTGCCGAATTCGGCGTTTATACCTGTCTGACGGTGATAGGATCCAGGTACGACACAAACTTTTAATGCATAGATGCATCCAATGTAGGTTGAAGGGTAAAGGTGTGTAATGAAGGCAGGAAACAAAGACATGAAATCAGGGCTCCCAATCATCGACTACATCTCTTCTCTTCCCTAGGAACGGCTTCATACGACTCATTCAGTAACACAATATTCAATTTTTACTGCCAATAAAGAGGGGGGCTGAGGCGGAAATGTTAGTCAGAAGGCTAAAGCGATAGGAAAGTAGTGCAACGGGGCCATCATGACATACGAAAGTATGTGTCACTTCTGTACCCGAATGGGGATCCCCACATAACGTGATCACCGACCATAACAGCGACCCTAATCTAAAAGACTGTGTCAACTTATTCCCACCCAACCCTGTGTCTTTACTTGTCATGCTTATTTGCCGAATTCGGCGTTTATACCTGTCTGACGGTGATAGGATCCAGGTACGACACAAACATTCAATGTCATAGATGCATCCAATGTTGCTTGAAGGGTAAAGCTGTGTAATGAAGGCAGGAAACAAAGACATGAAATCAGGGCTCCCAATCATCGACTACATCTCTTCTCTTCCCTAGGAACGGCTTCATACGACTCATTCAGTAACACAATATTCAATTTTTACTGCCAATAAAGAGGGGGGCTGAGGCGGAAATGTTAGTCAGAAGGCTAAAGCGATAGGAAAGTAGTGCAACGGGGCCATCATGACATACGAAAGTATGTGTCACTTCTGTACCCGAATAGGGATCCCCACATAACGTGATCACCGACCATAACAGCGACCCTAATCTAAAAGACTGTGTCAACTTATTCCCACCCAACCCTGTGTCTTTACTTGTCATGCTTATTTGCCGAATTCGGCGTTTATACCTGTCTGACGGTGATAGGATCCAGGTACGACACAAACTTTCAATGTCATAGATGCATCCAATGTTGCTTGAAGGGTAAAGCTGTGTAATGAAGGCAGGAAACAAAGACATGAAATCAGGGCTCCCAATCATCGACTACATCTCTTCTCTTCCCTAGGAACGGCTTCATACGACTCATTCAGTAACACAATATTCAATTTTTACTGCCAATAAAGAGGGGGGCTGAGGCGGAAATGTTAGTCAGAAGGCTAAAGCGATAGGAAAGTAGTGCAACGGGGCCATCATGACATACGAAAGTATGTGTCACTTCTGTACCCGAATAGGGATCCCCACATAACGTGATCACCGACCATAACAGCGACCCTAATCTAAAAGACTGTGTCAACTTATTCCCACCCAACCCTGTGTCTTTACTTGTCATGCTTATTTGCCGAATTCGGCGTTTATACCTGTCTGACGGTGATAGGATCCAGGTACGACACAAACTTTCAATGTCATAGATGCATCCAATGTTGCTTGAAGGGTAAAGCTGTGTAATGAAGGCAGGAAACAAAGACATGAAATCAGGGCTCCCAATCATCGACTACATCTCTTCTCTTCCCTAGGAACGGCTTCATACGACTCATTCAGTAACACAATATTCAATTTTTACTGCCAATAAAGAGGGGGGCTGAGGCGGAAATGTTAGTCAGAAGGCTAAAGCGATAGGAAAGTAGTGCAACGGGGCCATCATGACATACGAAAGTATGTGTCACTTCTGTACCCGAATAGGGATCCCCACATAACGTGATCACCGACCATAACAGCGACCCTAATCTAAAAGACTGTGTCAACTTATTCCCACCCAACCCTGTGTCTTACTTGTCATGCTTATTTGCCGAATTCGGCGTTTATACCTGTCTGACGGTGATAGGATCCAGGTACGACACAAACTTTCAATGTCATAGATGCATCCAATGTTGCTTGAAGGGTAAAGCTGTGTAATGAAGGCAGGAAACAAAGACATGAAATCAGGGCTCCCAATCATCGACTACATCTCTTCTCTTCCCTAGGAACGGCTTCATACGACTCATTCAGTAACACAATATTCACTTTTTACTGCCAATAAAGAGGGGGGCTGAGGCGGAAATGTTAGTCAGAAGGCTAAAGCGATAGGAAAGTAGTGCAACGGGGCCATCATGACATACGAAAGTATGTGTCACTTCTGTACCCGAATAGGGATCCCCACATAACGTGATCACCGACCATAACAGCGACCCTAATCTAAAAGACTGTGTCAACTTATTCCCACCCAACCCTGTGTCTTACTTGTCATGCTTATTTGCCGAATTCGGCGTTTATACCTGTCTGACGGTGATAGGATCCAGGTACGACACAAACTTTTAATGCATAGATGCATCCAATGTAGGTTGAAGGGTAAAGCTGTGTAATGAAGGCAGGAAACAAAGACATGAAATCAGGGCTCCCAATCATCGACTACATCTCTTCTCTTCCCTAGGAACGGCTTCATACGACTCATTCAGTAACACAATATTCAATTTTTACTGCCAATAAAGAGGGGGGCTGAGGCGGAAATGTTAGTCAGAAGGCTAAAGCGATAGGAAAGTAGTGCAACGGGGCCATCATGACATACGAAAGTATGTGTCACTTCTGTACCCGAATAGGGATCCCCACATAACGTGATCACCGACCATAACAGCGACCCTAATCTAAAAGACTGTGTCAACTTATTCCCACCCAACCCTGTGTCTTTACTTGTCATGCTTATTTGCCGAATTCGGCGTTTATACCTGTCTGACGGTGATAGGATCCAGGTACGACACAAACTTTCAATGTCATAGATGCATCCAATGTTGCTTGAAGGGTAAAGCTGTGTAATGAAGGCAGGAAACAAAGACATGAAATCAGGGCTCCCAATCATCGACTACATCTCTTCTCTTCCCTAGGAACGGCTTCATACGACTCATTCAGTAACACAATATTCACTTTTTACTGCCAATAAAGAGGGGGGCTGAGGCGGAAATGTTAGTCAGAAGGCTAAAGCGATAGGAAAGTAGTGCAACGGGGCCATCATGACATACGAAAGTATGTGTCACTTCTGTACCCGAATAGGGATCCCCACATAACGTGATCACCGACCATAACAGCGACCCTAATCTAAAAGACTGTGTCAACTTATTCCCACCCAACCCTGTGTCTTTACTTGTCATGCTTATTTGCCGAATTCGGCGTTTATACCTGTCTGACGGTGATAGGATCCAGGTACGACACAAACATTCAATGTCATAGATGCATCCAATGTTGCTTGAAGGGTAAAGCTGTGTAATGAAGGCAGGAAACAAAGACATGAAATCAGGGCTCCCAATCATCGACTACATCTCTTCTCTTCCCTAGGAACGGCTTCATACGACTCATTCAGTAACACAATATTCAATTTTTACTGCCAATAAAGAGGGGGGCTGAGGCGGAAATGTTAGTCAGAAGGCTAAAGCGATAGGAAAGTAGTGCAACGGGGCCATCATGACATACGAAAGTATGTGTCACTTCTGTACCCGAATAGGGATCCCCACATAACGTGATCACCGACCATAACAGCGACCCTAATCTAAAAGACTGTGTCAACTTATTCCCACCCAACCCTGTGTCTTTACTTGTCATGCTTATTTGCCGAATTCGGCGTTTATACCTGTCTGACGGTGATAGGATCCAGGTACGACACAAACTTTCAATGTCATAGATGCATCCAATGTTGCTTGAAGGGTAAAGCTGTGTAATGAAGGCAGGAAACAAAGACATGAAATCAGGGCTCCCAATCATCGACTACATCTCTTCTCTTCCCTAGGAACGGCTTCATACGACTCATTCAGTAACACAATATTCAATTTTTACTGCCAATAAAGAGGGGGGCTGAGGCGGAAATGTTAGTCAGAAGGCTAAAGCGATAGGAAAGTAGTGCAACGGGGCCATCATGACATACGAAAGTATGTGTCACTTCTGTACCCGAATAGGGATCCCCACATAACGTGATCACCGACCATAACAGCGACCCTAATCTAAAAGACTGTGTCAACTTATTCCCACCCAACCCTGTGACTTTACTTGTCATGCTTATTTGCCGAATTCGGCGTTTATACCTGTCTGACGGTGATAGGATCCAGGTATTACACAAACTTTCAACGTCATAGATGCATCCAATTTTGCTTGAAGGGTAAAGCTGTGTAATGAAGGCAGGAAACAAAGACATGAAATCAGGGCTCCCAATCATCGACTACATCTCTTCTCTTCCCTAGGAACGGCTTCATACGACTCATTCAGTAACACAATATTCAATTTTTACTGCCAATAAAGAGGGGGGCTGAGGCGGAAATGTTAGTCAGAAGGCTAAAGCGATAGGAAAGTAGTGCAACGGGGCCATCATGACATACGAAAGTATGTGTCACTTCTGTACCCGAATAGGGATCCCCACATAACGTGATCACCGACCATAACAGCGACCCTAATCTAAAAGACTGTGTCAACTTATTCCCACCCAACCCTGTGTCTTTACTTGTCATGCTTATTTGCCGAATTCGGCGTTTATACCTGTCTGACGGTGATAGGATCCAGGTACGACACAAACTTTCAATGTCATAGATGCATCCAATGTTGCTTGAAGGGTAAAGCTGTGTAATGAAGGCAGGAAACAAAGACATGAAATCAGGGCTCCCAATCATCGACTACATCTCTTCTCTTCCCTAGGAACGGCTTCATACGACTCATTCAGTAACACAATATTCAATTTTTACTGCCAATAAAGAGGGGGGCTGAGGCGGAAATGTTAGTCAGAAGGCTAAAGCGATAGGAAAGTAGTGCAACGGGGCCATCATGACATACGAAAGTATGTGTCACTTCTGTACCCGAATAGGGATCCCCACATAACGTGATCACCGACCATAACAGCGACCCTAATCTAAAAGACTGTGTCAACTTATTCCCACCCAACCCTGTGTCTTTACTTGTCATGCTTATTTGCCGAATTCGGCGTTTATACCTGTCTGACGGTGATAGGATCCAGGTACGACACAAACTTTTAATGCATAGATGCATCCAATGTAGGTTGAAGGGTAGAGGTGTGTAATGAAGGCAGGAAACAAAGACATGAAATCAGGGCTCCCAATCATCGACTACATCTCTTCTCTTCCCTAGGAACGGCTTCATACGACTCATTCAGTAACACAATATTCAATTTTTACTGCCAATAAAGAGGGGGGCTGAGGCGGAAATGTTAGTCAGAAGGCTAAAGCGATAGGAAAGTAGTGCAACGGGGCCATCATGACATACGAAAGTATGTGTCACTTCTGTACCCGAATAGGGATCCCCACATAACGTGATCACCGACCATAACAGCGACCCTAATCTAAAAGACTGTGTCAACTTATTCCCACCCAACCCTGTGTCTTTACTTGTCATGCTTATTTGCCGAATTCGGCGTTTATACCTGTCTGACGGTGATAGGATCCAGGTACGACACAAACTTTCAATGTCATAGATGCATCCAATGTTGCTTGAAGGGTAAAGCTGTGTAATGAAGGCAGGAAACAAAGACATGAAATCAGGGCTCCCAATCATCGACTACATCTCTTCTCTTCCCTAGGAACGGCTTCATACGACTCATTCAGTAACACAATATTCAATTTTTACTGCCAATAAAGAGGGGGGCTGAGGCGGAAATGTTAGTCAGAAGGCTAAAGCGATAGGAAAGTAGTGCAACGGGGCCATCATGACATACGAAAGTATGTGTCACTTCTGTACCCGAATAGGGATCCCCACATAACGTGATCACCGACCATAACAGCGACCCTAATCTAAAAGACTGTGTCAACTTATTCCCACCCAACCCTGTGTCTTTACTTGTCATGCTTATTTGCCGAATTCGGCGTTTATACCTGTCTGACGGTGATAGGATCCAGGTACGACACAAACTTTTAATGCATAGATGCATCCAATGTAGGTTGAAGGGTAAAGGTGTGTAATGAAGGCAGGAAACAAAGACATGAAATCAGGGCTCCCAATCATCGACTACATCTCTTCTCTTCCCTAGGAACGGCTTCATACGACTCATTCAGTAACACAATATTCAATTTTTACTGCCAATAAAGAGGGGGGCTGAGGCGGAAATGTTAGTCAGAAGGCTAAAGCGATAGGAAAGTAGTGCAACGGGGCCATCATGACATACGAAAGTATGTGTCACTTCTGTACCCGAATAGGGATCCCCACATAACGTGATCACCGACCATAACAGCGACCCTAATCTAAAAGACTGTGTCAACTTATTCCCACCCAACCCTGTGTCTTTACTTGTCATGCTTATTTGCCGAATTCGGCGTTTATACCTGTCTGACGGTGATAGGATCCAGGTACGACACAAACATTCAATGTCATAGATGCATCCAATGTTGCTTGGAGGGTAAAGCTGTGTAATGAAGGCAGGAAACAAAGACATGAAATCAGGGCTCCCAATCATCGACTACATCTCTTCTCTTCCCTAGGAACGGCTTCATACGACTCATTCAGTAACACAATATTCAATTTTTACTGCCAATAAAGAGGGGGGCTGAGGCGGAAATGTTAGTCAGAAGGCTAAAGCGATAGGAAAGTAGTGCAACGGGGCCATCATGACATACGAAAGTATGTGTCACTTCTGTACCCGAATAGGGATCCCCACATAACGTGATCACCGACCATAACAGCGACCCTAATCTAAAAGACTGTGTCAACTTATTCCCACCCAACCCTGTGTCTTTACTTGTCATGCTTATTTGCCGAATTCGGCGTTTATACCTGTCTGACGGTGATAGGATCCAGGTACGACACAAACTTTCAATGTCATAGATGCATCCAATGTTGCTTGAAGGGTAAAGCTGTGTAATGAAGGCAGGAAACAAAGACATGAAATCAGGGCTCCCAATCATCGACTACATCTCTTCTCTTCCCTAGGAACGGCTTCATACGACTCATTCAGTAACACAATATTCAATTTTTACTGCCAATAAAGAGGGGGGCTGAGGCGGAAATGTTAGTCAGAAGGCTAAAGCGATAGGAAAGTAGTGCAACGGGGCCATCATGACATACGAAAGTATGTGTCACTTCTGTACCCGAATAGGGATCCCCACATAACGTGATCACCGACCATAACAGCGACCCTAATCTAAAAGACTGTGTCAACTTATTCCCACCCAACCCTGTGTCTTTACTTGTCATGCTTATTTGCCGAATTCGGCGTTTATACCTGTCTGACGGTGATAGGATCCAGGTACGACACAAACTTTCAATGTCATAGATGCATCCAATGTTGCTTGAAGGGTAAAGCTGTGTAATGAAGGCAGGAAACAAAGACATGAAATCAGGGCTCCCAATCATCGACTACATCTCTTCTCTTCCCTAGGAACGGCTTCATACGACTCATTCAGTAACACAATATTCAATTTTTACTGCCAATAAAGAGGGGGGCTGAGGCGGAAATGTTAGTCAGAAGGCTAAAGCGATAGGAAAGTAGTGCAACGGGGCCATCATGACATACGAAAGTATGTGTCACTTCTGTACCCGAATAGGGATCCCCACATAACGTGATCACCGACCATAACAGCGACCCTAATCTAAAAGACTGTGTCAACTTATTCCCACCCAACCCTGTGTCTTACTTGTCATGCTTATTTGCCGAATTCGGCGTTTATACCTGTCTGACGGTGATAGGATCCAGGTACGACACAAACTTTCAATGTCATAGATGCATCCAATGTTGCTTGAAGGGTAAAGCTGTGTAATGAAGGCAGGAAACAAAGACATGAAATCAGGGCTCCCAATCATCGAATACATCTCTTCTCTTCCCTAGGAACGGCTTCATACGACTCATTCAGTAACACAATATTCACTTTTTACTGCCAATAAAGAGGGGGGCTGAGGCGGAAATGTTAGTCAGAAGGCTAAAGCGATAGGAAAGTAGTGCAACGGGGCCATCATGACATACGAAAGTATGTGTCACTTCTGTACCCGAATAGGGATCCCCACATAACGTGATCACCGACCATAACAGCGACCCTAATCTAAAAGACTGTGTCAACTTATTCCCACCCAACCCTGTGTCTTTACTTGTCATGCTTATTTGCCGAATTCGGCGTTTATACCTGTCTGACGGTGATAGGATCCAGGTACGACACAAACATTCAATGTCATAGATGCATCCAATGTTGCTTGAAGGGTAAAGCTGTGTAATGAAGGCAGGAAACAAAGACATGAAATCAGGGCTCCCAATCATCGACTACATCTCTTCTCTTCCCTAGGAACGGCTTCATACGACTCATATAGTAACACAATATTCAATTTTTACTGCCAATAAAGAGGGGGGCTGAGGCGGAAATGTTAGTCAGAAGGCTAAAGCGATAGGAAAGTAGTGCAACGGGGCCATCATGACATACGAAAGTATGTGTCACTTCTGTACCCGAATAGGGATCCCCACATAACGTGATCACCGACCATAACAGCGACCCTAATCTAAAAGACTGTGTCAACTTATTCCCACCCAACCCTGTGTCTTTACTTGTCATGCTTATTTGCCGAATTCGGCGTTTATACCTGTCTGACGGTGATAGGATCCAGGTACGACACAAACTTTCAATGTCATAGATGCATCCAATGTTGCTTGAAGGGTAAAGCTGTGTAATGAAGGCAGGAAACAAAGACATGAAATCAGGGCTCCCAATCATCGACTACATCTCTTCTCTTCCCTAGGAACGGCTTCATACGACTCATTCAGTAACACAATATTCAATTTTTACTGCCAATAAAGAGGGGGGCTGAGGCGGAAATGTTAGTCAGAAGGCTAAAACGATAGGAAAGTAGTGCAACGGGGCCATCAGGACATACGAAAGTATGTGTCACTTCTGTACCCGAATAGGGATCCCCACATAACGTGATCACCGACCATAACAGCGACCCTAATCTAAAAGACTGTGTCAACTTATTCCCACCCAACCCTGTGTCTTTACTTGTCATGCTTATTTGCCGAATTCGGCGTTTATACCTGTCTGACGGTGATAGGATCCAGGTACGACACAAACTTTTAATGCATAGATGCATCCAATGTAGGTTGAAGGGTAAAGGTGTGTAATGAAGGCAGGAAACAAAGACATGAAATCAGGGCTCCCAATCATCGACTACATCTCTTCTCTTCCCTAGGAACGGCTTCATACGACTCATTCAGTAACACAATATTCAATTTTTACTGCCAATAAAGAGGGGGGCTGAGGCGGAAATGTTAGTCAGAAGGCTAAAGCGATAGGAAAGTAGTGCAACGGGGCCATCATGACATACGAAAGTATGTGTGACTTCTGTACCCGAATAGGGATCCCCACATAACGTGATCACCGACCATAACAGCGACCCTAATCTAAAAGACTGTGTCAACTTATTCCCACCCAACCCTGTGTCTTTCCTTGTCATGCTTATTTGCCGAATTCGGCGTTTATACCTGTCTGACGGTGATAGGATCCAGGTACGACACAAACATTCAATGTCATAGATGCATCCAATGTTGCTTGAAGGGTAAAGCTGTGTAATGAAGGCAGGAAACAAAGACATGAAATCAGGGCTCCCAATCATCGACTACATCTCTTCTCTTCCCTAGGAACGGCTTCATACGACTCATTCAGTAACACAATATTCCATTTTTACTGCCAATAAAGAGGGGGGCTGAGGCGGAAATGTTAGTCAGAAGGCTAAAGCGATAGGAAAGTAGTGCAACGGGGCCATCATGACATACGAAAGTATGTGTCACTTCTGTACCCGAATAGGGATCCCCACATAACGTGATCACCGACCATAACAGCGACCCTAATCTAAAAGACTGTGTCAACTTATTCCCACCCAACCCTGTGTCTTTACTTGTCATGCTTATTTGCCGAATTCGGCGTTTATACCTGTCTGACGGTGATAGGATCCAGGTACGACACAAACTTTCAATGTCATAGATGCATCCAATGTTGCTTGAAGGGTAAAGCTGTGTAATGAAGGCAGGAAACAAAGACATGAAATCAGGGCTCCCAATCATCGACTACATCTCTTCTCTTCCCTAGGAACGGCTTCATACGACTCATTCAGTAACACAATATTCAATTTTTACTGCCAATAAGGAGGGGGGCTGAGGCGGAAATGTTAGTCAGAAGGCTAAAGCGATAGGAAAGTAGTGCAACGGGGCCATCATGACATACGAAAGTATGTGTCACTTCTGTACCCGAATAGGGATCCCCACATAACGTGATCACCGACCATAACAGCGACCCTAATCTAAAAGACTGTGTCAACTTATTCCCACCCAACCCTGTGTCTTTACTTGTCATGCTTATTTGCCGAATTCGGCGTTTATACCTGTCTGACGGTGATAGGATCCAGGTACGACACAAACTTTCAATGTCATAGATGCATCCAATGTTGCTTGAAGGGTAAAGCTGTGTAATGAAGGCAGGAAACAAAGACATGAAATCAGGGCTCCCAATCATCGACTACATCTCTTCTCTTCCCTAGGAACGGCTTCATACGACTCATTCAGTAACACAATATTCAATTTTTACTGCCAATAAAGAGGGGGGCTGAGGCGGAAATGTTAGTCAGAAGGCTAAAGCGATAGGAAAGTAGTGCAACGGGGCCATCATGACATACGAAAGTATGTGTCACTTCTGTACCCGAATAGGGATCCCCACATAACGTGATCACCGACCATAACAGCGACCCTAATCTAAAAGACTGTGTCAACTTATTCCCACCCAACCCTGTGTCTTTACTTGTCATGCTTATTTGCCGAATTCGGCGTTTATACCTGTCTGACGGTGATAGGATCCAGGTACGACACAAACTTTTAATGCATAGATGCATCCAATGTAGGTTGAAGGGTAAAGCTGTGTAATGAAGGCAGGAAACAAAGACATGAAATCAGGGCTCCCAATCATCGACTACATCTCTTCTCTTCCCTAGGAACGGCTTCATACGACTCATTCAGTAACACAATATTCAATTTTTACTGCCAATAAAGAGGGGGGCTGAGGCGGAAATGTTAGTCAGAAGGCTAAAGCGATAGGAAAGTAGTGCAACGGGGCCATCATGACATACGAAAGTATGTGTCACTTCTGTACCCGAATAGGGATCCCCACATAACGTGATCACCGACCATAACAGCGACCCTAATCTAAAAGACTGTGTCAACTTATTCCCACCCAACCCTGTGTCTTTACTTGTCATGCTTATTTGCCGAATTCGGCGTTTATACCTGTCTGACGGTGATAGGATCCAGGTACGACCCAAACATTCAATGTCATAGATGCATCCAATGTTGCTTGAAGGGTAAAGCTGTGTAATGAAGGCAGGAAACAAAGACATGAAATCAGGGCTCCCAATCATCGACTACATCTCTTCTCTTCCCTAGGAACGGCTTCATACGACTCATTCAGTAACACAATATTCAATTTTTACTGCCAATAAAGAGGGGGGCTGAGGCGGAAATGTTAGTCAGAAGGCTAAAGCGATAGGAAAGTAGTGCAACGGGGCCATCATGACATACGAAAGTATGTGTCACTTCTGTACCCGAATAGGGATCCCCACATAACGTGATCACCGACCATAACAGCGACCCTAATCTAAAAGACTGTGTCAACTTATTCCCACCCAACCCTGTGTCTTTACTTGTCATGCTTATTTGCCGAATTCGGCGTTTATACCTGTCTGACGGTGATAGGATCCAGGTACGACACAAACTTTCAATGTCATAGATGCATCCAATGTTGCTTGAAGGGTAAAGCTGTGTAATGAAGGCAGGAAACAAAGACATGAAATCAGGGCTCCCAATCATCGACTACATCTCTTCTCTTCCCTAGGAACGGCTTCATACGACTCATTCAGTAACACAATATTCAATTTTTACTGCCAATAAAGAGGGGGGCTGAGGCGGAAATGTTAGTCAGAAGGCTAAAGCGATAGGAAAGTAGTGCAACGGGGCCATCATGACATACGAAAGTATGTGTCACTTCTGTACCCGAATAGGGATCCCCACATAACGTGATCACCGACCATAACAGCGACCCTAATCTAAAAGACTGTGTCAACTTATTCCCACCCAACCCTGTGTCTTTACTTGTCATGCTTATTTGCCGAATTCGGCGTTTATACCTGTCTGACGGTGATAGGATCCAGGTACGACACAAACTTTCAATGTCATAGATGCATCCAATGTTGCTTGAAGGGTAAAGCTGTGTAATGAAGGCAGGAAACAAAGACATGAAATCAGGGCTCCCAATCATCGACTACATCTCTTCTCTTCCCTAGGAACGGCTTCATACGACTCATTCAGTAACACAATATTCAATTTTTACTGCCAATAAAGAGGGGGGCTGAGGCGGAAATGTTAGTCAGAAGGCTAAAGCGATAGGAAAGTAGTGCAATGGGGCCATCATGACATACGAAAGTATGTGTCACTTCTGTACCCGAATAGGGATCCCCACATAACGTGATCACCGACCATAACAGCGACCCTAATCTAAAAGACTGTGTCAACTTATTCCCACCCAACCCTGTGTCTTTACTTGTCATGCTTATTTGCCGAATTCGGCGTTTATACCTGTCTGACGGTGATAGGATCCAGGTACGACACAAACTTTTAATGCATAGATGCATCCAATGTAGGTTGAAGGGTAAAGCTGTGTAATGAAGGCAGGAAACAAAGACATGAAATCAGGGCTCCCAATCATCGACTACATCTCTTCTCTTCCCTAGGAACGGCTTCATACGACTCATTCAGTAACACAATATTCAATTTTTACTGCCAATAAAGAGGGGGGCTGAGGCGGAAATGTTAGTCAGAAGGCTAAAGCGATAGGAAAGTAGTGCAACGGGGCCATCATGACATACGAAAGTATGTGTCACTTCTGTACCCGAATAGGGATCCCCACATAACGTGATCACCGACCATAACAGCGACCCTAATCTAAAAGACTGTGTCAACTTATTCCCACCCAACCCTGTGTCTTTACTTGTCATGCTTATTTGCCGAATTCGGCGTTTATACCTGTCTGACGGTGATAGGATCCAGGTACGACACAAACTTTCAATGTCATAGATGCATCCAATGTTGCTTGAAGGGTAAAGCTGTGTAATGAAGGCAGGAAACAAAGACATGAAATCAGGGCTCCCAATCATCGACTACATCTCTTCTCTTCCCTAGGAACGGCTTCATACGACTCATTCAGTAACACTATATTCAATTTTTACTGCCAATAAAGAGGGGGTCTGAGGCGGAAATGTTAGTCAGAAGGCTAAAGCGATAGGAAAGTAGTGCAACGGGGCCATCATGACATACGAAAGTATGTGTCACTTCTGTACCCGAATAGGGATCCCCACATAACGTGATCACCGACCATAACAGCGACCCTAATCTAAAAGACTGTGTCAACTTATTCCCACCCAACCCTGTGTCTTTACTTGTCATGCTTATTTGCCGAATTCGGCGTTTATACCTGTCTGACGGTGATAGGATCCAGGTACGACACAAACTTTCAATGTCATAGATGCATCCAATGTTGCTTGAAGGTTAAAGCTGTGTAATGAAGGCAGGAAACAAAGACATGAAATCAGGGCTCCCAATCATCGACTACATCTCTTCTCTTCCCTAGGAACGGCTTCATACGACTCATTCAGTAACACAATATTCAATTTTTACTGCCAATAAAGAGGGGGGCTGAGGCGGAAATGTTAGTCAGAAGGCTAAAGCGATAGGAAAGTAGTGCAACGGGGCCATCATGACATACGAAAGTATGTGTCACTTCTGTACCCGAATAGGGATCCCCACATAACGTGATCACCGACCATAACAGCGACCCAAATCTAAAAGACTGTGTCAACTTATTCCCACCCAACCCTGTGTCTTTACTTGTCATGCTTATTTGCCGAATTCGGCGTTTATACCTGTCTGACGGTGATAGGATCCAGGTACGACACAAACTTTCAATGTCATAGATGCATCCAATGTTGCTTGAAGGGTAAAGCTGTGTAATGAAGGCAGGAAACAAAGACATGAAATCAGGGCTCCCAATCATCGACTACATCTCTTCTCTTCCCTAGGAACGGCTTCATACGACTCATTCAGTAACACAATATTCACTTTTTACTGCCAATTAAGAGGGGGGCTGAGGCGGAAATGTTAGTCAGAAGGCTAAAGCGATAGGAAAGTAGTGCAACGGGGCCATCATGACATACGAAAGTATGTGTCACTTCTGTACCCGAATAGGGATCCCCACATAACGTGATCACCGACCATAACAGCGACCCTAATCTAAAAGACTGTGTCAACTTATTCCCACCCAACCCTGTGTCTTTACTTGTCATGCTTATTTGCCGAATTCGGCGTTTATACCTGTCTGACGGTGATAGGATCCAGGTACGACACAAACTTTTAATGCATAGATGCATCCAATGTAGGTTGAAGGGTAAAGCTGTGTAATGAAGGCAGGAAACAAAGACATGAAATCAGGGCTCCCAATCATCGACTACATCTCTTCTCTTCCCTAGGAACGGCTTCATACGACTCATTCAGTAACACAATATTCAATTTTTACTGCCAATAAAGAGGGGGGCTGAGGCGGAAATGTTAGTCAGAAGGCTAAAGCGATAGGAAAGTAGTGCAACGGGGCCATCATGACATACGAAAGTATGTGTCACTTCTGTACCCGAATAGGGATCCCCACATAACGTGATCACCGACCATAACAGCGACCCTAATCTAAAAGACTGTGTCAACTTATTCCCACCCAACCCTGTGTCTTTACTTGTCATGCTTATTTGCCGAATTCGGCGTTTATACCTGTCTGACGGTGATAGGATCCAGGTACGACACAAACATTCAATGTCATAGATGCATCCAATGTTGCTTGAAGGGTAAAGCTGTGTAATGAAGGCAGGAAACAAAGACATGAAATCAGGGCTCCCAATCATCGACTACATCTCTTCTCTTCCCTAGGAACGGCTTCATACGACTCATTCAGTAACACAATATTCAATTTTTACTGCCAATAAAGAGGGGGGCTGAGGCGGAAATGTTAGTCAGAAGGCTAAAGCGATAGGAAAGTAGTGCAACGGGGCCATCATGACATACGAAAGTATGTGTCACTTCTGTACCCGAATAGGGATCCCCACATAACGTGATCACCGACCATAACAGCGACCCTAATCTAAAAGACTGTGTCAACTTATTCCCACCCAACCCTGTGTCTTTACTTGTCATGCTTATTTGCCGAATTCGGCGTTTATACCTGTCTGACGGTGATAGGATCCAGGTACGACACAAACTTTTAATGCATAGATGCATCCAATGTAGGTTGAAGGGTAAAGCTGTGTAATGAAGGCAGCAAACAAAGACATGAAATCAGGGCTCCCAATCATCGACTACATCTCTTCTCTTCCCTAGGAACGGCTTCATACGACTCATTCAGTAACACAATATTCAATTTTTACTGCCAATAAAGAGGGGGGCTGAGGCGGAAATGTTAGTCAGAAGGCTAAAGGGATAGGAAAGTAGTGCAACGGGGCCATCATGACATACGAAAGTATGTGTCACTTCTGTACCCGAATAGGGATCCCCACATAACGTGATCACCGACCATAACAGCGACCCTAATCTAAAAGACTGTGTCAACTTATTCCCACCCAACCCTGTGTCTTTACTTGTCATGCTTATTTGCCGAATTCGGCGTTTATACCTGTCTGACGGTGATAGGATCCAGGTACGACACAAACATTCAATGTCATAGATGCATCCAATGTTGCTTGAAGGGTAAAGCTGTGTAATGAAGGCAGGAAACAAAGACATGAAATCAGGGCTCCCAATCATCGACTACATCTCTTCTCTTCCCTAGGAACGGCTTCATACGACTCATTCAGTAACACAATATTCAATTTTTACTGCCAATAAAGAGGGGGGCTGAGGCGGAAATGTTAGTCAGAAGGCTAAAGCGATAGGAAAGTAGTGCAACGGGGCCATCATGACATACGAAAGTATGTGTCACTTCTGTACCCGAATAGGGATCCCCACATAACGTGATCACCGACCATAACAGCGACCCTAATCTAAAAGACTGTGTCAACTTATTCCCACCCAACCCTGTGTCTTTACTTGTCATGCTTATTTGCCGAATTCGGCGTTTATACCTGTCTGACGGTGATAGGATCCAGGTACGACACAAACTTTCAATGTCATAGATGCATCCAATGTTGCTTGAAGGGTAAAGCTGTGTAATGAAGGCAGGAAACAAAGACATGAAATCAGGGCTCCCAATCATCGACTACATCTCTTCTCTTCCCTAGGAACGGCTTCATACGACTCATTCAGTAACACAATATTCAATTTTTACTGCCAATAAAGAGGGGGGCTGAGGCGGAAATGTTAGTCAGAAGGCTAAAGCGATAGGAAAGTAGTGCAACGGGGCCATCATGACATACGAAAGTATGTGTCACTTCTGTACCCGAATAGGGATCCCCACATAACGTGATCACCGACCATAACAGCGACCCTAATCTAAAAGACTGTGTCAACTTATTCCCACCCAACCCTGTGTCTTTACTTGTCATGCTTATTTGCCGAATTCGGCGTTTATACCTGTCTGACGGTGATAGGATCCAGGTACGACACAAACTTTCAATGTCATAGATGCATCCAATGTTGCTTGAAGGGTAAAGCTGTGTAATGAAGGCAGGAAACAAAGACATGAAATCAGGGCTCCCAATCATCGACTACATCTCTTCTCTTCCCTAGGAACGGCTTCATACGACTCATTCAGTAACACAATATTCACTTTTTACTGCCAATAAAGAGGGGGGCTGAGGCGGAAATGTTAGTCAGAAGGCTAAAGCGATAGGAAAGTAGTGCAACGGGGCCATCATGACATACGAAAGTATGTGTCACTTCTGTACCCGAATAGGGATCCCCACATAACGTGATCACCGACCATAACAGCGACCCTAATCTAAAAGACTGTGTCAACTTATTCCCACCCAACCCTGTGTCTTACTTGTCATGCTTATTTGCCGAATTCGGCGTTTATACCTGTCTGACGGTGATAGGATCCAGGTACGACACAAACTTTTAATGCATAGATGCATCCAATGTAGGTTGAAGGGTAAAGCTGTGTAATGAAGGCAGGAAACAAAGACATGAAATCAGGGCTCCCAATCATCGACTACATCTCTTCTCTTCCCTAGGAACGGCTTCATACGACTCATTCAGTAACACAATATTCAATTTTTACTGCCAATAAAGAGGGGGGCTGAGGCGGAAATGTTAGTCAGAAGGCTAAAGCGATAGGAAAGTAGTGCAACGGGGCCATCATGACATACGAAAGTAAGTGTCACTTCTGTACCCGAATAGGGATCCCCACATAACGTGATCACCGACCATAACACCGACCCTAATCTAAAAGACTGTGTCAACTTATTCCCACCCAACCCTGTGTCTTTACTTGTCATGCTTATTTGCCGAATTCGGCGTTTATACCTGTCTGACGGTGATAGGATCCAGGTACGACACAAACTTTCAATGTCATAGATGCATCCAATGTTGCTTGAAGGGTAAAGCTGTGTAATGAAGGCAGGAAACAAAGACATGAAATCAGGGCTCCCAATCATCGATTACATCTCGTCTCTTCCCTAGGAACGGCTTCATACGACTCATTCAGTAACACAATATTCAATTTTTACTGCCAATAAAGAGGGGGGCTGAGGCGGAAATGTTAGTCAGAAGGCTAAAGCGATAGGAAAGTAGTGCAACGGGGCCATCATGACATACGAAAGTATGTGTCACTTCTGTACCCGAATAGGGATCCCCACATAACGTGATCACCGACCATAACAGCGACCCTAATCTAAAAGACTGTGTCAACTTATTCCCACCCAACCCTGTGTCTTTACTTGTCATGCTTATTTGCCGAATTCGGCGTTTATACCTGTCTGACGGTGATAGGATCCAGGTACGACACAAACTTTTAATGCATAGATGCATCCAATGTAGGTTGAAGGGTAAAGCTGTGTAATGAAGGCAGGAAGCAAAGACATGAAATCAGGGCTCCCAATCATCGACTACATCTCTTCTCTTCCCTAGGAACGGCTTCATACGACTCATTCAGTAACACAATATTCAATTTTTACTGCCAATAAAGAGGGGGGCTGAGGCGGAAATGTTAGAAGGCTAAAGCGATAGGAAAGTAGTGCAACGGGGCCATCATGACATACGAAAGTATGTGTCACTTCTGTACCCGAATAGGGATCCCCACATAACGTGATCACCGACCATAACAGCGACCCTAATCTAAAAGACTGTGTCAACTTATTCCCACCCAACCCTGTGTCTTTACTTGTCATGCTTATTTGCCGAATTCGGCGTTTATACCTGTCTGACGGTGATAGGATCCAGGTACGACACAAACATTCAATGTCATTGATGCATCCAATGTTGCTTGAAGGGTAAAGCTGTGTAATGAAGGCAGGAAACAAAGACATGAAATCAGGGCTCCCAATCATCGACTACATCTCTTCTCTTCCCTAAGAACGGCTTCATACGACTCATTCAGTAACACAATATTCAATTTTTACTGCCAATAAAGAGGGGGGCTGAGGCGGAAATGTTAGTCAGAAGGCTAAAGCGATAGGAAAGTAGTGCAACGGGGCCATCATGACATACGAAAGTATGTGTCACTTCTGTACCCGAATAGGGATCCCCACATAACGTGATCACCGACCATAACAGCGACCCTAATCTAAAAGACTGTGTCAACTTATTCCCACCCAACCCTGTGTCTTTACTTGTCATGCTTATTTGCCGAATTCGGCGTTTATACCTGTCTGACGGTGATAGGATCCAGGTACGACACAAACTTTCAATGTCATAGATGCATCCAATGTTGCTTGAAGGGTAAAGCTGTGTAATGAAGGCAGGAAACAAAGACATGAAATCAGGGCTCCCAATCATCGATTACATCTCGTCTCTTCCCTAGGAACGGCTTCATACGACTCATTCAGTAACACAATATTCAATTTTTACTGCCAATAAAGAGGGGGGCTGAGGCGGAAATGTTAGTCAGAAGGCTAAAGCGATAGGAAAGTAGTGCAACGGGGCCATCATGACATACGAAAGTATGTGTCACTTCTGTACCCGAATAGGGATCCCCACATAACGTGATCACCGACCATAACAGCGACCCTAATCTAAAAGACTGTGTCAACTTATTCCCACCCAACCCTGTGTCTTTACTTGTCATGCTTATTTGCCGAATTCGGCGTTTATACCTGTCTGACGGTGATAGGATCCAGGTACGACACAAACTTTTAATGCATAGATGCATCCAATGTAGGTTGAAGGGTAAAGCTGTGTAATGAAGGCAGGAAGCAAAGACATGAAATCAGGGCTCCCAATCATCGACTACATCTCTTCTCTTCCCTAGGAACGGCTTCATACGACTCATTCAGTAACACAATATTCAATTTTTACTGCCAATAAAGAGGGGGGCTGAGGCGGAAATGTTAGAAGGCTAAAGCGATAGGAAAGTAGTGCAACGGGGCCATCATGACATACGAAAGTATGTGTCACTTCTGTACCCGAATAGGGATCCCCACATAACGTGATCACCGACCATAACAGCGACCCTAATCTAAAAGACTGTGTCAACTTATTCCCACCCAACCCTGTGTCTTTACTTGTCATGCTTATTTGCCGAATTCGGCGTTTATACCTGTCTGACGGTGATAGGATCCAGGTACGACACAAACATTCAATGTCATTGATGCATCCAATGTTGCTTGAAGGGTAAAGCTGTGTAATGAAGGCAGGAAACAAAGACATGAAATCAGGGCTCCCAATCATCGACTACATCTCTTCTCTTCCCTAAGAACGGCTTCATACGACTCATTCAGTAACACAATATTCAATTTTTACTGCCAATAAAGAGGGGGGCTGAGGCGGAAATGTTAGTCAGAAGGCTAAAGCGATAGGAAAGTAGTGCAACGGGGCCATCATGACATACGAAAGTATGTGTCACTTCTGTACCCGAATAGGGATCCCCACATAACGTGATCACCGACCATAACAGCGACCCTAATCTAAAAGACTGTGTCAACTTATTCCCACCCAACCCTGTGTCTTTACTTGTCATGCTTATTTGCCGAATTCGGCGTTTATACCTGTCTGACGGTGATAGGATCCAGGTATGACACAAACTTTCAATGTCATAGATGCATCCAATTTTGCTTGAAGGGTAAAGCTGTGTAATGAAGGCAGGAAACAAAGACATGAAATCAGGGCTCCCAATCATCGACTACATCTCTTCTCTTCCCTAGGAACGGCTTCATACGACTCATTCAGTAACACAATATTCAATTTTTACTGCCAATAAAGAGGGGGGCTGAGGCGGAAATGTTAGTCCGAAGGCTAAAGCGATATTAAAGTAGTGCAACGGGGCCATCATGACATACAAAAGTATGTGTCACTTCTGTACCCGAATAGGGATCCCCACATAACGTGATCACCGACCATAACAGCGACCCTAATCTAAAAGACTGTGTCAACTTATTCCCACCCAACCCTGTGTCTTTACTTGTCATGCTTATTTGCCGAATTCGGCGTTTATACCTGTCTGACGGTGATAGGATCCAGGTACGACACAAACTTTCAATGTCATAGATGCATCCAATGTTGCTTGAAGGGTAAAGCTGTGTAATGAAGGCAGGAAACAAAGACATGAAATCAGGGCTCCCAATCATCGACTACATCTCTTCTCTTCCCTAGGAACGGCTTCATACGACTCATTCAGTAACACAATATTCAATTTTTACTGCCAATAAAGAGGGGGGCTGAGGCGGAAATGTTAGTCAGAAGGCTAAAGCGATAGGAAAGTAGTGCAACGGGGCCATCATGACATACGAAAGTATGTGTCACTTCTGTACCCGAATAGGGATCCCCACATAACGTGATCACCGACCATAACAGCGACCCTAATCTAAAAGACTGTGTCAACTTATTCCCACCCAACCCTGTGTCTTTACTTGTCATGCTTATTTGCCGAATTCGGCGTTTATACCTGTCTGACGGTGATAGGATCCAGGTACGACACAAACTTTTAATGCATAGATGCATCCAATGTAGGTTGAAGGGTAAAGCTGTGTAATGAAGGCAGGAAACAAAGACATGAAATCAGGGCTCCCAATCATCGACTACATCTCTTCTCTTCCCTAGGAACGGCTTCATACGACTCATTCAGTAACACTATATTCAATTTTTACTGCCAATAAAGAGGGGGGCTGAGGCGGAAATGTTAGTCAGAAGGCTAAAGCGATAGGAAAGTAGTGCAACGGGGCCATCATGACATACGAAAGTATGTGTCACTTCTGTACCCGAATAGGGATCCCCACATAACGTGATCACCGACCATAACAGCGACCCTAATCTAAAAGACTGTGTCAACTTATTCCCACCCAACCCTGTGTCTTTACTTGTCATGCTTATTTGCCGAATTCGGCGTTTATACCTGTCTGACGGTGATAGGATCCAGGTACGACACAAACTTTCAATGTCATAGATGCATCCAATGTTGCTTGAAGGGTAAAGCTGTGTAATGAAGGCAGGAAACAAAGACATGAAATCAGGGCTCCCAATCATCGACTACATCTCTTCTCTTCCCTAGGAACGGCTTCATACGACTCATTCAGTAACACAATATTCAATTTTTACTGCCAATAAAGAGGGGGGCTGAGGCGGAAATGTTAGTCAGAAGGCTAAAGCGATAGGAAAGTAGTGCAACGGGGCCATCATGACATACGAAAGTATGTGTCACTTCTGTACCCGAATAGGGATCCCCACATAACGTGATCACCGACCATAACAGCGACCCTAATCTAAAAGACTGTGTCAACTTATTCCCACCCAACCCTGTGTCTTTACTTGTCATGCTTATTTGCCGAATTCGGCGTTTATACCTGTCTGACGGTGATAGGATCCAGGTACGACACAAACTTTTAATGCATAGATGCATCCAATGTAGGTTGAAGGGTAAAGCTGTGTAATGAAGGCAGGAAACAAAGACATGAAATCAGGGCTCCCAATCATCGACTACATCTCTTCTCTTCCCTAGGAACGGCTTCATACGACTCATTCAGTAACACTATATTCAATTTTTACTGCCAATAAAGAGGGGGGCTGAGGCGGAAATGTTAGTCAGAAGGCTAAAGCGATAGGAAAGTAGTGCAACGGGGCCATCATGACATACGAAAGTATGTGTCACTTCTGTACCCGAATAGGGATCCCCACATAACGTGATCACCGACCATAACAGCGACCCTAATCTAAAAGACTGTGTCAACTTATTCCCACCCAACCCTGTGTCTTTACTTGTCATGCTTATTTGCCGAATTCGGCGTTTATACCTGTCTGACGGTGATAGGATCCAGGTACGACACAAACTTTTAATGCATAGATGCATCCAATGTAGGTTGAAGGGTAAAGCTGTGTAATGAAGGCAGGAAACAAAGACATGAAATCAGGGCTCCCAATCATCGACTACATCTCTTCTCTTCCCTAGGAACGGCTTCATACGACTCATTCAGTAACACTATATTCAATTTTTACTGCCAATAAAGAGGGGGGCTGAGGCGGAAATGTTAGTCAGAAGGCTAAAGCGATAGGAAAGTAGTGCAACGGGGCCATCATGACATACGAAAGTATGTGTCACTTCTGTACCCGAATAGGGATCCCCACATAACGTGATCACCGACCATAACAGCGACCCTAATCTAAAAGACTGTGTCAACTTATTCCCACCCAACCCTGTGTCTTTACTTGTCATGCTTATTTGCCGAATTCGGCGTTTATACCTGTCTGACGGTGATAGGATCCAGGTACGACACAAACTTTCAATGTCATAGATGCATCCAATGTTGCTTGAAGGTTAAAGCTGTGTAATGAAGGCAGGAAACAAAGACATGAAATCAGGGCTCCCAATCATCGACTACATCTCTTCTCTTCCCTAGGAACGGCTTCATACGACTCATTCAGTAACACAATATTCAATTTTTACTGCCAATAAAGAGGGGGGCTGAGGCGGAAATGTTAGTCAGAAGGCTAAAGCGATAGGAAAGTAGTGCAACGGGGCCATCATGACATACGAAAGTATGTGTCACTTCTGTACCCGAATAGGGATCCCCACATAACGTGATCACCGACCATAACAGCGACCCAAATCTAAAAGACTGTGTCAACTTATTCCCACCCAACCCTGTGTCTTTACTTGTCATGCTTATTTGCCGAATTCGGCGTTTATACCTGTCTGACGGTGATAGGATCCAGGTACGACACAAACTTTCAATGTCATAGATGCATCCAATGTTGCTTGAAGGGTAAAGCTGTGTAATGAAGGCAGGAAACAAAGACATGAAATCAGGGCTCCCAATCATCGACTACATCTCTTCTCTTCCCTAGGAACGGCTTCATACGACTCATTCAGTAACACAATATTCAATTTTTACTGCCAATAAAGAGGGGGGCTGAGGCGGAAATGTTAGTCAGAAGGCTAAAGCGATAGGAAAGTAGTGCAACGGGGCCATCATGACATACGAAAGTATGTGTCACTTCTGTACCCGAATAGGGATCCCCACATAACGTGATCACCGACCATAACAGCGACCCTAATCTAAAAGACTGTGTCAACTTATTCCCACCCAACCCTGTGTCTTTACTTGTCATGCTTATTTGCCGAATTCGGCGTTTATACCTGTCTGACGGTGATAGGATCCAGGTACGACACAAACATTCAATGTCATAGATGCATCCAATGTTGCTTGAAGGGTAAAGCTGTGTAATGAAGGCAGGAAACAAAGACATGAAATCAGGGCTCCCAATCATCGACTACATCTCTTCTCTTCCCTAGGAACGGCTTCATACGACTCATTCAGTAACACAATATTCAATTTTTACTGCCAATAAAGAGGGGGGCTGAGGCGGAAATGTTAGTCAGAAGGCTAAAGCGATAGGAAAGTAGTGCAACGGGGCCATCATGACATACGAAAGTATGTGTCACTTCTGTACCCGAATAGGGATCCCCACATAACGTGATCACCGACCATAACAGCGACCCTAATCTAAAAGACTGTGTCAACTTATTCCCACCCAACCCTGTGTCTTTACTTGTCATGCTTATTTGCCGAATTCGGCGTTTATACCTGTCTGACGGTGATAGGATCCAGGTACGACACAAACTTTTAATGCATAGATGCATCCAATGTAGGTTGAAGGGTAAAGCTGTGTAATGAAGGCAGGAAACAAAGACATGAAATCAGGGCTCCCAATCATCGACTACATCTCTTCTCTTCCCTAGGAACGGCTTCATACGACTCATTCAGTAACACTATATTCAATTTTTACTGCCAATAAAGAGGGGGGCTGAGGCGGAAATGTTAGTCAGAAGGCTAAAGCGATAGGAAAGTAGTGCAACGGGGCCATCATGACATACGAAAGTATGTGTCACTTCTGTACCCGAATAGGGATCCCCACATAACGTGATCACCGACCATAACAGCGACCCTAATCTAAAAGACTGTGTCAACTTATTCCCACCCAACCCTGTGTCTTTACTTGTCATGCTTATTTTCCGAATTCGGCGTTTATACCTGTCTGACGGTGATAGGATCCAGGTACGACACAAACTTTCAATGTCATAGATGCATCCAATGTTGCTTGAAGGTTAAAGCTGTGTAATGAAGGCAGGAAACAAAGACATGAAATCAGGGCTCCCAATCATCGACTACATCTCTTCTCTTCCCTAGGAACGGCTTCATACGACTCATTCAGTAACACAATATTCAATTTTTACTGCCAATAAAGAGGGGGGCTGAGGCGGAAATGTTAGTCAGAAGGCTAAAGCGATAGGAAAGTAGTGCAACGGGGCCATCATGACATACGAAAGTATGTGTCACTTCTGTACCCGAATAGGGATCCCCACATAACGTGATCACCGACCATAACAGCGACCCAAATCTAAAAGACTGTGTCAACTTATTCCCACCCAACCCTGTGTCTTTACTTGTCATGCTTATTTGCCGAATTCGGCGTTTATACCTGTCTGACGGTGATAGGATCCAGGTACGACACAAACTTTCAATGTCATAGATGCATCCAATGTTGCTTGAAGGGTAAAGCTGTGTAATGAAGGCAGGAAACAAACACATGAAATCAGGGCTCCCAATCATCGACTACATCTCTTCTCTTCCCTAGGAACGGCTTCATACGACTCATTCAGTAACACAATATTCACTTTTTACTGCCAATTAAGAGGGGGGCTGAGGCGGAAATGTTAGTCAGAAGGCTAAAGCGATAGGAAAGTAGTGCAACGGGGCCATCATGACATACGAAAGTATGTGTCACTTCTGTACCCGAATAGGGATCCCCACATAACGTGATCACCGACCATAACAGCGACCCTAATCTAAAAGACTGTGTCAACTTATTCCCACCCAACCCTGTGTCTTTACTTGTCATGCTTATTTGCCGAATTCGGCGTTTATACCTGTCTGACGGTGATAGGATCCAGGTACGACACAAACTTTTAATGCATAGATGCATCCAATGTAGGTTGAAGGGTAAAGCTGTGTAATGAAGGCAGGAAACAAAGACATGAAATCAGGGCTCCCAATCATCGACTACATCTCTTCTCTTCCCTAGGAACGGCTTCATACGACTCATTCAGTAACACAATATTCAATTTTTACTGCCAATAAAGAGGGGGGCTGAGGCGGAAATGTTAGTCAGAAGGCTAAAGCGATAGGAAAGTAGTGCAACGGGGCCATCATGACATACGAAAGTATGTGTCACTTCTGTACCCGAATAGGGATCCCCACATAACGTGATCACCGACCATAACAGCGACCCTAATCTAAAAGACTGTGTCAACTTATTCCCACCCAACCCTGTGTCTTTACTTGTCATGCTTATTTGCCGAATTCGGCGTTTATACCTGTCTGACGGTGATAGGATCCAGGTACGACACAAACATTCAATGTCATAGATGCATCCAATGTTGCTTGAAGGGTAAAGCTGTGTAATGAAGGCAGGAAACAAAGACATGAAATCAGGGCTCCCAATCATCGACTACATCTCTTCTCTTCCCTAGGAACGGCTTCATACGACTCATTCAGTAACACAATATTCAATTTTTACTGCCAATAAAGAGGGGGGCTGAGGCGGAAATGTTAGTCAGAAGGCTAAAGCGATAGGAAAGTAGTGCAACGGGGCCATCATGACATACGAAAGTATGTGTCACTTCTGTACCCGAATAGGGATCCCCACATAACGTGATCACCGACCATAACAGCGACCCTAATCTAAAAGACTGTGTCAACTTATTCCCACCCAACCCTGTGTCTTTACTTGTCATGCTTATTTGCCGAATTCGGCGTTTATACCTGTCTGACGGTGATAGGATCCAGGTACGACACAAACTTTCAATGTCATAGATGCATCCAATGTTGCTTGAAGGGTAAAGCTGTGTAATGAAGGCAGGAAACAAAGACATGAAATCAGGGCTCCCAATCATCGACTACATCTCTTCTCTTCCCTAGGAACGGCTTCATACGACTCATTCAGTAACACAATATTCACTTTTTACTGCCAATAAAGAGGGGGGCTGAGGCGGAAATGTTAGTCAGAAGGCTAAAGCGATAGGAAAGTAGTGCAACGGGGCCATCATGACATACGAAAGTATGTGTCACTTCTGTACCCGAATAGGGATCCCCACATAACGTGATCACCGACCATAACAGCGACCCTAATCTAAAAGACTGTGTCAACTTATTCCCACCCAACCCTGTGTCTTTACTTGTCATGCTTATTTGCCGAATTCGGCGTTTATACCTATCAGACGGTGATAGGATCCAGGTACGACACAAACTTTTAATGCATGGATGCATCCAATGTAGGTTGAAGGGTAAAGCTGTGTAATGAAGGCAGGAAACAAAGACATGAAATCAGGGCTCCCAATCATCGACTACATCTCTTCTCTTCCCTAGGAACGGCTTCATACGACTCATTCAGTAACACAATATTCAATTTTTACTGCCAATAAAGAGGGGGGCTGAGGCGGAAATGTTAGTCAGAAGGCTAAAGGGATAGGAAAGTAGTGCAACGGGGCCATCATGACATACGAAAGTATGTGTCACTTCTGTACCCGAATAGGGATCCCCACATAACGTGATCACCGACCATAACAGCGACCCTAATCTAAAAGACTGTGTCAACTTATTCCCACCCAACCCTGTGTCTTTACTTGTCATGCTTATTTGCCGAATTCGGCGTTTATACCTGTCTGACGGTGATAGGATCCAGGTACGACACAAACATTCAATGTCATAGATGCATCCAATGTTGCTTGAAGGGTAAAGCTGTGTAATGAAGGCAGGAAACAAAGACATGAAATCAGGGCTCCCAATCATCGACTACATCTCTTCTCTTCCCTAGGAACGGCTTCATACGACTCATTCAGTAACACAATATTCAATTTTTACTGCCAATAAAGAGGGGGGCTGAGGCGGAAATGTTAGTCAGAAGGCTAAAGCGATAGGAAAGTAGTGCAACGGGGCCATCATGACATACGAAAGTATGTGTCACTTCTGTACCCGAATAGGGATCCCCACATAACGTGATCACCGACCATAACAGCGACCCTAATCTAAAAGACTGTGTCAACTTATTCCCACCCAACCCTGTGTCTTTACTTGTCATGCTTATTTGCCGAATTCGGCGTTTATACCTGTCTGACGGTGATAGGATCCAGGTACGACACAAACTTTCAATGTCATAGATGCATCCAATGTTGCTTGAAGGGTAAAGCTGTGTAATGAAGGCAGGAAACAAAGACATGAAATCAGGGCTCCCAATCATCGACTACATCTCTTCTCTTCCCTAGGAACGGCTTCATACGACTCATTCAGTAACACAATATTCAATTTTTACTGCCAATAAAGAGGGGGGCTGAGGCGGAAATGTTAGTCAGAAGGCTAAAGCGATAGGAAAGTAGTGCAACGGGGCCACCATGACATACGAAAGTATGTGTCACTTCTGTACCCGAATAGGGATCCCCACATAACGTGATCACCGACCATAACAGCGACCCTAATCTAAAAGACTGTGTCAACTTATTCCCACCCAACCCTGTGTCTTTACTTGTCATGCTTATTTGCCGAATTCGGCGTTTATACCTATCAGACGGTGATAGGATCCAGGTACGACACAAACTTTTAATGCATGGATGCATCCAATGTAGGTTGAAGGGTAAAGCTGTGTAATGAAGGCAGGAAACAAAGACATGAAATCAGGGCTCCCAATCATCGACTACATCTCTTCTCTTCCCTAGGAACGGCTTCATACGACTCATTCAGTAACACAATATTCAATTTTTACTGCCAATAAAGAGGGGGGCTGAGGCGGAAATGTTAGTCAGAAGGCTAAAGGGATAGGAAAGTAGTGCAACGGGGCCATCATGACATACGAAAGTATGTGTCACTTCTGTACCCGAATAGGGATCCCCACATAACGTGATCACCGACCATAACAGCGACCCTAATCTAAAAGACTGTGTCAACTTATTCCCACCCAACCCTGTGTCTTTACTTGTCATGCTTATTTGCCGAATTCGGCGTTTATACCTGTCTGACGGTGATAGGATCCAGGTACGACACAAACATTCAATGTCATAGATGCATCCAATGTTGCTTGAAGGGTAAAGCTGTGTAATGAAGGCAGGAAACAAAGACATGAAATCAGGGCTCCCAATCATCGACTACATCTCTTCTCTTCCCTAGGAACGGCTTCATACGACTCATTCAGTAACACAATATTCAATTTTTACTGCCAATAAAGAGGGGGGCTGAGGCGGAAATGTTAGTCAGAAGGCTAAAGCGATAGGAAAGTAGTGCAACGGGGCCATCATGACATACGAAAGTATGTGTCACTTCTGTACCCGAATAGGGATCCCCACATAACGTGATCACCGACCATAACAGCGACCCTAATCTAAAAGACTGTGTCAACTTATTCCCACCCAACCCTGTGTCTTTACTTGTCATGCTTATTTGCCGAATTCGGCGTTTATACCTGTCTGACGGTGATAGGATCCAGGTACGACACAAACTTTCAATGTCATAGATGCATCCAATGTTGCTTGAAGGGTAAAGCTGTGTAATGAAGGCAGGAAACAAAGACATGAAATCAGGGCTCCCAATCATCGACTACATCTCTTCTCTTCCCTAGGAACGGCTTCATACGACTCATTCAGTAACACAATATTCAATTTTTACTGCCAATAAAGAGGGGGGCTGAGGCGGAAATGTTAGTCAGAAGGCTAAAGCGATAGGAAAGTAGTGCAACGGGGCCACCATGACATACGAAAGTATGTGTCACTTCTGTACCCGAATAGGGATCCCCACATAACGTGATCACCGACCATAACAGCGACCCTAATCTAAAAGACTGTGTCAACTTATTCCCACCCAACCCTGTGTCTTACTTGTCATGCTTATTTGCCGAATTCGGCGTTTATACCTGTCTGACGGTGATAGGATCCAGGTACGACACAAACTTTTAATGCATAGATGCATCCAATGTAGGTTGAAGGGTAAAGCTGTGTAATGAAGGCAGGAAACAAAGACATGAAATCAGGGCTCCCAATCATCGACTACATCTCTTCTCTTCCCTAGGAACGGCTTCATACGACTCATTCAGTAACACAATATTCAATTTTTACTGCCAATAAAGAGGGGGGCTGAGGCGGAAATGTTAGTCAGAAGGCTAAAGCGATAGGAAAGTAGTGCAACGGGGCCATCATGACATACGAAAGTATGTGTCACTTCTGTACCCGAATAGGGATCCCCACATAACGTGATCACCGACCATAACAGCGACCCTAATCTAAAAGACTGTGTCAACTTATTCCCACCCAACCCTGTGTCTTTACTTGTCATGCTTATTTGCCGAATTCGGCGTTTATACCTGTCTGACGGTGATAGGATCCAGGTACGACACAAACTTTTAATGCATAGATGCATCCAATGTAGGTTGAAGGGTAAAGCTGTGTAATGAAGGCAGGAAGCAAAGACATGAAATCAGGGCTCCCAATCATCGACTACATCTCTTCTCTTCTCTAGGAACGGCTTCATACGACTCATTCAGTAACACAATATTCAATTTTTACTGCCAATAAAGAGGGGGGCTGAGGCGGAAATGTTAGAAGGCTAAAGCGATAGGAAAGTAGTGCAACGGGGCCATCATGACATACGAAAGTATGTGTCACTTCTGTACCCGAATAGGGATCCCCACATAACGTGATCACCGACCATAACAGCGACCCTAATCTAAAAGACTGTGTCAACTTATTCCCACCCAACCCTGTGTCTTTACTTGTCATGCTTATTTGCCGAATTCGGCGTTTATACCTGTCTGACGGTGATAGGATCCAGGTACGACACAAACATTCAATGTCATTGATGCATCCAATGTTGCTTGAAGGGTAAAGCTGTGTAATGAAGGCAGGAAACAAAGACATGAAATCAGGGCTCCCAATCATCGACTACATCTCTTCTCTTCCCTAGGAACGGCTTCATACGACTCATTCAGTAACACAATATTCAATTTTTACTGCCAATAAAGAGGGGGGCTGAGGCGGAAATGTTAGTCAGAAGGCTAAAGCGATAGGAAAGTAGTGCAACGGGGCCATCATGACATACGAAAGTATGTGTCACTTCTGTACCCGAAAAGGGATCCCCACATAACGTGATCACCGACCATAACAGCGACCCTAATCTAAAAGACTGTGTCAACTTATTCCCACCCAACCCTGTGTCTTTACTTGTCATGCTTATTTGCCGAATTCGGCGTTTATACCTGTCTGACGGTGATAGGATCCAGGTACGACACAAACTTTCAATGTCATAGATGCATCCAATGTTGCTTGAAGGGTAAAGCTGTGTAATGAAGGCAGGAAACAAAGACATGAAATCAGGGCTCCCAATCATCGACTACATCTCTTCTCTTCCCTAGGAACGGCTTCATACGACTCATTCAGTAACACAATATTCAATTTTTACTGCCAATAAAGAGGGGGGCTGAGGCGGAAATGTTAGTCAGAAGGCTAAAGCGATAGGAAAGTAGTGCAACGGGGCCATCATGACATACGAAAGTATATGTCACTTCTGTACCCGAATAGGGATCCCCACATAACGTGATCACCGACCATAACAGCGACCCTAATCTAAAAGACTGTGTCAACTTATTCCCACCCAACCCTGTGTCTTTACTTGTCATGCTTATTTGCCGAATTCGGCGTTTATACCTGTCTGACGGTGATAGGATCCAGGTACGACACAAACTTTTAATGCATAGATGCATCCAATGTAGGTTGAAGGGTAAAGCTGTGTAATGAAGGCAGGAAGCAAAGACATGAAATCAGGGCTCCCAATCATCGACTACATCTCTTCTCTTCCCTAGGAACGGCTTCATACGACTCATTCAGTAACACAATATTCAATTTTTACTGCCAATAAAGAGGGGGGCTGAGGCGGAAATGTTAGTCAGAAGGCTAAAGCGATAGGAAAGTAGTGCAACGGGGCCACCATGACATACGAAAGTATGTGTCACTTCTGTACCCGAATAGGGATCCCCACATAACGTGATCACCGACCATAACAGCGACCCTAATCTAAAAGACTGTGTCAACTTATTCCCACCCAACCCTGTGTCTTTACTTGTCATGCTTATTTGCCGAATTCGGCGTTTATACCTGTCTGACGGTGATAGGATCCAGGTACGACACAAACTTTTAATGCATAGATGCATCCAATGTAGGTTGAAGGGAAAGCCGTGTAATGAAGGCAGGAAACAAAGACATGAAATCAGGGCTCCCAATCATCGACTACATCTCTTCTCTTCCCTAGGAACGGCTTCATACGACTCATTCAGTAACACAATATTCAATTTTTACTGCCAATAAAGAGGGGGGCTGAGGCGGAAATGTTAGTCAGAAGGCTAAAGCGATAGGAAAGTAGTGCAACGGGGCCATCATGACATACGAAAGTATGTGTCACTTCTGTACCCGAATAGGGATCCCCACATAACGTGATCACCGACCATAACAGCGACCCTAATCTAAAAGACTGTGTCAACTTATTCCCACCCAACCCTGTGTCTTTACTTGTCATGCTTATTTGCCGAATTCGGCGTTTATACCTGTCTGACGGTGATAGGATCCAGGTACGACACAAACTTTCAATGTCATAGATGCATCCAATGTTGCTTGAAGGGTAAAGCTGTGTAATGAAGGCAGGAAACAAAGACATGAAATCAGGGCTCCCAATCATCGACTACATCTCTTCTCTTCCCTAGGAACGGCTTCATACGACTCATTCAGTAACACAATATTCAATTTTTACTGCCAATAAAGAGGGGGGCTGAGGCGGAAATGTTAGTCAGAAGGCTAAAGCGATAGGAAAGTAGTGCAACGGGGCCATCATGACATACGAAAGTATGTGTCACTTCTGTACCCGAATAGGGATCCCCACATAACGTGATCACCGACCATAACAGAGACCCTAATCTAAAAGACTGTGTCAACTTATTCCCACCCAACCCTGTGTCTTTACTTGTCATGCTTATTTGCCGAATTCGGCGTTTATACCTGTCTGACGGTGATAGGATCCAGGTACGACACAAACTTTTAATGCATAGATGCATCCAATGTAGGTTGAAGGGTAAAGCTGTGTAATGAAGGCAGGAAACAAAGACATGAAATCAGGGCTCCCAATCATCGACTACATCTCTTCTCTTCCCTAGGAACGGCTTCATACGACTCATTCAGTAACACAATATTCAATTTTTACTGCCAATAAAGAGGGGGGCTGAGGCGGAAATGTTAGTCAGAAGGCTAAAGCGATAGGAAAGTAGTGCAACGGGGCCATCATGACATACGAAAGTATGTGTCACTTCTGTACCCGAATAGGGATCCCCACATAACGTGATCACCGACCATAACAGCGACCCTAATCTAAAAGACTGTGTCAACTTATTCCCACCCAACCCTGTGTCTTTACTTGTCATGCTTATTTGCCGAATTCGGCGTTTATACCTGTCTGACGGTGATAGGATCCAGGTACGACACAAACTTTCAATGTCATAGATGCATCCAATGTTGCTTGAAGGGTAAAGCTGTGTAATGAAGGCAGGAAACAAAGACATGAAATCAGGGCTCCCAATCATCGACTACATCTCTTCTCTTCCCTAGGAACGGCTTCATACGACTCATTCAGTAACACAATATTCAATTTTTACTGCCAATAAAGAGGGGGGCTGAGGCGGAAATGTTAGTCAGAAGGCTAAAGCGATAGGAAAGTAGTGCAACGGGGCCATCATGACATACGAAAGTATGTGTCACTTCTGTACCCGAATAGGGATCCCCACATAACGTGATCACCGACCATAACAGCGACCCTAATCTAAAAGACTGTGTCAACTTATTCCCACCCAACCCTGTGTCTTTACTTGTCATGCTTATTTGCCGAATTCGGCGTTTATACCTGTCTGACGGTGATAGGATCCAGGTACGACACAAACTTTTAATGCATAGATGCATCCAATGTAGGTTGAAGGGTAAAGCTGTGTAATGAAGGCAGGAAACAAAGACATGAAATCAGGGCTCCCAATCATCGACTACATCTCTTCTCTTCCCTAGGAACGGCTTCATACGACTCATTCAGTAACACAATATTCAATTTTTACTGCCAATAAAGAGGGGGGCTGAGGCGGAAATGTTAGTCAGAAGGCTAAAGCGATAGGAAAGTAGTGCAACGGGGCCATCATGACATACGAAAGTATGTGTCACTTCTGTACCCGAATAGGGATCCCCACATAACGTGATCACCGACCATAACAGCGACCCTAATCTAAAAGACTGTGTCAACTTATTCCCACCCAACCCTGTGTCTTTACTTGTCATGCTTATTTGCCGAATTCGGCGTTTATACCTGTCTGACGGTGATAGGATCCAGGTACGACACAAACTTTCAATGTCATAGATGCATCCAATGTTGCTTGAAGGGTAAAGCTGTGTAATGAAGGCAGGAAACAAAGACATGAAATCAGGGCTCCCAATCATCGACTACATCTCTTCTCTTCCCTAGGAACGGCTTCATACGACTCATTCAGTAACACAATATTCAATTTTTACTGCCAATAAAGAGGGGGGCTGAGGCGGAAATGTTAGTCAGAAGGCTAAAGCGATAGGAAAGTAGTGCAACGGGGCCATCATGACATACGAAAGTATGTGTCACTTCTGTACCCGAATAGGGATCCCCACATAACGTGATCACCGACCATAACAGCGACCCTAATCTAAAAGACTGTGTCAACTTATTCCCACCCAACCCTGTGTCTTTACTTGTCATGCTTATTTGCCGAATTCGGCGTTTATACCTGTCTGACGGTGATAGGATCCAGGTACGACACAAACTTTTAATGCATAGATGCATCCAATGTAGGTTGAAGGGTAAAGCTGTGTAATGAAGGCAGGAAACAAAGACATGAAATCAGGGCTCCCAATCATCGACTACATCTCTTCTCTTCCCTAGGAACGGCTTCATACGACTCATTCAGTAACACAATATTCAATTTTTACTGCCAATAAAGAGGGGGGCTGAGGCGGAAATGTTAGTCAGAAGGCTAAAGCGATAGGAAAGTAGTGCAACGGGGCCATCATGACATACGAAAGTATGTGTCACTTCTGTACCCGAATAGGGATCCCCACATAACGTGATCACCGACCATAACAGCGACCCTAATCTAAAAGACTGTGTCAACTTATTCCCACCCAACCCTGTGTCTTTACTTGTCATGCTTATTTGCCGAATTCGGCGTTTATACCTGTCTGACGGTGATAGGATCCAGGTACGACACAAACTTTCAATGTCATAGATGCATCCAATGTTGCTTGAAGGGTAAAGCTGTGTAATGAAGGCAGGAAACAAAGACATGAAATCAGGGCTCCCAATCATCGACTACATCTCTTCTCTTCCCTAGGAACGGCTTCATACGACTCATTCAGTAACACAATATTCAATTTTTACTGCCAATAAAGAGGGGGGCTGAGGCGGAAATGTTAGTCAGAAGGCTAAAGCGATAGGAAAGTAGTGCAACGGGGCCATCATGACATACGAAAGTATGTGTCACTTCTGTACCCGAATAGGGATCCCCACATAACGTGATCACCGACCATAACAGCGACCCTAATCTAAAAGACTGTGTCAACTTATTCCCACCCAACCCTGTGTCTTTACTTGTCATGCTTATTTGCCGAATTCGGCGTTTATACCTGTCTGACGGTGATAGGATCCAGGTACGACACAAACTTTTAATGCATAAATGCATCCAATGTAGGTTGAAGGGTAAAGCTGTGTAATGAAGGCAGGAAGCAAAGACATGAAATCAGGGCTCCCAATCATCGACTACATCTCTTCTCTTCCCTAGGAACGGCTTCATACGACTCATTCAGTAACACAATATTCAATTTTTACTGCCAATAAAGAGGGGGGCTGAGGCGGAAATGTTAGTCAGAAGGCTAAAGCGATAGGAAAGTAGTGCAACGGGGCCACCATGACATACGAAAGTATGTGTCACTTCTGTACCCGAATAGGGATCCCCACATAACGTGATCACCGACCATAACAGCGACCCTAATCTAAAAGACTGTGTCAACTTATTCCCACCCAACCCTGTGTCTTTACTTGTCATGCTTATTTGCCGAATTCGGCGTTTATACCTGTCTGACGGTGATAGGATCCAGGTACGACACAAACTTTTAATGCATAGATGCATCCAATGTAGGTTGAAGGGTAAAGCTGTGTAATGAAGGCAGGAAACAAAGACATGAAATCAGGGCTCCCAATCATCGACTACATCTCTTCTCTTCCCTAGGAACGGCTTCATACGACTCATTCAGTAACACAATATTCAATTTTTACTGCCAATAAAGAGGGGGGCTGAGGCGGAAATGTTAGTCAGAAGGCTAAAGCGATAGGAAAGTAGTGCAACGGGGCCATCATGACATACGAAAGTATGTGTCACTTCTGTACCCGAATAGGGATCCCCACATAACGTGATCACCGACCATAACAGCGACCCTAATCTAAAAGACTGTGTCAACTTATTCCCACCCAACCCTGTGTCTTTACTTGTCATGCTTATTTGCCGAATTCGGCGTTTATACCTGTCTGACGGTGATAGGATCCAGGTACGACACAAACTTTCAATGTCATAGATGCATCCAATGTTGCTTGAAGGGTAAAGCTGTGTAATGAAGGCAGGAAACAAAGACATGAAATCAGGGCTCCCAATCATCGACTACATCTCTTCTCTTCCCTAGGAACGGCTTCATACGACTCATTCAGTAACACAATATTCAATTTTTACTGCCAATAAAGAGGGGGGCTGAGGCGGAAATGTTAGTCAGAAGGCTAAAGCGATAGGAAAGTAGTGCAACGGGGCCATCATGACATACGAAAGTATGTGTCACTTCTGTACCCGAATAGGGATCCCCACATAACGTGATCACCGACCATAACAGCGACCCTAATCTAAAAGACTGTGTCAACTTATTCCCACCCAACCCTGTGTCTTTACTTGTCATGCTTATTTGCCGAATTCGGCGTTTATACCTGTCTGACGGTGATAGGATCCAGGTACGACACAAACTTTTAATGCATAGATGCATCCAATGTAGGTTGAAGGGTAAAGCTGTGTAATGAAGGCAGGAAACAAAGACATGAAATCAGGGCTCCCAATCATCGACTACATCTCTTCTCTTCCCTAGGAACGGCTTCATACGACTCATTCAGTAACACAATATTCAATTTTTACTGCCAATAAAGAGGGGGGCTGAGGCGGAAATGTTAGTCAGAAGGCTAAAGCGATAGGAAAGTAGTGCAACGGGGCCATCATGACATACGAAAGTATGTGTCACTTCTGTACCCGAATAGGGATCCCCACATAACGTGATCACCGACCATAACAGCGACCCTAATCTAAAAGACTGTGTCAACTTATTCCCACCCAACCCTGTGTCTTTACTTGTCATGCTTATTTGCCGAATTCGGCGTTTATACCTGTCTGACGGTGATAGGATCCAGGTACGACACAAACTTTCAATGTCATAGATGCATCCAATGTTGCTTGAAGGGTAAAGCTGTGTAATGAAGGCAGGAAACAAAGACATGAAATCAGGGCTCCCAATCATCGACTACATCTCTTCTCTTCCCTAGGAACGGCTTCATACGACTCATTCAGTAACACAATATTCAATTTTTACTGCCAATAAAGAGGGGGGCTGAGGCGGAAATGTTAGTCAGAAGGCTAAAGCGATAGGAAAGTAGTGCGACGGGGCCATCATGACATACGAAAGTATGTGTCACTTCTGTACCCGAATAGGGATCCCCACATAACGTGATCACCGACCATAACAGCGACCCTAATCTAAAAGACTGTGTCAACTTATTCCCACCCAACCCTGTGTCTTTACTTGTCATGCTTATTTGCCGAATTCGGCGTTTATACCTGTCTGACGGTGATAGGATCCAGGTACGACACAAACTTTTAATGCATAGATGCATCCAATGTAGGTTGAAGGGTAAAGCTGTGTAATGAAGGCAGGAAACAAAGACATGAAATCAGGGCTCCCAATCATCGACTACATCTCTTCTCTTCCCTAGGTACGGCTTCATACGACTCATTCAGTAACACAATATTCAATTTTTACTGCCAATAAAGAGGGGGGCTGAGGCGGAAATGTTAGTCAGAAGGCTAAAGCGATAGGAAAGTAGTGCAACGGGGCCATCATGACATACGAAAGTATGTGTCACTTCTGTACCCGAATAGGGATCCCCACATAACGTGATCACCGACCATAACAGCGACCCTAATCTAAAAGACTGTGTCAACTTATTCCCACCCAACCCTGTGTCTTTACTTGTCATGCTTATTTGCCGAATTCGGCGTTTATACCTGTCTGACGGTGATAGGATCCAGGTACGACACAAACTTTCAATGTCATAGATGCATCCAATGTTGCTTGAAGGTTAAAGCTGTGTAATGAAGGCAGGAAACAAAGACATGAAATCAGGGCTCCCAATCATCGACTACATCTCTTCTCTTCCCTAGGAACGGCTTCATACGACTCATTCAGTAACACAATATTCAATTTTTACTGCCAATAAAGAGGGGGGCTGAGGCGGAAATGTTAGTCAGAAGGCTAAAGCGATAGGAAAGTAGTGCAACGGGGCCATCATGACATACGAAAGTATGTGTCACTTCTGTACCCGAATAGGGATCCCCACATAACGTGATCACCGACCATAACAGCGACCCTAATCTAAAAGACTGTGTCAACTTATTCCCACCCAACCCTGTGTCTTTACTTGTCATGCTTATTTGCCGAATTCGGCGTTTATACCTGTCTGACGGTGATAGGATCCAGGTACGACACAAACTTTTAATGCATAGATGCATCCAATGTAGGTTGAAGGGTAAAGGTGTGTAATGAAGGCAGGAAACAAAGACATGAAATCAGGGCTCCCAATCATCGACTACATCTCTTCTCTTCCCTAGGAACGGCTTCATACGACTCATTCAGTAACACAATATTCAATTTTTACTGCCAATAAAGAGGGGGGCTGAGGCGGAAATGTTAGTCAGAAGGCTAAAGCGATAGGAAAGTAGTGCAACGGGGCCATCATGACATACGAAAGTATGTGTCACTTCTGTACCCGAATAGGGATCCCCACATAACGTGATCACCGACCATAACAGCGACCCTAATCTAAAAGACTGTGTCAACTTATTCCCACCCAACCCTGTGTCTTTACTTGTCATGCTTATTTGCCGAATTCGGCGTTTATACCTGTCTGACGGTGATAGGATCCAGGTACGACACAAACATTCAATGTCATAGATGCATCCAATGTTGCTTGAAGGGTAAAGCTGTGTAATGAAGGCAGGAAACAAAGACATGAAATCAGGGCTCCCAATCATCGACTACATCTCTTCTCTTCCCTAGGAACGGCTTCATACGACTCATTCAGTAACACAATATTCAATTTTTACTGCCAATAAAGAGGGGGGCTGAGGCGGAAATGTTAGTCAGAAGGCTAAAGCGATAGGAAAGTAGTGCAACGGGGCCATCATGACATACGAAAGTATGTGTCACTTCTGTACCCGAATAGGGATCCCCACATAACGTGATCACCGACCATAACAGCGACCCTAATCTAAAAGACTGTGTCAACTTATTCCCACCCAACCCTGTGTCTTTACTTGTCATGCTTATTTGCCGAATTCGGCGTTTATACCTGTCTGACGGTGATAGGATCCAGGTACGACACAAACTTTCAATGTCATAGATGCATCCAATGTTGCTTGAAGGGTAAAGCTGTGTAATGAAGGCAGGAAACAAAGACATGAAATCAGGGCTCCCAATCATCGACTACATCTCTTCTCTTCCCTAGGAACGGCTTCATACGACTCATTCAGTAACACAATATTCAATTTTTACTGCCAATAAAGAGGGGGGCTGAGGCGGAAATGTTAGTCAGAAGGCTAAAGCGATAGGAAAGTAGTGCAACGGGGCCATCATGACATACGAAAGTATGTGTCACTTCTGTACCCGAATAGGGATCCCCACATAACGTGATCACCGACCATAACAGCGACCCTAATCTAAAAGACTGTGTCAACTTATTCCCACCCAACCCTGTGTCTTTACTTGTCATGCTTATTTGCCGAATTCGGCGTTTATACCTGTCTGACGGTGATAGGATCCAGGTACGACACAAACATTCAATGTCATAGATGCATCCAATGTTGCTTGAAGGGTAAAGCTGTGTAATGAAGGCAGGAAACAAAGACATGAAATCAGGGCTCCCAATTATCGACTACATCTCTTCTCTTCCCTAGGAACGGCTTCATACGACTCATTCAGTAACACAATATTCAATTTTTACTGCCAATAAAGAGGGGGGCTGAGGCGGAAATGTTAGTCAGAAGGCTAAAGCGATAGGAAAGTAGTGCAACGGGGCCATCATAACATACGAAAGTATGTGTCACTTCTGTACCCGAATAGGGATCCCCACATAACGTGATCACCGACCATAACAGCGACCCTAATCTAAAAGACTGTGTCAACTTATTCCCACCCAACCCTGTGTCTTTACTTGTCATGCTTATTTGCCGAATTCGGCGTTTATACCTGTCTGACGGTGATAGGATCCAGGTACGACACAAACTTTTAATGCATAGATGCATCCAATGTAGGTTGAAGGGTAAAGCTGTGTAATGAAGGCAGGAAACAAAGACATGAAATCAGGGCTCCCAATCATCGACTACATCTCTTCTCTTCCCTAGGAACGGCTTCATACGACTCATTCAGTAACACAATATTCAATTTTTACTGCCAATAAAGAGGGGGGCTGAGGCGGAAATGTTAGTCAGAAGGCTAAAGCGATAGGAAAGTAGTGCAACGGGGCCATCATGACATACGAAAGTATGTGTCACTTCTGTACCCGAATAGGGATCCCCACATAACGTGATCACCGACCATAACAGCGACCCTAATCTAAAAGACTGTGTCAACTTATTCCCACCCAACCCTGTGTCTTTACTTGTCATGCTTATTTGCCGAATTCGGCGTTTATACCTGTCTGACGGTGATAGGATCCAGGTACGACACAAACTTTCAATGTCATAGATGCATCCAATGTTGCTTGAAGGGTAAAGCTGTGTAATGAAGGCAGGAAACAAAGACATGAAATCAGGGCTCCCAATCATCGACTACATCTCTTCTCTTCCCTAGGAACGGCTTCATACGACTCATTCAGTAACACAATATTCAATTTTTACTGCCAATAAAGACTGGGGCTGAGGCGGAAATGTTAGTCAGAAGGCTAAAGCGATAGGAAAGTAGTGCAACGGGGCCATCATGACATACGAAAGTATGTGTCACTTCTGTACCCGAATAGGGATCCCCACATAACGTGATCACCGACCATAACAGCGACCCTAATCTAAAAGACTGTGTCAACTTATTCCCACCCAACCCTGTGTCTTTACTTGTCATGCTTATTTGCCGAATTCGGCGTTTATACCTGTCTGACGGTGATAGGATCCAGGTACGACACAAACTTTTAATGCATAGATGCATCCAATGTAGGTTGAAGGGTAAAGCTGTGTAATGAAGGCAGGAAACAAAGACATGAAATCAGGGCTCCCAATCATCGACTACATCTCTTCTCTTCCCTAGGAACGGCTTCATACGACTCATTCAGTAACACAATATTCAATTTTTACTGCCAATAAAGAGGGGGGCTGAGGCGGAAATGTTAGTCAGAAGGCTAAAGCGATAGGAAAGTAGTGCAACGGGGCCATCATGACATACGAAAGTATGTGTCACTTCTGTACCCGAATAGGGATCCCCACATAACGTGATCACCGACCATAACAGCGACCCTAATCTAAAAGACTGTGTCAACTTATTCCCACCCAACCCTGTGTCTTTACTTGTCATGCTTATTTGCCGAATTCGGCGTTTATACCTGTCTGACGGTGATAGGATCCAGGTACGACACAAACTTTTAATGCATAGATGCATCCAATGTAGGTTGAAGGGTAAAGCTGTGTAATGAAGGCAGGAAACAAAGACATGAAATCAGGGCTCCCAATCATCGACTACATCTCTTCTTTTCCCTAGGAACGGCTTCATACGACTCATTCAGTAACACAATATTCAATTTTTACTGCCAATAAAGAGGGGGGCTGAGGCGGAAATGTTAGTCAGAAGGCTAAAGCGATAGGAAAGTAGTGCAACGGGGCCATCATGACATACGAAAGTATGTGTCACTTCTGTACCCGAATAGGGATCCCCACATAACGTGATCACCGACCATAACAGCGACCCTAATCTAAAAGACTGTGTCAACTTATTCCCACCCAACCCTGTGTCTTTACTTGTCATGCTTATTTGCCGAATTCGGCGTTTATACCTGTCTGACGGTGATAGGATCCAGGTACGACACAAACTTTCAATGTCATAGATGCATCCAATGTTGCTTGAAGGGTAAAGCTGTGTAATGAAGGCAGGAAACAAAGACATGAAATCAGGGCTCCCAATCATCGACTACATCTCTTCTCTTCCCTAGGAACGGCTTCATACGACTCATTCAGTAACACAATATTCAATTTTTACTGCCAATAAAGAGGGGGGCTGAGGCGGAAATGTTAGTCAGAAGGCTAAAGCGATAGGAAAGTAGTGCAACGGGGCCATCATGACATACGAAAGTATGTGTCACTTCTGTACCCGAATAGGGATCCCCACATAACGTGATCACCGACCATAACAGCGACCCTAATCTAAAAGACTGTGTCAACTTATTCCCACCCAACCCTGTGTCTTTACTTGTCATGCTTATTTGCCGAATTCGGCGTTTATACCTGTCTGACGGTGATAGGATCCAGGTACGACACAAACATTCAATGTCATAGATGCATCCAATGTTGCTTGAAGGGTAAAGCTGTGTAATGAAGGCAGGAAACAAAGACATGAAATCAGGGCTCCCAATTATCGACTACATCTCTTCTCTTCCCTAGGAACGGCTTCATACGACTCATTCAGTAACACAATATTCAATTTTTACTGCCAATAAAGAGGGGGGCTGAGGCGGAAATGTTAGTCAGAAGGCTAAAGCGATAGGAAAGTAGTGCAACGGGGCCATCATGACATACGAAAGTATGTGTCACTTCTGTACCCGAATAGGGATCCCCACATAACGTGATCACCGACCATAACAGCGACCCTAATCTAAAAGACTGTGTCAACTTATTCCCACCCAACCCTGTGTCTTTACTTGTCATGCTTATTTGCCGAATTCGGCGTTTATACCTGTCTGACGGTGATAGGATCCAGGTACGACACAAACTTTTAATGCATAGATGCATCCAATGTAGGTTGAAGGGTAAAGCTGTGTAATGAAGGCAGGAAACAAAGACATGAAATCAGGGCTCCCAATCATCGACTACATCTCTTCTCTTCCCTAGGAACGGCTTCATACGACTCATTCAGTAACACAATATTCAATTTTTACTGCCAATAAAGAGGGGGGCTGAGGCGGAAATGTTAGTCAGAAGGCTAAAGCGATAGGAAAGTAGTGCAACGGGGCCATCATGACATACGAAAGTATGTGTCACTTCTGTACCCGAATAGGGATCCCCGCATAACGTGATCACCGACCATAACAGCGACCCTAATCTAAAAGACTGTGTCAACTTATTCCCACCCAACCCTGTGTCTTTACTTGTCATGCTTATTTGCCGAATTCGGCGTTTATACCTGTCTGACGGTGATAGGATCCAGGTACGACACAAACTTTCAATGTCATAGATGCATCCAATGTTGCTTGAAGGGTAAAGCTGTGTAATGAAGGCAGGAAACAAAGACATGAAATCAGGGCTCCCAATCATCGACTACATCTCTTCTCTTCCCTAGGAACGGCTTCATACGACTCATTCAGTAACACAATATTCACTTTTTACTGCCAATAAAGAGGGGGGCTGAGGCGGAAATGTTAGTCAGAAGGCTAAAGCGATAGGAAAGTAGTGCAACGGGGCCATCATGACATACGAAAGTATGTGTCACTTCTGTACCCGAATAGGGATCCCCACATAACGTGATCACCGACCATAACAGCGACCCTAATCTAAAAGACTGTGTCAACTTATTCCCACCCAACCCTGTGTCTTTACGTGTCATGCTTATTTGCCGAATTCGGCGTTTATACCTGTCTGACGGTGATAGGATCCAGGTACGACACAAACTTTTAATGAATAGAAGCATCCAATGTAGGTTGAAGGGTAAAGCTGTGTAATGAAGGCAGGAAACAAAGACATGAAATCAGGGCTCCCAATCATCGACTACATCTCTTCTCTTCCCTAGGAACGGCTTCATACGACTCATTCAGTAACACAATATTCAATTTTTACTGCCAATAAAGAGGGGGGCTGAGGCGGAAATGTTAGTCAGAAGGCTAAAGCGATAGGAAAGTAGTGCAACGGGGCCATCATGACATACGAAAGTATGTGTCACTTCTGTACCCGAATAGGGATCCCCACATAACGTGATCACCGACCATAACAGCGACCCTAATCTAAAAGACTGTGTCAACTTATTCCCACCCAACCCTGTGTCTTTACTTGTCATGCTTATTTGCCGAATTCGGCGTTTATACCTGTCTGACGGTGATAGGATCCAGGTACGACACAAACTTTCAATGTCATAGATGCATCCAATGTTGCTTGAAGGGTAAAGCTGTGTAATGAAGGCAGGAAACAAAGACATTAAATCAGGGCTCCCAATCGTCGACTACATCTCTTCTCTTCCCTAGGAACGGCTTCATACGACTCATTCAGTAACACAATATTCACTTTTTACTGCCAATAAAGAGGGGGGCTGAGGCGGAAATGTTAGTCAGAAGGCTAAAGCGATAGGAAAGTAGTGCAACGGGGCCATCATGACATACGAAAGTATGTGTCACTTCTGTACCCGAATAGGGATCCCCACATAACGTGATCACCGACCATAACAGCGACCCTAATCTAAAAGACTGTGTCAACTTATTCCCACCCAACCCTGTGTCTTTACGTGTCATGCTTATTTGCCGAATTCGGCGTTTATTCCTGTCTGACGGTGATAGGATCCAGGTACGACACAAACTTTTAATGCATAGATGCATCCAATGTAGGTTGAAGGGTAAAGCTGTGTAATGAAGGCAGGAAACAAAGACATGAAATCAGGGCTCCCAATCATCGACTACATCTCTTCTCTTCCCTAGGAACGGCTTCATACGACTCATTCAGTAACACAATATTCAATTTTTACTGCCAATAAAGAGGGGGGCTGAGGCGGAAATGTTAGTCAGAAGGCTAAAGCGATAGGAAAGTAGTGCAACGGGGCCATCATGACATACGAAAGTATGTGTCACTTCTGTACCCGAATAGGGATCCCCACATAACGTGATCACCGACCATAACAGCGACCCTAATCTAAAAGACTGTGTCAACTTATTCCCACCCAACCCTGTGTCTTTACTTGTCATGCTTATTTGCCGAATTCGGCGTTTATACCTGTCTGACGGTGATAGGATCCAGGTACGACACAAACATTCAATGTCATAGATGCATCCAATGTTGCTTGAAGGGTAAAGCTGTGTAATGAAGGCAGGAAACAAAGACATGAAATCAGGGCTCCCAATCATCGACTACATCTCTTCTCTTCCCTAGGAACGGCTTCATACGACTCATTCAGTAACACAATATTCAATTTTTACTGCCAATAAAGAGGGGGGCTGAGGCGGAAATGTTAGTCAGAAGGCTAAAGCGATAGGAAAGTAGTGCAACGGGGCCATCATGACATACGAAAGTATGTGTCACTTCTGTACCCGAATAGGGATCCCCACATAACGTGATCACCGACCATAACAGCGACCCTAATCTAAAAGACTGTGTCAACTTATTCCCACCCAACCCTGTGTCTTTACTTGTCATGCTTATTTGCCGAATTCGGCGTTTATACCTGTCTGACGGTGATAGGATCCAGGTACGACACAAACTTTCAATGTCATAGATGCATCCAATGTTGCTTGAAGGGTAAAGCTGTGTAATGAAGGCAGGAAACAAAGACATGAAATCAGGGCTCCCAATCATCGACTACATCTCTTCTCTTCCCTAGGAACGGCTTCATACGACTCATTCAGTAACACAATATTCAATTTTTACTGCCAATAAAGAGGGGGGCTGAGGCGGAAATGTTAGTCAGAAGGCTAAAGCGATAGGAAAGTAGTGCAACGGGGCCATCATGACATACGAAAGTATGTGTCACTTCTGTACCCGAATAGGGATCCCCACATAACGTGATCACCGACCATAACAGCGACCCTAATCTAAAAGACTGTGTCAACTTATTCCCACCCAACCCTGTGTCTTTACTTGTCATGCTTATTTGCCGAATTCGGCGTTTATACCTGTCTGACGGTGATAGGATCCAGGTACGACACAAACTTTCAATGTCATAGATGCATCCAATGTTGCTTGAAGGGTAAAGCTGTGTAATGAAGGCAGGAAACAAAGACATGAAATCAGGGCTCCCAATCATCGACTACATCTCTTCTCTTCCCTAGGAACGGCTTCATACGACTCATTCAGTAACACAATATTCACTTTTTACTGCCAATAAAGAGGGGGGCTGAGGCGGAAATGTTAGTCAGAAGGCTAAAGCGATAGGAAAGTAGTGCAACGGGGCCATCATGACATACGAAAGTATGTGTCACTTCTGTACCCGAATAGGGATCCCCACATAACGTGATCACCGACCATAACAGCGACCCTAATCTAAAAGACTGTGTCAACTTATTCCCACCCAACCCTGTGTCTTACTTGTCATGCTTATTTGCCGAATTCGGCGTTTATACCTGTCTGACGGTGATAGGATCCAGGTACGACACAAACTTTTAATGCATAGATGCATCCAATGTAGGTTGAAGGGTAAAGCTGTGTAATGAAGGCAGGAAACAAAGACATGAAATCAGGGCTCCCAATCATCGACTACATCTCTTCTCTTCCCTAGGAACGGCTTCATACGACTCATTCAGTAACACAATATTCAATTTTTACTGCCAATAAAGAGGGGGGCTGAGGCGGAAATGTTAGTCAGAAGGCTAAAGCGATAGGAAAGTAGTGCAACGGGGCCATCATGACATACGAAAGTATGTGTCACTTCTGTACCCGAATAGGGATCCCCACATAACGTGATCACCGACCATAACAGCGACCCTAATCTAAAAGACTGTGTCAACTTATTCCCACCCAACCCTGTGTCTTTACTTGTCATGCTTATTTGCCGAATTCGGCGTTTATACCTGTCTGACGGTGATAGGATCCAGGTACGACACAAACTTTCAATGTCATAGATGCATCCAATGTTGCTTGAAGGGTAAAGCTGTGTAATGAAGGCAGGAAACAAAGACATGAAATCAGGGCTCCCAATCATCGATTACATCTCTTCTCTTCCCTAGGAACGGCTTCATACGACTCATTCAGTAACACAATATTCAATTTTTACTGCCAATAAAGAGGGGGGCTGAGGCGGAAATGTTAGTCAGAAGGCTAAAGCGATAGGAAAGTAGTGCAACGGGGCCATCATGACATACGAAAGTATGTGTCACTTCTGTACCCGAATAGGGATCCCCACATAACGTGATCACCGACCATAACAGCGACCCTAATCTAAAAGACTGTGTCAACTTATTCCCACCCAACCCTGTGTCTTTACTTGTCATGCTTATTTGCCGAATTCGGCGTTTATACCTGTCTGACGGTGATAGGATCCAGGTACGACACAAACTTTTAATGCATAGATGCATCCAATGTAGGTTGAAGGGTAAAGCTGTGTAATGAAGGCAGGAAGCAAAGACATGAAATCAGGGCTCCCAATCATCGACTACATCTCTTCTCTTCCCTAGGAACGGCTTCATACGACTCATTCAGTAACACAATATTCAATTTTTACTGCCAATAAAGAGGGGGGCTGAGGCGGAAATGTTAGAAGGCTAAAGCGATAGGAAAGTAGTGCAACGGGGCCATCATGACATACGAAAGTATGTGTCACTTCTTTACCCGAATAGGGATCCCCACATAACGTGATCACCGACCATAACAGCGACCCTAATCTAAAAGACTGTGTCAACTTATTCCCACCCAACCCTGTGTCTTTACTTGTCATGCTTATTTGCCGAATTCGGCGTTTATACCTGTCTGACGGTGATAGGATCCAGGTACGACACAAACATTCAATGTCATAGATGCATCCAATGTTGCTTGAAGGGTAAAGCTGTGTAATGAAGGCAGGAAACAAAGACATGAAATCAGGGCTCCCAATCATCGACTACATCTCTTCTCTTCCCTAGGAACGGCTTCATACGACTCATTCAGTAACACAATATTCAATTTTTACTGCCAATAAAGAGGGGGGCTGAGGCGGAAATGTTAGTCAGAAGGCTAAAGCGATAGGAAAGTAGTGCAACGGGGCCATCATGACATACGAAAGTATGTGTCACTTCTGTACCCGATGGTGGTGGTGGTGGTGGTTAGTGTTTAACGTCCCGTCGACAACGAGGTCATTAGAGACGGAGCGCAAGCTCGGGTTAGGGAAGGATTGGGAAGGAAATCGGCCGTGCCCTTTCAAAGGAACCATCCCGGCATTTGCCTGAAACGATTTAGGGAAATCACGGAAAACCTAAATCAGGATGGCCGGAGACGGGATTGAACCGTCGTCCTCCCGAATGCGAGTCCAGTGTGCTAACCACTGCGCCACCTCGCTCGGTTTCTGTACCCGAATAGGGATCCCCACATAACGTGATCACCGACCATAACAGCGACCCTAATCTAAAAGACTGTGTCAACTTATTCCCACCCAACCCTGTGTCTTTACTTGTCATGCTTATTTGCCGAATTCGGCGTTTATACCTGTCTGACGGTGATAGGATCCAGGTACGACACAAACTTTCAATGTCATAGATGCATCCAATGTTGCTTGAAGGGTAAAGCTGTGTAATGAAGGCAGGAAACAAAGACATGAAATCAGGGCTCCCAATCATCGACTACATCTCTTCTCTTCCCTAGGAACGGCTTCATACGACTCATTCAGTAACACAATATTCAATTTTTACTGCCAATAAAGAGGGGGGCTGAGGCGGAAATGTTAGTCAGAAGGCTAAAGCGATAGGAAAGTAGTGCAACGGGGCCATCATGACATACGAAAGTATGTGTCACTTCTGTACCCGAATAGGGATCCCCACATAACGTGATCACCGACCATAACAGCGACCCTAATCTAAAAGACTGTGTCAACTTATTCCCACCCAACCCTGTGTCTTTACTTGTCATGCTTATTTGCCGAATTCGGCGTTTATACCTGTCTGACGGTGATAGGATCCAGGTACGACACAAACTTTTAATGCATAGATGCATCCAATGTAGGTTGAAGGGTAAAGCTGTGTAATGAAGGCAGGAAGCAAAGACATGAAATCAGGGCTCCCAATCATCGACTACATCTCTTCTCTTCCCTAGGAACGGCTTCATACGACTCATTCAGTAACACAATATTCAATTTTTACTGCCAATAAAGAGGGGGGCTGAGGCGGAAATGTTAGTCAGAAGGCTAAAGCGATAGGAAAGTAGTGCAACGGGGCCATCATGACATACGAAAGTATGTGTCACTTCTGTACCCGAATAGGGATCCCCACATAACGTGATCACCGACCATAACAGCGACCCTAATCTAAAAGACTGTGTCAACTTATTCCCACCCAACCCTGTGTCTTTACTTGTCATGCTTATTTGCCGAATTCGGCGTTTATACCTGTCTGACGGTGATAGGATCCAGGTACGACACAAACTTTTAATGCATAGATGCATCCAATGTAGGTTGAAGGGTAAAGCTGTGTAATGAAGGCAGGAAACAAAGACATGAAATCAGGGCTCCCTATCATCGACTACATCTCTTCTCTTCCCTAGGAACGGCTTCATACGACTCATTCAGTAACACAATATTCAATTTTTACTGCCAATAAAGAGGGGGGCTGAGGCGGAAATGTTAGTCAGAAGGCTAAAGCGATAGGAAAGTAGTGCAACGGGGCCATCATGACATACGAAAGTATGTGTCACTTCTGTACCCGAATAGGGATCCCCACATAACGTGATCACCGACCATAACAGCGACCCTAATCTAAAAGACTGTGTCAACTTATTCCCACCCAACCCTGTGTCTTTACTTGTCATGCATATTTGCCGAATTCGGCGTTTATACCTGTCTGACGGTGATAGGATCCAGGTACGACACAAACTTTCAATGTCATAGATGCATCCAATGTTGCTTGAAGGGTAAAGCTGTGTAATGAAGGCAGGAAACAAAGACATGAAATCAGGGCTCCCAATCATCGACTACATCTCTTCTCTTCCCTAGGAACGGCTTCATACGACTCATTCAGTAACACAATATTCAATTTTTACTGCCAATAAAGAGGGGGGCTGAGGCGGAAATGTTAGTCAGAAGGCTAAAGCGATAGGAAAGTAGTGCAACGGGGCCATCATGACATACGAAAGTATGTGTCACTTCTGTACCCGAATAGGGATCCCCACATAACGTGATCACCGACCATAACAGCGACCCTAATCTAAAAGACTGTGTCAACTTATTCCCACCCAACCCTGTGTCTTTACTTGTCATGCTTATTTGCCGAATTCGGCGTTTATACCTGTCTGACGGTGATAGGATCCAGGTACGACACAAACTTTCAATGTCATAGATGCATCCAATGTTGCTTGAAGGGTAAAGCTGTGTAATGAAGGCAGGAAACAAAGACATGAAATCAGGGCTCCCAATCATCGACTACATCTCTTCTCTTCCCTAGGAACGGCTTCATACGACTCATTCAGTAACACAATATTCAATTTTTACTGCCAATAAAGAGGGGGGCTGAGGCGGAAATGTTAGTCAGAAGGCTAAAGCGATAGGAAAGTAGTGCAACGGGGCCATCATGACATACGAAAGTATGTGTCACTTCTGTACCCGAATAGGGATCCCCACATAACGTGATCACCGACCATAACAGCGACCCTAATCTAAAAGACTGTGTCAACTTATTCCCACCCAACCCTGTGTCTTTACTTGTCATGCTTATTTGCCGAATTCGGCGTTTATACCTGTCTGACGGTGATAGGATCCAGGTACGACACAAACTTTCAATGTCATAGATGCATCCAATGTTGCTTGAAGGGTAAAGCTGTGTAATGAAGGCAGGAAACAAAGACATGAAATCAGGGCTCCCAATCATCGACTACATCTCTTCTCTTCCCTAGGAACGGCTTCATACGACTCATTCAGTAACACAATATTCAATTTTTACTGCCAATAAAGAGGGGGGCTGAGGCGGAAATGTTAGTCAGAAGGCTAAAGCGATAGGAAAGTAGTGCAACGGGGCCATCATGACATACGAAAGTATGTGTCACTTCTGTACCCGAATAGGGATCCCCACATAACGTGATCACCGACCATAACAGCGACCCTAATCTAAAAGACTGTGTCAACTTATTCCCACCCAACCCTGTGTCTTTACTTGTCATGCTTATTTGCCGAATTCGGCGTTTATACCTGTCTGACGGTGATAGGATCCAGGTACGACACAAACTTTCAATGTCATAGATGCATCCAATGTTGCTTGAAGGGTAAAGCTGTGTAATGAAGGCAGGAAACAAAGACATGAAATCAGGGCTCCCAATCATCGACTACATCTCTTCTCTTCCCTAGGAACGGCTTCATACGACTCATTCAGTAACACAATATTCAATTTTTACTGCCAATAAAGAGGGGGGCTGAGGCGGAAATGTTAGTCAGAAGGCTAAAGCGATAGGAAAGTAGTGCAACGGGGCCATCATGACATACGAAAGTATGTGTCACTTCTGTACCCGAATAGGGATCCCCACATAACGTGATCACCGACCATAACAGCGACCCTAATCTAAAAGACTGTGTCAACTTATTCCCACCCAACCCTGTGTCTTTACTTGTCATGCTTATTTGCCGAATTCGGCGTTTATACCTGTCTGACGGTGATAGGATCCAGGTACGACACAAACTTTCAATGTCATAGATGCATCCAATGTTGCTTGAAGGGTAAAGCTGTGTAATGAAGGCAGGAAACAAAGACATGAAATCAGGGCTCCCAATCATCGACTACATCTCTTCTCTTCCCTAGGAACGGCTTCATACGACTCATTCAGTAACACAATATTCAATTTTTACTGCCAATAAAGAGGGGGGCTGAGGCGGAAATGTTAGTCAGAAGGCTAAAGCGATAGGAAAGTAGTGCAACGGGGCCATCATGACATACGAAAGTATGTGTCACTTCTGTACCCGAATAGGGATCCCCACATAACGTGATCACCGACCATAACAGCGACCCTAATCTAAAAGACTGTGTCAACTTATTCCCACCCAACCCTGTGTCTTTACTTGTCATGCTTATTTGCCGAATTCGGCGTTTATACCTGTCTGACGGTGATAGGATCCAGGTACGACACAAACTTTCAATGTCATAGATGCATCCAATGTTGCTTGAAGGGTAAAGCTGTGTAATGAAGGCAGGAAACAAAGACATGAAATCAGGGCTCCCAATCATCGACTACATCTCTTCTCTTCCCTAGGAACGGCTTCATACGACTCATTCAGTAACACAATATTCAATTTTTACTGCCAATAAAGAGGGGGGCTGAGGCGGAAATGTTAGTCAGAAGGCTAAAGCGATAGGAAAGTAGTGCAACGGGGCCATCATGACATACGAAAGTATGTGTCACTTCTGTACCCGAATAGGGATCCCCACATAACGTGATCACCGACCATAACAGCGACCCTAATCTAAAAGACTGTGTCAACTTATCCCCACCCAACCCTGTGTCTTTACTTGTCATGCTTATTTGCCGAATTCGGCGATTATACCTGTCTGACGGTGATAGGATCCAGGTACGACACAAACTTTCAATGTCATAGATGCATCCAATGTTGCTTGAAGGGTAAAGCTGTGTAATGAAGGCAGGAAACAAAGACATGAAATCAGGGCTCCCAATCATCGACTACATCTCTTCTCTTCCCTAGGAACGGCTTCATACGACTCATTCAGTAACACAATATTCAATTTTTACTGCCAATAAAGAGGGGGGCTGAGGCGGAAATGTTAGTCAGAAGGCTAAAGCGATAGGAAAGTAGTGCAACGGGGCCATCATGACATACGAAAGTATGTGTCACTTCTGTACCCGAATAGGGATCCCCACATAACGTGATCACCGACCATAACAGCGACCCTAATCTAAAAGACTGTGTCAACTTATTCCCACCCAACCCTGTGTCTTTACTTGTCATGCTTATTTGCCGAATTCGGCGTTTATACCTGTCTGACGGTGATAGGATCCAGGTACGACACAAACTTTTAATGCATAGATGCATCCAATGTAGGTTGAAGGGTAAAGCTGTGTAATGAAGGCAGGAAACAAAGACATGAAATCAGGGCTCCCAATCATCGACTACATCTCTTCTCTTCCCTAGGTACGGCTTCATACGACTCATTCAGTAACACAATATTCAATTTTTACTGCCAATAAAGAGGGGGGCTGAGGCGGAAATGTTAGTCAGAAGGCTAAAGCGATAGGAAAGTAGTGCAACGGGGCCATCATGACATACGAAAGTATGTGTCACTTCTGTACCCGAATAGGGATCCCCACATAACGTGATCACCGACCATAACAGCGACCCTAATCTAAAAGACTGTGTCAACTTATTCCCACCCAACCCTGTGTCTTTACTTGTCATGCTTATTTGCCGAATTCGGCGTTTATACCTGTCTGACGGTGATAGGATCCAGGTACGACACAAACTTTCAATGTCATAGATGCGTCCAATGTTGCTTGAAGGTTAAAGCTGTGTAATGAAGGCAGGAAACAAAGACATGAAATCAGGGCTCCCAATCATCGACTACATCTCTTCTCTTCCCTAGGAACGGCTTCATACGACTCATTCAGTAACACAATATTCAATTTTTACTGCCAATAAAGAGGGGGGCTGAGGCGGAAATGTTAGTCAGAAGGCTAAAGCGATAGGAAAGTAGTGCAACGGGGCCATCATGACATACGAAAGTATGTGTCACTTCTGTACCCGAATAGGGATCCCCACATAACGTGATCACCGACCATAACAGCGACCCTAATCTAAAAGACTGTGTCAACTTATTCCCACCCAACCCTGTGTCTTTACTTGTCATGCTTATTTGCCGAATTCGGCGTTTATACCTGTCTGACGGTGATAGGATCCAGGTACGACACAAACTTTCAATGTCATAGATGCATCCAATGTTGCTTGAAGGGTAAAGCTGTGTAATGAAGGCAGGAAACAAAGACATGAAATCAGGGCTCCCAATCATCGACTACATCTCTTCTCTTCCCTAGGAACGGCTTCATACGACTCATTCAGTAACACAATATTCACTTTTTACTGCCAATAAAGAGGGGGGCTGAGGCGGAAATGTTAGTCAGAAGGCTAAAGCGATAGGAAAGTAGTGCAACGGGGCCATCATGACATACGAAAGTATGTGTCACTTCTGTACCCGAATAGGGATCCCCACATAACGTGATCACCGACCATAACAGCGACCCTAATCTAAAAGACTGTGTCAACTTATTCCCACCCAACCCTGTGTCTTTACTTGTCATGCTTATTTGCCGAATTCGGCGTTTATACCTGTCTGACGGTGATAGGATCCAGGTACGACACAAACTTTTAATGCATAGATGCATCCAATGTAGGTTGAAGGGTAAAGCTGTGTAATGAAGGCAGGAAACAAAGACATGAAATCAGGGCTCCCAATCATCGACTACATCTCTTCTCTTCCCTAGGAACGGCTTCATACGACTCATTCAGTAACACAATATTCAATTTTTACTGCCAATAAAGAGGGGGGCTGAGGCGGAAATGTAGGTCAGAAGGCTAAAGCGATAGGAAAGTAGTGCAACGGGGCCATCATGACATACGAAAGTATGTGTCACTTCTGTACCCGAATAGGGATCCCCACATAACGTGATCACCGACCATAACAGCGACCCTAATCTAAAAGACTGTGTCAACTTATTCCCACCCAACCCTGTGTCTTTACTTGTCATGCTTATTTGCCGAATTCGGCGTTTATACCTGTCTGACGGTGATAGGATCCAGGTACGACACAAACTTTCAATGTCATAGATGCATCCAATGTTGCTTGAAGGGTAAAGCTGTGTAATGAAGGCAGGAAACAAAGACATGAAATCAGGGCTCCCAATCATCGACTACATCTCTTCTCTTCCCTAGGAACGGCTTCATACGACTCATTCAGTAACACAATATTCAATTTTTACTGCCAATAAAGAGGGGGGCTGAGGCGGAAATGTTAGTCAGAAGGCTAAAGCAATAGGAAAGTAGTGCAACGGGGCCATCATGACATACGAAAGTATGTGTCACTTCTGTACCCGAATAGGGATCCCCACATAACGTGATCACCGACCATAACAGCGACCCTAATCTAAAAGACTGTGTCAACTTATTCCCACCCAACCCTGTGTCTTTACTTGTCATGCTTATTTGCCGAATTCGGCGTTTATACCTGTCGGACGGTGATAGGATCCAGGTACGACACAAACTTTTAATGCATAGATGCATCCAATTTAGGTTGAAGGGTAAAGCTGTGTAATGAAGGCAGGAAACAAAGACATGAAATCAGGGCTCCCAATCATCGACTACATCTCTTCTCTTCCCTAGGTACGGCTTCATACGACTCATTCAGTAACACAATATTCAATTTTTACTGCCAATAAAGAGGGGGGCTGAGGCGGAAATGTTAGTCAGAAGGCTAAAGCGATAGGAAAGTAGTGCAACGGGGCCATCATGACATACGAAAGTATGTGTCACTTCTGTACCCGAATAGGGATCCCCACATAACGTGATCACCGACCATAACAGCGACCCTAATCTAAAAGACTGTGTCAACTTATTCCCACCCAACCCTGTGTCTTTACTTGTCATGCTTATTTGCCGAATTCGGCGTTTATACCTGTCTGACGGTGATAGGATCCAGGTACGACACAAACTTTCAATGTCATAGATGCATCCAATGTTGCTTGAAGGTTAAAGCTGTGTAATGAAGGCAGGAAACAAAGACATGAAATCAGGGCTCCCAATCATCGACTACATCTCTTCTCTTCCCTAGGAACGGCTTCATACGACTCATTCAGTAACACAATATTCAATTTTTACTGCCAATAAAGAGGGGGGCTGAGGCGGAAATGTTAGTCAGAAGGCTAAAGCGATAGGAAAGTAGTGCAACGGGGCCATCATGACATACGAAAGTATGTGTCACTTCTGTACCCGAATAGGGATCCCCACATAACGTGATCACCGACCATAACAGCGACCCTAATCTAAAAGACTGTGTCAACTTATTCCCACCCAACCCTGTGTCTTTACTTGTCATGCTTATTTGCCGAATTCGGCGTTTATACCTGTCTGACGGTGATAGGATCCAGGTACGACACAAACTTTCAATGTCATAGATGCATCCAATGTTGCTTGAAGGGTAAAGCTGTGTAATGAAGGCAGGAAACAAAGACATGAAATCAGGGCTCCCAATCATCGACTACATCTCTTCTCTTCCCTAGGAACGGCTTCATACGACTCATTCAGTAACACAATATTCACTTTTTACTGCCAATAAAGAGGGGGGCTGAGGCGGAAATGTTAGTCAGAAGGCTAAAGCGATAGGAAAGTAGTGCAACGGGGCCATCATGACATACGAAAGTATGTGTCACTTCTGTACCCGAATAGGGATCCCCACATAACGTGATCACCGACCATAACAGCGACCCTAATCTAAAAGACTGTGTCAACTTATTCCCACCCAACCCTGTGTCTTTACTTGTCATGCTTATTTGCCGAATTCGGCGTTTATACCTGTCTGACGGTGATAGGATCCAGGTACGACACAAACTTTTAATGCATAGATGCATCCAATGTAGGTTGAAGGGTAAAGCTGTGTAATGAAGGCAGGAAACAAAGACATGAAATCAGGGCTCCCAATCATCGACTACATCTCTTCTCTTCCCTAGGAACGGCTTCATACGACTCATTCAGTAACACAATATTCAATTTTTACTGCCAATAAAGAGGGGGGCTGAGGCGGAAATGTTAGTCAGAAGGCTAAAGCGATAGGAAAGTAGTGCAACGGGGCCATCATGACATACGAAAGTATGTGTCACTTCTGTACCCGAATAGGGATCCCCACATAACGTGATCACCGACCATAACAGCGACCCTAATCTAAAAGACTGTGTCAACTTATTCCCACCCAACCCTGTGTCTTTACTTGTCATGCTTATTTGCCGAATTCGGCGTTTATACCTGTCTGACGGTGATAGGATCCAGGTACGACACAAACTTTCAATGTCATAGATGCATCCAATGTTGCTTGAAGGGTAAAGCTGTGTAATGAAGGCAGGAAACAAAGACATGAAATCAGGGCTCCCAATCATCGACTACATCTCTTCTCTTCCCTAGGAACGGCTTCATACGACTCATTCAGTAACACAATATTCAATTTTTACTGCCAATAAAGAGGGGGGCTGAGGCGGAAATGTTAGTCAGAAGGCTAAAGCAATAGGAAAGTAGTGCAACGGGGCCATCATGACATACGAAAGTATGTGTCACTTCTGTACCCGAATAGGGATCCCCACATAACGTGATCACCGACCATAACAGCGACCCTAATCTAAAAGACTGTGTCAACTTATTCCCACCCAACCCTGTGTCTTTACTTGTCATGCTTATTTGCCGAATTCGGCGTTTATACCTGTCGGACGGTGATAGGATCCAGGTACGACACAAACTTTTAATGCATAGATGCATCCAATGTAGGTTGAAGGGTAAAGCTGTGTAATGAAGGCAGGAAACAAAGACATGAAATCAGGGCTCCCAATCATCGACTACATCTCTTCTCTTCCCTAGGAACGGCTTCATACGACTCATTCAGTAACACAATATTCAATTTTTACTGCCAATAAAGAGGGGGGCTGAGGCGGAAATGTTAGTCAGAAGGCTAAAGCGATAGGAAAGTAGTGCAACGGGGCCATCATGACATACGAAAGTATGTGTCACTTCTGTACCCGAATAGGGATCCCCACATAACGTGATCACCGACCATAACAGCGACCCTAATCTAAAAGACTGTGTCAACTTATTCCCACCCAACCCTGTGTCTTTACTTGTCATGCTTATTTGCCGAATTCGGCGTTTATACCTGTCTGACGGTGATAGGATCCAGGTACGACACAAACATTCAATGTCATAGATGCATCCAATGTTGCTTGAAGGGTAAAGCTGTGTAATGAAGGCAGGAAACAAAGACATGAAATCAGGGCTCCCAATCATCGACTACATCTCTTCTCTTCCCTAGGAACGGCTTCATACGACTCATTCAGTAACACAATATTCACTTTTTACTGCCAATAAAGAGGGGGGCTGAGGCGGAAATGTTAGTCAGAAGGCTAAAGCGATAGGAAAGTAGTGCAACGGGGCCATCATGACATACGAAAGTATGTGTCACTTCTGTACCCGAATAGGGATCCCCACATAACGTGATCACCGACCATAACAGCGACCCTAATCTAAAAGACTGTGTCAACTTATTCCCACCCAACCCTGTGTCTTTACTTGTCATGCTTATTTGCCGAATTCGGCGTTTATACCTGTCTGACGGTGATAGGATCCAGGTACGACACAAACTTTCAATGTCATAGATGCATCCAATGTTGCTTGAAGGGTAAAGCTGTGTAATGAAGGCAGGAAACAAAGACATGAAATCAGGGCTCCCAATCATCGACTACATCTCTTCTCTTCCCTAGGAACGGCTTCATACGACTCATTCAGTAACACAATATTCAATTTTTACTGCCAATAAAGAGGGGGGCTGAGCCGGTAATGTTAGTCAGAAGGCTAAAGCGATAGGAAAGTAGTGCAACGGGGCCATCATGACATACGAAAGTATGTGTCACTTCTGTACCCGAATAGGGATCCCCACATAACGTGATCACCGACCATAACAGCGACCCTAATCTAAAAGACTGTGTCAACTTATTCCCACCCAACCCTGTGTCTTTACTTGTCATGCTTATTTGCCGAATTCGGCGTTTATACCTGTCTGACGGTGATAGGATCCAGGTACGACACAAACTTTTAATGCATAGATGCATCCAATGTAGGTTGAAGGGTAAAGCTGTGTAATGAAGGCAGGAAACAAAGACATGAAATCAGGGCTCCCAATCATCGACTACATCTCTTCTCTTCCCTAGGAACTGCTTCATACGACTCATTCAGTAACACAATATTCAATTTTTACTGCCAATGAAGAGGGGGGCTGAGGCGGAAATGTTAGTCAGAAGGCTAAAGCGATAGGAAAGTAGTGCAACGGGGCCATCATGACATACGAAAGTATGTGTCACTTCTGTACCCGAATAGGGATCCCCACATAACGTGATCACCGACCATAACAGCGACCCTAATCTAAAAGACTGTGTCAACTTATTCCCACCCAACCCTGTGTCTTTACTTGTCATGCTTATTTGCCGAATTCGGCGTTTATACCTGTCTGACGGTGATAGGATCCAGGTACGACACAAACTTTCAATGTCATAGATGCATCCAATGTTGCTTGAAGGGTAAAGCTGTGTAATGAAGGCAGGAAACAAAGACATGAAATCAGGGCTCCCAATCATCGACTACATCTCTTCTCTTCCCTAGGAACGGCTTCATACGACTCATTCAGTAACACAATATTCAATTTTTACTGCCAATAAAGAGGGGGGCTGAGGCGGAAATGTTAGTCAGAAGGCTAAAGCGATAGGAAAGTAGTGCAACGGGGCCATCATGACATACGAAAGTATGTGTCACTTCTGTACCCGAATAGGGATCCCCACATAACGTGATCACCGACCATAACAGCGACCCTAATCTAAAAGACTGTGTCAACTTATTCCCACCCAACCCTGTGTCTTTACTTGTCATGCTTATTTGCCGAATTCGGCGTTTATACCTGTCTGACGGTGATAGGATCCAGGTACGACACAAACTTTCAATGTCATAGATGCATCCAATGTTGCTTGAAGGGTAAAGCTGTGTAATGAAGGCAGGAAACAAAGACATGAAATCAGGGCTCCCAATCATCGACTACATCTCTTCTCTTCCCTAGGAACGGCTTCATACGACTCATTCAGTAACACAATATTCAATTTTTACTGCCAATAAAGAGGGGGGCTGAGGCGGAAATGTTAGTCAGAAGGCTAAAGCGATAGGAAAGTAGTGCAACGGGGCCATCATGACATACGAAAGTATGTGTCACTTCTGTACCCGAATAGGGATCCCCACATAACGTGATCACCGACCATAACAGCGACCCTAATCTAAAAGACTGTGTCAACTTATTCCCACCCAACCCTGTGTCTTTACTTGTCATGCTTATTTGCCGAATTCGGCGTTTATACCTGTCTGACGGTGATAGGATCCAGGTACGACACAAACTTTCAATGTCATAGATGCATCCAATGTTGCTTGAAGGGTAAAGCTGTGTAATGAAGGCAGGAAACAAAGACATGAAATCAGGGCTCCCAATCATCGACTACATCTCTTCTCTTCCCTAGGAACGGCTTCATACGACTCATTCAGTAACACAATATTCAATTTTTACTGCCAATAAAGAGGGGGGCTGAGGCGGAAATGTTAGTCAGAAGGCTAAAGCGATAGGAAAGTAGTGCAACGGGGCCATCATGACATACGAAAGTATGTGTCACTTCTGTACCCGAATAGGGATCCCCACATAACGTGATCACCGACCATAACAGCGACCCTAATCTAAAAGACTGTGTCAACTTATTCCCACCCAACCCTGTGTCTTTACTTGTCATGCTTATTTGCCGAATTCGGCGTTTATACCTGTCTGACGGTGATAGGATCCAGGTACGACACAAACTTTTAATGCATTGATGCATCCAATGTAGGTTGAAGGGTAAAGCTGTGTAATGAAGGCAGGAAACAAAGACATGAAATCAGGGCTCCCAATCATCGACTACATCTCTTCTCTTCCCTAGGAACGGCTTCATACGACTCATTCAGTAACACAATATTCAATTTTTACTGCCAATAAAGAGGGGGGCTGAGGCGGAAATGTTAGTCAGAAGGCTAAAGCGATAGGAAAGTGGTGCAACGGGGCCATCATGACATACGAAAGTATGTGTCACTTCTGTACCCGAATAGGGATCCCCACATAACGTGATCACCGACCATAACAGCGACCCTAATCTAAAAGACTGTGTCAACTTATTCCCACCCAACCCTGTGTCTTTACTTGTCATGCTTATTTGCCGAATTCGGCGTTTATACCTGTCTGACGGTGATAGGATCCAGGTACGACACAAACTTTCAATGTCATAGATGCATCCAATGTTGCTTGAAGGGTAAAGCTGTGTAATGAAGGCAGGAAACAAAGACATGAAATCAGGGCTCCCAATCATCGACTACATCTCTTCTCTTCCCTAGGAACGGCTTCATACGACTCATTCAGTAACACAATATTCAATTTTTACTGCCAATAAAGAGGGGGGCTGAGGCGGAAATGTTAGTCAGAAGGCTAAAGCGATAGGAAAGTAGTGCAACGGGGCCATCATGACATACGAAAGTATGTGTCACTTCTGTACCCGAATAGGGATCCCCACATAACGTGATCACCGACCATAACAGCGACCCTAATCTAAAAGACTGTGTCAACTTATTCCCACCCAACCCTGTGTCTTTACTTGTCATGCTTATTTGCCGAATTCGGCGTTTATACCTGTCTGACGGTGATAGGATCCAGGTAGGACACAAACTTTCAATGTCATAGATGCATCCAATGTTGCTTGAAGGGTGAAGCTGTGTAATGAAGGCAGGAAACAAAGACATGAAATCAGGGCTCCCAATCATCGACTACATCTCTTCTCTTCCCTAGGAACGGCTTCATACGACTCATTCAGTAACACAATATTCAATTTTTACTGCCAATAAAGAGGGGGGCTGAGGCGGAAATGTTAGTCAGAAGGCTAAAGCGATAGGAAAGTAGTGCAACGGGGCCATCATGACATACGAAAGTATGTGTCACTTCTGTACCCGAATAGGGATCCCCACATAACGTGATCACCGACCATAACAGCGACCCTAATCTAAAAGACTGTGTCAACTTATTCCCACCCAACCCTGTGTCTTTACTTGTCATGCTTATTTGCCGAATTCGGCGTTTATACCTGTCTGACGGTGATAGGATCCAGGTACGACACAAACTTTTAATGCATAGATGCATCCAATGTAGGTTGAAGGGTAAAGCTGTGTAATGAAGGCAGGAAACAAAGACATGAAATCAGGGCTCCCAATCATCGACTACATCTCTTCTCTTCCCTAGGAACGGCTTCATACGACTCATTCAGTAACACAATATTCAATTTTTACTGCCAATAAAGAGGGGGGCTGAGGCGGAAATGTAGGTCAGAGGGCTAAAGCGATAGGAAAGTAGTGCAACGGGGCCATCATGACATACGAAAGTATGTGTCACTTCTGTACCCGAATAGGGATCCCCACATAACGTGATCACCGACCATAACAGCGACCCTAATCTAAAAGACTGTGTCAACTTAATCCCACCCAACCCTATGTCTTTACTTGTCATGCTTATTTGCCGAATTCGGCGTTTATACCTGTCTGACGGTGATAGGATCCAGGTACGACACAAACATTCAATGTCATAGATGCATCCAATGTTGCTTGAAGGGTAAAGCTGTGTAATGAAGGCAGGAAACAAAGACATGAAATCAGGGCTCCCAATCATCGACTACATCTCTTCTCTTCCCTAGGAACGGCTTCATACGACTCATTCAGTAACACAATATTCAATTTTTACTGCCAATAAAGAGGGGGGCTGAGGCGGAAATGTTAGTCAGAAGGCTAAAGCGATAGGAAAGTAGTGCAACGGGGCCATCATGACATACGAAAGTATGTGTCACTTCTGTACCCGAATAGGGATCCCCACATAACGTGATCACCGACCATAACAGCGACCCTAATCTAAAAGACTGTGTCAACTTATTCCCACCCAACCCTGTGTCTTTACTTGTCATGCTTATTTGCCGAATTCGGCGTTTATACCTGTCTGACGGTGATAGGATCCAGGTACGACACAAACTTTCAATGTCATAGATGCATCCAATGTTGCTTGAAGGGTAAAGCTGTGTAATGAAGGCAGGAAACAAAGACATGAAATCAGGGCTCCCAATCATCGACTACATCTCTTCTCTTCCCTAGGAACGGCTTCATACGACTCATTCAGTAACACAATATTCAATTTTTACTGCCAATAAAGAGGGGGGCTGAGGCGGAAATGTTAGTCAGAAGGCTAAAGCGATAGGAAAGTAGTGCAACGGGGCCATCATGACATACGAAAGTATGTGTCACTTCTGTACCCGAATAGGGATCCCCACATAACGTGATCACCGACCATAACAGCGACCCTAATCTAAAAGACTGTGTCAACTTATTCCCACCCAACCCTGTGTCTTTACTTGTCATGCTTATTTGCCGAATTCGGCGTTTATACCTGTCTGACAGTGATAGGATCCAGGTACGACACAAACTTTCAATGTCATAGATGCATCCAATGTTGCTTGAAGGGTAAAGCTGTGTAATGAAGGCAGGAAACAAAGACATGAAATCAGGGCTCCCAATCATCGACTACATCTCTTCTCTTCCCTAGGAACGGCTTCATACGACTCATTCAGTAACACAATATTCACTTTTTACTGCCAATAAAGAGGGGGGCTGAGGCGGAAATGTTAGTCAGAAGGCTAAAGCGATAGGAAAGTAGTGCAACGGGGCCATCATGACATACGAAAGTATGTGTCACTTCTGTACCCGAATAGGGATCCCCACATAACGTGATCACCGACCATAACAGCGACCCTAATCTAAAAGACTGTGTCAACTTATTCCCACCCAACCCTGTGTCTTACTTGTCATGCTTATTTGCCGAATTCGGCTTTTATACCTGTCTGACGGTGATAGGATCCAGGTACGACACAAACTTTTAATGCATAGATGCATCCAATGTAGGTTGAAGGGTAAAGCTGTGTAATGAAGGCAGGAAACAAAGACATGAAATCAGGGCTCCCAATCATCGACTACATCTCTTCTCTTCCCTAGGAACGGCTTCATACGACTCATTCAGTAACACAATATTCAATTTTTACTGCCAATAAAGAGGGGGGCTGAGGCGGAAATGTTAGTCAGAAGGGTAAAGCGATAGGAAAGTAGTGCAACGGGGCCATCATGACATACGAAAGTATGTGTCACTTCTGTACCCGAAAGGGGTCCCCACATAACGTGATCACCGACCATAACAGCGACCCTAATCTAAAAGACTGTGTCAACTTATTCCCACCCAACCCTGTGTCTTTACTTGTCATGCTTATTTGCCGAATTCGGCGTTTATACCTGTCTGACGGTGATAGGATCCAGGTACGACACAAACTTTCAATGTCATAGATGCATCCAATGTTGCTTGAAGGGTAAAGCTGTGTAATGAAGGCAGGAAACAAAGACATGAAATCAGGGCTCCCAATCATCGACTACATCTCTTCTCTTCCCTAGGAACGGCTTCATACGACTCATTCAGTAACACAATATTCACTTTTTACTGCCAATAAAGAGGGGGGCTGAGGCGGAAATGTTAGTCAGAAGGCTAAAGCGATAGGAAAGTAGTGCAACGGGGCCATCATGACATACGAAAGTAAGTGTCACTTCTGTACCCGAAAGGGGTCCCCACATAACGTGATCACCGACCATAACAGCGACCCTAATCTAAAAGACTGTGTCAACTTATTCCCACCCAACCCTGTGTCTTTACTTGTCATGCTTATTTGCCGAATTCGGCGTTTATACCTGTCTGACGGTGATAGGATCCAGGTACGACACAAACTTTCAATGTCATAGATGCATCCAATGTTGCTTGAAGGGTAAAGCTGTGTAATGAAGGCAGGAAACAAAGACATGAAATCAGGGCTCCCAATCATCGACTACATCTCTTCTCTTCCCTAGGAACGGCTTCATACGACTCATTCAGTAACACAATATTCACTTTTTACTGCCAATAAAGAGGGGGGCTGAGGCGGAAATGTTAGTCAGAAGGCTAAAGCGATAGGAAAGTAGTGCAACGGGGCCATCATGACATACGAAAGTATGTGTCACTTCTGTACCCGAATAGGGATCCCCACATAACGTGATCACCGACCATAACAGCGACCCTAATCTAAAAGACTGTGTCAACTTATTCCCACCCAACCCTGTGTCTTACTTGTCATGCTTATTTGCCGAATTCGGCGTTTATACCTGTCTGACGGTGATAGGATCCAGGTACGACACAAACTTTTAATGCATAGATGCATCCAATGTAGGTTGAAGGGTAAAGCTGTGTAATGAAGGCAGGAAACAAAGACATGAAATCAGGGCTCCCAATCATCGACTACATCTCTTCTCTTCCCTAGGAACGGCTTCATACGACTCATTCAGTAACACAATATTCAATTTTTACTGCTAATAAAGAGGGGGGCTGAGGCGGAAATGTTAGTCAGAAGGGTAAAGCGATAGGAAAGTAGTGCAACGGGGCCATCATGACATACGAAAGTATGTGTCACTTCTGTACCCGAAAGGGGTCCCCACATAACGTGATCACCGACCATAACAGCGACCCTAATCTAAAAGACTGTGTCAACTTATTCCCACCCAACCCTGTGTCTTTACTTGTCATGCTTATTTGCCGAATTCGGCGTTTATACCTGTCTGACGGTGATAGGATCCAGGTACGACACAAACTTTCAATGTCATAGATGCATCCAATGTTGCTTGAAGGTTAAAGCTGTGTAATGAAGGCAGGAAACAAAGACATGAAATCAGGGCTCCCAATCATCGACTACATCTCTTCTCTTCCCTAGGAACGGCTTCATACGACTCATTCAGTAACACAATATTCAATTTTTACTGCCAATAAAGAGGGGGGCTGAGGCGGAAATGTTAGTCAGAAGGCTAAAGCGATAGGAAAGTAGTGCAACGGGGCCATCATGACATACGAAAGTATGTGTCACTTCTGTACCCGAATAGGGATCCCCACATAACGTGATCACCGACCATAACAGCGACCCTAATCTAAAAGACTGTGTCAACTTATTCCCACCCAACCCTGTGTCTTTACTTGTCATGCTTATTTGCCGAATTCGGCGTTTATACCTGTCTGACGGTGATAGGATCCAGGTACGACACAAACTTTCAATGTCATAGATGCATCCAATGTTGCTTGAAGGGTAAAGCTGTGTAATGAAGGCAGGAAACAAAGAAATGAAATCAGGGCTCCCAATCATCGACTACATCTCTTCTCTTCCCTAGGAACGGCTTCATACGACTCATTCAGTAACACAATATTCACTTTTTACTGCCAATAAAGAGGGGGGCTGAGGCGGAAATGTTAGTCAGAAGGCTAAAGCGATAGGAAAGTAGTGCAACGGGGCCATCATGACATACGAAAGTATGTGTCACTTCTGTACCCGAATAGGGATCCCCACATAACGTGATCACCGACCATAACAGCGACCCTAATCTAAAAGACTGTGTCAACTTATTCCCACCCAACCCTGTGTCTTTACTTGTCATGCTTATTTGCCGAATTCGGCGTTTATACCTGTCTGACGGTGATAGGATCCAGGTACGACACAAACATTCAATGTCATAGATGCATCCAATGTTGCTTGAAGGGTAAAGCTGTGTAATGAAGGCAGGAAACAAAGACATGAAATCAGGGCTCCCAATCATCGACTACATCTCTTCTCTTCCCTAGGAACGGCTTCATACGACTCATTCAGTAACACAATATTCAATTTTTACTGCCAATAAAGAGGGGGGCTGAGGCGGAAATGTTAGTCAGAAGGCTAAAGCGATAGGAAAGTAGTGCAACGGGGCCATCATGACATACGAAAGTATGTGTCACTTCTGTACCCGAATAGGGATCCCCACATAACGTGATCACCGACCATAACAGCGACCCTAATCTAAAAGACTGTGTCAACTTATTCCCACCCAACCCTGTGTCTTTACTTGTCATGCTTATTTGCCGAATTCGGCGTTTATACCTGTCTGACGGTGATAGGATCCAGGTACGACACAAACTTTCAATGTCATAGATGCATCCAATGTTGCTTGAAGGGTAAAGCTGTGTAATGAAGGCAGGAAACAAAGACATGAAATCAGGGCTCCCAATCATCGACTACATCTCTTCTCTTCCCTAGGAACGGCTTCATACGACTCATTCAGTAACACAATATTCAATTTTTACTGCCAATAAAGAGGGGGGCTGAGGCGGAAATGTTAGTCAGAAGGCTAAAGCGATAGGAAAGTAGTGCAACGGGGCCATCATGACATACGAAAGTATGTGTCACTTCTGTACCCGAATAGGGATCCCCACATAACGTGATCACCGACCATAACAGCGACCCTAATCTAAAAGACTGTGTCAACTTATTCCCACCCAACCCTGTGTCTTTACTTGTCATGCTTATTTGCCGAATTCGGCGTTTATACCTGTCTGACGGTGATAGGATCCAGGTACGACACAAACTTTCAATGTCATAGATGCATCCAATGTTGCTTGAAGGGTAAAGCTGTGTAATGAAGGCATGAAACAAAGACATGAAATCAGGGCTCCCAATCATCGACTACATCTCTTCTCTTCCCTAGGAACGGCTTCATACGATCCATTCAGTAACACAATATTCAATTTTTACTGCCAATACCAAGGGTTAGCTGAGGCGGAAATGTTAGTCAGACGGCTAAAGCGATAGAAAAGTAGTGCAACGGGGCCATCATGACATACGAAAGTATGTGTCACTTCTGTACCCGAATAGGGATCCCCACACAACGTGATCACCGACCATAACAGCGACCCTAATCTAAAAGACTGTGTCAACTTATTCCCACCCAACCCTGTGTCTTTACTTGTCATGCTTATTTGCCGAATTCGGCGTTTATACCTGTCTGATGGTGATAGGATCCAGGTACGACACAAACTTTCAATGTCATAGATGCATCCAATGTTGCTTGAAGGGTAAAGCTGTGTAATGAAGGCAGGAAACAAAGACATGAAATCAGGGCTCCCAATCATCGACTACATCTCTTCTCTTCCCTAGGAACGGCTTCATACGACTCATTCAGTAACACAATATTCAATTTTTACTGCCAATAAAGAGGGGGGCTGAGGCGGAAATGTTAGTCAGAAGGCTAAAGCGATAGGAAAGTAGTGCAACGGGGCCATCATGACATACGAAAGTTTGTGTCACTTCTGTACCCGAATAGGGATCCCCACATAACGTGATCACCGACCATAACAGCGACCCTAATCTAAAAGACTGTGTCAACTTATTCCCACCCAACCCTGTGTCTTACTTGTCATGCTTATTTGCCGAATTCGGCGTTTATACCTGTCTGACGGTGATAGGATCCAGGTACGACACAAACTTTTAATGCATAGATGCATCCAATGTAGGTCGAAGGGTAAAGCTGTGTAATGAAGGCAGGAAACAAAGACATGAAATCAGGGCTCCCAATCATCGACTACATCTCTTCTCTTCCCTAGGAACGGCTTCATACGACTCATTCAGTAACACAATATTCAATTTTTACTGCCAATAAAGAGGGGGGCTGAGGCGGAAATGTTAGTCAGAAGGCTAAAGCGATAGGAAAGTAGTGCAACGGGGCCATCATGACATACGAAAGTATGTGTCACTTCTGTTCCCGAATAGGGATCCCCACATAACGTGATCACCGACCATAACAGCGACCCTAATCTAAAAGACTGTGTCAACTTATTCCCACCCAACCCTGTGTCTTTACTTGTCATGCTTATTTGCCGAATTCGGCGTTTATACCTGTCTGACGGTGATAGGATCCAGGTACGACACAAACTTTCAATGTCATAGATGCATCCAATGTTGCTTGAAGGGTAAAGCTGTGTAATGAAGGCAGGAAACAAAGACATGAAATCAGGGCTCCCAATCATCGACTACATCTCTTCTCTTCCCTAGGAACGGCTTCATACGACTCATTCAGTAACACAATATTCACTTTTTACTGCCAATAAAGAGGGGGGCTGAGGCGGAAATGTTAGTCAGAAGGCTAAAGCGATAGGAAAGTAGTGCAACGGGGCCATCATGACATACGAAAGTATGTGTCACTTCTGTACCCGAATAGGGATCCCCACATAACGTGATCACCGACCATAACAGCGACCCTAATCTAAAAGACTGTGTCAACTTATTCCCACCCAACCCTGTGTCTTTACTTGTCATGCTTATTTGCCGAATTCGGCGTTTATACCTGTCTGACGGTGATAGGATCCAGGTACGACACAAACTTTTAATGCATAGATGCATCCAATGTAGGTTGAAGGGTAAAGCTGTGTAATGAAGGCAGGAAACAAAGACATGAAATCAGGGCTCCCAATCATCGACTACATCTCTTCTCTTCCCTAGGAACGGCTTCATACGACTCATTCAGTAACACAATATTCAATTTTTACTGCCAATAAAGAGGGGGGCTGAGGCGGAAATGTTAGTCAGAAGGCTAAAGCGATAGGAAAGTAGTGCAACGGGGCCATCATGACATACGAAAGTATGTGTCACTTCTGTACCCGAATAGGGATCCCCACATAACGTGATCACCGACCATAACAGCGACCCTAATCTAAAAGACTGTGTCAACTTATTCCCACCCAACCCTGTGTCTTACTTGTCATGCTTATTTGCCGAATTCGGCGTTTATACCTGTCTGACGGTGATAGGATCCAGGTACGACACAAACTTTTAATGCATAGATGCATCCAATGTAGGTTGAAGGGTAAAGCTGTGTAATGAAGGCAGGAAACAAAGACATGAAATCAGGGCTCCCAATCATCGACTACATCTCTTCTCTTCCCTAGGAACGGCTTCATACGACTCATTCAGTAACACAATATTCAATTTTTACTGCCAATAAAGAGGGGGGCTGAGGCGGAAATGTTAGTCAGAAGGCTAAAGCGATAGGAAAGTAGTGCAACGGGGCCATCATGACATACGAAAGTATGTGTCACTTCTGTACCCGAATAGGGATCCCCACATAACGTGATCACCGACCATAACAGCGACCCTAATCTAAACGACTGTGTCAACTTATTCCCACCCAACCCTGTGTCTTTACTTGTCATGCTTATTTGCCGAATTCGGCGTTTATACCTGTCTGACGGTGATAGAATCCAGGTACGACACAAACTTTCAATGTCATAGATGCATCCAATGTTGCTTGAAGGGTAAAGCTGTGTAATGAAGGCAGGAAACAAAGACATGAAATCAGGGCTCCCAATCATCGACTACATCTCTTCTCTTCCCTAGGAACGGCTTCATACGACTCATTCAGTAACACAATATTCACTTTTTACTGCCAATAAAGAGGGGGGCTGAGGCGGAAATGTTAGTCAGAAGGCTAAAGCGAAAGGAAAGTAGTGCAACGGGGCCATCATGACATACGAAAGTATGTGTCACTTCTGTACCCGAATAGGGATCCCCACATAACGTGATCACCGACCATAACAGCGACCCTAATCTAAAAGACTGTGTCAACTTATTCCCACCCAACCCTGTGTCTTACTTGTCATGCTTATTTGCCGAATTCGGCGTTTATACCTGTCTGACGGTGATAGGATCCAGGTACGACACAAACTTTTAATGCATAGATGCATCCAATGTAGGTTGAAGGGTAAAGCTGTGTAATGAAGGCAGGAAACAAAGACATGAAATCAGGGCTCCCAATCATCGACTACATCTCTTCTCTTCCCTAGGAACGGCTTCATACGACTCATTCAGTAACACAATATTCAATTTTTACTGCCAATAAAGAGGGGGGCTGAGGCGGAAATGTTAGTCAGAAGGCTAAAGCGATAGGAAAGTAGTGCAACGGGGCCATCATGACATACGAAAGTATGTGTCACTTCTGTACCCGAATAGGGATCCCCACATAACGTGATCACCGACCATAACAGCGACCCTAATCTAAAAGACTGTGTCAACTTATTCCCACCCAACCCTGTGTCTTTACTTGTCATGCTTATTTGCCGAATTCGGCGTTTATACCTGTCTGACGGTGATAGGATCCAGGTACGACACAAACTTTCAATGTCATAGATGCATCCAATGTTGCTTGAAGGTTAAAGCTGTGTAATGAAGGCAGGAAACAAAGACATGAAATCAGGGCTCCCAATCATCGACTACATCTCTTCTCTTCCCTAGGAACGGCTTCATACGACTCATTCAGTAACACAATATTCAATTTTTACTGCCAATAAAGAGGGGGGCTGAGGCGGAAATGTTAGTCAGAAGGCTAAAGCGATAGGAAAGTAGTGCAACGGGGCCATCATGACATACGAAAGTATGTGTCACTTCTGTACCCGAATAGGGATCCCCACATAACGTGATCACCGACCATAACAGCGACCCTAATCTAAAAGACTGTGTCAACTTATTCCCACCCAACCCTGTGTCTTTACTTGTCATGCTTATTTGCCGAATTCGGCGTTTATACCTGTCTGACGGTGATAGGATCCAGGTACGACACAAACTTTCAATGTCATAGATGCATCCAATGTTGCTTGAAGGGTAAAGCTGTGTAATGAAGGCAGGAAACAAAGACATGAAATCAGGGCTCCCAATCATCGACTACATCTCTTCTCTTCCCTAGGAACGGCTTCATACGACTCATTCAGTAACACAATATTCACTTTTTACTGCCAATAAAGAGGGGGGCTGAGGCGGAAATGTTAGTCAGAAGGCTAAAGCGATAGGAAAGTAGTGCAACGGGGCCATCATGACATACGAAAGTATGTGTCACTTCTGTACCCGAATAGGGATCCCCACATAACGTGATCACCGACCATAACAGCGACCCTAATCTAAAAGACTGTGTCAACTTATTCCCACCCAACCCTGTGTCTTTACTTGTCATGCTTATTTGCCGAATTCGGCGTTTATACCTGTCTGACGGTGATAGGATCCAGGTACGACACAAACTTATAATGCATAGATGCATCCAATGTAGGTTGAAGGGTAAAGCTGTGTAATGAAGGCAGGAAACAAAGACATGAAATCAGGGCTCCCAATCATCGACTACATCTCTTCTCTTCCCTAGGAACGGCTTCATACGACTCATTCAGTAACACAATATTCAATTTTTACTGCCAATACCAAGGGTTAGCTGAGGCGGAAATGTTAGTCAGAAGGCTAAAGCGATAGAAAAGTAGTGCAACGGGGCCATCATGACATACGAAAGTATGTGTCACTTCTGTACCCGAATAGGGATCCCCACATAACGTGATCACCGACCATAACAGCGACCCTAATCTAAAAGACTGTGTCAACTTATTCCCACCCAACCCTGTGTCTTTACTTGTCATGCTTATTTGCCGAATTCGGCGTTTATACCTGTCTGACGGTGATAGGATCCAGGTACGACACAATCTTTTAATGCATAGATGCATCCAATGTAGGTTGAAGGGTGAAGCTGTGTAATGAAGGCAGGAAACAAAGACATGAAATCAGGGCTCCCAATCATCGACTACATCTCTTCTCTTCCCTAGGAACGGCTTCATACGACTCATTCAGTAACACAATATTCAATTTTTACTGCCAATAAAGAGGGGGGCTGAGGCGGAAATGTTAGTCAGAAGGCTAAAGCGATAGGAAAGTAGTGCAACGGGGCCATCATGACATACGAAAGTATGTGTCACTTCTGTACCCGAATAGGGATCCCCACATAACGTGATCACCGACCATAACAGCGACCCTAATCTAAAAGACTGTGTCAACTTATTCCCACCCAACCCTGTGTCTTTACTTGTCATGCTTATTTGCCGAATTCGGCGTTTATACCTGTCTGACGGTGCTAGCATCCAGGTACGACACAAACTTTTAATGCATAGATGCATCCAATGTAGGTTGAAGGGTAAAGCTGTGTAATGAAGGCAGGAAACAAAGACATGAAATCAGGGCTCCCAATCATCGACTACATCTCTTCTCTTCCCTAGGAACGGCTTCATACGACTCATTCAGTAACACAATATTCAATTTTTACTGCCAATAAAGAGGGGGGCTGAGGCGGAAATGTTAGTCAGAAGGCTAAAGCGATAGGAAAGTAGTGCAACGGGGCCATCATGACATACGAAAGTATGTGTCACTTCTGTACCCGAATAGGGATCCCCACATAACGTGATCACCGACCATAACAGCGACCCTAATCTAAAAGACTGTGTCAACTTATTCCCACCCAACCCTGTGTCTTTACTTGTCATGCTTATTTGCCGAATTCGGCGTTTATACCTGTCTGACGGTGATAGGATCCAGGTACGACACAAACTTTCAATGTCATAGATGCATCCAATGTTGCTTGAAGGGTAAAGCTGTGTAATGAAGGCAGGAAACAAAGACATGAAATCAGGGCTCCCAATCATCGACTACATCTCTTCTCTTCCCTAGGAACGGCTTCATACGACTCATTCAGTAACACAATATTCAATTTTTACTGCCAATAAAGAGGGGGGCTGAGGCGGAAATGTTAGTCAGAAGGCTAAAGCGATAGGAAAGTAGTGCAACGGGGCCATCATGACATACGAAAGTATGTGTCACTTCTGTACCCGAATAGGGATCCCCACATAACGTGATCACCGACCATAACAGCGACCCTAATCTAAAAGACTGTGTCAACTTATTCCCACCCAACCCTGTGTCTTTACTTGTCATGCTTATTTGCCGAATTCGGCGTTTATACCTGTCTGACGGTGATAGGATCCAGGTACGACACAAACTTTCAATGTCATAGATGCATCCAATGTTGCTTGAAGGGTAAAGCTGTGTAATGAAGGCAGGAAACAAAGACATGAAATCAGGGCTCCCAATCATCGACTACATCTCTTCTCTTCCCTAGGAACGGCTTCATACGACTCATTCAGTAACACAATATTCACTTTTTACTGCCAATAAAGAGGGGGGCTGAGGCGGAAATGTTAGTCAGAAGGCTAAAGCGATAGGAAAGTAGTGCAACGGGGCCATCATGACATACGAAAGTATGTGTCACTTCTGTACCCGAATAGGGATCCCCACATAACGTGATCACCGACCATAACAGCGACCCTAATCTAAAAGACTGTGTCAACTTATTCCCACCCAACCCTGTGTCTTACTTGTCATGCTTATTTGCCGAATTCGGCGTTTATACCTGTCTGACGGTGATAGGATCCAGGTACGACACAAACTTTTAATGCATAGATGCATCCAATGTAGGTTGAAGGGTAAAGCTGTGTAATGAAGGCAGGAAACAATGACATGAAATCAGGGCTCCCAATCATCGACTACATCTCTTCTCTTCCCTAGGAACGGCTTCATACGACTCATTCAGTAACACAATATTCAATTTTTACTGCCAATAAAGAGGGGGGCTGAGGCGGAAATGTTAGTCAGAAGGCTAAAGCGATAGGAAAGTAGTGCAACGGGGCCATCATGACATACGAAAGTATGTGTCACTTCTGTACCCGAATAGGGATCCCCACATAACGTGATCACCGACCATAACAGCGACCCTAATCTAAAAGACTGTGTCAACTTATTCCCACCCAACCCTGTGTCTTTACTTGTCATGCTTATTTGCCGAATTCGGCGTTTATACCTGTCTGACGGTGATAGGATCCAGGTACGACACAAACTTTCAATGTCATAGATGCATCCAATGTTGCTTGAAGGTTAAAGCTGTGTAATGAAGGCAGGAAACAAAGACATGAAATCAGGGCTCCCAATCATCGACTACATCTCTTCTCTTCCCTAGGAACGGCTTCATACGACTCATTCAGTAACACAATATTCAATTTTTACTGCCAATAAAGAGGGGGGCTGAGGCGGAAATGTTAGTCAGAAGGCTAAAGCGATAGGAAAGTAGTGCAACGGGGCCATCATGACATACGAAAGTATGTGTCACTTCTGTACCCGAATAGGGATCCCCACATAACGTGATCACCGACCATAACAGCGACCCTAATCTAAAAGACTGTGTCAACTTATTCCCACCCAACCCTGTGTCTTTACTTGTCATGCTTATTTGCCGAATTCGGCGTTTATACCTGTCTGACGGTGATAGGATCCAGGTACGACACAAACTTTCAATGTCATAGATGCATCCAATGTTGCTTGAAGGGTAAAGCTGTGTAATGAAGGCAGGAAACAAAGACATGAAATCAGGGCTCCCAATCATCGACTACATCTCTTCTCTTCCCTAGGAACGGCTTCATACGACTCATTCAGTAACACAATATTCACTTTTTACTGCCAATAAAGAGGGGGGCTGAGGCGGAAATGTTAGTCAGAAGGCTAAAGCGATAGGAAAGTAGTGCAACGGGGCCATCATGACATACGAAAGTATGTGTCACTTCTGTACCCGAATAGGGATCCCCACATAACGTGATCACCGACCATAACAGCGACCCTAATCTAAAAGACTGTGTCAACTTATTCCCACCCAACCCTGTGTCTTTACTTGTCATGCTTATTTGCCGAATTCGGCGTTTATACCTGTCTGACGGTGATAGGATCCAGGTACGACACAAACTTTTAATGCATAGATGCATCCAATGTAGGTTGAAGGGTAAAGCTGTGTAATGAAGGCAGGAAACAAAGACATGAAATCAGGGCTCCCAATCATCGACTACATCTCTTCTCTTCCCTAGGAACGGCTTCATACGACTCATTCAGTAACACAATATTCAATTTTTACTGCCAATAAAGAGGGGGGCTGAGGCGGAAATGTTAGTCAGAAGGCTAAAGCGATAGGAAAGTAGTGCAACGGGGCCATCATGACATACGAAAGTATGTCACTTCTGTACCCGAATAGGGATCCCCACATAACGTGATCACCGACCATAACAGCGACCCTAATCTAAAAGACTGTGTCAACTTATTCCCACCCAACCCTGTGTCTTTACTTGTCATGCTTATTTGCCGAATTCGGCGTTTATACCTGTCTGACAGTGATAGGATCCAGGTACGACACAAACATTCAATGTCATAGATGCATCCAATGTTGCTTGAAGGGTAAAGCTGTGTAATGAAGGCAGGAAACAAAGACATGAAATCAGGGCTCCCAATCATCGACTACATCTCTTCTCTTCCCTAGGAACGGCTTCATACGACTCATTCAGTAACACAATATTCAATTTTTACTGCCAATAAAGAGGGGGGCTGAGGCGGAAATGTTAGTCAGAAGGCTAAAGCGATAGGAAAGTAGTGCAACGGGGCCATCATGACATACGAAAGTATGTGTCACTTCTGTACCCAAATAGGGATCCCCACATAACGTGATCACCGACCATAACAGCGACCCTAATCTAAAAGACTGTGTCAACTTATTCCCACCCAACCCTGTGTCTTTACTTGTCATGCTTATTTGCCGAATTCGGCGCTTATACCTGTCTGACGGTGATAGGATCCAGGTACGACACAAACTTTCAATGTCATAGATGCATCCAATGTTGCTTGAAGGGTAAAGCTGTGTAATGAAGGCAGGAAACAAAGACATGAAATCAGGGCTCCCAATCATCGACTACATCTCTTCTCTTCCCTAGGAACGGCTTCATACGACTCATTCAGTAACACATTATTCAATTTTTACTGCCAATAAAGAGGGGGGCTGAGGCGGAAATGTTAGTCAGAAGGCTAAAGCGATAGGAAAGTAGTGCAACGGGGCCATCATGACATACGAAAGTATGTGTCACTTCTGTACCCGAATAGGGATCCCCACATAACGTGATCACCGACCATAACAGCGACCCTAATCTAAAAGACTGTGTCAACTTATTCATACCCAACCCTGTGTCTTTACTTGTCATGCTTATTTGCCGAATTCGGCGTTTATACCTGTCTGACGGTGATAGGATCCAGGTACGACACAAACTTTTAATGCATAGATGCATCCAATGTAGGTTGAAGGGTAAAGCTGTGTAATGAAGGCAGGAAACAAAGACATGAAATCAGGGCTCCCAATCATCGACTACATCTCTTCTCTTCCCTAGGAACGGCTTCATACGACTCATTCAGTAACACAATATTCAATTTTTACTGCCAATAAAGAGGGGGGCTGAGGCGGAAATGTTAGTCAGAAGGCTAAAGCGATAGGAAAGTAGTGCAACGGGGCCATCATGACATACGAAAGTATGTCACTTCTGTACCCGAATAGGGATCCCCACATAACGTGATCACCGACCATAACAGCGACCCTAATCTAAAAGACTGTGTCAACTTATTCCCACCCAACCCTGTGTCTTTACTTGTCATGCTTATTTGCCGAATTCGGCGTTTATACCTGTCTGACGGTGATAGGATCCAGGTACGACACAAACATTCAATGTCATAGATGCATCCAATGTTGCTTGAAGGGTAAAGCTGTGTAATGAAGGCAGGAAACAAAGACATGAAATCAGGGCTCCCAATCATCGACTACATCTCTTCTCTTCCCTAGGAACGGCTTCATACGACTCATTCAGTAACACAATATTCAATTTTTACTGCCAATAAAGAGGGGGGCTGAGGCGGAAATGTTAGTCAGAAGGCTAAAGCGATAGGAAAGTAGTGCAACGGGGCCATCATGACATACGAAAGTATGTGTCACTTCTGTACCCGAATAGGGATCCCCACATAACGTGATCACCGACCATAACAGCGACCCTAATCTAAAAGACTGTGTCAACTTATTCCCACCCAACCCTGTGTCTTTACTTGTCATGCTTATTTGCGGAATTCGGTGTTTATACCTGTCTGACGGTGATAGGATCCAGGTACGACACAAACTTTTAATGCATAGATGCATCCAATGTAGGTTGAAGGGTAAAGCTGTGTAATGAAGGCAGGAAACAAAGACATGAAATCAGGGCTCCCAATCATCGACTACATCTCTTCTCTTCCCTAGGAACGGCTTCATACGACTCATTCAGTAACACAATATTCAATTTTTACTGCCAATAAAGAGGGGGGCTGAGGCGGAAATGTTAGTCAGAAGGCTAAAGCGATAGGAAAGTAGTGCAACGGGGCCATCATGACATACGAAAGTATGTGTCACTTCTGTACCCGAATAGGGATCCCCACATAACGTGATCACCGACCATAACAGCGACCCTAATCTAAAAGACTGTGTCAACTTATTCCCACCCAACCCTGTGTCTTTACTTGTCATGCTTATTTGCCGAATTCGGCGTTTATACCGGTCTGACGGTGATAGGATCCAGGTACGACACAAACTTTCAATGTCATAGATGCATCCAATGTTGCTTGAAGGGTAAAGCTGTGTAATGAAGGCAGGAAACAAAGACATGAAATCAGGGCTCCCAATCATCGACTACATCTCTTCTCTTCCCTAGGAACGGCTTCATACGACTCATTCAGTAACACAATATTCAATCTTTACTGCCAATAAAGAGGGGGGCTGAGGCGGAAATGTTAGTCAGAAGGCTAAAGCGATAGGAAAGTAGTGCAACGGGGCCATCATGACATACGAAAGTATGTGTCACTTCTGTACCCGAATAGGGATCCCCACATAACGTGATCACCGACCATAACAGCGACCCTAATCTAAAAGACTGTGTCAACTTATTCCCACCCAACCCTGTGTCTTTACTTGTCATGCTTATTTGCCGAATTCGGCGTTTATACCTGTCTGACGGTGATAGGATCCAGGTACGACACAAACTTTCAATGTCATAGATGCATCCAATGTTGCTTGAAGGGTAAAGCTGTGTAATGAAGGCAGGAAACAAAGACATGAAATCAGGGCTCCCAATCATCGACTACATCTCTTCTCTTCCCTAGGAACGGCTTCATACGACTCATTCAGTAACACAATATTCAATTTTTACTGCCAATAAAGAGGGGGGCTGAGGCGGAAATGTTAGTCAGAAGGCTAAAGCGATAGGAAAGTAGTGCAACGGGGCCATCATGACAAACGAAAGTATGTGTCACTTCTGTACCCGAATAGGGATCCCCACATAACGTGATCACCGACCATAACAGCGACCCTAATCTAAAAGACTGTGTCAACTTATTCCCACCCAACCCTGTGTCTTTACTTGTCATGCTTATTTGCCGAATTCGGCGTTTATACCTGTCTGACGGTGATAGGATCCAGGTACGACACAAACTTTCAATGTCATAGATGCATCCAATGTTGCTTGAAGGGTAAAGCTGTGTAATGAAGGCAGGAAACAAAGACATGAAATCAGGGCTCCCAATCATCGACTACATCTCTTCTCTTCCCTAGGAACGGCTTCATACGACTCATTCAGTAACACAATATTCACTTTTTACTGCCAATAAAGAGGGGGGCTGAGGCGGAAATGTTAGTCAGAAGGCTAAAGCGATAGGAAAGTAGTGCAACGGGGCCATCATGACATACGAAAGTATGTGTCACTTCTGTACCCGAATAGGGATCCCCACATAACGTGATCACCGACCATAACAGCGACCCTAATCTAAAAGACTGTGTCAACTTATTCCCACCCAACCCTGTGTCTTTACTTGTCATGCTTATTTGCCGAATTCGGCGTTTATACCTGTCTGACGGTGATAGGATCCAGGTACGACACAAACTTTTAATGCATAGATGCATCCAATGTAGGTTGAAGGGTAAAGCTGTGTAATGAAGGCAGGAAACAAAGACATGAAATCAGGGCTCCCAATCATCGACTACATCTCTTCTCTTCCCTAGGAACGGCTTCATACGACTCATTCAGTAACACAATATTCAATTTTTACTGCCAATATAGAGGGGGGCTGAGGCGGAAATGTTAGTCAGAAGGCTACAGCGATAGGAAAGTAGTGCAACGGGGCCATCATGACATACGAAAGTATGTGTCACTTCTGTACCCGAATAGGGATCCCCACATAACGTGATCACCGACCATAACAGCGACCCTAATCTAAAAGACTGTGTCAACTTATTCCCACTAAACCCTGTGTATTTACTTGTCATGCTTATTTGCCGAATTCGGCGTTTATACCTGTCTGACGGTGATAGGATCCAGGTACGACACAAACTTTCAATGTCATAGATGCATCCAATGTTGCTTGAAGGGTAAAGCTGTGTAATGAAGGCAGGAAACAAAGACATTAAATCAGGGCTCCCAATCATCGACTACATCTCTTCTCTTCCCTAGGAACGGCTTCATACGACTCATTCAGTAACACAATATTCAATTTTTACTGCCAATAAAGAGGGGGGCTGAGGCGGAAATGTTAGTCAGAAGGCTAAAGCGATAGGAAAGTAGTGCAACGGGGCCATCATGACATACGAAAGTATGTGTCACTTCTGTACCCGAATAGGGATCCCCACATAACGTGATCACCGACCATAACAGCGACCCTAATCTAAAAGACTGTGTCAACTTATTCCCACCCAACCCTGTGTCTTTACTTGTCATGCTTATTTGCCGAATTCGGCGTTTATACCTGTCTGACGGTGATAGGATCCAGGTACGACACAATCTTTTAATGCATAGATGCATCCAATGTAGGTTGAAGGGTGAAGCTGTGTAATGAAGGCAGGAAACAAAGACATGAAATCAGGGCTCCCAATCATCGACTACATCTCTTCTCTTCCCTAGGAACGGCTTCATACGACTCATTCAGTAACACAATATTCAATTTTTACTGCCAATAAAGAGGGGGGCTGAGGCGGAAATGTTAGTCAGAAGGCTAAAGCGATAGGAAAGTAGTGCAACGGGGCCGTCATGACATACGAAAGTATGTGTCACTTCTGTACCCGAATAGGGATCCCCACATAACGTGATCACCGACCATAACAGCGACCCTAATCTAAAAGACTGTGTCAACTTATTCCCACCCAACCCTGTGTCTTTACTTGTCATGCTTATTTGCCGAATTCGGCGTTTATACCTGTCTGACGGTGATAGGATCCAGGTACGACACAAACTTTCAATGTCATAGATGCATCCAATGTTGCTTGAAGGGTAAAGCTGTGTAATGAAGGCAGGAAACAAAGACATGAAATCAGGGCTCCCAATCATCGACTACATCTCTTCTCTTCCCTAGGAACGGCTTCATACGACTCATTCAGTAACACAATATTCAATTTTTACTGCCAATAAAGAGGGGGGCTGAGGCGGAAATGTTAGTCAGAAGGCTAAAGCGATAGGAAAGTAGTGCAACGGGGCCATCATGACATACGAAAGTATGTGTCACTTCTGTACCCGAATAGGGATCCCCACATAACGTGATCACCGACCATAACAGCGACCCTAATCTAAAAGACTGTGTCAACTTATTCCCACCCAACCCTGTGTCTTTACTTGTCATGCTTATTTGCCGAATTCGGCGTTTATACCTGTCTGACGGTGATAGGATCCAGGTACGACACAAACTTTCAATGTCATAGATGCATCCAATGTTACTTGAAGGGTAAAGCTGTGTAATGAAGGCAGGAAACAAAGACATGAAATCAGGGCTCCCAATCATCGACTACATCTCTTCTCTTCCCTAGGAACGGCTTCATACGACTCATTCAGTAACACAATATTCAATTTTTACTGCCAATAAAAAGGGGGGCTGAGGCGGAAATGTTAGTCAGAAGGCTAAAGCGATAGGAAAGTAGTGCAACGGGGCCATCATGACATACGAAAGTATGTGTCACTTCTGTACCCGAATAGGGATCCCCACATAACGTGATCACCGACCATAACAGCGACCCTAATCTAAAAGACTGTGTCAACTTATTCCCACCCAACCCTGTGTCTTTACTTGTCATGCTTATTTGCCGAATTCGGCGTTTATACCTGTCTGACGGTGATAGGATCCAGGTACGACACAAACTTTTAATGCATAGATGCATCCAATGTAGGTTGAAGGGTAAAGCTGTGTAATGAAGGCAGGAAACAAAGACATGAAATCAGGGCTCCCAATCATCGACTACATCTCTTCTCTTCCCTAGGAACGGCTTCATACGACTCATTCAGTAACACAATATTCAATTTTTACTGCCAATATAGAGGGGGGCTGAGGCGGAAATGTTAGTCAGAAGGCTAAAGCGATAGGAAAGTAGTGCAACGGGGCCATCATGACATACGAAAGTATGTGTCACTTCTGTACCCGAATAGGGATCCCCACATAACGTGATCACCGACCATAACAGCGACCCTAATCTAAAAGACTGTGTCAACTTATTCCCACTAAACCCTGTGTCTTTACTTGTCATGCTTATTTGCCGAATTCGGCGTTTATACCTGTCTGACGGTGATAGGATCCAGGTACGACACAAACTTTCAATGTCATAGATGCATCCAATGTTGCTTGAAGGGTAAAGCTGTGTAATGAAGGCAGGAAACAAAGACATTAAATCAGGGCTCCCAATCATCGACTACATCTCTTCTCTTCCCTAGGAACGGCTTCATACGACTCATTCAGTAACACAATATTCAATTTTTACTGCCAATAAAGAGGGGGGCTGAGGCGGAAATGTTAGTCAGAAGGCTAAAGCGATAGGAAAGTAGTGCAACGGGGCCATCATGACATACGAAAGTATGTGTCACTTCTGTACCCGAATAGGGATCCCCACATAACGTGATCACCGACCATAACAGCGACCCTAATCTAAAAGACTGTGTCAACTTATTCCCACCCAACCCTGTGTCTTTACTTGTCATGCTTATTTGCCGAATTCGGCGTTTATACCTGTCTGACGGTGATAGGATCCAGGTACGACACAATCTTTTAATGCATAGATGCATCCAATGTAGGTTGAAGGGTGAAGCTGTGTAATGAAGGCAGGAAACAAAGACATGAAATCAGGGCTCCCAATCATCGACTACATCTCTTCTCTTCCCTAGGAACGGCTTCATACGACTCATTCAGTAACACAATATTCAATTTTTACTGCCAATAAAGAGGGGGGCTGAGGCGGAAATGTTAGTCAGAAGGCTAAAGCGATAGGAAAGTAGTGCAACGGGGCCGTCATGACATACGAAAGTATGTGTCACTTCTGTACCCGAATAGGGATCCCCACATAACGTGATCACCGACCATAACAGCGACCCTAATCTAAAAGACTGTGTCAACTTATTCCCACCCAACCCTGTGTCTTTACTTGTCATGCTTATTTGCCGAATTCGGCGTTTATACCTGTCTGACGGTGATAGGATCCAGGTACGACACAAACTTTCAATGTCATAGATGCATCCAATGTTGCTTGAAGGGTAAAGCTGTGTAATGAAGGCAGGAAACAAAGACATGAAATCAGGGCTCCCAATCATCGACTACATCTCTTCTCTTCCCTAGGAACGGCTTCATACGACTCATTCAGTAACACAATATTCAATTTTTACTGCCAATAAAGAGGGGGGCTGAGGCGGAAATGTTAGTCAGAAGGCTAAAGCGATAGGAAAGTAGTGCAACGGGGCCATCATGACATACGAAAGTATGTGTCACTTCTGTACCCGAATAGGGATCCCCACATAACGTGATCACCGACCATAACAGCGACCCTAATCTAAAAGACTGTGTCAACTTATTCCCACCCAACCCTGTGTCTTTACTTGTCATGCTTATTTGCCGAATTCGGCGTTTATACCTGTCTGACGGTGATAGGATCCAGGTACGACACAAACTTTCAATGTCATAGATGCATCCAATGTTACTTGAAGGGTAAAGCTGTGTAATGAAGGCAGGAAACAAAGACATGAAATCAGGGCTCCCAATCATCGACTACATCTCTTCTCTTCCCTAGGAACGGCTTCATACGACTCATTCAGTAACACAATATTCAATTTTTACTGCCAATAAAAAGGGGGGCTGAGGCGGAAATGTTAGTCAGAAGGCTAAAGCGATAGGAAAGTAGTGCAACGGGGCCATCATGACATACGAAAGTATGTGTCACTTCTGTACCCGAATAGGGATCCCCACATAACGTGATCACCGACCATAACAGCGACCCTAATCTAAAAGACTGTGTCAACTTATTCCCACCCAACCCTGTGTCTTTACTTGTCATGCTTATTTGCCGAATTCGGCGTTTATACCTGTCTGACGGTGATAGGATCCAGGTACGACACAAACTTTTAATGCATAGATGCATCCAATGTAGGTTGAAGGGTAAAGCTGTGTAATGAAGGCAGGAAACAAAGACATGAAATCAGGGCTCCCAATCATCGACTACATCTCTTCTCTTCCCTAGGAACGGCTTCATACGACTCATTCAGTAACACAATATTCAATTTTTACTGCCAATAAAGAGGGGAGCTGAGGCGGAAATGTTAGTCAGAAGGCTAAAGCGATAGGAAAGTAGTGCAACGGGGCCATCATGACATACGAAAGTATGTGTCACTTCTGTACCCGAATAGGGATCCCCACATAACGTGATCACCGACCATAACAGCGACCCTAATCTAAAAGACTGTGTCAACTTATTCCCACCCAACCCTGTGTCTTTACTTGTCATGCTTATTTGCCGAATTCGGCGTTTATACCTGTCTGACGGTGATAGGATCCAGGTACGACACAAACTTTCAATGTCATAGATGCATCCAATGTTGCTTGAAGGTTAAAGCTGTGTAATGAAGGCAGGAAACAAAGACATGAAATCAGGGCTCCCAATCATCGACTACATCTCTTCTCTTCCCTAGGAACGGCTTCATACGACTCATTCAGTAACACAATATTCAATTTTTACTGCCAATAAAGAGGGGGGCTGAGGCGGAAATGTTAGTCAGAAGGCTAAAGCGATAGGAAAGTAGTGCAACGGGGCCATCATGACATACGAAAGTATGTGTCACTTCTGTACCCGAATAGGGATCCCCACATAACGTGATCACCGACCATAACAGCGACCCTAATCTAAAAGACTGTGTCAACTTATTCCCACCCAACCCTGTGTCTTTACTTGTCATGCTTATTTGCCGAATTCGGCGTTTATACCTGTCTGACGGTGATAGGATCCAGGTACGACACAAACTTTCAATGTCATAGATGCATCCAATGTTGCTTGAAGGGTAAAGCTGTGTAATGAAGGCAGGAAACAAAGACATGAAATCAGGGCTCCCAATCATCGACTACATCTCTTCTCTTCCCTAGGAACGGCTTCATACGACTCATTCAGTAACACAATATTCAATTTTTACTGCCAATAAAGAGGGGGGCTGAGGCGGAAATGTTAGTCAGAAGGCTAAAGCGATAGGAAAGTAGTGCAACGGGGCCATCATGACATACGAAAGTATGTGTCACTTCTGTACCCGAATAGGGATCCCCACATAACGTGATCACCGACCATAACAGCGACCCTAATCTAAAAGACTGTGTCATCTTATTCCCACCCAACCCTGTGTCTTTACTTGTCATGCTTATTTGCCGAATTCGGCGTTTATACCTGTCTGACGGTGATAGGATCCAGGTACGACACAAACTTTTAATGCATAGATGCATCCAATGTAGGTTGAAGGGTAAAGCTGTGTAATGAAGGCAGGAAACAAAGACATGAAATCAGGGCTCCCAATCATCGACTACATCTCTTCTCTTCCCTAGGAACGGCTTCATACGACTCATTCAGTAACACAATATTCAATTTTTACTGCCAATAAAGAGGGGGGCTGAGGCGGAAATGTTAGTCAGAAGGCTAAAGCGATAGGAAAGTAGTGCAACGGGGCCATCATGACATACGAAAGTATGTGTCACTTCTGTACCCGAATAGGGATCCCCACATAACGTGATCACCGACCATAACAGCGACCCTAATCTAAAAGACTGTGTCAACTTATTCCCACCCAACCCTGTGTCTTTACTTGTCATGCTTATTTGCCGAATTCGGCGTTTATACCTGTCTGACGGTGATAGGATCCAGGTACGACACAAACTTTCAGTGTCATAGATGCATCCAATGTTGCTTGAAGGGTAAAGCTGTGTAATGAAGGCAGGAAACAAAGACATGAAATCAGGGCTCCCAATCATCGACTACATCTCTTCTCTTCCCTAGGAACGGCTTCATACGACTCATTCAGTAACACAATATTCAATTTTTACTGCCAATAAAGAGGGGGGCTGAGGCGGAAATGTTAGTCAGAAGGCTAAAGCGATAGGAAAGTAGTGCAACGGGGCCATCATGACATACGAAAGTATGTGTCACTTCTGTACCCGAATAGGGATCCCCACATAACGTGATCACCGACCATAACAGCGACCCTAATCTAAAAGACTGTGTCAACTTATTCCCACCCAACCCTGTGTCTTTACTTGTCATGCTTATTTGCCGAATTCGGCGTTTATACCTGTCTGACGGTGATAGGATCCAGGTACGACACAAACTTTTAATGCATAGATGCATCCAATGTAGGTTGAAGGGTAAAGCTGTGTAATGAAGGCAGGAAACAAAGACATGAAATCAGGGCTCCCAATCATCGACTACATCTCTTCTCTTCCCTAGGAACGGCTTCATACGACTCATTCAGTAACACAATATTCAATTTTTACTGCCAATAAAGAGGGGGGGTGAGGCGGAAATGTTAGTCAGAAGGCTAAAGCGATAGGAAAGTAGTGCAACGGGGCCATCATGACATACGAAAGTATGTGTCACTTCTGTACCCGAATAGGGATCCCCACATAACGTGATCACCGACCATAACAGCGACCCTAATCTAAAAGACTGTGTCAACTTATTCCCACCCAACCCTGTGTCTTTACTTGTCATGCTTATTTGCCGAATTCGGCGTTTATACCTGTCTGACGGTGATAGGATCCAGGTACGACACAAACTTTCAATGTCATAGATGCATCCAATGTTGCTTGAAGGGTAAAGCTGTGTAATGAAGGCAGGAAACAAAGACATGAAATCAGGGCTCCCAATCATCGACTACATCCCTTCTCTTCCCTAGGAACGGCTTCATACGACTCATTCAGTAACACAATATTCAATTTTTACTGCCAATAAAGAGGGGGGCTGAGGCGGAAATGTTAGTCAGAAGGCTAAAGCGATAGGAAAGTAGTGCAACGGGGCCATCATGACATACGAAAGTATGTGTCACTTCTGTACCCGAATAGGGATCCCCACATAACGTGATCACCGACCATAACAGCGACCCTAATCTAAAAGACTGTGTCAACTTATTCCCACCCAACCCTGTGTCTTTACTTGTCATGCTTATTTGCCGAATTCGGCGTTTATACCTGTCTGACGGTGATAGGATCCAGGTACGACACAAACTTTCAATGTCATAGATGCATCCAATGTTGCTTGAAGGGTAAAGCTGTGTAATGAAGGCAGGAAACAAAGACATGAAATCAGGGCTCCCAATCATCGACTACATCTCTTCTCTTCCCTAGGAACGGCTTCATACGACTCATTCAGTAACACAATATTCAATTTTTACTGCCAATAAAGAGGGGGGCTGAGGCGGAAATGTTAGTCAGAAGGCTAAAGCGATAGGAAAGTAGTGCAACGGGGCCATCATGACATACGAAAGTATGTGTCACTTCTGTACCCGAATAGGGATCCCCACATAACGTGATCACCGACCATAACAGCGACCCTAATCTAAAAGACTGTGTCAACTTATTCCCACCCAACCCTGTGTCTTTACTTGTCATGCTTATTTGCCGAATTCGGCGTTTATACCTGTCTGACGGTGATAGGATCCAGGTACGACACAAACTTTCAATGTCATAGATGCATCCAATGTTGCTTGAAGGGTAAAGCTGTGTAATGAAGGCAGGAAACAAAGACATGAAATCAGGGCTCCCAATCATCGACTACATCTCTTCTCTTCCCTAGGAACGGCTTCATACGACTCATTCAGTAACACAATATTCAATTTTTACTGCCAATAAAGAGGGGGGCTGAGGCGGAAATGTTAGTCAGAAGGCTAAAGCGATAGGAAAGTAGTGCAACGGGGCCATCATGACATACGAAAGTATGTGTCACTTCTGTACCCGAATAGGGATCCCCACATAACGTGATCACCGACCATAACAGCGACCCTAATCTAAAAGACTGTGTCAACTTATTCCCACCCAACCCTGTGTCTTTACTTGTCATGCTTATTTGCCGAATTCGGCGTTTATACCTGTCTGACGGTGATAGGATCCAGGTACGACACAAACATTTTATGCATAGATGCATCCAATGTAGGTTGAAGGGTAAAGCTGTGTAATGAAGGCAGGAAACAAAGGAATGAAATCAGGGCTCCCAATCATCGACTACATCTCTTCTCTTCCCTAGGAACGGCTTCATACGACTCATTCAGTAACACAATATTCAATTTTTACTGCCAATAAAGAGGGGGGCTGAGGCGGAAATGTTAGTCAGAAGGCTAAAGCGATAGGAAAGTAGTGCAACGGGGCCATCATGACATACGAAAGTATGTGTCACTTCTGTACCCGAATAGGGATCCCCACATAACGTGATCACCGACCATAACAGCGACCCTAATCTAAAAGACTGTGTCAACTTATTCCCACCCAACCCTGTGTCTTTACTTGTCATGCTTATTTGCCGAATTCGGCGTTTATACCTGTCTGACGGTGATAGGATCCAGGTACGACACAAACATTCAATGTCATAGATGCATCCAATGTTGCTTGAAGGGTAAAGCTGTGTAATGAAGGCAGGAAACAAAGACATGAAATCAGGGCTCCCAATCATCGACTACATCTCTTCTCTTCCCTAGGAACGGCTTCATACGACTCATTCAGTAACACAATATTCAATTTTTACTGCCAATAAAGGGGGGGGCTGAGGCGGAAATGTTAGTCAGAAGGCTAAAGCGATAGGAAAGTAGTGCAACGGGGCCATCATGACATACGAAAGTATGTGTCACTTCTGTACCCGAATAGGGATCCCCACATAACGTGATCACCGACCATAACAGCGACCCTAATCTAAAAGACTGTGTCAACTTACTCCCACCCAACCCTGTGTCTTTACTTGTCATGCTTATTTGCCGAATTCGGCGTTTATACCTGTCTGACGGTGATAGGATCCAGGTACGACACAAACTTTCAATGTCATAGATGCATCCAATGTTGCTTGAAGGGTAAAGCTGTGTAATGAAGGCAGGAAACAAAGACATGAAATCAGGGCACCCAATCATCGACTACATCTCTTCTCTTCCCTAGGAACGGCTTCATACGACTCATTCAGTAACACAATATTCAATTTTTACTGCCAATAAAGAGGGGGGCTGAGGTGGAAATGTTAGTCAGAAGGCTAAAGCGATAGGAAAGTAGTGCAACGGGGCCATCATGACATACGAAAGTATGTGTCACTTCTGTACCCGAATAGGGATCCCCACATAACGTGATCACCGACCATAACAGCGACCCTAATCTAAAAGACTGTGTCAACTTATTCCCACCCAACCCTGTGTCTTTACTTGTCATGCTTATTTGCCGAATTCGGCGTTTATACCTGTCTGACGGTGATAGGATCCAGGTACGACACAAACTTTCAATGTCATAGATGCATCCAATGTTGCTTGGAGGGTAAAGCTGTGTAATAAAGGCAGGAAACAAAGACATGAGTTCAGAGCTCCCAATCATCGACTACATCTCTTCTCTTCCCTAGGAATGGCTTCGTACGACTCATTCAGTAACACAATATTCAATTTTTACGGCCAATACCAAGGGTTAGCTGAGGCGGAAATGTTAGTCAGACGGCTAAAGCGATAGAAAAGTAGTGCAACGGAGCCTTCATGACATACGAAAGTATGTGTCACTTCTGTACCCGAATAGGGATCCCCACATAACGTGATCACCGACCATAACAGCGACCCTAATCTAAAAGACTGTGTCAACTTATTCCCACCCAACCCTGTGTCTTTACTTGTCATGCTTATTTGCCGAATTCGGCGTTTATACCTGTCTGGCGGTGATAGGATCCAGGTACGACACAAACTTTCAATGTCATAGATGCATCCAATGTTGCTTGAAGGGTAAAGCTGTGTAATAAAGGCAGGAAACAAAGACATGAGTTCAGAGCTCCCAATCATCGACTACATCTCCTCTCTTCCCTAGGAATGGCTTCGTACGACTCATTCAGTAACACAATATTCAATTTTTACGGCCAATACCAAGGGTTAGCTGAGGCGGAAATGTTAGTCAGACGGCTAAAGCGATAGAAAAGTAGTGCAACGGAGCCTTCATGACATACGAAAGTATGTGTCACTTCTGTACCCGAATAGGGATCCCCACATAACGTGATCACCGACCATAACAGCGACCCTAATCTAAAAGACTGTGTCAACTTATTCCCACCCAACCCTGTGTCTTTACTAGTCATGCTTATTTGCCGAATTCGGCGTTTATACATGTCTGACGGTGATAGGATCCAGGTACGACACAAACCTTCAATGTCATAGATGCATCCAATGTTGCTTGAAGGGTAAAGCTGTGTAATGAAGGCAGGAAACAAAGACATGAATTCAGGGCTCCCAATCATCGGCTACATCTCTTCTCTTCCCTAGGAACGGCTTCATACGACTCATTCAGTAACACAATATTCAATTTTTACTGCCAATAAAGAGGGGGGCTGAGGCGGAAATGTTAGTCAGAAGGCTAAAGCGATAGGAAAGTAGTGCAACGAGGCCATCATGACATACGAAAGTATGTGTCACTTCTGTACCCGAATACGGATCCCCACATAACGTGCTCACCGACCATAACAGCGACCCTAATCTAAAAGACTGTGTCAACTTATTCCCACCCAACCCTGTGTCTTTACTTGTCATGCTTATTTGCCGAATTCGGCGTTTATACCTGTCTGACGGTGATAGGATCCAGGTACGACACAAACTTTCAATGTCATAGATGCATCCAATGTTGCTTGAAGGGTAAAGCTGTGTAATGAAGGCAGGAAACAAAGACATGAGTTCAGAGCTCCCAATCATCGACTACATCTCCTCTCTTCCCTAGGAATGGCTTCGTACGACTCATTCAGTAACACAATATTCAATTTTTACGGCCAATACCAAGGGTTAGCTGAGGCGGAAATGTTAGTCAGACGGCTAAAGCGATAGAAAAGTAGTGCAACGGAGCCTTCATGACATACGAAAGTATGTGTCACTTCTGTACCCGAATAGGGATCCCCACATAACGTGATCACCGACCATAACAGCGACCCTAATCTAAAAGACTGTGTCAACTTATTCCCACCCAACCCTGTGTCTTTACTAGTCATGCTTATTTGCCGAATTCGGCGTTTATACATGTCTGACGGTGATAGGATCCAGGTACGACACAAACCTTCAATGTCATAGATGCATCCAATGTTGCTTGAAGGGTAAAGCTGTGTAATGAAGGCAGGAAACAAAGACATGAAATCAGGGCTCCCAATCATCGACTACATCTCTTCTCTTCCCTAGGAACGGCTTCATACGACTCATTCAGTAACACAATATTCAATTTTTACTGCCAATAAAGAGGGGGGCTGAGGCGGAAATGTTAGTCAGAAGGCTAAAGCGATAGGAAAGTAGTGCAACGGGGCCATCATGACATACGAAAGTATGTGTCACTTCTGTACCCGAATAGGGATCCCCACATAACGTGATCACCGACCATAACAGCGACCCTAATCTAAAAGACTGTGTCAACTTATTCCCACCCAACCCTGTGTCTTTACTTGTCATGCTTATTTGCCGAATTCGGCGTTTATACCTGTCTGACGGTGATAGGATCCAGGTACGACACAAACATTTTATGCATAGATGCATCCAATGTAGGTTGAAGGGTAAAGCTGTGTAATGAAGGCAGGAAACAAAGGAATGAAATCAGGGCTCCCAATCATCGACTACATCTCTTCTCTTCCCTAGGAACGGCTTCATACGACTCATTCAGTAACACAATATTCAATTTTTACTGCCAATAAAGAGGGGGGCTGAGGCGGAAATGTTAGTCAGAAGGCTAAAGCGATAGGAAAGTAGTGCAACGGGGCCATCATGACATACGAAAGTATGTGTCACTTCTGTACCCGAATAGGGATCCCCACATAACGTGATCACCGACCATAACAGCGACCCTAATCTAAAAGACTGTGTCAACTTATTCCCACCCAACCCTGTGTCTTTACTTGTCATGCTTATTTGCCGAATTCGGCGTTTATACCTGTCTGACGGTGATAGGATCCAGGTACGACACAAACATTCAATGTCATAGATGCATCCAATGTTGCTTGAAGGGTAAAGCTGTGTAATGAAGGCAGGAAACAAAGACATGAAATCAGGGCTCCCAATCATCGACTACATCTCTTCTCTTCCCTAGGAACGGCTTCATACGACTCATTCAGTAACACAATATTCAATTTTTACTGCCAATAAAGGGGGGGGCTGAGGCGGAAATGTTAGTCAGAAGGCTAAAGCGATAGGAAAGTAGTGCAACGGGGCCATCATGACATACGAAAGTATGTGTCACTTCTGTACCCGAATAGGGATCCCCACATAACGTGATCACCGACCATAACAGCGACCCTAATCTAAAAGACTGTGTCAACTTACTCCCACCCAACCCTGTGTCTTTACTTGTCATGCTTATTTGCCGAATTCGGCGTTTATACCTGTCTGACGGTGATAGGATCCAGGTACGACACAAACTTTCAATGTCATAGATGCATCCAATGTTGCTTGAAGGGTAAAGCTGTGTAATGAAGGCAGGAAACAAAGACATGAAATCAGGGCACCCAATCATCGACTACATCTCTTCTCTTCCCTAGGAACGGCTTCATACGACTCATTCAGTAACACAATATTCAATTTTTACTGCCAATAAAGAGGGGGGCTGAGGTGGAAATGTTAGTCAGAAGGCTAAAGCGATAGGAAAGTAGTGCAACGGGGCCATCATGACATACGAAAGTATGTGTCACTTCTGTACCCGAATAGGGATCCCCACATAACGTGATCACCGACCATAACAGCGACCCTAATCTAAAAGACTGTGTCAACTTATTCCCACCCAACCCTGTGTCTTTACTTGTCATGCTTATTTGCCGAATTCGGCGTTTATACCTGTCTGACGGTGATAGGATCCAGGTACGACACAAACTTTCAATGTCATAGATGCATCCAATGTTGCTTGGAGGGTAAAGCTGTGTAATAAAGGCAGGAAACAAAGACATGAGTTCAGAGCTCCCAATCATCGACTACATCTCTTCTCTTCCCTAGGAATGGCTTCGTACGACTCATTCAGTAACACAATATTCAATTTTTACGGCCAATACCAAGGGTTAGCTGAGGCGGAAATGTTAGTCAGACGGCTAAAGCGATAGAAAAGTAGTGCAACGGAGCCTTCATGACATACGAAAGTATGTGTCACTTCTGTACCCGAATAGGGATCCCCACATAACGTGATCACCGACCATAACAGCGACCCTAATCTAAAAGACTGTGTCAACTTATTCCCACCCAACCCTGTGTCTTTACTTGTCATGCTTATTTGCCGAATTCGGCGTTTATACCTGTCTGGCGGTGATAGGATCCAGGTACGACACAAACTTTCAATGTCATAGATGCATCCAATGTTGCTTGAAGGGTAAAGCTGTGTAATAAAGGCAGGAAACAAAGACATGAGTTCAGAGCTCCCAATCATCGACTACATCTCCTCTCTTCCCTAGGAATGGCTTCGTACGACTCATTCAGTAACACAATATTCAATTTTTACGGCCAATACCAAGGGTTAGCTGAGGCGGAAATGTTAGTCAGACGGCTAAAGCGATAGAAAAGTAGTGCAACGGAGCCTTCATGACATACGAAAGTATGTGTCACTTCTGTACCCGAATAGGGATCCCCACATAACGTGATCACCGACCATAACAGCGACCCTAATCTAAAAGACTGTGTCAACTTATTCCCACCCAACCCTGTGTCTTTACTAGTCATGCTTATTTGCCGAATTCGGCGTTTATACATGTCTGACGGTGATAGGATCCAGGTACGACACAAACCTTCAATGTCATAGATGCATCCAATGTTGCTTGAAGGGTAAAGCTGTGTAATGAAGGCAGGAAACAAAGACATGAATTCAGGGCTCCCAATCATCGGCTACATCTCTTCTCTTCCCTAGGAACGGCTTCATACGACTCATTCAGTAACACAATATTCAATTTTTACTGCCAATAAAGAGGGGGGCTGAGGCGGAAATGTTAGTCAGAAGGCTAAAGCGATAGGAAAGTAGTGCAACGAGGCCATCATGACATACGAAAGTATGTGTCACTTCTGTACCCGAATACGGATCCCCACATAACGTGCTCACCGACCATAACAGCGACCCTAATCTAAAAGACTGTGTCAACTTATTCCCACCCAACCCTGTGTCTTTACTTGTCATGCTTATTTGCCGAATTCGGCGTTTATACCTGTCTGACGGTGATAGGATCCAGGTACGACACAAACTTTCAATGTCATAGATGCATCCAATGTTGCTTGAAGGGTAAAGCTGTGTAATGAAGGCAGGAAACAAAGACATGAGTTCAGAGCTCCCAATCATCGACTACATCTCCTCTCTTCCCTAGGAATGGCTTCGTACGACTCATTCAGTAACACAATATTCAATTTTTACGGCCAATACCAAGGGTTAGCTGAGGCGGAAATGTTAGTCAGACGGCTAAAGCGATAGAAAAGTAGTGCAACGGAGCCTTCATGACATACGAAAGTATGTGTCACTTCTGTACCCGAATAGGGATCCCCACATAACGTGATCACCGACCATAACAGCGACCCTAATCTAAAAGACTGTGTCAACTTATTCCCACCCAACCCTGTGTCTTTACTAGTCATGCTTATTTGCCGAATTCGGCGTTTATACATGTCTGACGGTGATAGGATCCAGGTACGACACAAACCTTCAATGTCATAGATGCATCCAATGTTGCTTGAAGGGTAAAGCTGTGTAATGAAGGCAGGAAACAAAGACATGAATTCAGGGCTCCCAATCATCGGCTACATCTCTTCTCTTCCCTAGGAACGGCTTCATACGACTCATTCAGTAACACAATATTCAATTTTTACTGCCAATAAAGAGGGGGGCTGAGGCGGAAATGTTAGTCAGAAGGCTAAAGCGATAGGAAAGTAGTGCAACGGGGCCATCGTGACATACGAAAGTATGTGTCACTTCTGTACCCGAATAGGGATCCCCACATAACGTGATCACCGACCATAACAGCGACCCTAATCTAAAAGACTGTGTCAACTTATTCCCACCCAACCCTGTGTCTTTACTTGTCATGCTTATTTGCCGAATTCGGCGTTTATACCTGTCTGACGGTGATAGGATCCAGGTACGACACAAACTTTCAATGTCATAGATGCATCCAATGTTGCTTGAAGGGTAAAGCTGTGTAATGAAGGCAGGAAACAAAGACATGAAATCAGGGCTCCCAATCATCGACTACATCTCTTCTCTTCCCTAGGAACGGCTTCATACGACTCATTCAGTAACACAATATTCAATTTTTACTGCCAATAAAGAGGGGGGCTGAGGCGGAAATGTTAGTCAGAAGGCTAAAGCGATAGGAAAGTAGTGCAACGGGGCCATCATGACATACGAAAGTATGTGTCACTTCTGTACCCGAATAGGGATCCCCACATAACGTGATCACCGACCATAACAGCGACCCTAATCTAAAAGACTGTGTCAACTTATTCCCACCCAACCCTGTGTCTTTACTTGTCATGCTTATTTGCCGAATTCGGCGTTTATACCTGTCTGACGGTGATAGGATCCAGGTACGACACAAACTTTCAATGTCATAGATGCATCCAATGTTGCTTGAAGGGTAAAGCTGTGTAATGAAGGCAGGAAACAAAGACATGAAATCAGGGCTCCCAATCATCGACTACATCTCTTCTCTTCCCTAGGAACGGCTTCATACGACTCATTCAGTAACACAATATTCAATTTTTACTGCCAATAAAGAGGGGGGCTGAGGCGGAAATGTTAGTCAGAAGGCTAAAGCGATAGGAAAGTAGTGCAACGGGGCCATCATGACATACGAAAGTATGTGTCACTTCTGTACCCGAATAGGGATCCCCACATAACGTGATCACCGACCATAACAGCGACCCTAATCTAAAAGACTGTGTCAACTTATTCCCACCCAACCCTGTGTCTTTACTTGTCATGCTTATTTGCCGAATTCGGCGTTTATACCTGTCTGACGGTGATAGGATCCAGGTACGACACAAACTTTTAATGCATAGATGCATCCAATGTAGGTTGAAGGGTAAAGCTGTGTAATGAAGGCAGGAAACAAAGGAATGAAATCAGGGCTCCCAATCATCGACTACATCTCTTCTCTTCCCTAGGAACGGCTTCATACGACTCATTCAGTAACACAATATTCAATTTTTACTGCCAATAAAGAGGGGGGCTGAGGCGGAAATGTTAGTCAGAAGGCTAAAGCGATAGGAAAGTAGTGCAACGGGGCCATCATGACATACGAAAGTATGTGTCACTTCTGTACCCGAATAGGGATCCCCACATAACGTGATCACCGACCATAACAGCGACCCTAATCTAAAAGACTGTGTCAACTTATTCCGACCCAACCCTGTGTCTTTACTTGTCATGCTTATTTGCCGAATTCGGCGTTTATACCTGTCTGACGGTGATAGGATCCAGGTACGACACAAACTTTTAATGCATAGATGCATCCAATGTAGGTTGAAGGGTAAAGCTGTGTAATGAAGGCAGGAAACAAAGGAATGAAATCAGGGCTCCCAATCATCGACTACATCTCTTCTCTTCCCTAGGAACGGCTTCATACGACTCATTCAGTAACACAATATTCAATTTTTACTGCCAATAAAGAGGGGGGCTGAGGCGGAAATGTTAGTCAGAAGGCTAAAGCGATAGGAAAGTAGTGCAACGGGGCCATCATGACATACGAAAGTATGTGTCACTTCTGTACCCGAATAGGGATCCCCACATAACGTGATCACCGACCATAACAGCGACCCTAATCTAAAAGACTGTGTCAACTTATTCCCACCCAACCCTGTGTCTTTACTTGTCATGCTTATTTGCCGAATTCGGCGTTTATACCTGTCTGACGGTGATAGGATCCAGGTACGACACAAACTTTCAATGTCATAGATGCATCCAATGTTGCTTGAAGGGTAAAGCTGTGTAATGAAGGCAGGAAACAAAGACATGAGTTCAGAGCTCCCAGTCATCGACTACATCTCCTCTCTTCCCTAGGAACGGCTTCATACGACTCATTCAGTAACACAATATTCAATTTTTACTGCCAATAAAGAGGGGGGCTGAGGCGGAAATGTTAGTCAGAAGGCTAAAGCGATAGGAAAGTAGTGCAACGGGGCCATCATGACATACGAAAGTATGTGTCACTTCTGTACCCGAATAGGGATCCCCACATAACGTGATCACCGACCATAACAGCGACCCTAATCTAAAAGACTGTGTCAACTTATTCCCACCCAACCCTGTGTCTTTACTTGTCATGCTTATTTGCCGAATTCGGCGTTTATACCTGTCTGACGGTGATAGGATCCAGGTACGACACAAACTTTCAATGTCATAGATGCATCCAATGTTGCTTGAAGGGTAAAGCTGTGTAATGAAGGCAGGAAACAAAGACATGAGTTCAGAGCTCCCAATCATCGACTACATCTCCTCTCTTCCCTAGGAACGGCTTCATACGACTCATTCAGTAACACAATATTCAATTTTTACTGCCAATAAAGAGGGGGGCTGAGGCGGAAATGTTAGTCAGAAGGCTAAAGCGATAGGAAAGTAGTGCAACGGGGCCATCATGACATACGAAAGTATGTGTCACTTCTGTACCCGAATAGGGATCCCCACATAACGTGATCACCGACCATAACAGCGACCCTAATCTAAAAGACTGTGTCAACTTATTCCCACCCAACCCTGTGTCTTTACTTGTCATGCTTATTTGCCGAATTCGGCGTTTATACCTGTCTGACGGTGATAGGATCCAGGTACGACACAAACTTTCAATGTCATAGATGCATCCAATGTTGCTTGAAGGGTAAAGCTGTGTAATGAAGGCAGGAAACAAAGACATGAAATCAGGGCTCCCAATCATCGACTACATCTCTTCTCTTCCCTAGGAACGACTTCATACGACTCATTCAGTAACACAATATTCACTTTTTACTGCCAATAAAGAGGGGGGCTGAGGCGGAAATGTTAGTCAGAAGGCTAAAGCGATAGGAAAGTAGTGCAACGGGGCCATCATGACATACGAAAGTATGTGTCACTTCTGTACCAGAATAGGGATCCCCACATAACGTGATCACCGACCATAACAGCGACCCTAATCTAAAAGACTGTGTCAACTTATTCCCACCCAACCCTGTGTCTTTACTTGTCATGCTTATTTGCCGAATTCGGCGTTTATACCTGTCTGACGGTGATAGGATACAGGTACGACACAAACTTTCAATGTCATAGATGCATCCAATGTTGCTTGAAGGGTAAAGCTGTGTAATGAAGGCAGGAAACAAAGACATGAAATCAGGGCTCCCAATCATCGACTACATCTCTTCTCTTCCCTAGGAACGGCTTCATACGACTCATTCAGTAACACAATATTCAATTTTTACTGCCAATAAAGAGGGGGGCTGAGGCGGAAATGTTAGTCAGAAGGCTAAAGCGATAGGAAAGTAGTGCAACGGGGCCATCATGACATACGAAAGTATGTGTCACTTCTGTACCCGAATAGGGATCCCCACATAACGTGATCACCGACCATAACAGCGACCCTAATCTAAAAGACTGTGTCAACTTATTCCCACCCAACCCTGTGTCTTTACTTGTCATGCTTATTTGCCGAATTCGGCGTTTATACCTGTCTGACGGTGATAGGATCCAGGTACGACACAAACATTCAATGTCATAGATGCATCCAATGTTGCTTGAAGGGTAAAGCTGTGTAATGAAGGCAGGAAACAAAGACATGAAATCAGGGCTCCCAATCATCGACTACATCTCTTCTCTTCCCTAGGAACGGCTTCATACGACTCATTCAGTAACACAATATTCAATTTTTACTGCCAATAAAGAGGGGGGCTGAGGCGGAAATGTTAGTCAGAAGGCTAAAGCGATAGGAAAGTAGTGCAACGGGGCCATCATGACATACGAAAGTATGTGTCACTTCTGTACCCGAATAGGGATCCCCACATAACGTGATCACCGACCATAACAGCGACCCTAATCTAAAAGACTGTGTCAACTTATTCCCACCCAACCCTGTGTCTTTACTTGTCATGCTTATTTGCCGAATTCGGCGTTTATACCTGTCTGACGGTGATAGGATCCAGGTACGACACAAACTTTCAATGTCATAGATGCATCCAATGTTGCTTGAAGGGTAAAGCTGTGTAATGAAGGCAGGAAACAAAGACATGAAATCAGGGCTCCCAATCATCGACTACATCTCTTCTCTTCCCTAGGAACGGCTTCATACGACTCATTCAGTAACACAATATTCAATTTTTACTGCCAATAAAGAGGGGGGCTGAGGCGGAAATGTTAGTCAGAAGGCTAAAGCGATAGGAAAGTAGTGCAACGGGGCCATCATGACATACGAAAGTATGTGTCACTTCTGTACCCGAATAGGGATCCCCACATAACGTGATCACCGACCATAACAGCGACCCTAATCTAAAAGACTGTGTCAACTTATTCCCACCCAACCCTGTGTCTTTACTTGTCATGCTTATTTGCCGAATTCGGCGTTTATACCTGTCTGACGGTGAAAGGATCCAGGTACGACACAAACTTTCAATGTCATAGATGCATCCAATGTTGCTTGAAGGGTAAAGCTGTGTAATGAAGGCAGGAAACAAAGACATGAAATCAGGGCTCCCAATCATCGACTACATCTCTTCTCTTCCCTAGGAACGGCTTCATACGACTCATTCAGTAACACAATATTCAATTTTTACGGCCAATACCAAGGGTTAGCTGAGGCGGAAATGTTAGTCTGAAGGCTAAAGCGATAGGAAAGTAGTGCAACGGGGCCATCATGACATACGAAAGTATGTGTCACTTCTGTACCCGAATAGGGATCCCCACATAACGTGATCACCGACCATAACAGCGACCCTAATCTAAAAGACTGTGTCAACTTATTCCCACCCAACCCTGTGTCTTACTTGTCATGCTTATTTGCCGAATTCGGCGTTTATACCTGTCTGACGGTGATAGGATCCAGGTACGACACAAACTTTTAATGCATAGATGCATTAAATGTAGGTTGAAGGGTAAAGCTGTGTAATGAAGGCAGGAAACAAAGACATGAAATCAGGGCTCCCAATCATCGACTACATCTCTTCTCTTCCCTAGGAACGGCTTCATACGACTCATTCAGTAACACAATATTCAATTTTTACTGCCAATAAAGAGGGGGGCTGAGGCGGAAATGTTAGTCAGAAGGCTAAAGCGATAGGAAAGTAGTGCAACGTGGCCATCATGACATACGAAAGTATGTGTCACTTCTGTACCCGAATAGGGATCCCCACATAACGTGATCACCGACCATAACAGCGACCCTAATCTAAAAGACTGTGTCAACTTATTCCCACCCAACCCTGTGTCTTTACTTGTCATGCTTATTTGCCGAATTCGGCGTTTATACCTGTCTGACGGTGATAGGATCCAGGTACGACACAAACATCCAATGTCATAGATGCATCCAATGTTGCTTGAAGGGTAAAGCTGTGTAATGAAGGCAGGAAACAAAGACATGAAATCAGGGCTCCCAATCATCGACTACATCTCTTCTCTTCCCTAGGAACGGCTTCATACGACTCATTCAGTAACACAATATTCAATTTTTACTGCCAATAAAGAGGGGGGCTGAGGCGGAAATGTTAGTCAGAAGGCTAAAGCGATAGGAAAGTAGTGCAACGGGGCCATCATGACATACGAAAGTATGTGTCACTTCTGTACCCGAATAGGGATCCCCACATAACGTGATCACCGACCATAACAGCGACCCTAATCTAAAAGACTGTGTCAACTTATTCCCACCCAACCCTGTGTCTTTACTTGTCATGCTTATTTGCCGAATTCGGCGTTTATACCTGTCTGACGGTGATAGGATCCAGGTACGACACAAACTTTCAATGTCATAGATGCATCCAATGTTGCTTGAAGGGTAAAGCTGTGTAATGAAGGCAGGAAACAAAGACATGAAATCAGGGCTCCCAATCATCGACTACATCTCTTCTCTTCCCTAGGAACGGCTTCATACGACTCATTCAGTAACACAATATTCAATTTTTACTGCCAATAAAGAGGGGGGCTGAGGCGGAAATGTTAGTCAGAAGGCTAAAGCGATAGGAAAGTAGTGCAACGGGGCCATCATGACATACGAAAGTATGTGTCACTTCTGTACCCGAATAGGGATCCCCACATAACGTGATCACCGACCATAACAGCGACCCTAATCTAAAAGACTGTGTCAACTTATTCCCACCCAACCCTGTGTCTTTACTTGTCATGCTTATTTGCCGAATTCGGCGTTTATACCTGTCTGACGGTGATAGGATCCAGGTACGACACAAACTTTCAATGTCATAGATGCATCCAATGTTGCTTGAAGGGTAAAGCTGTGTAATAAAGGCAGGAAACAAAGACATGAGTTCAGAGCTCCCAATCATCGACTACATCTCTTCTCTTCCCTAGGAATGGCTTCGTACGACTCATTCAGTAACACAATATTCAATTTTTACGGCCAATACCAAGGGTTAGCTGAGGCGGAAATGTTAGTCAGACGGCTAAAGCGATAGAAAAGTAGTGCAACGGAGCCTTCATGACATACGAAAGTATGTGTCACTTCTGTACCCGAATAGGGATCCCCACATAACGTGATCACCGACCATAACAGCGACCCTAATCTAAAAGACTGTGTCAACTTATTCCCACCCAACCCTGTGTCTTTACTAGTCATGCTTATTTGCCGAATTCGGCGTTTATACATGTCTGACGGTGATAGGATCCAGGTACGACACAAACCTTCAATGTCATAGATGCATCCAATGTTGCTTGAAGGGTAAAGCTGTGTAATGAAGGCAGGAAACAAAGATATGAATTCAGGGCTCCCAATCATCTGCTACATCTCTTCTCTTCCCTAGGAACGGCTTCATACGACTCATTCAGTAACACAATATTCAATTTTTACGGCCAATACCAAGGGTTAGCTGAGGCGGAAATGTTAGTCAGACGGCTAAAGCGATAGAAAAGTAGTGCAACGGGGACTTCATGACATACGAAAGTATGTGTCACTTCTGTACCCGAATAGGGATCCCCACATAACGTGATCACCGTCCATAACAGCGACCCTAATCTAAAAGACTGTGTCAACTTATTCCCACCCAACCCTGTGTCTTTACTTGTCATGCTTATTTGCCGAATTCGGCGTTTATACCTGTCTGACGGTGATAGGATCCAGGTACGACACAAACTTTTAATGCATAGATGCATCCAATGTAGGTTGAAGGGTAAAGCTGTGTAATGAAGGCAGGAAACAAAGACATGAATTCAGGACTCCCAATCATCGACTACATCTCTTCTCTTCCCTAGGAACGGCTTCATACGACTCATTCAGTAACACAATATTCAATTTTTACTGCCAATAATGATGGGGGCTGAGGCGGAAATGTTAGTCAGAAGGCTAAAGCGATAGGAAAGTAGTGCAACGGGGCCATCATGACATACGAAAGTATGTGTCACTTCTGTACCCGAATAGGGATCCCCACATAACGTGATCACCGTCCATAACAGCGACCCTAATCTAAAAGACTGTGTCAACTTATTCCCACCCAACCCTGTGTCTTTACTTGTCATGCTTATTTGCCGAATTCGGCGTTTATACCTGTCTGACGGTGATAGGATCCAGGTACGACACAAACTTTTAATGCATAGATGCATCCAATGTAGGTTGAAGGGTAAAGCTGTGTAATGAAGGCAGGAAACAAAGACATGAATTCAGGACTCCCAATCATCGACTACATCTCTTCTCTTCCCTAGGAACGGCTTCATACGACTCATTCAGTAACACAATATTCAATTTTTACTGCCAATAAAGAGGGGGGCTGAGGCGGAAATGTTAGTCAGAAGGCTAAAGCGATAGGAAAGTAGTGCAACGGGGCCATCATGACATACGAAAGTATGTGTCACTTCTGTACCCGAATAGGGATCCCCACATAACGTGATCACCGTCCATAACAGCGACCCTAACCTAAAAGACTGTGTCAACTTATTCCCACCCAATCCTGTGTCTTTACTTGTCATGCTTATTTGCCGAATTCGGCGTTTATACCTGTCTGACGGTGATAGGATCCAGGTACGACACAAACTTTCAATGTCATAGATGCATCCAATGTTGCTTGAAGGGTAAAGCTGTGTAATGAAGGCAGGAAACAAAGACATGAAATCAGGGCTCCCAATCATCGACTACATCTCTTCTCTTCCCTAGGAACGGCTTCATACGACTCATTCAGTAACACAATATTCAATTTTTACTGCCAATAAAGAGGGGGGCTGAGGCGGAAATGTTAGTCAGAAGGCTAAAGCGATAGGAAAGTAGTGCAACGGGGCCATCATGACATACGAAAGTATGTGTCACTTCTGTACCCGAATAGGGATCCCCACATAACGTGATCACCGACCATAACAGCGACCCTAATCTAAAAGACTGTGTCAACTTATTCCCACCCAACCCTGTGTCCTTACTTGTCATGCTTATTTGCCGAATTCGGCGTTTATACCTGTCTGACGGTGATAGGATCCAGGTACGACAGAAACATCCAATGTCATAGATGCATCCAATGTTGCTTGAAGGGTAAAGCTGTGTAATGAAGGCAGGAAACAAAGACATGAAATCAGGGCTCCCAATCATCGACTACATCTCTTCTCTTCCCTAGGAACGGCTTCATACGACTCATTCAGTAACACAATATTCAATTTTTACTGCCAATAAAGAGGGGGGCTGAGGCGGAAATGTTAGTCAGAAGGCTAAAGCGATAGGAAAGTAGTGCAACGGGGCCATCATGACATACGAAAGTATGTGTCACTTCTGTACCCGAATAGGGATCCCCACATAACGTGATCACCGTCCATAACAGCGACCCTAATCTAAAAGACTGTGTCAACTTATTCCCACCCAACCCTGTGTCTTTACTTGTCATGCTTATTTGCCGAATTCGGCGTTTATACCTGTCTGACGGTGATAGGATCCAGGTACGACACAAACTTTCAATGTCATAGATGCATCCAATGTTGCTTGAAGGGTAAAGCTGTGTAATGAAGGCAGGAAACAAAGACATGAAATCAGGGCTCCCAATCATCGACTACATCTCTTCTCTTCCCTAGGAACGGCTTCATACGACTCATTCAGTAACACAATATTCAATTTTTACTGCCAATAAAGAGGGGGGCTGAGGCGGAAATGTTAGTCAGAAGGCTAAAGCGATAGGAAAGTAGTGCAACGGGGCCATCATGACATACGAAAGTATGTGTCACTTCTGTACCCGAATAGGGATCCCCACATAACGTGATCACCGACCATAACAGCGACCCTAATCTAAAAGACTGTGTCAACTTATTCCCACCCAACCCTGTGTCTTTACTTGTCATGCTTATTTGCCGAATTCGGCGTTTATACCTGTCTGACGGTGATAGGATCCAGGTACGACACAAACTTTCAATGTCATAGATGCATCCAATGTTGCTTGAAGGGTAAAGCTGTGTAATGAAGGCAGGAAACAAAGACATGAAATCAGGGCTCCCAATCATCGACTACATCTCTTCTCTTCCCTAGGAACGGCTTCATACGACTCATTCAGTAACACAATATTCAATTTTTACTGCCAATAAAGAGGGGGGCTGAGGCGGAAATGTTAGTCAGAAGGCTAAAGCGATAGGAAAGTAGTGCAACGGGGCCATCATGACATACGAAAGTATGTGTCACTTCTGTACCCGAATAGGGATCCCCACATAACGTGATCACCGACCATAACAGCGACCCTAATCTAAAAGACTGTGTCAACTTATTCCCACCCAACCCTGTGTCTTTACTTGTCATGCTTATTTGCCGAATTCGGCGTTTATACCTGTCTGACGGTGATAGGATCCAGGTACGACACAAACTTTCAATGTCATAGATGCATCCAATGTTGCTGGAAGGGTAAAGCTGTGTAATAAAGGCAGGAAACAAAGACATGAGTTCAGAGCTCCCAATCATCGACTACATCTCTTCTCTTCCCTAGGAATGGCTTCGTACGACTCATTCAGTAACACAATATTCAATTTTTACGGCCAATACCAAGGGTTAGCTGAGGCGGAAATGTTAGTCAGACGGCTAAAGCGATAGAAAAGTAGTGCAACGGAGCCTTCATGACATACGAAAGTATGTGTCACTTCTGTACCCGAATAGGGATCCCCACATAACGTGATCACCGACCATAACAGCGACCCTAATCTAAAAGACTGTGTCAACTTATTCCCACCCAACCCTGTGTCTTTACTTGTCATGCTTATTTGCCGAATTCGGTGTTTATACCTGTCTGACGGTGATAGGATCCAGGTACGACACAAACTTTCAATGTCATAGATGCATCCAATGTTGCTTGAAGGGTAAAGCTGTGTAATGAAGGCAGGAAACAAAGACATGAAATCAGGGCTCCCAATCATCGACTACATCTCTTCTCTTCCCTAGGAACGGCTTCATACGACTCATTCAGTAACACAATATTCAATTTTTACTGCCAATAAAGAGGGGGGCTGAGGCGGAAATGTTAGTCAGAAGGCTAAAGCGATAGGAAAGTAGTGCAACGGGGCCATCATGACATACGAAAGTATGTGTCACTTCTGTACGCGAATAGGGATCCCCACATAACGTGATCACCGACCATAACAGCGACCCTAATCTAAAAGACTGTGTCAACTTATTCCCACCCAACCCTGTGTCTTTACTTGTCATGCTTATTTGCCGAATTCGGCGTTTATACCTGTCTGACGGTGATAGGATCCAGGTACGACACAAACTTTCAATGTCATAGATGCATCCAATGTTGCTTGAAGGGTAAAGCTGTGTAATGAAGGCAGGAAACAAAGACATGAGTTCAGAGCTAGCAATCATCGACTACATCTCTTCTCTTCCCTAGGAATGGCTTCGTACGACTCATTCAGTAACACAATATTCAATTTTTACGGCCAATACCAAGGGTTAGCTGAGGCGGAAATGTTAGTCAGACGGCTAAAGCGATAGAAAAGTAGTGCAACGGAGCCTTCATGACATACGAAAGTATGTGTCACTTCTGTACCCGAATAGGGATCCCCACATAACGTGATCACCGACCATAACAGCGACCCTAATCTAAAAGACTGTGTCAACTTATTCCCACCCAACCCTGTGTCTTTACTAGTCATGCTTATTTGCCGAATTCGGCGTTTATACATGTCTGACGGTGATAGGATCCAGGTACGACACAAACCTTCAATGTCATAGATGCATCCAATGTTGCTTGAAGGGTAAAGCTGTGTAATGAAGGCAGGAAACAAAGATATGAATTCAGGGCTCCCAATCATCGGCTACATCTCTTCTCTTTCCTAGGAACGGCATCATACCACTCATTCAATAACACAATATTCAATTTTTACTGCCAATAATGATGGGGGCTGAGGCGGAAATGTTAGTCAGAAGGCCAAAGCGATAGGAAAGTAGTGCAACGGGGCCATCATGACATACGAAAGTATGTGTCACTTCTGTACCCGAATAGGGATCCCCACATAACGTGATCACCGACCATAACAGCGACCCTAATCTAAAAGACTGTGTCAACTTATTCCCACCCAACCCTGTGTCTTTACTTGTCATAATTATTTGCCGAATTCGGCGTTTATACCTGTCTGACGGTGATAGGATCCAGGTACGACACAAACTTTCAATGTCATAGATGCATCCAATGTTGCTTGAAGGGTAAAGCTGTGTAATGAAGGCAGGAAACAAAAACATGAAATCAGGGCTCCCAATCATCGACTACATCTCTTCTCTTCCCTAGGAACGGCTTCATACGACTCATTCAGTAACACAATATTCAATTTTTACTGCCAATAAAGAGGGGGGCTGAGGCGGAAATGTTAGTCAGAAGGCTAAAGCGATAGGAAAGTAGTGCAACGGGGCCATCATGACATACGAAAGTATGTGTCACTTCTGTACCCGAATAGGGATCCCCACATAACGTGATCACCGCCCATAACAGCGACCCTAATCTAAAAGACTGTGTCAACTTATTCCCACCCAACCCTGTGTCTTTACTTGTCATGCTTATTTGCCGAATTCGGCGTTTATACCTGTGTGACGGTGATAGGATCCAGGTACGACACAAACTTTCAATGTCATAGATGCATCCAATGTTGCTTGAAGGGTAAAGCTGTGTAATGAAGGCAGGAAACAAAGACATGAAATCAGGGCTCCCAATCATCGACTACATCTCTTCTCTTCCTTAGGAACGGCTTCATACGACTCATTCAGTAACACAATATTCAATTTTTACTGCCAATAAAGAGGGGGGCTGAGGCGGAAATGTTAGTCAGAAGGCTAAAGCGATAGGAAAGTAGTGCAACGGGGCCATCATGACATACGAAAGTATGTGTCACTTCTGTACCCGAATAGGGATCCCCACATAACGTGATCACCGACCATAACAGCGACCCTAATCTAAAAGACTGTGTCAACTTATTCCCACCCAACCCTGTGTCTTTACTTGTCATGCTTATTTGCCGAATTCGGCGTTTATACCTGTCTGACGGTGATAGGATCCAGGTACGACACAAACTTTCAATGTCATAGATGCATCCAATGTTGCTTGAAGGGTAAAGCTGTGTAATGAAGGCAGGAAACAAAGACATGAAATCAGGGCTCCCAATCATCGACCACATCTCTTCTCTTCCCTAGGAACGGCTTCATACGACTCATTCAGTAACACAATATTCAATTTTTACTGCCAATAAAGAGGGGGGCTGAGGCGGAAATGTTAGTCAGAAGGCTAAAGCGATAGGAAAGTAGTGCAACGGGGCCATCATGACATACGAAAGTATGTGTCACTTCTGTACCCGAATAGGGATCCCCACATAACGTGATCACCGACCATAACAGCGACCCTAATCTAAAAGACTGTGTCAACTTATTCCCACCCAACCCTGTGTCTTTACTTGTCATGCTTATTTGCCGAATTCGGCGTTTATACCTGTCTGACGGTGATAGGATCCAGGTACGACACAAACTTTCAATGTCATAGATGCATCCAATGTTGCTTGAAGGGTAAAGCTGTGTAATGAAGGCAGGAAACAAAGACATGAAATCAGGGCTCCCAATCATCGACTACATCTCTTCTCTTCCCTAGGAACGGCTTCATACGACTCATTCAGTAACACAATATTCACTTTTTACTGCCAATAAAGAGGGGGGCTGAGGCGGAAATGTTAGTCAGAAGGCTAAAGCGATAGGAAAGTAGTGCAACGGGGCCATCATGACATACGAAAGTATGTGTCACTTCTGTACCCGAATAGGGATCCCCACATAACGAGATCACCGACCATAACAGCGACCCTAATCTAAAAGACTGTGTCAACTTATTCCCACCCAACCCTGTGTCTTTACTTGTCATGCTTATTTGCCGAATTCGGCGTTTATACCTGTCTGACGGTGATAGGATCCAGGTACGACACAAACTTTTAATGCATAGATGCATCCAATGTAGGTTGAAGGGTAAAGCTGTGTAATGAAGGCAGGAAACAAAGACATGAAATCAGGGCTCCCAATCATCGACTACATCTCTTCTCTTCCCTAGGAACGGCTTCATACGACTCATTCAGTAACACAATATTCAATTTTTACTGCCAATAAAGAGGGGGGCTGAGGCGGAAATGTTAGTCAGAAGGCTAAAGCGATAGGAAAGTAGTGCAACGGGGCCATCATGACATACGAAAGTATGTGTCACTTCTGTACCCGAATAGGGATCCCCACATAACGTGATCACCGACCATAACAGCGACCCTAATCTAAAAGACTGTGTCAACTTATTCCCACCCAACCCTGTGTCTTTACTTGTCATGCTTATTTGCCGAATTCGGCGTTTATACCTGTCTGACGGTGATAGGATCCAGGTACGACACAAACATTCAATGTCATAGATGCATCCAATGTTGCTTGAAGGGTAAAGCTGTGTAATGAAGGCAGGAAACAAAGACATGAAATCAGGGCTCCCAATCATCGACTACATCTCTTCTCTTCCCTAGGAACGGCTTCATACGACTCATTCAGTAACACAATATTCAATTTTTACTGCCAATAAAGGGGGGGGCTGAGGCGGAAATGTTAGTCAGAAGGCTAAAGCGATAGGAAAGTAGTGAAACGGAGCCATCATGACATACGAAAGTATGTGTCACTTCTGTACCCGAATAGGGATCCCCACATAACGTGATCACCGACCATAACAGCGACCCTAATCTAAAAGACTGTGTCAACTTATTCCCACCCAACCCTGTGTCTTTACTTGTCATGCTTATTTGCCGAATTCGGCGTTTATACCTGTCTGACGGTGATAGGATCCAGGTACGACACAAACTTTCAATGTCATAGATGCATCCAATGTTGCTTGAAGGGTAAAGCTGTGTAATGAAGGCAGGAAACAAAGACATGAAATCAGGGCTCCCAATCATCGACTACATCTCTTCTCTTCCCTAGGAACGGCTTCATACGACTCATTCAGTAACACAATATTCACTTTTTACTGCCAATAAAGAGGGGGGCTGAGGCGGAAATGTTAGTCAGAAGGCTAAAGCGATAGGAAAGTAGTGCAACGGGGCCATCATGACATACGAAAGTATGTGTCACTTCTGTACCCGAATAGGGATCCCCACATAACGTGATCACCGACCATAACAGCGACCCTAATCTAAAAGACTGTGTCAACTTATTCCCACCCAACCCTGTGTCTTTACTTGTCATGCTTATTTGCCGAATTCGGCGTTTATACCTGTCTGACGGTGATAGGATCCAGGTACGACACAAACTTTTAATGCATAGATGCATCCAATGTAGGTTGAAGGGTAAAGCTGTGTAATGAAGGCAGGAAACAAAGACATGAAATCAGGGCTCCCAATCATCGACTACATCTCTTCTCTTCCCTAGGAACGGCTTCATACGACTCATTCAGTAACACAATATTCAATTTTTACTGCCAATAAAGAGGGGGGCTGAGGCGGAAATGTTAGTCAGAAGGCTAAAGCGATAGGAAAGTAGTGCAACGGGGCCATCATGACATACGAAAGTATGTGTCACTTCTGTACCCGAATAGGGATCCCCACATAACGTGATCACCGACCATAACAGCGACCCTAATCTAAAAGACTGTGTCAACTTATTCCCACCCAACCCTGTGTCTTTACTTGTCATGCTTATTTGCCGAATTCGGCGTTTATACCTGTCTGACGGTGATAGGATCCAGGTACGACACAAACTTTTAATGCATAGATGCATCCAATGTAGGTTGAAGGGTAAAGCTGTGTAATGAAGGCAGGAAACAGAGACATGAAATCAGGGCTCCCAATCATCGACTACATCTCTTCTCTTCCCTAGGAACGGCTTCATACGACTCATTCAGTAACACAATATTCAATTTTTACTGCCAATAAAGGGGGGGGCTGAGGCGGAAATGTTAGTCAGAAGGCTAAAGCGATAGGAAAGTAGTGCAACGGGGCCATCATGACATACGAAAGTATGTGTCACTTCTGTACCCGAATAGGGATCCCCACATAACGTGATCACCGACCATAACAGCGACCCTAATCTAAAAGACTGTGTCAACTTATTCCCACCCAACCCTGTGTCTTTACTTGTCATGCTTATTTGCCGAATTCGGCGTTTATACCTGTCTGACGGTGATAGGATCCAGGTACGACACAAACTTTTAATGCATAGATGCATCCAATGTAGGTTGAAGGGTAAAGCTGTGTAATGAAGGCAGGAAACAGAGACATGAAATCAGGGCTCCCAATCATCGACTACATCTCTTCTCTTCCCTAGGAACGGCTTCATACGACTCATTCAGTAACACAATATTCAATTTTTACTGCCAATAAAGAGGGGGGCTGAGGCGGAAATGTTAGTCAGAAGGCTAAAGCGATAGGAAAGTAGTGCAACGGGGCCATCATGACATACGAAAGTATGTGTCACTTCTGTACCCGAATAGGGATCCCCACATAACGTGATCACCGACCATAACAGCGACCCTAATCTAAAAGACTGTGTCAACTTATTCCCACCCAACCCTGTGTCTTTACTTGTCATGCTTATTTGCCGAATTCGGCGTTTATACCTGTCTGACGGTGATAGGATCCAGGTACGACACAAACTTTCAATGTCATAGATGCGTCCAATGTTGCTTGAAGGGTAAAGCTGTGTAATGAAGGCAGGAAACAAAGACATGAAATCAGGGCTCCCAATCATCGACTACATCTCTTCTCTTCCCTAGGAACGGCTTCATACGACTCATTCAGTAACACAATATTCACTTTTTACTGCCAATAAAGAGGGGGGCTGAGGCGGAAATGTTAGTCAGAAGGCTAAAGCGATAGGAAAGTAGTGCAACGGGGCCATCATGACATACGAAAGTATGTGTCACTTCTGTACCCGAATAGGGATCCCCACATAACGTGATCACCGACCATAACAGCGACCCTAATCTAAAAGACTGTGTCAACTTATTCCCACCCAACCCTGTGTCTTTACTTGTCATGCTTATTTGCCGAATTCGGCGTTTATACCTGTCTGACGGTGATAGGATCCAGGTACGACACAAACTTTCAATGTCATAGATGCATCCAATGTTGCTTGAAGGGTAAAGCTGTGTAATGAAGGCAGGAAACAAAGACATGAAATCAGGGCTCCCAATCATCGACTACATCTCTTCTCTTCCCTAGGAACGGCTTCATACGACTCATTCAGTAACACAATATTCACTTTTTACTGCCAATAAAGAGGGGGGCTGAGGCGGAAATGTTAGTCAGAAGGCTAAAGCGATAGGAAAGTAGTGCAACGGGGCCATCATGACATACGAAAGTATGTGTCACTTCTGTACCCGAATAGGGATCCCCACATAACGTGATCACCGACCATAACAGCGACCCTAATCTAAAAGACTGTGTCAACTTATTCCCACCCAACCCTGTGTCTTTACTTGTCATGCTTATTTGCCGAATTCGGCGTTTATACCTGTCTGACGGTGATAGGATCCAGGTACGACACAAACTTTCAATGTCATAGATGCATCCAATGTTGCTTGAAGGGTAAAGCTGTGTAATGAAGGCAGGAAACAAAGACATGAAATCAGGGCTCCCAATCATCGACTACATCTCTTCTCTTCCCTAGGAACGGCTTCATACGACTCATTCAGTAACACAATATTCACTTTTTACTGCCAATAAAGAGGGGGGCTGAGGCGGAAATGTTAGTCAGAAGGCTAAAGCGATAGGAAAGTAGTGCAACGGGGCCATCATGACATACGAAAGTATGTGTCACTTCTGTACCCGAATAGGGATCCCCACATAACGTGATCACCGACCATAACAGCGACCCTAATCTAAAAGACTGTGTCAACTTATTCCCACCCAACCCTGTGTCTTTACTTGTCATGCTTATTTGCCGAATTCGGCGTTTATACCTGTCTGACGGTGATAGGATCCAGGTACGACACAAACTTTCAATGTCATAGATGCATCCAATGTTGCTTGAAGGGTAAAGCTGTGTAATGAAGGCAGGAAACAAAGACATGAAATCAGGGCTCCCAATCATCGACTACATCTCTTCTCTTCCCTAGGAACGGCTTCATACGACTCATTCAGTAACACAATATTCACTTTTTACTGCCAATAAAGAGGGGGGCTGAGGCGGAAATGTTAGTCAGAAGGCTAAAGCGATAGGAAAGTAGTGCAACGGGGCCATCATGACATACGAAAGTATGTGTCACTTCTGTACCCGAATAGGGATCCCCACATAACGTGATCACCGACCATAACAGCGACCCTAATCTAAAAGACTGTGTCAACTTATTCCCACCCAACCCTGTGTCTTTACTTGTCATGCTTATTTGCCGAATTCGGCGTTTATACCTGTCTGACGGTGATAGGATCCAGGTACGACACAAACATTCAATGTCATAGATGCATCCAATGTTGCTTGAAGGGTAAAGCTGTGTAATGAAGGCAGGAAACAAAGACATGAAATCAGGGCTCCCAATCATCGACTACATCTCTTCTCTTCCCTAGGAACGGCTTCATACGACTCATTCAGTAACACAATATTCAATTTTTACTGCCAATAAAGGGGGGGCTGAGGCGGAAATGTTAGTCAGAAGGCTAAAGCGATAGGAAAGTAGTGCAACGGGGCCATCATGACATACGAAAGTATGTGTCACTTCTGTACCCGAATAGGGATCCCCACATAACGTGATCACCGACCATAACAGCGACCCTAATCTAAAAGACTGTGTCAACTTATTCCCACCCAACCCTGTGTCTTTACTTGTCATGCTTATTGGCCGAATTCGGCGTTTATACCTGTCTGACGGTGATAGGATCCAGGTACGACACAAACTTTCAATGTCATAGATGCATCCAATGTTGCTTGAAGGGTAAAGCTGTGTAATGAAGGCAGGAAACAAAGACATGAAATCAGGGCTCCCAATCATCGACTACATCTCTTCTCTTCCCTAGGAACGGCTTCATACGACTCATTCAGTAACACAATATTCAATTTTTACTGCCAATAAAGAGGGGGGCTGAGGCGGAAATGTTAGTCAGAAGGCTAAAGCGATAGGAAAGTAGTGCAACGGGGCCATCATGACATACGAAAGTATGTGTCACTTCTGTACCCGAATAGGGATCCCCACATAACGTGATCACCGACCATAACAGCGACCCTAATCTAAAAGACTGTGTCAACTTATTCCCACCCAACCCTGTGTCTTTACTTGTCATGCTTATTTGCCGAATTCGGCGTTTATACCTGTCTGACGGTGATAGGATCCAGGTACGACACAAACTTTCAATGTCATAGATGCATCCAATGTTGCTTGAAGGGTAAAGCTGTGTAATGAAGGCAGGAAACAAAGACATGAAATCAGGGCTCCCAATCATCGACTACATCTCTTCTCTTCCCTAGGAACAGCTTCATACGACTCATTCAGTAACACAATATTCAATTTTTACTGCCAATAAAGAGGGGGGCTGAGGCGGAAATGTCAGTCAGAAGGCTAAAGCGATAGGAAAGTAGTGCAACGGGGCCATCATGACATACGAAAGTATGTGTCACTTCTGTACCCGAATAGGGATCCCCACATAACGTGATCACCGACCATAACAGCGACCCTAATCTAAAAGACTGTGTCAACTTATTCCCACCCAACCCTGTGTCTTTACTTGTCATGCTTATTTGCCGAATTCGGCGTTTATACCTGTCTGACGGTGATAGGATCCAGGTACGACACAAACTTTCAATGTCATAGATGCATCCAATGTTGCTTGAAGGGTAAAGCTGTGTAATAAAGGCAGGAAACAAAGACATGAGTTCAGAGCTCCCAATCATCGACTACATCTCTTCTCTTCCCTAGGAATGGCTTCGTACGACTCATTCAGTAACACAATATTCAATTTTTACGGCCAATACCAAGGGTTAGCTGAGGCGGAAATGTTAGTCAGACGGCTAAAGCGATAGGAAAGTAGTGCAACGGGGACTTCATGACATACGAAAGTATGTGTCACTTCTGTACCCGAATAGGGATCCCCACATAACGTGATCACCGACCATTACAGCGACCCTACTCTAAAAGTCTGTGTAAACTTATTCCTACCCAACCCTGTGTTTTTACTTGTCCTGCTTATTTGCCGAATTCGGCGTTTATACCTGTCTGACGGTGATAGGATCCAGGTACGACACAAACTTTCAATGTCATAGATGCATCCAATGTTGCTTGAAGGGTAAAGCTGTGTAATGAAGGCAGGAAACAAAGACATGAAATCAGGGCTCCCAATCATCGACTACATCTCTTCTCTTCCCTAGGAACAGCTTCATACGACTCATTCAGTAACACAATATTCAATTTTTACTGCCAATAAAGAGGGGGGCTGAGGCGGAAATGTCAGTCAGAAGGCTAAAGCGATAGGAAAGTAGTGCAACGGGGCCATCATGACATACGAAAGTATGTGTCACTTCTGTACCCGAATAGGGATCCCCACATAACGTGATCACCGACCATAACAGCGACCCTAATCTAAAAGACTGTGTCAACTTATTCCCACCCAACCCTGTGTCTTTACTTGTCATGCTTATTTGCCGAATTCGGCGTTTATACCTGTCTGACGGTGATAGGATCCAGGTACGACACAAACTTTCAATGTCATAGATGCATCCAATGTTGCTTGAAGGGTAAAGCTGTGTAATAAAGGCAGGAAACAAAGACATGAGTTCAGAGCTCCCAATCATCGACTACATCTCTTCTCTTCCCTAGGAATGGCTTCGTACGACTCATTCAGTAACACAATATTCAATTTTTACGGCCAATACCAAGGGTTAGCTGAGGCGGAAATGTTAGTCAGACGGCTAAAGCGATAGGAAAGTAGTGCAACGGGGACTTCATGACATACGAAAGTATGTGTCACTTCTGTACCCGAATAGGGATCCCCACATAACGTGATCACCGACCATTACAGCGACCCTACTCTAAAAGTCTGTGTAAACTTATTCCTACCCAACCCTGTGTTTTTACTTGTCCTGCTTATTTGCCGAATTCGGCGTTTATACCTGTCTGACGGTGATAGGATCCAGGTACGACACAAACTTTCAATGTCATAGATGCATCCAATGTTGCTTGAAGGGTAAAGCTGTGTAATGAAGGCAGGAAACAAAGACATGAAATCAGGGCTCCCAATCATCGACTACATCTCTTCTCTTCCCTAGGAACGGCTTCATACGACTCATTCAGTAACACAATATTCAATTTTTACTGCCAATAAAGAGGGGGGCTGAGGCGGAAATGTTAGTCAGAAGGCTAAAGCGATAGGAAAGTAGTGCAACGGGGCCATCATGACATACGAAAGTATGTGTCACTTCTGTACCCGAATAGGGATCCCCACATAACGTGATCACCGACCATAACAGCGACCCTAATCTAAAAGACTGTGTCAACTTATTCCCACCCAACCCTGTGTCTTTACTTGTCATGCTTATTTGCCGAATTCGGCGTTTATACCTGTCTGACGGTGATAGGATCCAGGTACGACACAAACTTTTAATCCATAGATGCATCCAATGTTGCATGAAGGGTAAAGCTGTGTAATAAAGGCATGAAACAAAGACATGAAATCAGGGCTCCCAATCATCGACTACATCTCTTCTCTTCCCTAGGAACGGCTTCATACGACTCATTCAGTAACACAATATTCAATTTTTACTGCCAATAAAGAGGGGGGCTGAGGCGGAAATGTTAGTCAGAATGCTAAAGCGATAGGAAAGTAGTGCAACGGGGCCATCATGACATACGAAAGTATGTGTCACTTCTGTACCCGAATAGGTATCCCCACATAACGTGATCACCGACCATAACAGCGACCCTAATCTAAAAGACTGTGTCAACTTATTCCCACCCAACCCTGTGTCTTTACTTGTCATGCTTATTTGCCGAATTCGGCGTTTATACCTGTCTGACGGTGATAGGATCCAGGTACGACACAAACTTTCAATGTCATAGATGCATCCAATGTTGCTTGAAGGTTAAAGCTGTGTAATGAAGGCATGAAACAAAGACATGAAATCAGGGCTCCCAATCATCGACTACATCTCTTCTCTTCCCTGGGAACGGCTTCATACGACTCATTCAGTAACACAATATTCAATTTTTACTGCCAATACCAAGGGTTAGCTGAGGCGGAAATGTTAGTCAGACGGCTAAAGCGATAGAAAAGTAGTGCAACGGGGCCATCATGACATACGAAAGTATGTGTCACTTCTGTACCCGAATAGGGATCCCCACATAACGTGATCACCGACCATAACAGCGACCCTAATCTAAAAGACTGTGTCAACTTATTCCCACCCAACCCTGTGTCTTTACTTGTCATGCTTATTTGCCGAATTCGGCGTTTATACCTGTCTGACGGTGATAGGATCCAGGTACGACACAAACTTTCAATGTCATAGATGCATCCAATGTTGCTTGAAGGGTAAAGCTGTGTAATGAAGGCAGGAAACAAAGACATGAAATCAGGGCTCCCAATCATCGACTACATCTCTTCTCTTCCCTAGGAACGGCTTCATACGACTCATTCAGTAACACAATATTCAATTTTTACTGCCAATACCAAGGGTTAGCTGAGGCGGAAATGTTAGTCAGACGGCTAAAGCGATAGAAAAGTAGTGCAACGGGGCCATCATGACATACGAAAGTATGTGTCACTTCTGTACCCGAATAGGGATCCCCACATAACGTGATCACCGACCATAACAGCGACCCTAATCTAAAAGACTGTGTCATCTTATTCCCACCCAACCCTGTGTCTTTACTTGTCATGCTTATTTGCCGAATTCGGCGTTTATACCTGTCTGACGGTGATAGGATCCAGGTGCGACACAAACTTTCAATGTCATAGATGCATCCAATGTTGCTTGAAGGGTAAAGCTGTGTAATGAAGGCAGGAAACAAAGACATGAAATCAGGGCTCCCAATCATCGACTACATCTCTTCTCTTCCCTAGGAACGGCTTCATACGACTCATTCAGTAACACAATATTCAATTTTTACTGCCTATAAAGAGGGGGGCTGAGGCGGAAATGTTAGTCAGAAGGCTAAAGCGATAGGAAAGTAGTGCAACGGGGCCATCATGACATACGAAAGTATGTGTCACTTCTGTACCCGAATAGGGATCCCCACATAACGTGATCACCGACCATAACAGCGACCCTAATCTAAAAGACTGTGTCAACTTATTCCCACCCAACCCTGTGTCTTTACTTGTCATGCTTATTTGCCGAATTCGGCGTTTATACCTGTCTGACGGTGATAGGATCCAGGTACGACACAAACTTTTAATCCATAGATGCATCCAATGTTGCATGAAGGGTAAAGCTGTGTAATAAAGGCATGAAACAAAGACATGAAATCAGGGCTCCCAATCATCGACTACATCTCTTCTCTTCCCTAGGAGCGGCTTCATACGACTCATTCAGTAACACAATATTCAATTTTTACTGCCAATAAAGATGGGGGCTGAGGCGGAAATGTTAGTCAGAAGGCTAAAGCGATAGGAAAGTAGTGCAACGGGGCCATCATGACATACGAAAGTATGTGTCACTTCTGTACCCGAATAGGGATCCCCACATAACGTGATCACCGACCATAACAGCGACCCTAATCTAAAAGACTGTGTCAACTTATTCCCACCCAACCCTGTGTCTTTACTTGTCATGCTTATTTGCCGAATTCGGCGTTTATACCTGTCTGACGGTGATAGGATCCAGGTACGACACAAACTTTCAATGTCATAGATGCATCCAATGTTGCTTGAAGGGTAAAGCTGTGTAATGAAGGCATGAAACAAAGACATGAAATCAGGGCTCCCAATCATCGACTACATCTCTTCTCTTCCCTAGGAACGGCTTCATACGACTCATTCAGTAACACAATATTCAATTTTTACTGCCAATACCAAGGGTTAGCTGAGGCGGAAATGTTAGTCAGACGGCTAAAGCGATAGAAAAGTAGTGCAACGGGGCCATCATGACATACGAAAGTATGTGTCACTTCTGTACCCGAATAGGGATCCCCACATAACGTGATCACCGACCATAACAGCGACCCTAATCTAAAAGACTGTGTCAACTTATTCCCACCCAACCCTGTGTCTTTACTTGTCATGCTTATTTGCTGAATTCGGCGTTTATACCTGTCTGACGGTGATAGGATCCAGGTACGACACAAACTTTCAATGTCATAGATGCATCCAATGTTGCTTGAAGGGTAAAGCTGTGTAATGAAGGCAGGAAACGAAGACATGAAATCAGGGCTCCCAATCATCGACTACATCTCTTCTCTTCCCTAGGAACGGCTTCATACGACTCATTCAGTAACACAATATTCAATTTTTACTGCCACTAAAGAGGGGGGCTGAGGCGGAAATGTTAGTCAGAAGGCTAAAGCGATAGGAAAGTAGTGCAACGGGGCCATCATGACATACGAAAGTATGTGTCACTTCTGTACCCGAATAGGGATCCCCACATAACGTGATCACCGACCATAACAGCGACCCTAATCTAAAAGACTGTGTCAACTTATTCCCACCCAACCCTGTGTCTTTACTTGTCATGCTTATTTGCCGAATTCGGCGTTTATACCTGTCTGACGGTGATAGGATCCAGGTACGACACAAACTTTTAATCCATAGATGCATCCAATGTTGCATGAAGGGTAAAGCTGTGTAATAAAGGCATGAAACACAGACATGAAATCAGGGCTCCCAATCATCGACTACATATCTTCTCTTCCCTAGGAACGGCTTCATACGACTCATTCAGTAACACAATATTCAATTTTTACTGCCAATAAAGAGGGGGGCTGAGGCGGAAATGTTAGTCAGAAGGCTAAAGCGATAGGAAAGTAGTGCAACGGGGCCATCATGACATACGAAAGTATGTGTCACTTCTGTACCCGAATAGGGATCCCCACATAACGTGATCACCGACCATAACAGCGACCCTAATCTAAAAGACTGTGTCAACTTATTCCCACCCAACCCTGTGTCTTTACTTGTCATGCTTATTTGCCGAATTCGGCGTTTATACCTGTCTGACGGTGATAGGATCCAGGTACGACACAAACTTTCAATGTCATAGATGCATCCAATGTTGCTTGAAGGGTAAAGCTGTGTAATGAAGGCATGAAACAAAGACATGAAATCAGGGCTCCCAATCATCGACTACATCTCTTCTCTTCCCTAGGAACGGCTTCATACGACTCATTCAGTAACACAATATTCAATTTTTACTGCCAATACCAAGGGTTAGCTGAGGCGGAAATGTTAGTCAGACGGCTAAAGCGATAGAAAAGTAGTGCAACGGGGCCATCATGACATACGAAAGTATGTGTCACTTCTGTACCCGAATAGGGATCCCCACATAACGTGATCACCGACCATAACAGCGACCCTAATCTAAAAGACTGTGTCAACTTATTCCCACCCAACCCTGTGTCTTTACTTGTCATGCTTATTTGCCGAATTCGGCGTTTATACCTGTCTGACGGTGATAGGATCCAGGTACGACACAAACTTTCAATGTCATAGATGCATCCAATGTTGCTTGAAGGGTAAAGCTGTGTAATGAAGGCAGGAAACAAAGACATGAAATCAGGGCTCCCAATCATCGACTACATCTCTTCTCTTCCCTAGGAACGGCTTCATACGACTCATTCAGTAACACAATATTCAATTTTTACTGCCAATACCAAGGGTTAGCTGAGGCGGAAATGTTAGTCAGACGGCTAAAGCGATAGAAAAGTAGTGCAACGGGGCCATCATGACATACGAAAGTATGTGTCACTTCTGTACCCGAATAGGGATCCCCACATAACGTGATCACCGACCATAACAGCGACCCTAATCTAAAAGACTGTGTCAACTTATTCCCACCCAACCCTGTGTCTTTACTTGTCATGCTTATTTGCCGAATTCGGCGTTTATACCTGTCTGACGGTGATAGGATCCAGGTACGACACAAACTTTCAATGTCATAGATGCATCCAATGTTGCTTGAAGGGTAAAGCTGTGTAATGAAGGCATGAAACAAAGACATGAAATCAGGGCTCCCAATCATCGACTACATCTCTTCTCTTCCCTAGGAACGGCTTCATACGACTCATTCAGTAACACAATATTCAATTTTTACTGCCAATACCAAGGGTTAGCTGAGGCGGAAATGTTAGTCAGACGGCTAAAGCGATAGAAAAGTAGTGCAACGGGGCCATCATGACATACGAAAGTATGTGTCACTTCTGTACCCAAATAGGGATCCCCACATAACGTGATCACCGACCATAACAGCGACCCTAATCTAAAAGACTGTGTCAACTTATTCCCACCCAACCCTGTGTCTTTACTTGTCATGCTTATTTGCCGAATTCGGCGTTTATACCTGTCTGACGGTGATAGGATCCAGGTACGACACAAACTTTCAATGTCATAGATGCATCCAATGTTGCTTGAAGGGTAAAGCTGTGTAATGAAGGCATGAAACAAAGACATGAAATCAGGGCTCCCAATCATCGACTACATCTCTTCTCTTCCCTAGGAACGGCTTCATACGACTCATTCAGTAACACAATATTCAATTTTTACTGCCAATACCAAGGGTTAGCTGAGGCGGAAATGTTAGTCAGACGGCTAAAGCGATAGAAAAGTAGTGCAACGGGGCCATCATGACATACGAAAGTATGTGTCACTTCTGTACCCGAATAGGGATCCCCACATAACGTGATCACCGACCATAACAGCGACCCTAATCTAAAAGACTGTGTCAACTTATTCCCACCCAACCCTGTGTCTTTACTTGTCATGCTTATTTGCCGAATTCGGCGTTTATACCTGTCTGACGGTGATAGGATCCAGGTACGACACAAACTTTTAATTCATAGATGCATCCAATGTAGGTTGAAGGGTAAAGCTGTGTAATGAAGGCAGGAAACAAAGACATGAAATCAGGGCTCCCAATCATCGACTACATCTCTTCTCTTCCCTAGGAACGGCTTCACACGACTCATTCAGTAACACAATATTCAATTTTTACTGCCAATAAAGAGGGGGGCTGAGGCGGAAATGTTAGTCAGAAGGCTAAAGCGATAGGAAAGTAGTGCAACGGGGCCATCATGACATACGAAAGTATGTGTCACTTCTGTACCCGAATAGGGATCCCCACATAACGTGATCACCGACCATAACAGCGACCCTAATCTAAAAGACTGTGTCAACTTATTCCCACCCAACCCTGTGTCTTTACTTGTCATGCTTATTTGCCGAATTCGGCGTTTATACCTGTCTGACGGTGATAGGATCCAGGTACGACACAAACTTTCAATGTCATAGATGCATCCAATGTTGCTTGAAGGGTAAAGCTGTGTAATAAAGGCAGGAAACAAAGACATGAGTTCAGAGCTCCCAATCATCGACTACATCTCTTCTCTTCCCTAGGAATGGCTTCGTACGACTCATTCAGTAACACAATATTCAATTTTTACGGCCAATACCAAGGGTTAGCTGAGGCGGAAATGTTAGTCAGACGGCTAAAGCGATAGGAAAGTAGTGCAACGGGGACTTCATGACATACGAAAGTATGTGTCACTTCTGTACCCGAATAGGGATCCCCACATAACGTGATCACCGACCATTACAGCGACCCTACTCTAAACGTCTGTGTAAACTTATTCCTACCCAACCCTGTGTTTTTACTTGTCCTGCTTATTTGCCGAATTCGGCGTTTATACCTGTCTGACGGTGATAGGATCCAGGTACGACACAAACTTTCAATGTCATAGATGCATCCAATGTTGCTTGAAGGGTAAAGCTGTGTAATGAAGGCAGGAAACAAAGACATGAAATCAGGGCTCCCAATCATCGACTACATCTCTTCTCTTCCCTAGGAACGGCTTCATACGACTCATTCAGTAACACAATATTCAATTTTTACTGCCAATAAAGAGGGGGGCTGAGGCGGAAATGTCAGTCAGAAGGCTAAAGCGATAGGAAAGTAGTGCAACGGGGCCATCATGACATACGAAAGTATGTGTCACTTCTGTACCCGAATAGGGATCCCCACATAACGTGATCACCGACCATAACAGCGACCCTAATCTAAAAGACTGTGTCAACTTATTCCCACCCAACCCTGTGTCTTTACTTGTCATGCTTATTTGCCGAATTCGGCGTTTATACCTGTCTGACGGTGATAGGATCCAGGTACGACACAAACTTTCAATGTCATAGATGCATCCAATGTTGCTTGAAGGGTAAAGCTGTGTAATGAAGGCAGGAAACAAAAACATGAAATCAGGGCTCCCAATCATCGACTACATCTCTTCTCTTCCCTAGGAACGGCTTCATACGACTCATTCAGTAACACAATATTCAATTTTTACTGCCAATAAAGAGGGGGGCTGAGGCGGAAATGTTAGTCAGAAGGCTAAAGCGATAGGAAAGTAGTGCAACGGGGCCATCATGACATACGAAAGTATGTGTCACTTCTGTACCCGAATAGGGATCCCCACATAACGTGATCACCGACCATAACAGCGACCCTAATCTAAAAGACTGTGTCAACTTATTCCCACCCAACCCTGTGTCTTTACTTGTCATGCTTATTTGCCGAATTCGGCGTTTATACCTGTCTGACGGTGATAGGATCCAGGTACGACACAAACTTTTAATCCATAGATGCATCCAATGTTGCATGAAGGGTAAAGCTGTGTAATAAAGGCATGAAACAAAGACATGAAATCAGGGCTCCCAATCATCGACTACATCTCTTCTCTTCCCTAGGAACGGCTTCATACGACTCATTCAGTAACACAATATTCAATTTTTACTGCCAATAAAGAGGGGGGCTGAGGCGGAAATGTTAGTCAGAATGCTAAAGCGATAGGAAAGTAGTGCAACGGGGCCATCATGACATACGAAAGTATGTGTCACTTCTGTACCCGAATAGGTATCCCCACATAACGTGATCACCGACCATAACAGCGACCCTAATCTAAAAGACTGTGTCAACTTATTCCCACCCAACCCTGTGTCTTTACTTGTCATGCTTATTTGCCGAATTCGGCGTTTATACCTGTCTGACGGTGATAGGATCCAGGTACGACACAAACTTTCAATGTCATAGATGCATCCAATGTTGCTTGAAGGTTAAAGCTGTGTAATGAAGGCATGAAACAAAGACATGAAATCAGGGCTCCCAATCATCGACTACATCTCTTCTCTTCCCTAGGAACGGCTTCATACGACTCATTCAGTAACACAATATTCAATTTTTACTGCCAATACCAAGGGTTAGCTGAGGCGGAAATGTTAGTCAGACGGCTAAAGCGATAGAAAAGTAGTGCAACGGGGCCATCATGACATACGAAAGTATGTGTCACTTCTGTACCCGAATAGGGATCCCCACATAACGTGATCACCGACCATAACAGCGACCCTAATCTAAAAGACTGTGTCAACTTATTCCCACCCAACCCTGTGTCTTTACTTGTCATGCTTATTTGCCGAATTCGGCGTTTATACCTGTCTGACGGTGATAGGATCCAGGTACGACACAAACTTTCAATGTCATAGATGCATCCAATGTTGCTTGAAGGGTAAAGCTGTGTAATGAAGGCAGGAAACAAAGACATGAAATCAGGGCTCCCAATCATCGACTACATCTCTTCTCTTCCCTAGGAACGGCTTCATACGACTCATTCAGTAACACAATATTCAATTTTTACTGCCAATACCAAGGGTTAGCTGAGGCGGAAATGTTAGTCAGACGGCTAAAGCGATAGAAAAGTAGTGCAACGGGGCCATCATGACATACGAAAGTATGTGTCACTTCTGTACCCGAATAGGGATCCCCACATAACGTGATCACCGACCATAACAGCGACCCTAATCTAAAAGACTGTGTCATCTTATTCCCACCCAACCCTGTGTCTTTACTTGTCATGCTTATTTGCCGAATTCGGCGTTTATACCTGTCTGACGGTGATAGGATCCAGGTGCGACACAAACTTTAAATGTCATAGATGCATCCAATGTTGCTTGAAGGGTAAAGCTGTGTAGTGAAGGCAGGAAACAAAGACATGAAATCAGGGCTCCCAATCATCGACTACATCTCTTCTCTTCCCTAGGAACGGCTTCATACGACTCATTCAGTAACACAATATTCAATTTTTACTGCCTATAAAGAGGGGGGCTGAGGCGGAAATGTTAGTCAGAAGGCTAAAGCGATAGGAAAGTAGTGCAACGGGGCCATCATGACATACGAAAGTATGTGTCACTTCTGTACCCGAATAGGGATCCCCACATAACGTGATCACCGACCATAACAGCGACCCTAATCTAAAAGACTGTGTCAACTTATTCCCACCCAACCCTGTGTCTTTACTTGTCATGCTTATTTGCCGAATTCGGCGTTTATACCTGTCTGACGGTGATAGGATCCAGGTACGACACAAACTTTTAATCCATAGATGCATCCAATGTTGCATGAAGGGTAAAGCTGTGTAATAAAGGCATGAAACAAAGACATGAAATCAGGGCTCCCAATCATCGACTACATCTCTTCTCTTCCCTAGGAGCGGCTTCATACGACTCATTCAGTAACACAATATTCAATTTTTACTGCCAATAAAGATGGGGGCTGAGGCGGAAATGTTAGTCAGAAGGCTAAAGCGATAGGAAAGTAGTGCAACGGGGCCATCATGACATACGAAAGTATGTGTCACTTCTGTACCCGAATAGGGATCCCCACATAACGTGATCACCGACCATAACAGCGACCCTAATCTAAAAGACTGTGTCAACTTATTCCCACCCAACCCTGTGTCTTTACTTGTCATGCTTATTTGCCGAATTCGGCGTTTATACCTGTCTGACGGTGATAGGATCCAGGTACGACACAAACTTTCAATGTCATAGATGCATCCAATGTTGCTTGAAGGGTAAAGCTGTGTAATGAAGGCATGAAACAAAGACATGAAATCAGGGCTCCCAATCATCGACTACATCTCTTCTCTTCCCTAGGAACGGCTTCATACGACTCATTCAGTAACACAATATTCAATTTTTACTGCCAATACCAAGGGTTAGCTGAGGCGGAAATGTTAGTCAGACGGCTAAAGCGATAGAAAAGTAGTGCAACGGGGCCATCATGACATACGAAAGTATGTGTCACTTCTGTACCCGAATAGGGATCCCCACATAACGTGATCACCGACCATAACAGCGACCCTAATCTAAAAGACTGTGTCATCTTATTCCCACCCAACCCTGTGTCTTTACTTGTCATGCTTATTTGCCGAATTCGGCGTTTATACCTGTCTGACGGTGATAGGATCCAGGTGCGACACAAACTTTCAATGTCATAGATGCATCCAATGTTGCTTGAAGGGTAAAGCTGTGTAATGAAGGCAGGAAACAAAGACATGAAATCAGGGCTCCCAATCATCGACTACATCTCTTCTCTTCCCTAGGAACGGCTTCATACGACTCATTCAGTAACACAATATTCAATTTTTACTGCCTATAAAGAGGGGGGCTGAGGCGGAAATGTTAGTCAGAAGGCTAAAGCGATAGGAAAGTAGTGCAACGGGGCCATCATGACATACGAAAGTATGTGTCACTTCTGTACCCGAATAGGGATCCCCACATAACGTGATCACCGACCATAACAGCGACCCTAATCTAAAAGACTGTGTCAACTTATTCCCACCCAACCCTGTGTCTTTACTTGTCATGCTTATTTGCCGAATTCGGCGTTTATACCTGTCTGACGGTGATAGGATCCAGGTACGACACAAACTTTTAATCCATAGATGCATCCAATGTTGCATGAAGGGTAAAGCTGTGTAATAAAGGCATGAAACAAAGACATGAAATCAGGGCTCCCAATCATCGACTACATCTCTTCTCTTCCCTAGGAGCGGCTTCATACGACTCATTCAGTAACACAATATTCAATTTTTACTGCCAATAAAGATGGGGGCTGAGGCGGAAATGTTAGTCAGAAGGCTAAAGCGATAGGAAAGTAGTGCAACGGGGCCATCATGACATACGAAAGTATGTGTCACTTCTGTACCCGAATAGGGATCCCCACATAACGTGATCACCGACCATAACAGCGACCCTAATCTAAAAGACTGTGTCAACTTATTCCCACCCAACCCTGTGTCTTTACTTGTCATGCTTATTTGCCGAATTCGGCGTTTATACCTGTCTGACGGTGATAGGATCCAGGTACGACACAAACTTTCAATGTCATAGATGCATCCAATGTTGCTTGAAGGGTAAAGCTGTGTAATGAAGGCATGAAACAAAGACATGAAATCAGGGCTCCCAATCATCGACTACATCTCTTCTCTTCCCTAGGAACGGCTTCATACGACTCATTCAGTAACACAATATTCAATTTTTACTGCCAATACCAAGGGTTAGCTGAGGCGGAAATGTTAGTCAGACGGCTAAAGCGATAGAAAAGTAGTGCAACGGGGCCATCATGACATACGAAAGTATGTGTCACTTCTGTACCCGAATAGGGATCCCCACATAACGTGATCACCGACCATAACAGCGACCCTAATCTAAAAGACTGTGTCAACTTATTCCCACCCAACCCTGTGTCTTTACTTGTCATGCTTATTTGCTGAATTCGGCGTTTATACCTGTCTGACGGTGATAGGATCCAGGTACGACACAAACTTTCAATGTCCTAGATGCATCCAATGTTGCTTGAAGGGTAAAGCTGTGTAATGAAGGCAGGAAACGAAGACATGAAATCAGGGCTCCCAATCATCGACTACATCTCTTCTCTTCCCTAGGAACGGCTTCATACGACTCATTCAGTAACACAATATTCAATTTTTACTGCCACTAAAGAGGGGGGCTGAGGCGGAAATGTTAGTCAGAAGGCTAAAGCGATAGGAAAGTAGTGCAACGGGGCCATCATGACATACGAAAGTATGTGTCACTTCTGTACCCGAATAGGGATCCCCACATAACGTGATCACCGACCATAACAGCGACCCTAATCTAAAAGACTGTGTCAACTTATTCCCACCCAACCCTGTGTCTTTACTTGTCATGCTTATTTGCTGAATTCGGCGTTTATACCTGTCTGACGGTGATAGGATCCAGGTACGACACAAACTTTCAATGTCCTAGATGCATCCAATGTTGCTTGAAGGGTAAAGCTGTGTAATGAAGGCAGGAAACGAAGACATGAAATCAGGGCTCCCAATCATCGACTACATCTCTTCTCTTCCCTAGGAACGGCTTCATACGACTCATTCAGTAACACAATATTCAATTTTTACTGCCACTAAAGAGGGGGGCTGAGGCGGAAATGTTAGTCAGAAGGCTAAAGCGATAGGAAAGTAGTGCAACGGGGCCATCATGACATACGAAAGTATGTGTCACTTCTGTACCCGAATAGGGATCCCCACATAACGTGATCACCGACCATAACAGCGACCCTAATCTAAAAGACTGTGTCAACTTATTCCCACCCAACCCTGTGTCTTTACTTGTCATGCTTATTTGCCGAATTCGGCGTTTATACCTGTCTGACGGTGATAGGATCCAGGTACGACACAAACTTTTAATCCATAGATGCATCCAATGTTGCATGAAGGGTAAAGCTGTGTAATAAAGGCATGAAACACAGACATGAAATCAGGGCTCCCAATCATCGACTACATCTCTTCTCTTCCCTAGGAACGGCTTCATACGACTCATTCAGTAACACAATATTCAATTTTTACTGCCAATAAAGAGGGGGGCTGAGGCGGAAATGTTAGTCAGAAGGCTAAAGCGATAGGAAAGTAGTGCAACGGGGCCATCATGACATACGAAAGTATGTGTCACTTCTGTACCCGAATAGGGATCCCCACATAACGTGATCACCGACCATAACAGCGACCCTAATCTAAAAGACTGTGTCAACTTATTCCCACCCAACCCTGTGTCTTTACTTGTCATGCTTATTTGCCGAATTCGGCGTTTATACCTGTCTGACGGTGATAGGATCCAGGTACGACACAAACTTTTAATCCATAGATGCATCCAATGTTGCATGAAGGGTAAAGCTGTGTAATAAAGGCATGAAACACAGACATGAAATCAGGGCTCCCAATCATCGACTACATCTCTTCTCTTCCCTAGGAACGGCTTCATACGACTCATTCAGTAACACAATATTCAATTTTTACTGCCAATAAAGAGGGGGGCTGAGGCGGAAATGTTAGTCAGAAGGCTAAAGCGATAGGAAAGTAGTGCAACGGGGCCATCATGACATACGAAAGTATGTGTCACTTCTGTACCCGAATAGGGATCCCCACATAACGTGATCACCGACCATAACAGCGACCCTAATCTAAAAGACTGTGTCAACTTATTCCCACCCAACCCTGTGTCTTTACTTGTCATGCTTATTTGCCGAATTCGGCGTTTATACCTGTCTGACGGTGATAGGATCCAGGTACGACACAAACTTTCAATGTCATAGATGCATCCAATGTTGCTTGAAGGGTAAAGCTGTGTAATGAAGGCATGAAACAAAGACATGAAATCAGGGCTCCCAATCATCGACTACATCTCTTCTCTTCCCTAGGAACGGCTTCATACGACTCATTCAGTAACACAATATTCAATTTTTACTGCCAATACCAAGGGTTAGCTGAGGCGGAAATGTTAGTCAGACGGCTAAAGCGATAGAAAAGTAGTGCAACGGGGCCATCATGACATACGAAAGTTTGTGTCACTTCTGTACCCGAATAGGGATCCCCACATAACGTGATCACCGACCATAACAGCGACCCTAATCTAAAAGACTGTGTCAACTTATTCCCACCCAACCCTGTGTCTTTACTTGTCATGCTTATTTGCCGAATTCGGCGTTTATACCTGTCTGACGGTGATAGGATCCAGGTACGACACAAACTTTCAATGTCATAGATGCATCCAATGTTGCTTGAAGGGTAAAGCTGTGTAATGAAGGCAGGAAACAAAGACATGAAATCAGGGCTCCCAATCATCGACTACATCTCTTCTCTTCCCTAGGAACGGCTTCATACGACTCATTCAGTAACACAATATTCAATTTTTACTGCCAATACCAAGGGTTAGCTGAGGCGGAAATGTTAGTCAGACGGCTAAAGCGATAGAAAAGTAGTGCAACGGGGCCATCATGACATACGAAAGTATGTGTCACTTCTGTACCCGAATAGGGATCCCCACATAACGTGATCACCGACCATAACAGCGACCCTAATCTAAAAGACTGTGTCAACTTATTCCCACCCAACCCTGTGTCTTTACTTGTCATGCTTATTTGCCGAATTCGGCGTTTATACCTGTCTGACGGTGATAGGATCCAGGTACGACACAAACTTTCAATGTCATAGATGCATCCAATGTTGCTTGAAGGGTAAAGCTGTGTAATGAAGGCATGAAACAAAGACATGAAATCAGGGCTCCCAATCATCGACTACATCTCTTCTCTTCCCTAGGAACGGCTTCATACGACTCATTCAGTAACACAATATTCAATTTTTACTGCCAATACCAAGGGTTAGCTGAGGCGGAAATGTTAGTCAGACGGCTAAAGCGATAGAAAAGTAGTGCAACGGGGCCATCATGACATACGAAAGTATGTGTCACTTCTGTACCCGAATAGGGATCCCCACATAACGTGATCACCGACCATAACAGCGACCCTAATCTAAAAGACTGTGTCAACTTATTCCCACCCAACCCTGTGTCTTTACTTGTCATGCTTATTTGCCGAATTCGGCGTTTATACCTGTCTGACGGTGATAGGATCCAGGTACGACACAAACTTTCAATGTCATAGATGCATCCAATGTTGCTTGAAGGGTAAAGCTGTGTAATGAAGGCATGAAACAAAGACATGAAATCAGGGCTCCCAATCATCGACTACATCTCTTCTCTTCCCTAGGAACGGCTTCATACGACTCATTCAGTAACACAATATTCAATTTTTACTGCCAATACCAAGGGTTAGCTGAGGCGGAAATGTTAGTCAGACGGCTAAAGCGATAGAAAAGTAGTGCAACGGGGCCATCATGACATACGAAAGTATGTGTCACTTCTGTACCCGAATAGGGATCCCCACATAACGTGATCACCGACCATAACAGCGACCCTAATCTAAAAGACTGTGTCAACTTATTCCCACCCAACCCTGTGTCTTTACTTGTCATGCTTATTTGCCGAATTCGGCGTTTATACCTGTCTGACGGTGATAGGATCCAGGTACGACACAAACTTTCAATGTCATAGATGCATCCAATGTTGCTTAAAGGGTAAAGCTGTGTAATGAAGGCAGGAAACAAAGACATGAAATCAGGGCTCCCAATCATCGACTACATCTCTTCTCTTCCCTAGGAACGGCTTCATACGACTCATTCAGTAACACAATATTCAATTTTTACTGCCAATACCAAGGGTTAGCTGAGGCGGAAATGTTAGTCAGACGGCTAAAGCGATAGAAAAGTAGTGCAACGGGGCCATCATGACATACGAAAGTATGTGTCACTTCTGTACCCGAATAGGGATCCCTACATAACGTGATCACCGACCATAACAGCGACCCTAATCTAAAAGACTGTGTCAACTTATTCCCACCCAACCCTGTGTCTTTACTTGTCATGCTTATTTGCCGAATTCGGCGTTTATACCTGTCTGACGGTGATAGGATCCAGGTACGACACAAACTTTCAATGTCATAGATGCATCCAATGTTGCTTGAAGGGTAAAGCTGTGTAATGAAGGCATGAAACAAAGACATGAAATCAGGGCTCCCAATCATCGACTACATCTCTTCTCTTCCCTAGGAACGGCTTCATACGACTCATTCAGTAACACAATATTCAATTTTTACTGCCAATACCAAGGGTTAGCTGAGGCGGAAATGTTAGTCAGACGGCTAAAGCGATAGAAAAGTAGTGCAACGGGGCCATCATGACATACGAAAGTATGTGTCACTTCTGTACCCGAATAGGGATCCCCACATAACGTGATCACCGACCATAACAGCGACCCTAATCTAAAAGACTGTGTCAACTTATTCCCACCCAACCCTGTGTCTTTACTTGTCATGCTTATTTGCCGAATTCGGCGTTTATACCTGTCTGACGGTGATAGGATCCAGGTACGACACAAACTTTCAAAGTCATAGATGCATCCAATGTTGCTTGAAGGGTAAAGCTATGTAATGAAGGCAGGAAACAAAGACATGAAATCAGGGCTCCCAATCATCGACTACATCTCTTCTCTTCCCTAGGAACGGCTTCATACGACTCATTCAGTAACACAATATTCAATTTTTACTGCCAATACCAAGGGTTAGCTGAGGCGGAAATGTTAGTCAGACGGCTAAAGCGATAGAAAAGTAGTGCAACGGGGCCATCATGACATACGAAAGTATGTGTCACTTCTGTACCCGAATAGGGATCCCCACATAACGTGATCACCGACCATAACAGCGACCCTAATCTAAAAGACTGTGTCAACTTATTCCCACCCAACCCTGTGTCTTTACTTGTCATGCTTATTTGCCGAATTCGGCGTTTATACCTGTCTGACGGTGATAGGATCCAGGTACGACACAAACTCTCAATGTCATAGATGCATCCAATGTTGCTTGAAGGGTAAAGCTGTGTAATGAAGGCAGGAAACAAAGACATGAAATCAGGGCTCCCAATCATCGACTACATCTCTTCTCTTCCCTAGGAACGGCTTCATACGACTCATTCAGTAACACAATATTCAATTTTTACTGCCAATACCAAGGGTTAGCTGAGGCGGAAATGTTAGTCAGACGGCTAAAGCGATAGAAAAGTAGTGCAACGGGGCCATCATGACATACGAAAGTATGTGTCACTTCTGTACCCGAATAGGGATCCCCACATAACGTGATCACCGACCATAACAGCGACCCTAATCTAAAAGACTGTGTCAACTTATTCCCACCCAACCCTGTGTCTTTACTTGTCATGCTTATTTGCCGAATTCGGCGTTTATACCTGTCTGACGGTGATAGGATCCAGGTACGACACAAACTTTCAATGTCATAGATGCATCCAATGTTGCTTGAAGGGTAAAGCTGTGTAATGAAGGCAGGAAACAAAGACATGAAATCAGGGCTCCCAATCATCGACTACATCTCTTCTCTTCCCTAGGAACGGCTTCATACGACTCATTCAGTAACACAATATTCAATTTTTACTGCCAATAAAGAGGGGGGCTGAGGCGGAAATGTTAGTCAGAAGGCTAAAGCGATAGGAAAGTAGTGCAACGGGGCCATCATGACATACGAAAGTATGTGTCACTTCTGTACCCGAATACGGATCCCCACATAACGTGATCACCGACCATAACAGCGACCCTAATCTAAAAGACTGTGTCAACTTATTCCCACCCAACCCTGTGTCTTTACTTGTCATGCTTATTTGCCGAATTCGGCGTTTATACCTGTCTGACGGTGATAGGATCCAGGTACGACACAAACTTTCAATGTCATAGATGCATCCAATGTTGCTTGAAGGGTAAAGCTGTGTAATGAAGGTAGGAACCAAAGACATGAAATCAGGGCTCCCAATCATCGACTACATCTCTTCGTATCATGACATACGAAAGTATGTGTCACTTCTGTACCCGAATACGGATCCCCACATAACGTGATCACCGACCATAACAGCGACCCTAATCTAAAAGACTGTGTCAACTTATTCCCACCCAACCCTGTGTATTTACTTGTCATGCTTATTTGCCGAATTCGGCGTTTATACCTGTCTGACGGTGATAGGATCCAGGTAGATAGAAAAGTAGTGCAGCGGGGCCATCATGACATACGAAAGTATGTGTCACTTCTGTACCCGAATAGGGATCCCCACATAACGTGATCACCGACCATAACAGCGACCCTAATCTAAAAGACTGTGTCAACTTATTCCCACCCAACCCTGTGTCTTTACTTGTCATGCTTATTTGCCGAATTCGGCATTTATACCTGTCTGACGGTGATAGGATCCAGGTACGACACAAACTTTTAATGCATAGATGCATCCAATGTAGGTTGAAGGGTAAAGGTGTGTAATGAAGGCAGGAAACAAAGACATGAAATCAGGGCTCCCAATCATCGACTACATCTCTTCTCTTCCCTAGGAACGGCTTCATACGACTCATTCAGTAACACAATATTCAATTTTTACTGCCAATAAAGAGGGGGGCTGAGGCGGAAATGTTAGTCAGAAGGCTAAAGCGATAGGAAAGTAGTGCAACGGGGCCATCATGACATACGAAAGTATGTGTCACTTCTGTACCCGAATAGGGATCCCCACATAACGTGATCACCGACCATAACAGCGACCCTAATCTAAAAGACTGTGTCAACTTATTCCCACCCAACCCTGTGTCTTTACTTGTCATGCTTATTTGCCGAATTCGGCGTTTATACCTGTCTGACGGTGATAGGATCCAGGTACGACACAAACTTTCAATGTCATAGATGCATCCAATGTTGCTTGAAGGGTAAAGCTGTGTAATGAAGGCATGAAACAAAGACATGAAATCAGGGCTCCCAATCATCGACTACATCTCTTCTCTTCCCTAGGAACGGCTTCATACGACTCATTCAGTAACACAATATTCAATTTTTACTGCCAATACCAAGGGTTAGCTGAGGCGGAAATGTTAGTCAGACGGCTAAAGCGATAGAAAAGTAGTGCAACGGGGCCATCATGACATACGAAAGTTTGTGTCACTTCTGTACCCGAATAGGGATCCCCACATAACGTGATCACCGACCATAACAGCGACCCTAATCTAAAAGACTGTGTCAACTTATTCCCACCCAACCCTGTGTCTTTACTTGTCATGCTTATTTGCCGAATTCGGCGTTTATACCTGTCTGACGGTGATAGGATCCAGGTACGACACAAACTTTCAATGTCATAGATGCATCCAATGTTGCTTGAAGGGTAAAGCTGTGTAATGAAGGCAGGAAACAAAGACATGAAATCAGGGCTCCCAATCATCGACTACATCTCTTCTCTTCCCTAGGAACGGCTTCATACGACTCATTCAGTAACACAATATTCAATTTTTACTGCCAATACCAAGGGTTAGCTGAGGCGGAAATGTTAGTCAGACGGCTAAAGCGATAGAAAAGTAGTGCAACGGGGCCATCATGACATACGAAAGTATGTGTCACTTCTGTACCCGAATAGGGATCCCCACATAACGTGATCACCGACCATAACAGCGACCCTAATCTAAAAGACTGTGTCAACTTATTCCCACCCAACCCTGTGTCTTTACTTGTCATGCTTATTTGCCGAATTCGGCGTTTATACCTGTCTGACGGTGATAGGATCCAGGTACGACACAAACTTTCAATGTCATAGATGCATCCAATGTTGCTTGAAGGGTAAAGCTGTGTAATGAAGGCATGAAACAAAGACATGAAATCAGGGCTCCCAATCATCGACTACATCTCTTCTCTTCCCTAGGAACGGCTTCATACGACTCATTCAGTAACACAATATTCAATTTTTACTGCCAATACCAAGGGTTAGCTGAGGCGGAAATGTTAGTCAGACGGCTAAAGCGATAGAAAAGTAGTGCAACGGGGCCATCATGACATACGAAAGTATGTGTCACTTCTGTACCCGAATAGGGATCCCCACATAACGTGATCACCGACCATAACAGCGACCCTAATCTAAAAGACTGTGTCAACTTATTCCCACCCAACCCTGTGTCTTTACTTGTCATGCTTATTTGCCGAATTCGGCGTTTATACCTGTCTGACGGTGATAGGATCCAGGTACGACACAAACTTTCAATGTCATAGATGCATCCAATGTTGCTTGAAGGGTAAAGCTGTGTAATGAAGGCATGAAACAAAGACATGAAATCAGGGCTCCCAATCATCGACTACATCTCTTCTCTTCCCTAGGAACGGCTTCATACGACTCATTCAGTAACACAATATTCAATTTTTACTGCCAATACCAAGGGTTAGCTGAGGCGGAAATGTTAGTCAGACGGCTAAAGCGATAGAAAAGTAGTGCAACGGGGCCATCATGACATACGAAAGTATGTGTCACTTCTGTACCCGAATAGGGATCCCCACATAACGTGATCACCGACCATAACAGCGACCCTAATCTAAAAGACTGTGTCAACTTATTCCCACCCAACCCTGTGTCTTTACTTGTCATGCTTATTTGCCGAATTCGGCGTTTATACCTGTCTGACGGTGATAGGATCCAGGTACGACACAAACTTTCAATGTCATAGATGCATCCAATGTTGCTTAAAGGGTAAAGCTGTGTAATGAAGGCAGGAAACAAAGACATGAAATCAGGGCTCCCAATCATCGACTACATCTCTTCTCTTCCCTAGGAACGGCTTCATACGACTCATTCAGTAACACAATATTCAATTTTTACTGCCAATACCAAGGGTTAGCTGAGGCGGAAATGTTAGTCAGACGGCTAAAGCGATAGAAAAGTAGTGCAACGGGGCCATCATGACATACGAAAGTATGTGTCACTTCTGTACCCGAATAGGGATCCCTACATAACGTGATCACCGACCATAACAGCGACCCTAATCTAAAAGACTGTGTCAACTTATTCCCACCCAACCCTGTGTCTTTACTTGTCATGCTTATTTGCCGAATTCGGCGTTTATACCTGTCTGACGGTGATAGGATCCAGGTACGACACAAACTTTCAATGTCATAGATGCATCCAATGTTGCTTGAAGGGTAAAGCTGTGTAATGAAGGCATGAAACAAAGACATGAAATCAGGGCTCCCAATCATCGACTACATCTCTTCTCTTCCCTAGGAACGGCTTCATACGACTCATTCAGTAACACAATATTCAATTTTTACTGCCAATACCAAGGGTTAGCTGAGGCGGAAATGTTAGTCAGACGGCTAAAGCGATAGAAAAGTAGTGCAACGGGGCCATCATGACATACGAAAGTATGTGTCACTTCTGTACCCGAATAGGGATCCCCACATAACGTGATCACCGACCATAACAGCGACCCTAATCTAAAAGACTGTGTCAACTTATTCCCACCCAACCCTGTGTCTTTACTTGTCATGCTTATTTGCCGAATTCGGCGTTTATACCTGTCTGACGGTGATAGGATCCAGGTACGACACAAACTTTCAAAGTCATAGATGCATCCAATGTTGCTTGAAGGGTAAAGCTATGTAATGAAGGCAGGAAACAAAGACATGAAATCAGGGCTCCCAATCATCGACTACATCTCTTCTCTTCCCTAGGAACGGCTTCATACGACTCATTCAGTAACACAATATTCAATTTTTACTGCCAATACCAAGGGTTAGCTGAGGCGGAAATGTTAGTCAGACGGCTAAAGCGATAGAAAAGTAGTGCAACGGGGCCATCATGACATACGAAAGTATGTGTCACTTCTGTACCCGAATAGGGATCCCCACATAACGTGATCACCGACCATAACAGCGACCCTAATCTAAAAGACTGTGTCAACTTATTCCCACCCAACCCTGTGTCTTTACTTGTCATGCTTATTTGCCGAATTCGGCGTTTATACCTGTCTGACGGTGATAGGATCCAGGTACGACACAAACTCTCAATGTCATAGATGCATCCAATGTTGCTTGAAGGGTAAAGCTGTGTAATGAAGGCAGGAAACAAAGACATGAAATCAGGGCTCCCAATCATCGACTACATCTCTTCTCTTCCCTAGGAACGGCTTCATACGACTCATTCAGTAACACAATATTCAATTTTTACTGCCAATACCAAGGGTTAGCTGAGGCGGAAATGTTAGTCAGACGGCTAAAGCGATAGAAAAGTAGTGCAACGGGGCCATCATGACATACGAAAGTATGTGTCACTTCTGTACCCGAATAGGGATCCCCACATAACGTGATCACCGACCATAACAGCGACCCTAATCTAAAAGACTGTGTCAACTTATTCCCACCCAACCCTGTGTCTTTACTTGTCATGCTTATTTGCCGAATTCGGCGTTTATACCTGTCTGACGGTGATAGGATCCAGGTACGACACAAACTTTCAATGTCATAGATGCATCCAATGTTGCTTGAAGGGTAAAGCTGTGTAATGAAGGCAGGAAACAAAGACATGAAATCAGGGCTCCCAATCATCGACTACATCTCTTCTCTTCCCTAGGAACGGCTTCATACGACTCATTCAGTAACACAATATTCAATTTTTACTGCCAATAAAGAGGGGGGCTGAGGCGGAAATGTTAGTCAGAAGGCTAAAGCGATAGGAAAGTAGTGCAACGGGGCCATCATGACATACGAAAGTATGTGTCACTTCTGTACCCGAATACGGATCCCCACATAACGTGATCACCGACCATAACAGCGACCCTAATCTAAAAGACTGTGTCAACTTATTCCCACCCAACCCTGTGTCTTTACTTGTCATGCTTATTTGCCGAATTCGGCGTTTATACCTGTCTGACGGTGATAGGATCCAGGTACGACACAAACTTTCAATGTCATAGATGCATCCAATGTTGCTTGAAGGGTAAAGCTGTGTAATGAAGGTAGGAACCAAAGACATGAAATCAGGGCTCCCAATCATCGACTACATCTCTTCGTATCATGACATACGAAAGTATGTGTCACTTCTGTACCCGAATACGGATCCCCACATAACGTGATCACCGACCATAACAGCGACCCTAATCTAAAAGACTGTGTCAACTTATTCCCACCCAACCCTGTGTATTTACTTGTCATGCTTATTTGCCGAATTCGGCGTTTATACCTGTCTGACGGTGATAGGATCCAGGTAGATAGAAAAGTAGTGCAGCGGGGCCATCATGACATACGAAAGTATGTGTCACTTCTGTACCCGAATAGGGATCCCCACATAACGTGATCACCGACCATAACAGCGACCCTAATCTAAAAGACTGTGTCAACTTATTCCCACCCAACCCTGTGTCTTTACTTGTCATGCTTATTTGCCGAATTCGGCATTTATACCTGTCTGACGGTGATAGGATCCAGGTACGACACAAACTTTTAATGCATAGATGCATCCAATGTAGGTTGAAGGGTAAAGGTGTGTAATGAAGGCAGGAAACAAAGACATGAAATCAGGGCTCCCAATCATCGACTACATCTCTTCTCTTCCCTAGGAACGGCTTCATACGACTCATTCAGTAACACAATATTCAATTTTTACTGCCAATAAAGAGGGGGGCTGAGGCGGAAATGTTAGTCAGAAGGCTAAAGCGATAGGAAAGTAGTGCAACGGGGCCATCATGACATACGAAAGTATGTGTCACTTCTGTACCCGAATAGGGATCCCCACATAACGTGATCACCGACCATAACAGCGACCCTAATCTAAAAGACTGTGTCAACTTATTCCCACCCAACCCTGTGTCTTTACTTGTCATGCTTATTTGCCGAATTCGGCGTTTATACCTGTCTGACGGTGATAGGATCCAGGTACGACACAAACTTTTAATCCATAGATGCATCCAATGTTGCATGAAGGGTAAAGCTGTGTAATAAAGGCATGAAACACAGACATGAAATCAGGGCTCCCAATCATCGACTACATCTCTTCTCTTCCCTAGGAACGGCTTCATACGACTCATTCAGTAACACAATATTCAATTTTTACTGCCAATAAAGAGGGGGGCTGAGGCGGAAATGTTAGTCAGAAGGCTAAAGCGATAGGAAAGTAGTGCAACGGGGCCATCATGACATACGAAAGTATGTGTCACTTCTGTACCCGAATAGGGATCCCCACATAACGTGATCACCGACCATAACAGCGACCCTAATCTAAAAGACTGTGTCAACTTATTCCCACCCAACCCTGTGTCTTTACTTGTCATGCTTATTTGCCGAATTCGGCGTTTATACCTGTCTGACGGTGATAGGATCCAGGTACGACACAAACTTTCAATGTCATAGATGCATCCAATGTTGCTTGAAGGGTAAAGCTGTGTAATGAAGGCATGAAACAAAGACATGAAATCAGGGCTCCCAATCATCGACTACATCTCTTCTCTTCCCTAGGAACGGCTTCATACGACTCATTCAGTAACACAATATTCAATTTTTACTGCCAATACCAAGGGTTAGCTGAGGCGGAAATGTTAGTCAGACGGCTAAAGCGATAGAAAAGTAGTGCAACGGGGCCATCATGACATACGAAAGTTTGTGTCACTTCTGTACCCGAATAGGGATCCCCACATAACGTGATCACCGACCATAACAGCGACCCTAATCTAAAAGACTGTGTCAACTTATTCCCACCCAACCCTGTGTCTTTACTTGTCATGCTTATTTGCCGAATTCGGCGTTTATACCTGTCTGACGGTGATAGGATCCAGGTACGACACAAACTTTCAATGTCATAGATGCATCCAATGTTGCTTGAAGGGTAAAGCTGTGTAATGAAGGCAGGAAACAAAGACATGAAATCAGGGCTCCCAATCATCGACTACATCTCTTCTCTTCCCTAGGAACGGCTTCATACGACTCATTCAGTAACACAATATTCAATTTTTACTGCCAATACCAAGGGTTAGCTGAGGCGGAAATGTTAGTCAGACGGCTAAAGCGATAGAAAAGTAGTGCAACGGGGCCATCATGACATACGAAAGTATGTGTCACTTCTGTACCCGAATAGGGATCCCCACATAACGTGATCACCGACCATAACAGCGACCCTAATCTAAAAGACTGTGTCAACTTATTCCCACCCAACCCTGTGTCTTTACTTGTCATGCTTATTTGCCGAATTCGGCGTTTATACCTGTCTGACGGTGATAGGATCCAGGTACGACACAAACTTTCAATGTCATAGATGCATCCAATGTTGCTTGAAGGGTAAAGCTGTGTAATGAAGGCATGAAACAAAGACATGAAATCAGGGCTCCCAATCATCGACTACATCTCTTCTCTTCCCTAGGAACGGCTTCATACGACTCATTCAGTAACACAATATTCAATTTTTACTGCCAATACCAAGGGTTAGCTGAGGCGGAAATGTTAGTCAGACGGCTAAAGCGATAGAAAAGTAGTGCAACGGGGCCATCATGACATACGAAAGTATGTGTCACTTCTGTACCCGAATAGGGATCCCCACATAACGTGATCACCGACCATAACAGCGACCCTAATCTAAAAGACTGTGTCAACTTATTCCCACCCAACCCTGTGTCTTTACTTGTCATGCTTATTTGCCGAATTCGGCGTTTATACCTGTCTGACGGTGATAGGATCCAGGTACGACACAAACTTTCAATGTCATAGATGCATCCAATGTTGCTTGAAGGGTAAAGCTGTGTAATGAAGGCATGAAACAAAGACATGAAATCAGGGCTCCCAATCATCGACTACATCTCTTCTCTTCCCTAGGAACGGCTTCATACGACTCATTCAGTAACACAATATTCAATTTTTACTGCCAATACCAAGGGTTAGCTGAGGCGGAAATGTTAGTCAGACGGCTAAAGCGATAGAAAAGTAGTGCAACGGGGCCATCATGACATACGAAAGTATGTGTCACTTCTGTACCCGAATAGGGATCCCCACATAACGTGATCACCGACCATAACAGCGACCCTAATCTAAAAGACTGTGTCAACTTATTCCCACCCAACCCTGTGTCTTTACTTGTCATGCTTATTTGCCGAATTCGGCGTTTATACCTGTCTGACGGTGATAGGATCCAGGTACGACACAAACTTTCAATGTCATAGATGCATCCAATGTTGCTTAAAGGGTAAAGCTGTGTAATGAAGGCAGGAAACAAAGACATGAAATCAGGGCTCCCAATCATCGACTACATCTCTTCTCTTCCCTAGGAACGGCTTCATACGACTCATTCAGTAACACAATATTCAATTTTTACTGCCAATACCAAGGGTTAGCTGAGGCGGAAATGTTAGTCAGACGGCTAAAGCGATAGAAAAGTAGTGCAACGGGGCCATCATGACATACGAAAGTATGTGTCACTTCTGTACCCGAATAGGGATCCCTACATAACGTGATCACCGACCATAACAGCGACCCTAATCTAAAAGACTGTGTCAACTTATTCCCACCCAACCCTGTGTCTTTACTTGTCATGCTTATTTGCCGAATTCGGCGTTTATACCTGTCTGACGGTGATAGGATCCAGGTACGACACAAACTTTCAATGTCATAGATGCATCCAATGTTGCTTGAAGGGTAAAGCTGTGTAATGAAGGCATGAAACAAAGACATGAAATCAGGGCTCCCAATCATCGACTACATCTCTTCTCTTCCCTAGGAACGGCTTCATACGACTCATTCAGTAACACAATATTCAATTTTTACTGCCAATACCAAGGGTTAGCTGAGGCGGAAATGTTAGTCAGACGGCTAAAGCGATAGAAAAGTAGTGCAACGGGGCCATCATGACATACGAAAGTATGTGTCACTTCTGTACCCGAATAGGGATCCCCACATAACGTGATCACCGACCATAACAGCGACCCTAATCTAAAAGACTGTGTCAACTTATTCCCACCCAACCCTGTGTCTTTACTTGTCATGCTTATTTGCCGAATTCGGCGTTTATACCTGTCTGACGGTGATAGGATCCAGGTACGACACAAACTTTCAAAGTCATAGATGCATCCAATGTTGCTTGAAGGGTAAAGCTATGTAATGAAGGCAGGAAACAAAGACATGAAATCAGGGCTCCCAATCATCGACTACATCTCTTCTCTTCCCTAGGAACGGCTTCATACGACTCATTCAGTAACACAATATTCAATTTTTACTGCCAATACCAAGGGTTAGCTGAGGCGGAAATGTTAGTCAGACGGCTAAAGCGATAGAAAAGTAGTGCAACGGGGCCATCATGACATACGAAAGTATGTGTCACTTCTGTACCCGAATAGGGATCCCCACATAACGTGATCACCGACCATAACAGCGACCCTAATCTAAAAGACTGTGTCAACTTATTCCCACCCAACCCTGTGTCTTTACTTGTCATGCTTATTTGCCGAATTCGGCGTTTATACCTGTCTGACGGTGATAGGATCCAGGTACGACACAAACTCTCAATGTCATAGATGCATCCAATGTTGCTTGAAGGGTAAAGCTGTGTAATGAAGGCAGGAAACAAAGACATGAAATCAGGGCTCCCAATCATCGACTACATCTCTTCTCTTCCCTAGGAACGGCTTCATACGACTCATTCAGTAACACAATATTCAATTTTTACTGCCAATACCAAGGGTTAGCTGAGGCGGAAATGTTAGTCAGACGGCTAAAGCGATAGAAAAGTAGTGCAACGGGGCCATCATGACATACGAAAGTATGTGTCACTTCTGTACCCGAATAGGGATCCCCACATAACGTGATCACCGACCATAACAGCGACCCTAATCTAAAAGACTGTGTCAACTTATTCCCACCCAACCCTGTGTCTTTACTTGTCATGCTTATTTGCCGAATTCGGCGTTTATACCTGTCTGACGGTGATAGGATCCAGGTACGACACAAACTTTCAATGTCATAGATGCATCCAATGTTGCTTGAAGGGTAAAGCTGTGTAATGAAGGCAGGAAACAAAGACATGAAATCAGGGCTCCCAATCATCGACTACATCTCTTCTCTTCCCTAGGAACGGCTTCATACGACTCATTCAGTAACACAATATTCAATTTTTACTGCCAATAAAGAGGGGGGCTGAGGCGGAAATGTTAGTCAGAAGGCTAAAGCGATAGGAAAGTAGTGCAACGGGGCCATCATGACATACGAAAGTATGTGTCACTTCTGTACCCGAATACGGATCCCCACATAACGTGATCACCGACCATAACAGCGACCCTAATCTAAAAGACTGTGTCAACTTATTCCCACCCAACCCTGTGTCTTTACTTGTCATGCTTATTTGCCGAATTCGGCGTTTATACCTGTCTGACGGTGATAGGATCCAGGTACGACACAAACTTTCAATGTCATAGATGCATCCAATGTTGCTTGAAGGGTAAAGCTGTGTAATGAAGGTAGGAACCAAAGACATGAAATCAGGGCTCCCAATCATCGACTACATCTCTTCGTATCATGACATACGAAAGTATGTGTCACTTCTGTACCCGAATACGGATCCCCACATAACGTGATCACCGACCATAACAGCGACCCTAATCTAAAACACTGTGTCAACTTATTCCCACCCAACCCTGTGTATTTACTTGTCATGCTTATTTGCCGAATTCGGCGTTTATACCTGTCTGACGGTGATAGGATCCAGGTAGATAGAAAAGTAGTGCAGCGGGGCCATCATGACATACGAAAGTATGTGTCACTTCTGTACCCGAATAGGGATCCCCACATAACGTGATCACCGACCATAACAGCGACCCTAATCTAAAAGACTGTGTCAACTTATTCCCACCCAACCCTGTGTCTTTACTTGTCATGCTTATTTGCCGAATTCGGCATTTATACCTGTCTGACGGTGATAGGATCCAGGTACGACACAAACTTTTAATGCATAGATGCATCCAATGTAGGTTGAAGGGTAAAGGTGTGTAATGAAGGCAGGAAACAAAGACATGAAATCAGGGCTCCCAATCATCGACTACATCTCTTCTCTTCCCTAGGAACGGCTTCATACGACTCATTCAGTAACACAATATTCAATTTTTACTGCCAATAAAGAGGGGGGCTGAGGCGGAAATGTTAGTCAGAAGGCTAAAGCGATAGGAAAGTAGTGCAACGGGGCCATCATGACATACGAAAGTATGTGTCACTTCTGTACCCGAATAGGGATCCCCACATAACGTGATCACCGACCATAACAGCGACCCTAATCTAAAAGACTGTGTCAACTTATTCCCACCCAACCCTGTGTCTTTACTTGTCATGCTTATTTGCCGAATTCGGCGTTTATACCTGTCTGACGGTGATAGGATCCAGGTACGACACAAACATTCAATGTCATAGATGCATCCAATGTTGCTTGAAGGGTAAAGCTGTGTAATGAAGGCAGGAAACAAAGACATGAAATCAGGGCTCCCAATCATCGACTACATCTCTTCTCTTCCCTAGGAACGGCTTCATACGGCTCATTCAGTAACACAATATTCAATTTTTACTGCTAATAAAGAGGGGGGCTGAGGCGGAAATGTTAGTCAGAAGGCTAAAGCGATAGGAAAGTAGTGCAACGGGGCCATCATGACATACGAAAGTATGTGTCACTTCTGTACCCGAATAGGGATCCCCACATAACGTGATCACCGACCATAACAGCGACCCTAATCTAAAAGACTGTGTCAACATATTCCCACCCAACCCTGTGTCTTTACTTGTCATGCTTATTTGCCGAATTCGGCGTTTATACCTGTCTGACGGTGATAGGATCCAGGTACGACACAAACTTTCAATGTCATAGATGCATCCAATGTTGCTTGAAGGGTAAAGCTGTGTAATGAAGGCAGGAAACAAAGACATGAAATCAGGGCTCCCAATCATCGACTACATCTCTTCTCTTCCCTAGGAACGGCTTCATACGACTCATTCAGTAACACAATATTCAATTTTTACTGCCAATACCAAGGGTTAGCTGAGGCGGAAATGTTAGTCAGACGGCTAAAGCGATAGAAAAGTAGTGCAACGGGGCCATCATGACATACGAAAGTATGTGTCACTTCTGTACCCGAATAGGGATCCCCACATAACGTGATCACCGACCATAACAGCGACCCTAATCTAAAAGACTGTGTCAACTTATTCCCACCCAACCCTGTGTCTTTACTTGTCATGCTTATTTGCCGAATTCGGCGTTTATACCTGTCTGACGGTGATAGGATCCAGGTACGACACAAACTTTCAATGTCATTGATGCATCCAATGTTGCTTGAAGGGTAAAGCTGTGTAATGAAGGCAGGAAACAAAGACATGAAATCAGGGCTCCCAATCATCGACTACATCTCTTCTGTTCCCTAGGAACGGCTTCATACGACTCATTCAGTAACACAATATTCAATTTTTACTGCTAATAAAGAGGGGGGCTGAGGCGGAAATGTTAGTCAGAAGGCTAAAGCGATAGGAAAGTAGTGCAACGGGGCCATCATGACATACGAAAGTATGTGTCACTTCTGTACCCGAATAGGGATCCCCACATAACGTGATCACCGACCATAACAGCGACCCTAATCTAAAAGACTGTGTCAACATATTCCCACCCAACCCTGTGTCTTTACTTGTCATGCTTATTTGCCGAATTCGGCGTTTATACCTGTCTGACGGTGATAGGATCCAGGTACGACACAAACTTTCAATGTCATAGATGCATCCAATGTTGCTTGAAGGGTAAAGCTGTGTAATGAAGGCAGGAAACAAAGACATGAAATCAGGGCTCCCAATCATCGACTACATCTCTTCTCTTCCCTAGGAACGGCTTCATACGACTCATTCAGTAACACAATATTCAATTTTTACTGCCAATACCAAGGGTTAGCTGAGGCGGAAATGTTAGTCAGACGGCTAAAGCGATAGAAAAGTAGTGCAACGGGGCCATCATGACATACGAAAGAATGTGTCACTTCTGTACCCGAATAGGGATCCCCACATAACGTGATCACCGACCATAACAGCGACCCTAATCTAAAAGACTGTGTCAACTTATTCCCACCCAACCCTGTGTCTTTACTTGTCATGCTTATTTGCCGAATTCGGCGTTTATACCTGTCTGACGGTGATAGGATCCAGGTACGACACAAACTTTCAATGTCATAGATGCATCCAATGTTGCTTGAAGGGTAAAGCTGTGTAATGAAGGCAGGAAACAAAGACATGAAATCAGGGCTCCCAATCATCGACTACATCTCTTCTCTTCCCTAGGAACGGCTTCATACGACTCATTCAGTAACACAATATTCAATTTTTACTGCCAATACCAAGGGTTAGCTGAGGCGGAAATGTTAGTCAGACGGCTAAAGCGATAGAAAAGTAGTGCAACGGGGCCATCATGACATACGAAAGTATGTGTCACTTCTGTACCCGAATAGGGATCCCCACATAACGTGATCACCGACCATAACAGCGACCCTAATCTAAAAGACTGTGTCAACTTATTCCCACCCAACCCTGTGTCTTTACTTGTCATGCTTATTTGCCGAATTCGGCGTTTATACCTGTCTGACGGTGATAGGATCCAGGTACGACACAAACTTTCAATGTCATAGATGCATCCAATGTTGCTTGAAGGGTAAAGCTGTGTAATGAAGGCAGGAAACAAAGACATGAAATCAGGGCTCCCAATCATCGACTACATCTCTTCTCTTCCCTAGGAACGGCTTCATACGACTCATTCAGTAACACAATATTCAATTTTTACTGCCAATAAAGAGGGGGGCTGAGGCGGAAATGTTAGTCAGAAGGCTAAAGCGATAGGAAAGTAGTGCAACGGGGCTATCATGACATACGAAAGTATGTGTCACTTCTGTACCCGAATAGGGATCCCCACATAACGTGATCACCGACCATAACAGCGACCCTAATCTAAAAGACTGTGTCAACTTATTCCCACCCAACCCTGTGTCTTTACTTGTCATGCTTATTTGCCGAATTCGGCGTTTTTACCTGTCTGACGGTGATAGGATCCAGGTACGACACAAACTTTCAATGTCATAGATGCATCCAATGTTGCTTGAAGGGTAAAGCTGTGTAATGAAGGCATGATACAAAGACATGAAATCAGGGCTCCCATTCATCGACTACATCTCTTCTCTTCCCTAGGAACGGCTTCATACGACTCATTCAGTAACACAATATTCAATTTTTACTGCCAATACCAAGGGTTAGCTGAGGCGGAAATGTTAGTCAGACGGCTAAAGCGATAGAAAAGTAGTGCAACGGGGCCATCATGACATACGAAAGTATGTGTCACTTCTGTACCCGAATAGGGATCCCCACATAACGTGATCACCGACCATAACAGCGACCCTAATCTAAAAGACTGTGTCAACTTATTCCCACCCAACCCTGTGTCTTTACTTGTCATGCTTATTTGCCGAATTCGGCGTTTATACCTGTCTGATGGTGATAGGATCCAGGTACGACACAAACTTTCAATGTCATAGATGCATCCAATGTTGCTTGAAGGGTAAAGCTGTGTAATGAAGGTAGGAAACAAAGACATGAAATCAGGGCTCGCAATCATCGACTACATCTCTTCTCTTCCCTAGGAACGGCTTCATACGACTCATTCAGTAACACAATATTCAATTTTTACTGCCAATACCAAGGGTTAGCTGAGGCGGAAATGTTAGTCAGACGGCTAAAGCGATAGAAAAGTAGTGCAACGGGGCCATCATGACATACGAAAGTATGTGTCACTTCTGTACCCGAATAGGGATCCCCACATAACGTGATCACCGACCATAACAGCGACCCTAATCTAAAAGACTGTGTCAACTTATTCCCACCCAACCCTGTGTCTTTACTTGTCATGCTTATTTGCCGAATTCGGCGTTTATACCTGTCTGATGGTGATAGGATCCAGGTACGACACAAACTTTCAATGTCATAGATGCATCCAATGTTGCTTGAAGGGTAAAGCTGTGTAATGAAGGTAGGAAACAAAGACATGAAATCGGGGCTCGCAATCATCGACTACATCTCTTCTCTTCCCTAGGAACGGCTTCATACGACTCATTCAGTAACACAATATTCAATTGTTACTGCCAATAAAGAGGGGGGCTGAGGCGGAAATGTTAGTCAGAAGGCTAAAGCGATAGGAAAGTAGTGCAACGGGGCCATCATGACATACGAAAGTTTGTGTCACTTCTGTACCCGAATAGGGATCCCCACATAACGTGATCACCGACCATAACAGCGACCCTAATCTAAAAGACTGTGTCAACTTATTCCCACCCAACCCTGTGTCTTTACTTGTCATGCTTATTTGCCGAATTCGGCGTTTTTACCTGTCTGACGGTGATAGGATCCAGGTACGACACAAACTTTCAATGTCATAGATGCATCCAATGTTGCTTGAAGGGTAAAGCTGTGTAATGAAGGCAGGAAACAAAGACATGAGATCAGGGCTCCCATTCATCGACTACATCTCCTCTCTTCCCTAGGAACGGCTTCATACGACTCATTCAGTAACACAATATTCAATTTTTACTGCCAATACCAAGGGTTAGCTGAGGCGGAAATGTTAGTCAGACGGCTAAAGCGATAGAAAAGTAGTGCAACGGGGCCATCATGACATACGAAAGTATGTGTCACTTCTGTACCCGAATAGGGATCCCCACATAACGTGATCACCGACCATAACAGCGACCCTAATCTAAAAGACTGTGTCAACTTATTCCCACCCAACCCTGTGTCTTTACTTGTCATGCTTATTTGCCGAATTCGGCGTTTATACCTGTCTGATGGTGATAGGATCCAGGTACGACACAAACTTTCAATGTCATAGATGCATCCAATGTTGCTTGAAGGGTAAAGCTGTGTAATGAAGGTAGGAAACAAAGACATGAAATCAGGGCTCGCAATCATCGACTACATCTCTTCTCTTCCCTAGGAACGGCTTCATACGACTCATTCAGTAACACAATATTCAATTGTTACTGCCAATAAAGAGGGGGGCTGAGGCGGAAATGTTAGTCAGAAGGCTAAAGCGATAGGAAAGTAGTGCAACGGGGCCATCATGACATACGAAAGTTTGTGTCACTTCTGTACCCGAATAGGGATCCCCACATAACGTGATCACCGACCATAACAGCGACCCTAATCTAAAAGACTGTGTCAACTTATTCCCACCCAACCCTGTGTCTTTACTTGTCATGCTTATTTGCCGAATTCGGCGTTTATACCTGTCTGACGGTGATATGATCCAGGTACGACACAAACTTTCAATGTCATAGATGCATCCAATGTTGCTTGAAGGGTAAAGCTGTGTAATGAAGGCAGGAAACAAAGACATGAAATCAGGGCTCCCAATCATCGACTACATCTCTTCTCTTCCCTAGGAACGGCTTCATACGACTCATTCAATAACACAATATTCAATTTTTACTGCCAATAAAGAGGGGGGCTGAGGCGGAAATGTTAGTCAGAAGGCTAAAGCGATAGGAAAGTAGTGCAACGGGGCCATCATGACATACGAAAGTATGTGTCACTTCTGTACCCGAATAGGGATCCCCACATAACGTGATCACCGACCATAACAGCGACCCTAATCTAAAAGACTGTGTCAACTTATTCCCACCCAACCCTGTGTCTTTACTTGTCATGCTTATTTGCCGAATTCGGCGTTTATACCTGTCTGACGGTGATAGGATCCTGGTACGACACAAACTTTCAATGTCAGAGATGCATCCAATGTTGCTTGAAGGGTAAAGCTGTGTAATGAAGGCAGGAAACAAAGACATGAAATCAGGGCTCCCAATCATCGACTACATCTCTTCTCTTCCCTAGGAACGGCTTCATACGACTCATTCAGTAACACAATATTCAATTTTTACTGCCAATACCAAGGGTTAGCTGAGGCGGAAATGTTAGTCAGACGGCTAAAGCGATAGAAAAGTAGTGCAACGGGGCCATCATGACATACGAAAGTATGTGTCACTTCTGTACCCGAATAGGGATTCCCACATAACGTGATCACCGACCATAACAGCGACCCTAATCTAAAAGACTGTGTCAACTTATTCCCACCCAACCCTGTGTCTTTACTTGTCATGCTTATTTGCCGAATTCGGCGTTTATACCTGTCTGACGGTGATAGGATCAAGGTACGACACAAACTTTCAATGTCATAGATGCATCCAATGTTGCTTGAAGGGTAAAGCTGTGTAATGAAGGTAGGAAACAAAGACATGAAATCAGGGCTCGCAATCATCGACTACATCTCTTCTCTTCCCTAGGAACGGCTTCATACGACTCATTCAGTAACACAATATTCAATTTTTACTGCCAATACCAAGGGTTAGCTGAGGCGGAAATGTTAGTCAGACGGCTAAAGCGATAGAAAAGTAGTGCAACGGGGCCATCATGACATACGAAAGTATGTGTCACTTCTGTACCCGAATAGGGATCCCCACATAACGTGATCACCGACCATAACAGCGACCCTAATCTAAAAGACTGTGTCAACTTATTCCCACCCAACCCTGTGTCTTTACTTGTCATGCTTATTTGCCGAATTCGGCGTTCATACCTGTCTGACGGTGATAGGATCCAGGTACGACACAAACTTTCAATGTCATAGATGCATCCAATGTTGCTTGAAGGGTAAAGCTGTGTAATGAAGGCAGGAAACAAAGACATGAAATCAGGGCTCCCAATCATCGACTACATCTCTTCTCTTCCCTAGGAACGGCTTCATACGACTCATTCAGTAACACAATATTCAATTTTTACTGCCAATAAAGAGGGGGGCTGAGGCGGAAATGTTAGTCAGAAGGCTAAAGCGATAGGAAAGTAGTGCAACGGGGCCATCATGACATACGAAAGTATGTGTCACTTCTGTACCCGAATAGGGATCCCCACATAACGTGATCACCGACCATAACAGCGACCCTAATCTAAAAGACTGTGTCAACTTATTCCCACCCAACCCTGTGTCTTTACTTGTCATGCTTATTTGCCGAATTCGGCGTTTATACCTGTCTGACGGTGATAGGATCCAGGTACGACACAAACTTTCAATGTCATAGATGCATCCAATGTTGCTTGAAGGGTAAAGCTGTGTAATGAAGGTAGGAAACAAAGACATGAAATCAGGGCTCGCAATCATCGACTACATCTCTTCTCTTCCCTAGGAACGGCTTCATACGACTCATTCAGTAACACAATATTCAATTTTTACTGCCAATACCAAGGGTTAGCTGAGGCGGAAATGTTAGTCAGACGGCTAAAGCGATAGAAAAGTAGTGCAACGGGGCCATCATGACATACGAAAGTATGTGTCACTTCTGTACCCGAATAGGGATCCCCACATAACGTGATCACCGACCATAACAGCGACCCTAATCTAAAAGACTGTGTCAACTTATTCCCACCCAACCCTGTGTCTTTACTTGTCATGCTTATTTGCCGAATTCGGCGTTTATACCTGTCTGACGGTGATAGGATCCAGGTACGACAGAAACTTTCAATGTCATAGATGCATCCAATGTTGCTTGAAGGGTAAAGCTGTGTAATGAAGGTAGGAAACAAAGACATGAAATCAGGGCTCGCAATCATCGACTACATCTCTTCTCTTCCCTAGGAACGGCTTCATACGACTCATTCAGTAACACAATATTCAATTGTTACTGCCAATAAAGAGGGGGGCTGAGGCGGAAATGTTAGTCAGAAGGCTAAAGCGATAGGAAAGTAGTGCAACGGGGCCATCATGACATACGAAAGTTTGTGTCACTTCTGTACCCGAATAGGGATCCCCACATAACGTGATCACCGACCATAACAGCGACCCTAATCTAAAAGACTGTGTCAACTTTTTCCCACCCAACCCTGTGTCTTTACTTGTCATGCTTATTTGCCGAATTCGGCGTTTATACCTGTCTGACGGTGATATGATCCAGGTACGACACAAACTTTCAATGTCATAGATGCATCCAATGTTGCTTGAAGGGTAAAGCTGTGTAATGAAGGCAGGAAACAAAGACATGAAATCAGGGCTCCCAATCATCGACTACATCTCTTCTCTTCCCTAGGAACGGCTTCATACGACTCATTCAGTAACACAATATTCAATTTTTACTGCCAATAAAGAGGGGGGCTGAGGCGGAAATGTTAGTCAGAAGGCTAAAGCGATAGGAAAGTAGTGCAACGGGGCCATCATGACATACGAAAGTATGTGTCACTTCTGTACCCGAATAGGGATCCCCACATAACGTGATCACCGACCATAACAGCGACCCTAATCTAAAAGACTGTGTCAACTTATTCCCACCCAACCCTGTGTCTTTACTTGTCATGCTTATTTGCCGAATTCGGCGTTTATACCTGTCTGACGGTGATAGGATCCTGGTACGACACAAACTTTCAATGTCAGAGATGCATCCAATGTTGCTTGAAGGGTAAAGCTGTGTAATGAAGGCAGGAAACAAAGACATGAAATCAGGGCTCCCAATCATCGACTACATCTCTTCTCTTCCCTAGGAACGGCTTCATACGACTCATTCAGTAACACAATATTCAATTTTTACTGCCAATACCAAGGGTTAGCTGAGGCGGAAATGTTAGTCAGACGGCTAAAGCGATAGAAAAGTAGTGCAACGGGGCCATCATGACATACGAAAGTATGTGTCACTTCTGTACCCGAATAGGGATCCCCACATAACGTGATCACCGACCATAACAGCGACCCTAATCTAAAAGACTGTGTCAACTTATTCCCACCCAACCCTGTGTCTTTACTTGTCATGCTTATTTGCCGAATTCGGCGTTCATACCTGTCTGACGGTGATAGGATCCAGGTACGACACAAACTTTCAATGTCATAGATGCATCCAATGTTGCTTGAAGGGTAAAGCTGTGTAATGAAGGCAGGAAACAAAGACATGAAATCAGGGCTCCCAATCATCGACTACATCTCTTCTCTTCCCTAGGAACGGCTTCATACGACTCATTCAATAACACAATATTCAATTTTTACTGCCAATAAAGAGGGGGGCTGAGGCGGAAATGTTAGTCAGAAGGCTAAAGCGATAGGAAAGTAGTGCAACGGGGCCATCATGACATACGAAAGTATGTGTCACTTCTGTACCCGAATAGGGATCCCCACATAACGTGATCACCGACCATAACAGCGACCCCAATCTAAAAGACTGTGTCAACTTATTCCCACCCAACCCTGTGTCTTTACTTGTCATGCTTATTTGCCGAATTCGGCGTTTATACCTGTCTGATGGTGATAGGATCCAGGTACGACACAAACTTTCAATGTCATAGATGCATCCAATGTTGCTTGAAGGGTAAAGCTGTGTAATGAAGGCATGAAACAAAGACATGAAATCAGGGCTCCCAATCATCGACTACATCTCTTCTCTTCCCTAGGAACGGCTTCATACGACTCATTCAGTAACACAATATTCAATTTTTACTGCCAATACCAAGGGTTAGCTGAGGCGGAAATGTTAGTCAGACGGCTAAAGCGATAGAAAAGTAGTGCAACGGGGCCATCATGACATACGAAAGTATGTGTCACTTCTGTACCCGAATAGGGATCCCCACATAACGTGATCACCGACCATAACAGCGACCCTAATCTAAAAGACTGTGTCAACTTATTCCCACCCAACCCTGTGTCTTTACTTGTCATGCTTATTTGCCGAATTCGGCGTTTATACCTGTCTGATGGTGATAGGATCCAGGTACGACACAAACATTCAATGTCATAGATGCATCCAATGTTGCTTGAAGGGTAAAGCTGTGTAATGAAGGCATGAAACAAAGACATGAAATCAGGGCTCCCAATCATCGACTACATCTCTTCTCTTCCCTAGGAACGGCTTCATACGACTCATTCAGTAACACAATATTCAATTTTTACTGCCAATACCAAGTATTAGCTGAGGCGGAAATGTTAGTCAGACGGCTAAAGCGATAGAAAAGTAGTGCAACGGGGCCATCATGACATACGAAAGTATGTGTCACTTCTGTACCCGAATAGGGATCCCCACATAACGTGATCACCGACCATAACAGCGACCCTAATCTAAAAGACTGTGTCAACTTATTCCCACCCAACCCTGTGTCTTTACTTGTCATGCTTATTTGCCGAATTCGGCGTTTATACCTGTCTGACGGTGATAGGATCCAGGTACGACACAAACTTTCAATGTCATAGATGCATCCAATGTTGCTTGAAGGGTAAAGCTGTGTAATGAAGGCATGAAACAAAGACATGAATTCAGGGCTCCGAATCATCGACTACATCTCTTCTCTTCCCTAGGAACGGCTTCATACGACTCATACAGTAACACAATATTTAATTTTTACTGCCAATAAAGAGGGGTGCTGAGGCGGAAATGTTAGTCAGAAGGCTAAAGCGATAGGAAAGTAGTGCAACGGGGCCATCATGACATACGAAAGTATGTGTCACTTCTGTACCCGAATAGGGATCCCCACATAACGTGATCACCGACCATAACAGCGACCCTAATCTAAAAGACTGTGTCAACTTATTCCCACCCAACCCTGTGTCTTTACTTGTCATGCTTATTTGCCGAATTCGGCGTTTATACCTGTCTGACGGTGATAGGATCCAGGTACGACACAAACTTTCAATGTCATAGATGCATCCAATGTTGCTTGAAGGGTAAAGCTGTGTAATGAAGGCAGGAAACAAAGACATGAAATCATCGACTACATCTCTTCTCTTCCCTAGGAACGGCTTCATACGGCTCATTCAGTAACACAATATTCAATTTTTACTGCTAATAAAGAGGGGGGCTGAGGCGGAAATGTTAGTCAGAAGGCTAAAGCGATAGGAAAGTAGTGCAACGGGGCCATCATGACATACGAAAGTATGTGTCACTTCTGTACCCGAATAGGGATCCCCACATAACGTGATCACCGACCATAACAGCGACCCTAATCTAAAAGACTGTGTCAACATATTCCCACCCAACCCTGTGTCTTTACTTGTCATGCTTATTTGCCGAATTCGGCGTTTATACCTGTCTGACGGTGATAGGATCCAGGTACGACACAAACTTTCAATGTCATAGATGCATCCAATGTTGCTTGAAGGGTAAAGCTGTGTAATGAAGGCAGGAAACAAAGACATGAAATCAGGGCTCCCAATCATCGACTACATCTCTTCTCTTCCCTAGGAACGGCTTCATACGACTCATTCAGTAACACAATATTCAATTTTTACTGCCAATACCAAGGGTTAGCTGAGGCGGAAATGTTAGTCAGACGGCTAAAGCGATAGAAAAGTAGTGCAACGGGGCCATCATGACATACGAAAGTATGTGTCACTTCTGTACCCGAATAGGGATCCCCACATAACGTGATCACCGACCATAACAGCGACCCTAATCTAAAAGACTGTGTCAACTTATTCCCACCCAACCCTGTGTCTTTACTTGTCATGCTTATTTGCCGAATTCGGCGTTTATACCTGTCTGACGGTGATAGGATCCAGGTACGACACAAACTTTCAATGTCATAGATGCATCCAATGTTGCTTGAAGGGTAAAGCTGTGTAATGAAGGCAGGAAACAAAGACATGAAATCAGGGCTCCCAATCATCGACTACATCTCTTCTGTTCCCTAGGAACGGCTTCATACGACTCATTCAGTAACACAATATTCAATTTTTACTGCCAATAAAGAGGGGGGCTGTGGCGGAAATGTTAGTCAGAAGGCTAAAGCGATAGGAAAGTAGTGCAACGGGGCCATCATGACATACGAAAGTATGTGTCACTTCTGTACCCGAATAGGGATCCCCACATAACGTGATCACCGACCATAACAGCGACCCTAATCTAAAAGACTGTGTCAACTTATTCCCACCCAACCCTGTGTCTTTACTTGTCATGCTTATTTGCCGAATTCGGCGTTTATACCTGTCTGACGGTGATAGGATCCAGGTACGACACAAACTTTCAATGTCATAGATGCATCCAATGTTGCTTGAAGGGTAAAGCTGTGTAATGAAGGCAGGAAACAAAGACATGAAATCAGGGCTCCCAATCATCGACTACATCTCTTCTCTTCCCTAGGAACGGCTTCATACGACTCATTCAGTAACACAATATTCAATTTTTACTGCCAATAAAGAGGGGGGCTGAGGCGGAAATGTTAGTCAGAAGGCTAAAGCGATAGGAAAGTAGTGCAACGGGGCCATCATGACATACGAAAGTATGTGTCACTTCTGTACCCGAATAGGGATCCCCACATAACGTGATCACCGACCATAACAGCGACCCTAATCTAAAAGACTGTGTCAACTTATTCCCACCCAACCCTGTGTCTTTACTTGTCATGCTTATTTGCCGAATTCGGCGTTTATACCTGTCTGACGGTGATAGGATCCAGGTACGACACAAACTTTCAATGTCATAGATGCATCCAATGTTGCTTGAAGGGTAAAGCTGTGTAATGAAGGTAGGAAACAAAGACATGAAATCAGGGCTCGCAATCATCGACTACATCTCTTCTCTTCCCTAGGAACGGCTTCATACGACTCATTCAGTAACACAATATTCAATTTTTACTGCCAATACCAAGGGTTAGCTGAGGCGGAAATGTTAGTCAGACGGCTAAAGCGATAGAAAAGTAGTGCAACGGGGCCATCATGACATACGAAAGTATGTGTCACTTCTGTACCCGAATAGGGATCCCCACATAACGTGATCACCGACCATAACAGCGACCCTAATCTAAAAGACTGTGTCAACTTATTCCCACCCAACCCTGTGTCTTTACTTGTCATGCTTATTTGCCGAATTCGGCGTTTATACCTGTCTGACGGTGATAGGATCCAGGTACGACACAAACTTTCAATGTCATAGATGCATCCAATGTTGCTTGAAGGGTAAAGCTGTGTAATGAAGGTAGGAAACAAAGACATGAAATCAGGGCTCGCAATCATCGACTACATCTCTTCTCTTCCCTAGGAACGGCTTCATACGACTCATTCAGTAACACAATATTCAATTGTTACTGCCAATAAAGAGGGGGGCTGAGGCGGAAATGTTAGTCAGAAGGCTAAAGCGATAGGAAAGTAGTGCAACGGGGCCATCATGACATACGAAAGTTTGTGTCACTTCTGTACCCGAATAGGGATCCCCACATAACGTGATCACCGACCATAACAGCGACCCTAATCTAAAAGACTGTGTCAACTTTTTCCCACCCAACCCTGTGTCTTTACTTGTCATGCTTATTTGCCGAATTCGGCGTTTATACCTGTCTGACGGTGATATGATCCAGGTACGACACAAACTTTCAATGTCATAGATGCATCCAATGTTGCTTGAAGGGTAAAGCTGTGTAATGAAGGCAGGAAACAAAGACATGAAATCAGGGCTCCCAATCATCGACTACATCTCTTCTCTTCCCTAGGAACGGCTTCATACGACTCATTCAGTAACACAATATTCAATTTTTACTGCCAATAAAGAGGGGGGCTGAGGCGGAAATGTTAGTCAGAAGGCTTAAGCGATAGGAAAGTAGTGCAACGGGGCCATCATGACATACGAAAGTATGTGTCACTTCTGTACCCGAATAGGGATCCCCACATAACGTGATCACCGACCATAACAGCGACCCTAATCTAAAAGACTGTGTCAACTTATTCCCACCCAACCCTGTGTCTTTACTTGTCATGCTTATTTGCCGAATTCGGCGTTTATACCTGTCTGACGGTGATAGGATCCTGGTACGACACAAACTTTCAATGTCAGAGATGCATCCAATGTTGCTTGAAGGGTAAAGCTGTGTAATGAAGGCAGGAAACAAAGACATGAAATCAGGGCTCCCAATCATCGACTACATCTCTTCTCTTCCCTAGGAACGGCTTCATACGACTCATTCAGTAACACAATATTCAATTTTTACTGCCAATACCAAGGGTTAGCTGAGGCGGAAATGTTAGTCAGACGGCTAAAGCGATAGAAAAGTAGTGCAACGGGGCCATCATGACATACGAAAGTATGTGTCACTTCTGTACCCGAATAGGGATCCCCACATAACGTGATCACCGACCATAACAGCGACCCTAATCTAAAAGACTGTGTCAACTTATTCCCACCCAACCCTGTGTCTTTACTTGTCATGCTTATTTGCCGAATTCGGCGTTCATACCTGTCTGACGGTGATAGGATCCAGGTACGACACAAACTTTCAATGTCATAGATGCATCCAATGTTGCTTGAAGGGTAAAGCTGTGTAATGAAGGCAGGAAACAAAGACATGAAATCAGGGCTCCCAATCATCGACTACATCTCTTCTCTTCCCTAGGAACGGCTTCATACGACTCATTCAATAACACAATATTCAATTTTTACTGCCAATAAAGAGGGGGGCTGAGGCGGAAATGTTAGTCAGAAGGCTAAAGCGATAGGAAAGTAGTGCAACGGGGCCATCATGACATACGAAAGTATGTGTCACTTCTGTACCCGAATAGGGATCCCCACATAACGTGATCACCGACCATAACAGCGACCCCAATCTAAAAGACTGTGTCAACTTATTCCCACCCAACCCTGTGTCTTTACTTGTCATGCTTATTTGCCGAATTCGGCGTTTATACCTGTCTGATGGTGATAGGATCCAGGTACGACACAAACTTTCAATGTCATAGATGCATCCAATGTTGCTTGAAGGGTAAAGCTGTGTAATGAAGGCATGAAACAAAGACATGAAATCAGGGCTCCCAATCATCGACTACATCTCTTCTCTTCCCTAGGAACGGCTTCATACGACTCATTCAGTAACACAATATTCAATTTTTACTGCCAATACCAAGGGTTAGCTGAGGCGGAAATGTTAGTCAGACGGCTAAAGCGATAGAAAAGTAGTGCAACGGGGCCATCATGACATACGAAAGTATGTGTCACTTCTGTACCCGAATAGGGATCCCCACATAACGTGATCACCGACCATAACAGCGACCCTAATCTAAAAGACTGTGTCAACTTATTCCCACCCAACCCTGTGTCTTTACTTGTCATGCTTATTTGCCGAATTCGGCGTTTATACCTGTCTGATGGTGATAGGATCCAGGTACGACACAAACTTTCAATGTCATAGATGCATCCAATGTTGCTTGAAGGGTAAAGCTGTGTAATGAAGGCATGAAACAAAGACATGAAATCAGGGCTCCCAATCATCGACTACATCTCTTCTCTTCCCTAGGAACGGCTTCATACGACTCATTCAGTAACACAATATTCAATTTTTACTGCCAATACCAAGGGTTAGCTGAGGCGGAAATGTTAGTCAGACGGCTAAAGCGATAGAAAAGTAGTGCAACGGGGCCATCATGACATACGAAAGTATGTGTCACTTCTGTACCCGAATAGGGATCCCCACATAACGTGATCACCGACCATAACAGCGACCCTAATCTAAAAGACTGTGTCAACTTATTCCCACCCAACCCTGTGTCTTTACTTGTCATGCTTATTTGCCGAATTCGGCGTTTATACCTGTCTGACGGTGATAGGATCCAGGTACGACACAAACTTTCAATGTCATAGATGCATCCAATGTTGCTTGAAGGGTAAAGCTGTGTAATGAAGGCAGGAAACAAAGACATGAAATCATCGACTACATCTCTTCTCTTCCCTAGGAACGGCTTCATACGGCTCATTCAGTAACACAATATTCAATTTTTACTGCTAATAAAGAGGGGGGCTGAGGCGGAAATGTTAGTCAGAAGGCTAAAGCGATAGGAAAGTAGTGCAACGGGGCCATCATGACATACGAAAGTATGTGTCACTTCTGTACCCGAATAGGGATCCCCACATAACGTGATCACCGACCATAACAGCGACCCTAATCTAAAAGACTGTGTCAACATATTCCCACCCAACCCTGTGTCTTTACTTGTCATGCTTATTTGCCGAATTCGGCGTTTATACCTGTCTGACGGTGATAGGATCCAGGTACGACACAAACTTTCAATGTCATAGATGCATCCAATGTTGCTTGAAGGGTAAAGCTGTGTAATGAAGGCAGGAAACAAAGACATGAAATCAGGGCTCCCAATCATCGACTACATCTCTTCTCTTCCCTAGGAACGGCTTCATACGACTCATTCAGTAACACAATATTCAATTTTTACTGCCAATACCAAGGGTTAGCTGAGGCGGAAATGTTAGTCAGACGGCTAAAGCGATAGAAAAGTAGTGCAACGGGGCCATCATGACATACGAAAGTATGTGTCACTTCTGTACCCGAATAGGGATCCCCACATAACGTGATCACCGACCATAACAGCGACCCTAATCTAAAAGACTGTGTCAACTTATTCCCACCCAACCCTGTGTCTTTACTTGTCATGCTTATTTGCCGAATTCGGCGTTTATACCTGTCTGACGGTGATAGGATCCAGGTACGACACAAACTTTCAATGTCATAGATGCATCCAATGTTGCTTGAAGGGTAAAGCTGTGTAATGAAGGCAGGAAACAAAGACATGAAATCAGGGCTCCCAATCATCGACTACATCTCTTCTGTTCCCTAGGAACGGCTTCATACGACTCATTCAGTAACACAATATTCAATTTTTACTGCCAATAAAGAGGGGGGCTGTGGCGGAAATGTTAGTCAGAAGGCTAAAGCGATAGGAAAGTAGTGCAACGGGGCCATCATGACATACGAAAGTATGTGTCACTTCTGTACCCGAATAGGGATCCCCACATAACGTGATCACCGACCATAACAGCGACCCTAATCTAAAAGACTGTGTCAACTTATTCCCACCCAACCCTGTGTCTTTACTTGTCATGCTTATTTGCCGAATTCGGCGTTTATACCTGTCTGACGGTGATAGGATCCAGGTACGACACAAACTTTCAATGTCATAGATGCATCCAATGTTGCTTGAAGGGTAAAGCTGTGTAATGAAGGCAGGAAACAAAGACATGAAATCAGGGCTCCCAATCATCGACTACATCTCTTCTCTTCCCTAGGAACGGCTTCATACGACTCATTCAGTAACACAATATTCAATTTTTACTGCCAATAAAGAGGGGGGCTGAGGCGGAAATGTTAGTCAGAAGGCTAAAGCGATAGGAAAGTAGTGCAACGGGGCCATCATGACATACGAAAGTATGTGTCACTTCTGTACCCGAATAGGGATCCCCACATAACGTGATCACCGACCATAACAGCGACCCTAATCTAAAAGACTGTGTCAACTTATTCCCACCCAACCCTGTGTCTTTACTTGTCATGCTTATTTGCCGAATTCGGCGTTTATACCTGTCTGACGGTGATAGGATCCAGGTACGACACAAACTTTCAATGTCATAGATGCATCCAATGTTGCTTGAAGGGTAAAGCTGTGTAATGAAGGTAGGAAACAAAGACATGAAATCAGGGCTCGCAATCATCGACTACATCTCTTCTCTTCCCTAGGAACGGCTTCATACGACTCATTCAGTAACACAATATTCAATTTTTACTGCCAATACCAAGGGTTAGCTGAGGCGGAAATGTTAGTCAGACGGCTAAAGCGATAGAAAAGTAGTGCAACGGGGCCATCATGACATACGAAAGTATGTGTCACTTCTGTACCCGAATAGGGATCCCCACATAACGTGATCACCGACCATAACAGCGACCCTAATCTAAAAGACTGTGTCAACTTATTCCCACCCAACCCTGTGTCTTTACTTGTCATGCTTATTTGCCGAATTCGGCGTTTATACCTGTCTGACGGTGATAGGATCCAGGTACGACACAAACTTTCAATGTCATAGATGCATCCAATGTTGCTTGAAGGGTAAAGCTGTGTAATGAAGGTAGGAAACAAAGACATGAAATCAGGGCTCGCAATCATCGACTACATCTCTTCTCTTCCCTAGGAACGGCTTCATACGACTCATTCAGTAACACAATATTCAATTGTTACTGCCAATAAAGAGGGGGGCTGAGGCGGAAATGTTAGTCAGAAGGCTAAAGCGATAGGAAAGTAGTGCAACGGGGCCATCATGACATACGAAAGTTTGTGTCACTTCTGTACCCGAATAGGGATCCCCACATAACGTGATCACCGACCATAACAGCGACCCTAATCTAAAAGACTGTGTCAACTTTTTCCCACCCAACCCTGTGTCTTTACTTGTCATGCTTATTTGCCGAATTCGGCGTTTATACCTGTCTGACGGTGATATGATCCAGGTACGACACAAACTTTCAATGTCATAGATGCATCCAATGTTGCTTGAAGGGTAAAGCTGTGTAATGAAGGCAGGAAACAAAGACATGAAATCAGGGCTCCCAATCATCGACTACATCTCTTCTCTTCCCTAGGAACGGCTTCATACGACTCATTCAGTAACACAATATTCAATTTTTACTGCCAATAAAGAGGGGGGCTGAGGCGGAAATGTTAGTCAGAAGGCTAAAGCGATAGGAAAGTAGTGCAACGGGGCCATCATGACATACGAAAGTATGTGTCACTTCTGTACCCGAATAGGGATCCCCACATAACGTGATCACCGACCATAACAGCGACCCTAATCTAAAAGACTGTGTCAACTTATTCCCACCCAACCCTGTGTCTTTACTTGTCATGCTTATTTGCCGAATTCGGCGTTTATACCTGTCTGACGGTGATAGGATCCTGGTACGACACAAACTTTCAATGTCAGAGATGCATCCAATGTTGCTTGAAGGGTAAAGCTGTGTAATGAAGGCAGGAAACAAAGACATGAAATCAGGGCTCCCAATCATCGACTACATCTCTTCTCTTCCCTAGGAACGGCTTCATACGACTCATTCAGTAACACAATATTCAATGTTTACTGCCAATACCAAGGGTTAGCTGAGGCGGAAATGTTAGTCAGACGGCTAAAGCGATAGAAAAGTAGTGCAACGGGGCCATCATGACATACGAAAGTATGTGTCACTTCTGTACCCGAATAGGGATCCCCACATAACGTGATCACCGACCATAACAGCGACCCTAATCTAAAAGACTGTGTCAACTTATTCCCACCCAACCCTGTGTCTTTACTTGTCATGCTTATTTGCCGAATTCGGCGTTCATACCTGTCTGACGGTGATAGGATCCAGGTACGACACAAACTTTCAATGTCATAGATGCATCCAATGTTGCTTGAAGGGTAAAGCTGTGTAATGAAGGCAGGAAACAAAGACATGAAATCAGGGCTCCCAATCATCGACTACATCTCTTCTCTTCCCTAGGAACGGCTTCATACGACTCATTCAATAACACAATATTCAATTTTTACTGCCAATAAAGAGGGGGGCTGAGGCGGAAATGTTAGTCAGAAGGCTAAAGCGATAGGAAAGTAGTGCAACGGGGCCATCATGACATACGAAAGTATGTGTCACTTCTGTACCCGAATAGGGATCCCCACATAACGTGATCACCGACCATAACAGCGACCCCAATCTAAAAGACTGTGTCAACTTATTCCCACCCAACCCTGTGTCTTTACTTGTCATGCTTATTTGCCGAATTCGGCGTTTATACCTGTCTGATGGTGATAGGATCCAGGTACGACACAAACTTTCAATGTCATAGATGCATCCAATGTTGCTTGAAGGGTAAAGCTGTGTAATGAAGGCATGAAACAAAGACATGAAATCAGGGCTCCCAATCATCGACTACATCTCTTCTCTTCCCTAGGAACGGCTTCATACGACTCATTCAGTAACACAATATTCAATTTTTACTGCCAATACCAAGGGTTAGCTGAGGCGGAAATGTTAGTCAGACGGCTAAAGCGATAGAAAAGTAGTGCAACGGGGCCATCATGACATACGAAAGTATGTGTCACTTCTGTACCCGAATAGGGATCCCCACATAACGTGATCACCGACCATAACAGCGACCCTAATCTAAAAGACTGTGTCAACTTATTCCCACCCAACCCTGTGTCTTTACTTGTCATGCTTATTTGCCGAATTCGGCGTTTATACCTGTCTGATGGTGATAGGATCCAGGTACGACACAAACGTTCAATGTCATAGATGCATCCAATGTTGCTTGAAGGGTAAAGCTGTGTAATGAAGGCATGAAACAAAGACATGAAATCAGGGCTCCCAATCATCGACTACATCTCTTCTCTTCCCTAGGAACGGCTTCATACGACTCATTCAGTAACACAATATTCAATTTTTACTGCCAATACCAAGGGTTAGCTGAGGCGGAAATGTTAGTCAGACGGCTAAAGCGATAGAAAAGTAGTGCAACGGGGCCATCATGACATACGAAAGTATGTGTCACTTCTGTACCCGAATAGGGATCCCCACATAACGTGATCACCGACCATAACAGCGACCCTAATCTAAAAGACTGTGTCAACTTATTCCCACCCAACCCTGTGTCATTACTTGTCATGCTTATTTGCCGAATTCGGCGTTTATACCTGTCTGACGGTGATAGGATCCAGGTACGACACAAACTTTCAATGTCATAGATGCATCCAATGTTGCTTGAAGGGTAAAGCTGTGTAATGAAGGCATGAAACAAAGACATGAATTCAGGGCTCCGAATCATCGACTACATCTCTTCTCTTCCCTAGGAACGGCTTCATACGACTCATACAGTAACACAATATTTAATTTTTACTGCCAATAAAGAGGGGTGCTGAGGCGGAAATGTTAGTCAGAAGGCTAAAGCGATAGGAAAGTAGTGCAACGGGGCCATCATGACATACGAAAGTATGTGTCACTTCTGTACCCGAATAGGGATCCCCACATAACGTGATCACCGACCATAACAGCGACCCTAATCTAAAAGACTGTGTCAACTTATTCCCACCCAACCCTGTGTCTTTACTTGTCATGCTTATTTGCCGAATTCGGCGTTTATACCTGTCTGACGGTGATAGGATCCAGGTACGACACAAACTTTCAATGTCATAGATGCATCCAATGTTGCTTGAAGGGTAAAGCTGTGTAATGAAGGTAGGAAACAAAGACATGAAATCAGGGCTCGCAATCATCGACTACATCTCTTCTCTTCCCTAGGAACGGCTTCATACGACTCATTCAGTAACACAATATTCAATTTTTACTGCCAATACCAAGGGTTAGCTGAGGCGGAAATGTTAGTCAGACGGCTAAAGCGATAGAAAAGTAGTGCAACGGGGCCATCATGACATACGAAAGTATGTGTCACTTCTGTACCCGAATAGGGATCCCCACATAACGTGATCACCGACCATAACAGCGACCCTAATCTAAAAGACTGTGTCAACTTATTCCCACCCAACCCTGTGTCTTTACTTGTCATGCTTATTTGCCGAATTCGGCGTTTATACCTGTCTGACGGTGATAGGATCCAGGTACGACACAAACTTTCAATGTCATAGATGCATCCAATGTTGCTTGAAGGGTAAAGCTGTGTAATGAAGGTAGGAAACAAAGACATGAAATCAGGGCTCGCAATCATCGACTACATCTCTTCTCTTCCCTAGGAACGGCTTCATACGACTCATTCAGTAACACAATATTCAATTGTTACTGCCAATAAAGAGGGGGGCTGAGGCGGAAATGTTAGTCAGAAGGCTAAAGCGATAGGAAAGTAGTGCAACGGGGCCATCATGACATACGAAAGTTTGTGTCACTTCTGTACCCGAATAGGGATCCCCACATAACGTGATCACCGACCATAACAGCGACCCTAATCTAAAAGACTGTGTCAACTTTTTCCCACCCAACCCTGTGTCTTTACTTGTCATGCTTATTTGCCGAATTCGGCGTTTATACCTGTCTGACGGTGATATGATCCAGGTACGACACAAACTTTCAATGTCATAGATGCATCCAATGTTGCTTGAAGGGTAAAGCTGTGTAATGAAGGCAGGAAACAAAGACATGAAATCAGGGCTCCCAATCATCGACTACATCTCTTCTCTTCCCTAGGAACGGCTTCATACGACTCATTCAGTAACACAATATTCAATTTTTACTGCCAATAAAGAGGGGGGCTGAGGCGGAAATGTTAGTCAGAAGGCTAAAGCGATAGGAAAGTAGTGCAACGGGGCCATCATGACATACGAAAGTATGTGTCACTTCTGTACCCGAATAGGGATCCCCACATAACGTGATCACCGACCATAACAGCGACCCTAATCTAAAAGACTGTGTCAACTTATTCCCACCCAACCCTGTGTCTTTACTTGTCATGCTTATTTGCCGAATTCGGCGTTTATACCTGTCTGACGGTGATAGGATCCTGGTACGACACAAACTTTCAATGTCAGAGATGCATCCAATGTTGCTTGAAGGGTAAAGCTGTGTAATGAAGGCAGGAAACAAAGACATGAAATCAGGGCTCCCAATCATCGACTACATCTCTTCTCTTCCCTAGGAACGGCTTCATACGACTCATTCAGTAACACAATATTCAATTTTTACTGCCAATACCAAGGGTTAGCTGAGGCGGAAATGTTAGTCAGACGGCTAAAGCGATAGAAAAGTAGTGCAACGGGGCCATCATGACATACGAAAGTATGTGTCACTTCTGTACCCGAATAGGGATCCCCACATAACGTGATCACCGACCATAACAGCGACCCTAATCTAAAAGACTGTGTCAACTTATTCCCACCCAACCCTGTGTCTTTACTTGTCATGCTTATTTGCCGAATTCGGCGTTCATACCTGTCTGACGGTGATAGGATCCAGGTACGACACAAACTTTCAATGTCATAGATGCATCCAATGTTGCTTGAAGGGTAAAGCTGTGTAATGAAGGCAGGAAACAAAGACATGAAATCAGGGCTCCCAATCATCGACTACATCTCTTCTCTTCCCTAGGAACGGCTTCATACGACTCATTCAATAACACAATATTCAATTTTTACTGCCAATAAAGAGGGGGGCTGAGGCGGAAATGTTAGTCAGAAGGCTAAAGCGATAGGAAAGTAGTGCAACGGGGCCATCATGACATACGAAAGTATGTGTCACTTCTGTACCCGAATAGGGATCCCCACATAACGTGATCACCGACCATAACAGCGACCCCAATCTAAAAGACTGTGTCAACTTATTCCCACCCAACCCTGTGTCTTTACTTGTCATGCTTATTTGCCGAATTCGGCGTTTATACCTGTCTGATGGTGATAGGATCCAGGTACGACACAAACTTTCAATGTCATAGATGCATCCAATGTTGCTTGAAGGGTAAAGCTGTGTAATGAAGGCATGAAACAAAGACATGAAATCAGGGCTCCCAATCATCGACTACATCTCTTCTCTTCCCTAGGAACGGCTTCATACGACTCATTCAGTAACACAATATTCAATTTTTACTGCCAATACCAAGGGTTAGCTGAGGCGGAAATGTTAGTCAGACGGCTAAAGCGATAGAAAAGTAGTGCAACGGGGCCATCATGACATACGAAAGTATGTGTCACTTCTGTACCCGAATAGGGATCCCCACATAACGTGATCACCGACCATAACAGCGACCCTAATCTAAAAGACTGTGTCAACTTATTCCCACCCAACCCTGTGTCTTTACTTGTCATGCTTATTTGCCGAATTCGGCGTTTATACCTGTCTGATGGTGATAGGATCCAGGTACGACACAAACTTTCAATGTCATAGATGCATCCAATGTTGCTTGAAGGGTAAAGCTGTGTAATGAAGGCATGAAACAAAGACATGAAATCAGGGCTCCGAATCATCGACTACATCTCTTCTCTTCCCTAGGAACGGCTTCATACGACTCATTCAGTAACACAATATTCAATTTTTACTGCCAATACCAAGGGTTAGCTGAGGCGGAAATGTTAGTCAGACGGCTAAAGCGATAGAAAAGTAGTGCAACGGGGCCATCATGACATACGAAAGTATGTGTCACTTCTGTACCCGAATAGGGATCCCCACATAACGTGATCACCGACCATAACAGCGACCCTAATCTAAAAGACTGTGTCAACTTATTCCCACCCAACCCTGTGTCTTTACTTGTCATGCTTATTTGCCGAATTCGGCGTTTATACCTGTCTGACGGTGATAGGATCCAGGTACGACACAAACTTTCAATGTCATAGATGCATCCAATGTTGCTTGAAGGGTAAAGCTGTGTAATGAAGGCATGAAACAAAGACATGAATTCAGGGCTCCGAATCATCGACTACATCTCTTCTCTTCCCTAGGAACGGCTTCATACGACTCATACAGTAACACAATATTTAATTTTTACTGCCAATAAAGAGGGGTGCTGAGGCGGAAATGTTAGTCAGAAGGCTAAAGCGATAGGAAAGTAGTGCAACGGGGCCATCATGACATACGAAAGTATGTGTCACTTCTGTACCCGAATAGGGATCCCCACATAACGTGATCACCGACCATAACAGCGACCCTAATCTAAAAGACTGTGTCAACTTATTCCCACCCAACCCTGTGTCTTTACTTGTCATGCTTATTTGCCGAATTCGGCGTTTATACCTGTCTGACGGTGATAGGATCCAGGTACGACACAAACTTTCAATGTCATAGATGCATCCAATGTTGCTTGAAGGGTAAAGCTGTGTAATGAAGGCAGGAAACAAAGACATGAAATCATCGACTACATCTCTTCTCTTCCCTAGGAACGGCTTCATACGGCTCATTCAGTAACACAATATTCAATTTTTACTGCTAATAAAGAGGGGGGCTGAGGCGGAAATGTTAGTCAGAAGGCTAAAGCGATAGGAAAGTAGTGCAACGGGGCCATCATGACATACGAAAGTATGTGTCACTTCTGTACCCGAATAGGGATCCCCACATAACGTGATCACCGACCATAACAGCGACCCTAATCTAAAAGACTGTGTCAACATATTCCCACCCAACCCTGTGTCTTTACTTGTCATGCTTATTTGCCGAATTCGGCGTTTATACCTGTCTGACGGTGATAGGATCCAGGTACGACACAAACTTTCAATGTCATAGATGCATCCAATGTTGCTTGAAGGGTAAAGCTGTGTAATGAAGGCAGGAAACAAAGACATGAAATCAGGGCTCCCAATCATCGACTACATCTCTTCTCTTCCCTAGGAACGGCTTCATACGACTCATTCAGTAACACAATATTCAATTTTTACTGCCAATACCAAGGGTTAGCTGAGGCGGAAATGTTAGTCAGACGGCTAAAGCGATAGAAAAGTAGTGCAACGGGGCCATCATGACATACGAAAGTATGTGTCACTTCTGTACCCGAATAGGGATCCCCACATAACGTGATCACCGACCATAACAGCGACCCTAATCTAAAAGACTGTGTCAACTTATTCCCACCCAACCCTGTGTCTTTACTTGTCATGCCTATTTGCCGAATACGGCGTTTATACCTGTCTGACGGTGATAGGATCCAGGTACGACACAAACTTTCAATGTCATAGATGCATCCAATGTTGCTTGAAGGGTAAAGCTGTGTAATGAAGGCAGGAAACAAAGACATGAAATCAGGGCTCCCAATCATCGACTACATCTCTTCTGTTCCCTAGGAACGGCTTCATACGACTCATTCAGTAACACAATATTCAATTTTTACTGCCAATAAAGAGGGGGGCTGTGGCGGAAATGTTAGTCAGAAGGCTAAAGCGATAGGAAAGTAGTGCAACGGGGCCATCATGACATACGAAAGTATGTGTCACTTCTGTACCCGAATAGGGATCCCCACATAACGTGATCACCGACCATAACAGCGACCCTAATCTAAAAGACTGTGTCAACTTATTCCCACCCAACCCTGTGTCTTTACTTGTCATGCTTATTTGCCGAATTCGGCGTTTATACCTGTCTGACGGTGATAGGATCCAGGTACGACACAAACTTTCAATGTCATAGATGCATCCAATGTTGCTTGAAGGGTAAAGCTGTGTAATGAAGGCATGAAACAAAGACATGAAATCAGGGCTCCCAATCATCGACTACATCTCTTCTCTTCCCTAGGAACGGCTTCATACGACTCATTCAGTAACACAATATTCAATTTTTACTGCCAATACCAAGGGTTAGCTGAGGCGGAAATGTTAGTCAGACGGCTAAAGCGATAGAAAAGTAGTGCAACGGGGCCATCATGACATACGAAAGTATGTGTCACTTCTGTACCCGAATAGGGATCCCCACATAACGTGATCACCGACCATAACAGCGACCCTAATCTAAAAGACTGTGTCAACTTATTCCCACCCAACCCTGTGTCTTTACTTGTCATGCTTATTTGCCGAATTCGGCGTTTATACCTGTCTGATGGTGATAGGATCCAGGTACGACACAAACTTTCAATGTCATAGATGCATCCAATGTTGCTTGAAGGGTAAAGCTGTGTAATGAAGGCATGAAACAAAGACATGAAATCAGGGCTCCCAATCATCGACTACATCTCTTCTCTTCCCTAGGAACGGCTTCATACGACTCATTCAGTAACACAATATTCAATTTTTACTGCCAATACCAAGGGTTAGCTGAGGCGGAAATGTTAGTCAGACGGCTAAAGCGATAGAAAAGTAGTACAACGGGGCCATCATGACATACGAAAGTATGTGTCACTTCTGTACCCGAATAGGGATCCCCACATAACGTGATCACCGACCATAACAGCGACCCTAATCTAAAAGACTGTGTCAACTTATTCCCACCCAACCCTGTGTCTTTACTTGTCATGCTTATTTGCCGAATTCGGCGTTTATACCTGTCTGACGGTGATAGGATCCAGGTACGACACAAACTTTCAATGTCATAGATGCATCCAATGTTGCTTGAAGGGTAAAGCTGTGTAATGAAGGCATGAAACAAAGACATGAAATCAGGGCTCCCAATCATCGACTACATCTCTTCTCTTCCCTAGGAACGGCTTCATACGACTCATTCAGTAACACAATATTCAATTTTTACTGCCAATACCAAGGGTTAGCTGAGGCGGAAATGTTAGTCAGACGGCTAAAGCGATAGAAAAGTAGTGCAACGGGGCCATCATGACATACGAAAGTATGTGTCACTTCTGTACCCGAATAGGGATCCCCACATAACGTGATCACCGACCATAACAGCGACCCTAATCTAAAAGACTGTGTCAACTTATTCCCACCCAACCCTGTGTCTTTACTTGTCATACTTATTTGCCGAATTCGGCGTTCATACCTGTCTGACGGTGATAGGATCCAGGTACGACACAAACTTTCAATGTCATAGATGCATCCAATGTTGCTTGAAGGGTAAAGCTGTGTAATGAAGGCAGGAAACAAAGACATGAAATCAGGGCTCCCAATCATCGACTACATCTCTTCTCTTCCCTAGGAACGGCTTCATACGACTCATTCAGTAACACAATATTCAATTTTTACTGCCAATACCAAGGGTTAGCTGAGGCGGAAATGTTAGTCAGACGGCTAAAGCGATAGAAAAGTAGTGCAACGGGGCCATCATGACATACGAAAGTATGTGTCACTTCTGTACCCGAATAGGGATCCCCACATAACGTGATCACCGACCATAACAGCGACCCTAATCTAAAAGACTGTGTCAACTTATTCCCACCCAACCCTGTGTCTTTACTTGTCATACTTATTTGCCGAATTCGGCGTTCATACCTGTCTGACGGTGATAGGATCCAGGTACGACACAAACTTTCAATGTCATAGATGCATCCAATGTTGCTTGAAGGGTAAAGCTGTGTAATGAAGGCAGGAAACAAAGACATGAAATCAGGGCTCCCAATCATCGACTACATCTCTTCTCTTCCCTAGGAACGGCTTCATACGACTCATTCAGTAACACAATATTCAATTTTTACTGCCAATAAAGAGGGGGGCTGAGGCGGAAATGTTAGTCAGAAGGCTAAAGCGATAGGAAAGTAGTGCAACGGGGCCATCATGACATACGAAAGTATGTGTCACTTCTGTACCCGAATAGGGATCCCCACATAACGTGATCACCGACCATAACAGCGACCCTAATCTAAAAGACTGTGTCAACTTATTCCCACCCAACCCTGTGTCTTTACTTGTCATGCTTATTTGCCGAATTCGGCGTTTATACCTGTCTGACGGTGATAGGATCCAGGTACGACACAAACTTTCAATGTCATAGATGCATCCAATGTTGCTTGAAGGGTAAAGCTGTGTAATGAAGGCATGAAACAAAGACATGAAATCAGTTCTCCCAATCATCGACTACATCTCTTCTCTTCCCTAGGAACGGCTTCATACGACTCATTCAGTAACACAATATTCAATTTTTACTGCCAATACCAAGGGTTAGCTGAGGCGGAAATGTTAGTCAGACGGCTAAAGCGATAGAAAAGTAGTGCAACGGGGCCATCATGACATACGAAAGTATGTGTCACTTCTGTACCCGAATAGGGATCCCCACATAACGTGATCACCGACCATAACAGCGACCCTAATCTAAAAGACTGTGTCAACTTATTCCCACCCAACCCTGTGTCTTTACTTGTCATGCTTATTTGCCGAATTCGGCGTTTATACCTGTCTGATGGTGATAGGATCCAGGTACGACACAAACTTTCAATGTCATAGATGCATCCAATGTTGCTTGAAGGGTAAAGCTGTGTAATGAAGGCATGAAACAAAGACATGAAATCAGGGCTCCCAATCATCGACTACATCTCTTCTCGTCCCTAGGAACGGCTTCATACGACTCATTCAGTAACACAATATTCAATTTTTACTGCCAATACCAAGGGTTAGCTGAGGCGGAAATGTTAGTCAGACGGCTAAAGCGATAGGAAAGTAGTGCAACGGGGCCATCATGACATACGAAAGTATGTGTCACTTCTGTACCCGAATAGGGATCCCCACATAACGTGATCACCGACCATAACAGCGACCCTAATCTAAAAGACTGTGTCAACTTATTCCCACCCAACCCTGTGTCTTTACTTGTCATGCTTATTTGCCGAATTCGGCGTTTATACCTGTCTGACGGTGATAGGATCCAGGTACGACACAAACTTTCAATGTCATAGATGCATCCAATGTTGCTTGAAGGGTAAAGCTGTGTAATGAAGGCATGAAACAAAGACATGAAATCAGGGCTCCCAATCATCGACTACATCTCTTCTCTTCCCTAGGAACGGCTTCATACGACTCATTCAGTAACACAATATTCAATTTTTACTGCCAATACCAAGGGTTAGCTGAGGCGGAAATGTTAGTCAGACGGCTAAAGCGATAGAAAAGTAGTGCAACGGGGCCATCATGACATACGAATGTATGTGTCACTTCTGTACCCGAATAGGGATCCCCACATAACGTGATCACCGACCATAACAGCGACCCTAATCTAAAAGACTGTGTCAACTTATTCCCACCCAACCCTGTGTCTTTACTTGTCATGCTTATTTGCCGAATTCGGCGTTTATACCTGTCTGACGGTGATAGGATCCAGGTACGACACAAACTTTCAATGTCATAGATGCATCCAATGTTGCTTGAAGGGTAAAGCTGTGTAATGAAGGCATGAAACAAAGACATGAAATCAGGGCTCCCAATCATCGACTACATCTCTTCTCTTCCCTAGGAACGGCTTCATACGACTCATTCAGTAACACAATATTCAATTTTTACTGCCAATACCAAGGGTTAGCTGAGGCGGAAATGTTAGTCAGACGGCTAAAGCGATAGAAAAGTAGTGCAACGGGGCCATCATGACATACGAAAGTATGTGTCACTTCTGTACCCGAATAGGGATCCCCACATAACGTGATCACCGACCATAACAGCGACCCTAATCTAAAAGACTGTGTCAACTTATTCCCACCCAACCCTGTGTCTTTACTTGTCATGCTTATTTGCCGAATTCGGCGTTTATACCTGTCTGACGGTGATAGGATCCAGGTACGACACAAACTTTCAATGTCATAGATGCATCCAATGTTGCTTGAAGGGTAAAGCTGTGTAATGAAGGCAGGAAACAAAGACATGAAATCAGGGCTCCCAATCATCGACTACATCTCTTCTCTTCCCTAGGAACGGCTTCATACGACTCATTCAGTAACACAATATTCAATTTTTACTGCCAATAAAGAGGGGGGCTGAGGCGGAAATGTTAGTCAGAAGGCTAAAGCGATAGGAAAATAGTGCAACGGGGCCATCATGACATACGAAAGTATGTGTCACTTCTGTACCCGAATAGGGATCCCCACATAACGTGATCACCGACCATAACAGCGACCCTCATCTAAAAGACTGTGTCAACTTATTCCCACCCAAACCTGTGTCTTTACTTGTCATGCTTATTTGCCGAATTCGGCGTTTATACCTGTCTGACGGTGATAGGATCCAGGTACGACACAAACTTTCAATGTCATAGATGCATCCAATGTTGCTTGAAGGGTAAAGCTGTGTAATGAAGGCATGAAACAAAGACATGAATTCAGGGCTCCCAATCATCGACTACATCTCTTCTCTTCCCTAGGAACGGCTTCATACGACTCATACAGTAACACAATATTTAATTTTTACTGCCAATAAAGAGGGGGGCTGAGGCGGAAATGTTAGTCAGAAGGCTAAAGCGATAGGAAAGTAGTGCAACGGGGCCATCATGACATACGAAAGTATGTGTCACTTCTGTACCCGAATAGGGATCCCCACATAACGTGATCACCGACCATAACAGCGACCCTAATCTAAAAGACTGTGTCAACTTATTCCCACCCAACCCTGTGTCTTTACTTGTCATGCTTATTTGCCGAATTCGGCGTTTATACCTGTCTGACGGTGATAGGATCCAGGTACGACACAAACTTTCAATGTCATAGATGCATCCAATGTTGCTTGAAGGGTAAAGCTGTGTAATGAAGGCAGGAAACAAAGACATGAAATCAGGGCTCCCAATCATCGACTACATCTCTTCTCTTCCCTAGGAACGGCTTCATACGACTCATTCAGTAACACAATATTCAATTTTTACTGCCAATGAAGAGGGGGGCTGAGGCGGAAATGTTAGTCAGAAGGCTAAAGCGATAGGAAAATAGTGCAACGGGGCCATCATGACATACGAAAGTATGTGTCACTTCTGTACCCGAATAGGGATCCCCACATAACGTGATCACCGACCATAACAGCGACCCTCATCTAAAAGACTGTGTCAACTTATTCCCACCCAACCCTGTGTCTTTACTTGTCATGCTTATTTGCCGAATTCGGCGTTTATACCTGTCTGACGGTGATAGGATCCAGGTACGACACAAACTTTCAATGTCATAGATGCATCCAATGTTGCTTGAAGGGTAAAGCTGTGTAATGAAGGCATGAAACAAAGACATGAAATCAGGGCTCCCAATCATCGACTACATCTCTTCTCTTCCCTAGGAACGGCTTCATACGACTCATTCAGTAACACAATATTCAATTTTTACTGCCAATAAAGAGGGGGGCTGAGGCGGAAATGTTAGTCAGAAGGCTAAAGCGATAGGAAAGTAGTGCAACGGGGCCATCATGACATACGAAAGTATGTGTCACTTCTGTACCCGAATAGGGATCCCCACATAACGTGATCACCGACCACAACAGCGACCCTAATCTAAAAGACTGTGTCAACTTATTCCCACCCAACCCTGTGTCTTTACTTGTCATGCTTATTTGCCGAATTCGGCGTTTATACCTGTCTGATGGTGATAGGATCCAGGTACGACACAAACTTTCAATGTCATAGATGCATCCAATGTTGCTTGTAGGGTAAAGCTGTGTAATGAAGGCAGGAAACAAAGACATGAAATCAGGGCTCCCAATCATCGACTACATCTCTTCTCTTCCCTAGGAACGGCTTCATACGACTCATTCAGTAACACAATATTCAATTTTTACTGCCAATAAAGAGGGGGGCTGAGGCGGAAATGTTAGTCAGAAGGCTAAAGCGATAGGAAAGTAGTGCAACGGGGCCATCATGACATACGAAAGTTTGTGTCACTTCTGTACCCGAATAGGGATCCCCACATAACGTGATCACCGACCATAACAGCGACCCTAATCTAAAAGACTGTGTCATCTTATTCCCACCCAACCCTGTGTCTTTACTTGTCATGCTTATTTGCCGAATTCGGCGTTTATACCTGTCTGACGGTGATAGGTTCCAGGTACGACACAAACTTTCAATGTCATAGATGCATCCAATGTTGTTTGAAGGGTAAAGCTGTGTAATGAAGGCATTAAACAAAGACATGAAATCAGGGCTCCCAATCATCGACTACATCTCTTCTCTTCCCTAGGAACGGCTTCATACGACTCATTCAGTAACACAATATTCAATTTTTACTGCCAATAAAGAGGGGGGCTGAGGCGGAAATGTTAGTCAGAAGGCTAAAGCGATAGGAAAGTAGTGCAACGGGGCCATCATGACATACGAAAGTATGTGTCACTTCTGTACCCGAATAGGGATCCCCACATAACGTGATCACCGACCATAACAGCGACCCTAATCTAAAAGACTGTGTCAACTTATTCCCACCCAACCCTGTGTCTTTACTTGTCATGCTTATTTGCCGAACGGCGTTTATACCTGTCTGACGGTGATAGGATCCAGGTACGACACAAACTTTCAATGTCATAGATGCATCCAATGTTGCTTGAAGGGTAAAGCTGTGTAATGAAGGCATGAAACAAAGACATGAAATCAGGGCTCCCAATCATCGACTACATCTCTTCTCTTCCCTAGGAACGGCTTCATACGACTCATTCAGTAACACAATATTCAATTTTTACTGCCAATAAAGAGGGGGGCTGAGGCGGAAATGTTAGTCAGAAGGCTAAAGCGATAGGAAAGGAGTGCAACGGGGCCATCATGACATACGAAAGTATGTGTCACTTCTGGACCCGAATAGGGATCCCCACATAACGTGATCACCGACCATAACAGCGACCCTAATCTAAAAGACTGTGTCAACTTATTCCCACCCAACCCTGTGTCTTTACTTGTCATGCTTATTTGCCGAATTCGGCGTTTATACCTGTCTGATGGTGATAGGATCCAGGTACGACACAAACTTTCAATGTCTTAGATGCATCCAATGTTGCTTGAAGGGTAAAGCTGTGTAATGAAGGCAGGAAACAAAGACATGAAATCAGGGCTCCCAATCATCGACTACATCTCTTCTCTTCCCTAGGAACGGCTTCATACGACTCATTCAGTAACACAATATTCAATTTTTACTGCCAATACCAAGGGTTAGCTGAGGCGGAAATGTTAGTCAGACGGCTAAAGCGATAGAAAAGTAGTGCAACGGGGCCATCATGACATACGAAAGTATGTGTCACTTCTGTACCCGAATGGGGATCCCCACATAACGTGATCACCGACCATAACAGCGAGCCTAATCTAAAAGACTGTGTCAACTTATTCCCACCCAACCCTGTGTCTTTACTTGTCATGCTTATTTGCCGAATTCGGCGTTTATACCTGTCTGACGGTGATAGGATCCAGGTACGACACAAACTTTCAATGTCTTAGATGCATCCAATGTTGCTTGAAGGGTAAAGCTGTGTAATGAAGGCAGGAAACAAAGACATGAAATCAGGGCTCCCAATCATCGACTACATCTCTTCTCTTCCCTAGGAACGGCTTCATACGACTCATTCAGTAACACAATATTCAATTTTTACTGCCAATACCAAGGGTTAGCTGAGGCGGAAATGTTAGTCAGACGGCTAAAGCGATAGAAAAGTAGTGCAACGGGGCCATCATGACATACGAAAGTATGTGTCACTTCTGTACCCGAATAGGGATCCCCACATAACGTGATCACCGACCATAACAGCGACCCTAATCTAAAAGACTGTGTCAACTTATTCCCACCCAACCCTGTGTCTTTACTTGTCATGCTTATTTGCCGAATTCGGCGTTTATACCTGTCTGACGGTGATAGGATCCAGGTACGACACAAACTTTCAATGTCTTAGATGCATCCAATGTTGCTTGAAGGGTAAAGCTGTGTAATGAAGGCAGGAAACAAAGACATGAAATCAGGGCTCCCAATCATCGACTACATCTCTTCTCTTCCCTAGGAACGGCTTCATACGACTCATTCAGTAACACAATATTCAATTTTTACTGCCAATACCAAGGGTTAGCTGAGGCGGAAATGTTAGTCAGACGGCTAAAGCGATAGAAAAGTAGTGCAACGGGGCCATCATGACATACGAAAGTATGTGTCACTTCTGTACCCGAATAGGGATCCCCACATAACGTGATCACCGACCATAACAGCGACCCTAATCTAAAAGACTGTGTCAACTTATTCCCACCCAACCCTGTGTCTTTACTTGTCATGCTTATTTGCCGAATTCGGCGTTTATACCTGTCTGATGGTGATAGGATCCAGGTACGACACAAACTTTCAATGTCTTAGATGCATCCAATGTTGCTTGAAGGGTAAAGCTGTGTAATGAAGGCAGGAAACAAAGACATGAAATCAGGGCTCCCAATCATCGACTACATCTCTTCTCTTCCCTAGGAACGGCTTCATACGACTCATTCAGTAACACAATATTCAATTTTTACTGCCAATACCAAGGGTTAGCTGAGGCGGAAATGTTAGTCAGACGGCTAAAGCGATAGAAAAGTAGTGCAACGGGGCCATCATGACATACGAAAGTATGTGTCACTTCTGTACCCGAATAGGGATCCCCACATAACGTGATCACCGACCATAACAGCGAGCCTAATCTAAAAGACTGTGTCAACTTATTCCCACCCAACCCTGTGTCTTTACTTGTCATGCTTATTTGCCGAATTCGGCGTTTATACCTGTCTGACGGTGATAGGATCCAGGTACGACACAAACTTTCAATGTCTTAGATGCATCCAATGTTGCTTGAAGGGTAAAGCTGTGTAATGAAGGCAGGAAACAAAGACATGAAATCAGGGCTCCCAATCATCGACTACATCTCTTCTCTTCCCTAGGAACGGCTTCATACGACTCATTCAGTAACACAATATTCAATTTTTACTGCCAATACCAAGGGTTAGCTGAGGCGGAAATGTTAGTCAGACGGCTAAAGCGATAGAAAAGTAGTGCAACGGGGCCATCATGACATACGAAAGTATGTGTCACTTCTGTACCCGAATAGGGATCCCCACATAACGTGATCACCGACCATAACAGCGACCCTAATCTAAAAGACTGTGTCAACTTATTCCCACCCAACCCTGTGTCTTTACTTGTCATGCTTATTTGCCGAATTCGGCGTTTATACCTGTCTGACGGTGATAGGATCCAGGTACGACACAAACTTTCAATGTCTTAGATGCATCCAATGTTGCTTGAAGGGTAAAGCTGTGTAATGAAGGCAGGAAACAAAGACATGAAATCAGGGCTCCCAATCATCGACTACATCTCTTCTCTTCCCTAGGAACGGCTTCATACGACTCATTCAGTAACACAATATTCAATTTTTACTGCCAATACCAAGGGTTAGCTGAGGCGGAAATGTTAGTCAGACGGCTAAAGCGATAGAAAAGTAGTGCAACGGGGCCATCATGACATACGAAAGTATGTGTCACTTCTGTACCCGAATAGGGATCCCCACATAACGTGATCACCGACCATAACAGCGACCCTAATCTAAAAGACTGTGTCAACTTATTCCCACCCAACCCTGTGTCTTTACTTGTCATGCTTATTTGCCGAATTCGGCGTTTATACCTGTCTGATGGTGATAGGATCCAGGTACGACACAAACTTTCAATGTCTTAGATGCATCCAATGTTGCTTGAAGGGTAAAGCTGTGTAATGAAGGCAGGAAACAAAGACATGAAATCAGGGCTCCCAATCATCGACTACATCTCTTCTCTTCCCTAGGAACGGCTTCATACGACTCATTCAGTAACACAATATTCAATTTTTACTGCCAATACCAAGGGTTAGCTGAGGCGGAAATGTTAGTCAGACGGCTAAAGCGATAGAAAAGTAGTGCAACGGGGCCATCATGACATACGAAAGTATGTGTCACTTCTGTACCCGAATAGGGATCCCCACATAACGTGATCACCGACCATAACAGCGACCCTAATCTAAAAGACTGTGTCAACTTATTCCCACCCAACCCTGTGTCTTTACTTGTCATGCTTATTTGCCGAATTCGGCGTTTATACCTGTCTGACGGTGATAGGATCCAGGTACGACACAAACTTTCAATGTCTTAGATGCATCCAATGTTGCTTGAAGGGTAAAGCTGTGTAATGAAGGCAGGAAACAAAGACATGAAATCAGGGCTCCCAATCATCGACTACATCTCTTCTCTTCCCTAGGAACGGCTTCATACGACTCATTCAGTAACACAATATTCAATTTTTACTGCCAATACCAAGGGTTAGCTGAGGCGGAAATGTTAGTCAGACGGCTAAAGCGATAGAAAAGTAGTGCAACGGGGCCATCATGACATACGAAAGTATGTGTCACTTCTGTACCCGAATAGGGATCCCCACATAACGTGATCACCGACCATAACAGCGACCCTAATCTAAAAGACTGTGTCAACTTATTCCCACCCAACCCTGTGTCTTTACTTGTCATGCTTATTTGCCGAATTCGGCGTTTATACCTGTCTGATGGTGATAGGATCCAGGTACGACACAAACTTTCAATGTCTTAGATGCATCCAATGTTGCTTGAAGGGTAAAGCTGTGTAATGAAGGCAGGAAACAAAGACATGAAATCAGGGCTCCCAATCATCGACTACATCTCTTCTCTTCCCTAGGAACGGCTTCATACGACTCATTCAGTAACACAATATTCAATTTTTACTGCCAATACCAAGGGTTAGCTGAGGCGGAAATGTTAGTCAGACGGCTAAAGCGATAGAAAAGTAGTGCAACGGGGCCATCATGACATACGAAAGTATGTGTCACTTCTGTACCCGAATAGGGATCCCCACATAACGTGATCACCGACCATAACAGCGACCCTAATCTAAAAGACTGTGTCAACTTATTCCCACCCAACCCTGTGTCTTTACTTGTCATGCTTATTTGCCGAATTCGGCGTTTATACCTGTCTGATGGTGATAGGATCCAGGTACGACACAAACTTTCAATGTCTTAGATGCATCCAATGTTGCTTGAAGGGTAAAGCTGTGTAATGAAGGCAGGAAACAAAGACATGAAATCAGGGCTCCCAATCATCGACTACATCTCTTCTCTTCCCTAGGAACGGCTTCATACGACTCATTCAGTAACACAATATTCAATTTTTACTGCCAATACCAAGGGTTAGCTGAGGCGGAAATGTTAGTCAGACGGCTAAAGCGATAGAAAAGTAGTGCAACGGGGCCATCATGACATACGAAAGTATGTGTCACTTCTGTACCCGAATAGGGATCCCCACATAACGTGATCACCGACCATAACAGCGACCCTAATCTAAAAGACTGTGTCAACTTATTCCCACCCAACCCTGTGTCTTTACTTGTCATGCTTATTTGCCGAATTCGGCGTTTATACCTGTCTGACGGTGATAGGATCCAGGTACGACACAAACTTTCAATGTCTTAGATGCATCCAATGTTGCTTGAAGGGTAAAGCTGTGTAATGAAGGCAGGAAACAAAGACATGAAATCAGGGCTCCCAATCATCGACTACATCTCTTCTCTTCCCTAGGAACGGCTTCATACGACTCATTCAGTAACACAATATTCAATTTTTACTGCCAATACCAAGGGTTAGCTGAGGCGGAAATGTTAGTCAGACGGCTAAAGCGATAGAAAAGTAGTGCAACGGGGCCATCATGACATACGAAAGTATGTGTCACTTCTGTACCCGAATAGGGATCCCCACATAACGTGATCACCGACCATAACAGCGACCCTAATCTAAAAGACTGTGTCAACTTATTCCCACCCAACCCTGTGTCTTTACTTGTCATGCTTATTTGCCGAATTCGGCGTTTATACCTGTCTGATGGTGATAGGATCCAGGTACGACACAAACTTTCAATGTCTTAGATGCATCCAATGTTGCTTGAAGGGTAAAGCTGTGTAATGAAGGCAGGAAACAAAGACATGAAATCAGGGCTCCCAATCATCGACTACATCTCTTCTCTTCCCTAGGAACGGCTTCATACGACTCATTCAGTAACACAATATTCAATTTTTACTGCCAATACCAAGGGTTAGCTGAGGCGGAAATGTTAGTCAGACGGCTAAAGCGATAGAAAAGTAGTGCAACGGGGCCATCATGACATACGAAAGTATGTGTCACTTCTGTACCCGAATAGGGATCCCCACATAACGTGATCACCGACCATAACAGCGACCCTAATCTAAAAGACTGTGTCAACTTATTCCCACCCAACCCTGTGTCTTTACTTGTCATGCTTATTTGCCGAATTCGGCGTTTATACCTGTCTGACGGTGATAGGATCCAGGTACGACACAAACTTTCAATGTCTTAGATGCATCCAATGTTGCTTGAAGGGTAAAGCTGTGTAATGAAGGCAGGAAACAAAGACATGAAATCAGGGCTCCCAATCATCGACTACATCTCTTCTCTTCCCTAGGAACGGCTCCATACGACTCATTCAGTAACACAATATTCAATTTTTACTGCCAATACCAAGGGTTAGCTGAGGCGGAAATGTTAGTCAGACGGCTAAAGCGATAGAAAAGTAGTGCAACGGGGCCATCATGACATACGAAAGTATGTGTCACTTCTGTACCCGAATAGGGATCCCCACATAACGTGATCACCGACCATAACAGCGACCCTAATCTAAAAGACTGTGTCAACTTATTCCCACCCAACCCTGTGTCTTTACTTGTCATGCTTATTTGCCGAATTCGGCGTTTATACCTGTCTGATGGTGATAGGATCCAGGTACGACACAAACTTTCAATGTCTTAGATGCATCCAATGTTGCTTGAAGGGTAAAGCTGTGTAATGAAGGCAGGAAACAAAGACATGAAATCAGGGCTCCCAATCATCGACTACATCTCTTCTCTTCCCTAGGAACGGCTTCATACGACTCATTCAGTAACACAATATTCAATTTTTACTGCCAATAAAGAGGGGGGCTGAGGCGGAAATGTTAGTCAGAAGGCTAAAGCGATAGGAAAGTAGTGCAACGGGGCCATCATGACATACGAAAGTTTGTGTCACTTCTGTACCCGAATAGGGATCCCCACATAACGTGATCACCGACCATAACAGCGACCCTCATCTAAAAGACTGTGTCAACTTATTCCCACCCAACCCTGTGTCTTTACTTGTCATGCTTATTTGCCGAATTCGGCGTTTATACCTGTCTGACGGTGATAGGATCCAGGTACGACACAAACTTTCAATGTCATAGATGCATCCAATGTTGCTTGAAGGGTAAAGCTGTGTAATGAAGGCATGAAACAAAGACATGAATTCAGGGCTCCCAATCATCGACTACATCTCTTCTCTTCCCTAGGAACGGCTTCATACGACTCATACAGTAACACAATATTTAATTTTTACTGCCAATAAAGAGGGGGGCTGAGGCGGAAATGTTAGTCAGAAGGCTAAAGCGATAGGAAAGGAGTGCAACGGGGCCATCATGACATACGAAAGTTTGTGTCACTTCTGTACCCGAATAGGGATCCCCACATAACGTGATCACCGACCATAACAGCGACCCTAATCTAAAAGACTGTGTCAACTTATTCCCACCCAACCCTGTGTCTTTACTTGTCATGCTTATTTGCCGAATTCGGCGTTTATACCTGTCTGATGGTGATAGGATCCAGGTACGACACAAACTTTCAATGTCTTAGATGCATCCAATGTTGCTTGAAGGGTAAAGCTGTGTAATGAAGGCAGGAAACAAAGACATGAAATCAGGGCTCCCAATCATCGACTACATCTCTTCTCTTCCCTAGGAACGGCTTCATACGACTCATTCAGTAACACAATATTCAATTTTTACTGCCAATAAAGAGGGGGGCTGAGGCGGAAATGTTAGTCAGAAGGCTAAAGCGATAGGAAAGTAGTGCAACGGGGCCATCATGACATACGAAAGTTTGTGTCACTTCTGTACCCGAATAGGGATCCCCACATAACGTGATCACCGACCATAACAGCGACCCTAATCTAAAAGACTGTGTCAACTTATTCCCACCCAACCCTGTGTCTTTACTTGTCATGCTTATTTGCCGAATTCGGCGTTTATACCTGTCTGACGGTGATAGGATCCAGGTACGACACAAACTTTCAATGTCATAGATGCATCCAATGTTGCTTGAAGGGTAAAGCTGTGTAATGAAGGCATGAAACAAAGACATGAATTCAGGGCTCCCAATCATCGACTACATCTCTTCTCTTCCCTAGGAACGGCTTCATACGACTCATACAGTAACACAATATTTAATTTTTACTGCCAATAAAGAGGGGGGCTGAGGCGGAAATGTTAGTCAGAAGGCTAAAGCGATAGGAAAGGAGTGCAACGGGGCCATCATGACATACGAAAGTTTGTGTCACTTCTGTACCCGAATACGGATCCCCACGTAACATGATCACCAACCATAACAGCGACCGTAATCTAAAAAACTGTGTCAAGTTATTCCCACCCAACCCTGTGTCTTTATTTGTCATGCTTATTTGCCGAATTCGGTGTTTATGCCTGTCTGACGGTGATAGGATCCAGGTACGACACAAACATTCAATGTCATAGATGCATCCAATGTTGCTTGAAGGGTAAAGCTGTGTAATGAAGGCAGGAAACAAAGATATGAATTCAGGGCTCCCAATCATCGAATACATCTCTTCTCTTCCCTAGGAACGGCTTCATACGACTCATTCAGTAACACAATGTTCAATTTTTACTGCCAATACCAAGGGTTAGCTGAGGCGGAAATGTTAGTCAGACGGCTAAAGCGATAGAAAAGTAGTGCAACGGGGCCATCATGACATACGAAAGTATGTGTCACTTCTGTACCCGAATAGGGATCCCCACATAACGTGATCACCGACCATGACAGCGACCCTAATCTAACAGACTGTGTCAACTTATTCCCACCCAACCCTGTGTCTTTACTTGTCATGCTTATTTGCCGAATTCGGCGTTTATACCTGTCTGACGGTGATAGGATCCAGGTACGACACAAACTTTCAATGTCATAGATGCATCCAATGTTGCTTGAAGGGTAAAGCTGTGTAATGAAGGCAGGAAACAAAGACATGAATTCAGGACTCCCAATCATCGAGTACATCTCTTCTCTTCCCTAGGAACGGCTTCATACGACTCATTCAATAACACAATATTAAATTTTTACTGCCAATAATGAGGGGGGCTGAGGCGGAAATGTAAGTCAGAAGGCTAAAGCGATAGGAAGTGGTGCAACGGGGCCATCTTGACATACGAATGTATGTGTCACTTCTGTACCCGAATACGGATCCCCACATAACGTGATCACCGACCATAACAGCGACCCTAATCTAAAAGACTGTGTCAACTTATTCCCACCCAACCCTGTGTCTTTACTTGTCATGCTTATTTGCCAATTTCGGCGTTTATACTTGTCTGACGGTGATAGGATCCAGGTACGACACAAACTTTCAATGTCATAGATGCATCCAATGTTGCTTGAAGGGTAAAGCTGTGTAATAAAGGCAGGAAACAAAGACATGAGTTCAGGGCTCCCAATCATCGACTACATCTCTTCTCTTCCCTAGGAACGGCTTCGTACGACTCATTCAGTAACACAATATTCAATTTTTACTGCCAATACCAAGGGTTAGCTGAGGCGGAAATGTTAGTCAGACGGCTAAAGCGATAGAAAAATAGTGCAACGGAGCCTTCATGACATACGAAAGCATGTGTCACTTCTGTACCCGAATTGGGATCCCCACATAACGTGATCACCGACCATAACAGCGACCCTAATCTAAAAGACTGTGTCAACTTACTCCCACCCAACCCTATGTCTTTACTTGTCATGCTTATTTGCCGAATTCGGCGTTTATACCTGTCTGACGGTGATAGGATCCAGGTACGACACAAACTTTCAATGTCATAGATGCATCCAATGTTGCTTGAAGGGTAAAGCTGTGTAATAAAGGCAGGAAACAAAGACATGAGTTCAGGGCTCCCAATCATCGACTACATCTCTTCTCTTCCCTAGGAACGGCTTCGTACGACTCATTCAGTAACACAATATTCAATTTTTACTGCCAATACCAAGGGTTAGCTGAGGCGGAAATGTTAGTCAGACGGCTAAAGCGATAGAAAAATAGTGCAACGGAGCCTTCATGACATACGAAAGCATGTGTCACTTCTGTACCCGAATAGGGATCCCCACATAACGTGATCACCGACCATTACAGCGACCCTAATCTAAAAGACTGTGTCAACTTATTCCCACCCAACCCTGTGTCTTTACTTGTCATGCTTATTTGCCGAATTCGGCGTTTATACCTGTCTGACGGTGATAGGATCCAGGTACGACACAAACTTTCAATGTCATAGATGCATCCAATGTTGCTTGAAGGGTAAAGCTGTGTAATAAAGGCAGGAAACAAAGACATGAGTTCAGGGCTCCCAATCATCGACTACATCTCTTCTCTTCCCTAGGAACGGCTTCGTACGACTCATTCAGTAACACAATATTCAATTTTTACTGCCAATACCAAGGGTTAGCTGAGGCGGAAATGTTAGTCAGACGGCTAAAGCGATAGAAAAATAGTGCAACGGAGCCTTCATGACATACGAAAGCATGTGTCACTTCTGTACCCGAATAGGGATCCCCACATAACGTGATCACCGACCATTACAGCGACCCTAATCTAAAAGACTGTGTCAACTTATTCCCACCAAACCCTGTGTCTTTACTTGTCATGCTTATTTGCCGAATTCGGCGTTTATACCTGTCTGACGGTGATAGGATCCAGGTACGACACAAACTTTCAATGTCATAGATGCATCCAATGTTGCTTGAAGGGTAAAGCTGTGTAATAAAGGCAGGAAACAAAGACATGAGTTCAGGGCTCCCAATCATCGACTACATCTCTTCTCTTCCCTAGGAACGGCTTCGTACGACTCATTCAGTAACACAATATTCAATTTTTACTGCCAATACCAAGGGTTAGCTGAGGCGGAAATGTTAGTCAGACGGCTAAAGCGATAGAAAAATAGTGCAACGGAGCCTTCATGACATACGAAAGCATGTGTCACTTCTGTACCCGAATAGGGATCCCCACATAACGTGATCACCGACCATAACAGCGACCCTAATCTAAAAGACTGTGTCAACTTATTCCCACCCAACCCTGTGTCTTTACTTGTCATGCTTATTTGCCGAATTCGGCGTTTATACCTGTCTGACGGTGATAGGATCCAGGTACGACACAAACTTTCAATGTCATAGATGCATCCAATGTTGCTTGAAGGGTAAAGCTGTGTAATGAAGGCAGGAAACAAAGACATGAATTCTGGACTCCCAATCATCGAGTACATCTCTTCTCTTCCCTAGGAACGGCTTCATACGACTCATTCAATAACACAATATTAAATTTTTACTGCCAATAATGAGGGGGGCTGAGGCGGAAATGTAAGTCAGAAGGCTAAAGCGATAGGAAGTGGTGCAACGGGGCCATCTTGACATACGAATGTATGTGTCACTTCTGTACCCGAATACGGATCCCCACATAACGTGATCACCGACCATAACAGCGACCCTAATCTAAAAGACTCTGTCAACTTATTCCCACCCAACCCTGTGTCTTTACTTGTCATGCTTATTTGCCGAATTCGGCGTTTATACCTGTCTGACGGTGATAGGATCGAGGTACGACACAAACTTTCAATGTCATAGATGCATCCAATGTTGCTTGAAGGGTAAAGCTGTGTAATGAAGGCAGGAAACAAAGACATGAATTCAGGACTACGAATCAACGACTACATCTCTTCTCTTCCCTAGGGACAGCTTCATACGACTCATTCAATAACACAATATTCAATTTTTACTGCCAATAATGAGAGGAGCTGAGGCGGAAATGTTAGTCAGAAGGCTAAAGCGTTAGGAGAGTAGTGCAACGGGGCCATCATGACATACGAAAGTATGTGTCACTTCTGTACCCGAATACGGATCCCCACATAAAGTGATCACCGACCATAACAGCGACCCTAATCTAAAAGACTGTGTCAACTTATTCCCACCCAACCCTATGTCTTTACTTGTCATGCTTATTTGCCGAATTCGGCGTTTATACCTGTCTGACGGTGATAGGATCCAGGTACGACACAAACTTTCAATGTCATAGATGCATCCAATGTAGGTTGAAGGGTAAAGCTGTGTAATGAAGGCAGGAAACAAAGACATGAATTCAGGACTACGAATCAACGACTACATCTCTTCTCTTCCCTAGGGACAGCTTCATACGACTCATTCAATAACACAGTATTCAATTTTTACTGCCAATAATGAGAGGAGCTGAGGCGGAAATGTTAGTCAGAAGGCTAAAGCGTTAGGAGAGTAGTGCAACGGGGCCATCATGACATACGAAAGTATGTGTCACTTCTGTACCCGAATAGGGATCCCCAGATAACGTGATCACCGACCATGACAGCGACCCTAATCTAAAAGACTGTGTCAACTTATTCCCACCCAACCCTGTGTCTTTACTTGTCATGCTTATTTGCCGAATTCGGCGTTTATACCTGTCTGACGGTGATAGGATCCAGGTACGACACAAACTTTCAATGTCATAGATGCATCCAATGTTGCTTGAAGGGTAAAGCTGTGTAATGAAGGCAGGAAACAAAGACATGAATTCAGGACTCCCAATCATCGACTACATCTCTTCTCTTCCCTAGGAACGGCTTCATACGACTCATTCAATAACACAATATTCAATTTTTACTGCCAATAATGAGGGGGCTGAGGCGGAAATGTTAGTCAGAAAGCAAAAGCGTTAGGAAAGTAGTGCAACGGGGCCATCATGACATACGAAAGTATGTGTCACTTCTGTACCCGAATAGGGATCCCCAGATAACGTGATCACCGACCATGACAGCGACCCTAATCTAAAAGACTATGTCAACTTATTCCCACCCAACCCTGTGTCTTTACTTGTCATGCTTATTTGCCGAATTCGGCGTTTATACCTGTCTGACGGTGATAGGATCCAGGTACGACACAAACTTTCAATGTCATAGATGCATCCAATGTTGCTTGAAGGGTAAAGCTGTGTAATGAAGGCAGGAAACAAAGACATGAATTCAGGACTCCCAATCATCGACTACATCTCTTCTCTTCCCTAGGAACGGCTTCATACGACTCATTCAATAACACAATATTCAATTTTTACTGCCAATAATGAGGGGGCTGAGGCGGAAATGTTAGTCAGAAAGCAAAAGCGTTAGGAAAGTAGTGCAACGGGGCCATCATGACATACGAAAGTATGTGTCACTTCTGTACCCGAATAGGGATCCCCAGATAACGTGATCACCGACCATGACAGCGACCCTAATCTAAAAGACTGTGTCAACTTATTCCCACCCAACCCTATGTCTTTACTTGTCATGCTTATTTGCCGAATTCGGCGTTTATACCTGTCTGACGGTGATAGGATCCAGGTACGACACAAACTTTCAATGTCATAGATGCATCCAATGTTGCTTGAAGGGTAAAGCTGTGTAATGAAGGCAGGAAACAAAGACATGAATTCAGGACTCCCAATCATCGACTACATCTCTTCTCTTCCCTAGGAACGGCTTCATACGACTCATTCAATAACACAATATTCAATTTTTACTGCCAATAATGAGAGGAGCTGAGGCGGAAATGTTAGTCAGAAGGCTAAAGCGTTAGGAGAGTAGTGCAACGGGGCCATCATGACATACGAAAGTATGTGTCACTTCTGTACCCGAATACGGATCCCCACATAAAGTGATCACCGACCATAACAGCGACCCTAATCTAAAAGACTGTGTCAACTTATTCCCACCCAACCCTATGTCTTTACTTGTCATGCTTATTTGCCGAATTCGGCGTTTATACCTGTCTGACGGTGATAGGATCCAGGTACGACACAAACTTTCAATGTCATAGATGCATCCAATGTTGCTTGAAGGGTAAAGCTGTGTAATGAAGGCAGGAAACAAAGACATGAATTCAGGACTACGAATCAACGACTACATCTCTTCTCTTCCCTAGGGACAGCTTCATACGACTCATTCAATAACACAGTATTCAATTTTTACTGCCAATAATGAGAGGAGCTGAGGCGGAAATGTTAGTCAGAAGGCTAAAGCGTTAGGAGAGTAGTGCAACGGGGCCATCATGACATACGAAAGTATGTGTCACTTCTGTACCCGAATAGGGATCCCCAGATAACGTGATCACCGACCATGACAGCGACCCTAATCTAAAAGACTATGTCAACTTATTCCCACCCAACCCTGTGTCTTTACTTGTCATGCTTATTTGCCGAATTCGGCGTTTATACCTGTCTGACGGTGATAGGATCCAGGTACGACACAAACTTTCAATGTCATAGATGCATCCAATGTTGCTTGAAGGGTAAAGCTGTGTAATGAAGGCAGGAAACAAAGACATGAATTCAGGACTCCCAATCATCGACTACATCTCTTCTCTTCCCTAGGAACGGCTTCATACGACTCATTCAATAACACAATATTCAATTTTTACTGCCAATAATGAGGGGGCTGAGGCGGAAATGTTAGTCAGAAAGCAAAAGCGTTAGGAAAGTAGTGCAACGGGGCCATCATGACATACGAAAGTATGTGTCACTTCTGTACCCGAATAGGGATCCCCAGATAACGTGATCACCGACCATGACAGCGACCCTAATCTAAAAGACTATGTCAACTTATTCCCACCCAACCCTGTGTCTTTACTTGTCATGCTTATTTGCCGAATTCGGCGTTTATACCTGTCTGACGGTGATAGGATCCAGGTACGACACAAACTTTCAATGTCATAGATGCATCCAATGTTGCTTGAAGGGTAAAGCTGTGTAATGAAGGCAGGAAACAAAGACATGAATTCAGGACTCCCAATCATCGACTACATCTCTTCTCTTCCCTAGGAACGGCTTCATACGACTCATTCAATAACACAATATTCAATTTTTACTGCCAATAATGAGAGGAGCTGAGGCGGAAATGTTAGTCAGAAGGCTAAAGCGTTAGGAAAGTAGTGCAACGGGGCCATCATGACATACGAAAGTATGTGTCACTTCTGTACCCGAATACGGATCCCCACATAAAGTGATCACCGACCATAACAGCGACCCTAATCTAAAAGACTGTGTCAACTTATTCCCACCCAACCCTGTGTTTTTACTTGTCCTGCTTATTTGCCGAATTCGGCGTTTATACCTGTCTGACGGTGATAGGATCCAGGTACGACACAAACTTTCAATGTCATAGATGCATCCAATGTTGCTTGAAGCGTAAAGCTGTGTAATGAAGGCAGGAAACAAAGACATGAATTCAGGACTCCCAATCATCGACTACATCTCTTCTCTTCCCTAGGAACGGCTTCATACGACTCATTCAATAACACAATATTCAATTTTTACTGCCAATAATGAGGGGGCTGAGGCGGAAATGTTAGTCAGAAAGCAAAAGCGTTAGGAAAGTAGTGCAACGGGGCCATCATGACATACGAAAGTATGTGTCACTTCTGTACCCGAATAGGGATCCCCAGATAACGTGATCACCGACCATGACAGCGACCCTAATCTAAAAGACTGTGTCAACTTATTCCCACCCAACCCTGTGTCTTCGCTTGTCATGCTTATTTCCCGAATTCGGCGTTTATACTTGTCTGACGGTGATACGATCCAGGCACGACACAAACTTTCAATGTCATAGATGCATCCAATGTTGCTTGAAGGGTAAAGCTGTGTAATAAAGGCAGGACACAAAGACATGAATTCAGGGCTCCCAATCATCGACTACATCTCTTCTCTTCCCTAGGAACGGCTTCATACGACTCATTCAGTAACACAATATTCAATTTTTACTGCCTATACCAAGGGTTAGCTGAGGCGGAAATATTAGTCAGACGGCTAAAGCAATAGAAAAGGAGTGCAACGGGGCATTCATGACATACGAAAATATGTGTCACTTCTGTACCCGAATAGGGATCCCCACATAACGTGATCACCGACCATAACAGCGACCCTCATCTAAAAGACTGTGTCAACTTATTCCCACCCAACCCTGTGTCTTTACTTGTCATGCTTATTTGCCGAATTCGGTGTTTATGCCTGTCTGACGGTGATAGGATCCAGGTACGACACAAACTTTCAATGTCATAGATGCATCCAATGTTGCTTGAAGGGTAAAGCTGTGTAATGAGGGCAGGAAACAAAGACATGAAATCAGGGCTCCCAATCATCGACTACATCTCTTCTCTTCCCTAGGAACGGCTTCATACGACTCATTCAGTAACACAATATTCAATTTTTACTGCCAATAAAGAGGGGGGCTGAGGCGGAAATGTTAGTCAGAAGGCTAAAGCGACAGGAAAGTAGTGCAACGGGGCCATCATGACATACGAAAGTATGTGTCACTTCTGTACCCGAATAGGGATCCCCACATAACGTGATCACCGACCATAACAGCGACCCTAATCTAAAAGACTGTGTCAACTTATTCCCACCCAACCCTGTGTCTTTACTTGTCATGCTTATTTGCCGAATTCGGCGTTTATACCTGTCTGACGGTGATAGGATCCAGGTACGACACAAACTTTCAATGTCATAGGTGCATCCAATGTTGCTTGAAGGGTAAAGCTGTGTAATGAAGGCAGGAAACAAAGACATGAAATCAGGGCTCCCAATCATCGACTACATCTCTTCTCTTCCCTAGGAACGGCTTCATACGACTCATTCAGTAACACAATATTCAATTTTTACTGCCAATAAAGAGGGGGGCTGAGGCGGAAATGTTAGTCAGAAGGCTAAAGCGATAGGAAAGTAGTGCAACGGGGCCATCATGACATACGAAAGTATGTGTCACTTCTGTACCCGAATAGGGATCCCCACATAACGTGATCACCGACCATAACAGCGACCCTAATCTAAAAGACTGTGTCAACTTATTCCCACCCAACCCTGTGTCTTTACTTGTCATGCTTATTTGCCGAATTCGGCGTTTATACCTGTCTGACGGTGATAGGATCCAGGTACGACACAAACTTTCAATGTCATAGGTGCATCCAATGTTGCTTGAAGGGTAAAGCTGTGTAATGAAGGCAGGAAACAAAGATATGAATTCAGGGCTCCCAATCATCGGCTACATTTCTTCTCTTCCCTAGGAACGGCTTCATACGACTCATACAGTAACACAATATTTAATTTTTACTGCCAATAAAGAGGGGGGCTGAGGCGGAAATGTTAGTCAGAAGGCTAAAGCGATAGGAAAGTAGTGCAACGGGGCCATCATGACATACGAAAGTATGTGTCACTTCTGTACCCGAATAGGGATCCCCACATAACGTGATCACCGACCATAACAGCGACCCTCATCTAAAAGACTGTGTCAACTTATTCCCACCCAACCCTGTGTCTTTACTTGTCATGCTTATTTGCCGAATTCGGTGTTTATGCCTGTCTGACGGTGATAGGATCCAGGTACGACACAAACATTCAATGTCATAGATGCATCCAATGTTGCTTGAAGGGTAAAGCTGTGTAATGAAGGCATGAAACAAAGACATGAAATCAGGGCTCCCAATCATCGACTACATCTCTTCTCTTCCCTAGGAACGGCTTCATACGACTCATTCAGTAACACAATATTCAATTTTTACTGCCAATAAAGAGGGGGGCTGAGGCGGAAATGTTAGTCAGAAGGCTAAAGCGATAGGAAAGTAGTGCAACGGGGCCATCATGACATACGAAAGTATGTGTCACTTCTGTACCCGAATAGGGATCCCCACATAACGTGATCACCGACCATAACAGCGACCCTCATCTAAAAGACTGTGTCAACTTATTCCCACCCAACCCTGTGTCTTTACTTGTCATGCTTATTTGCCGAATTCGGTGTTTATGCCTGTCTGACGGTGATAGGATCCAGGTACGACACAAACATTCAATGTCATAGATGCATCCAATGTTGCTTGAAGGGTAAAGCTGTGTAATGAAGGCAGGAAACAAAGACATGAAATCAGGGCTCCCAATCATCGACTACATCTCTTCTCTTCCCTAGGAACGGCTTCATACGACTCATTCAGTAACACAATATTCAATTTTTACTGCCAATAAAGAGGGGGGCTGAGGCGGAAATGTTAGTCAGAAGGCTAAAGCGATAGGAAAGTAGTGCAACGGGGCCATCATGACATACGAAAGTTTGTGTCACTTCTGTACCCGAATACGGATCCCCACGTAACGTGATCACCGACCATAACAGCGACCCTCATCTAAAAGACTGTGTCAACTTATTCCCACCCAACCCTGTGTCTTTACTTGTCATGCTTATTTGCCGAATTCGGTGTTTATGCCTGTCTGACGGTGATAGGATCCAGGTACGACACAAACATCCAATGTCATAGATGCATCCAATGTTGCTTGAAGGGTAAAGCTGTGTAATGAAGGCAGGAAACAAAGACATGAATTCAGGACTCCCAATCATCGAGTACATCTCTTCTCTTCCCTAGGAACGGCTTCATACGACTCATTCAATAACACAATATAAAATTTTTACTGCCAATAATGAGGGGGGCTGAGGCGGAAATGTAAGTCAGAAGGCTAAAGCGATAGGAAGTGGTGCAACGGGGCCATCTTGACATACGAATGTATGTGTCACTTCTGTACCCGAATACGGATCCCCACATAACGTGATCACCGACCATAACAGCGACCCTAATCTAAAAGACTGTGTCAACTTATTCCCACCCAACCCTGTGTCTTTACTTGTCATGCTTATTTGCCGAATTCGGCGTTTATACTTGTCTGACGGTGATAGGATCCAGGTACGACACAAACATTCAATGTCATAGATGCATCCAATGTTGCTTGAAGGGTAAAGCTGTGTAATGAAGGCAGGAAACAAAGACATGAAATCAGGGCTCCCAATCATCGACTACATCTCTTCTCTTCCCTAGGAACGGCTTCATACGACTCATTCAGTAACACAATATTCAATTTTTACTGCCAATAAAGAGGGGGGCTGAGGCGGAAATGTTAGTCAGAAGGCTAAAGCGATAGGAAAGTAGTGCAACGGGGCCATCATGACATACGAAAGTTTGTGTCACTTCTGTACCCGAATACGGATCCCCACGTAACGTGATCACCGACCATAACAGCGACCCTAATCTAAAAGACTGTGTCAACTTATTCCCACCCAACCCTGTGTCTTTACTTGTCATGCTTATTTGCCGAATTCGGCGTTTATACTTGTCTGACGGTGATAGGATCCAGGTACGACACAAACATCCAATGTCATAGATGCATCCAATGTTGCTTGAAGGGTAAAGCTGTGTAATGAAGGCAGGAAACAAAGACATGAATTCAGGACTCCCAATCATCGAGTACATCTCTTCTCTTCCCTAGGAACGGCTTCATACGACTCATTCAATAACACAATATAAAATTTTTACTGCCAATAATGAGGGGGGCTGAGGCGGAAATGTAAGTCAGAAGGCTAAAGCGATAGGAAGTGGTGCAACGGGGCCATCTTGACATACGAATGTATGTGTCACTTCTGTACCCGAATACGGATCCCCACATAACGTGATCACCGACCATAACAGCGACCCTAATCTAAAAGACTGTGTCAACTTATTCCCACCCAACCCTGTGTCTTTACTTGTCATGCTTATTTGCCGAATTCGGCGTTTATACTTGTCTGACGGTGATAGGATCCAGGTACGACACAAACATTCAATGTCATAGATGCATCCAATGTTGCTTGAAGGGTAAAGCTGTGTAATGAAGGCAGGAAACAAAGACATGAAATCAGGGCTCCCAATCATCGACTACATCTCTTCTCTTCCCTAGGAACGGCTTCATACGACTCATTCAGTAACACAATATTCAATTTTTACTGCCAATAAAGAGGGGGGCTGAGGCGGAAATGTTAGTCAGAAGGCTAAAGCGATAGGAAAGTAGTGCAACGGGGCCATCATGACATACGAAAGTTTGTGTCACTTCTGTACCCGAATACGGATCCCCACATAACGTGATCACCGACCATAACAGCGACCCTAATCTAAAAGACTGTGTCAACTTATTCCCACCCAACCCTGTGTCTTTACTTGTCATGCTTATTTGCCGAATTCGGCGTTTATACCTGTCTGACGGTGATAGGATCCAGGTACGACACAAACATCCAATGTCATAGATGCATCCAATGTTGCTTGAAGGGTAAAGCTGTGTAATGAAGGCAGGAAACAAAGACATGAATTCAGGACTCCCAATCATCGAGTACATCTCTTCTCTTCCCTAGGAACGGCTTCATACGACTCATTCAATAACACAATATAAAATTTTTACTGCCAATAATGAGGGGGGCTGAGACGGAAATGTAAGTCAGAAGGCTAAAGCGATAGGAAGTGGTGCAACGGGGCCATCTTGACATACGAATGTATGTGTCACTTCTGTACCCGAATACGGATCCCCACATAACGTGATCACCGACCATAACAGCGACCCTAATCTAAAAGACTGTGTCAACTTATTCCCACCCAACCCTGTGTCTTTACTTGTCATGCTTATTTGCCGAATTCGGCGTTTATACTTGTCTGACGGTGATAGGATCCAGGTACGACACAAACTTTCAATTTCATAGATGCATCCAATGTTGCTTGAAGGGTAAAGCTGTGTAATGAAGGGATGAAACAAAGACATGAAATCAGGGCTCCCAATCATCGACTACATCTCTTCTCTTCCCTAGGAACGGCTTCATACGACTCATTCAGTAACACAATATTCAATTTTTACTGCCAATACCAAGGGTTAGCTGAGGCGGAAATGTTAGTCAGACGGCTAAAGCGATAGAAAAGTAGTGCAACGGGGCCATCATGACATACGAAAGTATGTGTCACTTCTGTACCCGAATAGGGATCCCCACATAACGTGATCACCGACCATAACAGCGACCCTAATCTAAAAGACTGTGTCAACTTATTCCCACCCAACCCTGTGTCTTTACTTGTCATGCTTATTTGCCGAATTCGGTGTTTATGCCTGTCTGACGGTGATAGGATCCAGGTACGACACAAACATCCAATGTCATAGATGCATCCAATGTTGCTTGAAGGGTAAAGCTGTGTAATGAAGGCAGGAAACAAAGACATGAATTCAGGGCTCCCAATCATCGACTACATCTCTTCTCTTCCCTAATAACGGCTTCATACGACTCATTCGGTAACACAATTTTCAATTTTTACTGCCAATACCAAGGGTTAGCTGAGGCGGAAATGTTAGTCAGACGGCTAAAGCGATGGAAAAGTAGTGCAATGGGGCCTTCATGACATACGAAAGTATGTGTCACTTCTGTACCCGAATAGGGATCCCCACATAACGTGATCACCGACCATAACAGCGACCCTAATCTAAAAGACTGTGTCAACTTATTCCCACCCAACCCTGTGTCTTTACTTGTCATGCTTATTTGCCGAATTCGGCGTTTATACCTGTCTGACGGTGATAGGATCCAGGTACGACACAAACTTTCAATGTCATAGATGCATCCAATGTTGCTTGAAGAGTAATGCTGTGTAATAAAGGCAGGAAACAAAACATGAGTTCAGGGCTCCCAATCATCGACTACATCTCTTCTCTTCCCTAGGAACGGCTTCGTACGACTCATTCAGTAACACAATATTCAATTTTTACGGCCAATACCAAGGGTTAGCTGAGGCGGAAATGTTAGTCAGACGGCTAAAGCGATAGAAAAATAGAGCAACGGAGCCTTCATGACATACGAAAGCATGTGTCACTTCTGTACCCGAATTGGGATCCCCACATAACGTGATCCCCGACCATAACAGCGACCCTAATCTAATAAACTGTGTCAAGTTATTCCCACCCAACCCTGTGTCTTTACTTGTCATGCTTATTTGCCGAATTCGGCTTTTATACCTGTCTGACGGTGATAGGATCCAGGTACGACACAAACATTCAATGTCATAGATGCATCCAATGATGCTTGAAGGATAAAGCTGTGTAATGAAGGCAGGAAACAAAGACATGAATTCAGGGCTCCCAATCATTGACTACATATCTTCTCTTCCCTAGGAACGGCTTCATACGACTCATTCAATAACACAATATTCAATTTTTACTGCCAATAATGAGGGGGGCTGAGGCGGAAATGTTAGTCAGAAGGCTAAAGCGATAGAAAAATAGAGCAACGGAGCCTTCATGACATACGAAAGCATGTGTCACTTCTGTACCCGAATAGGGATCCCCACATAACGTGATCACCGACCATAACAACGACCCTGATCTAAAAGACTGTGTCAACTTATTCCCACCCAACCCTGTGTTTTTACTTGTCATGCTTATTTGCCGAATTCGGCGTTTATACCTGTCTGACGGTGATAGGATCCAGGTACGACACAAACTTTTAATGCATAGATGCATCCAATGTAGGTTGAAGGATAAAGCTGTGTAATGAAGGCAGGAAACAAAGACATGAATTCAGGACTCCCAATCATCGACTACATCTCTTCTCTTCCCTAGGAACGGCTTCTAACGACTCATTCAATAACACAATATTCAATTTTTACTGCCAATAATGAGGGGGCTGAGGCGGAAATGTTAATCAGAAAGCAAAAGCGTTAGGAAAGTAGTGCAACGGGGCCATCTTGACATACGAATGTATGTGTCACTTCTGTACCCGAATACGGATCCCCACATAACGTGATCACCGACCATAACAGCGACCCTAATCTAAAAGACTGTGTCAACTTATTCCCACCCAACCCTGTGTCTTCACTTGCCATGCTTATTTCCCGAATTCGGCGTTTATACTTGTCTGACGGTGATAGGATCCAGGTACGACACAAACTTTCAATGTCATAGATGCATCCAGTGTAGGTTGAAGGGAAAAGCTGTGTAATGAAGGCAGGAAACAAAGACATGAATTCAAGACTAACAATCATCGACTACATCTCTCCTCTTCCCTAGGAACGGCTTCATACGACTCTATCAGTAACACAATATTCAATTTTTACTGCCAATACCAAGGGTTAGCTGAGGCGGAAATGTTAGTCAGACGGCTAAAGCGATAGAAACGTAGGCAACGGGGCCTTCATGACATACGAAAGTATGTGTCCCTTCTGTACCCGAATAGGGATCCCTACATAACGTGATCACCGACCATAACAGCGACCCTAATCTAAAAAACTGTGTCAACTTATTCCCACCCAACCCTGTGTCTTTACTTGTCATGCTTATTTGCCGAATTCGGCGTTTATACCTGTCTGACGGTGATAGGATCCAGGTTCGACACAAACTTTCAATGTCATAGATGCATCCAATGTAGGTTGAAGGGAAAAGCTGTGTAATGAAGGCAGGAAACAAAGACATGAATTCAAGACTAACAATCATCGACTACATCTCTTCTCTTCCCTAGGAACGGCTTCATACGACTCATTCAATAACACAATATTCAATTTTTACTGCCAATACTGAGGTTTGGCTGAGGCGGAAATGTTAGTCAGAAGGCTAAAGCGATAGGAAAGTAGTGCAACGGGGCCATGATGACATACGAAAGTATGTGTCACTTCTGTACCCCAATAGGGATCCCCACATAACGTGATCACCGACCATAACAGCGACCCTAATCTAAAAGACTGTGTCAACTTATTCCCACCCAACCCTGTGTCTTTACTTGTCACGCTTATTTGCCGAATTCGGCGTTTATACCTGTCTGACGGTGATAGGCTCCAGGTACGACACAAACTTTCAATGTCATAGATGCATCCAATGTTGCTTGAAGGGTAAAACTGTGTAATGAAGGCAGGAAACAAAGACATTAATTCAGGGCTTCCAATCATCGACTACATCTCTTCTCTTCCCTAGGAACGGCCTCATACGACTCATTCAAAAACACAATATTCAAATATTACTGCCAATACTGAGGGTTGGCTGAGGCGGAAATGTTAGTCAGAAGGCTAAAGCGATAGGAAAGTAGTGCAACGGGGCCATCATGACATACGAAAGCATGTGTCACTTCTGTACCCGAATAGGGATCCCCACTTAACGTGATCACCGACCATAACAGCGACCCTAATCTAAAAGACTCTGTCAACTTATTCCCACCAAATCCTGTATCTTTACTTGTCATGCTTATTTGCCGAGTTCGGCGTTTATACCTGTCTGACGGTGATAGGATCCAGGTACGACACAAACTTTCAATATCATAGATGCATCCAATGTTGCTTGAAGGGTAATGCTGTGTAATGAAGGCAGGAGATAAAGACATGAAATCAAGGCTCCCAATCATCGACTACATCTCTTCTCTTCCCTAGGAACAGCTTCATAGCACACTTTCAATAACACAATATTCAATTTTTACTACCAATATTTGGCCTGGCTGAGACAGAAATCTTCGTCATAAAGTTAAAGCGGTAGGAAAAAAGTGCAATGAATCCATCATGACATAAGAAAGTATGTGTCACTTCTGTACCCCAATACGGATCCCCACATAACGTGATCACCGACCATAACAGTGACCCTAATCAAAAATACTGTGTCAACGTATTCCCACTCATCCCAGTGTCTTTACTTATCATGCTTATTTGCGGAATTCGGCGTTTATACCTGTCTGACGGTGATAGGATCCGGTTGCGACACCAATTTGCGATGTCGTTTATGTCTCCCCTGTTGCTTGACTAATGAAGGAGGAAATGACTGAATGAAATAGATTGATTAAAACAGGATCTTTGAAAATCGGGTTCATCTCTTGTCTAATCTAGGAAAGGTATATGTCACTCTTTCAATAACACAAAATTCATTTCTTGCCTCATCTTATGAGAAGGACTGAGTCAGAAATAATGGTGAGAAAGCTAATGCGTGGGGAAGGAAGCGCAACGAGTGACATACGGAAGTATGTTTCACTTCTGTACCTAAATAGGTAACATCACATATCGTGATCACCGTCCATAACTGCGACCTCAATCTAAGAGTCGGCCAACATGTTCCCACCCAACCCTGTGTCTTTATTTCTAATGCTTATTTGCCAAATTCGGCGTTTATACCTGTCTAACGTTAATAGGATCCAAGGTACGACATAAACATTCAATGTCATAGATGTCTCTCCCGTTAATTGATGAGTAATGGAGGTAATGAAGGCAAGAAATTCGGAGATGAATTTAGGATTTCCGAAAATAGAGGACATCTATTCTCTAAACGTAGGAACGGCTTCATATGACTTTTTCAACTACACAAAATTCATTTCTTACTGCCAGTTCTGAGAGGGACTGGTTAGAAATCTTGGTGAGTAGGCTAATACCTTAGGAAAGTAGTGCAACGGGGCCATCATGACATAAGAAAGTATGTGTCACGTCTGTACCCCAATAGGGATTCTCACATAACATGGTCGCTGACCATAACAGCGACCGTAATCTAAAATAGTCTTTGAAAGTATTGCCACCCAGCAATGTGTCGTTATTTCTTATGCTTATTTGCCAATTTCGGCGTTTATATCTGTCTATCGGCGTAGGATCCAGGTACGACACAAACTTCAATTTCATAGATTTCTCCCCTGATGCGTGACTCGTGAAACAGGTAATGAAAGCAGGAAATTCGGAGATGAAAATAGAATGTCCGAAATTGGAGTGCATCACATCACTACCCTAGCAAGCGCTTTATATGTCTCTTTGCACAACAATAAAGTTATTTCTTAGTGCCAATGATGGGAGTGAGTGAGTCGTAAATCTAGGTCAAGAAGCCAATGCGTGGGGAAAGTAGTGCATTATGACATACCAAAATATGTGTCACTTGTGTACCCGAATAAGGATCCTCATAGAGCGTCATTACCAATCACAACAGCGATCCTTATGTAAAATGTTATTTGAACGTATTTCTACCCACCCCTCTATCTTTATTTCTTATGCTTGCATTCAGAATTTGGCGTTTAGATCTGTCTAATGGTGGTAGGATCCAGGTGCGACTCAATTTTTGAATGTCATAGATGTCTTCCCTTTCGCTTGACGATGAGTAGTGGTAGGGAAGGAATAAAGTGTGAGACGAGAACAGGATGCTCATTAATCGAATGTATCTCCTCACATCTATTAGTAGCGAGACATATGTCTCACTCAATATCAGTTAAATCATTTTCTATTGGCAATGATATGTGTGAGCAAGGAATAATGTATTTAATTCGAGGAGAAACCTGTGCAATGCGGTCATCATGACAAACGAAAGTATCTGTTAGTTCTGTACCCGAATATGGATCCTCACATAATATGATCACCTACCATAACAGCGACCCTAATCTAAAACATTTTTTGACCTTATCCCCCCCCCTTTTCCATTGCACCATTTTTCACTTTCGTACCCTTTTCTGAGCTCGATAAATTTTATGAACGTGTCTTGATTTGTCTGTAGGCTCTGCTTCCATTACGCACCGTAACGTCTGAATTGCATCTCTGGTACCCTTAACTTTCTTAAAGCGAAACTGATCGTCATCTTATGACTGTGTGATAATTCGTCATCTTCTGACTGTGTGACAATTCTTCTACTTGTCCGTTCTCTCAATCTTCGGAATTGTGTGGATGATGTTTTGCTGAAAGTATGTTGGTATACCATTAGTCTCCTGCATTCTAATACAGTAACGTGAATAGTTGTTTCGTTGCCACTAGCCCCAAAGGTTTTAGAAATTGTGACGGAGTGTTATCTGTCCTTTCCGCCTTATTCGATCGTAAGTCTTCCACAGCTTCTTTAAATTCTGATTCTAACACTGGATTCTCTATCGGTTCTACATTGACTCCTGTTTCATCTTATACCACGTTATCAGACAAGTTTTCCTTCGTATAGAGGCTTCTATGTACCATTTGCGCCTATCCGTTCTCCCATCTGCAGTTAACAGTGGAAGTCCCGTTGCACGCTTAGTGTTGCCGCTGTTGCATTTAATTTCTGCAAAGGTCGTTTTCGATTTACTTTACGATGATTGAGTCGTTTCGACAACCATTTCTTTTTTGATTTCTTCGCATTTAACCAATTCCGCCTTGGCTTCCCTGGACTTCCTATTCATTTGAGTCCTAAATGACTTGTATTTCTGTATTCCTAAATTTCCTTGAATATTGTTGTACTACTTTCCTCGATCAACTGTAGTATTTCTTCTGTTATACATGGTTTCTTTACAACTTTTGTTCGTTGCTCTTCAACTGAACTGCCTCTTGAACTGTTAAGTATAGCAGTAAAAAGAGACTCGGAGAACTTCAAGCGTATCTCCTCATTCCTTAGTACTTCCGTATCCCACTTCTTTGCGCATTGATTCTTCCTGACTAGTCTCTAAAACTTCATCCTACTCTTCATCACTACTACACAGTGATCTGAGTCTGTATCTGCTCCTGGTTACGCCTTACAATCCAGTATCTGATTTCGGAATTCCTCCCTGACTGTGATGGAATCTAACTGAAATGTTCCCGTATCTCCCCGCCATTTCCAAGTTGTTTTGCACAAACCACCAATTTAAACCACATCTGCAAAGCATTCGAGTCTCCACTGAAATACATGAGTCAAGAGACTATCAAAGAAGACAACGCTATTTGTCATTTGAAATTATCTTACACACAAATGCCACACATTTATAGCAAACAGAACATTTCAGATTTTTTTCTGAAAGTTCCAACTCATTGTGTTGACGAATTAGGACTAAATCATTCTCCTTGAAAACGGCAGTCTTTGGATGTGTCTGGTCGCTTCTGGCCTTACATCGTGCTAGTACGATGGCAGCAATAGCCCGTAGTAGGTAGAGCAGAATTATCGTTGAGGACACATCTGGTACAGCAAGAATACACCTGAGTTCCCCCTCCCCCCATCCCCCACCCCTAGGCCGCCACAGTAGCACCTCTCCTGCTTCGGTGCATTCCACAGCATGTGGTGCGTTTCGTGGGTTGGCTTTCAGGACCAGTTATTAAGTTCCTTCTGTAACTACTCGAGAATGGATAGCTTCCAGTTATCTGCATTGTGATGTCTTCTGTAATACAGTGCTCCACTCTCCGCCTTGTAGGAAAAATATACCATATCAACGTCCCCACCCACTAATAACTTTGTCTTCATACTAACGACCTATGGGTCAGATTGCTGAAATGAAGCGGTCTGTCGTAATTTCAGCCGGCCGGAGTGGCCGAGCGGTTCTAGGCGCTACAGTCTGGAGTCGCGCGACCGTTACGGTCGCAGGTTCGAATCCTGCCTCGGGTATGGATGTGTGTGATGTCCTTAGGTTAGTTAGGTTTATGTAGTTCTAAGTTCTAGGGGACTGATGACCTCAGCAGTTGAGTCCCAAAGTGCTCAGAGCCATTTGAACCATTTTTTTGTCGTAATTTCCTTTTAATTTCCGCCCTGCCCGACACATTTATCATCAATTGGATGTCCAGCTCCTTCCGTCCTGTGTGGTCCAGATCTCCATCAGGCACACTAACAAGAAGTCAGAATAATGTTTCTGGTACCTCACAGCCCTTGTCAGGTACATAAGACACAGCTTAATTCAGTTCTTGTAACGCTTATGTCCAACGTACGAGTCTGCAGCAAAGGTGCCTGCAACTGTACAAGAGAATCTGCTGGCACCTGATGTCCCAGCAGATACTGACAGACAGAATCGCCGCAGGCTCTACACCACTGCCGACAGTGCCTTCTCGATAATTCCGAATCAACATTCACAAGCGTTCGGCACACGACTTGAAAAGTCAATTGTCTTTTGTTCCTGGCTTTGGCCCTCTCACAATCAGTTTGCTACTGTTCTGCACCGATAGTGTAAAATGAACTGTCAGTTGTAAGGCAAAAATGGTTACTGAAGTCAGAATGACGTAAAACAGTGTTCTGCATTAGGTCCGGCAGTACAGGGCGTTTTTCTTCAGCATCCCCATCAAGTAGACATTATTTTTTGCATAATTTTCCACATATTTCCAGAAGAATCACGTACGACGGTGGAATGCCTTACTTGTTTCTGATTGTTGGCGAAAGGGAATTAGTTAATGGCCTGCTCTTTTTCTCCTCCGGCCCAGAATACCAGTGAGACAGAGACTGCGTCCGAGGAAATACACCTCTAGACAGGCAGACACACACTTACCCAGCCTCATGGTCACATCGCTGCATGCCACGATTTTCAGTACTCCACGAACCTTTTCACAGTGTTCTACATTGTGAGACGATGATCATATCATCGACGTACAGAGTTGTACGGTTAGATCAGTCTAGAGCCAGGATGGTATCCGTACCTGTTATTATTTCTGAGATACTCAGATTTAGACCGAATGGAAGAACCGTATACTCCTACGACCTTGCATTCACCAGGAACACAGTGTATTTGCGTGATTCCTCTGACAGTGGTGTCATCGAGTACGACACTGTTAAGTCCAGTGTTGTAAAATACCTCGCCCCTTAGAATTGCGCCAGGAGATCCTAAACAGCCTCTGGATGATTCCTCTCAGTCACTTAAGTCCAGTTTAGGCGGCACGCAACTAGAACCATACGGACGCCGTTGCCGTGCTTCTTCACAGCCATTACAGCATTAGTATACATACAGGACGAACGGGCAGTGGCACTGCACTCCATCATCTTATTCATTTCGGCTTCTGCCGCCTGCCGGCCTCGGTGGCCGTGCCGTTCTAGGCGCTGCAGTCCGGAACCGCGAGACTGCTACGGTCGCAGGTTCGAATCCTGCCTCGGGCATGGTTGTGTGTGATGTCCTTAGGTTAGTTAGGTTTAAGTAGTTCCAAGTTCTAGGGGACTGATGACCAAAGATGTTAAGTCCCATAGTGCTCAGAGCCACCACCACCATTTGAATCATTTTTTTTCTGCCGCCTCACGCTTACCTACAGCAATAGTGCATGGCTTGACGAAACACCATTCCGTGAAATTTTATCTTGAGAGGCATATGTACGATTTTAAAGTAGTCAGCTTCTCATCAAAAACACCTGCGCAGTCCTTTAACATTCCGTACATCTGTTCCTGCTAGTCGGGCCTCAAACAACTTTTACTGTTGTCAACTGGTTTCATAATCTCTTCTGCTGGCGAAGTTCGCTGTTCTCTTCTGTTCTCTGCCAGCCGGTGGTTCCCTTTAAAGTAGTCACGTATCGGGTTCGTAAGAAGCTGACGTCTTGTCTGGCAGCATCGACATTGGAACTGGAAAACCCAGTCTCCAGAGGCCCTTGCCCAATCTCACAAACACTGCTGCTGGCTATGAGAGCACCGCTGGTAGTAAGCCAACTGCGGAAGTCTAAGTACCAGCTGATACAATGGGAAGTCATCTACTACTCAAGGTCTGCCACGTCACTGTTTTGGAGCGACCTCCTGTAACGCCCCTTATCTTTACTGCTGAGATGGGGATGAGAAGTACTCTTTTATTTCTCGCAGTACAGTACTATAAAATAATTTCGATACTGTGCTGATGACTGCCCCTGAGTCGAAGACAACAGCTACACTTTTCCCATGGTACTCCATTCTTACATACGGACTACAGTCCACATTTTCAACTAATTTTGCCCTCTGTCCTCTACGTGATTTTGGTCACAGCTTCTGATTCTACCCTGGCACTTAACTCTCATGTACTGTCAACTTATGAAGGCCCTTTGAGGAGCTCTAGGTGACCTAATGTGAGTTTGCCGGTATAGAGGAGGGTGACAAGGGGAGTCTATTTGCAGAATTGTTCTCCTCTTCGCTACTGATCTGGTTATCACTACGTCGGTTTCTTCATCGCCTATGCCCCGTGTGGATACTTCTTATGTCGTAGGTGGCACTCGCCACCGGCCACCGCATTGTGGTGGGCGTTTTGACCTCCTAACTGCTGGATATGACTTTTGTCGCCTTCAATCCAGAGCTCGTCCAAGACATAAAATAGCTATAATAATGCCTCTACTGACTTCAGTAAGAGAGTGGCGAACTGCCATCTCAACCATAGGCATTTTCTGAGTGTTGACTGGGTTCAAGGTTTGAGCAGCAGATACCGGGTGATCAAAAAGTCAGTATAAATTTGAAAACTTAATAAACTACGGAATAATGTAGATAGAGAGGTAAAAATTGACACACATACTTGGAATGACATGGGGTTTTATTAGAACCGAAAAAGAGACAAAGTTCACAAAATGTCCGACAACGGCGCTGGACAGCAAAACGTCAGTGACTGAGCATGACAATCGTGTATAAAAGGAGCTGTAATGAGAGAGAGAATCAGATGCGCCAGCAGTCGCAGCATGTTGACGTTACCTGAAAAGGCGCCTTTAGTGAAGCTGTATTATCAGAATGGGGATTCGAACGGGTAAAGGTCCGCTGACAAATGCAGCTGTGGCGAGAATGATTTCGAAGTTCGAAGCCACGGGTTCTTTAGGCGATAGAACCCGTAGTGGCCGACCGAGCACAAGGCGTAATGCTGCTGAGACAGTTCGGGAAGAAATGGAGACCGTAGCGGGTTCGTCTATGCACGGGGAAGTCAGCGCTCGTGCAGTCGCACATCGCACCGGCATTCCATACACTACTGTTTGGTTGGCACTTAGGCGTACCCTCCGATACTATCCATCGGCATCATGAACTGTTACCTGGCGATTTAGTGAAGCGGAGGGCATTTGCGGTGTGGGCGTTTCAAAAGATGGCGGAAGATGACGATTGGTTGAGTAACGTGTTGTGGACCGACGAAGCTCATTTCACGCTCCGAGGGTCTGTCAACGCCCACAACTGCAGAATTTGGGCTACCGAAAATCCTAGAACTGTCTTGGAAACTCCATTGCACGACGAGAATTGGATTTACATCTACCGTTATCGGGCCTTTTTTCTTCGAGGGAATGCGTGATTCTGGTTTTGTAACTGCTACCGTGACGGGTGAGAGGTACGCCGATATGTTACAGAATCATCCCCAGCCTGGCTGATAAACACCTGCTGGAACGTACGATGTTTATGCAGGATAGCGCTCCACCCCATATTGCTACCGTAGACGCGTGAAAGATCTCTTGCGCGCGTCGTTTGGTGATGATCGTATGCTCAGCCGCCACTTTCGTCATGCTTGGCCTCCCTGGTCCCCAGACCTCAGTCCGTGCGATTATTGGCTTTGGGGTTACCTGAAGTCACAAGTGCATCGTGATCGACGGTTATCTCTAGGGATGCTGAAAGACAACATCCGACGCCAATGCCTCACCGTAATTCCGGACATGCTTTATAGTGCTGTTCACAACATTATTCCTCTACTGCAACTATTGTTGAGGAATGATGGTGGACATATTAAGCATTTCCTGTAAAGAATATCATCTTTGCTTTGTCTTACTTTGTTATGCTAATTATTGCTATTCTGATCAGATGAAGCGCCATCTGTCGGGCATTTTTTGAACTTTTGTATTTTGTTGGTTGTAATAAAACCCCATGTCATTTCATGCATGTGTGTCAATTTCTACCTCTCTATCTACATTATTCCGTGATTTATTCAGTTTTCAAATTTATACTGACTTTTTGATCAGCCGGTACATCCTGCAGGAAGAATCTGCCGACGTTTTCTAACTGGCTACTGTACTGGCGTCCGCTAATCAGTCTGGGAGTTACGGTCTGCTGCCGACTCAGAGCCTTGCACTGCCTGAGAAATTCCACCGACAACTCTCGACTGATTGCGCAAGCCTTCCCACGGGCTCCCCACCGTAAACTAGCCTCAACCTGCGAATAACTTCCGACATAGCTAAGCGTCTGGTGCCCATTAATTGTTAGTGAGCCGAACTAGTCTGTGAAGTATTCTATAAACCGCTCCGGGGCGTATCTGGGACCATAGGCCTCCGAATTACTGTCAACTAAAAGTTGCCTGTAAGGGCAGACAATAATAGTGTGTTGGGTGCTCAGACACAGGTGTTAGCACACAGTTTACATCGGGTCGTGTACCCTGGCTACCGGAGACCCACTTCCTGCAGCAGGGGCAGGGGGAAGGCACTATCCGGTGCCGGTGCGGGCGCGCATTGCCAACAGGTGGCAAAATACCTGCCCGTGTGTCACTAGACCGAGTATTTAAATATTTACCTGGACGCCTGCCGGCAGGAGTGATATTCGTGCCTGTGGGCACCAGTTTTTTTTATTTTTTTTTTTTATTTTGCTAGAAGCTCGCCTTCATGCAGCATGATACACGTGAAGTAGCTTATGGCACAAACGTGGAGTGAGTTACAAGCGACAGATGGTACAGTACGTACCAGTCCCGTGGGAGAGTCCGCCAACTGTACTGAACTTACTTCTGATCGGTCGGCACGCTCGGGTGCTCGGTGCCAAAACGCCTAACTTCTCTTATTAATTATTTATATACTTTTCATTGTATTTAACCCAGTTATTAGAATGGCAAACTCTCATGGTTACCCTACTAGTCCATCGTTTTTGTTTCTTGAATTTCACTAATTTTGGGAAAAATAATAGTACTGATATTGTAACTGAAGTGTTTCGGACACCTTCGGATCGCTTTGGCGCACGTGGGAGACGAAGTACTGCGGCCACGCTAGTCACTGTGTTTCGGGCGTTCTGGAGGCCCGGACACATATTTCAGTATCGTGCGTGACTTAGATGTGAATTTGTAATGGTGGATTTGTAATGGTCACCCTGTTTCAGCTGTTTTTCACAGCCGGACATGTTGTACTCTGTGGTGTCACCGCCAGACACCACACTTGCTAGGTGGTAGCCTTTAAATCGGCCGCGGTCCGTTAATATACACTCCTGGAAATGGAAAAAAGAACACATTGACACCGGTGTGTCAGACCCACCATACTTGCTCCGGACACTGCGAGAGGGCTGTACAAGCAATGATCACACGCACGGCACAGCGGACACACCAGGAACCGCGGTGTTGGCCGTCGAATGGCGCTAGCTGCGCAGCATTTGTGCACCGCCGCCGTCAGTGTCAGCCAGTTTGCCGTGCCATACGGAGCTCCATCGCAGTCTTTAACACTGGTAGCATGCCGCGACAGCGTGGACGTGAACCGTATGTGCAGTTGACGGACTTTGAGCGAGGGCGTATAGTGGGCATGCGGGAGGCCAGGTGGACGTACCGCCGAATTGCTCAACACGTGGGGCGTGAGGTCTCCACAGTACATCGATGTTGTTCCAGTGGTCGGCGGAAGGTGCACGTGCCCGTCGACCTGGGACCGGACCGCAGCGACGCACGGATGCACGCCAAGACCGTAGGATCCTACGCAGTGCCGTAGGGGACCGCACCGCCACTTCCCAGCAAATTAGGGACACTGTTGCTCCTGGGGTATCGGCGAGGACCATTCGCAGCCGTCTCCATGAAGCTGGGCTACGGTCCCGCACACCGTTAGGCCGTCTTCCGCTCACGCTCAACATCGTGCAGCCCGCCTCCAGTGGTGTCGCGACAGGCGTGAATGGAGGGACGAATGGAGACGTGTCGTCTTCAGCGATGAGAGTCGCTTCTGCCTTGGTGCCAATGATGGTCGTATGCGTGTTTGGCGCCGTGCAGGTGAGCGCCACAATCAGGACTGCATACGACCGAGGCACACAGGGCCAACACCCGGCATCATGGTGTGGGGAGCGATCTCCTACACTGGCCGTACACCACTGGTGATCGTCGAGGGGACACTGAATAGTGCACGGTACATCCAAACCGTCATCGAACCCATCGTTCTACCATTCCTAGACCGGCAAGGGAACTTGCTGTTCCAACAGGACAATGCACGTCCACATGTATCCCGTGCCACCCAACGTGCTCTAGAAGGTGTAAGTCAACTACCCTGGCCAGCAAGATCTCCGGATCTGTCCCCCATTGAGCATGTTTGGGACTGGATGAAGCGTCGTCTCACGCGGTCTGCACGTCCAGCACGAACGCTGGTCCAACTGAGGCGCCAGGTGGAAATGGCATGGCAAGCCGTTCCACAGGACTACATCCAGCATCTCTACGATCGTCTCCATGGGAGAATAGCAGCCTGCATTGCTGCGAAAGGTGGATATACACTGTACTAGTGCCGACATTGTGCATGCTCTGTTGCCTGTGTCTATGTGCCTGTGGTTCTGTCAGTGTGATCATGTGATGTATCTGACCCCAGGAATGTGTCAATAAAGTTTCCCCTTCCTGGGACAATGAATTCACGGTGTTCTTATTTCAATTTCCAGGAGTGTACGTCGGACCCGCGTGTCAGCACTATCAGTGATTGCAGACCGAGCGCCGCCACACGGCAGGTCTAGAGAGACTTCCTAGCACTCGCCCCTGTTGTACAACCGACTTTGCTAGCGATGGTTCACTGACAAAATACGCTCTCATTTGCCGAGACGATAGTTAGCATAGCCTTCAGCTACGTCATTTGCTACGACCTAGCAAGGCGCCATGATCAGTTACTATTGATATTGTAAATAATGTACAGTCAAGAGCGACGTTCACCATTTATGGATTAAAGTTAAGTATTCCACCAACTACGTCCGTTTTTTGCTAAAGTCTAATTTCCTTGACCTGTTCCAGACCTCACGCCAGCCACCGTGAGCTAAAACGCGTGCCTTTCGGCTTCCTCTAGTATTACGGTGTTGGCTCTCCTACCAACCCACAACATACTCTATATCGGGCGTAACTTAGTTGTGGATATGTCATACTCAGTCTGTCTAGTCCGTACTGAAGAGCCGGACATGTGTATCATATTTTGGAAGTTGAATGGAAAAATTACCATAGAATTAAGAAAGATATGTCGACTGTTGTAAAAAGCGTAAATACGAAAATATTTGAACAATAACCAAACAGGATTCATTAATGAGAAGTGTTGCCTACCATCATTCTCAGTACTACAGATCTTGCCCTTTGTAGATACAGAGACTAACCTGGACAAATGGCATTCCACAAAAAGCACAGTCACAGGTTCGAATTGACAGCGTACCAGCCTCCCCGGAAGAAGATCCCACGACCGAAGAGCCGTCTTCCGACGACATGTTGGTGGAAAGAACGGTCAGAGACTCTTATCCAATCTCTCCAGATCTCTCCAGCTTCTAGATCTAACTTACAAAGGGACACACAGTTCATAGAGGACAGAACTGCCCGGCAACTCACAATGGAAACAGCGCTCTCGCGCTCGACCTTAGATAACACAACGCCGGGTGCAGCACCACGTACGGAAGCCTGCCTACCACCGATTGTCTAATTCAAAACTCACTGAATCTTCCAGTCCTTCATTTACGATGCTAACTAATCTACCATGTGTCATACAATGAAGATGCTGTCTTTAAGTGACATCTTCTGAACACCGCTAGTGGATCCTCCGAATATTTCTTTCTCTGCTGAGGCCACTGCATTGAGGCTGAGAAACTCAATCTCTGCAGCAGTCACCCTTTCAGAAATCTGTCCGACACCTGTAGAGATGGAGCTTATTTCATTTTGTATAGATACGACCTGGTCTCCCTGTGTCGCTTATCGATCTGTAACTACAGTAAACCGATTGTAAAGTTCTTCGCAGACATCGTCGACCCTCGCGTCCGCGTTAACACGGCAGGACTGGCGCAGTAGACGCGTCTCCCGGAGCAGGTCGTTCGTTCCTCCATCACGACCGAGCGGGGTGACGTAGTTGTTAGCACACTGGACTCGCATTCGGGAGGACGACGGTTCAAACCAGCGTCCGGCCATCCTCATTCATACTACCGCTCATTAGTTTCAATGCACCCAATAAATGACTTCTAGTTCTCTGTAGATAAGGTCTAACAACGTGGGTACGGTGGAGGAAGCATAGGAATAGTACAACAGTTGTACACATGTCATGATTTTTGTTTGTGGTCATCGAGATACAATAGTATCCAACAAACAATGCTGTGTACATAAACGTTATATGCCTATCTGATATGTTTATTTATCTATCTGCCGACGGACGCCGCATTTGGTGCACCTATGTTGTTCCCTTTAGTGATGTGATCTCCGCAGCGAACGGCAAGCATTGATACGATACATAATAGGTGGTTCCAGAACGTCAGTTCCTTCATGACACTGAAGTGTGTACATCGCTAGTATGGCTCCACGACTGGAGATATCCATAGAAAAACGTGCTGCAATTCTAGCACTTAGTCAAGCGGGTTTATCTATTCGCGAAATTGCGAAACAATGTAGTGCGTCTATAGGGGGAGTGCAATACATCCTTCACCGCCAGAAGACAACAGATAGTAATAAGGACATACCACGACGAGGACGACCTAGTAAAACAACTAAAAAAATGGTTTAAATGGCTCTGAGCACTATGGGACTTAACTTCTGAGGTCATCAGTCCCCTACTTAAACCTAAGGACATCACACACATCCATGCCCGAAGCAGGATTCGAACCTGCGAACGAAAACAACTAAAAGTTATGATAAATATATCAGAATTATCAGTAAGAGAAATAGATTCAAAACAGCGCTTCGTGCATAATTGGTATAAATGAACACGACAACAATATCTGTTGCAACAGTAAAAAGGAGACTGACTGAAGCCGGCTTGAAAGGATGTGTCACAGCAAGGAAACCCCTTCTAAGGCCCATAAATGCACAGAAGAGAGTTGAATGGGCTAGAAAACATCGTAATTGAACATCGGAAGAGTGAAAAAAGGTGTTATTCACCGATGAATCAAAGGTCGAGATTTTTGGAACCAGAAGGAGAACATTTGTTCGCAGATTTGTAGGGGAAACGGTAGCCCAGCAGTGTGTTCTACCTACAGTTAAACACGGTGGAGGTTCTATCACGGTTTGCGGATGTTTTGACGGAGACAGTTGGCGACATTGTGAAAATAGGAGGAATAGATCAGAAGCAGTACCACCGCATATTTCAGTATCATGCAATACGAAGTGAATTGTGCTTAATAGGGAAAGGGTTCATCTTACAATAGGATAGTGACCCAAAACATCGGTCGGCATACTATATCAACTACATTGCATCAAACGGAAAACAGGAAGTACTGAATAATATGGTGTGGCCGTCCCAAAGCCCTAATTGTAATCGCACTGAAATTATCTGGGATGAAGTGGGCGGACGTGTCAGGGAAGTTAATAAATCGAGCAAGGAACATCTCTGGAATATTGTTAAGGATGTGTGAAATCATATAGATTCACGATATCTACAAAAAGTGATTGACCGCATGCCTCGAGTTTGTGAGGCAGTCATTAAATCCACAGGAGGATACCTTGGTGAAAGTAAAGTACAATGATTGTGATTGTATTATATATGTGGAAGTTAATGTAATTATATTTTATGAAAAATAATGTTTGATTTGTGTTGTGAATCTCAAATACCAGGGTGTGTTAAAATTAACGAACGTTAGTGTACGTTTTCCGTGATTTCCCTAAATCGCTTCAGGCAAATGCCAGGCTGGTTCCTTTGAAAGAGAACGGCCGACTTCCTTCCCCATCCTTTCCCAATCCGATGGGATAGATGAACTCGCTCTTTGGTCCCCTCCCCCAAATCAACGAACCAACCAATATTCCTTAGGGCTCTTGTACCTGTTGTCTGAGATGGCGAAGATGACCATTTAAATCTTTCAACTGCATGATATGCCTATCAAATCTTGTATTTAGTTCAGACTGCGTCGCCTTAAATTCAGCTCTTCTACATGCAAGACCAGCGTTCAGAAAGGCAAACTGTGAACTACAGATTCGCGAAATGGCCACTCTAGTCTGCGAGGCAGAAGCGTTTCAGCACTGGCTGTCGATACTCGTCTGCTGTTCCGATGGGGATGCAGCCGCGGCAGCGATCAACGCGTTGTCGTCGACGGCGGCGGTGGCGTCGTCAGCGGCGGAGACACGCGCCCCGGTGTCGCCGGACTCTGCAGGCCTTCGTCAGGCGGGAACTCGCGAAGGAGGCCGCAGACGCAGCGGTGAGTTGCCATTCGGCCGCATCGCGTCATAGAAATTGGAAATTTGTAGTAAGTTCCTACGGGACCAAACTGCTGAGGTCGTCGGTCCCTATGATTACACACTACTTAATCTAACTTCAACTAACTTACGTTAAGGACAACACACACACGCACACACGCACACACACACACACACACAAAGCAGAGCAATGGCTACGGCAAACAAAGCGAAAATTGCATTATATCTGCATCAACAGTTGCCGAAGATGACATATCATCGGAAAGGAACCCAACGAATTTCGCAGAGCGAGAAAGAAGTGGCAGATGAAATACTAGCGTTTCTGATAGGTCAGTCAATGGAATGTGTAGCGTCGTACACACTCGAATGTGCAGACAATGTACACAACGAGTACAGTTTTGTTATGTTTTAGGGCGCAAAAACAGCTGGGGCCATAAGCACCCAAGTCAAAACTATAGAACACGAAGACAGAGAGGAGGTAAAAACGACTATACGTCAATCCCAATTGACATAAGGGAAGACACCTAAAATCAGGGACGTGGACAAAGGGCTACAAAATACACCATACTGAAACGGAGGTGTGTGTGTCTTACGGGCGCTCAAAGTCGAGGTCATCAGCGCCCTGACACACATTAAAAGAAACGAATGTGGACAAATTTAGTAAAATGCAAGCATACACGCAAAGAAAGGGGGAAAAGATGAAAAATGCTGTATAAAAAAATAAAACGTAAGGAAAACAAGGAAGGAGCGTCAAGGATGCCACAGAAAATTGTCACTGGCTGGCCATTTACGTAAAATGTGAACAAATTAAGACCATCTCCCTAAAAACTTGGTAAAAACATTGCACAAGTCACAGAACTGTAACACTTTAACCACATTCGTTTGAGTATTTCCTAAAAGAGATGGTAAACTACTAGCCGTTAAAATTGTTATACCAACAAGAAATTCAGATGATAAACTGGTATTCATTGAACAAATATATTATACTAGAAGAGATCTGGGGAATGTGCTGGCCAGGGCAGCAGTCGAACATTTTCTGTATCCAGAAAGGCCCGTACAGGACCTGCAACATGCGGTCGTGCATTATCCTGCTGAAATGTAGGGTTTCGCAGGGATCGAATGAACGGTAGAACCACGGGTCGTAACATATCTGGAATGTAACGTCCACTGTTCAAAGTGCCGCCAATGCGAACAAGAGGTGACAGAGACGTGTAACCAATGGCACCCCATACCATCACGCCGGGTGATACGCCAGTATGGCGATGACGAATACGCGCTTCCAATGAGCGTTCACCACGATGTCGCCAAACACGGTGGCGATGACGAATACGCGCTTCCAATGAGCGTTCACCACGATGTCGCCAAACACGGATGTGACCATCATGATGCTGTAAACATAACCTGGATTAATCCGAAAAAATGTCTTGCCATTCGTGCACCCAGGTTCGTCGTTGAGTACACCATCGCAGGCGCTCCTGTCTGTGATGCAGCGTCAAGGGTAACCGCAGCCACGGTCTCCGAGCTGATAGTCCATGCTGCTGCATACGTCGTCGGACTGTTCGTGCAGATGTTGTTGTCTTGCAAACGTTCCCATCTGTTGACTCAGGGATCGAGACGTGACTGCACGATCCGTCACAGCCATGCGGATAAGATGCCTGTCATCTCGACTACCAGTGATGCGAGACCGTTGGAATCCAGTACAGCGTTCCGTTTTACCCTCCTGAACCCACCGATTCCATATTCTGCTAACAGTCATTGGATCTCGACCAACACGAGCAGCAATCTCGCGATACGATAAACCGCAATCGCGATAGGCTACAATCCGACCTTTATCAAAGTCGGAAACGTGATGGTACGCATTTCTCCTCCTTACACGAGGCATCAAAACAACGTTTCACCAGGCAACGCGAGTCAATTGCTGTTTGTGTATGAGAAATCGGTTGGAAACTTTCCTCATGTCAGCACATTGTAGGTGTCGCCACCGGCGCCAACCTTGTGTGAATGCTCTGAGAAGCTAATCATTTGCATATGACAGCATCTTCTTCCTGTCGGTTAAATTTCGCGTCTGTACCACGTCATCTTCGTGGTATAGCAATTTTAATGGCCAGTAGTGTAGATAGGGATGTAGACGTAGGAGGATGTGGAGGTCGATGTAGGAACAGGCAATCATTATTCCGTCGTTGCATTCAGGTTTGAGCAGTAATGGTCCTAAATACGCTCAGCGATGCACTAACAAGTGTCTTGTGGCGTATGTAGGTGCGGGTACAGACGGACAGACAGTGATCGCGAAGGTGCGGTTCTCTGCGAAGTAGTTGTTTGGGGTGCCGAACCAGCCAGCAGTCGCGTACAGTCAGCTACGACTTTGGACCACGGCTAAATACGCTCAGCGATGCACTAACAAGTGTCTTGTGGCGTATGTAGGTGCGGGTACAGACGGACAGACAGTGATCGCGAAGGTGCGGTTCTCTGCGAAGTAGTTGTTTGGGGTGCCGAACCAGCCAGCAGTCGCGTACAGTCAGCTACGACTTTGGACCACGGCTAAATACGCTCAGCGATGCACTAACAAGTGTCTTGTGGCGTATGTAGGTGCGGGTACAGACGGACAGACAGTGATCGCGAAGGTGCGGTTCTCTGCGAAGTAGCTGTTTGGGGTGCCGAACCAGCCAGCAGTCGCGTACAGTCAGCTACGACTTTGGACCACGGCTAAAATGATTGCGGTTATGCTTGACGGTGCTCCTCAGTATGTTATTATTAAAGAATTGACATATTTTGATCAGAAACTAAGATTGAAAAGAAATCAATAACACGTACACTGTGGCAATAATTGTGCTAGGATCACTCACCTGGATGTGAGCTATGGGTATGAGAGTTGGCACGAGGAGCTTCACTGGACGTCGTCAGCAGCTGGCCCTGTTGGCGACACACTGGGAGGCGGCTGGTGTGAGCGGTGATGTCTAGTGGCGCTGTCGTGGGCGTGGCCGACAGCCACTGCTTACCCTGAGAACCGAGTCTTCAACGATCTGGCAGATCGGATGACTTTAACATGCCACACACAAAGGAGGGTGTTGCCCCCTACCGTATTGTAAAATTTACTGTTGATGTTTGTCCAATTCTTTGTCTCACCAAATGAATTCCTTGTTAGTAACATTGGCTGCAGCCGTGTGATGTCCTCTTCACCCACATAAAAAGAAACGTCTACTAGCCAAAAACGTTACTTTATAAAACGATTCTATTCTTGAGTAACACTTACGTCGTGGCTTCCTCTGACAGGCTCCTCTGGTGACGCTGCTTGGCGTACCCCGTGCGGCCCTCGCCACTTCTCCAGCCTGCACTGTGGCGCTCCAGGCGGCAGCGGTCGCTGCCTGGAGAAACACGGCGCCGCCCCCCATCCCCGCACGACCTACACAGCCAAGTTACAGAACAGGGTGTTTCAATGGGGACTTAACAACTTTGAAAATTTATATCAATTACTTCATAGTACCTACAGAGGTGCATCGATTTCTAGGGAAATACATAAAGTTTTGTCTCGCGTAGTTCGCTAGTGCCGAATCGCACCGCAAGGAGCGCTAGCGGCAGTTGCGTTAAAGATGGCTGCTGCCTTCACTGCTCCCGAGTGTGCTAGCTGTGTGTTTTGGTTTGAAGAAACGAAGTCAGTGACAACATTTCAGAGTAATTTCCGTACCAAGTATGCTTAACATCCTGCTAGTAGGCCTACAGTTTATAAGTAGCATAAAAATTTTGTAAAAACATGGTTCTCAGTAAGACACATGAAATCATAAGGTAGTCCGAGCACGTCTGGCGACGTGGTTGAGTGGGTGAGACAACGTTTTGTCAACAGCCCTACAAAATCGACTCAATGTGGATCTCGCGAACTGCAAATCCCACATACGACTGTTTGGCATGTGTTGGGAAACCGTTTGCATTTGAAACCGTACAGATCGACTATCATACAAGCAGTAAAAGCCGCTGATAATATTGCTTGCAAAAACTTCTGTGTGGATATGTTAAACGGATTACATGAGGATGAACATTTCTTGGACAAAACCATCTTTTCCTATGAATCGACTTTTTACTGAAGTGGCGAGGTTAATACACATAACTGTAGGATCTGGGGCAGTGAAAATCCATATCAAACATGGCAACATGTTCGTGATAGCCCTAAACTGAACTTTTTTGTGCACTGAGCAAGAACAAAGAGTACGGCCCCTTTTTTTCTGTGGGGGACAGTGACGGCAGTTTTCTGGGAAACAAGCGACAGCTTGGGGCGCAGTCTTCTGCATAACTTTTCGTCTCCTATCGCTGGGAACTCCCTCAGGTGACATAGGACGTGCGTGTCCAAATCCTGTGTTGTAATACACGCTGAGATTTGTTTCACAGCTGATCATTCTCAAGGTCACACAATTAAATGGAGCAGCGATGTTCATTATTTTGCCGATCCCTGTTTTGACAAATACAACCTGACTTCAAACACTCTCCACCATGCACGTAGCGAGCGCAGAAAGTTAAAACTCGTGGTGAAGCGAGGACATGATTCAGCCCACCAGCATTCGCAGTTCATTTACGGTCTCATTCCCTTTCCAGCACACACTGTGAGGTTCACAGCTGCGCACTACTTCTTGCTCCACAAAATGCAGGGTCTTGCTAAACACATTGCGAGGTGCATTGGGACACAGTGCTACCGTCTCTCGTTGGTGCATTGTCTTGCTGAAAACACAGGCAGTAGCACAGTAGGATAGTGACCACATACATGTCGACAGTCATGGCGGTAGGAGACACGCAGTGGCCATCCCAAACCCATCCATCTTGAGACCACACGTACTCGCCGCAGTGCACTGTGGTAGCCCTCACTCCATGGAGACCAGCGACCCACAGCAGATGCCAAACTCGTCGACCCACGCCACCAGCGGCGCCATCGAGGTCACACTCAAGCCTGGCTGTGGCTGCCGTCAACACGCCGGCGCGCCTCGCCACTCACCGCATCGTCCGAGCACTGATCGCGTGCACCTTGTCTTAGTGAAGTGGCCCATGTTAACCTTGGCCTTCATTCGCTTCCTAAGGACACTACTCCAGCCTCAGTCTCTCGCGTTCAGTTTCAGTACCTTCGCGTGGATCTTTGTGGTAGTACCTTTGTATACACTGATGGCTCTCGGACTGACCATGGGGTTGGGTGTGCCTTCGTCATTGGCACCTGTGTCTTTCGATATCAGCTTCTGGCACACTCCTCAGTTTTTTCAGCCGAGCTCTTCACCCTGCATCAGGGCACAGAGTACATCTGGCGACACAGGCTTTTGAATTGTGTCCTCTGCTCAGACGCACATAGTGCCCTTCAATGTGCGCTGTACACTGCTCATCCCTTAGTGCAGCGGGTCCAGGAAAACTGTCACATGTTCACTCTTGGTGGAGCCAGTGTCATGTTTCTGTGGGTTCCTGGTCATTTTGGTCTGCCAGGAAACGAGGCTGCTGACGCTGCTGCCAAGGCTGCATTCCTTGTACCTCAGCCCACGAGTACCTATATTACCTCCGATAATCTCTGCGTTACCGTCTGTCAGGAGGGTGGTGCCCCTTTGGCATCGCAAAATGTCCTCCCTTCACGGGAATGAGCTTCGGCTTATTAAGCCTCTCCCAGCGCCTTGGACGACCTACTCTCGGCCCTCCCGCCGGGAGGAGAGTATCTTAACTCGGCTGCGTGTTGGGCACTGCCTTTTTAGCCATCGTCATTTGCTCAGTGGCGATGCCCCGCCACTTTGTACGCATTGCTCCCAAATTTTAACTGTCCGCCACTTCCTGATGGAATGTCCATTTTTTAACATCTTACGTTCCCGTTTGGGTTTTCTGTCTGATTTACGAACCATTTTAGCGAATGACGCGTGGGCTGTCGACCGCGTTTTACTTTTTATCTGCCGAAGCAATATGGCGAAGGCCATTTAATTTTTAGTTTAGGACCTCCGTTTCGGTATTGTGTCTTTTTACCCCTTTTTCCACGTACCTGTTTTTAGTTGTCTTCTATTATGTCAATTGGGACTGACGTATAGTCGTTTTTAACTCCTCTTTGTCTTTCTGTTTTGTAGTTCTGACTTGGGCGCGTATGGCCCCAGTTCTTTTTTGCGCCCTAAAGCAAAACAAAACAAACAAGCTGTTCTCGTGTCATCAGTTTCATCGGGCTGTGCAACGTACATCATTTCCAAAGTGAATAATTGCCCCAACTTTGAAAACTATCCAGCGATCCTAAAGTGGGTGTATTAATTACTCAGTGAGACTGTGTTCTGTCATTTGTGGGATAGGCAGACTATCATAAGTCAAGAGGTTATAGAAGGAACATAAGCCACACATGTCACTGACGAAAGCCGACGTGTTGGATTGGGTCGTTACGAGCATGAACCATGCACAAATTGTCGCAAGGAAAGGGCACTTGTCAGCACAGGACGTGTTGTGTCTAGGAATCCTGTCTATTCAGTTCGCTAGACGAACAAGCAGACAACACGTATTAATGAGTTTTATTACAACAAGAAAATTACACAACTTTGCTAGATATGTCGCAAGCAAAGGGCGACATACAAAATAACGCTATTAGAAATGATGCAGTTGTTTGTACCAAAGTAGCAACGCCGGAAGATTGTAAGAACTTGCAGAACGACCTGCAGAGAACTGATGAATGGTGCAGGCTCTGGCAGTTGATCCTTAACAGAAATAAATTTAATATATCACCCATACATAGAAATCCACTACTGTATAGCTACACTATTGATGACAAGTGGCTGGAGACAGCGTCTACTGTAAAATATCTAGGCCTAACTACCCAGAGCGACCTTAAGTGGAATGACCATATAAAAAAGACAGTTGGAAAAGCACACACCAGACTCAGATTCATCGGAAGAATCTTAAGGAAATGTAACTCATCCACGAAAGAAGGCGCTTGTTCGCCCGATTCTTGAGTATTGTTCATCTCACTGGGATCCCTATCAGTTAGAACTGATAGAGGATATAGAGAATACCCAACGAAGAGCGGCGCGTTTCGTCACTGGATCGTTTACCTGGCAGGAGATGCTAAACAAACTCCATTGGCACACTTTACAAGAGAGGCGTTGTGCATCACAGAGAGATTTACTATTGAAATTTCGCAGGAGTTATCGGACACCACACTACTTCCCCCCACATACATCTCCCATATTGACCACGAGGAGAAAATGCAAGAAATTAGAGCCAATACAGAGGCTTAACGACAAGCATTCTTCCCACGCACTATTCGCCACTGGAACAGGGTTATAGCGATCAGATTGTGGTACCGAAAGTACCCTCCACCACACGCCATTCGGTGGCTTGCAGAGTATGAAGATGATGTAGATATAGATACAAAGTAATCACTGTGCTTCACAATCGACAAATACAAGTTTGTGCTGGGTAGAGCTAGCTGACGAAGTCGCTAACGTTCTCACTGCTGTCTAAGTGCTTAACTTTGACGCTGGTGTCCAAGTGACTGCCACCAGTCGGACGCGGCACTTAAGTCCTCTCCACCCAGGAGTCGCTGCTGTCGCGTGTCGTCCTGGAACGGAGGTCGGCCAGCGTGCGATTGGCTGACCCCTTCTCACTGCCTTCTCTGCTCTGTCGTTCCCGACTGGCGTGCCGGCGCTTGACTTAACGTCGTAACAGGAAGGTCCCTATCAAACTGGCGTACACCACAGTTCGCCCCACTTAGAGACACTCATTCTTATGGTTCCCTTGTTGCTCCCTATAAGATTTCAGGGGTATGTAGTACGCACATGCAACACACATGGAGCCGATGTCTTATTACATTCGAATGCTACAGAGTGCCTAAAGTTCACCTCACAGACCTGACCTGTCACCTGTAGACGTGTCATGCAAAGACTTTAAATACACTTTACATCAGAGAGAGCAAGGCATGAAAGAATAAGCCTTATGGAACTTGAAAGGTAACCAAAGTGAAGTTAGTATCGGTACTTTCGAAAATGTACATCCTTTCACATATCTGAAACCACAACCAGTCGCTGCTGTTTAGACATGACCCTGTACTCGACAGCTATCTATCCATGAATTTCATCAAGACTGCCTCTTTCAAAACACTTCCAACTGACAAAGACACAGCGACGAAGGCTTTATTTCCAGTCTTCGCAGGAATTCTGAAAGGCTTCTGCCGCAACAGCTTTCAACTCATAGCTTACATTCTTTTGGGTACTATCCAAAGTATGAGAGAGACACCCTTTCAAGAGATTTTTGCGTCCAGGCGCTTATGTCTCAGGTTTGGTAAAACCTAGTCCAGCCAGCATAGAAGAATTCAATAAAAAGTTGCTTAGCCTTGCTAGAACGTACACTCCTGGAAATGGAAAAAAGAACACATTGACACCGGTGTGTCAGACCCACCATACTTGCTCCGGACACTGCGAGAGGGCTGTACAAGCAATGATCACACGCACGGCACAGCGGACACACCAGGAACCGCGGTGTTGGCCGTCGAATGGCGCTAGCTGCACAGCATTTGTGCACCGCCGCCGTCAGTGTCAGCCAGTTTGCCGTGCCATACGGAGCTCCATCGCAGTCTTTAACACTGGTAGCATGCCGCGACAGCGTGGACGTGAACCGTATGTGCAGTTGACGGACTTTGAGCGAGGGCGTATAGTGGGCATGCGGGAGGCCGGGTGGACGTACCGCCGAATTGCTCAACACGTGGGGCGTGAGGTCTCCACAGTACATCGGTGTTGTCGCCAGTGGTCGGCGGAAGGTGCACGTGCCCGTCGACCTGGGACCGGACCGCAGCGACGCACGGATGCACGCCAAGACCGTAGGATCCTACGCAGTGCCGTAGGGGACCGCACCGCCACTTCCCAGCAAATTAGGGACACTGTTGCTCCTGGGGTATCGGCGAGCACCATTCGCAACCGTCTCCATGAAGCTGGGCTACGGTCCCGCACACCGTTAGCCCGTCTTCCGCTCACGCCCCAACATCGTGCAGCCCGCCTCCAGTGGTGTCGCGACAGGCGTGAATGGAGGGACGAATGGAGACGTGTCGTCTTCAGCGATGAGAGTCGCTTCTGCCTTGGTGCCAATGATGGTCGTATGCGTGTTTGGCGCCGTGCAGGTGAGCGCCACACTCAGGACTGCATACGACCGAGGCACACAGGGCCAACACCCGGCATCATGGTGTGGGGAGCGATCTCCTACACTGGCCGTACACCACTGGTGATCGTCGAGGGGACACTGAATAGTGCACGGTACATCCAAACCGTCATCGAACCCATCGTTCTACCATTCCTAGACCGGCAAGGGAACTTGCTGTTCCAACAGGACAATGCACGTCCGCATGTATCCCGTGCCACCCAACGTGCTCTAGAAGGTGTAAGTCAACTACCCTGGCCAGCAAGATCTCCGGATCTGTCCCCCATTGAGCATGTTTGGGACTGGATGAAGCGTCGTCTCACGCGGTCTGCACGTCCAGCACGAACGCTGGTCCAACTGAGGCGCCAGGTGGAAATGGCATGGCAAGCCGTTCCACAGGACTACATCCAGCATCTCTACGATCGTCTCCATGGGAGAATAGCAGCCTGCATTGTTGCGAAAGGTGGATATACACTGTACTAGTGCCGACATTGTGCATGCTCTGTTGCCTGTGTCTATGTGCCTGTGGTTCTGTCAGTGTGATCATGTGATGTATCTGACCCCAGGAATGTGTCAATAAAGTTTCCCCTTCCTGGGACAATGAATTCACGGTGTTCTTATTTCAATTTCCAGGAGTGTATTAGCAAACATTTAGTTCCTAACAAGAGTTGTATCCCATGACGTCAGCCATTGTCCTCAAACGTTCGGTGGAAACACTTTGAAACATCCTGTATATGGCTCATGAGAAAAAGCTGACATCTCAAAAGCAATATGACGGAATTGTCAGTTCCTGAGTAAGTTCCTGGACGAAACACTCACCTTACAGGAAAAGCTGCACCAGACCTGGAGACACGCAGCCACTGCAGAAAAGTCGTCACCAACATGGCTGGCTGCAAGCGTCGGTGATGCCACTGAGAAAATACCGTGCACATATTGAGCGCGCTGGACGTCAGCGACACGATGCTTGCCGCATGCCACGGAACTGCAGACCCCACAGCTGGTGTGGGTGTCCACATGTGCCATGTGTCCACAGAGGATTCCGAAGTGCTGTAGGAACACACTAGATGATATAGGCCACACGATTTATATTCGAAAACAGATTCAAGAAAGCAAAACCGTTTACAGAATTTTTAGCTTTGGAGAAAGCTTTTGAGGATGCTGATTGAGAAACCCTCCCTGACATTATGAACACAATGAACATCAAATACATGGACAGAAAGGCTACTTACAACTTGTACAAAGTACATCATAACCGCATGTCGACGTCGGTACTGATACCGACATTATTCTGTGCAGTTAACGAGTGCCTGTCTCTTTAACAACCAGTTCCAACCACCAAAAATTTTCAACTCATTCTGAAGACAAGCTCCATACCGCTACTCGTGGAGCCGTCCATCCATCTCCCTGCGTTACAATTGTCTGTCACCATTAGTCGCTGGGGAAACGTCTACGGGGTTCCCAACAAAAAACATCCTCTGATCCTTTTTTGTTTCTAAAACGACAGCGATCTGAATAACAGCAATGACGCGGCGGGAGAGAATAATTGTTTCATCTGCTAAACCTTTTGCAAATCACAAATTGGTGAGCGGGATCAGTTCCTGATGAAGGTAATACCTTTGTTGACAGATGTGGACACTATTTGGCTGTGCACGGGTCCCCGTGTGAATGCTAGACATGTGCTATGTCACGGAAGCGTTGGCTGACACATAATGCTGAGCTCCTAACTGTACAGCTGATGTGGGTGCCCGTCTGAACGGAGCGTCCACAGAAGGTTCTGGAGCGCTGTGGGAAATCACTCAATGACACAGATACTACGAGTAATATTAGACGACCGTTTCCAGAAACGAAAACAATTTATAATGTTACTAGCTCTATAGAAAGAGTTTGACACTGTTGACTGCGAAGCACCCCTGACATTTGATGACAGCAAGGATGAAATACATGGACCGATAGCCTACTTACGACTTGCACAAAATGTACCGTAGCAGTGTGACGACGTCGGCGCTGACACTGACATAATTCAGTGTTGTTAATAAGTGTCTGTCCCTTTAAGCGTCGTTTCCAGCCACAAGACATTATCAGCTCTCTGTCAACACAATCTCGATGCTATTATTGGTGGAGCTGTTCTACCAGCTGTCATGTTACAATCGTCTCTCCCCAACTGTTGCCGGGGAAACGCCTATAACGTTCTACAACAAAGAACTTGCTTCAAACCTCTTTTGTTAACAAATAACAATAACTTGAAGAACATCATTGATGAGGTGGAATAGTTCAACAGTTTCATCTCCAAAAATCATTTGTTATGTAACAAGTGAGTGCAGGGGATGTATTTCCTAATGAAGGAAAACCTGACTAATAGCTGTGCGTACCACTGAGCTTTTGGCGGGTGCCGTTCTGCGATCTGCTTATGCTACAATCTTCTCAACCCAACCGTTGCCGAGGAAACGCCTATAAAGTGCTCTAACAAAGAACTTCCTTCGAACTTCTTTTGCTTTCAAATCGATAGCGATTTGAATAAGACCAGCGACGAAGTAGGAGAGATTACTGTTTCACCTTCCAAACTGTTTGACACAATACCTGAGTGTAGGGGAAGTAGTTCGTTGATGAAGGATAACTTTTGCTGAGGTGTGGATGGTACCTGCTGTGAGTGCCAGAGGTGTGCTGTGAGTGCTAGACTTCAGCGAGGCGCGGCTTGTAGCACGCATATGAGCTGCTGACGGCACAGCTGGTGTGAGTGTCCACTTGTGTGGTGTATCCACAGAGGGATCCAGAGCGTTGTGGGAATGCACTCCATGATACAGACCCTTTTATTTATATTAAATGGCAGATTCGAGATAGGAAAACCATTTCTAGTATTTTTAGCTCTGTAGAAAGCTTTTTGCAACTTTGAATGTGAAACACACTCTGAAATTATGAAGGCACCGAGGACCAAATACATGGAGTGAGAGGCTACTTACAAGTTGTACAAAGTGTAACTGCATGTCTGCATTGGCCACGCTAATGACATATTTCTGTGCGGTTAATAACTGTCTCTCCCTTTAGTCGTCTCACCAAAACATCCGTGATGATCAGCTAATTGTGAATACAAGTTCAGTAGTGTTATTGGAGGACCTATTCTGCCGTCTCCTTACGTTAAAATTGTCTCACCTTTTTCATTGCTGGAGAAACACCAATGATGTGCCACAACAAAGAACTTCCTTTGGTCTTCTTTTGAGTAGTACCAACAACGACGTAAGGTGGAGTAACTGTTTCACCTCCAAACCCCTTTGGCACATCATACCTGATTGCGGCGGTCGTTGTTCCTGAAGTAGGAATTCCTTTACTGCAGCTATGGATACCAGAAACTCTGCACAGGTCCCCATGTGAGTGTTAGAAGTGTGCCGTGAGTACTAGAGGTCAGCAAGGCGATGCTTGTCACGTGCCAGAGAACTGCCAACAGCACAGCTGGTGCGGGTGTCCACAAGTGCAGTATTTCCACAGAGGATTCCAAAGCGCTGTGGAAAAACAGCTAATGATACAGACTGTGCGATTCATATCAAGAAAGCAAAACCGTTTACAGAATTTTTAGCATTAGGGAAAGCTTTTGACAATGCTGATTGAGAAACACTCCCTGACATTATGGACATAACGAAGCCCAGATACATGGATAGAAAGGCTACTTACAACTTGTGCAAAATACACCATAACTTCATCTCGATGTCGCCACTGTTACTGATATTATTCTGTGCAGTTAACGAGTGCCTGCCCCTTTAAGAATCACTTCCACCTACCAAAAAACGATCAACTCATTCTGAAGACAAGCTCGATATCGTTGTTAGTGGAGCCGTCCATCCATCTCCCTACGTCACAATCGTCTGTCACCATCACTCGCTGGGGAAACGTCTATGAGGTTCCCAACAAACATCATCCTCTGATACTTTTTGTGTTTCTAAAACGACAGCGATCTGAATAACACCAATGACGAGGCGGGAGAGAATAATTGTTACATCTGCTAAGCCTTTGGCAAATCACAAATGTGTAAAGGGGATCAGTTACTGATTAAGGTAATACCTTTGTTGCTTTCTTGACAGATGTAACACTATTTGGCTATGGACGGGTCCCCCTGTAAATACTAGACATGTGCTACGTCACGGAAGCATTGCCTGCCACATTCTGGTGAGCTGCTAACTGATGGTGAGCAGCTAACTGCACAGCTGGTGTGGGTGCCCGCCTGAGTGGTGCGTCCACAGAAGGTTCTGGAGTGCTGTGGGAAATCACTCAATGACACATACACTAAGAGTTGTATTAGACGACCGATTCCAGAAAGGAAAACAATTTATAGTGTTACTAGCTCTATAGAAAGAGTTTGACACTGTTGACTGCGAAGCACACTCTGACATTTGATGACAGCAAGGATGAAATACATGGACCGATAGCCTACTTACGACTTGCACAAAATGTACCGTAGCAGTGTGACGACGTCGGCGCTGACACTGACATAATTCAGTGTTGTTAATAAGTGTCTGTCCCTTTAAGCGTCGTTTCCAGCCACAAGACATTATCAGCTCTCTGTCAACACAATCTCGATGCTATTATTGGTGGAGCTGTTCTACCAGCTGTCATGTTACAATCGTCTCTCCCCAACTGTTGCCGGGGAAACGCCTATAACGTTCTACAACAAAGAACTTGCTTCAAACCTCTTTTGTTAACAAATAACAATAACTTGAAGAACATCATTGATGAGGTGGAATAGTTTAACAGGTTTAACTCCAAAAATCATTTGTTATGTAATAACTAAGTGCAGGGGATGTAGTTCCTAATGATGAAAAAACCTGACTAATAGCTGTGCGTACCACTGAGCTGTGGGCGGATGCCCTGTAGGTGACACAAATGCGCCATAACTGCGAGAGGGCAGGTAGGTGATACTTGCCACATGCCAGTGACCTAGTAATGGCGCAGCTGGCGTGGGTGTCCGTGTGTGTGGTGTGTCTACAGAGGCTTTTGGAGCGCTGTCGGAGCTCACCCGATGATACATACACTATGATTTATATTGGAAGACAGATTCAAGGAAGGAAAACATTTATAGAATTTTTAGCTTTATGCAGAGATTTTGACAGTGCTAACTGCGAAACACTCTCTGACAATTCATTGATTGAAAGGCTACTTACAAATTGTACGAAATACAGCCCAGCCACTTGTCGACGTCGCCGCTGCTGCTGACATAACTCCATGCAGTTAATGAGTGTCTGTCACCTCAACCGTCACTTCCAACCACCCAAGAAGATCAGTTCGTCGTGAACACAAGCTCGAAACTGTAATTGGTGGAGGTAGTCTGCGATCTGCTTACGCTACAATCTTCTCACCCCAATTGTTGCCGGGCAAACGGCTATGTCGTGCTGTAACAAAGAACTTCCTTCGAACTTCTTTTGTTTTCAAAACGACAGCCATTTGAATAAGACCAATGACGAGGTAGAACCGTTCTTCCATCTCCCAAAGTCACAAGTCACAATCGTGTCTCACCATCAGTTGCCGGGGAAATGCCTGTGATATTCCCAAAGAAACAACATCCTCCGATTTCTATATATATATATATATATATATATATATATATATATATATATATATTATTTATTTATTTCTTTTTTATTTTTTATTTATTTTTTTTTTTTTTTTTTTTTTTGCTAAGACGACAGGGATCTTTATAACACCAATGACGAGCAGGAAAGAGTACCTGTTTCACGTCCTAAACCGTATGGCAAATTACAAATGGGTGAGGCAGATTAGTTCGTGATGAAGGCAATACCTTTGCTGGCAGATGTGGACGGGTCCCCCTGTGAGTGCCAGACGTGTGCCATGTCACGGAAGCGTTGCCTGACCCGTGCTGGTGAGCTGCTAACTGCACAGCTGGTACGAGTGCCCGTCTGAACAGAGCATCCACAGAAGGTTCTGGAGCGCTGTGGGAAATCACTCAATGACACAGATACTACGAGTAATATTAGACGACCGATTCCAGAAAGGAAAACAATTTATAGTGTTACTAGCTCTATAGAAAGAGTTTGACAGTGTTGACTGCGAAGCACACTCTGACATTTCATTGTAGCAAGAATGAAATACATGGACTGATAGGCTACTTACGACTTGCACAAAATGTACCGTAGCAGTGTGACGACGTCGGCGCTGACACTGACATAATTCAGTGGACGTAATAAGTGTCTGTCCCTTTAACCGTCGTTTCCAGGCAGACAACATGATCGACTCTCTGTGAACACAATCTCGACGCTATTAATGGTACTGTTCTGCCAACTGTCTATGTTACAATCGTCTCACCCCAACCGTTGCCGGGGAAACGCCTATGACCTGCCACAACAAAGAACTTCCTTCGATTTAGTTTTGTTTGGAAAACAACCGTGACCTGAATAGCACCTAAGGCGAGGTGGGAAAGATTACCTGTCTCACCTCACAAGCCATTTGGCATGTAACACCCGGCTGCCGAGGATGTAGTTCCTGAAGTAGGAATACCTTTACTGACAGATGTGGATACCAATCAACTTTGCACAGGTCCCCATGTAAGTGCCAGAAATGTGCCCTGAGTACCAGAGGTCAGCAAGGCGATGCTTGTCACGTGCCAGTGAGCACCCAACACGTGCAGTATTTCCACAGAGCGTTTCGGAGCGCTGTGGAAACACATTTGACGATACAGAACCAATGATTTCTATTAGAAGACAGATTCAAGAAAGAAACACCATTTGTAGACTTGTTAGCTTTATCGAGAGCTTTTGACAATTTTGAATGCAAAACACTCTCTCACATTAAGAAGGTAATAAGGATAAATATATGGACTGAAGGCTACTTACAACTTTTACAAAATACACCATAACTGCATGTCGACATAGGCGCTGCTACTGACATAATTCTATGCGGTTGGTGAGTGTCTATCCCTTTAACCGTCACTTCCAACCATACAAGATGATCAGCCCATTATCAACCCACGGTCGATACAGTCATTTGTAGAACCGTTCAGCAATCTGCCTACGTTACAATTGTCTCTCACCATCCGTTGCTCGGCACATGTCTGTGAAGCGTCACAACAAAGAACTTCCCTGGATCTTCTTTTGTTTCCGAAACGACAGCGATTTGAGTAGCATCAGCGATGCGGAAACATTAACTGTTTCACCTTGCAGAGCGTTTGGCACATCACACCTGAGTGCAGGGGATGTATTCCTGATGAAATAATGCGTTTACTGACCGATGTGGATACCATTGAGCTGTGGACGGGTCCCCCTGTGAGTACAAGAGGTGTACTTTTAGTGACACAGATTAGTGACGCAATGTTTGCTGCTTCCCAGTTATCCGCTAACTGCACAGCTGGTTGGGGTATCCGCGTGTGCAGTGTGTCCACAGAAGGTTCCGGGACGCTGTGGCAACCCACCAGAGGATACATACCCTATGATTTATATTGGAATGACAGATTCAAGAGAGGAAAACCGTTTATAATATTTCGAGCTCTGTAGAAAGCTTCCGACAGTGCTGAGTTCGCAACACTCCCTCAGATTATAAAGCTACCAACGATTCAATACATGGACTGAAGGCTACTTACAACTTCCACAAAATACACCGTAGCTGCATGTCAATGTCGGCGCTTCTACTGACGTAATTACATGCAGTTAATAAGTGTCCACTCGTCTAACCGTTGCTTCCAACAGCCCAAGGTATTCAAGTCATCGTGAACACGAGCTTGAGACTTTTATTGATGAAGCCCTTCTGCAATTTTCCTATGTTATTGTTCTCTCACCCCAAGCGTTGCCAGGTAAATGCCAATGAAATACCACCAAAAAGAACTTCCTTCGACGTTCTTTTGTTTCCTGAACGACAGCGATTTTAATAACATTAACGACGAGGCGGGAGAGTTTAACAGTTTCGCCTCCCGAACCGTTTGCCAATTTCACGACGGAAACTTCGTTGTTTATTTGAGTCCTATTTCGCGCGAGTTAATATGTTCTCATAGCAGTTTTGCAGTTTGCACGGAACGACAAAATCAGGTGTCAACAACAACGATAGAGTTTTATATCTTCGAGTCCGAAACAAGTGCACAAGTATTGGGGACGTAACTCTTCTCGTAACATCTTAGAGTTCAGCTGCAATCATATTTCCTCTGTTTACTGTGAGTGCATCGCAGTATACGCCCTAGTACGATCCGGTATATAATTAGTAGTACAGTGTGTGTGAGGGGTGTAGTTGAGATTAGTTAGCGAGATTCTTGGAAGTATTTTGCAGGATGCTCGTGTATTGTCCACGAAAAAGGCGTGTTGACTTTCTTGTGTGTTTCGCTGTGGTTTGTGACCAGTGCCCAGTACAATATGTCTTCGCTGTGGGCTGATTACTGTTACCACCAGTGGCGCGATGTGTTTGTGGTGAGCCAACCGGTGTGGCCGAGCGGTTCTAGGCGCTTCAGTCTGGAACCGCGCGACCGCTACGGTCGCAGGTTCGAATCCTGCCTCGGGCATGGATGTGTATGATGCCCTTAGGTTAGTTAGGTTTAATTAGTTCTAAGTTCTAGGGGACTGATGACCTCAGATGTTAAGTCCCATAGTGCTCAGGACCATTTGAACCATTTGTTTGTGGTGTGTTTTTTGTCTATGGATGTTGCCTTTGGTGCGATGTTTCTCGCGAATGGGATATTTTATTCGAGTGTGGTTACACAGATGAGCTATCGCTTCTAAGGCGGGTGTTGTCACTGTGCTTATTCGACTGAATATTCGTGTGGGCTTTCGCCAGTAATTCGCGAGTGCCTGTGTGGTTGATCTTGGGCGACAGTTTGTACTATGTGGCGTGAGCACGGAATGTGCGTGTCACTTTGGTATGTTTTTGCAGAGTGAGCGAGGCACACCAGCAATTTGTGAGAGAGAGAAGAACGGAAGAAATGTAGCTTTGCAGTTAAATGTCGATAATAATTTGTGTTTGTATGTTTGTTTCAGGAGCTGGAGCGCAAAATTTTGTAAATCAACCTGAGAAAAACTTGTTTCAGTTTCAGCAAAAAGAGAATTTTGCAGCAATTGTTATAGGAAAGAACAGCGAGCAGACTGGTGACATTGGTACTCATCTAGAGTCACGCCATACACCAACGTTAGTGCCACCTTAACGACAACAAAATGCGAGTATCGTAGTTTGTATATATTTTATAGTAGTTGGGTTGCATGAATAAGTAACAGACTTAGATGGAATGAGAATGACTGAACTGAATGTGTAGTCTAAGCTGACTAAGTAGTTTGAGTGCATGAAAGGCTGTGAAAATTAAAACTACACTGTGATCATAAAGTACAACGCCTCACCACTACTTAAGATTATACAGATTTAGACACAGAAAATTAATCATTTAAAATTATTGCTATAATAATATCAAATTATTTATATAATAGAATAGGATTATATTTTTGTCAAAGAATTTTAAACCTTCTTATTCGTTTTATTTTTGGCATAATCATTCATTATAATTCAGTCTATTTATGCTGTAAACATATTTGTAAAAACACAGCACTGAGTTTCCTTGTAAGGATTGTGCAGACTATTAGTGGCTGAGTTGATGACTATGTATCAGGCGTTTGGAGAGGTTGCAGACGCTGGAGCGGCTGTAGCAGCTGGGCAGACAGGCTGCCACTCTGACAAGACGGTCACGGCCGTACCCCAGTCCTGTGAGCAGGGGGTGACGCAGCAGACAGTGGTTGACTTAGAGACCGCATTGGAACTCGTCGACATGACGTCATCGGCTGCATGAATGGGGGTCAGGAGTCGGCAAGCCGCTTCACACCTCCAACTGTCAACAGGGGGCTGGTGCAGCTGACACTAGAGGACTTTCGCTGCCGCTGCCACTACAAGGTCCCGAGGATCCTACTGATGAATGGGAGTCTAAATCCAGTGGGACGCAATTCAGGACCACTGACTTGAGGTATTACGTGTCTGGAGACACGGTCGACAGCGATGGTGGGAGGTGACCATATACTGCATGGGTCTTCCCATGAACGTCTTCAACAGCAGCTATGCATTGCCAACTACCATGTCATCCAAAACTGTCAGTAATTGAGACGCCATTGACTGCTGCCACGGACAAGGTCCTGCACACTGATGGTGCTGCCTGTACTGTACATGCCAAGAAAAATAAGTAATCCATCTTGGCAAACTCATCCCACTTAGTTGCCACGTCTAACCTGTTACATGACAATGACATGTGTAGTGCGGTGTTTTCATGTGTCAACTGTAAATTTAAAAAAATTGGAGTCCCTAAAGACCTTTGAGAAGGGAGTTGTAGGAAGCTTAGTTTTCATTCTTGCTTTATGTATGTTTCTATTATATATGTTTTATACGTGCCTTGCTGTTTTCATTTTACAAGATTACATGTTCTCTATGTTTTATTATCAAGTTTTATTTTATCTTAATGGACTCATGTATTATTTTTTCGTTTTGTGTAAAGATTCAGTTGTTTTATGACAATCATATGTTGTTTGGTTGTGTTGACACATATATTTGCATTTAAGTGACAGACTTGCACATTTTAGAGAGATAAGATGCACAGATGGCCTGCAAAATTTAACCTTGCAATAGTTTATTTTTGGGTGAATGTGAGAGCGTTTGTAATCAATGTTCTGTCAAGGAATGAATGCAGCCACGTGTATAACTGAGCAAGGGTAGTAATTTTTCCATAGGGCAGAGAATCCTCAGGACAACAACATTATATTCAGGTTACAGAATAACCATTTCTGGTCCCAATTTCAGGATGAATGAGTAGATAAATGTCTGCATGACCATGTAACCGCTAAGAAATTGTCATTTAAGTCTGGGTCTTCAAGAATATGACCCAATGGATTGCTCATAACATTATTATTCCCTGGTTTAATTTTGTGGTCATGCAGCAGAGAGTGTATGGATGACCCCTGGTTGAATGTGGTAAAGACAGGGAATAATATTGTGCTGGGATTTATGGAGAACAAAAATTGATTCATGTTTATTGCTTTGATAATGACCCAACTAAAGTATCGCAATTTATTCTGTTCTGTGTCACACTAAGCTTTTAAAGTGTGACACTCTCCATGAATAAATCGGAGAGGACTGGGGAGGTCGTGAGACATTGCAAGGCACCCTCACTTCTGACTGGGTGTTACGCAGCTTCATGTTCTTAGGGAATATGATCTTTATTGCGATATGAATTCATGCATCTTGGTGAAATAGTGGGCAGTATTTAATGCTCTTGCTTGCATGCTCTAGGGAAGGAATAACAGTAAGCTTTACCTGCGTTCAAAGGAATAGGGTGCCTATTTAAACGACTGCAGTAAAAGAACACAGCGATGGTGGGCTGAGGGAAGCGCGTTTTTTCTGCAGAACCTGAGTGGAAACATTTCCGAGTTCTGCAGTCTCATTGTGCAGTCACGTTAGTTGGCACTGGTCAGGGGGCAGCTGCGTCCAGGTAGACTGACTAGCGCCGAGAAGTGGCCGCTGCAATGGCCAGCGCATTGTAGACCAGCAATAAAGCAGAGGATCGGCCCTTTTTAGGCAGGAAGCTGACAGAACAACTGTGAGCATTGTGCGAATTTCTGTGGGACAGGCCACTGGCGCCCAGACGTCAAGACTCTGTTACAAAATATATTTGTAAAAGCACGAGGCTTTTAGCGAGTTTATGGCCGTTCTTTGGAAACTTTGAAATGGACGCAACAGGGGAGATAACAAGCTTTTTATGAAGGGGTGTGGTTCCATCCTGGTCATGTTGTTAGCAAAAGACACGGCGTAAACGCGCGGGAAAGAGGCTGCAAAGCTGAATCTTTTTTCCTTTTCTACCAATTAACTTTAAAGTCTCTGATTGGTCAAATAGGTGTATGCAGAGCAAAGGGCGCTGTCCCAGCTTTGAATGCCATACTCCAGCTCGTGATTGGCTTGTGATAAAGTGGGGTAAGTCTAAGATGTAAATGTGCTTTGCTACCGAGCTGAGGAGGTAAGCGGACAGAAAGAGAGGCTCAGTCTTGTACTGGCGCTTCATTAGTAAAGAACTGCAGGTCTCTACCTACATGGTGACACTAGTGCCCTTTGCTAGTGTGCCACTTAGAGCCTGTGCCATTCACCTTCTGAACCGTCAGAGGTACTGCTTCTAGCATCACGCACACATTGAGTGATGCTTGGGGGTACTTATTTGTCTTGAATCGGCCGTCTAAACATTTGACATATTCCGTCACACATAGTTGTGGCATGGAGTCAAATTGGTCTGGCAGACCAGCAAATGGGTCCACCTGCACACTGGAATCCACCGGGGTTTCAGAGGCTCATAGGAAAGTACCTGCATACCGAATTAACCGAACGAGAGACCACGTACTTGCATTTTTCGCGCGTATGCCATTAACAGCAGATTGCAGCCATCCATCACTTCAGTCACCGAACGCATCGTGGTGTGCCGCCCTGACCAGCAGGAGGGTAAGGGTTTCGCTGCTATGGCGTAGGATTGCAATATATGTTTCTCAGCACCCTGTTCTTTCGAACCACATTTTTCTTTTTGGAATGGTAGAATATAGATGCTTGATGGTTGCGTATTTTTGTGCCACAACTCGGATTCGTGTGTATGAAGTCAGATAAAGCAATTAGTGTTCCGGTTAGTGTCGTGTGTCGATCCCCAGCTGATCACTTTGTCCACCATAGACCCCATGTTAGTGAAAGCGTTTGCCAAATAAAAATATTTATGTGACGTTTCTTTAGTCATTTTTGTTGTCTTGTGGTGTTAAGGGTGAATAAATTGTCATTTAGATCACAACTTCTCCCTGAGTTCTGATTAACAGTACCTTCCCATTTTATTATTAAAGTCTAGATTTGAAACGTAAATAGAAGGCTTTCACGTTTACAGCCCATGTTTCCTAGGAATTCCTTCTTTTGGTCCTCACTACCACTGAAAGTTGCCTACCCTACATTCTCAGCAACAAAATACTGTCACGTATGTTCCACGAATGAGTAGCATGAAGTACTGAGAGTCAATAGGTAAGGGTATGACGCTGCAACAGGTGTGCCACTAAAGCAGTAACCTAACATCAGCGGATACTCTAGGACACAGAAGATGGTGGTGGTGGTTAGTGTTTAACGTCCCGTTGACAACGAGGTCATTAGAGACGGAGCGCAAGCTCAGGTTAGGGAAGGATTGGGAAGGAAATCGGCCGTGCCCTTTCAAAGGAACCATCCCGGCATTTGCCTGAAACGATTTAGGGAAATCACGGAAAACCTAAATCAGGATGGCCGGAGACGGGATTGAACCGTCGTCCTCCCGAATGCGAGTTTAGTGTGCTAACCACTGCGCCACCTCGCTCGGTGGACACAGAAGAAACTGCGTTTTTGTCATACGTTTAGTGTGGGCAACGTGGCCAGCAGCATAGGACCTTCTGGAAGGAGCTGATGTCAGGAGGACAGCGCGTGACCGCTAGGGAGGGGCGTCATGAAAGCCTGTATAATTGGCGCAGCACACACTGCTCGGAGATTCAGGTTCCGATCTCAGTCTGCCTCAGACACTGGAGCAGCGTTGCACTGCCCTGCAACGGGCTTGCAGTGGCACATAACTTCACAGGTTACATAGAGGATTGCGCAAGTCAGTGTGTTAGTATCTCGTAGGATTCGGTAGTAGACTCTTGTCCTACATCACTGCTCAGTCTCAGATATTATTCAGAGGTCTACGAGTTGGACAAGCCACCTCACAACTGAAAACAGTGTCAGCTCCCATCATGGTCCGGTCACAGGACACTACAGACGCGACAGAATCACTGCCAGAGGTGTCAGAACGGTTTTCGGTTTGTAACTTTCGACTCGTTCGTTTCCGGTAGAGTCACCCTTACCTCAAATTGATACATTTATCCTTCTCCATCATATTAGAAAGTCTTTAACATCACAGATTACAGTTTCGCATCACCTCAGTTCCGAGAGTTCTGGAGCCTGTACAGAAAATTGGAATAAAGATTAACAGAAACATCATTTCCGTCCTTCTTATTGCTCATGGAAACCACACGTTGCCTGTTGTATCAGCATACAGTATGCAGCGAGATCTTCAGAGGTGTTGGTCCAGATTGCTGTACACCCAGTAGCACGTCCTCTTGCCCTCATGCATGCCTGTATTCACCATGGCACACTATCCACAAGTTCATCAAGGCACTGTTGAGCCAGACCGTCCCACTCCTCAACAGCGATGCGGCGTTGATCCCCCAGAGTGGTTGGTGGGTCACGTCGTCCATAAACATATCTTTTCAATCTATCCCAGGCATGTTCGATAGGGTTCATGCCTGGAGAACATTCTGGCGGCCACTCTATTCGAGCGATGTCGTTATCCTGAAGGAGGGCATTCACAAGGTGTGCCCGATAGGGGCGTGAATTGTCGTCCATGAAGACGAACGCCTCGCCAGTATACTGCCAATATGGCTGCACTATCGGTCGGAGGATGGCATTCACGTATCGTACAGCCGTTACGGCGCCTTCCTTTGCTACCATCAGCATACGTTGGCCCTTCATAATGCCACCCCAAAACATCAGGGAACATCCACCTTTCTGCACTCGCTGGACAGAGCGTCTAAGACGTTCAGACTGACCAGGTTGCTTCGAAACACGTCTCCGACGATTGTCTGGTTGAAGGCATGTGCGTCATTTATCGGTGAAGAGAACGTGATGCCAATCCTGAGCGGTCCATTCGGCATGTTGTTGGGCCCATCTGTGCCGCGTAGTGTCGTGGTTGTAAAGATGGACCACGCCATGGATGTCGGGAGTGAAGTTGAGCATCATGCAGCCTATTGCACACAGTTTGAGTCGTACCACGACGTCCTGTGTCAGCAAGGAAAGGATTATTCAACATGGTTGCGTTGCTGTCAGGGTTCCTTCGAGCCATAATCCGTAGGTAGCGGTCACCCACTGCAGTAGTAGCTCTTGGGCGGCCGGAGCAAGACATGTCATCAACAGTTCCTGTCTCTCTGTATATTCTCCGAACAATATCGCCTTGGTTCACTCTGAGACGCCTGTACACTTCCCTTGTTGAGAGCCCTTCCTGGCACAAAGTAACAATGTAGAAGTGATCGAACCGCAGTATTGACCATCTAGGCATGGTGGAACTACGGACAACACGAGTCATGTACTTCCTTCCTGGTGAAATGACTGGGACTGATCGGCTGTCAGACCCCCTCCGTCTAACAGGCGCTGCTCATGCATGGTTGTTTACATCTTTATACAGGTTTGGTGACATCTCTGAACAGTCAAAGGGACTGTCTCTGTGACAGAATATCCACAGTCAACGTCTATCTTCTGGGAACCAGGATGATACAAAACATTATATATATATATATATATACATATATATATATATATATATATATATATATATATATATATAAAACAATCTGGGCAGAGAGAAAGTCTAAAAGAAAATAACTGAATGCCCCGTGATTGTACTTCGCGTGGTCCAGTAGGGCCCAAACGTGAATAATAATAATAATATATATATATATATATATATATATCAGGGGCGGCTCCTGTATAGATTTGCAGGTTTGCGCTACCCCCAAGGAATAATTCTGTTCAACTGTGTTTTCCTTCTGAGCGTTCTATACTAGTGGAGAAGTAGCGCGCTATTTATCTCTTTTGAAATGCCTGGGCTCCAAACGCCGAACGCAGCGGAGTTGGACGGAATGTGCCGGTGGCGACAGCGGGTTGCACTGTAGCTGCAAACGCGGACTTGTGTGTGTCAGAGGGGGTGCGGGGGCAACGCTTGGCATCACTGTACTCGTATGCGAGCCTTGTGTGTATAAACACCTCATCCTGCCAGGAAGAGGGTCCGAACTCTCCCGAAGGGAAACGGAACTATCGGGTCTTCGAACAAAGCGGGATTCTCGCGCCACCTTACCAGTTCAGGTGTAGCTGAGACCGAACTAACTATTTCCATTGCGTCGTGTTAGTTATTTTAGCGTGTGCTCCAGTGAATTTTGAGGCTCAAGTGACAAGTGAATACGTGAAATAATAAATCAGGTAATTTCATTGCTCTCTGAACCCTCCAGTTCACGGAAGGTTGAAGAAAAATGAGAAATCAGGAGCCTAGGTAGATCAAATCCTGTGTTAACTGGTTCGCAGACCGTTAAAACAAAAATTCGCCAACTCAATAGGAAATTTAACTCTGAATTGCATGAATGGCTGTGTGGTTGTGACATGAAAAATGTCTTATTTTGTTTTTCTTGATTATTATTTGGAGTAGATATTTCATTGTCTACACACGGAGTCTGTGACATTCAATACCTCCATGACAAAATTAGAAATCACGAACTTTCTTCAGTCCATGTAAATAACGTTTTGAATATATCAAGTCTAGGCAGTGTAACTATAGCTACCCAATTAGACAGTGAGTACAGAAGGTCCATGGCATTACACAACCAAAAGGTTACGGATAATAGGTACATATTGAATCTAATTATTAACTGTATTCGTTTCCGTGGTGCGTTGGAACTTGCCCTTAGAGGACATGATGAGACTGAATCATCTTCCAGTCCTGGTGTTTTTCGTTCCTTGATTAATTTTAGTGCAGAATTAGACTCGGTATTAAAATCGCATTTAGAGAAAGCTACAGTTTTCAAAGGAACCTCAAAAACCATCCAGAATGAACTCCTCTGGTTCATGCCTCAAGTCTGACAAGAGGAAATTAGAAAGGAAATTAAGGAGCAGAGTTGAAAGATTTTGGGACTTCATAGCACCAGAAAAGCACGATGCCCAGTCTTTGGCTCAAATGGCTCTGAGCACTATGGGACTCAACTTCTGAGGTCATCAGTCCCCTGGAACTTAGAACTACTTAAACCTAACTAACATAAGGACATCACACACATCCATGCCCGAGGCAGGATTCGAACCTGCGACCGTAGCGGTCTCACGGTTCCAGACTGTAGCGCCTAGAACCGCACAGCCACTCCGGCCAGCAGTCTTTGGCAACGTCCATCATCGAACAGATAAATAATCATTTGGGGAATTGTCCACATAAGCTAACAGCGCAAACATATGATGGTGCAGCAGTCATGAGTGGTTCGTCACGTGGGGTGCAGGCTCTTGTTAAGGAAAAGTTTCACAGTGCTTCATACATTCACTGATATGCCTACCAGTTGAATCTCATTATGCTTAAAGCCGCTTCCATTAATAAAAATGTGCGCATATTCTTCACTAAACTTCAGGGACTTTGCACCTTCTTTTCAGCATCTTTTCAAAGAACAGCAGTTCTCGACGAAATAGTACGAAAACAACTACCATGTTCAGTGACAACTCGTTGGAATTTTCAGTCAAGGAGCGTCAATACCGTTTTCGAATAAGGGGAAGATATTATCACGTGCATGAAAAATATGAGCCAGGGGGGAAAACTGTGTAATGAGAACACGATCCTGCAACCCTGTGGCTTAGTAACAACTTTGGAGGTTTAAAAGTTAATTTTTTGGCTTTCATTTTTTCATAAAATTATGATCCATGTGGATATTTTGTATAACCAGCTGCAAAAAAGGCATATTGACCCAACTTACGCACACAGTCAGCTGGCAGCTTTTGAGCGTGAAATTGCGAACATTAGGGAAGGAGAGAGTGAAAATTCAACAGGTTTACACGAGTACCATGAAAGAGGGAGAATTGAAGAAGGCGCAGCGATGTGTAATCTACTGTGGGAGGCAAAAGAAGTATGTGATTTAAGTTATGAGGAAGAAGAAAGATTCAAAAATGGTTCAAATGGCTTGAGCACTATAGGACTTAACTTCTGAGGTCATCAGTCCCCTAGAACTTAGAACTACTTAAACCTAACTAACCTAAGGACATCACACATATCCATGCCCGAGGCAGGATTTGAACCTGCGACCGTAGCGGTCGCGCGGTTCCAGACTGAAGCGCCTAAAACCGCTTGGCCACTCCAGCCGGCAATAAAGATTCAAGTTCACTGGACACCTAGTTGCAGCCTCTCTCTTTCTACCAGAGAAATTCGCTACTTACTCTTCCGGTTTCCCAGAAACTTATTTCAGAGCTACTATTGAATGCTACTCTTTTTTGAAAGAAAAGAAACTTCGAACAGAACTCTCTGTTATTTATGGAAGAGAGGAGTTCAAAAGCATGTGTGGAGCTTCGAGCTTTCTGGATTACATAACAGACAATAATCCTTGTGATACACTGAGCGAATTTGTGAAGCTCCTGAAAGCGATAATTACAATTACAATGACCACATCAGAAGCAGAACGTTGTTTTTCTTCACGGAAACGCATCAAAACCTTCTTGAGGAATACTATGGACCAAGAAAGACTATCAGCACTAGCGATGCTCTCTATTGAACGAGACCTCGTTCCAGGAATTGCAGACTTAAATTAAAGAGTGATTGAAAGATTTGCAAATATGAATAAAAGAAGAACTGAGTTCCTGTACAAGTGATCACCACCACATCCAAATTCAGAGATATAATCGAACGGCGTTAACATCAGTCCTGCTGAAACAGGTTAGTAAGTCATGCCTACCGCTTTTTGAGTATATAGAATTGCAGTTGATTTTAATTCCTTTTATTCTGCAAAAGTAATAGTTTTTTCTGTGTACACTTTTGCTTTTATTATGAGTAGATGCAGGAGTGACACGAGCGAGCGGTCTGTTTATATCAGGCATTACAAAAACATTGAGCAGTGTACTGATTGTCTCTCTTTTGTTAATGTTTCCCTTCGTGAGTAAAGTGCACCAGCATCTTCTTTGGTCACGAGCCGCCAGTGATATATATATATATATATGACGTTTCCAGTTATGGGTTCCTATATAAAACTTCACTACTAAATCCCCTCTACAACCTCTAGAAGTGAGTAATACGAATTGCGAAACACACTGTATCTTCCTCTATGACACTTTAACAAGCCAGTAACGTGTCTTGTGTCTTTCTCTCTCCTAAACCCGAACTGTTGCTCCCCAATCCATCTATCCAACTTAACGAATAGCATTCTATTCAGCACTGTCAGCAATACTGTGCTTGAACGAGAAATTAGGCTGATAGTCCTATACTCTTCACACTTTTTGTACTTCTGTATTTTTCAGTTGGTATCTTTACTGTTGCAAGAAAATCAGGCCATTCCTCTTTGTGATATATTTCATTACAGGGATAGACTATTTCCTTCTTTCCCCTCTTTCCCACACTCTTTAAATATCTGTTGGCAAGTTATCAATTGCACATGTCTTCGAGTCTTCATCTCCTTCAGCGCCTTTTCTACTTCTGTTTCGATGATACTGTACCCCTTTCCATCTTCCAGCACATATTCCTCTTCTCAGGCTTTATTTCACTTGGTATCTGATCCACCTTTCACAGACATTCTACATATTCTTACCACTTGCTCACCGAACCTCCTGTGATTCTTCAGCTAATTTATCGTCCACTCTTTCTATTTCCATGTTAGTCTTCCTCCCTTTACTTTCAAAACTACTAGCTAATCCGTACATCATTTCACACGTTCCCTCTCTCTCCATTTTCTTTACTTTCTCGAATTTCCCTTTCATGCACCTTTCCCTCGCTTCTTCATAATTCATTATTCAGTTTCTTGTATCCCTTTTTGCCTTCTTCATTTTCCACAATTTTCCACTCTCTTCTTTCTTCTGTCTTTCTCAACATGTTTTCCGTTATCCATTCATTCCTGATACGTTTGGACACTTTAACTCCTAGTACTTCTTTGGCAGAGTCCATAGTTATTTCCTCAATTTTATCCATTTGTCATCTACATATTCTTCCTGTCTCCCATTTTTTCATGAATCTGTCTTCCAACTCTGAAGCCTTACCTACCTTCTTGATTATATCCAAGTTTAATCTTTCTTTTGTTTTGTCTCTCCACACTTTCTTCAACTTCGCTTGTATTTCTCCCAATATGAGACAGTCGTCTGAGTTTATACCTGCTCCTCGGTAAGGTCCTAAACCTTTCTTGTATCAGAATTTAGTGCAACTAATATTTCTCCCTATCCAAATCTGAGATCCATGTACAACGTCTCCTTATGTGGTTTTCAGATAATGTGTTGTCCACTACTAATGAGTCTTCTTTGCAGAAGCTAATTAGCCGTTCCCCTCTCGTATTTATTATCCTTAATCCCAATTTTCACACTGTAGCTTCATCTCTTTCTTCGTCGAGCACTGCATTCCAGTCCGCCATAATGATAATGCAAGCATTTCTACTTTCTTTCTGGATAAGTTCTTGAATCTTCTCATAATATTCTTCAACCTACCCACCTCTAAGCCGGGCTGGTTAACACGTATATTTGTATCAATACCACATCTTTCTAACTACGTTGCAGTCGTATCATCAATCTTCCATCAATATATTACACCTTCTTTACCTCATTTTTCTGTCCTAACAGGATTCCTACTCCTTTTTCACCGTTCTTGATTTCCTCTGAGTAGAAATGTTTAAAATATCCATTTTCTACCTCTGTTCTCTCCCTAACTTACTTCACACGTGCCAAGCGCATCTGATCTGTTCTTTTTTCATCTCCTGCTCTGAATTTTCAAGTGTTTTTGCTTGCAACAGTGTGCGGACATTCCATGTCGCAATCCTTATCTCTCTTCCCTTCATACTCCCCTCCTTCCTTTCATTTATGTTTCCTCTCAATACGTTCCCTTCGCAGAGATCTGACTGAAGTGAGATCTTAACTCCAGGTTCTTTCACAAGGATAAAATATACGATGTACTGCTTGGGAATTTAATACGAAAGAATACCAAACCCAAAAGCAGTCGCTCACTAGGAGTCAAACGCTGTCTGTACCCGCCCCTCTGGGGTACGGTCGCTACTTGTCCCCTTTATCCACTCACGGAGAAAACGTGCCTCTTCTCTCAACTTCACCATTTCGGAAGACTTTTTCTCCACTGTCGCTGCTGTTAAGGTCTTCGCCGTTACTCTGGCAAGGAGCCCTTAGCTAGTTTTGACAACTGGAGCCTTTTGAACGAAGATTTGTTAACGAGGTTTTACTCATTCAACTTCCCCTTTCCCATTTCTTGCAAAATGGGCCCCGGGGCTTGCCACCGGATTAGTGGAGTTCGAATGAAATAAGAAGATTCAGCGGAAGGCGCTATCGTGTTCCAGTGTTGAAAGATGACTGTTTCTCGAGAAGGCAGCAAGTGCAACAGATAAACATCTTGAAACGATAAGGACATATCGCTTCATGTTAATGTAATACTATAAGTACCAGGAATCCTTCTCACATCTTGTAATACAATATTTTCCTAATATATGTTAAACTTTATTCTTGACTCATGTTTCATACCTTAATATAAATTACGATGTTCATTGTCCCCAGGCCGTCTTCTGAAGAAGATAGATTTATATCTATTGAAACCTAGGTAAAGATTACTTTATCCTTTGCAACTGGTCGGCTGCTCTTAATCTGATTATCTTGAAAAGAGCTAGGATCTCGCAGTTCATTCCTTCTGAAAATCTGAGACACCACTGCACATATCAATTCAGCAAAAAACAAATGTTGATGCATTGTAAGAACCTCTAGCATTGGCTAATGTAAATAAACAACAGGCCAGAGAGAGAGAGAGAGAGAAGAGAGAGTGGAGAGTAAAGTGTGAAGCGATGCGTTTCTGAGGAAGATGGTACGATGAACGTTAGTCGTTAGCCGCCTACAGGAAGAGGACTAGTGGAGATGACTAGTGTTTTCCAAAGAGCATTTTTATCAGTCGACGCTTGGAAGATCCTATCCAGAGCCCACCCAATCTGAATTTAGTATGGATGCAAATTTCGGCAATGTGAGATTCCTCTGTACCAAATATTCGATTAGAAGTCATAGAAATCACTTCTTCTTCTTCTTCTTCTCCAACTCCAACTGGAACTCAATATTCGGGGGCCTCTGCCTCTAGACTTGCGCGCTGAGAGCCGCCGCCCATTCCGCCGGACTGCCGCACCGTATCAGCTGATGTATTCGAGACTCGGAACATTCTGCACTTAACCACTGGTGACAGTCGTAGGTTTCGCCAATGAGTGATTCTGCAGCGGCTTCAGCCTCCAACTGAGATGCCACGGTGGTGATCGAGCCGCAACTGCGAGACAATGTGTTGGGACATTAAAATCAGACTTATATTTTAAAGGCAATGAAGAGTGTTTTTAACCCCGACCTGAGGTACGGCATATTCGCTTCTGTATAACTATCTGTTTCCAATTAACATCATGACAACCAGTTGGCAGTTTGTAATTACAGTTAATTCCTTCGCCCCTCCCCCCCCCCCTCACCGCCCCCCTCCCTCACCGCTCCTATGCCAGATATGCCATGGCCTCACTATATTAATGTCAATGCTGTTTGTCATTTGTTTTACCAATAATTCTGTTGGAATAAGTCAAAGTAATTGTGTTTCATGTGTCATTTGATAGTCATAAGTTTCCAGAGTCATTACCTTGGAGGTCATCCTACAAGGGCCACTCCAAAAGAAATGCACACTATTTTGTTTTAAATCCATCTTTCATTCTACATGTTTGAAAGTTTAACAGTGTGTAGATACATCTTTTAGGAACAATATTTTCATTTCTCCCTCTCAACTACCTTACACAATCTTGGAACCAACGCCTGTATACCCGCACAGTAAAATTCTGGACCAACCTGTTGGAGCCACTGTTTGGCAGCGTGAACAAGGGAGTTATCATCTTCAAAACCTTGTTCCACGATGAGAGTCTTTCAGTTTCCCAAAGAGATGATAGTCACATGGAGCCAGGTCAGGACTGTAAGGCGGATGTTTCAGTGTCGTCCATCCGACTTTTGTGATCGCTTCCATGGTTTATTGAGTGACATGTGGCCATGCATTGTCGTGCAACAGCAAGACATCCTGCTTTTGCCGATGTGGTCGAACACGACTCAGTCGAGCTTGAAGTTTCTTCAGTGCCGTCACATATACTTCAGAATTTATGGTGGTTCCACTTGGCATGATGTCCACAAACAGGAGTCCTTTGGGATCGAAAAACACCGTAGCCATAACGTTTCCAGCAGACGGTGTGGTTTTGAATTTCTTTTTTCTTGGGTGAATTTGCATGATGCCACTCCATTGATTGCCTCTTCGTCTCTGGTGAAAAATTATGGAGCCATGTTTCATCACCTGTCACAATTCTTCCAAGAAATTCATCTCCACCATTCTCGTACTGTTCCAAAAGTTCGCTGCACACCATTTTTCTTGTTTTTTGTGAGTCACTCAACATCCTGGGAACCCACCTGGCACAAACCTTTTTTAATGCCAACACTTTCAGTATTCTGCAAACACTTCCTTCCCTTATCCAAACGTAGTGTGACAATTCGTTCAGTGTGATGCGTCTGTCAGCAGCCACCAATTCGTTAACTCTCTGCACATTGTCTGGAGTGTGTGCAGTACGAGGCCTGCCGCTGCAAGGACAATCCTCAATATTGCCATGCCCGCTTTCATCATGTAACCTGCTTGCACATGGACTAACTGCACTGCGATCGACAGCAGCATCTCCATACACCTTTTTCAACCTCTTGTGGATGTTTCCCACTGTCTCGTTTTCACAGCAAAGGAATTCTATGACAGCACGTTGCTTCTGACGAACGTCAAGTGTAGCAGCCATCTTGAAGACATGCTGTGACGGCGCCACTCATGGGAACAGGTTAAACTAAGTTTTAAAACAAGCGGAAAGGATCTATCTACACACTGTAAAACTTTCACACATTCAGAATGAAAACTGTATTTTTACAAAAATAGTGTGCATTTCTTTTGGAGTGGGACACTTGCAGTTTTAAAACCGAGCCATCTTGTACAAGGATAAATTTCAGGGATTGAAAGGCTTCTTAGAATTTGATCAAAAAACATCATGTCGACATTGGCGCTACTAATTGCAGAATTCCGCCACTTCCAGCCATCCAAGATGATCGACCCACTGTGAAGACAGGTTCGATACTGTTATTAATAAAGCTGTTCTAGCAGCTACTTATGTCTCGGTCGTTTCGTCCTTTACATTGCCAGGAGAAACATCTGCAACGTGTCGCAAAATTAACTTCCTCTGGTATTCTTTTATTTAAAAAATGAGAGCGGTTTGAATAACATAAACGGCGAGTCAATCTCAAACCGTTTGGCACGTCACACCCGGGTGCAAGTGATGTAGTGCCTGCTATGTTCGAACACAGGATAGAGGGAAGACAGAGGGTTTGAGGCCATTCTACAGTTTCCGAGTGGTGAGAAGCAAATTCAGAAAGACAAATTCCCAGTGAAGGCGGGTTAGATCTGCTGTTGCCTTCTCCACCAGACATCACGGCGCCTAGAGTATCAGCAACCAAACTGACAGCCTGCAGCCACGGGCTGCCCACTTCGCAGGCACACCGAAGCACCACACAACCGACTGGCAATATTGATGAACGGCCACAACAACAATAACAACAACAACACAGCAAAGACACCAGCAGCCACAAGGGGCCACTACCGGCCCACATAAACATAAGTAAGAGGTCGCTGCAGATCCCAGACCCATTTTCAGAAGTCAAACCACGTGAAGGAAAATAGTTCTGAGGTACTCATCGACTGAAGCGCTACAAAGGCCAGCGCTCGGCCGCACATAGGCAGTTCATCGACCGCCAGCAGTCGTGGATAGCTGCCGCCCCGGCAGCCCGGCCTGGATCTTTTCGCTGATCTCTGGATTAGGCTTGGTATATTGGAGAAGTCTCTGGCAGAGCGTAGTAGGAAATTATTTCAGATATTTTCTATATTATTCTTGTATGTAGTTGTCATTCGAAGACAGATCACTGTTTGTGTTGGTGTTATGCTTGCAGAATTTGTTTTGGTTAATTGAACAGTCCAATAAATTGTTTTCGGACTTTGATCGTTAGTTTCTTCTGCTTATGCAGACATACCAGGATCAGCGCGAAACTCTGTCACAGGGCACCTACGAGAGATACAGATTCTGGGATTTGACAGGATGCTAGCACCAGGAGACTTATGGAATACTGGGGTCTGATCAACACTGTTTATTTGTTATCAGACTAACCGCTACACTGAAGGCTAATTCTAGACATTAGAAAAAGTAAAGGACGCAGTTAATTGCACAACAGAAGTCAGTGGCTGAAACCAAGGGCGTGAGCGATAACAGAAGTAGCGTACACGAGCAGCATGTTAAGTATAAAACTTGAGAGCAGCTCTCCATGTGCGGAAAACAGACACGTCGGAGCTTACCGAGGCTGGCCACGAGCGACACGCAGTTGGCGCATCGGCGATCTGACCGAGAAGTCCCCCCTCTGAATACACAAACGTGGGTTTTTAAAGATTCGTGACGATGCACTATTTCTTCCTTCCTATAGTCGACCCATCAATCCACCGGCAGTTAACAAGCTTCAGCCAGTCAGACGAGTCTCTCTGCCCCTCCAGAGCGCCTCTAGGCAACCACATTTAGATTTCCTCCCCTTCTCCTGCTCGGTAGATAGGGATTCTGCTGGACTTTACATTAACAAACTCCGAATCTGTAGCAACGGCGTTCAGCAGAAACCCAAACGTCAGTGCCGCTCCTATTATGGCCAGCAAAAACAGTTTTTTATGTCACTCGATCTCGCCCTCGATCGTTTTGTGTGTGGAGACTGCTGTAGCAGCAACGTTGCGAGGTGCCGAGGTGGTGAAGAGTTTGTATCTCTTTAATTCAGACGAATTTTGCATGAGAACGAGGCATGCACTCGACCCCCTCCTTATCTACCACTTAATTAACTATGCGCACAACGGTAACGGAAGAAAATGGTGGTGAACCCTGCTAGCAGGTCAAATAAGGAGTGCGCACTCACTATAATTTAATAGAAAATCGTGATCTACTCAGATAAAAAAGCGAACTTTATCATAATAAACAACAGGAAATGGGATTCTGCATATATCTACGAAATGATATGCGGATTAATTATTACAATGAGATTTATTACACATCAGAGCATAAATGCACATGATTGTCAACACACACAGTAGGTTAAAGGATAGGGTATACTGAAATATTATGAGAATAATAGTCTGTGATGCAATAGATTGATGATAATGACTGGAGGTCCTAATGAATCAAATATTAATCTCCTGACTATATAGCAGTATCGCAATTACTAGTGAGAGCTTAAATGGCTTCAAATGGTTCAAATGGCTCTGAGCACTATGGGACTTAACATCCGAGGTCATCAGTCCCCTAGAACTCGGAACTACTTAAACGTAACTAACCTAAGGACATCACACACATCCATGCCCGAGGCAGGATTGGAACCTGCGACCGTAGCAGTCGCGCAGTTCTGGACTACAGCGCCTAGAACCGCATGGCCACCGCGGCCGGCACTTAAATGGGATCACATGGAGAAACAAGCAAGGTGGACTTGTAGCAAAGCAAGCGCGCGTGCTGTTGAGGGATTCAGTATAAAATTGATAAGGTCCTACAATTACGGAGCCGCAAAATACTGAACCAGTACTGAAATCTGCAGCATGTCGTCGGTAGGCATGGTCCTGATGATGTACGCGCCGACTTCTGCAGTGCAGCAACTCTGTGTCAACCCCTGGCCGCGAAGGCTGTCCGAGAATTCTAAGTTCTTCCGAAAACGAGCGACCAAGTCGCAAGACCGTCCGAATCCGAAGAAGATCAGATCCCGAATCCCCTGCCCGCGCAACGCAAGAGCGAAGCCAACATTGCTCTACTCCCTACTCTCCTCGAAAACTGCGAATCAGCATTCAGTTCTGATTCCAAAATTCCCCCACACTGTCTCAGAGCATCATTCGCACCAATAGCGACCGTTCCCTCCAATTTCGAGCAGGGCTTTATGACGTCAACTAGCCTCAGTTTAAGTTGACCAATCATGCCTCTGCTATTCAGCTGAGGTCACTGAACTTGCCGTTTGACCGGCTACGAAAACAACCTGCCTAGACCACCGGCCATCCGGTGCCAGACAGTCGCACTCAGCAGTGCACATTCGACAAGTTTTCTCCAAATCAGTAGGACAATGCAGTCAGTCGGTGCCAGGAATCTTCGTTCCGGACGCGCCAGAATGGTAAACACATAAACTGCGGCGACACTCAGACGTCTCACCGGTCGTTCCGCCCTGCATACAATAGGCGAAACTCGACCGACATCAGGCGCTCCACCAGGCGCTTAAGCCTATTGTACGAACTCCTCAGAATTCAGGGAAGTGCAGCTCCCAACCGGAAACGCAGTATGCCGCGTCCTCCGATACTCGCCTCGCACAAGCCACCCAGGGAAGTAAAACATGTTTCGGAATCGAGTGAATAGTATTTTTTGAGCTCTCAGCACAAATACTCTCATTACAATAACCTTATTCGGTCTGTTACTACCTTGCAATGACATAGAACATTAATAAAATTGATGAAAATGAGAGGAGACAAGCAAAAGAGAACATGGAACCTCTCAACGTAACCTGTGTAAACCCACTGACGTTGCATTTCTTTGCTAAGATGTGCCTTTTCGTGACAGTCCTCTACTGTGACGTCATACCCCAGTGGTGGACGGAGTTTCCAGTTAATGATCTGAAGTGGAACTTATCGGCTGGAACAGCTGCCCAGATCGTCTGCAATTTGCAAAGCTCTAGTGTTATAGTTTAGCTCCGGTAAGCTAAACGCTACCAGTTTTGTCTGCTCTCTGCATTGTGTCTCTGATTTCCTATCTTGGGGTGCCCCTGACGGCCCCCAACAGCCTTAAGTGTAACAAGTGTACAATTGATTATACGACACCGTGGATACCTCCCAGTTGTGGATGGGTCGCCCCACGAGTGCCAGAGGTCAGGGGCCGGGAGCCCAGACTCGTGGTTCGACTGCCCTCGTCAGCAGGGTGTGTGGGAGGCCGCCACCGTCCACGTGTGTTGCGCAGTTGGGCGGCTGACCCTCCAATTACGTGTTTGCCAGCAGCTCTCGCCAGTTTTTTTTAGTGCTCTCCGGAGCTGACGCTGTTCGTCCCTCCTTCTCTTCGCCCTCCCTCCCCTCCGCTGAGCACATCTGAGAGCGCCCGCAGGCCGTCAGCCACCTCGAGTATGTGAGGGAGGGGGGGGGGGGAAGCAGTTAGCAATTGTCGCTGCAGTCGTCAGACCAGCTCCTCCGATGCCACTTGGCAGAAGTAGGGCTCATCGTACTCCTCACCTCCTCAATCAGTTTGAGAAACGCGCTTAGGGAACTTCAGAAACAACGTACCCAGTTCCTTCGACGTTATCAGTACCCAGGCGCAGCACCTGTAACTGTGACCGACTGCACTTTTCACAGTGATGAACGCTGATCCTTTTCACGCCAAAAATCTACTCTCCCCCTCTGAGGTGTTGCAGAACAAAGTGAAAAAGTTATACGCGACGTTCAAAATCGTGATCTCTGAGTGCCTAATGTGTAATGACAGACAAAATAATTGGAATTTGTGCCGGTGAGAGACAAACATGACACTCGTCCGGGTGATTCCAACCTCACTGCAGATCACTCCGTATGATGGCAATCACAGCTGTGATGACACATTTCTAATGATGTAATCGGAACAGCTGCGTCTAAATGATTTGTTAATCACAACTAGTTTCGTGACATTGTAATCACATCTTCATATAACATACTGTTGACCTAAAGAAGGTACAATAATCGTAATTACAACTATCTTTTAACAGCAACTACCGAACTGATATAATTTTGAATGGCTAATGTGGTATACAGACCATTCAGTACACAGTGTACTTAAAATCTTCGTAAGGGTAAATAATAGTAATCCCCCTGTATTCCTCCACAAAAGTGGCGTCAGAAATTACACAACTGTAACGACAACCGCCGGCACGAAGATCAAGAACGATACCGCAGAGAAGGCTGTGAGACTACGTCAGCCAATAGTACGCTGACCTGGAGGACACCACGACTGGAGCGGCTTCTACACGAAGAGAACAAACGCGGCCGCACAGTAGAAGACGCGCACTAGGAGTGCCGCAGTGATATTAACGGTAGCAGTGACTTATGAACTAGTGTGAGCTGTTATTCATTGGTTACATTGCTTGAAATTGTATACGTTGAAGGACACTGATTATTTGCATGTCACCAATTGCTTGCGACCCATCATGTAGAAACGAAAGCTAAGCACTGTCAATTCGGTTACTGTAATAAACTCCATTTGCTTGTATGTTGTCTAGCTATCCGAGAAAACAGCTTCCTAGGCACCCTATAACACACGAGTGGGCGGGATGCCGCAACAACCGTCATGAACAAAGCGACCAGTGTGACTAGAGAAAGACGTGAGCCTAGAAACTAAAATTGCCGCAGTAGAACTGGCATCGTAAAACCGAGAAAAAAAATTGGTTTATAAGCGACCCTCTCCGTCTCGTGCCACCATATCAAGGGGTGAGGATGGAAAAAGCGGCCGGAACGGCTTCTGTCATTTTCAGCCTTATTCGCCGTCCTCTGTCCGGCGTTCAGTGCGCTGACAAAGCACGCCACAACGTGCCATGTCGAGATATTTACCCTTTCGTCGTCGCACCATTGCGACATTTCTGTGAAATTTACCACTAAAAAGTAGCATACCTAACTTGTGCTCCCTGGTATAACTCTGTGAGCTTAACAAAAATGTTGAAGCGGAAGTCAGTTGTCGCACGACATCATTTCGATCGATACACAACATATTCCCTGTTAGACCGCAGAGTGTAGAACGAAACAGCCCAGAGGATCGACTCTACATCGTAGACTTGTATAACAGGAAGCCCCGGCTATTGTTCGACTGTCACCTGGAGCGCACTTTGCCGGATACTTTTGAGAGTATTTTCAGTGTCGACGTTAGCAAGTGATACATTTTTATGCTCATCGTTTCGTGAGCTTTCGAACGCCGCTGAAGAGTACACGGATCCATTTTAAAGAAAGCTCTCGCCTCAGCATCCGTGCCAGTGCGAGAGTTAAAGAGTGCTAACCGTGTAACAAAACTACGAATCTCTGCACACAGCGAGCGAGGTGGCGCAGTGGTTTGCGCACTGGACTCTGCATTCGGGTTGAGGACGTTTCGAAACCGCGTCTAGCCATGCAGATTTAGGTGGTTCCTCGCAAAGAGTACAACCGATTTCCTTATCCATCCTTGACACTCTCCGAGCTTGTGCTCCGTCTCTAATGACCCCGGTGTCGACGGGACGTTAAATCAAACTTCCTTTCTTCCTTCCTTCTCTGCACACCATCATCTCCCGAAAACTTCCTTTTGGTATCTTGAAGCCTTTTCGAAATACAGGCTGTGGTTTTTATTACGCTATGTTCACTGAATATACACTACTGGCCACTGTCAATTCGGTTACTGTAATAAACTCCATTTGCTTGTATGTTGTCTAGCTATCCGAGAAAACAGCTTCCTAGGCACCCTATAACACACGAATGGGCGGGATGCCGCAACAACCGTCATGAACAAAGCGACCAGTGTGACTAGAGAAAGACGTGAGCCTATGCAGAAATGCAGATGACAAACGGGTATTCATTGGACAAATATATTATACTACAACCGACATGTGATTACATTTCCACGCAATTTGGGTGCAAAGATCCTGAGAAATCAGTACCCAGAACAAACACCTCTGGCCGTTATAACTGCCTTGATACGCCTGGCCATTGAGTCAAATAGAGCTTGGTTGGCGTGTACAGGTACAGCTGCCCATGCAGCTTCAACACGATACCACAGTTCATCAAGAGTAGTGACTTGCGTATTGTGACGAACCAGTTGCTCGGCCACCATTGACCAGACGTTTTCAATTGGTGACAGATATGGAGAATCTGTTGGCCAGGGCAGAAGTCGAACATTTTTTGTATCCAGAAAGGCCCGAACACGACCTGCAACATGAGGTCGCGCATTATGCTGTTGAAATGTAGGGTTTTGCATGGATCGAATGAAGGGTAGAGCCACTGGGGGTCGTAACATATCTGAAATGTAACGCCCACTGTTCAAAGTGCCGTCAATGCCAAACAAGAGGTGACCGAGACGTGTAACCAATGGCACCCCATACCATCACGCCGGGTGATACGCCAGTATGGCGATAACGAATACTCGCTTCCAATGTGCGTTCACCGCGATGTCGCCAAACACGGATGCGACCATCATGATGCTGTAAACACAACCTGGATTAATCCGAAAAAATGACGTTTTGACATTCGTGCACACAGGTTCGTCGTTGAGTACAGCATCGCAGGCGCTCCTGTCTGTGATGCAGCGTCAAGGGTAACAGCAGGCATGGTCTCCGAGCTGATAGTCCATGCTGCTGCAAACGTCGTCTAACTGCTCGTGCAGATGGTTGTTGTCTTGCAAATGTCCCCATCTGTTGATTCTGGGATCGAGACGTGGCTGCACAATCCGTTTCAAACATGCGGATAAGATGCCTGTCGTCTCGACTACTAGTGGTACGAGGCCTTTGGGATCCAGCGCGGCGTTCCGTATTAGCCTCCTGAACCCAACGATTCCATATTGTGCTAACAGTCATTGGATCTCTACCAACGCGAGCAGCAATGTCGCGATACGATAAACCGCAATCGCGATAGGCTACAATCCGACCTTTATCAAAGTTGGAAACTTGATGGTACTCATTTCTCATCCTCACACGAGGCATCAAAACGAAAGTCGCAAACGTGAGGGTACGCTTTTCTTCTTCTTACACGAGGCATCACAATAACGTTTCACCAGGCAACGCCGGTCAACTGCTGTTCGTGTATGAGAAATCGGTTGGAAACTTTCCTCATGTCAGCACGTTGTAGGTGTCGCCACCGGCGCCAGCCTTGTGTGAATGCTCTGAAAAGCTAATCATTTGCATAGCACAGCATCTTCTTACTGTCGGTTAAATTTCGCTTCTGTAGCACATCATCATCTTGGTGTAGCAATTTTAATGGCCAGTAGTGTATCACACACACATACACACACACACACACACACACACACACACACACACACACACACACACACACACACACACACACACATGCATACATACCAAAAACAACAACAATAACAATAATAATAATAATAATGACTTGCGTCATGTCACCGCGGTGATGTGACCTAACTGTTTGTTATTCTGAGGGATACTTGGGTTATCCATAGCTTTTCCGGCTAAAATTACTTTCGGAATAGTAGTACTATTAGCGTGACTATGTCTCTGTGTAATTGCCCAGACGGAGCACTTACCATGTACGGAGGCGTATGCAGCTCGTCCAAGACGCCCAGCACGTGTGTCTGTCGCCGCCGCCACTGCCACCGCCACACCTGGCAAACGAATTCCGAACAATGCGTATCCCTCCCTTTAACTGTCAGTTTCAGGTACGCTTGGTCAGCTAAGCTCAGAGCCAGATACACAGGGCTTGAATCAATAGACGCCGAACAGTCAGACTACAAACCAATACAAAACCTGGTACGGAGACCCATGTGACATTCGCAATGATATGAACGTGTACCTAGAAACAACACCACCGCAAAAATCATCGGAGACGCCACAACACACACAGTCAGTCCACCACAGATCACCATCATCGCCAACACCACTTGGATAAGCGTTTAAAAAAGGCAGTGTAGCCGTGTGGCATCCCACAAAGATCTCAAAATGTCTCCCAATCAGCGGTCAACACCAAACCACAATCAAACACCGCTGCAGCAATTCAGTATTTAACTTACTCTTAAGTAGACTATAGAGAAAAGATATACTGCAAATAGCGCAGTAGATGCTACATACAGGGCACCATCCAAAGGGTGAAGTCTGTTTTCCGGTAACTGAGCAGACACGCAGAATCATCCTAAACACAGAGAATATTTCTACATCAGCAGAGCCGCTGCTCGATCTCATGCTTCTGGTCTGCCTGCTTGGGTTACAGTCATTCGACTTGGACAAAATTATACAGATCAGTTAAGAGCAAATGGATGAAAATTTTTCCATTACACACGGACGGGCAGTAAATGCTTTGTATACGTAAACTACCCAGAACACACAAACATAAAATGAATATACTACAACATAATACAAGAAACAGTACTAAAGTTACCACGGATACCCCGAAAATAGCACACGACCTGCTGGCAGACATCATAAAAACCTTATAATAGAAATCAGCAACTGATATGTCTACCAAAACATGCTACCATAATAACAGGCAGCAATGGCTGTACGGTTGCTATAGTAATTTTGAAAAAGTCCTTATAACTAAGATAACACACTAATGCAATAAACATTTAATTACCTTGGAGATAACCAATGGGAGCGTTACATTGGTGATTACATCCATGTACGCCCAACACAACCTTATGCAGATCACATCACAGACCTCGCAATGTACGCCAGGGCAAAAAATTTGTGGTAAGTGCTGGCATTAATTCAAAATCCACCTTCTGCAACTCAGACAGAACAGACGATTGAGGATGCATAATCACCGATCCAATACAAGAAACACAGTTACATGTAATGAACACAGAGGGTCCTATACCAACATACGCAGGGTTAGATGCTACGAGTAGTAATATGCGCTTTAGAAAATTAAGCAGCAATGGCATACGTAACAAACTGTACAATACACGACAGTATCACCAGTAGTAAACACAATATCACAACACACACACTAACACACACTCAGAACACAACTGCCAAAACAGACACCGGACAATTATTTCTCCATAAAGCAGACTGGTCCAACAACACGATCTAGATAACATCAATGGAGGTATCGATTACAAGGCACGTAAACTAACACAAGTAATAAAACATGCACAAACACATCAGTACCCACGCAAAAAGAACACAAAACGCTCACTAATAACGTGGACCTATCAACACACGAGACTGAAATGAGATGCCTTATCAAAGGTCAATAGTAGATAGAGACAGACACATAAGACTTGAGGCATATGGATGTGTACAAGAGTTATACAGACAGTCACGCGTAAACAACATTGAGAATGATTTTGAACATTGGGTGGGGGGGGGGGAGAGGGGGAAACCACACAAAATAGTGAAAGAGAAGACAAAAACCGACAAGTTCTGGAAACGCTACTGCAGGATGACGGCACGATGACGAGAGGATGGAGGAATACAGTGGAGTTTATGGTGTATAAACTGCTACCTGACGACGTCATCGATACAGGCACACAATACCACAAAGCACTAAGGGAACAAACCCATACAACACTCCAGCTGCCACCTGTCCTTTTCCGCAACAAGAGGTTGCGCTAGCAAACTCAGAGCTCAAAAACAAAAAGGACCTGGTCCATATGGTATCAACTTGGAAACACTGAAAAAGCTATCATTAATAAGAAATCAGCATACAGGGATCCTTCAGATCCAAAGACCTCAGATCAGTATGCCCAATGAACACCCTAGCAAAGATTCAAGAGAGGCTACTGTGGAAGCGCTTGCAAACCCACAGAGCTCTCAGAGGCATGAGACAAGACCAGTTCGGCTTCAGAACAGGTAAATCCATAGATGATGCAACCAGCCATGCCCTACATACTTCAAAGCAGAAACAAACCATGGCAATAATGATTGACATCGCCTGGGCACTCGGCACTGGATATCTGGTGGCCCGCAGGGTTTCAAATGTTAAGACATCTAGAGGTAGCACAAACACTGTACAACAGTTTCCTCGACTACTGTAAAGACCGAGCAGTCGAACAGCAGATAGACAGCCGGAAAATAACCTAAAGAATTACCTAAGTCTGTCCTCAAGGGTCGATCAGCGACCCCATTTTCTGAGACATAACAATCGTGCCCCTCCTACAACTCCTAGATGGGTATGAAAGGTCAGACGGACTTGTCACCTGTGCAGATGACTTACACGTTTTAGTCGCTGCAACCACCAGAGCCCAGCTAGAAGAGAAAGCCATTGGAACAAACAGTTAGACAATGTTGTCACGACGACAAACTCAGGATAGCCGTAAACAAGACAACGTATGCATTACTGAAAGGATCACTCCAAAAGAGTGCTTCAGTTAAAACAGGGGACAAGTACATCAATCGAACAAATCTTGGGGTACGCGTAAACGAGAAATTGAATTTCCACGAACACATATGGTTAGTTGATTTGGAGGAGGGTCTCAGACAGCGAGGTCATCGGGCCCATCAGGTTAGTGAAGGATGGGGAAGAAAGTCGGCCGTGCCCTTTCAAAGTAACCACCCGGCATTTGTCTGAAGCGATTTAGAGAAATCCCGGAAAACCTAAAGCAGAAAAATATTACATAAATTGATGAGGCTAAATTCAAAAAAGTACGTACTGCCTCTACCATTGATGCGAACATACCACAACGCACTCTTTGAATCAGTACTCAGCTTCGCAGCTAGCACGTCGGCACACAGATTGAATTGTGTTACCAACTAAGCATCAGTCAGATGAGGGCAGAGAAGTGTTCTACTCGGAGCGTTCGGCATCACTTCAGTCGATGCACTGTGTGTGGTGCTCGGAATAATCCCCATAGATATCACGATCAAATACAGAGCGGCAAGATACTGGTTTAAGATGAGCAGACTAATAAGGTACACACAATAACTGGTGCACAAACGCAGACGACACGTCACCTTAAATGTTGGCGTTTGGGTACTTGGCAATGTCAGTGGGATGTAACTGATCAGGGACATAGACTGCACAACTTCCTCCCTGACGTAAGAGAGCGGTTGAAAATGAAACATATCGATCCTAGCCGTGGTACGGTACATTTCTTAACCGTTCACAGACCTTATCCCACTCACTTAAATCACGTGAGTCTGAGACAGACACGTACGTGCACTTGAGGGGAGGAAGGGTCCCCAGAACACACTGTCTTCTACTGTGGACAATATGCAAACAATAGATGTACATATATACACAACAATATGAGATGAAAAACAATGAGCACAACTAAATACATTAACAAACAATATTAAAAAAAATATGAAGAGCACCTGCGGTCACGACATAACAGACATGCCTACATGCAACAACAGTCTCGAGAGGGTCCACAGCGACACTCACTATGGCTGTGATAACAGTAACACGGAAGAGGAGCAAGAAGATAAGATGTACCAGTAAATAAGTCACGTAGAATTACGAATCCGACATAACACGCCAAAATGTAATGAGATATTGTCTATATCGGTTAAATAGTAGTTAAGAACAGTGAATGCTAGAGTAAATGTAGTTTAAGGTTCTGGCAATCTAGTCAGGATAGCACCCAGTGTTGTACACGGATGAGCACCTGACATTAATGCGTAAGACTGAAATACCATTCCTCTACTACTAACTATAAACTATTTTGTTGTGACTGGTGGTCAACAGCTCGAATAAACCGTTCTGATAACCGCCAGTCACAATCGTTGGTGTCACTAACAAATCTCTCCTCTGTCCTATCATCTTCTTACATTCCTCCTACAACAACAACATTTTATTTATATTTCAAACACAAATTACTGTCATTTGAAAAAAGTATGACTCTTTGTCAAATGTAGCAGATAAAAACAAAAGATGACAAACGTGAACTGTAATATGTATGATCTGTTTCAAAATGTCAGGTAAGAGGTTCTTAAATTTGGGTAATTTCCAAGAATGATTGCCTATCGAAGTCGCTGGGCCCGAACGATACATATCGAATGTGCGATCGGAAATCGATCATGCGACTCCGGTGGCGGGCGTTAGAGAATGTTTACGTTGGTCACTACAGCAACGACAAAAGAAGAGCGTTAAAAATACATGTAATTGCAAAGGAGACGACTTACCTTACTCGTCGTTGGTGTTGTCGTCATGTGAAAGTCCATTACAGTGGTCTGGTTGGGTAATTTGGAAGAGTCGAACCATGCATTCTTCTTGATACTCGTTCGTTTTCCGCACTGTCAGCAGTGAAATTGTAACGGTATTTCAGCATCGAAACTGTTCTTACGAAGTTTTACACACTTCGCACCACCCAAATCTACACAGACCCTTCTTTCCTCGTCCGGTAGTACTCCACATTTGCGATAAAAAAAGAACAATTTTCTACGCTGGATAAACATGGAATTAGATTCTTCAGTGTGAGTGAATCCGCTAAAGAAACGTCAAGAACACCATACATCCCACTCACTAACGATATAAATCGTCTGGGTTTCCCTAGCAACTCACAAATAATTCGCGGAGGTATGTAATTTAGAGCAAGTAAGGAAAGGACGGAAAACAGATAAAAATGACGATCACAAATAACTGATCACAACGCCCGTCACCAGAGTCGCATGATCGATTCCGATCGCACTTTCGATATGTATCGTTCGGACCCAGCGACTTCGATAAGCAATCATTCTTGGAAATTACCTAAATTTGGAATAAGTAAATAATAAATAAATAAATAAACTCACCGCGTTGCTAAATTAAGCGTACAGATCGGCGAAGATACTACGCGAGGAACCTCGCTGACGTGTTTGCCACAGTTACTATGGAAACGGCTACAACGCCTATAAACAAACAACTTCTGTGGAATGTACATTTTCAAAACGACAGCGATGCCTTTGTGTGTGTGTGTGTGTGTGTGTGTGTGTGTGTGTGTGGGTGTGTAGTAAGACAAAGGGGATGGTAAATTTATCCATATGCATTACATATGTTCAGATAGGGGGAAGCAGCTGAGACAAGACGTCCAAAATATACGGAGAACGAGAAGATATGTCGTCGACATGCGGTTTTCGCATGGTTAAAGCGGTCAATGCGGATTTTTTTCTTTTACGTCTGCAATGAATTTTTACATAATTATCTGCCGTTTCATGCCTACGATCTTTCTATAGGTACTGTACACACTAAACGGAATCAATCTCTGAAGAGTACACGTCCTCCTAAAATCATTCATTAAATACATGACTTTATGTTTAAGGGCGTATAGAGAGTGCAAAATTGTCAGAATGAAGTACAGCAAGGAGACTCCTTGTTTCTTAATCAGTGAAAAGAAGAATGCATTAACGCAGCACATATTTCTATTTACATAAACATAAAGATTCGGAAGCAAAGATAGGCAATTTAGGATGCAAAATAAGTACTCACCTGCTGTACGGCTGCTGTAAATGACACTCTGAACACAATGTTAAGGTACGTTTACACTGGGATACACGTATCGCGACATGTATGAGCGACATGTCAATTTGACATGTCGCGATACATCACCTCATACAAAAATTCACGGAACTTGTATGCAGACCCTCGAGCTCATACATGTCGCGTATACATTTTGTATATCGCTTTTTGGCCATATACGCGACATGTATGAGCGACATTTGAAGAACTCGCGCATGCGCAGTACTATCATTTCCTGTCGTCTTGTCGCCTGCCGCTTATTTTGACGATTAGCGCATGCGTAGTATCAGGCTCTTTGGCGGCTGTTTCAAAAAGTGCCATATGCAACATTATTCTTCGTGTTTGCGAGGCCATTGTGCAAGTTTTATTCCAAGAAGTGAAGATAAAAGTTTTGTATATATCAGAGTATGTAATACATTCTATAATTTTTTCATGCATCTGGCACGTATATCAATTTTTTGCTATTAATCCGGCGGCCTCGCGTGATAATGTTGACAACGGATGCCGACAATCGTGTGTGAGACGTTGGCATTAGCAATCGCGCGACAATGCAAATGTTTTGTAATGAAATCTTCGTTTCAAGAGGAATCCCCAGTGGCCAAAAAACGGAGTGTTACTGCCAACTGATGCTCTGGTGGAATCGCTTCCCGAAAGTTTGTGTTGGTTTTGGACACAAGAGGAGCCACAAGTGATAACAAACCGCTTAAATCCTCTATACTCATCCTAACATAATTTCTAAAATATGCGCCATCCTTTAGCGTTAATTCGCGAGAAACTCTCTCTGCCACCATCTACGCTTCCTCCGCCTTTTCTTCCTATCATCTTCCAAAAGAGCAAGTGTACCAGCACATAAAAATGTGAAATCTTCCAAATCGTCGTCGAAAGCTATCGTACAGTGATACATATCAACCAGTGTAAACACACGCTCATGCATGTATGAGGTTGATACTTGTCAACTCATACAAGTCGCGATACATGTCGCAAAGTCGCATAAATCTCATACATGTGCCGATACAAATGGCAGTGTAAACGCACCTTTATGGTTAGGCCCTAGATTCCTACTAACCTCTTTGAGTCTTCCTGGCACTGATTTCACGAGAGATTCGGTTGTTTACACTGTCATTTTACGCCATTCCTCTAGTGGAGCGTTCGTTAGATCATTTCTATTGGATATCTGATGATACCTCATATTTTTGTCGAGTACATTCCGTAAATTCTTTACTGAATTAATGACTGCGAATTGCGGTGGTTTCGGCACCGTGTGGTGTGTTTTATACAACTGCCATGGCCTCGTAGCTGTCGTTTCTCCATCTCGAATAGAACTACAGGGCGATCGCTTCATTAAACTTGTGTATAATAGTCGTCACTGTACTGGTATGTCTGCGAATGGCTTCTCCGAGTGTTTCTCTCGAAAAGACTTTCCTTTTCCAACCAACCTGACTCAGATTTCTCTCTCGTCTTTTGTAGTTTGACGACGTTTTCGACCTAAATTAGTGAAATATCACTCGACGGTTTTGGACAGGAAGAGACCGTCGTGCGGGACACCTGGAATGTTGTGTAACTAGACGAATACTTGTTTTACATCCAATAGGACATGATTTTACATAACGTGGATTTGTTCACAAACTAAGCAATACGTGAACCGAAACAGCGTTTCGTTTCTAGCCGTAGGTACTGTATTAACCTGTGTAAGGAAACGGTTTTTGTTCGCTTCTTAGCTAGATTTTTATCATTGTGTTTGTAATATTCTGTGCGCTGTGATTGTACGAATACTTTTTGGAGTCTCTGTACCTCGACGACACACCGGGTGTGGGACTCGAGCAAATAGTAAGAGGGTAAAAAAGCGACAGCGGACAGACCATAGTTCCACAGGACGCTGAATTTAATGTGGACTTATTAGAGCAAAGGCCAGCGTTAGAAGGCGTTTCACGTTTTTGGGAATCGCCGGTTTCTCCTCGTAGACCTCGCCTTTCAATCTTCCTCGCAGGTAAAAGCCCAGAGATGTTAGATCTGGTAAACCTGCAGGATATTTTGCGATTCCTGAACGCCCGTTCCAACTATCTCTGAGTGCTCTGCTTAGACACAGTTACTTGTGAGAATGGACGGGCAGCCGTCATGTTGGCAGCACGTGGCCTGTCTTATGTTCAGTAAGACGTCTTCCAATAACCATGGCAGCAAATTCACGAGGAACTGTCGGTACTAATGCTTATTTCGAATCCCATAAATTGAACAGGGAGGATTTATGCGATTCTTTAAAAGCTAGCGTAGATTTTCCATCTGATCAGTTGTGCGTATTGTGTAGACTGGCTTGCTCGTGATTTGTGCGCTACGCTTCATCCATTAACAAAATAGTCCGCAGAGACTCTGATTCGCTGGGACGTTCCAACTGTCTCGTACTGACACGTGGGTTGTTTGTGGACGCAGTTAAAATCGTTTGTCTCATTAGTTACTGCTCTTTTTCGTTGATGATGATGATGAAGCCCCATACTCCGTGACGGAGCGTAGGGGAACGATGCGGGAGACCCGCACCGCCGTACTAGGCAAGGTCCTAGTGGAGGTGGTTTGCCATTGCCTTCCTGCGACCGTAATGGGGATGAATGATGATGATGATGAAGACGACACAACAACACCCAGTCATCTCGAAGCCGGAAAAATCCCTGACCCCGGCGGGAATCGAACCCGGGATCCAGGTGCTCGGGAAGCGAGAACGCTACCGCGAGACCACGAGCAGCATACCTTTTTATTCCTGAGCTGTCGGTTCAATCATTTTACCTTTCAGTACAAATTCCCACCTGTGCTCAAAAATTATGCGACATTTGCCAGAAACGAAAACCGTATCCACTTTTTCGGTTATTGTACTCATTGTGCACCCTGTCTGGTCACTATAACAGCAGAGCGCAGAACGATGGCCTTCACCCGCACAAGTACGCAGACGCACCGTGCCTGACTGAGGCGTTTGCCTACATTTGGTAGTGCAATAAGACAGACGTTTAGCCTGATAATGATCTGCGACCCTGTTATCTTGCTGGTAATTGGACAATTCACATATACTCTTATGTTGCTGTATTACCTTCAGTCTAAAATCCAAAGATTAAAAAATTCCACACGTTATGTTGTTGAAATCCTCTTCCAGGGTTCTTTCCAATGTCAAAGAACGAATACACAGGTATTTTTTTAAAAGAAAAAAAAGCGAATTATCATTATTCTGTAGCTATAAACGTAACAAACTACTTTCGACACTCACTATCCTCATTCTGTATTGCAGCTAAGCGAAAACCACACAGCGATATATGTAATAATATATTCTGGGGATCGTGATTAGATGCTTCACACTTTATGTATCTTAATAGTTGTGTCGGTCCCTTCGCAGATGCCAAGTCAAAAAAAAATTGTGATACAATGAGGAGATAACAAACTGTTTGCCATACCTCACCCGAGTAGGTTGTGTACGGTATGTGATGAAAAAATGGTTCAAATTACTCTAAGCACTATGGGACTTAGCATCTGAGATCATCAGTCCCCTAGATAGAACTACTTAAACCTAACAAACCTAAGGACATCACACACATCCATGCCCGAGGCAGGATTCGAACCTGCGACCGTAGCAGCAGCGCGGTACCGGACTGTAGCGCCCAGAACCGCTCGGCCACAGTGGCCGGCTATGTGATGTAAGAGTACCTCTAATAACATCACAGCCGTGGATAGGGTAAATTCAGGTAATTCCGTGATTTTTTTTTTTTTTTTTTTTTTTTTTTTTTTTTTTTTTGAGGACGTAATTTTTGGTGATATACAGGATGTCCATATTTAAAGCTTCAGTTCTAAAATCCTTTAGAAACAGAACCACTGCCCAGAATGATGCCAAATTTAAACAGCATATTACACTGAACAGCCAAAGAAACTGGTACACCTGCCTAGTATCGTGTAGGGCCCCCGCGAGCACGCGCAAGTGCCGCCACACGATGTGGCACGGACTCGACCAATGTCTGAAGTAATGATGGAAGGAACTGACACTATTAATCTTGTACGGCAGTCCATAAATTCGTAAGAGTACGAGGGGATGGAGATCTCTTCTGAACAGCACGTTGCAAGGCATCTCAGATATGCTCTATAATGTTCACGTCTGGGGGTTTTGGTGACCATAGGAAGTGTATAAACTCAGAAAGTGTTCCTGGAGCCACTCTGTAGCAATTCTGGACGTGTGGGGTGTCGCATTGTCGTGGTGGCATTGCCCAAGTCCATCTGAATGCACAATGGACATGAATGGATGCAGATAATCCGACAGGTTGCTTATGTACCTGTCACTCCTCAGAGTCGTATCAGGGGTCCCATATCACTCCAACAGCACACGCCCCACACCATTACAGAGCCTCTACCAGCTTGAACAGTCCCTTGTTGACATGCAGGGTCCATGGATTCATGAGGTTGTCTCCATACCCGCACATGTCCACGATACAACTTGAAACGAGACTCGTCCGACCACGCAACATGTTTCGAATCATCAACACTCCAATGTCGGTGTTGAAGGGTCCAGTCGAGGCGTAAAGCTCTGTGTCGTGCATTCATCAAGCGTACACAAGCGGGCCTTCGGCTCTGAAAGCCCTTCTTTATATTCACGGTACAATCGTGAAATGGCCGTACGGGAAAATCCCTACTTCATCGCTACGTCGGGGATGCTGTTAAAATGGCTCTGAGTGCTATGGGACTCAACATCTGAGGTCATCAGTCCTCTAGAACTTAGAAATATTTAAACCTAACTACCTAAGGACATCACACACATCCATGCCCAAGGCAGGATTCGAACCTTAGACCGTAGCGCTCGCGCGGTTCCAGACTGAAGCTCCTAGAACCGCACAGCCACTCCGGCCGGCGGAGATGCTGTGTCCCATCGCTCGTGCGCCGACAATAATACAACGCTGAAACTCACTTAAATGTTGATAACATGCCGTTGTAGCAGGATTAACCGATGTAACATCTGCGCCAGACACTTGTTGTCTTATTTAGGAGTTGAAGATCGCAAGGTCGTATTCTACCTGTTTACGTATCCCTGCATATGAATACGCATACCTGTACCAGTTTCTTTGGCGCTTCGGTGTAAAAGTTCCATTACAAATAGTACTATACAAATTTACAATATTCTCAACATTAGATAAGGACTGTTTTGTCATTCTCACCTTCACTAAAACACTAAGGTCATTCTTACTTGATCACTGTTTCTACTCAGTAGCCCTACCGTCGGCGGCCACTCTTGCTGTCCAGCGAGCGGTACGAAGGGATCTTTTTATTAGAGTGGGTAATGTGGATTCCAGCATCTACGCAGAGTCAAAATTCAAAGTCGCGCCACGAGCATTCTATTTTATCCTTCTGTTTTTGTGGGTAACGGTTCGAATTATTACGTTCTTAATTAATGTTGTAAATAGTCGCGAAGTTATAGATCCTAAACTTATGTGTACTTCTTTTCCTCAGCATTCCAGTTGCGAGTTGGCCGATTTTTGCATATCAATTGTTCAGCTTCTTCCTGTAGTAGGAAGCTGCATTAATTCATATGTTCGATGCCATGGGCCAATAGCTGACGGCAACCTGTCAGCAGAAATAGAGCAGCAGGGTGCTTAATGCATTGTAGCTCTTTAATTACTTGCCGAAACCTGGACAGAAACATAACCAATTCTATACGTCTACGTCTACGTGATTACTCTGCTATTCACAATAAAGTGCCTGGCAGAGGGTTCGATGAACTACCTTCAAGCTATCTCTCTACCGTTCCACTCTCGAACGGCGTGCGGGAAAAACGAGCACTTAAGTTATTCTGTGCGAGCCCTGATTTCTCTTATTTTATCGTGATGATCATTTCTCCCTATGTAGATGGGGGCCAACAAAATGTTTTCGCAATCGGAGGAGAAAACTGGTGATTGAAATTTCATGAGAAGATCCCGTCGCAACGAAAAACGCCTTTGTTTTAATGATTGCCACTCCAATTCATATATCATGTCTGTGGCACTATCTCCCCTATTTCGCGATAATATAAAACGAGCTGCCCTTCTTGGTACTTTTTCGAGGTCATCCGTCAGTCTCACATGATGCGGATCCCACACCGCACAGCAATACTCCAGAATGGGGCGGACAAGCGTGGTGTAAGCAGTCTCTTCAGTAGACCTGTTGCACCTTCTAAGTGTTCCGCCAATGCATCGCAGTCTTTGGTTTGCCCTACCCACAATATTACCTATGTCATAGTTCCAATTTAGGTTATTTGTAACCGTAATCCCTAAGTATTTAGTTGAATTTACAGCCTTCATATTTGTGTGACTTATCGCGTAATCGAAATTTAGTGGATTTCTTGTAGTACTCATGTGAATGACTTCACACTTTTCTTTGTTCAGGGTCAATTGCCATTTTTCGCACTATAAAGATTCTTATCTATATCATTTTGCAATTCGTTTTGGTCATCTGATGACTTTACAAGACAATAAATGACAGCATCATATGCAAACAATCTAAGACGGCCACTGAGATTGTCTCCTACGTCTTTAATATAGATCAGGAACAATAGAGGGTCTGTAACACTTTCTTGGGGTGCGCCGGATATTTTTTCTGTTTTACTCGATGACTTTCCGTCTGCTACTACGAATTGTGATCTTGCTGACAGGAAATCACGAATCCAGTCGCACAACTGAGGCGAAATTCCATAGCCAAGCAGTTTGCTTAGAAGACGCTTGTGAGGAACAGTGTCGAAAGTGTGGTGTCACCGTCAGACACCACACTTGCTAGGTGGTAGCCTCTAAATCGGCCGCGGTCCATTAGTATACGTCGGACCCGCGTGTCGCCACTGTCAGTAATTGCAGACCGAGCGCCACCACACGGCAGGTCTAGAGAGACGTCCTAGCACTCGCCCCAGTTGTACAGCCGACGTTAATAGCAATGGTTCACTGACAATTACGCTCTCATTTGCCGAGACGATAGTTAGCATAGCCTTCAGCTACGTCATTTGCTACGACCTAGCAAGGCGCCATTCATCCTTTGCTATGTATCTAATGAAGCATGTACAGTAACGAGAGATGTTCACCAATTGTGGATTAAAGTTAAGTATTCAAGCAACTACGTACTTTAATTACTAGACTCAACTCCTTTAACTGTTCCAGACCTTCACGCCCGTCTGCGTGTAATTAAACGCGTGCCTTTCGGCTACCCATCCTAGTGGATTGGCTGTCGGGTCAGTCCACTACAGAAAGCCTTCTGGAAATCTAAAAATATGGAATCAATTTCACATCCCCTGTCGACAGCACTCACTACTTCATGAGTATAAAGAGCTAGTTGTGTTTCTGAAGAACGATATTTTCTGAATCCGTGCTGACTATGTGTCAATAAATCGTTTTCTTCGAGGTACTTCATAAAGTTCGAATAGAGTATATGTTCCAAAACCCTACCGCAAATCGACGCTAGTGATATGGGCCTGTAATTCAACGGATTACTCCTACTTCCCTTTTTGGGTATTTATGTGACTCCAGCAATTTTCCAGTCTTTGGGCACCGATCTCTCTGAGAGCGAGCGGTTGTATATAGTGGCTGAATATGGAGCTATCGTATCAGCATACTCTGAGAGGAACCTGACCGGTATTCAATCTGAACCGAAAGCCTTGCCGTTATTAAGTGATTTAAGCTACTTTGCGACACCGAGGATATCTACTTCTATGTTTCTCATCTTGGCAGTTGTTATTGATTGGAATCCAGGAATATTTATTTGATCTTCTTTGGTGAAGGAGTTTCGGAAAACCGTGTTTAATAACTCTGCTTTAGCAGCACTGTCATCAGAGACATCACCATTGTTATCGCGCAGTGAAAGTATTGATTGCGTCTTGCCACTTGTGTGCTTTATGTATGACCAGAATCACTTTAGGTTTCCTGCCAGATTTCGAGACAGAGTTTCGCTGTGGAAATTATTAAAAGCATCTTGCATTGAAGTACTCGCTATATTTCGAACTTCTGCAAAACTTTGCCAGTCTTGGGGCTTAGCGTTCTTTTAAATTTAGCATGCTTTTTTCGCTGCTTCTGCAACAGTGATCTGACCCTTTTTGTGTACCGTTGGGGATAACTACGATCACGTATTAATTTATGTGGTATATATCTCTCAATTGCTGTCGATACTATCTCTCTAAAATCATTCCACAAGTTTTCTACGCTTACATGATCAGATCGGAAGGAGTGAAGACTGTCTCTTAAAACGGCGTTAAGAGCATTTTTATCAGCTTCTTTAAATAGATATACATTGCGTTTCTTTTTGATGGTTGTAGGTGTTACGGTATTCAGCCTAGCAGCAACTGCCTTGTGGTTGCTAATCCCCGTATTCGTCACGATACTCACTATTTGTCCAGGATTATTTGTTGCTAAGAGGTGAAGTATGCTTCCGCAACTATTTACGCTTCGAGTTGGCGCATGAACCAATTATTCAAAATAATTTTCTGAGAAAACATTAGGTACAATTTCTGATGACGTTTTATGCCTGCCACCGGCTTTAAACGTATAATTTTTCCAGCATATCGAGGGTAGATTGAAGTCACCACCGACTATAATGGGATGAGTGGGGTACGTATTTGAAATAAGACTCAAGTTTTCTTTGAACTGTTCAGCAACTCTATCTTCTGAGTCGGGGGTCGGTAAAACGATCGAATTAATAGTTTAATCCGTTTGTCAAATATAACCTTTACTCATACTATTTCACGGGAACTATCTAATTCAATTTCCCTACAAGTTAAACTAATTCTGACAGCAAGAAATACTGCACCACCAACTGTATTTAGTCGATCCTTTCTGAACAGTGTTAGGTCGTGCGGTGCCACCGCCAGACACCACACTTGCTAGGTGGTAGCTTTTAAATCGGCCGCGATCCGCTAGTATACGTCGGACCCGCGTGTCGTCACTATCAGTGATTGCAGACCGAGCGCCGCCACACGGCAGGTCTAGAGAGACGTACTGGCACTCGCCCCAGTTGTACAGCCGACGTTGCTAGGAAAGGTTCACAGAGAATTACGCTCTCATTGCCGAGACGATAGTTAGCATAGCCTTCAGCTAAGTCAATTGCTACGACCTAGCAAGGAGCCATTTATCCTTTGCTATGTATCTAATGAAGCATGTACAGTAACAAGACCAATGTTCACCAATTGTGGATTAAAGTTAAGTATTCCAGCAGCTACGTACTTTTCTTTATAGCATTCATTACGTATCCTGTTTCAGACTTCACGCCAGCCTGCGTGAGTTTAAGCGCGTGCCTTTCGGTTACCCGTCACTGTGGATTGGCTGTCTTGCCAGTCCACAACAGGTCGTCTGAAAAAATTTCGGCTGAACTTATTTCCGGCTATAGCAAGCTTTCCGTACCTATAACTATTTGAGCTTCAGAGCTTTCTGTTACGGCTTGGAGCTCTGGTTCTTTCCCAAACACAGCTACGACAATTTAAAACAACAATGCCGATCGTTTCTACAAATAACTATGTTTTACCTGCCCCCTTTTTGACGATGCCCTTCCTGTGGGTCGCTGAGACCCTCTAACCTATAAAACCGCCCAGTCTCTTCCACACAGCCCCCGCAACCCGTGTAGCCGCCTCCTGTGTGTAGTGAACTCCTGACCTATTAAGCGGAACACGGAAACGCACCACGCGACGGTGCAAGTCAAGGAATCTGCAACCTACATGGTTACACGGTCACAGAACCGTCTGAGCCTCTGACCTCCACTCGGCTCTGCACCAAAGGACCACAGTCGGTTCTGTCGACAACGCTGCAGATGCTGAGCTCCGCCTTAATCTCGCAAGCAAGCTCTCCGCACCAGCGGTCCTAGTGTTACATTTGTCGACGTTGGTGTAGTAATTGAGCGACTCCTTCTCACATTTGAAACTGATTCCATCGTGACAACAAATGTGTTGCATCGTGTCTCCACCACCGTTTTCATGATTTTGTCAAGGATCTTACTGAATACAGGTTTTTTTTAACGTATGGTCGATTTTTCCACATCTGCAGCAAATTTAGGACTCTTGAAACTTCCCCTATCTCAAAAAATTGTCCTTGTCTAGCGCATCACGTAAAACTGTTGTGACGTTGCGTGGTTGTCATAGTCAAACTTTCGCTACCTTGGCGAGTGTAGAAGAGAACCTATTTATCATTTTTCTTATTTTGCTGCCATTTACAAATGACCTGCCACCTAGCTACTAAGACAGATCGTATCTTCACAATATGAAGTTGTACACGAAGAGAATGTGAAACTTGGTATTTCTTATTTGTAGTAATAATTAATAATACTGGAGCTTTAAATACTACAGACCTAAAAGTAATTATGAAACGAAATTCAGAAATTAACTACTTATGAACAGAAAATAGTGATTTAGGAAGATACGAAAAAGATTATGATACATTATCAGTTTATGACACATTATAAATTCGTAAAATTTACTAAGAAAACAAGAATCTTGCATACAAGAAGGTGAAATAAAAGATAATAGGAAAGTACATAGCATTTATTAGAGATCTCGTCACCTAGCTACATTACTGGCCATTAAAATTTCTACACCAAAAAGAAATGCAGATGATAAACGGGTATTCATTGGACAAATATATTATACTAGAACTGACATGTGATTACATTTTCACGCAATATGGGTGCATAGATCCTGAGAAATCAGTACCCAGAACAACCATCTCTGGCCGTAATAACGGCCTTGATACGCCTGGGCATTGAGTCAAACAGAGCTTGGCTGGCGTGTATAGGTACAGCTGCCCATGCAGCTTCAACTCGATACCACAGTCCATCAAGAGTAGTGACTTGCGTATTGTGACGACCCAGTTGCTCGGCCACCATTGACCACACGTTTTGAATTGGTGAGAGATTTGGAGAATGTGCTGGCCAAGGCAGCAGTCGAACATTTTCTGTATCCAGAAAGGTTCGTACAGGACCTGCAATATGCGGTCGTGCATTATCCTGCTGAAATGTAGGGTTTCGCAGGGATCGAATGAAGGGTAGAGCCACTGGTCGTAACACATCTGAAATGAAACGTCCACTGTTAAAAGTGCCGTCAGTGCGAACAAGATGTGACCGAGATGTGTAACCAATGGCACCCCATACCATCACGCCGGGTGATACGCCAGTGTGGTGATGACGAATACACGCTTCCGATGTGCGTTTACCACGATGTCGCCAAACACGGATGCGACCATCGTGATGCTGTAAACAGAACCTGGATTCATCCGAAAAAATGACGTTTTGCCATTCGAGCACCCAGGGTCGTCGTTGAGTACACTATCGCAGGAGCTCCTGTCTGTGATGCAGCTTCAAGGGTAACCGCAGCCATGGTCTCCGAGCTGGTGGTTGTTGTCTTGCCAACGTCCCCATCTGTAGACTCAGGGATCGAGACGTGGCTGCACGATCCGTTACAGCCATGCGGATAAGATGCCTGTCATCTCGACTGCTAGTGATACGAGGCCGTTGGGATCCAGCACGGCGTCCCGTATTACCCTCCTGAACCCACCGATTCCATATTGTGCTAACAGTCATTGGATCTCTACCAACGCGAGCAGCAATGTCGCGATACGATAAACCGCAGTCGCGATAGGCTACAATCCGACCTTTTTCAAAGTTGGAAACTTGATGGTACGGATTACTCCTCCTCACACGAGGCATCACAACGATGTTTCACCAGGCAACGCCGGTCAACTGCTGTTTTTGTATGGGAAATCGGTTGGAAACTTTCCTCATGTCAGCACGTTGTAGGTGTCGCCACCGGCTCCAACCTTGTGTCAATGCTCTGAAAAGCTAATCATTTGCATATCACAGCATCTTCTTCCTGTCGGTTAAATTTCGCGTCTGTAGCACGTCATCTTCGTGGAGTAGCAGTTTTAATGGCCAATAGTGTATCTCGGGTGTGAGGTCTCGGCACATGATCGAGTCTGTCACATTTGAGGTAGCGTACAAAATATATCATTAATATGCATTTGATAATTTTACGTGTACAGACGTGTATTTGTGTTATTGTTGTATTACATTTCTTACAAATCATATGTACTTTACAAGGGCATAATTGGTACATTGCTTGTGCAGCTTTGACTTCTCTATTTTACTTCTTGTGTGCATGGTGTTTGTGTTGTCTGTAAGGTGAACCTTATCTATCCTTTAAATTGCATCATTTTAGTTACAAGATATTACTTTATCTAAACTTCATAAACAGTTATATCATTTAAGTTACACGTGTACTCAAGACGTTTCTACATATATTAAAATACTGTCTAACAATTGATCGATTTCGATGTTTCTTAATTTCGTCTTATTTTGTATCTGTGGCTATATGTTAATCTCAATGTTTGTATCTGTTTCAGCATATGAGTCTGTTTCTATGATTGTGCCTCTGTGTGTGTGTGTGTGTGTGTGTGTGTGTGTGTGTGTGTGTGTGTGTGTGTATGTATGTGTCATTCCAAGACGCCGTTCCAGAATTTGTGTGTTTGCTCTTATTTGTGTATCTGACACATACACATGATACATTATAGCTTATGTCATTCAGTAGGCTCCAGTCGTCCAACTGTCGTATAATTTGCCCCATTTTGTCGTACTCTGTTCAAGGTCATACGTGTATGAATCTGACACAGTGTAAAGGGATAAGTTCGTGAGTTCCTAGTTCTCTGCAGGTGCACATGGATGTTCAGATGAGACCAAACTGATAGAGGTGTTCTGGATAGGGACCATGGCATGTGAGGAAGTGGACAACGCCACATGAGGGATCTACGAGTTTTAGCCTAATTCGTTCCTTGATGCGACGTCCCTTTTCTGTGGAATCTCATCCTCTTCGCCCAGTGGTCTAGTTGGCTCCTTTCTGTGATGTTTTCTCCTGTAGTTTCAGATACCTTGTCACGTCTGCCTTTCTTCAATCAGTACGCTGCTGCTCTTCGACGGATGATGATGTCGATGGGGCACACTCCCATCACAACATACATAATGTCTCACGAAATAAGCATCAAACGAAAAAACTGCACAGAACGAAACTCGTCTAGCTTTAAGGGGGAAACCAGATGGCGCTATGGTTGGCCCGCTAGGTGGCGCTGCCGTAGGTCAAACGGATATCAACAGCGTTTTTTTTTTTGTTTTTTTTTATTCTTTTTTAATAGGAACCCCCATTCCTTATTACTTATTCGTTTAGTACGTAAAGAATTACGAATGTTTTAGTTGGACCACTTTTTTCGATTTGTGATAGATGGCGCTGTAATAGTCACAAACGTACAAGTACGTGGTTTCACGTAACATTCCGCCAGTGCGGGCGGTATTTGCTTCATGATACATTACTCGTGTTCAAATGGACCGTTTACCAATTGCGGAAAAGGTCGATATCGTGTTCATGTATGGCTATTGTGATCAAAATGCGCAACAGGAATGTGCTATGCTGCTCGGTATCCTGGACGACATCTTCCAAGTGTCCGGACCGTTCGCCGGATAGTTACGTTATTTAAGGAAACAGGAAGTGTTCAGCTGTTCAGCGACATGTGAAACGTCAACCACGACCTGCAACAAATGATGACGCCCAAGTAGGTGTTCTAGCTGCTGTCACGACTAATCCGCACATCAGTAGCAGACAAATTGCGCGAGAATCGGGAATCTCGAAAACGTCGGTGTTGAGAATGCTACATCGATTGCACCCGTACCATATATCTATGCACCAGGAATTGCATGGCGACGACTTTGAACGTCGTGTACAGTTCTGCCACTGGGCACAAGAGAAATTACGGGACGATGACAGATTTTTGCACGCATTTTATTTAGCGACGAAGCGTCATTCACCAACAGCGGTAACGTAAACCGGCATAATATGCACTATTGAGCAACGGAAAATCCACGATGGCTGCAACAAGCGGAACATCAGCGACCTTGGCGGGTTATTGTATGGTGCGGCATTATGGCAGGAAGTATAATTGGCCCCCGTTTTATCGATGGCAATCTAAATAGTGCAATGTATGCCGATTTCCTACGTAATGTTCTACCGATGCTACTACAAGATGTTTCACTGCGTGACAGAATAATGGCGAATGTACTTCCAACATGATGGATGTCCGGCACATAGCTCGCGTGCGGTTGAAGCGGTATTCAATAGCATATTTCATGACAGGTAGATTGGTCGTCGAAGCACAGTACCATGGCCCGCACGTGCACCGGATCTGACGTCCCCGGATTTCTTTCTGTGGGGAAACTTGAAGGATATTTGCCATCGTGATCCACCGATGACACCTGACAACATGCGTCAGCGCATTGTCGATGCATGTGCGAACATTACGAAAGGCGAACAACTCGCTGTTGAGAAGAATGACATTACACGTATTGCCAAATGTATTGAGGTTGACGGACATCATTTTGATCATTTATTGTATTAATGTGGTATTTACAGGTAATCACACTATAACAGCATGCGTTCTCAGAAATGATAAGTTCACAAAGGTACATGTATCGCATTGGAGCAACCGAAATAAAATGGCCAAACGTACCTACGTTCTGTATTTTAATTTAAAAAACCTACCTGTTACCAACTGTTCGTCTAAAATTGTGAGCCATATGTTTGTGAGTATTACAGCGCCATCTATCACAAAGCGAAAAAAGTGGTCCAACTAAAACATTCATATTTCTTTACGTGCTACACGAATATGAAACAAAAAATGGGGAGTCCTATTTTAAAAAAGAAGCAGTTGATATCCGTTTGACCTACGGCAGTGCCATCTAGCGGGCCAACCATAGCGCCATCTGGTTTCGCCCTTCAAGCTAGACAAGTTTCGTTCTGTGTAGTTTTTTCGTTTGACGCTTATTTCGTGAGACATTTGGCCCGGTCTTTATCAATGGACCACCCTGTATAGTTCCACCGCCGATGTTGTGCCGAAGACTCTTCGTGTCTCGCCCGGTGGTCACCTGCCGAAAGGATGCTATCAGGGCCCAACTATGCGAAAAGCGATTTCAGAGGCCTCCTCAAGCAGCCCCAAAACCGCTACCGCATGCAGATATGTTAGATGGAAAAAATATAGTGCTGAAATCAAACTGAAGAAGATCGTAATCACGATAAAATTAACTTACAGCACTCATCGAATTGCATAACCAATCAATCGTGTTTCACGTTCATGTTAAAACTGGAATGCAATATTGAATTATCTGCATGTGACGCGATTCTCTGTCGATTAAAGACAATGTGGCATAGGCGTACACGGTGTCGACGTTTCACAGAAGCACGTTCGCGGTGTCCTGCATTCTCAGAAAGAAGGCGAGAAAAAAATAACTTCCGACTTAGGAAGATGCTACTCAGCAGAAAATATCCAGTGATTGTCGGCACCGAAGTAGTCTACTGTATTTCTAGGCCACAATGTGAAACACTGGAAACAGTTTAAAACCTTAATGATATACGTGTGTGGGTGTAAAAATATGAGCAGATCTGGAGACTTAGCTTGTGAGAATGACGAACAGCAAACCCTTGTAGGCTCCAACACAACATATTCGATAATATTCCTACCACTAGCGCCTTGCCAGAACGCTATTTTACTCCCACAGGACTTCTCGTTTCAGAGAAAAGGAGACTTGAGAAAGTATGTGACATATGCCACACATGTTTGAGGTGCTGTGGTCAGCGGAACTGCCATAACACTATGTAAAAAGTATCATAACCCTCTACGAGTCAATAACTGAAGGACCAAAGTAAAGATGCTGTCTGTCTCCCACACTCTTCAAGACGTATGTCCAGTTGGCACTGGATCTGTGTTGCAGGAAGTGCATGGCCATGGGAATTGAAATAGGGATCCAGTATATGCACACACTTTTCTGTGCTGATGGTCAGATCGTTACACCAATCAGCAGGGACTGTTCAAGCTGGTGGAGGCTCTGTAATGGTGTGGGGCATGTGCTTTTGGAGTGATATGGGAGCCCTGATAGTCTAGACATGACTTTGACAGGTGACACGAGTATTGGGACAAGGGGGATTCTGAGCCACTCTGCATCGTTGCCACATGTATGCAAGATGGCGGAGATGACGTCATATAAGATGGCGGTGCGTATACTTGGCAACAGCGCATGACATCATCCAAGATGGCGGCTATGACGTCATCCAAGATGGCGGATTTTGGCACGGGAAGTTTGAATTTTGGCGAGAAAGTGTCACACCCCCTGCCCCAGAAAAATAGCAGTAAGATCAAATTCCAACAGGATAATGCATCACACCCCGGTTGTCTCCACTAAGCAATGAAAATCGCAGGAACATAGGTCATTTGGGCTACCTCCACTAACCTAAGTCACCTGGCTGCCACCTCTTTCTACGAACTGGCACCAAGTGTGAATTTTGGCGGTAAACAAAGGTCAATTCGCATATCTGTACTAAGCTAAGAAAATCACGCGAAAGAAAGGACACTTGTACTAACCTCAGTCACCCAACAGCCACCTCCTCCTAAGGATTAGTGGGAAAAAAGGACTTGCATGTAAGTCTTTATTATTTAACCAATTTCATGCAGGTGTGTTCACCATGAGGTCCAGAGCCCCACTGACTTAGTATACATCGCCACAACCAGAGCGCGCTCTCATCTGTGATGTAATCCAAGATGGCGGCATACATTGTGTTCACCATGAGCTCCAGACTCCATCTGACTTAGTACACAGTACCAGCACCAGAAGGTGCTGTCGTGACGTCAGGTGATGATGCAAGTACCATTGTTCAAGACAGTGGCGTACAATGTGTTCACCACAAGGCCTAGTACATATTGACACCACCAGAGTGCGCTACTGTGCACTTGGAATGAATTTTCGTGAATGCCACACACACACCTAGACTTGTAAGGAAATAGCTAAGTCTCCACCACGATCCTCAACCGACCGCCACGCCCGCCTACCAGCCCATGTTGTCAGGCTAACGTGCACTAACGTGTAATAACGTGCATATTGCATGACGTAATCCAAGATGGTGGGGGGAAATGACGGGAAAACGACTCTGCCTTTCATGGACATAAGTTTTTTACTTGTAAATAATAGATTTCAGCCATCCACCTCCCTTTCGAAATTTTGTTGGCAGATCTAGATTTCAGCTATAAACTAGCCATTCTCAATGCATTATCATTTTTGATCAATGCATGTAGTGCCTGTTGGTCGGGCTTCATCCACAGTTCATTGAATGCTAATGTGAAAACATACCAAAGAGAAATGCCTGAAAAACTTTCAGCAATAAATATCTTCTGGAATCGTCCGCTGTAAGGAAAAGACACAAAAATATTCTATTTTGTTACATAACTAGTGGGATACTTGGGTACTGGAGTTTTACTAGTTAGTGTAAGAAACCTGGAAAACGAAGTACTTCGTCTGTGATAGTCACTCCGTTTCGGGCATGCTGGAGGGACGGACACGTAACTCTGTTTCGGGTGTTCTTCAGAGTCGGAAATGTATCTCTCTCTCGGGCGGACATGTTGTACTCTATATCGGAAGTGGATATAAAAGCCACCGTACAATTCAGAAAGCTATAATCCAAACAGGAAACATTGATGAGAAGTGTCGCCTACCATCATTGTCAATATTATAGATCTTGCCCTCTGTAGATACAGAGACTAACCTGGGCAAATGGCATCCCATAAAAAGGACAATCACAAGTTCAAGTTAACAGCGTAGCAGCCTCCGCCAAAGAAGATCCCACGACCGACGAGCTGTCTTCTGCGCTGACACAACTTTAGAAGACGACAGGTAGGCGGAAAGAACGGTTAGGGACTCTTATTCAATCTCTCTAGACCTTTCCAGCCTCCAGATCTGACTTCAAAAAGCCACAAAATTTATAGCGCTACGAATAAAAATAATTCAAATTTTGAGAAGAGCGATGGTTATTATATCAACTGAATAACTGCTGCAGCACTGAGAATACGGTCACGACGTAACCATAATCAAGTTCAAATCAGTAAGCGCGGTTGCAGTGAAGTACAACTCCTAGGACTGAAAGCACACGTATTACGGATACCAACGTACATACGTAAGATAATAGCCTCCTGGACAGAGAGTGTTGCTACTTATGCAAATACGGATTAAAAAATGGTTCAACTGGCTCTAAGCACTATGAGACTTAACATCTAAGGTCATGAGTCCCCTAGACCTAGAATTACGTAAACCTAACTAACCTAAGGACGTCACACACATCCATGCCCAGGACAGGATTCGAACCTGCGACCATAGCAGCAGCGTGGTTCCGGACTGAAGCGCCTAGAACTGCTCGGCCACAACGGCAGGAAAACACGGTATATTACAGAACAGGCAAACATTACAAAGCATCAAATTTCGAGAACCTTCTAAACCCGATAAATACTAAATAACAAATACCTGCCGGTGATCGGATTTCAACTGGCGACCCGCAGCACAACAGCCCGCGACGCAAACCATTACTCCATATGAACCACAGCTCGTGGAGAAAAAAAAAATCGAGTCAAACCACCATTCACTCCAAATCAAGGTAACATCTTAGCCCTGCAGGAAAGGGACGATATTAGCCTAACCGGTCCCGAACACCTAGAACTCAAAGAGAACAAAATCACTGAAGAAATTCATAGGTAGGATGCCACGGACTGATTTGAACGTGAAGAGAATCTGAAGCAAAATATGAAATTAGGCTCAAATGGATCAAATGACTCTGAGCACTATGGGACATCTGTGGTCATCAGTCCCCTAGAACTTAGAACTACTTAAACCTAACTAACCTAAGGACATCACACACATCCATGCCCGAGGCAGGATTCGAACCTGAAATTAGGCCAACCCCCGAGAAAGTATCACGAGCAGTCACGTAGTAGCATAGAGAAAGCGTGGAATAATTTCAATAGTCATAAAACCGCAGAAAACACAAGAATTTGTAGAGATACGGAAAATGTCTCCATAATCATTCGATTACAGAAGCGCAACTTCGACAACAGTAGACAGAACGAAATAGAACAGCACTTTATGACGAGCAACAACTACAGTTTTTACAAGACCTTCAGAGAAAATTTATCTGGCTGCTAACCTTCTAGCGTGTGCTTCCAGTGACCTGACGGATGCCTGGAAATTAATACAAAAGATAATCGCGAAATTTTAGCCAAATATTTCAGTACACTCCTCAGCTGCAAAGCACCATTTGAACAACTTCGATTTTCATAACCAGCCCCAAATCCTGACTCGCAACCCTCCTCAAAAGAACATAATTAAATCATTACAAACTAATAGGGCGCCTGACGAATGTGAAATTATTCTAGAATTATGCAAATTGGACTACAAAAACAAAACACCAAAAATTCACAGAATAAAACAAAACAAAAAAATCCTACAAGAATGGAAGAGTGCCTTGATACACCCACTCCATAAAAAAAGGTGACAAAAGAAATCCGAGCAATTCCAATGGGATCTCACTTCTTCCAGTAACTTATACAGTACTACTGAAACGACTCTAGCCGCTAGCGGATCCACAAATTGGGAGTACCAGGTGGGATTTAACAAAGGGAGACCATGTACTGAACAGATGTGGAATCTCAAAACCACACAGCATATCAAACTATGCCGGACCACTACATTCGCATTTGAGTACTTCAAAAAAGTTAGGATTCCATTGACAAGCAAATGCTGTTTAATAGCCTACAGGAATTAAGAGCTGATGGAAAACCAGGACCAGGCCATCACACAGGAAAATTTATCAGGAACTTTCTCAAAAGAGAAATTCATGGCATAAACCTGAAATTCGAACGGAAAAATAGTCACAGTGAAATGCTTCGCCTTTCCAGGTGACCTGTCTATATTAACGAACGACAAAGATGGAACCAAACTAGCAGTAGAGAAACGATATGAAATCCCCTGTAACGCCGAACTCTAGATTTCCTATGAAAAAATTCAGTATATGGACACTAAATCTACAGGAAAGACCCACTGAAAATCCAGTATGGAAAAATCTCACTTGTTACTCAATTCAAGTATTTAGGAAATCCCATCCAACCCACAGAACTGAACAGTCTCCAACACAGAAAAAATATTTGAACTGCAAAAGGCGTATAAACTGCCAAGGAATCACGACAACACAAGTGAAGTATGCAAAACAATGACACTACAACAAGGTTGTTTTACCAGAAAAGCGTTCTATCCGACTGAAACCACAATAATTAGAGGAAGGACGAAAATTCATGACAGCAAGGAACAGAAACGGAAAATTCTAAGAAAAATCCGTTGCGTCATTCTCCGAGACGGAACTTGGTCAGACGACCTACAGATAACTCTACGAAAAGGACGAACATCACGGGTAAATTTAGGAAAATGCGCATAAAGCTCTACAGAAACGTCTGTAGCATGAATGAAAACAGACTCCCTAGCAAACATTTAACATCGTTAATGCAAGTAAATTAAAGTCCACTTGGATGAAAGAAACACGAGAAGACCTAGAACAACAAATATTGTAAGTGTGCTCATCAATCGGTGGGCTTGCGGATTAGTCGGAAAAAGATGGTTCCACTTTTTGGCACTAGATGAAAACATGGCACTGTAAGCAGTTACAATGTGAAATGTTGACTATTTTAGGGCCAGTACGCTGTTTGTCGCTTGGCGATGCATGTTGATTTCTTTTGAGAATTGACTGTTGGTGTAAAGGGTTAAGAAAGTCGAAGTTTTCCGTACGGAACGCAATGGCTATTGAGAAGAAAGAGTAAAGTTGTTTTATCAGAACCGCGGCAACAGCAGTGCCACATTGCGCGATGTCGCAGACAGAAACAGCTGCGAAGAGACACCGTGTCAAAAAATGGGCTAAAGCGTACGATCAAGAAATCTGATAAAACATGCGAATTAGGTCGCGCAGCAGGAAGAGGGAGGCGCGGCAGCTATTGATGAAGTTGCTGTAGCCACAGCCGACCGTGCAGCTGTGTAGGTACATGGTGAAAGACACTCCAGATATGGTAAAGTTAAAATTTATTTTAAAAAATTGGAACAGCCATCGACCATAAGCGTCGGCAAGTACATTAATCATGAATGCGCAGTAAAGTGCATACAAATAAACAAAGAACTTCATTCACTTTTCTTTATACATGATTTTGTCTCACTCTCTCGTATGTAGAAAGATGGTTAAGATGTATTGATCGAAATATGCCGTGCTACGAGTGTTTTCTGTTATATGTGATTCTGAATAAGAGAAGACCTAATAGCAGTATTAAGTATTTTTATTGCAGTGAAGTGGAGCCAAGTTGGGAGGATTTTTCTTCATTTTTTGAGATGCACTGGGTCCCTGGAGTCGGCTGCCTGCCTCTACACCTGAAATGTAAGAGAAGAAGTCCGATAGCAAAATTTCGTACACGCAGAACATTTACTAATAATGCAATTGTACTATACTTAAATTTATTGCATTATATATACTTTTTTATTATTACAATACGATTGGCGACCTAAGTGCCACTACTTCAGGGTACCGGTTGTAAGTAGGGTTTGTTAACTACTGATATAGTAAGAAATTTCTGTGACATTGTTATTAGCCATAAAAACTAATTGTCCGTATTTTTTGTTTCCATGAATCACAACAGGTACAAGTAAAGCAAAAAGGCAAAAATTGAGGAGAAAATTTTAGAAATAAATAAGAATTGAACACAGGTTACATAAAATTTTCCATACTGTTATGCTCGGCGCAGCAAAGGTAGCGTAGTTGCTTGCATGGTTATGCTTGGTAGTGCCTCTTTTGATGTAGATAGAAACCTTTTCCTCATTATTCCCTTCCTTGAATTTTGTGGTGTAAATTTTACAGGAATTTTTCAGTGTGATATGCGTTGCAGTAAAACATAAAGAATTGCGAAACAATAGTTTGCGCATCATAATAGACGTAAAACAGGCTTCGACATCGCGTAAATTACAATTATCAAGTGTAATAATTAGCATAATAACTTTTACCATTTTTTGTGAAATTTTTATTTTTTGCATATTCATACAACATGGCAGAAGAATATACGTCCATTGTTGATAGCAACAGCGAAAACCCAATCAGCCAAGATGGCGTACAATTGCGAGATCGAACAATTGAAGTTCAGGCGCCATGCATGCCTGCTGCAGAAAGTTTAAGTAGAAGAGAGATGAGTGTCGCAGGTGTGACAAATGACAGCGACGCTCCACAGCAGAACAACCTTGATGACAAAATGTTTACAATTGACGAGACAATGTCACGCATCTCCCAGAATGATATACCGCTGATGAATGAAACATTGGAGAGCGATACAAATATGAACCTTGACAAAACGTTACAAACTCCACTTATTCACAACACAAACAGTAACTTGGGAAGTTCAGCAGACAGCAACTACAGTAGTACAACTGCCGCACTGCTATGGCAGTTATTATCCAACATAAACACGAAATTAGACAGAATCAACACAAATTTCAGTGATATGAAACAAGATATAAATACCAAAATTGATAATTTGACACAAGATATGAACACGGTAACACAGGAAAAAATACTGTTACACAAGGTCTAAATACGATGAAACAAGAACAAAAATAAGTATCCAAGGATTTTCAAGACACGGACTCACAGAAATTCAATGACTTATCCAAAAATTTTCGCACTGAAATAGACGAAAAATTGAATGATATGAGAAAACAAGTAAAGCATTAAGTACTTTCTGAAGTTAATAGTAACATTACGGAGTTAAAACAGAAGGTAGATTCTTTTAACGACCATCACGATCTAGTAGAGCAACATATAAAGAAAATCACAGACGCGAACACAAATATTGAAGCCACACAAAACCAGTTGTGTTCGACTGTAAAAAAGGTGACCACTGTCGTTATAAAACTAAACAAAGACTATGAAGGTGTATCTCTAGCTGTAGAAGAGCTTAGTTTAAGGGTAGGAACATTAGAAGTTGACTCAGCGTGGCCTAAGAAGGAGGAAGAGAAGATCAATGAAAACATAAGTGATATCATTAGTCAATGATGTTTTGGTTTGTGGGGCGCTCAACTGCGCGGTCATCAGTGCCCATACAATCCCCAATTTCTATACAGTCCAATTTTTGTACACGGTGCAATATAGCCACTGTCACGAATGATGATGATGATGATTACGAAATTATGAGGACAACACAAACGCCCTCCCTGGACATAGAAAATCCCAAACCCGGCCGGGAATAGAACCCGGGACCCCGTAACATCATTAGTCAAGCTGAATCAGGTACGTTAGATAAGAGCAATACCATTGCAGAGAAGTTAGTAACCGATTGTAAGTTATACACAGATGTAGTAGAGAAGGCAATTCAGAAAAAAATAAAATGAAATGGTGAACAAGGTAAACAATCTACAAACTGCGGAAGATAGGATCCGCAATCTTTTAGAAGAAAATATTACCTGATCTCGAAATATGCATGAAAATAGTATACAGGCTACAGAGAACAAACCACAACCTGTCGGTATTTATCCACGTAGCAGGTACCAGTGACAGTTGTAGAGTGCAAAATGTAAATTTACCCACAACTCCTGAGCAATTATCAACCGGAATTACAGGTAACAACAATAACAATATAAATACGACCGTAAATTCAACGTGTATTGTGTTGTCACCGCCAGACACCACACTTGCTAGGTGGTAGCCTTTAAAACGGCCGCGGTCCGGTAATATACGTCGGACCCGCGTGTCGCCACTATCAGTGATTGCAGACCGAGCGCCGCCACACGGCAGGTCTAGAGACTTCCTAGCACTCGCCCCAGTTGTACAACCGACTTTGCTAGCGATGGTTCACTGACAAAATACGCTCTCATTAGCCGAGACGATAGTTAGCATAGCCTTCAGCTACGTCGTTTGCTACGACCTAGCAAGGCACCATTATCACCATTATCAGTTGCTATTGATCTTGTGATTAATGTACCGTCAGACCGACGTTCACCATTAATGGATTAAAGATAAATATTCCACCAGCTACGTCCGTTTTTTCTAAAGTCTAATTTCCTTGTCCTGTTCCAGACCTCACGCCAGCCTGCGTGAGCTAAAACGCATGCCTTTCGGCTTCCTCTAGTATTAAGGTGTTGACTCTCCTGCCAACCCACAACATTTGGCGACGAGGCCAATCCGCGTTCGTATCGATATTGCCCTGATTTACTTGTGTAATGGCTTCGCCACAATCTCCAGATGTACTGTCCGAATTTTATCGCTTACAGAATCAGCAGACGCAGGCCTTACTGGATGCCCTTGGACAGTTCGTCCAGGGTCAACGAGCAATGCAAAACGATGCGGCAGCCATCGCTCCACTGCTAACGCAGCCACGACACGCTGTTGCACCAACTTTTCGACCTTTTGATGCTGCACTGAACAGCTGGACGCAGTGGTCACGCCAATTTGGATTCCATCTCGCCGCCTACAGAATTCAAGGTAATGAGCGGCAGCCTTTTCTCCTTTCCTCCGTCGCGGTACAAACGTACCGTGTGATAGTCAAATTATTTCCCCGCCACGACGTAGCAACTCTGTCCTACGACGAAATTTTGTCTGCATTAGATGTATATTTCAAAGAAACAATGTAGTTTCCAAAAGGTATACCTTCTTTTGTACAAAACGTACGGCAGGTCAGACTAATCGGGAGTGGGTTGCACCTTTGCAAGGTCTTACTAGGGACTGTGCTTTTGAGTGTCAATGTGGACTCCCTTATTCAGATACTATGGTATGTGATGCAATTGCACAGAACGTTTCTGATGTTCGTTTACGGTAACAGATTTTGAAACTAGTCAATCCCTCCCTTCAACAAGTGATGGACATATTGGATCGGCAGGACACACTTGACTTTGCTCAGGAATCATTTGAAACTTCACCAGCCGTGTGTCAGGTTATCCGGCCCACCGGGCGAGCTGCACGGAGCAGTAAACAGCCCTTGCGCCCAGCCGCACAGCTGCCGCCATGCTCTCAGCCACGTGTGCCGCGCAGGGAAGCAAACGCAGTGCTAAAATCATGCCCGCGGTGTGCTACTAGACATTCGCGTGAGAATTGCCTGTCACGCCAAGCTACTTGCTTTTTCTGTAATAAAAAAGGACATATTCAGAGCATTTACCAGAAAAAGCTCAGATCGGACACTCACAGCCATTCCCGGCCCTTTGTTTCGCGCCGGAATCGGAATCGAACCAAGGATACTCAGGCTCGTGAATCTTCGCCCATGGAAATTCATGTAGTTCATTGCACTCCGCCCAGTGCCTCTCTCTCTAACAGTGACTGTGTTCGTCCCACAAAAAGTGTGCGTCGACATCGCCGGAAATCCCGTCAAGTCGCAATTGATTCTGTACCAGTGTCAGTTCACATTGCACGAGACAGTCGCTCTTGTCGTCAACAGGACAATAAACTTTTTGTAGACTTGGACATTAACGGCAAAGTGATACCATTCCAGCTCGATACCGGAGCTGCAGTTTCACTGATCAATCAAGACACGTACAAACAGCTGGGCACACCTCCATTGCGTGCCGCAAATGTTAAGCTAACTGCATATTCAGGTCACGGGCTCCCTGTGTTAGGACAGTGCAGCCTTCTTGCAACATACAAAGGACAAACAAAACTTGTGTCACTGTACGTCCTTCATTCTTCTTCTGCAGTGAACTTGTTTGGTTTCGATTTATTTCAGTTGTTTAACTTGTCTATAGTAAATCAGGTCCTATCAGTGAACCAGACTGTGCCTTAAGACAGTGTTTCTCATCTATGTGAAGAGTTTGCAGACATTTTTGCACCGGGCCTTGGTTGCGCTAAGAACTATAAAGCACATTTAGAACTGAAAGTAAACGCGCAACCGAAATTTTTCAGAGCGTGCAATGTTCCCCACACATTGTGTGATGAGGTCGCAAGAACATTAAACGATTTGGAATCACAAGGTGTGATTGAACGTGTGCAGGCTTCGCTCTGGGCATCACCCTTAGTCATTTTGCCAAAACCTTCTGGAACATTGAGACTTTGTGTGGACTTCAAGGCAACAGTGAATCCACAACTAGTGATTGAAACTTTTCCTTTACCCTGCCCAGAAGATCTTTTTGACAAACTGTGCCCGGGTAAATATTTTTCGAAGTTGGACATAGCAGATGCGAACTTGCAAATACCGTTGGAGAGAAGAATCCCAGCGCATTTTGGTGGTTAACACGCATCTTGGTTTGTATCGATTCAAACGACTGCCATTCGGGTGTGCATCCACCTCTGCATTGTTTCAGCAATATCTGCAAACTGTTTGTGCATCGGTCCCTACTGCAGCAAACTATCTGGACGATATTGTGATCTCCGGACAGACAGAAGAAGAACATCTAGCCAATCTCAGAACATTATTTCAGGTCTTGCGACAAAATGGTCTTCGCTTGCGGAAGGACAAATGTGCGTTTATTGCTCGTGACTTACCCTACCTGGGCCATGTACCCAATGCCCATGGCATACATCCCAGTCCCGTGCACCTCCGTGCCATACAAGACTTGCCTTCGCCGCAGAATTTGAAGCAGCTACAGAGTGTGCTGGAAAAAATTACTTATTATCATCGCTATGTGCGCCACGCCTGTTCCATTTCGGCCCCACTTCATCGCTTACGCCGTAAAGGTGTTCCGTTCATCTGGACGACGGAATGCGAACGCGCCTTTCGCCAGTTGAAATCGGCGTTGCTTTCCAATACTTGCCTTACGCCATTCGATCCCTAGAAGCCCCTTTTGTTGATGGTGGATGCCTCGGATTTCGGGATCGGTGCTGTGCTTGCGCCCAAAGATGGATCGCGCGCTCGCCCTATTGCCTTTGCGTCCAAATTGCTCTCGTCTACGCAAAGAAATTATTCACAGATCGAGAAAGAAGCATTGGCTCTCGTATTTGGTGTTACTAAGTTTAATTATTTCTTGTATGGTCGTCACTTTACCATCATCACAGACCACAAACCTGTGACATCGCTTTTTCATCCGAACAAGCCTGTACCTCCACGTACAGCGCAGAAATTCATTCGCTGGTCTATTTTCCTCTCGTAGTACCGCTACGATATCTTGTATCGGTCCACTGCTAAGCACAGAAACGCCGATGCATTTTCCCCTTTGCCTGTTGCTGAGGATAGAGCATTCGATTCCTCCGAACTTGCTTGCATGTTCATTGATGCGGAAACCGATGACGTGGTCGAATCGTTTCCGATTGATTTTCGTCGTGTAGCTACAGCCACAGCTGCCGACCCTGTCCTTGCTACCTTTCTGCGTTTTGTTGCTACGCAATGGCCCTTGTCAAAGTCACGGATAGAGGATCCGATGGTTCGCCAATTTTTTGCTCACAAATGGAGACTTTATGTACGACGTGGTGTTTTGCTGTTGCTTTCTGATAATAATCAGTCCAGGGTCGTCGTCCCACGTTCGTTACAGTCCTCTGTCTTACGGCTTCTCCACCAAGGACATTGGGGTATAGTGAGAACGAAACAACTTGCTCGTCAGCACTGTACTTGGTTCGGAATCGATGCCGCGATTACGAATATGTGCTCTTCTTGCCTGGCGTGTGCCGAACAACAACCCGCCCTACCACGGAAATTCTTTGCATGGCCAAAAGCCACTTCCCCTTGGCAACGCTTACACATCGATTTTGCTGGTCCATTCTGGAATGCTCGATGGTTAGTTCTGGTCGATTCATTCAGTAATTTTCCTTTTGTTGTCCGGATGTCTTCCACGACGTCATCTGCCACCATCCAAGCGTTATCTGCTATCTTTTGCATTGAAGGTCTTCTGCAGACTATTGTTTCCGACAATGGCCCACAATTCATGTCCGCAGAATTTCAGTCATTCTGCAAGGCCAACGGTATTCAACATCTGACAACCGCGCCGTTTTCGCCACACTCAAGCGGTGCCGCTGAACGATTGGTCCGGACTTTATAAGTCACAGATGTTGAAGTTAAAAGAGTCGCAGTCTCGGGAGGACGCATTATTGCTCTTTTTCTCCTCGTATCGCTCTCAGCCCCGACATGGTCGCTCGCCGGCTGAGTTGCTCCACGGTCGTCCTTATCGAACCTTGATGTCTTTGCTACATCCGCCGCATCAGGTTCCTGTGCAGCAGCAGACACCTGCTTTTGTTCCAGGCGACTTTGTCTCCTGTCGTAACTATCGAGGTTCACGGCGTTGGCTCGAAGGCCGCATTCGTCGCTGCCTCGGCCGCGCTATGTATCTGGTTTTGTGGGCCTCTGGTGAGGTGCGCCGGCATCTCAACCAGCTGCGCCTCTGTCGTCGCATGGGATCTGCCGCTCGCCATCTGCTTTCAGCAACGGTGCCGTCCGGTCAGCGCCCTGGGGACCCATCTACTGGCTCGCCTCAGCCCCAGGTGTTACCGACGCTGCCTTCCATTTTGCCCCATGGCGACGTGCCGCAGCCGCCGCCTGTTCTCCCGCCGGCGACGCCCGCAGTGAACGCTTCGCTGCAGCCGCCGGACGCCTCCCTGGGTCACGCGCCGCCGATCGCTTCCCGTGACCAGTTGTCCTCCGACATGGAACTCTTGCCCGATCCGGACCATCTGTCGTCTTCGCCCGTTGGGTGCCCCGGCCTGATGGAGGTCGACCCTTCAGCCTCTCCTGTCTTTCTGCGGGCGCATACACGGCATGTTGGCGTGCACCCTGGAGCAGGTTTTCAGGCGTTTCCTAGCTCCCCTCGGACCGAATGGCAGGGTGCGGGTGGCACAGCTTCGCCTGTTGTTAGGCTCCCCACCTCGTCGCATACATCAACATGGGGTCCTCCCCACGGCGGCCGGAAGCCTTATGACACAACCGTACGCCGATTTGCGGGGGAGGAATGTGGTGTCACCGCCAGACACCACACTTGCTAGGTGGTAGCCTTCAAATCGGCCGCGCTTGTCGCCAATATCAGTGATTGCAGACCGAGCGCCGCCACACGGCAGGTCTAGAGAGATTTCCTAGCACTCGCCCCAGTTGTACAGCCGACTTTGCTAGCAATGGTTCACTGACAAAATACGCCCTCATTTGCCGAGACGATAGTTAGCATAGTCTTCAGCTACGTCATTTGCTACGACCTAGCAAGGCGCCATTATTCAGTTACTATTGATATTGTAAATAATGTACAGACAACAGCTACGTTCAACATTAATGGATTAAAGTTAAGTATTCCACCAAGTACCACCTTTTTTCTGAAGTCTAAATTCCTTGTCCTGTTCCAGACCTCACGCCAGCCTGCGTGAGCTTAAACGCGTGCCTTTCGGCTTCCTCCAAACTCCGTGGGTTGGCTCCTGCCAATCCACAACATGTATATCAACTGTTTTTGCAGACGAAGGTTTACTGAGGCATCGACAGTTTCCTACATTCACTACCGAAGGTGAAAGAATGAACCCAGTAGTATTTCTCAGTGCCTTTCGTCATGTATTTCCACCCAACTGGATGGAAGCACATAAAATCAGGTTTGTCATGGGATATACGCACGGTGACGCTCTTTTATGGGCAACTGAAGTGGCCGAACGTTGCAGCACTTTTATCCAATTTAAATGAGCTTTCTTCGACAAATACTGGTCTGAGGCTGTACAAGAAAGACTCAGACGCGAGGTTTTCAACCCTTCGCCATTCAGTGGCAAATACGGTAACCTACGTGGATACTTTGAAAAATACCTGAACAAGACACGCTACTGGACGAACCCAATATCACAGGTAGACGTGATAAAAATTTTGAAAAGTCTTTTACCGTCGTACATTAGAGAAAAATTAGTCACAACGCAAGAGGACGACACTGAATATTTTCTGTCAGCGCTTGATTCCATCGACTTAATCCATGAGGAAAAGACCTGTACCGAATACAGCAACATCAACATAGTTATGAAAATCAGTCAGTGGAACGTGATCTAAACACACAGAAGGGATGGTACATACAACAGCAAAGTTACATACCCAGAGGTAACAAGTACGGTAACGGGAACGGAAAAAAACAAACGATTTGAAAGAAATTTTCAGAACAACAACGATCTAATTGCAATCCACCATCACGAGGCCATATGCCGAAAACACAAACTGGCGAAGTACCCACACTGTACAACTGACAGAAATTACTCCAGGTAATGAATTAAGTCACACTACGCCGTCATAAAACACCAACCGGTAGTAGTTAACCCCCAGGTTCGTGAACTCGCTGGGATTGGAGGCAAACTAAAACTACTAACGTGTTTCATAAGATACAGGAGCGCATAGTTTCACGGCGATATGTACTAATAAAGGTTTCTCAGGCTTCCAGCCACGTCAAGTGGTTGAACATCCGCGAGCTTTCGGCCGAGTATTCCTTTCGTTCTTTATGTTTCATAATATTTGACAAACAAGATGACATCAAGCATGATTTATACCAGCATGAGTTAGATACAACTAATAATATCCAGGAAGAACAAGTACAAGCAATGATTAAGCTGAAAATATTTAATACTGACACACAATTAATTGTACATACAGGTTCAACTGCCAGCCTAATGTGGAACGCATTTTTCTGTGAATTGAAGAAGAGAGGCAATTTTCCAACATTCCCTGTACAAAATTGCAAGGTGCAAACTGCTACAGGCAGTAAGACTAAATCGGTTAGACATCACGCACTTATTCCATTACAAATTTAACATTTTACAGTGAAGCATAATTTTCTTATAGTTGATAGACTCATAGTAATTATCTTATTGTCATGGATACATTTAGAACATACAAAACACAGATTGACATAGGTAATGGTAAATGGCACTTTTATTTAAAGGATCAGAGTTTTTTCTACTGATTTACTCAAAACACCTGATAAAAGTGACAAAAACAAACCAGAGTCAAATGTAATGGTACACTATTCCTTTACAGCTGAATATTTCGGAAACAAATTTGATACTAAACAAGAAGCGAACACTGAGGTTGGTTACGAAGTGGTAGAGCAGAACTAAGTGAATCACAGACACTAAATGATACGCAAAGACAAGAACTTTTTAACTTGTTATTTAAGTACGAAAACTTTCCAGTAAGGAGCCAGGACTAATTAAAGACTATGAATGTAAATTTGAAGTCCATCCACATCAAACATTTTGTGTTCCATGGGCAAAACGAGAGGCAGTAAGGGAAGAGATCAATCACATGATTAAATGGGAAATTATACAAACTTCATTTTCACCCTATTGTAGTCTTATATTACCAGTAAGTAAACCAGACGCATCTGTAAGATTAGTTCTCGATGCTACAGGTATCAATAAGATTTTAGTACCCGTATGGATAAGACCAGACAACTTGGACGAACAGCTTTCAAAGTGTTACAACACAAAATATTTCAGTATACTCTATCTCAAGCCATCCTACTGGCAAATAAACTTTCACGAAGAAAGTCGAAAATATGCAGCATTTGTTTGTGGTGGCAGAGGTTACGAATTCCATTTTCTACCATTTAGACTGAACATTAGCATGGGCGTGTTTTTATCTGCTCTGGACAAGGTCTTAGGACCAGAATTGCTTAGCAAAGTCACTATGTAGATGACATGCTAACAGCCACACCTACTTGGTTAGAGCATATCAGGCTGATTGAACAGGTACTTCAAAGATTTGCAGATCACGGCATGACAGCCAATTTAAAAAAAAAAGTCTAGCTTTGTTAAGGAGCAAGTCAATTTTTTGGACACGTTGTGTCAGAACAAGGTATATTACCTGATCCGAAAAAACTTGATGCCATACGCAATTGTCCAGCTCCAAGGAATAAAAAACAACTAAAAGCTTTTTTAGGACTAGCATCCCTTTTTCGTAAATTCATACCACAGCAACTGATGAACAGTAATGCATTACTCAACTTGTTACGAATAAATAGGCTTTGGTTACGGGATTTTAAGTGTCAAGAGGACTTCAGTGACATTAAGCGGGCATTGGTCAATGCAAACATTCTTAGCCACCCTGACATGTCCAAGGATTTTTGTCTTACGCACCTATTTGTACACTGTTATACAGTTATTAAATGTAATAGTTTTCAGCGGTGTTTCGTGCTGTGTGGCGAAATAACAATTTAATAAACTTTTGGAAATGTTTGCTCGCTGTGTTTTTTAGAGTTTTCTGTGAGTTGAAGTCGTTTAGTAAGTTTCGTACTTTAGTTTTCAGCTGACGTTTTTTATTGATTCTAGTGAAATATCAGTAAAATTTTCATTCAGTGTTTTAACTTCGTTTGAATTTTTGGGTTTAGCTAATAATTTTGTGAAGTTTTGTTGGTATTGGTATTAGCTGTAATAGTACCAACACAAGTAGTTTCTTTCTTAGTAAACAGAGAAGTTCGAGACCACTATTGTTAGTTCTATAAATAGTTCTACTGGTGTAACTGAACTTTGGCAATGTAGACATTTTTTTTCAGTAACTGTAAAATTTTGTCATGAGTGAGAATTGTGGACTCTGTCGTAAGGTCTGTGAGTAGCGTGTTATGGAGTGGGATTTGTTCAATGTATTTTCATAGGAGGGACTGCAGTGTGGAAGCCAGGGGGGATTCTAGCGAGATCCTCTCCTTGGAATGCAGAATCTGTAGTAGAATTAAGTTGATAGAGGTTCAGGAGCGTAAGATCTGTGCCCTCCAGGTACAGTTACAACGTGCAAAGGAGGAACTAGATAGGTTAAGGAGGGTGAAGGGTGGTGGGGAATGGGAATTGGAGTTGGCAAGAAGGCTGCTAGGAAGAGGAGGTATTCACACAGTTATACTTGGCGTATATGTAATAGATTTGACCAACTGTCAGAGTCGAGTGGATGTATGGAACATGCAGCAGTTCTCGGCCCCATCTTAATGTGGCTGTTAGGCGCGTTAACATTGGGCTGGGAAGGGCGCTGATGGCAGAGGACATGGGCCACATCTCGGTGGCAGTTGGGTCTATCAGTAGATCAGGTTTCACAAGGCATGGCCTGCACCTCAATAGGTATGGGAAGGAGAGGCTGGCAAAGCTTATAGGTGACAGCGTAGTGGGTGGTGGTGGTTGGATCACTCATGGTAAAATTCCTGTAGTAGTTGGTGTTAGAGCTGCACCTTTTTTTAGATTGAAGTCAGCTAACAGGTATACCTGCTTAAAGGAGGTCCCTCTAACTAAGGACTCACCTTCAGGGGATGTAATGTTTCCAAGTAGAGAAGGAATTAGCATATTTCATCAAAGTATAAGAGGTATTAGAGATAAAGTTAGTGAAATGCTTATAGATGTTGACTCTAAAATTACTGGTGTATCAGAGCACCACTTAAATAATTTGACAATTCAGAAGCTTCCTTTACCAGGATACAGATTAGCTGGCTGTTTTTCAAGGAGTTCCATGTGGGGTGGAGAAGTGGCTATGTATGTAAGAAACAGTATTCCATTTGAGTCCATAGATGTATCACGGGTTTGCACTAAACAGATGTTTGAATGTCGTGCAGGGGCAGTTGAATTTAGTAGCTAAATTTCTAGTTGTTGTTGTATATAGGTCTCCTAACTCTGACTTCAGAGTATTTCTGTTCAAGATAGAGAGGGTTCTTGATTAACTTTACAGGAAGTACCAGAAATTAGTTGTATGTGGTGACTTCAATATAAATTTTGTACGTGCAAGAAAAATGATGTTGGCAGAGCTCATAAATTCATATGATCTGATGCAGACAGTGTTTTTTCCAACGAGGGTGCAGGGGAACAGTAGCACAACCATCGACAATATTTTTATTCATTCTTCATTACTAGATGGGCATTTTGGTAGTAAAAGGCTGAAGGGCCTTTCAGACCGTAATGCACAGATTTTAACACTAAAAGGCTTTAGTACTCAAAAAATGTCACATTTAATTATAAACTATGTAGGAAAGTTAATCCAACAGCAATAGAGAGTTTTTTAAACCTTATCAAGGAACAAGAGTGGCAGGATGTTCATACTACCGATAACTTGGATGAACAATATACTGCTTTCCTTAACACATTTTTCATGCTCTTTGAGAGTTGCTTTCCATTAGAACGTTCTAAACGTGGTACTAGCAGAAATAGGCAGCCTGGGTAGCTGACTAGTTGGATAAGGATATCATGCAGAACAAAGTGGGAGTTATATCAAAATGTTAGAAGTAGTCACAATCAGGCTATAGTAACCCATTAGAAACAGTACTGTAAGGTACTTAAAAATGTTATTTGGAAGGCAACGAGTCTGTGGTATGCAAATAGAATAACTAATTTCAGGATAAAATTAAAACCATATGGTCAGTTGTGAAGGAAGTGTCTGGTCAGCAGCACAAGGTCGACGATATAAAGTCAGTTTGCAGTAAAAATATTTCTGTTACTGATAAATCAGATATATGTACAGTATTTAACAATCATTTTCCGAGCATTGCTGTTGAATTAAATAAAAATTTAGTTTCTACAGGGACTCATAACTTTCTTGGCAAATGCCTTTAAGAGATTGATTCTGGAATACTTCTGTGATACAGACAAAAGGCAGATTGAGTCAATTAAATCACTGAAGACTAAGGACTCTCATGATTATAACGGAGTGCCTAGCATAACATTAAAATACTGTGCTGCACATGTTAGCCCTGTATTTAGCCATATTTGTAATTTTTCTTTTAGGAATGGTTAGTTTCCTGAGCAATTTAAGTACTCAGTAGTAAAGTTGCTTCGTAAAAATGGAGAAACGGATAATGTAAATAAATTTAGATCTATTTCTATGCCATCAGTGTTTGTTACAGTTATTGAAAAGGCTGTACATGTAAGGATAATCGATCATTTTATTTTACACGTTATGCTCTCAAATGAACAGTTCGGCTTTAGAAGTCGTTTAACAATCGAAAATGCTATATTCTCTTTTCTATGTGATGGATGGTTAAATAAAAGGTTTCGAACGCTAGGCATTTTTATTTATTTAACTAAGGCATTTGATTGTGTTGATCACAAAATATTGCTCCAGAACTTGGACCATAATGGAAAACAGGGAGAAGCTTACCTATTACCATAGCAAGAGACAGCAAAAAGTCATTATTCACAACGTTGAGAATGGCTTTGATGTGGAGTCTGAGTGGGGTACAGTCAAGTGGGAGGTGCCCCAGGGATCAGTGTTGGGCCACTCCTGTTCCTTACTTATGTAAATGCTATGCTCTCTAGTGTCACAGGTAACTCTAAAATTTTTCTGTTTGCTGATGACACTTGCTTGGTAGTAAAGGATGTTGTGTGCAACATTGGCTTGGTTTCAAATAGTGCAGTATATGACCTAAGTTCATGGTTTGTAGAAAATAAACTAACACTGAATCATGGTAAGACTGGCCATATGATTAGTGAAACTGAATAGTCAGGTTTTTAAGTGTTCAGATAGAAAGTAAGCTGTCGTGGAAAGCCCATGTTCAGGAACTTGTTCATAGATTTTTATATTAGAACAGTATCTGATCATTCTACACGAAAATTAGTCTACTTTGTTTATTTCATTCGCTTATGTTGTATGGTTTTATATCTTCCCATTCTAAAGGGATATTTTCGGTTCAGAAATGGGCTGTTTGGGCAATAAGTGGTGTAAGTCCACGAACCTCTTGTCGACCCCTGTTCACGAGTCTGGGTATTTTGACATTGGCCTCTTTATATATATATATATATATATATATATATATATATATATATATATATATATATCCCTTATTCTCATTTCTTGTTAACAATATCAGCTTATTCCCAAGAATAAGCAGCTTTCACTCAGTTAAAACTCGGCAGAAATCAAACCTGCATTTGGATCAGACTTCCTTAACTCTTGTGCAGAGAGGTGTGCAGTATACTGCTACACCCATTTTCAATATGCTACCACTCGAATTCAAAAATCTTTGCACAGGCTTTCAAATTGAAACTGAAGAGTTTCCTCATGGGTCACTCCTACTCTGTCTAGCAGTTCCTTGAAAAATTAAGCTGATTCTTGTATTGTTGATTGCATTTACTTAAACTTATGGACTGATTTTTTTTCGCGTTCGTAAACATTTATTTTTATCTGTTATCAATTTTATGTTGTAATTTCACGTACTGACACGTTCCATGACCTTGGAGATTTGCTCCTACAGAACTTATTATTATTATTATTAGTAGTAGTAGTAGTAGTAGTAGCAGCAGCAGCTTTATTCATCTGTAAATCTCTTTTTACAGGGAAAAAAGTGAAGGTGTCATGTGGAACGTTGGATATTTTATAATCATCATCATCATCATCATCATCATCATCATCATTACTGATTTGTATAACATTTTTTATCAAACCCCTACTCTGTTTTAGCTAAGTAATCCTTCAAAGTATAAAATGTATTGCATAGAAGGTACTTTTTAGCTGCCTTTTTAAACAAGTATTTTTGCAATTTCTTTATTTTCTTTTGGTAATTTATTGTACAGTTTTATTCCTTGGTAGAAAAAGCTGTTTTGAGTTTTATGGTTATTTTTTCTTGGTAAATGTAAGTTGAGTCTATCTTTTTTCTTGCATATCATGGACAGAGCTGTTTGTGCAGTAATTACCAATGTTATTTTTTATGTTTACAACTGACTGATAAATGTATTCACATGGAGCAGTTAAAATCGGCAGTGTTCTGAACAGATCTTTACAATGAGCTTGACTAATATATTTGGTTACTATTCTTATGGCTTTTTTCTGGAATTTGAAAATTGTGCTCATATTTTGTGCATTTGTTTCCCAAAAAAGAATGCCATAGCTGAGAACGGAGTGTACATATGAATGATGTGTAACTAAAAGACACTGCATGTTACACACAGATGATAGGATTCTAAGGGCATAACATGCTGATGACATCTGTTTGCAAGTACCTTTTTCTGTTCACACCACTTCAACTGAGAATCAATATTCATTCCTAGAAATTTTGCATTTGTTACACAGTCTATAGAGGTGCCTCACAGAGCATAAAACATGTATTGGTTCAAATGATTCAAATGGCTCTGAGCACTATGGGACTTAACATCTGTGGTCATCAGTCCCCTAGAACTTAGAACTACTTAAAACTAACTAACCTAAGGACATCACACACATCCATGCCCGAGGCAGGATTCGAACCTGCGACCATAGCAGTCGTGCGGTTCTGGACTGAGCGCCTAGAACCGGGAGACAACCGCGGCCGGCTAAAACATGTATTAGTTAGCTTTCTTCACCCAAAGCCAGCCCAGTAGAATGAGTCTTTAAAAAATGTCATCGGTTTATTAGGACAAATACCCCTCACAAACACGTAACTTCTCTCATGCAAGTTGTCAATGATCTTCCAAATTCTGCAAGAGGTTTCACACCTAACGAATTGATGTTCCGGACAAAGCAAACGAATGAGTGGGAGTCGCCCATACCAACTATAGAAATGATACTACAAGACAAAATCAAGCAATCCATGATTACACTCGAAAAAAGGGCCGAGTATAGAAAAAGAATTTATAATAAGAAACTGAAACCTGTTACACAATTTTTTAAGGGGCAACGAGTCTTAGTACGGACGCACCCTACATCGACAAAATTTGACAAACTGAATAAGAAGTGGCAATTACTCTATTCAGGACCATATATAATTTCCAAAATTCCATACCCTGGGACGTACAGATTAGTCTATGAGAAAACTGGGAGTGACAAGAATCTGCACCCTCACAAAGATATAAAAGCTTTTATAGAATGATGAAGCTAAGTAGCATTTTTTCTTTCTATCACAAGATAACTTTACATAGTGCACATAACTCCAAGTGTAATTTTTTCTTCTGGATTGTGTTTTAGAATTAACTAATGTGTATAAGTAATTCTTTTGATTTGTACATGTGAGCATAAAATCAACAGGAATGAGAAGTGAAAGTATAAACAAAATTAACTTACGGCTGAGCTGTGCACGCTCAACAATACGCATTGATAGTAGTAGGAGAGGAGGCATTAACCTGTGTACAAGTGCGACAGACTGGCAGAAAGCGCAACCAAAAAGGAATGCGATGTGTACAAGTACCTAACTTAAATACAAAGTAAACGGAAGTACTAAGCAATTACATCTACAGTCTAAGAACTAAGGAATCTATTGATATATGCACACAGAGACTTCATTAAATACCAACCCATATAGAACACATTTACAAGCAAAAGGAAGCTATATGAAAAAATATGCGTGACGTGTAAGCTAAGAAGAAATGACAAAATACCGTAAGAAATGTCAAATAATTTTTTTTCAGTGTAAATGATCATAATGGGTAACAGAATAAATGAATGTCTATGAATTTAAACAAAATATGGAAATATTAGGGGATGGATGTAATAACCAAATGTATCAGTGGCCACCGAGCTACGTAATGCAATTAGTTTTAAGTTAGTTTTAATTTTTTTTTTCTTTCAGCGACCAGTGCATCGTCACGGCGCAGAAGAAGAGAATTACGTCGAGAGTAGCAGGTACCAAATGAAGAAATGGGCCCAGCTCGAGTAAAAAATTTAGTTATAAGGATATTTATACAAAGGTCATAAAGCAAATGAAAATGAAAATATGCATCGTCGCAATATATCTCTGTGACATTTACCCCTCTGGCATGGATGTGTGTGATGTCCTTAAGTTAGTTAGGCTTAAGTAGTTCTAAGTTCTAGGGGACTGATGACCACAGCAGTTGAGGCCCATAGTGCTCAGAGCAATTTGAACCATTTGACATTTACCATTACCTATTCGCTGCGGAGTACACAAACATTTAAGCATGTGAGTTTACAAAAACCAATTAATTTTATCGTGTCACATGAAAGTGTAAATAATGATATTTCCAGGTATTCGAGAAAGTAAAGTCTACAATGGTTGAAACTTCTTCATATTTAAGACTAAGCTAACCATAAATTGAAGAAACAACATGCTACTACATGAATGACTAGTCAATACATATCATGTCCATGAAATAAAAGTTGCTTAGCAACTAGTCCATCATTGTATGAGTAACAGTCCCTCGTAAGTCCTTGAACCAGTAAATGAGTATTTCCTTTCTTCCCTCCTAAACAAAGGAGGCAGCGCCAAGCGTAGTTAGGCCAGCAATGCCCAATGTTTTAGTCTCATTTTGAATGTTTTTTCCCCACCTTTACCTAAGGAAGAAATGAGTTCACATAAGTGATAAAAGCCTATTTATAAAATTAAGTATAAATGTATCGTATGCTTCTATTGTGTCATAATAATGTGTTATGTAATTAATTTGTATATGTGATGTGAACGAAGATAAGTTAAAAACTAACAAACAACTGTAGTAACAGAACCCAGTTAATGAAAATTTATGACGTTTTAAAACTTCAGAAATTTATGTTCGCAATATAAGCGATGGATGGAATGTCAGCCATAGGTATAAGCTATCATGTTATGTATATTGTTGTAACTCAATACTTGTGTGTATTTTCATTGGAAACCAAACTCCATACGAAGGAATGAACTTTAAAGACAAGCAATGTATATAATGTTTTGGATAGCTATATGTGTCTTTCAACAAGGGAACGGTGAAGTGTGGTGACATTAGCATGTGTGTGCTGTTGTGGGTTGGCAGGAGAGCCAACACCTTAATACTAGAGGAAGCCGAAAGGCACGCGTTTTAGCTCACGCAGGCTGGCGTGAGGTCTGGAACAGGACAAGGAAATTAGACTTTAGAAAAAACGGACGTAGCTGGTGGAATACTTAACTTTAATCCATCAACAGTGAACGTCGGTCTGACGGTACATGATTCACAAGATCAATAGCAACTGATAATGGTGATAATGGCGCCTTGCTAGGTCGTAGCAAATGACGTAGCTGAAGGCTATGCTAATCGTCTCGGCTAATGAGGGCGTATTTTGTCAGTGAACCATCGCTAGCAAAGTCGGCTGTACAACTGGGGCGAGTGCTAGGAAGTCTCTCTAGACCTGCCGTGTGGCGGCGCTCGGTCTGCAATTACTGATAGTGGCGACACGCGGGTCCGACGTATACTAACGGACCGCGGCCGATTTAAAGGCTACCACCTAGCAAGTGTGGTGTCTGGCGATGACACCACATTCCTCCCCCGCAAATCGGCATACGGTTGTGTTATAAGGCTTCCGCCCGCCGTGGGGAGGACCCCATGTTGACGTATGCGACGAGGTGGGGAGCCTAACAACAGGCGAGGCTGTGCCACCCGCACCCTGCCATTCGGTCCGCGGGGAGCTAGGAAACGCCTGAAAACCTGCTCCAGGGTGCACGCCAACATGCAGTGCAGAAGCCCACAGAGAGACAGGAGGGGCCGAAGGGTCGACCTCCATCGGGTCGGGGCACCGGACGCGCGAAGACGACATACGGTCCGGAGCGGGCAAGAGTTCCATGTCGGAGGACATCCGGTCATGGGAAGCGATCGGCAGCGCGTGACCCAGGGTGGCGCCCGGCAGTTGCAGCGACGCGTCCACTGCGGGCGTCGCCGGCGGGAGAACAGGCGGCGGCGGCGGCGGCGACGGCGGCGGCGGCGCGTCGCCATGGGGCAAAATGGAAGGCAGCGTCGGTAACACCTGGAGCTAAGGCGAGCCAGTAGATGGGTCCCCAGGGCGCTGACCGGATGGCACCGTCGCTGAAAGCAGACGGCGAGCGGCAGATCCCATGCGACGACAGAGGCGCAGCTGGTTGAGATGCCGGCGCACCTCACCAGAGGCCCACAAAACCAGATACATAGTGTGGCCGAGGCAGCGAAGAATGCTCCCTTCGAGCCAACGCCGTGAACCTCTATAGTGACGATAGTAGACAACGTCGCCTGGAGTAAAAGCAGGTGTCTGCCTCTGCACAGGAACCTGATGCGGCGGATGTAGCAAAGACATCAAGGTTCGATGATGACGACCGTGGAGCAACTCAGCCGGCGAGCGACCACGTCGGGGCTGAGAGCGATACGAGGACAAAAAGAGCAATAACGCGTCCTCCCGAAAATGCAACTCTTAACTTCAACATCTGTGACTTGAACGTCCTGACCAATCGTTCAGCGGCACCGTTTGACTGTGGCGAAAACGGCGCGGACGTCAGATGTTGAATATCATTGGCCTTGCAGAATGACTGAAATTCTGCGGACATGAATTGTGGGCCATTGCCGGAAACAATAGTCTGTGGAAGACCTTCAATGCAAAAGATAGCAGATAACGCTTGGATGGTGGCAGATGACGTCGTGGAAGACATCCGGACAACAAAAGGAAAATTACTGAATGAATCTACCACAACCAACCACCGAGCATTCCAGAATGGACCAGCAAAATCGATGTGTAAGCGTTGCCAAGGGGAAGTGGCTTTTGGCCATGCAAAGAATTTCCGAAGTGGGGCGGATTGTTTTTCGGCACACACCATGCAAGAAGAGCACATATTCGTAATCGCGGCATCGATTCCGAACCAAGTACAGTGCTGACGAGCAAGTTGTTTCGTTCTCACTAATACCCCAATGTCCTTGGTGGAGAAGCTATAAGACAGAGGACTGTAACGAACGTGGTACCACGACCCTGGACTGACCATTATCAGAACGCAACAGCAAAACACCACGTCGAACAAAAACTCTCTCCTTGTGAGCAAAAAATCGGCGAACCAACGGATCCCCGATCTGTGACTTTGACAAGGGCCATTGCGTAGCAACAAAACGCAGAACGGCAGCAAGGACAGGGTCGACAGCTGTGGCTGTAGCTACACGACGAAAATCAATCGCAAACAATTCGACCACGTCATCGGTTGCCGAATCAATGAACATGCAAGCAATTTCGGAGGAATCGAATGCTCTATCCTCAGCAACAGGCAAACGGGACAACGCATCGGCGTTTCCGTGCTTAGCAGTGGACCGATACAAGATATCGTAGCGGTACTGCGAGAGGAAAATAGATCAGCGAATGAATTTCTGCGCTGTACGTGGAGGTACAGGCTTGTTTGGACGAAACAGCGATGTCAAAGGTTTGTGGTCTGTGATGATGGAAAGTGACGACCGTACAAGAAATCAGGAAACTTTGTAACACCAAAGAGGAGAGCCAATGCTTCCTTCTCGATCTGTGAATAATTTCTTTGCGCCGATGAGAGCAATTTGGACGCAAAGGCAATAGGGCGATCGTGCAATCCATCTTTGTGCACAAGCACAGCACCGATCCCGAAATCCGAGGCATCCACTATCAACAAAAGGGGCTTCTAGGGATCGAATGGCGTAAGGCAAGTTTGGAAAGCAACGCCGATTTCAACTGGCGAAAGGCGCGTTCGCATTCTGTCGTCCAGACGAACGGAACACCTTTATGGCATAAGCGATGAAGCGGAGCTGAAATGGAAGAGGCGTGTGGTATAGCGAGCAAAAAACACACATTTGTCCTTCCGCAAGCGAAGACCATTTTGTCGCAAGACCTGAAATAATGTTCTGAGATTGGCTAAATGTTCTTCTTCCGTCTTTCCGGAGATCACAATATCGTCCAGATAGTTTGCTGCAGTAGGGACCGACGCACAAACAGTTTGTAGATAATGCTGAAACAATGCAGAGGTGGATGCACACCTGAATGGCAGTCGTTTAAATCGATACAAACCAAGATGCGTGTTAACCACCAAAACGCGCTGGGATTCTTCGTCCACCGGTATTTGCAAGTACGCATCTGTTAGGTCCAACTTCGAAAAATATTTACCCAGGCACAGTTTGTCAAAACGATCTTCTGGGCAGGGTAAAGGAAAAGTTGCAATCACTAGTTGTGGATTCACTGTTGCCTTGAAGTCCACACAAAGTCTCAATGTTCCAGAAGGTTTTGGCAAAATTGCTAAGGGTGATGCCCAGAGAGAAGCCTGCACACGTTCAATTACACCTTGTGATTCCAAATCGTGTAATGTTTTTGCGACCTCATCACGCAATGCGTGGGGAACATTGCGCGCTCGGAAAAATTTCGGTTGCGCGTTGACCTTCAGTTCCAAATGTGCTTTATAGTTCTTAGCGCAACCAAGGCCCGGTGCAAAAAGTCTGCAAACTCTTCACATAGACGAGAAACACTGTCTGAAGGCACAGTCTGGTTCACTGATAGGACCTGATTTACTATAGACAAGTTAAAAAACTGAAATAAATCGAAACCAAAAAAGTTCACTGCAGAAGTAGAACGAAGGATGTAAAATGACACAAGTTTTGTTGTCCTTTGTATGTTGCAAGAAGGCTGCACTGTCCTAACACAGGGAGCCCGTGTCCTGAATATGCAGTTAGCTTAACATTTGCGGCACGCAATGGAGGTGTGCCCAGCTGTTTGTACGTGTCTTGATTGATCAGTGAAACTGCAGCTCCGGTATCGAGCTGGAATGGTATCACTTTGCCGTTAATGTCCAAGTCTACAAAAAGTTTATTGTCCTGTTGACGACAAGAGCGACTGTCTCGTGCAACGTGAACTGACACTGGTACAGAATCAATTGCGACTTGACGGGATTTCCGGCGATGTCGACGCACACTTTTTGTGGGACGAACACAGTCACTGTTAGAGAGAGAGGCACTGGGCGGAGTGCAATGACCTACATGAATTTCCATGGGCGAAGATTCACGAGCCTGAGTATCCTTGGTTCGATTCCGATTCCGGCGCGAAACAAAGGGCCGGGAATGGCTGTGAGTGTCCGATCTGAGCTTTTTCTGGTAAATGCTCTGAATATGTCCTTTTTTATTACAGAAAAAGCAAATAGCTTGGCGTGACAGGCAATTCTCACGCGAATGTCTAGTAGCACACCGCGGGCATGATTTTAGCACTGCGTTTGCTTCCCTGCGCGGCACACGTGGCTGAGAGCATGGCGGCAGCTGTGCGGCTGGGCGCAAGGGCTGTTTACTGCTCCGTGCAGCTCGCCCGGTGGGCCGGATAACCTGACACACGGCTGGTGAAGTTTCAAATGATTCCTGAGCAAAGTCAAGTGTGTCCTGCCGATCCAATATGTCCATCACTTGTTGAAGGGAGGGATTGACTAGTTTCAAAATCTGTTACCGTAAACGAACATCAGAAACATTCTGTGCAATTGCATCACGTACCATAGTATCTGGGTAAGGGAGTCCACATTGACACTCAAAAGCACAATCCCTAGTAAGGCCTTGCAAAGTTGCAACCCACTCCCGATTAGTCTGACCTGCCGTACGTTTTGTACAAAAGAAGGTATACCTTTTCGCAACTACATTGATTCTTTGAAACATTCATCTAACGCAGACAAAATTTCGTCGTAGGACAGAGTTGCTACGTCATGTCGGGGAAATAATTTGACTATCACACGGTACGTTTGTACCCCGACGGAGGAAAGGAGAAAAGGCTGCCGCTCATTACCTTGAATTCTGTAGGCGGCGAGATGGAATCCAAATTGGCGTGACCACTGCGTCCAGCTGTCCAGCATCAAAAGGCCGAAAAGTTGGTGCAACAGCGTGTCGTGGCTGCGTTAGCGGTGGAGCGATGGCTGCCGCATCGTTTTGCATTGCTCGTTGACCCTGGACGAACTGTCCAAGGGCATCCAGTAAGGCCTGCGTCTGCTGATTCTGTAAGCGATAAAATTCGGACAGTACATCTGGAGATTGTGGCGAAGCCATTACACAAGTAAATCAGGGCAATATCGATAAGAGCGCGGATTGGCCTCATCGCCAAATGTTGTGGGTTGGCAGGAGAGCCAACACCTTAATACTAGAGGAAGCCGAAAGGCACGCGTTTTAGCTCACGCAGGCAGGCGTGAGGTCTGGAACAGGACAAGGAAATTAGACTTTAGAAAAAATGGACGTAGCTGGTGGAATACTTAACTTTAATCCATTAATGGTGAACGTCGGTCTGACGGTACATGATTCATAAGATCAATAGCAACTGATAATGGTGATAATGGCGCCTTGCTAGGTCGTAGCAAATGACGTAGCTGAAGGCTATGCTAATCGTCTCGGCTAATGAGGGCGTATTTTGTCAGTGAACCATCGCTAGCAAAGTCGGCTGTACAACTGGGGCGAGTGCTAGGAAGTCTCTCTAGACCTGCCGTGTGGCGGCGCTCGGTCTGCAATTACTGATAGTGGCGACACGCGGGTCCGACGTATACTAACGGACCGCGGCCGATTTAAAGGCTACCACCTAGCAAGTGTGGTGTCTGGCGGTGACACCACATGTGCAACAAAATAATTTGTGAGTATTGTGTCTCACAACGCCTGATATGTCAATAAGTGAATTACAGATGTTCGAAATAATACTTACCTCGTCGACGGATGCTATTGGCCAGGATTCACTCCGTTGAAATGCGAGTACGACGGGTAATAACAACGCCCGGGCCGTAAGAATGGAAATCTTCTGCCACAGCGTCGGATTTTGAACAATAAGCACACACCCACTGCACCCAGAATCAAGACAAACACCACTGCAATTCTTTAGTATATAATATTCGGGTGAAAGTGTGACACTCAATTTGAAATCAACACTAAGAAAACGAGTGCACGCACGTGCGACGGCAGCAACTAGCATGTTGACCGTTAGCAACTCATGCTTAGCCGCCAAACCTACTAATTCGCAAGCGTGAAACCCGGCAGCGAGGCCGAAGCAAACTGAACACTATTGTCAGCTCGCTAAATTCAAATATATCACATATGATAATTCATTACATAATGTTTCAATTTCTTGTTTAACTTTAACATACATAAGATAAGCTGGTATATCCATTCATTAAATACAAGAGAAGCCGACAAATAAAGGTCACCGACCCCTATCGGCAAATGTAAATATAAATATGTGCATCCAAAAACAGTGTATGTCGCCATACCATTGTGTAGGTTCATGGTGAAAGACATCTGGAGGGGGGGGGGGGGGGGTTGCTTTCACCACGTACCTACACAATTGCCCCCATACTGTACGCTGACATGACGGTGTGTACGGATATAGTAAAGCGAAAATTTATTACAAAAATGAAACAGCGATCGACCATAAGCGTCGGCAAAGACACTAATTATGAATACGAGGTAAGGCGCAGACAAATGAACAAAGAACATCATTCACTTTTCTTTGTGGACGATTTTGTTTCACTCTCTCATGTGTAGAAAGACGGTTAAGACATATTAATCGAAGTATGACATACTACGAGATTTTGTATTATATGTGATTCTGAATAAGAGTATTTTTATTGAAGCGAAGTGGAATCAAGTTGAGAGGATTTTTCTTCATTTTTTGAGACGCACTGGTGTCCTTGGAGTCGGCAGCCTGCATCTACAATTGAAATGTAAGAGAGGACGTCCGACTAGCACAATTTCGTACACGCAGAACATTTACTAATAATGCAATTGTACTACAATTTACTCCTTCTATATATTTTTTATTCTTATAATACACAACACATGTCCCAAATTCTGTGCCCAGTGCTCGAGCTATGACATGGGAATAGTCTCTCCCCTAGCCAACAGTTCAAAAGATTTTCCGTCGCATTCTACTCTGGTGTACCTACAAAATCCAGAATGTGCACCAAATGAAGTTTCTAAATATGCTACAAGGCCGTGACTTTGGCCTTCGTTTTTGCACCAATGGAAATGGATCACGTGTGGCTGGGGAATATTCTTTGAACGGACGAGGCACATTTTACTCTGCATGGAGCCGCGAATGCACAGCACTGTCGCAGGAACATCCACTGCAATTAGCTTACGTGACTGTGTGATGCGGCTTCTCAAGTTCCTTCGTTTTCGGTCCGTTTTTCTTTGAGGAGGTGACACCTCGTGGGCCTCTCACGTATCCAGTGAGAGATCTTCACTTTATAAGGACCTCCTCATGCAACACGTGATTGCAACTTTGCAAGAACGCAGCTGTGTCCAGACCACTATTTACATGCAAGATGGGGTGATACCAAATGTGTCGTGTGCAAGGTGAATGATTTGCTTCGAGAAACCTTCAGTAACGACGGCACCATCTCGAAGCAATTTCATGATGTGTGTCCCACCATATCCCCCGACCTAAATCCATGTGTCTTCTGCTTGTAGGGTATCTGAAAAATTGTGTCTATTAGGGGTGTATTCAGACTCTTCCTGATCTGAAGGATAGCTAACGACGACATATCTCTGTGATTACAACGGATGTGCTACAAGCAACTATCGACCATGCCGTGTTACGGATGCAGCGCGTTGCTGAGTTTGTAAATCATACTGAACACAAGTAACCTATGACCATATCCTAATAAACAAGCCAGAGCCATCATTATTCATGTGTGTGATCATTCTTCCCCTTTTCATGCACCCACGCCACATTCTGTTTGCGTAGAGCGCGATATTTTCATCTGGTGGTGTAAAGTGGAACTGTTCTTTTTTTTTCAGCATACTCCGTCAATGCACCTATTAATGGACATACCTCCAACATTTCAGCGACCTATGATGTATACAGCCTTCACTGCAGCAAAAACTCTCAATTTAATTGCAACCACCCGATAACTCAAATTCATACTGACCTGCAAAAACCATACAAGTTACAGTGCGTGCACGTTGGGCGAAATTTTCGATATTCTCTCACTCTCCCCGAGTGAACTATTACTCCTAGAGGAAAAGAAATGAACGAGACCTTCGGTGTAGGACATTTAATGGAGTTTAATTTTATGGATGCGTTTTTGCTCGAGGCCGCGGTTTTCGAGTTATTCAAGAAGAAAGGAAAGAGCGACCTTCAGACCTTAACTTTTAATTTTGTGCTGCTAGAATCCATAAAATTGTAATATAAAATTTACACAAACGTCAACCGTAAATTTTACAATTGCACAACTAAGCTGGTGGCGTAATAGCCCTGTCAATGCAGACGAAAAAGAGTCGACTCTGGGAAGCAACTCGTGTAGTTGCAAATTTTTATACACTGGTAATGAGAGAGCGTCATGAACAACATACTAACAATACTAACCGGCCGGAGGTGAGTGTGGAGTTAGGGCTGCGCTTGGAGGTCATTTTCTCACGTTTTTCTTGAATATCTCGAACACCACGATCTCTAGCGAAAACGTATCCCAGTACAGTATTAATCTTCATTTAATGTCCTACAAAAAGGGTCCTAGTCTTTTTTTCTCTAGAACTAATAGTTTGCGCGAAGAGAGTGAGAGAATATTGAAAATCTCACGAGAAACGCATGCGCTGTAGCTTATATGGTTTTTCTAGGCCAGTTTAAGGTTGTTTTCCAACGTGATAATCCGCAAGAGTCTCGACTTCCTCTATACTACTGCAGTACGTTGTAAAGAGGTATCTTTTACACACTACATACAGGGTGGACCAGAACTCCACCGACAAAGTTTCAGAGGTGGTAGTATGGAGAAAACAAGAGAAGAAAACAAAGAAGTAAACACGGTCTCTAAAATGCTTTCTTTTTTTGATCTGTACAACCTCCTTCCAAAATACGGAAAGCATAAGGCTTTCAGGATAAGTGATGTGTTTCACAATATCGATGATAAACAAATGCTCATATCTCTTTATAGACATTGGTTACTCACTATCAAAGCTGTGGGTCTATATTCCGACATAATTGTCGTAAAAGAGTGTGACTATAATATAAGTGAAATGTTTGACACTACAGTGGTGAAGCCATAGCGACTGTACATGAAATTTTTCTTTAAGAAAGGGATTACATTACCAGTTTCAACGAACTACGTCGTCATTTTCAAATGTAAAACATCGGTTGGAGAATATATTATGGGAATTGTGACCATACATGTGACAACAATTACGAAAAATAATGAGACCAGGCAACCGAGGCAATGGTGGCTGGTAGTGCCATCTTTGCCTCGGTTGCCTGGTCTCATGTCACATGTATGGTCACAATTCCCATACTATATTCTCCAATCAATGTTTTGCATTTGAAAATGACGTAATTCGTTGAAATCGGTAATATAATCCCTTTTTTAAGAAAAAATTTATGTATTGTGACTATGGCTTCATTATTTTAGTGTCAAACATTTAAAGCTGTGGGTAGCTATGAGTGACTCAGAAATGAGTGCATTATGTAGCCACAAAATTGTCTACTGATGTTCCCAATAATATAAAATGTCTGATGTTGTAAAGCAAAATTTTAAATCCTTAGTGAAAACATGTCTTCAGGACAACACGCTCCACTCCATTAATTAAACAGATGTCAAAAGTACTATAGTAGAAAAATATATTAATTTGCTTAAGAAGCCTACATTTAACTTTTAACATGGGTAGTTAATTTAAGTTACTGTGCGGTTTAGTGCACTGTGGATGGCCAGCGTACATCAGAACACCACAAACTGTTCAGAAATACGAAGTTTTCCACTGTCTCGTTCTCCATCACTTTGACAGAAATTGTGTAAATGGTCTACTGAATATGTAGCTACCTTCTCACTGTGTGCTTAAGTAACGTAGGAGAGAGCGGCTGGTTACGACGAAACGATCATAAATCGCGGAAGTTGCCGTCCTGCCCATTCGTTGAAGTCTCCCGGCAGCAGGATGCTGCCCTACCGTGTGGAACCACTGACTCAGTATCCGCGAAGTTCCGGAGAAGGTCCGGCTCCCGGACGAGAGTGGTGCACATCGCGCTGCGCAGCGTGGGAAAGGGGGGGGCAGGGGGGGGGGGGGCAGTTCGGTGTAAGTGAAAGTGGTGCGCGGCACGGTGACCGCCTCCGCCGCTGTCGCTGCCGTCTCAGGCACTCGCAACAGCTCGCCCGTGCGAGATGGTCACCCCTAAACCCAGCAGGTGGGCAGCCCGCCCGCAACAGCTGCTGCTGCCATCGCTCGCCGTCCTCACCGCCACCGCCTCCGTGCTAACTGCTGCCGCTGGTGCAGGTATGTGCGATACGTATGCCAGCTTGCAACCTGCGACATAGGGTGCTCTGGAACAAAATTCTTGAATGTTTGGAGTTCTGCAACTTTTAGATATTTATTGAAAGACATCATCACCTCCTGCACTTTTGTACTACGAATTTTCGTACCCTATCGTATCAACGTAGGCATGGTTGTAGTTGGGCTCACACGGTTGTTTGCTTTCTAGATTGTACACAGTTGCTATGTTGTAGAAACTGATGTACACGCAGTTGTTTGTTTCTCTGTATCAAATGCCACTGACGATGAGTCACAAACCCGAATACTGGTTTGGCTAATAAATATTTCAAGTGCAGCTCCTGGTGTGTAGAAGATGTCCTTCAATTACTCTGGAGTGTTGCCGATTCTTTATTCAAACAGTCGGGACGAGTTTTAATATTTGTGGACATCTAACCCTGTGGCAGTTGTAGACAAATTAATGAGCATCGTGTATCTCATAGAAAAGGCATCAGAATACATCTCCTGCTGACGGATGTGTTTATTCCAGATACATGAGTTAATAACTCAAGCACAGTACGGATCAGCAATATTAAAAAGAAACAAACGAGAGATATGGATTATTATGTACATGAAATAAATATGTCAGACACCAGATAAATGAGATTTAGCAACTCCAAACAATGGTATCACGAACAGTCATAAGGGAAGCATAATCAGCCGCGTGGTCAGATTACGAAACTGAACACCCTGAAATCCGAAGTAACAGAGATTCTTTAAAGGTAATCATGGTCCCCATTGGTTGTAAAAATATTTATTCATAATATAAAATGTTATGAGTACATACTTTTACTTTCTGTGGTGACAATGATGTCCTCTGAAACTGCTTACGTGATAGTGAACCAGATGTTAATGTACAGGGTGGTCGGACATTCCCGTTACAAACTTCTAGAACTTGTAGGAACACATGTCCGGAAACGTACCATTTTCGTGCTACAGCCGTTTGAAAATATGTTAGGTAGGTTTGCAACAGGATAGTCATAGTGATGGGTGCTTACGTCAGATCGGCTGATGTCATTTGACTTCCTATCCTACCTCACTGACCTGGTTGAGCCTCATTCACGCGTCTGTCAGTGTTGGAGCAACATGGTTGAGCAAAAGTTTGCATAAAACACCGACATGATCTTCCTGAATGGCGAAGCTCCAGCAATGGAAGAGCTGCTCGTCGCCTTTATCAAGATAGTTCTCCACAACTTCAGACTACATCGCGTACCCTCTTCGTCACAATCACCCAGCGGTTTCGAGACAGGGTATCTTCACCAGCAGCAGGCGTGACTGTGGCGCTCCTGGGAGGCCCCACACGCTCGAACTGGAAGGGACGTTAGTGCATCACGTTGATGAGAACCCGTCAGTAAGTACACGAGCAGTCTCATTGTCTATTAATGAGTGGAACTGTAAAACAAGTGATTTACTGGATCACGCCCAGTCAATTACCTGTAAAAATGATCGCATAAGCAACACGTTTTCAAATGGTTGTACCGCGGAAATAGTAAGTTTCTGAACATGGGTTCCTATTCAAAATATTATGTACTCACTCAGTCCTAGAAGTTTGTAACTGGAATTTCCGACCACCGGGTAGCTTCAACTGGGGATCCTAGGCTCCAGTGAGAGATGAAGCTTGGCATGACCTAGTGGAGGGAGAAGGTGTGGGGGACGTTTAGCTAAGACTTGTCCGGCTCCTTTTTGACGGCGGCTCACTACGCGGTGCGGTCGGCGCTAATCGGTGTCGAGTTACAAGTCGCTTCTTCCAAACACCGTACTCCAGGGAGATGGACCATTGATGTCCGGCACTGAAAAAGAAATGTAGCGTTCGCGACGCGGAAGAAGCACAGTGTTTCGTCGGCAACTGTCTCAGGGAATTTCGTAAGACGTTCTCACCGAGCGAGGTGGCGCAGTGGATAGCACGCTGGACTCTCATACGGCAGGACGACGGTTCAAACCCGGGTCTGCTCATCCTGATTTAGATTTTTCGTGATTGCCCTAAATCTCTCCAGGCAAATGCCGGGATGGATCCTACGAAAGGGCTCTGCCGATTTCCTTTCCCAACCTTGACACAAATCGAGCTTATCCTCCGTCTCTAATGACCTCGATATCGACGGGACGTTAAACGCAGTCTCCCTTCCTTCAAGAAGTGCTCCTCGGTTAAATCAGTTGACCGATACGAACGGCATGACTTCTTCTTCACCTGGCCTACCCTGGATCGTCCTAGGTACCAAAACAGCTGCCATTAATGTGACAGTCCGTGAAAACTGGACAAGACGGCTGTCTTGAATGAAATGTTCGTTGCAACTTTGAATTAATGGTGATTGCTGTCTGTGATTATTACGTCTACACGCTCGTCGTCAAATATTACGTCCAGCCTTGTCAAATACGGTTGTCTAGGTATCCTTCGTACTTGGTTTGCTAGGCAGTTAAAATCAAACAAATCGTATTAATGAGTTTTATTACAAAAAGTTAATGACAATACTTAACTTTGACAATTACACAGATGTGTCGCAAGCAGACGGCGACATTCAAAATAAGTAATCGTCTTCAGTATAAACAATCACAAGTCTGTGCTACATAGACAGTACAAGCGAAGCAACGAGGATTGCCGCTACTATCCAAGTCGCTAGTGTTGAAGCTACTACTGAACTGGGGCGTCCCCGGTCTGTAGCGGCGCTTATGTCCAGCGTGCGTTTGGCTGACGTCTTCTCACAGCCCTCTCTTCTCTACTGTTTCCGACTGGGGTACCGGCGCTAGACTTTACGCCGTAACACTGATAATGTTACTAACCCTCCTTGCTCTGGCAGCGTATACAGGGTGGTCCATTGATAGTGACCGGGCCAAATATCTCACGAAATAAGCATCAAACGAAAAAACTACAAAGAACGAAACTCGTCTAGCTTGAAGGGGGAAACCAGATGGCGCCATGTTTTGCCTGCTAGATGGCCTGCCATAGGTCAAACAGATACCAACTGCGTTTTTAAAAATAGGAACCCTCATTTTTATTACATATTTCTGTAGTAGCTAAAGAAATATGAATGTTTTAGTTGGACCAGTTTTTTCGCCTTGTGACAAATGGCGCTGTAATAGTCACAAACGTAGAAGTACGTGATATCACGTAACATTCTGCCAGTGCAGACGGCATTTGCTTCGTGATACATTCCCCGTGTTAAAACCGACTGTTTATCAATTGCGGAAAAGGTCGATATCGTGTTGATGTACGGCTATTGTGATCAAAATTCCCAACGGGCGTCTGCTATGTATGCTGCTCGGTATCAAATGGTTCAAATGGCTCTGAGCACTATGGGACTTAACAGCTATGGCCATCAGTCCCCTAGAACTTAGAACTACTTAAACCTAACTAACCTAAGGTCGTCACACAACACCCAGTCATCACGAGGTGCTCGGTATCCTGGACGATATCATCCAAGTGTCCGGACCGTTCGCCGGATAGTTACGTTATTTAAGGAAACAGGAAGTGTTCAGCCAGATGTGAAACGTCAACCACGACCTCATACAAATGATGATGCCCAAGTAGGTGTTTTAGCTGCTGTCGCGGCTAATCCGCACATCAGTAGCAGTCAAATTGGGAGAGAATCGGGAATCTCAAAAACGTCGGTGTTGAGAATGCTACATCAACATGATTGCACCCGTACCATATTTCTACGCACGAGGAATTGCATGGCGACAACGTTGAACTCGTGTACAGTTCTGCCACTGGGCACAAGAGAAATTACTGGACGATGACAGATTTTTTTCACGCGTTCTATTTAGCGACGAAGCGTCATTCACCAACAGCGGTAACGTAAACCGGCATAATATGCACTATTGGGCAACGGAAAATCCACGATGGCTGCGACAAGTGGAACATCAGCGACCTTGGCGGGTTAATCAATGGTGCGGCATTATGGGAGGAAGGATAATTGACCCCCATTTTATCGATGGCAACCTAAATGGTGCAATGCATGCTGATTTCCTACATAATGTTCTACCTATGTTACTGCAACATATTTCACAGCATGACACAATGGCGATGTACTTCCAACATGATGGATGTCCGGCACATAGCTGGCGTGCGGTTGAAGCGGTATTGAATAGTGTATTTCATGACAGGTGGATTGGTCGTCGAAGCGCCATACCATGGCCCGCACGTTCACCGGATCTGACGTCCCCGGATTTCTTTCTGTGCGAAAAGTTGAAGAATATTTACTGATGTGTTGGTAAATGTGCCAACACCTTGTAGATATAGGAGGCCGAAATCTAACGCAGACGGGCGTGAATTCTGGAACAGGATAAGTAGTGAATTCTAATAAGAAAAGTATGCAGCTCCTCGAATACTTATCTTTTATTCTTTGAAGTGAATACAGCATTCTTGATGAGACATTTCATATGATAACTATCAAACTATGTAAGGCTAATGGCGCCTTGCTAGGTCGTAGCCATGGATTTAGCTGAAGGCTATTCTAACAGTCTCTCGGCAAATGAGAGAAAAAATGTAGTCGCTAGCAAAGTCGTCGTACAACTGGGCGAGTGCTATTCCGTATCTCGAGACCTGCCTTGTGGTGGCGCTCGGTCTGCGATCACACAGTGGCGACACGCGGGTCCGACATGCACTAAATGGACCGCGGCCGATTTAAGCTACTACCTAGCAAGTGTGCTGTCTGGCGGTGACACCACATTTACTATCGTGATCCACCGACATCGCCTGACAACATGCGTCAGCCCATTGTCAATGCATGTGTGAACATTACGGAAGGCGAACTACTCGCTGTTGAGAGGAATGTCGTTACCCGTATTGCCAAATGCATTGAGGTTGACGGACATCATTCTGAGTATTTATTGCATTAATGTAGTATTTACAGGTAATCACGCTGTAACAGCATGCGTTCTCAGAAATGATAAGTTAACAGAGGTACATGTATCACACTGGAACAACCGAAATAAAATGTTCAATCGTATCTAGGTTCTGTACTTTAATTTAAAAAAACCTACCTGTTACCAACTTTTCGTCTAAAATTGTGAGCCATATGTTTGTGACTATTACAGCGCCATATATCACAAAGCGAAAAAAAGTGGTCCAACTAAAACATTCATATTTCGTTAGCTACTACACGAACATGTAATAAAAAATTGGGGTTCCTATTTGGAAAATCGTAGTTGATATCAATTTGACCTATGGCAGAGCCATCTAGCGGGCCAACCACAGTGGCATCTGGTTTTCCCCTTCAAGCTAGACGAGTTTCGTTCTTTGTAGTTTTTTCGTTTGACGCTTATTTCGTGAGATGTTTGGCCCGGTCACGATCAATGGACCACCCTGTATAAATCAGAGATAACAATTAAACGCAATTACCTGATAAAAATTCTAACTACTACGAAATTTCTCATTGTATCAGTACATTAGAATTTTATGTCGGAAGTTGACTGGTACATCCCAGTCTCTGGCCTGTGAATAAGTCGTGATATGATAATACCGATCTAAGCGACGCAATCATTAAGGCACTGGCCTAGTTTGAGGGGGATAGGTTTCCACACCTCCTGACCCAAGAGTTCTGTGATTTTCCCAGCTTATCCTTGGTGGTGCCTTCGAAAGGCGGTAATCAATGTACCTTTCATATAATTTTTATGTAATTTCGTGGTTTTATCAGGTCGGCAGAGCGTCTTTCCTCTGCCTGCGTTCTCTCACATTTTTACGTGCCAGATAGGAAGACGACGCTGGGAATGGAAATTGAGTGCGTTTTATTTTCTTTTTTACGCCGTTTGATATTCAGCGCACCATGTACCTGTAACCACCTGTCTTACGCATGCGCGATTGCTATACTGAATGAATGTGGGTGTGACTACAGAGACGTGCAGCAGAAGCTTGGGGAAGCTGTTTGGGTGTAGCCTCGGAAGCCGGTCAGTCGCTGCTCTCGCCCGCCCAAGCGAAAGGCACAAACCACGCCGTGGCCTGCTCAGCGAGCATGGGCGGCAAATCAGAGCCGGCGGACGAAGCGCTTGGCCGTGGTTGCGGTTCGGACAGCCGGCGCTTCAACGCGTTGGCGGTTGGTTGCGCTTCGGACACCACTCCTATCCTTCGTTCATCGTAAGAATAAACCTGATGCAAGCAAACACAAACGCTATGCTTGGCCAGGAGCCGTAAAACGTGTACACTAGTGTCAGCCCTGGCTCTACCGGAGCAAAAAATTGACAGTGGCTACGCCCCTCTCGAAGGTTTGAGTTAGGACGTCAAAAATTTTAAACACGTAGATTTTTCAAAAAATTAACTTCTCATAGATTAACTTCTCATGGTTGAGATTCACAGTCATATAATATTTATTAAAAAATATCATAGTCGCCGTTGACTGTATGAAATATTTATTATTATTTATTTATTTCTGAAGGTGGCAGGGGTAAAATACAGGGAGCGAAAGGCTATTTACAATTTGTACCGAAAGCAGATGGCAGTTATAAGAGTCGAGGGACATGAAAGGGAAGCAGTGGTTGGGAAGGGAGTGAGACAGGGTTGTAGCTTATCCCCGATGTTATTCAATCTGTATATTGAGCAATCAGTAAAGGAAACAAAAGAAAAATTCGAAGTAGGTATTAAAATCAATGGAGAAGAAATAAAAACTTTGAGGTTCGCCGATGACATTGTAATTCTGTCAGAGACAGCAAAGGACTTGGAAGAGCAGTTGAACGGAATGGACAGTGTCTTGAATGGAAGATATAAGATGAACATCAACAAAAGCAAAACGAAGATAATGGAATGTAGACGAGTTAACTCTGGTGACGCTGAGGGAATTAGATTAGAAAATGAGACACTTAAAGTAGTAAAGGAGGTTTGCTATTTGGGGAGCAAAATAACTGATGATGGTCGAAGTAGAGAGGATATAAAATGTAGATTGGCAATGGCAAGGAAAGCGTTTCTGAAGAAGAGAAACTTGTTAACATCAAGTATAGATTTAAGTGTCAGGAAGTCGTTTCTGAAAGTATTTGTATGGAGTGTAGCCATGTATGGAAGTGAAACATTGACGATAAATAGTTTGGACTAGAAAAGAATAGCAGCATCCGAAATGTGGTGCTACAGAAGAATGCTCAAGATTAGATGGGTAGATCACATAACTAATGAGAAGGTGTTGAACAGAATTGGGGAGAAGAGGAGTTTGTGGCACAACTTGACTAGAAGAAGGAATCGGTTGGTAGGACATGTTCTGAGGCATCAAGGGATCAGCAGTTTAGTATTGGAGGGCGGCGTGGAGGGTAAAAATCGTAGTGGGAGACCAAGAGATCAATACACTAAGTAGTAGGTACTGGGAGATGAAGAAGTTTGCACAGGATAGACTAGCATGGAGAGGTTCATCAAACCAGTCTCAGGACTGAAAACCACAGCAACAACAACAACAATAAATATTTCATACAGTCAACGGCGACTATGATGTTTTTCAAAAAATATTCATTTGTAGCGCACATCTTTCTGAAGAGTCTGAAAGATAAAACATATATGATCGATGAAATGTGAGACATGTTATTTGGTTTTAAGTGTGCCATAGGGCTGTACCGCACCTCTTCACACAGCATTCTTCTACTGCACGTCACTGTGTTTCGTTCTGTGGAATTCAGACGTGTATGTTTTGTGATGGAAGCCACCAGATCTATATTCAGGACAGTGGAAATTCAAATGTTCTGTGGTGCTTCTGCTGCTCCTAGTCGGCCAGTTTGACATCCTACCCCTCTTAAAAAAACTAATACTGGATGGGATTATTTGCGGCCTGAATAATAAAAATCTTCAGAAAATTTCCATACCTTATAGCGTATTAGCTAACAACTTTCTCTTTTGTGTGACATAAAATTAAATATAGGAAACATAAAACCAGAAAAGGCAAGACGCATTCAAGACAGTACAATTTCTTCAGTCCTTAGGTACGAGCATATTTTTCTCTCTAATCTTTAGACGCGAACGTTTTTGGTTAGACTTTACCGGCGGTGCGGTTACTTCCGTCCCTTTTAGGACGAACCTGCACCTACCTGTAAACATTGTCTCAGCAGATCATCAGTAGGAAAGCCGAGTGAAACCTACTGTACTTCGACGTGAACCAGGCTGCAATTTAAGTCACTAATCTACGTTTCGGGAGAAAGGTTGGAAATTTTGTCCTCAATTAACATATTTTGAAACTTAGGTGAACAAGTATCACTGCCAAGCCCGTGCTAGTCTTAACACAGTCGCTCACAATCCCTTTCACTCACGTTAGCAAGTTTATGATGCTGCATTTCCCGGAAACGTAATAGCTACAAAAATACGGATTGTTTTTGACTGAGAATGCTGCCGGCCGCTGTGGCCGTGCGGTTCTGGCGCTGCAGTCCGGAACCGCGAGGCTGCTACGGTCGCAGGTTCGAATCCTGCCTCGGGCTTGGGTGTGTGTGATGTCCTTAGGTTAGTTAGGTTTAAGTAGTTCTAAGGGGGACTTATGACCTAAGATGTTGAGTCCCATAGTGCTCAGAGCCATTTGAACCATTTTGAACTGAGAATGCTCGCCAAATATTAAGTCTGTCGGTACCTAATGCAGTCACAGTTTTTAGCCAACGACCAGCTCAATACGCCACGCGGAATTTATGTCTTTTCTCGTCACAAAATTCACTTAAAAATTCCGAAATTTCTACACGCCCATCGGAATAATTATGCCGTCACTTTACCACACTTTTGATGTATGAAACACTGCTAGATCTGGCAACTTATCGTTTCCATCGGAACTACTATTACACACGTGCGAACTGTTTCATGGCTAGGTTCCCACTCTTCTCTAGAATACTCTAAGTCTTCTCTACCAGCAGAGAAAGGCGCGTGAAGAATATTGCTTTACCATTGGTCAGTTTACTCAACAGCCAATAGCAAAACAACATTCTCCCGCGTCAGTTCGCGCTTTTCATCAATAACCAATCGCAAAATAGAAACTTAACGACAGCACTTTTTACCGACGTAATTATCTAATATGCTGAAGTTTTGCTTATGCAGAAAGTTATTTACTATTGTTATTTATACTTGAATGAACTTTCCCTTTACCATAAACTTACTTTACAAATCTATTCTACAAAAATCTCCTTTGTCCATATCCAGACTTCTTCGAAATGTTCCCACACTTAATCCTACTATATAACTCGTTAAACAATTGTCTTCATATTAACCTTAAAACCTTAAAACACACTCACGCATCATTCATACTGCTAAAAGACATTTATAACATTTTACATACACAAAAAGACATAATAACACTTTATGAAGATACTAGAACAGTTTATGAAAAACATTCTATTATTTTAGTGCACTCTAGTGGGCACAATCGAAACTAAAATCAGTCCCCTACCCAATACTGTCCAATATCGGCTGATACATAAACTACGTGCGCGTCCAGTCTCGCTTAACCATCTGTCGCTATCCAGCTCTTAGACACATCTCCCACTTAACTGCCTCCAAGGCAGGATCGTTATACGGCGCTACGCCTCAGTACGACTGTTATCAACGCAGTTTGTGTGTTGCAGATCGTCTTCTCTTTCACAGACCCCTTCCAACCAACTTTGTTTTGCTATTTGGTATTATCCCTAAACACCTAAACGGTGGACGTCCTCATAATGCTCATCAGCAGTCTCCTAATAGGACATTGTAGGGCACATTTGCTGTCGTCGTTACGTAGCATCTATCCAGGCTTAAAGAAAGCTGTCGTTAATACCACCGAATGAGACTTTTACGCAAGGCTTTTCTGCATTTCCTTAAGATCGCCCGACGGCGCCAGTTTTCTGCTGACGGCAGCACCGTTAGCGACCTGCTGATCAATTAATTTTGTTTCTGAAGAACATTCGCCGCGCAGTATATCGTACTGTACTCTACTAGCTGCTAGACCGTTCACATGTACGAGTGAGACTACTAAAGCTCCTTTCGTGGCTAATGTAACTGCTCTAAGGCCCCAAAAGTGGCAATTTGCTGAATCGCCGTACAAGACTTTTGTTTCATCAAACACAAATTTATTTTTATTTGCGACTATCTACATCTGTATACATACTCGGCAAATCACATTTAAGTGTTTGGCAGAGGGTTGATTGAACCACCTCCACAATTCTCAGATATTCCTATCTGGTATAGCGCGCGGAAACTCGCTTCCGTTTTCCCTTGTCGTCGATGGGAGCTAATCTACCGTACACGATGGCTGCACCAACATTGCCCTTGGGCTCACCTTCCTCGTCACTTGCCTTTCGCAGCTTTCTCGTTTTGTTTTTCCGCAGCAGACGGAAGTACTGAGTTCCACTGTCGAGACGTCCGACCGCGCACAACCATTGCGGGGCAGGCAAACTGGCCGCGTAACGTAGTGTGGCCAACGATCTCGGAGTAACCTGGGAAGAAAGTGAGCGCGCCTGGTTTGGTAAGAAACGTGATGTGGCGCAAGAAGCCGAGAGGCAGTGCGATCGGTACTGCGGTCTGAATCGTACTTCTAATAGCATGTTCCTAATTCCTAAAATAAATATGTCTGTACTTGGTGTGAAAAAGGGGAAATTTTGTTGCGAATACGTCTCTAGTGAAGAAATCAATTCTGATTGCTTTCGCTGTAGATGTCTATCTCTTTCACTTCGTGTCATCTTACAAGATATTTTTCTGTAACGACGCGTTGGAAATCGATGAAGTATTTATTCCGCAGCAATTTATCCCACTAATGTTCCATGGGTCATTTGTACTACTAAGTGTAACGATACGGAACGAGTCATTGCATTTTCACATTACACATTTACACGCATATATAGAGCTACATGCTGAGCGTTTGTAAGGTTTTCTTTTTTTAAAAAAAAAGTTACAGATGTGACATAGTAGTCCCTACCCACTATATTTTCTAAATTATAAAAATGTAAGTTGTTCTACAGAACAGAACTTTTTCAGTTTGTTGAAAATAAACTTCGCTGTCTGTCGGACATTTTATATCACTGGATAGGTGACCAAAAATTTTAGTGGTAGCATTGTCCAACCCTTTTTGTGCTAAAGACAACCTCAATGTACAGCAATGAACGTCTTTTTTTCTTCTGGTACTATAATTATGAACATCACTGTTCGTTTTATTACTGCAGCGAATTATTTACAGCCGACTTCCGACGGCAATAAATATGATGTGAATAACCGTGACTTCAAACACAAACTATAGCTACACTTGCTCTGCGAATCACTGTAAAAAGTGTAGCGTGTTTACTTTTATTGCGACGAACAATATAAGCTCAGTGGAGATACGCCCTTAAAAGAGCAAACAGGTGTCTCATAGATGTTGCAGAAATGGTTTCAGTCAGTGACGTCACGCTCCACAAGTAAGTCGTGGTAGCAAAGCGTTGAGTGCGTCCCGGCTTCGACCATAGATACTAGTAGACTGGCCTTGCTGTGCAGAAGCTATAGGGCTAGTGTGGTTCCAACATAAACCACGTGACTATTGGCAAAACGTGGCGGGATTTCAAATCAGCGGTCTGCCATCCTATGTTTGTACCGTATTTTCCCCACATTTCTCAATTGACTGCCAAACGCTTCCAACAAAAATATTTTTTTTATTTACGAAAAATTATGCCAGAACTACATGTGACCTGGATTTGTTCACAGTACCATTTATAAAATCTAACAAATACATCGAACGCCACTCTGGTGGGCAGCGGGACGAAATTACTATAAAGTATCAATTAAAGCAAAATGTCGTTAAAATTCTTTTAAACAGTAAGAGTGGGCTCGTGTCAAAACTTTAAACATTGGATTCGCCGCGTTTTGAGCTCTAGCCACTTATAAAAGATAATGGGATATGGGAATTATTTCAACTATAGGTGCCAAAAATGTCGACTTTACGAGCAGGTCCATTTTAGAGTATCAATTTTAGGTGAACTTCAAAGGTTCAGTTCCCACTATTTTTACAAAAGTTTAAACTATCAGTTTAAAAGAAAATGATATTTTAGATGAAAGGTGAGACTTTGAAGATTCAGAAAATAATTTTGGAGCCTAGGTTAAAAAATGACAGATACTGTAAATATAAATTATAAATATACATTGTAAATAATAACTAACCTATCAAAACACTTCTCCGCGAAGTGATTCGAGCAAAGGCGCGTATGTGCAGATGGCTTAAAGTTTTTCCGTTTCAGGGCCTGTATCCAAAGCTGCCTCCGGTTTTCATCCTTAGGGAACCTATGAGTAGGAACGAGAAACAATTATACTTACTTCTGTAACCGAATTATCACAGATACTTTACAAAATGTAATATGAGTTAGACTTTACAGGCATCACTTTCAACACTTTAATTTACGTGATACTCTATTTCAAGTGTAAAAAACATATAAAAGTCACTTCAGCAGATTTCAATAATCGCATCTGCACTATCATAGAAACACTTACACGTGAAATGTAATGCCATTTCCCCCGAAAAATCGCTGAGTACAGCCATAAGCGCAACACGAAACAACCATGTTTTGCCAACATTCACGTGACCTCAGCCCAGAGATGTTGGAGCCACGAAAAAGACGTCAGGGCCAGTCTATTACATTTAAGGTCGAAGCGTCCCGGTCGCTCGTATGCAGTCAGCGCAGCACCGTGACCTGGAGGCGTGGCAAAATGGCGGAAGGAAGCTGTCGTGTTTCGATTTCCCCATAACCATCCCGCGAAGACTGTCCACTGTCTTTTCTCTGTAATCGAAATTTTTCCCTATAAGCAACTTTTCCTAATATGCACTGACGCAAAAAATTACGACAACACATAATGATTAATGTAGAGCAATGACATTTCGGGAATACATTTGTATAGGTAATATACATAAATGATTAACATTCCAAGATCATAGGTTTGTGTAAACGCCAGAAATGCCATTGCAAATGTGAAATGCTGGTACTTCTAACCGGTGTGACCGCCAGAATGTTAAATACAAGCATGCAAACGTGCATGCATTATGTTGTACAGGTGCCGGATATCAGGTTGTAGGATGGAGTTCCATGCCTGTTGCGGGTGATCCGTCAATACACAGGGACGGTCTGTGCTGTCTGTGTATGACGCTGGAGTTGCAAGCCGATGATGTCCCACATGTATTCGATTGGAGACAGATGTGGTGGCCGGCCGGTGTGGCCGAGTGGTTCTAGGTGCTTCAATCCGGAACCGCGCGACCGCTAAGGTCGCAGGTTCGAATCCTGCCTCGGGCATGGACGTCTGTGCTGTCCTTAGGTCAGTTAGGTTTAAGTAGTTCTAAGTTCTAGGGGACTGATGACCTCAGATGTTAAGTCCCATAGTGCTCAGAGCCATTTGCACCATTTTGAACAGATGTGGTGATCCTGCAGCCCAAGGCAACATGTCGACACTCTTTAAAGCATGCTGAGGAACAACAGCAGTATGTGAATGAGCGATGTCCTGTTGCAAAATACCCCGTGGAATGGTGTTGACGAATAGCAGCACAACAGATCAAATCACCAGATTGACGTACAAGTTCGTAGTCAGTGTGCGTGGTATTGCCACGAGAGTGCTCCTGCTGTCATACGAAATCGCACCCCAGACCGTAACTCCAGACGTAGGTCGAGTGTGTCTAGCATGTAGACAGGTTGGTTGCAAGCCGTCGACTGGCCTGCTCCTAGCCAACACACGGCCATCAATGGCACCGAGGCAGAACCAGCTTTCATGAGAAAACACAACAAACCTCCATCGTGCCAACCAATGACATCTCGCTTGACACCACAGTAATAGCAAATGGTGGTGGTTTGGGTCAGTGAAATGCACGCTGCATGGCATCTGGCTCGGAGCAGTCCTTGAAGTACTCGATTTGTAACATTTCGTCGTGTCACTGTCTTGCCAACTGCTGCCCAAATTGCTGCTGCAGATGCCAGAGCCATAAGCCGAGCCTGAACGTCTTCCCTCTCGGTAATGACACGTGGCTGTTCGGAGTCCGGTCTTCTTGCGACCGTACATTCCCGTGACCACTGCTGCCAGCAGTCTTGTACAGAAGATACATTCCTGCCATGTCTTTCTGCAGTACAGTAGAAGGAATATCCAGCTTCTCGTAGCCTAACGACCTCGTTCTAACTCAGTGAGGTGTTAATAATGGCGCATTTGTCGCCTTAAAAGTATTGTTGACTAACAGCTCGCCGCGTCCGATCTCAAAGGCTACTAACGCTCACGACCGATACAGCGTGTATTTAAAGCAAACCTGATCTGCACCCTCATAATGGCGCTGCTAGCCGCACTCTTGTACTCTCTGGTGTTGCGATTCTTTTCTTTCAGTATATCATGCGTCTTATGTCAATATTGTTGCGGTATCTTTACTCCCTTTCAAATTCTGAAGGTGGCAGGGGAAAAATACAGGGAGCGAAAAGCTATTTACAATTTGTACAGAAACCAGATGGCAGTTATAAGAGTCGACGGACATGAAAGGGAAGCAGTGGTTGGGAAGGGAGTGAGACAGGGTTGTATCCTCTCCCCGATGCTATTCAATCTGTATGTTGAGCAAGCAGTAAAGGAAACGAAAGAAAAGTTCGGAGTGGGTATTAAAATCCACGGAGAAGAAATAAAAACTTTGAGGTTCGCTGATGATATTGTAATTCTGTCAGAGACAGCAAGGGACTTGGAAGAGCAGTTGAACGGAATGGACAGTGTCTTGAAAGGAGGCTATAAGATGAACACCAACAAAAGCAAAACGAGGATAATGGAATGTACTCGAATTAAGTCGGGTGATGCTGCGGGAATTAGATTAGGAAATGAGACACTTAAAGTAGTGAATGAGTTTTGCTATTTGGGGAGCAAAATAGCTGATGATCCAAAGTAGAGAGGATATAAAATGTAGACTGGCAATGGCAAGGAAAGCGTTTCTAAAGAAGAGAAATTTGTTAACATCGTGTATTGATTTAAGTGTCAGGAAGTGGTTTCTGAAAGTATTTGTATGGAGTGTAGCCATGTATCGAAGTGAAACATGGACGATAAATAGTTTAGACAAGAAGACAATAGAAGCTTTCGAAACGTGGTGCTACAGAAGAATGCTGAAGATTAGATGGGTAGATCACATAACTAATGAGGAGGTATTGAATAGAATTGGGGAGAAGAGGAGTTTGTGGCACAACTTGACAAGAAGAATGGATCGGTTGGTAGGACATGTTCTGAGGCATGAAGGGATCACCAATTTAGTACTGGAGGGCAGCGTGGAGGGTAAAAATCGTAGAGGGAGACCAAGAGATGAATACACTAAGCAGATTCAGAAGGATGTAGGCTGCAGTAGGTATTGGGAGATGAAGAGGATTGCGCAGGATAGAGTAGCATGGAGTGCTGCATCAAACCAGTCTCAGGACTGAAGACCACAACAATAACATCTTTACTGAACAAAAGTCATGAAATTTAAGTTCTTGATTTGAGTAAAATTAGGCATTGCGCACAGAAATGGACAGCTTCTTACAGAAGCTAATTAAAAATTTCACACGTATTCTTCAGGAATCGTCGGAAAACTCAGCCTTTATTGTCTCACTGGTATATCGTTTTCTTCTACTGTGGAAGCAGTGAGCTAAATGACTTGCAGAGCGACAGAAACACGAATTCAGCAGGGGACTGTAATTCTGTCGTCTGTAAAAGGAAGAAAGTGTCAGTACAACGTTTCAAAATATTTGTCACCATTTCAGCAAGACAAAAAGTCTGTCGGTCTGTTTGAAAAAAAAAAAAATGCTTCAAATGGCTCTAAGCACCATGGGACTTAACTTCTAAGGTCATCAGTCCCCTAGAACTGCTTAAACGTAACTAACCTAAGGACATCACACACATCCATGCCCGAGGCAGGATTCCAACCTGCGACCGTAGCGTTCTCGCAGTTTCCAGACTGTAGCGCCTAGAACCGGTCGGCCTCCCCGGCCGGCTGGTCTGTTTGAAATTAAGGATAATTTACTAATTTCTAGTGTAAACTTCACGTTATTGACTACAAATGCAACTGTTGAGATACGAAAAACGTTACTGAATTTATTTATCTCACAATCGAGATTTCGAAGTGTGTACCATTCTCAAGTAATAAGTCGGCATAAAGGGCTTTACTGTGGGAAGAACAAAGTCACCGTGTCGAGCCATATTTACGTTTGTCGGTTCTTGCGCAGTCGGGCGCGGTAGCATAGCGGTAAAGAAAGTGCCTGACGAATCCCAGCGGGCCACGGGTTTTTCAGTCTGCCTTTAAACAAACCTTCCCGTCTCAGTGAGGCGGGGATTCGCCACGAACGACACATGGTTTCCTCATAACAATAACTGGGGTACCTTAAGGTGACCCATATCCCCGAAGTGACGCCCAATTGAAAGACCTGTGCCAAGCCTCTGAACCAGACGGAGTTGTTATTACTGTTCTTCATCTGTACAAGAATGAACGGGGATTTTCGTCGCTCATATTTCACAGCGCTCATTACAGCACTTCCTATAGAGTTCAAGGTAAACAGTGCACCCTCGTTACCAATGCGCCTGCGACACCTGTAAAGAAGCCCAGTAACCTTCCTGGCGTCACGGTACATGCCGCCGTTTCCGAAACACTGTACCACCAGGGGCCCGAGTGGCCAGAAAATAATAAGCAGAGTAATTCCTTTCTGTTTATAAGCTAAGAATTTTACCTTTCCTGTCATGATTTCGTTCCTGCAAATGGTAGCAAAAAATCGCGACTAAATTATTAAATTAAAAGTGTGAAGCCACATTTACTATGTACGAGGGGTGTTCAAAAAGTTAGGTGACTTCATATTTTATGAAAAAATATTTAGTTATTCATCAATATTCATGTTGGTCCCTTCAAAGTAATCCCCCTCAGATACAATACACTTGTGCCAATGCTCGAAGCACTTCTCATAAGCACTTTTTGTACAGACTGGAGTACTTCCAGCGATGCAGTTTTTATTTTCTCACTCATTGAAAATCTTCGTCCTTTCATAGGTCTATTCAATTTTGAGAACAGGAAAAAGTCGCAGGGGGGAAAATCCGGTGAATATGATGGCTGAGGCATAATTGTCGTGTTGAATTTGGGCAAAAAATATCCCACAAGCAACAATGAATGAGCAAAAGTCATGAATTGTTTCTCTACAATTCCGGACGTTTTTTGCGTATTGCTTCTCGCATACGGCGCATAACGTCTAGGTAATACTCCTTATTCACAGTACGACATTGAGGCAAAAATTCCTGATGCACTACGCCACGGCAGTTGAAAAAAAAAACAATGAACAAAACTTTGATATTTAATTGAACTTGGCGTGCTTTTTTCGGTCTTGGCTCTACGGGATGCTTCCATTGGGACGATTGGGCTTGGTTTCGACATTATAAGTGTAAACCCATGTTTCGTCACCAGTTATGACCCTTTTGAGCAAACCAGGATCATCGTTGACGTCATTCAAGAGCTCCTGAGCGATGCTCATGCGACGGTTCTTCTGATCAAAATGTAGAAATTTTGGAACAAACTTCTTTGACACACGTCTCGTGCCAAAACATCCGAAAAAATTGCATAACACGAGCCGACCGATATTCAGACATCCTCAGCAACTTCTCTTACGGTAATTCGACGATTTTGGAAAACAATTTTCTTCACATCTTCGATGTTATCATCCGTTGATGTGCTGAACCGTCCAGAGCGAGGTTCGTCATTGGCATCTTCTCGGCCATCCTGGAAGATCTTGTACCACTTGTTAACATTTTTTTACTTAACGCGGACTCACCGTAGGCCACTGTAAACATTTTATGTATTATAGAGCAAATTCTTTGCTCCATTTTTTTTATAAGAATCGAAAATCGCTGAGCACACTAAAATACGTCTAACCTTTCTATCTGTCAAAAATAAACGAAGTATGCTGTACACTTGAAACTGTGAACATATTATCGGGGCGTGTGTACCAACATAACAAAAAAAGATCGATAATCGAATGTACGTTGCCCGCGAAATTTGAAAAGTCACCTTACTTTTTGAACAGCTCGTATATACAGAAGGAAATTCACAAGTATTTGCAATACTCTTCCCGAAATCGTGTTCTACAAGACTCTTTGTTGTCAAAACAGACCACGCGTAGTGCGCATGAGTGCAGATCGTTTACTTCAAACCTCGACATTTAACGTCGTGTTAAGATAAAATACGTTGTCATTTTGCAGTGCGTTTCTCTACGATACTGAGTGGTAACACGAATACTAGCAAGCAACACATTACTTGTAATTCATAGAATGTAAAATGTACGTCGCTTTAAATTGCGAGCTGGGTGCTGTTGCACATGTTAATGTCTAGGATGAATTTTTCACTTTGTGGCGGAGTGCGCGCTGATATGAAACTTGCTGATACGAGGGTCAATCCAAAAGAAATACACACTATTTTTTTTAATCCATCTTTTATTCTACATGTCTGAAAGTTTTACAGTGTGTAAATACATCCTTTAGGAAGAATATTCTCATTTCTCCACATAATTTCCATCCCTCTGTTCGATCCACTGTTTAGCAGCGTGCACAAGGGAGTCATCATCTTCAAACCTTGTTCCACGAAGAGAGTCTTTCAGTTTCCCAAAGAGATTATAGTCACATGGAGCCAGGTCAGGACTGTAAGACGGGTATTTCAGTGTTGTCCATCCGGGTTTTGTGATCGCTTCCATGGTTTTTTGACTGACATGTGGCCGTGCTTTGTCGTGCAACAGCAAAACATCCTGCTTTTGCCGACGTGGTCGAACACAACTCAGTCGAGCTTGAAGTTTCTTCAGTGTCGTCACATATACATCAGAATTTATGGTGGTTCCACTTGGCATGATGCTCACAAGCAGGAGTCCTTCAGAATCGAAAAACACCGTAGCCATAACTTTTCTAGCAGAAGGTGTGGTTTTGAATTTTTTTTTCTTGGGAGAATTTGCATGATGCCACTCCACTGATTGCCTCTTCGTCTCTGGTGAAAAATGATGAAGCCATGTTTCATCACCTGTCACAATTCTTCCAAGAAATTCATCTCCACCATTCTCGTACTGTTCCAAAGGTTCCCTGCATACTGTTTATCTTGTTTCTTTGTGAGCCACTGTCAACATCCTGGGAACCCACCTAGCACAAACCTTTTTAACGCCAACACTTTCAGTATTCTGCAAACGCTTCCTTCCCCTATCCCAACGCAGCGTGACAATTCGTTCACTATGATACGTCTGTCAGCAGTCACCAATTCGTTAACTCTCTGCACATTGTCTCGAGTGTGTGCAGTACGAGGTCTGCCGCTGCGAGGACAATCCTCAATATTGCCGTGCCCGATTTCATCACGTAACCTGATTGCCCACCGACTAACTGTACTGCGGCCGACAGCAGCATCTCCATACACCTTTTTCAACCTCTTGTGGATGTTTCCCACTGTCTCGTTTTCACAGCACAGGAATTCTATGACAGCATGTTGCTTCTGACGAACGTCAAGTGTAGCAGCCATCTTGAAGACATGCTGTGACGGCGCCACTCACGGGAACAGGTTGAACTACACTCCTGGAAATGGAAAAAAGAAAACATTGACACCGGTATGTCAGACCCACCACACTTGCTCCGGACACTGCGAGAGGGCTGTACAAGCAATGATCACACGCACGGCACAGCGGACACACCACGAACCGCGGTGTTGGCCGTCGAATGGCGCCAGCTGCGCAGCATTTGTGCACCGCCGCCGTCAGTGTCAGCCAGTTTGCCGTGGCATACGGAGCTCCATCGCAGTCTTTAACAGTGGTAACATGCCGCGACAGCGTGGACGTGAACCGTATGTGCAGTTGACGGACTTTGAGCGAGGGCGTATAGTGGGCATGCGGGAGGCCGGGTGGAGGTACCGCCGAATTGCTCAACACGTGGGGCGTGAGGTCTCCACAGTACATCGATGTTGTCGCCAGTGGTCGGCGGAAGGTGCACGTGCCCGTCGACCTGGGACCGGACCGCAGCGACGCACGGATGCACGCCAAGACCGTAGGATCCTACGCAGTGCCGTAGGGGACCGCACCGCCACTTCCCAGCAAATTAGGGACACTGTTGCTCCTGGGGTATCGGCGAGGACCATTCGCAACCGTCTCTATGAAGCTGGGCTGCAGTCCCGCACACCGTTAGGCCGTCTTCCGCTCACGCCCCAACATCGTGCAGCCCGCCTCCAGTGGTGTCGCGACAGGCGTGAATGGAGGGACGAATGGAGACGTGTCGTCTTCAGCGATGAGAGTCGCTTCTGCCTTGGTGCCAATGATGGTCGTATGCGTGTTTGGCGCCGTGCAGGTGAGCGCCACAATCAGGACTGCATACGACCGAGGCACACAGGGCCAACACCCGGCATCATGGTGTGGGGAGCGATCTCCTACACTGGCCGTACACCACTGGTGATCGTCGAGGGGACACTGAATAGTGCACGGTACATCCAAGCCGTCATCGAACCCATCGTTCTACCATTCCTAGACCGGCAAGGGAACTTGCTGTTCCAACAGGACAATGCACGTCCGCATGTATCCCGTGCCACCCAACGTGCTCTAGAAGGTGTAAGTCAACTACCCTGGCCAGCAAGATCTCCGGATCTGTCCCCCATTGAGCATGTTTGGGACTGGATGCAGCGTCGTCTCACGCGGTCTGCACGTCCAGCACGAACGCTGGTCCAACTGAGGCGCCAGGTGGAAATGGCATGGCAAGCCGTTCCACAGGACTACATCCAGCATCTCTACGATCGTCTCCATGGGAGAATAGCAGCCTGCATTGCTGCGAAAAGTGGATATACACTGTACTAGTGCCGACATTGTGCATGCTCTGTTGCCTGTGTCTATGTGCCTGTGGTTCTGTCAGTGTGATCATGTGATGTATCTGACCCCAGGAATGTGTCAATAAAGTCTCCCCTTCCTGGGACAATGAATTCACGGTGTTCTTATTTCAATTTCCAGGAGTGTATGTTTGAAAACACTATAAACTTTCACACATGCAGAATGAAAACTGTTTTTTCACAAAAATAGTGTGCATTTCTTTTGGAGTGACGCTCGTAGGTCAAAACTGTTGGTGGAGTGACATTCGAACAGTGGTTCATCCACGTCTCCGAAATGTCATTTCTGCCTGCAATATATGAAAATTGAAGACGGATGGATGATAATGGTTTGTGGGGCGCTCAGCATCGTGGTCATTAGCGCCCGTACAAGTTCCCAATCTTTCCATTTCCAGTCTTGCCACGTTCTGAATGATGATGAGGTCATGAGGAAACACAGACACCCCGGGCAGAGAAAATCCGGCCTGGAATCGAACCTGGGACCCCGTGATTCAGAGGCAGCCACGCTAGCCACTGGACCACGAGCTGCGGACAAGAGCGATGGAGGAAAGGAAAGGGAAGCGGCTATTGATATCAGCTGCATCGGGACGTTACGCAAAATCAGAGGCGACGAGCGAAAAAGTGTGCTGGACTGGGACTCGAGCCGGCCGCGGTGGCCGTGCGGTTCTAGGCACTTCAGTCCGGAACCGCGTGACTGCTACGGTCGCAGGTTCGAATCCTGCCTCGGGCATGGATGTGTGTGATGTCCTTAGGTTAGTTAGGTTTAAGTAGTTCTAAGTTCTAGGGGACTGATGACCTCAGATGTTGAGTCCCATAGTGCTCAGAGCCATTTTTTTAACTGGGACTCGAACCCGGTATTTCCTGGTTACTAAGCAGCTGCGTTAACTACTGCGGCATCCGGCACACTGTTTATCGCAACCGGCGGACTATCTCGGTAGGCCTCATGACCGACCACAGACTCACCGAGCGCCGCCCATCCGCAGCACCTTTCCGTGTCTTCCATACTCGATACTCAGATCCCTGCAGGAGGTCGGACGTATTTGTACCAGGTGTACCGGTATGAAATGAGCGTTTTTTTTTTGTGAAAATGAAACACTAATTTTGAATTGATAAGTAAAAACATTTTATTCATAGTACTGACCATTGCTTTCTATACATTTTGACCACCTTTCTGGCAATTTGTGGACACCACGCCAATAGAAATGTTCGTATTTTGAAGCAAACCAATCAGACACCCAATTTTCGACTTCTTCGTAGGAATCGAAGTGTTCCTCAGCCAATGCGTGTCCCATTGATGAAAACAAATGGTAGTCGGAAGGGGCCAAGTCTGGTGAATAAGGCTCCCAGCCAAGTGTTTTGATTGTATCCTGAACCAGTTTTGCTTTGTGTGTAGATGCATTGTCGTGTAAAAAAATTACTTTGCCATGTCATCTGGCCATTTCTGGGCTTTTTTCGATCAATGCATAGTTCAAATTGATCACTTGTTGTCTGTAGCGATTAGTATTCACAGTTTCACCAGGGTTTAGAAGCTTATGATACACCACACCTTTCTGATCCCACCAAACACAGAGCATTGTCTTCTTGCCGAATCGATCTGGTTTTGCAGTCGATGTTGATGGTTGTCCCGGATTAACCCATGATTTTTCCCGTTTAGGATTCTTAAAATAAATTCATTTTTCATCGACAGTAACAATTCGATGTAAAATTGATTTTCTTTCATGTCTTTGAACCAAAATTTGACAGTGGTTTTTCGGTTTTCCATCTGTCTTTCATTCAATTCATGTGGCACCCATTTTCCACACTTTTGGATCTTTCCCATAGCTTTCAAACGGTCAGAAATTGTTTGTTGTGCAACATTTAGCATTGCTGCCATTTGCTTCTGACTCAAAGTGTTATCTTCATCCAATATTGCTTGCAATTCGGCGCCTTCAAACTTTTTTGGTGGTCTTCCACGTTCTTCATTTCTTACATCAAAATCATTATTTCTGAGCCGTTGAAACCATCTTTTGCATGTTGCTTCTGATAGAGCTTGATCACGATATGCCTCGACAAGCATTCGATGCGACTCTGCAGCACTTTTTTTGAAATGAAAACAAAAAATTAATGCTTTCCGCAAATCGTCACTTTCTGGTACAAAATTCCACATTGTTAACACGATGAAAACATATGATGTTGTTTGTTCCATGACTTGATGTATACTAAATATCCTTGACAGATGTCATACCAACCAAACAAACAAAAAATTAAGGCTCGTTCACAACAAATGTTCTCTATCGACACATTTGTATCTTATCGCTCATTTCATACCGGTACACCTGGTACATCCGCAATGAAGGGCGTAGATACTCGACCCTCGAGGCGAATTAATTATATGAACTTGTGGTATCTGTTCTTTGCGAGGACACGTCCGAAAGAACAGACACCGAGCATTCATATAATTCTGCGTGTAAGTTTCGCAGGAGATGATCTGTGAGGTTTCGGAGTTAGGAGACGAGGTACTGCCGCAAGTAAAGCTGTGAGCACGGGGTGTGACTCGTTCTTGTGTAGCCCAGACGGTGAAGCAGCCCACACAAGGCAAAGGGCCCGATTTCCCGTCTCGGTCGAGCACACAGTTTTAATCTTCCACGGAGCTTCATCGCAATATCTGACAAGTGGAAGCCACGACGTTTGAAACTCGCATTTACTGCAAACTTCGTACACTCGTAGTACTCCATCAGGACAACAAAATGTGTAAGCAGTAGCCCGTACTTCTCAAGCGTTATTGAGAAAATCGCAAGATAATTTCGGTCGTCAAATATATATACCTGTGCGAGGCCACTTATACTATGAAGCTGCGGCACCCGAGAGGAGCCGGCAGGGTAGGTCAGCGTGTTCGGTCAGAGGGTTTAGCTACCTTCTGTAACAAAAAAACTGAGTGAGCGGATTAACGATCAACCTGTACAGGTGTCATCGGACGTCCGGCACGAACAAATTCAACTAACAATCTAGAACAAAATTGAGATAAAAAAATAATAAAGTGGTTAGCGTCCAAGCCCTTAATCGCTGGACCGATGGATCGAGTCCCGTTCGTCAGTTTTTCTTTTTCGTTTCTAACACGGCTATTTTCTTTACTATTTATATTACAGTTTATATAATGGGAAAAATACGTATAATCGGATGACCTTTTATTAAATTTACAATGTTATTTGGCAGTCTACAATTTTTTACTATCACAAATAGTATACTATTCATAACTATCGACTAGTAAACGACCACACGCGTAAAGTGATACTGAAAATGTATGCTTGTCCGTGAATTGAGAAATCTCTTATACCTGGAAGCAACCCGAAACGTTACCTCCAAGTTTTGACTGGCCCAGACGGCTTTCAAAAGATGTACAATTAATCGTCGCCGTCGACATTACGAGTGCAAGTTTCAGGATAGTATTTTTCGTAAAAACATGGAAAACAAAGTTAAACGGCACCAGCTGCATTCAATAAACGCTATGTTTCCGCATACGCAAGATCTTTTGAGGTTTTCCGTGGAAAAACGAACCTCGTTAACATTTTCAAAAACCTCTCTTTCAGCCGATAATTTGGAAGCAAACCATGCATAACGCAGCATTTCCTTAAAATCGGCGCTGATAATTGGTCATGCAGTATCGAGTGTATCTTAATATCGTCTTCACGAGAAGCAATTTCTCGTTCTCTTTCGATTAAAGACGAACAGTTTTGAAGACACGGACAAGCATACATATTCAGTATCACTTTATGCGTTTGGTCGTTGACAAGTCGATAGTTATAAATATTATATTATTTGTGATAGTAAGAATTTGTAGACTGCCAAATAACATTGCAAATTCAATAAAAGTTCATCCGCCGGCCGTTGTGGCCGAGCGGTTCTAGGCGCTTCAGTCTGGAACGGCGCGACCGCTACGGTCGCAGGTTCGAATCCTGCCTCGGGCATGGATGTGTTTGGTGTCCTTAGGTTAGTTAGGTTTAACTAGTTCTAAGTTCTAGGGGACTGATGACCTCAGATGTTAAGTCCCATAGTACTCAGAGCCATTTGAACAATTTTTTTAAAAGTTCATCCGATTACATGTATTTTTCCCATTATATCAACTGTGATATAAATAGCAAAGAAAATTGTGTTAGAAACGAAAAAAACTAGCGAACGGGATTCGATCCATCGAGCCAGCGGTCCCGGGGGCTTGAACGCTAACCACTCGGCTGCCGCAGCTTCTTACTAAAAGTGGCCTCGCACAGGTATATATATATTTGGCGACCGAAATTATCTTGTGACTTTCTCAGTAACGCTTGAGAAGTACGCGCTACTGCTTACACCTTTTGTTGTTCTCATGGAGTACTACGACTGTCCGAAGTTTGCAGTAAATCCGAGTTCCAAACGTCGTGGCTTCCCCATGTGAGTCCGCTTAAGGGGGGTAGGATGTCAAACAGGCCGACTTGGAGCAGGAGAGGCATCACAGGACATTTTAATTTACACTGTCTATAATTTTACAAATAAATTCATAAAACTTTGTCAGCAACACCAGGAAGGATTCAGGATTCACACTCATTGCAGTCGAAGTTCGAAAACATAACAAAATCATTTTTTTTTACGTGCGAAATATCATCATTTTTTCACTTACTAATGGCTGCATTTGTTGCTATAGGTACACTTTTCTTCATACATACCATACTCACAGGTGTATGAAACTCCAGAATTTATTTAATTTATGAAAAAGCGAATAAACTGTTATATTTTAAACTTCATGTTTAGAAAAAACACAAATTTTTTAGTTAATTACCTCAGTTTTTACCACAGTTTTTAATAGATTTGGAAAATTCTAGAGTTTCATACACCTTTAAGTATGGTTTGTATTCTGTGCAAAATTCATCGAAGAATCTCTCTTACTTATGAAGAAAAGTGTACCTGTAGCAACAAATACTGCCATAAGTAAGTGAAAAAAATTATGAAATTTCACATGTAAAAAAAAAAATCATTTCGTTATGTTTTCGTACTTCCACTCCTATGAGTGTGAATTCTGAAGCCTTCGTGGTCATGCTGACAAAGTTTTATGAATTTATTTGTAAAATTATCGACAGTGGAAATTAAAATGTCCTGTGGTGCCTCTCCTGCTCCAAGTCGGTCCGTTTGACGTCCTACCCCCCCCCCCCCCCCCTTAAGGAGTGTTACCTCAGTTCATTATTAATTTTTCATCGTCGGAAGCAGCATGTCTGAGCATCTATATCTACATCTACCTTTACATGGATAGTCTGCAAATCACATTTAAGTGCCTGGCAGAGGGTTCATCGAACCACCTTCACAATTCTTTATTATTCCAATCTCGTACAGCGCGCGGAAAGAATGAACACCTACATCTTTCCGTACGAGCTCTGATTTCCCTTATTTTATCGCGGTGATCGTCAACGTTCAGGAGGCGTCCACGTGCTTCGGGGCGCTCGGCTTTAACAGTTACACCTGTTTATTGGTTTTGCTAATACATCATCTAATTTTGGCTTCTGTGCTGACGTTAGAGACGTTGTCTACCACGACAGTGGAATGAATGGGCAAAGAGTAAGTAAAAATAAGGCGGAAATAGTTTTCTACTCAACCTAACAATGTCACGAGATTACACGCAAGTTTTAATATGTCGCCGTTTGACACCGTTTCTTGTCTGGTAACAATGTGTAAGTAAAAAGATCTGTAAATCGAGACCCAGTTGAAGTAGAGGTGCCGGCCGCTGTTGCCGAGCGGTTCTAGCCGCTTCAGTCCCGAACCGCAATGCTGCTACGGTCGCAGGTTCGAATCCTGCCATGGGCATGGATGTGTGTGATGTCCTTTGGTTAGTAAGGTTTAAGTAGTTCTAAGTTCTAGGGGACTGATGACCTCAGATGTTAAATCCCAATGTGCTCAGAGCCATTTGAACCATTTGAAGTAGAGGCCACTGTTCGGAACGCGATTCGCCCTCACAGAGACGGCTCAGTAAAATCTTTGTCTAAGTCCCAGTCGCGTTCACGCAGTGTGTCGAAAGTGTCGCGACAACGGCGCAAGGCCTCCCTCAGCAGCCCATCCTGCCATCCTGCTCTTGCCGCTGCTGCTGCTGCTGTCTCCAGATGCGGCCGCGTTGTGCAAGCGGCAGGGAGGCTCTGCGGTAATGTCGCCGCGGTCATTTCACAACTGCCGCGCACTCGCAACATCAGAACGAGAAGACCCACCATACAGTTTTCTGTTCGCCGCCGTAACACGCTACCCGTTTGTGACAGTCGCAGCGTGAAGAAGGGTACACGCAACGGAAATGGGCTCCGTCCTGTCCCGCACACATCCACCTGCCCCAAAGGGTATCTCCCCACTCAAATAAGCTGTTTAGACTACTCGAATCTTATTCATAGATGCGTCCATACACTACGACGTGCACAAACTAAACGTCACTACAGGTACTCGTATTTAGCTTTTGACATGGTCGATGTTCCTGCCATTATTGGCAATGATTTGGCGCAGACGAATAGCGAAATTCTCCATGACTCGCTGAAGTGTCGGAGCATCGATGCTGTCAATGACCTCGTGAATCTCTGTTTTCAGCAATGGTTCAAATGGCTCTGAGCGCTATGGGACTTAACATCTCAGGTCATCAGTCCCCTAGACTTAGAACTGCTTAAACCTAACTAACCTAAGGGCAGCACACACATCCATGTCCGAGGCAGGATTCGAACCTACGACCGCAGTAGCAGCGCGGTTCCGGACTGAAGCGCCTAGTACCGCTCGGCCACAACGGCCGGCTCATCAATGGTGTTGGGGTCATTGCTGAACACTTTGTCTTTAATACAGCCCCACAAAAAGGAGTCAGATCCCGCTAGTATGATGGCCAATGAAGAGCCATGACAGTGGCCTCTGGGTACTCCAGAGCCAGAACGTGGTCCCCAAAGTGCTCCTGCAGGACATCAAAGACTCTCCTGCTTCGATGGGGTCGATCTGCGTATTGCATGAACCACATCTTGTCGAAATCAGGGTCACTTCGGATAATGGGGATGAAATAATCTTCCAAAACCTTCATGTAGTGTTCGCTGATCACTGTGCCATAAAGGAATATCGCACCGATTATCCCGATTCTGTGACTAGACATTGCACACCACACAGGCAGCCGTTGAGGGTGAAGAGACTTCTCGATCTTGAAATGTGGGTTCTCAGTCCCCCAAATTTTGCTTACTGACGAACCCATCCAAGTCAAAGTGGGCTTAGTCCCTAAACCAAACCATATTCACATCAAAGTCCCGTTCGTCAATTCTGCGGACAATAGTGTTAGCGAAACACAAACGATGTTCCATGGCCCTCGGGCTTAATGGCTGATGGGTTTGAATTTTGCATGGGAAGAGATACAGGTCTTCAACAACAAACTGTCGCAGTGTCTCCGCCGGCCGCGGTAGCCGAGCGGTTCTAGGAGCTTCAGTCCGGAACCGCGCGACTGCTACGGTCGCAGGTTCGAATCCTGCCTCGGGCATGGATGTGTATGATGTCCTTAGGTTAGTTAGGTTTAAGTAGTTCTAAGTTCTAGGGGACTGATGACCTCAGAAGTTAAGTCCCATAGTGCTCAGAGCCATTTGAACCATTTGATAAGCGGAAAATCCGGGTTCGAGGCCCGGTGCGGCACAAATTCTCATTGTCATTCCATTACACAGCTGATGGTTGCCCATATTCGCAACTGCGAATACATATCATGTATTTCGTAACGGCTTGTAGTCGCCGCAATGCCTGTTCATTTGGACGTGCGTGCATGTTTGAAGGAAGATTGCTTCATAATTCGGAACAACATGGACCTGGCAATATCGTATTATTGCGAAAGGCCATTGTGTTTCTGGCGATGCCGTTATGTGCTGCTGACAGATGACGCTCTTAACAGGGCACACTATCGGAAACCTCTGCCGAGGTTACCAAAAGCTGCCGAGATCAGGGGTGGCAGAAAGCCGTCCGCGGGGGTGTTTTCTGCACCGCAACGACGCCCCAACTCAGAACTGTCACTAAACAACCGCACAGCTGCTTGTCCAGGCTGTCACTGTTCGCTGGCCCTGCATCCCACTGGATAGGTGTGCTCTGATTTGTTGTTCTTTCCTGAAATGGACAAACCATAGCGAGGGGCAGGCATTACCAGAACGACAGCGAGATGATTTTCGGGGGCGAATGTTCTCTTAACACCTAAACTGTTTCTACAACCACGATCATCTCGTGAATGCAGCCAGACTTTTTTTTTTTTTTTTTTTTTTTTTTTTTTTCGAGGCGGGGCGCAGAACTCTTGAGTGGCGCTCGCAGCAGCCGACACGGCGTGCCTCGTCCAGTGCCACTCCAGTCTGTCGCCCTCTCCCTGTTCTCCGCCATGCCGCTCGACAGTATGGGCTCCAGACACTTGTCCAAGATTTCTCGAGTAATATCATCGGCTGCGAATGTCCATCGGAGACGAGGGTATCGTAAGGAGTGTCCCGGGATACATCTACATCTACATCTACATGACTACTCTGCAATTCACATTTAAGTGCTTGGCAGAGGATTCGTCGAACCACAATCATACTATCTCTCTCTACCATTCCACTCCCGAACAGCGCGCGGGAAAAACGAACACCTAAACCTTTCTGCTCGAGCTCTGATTTCTCTTATTTTATTTTGATGATCATTCCTACCTATGTAGGTTGGGCTCAACAAAATATTTTCGCATTCGGAAGAGAAAGTTGGTGACTGAAATTTCGTAAATAGATCTCACCGCGACGAAAAACGTCATTGCTTTAGTGACTTCCGTCCCAACTCGCGTATCATATCTGCCACACTCTTTCCCCTATTACGTGATAATACAAAACGAGCTGCCCTTTTTTGCACCCTTTCGATGTCCTCCGTCAATCCCACCTGGTAAGGATCCCACACCGCGCAGCAATATTCTAACAGAGGACGAACGAGTGTAGTGTAAGTTGTCTCTTTAGTGGACTTGTTGCATCTTCTAAGTGTCCTGCCAATGAAACGCAACCTTTGGCTAGCCTTCCCCACAATATTATCTATGTGGTCTTTCCAACTGAAGTTGTTCGTAATTTTAACCCCCAGGTACTTAGTTGAATTGACAGCCTTGAGAATTGTACTATTTATCGAGTAATCGAATTCCAACGGATTTCTTTTGGAACTCATGTGGATCACCTCACACTTTTCATTATTTAGCGTCAACTGCCACCTGCCACACCATACAGCAATCTTTTCTAAATCGCTTTGCAACTGATGCTGGTCTTCGGATGACCTTACTAGACGGTAAATTACAGCATCATCTGCGAACAACCTAAGAGAGCTGTTCAGATTGTCACCCACGTCATTTATATAGATCAGGAACAGCAGAGGACCCAGGACGCTTCCCCGGGGAACACCTGATATCACTTCAGTTTTACTCGATGATTTGCCGTCTATTACTACGAACTGCGACCTTCGTGACAGGAAATCACGAATCCAGTCGCACAACTGAGACGATACCCCATAGGCCCGCATCTTGATTAGAAGTCGCTTGTGAGGAACGGTGTCAAAAGCTTTCCGGAAATCTAGAAATACGGAATCAACTTGAGATCCCCTGTCGATAGCGGCCATTACTTCATGCGAATAAAGAGCTAGCTGCGTTGCACAAGAACTATGTTTTCTGAAACCATGCTGATTACGTATCAATAGATCGTTCCCTTCGAGGTGATTCATAATGTTTGAATATAGTATATGCTCCAAAACCCTACTGCAAACCGACGTCAATGATATAGGTCTGTAGTTAGATGGATTACTCCTACTACCCTTCTTAAACACTGGTGCGACCTGCGCAATTTTCCAATCTGTAGGTACAGATCTATCGGTGAGCGAGCAGTTGTATATGAGTGCTAAGTAGGGAGCTATTGTATCAGCGTAATCTGAAAGGAACCTAATCGGTATACAATCTGGACCTGAAGACTTGCCCGTATCAAGCGATTTGAGTTGCTTCGCAACCCCAAGGTGTCTACTTCCAAGAAACTCATGCTAGCAGCTGTTCGTGTTTCAAATTCTGGAATATTCCATTCATCTTCCCTGGTGAAGGAATTTCGGAAAACTGCGTTCAATAACTCCGCTTTAGCGGCACAGTCGTCGGTAACAGTACCATCGGCACTGCGCAGCGAAGGTATTGACTGCGTCTTGCCGCTTGTGTACTTTACATATGACCAGAATTTTTTCGGATTTTCTACCAAATTTCGAGACAATGTTTCGTTGTGGAACCTATTAAAGGCATCTCGCATTGAAGTCCGTGCCAAATTTCACGCATCAGTAAATTTTAGCAAATCTTCGGGATTTCGCGTTTTTCTGAACTTCGCATGCTTTTTCCGTTGCCTCTGCAACAGAGTTCGGACCCGTTTTGTGTACCACGGGGGATCAGTTCCATCTCTTACCAATTTATGAGGTAGGAATCTCTCAATTGCTGTTGCTACTATATCTTTGAATATGAGCCACATCTCGTCTACATTTGCATAGTCAGTTCGGAAGGAATGGAGATTGTCTCTTAGGAAGGCTTCTAGTGACACTTTATCCGCCTTTTTAAATAAAATTATTTTGCGTTTGTTTCTGGTGGATTTGGAAGAAACAGTATTGAGCCTAGCTACAACGACCTTGTGATCACTAATCCCTGTATCAGTCATGATGCTCTCTATTAGCTCTGGATTCAGGCAAATGCCACAACTGCTATTCACCTCTATATACACAAACCATCTGCCGGATCGAATGAACAACAATCTGGGACTGTTTGCCGATGGCGCTGTAGTGTACTGGAAGGTATTTTCGTTGAGTGACTGTAGGAGAATACAGGCTGGTGATGGTGGGTTTGTGGGGCGCTCAACTGCGCGCTCATCAGTGCCCGTACAAAGTCTCAATCTTTACACTGTCCAATCTTTACACATTCCAATCTAGCCACTGTCACGAATGATGATGATCAAATGATGAGGACAATTGTATTGTATGTTAACCGGGAACGTAGAAACGATGGAGAGGCTCTGTCCCCGGCGCAGCCGCAGTGGACCACAACCCCACGACGACTACCGCAGTCCACTTCACCCCTCCGCCGCCCCACACCGAACCCAGGGTTATTGTGCGGTTCGGCCCCCGGTGGACCGCCCAGGGAACGTCTCACACCAGACAAGTGATTTTTTTTAACGTCCCGTCGACAACGAGGTCATTAGAGACGGAGCACAAGCTCGGGTTAGGGAAGGATGGGGAAGGAAATCAGCCGTGCCCTTTCAAAGGAACCATTCCGGCATTTGCCTGAAACGATTTAGGGAAATCACGGAAAACCTAAATCAGGATGGCTGGAGATGGGATTGAACCGTCGTCCTCCCGAATGCGCCAGACGAGTGTAACCCCTTTGTTTGTGTGGTAGAGTAATGGTGGTGTACGCGTACGTGGAGAACTCGTTTGCGCAGCAATCACCGACATAGTGTAACTGAGGTGGAATAAGGAGAACCAGCCCGCATTCGCCGAGGCAGATGGAAAACCGCCTAAAAACCATCCACAGACTGGCTGGCTCACCGGACCTCGACACAAGTCCGCGGGGCGGATTCGTGCCAGGGACCAGGCGCTCCTTCCCACACCGGAAAGCCGTGCGTTAGACCGTTCGGCTAACCATGAGGACAATACAGACACCCAGTCCCCGGGCAGAGAAAATCCCCAGCCTGTTCGGGAATCGAACTCGGGACCCTGTGATCCAGAGCCAGCAACTGTAGCCATGAGACCACGAGCTGCAGGATGTCTTGGAATGTTTATTTCGTGTGATGAATCGCAACTTTCTCTAAACGTAGAAAAATGTGCTCGAATTCAGATAAGTAGGACAGATAATGCTGTAATGTTCAAATACAGAGTTAGTGATGTGGTGATTCACACGGTCATCTCCATTAAATATCGAGGCTTAACGTTGCAAAGCTATATCAAATGGAATGAGCACGTCCGGGCAGTAGTGTAGGGAAAGCGAACGGTTGACTTCGCTTAATTGGAATAATATTAGGAGAGCGTAGCTCATTTATGAAGAAGAACACTATTGCGACCCGCTCTTAAGTACTGCCCCACTGCTTGGGATCCGGACCATAGTCTCACTAAAGAAAGATATCGAAGTAACTCAGATTTATTAGCCGTAGGTTCTATCAATGCGCGAGTATTACGGATATGCTTGGAGAAATCAAATGGGAGTCCTGAGAGGGAAGACGGCGTTCCTTACGCGAAACAGAACTTAAAAAGATTTAGAGGATAGACATTTGTGGCTGACTGCAGAATGATTCTACTGTAGTCAATGTAGACTTCACATAAGGACCAAGGAGATAACAAAAATTAGGGCTGGTACGGAGTTGCAGAGACACTTGTTTATCCCTCGCTCTATCTGTGAGTGCAACAGTAAAGGGAGTGATTATACTTCGTTCATCATAAGAACAAACCTCATGTAAACATTACACTATGTATTCTTCCGCGGTTGCTGGAACATCATTGGATTTCGTTTCACGTGGAGCACAAGCCAAGCTGTCCTGAATACAGTCAAGTACGATAATGAGGATACGTTTTATACTGAGCGTTGCGCGTGCATCGACTCAGCGATAATACGCGACAACGTCTGTACCGGCGCGTTTAACTTGGAAATCAATGGCCAGTCACTTCGTCCAACTGACCTGCAGTGATGTGAACAGTTGTAGTAAAGTCGCAAAAAGAGCCGCATAGAGAACAACGTTGCCTTGAATGTCATTTAATTTTTGAATGGAAGGAAACAATGGTAAAATTCGCGCGATACCCTTCTTAGGTGATCTGCTGGAAAACATAACATGCTGTCGATCTTAGCTAACATGGTAGTATAATTAAAAACGAGAATGATGAAAATTCCTGACTTTCACAAGGTTAATTTTTCTGCATGAGCTATGTGTGGGGTAAAATTGCGCTGCTGGGATTTCAACATGCAGTTAAATATTGAAGTCACTGAAGTATTACAGTCAGTCTTCTGTTAACCTCCGAACTTCTTCCATATCGGACTCCGAGGCATACGGTACATTTCAATGCTGCTACGTTGACAACGAGGCGATCAGCAATAGAACCTCAAGAGACTAAAAAGTCCACATTTCTCCTCCTCTTTTATGACGTGTTGTTCTGCAATTCGCCATCGCTTGGAAGTGACGTGTCAGCAAGCTTCGTGCATTATTTTCAGTAAGTTTGGCAGCTTTAATGTCTTGTTTTCTGGTGATGGCAGCTGACATGTCTTGTTATTTCTGGTGACATATCCCTTAACTTGGCTCCAGATCAACTCACTTAGATTCATATTGAAGTGTTAAGGTGACAACTGCAAAAATCCAACATTTCTACCGTGTGCTCGACTACGAAAAAATTATTGTATTCAATGTTTCTATAACGCTTATCACTGTGGCTCGTGCGAAACATCTGCTCTATAAAACAATGGATACATTCAGACGAGGAGCATTTGGTTTCTCAAAATGGTTCAAATGGCTCTGAGCACTATGGGACTTAACTTTCAGTCCCCTAGAACTTAGAATTACTTAAACCTAACTAACCTAAGGACATCATACACATCCATTTCCGAGGCAGGATTCGAACATGCGACCGTAGCGATCGCGCGGTTCCAGACTGTAGGGCCTAGAACCGCTCGGCCACCCTGGCCTCCAAAAAATTTAATTGTGTAATGTTTCTTTATTTCAGAATCTTAAACAATCTTTTATAATACATCGATAATTAAGAATTTGTACTTGCAATGAAAACCAGAATTCTGCGTGTAATATGTAATTCAAACATAGAAGACGTGCATTTTTCTTGAAAAAATAATGGTTAAGTATGAGTTATTTACCTCAAATTTGATAAATTTCGTACTTAAATGACTCAGGTATTCAAACCGAACAAAAAAAAAAAAAAGAAGAAGTTGTAGCTGACAAGGGGTTTCCAACTGCCGCCCAGCGGCCTACTCGTGTCATTCTGCCACGCTACCGTTTACGCAAGGAATACAACCGATGTTACATAATGTTTCTCAAAAAACGTCAAATCTGATGAATTTCCTCTGTAATGTTTAAAAAACATTAAGAACAACTTGTTCCTAGCCATTTACGGTGTTCCGAGTGCGTGCTTCACTACGAAGCAGAAAGCAGTTATGCCATTTTCGCGGTACATTTGATCAGCGGGGCAATCAGAGGAAAAGTAGCGCTTACGGAAACTGTGACTGAACACGATTTTTAAAGTACAAATTACGTAGCTAAAGTATGGTTATGAAAAACGTTGATGGCAGTTAATACATCAGAATGTCTCAACGTTTCATTTACAATGGCATAGTAATAAGATATGTAATACACAAGTTGAAACTACTTACAACAGCGCAACAACACCACTGTACGAGAGTTAAGGCTGCTGACCAATCACCTCGTTTGTGTTTGTTTACACCAGGTTTATTCTTATGAGGAACGGTATGTAGTAGTGGTACAAGATACCCTCCGCCGTGAACTCAGCCATTCTACAGGCTCAGCTACGAAGCTACAGTAGCAGTAATTACAGGTTTCTCTGGAAGAACGAAGATACAGGCGTGTGGAATCTGCATGCGGCTTGACATCCAGTAACTAAAGCGTTAGCAGTAACAGTCGAAGGACGAGATTCGCCGTCGACGGAGAAAGCTGACCCGTGGTGCGGCACGCGGCTGCGGAGGGAATTCCGAGACGCGATTCGTTGCGTCACGTCGCTACGGCCTCGCCTTAACGAGCCGCGAGGCGCTCGAGAAACGAGGTTATTACGCGGTCTCTTAACGGGCAGCGTTAACAGTTAATTGCTACTGAATAACAGCGACTCTTTGCGTGTTTTCGCATTTCTTTCTTTCACTGCCGTATCTCACACAATTATTGTTGCAGTGCGCAATTGTTGAGGATTTCGTGACCAGTTGTTGACGACGTAGACCGAATGCGCAGTGACCAATTTTCGTCCAAAGCACTGGGCGAGTTTATTCGTTTGTTCGAAAGGGGGGTTGGGCAGTTCTGTCCTCCTTCGGCTAGTCGGCAATTGTAATATTTGTGGCTTTGCAGTCATCATATTCGGCTACGAGAAGCTCTTCTTAAAGCAGTTGAGGAGGAGGCTGTGGCAAGATGACGTAATGTGGTGTGAGCTACCGATCGCAGATGATTTGTTCGCTACGAGTATCGTGAGAAAGACCGCCTAAATTGTGGTCCTTCGCGATTGGCTGCTAAGTTCGGAAGTTGCGCGCCAAAATGGTAATCTATTATTGTCGGTAAATGATGACAGCCAAACAGTTGCAGGATAAAGATTTATTAAAATCCTTGACCACGGTTTCGGTATATCTAAATATGCCTTCATCAGAAGTAAAATACACAAAACCACATCCTGGCGTGGAGATACATAAAACAATTGTGCCAAAGGCGTCGTCAGTAGTTAAAGCTATCATCTCCATTTATACAACAGTTATGTTGTTGTTGTTTTAACTACTTACGACGTCATTGGCACAATTGTTTTATGTATCTCCCCTGCAGGATGTGATTTTAGTGTATTTTACTTCTGATGAAGGTTTATTTAGATATACCAAAACTGTGGTCAAGGATTTTAATATATCTTTATCCTGCAACTGTTTGGCTGTTATCATTTACCGTCAAGAATTTCAGCAGTTGCTGTTGCAGCCATTTTAAAATCTTGAAATTAATATTTGAAGAATTAAATAGCGTATTTGCTTGAATTTCAAATTAAAGCATCTCTAAATAGCGTGCTATCATTCCGTTATTTCACAAGTATTAATATCCAGCAGAATAATAAACTGCAAAACGAAAAGGCAGACGAAGCACTTCCTTTGGTGATCTTCGGATCGCGCCTAACTTGGATGGCGAGCGAAGTTGTTCGTCTGTAATATTAGAGCTCGTTCGGCAGTCTCGGAGAACGGACATGTTCGCCGCGGTATCAGTCAAGACTTGATTAACTTGCAATGTCTAGCTGAGAACAGTGTGTAATTACAGAAATAGGCAGTTAAGTATTTTGTTGATGAATTGAAAGTATTTGTTACTCTAAAGTGGAATGTAATTTTGCAGTTTATCGTGTTCTGCCAATAAAAAAGCGAGTGGCATCCCGTATAAACAAACTGATCGGAAATTTAATCATTTCTAAAACAAAAGTTCCTCGCTAAGAGTTTCTTACAGTCTCAAGATTACGGATTCACGAGCTACGTGTTGTTTTCTGCGCAGGGACAACGACTAGAGAAGACTGCAGGTTGCTGAACCTTATTAGAACTTCTGTATTCCACTCTGGCCGGTGGAAGCAAATAGGCACCTTGCGTGGCAATCTTAGTACAAATGAGATCAGTGACACGTTATCTGTGGTAACACAGAGGAGGCATGAAGAAGAGAAATAGTTTTGAGGGAAGGGCTTTATCATACACACGTATACATCACTTCTTCCTCAGTGTCTCTTTTTCAACTTGTCGCACAATGACGGAATCGAGGCGCACGCCTTGGAATCGTTCTCGTTACTATTCAGTAAAATAATCATTTTTGCGTTACTTGTAGCTTTATATGTCAGTTTCATAACGACGTGCCCATCTTTTCGTTAATGGTCACAGATATTGTGATATTTACATGGAATAAAGAAATGTACGAAAGTCGAAAAAGTTTGCATGAAAATTAGCGGTCGCCATGAATTTGCATTTGGTGCATATTACATAATATGGTGCTATGTATGAAATTTTGCTAATATGCCGAATTTTTCTTTAGACTTGAGTGCAGGTCCTCTATCTGTCACCAATCTCTAGAAAACTGATCTGATGTAGCACCCTCATTTGCGATCGCGCGCCCCAGCGATAAAGCCAGAATGAAATTTCCACAATATTCCTCACATTTTGCCATATGATTACTTTGCAAAACTTAGTTATCTATCGTGTTAGCCCAGTAACTACAGACTTTTTCGATGAAAGAAAGTTATTTTAAGGGCCATCGACAGCTGTTGAAACAAGAAATGATGTGGGTTTTGTAACAACATAAGTGAAGACATTTATTTTTGTCCGGAAGATGCGTTTTTTCGTAAGCTATTGACCTAACTTTTCCTCAGTTCCTCAATAAGTTTCACTGTTTCAGAGTTCTCTCGCAGTTATAGCTGCTGTGTTAAGCCGCCGCCACACGGGGCGAGCTAGCTAAAGTTGACGTGCAGGAGGACGCGATATCCGAAGTAACGAGACATAGCGCCGTCGGCAGGAGGCGCGAGATGCTTGACGTGATTTTTTTGTCTCGGAAACCATACAGTTTGTTCACAAAGACGGACGCGCCTAGAATTCCTACATTAGCTCTAACAAAACGAAGATATCCTTTCCTAACCACATGCTTGTCAAGTTATTCTGTCTGTAGTATACTTAAAAACTTCAAGATCCGTGATCGTGTAATGTGACAAAAATTAAAGACACCTGTCCACTCAGTAAAGACATCAGCTTATAACAGTTCACCAAATCAAACGAACTCATTCCTGACAGAGAGCACCCTTATATTTACATAACATCAAATATTACAGAAATTAATTCCCTACTAAACTCCCAAAACCTTTCAAAAACCGCGAAAGTGAAAAAAAATTGTGACACTGGGGCGCGAAACAATTCCCAACATATGCACGATCTCATATCACCGTGCCTCAACAAACTACACCATGCCGATGCACGAAGTTCAGTGACTGCGTTTTCTGCACTTGATCTTTAAAATGTTATTCACATTTAATTAAGTAACAAATCCTAATAAGAAAGACACGTTTTCATTAATCTTAAATGGGTCGTTGTCTTAAAACAGCTTGATCTCATTGCACGCGAGTTTTAAAGCGAAAATAACTAAATACGTAAATTCTTTAACCACCAACATGACGTTTCCTGTCATTATAAAAAATCGTACGAATAACGATTCGTTCTCCAGACATTCAACTCGCTCGTGCTTAGAAACGGCCTCTAATCATGGCATGTAACATATACCATAAAACCCATCGAATATGGGCTTCTGCTGATCATGACAATACAGTATGGCGTCTTGCTTTCGGCTTGTGACGTAAGGAGTGTTCCTGCATCCTATTGGTTCTACTTCACGTGGTACGTTGCCGAAATATCGCGGGACGTGTGTTTCACGTGATGAAATGGCTTCTCAACGAGAAATAGCAGGAAGTGACGTCAAAAAACTCGTAGGGCGTGACGTCAACGTTAGCTAACTCGTTCCGCGTACCGACGGCTTTAGTGAGGTGACACTGTATAAACTCTGCTGTGTTTTGGCCAAAGAAGCAAATTTTAGCATGACCACAAGAAAAACGAGTAATTTTTACTGAAAATTCGCCACTCATGATGCTTCTCTGGAAGGTTACAAATGGTTAACAGGCCAGGAGAAAATAAAACGCTGCTTTCGTTGCATTTTCAGTGGAATTCTTTTTAGATACTAACCGAAGCAGAGGTGACAGACATTTTTGAATGGTCACCATGGAAGTGTGGGTGTTCTCTGTATACTACAGCATCATCCGCGAAAAGCCGCATGGAACTTCTGATACTATCTACTAGGTCATTTAAATATATTGTGAAAAGCAATGGTCCCATAACACTCCCCTGTGGCACGCCAGAGGTTACTTTAACGTCTTTAGACGTCTCTCCATTGAGAACAACATGCTGTGTTCTGTTTGCTAAAAACTCTTCAATCCAGTCACACAGCTGGTCTGATATTCCGTAGGCTCTTACTTTGTTCATCAGGCGACAGTGCGGAACTGTATCTAACGCCTTACGGAAGTCAAGGAAAATGGCATCTACCTGGGAGCCTGTATCTAATATTTTCTGGGTCTCATGAACAAATCAAGCGAGTTGGGTCTCACACGATCGCTGTTTCCGGAATCCATGTTGATTCCTACAGAATAGATTCTGGATTTCCAGAAATGACATGATACGCGAGCAAAAAACGTGTTCTAAAATTCTGCAACAGATCGATGTCAGAGACATAGGCCTATAGTTTTGCGCATCTGCTCGACGACCCTTCTTGAAGACTGGGATTACCTGTGCTCTTTTCCAATCATTTGGAACCTTACTGGAATGCTGTGGCATACGATCGTTAGAGTGGTAGAATATTGACAAAGTTTGCCGTATCACAATTTGATGCATGGTTCAGAAACGACACTATCATATGCAAATATAACATCAGCTTACATTATACTCTCTAATAGCATACAGGGCTAATTCTACCAGCCGACCGTAGTCGTTGTACATAGACACATTATTGTCGTACGTATTGATTAGTTGCCTGATACACGGTGCGACGTAGCTCACTGTGGTGAGCACCACCTATGGTGCACGGGGTGCGGCACACTTGACGACCGTGCGCCCTGTATAACAGCGGTAGTGGCGGAGCACATACGGTGCCATATCTAATTTTACTTATGTTCCAAACAGGCTTATGCCTATTGAAGTTACGAGGGTAATCCCAAAAGTAAGGTCTCCTATTTTTTTATAAGTACATAGACCTGTTTATTTCTACAATAGTTTACATCAGTTTGCAGCTCGAGCATTTAGCTAGTTTTCGATATAATCACTATTTCTGTCGATGCATTTTTGTAGACGCTGTGGCAGTTTTTGTATGCCCATGTCATACCAGCTCGCCGCCATGCTGTTCTGAAAGTTATGAACCTCTTGTTTCACCTCGTCGTCGGAGCTGAATCGCTTTGCGGTCAAATGTTCTTTTAACCTAGGGAACAGGTGATAGGGACTGGGCGCCAAGTCAGGACTATAGGGTGGGTGGGTGATTATGTTCTACTGAAACTGTTGCAGGAGAGCAACGGTTTCCCGAGCGATGTGTGGGCGAGCGTTGTCATGGACAATGTGTACACTCTTACTCAACATTCCTCTTCTCCGGTTCTGAATTGTCCGCTTCAGTTTTTTCAGAGTCTCACAGTACCTGTCAGCGTTAATTGTGGGATTACCAATGGTTCCAATGGCTCTGAGCACTATGGGACTTAACATCGGAGGTCATCAGTCCCCTAGACTTAGAACTACTTTAACCTAACTAAACTAAGGACACGACACACATCCATGGCCGAGGCAGGATTCGAACCTGCGACCGTCGCAGCAGTGCGGTTCCGGACTGAAGCGCCTAGAACCGCTCGGCCACAACGACTGGCTTGGGATTACCCTCGTATTTTATTGGTCTCGACGCAGCCACTGGGCTAAGACATTTTTCATTTACTAGTGTGTATGTAAGTAATATGTGATCACTTACGTTATTTTGAAGTTTATGTGTAGATTGTATCACTGGTCTAGATGCTATTTTGGTCATTTTATAGGACTTCTGAAGAAGGATATATTATTATAGCAGAAACCATGGGCAAAGTTCAAAATAAACATAATTTAGTGCAACTGTGGGTTGTTATTCATTCGAGACAATTTCGTAACAGTTGCTGTTGTCGCTGCAATGATGAAAATAATGACATCCCAGATGTGTCCGATTCAGTTCAGATCTGGTGAGCTGGGGGACCAGTGCGTGAATTGGAACTGGCCACTGTGTTCCTCGAACCACTACATCACATTCCTGCCCTTGTGACATGGCGCATTGTCTTTCTGAAAAATGCCACTGCCGTTGGGAAACATGATCGTCATGAAGGAGTATACGACACTCCTTGGCCATTATGGTGCCTTGGACGAGCTTCACTGGACACATGGATTCCCACATGAATGTTCCCCAGAGCATAATGTAGCCGTGGCCAGCTTGTCTCCGTCCTGCAGTACAGGTGCCAAGGAGTTTCTACCTTGGAAGACGACGGAATTGCGCACTCCCGTCTGCAGAAGGTCTGAAGATGGTACCGGGATTCATCAAACCATGCAACTCTCTGCCAGTTCGCCAACGTCCAGTACCGATGGTTACGTGCCCATTTCAGTGTTAGTTGCCAATGTCGTAGTGTTAACATTGGCACATGCATGGGTCATCAGTTGCAGTGCCCCATCGTTAGGAGTGTTCGCTGCAGCTGCACTCTGTGTTCAGACACGCTTGTATTCTGCTCAGCATTAAAGTGTGACGTTAGTTCTGCCACCTGTCCTGTTTCACCAGTCCGCCCAGCCTGCGACATCTGTCGTCTGTAATGAGGGATGGCCACACGACTTCACGACATTTGGACGTCATTTTACCTTGGTTTCGTGACGTGTTCAAGACACTCACCACAGCACTCCTCAAACACACGACAGGTCGTGCAGTTGCTGAAATGCTCCTGCCGAACCTCCGGGCCGTCACAAATTGCCCACGGTCAAACTCAGACCGCGCGCCTTCCCCATTCTACACACAGACAGTACGCTCACTGGTACTACATGCAGCGTCTGTGTGACTAGCATTCATTCGCTGCTATCGCCTGGGCGATATTATATCGATAGCAGGTCGGTGGTCATAATGTTCTGCCACAACAGAACACAATTTACAGAGTGAACCACCAACACGATTGAAAAAACTTCAGCGGGCGTTTAGGGATATTTTCTGCATAGTTTGGTACAAGGAACCTCAGTCTCTGGTGGCTCGTTACAGTGTAATAATGTAGCTACGATTTGATCGGTTTGTTATTCCAGTTACCTTAGTTTCTGCTGAAGAACCTCCATAGTGGTGAGAAAGCATGTAATATACACACACATGAACGTACGAGGAGTGTTTTTTTTAAGTAAGTACCGTTTTGAAATTAAAAAAGACGTGCTAAGATATCTCAATAATTTTATTTTTACATGAAAACCTGTACCTTAATCTACTTTTCTACACAATTTCCGTCAATATTGAGACGCTTGTCATAACGTTGTACCAGTTTTTGAATACCCTCCTCATAGAAGTCTCCCGCCTGACTTGTTAACTACTGCATCACCATTGTTTTGACTTCATCATCGTCTTCAAGAAGTTGATTTCCCAGGTGTTTCTTCAAGTGCAGGAACAGATGGTAGTCACTGGGCGCAAGATCGAGGTGTATGGAGGATGAACTAGAGTTTCCCATCGAGAAGATGTGATGAGAACTTTGGTCTGATTCTCCACATGCGGACGGGCATTGTCTTGCAGCAAAACGATGCCCTTGCTCAACTTCCCACATCTTTTGTTCTGAATTGAATGGCGCAGATTGTGCAATGTCTTACAGTAAGCTACTGCATTGCTTGTCTCATTACGAGGCAGAAATTCCACAAGCAATACTCCTTTTCTGTCCCAAAAAACTGTGCACATGATTTTCCTGGCGGAAGTTGTTTGATTAAACTTTACTTTTCTGAGTGAATCTGAATGCCGCCATTCCAGGGCCCGTTGCTTTGATTCTGATGTGACGTAGGCCACCCATGTTTCATCGCACGTAACAATTTGGCTTAAGAAATCATCACCGTCGTTGTGATAGCACTCAAGGAAAGTCAAAGCACTGTCTAAACATTTGGTTTTGTGCACATCCGTCAACATTTTCGGTACCCAACGTGTGCACAAATTTCGGTAATTCAAGTGCCTGGTCACAATGCCATACAAAACACTACAAGAAACATTAGGAAAGTCATCCTGCAAGGAGGAAATCGCAAAGCGTCTGTTTTCTCTCACCTTATTGTCCACATACTGTACCAAACTTTCATTAACGACTAAAGGACGCCCACTCTGTTGTTTATCATGCACATTTGTGCGGCCATCTTTAAATGCTCTCACCCACTTTCTTACCATTCCGTCACTCGTAATGTTTTCTCTGTAAACTGCACAGACCTCACGATGAATATCGATCGCTTTTAGGCCTTTAGCACTAAGAAATCTTATAACAGCCCATACTTCACAGTCGGCGGGACTCACGATTATCGGAGGCATCTCAAACACTCAGTGCACAACGTAAACAAGGAAGAATCAGACTGTAATGGCGTTAGTGTGTAGACAACAGATGTAGGTACCCAGTGCGCATGCGCAGAACGCCGACCACAGCGCTGCGGCCGCGGTGTGGCAAAACGGTACTTGAAAAACACACCTCGTACAACACAAAGGTCACAGTAACGTGACAACCCTCAGGCGAAACGGTGCTGTGGTTGTTGTCGATGCGGGAGGAGCTTCGCATAGCGTCGTCCACTGCATTGTATTCAGTGAACCCACACGCACTAAGTGCATATCGGCCGACTCTTCATCAGTGAACCTGTCCGTGCTGCTGTGTGCCGGCCTGTGTGACCGAGCAGTTCTAGGCGCTTCAGTCTGGAACCGCGTGACCGCTACGGTCTTAGGTTCGAATGCTGCCTTGGGCATGGATATGTGTCATGTCCTTAGGTTAGTTAGGTTTAAGTAGTTCTAAGTTCTATGGGACTGATGACCACAGATGTTAAGTCCCATAATGCTCAGAGCCATTTGAACCATTTTGGTGCTGTGTGTTGGAGTCGGTGTACGACTGACACTCACGAAAAAACAAAACAGAGATGGAACTCAGCAGCGACTGTACGCAAGCTTGAAGGCATAGAGCGAAAAACAGGTAACAACTTCTGAAATCTTGTCGGTGGACTTCCAGTTCACACTATAAAATCAAGTATTGTGATGAAAATGTAAAATAAGTGAGTATGATGAAATACAAAAAGAGAATTTCGTGTCGAAAGCAATAACAAAAATACACTAGCGTGGTCGCTCAATGGTAAAATGACAGACTATGGACCCACAGGTTTCAGCTCCGATTCCCGGCCAATCTTGCATCTGTCAGTTATCGCTTTATTGACCTCCGGCAATGTTTGTTGATGTGAGGAATGACGAGCTGCACCGTGGTTCGGAGGCCACACTACACAGGTTGGGAGAGTCAGTTCAAAGATCTCAGGCAGACCTGCAACAGGACTGTGCCTAGTAAGGCACTGTGCTGCTCAGGTCAGTCTTCGGACTGGTGACAGCTTTACTTGCTGCAAACTGTGCCGGGCGAAGCCGGTACTGAGGACAGCTGTTTAAAAAAATTATATATAACGCATGTAGGAACGAGAGCATTTCTGTGCAGAAAAGAAGACGGAGTTTCGGGATACCTTACTGAACACGTTTCCTGTGATGCCAGCATCCGTACATGTGACGGAAATGGACTTAATACAACAGTTGAGGTACAGCGCAACACACAAAAATGACTAAGAGTGTGAAACGTGCACGTACTGTGGAATACAGAATTCTCTACGTACGAAAAACAGGAGTGCTTAATGTGCATGTACCGCTCTGAAGTGCAGTGTTCTGTATATATAGGGAGTTCGAAATCTACTATCATGCACAAAAGTATCCGAACAACCAAAATTGTGTCTCGCATGATATGTATGCAATCCACTTACCGTAACAGTCGTGCAGGTCCTCTGCTGTCTTTTCGATACAGTCGTTTGACCATACAAAAATGTTACTACAGCAGGCCAGAAGAGGTAACTGCTCTGTATGGCTATCAGTCCATAATATGGAAATTAATATCACGATAACGCAAACATAAGAAAACACGTTATTGAGATGACACAGCCATTACGCTTCTAAATCCAATTTTTTTACAGTAAATGACATTTCAAAAAACAAAGTTCAAATTGAAGTTACATTACGAACATTTGTGTACCAGACTGGGTCCCGGGACTCCAATCCAGCAACTATTCTTCCTCTTAACTAACCACGGTTCACATTAAATATGGCTTCAGTCACAAATAACAAAATATGCACAGATTTAAATTTGAAATGACATGGCATAGCGTTTTCTTTTTGATGGGGATTCGAATCCAGCATCTAATCACATTGTTAACTAAGCAAAATCAAATGTTAGAAATCAATTTTTCGCCAATAGCGAGATGACTGAATGGCGAGACGAAAGAGTTATGCGTTACCGGGATTCGAACCCATAACCTGCTTTAGTTAACATCTAGTCACGAATAGACTAGAAAAATCGTTGTATTTCACCGGTAGTGAGATCTGCAAATGTCCAAACATGACAAACGATTGTGCTGACTGAGAGTAGAGTCCAGCATATATCATCTTTGCATTCGGGAGAACGACGTTTCAAACCCACGTCCGGCCACCCTGATTTAGGTTCTCGTGATTTTTCTAAATCACTTCAGGCAAATGCCGGACAAATCAACCAACCAACCATATCATCTTTGTTGTCTACACACGAAGAAAAATTGACCATCGAATTCTTTTTACCAGTAGCTAAGGATGTCATGTTTGAATATGAAATGATACGACGGAAAGTTCTGTTGCTGACGGAGTCGAATCCAGTACCAACCGTTCTTGTTGCAAACGGAAGGTGTTAAAAATGGTAATCATTTGTCATCTCTAGTTTGATGCGCGCATGTAACAACTTGAAATGACACGATGGAAACTTTCGCGCCTGACTGGGTTTCGAAACGAGAGATGCGGTCTTGTGCAGACCTAGAGAACTTTGGGACCTCGAGGAAACAACGGAACGACGTAACTGCATCGTTGCAGAGGGGCCAGACCTGCAGAAAGGAGAGGTATGAGTTCGAAACACAGTACAGCGCCAATATTGTCAACATCTTAATTCAAACACAAGTGGCTTGTGTCCTTACATGACGACTGGCTCACTAATAGTAAAAACCTTTCGGGTAAGGAAGCGTACTGGTGACAGAATCTGCACTTGACGTGACTTCCGCCTCTGCTATGACCGACCCTACAACGACGAACGGACACCAACTTTAATGTTGATATGGAGCCACGGTGCAGGCCTACGTTGATCAACCAGCATTATCAGATGTGAAGAGTGTCTGTTCGTGCTTTCTAAAAATGGTTGCCTGATGTGTGCATCGAACCCACACATTAGACATAAGTAGCTGTAGAGTCACTCCTACAAATCACCGACATACATACTGCCTTAGTGATCATGAAGATCAAGTTGTTCTTCTCTGAAGCTACTTGCTCACCACCCAGAACTACAAAAGAACTGTAAGAGCAAGAAGTTTCAGTGCACATAATATAGAAACATTCAGTTCCCTATTATCAGGAGGAAGGTGGGAAGAAGTTTTACAAATAGGTGACACCAACAAAAAATTCGAGAAATTATCTAGCATCTTCAGTGATTACTTTGAAATTGGATTCCCTCTCAAAACAGGTGTAATAAGAGGCCCAACTACAAAGGCTGTCTTGTGACAGCCAGAGCGAGAGTACCAGCAGCAGCGAGTACTGTTTGTATAAAGCGTTTATTTTGCATTTTGTTTACGACCTTCCACTAAGGAAGGGATTCTATTTGTGTTTATCTGCTCTGCATAGTAACTAACAGTTCTTGATAAAACTTTACGTAGTTTTCGTGTTAGATTTCTTAGTGTTTTCTTGATCGTTTAGAACAGAAAGCGCCCTAAAACCGTCTTTTGTTTGTTTCGCGGCCGTTAGCCACTAGTCACTTGAATCAGCAGTTGTCTTGTGACAGCCAGAGCGAGAGCACCAGCAGCAGCGAGTACTGTTTGTATAAAGCGTTTTTGTACTTATTTGCTGCGCTTAGCTTTTAAATAGTTTTTCTGGGAAAACCTAGCGTAGTTTTCGCGTCTCGTATTTCAGTGAGTGTTTCTTGATTATCAGAGTAGCTCATCAGAAGATTATCTTGGGAATTTGTCACCGTATAGAGTAGGGTAAACATAGTCATGTGTAGGGACTGTGGTTGTTGTGAGCGGACGCAAGGAGAATTGGCCACTCTTCGGGGGCAGGTGGAGGCTTTGTCTGTTAGGCTCATCGAGCTCGAGGCGCAGGCGTCGGCTCGTAGTGGCGTTGGGGCAACTGTGGTGAGACCTATGCCTACTTCGGTGGCCTTGGAATCACATGGAACCCCTGATGTCGCTGCGTCTTCCGGCAGTGAGCATCTTACCGGTCAGCCATCACTCCAGGGTGAATGGCGGACAGTGGTGGGCTCGCGCGTGCCTGGCCGAAAGGCGAAGGTGGGATCTGGCCGCGTGGCAGCTGCCTTACCCCTTTCCAACAGGTACGGGGTGCTTCCTAGTGGTGATGACATCGTTTCCGAGCCACCACAGGATGCCTCGCCTGTTGGGCCAGTGGCCGATTCTCCGGCAAGGTCCCGACAGTCACAGAGGGCGGGCCTATTAGTTATAGGGAGCTCCAACGTTAGGCGGGTTATGGAGCCCCTCAGGAAAATAGCGGGTAGGTCGGGGAAGAATGCCAGTGTGCACTCGGTGTGCTTGCCGGGGGGTCTCGTCCGTAATGTGGAGGAGGCCCTTCCGGCAGCTATTGAACGCACTGGGTGTGACCGGCTGCAGATAGTAGCACATGTCGGAACGAATGACGCCGGCCGCTTGGGTTCTGAGGCCATCCTTGGTTCCTTCCGGCGGCTGGCTGATTTGGTGAAGACAACCAGCATCGCACGCGGAGTGCAAGCTGAGCTTAATATCTGCAGCATAGTGCCCAGAGTCGATCGCGGTCCTCTGGTTTGGAGCCGTGTGGAGGGTCTAAACCAGAGGCTCAGACGACTCTGCGACTATAATGGTTGCAAATTCATCGACCTCCGTTATTGGGTGGAGAACTGTAGGGCCCCCCTAGACAGGTCAGGCGTGCACTACACACCGGAAGCAGCTACTAGGGTAGCAGAGTACGTGTGGCGTGCACACGGGGGTTTTTTAGGTTAGAGGGACCCCCCCTTGGGCGAAACGATAAAATACCTGACGGCTTACCAGAGAGGACATTATCATCGTTGATAAAGAACGTCCGTCCTCAGAGACCAAAAACAGGAAAAGTTAACGTAATATTGGTAAACTGCAGGAGTATCCAGGGCAAGGTTCCTGAATTAGTATCTCTTATTGAAGGAAATAGTGCGCATATAGTATTAGGAACGGAAAGTTGGTTAAAACCGGAAGTGAACAGTAACGAAATCCTAGACACAGAATGGAATATATACCGCAAGGATAGGATAAACGCCAATGGTGGAGGAGTATTTATAGCAGTAAAGAATTCAATAATATCCAGTGAAGTTATTAGCGAATGCGAATGTGAAATAATCTGGGTTAAGTTAAGTATCAAAGGTGGGTCAGATATGATAGTCGGATGCTTCTATAGACCACCTGCATCAGCAACCGTAGTAGTTGAGCGCCTCAGAGAGAACCTGCAGAATGTCGTGAAGAAGTTTCGTGATCATACTATTGTAATAGGGGGAGACTTCAATCTACCAGGTATAGAATGGGATAGTCACACAATCAGGACTGGAGCCAGGGACAGAGACTCTTGTGACATTATCCTGACTGCCTTGTCCGAGAATTACTTCGAGCAGATAGTTAGAGAACCAACTCGTGAAGCTAACGTTTTAGACCTCATAGCAACAAATAGACCGGAACTTTTCGACTCCGTGAATGTAGAAGAGGGTATCAGTGATCATAAGTCAGTGGTTGCATCAATGACTACAAGTGTAATAAGAAATGCCAAGAAAGGAAGGAAAATATATTTGCTTAACAAGAGTGATAGGGCACAAATCGCAGAATATCTGAGTGACCACCATCAAACGTTCATTTCTGAGGAAGAGGATGTGGAACAAAAATGGAAAAAATTCAGAAACATCGTCCAGTACGCCTTAGATAAGTTCGTACCGACTAAGGTCCAAAGCGAGGGGAAAGATCCACCGTGGTATAACAATCATGTACGAAAGGTACTACGGAAACAAAGAAAGCTTCATCATAGGTTTAAGAGTAGTCGAATCATAGCTGATAAGGAAAAGCTGAACGAAGCGAAAAAGAGCGTAAAGAGAGCAATGAGAGAAGCATTCAACGAATTCGAACATAAAACATTGGCAAACAATCTAAACAAGGACCCTAAAAAGTTTTGGTCATATGTAAAATCGGTAAGCGGATCTAAATCCCCTATTCAGTCACTCGTTGACCACGATGGCACCGAAACAGAGGACGACCGAAGAAAGGCAGAAATACTGAATTCAGTGTTCCGAAACTGTTTCACTGCGGAAAATCGTAACACGGTCCCTGACTTCAGCCGTCGCACGGACGCCAAAATGGAAAATATTGAAATAAACGATATCGGAATTGAAAAACAACTGCTATCACTTAGTAGCGGAAAAGCATCCGGACCAGACGAGATACCCTTAAGATTCTACAGTGATTATGCTAAAGAACTTGCCCCCTTTCTATCAGCAATTTATCGTAGATCGCTGGAAGAACGTAAAGTACCTAGCGACTGGAAGAAAGCGCAGGTCGTTCCCATTTTCAAGAAGGGTCATAAATCAGATGCGAATAATTATAGGCCTATTTCGCTTACGTCAATCTGTTGTAGAATAATGGAACATGTTTTGTGTTCTCGTATTATGACATTCTTAGATAATACAAATCTCCTTCATCATAACCAACATGGATTCCGCAAACAGAGATCATGTGAAACTCAGCTCGCCCTATTTGCCCAAGAAATTCACAGTGCCGTAGACACTGGCGAGCAGATTGATGCCGTATTCCTGGACTTCAGGAAGGCATTTGATACGGTTCCGCACTTACGTTTAGTGAAAAAAATACGAGCTTACGGAATATCGGACCAGGTTTGTGATTGGATTCAGGATTTCCTAGAAGAAAGAACACAACATGTCATTCTTAACGGTTCAAAATCTGCAGATGTAGAGGTAATTTCGGGAGTACCGCAGGGAAGCGTGATAGGACCTTTATTGTTTACAATATACATAAATGACTTAGTTGACAACATCGGTAGCTCCGTGAGGCTATTTGCAGATGACACGGTTGTCTACAAGAAAGTAGCAACATCAGAAGCCTCGTACGTACTCCAGGAGGACCTGCAGAGGATTAATGCATGGTGCGACAGCTGGCAGCTTTCCCTAAACGTAGATAAATGTAATATAATGCGCATACATAGGGGCAGAAATCCATTCCAGTACGATTATGCCATAGGTGGTAAATCATTGGATGCGGTAACGACCGTAAAATACTTAGGAGTTACTATCCGGAGCGATCTGAAGTGGAATGATCACATAAAACAAATAGTGGGAAAAGCAGGCGCCAGGTTGAGATTCATAGGAAGAATTCTAAGAAAATGTGACTCATCGACGAAAGAAGTAGCTTACAAAACGCTTGTTCGTCCGATTCTTGAGTATTGCTCATCAGTATGGGACCCTTACCAGGTTGGATTAATAGAAGAGATAGACATGATCCAGCGAAAAGCAGCGCGATTCGTCATGGGGACATTTAGTCAGCGCGAGAGCGTTACGGAGATGCTGAACAAGCTCCAGTGGCGGACACTTCAAGAAAGGCGTTACGCAATACGGAGAGGTTTATTATCGAAATTACGAGAGAGCACATTCCGGGAAGAGATGGGCAACATATTACTACCGCCCACATATATCTCGCGTAATGATCACAACGAAAAGATCCGAGAAATTAGAGCAAATACGGAGACTTACAAGCAGTCGTTCTTCCCACGCACAATTCGTGAATGGAACAGGGAAGGGGGGATCAGAAAGTGGTACAATAAGTACCCTCCGCCACACACCGTAAGGTGGCTCGCGGAGTATAGATGTAGATGTAGATGTAGATATACAACAACTTGTGTCAAAAGAAAAACGAAAAGAGAAATAGGTTCAGAAAGAACAATAACATTCTCCCATTTCCGAACAGCAACATTCAGAAATACATTCAAATACGCAGTAGAGTGATACGCCAGGCAAAAAGAAAGGTCAATAATAATTTCATGACAGACTCAGCAAATAAAAGCCAAACATTATGGAAAGTAATAAAGAAGAAAGCAAATAATGTCGCCTAAAATGTAAAATCACTCTGAACCATGGGAACAAGAGTGGAACTGATCCCCAACACATTGTAAACCTTTTTAGATATTACTTTGCTGATATCATAAATAATTTAATAGTCAGAGACAAAACGGATATTAGAAAGAAGCAGAAAAACAAACTGCAGTCATGTTCTTTTTCAATCGGTGTTTGTCGAGCAACTCCAGATGAAATCGTCCATGTTGTATCAACCCTTAAGGAAATATCATCCTGACTGCATCGTAAAGCAGTGTATCAACACTGCCTCTTGCAGACATTGTCGTTTGATCTTTTCTGGCAGCCACATTCCCAGACTGTTTAAAAGTTGCTAGAAAGGCCCCTGTTGATAAGGAAGGAGACAAATCAAATACAAAAAACTATATACCAACTGCCTTATTATCAGGCTTTAGTAAAATCATACAAATGGTAACGTATAATAAGTTAATAAATGTTTTAGAGAAAAACGAAATTCTCGCTGATACTCAGCATGGATTCGGGAGGAATAAATCAACTACCATGTACGATTTTATACACAATTCCCTGCAAACAATAGACAAAAGAAAGTGCCACTCTAATTTTTTAGACTTACATAAAGCCTTTGACATTCTGGACCACAACATACTGTTGGACAAGCTTCAAGTACATGGCATTAGAGGCAATCCACTAAAATGGTTGACATCGCAAACGACAAACGGGAAACAGAAGGTACAAAGAAAACATTAACTAAAGGAAAATACTAGGATATGTTTCTCAGAGACAGAAATTCTTAAAAAAATGGAGTCTCTCAGGATACACTATTGGGCCGATCGTCTTTCTCCTGTATACACGATTTAAATCAAAACATTCAGTCACAAACACTTGTTTTTGCAGATGACACAAGCATCCTTATTGCAGGAAATACTCCGCGCCAGCTATAAGTAGCTGTAAATATAACTACATCACAGCTAAATAGATGGATTGAGGGGAATAAAGTACTGATAAACACCAAAAAGTTCCTATATTTTTGTTTAAAAGGTGATGCATGCAAAATCAATGTGACAAAGTCCAACAAAATTTCACCTTCCCTGGAAACTAAATTTTCAGGCATTCTGCTTCAAAATAACTTCAAATGGCATGCACATATAAACGAAATAAGTGGAACACTAAATAAAATATGTTACACTCTACGATTACTCTCTGTTAAAGCAAGTTTTAGCACTGTCCGAATTGCCAACTTTGCTCAATTCCATAGCATCCTACTGTATGTAATTACATGCTGGGGTAATACACCACCTAGTTCACTCGTTTTCCTAACCGAGAAAAGAACTGTAAGAGCAATGCAATGTGCTCGACAAACAGATCCTTGCAAACCCCTCTTTGAAATGTCGTCAATCCTCCCACTTCTCTGTATGTACATACTAGAAATCTGTAACTATGTTAGAAAGAATATGAAACACATAAATGAAAATTTTAATATCCAAGTGCTAGATGCAAGACAAAAAGCTTCATGTCCAGTCACTACGGACATCAGCCTATAAAACTTCCACAATAGTTAGTTAGTTGCTTTCATGTTCTGTGGATCATTTTGCATGATAAATCGTCATGATGTGGAACGAGTCATTTTACATTCATATTGCAAATTAATTTGTACATTTGTTTGTATTCTAAATATCACTTAGCTTTTAAATAGTTTTTCTGGGAAAACCTAGCGTAGTTTTCGCGTCTCGTATTTCAGTGAGTGTTTCTTGATTATCAGAGTAGCTCATCAGAAGATTATCTTGGGAATTTGTCACCGTATAGAGTAGGGTAAACAGTCATGTGTAGGGACTGTGGTTGTTGTGAGCGGACGCAAGGAGAATTGGCCACTCTTCGGGGGCAGGTGGAGGCTTTGTCTGTTAGGCTCATCGAGCTCGAGGCGCAGGCGTCGGCTCGTAGTGGCGTTGGGGCAACTGTGGTGAGACCTATGCCTACTTCGGTGGCCTTGGAATCACATGGAACCCCTGATGTCGCTGCGTCTTCCGGCAGTGAGCATCTTACCGGTCAGCCATCACTCCAGGGTGAATGGCGGACAGTGGTGGGCTCGCGCGTGCCTGGCCGAAAGGCAAAGGTGGGATCTGGCCGCGTGGCAGCTGCCTTACCCCTTTCCAACAGGTACGGGGTGCTTCCTAGTGGTGATGACATCGTTTCTGAGCCACCACAGGATGCCTCGCCTGTTGGGCCAGTGGCCGATTCTCCGGCAAGGTCCCGACAGTCACAGAGGGCGGGCCTATTAGTTATAGGGAGCTCCAACGTTAGGCGGGTTATGGAGCCCCTCAGGAAAATAGCGGGTAGGTCGGGGAAGAATGCCAGTGTGCACTCGGTGTGCTTGCCGGGGGGTCTCGTCCGTAATGTGGAGGAGGCCCTTCCGGCAGCTATTGAACGCACTGGGTGTGACCGGCTGCAGATAGTAGCACATGTCGGAACGAATGACGCCTGCCGCTTGGGTTCTGAGGCCATCCTTGGTTCCTTCCGGCGGCTGGCTGATTTGGTGAAGACAACCAGCATCGCACGCGGAGTGCAAGCTGAGCTTAATATCTGCAGCATAGTGCCCAGAGTCGATCGCGGTCCTCTGGTTTGGAGCCGTGTGGAGGGTCTAAACCAGAGGCTCAGACGACTCTGCGACTATAATGGTTGCAAATTCATCGACCTCCGTTATTGGGTGGAGAACTGTAGGGCCCCCCTAGACAGGTCAGGCGTGCACTACACACCGGAAGCAGCTACTAGGGTAGCAGAGTACGTGTGGCGTGCACACGGGGGTTTTTTAGGTTAGAGGGACCCCCCCTTGGGCGAAACGATAAAATACCTGACGGCTTACCAGAGAGGACATTATCATCGTTGATAAAGAACGTCCGTCCTCAGAGACCAAAAACAGGAAAAGTTAACGTAATATTGGTAAACTGCAGGAGTATCCAGGGCAAGGTTCCTGAATTAGTCTCTCTTATTGAAGGAAATAGTGCGCATATAGTATTAGGAACGGAAAGTTGGTTAAAACCGGAAGTGAACAGTAACGAAATTCTAGACACAGAATGGAATATATACCGCAAGGATAGGATAAACGCCAATGGTGGAGGAGTATTTATAGCAGTAAAGAATTCAATAATATCCAGTGAAGTTATTAGCGAATGCGAATGTGAAATAATCTGGGTTAAGTTAAGTATCAAAGGTGGGTCAGATATGATAGTCGGATGCTTCTATAGACCACCTGCATCAGCAACCGTAGTAGTTGAGCGCCTCAGAGAGAACCTGCAGAACGTCGTGAAGAAGTTTCGTGATCATACTATTGTAATAGGGGGAGACTTCAATCTACCAGGTATAGAATGGGATAGTCACACAATCAGAACTGGAGCCAGGGACAGAGACTCTTGTGACATTATCCTGACTGCCTTGTCCGAGAATTACTTCGAGCAGATAGTTAGAGAACCAACTCGTGAAGCTAACGTTTTAGACCTCATAGCAACAAATAGACCGGAACTTTTCGACTCCGTGAATGTAGAAGAGGGTATCAGTGATCATAAGTCAGTGGTTGCATCAATGACTACAAGTGTAATAAGAAATGCCAAGAAAGGAAGGAAAATATATTTGCTTAACAAGAGTGATAGGGCACAAATCGCAGAATATCTGAGTGACCACCATCAAACGTTCATTTCTGAGGAAGAGGATGTGGAACAAAAATGGAAAAAATTCAGAAACATCGTCCAGTACGCCTTAGATAAGTTCGTACCGACTAAGGTCCAAAGCGAGGGGAAAGATCCACCGTGGTATAACAATCATGTACGAAAGGTACTACGGAAACAAAGAAAGCTTCATCATAGGTTTAAGAGTAGTCGAATCATAGCTGATAAGGAAAAGCTGAACGAAGCGAAAAAGAGCGTAAAGAGAGCAATGAGAGAAGCATTCAACGAATTCGAACATAAAACATTGGCAAACAATCTAAACAAGAACCCTAAAAAGTTTTGGTCATATGTAAAATCGGTAAGCGGATCTAAATCCCCTATTCAGTCACTCGTTGACCACGATGGCACCGAAACAGAGGACGACCGAAGAAAGGCAGAAATACTGAATTCAGTGTTCCGAAACTGTTTCACTGCGGAAAATCGTAACACGGTCCCTGACTTCAGCCGTCGCACGGACGCCAAAATGGAAAATATTGAAATAAACGATATCGGAATTGAAAAACAACTGCTATCACTTAGTAGCGGAAAAGCATCCGGACCAGACGAGATACCCTTAAGATTCTACAGTGATTATGCTAAAGAACTTGCCCCCTTTCTATCAGCAATTTATCGTAGATCGCTGGAAGAACGTAAAGTACCTAGCGACTGGAAGAAAGCGCAGGTCGTTCCCATTTTCAAGAAGGGTCATAAATCAGATGCGAATAATTATAGGCCTATTTCGCTTACGTCAATCTGTTGTAGAATAATGGAACATGTTTTGTGTTCTCGTATTATGACATTCTTAGATAATACAAATCTCCTTCATCATAACCAACATGGATTCCGCAAACAGAGATCATGTGAAACTCAGCTCGCCCTATTTGCCCAAGAAATTCACAGTGCCGTAGACACTGGCGAGCAGATTGATGCCGTATTCCTGGACTTCAGGAAGGCATTTGATACGGTTCCGCACTTACGTTTAGTGAAAAAAATACGAGCTTACGGAATATCGGACCAGGTTTGTGATTGGATTCAGGATTTCCTAGAAGAAAGAACACAACATGTCATTCTTAACGGTTCAAAATCTGCAGATGTAGAGGTAATTTCGGGAGTACCGCAGGGAAGCGTGATAGGACCTTTATTGTTTACAATATACATAAATGACTTAGTTGACAACATCGGTAGCTCCGTGAGGCTATTTGCAGATGACACGGTTGTCTACAAGAAAGTAGCAACATCAGAAGCCTCGTACGTACTCCAGGAGGACCTGCAGAGGATTAATGCATGGTGCGACAGCTGGCAGCTTTCCCTAAACGTAGATAAATGTAATATAATGCGCATACATAGGGGCAGAAATCCATTCCAGTACGATTATGCCATAGGTGGTAAATCATTGGATGCGGTAACGACCGTAAAATACTTAGGAGTTACTATCCGGAGCGATCTGAAGTGGAATGATCACATAAAACAAATAGTGGGAAAAGCAGGCGCCAGGTTGAGATTCATAGGAAGAATTCTAAGAAAATGTGACTCATCGACGAAAGAAGTAGCTTACAAAACGCTTGTTCGTCCGATTCTTGAGTATTGCTCATCAGTATGGGACCCTTACCAGGTTGGATTAATAGAAGAGATAGACATGATCCAGCGAAAAGCAGCGCGATTCGTCATGGGGACATTTAGTCAGCGCGAGAGCGTTACGGAGATGCTGAACAAGCTCCAGTGGCGGACACTTCAAGAAAGGCGTTACGCAATACGGAGAGGTTTATTATCGAAATTACGAGAGAGCACATTCCGGGAAGAGATGGGCAACATATTACTACCGCCCACATATATCTCGCGTAATGATCACAACGAAAAGATCCGAGAAATTAGAGCAAATACGGAGACTTACAAGCAGTCGTTCTTCCCACGCACAATTCGTGAATGGAACAGGGAAGGGGGGATCAGAAAGTGGTACAATAAGTACCCTCCGCCACACACCGTAAGGTGGCTCGCGGAGTATAGATGTAGATGTAGATGTAGATATACAACAACTTGTGTCAAAAGAAAAACGAAAAGAGAAATAGGTTCAGAAAGAACAATAACATTCTCCCATTTCCGAACAGCAACATTCAGAAATACATTCAAATACGCAGTAGAGTGATACGCCAGGCAAAAAGAAAGGTCAATAATAATTTCATGACAGACTCAGCAAATAAAAGCCAAACATTATGGAAAGTAATAAAGAAGAAAGCAAATAATGTCGCCTAAAATGTAAAATCACTCTGAACCATGGGAACAAGAGTGGAACTGATCCCCAACACATTGTAAACCTTTTTAGATATTACTTTGCTGATATCATAAATAATTTAATAGTCAGAGACAAAACGGATATTAGAAAGAAGCAGAAAAACAAACTGCAGTCATGTTCTTTTTCAATCGGTGTTTGTCGAGCAACTCCAGATGAAATCGTCCATGTTGTATCAACCCTTAAGGAAATATCATCCTGACTGCATCGTAAAGCAGTGTATCAACACTGCCTCTTGCAGACATTGTCGTTTGATCTTTTCTGGCAGCCACATTCCCAGACTGTTTAAAAGTTGCTAGAAAGGCCCCTGTTGATAAGGAAGGAGACAAATCAAATACAAAAAACTATATACCAACTGCCTTATTATCAGGCTTTAGTAAAATCATACAAATGGTAACGTATAATAAGTTAATAAATGTTTTAGAGAAAAACGAAATTCTCGCTGATACTCAGCATGGATTCGGGAGGAATAAATCAACTACCATGTACGATTTTATACACAATTCCCTGCAAACAATAGACAAAAGAAAGTGCCACTCTAATTTTTTAGACTTACATAAAGCCTTTGACATTCTGGACCACAACATACTGTTGGACAAGCTTCAAGTACACGGCATTAGAGGCAATCCACTAAAATGGTTGACATCGCAAACGACAAACGGGAAACAGAAGGTACAAAGAAAACATTAACTAAAGGAAAATACTAGGATATGTTTCTCAGAGACAGAAATTCTTAAAAAAATGGAGTCTCTCAGGATACACTATTGGGCCGATCGTCTTTCTCCTGTATACACGATTTAAATCAAAACATTCAGTCACAAACACTTGTTTTTGCAGATGACACAAGCATCCTTATTGCAGGAAATACTCCGCGCCAGCTATAAGTAGCTGTAAATATAACTACATCACAGCTAAATAGATGGATTGAGGGGAATAAAGTACTGATAAACACCAAAAAGTTCCTATATTTTTGTTTAAAAGGTGATGCATGCAAAATCAATGTGACAAAGTCCAACAAAATTTCACCTTCCCTGGAAACTAAATTTTCAGGCATTCTGCTTCAAAATAACTTCAAATGGCATGCACATATAAACGAAATAAGTGGAACACTAAATAAAATATGTTACACTCTACGATTACTCTCTGTTAAAGCAAGTTTTAGCACTGTCCGAATTGCCAACTTTGCTCAATTCCATAGCATCCTACTGTATGTAATTACATGCTGGGGTAATACACCACCTAGTTCACTCGTTTTCCTAACCGAGAAAAGAACTGTAAGAGCAATGCAATGTGCTCGACAAACAGATCCTTGCAAACCCCTCTTTGAAATGTCGTCAATCCTCCCACTTCTCTGTATGTACATACTAGAAATCTGTAACTATGTTAGAAAGAATATGAAACACATAAATGAAAATTTTAATATCCAAGTGCTAGATGCAAGACAAAAAGCTTCATGTCCAGTCACTACGGACATCAGCCTATAAAACTTCCACAATAGTTAGTTAGTTGCTTTCATGTTCTGTGGATCATTTTGCATGATAAATCGTCATGATGTGGAACGAGTCATTTTACATTCATATTGCAAATTAATTTGTACATTTGTTTGTATTCTAAATATCACTTAGCTTTTAAATAGTTTTTCTGGGAAAACCTAGCGTAGTTTTCGCGTCTCGTATTTCAGTGAGTGTTTCTTGATTATCAGAGTAGCTCATCAGAAGATTATCTTGGGAATTTGTCACCGTATAGAGTAGGGTAAACAGTCATGTGTAGGGACTGTGGTTGTTGTGAGCGGACGCAAGGAGAATTGGCCACTCTTCGGGGGCAGGTGGAGGCTTTGTCTGTTAGGCTCATCGAGCTCGAGGCGCAGGCGTCGGCTCGTAGTGGCGTTGGGGCAACTGTGGTGAGACCTATGCCTACTTCGGTGGCCTTGGAATCACATGGAACCCCTGATGTCGCTGCGTCTTCCGGCAGTGAGCATCTTACCGGTCAGCCATCACTCCAGGGTGAATGGCGGACAGTGGTGGGCTCGCGCGTGCCTGGCCGAAAGGCAAAGGTGGGATCTGGCCGCGTGGCAGCTGCCTTACCCCTTTCCAACAGGTACGGGGTGCTTCCTAGTGGTGATGACATCGTTTCTGAGCCACCACAGGATGCCTCGCCTGTTGGGCCAGTGGCCGATTCTCCGGCAAGGTCCCGACAGTCACAGAGGGCGGGCCTATTAGTTATAGGGAGCTCCAACGTTAGGCGGGTTATGGAGCCCCTCAGGAAAATAGCGGGTAGGTCGGGGAAGAATGCCAGTGTGCACTCGGTGTGCTTGCCGGGGGGTCTCGTCCGTAATGTGGAGGAGGCCCTTCCGGCAGCTATTGAACGCACTGGGTGTGACCGGCTGCAGATAGTAGCACATGTCGGAACGAATGACGCCTGCCGCTTGGGTTCTGAGGCCATCCTTGGTTCCTTCCGGCGGCTGGCTGATTTGGTGAAGACAACCAGCATCGCACGCGGAGTGCAAGCTGAGCTTAATATCTGCAGCATAGTGCCCAGAGTCGATCGCGGTCCTCTGGTTTGGAGCCGTGTGGAGGGTCTAAACCAGAGGCTCAGACGACTCTGCGACTATAATGGTTGCAAATTCATCGACCTCCGTTATTGGGTGGAGAACTGTAGGGCCCCCCTAGACAGGTCAGGCGTGCACTACACACCGGAAGCAGCTACTAGGGTAGCAGAGTACGTGTGGCGTGCACACGGGGGTTTTTTAGGTTAGAGGGACCCCCCCTTGGGCGAAACGATAAAATACCTGACGGCTTACCAGAGAGGACATTATCATCGTTGATAAAGAACGTCCGTCCTCAGAGACCAAAAACAGGAAAAGTTAACGTAATATTGGTAAACTGCAGGAGTATCCAGGGCAAGGTTCCTGAATTAGTCTCTCTTATTGAAGGAAATAGTGCGCATATAGTATTAGGAACGGAAAGTTGGTTAAAACCGGAAGTGAACAGTAACGAAATTCTAGACACAGAATGGAATATATACCGCAAGGATAGGATAAACGCCAATGGTGGAGGAGTATTTATAGCAGTAAAGAATTCAATAATATCCAGTGAAGTTATTAGCGAATGCGAATGTGAAATAATCTGGGTTAAGTTAAGTATCAAAGGTGGGTCAGATATGATAGTCGGATGCTTCTATAGACCACCTGCATCAGCAACCGTAGTAGTTGAGCGCCTCAGAGAGAACCTGCAGAACGTCGTGAAGAAGTTTCGTGATCATACTATTGTAATAGGGGGAGACTTCAATCTACCAGGTATAGAATGGGATAGTCACACAATCAGAACTGGAGCCAGGGACAGAGACTCTTGTGACATTATCCTGACTGCCTTGTCCGAGAATTACTTCGAGCAGATAGTTAGAGAACCAACTCGTGAAGCTAACGTTTTAGACCTCATAGCAACAAATAGACCGGAACTTTTCGACTCCGTGAATGTAGAAGAGGGTATCAGTGATCATAAGTCAGTGGTTGCATCAATGACTACAAGTGTAATAAGAAATGCCAAGAAAGGAAGGAAAATATATTTGCTTAACAAGAGTGATAGGGCACAAATCGCAGAATATCTGAGTGACCACCATCAAACGTTCATTTCTGAGGAAGAGGATGTGGAACAAAAATGGAAAAAATTCAGAAACATCGTCCAGTACGCCTTAGATAAGTTCGTACCGACTAAGGTCCAAAGCGAGGGGAAAGATCCACCGTGGTATAACAATCATGTACGAAAGGTACTACGGAAACAAAGAAAGCTTCATCATAGGTTTAAGAGTAGTCGAATCATAGCTGATAAGGAAAAGCTGAACGAAGCGAAAAAGAGCGTAAAGAGAGCAATGAGAGAAGCATTCAACGAATTCGAACATAAAACATTGGCAAACAATCTAAACAAGAACCCTAAAAAGTTTTGGTCATATGTAAAATCGGTAAGCGGATCTAAATCCCCTATTCAGTCACTCGTTGACCACGATGGCACCGAAACAGAGGACGACCGAAGAAAGGCAGAAATACTGAATTCAGTGTTCCGAAACTGTTTCACTGCGGAAAATCGTAACACGGTCCCTGACTTCAGCCGTCGCACGGACGCCAAAATGGAAAATATTGAAATAAACGATATCGGAATTGAAAAACAACTGCTATCACTTAGTAGCGGAAAAGCATCCGGACCAGACGAGATACCCTTAAGATTCTACAGTGATTATGCTAAAGAACTTGCCCCCTTTCTATCAGCAATTTATCGTAGATCGCTGGAAGAACGTAAAGTACCTAGCGACTGGAAGAAAGCGCAGGTCGTTCCCATTTTCAAGAAGGGTCATAAATCAGATGCGAATAATTATAGGCCTATTTCGCTTACGTCAATCTGTTGTAGAATAATGGAACATGTTTTGTGTTCTCGTATTATGACATTCTTAGATAATACAAATCTCCTTCATCATAACCAACATGGATTCCGCAAACAGAGATCATGTGAAACTCAGCTCGCCCTATTTGCCCAAGAAATTCACAGTGCCGTAGACACTGGCGAGCAGATTGATGCCGTATTCCTGGACTTCAGGAAGGCATTTGATACGGTTCCGCACTTACGTTTAGTGAAAAAAATACGAGCTTACGGAATATCGGACCAGGTTTGTGATTGGATTCAGGATTTCCTAGAAGAAAGAACACAACATGTCATTCTTAACGGTTCAAAATCTGCAGATGTAGAGGTAATTTCGGGAGTACCGCAGGGAAGCGTGATAGGACCTTTATTGTTTACAATATACATAAATGACTTAGTTGACAACATCGGTAGCTCCGTGAGGCTATTTGCAGATGACACGGTTGTCTACAAGAAAGTAGCAACATCAGAAGCCTCGTACGTACTCCAGGAGGACCTGCAGAGGATTAATGCATGGTGCGACAGCTGGCAGCTTTCCCTAAACGTAGATAAATGTAATATAATGCGCATACATAGGGGCAGAAATCCATTCCAGTACGATTATGCCATAGGTGGTAAATCATTGGATGCGGTAACGACCGTAAAATACTTAGGAGTTACTATCCGGAGCGATCTGAAGTGGAATGATCACATAAAACAAATAGTGGGAAAAGCAGGCGCCAGGTTGAGATTCATAGGAAGAATTCTAAGAAAATGTGACTCATCGACGAAAGAAGTAGCTTACAAAACGCTTGTTCGTCCGATTCTTGAGTATTGCTCATCAGTATGGGACCCTTACCAGGTTGGATTAATAGAAGAGATAGACATGATCCAGCGAAAAGCAGCGCGATTCGTCATGGGGACATTTAGTCAGCGCGAGAGCGTTACGGAGATGCTGAACAAGCTCCAGTGGCGGACACTTCAAGAAAGGCGTTACGCAATACGGAGAGGTTTATTATCGAAATTACGAGAGAGCACATTCCGGGAAGAGATGGGCAACATATTACTACCGCCCACATATATCTCGCGTAATGATCACAACGAAAAGATCCGAGAAATTAGAGCAAATACGGAGACTTACAAGCAGTCGTTCTTCCCACGCACAATTCGTGAATGGAACAGGGAAGGGGGGATCAGAAAGTGGTACAATAAGTACCCTCCGCCACACACCGTAAGGTGGCTCGCGGAGTATAGATGTAGATGTAGATGTAGATATACAACAACTTGTGTCAAAAGAAAAACGAAAAGAGAAATAGGTTCAGAAAGAACAATAACATTCTCCCATTTCCGAACAGCAACATTCAGAAATACATTCAAATACGCAGTAGAGTGATACGCCAGGCAAAAAGAAAGGTCAATAATAATTTCATGACAGACTCAGCAAATAAAAGCCAAACATTATGGAAAGTAATAAAGAAGAAAGCAAATAATGTCGCCTAAAATGTAAAATCACTCTGAACCATGGGAACAAGAGTGGAACTGATCCCCAACACATTGTAAACCTTTTTAGATATTACTTTGCTGATATCATAAATAATTTAATAGTCAGAGACAAAACGGATATTAGAAAGAAGCAGAAAAACAAACTGCAGTCATGTTCTTTTTCAATCGGTGTTTGTCGAGCAACTCCAGATGAAATCGTCCATGTTGTATCAACCCTTAAGGAAATATCATCCTGACTGCATCGTAAAGCAGTGTATCAACACTGCCTCTTGCAGACATTGTCGTTTGATCTTTTCTGGCAGCCACATTCCCAGACTGTTTAAAAGTTGCTAGAAAGGCCCCTGTTGATAAGGAAGGAGACAAATCAAATACAAAAAACTATATACCAACTGCCTTATTATCAGGCTTTAGTAAAATCATACAAATGGTAACGTATAATAAGTTAATAAATGTTTTAGAGAAAAACGAAATTCTCGCTGATACTCAGCATGGATTCGGGAGGAATAAATCAACTACCATGTACGATTTTATACACAATTCCCTGCAAACAATAGACAAAAGAAAGTGCCACTCTAATTTTTTAGACTTACATAAAGCCTTTGACATTCTGGACCACAACATACTGTTGGACAAGCTTCAAGTACATGGCATTAGAGGCAATCCACTAAAATGGTTGACATCGCAAACGACAAACGGGAAACAGAAGGTACAAAGAAAACATTAACTAAAGGAAAATACTAGGATATGTTTCTCAGAGACAGAAATTCTTAAAAAAATGGAGTCTCTCAGGATACACTATTGGGCCGATCGTCTTTCTCCTGTATACACGATTTAAATCAAAACATTCAGTCACAAACACTTGTTTTTGCAGATGACACAAGCATCCTTATTGCAGGAAATACTCCGCGCCAGCTATAAGTAGCTGTAAATATAACTACATCACAGCTAAATAGATGGATTGAGGGGAATAAAGTACTGATAAACACCAAAAAGTTCCTATATTTTTGTTTAAAAGGTGATGCATGCAAAATCAATGTGACAAAGTCCAACAAAATTTCACCTTCCCTGGAAACTAAATTTTCAGGCATTCTGCTTCAAAATAACTTCAAATGGCATGCACATATAAACGAAATAAGTGGAACACTAAATAAAATATGTTACACTCTACGATTACTCTCTGTTAAAGCAAGTTTTAGCACTGTCCGAATTGCCAACTTTGCTCAATTCCATAGCATCCTACTGTATGTAATTACATGCTGGGGTAATACACCACCTAGTTCACTCGTTTTCCTAACCGAGAAAAGAACTGTAAGAGCAATGCAATGTGCTCGACAAACAGATCCTTGCAAACCCCTCTTTGAAATGTCGTCAATCCTCCCACTTCTCTGTATGTACATACTAGAAATCTGTAACTATGTTAGAAAGAATATGAAACACATAAATGAAAATTTTAATATCCAAGTGCTAGATGCAAGACAAAAAGCTTCATGTCCAGTCACTACGGACATCAGCCTATAAAACTTCCACAATAGTTAGTTAGTTGCTTTCATGTTCTGTGGATCATTTTGCATGATAAATCGTCATGATGTGGAACGAGTCATTTTACATTCATATTGCAAATTAATTTGTACATTTGTTTGTATTCTAAATATCACTTAGCTTTTAAATAGTTTTTCTGGGAAAACCTAGCGTAGTTTTCGCGTCTCGTATTTCAGTGAGTGTTTCTTGATTATCAGAGTAGCTCATCAGAAGATTATCTTGGGAATTTGTCACCGTATAGAGTAGGGTAAACAGTCATGTGTAGGGACTGTGGTTGTTGTGAGCGGACGCAAGGAGAATTGGCCACTCTTCGGGGGCAGGTGGAGGCTTTGTCTGTTAGGCTCATCGAGCTCGAGGCGCAGGCGTCGGCTCGTAGTGGCGTTGGGGCAACTGTGGTGAGACCTATGCCTACTTCGGTGGCCTTGGAATCACATGGAACCCCTGATGTCGCTGCGTCTTCCGGCAGTGAGCATCTTACCGGTCAGCCATCACTCCAGGGTGAATGGCGGACAGTGGTGGGCTCGCGCGTGCCTGGCCGAAAGGCAAAGGTGGGATCTGGCCGCGTGGCAGCTGCCTTACCCCTTTCCAACAGGTACGGGGTGCTTCCTAGTGGTGATGACATCGTTTCTGAGCCACCACAGGATGCCTCGCCTGTTGGGCCAGTGGCCGATTCTCCGGCAAGGTCCCGACAGTCACAGAGGGCGGGCCTATTAGTTATAGGGAGCTCCAACGTTAGGCGGGTTATGGAGCCCCTCAGGAAAATAGCGGGTAGGTCGGGGAAGAATGCCAGTGTGCACTCGGTGTGCTTGCCGGGGGGTCTCGTCCGTAATGTGGAGGAGGCCCTTCCGGCAGCTATTGAACGCACTGGGTGTGACCGGCTGCAGATAGTAGCACATGTCGGAACGAATGACGCCTGCCGCTTGGGTTCTGAGGCCATCCTTGGTTCCTTCCGGCGGCTGGCTGATTTGGTGAAGACAACCAGCATCGCACGCGGAGTGCAAGCTGAGCTTAATATCTGCAGCATAGTGCCCAGAGTCGATCGCGGTCCTCTGGTTTGGAGCCGTGTGGAGGGTCTAAACCAGAGGCTCAGACGACTCTGCGACTATAATGGTTGCAAATTCATCGACCTCCGTTATTGGGTGGAGAACTGTAGGGCCCCCCTAGACAGGTCAGGCGTGCACTACACACCGGAAGCAGCTACTAGGGTAGCAGAGTACGTGTGGCGTGCACACGGGGGTTTTTTAGGTTAGAGGGACCCCCCCTTGGGCGAAACGATAAAATACCTGACGGCTTACCAGAGAGGACATTATCATCGTTGATAAAGAACGTCCGTCCTCAGAGACCAAAAACAGGAAAAGTTAACGTAATATTGGTAAACTGCAGGAGTATCCAGGGCAAGGTTCCTGAATTAGTCTCTCTTATTGAAGGAAATAGTGCGCATATAGTATTAGGAACGGAAAGTTGGTTAAAACCGGAAGTGAACAGTAACGAAATTCTAGACACAGAATGGAATATATACCGCAAGGATAGGATAAACGCCAATGGTGGAGGAGTATTTATAGCAGTAAAGAATTCAATAATATCCAGTGAAGTTATTAGCGAATGCGAATGTGAAATAATCTGGGTTAAGTTAAGTATCAAAGGTGGGTCAGATATGATAGTCGGATGCTTCTATAGACCACCTGCATCAGCAACCGTAGTAGTTGAGCGCCTCAGAGAGAACCTGCAGAACGTCGTGAAGAAGTTTCGTGATCATACTATTGTAATAGGGGGAGACTTCAATCTACCAGGTATAGAATGGGATAGTCACACAATCAGAACTGGAGCCAGGGACAGAGACTCTTGTGACATTATCCTGACTGCCTTGTCCGAGAATTACTTCGAGCAGATAGTTAGAGAACCAACTCGTGAAGCTAACGTTTTAGACCTCATAGCAACAAATAGACCGGAACTTTTCGACTCCGTGAATGTAGAAGAGGGTATCAGTGATCATAAGTCAGTGGTTGCATCAATGACTACAAGTGTAATAAGAAATGCCAAGAAAGGAAGGAAAATATATTTGCTTAACAAGAGTGATAGGGCACAAATCGCAGAATATCTGAGTGACCACCATCAAACGTTCATTTCTGAGGAAGAGGATGTGGAACAAAAATGGAAAAAATTCAGAAACATCGTCCAGTACGCCTTAGATAAGTTCGTACCGACTAAGGTCCAAAGCGAGGGGAAAGATCCACCGTGGTATAACAATCATGTACGAAAGGTACTACGGAAACAAAGAAAGCTTCATCATAGGTTTAAGAGTAGTCGAATCATAGCTGATAAGGAAAAGCTGAACGAAGCGAAAAAGAGCGTAAAGAGAGCAATGAGAGAAGCATTCAACGAATTCGAACATAAAACATTGGCAAACAATCTAAACAAGAACCCTAAAAAGTTTTGGTCATATGTAAAATCGGTAAGCGGATCTAAATCCCCTATTCAGTCACTCGTTGACCACGATGGCACCGAAACAGAGGACGACCGAAGAAAGGCAGAAATACTGAATTCAGTGTTCCGAAACTGTTTCACTGCGGAAAATCGTAACACGGTCCCTGACTTCAGCCGTCGCACGGACGCCAAAATGGAAAATATTGAAATAAACGATATCGGAATTGAAAAACAACTGCTATCACTTAGTAGCGGAAAAGCATCCGGACCAGACGAGATACCCTTAAGATTCTACAGTGATTATGCTAAAGAACTTGCCCCCTTTCTATCAGCAATTTATCGTAGATCGCTGGAAGAACGTAAAGTACCTAGCGACTGGAAGAAAGCGCAGGTCGTTCCCATTTTCAAGAAGGGTCATAAATCAGATGCGAATAATTATAGGCCTATTTCGCTTACGTCAATCTGTTGTAGAATAATGGAACATGTTTTGTGTTCTCGTATTATGACGTTCTTAGATAATACAAATCTCCTTCATCATAACCAACATGGATTCCGCAAACAGAGATCATGTGAAACTCAGCTCGCCCTATTTGCCCAAGAAATTCACAGTGCCGTAGACACTGGCGAGCAGATTGATGCCGTATTCCTGGACTTCAGGAAGGCATTTGATACGGTTCCGCACTTACGTTTAGTGAAAAAAATACGAGCTTACGGAATATCGGACCAGGTTTGTGATTGGATTCAGGATTTCCTAGAAGAAAGAACACAACATGTTATTCTTAACGGTTCAAAATCTGCAGATGTAGAGGTAATTTCGGGAGTACCGCAGGGAAGCGTGATAGGACCTTTATTGTTTACAATATACATAAATGACTTAGTTGACAACATCGGTAGCTCCGTGAGGCTATTTGCAGATGACACGGTTGTCTACAAGAAAGTAGCAACATCAGAAGACTCGTACGTACTCCAGGAGGACCTGCAGAGGATTAATGCATGGTGCGACAGCTGGCAGCTTTCCCTAAACGTAGATAAATGTAATATAATGCGCATACATAGGGGCAGAAATCCATTCCAGTACGATTATGCCATAGGTGGTAAATCATTGGATGCGGTAACGACCGTAAAATACTTAGGAGTTACTATCCGGAGCGATCTGAAGTGGAATGATCACATAAAACAAATAGTGGGAAAAGCAGGCGCCAGGTTGAGATTCATAGGAAGAATTCTAAGAAAATGTGACTCATCGACGAAAGAAGTAGCTTACAAAACGCTTGTTCGTCCGATTCTTGAGTATTGCTCATCAGTATGGGACCCTTACCAGGTTGGATTAATAGAAGAGATAGACATGATCCAGCGAAAAGCAGCGCGATTCGTCATGGGGACATTTAGTCAGCGCGAGAGCGTTACGGAGATGCTGAACAAGCTCCAGTGGCGGACACTTCAAGAAAGGCGTTACGCAATACGGAGAGGTTTATTATCGAAATTACGAGAGAGCACATTCCGGGAAGAGATGGGCAACATATTACTACCGCCCACATATATCTCGCGTAATGATCACAACGAAAAGATCCGAGAAATTAGAGCAAATACGGAGACTTACAAGCAGTCGTTCTTCCCACGCACAATTCGTGAATGGAACAGGGAAGGGGGGATCAGATAGTGGTACAATAAGTACCCTCCGCCACACACCGTAAGGTGGCTCGCGGAGTATAGATGTAGATGTAGATGTAATGATCCCCCCCCCCCCCCCTCCCTTCCCCGGGAAATGAAAACAAGATGTAGAGATTCAGTTAGCAATTCCTACCCACCACCTTTTACACATTACAAACATAGCAATTCTTCTACAAACAGTTTGTTCCTCAATAAACAGCGGTATACAAATTTACGATAGTCTTTCACATAAGGTAAAAGTCATATCTTTCACGCTCTTTTGTAAAATCCCAAGGGCTTCTTATAAGATCATTGCTTCTATTCAGTAGCAGAATTTTTAGAACATTTTAGATACAAGAGACTTGAAACAAGACAGTGCAGCTACAACAAGCAGTGCAAGCTCTTTTGTAAAAAAGCTAAAATTGATGCATCTACTGAAATAATACTTTATTTTTCATGTGTTGCGTTGTGTTACTGTTTAGTTTTGTGTTTGTCCTGTGTCCCTCACTCTGGAAAGATTATTTGGATGAATAAATAAAAAATGAGGAACTTCGCTGCAGAAACGAGGACGAAAGAAATTCGTAGATACTTTTGAGAAAACATGGTAACAGAACACGTTAACACAGGAGAAAACATCTATGGTACTAGAGTCGTAGAGGGCAAAAACTCTAGGGGAAGACAGATATTAAAATACAAGCATCGCATACTGTAACTGATAACGTTTAGTGGTAATGGAGAGGCTTACACGAGAGAGAAAGTTATGAGGTACATCAAATCAGTGACAAGGCCGGAGAGCAAAAAAACACCCCATTAGAGAATTATTTATATGTTGTTACAGTTATGGTTTTCATTCCGAAGTTGGGTTTGCTGCAGTTCTCTACGCTAATCCAATATGTGCATTATCTCTACATAAATGTTGGTTGAAATCTCGCTAGAGATATTTTTACATCTTTTGTGACAAAATTACCCGCAAGCAGATTGATAATCTGCAAAGAAATCTGTAGAAACCTCATAAGTGTTTTTGCTACCTTGATTCAGTACCCTGTAGTTATAAAAGTGAAATATTTACAGATTTGCACGCATGTTACCCCTGCTTTATCTGCTTCTGCGAAGAGTTTTTAGGTGTTTCTAAAGAAACAGTTGTAGTGACTTAACTGTGTCACTGCATAATCTTTTAACTGGATTTCGTTATGTGTCCGACCACTCTGCTACATTTACATACTTCTGTGGTACTCCTGTAACGCTGCTTCAGTATGACCATAAGCTGCACAGTCAAAGACGATTTTTATGCCAAAAATGGATATCATCTTCCGAATTCGTGACGATTTGCGTTCAAAAAAAAATGGTTCAAATGGCTCTGAGCACTATGGGACTTAACAGCTGTGGTCATCAGTCCCCTAGAACTTAGAACTACTTAAACCTAACTAACCTAAGGACATCACACACATCCATGCCCGAGGCAGGATTCGAACCTGCGACCGCAGCAGTCGCGCGGTTCCGGACTGCGCGCCTAGAACCGCGAGACCACCGCGGCCGGCCGATTTGCGTCGTTTGTGGTTAGGAGACTTCGTTTTATTGTAGAAGACAAATTTTGTAAGCTTGACATGGTAAACAGCAATTCGTTCGTATTAATAAAGTGTGTACTTCATGGAGTTTTTTCTTTAGTTTCTTGAACACAGCAGATAAACATACGCTGATATTGCAGCTCTGTACTTAATAATCACATAAGCCGCTCGCTCGATGAAAGACCCGTACCTATAGACTAGAAAGTCGCACAGGTCACACCAGTACCCAAGAAAGGAAATAGGAGTAATCCGATGAATTATAGACCCATGCCATTGACGTCGATTTCCTGTATGGGTTTGGAACATATACTGTGTTGGAATATTATGAATGACCTCAAGGAAAACGATTTGTTGACACACAGTCAGCAGGGATTCAGAAAATATATTGTTTATGGAGCAACTATTCTCACGAAGACAACCTTGTCGGTGGGGCAACCTCAGCTTGGAGTATTCATCTTGGGTATTGATAACCGCTTCAGCTGTATTTATTTCTTTATTATTGGGTCACTACCGGTTTCTTGGCACTAAAAGCCACATCATCAGGTGGACGTCTGTATAACAATAAATCCAGGAAGAATAACAGCCGTGAGGCCTACAATGGTATTGTAAATTATTTTAAGATTTAATTTTTTTTTAATATCAAAAACTTTTACGTGAGGATAGCAAAATGTTAATACCCACATGACTAAAACATTAGAATGGAAAAGCTCAGAATCTTTTTATCCAACATTCGTTGTCCATCAAAACAAAACACTACTATTGTTGTTATTGTTGTTGATGTTCTTGTGGTCTTCAGTCCTGAGACTGGTTTGATGCAGCTCTCCCTGCTACTCTATCCAGTGCAGCCTACATCCTTCTGAATCTGCTTAGTGTATTCATCTCTTCGTATCCATCTACGATTTTTACCCTCCACGCTGCCCTCCAATACTAAATTGGTGATCCCTTGATGCCTTAGAACATGTCCTACCAACCGAGCCCTTCTTCTAGTCGAGTTGTGCCACAAACTCCTCTTCTCCCCAATTCTATTCAATAACTCCTTATTAGTTATGTGATCTACCATCAAATCTTCAGTATTCTTCTGTAGCACCACATTTCGAAAGCTTCTATTCTCTTCTTGTCTGAACTACTTATCGTCCATGTTTCACTTCCATACATGGCTACACTCGATACAAATACTCTCAGAAACGACTTCCTGACGCTTAAATCTATCCTCGATGTTAACAAATTTCTCTTCTTCAGAAACGCTTTCCTTGCCATTGCCAACCTACATTTTATATCCTCTCTACTTCGACCATCATCAGTTATTTTGCTCCCCAAATAACAAAACTCCTTTACTACTTTAAGTGTCTCATTCCCTAATCTAATTCCCTCAGCATCACCCATCGACTACATTCCATTATCCTCGTTTTGCTTTTGTTGATGTTCATCTTATATCCTCCTTTCAAGACACTGTCCATTCCGTTCAACTGCTTTTCCAAGTCCTTTGCTGTCTCTGACAGAATTACTACGTCATCGGCGAATCTCAAAGTTTTTATTTCTTCTCCATGGATTTTAATATCTACTCCGGATTTTTCTTTTGTTTCCCTTATTGCTTGCTCAATATACTAATTGAATAACATCGGGGAGAGGCTACAACCCTGTCTCACTCCCTTCCCAACCGCTGCTTCCCTTTCATGTCCCTCGACTCTTATAACTGCCATCTGGTTTCTGTACAAATTGTAAATAGCCTTTCGCTCTCTGTATTTTACCTTTAGAATTTGAAAGAGAGTATTCCAGTCAACATTGTCAAAAACTTTCTATAAGTCTACAAATGCTAGAAATGTAGGTTTGCCTTTCCTTAACCTATTTTCTAAGATAAGTCGTAGGGTCAGTATTGCCTCACTTGTTCCAACATTTCTATGGAATCCAAACTGATCTGCCCCGATGTCGGCTTCTACCAGTTTTTCCATTCGTCTATAAAGAATTCGTGTTAGTATTTTGCAGCCGTGGCTTATTAAACTGATAGTTCGGTAATTTTCACATCTGTCAACACCTGCTTTCTTTGGGATTGGACTTATTATATTCTTCTCGAAATCTGAGGGTATTTCGCCTGTCTCATACATCTTGCTGACCAGATGGTAGAGTTTTGTCAGGACTGGCTCTCCCAAGGCTGTCAGTAGTTCTCATGGAATGTTGTCTACTCCCGGGGACTTGTTTCGACTCAGGTCTTTCAGTGCTCTCTCAAACTCTTCACGCAGTATCATATCTCCCATTTCATTTTCATCTACATCCTCTTCCATTTCCATAATATTGTCTTCAAGTCCATCGCCCTTGTATAGACCCCCTACATACTCATTCCACCTTCTTCTTTCCCTTCTTTGGTTAGAACTGGGTTTCCATCTGAGCTCTTGATATTCATACAAGTGGTTCTCTTTTCTCCAAAGGTCTGTTTAATTTTCCTGTAGGTAGTATCCATCTTACCCCTACTAAAAGACGGCATTTCATAGAAAAAAACACTCAGATTCCTACACAGTGGATCAGTCCTAAACAAATCGTACCATAGTGATCTATTAGTAAGGAGAAAACAAATGAAAACTATTAATACCTATTTATGAGCCAGAATGAAAAGCCAAGAAGTGATCTATTAGTAAGGAGAAAACAAATGAAAACTATTAATACCTATTTATGAGCCAGAATGAAAAGCCAAGAAGTGGTTGCCACACAATGGAGGCATGTTCTACCTAGAGTGTTATACTGACGGCAAGAAAGTAAATAGCTTGCCTGTGGACGGCTCGCTCATGCAGTGATGCGCGGGCTCGGCCGAATGATTGGTGGCCTTTTAGCGATTACACGAATGGCGAATTAGAACAATGAGTATTGGGACAAAAAGTACCATATTTTTTTGAAAAACAATCTGTAGAATATCAATGTGATAGTGACAGATGACCTTTTTCGTTAATAACGCCCATAAGATGTGCTAAAACTAGAGTGCAAAAGTGGAACATCGTGTAATGGTCCGACTTACGGTGGTAAATATCCAAACTGGTGTCCGTCTATCGCAGTACACCGTCGACAACGACTTAGGACTGAGCGACATGACAACTTTATTGTTTCCAACGGAATAACATCACAGGATTGCTCAATTTGCTCTCTAAGACCATCCAGTGCGTGTGGTCTCGCAGCGTAAACAGTGTTCTTGAGAGAACCCCACAGAAAGAAGTCTAGAGTAGTTAAATCTAGAGATCGAGAGGGATACTCCACACTCCCTCTTCGTCCTATCCATCTGGCAGGGAACGTACGATTGAGAAATACCCTCACATCCAAGTGATAGTGAGGTGGCGCCCCATCGTGTTGCAAGTAATAATCTTCATTTCCAAAGACAACGCTAAGACCAGGAGTTATCATTTCCAACATTTCCGAGTACTTTCGCCCGTGACAGTGTTGTCAAAGAAGTATGGCCCGATTAGACCGCCCGGTTGGCCGTGCGGTCTAACGCACGGCTTTCCGGACGGGACGGAGCGCCTGGTCCCGGCACGATTCTGTCCGGGCGGATTTGTGTCGAGGCGCGGTGAACCGGCCAGTCTGTGAATGGTTTTTAGGCGGTTTTCCATCTGCCTCGGCGAATGCGGGCTGGTTCCCCTTATTCCGCCTCAGTTACACTATGTCGGCGATTGCTGCGCAAAGAAGATCTCCACGTGCGCGTACACCACCATTGCTCTACCTCGCAAATATCGGGGTTACACTCGTCTGGTGTGAGACGTTCCTTGGGGGGTCCGCCGGGGGCCGAACCGCACAATAACCCTGGGTTCGGTGCGGGGCGGCGGAGGGGTGAAGTGAACTGCGGTAGTCATCGTGGGGTTGTGGACCACTGCGGCTGCGGCGGGAACGGAGCCTCTCCGTCGTTTCTAGGTCCCCAGTTAACACACAATACGATACAATACAATACAATGGCCCGATTAACCCTCTGGAAGGCAGACCACACTAGACTGTTACTCCTGGTAGATTAACATCCAGTACACGCAATTACGGCGGTCCCATCACGTTTAAACGTCGCCTCATCTGACCAAATAATTCGATCTTGGAAACGTTGCTCCTTCTTCACATCTGTTAGTGAACTACTCACAAAATTAGCTTGGCCTATCAGGATCATCCACGTTAAGAGCATGGAGAAGTCTTGGAATGTAAGGCTTAAAGTTCTGAGACCGCAAAATTGTATGAACACTGCTTCTGCAGATCCCAGTCTCACAAGAGCATTGCCTGACAGATTTCTTCGGCGATCGTGTGTGTGCCTGGATTAGTGCATCAACGCTCTCATTGTCTGTTGAACTTCTCTTTCGTTCACTATGTCCCTTATTCATATCGGGCACCGTTCCTTCGGCTTCAAACTTTTCTCCGATTCTTGTAATTGTTACTCTCGTCGGTGGTGGTGTTCCAAATTCAACTCTCCAACGTCGGCGTACCGCACTCACATTCTCTGTTTTCCTGTAACACTGTAACACCCATTTCAGTTGTTCAAACGATAACGCCATGTTTGCTGACTATCCTGAAACAAAATAAAGCATTGTTATGTTTTTTCTTCGTAAAAATTCATTAAAAATATTCTTCACTTTCATAGATGAAACAATCCAAGCCTGTGTGAATTCTGATTCTTATTAACAGAAGATAAAATTTTAGGACGTTTACAAAAACTTTAAAAACATACTTGAAACGAAAACGCGGAAAACCTAAGATAGACGGATGCGTGGGAGGTGGAGAGGTGAGGTGAGGAAACTGGAAAGGCCGAGGAGGAACAGAGGGGACTAAGTGAAGAAAGTACAGAGTACTAACTTAGGAGGTCGAATTTTGCCAAAATGCAACGGTGTCTCAACTCCGTTTGTCCACTCAGGATTTGGTGTGGAAAACGACTAATTGATCTCATAATTTCTACCTCCTCCATGATGCTTAAAGTGTGTCCCTTATTTTCTCGATGTAAAATACTTAAGTTACTAGTGAGAACGGTAGCGGAACGCCTCTGCTCACGAATGTGGCTACTCAAGGCAGATTCTGAGATGGAAACCCTAAGATGTTCTCTAAGCCTAGTGCTAAGGCTCCTGGCTGCATTACATTTGGGACAAGTGGCATGTTCTTTGTGCCTGTACCTTGCGCCAATGATGCTGGGGATGAAGAAAGCCTGGTAAATGTTTTTAGACCTCAACTGCCTGCCGATCCTTCCGGAAATATTGCCGAAATATGGAATTTTATGATACATGAATGATACCAATGGTCTTCCGACTATCGACTATCGGCATTGATAAGGGTGCTATCCGTTCCTGTGGTTTTTCTTGTTTTTCTGAGTACGATTAATACCACTGACAAACTCTCTGTCATAACCGCTTTTGTAGGCCATGTAGTGAATGATTCGAAACTCTCCACCAAAGGCTTCCTTTGACAACTGCACACGATGGAGCCTATATGGAAACGACCTGAAGGCCGACATTTTGTACTTGATAGGGTGATTGGAGGAGCTATGAATCACTACATCGGTGTTGGTTGCTTTTCTGTAAATATCGAATCCGACTTTAGTACCACATAAGGTAATTTAAGGTCCAGATGCGGTAATGTCATCCTTCATTGTGATGAGCAGAAAATTATATGCTCTCGTGTAAGCCATTTAACGAACTGACAACATTCCTCCCGTGTCCCATTGAAAAGAAAGACAATGCCATCTACATATCTATACCAAGTTACGATCTTGCTGGCATATATTGGAAACTGAGTCATAGCATCCGACTCGAAAGCTGTCATGAATATATCGGCAAGACAGTATGACAAGTGGGACCCCATTGCAGGACCTTGTTTTTGTAAAAAGATATCGTCCCCAAATGTGAAGTAATTGAACCTTAGAACCAATTCCGACAACTTGAATACATCATTGATTTCGTTGCTGCGTTGTCCGCCATACGGTCTTAAATTATCACCCACAATACCCTGCACCTGATCTGTTGGACTACTGGTATACACGTTCTTGACCTCCAGAGAGAGTTCCTGAGGGGGTGGTTAAGCTAGAAAGTTTTTCAATTGGTTGTCCCCTATTGCGGATGTTGAAGCGAACTGGGTGGTAGCAGTGCCAGTCGAGGTACCTTGCAATCAACTTCTCAGTGTCGTAGCCGTTGCCCACTACGTGCGTTAACAACTGGACGAGCTGGAAAGTCGTCTTTATGTGGGTTAATCAAAGCTTGGAGTCTTCATGCTACTGGGTTCATAGGAACAATATTTTTCTTTTTTAACGGATTTGGAAAGGTAGTGGTCGTATTAATGGTCTTTTTAGAATAGCCAAATATCTGTTCGTAGGGTCTACATTAGACTTAACAATTCCATTATCTACAAACAGGGATTGCACTTTATTCACATACTGATCTTCATTTAAGATAACAGCTGTTTTTCCCTTGATCGACTGGACTATTAGCGGTTAATGTTCATCAGACTTTTTTGTTAATACTGCCCGAAACAGCCTTGTCACTGTAAAGTCGTTCCTTGACTAAACCAGACCCATCGTAGTCTGTACGGCCTCGCTCGATTTTTATTGACGGCAATCTCTACTTCACTGCCGTGGTTAGGTTGGCACCATGTAGCGCAGAGACGGTGTGGGAGAGCAACGAACTAATCTGTTGTTGATTGGCCACATGATTGATCCCGTACGATGATCCTTCCTCTAAAATCATGTTTCTATCTCATTAAAAGTGATGTCAGAAAGGTTGCACACTCTAAGACAAAAGTCAAGACCACGTTCTATGACACCCTGACGAACAATCTGGTGGCCCTTATTATGTAACCTGCTTACTTTATCTTGATGTATAGCACTAGTACAATCTCGAAACTGTCCCACTATATCCTCAAGGTACTCGTGCTCCCAGTCATATTGCTGCTGTCTTACTAACTTAGAAAATACTAATTGGGCTAAATACAGTCCCTTATTTACGTGATCCTATTTTGCAGACAAACATCGTATTTCACATCGGATACAATATGTCATAACTTTGCGAACATAGTGTTCAGGCATATCCACTTTTTGTCGGAACAAATGTTTTATGTAATTTGGAACGCAACCATTCTTGAGACTCATCATATTGAACTGGACATGTGATTTAACTAAGGCTTTACTCTTATTTGAAAGTCTAAAGAAGGCTCTTTTTGCCTCGCTTGGCATGCTTCTACAGACAACCTTGTAGGTTGGGCAACCACAGCTATGAGTATTCGTCTTGGGCATTGATAACCGCTTCAGATGTATTTACCCCTCTATTATTGGATCGCTACCGGTTTCGTGGCACTAAAAGCCACATCTTCAGGTGAACATCAGTATAATAATAAATCCAGCAGGAATAACAACCCTGAGACATAGACTGGCATGATAAATTATTTTAAGATTTTTAAAAATATTAAACACTTTTGCATGAGAATATCCAAAAAGTTTGTACTCACGTGACTAAAACAATAGAGCAGAAAAGCATGTCCCAGTTTAAATTTTCATTGATTATTATCCCAAGGAATTTTGTGTATTTGGAATTTTCTGCTAGGCGGCTATCTATACAAATCTATATCTTCAATGTGTTGGTTTTTTAGTTAAAAATTTAAACAAAGTGTTTTAGAAATGTTGTTATGCAGATTTATTTGAGTAAAGCTTTGGATAACATTACTTATTTCCAAGTTGGCTTTTATTTCCAGATTTTCTGTGTTATTTTTCTTGAGTAGCAGAGTTATATCATCTGCATAAGTAATTATATTTCCATAATTTACAGTATTTGGGATATGATTTGTATATAAAATGAAGAGAAATGGGCCAGTATGGATCCCTGTGGAACAGAGAAGTGTAAAATTGTTGCTTCAGATCAGATGGCAAGTGTTTTTTCCGTACCAAAATACTTGAAGTAGTAAGAGTGCTGTGTTCGTTATTTTCTGTGTTCTTGTAGCTAGAATACACTGTCGATGAGTAGGATCGTTTTTCACTTGATACGTGTGTGGTTGCTTTTTGCAATCGGTTGTCCCATTTTTCTTCTTATGACATGGAAACTCTATTCAAACTTTGGCGCAACAACAGACAGGCTGTGCCGGTGTCGTTCTCTTCCCCTGCGTCTCCGGCTACGTTTCCCCCTCCGTTTGCGCAGTTTGACGAGCCGGCGGAAGACTGGAGGATACAAGATGACTTGGACAGGATTTGTGATTGGTGTAAAGAATGGCAGGTAACTCTAGATATAGATAAATGTAAATTAATGCGGATGAATAGGAAAAAGGAAAAAGAATCCTGTAATGTTTGAATACTCCATTAGTAGTGTAGCGCTTGACACAGTCACGTCGATTAAATATTTGGGCGTAACAATGCAGAGCGATATGAAGTGGGACAAGCATGTAATGGCAGAATTTTGGGAAGATGTGGTTCATCTGTAAAGAAGACCGCTTATAAAGCACTAATACGACCTATTCTTGAGTACTGCTCGAGCGTTTGGGATCCCTATCAGGTCGGATTGAGGGAGGACATAAAAGCAATTCAGAGGCGGGCTGCTAGATTTGTTACTGGTGGGTTTGATCATCACGCGAGTGTTACGGAAATGCTTCAGGAACTCGGGTGGGAGTCTGTAGAGGAAAGGACGCGTTTTTTTTTTTTTGTTTTTTTTTCGTGAATCGCTACTGAGAAAATTTAGAGAACCAGCATTTAAGTCTGACTGCAGTACAATTTTACTGCCGCCAACTTACATTTCGCGGAAAGACGCCAAAGATAAGATAAGGGAGATTAGGGCTCGTACAGAAGCAGTCATTTTTCCCTCGTTCTGTTTGGGAGTGGAACAGGGAGAGAAGATGCTAGTTGTGGTACGAGATACCCTCCGCCACGAACCGTACGGTGGATTGCGGAGTATGTATGTAGATGTAGACGTAGATGTAGACTGGGAGGCGTACGGACACCGCATATAGCAACACTTCCGTGCCATCCACGTGACGGATGTGGAGGTATGTCGTGCACTGTTTTTTGTCCTGTACTTTCCCGCCTCGTATCAGGTGTTGCGGCAGGTGGCCCCATTACAGGAACCTTCTCCGTTGTCTTTTGATGATTTACGCTCGTTGTTGTCCTCGTATTATCGCCGCTGCACACACGTTGTGGCCGCTAGGGTAGAATTCTACCAATGCGAGGAGCAGCCACATCAGTCTTATCCCGCCTAGGTCGCGACTCTCCACAGCCTTAGCCGCAAGTGCCGTTTCGTCACGTCCAAGTCAAAAGGGTCGTATGTCGATGTCACGGTCTGCGATGTTATCATCCGCTCTACACCGTATAAGGGGTTTGCGATGTTATCATCCGCTCTACACCGTATAAGGAAGTCCGGCAACGGTCCCGCCAATCGGGAAATCCTCCCTCGAAGAGGTTTTGTTCATTGCCCGGTCGAACGAGGTCTCGCACGCCGTTGGTCGGCAGCTGGAAGCGACGCCACAGCAGGGCAGCGTGTCTGGCGGCGCGAGCCAGCCGATCCGCCGGTTTCCGCACAGCACGTAAACACTGTTAAGGCCGGTTCCCACTAGGGCTGCCGCGCGTCAAAACGGCGCGTCAGCGGCGTGGTTGCCATGGAAATGGCGTCAGCGGCAAGGCGCGGCGGGCTCTGCGTCGCGGTTTGACCATGTCGAACCGCTTCCGCTGCCACGTGCCGAGCTCCAGGTGCGCGCCGCCAATCACAGAACGCGCTGAGCGTGACGTCAGGTACGGACCCCCGGGCCACACGAACTTTCGCCGAACCGCTGGCGCGGACGCGGCGGCAGCTATGAAATACTTATCATCCGATTCCAAGGAAACTATTCGGTAGAAAAATTTGATTCTTGGGCATGTTACAGCCTGATATCTTCTCTCGATAAAGGACCGAATTTCCTTTCGTTATTCGTCGTGGTTACTTGCTGTGTCGCATTTACGTAAACCTTTACACGAAATTTGAATGAGTGTGCAGAGGTAAAAACGCATTGCGTGGAATTTGCGTACAGTTCATTTTAGGTAATACATTATTGCGTATGAAATTTAGTCAACATATCGAAATTGTTTTTAAAGCTGAGAGCAGAACGATAGCTATCACCGTTCTCGAGATATTGGATGATATGTCGACGGACGGGCTGTGCGGTGACCGCGCGCGGGTCGCTCGCTACGCGACCGATACTTTCGTCCTGCTCGTCGTAAACCATGTGGTTGTATCAACTGCAAATTTCGTAAACGGTTCAAGAAATCGAAACGTGTTTTTTTTGCAAACGATAACTTGTAAAAACTCATGTATTTCGTCGCATGATAAATATCCAAAATCTGTTTAACTACCAAGATATGAAAGAAACTACAGTTTTTTCGGAAGGGATAGATGAATTTTTTTAAACAGCATTTAATAGCATGTGTAATGAGAACTTAAACCGAGACTAATTTGCTGGTATGTCATAAGATGTAATTTGCTAATTATCTACAGCTATTGATTATTTCCTTTGGAAGTAACAAACGTTTTTTTCTTTATCCAGTGTGCTTGATTGGTTCAAGACGCGTTTCGCCTTTTACTTTAAGGCATCTTCGGTGGAATCTAGAATGATTCAGTTTTGTTTTGATATGTGATACTTGCAGATCATAAAACAGTTCACATCTTTTTTTACGTGAATAACTGATTACTTACAGTGAATCGAGTTTTTGGCGGACATCTGCATTTCCCCTCACCTGGTCACATGCTGGAGGTTGAACTAAAACTTAGGTTATGGAACATAAGCACATTTTCATGTTCTTTTTTTTTTTTTTCTTCTGTGACTAGCTGTAGACATTTTACCGAAAACACTGATTTGAAGTCGTAACTACAGTGTGTTCACCTCATGTCCCTTCCTGTTTGGTTTGTTTATGTACATGTTGCCACCCTAAAGAATTATATGCTGAAAACTAATGTTTGTTTATTTTTGTTCTCCTTATATCTGTATGTGTGTGTGGCTAGCCAGTGATAGTTATAGAAAGTTGAAAGTGAATCCAGTAGTTGTCAGACAGTGGTTGAAAGATTTGGTGTTCAGCTGATTTCAGTTTTGGTTTAAATGTTTTGTGCAGTAGTGCATGGAAGAGTAAATTCACTGCTTACATTAATAGATAAAATAGTCGAATAGCATTTCAACAGATGATTATTATCATAATACTATCACCCAACCCCTTTTGTCCTCAATCTTTGATGCCTCATAATATGTCCTGTCAACTTACCCCTCTTCCTCCTCTATTTAATTCCGTACCTCTTCTTTAGTTACATGATCCTCTTATCTAATCTTCAGGATTCTTATTGATCACCACGTTTTGAAAGCGTCCATTGTCTTCTTGACAGAACTGTTCATCGCCCACGTTTCACTTACATTCAAGGCTGCACTCCACACAAATACCGCACTCTACACAAATACCTTTGTAAAATAGTACCCAGTCATTAGAATTTATATTCGATGTGAACAAATTTTCTTTTTCAGAACGCTTTTGTTGCTATTCACAGTCTTCATTTTATATCCTCTCTACTTCTGCCTTCTCAATTACTGCTTCCCTTTCAAGTCACTCAAGTTTCAGGAATGCAATTTGGTTTCTGTACAAGTTGTAGATAATCTTGTGGCCCTGTGTTTTGTCGATGACATCTCCAGAGGTTCAAGGAATGTTTTAATTAAGATTGTCAAAACCTTTCTCTTAACATGCAAATGCTATAAACACAGTTTCGCAGTTCTTCAGTGTGTCTACTTAGCTAAGTGGTAGGATCAGTATTGCCTTGCATGTTCAGACATCTCACAGGAATCTAACATCGTGCTTATGTTAGTTTGTACAACCCCTCCCCCTCTCCTCTCTACATATTCCTTCCACTTTCTAGCCTTCTCTTATTTGCTTAGTTCTGACTTGCCAAATGAGTTCTTGGCAGTTGCTTCTCCTTTGAGCAAAGTTTACTTTGTTCTTTCTCATTTTCATTCTCTCATGTTTTCCAAGTGCAAAATCGCATTGCAATTTTGGACTTTCTGTCAGCGTCATGTTTAGACATTTCTATTTCCTATGGCCTACTTTATTTGCTGCATTTTTATACTTTTCCCTCGTATCAAATTTAATATATCACGTTTTATCTAACGATTTCTACTGTACCTTCTTCCCGTTCACATACTCTGCTGCACTGACCACTTCTTCTCTCAAAGATATCCATTCGTATTCTAGCGGATTCCTCCCTCTGTTTCAGTCAGTCGTTGCATTACGGTAACTTTAAGATTATCGAATAACTGTGGGTCTTGACTTATTCAAGTTCCATTTCCTTAATTTGCCACCGTTTACTGTTTCTTTAGTTGTAAACCGCAGCTCGTAACCAATAAATTATTGTAGGTTTGCGTCTGCACCAGGAAATGTCTTATAATTTAAAATCTGGTTTCGAAAACTTTGTTCCAAATATGTATTATTCTTTCATGATTCTTAAGCAAGGTGCTGGCGATGATTACATTATGCTCTGTGCGAAATTCTATCAGGTGGCTTCCACTTTCATCCCTTCCCCCCAAGCCTTTGTGTTCTTACTGTTTTCCTGTACCTGCTACCGTATCACATTTTAAATTGTTGTCTCGCTTAACTATCTGAATAATCTCTTTTGTCGTACATTGTTTCAACGTGTTAGGAGATAGTGAACAATCATGAACGGTAGTCATGAAATATGTTTATGTTGAAATGAGAAAACACGAATAATGAAATATGTGAAAGAGTACATTGTACAGAAAATGAAAAATTGGTATGTCTTCACTCAACTTCGTCTTTCCTTCATGTAGGTGTAAGATATCGTTATTCAAACACACCGGTCGTTTCGGTGGGTCCCAGCCCGTACCTCAGTGGCTGTCCGTCATTGGCTACCGCTAGCGGCTGCTGCTTCCAGGTGGGAACGCCAATTCCGCGAGCCGCCGCGTCAAAGCGGAAAACGCTTGCCGCTGCCGTTGCCGCACGCCGCGCTGCCGCGCTCTAGTGGGAACCGGCCTTTAAGGCCAGTTCCCACTAGAGCGCGGCAGCGCGGCGTGCGGCAACGGCAGCGGCAAGCGTTTTCCGCGTTGACGCGCCGGCTCGCGGAATTGGCGTTCCCATCTGGAAGCGGCAGACGCTAGCGGTAGCCAGTGACGGACAGCCACTGAGGTACGGGGCAGGACCCACTGAAACGCGCGGTGCGTTTGATTAACTATATCTTACACCTACATGAAGGAAAGACGAAGTTGGGTGAAGACATACCAATTTTTCATTTTCTGTACAATGTACTCTTTCACATATTTCATTATTCATGTTTTCTCATTTCACCATAAACAGATTTCATGACTACCGTTCACGATTGTTCACTATCTCCTAACACATTGAAACAATGTACGACAAAAGAGATTATTCAGATAGTTAAGCGAGACAAAAATTTAAAATGTGATACGGTAGCAGGTACACGAAAACAGTAAGAACACAAAGGCTAGGTGGAAGGGATGAAAGTGGAAGCCACCTGATAGAATTTTCCACAGAGCATAATGTAATCATCGCCAGCACCTTGCTTAAGAATCACGAAAGAATAATATATATTTGGAACAGTTTTCGAAACAAGATTTTAAATTGTAAGGCATTTCCTGGTGCAGACGCAAACCTGACTGAAGCCTGTCAATAGGAAGAAAAGCGTTCTGAAAAAGAAAATTTGTTGACGCCGAATATAAATTCTAATGGTGGGATACTATTTTAAAAAGGTATTTGTGTGGAGTGCAGCCTTGTATGTAAGTGAAACCTGGAAGATGAACAGTTCTGTCAAGAAGACAATGGACGCTTTCAAAACGTGGTGATTCATAAGAATGCTGAACATTAGATACGAGGATCGTGTGACCAAAGAAGAGGTACGGAATTAAATAGAGGAGGAAGAGGAAATTATTGCACAACTTTGACAACAATAGGGGTTAGTTGACAGGACGTATTATGGGGCGCCAAAGAGTGAGGACAAAGGGGTTGGGTGATACTATTCTGATAATAATCATCTGTTGAAATACTATTCTACTATTTTATCTATTAATGTAAGCAGTGAATCTACTCTTCCATGCACTCCTCCACAAAACATTTAAACCAAAACTGAAATCAGCTGAACACCAAATCTTTCAACCACTGTCTGACAACTACTGGATTCACTTTCAACTTTCTATAACTATCACTGGCTAGCCACATACACATACAGATATAAGGAGAACAAAAGTAAACAAACATTAGTTTTCAGCATATAATTCTGCAGTTTGGCAACATGTAGATAAACAAACCAGACAGGAAGGGACATGAGGTGAACACACTGTAGTTACGACTTCAAATCAGAGTTTTCGGTAAAACGTCTACTGCCAGTGACAGAAGAAAAAAGAGCGAACATGAAAATGTGCTTATGTTCCATAATGTAAGTTTTAATTCAACCTCCAGCATGTGACCAGGCGAGGGGAAACGTATATGTCCGCCAAAAACTCGATTCACTGTAAGTAATCAATCATTCACGTAAAAAAAAGATGTGAACTGTTTTATAATCTGCAAGTATCACATATCAAAACAAAACTGAATCATTCTAGATTCCACTGAAGATGCCTTAAAGTAAAAGGCAAAAAGCGTCTTTAATCAATAAAGTACACTGGATAAAGAAAGAAAAGTTTGTTACTTACCAAAGGAAAACCGAACGAGGTGGCGCAGTGGTTAGCACACTGGACTCGCATTCGGGAGGACGACGGTTCAATCCCACGTCCGGCCATCCTGATTTAGGTTTTCCGTGATTTCCCTAAATCCCTCAAGGCAAATGCTGGGATGGTTCCTTTGAAAGGGCACGGCCGACTTCCTTACCCGTCCTTCCCTAATCCGATGAGACTGATGACCTCGCTGTCTGGTCTCCTCCCCCAAAACAACCCAACCAAAGGAAATAATCAATAGCTCTAGATATTTAGTAAATTACATCTTATGACATACCAGCAAATTAGTTTCGGTTTAACTTCTCATTCGACATGCTATTAAATGCCGTTTAAAAAAATTCATCTATCCCTTCTGAAAAACTGTAGTTACTTTCATATCTCGGTAGATAAACAGATTTAGGATATTTATCATGCGACGAAATACATGACTTTTCACAAGTTATCGTTTGCAAAAAAACACGTTTCGATTTCTTGAAACGTTTACGAAATTTGCGGTTGATACAACCATATGGTTTACGACGAGCAGGACCAAGTGTCGGTCGCGTCGCGAGCGACCCGCGCGGGGTTCACGGCACAGCCCGTTCGCCGACATATCATTCAATATCTCGAGAACGGTGATAGCTATCGATCTGCTCTCAGCTTTAAAAACAATTTCGATGTGTTGGCTAAATTTCATACGCAATAATGTATTACCTAAAATGAACTCTACGCAAAGTCCACGCAATGCGTTTTTACCCCTGCACATTCATTAAAATTTCGTGTAAAAGTTTACGTAAATGCGATACATCAAGTAACCACCACGAATAACGAAAAGAAATTCGGTTCTTTATCGAGAGAAGATATCAGGCTGTAACATGCCCAAGAATCAAATTTTTCTACCGAATAGTTTCCTTGGAATCGGATGATAAGTATTCCATAGCTGCCGCCGCGTCCGCGCCAGCGGTTCGGCGAAAGTTCGTGTGGCCCGGGGTTCCGTACCTGACGTCACGCTCAGCGCGTTCTGTGATTGGCGGCGCGCACCTGGAGCGCGGCACGCGGCAGCGGAAGCGGTTCGACATGGTCAAACCGTGACGCAGAGCCCGCCGCGCCTTGCCGCTGACGCCATTTCCATGGCAACCACGCCGCTGACGCGCGGTTTTGACGCGCGGCGGCCCTAGTGGGAACCGGCCTTTACAGCCTCCGCTTCCTGTTGCTGCCGCCTGCGTCTCGTTACTCCCCAGCTGTGCCCTGTCAGGCGTCCGACAGACGTTTCATCGAAGTTTCGGTTCTCTCGGGGCAGTTGCGCCTGCCGGTGGCCATCGGCGCGGCAGTTTCGCTGCTTAGTGCCCGGACATATTCAGACCTCTGGTCTCCTCTGCTGCTCCAGTAAACAGGCGCCTACGGGGATATGATTAACAGCAAATTCCCTTGCTCAGTCAGTCCACAGCTGATGTTACCTACAGATCACTAACTCGGCCTATTACCTTTATTGTTCTTCATAATGCTAGCTGTTGTGTTGGCAGAAGAGCCAACACCGTGTTACTAGAGGAGGCCAAAATGGACGCATTTTAGCTCACGCAGGCTGGTGTGAGGAGGGAAGAACGATACTGACGTGAGGTCTGGAACATGACAAGGAATTAGAATTCAGAAAGCGGACATACTAAGTTTGATACTTAACTTCAATCCATTAATGATGAACGTCGCTCTTGACAGTACATGATTCACAATGTTATCTGTTCAGAAGACACAGTAACTGAATATGGCGCCTTGCTAGGTCGTAGCCAATGACATAGCTGAAGGCTATGCTAAACTGTCGTCTCTGCAAATGAGAGCGTATGTAGGCAGTGAACCATTGATAGCAAAGTCGGCTGTCCAACTGGGGCGAGCGCTAGGGAGTCTCTAGACTAGACCCGCCGTGTGGCGGCGCTCGGTCTGTAATCACTGATAGTGGCGACTCGCGGGTCCGACGTATACTAACGGACCACGGCCGATTTAAAGGCTACCACCTAGCAAGTGTGGTGTCTGGCGGTGACACCACACTAGCTCAGCAAACCTTTCCGGATTTGATGCCTTTCAGGCCCTTGGATTTTCCTCACGAACTTAGAGATATCTTTACGGAAGTCCTAGGGTGCACCACAGGCTTTAAAGCCTACATAACCTTGAAGCAGGCGGCTCGGTAGATTCCAATAGCCCTCTGCTCCCAAATCGAGGCAGAGTTTGTCTGGCTCGCATCTCTCGGGGTCGTGGTTCCTGTTTCACTTGTTATCGTTATTAAACCCTGAGGTAAACTGCGACGTTGCGGTCATTTTAAGGTCATTGTGAATTCACTGTTCACGGTCGACATGTCTCCATTGACACGTGTCGCATCCACAGGATCTGTTCACATCGTTAGCAGTGGATCAGTTCTCCTCCAAACTCGATCTTTTCCGAAGTATATTACCAGTCACCCTCGGATGAGTCGTCGCAGCATATCGTGATTTGTAATAGGCCTTTCGGCCTACTTCGATACCGACGGTTAATGTTTGCCCCTGCAATTTTTCGATGCAATCTGCAACAGGACACGTCCATTATTCTGCAATGTATCAACTACCTGGATGACACTGTAGCTACCAGATGTACTACGACTGACCACCTGCGCAACCTCCAGGCCTGTTTTGAAAAATTTTGGCCTTCAGATGTGGTTGCAATCTACAGAATTGTAAATTTTTCCAACCCCCTCTTGAGTATCTGGGCCACAGTGTATCATGGCACAGTGTCCGACAATGGGTGGATCTGGTCAAGGTGATTACATATTTGCTACATCCCTCATCGTTGCTTAAACTGCAGGCTTTTCTGACTCAAACTGGCTATTACCACTGCTTCATACCCGTGGGATCCACCATTGCGCACCCTCTCTACCAGCCGGTCGGGGTGGCCGAGTGGCTCTAGGCACTTCAGTCCAGAACCGTGTGACTGCTATGGTCACAGGTTCGAATCCTGCCTCGGGCATGGATGTGTGTGATGTCAGGGTAGTTAGGTTTAAGTAGTTCTAAGTTCTAGGGGACTGATGACCTCAGATGTTAAGTCCCATAGTGCTAGAGCCATTTGAACCTCTCTACCTCCTTCTCGACAAGGGTGCCTCCATTATCCGGTCTCTGGCGTACAATCAGGCCTTTTCCACGCTGAAGGACCGCCTCAGGTCGGCGCCACGCCAAGCTACTTTTGATCATAGCAAACCGACAGTTTCAGCTGTGGACACCTTGCAGTACAGCAAGGGGACCACCCTCGCCCATCGGAATGCAGACGGCTTGGCGCAGCCACTGGTGTCTGCACCCAAAACTCCCAATCCGGCACAGATCTGTTAGGTCAAGAAGAAAGTTCTGGCCATTGTGTATAGGCACCAAATTTCACGTATTCTCATATGGCGCCAGATTCCAGCTCATTAAGGACCAAAATCTGTTACTTTCGTTATTATGTCCACCCATGTCTCCGATAAGGTAGCCCATAGGCTGCAGAGCTAGGCATTATTCCTCTCCAAATATCACTATTTTCGCCCACTTGGCGCCATGCCAATGCGGACACCTTATCCAGGCTGCCTGTGGGTTCAGACTGTGAGTTTGATAGAGAGGAGCTTGTGTGTTTGTGTGTTCCCAACTGGATACAGCCTCTCACCAGATGGTAGACGGCTTTCTGATCACTAGTACCCGAGTCACCAGGGCCGCAGCTTCTGACCCCGACCTCAAGCAAGTCATCCACCTCGTCCAGCAGCGTTGGCCATCTCGTCCTCCAGGGATGCTTCTTATTCGTTTTGTGACTGTTTTGTCATGCACAATCGTGTCTCATTCTTAGACAGGATCCTCCTCCTCTCCACAGATGACGCAGCTCCCAGAGTGGTCATTCAGGATTTGCAACAGGAGGTTTTATAGCTGTTGTATTAGGATCACTGGGGCTTTCCCAACCAAAACCTTGGCTTGCAGATATGTATACTGACCCGCCATTGACCAGCAGCAGAAGCATTTGGTGGCTGCGTGTCCCCAGTGTGCTAGTCAGCAAGCAGCTCATAAGGCTTTGCTTTCCCCACAGGCTTCAGCAACCCATCCCTGGGAACACATCCATGTGGAATTTGCAGGTCCATTTCTGAATGTGTTTTAGCTGTCACTGGTGTGTTTTCTCATTATCCATGTGTGGTCCAGTGCTCCTTGGCCATTATGAAGATTACTATTCAGGCTCTTTAAAAAAAAATTTCTGTGGACAGTCTTCCAGTTACTCTCATTTCTAAAAACAAGTCTCAGTTCCTGTCCCAGACATTCTGTGATTTCTGTGTGCATTTGGGCATTCACCATATTCGCTCCCCTCCCTTTCACCGAATTTAATGGGGAGGCTGAGCACATAGTTCACGCCTTTAAGACCCAAAGGAAAAAATATCTGCAGGACTTTCTTACCAAGGAGGCGCCACCGTTTTTTCTGATGGTGGCCTGCATAAGATCCCACAGCCACAATCTGGGCATGCAGCTGTAGGCACACCACAGAAGCTGTATGACTCCAGCACCAGCAGAAGCCCCCCCCCCCCCACTCTTTGATGCACACGTGGCCTCTCTGTAGTGCACTCTACTGACTGGCTGGCGGCTTATAGAGTCAGGCCCGGCCAGCCTCGCTCTCAGTCTGTTGTTCAATTAAGCTCATGTGACGAGGACTAGTTGGGCAGCCACTCAGTGGCAAGTTATTTTTCTGTACCAAAGTACTAGATACAATAAAGTGTTGTGTTTGTGTGACATGGGCCCCCTTGCCCTCTGGACATGGATACCCTAGGAATCACTAAATGTGGAAAATTGAAGGTAAATTACGAGAGAAGCAGTTTCATTTTAGGACGTATGATGGCACTCAAAAAACAGTTTAGCACACCATTAACGACAGAGAGCAGATTTGTGGAAAACAAGGAAATGTATTCTGAATTTGTAGATTTGGAGAAGGCTTGTCACAAAGTCAGCTAGAATTTTAATTCTTGAGTAGTGTAGAAGGGTAGGCCACTTTCTTTGTGCAATGTAGACAGAACTAGTCAGTAGTGATGAAATAAATACTAGAGGCCAAATTCAGAAATTACGTGATGTCGGGCAGAGCAGATTATGGTCATAGTCACCACTATCACTTAATTTTTTAACAGATGAGGCAATGAGGGAAGTAAAGGACTGTCTTAATAATCCCTAAACAGGCAGCATGCATACATAAAAAAATCAAATCATAGATAAATAGCCTATATACCAAAGAAACTGTGCAAATGGTCTGTTAACTGAGGAATTAATTATTTCGTATGTCGTGAAATGACAATAACTTTGTTTAAAAAGAGAAACAGCAGTATGTTTAGTTATGCATGATCAGACCTGTAACACACTGGTACATCAAATGTTATACAGTGATGATGATGATGATGATGTTTCGTTTGTGGGGCACTCAACTGCACAGTCATCAGTGCCCGTACAACGTCCCAATTTTTACACAGTCCATTTTCGTTTCACAATCCAGTCACAAATGATGATGATGCTGATGATGATGATGATGATGAAATGATGAGGACAACGCAAATACCCAGTCCCCTGGCAGAGAAAATCCCCAACCCAGCCAGGAACTGAATCTGGGACGTGTGATCCGGAGGCAGCAATGCTAGCCCATAGACCATGAGCTGCAGACTATATAGCAATGGATAAACGTGTGTGCTCCACAGTGGTGGATAAATATGGAAGGCATACAAGGCTCGCCCCCCCCCCCCCCCCTTGTGGGGTTGCCATCATTGCCACCCGCGCTGCCCCCACCAGTCAGTCCGCACGGTATTCGTTCATTTCTTTCGTCAGTCAACTCTACTGGATCAAGTTATTGAGCAGCTGTAATTTTCTATGTAGCACATGTCGCCATCATAGTATTTTAAACGTTTCTGTCTTGCACATAGATAGCTAACACATACCTACAAGAAGTCGCGGCCATTATAGTGATCTTAATACATTATTCTGTGTGGTATTTGTTCAAGAAAAGTTGCGAATGTTCTACTGTTTTGTGATTAAAAAGAGACTAATGGGAGAGATTCTTCAATACAAGCAAACGAACATAAACACCCTTAATGGTTGTGATTCTGTTATGCAAGCATTGTCTGTTTATCCTAGATCTGACTATCCTACTTTGCACATGACGTACAAAATATTTTCGTGTCTGCCTGCATCTACTACTACAGCAAAAAGAAGTTTTTCAACATTGCAGCATACAAAGATATGGCTGAGGTCAACAATGAAGGAGAATCGACTTCATGGCTTAGGTCTGTTGAACACTAACCCTGACATTGATTGTCCTAGTGACAATGTAATTAACCAATTTGCCAGGAGGAAGAGGCACATAGAATTCATCATTTAAGGAAGAGAATCACAATTGTAACCTTTTTATATCATAAGATGGCATTGTGTTGTGTGTGTGTATAATCAGTTTAAATAAAACTTTCTTAAACTTTGCATGTGACTTGATTATTTTTTATTACGGTAAAAGTAAAGGTAGCTGAAGATATCTTTAGCGCCCCCTCCTTGTGGTTTTTCTGTATCTGCCACTGGTGCCCCGGGACTGTTGCATTTGTTACTAGTAGGTTCAGACATCTCGCAAGTGTTATCGAGATGCTTCAGGAGCTCAAATGCGACTCCCTGGATGGAAAGTGACGTTCATTTTGAGAACCATTATTGAGAAAATTTAGAATACTCGCATTTGAAGCTGACTGCAGAATGATTCTGTTGCCTCATAAATTGCATGTAAGGAACATGAAGATAAGATATAAGAAATTAGGGCTCATATGAAGGTGTATAGATAGTAATTTTTCTCTTGTTCTATTTGCAAGTGGGACAGGAAAGCAAATGGTTAGTAGTGGTATGGGGTACCCTCTCCCATGTGCCACAAGGTGGACTGTGGAGTATGGATGTAGATGTAGGTATAGATGGAGACCAAGTAACTGGATGAGTAAAGACAACACTCAAAGTGTAGTGGGTTTGTTGAATGGATAGGCACACATGCAAAAACATTTAAGATTGATGCCAGTTGTAGAAGGAAACACACTCTCAAGGTGTGTCTTTTTGCATTTACTACTGTCTTGTGCCTCTTTTTATAGTAGTGTCCTCATATACATGGAAAAGTTAATGAAAAAGCTCAGTTCTGCCTACTTTGCACTCACAAGTCTCTATTGCTTTGTTCACCTGCAGATATTGTTGTCAGCATACTTTGCATACTTTAACATAGTTGTTCCCTATGGCATAAGCTCATGGGTCATTACACCTAAGGAGAAAAAAAGTGTTCATTTGCAGAAGCATGTGATAATGACATTGTGTAAAGTTAATAATTAGACATCTTGCTGAAGTCTTTTCAGGGACTTACATGTTCTTAGAATTACATGCCAATGTGTATACTCCCTATCGGTGTTTGTGGTTGATAACTATTACTCCAGAAGTTTTTAGTGATGTCAGTACCAGCCACAAAAGCTTACATTGTATGAACTACAGTAAATTTAGGATGAACCCAGTAATTCACAACTGCCGTACACAAAGAAATACTTTCCATGTAAACTATGCACCCCTCTCTAGAGTTCACAATAGAGTTTTAACAGATTGCCAGTGGCCATCAGGGAGGAAACTGAAAATTCCCAAAGATTTCAACACAACATAAAGGATTACATCATTAGCCACTTCATCTAGAATGTGTCTGAATACTTGGGAGTTAGGAATGTAAGTTCTGCCTGACTCTAATGTTTGTGTCGGATAGATCTAGATTTTACCAGTATGTAGATTGTTGGTAGTGGTCTGTGTAAAGTTGAAATGGTTTGTTTGAAGCAGGATGTCAGATAATAATGGAAACTGCATAGTATAGAAGAAGCAACAGTGGCTTTGTTTTCAGAATAGCTGTTTTTCTCCTAGTTTACATATATAAAGTAATTATCTTAATTATCAGTTTGAGTGTATTAGCACTGGTCATAATTGGTTACTAACCTCCACCCCAAACTTTCCACCCTCTGACACCCTCAGAACACAGTTTATCCCTTATTACAGTTCTAGTGCACTTAGTTGTGGTACAAACATTTAAAATTTGTTCTTAACCCACTTAGGTTAATAATATATGTTAATTTTATACCATTAAGACACAATTTTTAACAATCTGCAATTTTTCCATCCCCTGCAGTGTGGAAATTATTAATTCTAGAGAAACTATGATTAGGACCTTTTTGCAGGAAATTTAATGTAGTTTTATTTTGTATTGGGTAAGATTTTTGCTAGAAGCTGCAATCTTTTAGATAATCAAGAAAAACATGTAGAAAAAGGCTTTTAAATGCCCATCTCCCCCTCCCACTTCCTCACCTCCCACAGCCCCTCAAAACCCCTCCACACTCATACCCATACAGTCAGGATTTTTGGTACATTGTTTACTGCCACTGTCGCTACACAAACTTTTTCCTCCAGTTGATATGAAGAACAGAAACGTACAATTTGGTGTAGGGAAGGAAGGACTTAGGTGTCTCAGTTTCTATGTATATCAGTTTCTATGCATATCAGTTTCTATGTATATGTGAATTGCATTGAGGTACACTTAACATATTTGCCTTACCATTAGGCCAAAACTTTGTATAGATGTTGATTGGCAATTTTTGCTGGCTGCTCATGACAGCTAATGTAATTTAAAAGTAGAACACCAATTCCCAATGACTAACATAATGTGAAGAAAGACTAGCATTTACACTCTGGTTATTAGCAATTGGAGAAATTTACATTAGTGATTGTTTTACCTTTTAATAGCTGCTATATATTAGACAATTTCTAATTCTGCAGTGACATGTGTTAAGTGCTTCATGGATTTTATTAAAGTACATACACTATCTGGTCACATTTTACCCAATCAAATTAATGTACTCACCTGTCAAAAGCCTGAACAACTACCTTCTGCAGTACAGACTGCAACAAGATGTGCAGGAAGAGAGTCGGTGAGTTTCCAGAAGGTACCAGCAGGGATGTTGAGTTATTCTGACTCCAGTTCCATGGCCAGATGCACAATGTTACTCAGTTGAGGATCTGTGGCACATATAACCCAACTGAGGTGGCCCCACAGATTCTTGATTTGGTTTAAATTTGGGGGGTTTGGTGGCCATGGGACTATGGTAAACTCATCCTGGTGCTCTTCAGACCATGCACATACACTGTGAGCTATGTAACAGATTGCAGTGTCCTGTTGGTAAGTGCCATCATAAGAAAAATAAACTGAATGTAGGTATGTACACTGTTCCCAAGGATAGATGCATACTTGTGTTGATCCACTGTGTCTTCCAGAATGACAAGATTAACCATGGAATGCCACAAAAATATTCCCCAGACCATAATGCTCTCTCCTCCAGCCTGAACCCTTTCAGTAATTGTTGCAGTGTGTTTGCTTTCAGTCCTATGGAGCATAAAACATGACTCATCTGAAAATGCCACCTGTTGCCATTCAACGGACGTTCAGTTACTATATTGGTGTGCAAATTTCAGCCATCATTACCAATGTATAGCAATCAGCATGGGTGCAAGAACCAAGCATCTGCTGTGGATGCCCATACAAAGCAAAGTTCGCTGAACTGTTGTTGAGGAGATGCTGTTGGTAGCCCTTGTTTCATGTGGGTGGTCAGTTACTCTACAGTTGCACATCTGTTCACCTTAGACATCTCCACAGCTGTCATTTACCCTTGTCATCTGTGGCCCATGGTGTACTGCAATTGCCTTGCACCAGTTTCGGATAGTGCAATTTTGTGATGCACAGTATACTTTGTGCATGGCAGCACAAGAAAAGGTTTAAAAACTAAGCAATTTTGGAAATGCTTCCATCCTTGGCCCAAAAGCCAATGATTACGCTCCTTTGGATGTCAGATAAATTGCTCCATTTCCGCAATAAGACAATGACTGCACTGTGTTCCTCATCCCCTGACAGGCTTTATATGCCCTACACAGATAGTGCTGCCACCTGCCATCTGTGAGTGGTTATTGCATGTTGATGCTGAAAATAGGCAATGATCACATCAGTGTGACTGGATCATGTATAAGGAAGATAATGTCAATAAAAAATTATTAATGAAATGTGGCATACATATATGAGCTGTCACACAGGTTAAATGATAAAATCTTCTGTGGTATATAGTTTGCTACAGAACAGATAGTACGATGTAGTGTAAACCACTTTTATTTATCATCAAAAATATGTAACATAGCAGTGATGCATCTGCCATGAAATTATAGACACTGTGAATGTGAACCGTAAGATGATAAGGTCTTTCTATATGTTTAATCAGGGTAATAGATGCATGTTCACACATATTTACTTTCAAGGAAATTTATTGTGCTTTTTCTTTTTAATAAAAATGATTACTAAGCTTGTACTTATTCACTCTGTTCCAGCAAGATGAAGAGGACTAATGAATTTAGCCCCTTTCTCGCATTCTCACTAGATGCTCTCAATTTTTTTCCAGTTTTCTACTAATTACATTTCTTTTCATTTGAGATTAGTGCTGGGGATCTTGTTGGATCTCTGATGCATGTATGATATCTACATTCTCCTAAGTATTTGATTGGTGTACATATTTCCTACTGTGGTGTTCCTTTCAGTGTTTATTCTATCAATTTCTAGTACTCAGTAAAGTATTGAATAAACTAATTCTGAGTATTAAGGTGGCACCTTTAATGTAAAAATATTAAATTTATACAGATAAATAAAATATAGCTTTCTTCTTCTTTGTCATCACCAAGATGAAAGTGCCACCCATTGCACTGTCATAAAATCAGTGTCTCTCACCTTCCAATAAGGCCTCTTTTTACATAGCTACACAACAACATTTCTGTATATTTTAATGTTACTTAACAACTAGAGAACTTAGTTTAGTTATAAAATCATTTTATGAATGTTAATAAAATGATCACCTTGTCAGGGGCTGTCTTGTGCTTACCAATGAAAATATTCTCCTTTTATGTTTCAGAACAGACCAACAACACTACCAGTCTAATATGTCCCTCTGCAACCACCAATATACCTCTATTCAGTCTTCCATGCAAAAATGATGGTGACTGTAAAGCATTCAAACTACAATGCTGTGAGGTACAAGGTAAAAGACGATGTCTGAAGGGAATTCCTAGACCAAAGCCAGAGCCTATTCATAAACGTAAGTGGCTTTAAACCTCTTACTCACAAACATTTTAGGAAAAAAACTGTTGAACATTTTATGTAAGATGCTCATTGTCTTACATTTTGTATTATTTACTTCAGTTGTTTTAGATTTTCATCATTCAAATATTAATATCACAGTCACCAAAAACTATTCTGCATGGTTCCAAATAGTTGTGTGTTAAAGAATGTTTCTTTGTTTTGTGTCCAGCATATGGAACATGGTGATGCAATTTCCATGACTGTAGTATTACTTGGAACCAAATGACAGCACCACTTGCACTTTTTGTTTTAGATTACCAAAATCAATCTTGACCACCAAGGGCATTTTCTGGTGGTTATACATCTATTTTATTTATTGTTGCAGAAGTATATGGAGATACAAACATGTACTCCCACAATGATATAATGCCTGGAAAATGGCCTTGGTCACAGAAACTGGTCACAGTAATCAAACCTAGAAGTAAAAAGGCAGCTGGTCGTATCATTTGATTGCAAATGTTTCTTTGTGTTTCTAATGCCAGTAAGGTTACCTATAGTACCAGTCACATTACCTTGTGTTTAGGTGTGCATAAATAAGAGACACAAAGTAGAAAAGAGTCACAGTTTTAACAAAGACTCATTTAATAATTTTCAATTGCATTTTATATTAATCCTTAACCCCCACAAACTGTATGATGCTCATGTACCAAACAAGAAACAGGATTCAAGATCTGAATGCATTGTCTTTCAGCTTTTCGTAATGGTGTGCCACGAAATTGCCCCAAAGAACAAATGGTTGAGCCTTTTCCAATTAAAAACTGTACCACTGATGAAGACTGCTGGCCCCGTATATGTTGCCCAGATGGGCAGGTCAATTACTGCCGTATTCCTTTACCTGAATGGAGCCAAGTTCCTCAACTATCAGGTAATAGCATAACAGTAAAAGCAATATAAATTAAGTGTATAGTGAATTTTTAATTTTCCCCAGTGAATTTTCCTTTTGATAAATGATGAAGTAATGAGACTCAACATACGTAAATGCTTATGGTATTATTTGATTGAAATGGCAATTGAAATTTTGAAAAATTAAAGCTGTTTGAGATGCACACACAAGCTAAACTATTGCCTGACAACAGTGAGAAGATTAAAATATTATTAAAACTACTGAAACAATGTCTTAGAGACAGATTTAAGAGGAATGGCAATCATGCAAATTAGTCCATAAAGGTACTATAAAAATTAAACAAACTGCAATTGTAAATTACAGATCTGCAATAATAAATGGATTAATATACGTTAAAATGAAAAATAAAAATGCTACAAGGGCTATTCAGAAAACAGGACATAATTTTGTATTCCACATAGATGCTCTTACATTAAGGCATGAGTTTTCCATGTTTTCATTATAGAATTTTGCCACCTGTGAGCTAGCCCATGTTCTGACACTCTCCTTTATCTCCTCATCACTTTCAAAAAACTGCGACCCTAGCCATTTTTATATCTTTGGAAACAGGTAAAAATCACTCAGTAACAAATAAGGGTTACATAGAACATGATCAAACTATTCCAAGTTGAAACTGTTAAGCAATGTTTATGTGTGTGCATCTAGTGGTATTCTGCACAAAAATAATGCCAGAATTCAGCATCTAACATCTTTCATTCTGGACTGCTCTTCTGAGATTGTTCAGCGTTTTGCAATAAATGTTAGAGTTTTCTGTAGTGGCTCTTCCCATAAAAGCTCCCAAAAAATTGTCATCACCGATTTTTGTGCAGAAAATGTTTGGCTACACTTTAGTAGAGGCCTGTGTGGCAAGCTTGTGTGACCACACTTCACTGACTGGATTCTGACATACCAGTATGTAACCTATTTTTCATCCACTGTCATGATGTGATAGAAAAATTCATTTTCATCTGCTCTGTACCACATCAGAAATGTTATTGCAGCTCCCAACAGCTTCACTTTGTAGACATCAGCCAGAATCTTCGGGACCCCATATGCACAAAATTTGTGATAACCAAGCTTAAAAGTCACACAGTTCATACCATGCTGTCCTTATAGAAAACTGGCTGATTATTCTGTAATCATGAACTGAATCATGCAATATCCAGTATTTGGGGCATTTGGATGTGACAGTAGTCTGATGTTGGACTGCACAGGAACGTGCAAGTGAGCATATTTGTCATCAATGCTCCTGTCAAACCTGTCTGACCACCACAAGGGAAGGTCGTCATATTGTACACCAAGCACATCAAAACCCCTTCCCATTTGCATGTGCAATGGACTCCAAACAACATTCTGTATCATTGCACACCATTAGTAGGAGAACAGCAGCAGCCAGTGACCATTTTCCAACAGAACACTGTTCACTCACCTGTAGCACTGGTCTCTTTCAACTGCCTGCATGATGTCTGGGTACTCCCATTGCGAGTGAGTTCCCCAGACCAGAGCCCAATAGAACATGTGTGGGACCATCTTGGATGTCAACTCCATCCAAGTGCCAGTAACCAGGATATGAAGGACCATTTATAACAGTTGTGGGAATGTTCACTCTGGAAGAGAATACAACACTCATAAGTTAGTTTCTTTCTAAATTTGACATATTTTATAATCACTGAAATAACTTTGCACATCTCAACCCGTGAGGTTTCATTTCATTCTGTCCTTCCTTTCTGGGTGCTTCACATTTTTATCAGGCAGTATATTTTTGAATGTTAACTGTTATTTCCCAACTATGATTGATTTTTGTCATTTTTCCCATAAGGGATTAATGTACTGTGAGAATGTTGCCAGTAAGTCCCACTCTTTAAAGAGCTGTCTACAAGAAGTTCTGGAGTCAAATCACATATTATCCTTATTACACCCTTCTCTGTAAGAAACATGCTTTTCTTCAGTGACAAATTGCCTTGGAGTATGATGCCATAAGACACCATAAGACATTAGTGAAATACGTAGCAAAAATGAGCTTACTTTTAGACATTTTCATCTCTAAAATCTGATGTTATCTGTAACACAAAAGCTACAGAGTTTAAATCTTTAAGAATATTGTAATATGTGACTTCCAGTACTGGATTTTATTACTGTAAACACTTAAGACTCTACAATATTCTGTTTCACTTATTGATTTACTCTCATGCATTATTTCGAAAGGTGTGATCAAACTTTGTGCAGTGCTGAATTGCACGTATTGAGTTTTATCTAAATTCAGTGACAGCCTATTTGCAGAGAACCAGTTATTTATTTTAAAGAAAATATTATTTGCATTTTCAAGTGTTGAAGTTGCTCCCTTAGGCTTGATTCAAATACTTGGATCATTAGCAAAGGGAACCATTTGTGCTTCTCAAAAGTACAATGTACAATGATATAATAGTCATGAAAGGTTCCACAACTTTGTTAAAATTTGAAATTTATAGTTTATTTCTCCAGCTGAATTACACATTTATTTTCATTACATCATACATTCCGAAGATGCTGTTTCATTGCATACACTCCTTTAGTTTCTTAACGCAACCTTCCGCACCCTTTTAGTTAGACAGGATGAAAAGCAGTTATCCAAGATCTCTAGTGTTTTAATATTGGAGATTCTGTAGCAAGGTACTGCTAACTGAACAGTCAAATGCTTTAGACAAGTCAGAGAAAATTCAGCTGGCAATATTTTGTCATTTGAATTTTGTATAATTTTATTTATGAATTAAAAAATAGCATGTCCAGTAGAAAGGCCCTTTTGAAATTCAAATTGAGATTAAGTATCTTATTTTGAATGTGGTGTATTATCATTCATACATACATAATTTTTCCCAGTATCTTTAACAAGAAGGTAAGTAGTGATACTGGTCAGAAGTATCTGTCTTACTATTTTTCTCAGTAAACAATCTAACAAAAGCATATTTCAGTGTGCCAGGCAACATCCCCTGTGATAGTGACATGTTGCGTACATTGTACATATGTTAAGAACATGATTTTAGGCCCTTACATGAAATATGGTGAATTATTCTTTTGGTTTTATTGGGTGAATTTTCGTTTTGATATATGGTGACTCAATTAGACTCAACATACAATTTTTATGACAATATTTGGTGAAAGTGAAATTTTCAGATTCACACACAAGCTACATTTCCTGACAGCAATGGGAAGGTTAAAAAATTATTAAAACTATTGAAACAATGTCTTAGGAACAAATTTAAAGTGAAAGGTGACCGCACATCATGGTCCGTAAAAGCAATATGAAAAACTGAACACATTGCAGTTGTAAATTACAGATTTGCAATAATAATGGAGTTAATAATTTAAAATACAAAACAATAATATTATATTATGTCATGCTTCATAGTCCAGTAATTAGTTCTAGGTAAGTAGATAGATATATGTAAATTTTTAAAGTAAACAAGACTGAGTATCAGTGAAATTCATTTTTAATCTCTTCAGGGATATTGGCACAATTGTGATCATTAACCTAGTGCTGAATATATTGAAGAAAATGAGGTCCTGTAATGGGCAGTGGTTACATTTGTAGCCATTGTGTTCCTGTAAGTTGGCTACCTTGTCCGTAGTTCATTACCTTCGACTGTTATGGGGAGAGATGTTTTTATACCTGTAGATAGTCAGTGGCAGCCTGTTGTTCAGTACGTGCATCATAATTTACACTTTTCTGCAAGAGAATTTTTCGTCTACAATTTTTTATTGTGTGCTTTGAACATTTATTATCATAATGTTGTTGGTAAGGCGGGTACCAGGTTGAGATTCATTGGGAGAGTGCTTAGAAAATGTAGTCCATCAACAAAGGAGGTGGCTTACAAAACACTCGTTCGACCTATACTTGAGTATTGCTCATCAGTGTGGGATCCGTACCAGGTCGGGTTGACGGAGGAGATAGAGAAGATCCAAAGAAGAGCGGCGCGTTTCGTCACTGGGTTATTTGGTAACCGTGATAGCGTTACGGAGATGTTTTATAAACTCAAGTGGCAGACTCTGCAAGAGAGGCGCTCTGCATCGCGGTGTAGCTTGCTCGCCAGGTTTCGAGAGGGTGCGTTTCTGGATGAGGTATCGAATATATTGCTTCCCCCTACTTATACTTCCCGAGGAGATCACGAATGTAAAATTAGAGAGATTAGAGCGCGCACGGAGGCTTTCAGACAGTCGTTCTTCCCGCGAACCATACGCGACTGGAACAGGAAAGGGAGGTAATGACAGTGGCACGTAAAGTGCCCTCCGCCACACACCGTTGGGTGGCTTGCGGAGTATCAATGTAGATGTAGATGTAGATGTGATATCTGGGAACTATTTTGTATAAATTGACTGTTTACAAACATACACATTTGTGGACACAGTGCAATAGGTAACATAACCTGAAATACAACATAACCACCAGTGTCTCAATTATAAAATACCGTTTTTGTCATTTTGTTACTTTCATTTATGTTACAGTTTCTCTTACAACATTATTAAAAATGAATCAAAGGAAAGCATTGATCCCAGAGGAAATTTTACTCATTTTAGATTCTGTTGATGATGCCAATTGTTCTGATTTGGACATAATTACAATTGATGAAGACAGTAATATTCCTGATGATGATTCTGATGATGATAGTGTTGTTGGTGATGACATTGTTGCTAGTGGTGATTTAGCTGTTGATAGTGCAATTCATTCAATAACAGTGCAGACCAATAGTGCAACTACAAGTCCCACAGTTTCGAATTCTCCAACATCTTCCTGTATTATATGGTATCCAAACAAGGACAATGACTCCATTGGTAACATTCCTGCATTCTGTGGTGTTTACAAAAGTAATGGTGATCCTTCAGTACAAAGACACCATATTTTTGCTACTGCAACATGTTCACTCCTGAAGCACTGGACGTGATAGTTAGAGAGACAACACGATATGCTTTTTCAAATGGTGAATGCAATTTCTCTTTCTCAGTAAGTGAAATTCATTGCTCCTTAGTGATTAATTTGATTATGACATATATAAAATACCCAAACTATCATATGTACTGGTCAAGTAACCCAGCTTTGAGAATGGATCTTATTGCTGACATTATGTCACTAAAGAGATTTGAGAAAATAAAAATGTATTTACATTTTGTAGACAGTGATGAAATCCCTGAAAACAACATTGAAATGTTTGTGAAGGTGAAACCCATTTTGGACGTACTGAAAGAGACATTTTCAGGGACAGTAACTCCTACTGAATATCACTCAATAGATGAAATGATTATCCCTTTCAAGGGTAGAAGCAGGGTAAAACAGTATATAAAGCCTAAATTCAAAAAGTGTGGATTCAAAGCAAGGGTACGCTCTGACTCAGATGGATATGTGACATTTTGTAAGATGTACCAAGGGAAAAGGCAGGAACAGAATAACACACTGAGCCCTAACTTTAGTCCTATTGGGGACGCTGTTGTAAGATTGTGCCAGGGGCTGGAAGGAAAGAATCACAAGATTATTATTGACAATTTATTCACAACAATCCCATTGCTTTTGTATCTGAAGCAAAAGAAAATTCATGTATTGGGAACTATAAGGTCGAACAGACTGAAGGATGCACAGAGTATATTGACCAACAGCAAAGCTCTAATTAAATCACATCAAGGTTCAATGTCTATTGTTACTTCAAATGACAATATTACAGTTGTGCAATGGGTGTATAGAAACATCGTCCGCATGGTTATCTACCTTTGCTGGAGGGACACCAACAGATACTGTCAAAAGATGGGACATGAAGCACCGTCTTACATAGATATAGAGAGACCATATGCTGTAGCATGCTACAACAAATTCGTGGGTGGAGTAGCCATGACTGACCGGATGGTTGCACGCTATTCTCACACAATGAAAAGCAAGAAGTTTTATTTGAGAATATTTTTCCACTTTTATAGTGTTGCACTAGTAAATGCATGGATTCTTTACAAAAGAGATTTCTGTTGTGGAATTCAAGGCATCAGTTGCTGCAACAGTTATAGAATTGGGAAGCCTGCAAAGGAAGTGTGGCAGACCATCAAACATCCCTGACCATGCTCACTTGAAGAAAAGGCAACACACTGGATGTTCTGCAGATATAAGAGTGGATGGAAAAGCCCATTACCCTGAAAAAAAAAGGAATTTAATAATCCCCCTAGGTGCAGAGATAAAAACTACAAAAGAAGAACAAGATAGTTCGTATTGATCATGAAATTTAATATCTGTGAACTCTTAAGTGCTCTGTTGAGCCTCCATCTTAACTTTACTTTAGTCAGATCTTTGTTATTCTTCAATCTGTACAGACACGGTGTCAAGTGTAAATATATATGAGCCACGACATATATAGGAATTAAGTTTTCTATATCCTGATTACCGATCCCATTCCCATAGTGGTGACCCCACAGTTCGTTCGTGTGTCGCATCTTCTGTGCTGGTGTTTATGCAACAGGTTATGTGCACTATGCAATGACCACGTCAAACAATGCCTTGTTTGAAGATGTGGAAGCACAACTCTGCTCTCCAAGTTTCGTCATTTCTTCACCAATGGCGTTTCATCATTTACGCACAGTGATTCACGTTCTCAACCAATTCCGTGTGCTAACCTCATTAGTTTTCAATGGTCGACAACTATGCCGTTAGAGAGAACAATGGACTCAGGCTTCATGTCACTGGATTATGCCCATCTGACAGTGAAATGTGAACTGAACAATATTTCGAATTGTGTCTCTTCAAATCAAGTGTTTCAAGAACAGAGTGATCTCCATTAAAACACATGTTTAGCCATCCACCGGCATGCTATATCAGTTACTGCTGGGCCACGTGTAACATCGCCATTACTACAAACTGCGCCGTGTCCGTTCCATGCATGTGGTGTTCCTGTTGTGTCCAATTTACATGCACAATTCAGTGTTTCGCATAACATGGACCCATTACCTTGCCTCGGTGGTCCACCACATGCACTACAGGCATGTTATGCATCAGATAGTTTCCACGTGGTAGGCGTTCTCAACCTCCCCCCCCTCACTTGCGGGGGTCCCCGTTTCCAGTCGCTCAACCACTTGCTGCTCCCACAGCACTGCCTGTGTCTGCCACACCGGTATCTTGTCCTGTTCCGGAAGCGGGTCGTTTCCATCCAGCACTCATCACTCACGGGTCCAGTTTCTGGGCCCCCCTCATGTGCCGTCCATCAGCCTGTTTCCATGGTACCGTCCATGCCTGCCATGCCGTGTTTTCATGACACACAGTCAACTATGCAGGTGCCGCTACTACAGATTCGCTCACCTGGTTTAAATCCAGGCCTACCACGCTGGCCTCTGACTTAACCTCAGTTCAGCTGCTACCCCAGGAGACACCAAAGCTGCTGTGGTCATGCCCTGCTGGCCACCTGCCAAAGCTTAGGAGGACAACCCGGCATCGTGGTTCGCGCTCATTGAGCATCTGTTTGAGTTACATCATGTGTCTGACGACAACTCAAAGTTTCTCTGCTTCGTCACACACCTCCATGACCACTCGGATTTGATTTGTAATCTGCTCCTTTCGCTGCTGCCTGCACCAAAATACGAGTTTGCAAAGAAGCCTATAATGGAACGACTTGCCTGCTCGTCATAAGAGTTAATAATCAAGATTCTCTATGAGGAGCACCTGGGGGAACACACCCCCTCACAACTCTGGTGCCACCTTTGATTACTCATGAACGTGCATACCATGTCTGATGCCACACTATGGGCTGTGTGGTTTGCCAAACTACCTACTGATCTACAGATCCATCTATCACCACACTCGTTCAAGTCCATCAGCTCCCCCTATGTATCGCTGACCAGTTGTATTCGCTGCTGCAGCAACATCAGCCAGTACATTCCACACCATTTGTCGGCACAGCTGCCCCCGCATACCGACCTTCAGCCAGCAGAGGCAAGGTTCGCTCCGCCATCACCTCACCTACTTCTCCTGGCAGCATCGGCTCACTCTCTCCGCTGTCCGAGCACTCCAGGATCGCCCACACACCTTACGTACCGATCTATTTACTGGAACAAATCAACAAGGACAAGCTGCCCCCATTGTTGCAGTCTCCAACTCGTCCTCACCATGCTCACCCTTTCTGCTGGTACCACAAAGTGTTTGGCGACGACGCCAAGAAGTGCAGGGTGCCATGCCAACACCCAAACACCGACCGCAGGAACTAAGAGACGCCGAGTCCTGTGGGGAACCTAACAGGCATCCTCTTACATTACACTCCATTCACTTGACTGCCCGGCAGAGTGGTCGTCTCTATGTGACTGACATTGCATAAGGCCTAGCTTTTCTGGTCGACACTGGAACTGACATGTCGATCATACCTACTTCGATGGTTCCACCCACTTCTTCACAGACGAAGTCACTTCTATGAGCTGTCAACGCATCAACGTTACCTACCTCAGGCTCAGTAAAGGTTACTCCATCTCCTTCTCTACGTTTTCCATGGACATTCTATATTGCCGACATTGATGAACCGATCCTCGGTATGGATATTTTGTCACATTACGAACTATCTCCGAACATCATACAGGGTTCAGTGATCCACCATCCTAGGAACACTCACATACTGTGCACCTGAACCTATGTCCAACGCTCTGTTTCACCACAACATATGATATCATATGCAAGTGCTCCACCCTCACAGGCAACATTGTGACATTGTGACCTGCGATACCGACCTACTGTCAGAATACGACTCAGCGACGCAACTCCACCAGGACAACGAGAAGCTAAAACAATGCATCACATCCACTTACAGTGAGGTCATCATGGCTCATACCTTGCTTCTGCAACTACAGTCCATGGCGCCACCACCTAAACAAAATTGCTTGGCCAAGCCTAGCTTGAAGTCTCACCAGGTTAGTCCACAAACTTTACTTGCGTGTGACATTCCAACCCCCCCATCCCACTCGCCTCATCCAGTGCTGTGTGTTTCAAACAGTGCTGCTAATGACAGTTGTGTGTGCATTGCGACCATGCCCACCTCTCAGACAGCTACCGTGCATGTTGATAAACATTCTCCCTTTCTCACTCACCGGCCACATGACCGAGCGGCCACTGTGGCCCCACGTGCAAAGCCAGCACTGCTCTTGCCCGCGCTGGTTGTCCAGTGCAAGGTTAACAGCAGACAGTCGCCACCCATTCACCTTCGCTTGGCACTGCGTGCGCACCAATCCTACTCCACACAAGCACACGCCGCGCTCCCATAAGAGACATGTGACTTTCGTGCTACCTTTCCCCACTCGTGCTAACGGCTATGCCTCATCACACCCTACTCGTCCGAAGACTCAGTGCCAGAACGTTAACCAATCTCATGTGCAGTTCTCAATTTCTACCGTCATTGACGGAACAACATACAAGATAGTTACCACTGACAGCCCTCCTATTAGGCATAAGGTCCGACACCTCAACCCTATTAAGTTGTGTGCGGCCCAGCAATAGATTAATGAACTTTTGGCAGTAGGTGTTCTGCAACCTTCAGACAGCAACTGGTCTTCACCAATCCACCTCGTTCCCAAATACGACTGATCTTTTCGAATGTGCGGCGATTACTGATGCTTAAACGCTCATACCGTCATGGACAATTACCCAGTGCCGAACATCAATGACTTCACTCATATGTTATTGGGCGCCACAATTTTCAGTGTTACTGACTGTAAACCCGCCTACCTCCAGATTCCCTTGGTGCTCGAAGACATTCCTAAGATGGCTATTATCACGCTGCTTGGTTTATTCCAATACCACTTCAAGTCGTTCGGCCTAAAGTATGCGGCACAAATGTGGCAACGTTTCATTGACTCTATCTTGTGACAGTTCGAGTTTTAGTTTGCTTATCTGGAGGACATTCTCATTATCAGCAGCTCAGCATAGGAACATGAAAATCATCTGTCTATGGTCCTCCAGACCTCGAACTCCAATGGTGTCGAGGTCAACAAAGACAAGTTTCAGTTTCGCCACGCGTCAGTCTCCTTTCTACGTTCCACCATCTCCACTGACAGAATACAGCCTCCCAAATCTTGTGTGCAGGCTATCACGTCTCTGTCGCCCCCAGCTACTTACAAAGAGCTACGCCGTTTCCTCGGCACCATCAATTACTATCGTTGCTATCGGTCTTCTGCCGCCGCTGTTCAGGCACCCCTAATGGACGCGCTATCAGGCAAACAAACTTCCAGTATGAAACCACTCTCTTGGGCTGCTCTGATGCTAGAGGCCTTCAAGGTTCTGAAGACTTCTTTAGCTCACGCTGTGACATTCGCCCACTCCGACCTCTCGGCCGAGTTATTCATCACTACGGACGCCAGCAACATCACAGTGGGGGCAGTGTTGCAACAACGCAAGGGCAACACAGTTTCTCCCCTTCATTTCTTCTCCAAGAAACTATCTACACCTCAGAGAAAATATTCTGCATTCAATAGAGAGCTCCTTGCTGTTTACGAGGCAATCAAACATTTTCTCCCCAACGTCGAGGGACGTTTGTTTTTCGTCCTCACCAATCACAAACCACTGGCAGAAGCGTTCTGCAACCCACCTGAGGACCCACCCCCTCGATGTTACCACCACTTTGACCTGGTTTCTCAATTCACAATGGACGTCCATTACATCAAGGGTGCAGATAACATTGCTGTGGATTTCTTCTCGCAGATCAGTGTTGTTTCCCACATTGTTGATCTTTCCGATCTGGTCTCCCTCCAAGCTTCTGACGAAGATTCTAAGGCTCTCCTACAAGGCCTACAAATATCACTTGTTTTCACAAAGGCCAATTTCCTGGCGTTTCCGACGAGGTGTGGTGTGATTCTTCGACCGGCACCCTATGACCTTTACTCCCACCCGGGCTGCGCCGACAGGTTTTCGATGCCCTGCATAACCTAGCCAACCTGGGCATTTGAGCCACCACACGTCTCATGTCAGAAAGTTTTGTTTGTAAGAATATCAAATGGGACTGTTAAACCTGGGCACACAGCTGTGTCACTTGCCAGTGCAACAAGATCAGCTGCCACACCTCCCCGTCTCTGGGCAAGTTTGATGTTCCTGTAGGACGATTCCATCACATACGTATTGATCTGATTGGGCCTCTTCCTCCTTCGGAGGGCCATAGATATAGCTTATCAACTATCGACTGTTTGTCTCACTGGGTCAAGGTTGTCCCTCTCCCTAACATTACTGCCAAGACAGTATCCAAGGCTTTCATTGGCTCATGGATTGCTCATTTCAGGTGCCCGATCACTATCACCACCACTCTGTGCTTTCCTATCGAACAGCAACTATGTATTGTACCAAGTGGAAATAAAACACTGTGTACAGAATGCAGTGCAGTTAGTAATGACTCACTAGTATCGCCCATAATGTGAAAATCCTTCCACATTGATAACCCCAAGTCGTGAACACGTGATTTGCATTTGTGGTAGTGATCACTCATATCTGCGTCAAGCTTACTAGAACTCCATCTCATTGAACATTCGCTGTACATAGGTGTGAGCACCATGGATGTGTGAAGTGAGATTGATTACTAACGTAATGAACAGAATGAAAGTTTTGATCAACATCAAATTAACAATGTATCTTGGGTATTGACAGTGATAACTTGCAACAATAGTTACTCTACAGGTCCAACAATAGGAACACTACATCAGTGTTCAATGTATGCATCAATGTAGTGCCCTCACTGTATAGAAAATGTCATGCAACATACCTCACCTTGACCATGTCACCAATGCAGGCCACACAATGACAGCAATGGGCTTCGACACTCACATTGTCAACTGGTCTCCTTCCAACAGCAACTACCACTGGCACTGACCTCAATGGCATAATTTTACAAGCTGACTGTGGTGATTATCCTGCATTTCAAGTTTCCATGAACTCACCTCAGGTGGCATTCTGTATCAAGACAGAACAATAGCAATTGGCAAACAGTTGTGGTGCCATGTTGCAATCTCAACCACAGTCACCTTCCAGCAGACAGCACAGCAACTATATACTACAACATGCAACATGCTCACATGGTGTCAGCATGCCATGCACTCTGCCATGTCCAACATTAAGCTCCAGCCGTTCTGCATGGATGAGTTGATGTTATTGTTTGCTACAGTGGAACGCTTTTTTGCACACTGAGACATTACGGATGACTCATAAAAATTCATCATTTTACTGTATCACTTAAGCAAGCACACCAATTAGCAAGTGACATCATCCCATCACCACTGCCCTCCAATAAACATGAGACAGCAAAACAAATGATTCTTAGATGACTTGTGCACCCTCCAGAACAACAACTACATTAAGTGCTGTATGAAGCACATCACAGTGACAGCACTCTGCCACAGCTGTGATGCTGCCCCCGGCACTCGACTGACACAAAGGTCAAAACAGTCACACATTGTGGACTGTCTGGCTTGCATAGTTGCCAACTGAAGTCTAGACTGCACTGATAGTCCACAAGCAGCAACCGAAGGAAGATGGACTCACACTGGCCAACAGAACATACACCTGCATGTGTCGGGACAACCGCCTCTCAGACAGACCACCCCATGACAACATGCCACCCCGCAGTGCCTGTTCACCACAACCCACTACAGCACAATGTCTGAACTGCCCCAGTACAGTTGACGTTCAGCCAAATTGGACAATTCTGACGCTGTGCACTGGTACCACTGAACTTTCAGTGATAAGACACAAAAATGCCAAACTTCGTGCCTGCACCCAAACACCAGTGGTGGCAGGAATAGACACACTTGCCCACCATGCTGCAAGTTGCCTTCCGTCCATGGTGACTCCGACAGGTGAATGCATTTTTGTCACAGACTTTATAGACAATACCCACTTCCTGATTGACACAGGGTCTGAAGTCAGTATAGTCCTGCATCACCATGCCTCAGTGCAGTCTACCTCGGAACATCTGCAACTCCTGGCCACCAATGACATTCCCATATGGGTATGCGGCGCCACAAGCAGAACAGTGACTTTCACCAACAGTGCAGAACACATGTGGATTTTCTACATAGCCGATGTGATGCAACCAGTTCTCAGAGTGGACTTCTTGTGACACTTCAAACTTTACCCTGACTTGCAGCAGTCTGCATTGTACCACCATGACATGCACACATCTAATACTATAATATCGGGATGTGCCACCAATGGTCCTATGCCTAATGCAACAAACCTTGGCTGCACTGGACAAGTTAACTGTACACCACACACAGCTCCTGGATGCGTGCAAAGAAAACTACTAGTTGTGCCTCAGACCTACCAGAACCACGCTCACAGCCAACCTGAGCAGACAAGTCAACACTGGTATGTACTTCTGTACTCTGCGCCGTCTGCCTCCTCAGCCCATGCCAGTGTCCCAACAACACTGTATTTGTGTGACATACAGAACATAATGGTTCATAGGATTATTGCTATACCAGGATCTGCAGCATGACACGAGGTGCATAGATTAGATCCTCAAAAACTCAATGCTTCAAAAGAAGCAGTCAATGTTGTATGGTGTGCTTAACCTGACAGCCCATGGCCCTTGCAAGTAAAATTGGTTCCAAATAAAGCCAGATCAGTCTGCAAGTGTGGTGATCATTTTACATTGAATGCTAGAACTGTGCATGATTCCTAACCAGTACTAAAAATTCAAGACTACCCACAAACTAGCAGGAGCTACTGTGTTTACCATCGTTGGTTGCAAGAAAGCACACTAACAGATTCTCATGCACCAAGACATTATTCAAAAAACATACATCATCGTGCCTTTTGGTTCATTCAAGTTCTAGGTAATGCCACATGGACTCAAAAACACCATGCAAAAACAAGTTCATGGTGCCTTAGAAGAAACAGGGGTTGAAATCAACAAGGACAAATTACAGCTTCACCAGAAACAAGTCACATTTCTAGGTACACCATCTCCACTTCAGAAACATATCTCCTGGATGACCAGTTGGTGATCATATGAAATCTTCCAAGACCAAAAACATTCCATGACCTCCGGTAGTATCTCGTCACCGACGCCAGTGAGGTACGAGCAGGGGCAGTACTCCAACAAATTATCAATGATCAAGTTCAACCACTCCAGTTTTCCTCCAAAAAGCTGTCAAAAGCCTCATCACAGTATTCCACATTTGACTGAGAACTTTCAGCACTCTACAAGCTGTCCACTATTTCAATGAAGGTATTGATGGGCAAGTGGTTGTGATTTATGCAGACCATAATCTAGTCATGGAGATGATTTGACATCTGACAATTTAGATACTTTTATATTAAAAAGGAAGAAATTCTTCCAGCTGTATTTAAGGTGTCAATTTTATTTTGACAACTAGTTTCAACATTGTAACAACATCATCTTCAGGCCCATACACTTGCTGACGTCAACTGCGTGCAGCTGATATTAGAAGTGAGTGGTGAGATAACTAACCACCTTCCACATGGAGCACGTCCGTATCTCACCACTGACTTCTAGTATCAGCTGCACTCAGTTAACGTCAACAAGTGTATGGGCCTGAAGATGACATTGTTACAATGTTGAAACTAGTCGCAAAAATAAAATCGACACCTTAAATACAGCTGGAGGAATTTCTTGATTTTTAATATAAATTTATACCAGCTGACGTCCCACGGTCCTCCATTTCAACTATGGATGTATGAATATTTAGATACTTGGATCATATTTCTCAGTTTACTATGTATGTACACTACTTATGGGAAGCAGATGACATTCTGGTGGACTACCTTTCAGGGGTCAATACCATATCACTTCAACTGTAGCATCACCAAATGGCATGGAAACAGATGTTGGGTCCATCCATATCACAGATGTTGGGTCAATTACAGCACCCTCTTCTGATCCCGCCACCACTCTGAAGATTGAACAATGTCAGCTACCAGAGACGGATGCAGTTCTACTCTGTGATACTTTGCTTGGAGGATGACAGCCACTGGTTTCAGCACCCTTTCGTGAAGCTATTTTTCAGTTGTTGCACAATCTCTCCCATCTAGGAATATGACCCACAATGAAGCTGGTCACTGACCATTTCATGTATGACCAAATGTTAAAAGACACTGCAAAGTATCGAGACACACATGCACTGCCTGTCAACAAAGCAAAATTGACCATGATGTGCAACTGTCACTAGGCCACTTCGCAGTTCTGTGTGGACAATTTTGTCACATTCATTTGTACCTCATCAGCCCCTTTACCAGAATCATCAGGACAAAAGTAGACCAACTCTGTGATTGGCCACGTGACACAATGGTTGAAGTGAGACCAAAGACTCACCGGAAGCCACAACTACAGCATTTGTGCATACGTAGATCGCCCAATTCAGCTGCCCAATTACAATAAAGATACACCAAGGACAACAGTCTGAGGCCTTGCTGTTTGAAGCATTATGCAACATGTGCAGCATCAACTATTGGCGTATGACAGCATATCACCTACAGAGTAATGGTTTTGTCAAGAGGTGACACAGAACAGTGAAAGCAGCGCTCATGTGTCACAATGGCACATGGGCAGAAGCACTCCCTTGGGTCTTGCTCTGGGTGCACACCACTGCAATAGAGGATATATGGGCATTGTTTGTCAAATTACTATTCAGAGTGACACTGTGATTACTGGTGGACCTTTTCATGCCACGCACGGATGACGACCCACAGCCGTTATCTTAACTACAACAAGTGGTACAAAGAAGAATTAAGGGCATTGTCATTCAATTGCCATTGCACCACATAGCACCGCCTACCTTCATACACAAGGTGCTGGTCATGATGAAATTCACCATACAGTGTGATGGCACAGTTCAACTTGCACTCTTACCTCCTTAAAAGGGTCCATACCAAGTCATCAGCTGCAGCAACATCTCTTGAATTGATGTCGCCAGCAAACTGACAATGGTGGCCATCAACCATCTGAAGCCTGTGTGGATGCTGGAAGGTCTCGCCGCATACGACAACAGAACATGAATGACCAGCATCACCCACAAAACGGCCAGCGACAGTGGATGAAGAAGTGCCCCACCTCCCATGTCAGTGTTCAGCAAACCACAATGCCTCCTGCAAAAAACATCATTCTTTCTTCTGCTCAGTATGGTTTCCAAGAAAATAAAACCACTACTGATGCCATATACGAATTTTTTGATGCTACTCTACATCTTGTTGACAAGAAATGTCCAGCTATAGGTGTCTGTCTTGACCTCACAAGGGTTTTTGACGTGGTAAATCACAAGTTGGATTCTTACAGGATAAGGGGAACTACCCATGGCTGGCTCAGCAGTTATGTGAAAGACCAAGCACAGTATGTTCATATAAATAACGTCAGTCAATCAGGAATCCTAAATGAGGTGCACTCATCTACACAAGTTATAAAAAATGGTGTGCTACAGGGCTCTATTCTAGGTCCCTTGTTATTTCTACATTATGTAAATGACCCCCCTTCCACCGTACCCACTAGCAAGGCATTTCTCTTTGCTGATTATACTAATATCCATATATCAAATACAGATGAATGTCTTCAGTCAGCAGTTAATAGAAATACAACCCAGCTAGACTCATGGCTTGCATCAAATAGACTAGTCCTAAATCCCAAAAAGACATTATGCCTAACCTTCCACACCATTCAGAACAGAATTCCACACAGCCCAACAGTAACACTAAGTGACAGCAATGAACAATTTGTCAATGAAACAAAATTCTTAGGGATTGAAATCACTGATTCATTCACATGGAAAAAGACACACTGACATGATTAGTTCCAGACTAAGCAAAATTTGTTTTATGCTCCACTAGGTGAGGGACAAGCTAAATGCCAGCACATTGGCATGCATGCGAAACCTGTTAGTCCAGGAAAGGTAGGATTCAGTTACGATTGTGGACGGGGCCATAATCAATTATTATTGGTTGCCTTTTACAGTTACACATAATTTACTTTAAACCAGTAATTCCAGACTCAACAATAAATAAAAATACCACACATTATTAATGAAGGAGTAAACAATGGTGTAAATAATAGGGTTTTCAGTGAGTTACAATTTAGCAAATCACTATTAAATACAGATACAGAAGATAATGTTTTACAAGCAAGCCACTGTGATCTGGGCAGACAGCCTTACATGCCAGGAATGGCAATACATTAAGAATTGTTTAAAACTCGCTGCAACTCACAAATTATGTGTATTGAAATATTAAGGCAAGTCACCACAAACACAGCAGAAGGCATCAGACCACCAGGAATGGCAGTAAATAAGGTTTTAAGGCTCACTGCTAAAATACAAATACCAAATTAGAATTTTAAGACAAATGACCACAATCACAGCTGAAGGCCTTACACGCCAGGAACGGTAATAATATAAAAAAATTTAGAAACCTGCTGCTAAACAGAAAATACACTAGCAAAGGTTAATTAAAAAAACAAGCAACTGATCACCAAATGGGTGAAATAAGATGATGGTAAACTTTATAACACAACCCTTAACATCCACTGAACACTACACTGCTAGATTTATTCCAGAAGGTAACCAGAACTATTAACTAGACATGTATAACCTTTAATGTAGGCATTACAAGGCATTGTAATAAATAATACAATAACAAAATATAAGGACCAGTACATAGGTTCCGTAAAGGGTACTGAGGCAGATTATACCCGCAAAAGACGTGGGCTGAAGGAGCGTTACACTGAACTACCAGCCATCAGACCTCCTTTTAGAACACAAATGTCTTACAAGAACCAAGGGGTCACAGACTGTGCTCCAGGAATTGACCTCTGAGAAGGTCCAGCAACAAACACTTTCGCGAGTGATGAGATAGGCAGCCAAGAGATGCATTCACTTCACAAGATGGTAATTTAGACTAGTGGCAGTCTAATGAATGACTAATGATAATTTTTCTGAAGCTACCTGATGTCCAATAAAACAAATGCAATGATGGAACGATAGGCCAAAGCTGGAACCGGCAGTCTGCACTATGACCCCAGAATACTGTGTTTAGAGTGCCAAGAATGAGAAAGGAATCACTACCACCAGAGTAGAAGAAACACTGACCAGCCTACAATCAAGAAAACTGTAAAACTACACGCCTTATTGGACAGCAGCGGCAAGGCGAGGAAACGTACACTGCCATTACATACACTAACCCCCAGGGCAGGTAAGTGGGGTGTTAGCAGCCACCAGGCAAGAATAATTACTGCAGTTTGAACTTAACAAATTGTAACAAGTTGAACGCAGTAAATAGTAATAAGAAGTCAAAGAAAGCTAATCAGATCCACCTTCCCAAAGAACTCCACTCGCTGTTCTTTGCTTCAGTGGCACTAAGAGCAGTAACTGAAACCCAAGTCACTGGAGAATCACGAGATATCACAATGGTGGAGTTTTCTCTACTTGGACGGAAATGTACTTGTCTTAAAGCTTGCTGGATCCAGTTTACGATGAGGTCGTACACCCTCATGACCACAGCCCTTCCATCCGGCTGTCCATGTGTGCCGCCAGTGGCCCCAGTGTGTTCTGGCACTGCATAGACCTGGCTCTTCCTGAGTACCCAACCGAACTGGCCCAATCACATGACCTGGAAAAACAATGACCTCGGCCCAAAGATAGGGCAACAGTTACTACATACCGATAACAGCCGCTGCTGCCACTAGCGGACAGGACATGCTTGCAAAACCATGTGGCACCAGTCAACACAAGACAAGACAAACAACCACAACCATGCCAACTAAACGACACCGTCTGGCCTCCAAGAGAGGGCAGAAACCTACAAGCAGCAACAACGCGAGCCGCAGCATGGCTCAGGATGTATTATGCTCTTTTCCATTCAGTACTATGCTATGGAATTGTTTTTTGTGTCACAGTACTGAATCAAGGAACTTATTTATACTACAAAAAAGCAGTTGTTTATTTAAAAGCAATCAGAATAATCCTGAACAAAAAGCAAAGAGAAATATGTAAAATACTGTTTAAAAAAATATATATTTTACCTTGTAAGTCTTTCCGCTCCCGGGATTGAAATGACTCCTTACCCTCTCCCTTAAAACCCACATCCTTTTGTCTTTCCCTCTCCTTCCCTCTTTCCTGATGAGGCAACAGTTTGTTGCGAAAGCTTGAATTTCATGTGTGTGTTTGTGTTTGTTTGTGTGTCTATCAACCTGCCAGCACTTTCGTTTGGTAAGTCACATCATCTGTGTTTTTAGATATACATTCACATATCATTTGATTAACTTGTCCCATTCATGTTGTACACTTCTGTACATCAAATGATTGGGTGGATCAATAAATATACAAATACAAATACAAACATCATGCCAAAGTCAATCTTTGGCCGCAGAAAACTGTTGCCAGTGTAGAGCTGTCACAAGATGCACCTGTTTTGCAATATAAACCAGTTAAACTGTGGACAAATACATTAAGGAGTAATTCACATGGCATAGTGTCACTGAGCACCGGTAAGGTGTTTTGAGTGAGGAGGAGGACCAGAAAACCAAACATTTCAGGGAAATTCAGTAGGAGGACTAAGTAGGACTGTCAAATTTTTGTGAGTGGTAGTGCTGTAAGTGGTTTTCTTGTGTGAATAGTTTTGGGAGTATGTTTTATGGGAATGCATAGGGAAAAATTTTGTTGCAACGACAAAATTCCAAGAGTTGTTCTAAAATAAGCGTTAAAAAACGAATGGATAGGCAGATCAGATACCAAGCATAAGAGTTTAATAGAGCCATACCATGTTTTGTTAAAACTTATATGTTAAGGGTAATACATAAAGAAAGAAAGAGTATTATTTTTATTTATAAGTGTGGGACGCAGAGTTAAAAGTTGTGTATGTGTAAGCATGGCTGGAGACCTAGCAGTGAAATATCTTTTGTAATATTAAAGTTAACGGGGAGGGCAAAGGACTCTTGAGAGATGTTGTGAGATTAAGAAGTATGGGCAAGAGACGACAAAGAAGATTCTGGAGTTTTTAAGATTGGGGTAGCAACTGTATAGCGTTTAAGAATAGCCATTCAATTAGTGTTTATTTGTCCTTAAAATTAACAATAGAAGTAGTTACAATGGAGAACAAGGCCTGAAGGGGCCAGGTCTTCTCCATGGAGGGGCACAGTGTGGTGTCACTACCAAGTCTTGAGTGAAATTAATATGAAGTCATAAGAAAGGCGTCATGAAATACTCCAATGGCAGCCACAGGCTGACAGCCATGTTGTGACGACACATGGGTCAGTATAACATGCATGTAGAAGGGTTGCGGGATGAGCTAGCTGCAGTCAGTTGAAAACTACACTGCACAGCAGTAATAGTACTGAAGCTGCCAAACAGTTAATTATTATGAATATATGACCATGTACTTAATGGATGAAAGGCCATCGGTTTTTCTGCTGTGGTTTTGGGGGTATTTCAACACAGTGCAGCTGTTCTGAGACAGAATAGTTAATGATTGAAAATTTTTTTGTTATTAAAGACAACAAATGTTGCAATATACTAGCTGATATGTATTTCCTATTAACACACAAATTCTGAGGCAGTTGCTACCTTCACCTTACATGTTTAATTACATTTATATCTTTTATTTGTTGCTGATTTTAAGTACTTCATCACACGCAGTGATGATGGTTAACATTCACAACAATCCTCACTGCAATCCATGGTTGTTGCTGGCTGACACGGTTGACACGAAACACATAATTCGGTACTTGTCAATTTCGGTTTTATATCAGTCATGATTCTGTATTGATGAGGGTCAACCCACGATGATAAGGGGAAGCTCTCATTTGTCACACTCCAGTGAATATACAATTTAATCCTCACTCGGCACATCCGCCATTGACACTGTACCCAACTCGACTGCCATTTTTTCTTTTCTGTGAGTCTTCCCAGTACTGCTTTCACTCGACACTAATCTCCCTGCCTCCTACAGTGCTCAATAATCAACTCCTGTCTGCTATTGACCTGGGTGTCGGATTTTAATATCTATGTTTGTGGGATCATGGATCCCTTACAATGGGTCAATGTCACCACACTGGGGGAAGACTTTTGTTACAGGCTACATGACTGGGTGCCAGGATTTGGTGTAACAAATGCATGCCAGAGCCATAAAAATAAATCTGTATTTAGGAATAGAGAATTTGGGAGTCTGACAGTACCACCACAGTACCAGGGCCACACTGGATGATGAGAAGACTGTGTGTCACCAGTAGCAGCAAACACCCAGTTCCTCGTTGGACTCTGTGCCTCACGCCACTGACCTACCATCCGAGCTGCCCACCGTATGACTCCCACCAGAAGGTGGCAAGTTGCGTCCTGCACATAGCAGTCTCTGTGCGCTGCTGCAGTAAATGTGACCAGGGCCGAGTCATGAAGAAACCCCCCCAGAGTAATACCATCACAGCACTACGAGTAGTGCCACTGGCATTGCGGCTGTGGACTACCAAGGCTGCCGGGCAACCTCTGGCATGTTGTCAGCATCACAGGGTGCCTACACGAGCATCACCTTGCTAGACAGAAGTCTACCCCAGCCCAGTCAGTGGAGTGAGATGTGTTTAACTCGCTGTGAAAATGATGTGATGTGTTAATTTAAGTTGAAAAAATGCCGAATGCAACCACACTTATCAACGGTATAAATGCTTTTCTATTAAATAATTTTGTAGGATATTCCTGAGGGCCTGTATTTTAGTTTTGTCTTTGATCACTTGTGGAAGTTTGTTGTATCATTTATTTCCATTACATAGTACACTAATTTTGGTTTCTGTTTTATTTTTTGTGTTGAGCTGTAAGTAATTGCTGCATCTGGTCTCATGTTCATGTAGAGACCTGCTGTTTGGGTACAGGTCTTTATGTAGATTACTGTTCACAAAATGTTTTTACACAGAACAGACAAGCTCCCCACAACAAATTTAAACATCTTGATGCAGAGAGTTCTCTTGCTACTTTTTTTATACTTTATATACCCCTCTTCAACCACATTCAGGAGGATGATGGTTCAATCTCGTGTCTGGCCATCTTGATTTAGGTTTTCCGTGATTTCCCTAAATCGCTCCAGGCAAATACAGGGATGGTTCCTTTGAAGGCGCACAGCTGACTTCCTTCCCTAATCTGATGAGACCGATGACCTCGTTGTTTGGTCTCCTCCACAACCCAACCCAACCCAACCCTCTTTGACAGAACTAAAAGATTGTTTACATACTCTGTTCATTTTTCCCGAAGAAAGTTATAGCATAACTAATTATTTAATGAACAGATTAAATACAGGGTTAGCACAAAGTCTTGCCATGATTATAACAATTTATTACAGAATAACCGCTTGACATAATAATTTACATTTGATTCTGATACATATGTTAGTGTTACTAGTTGGCTTTTTTTTTTTTTTTTTTTTTTTTTTTTTTTTTTTTTTTTTTTTTCCGAGGCAGTATTTCAGTTCCCCCCTGGTGTTTTGTAACATGGGTTCTGTCACAGTACCCACAGCAGCTTGTGTCCTAGCCTTCAGTTCATTGACGTCATCAACTGATGTGATGAAGCCACAGTCCTTGATATAGTCCCAGTCCACCGATCCAGAAATGTTTCATCCAGGAAATCATGCCGCACTATCAAAGCCCAGTGGGGGGAGCGGGAGGGGGAGGGGTGCTCCGGAAAATTATCCATGGTTGATGTTCTTCTAACTGTGGGGCAATGAACTGTTGCAAAACATATAAGTAAATGTTAGCAGTAATGGATTTTTCCACACAGACAAACGGTCCAAAAACCTTGTTATGCATGAGACTGCACCAAACATTCACTTTCTCACTGTCCCGCTGTAACTGTATTGTAGCATGTGGAGATTCTGAACCCATATATGGACATTATGCCTATTTACCATTCCAATAACATGGGTGGTGGATTCATTGGTAAAGCATGTGCGATGTAAGTAATCATTAGTGCCATCAATCATGTTGAGAATCTCAGTTGCAAGTTCAGCACGTGTGAGCAAATCATTGGGTTGCAAGGCCTGCACAATTGGCACTTTGTAAGCATGCAACCTAAGCCTTTCATGAAGAATCTTCACTACACTTGCTTGTGGTATTTGAAGTTCACGTGATGCTTGATGAGTTGATTTAGATGGACTGCACTGAAATGATTGCCAAACAAGACCAACAGTTGCACCACTCACATGAGGCCTGGCACTTCAAGGATGATCTTCAATGCTGCCTATTTTGTAAAACTTTGCATTACCATCACTTTATTGATTTAATGTCAGGAGGGCTGCGTTCATAAAAAGCCCAAAATTTACACTGAACACTGATGGGCGATTTTGTTTCGTGAAACCGAAGCACACATTGTGCTTTCTCCTGCTTCAACGCCATTTTGCCAGCAACTAACGTGACCTAACAGATCAAGTCAGTGTTGTGGAGCACTAGCGCCATCTATTGGTCACAACAACTAGTAACACTAACCTATGTAGTGGCATAAAATGTAACTAATTATGTGGTGGTGGTGGTTAGTGTTTAACGTCCCGTCGACAACGAGGTCATTAGAGACGGAACGCAAGCTCGGGTTAGGGAAGGATTGGGAAGGAAATCGGCCGTGCCCTTTCAAAGGAACCATCCCGGCATTTGCCTGAAACGATTTAGGGAAATCACGGAAAACCTAAATCAGGATGGCCGGAGACGGGATTGAACCGTCGTCCTCCCGAATGCGAGTCCAGTGTGCTAACCACTGCGCCACCTCGCTCGGTAAACTAATTATGTCAAACGGTTATTCTGTTATAAATTTTTATAATCAAGGCAAGATGTTGTGCTCACCCTGTATGTTATTCTAGTGCCTGAGCTACTAAACACTGTATTTATTATTCTAAGTGCATAGCATGCTGAACCTATTCACTCCCTGAAGGCAATTATGTGATCGTACATTTTAGTTTTGTGTCAACATGCACCTCTAGAAGTTTTGTTCTCAGTACACATGCGATTGACTTATCTTTCAGTTTTATATAATTACTGAAGGGTTTTTTGCCTTTTTTGTTTTTGTACACTTTGCTACTCATCACTGATTAAAATGTTACTGTCATCAGTTGGTAGTCCTTTCTTACCACACTGACAAAATTTTTGGTATATATCAAGAACAGTATTGCACCAAGCTCACTTTCTTGGGGGCTCCAATATTGTTGTGCTGTATTCTGGGTTTAAAAGGTGTTTATGGTACAACTGAAGTTAGTCTGAGAGATCTTCATGTACTATGCTCAATTTTTCAGATATGTATGAAACCACTTACTTGCTACCCTCCTTATACCTAGTACATCAAATTTATTTAGCAGAATTTTGTAGCCAACTGTATTGAAGGCTTTGGTAAGGCCAAGGAAGATTCCTGTTATGCGACCTCCTTTGTCTAGTACTTTCAGAACAATATTTGTAAACTGAGTTATGGCTGATCCTGTGCTTTTACCTGATCTGCAACAGACTGTTCTTTACATAGAAGACCATATTTTGTTAAGTACCCTATGAGTCTGTTTCTCTTTATGGTTTCTACTACTTTTAAGAATGATGACAGTAAAGAGGTGGGCCTATGAATTCATTATTGTTTAATCACAGAATAATGGTTATTACCTAGCTAAGTGAATTGATGACCAGGACAGATGGCAGAACCATCATGTTTATACCTGAAACATGGAGGGGAGGCCGTGAGGGCATGCACTCCAGTAGTCTTAGAAATGGAGTACTGTCATCCACTACACATCTGTGTTATGTCAGTAGTCTTAGAAATGGAGTACTGTCTTACACTGCACATCTGTGTTATGTCAGTGTGCTGCCTGGCAAGACCTGCTCAATATTGTAACACTGAAAAGGGTGTAGTGAGAAATGTGTGGTGTTCTATGGCAGCATAGAGCAAATACAAGCAAATTAGGCATTGTAAATGTCTCATAATCCACCTGAAGATGATAGAATGATCATAACAATGCATAGCGATGTTAGAAATATAAGTGACTGAAGCAGTGCACCATTAATTTTTTGTATATTACCTAATAAGTTGTAGCATTTAGCAGGGAGTCGTTTTTGGATGATATATTTGAAAGTAATTTGCTCAGCTTGATACACAAAATGAACAATGTAAAGTCACATCTACAACTGCTACATGAATTGCTTCCATTTTGCAACCCACACACCACTTAACACTTCCAAACATGTCCTTGCAGAAACTCTAGACGTTCTTAATATGCAACAATAAAGGAGCAACAGAACAAAACTCATCCACAACAACAGCCAAGATAATGCACCTTGTCAACAATATATGTGGGACAACTCTACTGGCTTAGACAGAAAATAGCTGATTCGAAATAAAACCTCTGCTCTTCCTTTTGCACTCTCAGCTGTTGTTTTAATCTGAGACTACAAAGTATTTATTTAGCTTTACACAGACCACTGTCCACATGTTTGGTTATCAAATTGACACAGTCCTTTTATTGCACAGTTCTGTATAATAAACAGTTTTTTGACCATAGCTGCATTGCCCCAAAATATTATGCCACAGTAAAGTATTTAGTGAAAATGTGTAAAGTATACTAGCAACCTCATCTGCTGATAAACACATTGGGAGAGATTTCTAAGTGCAAAGAGGCAGAACTTAGCTTTTTAGCTGCCTTTTCCACATGTTGATCCACCCTTGGTTTATTATCCATTTGCATAACTATGAAATTCACACATGAAGTCTTGTACAGTGTGTGCCCATTCATGTCTGCTTCTGTCACCTGCAAATCATGTTACTGAAGTGCATAATATGAGTCTTTGTAAGATTAAGTGTTAAACTGTGTGCTGTGAACCAGCTGTAACCCTCTGTTTTCTGTTGATAAGATAGTACTCCATTTATGCAATAGGAATGCTTCTAAGGCTATGCCTTTTCTGATTGCCTTGTAGAATTTTGTCATACACAGAGTGGAAGGACTTGGGAAGCTCAGAGCAAATGTCAACAGACTGTACAAGAAGTGATTTCATGAAATCAAATATTGCGTTTATGGAAGCAAATCTGTGCTACTGTTAAAAGTCTATTCTTAGAAATTTGGTTATATGCAGAGGAATCCAGAAAAATGTAGACACTCTTTGACAGTTAATATATTTGAAAGAAAATGACATATCGTTGGAATTTTGTGTGGTAGCATAGTCCATTGTTTCCTCAACAGATCTCAGTGCGTATTGTCCATCTGATGACAGTGTAGCAACAAACAAAGTAAAGTTGTTGTTTGAGCAATGCAAGACCATATTGAAGTGGTACTGGAAGTATGAAAACATTATGGAAGTACAACAGCAATAGTGTAATGTGTATGGAACTCAGCCACCAACAAGTGTGACAATTTATCATATTGGGGTAAATCTGAAACCAATGGTACTGTTCAGGATGTGCATAAGGAAAGGTCTGGCTGACCAAAAACATTAAGAAGTCTAGCTTCCAGTGCTGCTGTGTTGCAACAGTTTACTAGATCACCTCAAAAATCTGTGAAGCAGGGCGCACCTGAAAGCAGCGTAAGCCAGTCAAGTACGTGATGAATTCTGAAGGCTGCAAAGTGGTAAGTGTACATGCTGAGATCTCTTCACACTATGAATGGCAATGATCTGGATCAAAGGCTGGAGTACTGCAAGTCATTTGAAGACATGTTTTGTAAGGGTGAATGGTTTGCAGGGATGGTTATCTGGTCTGACAAGGTGTAATTCGAACTGAATGGTACTGTAAACTGCCACATTTGATGTAGTCAGCTCCTGAAAATCCTCACATTCACTTGGACAAGCATGTTAATTAGTAATGTGGTCTGCTACTGTGCAGTTTGATTAGCCCATTCTTCTTTGAAGGTACTGCAACTTGTGAGATGTATCGCCAGATACTGCAAACATTGATTTTACCTGCCATCCAAGAGGTGTTTGGAAATGAAAGACTTTACCTGCAACAAGATAGTGCTCCACCTCACTGCCACAGAGATGTGAGAGTGTACTTGGATGAAAATCTACCTGGATGATGGATAGCTCCAAGAGGAGCTGTTGGGTACCCATCACTGTCTCCATACCTTACATCTCTTGACTTCTACCTATGGGGAACCTTGAAAAATGAAGTTTATCAACAGAAGTCAGCTACACTGAACGAGCTATGAGAAACCATCAAGGCAACCTGTGTAGCTATTACACCGACAACAATGACAGCCATAGTTCGGTCAACACGTCAGTGGCATCAACATTGTTTAGCTGCTAATAGAGCCACCTCGAATGCATAAAATAACCTTTCCCCTGTGCAAGAATTGTAATGGTATGTCATTTTGTTCCAATGATACTGACTATTATGTGTGACTACATTTTTCTGGAACTCAGCGCATAATGTTGTAAACTAGCTTCAAAAACCATACATATATCTCCTGTCTTAATGAACATTTTAAGTTAATATTGCTGAACTCCAATACTTTTGAAAGGAGAGATGGGATAACATCAAAATGTAATGTGTCTCTACTAATGTACACATAAAACTGTGCCAGAATAACATAAACTAATTTATGTTTGTGTATGAAGATCATCATGGTGGAACTTACGTGTGTTCCAAAAATATCAGTATCAAGGAAAAGGTGTAGTGGATGAGTGGCAGTCAAGAAGCAGGCAGAGGAAGCAGCATGCTATACGTGTAGTGGATGAGTGGCAGTCAAGAAGCAGGCAGAGGAAACAGCATGCTATACGAGCACATTAGTCAAATAACTCAATTTTAATATGCCATTCCTACAGAAGGAACTACAGAAGCTAAGCAAATTGATTATCATTAACGACTCACATTGAAGAATGTACTATACTAAGAGAAGCAACTACGCATCTGATGATAGCTGTAAATTTGTACACACTTACATGGTAAATAATGGATGTTGCCTGATAGGGTGCACATACTAATTGCACAGGTGGCAAATGAACTTAGAATCACTTTGATGGATTGACTGATTCTTTCACATAGCGTAGTCGGTGACGGCCACACTTTCTGATTAGAAAGCAATGAAAAGTGGAAAATTGAAACAATTAGGCTCACAGACAGGCTAGATGCCACACCCACTATGGACTGTCCTAGTGCTGGTGATGGTGAAGTCACTAAGGCAATGGTAAGACAACTGACTCATTTTTGGGAAGACTCTGGTGTGATTCTCCTTATGGCTGTCCAGATTTAGGTTTTCTGTGATTTTTGAAGGCAGTGAACCCTGGCCCAACTGAAGCTTGTACTCTCTCTTTTTCCTAGAGTAGAAAGTGGCACCAAGCAAAATACAAGATGACTTGGATTGCAGGAACCAGAATGTCACTATAGTGGAGTTCTTAGGCTGTTAATGTCATCTGGAACCATTGCATTGCATACCAAACAGACAAACACTGATTGATGATTTTGATCCAGAAGTGGTTATATGACGAGATGAGATCTTTACATTTAGTCTGTTCGATAACAAGATAATTTTTTCACTTACAGATGAATGATTATTCCAAAAATTAAAACTTATATTGACTTTTATAAAATTGATTCAAGGGGCTGTCACACACAATGTTTACTGCACATTACTGAGTGCCATGCAATAATACTGACCATCTCAGATCGGTACTGGTGGGTTTGCACAGTATACTGAAGAAGATTGCAGACCTTTGAAATTTTGATGTTCGCTCAGTATATTCTGCAATACAATGTACCATGTTAGGTTGGTATCGCACAATTCATGGCAGTTACTGTTGAGACAGAGAGAAGCTTGGTTCACTGTCAAAAAATTTGTCCAAAGAACTGAAAAAGTAAATGAAAAAGGAAGTGGGCCAGAAGGTGTGCATGAACACACTGTTCGTTACACTTTGAGAAATAACATTCCTCATTGATCAGGAGACACCAAATACCTCCTTCTCTACAATAGCAGAGGAAACATGATTGTACTGTCAAGACAGTGTGCATGTTGCTTGTAGCACTCCCAGAACTGACGAGTGGTTGGCTGTCTAGTAGTGTATGTGTTTATTCCTCTTGCACTAGTTGCCACAGCACAGAGTTAACATCATGTAAGCTTTCAATCAGCATAATTGTTTTATTTGGTTTGCAATAGTACATTAGTGAAATACATAGAAAACAGCATATGTACATGATAAATTTCACAGTTCACTTGTTTAATTTGTGATTAGTTTTCATTGTGGTTTGCTAATCTATTCTGCTGTGAGTAATCCTGTGGTCCTTTGAAATGTTCACTGGAAAGTTTTCAGACTTATTTTGTCCATCCTACTCAATTTCTGATTGTATTTTCAAGGCAAGAAACTCGATTGCAATATGGGTGAGATCCATATTGTCGAGTGAGACATGTCCTCTATGAAGGCAGAGTTCTAACTGTTACTTCCCAGATGTAAATATTGCACTAGGCAGTTGGACCATCCTTAGGTGAAACATATTGACACAGGGACCACTTTAGACAATGTGAAATGTTGGGCTTTCGTACATTTGTTGAAAACTCCACTAACAATGTTACACTGGGAATTCTCTGGGAAAAAAGATGTATTTGGAAAAGAAAAGTGTTTGCTCATAGTAGATAATACATGTCTATTGAAAAACTAAATGTATTCAGTGTTTTTTTTATAACCAGTACATTTTGACAAAGTAATCACAAAAATGAGTCACTTGTGGTTCTTTGTCATGGCTCAGAAATGATCTGAATTGTGTGTCACAGGACGCTAAAGTGCTTAATGAAAACACAGCATGTGCAATGCAAAGATCATTTATTTCTGTGTGTTATGGGCACTGTTATGTTTCCTATATATTATTGAAATTTCTTACAGTGACACACACTGTAACTACTATTAGTATCTGAACAATCTGTAATTGTTTCTGAATGCCCCACTATAAAATCTAATGGCAGTTATAAACTGCATCAACAAAGCTCTTCAAGTGGCCTACAGAAAATAGAAACTAAGCTGAAAGTTATTCAACAGCAAGAAATCCTCACAGTTCAGCAGCTCACCAGTCCAGTTAGGAGTGAATCCTTTCTAAATGACCTCCATGACCGAGGTCACCAACACAAACTCGTGTGACGATGCTCGAACCAGTGGTAAGCCGGGGTTCAAATCCTGATGATGGAAAACATTTTCACTGCTAGTGTTTGGCCACAGGGGGAGGAAAGGTGGTGTTGTAAAGTTCCTGATCACCAGACTTTGCTCCAATGTCTTGGTTTAAATACAAAAGCTCTCCACCGCATGTCACGAAGTGAGGGCATGTGACACTGCTGACAGTGATCTGTCCACCAGATGTGGACATTGAGCTTGTCTGTCCCCTCGGTGATATTTGCAAGGAGTGGGCTAAGTGCCAGCACCAGGTTTCACCCTCTCACTGCTCTCATCATCTTCATAATCATACAACAGAAGGGAAAAAAGAAAAAAAATCACACACACAGTACTGTAAATACCCTAATGGAGCATCCTGCAAATAAACAAACAAACAAATAATATAGCTATCCCTTTCTGTTACTCAGTTTCAGGTCTGTTTCTGGAAGGTATATGTACCATTCTATGTTTTACAAAAGTGCAAAAAACTTTCTTCTGTATATTCCATTCCATTCCATAATGGCAGGTGCAGCAACAGTAGTTAAATGATTCAAATGCGTGTACAAACTCCATTGCAATTATATATTCTTTTTATTAATTCCAGTTACACATTTCATGTGGTTAGTAAATCATCAGACTGGAACAATAAGTAAATAATTACAGCTCAGATGCATGAATCTAGTGAGCAGCACCATCTAATATTTCTAAAAGGAGAGTAAATGTGGAAAACTTTAGAACTTACTTGGTTAAAATGTTGAAGGCATTAGGTATGGGGCCCAGCTGTCATGTAAAAGGATAGTAGAAAATACCCTTGTAAACTGAAAGTTAATGTAAGAGAACCCTATGAAAATGTAAAAAAAGATAAACAGCAAAAACACTGTGAATAGCAAAGTAGGGAAGGAGAGTGGTGGGAAAGGACAAATAAAATATAAAAGTAATAAAAAGAGAGGGTACCATGTAATTAAGACTCACCATAGTAACAGAGAGTTCTGGTGCAGTGGTATATATACATTTACAACCGTTAAACTGAATGAGGTGGAACTGTAGTGCCCTTGCTGACTGTAAACAGAAAATAGTTATCACAACATTATGCTCTATCCTACATGAACCTCATGTCACACTATTTTCTCTTTTATCCCCCTTTGTTTCCTATTCTTTCACGTAAATATATAAGGTTTCCCAAATATTCAACCTCTTCTCCTTTTCCCTCCCCCCACCCCCCTCCCCATTCGCTCATATATCATTTACATTTTTGTTGCTCCAGTGTCACCCTGTGGTTGTTCTTCAACTTGAGAAGTTCCCTGTCCTTAGCCTGGGTGTACCACTTCCATGTTTACAGTTGGTGAGGACACTGCAGTTGCACCCCATTCAATTTGGTGGTTGAAAACATGTACCTACCACGGTACCAGCTCTTCCTTCTGTTATGTTGAGTCTTAATTACATGACACTTCTCTTTTTATTACTTTCATACTTTATTCATCCCTCCCCCCCTCCCCACCTTCCTAATTTCCTAATTTGATATTATCAGTGTTTTTGGTGTTTATCTTTTTTACCTCTTTTCAAGTTTCCCCTGTGTTAACTTTTAGTTAATCTCAAGGATGTTATCCACAGCCCTTTTATATGATGACTGGGCCCATACCTAACACTTTCAGCATTTTAATCAAGTAAGGTTTAAATTTTTTCAAATTTATTCTTCTTTTTGCATATTAGATGGTGCTGCTTGCTAGGTTTATATGTTTGAGCTGTAATTATTTCCTTATTGTTCAGTGTGGTGATGTGCTAAGCATGTGAAATGTGTAAATGGAATTAATAAAACAGTTACATAATTGGAACAAAGAATGTTCACTCATTTGAAACTTTTCTTCAGATGCATCAAAAAGAAAATGGTTCTTGTTTCTAGTTTTGCCCATGTCTATAACTGTAATGACATACAAGAAGATTGAAACAGGAATAGCTTTCAGCACCTTGACCTTATCATAAATTCCTGTGTGAAATATTTTGCCAAGAATGATCACATTATCCCTTATTTATTTAAGGCCCATTTTATCACATTCATGATACAGGACTTGTCAAAATACAAGACAGTAAAAAACTTTAGGTATAAGTATGTACAAAATATAGGCAAATATAAGTCATAATTTAACATCTAGACTGGTAGCTGTCTTATTAACACATCTTGGTTCATCATAATAACATATAAGAAAACAGAAATTTGTGTACACACATATAGACACAAAAGACATACAGCTGAAAACTTATTGACACATCTTAACTGGCTGTACTAAAGAAAGCAATATTCTAGTTAAATATGTATAAAAAAATAGAATTTCACATGCACATAAAAGGTCACAAAATACACATAACTACACACATTCGTAGGAGTGTATTTGTAAAAGATCTTTAGTTTTATCTAAAAATATTTTGATAATTATAAATTGCCAAGTAGAGAGATTGTCAGACAGAACCTACAGATCTGAGCAGTATTCCAAATATCAATTATAGCTGCAGAAGCTGTGGATCAGCAGTAAATTTTTTAAATGTGTGAAAGTTTGGTATTCTTTTGATCTTATCTAGCATTGCGCTGATGAGAATTTTTTGTTTGTGTAATACATTGTTCTGGTGTACATAAAGAGATCTCTACTAGCTACATACAACCTTAAGCTGGGCTGATTTTGTTTTAGTTACTCATTTTTATGGTTACGACCAAGTAAGAAGATGGATGCATGGTGTATTTACAGCATAGAGAGATGGGGGGATGCTTTGCAGCATGGCTAGTGTGTTCCTTGCATTTGTCCCATGCCACACACTTCAGCCATTGCCTACTTCAGTAACTGATAACATTGGGGTAAACACCACACTGAGCCACAGTTTCTGTTTATGGTATTCCATAGAAAAATTGTGCTCTCAGAAAAACTCTCACAGTCACTTGTTAGTGTAATATAATGTATATACTTTACGCCAGCCAAAATGGATATCACAGATGCCAAGTACCTGTCTCTGACAACTTGGTGCCGGAGACTGCAGTCGTGTGTGTGTGTGTGTGTGTGTGTGTGTGTGTGTGTGTGTGTGTGTGTGTGTGTGTGTGTATGTGTGTCATTTATTTTTGATGAAGGCCATGCTGGACAAAAGCTTATTTGTGACAGTGTTTTTGTTATGCATATCTGTGATTCAGCATCTCTGCTATATAGTGAGTAGCAACATTCCTTTTCTAATATTATCATAGGGTATATGTTCACAAAAATTTCCTCTCAATATTTCTGACATACATTTTAACTCTTTTTTTCTATTCTCCTCTTTGTAAGTTCTGATCACATGTTATAATATAAGTAATTTATATTTACATGTAATGTCTTTAATTTTCCAGTAAAATATGTATGTCTACATTTCTAATTGAAAGATGTGTGGAGCAATGTAAGAGATATACATGAAGCTTAAGACTTTGCTACAACTGCAAGGAAAAAGATAAATAGCAAAAATATGTGTGGTACTTACCTAAATAAGGGGACACATAGCAGATGTCTACAACATGTATTCTGCTAAATACTACTAATAATACTAACAAAATCAGGCAAAGAAGAAGTTGATTGGTCAGTTGAGCCTAATTTCTATTCGAGAAGAATCCTGGCATAGTTTCTGTGGTGACTGTTGCACATTTTAATCCAATGATAATCTGTTTATTGATAAGCAATATCACAGAAGGGACCATTGTGGACATAGTTGTCTTATGGCAGTGGATGTACGATCCACATATGTCAATCCTAGAGTTTGGAATAGGAGCACAATGCACTCAAAGATATCAGGATGCCATCTTAAATCAATATGTTTGCCTTTTAAGTCATGTGGGGAAATTAGAATTCATGTAAGAGATATCTATATTGCATGGCCACTACTTATGACTGCTTGGAAACAGGAGCTATAATGTGGATTGAGTGGCCACCCTACCCCTTATTAATATGTATGGTGTGTGGATGGGCTACACTTGTACAATTTGTTCTATTGTGGAATGGTGAATGGTAAATTGGTCACCCCTAGTATAGTCACTATTTACAGTAATAGATATGATGCCAAATCCAGATGAAATTCGTAGAACATACATGACCCAGCTAACAGTTCACGGCAGAAGTAATAATCTGCAACAGTCATGTATACTGTTTCAAGACTAGTACAATGTACTCTGATACAAAGAGACAAACATCTTAGTAATAACAATTCACTTGTGTGATTCACATGCCTTGGAGATGGAAGATCAGGTTTTAAAGTCTCAACAATGACACAGTAATTAGTGAGGAAGCACAAGCTCAGATTATGGAAGGATGGGGAAGGAAATGAGGATGGGGGGAGGGAAGGGGGTCCTATTGAAAGGAGCCATCAGTCTCTGGATTCTGAATGGCTGGCCAGGCATTTGAACTGTCACCATTCAAAAAGGCCATGCAAAATTTTGACGCTTATTTGCAATACGCTATCAAAACTAAAAGCCTGGCAGGAAGATGTAAGTTAAGCTCTATGGGAGCTGAGGTCAGTGTTGGTGGAAAAGTGAGATGCTGAACCATGAAGACAACTGGGTTGTGATCAATACATCAATAAGCTCTAATCAACACATCACTGTTTTCTAAGCAAATTTAAACTCCTTTTTCTCTGCAAAATGTATTGTTTCCTATCATCTATGTTACAGTAATTGTATTGATTACTTTTCAGACCTATTAGTGGCTAATTATATGTGGTGTTCTGTGCAGTTGGAAAACTTTGATTACATGCTGATATAATAAAATGTTGTATTATTAATGATTTTTAATATAGAGGTGAAAGTGTGTTACTTACAACTTGTTAAAATATTGTTAATAGTAGAAATCATTGACTAATGCTTTTGATAATTACTTTTCTGCACTTTTATGGTCATAAAATATATGGTTCTATGTTCTTCATTAACTTTGTATGTTGCTTTTGTAATACCTACTGTAATGTGTTAAGTAAGAAGTAAAGTTGACACATAATAATTATTTATTTCTCCTTGCATCAGCTTTAATGAACATGGTGAGCTACCTGCAATGCTCACCACCACCTCAACGGCTGTTATTTAATCTTCCACCTAAGCCATGTCAGACTGTACTGGATTGCTTTCCTAACCTGTGCTGTCAAGAGAGAGGAACCAAAGTATGTCGTCAGCCTAAAAAGTCAATTCTTCCACTGGTTGCTTCAGTCATGCAGGTACAGTAAATTATTGCGAAATGAAGAATCTTACTATATACTAAGTTATAAAAAAATGTTGTAAATGAATAACACACATTGCCCTTTATAGACAAACCCATCCAATAACTAACCACTGAAGGAACAGCAACAATTAACAGTAATATGTAATATTGGAGGATAGGCAATATCAAACATAATATATGCCTTGTCATTCCTTGAAGTTAAAAGTAGGAGAGATAGTTAATTGCTGTTGTTGTGATCTACAGTCCAGAGACTGGTTTGATGCAGCTCTCCATGCTACTCTACCCTGTGCAAGCTTCTTCATCTCCAAGTAACTACTGCAACCTACATCCTTCTGAATCTGCTTAGTGTATTCATCTCTTGGTCTCCCTCTACAACTTTTACCCTCCACACTGCCCTCCAGTACTAAATTGATGATCCCTTAATGCCTCAGAATGTGTCCTACCAACTGATCCCTTCTTTTAGTCAGGTTGTGCCAAAAATTCCTTTTCTCCCCAATTCTATTCAACACCTCCTCATTAGTTACATGATCTACCCAGCTAATCTTCAGCATTCTTCAGAAGTACCACATTTCAAAAGCTTCTCTTCTTTTCTTGTCTAAACTACTTATTGTCCATGTTTCGCTTCCATACATGGCCACACTCCATACAAATACTTTCAGAAAAGACTTCCTGACACTTAAATCTATACTTGATGTTAACAGATTTCTCTTCTTCAGAAATGCTTTCCTTGCCAGAGCCAGTCTACATTTTATATCCTCTCTACTTTAACCATCATCAGTTATTTTGCTACCCAGATAGCAATACTCATCTACTACCGTAAGTGCCTCATTTCCTAATCTAATTCCCCCAGCATCACCTGATTTAATTAGACTACATTCCATCATCCTCATTTTGCATTTGTTGATGTTCATCTTATGTCCTCCTTTCAAGACACTGTCCATTCTGTTCAACTGCTCTTCCAGGTCCTTTGCTGTCTCTGATAGAATTAACAATGTCATGGGCAAACCTCAAAGTTTTTATTTCTTCTCCATGGATTTTAATTCCTACTCCAAAATTTTCTTTTGTTTCCTTTACTGCTAGCTCAATATACAGATTGAATAACATCGAGGATGGCTACAACTCTGTCTCACTCTCTTCCCAACCACTGTTTCCTTTCATACAACTCAACTCTTATAACTGCCATCTGGTTTCTGTACAAATCATAAATAGCCTTTCACTCCCTGTATTTGACCCCTGCTACCTTCAGAATTTGAAAGAGAGTATTCCAGCCATTGTCAGAAGCTTTCTCCAAGTCTACAAATGCTAGAAACATAGGTTTGCCTTTCCTTAATCTATCTTCTATGGTAAGTCATAGGATCAGAATTGCCTCACGTGTTCCAACTTTTCTATGGAATCCAAACTGATCTTCCCCAATGTCGGCTTTAACCAGTTTTTCCATTCGTCTGTAAAGAATTCATGTTAGTATTTTGCAGCCATGACTTATTTAACTGATACGTTATTTTCACACATGTTGACACCTGCTTTCTTTGGGACTCGAATTATTATGAAACTTCCTGGCAGATTAAAACTGTGTGCCAGGCCGAGACTTAAAGTTGGGACCTTTACCTTTCGCGGGCAAGTGCTCTACCAACTGGAATTATTATATTCCTCTATGAGGCGGTTTCCTCTTTCATTCCTTACCCCCAGTCCATGTTCACCTGCTTCTTTTCCTTCTCTTCCTTTCCCTACTATTGAATTCCAGTCCCCCATGGCTATTAAATTTTCATCTCCCTTACCTATCTGAATAATTTCTTTTATTGCACCATACATTTCTTCAATCTCTTCATCATCTGTGGACCTAGTTGGCATATAAACTTGTACTACTGTGGTAGGCGTGGGCTTCGTGTCTACCTTGGCTATAATAATGCATTCACTATGCTGTTTGTAGTAGCTTATGTGCACTCGTATTTTTTTATTCATTATTAAACCTACTCTTGCATTACCCCTATTTGATTTTGTACTTATAACCATTTATTCACCTGACCAGAAGTCTTGTTCCTTCTGCACCAAAGTTCACTAATTCCTGCTATGTCTAACATTAACCTATCCATTTCCCTTTTTAAATTTTCCAACCTACCTGCCCGATTATGGGATCTGACATTCCATGCTCCAGTCTGTAGAATGCGAGTTTCCTTTCTCCAGATAACGATGCCCTCCTGAGTAGTCCCTGCACAGAGACCCAAATGGAGAACTATTTTACCTCCAGATTATTTTACCCCAAGAGGATGCCATCATCACTTAACCATACAGTAAAGCTGCATGCCCTCGAGAAAAATTACAGCTGTAGTTTCCCCTTGCTTTCAGCCATTCACAGTACCAGCACAGCAAGACCGTTTTGGTTAATGTCACAAGCTCAGATCAGTCAATCATCCAGACTGTTGCCCTTGCAACTACTGAAAAGGCTGCTGCCCCACTTCAGAACTACACATTTGTTTGGCCTCTCAACAGATACCCCTCCATTGTGGTTGCACCTATGGTATGGCTATCTGTATTGCTGAGGCATGCAAGACTCCCCACTAACAGCAAGGTCCATGGTTCATTGGGAGGGGGGGTTGATTGTATAAAGGCAAAAGGCAAAATTCTGCTGAAGAAGCTATTAACATTACAAGGAGACAGAATGACACTCCACTATTTACTGTGAGTAGAAGAAAGTTCAATTACTGCTGATAGAATAACTTAAAAAACAAGAAACACTAATTTTAGTTTTCAGAACTCTGGTGTCATACGGGTTCTGCCTCTTTCATTCCCTCCTACCTTTCAATAATTCCACAGCCAATCCCTCCAACCTTTTCAAAGAAGGAATGTACAGGATCCAAAAGCTGCTATTAGTATTTCCTACTTTGAGAGTGCACATTCACCACGAAGTTCATATCATAAAGGTAAGTACTTGCCTGAAATTCTAGCACTGTGTAATGTACAAGATAGGACAAATATTCACACTGTCAGCGATAACAGACTCAAAACAGTAAAATAAATGTGAATGCCATTTAGGTGGACAGAGAGACGAGGAAATGACACAGGAAGAGAGGAGAAAAAGAAGGAGAAGAAACAAGCACGTCCTCAAGATTATTTGTAGGGTGCCGAAAAGATGCTACAGGGGAGGGTGCAACTAAACCTGTGAGATAAAAAAGGAACATGTTTCTCCTATTACAGGAGATCTAGTGAAGAAGTCCCTGATATCAAAATTAAATATCTTGAAAATTAAGCTCATTAGATGAGTGCAACAAATGGTATGTTTATTGCGCAAGCTGTAACAATTGTATACCTAAGTTGTACAAAAGTTTTGAAATAGCTGAGAAAGCTGCTAAGAGGTGGCACTGAGCAGCTTGAACAGCATTAGTGTGCATAATTAAACTTGTCTTCTGCAAGCAGACTTTTTAATTGCATCACAATCTTTTTGAAATGTCCACCAATGGCAGTATAGAAGTGGTGCAAACAAACAGTGATATTTGCTGTCATGTCTTTTAGTGTCTCACCAGAAGTTAATTCAGATGCCACACAGAATCCTAATCCAAGCTCATCAAGGGACAGTGTCTTTCAACATGCCTCACAAGAAGTAGTCCCAAGGGATCAGAGCAGGTGAGCATGGAGGCCAACTGAAAAATTTACAGCAATCCAATGCAATGACTCTAGTCCCAAAGTTTTCATCAAGAAAGTGCAACACCTGTTTGATGTGATGGGGTCTGGCCCCATCTGGCATGAATCACTTGGCACCTGGTCAATCCTACAATGTGACAAATTGTTCCAGAATTTCAACGTAATGTTCACTAGTGATCGTTTCTCACTTGAAAAATGGGCCAATACTGTGTTTGCTGCATACCGTAGCCAAAACAGTAACTTTGGGAGAATACAGTGGTTTCGCTTCACACAAATGGACATTTTCAAAACTCCAAAATTGCCAGTTTTGTTTATTCATGACCCAGTTCAGATGTAAGTGTGCTTCATCTGTGAACCAGATGTAGCCAACAATAAATCTTTCATTACCAATTGCTGTGATAATCTGGATAGCAAAATCAGCCCTCTGTCACACAGCTCATACAGAGAAGGATTGATGGCTTTGGATTTTGGATGGCAACATGGGTGGGCTCTGACTCAGTATCCTTTGCAAGCTGGAATGCTTCAAACCAGTCTCTGCCGCAGTTCTTCAGATGGATTTCCTTGGATTTTGCTGAATAGTTCCACAAACTGCAGTGACTTTTCAGCAGTAACTACAGTTTGCCAGTGGCCAACATTCCCCACTAGAACATCAGTCATTGGAATTTGGCGAAGAGCTTGTTAATGGTTTTCACATTGGGTCCTTTTGGAACATTAAATCATGTTTGAAAACTGTGCCCTGTTGCCATATGACTGTGTTGCACTCTGTGGTATTCCAGCACCAGAAAAATACATTGGCCAGTGGAATACATGATTTCATGGTAGGCTAATCTCCTTTCATGTTTCAATGGTGAAACTGATCGCTCTGAGCTGCAGCACTCTATTTACTGGCATTATGTATTGTGATTACAGTGCCAACTGTTAGTAGCTTATGAACAATTTCAAACCTTATGCATAACACCTGTATAAAATTCTCACAGCTTTCACAATCAACATTCTGTTTCCAGAATGAGATTTAACATTCTGTTTGTTGCACTCATCTATTGCTCTTAGTTTTGGAGATATTTTATTTTGAAATTGGGAACTCTTTTTGGCTACAGACACTACATATTGTCAACATAGGCACTCTTTCTGTGGATATTCATTGCTACTGATAGCTTAGCTTAGTGTCTCCAATATGGAGCATTAAATAAACCTAGCAGATGAGCTAATTAATACTATCATGTATGGTAATTGCTTGCTTGGGCAAAATTGACCAGCCGCATGTCTGAAAGAGGGAGCAGTAATAATGAACTGAAAAGTGGCATAGCACTTGTTGAATGCAGCATTTATGGCACATAAAGGAGACAGAATGAATTATGGATTGCAATTTTTGTTGTTTTTGTGGTCTTCAGTCCTGAGACTGGTTTGACGCAGCTCTCCATGCTACTCTATCCTGTGCAAGCTGCTTCATCTCCCAGTACCTACTGCAGCCTATATCCTTCTGAATCTGCTTAGTGTATCCATCTCTTGGTCTCCCTCTAAGATTTTTACCCTCCACGCTGTCCTCCAGTACTAAATTGGTGATCCCTTGATGCCTCAGAACATGTCCTACCAACCAATCCCTTCTTCTAGTCAAGTTGTGCCACAAACTCCTCTTCTCCCCGATTCTGTTCAATACCTCATCATTAGTTACATGATCTACCCATCTAATCTTCAGCATTCTTCTGTAGCACCACATTTCGAAAGCTTCTATTCTCTTCTTGTCTAAACTATTTATCGTCCATGTTTCACTTCCATACATGGCTACACTCCATACAAATACTTAAATTGTCTAAAAATGAATTAAGCTGGATAGGTTATATGTTGGTTTCAAAGCTGCACATAGTGCCATATTCCTCAGTCAGCACTGGGCAAAATGCTGTAATCCAACATTCTTGTCCTGGGAAAGGACCTATTGGAGATGGTTTGCTTTTGTCTTCCTCCAATCTGTAATAAGCTGTCAAGTATGGACAACTATTACACTTTTGTGCAGTGTTGTGTTTCTAGCACTTTGCATAGGTTTGTAACAAAGAGAAGTACATAGTGAAATCCAGTGTCAGCGCATAGCCTACGCCTTTCACTGATGTACAGGGCACAATAATCTCAGAGTCAAATGTGCTGCCGAACCACAGACCTGGCAGCTATAATCCAACCCCTGTAAGTGTGAAGTAGAGTAGCACAAACACAGAAGGCAGAGAGCTTTAAGCTTTCCTATACTGATAGACATGTTGACAAATATGGGGCAGTCATGTCGGTTTTTTATTAAAGAGAAATGTCAGAGTTCAGGGCTGCATGACACTGTTCAAACACTGAGATCCACATAGACCTCTGGGCTGAGGTGAACTGCTGTACAGTGGCAAAAATGTATGACTCATCTTTTCACAGAAGGTAAATGGAAGCAAGGGAAAGGGTCCAAACAGAGGCCATTTGGAGGGATCATCGGAGCTAGCATTCAGTGAAGGTTACAAATTGGAAAGTATACCAAATATAAAAGTCACCATCGTACAGCAGGTAGTGGGATGTTACTGGTGGTCCTACAGAGATCACTAGCCCATTAATGATGCTAAAGAATAGTGTAACACTCGGCGCAGAGCCTTGACGGTCACCATTCTCTCGGACCCACAGGGATGAGCGATTTACCAACCTTAACAAGAAACAATTGGAGGGATAAAAACTTATGAAAAAGTGGTAGGGGCCTTCCAAAGTTCCAGTCACGGACACTAAGTAAAATGTGATGGGATCAAAAGGTGTCATATGACTTATGTCGCCAAAATTGGCTGCTAGATGTTGATGGGCATTGGGTTTCAAGCTTGGGATGGCAACAGCATCTTTTCAATGTGAAGACAGAATACCTTCTAGCTGAGATTGTGTGTAGACGGAGTCCGTGATCAAAAAGTGTCATATGACTTATGTAGGCCAAAAAGACTGCAGTGATGTGATGGAATTTAGAAAAAGCCTGTCGGATTGTTTTTTCCAACCTAACCAGATGGTTGATGGTTGTGGATCATCCCTCCCTGAAATCAGACTCACAGGAAAAAAAAGGCCCCAAGGCTTGAGAACCCAATACAGTCACTGAGCTGCAGTCCTTTTGAGCACTTTGCAGAGCATGTTGGTGAGGATAATTAGTTGTTAGATATGAAACTTCCTGGCAGATTAAAACTATGTGCCCGACCGAGACTAGAACTCGGGACCTTTGCCTTTTGCGGGCAAGTGCTCTACCATCTGCGCTACCGAAGCACGACTCACGCCCGGTACTCACAGCTTTACTTCTGCCAGTATCTCGTCTCCTACCTTCCAAACTATACAGAAGCTCTCCTGCGAACCTTGCAGAACTAGCACTCCCGGAAGAAAGGATATAGCGGACACATGGCTTAGCCACAGCCTGGGGGATGTTTCCAGAATGAGATTTTCCCTCTGCAGCAGAGTGTGCGCTGATATGAAACTTCCTGCCAGATTAAAACTGTGTGCCTAACCAAGACTCGAACTCGGGACCTTTGCCTTTTGCGGGAAAGTGCTCTACCATCTGAGCTACCGAAGTACGACTCACGCCCGGTACTCACAGCTTTACTTCTGCCAGTATCTCGTCTCCTACCTTCCAAACTTTACAGAAGATCTCCTGCAAACCTTGCAGAACTAGCACTCCCGGAAGAAAGGATATAGCGGACACATGGCTTAGCCACAGCCTGGGGGATGTTTCCAGAATGAGATTTTCACTCTGCAGCGGAGTGTGCGCTGATATGAAACTTCCTGGCAGATTAAAACTGTGTGCCCAACCGAGACTCGAACTCGGGAACTTTGCCTTTCGCGGGCAAGTGCTCTACCATCTGAGCTACCGAAGCACGACTCATGCCCGGTACTCACAGCTTTACTTCTGCCAGTATTTCGTCTCCTACCTTCCAAACTTCACAGAAGCTCTCCTGCGAGCCTTGCAGAACTAGCACTCCCGGAAGAAAGGATATAGCGGAGACATGGCTTCGCCACAGCCTGGGAGATGTTTCCAGAATTAGATTTTCACTCTGCAGCAGAGTGTGCGCTGATATGAAACTTCCTGGCAGATTAAAACTGTGTGCCGAACCGAGACTCGAACTCGTTTTCATATGTTTATACATCATTTACAAATAAACTGAAGAGGATAGGTCCCATTGCAAGTCATGAGGTACACCATACTGAATGCTTCTAACTTCTGATGTATACAAGTTTTTAATGATTACATATTGCCTCCTGTTACTGAGATTTGATGTTATCCAGTCTGCCCCATGTCCATGAATCTGTAGTCTGTAGTTCTTTATTAGGACTGCATAACTAATTGTATCAAATGTCTCCTGTTGTCCATGAGCTACACAATAAATTCTGTTAATAATTCAATTGCTGTTTCTGTTGATTTCTATTTCTGGTATCTATGCTGTGCTAGAGTTACTACATTATGCTTTTCCATGTAATCAGTTAGTCTATTGAGCATTAGCATTTATAATATTTTGGAGAAACCTGTAACTAAAGACACTGGTCTGTATTGTTAGGATCATCAGCCTTTCCCTTTTTATACACAGGTACTACTTTGCTTAGTTTAAGTTGATCAGGGAATACTCCTCCTTGGAGTGAACAGTTGATTTCTGCTGCCACCTGCTTGGTTAGGTGGTTTGACACTTCATCATCTTCAGCAGACTTTTTTGTCTTTAGTTTTTGTGTAACCTTTGTCACATTTACATCTACATACATACTCCACTAGCCACCATACTGAGCATGGTGACGAGTAACCTGTACCACTAGTAGTCATTTCCTTTCCATGTTCCACTCACAAATAGAGCATAGGAAAAATGACTCTCTCTACTCCTTAGAATGAGCCAAAATTTCTTGTATCTTATCTTCGTGATCCTTAAGTGAAATGTACGTTATCAGCAGTAGAATCACTCAGCAATCAGCTTCAAATTCTGGTTCTCTAAATTTTCTCAGTATTGTTCCTCAAAAAGAACTTTCCATGCCTCCAGGGATTCCCATTTGAGTTTCCGAAGCATCTCTGCAATATCTATGTGTTGTACAAACATAATGATAATAAATCTAGCAGGCCATCTATGAACTGCTTTGATGTCCTCCTTTAATCTGACCTGATGTGGATCCCAAACAATCGAGCAGTACATAATCCTTTCATATTTTTGGGCCACAGATGTAATAATATTTTAATATTTCCACCATTTGACTGCACAAATTTCTTTATTTTATATTACTATCATGATTTTGGCCTTAAGCTATTTATCGAGTACAACAATGCTAGTTATTATTAAACTTCATTGTGTAAAGTCATCGTCTAGATCTATTGAACTGGGTGTCCCAGTCTGGTATAAAATAACTTAAAATATATGGAAAACAGGTAGCAGACATGTTTTCCAGCCGTATAACAACTGAGCCACAAAATGAATTTCAGTACAGTAGTTACATGTACAGTCAACATGTAACTACTGTACTGATGTTCATTGTGTGGCTTAGTTGTTGTAAGGCTGGAAAATGTGGTTGCTACCTGTCTGCCATATATTTTGGTGATTGTATACCTACCTACATGTTGGGACACCCAGTTCAATAGATTTAGATGATGACTTTACTTAACAAAGTCTTATTATACCCAACATTGTTGTATAATAGCTTAAGGCTCAAATGGTAGAAATATCATTCAGGCAGACACAAAGGAATTACAGACATCGGTTGCAAGTGGGCACTGATTTAAATCAATGGGAAAAGTTGAAAATATGTGCTGGACTGGGATTCAAACCTGGGTTTCCTGCTTACTAGGCAGATGCTCTGACCACTAGCAGTGGTCATCACAACTGCACAGACTACCCTAGTATGCCTCCCATAAGACCCCAATCCTCAACTTATCTACACACTACGATTGTAGTTCCCCTTGCCCATTATCCTCATTACTTGCAGCATTCTACACTTATAGTCTGCAAACCACCGTGAGGTGCATGGCACAAGGTACACCCCATTGTAACAGCTATTAGGGTTTCTTCCTGTTCCATTGTCACACAGAACATGGGAAGAATGATTGATTGAGTACCTCCATGTATGCAGTAATTATTCTAATCTCATCTTCATGATCCCTATGTGTCATACATAGGGAGCTGTGGTATATTCCTAGAGTAATCATTTAAAGCCAGTTCTTGAAACTTTGTTAATAGGCTTTCTCGGGGTAGTTTAAGTGTATCTTCAACAGTCTTCCAGTTCAGATCCTTCAGTATCTCTCTGACACTTTCCCATAAATCAAACAAAGCTGTGACCATTCTTGCTGCCCTTTTCTATATACATTCAGTATTCGCAATTAGTCCTATCTGATATGGGTCCCACACACTTAAGCAATATTCTAGAAATGGTTGCAAGAGTGATTTGTAAGCAATCTCCTTTGTAGATTGATAGCCCTTCGCCAGTATTCTACCAATAAACCAAAGTCTACCACCTGCTTCACCCACGAGTGAATCTATGTGATCATTCCATTTTGTATCCCTACAAAGTGTTACACCCAGGTAATTTGTATGAGTTGGCCAATTCCAACAGTGACTCAGTGATATTAAAGACATAGGATATTATTTCACAATTTTACATTATTGAATATTTAAAGCAAGTTGCCAATCTCTGCACCACTCTGCAATCTTATCAAGATCTGACTGAAAATTTATGCAGCTTTTTTCAGATAGTACTTCATTATAGGTAACTGCATCATCCGCAAAAAGCCTGATTTTACTATTAATATTGTCTGCAAGGTCATTAATAAACAACATGAGCAGCAAGGGTCCCTACACACTTCCCTGGGGCACACCCGAAGTTACTTCGACATCTGATGATGACTCTCCATCTAAGATAACCTGGTGCATCCTCCCTACTCAGCCTAGTCACAAATTTCACTTGATACCCTATAAGATCGTACTTTTGACAGTAAGCATAGATATGGTGCTGAGTGAAACAATTTTTGGAAATCAAGAAATACGGCATCTACCTGACTGCTTTGATCCACAGCTTTCAGTATATTGTATGAGGAAAGTGCGAGTTGGGTTTCACATAATCAATGTTTTTGAAATCCATGGTGGTTGGCGTTGTGAATGTCGTTCTCTTCAAAATACCTCATTATGTTTGAGCCGAGAACATGTTCTACGATTCTACAACAAATCACTGTCAAGGATATAGGCCAGTAGTTTTGTGAATCATTTCTCACCCACAAATTCAGTACAGAATCTGACAGGGATTCCATCAGGCCCTGGAGCTTTGTTCAGTTTTAACGATTTCAGCTGTTTATCAACACCACTGACACTAATACTTATTTCACCGATTCCCGTAAGAGTTTGAGCCTGGTGTGCATCCGCATTCAAACACTTGAGCAGTGCTCACAAATAGCTTGCACCAGCTCCTATGTGTAGTCTTGTTTAAGACTGAACTACACCTTCCTAAAATTTTGCCAATAAAATGAAGTTGACCATTCACCTTCCTCATGTGCTCATTCCATTTCAAATCACATTGCAGCATTGCACACCAATATTTGAATGATATGACTGCATCAAGCAGAACACTACTTATACTGTATCTGAACATTATATGATTGTTTTTCCTATTCATCTGCATTAACTCACATTCTTCTAGATTTAGAGCCAGCTGCCAATCATCGCACCAACTAGAAATTTTATCTGTCATCTTGTATCCTCCCAGAGTCACTCAACTTCAACACCTTCCCATACACCAAAGCATCAACAAACCACAGATTGCTGCCCACCCTGTCTGCCAGATGATTTACATATACAGAAAACCATGGCAGTCCTATCACAATGCTCTGGGGGACTCCTGACGATGCGCTTGTCTCCGATGATCACTCACCACCGAGGACAACTTACTACGTTCTATTACTTAAGGAGTCTTCAAGCCACTCACATATCTAGGGACCTATTCCACATGCTTGTATGTTTCTTAGCAGTCTGCAGTGGGCACCCTGTCAAATGCTTTTCGGAAATCTAGAAATATGGAATTTGCCTATTGCCCTTCATCCATAGTTGGTAGTATATCATGTAAGAAAAGGGCTAGCTGATTTTCACGTGAGCCACACTTTCTAAAACTGTGCTGATTCGTTGCTATAAACTACTTGGTCTCATACAAATTTACTATATTCAAATTCAGAATATGTTTGAGAATTTTGCAGCAAACTTATGTTAAGGATATTGACCTGTTATTTAGCAGGCCCAGTCCTTTACCTTTCACCACTTTTTACACAGTACAATAATGGAAATTCTTCTACAGAATACAAGCAGAAAATTTTTCAGTTTGTTTTCAAATGTTACTTTGTCGTCTGTCAGACATTTCATATCACTGAATGAGTGACAAAGTTTGGTTGCAGCATTGTACACACTTTTTTGTATTAAAGACAATATTAATGTGAAGTTATGAATGTCATATTGTAATTATGCACATTATTGTTCTTGTGAACTGCAGTGGCTTGTTTACAACAAACTTCATGACGAAATAAATATACTGTGAAGTAGTAGTCAAAACGGCTGACTCCTTAAACCGATGTTTACAAAATGAGTGTGCATAGTATTCTTACAGCATATTTTCGAGTAATGAAGACTTTCTAAGTTACCCCAGGACATTAGGCCACACACAGTCACTGAATTAAAATGTACAAAATGTCAACTTATTGATCTCTCTCCCCCTATGAATGACAAAGATTCTAAATGTAAATGTGGGTAAATGAAGTTTGTTTATAAATTCCAAAATGTGTTTTCTCCAGTCTAAATCCTCAGCGATGTATACACTTAACAATTCTGAAAGTTTTCACCCAATTTATTACTTCCACACCATGTGTTACATTTATCATTGGCGTAGTACTCTATATTTGTAAAATTGAATGTCATGCTTTTTTGAATTGACAATGAAACCATTCGCAGAAAACCAGTCAATGATACTTTTAAGAACACTGTTTTCCAGTTGTTCTGTCATTCTGTGAGTGTTTGGATTGATTACTAGTGTCATCTGCAGAACAACTAATTCTGCTTGTTTCCAATATGGAAGATCATTTACATGTACAAGCAGCAATAGCAGACCTAAGATTAAAACTTGGCAAATCCTATACGTGATTTCTTCTCCATCAGAAGAATCTCCACCTATTTTATTGGTTGAATTACTAAGCACAACTTTCTGGATTCTTTTAATTAGATATGATATTTATTGGTCAGGTTTACCATCAGATTATATAACTATACCTCAATTTATCTATTAGAGTATTGCAATTCACATAGTCAGACACCTTAGATAGAGCACAGAAAATACTAAAGCACTATTTTCTTGTTTAATGTTTGAAAAGTTTGGTGAGTAAATGTGTAACTGGAATTTTTGATTAAGTGACATCCAAACACTAATTTACTGAGTGTGTTGTGGCCAAGGTAAGAAACTATTCTAAAATACATTGTCACATGAAAAATTTTGGAAATGTCAGTAATGAAACAGATCAGTGGTTATTGACATCTCTCCTATCACCCTTCCTGTGTAGGGATTTAACAACAGCATGTTTCAGAGTCTCAGGAAAAATACCTTCAGTTAATCATGCATTACATATTTGAGATAAGACAGGGCGTATTATATGGGAACACGACTTTAGTACTCTGTGGGAAACTCCATCAAATCCGGATGAGCTTTGATTTTTGAGAGAAAATACTTTTTTAAAAACAAAATCCAGAAGGAGATCTTAGTCATACAATCATATGATATAACTTTACTACAGTTGCATTTCAATGTACTGTTGTGATCTTTCTTTTGAACTGTTCGTCCCTATATTTTGTACTGTATCTAAAAAAATAATTACTAGATATGTGTGCTATCTGTGACTAATTATAGCCCTTCCATTTAATTCAACAGTGATGTTATCCTGTCCTGTGACCTTATGTCCTGTCTAACTTCACTGCATTCCATATAGCCCTAAGCCTGCTGTTGAAATAACTGATTTCTTACATAATGTCCATGTCCCTTGATTTTTTTAATAATTTTTCTTAGCAAGTTTGAAAAGTCTCTGTAGTATGCAACTACTGGTAACACATTTTCCTTTTCTTCCGTAAGACCCTTTAATGCTTTCAGTGAGCAGTGGTTTTTTATATGCCTGTTTAAGATCCTTTTATTAGCTTATGCAGAAAGCTGCTTCAAACAGTGATATGAATATATCATGGAATGCATTACATTTCCTGTCAGAATTTGGTTTTAATGTCAGGTAATGAAAGTACTGCACCATTGTCTGGGTTGTCTCCTTTGCAGTCACCACAAAAGACAATTGCCCTGCAACAGCAGGGCAATCACAGAGAGAAGGATTATCGGTAGTTGGGAACTCCAATGTTAAGCACATTATGAAGCCTCTTAGGGACATGGCTACCGAGAAGGGGAAGTAAGCCAATGTGCACTCCGTGTGCATATCGAGTGGAGTCATTCCAGATATGGAACAGGTCGTTCCAGATGCCATGAAGAGCACAGGGTGTAGCCAGCTGCAGGCAGTTGCTCACGTCAGTACCAATGATGTGTGTCACTTTGGATCAGAAGAGATTCTCTCTGGATTTCAGTAGCTAACCGAAGCGGTAAAGGCTGCCAGTCCTGTTTCCGAGATGAAAGCAGAGCTCATCATTTGTAGCACAGTTGACGGGACCAATTGTGGACCTCTGGCACAAAGCCAAGTGGTGAATCTGAATCAGAGGCCCAGATGGTTCTGCGACCCTGTACGCTGGAGATCCCTCGACTTGCACCATACGGTGGTTGGGTTTTGGATTCCGCTGAATAGGTCAGGAGTCCCCTGCACGCAGAAGGTGGCTACATGGGTAGCAGGGGCTGTATGGTGTGGACTGGGCGGTTTTTAGGTTAGAGGGTCTCAGGAAAACACAAAAAGGGCTTCAGTCACAAAGGATGCAGGCCGAACACAGGAAGAACATAGATACAGGAACCATCGGTATAACAGTTGTAAATTGTTGGAGCTGTGTTGGGAAGTACCAGAGCTCCAAGCACTAGTAGAAATCACTGATGCTCAAATCATTGTTGTTATTGTAGTCTTCAGTCCTGAGACTGGTTTGATGCAGCTCTCCATGCTACTCTATCCTATGCAAGCTGCTTCATCTCCCAGTACCTACTGCAACCTACATCCTTCTGAATCTGCTTAGTGTATTCATCTCTTGGTCTCCCTCTACGATATTTACCCTCCACGCTGCCCTCCAATACTAAATTGGTGATCCCTTGATGCCTCAGAACATGTCCTACCAAGCGATCCGTTCTGGTCAAGTTGTGCCACAAACTTCTCTTCTCCCCAATCCTATTCAATACTTCCTAATTAGTTATGTGAACTACCCATCTAATCTTCAGCATTCTTCTGTAGCACCACATTTCGAAAGCTTCTATTCTCTTCTTGTCCAAACTATTTATCGTCCATGTTTCACTTCCATACATGGCTACGCTCCATACAAATACTTTCAAAAACGACTTCCTGACACAAACCTATACTCGATGTTAACAAATCATTATAGGCACTGAAAGCTGGCTAAATCTGGAGATAAGTTCAGCCAATATTTTTGCAAAGAACCTAATAGTGTTCTCAAAGGACAGGCTAAACACAGCTCGAAGTGGCTTGCTTGTTGCCATTAGAAGCAGTTTATTTTGTCACTAAATTTAAGTACATAGTTCCTGTGAATTAGTATGGACAGAGGTCATTCTTAGAAACCAGAATAAAATAATAATTGGATCCTTTTACTGACCTCCAAATTCAGGTGATGACAACTGCTGAAAGATTCAAAGAAAACTTGAGTTCAATTTAAAACCCGTACCCGACTCACACAATTATAGTTGGTGGTGAGTTTAATTTACCCTCAGTATGTTGCCGAATATACATGTTTAAATCCAGAGGTACATATCAAACATCATACAAAATTGTGCTAAATGCATTCGATGAAAATTATTTCAAGCAGTTAGTTCATGAGCCAATGCGAATAGTAAACTGTTGTGAAAACACAATCTACCTTGTAGCAACAAATAATCCTGAGCTAATAAGAAGCATCAGAATATATACAGAGATTAGTTAACACAAGGATGTTGTAGCAAGATTGAGTATTGTAACCCCTCAAATCCTCCAAAAATGAACAAAAAATATATATCACAAAAGCAGATAAAGACCACATGTGGCTTGAATTCAGAGAAATAGTGTCAGAAGCAAGTGAAAGATTTATTCCAAATAAATTAACATACAATGGAGCTGGATCCCCCATGGTACACAAAATGGGTCAGAACACTGTTATAGAAACAATTTAAAAAATGCCAAATTTGAACAGACTCAAAATCTCCTCCAAGATTGGCGATCTTTTACAGAAGCTCGAAATTTAGTGCAGACTTCAATGCGATATGCTTATAATAGTTTCCACAATGGAACTGTCTCAAAACCAGGCAGAAAATCCGCAATGATTCTGGTCACGTGTGAAGTATGACCTAGTGGCAAGACAATGCCTTCTCTGCACTATAGCAAACAAGATACTATCAAAAACACTGCTGCCAAAGCAGAGTTACTAAACACAGCCTTCCAAAATTCCTTCACCAAAGGCAACAAAGTAAATATTCCCGAATTCAAATCAAGAACAGCTGCCAACATGCGTAACATATAAGTAGATATTGTCTGAGTAGAGAAGCAACTTAAATCACTTAAAAGCAAGTCTTCTGGTCCAGACTGTATATCAGTTAGGTTCCATTCAGAGTATGCTGATACAATAGCTACAAACTTAAGAATCATATATAATTGTTTGCTTGACGAAATCAGTACCCACAGACTGCACAGGTCACACCAACATTCAAGAAAGGTAGGAGTAATCCACTACATTACAGGCCCATATCATTAACATCAGTACGCAGCAGCATTTTGGAACATGTATTGTATTCTAACATTACACATTACCTCAAAGAGAACAGTCTACTGACACATGGACTTAGAAAACATCGTTCTTGTTAAACACAACTAGCTCTTTACTCACATGGAGTGTTGAGTGCTACTCACAAGGAACTTCAAATTAATTCTGTATTTCTAGATAACCAGGATTTTGACACTGTACCACAAAAGCGGCTTGTAGTGAAACTGTGCGCTTATGGAATATCTTCTAGTTATGTGACTGGATTCGTGATTAGTGTTATAAGCCGTTTGATGTTCCTTACCTGTATAAACGATTTAGGAGACATTTTAGCAGCTGTCTTATGTTGTTTGGAGATGATGCTGTCATTTTTGGTTTAGTAAAGTCTTCACAACAAATTGCAAAACAATTTAGAAAAGATATTTGTATGGTGCAAAAATTGGCAACTGACCTTAAATAACAAAAAGTGTGAGGTCAACCACATGGGTGCTAAAAGGAATCCATTAAAAGTTCGGTTACATGATAAATTAGTCAAATCCAAAGGCTGTAAACTCAACAAAATATCTAGGAATTACAATTACAAATGACAATTTGGAAGGAACACACTGAAAATGCTGTGGGGAAGGCTAACCGAAGATTGCGTTTCATTGGCGGACACTTAGAAAATGTAACAGAGCCACTGAAGAGAGTGCCTACACTACCCTTGTCCATCCTCTTTTAGAATAACACTGCGCAGTGTGGGATCCTTACCAGATAGGCTTGAGGGAGTTCATCAAGGAAGTTCAAAGAAGGGCAGCACGTTTTTTAATTAGCAAAAAACAGGGGAGAGAGAGTGTCGGTGAAATAATACAGAATCTGAGGTGGGCATCACAAAAATAAAGGCATTTTTCATTGCAGCACAATCTCCTTACGAAATTTCAATCACTAATTTTCTCCTCCGAATGGAAAAATATTTTGTTGACACTGACCTACATAGGGAGAAATTATCAACATAAGAAAATAAGGGAAATCAGAGCTCAAATGGAAACATAAAGTGTTAGTTTATTCCGCATGCTGTATTGGAATAAGACAGAATTATTGTAATGGTGATTCAATGCCACACACTTAAATGTGATTTGCAGAATATCCATGAAATGTAGATGCCAAGATCTACTAGAATAAATAAAATGTCTATAAAAGGCAGTATTGTACAGTGTACTTGAGACAGTCCCAACTCCAAATCCATCTCCCGTGGCCTCTGGCCTGCCGAGGAGCACCAGTTCTGGGTCCATAGATAAAACACAAAAATCTGCCACATTACACCACACACAAACAGACCCGGCCTGCAGGCAGATCAGTGAGACTAGATCAGACTGTCAGGGCATGCACAGTAGTGGGAAACTATGGGCTTCAGATTGGCAGGCCAGATCCGTTAGAGATACCCACAGAAACGGCCTGTGGTTTTGGCCCATCATGCAAGTCCACTCATGTGGCCAGCTATTCACGTGTCACACACCATGTTGAAGAAATGAGACTGGTGACCCATCCAACAGAACTTGCGCAAATGCTGCGAATCAATACTAATGGGGATAGGTAGCAACTCATGGTAAAGATGATCTCTGAGCCACAAACAGGCATATAGAAAACTTTCACAACTAAATTTTTGGCCATAGTCTTCGTCAGAAAACGAGCATGCACACATTCATACAATCACTCAGCCAACTCATGCACAAATAACCGCCACAACCACTTCTCATGCCTCCCCACTTCTCATTGGCAGTGGCTAAGCTAGCAGCAAGAAGTGATGGCAGCACTGACAAAGCTGAGGTGAGTGGTAGAAAGAGGAAGCACTAAGAATGAGGGAGTAGGGAAGGGGTGCACGTACTCAGCTGTGCCCAGCCAGCAACAAACCATTTCATATACTGAGACAAAAAACAGGTTTTTCTTCCAGTGTTTTTTTTTCCAAATTTCCTCATACATTTGAAATGCCCTGATTTCCAGAACTTGTTGCAACTCTGAATACAGTACCGAACTTAAAATTAAGGACAATTTAAGTCCAGTGGAGTAACTGATAATGATCTTAACATTTTAGAAGTAGTTTGGTCTCTTGTCTGTGTATGACAGTTTCAATCAACAGTGCACCATTCTGCAGCCTCTCACTGAATTTAGGTCAATCAGGCCCTCCATATAGTGTAGGGGCACCATATTGAAGACTCTCCACCTCCTCCTTACAAAAGTGAAAGCATTCTGGCACAACTCACAACTGTGATGTAACTATTTCATATTTTAAGAGTGTGTTTAACTGGGCTACTCTTTCAATATATCTTGTTGGGGTGAGTTATTACAACCCACCAGCCCAATCGAAGTGCTTTTATTTGATAATGTAATGTCTATGAACACCCTATGAGCACACATCATAGAAATTGCTTTCCAAAACCAATTCTGTCCCAGCTGCTCTTTAGAGTTTAGTACCACCATGACACCCTGGACAGTTATGCCAAATCCCAGTACCCTTTTACAATGTTGTTCTCTTGCAGCACATAGCAATTCCTGAAGCATACCTCTACACACAAGCCACCTAGTACTAAGCTCCAAGGTGCTCACCACATACAAGACACATAACAGTACATTATGGGTGTGGCAAGCATTACCACCACCAGTGAAACTGGCATTACTGCACAATTTCACAGACACAGAACGATCACCAGAAGCAGTACTAGCCAGAAAATATCTACAAGTACACACATGGAGTGATTTCAATAGAACAATCACAAAACTAATGGCAGGTAAGACCGATGCCAGATACATTCATTGGCAGAATCCTCAAGAAGCATAGCTCACTCATATAATCTTCTTAACCAGTGTTTTAATACTGCTTAAGACTCTGGCATCCATACCAGATAGGGTTGATAGAGGAAACAATACCCAAAGGTCAGTACTTTTTGTTACATGTTCATATAATGAGCATGAAAGCTCAAGCAAACTCCAATGGCAAACACTGCAGGTAAGCATTTTGTGCAACAATGACACTCCTAGCAGAATGAACCAATATACTGCTTCCTCCTATACATATCTTGCAAAAAGAGCTTTAAGGTAAAATTAGATTTTCCAACTTCACAGGGGCTTACCAGCAACTGTTCTTCCAGCAAACCATTAACAACTGGATCAGGAAAAAGCAAAAGGGACAGTGGTACTCGAAGCAGCTCCCACCAAACACTGTAAAGTGGCTTCTTCAGCATGGATGTAGATGTGACCTGTTTATAGTAAGGCCCACCGTTGAAAGTTACTCCCCTGACATAATTATGGAGATGCATCTGAGATTTTTGGTGTTCTCCAGTAGCTCATTAGAGTAACAATGTAATTATGACTTATTCGAATTGTAACCCCAGTTATGTTTGTTACTGGGAAAATATCTACAGAAACATGCGGTTTCTCATAGGTGCAAATGCAGAAGTAAAGTAGCGTCACTATGCTGCTCTTCCATGGCATTTTGTGACCCAATACATGACGTGCATAGCTGCGAATTCGTCATCAGTAAAGCTATTCGTACAGCTGGGTGTCACTTAATATAAAACTATCACTGACAGTAAAACCTGTACAGTACTGAATGCAAGCTTGAGGACTACAAATGAATGGGCATTACTGGCAACAAGTACTACGAGTGAATCAAACAAGTTTGTTCCCTAGCAAAACATGCAGGACACTGTCATCAGGACGTATCCCTGAACAACCTCCAGAATTTTTGTCGGCTGTGTTTACTCTGCAACTGTCTTCTGGAAACTAGTGGAATCAATGGGACAGTATGGATACCCCGAGGCCAGACTGGATGCTACTGGCAATAGTGTGTTACCAGGAGAACCCTGGTACAAAACCCATTTAATGGAACAAGTACTGAGTAGGGGGGGGGGGGGGGGGGGGGGATGTATCAATTACACCACATTTGGGGGCCCCTCTTCCCAAATTCCACAGTGCACTATATCAAAGGATGTGTCATCCCACTCAGTTACATGGCTTTGCACTACCGTGTAGAGCTTTGTAGTAGCACTGATGTACTGGTGTCGTCCTCAATTGAGTATGCTTTTGCATGAAACGCCATCCATATATGACTATCTTTACCAACATATTTCCCCAACATGTCTAAGTTATTAGTAACTTCAGAGTTTTTTTGCAGCTGAAGTATTTATGTTATAAGTACTACTTGCTTTGTTGGTGATCTGAAAAGGAATGATCAATCCTCCTTGGTACACAAAACGTGTCAGAACACTGTTGCAGAAACAACGAATAAACATGCCAAATTCAAACAGACATAAAATATCCAAGATTGGCTTTTACAGAAGCTTGAAATTTAGCATGGACTTCAATGCAAGATGTTTATAAGAGTTTCTGCAGCGAAACTGTCCAAAACCTGGTAGTAAATCCAAAGAGATTCTGGTCGTGTGTGAAGTATGCTAGCAGCAAGACACAATGCCTTCTCTACCAGACAGCAATGGAGATACTATCGAAGACAGTGCTGCCAAAGTAGAGTTACTACACACAGCCTTTTGAAATGCCTTCACAAAATGAGACTAAGTAAATATTTCAGAATTCTAATCAAGAACAGCTGCCAACATGAGTAACACAGAAGTAGATATCTTCAGAGTATTGAAGCAAGTTAAATCACTTAATAAATGCAAGTCTTCCAGTACAGACTGTATACCAACTAGGTTCCTTTCAGAGTATGCTGATGCAATAGTTCCATACTTAATCATATACAGCCATTTGCTCGACAAATGATCCGTATCCAAAGACTGGAAAGTTGCCCAGGTCACGCCAATATTCAAGAAATGTAGTAGGATTAGTCGACTAAATTACAGGCCCATATCATTAACGTCGATATGCAGCAGGATTTTGGGACATATACTGTGTTCGAACATCATATATTACAAGCAAGAAAACCGTCTATTGACACACAGTCAACATGGGTTTAGAAAACATTGCTCTTGTGAAACAACTAGCTCTTTACTCGCACAAGTGTTGAGCACTATTGACATGGGATTTCAAATGGATTCCGTATTTCTGGAAGCTTGACTGCCACACAAGTGGCTTGTAGTGAAATTGCACGATTATAGAGTATCGTCTCAGTTATGTGACTGGATTCGTGATTTCTTGTCACAGTTCGTAGTAATTGATGGAAAGTCACTGAGTAAAGCAGAAGTGGTCCCTGGCATTCCCCAAGGTAGTGTTACAGGTCTTTGCTGTTCCTTACCTACATAAAAGTTTGGGAGACAATTGGAGCAGCCCTCTTAGGTTGCTTGCAGATGAGGCTGTCGTATTGACTAGTAAAATCAGAAGAGCAAAAAAACTGCAAAACAATTTAGAAATCTGTATGGTGTGAAAATTGGCAACTGACCTTAAGTAACGAGAAGTGCGAGGTCATCCATGAGTGCTGAAAGGAATCCATTAAAACTTCAGTTGCTTGATATATCAGTCAAATCTAAAAGCCTTAAATTGAACTAAATATCTAGGAATTACAATTACGAACAACTTAAATTGGAAGGAAAACATAGAAAATGTTGTGGGGAAGGGTAACCAAGGACTGTGTTTTACTGGCAGGACACTTAGAAAATGTAACATATCTACTAAGGAGACTGCTTGTCCATCCTCTTAAAATACTGCTGCGCACTGTGGGATCCTTACCAGATAGAACTGGAGCACATCGAGAAAGTTCAAAGGAGGACAGCACACATTGCTTTATTGCAAAATAGGGGGGAGAGAGTGACTGAAATGATACAGGACTTAGAATGGATATCATTAAAACAAAGGCATTTTTCGTTGTAGAGGAATCTTCCACGAAATTCCAATCACCAACTTTCTCCTCTGAATGAGAAAATACTATTGTTGATGCCGACCTACATGATAAAATAAAGGAAATCAGAGTTTGTAAGAAAGATATAGGTGTTTGTTATTTCCGCATGCTGTACAAGATTGGAGTAAGAGAGAAACGTGAAGATAGTTCGATGAACCCTCTGCCAGGCACTTTAATCTGACTTGCAGAATATCAATGCAGATGTAGACATTTCAGTTCATTGGTAGATTGCTGAAAAAATTGAATCAGTCAACAAAGGAGATTGTTTACAAGGCACTAACGTAGCCATTAACAAATAAGGGTAACAAAAGGCATTGAATTTACACAAAGAAGGGGTCACATGCTTCGTTGTGTCACAGAAGAGGATCACAGACATGCTGAAAAACCCAGTCATATGAAAGACCCAATATCTATCCCCATTCACTACATCCATACCACAGGTACACCTCTAACACGTACAGAGCGACTACAATGTCAGACATTCAGGGACGATGGAGAAGAGCAAACTTACCAGTCTGTGATAAGAGACCCTGGTCTGGAAATGACAGTCTATTAAAGTTATACGCAAAAATTGTTCTAATGCCTCCAACGGTGGAACGTATGTACTGGTATTGTTGTTGATAAGACTGTAGGGTGGTCAACTTCAAGATGATACAGTACAGACCAAACCAAGGAAAAAAGTTTAATAAATGTAAGCCCAAAAAGTGCGTATCTTCAGAGCTATGGACACTTGTTCAGTACAAGAGGTGTTTCAGAGGAGTGAAGAACAGTGCTCATACTTCAGAGCATGCACTTTAGAAATCATAGTGACTGGACTTTTCTCTTGTTTTGATATATACTATCATCTCTGAAAGTTGCCTACCCTACAATCTCAGCAACATCAGTACTGATACATGCATTTTAATGTCACAGGTATGACTTCAGAGGACCTGGTAAAACATATCTAGCCTCAAACTGGCCACTGGTGATATTCATTGCAAAATGCTGAAACCATCATGGGAAATTTCGCAAGGATCAACTATAAACAATTTGACAACCACTAATCGACAAAATCAAGTCGATGATCAAACAAGAAAGCAATCTGCCCATTCCAGTCAAGTATGACAATTTTCATTCACACATTAATGTACACTTTCAGCTTGTAGATGGTTGGAAGTGGCTCTAACAAATGTGAAAGAACCAAAAAATATAGTTCTCTGATAGAAAGGATTCTAAGAAACTTTACCATGTGTTTCATAATCATCAACCACCTGCTTGTTCAACTGTTTATTGAGGACATGGGAATTTGTTCAACCCAAAGCAATCCAAAATTAAATGTATACAGTTATTTCTACACTTGCTCTCTTTAGAATCTTACATTTCCTCCTCAAATATCTTGTTTTTAGGCTTATTGGAAGTCTGCCACTTTGATAGTTTTCCCACACACTTTCATTTGACACTAAATTTATGTTACCCTGCAATCATATCAATTTTGACACTCAAATTTGGTAACATTTACAAAAGGCCACATATCAAAGGTGAAATGAAATTTCTGTGATCCCTCAAGTAAACTTAGGGTTTGTAACGACCAAGTCTCATATGCCAGACACATTTAAGCATGCACATACCAAGTGAACATAGCAGTATCTGCAACCATTAATACAATTAAGAGAATGGCAGCTCACATGTCTCTGTATTTGACAATTCTTTTGTATTTCTATTATTGTTTCAATAGAATTTCTCACTATCTTATCAAAATCCGAATATAACAAGTAAATTTACAAGGACAAGGTAGGTACACTGTAATCTTTAAGAGTTGACATCTTTAGTCTGGATCAATTTCACATGTCTGATGTGGGATTTAAAGCAATAAAACAACACATTTAGAGGTTTAGTAAAATTTTAATAAGAAAGATGTTGGTTCTTTTTCAGGCTATAGGAACAGGATGAAAGTGATCTTTTGATACAAAAGTATTCATGAAAACAGTTTTCATTTAATACTCTGAACCACCTGAAAATGTCTCGATGGTAGCAGCCACACCGGGAATGCAGTTAGTCAAGCTGAAACAAAATTTCTCCAATGAGCTAATATTTACAACATTTGTATTTAAAATTTAAATTACTTGTAAATACCTGGAAAATTATTTTCTTTGTATCAAGCTGTGTGTATATATATATATATATATATGATGTGAGAAATATTAAATGTTTGTGTTGAAACTTTTTAATTACTACAGCTTTAATTTTATGTAATGTCGGTTGAACATAACCCTGTAAAATGTACATAATATAAAACTGAAGTGATATGGTAATCACAGAGCAGGAGAAATTGTCAGGCACTAAAAACTAAGTTAACAAACTTCTTAGTGTGTGTAACTGATTAATACAAATCACAGAATGCAATTAAAAAATTAAAGACCAGTTACAGGTGCTAAAAAGCAAAGGTTTTTCATAAAGGGGCATCACACTACATAGTTTTATGGAATCTATTGTAATTGTATAATGTGTGCTCTGATGTCAGAACCATCACTGTTCAAATACTACTGTAGGTACTCAAATTGAAATTTATGGATAGTATTGTACATGCTCAAAAAATGGCACCTGTGACAATTTATAGACTGAAGCAAATCATGGATACTGAATGACAGTGTACAAAGCTGATATCTAGTTAACTCTACCTATACTGTAAATCATATGTCGTGAAACCAAAAACAAAACACCTGAAACAAGTGAACAAAAAAATTTACTCCAACATACTTTCTAGCACTTGCATGCGTTTTTTCTAACAGTTCTGGATCCACCTGTCCTATCAAAGTACCCATTCCCAAATGTGGTATGCAATGTACTAATGCTTTTTTGCATTTTTTCTTCAGTATTATTCACAGAACAAATCCAAGAATAAATTTGAGTCCATGGTACAAATTATTGTATAGTTTTCCTCACACCAAAATAAAATTTAAAGAAAGGTATGATCAGCAGTAAAGTTTAGCTTTGAGTTTCTTCTGGTAGTTTTTTTTAATTCAGTAGCAGAGTAGTTGGTTGGATGGTTTGTAGATTAAAGGGACTAAACTGCAAGGCTGTTAAGTCCCTTTTTCCTTAGTCACATGGGTCTCTGATTAAGACCACACCCCAAAAGAATACGGACACCTGAAACCTGGGCAAGAAACAATGCGTAACCATACAGAAGTAGAAAATCTAAGTATCACGCCAAAATGGAAGACATTAACTGAAGGGAAAAAAGTGGTAAAGGGTGTTGAAGCAATATAGCACATGACCTTGGCTCACTGATGGCAAGAATAAATGATGAGCCAGCCACTCTGCAATACACTAAAATCCCCAGCCTACGAGGGGCGTTTGAAAAATCCGTGCAAAAATAAAAACTACTTATGTGTTTGGGTAAACCTTTTTTATTTTTCGACATAATCTCCTTTTAGGTTTATACACTTCGTCCAACGCTGCTCTAATCTGTCGATGCCTTCCGAATAATAGGAATTGTCCAAGTCAACAAAAATGGCCATTAGTTGATGCAATCACCTCCTCATTTGAATAAAATCTTTGTCCCACCAGCCATTTCTTCAAATTGGGGAACAAATAGTAGTCCGAGAGAGCCAAGCCTGGAGAATAGGGGGAATGTGAAACAAGTTGGAATCCTATTTCCATTAATTTTGCAACCACAACTGCTGAGGTGTGTGCTGGTGCATTGTCACGATGAAAAAGGACTTTTTTTGCGGTCCAATCTTGCTCATGTAAAGATTGTTCTTAGAGATGTTACACTGCAGATGAATGTGATGGTTCCTTGACAACTATTTCTGAGTTTACTGAAGAGCAGGAGCTCCTACTATGGCACAGTGGTGTTGTATCTCTACTATTAGATCAAGTGTACTTATGTTCTGAATACAAGGGACTATATTAAGATTCTCACTACAAAAAAGCGATGCATTGACCCTTTCAGTTGTCACAAAGAACACGTGTCTTCTGGTTTGCATGAAGTGACATTACAGCAAGCAAAGGAATTAATTAAAAAAAAGGACTGTTTCCAGTGAAAGCTATGGCCAACTGTAGAATGAAAATTAAAGAATGTAAGAAAGGAAATGAAAGAACTTCAGAGGATACTGTCAGTGAAAGTCGAGATGTGACTTTAGTCTCTAGAAAAACATAAGCTACACAAGTTTAACATATTTGGGACTGTCTAGATAAATTTCATTCTATTTCTCTCCACAGAAGGGCTGCAATAGCCAAACAAACTGGAATCTGCAATGAGGGCATTACAAAATAAACTGTGTACAATGTTGAACTGAGAGATAAATACAAGCATGGAAATAATGAACATGGACAGAGAGTAATCCATTTTGATAAATTAATGGAACAAATGAAAGAAAATGAATAATTTGAATATTTTTGATAAATTAATGGAACAAATGAAAGAAAATGAATAATTTGAATATTGAGAAAGATTATACTTTCTACTTGTGCCAGAAGCTTGGGTTCGACAAAGTATGTAGATTGTTTCACGTCTGAATATTTTGTAGGTCAAGGGTACACACTCTTGAAACAAAAGGGAAAGTTATTACTATCTGAACAGGAAAGGGAAAAGATACTACCACAGGAAACAACTGGCAGTAAAAAATTTCTGTTTGGATGATGAAAACACTATGGCAGGAAAGAAAGTGAGAGCATCAGGGAAAATGTACACGAACAAGAACAATTGATTTTAACTAACTTAACTGAAGTGTACACCCAACACAAACTAATTTCCTGTAAAAAAGTAGGCTTTCCTACATTTGCTGATTTTGAACCAAAACAGTGTACTAGCAGAAGCATCTGGTACTCATTCTGTATGTGAGTGCACCATTTATCAAAATGTTCAGTTGCTACCCCATGCCATTAATCCTAAAAACCTACCGAGATCTAATGGGAATAAACTCCCAAAATTAATCACAGAACCTGTATGCTTCGTCTCAGGCAAATGACCTACATCCCTACTTCAGGAATACCTGCAAAATCAGAAGATTTTGCACCTAACTGCACCTAATAAAAGAGTTCAATACAGCCAATGGGTTTCAACTGACATGATGAATTTGGTTCTTCAAGATCATTGCCAGAAATTTGTGAATTACTGGAACAGAAGATAAACTTGCACCTCATCTGTTCATAGCAAAATCTGTGTAATTATTTGAAAATGAGGAAAGAAACACTTTGTGAAGGGTCTGTTTTAATGTTAAGTTTCAGTGAAAATTTCAGCTCTGTTGCGCAAGATGAAGCACAAGGTTATCACTGGTATAATGGTAGTAGAACTCTTCACACACTTTGTGTGTACTATAAGAAAAACAAGAACGTTAACTGCCTGTAAGTGATATTGATAATGTGCTGCAAAAAACAGCACAATTTTTTTGAATATAAGCAATCATGAACATGACTTCAGAATTAGATGCACCTGGTCATTTTTTGCAACTAGCCACAGTAAATCCCCCTGTGAGGAATTGGTTGCCCTTTGAACAGGCTGACTACAAAAGCAAGTCTGCAAAGACCATTTTATGGACACATACTTAAGTGCTGTGCAAGTTTTTCAATTTTGTCACGAAAACCTGAACCAAGTGTCAGTTTTCTTTATTTCAAACTAGGAGCTAGCTAAGTTCGTAGTTGTCTTTCTGCACTTACATTTCTCATCTGCAAGAACTGTTCCTGGAACTACATCCACGCACCAGTTCTTAGCGCTTTCAGCAACTCAGATTGGAGCCAAACTCTTTAAGCTGTGATAACAGTTTCAGTGTCATTTTTTATTTGTCGAAATGAGTTGCTAATGCCCGAAGTTCACATGCATCCTAAGTGTTATGTTGCTTGCGTGTATGAATCCTCCTGGTATCCAGGTACTATGTTGAAAGTGAATTATGAGGAAAGTGAAGCAACAGATTTATGCATCCACATGAGCCATCATCCTTTTACTGGTTTGAAAATGACACTTGTAATGTTCCAGTCTCTCACATTTTATGTCAGTTAGAAATCAACACAATGACAGGAACTACTTATACTTTAAGTCAAGTCTCTTCTAAATTAATGGAAGCAAAATCTTCCTTATTTAAGAGTAAAATTAATGTGTAATGAGATATTACAGATCAGTGTTGCCAAATCACTTGTAATTTTATTGCAAAATTGACAGACAACTGACTTATAATACGCGTAATTGGGGGTCATACCTGAACAATATGTATGAATGGCTTGAAGCTATGTAGTGACAAGTCACATTTTTGACATGCCCATGATTCTTGGTATATATACCAAGACAGGCAATCACAACTTACAATACACTCTCCTGAATAAAATTACATTTTTGTGGCATGTCTTGTCACAAAGCATTTTCATATTCTTTTTAAATTTATCCTCTTAAAAGACAATATTTAGGTCTGTGCTATTCTACATCTTCGTAGAAACATAGGTTCTGCTTGTTTGTCCTCTTTTCAGTTTTCTAAAAGAAGGTATTATATCCTCATTTCTCCCCCTTCAATTTTTTCTCTAAGATGTGTCCTGTTTGTGGAACATGTAAAAAACCTTTTACATTCTGGAAGAGGAACACTGAAAAAATTGATTTTTCTTTTCAAAACCAAAATAAAAAGATGTACTCCCTTTCCAATAATTTTTACCTCATATTAAACCTCAGTTTATGAGGAATGTTCGATGCATGTTCCATAATTTTAGAATAATGTATGTGAAAACTGTGGTCATTTAGTTTTAAAGTTTTCAAATGAATTGTGCATCACATTACATTTGATTTCATTACTATGAATATAATTAAGATAAAAATTGGCTGTAATCCACTACATCATATATCAAACTAGTACAGAAAGTTTTAACATGCTTCATACATGGGTGCCATGACATGGAATGACTCATATAGGACTGAAGATCTCATGGCTACTAGGGTTTGTGTAATGCCAACACCTACAACTAATGTGTGCCGTGGTGCTACAGTTTCACTACTGAAACAACATGTGGTTGATGTGTCACCACTTTCAGGTAAAATAAGTAATCAGAAAGTTGTAGATAATTGTGGGCTCCAACTAAGATTCTTACAGAAAAAAAGCTTGGTATTAAAGGACATCTACACACTACGAGCTGCACTTTAAATGTTATTTGCCAAACTAGTATTCAGGTGTATAAACATAAACCATCAGTGGCATCTGATGCAAAAGAACAAATATCTATGTACATCAGCTTCTGCAACATAACTGTATATACAGGGTGATTCAAAAAGAATACCACAACTTTAAAAATGTGTATTTAATGAAAGAAACATAATATAACCTTCTGTTATACATCATTACAAAGAGTATTTAAAAAGGTTTTTTTTTTTTCACTCAAAAACAAGTTCAGAGATGTTCAGTATGGCCCCCTCCAGACACACGAGCAATATCAACCCGATACTCCAACTCGTTCCACACTCTCTGTAGCATATCAGGCGTAACAGTTTGGATAGTTGCTGTTATTTCTCGTTTCAAATCATCAATGGTGGCTGGGAGAGGTGGCCAAAACACCATATCCTTAACATACCCCCATAAAAAAACAATCGCAGGGGGTAAGATCAGGGCTTCTTGGAGGCCAGTGATGAAGTTCTCTGTCACGGGCTGCCTGGCGGCCGATCCATCGCCTCGGGTAGTTGACGTTCAGGTTTCATAACTAACCTTTTTCGTAGGACTCTCCATACAGTTGATTGTGGAATTTGCAGCTCTCTGCTAGCTCTGCGAGTCGATTTTCCTGGGCTGCGAACAAATGCTTGCTGGATGCGTGCTACATTTTCATCACTCGTTCTCGGCCGTCCAGAACTTTTTCCTTTGCACAAACACCCATTCTCTGTAAACTGTTTATACCAACGTTTAATACACCACCTATCAGGAGGTTTAACACCATACTTCGTTCGAAATGCACGCTGAACAACTGTCGTCGATTCACTTCTGCCGTACTCAATAACACAAAAAGCTTTCTGTTGAGCGGTCGCCATCTTAGCATCAACTGACGCTGACGCCTAGTCAACAGCGCCTCAAGCGAACAAATGTACAACTAAATGAAACTTTATAGCTCCCTTAATTCGCCGACAGATAGTGCTTAGCTCTGCCTTTTGTCGTTGCAGAGTTTTAAATTCCTAAAGTTGTGGTATTCTTTTTGAATCACCCTGTATAATAGCAGAAAAGATACGTGGTCAGCAAGAAGCACTAAACAGTTAATAACTGACATACTGCATAAGGCACTATGCAGTATGCCTGCTTCCTTAACTCTTAACCCCCCCCCCCCCCCCCCAATGGAATGTGAGATGAGGCTTATTTCTTGAATACACACATTCTCTTAATGCTCAAGGAAAAACTGTAGGCCCTTACACAACATTTTACAATACTTCAGTCATGCTCAACAAAAGAATGCACAACAGTAACTGCCGAGTTAAATATTTAGAATATTAAGTAAATACAACAAATACCTCACCTTTTTGAAGCCGATGTCATTTGCATACTCCCTGAAGCACTGCCGGCATAAATTGAGCCCGTACTTCCGTATCAGACCATGGCCATTAGCACATGCTCGGCTAGAAAGAGTAAACAAAACAACTTACATCACCTTGAACATTACAAAAAATGAAGCAATCTCAAGTTATAAAACTCAATACATTAAGAATGAAGGGGAGGGGAGAGGACTGTGTGTCAATGTCTCAATATACATTATTTCTAACAAATCTACTATTTCAATTATTCACTCTGAACTCTGGACCCAGTGCCTGATTAAAATAACTTGTTTGTTGACAATTACCCAATTGGACCTCACAAATTGATGCATAATTCTGATATTATCAATATGCCACAACACATCATTAGTCCAGCTATAGCAAAGATGGCTCAAGAAGATCCCAACAGCTCATAGCACTGTTGCACACTTTCAGCTGAAAGTGCTAATGACTGCAAGCAAAACAGTAGCTGTGACAAGACTGCAGCATTGCCATAGACATTTCCAAAACCACCTTGTTTATTGGTTGAGGTAGGCCAGCGAAGCTGCCATGCCCAGCCCACAGCAACTATTAGGGATCAACTTATGCCAGCTGAGCTATAGTACTCTAGCAATGCAGACAAACAGGTTTTCCCAGGTAGTCAACTCTGATCAATCCACCGTTAACTGGCACTAGAGCCCTCTTGCCACATGGCAGACTCAACTAACGGGTAATGTTAATCAGATATTTTGTTCAGATGATAGGAAGACAATTCTGAGTAATATATTTAACTATGAAACCTTTACCTAGTCAACATTCCAAAGGAATTTTGTGTGTGTGTGTGTGTGTGTGTGTGTGTGTGTGTGTGTGTGTGTGTGTGTGCGCGCGTTTCATACATGCGCACAGTCAGCAAAAGAAAAGATCACCTGTGACAGCTGGCAGCACTGTTGCCAACGTTCAGCTGCAAAGCACAAACAGATAGAGGGGAAACTAGAGTTATGAAAACATAGATGTTGCCAAAGAGATCGCTACATGACTGGTTGAGATACACACGATGCAGCCACACACTGCTCAATTCGACTGTCAGATACTCTTTCACAAACTACTACAGTATTACTACTAGCATTTTTGTACTGATCGGGAATCTTAAGAAAATTAAAAACTGAGCATAAACTTTAATTCGGCTATAGGGAAGGAGACAATCTCACAAAAATACCACAACCAGCCACTTCTTGTGTAACTATATTTTAAACTACAAGATAAATGCTTCAGAACATATTACGACAGTTGAAGCTACAAGTGAAAACCTGAAATGTGTGTTCAGGCTGCTACACAGAAAGTGGCCCACTGTGTCAATGTAACTTAAACCAGCTACAGAGCTCAACAACCACCAATGTGAATAAATTAAGGAGGAAAGAAGTTTGTCCAATATTTATAAGGACAAATGTACAAAATTGATGTAGCACCTGCAACACTTATGTCAGTAATAGATAGGTTGAATTGTTTCACAAGTTACATAACATATTCAACATAATGATACAATAGAAAATGCGTTGGATAATGCCTCTCCCCATGCGAAACAACTTACAGGTACAATATTCTCAGAATGTAAAAGTGTATTACAAGAATTATATTTGTTGTTGAACATAGAACATATTGTAGAGATTAAAAAATCTGGTATTCTGACAACTAATATATACTCTTTTGCCATTACCAGTATTTCACTTTTCTCAAAAAATGAAGGAATGTATGTACATAACACTAAGGCAAAAAATAACCTCCAAAGACTTCAAACACCTAACAGTACTACAGAAACAAGTGTTTATTCAACAATCTGCACCTGGATCAGACTACTTGGTCAGTGAAAGTTGAACAAAGAAGGGTTGAGGTTGGGAGAATTCAGTTCACTGTTACCTGCAAGTGCAATACAGCTCCAGTACAAGCAACTGTGCTGTTCCATGCTGAGTACATTAATATGTTCCCATTAACATTTAGTATTGAGTTTACTTAGCAGGACCATAATTTCTTAGGGGCCATTGCACTGGAAATCATCAGATGGGGTTGCATTATGTTTAAAGGTTTTAATGAAATTTGGTACAGTTAATACCTGCATTAAAGTAAGTTCATGTCTCAGGTATTGAAATGTGAACTCCCTGGTGGACTGAGTTAGGCCCTCCAAAAGTTACAATTTTGGCCATTTTTTCCTTCAAAAAACATGGCACCATGTGTGACCTAGCTCCTGTACTAAATCAAATACAGCCAAAACGTTGGTCACATTTGAAAGTTAACATCTCCCCCTTGTAGAAGAAAGCAATAATGTGTTGCAATGGTTCGGAAGTAATACACAGACAAACAGCTACACAAGCTACCATGTTTTTTGCAAGTTTCCAATATTTTTTTTATTTCTTGTGTGAGTGATAGTATTGAAGCAATATTTGGTGTGTACAAAGAGGTGATAAGACTGAATTCATGAAAGAAATTTGGTTGTGTTACTTGCATGCACATACTGACTTTTTAGATTTTGAAAATCCCAAAATTGTCGAAAGTCACTATTTAGGAGCTCCCTAAAAGCAATGTGAGCAAGGTCACAGAGTGCTTCAAATTGCTTCCTTACGTAGTTTGTATTAAGTCTAATTGCCCCTAAAATATCTGCGTTACTCCCATTTATTTTAAGTCCCTTAATTTTCTAATACTGATACACTACATATTATACCAGGCATTCCATGAGTGGATGAGCCTATGAGTGGAAGTTTAAAAGGTGAAACTCATGACAATAGTTTCAATGAAATCCCAAGGCACTAAAATTACATGTAGAGAATAGAAACATTCAGCAACTTTTTTCCCACTTTTTGTTTATCACCATCTTAGAGAAATTACTCTTGTGGGTGGTAGTGGTAAACAATAGGTTGCCAAGTTGTCAATGATTTCACACAATTGATGAACAGTTCATTGTTGCAATGATTGCCCCCATTGACAAATAGTTCACTATTAAGCTTGTTTTCAATAGCATAGTTAAAAAAATCTGGAAACTAGTAGGCACTGCCAAGGTCTTTTGCATTAATTTCATTTTTACAATGAAAGCTCTCCCATCTGTCACTAAAATCGCGCATGCTATTGAATTCTATAAGTTATATATGAAAAAAACAATTTGAATTAAAATATAAACACTGTGGTGGATGACATATGCTACTTGTGATGGATGGGACAATGCATATGAGGTAATTAAACTAAAACCTACCCCTTAAAGCATCAAACCATGACAGTGCTTTCAGGGACATTTTCTGAAATGTCCACAGTGCATTGGGTTAAATTCAACACTAAATTAGTAATTTTTCACTCTTATTTTTATAGTATTAATCCGGACCTATTAGCAAAACTGCAGACAAAAATAGCCGTGAATTACTGAAACTGCCCATTAATCTTGTCTATCAAATAATAATGTTTGAATTCCAGCTAAAGAAATCTAGGATTTAAATTAAACATTTTATTTTGATTTCCCTAACTCCAAATGTCCCATCCATCACTTGTGGAAAGCCTAACACACGTAATAGTGATTTATTGTTTTTATATGCAAACAGCAGCCTAACTCAACAGGTTTGATACAGTTCTGACAGCCTAGGAATCCTAATTGGTCCTCCACCACCACCATCCAACCACAACTGTTCTGTCATTGTGCACAGTACTGAATAATCTTATGAGGAGTGCACATGACAGTTCAGTATGGAAATGAATCCTGAAGTGTATGGTCAGTGTGTGGATGACATTTCTCCAGTTTTCTAGGTACAGCATTAGGACAGTAGTGTCAAACAATCTAACTGTAGCCAATCAGGACTCAAACATTTGTGTGACTATAGTGATGAGAAAACACCTATTGGCTGTTTGTACAGGATTACAAATTGAGTGTTACCATCATGAGAAGGTATACCTGGACAATTTTACACACATTTTTGGTCGTTTACGTTGTGACCCATTCTCTCGTCACAGGACTGTGGTGACAAAATCTCAGTTATTTCCACAGAGCTGTGTAGGCAGCTTTTGGTAATGTTAATTTTAACCCTGGCAAATCTCTGTGCTCAAAGTGTTATTGCATGATTAATACTGTATAAAAGGCAACCAAGAGAATGACTGTTCAATAAGTACAAGTTACAGTTTTTCACCTGCTGAAGAATTTGTAACCATAGTGAATATGGCCTGTAGTACTCTCAGTGTGTCACCACTTAATAAACGGTATCTGAGTAGCATTAAAAAAGTCTCACATGGCAAAATGAAGAACAAGAAAATCTGGTGTTCATAAGCACTTGGGAAAAGAGTCTTGAACTTACAATACCTCACGACGATGATCATATCCCTTCAACTTCCACCCAGACAGACTTTGCTGATCTTACTGAACAGCTAAAAGAAATGTAAAAGAGCTACCTATGAAATAAAAAGAAAATCAAGATTATCAGTCTCCTTCCTTCGAAGTGCATATTGTGCTAGGGAATTTAGGTTGTCAGAATATTTGGTTCAGAAGGCCAGGGCACTGAAGGAAAAACAAGGAATCTTGCCTGATGTGATGTATCATGGATGTAAGTCTTTATGTGATAATGTACAACATGCTGTTTGTACATTTTCTGAAGATGATGAGTACAGTCATTTGCATCCAAGGATAAAAGACTTTGTATCTGTCCGATTTGAATGTGGTGTTAAAGAACACAAGCAGAAATATCTTGTTTTTGTGAATTTGAAGGAGCTGTATACAGCCTTCAAAGAGAAGTTTTATAAAAGTGGTTTCTCAAAATTTGCACAGTTGCATCCCAAATGGTGTGTACTCATGGGTGCTCATGGTGTGTGCGTGCGTGTGTGTGTGTGTGTGTGTGTGTTTCATCACCAGAACATGAAGCTGCTGTTATATGCCACCAAGCTTAGTAAGAAAGCTACAGACTTATTTGAGAAGATTGTCTGCTCTACAAAAGCAAGGACTGTATGTTATGTAAGTGCTCTGAAGTGCAATGTACTTCAGCACTTCTTGCAGAATCAGAAGTGCTGTATTTGGCTGACGATGTCCAATATGTGCAGTGGATCACAACAGATCTGTGTACATTGGTACCAGTGGTGAAACAGTTGATTTCATACACAACTTTTTCAACAAACTGGAATTACTGAAAAGTCTTTGTTTTATAACAAAACAGCTATCACGTTACCTAGCTTCACTGTAAGGAAACACTTGGCACAATAGAGTGCATTGTGATTGAAGATTTATCTGAGAATTACTTGTTTATTGTGCAAGATGCAGCACAAGGATTTCACTGACAGCAATCCCAGGCCGCAGTGCATTATTTTGTAGTTTATCTACCAAAAACATGCTCAGCATCAACAACTGTAAAGACAATGTGCATAATAAGCGACTATCATTCATTCAACAGCCGCAGTATGCAATGCCACACTTACGAAAAAATTCACTTTTCAGATTTCAATATAAAAACTACATAAAAAATCTGACACTGCATTCTGAGGACTTTGGAACTGATGCCGAGTGTCTTTGCCACTAGCCACAAGAAGAGTGTCAGGTCAGTCAAAAGACTGGCTGCCAGGAGGAATCTTCAAGACCATCACCAATCTTCCTGCAATAGCACTTTTCGAATTTGCATCACAAGAAATAAAGGGTATTCAGTTCTTCAGTGTGTCCTCAGAAGACACTGAAAATAACAGTGAAATGTTAGTAAATGACAGATTTGAACAGTGCAGGACAATTCCAAACACGAGACACTACCACCACTTTATACCTGCCGGAAAGGAAGATGTTAAGCTTCATGCTTAGTGAGATATGATACGGGTTATCTCACACACACTGCAGCAGCACAACACAGTTTCCACTACAATACCAAGCAGTATCATTGCAGGATATCAGGCCATCTTCTTACATTATTTGTGTCTACAATCGTAAGTGGTACCTTGCATTCGTTATGGACTGTTCTGAAGAGAACCAATATGTTTTGGTGAAGTATTGCAGCCACCTGGACCAGTTGCCCTGTCCAGTGCTTACTGTGTGCCTGTTACAGTGGCACTTTATTTGGTTTCAAAATGTCCCAGAGTTTCACCCAGCTGACTTTGTTGGTTAAAAAGTAAACCAAATACTGCGCCAATCGCTGTAACAGGCACACAGTAATCACTGGACAGGGCAACTGAAATACCCCAGTTTAACAACTTTTAGAATACCAAGTGAGGCAAGGCACCAATCTTCAAGACATGGGCTTCCCATGTAACATTCTATTTAGATAATGACTGCCGTGTTCAGAGTGTGAAACATTATTTCTACTAATTCAGGTTGAATATGTTGCAAAATAATGGATCTCTTGAGTCAAATTCTGTGGCACTTACAATATTGTCCTTATCAACACATAAATGCTCATAAAAGTGTACAATAAAAAAGTTATGCACTGAGTAACACAAAGATATTTTGGCAGTAATTAGACTTAATACAAGCTACATAATGAATTTGCAGCATGCTGTGATACTGCATGTGGAGAGCTCCAAAATAGTGGTTTTCGACTATTCCGAAATTTTCAAAATCTAAAAAGTCATTTTGTGAATGCAAGTAACACAACCATATTTGTTTTATGAATTCAGTCTTATCACCTCTACGTACACACCAAATATTATTTCAGTACTATCGTTCACATATGAGAGAAAAAGATATTGCAAACTTGATAACTCATGTAGCTGTTTGTCTATGTATTATTTCCAAACCATGAACCATTGCAACATACCGCTTTCTCCTACAAGGGAGAGATGTTACTGATCAAATAAGACCAACCTTTTGGCTTTATCTGTTTCAGTACAGGAGCTTGGACATCACACATGGTAGCATTTAAAAAAAACTACCAAAATTGTAACTTTGGGAGGGCCTAGCTCAGCCCTGAGGGTTTCACATTTCAATATCTGAGATACGAACTTAATTTAGGGCACATATTAACTATAACAAATTTCACTGAAATCTGTAACCATGATGCAACCCACTTTGGCTAAAATCTGATTATTTTCAATGGAATGATCCCTAAGAAATTTCAGTTGGCTTCACGCATTTTATAAAACAAACACCCCACATGGAGAAAGCGTTAAGGGGAGTTGGAACGCCCTATGTTGACAATGTTAAATTTAGTGACTTGGCTTCCCTGTATTTCAGGAACCACTGTAGCCATTGACATGGAACTTGTACTGGACATTAAACTGTATGTTCAGAGTCTACTGAACTACAACAATTGCATTTCAGCCACTGCTTTTGGAAATACAATTTTTAAATTACACAGTTAAAATTGTGTGTACTTTTTTACATTATCATAAATAATTTCAATTATATATAACATTATGTTGTTCTTTTAGCTCAGCACTCAGGATATGTATGTTATTACTCCCTGAAAATTTGAATACTCTACTCAAAGTGGATTCTGAGATTTAGGGAAAAATGCAACAGAACATGTACATTTTCAGGAACGGCTTCTAAAGTTTCAAAAGACTAACTCAATATATGCTTCATTTTTTTTATTTTTAGTCACTCAGAAGCACCCTGCACCATACTCTACATCATCCTCTATCTTTTTCCAAGTTTTTTCTTCTTTTCTTCTATATGGACTCCTTAGTGGCCAACTGTGCAGCATACTCTGGTTTATGTGAACCTTGTCCACCCATTCAAGTTCTCTGATGCAGTTTGCTCCAGGATTCATTCCCATATGCTGTAGCACTTTCACCCTACCAATGATGACATCATTGTTCTTGAAAAACTTGTTCTTTAGCTTAAGTACCAATAATCGCGACAACCCAAAATTTTGCGTCACAAACACATAAAATTCTATTCAAGTTGTCTTGATGATGCAAAATTCGTTTAAAAAAGACTGCTACTAGTTTCATCAGTGTCTACTGTCGCAATAAAAGCATAATTAAATGTTTCTAAATCATATTTAACTAACACATTTCGCATTGTTTACTAGTTAGACGCGATCTAGGCCTGAATTTTCCAAGTTATAAACGTTTAAAAACTTGACCAAACATGCCTGATAACGTAAATTCTCTACAAGCAAATTAATTACACATTCATTCTTCTATCATTGTATATAAAAACACACACACACACACACACACACACACACACACACACACACACACACACAACCACCGCACATAAGATCTTTGTGTCTTGTTTACACACAGCCAAACCCGCATCCTTCACAAATTTAAAACATTCTTTAAACTTAATTATTCTATTGATACTGGCCACGAGTGAGAAATGTGGGAGCTGTTCTAGAGCAGTGAGTAGAGGGATTTGTTGCCAATCTTGTAGGAAATATTTTCACTGGGGGGGGGGATGCAGTGCGGTGAATGTTGGGAGAACAGAAGAGGTTCTCTCCTGGAACTGCAATGCAGTAGGAACATTTTGATTGGGGAACAGGAAAGGAAAATATGTGCCCTTCAGGCATAGTTGGAGGAAGCAAGGGAGGAACTCCTAAGAATCAAGGGAGATAGGGGGGAGGAGGGTAGTTGGGAACTGGCAGCTGGTAGGAGGATAAGAAGAAAGAACGCAATCTGACAGTTTTATCATCAACACCAAAAACAGATATGTACCACTGCCAGAGTTAAGTGGAGAAGATCCTCAAGTAGAACGAGGAGCAGGGAATGTGCAGCACACTTCAACCAAGGCCAAGCAGCCTAGGAATGTACAAAGTGTTAGGAAGAAGAAAGTGCTGCTACTAGGTAGTAGCCATGGGCAAGGTGTAGGCCCTAAAGTTACAGGAAAGTTTAAGTCAAATGCAGGTGATAGAGGACCAAGGGTCTTTATGTAAAGACTTCACAAAAGAGGACCATGTAGTGATATGGGTGGGGCGGGAAACAGTTTGGACAGGGATGGGGCATAGGTGGTGACTTGGACAAGATAGCTTCCCTGACTCATGGCACCAACGTGCACTTTGTTGAGCTGTTCCGGCACCATGATCGACCACACCTTGAAGGAACTGTGAGGCGAATCAATGTGAGGTTAGGGACGGCTCTGATGACAGCCAACTTTGCTAATGTTTCTCTGGTGTCCGTCGGTACTATCGATAGATGGGGTTTCACTAGGCATGGCCTACACCTAAACAGGACTGGGAAGGGAAGATAGGTACAGCTGATTCGTCTAAGTATGGGGGTGGATCTCGGGCCACACATGGTCAAATCATGTTGTCATCAGTAGGAAAAGCAGGTCTTTTTTTTTACGAGAAATCCAAAAAGGTTCCCCTGCCTAAAGAGTATCTCCAGCACATAAAATAATACTGAAACAATACTCAAGACAGATTTCAACACCTCAAATATCACATACTCGGCGCCACGAAGGAAAACAAACCATCAGAAAGAGTAACATGGGGCATTTCACAGACTCCATCAAAACATGCAATCAATAAAAAATAAAATACAACTATTAGAAGTTGAGCTCTAATCTTTGACCTGCACAGTAGTTCGTATTACTGAGCACTGGTGTAGACACACAGAAATCCAACATGTAGTATTTTCATTGTATGAAAAGGCAAACTCTTACTGTAGAAATACTTCGAGGGGTGGAGAATCATGCATTTATATCAGAAAAGGAACACAGCTCAAATCAAGACATGACCTCAGTACAGTAAGTTCAAATATTTCTGAGCACTATGGAACTTAGGTACAGTAAGTGAAGACAAACATTTTGAAATATCAGCTATTGAATTAACAGGGCTTGATATCAACAAGAGATTAATCGTTTTGTGTGTGTATAGATCTCCCAGTGGTAGTGTGGACACTTTTTTGAAAAAGTTAACAGAAGTTCTAGACAAAGTCTCAAGTAAAGATCAACATAATTCTGTGTGGGGACATTAACATCAACACTAACATAAATTAATCCAGCAGCACCTTCATAAACATTCTTCAAAGTTTTGGCATGTCCCTATTGGTTAACAGTGCAACAAATGTTACCACAACGATTTCATCAGTAATTGACCATGTGGCCACAAATATGGACAGAGAAAAATGTGATGTAGCTGTAAAAGATCTCAGACTATCAGACCATCTCTGTCAAATAACAGTAAAGTCAGGCAGCAAATCATTTCTTCAACTACAAGCCTACAGACGATATCCTACACATCTAAAACAACATCTATCAGAAATCACAATAAACAATTTTTTAAAAGAAATAGCAAAGCAAAGCTGGGAGGAAGTGTATAAGGAAACCAATGTGAATATGAAAAGGCATTTCCAAAAGTATGCATGTCTATCAACATCTCGCAGAAACAGATGGGTAACAGTAAGTTTTAATAAGTCCCAAACACTTAAATACCTCAGTTCCATGAAAAAGATTCGCAATGATCCACAATTCTTGAATTTCTATCATAGATACAAAAGATCTATAGGAAAGTGATGATTGCTACAGACACTTCTTAAGTAATTCAGGATTTGCCATTTCTCTGTAGATAGGTTTTGATATCCATGACTGCTGTTGGGATAGAATGTTTAAGGCTGTATGAACTGTACTGTGCAGTGCGGCAATTGCACCCTGAATCAGGTCCAGGAGGGCAAAGTTGGTGTAGGCCTACTGGTTTTTCATCAGTTGACAATCTGTGGAAGAAGATAGCCCATACTGTTCATTTTCAACAAATCCTCAGTATTATTTCTAATAGCCATCCCATAATATTGCTGTAGTTCAATTTGTTTGTCGGCCTGCCTCATGATTTTACTATCAGAAAGTTTCTTGTCTCTCAAACTTTGTTTCAACGTCCTCAACCTGGTGCCCATCCTCTTCTGGACATGACCAATACAAACACGTAATTTAACCTCCATAACACAGCAGTCCACAGACTTGTGTATAAAAAAATTACCAATTTTATTGTATCTTTAAGTAGGTCTAGGCCTAATGCATGTAAAAATTTGAACATTTTCAACCGGTGTAGATTATGTTTTAAAAAGGAAAATACTTCCCATGTGAGTTTATAAGTGATATATATAATTTTATCTGGAAAATTGCAAACTTTATAATGAGATAAAAATCTAGAAGGGTGAAAAAAGGTTTTCTGTTCTCACTCAACAAAACAGACCTGTGCAGAGGAAAGGTGTGATGAAATTTGTGCTCTGATTGCTTGTTACTGCAGTAGTTGCCTGTAAACTACCACTTGTCGCTAAATTATTCTAATCCAGGCATGTCATAGCACTCATCTGGAAATTTAGTGCCATTTTAAACTAAAGTTAAGAGCTTTGTTGGGCAACTCAACACTACTTGACAGTATCTTCCCAAAAACTTTCATTTAATGCTCTACGTCATTTAATAATTAGAATTGTAATAACACTTCTCTGGTCTGCACATACATAAAATGAAATGTAAATGATGGACTTAATGCTGTACTTCAGAGTCAAATACCCATAGGATATATGAAAGAAGAAAAACAATGTAATCAAAACGCAAAATCCTAGTATAAATCTTCCAAGGAGAGGCAACAAAAAGAGTATACTACTTCATTCCCACAAGCTGCCATAAGAGTGAAATTGTTCCATCTCCACCCGCCCCCTGAACCCTGCCAGAGGAAAATCATGTAGCGCAGCCCAAAGTCTTATGTTAAGCTGGAAGGTGACAATGTGGCTGCTACCTGAAGGTACCAACTAGTGTGAATAAAAATAAGGGTTGAGATAACAGTCTGAACTGTTACGTAGATTTAAAGCAGTTTTTGTAAATAAAGGTAATAGCACTAAAAACCGAAGGAAATTGCAAACTGCGTAAAATAAAAAGAGGAGACGGTGAGGGGCATTAAGTACGTTTTCGGCTACATAGATCATCCCATGTCTTCTACATGCAACATTACTAAAGCAGAATTTGCCAATCATCCAAGGTCTTCTACATGCAACATTACTAAAGCAGCATTTGCCAATTCTAAGTTCCATTACACTGTTTCTTGCAAGACAAACGAAATCACGTGATCTTCCAATCGCCAAGATTGGACTTTGTTTTAAAACAACTATAACACCTGCACGTAGAAACGTATGTCGAACATCGAAAACGTTCAAAACAAATGTCGCAATGTACATAACTGTCTTAGCAAACGAAAGGAAACTGCGTGTTTTAAATCGCTTTCATGTCGTTTATAATGGGTCTGCAGTGCACCTATAAACAATTTTATTTAAACATGCTTTTTATCCTTGCCGAAGACACATGGTACATGTATACCACGTGGCTGAAGAGTTAAATTTTCTAGCTGCGTACAACGTAAAGAACAACAGTAATATTCTTACCATGACCTCGATCCTTGGCCATACTTTCTCGGATGAGAATACCAAATGTTTCGGAATCCCATCTTCGTTTATCACACTATCAACACGTCGCACGCTGTAGAAACCACAGAACACAACACAGCCCACACGCAAAAAGGAGTTTGCCAAAGATGGCCAAACGGAAATCAAAGACTTTCAAACAGTAAAGTTGAAACGCTTGGTGCTGTTAGTCATAGATGTCTACAGGCCCGTCCACACGCAACGATCTGTCTGCGCAGATGTCTGCGCACATCACATCTGCGCAGACGGATCGTTGCGTGTGGACACAAGATTTGCACCAACCTGAGGTGTGTGCAAACCTGGAAGTTGGAGTTGGAGGTTTGAGCGAAACCTCTCAAATCTGTGGGTTCAAACCACATCTGCGCAGACGAGTTGGAGCGTGTGGACATGAGATCGCCGCAAATCTGGCGCGAAACAGCTGTTTGCTCAGTCTAGTGTTTGTATTTGTGCGCACGGGGCATTAAAATGGTTGATACTCGTCAGTGTTCTCGAAATTTTGTAAGTGAATTCATTGAAATATATAGAAACCACCCAAGTTTGTGGAATCGCCGTCAGTGTTACGTTGTGTGCTATGCCATCCGTCAACACCTTTATGCTCCGGTCATACTGTGCCTTGTGTTCTTTTAATCGTCGCAGTGTGTGGCCTTTTGTGTGTGCTACTTTTAAACAGTTTTTTATCTCCATTTTACAGTCACCCCGTTTTTTTTGTCTATTGCCTCCCATGATGTTCTCCCTTTTTTATATCTATGTTCGCCTTCTTCTCTCCTTTGCTGTTTTTACATGTCTTCTATTGTTTTGTTCTATGTCTTTCGGCTGAAGAGCAGCGCATATGCTGCTGCCAGCCCGCTCCGATGGGGAATTGAAATACAATAAAGGAAAAAAAAAGTTTGTGGAAGATTAAAGTAAAGAATATAGTTACCGAGACAAAAAGACAGCAGCATACAATGCTCTAATTGAAAAATTGCGGGTATTATTTCACTCAACTCTTGTTTCGATATTGCAGTTGAAAATTCCAAATCCTTGTAGCTCCTTCCTGCTGCTAGGAATCTTAATGTTACCACCAGCCGTTCATGAGGAGAAATTGCCCTTCTCTATACAAGTATTTTTTCTCATAATATGAGGGGTTACAAGTTTTAAGAGATAATTATAAGTTTCGACACCCATCGGCAAATAATTTCGCCAGTCGTTAGGTTCGCCCTGCAACTCTCGCAGTAAATTTACGTGAGAAAACTGCTTTCGCTTTAGCAGCCACTGTCTACAACATTTTGACCGCTTTCTCTGTTTCCTGCAGTTGGTCTGAATGTTTTTTGCCACACAAGTTGCGAACACAGACCACAACAGAACTTCCTCAATTTCTATATTTCAAAATAACTGAACTAAATTTTTGACGTTTACGAGGAGTGTAGTCGCTTGCCACTTATATTTCTTTTCTACACCGACAGATGGCGGGCGGGTAGTAGATTGGGGTTTGTGTGGTGTGAACACACCACATTTGTAGCGATCTTTTGCATGTACAGACATCTGCGCCGATGTCTGCGCAGACAGATCGTTGCGTGTGGACCGGGCTTAAGGTTAAAGCTGCCGTTCAGGGCTACCAGGCATTGTCTCTGCTGATTGCCTTATATTCTTGATATTCTAAAGCGGACCCTAGACAATATGAAATATTACATATTGTTATTGATGGTCAGGGACCTTGTGCTCTAGCGTAAACTGAAATTATCCACGTTAATAAATAGTTGCCAAAGGTGAAAAAAGCGACACATGAAAAAAACTAAACTTATAGAACTCAAGTGGGACTTCAAAATAGCAGCGAAGTATTTACTGACTATTTTCACCAAAGCCATCCTTCCTCCCTTTATAACCCATTTTGCTCTCACCATTGATTGCTCTCTGATCACAGCTTTTTCGCCTTTGCAACCATAACAGTTTCTGAAGCTAAAATAAATGTGTATCTTCTGTATCAAAATAAAGTTGGTCTTCATCATTAGCGATTTGATTCTAACATTCTACCTCGAAAATTTAAATCTCTACGGGAACACTTTAAAAAATCGTCTCTCAAAACATAACCTTCTTTAATTAAAGGAAAAAATTCTCAGCTTTTAACAGAAATATGATAAACTGAAAATTATTCCAATGATGAGTACAGAAACTAAATTCTGCTTCTTTATAATTTACAGCTAAATCTTTATTTAGTCTAAAGCAGGAAGTTTGGTTGTTAGTTACGTTTATTGGTTCAGTTTGCATGTTAACAAGCATTACAATTTTCTTTGTTGTGATACTCATTTGTCATTCGTATGTAGAACAGTATTCAGGGCCTATGAGCTACCAACCTACTGTGCTAATTAGACATAGACATACTGTGTTTTGCTAGTGGGAAAACCTGTCTCTCTCTGTAAAACCCTAAATGTGGATGAAGTTGGCAGGTTCTCAGAAATAAGTAAGAAAAGGCAGCAATATCTGACAAAACTGCGGTTGGAAGTTTCACTTGAAGATATTATTTAGATTAGATGTACCTTTCATCCCAACTGACACATTCATTTATTTTCGTGTTCCATATATCCTTGATGTAAGTGTATCACGAGGATGTAGAACGTGTCAGATTATTACAGTAACAATCATATCTACATGTTCATTAGGCTTACAAACTAAATTATATACAAAGAGATACATGGGGTTCAAGTGTCTAAACAACAACACAGATGGTAGTACTAATAATGATTACACAAACAAATTATAAGTCGTACATTCTAATATTCTATCATCAAGTGACATGCCAGTGCTATATAGTCAGTTCTTAAAGGAGTACTTAAAATTGTTACACACTGTCAAGAAGTTCCTGTAAAGAATAGAAGGAACTGTTCAAAAGATAAGGTTTCAGCTGTTGTTTGGAATTTAGTCATAGCCCAAATGACAGGTTTAACATGAAATGGGAGTTTGTTCTACACTTTTATGCATGAATAATGTACTCCTTTCTGTATCATGCTGCGATTTTTTGTATCTTTGTGAAGATCATATTCACTTCTTGTATCATGATCATGATTTTCACTGTGTTTTGAAACTGAGCAAATGGCAAATGGTGCTGAATTCAGTCTTTTCAAAAGGTTGTTGATGTGAAGTGACCAGTTTAGTTTCTTGTTTATGTGTAATCCCAGCAATTTGGAAGACTTAACTCTTATTATTACTTTGTCGCCACAATTTACTTCAATGTTTTCCTGTTTTTTATTCGTTGTTTGAAACTGAATGAATTGAGTCTTGTTAACATTGAGTGACAGACCATTTGAAATGAACCAATCTAAAGTTTCTTTAAATTTAGTGATCGCAGTTATCTCTAGACTGCAGTTGGGTGTTTTGTCAGTCATAATGGATGTGTCATCAGTAAACAGAGTGTAGTGTACTTTTGTGTCATACAGACAGAAGATGATTGATAAAGATGAGAAAAGCAAGGAACCATCCACCAAGTCCTGTGGCACTCCACATTTTACTGTGCCCCAGTCAGAGCAGGCAGGTCCCATTGCAGAATTGTTCAATACTACGTCCTGCCTTCTGTCATCTAGCTATGACTCAAGCCACGTCCTTACTTTACCATTTAATTCATAGTGCTTAGTCTTTGTAAGTAGAATTTTGTGATCCACACAGTTAAATGCTTTAGACAGATCACAGAAGATTCCAACTGATGGCATTTCATTGTTTATGCATTCAAGGGGTTGCTTGACAAACGAGAAAATGACGTGTTCAGTTGAAATATCCTTTTGGAATCCAAACCAATGTTTATTAAGGATTATATTTTTATTGAAATGATCCATGATTCTCGTGAACATTACTTTCGCTAGGATTTTAGAGAGACACGTTAACAATGAAACTGGCCAATAGTTGGAAACATCAGCTTTATCATCTATTTGAACAGTGGTTTCACAATTGCATATTTGAGTCTAGTAGGGGCAGTACCTTGATTTATGGACTCATTAAATATGTGACAGAAAATTTCAAAGATAAATTTGCAGCAGTGCTTCAGTACTCTGATAGATATATTATTCACACAGTGGAATGTTTATGTTTCAGTCTCTTACGTTATAATATAGAGTACAAGCATCTGACTAATTTTCCTCTGTGCTGCTTTTTGTAGAAGACTCATGGCTTCAACTCTAGACGCTTTACAACCAATTTGATCTGCTACTGTCAAAAATGGTTGTTGAAGATATTGGCAGCTATATCACCTTCATCTACCGTGCTTCTGTTATGACATACTTCCATACTGTCCATATCTTCTGTAATTTTTCCTGTCTCTCATTTGCCAACCTTCCAAAAAGTTTTTATTTTATTATTTAAATTGTCAATTTCACATTTAATAAACATGTTCTTGGATTTATTAATGACACTCTTTAGGATGCTGCAGTATAATTTGTTGTGGTCCCTATCCTGAGGCTTGTTAGAATTTCCGAGTGAGACATAAAGCATTATCTTTGTTTTACAGGATGTTCTGATTCCCTTAGGAAGCCATTGTCTCCTGTAATCACTTAGATTGGTGTTTTTTTAAGTTCTCTGGTTTACATCATGCATTTTTAACAACTGTCCATCATGGTCAGAAGTCTCACTTGAGATTTATGTTACACATGTCTTATCAGTTCTCTTATTGTGGAGTTCTTAGTCACCCTTGTGGGAAACTCAAGAACTGCCCTCAGATTAAAGGAGCTACTTACATACTCAAAATCTGTTCTGTCATTATTACATGCAAGGAAATTTACATTAAAATTGCCAAGCACGATTATTTCTTTGTGTCTTGAAAACAGGCGAATTAAAAGTGAGTAGATGGTCCAGGGTCTGATTCTTCACTTCAGATGCTAAAATGGCTGCTGTTATGATGAATCATGATATCTAGAGAGCTTGTATACAGAGGGAGAGTTGCGATAGTAAAGTTGCCCATGATCCGATGCGACACCATGTTTCTTCCACAGATCTCTTTGGATTCGTATGTTCACAGTGCTTTTCGGTGCTGGACTACTGTTTTCAAAAATTGCAAGAACGATGGCAATGTATTTGCGTTATTTTTGGTTTTGTTATGCAATTGTTTGTGTTTGTGTTTTTGTCAGCTAGCAGGTTGTATAGTTTTTACACCTGGTGATAGCTTCTACTTCATGCACACACATTTCACAAGCAGACTTTAGAAGCTTCCTCCCTACTATTCTCTTAAAACTTAAAAGAAATTTCCTAAAGCAGTTCAACTGAGTTCTCAAAAAAACTCGAAAAAAAACACTTTGGAGATTAGAAGATTTTTGATCTCTCTCAAGTACAAAATATGTAGCATTTTTCAACATAATTGGCGATACCTGCATACAGAAACTGGAACAAGTCACCTAACAACATGATATCCTTTTAGAAAAAACTAGAAGAACCATGAATTCAGTGCTATGGAAAAAGTGCTTTGGATCGTTCATATGAAATAAGACACAGATTGTAGTTGTAATGTCACCTTAGTCTGGTCTCAAAATCAGTTTACTTTCAGATGCAAATAATTAAAAATTGGGCCACGAGACTGTATTTCAAATTTCATACTATTGCTTATCTAAATAAATGATATACACACCCCAGAAAGTGTGGTCAATGACATGCTATTTGTAGATGCTATTAATGTGGTAATAAGTGCACCAAAGTGATTGCTGCTTACAATTAATGATAAATTTCTCCAATTTTTCCACTTATGGTTTAATGCAAACAGGTCAACAATAAATGTAAATAAAACAAATTATGTGCAATTTAGTAACATAAGTCAAAGTGTAAACCTACATCTGGCGAATCTGGTGTTGGATCACAAAGTTAGATTAGATTAGATTAATACTAGTTCCATGGATCATGAATACGATATTTCGTAATGATGTGGAACGAGTCGAATTTTCCAATACATGACATAATTAGGTTAATTTAACAACATACTTAAGTCGATATAACAACTTTATTTTTTTGTGTGTTTTTTTGTTTTTCTTTATTTTTTTTATTTTTTTTTTATTTTTTTAATATTTTTGTTTTTTTTCTTTTTTTCTTAATTTATATCTAAAAATTCCTCTATGGAGTAGAAGGAGTTGTCATTCAGAAATTCTTTTAATTTCTTCTTAAATACTTGTTGGTTATCTGTCAGACTTTTGATACTATTTGGTAAGTGACCAAAGACTTTAGTGCCAGCATAATTCACCCCTTTCTGTGCCAAAGTTAGATTTAATCTTGAATAGTGAAGATCGTCCTTTCTCCTAGTTTTGTGGTTATGCACACTGCTATTACTTTTGAATTGGGTTTGGTTGTTAATAACAAATTTCATAAGAGAGTATATATACTGAGAAGCTACTGTGAATATCCCTAGATCCTTAAATAAATGTCTGCAGGATGATCTTGGGTGGACTCCAGCTATTATTCTGATTACACGCTTTTGTGCAATAAATACTTTATTCCTCAGTGATGAATTACCCCAAAATATGATGCCATATGAAAGCAATGAGTGAAAATAGGCGTAGTAAGCTAATTTACTAAGATGTTTATCACCAAAATTTGCAATGACCCTTATTGCATAAGTAGCTGAACTCAAACGTTTCAGCAGATCATCAATGTGTTTCTTCCAATTTAATCTCTCATCAATGGACATACCTAAAAATTTGGAATATTCTACCTTAGCTACATGCTTCTGATTAAGGTCTATATTTATTAATGGCGTCATACCATTCACTGTACGGAACTGTATGTACTGTGTCTTATCAAAATTCAGTGAGAGTCCGTTTACAAGGAACCACTTAGTAATTTTCTGAAAGACATTGTCACAGTAACATCTACAAAATTTCTGGGGATTAATGTTGGTGAAAATTTAAATTTTAATGACTATATAATAAAACACGCTCAGAAACGCAGTTCAGTTAGTTTTTCTCTTAGAATATTGCAAACGTTTGTACCTCAGAAGGTGCCACGATTCCATAACTTTGTTGGCTATTTTCGATCTCTTGCATCATATGGAACAATTATCTGGGGCTCCACCAGTTGCTGGATCAACAATTCTTTTTTTTCGTACTTAAGAGCGCTGTCTGAGTAATAAAACACAGTATTCCATTGACAAACTGGAAAGCCATATTCAGAAAGCTTAAGATACTAAAAGTAAGGAACCAACTTGAACAGTTTCAGACAAAAGCTGCCTTTCATAGTTACAATACCCAAAATAGCACAGCACTCCACACAGAAGGAAAAAAGGAGCTAACACACAAATGCATATGTGTCATATCAATGCTACACTTAAAAGCAGACAGTTATACTGCAGCAGAAAGTTTCAAGACGAAAATAAATTTGAAGCACTGTACAAAAAATATGTGCTTGAAAAATGCTTTTATTTGGTAAGTGACTATGTTGAGCAATAACATTTTGTAATAAAGTGTATGTTACGTGGAAACTGAAAATACTGTCTATTCCCCAATACCATTTTCATTATATTTACATTCCTAATGGAAAACTGTTGTCTTATATAAAGTTTTCAATGAGGATTTGCTGTCTGACAAGGATAACAGTAAACTGCTATGAAAAACTGACTATGATACAAATTTGTATTATTGCACTATATATTATATCACCTTTGTATCATTTGAGTGCATTATTTCATGTATTGCACTTATGTGTTGTATGTATTAACTTGCATATGTATTTTCAGGTTCCTTTTCCTTGAAATAATTTCCCATAAAATTTACATACCCATTTGGACAACATCCATGTGATACTTATTCTATATGGATGGATAACTAAATATACAAATAAAAAAATTATTAAAATGAGAACTCCTGGAAAATATATGACCAAAGTAAATAGAGTGTACCAAAAATTGATGCAAGCTAAAAGTAGAAATGTCATAGAACAAAAGTATAAAGATTGTACCTGGTACAAGAGCTATAAGAATATCCATGACCCACTATGACCCATCAACTTGAGGGCAATGCAATACTATGCTATCAACAAGAAAATCCGAACATACTCAAGATCAAATTCCATTCACCCAGTGGCTCCTATGCACACCGCTGGAAATCACGCTGATACTGAAGAACACTAACTTGTATGTCAGACATCAGGAAAAAAATTAGCAAGTATCCGAAGAACACCACCCAGCACAGTAACACTGATGAGCTTCCTGCACCCATATGAACTGCCTTAGATGAACATGAAGATAAATGTCTTACACTGCTTAAAGCGACAGGCAGTATTTAGATATTATCAAAAACTGGACAGTAGTGAAGAAGATTCTTGGATGTACATGACAATACAGCATCACAATCTTTAACAAATTATCAATTATTGTGAGAAATATGTTTTCTGTCTCAAGAGAACTGCAATGTGAAGTCTACAAACCTGTCACTATAGAAATTACTCAATGGACGTTCTTATAGAATTTACATATTAAAGACTGAAGTGTTAATATGTTGCAATATACATAATTATCTATAAATCAAGTTCATTTTCTGTTGATTAGTTGGTTAGTTAGCTACTTTCATGCTGCATGGATCACATTGTGTGGCGAATCATTGTGCCTGCTGGACTCGGTCAGGATGGGGAAATGAGCTGGAAGTAGGGCGTCTAGCGGTGTTCAGAGAAAACCTGCCAAAGAAAAGACTGATTCCAGTCGCATTTTAATCACAAAAGCCTACACCTACTAAATTCAAACTTGATACAACAACAGGAGGCTGCCGCTGTTAAACTGAGAGCCACTGCACTCCCAAAGTGATGAACTACTGGACAAGTCATATCACACACCAAGCTGGTGGGTAAGAGAGCATTCCAAAAATCTATGCACTCACACCTACCTGTCCAATCAGCCCCATGTGACCACCTCCCAGTCCTCTGACTGGTGGGCAGAAGGTAATTCAGTGGTGCTGTAACATAGTGTCTGGAGTAAGTGGTACTACTGAGGGAAAAAAATGTTCAAATGTGTGTGAAATCTTATGGGACTTAACTGCTGAGGTCATCAGTCCCTAAGCTTACACACTAATTAACCTAAATTATCCTAAGGACAAACACACACATCCATGCCCGAGGGAGGATTTGAACTTCCGCCAGGACCAGCCGCACAGTCCATGAGTGCAGCACCTTAGACCGCTCAGGTAATCCTGTGCAGCGACTACTGAGGGACAATGTCACATTAACTGAGCGTGGGAGTTATGCAAAACATCTAATACTATGCCAGCCCAGGCTCCACCACTGTCTTACTAAAGAGACAATTAAAATGGTAAATTCGAAATAAAATTTGAAAATCTGTTTTTCCTGTCAATAAGACTGCCCACTACACACATTTCCTTCCCCTTCCATGGGAGCCCTTTCTCAGATCATACAAATTATTTACAAATTATAAAAGTGAATGAAAATTGTGCAGTCCTAAAGTATCGACTACAATCCGAGTGGCACAGCACTGTGAAGCAGCATCAAGAAGGTGCTGACCCACACGCCAATGGAAAGAACAGGCAGTGTCACAACTCCAGGAAGATAGAGTTCAGTGCCCCCTGTCAATAGTGACTTAACCAGTCGCCCATCGCTGGTCGGTACCCTGTTATGTCACAGACTTCAAGAGCATCAGTACTGAGTAATAGGAAGGCGATACTTAGCCTGCGTTCTGAGAGTAGCAGAAGTGTGTAAAAGTACTCGCATGTAGGAGGCACAGTAAGCATATCAAGCCACCTCATAACAAGAAGTCAAGTTATGTTTCCTTCCATTTTAGAAATAAGGAAATAATCTACAAGTATTATGTAAGATCATTTTGGATTCATGCCCAGCTTCTCTCCTTACTTGCTTGTGTCGCTGCTGACTCCCGCATTAGCTAACAGAAGACTAATTTAAATGGGTCCTGAAGAAGTTCTGCTGACATTTACCGTAATATGGGACCTTACATATATTTGGGGGATCGAATTGCAGCAAAACGTTTTAAATTGCACAGTTTGGTATTGATATTGATGAAAATCAAGTGTGGAATTGTCACATGGACCTTGTTAAGAAACTAAGCAAAATTACAAAGAAGTGGTCCTGTAAGTTGGGTCTTGATGCTACACCGTCGTTCTTAGGGTGGTGTCAGGAGGATGACTAGTGTCAAAGCCAGTGGACAGCATGAGGGCACTGTCAAGGTGGTCAACAGGACAGTGGCTGAGTGACACATGGCAGGGCTTGGGCGCCATGGTGTAGTTGAAACTTATGGGGCTGGTGCCACTGTAGTAGAATTGGCAGGCTTATTGAGTAGGTCTCATGGGTTACAGGGTACCGTAACACTCAAGGATGGGGCTAGCATCAGCGGAAGAATTCAGGATGTGGGGCCATTGAAAAGTAAACGTAGCACAGTTATTATTAACATATATGCTGTGTAATGGGCGTTGCTCAACACATAAAGACTATTACGCCATGTCTGTGACTGTGGTTTACAAAAATGTGTATTCATCTCAATTTCTTAGTAAAAATTGCAAAATAACCCTTGTGCCTGATATGAATGACTCTGCATGACCTTATGCAAAGACACAAAAATTGATCATTTAAAGGAAACATCAATGTAATACCATAGACCACTAATCTCTACATCTTAATATGATGGAGGACCATGCCTGAAGTATGTTTCGGTATTATTCACGACATTTGTCCGATTGCTGTTGCTGAGTTGAGGCCATGGCTTAAAACATTTACAATAGCCACAGGCATACAAGATTCATACAATAAAGCAGACAAGGATTAGATTCAGAGGGACAAATAAGAATTGACACACACTACCAACTTTTGTCAACACATGTTTGCTTGTACTGGGCTGCACCCAGCTGCATTAAGGCAGTTCATTTCGTTACTTAGCGATATATACATGACAAAAAATTCACTTAACTCAATGGAAAAGTTCAGAGGGAGGGGGAAACTATCATTCTTCACAGAGCAAAATCATATGATCTAATATACACAAATACAAAAACAGGAAGGTCAAGCTAAATAATCTTATAGTAAAAACAACAGTCATTATTAATAGCTAGAGCAGTAGTGGGGATAATGAACTCTTCCTATCTTCCATTTCTCAAATTCCTGAACTTGTGAAAGAACGCAAAAAAAATTGTTTCCTTGTATCTGTTTAAACTGTTACTGGCTCTGTCATGTGTTTCTTTATGGAATTTTCTATCAAAAAAATTGCTCTGAGCACTATGGGACTTAACTTCTGAGGTCACCAGTCCCCTAGAACTTAGAACTACTTAAACCTAACTAACCTAAGGACATCACACACATCCATGCCCGAGGCAGGATTCGAACCTGCGAATGCAGCGATCACCTAGAACCGCTCGGCCACCCCGGCCGGCGAATTTTCTATCGTCTTAAATATTTCTGAATCAGGGTGACTGTTCCAAAAGTGAATTTTCGTGTGTTTTCACACTTCAGTTACTTGTATTCAACTTACTGCGACCATAACAATCGGTTTGTTGAGTCGAGTACTCTTTTAGGCAGCACCAATGGTTCTCCAGTTACCAACTTATCTGCGTAGATCGGAAGTTTCATACCGATGTGACGAATAAATGGAGTTCAGTACTAAATGTAATATGCAGTGTGGCTCCTTAAAGTAACACTGGACTGTTTTGCTGGTAAATATTTAAGTTGTGTCTGCCTTTATGCGAATAAATCAGAATAATTTGGCTCGTGATTATATGGTTTGTGTTCATGTGTAGAATGTATCATGATACTAGTAGTAAAATAACAATCAGTTTTTCACTATTGGGTTTACATATAATGCTGTAACATGTGATTCACCCGCAGTGTTTGCATTAGTTATGTTAGTCTTCAGATATCATATTATATGACATTATAGGGCGGCATGTACAAATTCAGGAGTATCTCCGGTGTGGTATTAATTAGACTAGCCAATCGTAAAAATATAACTGGGATGAAATAAATGTTTGTTGACGATATCGGCCACACAGACAACAAAAACGACAATGAAAAGCTAGACTTAGCTCCCTTTCTAAGTTAAATGGATCGCGTTAAGTTATAACTGTATTTTATTAACATTCATTGTCTATCCCCTCCCTACAGACTTCTAAATCCATCTGACAGTAAACAGACTGATGAAGTTTCAGGCAACAGTAGCTGTGTGTCTTTTGTCGCTACTTTTACGCCAGACTCGTAACAACAGGGGGAAGAGGAAGAGAAAGGGAGGAGTGGAGCATGTTTCATTTAAGTGTAGTTTCAGTCTGTTACATGCTGTGTTCAGTTCTTGTGCTGGAAGAACATGTTACTGAAATATAGTTAGTGTGCGTGGTCTTCGTAATTCCTGTGATTCAATATGTCTCGAAAATGCGTAAAGAGTGTTGACAGTTTCTGCTGCATTTGCGGACAGGCTACAGTGAAATCGCAAAGGAGGCCAATAGGAGGCATACAGCCTGTACTTTGAGTGAGAAATCGGGGACCCTGAAAAACCCTAGGCTCCTCACTTATGTTGCATGTCTCGTGTCTCGACTCTTCATTCATAGCTGAATCATATGAGATCCTCCATAGGCTTTGTTATATCCATGATCCAGCAAGAATCATCAAACCATGTGAAGGTTATTGCTTTCGTATGACAACTCCATTAACACATGGTTTTTCCAAGAACAAAATAAATCTTCTTTGACACATCCTAACATACCATCAGGTATGTGACGAGTGCCTCATGGAAATGGACTACCTGGACCATGTCCTTCAAAATCCAATTCTTCGAAAGATCCTGATTTTTGTGTGTAACGTGTGTGTGTACAGAGCTTACAAAATAACGCAGTGTCAACCTTATTACCTGGTGAGATATCTGGAACTGCTGGAAGCTAAAGCTGAACTGTTGACTTCAAGACTACAACAATGGAATTGCCCTGTTAAGACGGTAAATGTGACTATGTCCTTTAACATCCATATGCCATTTCTTCCATTTTTAGGAAGTGAAAAGCACTTGGTATTTTGTAGTGATGTACAGGGACTAATGGCAGCTATAGCTAATGACTATGAAACTGATCAGTGAATATTGTTCATCGACTCCTTCAAAGTAACTATCAAGCATTTGCTATTGGCTAATGGCAAGGTGTTACCATCGATTCTGACTTGGTCTGCACCTAGTATGGAAGAAACATGTGATAACATGAAACAGTTGTTATTGCAATTGAACTATGATAAGTTTAAACGGCAGATTTCTGGGAATCTGAATGTCATGGGCATATTACTTGTGCTACAACGTGGCTACAACCATTCTGTTGCTTTCTGTGCCTCTGGGATAGCTATGCCAAAGCACTTCATTATAAAATGAAAGATTGACCTAAATGTCAACCATTTGGAACAGGATCTCACAATGTTATGCACAAAGCACTTGTCGAATATGAGAACATATTTCGCCCTGCTCTTCATATAAAATTGGGCGTAAAGAAAAACTTCGTTAAGCCCATGGACAAAACATGGGAAGCACTTCTATATATGCTCGAGAAACCTTCATGTCTTAGTGAAGCGAAAATGAAAGAGGGATTTTTCGTGGGTCGCCAGACATGCAAACTGTACAAAGATGAGCATTGAACACCGTCCTGACAGGTGATGAAAAGTTAGCTTGGGATGCCTTTGTTCAAGTGTCAACAAACTTTCAAGGAAATAAGAGGGCAGAAAAATATAAGGATCTTATGGCAAATCTTCTGCAGTGCTACATTAGACTAGGGTGCAACACATCCTTAAAGTTACATTTCCTGGATTACCACTTGGAATTCTTTCCAGACAATTGTGGTGCTGTAACCTAGGAGAACAGAGAACGCTTCCGCAAGCAAATTTCGGATATGGAAAACAGATACCAAGGAAACTAGATGTTAGCCGATTACTGCTGGACACTAATGAGGGAATCGCCAACAGAAAACTACAAACACTACGCAAAGCTGTTGCACATTCAGTGACCATCCTCCAGCGGATAACACCAACATAATTACATGCACAAGCTTATTTAAGCAATAATGTACAATTATTTTAACCTCAAAACAAGAGCTAATATTGCATTTTCACTAGCGTTGTCGTTTTCAGGACAACCAAAAACATAACAATTGGCTATTTTCATGCCAGTTGCAGTAAAAAAATTGGCTAGTGTTATAAGAAATTGGTAACAGCTTTAGTACTGTGTTTGATCACTAAAGGTCGTCTATGTCTCCAAATACTTTATTCCAGTGTGTTGTGCTGGTGTTCTTTTGTTCAAAAGTTCGATTTAACACGACATGTTTGTGCGGTAGGAATTGTGTTATACCTGTGTGTAGGGGGTAGGCTCGCTACGAGCTCAAAATCTGTAAAAGCCCTTCAGAGCCCTGCTTTCTGCCAGTAACTTCAATGCAGGTACTCTGGGTGTGTGGGAGTAAGTGTATTAAGAAGAAATGATGCAGCACATGCATGTTAAATACTGCACAATGGCTTTTATTAGCAAAGTTTTTAAAGTCGACTCTACTGGGTCACCAGTGCACTCTACAGCGCCTGGCTCATGGAGCAGTTCATTGCTTATCAGTGTTCAGTATGTGTCGTCTCAGCAGGTTTGGATTGTGCACTTGCCCAAGTGGCTTGTGGCACTCGTCGCTGTGTGTCACTGTGGCATCACAGGCAGTTGCTATGAAGAATATTCACGGCTAATAGGCGGCAATTTTCCATTTTATTAAGCAGCATCATCACCTACATTGATTTGCAGTACAAGCAGGAGCACCACCATGTTAAGAGTAGGCCTCGGTGCGCTCGGTATGACGTCACCCAGAGCAGGCCAGGCTTGGCGAGTTACTGTCTACACAGAATCGGAATGCATGATCTGCAATCTTTCTCAAACGATTATACAGAATCTCTGCGATAAAAAACTGATTTCTACGTTATTTATATCTTTATATGTAATCTTCCTGCTGAAATGACCATCATTTCGTTAATGGTCATAGTTATTGTGATATTGCTTACGTAAGCAAGAAATTCGAAAACGTTGCAATGAAAAATAGGGGTCGCTTTTGTTTTGCGTTTGGTGCATGTCATACCATATACTGCTGTGAATCAAATTTAGCTAAGACACTGAATTTTTCTTTAGACTTTAGAGGGAATCCCTATCTGTCTCCAATCTCGAGAAAATGGATTTTAAGTAGTGTGTTCACTTCCGACCGCACGAGCTTGGAAAAGAAATATCCATTACATCCCTCATATCTCGTAAACCATTTGAGATGTCGAAACGAGATTTTGGGCAATAATAACAGGCAAAAATGGGGATGTTTTTCCTGTGGCAAACATATGGAACTTTATTTATGGTGATATACCAGAAGTTACAGTTTTTATTTTATTTCTCAAACGAGAACTGTAATTTCTGCATGGCCGTCGATGGCTAGAGAAAAGAAAATTTTTCTAATACGAAGAAAGTAAAATTTCTCCTCTTGTGTTACTGTAAGCAGACACAATAAAACTTGCTAAAGGATTTACTTCCTGCACTTCAGTTATCTTCGATGTATGAAAAGTTATTGCGAAAAGTGTAGCAATTTTTCATTCATATCCCTGCACAGAGTGAGAGAGTGAATCTCCTTACTACAAATATCTCTTAATTTTTCAGTGAAAGTGACTTTGACGAATAGTGGATAAGGTTTTGTAAGTCATCAGGTTTCTTACAGCTTCAGAGTTTGTGGTGGTATGCCACATAAAGTGATAAAAATGATATTAAATGACTTCGCAAATGTAACAAAACTGACGTCATAACGAAATAAATATTGTTGCAGAAAAATGACAAAGACTGTAATCAATTAATATGAACTGTGAATATAATTGCAAAGTCTGTTCTTTTGCAAAAAGATCCTTCTCACTTTCCTTTTGTTTCTTCATAGTGTGAGAAGCCATTTTGCGGAAAGGCACGAAAACGTGTAAGTTACAAGTAATATTTAGCCTAAATATAAGCAAATATTACTTAAAAGTGTTGTAAAAGTTTATATGTTCCAACTCCTATATTCATGAAGCGGCAATGTCAATGTTTTCATGCAAATTTTATAGGAGAACATTGGTGCAGAGATCAGCGTCATTGTTCTAAATGATAACGGCCTAGAGTCGTAATAAGTATCTTAATATTTGCTAATTTTGACAAATAAAAAATAAATGTAAATGTAGGAGAATTCTCTTGATTATTGGTTTTTACCTTGAAACAGTAAAAGTAACCAGTTTTTCCAATATTGAATCATATTTGAGTAAAGTGACTTCAGTTAAGTTCTTTTTTATCCCCACTTAACGAAATTGTGAGAATCACCTTAACCTTGCATTTTCATAGATCTGGAATTTTGTGTGTTGGTGGTGTCTTTTAATATAAAAACATCGTGTCAGGCAAACTAACTGCGAGAGAACTGAGTCACTGACGTAAATAATTTTCCAGTTGCGAAGTAGCCAGAATAACACTAACTCCAACGTTTCGTAATATATAAGAACCAATACCTAAAAGAACCACCACAAGGTCAGTTCTAGCCTGCAGAAAAATTGCAGATTTATTCAGTTGTAAATAATACATTTTTGCCTGTTTGTCTGTTGTTCACAAAGTCTGAGAACAAGATAATCATTACTTTATGAACTGTTTGAGACGATTAATTAAGGCTGAAATAGGCTGCAAATATACATTATTTATCTTTAAGACATAAGAAAGATAATTAGTGTTAAGACGTTCCCTGCTCCACTGGGAAAGGTATAGAACGAAAAGATGATACACAATTTACTGAGAATTATTTTCATATTTCTCATGTGAAGAATAGGAAGAAAATCGTTTGGTAAGTTTCAGTCGCAGCTGTTCACTACTAAAAATGCGGTGGGTTACACAATACTGCCAAGATTGTAACAGAATTAGAGTTTCATTTTTGTCTGGAATGTCAGTCTTTTCTTACTTGAAGAAGCATCGTCAGTTAGCTACATTTCTTTCGTTGGCATGTTTGATCTTGTTTCTTTTTCTAAAACATAGTATAACTTGCACAAAATAGTTTGTACTAGCTATTGCCACATAATCCTGAAACAGAATGTCTTAATTAACAAGCAGTTGGTGACCAGAGAGGTTAATAGCTTGTGGAAAATCTTAGTTTACAGTCCCATAAGAGAAGATATTTCACGTTTTTCGAACTGGAAAATTCTTTTTTCACTTGCTGTCAATGACTTTTCAAAAATTACAGTAGTGGTTCGAATATATCTTCTGATATATCGACATAAACAAAGTCCCACAAGTTAACCAGCAATGGAAAAACACTTTCCTCTTTGTGTGCTGTCATTGGTAAAAATCTCATTCTGATATATCGAACAGCTAACGAGATATGATGTTATGGATGTTTCATTTCTGCGTTTGTGGGGTCGGAAGTGAACATGCTAGTCAAAATCTATTTTCTTGAGAATGGAGACAAATAGAGATCTCCTCCCAAGTCTAAAGAAAATTCATTATCTCAGATAAATTTGATTTGCAGCAACATATGATGTGATATGCATCAAACGCAAACCTATAGCGACCCCTATTTTTCATTGCAACGTTTTAGTATTTGTTACCTGTATAGGAAATGTCACAATAACTATGGCTATTAACGAAGTCATGATTTGCCTATATACATCAACTCTGTGTAATATTTATCTGCCACAAAATTCTATTGTGTTCAGTTCAAAGCCATTTAGACCAAACAGCAAAATTGCAGTAAAACTTATGAAAACCTATCTTTCTTAGTACAGAGCTTTGCTATTACAATCTAGATTATTGATAGTTTAACAGTTGCTATTCATTTCACTCGATAGCCAATGGTCTCATAGTCCTAACTGTATCTTTATAGTTTTTCCTCATCTACTTGGCAAAAGCTGCCACAATTGTAGCAGTTTTTACTATTCATTAGACCTTCACTTTACTCATTTTCTCCTTTAAAACAACACAGTTCACCTCCACTGCTCTAATTACTAATTCCTGACGTTACAACTTATTCTACAGCATAGTGCAGTTGCATGTAATAAGTGGGAGAAGCATCTTCTTCCATCATTTTGAGGGGCAACATCTTCTCTATTGCAATTACATCTGTCCACCTGATAAATGTTTAGCTATATACATAATTGAAATAACCAAGCAGACTGGTAGTCCAGACTTTCTCATAGCTGTATGTAAATTCTTCTTCAACTTTATATGCTCTGCTATAAATATGACAATTCATTTTATTTTGTGTTTACTGAAAAATTTTGTCCCCAGACCTTAGGGCTTGGAGGTGCCGATTTCTTAATGTGCAGCGAGGATATGCGAGCAGTGGCTTGTCCTTCTTTTCCTTTACTTTCTTTGTAGTAACACCTTTGCTATGAGCAGAGCTAGGTGGCATGGCTGGGCCATGGTATGACTTAATCCAGTCAAAATGCGCTATCACAGTGCGATCAGACAACTGAATCCCTGTGTTGATTGGGGACGTCACCAGTGAAACAGGAAAAGGGTCCTCAGTCTGAGAAGTGGACCTTTCATCTCGTCCCTGTCTTATTACTGGATTTCAGAGCAGCACAAGATCACTGGGTTTATACTATGGAAGCATAGCCCCTTTGTTACTGTACTGCTGCTGTTTTTGAGTATTTTGGCAATGCTCTGCTTATCCTGTTTCCAAACTGACTTAAGACAGTGGGCAAATCCTTTTACTTTGCTCATGTCCACTTCAGGTGGGTGTTTATTGAGTTCAAATGGGGAGATTGTGGGCCTTCTGTAGACTGCCTCATAAGGTATATACCTGGTGGATTCCTACATACAGCCATTGCGCACTGAGGAGACATAAGCAACATATCTCAATCTGCATATGTCTTCCCCACGTAATAAGACAGCATTCAAACCGTCATCTTATGGACGTGTTCGAGGCGGCCGTTAGCCTTTGGATGAAAGCGTGTTGTGCAACATTTCTTAATTTTTAAAAGTTTACATCCTTGTACAAGTAGGGCAGATATGAAGTTGGAACCTTGGTCAGTAAGTATAGCACTGGGCCTTCTGAATGGGAAAAACAAGTGACCTGCAAAAGGTACAAGCGGCTGTTTCAGTGGTCATATCTGTGAGTGGTACTAGAATCAAGTACCGAGAAAGGTGATCAAGAATGGACCAGATGTACTTATTTTATTGGTACTTTGTGGAAAGGGACCGACAGTATCTAACACGACAGTCTGAAATGGTATTGTAGCCTCCGGGAAGGTCTGTAAATGGATATTGTGTCTTGCAGGGAGTGTTCTTTGCACACAAGGTAAACAGTTTTGAATGTATTTCCATACATCTGTTCGTCTGCCTTTCCACCAAAAGTGAAAGGCTGTCGTAGCACTTGTCGTACGTCGCCAACTATGGCAGGCCTCCAAACTATGACATTGTGCCATAACACACTGCTGTAACTTTTTAGATATTATCACTATGTTGCCCAAGTGGGTCTTGCGATATAGAAAACCGCCTTCTGGGACAAAATCTGGGTAGTTGCATGCTGGTGACAGTCTGCATCTCTCTCTTGTTCTTCCTTTAGCTCATCTATTGAAGCATCATCTGTCTGAACTATTCTGACTATTTTGGCTTAACGAGTCTGCATTTTGATGGAGACGGCCAGGCTTGTGATGTACTGTATAATGATACTCTGCTAGCTTTAATGTCCACCGAATTAAACGACTACTAGTGTCCTTTAAACTTAACAGCCATACAAGGGCAGCATGGTCAGTGACCACAAGGAACTTACCTCAATAAAGATAGCATTTAAAATAATTAACTCCAAACATAAGAGCTAAAGCTCTTTTGTGCTAGTGCTATAATTACTCTGAGATAAATTCATCTGCCTAGTGATGTAACTCATAGGTCGTTCCTCATTATTATAATCCTGAGAAAGAATTGTGTCCACAGCATAATCAGATACATCTGTGGAAAGAATAGATGGTTTTTCAAAATCTGCGTAGATTAACAAAGCTGATTTCATTCTGACGTCCTTCTTCACCAACTTCCCTGACAGCTCCGCTGTCAATAGCACAATCCTCCTCGAAATGGCGATAATAATTTGTCAGGCCCAGGAATCATCACAAATCTACACCGTGGTTCAGGTCGAAAAAAATCGATTTTCGGTTTTCATCATATTTCGATAGATTAAGGTTTTATTTAAGTACTCTGAAAAGGATTTTGCTGAAAAATACTTTTTTCGAGCATTTAAAGAACATTTTCCTACCATGTGTGTTTATGTGCCACACCTACTTTTCTGTCACCCACTTTTCTGCATATATTTTAGATCTTTATATCCCATACATTGCACGTTAGGGATTTTTTTAACTCCCGAGTGTGTTGGCTATCCTTGGAATGCAATGGTCGGTATTCTTTTGTTTCCACTTTTTGTAAACAACACTTTCAAACACGCGCTTAATTTGGTTCAAGTGTGATTGTGAGTAGTTGTTATACTTACGTTTGCAGTGCTTGTTTACATGTGTTTTGTTGTGTTTATTGAAGATGATGAAACGTAAAGGCGTTTTCAAGAAATGACAATTTAGAGGAAACAAGTTTAGGAAGCTTTCTGTACAAAAGATTATGTCCCCAGGCAACGATGTTTCTAATTGCAATTCTTCAATAAGTTCATCATCAAAGAAGCTCTTACCATTTCAAGAAAGTTACAACGAATTTACTGCCAGTGGGAGAAAAGGCCTAGCAGTTGCTTTGGATTTAATTTGCACTAAATGCTCAGCTGTGATTTCATTTATGAGTTCTTCAAAACCAGATGCAAGTGGCCCTTAAGAAATAAATAATAGATTAGTTTATGCCCTACGATCCATTAGCAAGGGCATGGCTACGGGGAGAACATTTTGTTCAGTGATGAACTTATATCAACCACCAAATAAATTTGAAAAACTGACTGTAATATTAGAGAAAGCTGTATGTGAGGTCAGTGAGGAAAGCATGAAACTGACTGCTAGGGAAGCAGTGGAAGAAAATGATGGATGTTCGGATATTGCAGTTGCACTTGATGGAAGTTGCCAGAATAGAGGACATACTTCTCTGAATGCAGTAGTGACTGCCACAAGTGTAGACACCGGTAAAGCGTTAGATGTGGAGATAATGTCTAAATATTGCAAATGTTGTAAAGTCAATGAACATAAAGAACAGAACTGTTTGGCTAATTTTAGAGGAACAAGTGGTAAAATGGAAGTTCATGGAGTACAACAAATATTTCATCACTCCATAGAAACAAGAGGCATACGGTACACCAAATATTTGGGTGATGGTGACAGTAAGGCATACAGCAATTTGGTGAACTCTAAGCCATGTGGAGATGCCATAATTAGCAAAATAGAACGTATAGGCGATATTCAAAAACGTTTGGGAACAAGGTTGAGAAAACTAACTGTTGATATGAGAGGGAAACAATTAGAAGCTGGAAAATTGTCGACCAGCCAGGGTCAGTTAACTAAAACTGAAACAGAAAACTTGCAGGTATACAATGGGCAGGCAATTAGGAGAAATAAAAAAAAATCTGGAGGCAATGAAGAGAGATGTTGAGCCATATTCTTCCATAAGTCCTCTACTGATGATAAGCCATGTCATGGATTGTGTCCATCACGAGAAAATTCGTTGTGCTAATACAGTAGGGCTCAGGCAACTGGAGAATCTTATTCTCACCAGCATTCTCTTCGTGCTGCTGTTCTTACAGCAATAAAACCTATTTTCAGATATTTGTCTCATCCTGACCTTCTAAGGAAATGTCTGCATGGGCAGACACAGAATCAAATGAATGTTTCAACAGCATAATTTGGAACCACCTTCCTAAAACTTTATTTGTAGGCATGCGTACAATGAAACTAGGAGTTCATGATGCTGATATTACGTTCAATTGTGCTAATATTGAAAAGTGTTGGATACTGAAAAAGCTGGGAAGTAATCCTGGTGAAAGTATTATCACTGGGCTGCAACATTGCGATGAAATCAGGATAGCCAATGCAGGCAGGTATGCATCTAATATGGCCAAGAAAGCTAGACAAACATCCAGGAAGGTGAAAAAGAAGCTGGAAGACCTGCTACAGGCCAAAGAAGGGCCATCATATGCAGCAGGACAGTTTTAATTAGCTGTAAGTAACAAATTTCGAAAGTTTTTTCTTTAAAGTCAATGTTCTGCGATCTAAAATTTTCAGTACATGTGCCCCATTATATCAGAAACTATCAAACTATCACAGATAAATGAATGAAATTGTCAGTGACTCTGCATAACATAATTACATTCATTAATGTTCCCCCATTAGGAAGCTCACAAAAAATATTTTAACCCTCCCCCCCCCCCCCCCATGAACCATCAACCTTGCCGTTGGTGGGGAGGTTTGCGTGCCTCAGCGATATGGATAGCTGTACCATAGGTGCAACCACAATGGAGGGGTATCTGTTGAGAGACCAGACAAACGTGTGGTTCCTGAAGAGGGGCAGCAGCCTTTTCAATAGTAGCAGGGGCAACAGTACTGGTACTGTGAATGGCCGAAAGGAAGGGGAAACTACAGCCATCATTTTTCCCAAGGGCATGCAGCTTTACTGTATGGTTAAATGATGATGGCGTCCTCTTGGGTAAAATATTCTGGAGGTGAAATAGTCCCCCATTCGGATCTCTGGGCGGGGACTACCCAGAAGGACGTTGTTATCAGGAGACAGAAAGCTGGCGTTCTAAAGGTCAGAGCGTGGAATGTCAGATCCCTTAATTGGGCAGGTAGGTTAGAAAATTTAAAAAGGGAAATGGATAGGTTAAAGTTACATATAGTGGGAACTAGTGAAGTTCGGTGGCAGGAGGAACAAGACTTCTGGTCATGTGAATAAAGGGTTATGAATACAAAATAAAATAGGGGTAATGCAGGAGTAGGTTTAGTAATGAATAAAAAAACGGGAATGCAGGTAAGCTACTACAAACAGCATAGTGAACACATTATTGAGACCAAGATAGATACGAAGCCCACACCTACCACAGTGGTACAACTTCATACGCCAACTAGCTCCGCAGATGATGAAGAGATTGAGGAAATGTATGATGAGATAAAAGAAACTATTCAGATAGTGAAGGGAGACGAAAATTTAATAGTCATGGGTGACTGGAATTCGATAGTAGAAAATGGAAGAGAAGGAAACGTAATAGGTGAATATGGAATGGTTGTAAGGAATGTAGGAGGCAGCTGCCTAGTAGAATTTTGCACAGAGCATAGCTTAATCATATCTAACACTTGGTTCAGGAATCAGGAAGGAATGTTGTATACATGGAAGAAGCCTGGCGATACTGTAAGGTGTCAGATAGATTATATAATGGTAAGACAGAGTTTTAGGAACCAGGGGCAGATGTGGACTCTGCCCACAATCTATTGGTTATGAAATGTAGATTAAAACTAAAGAAACTGCAAAAAGGTGGGAATTTAAGGAGATGGATAAATTGAAAGAACCAGAGGTTGTAGAGAGTTTCAGGGTGAGCATTAGTGAACGATTGACAAGAATGGGGGAAAGAAATACAGCAGAAGAAAAATGGGTAGCTTTGAGAGATGAAATAGTGAAAGCAGCAGAGGATTAAGTAGGTAAAAAGACGATGGATAATGGAAATCCTTAGGTAACAAGAGAGGTACTGAATTTAATTAATGAAAGAAGAAAATATAAAAATGCAGTAAATGAAGCAGGCAAAAAGGAACACAAACATCAAAAAAATGAGATCAACAGGAAGTGCAATGTGGCTAAGCAGGGATGGCTAGAGGACAAATGTAAGGATGTAGAGGTGCGTATCACTAGGGGTAAGATATATACTGCCTACAGGAAAATTAGAGAGACCTTTGGAGAAGTGAGAACCACTTGCATGAATATCAAGAGCTCAGATGGAAACCCAGTTTTAAGCAAAGAAGGGAAAGCAGAAAGTTGGAATGACTATATAGAGGGTCTATACAAGGGCGATGTTCTTGAGGATAATATTTTAGAAATGTAAGAGGAGGTAGATGAAGATGAAATTGGAGATATGATACTGCGTGAAGAGTTTGAGAGGGGACTGAAAGACTTAAATCGAAACAAGGCCCCCGGGAGTAGACAACATTCCATTAGAACTACTGATAGCCTTGGGAGAGCCAGCCCTGACAAAACTCTACCATCTGGTGAGCAAGATGTATGAGACAGGTGAAATGCCCTCAGACTTCAAGAAGAATATAACATTCCAATCCCAAAGGAAGCAGGTGTTGATAGATGTGAAAATTATCGAACTATCAGTTTAACAAGCCACAGCTGCAAAATACTAACACGAATTCTTTACTGATGAATGGAACAACTGGTAGAAGCCGACCTCGGGGAAGATCAGTTTGGATTCCGTAGAAATGTTGGAATACGTGAGGCAATACTGACCCTATCACTTATCTTAGAAAATAGATTAAGGAAAGGCAAACCTACGTTTCTAACATTTGTAGACGTAGAGAAAGCTTTTGACAATGTTGACTGGAATACTTTCTTTCAATTTCTGAAGATGTCAGGGGTAAAATACAGGGAGTGAAGGGCTATTTACAATTTGTACAGAAACCAGATGGTAGTAATAAGCATCGAGGGACATGGAAGGGAAGCAGTGGTTGGGAAGGGAGTGAGACAGGGTTGCAGCCTCTCCCCGATGTTATTCAATCTGTATAATTAGCAAGCAGTAAAAGAAACAAAAGAAAAATGCGGAGAAGGAATTAAAAACCATGGAGAAGAAATTAAAACTTTGAAGTTCGCCGATGACATTGTAATTCTGTCAGAGACAGCAAAGGACCTGGAAGAGCAGCTGAACGGAATTGACAGTGTCTTGAAACGAGGGTATAAGATGAACATCAACAAAAGGATAACAAGAATAATGGAATGTAGTCGAATTAAATCAGGTGATGCTGAGGGAATTAGATTAGGAAATGAGACACTTAAAGTAGTAAATGAGTTTCGCTATTTGGGGAGCAAAATAACTGATGATGGTCGAAGTAGAGAGGATATAAAATGTATACTGGCAATGGCAAGGATAGCGTTTCAGAAGAAGAGAAATTTGTTAACATCGAGTATAGATTTAAGCGTCAGGAAGTCGTTTCTGAAAGTATTTGTATGGAGTGTAGCCATGTGTGGAAGTGAAACGTGGACGATAAATAGACAAGAAGAGAATAGAAGCTTTCGAAATGTGGTGCTACAGAAGAATGCTGAAGATTAAATGGGTGGATCAGATAACTAATGAGAAGGTATTGAATAGAATTGGGGAGAAGAGAAAATTGTGGCACAACTTGACTAGAAGAAGGGATCGGATGGTAGGACATATTCTGAGGCATCAGGGGATCACCAGTTTAGTATTCGAGGGCAGCGTTGAGGGTAAAATCGTAGAGGGAGACCAAGAGATGAATACACTAAACAGATTCAGAAGGATGTAGGTTGCAGTAGGTACTGGGAGATGAAGAAGCTTGCATAGGATAGAGTAGCATGGCGAGCTACATCAAATCAGTCTCTGGACTGAAGACCACAACAACAACAACAAATTTAAAAAAGTATTTCTTAAAAACTATAAAATGAATAAAGTAGATTTTAGTACAGTTGACTCTATTAGCATCACATAACATACAGAAAAATATGAAGGTCCTGCATCAAATAGTTTTTTAGAAACGGGTCCAATACTTGCCTAAATTAACATGGGTTAGATAGGCAGGGTGTGGTCCCCATAACGTTTTTACGTACTGAAAAATTGTGTACTGCAGCTGCTAATCTAGGGTCTGGTGAAACTCTATCTGCACTAATAACATGTCCCAGGTACTGGCCTTGTGACTTAGCAAATGAACACTTCTCTATCCTCGAACTTAAGTGTGCACTTTGCAACATAGGCAACACACTCGTTAATCTATCTCTGTGTTCCTCAGTTGTCCTGAAAAAAAAATATTATGCAGTCTAGATACACAAGACACATACTAAGCTTCAGACCTCTCAACAGTATGTCAGGAAAACTCTGAAAAGTGGCAGGTGCATTACTTAGACCAAAAGCCATACATAAGAACTCATGTAATCTAGTAATAACCAGAAAGAGGTGTTGGGTCCATCTTGTGGTGAAATCGGTATTTTGTGGTATCCAGGGTGCATATCCTAGGTGGTAAAATACTTCCAATTCCCTGACTGGTCCAATGTTTCATCGATGCATTGTAGAGGGTATGTATGAGGGTAATGACTTTATTTTCCACCCTGATATCGACACATAGACGACAGGAATTTTCTCCATTTAAAGATTTTTCCTGTCAACAACTACTGGTGACGACCATGGGCTTGCAGAATGTTGAAGTATCCCTGCAGCCAACTGATACTGAATAGTTTGCTCAATGACAGATTGCATATGAAATGTTTCTGGTATATGAAATGGTTTCTGAGCGGTCTGTCTAGAATCTCCTATGGGAATTTCCTCCTGTACAAGGTCAGTTGCTGGCAAATACTGCCATTCCTGAAATAGCCACGAATATTGCCTACAGCTAGGTACAAAAGATTCTGATCTGACTTAAGAAAATGCCCCAATTTCTCCCACAATTGATTCCTTAACAGAGGTGTAATTTCAGAAACCTTTGTTACTGGAAAATTCTATGCTCAAACTGTTCTTCGCATTGAACTTCTGTTTCTGCAACCTCTTCTTCACCTGCAAATAGCATTGCACATGGAATCTTGATATCGCTTTGGCTGAAATTTTTAACATAAGCTCGTACTCTAAACTTCCTTCCTGAAACTTCTGGTTTGCTTATGCCTGTCTTAACATGGATTTGCAGAAGTCGTTCTGGCCGAGCGGATCGATCAGAAAGTCCGACCTCGGCGGTATTCGAGTTTTCACATCAATCTAGACAACTTTTCCTATACCTCCGCTGATTCTGACAGAGGTTGTAATTTTTAACACACTCGTGAGGGGTTTTATTGGTACTTATGGAAGATGCCTCATACCACAAGATCCTTGCGACTGAGGCGTCCACTTAATGGCAAAGCAGTGGACTGCCTCACTGAATTGAATTGTTCTGTAATCTATCGCCGCCTGAAAACAGTGCAGCAAATCATTCCCTAAAATGGCATCCAAATCTCATCAGTCTCCTCACTACTTCCATGTCAAACCCATATTTTTTGCTGTCCGTATCCAAATCGACAAAACAAGTTCCAGCCAGTATGATTATCTCCTCACATAAGCCCCTTGAGTGCACACTTCTCATGTTGGGACGAAAATCAAACACTTCCCTCATAGCTTACTTTCTAGTACTAAATTCCCCGCCTCATTAATTCCTCCCCTCTTAACTGGAATCATGGTTCTGGCTGGGGTCGAGAGTGGGTGGCAGGGTCTAGCCCTCGCTTGTTTCCCAATTGTGTTTTGTTCAACTGGAACCTCTGGTTTCTTCTATCATTTTGCAGAGTACCGCTCTGCGGAGAACTTTAACTTTTGTGTTGTGGACATTTGTCACTTGAATGCACGATCGTCCAGCATTTTGTGCAACAGGAAGTGCAGGTGGTTTGGCTTTCCACGCCACTGGCAGCTGGTATTGTTTAAAAAACTCTGCGCGTTTCATTACTGCGTGCAGAGGTCGAAACGAACCTATCTGCTTCTTTGCCCATTAACGCTAATCGAACTGGCTCACACAAAAAAGTGGGAGAGGCTACTTTTGCGTCACTCCCGGCCATGGAGACGTTGCATGGTCAGCGGTGTGGGCCAGGTTGCGCCCGCCCGCACTGACACGAAGAATGCAGCAGTAGTGTGGCCTGGTCCAGCAGAGCATGCCCATGCATCAAAGGGGCTGCGTGTAGCCTAGCACGCTGACAGTATGCTCTGCATGCATTGACACGTAGCAAGGGCACAATATGCGCTTCCAAGTGCGAATGGGGCGTCAAAGGTTCCTACCACCGGCCAGGCTACTCTCTAACTAATGGACAAACAGGCTCTGCCAGCTTTTGTTCATAAAATTAAAATGCCAACAAGGCGACATATCAGCGAGACCTAATGCTGAGTTCATCTGACTTCAGCTCACACCACTTTGTACGAGCTGGACTTGGTCAAGATGGGGAAATGAATGGGAAGGGGGTGTCTGGAGGTGTCAGTAGAAAACCTTCAAAAGGAAGACCGATTCCAGTTGCAAGTAGAGGTTTTTATTTCTTCGAAATCCAGGGCCAAGGACGTGCACTAAACACAAAGGTGCTGCGACACCAAGAGACTGCTGCAGAGTTAAACTGAGAGGCACTGCACCCCCAAAGAGAGGAACTAGTGGACACATCCAGCTGCATAGCAAGCTGTCAGGCAAGAGAGCATTCCAAATAACGACGCACTGTCACCAGCCTGTACAGCGTGCCTCATATGACTGCCTCCCAGTCCTCCTATTGGTGGGCAGAGGGTGCTTCAGTGTGTATCCCATCGTCTCAGCACTCAAACGTAGCATTCGTAGTCAGTGTGGAATGATGTTCACGCAGACTGAGCGTGGGGGCTATGCAAAACGTCCGGGACTATGCCAAACCACGCTCAGGCAGTATCTTACCAAAGACGCAGTACCGTATATCGTAAGGAATCCAATTAGAATGGAAAACTCGAAAAAAATTTGTAAATTTGGTTTTCCTCTCAATGAATCTGCTCACTGTGCACATTGTAATTACGTGGAATGAGTCATTTTACATTCACATGGTAATTATGTGGAATGAGGTATTTTCCATCAACATTGCAAATTAATTTTTAAATATGGCTATATTCTGAATATTTATAAGCTTCTATTTTTTTTCAATAGACAATCATGGGTTAGTAATCCCTGCCCACCACTTTATACCCATTACAATAACAGAGATTCTTCTAGTGAATTGATGGAGTTGCAAAGGAGAAACTTTTTCAGTTTGTTTTCAAATGTTACTATGCTGTCTGCCACATATTTCATGTCACTGGGAAAGTGATAAAAATTTTTGTTGCAGCGTTGTGCACACCGACTTGTGCTGAAGACAACCTCAGTGTGGAGTAAAGAATGTCATGATTTCTTCTTATAGTATGTACATGATATTATGTACATCATTGCGTCTTTTGAACTGCAGTGGCTTACAAACTTTGTGAGGAAGTAAATATACTCTAAAGCAGTAGTTTAAATGCCCAACTTTTAAACAGATGTTACAAGATGATTTTGCATGAGTAACACACATTATTCCCGTAGCACCTTTTCTAGTAATGAAGACTTTCTTTTTTAAAGATAAGTTACCCCAAGACATTATTCCATACGACATTATTGAATTAAAATATGCAAAATTGCAATGATTCTAAGTGCAAATTGCTGAACTAAGTTTGTACAGAAGTTCCAAAATATGCTTCTGTTTAAATCTTCATCAATATGGACATCTGAGAATTTTGAAGTTTCCACCCTGATTATTATTTTCTCACGATGTATTACACTTATCATTGGTGTAATACCTCTATATTGTGCTTGTTTGAAATTGATAGTGAAATCACTCACAAAAAACCTGCCAATGATACTTTTAAGAACATTCTATCCCATTTCTTCTGATTCTGTACATTTACTTGGATTGGTTATAATACTAGTGTCATCTGTAAAAAGAACTAATTTTGCTTCTTGTTTATTATGTGGAGTGGAGAAAAACTGTTTTAATTTGATAAATAAAATTGTGTAATTAAAAAAAATGGCGATTGGCAAGTCTTTAGTTTGAATCTCTATAGTGATAACTACTTTCTACCTTAAATATAGAATTTAAGTAAATATAGAATTTATTACCAAAAAGATATAAAGCAATGATGAATAATAGTTTTCTAAGTACAAACATATTTTTATATTTAATTAATGGTCATATGAAAATGAATTAAAAATATATTCATTAGATTCATCAGATGACTCCTGTGCAGGATGCCTGTCATGATGATTGTTTGCATATTTATTTTACTAAAAGTGAATCTCAGAGTTTCAAGTGACTGTTGAGATTATTCACATCACAAAGTATTACAATGTACTGATTATTTGAAACATTACATTTCTTTAAAATTTCGTACATACAACTATCAGACTTTGTGAGGCCCATATCGTGCAGCCCTTTCAGGAACATAAACAACAGAGTTTTGTTATGCTTCAGGACACCAACTGATTGTTGTGTGGAGAAATTGTTAGCATATCTACATTGGATTTATAGTTGATCCTTGTACTACTCTTAACTATAAACAAGTGCCTGTTTGAAAAGATTCGTGAAAAAAATCGACATGGTAATATTTGACAGTCTAACGATGGACCACATTTGCATATTTGATTTACATTAATACACTCCTGGAAATTGAAATAAGAACACCTTGAATTCATTGTCCCAGGAAGGGGAAACTTTATTGACACATTCCTGGGGTCAGATACATCACATGATCACACTGACAGAACCACATGCACATAGGACAGGCAACAGAGCATGCACAATGTCGGCACTAGTACAGTGTATATCCACCTTTCGCAGCAATGCAGGCTGCTATTCTCCCATGGAGACGATCGTAGAGATGCTGGATGTAGTCCTGTGGAATGGCTTGCCATGCCATTTCCACCTGGCGCCTCAGTTGGACCAGCGTTTGTGCTGGACGTGCAGACCGCGTGAGACGACGCTTCATCCAGTCCCAAACATGCTCAATGGGGGACAGATCCGGAGATCTTGCTGGCCAGGGTAGTTGACTTACACCTTCTAGAGCACGTTGGGTGGCACGGGATACATGCGGACGTGCATTGTCCTGTTGGAACAGCAAGTTCCCTTGCCGGTCTAGGAATGGTAGAACGATGGGTTCGATGACGGTTTGGATGTACCGTGCACTATTCAGTGTCCCCTCGACGATCACCAGTGGTGTACGGCCAGTGTAGGAGATCGCTCCCCACATCATGATGCCGGGTGTTGGCCCTGTGTGCCTCGGTCGTATGCAGTCCTGATTGTAGCGCTCACGTGCATGGCGCCAAACACGCATACGACCATCATTGGAACCAAGGCAGAAGCGACTCTCATCGCTGAAGACGACACGTCTCCATTCGTCCCTCCATTCACGCCTGTCGCGACACCACTGGAGGCGGGCTGCACGATGTTGGGGCGTGAGCGGAAGACGGCCTAACGGTCTGCGGGACCGTAGCCCAGCTTCATGGAGACGGTTGCGAATGGTCCTCGCCGATACCCCAGGAGCAACAGTGTCCCTAATTTGCTGGGAAGTGGCGGTGCGGTCCCCTACGGCACTGCGTAGGATCCTACGGTCTTGGCGTGCATCCGTGCGTCGCTGCGGTCCAGTCCCAGGTCGACGGGCACGTGCACCTTCCGCCGACCACTGGCGACAACATCGATGTACTGTGGAGACCTCACGCCCCACGTGTTGAGCAATTCGGCGGTACGTCCACCCGGCCTCCCGCATGCCCACTATACGCCCTCGCTCAAAGTCCGTCTACTGCACATACGGTTCACGTCCACGCTGTCGCGGCATGCTACCAGTGTTAAAGACTGCGATGGAGCTCCATATGCCACGGCAAACTGGCTGACACTGACGGCGGCGGTGCACAAATGCTGCGCAGCTAGCGCCATTCGACGGCCAACACCGCTGTTCCTGGTGTGTCCGCTGTGCCGTGCGTGTGATCATTGCTTGTACAGCCCTCTCGCAGTGTCCAGAGCAAGTATGGTGGGTCTGACACTCCGGTGTCAATGTGTTCTTTTTTCCATTTCCAGGAGTGTATTTATTGTGGGACAGAGATTGTTTTCTTCTTACATTTGTTATTACATTTCGTTGTTGCAGTGCAGTTTAACATTACGGGATTTCAGAACTGCTTGTTATTCACAAAGTTAGTAATGAAAGGCACTCAGCCTCAATCCAGGTAAAGAATCCATGAATGTGGAAATGGTACATGATTACTGTTAGTTACGCCTTTGAACACATGTTGACTGTCAAAATTAGAAAATTGTTTGCGATTTCATTAACTTTTTGTGCTTCACATGCAAAGAAAATCTTACAACACATAATTTGTAATGTATAATTTAGTAGCGCTGTGATTTGTGTCTGATCAAAGTAGAAAGATCTTGGTGCCTAAATGGGTTTTAGCATTTTCTATGTCAACTCCACGTACTGTGAGTGTGAAACGCACAAGGGAACTGTTTTATTATTCTAGGAACTATCTAACAATTCAAAAGTATTTATTATTGCATTTTTCGCAATTTCATCTTATTTTTGGCTTAGTGACAGCGGTATTACAGCGAACTTCATATTCTGATATCGTCCATTGATACATTCCACTGCAGTCTGAAAGAAACATAGCCACCACAGACGTGTGGACACTCTCTCTGTGTATCAGCTCCCTAACGGTACCCTACTGCACATCTATCGATTCATGTATTACTAATCTGACTTTCTTATGACCTCTCGAACATTAGCCATAGCCAAACCTATGTGCATGTTATAAAGAATTCCAACTCGAGTAAGTTCAAAACTGTATTCACTGAAACTTTCTATTATAGATACTGGAGATGCCCCAAAGGCTGGACCACAAGGATTACTCAATCTGTATAGATATTTTCGAAGATGTTTGTGTATGCAACAAATATGACACTACTGCTGACCCGCCGTCTGTGGTGTAGGAAAGTAATTTCAAAGCCCTTGCAACTTCAGTTCAGGACGCTAACTCGTGACAGGAGATTGTTCTATGGTCTGCATTAGCAATTTCTCTTGCGAGAAAAATGCGAACAAACTATTAGATGGAAGGAATGGTCTAAATAGCCACAACTGGTTTCTTCAATGATAGCAGTTAACTATGTTAATTAACGTCATTAACTTCATGTGTTACCGGGCGATCATGATGACTCGCGAAATTACTTGCGAGTGGACATGAAAATGCACAAAGAGCTATCGACGCTCCTAACTCCTCCCAAAATACTTGTGTAAAGAAAGCAATTTCAGTACAGTGATATTACAATCGCTGGTAACAGGAAGACGCAACAAATATTTATAATTTTCTGCTGAAATGTACAAGCAGGCATTGAATGAAACAATATCTATACTACTGGCCATTAAAATTGCTACACCACGAAGATGACGTGCTACAGACGCGAAATTTAACCTGCAGGAAGAAGATGCTGTGATAAGCAAATGATTAGCTTTTCAGAGCATTCACGCAAGGTTGGCGCCGGTGGCGACACCTAAACGTGCTGACATGAGGAAAATTTCCAACCGATTTCTCATACACAAACAGCAGTTGACCGGCGTTGCCTGGTGGAACGTTGTTGTGATGCCTTGTATAAGGAGGAGAAATGCGAACCATCGCGTTTCCGACTTTTCTAAAGGTAGGATTGTAGCCTACCGTGATTGCGGTTTATCGTATCGCGACATTGCTGCTCGCGTTGGTCGAGATCCAATGACTGATAGCAGAATATGGAATCGGTGGGTTCAGGAGGGTAATACGGAAAGCCGTGCTGGATCCCAACGGTCTCGTATCACTAGCAGTCGAGATGACAGGAATCTTATCCGCATAGCTGTAACGGACCGTGCAGCCACGTCTCGATCCCTGAGTCAACAGATGGGGCCGTTTGCAAGGCAACAACGACCTGCACGAACAGTTCGACGACATTTGCGGCAGCATGGACTATCAGCTCGGAGACCAGATTAGATTAGATTAGATTCACTTTCATTCCAATTGATCAGTAGTGAGGAGGTCCTCCAGGATGTGGAACATGTCAGAAAAACAACAATACATGACAAATAAGCTAATGTACCATTCCACAGGAAGTGGAATGATCGTCATTTTTTAATGAACACTATATGAAAGTCATTTTACAAATACTAATGCACTGAATTTAAAATAAAAAAGTTTTTTATTTATTTATAAGGTTATAAACATGTAATACAACTACTATAATACTTATTTACAATGACACATTACTGCACTGAAATGGTGCAGAAGTTAGATTGTACTTACACACACACACACACACACACACACACACACACACTCACACACACACATTTACAATGAACACATTACTGCACTGAAATTGCAAAGAAGTTATATTGTACATATATATATATATATATATATATATATATATATATATATATATATATATATATATATACAAATCAGTTGGTTTTACTGAGAAATTCATCAATGGAGTAGAAGGAGTTGGCCACCAATAAATCCTTTAGGCTTCTCTTAAACTGAATTTCATTCGTTGTTAAGCTTTTTATGGCTGCTGGCAAGTTTTTGAAAATGTGTGTTCCTGAATAATGCACACCTTTTTGTACAAGACTAAGTGACTTTAAACCCTTGTGAAGATTATTCTTATTTCTAGTATTGATTCCATGAGTTGAGCTGTTGGTTTGAAAAAGTCATATATTTTAATGACAAATTTCATAAAGGAATAAATATATTGAGAAGGAGTAGTTAGTATCCCTAAACAGGCTTCTGCAGGATGTTCTTGAGTTCACACCACATATAACTCTTACTGCACGTTTTTGTGCAAGAAAAACTTTAGCTTGGCTTGATGAATTACCCCAAAAAATAATCCCATATGACATTATGGAATGAAAGTAAGCATAGTATGCCAGCTTTTTCGTTTTTATATCCCCTATGTCTGACAAAATTCGCATTGCAAACAGAGATTTGTTAAGACGCCTCAGTAGTTCTGTGGTGTGCTCCTCCCAGTTGAATTTATTACCAAGGTTGCGGTTACCCTTGATGCTGCATCGCAGACAGGAGCGCCTCCGATGGTGTACTCAATGACGAACCTGAGTGCACGAATGGCAAAATGTCATTCTTTCGGATGAACCCAGGTTCTGTTTACGGCATCATGATGGTCGCATCCGTGTTTGGCGACATCGTGGTGAACGCACATTGAAAGCGTGTATCTGTCATCGCCATACTGGCGTATCACCCGGCATGATAGTATGGGGTGCCAGTGGTTACACGTCTCGGTCACCTCTTGTTAGCATTGACGGCACTTTTAACAGTGGATGTTACATTTCAGATGTGTTACAACCCGTGGCTCTACCCTCCATTCGATCCTTGCGAAACCCTACATTTCAGCAGGATAATGCACGACTGCATGTTGCAGGTCCTGTACGGGCCTTCCTGGATACGGAAAATGTTCGACTGCTGCCCTGGCCAGCACATTCTCCAGATCTCTCACCAGTTGAAAACGTCTGGTCAATGGTGGCTGAGCAACTGGCTTGTCACAATACGCCAGTCACTACTCTTGATGAACAGTGGCATCGTGTTGAAGCTGCATGGGCAGATGTAACTTTACACGCCATCCAAGCTCTGTTTGACTCAATGCCCAGGCGTATCAAGGCCGATATTATGGCCAGAGGTGGTTGTTCTGGGTACTGATTTCTCAGGGTCTGTGCACCCAAACTGCATGAAAATATAATCACATGTAGGTTCTAGTTTAATATATTTGTCCAATGAATACCCATTTATCATCTGCAGTTATTCTTGGTGTAGCAATTTTAATGGCCAGTAGTTAAAATATGCAAAGCTATATACATTGTTCTGAAGTAGGATGAGGTTAAGTACCACCTCAGTCATGTATTAGATCAACAGAAACAGTTTACAGATATATGTTTTATGTTTTCAGTCTTGCTTGCGGTACCATATGTACTGCTAAATTGTAGACTGGTCACAGTGGTATATATGGGGATTTTAAATTCCACACCTCAAGTCTACCAGCTTACTGTTATAGAGTTTTTGAGTCATATGCAGCTGCTTTCATATGCTGATCACTGTAATCTTTATTCTAAACTTTTCACAAGCATTTCTGGTTACCATGTTTGTCAATTAAGCTCTAGAGCACTGAAGTGCATCAACCATTTTAGAATTCATTTTGCATACAAAGATGTGAATCACTAGACTGAACAAATGGCAGACTCAACCACTTATCACTTTCCAGGTTTGTGATGATTTTTCTGTGCTGATATGATCTGAGGCCACAGATCTTAGCAGTTTTGCTCTGATTTTTAACTCCAACTTCCAGATTTGTTCAAATCTTATGCCTGCGTGGATTTCTGGTCCCTGCTTTATGATTTGTCTTTTCAGAAATGATGTGTACAGATATAGGATCAGACAGATTGAAATACAGCATGTTTCATTCAACAATCAATATGCTATAGACACTCTCATTATCTCTTTATTATGACTATAAAATAGTAATGGCACCGTTTAGTTAACATGTATTTATCAATTTTTTACTTTGTAAAAATATTTTAAAGTATTGTCATAGATATAACTTCTTGAATCCTGAATAGTGTGATGCTGTTGGTTTTAATTAAAGCTAATTAGTTCAGGAGATCTTATGATTTAAAAATATTGTAAATTCAGTACTTGTTCTACACAAAAATACATGTGTAGAAACTGAAGCTCGGGATACTACAGCCTAGTCACTACTGTAGACCTGTTGTTCCTGATTATTAATAAAAGTTCCATGATTCAAAAATCATTAATTAATTAAGATCTAATTGCCAAACACCAGCCAAATTTGTGCCATGTCACGTTTCTAAAATCTGTTTTGATGATATACTAGCCTAAATTTTTCTGAACATTTGACGATCCTAGATTAGCCATATTTTGGATTTTAAGGGAAGTACTCCTAATTTTGTTAAATACTCGTATGTTATTATGATGGCTCTGCTGGAGCCAGGGAAAGTTCATTGTAAATAATCGTATGATAGGAAAAATCTGGTCTTGTGTTTTTGCAGGACACAAAATTACAAATCATTTCATACATGAAATACTCGTAAATAGTCTTCTAGATCCTCAGTTTCATTTTCCTTTTCTCTTGTGAAACTTCTTCTTTATCTTTGATTTATCTATCAAACATGTCTCTGTCAGAGACACTGTCTTTTCCATTACGTAAGTAAATTCTGTAGCAGGACGAATCCAAATCATAAGGGGCAAAGGTTCTTTCCTTTGATTTCTTTTCCATCCTTCTTCATTTGTGACGTTCACTCAAAACACAACAGTTACATCTATAACTTCTGAAATTAGTAACACCCATTTTCTGTACTAACCAAAGTTCAGTGGGACATTTTCCTTTTAATGGGCAAACACGTCCACCTAATTTGCCGAATCGCACGTACACAAGATGACGATGATGCCGACTGCTCGGATAGCAGTTAACTTATAGAGTAATCAGTCTACCAAATCCAAGTACGGCAAAAGCATCTACGAGCAAGGAAACTAAGGCGGGAAAATTGCTTCGGTATTCGCTTGAAACGTGTTTGCGCGGCTTCGGTGCTTTTTCCACCTACTGGAAAATCTAACTTCGAAGTTCAAAGAAGATTTGCGCTTATAAAAAACCGCGCAACACGACATCAGTGCCTATTGCGAAGACCACTGCCTCCGAACACGAAGGCAGTGAAACAAAGCAGTTGCCTGAGAAACACAGCGAGGAAGAGACGAATAAGCCAGATTCTAGCGTCCTCTTCCCCCACGTGGACATTTGAGACCGCAGGCGGCGAAAAGCAGTTCTTCATGCAGAGTGCACACATGGTGCTTATTGCAGATAAGTTACTAGTGCGCTGTAATAACATTCTAAGGTGTTCGTGCCTGATGGAGCAGACAGAACTAGACCAAGAAAAGCAAGTGTTCAGTGCCACATGCGATGTGCCACTTTTTTTGTGGATTACCCCTGTGAACTGATTAACCTCCAGCAGATCTTTTGTCTCTGCAGCGGTGATGAAATGCTACTCTGTGAAATGAGCAGGTTGCACAAAAGGAACATGTAGTAATCGGTAACTCTCTTGTAATGTAGGTGGTGATACATACACTGAAATATACTCTGTGATGGCAATGAAGCTACGAATTTTAATCACTGTTGTAGGCATGATATTTGAAACAGTAGGTAACTTCTGATGCATTCACTTTATTTGTGTGTACCATGATGACGTATTTTCAACAGTGTACACTGCATTATGCACTCATATGGAATATCGATAGTTCATCAATTCGTTTTTGGTAAGTGCGGTACAAGAATGTTATTGGTCAAAGGAAACACGCTTAAAATTATTTGTGATTTGATTTATTTATCCACCGATCATGAAGATGTTCATTAGTACACTGGCTTCTCCTGGGTCAGACAATATTTGATATTAATTTCACTGAGACAAAAAGAAGCTCAGATTCGTAAATGGAAGAACAGGAAATGAAGTTAAAAGGCGTGTCGACGTATTCCACCTTGGCTGGTTTTTACAGGTATTGACTTTATTACATCTTGCGCAGTTGGTCAATTTCGGCCTTACAGGCCAATTTGAAGGGCTGTAGGTGTGCTTAAAAATGACCTGCAAGGTCGTGAAAGATGTAGCAATGTGAATACTTGTCAAAAACAACCGAGGTGGTAGACTTCACGTTCCAGCCTATCGACAAGCGCCAGCGCGAAGATGAAGAATGCAAGAGCAGAGAAGGCTGTGACACGACGTCAGCCAGTAGCGTGCACACTAGGTCGTCACCACGACAGGAGGGGCTCTTATCCGCAAAGAATATAAGCGCCGCTCCTGCCTGCCTCGACTGGACAGTAAGTAGTAGACTGGCACTAACAGATCTGGCATTAGAAGAGCCGTCATCCTAACTGTTACACTCATAATTGTGCCTTATATCAATTGCTTACAAGGACATTGTATATAGTGAAGGACGGTGACTATTTGCGTGTCGCCCATCGCTTGCAACACCATTGTAAACCAAAGTTAAGTATCGTCAATCGAATTTATTGTAATAAAAACCATTAATGTGATTTGCTTGAATTGTTGTTTAGCTATCCGAGAAAGAAACATCCTTAGGCACCCTATATGAGACGAGTGGGCAGGACTCCACACTTCAATAGATCTTTTAACAAACATACAGCTGTGGTATGCCCCACATGAAGCAAATAATCATGTTAAAACTGTGATGTTCTTCGCTTTGTACTGTCCTGTGAGTATCGTGCATTAAATGCACTAAACGTATGAATTCCTTCTGTGTAAGCGACACAGATACCCGAAACTGTCAAAAAACCACTTGTACCTTTGAGTCGGTTATCTGATAGATATGAGGGCTATTCGGAAAGTAAGGTCCGATCAGTCTGTAAGTGGAAACCACTGTGAAATTCCAATGAACCGCTGCAAAGTTGGCTGCTTCTGTATTGGCAGCACTGTGTAGCGCTTTACATTGGATCTCTGGCTACGCTTTCTTTGTAAGAGACTCTGTGGCTGGTTGGACTTCTGTTGGAAGTTAATCGCCAGTAGTGTTGGGCAGTTGTAAGTTAGTCGCCAGCAGTGATGCAAGTACTGTTGGGCAGTTGGAGGTGAACAGCCAGCAGTGATGGATGTTAGATGTGATACGTTAGTATTGATGGAGGGTAGAGGTCTGAAGTGTTAGCGTAGACTAATGATCGATACATGTTCGACTTGGAGATTAAATATTATTCATGATTATATATCTTTGTACTGGATGTCAATGACGATTTATATTCGTGTTTGAACTGGATGTCACATTATTAAGGTAAAAAATACGTTATTTGGTTTGCACCAAAATCTTTCCTTTGCTAACCACATGCCTATTAGTAGTTAGTGGCTTTAGTAGTTAGAATCTTTTCTTTAGCTGGCAGTACTGACGCTGGCTGTACTGTAGTAGTTCGTGTAATGAAGATTTTTGTGAGGTAAGTGCTTAATGAAACGTTTGGGTTATTGTCAGGATTGCTTCTTATTCAGGGCAATTCTTTTGTATTAATTATTTTAAGTCAGGTTGTAATTTTTTTTGAGCAGTCAGATTGCGTTGCTCTAGAATATTGTGGGTCAGTGTTGACATGATAAGAAAAATTAAAGAGAAAGTAGGCTCTGTACGTTCAGTTTTACTCAGCTGTTTCAGAATCAAATAACGTAGAAGTTTCATCTTCTCAGTCATTGAGCAATTTAAGTACAGACACACACTCATTTAAATAAAGGAGTTTCAAGAGATGTGTTGTACAGTATCTCTAGTATGTCTCTCCATCGCGTCACGCTTTAAACAGCTGATAAACGGAATTCTAATAGTGTGTCAACAGTCGATTGCGTGCTAACATACATATTGTTGTATAATGCCTAGTCGTCAAAGATGGGGTGTCTGGGAAACCTGCTTCTCAGATCGCTAGACAAAAATTTAAGCAAATAATATTAATGAATTTTATTACAGAAAATAAATGACAATACTTAACTTTGAGAAATGCATAGATGTGTCGCTAGCAAAGGGCGACGTGCAAATAAGAAATCTCTCCAGTATATACAATTCGTAATACAAGTGTAGTAACACAGTTGACGCTTCTATTCAGGTCGCTGGTATTGACGCTTCTGTCGAACTCGCAGAACTGGGCGTGGCCAGTCGGATGGAGTGCTGATGTTCTCTTCGCGTAGAGGGCGTTGCCGTCGCTTCGTCGTCCTAGAGAGGGGTCTGTCAGCGTGCAATTGCCTGACGTCTTTTTCACAGCCCCCTCTGCTCTAACGTTCCCGACCCGCGTGCCGGAGCTTGACTTTACGCCGGAATACTGTGTGATCTGCGACAGCAGAATTTCCAGGTGCGTGAAGTCTGTGTCCCTGGCCGCGCTGCCCATCACACAAGATATATTTCGCACAATTATTTCAGCTTTAATTTCTAAAACGAGATTATGCGAAAGGTAACGGCGTAAACCGTTCACGGGGAAATAACTCTCGTATTAACAAAATTGCCCTTAAAACTGTTCAAGGGTACCGAAAACTGCGGGAGAAAACTGTAAGAGCAACACGAACTCGCTGAAAGCCAGGACCGGACGCTGGGCGAACCGCGCGCGCCTGCCGGCGGTTCGGTGCACCGCCAACTGCCGCTCCCGAGGGAACCCACCAACGCCGCTGCACACGTACTGTCGTCGTCGAAACTTAAAAGCTGCATTCTTTGAATTTCCTCCACAACATTAGAGCCATCAGAGCACAGGATCCGAATAACTCCTCTCATTTCTTCCTTGATTCGTACGGAAAATAGCACATTCATAATTAAATTCTCCGAAATCACTACGAATTGTTCACTTAAGCAACCCAGCTAATGCACAAGAATAAAAGATTAAGGCGTGTCAGTGTTGAACCTGAGCTGTCAAACTACGGTGCAGAAAAAAATTTGTTTACTTAATGACTTTGTCGTGTCCTGACATAGGTCTGCGCTCGCGAGCGGTACAGAGCAGAAGGCAGAAGGACAATTCACAGTGAAGGCATTTGCTTTTCTTCTATCTGAACCAACACTGGTACAGGCATTTACTAGAAATGCAGGTGGTGAGACTCGGTAGGGAACCCGTTGTGGAGACTCTTGGACAAACAAGGTTTTGAAATAGTTGTTTATTCCAGCCAGGACTAACTAATACACTGGAGGCTAGTTCTAGGGGTAGAAAAAGCATGAATAACACTGCTACAACAGAAGCCAGTGCAGAAGTCCCAGGAGTGGGTGCTAACCACAGTAGCAAACACTAGCATCGTCTTAAGGCAACAACTTAGTTGCAAAACAAAACATACTGAATGTGACACTATTCACTGAGGCACTGCAGGGGAGAGACAGCAGACTTACGCAGAGCTGGACCGAGGCTGGAGTCGACGGACGCAGATTTGGCGCCCAGATCGCCTGACTGAGGACTCTACTAAAATGCGGAATCTAGGGGTTTTAAAGAGTCGCGTGGGGGCACTGTTTTTCCCACTTAAAGCCATCCAGCCAATCCCGTAGGTCTCTCGCAGGTGCCTGCCAATCACGGTTTAGTAAGGTCCAGTTCAGCTGAAAGCTAAGCGTAACTGCTCTGCCAAATAAGGCTTGCAACATTATTGTTATACGTCATTTAGCCGCGCCCCTCGGGCTCCCCGGAGTAGGGACTGCTAGGTCAACAGTTTTCGGCGTTTTCGCTCTCTGTCTAACCCTTGTGAGTCTACTGACGTTGCTGTTTTCAGGGCTGGTATCGAACTGGCTTTACACACTAGTACGTGCTTGTTGGTTACAGCGTTCTACGGTGACAACCTACTACAGCGTCTAGACGACATATGAAGTTACATGTCAATTCCTTGAAGAGTAACTAGCTCTCTGTGACCGTGTCTGGGGGCGTCTGCATTTTCGCAAGGCGATACAAGAAATTACAACAGAAAAGTAATAACAGATAGAATAAAATGTTTATGAACCAAAAAAAGTCAAGCCGTAAGTTTAAGTGAACGCTATCAACACTATAACATAAGAATCCGGTTAATTTTTCAACGAACTCCTCAACAGAATGGGATTGACCCATGAGGAAACTTTTCTGTTTCGATTTGAAACCGCGTGGATTACTGCTAAGATTTTTGAATTCTTGTGGTAGCTTATTGAAGTTGGATGCAGCAGTACACTCACGATCGCTGCACTGTCCAGTGACACTGAACTGACCACCCGTCACCAGCACGAATACCATCTTTTGCAGCGCAGACCGTTGCGAGAGGTGCAGGAGGAGATTCAGTGACGGTGCGGTGAGATACCGACAGGGATGTGAAGCCATGCCTTACCGACTCCAGCGCCGTGGCCAACTGCCTGAACTTTCTCAGTTGAGGATCCGTGGCGCCAACAGCCCGATCGAGGTGGTCCCACAGATTCTCGAGTGGATTTGTCTCCGGTGTGCTTGGTGGCCAGGGGGTACAGTAAAGTCATCATTGTGCTCTTCCAACCACATACGTACATTGCGAGCTGTGTAACACCTTGCTTTATCCTGCTGATAGATTCCATACTGCTGAGGGGAAAAAATATAGCATGTAGGGGTGCACGTAGTCCCCAAGAATAGATGCGTACTTATGTTGGTGCATTGTGCCTTCCACAATAACGAGATCACCCGGAGAATGCCACGAAAACGTTCTCCAGATCATAACGCTCCGTCATGGTTGCTGGGTGTTTGCTTACAGTCGTTTCACGCTGCACACGTTAACAGCCATCTGTCCAATGGAACATAAAACTTACCTACATAGAGCAGGCCTATATGTGGCGTCAGCATATGCAAATGCACGGAAACAGGAGTTTTGTCAACACACATTGTCTCCCTAGTCACGTGACTTCGGTACAGCATAAACACAATGCGTCACATCGTTAGTACAGACAGATTCCACTCTGCGGATTCTGCATGCACGTTCATTTTCCATCGATATCAGCAACAAACTTGGTTTGAAACTTTGAACAGCAAAATTCAAAGGTATTTTGCTTGGATATTTCTTTTGTAGGTGTTCCGGCGTAACGACAAGCCCCGGCACGACGATGAAGAATGGAAGAGCAGGGAGGGCTGTGAGATGACGTCAGCCAATAGTGCGCTGAAGAATCCCTCTCAAGGACGAAACCAAGACAAGGACGGCCTCTACGCTAAGAGAACGTAAGCGTCGCGCCGCCTAGCCGCGAGGGAGTAGAAACCGAGCCGTCATAACAAACGCTACAACAGTGACTTATGAACTGTATTGTTTTCAGAATGAGATTTTCACTCTGCAGCGGAGTGTGCGCTGATATGAAACTTCCTGCAGATTAAAACTATGTGCCGGACCGAGACTCTAACTCGGGACCTTTCGCGAGCAAGTGCTCTACCATCTGAGCTACCCAAGCACGACTCACGCCCCGTCCTTGCAGCTTTACTTCTGCCAGTACCTCGTCTCCTACTTTCCAAACATTACAGAAGCTCTCCTGCGAACCTTGCAGAACTAGCACTCCTGAAAGAAAGGATATTGCGGAGACATGGCTTAGCCACAGCCTGGGGAATGTTTCCAGAATGAGATTTTCACTCTGCAGCGGAGTGTGTGCTGATATGAAACATCCTGGAAACATATTACTCGAGAAAATCTTGAACTAGGAGCCAAAAGGTAAGGAAGACATAGGTCGATCAAGGAAACGACACACCTAAACTTCTTGAACATGAAAGGCAAACGTAGCCTATGTATTCAAGACGACGACAACCAAATGTCTGTCATAGGTATCACTTAAGTATTGTGCTTATCATTTATAATTATGAAGTCGTTCTACCAAAAAGCGACGGAAGAATAAGTTACTATGAACCTTACCAATGAAACTGCTTCATATTGTCAGTTTATGGGTGATTTTTAACTACGAACACGACATTGAAAAAAAGAGATACTCGAGTTTCACGTGTATTTTTTTTATTCAAAAGGAATCGGTGAATAATTTTAGGCTGGTTCACGCAGGTGGTCAACGTAATGGCATGAGTGATAAGAGAAGTACTTTGTTTTTGTTGAGCATTGTGTTCAAAGGCTGTGAGTAAGATACGGATCATTAGCGTGCAATCACATTTTACGTTATAATCACCATTCGAATACATCTTAAATTTGAAATGAATTACTAGAACAAACACGCAGGTGTTATACACATCTCTTTATTATATTTGATTCTCTATACATAGCAACTTGCATATTAAGTTTGGTGTCAATAAATTGTTTTTCTAATGAAATAGCCAGCTTGCAAAACATGGAAGTTGATAGGATGTGGCGTTCTTACCGTGCATACCCATGGGCAAGGATACAGTTGTAACATTAAGCAATATTGCTGGATCGGAGCAACAAAGTGACAGTTGAGCTAGGAAAAGGAGTGTGTTGTCGGTTTGTCACTACGCGCAAGCGCAGTACGGCTGTGGTAGCTGCGGCTCTCGAGTTCTGTACTGAGAACATTCATACGTTCGCCATTAACGAGCAGCATGAAGTTCGCATTACATGATCCTAATAATCTGGTCACTGTCCGAGGCAACTGTTGCACTGTTAGCTTCTGATACTCCATAAAAGGAACATACCGTCCAGAGAAACGAAGTACATAGGGTGATTCCTGATGATTTTACAAACTTTCAGGAATGATGGAGAAGGATAGATGTGTCAATGTAAGGCAAGGGACCCTGGTCCGGGAACGACCGAGTCGAAAGTTGTAAGCGAAAATCGTTCTGATGCGTCTGGCAGTGGAACACATGTTCAGATATTGTTGTCGCTAATACTGCAGGATAGGCAACTTTCAGAGGTGGTAGTATAGAGCAAAAGACGCAGAAAAGTTTAGTAAAAGTGGGCCGTGAAATGCATACCTTAATAGCTATGAGCATTTGTTCATCTTGGACACCGTGAGACTCATCTCTTTTACTGCAAGCTCTATGATTTCCACATTTTTGGAGAAGATGTATGGACCCAAATAAGAAAAAAAGTCCATTAAATATGGGCTCTAAAATGCAAAACTTAAGAGCTGTAAGCACTTTTATCTCTAGAAGAGATGTGTTTGGCAGTAGCGACGATGAACAAGCCCTTAAGAGCTATGAAGACTTTTTCGATAGAAGAGGTATGTTTGGCAGCAGCGACGATAAACAAGTCCTTAAGAGCTATGAGGACTTTTTCTCTAGAAGAGATTTATTTGGCAGCAGCGACGACAAACAAGTCCTTAAGAGCTATGGGGACTGTTTCGCTAGAAGAGATGTGTTTGACAGTAGCGACGATGAACAAGTGCCTTAAGAGTGTAATGGGTCACCCTCTTCTAACATTACCCTTTTTATTTAGAGATAACCCGTACTATGTATACTATCGATTCTTGTATAGGTGACCATTATATCAGCTGTTTAACTGATTGAACTTCATATGATTTTGTATGTGATGTGTTACGTTTCGAGTTAAAATATGTAAAAATAAATTAATTCGTTAGTACTATGTACGTACAGTTAAAATTACTCTTCTTTTAAAAATATCTGAAATTACGAAATTTCTGGTTTTCTTAAAATTCATATTATTAATTGCAACACCTGACAATAATTATTAAAAGTATTCCTGGACGTATTTATAAAATAGTGATATAACTTGGTTAAGATTCTTCTTTGGTCGAGGAAGTTCGTAAACTCTTTTGCTTTGTAAACTCTTTGGAATATTGTGAGTACCGCAGAATGTTAGTGGTAGTGGGCATGCCTCTGATGGAAACGCACGTATTTTGCTAATCTTGTGAACAACAAATTGAATTAGTGTTCTGAAATGGAGATTGTAAAGTCGGAATGATTTTGAAGAATGGGATAAAATAAAAAGATATCCATAGCTACAATCAAATCTTTTTCAGTTATTCAGTTCGACAACAACCCGCAACATTATAAAACTTACAGCCTTAAGAATGTACCCTAGACGCCAGACTTGGAGTCAACAACAACGAGATAATGAAGAAAAGTGTAAAGTCTTTCTTTTGTATGTTTTACGCCTCTCGAAGCTTTTGAAAATAATGAACAGACTAATAGGAATTTAATGGTGATGTATGGGAGGGTAAGATTACGAGAGCTAAGAGCACTTTTTCACTAGAAGAGATGTGTTTGACAGCAGCGACGATGAGCAAGTGCCTTAAGGGGGGTAGGACGTCAAACAGGTCGACTTGGAGCAGGAGATGCATCATAGGACATTTTATTTTCTACTGTCTATACTTTTACAAATTAATTCATAAAACTTTGTCAACATGACCAGGAAGGTTCAGGATTCACACTCATAGCAGTGAAAGTGCAAAAACATAACAAAATAAATTTTTTTTAGATATGAAGTTTCATCATTTTTTTCAGTTACTGTTGGCTGCATTTGTTGCTATAGGTGCATTTTTCTTCACAAATAAGAGAGATTCTTTGATGAATTTTGCACAGCATACAAACCATACTTATAGGTGTATGAAACTCTAGAATTTTCCAAATCTATTTAAAACTGTGGTAAAAATTGAGATAATTAATTACAAAATTTGATTTTTTTCTAAAGTTTAAAACGTAACAGCTCATTGATTTTTTCATAAATTAAATAGATTCTAGAGTTTCAGACACCTGTAAGTATGGTTTGTATGCTGTGCAAAATTCATCGAACAGTCTCTCTTACTTATGAAGAAAAGTGTACCTATAGCAACAAATGCAGCCAATAGTAAGTGAAAAAAATGATGAAATTTCACATGTAAAAAAAATATTTTGTTATGTTTTTGAACTTCCGCTGCTACGAGTGTGAATCCTGAATCCTTCCTGGTCATGCTGACAAAGTTTTATGAATTTACTTGTAAAAGTATAGACAGTGGAAATTAAAATGTCCTCTGGTGCCTCTCCTGCTCCAAGTCAGCCCGTTTGACATCCTACCCCCCTTAAGAGAGCAATGAGCACTTTTTCAGTAGAAGAGTATCACAGTAGCGATGATGAACAAGTGCTCATCGCTCTTAAGGTAACGGTATGCACTTTGGAGCCCATGTTTACTGGACATTTTGTTCTAGTTTTCGTGCATGCTATGAACTCTAGAAGTTGCCGCCCCTACAATCTTAGCAACAACGGCACCAGTAAATGTTTTCTGCTGTCAGAGGTATCAGAACGATTTTCACTACAGCTTTCGACTCGATAGTTTCCGCATCAGGATTCCTTACCTCAGATACATTTATTCTTGTCCATCATCTGTGAAAGTTTGCAAGATCATCACTGAATCATCCTGCGTGATAACAGTCACAACAATTATGTAACACTCCGAAACCGTTGTCCACAGCTAACCGGCAACCGGCTGCTGAGGTTGCAGAGCGCAGGACAGCAGCTGTGACCAATCTTGAGCTCTGACTGGCTGTTGCTATGGCAGCTGACCTGTAAACAGCTGGCCGTTGGTCGCTTTGTTATCCCGATGCCGACGTCGTGCGTCGGTAGAGCCTTTTATGGCTGCTCTTCCCCAGTCGAGACAGCACCCTCACTGCTTTCCGCGCTGGCGCCAGTCCTCGGCCACCATGTGGGCGCACTTCTCCCCGATCATGATTGACGGCACGTTGGTGTTGCAGCGCACGATCAGCGGCATGACGGAGGCGTCGGCGACGCGCAGGCCGCGCACGCCGTGCACCCTGAGGCGCGCGTCGACGACCGCGCCGACGTCGCTAGAGGGTCCCATCTTGGCGGTGCCCACCGGGTGGTAGACGGTGGCGCCGAGGTGGGGCGCGGCGCAGCTCCAGTAGTCGCGGCCTCCCCGGGCCCGGCGCCCGCACTCGTTCAAGGGGAGGTCCCTGACGCCGTAGCCAGCCGCCCGCATCGCCTCCGTGGAACCCAAACGGTGGCTCAGTTCCACGCCGTCCAGTAGCGTCTCGAGGTCTCGCGGGTCGGCGAGGTAGCCGGTCTCGATCAGCGGCGGTTCCAGCGGCTCGGCACTCCTCAGCCTGACGCGACCTCGGCTCCGCGGCGCCAGCAGCGTCGTCATCACCATCACCGCGTCCTCGCTCACCGTCATATTTTTCAGAGCGAGTGTAGCCTCTTCCTTGTAGTTGAAGACGTCTGCTAGTAAGCTGGCTGTAGAACTATCCACAGAGACAAAAATCAGCTGTATATCTGGGTAGCCCGCCGGGTCTACCTCGGGAAAACCTGGAATGCTGTGTAGTGCGCGCCGCGTCTGGATAAATCCCGTGTAAGAAGTAAGGCCTGTCGTCGATAGGATACCTGTCCTGTTCATCAGGTATTCGAACACAGACTCTTCTAACGTTTTTCTCGCCGAAGGCTTCCTCGTGTAGTAGAGCCCGGCATACGATAAGTGATCCTGCAGGTTATACCCTACTCTGAGGTCCCTTATCACTGTTATACCGACTTCTTCCAAATGGGACTTTGGTCCGATACCAGAATGCATTAGTATGTGAGGTGTGTTGATAGCTCCTGCTGACAGAATTACTTCCTTCGTCGCTCTAGCTTCCTGTACCTTTCCGTCTTTAACAAACTGCACCCCGTACGCACTTTGCGTGTCAGGCCGAATCAGTATCTTCGTTACGTAAGCGGACTTTAGGACGTGCAGGTTTACCCTCTCTTTGGCAGGTGCGAGGTATCCGAGAGCGGCATTCCATCTCGTTCCGTTCTTTATAGAGCAGTGTATTTGTCCGAAACCCACCATCGGCTCGGCGCTGTAGTCTTCGATAATTCTGAAGCCCAGCTCTGTGGCGGCAGCGTCCAAAGCGTCATAAGCGGGATCCAGACGCGCCGGTTTGGACACGCGGATGGCCCCATCGCGCCCGTGTACGGCTGCCACGTGCGGTCTCCTCTCCAGCTCCTCCTCGTCGAAGGCCTCCAGCTTCTTGAAGAAGGGCAGCACCTCCTCGTAGGACCAGCCGTCGTTGCCGAGCGACGCCCAGCCGTCGTAGTCCTGCGGGCTGCCCCTGACGTACATCATGGCGTTGAGCACGCTGGAACCACCCAGCGTCTTGCCCCGTGGCCATGCGCACCTTCCATCTCTGTGTGCCAAGCAACTGCGCCCATCTGGTTCTGTCAGGTATGACCAATCCGCCTGCAACGAAATAAACCTTTTTGAAAAGAACTGTCATTACACAACTCTAGTCCAAAACACATTATTATGATAGAAGTTTTGGCGAAAGGAGCAAATTTTAACAGGGAAACAGGAGAAACGTGTAGGTTTTACTCAAAATCCCCCACTCGTGACTCTCCTCTGAAAGTAAAAATGGTTAACAAACCACGCGAAAATAAATCGCTGCATTTTCAACCAGAATTCCTTTTAGATATTAACCAAAGAAGAGGTTACAGATCATTTTGAATGTTCACCATGCAAGTGTGGGCGTAGAGGGGCCCCACTTAATATGTGAGTGTAGGCTTCAGTTTAGGATGGCACTTCCCCACTCGGCATTTCCCAACAGCGCTCTGAGCGACCTCCCACCACTGCCTGTCTCTCAACGCTTTCCCAGCTGACTGCGCATCTAGCGGCCACGGCATTTTGATTGCACTATACTTTTTATCAGACACAATTCAGACGTTACTATGGCAGGCCCTTGAAACAGATCTGCCACCCTGAATACTGTTGCTACTAAACTGCCAAACAGTGTCGTACATTCTCTCGGCGCTCTTTCGGATTTCGGTACCCTGGACGGAGCCACACAAAAATGAGACAAATAGAAAAGTACCACAAGTCACACGTGCTACACACTGCACCGGCCATCAGGCTACAGTGCTCGCCAGACAGTCCAGCGCGCCCTGTTATTTAGTCAGCACAATGACCATTGTGACGTATTTCAGTCCGCCTTGCCAGCAAGTTTCGAAATTTATTGAAGTTAATAATACAGACGGCCATACTTTCTGTTTTGTCTCATTTTCTTGGGGTTGATTTATTCAGGGTTTTTATTAATGTTTCATCAATCTTCTCTTATATGTCTTATTCCTTTTTCTTTTCTTTTTTGTTATTATTCGTAAGGATGCAACAACTGTGTCTTGCACTACCAAATTACATTTCTTTCTTTACCATGCATCAAGTGTTAAAACATTAGTGCAGAAGATGTTGTCGTATCTGACAGGTAAGCAAATCAGTAGATAGATAATTATATACATGTGCAGACAAACGATGATTACAATTTTAGAAAAATTAGGTAATTTATTCAAGACAAAGAGCTTCACAAATTTAGCAAGTCAGTAACACGTTGGTCCACCTGTGGCCCTTACTGTGGCAGCTGTTCGGCATAGCATTGATCGATAGAGTTATTGGATGTTCCCCTGAAGGAGATCGTGCCAAATTCTGCCCATTTGGACGGCTCTGTCCACAGTGCTCCAAAAGTTCTCAGTTGGTGAGAGTTCTGGAGAGCTTGCTGGCCAAGATAGGATTTGACAAGCACAAAGATAAGCAGTAGAAAGTCTGGCCGTGTGTGGACAAGCAGTATCTCGCTGAAATGTAAGCACTGGGTGGCTTGCCACTAAGGGCAACAAAACTAGGCGTAGAATATCGTCGATGTACCGCTGTGCTGTGATTGGGGCTCAGTTCGAAGAGGGACTCATCAGTGAAGGCAGGTCTATTCCAGTCAATGAGATTCCAGGACGAAGATGTGTCTGGCGATGCCCTGGACAGAAGTGGGGTACCAACCTGATTATCGCCCATCATATGGCCCAACAACCAGGAGTGACGTTCTGGGATGCCATTTCTTTTCATACTAGGACACCTATGGCTGTCATCCGCGCCACCCTTACGGAACAGAAGTACGTCGGCGATTTTCTACACCCGATTTTGTTGCCCTTCATGACAACTCGTCTTGGGCTTACATTTCACCAAGATAATGCCCAACTGCACAAAGCGAGTGTTTCTACTGCTGGCTTTCATGCTTGTCAAACCTTACCTTCGCATCGAGGTCGCCGGATATTCCCTCAATTGAGAACTTTCGGAGTATTACACTGAAGTGACAAAAGTCATTGGACAGCGATGTACACGTATACATATGGCGGCAGTATCGCGTACACGAGGCTTAAAAGGGCAGTGCATTGGCGGACTCTAATGTCGCTTGAAGAAGCTTCTATGTACAGTCCATAGATCTGAAACTATGAATGTGCTGAATTGTATGATACGCAAAAACGCCCTCAGTTGCAACTAACCTCTCCTCCTGACCACAAAGTTTCTCTGATGTAAAAAATGACTTTAATGTTGCACTAGACGCTGCTGCAGAGACTGCTCTTTTATGTTTGTCACTTTTTAAATGTAGTTGTATATCAACACGTCCACTGTGACTTAGTGAGAAACTATAAGCACATGCGTTGCACCTCACTTTTCCTTTTGAGTCCGAAGAACTAATGTCACTGATGAATGGAAATTCTTTCTGCAATTGTTCATTGAAGGAGCACTTGCGCTTCTTTGAACTCATTCTTGCGAAGAAGTATTGTTATTGTTATTGACGAGGAAAAACAACTAAACTTATCAAACGTAATATACCATAACACGACGTAACACAAAATTCAATCTGATATAATACGGCGCACACAGATGACAAATGGTAGTATTCTAGAGCCAGCATACACTGCGTTGGCGACACCAAAGTCAACGAGAGCGTATATTACTGTTCGTCTGTTCGAGTTACTTTGTATTTCGTCTACATGTCTGACATAAAACCTCCTCTGCCTCTTCCATGGCTATCAGAAAATATGCAGTTTTCTTCCTTCTTCTGTTCGAGTTACGGTTAGAACCGTTTCGACCGCGCGAATGCGTTCGAGTGCGACTTTTTCCCAGTTGCCGTGGTCTCTGACTGCCCATTAGCTGTTCGAGCTGCGGCCAACACGTGTTTGCACAGTAGAAACAGTTTGATAATGGTTTCGACAATTTGTCGTACCCTCTTGTCAAACAATTTCCCGCCCTAACTAAAACTAATAATAAAATATACTGATACAGGTGAAACGACTGTCTAATTCGGGACAAATTGGGTCAAGCTTGTTAATTTCGTTACAAGCAGGTGTCTCGAATTACCTTTGAAAAAATTCGGGACAGACACACAAAAATCGGGACTGTCCCGAAAAAAACGGGACGGATGGTCACCTTAGAAAAGGTTTCCGACGTCATTATAGCCGCACGGCGGGAATTAACAGATTTTGAACACGGAATAGTATTTGGAGCTAGACGCATGGGAATTTAATATTCCACAATACACAGCGCCAATAGCGTGCCGAGAAAACCAAATTTCAGGCATGACTTCTCATGACGGACAATGCAGTGCCCGATGTCCTTCACTTGCCGGCCGCGAGCAGCGGCGTTTGCATGGTGTTGACAGTGTTAAAGGACAAAACTACACCACATGAAATAACCGCCAGAAACCAGTGTGGGACGTACGACGAACGTATCCATTAGGACAGTGCGCCGAAATGTGGCGTTAATGGCCTATGGAAGCAGACGGCAGACGCGAGTGCCTTTGGTAACGGCACGACTTCGCCTGCAACGCCTCTCCTGGGCTTGTGCCCATACTGGTTGGAGCCTAGACGACTGGAGAACCGTGGCCTAGTCAGACGAGTCACGATTTCAGCTATAGAGAGCTGATGGTAAGGTTCGAATGTGGCGCAGACCCCACGAAGCCATGGACCCAACTTGTCATCAAGGGACTGTGCAAGTGGGTGGTGGCTCCAAAACAGTGTGGGCTGTGTTTACATGGAATAGAGTGGGTCCTTTGACTACTTGGAGACCATTTGCAGCCATTCGTGAACTCCATGTAAAAACAACGATGGAATATTTATGGATGACAAGGCGTCATGTCACCAGGTCACATTCGTTCGCAACTGGTTTGAAGAAGATTCTGGACAATTTGAGCGAATGGTTTGGCCTCACAGATCGCCCAGCTTGAATGAACCCCATCGAACATTTATGGGGCATAATCGAGAGGTCACTTCGTGCACAAAATCCTGCACTGGCAACACTTAAGCAGTTATGGATGGCTGTAGAGGTAATATGGCTCAGAGTTTCTGCGGAGGAGTTCCAACCACTTAAAGTCCAACCCAAGTCGAGTTGCTGCACCACTCCAGCAAAATATTAGTAAATATACCATGACTTGTCACCTCAGTGTGTCGGCAGGGCCGTCAAAGTATCTTGGGATTCTGACGATTTAACGTGGCTGTCGAACAGAATTCGCTACGTTATCCCTCAAGAGGACGCTCAACAACTCTATCAATCAATGCCAAGCCAAATAAGTGCTTGCATAAGGGCCAGAGGTGGACCATCTCGTTATTGACTTGCTCAATTTGTGAAGCTCTTTCTCTTGAATAAATCATCCAATTTTTCTGAACTTGTAATCATTTGTGTGTCCATACATGTACATCACATGAAGGGCTTATTTCAATTCATTTGTGTGTCTATACACGTACATCACATGAAGGGCATCTTCCAATTCATTTGTGTGTCTATACATGTACATCACATGAAGGGCTTATTTCAATAGTGGTACAAGTCCATATTTGTTCCTTTTGAGATCTAGAGTCCTAAAGTTAAATGAACGCTGATAAATCTGCAGTTGAGATACCAGAAATATTCTTGCTAGAGATGAACCTTTCTTTCTGTTTGTTTGGATCATTAATTTCAGAAGAATTATAGGCATAAAAGTGGAGGTAATGGACTTCTATTGAAATAAGCCCTTCACATCTAAGGATTTTGGTCCCTTCCGGATAATTCCTTTGCGGTGCATCTTGTTTCCTATTTTCTTAGAGTGTATCTTAATCATCGCCAGTTGGTCGCCAGCATTCTTGAGGTGCAGGCGTGTTAGGTCGTGTGTTTCTATACAATCGGGATGAAGTTGCACCTATCTGGATATAATCTGAAGTTCAATTATTCGTGCTGTGGTTGAAGAACTTGATTATGTGTTTTGGTATGTGGGTCTTTCAAATGGTTCAAATGGCTCTGGCCACAGTGATGGGACTTAGCATCTGAGGTCATCAGTTCCCTAGAATTTAGAACTACTTAAACCAAGCTAACCTAAGGACATCACACAAATCCATGCCTGAGGCAGGATTCGAACCTGCGACCGTAGCTGACGCGCGGTTCCAGACTGAAGCTCCTAGAGCCGCTCGGCCGCACCGGCCGCCTATAGGTCTTTTCAAAATGAATGTTTAGTTCGTACTGGGTTTAGGAGAAGAAACAATTCCAAAAATGAATTATACATTTTATAATCCATCACTAATTAGTGTCAATTAAATCCTCTGCTGACCATGTCGTGATATGGTAGTGGAGGAACACGTGTGAGGAGCTGGTTGGAGAAGTGGATGTGGAGGGGGATGACACAGTACCAAAGCACGACTCACGCCCGGTCCTCACAGCGTCACTTCTGCCAGCTCAGATGGTAAGCACTTGCCCGCGAAAGGCAAAGGTCCCGAGTTCGAGTCTCGGTCGGGCACACAGTTTTAATCTGCCAGGAAGTTTCATATCAGCGCACACTCCGCTGCAGAGTGAAAATCTCATTCTGGAAACATTCCGTGGTCATGTTACAGCATCGTCGCACGTTTTTTGCTTCTGTTCGATTGACAGCTGATGTGTAAACAGTAAGTTTTCGCCTAGAAATAAATCAATAGAAAGATATTAATATTCCTGAATATCTCTCCTCTTTAGTTGCGGATGAACCTGATGTAACGACCGAATCGTGGAAGGTTGCCAGAAAAAAAGAAAAATCATCCAAGTATGAATCCGCAAGCCACGTGACAGTGTGTGACGGATGGTATCTTGAGTACTTCTATCGGTTCTCCCTTCTATTCCAGTCTCGCATTGTTCGTAGAAAGAAAGATTGTCGGCATGCCTCTGTGTGGGCTCTGATATCTCTGATTTTATCCTCTTCGCGAGCTATTCGTAGGAGGGAGCAATATACTGCTTGACTCGTCAGTGAAGGTATGTTTTCGAAACATCAACAAAAGCCCGTACCGAGCTACTGCGCGTCTCTCTTGCAGAGTCTTCAGCTGGAGTTTATATATCATCTCCGTAACGCTTTCGCGATTACTAAATGATCCTGTAACGAAGCGCGCTGCTCACCGTTGGATCTTCTCTATCTCTTCTATCAACCCTACCTGATTCAAATGGCTCTGAGCACTATGGGACATAGCTTCTGAGGTCATCAGTCCCCTAGAACTTAGAACTACTTAAACCTAACTAACCTAAGGACATCACACACATCCATGCCCGAGGCAGGATTCGAACCTGCGACCGTAGCGGTGGCGCGGTTCTAGACTGTAACGCCTAGAACTGCTCGGCCACTCAGGCTGGCCAACCATATCTGGTACAGATCCCACACCGGTGAGCAGCATTTAAGCAGTGGGCGAACAAGTGTACTGTAGCCTATTTCCTTTGTTTTCGAACTGCATTTCCCTAGGATTCTTCCAATGAATCTCAGTCTGGCATCTGCTTTACCGACGATTAATTTTATATGGCCATTCCATTCTAAATCACTCCTAACGCCTACTCCCAGATAATTTAAGGAATTAACTGCTTCCAGTTGCTGACCTGGTATGTTGTAGCTAAATGATAAAGGATCTTTCTTTCTATGTATTCGCAGCACATTACCCTTGTCTACATTGAGATTCAATTGCCATTCCCTGCACCATGCGTCAATTCGTTGCAGACCCTCCTGCATTTCAGTACAATTTTCCATTGTTACAACCTCTCGATATACTAGAGCATCATCCGCAAAAAGCCTCAGTGAACTTCCGATGTTGTCCAATATATATTGTGAATAGCAACGGTCCTCCGACACTCCTCTGAAATCACTCTTACTTCGGAAGACTTCTCTCCATTGAGAATGACATGCTGCGTTATGTTATCTAGGAACTCCTCAATCCAATCACACAATTGGTCTGATAGTCCATATGCTCTTACTTTTTTCATTAAACGACTTTCAATGAGACGAGTACTTGAACCTAAGAGTTCGAATAGAACTATAGAACCCGGCATCTCTTTGTTCGTGTCCTGCAGTACCACACATAACTATGTATACCTGAATCATAACAAAATGACAGGCCATAGTGGCCTTTTGTTCTGGCAACTGATTAGAGAATCTAGTAAGTCTCGCATATGTTTTTATAAACCAGTGCCTGTGCTCTTCCGCATGTACTTGGCTAACACGTGGAGAAGCAATTAAAAGCATACCAGTGAGCGAACCAAGACTTTCATTTCCCCTATCATCACCACACGTACCTCCTTAGCCTAAGATCTGAGCCGTTCTGCGCTGTCTCCAACCGCAGAGACCTGAAAAACCTCAGCTTGATCACATCGCCGTTTCAGTCCTGTATGCAGCCGCTCACGTACCATGAAACGGATGACCTCAGAATCCTGCGTTATCTCAGATCTGAGACTGAGCTTCTAAATCACGTCGTGACGCACGTCGGTTTACGACTATGAGCTACAAGAGGAGGAGGTGACGACGAGATGGGAGATAAGGTTTCAGACTTACAGGCACGGTGTCCAACGAGCCACACGAATCCTACGAGGGTGAGTCAAATGAAAACCTTAAATTTGTAATAACAAATAGAGATTTCTCGCCGTTATCCTGCAAGTTGGTAAGCGTGCTACAAACAGCGTGCAGAATGGCCTGTAGGTGGCAGCATAGTGCAGATGCACACATACCGTCGCATATCAGTATAAATATGGCCTGCTACGGTCGCAGGTTCGAATCCTGCCTCGGGCATGGATGTGTGTGATGTCCTTAGGTTAGTTAGATTTAAGTAGTTCTAAGTTCTAGGGGACTGATGACCTAAGATGTTAAGTTCCATAGTGCTCAGAGCCATTTCAACCATAAATATGGCCGCCCCACTTGCGACTTACATCAGGGAAGAACAGGGTTCTGTTATTGGGTTTTTGCGTAGTCAAGGTGTGAAAGCTATTGAAATTCATCGACGAATGAAGGTTCAGTACGGTAACGCATGTTTGTCACAGCAGCAAGCCTACGAATGAAGTAGGAAGTTCGCAAATCGTGTGACTTCAATGGAAGATGCTCCTCGTCCAGGTCAGGCACAACTAGTTGTGACTTCTCAGAACATTGCAGCAGTTGAAGCCATAGTGAAGGAAAACTGCCGAGTGATACTGAATGACATTGAAGCATGTTTACAGATTAGTCATGGGTCAGAACACCACATAGTGCTTGATGTGCTCCAGTTTCACAAAGTGTCTGCAAGGTGGGTGCCACGACAGCTGACTCCTGAAATGAGAGAACGACGTGTTGATGCTTGTGAAGAACTTCTTCGGCGCTTTGAAAGAGAAGAATCGTTACTGAAGACGAAACCTGGGTTCACTTCCACCAACTGGAAACGAAGAGAGCGAGCAAGGAATGGTGCCATTCCTCATCACCAAAACCAAAGAAGTTTCGAACAGAACCATCAACAGGGAAGGTTATGCTGACTCTCTTTTGGGACGAAACAGGCGTCATTTTGGAGCATTACGTGCCTAGAGGGACCACTGTCACCAGTGCATCATACGCAGTTCTCCTAAAAAAAATCATCTGCGGCCTGCAATCAAATGAAAGCGACGTGGATTGCTCTCAGCAGGTGTCCTTTTGCAACATGACAATGCAAGGCCCCACACTGCCCGTACAACAGTTGCAACAATTACAGACCTGCATTTTTAGTGTCTTCCTCATCCGCCATACTCACCAGACCTTGCCCCAAGTGATTTCCATATGTCTGGACCACTCAAAGACGTAATGGGAGGAGAGAAGTTCCGTTCTGATGAAGAGGTACGCCATGCATGAGTGGTTGCGCAGACTACCAAAAGAATTTTTTTCTAAAGGAATTTATGCACTTCGTAAGCGCTGGAGGACTTGCAATGAGCGTGGGGGAGATTATGTTGAAAAGTGATAGAGCTTTGTACCACTTCTGCACAATAAATAATATTTTTAAAAAATATTTAATGTTTTCATTTGACTCACCCTCGTAGTACCGATGTAGGAGCAGTTCAGGCGAAGAAGCGAAGTCTAGTCCCAACCTCAACACCATGGGTAGTTACTGAAAGTGCCATAAGGCGCAGTGTCCCTTACTTTGAGGATATAATGGAGAAAAAAGGATGCAACCCGAAAGGAATTCTGTAATGAATGGGCTGTGCGCAATATACTACTATAAAAAGTGTAAACAAAGCGTTAAAGTCTGGCAGTGAAACATCGAACCTTTGACTGACGTTGACATGCTGCTCTTCTCCGAACGTGAGTCTGGCGGGGGACTTTGATAGTGTGTGCACAAGTACGCCAAGGTAAGCAACCCGCAATTGAGTACAGGCCCTCTGACGATTTACGTCACATTCTTCGCCTGGATGTAAAGAACCTCTATAGGCAAGCCATGCAACAAAGTCTACCGTTCATTGTGTTCCAATGACTGCCGAAGGAGGAAATCGACACATTTCAGGAAGGAGACATTCTTGACGTGGCTGAGGATGCTGGTGAGGGAAATGTTCTAAAGGCAGAGCTGGAGTATCCAACCCATCTGCACGAAAAGCACAGTGACTTGCTCTATGTGCGGGTCACCTAGTCCTGTGAAACGTTTCCATCCCGAAGCTGTTGACGACAATGGGGGACAAACGTCGCGTGATTACCTACAGTCATTAGAGAAACCTTCAGCAGTGCCTCAGGTTGTGTATGAAACCTGTTAGTATCACCTGTGGGATCCCTTTCAACCAGTTTCCCTTGCTCAAAGAATGAAATGATTTGAATTTTGAACAGTTCAGTTTTTGGAAAATCATGTAGAATGTTACAGAATACTGCAAAGTTCATTTAGTTTACCGATGGAGTGGACATTATGGCGCCGTCACGTAGTGGGAACTGAAGAGCAAACCACAGGTTACATGCTCTAATGCCACCTGCGCCCAACATCCTGCACACACGATGATATCATTCGTGCCTCACTGAGTGACTGGGAGGTTGTGAAGTTCTGGGCCCATGTGATATGAAAACTCAGATTCAATTTTCCCAGTCTGAGTTATTTATTTCCTGATTTGGCTGTCAGTTTGCGTCATTGTTGTTCGGTCTTTAGTCTGAAGAACAGTTTGATTCAACTCACCATGCTGCTGCAGAAGCGCCTTCATCTTTGAGTATCTGCTGCAACTTTTATCAATGTGAAGACGCTTACTGTAGTCAAGCCTTGGACAAACTGTACAATTTTTGTCCCCAGCTCACACCCTATTACAAAACTGACGCTTCTTTGACGCCCCAGCATACATGCAATCAAGCGATCCCTTCTTTCGGTCAAGTTGTTCCATACATTTCTTTTTTCTGCAATTCGATTCAGTTCAGTGTCTGCTTGTCTCGTTATTAATTTCTCAATCTGACCGTCTTAGCTTCAAGATTGTCCTAGAGCACCACGTTTCAAAAGTTCTGTTCTCTTCTTGTCTGAACTATTTATCGTCCACATTTCATCTCTTCGCTTCACACCCATACCGTCAGAAAAGTATATCTAAAACTTAAACTCATATATGATGTTAACAAACTTCCGTTTTTCATTAAAGTTTTCGCTGCTACTCTCAGTCTGCATTTTGTATCCTCTCTACTTGTCGTGCAGGTAACAAAATTCACATGCTACTTCTAAAGCCTCATTTCTCAATCAGTTTCCTTCTACTTGGTCTGATTTAAATTTACTTGACTCCATCATCCTTTTTATTTTCATTGTAACCTCTTTTTAAGACACTAACTTCTTCCAGGAGTGCTAGTTCTGCAAGGTTCGCAGGAAAGCTTCTGTGAAGTTTGGAAGGTAGGAGACGAGGTACTGGCGGAATTAAAGCTGTGAGGACGGGATGTGAGTCGTGCTTGGGTAGCACAGTCGGTCGCCGGCACGGTAGCTCAGCGTGTTAGGTCACAGGGTTAGCTGCCCTCTGTAATAAAAAAAAATCTGAGTTAATCGATCAACAACGAACTTAAACGGATGTCTTACGACGTCCGCCCCGAGCAGCTGCAACGAACAAAAGCGAACAAAATGAGATTAAAAAAAAAAAAAAAAAAAGTCGGTAGAGCACTTGCTCGCAAAAGGCAAGGTCCCGAGTTCGAGTCTCGGTCCGGCACACAGTTTTAATCTGCCAGGAAGTTTGACTAGCAATTTTGTTCCACTGCTCTTTCTTGTCAATTTGCATGTCTGACAGAATCAGAATGTCATTGTCAAACCTCACAGTCTTTATTTTTAAAGCAAATAACCCACACCTACCATATTTACATTTTATTTATCTTTCTTCCTTGTTACTGGTTTAAGTGTCATAGCAACAATGAAAGACAAACAAATAAAATATGAACAGTACAGGAGTGGAACACTTATTTTCAAAACAAATATTTTATCAGCTATGGACCTGGCAATAAAATTCTCTTTGGAAAGTGGTGGAGGAGATCATAAGAGTCTTTATTTATTCTCCAAGAACTTAAATTCCCTTTTCTAAGCCTTCCCTTCACAGGTTGTACAATGCACTAAATGAATAACATTGGGAATAGACTGCAGCACTACCTCATTCCCTTCTGACAGTCTAGGTATTTGTGTGTTTCTGCCTCGAGAATGTTAATATGGAAGACCACGTGTGAATGTGCTCGAAACGCGGAACGGTTACTACTTGTGACAAGCCTCAAGTGTTGGTGTTGGAAGGAAACGTGTACAGTGTACACAAAATAACTTGACCACTGCCTGCACGGACAGCATGGCAGGGGAGGGGACAGGAGCAGTAGCCGGCCCTCGATTGCGGGTGGCGGCCGCAAGGCAGGGGAAGCGCCCTTTTTTTCCGTGGCTGATCGTTGTATTTGGTCGTTGCGGACATAACATGACATCCGTTTAAGTTCGTTGTTGATCGTTTCACTCAGTTTTTTTTTTTTTTTTTTTTTTTTTTGTTACTGAGGCCAACCAGCTCTCTGACCGAACACGCTCAGCTACCGTGCCGGCGAAATCTCATTTTGTTCGCTTTCGGTCGTTGCATCTGTTCGTTGTTGATCAATTAACTCTTTTTTTTTTTTTTTTTTTGTTGCAGAGGGTAGCTAACCCACTGACCGAACGCGCGGAGCTGCCGTGCCGCTTTCTTTCAACAACTGAAGGTTACTCACAACCACAAGTGAGTCTGCAGACGATCGTATTTACAGGCTTCACCAGTACAACCAATAATTTGACAAGTCAGCTGTTTATTACTAAGAAGGCAATAGGTTACAGGATTGCACTCAAATTGCAACAGAGGTGGTTTACTTTTATCTGATTTGTAAACCTTTTTCCTTTCTCTTGTTGAAATATAAAAATTATCTTTTTTACCAAGACATAGCAGGATTTACACAATTTCACATCACCACCATGTTGCTGCAGTTGTAATTAGAACAGAGCCCTGAGACAGGCAATTACACTAATGGCCATTAAAGTTGCTACACCAAGACAAATGCAGATGATAAACGGGTATTCATTGGACAAATATATTATACTAAAACTGACATGTGAATACATTTTCACGCAATTTGGGTGCATAGATCCTAAGATATCAGTACCCAGAACAACCACTTCTGGCCGTAATAACGGCCTTGATACGCCTGGGCATTCAGTCAAACAGAGCTTGGATGGCGTGTACAGGTACAGCCGTCCATGCAGCTTCAACACGATACCACAGTTCATCAAGAGTAGTGACTGGCGTATTGTGACGAGCCAGTTGCTCGGTCACCATTGACCAGACGTTTTCAGCTGGTGAGAGATCAGGAGAATGTGCTGCTCAGGGCAGCAGCCGAACATTTTCTGTATCCAGAAAGCCCCGTACAGGACCTGCAACATGCTGTCGTGCATTATCCTGCAGAAATGTAGGGTTTCGCAGGGATCGAATGAGGGGTAGAGCCACGGGTCGTAAAACATCTGAAATGTAACGTCCACCGTTAAAAGTGGTGTCAATGCGAACTAGAGGTGACCGAGACCTGTAACCACTGGCACCCCATACCATCACGCCGGGTGATACTCCAGTATGGCGATGACGGATACACGCTTCCAATGTGCGTTCAACGCGATGTCGCCAAACACGGATGCGACCATCATGATGCTGTAAACAGAACCTGGATTCATCCGAAAAAATGACGTTTTGCCATTCGTGCACCCAGGTTCGTCGTCGAGTACACCATCGCAGGCGCTCCTGTCTGTGATTCAGCGTCAAGGGTAACCGCAGCCATGGTCTCCGAGCTGATAGTCCATGCTGCTGCGAACGTCGTCGAACTGTTCGTGCAGATGATTGTTGTCTTGCAAACGTCCCCATCTGTTGACTCAGGAATCGAGACGTGGCTGCACGATCCGTTACAGCCATGCGGATAAGATGCCTGTCATCTCGACTGCTAGTGATACGTGGCCGTTGGGATCCAGCACGGCGTTCCGTATTACCCTCCTGAACCCACCGATTCCATATTCTGCTAACAGTCATTGGATATCGACCAACGCGAACAGCAGTGTCGCGATACGATAAACCGCAATCGCGACAGGCTACAATCCGACCTTTATCAAAGTCGGAAACGTGATGGTACGCATTTCTCCTCCTTACACGAGGCATCACAACAACGTTTCACCAGGCAACGCCGGTCAACTGCTGTTTGTGTATGAGAAATGGTTCAAATGGCTCTGAGCACTATGGGACTTAACATCTATGGTCATCAGTCCCCTAGAACTTAGAACTAATTAAACCTAACTCACCTAAGGACAGCACACAACACCTAGCCATCACGAGGCAGAGAAAATCCCTGACCCCGCCGGGAATCGAACCCGGGAACCCGGGCGTGGGAAGCGAGAACGCTACCGCACGACCACGGGATGCGGGCTGTGTATGAGAAATCGTTGTAGGTGTCGCTACGGCCGCCAACTTTGTGTGAATGCTCTGAAAAGCTAATCATTTGCATATCACAGCATCTTCTTCCTGTCGGTTAAATTTCGCGTCTGTAGCACGTCATCTTCGCGGCGTAGCGATTTTAATGGCCAGTAGTGTAGTAAAGAAACAATGAGGACAAAAGAAGTCAGCTGCTTGTGCTGGTGGTAAGTTCCTGTGGAACCAAACAGCTGAGGTCATCGGTCCCTAGGCTTACACACTATTTAATCTAACTTAAACTGTTTTACGCTAAGGAACACGCTCACGCCCACACCAGAGGGAACTCGAACCTCCAACAGGGGGACCCGTGCGAACTGTGGCAAGGCGCCCCTGACAGCGGGGCTGCTCCGTGCAGCCAATAGCTTGTGAGAAGATCATCCTCAGCATTAAAAAGGTGTTATTTATTCACTTACATTGTTACGAACCCATACTAATTCTCACTTGACCGGCCGTGTACAGCTCTTAAAATAACTACATTGTTTCACAGAAATAATTCTGCAGTTATTAGTATATCGCTGTGGACATAAAAGTTTTGCGCGTCAACTATGCGTCAAAATACCATATGCATTGTGTGCTATCGTTAGCCAAAAATGCGTGTTGATATCTCGAATCGCTTATGAAATGTCAGGGATGTTACCAATTTTTCACTTTTGCACTATCATTTGCACATGTAAGCAGAAGTGAGTGCACTACATATAATATTATCTCAAGACTGGAGACATACATAGATGTCATGTGAAGTTTAAAGAAAAGTTCAGTATGTTAGCTGCACTTTCGCGCAGTAGCTTAGTGTCGAATATAACAATGATTACTAATGTTAACGAAACGATAGAAAGTTCCTCACGAAGCTGGCGAACGACGGAACGAGACGCGAAGGAGTTAATTTTTTTTACAGAATAGTTTCTTTAAAACAGTTCCAGAAAGACAGCAGAGCAGCCAGCGTGCGCACGCCTCCGTTCACGCAGTGTAGCCGACGCAGGCAGCGAAATGCTCCGCTCATGACGGCGTAACGGACGCAGCGAACAGCTGACCACAGTCTCAGGTAAACATTACACTATGTATCCTTCGGCGTTTGCTGGAACCTCATCGGATTTCGTTTCATGTGGAGCGGAAGCCAAGCTGTCTCGAATCCAGTCAAATACGAGGGTGAGTCAAATGAAAGCTTTGTAATAACAAATCGAAATTTCTCGCCGTTATCCTGCAAGTTGGTAAGCGTGCTACGAACAGCGTGCAGAATGGCCTGTAGGTGGCAGCATAGTGCAAATGCACACATCTCGTCGCAGTATCAGTATAAAGATGGCTGCCCCACTTGCGACCTGCACCAGGGAAGAACAGCGTTCTGTTATTTGGTTTTTGCGTAGTGAAGGTGTGAATGTGGTGTCACCGCCAGACACCACACTTGCTAGGTGGTAGTCTTTAAATCGGCCGCGGCCCGCTAGTATACGTCGGACCCGCGTGTCGCCACTGTCAGTGATAGCATACCGAGCGTCACCACACGGCAGGTCTAGAGAGACGTACTAGCACTCGCCCCAGTTGTACAGCCGACGTTCATAGCAATGGTTCACTGACAAATACGCTCTCATTTGCCAAGACGATAGTTAGCATAGCCTTCAGCTACATTTGCTACGACCTAGCAAGGCGCCGTATTCAATTGATAATTAATATTATGAAGCATGTACCGTAACGAGAGATGTTCTACAATTGTGGATTAAAGTTAAGTATTCTACCAGTTACCTCCTGTTTTGCTAGTCTTATTTCTCTGACCTGTTCCAGACCTCACGCCAGTCAGCGTGTAATTAAACGCGTGCATTTCGGCCTCCTCTATAAAAACAGTGTTGGCTTTTCTGCCAACACTACAGTGAAACCTATTGAAATTCATCGACGAATGAAGGTTCAGTACGGTGATGCATGTTTGTCACAGCAGCAAGTCTACGAATGGATTAGGAAGTTTGCAAATGGTGTGATTTCAGTGGAAGATTGTCCTCGCTCAGGTCAGGCACAACGAGTTGTGACTCCACAGAACATTGCAGCAGTTGAAGCCATAGTGAAGGAAAACCGCCGAGTGACACTGAATGTCATTGAAGCATGTTTACAGATTAGTCATGGGTCAGCACACCACATAGTGCATGATGTGATCCAGTTTCACAAATTGTCTTCAAGATGGGTACCACGGCAGCCGACTCCTAAAATGAGAGAACGACGTGTTGATGCTTGTGAAGAACTTCTTCGGCGCTTTGAACGAGATAGTGATGGCTTCCTTGCAAGAATCGTTACTGGGGACGAAACCGGGGTTCACTTCCACCAACTGGGAACGAAGAGAGCGAGCAAGGAATGGTGCCATTCCTCCTCACCAAAACCAAAGAAGTTTCAAACAGAACCATCAGCAGGGAAGGTTATGCTGACTCTCTTTTGGGACGAAAAAGGCGTCATTTTGGAGCATTACATGCTCAGAGGGACCACTGTCACCAGTGCATCATACACAGATTTCCTAAAAAGTCATATGCGGCCTGCAGTCAAATCAAAGCGACGTGGATTGTTGTCGGCAGGTGTCCTTAGTATAATAGTTGCAACAATCACAGACCTGCATTTTGAGTGTCTTCCTCATCCACAATACTCACCAGACCTTGCCCCAAGTGATTTCCATATGTCTGGACCACGCAAAGACGCAATGGGAGGAAAGAAGTTCCGTTCCGATGAAGAGGTTGCGCAGACTACCAAAGGAATTTTTTTCTAAAGGAATTTATGCTCTTTGTAAGCGCTGGAGGACTTGCTTTGAGCGTGGGAGAGATTATGTTGAAAAGTGATACAGCTTTGCACCACTTCTGCACGATAAATAATATTTAAAAAAATACTTAAGGTTTTCATTTGACTCATCCTCGTACGATAACGAGGATACGTGCGTTACACGTACATCGATTCAGCGATGATACGAGCCAACAGCTTTACCGGCGTATTTAACAAGGACAGCACTGACCATGCAAGTGATGCAACTAACCTGCAGTGATATGAACAGTCGCAGTAAAGGCGTGAAAACACATGAGCAGAGGACAAAATAGCTTTGCATGTCATTTAAGTTTCAAAGGGAAGGAGATTATTTACGGCAAAACTCAAATGATGCGCTTCATAGGTGACCACACGAAAAATATAGCACGTGCCCGATCTTAGCTCAGACAGTGTTGTAATTAAAGATAAAAGTGATGAAAATTTCTGAATGTAACAAGGGCAATTTTTCTGCATGAGTTATGCGTGGCGTAAAAGCGCAGTGCTGATTTCCCATGCAGTTAAATATTGAAGGCACAGAATGTATTACAGTCAGTTGTATGGTAATCTCTGATTTCGTTCCATAACTAACTCCAAGGAATACATTTCAGTACAGCTACGTCGACAACGAGGCGATCAGCAACAGAATCCAGATCCACCAAAAAAGTCAGGATTTCCTCCTCCTTTTTTATGACGTGCTGTTTTGCATTTTGCCATCGCTCGGCAGTGACGTGTCACAAATCTTCATGCGTTAGTTCCAGTATGTCTGGCAGCTTGAACGTCTTGTTATTTTCCCCCGACTTCGCTCTAGATCAGTCCTATTGGGTTCAGATAGCAGTAGTAAGTTGACTACTGTAAAAATGCAGAATATCTACACTGTGCACAACGCCGTGAATATTTTTGTTTTCCATGTTTCTACGATGCTTATCGCTGTGGTTCGTGTGAGACCGCATCTCTCATACAAAGCAATAAGCATATTCAAATAAAGAGTATCCGATTTTTCATTTTACTCAAAAAGATTGAATGTGTAATGTTTTTTTAACTTCAGCAATCTTTAACAATCTTCTATAAAAATGGTTCAAATGGGTATAAGCACTATGGGACTCAACATCTGAGGTCATCAGTCCCATAGACTTACAACTACTGAAACCTAACTAACCTAAGGAGATCACACACATCCATGCCCGAGGCAGGATTCGAACCTGCGACCGTAGCAGCAGTGTGGAATCTTCTATAAAATGTCAATACTTAATAATTTGTATTTGCAATGAAAACCAAAATTTTGCGTGCAATTTGAATTTAGAAAATAGAAAACGTACACTTTTTAAAAAAATGATGGTTAAGTACGAGGTAATTAACTTATGCTTGATGAATTTCATATTTAAAGCATCTAGGTATTCAAACCGAAAAAAATTGTCTACCAGAACTAGCTTCGAAGTGTAGCCCCCAAGCACATACGATTTTCAACTTTTGCCGCTACCGACTGCGCCACACACGTTGCTTAACTCCCATCGCTTATTTATTACATAGTGTTTCTCGAAAAACGAAAGAGCTGATTTTTCTCTGTAAGTTTGTGAAAAACATTAAGAACAGTTTGTTTCTTTCCATTAACTGTGTTCCGCTCGCATGTTTCCATATGAAGCAGGAAGCAGTCTCACCCATTTGCTCAGTACGTACTCACAGTTAGACAATCCGAGCACGAGTAGCGTTTACAGAGACTGTGACTCTACACGATTTTTGGAATAAAAATGGCGTAACTAAAGTACGGTTAAGAAAAACGTTGATGGCTGTTAATACATCAGAATGTCTTAAAGTTTTATTTACGACATAGTAATAAGATTTCTAATACATAAGTTGGACCTACTTCCAAAAGCGGACCGATACCAGTGTACATCTACATCTACATCCACACGGATACTTTGCAAATCACATTTAAGTGCCTGGCAGAGGGTTCATCGAACCACCTTCACAATTCTCTATTATTCCAATCTCGTATAGCGTGCGGGAAGAATGAACACCTATATCTTTCCCGCCGAGCTCTGATTTTCCTTATTTCAACGTGGTGATCGTTGCGCCCTATGTAGGTCGGTGTCAACAAAATATTTTCGCATTCGGAGGAGACAGTTGGTGATTGGAATTTCGTGAGAAGATTCCGTCGTAACGAAAAAGCCTTTCTTTTAATGATGTCCAGCCCAAATCCTGTATCACTTCAGTGACACTCTCTCCCATATTTCGCGATAATACAAAACGTGCTGCCTTTCTTTGAACTATTTCGATGTACTCCGTCAGTCCTATCTGGTAAGGATCCCACACCGCGCAGCAGTATTCTAAAAGAGGACGGACAAGCGTAGTGTAGGCAGTCTCCTTAGTAGATCTGTTACATTTTATAAGTGTCCTGCCTATAAAACGCAGTCTTTGGTTAGCCTTACCCACAACATTTTTTGTTTGTTCCTTCCAATTTAAGTTGTCCGTAATTGTAATACCAAGGTATTTAGATGAATTTACGGCTTTTAGATTAGACTGATTTATCGTGTAACCGAAGTTTAATGAGTTCCTTTTAGCACTCATGTGGATGACCTCACACTTTTCGTTATTTAGGGTCAACTTCCACTTTTCGCAGCATTCAGATATCTTTTCTGAATAGTTTTGCAGTTTGGTTTGATCTTCTGATGACTTTATTAGTCGATAAACGACAGCGTCATCTGCAAACAACCGAAGACGGCTGCTCAGATTGTCTCCCAAATCCTTGACATAGAGGAGGAACAGTAAAGGGCCTATAACACTACCTTGGGGAACGACAAAAATCACTTCTGTTTCACTCGATGACTCTTCGTCAATTATTACGAACTGTGAACTCTCTAAGAGGAAATCGCAAATCCAGTCACATAACTGAGACGACATTCCATAAGCAGGCAATTTTACTACGAGCCGCTTGTGTGGTACAGTGTCAAAAGCTTTCCGGAAATCCAGAAATACGGAATCGATCTGAAATCACTTGTCAATACCACTCAGCACTTCATGTGAATAAAGAGCTAGTTGTGTTTCACAGGAACGATGTTTTCTAAACCCATGTTGACTGTTTGTCAATAGACCGTTTCCTTCGAGGTAATTCGTAATGTTCGAACCCAATATATGTCCTAAAATCCTGCTGCACATCGACGTTAACGATATGGGCCTGTAATTTAGCGGATTACTCTTACTACCTTTCTTGAGTATTGGTGTGACCTGTGCAACTTTCCAGTCTTTGGGTGCGGATCTTCCGTCGAGCGAACGGTTGTATATGATTGTTAAGTACGGAGCTAATGCATCAGCATACTCCGAAAGGAACCTAATTGGTATACAGTCTGGACCAGAAGATTTGCTTTTATTAAGTGATTTAAGGGGGGTAGGACGACAAGCGGGCTGACTTGGAGCAGGAGAGGCACCACAGGACATTTTATTTTCCACTGTCTATACTTTTACAAGTAAATTCATAAAACTGCCAGCATGACCAGGAAGGATTCACGATTCACACTCGTAGCAGCGGAAGTTCAAAAACATAACAAAATAATTTTTTTACATGTGTAATTTCATCATTTTTTCACTTACTATTGGCTGCATTTGTTGCTATAGGTACACTTTTCTTCGTAAGTAAGGGAGACTGTTCGATGAATTTTGCACAGCATACAAACCATACTTACAGGTGTGTGAAACTCTAGAATCTACTTAATTTATAAAAAATTAATAAGCTGTTACGTTTTAAACTTTATGTTTAGAAAAAATCAAATTTTGCAGTTAATTATCTCAATTTTTACCACAGTTTTCAATAGATTTGGAAAATTCTAGAGTTTCATACACCTGTAAGTATGGTTTGTATGCTGTGCAAAATTCATCGAAGAATCTCTCTTACTTATGAAGAAACGTGTACCTGTAGCAACAAACGCAGCCAATAGAAGTGAAAAAATGATGAACTTTCACATGTAAAAAAAAATTATTTTGTTATTTTTTTGAACTTCCACTGCTATGATTGTGAATCCTGAATCCTTCCTGGTCATGCTGACAAAGTTTTTGAATTTATTTGTAAAAGTATAGACACTGGAAATTAAAATGTCCTGTGATGCCTCTCCTGCTCCAAGTCGACCCGTTTGACGTCCTACACCCCTTAAAGTAGTAAAGGAGTTTTGATATTTGTGGAATAAAATAACTGATGATGGTCGAAGTAGAGAGGATATAAAATGTAGACTGGCAATGGCCAGAAAAGCGTTTCTGAAGGAGAAATTTGTAGAAATTTGTTAACATCGAGTATAGATTTAAGTCTCAGGAAGTCGTTTCTGAAAGTATTTGTATGGAGTGTACCCCTGTATGGAAGTTAAACGTGGACGATGAATAGTTTGGACAAGAAGAGAATAGAAACTTTCGAAATGTGGTGCTGCAGAAGAATGCTGAAGATTAGATGGGTAGATCACATAACTAATGAGGAGGTACTGAACAGAATTGGAGAAAAGAGAAATTTGTGGCACGACTTGACTAGAAGAAGGGATCGGTTGGTAGGGCATATTCAGAGGCATCGTGAGATCACCAATTTCGTATTGGAGGGCAGCATGGAGGGTAAAAATCGTAGAGGGAGACCAAGAGATGAGTACACTAAACAAATTCAGAAGGCTGGAGGTTGCAGTAGGTACTGGGAGATGAAGAAGCTTGCACAGGATAGAGTAGCATGGAGAGCTGCATCAAACCAGTCTGGACTGAAGACCACAACAATAATAAGTTGGACCTAGTTCCAAAGCCGGACCGACACCAGTGTACGAGACTTACGGCTGCTGTCCAATCATCGAGCTTGTGTTTGTTGTTGTTGTTGTTCTGGTCTTCAGTCTTGAGACTGGTTTGACGGAGGTCTCCATGCTACTCTATCCTGTGCAAGCTTCTTCATCTCCCAGTACTTACTGCAACCTACATCGTTCTGAATCTGCTTAATGTGTTCATCTCTTGGTCTCCCTCTACGATTTTTACCATCCACGCTGCCCTCCAATGCTAAATTTGTGATCCCACGATGCCTCAGAACATGTCCTACCAACCGGTCCCTTCTTCTTATAACGAACGAAGCATAGCGACGGCCGCCCCTTCCAGACAGAGGCCAGCGCTGAGAACAGGCACGCGTTTGTGCGCGGGGCCGAGTTGGCCGTACCTCGGTCTTCTGCAGGGCGGGGAAGAGGAGGGGCACGTCGGCGGTGGGCGGCGGGTCTCCGCCGGCCTCCAGCAGCAGCACCGTCCAGGCGGGATCCTCCGAGAGGCGCGCGGCCACCGCGCTCCCGGCCGACCCGGCGCCCACCACCACGAAGTCGTACTCCGGCAGCGGGCGCGCCGCGTCCGGCGGGTAGGCGCCGCGGTCCGCGAGAGCGCACTGCGCGTGCGCCACGGCCGCCAGTAGCTGCGCGAACAGCGCGCCGGCGCCGCCGCCGACCGCCGCGCACGTGGCCGTCGCGCATGCGCACATAGCAGACGTCCGTCTCGCGGCCGAGCGCGTCTGTCACCCGACGAAATACAGACGTCAACTATAACGAGCGTTCGATTACGCAAGTGTTTCGCGTGCAGAATCCACATTTCTGTCTAACAAACCGTGACAACAATTACTTTCCCATCGGGAGAATAGATTACTGCGGATCCAGCAGTCAGGCGATGTTTTGAGTACGAAACTGCGTGCGTAGCGGAGCGTACAACGATAATGCGGCGCATCAGTATTTGGTAGATTGCTTTATGGATTCTTGCCCAATCAACGTCAGTTGATTTTAAATGTGAACAGTTTGGGTCATGCATGACTGTGACCAATATCAACATCAATTGAAAATATAAATTACTGTAACCGGACATATTTATTGTTCCTCCCGCTATAGGGTTCGCGTGACTCTGCCTCCATTATGAAGCAAGTTTATTTGAATTAATGAAGCATGAACGAATTATACGTCCTACTGTTTCATTATGTTACTAATACACATGATTTATGTGTTACCTCAGCAGTTTATCAATATTCTAATACATATATGTTAATACAGCCATCAACTAGTATACAAACCATTAACTTTTGCACTGCTGCTAAATGCAACCCCACATCAGAACTCTCACTATCTCGATCCACTCGCCTTTATTTAGCTATTCCAAATAAGCTAATTCACAATGAGAAACCGTTTGGAATCACGCTCTCAACAGCCGATAACTCTGTCATGGTTAACATACACTATGTGGCCAATAGTACCTGCACATCTGCCAGCCGGAGTGACCGAGCGGTTCTAGGTGCTACAGTCTGGAACCGCGCGACCGCTACGGTAGCAGATTTGAACCCTGCCTCGCTCATCGATGTGTGTCATGTCCTTAGGTTACTTAGGTTTAAGTAGTTGTAAGTCTACGGGACTGATGACGTCAGAAGTTAAGTCCCATAGTGCTCAGAGCCATCTGAATCATTTTGAACCTGCACATCTATTAGAAGGCGTTAATTCTGTATATGGTGTATCCTACAGTTCTGTACGGCCAACTTGCGAGTGGCTGCCATTTTGGGTCCACTGCGCCGCTGGTGATACATTGACATCTGCAACATATTTAGCCATATATATTAAAGAAGACTAATGCACTACCAAAACTGATCAGTGGCTTCAAACGGAATATGTCGGATATCAAGCAACAAAAAAATCTAAACAAATTTGCTAAATGAATCGAAAATCATTTGCTGTGGCGAGCATTAAACACAGTTTTTCCCCTGGTATTCTTTATTAATGTTGTTGTTGTTGTTGTGGTCTTCAGTGGTTTGATGCAGCCCTCCATGCTACTCTATCCTGTGCAAGCTTCTTCATCTCCCAGTACCTACTGCAACCTACATCCTTCTGAATCTGCTTAGTGTATTCATCTCTTGGTCTCCCTCTACGATTTTTACCCTCCTTGCTGCCCTCCAATGCTAAATTTGTGATCCCTTGATCCCTCAAAACATGCCCTACCAACCGATCCCTTCTTCTAGTCAAGTTGTGCCACAAACTTCTCTTCTCCCCAATCCTATTCAATACCTCCTCATTAGTTACGTGATCTGCCCACCTTATCTTCAGCATTCTTCTGTAGCACCACATTTCGAAAGCTTCTATTCTCTTCTTGTCCAAACTATTTATCGTCCATGTTTTACTTCCATACATGGCTACACTCCATACAAATACTTTCAGAAACGACTTCCTGACACTTAAATCTATACTCGATGTTAACAAATTTCTCTTCTTCAGAAACGATTTCCTTGCCATTGCCAGTCTACATTTTATATCCTCTCTACTTCGACCATCATCAGTTATTTTACTCCCTAAATAGCAAAACTCCTTTACTACTTTAAGTGTCTCATTTCCTAATCTAACTCCCTCAGCATCACCCGATTTAATTTGACTACATTCCATTATCCTCGTTTTGCTTTTGTTGATGTTCATCTTATATCCTCCTTTCAAGACACTGTCCATTCCGTTCAACTGCTCTTCCAAGTCCTTTGCTGTCTCTGACAGAATTACAATGTCATCGGCGAACCTCAAAGTTTTTACTTCTTCTCCATGAATTTTAATACCTACTCCGAATTTTTCTTTTGTTTCCTTTACTGCTTGCTCAATATACAGATTGAATAACATCGGGGAGAGGCTACAACCCTGTCTCACTCCTTTCCCAACCACTGCTTCCCTTTCATGCCCCTCGACTCTTATAACTGCCATCTGATTTCTGGTTCAGGTGGCTCTGAGCACTATGGGACTTAACTACTGTGGTCATCAGTCCCCTAGAACTTAGAACTACTTAAACCTAACTAACCTAAGGACATCACACACATCCATGCCCGAGACAGGATTCGAACCTGCGACCGTAGCGGTCGCGCGGTTCCGGACTGCGCGCCTAGAACCGCTAGACCACCGCGGCCGGCCATCTGATTTCTGTACAAATTGTAAATAGCCTTTCGCTCCCTGTATTTTATACCTGCCACCTTCAGAATTTGAAAGAGAGTATTCCAGTTAACATTGTCAAAAGCTTTCTCTAAGTCTACAAATGCTAGAAACGTAGGTTTGCCTTTTCTTAATCTTTCTTCTAAGATAAGTCGTAAGGTCAGTATTGCCTCACGTGTTCCAACATTTCTACGGAATCCAAACTGATCTTCCCCGAGGTCCGCTTCTACCAGTTTTTCCATTCGTCTGTAAAGAATTCGCGTTAGTATTTTGCAGCTGTGACTTATTAAACTGATAGTTCGGTAATTTTCTCATCTGTCAGCACCTGCTTTCTTTGGGATTGGAATTATTATATTCTGCTTGAAGTCTGAGGGTATTTCGCCTGTCTCATACATCTTGCTCACCAGATGGTAGAGTTTTGTCATGACTGGCTCTCCCAAGGCCATCAGTAGTTCTAATGGAATGTTGTCTACTCCCGGGGCCTTGTTTCGACTCAGGTCTTTCAGTGCTCTGTCAAACTCTTCACGCAGTATCTTATCTCCCATTTCGTCTTCATCTACATCCTCTTCCATTTCCATAATATTGTCCTCAAGTACATCGCCCTTGTATAAACCCTCTATATACTCCTTCCACCTTTCTGCCTTCCCTTCTTTGCTTAGAACTGGGTTGCCATCTGAGCTCTTGATATTCATACAAGTGGTTCTCTTCTCTCCAAAGGTCTCTTTAATTTTCCTGTAGGCAGAATCTATCTTACCCCTAATGAGACAAGCCTCTACATCCTTACATTTGTCCTCCAGCCATCCCTGCTTAGCCATTTTGCACTTCCTGTCGATCTCACTTTTGAGACGTTTGTATTCCTTTTTGCCTGCTTCATTTACTGCATTTTTATATTTTCTCCTTTCATCAATTAAATTCAATATTTCTTCTGTTACCCAAGTATTTCTACTAGCCCTCGTCTTTTTACCTATTTGATCCTCTGCTGCCTTTACTACTTCATCCCTCAAAGCTACCCATTCTTCTTCTACTGTATTTCTTTCCCCCATTCCTGTCAATTGTTCCCTTATGCTCTCCCTGAAACTCTCTACAACCTCTGGTTCTTTCAGTTTATCCAGGTCCCATCTCCTTAGATTCCCACCTTTTTGCAGTTTCTTCAGTTTCAATCTGCAGTTCATAACCAATAGATTGTGGTCAGAATCCACATCTGCCCCTGGAAATGTCTTACAGTTTAAAACCTGGTTCCTAAATCTCTGTCTTACCATTATATAATCTATGTGATACCTTTTAGTATCGCCAGGATTCTTCCAGGTATACAACCTTCTTTTATGGTTCTTGAACCAAGTGTTAGCTATGATTAAGTTATGCTCTGTGCAAAATTCTACAAGGCGGCTTCCTCTTTCATTTCTTCCCCCCCATCCATATTCACCTACTATGTTTCCTTCTCTCCCTTTTCCTACTGACGAATTCCAGTCACCCATGACTATTAAATTTTCGTCTCCCTTCACTACCTGAATAATTTCTTTTATCTCGTCATACATTTCATCTATTTCTTCATCATCTGCAGAGCTAGTTGGCATATAAACTTGTACTACTGTAGTAGGCATGGGCTTTGTGTCTATCTTGACCACAATAATGCGTTCACTATGCTGTTTGTAGTAGCTAACCCGCACTCCTATTTTTTATTCATTATTAAACCTACTCCTGCATTACCCCTATTTGATTTTGTATTTATAACCCTGTAATCACCTGACCAAAAGTCTTGTTCCTCCTGCCACCGAACTTCACTAATTCCCACTATATCTAACTTTAACTTATCCATTTCCCTTTTTAAATTTTCTAACCTACCTGCCCGATTAAGGGATCTGACATTTCACGCTCCGATCCGTAGAACACCAGTTTTCTTTCTCCTGATAACGGCGTCCTCTTGAGTAGTTCCCGCCCGGAGATCCGAATGGGGGACTATTTTACCTCCGGAATATTTTACCCAAGAGGACGCCATCATCATTTAATCATACAGTAAAGCTGCATGTAATAGCGAAAGCAAATTTCGCAGTTCTTGTTGTGGTATCGAGTTTGAACACCTGTTTTCGTAATTAGAGTTAGACTGGTCCTATCCAATAGTCAGCAGGACAAAAGGGAACCAATATTAGTTCGCAAGTGCAAGGAAAAATCCATCGTCAATTTAAAGCTCTATACCGACTTACTTCTTGTTCGTGCTACTCGGTTCTAAGAAAACTCGCCCAATGTCTCTCTTGTTATACGAAATAAAGCATTGGATTCAAATACAGGGTGGGTCAAAAAAATGTATACACACTTTGAAGCGTCATAGAAAATTTATTTCCTGTTCTGCAATGTTAAATTTCTGGAAATGGAAAGCTTAAGGTCCAATTGGAAAAATAAATGTACTATGCAAATGTGATTAATGTTCAAACTGGTGGCCTTCAGCATCAATACATTTCTGAATATGAGTCACCACTGATTCCGTACATCGTACCAAAGTGTCCAACGAAATTTCTGCGCACACCGCCTGAATCTCATTCCAAAGTGTGTCCAGGTTACGTGGTTCACGTTTGTACACCTCATCTTTTACTGTGCCCCATAAGAAGAAATCCAGCGGCGTGAGGCCTGGAGAGCGTGCAGGAAACTCGATTGGTCCCCTGCGTCCTATCCACTGGCCTGGCACATTGTGATCTAGGTATGCTCGTACGTCCCTATGACAGTGCGGCGGGGCGCCATCTTGTTGGAAATAAAACTCGTCATTACCGTATAATGCACGAATGGCAGGGAATATGGAGTCAGCAAGCACTGTTAGGTACGTTTCACCAGTAACAGTACCTTCAAAGCGGGAAGGCGCAATGAGTCCCCTTGCAGACAAACCACACCACACATTTAAACCAGGCAAATTCGCAGCCTTTTCAAATGTAATGTGTGGATTATCTTCAGCCCAGTACACACAACTGTGCCTATTGACAGTTCCATTGAGTTTGAATTGGGCTTCATCCGACTAAATTATGCTAGCCATAAATCCCGGTTCACATCTCACCATCTCCTGAACCCATTCACAAAATCTAACCTGCGATCTGGGTCGTCGTCACTTATCTGTTGTATCAGCCTTGGAATGTACACACGAAACTTGCCTTTCTTCAGAATGCGTACCACACTACTAGCACCTACATTGCCGCTTGCCTTGAAGATTTTTGAGGCGAACGCTGAAACAGTTCCAAGACCGCAGTTGTGGAATCATCACTTGTAGCTGTATGAGGTCGCCCCGATCGACCTTTATGCACATCACACACTGTTCCACGAATTTCTAATTTGTCTCGTAGACGTGTAATTGTTAACCTTGAAGGTGGTTTTGTACCATACTCACTTCTCCACTGTCTTCGAACCGCAGCTACATTCTCAAACTTCCAGTACCACTTAATTATCTGCTTCCGCACTTCAAAGCTCAAACGCACGTCCGCCATGTTGTAGTTACTTTCTTGCCACTGGTGCCACCTCTTGAAGAAACATAACATTACTTTCTCACAGATATTTAACCGTGTAGAACGGGAAATAAATTGTCTATGACAGTTCAAAGTGTGCACACATTTTTTGACGCACCCTATATATACACGGAGCACCTTAGTAAATACAAGATAAACGTGCCTATATGATTAGGCATGCTTTATACTTTTGTCAGATCTATGCCATGAAATTTCGTTTGGATATTGTTCTGTGACATTAGGAGAAAGTACAAGACAGTACAATATTTTTAACATGTGTTAGAATAAAACCTGACCTACGATCAAAAGTAGGCTGTAGGAGACAGTAACAACTGTATTCGTATTAATACAACGTAGATTAGCAGCAAGCTCGCAACAGTAATAATAGTTTCCTGGTAATGTTTATGGTTATTGAAAGAAAGGTCGTTGGTTCGGTACATGTCTAGTGCAATTTTCTTTTTCCCTTTTATACGTTATATTGTGTGGAAAAAAGTACAATTTACTATTGTGAGCATCGTAAATATAAGTTGAAACCATACTGTACACTCAATCAGATCAAATTTTTTACCAGTCATGATAACTTTGTATGGTGCTACTCACTATTTTTCGTTTTATATGCTAAAAGTGGCAGTTTTATCTCTAAGATTTCAGCTTTGTAATTATATTACCATTAAACTATCCTATTATCTCTTCTGACTTTTTTGCTGTTCGAATGGATTGAAAACCTATAAAAAGGAGACAAAGGCGAAAGGTCAGAAATGAATAATATTAACTGAATGGTTAAGTCGAGTTCCTGCAACCTTCCCCACTGCGACCAATATTCTCCTTCTTGTTGCATCTCTTCCTTCGGAAGGAACTCTATACAGTTTTCCTCCCCTTTCTCCTCGAAATGAAGAGTCAAAAGCACAGTACTGAGGCATTATTCTACGTAAAACTTACGAAATACACAACACTTCCTATGCTTCACACGTAACGCTTGGGCCCACAATAGCAGCTAAGTCACGTGACGCGGTTTCAGCCAATCCACTAACTGCGGACTGCGGCAAACGCAGGGGAATATGATGGCCATACTTTCCTTTATACAGAGCTTTAGTGTATCCACCTTTCGCCTTTATGACTGCTTGACGACTCCTGGAGACACTTTCAGTGAGGTGTCTCAATGTCTGCGAGGAATGGCGGCGCATTCTCCCTCAAGAACCGACGCCAGAGGAGGCACTGATCTTGCATGGTGGGGTCTGGCGTGAAGTCGACGTTCCACTGGGTACACCATGTAACGTTCCCTGGCAGCACACACACTGTTAATAAACTGAAATGACGTTTAATTGTACTATGTACGCCGCTATGAAGCAATTCGTATGTACTGTAATTGTTTAACAAAAATATTATTTAATTTTGTATAAAGGACGTTGGTTATTATTGTAATATTTTCTGTAATAATATTCTCGATGTATTTATGATTGTAATATTTCTATACTCATAATGTAATTACGAAATATGTTAATATCTGCGATGAAAAAATGTAAAATATAGCCACAGAGGAAAATAATGTTGTAAGATTACAAAGAGATATTAATAATCAGCAATAGTATAAATAGCACTACATAATGTGCATTCCTTGTCGTCTTCCTCGAGAGCATTATATGCATTAGTAGACTTCTTTTGTCTGTATCTGTCTGTAGCCGCCATTAGAGAAGAAATTATAAAGGTGTGTAATTTTAATTATTGTTGTGGTCTGAATGCATTATAATTTATCAAAATTGTGTATTACTAATGTAAATTACCTTGCCCATGTCATCTATAATATCTCTTTAAAGAATTTTCAGCACTTTTAGCGATTATCGTTGGTGATGCTGGGCTGTGCCACGACCGAACGATTTGCAGCGGCGGCACATTTAAAAAATTATTCCGCTATAAAATTAACCAAACCCGTAAATCGGGAGCAGGTAAAATTAGCAGTGAATTACGAAATATTTTTCTTTTACAGCGATCCTGAGGCTGACTGAATTTATTACTGGTTTTACATTTGTGCATTCATAGGCGGATAATTAACGTTGAAGTCGTTAATCTGTTGGTTCTTTCAATTTCTAAAGCAAATGACTTAAACGTATAGTGAAGTGTGTTTTGTCAATGATAATTAAACGTTCAGGTCGGCTTGGCAATATTTAACCATTTTATGCTAACAGAGACAGTCTTGTGTTCCATGGCTAACGCCGGGAAAGAATTCATTAAATATTTAAAAACCCACTGCATTTAGAAAATGTGTGCCAAGACCGAAATACGTAAAAAATTTAATTTAAATAATTTTCAAAGTCATAAATGTTATTAATCAGTTAGTTTGAATTTATCAGCATGAGAGGGTTGCTAAAGTTCACGTAATTTTAAATGTGCTTAATTCTGTCTAAATGAATTTTTATTACCACACGTAAAAAAAAGGGTTCTACAACAAAGGTCGTACTGAAAGAGTAAATAACAAAAATATTTAAAGCCATTTCTTCCCCATTTTCATCCATTCATTTTATATATATATATATTTTCATTAAAACCAGTCCGTTTCAGGAACGTTATTGCCCACGTCAGTAACTACCGACCTATTTCACTGCTGACATCATTTTGCAAAATTTTTGAGAAGGTGATGTATTCTACAATAGTATGTCGCCTTGGCAACAATAATATTCTCAACAAATCACAGTTTGAGTTTCACAAGGGTTACTCTACTGAGAATGCCATTTACATGTTCACACCCCAGATATTACAAGCATTAAATAACAAAATAGCAAAATGGCTCTGAGCACTATGGGACTTAACTTCTGAGGTCATCAGTCCCCTAGAACTTAGAACTACTTAAACCTAACTAACCTAAGGACGTCACACACATCCATGCCCGGGGCAGGATTCGAACCTGCGACCGTAGCGGTCACGCGGTTTCAGACTGTAGCGCCTAGAACCGCTCGGCCACTGCGGCCGGCTAACAAAATAGCACCGGTAGGTATTTTCTGCGACCTATCCAAGGCATTTGACTGTGTGAATCATAGTATACTCCTAGATAAATTGATGTTTTGTGGGACTGATTGCATAGCCAACCAATGGATCATGTCATATGTAACCAAAAGAATGCAGAAATTTGTACTTAGTAGTAATTGGATCAACAGAATCCAAAGACATAATTCTGACTGGGGAGAAATCACGTAGGGGTTTTCCCAATGCTCAATCTTAGGTCCACTTCCGTTTCTCATGTATGTAAATGATGTACCGTCTAATGTACAACAAGCAGAATGAGTTCTTTTTGGAGATGATAGCAGTATTGTAATCACTCCCAGTATACATACAGAAACGGAAGGAATGGTGAACAAAGTTCTCAAAAGTATCATTGTCTGGTTTTCTGCGGATGGTCACACCCTGAATTTGACAAAAACTCGTCATATTCAGCTCTGCACCTGTAAGGGTACTGCACCAGTGATAAGTGCAACACATCGTGATGAAACAATACATAGGGTGGAAACTTCAAAATACTTAGGTGTCCATATTGATGAGAATTTAAATTGGAAAAAAGACATTTTGGAACTCCTAAAACAACTTAGTCCAGGCCCATTTGCACTCAGAATCATAGAAAATTTTGGGGAGAGAGAAATCAGTAAGTTGGCGTATTTTGCTTATTTTCATTCAGTAATGTCGTATGAAGTAGTGGTCTTGGGTAACTCATCTTTAAGAAAGAAGGTCTCTATTGCCCAAAAACGTGCTGTATGAATAATATGTGGTGCTCAAACGCGGTCATCTTGTACACATCTGTTTAAGGAGTTGGGCATTCTGACTACTGCTTCACAGTATATTTGTTACCTCATGAAGTCTGTTGTAAATAATCCACTACAGTTCGAAAGGAACAATGAGGTATATAATTACAACACTAGAAGAAAAAATAACATTCCTTACCCAACATTAAGGTTGTTTGTAGCACAGAAAGGGGTGCACAACGCTGCAACAAAAACTTTTGACCACTTACCCAGTGGTGTAAAATGTCTAGTAGACAGCAAGGTAAGACTTGAAAATAAATTAAAAAAGTTTCTCCTTGACAACTACTCCTATTCCGCAGAAGAATTGCTATGTTTGTAATGTGGAAAATGTGCTGGGTAGGAATCGCTAACTCAATCTCTATGTCTTGTTTTCATTTTGGGAAAAAGAAAAAGAATTATATGGTGATGTTTAGAGTACAAATAGATGTACATATTAATTTGCAATAGAATGTAAAATGACTCGTTCCACGTCATGATGATTTATCGTGCAAAATGATCTGTGGAACACGAAAGTAACTGACTGACTAACAGAACATTCACTCTCAGATGCGTGGCCATTACACTAGACGGGCTGCTGGCGGCACTGTGGAACTCACGAGTCGTTCCTTCCGCTGATTAATGCGACTTTTTACAACCAGCCTTCCCAGTGCTGGACGGTCCCTGTCCGTCAGTATACGTACAAGTCTGCCCGGTCTCGATTTAGCTGCGGTCGTTTCTTCGCGTTTCCACTCCAGAGCCACATCGGCAGCCGTCGACTTGGGCTGCTGTAGAAATGGTGGAACGTCCCTGATGGATTCGATTCTCAGGTGACATCCAGTGACTAGCGAGCGACCTCTCCTAGCCGACCTGTTGCTTCCCTGTTTCCCTGCTGACAGTGCAGTATTCCCAGCCTCGTTCTACTCTGGCGGGTCCACCAATGGTGACGTTTAGTGGTGAAATTCCGCATTACAAAAGGGAGCCTGCATACATTCTATCAGGCAGTGAACATGTGCTGCCGGCCGAGGTGGCCGAGCGGTTCTAGGCGCTTCAGTCTTGAACCGCACGACCGCTACAGTCGCAGGTTCGAATCCTGCCTCGGACATGGATGTGTGTGATGTTCTTAGGTTAGTTAGGTTTAAGTAGTTCTAAGTTATAGGGGACTGATGACCTCAGATGTTAAGTCCCATAGTGCTCAGAGCCACTTGAACATGTGCTCTCTCTGTGCATACCTTCTCGTTCTCCCTCTGTCTCACTCTATCTCGTTCTCTTTCAACCCTCTTTCCATCTCTCTCTCTCTCTCTCTCTCTCTCTCTTTCCCAGCAATATTTTTTTTTATACATTCTTTAGACACTTTGCTTGGTTCGGTCTACAGAAACTATTGAGCCGTGTGCGGCCCACATTGATGCCGTTCATAGCTTGGCATAGTGGCGTCTCGTTTTCTTAGTGTGTTCACGGGCGCCACTACGTTTGCTCGCCTTGTCTGTCCGTGAATGGGAGCAGCAGCGCTTATCGATAGCGCATAGTGTGTTACCATCTTTGGAGCGGCCTCTAGTATTTCCGGGTCGTGGTGTGTCGAGCTAGTTGAGTCGGGACGGAGCAACAATGAGGTCCGGACAGCCAGTACTCGCCCGACCACTGGCGACCCACATGCTCTGTCCGACAGAAGGATGTGAAGATGGCATCTGTTCTCTCAAACATGTCCGTAAGAACAAATGCCATCTTCATATCGTTACGGTTAACCGGCTGATGATCTTCTTCACTGCAGATGCACACGAATTGCCTGAACTCTTGCAGGACTCTGTAGATTGTCTGTCGCGAGTAACGGGTGTAATGGCAGGGACACTACGATTGTAGTGTGTGGACTATAAGTTGAGAATATGGGTCTCACGGGGAGCGTGCCGGCGATAAATCCCTGCAGTCGCGTTATTCTCTGTGCCCTCGGTGGCTCAGATGGATAGAACGTCTGCCATGTAAGCAGGAGATCCCAGGCTCGAGTCCTGGTCAGGGCACACATTTTCAACTGTCCCTGTTGATATATATCAATGCCCATCAGCAGCTAAGTCCGAAAGAACAGATGCCATCTTCATATCGTTAAGGCTAACTGGCTGATGACCTTTTTCAGTGCGGATGCACACGAATTGCCTGAACTCTTACAAGACTTGTTGGATTGTATGCCGCAAGTAATGGGTATAGTAGCAGGGACACTACGAATGTAGTGTGTGGTCTGTGAGTTGAGAATGTGGGTCTCACGAGGAGCATGCCGGCGATAAATCCCTGCAGTCGCGCTATCCTCTGTGCCCTCGGTGGCTCAGGTGGATAGAGCATCTGCCAGGTAAGCAGGAGATCCTGGGTTCGAGTCCCCGTCGGGGTACACATTTTCAACTGTCCCCGTTGATATACATCAACGCCCATCAGCAGCTAATCGTATTGCTTTAACTGTAATTTCATGACAGAAGGATGTTGACGCGAGAGTGCACGACCACGTCAAGGACCAGATTCAGCGAGTTCTAGTTGAATGGACCGTGATATACGAGTAGTGCAACTGTCACGTGTGTGTGTGTGTGTGTGTGTGTGTGTGTGTGTGTCCGCGCACTGAAGTGACCTCATAGCAATACGTTGTCAGTCGACGATTTATAGTGGGATCTTTCCCGTGCCTGACCTCAGTGGGGACGACCGTTGGTTGATCGTTCGGTCGGTCGTCACAGCGGACGACGTGGATTTGGTCTTCCAATGGCTTCGGCTTCTCTGTGTTTGTGTCGACTTATAATTCGTCTGTGATGTTTCACAGTGACTGGTTTTAGTACTGTGTGCTGTTGGTGGAACTGTTTTCCCGGATACGTGTGTGTCTTGTGGTTTTGAATGAGCAGTTGTTTTAATGCTGTCTGTGTATTGGATTCGGTGGGCGTTGCGAACAGACATCAGTTCGGTTGGGGTGCAACAGCGAGCAGGTCCGCGCAGTGTGCGGGCAAGCCGGGACGACCGGCGACGTGCTGTCACTGCCGGATCGAGGAGGGGTAGCTGCGAGAGCGACAACTTCATTGCGCACCGAACCCTGGATGTTCAGTTGAGTGAAGAGTTAACTGCTAATGCAACCTGAGATCTCGCCTTTGGTCAGCAGGTTGTTGCTTCCAGCCACTGCGCCTGGTGGCAACGAGTGAAGTTTCTGGAGGTGGTGAAATATTGCAGCTGTCTTTCTCTATTTGTTATTCATCATTGAATTTAGTATTATTCTTACTAGTGAAGTGCAACCAGCGATATTTTCTGCCTTGTGGCCGCCAACGCCCCAGTTACCTACCCTGGAGGTTAGCGTACTTTTCTGGCAGTGTACCTTTCCTTGTCGTGTTGATGCTGTCCGACACGGCGTGTAGTCCGACAGCCTATTGTGCATATTTTTTGGGAGGTCTACCTTGGTTCTAGTGTTTCCTTCGGCCCTGGGTGTATTCTGAAGACGTAGTGCTGTCTGTCTCTTCGCCCTTGCCTGAAAATAATCCACTGTTGTACCGGTGATTGGACGTTAGGCGGATTGGTTGGTCGGTCGACCGGCGCTTAAGCTGCCCCTAGTTTGAGTTGCGATTCTGTTACATGAGTACAACTCTTGGCTGCCTGTCTCAGGCCGACCCTTGGAACACTTGCTGAGAACCACTTGTCCTGATTCCTTAGATTGTGATGATTGTTTTAACGATATTTGTAATTTTCTAATTATTGTTGGTGTGGCCTTCAGCCTTGTTACAGTAAGTTTTTTTTAAGCAAACTTGTTTTAAAAGCAAAGTATCTGTTGAAATGTGTGCTATTTGGAATTGTTCTTCTGACTCCTAATTCAGGCCTTCAGTCATTTGTTATCTGACAAACAATGTTTCAGACATTTTCACTTGTTGTAATTATTTAAATTGGTATTATCAATTACCTCTACTGTATAATTTTTTGTTCATCTAGAGGGTTGGATCCCCTCCTTCGAAGGCAACAGATTCCAGAGCCTGGGCTACCCTCAGGGTGAAATCTACATTTTCAATGAGCTTGTTGCTGTTGCTGTTAGTGTGTCTGTCTGTCTGTCTGTCGGTCTGTCTGCCTGTGTGTTTCGTCTGCCATCGCCGCCGCCGCCTGCTGCTGTTGTCGTCTGTCCAACTTGTGTGCCTGCCTGCTCGCCACCTTTCAGGGCTCGGCGCCGCCTGCTGTCCGTCTGTCGCCGTCCATCGTCACTGCTGCCCCTGGCCATCCTTGTTATACCTCGCCACCCCTTTCCCCACTCACCCATTCCCCCACGTCCTCCCCTGCTGTGCACCCCTACCTCTACACCCTTCCTCCAGCCTCCACACCCTCAACAGCTCCCACTCCTGCTGCCGCTCTCATGTATGCCTCCGTCGACGCCTCTGCTGCCACCCCTCAGGTGGTTGGCTTCCCCTTTCTCACCCCCCTCCCATCACTTCACCATTGCATCCCCCACATGCATCACTTCACGCTGGGCCACCATCGAGATCACTGAACCAGCTGCTTCTCCCGGTACCTCCACCATGCCACTGGGATCTGCCACCCGCCACCTCACTCTCCTCTCCATCCCGCTCCCCTCCTCTCAGCCGACAGGCTCCAAAAAACCCTAAAAGCGCGTCATTGCCGACTCTGCTCCCACCACTTCCCACAAAAAGTCACCACCTCCTCCCCCTCCTCTGGTTGTCTCCATGGACACCACCCCTCCTCCAGCCACCCATGCCCCAGCCCCCACCCTCCACAACTTTGCCCTGTCAACCCCTCACCATGGAGATACGAAATTATCTACCTGGTGCTCCCATCGCCCAACTGATTCCCTGCAGCGACTCAGTCCTTATCAAGTCCCCATCCCCCTCCTTTCACACGGACCTCCTCCGTAAACTCCCACGTGTTATGTTTGGCCCCCATGTGTCCCTGACACCCTTCCTCTCCTTGTCAGCCCCCCACCTACACCACTGTTATCACTAAGCTCAGCCCAGTGATCACGGCAGATGAGGTGTTGACGGAACTGAACTCCCACCCAGACCTGGAAATCCGCTCTGGCTGCCATATCCACAATTCCTCCGGTCCCACCTACTTCATGCAGGTCTTTTTGGAGTTCACCCCCTCCACTGACCATCTCCTTACCCAGGGTGCCCTGATTTACCACCATCGCCACCCTGTTGAATCCTCCAAATCCCCTCCCCAATCATACCACTGCCAGCGATGCCTCATGTACAATGATCACCTGACCCCCAGCTGCAAAACCCCCCACCTGTCCCCATTGCGAGGCCTCCCACTTTCTTAAGAACTGTCCCAACCTCACTGCCCCTCCTTCCTGTAACACCTGCAACAGCCCCCATCCCACCTACTCCCACAAGTGTAAAGCTAAACCCCCTCCTGCCACCCCCAAGGTTACAGTCCCTGTCCATCCCATTGATCCCCCCCATCCACTCCAACAACTCACTCCATCTACCCCCCACAGCTGATTACATCATCTGGTTTCTTACCGTTGTCCTCCAAAACATTCACCCTTTTCAACGAGCCCACACCTTCCAACAGATGTCCATTGCTGTGCGCTCCATCTTCCACCTGAACACCTTTGCCACTTACTCACACAACCAAGCCCACTTCACCTTCACCTGCCTCGACACCATAGTTTAAGACTCTTGCCTTCCCTCTCTTCCCACCCCCCCCCCCCCCTCTTCCAGTCAGGGCATGGCACGTGTGTCGCATCCTCTTCCAGAAAATCCGCTCCTTCCACACCAACAAATACCTACCCATAAACACCCTCTCCCACCACCAGGTCGACACCTCCCTCTTGAATGAAACCTTTCTCCAGCCCTGCCATTCTATCTGAACCTCTCCCTATATCCTCCATCACACTGATGCTCCTGGCCCTCGAGCCCAGGGTGGAGCTGCGATTGGCCACATTAAGCATATTCCCATATGACTACCACCCCTCCTCAATGCCCCTACCAAACACCTTATCCTGAGCGTCTTTTTCCCCTCCCTCACCATTACCTGTGCCACCATCTATGTTCCATCCACTGCTTCTCTTCATTATGACTTCATCTCCCACATTCACCGCACCTTCTCCAACTGTGTGATTGGCACCGACATCAACATCCATAGCCGCTCCCCTGCTGCCCTTCAGCAGTGGCATCAGTTCCTCTCCATAATCCAAGGTGACCTTGTCCCCCTTCCTCAGCACACCCATCCCAAAAGTGACACCACCTCCAATGTTCTCGTTGCCTTCACGAACCCCCTTGGGTGTATCACCGTTGACATCCTTGACCCCACAGGTAGCGACCATCTCCCCGTCCTTCTCACCGTCATGTCTGCTCACCACCTGCCTCTGGCTCCTCACCCTGCAACCACTCCCAAGGTCGTCCATGACTACCATCATGCCAACTGGGATGCCTACCGGAAATCCATTGCTACCCAGGTCAAAAGCCACCCTCTTACCTATCACCATCCTGATGACATCAACCATGCCTCTTCCTTTCTTCAGAAGGTTATTACTGATGCCATGGAGGCCCATGTTCCTAATAAAACCATCCAACCCTACCATCACACTCTCCCTCCATTGGCTGTCCTCCTCCTCCATGAATCCCGCCACATCTATTGCTCCTTCCTGTGCACTCATGATGGGGATACACTCCAACACCACCGGAAAATACAGCGACACATACGGAACCTTATTACAGCAAATAAATGCCGGGACTGGCGCCAGACCTGCACACGACTCAACGCCACCCTCCCTATCAACTCCTCCAAGTACTGGTCCACCTTCCATCGCCTTACTGGTTCCCATTCCGCACCCTATTACCCCCTTCTCCATAACGACCACCCTCTTCCTGACACCCTCAGTAAGGCCAAACACTTTGCTTCCCATCTTCCAGAGGTCTTATCCTTCCCTGATGATCCCCACTTTGATTATTCTCTTTTCCCAAGCATCATGGAATGCGCCAATACCTCAATCGCTCCACTTGCTCCTAGTCTCCAGTATTTGGGGCAGTTGCCCCCTCCAACACTAATACTCCAATCACAGCACAAGAAATTAAACTTATCATCCAGTCCAAATGCAACACTGCCCCTGGTCACGACTGTGTCACCCACCACCACCTTAGAGAAAGCCCCTTCACCTTCCTGACAGTCCTTGCCCATCTCTGTAATGTCATCCTCTCTACCGGCTTCTACCCCAACCTGTGGAAGACTTCCTGCGTCTTCTTATTCCTCAAACAAAACAATATCACTTCCATCACCATTTCCTATCGTCCCATCTGCCTCACCTCCATCTTCAGTAAGGTCTACGAATCCATCCTCTCCCATCGTATCCATCAGCACCTTAATCAACAACACTTCCTCCACCTTGTCCACTGTGGCTTCCGACCCTCCTTTTCTGGTGAAGACCAACTCCTTAACCTCGTTCACCCTCCAGCTTAACTCTCCACCATTTTTGTTTCTCTCGATCTCCAAAATGCCTATGACCATGTATGGCATCCTGGTCTCCTCTTTAAACTCCAAACCTACGTCCTGCCTGTCAAGTTTGTCCATCTGGCGCTTCCTTCCTCTCGTGTCGTCCTTCCTATGTCACCCTCTACAACACCAACTCCCTATCTTTTATCCCACTGCTGGCATCCCCCAGGGCTCTGTCCTCTCCCCTCTCCTTTATCTCTTGTACACAGCTGATATGCCCAAGCCACCACCACCTGTCCACCTTCTCCAATATGCAGATGACACCGCCTTCCTGGCTCTTGACCAGTTCAACACTTGGTGTAACCAGTGGTCCCTTCGTCTCAAACCCTCCAAAACCCAGGCAATCATCATAGGCGACACCACCCGCTCCTTCTGTCTCCATGATTTCTACCTCACCCTTTATGATTGTCCCATCCAGCTCACTTCCGCCCTGAGATACCTTGGCCTCACCCTTGACTGTCACCTCAACTGGACTCCTCACCTCCTGACCATCCAGCAGAAAGCCCATTCCCAACTCCGCCTCCTGAAACTCCCATCTGGGGAGTGCATCCTTCCACCATCCACACCTACTAATCCCTCATCCGTCCTATTCCGTTATGCCAGTGTTGCCTGGATCTCTGCCCCCTTCCGCTTTTACAAGGCCCTTCAAGTCCTTGAACGCCACGCCTTGCTTTCCATATCCGCCTTCCTTCCCCCACACGGCTCCTGTACGACCTCATCCTCTTCCCCCACCTCCTCTTTTTCCTCCAACATCTCCGCATCCTTTACACTGTCTGCAGGCTTGATTCCCCCCACCCCCTGGGTTCCTCCTTACTCTCCACCACCCACCCGTTTCCATGCCTCTATCGCTGTATCCCTCCCTCCCTCTCTCCACCTCTGCACCCTCCATCTCGTCATCAGGGCAATTTTCAGCACCTCCCCCTCCCAGATGTTGAACTTCTCTGTGACATATGCCCTTCCTTCTAACTGTAACCTTACCTTGCTCCCTCCCCTCCCCAGGGCCCCTCTTTTCCTCTCCCCTCCTCCTCCCAGAGTGGATTTTCCTCTTTCCCCCCTGAGTCCCAGCATCCCCTCCTCAACTGTGTCCCTCCCACGTCCTCCCTTCCCCAGCCCTCTCTGACGCGCCCCCACCCATCTCCTCCCCTCTCCCCCCCTCCCTCCCTCATCTCCAGTCGCCTGGCAGATTCTGAGTTTTGCTCATTGTCATAACTGTGCTACATCAGTGTTGTGTTTGGTGCTGTTCTGCTGTGTGTCGCGAGCTGTGATTTTAATTGTGTGCTGGACTAGAACAGATTGTTACTGTCAGTGGTCATTATGTGCTACGCTGTCCCTCAACACTTTTATGCTGCAGCCATATTGTGACTTGTGTTCTTTTAATTGTACCAGTGTGTGGTTTTTTTGTGCTCAATACTTTTTAAGGTTTTTGTCTCCATTTTTCAGAGGCCCCCTTTTTGTCTGTTCTCGTCCATTATGTTCCCCCTTTATTTTTTATTTTTTTGTCCATCATATTTTCTCCTTTGTCATTTTCAATGTCTTCTGTTGTATCCTTATTGTCTTTTGGCTGAAGAGCAGCACATATGCTGCTGCCAGACCGCCCCTATGGGGAATTTAAATTCAATAAAGAAAAAAAAGAAAAATTTTTTGTAATGTGATATATTCCTTATTGCTTGTATTTTACATTACTTTCGTATTTCACATAGAGGGCGATTGCTGCAACGTGGTGCCGCCTCAGGTGGTCTTGTTGTAGTGTTGACCTATGATGTGTTACTTCATAATAGAAATCTGCCAAGGACAGTACTTCTACTTATGGCATGTATCGGTTAGAAAAATGGTATGCTATGACTTTGAATTTTAATTTCAGACATCTGTATATGTTGTAATTGATGTAACTATGTTTTATTGACAATTTTTTCGTTTGTTAAAGCAGTTGTTTATGGCCTGTCTCTTATATTTGTTTTAGGACCAATGATGACTGATATCAGTCGAAATAGATTTGCAACAAGATAAATAAATTATGTTTCTGCAACTGGTTACTACGGTCGCTGCACAGAAAGGGAACCTTATGGAGCCCAACAAAACATTTAATACTTGTTTTCAACCCACTTAATTTGAACATAAAATTAGTTTACTGTTAAAACTATACTTTTAGTAACCTGCGATTTTTTCATTTCCTGCAACGCAGAAGCTATTAATGCTACAGAATACACGAATGGGACCTTTCTTGTGGGATATTTAATGCGGTTTAATTCTCTACTACAAACCATTTTCGCTACAAGTCGTGTTTTTGAGTTATTCAAGAAGAACATAGAAATCTGTAAACTCCCCCTCAACCCAACCCTCACATCCGATCATCAGGATTTTTGGTATATTTTTCATGGCATTTCTACCTACTGTTGCACAAAGATTTGTGACTATACGAATTTTTTTCATCCAGTCGATATTCTTCGGTCTTCATTCACCCAGTTGAATTCAAAAAGGTTCCAGTCGGTGCAAAATGTCGTGACCAGCCTTGACACTTCCGACAAAGGACTCTGGTAATACGCCTGGTTTAAATCAAGGATGGTAAAGACGGTTGCGCCAGAAAACCAGGTAAAACAATTGTGTAAGTCAGGCAGTGGCACCGACACCAGGACTATCTTCTTATTAAGATGACGATAGTCAATGACAACCCAAAAATCTTTACCCTGTTCTTTCGGAACCAAAAATACTGAGGCACTATACGGCGAGGTGGATGGCCTAATTACCCCTTCCTGGAGCATCTTATTAATTTTTTGCTTTAGTATCACCATCTTCGGGGGTGAAAATCTATACGGCGCCTGGCGCACAGAAACACTATCAGTCAAAATTATCTCTTACTCCAGCAGTTTCGTCTCGCCTAACCGCTCGGACAACACTTCAGGATAGCATTCTAGGACCTCTTTCAACCCGCACACTTGCTCGGTGGAAAGATTACCCATCTCCACCTGTACGTTTTTTTTGGTCATCAGTCTACTGACTGGTTTGATGCGGCCCACCATGAATTTCTTTCCTGTGCTAACCTCTTCATCTCAGAGTAGCACTTGCAACCTATGTCCTCAATTATTTGCTTGACGTATTCCAATCTCTGTCTTCGTCTACAGTTTTTGCCCTCTACAGCTCCCTCTAGTACCATGGAAGTCATTCCATCATGTCTTAGCAGATGTCCTATCATCCTGTCCCTTCTCCTTATCAGTGTTTTCCACATATTCCTTTCCTCTCCGATTCTGCATAGAACCTCCTCATTCCTTACCTTATCAGTCCACCTAATTTTCAACATTCGTCTATACACCACATCTCAAATGCTTCGATTCTCTTCTGTTCCGGTTTTCCCACAGTCCGTGTTTCACTACCATACAATGTTGTACTCCAGACGTACATCCTCAGAAATTTCTTCGTCAAATTAAGGCCGGTATTTGATATTAGTAGACTTATCTTGGCCAGAAATGCCTTTTTTGCCATAGCGAGTCTGCTTTTGATGTCCTCCTTGCTCCGTCCGTCATTTGTTATTTTACTGTCTAGGTAGCAGAATTCCTTAACTTCACTGACTTCGTGACCATCAATCTTTCTCGCTGTTCTCGTTTCTACTACTTCTCATTACCTTCATCTTTCTCCGATTTACTCTCAAACCATACTGTGTACTCATTAGACTGTTCATTCCGTTCAGCAGATCATTTAATTCTTCTTCACTTTCACTCAGGATAGCAATGTCATCAGCGAATCTTATCATTGATATCCTTTCACCTTGTATTTTAATTCCACTCCTGAACCTTTCTTTTATTTCCATCATTGCTTCCTCGATGTACAGATTGAAGAGTAGGGGTGAAAGGCTACAGCCTTGTCTTATACCCCTCTTAATTCCAGGGCAGGTACGTCCCCTCATGATGGGCAACTTCCTGCAAGAGCAAAACATATTAGTGAACATGAACAAACACTCGTGTCACAAGATTAAAGACACACAAATGATTAACATAAGTGTTGAATAAGAATGGCTAGTAATAATCAGTAAAACAACTTACAGAAATGCTAATATTAACAAAGTGGCCTCACTTAACTTTAGAGAAAAGCGTTAAGGCCCACAGTAGTATTTGGAAGCAATAACGCTACAGACGGCAGGCAATCAGAGCGTACACTCCCCACGGCTTGTGCACAGGCTCACAAGCAGGCGGTATATCTTTATATATAGTCCGACCGGCCTCACAATGCGCGGTCCTGACAAGAATCCATAACGGCACCGACGCCAGGAAACGAGCAGACTTAACAAATGGCCTGCAGCACCAATAGCTTGCAATGAAAACAAGGTCAAATCACAGTCACACTGGAATATACAGGGTGATTCAAAAAGAAAACCACAACTTTAAAAATGTGTATTTAATGAAAGAAACATAATATAACCTTCTGTTATACATCATTACAAAGAGTATTTAAAAAGGTTTTTTTTCACTCAAAAACAAGTTCAGAGATGTTCAATATGGCCCCCTCCAGACACACGAGCAATATCAACCCGATACTCCAACTCGTTCCACACTCTCTGTAGCATATCAGGCGTAACAGTTTGGATAGCTGCTGTTATTTTCTCGTTTCAAATCATCAATGGTGGCTGGGAGAGGTGGCCAAAACACCATATCCTTAACATACCCCCATAAGAAAAAAACGCAGGGGGGTAAGATCAGGGCTTCTTGGAGGCCAGTGATGAAGTGCTCTGTCACGGGCTGCTTGGCGGCTGATCCATCGCCTCGGGTAGTTGACGTTCAGATAGTTACGGACAGATAAGTGCCAATGTGGTGGCGCTCCATCCTGCTGAAATATGAATTGTTGTGCTTCTTGTTCGAGCTGAGGGAACAGCCAATTCTCTAACATCTCCAGATACTGTAGTCCAGTTACAGTAGCACCTTCGAAGAAAAAGGGACCAAAAACTTTATTGGCTGAAATGGCAGAGAAAACGTTCACCTTAGGCGAGTCACGTTCATACTGAGTTCATCTCAGTGCACGCTGAACAACTGCCGTCGATTCACTTCTGCCGTTCTCAATAACACAAAAAGCTTTCTGTTGAGCGGTCGCCATCTTAGCATCAACTGATGCTGACGCCTAGTCAACAGCGCCTCAAGTGAACAAATGTACAACTAAATGAAACTTTATAGCTCCCTTAATTCGCCGACAGATAGTGCTTAGCTCTGCCTTTTGTCGTTGCAGAGTTTTAAATTCCTAAAGTTGTGGTATTCTTTTTGAGTCACCCTGTATAATAAGCATGCCCCCAAATTCGTATGGAGCAATACTCCAACAGTACCTGTCTCCCAGTAAATTAGCAGGAAACTTAGAGATCACTTGCAGTTGCCTTAAGGCACTTTCAACATTAAATAAACATACCAGATCCTGCCGTGACAAATGATTAAACCATAAACTCTATGGCGGCCGGGCGCGTACACAAGGGCAACCAGTCCCCAAGTGGTGAATATGTCCTAAAACAAGTTAAAACTTGCACAAAAACCACTTAAAACACACACTCCACAAATGATAAGAAACGAAATGAGGATTATCAGCCTCCTTAAAATGGCCACTGTGAAACCAAGTTCAGAACCATCTCCAGTAGCTACCCATGCCACAATAAGTTTCAACAATCTTCTTAGTTAAACACAGAATATCCTGGAGCTTGCAAATTACGAGCTGGGAAGCTGTTCAGCGTGAGACGACGAACCCACCACAATTTTACACGTCAAGGCGCCCAATTGTCGGCACCGTACATCCGATGCGACAAAAGACAAGGACGGCGAGTATGGCGAGGCCCATGCACCATAGTTAGGGACGCCGGCTTGTTTTCAACACAAGTCAGCTCGACGAACGCCGACTGGAGCCCCATCCGTGACACGTTCATTTGGAAAACCCGCCGGGGGGATCAGTCAAAGATAGCGAGACAGCCGAATATCGATGTCAGCGATGCAAGTAGAACACCCTAGTGCCAGTACTTAATGCCCATATAGTGCACTAAACATTTATTTTTATCTTCAGATATTGCTCCTTCAGTGCTTTATGAATCACTTCACTCATTTCTGGAATTGTTTTGGTTAATATGCACTGTGGCATTCGAGAGCTATATAGTAAGTTAGAGTAGCTCTTTCCTGTAGCAAGAAATCGCAGTGTTTTGATGAACCTCTCTTCTGCACATAGGGCATTAGTCAAGTGAGTATTCTGGATTATTAGGAGCCACTTTACTGAGCAAATACTGAAATGCACTCTCTTCCATTCGTGAGTAATTTATACAGTATGTATTAGACAATGTTTATTTCATTGCCTCCGCTAACACTGTCCCACAGGCGTATCAAATGCATCACCCCAGCCTCAGCTTTCCCAACATCTGCAGAGGCCCAGACATTTGTATTTTCTCCCTCTGGAGTAGAAGTAGGACACACAAGTGTTATCCAACTTGAGATTTTTCGTCATAAGTCAAGAAATGCACTGCAGCAGAGTACTGTTCTAGACTTGCACACGATCAGTCACATTCCAACAGATGTATTCACACACATGCTGGAATATAGACTGTGGGTGTCCCACTCTACAAGTGCCATCAATTCCTTAATGAAAAATATTTATGTTGTCTACCAGCAACACAATTAATGGTGAGAAAGATGCAGTTACATTTCTAATCATTAATTAAACCACAAGGTGACTACAACACAATTTCACGGCTTTACAGTACACTGTCAATGATAGACAGAAATGAGATGCCACATTTATCAATCCAATTCATTTCCCACCAACACTACATAACTCACTGACAACGTCACATTTAGAAATTAAGCACTTTTCAGCCACTCTTTACAGAGCCGTATTTTCCATGAAATCCCCCTTAATTACTGCAGATAAATACTCATTTAATAAATTGAAAATGTCTCCACTATATGAATACTTTCTCACTGTGGGTGTTTTGTCTATTCACATAGGAGAACTAGACAGTATAGTCTGCTTGTAGACACCACCAGCTCCGCTCCCGTCTACAATGATGATGATGACCCTGAAACATTAATCATCATCATCATCATCATCATCATCACCACCACCACCCAAGTTTCTTTAAACACGCGCTGTAAGCAGACTACTCGTCCAAATCTTAGCTGTTGTTGCTCTAACAATACAAATTAACTAATTTTAAAACCGTAGCAATGACAGGATTCCGACGTGCCTAACCTGATCATGCACACTGCAGAGCTTCAACTTTTCAGTGCCAGTTTTTCAAGGAGAAGACGGCACGCTAGATGTCTCGGAGTAACTTCTCAGCTGAGTGTGCGATTTTGTCGGGCCGTACTTTGTCCTCACATAATTAAATCCAACATGCGTTTTGCTTTCTTTTTTCCTTCCTCCGACGTGTTTTATAGCGTAAGTCGAAGCAGTTATGAATGAATATTCTAAGATATTACAAACAAGATTCTAAAATTACTATTCATTCTTTGACATGTAAAATTGTGGGCGTGAATTGTCGAATGATGCATTACTAGACGACAAAGCCCTGCTCTATGAAAAATGTGACGAAACAGCATACGCGAGAATTTGCCAGTAGAGAGTAGCAGCGGAACCGAAGAGAATTAATCTTCTATGAGGAAATTTCTATTTTACGCGGAACAATTACGGACTCGAGATATTGTTATTCAGGCGATATTGTTGTTTGTTTCTAGGGTAGTGTCGGACGTTTAGAAATATAAATATTGTAAAAAAAAAGAAAAAAGAAAAAAAAAGGACTGAAAAGCATGGAATCAGAACAGGAAGCTAAAGGGTAAGGCGTTCTCAAAACATGAAAATTATATTCTAGGTTTATTGCGTTTGCTGACAAGTGAAGTTTTGAATCAGCGATATTTATAGTGAAATGAAACGTGTGTGGGGCTGGGGCTTCCTGTCGGATAGACAGGTCGCGTGAGTAAACGTTAAAACCTGTGAAGATCCCAGCGAGGATACCCCCCACTCTACCTCCCTGCGACACTCACCCCACCCCATATAGATCGCTCCACCCCATCCCCATACCTCGCTCACGAACGGGACCTCACCCCACCGCCTATAGTTCCCCCACAACGGAAGACTGGAAACAGTACCTGCATTTGCGGAGTGCACGTGCTATTTTGGTTTTTGCGTCGCTTGTTTTTAAATCAATGTGAGTGCGGAGTGCACGTGGTATTTTCGTTTGTTTTTAAATCATTGTGAGTGCGGAGTGCGTGTGGTATATTCGTTTGTTTTTAAATCATTGTGAGTGCGGAGTGCGCGTGGTATATTCGTTTGTTTTTAAATCATTGTGAGTGCGGGGTGCACGTGGTATATTCGTTTGTTTTTAAATCGTTGTGAGTGCGGACTGTGCGTGGTATTTCGTGCTTTCTTTATTTTCATTGTGAGTGCAGAGTGCGCGTGGTATTTTAGTTTGTTTTTAAATCATTGAGTGTGGAGTGCCCATGGTATTTTTTTGTGCGTCTTTTTTTTTTTACTGATTGTGATTACAGTGTAGCGATTGTGTTACGAAAATGAGTGCTTTTAAATGCAAAGTGTGTGGGCAAGAGTATAATTACAGAAAGAATCTCAGTCAGAATGTTTGCAAAAACCATCAACAGGAGCTGCCTGTTGCCACTAAAGCTACTGTAGCTTCTTATCAGTGCTACGTGTGTGACAGAAATTTTTTCTCTTGAAAATAATTTGTGTCGCCACCAACGAAATATTCATGGTTGGCAGGAAGGGGGTTGTTCTTCAAGTGTACATCGTGCCCATTCGAAAGTAGTTCGAAACGGGGTTGGATAGATCATTTACAAACTGCTCATCAAATTCAAGTTAATTCCGAAGATCTGCAGTTCTCAAATGAAGATGAGTTTTTACAGTGGAAAGAAGACACTGAACACACGACACATTCAAAGTTTATTAAAATGCATGGGTCTACTCCCAGCTAGCACTCAAGCTTATTTCAAGGTGGATATTGAGTTTAGGTTCAGTTGAAAACTCAAGATTGAAAAGTCAACCTGTTACACAGTTTATTTCAAGGTGGATATTGAGTTTAGGTTCAGCTGAAAATTCAAGATTGAAAAATCAACCTGTTACACAGTTTACATCAAGCTGTAAAAATTTAGCTTGAATTAAAATAATTTTCCCAAGCTTGAAATAAACTGTAATTTCCCTGGAAGGCTGTACAGCAGATGCGCGCGCAGCATAGCTTCTACAGAACGTCCACGGGAAGCGCCACAAGCGTTTATAAGCCTTGCACTGACTCTGCTAGTTTTACGGCATTTTACCTTTGTGACGCACGTTAATGATTGTTGACTGTTGTGAAGTTTGTTTTATACTGGAAAATAGTTCAGTAAGTGTATGGCGTCTCCTGCCTTACAGCTACACTGGATCTGAAGAGGATATATAGTGTATTACAGGTACGTTGGTGCATTTTTTCTATTGATATGTTAATATTACAAATGTTAAATGTTATTACATAACGTAAAGAAATATCGTATTCTTTTACATAGAAAAATTGAGCCTGGATGAAAGTGAAATGGATTACCAGCTAAGAATACATATCACAAGTTGTTCAGCAAAAAGAGGTTATTTTAAACTAGCTCTCTAGTAAGTGGCACCAATAAATTAAAACTTAATGTTATTTTACCTTTTTAAAATCTCACCTTTTTATATATATCGCCCTATTACATTTGTTTACTTGTAAGTACTTGCATGTGTCACACCATGAATGAATACTCAATGACGTTTATACTAGTTAATGATTCTTACTACACCAGTGAGTTTGAAGTTATTTTGCTAATCTGGGCCATAAATTATATTTAAGTTGATCAGTTTCAACTTTCTACATTTTTTATGTTTACGTATGGCTAACATTTTCTTTTACCTGTTACAGGATCATTATACTGGCAGAAGTCAGCGATATTTGATCCTGCTCTGGTCTGTGTGCTGGGGCAGGAGGGGCTTCAGAATAATTAAATTTTAAAATAAATCAATTTTAAACACTTTGAAAATAAAAAAATTTAAACATACATGTCTTGATAATTTTTTTCACACCATTTCCATTCTGATATTTATTTAATTAAGTAGGTTCAATAAATTATGATTAATACTTATATAGCTTAAAACGAGCTGTAAATACCAGGCTGTATTCCACATGTGTATATACAGCTGGAGCCAAACTTGATAAGTCAAGCTTGAAATATAGCTTGAACTCTGCCAACTTTGATGTTTGTTTCAAGCTTGAATCCAACTAACAGGCCCAAATATTCCAGCTTTGATCAAGCTTATATACTTGAACTTTACATCTGGAAACAAGTTTGAAACCGGCTTACTGTGCTATCTGGGCTAGCTCTACACATTATTATGGCTGCCATCGGTCAGGTAACTTTATCTCCAAAGGTAAAGGCAAAAGACATCTTAAATTTACAGTCAGCAACAAAATGAATGGAAAGTGCCCTGCAGAGATGAAAGTAACTGTACACAAAGGAGGAACATACCAAGTAAGTTTTGTGTATCCCTACACTGGTCACAAACAAGATTTAAGGCACCTGCCCGAGTCAAAAAGGGCGGGAAACCTTAGCAATAGATATTGCAATGGGACTTCCGTATGACAAAGTTCTAGATAACGTACGGACAAGTTTGCAGGATTCAGACTTGCAGAGAATCCATTTGACTACCAAGCAAGACTTATATAACATTGCAGCAAGCCATAACCTCTCCTCCAAGTTGGTCAGACATAAAAATGATGCAATCAGTGTCAAAGCTTGGGTAAAAGAAATGAACGAAAGTGAGAATCCGTGTGTGTTATTCTATAAACCACAAAACTCGACTAGTGAACATCAAGAACTGAGGAGTGAGGATTTCGTATTAGTGATAATGAACAGAGCACAACGCGAAATGTTATCAAAATATTTAGAAGACTGTATCTGTATTGATGGAACCCATGAGCTTCAGGGGTATGATTTCGAAGTGACCACTCTCTTAGTACTGGATGATCTCAGGCAAGGATTCCCATGTGCTTTTCTAATTTCGAACAGGAAGGACGCCGATGTTTTAAGTATATTTTTACAGTACGTAAAATCACAGGTTGGACCAATTTGCCCCAATGTATTCATGTCTGATTTGGCAGTCGTGCAGTATTGCATGGAACAGGACAATGGGTGCTCCTAAGATGAGACTATTGTACCTGTCATGTGGGCAGAGCATGGAAAACTAATATCAAGTGGAGAATTGGAGATCTGGATAAAAGAAATTATGTGTATCAGCTCATTAAATCAGTGTCAATGCTGAGAAATGTATGTTCCGGGAATCACTGCAAAAAGCACTGCAGAAGCTCAGTAGTGACTGACACACATCAGAATTTGCTTCATACTTCAAGACACACTATGAGGGAAATGTGGAGTGTTGTGCCTACTGTCATGTATGCTGGTCTCAGTACCAACATGCATGTGGAAAGTATGCATAGGACGTTAAAGGAGATACATGGTAATGCAAGGCAGATAAAACGACTGGAGAAAGGCATATCTACACTAATGTCCCTATTTATTTATTTATTTTATTTTGATCCAGCATCAACTGATTACAAAAAAAGGTTTTTTTTTTTTTTTTTTGTTCCAGTCTTCTGGATAAGTCAGAGCCTTACTTACTAAGGTTACATATTATTGGCTGGCACTTTTATCTACACAACTTTTTCTAAATTTAGTTGAGAGAACAGAGTTACATATATGGACTATACATAAAAAAATTGTTATTGCCATACTTAGATTAAGGAATCTACAGTTTGTAACACAGTATTCATATCTGACATTCAAATATTTACAGTTTGTGACACAGTCTAAGACCTGAGATTACATATATTTTTAGATAGATGGTCTTCCGTCATATGAGTGTACTAAATCTAGAAACTCATCTATTGAATATACAGGATTGTTTAGGAGCCATAATTTTAATTTCATTTTTAGTTTTGTAATGGGCAATTTGGAGATATTAGGATGGAAGCAATTCAGTAGTTTTATGCCTGCATAGTGAGGGCTTTTCTCATAAAGTGTTGTTCTATGAGAGATGATGTGGGGTCTCTCTCTACCTCTAGTGTTGTGATTGTGTATTTCTTTATTAAGTGTTTTGTTACTGTTTACTGCCATAATGATTATCTTCAGCACATACAGGTTATGAACAGTTAGTATTTTAAATTCTTTAAACAAATTTCTGCAGGACTCCCTGGCACATTTCTTTCCCATAATTCTAAGTGCCTTCTTTTGTAAGGTAAGTACACTTTTCATATTACCTTTACTGCTGGATCCCCATACCTCTATCCCATAACTTAGATGGGATTCAAATAGTGCAAAATATATTTGCCTCAGAGTGGTGATGTTGCAAAAAGGTGTTAGTTTTCTTAGGACATATATGGTAGTACATAGCTTTTTGCAAATATAATTCACATGATCAGACCAGTTTAACTCTGCATCTAGTGTCAGGCCAAGAAATTTGGTCGAGTATTGTTTTTTAATGTATTCATCACCCATTAAGATTTGGTTTTCATGAGTTTTTTGCCTCCCAAGATCAAATTCAATATAGACAGATTTATTTGTGTTTAATTTTAGTTTGTTTTCATTAAAATACAATGAATTAAGCCTGCTGCAGTATTGGATTCCACTTCGAGCTGTGAATAGCTTGGATTGCTGCATATTAATGTGGTATCATCTGCATATAAGATAGCTCTTGCATGGTTTGTTATGGACTGAATATCATTTACATAGATAATAAAAAGAAGTGGTCCTAATATTGACCCCTGTGGGATACCAAAATTTATGTCAGTGGTGTTTGGTTTGTATGTTCCCTCTGTAGTGCTAATAGACACAAACTGCTTCCTATTTGTCAAGTAGGACCTCATCAGATTATGGGCTGTGCCTCGAATGCTATAGTTCCACAGTTTGTCCAGCAATATAGTCATATCAACACAGTCAAATGCTTTTTGTAAGTCTAGAAAGACGGCACATACATGTTCTTTATTATCTATTGCTTGGGTGACACCTTCGATTATGTTGGATGCTGCTGTAATGGTGGATGACCCCTTGACAAACCCATACTGCCCCTTAGAAATCACTTTTTTGCATACCAGGAAGTTCCAGATTCTTATGTATATTACTTTCTCAAAGATTTTGGATATTATTGGAAGAACAGAAATGGGTCGAAAATTTTCTACTAAATTCCTGTTTCCTTTTTTGAAAATAGGCACAACTCAGGCAATTTTCAACTCATCTGGAAATATACCATCTTCCATACGAGAATTGATAACTGTTGATAAAGGTGATGCAATTTTATGTATACATTTCTTAAGAGTGTTCAGACTAAGACCATCATATCCTACTGCATGGGAATTCTTTAAGCTACTCACTATTTTAGTTATTTCTTCTTTACTTGTTGGCATCAAAAATATACTTCCTGACACTGGTGTTCCTCTGAACATGTATTTATGATTTTTAAGCTGATTGTTTATGCTGGAGCCAACAGAAGCAAAGTAATTGTTAATTAGATCTGCTATCTTATTCTGATCAGTTTCTATTGTGCCCTTTATCAGCAAGTGATTTTCAGTTGTATGGTTCCCAGATTAACCTATTTCTCTATTTACTAGTGACCATGATGTTTTGGAGATATTATTTCAGTTCTGAATGACACTTTCAAAATGTTTCTGTTTTTCTGAAATTAGGAGGTCTACATAGTATTTCTGATACTTTTTGAACTCTTCTTTCAATTTTTTATTGCTCAAGTCATTTAACATAGCATACTCATACCATTTTAGTTTTTCTCTAGCCTCAGTGACTGAACTTGATATCCAGTTTCGGGTTACAGCATGTGACTGAATTCTCTTTTTTATTAATGGGCAGGCTTGGTTAAGAATGTAGAATAATTCACTTGAGAATTTGCCATAACTATGGAGTGTCATTAGAACACTGTTCCAATCCACATTCCTTAGCATATTATTCAACTGAGTTATATTTTGGTCTGTATTCATCCTAATATATCTATAGCAACTGTGTGTAGGAACCTTTTTTATGTGCACACATAGTTCTACAGCATGGTGGTCTGACAAACACTTATAATAACAGAAGATGTAAGATCATAAAGATGAATACCAGTGATTACGTTATCTATTGCAGACTGGCATGTTTCAGTCTCCCTGGTTGGAGTGTTTATCAGGTATCTTACATTATATTCAAGCAGAGTATTCTTGAATAGTCTAGTGTGTAACTTATCTGCTAAAACATTTATGTTGAAATCTCCTGTAATTACTAACTTGTTCAGGTGTGATATAAAAACATTCTCTATCATGTCACAAAACATTCTCTATCATGTCACAAAACATTGTTAAGAAAACTTCGAAGTTTCCACCTGGTGGTCTATATAAACATATAACATAAATTTCATCATTTGGTATCTTTATACGTGCTGCACATAATTCAATTGTTCCTTCTAATGAATATTAACTTACATTTACAGAATTAAAATCAAATGTGCTCTTTACATACATTGATACACCCCCACCTCTGATAGTAGATCTGCAAAACTTATTAGCTAGTGCCATGTTTAGAGGTTTAAAAAGTTCTAATTTGGCATCAGATAGCCAGTGTTCGCTAATACCAAGCGCATCAGGCATAGTTTCATTTACAAACACATCTAATTGTTCATATTTCTTACTCAAGCCCTGTACATTCTGGTGGATTATTTTAAAGTTGTAAATACCTTGTTGTAGATTTCTCTACTTTACTGACTTAAATAAGGTCAAATCTCTGTTTCTCTTGTGGGCTTCCTCCTCTTTCTGGTTTCCACTAAAAAATCATTTAGATGGGATGGAGGCACTGGCTTCCGTCTGCTGTCTGAAGTTTTTTTAGTTGACAGTACTGGTTCTGATAATGTTGGAGTTGATTCTGCTGCTATTGTGGATGGTTCTGCTGTTGCTAATGATGGTTCTGTTGCTTTTGCTGTTGATTTCCCTGCTGGTATTAGGGCTGGTTCTGCAGTTTATGGAGCTGTTACTGCATTTGTTGTTGTTAGTTTAACCGTTCTTGATGCTTTTACTACTTTTGGCGGAGTTGGTCCAGCTGCCATTGATTGTTGCTGTTGCTGGTAGCAGAGGTGGCTCTGCTGTTGATGTAGCTGCTGTTGCTGCTTTTGTTGATGTTGCTGTGATTGTTTCTGATGCTTTTAGCATTTTTTGAGGAAATACTTCTGCTGGTGCTTGCTTTAAAACTGTTGGAGCTAATGGTAATGACATGCTGTCACTATGTTTGTTCAGTCTCTCTAACATTTCACTGATTTTCCCATACAAAAGTTTCTTGCCCTTTTTGTTCAGATGCATCCCATGTTTCGTGAAGCAGTCTCTCTTAAGAGAATCTGTACAAAGAAAGTTTGTATTTGGATACGTTTTGCATTTTTCCTGAAATTGTTAGTTACAGCCAAGGTGTTTGACTGGCTTATAGCAAATGTGAAAGGGAAGGTTACAAGCAAAGTTCAAGACATTCGTAATAAGAAAAAAACTAGTTTGTTACTAAACAAGGACCTCATCACTGAGGTAGATGGTGGTTGGGAAGTGTCATCCACATCATCTACAGAAGTGTACATTGTTAAAGATAAGAGTCAACTGTGAGTGCAAATTAAAATGTAGTGATTGCAATGTGTGCATACATAGGTATTACTGTACACGTATGGATTACAGCATTAAATTCAATATGTGTAAGCACATTCACACTCTTTGCCGAGATGACAGTGTCGGTGAAAATCCCCTGCAAAGTCCAGAGGTACTGGGTACTGATATTGATGTTGAAGCTGCCAGTGAGAGAGCAGCAATATTAGCCGAAGTAAGCACAAAATCTGTTTCAAAGACACCGAAATTCTTGTTAGAAGGGAGACAGAAGCTTATTTCAGTGTTTTACAATATTTTCAGTGTAATGACGGAGACTGAACTGCAGTTGGCCAAAAAACTGTGTTATCCTTAAAGGCAAATGTAAGAGCTGTTCGAGCCCGAAACGGTTATTTCAGACAAACAGATAAGGGCCAGAAAAGAAAGCTAATGCCACAGAGGAGGCTGTTTTCCACTAAGAAGAAATCAGCATGTAATATTTTTCAACTTATTGAGTAGATATGTATGTGTTGAACCTTGCCAGAGTAAAATGTAATTCATGGTTAATATACGAATTTGTGTTCAGTACCTGTCAACTTTGTGTGAATTATAATTTGAAATTTATATGCAGAGCTCGACATGAATCATGATGTTCCTGTGGAGCATAGTCATGCCATGCCAGATGTACAGCACACAAAACAGGTAAAACTTGATGGGATCCATCATTCCAAATATGTGTGGTACTTCTCTAATGTCCTCACACAAAATAAACATGTCACATTAAGTAAAATTTAGAATTCTGCTGTTCAGTAGCAATGCAGTGTGTTTGGATTCTGATGTAATAGTTACTTGCAGTACAGTATATGTATATGCTATGTTTCAGTACCTATCAATTTTGCCTCAGTTGTGATATGAAATTTATTTGCAGGGCTTGGCACCAAAAATCAATTGCATGTTGCAGAAAAACCATACAGTATGTTATGGCAGTCAGATGTTCATCATGGTGCATCAGGTGTGTGTGAAGTAAATCTAATGGAGATAACATTATCTGAATATGATGATATTCTGAATTCATATATATGTATACTGATATCTTTAAATTCTATTTCACTGTGTCTGCTTTATAATATAAAATTAATTTACTGGGCTGGACATGAACCACATTGTTGCTACGCAGCATGGTTATGCCATACCAATTGCGCAACACAGCACAACAGGTAACACTTAATTGGACCCATTATTCCCAATGTATCTCATACTGCTCTAATGTCCTCATATCAACTAAAGATGTCAGATTAAGTAATATTTACAATGTTTGCTGTTCAGTAGCAATGTAGTGTGTTTGGATTCTGATTTAAAAGTTACTTGCAGTGGAGTATATGCCACCTTTCAATTTTGTCTGTATAATAACACAAAAATTATTTGCAGGACTTGACACCCACAATCAGGTCCATGTTGTGGAACAACCACACATTATGTCATGACAGCCAGGTGTTCGTCATGGTGCATCAGGTGTGTGTAAAGTAAATCTAATGGAGATAACATTATTTGAGTATAATGAAATCTGAAGTTATATATGTATATTGATACTTTGATATTCTATTTTACTGTCTGCAATATAATATAAAATTAATTTACAGGGCTGGACATGAACCATTTTGTTGCTGCGCAGCATGGTTATGCCATACCAAATGTGCAACACAGCACAACAGGTAACACTTAATTGGACCCATTATTCCCAATGTATCTCATACTGCTCTAATGTCCTCATATCAACTAAAGATGTCAGATTAAGTAATATTTACAATAATTGCAGTTCAGTAGCAATGTAGTGTGTTTGGATTCTGATTTAAAAGTTACTTGCATGGAGTATATGCCACCTTTATAGAACTATCAGTTTTGTCTGAATAATAACACCAAAAATTTGTTGCTGACTTGTCAGTTTAAGATGTCTTGTGCCTTTACTTTTGGAGATAAAGTTACCTGTCCGATGGCAGCCATAATAACGTGTAGAGCTAGTAGACCCACGCGTTTTAATAAACTTTGAATGTGTCATGTGTTCAGTGTCTTCTTTCTACTGTAAAAACTCATCTTCATTTGAGAACTGCAGATCTCCGGAATTAACTTGAATTTGATGAGGAGTTTGTAAATGATCTATCCAACCGCGTTTTGAACTACTTTCAAATGGGCACGATGTACACTTGAAGAACAACCCCCCTTCCTGCCAACCGTGAATATTTCGTTGGTGGTGATACAAATTATTTTTAAGAGAAAAAATTTTGTCACACACGTAGCACTGATAAGAAGCTACAGTAGCTTTAGTGGCAACAGGCAGCTCCTGTTGATGGTTTTTGCAAACATGCTGACATTCTTTCTGTAATTATACTCTTGCCAACACACTTCGCATTTAAAAGCACTCATTTGACTTACCAGCATTAATTGCTGGTTTAATTCAAATACATGGAGCAAATATTTAAGACATGGGTGTAAGTGCTACTCTGATATGAAGAGATGGGAATTTGTGTGTGTGTCTTTCTGACAATTTCAACACAAATGATGGTAACATCATCATTGCGCAAGATTTCTTGTAGCATAATTCACACAATGAATGTGTCCTCTGAAACATTTTGATGTAATGTAACACAGCTGCAAAAGTTATTAATTTTAGCTTTTTGAAATAGTTAGGTATACCCTTATCACTGCAGAAGTCATGTTCTAATGCACGACTATTGACAAACATAAGAACGTCCCAATTGGACACTGATGATAGATTCTCAGAATGTTTTCCATGTCCTTACTATTGCACTTGTGACCTACAAAAGCTTGTTTTTAAAGGTTTGAAAAGAACATCAAAAATGCTGGAGGTAAAGACAAATAGGTACTTTCAACTCTTAAGATTTATGTCTGTCATTTATAGTCATGTAAGATTGTTCACTGTCATCATGGTAGAAGCAGTATTTCTCCTTAAGTGGCCAATGTAATTATGTTTTTTGTATGTCCACTTGTAATCTGTTTCTTGTAATACTTTATTACTCATGTCATTTCATTATGTACTGATGTATCTGCAATTAAATGATTGGTCGTATATTGTCAGAGTACTCAGTAAATTTTTATTTTATACAAGGTACAATGTATGTATCATGTTGTAATTTCATTGTACTGTTGGTACTGTATGTATGGAATTATTTCATAATGTTCTAAATTTTACAACTTTTCAATGTTAATGTGATGCACTATCCAAATAAACAATAGAAATTGTGGCATGTAGTATAGCACAGATTGTGCTATCAAATATAGTTATCTGAATATTCAAATATAGTTTGCTACATCATTTGTATGACCAGTGAGAGAATTTAACCATCTATGATTGAGACTGTAGTTTGGAACCTCAGATATTGAGTCCCAGGCTAAATGCACCTAGTTCCCTACATTTGGTTTATTCTGTTGTGTTAGTAATTTATAGAAAGTTAATGATTCAATAAAATTATATCACTGAAGAATTTTCATTTTCATTATTGCATTGCCTGTCCTACACATAATTAAATGCTATTCACTGTGCTGTGGTGTCAAGAAAATAGCCATCCTAAATATGTTATGTAATGTGAATGTATTGAAGGTGAAAACAAATTGAGCCTCTGAAGCAAATCTCACAGGTGGTTCACAATTTTATCCCCAGCACCTCCCTCCATATCTCTCTACATTTAACAGAAAATCAGCCCCTAGATTGAGAGTACGAATTCTTCACTATCATTTCAATCAATAAAGGTCTTCCTGGAAGGTGTTGGAGAGAGCCACTGGCTTTGTTTGGAAAGATATGGAAAGAGGTAGTAGATTATCAAAGTTTGATGACTGGCTCAATTGGCTAGAGCTACTCTACAAAAACCAGTGTGGTATCTGGATTCAGATTCGGGCTCGGGCTGGTTCACAAATTTCATGTTTCATTAATGTTTCAAAAACAGTACACTCCACTGCACTGTGAAAGATTTCATTTTTGCAGTGTATATATCACACATGGTTCTAATTGGTATATCACTTCCCACGAAGCTAGGTTATTGTTCATGTCTAATAGTGGAAAAACTGGGATGTGACAAGCAAATGAAGGAATTAAGTCACCATTAATCACATTATCTTGCAGTTCCTTGGAATATATTTCTGACCAGTTTCTTGGTTTTTTTTTTCAGCGAAATCCAAGTACTGTCACCATGTACCACAGTACTAATGCTTGCTTGAGTTGAGAACTGGTAACACATAATATCATGCCAATACACATGACTTATTGAACAATTAGTCAGGATATTGTAATAACAGCGGACATTGAGCCAGAATGGAGTCTGGTCCCTTTTTTCTCGCCAGGGTATATCACCCAAACAAGAATCTTTTCTATGTTCTGTGTGTTTACACATAATCCCTGGGGTTCTTGTTATGCATCTCTATGTCCAATAGCCAAGATGGTGACTGCATAAAGATGCAATTAATGAAACTTTTACTTCTGTGCAGAACACTTTTAAAATAAAAATATTAGGTCTCACACTATAGATAATTGATAATATTTGAAGTCTCGTGGTGATACACAAAACTTTTCAGAGGATAATAGAATAGCTACATTGTCAGTTGTGATCAGTACCTTCATACCAAGAATGATCTCAAGAAAGAAATGTATGCTAACTACTGAGAAATTAACTGTCAAGAGTCATTAAGTATACTGGATCTAGTGTTATAATGAGACTAATTAATACTTTTCATTGGAGGAAATTTGCATTACTGTGATAAATGTCAATTTCACAGCAAATTCAATTATATAATCACTTTCACTACCTCCAGAATTTCTGTCAACCTAATGTTATTATGATCTGAGGTATGTTGGTAGTTGTCTTTGTTGTGAAATGACGTTTGATGAAATGTAGGATGCATAACACTTAACACAAGTACACTGCAGCTAAATATATTATGAACTGATATAAATAACTTTCTGATTTAGAGCGTTATGCATTGTTATGTTTTCAGTGTGTGTTGTTTCTGATGTACTACTGTATTATGAGTAGTAATATAAATCAGAAATGAAGTCAGACGTTTTAACTTTAGAGTGAGGGTTTTCAAAATAATACTCAAAAAATAATTATGTATAAAGAAAACTTACATTATGTTAAAAAAGGCTGTGACTTACCAAATGAGAAAGCACTGGTAGATAGACACAAAACAGACATACCTGACTCTAGAGTCCATTACCGCAGCAACGTATTTTCACCATCTGTCCCTGTCTTGGGCTATTTCCTTCCATTCACCTTCAATACCTAGGCTCCTTAAATCAGCCTTCACATTGTCCTCCCATCTGTGCCTCGGTCTCCCCACAGGACGTTTTCCTTCTCGGTGCCCTACCAGTACTCTGCGCACTGCCCTACCCTCATCCATTTGAGCTACGTGACCCACCCATTGCAGCCTACGTGATTTAATGATACTGATTCTGTCAGAGCTTGAATAGAGTTCGTGAACCTCTTCGTTATGCAGTTTTCACCACTCTTCGCTAATGTCATCCCTTTTTGCTCTGAAAATTTTCCTCAAAATTTTGTTTTCAAATATTCGAAATGGCTTTTCATTTTGCACAGTGGGAGACCAAGTCTCACACCCATACAGCATAACTGGTAGACTAATAGTTTTGTATATTCTAATCTTTAAATTCCTAGACAATATCTGTGATGAAAGTAATTTATTCGGTGAAAAGTAGCACGCATTTCCCACCCGTAATCTCTTCTTCAGTTCAGATGCAATCTCGTTTCTCGAAGATACTTAAATGTGTTCACTTTTTCAGACTGCATGTCTCCAACTCTTAACATTTCCTGATTTACTGCTGTCGGCATTCTAGTAGTAACCAGGTATTTAGTTTTGTCTCCACTTATCCTTAGACCTACATCTTCACTAGCCTTGATTAACGCATTCGCATTTGCTGTTACAGTTTTTTTCCTATCGCTAATGATGTTTAGATCATCTGCATACCCTAATATCTTAATATTTCTATTTAACTCCACACCCTCTGAATTATCTGCTGTCATTCGTACAATATATTCTAGGACTAAATTAAAAAGTAGCGGAGACATGGCATCTCCTTGCTTAAGTCATGTATGTATAATAGAGATGGTATAATAATACTATTATACAAAATAAAACAGTAATATTTAATACTTATGTATGGTTAGTTTTCACCCACCTCAACATGTGGTTGGGGGATTTGGATAAAAAAAAAGTTCAGAGAAACAAAATTTAAACAACAACATTGAGTCATTAGATAAACTCTTGTCAAAAAGGGGAAAATAATTAATATAATAGAATAATTTTGCTGCTTAGTAAATGTGGAACATATTAGGCCAACCCCAGCCACCCTCTGAACACACTAAAATTTCCCATGAAAGAAAACGACAGAGGGTCTTTAAGACAAACTTAATGAGATAATCAGACACAAACAAGAGTAGTGTCACTGAGTAATCACTAGACTAATGTGAATTATCCACCATCTTTAGAAAAACAATTCTGTTAATCATTTTAAAAGTTCTAAAATAACAATCAAAATTTAGTAACAAATATTTGCAAAAGTTGACCTGTTGAAGGAACTCAAATTCTACTTAACCTCTCTAATTATTTTCCTTCAAGTCAGTAGACATTTCTTTGCTAAGCTTGGTGGAACATGGAAGCAATAAAATGCTTTCATAATACTTAAAGACAGCCAACTGGCTGGCTACTGCCCAGTTAGCCATTTTGGGCATTCCCTCTGTCAGGTCTACTTTATCTGTTGTGTGGGTTCAGATGGGGAAGAAGTCACATATACAAAAGTTGACAGCCACTTCCCAATGTGCAGTTTCTGTCAAGAAGAGCAGGCAGGGTGAGAATAGATCTATGGTAGTAGGTGACCCTGTAGCAGTGCTGAAGCAGGTAGCATGCATTGCATAGCATAGAATGATATCTTCTGTCTGTGTGAGACCCTCATTTTCTCAAATCCTCAGCCAGGTGACACTCCCCTCATACTACACTGTATGCATAAAAATCTTCTAGCAGGAGAATTATCTGTGAAAACTGAGCGATAACCTCTTAGAGGGTCTCACTGTCAAGGATCATGTGGTGGAAGACACTGTGACATTAAATAGGCATATACCATCACAGCAACTGCCTATGCTGATGTGATTAAGGGTGCTCTGAAGGCTGATATATGTCATTGACAAAAACAGCCAGCCTGCATTTTGCTCTGTGATTGGTACTGTCTTCTCTTCAGTGGAGGCTATTGTCTACCATTACAGGAGTGTCAATACGTTCAAAAATGTTCCTTGCAAACAGACAATGGTCTTTCCAGCACTATGAGCTTCATTTCCTCTATGTGAATTCTGTAACCCATTACATGGGTGCAATTTTATCTACTTTGTTTCTTCTACCCTCCTATTGTGACAGTGGGCAACTGATCAGTGGGGTAGGAAAAGGACTTACAGACACTAATGTGTAAGCATCAGTGTTGTGTGGGCTGGGGAGTATTTGGCTTTTGGGTAGAAAGCCAACCACTAGAGTTTGACATTGAAACATTTTCTTCCATAGTCTTCCAGTTGCCATGACCACTACTCTTATTTCCTTATGACAAGAGCAGCTGAAGGTGGAGGATTTTGATCGTTTTTTGACAGTTGGCTAGTGCATATGTTTCTGTTGATGTAGGCAGTGAGGAGCTGGTAATTACGATGATAAATAATCACTCAGCACTTGCTATGAATACTTGTATTCTTGCAGCATATACACAATGGATGTAGCATAGAGCACGAACTAAAAAGAATTGATCTGGCAAAGAGAGAGTTCTTGCTGCAGTATAGGGCAGCAATATTATTGGGGGGTAAAGCCAGTGGTTCCACATCCTCACACTGTCTTCACCGCTGTAACAGCATAGGCCACAAATGCTGTGATTTGGTGACCTACAATTACCCTGAGTCCATTGAATGTGATTCCTTTCATTATTTTTACTTATTACAATCTTTCTCTGCTTGGAAAATAGGCTAATCACTTCTCAAATCTGAGAGGTATCTGGTCAATGTACATCAATGGGGTACATGCTGCCTGCTTCATGTGTGCCTCAACATATTTGCTGTAAGATGTCTTACCCTTGTAGGTCATTACCATAAGACCCAACTAGTGATATTTAAAACATCACATGGTGCTGATGATGAATGCCCTAACCACTGCACACATCACTACCTGTGTTTACATACTGTGGTAAGTAGGAATGCTAAATCATAATAAATGTAACATTTTTTCCAGGTCTTTATTGTTCCTACTAGTGACTTGTTCTGAATCCATGCTCCATTGAGAAGCTGCTTCATATTTTAAAATCATGTCCATGAGGTCTCTACATATTACCCTTTCTACTATTTGGAGCATAGAAGCCAGCCTCACTGTTTCCTTCTCTATAGGTAGTATGCCATTAAACAGGCCCATTATTAGAGTATATTGTCAAAATTCAAACAACGGAAACTCCAGGGAAGAATATCAACAATGTAGGAAAAGACACATTGCTGCTTACCATAAAGTTTACATGTTAAATTGCAGACAGACAATTAAAAGACACTTAAACACAAGCTTTTAGCCACAGCCTTCATCAGATAAAGAGAAACACATCATTCATTCACACAAGCAAGCACATCTCACGCACACACAACTGCCACCCACAGCAGCTCAGCCAAAATGGGGGAGTTGGGGAAAGCTTCTCAGAAGATCCCTCCCTACTCCCATGAAAACCATATCATTAGATACTTGAACCCTGATAGTTTTATCATAGCTTTCAGACAATTATTTAAGAACTGAATCACCATGACTTTTTCATGGAACTGAGGCACTTAATGGCTCAGAAGGACTTTTTAATATCTGCCGTTATCCATTTGTTTTGTGAGATACTTATATGATGTAGGTACCTCTGGAAATGTCTTCAAACTTCAATTTAAAAATGTTGAGAATTTAGAGATTTTCACATTTACATCAGTTTCTCCATATGATTCATCTCAACTTTGGTTTGCTTGTTATTTTGAAATTTCTTCTATTTTTATTTCTGATAGATGTCTTCCGCAAGCTTGCAGTTTCAGGGATTTTCCCAAGCCAGATTTTACTGCTGTTATTTGCCAGAAATGGTCTGACAGCCAAAGATATTTTTCAGCTACATCACACTTTTCCCTGTCCATGTTTGTGGCCACATTGTCAATCACCAATGGAGTCACTGCAGTAATATTTATTACACTATTGACCAACAGGGACATGCAAAAACTCTGAAGAATATTGATGAGGGTTCTACTCGCTTTGTTTGTGTTTATGTCTCCACAGAGAGGTTTGTTGACTTTAGTGTCTGAGTTTTAGAACTTCTGTTAATGTATTGAAGAAAGTTCCCACGTTACTACCAGGAATTTGATGCACACACAATATGATTAATTTTTTGGTTGTATCAAGCCCTGTTAATTCAGTAGCTGATATTTCTAAGTGTTTGTCTTCACTTATTGTACCAAGGACACACCTTGATTTGAGCCACATTCCTTTTCTTGTATAAATGCACAATCCTCAACCCTTTCGAAGTAGCCATGCGGTAACGTCTGTCCTTTCATACGATGCTAATAATACATGTTGGATTTCTGTGTCTTTACACCAGTGCTCAGTGACAGAAACTACTGTGCAGTACAAAGATTGGATCTCACCTTCAGACTTTTGTATTTTTTTTTTATTGACTGTATGATTTGATGAAGAGTTGTTAAGTCTCGAATGTCCCTTGATACTTCTTCTGATGGGTTCTTGTTTTCTTATGACATGTAAAATTACCCATATTGTAAGCTATTGTTTCAGATTTTTTTATCTGCTGCAGATACTCTTTAGTTGGGGAAATTGTTATCTGGATTTATCATAAAAACGATTTGCTTCTCCTGTGTATGACATCAAATATTTCACCATGCTTGGCCCGAGGTACACCCCACATACTGTGATGAATCTACTGTACTAATCTTCTCTTCCTCTTAGGACTAGGCAATGTCTAGTGACAAGCCGTGATATCAACTGGCATGACAGCAACATGTGTGAACCTGGCTGCCATCAATGCATTCTGTAACCCCACATTAATCTGCCTCGAAGTTCCATATATGTGTGGCTGATCATGACACTGGAACAACTCGTCAAAGTGTGCATTTGTGCCATAAGTCAGGGAAACTTTCTTGTCCAGGTCACCACCTATGTCTTATGCCCCATTCCTGTCCCAACTGTTTCTGACCCCTACCCACCATCACCACATGGTCATCTGTTGAGAAATCCGTAGCTAAAGACCCTAAGTCCCCCATCATTTGACAAAGCCCTGAATTTAGTTTGAATATACTCATGACCTTGTATGCTACCCTAATTTTTTCTGTAACTGAGGCCTACATCTTGCCTATGACTACTACCCCAAATCACATAAGAAACAGATTGACCGTCCTTACGGCGGAACAGGCAACCGTAAATAGTTTTCCCGTCGGTCAACAGATGTCGCAGGCGACGCTACAATGCTAACTGACCTGTCCATCTCGCGGAATTGGCAACGCTGTATCTTCGGTGACGTGAATGACACTGATTTGTGTTCGGCTAGAGCGTTGCGCGCGAAATGCATTCGTCACACAGCTGACTGTAGACCATGATCGGTTATGGTTTTTCCCGAGTTTTCAATCAAAGAATGTAGATTAGCTCCTGTAATTCTACAAACCAAGTTTATTTCTTCTATAGGGATACTTCCCACAATCATATGAGAAATTAAATAAATGAAAAGTAACACACAAATATTTCTCGTGAGTTACTGTTTAAATGCAGACTGTATTGCTGTCGCATAGGTTTTACACTCGCCTTCCATGCCGTCTATATCCCCTTTGTTATACAGCTCTTCTGATACAGATTATGGTGGTAAAAAAGATCTCCACGTGCAGGTTAACACTAGAAAGTTTTCAAAACCTCAACGTCTTTGAAATATAATCCTTTAATTTACTGACAAATATTGCACTGAGCAGTGGGTTTCACATCTTGACATTACTGACATTATTATTTATTTTGCATAAAGTATGTATAGGGATTAGGTGAGTTATAATCACAAGATTTTTTCACATTGAGACTGTAAATAAGTTTTGCTTCCTTTCTAAGTATTTCTGTAAGCGTTCTTAAGTATAACCACATTTTGCATTTGCTTACTGTTAGTTGTAAATGAATATAATTTCATGTACGCACTTAACAATGATATCTTCGAAAAAAAATAAATATTGTGAAACTTTAAATATCTTGAGCAAAAAAAAATTTTGTGATGGTAAACATCTTAACTTTGCAGTCAGCACATCTACTATTGTCACAAGCAGTACTGTTTTGCTCAGATTTAACACATTACTTCTTTCTAGTTAAACGTGGTAGAGTGATCAAGGAAAGGCAACGAAACTTATTTGTGCAGCCTAACGGAGAATCTTTATTTGGTACTTAAATACAATATGAATAAACTACATATTTATAATTTTCAGTTTTGAGACAGTTCTACTACACTTGTCTTTAAACATTTAAAAAAGTCCAAATCGCAGCAAAGATTTCATTTAAAAATTATATGATATGATTGTTGTACAGGAAGGGCTGCCACGTTATATCAGAATATAAGATCGACAAAATGTAGATAGGATCGAATGCTTAGGGCTCTTCATTAATTCTTACTCGTAACTAATTTATTGATTAACCTGAATTTAAAATACAGTCGTGTAACCTTTCTTTATCTTTGATGGGAAATCTGAACAATTTTAGTTCAGGATTTGTTCGTCTACTCCTTCCACAGCTGATATACTCTCAGGCCCTTGGCATGAGGACTCGATCCACTACCACTGGTATGTCAGAAACAGCTGTACTTCACAGACGCCAAATAGTGGAAAGCTGCACGCGTTGGGCCGATGTTGCCACATATTTTACAGAACGGAGTGCCATCAAGTGGTTGATTCCACAAGTAAGGGTGCGACGCTGTTGCCGCCTGGTGGCCGTTCCCTGACAAGTGTTGCCTGCTAGACCAAGCGATTGGGCAATCTGTTTCTTACGTGATCTGGGCTACTACCCAGCAGCACCACATTTTTTCTTCCCAACTCCTTGCATACTCCTAGGCTTCCTGATATAGGTTGAAATGTATTGTACATTTCCTGTTCCTAGTCCTACCCGAGGCTCTTCTCTACTTAACTCTGGCAGTCGTAGATACCTATTTTTGGCGTTGATAATAAAATTATCAGATCACATTCTCTTTCTTCCTACCAACTGCCAGTTCCGTACCACTGTCCTCCCCTTTACCTCTCTTGATCCTGATCAGTTCCTCCTTGCTTCCTTTTCTGTTCTCAGACAAAATGTTCCTACTGCATACTCTGAATTTCCAGGAGTGAGCCTCTTTTGTTTTCCTAATGTCTGCCCACTGTATTCCATCACAATCATGCACAAAGTTAAGGAGGAGGCAACATGTCTTCACAATAGACTCTGCCAGATCTAATTTATCTTCCAGTGGTCGATAGAAAATGCGCCACTTGTTTGCAAGAATTCCAAAAGTACACTCTATGTACCTTCTAGCTCTGCACAATCTATAGTTGACACGTTATTTAATGTCTAAATACTTTCCACCATAAGGGCGCAAAATGAATTTTGACAATCCGAAACTTTCATCTCCTACTAACATGAATGGCATAGGTCTTTCAAACGATAGTGACAGTTGTTTTGGTGAGGGTAAATCTAGCGTACCATCTTGTAGTTTATTATTTAACACTGTATTACTAAACACAGTTGAATCGGACGATTTCCCATATGCTCCAACGTCTATAAATAAGAATTTGTACGTCGAATCACAAACAGCTAACAACAGAATGGAAAAATAGTTCTTATAATTATAGTAGAGTGAACCACTGGAAGTCGGTTTTACAATTCTGATGTGCTTCCCCTCCACTGCACCCACACAATGAGGAAAGTTGGCCCTCTTATGGAATCCTTCAGCTGAGGCAAGCCATAGATCTTTCGAGAGGTTGGGAAAACATTTTGACTTCATTTTACGCCATATGGCAGAGCAAACGTCTCGTATAATATATGAGATAGTTGATACACCAATTCTGTACTGAAAATGTAAGTCCATCATGGATGATCCGGCCCCCAAGTACCTGTAAAAAAAAAAAAAAAAAGATAAAGCATATGGAGCAAAACTACAAAATCATGCAGGTTACACACAAGCACACACACGCACAACACACAGACATTATACACTCCTGGAAATGGAAAAAAGAACACATTGACACCGGTGTGTCAGACCCACCATACTTGCTCCGGACACTGCGAGAGGGCTGTACAAGCAATGATCACACGCACGGCACAGCGGACACACCAGGAACCGCGGTGTTGGCCGTCGAATGGCGTTAGCTGCGCAGCATTTGTGCACCGCCGCCGTCAGTGTCAGCCAGTTTGCCGTGGCATACGGAGCTCCATCGCAGTCTTTAACACTGGTAGCATGCCGCGACAGCGTGGACGTGAACCGTATGTGCAGTTGACGGACTTTGAGCGAGGGCGTATAGTGGGCATGCGGGAGGCCGGGTGGAGGTACCGCCGAATTGCTCAACACGTGGGGCGTGAGGTCTCCACAGTACATCGATGTTGTCGCCAGTGGTCGGTGGAAGGTGCACGTGCCCGTCGACCTGGGACCGGACCGCAGCGACGCACAGATGCACGCCAAGACCGTAGGATCCTACGCAGTGCTGTAGGGGACCGCACCGCCACTTCCCAGCAAATTAGGGACACTGTTGCTCCTGGGGTATCGGCGAGGACCATTCGCAACCGTCTGCATGAAGCTGGGCTACGGTCCCGCACACCGTTAGGCCGTCTTCCGCTCACGCCCCAACATCGTGCAGCCCGCCTCCAGTGGTGTCGCGACAGGCGTGAATGGAGGGACGAATGGAGACGTGTCGTCTTCAGCGATGAGAGTCACTTCTGCCTTGGTGCCAATGATGGTCGTATGCGTGTTTGGCGCCGTGCAGGTGAGCGCCACAATCAGGACTGCATACGACCGAGGCACACAGGGCCAACACCCGGCATCATGGTGCGGGGAGCGATCTCCTACACTGGCCGTACACCACTGGTGATCCTCGAGGGGACACTGAATAGTGCACGGTACATCCAAACCGTCATCGAACCCATCGTTCTACCATTCCTAGACCGGCAAGGGAACTTGCTGTTCCAACAGGACAATGCACGTCTGCATGTATCCCGTGCGATCCAACGTGCTCTAGAAGGTGTAAGTCAACTACCCTGGCCAGCAAGATCTCCGGATCTGTCCCCCATTGAGCATGTTTGGGACTGGATGAAGCGTCGTCTCACGTGGCCTGCACGTCCAGCACGAACGCTGGTCCTACTGAGGCGCCAGGTGGAAATGGCATGGCAAGCCGTTCCAGAGGACTACATCCAGCATCTCTACGATCGTCTCAATGGGAGAATAGCAGCCTGCATTGCTGCGAAAGGTGGATATACACTGTACTAGTTCCGACATTGTGCATGCTCTGTTGCCTGTGTCTATGTGCCTGTGGTTCTGTCAGTGTGATCATGTGATGTATCTGACCCCAGGAATGTGTCAATAAAGTTTCCCGTTCCTGGGACAATGAATTCACGGTGTTCTTATTTCAATTTCCAGGAGTGTAGATAACCAGCTGAAACACCTGGCAACTATAATTTTAATAAATGTTAATAATTGTACTATGCCTATAACTTTCGCGCAAGTGACAAAGTTTCATCGCTGGGCATAGAATACGAACAAAACCAAACAAAATCAAACAAACAGTCATTTTTATATATTAGATATTACAATACTATGGTGGTTTTTGTTTGTTGCAGGGACAATCCATCAAAAAAATGGAAGAGCTTAAGGGCCAGTTATACCAGAGAGTTATTAAGGCAAAAAACAGAAAAGAGTGGCTCTGCAGCAACTGGTAGGAAGAAGTATATCTACTTCGATCAGCTGCTATTACTAACAACTTACTGTAAGAACACTACTTCTAGCATTGGTGAAGACAGACAGACAGAAACGAGAGTGGCGAAGACAGACAGAGACAGACAGACAGAAGCGAGAGTGGCGAAGACAGACAGAGACAGACAGACAGACAGACAGACAGAAGCGAGAGTGGCAAAGACAGACAGACAGAAGCGAGAGTGGCAAAGACAGACAGAGACAGACAGACAGACAGACAGAAGCGAGAGTGGCAAAGACAGACAGAGACAGACAGACAGACAGAAGCGAGAGTGGCAAAGACAGACAGAGACAGACAGACAGACAGAAGCGAGAGTGGCAAAGACAGACAGAGACAGACAGACAGACAGAAGCGAGAATGGCAAAGACAGACAGACAGAGACAGACAGACAGACAGAAGCGAGAGTGGCAAAGACAGACAGAGACAGACAGACAGACAGACAGAAGCGAGAGTGGAAAAGACAGACAGAGATAGACAGACAGACAGACAGACAGACAGACAGACAGAAGCGAGAGTGGAAAAGACAGACAGAGACAGACAGACAGACAGACAGACAGAAGCGAGAGTGGAAAAGACAGACAGAGACAGACAGACAGACAGACAGACAGAAGCGAGAGTGGAAAAGACAGACAGAGACAGACAGACAGACAGAAACGAGCGTGGCGAAGACAGACAGAAACGAGCGTGGCGAAGACAGACAGAAACGAGCGTGGCGAAGACATAAACGAGCGTGGCGAAGACATAAACGAGCGTGGCGAAGACAGAAACGAGCGTGGCGAAGACAGAAACGAGCGTGGCGAAGACAGAAACGAGCGTGGCGAAGACATAAACGAGCGTGGCGAAGACAGAAACGAGCGTGGCGAAGACAGAAACGAGTGTGGCGAAGACAGAAACGAGCGTGGCGAAGACATAAACGAGCGTGGCGAAGACAGAAACGAGCGTGGCGAAGACAGAAACGAGCGTGGCGAAGACAGAAACGAGTGTGGCAAAGACAGATACGAGTGTGGCGAAGACAGATACGAGTGTGGCGAAGACAGGTACGAGTGTGGCGAAGACAGAAATGAGTTTGGTGAAGGAGAAAATTTAGAGCAGGAGGCACGTGAAAAAACTGCTGAGCGACGGCAAAAAAGGCCACGTGAAAAGAAGAGTCTTGAAGAAGAAGGTATCCTATATAACATTTTGAAGGAAAAGTACGCCAGAAAAGACAATTCATCACAGCAAGCCGACGAAGATAGCTTGTTTATGCAGTTTTTAGTACCTGAATTAAAAAAATTACCCAGTCATGCAAGATTGAAAGTGGAATCAGATTTGATAAATGTCATTATTAATGCCCAACAATATTACAGCGCTTCTGCTTCCTCTTCGTCCCAAATATGATTTGTGCCGGTACCAAATTACGCTACGGGGGATCTGCATCACGACCGTGCATATCATGGAACAGTTCAAGGCTACACTGGAGGACAGTCGAGGTTGTCCAATCAGTTACCAGCTGTGTGCTCGCCAGCGGCCTCCAAGTAGATTAGATTAATACTAGTTCCATGGATCATGAATATGATAATTCGTAATGATGTGGAACGAGTCAAATTTTCCAATACATGACATAATTAAGTTAATTTAACGACATACTTAAGTTAATATAACAACTTAATCTTTTTGTCTTTCTTTATTTTATTTTTTTATTTTTTTAAATATTTGTTTTTTTTTCCTTTTTTTCTTAATTTATATCTAAAAATTCCTCTATGGAGTAGAAGGAGTTGTCATTCAGAAATTCTTTTAATTTCTTCTTAAATACTTTTTGGTTATCTGTCAGACTTTTGATACTATTTGGTAAGTGACCAAAGACTTTAGTGCCAGTATAATTCACCCCTTTCTGTGCCAAAGTTAGATTTAATCTTGAATAGTGAAGATCATCCTTTCTCCTAGTATTGTAGTTATGCACACTGCTATTACTTTTGAATTGGGTTTGGTTGTTAATAACAAATTTCATAAGAGAGTATATATACTGAGAAGCTACTGTGAATACCCCTAGATCCTTAAATGTCTGCAGAATGATCTTTGGTGGACTCCAGCTATTATTCTGCTTACACGCTTTTATGCAATAAATACTTTATTCCTCAGTGATCAATTACCCCAAAATATGATGTCATATGAAAGCAATGAGTTAAAATAGGCGTAGTAAGCTAATTTACTAAGATGTTTATCACCAAAATTTGCAATGACCCTTATTGCATAAGTAGCTGAACTCAAACGTTTCAGCAGATCATCAATGTGTGTCTTCCAATTTAATCGCTCATCAATGGACACACCTAAAAATTTGGAATATTCTACCTTAGCTATATGCTTCTGATTAAGGTCTATAATTATTAATGGTGTCATATCATTCACTGTACGGAACTGTATGTACTGTGTCTTATCAAAATTCAGTGAGTCCGTTTACAAGGAACCACTTAGTAATTTTCTGAAAGACAGTATTGACAATTTCATCAGTTAATTCTTGTTTGTCAGGTGTGATTACTATACTTTTATCATCAGCAAAGAGAACTAACTTTGCCTCTTCATGAATATAGAATGGCAAGTCATTAATATATATTAAGAACATCAAAGGACCCAAGACTGACCCTTGTGGAACCCCATTCTTGATAGTTCCCAGTTTGAGGAATGTGCTGATCTTTGCATATTATGAGAACTACTTATTTCAACTTTCTGCACTCTTCCAGTTAGGTACGAATTAAACCATTTGTGCACTGTCCCACTCATGCCACAATACTTGAGCTTGTCTAGCAGAATTTCATGATTTACACAATCAAAAGCCTTTGAGAGATCACAAAAAATCCCAATGGGTGGTGTTCGGTTATTCAGATCATTCAAAATTTGATTGGTGAAAGCATATATGGCATTTTCTGTTGAAAAACCTTTCTGGAAACCAAACTGACATTTTTGTTAGTACTTCATTGTTACAGATATGTGAAGCTACTCTTGAATACATTACTTTCTCAAAAATTTTGGATAAAGCTGTTAGAAGGGAGATTGGACGGTAATTGTTGACATCAGATCTATCCCCCTTTTTATGCAAAGGTATAACAATAGCATATTTCAGTCTATCAGGGAAAATGCCCTGTTCTAGAGAGCTATTACACAGGTGGCTGAGAATCTTACTTATCTGTTGAGAACAAGCTTTTAGTATTTTTCTGGAAATGCCATCAATTCCATGTGAGTTTTTGCTTTTAAGCAAGTTTATTATTTTCCTAATTTCAGAGGGAGAAGTGGGTGAGATTTCAATTGTATCAAATTGCGTCGGTATGGCCTCTTCCATTAACAGCCTAGCATATTCTAATGAACACCTGGATCCTACTATATCCACAACGTTTAGAAAATGATTAAAAATATTTTCAACTTCTGACTTTTTGTTCGTAAAGTTTTCATTCAATTTGATGGTAATACTGTCTTCCTGTGCTCTTGGTTGACCTGTTTCTCTTAATATTCCAAATTGTTTTAATTTTATTATCAGAGTTGCTGATTTCAGACATGATACACATACTTCTTAATTTTTTAATAACTTTTCTTAATATAACAGTAGTTTTTATAATGTTTGATAGTTTCTGGGTCACTACTCTTTCTTGCTGTCAGATACATTTCCCTTTTCCAGTTACAAGATATTTTTATACCCTTAGTAAGCCATGGTTTGTTACAAGGTTTCTTACGAGTATATTTAACTATTTTCTTGGGGAAGCAGTTTTCAAATGCATTTACAAAAATGTCATGAAATAAATTATATTTTAAATTGGCATCAGGTTCACGGTACACCTCATCCCAGTCTAACTGCTGTAGGCTTTCCCTTAAATTTGCAATTGTTAAATCGTTGACTGAACGTACTACTTTGGAGGACTGTTTAGTATTGCTGAATGGAGCTATGTCATGTATTGTAACTAGCTGTACAGTTACGAGTCCTTGATATACTTTTCAACAGCACAGGCAGAGAAACAGTGAACTTAAAACTATCAGTGAAAGTTTTACAATATTTTGTAATGTATATTAATACCAGTTAAAATCTGTGAAATGTGCTTTCAATAAAATAAAATAATACTACAGTACCTACCTTAATGTAAGAGCAAGTTTTTCCTCTGGTGGTATAGCCTTCCTTAGTATAGTGTCTTTTCCTGTGATTGCTTCTTTCACAGTTTCTAGTAATTCATCAAATGAAGTTTTTGACATTCGAGAATACTGAAAAACTTCTCAGATTGTCTCAGATCGTCATAAAGGGTGTAATACAATCCTTTCTCCAGCCGATCACGTAGCAGTGGATGTATGGGTAACGAACGTTGTCTTCATTCTCCTCCTCCTCCTCCTCCTCCTCCTCCTCCTCCTCACAAGTACTAACAACAGTTCCTCCTCGCTCGAGTGCATTTCACCAACTAATCAGTTGGCAACAGCTGCAGTGTGGGACACGAGTGACCCAGCAGTGTTGACCACAGTCACCGGTGACCGTCACAAGTGTGCCAGTGTGAAACGAGCCTTAAGCTCATGTGTCGCGTGGTGCAAGACTTCAGTTGACGCCACCCCGGCAGCTCACACATGAGGATGAATTGATGCAGCTCACACATCAATGAGGATGAATTGACGAGGACAATACAACACCTAGTCCTCAAGCGGAGAAAGTCTGACCCAGGTAGGAACCAAATCTAGGCCTCTTGCATGGCGTTCTGCGATGACCACTCAGCTGACATTTCTAGTTAGTAATAAATGGTAAACGATATGCATTCACTTTGTTTCAAGACTGGTTCATCTAGCAATAAATGCATGAAGTAAACTGAAATTTTATGCTTTTTCTTACATATGGAAGCTTTGAGACAATTATACACCAGAGTAACAATGCACCTTTGAGGCACTGAACAGTGGTAAGTGTAGTCTCAGAGCAGTTATGTGAAATGCTACGCCTCCTTGGCATAATACAGGTGGGCAATCAAAGTGAGATCACTTTACTCCCTTGTCATCAAACATTTGAAGCAGATCCAAGTGCACCTATGATTTCATACATCACAGATGCAATTAAGGACAATGTCAAATGTTTATTTATGTCTAACTGTGAGAAGACAGTTCAGAGAAACTTGGTAAGAGTGTCGTCTAGTTATTTTAACATGCTCTCCCTGGCTGTGACGAAGAGGTGCACTACGTAACAGCTGGAACAGTTGGAAATTCATCTGCATTTCGTTCTCTACTGCTCCTTTGTGGGCACGCGGAATCTGAGGGGTCGCTTGCCCGCAGGTACATTTTTAAACGTTCAACAAATGCGTACAGATAGCACTGATGGTGTTGCCAAGCTGGGAGTGTTAGAGGGACCATTTTCTGTTTTCTTCACGCACATATGGATGTTGCACCCTCCCATGATCACACCATAGGAAGGCACAAACAGGATGAACAAGAATGCATAAACACCCTTTGCTGCTTCAGTTCACATTCAAATTTCGCCGAATATACAGAGTGTACATAAAGTCCAGGGACACTTTCAGTTATTTATTGCACAAGAACTAAACATTGTACAGATCATACATATGTCATTTTGAAGAGAAACCCTGAAAGTTTTTTTTCATGTATACCGTCAAAGCGTAGTTTGGTAATTTGCCGATAGTCAACACTAGTCGCTAACATGGTGAGTTCAGGTGCAGAGCGAGCTTTCTGTGTGTTGGAGTTTGGCAGAAACAAGTGTGCTACAGCTGTTCAGCGGATGCTTAGGACCAAGTACGGTAGGAAGCCACCAACAAAGAAGGCCATTTACCACTGGCACAACAAATTCGTTACGACAGGTTGCTTGTTCCCGGCAAAGAGAAGCCTTTGGTATCCCGCCTGGGAGTTGGCGTGTGGGTAGGAAGGGGAAAAGGTAACAAGTCGGTACTGCAAGAAAATGGTTTACTAGAGTAAAAACAAAGTGATAAACGATTACATAACTTTGTACGTAGGTGCAATGCTGAAGCGAAGTGTCCTGCCTGGCTGCACCTGATCAAATGGGCTGAAGGAGTCGCTGAGCTCGTAGACCTCAGCAGCACCGGTTAGAGGGCGCTGTCGTCTGTCTCTCGTAGTGCCAACTTGAGAAACTATTCTGTGGTATTGTTGCTATTGATACCACATCCCTCCCCCTGAAACGATGCACCGTCGTTGAGTATGGTTTCCGGCGGCGGGTAGAGGGACCCAGGAGCAGCGCAGCTGAGGGGGCGGACAGTGGAACTGCCGGGGCGCGCTGTCCACCTGCGACCCCGAATTGCTCGCGAGGGGGCGAGGAAAACGACCTGTGGAAAACCTGCCCACGCCGTGCACCGCTACTGGGTATGTTCGGAGGAGGAGGAGAAGGCGGCGGCAGAGCAACGACCTCCATGAGCGACGGCGGCGACGGCGGCGACGGCGGGAGGCGTCCGTCCGGAGCAGGTGACTGGACCGGCAGCGGCGACACCTGGAGGCGAACCCGCTGCAGAGACGCCGCCGGTGGCATTGTGGGCCGTGGCGGCGGAAGCCGCAAAGCTTCCAATTCTGACGGAAGACAACCAACCGCAGAAAGACGAGGACAGCACAAACGGATCTGGTTCCAGTGTCGCTTGACAGTGCCGGAGGGACCAGAAATGACAAATAAGGCGCGGCCAAGCTGGCGAAGAATGCGCCCCTGTCCCAGCGCTGCCTGCCAGAGAAACGCGATAGAACACCAAATGATGCAGTGCCAAGCCAGAACGATGCGAAGCAGCGGGAGCGGGGTGCAATAGCTGCAGGAGCGACCAATGGGCACGGCCATGTAGCAGCTCCGCTGGGGAAGGGATGGCGCGCGGCTGAAAGCAATGGGAAGCACGGAAAGTCAAGAGCACACGTTCGAGAGCGTGCGTGGAGCGCAACTTGCTCATCTGCGACTTAAACGTACGCACAAAGCGTTCAGCCTCGCCCTTTGACTGGGGGTGGAGCGGGGCTGAGGTCAGATGGCGATTGCCATTGGCAGCACAGAACGCTTCAAACTCTGAGGACACAAATTGGGGGCCATTGTTGGAGACAATAACTTCAGGAAGGCCCTCAATGCAAAAAATAGATGTCAAAGCCCGAATAGTGCTGGCAGAGGTAGTAGAGGGCATATGTACAACAAAAGGAAAGTTGCTGTACGCATCAATAACTATCAACCAGCGGGTGTCCCAGAAAGGACCCGCAAAATCAATATGAATGCGCTGCCAAGGCGCAGTAGGAGTTGGCCACGCAAAGAAGCGCTGGTGGGGAGCAGATTCATGCTCTGCACAAGAGCGACAGTTAGCAAGCAAAGTCTCAATTTGTCTATCAATGCCGACCCAAGTGCAGTGACGACGCGCTAATTGCTTCGTCCACACTATACCCCAATGACCAGCGTGCAGCAATCGGAGGATTTCTGGTTGCCATTGAGTACGAATATACTGCAAAAGAATCTGTAAAGAAGCATTGGCGGCTGTCGTGGCAGCAATGCGACGAAAATCCACCGTGGAACCTGTTGTGGGCTGGCAGGAGAGCCAACCCGTATGAATAGAGGAAGCCGAAAGGCACGCGTTTTAGCTCACGCAGGCTGGCGTGAGGTCTGGAACAGGACAAGGAAATTAGAACTTAGAAAACGGACGCAGATGGTGGAATACTTAACTTTAATCCATTAATGTTGAACGTAGCTCTTGTCTGTACATTATTTACAATATCAATAGCAACTGATAATGGCGCCTTGCTAGGTCGTAGCAAATGACGTAGCTGAAGGCTATGCTAACTATCGTCTCGGCAAATGAGAACGTATTTTATCAAAATCGGTTGTACAACTGGGGAGAGTGCTAGGAAGTCTCTCTAGAGCTGCCGTGTGGCGGCGCTCGGTCTGCAATCACTGACAGTGGCGACACGCGGGTCCGACGTGTACTAACGGACCGCGGCCGATTTAAAGGCTACCACCTAGCAAGTGTGGTGTCTGGCGGTGACACCACAGAACCATCAGCTAAGTCCTTATCATGCGAATCAATAAACATACAGGACAGTTCAGAAGAATCAAACACTGCGTCAGGACCGATAGGCATACGAGACAGAGCATCAGCATTGCCATGCTGGGACATAGGCCGAAACAAAATTTCGTAATTATAGTTGGACAAAAACAAAGACCAACGTTGCAACTTTTGTGCAATATGGGCCGGCACTGGCTTTGACGGGTGGAACAACGACGTCAAAGGTTTATGGTCGGTGACCATATAGAACTTCCGACCGTACAAAAAATCATGAAACTTACTCCATAGACAATAGCTAAAGCTCCCTCTCGATGTGAGAATAGTTTTTCAGGGCAGAATTGAGCAATTTAGACGCAAAAGCGATCGGGCGATCGACAGAATTAATGCAGTGCGAGAGAACCGCTCCGATGCTGTGAGAAGATGCATCGACAGCCGAAACAATTGGTTTGGAGGGATCGAAAGGAATCAAACAGCGATCACTGAACAAAGCAGATTTGAGCTTGTGGAAACAGCGTCACATTCCGAAGACCAAACAGAGGGAACGTTCTTACACCGAAGGCGATGCAAAGGCGCTGTAATCTGCGCTGCATTTGGTATAAACCGAATATAGTAAGTAATTTGTCCAACACAGACTGACGTTCTTTCAAGTTCCTGGGCGCTGGCAAGTCTCTAATCGCACTGAGATGTGACGGCGAGGGGTGGATACCCTGTCCATTAATCACATGTCCTAAATACTGAATCTCAGTTTGAAAAAATTTACACTTGTCTGTTACACTTTAGTCCTGCCTGCGAAAGTACAGTAAATAAGGCACGCTAAGTCTGCAAATTAGCGTCAGGGGTGCGACTTGATACAACTATATCGTCCAGATAATTGGCACAACCAGGGACAGTGGCACACAACTGCTGCAAATAAGACTGAAAAATAGCAGGAGGCGGAGCACAACCAAACGAAAGGCTGCGAAATTGAACAAGCCAAGGTGGGTGCTTATCACAAAATAGCGCTGCGTCTATTTGTCGAGCGGAATCTGAAAGTAGGCGTCTCGCAAGTCAATCGTGGAAAAGAATTTTCCCGCATCAAGTTTACCAAAAATGTCTTCAGGACGCGGTAAGGGAAATGTAGCTACCACTGTCTGGGGATTTACTGTAGACTCAAAGTCAGCACAAATATGGAGACTATCGTTTGGTTTCTTCACACACACTGTAGGCGAAGCCCATGGCGAAGCAGAAACAGGGTCAATGACACCACTGTCTTGCAAATGCGTAAGTTCAGCAGCTACGGCGTCACGCAGTGCGTGCGGTACCGAGCGTGAGCGCCGGACAACAGGCATGGCATTGTCTTTAACTACAACATGTGCTGCAAAGTCTGTGGCGCAGCCAAGTCCATCAGAAAGGAGATCAGCAAAATCATCGCATAGTGCGGCAACACTGTCTGCATGGTCACTAGCGTTGATGCAAAGTACATTGTACTGAATTGCGAGGCCAAAGAGTTCAAATGCGTCCATGCCAAAAATGTTCGTAGCATCACTAGAACGGAGCACATGGAAAGACACTGTACGGGTCGTTGCACCATACGTGGCTTGCAAACTACACACACCGAGCACAGATTTCCTGTCCAGTAAATGCAGTCAGTTTGGAATGCGAACGACAAAGCGGGAGCGGGCGCGAACCAAGCAAGTCATACGTTGATTTGTTCAGTAAAGAAACAGACGCACCAGTGTCCAGCTGCATGCGAACAGAACGTCCACAAATGTTCCAAGTAACAAAAAGTTTTCTCGCATCGTGCTGAATGCGAGAGGTGTCTGGCAAAACTTGATTCACACGACGAGCTGTAGAAGCACGTGAAGCAGATGGCTTGGAATAAATTATGTGAATCATGGCGGTTGGCGTTGCGGTGACACCGATGCGAGTCACGCGAACGGGAGACAAGTTGGGAATTAGAGTTTCTCTTACTGCACACAGCTTGCACGTGTCCTTTCTTGCTACAAAAATAACCCTGTGCTGACGGGATGGGCAACTGTCCCATTTGTGGGCACGAAAGCAGTTAGGACATGATTTCAGTTTCTTAGAGGGTGCCTGGTCTGAACCATGTTTACTTGTGCGCGAACGGCGCGGTGTGGCTAGGAGTGCTAGGACCGGGCGGAAGGGCACGTGTTGTGCCGCGCTAACAGTACACACACCTGGAGTCACGTCGAACGCGGAAGTAGCCATGTCTAATGTATCTTGTCTGTCTAGCAAGTCCACTACTTCCTGCAAAGACGGGTTTTTAACGCTAAGAATTTGTTCCCGGATGCGATGATCCGACACATTCTGCGCAGTAGCGTCTCTAATTATATCCACATATGAGTATCCACATGAGCCATTAAAATCACAATCAGAAGTTAGTCCCTGAAGGTCCGCTAACCAAGACTTATTCGACTTAGTAGGGCCACGCCGTAGGCGAAAGAATTTGTAATGTGCAGCGACCACATTTACACCGTTACGGAGTTCAAAGCTTCAATCACTTCGTCGCAAGTTTTAGTTTCTGGGCGGGTGGTGGGAAACAATTTCACGAGCACATGGTACAACACAACATCCCCGTTGGCAATGAAAAAAAAGCAATCTGCTCCGTACGTGGTACATTATAAGCTGTGAAGTGTGCCTCGAGCTGGGCGATGTATTCTGGCCAGCGTTCAACATCAGGATTGAAAGCACGAAATGGCGGCGCCGTCGGTACAAGCGGTGGCGTCGGAGACGCCAAAGTAGCTGCGGTCTGTAGTGTGACCAGTCTATTCATGGCAGCAAGCAGCTGCGTCATTTGCTGAGCCTGAAAACGTACAAGATCGGACAGCGAAGCCTGCACCTATGGCGAAGCCATGGTGTACACAAATGAAAGTTTTATAGGAACTGGGGGAAACAGTCATACACCCAACGATCACACAGTGAAATAAAAAGAAAAGCTGAAGCATTAGCGAGAAAAAAAGGAAACGATAGGAGATGAAATGTGGCATCCACGTTGCCAAAAATTTTGTATACCGTCTGGGAGGTGGGTGGCGTGTCGGTAGGAACGGGAAAAGGTAACAAGTCGGTACTGCAAGAAAATGGTTTACTGGTGTAAAAACAAGGTGATAAACGATTACATAACTTTGTACGTAGGTGCGATGCTGAAGCGAAGTGTCCTGGCTGGCTGCACCTGATCAAATGGGCTGAAGCAGTCACGGAGCTCGTAGACCTCTACAGCACCGGCTAGAGGGCGCTGTCGTCTGTGTCTCTCGTAGTGCCAACTTGAGAAACTATTCCGTGGCATCGTTGCTATCGATACCACAAAGCCGACGTCCCAGCGTGAGTGAAGTGAATATGGAACGCGTACGAGAGACATTCATAAGGAGTCCAAAGAAATCGGTGCGTCGTGCATCCCATGAACTCGAAATGGCTCCAAACAGTGTGGAAAGTCCTGCGACAGAAGCTGTCTTTGAAACCATTCAAACTGGAGCTAGTACAGAAGCTCAGTGACGACGACAAAGACAAGCGTTTTGAGTTGCAACAGTTGAATGACGGTGGGGATAGCACTGTTGATCGCTTAATTTTTAGCGACGAAGCCACTTTTCACACCAATGAGAAAGTGAACAGGCATAATTGTCGAATCTGGGAGCCAAGGCATCCACACCAATGCACTGAATTTGAGTGTGATTCCCCAAAAGTAAATGTTTTTTGTGCCTTGTCACGTCGAAAATTGTACGAACCTTTCTTCTTCGCCGAGAGCACTGTCACTGGATATTCCTACTTGGACATGTTGCAGCAATGGCTAATGCCTCAAACGCAATCGGACTCTCCGTTCATCTTTCAGCGGGATGGGGCTTTACCCCATTTTCATCGTGAAGTTCGTGGGTACCTGAAAAAGGAACTGCCGAATCGTAGGATGGGCCGTGCTACAGAAGGGGACAGTTGCTTCATGAAATGACCTCCCTAATCACCAGATCTCACTCCGTGTGACATTTTTTTGTGGGGATACATTAAAGATCTGGTGTATGTACCGCCTCAGCCACGTGGTGTAGCACAGCTCCGGGGGAGAATACGGGAAGCGACTGCCACAGTCGACGATGCCATGCTGGGATGGGTATGGCAAGAATTCGATTACGGTATTGATGTCTGCCGGGTCACTCATGGTTTACATATCGAATGTTTGAAAGAAAAAAGAAAAAACTTTCAGAGTTTCTCTTCAAAATGCAATATGTATGACATCTGTAAAACGTTTAGTTCTTGTGCAATAAATAACTGAAAGTTCCTGGACCTCATGCACACCCTCTATACTCTTTGTCGGTCCGTGACGGGTATTTGAATTAACTGACCATAGTGCAAGTTGAAGAACTTAGTCACTGTCCTTCTCCTCCCTGATAATCTCCTACCGTCTTCTCTTCCCTTGTATTGGTGGAAACAAGAACCTGCAAAAATATCTTTAAAATTAATTACTGGTCCAGTGGAAAGAAACGAGTTTGGATGGAAGCAGAGACTATATTTTATTTATTTACTTGGTCTTTGACAGCCAATGGTCTTTAGCCATTTGAAACTGACACAGTACAAAACAACTGAGCATAGTGATACAAGTATACCAAAGAGTTTGAGAATATGATGTTGGAAAACATGCACATAAGCATCTTGGTGATTTGAAGGAAGAGATGGAAGAACAATACAACAACTTTAGAGATTAACTATAGTATATTGGGACAAATATAAATAATGACAAACGTACACCACTTGAAATGATGAGAGCCTAAACTGAAATAACTATACATTATCAGCGAAAACATTAAGACAACTGCCCCCCGCGACGTTGAATATCTTCTGGTGTCATTGCAGGCACGTGATGTCGTAACACAAGTAAGTAAGTGGAGCAGAAACTGACGGGTCATCATCCTAGCGAACCTATGGGCTGCAAATGAGGAAATCCATTGAGATTAGTGATTCTGGTAAAGGGCATATTATTATTACACAACGCCTTTGTTCGAGTACATAGAAAACGGGGAAGATGGTCGAATGTTCACGTGCTACTGTCCTGAGAATCTACGGAAAGAGGTAGAAGTACAGTGAAACTACCGCTGGGCGCTAAATGACTGAACGTCCACAGCTCTTCATTTGGAACGTGGATTTCAGAATCTTGTGTGCTCTGTTAAGTAGGATAGATGGTTATCTGTGGCATTTCTGCTGAAAGAGCACCATGCTGGTGCACGCACCAGTGTTTTGGAGCACACATGGTTGAACATGGAGATCCGCAAGAGACTATCTCTACGTGTTCACACGTTTACCCATCGACATCGTCAGTTATGATTACAGGTCATCGGGATTCGACAGCCGATCAATGGAAACGTGTCGACTCTTCGGGTGGATCACATTTTTGCTGCACTAGGTCGATGGTCGTCTCCACAAACGCCATGATCGAGGTGAACGGCGGCTCGAAACGTGCAGTGGGTCATGGAAGCAGACTGGTGGCATCAAGGTTATGTTATGGGAGACATTCTCCTCTGCTTCCATGGAACCTTTGGTAATAATCAAAGACACGCTGACAGCCGCGAACCATCTGCATCCCTGCATGCTCGATGTCTTCCCCGACGGCGATATCTAGTGTAATTGAGTACTTGAGTAGTCTTTACTCGTATGACTGTCAAAGATTCTACGACTCCACAGTGCTGCCATCGCAGACAAAGATACTATTGCCTAACAACTGTTTCTCTGACCACAATTCTTCAAATATAACATTTTCCTTTACAAATATTAACACATCCAATAACATCATCAAAAAACAGCCATCTTATACGTTTTTCAGCAGTATAATTGTCCATGCCTGGGAGGCAGAACCGTGCTACAGTGATTTGTGGAGCGTTATAGTGAACTCATGTTGACGTCTCAGCGTCCAAATTCTCTTGACGTAAATCCTGTGGAACTCAGCAGGGGGCGACATCATTGGGTACGCATATCAGAGACCCATTCTTTACTAAACGAATTTCATGACCTGTGCGTAGACATCTACTGCCACGTTACAAACCTACCAACAAACTGTTGGATCCCTGATACATAGAATCTGTGGCGAATTTCGTTACAAATACTGGTAAACAAGCTATTAAACAGGATGGTCATAATATTTTGCCTCGTCAGTGTACGTATTATCATGAAACTATTATTTGGTAGCATGTAAAATTTTAAAAAGTCTCTTAGTATATACATGATCAAAGTAAGTAGAACTGCAGCACTCGTAAGAAACACTACTTTCAGACATTGTAACTGTTGCAAAAATGATTGTTTATGCCTCTTCCATTTTGCACATGCAAAGAGGGTGTGATTTGTGTGTAGCCTACCATGTATAAAAAAATAATTACATAAATATATTTTATTGGGATATGGTGATGTAAAATGTCTTTGGATAAATGATAAGTACCTGAAATGTTAAATCAATTAACTGTCTCAACTTCAATACTAGTACTGCAATTTGTGATCCGTGTACAGAGCTTCATGTAAAAACTAACTGCAGGTACCCATTGGTCCTTGAATATGTTTCAATGCTGCAGTTGTAGGACTATGGATTTGATGTGAAGGAAGAGGATGAGGGTGTAGATGCTTATTCCCTGTTCAGGTGGTTTAAGTCTTGAAATGCGTGTAACGTACTTTTTGACATTTATGGGAAACTTACAGAATGGCATCGAAGTTTGAGTGCAGTTGAGTGTTATTTCTTTCCTAAACCACTGATATCATTGTTATGCGATATTTACACAGCTTTCGATGGCTATCTCAAGTGTTTCAGAGAGATGTGCTCGTTTCTAAAGATGAACCTAGTTATAAACGTTATGTTTTGAATACATGATGTCAAATTGATGGACCTTCTCCTATTAAAGTGCTTTATAGGGTCTGTAAAAAGAAACAAATAACATAATTTTTTCATATATATGTTTTTCTTTAAAAAGGCACAGCCACCTTAGCTTAACCAGTTTGGTAGTGACTGTTTCTTTTGTTACCTTACTCACTGAGCTACAATGGCTGTACATCTTTATAAAGTTTGTTACTCATATTTAAATGAGGGGTTGAAGAAATGAAAAAATTATGTAGTGAAATATTTTATTACACAATAATAATCATACATCAGGTGCAGCAAATTATGTTTCACTGATTCCTTTTTTGCTTCATCAACATCTGTACAGCATTTTCCAAGTAACTGTTTCTCACACATCATAAATTCAACCAGCATGTCATACAAACATATAGGAGAGACAATAATCTTTGGTATCCCATTTGTAAATTAGCATGTATGGAGTTAATACTTAAGGGTCTACTAGTGTCTGACTTTGGTACTATGCAAACGCATGAACTTATACACTGCTCTAAGTCATTCACAAGTACACTGTGCTCAAACAGGTAACATACAAGATCACTGAATACAGCTTCAACATATAGCTGACACACACTCAACCTGTCATACACAGCCGATAATGACATTCAGTCTCTGCTTGTATGCCTGTATTTACATGCTTAGACCTGCAAGTTGTCAAATTGTATGTTGTGACAATCAATAGTACATTAGAACCACTTAACTGTAGGTATGTGTCCTGATCAGATACATCTGGTAGCCCGTGCATGAATAGTACACTGGGACCACTGAACTGTGGCTCAATGAGTGGTGGCAATTCAGCCAATATATGCTCGAAGAGATATGTGTCCTGCTCCAATATGGCAGCTAGTGCTGTGCTGTTGAAAAGAAGAAAAACTGTAAGAATTTGAAATTGGTAATAATAATACTTCTGACATTCAAATGTGATGGTATTGTTCATCTTCTTACTCTGCTGGGGAGTGATGGCTGATTTCTGCTGATACACCTAGAGCTCTCAAGGATCTATGTTTACACTGTCACATGATCCCTTGATATACAGAAGCATAACTGTGATCTTTCCATCCTTTGAAATGGGTGTAGATATCTGTTGCCAAAGAACGATATCGTTAATTTCTCCTTTTCCTCTTCTAAATCCAAATCTGGGAGAAGCCAAGAGGTTGTGTGATTCTGGTCACCACTCCAACTGTTATTTAACTAATCGTTTCAGTGTTTCTTCAATACAAAAGGAAATCGTAATCGTTTGGTACAAAGTTGACTGCTGTCTTTTGCCTCTTTTCAGTACTGCGACAAAGACACGTGTTCTCCAGTCGGTTTCGAGGTCTGTGGAGTCCGAAAGCTGACTTTATGGGACCATACGCAAAAGGAACAGTAGCACACTGGATGCCACCTTGCGTATCACAGTGTAGTGGATACTGTCAATGCCTGGACAACTGTCTGCAGTCGAGTGAATTGCCCTCTTCAGTTGAAGAAGCTTTGCATTAAACTTCCAAGATTTCCATGAGACTGTTACATGAGTCCTGCTATTCAATAATCTGTAACACTTGTTACAAAGTAGGAGAATAATGTTTGAGAATTTGCGCATGAATCCGACTGTCTGGCACACTGTACGTAATTGCATTATGAATCATTGTATCACTGCACTACTGTCCACAGCTACATTGAAAACAACACTGTCGTGTCAAACCCTGAAGTTCAGTGACCCACTGACGATTCCTGTTTTGGCGTTTTCCGAAATCGAAAGAACTTGTGACAAGCTCCAACAACCTGCTCTTGATCCTCACAATACTTTGTGAGTCTTCAAAAACTAGCAACTCCGCCCTAGGAGTCGGAAATAACTTCTGAGCGAGGCGGTAAACTCCTGTGCCGGCCACTGACACGAAATGAGAAAGTTTCACAGTATCTTGCACTTTGTGTTAGTCTGTCGATCGGTTTCGGAATAACCGTGCTGGGAATCAGTCCAACAGCTAACGCAAAGAGTATGAATCGGCATGAAATTTACATAATGAGAGATAATTGATACTTGCAGTACTGGAATTAAAGCATGGATTCTTGTAGGAACTAAATCGGTGCCGTGAACAGTTTTCCTCATAGTGTAAGAAAAATACAATGCAACGTACAAATACTGAAGTCACAAAAATGAATAATGTATAGAGGATAATTTTTCTTACTCCTTCCATGGAGATTTTTAGAATGTCTGACTTTGCAGCAAACATGGTGCTTAGCAAAAAGTTAATTATTCGATTATTACACATATATATTTAATAGAAGTCACTATTACTTTGCACTGATATCATTAATTTACCTCTAATTTTCTGTGGTTGCCGATCATACACTCCATCCACGAAATCTTGATAATTAGCACACACATATTTTAAGATGTCTTGCAGGATGGAAGAAATTATTGCCTCTTCTCATGATTCCAGGCAAAAGTCATGCTAATTAACGAATCTTGGAATATTTTGGCATAATAAATAAAAATATTCTTCCAGCTATGATGATTTTTAATATATGTATTTTCTTGCATTTTTATACACACATAGCATCTGCTACACACACTGTTGACGCACGAGTAAAAATTACACATTATCTTTACGTGTGAGATCTTAAACACAGGCTAAGTAGTCTGAAGCGAGAGTGAAACAAAAGTCGTTAAAGAAATTGAATATTCACCAGACATTGCTCTTCTGTTACAAATATAATTTTAAAAGCCTATCTTTGCCGTCTTCTGCGGCAATGTATAAATTTCTTATTACTAATGAGGAAAAAACCATTCATACAAATTAATAACGAGAAAAAAATAAAAAGGTATGATACTGGGAGCCAGTTGTTTAGGTATCACACAATTGCCCCCCCCCCTTCCACTGTACACTGACATTGTATGGAGGTGTATAGTGTTAGGCAGTGGTATATGATTAATTGGTTGCTATCTATTGCCGGTATGGAGGGTTGGGGTCAAAGCACTTTCTTTCTCTGTCTTTTAGTAGTCTTATGTTGAGTGGAGATATCAGCTTTACCCTATTATATCTACTGAAACACGTATGTAACGCAGCAGCGATGGCGAGGCATTGTAGCATCTGTGACCAGAGAGTATGCGCTTGACCGCGCGAGTGTTGCGAGCGGTTCTCAGTCAGTAGTAGTCTTTGCGAGTTAGTTGTCGCTATGCAGAGTAGCAGTCAGTCAGTCGTTGCGAGTCTGTAGCTCTGTCTAGTTGAGAGCAGTACTCAGTCTGTAGTCGTCATGCAGAGCGGTCGGTCAGTAGTAGCAGCCCAGTGCGGTTGTGTGATGTAGGCGGTCGGCAACAATGGTCAAGATGAGGAATAAGGTATACTGTTAATTAATATAATCATTAGATAATGAAAAATTTTATTTATTGTAATTATTCTCCAACAAGTCTCCCAATAATAATTTTTTATTTCAAAAGTATTTTCTCAAAAATTTAATTTTTTATTGAACTCAAGATTTCGTTGCACTTCCCATTTCATTCCACTTGTTTTGAAGAAAAATTCCACTAAAATCACAAAAAAAAGAGAATATTATTATTTGCAATGCAGTTCCTCCAAGCGGTACGCAACAACAAGAGCAGATATGTGACATCTATTTATTCTGAGGTAAGACTTTAATTCTGATTGTTTTACACAGGGCCAAAGACCGATATTTCGGTTTAATTAAATTTTCTTATCACTGAATGGACTTTAATTTTTCATCAGGAATTTATATTTGAGTCAGATTGCGAATTTCACATTTTTGTTGCCATTGTCAGTACATTTCATTGTGGGCAGGTTACGCATAGAGCCATGTCCATCAGCATTTCTATTAAGTATTGTCAATTTTTTTTCTTTTAAAATTTGTGGGGAGGTTACACTTGGCCCCATTTCTATTAAGTATTGTCAATTTTTTCTTTTAAAATTTGTGGGGAGGTTACACTTGGCTCCCATTTCTAATTAATATCGTCCATTTTCCTTTTAAAAAATTGGTGGGGAGGTTACACTACATATTCTAATACAAAAAGGAAAACAAGTTATAAAATACGGGTACAAATACCAAATACTGTGCGTATTCAACAGCGCTTGGTTTAGTCAAGTCTCTCTCATTATTGAGCCCACACATGTGACAAGTAGTTGGCGGACGGGCACTGGGACCTTAACAGTTGCGTCCTCGCTGAATACTTTTAACTCGTGCGTGTCCACTTCACGCAGAGTGAAACAGCGAAGTCGTCTTATTTTGCACCATGGATTCCTCCACAAATATTTTTTCATTTCTTGGAAACGGTGTGCGCCCTTGTGGTAATTTCGATGCTGTGTCAGACGACCTCCAATTTTACGGCACGGGACCCATTGTTTGCCCGTCGTAATGCACTTATTCAGCGGAGAGGAAATCGGTCGATAAGCACCCGCCGATAAGGAGAGTTCCTTATAAAACACTCCTCCATTTATTCAGAGTGCAGGTTAGTAAAAATTTTTGTAGGTTTGCACACGCATACTAAGTGTCAACACACTTCACTTTTGAAAAAAAAAATCACTTTAACACAGGTTCTTTCCCTAACTGACGTCCAACTCTATTAATCATTTATTTTGCATAAAGTATCTGCTTTTGTATGCTGTTACTCTTTAAATAAATCGTTATTTACGTAGTTACAACTTTAATACACTGATATATTACATATTATTGCTGACATTCCACTCACACTTACTTCATATCGAGTTTCATTTTGGGAATAGTTCAAACGCTACATTAGCTTTGATTATTTTCATAAACGGTGATATCAGTTTAACTTGTAAATAATAGATTCATTTACACTCATATTATAGAATGAACATGCTTAACCTCAGTTACGTTGATCGTCCTTATATACATATATACATCCATATGTTTGGGTATCACAAATCTTTACATAGGAAACATTATACACAATTCGTTTCACATTATTCATGAGAGTTTGTTATTTATTTATAGAGCAGGTGGGAAAGCATCGGCATCTATTTCAAATACTTGCCTAACTACGCTTAGCATCGCCTCTAGGAATCAAAGAAGGAATCTATTTGACTACAGGCCCATCGAATTATAAAGGGAAGGACATATAACTCATACATCATGTTACAAGAAGACTGAATCACCATTGTTCATGGTAGATTCTTGTTATGTTCCTACTACATGAAATAGACATTGCCTACTCCAGACGGCGTGTAACTCAAGTACTCATGACAAGTGTTTAATTGCAATAAATGTTGTTGTCATTCGACATGTAGAAGTCGCGGGAGTTATTTCTTTTCTTTGACGCGACGCTTATTTCTGGAAATTTGTGGTAAGTTCCTGTGGGACCAGACTGCTGGGGTCATCGGTTCCTAGGCTTACACACTACTAACTTGAACTAACTTATGCTAAGGACAACACACACACCCTTGCCCGAGGGAGGACTCGAACTCTGATGGGGGCAGCCGCACCAACCGAGGCAAGGCGCCTGAGACCGCGCACCACAAACAATAATCCTTTTATAATGGTCTTGTACATATACCTATATACATACTGTAAGGAGAAAAATGAGTGTTGGAGATTTATGAAGCAATGATTGTACCCGGTGTGTAGGTCGGCCCCTTACTTGCTCGGTAGCATCAAACCTATGTCACTATGACGTCACCTACCAGGCTGCTACTGCGTATACTTTGAATCGTTCTCATGTCACTAATATATATATAATATTTCTTACAACTAAATTTCATTCGTTTGGGGTGCGTCCTATTAAACTTGTATGCTATCATCCCACTCTCAAAGCTTACTTACCATTTCTTCTTTCATGCCATGTCGATGCACTGATCACTGAAAAGAAAAAACTTGAAACTAAATGTTTAGTAACCTAGTGGCCACTGGTTCAGCCATTCTTTTACGTCAGGATGTAGCTATTTTATTTGCTTGTTCTGTCCACTACTTCACCACTTCACTTACCTTTACCCTGTAAAGAGAAGAAACTACAAAATTCTATAAAGCGTGTGATACTTATGCTCCTCATCTCTGTATATGCTTTCATCTTAGCTGTCATCGTTCATATGCTTAAATGTTTCTTACACTTCCTTTACTTCACTTTCTGTACACACCTGTACATATCTGTATATAGTAGGTTAACATTATTATTTTATGTAGACATCACTCGTAGCCTTAGTTCAACATTGCATATATGAGGCACTGAGAGCAAGAGTGGACAAACCCACATTTGTTGCTGTGTTAAGTTACCTGCATGAAATGATGCCCATGTGAAGTATAAAAACCCTACAAAACCACATACTTAGATTCTGTATGGTAAACATAGACGAGGGGCCAATCACTACTTTTTGAACTTAGCCTCTGTCGCGTTTTCATGGAGAAATAGTGGACTATGATTCATTGGTCCACTACTGCACCGACACCAGTTCCCTGAACCACATCCAGCATTCGCTACATGCAGTCATGCCCAGCGCGATGTGGCGATGTTGCCTGGTGTAGTAGTTGCTATCGCAGCATTCGTGTCACTCCACGTTGATTCACATCGTGGAATCGCGTAGTGCAGGCGTAGTGTGTTGGTAGGGTGATAGTTGTTGAAGTTACAATGATGGATAATAACACACAACCTAAAACTATAGAGGAACAATTACAAGGTATATTATTATTGTTTGTGCGAGCTATCGTATTGTGTAGCGAAAATACGAAAATGTTGATTCCTGTACGTTTGACACAGAACTTCACATATATGTTTCAACTGCAGGAGGAAGGTGACGATCAACATCGTGATACAGAGCGGCTCGATGTTAACGACGGTTTGGACATGTCCTCAATACCAGCATCATCTGTATCCTTATCATCCCCTGATAATGTGAACAGTATGAAAGGTTTTGAGGAATGAGAGGGATTGGATATGGAATGTAAGAAAACAGAGACCAGTCAAAGGAGAAGAATATGTAAATGGTAAGGCCAAGATCAAGGCTCAAAAAGAATGCCGAATGGGACCATGTTCTTGTATGAAGCAATGCCACCTAAAGATAAGTGCAGATAGGCAGTGTAAAATATTTAATGATTATTATGGATTGGCGAACTTCGATTTGCAATCGGCCTTTCTATTTAACAGTATCTGTGTTTGTAAAACATCACGAATGTATACCGTTCTCTACGGGAAAATACCGGGTAATAGTTTTTGCTTTATATTTATGGTAATGATGTGCAAGTGTGCAAACCAATTCTTTTCAGAACACATTGGAGGTATCTGCAGGACGAATAGACAGAATATTCAAGCAGAAACGTGTTAGCGCAACTGTTCCACTTGACTGACAAGGACAACGTGAATCTGCCAACAAAACATAGCTGAAGTGAGGCGTTTTGTTGACAAATTTCCAGTGTATGAAAGTCACTATGCCATACACAAACTGAGTAGAAAGTATCTGGCACCTGATTTAAGTATCAGTATTATGTACTAATTATATTGCAAAGAAACAGTGAATCAAGTATCTCATCATATAATCGCAAAACCTTCACTTAGCAGTTTCATTTATCTTTCCATCTACCTATTTCAGATTCATGTAAGAAATGTGATTCTTTCCAGATTAAAATAATGGCCTTACCAAACGACAATTCGTTCATCTCGCAGAAAAACGAACATTTGAGGAAAGCTGAGTGTGCACATAAAGGCTTGCTGAACGATACTTTGCTTGCTAAATCAAATGATAATGTTGCAGTTATAACATCTGACCTGATGAAAACTTTGCCTCCCCTTGTATTCTCAACAGGGGTATGCTATTACAAAAGGCAAATGTGGACCCATTGGCTCGGTATTCATAACATAGGAAATGGTGACATTCACATATTTCCTTCGAACGAGTCCATAGCATCTAGTCCTCAGGAGATTTGTTCATGTTTTTGTATAATGTGAACCATTTTGTGAACTCTTCCCAGTTAATTATGTAATCAGATCAGTGCGAAGGTCAAAATAGGAATATTAAACTCTCACTTATGTGTCAGTACATAGTTTCCAATTCTATTTACATAGTAAATGAAATTGATCACAAATTTTTGGTCAGTGGTCGTTCATATCTACCTTGTGATCAAGATTTTGGCTTAACTGAAAAACAAAAGAAGTATTTTAAAAAAATTTACATTCCAGAACACTGGAATGAGATCATTGAGGCTGCTAGGAAGGAAAAGCCTTTCAAGTTAGTTCACTTGGGTAAATATGACTTTTCTCAACAAAAACGGTTGAAAAGAATATTACGAACCGCTAAATATCGGTTGATCAAACCAAAGTAGAGTATCTTAGGATCCAGTGGCTACGATTTGTGGAAAAGTTGCCTTTTGATATGCTTTTTAAATATTCCAATGAAATAGGTGACGTATTTAATAAAGCAGATGTGTCCAAGAGAACATCAACTCTTATAAAAGAGTTAGAACTGCTGTATCCAGGAGGTAATGCAATGAATGAACTGAAGAAGAAAGATTTACTGAATCTACTGGACCTCATTCCACCAGTTCACCATGATTTTTATAAGAACTTGAGGACAGCTGTTGCAAAGCCTGCAAATACGTTGTCCATATCGTATCTTGATAGTGAAGATTATGATGTGCAATAACAGTTTGTGGAAACCTTTGTGATCGTTGTAATTGTGACTGATGACCACAGCTGTTAAGTCCCATAGTGCTCAGAGCCATTTGAACCATTTTTTTGTTGTAATTGCATTATTTCATGACATTTTTTCTTTAAGTTGTTCAAGGTGTAAAAAAACTGTAGATCCTATACCTCTACAATAGTATATGAAGAACAATAACTATTTGTATTCTCACTATTTTGTACCTATTTCAATGAGTACATTGTATTTCATTCCTCATTGTATTTGCTTATTCATTTGTTTCGTGTGTATTACTTTGGTTTTTTTTCCCAATGTTGATGTTTTCATACTCGGATTGCAAAGTACACAATATGAAATACGTTTGAATCCAAAAGTAAATGGAAATCCTTTTGTGAAAGAGGCGGTACACCTAATGCAACAGTGACTATCTGCTGAAAGTCACGTTATGTGTCATGCAAAATTGGACTAACCCACATAAAAATCGGGTATTTTAAAGGTCAAGATGTAATTTGGTTTATAATCCACTTACAAGACCTGCAGTACTGCTAGTAGTTGTAACATCCAGTGACCTGGTAAAGAACAGAATATGTTTGCTAAATCTAGTATCTTTCTACCCTGATTATCTCTGTTGGAGGAAGGTTGGGGTTAGTCCACTATTGCTCTCAGTGCCTCATACATACATTAGATGTAGTCCACCTTAGGTTTACAGTTATAACATAGTTATTCCTTCTTTCTTCCTATGTGTATATAATTCGTATAAATATATGTATGAACGAATTGCGTTTAATTGCATTAGCTGATAGTCGTTTATCGTGTCAGTTGTCTAATAATTAAACCTGCTGTGGCCCCGTTTACATGCGCATGAGCATCAGTTGTTGCTTTCACGTCGTCTGCTGACGTAGCTCACAGTTGCGATTACACCACAGTGTGTGTCCCAAGTTCTTCTCTGCTTCGCCACTCCTCGCGTCAAGCGAAGTGCTGTATCGTTTAATATCTCTCTCAGTTTCACTTACCTGCTACTTTATATATCAAAATACAAGTAAAATCTCTTATATCTAAACATGTTTTCATATCACCAGTATTCAATAGAAAACTGAAATTAAATTACTATTACGTACACTATGTACAATCATTTTCACTAAAAATGCTTGTGTCAAAAATGCTTCTTCCACAAATGCCTTTAAGTCCTTGTGGGATAGAGACATTTGTCTCGACCAGTCCTCTCGTAATTCAGTCTATAAGCTCCAGGATATAGGATTTTGGAAATTATATACAATCCTGTATAAAGTAACTGCCGCTTTTTGTGTGACTTTAATATTTTAGCCAATTTTGGATGGGTTCGTAACAGAACTCGATGGCCTTCACTAAACAGTGTAAAATGCTTCAGTTTCCTATAATAAATTTTCTTCCTGTATTCAGCACTGTTTTCCAGTGTGCTTGTTTAATTTTCTCCTCTAATGTCAATTCCACTACAGGTACTTGAGCACGGTTGACTCCCACTCGTCCTTAACATTAATTCGTTTTGTGTGAAACCAGTGGAACAATTTGTAACACTGTTAATGACCTGCATGAAAGATGTACCATTTTCCACTCATTTTGTGTGTGTGTGCCGTGTGTATGTTCTTATGTACAAATTAAGTTCCTTGTGTACTCTTCCTACTCTTCCATAATATATAAGGCATTATCAGTAAGTATTACTCATGGTTTTACTATCCTCCTCAAGTAATCTTCGTTGATCCTGTTCCTGATGGAGGTCACTGTTGCAGTGCGTACAGTGTATATCTTAATATGCTTTATAAAAACATGAATTAGTGTTACTACGTACCTTACTCCACCCTTGCCTCTTGGATGGGGGCCAGCCAAATCCAGAGACATTATGAATTCCTCAGTGTACTTCTCAGGAAGACAAACACACCATTGTTCTGAGTAAGGATGTTTGCGATGGAATAAAACTCCTTTATATTCCCTGTACCACATTTTTACCCGTTTGTTGCCTTTCTGTGTTAGTTTTTGTTTGACCTTGCTCCATATTAGGTCCTGTTGTTGCATGGTTTTCATTTGTTTACAAAACTTACTGTAATCAGATTGCGGTGTTTTACTTTGCATAAGAAAAGTTCTTACCTCAGAATCCTGTTCCAACAATTCACTAAATTCATCTAGACCTTCAGGCAACCTCGATAGAGCATTGGTAATGATGTGCTGATTGCCCCTGACATAAATAATTTCGAAGCTAAATTCTTGCAGATATAGATACCACCATGCCAAACTCCTATGCAGTAATCTCCATGTCAACAAAATTAAAAGGTATTGGTGATCACAATATACTTCTGTACTCTTGCCCCATAAAAAATACTCAAATTCTTAGAATGCCCAGACCACTGCCAAACTGTCTAATTCTGATACAGAGTATGATCTTACTGCTTCAGCTAATGTGAAGTTAGCAAAACTAATTACCCTTGGAAATATCTTACCATCTTCCTCTCTCATCTGGAACAGACATGCCCCAGATCCTGCGAGGAGGTGTCTCTGCAGAGATGGAAGTCCTTCTCCATATTGGGGTGACTAAGTATATTTGCATTCACTAATGCGTCTTTAATATTACTGAAATCCTCTTGGCACTTGTCATCCCACAGCCATGGTTTGTTTTTGCATAATAAATTAAGCAGGGCATCACTGTTCATCAGTTGTTTTAGTATGAATTTACAGAAAAATGACGCTAATCCAAAATAAGCCTTAAGTTGTTTCTTGTTCCTAGGCACAGGACAATTGCGTATATCATCGAGTTTCTTAGGATTGGTGAGGATGTCTTGTTTGGAGATAATGTGACCAAGAAATTTTACCTTCTTCCAGCCAAAGTCAACCTTTTTTTAAATTGGCCGTTAGCCTGTATTCTGAAAAACGTTATACAGTAAAATTTTCTCAATCAGCTGAATGTGTTCTGACCAAGTGGGGGTGGTATTAGTAAGTCGTCAACATAGACCACAACCTTGCTAAGCAGCTCTGTTGCTAACACTTTATTCAATGCTATGATGAATACCCCTGTGCTTATATTCAGGCCAAATGGCACGACACAGAATTCAAAGCTTCTACCACCACATACAAAAGCTGTGTACTTTCTACTTTATGGATGGAGTTTGATTTGCCAGTAGGAGGGTCTCCAGTCCAATGTGGTAAAATACCAGGTATTATGGAACTTCAGCAGTTGTTCACCCAGGTTGTCAGGCCTGATTTGAACTGGTACTAGGATCTTATTAGTACCTCGAGCATACAGAACCAATCTTACCCATTTGTCTAGTTTACTTACAGGCAATATGGGGCTACAATAAGGTGAAAAGGAAGGTTGAATGATCTCTCATTTAATCATTCTATTTATTCTTCTTGTAGTGTCTTTCATTTAGTCCAATGAATGGGAAATGATGATACACAAAAGTTTCATGTGAGTAAACATCTATTTTGTACTGATATCCTTGATAAATCCGGGTTTTTTTAAATACGTGCACATACTTAAATAATAGATGTGTAAGTTCCTGTTGCTCCTGTTCATTTAAGGTGCTGGACTCACTTACCTTTTCCTCTACCATTTCATAGTTTACATCTGATTCTGACACTTGTTCATTATAGTGAGTGTTTATAAATAATACATTAGGAAATACAAACTTAACTCTCACATCAGACTACTCCTTCTGCTTGACCTTCTTGTCTGACATTTTTATTAAATTGATAGAAAATACCTGTTCGTTTACACTGAAGTAGCATTTACCACTTCCTATGTCAATTTGAGTCTTGTAAGTTCTAAATGTGTCCATCCCAATCAAACAATTTACTATTAAATTTGTCAATGATGAGGAAATGACATTTGACAGTAAAGTGTCCTATTTTTGATGGAATATGTGCTTGTAACTTCACTGCTTTTGACTTGTTTCCAATGGTCGTCTGTATTCTACAATTCTGCACTGGGAACATGCTTTTCTTTAGCTCTTGGGAAATTTCAGGTGACATTAAGTTAGTTGTTGCACCTGTGTCTAGAACGAAGTGTACTTCCATATCAAATATCATTGTTCTTATAACTGCCTGTACCTCCTCTTCATGCAATTTTTCGTGAATTTCCTCCTTGAGTCAGTATAAATCATCTTTCATGTCACCTTTTTCGTCATATCTCCCAAAACATGCTTTTATAAGTGTATTGCACCCACTCCCTAGCTGGTCGGCAGTGTGGGGACTCACTGTGACTGGTTGGAGTTTTCTGCTGGTGCAGAAGCATTGACCTCAGTGACCAGATTAATTTCAGTGAGCTGCACAGTGTGTGTTGTGTTATGCCAATTAGTGTCAGTGGCTGCACGTGACCCAACTTCATGTGAATCCGTGTTGGTAGTTGCAAAATTATAGTTCACGCTATTCTGTTGTTCAAAGGTTGGCTACAGCTACAGTGTTGCGGCTAGTCTGCAAGAAAGAAAACAATTAGTAGCAATGCACCTCTGAAAGAAAAACGAGAAACATTAGTGATGCACTGTGATGGAGTGGCAAAGAGCGAAAGCAACTTTCGTTCTGTAACCCACAGCACCAGATGTGTTGGCTACTGTGGGAGTCAGCACCAACATAAACAAGGAAGGAGAGAAGTTGTAATAGCTGGTGGCAGGAATCCAAAATGATCTGTACATAACAGATTAATAGAATACTTTATTTCTAAAAAGGAAATAAACATAACTTCTATTTATGAGGTGGCTTGATGTGCTTCATGTGCCTCCTACATGCAACTACTTTTACACACTAATAGTATTCGCAGAATGCAGGCTAAGTACCGTCTTCCTATTACTTGGTACTGATGCTCTCGAAGTCTGTGACCAAACTCGGCACCAGTGATGGGCGGCTGGTCAAGTCAGGTTTGCCCCCCCCCCCCCCCCCCCACACACACACGCACACACTCTCCACTCTTTCCATTGGCATACAGGTCAGCACCTTCTTGAGCCTTTTCTGTGATGCTGTGCTGGTCGCTGTGCAGTCGATGCTTCAGGACGGCACACAGTATACTGACTGGATGGAAAAGGATGAACGTCAAAATAATAGGACAGACTGGCTGAGTAAAGCTTAATTTTAAATTGCTTTAATGCTAAAGAGTGGGAGAAAGTTGAAAGATTAAAGTTTTCCAGGGTTCTGTCAGATATGAATAACTCTGAAGGATATAACATTACCTTTATGAAAGTTTTCAGGATGACAAAAATACCGAATCTGTATTTCTTATGAATGTTGACACTATAGAGAATGAATTGTGAAAGATGTGGAGAACGATTTACCGTATGAAATGGAATTAGTGAGGAAACATGTAGAGGAAGTGCAGGTAATTGCTGGTGTGAATGTGTGTGATTGCTTGTGTGTTTGTGTGTGTGTGTGTGTGTGTGTGTGTGTGTGTGTGTGTGTGTGTTTGTGGATGCTTTGGCTTACTGTGGAAGTAATATTTGTGGGTTAAATGAAAAGTTCTACGAGCATATTAAGGGCGCACATGGTAAGAAAATTGTATAGTTTCCTGTGAAAAACGCAAAAATTAAGAATGATACAGGTCAGTACAGTACGCCAATGAAGAGAGAGGTTTATCTTGTATCACTGGGGAGTCATTTGAGGAGAATTTCCTAGTAATACCTGGTTTAACAATAACTACAGTGCCTCAGATTGACTCCCTGACCAAGGAGGGTGTGGAAATTAAATGTATGGGAAAAGTAATTGATCATACAAAGGTTCTAATGATATCAGCCACATTAGGGCATTGAAATCAGAGAGTGCTAATAGGAGAAAATTTGTGCCACACCAGGAAGCGAACCTAGATTTCACACTGTAGACTAGTTGACGTCTTACCCACCTCATTCATCTGAGCATGCATCCCTTCTGACACAGATTCCCAGCCTGTTACTCACTACATATATAGTGACACCTGTCCAAGCACCCTTTACTTGCAGTCGCTCATTCTTGTAAGATATCGGACATGGTGTGCATATGCACTGAAAGGAAGAATCGTTGGTCGTCGTCACATTATTAATTAGTGTGTGTATGCGTGAGTATGTGCGTGTGTGCATGTGTCACACTTGTCTAAAAAAACAGACTCCTTGTTTGATTCAGCAGCCATATAACTAATTATTCATGCATTTGGGCATTGGAATGGTTCAGTGATAATAGATGAGAATTTGCGCCAGTCTGGGGCTCGAAAATGGATTTCTCATTTCACACAATCGATCACCTCAAACGTCTCGGCTGTCTGATCTCATTCCTCTTCTGACCCACATTCCCAGCCTGTTACTCACTACTGACGTAGTGACACCTATATACATCAAAAAGGTCATGACAACCAACAATCCTTACTTTCAGTGCAGACATACAACATGCACGATCTCTTATGGGAATCAGCAACTGTGAGTTAGGGAATTACTGGTAGCTGCCACTATGGCAGTAATGAGTATCAGATTGGGAATTTTAGTTGAAGGAAAGAATGCTCAGATGGAATATCATTGAAACCTTTAAATGATTAGTTGTATAGCTGCTGTATTGATCAAGATGTCTGTTCCGTCAGACATGCTTGGGAGAACAGACACACACACACACACACACACACACACACACACACACACACACACACACACCCTTTGTCAGAAAAGTTTCAGGACAGGTTTTAAAAAAAATAGAAAATTGCACTTCCAAGTAATAATGCTAGCTCCTATTGAAGTAATCCCCTTGGTCATCTATACACAGTTGTCAGTGTTTCTGGAGGTCTTGGAAGCAGGCAGGGAAATTTTCAGCTGCAATGCTTGTAAGCTCATTTGTCACAGACCATTGGATGTCTGTGTTATCATGCGGAAGCTTTTCTTTTAGCTGCCTTTTTGCTAGTGGAAACAGGAAAAAAATTACAAGGCGAGAGGCCGTGGATGTGGAATGGCAATAACAGAATGGCCAGATACTCAATAACAGATAAAGCAGTATGGAGTCTTTCATTGTCATGCAGTAAGAACCAGTTCTGAGAATGACACAAATCAGGGCAGTGTGTTGAATGGCTTGTTGCAAACGTTTGAGGACCTCGATATAAAGAGTTCGGTCCACTGTTTGACCTGGAGGAACTACTCATGGTGAACTAACCCTTTACTATAAATGAATGCAATCAACATTGTCTTTGTTCTCAAACGTCTGACTTTTTCCTAGGCTGATGATCCAGGACTCCACCATTCAGCACTTTGACACTTCATGTGAGGGTCGTAGTGGTAGCACCAACTTCCATCCGCAGCAATAATGTTTGACAGCAATGTAGGATCATGTCTGGCTCTGTCTAGTAGTTCAGCAGAAATTCTTTGTCTTTCCTCTTTGTGTTCATCTGGTGGTATGTGAGGGAGGATTTTTGCTGTAAATATCTATTCCTCTAAATCATCATATAAAATCTCAGACACACATCTAGATTCAAATTAAGTTCTTCTGGCATTGCACGTACAGTTACATGATGGTCTCCTAGCAATAATTGCCTTACATGCACCACACTTGCATTGGTATGTGCTGTAGACAGATGAACAGCTCTGGGATCGTCTTGCACTGAACCTCTGCCTTCACAAAACCTTTTGTGCCATTCGAAAACGCGACTTCTTGAAAGTGCCTATCCTGTGTATGCTTGCTTAATCATTGTTCATGTTCCATTACAGGTTTTCCCAAGCTTAACACAGAACTATATGTTCACTCTTTACTCACAATCAGCATCTATTGTGCCACTGTAACTAATACACCAAGAACCCAAACAGTGCATTGTTAAGCACACTCTCGGCACCTTTTGAGTTTGTACAGAAACATGGCTGAGGTCATTTCAAGGATGCACATATACTAAATAACACAACATTTGTTCCTTTTAAACATCACAAACTCAGAAATAAAAAAAAACATATCATGGAATTTCTCTGACAAAAGGAAGTGTATATATATATATATATATATATATATATATATATATTAACTATATATAATATAACTATATATATATATATATATATATATATATATATATATATATATAGTTAATAATTGAGTTTGGTTCTGAGTTGAACAGGAGGAGGGTTAGATTTAAAAGCATGTTGTATGGGGTTGATGCAGTTCAGTTCTACACAAAACAAAAAATGACAACTGATGATGTGTGTTCCCACAGAATATGAAAATTAGATAAAAAAATGCAGTATCAATTGAAATTGATTTTCTTTTTTTTTAAATTGTGGTACAGTGTAGTTCATTATGAATGTTTGTTCAGTCATCATGTAAAAGAACAATGTAGTGTGCATGAAGTATGACTGATGAAGGGGCTAGTGAAATAGAGTTTAATTTTATGAAGATATATTTGTTTAGGAGTGGTGCTGACACCACTGCATGTTTGCTGATTGACAGTCAGGAGATGTTGACAAATGATAAGTAAGAAATCTAGTTTGGGGGTTACTAGTGAATGAATAAATTTCGTTCCATGGTATGTTAATAGTTGCTGGGGATACCATATGATTTGTTTAACTGCGTTGGTCTTGGTATCTTCTCTGTGCAATTATTTGGGGGATGGTATTTCTTCATTTTGTGGTGTGAACTGTAGTGTGAATGAAACACTATTTATTGTTGTGTGAATATGGCCACAGCTGTGGCAACAGATTTTTTTTTGTTTCGGAAGTCACAAATACCACAAAAAGCATTTATTTATTAAGTTTAATTACAAAGTAAGTTACTAATTAAGGGAAATTTTGTCTTTAATTAAATACGTTTTCGGTTTGTTCAGGCACTTACATACTTCTAATGTGACAGATATCTCTCCTGTAAAAAAACATGAAAATGTTGGACAACAAAGGTCAATTCACACTGGCTGTCATGTCATATCATGTCAAAACATTTCACAGTGCATTTCAAATGCTGGCATTCGCACTGGGCCTCACATGATGTCATGATGCTGTCAAATTTTCTGGAGAACAAAGTTGTGATAATTGACATAATCAGCCATGACCCCCAAGCTCATTTCCTCCGGACACACAGCCATGCCACAGTCTAACATAACTCAGTTGTACTTTTGTTAGGGTGTGGTTTATATGGTGGATATCAGTTGTCATTCTACATTTTGTTATTCATTTTTTGCTATTTTTTGTTATATACTGGAAAAAGTGGAGGACAGCCATGCCAGTTGAGACCATGCGAGCTGAATTTACTTGATGTGCCATGACATGACAGTGGCATGACGATGTTTGTGAACTGGCTTCAACAATCCGTATGGAGATATGTGAGCCAACATTTTCTGTTCTGCACCCATGTATGCAATGGGAATGAAATCTTATTATTAGGGCTGTATTCTTTACAGAATCAGCCAGCAGTCATTGCTTCTCCCTCTTAGGCAAAATTTCACATGAGCGACTTTCTGGTTAAAATAGACTACGAGTGCTCAAAGAACATACACCTTTTGTGACTGCATGTAAATCAGCAACCAGCCACGATGTGTCTGTGACTAACATCAACGATCTATGGTTTGTGCCTTGCGTGGAGTTCTAAATTTTTGAGTATAAGCACGCTGTGCATGTGCAGAAACAAGGAACTTTGGCACGCTGCCAGTTATTGCTGCTAAAATCGAATGTTAATATTTTCCTATTATAGAAATGGATATTGTGCTTCTGTGTCTCCTTAATCTCTATTGTGTTGCTTGATTTGTTTTCGTCACAATGTCTAATATGTTGTTTGCTTTGTTTCCGGGACACTTCTAAAACTAACACAAGATACTGATTTTTTCCTATTATGTTCTCTGACAATATAGAAGAAATAACTCAAACCTAAAAGGTATTTGTTTATTACAGAGAAAAACTTACACTATGCACAAATAGAATGTAATTAGACAAAGTCTTTAAATATTATTTAAATGTGAAAAGGTCAGAGTTATTTGACGAGAAGAACAATTTTCTATGTTATTTGGCATATAACCATATTAGCAAGAAAACAAAATTTAAAAGATAAAGCAAAAGGACGCAATTTACTGCATTTTGGTTACTGCTTGATGTGTTTGCACGTTGCAAGTACACATTTTCTCTAGCAAATAAATGAATACCGATATGTTCCGAAATGTTTGGATGACACTTTTCCTAATCTTTCAGTTCTCAGGAGTGCAATGAATTTACCACCTGACCCTTGACAAGAACTACCACTGTGAATTCTGCTGTGGACATTAATAAACTCAATTATAACTGCCTGTTCCAATAATTTTGCTACTATATTTCTGTTTTATCGTAAAAAGAATAGTCCCTCATAACTTCACTTTCTCTGTTAAGATGCCAAAATGCATAGCAGACATCTCCCATAACACACACAATTTTGTCGCAAACGATGACTACTCGAAACAGGCAAGACTCTGTACAGGAATGAAAGACCAGGGGCTCTGCAGTAGACTCAATGGTCTCGAGTAGTCAGTTGAGACAAGAAAGTCTATCGTGTAAAAGGGGACTTAACGTGTAACTTGATTTATCCCACATCCCTAAAGGAGTGGGATTGAGAGTTGTTTACTACCCCCAAAAACTCCTGTACTGAAATTTGTGAAGTTGTGAAATAATTACATCTAATGTTTGTTTCAGGGTATTGTGCCAGTAAGAATCAAATAATCCATTGGATAAATGGTAACCATGGTACTTGACACTTAGATGTGCATTACTGTATTAGTCTGGCAAAGATGCATCTTGTACTGAAGCCTGACATTTGGTGAGGGAAGATGGCAGGATCTGGAAGTTTATGTATGGTATTACTACTATTTTCTGAAATGAAATGACGTGAGCCTTACCAGATGGTCTAAACAAGTTTTGCAGTTGAGCAAATATACACACACTAGTTGAGTTTAACACATACATTGTAGAATTGTATTATGAGAAGAACATCAAGTTACATATAACCTGCACACACTTAAAGCAGATTGTAGTTTTCGTAAGAACTCTCAAAATGAATGAAAAAATTTGTTATCAACGACAATCTACTCGTACACCAACTTCGATACTCCGAAGTGACAGAGGTTCATCAAACCACCTTCATGGTATTTTTTTATTATTCCATTCTTGAACAGCGTGCAGAAAGAATGAACATCTATATCTTTCCATGTGAGCTCTGATTTCCCTTAAATTATTATGATGATCGTGTCTCCCTGTGTTGGTCGGGAGTCGACAAAATATTTCCGTTTTCGGAAGAGAAAGCTAGTGATTGAAATTTCGTGCAAGATTCCGCCACAGCGAGAAACTCCTTTCTTTTAATGATGTCCTTTATCATGTCTGTCACACTCCTCCCCTGCTCCTCGATAATACAAACTGTGCTGCACTTTTTTAACTATCTCGATGTACTCCTTTAAACATAGCTGGTAAGGATCCCACACTGTGCAGCAGTACTGCAAAAAGGACAGACAAGCGTAATGTAAGTAGTCTCTCTAGTAGATGTGTTACATTTCCTAAGTGTTCTGCCAAAAAAAACAGTCTTTGGTTTGCCTTCCCCACAACATTTCCTATGGGTTCTTCCCGATTTAAGTTGTTCATAATTGTAATTTCTAGGTATTTAGTTAAATTTACGGCCTTTAGATTTAACTGATTTATCATGTATCCGAAGCTTAACGGATTCCTTTTAGCACTCATGTGGATGAGCTCACACTTTTCGTTATTTACGGTCAGTTGCTATTTTCGCACCATACAGATATCTTTTCTAAATCATTTTGCAATTTGTTTTGATCTTCTGATGACTTTTAGATGATAGATGACAGCATCATCTGGAAACAACCTATGATGCTGCTCAGATTGCCTCCTAAATCGCTTATATATATATATATATATATATATATACAACACTACCTTGGGGAACGCCAGAAATCAGGTTTACTTATAGGAGCACTTTCATAACGAGCATACTACACGAAGGAAAGCTGAAGTCGATCAAAACTGTTTAATAGCACATCATTAAACTACCTCCGTTAATACCATATCTATTAAACCCCTTACATAAACTGTTTAAACAGTCAGTATTTCAGATAAGGCAAACTATTATGTAATTATGTTGGCTTACATATCGTACTATTATTTACAATCCTTTAACACTCTCCTGTGTTATTCAATCTGTATATTGAGCAAGCAGTAAAGGAAACAAAAGAAAAATTCGTAGTAGGTATTAAAATTCGTGGAGAAGAAGTAAAAACTTTGAGGTTCGCCGATGACATTGTAATTCTGTCAGAGACAGCAAAGGACTTGGAAGAGCAGTTGAACGGAATGGACAGTGTCTTGAAAGGAGGATATAAGATGAACATCAACAAAAGCAAAACGAGGATAATGGAATGTAGTCAAATTAAATCGGGTGATGCTGAGGGGATTAGATTAGGAAATGAGACACTTAAAGTAGTAAAGGAGTTTTGCTATTTAGGGAGCAAAATAACTAATGATGGTCGAAGCAGAGAGGATATAAAATGTAGACTGGCAATGGCAAGGAAATCGTTTCTGAAGAAGAGAAATTTGTTAACATCGAGTATAGATTAAGTGTCAGGAAGTCGTTTCTGAAAGTATTCGTATGGAGTGTAGCCATGTATGGAAGTGAAACATGGACGATAACCAGTCTGGACAAGAAGAGAATAGAAGCTTTCGAAATGTGGTGCTACAGAAGAATGCTGAAGATAAGGTGGTTAGATCACGTAACTAATGAGGAGGTATTGAATAGGATTGGGGAGAAGAGAAGTTTGTGGCACAACTTGACTAGAAGAAGGGATCGGTTGGTAGGACATGTTTTGAGGCATCAAGGGATCACAAATTTAGCATTGGAGGGCAGCGTGGAGGGTAAAAATCGTAGAGGGAGACCAAGACACTAAGCCGATTCAGAAGGATGTAGGTTGCAGTAGGTACTGGGAGATGAAGAAGCTTGCATAGGATAGAGTAGCATGGAGAGCTGCATCAAACCAGTCTCAGGACTGAAGACCACAACAACAACAACAACACTCTCCTGCAAGTTCATATTTCATCACCAAATCAAGAATTTAACTCTGTCTTTATTGTCATTAGTTACTTCCATCCCAATAAAAGTTTTCATTCTTGACAGCTTCTTTGCTGATAGACCCTTAGTAAGAATGTTAGCTGCCTGATCTTATGTTAAAACACACTGGACATTGATCTTATTCTCATTGACTAGCTAGAATCCTGCGCCTTTGATATATTTAATGGCACTTCGATTGTCAATACATAAAGTAGGAATTGAACTCTTTTCAATAATGTCAATTTCTTTCAATAAAATATCAAGCCATACTAAAGATTTATTTGCCTCACTATCAGCTACAAATTCAGCTTCCATTGATGATTGTGCGACTCATTTCTGGGGTCAATTTTAGTGTCCGATGCCACCTGTCGGCTTTGACCAATGATGTAATGTGTGATGTTATTTTGTTTGTGTCGAAGATTGCTGTCGATGAACATTAAATGATTACTCTGGATTTCCTCGTTATTCGCTTATATTAACAATAGGATGTAGGTTGTTTTGTTTTCATCTCGTAATTTGTTTGTGGCATCTTTTGTTAATGAAAGTAGTCGTGATTTATAAGTAGTTGTGATTTATAAGGTCTTGATTTTTGACGCTGTTCGTTATGGATGAGTCTTTTTACGTTACTGTATTGTGCCAGTGCAACTTTTTTGGTTTCTCTGAAGAGAGGTTTTTCTGTCGTTTTTATATATTGTGGTTGCAATGGTGGGCCGAGGGGTGTTGCTGAGTCTTTCCCGGTGGGTGTATGTTACTGACTCGTGGTTTAATTTTTTTTTTTTTGGTACTATTTTAAAATTTTGCGTCTGGTTGAGGGCGGGTGTAGGGAAGAACTGATTCCGGTGGTACCTCGTTCGTGCCTGACAGTTTGTGTTTCTTATTGTTTTTTTCTTTAGTTATTCTGGATTTTGCTTCTTTCGTTACAGTTTGACCTTCTAACATTATTATTTATTGTTATGTCCTTATTTCGTTTTTGTCAGCCTCGATCGTTTACTGCTTTGGAAGTTCATTTGCGGTAAGTTTCTTTTTGTGTAGCCACTTTCATGTTTTCCTTTTCGATATTCCTGCTACACTTCTCTTATTTTTACTGTAACTCCTGGTGTATGAATTTTACTGAGTGTTATTTGGAGCTACTGCAACTGGTGTGACTTTCGTGTAGTATAGTTACCAGTTGCAAGGTTTGGTCATTTTTGCGTTTTATTTCTTTGCGTGTACAGTAATGTGTGTAAAGATTTTCATTTTCTGAAAGTCCAGGCGTATTCTGTAGCTCACTAATAAGATCACTTTTTAGGCACGTTTCTGATATGTTCTAAGATTTTCCTGCAACAAACAGTAATATTGGAATCGGTAACTGGAAATGACCTTCTACTCAGGTTGCTTCTATTTAGTGATTCCAATTATTCGACCGTTCATTATTTAGATCGTTTTTGCAGTACATGTGGAAAATATAATATATGCACTTGTAATTGCTCTCGTGTTCTTATTTATTTCAGTCATCTTCAACTCATTTAAATGAAATTTGCACGTAAATAATAGTCGTGTTAAATGTATTATTTTAAGGCATGCTACATTCGTTTGTTCATAGAGTTGCAGCATCTTTACCTTACGTATGGCGTCATTGGGAAAGCCGACGGGTGGTATCTGACACTAGAATGTATCCCATTTCTGTAGTTTACTTTTCCACATTACTGGTCCACCACAAAACTTCATTAAAACTTCACTTGTTGAACTTCTAGTCAATTTTTCACCTGTATAATCAGCATCGCTATAACCTTCTATAGCAGAATTGTTCGTTTTCCTGGACTGAATTCCATCATTACTTGCACCCTTCAAATAGCGAAGAATTCATTTAATTAATTTTAGGCGTGCTTCAGTAGGCGAATCTTGTGCTCTTGAAGCAACATTTACAGCATAAGCTAGATCTAGACGTGTCCCCAATGTTAAATATGTGATACTGCCTACAATTTCTCGCTAAGTGTCGGTATCACTAGCTGGTAGTGAATTACCAGGTATCCATCTAGATCACTAATACAAAGAACAAATACATCAAAGATACTTGCACACATGTAACAGAAACAAATATGAACTTGTTATATTATTTACAATCCTTTAACACGTACAAAACCAAAAATACATAAGCTGTTTCTGTTTATGCTTACACTAAAGCCCGGTCCACACGCAACGATCTGTCTGCGCAGACATCGGCGCAGATGTCTGTACATGCAAAAGATCGCTGCAAATGTGGTGTGTTCACACGACACAAACCCCAATCTACTACTCGCCCGCCATCTGTCGGTGTAGAAAAGAAATATCAGTGGCAAGCGACTACGCTCCCCGAAAACGTCAAAATTTAATTCAGTTATTTTGAAAAATAGAAATGGAGGAAGTTCTGTTGTGGTCTGTGTTCGCAACTTGTGTTGCAAAAAACATTCAGACCAACCGCAGGAAACAGAGAAAGCGGTGAAAATGGTGCAGACAGTGGCTGCTAAAGCGAAAGCAGTTTTGTCACGTAAATTTACTGCGAGAGTTGCAGGGCGAACCTGTTTTGTTTTACATAACCTCGTGTTCCATTTCCTCGCACATTGGCACTCCAATTTCATCTTCAATTGTACTCCTGCTTGGTCTTGGCGTTTCTTGATCACGAAGAAAGCCAAGTAGATCAAAATACCATAACGTTGGCTGGTATACTTGATCTACTCCTACACCAGATCTTCTAGATTTCTGACCTTTGGATAACTCTTTTCGGTAAACAGTTCGCTGACAGACTAATTTACTTTACTTGCCTTCATGACCTCATCCTTCAGGAAAGCGTAAATAGCTTCACATGTGTTGGGTATTATTTCACTCAATGCTTGTTTCGATATTGCAGATGAAAATTCCAAATCATTGTAGCTCCTTCCTGTTGCTAGAAATCTTAATGTTACTGCCAGGCGTTCATGAGGAGAAATTTCCCTTCTCATACAAGTATTTTTCTCATAATATGAGGGGTTACATGCTTTAAGAGATAATTATAAGTTTCGACATCCATTCGCAAATAATTTCGCCAGTTCGCAACGAAATTATTTTTTTATTACCGTTTCTCTGTTTGCCGAGGCGCCAACTGCCCGCAATTTTTCAATTAGAGCATTGTATGCTGCTGTCTTTTTGTCTCGGTCACTATATTCTTTACTTTTAATCTTCCACAAACATGGGTGGTTTCTGTATATTTCAATGAATTCACTTACAAACTCTCGAGAACACTGACGAGTATCAGCCATTTTAATGCCCTGTGCACACAAATACAAACACTAGACTGAGCAAACAGCTGTTTCGCGCCAGATTTGCGACGATCTCCTGTCCACACGCTCCAACTTGTCTGCGCAGATGTGGTTTGAACCGACAGATTTGAGAGGTTTCGCTCAAACCTCCAACTCCAACTTCCAGGTTTGCACACACCTCAGGTTGGTGCAAATCTTCTGTTCACACGCAACGATCTGTCTGCGCAGATGTGATGTGCGCAGACATTTGCGCAGACAGATCGTTGCGTGTGGACGGGCCTTTTTAAGACGTGCTCTTTTCTTTGTATCCGCCATCCGGTGTGGCTATGTATCGACATTGCTCAGGTAACTTATGAACTGAAGTATCTTTGCCGAAATGCCGAAGTTTTGATGTGAGTGAAAGATGTGAGAGAGGTGAATGTTGTGTTGATTATTTTTGTGTTTATTAATTAGATGTCTGCCAAATCTACAATATGAGTAGATTTAGGTTTCCTGTGAAACGAACTCATGTTTCGTTGTTCTGCACTCATGGAACAACAAACAACAGTAGTCGATTGTTTTATTCAGGAGCAGGTTGTAGTAGATTATGGTTTCTACCCGAAACGCGTCGGCTCAATTTACAAGCTGTTCGTAACCTTGCATGCTCTTCAGCTGCATTTCAAATAAAGCCTCCAGCGGAATCTGTTGTAGATATTTTCGACCGAGAGGCGAAACTATATCAGCGCCAGAGAGCAGCCCTGGCCGCTGATGTTGAGTTGTACGACTATCTGAAGGAAGAAGTTGGTTACAGACTGGCAGATCGTATATTCGACATCAAGAGAAAATTCAACTGTGCTGTTGATTTGGGTTGTGGCCGTGGATATGTATCAAGGCACGTTCTTGGCGATGCTGTTGAGCGACTAATTTTATGTGACATGTGCCCAACTTGGCTCGACCAAGCAGTTCTTCCAGAAAGTGTGGAAGTTGAACGAAAGATAGTCGATGAAGAGAAATTACCATTTCAGCCAAATTCAGTCGATTTAGTTATTAGCTCATTAAGTCTCCATTGGGTGAATGACTTGCCTGGTACTTTTCACCAAATATTAACATGTCTCAAAAATGATGGTGTATTGATTGCCGCTTTATTTGGAGGTGACACATTGTTTGAACTTCGTTCATCACTACAGTTAGCTGAACTGGAAAGACACGGGGGACTTTCTCCACATATTTCGCCATTCACAGAAATTCGTGACATAGGCAGCTTACTAACAAGAGCTGGATTTACAATGTTGACTATTGACACTGATGAAATAGTTGTAAATTACCCATCTATGTTTGAACTAATGTGGGATTTGAAGGGAATGGGAGAAAATAATGCCGCTCGTAACCGGAAACTTAATTTGCGTCGTGATACTATGGTAGCAGCTGCGGCGATTTACAAGGAACTGTATGGTAAACATAAAGACGATGGAACATCATCAGTTCCAGCGACGTTTCAGATCATTTATATGTTAGGATGGAAGCCAGATGCTTCTCAGCCAAAACCATTGGACAGAGGAACTGGCGAAGTTTCTCTCAGGGACCTTTATAGATTAGATGAGATTATAGCAGAAACCAAAAAAGTTCAAATAGATCCAGAGAAAGATATTGATAGGAAGTAATGCTTTGTTTCATACATGACTGTTCTGATTTTCTGCAGCTGTACAGCTAAGAGAGTTCGTGTATCAAACATAGTCACATTTTATTCAGGAGTGTATCGAAATGCACATTGAAATGATCAAAGATGTGTTTGTTGCCATTGTAACTAGTCTTTATGTAATGAGCAGTAGTTCTCTGCCATTTTTTGTGTTTCACTAATTGTGTTAGGCCTATCAAAATCCTGCAGTCAACCTTTTTATAATAAACAAGCAGGGATGATAGCTTGAAAAAAAAAATATTGGTGGATGCCTGCATGGTGCTTTCATTTTGTATCTTAAAGTGTTATATAGTACCGTGCATATGATATGTTGTTCTGACATGTACTACGACATGCAGTGTTAAATACTTTCCAAAGGACAATAATGACTTACTCAGCCTTCGCTACAAAGCTGAAATTGCAATGGTGTAAACACAAGGAAATAAAATAAGTCAAGTGGCAAAATGCATTATCATTTAGACAGTGCTTTTATTCTTGTTGCCATAAGGCTGTGTGTGTCAAGATCTTTGGATGACAAATAGCCGTAGCTTTATAAGTAGTGTTTCCTTTGAGTGTACATAACGTAATTATAGCACATGTTATGCCTGCAAAGGATGATTTGAGATAATTTGGAACTACCTTTCAAGAAAAGTATCAGCTTCACACAATAAATATATAAAGCACATCATTGTACCTCTATTATAATTCTGTTGTTGGCCTTCAGTCTAATGACTGGTTTGATACAGCTCTCTGTGGTACACATTCCTGTGTAACAGCAGGTGGGGTCGACAGAAGCTTCCGATCCCACGCATCGGCTTTGACCCGTGACGTAAGGGTGTTGTCGTGTGTGACGTCATGACGGCGCGGAGTTTGGTTTCAGTGTGGCTGTCTCCAGTTCTGTTTTATCTTATTTTATTTACTTTTCTGATCTGTTCGTTCTACCCCGTGAGATTTTTTTTAAAAAAAGACAAAAAACACTAATCAGCTACTGAAGCATCTTTATCTTCTATGGGTTGCAGTGGTTACGACCCCTGGGGAGGTGGGTGGGTATTCATGCATGGCTGTCTTCACTTACACGTTGTAGCTAGTTTGCCTCCCACCCAAAACACCCCATTTCCCGCACTTGTCCCGTTAGTGTCATTAGGCTTCTTGTGGAAAGTATGTGTGTTTGTTTCTGTTTCCATCATATTTGTGACGTCATGGGTCAAAGCAGACGGGTGGGATCGGACGCTTCCGTATTTCCCAGCAGGTGTACAGACAACCAACCAGTTGCAAATAATCTTTACCAAGGTTTCAGTGATCTTAAACCCGTCGTCCTCAGAAGAACAGCCTGTTTGTACTATTTACAACTGGATGTCCTTTGGAAGAGTCTTGGATGCCTTGGCAGACAGGAATGTCAATATTTTGTACAGGCTGCACTACAGGCACAGTTACAGAACAGCAAGTGTATTCTGGGGAAGACAGGTTTAAGTCTGTCGAATCCATGGTATTTATTGCAACTGTTTGGCTGTTTGTACATCCACTGTTTTGTACCCACTGCTGTGTGAGCCTCCTCATTTCTGCATATCTACTGCAACCTCAATCCATTTGAACCCACTTTCTGTATTTAAGCTTTGGTCACCCTCAGCAATTTCCCCCTCCCTCTCTTTTCTTTCTTATTGTGTCTCATTATTCTGTTTTCTAGAATGGCCACTTTTTTAACATGGTAGGCATAACCTCTGGATGTGTTACATGTACTTTACTGTAATAAATAAGCTACTGTAAAAAACAATATTATGAAAAGGATAATTGCCACTCACCATGTAGCAGGGATGCTGAGTCGCAGATAGCCACAACAAGAAGACTGTCACACAATAGGCTTTTGGCCAATTAGGCCTTCGTTAAAAATAAGACAACAGATACACACTCATGGGAACGCAAAACACACAGACACACACACACACACACACACACACACACACAAAACAAACTATGAAAAGCAGTGCATAATGGGAGAGGCAACTGAGTGGGTGAAGGCAGAGGCTGGAGGGGAAGGGATAGCAGGGTCAGGGTGGGGGACGGTGAAGTGCTCCTGCGGGAACGTGCACGGATGAGGTGGAGAGAGGGTAGTGCAGTTAGATGCTGTCGGGAAGTTTGACCGAGGAAGGGGGGTAATGGAAAAGGAGAGAAGTAATAATACTGTGTGCATTGGTGGAGTAGAGGGCTGTGTAGTGCTGGAATGGGAACAGGGAAGGAGGTAGATGGGTAAGGACAATGACTAACAAGAGGTTGAGGCCAGCAGGGTTACGGGAATGTAGGATATATTGCAGGGAGAGTTCCCACCTGTGCAATTCAGAATTTTCATAATATTGTTACATTCCATTCTGGATTTTCCATTCATTGTTGTTCTGAATTGAACAGGTGGGAAATCTCCTTGCAATATATCCTATGTTCCCGTAACCCTCCTGGCCTCAACCTTTGTTAGTCATTGTCCTTACCCATCCACCACCTACACTGTTCCCATTCCAGCACTCTATTCCAGCTTTGCACCCAGCCTTTTTACTTTTCTCCTTTTCTGCTACTCCCTCACCCTCTCTCCCCCACCCTTGGTCTAATTTCCTGACTGCATACCCTTTCTCCACCTCGTCCCTGCAAGCTCCTACTCCAGCGTCTTCCTTACCTTCACATGACTGCCTCTCCCATCATGCACTGCTGTTCGTAGTCTGGTTTCAGCAGCCAGAGACTGTGGTCGTGTGTGTGTGTGTGTGTGTGTGTGTGTGTTGTTGTCTATTTTTGACAAAGACCTTGTTGGCTGAAAGCTTATGGTCTGACAGTCTTTTTGTTGTGCCTATCTGTGACTCAGCATTTCCGACATATGGGGAGTAGCAACTATCCTTTTCATAATACTGTTACATTCCATCCTGGATTTTCTGCTGCAGATAAGGCTGCATATCTTCTGTAATGTAGAAGGATTTTCTGGCTTTCAAGTAAATAATAGGTACATTGGTGTAGGCTTGTGGACATTTCATTTTGCTTATCTCTAGATTCATGGATTGAAAAGTTTTGTTAGCTACATGGCAACTACTAGCGTTTGTTGTAAGGTTGCAGGATAAGTTGTAAAGTACTGTAAATATGACTGATTTTCTTTGAAGAATACTGTTGAATCAGCTAATAGCAGGCAAACAGCAGCTCTATAGTATAACTGAGGAGACATGCAACAGATTTTTTTGGTTCTTTTTTCTTTTCCCAAGTAGGAGCTTTGTTTCTACAGTTATTTGATTACATCTGGCTATAATAAGTGTGGATAGCATTAAGCAGTATCGTGACAGTTTATAATTAATGCAGTATAAAGATTAAGTTTCTGTGTTTTCCTTTTTATTTGTTAATGAATACCTTGACTCATTCCATATACCTGAATGTACTACTTCATATTGGATCTATGGAACACAGTGAATAATGGAATATCAGTGAACATATCTGCATATTTTTGAGTATTATGTATCTTTTTGATCCAAGATATTTGCTGTTCTATTTTAGTGTACTCTACTGTCTTTGTTCTTGTACAGTGAAGGTGTAAATACGGGTTGCATAGCCCACAGCATGTGATCTAGTGGTTAGTGTCACTGCCTCTACATCACAAACTCCCGGGTTCGATTCATGGCTGAATAGATTTTTTTTCATGTGGTGTCCTAATCATTTCACGTCATCCTTATCACACAGATAAGTGGGTCACTAGAGTGGCATCAAATACAAAGACTTGCATCAGGCAGCCATACAATCCCAGATGGTTTCTCCTGCCTGATAAAAATAGTTTCCCTTTTTTTTCATCTGTGAATGTGCAGTATTATGAACTAACAATTCCATCTTTGGAGAGAGGGGAGGTATAGATTGGGGAAGGTTAAAAAGAAGCCACCTGGAACTACTGGTACCAGACAACTTGAGGAGGGAGTAGAAAAAATGTTTGTCTACCTTGTCCTCACCCCCCTTCTCATCCTGCAGTCTGAGTCAGCTGCCCTTTCCTTTTACCTTTACCCAACCTATCCCTCTCTTCTCCCTGAGGATGGAACTATTAGTTCTGGAAACTATGAACTGTATCACTTTTATATGTGCTATTGGTAGTTCTACAAATTTCACTGCCTTAAGATAACTACTGACCATCATTTGTGTCCCATAATTTATTAGTATCCTTGATTGACTTGTCCTTTGGTACAGTGGAAAATATTATTTCATTTGATAGTAATGTGGGGCACCATCACCATATACTGGCAAAAATGTCTGGCAGTGGAGGGGGGGGGGGGGTGAGGGGGGAATTAGCTATGTGCCAATGAAACATTGCTTCAGATTTAAAAATAATAATGAAACAGGCTGATATAAGAAAAGGACTTCTTTTGAGAAACGTATGTTAAGATAGAACTAGTTTTTGTTTACTCATATTGTAGGCATTTGCCTCCTGCAATAGTCAACAACTGTTATAAAGTATCGTCATTGTGAAACACTTGTTAGGCATATTCAGTGCTTCAGAACTTGCCACCAATTTTGACAGTTGCCTATTTTGCTGTTTATTATGAACATGCTGTCATCCAGAACAGTACAACTGTATCCCCTTCTTGACAGTGGGTATCAAAGATCTAAATTTTTTAAATTAATACAGCATTTTTTTTGTCTCGGCTGTACTTACATAGATTACATCCTCATCCAAAGCTTTTTGTGGTACAGAGAGGTGGTCTAAATAAACATACCCTAAGCGGAGAAATGCTGTACTCATTTAGCTGTTAACCTCATCTCACATGGGAATACATTGATAAGGCTCTGGATGCCTGTGAAATAGCAGGAAGCCTTGTCAAGTGTTGTTTTGCACAGCTTGCTTTTATTAATCTGTTCATTCATTGTGTTTTATAGGCACCATCGTGTAAGAGAACCTTGAGTGGCATGGAACGAGTCATGGTATAAATTAACAAAACAGGCAAGAAAATCACCGAAGCTTAATCTGTATATAGTATTAATCAAAACATTTTAACAGTATTGCTTAATGCTATTCACACTCATATTATCCAAAGTTGAGCAAGTGAATTAGGAAGGAAATGCTACTTTGAAAAAAGCAAGTGCCTCCTCAGTTATCTACATCTGTACTCTGCAAACCACACTGAGGAGCAAGGCAGAGGGTATGTCCCGCTGTACTAGTTTTTAAGGGTTCTTCCCATTCCATTCAGATATAGAGTGCAGGAAGAATGATTGAGTGAATGCCCAAGTGTGTTCAGTAATTATTCTAATCTTATCTTCACGATCCCTATGTGAGCGGTACGTAGGGGTTTGTAGTATGTTTCTAGAATCATCATTTAAAGCTGGTTTTTGAAACTTTGTTGATAAACATTCTCGGAATAGTTGATTTCTGTCTTGAGGAGTCTTCCAGTTCAATTTCTTCACTGTCTCTCTGACACTCTTCCACAGATCAAACAAACCTGTGACCATACATGCTGTTCTTCTCTGTATACATTCAGTATCCCCTGTTAGTCCTCCTTGGTAAGGGTCCCACATGCTTGAGCAATATTCTAGAACCAGTTGTATGAGTGATTTGTAAGCACTATCCTTTGTAGACAAATTGCACTAGTGCTCTACCAATAAACTGGAATCTAGCTCCTGCTTTACACACAACTGAGCCTTTGTGATCACTCCATTTCATACCCCTACAAAATGTTACACGAGGGTATTTGTATGAGTTAGCCGATTGCAACAGTGGCTCATTGATGTTACATTAATAGGATACTACGTTTTTTTCATTTCGTGAAGTGCACAATTTTACATATTTGAATATTTAAAGCAAGCTGCCGAACTTTGTACCACTTTGAAATGTTATTGAGATCTGACTGAATACTTACACAGTTTTTTGGAATATTACTTGATTATATATAACAGCATCATTTGCAAAAATATCAGGTTATTATTGACATTGTTTGCAAGGTCATTAATATACAATATGAACAGCAAGGGTCCCAACACACTTCCCTGGGACACATCTGAAGTTACTTCTACATCTGACGATGACTCTCCATCCACGATAACAAGCCTCGGCGCCACCCTACCAAAAAATTCCTCAATCGAGCCACAAATTTCACTTGATACTGCATTGACCGTACCTTTGAGAATAAGCATAAGTTGGGTTTCACATTATCAATGTTTTCAGAATCTATGGTGGTTGGAATTGAGAAGGTCATTCAGTTCAAGGTACCTCATTATGTTTGAGCTGAAAATATGTTCTAAGATTTTACAACAAAATTATGTCGAGGATGAAACTTTCTGGCAGATTAAAACTGTGTGCCAGACCGAGACTCGAACTCGGGACCTTTGCCTTTCGCGGGCAAGTGCTCTACCATCTGAGCTACCCAAGCACAACTCACGCCCTGTCCTCACAGCTCTACTTCTGCCAGTACCTCGTCTCCTACTTTCCAAACTATACAGAAGCTCTTCTACAAACCTTGCAGAATTAGCACCCCTGAAAGAAAGGACATTGCAGAGACATGGCCTAGCCACAGCCTGGGGGATGTTTCCAGAATGAGATTTTTACTCTACAGCGGAGTGTGCGCCGATATGAAACTTCCTGGCCTATTAAAACTGTGTGCCGGACCGAGACTCGAACTCGGGACCTTTGCCTTTTGCGGGCAAGTGCTCTACCATCCGCTACCCAAGCACTTGCCCCGCGAAAGGCAAAAGTCCCAAGTTCAAGTCTCGGTCCGGCACACAGTTGTAATCTGCCAGGAAGTTTCATATCAGCACACACTCCGCTGAAGAGTGAAAATCTCATTCTGATGTTGAGGATATTGGACAGTAGTTTGTGGATCATTTCTACTACCCTTCTTGTAAGATGAGTGTGACCTTTGGTTTCTCCAAGAACTGGACATAGTTTCTTGTGCAAGAGATTTACGATAGATTATAGTTAGAAGAGAGACTAACTTTGCCAGAAATTCAGTATAGAATCTGACAAGACCCTGAAGTTTTTTTCAGTTTTTACGATTTCAGCTGTTTCTCGACACCAATGACACTAATACTTATTTTATTGATATTTTCTGTGGTACAAGAGTTAAATCAAGGCAGTTCTCCTGGGTTTTCCTGTGTAAAGGAACATTTGGTAATCAAGTTAGCATTTCAGCTGTTGCTTTGCTACCCTCAATTTCTGTTCTGTCTCATTTGCTAGTGTCTGGACACTAACTTTGGTGCCACTAACAGCCTTTACATATTACCAGAATTTCCTTGGGTTTAGTGAAATACCATTTGACAATATTCTGCTACAGTAGTCATTGACGGAAACTTGCATTGTTCTCATGCCAGTGAAACACAGTTCATTCAGCATCTCTCTATCTATAGCCCTATGCTTTGTTTTATACATATTGTGCAGTAATCTCTGTTTCCTTAGAAGTTTCTGTGCTGTGACTGTATACCATATAGGTTCCCTCCCATTATGAATTCTTATACTGGGTACATATCTATCCAATGCATGTTCAACTATTCTTATAGCCATAGACCCTTTACATGCTCCTGCCCTGTGCTGAAAGTTTCAAGTTCCTCTTTTGAGGTATGACACTACTGATCTTTTTATCTAGTTTACTGAACATGTATATATCTTTCTGCTGTAGTTGTCCTTTGTGTTTTGGTAATCATTTTTGCCGCAACTACATCATGATCACTGATACCTGATTTGTTTTGGAGATCCTCAAAGAGATCAGATCTATCTGTTGCCATTAGATCCAATATATTTCCATTGTGAGTGGAGTTACTATCTGTTCTAGTTAGTTTCTAGAGAAAATTTTTAGTAATGCTTTGCAGGATGTGTTATCACACCCACAACTAACAAAGCTAATTTTCTCAATCAGTTGTTTGATGATTGAGGTCTCCAGCAGCGATTATAGTATGATTGGAACTTACGTATGGGACTGAGGTTTTCTCTAAAGCCTTTGATTATGTCAGGAAATAAATCTGGTGGGCGATAGAAGGATCCAATTATCATTTATACCCACCCTTGATACGAAGTCTTGTAGAAACAATCTCACGTTCAGCTTCACTTTCTGTCTCAGTGGATTTGAGCTTCTTGTCCACTGCAGCAGATACACCACCTCCATTTCCCATTTGCCTATCCTTTTGATAGACATTTAAATATTCTCCAAAAATGTCACTGCTATAAACTTCAGGTTTGAACCAGCTCTCTGTACTTATTGTGAGTTTCACTGCTTTTCATGAGCAATTCAAACCGGGCACTTTGTTACGAATGTTTTGGCAATTTACTATTAGGATTTTAGCACTCTGACCTTTGGGAGGCATTTCTTTTGGTCTTACACTGATACTTTTGGGTTTCCTTCAGCTGTCATTATTTGGATTGGATGGAGACTTGTGTTATCTAAAAAATCCTGGTGTGCACCCCACACACAGTCAGCTCCTTGAGTAGCAGCCTCTGATATATAGTGCACACCTGACCTATTAGGGAGACCCTACCATTCTCAAATTTGTGGCACAAGTTCAGGAAGTCAAAGCCTAGCTTGTCACAGAACTTTCAAAGTCCCTAGTTCAGACCTTCTACTCGACTTGGAACCAAGGGGCTACGATCAGTTCTGGGAACAATGTTGCAAATTGTGAGCTTCATTGAAATTGGATGTGCGAAGCTGGTTTTCTCAACTTTCTCTGCCAGCCACTGGAATGATCCAAGTATGACGTTGCACCATAATCAGCAGTTGTTTGCACCTTGTTCCCTCAGTGGTTACTGGAAAAGCCTCTTCAATATATTGAATGAGGCCCCCACGCATACACTGAGTGCACCTGGTGTCCTTTCCTTTCCTCTGCTGCCGTTTACCTAAGAGTTACCATTATTCCCCATACATTTGAGCTGCCAATGATTAATAAATTCCCTACCCTTTCGTATTTAGCTCCTCTTGACAGCGGGGAAAAAAACAGAGAGAGGGGGGGGGGGGGGGGGGGGGAACCAGTTTTCTCCAAATCAGATGAAGTGAGTCCCACTGTCTCAGTTTCAATGTCACTGAAAGACAGCACTTCAAACTTGTTGGTAAGGGGGACAGTACAACTCCCTTAGTCCTTGATGGTCCCCGTCCACCCTGTAAAGGACACCAAGATCTACCATTGACATGCCACTCGCTGTCAAGTGGATGAGTAATGACAGATCCTGTACTTTCTGCAGAGGAGAAAGGATCCACAGGAGAGGATAGCACTTGTACCTCTGGTACATATTACAGGTACATGACTTTCGGGAGCTCTTCCAACACACCTATTCGCAGCAGCTGCCAATTGCTTGGCAGTGGTTAGGGTGATTTCCAGCTGCTTACAAACGTCAACCAACTCATCCTGTGTTTGAGAATAGCATTCACAATGGGGCTGCATTTTGGCAGGTGCAGTCTATTATATGGCAGTGAACATATAAGTTAAGGCCACTGATTATCTGTTAATCTATTGAGCTAAAAACTTGCTAATTCCCTATAAGAACTGAAGCAAATACAAAAAATGAGATTTCTATTAAGGCTACACAAAAACTTTTAAAAAAATACTAATTTCCTAAATGTTTTGAGGTTAATTACAGTTGTTAACAAACTCGAAAACAGAGTTAATTTATGAGAAATGCAAATAATATATAGGGCTCCTACTCTTTAGTGGAAAACTAGATGTAACACAATATGTTAGAATATCTGCTACAGTAACTAATTCACAAATGCTGATTTACTATAAATTATTTGTAGATCATGCAAAGGACAGTGGTAACTTCTGAAAATTCTCAAACACACACAGTCTGGCTAAATCCGATTTACATTATCAGCAGCAAAAACCATTAAGGAGTAAATGTATTGAAAAGTAAGTGTAAGACTCACAAATGTTGATTTGCTGTGAAAATACCCATAGAGCTGCTGTTTGTCAGCTATTAGTAACTTTATATTAACTGACTGACTGTAGGTTCTTTGTGAACCATTGTATAAACTGAAAACATCTTTTTTGTACATACTAGGTTTTGGGTTGAAAGCTCATTTTTCAATCCTGGAAAAGTAAGTCCTAGTTACAGAACTTACTACGTATCATGAAGCTTTATAATAAACACTGGTGCTTAAACAGTGGCTAATGAGCTAGGGCTATGTTTTTAATTTTCTTGCATCACAATGGGCAGGAGCCTGTTCAATATTTACTCTCAGAGTGCATGACTCCATTGTAAATCCTAGACAAGATGGTCAAGTTTACATGAAAATTATTTTTTTGTTTTGTATTGCAACTATGTAAATCACAGTCTGGCTAACACTGAGTTTCGATATCAGCAACAAAAACCATTGAGGAGTAAATGTATTGAGAAGGGAGTGTGATAACTCAACAACTCTTAAAAAGGCTTATGCGTGGGGTACATTTATCTATTTTACAAAATATTCTTACTGCTCAACTCTGCTAAACTTTATTTACTTCAGTGCACTGCCCCAGAAGATAATTCCACAAGATAAAAGGCAGTGCAATGCTGTATAAGCTAAGGTGATACCAGGTCATTACTGCTGGTTAGGAATTGCATAATATATGTCTTTGTGAGGTAAAGACTTAAACAGTAGCTTTGGACTACTTGTAGGCCTTTTCAGCTCTCATCTGAGGTGTGCATACTAGGGTTAAGTGTGGGGCTGCACTTAGTATGCGTGTGTCGTCAGCAAACGTGAAAAGTTTTTGGAATCACCTTTTTAAAGTCTTTGGAAGATTATTTATGTTGATTAGAAACAAGAATATTTTCCCTAGTACTGATCATTGTGGCACTCTACACGTTATGTTCGCCCATTCTGACGTTAGTTTCGTGCCTCAGACGGTCCTTTAATGAGACCCTCTGCATTGTGTTATGAAGGTAAGACTCCATTTATGCTGGAGGGATGTCATTAATGCAATAACATTTTAATTTGCCAGTTATGAAGCACTGCCTCTCCAGTGGTTGTAACATTGACTATAATGGCACGAAGTTAATAAAATGTGCCTAAACATTCTGTAGTTGTGTTTTTTTTTTTTTTTTTTTTTTTTTTTTTTTTTTTTTTTTTTTTTTTTTTATAGAAGAATCTGTGAGATTTGTCTACCAGATCTGATGAGTAAAGAGTATGGTAATGCTCGAGATCCAGCCTCAAACATGCTCAAAGCACAGCAACAGTTTGTAGGAAGATCCATTCATGACATGCCAACTGAAGAGTATGACCAGACTCCTGTGGTGTCAGAACTGAGACTGAGGACAGTGACTTGTGCTTTGGCCATGCACTTCTCCTTCCACTTCACCAGCAGAGCAGCCCATTGGTACTGCGAAACTGAGATTTACAGTGGGAGGAGGGTGTATATAAGAAAGCACACAGTATGTTAAAATATTGTACCGTTTGAAAGACACAACCCAAATGAGTACTGAAGTCACAAAAAACTAGTAACTGCACAAATTACTGACATTGTCATAAAACCAAATATTATCAAAACATACTTTGATGAGCAATGATGATGCACCATTTTTTCGCACTGTAATATGTATTTTGTCGTCGGTATGGATATGCCAATTTTGCTATATCCATAAATGCCCTAAAATTAAATTTCTGTCGCTATGAAATTGAAAATGTTAGCACCTAAACTATTAATGTAACTGATATGAACAGCAATTCAGTGATCGGATATCCCTTTACACAATCATCATTTCAATCAAATGTAACACAAATGTATTTGTTGGTAGGTACCTTATGTGAACAGCTAAATGGGTAAAACCAATACCTTGTAATAATAAAATATTTTATTTTTCAAAATGGAGATGAGAAAAATTCATAGATCCTTCACACTAACAATAAATATTGTTTATTGGTTAAATGAATTTAAATGTGTTTTACAAATGCTGCAGATATGGCATATTCATTTGAAGAAATATTCCATAAAATTCATGGAAATATGACAGAAGATTGTCTCAATAACATTTTTGAGACTGTTACTTTCTTATTTCAAAATCTGGTTTGGAAAAGTTAAACTATAGTCCAAAGACATTTTGGTTTCATTATTTGAATGTGGTTGGAACATGGATCCACTGCTATCATTTAGATAAAAGAAACCAAAACAAAGGGATCAGCAATTGCTTCGATGTCTTCCTTTAATACAACCACGTGGAGATTCCTAAATACTTGAACAGTACTCAACAATGGTTCACACTAGTGTTCTATACACCTCTTTTATAGATGAGCCACAGTTTCATAAAATTCTCCCAATAAACCGAATCCAGCCATTCATATTTGCTATTACTGACATTATGAGCTGGTTCCATTTCATATCACTTTGAAACATTGCACCTAGATATTTAATCAGTTTGACTGTGTCAAGCAGGGCACCACTAACACTGTATTCGAATGTGACAGGATTGTTTTTCATACTCATTTATGTTAACTCACATTTTTCTGCCTCTAGCACAAGCCTCTGTTCACCACACCAAACAGAAATTATATCGGAGTCATCCTACTTCCTGCATGTACTCAGCAATGACACTTTCCAGTACACTACAGCACCATCAGCAAACAGTTGCAGTTTCCTGCTCACCATATCCACCAAATCATGTATGTCAAACAATGGAAAATCCAGGGTGGAATGTAACAATATTAGGGAAGGAATGTTGCTACTCACTGTATAGCAGAGATGCTGAGTCGTGATAAGCACAGAAGATTCACAAAATTCTAGCTTTTGGCCATTAAGGCCTATATCAGCAATAGACACACAAATGCACACACTCACGCAAACACAACTTGCACACATGTCTGCTGTCTCAGACAACTGAAACCACACTGTGAGCAGCAGCACCAGTGCATGATGGGAGTGGCGACTGGGTGGTGGTAAGGAGGAGGCTGGGGCAGGGAGGGGGAGGGATAGTATGGTGGGGGCGGCAGACAGTGAAGTGCTGCAGGTTAGATGTCCTCAGACCTGCTACCCACAGTAATCCCCCTCCCCAGCTTCTCTCCTGCCCCCCATCTAAGCTGTAGCACTTCACTGTCTGCCACCCCCTCCATACTATCCCTCCCCCTCCCTGCCCAGGCTCCTACTCACCCTCACCCAGTCACCACTCCCATCATGCACTGGTGCTGCTGCTCACAGTGTCGTTTCAGTTGTCTGAGACAGCAGACGTGTGCAAGTTGTGTTTGCGTACGCGCGCGTGTTTGTGTGTGTGTGTGTGTGTGTGTGTGTGTGTGTGTGTGTGTGTGTGTGTGTGTGTGCGCGTGTGTGCGTGTGTGTGTGTGTGTGTGTGTGTGTGTGTGTGTCTATTGCTGACAAAAGCCTTAGTGGCCAAAAGCTACAATTGTGTGAATCATGTATGTATATAGAGAACTGCAGTGGTACTATCACACTTTGCTAGGGCACTCCTGACCATACCCTCCTCATTGATAACACTTACCATTCAGGACATTGTACTGGATTCTATAACTTCAGACATCTTTGAAACACTCACACATCTGGGATCGTATTCTGTGTGCTCGGACCTTCATTAACAGTCTGCGGTGGGGCACTGTGTCATATGCTTTCCGGAGAGCTAGGAATATGGAATCTGCACGTTACCTTTCATCCATGGTTTGCAGGACATCATGGGAGAAAAGGTCAGTTGGAGTCTCACACAGGTGATTCTTTCTAAATCCATGCTTTTATGTTTCAAGGAAATTTATTACATTTGAGCTTGGAATAGCATAATAGTTATTAAAGCCAGAAAACGAGCAATTGATGCTCCTAATCCTCAGTGCTTACCATTGCTCAGTGTCCATTTGAAACTTTAAAACGTATAATACTTCAAGTTTTAAAAATAATAAAAAACAAACTAGCAGGTTTCCAAAGTGATGCTGTTGTGGACCGTAATGGCAGGAATACCTTATACCGAGTCAGAATTGCAGGGGACACAAAACATCAGCAGCTTTTTGTGAACTTGTCTGCTACACATGATAAAATATGGTGGAATAGATGTGTGTACGAAAACTGACCGCACTCATGAAGAACACGCAGACAAATTGCTGTTTCAAAGTCAGCATAATAGAAGCAAATCATTCACAGTAAATAACAGGTTAACTCAATCTTCTTTATTGGCTCAACTGTTTTTCAGGTTCTATACCACTGATCTACCTTACACCACTAGCATCAAATTCCTGTATGTAAATGACATAGCATTAGCAGCTCAAGCTACCACACCAGATGAAACAGAGGAAGTCCTGTCCATCAACCTAGAAACCTTGAATTTATACTACAAGTAGTAGCTGTCCACATCTATGAACTTAATATAGCAAGGTATGAAGCTTAATTCTGCCATTAAGAAGATAATGTACTAGATATGGAATTCTGCCCCAATCAATAATCGTATACCCTTTCAGATTACCAATAGGGATTTAATTTGGAGAGTAAAGTGTGAACTAGAATAAACCAAATTTATTCTTTATTTATGTCCATGGACAATTCTGTACAATGGTATTGGACACATCAAGTTCACATGAAGTTTGAAAAGTAACACAATTACAAATTTCAAAATTACACAACTACATGCTTATATCAGTAAAATGTATCATTTCTTCAAAAATAGTATCTAAAATACAAGCATTTTAAAAGAATACTGATATACATTCATAATTATCAAAGATTAAAGTCAATTTATGCTTTCTGAAAAATTTCACATGTTAGTACAGCAACATATGAAACATTACCTTAATTTCAAACAATGGAAACTCCATTTCCCTCTCTCCCTTTTTCCAACGAAGGCTGTATCCGAAAGCTTATGTATAAGTGTATTTTAGTTCTGCTTGTCTGCCACTTAATGTGTTATCTGTACGGTAAATGACAATCTATCTTTTCCTACGTTGTTGACATTACATTAGTTCTTAACTTTGAGGTGTTCTTTAATATACTGTATGGATAAGTTTTAATAAAGTGATATTTTAGTTTATTGTTGAAAACGGCCATGTTTTCTATTATCTTCAGATAGTTCGGCAAACTGTTGTATAGAAGGCATCCTGCTTTTACTGGCTTCTTTGTCAGTTAATATGAGCCCATTTCCTTTAGTATGATAATCATTTTTATTTCTTCTGTTATTGTTATCCGTTAAACGATACAGTGTGGTTACTTTTTACGTAAACAATTGTTTCTTTTATGTATATTGATGATAGTAGTAATAAGATAAATCAGGCTTGGTGCATGATGGAGTCTGGATGTTCCTCTTCTGTGGCTGTGGAACTCTAGAAATAGATCATGGTACACCTCGTAAAAACATATTTAGTGTGAAAATAAAATGGAACACTCTAAAACTTTATAGATGCCACACTATTGACATTCAGCTTAAATTGTTGCACCCTCTTGATCTGGATCCGAGACCAATGGCTCCAAACAGTAGATGATAATGTTATAGCTTACATGTAATTCGTGTTGCACCAAATAAAGAAAGTGACTAAGATTACTGCTCAGTAATAACTCTTGCACTAAAATAATACAATTGTTCATATAATAGCTAGTGTAATGACAAAAGTGAATTAGATGGACGTATTTTGCTTCCCATGCAGTTCCCAGGTTTTTGGTTCCAGACACCAAAAAATGACTTGCAAAGGAGAATTATTTTCTAATAAAGAAGTCATTTACATCGGTAAAGAATATTATGTTGGGTCATAAACAGAGTTTGTTGCTGAGTTAAAGGAAAAAATAATAGAATCTTGCTTTATCAGGTTCATTTAAGTCAGTGGAGATACTATAAAAATAGATATTTCTTTGCAGAAAATTATATCTTTTTTTTAACCAAGTCTGTAAATAAAGCAGTGGAAGGCAATGGTTAACCAACACTGGAGTCACTTCCATAGACACTCATGCGGTGGACCCTTCTGATGAGGCTTCCCCCGTGACAAGAACTGCTGTAAAGCAGAACACAAAAAAAGAAAAAAAGTAAATTAAGCTTTATAAAGTTATTAAACTTGATTAAGAATGTCTGCCACTTTAACAGTTTGTACACTGAAAAGAAATGAAGCACTTTCCAAATCAATTGAATTGCACTTGTTTCAGTTCTGATTGTCTTTAAAAATACCTCTCATCATACATACCACTTACTCTTCAGTTCTGATGATGCTAGTTCATGTAATCTGTTGTCACTCACGGGAGATGGAATACAAGCAAAAAGAACATGGGCATTTTAGGTGGTCACGTGTATGCTGTAGCACAGATGTCATCGTATGGGGACCACCTTGCAGGAAGACAATTCTAACTCTGTTTAAACAAATTCATAAAATTTGTGGGTAAGTTTCAAGATACACCTGACCCACGCAACCTCCATCTTTATTACTAATGACCATTTATGTCTGCTCAGGAGTCCCTCATATCATCACTGAAGGAGGTCAGTATTGTGCTGCCCAACATATGCGATGAAATTTTTCAGGTAACAGGAATCAGTGTTGTCTTTGCCCCATTTTGGGATTTACATCTATATTTGGAAAGTGATACTGCCTTAAACAAAAAGTTGTTGCATCTGCCATCTGCCATAGTTTTTGTTACTATTTTCTCCCCTCTCTTTGTAAAAGTTTCAAAATTATGTTTTAGAAGGTGAAGGTAAAATTTGGCTATTGATACATAGTGTTGTCTGGGTTTTACAGGGCTATTACAAATGATTGAAGTGATTTCATAAATTCACTGTAGCTCCATTCATTGACATATGGTCACGACACACTACAGATACGTAGAAAAACTCATAAAGTTTTGTTCGGCTGAAGCCGCACTTCAGGTTTCTGCCGCGAGAGCGCTCGAGAGCGCAGTGAGACAAAATGGCGACAGGAGCCGAGAAAGCGTATGTCGTGCTTGAAATGCATTCCCATCAGTCAGTCATAACAGTGCAACGACACTTCAGGACGAAGTTCAACAAAGATCCACGAACTGCTAACTCCATTCGGCGATGGTATGCGCAGTTTTGATGAAAAAAATTTTATACAATTTTTATTTCTACACTTTTAGAGTAAGACATTATAATTTTATAATTTGAAAGTTTCACACTTCGAATATCTGAAGATGCTAATTCAGTTTTGCTACTTTATTTCCACTTTTGTAATCTCCTATTGTATTGCCTCTTACAGTGCTACATCCCCTTTCTTGTATTTTAACATAAGGCTTTCTACATAATTGACATATTGTAATTTTTGTATTGCCTCTTACAGTGCTACATACCCTTTCTTGTATTTTAACATAAGGCTTTCTACATAATTGACATTTTGTAATTTTACTATAAGACCCTCTCTTGTTTAAACCCATAGCACCCTTGCCACCACTCACTCTCCGACCCCTCCCTTGCCTTCTTTGCCTGCTCTCAATCCCCCTCGCTCCATTCTTCTTCTTCTTCTTTTTTCTTTCTTTTTTTTTTTTTTTTTTTTTTTTTTTTTTTTTATTACGCTGTTTGTATTTTAGATACCCATTGTTCTACACTATTAGCATTTTAATAAGAATTTTTCCAAAATCACACATCTCTGCTTCTTTTTCCTTCCCTCAGTCAGCCTCACTCCCATTTCCTCTGCTCACTTGCCAAACCCCACCAACAACATATACCTATTTGAAATACTGACTGCAGTTGCAAAACACAGTACTCTGATATGTGGTTCCGAGTAGACAAGCTGGGTTGCTGACATAACTACGTAGGTAATTCTACATTTATCTACAGTTCTTTTCTACTTATTATAAAATATTAGATGGTTCATGTTTTGTTTTACTTTGTTTTGGATCTGGAGGTGTTCCTGAGTGATTGAAACATAATCTAATTAACAATGGGCAAATGAGACAGAAAATAAATGAGAATTATATTACATGCCAAATGATACCTTTCTTTAGTGTCAGTTTTTCACAACAGTACGCCCTTTCTGAAAATACCATTTTAGCTGTGTAATTGCTAGGACAATATAGTTTCTCAGTATTTACTCTTTGCTGTATCTGGTTGTTCTGCCAGTTTCAAGAAGTCAAGTGAAATGCAGTTTACTGAGAGTCAAATAAAATCTGTCTTTCAAACTCACTTGTCAGAAAATGCACGTTAGAAGAAAACCTTTTGACTACTCGCAGTTTAGGCACAACTTCATATGAGGCATTAAGAGATTTAATGAGATGAAGCAAAATGCATTGCAGATCATTTTTCAAGCACAATTTTACACAGCTGTCTTTTAGAACAAATTTCACAATTAACAATGTTATAAATACTTGAAAATGCTGCACATTTGACCACCTTTTGAGAAAAGATAAAATTTATTTCCTGTATTAATCTGAGCACTTCTCTGTTTGGAAGATCACATTACTTGCCACTTCCATGAAAGTCTGATGATGATTCAAAAATAAAAGATTTTCATACTTTGATGGGAAATACCAGTACAAATGGATGGCAAAGATGATGCAGTCCTTCCTTCAGGGCAAGAATCATTATCTAGCAGTTTAAGATCAGAGATATTCTTGATTGCATTTAATTTTAATGTGTGTAATAACTGCTGTTTAAACAATGTCATCACTTTAGCATTCTTCCAAATTGTCAATATATTTTTATAAGTAAACAACTTCTCACAACAATCTGCATGCCCTAAGGAATGCAATATGCATAACTCACATCTATATGTTGTAGACAGAATGATTACCCATCACAATACACCAACTTTTTTACAAATGAATGCCACTGCCTCTCTTGCAGTTGACCTCTGGCTTGGAGTGAATATATTTATAAATTTTCACAGTTTTATTAAGGAACATATTTTATTGGTCTCAACTGAACTTGTACTGCTCAGGTAGAATTGTGAACTGGCATGTGAGTTAACTCTGTTCTGAACTTGTACTGGTCAGGTAGAACTGTGAACTGCCATGTGAGTTAACTCTGTTAAAGTATCACGTGAAATAAATAAATAAAAAAGTCTTATGAAGAAGTAATAAAAGTTAAGCATTGGGTATTTGTCTGGAAGTTGGTATTTTATTAAGTTACTCTGCTGTATAAAATGGCGTGAAATAATTGATAAGATATTGAGCTGGCTTAATACATTCACAACAAGATTACAAATGTCAATCAGAGACAGGAGTCTGAAGAGAAAACAATAGAACCAATGGGTAATAATTACAGGTAAAGGTGATGTAACATGAAATGAGAGAAGCATCAAGCCAACCTGTTGGTAATAACAAGCTTTATGTTTTCTGAAAATAGCTTTAAGAAACAAGAGTATTTAAAAAATATGGTTGAGAAAGAAAGGTTAGTTAGTAATTACCTACAGGAGCCACAACTCTCAGTACTGCCAACAGAAAACACTTAGGAACTAATACCCTAACTCTTCGGACTACATTCTCCTTTCCCAGGAAGTGAAAAGGAATTTCTTGGTGAAGGTTGGAAAAGTATCAGTCATAACATGGAAAACACATTCACTGTGTCTATCACATAAAATTGTTTCCATGAACAAAGAACCTGTGTGGCAGACACTTACAAACATGTGTGGTTACGGGTGTATTACTCAGTCTAGTTTTGCAGCTGTGCACACATCTTTGTACAAGCAACAAAATTTCAGGTAACACTTTCATTGCCGTAGCATTGTTTTCTTATTCTCAGTGGTCTGTTACATGCACTGTTTGGAATGGCAGCTAATAAACCAAAATCAAACAATGGAAAATCCAGGATGGAATGTTACAATATTTTGAAAAGGAAGGTTGCCACTCACCATGTAGCAGAAATGCTGAGCCGCAGATAGGCACAACAAAAAAACTGTCACAAATATAGCGTTCGGCGAGTAAGGCCTTCGTCAAAATTAGATAACAAACATGCACACACGACTGCAGTATCAGGCAACTGAGGCCACACTGCAACTGTACTACCACAACTATGTTGGATTGATGCATAAGTTTGTAGCATTTTCCCATAAGTTTAATAAAGACAACAAAGACATTAGTCAGCAATAAAAGATTCTCCCTTATAATTTACAACAGTCTGCCAAAGCTGGGGTAACATTTTGAGCCTGTGACACCAGAAATAATGTGGTTTTGAGACAAAGAACTCATCGAGCCATGTGCATTTGTGTCCAGAAAGGAAGTTCCGTGAAGTTGTTCAATAGAGAGTGGAAAAGGTGAAAATCTGAGGACATAAGACAAGGTGGGTGCAGAAAGACCTCCCAACCCAACTCCTGTATAGTGTGTTTTGTCAATGTAGCAGAATGGAGGCAGGTTTATCGTGGAGTAGCATCACTTCATGCAGTCTTCCTGGTTGATGTTCTTGGACTGTGTCTGCAGAATGCCTCAGATGTTGACAATAAATGTTGATAGTGATGGTGACACCTTGGGGAAGCAATTTGTGGTATACCACATCATTGCTGTTCCACCAGATGCATAATATTATCTTTTGTGGACATAAGGGGAGTTGCTGTTTTGTTTGGGCTCAATCATTCCTTTCTTTTCAATATGTTAGCATAAAGACACCATTTATCATCGGCAGTAATGATACAGCATAGGAATGGTCAGTGTTGTTCGTAAGTCAATTGATGATGAGCCAGCAGAGATGCACATATGACCACTCACTGATTTTTGTGATTTTGGGTTGGAACGTGCGGTACCCACACAACTTATTTTCGAACCTTCTCTAATGCGTGCAAGTGTCACATGATAGTGGAATGATAACAGTTCATCACATTTGTCAGTTCTTGTGTACACTGATGTGGTTCACTGTGGATTAATGTACATAAATGATCTTCATCAAACCACAAAGGTCTATTTGAAAGTGGAGAGTCACTAATATCCAAATGATCCTACTTAAAATGAGAAACAATTTTCTTGCCATGCTCTGTCCAATGGCATTATCCACATACATGCCACCAATGTTTCTGGCTGCTTCTGTTACTGTCACCCCCCTATTGAACTCAAACTGAACAATATGTCAAAAAATGTTCCGATTTCTTCATTTGGCACCCTCATTTTCTTGTGACCACAGCTCCACAAACAATCTCCAAATAACAAAATTACAATATGTATATGACAACTGATAAATAAACCCCATAGCCACTGGAATACCAAGGTGGCAATGTCTTTGGCAATGTCTGTGCAAGGAACTGGTAACAGTTGGATAACTATTGCAGTTGTACGTGCCAGTGATGCTAAGAAGAGTTCTTTGGATTCCTTTCCTACACATGATGTTATTGCGTGGAAGACATTTAATATTATTCATCAGTCTAATAAGGACTATGGTGGGAGTTATGTGTCAAGTGATGAACCTCTTATTTTAAGAAGTCGTGTTTATCGTAAAATTGTAAGTTCTGAATCTGTGTTTGTATGGTGTAAGAGTGGTGGTTCTTTAGGTAATGATTGTGTTGTACAAGGAGATATTATGTTTTATTATTGTGATGTTTAAGACTAATAAAGAGTATTTATTAGTAACATTATTTTTTAGTTTTTAAAGTGTTACTAATAAATACTCTTTATTAATCTTAAACATTACAATAATAAAACGTAGTATCTCCTTGTACAGCACAATCATTACCTAAAGAACCACCACTCTTACACCATACAAACACAGATTCAGAACTTTCAATTTTATGACAAACACGACTTCTTAAAATAAGAGGTTCATCACTTGACACATAACTCCCACCATAGTCCTTATTAGACTGATGAATAATATTAAATGTCTTCCACGCAATAACATCACGTGTAGGAAAGGAATCCAAGGAACTCTTCTTAGCATCACTGGCACGTACAACTGCAATAGTTATCCAACCGTTACCAGTTCCTTGTACAGCACAATCATTACCTAAAGAACCACCACTCTTACACCATACAAACACACATTCAGAACTTTCAATTTTACGACAAACACGACTTCTTAAAATAAGAGGTTCATCAAAACTTCTATTAGGCCATCTGTTTTTAAAGTGTGTAAGAGTGTAAATCTGTCTCCAAAAGCGACGGACGAGGCGTCTATATTTTCTGGGGCACACAGATGGATGGGTTTCATTGCAAGATTTACTTTGGCTATGTCAGTGCAAGGAACTGGTAATGGTTGGATAACTATTGCTTTTGTTCGTACTAGTGATGCTAAGAAGAGGTCTTTGGATTCATTTGCAACACGTGATGTAATTGCTTGGAAGACATTTAATATTATTCATCAGTCTAATAAGGACTATGGTGAAAGTTTTGTGTCAAGTGATGAACCTCTTGTTTTAAGAAGTCGTGTGTGTCGTAAAATAGAAAGTTCAGAATCAGTCTATGTATGGTGTAAAAGTGGTGGTACTTTAGGTAATGATTGTGTTGTACAAGGAGATGTTATGTTTTATTATTGTAATGTATGAGGATAATAAACGTTTTATTTTATTTGTTATGTTGTTTATTTTATAACAATACCTACACATTGATCTTGTCAAAAGCCGAGAAGCGATTCTTCTTGGTGTTGTAGTTCTCAGGGGCACTCTGGGATGTGCTCAGTGTGAGGCACCGCTGGGTTGTCGCAGTTGGCACTATGCCAAGTGGGAGGTGAAGGTGGTGGGGGGACGGCTGGTGGCTCTAGTTTTAACAAGCCGCCAGCCGCGATAGAATCAAATGAGTCATCCGCCTGCGACCTTGAGAGGCTATAAATAGATCCTGCCAGGCGGATGATGTTATTTAATAAACCTGCACATTGATCTTGTCAAAAGCCGAGAAGTGATTCTTCTTGGTGTTGTAGCTCTCAGGGGCACTCTGGGATGCACTCTGTGTGAGGCACATCTGGGTTGCAGCTGTTGGCAGTTTGCCAGGTGGGAGGGGAAGGTGGTGGGGGGAAGGCTGGCGGCTCTAGTTTTAACAAGCCGCCAGCCGCGATAGAATCAAACATGACGTCATTCGTCCTTGAGCCGGGGCTATAAATAGCTGCTGGGTTTATAAAAGACTCTTCATGTGCCACTGTTACCAACAACAGTGAATGAATGAGACATCACATGACAGCAGCTGTGGAAGCTGTAACTCAAGATATGCTTGCTGCAGTGTGGGAACAATCTGAATACTACAAAGATATCTCAAGGGGTGCATATGGAACACCTACGAAAAGATATGAAATGAGATTTTTGAGTTTCCTGTTCATCAAAACAAAATTCATTGTGTATGTTTATTAGTTTCAGGAATATAGGCATGCCAAATCAATTCTTTTTGATTCATCCTGTATTATAAATTATCATATTATGAAAATGTGTTTTTTTTCCCATGGAGGCTGAATAAAGTTGTAGGGAATATAAGACATGGAATTTTATCCTACCTCTTTTACAGATATCTTATAAATGTCAATGAATAAAAATGTATAGTCTGTTTAATAATGCATCTCTTGTTGCAATAGATTTTCTATTCATTTCAAAAGATAGTAACTGGAATCAGAAGTGAAATAATGGAAGAAAAAAATGATGGAGGACACTGGCCCTCTAGCACACTCCTGAGAATGGGCATGCGGAAATTTATCACTGTAAATGTAGTCTAGTGTTTTGTTGTATGATCAAACATAGAAACTTGTGTCAGGAGTTCCAGATATTTTATTTTTTTGAATTACAGGAGGTAGGCATCCACTGCTTACACCAAAGATTGGTAGCAAAGCTTTCTAACAAGTCTGAACGTCTACTTCAACAACGATAACCGTATGGATGTTGGCTGCCTGCCATCTGCTCCTCTCTGGAACGTTGGTATAACTCCTCTTGACAAGATTAATATTCACACATCCAATTACATAAGAATTTTGAACATCACTGTTACTTAGATTTCAGAAATCAAGAAAGAGCTTCTCGTGTGTTTCTGCAGGTACAATATCAAAGCATCTTCTTGAATGAGTACGATCTGAACCTTGTGATTTTGGCCATTTCACTTCACCTTTATAATTGTTTACTCTTCTTCTTCTCAACTTCTTTGTGACAACTCTGATCTCTTTCGATTATTTCCACTGACTTTCACACTTCTGTAAGTATTTACCTTTTCTACATCCACCATGTTTAGTATTTGTATTCTGTACTGAATATGCCAACTGAAGACTTCAGATACTCTAAACTTGGTTCATAAATTTATGTAATTAAATGTTATACAACTCATATTTCATGTTTGGACTTTTATTAATTCCAATATAATCCACCTTTGCCACCAAATTTTTTAAAATTAAGTTAATAAACTTTTGTCAGTTTATCATTCGGCAGTGTTGGCTATCGTGGTAGTCAGCTGTTCAGCTTCTTTCCATTAGAGGGAGGCTCAAGTGTGAAGGAAGGTTAACCTGTTTTTGACAATACAGAAATTGTATCTAGAGAAACCCAAGAAATTTTCTGTGCTGTATTGCATCCTAATGTGATAGGTAGGAGTTGGACCAATGTAATATTTGACATTTACTGTACCAGCAACAGATGGCAACACTTAACATGCTTACCTATTTGTCTGTGCATGTCTTCAATTGAGCATTCCAACCAATGACATCACCAATGCCAGAGGGATGTTGATCGCATCACAGTTGTGAACAATGACACCATACAACTTCCACCACACGAAGCACAAGGGATACAATGGGAAGAAGATAGTGAAATGTAACCTCCTGAAATCTTACAGCTGATAAGAGGAAAAACTGGTTCTATTTGGACTGCAACCTAACCAGGCAGTGGAGCCATATAATATCTCAGCCCAGGCATGTGCCACTTAACTATGTTTTATTGTCTATTGCAGTGGCTGGAAGGAGGAATTCCACGGCCTTGTCGTTGGTTCCACGGGCCTCAGCTTGTTGTTCTCCAACTCTAACCATTCCTCCTCCCACACATGCATGATGTGCCTCAATAGTGAGGTAACTGCATGGACAGGGGCAGCACATTCAGAAATTATAACTTCCAACTTCCAAACAGGCATCTTTAGCTTCTGCATCTGCCACTTCATTACACTGAATGTCCACTTGGCCTGGTATCCTGCAGAATGACACATCCTTTCCATGTCTCTGTAAATGGAAAAGGGTGTCATGAATCAGATGAAGATACTTTTTGGCTGGATACATGTGGCCGATAGCCTGAAGGGCACTTACAGAGTTGATGCAGAAGAGGAATGTGGTAGCAGGAAGGCACTGCCTCTTCTCCAGTGCCCTCAAGATCACATATAATCAAGTGTCATACATTGTAAATGTACTCTTGATGATGCAGCACAGTCATCAGGATTATGCTGATTAGAGCCATCAATGTAAATGACTACATGGTCACAATTTTCAGCTAGAATTTTGTAAAATATCAATTTAAAAACAGAGGCAGGAGTAAAAATCTTCTTGCACACTGATAGACCTTAAATAATCCTCCATATTAACCAGGGCAGCACATGACTCCAACCATAATGAAGCACAGAAATGAGGCTATCAGCGCTATAGTGGCCTACCCCACAGCACACTAGTTTGTGGGAATGGCCGCTAGAAGATATTAATGTTTGAAGAATTGATGTGTAAGGTAGTATTGTGGTGTATAACAATGATTGTGGTATACATAACATGGTATGGCATCCAGTAATTGGCTAAACGTGAAGTTAACTGTAATAAAGTTTTTAGACCATTTTTTTTTGTGGGTTAGGCCACTATTGTTTAGGCGCAGTTGGCCGTAATACACGAAACGTGGGATAGGCCATTATTGGTTTACACACTATAGTCAAACATTGGATAAGATACACATGAGGCATTAATGTTCATCATCCATATCATCATTTACAGGGATGGTGTTGCCACACGGCTGTGCAGATGTCTTCAAGTTATGATAATAACCATAGTACAGTGGGGGTACGAATTGCAGCAACGTCATTAAATCAGTCTTTTTCAATGCGCTAATAGCATGTCCATTGGGATTTAGTACATCCAGAGTCTCAATTACTTTCTACCCTTGTTTAGCAAAACTAACTTCAGCAAACGGGACATCTGGCTCATTGGAATGATTATAAAACATGATATGGTGAGAGGATGCTTTATACTGAAGCCACTGAATATGGAACCATTGCACCCTGGTATTTTGTGTCAACACTTTACAGTTACATATGTTTCTCTCTAAATGTAGTGTGGACATGAAATCATTCCTTGTCATCGGTATAGCTGTGAAGGGTTGTTGTTTTCGTGCAGTGATAATGACATTCATCCAGTCAGAGGGTGTATATATGTTCAGGTGAAATTTCCTGTTCTTCGCGATGATACCGAAGTCCTGGTCACATGGTAGGTATGAATGCCACTGACTAGGAATTTATGGTGGATTTCTTTAGGTGTGAAATCTGGATGCAGAACCATGAACTTACACAGTAAGGCCATTTTTATATTCCAATTTGCCCGCCACATTGATCCGAATACATAATGTCACTTTATCTGGATGTTATGTTTAATGTAATGCATGAGACATGATCAAATTTCTTGCGGTCCTTGGGATACTTTGCCCTCACTCCATACATGATACCTTTCTTGGTACATAGGTCGTGTATTCCAAGGCAGTATGTCCACAATTGCTGCTTGTAGTAACAGATACCTGTCATAAGTACTGGTTTCGGTAAAGTCCTCATCAAATCAAAGGCAATTGTAGTCATATCGTTGTCCTGATGCCTCTCTTCTGCTGCATCACGATGCATTCCCGTCTGCGCCCTCTTGTCCTTTCATTGATGTAACTCTCTTTCACACTCCCATTTACCCTCCTCTTCTGCGGTGTCAGCTGCAGCATGTTTGATGTTACAGAGGTCACATTTATGGCAGGAATCACTTGCAGGGGGATGAAAGGACAGATTAAATCTTGTATCAAATATCTGACCAAACATGTATTACAAGACCATATCGTCATGCTCGGCTTCATATAAATGGTATAACTTCTCCATGCTCAGGTCTGGTGACAAATACTTCTGATCCACTGTTTCATTCATTCGTGCATAATGGCTCTGATATGCTGGAAACCTTTTATGAAGTTCTCTACTGCAACTGTCTTTGCTATTGGTGTTTTGTTTTTTAGCAGGGCATGTGCCTCACTTATCAATGGGTGGGGTCTGGAGCTGCACTGTGTGTGAAAGAACCCTTGTAATCCTACCATCTGATATCTACAAAATGTTCTTAAAGAACATTTTACACAACTTCACGTCCACTCCCTCTTCATTCTGGAGCTGGTATAGCCATGTTGTTACTCTTCGTGACTCTGTAGTACCAGAAGAATACACACGTGCCGTAGGGACTATCTTCACCATAGCAAAAATGTATGTACTGCAAGTCAAAACTCCCAAATGCATAGAACGAGTCAAATAGATGTTGCTGTTGTTCAGATAAAAAATGTCGACTACATTCCTTCTGACAAACGCACATGCTCCAAGGATGGGACATTTCTTTGGCACTGCATTTCCCTTCACATTAATTTATTCTTCCCCTTTCGATTGCTTTTATTTTCGAATGTTCCATGCCCACATGTGTGCATTCTGGATCCACTTTCTTCCTCGTTGCAGTGCAATTAAAGTACCAGTACTATGATCCCCCTCTGATACATCCATGGTTGATGTAGTAGGTGTGCTATCCTTCGATGTAATGGGTAGATTGGGCTCTGCTAACATGATGCGTAACTCATCCACTGTACCACTTATACACACTGGCTGAATCGGCCAGGTGCACATTCCCCGTCTGAGGCATCGGTAGTAGTGTCTGATCCAAATAGGTCTGAAACAGAAATGTTTCTTAACTGCACCTGTGTCCATATCAAATCATATGAGTCCAACAAGGGAACATAACACCATCCTTACTTTGCAACGCAGCTTCAACATCGTCAGACACAAACTAATGAGAATTCAGCAGGGTGTTGACCACAATACTGTGAGTCTATACTGCAGCTATGTCCTCCACCAGCTGCCACGTGCTGTATGACGTACCATATGTTATCACACCGGTCTACTGGCTATGCCTACATGGCAATAGTGGCCTACATGGCATAGGCCACTATTGCACCCCATTTCGTATGGCACTGCACTGTGCATACACATCATCTGATGCTGCCGTATTGTCCATGGTGTCCAAATACATGTCCGGCAATTGTAGGATGTAATGGTAGGGCGTAAAGTGATGTTTGTGAATATCTCATTTTTTCCAAAAATGTGGGTTTGGCCATTATTGCGCTGATAGCCTTAAATATTGTTTGCATCAAAAGCCACTAAGTCCTGCTGCACACAAATGCTGAATGACTTCATTGCTCATGGCCTATTTCTAAATAGACAGTCCAGTGTAGGGCAAACAGCGGTAAGGAATGCTAGTGATTGTGGCATGGAGAGTGTAGACTGTACATTTGATGCATTGTGAGGACCTGCTACAGGATGACAAATGGTGGTTTATCAGCCTCAACCAGCCTCTTTCTTCTTCTTCTCATTTTTATTTTAGTTTTATCTTTTCGCATAGAGAGCAGGTTTGCTTTGCAGCGCCCCCTTATGGTTTCTCATTATCATAGTCAATTCTCGATGTATCACTACTCAGGGCACATATTAGTTGAAAGGTAAATTTGTATGTACATTTTAAATAGTTTAATGCATCTTATACATTTAATTGGTTTACATTGCTTTATGTACATTTATTCATTTGGTCACTGTTATTAGTTATTTTTATTCTTGTATTTGTAGCACTGGTGATGGCTGTTAATCAGTTGAAATTGATTTGAAAAGTGAATAAATAAAGCACGATTTTGCGACTGGTTGCTGCATATTTGGTAATTTTATGGTTTACGGTCGCTGCATGACTTGGGAACCACATGGAGACCACCATTCATCAATTAAAATGAACACAAAACACATTTTTCAGAGGAAAATTTAAAACCTGTACTGTCTATCCACTCCTCCAATCTGTGTATCGTAAGTCGCAACTGATGAATGAATGTTGCAAGTTTGTAGGAAGGGCAGAAGAAAGTGAAGTAGTCCACAAACAATGAACATTGAAGAGGAGACTTAACTGTGGATGTAATACCACTGATGGCAATAGTGAACAGAATTACACTTAAAACAGATTTGTGAGGGTCCCCATTTTCTTACTCGAATCACTCGGAGAGTGTGTCACCAACATAATGTGAAAAAAAATTGTCTGGAAAGGAAGAACCGTATAAAAATTGGTATCATCCTCAGATGAACCATTGGTGAGGCTGTCCCAGGATGTGATGCCTCCATGTAGTCTCATAGGCTCTCTCAAGATCAATGAAACACCTATGAGTTGCTGTCTGTGTAGGAAGGATTGTTGGATTTCTGCCTCCAGCAGAGTGAGGTTGTCAAGGGTTGAACAATACCTCTGAAACCCACACTGGGAATGACTACGTAGGTCCCATGATTCTAGAACCCAAATCAGATCGTGATTGACCATGCAATCTAGAGTCTTTCCCATGCAGCATGTGAGGGTCATGCTATGGTAAGTACTGTGCAATGTGCAGTCCTTCCCTGGTTTCAGAAGGATTACTAAAATTGCCTCTCTCCATGAGCGGGAAAGTCCCTGGTTAACAAATTTGCATTAAAAAGGGACAAGAGTATTTCCTTGTCATTCTGGTGATGGTATTGTAACATGTTGTATGGAATTTAATCCTTACCTGGGGCAGTCTCCTTGACCCAAGACAGGGCACACTCAAAGTCCCACATCGAAAAAGGGCAATTATATTTCTCAGTATTGGTGGAATTAAAATACTCAGTATTGGTGGAATTAAAATACAACCACCTCTGTTCACCAATGTATGATGGCAGTGGAAAGCTGGGTCCTGGTTTTCAGTGGTAGTGATCAAACCAAAGTCATCCACCATGGCATTTGCAATGTCCCCAGGTGTAGATTCCAGACATCCTTGCCACAGTAAAGCAGTCACAGGTTGTCTGGCCCATTTGTCAGGTATCTTCCGCATCACTTCCCGTACCTTTGAAGAGCTAGTGGAACGATTGACTGAGTCCGGAAACAGTTGCCGAGACCTCTTCTTGTTCTCCCTGATTGTTCATTGTGCCTTGGCCCCCATGATTCAGATGGCAGAAAAGTTCATAGCAGAAGGTTGACATTTGGACCTTCACAAAGCCACTTGTCTCTCCCTGATGATGGTGCAATGCTCATTGTTCCGTCATGGGATGTGTTCCCTCTGAGGTCGGTCTGAAGACTTGGGGATAGATGCATCAGCAGCATGGTGGATCACGCTAGTCATCTGATTCACCCAGTTCTGGACACTATCTCACCATTCAAAGACAGCTAACTCTCACCATTCAAAGACAGCTAACTTACTGTATAGTATCCAGTTTGCTCTTATAAGCATCCACTGTGGCAGTTTCCTTTCAGGTATAGCTCTATCTGAGAGGTGAATCCAGATACGAAACTATTCACTGGAATACAGGTCAGTCACTACTTCCTATTGAGCAGCATTGACAAGGGCAGGAGAAAAGAAAGCAAGGTCTCTGGCTAAGAATGGCCCCATGGCAGTGCTAAAGGGTGTGCTACCATCAGCGTTAAAAAGACATAATCGCTCTGACACAATAAGGCTTTCAACAACATGGCCCCCGAGGCACATTATGTGCATTAAAATCTCCTACAAGTAGGGATGGCTGAGGGGAGTTGTGAAATTAGTTCAGAAAGACCCACTCTATCCAAAATTTAGTTGGATGGCAGATGCACATTACAGATGGTAACAGCAAATGGAACACACACCATGACAGCAACTACCTGAATAGCTGTTCTGACGGAGACTGAAGTAGAGTGGTATGTGTCATTCACAAAGATAGCCACCCCACCTTTAGCCCTGTCTCCACTGAGGTCAGCTTTCTGATGAGGGATGTATCCCCGGAGCACAGGGATATCACTATGTTTAAAATGTGTTTCCTGTAGACACAGATAGAGGCATCTCTCCTGTCCAACAGTTTCAGATCCTCCATATATGTTCTGTACCTGTTCATGTTCCACTGAAGCACAGGAGGTATTTATCTGGGAGGTCTGCGTTTTCCCTTTGCGCCCCTGTGTGTGGGAGAACCCACTTCAGGAGGAGGACAACTGAGTGGACTCAAGGGTTCATCAAAGCCCATAGTAAAGTCATCATCCTCTGAGTGTTGTTGGATCTCACAAGCCACCTTCTTTGATTCTGCCTGCTTGACAGTGCACTTACCTTAGTCTTATCCTTCAGATTTGATGATACTGAAGTATGCAGTGCCAACCTAGTGTGCAGTAACTTCCCTGCCATAGTAGCATCAACAGCAGGAGTGGAAGTAGTGGACACCATTGGAGTTTGGATGGAGCAGCAGTGATCACTGTAGGAGTTGTGTGGAGAAGGCAACAGTTAAATCTGAGCTACCACTGCTACAGGTGTACTTGCAAGAGCATATCTTGGTATCAAGGTTTGCAGGTGATGTCTAGGTGGAAACACTCACCGTCCCAGATTTCTTCATGAGTACTGGAGTAAATGAAGTAGAAAATGTTGGGCGTTGAAGGGATTTGTACATCTTCTTCACTTCAGTGTAAGATACACAATTAATCAGCTTTAATTCCTGGATTTTCTTTTCTTCCTTGTACACCATACATGCTCTGCTCCAAGATGTATGTGGACCTGAACAATTGACACAATTGGTTCTGGCCCGAGATGCTGGAGTTGGCGTTCTTGTGTTCATGAGGTGTATTTGCTTGTGTGTATGAATGGTGCATTTGTCTCTCTTTTACTGATGGAGGCTGTGGCCAAAAGCTTTATGTAACTGTCTTTTAATTTTGCCTGTCTGCAACTTAATGTGCCTTTTTATGATAAGTAGCAATCTGTTTTTTTGCTACATTGTTGATACTCCTACCTGAAGCTTCCATTTTAAATTGACGCAAAGACAATGGGAGGTACACATAGTTCCATCAGGGTGGACAGGCATACCACACTTACCACCCATAGCTCGTCCATTACTCCCGAGAGTGATGTCCTCGAACTTCTGGCACTTGAAACACTCACAGGGTTGAGGAAGTATGGTCTGACTTTCTGCCTTAAAACCCAGCTTTAATATAATCTGGGAAATCCGTCGAGTCAAACATCAATGTAAATAAGTCTGATTTTCCCACTGACATGATGCATTACTTCTTTAACCCCAATGACCCCTTTGTCAGCCCATTCCTCTTGTAGGTCTGATGTGTCCACATGCATGATGTTACTGCATGTGACCACTCCTTGACTTCAAAAGGTTGTTAACTTGCTGTGATATTGTTGTTTTAACCAGCAATGTGCCATTATGCAACCGTTTTAATGGGTCTGATGGTTCCAACAAAACCATTAATGCTTTTCTGGATATAGGAAGGTGATACCTTCTCAAACATGCCATCTTCTCTCCTCATTTTGACTTGCTGGCCACATGCTGTTATGATACAATGCCTGAACTTTAGAGGAAGATCACTCTGGAGGGCTAACGTCCCATGCTCGCTTTGAAGGGGGTGTGAGCACTCAATGGACCACCAAAACTGTCAGGAGTAAGTGCATGAGAAGGTGTGGATGCCATAGTGATCCCACAAGCAGCTACAGAAACAAAGAGTCCACCCAACCACCCAAACAGAGCCCTAATTTCCTGCATAAGCCTTATACAATTAAGGTGCAGCAGCTTCCGCAGAGGTTACCCGCTAATGACTGTTCCACCTCAACAGCCGTGCATCTCATCGATGCACAGCACACCTTAAGATTGAGTTGTTGTTGTTGTTGTTGTTCTTCTTCTTCTTCATTTTCTTTTTAAATAGAGGTTTTTACTATCCCCATGATCCAGGCAGTCAAGCCAAGATTCCCATTCCTTGTGACACAACTTCCAACAACTGCACCACACAGTGGTCGCTGAAGCATTCCCAGAGCTTATGGGGGACTGGTGTCACCAGTCCCCAGCTCAGGAAACCCAGGACTGCCACGCCCATAACCAGCAAATGAATGCTGACCCACTGAGAGCACATTATCCCAGATGGAGAGTCACTGAAAAATGCCCAAGTAAGTGTGTCCAGACGCTTGTTGTTAATATTATATGTTAATGACTTGGTCCAGACTTTTTTGCAGTTGTCTGTAATGAAGTATGGTCTGAAAAAAATGCAGAAATATTCAGTCAGACCTTTACAGGATTTCAAAGTGGTGCAGATATTGTCAACTTGCTGTAAGTGTATAGAAATGCACAAAGAAACTATAATATCCATGACTGACAATAAGCATTAGTCAATTCGCGACTGACTGTAAGAATTTGCAGGGATATGAAATGGAATGATCACATTTGCTCAGTCACAGATAAGGCAGGTGTCACAATTTGGTGTGGTGTCAGGATACTGGGAAAACAAAATCCATCAACAAAGGAGACAGCTTAAACATCACTTGTGCATCCCATCTTAGAATGTTGCTCAAATGTGACTCATCACATAGCGTCACAGAAATGCTAAATAACCTGAATTGGCAGACTTCTGAAGGTAAAGCAGATTATCCACAAAAGCCGACTTACAAATTTCAAGAAGCAGTATTAAGTGAAGAATGCAGAGACGTTCTTTGCCGCATTATGCATCGTTCCTGTAGGAACTGGGAAGACAGAATTACATTAACAACAGCACACACAAGAGCATTTATGCTGTCATTCTTCACATGCAATTAGAATGGGAAGAAACCCTAACACATGGTACTGTGCTATGTGCCATTGACACGTGCTTGTAGATGTAGAACTGTATTGATTTCATTAATTTTTCTGAATTATTGTATGTATCAATCTGTTCCATTGGTCATGTCAGAAAAATACCTTAGTTTCCACCTTGGATTGCTTGATCATTTTTTCTGATTTATATACACTCTACGATGAGAAAAAAAGATGCACCCAATGGAAATACCTGATTTGGACAGAAATCATTAGATGTGATGTACACTACATGATCAAAAGTATCTGGATACCCCCAAAAACACACGTTTTTCATATTAGATGCATTGTGCTGCCAGCTACTGCCAGGTACTCCATATCAGCATCCTCAGCAGTTATCAGACATCGTGAAAGAGCAGAATCAGGCATTCCGCGGAACTCACGGACTTTGAACGTCATCAGGTGATTGGGTGTCACTTGTGTCATATGTCTGTATGTGAGATTGCCGCATTCCTAAACATCCCTAGGTCCACTGTTTCCAATGTGATAGTGAAGTGGAAATGTGAAGGGACACATACAACACAAAAGCATACAGGCCAACCTTGTCTGTTGACTGACAGAGGGTCATCATGTGTAATAGGCAGACATCTATCCAGACCAACACACAGGAATTCCAAACTGCATCGGGATCCACTGCAAGTACTGTGACAGTTAGGTGGGAGGTGAGAAAACTTGGGCGTCACGGTCAAGCAGCTGCTCATAAGCCACACATCATGCCAGTAAATGCCAAACAATGCCTCACTTGGTGTAAGGACCATAAACATTGAATGATTGAGCAGTGGAAAAATGTTGTGTGGAGTGACGAATCACGGTACACAATGTTGCGATCTGACAGCAGGGTGTGGGTATTACGAATGCCCAGTGAACGTCATCTGCCAGGGTGTGTAGTGCCAACAGTAAAATTCGGAGGCAGTGGTGTTATGGTGTGGTCGTGTTTTTCATGGAGGGGGCTTGCACCCATTGTTGTTTTGCATGGCACTATCACAGCACAGGCCTACACTGATGTTGTGTCCACCCCTGGTAGCTGAACGGTCAGCGTGACGGATTGTCAGTCCTCTGGGCCTGAGAATTTTCTCCACCCAGCGATTGGGTGTTGTCCTGTCATCATCATCATCCTCATCGAATGCAGGTCACTGAAGTGGCATCAAATTGAAAGACTGGCACCCAGTGAACAGTCTGCCCGATGTAAGGCCCTAGCCATACGACTAAATAAAACACTGATGTTTTAAGCACCTCCTTGCTTCCCACTGTTGAAGAGCAATTAGGGGATGGCATTTGCATCTTTCAACACAATCGAGCACCTGTTCATAATGCTTGGCCTGTGGCAGAGTGGTTACACAACAATAACATCCCTGTCCTGGACTGGTCTGCACAGAGTCCTGACCTGAATCCTATAGCACACCTTTGGGATGTTTTGGAACGCCAACTTTGTGCCAGGCCTCACCGACCAACATCAATACCTCTCCTCAGTACAGCATGAAGAATGGGCTGCCATTCCTCATGAAACCCTCCAGCACCAGATTGAACATATGCCTGAGAGAGTGTAAGCTGTCATGAAGGGTGCCATGAACTTTTAAGTCAATTTTATTCAGGTGTCCAGATACTTTTGATCACATGTACTTGTACAAACAAACAAATGATTACAATTCCAGCAAAAATTTTGATGATTAATTCGAGAAAAAGAGCTTCACAAATTGAGCAAGTCAACAACATGCCGGTCCACCTCTGGCTCTTTGCAAGCAGTTATTGGGCTTGGCATTGACTGATACAGTTACCGGATGTCCTCTGAGGGATATTGTGACAAATTCTGACCAACTGGTGTGTTGATCATCAAATCCTGAGGCGGTTGGAGGACCCTGCTCATAATGCTCCAAATGTTCTCAGTTGGGGAGAGATTAGGCAACTTTGCTGGCCAAGGCACTGTTTAGCAAGTGGTAGAAACACTCAGTATGTGCAGTCAGGCATTATTTTGCTAAAATGTAAGTGCAGGATGGCTTGCCATGAAGGTCAACAGAACAAGGCGTAGAATATCACTGATGTATTGCTGTACTGTAAGTGTGCCGCAGATGACAACCAAGGAGGTCCTGCTATGAAATGAAATGACACCCTGGACCACCACTTTGTGGCTGTCAGACCATATGGTGGTCAACAGTCACGTTGGTATTCCACCAATGTCTGGGGTGCCCCTGGAGTCCAAGCCATTTTTGATTTGCTCAATTTCTTAAGCTATCTATCTTAAATAAATATTCTATTTTTTCTGGAATTGTAATCATTTGTTTTTCTGTACATGTACATCATTTTTGATTTGCTCAATTTCTTAAGCTATCTATCTTAAATAAATATTCTATTTTTTCTGGAATTGTAATCATTTGTTTTTCTGTACATGTACATCATTTCTGCTGAATAATTCCTTCATGGTGCATCCTCCCCCCCCCCCCCCCCCTCCTCCCCTCCTCTTAGAGTGTACTTTAGTGATGTGCTCCTTTTTAATGAATGGCTGCACAATATGCACATTTATCATGTCCCTACTGTCCTCCTCATTTTTAATATGGACAAAAGTCACTGCCATTACTTTTGTCTACCTGCTTCTTAATCATAGTGACATCACTGCTTTGTTGACTCTACTTGCATTCAGTTATATTCCATTTTTTATGAGTAAGAGCCAAATTGATGTGCATTTTCTACGGACTTTAATGATTTGGCTATTCTGACTTTAGTAACTGTATAGCGTATTGCTGCTCAAACAGGCTCACAATTTCATAAGTTTCTGTAAGTGTTGTTTCCTACTCTGAAATTATTTCTCCACACATGTATCATGAAACTCAAACCCAACTAACGATTAATAGTGTACTTCTGTTCAGCTGAGTTTAGTGCCCACAAAGGAAACAACACCATTAATCAGTCATGCTGAGAAAACCTGAGAGATCACTTGCTACAAATTGTTGAGTTAACATTTATCTACCTGCAATAGGTAGCACCCTGCTTGGTGCATAGAACAAAAGTTACAATACTTTCTGTTTCTCTGCTAGACAATTGGCACAAAATTAAAAACTTTCAGTGTATTTGTGACTGAAATACTACAGAGTGACTTTGTGTGTGAAAGACTTCAGCCTCTGTAAGTCACAGGATGTAAGAAGAGGAACAAAGGTGAAATATGTATTTCTAAATGTGTATTCTGTTTTTTTGAAAACTAAAAATAATATTTTATACATAAACATCAGTACATTAAACACCCTGTTTCTTGATTGATTTACAGATGCACAATTTCCCAACAAGTTTTAAAAATAGATCATTATTTCATGTTATACAGTGCAGTCACAGTGCCAATAAAGACACATTAATTGGCTTAGTAGTAGAAATATCACAAAAATCTATAAATCCTTTCAAAATGACAAATATACATCATGTTTCAGGTGTGACTAAAGTTTACTTTGTAAGGCTGTCAGCTCATGCCAGTAAGATGGCCTTTCAAATGTCTTAGGTTTCTGGAATAAATGTGTCTGTAGGTTTGGATATATTTTGCCATCTGACTTTCCTAGAACAGAATTCAGTATGAAATCTGGTGGAGCAATGGCATCTGCCAAAGAGACAGCATTATTTTTAAGTTGAGCACACAGGAGCAGGATTCCCTCCTGTATCATCTCAGCTGCCTGGGGTCCTTTTGCATATCCCCCTGAAATTTAAACGCAAAATAAATATCTGTAAGAAGTGCTGCACATCTTCAATTTACTTAAAGAACAGCACTATCGAACAACCAAAGACTGTTGTAATATACATGTATTCACTTGAAACCAGTTTTTGTCAAGCAAGCATCTGCCTGTGTCAGATTAACACCATATTAAAGGAAAGTTCTCTGGTGCCGAATAAATAATTCTTTTTAGTTACATCATCTGCCACATATACATGCTTTTATTATCTTATAACTCTTTTGTCAATCTCCAAGAGTAAAAATCAAAAGTCCATTTCTGTGCTCAGCATACTGTCTGGCCAGACAGCATGCTGAAGAATGCAAGTTATAATTTAGTAGGTGCATATTTCATATTTATTTGTCATTCACTGATCATTCACATGATATGACTTTTGGTGTGAGTACAATAATAAAATTTTACATTAAAAATTAGACATTTTATGTTACAGATTATAAATGTTTGCTTTAGGACGTCACTTTATAATAGAATTCTTCTACAAGGGATGTTCAATAAAGACTGGCACTGAATTTTTTTCCTTCCATTAAGTGCTTGCTTGTGACATCTCTCCACATGCTGTTACTCTACATACTATAATCACTATTCACTAGAAATTTCACAGCGATAGCTCTGCCAGCTGTGTGTTGGCAGCCTGTGAGAGTGAAATGTGTTTCATAATTGGCTCCAAATACTGTCATGGCTAATTTTCATGAACAGCATTATGCAATAAAGTTTTGTGTTCTCTTGAAGAAAAATGCTACCGAAACCTATAACAATCTGAAGACAGCATTTGGGGACTCTGCAATATCTCATCAAGCATGTTTTTGTTGACCTCATCATTTTGAAACTGGCTGGGAAAATGAATTACAGGGAGGAGCAGGTGCACCTGTTAATGCTGTAACAGAAATAACCTACGACACAGCAGGTATCATTATTTGTGATGACACAGCTCACTGTGAGACAGCTTACATACATTCTTGGAATATCAGTTGGGAGCACGCACACAATTTCAAAAGAACATTTGAAAATGTCTGGGGTGTTTGTACAACTGATACTGTGACTGCTTACTCCACAGCAAAAGCAGGCTAGTGCCAATGTGTGCTAATCCACTGGGAATGAAGGCTTGTGTTGTGTAATGCTACTGGAAACAATGCATTGAGGACAAGGGACATGCTTGGTGGCAAATCATCATCACTGCTAATGAAGCATGGGTTTACTGATATGACAGAATGGATGCAAAATGGTCAATGCCTATCGCAAAAGGAGTGTGGAAGTCAATCAATAAGGCCACGATGTTAATTTTTTTTAATTACCAGGGGATGGTGTGCACTCACACAGTTCCACAACACAGTACAGTCACTGCAGTTTACTATAAGAACATCATGATTAGATTAGATTAGATTAGATTTACTTTCATTCCAATTGATCCGTAGTGAGGAGGTCCTCCAGGATGTGGAACATGTCAGAAAAACAACAATACATGACAAATATTTAAACTAAAACAAATAAGCTAATGTACCATTCCACAGGTCCCAAGTGGAATGATCGTCATTTTTTAATGAACACTAAGAGTCATTTTACAAATACTATTGCACTGAATTTAAAATAAAAAAGTTTTTTATTTATTTATAAGGTAAGAAACATGTAATACAACTACTGTAATACTTATTTACAATGAACACATTACTGCACTGAAATGGTGCAGAAGTTAGATTATACTTACACACACACACACACACACACACACACACACACACAAATTTTCAGTGAACACATTACTGCACTGAAATTGTGCAGAAGTTATGTTGTACTTATATACAAATCAGTTGGTTTTCCTCAGAAATTCATCAATGGAGTAGAAGGAGTTGGCCACCAATAAATCCTTTAGGCTTCTCTTAAACTGAATTTCATTGGTTGTTAAGCTTTTTATGGCTGCTGGCAAGTTATTGAAAATGTGTGTTCCTGAATAATGCACACCTTTTTGTACAAGACTAAGTGACTTTAAATCCTTGTGAAGATTATTCTTATTTCTAGTATTGATTCCATGAATTGAGCTGTTGGTTTGAAAAAGTGATATATTTTTAATGACAAATTTCATTAAGGAATAAATATATTGGGAAGCTGTAGTTAGTATCCCTAGTTCCCTAAACAGGCTTCTGCAGGATGTTCTTGAGTTCACACCACATATAATTCTTACTGCACGTTTTTGTGCCCGGAAAACTTTAGCTTGGCTTGATGAATTACCCCAGAAAATAATCCCATATGACATTATGGAATGAAAGTAAGCATAGTATGCCAGCTTTTTCATTTTTATATCCCCTATGTCTGACAAAATTCGCATTGCAAACAGAGATTTGTTAAGACGCTTCAGCAGTTCTGTGGTGTGCTCCTCCCAGTTGAATTTATTATCAAGCTGTAATCCCAAGAATTTAACACCGTCCACTTCTTCTATCTTCTTGTCATCATATGTTAGACATATACTCTTGGGACACCCCTTACAAGTTCTGAACTGCATGTAGTGTGTTTTTTCAAAGTTTAGTGACAAAGAATTGGCTAGGAACCAGTGATTAATGTCTACAAATATTTTATTGGCTGATCTTTCTAAGACTACACTTGATTTGCTATTTATTGCAATGTTTGTATCATCAGCAAACAAAACAAACTTGGCATCTGGTAATGTTACTGATGAAAGGTCATTGATATACACAAGAAAAAGTAAGGGCCCCAAAATGGAACCTTGTGGGACCCCACATGTAATTAGTTCCCAGTTGGATGATGCCTGATAGCTTGATACATGTCTCTTTCCTAATAACACCCTTTGTTTCCTGCCAGAGATATAAGATTTGAACCATTTTGCAGCATTTCCTGTTACACTATAATATTCTAGTTTACTTAAAAGGATATTGTGATTTACACAGTCAAATGCCTTTGACAGATCACAAAATATACCAGTTGCCTGCAATTTTTTGTCTAATGAATTAAGTACATTTTCACTGTAAGTGTAGATAGCCTTCTCAATATCAGAACCTTTTAGAAATCCAAACTGTGACTTTGACAGTATGTTATTTGAGATAAGATGGTTATAAAGACGACTGTACATTACTTTTTCGAAAATTTTTGAGAATGCTGGCAACAGTGAAATTGGACGGAAATTTGATGCTATTTCTTTATCTCCCTTCTTAAACAGTGGCTTAACTTCAGCATATTTCAGCCATTCGGGAAATATTCCACTGATAAACGACTGGTTACACAGATAGCTTAATATGTTACTTAGCTCAGAATCACATTCTTTAATTAACTTTGTTGATATTTCATCATACCCACTAGATGTTTTTGATTTTAAAGATTTTATGATGGACATTATTTCTGTTGGGGTAGTGAGGGTCAAATTCATATTATGGAAGTTACTTGAAATGTCTGGTCTAAGGTAATCCATAGCAGCATCTACCGAACCTGACAACCCCATCTTTTCAGTAACAGTTATAAAATGTTTGTTAAAAAGTTCTGCAACACTATACACATCTGTCACCAATGCATCATTTACTCTTAATGCTATTTGTTCCTCTTCATGTCTGGTTCTACCGGTCTCCTCCTTCACTATATCCCATATTGTCTTTATTTTGTTATCTGATATGACTATCTTTTCCTTGTAATATATTTGCTTTGACATCCGTATTACAGTCTTTAATATTTTGCAGTATTTCTTATAATGTGCTATAGCATCAACATTGGAAATGTTTCGGATTGACAGATACAGTTTTCTTTTTGTTTTACAAGATACCCCTCTTCCTCGAGTAATCCATGGCTTCTTTGTAGACTTTGCTCTAACCTTGGTAAGTTTTGGGGGAAAGCAGTGTTCAAATAAGGTAAGCACTTTATTAGCAAAAATGTTATATTTTTCATTCATGCCATGAGCACTGTAAACATCAGTCCAGTGAATGTCTCTGAGGAGTGTCCTAAAATAATCAATTTTTGGCTTACCCTCGTGAGCTCAGATTTAACAGATTTTATATCCTGTTCAGTATTAACATTTAACAGAAGGAACTGCATGTCATGGTCTGAGAGGCCATTGACTATTGGTTTTGTAATATAATTTTGTTCATTTGACTTTTCTATAAAGATATTATCAATGGCTGTTTGTGAGCAAGTGGTTATCCTAGTGGGGAACTTTACTGTGGGAATTAAGTTGAATGATAGTGTTACTAACTCAAATAGGTTCTTATTGGGAGAGTCTTTAAGGAAATCTACATTGAAATCACCAGCAACCACTATTTCTTTGTTTTTGGTTGTTAAATGGGCCAGTACAGCTTCAAGGTGGTTTACAAACAGATTAAAGTTACCTGCAGGTGCTCGATATACACTTAATATTATGAAAGATTTTTTGTGAAAATCTAATTCTGTTGCACAGGCTTCCATATGCTGTTCTAGGCAAAATTTATGAATGTCTATGTTCTTAAATTTATGACAGTTCCTGATGAATGTGGCAACTCCTCCTTTCTCCATTTCTGATCTACAATAGTGAGATGCTAACCTAAACCCTGTAACACTTAAAAGTTCTATACCAGTGGTCACATGAAGCAATTGGTAAAGCACCACAATGGACAAGGAACCTCGCTGGTTAATAGAAGCTTCATCATGACCATGCCAGGACATGCTGTTATCGAGTTCCTGACACAAACACACATCTCTACGGTAAAACACCTGTCTCATAATCCCAATCTTTCTGTGTGTGACTTTTTTCTTAACTCAATGGCCAAAAAGGAATTTATGGGATGCCATTTCAACAATGAGACCAGGACAGTGAAAGCTTTATAGGTGACCCTAAAAGAGACGTCACATCATCCAGTAATGCAAAAGAGGTGACACAAGCGCACTGCGTTGGGGGAAGGAGAGGAGGACAAGGAGTATTTTGAGGGGGACAAAAGTCTTTATTGAATTCCCCTCATACTCTATAAACACAGCTGTCAATTAGGTTCTGTACATATCTGTCAAAGGAAATGTATGTGTATGTGACAGATGCTGCAATTACAATCAGTTATATCTTTGACAGTAAGGAATATTCCTTTAACTTGATGTAGTGTTAATCCGAAACTGGACTGATCGTAACTTGAACCTTAACCAGAACTACTTGTCTTTGTATAAGTATATATTACGACAGCTTTTGATGATTTCATGATGCCATTCATTTAAATCAAAATGAACAGTTTATGTGCACAATATTTAAGAATAAATAAATACAATAGAGCCTGTATGTCTACTGAGTGTCAACAATATCAGATATTGAAGGTACTCTGCAGGATAAAGATCTATAGGAAAATAAATAAAATCCTGCAGCTGAAAAATGTTAAATGCCCAGCAAGAAATAATAACAAGATATTATTAACAAAAATATAATCTAATACCACCACTATCAGATTACATTGTATAAATAAATATGTGTGACAAGTATAAACACACAAAATCAGACTAGATGCACGCTATACAAAACAGATTAATGGTATTACAGTTAAATTTTTCAATTATTAATTGATATAAATAGATTGTAGCAAAATAAAAGCTTTACTCTTAAAGGTGACTCTTCACAAACATCAGTTATTGTGCTGTGATGAAATGACATGGGAAGAAGCTCCATAGATTTTTATTTTCAGTAGGAAATCATTCCATTAAAGGATGACAGCTTTCCTTAATTTATTTATTTGTTGTCCCAATCTCACCACAATCCAAACCCTGAAACTACCGAGCACTATTTTCAGCTTTTCCACTAATATTGTGTCTGCACAATTAGTTAATTTATGTGCATTAAATGCAACAAATATTCTCAGTACTGCCAGTTCATAAAAATACAAAGTGACAGAATGACTGGCCAGTAATGCTGACATACACAACAGGCAGGTGCCTCCTTTCCCACAGACTGAGTGACCTGCTCCTCCCCAAGCTATCCCCATTCCCTCTCTGAGGAAAGGCTATCCCCATTCCCTCTCTGAGGAAAGCACTGAGAGTCACAAGTTGTGCCCAGATAACTCATTCTGTAGAACTTTGGAAATGGGAAATTACTCTCCAACATATTCCCAGAAACCGCCATCCCCCTGGAGTTAATGTTTACCAGCAAACCTCTCTTCCATTTGTTTATTCATATATTTTTTCCATTTTGTCTACTTATAGTATTTCTTATTTTGTCTTCTTTTTATGCTATTTCTCTGCTTCCCCCCCCCCCCCCCCCCCCCCATTTCTCCTTTTTGCCCATTTACTCTCCCTTTTCCTTCTGTCTCTTTATCTCTTTTTCCTCTTTATATCTTTCTCTCTCCCTTGTTTTTCCATATTTTCTCCTTTTGATTAGTGCACTATTAATTTCACTTCTCATTTATCTTCCTCCCATTCCATTTTTATTTATAACTCCGACCTGTGGCAGCCACAGAAACTACCAATGTACTATCTCTGACTTCCTGTTCTCTCTGATAACTCCCCTTCATCTTTATCACGTCTTTCCTCTCTCTATCTGAGGTCTAAGGAACATGTCCCCTTTTCCGAAACCTTTCCCTCTTTCCTATCTGATGGAGGAGCTAATTATTATGAAAGGTAGGAACAGTTTTTTTCTACTTTTGACATATTTATTGGTGGTTCTGGAATTTCGCCTCCTGAAGGTAAGTAATAGCATTGAGGCACCATTGTTCAACTCTTATCCTGCACAAAGTGTTCCTCTTCATGAATCCCTCATAACACTCAGACCCTGCCTAAATGACCTTTTCACTTTGACACATCCCTCTAAATCGCTACCAACCCTTCACTTAATCCAGAGCCAAAACAATCCTAGAACACTGTTGTTAATCTTTCCACCAAATTCCTCAGCTCCACAGAAGTTTCAGTCCTATGCAGAGGCCTCACCATCAGCCCTACACCAAACTTTATCCATTTGGACTTGTTGAAGACCTAATCTGCTTCTTCTGATCCCTGAAATGGAAACACTTCTTTGCCACCAACCCCTCCAGCCAAAGCCAACCTAATCCGAACACTGAGCACTGTCTCTCCCAGTTCAGACCACCGTCCAACCATTATAACTCCTACCATCCCACCTAACCATGCTCTCTGGAATTCCTTACCTCCAACTTGGCTTCACCATTCTTCTCAAAGTCCCTATCTAAGAATATCAACCTTCCAGCAGAAGAAGGGACAGCCATACACAACCTCAAAACCGATCCTTACCTAATCATCCTACCTGGGGACAAAAGTTCCATCACTGTTGGTGACTACCTGACGGAAGGCCTCTGCCAGTTGTCTGACTCCTTCACCTACTAACTCGGCCAGTGTGATCCCCATCCAAGAAGTCCAACATAACCACCAATCCCTGCTTAAAGCATTAGGTCCTTCGCAGAACCTGTCCTCTTCTTCACCATTCCTGTGTCACTCCACACACCTAAATCCACCCTGGACACCCTACTGTAGCTTGTTATTGTGCCCCCACTAAAAGAATTTCAGCCCTCATTGAGCAAAACCTCCAACAGATTGCCAAAAATCTAGCCTCCTGTGCCAAAGATACCAACCACTTTCTTCATCAACTCTCCACCATCCCCACCCGTTTACCTCACAGATCCCTGATTATCACTGTTGATTCCATTTCACTATACACTAATATGCCTCATGCCCATGATCTTGTTGCTGCTGAGTACTCTCTCTCCCAACATCCTTCAGACTCCAAACCCACAACCTCATTCTTCATACAACTTACTAACTTTATCCTAACACATAGCTTCTTCTTCTCTGAAGGAAGGGAAAATATACAGACAAATTTGTGGCACAGCCATGGACACCCACAAACCATCCTACTATGCTGACCCATTTATATGCCATCTAGTGGAGACCTTCCCAGTCTCCCAAACCCCAGTCTGGTTCAGATTCACTGACCATATCTCTATGATCTGGTCTCAAGGCCAAGATACCCTATCCTCATTCCTTAACAAGCTCAGCACCTTCTCTCTCATCTGCTTCACCTGGTCTTCCTCAATCTAGTGTGCCATTTTCTGGATGTTGACCTCCTCCTTTCTGATGTAGATGGACACCTCTGTCCACATTAAACCCACCCACTACCTGCATCTTGACAGCTGCCATCTTTTCCACACCAAAAAATCCCTCCTATGCATCCTGGCCACCTGGGGACGGCATGTCTGCAGTGACAAGAACTCCCATGCCCAGTACACAAAGGGCTCCACAGTCAGACAGTATGCCCCCCAGACCTAGGCCACAAACAGATTTCCCATGCCTTATTGTCGCACATCCCCAATCCTCACATCACCCTCCAGAGCAGCTAGAGGTAGTGGTCATGTATGTGTGAAGTTGCATGAGTGTGTGTGCATTTTTCCTGTAGAAGGCTTTGGCCAAAAGCTTACGTGTAACAGCCTCTTCGTCATGCCTATCTGCAACTCAAAATGTCATCTTTAGGGTGAGTGACACTCTATCCTTTTCATGATATGGTTGATGTTTCAAACTGAACTTTCCATTGTTTCACAATGGTATTGAGTGATATAGGAATGGTTTATCAGGGTGTACACACAGACAAGAAAGAAAAAAGATCCCAGTTTTTTTCCTAATATAATACACTCTACCCTGGGTGTAAGTATATTTTTTCGATGTTAAGTAACAATATACTTTCTCTTGGAGGTGTATAACTTATTAATTCCTGAATGGCAAAGGTTTTATACACTGATGGAGAACTTCTCAGTACTTTAGTAAATGAAACCCAGCAAAAAACAACGCATTTGGACAGCTCTCTGATGTGCAGCAAAATGTGGGCTGCTTACATGTTCTGTAGAGCACTTCAACTTTTCCAAACAAAGTCCAATTACATGTGAAATTGCTGAAGAACTCACCTCACACTCTTTTTTTAAGTATAATTATACTTTTTGCCATTGTTATTGTATAATTTGTATTCTACAAAATAACTAAAATAAAATATGAAACACTAACCTGAAAGCTCAGTCTTTTTTAGTGTGTGTTACCCTTTAAGACATATCAAACACAACAGTACCAGTAAAATTTTAAATTATAACATAAATGGCTGGTCTCCTGGGTCTGAAATTTGTCTAAGTACCTGGTCCTCAAAGTGTTAACTTTTGAGTGAGAGTAAAACACTCCATGATTTAAGAAGTTCATTGCACATTCTCGCACATAACACAATTCATCTCGCATAAAAGTAAATTTTCTTTGAAAGTATCACTTGTCAAACCACCATTCAAAACACTTTCCCACTCCTTTTAGAAATGTAAAGGGTAATGATGACATGCTCATCAAAAGCAGTTTGTTGTTATGAAGTATTGCATAATCTTTGTCCTAAAGCCTTTCACTCATTTTGCTGTCAGCAAATGCTTGTTTGTGAACTGTGTTTTTTTGTTGTTAATGGCACATTTCCTTCAAAAATAAAGTTTTATATTGGTGTCATTCTTTTGCTTGTATTTTATTGCTGCAGTATTATTCTGCAGTAGCAGGTTGAATTAAACTTCTTTGTTAGAATATCAGTTCTTACCAGTTCTTATATGTTTAATAACATCAACCTCATACATAAAGATAATATACATTTTATGTATTTGATAACTTCAACCTTCTATACAGAGAGATCAACAGCACAAATTCTTGACAGTGATAATAGTTGGTCAGCTACTATCAAATACAGTTTGCTGTAAAACTTGCATTTATCAATTCTTCCATACTGCTGTGGTCACAGTGGAAATTCTGGTGGCATCAGAGTCTCATGAGGATTCTATGTCTACTCAATAGGCTGTTTTCACCACTTGATGAGTTTTTCAAGCTCTGTCAAAATTCTTGACTGTGATGCCAACTGTCTTACCATCCCTCTATATTTTTCAGTTATTTGGTGTCCTTCACAGATTATATATAAGGTAGCCTCTAGTGGAAGCCTAACAACAATATATATCCACTTACTTTCATTAGCAAACCACATTGTATTCCAAATCAGGTCTAGCTTATTCTTTTCCAGTTGGCCATTAGTGCTGTTAAGTTTGTAACTGCTTGCTAATTGGAATTCATTGTTGGGTTTCAATAATATTTTGAAGTCTCCTACCAGGTGCATGAAAATTAATGGTCATATAATTTAAAAACCATCATGTCGCTGCACTGTAATGGTCTTAATGACAAGCTGTATGCTACTTCCTTCCTTTCATCAAATGTGACAAATTTCATGAAGTACCATGTTAAACCCCACCCCCAAACCATAGTACTTGCAATGATGGGGTGAGTTGCATTTCTGAACAATACAATAGCTGTACTGTAGGTTCAACCACATAAGAAGAGTTTCTGTGGGGAGGCCAGACTAACGTATGGTACATGAAAAAGGGGCAGCAGCCTTTTTGTTAGTTGCAGCGGCAAAAGTGTGGGTGATTGACTGATCTGGCCTTGTAATATTAGCCACTATGTTTCTCATAGATATGCAGCTCCACTGTGTGGCTTTATGATAATGGCATCTTCCTGAGAAATATATTTCGAAGGTAAAATAGTCCTCCCATAAGGGCCTCCAGGGGGGACTACTCAGGAGGATGTTATCAGGATATTTGAAACTGATGTTCTGTAGGTAGGTTACAGAACTGAAAAAAAGAAATGCAGGGGCTTAAGTAAAGTATAATAGGAATTACTGAAAGCTGATAGCAGGAGGAACAGAATTTTTGGTCAGGTTATCAACAAAAATTCAAGTAGGGATAGCACCAGAATAGGCCTGATAATTAATAAGAAAATAAGAAAGTTAGTAAATTAACACTCAACAACATATTATCATAGCCAAGATACATACAAATCACAGAAATACAAGTTTATGCGCTTACTTGATCCACAGAAGATGAAAAGATTGAAAAAATGTATGGTAGGATGAAAAAATAATTCAGGTATTCAAGAGAGTCAAAAACTTAATTGTAGTGGGGGACTAGGATTTGATAGTGGAAAACATAATAATAATAATAATAATAATAATAATAATAATAATAACAGAACATGGACTAGGGAGAAAGAAATGAAAAGGGAAGCAACATGGTCGAATTTGTCTCAGTTTAACCCTTGCTAATATTTAGTTTAATAATCACAAAAGAAAAGTATAAATGTGGAAGAGACCTGCAGACACTGGGATGTGTCAAACAGATTATGTAATAGCATGAAAGATGTCAAATAAGCAGATTTTCCACTGTAAAACTTTTTCAAGGACAGATGTGGAGTCTGACCATGATTAATTGGTTGTGCATTGCAGATTCAAACTGAAGAAATTGCAGAAAAGTAAAAAATTAAGGAGATGAGCTCTGGATATGTGGAAAGAACTAGAGGTTGCTGACAGTTTCAATGAGAACTGTAAACAATGATGGACTGAAATAGGGAAAAGTAAAACAACAAAAGACAAATGATAAGCTTTGAGAGATGAAATTATGAGGTCAAAAGAGGATCAAATAGGCAAAGAAAAACAAGGCCCAGCAGGTATTCTTGGATAACACATGAGATATACAATTTATCTGATAAAAGGATAAAATATAAAAACGCAGCACATGAAGCTGATGTATGGGAACACAGACATCTGGAAAAATGAGACTGACCGAAAACACGAAACAGTAAAGTGGCAAAGGCTACGGAAAAAGGAGAGCTCTAAAAGAACATATGGTTAGGGGAAAGATAGATGCCATCTACAGGAAAATTAAAGAGGCCTATACAAATATTAAGAGGTCAGAATACAAGCACATACTATGAAAAAAAGGGAAGGCTGAAAGCGAAAAGGAACATATAAATGAACTTTGCAAGAGAAACAAACTTAGAGACAATATTATGGACAGGGGACATGAAGGAGATGAAAAGGAAATGGGAGATATGATACAGTGAGAGGCATTTGACAGATCACTGAAATACCAAGTCGAAACAAAGCATCTGTAGTAGATTACATTCCCTCAGACTCAAAGAAGAATGTAATAATACCAATTCCAAAGTGCACAGGTCTAACAGAATATTATTGAACTATTGGTTTAATAAGTCATGGTTGAAAACAATGGCATTAATTATTTACAGAATACTGGAACAACTGGCAGAAACCAGCCTGTGGGAGATCATCAGTTTGGATTCTAGATAAATGTATAAACATGCAAGGAAATAAATGATGATTACCTTAGAATGTAGGTTAAAGAAAGGCAAACCTACATTTAGAGCATTTTAATAATGCTGACTGGAATACATTCTTTACATTCTGAAGGTAGCCAGGATAAAATGCTTGGAGCAAAAGGTAATTTACATCTTGTGCAGAAACCAGACTGTGGTTATGAGTATAAGGACAGCAGAGGGAAGCTCTAAATGTGAACTGCGTGAGCCAGCATTGTATATGATCTCAATGTTATGTGCATTGAGCACTCAGTCAAGGAAACTGAAGATAAATTCGTCATGAGAATCAAAGTTCAGGGAGAAGAAATAAAAACTTTGTCTTTTGCCATTGGCATTGTAATTATATCAGAGGCAGCAAAGAATATGGAGGAGCAGATGAATAGAATGCATAGGATCTTGAAAAAGACATTATACTATGAACATAAAAATAGGCATAATATAATGTAGCTAAATTAAATCAGGTGATGTTGAGGTATAAGGAAATGAGACTTTATGGTTTGAATAACACAGCTTTGCAAAATCATATCATGGAAAATCTTGGACAGCATGACAACAATATGAACTAGGTGATTGCTGTTCACCACATAGAGGAAGCATCTAGATATTATCAGCAAACAGATTAAGTTCTTCATCACATGTAGGCAAAATACACACACACACACACACACACACACACACACACACACACACACACACACACACACACACACACACACGACCACTGTCATCTCCAGGTGCTAAGTCTCAACTTCAAACAAAGTCTGGCATGAGCAGCAACCTCATCTGCAGTGAGTAGTGGAGGGTTCAGCATGAAGAGGGAAGGAACAGAAGGGTAGAGGTGCAGGGAAGATGATGTATTGTTGCCTATGGGAAGTGTTGATGCATGGTGGGAGACAGGATGATGGGCTGCTAGGTGCAGCAGCATTGGGATGTAATGCTGCTAGTAGCAGGCAGGGGATGGTGGGGGGAGGGGGGGGGGAGGAGGGAGAAGCATAGAAAGGGAAAGGACAGTGCAGGTGTGCTAGTGGGACAGAGAGAATGTGTGGGGCTGGACTGGGAGTGTGGAAGGGGTTAGATGTATGCTGAAGACAGGTACTACAGTGGTATTCCGCTGTCCACCCAGCCTACGTAATATCCTTGTCTGTCCCTATTCCACCACTGCTCACAATCTCTTGCCCCGTGGCTCATATCTGCCCAACAGACCGAGGTGCATGACCTGTCCAGTACATCCTCCCAGTATCACCTACTCCAATTCTGGCACAAGCATCTCCTTCCTCAGCAAAAGGTAGAGTCAACAGTTAACACAACCAGGTGGATCTACAAACTCCAGCATTCTACATGGGTATGCTCCAACCACTGTGGGACACTTTACAAGCATATGACAACAAACAAGCTGTCTGTCCACATGAGCAACCACCGCCAAACTGTGGCCAAGAGACAGCTCGACCACCCAGTTGACCACCCAGTTCCAGAGCATGCTACCCAACATGGTGTGCTCGACTTTGACTGCCTTACAGCCTATGCTGTCTGTATCCTTCTACTGACATCAAATTTTCTGAATGAAGCTGGTGGGAATTCTCCCCACAAGATATCCTTCATTCCCGTAACCCTCCTGGCCTCAACCTGAGCTATTTCCTGTCCTCCATGTATCTCTACCCCCCACTCCATTTCCATATATGCCTTCTGCCCATCAGCACATCCACATAGTCTTTTCCCCTTCTCTAGTTTCCTCTTCTCCGTACCCCAGCACAGTCTCCCAATGTTGCATATACCGGCCTGCCATCCTTGTTCCCGCCAAGTCCCTGCCATATACTTCCACAAGTGGCACTACCCCCACACCTACCCTAATATCCCTTCACTTTACTGCCCCGTGCCACTCATGTACCCTCACTAGAAACTGCAGCCAAGATCGCTGCTCACAACGGACACATTCACAGTCTGCTCTTACCTCCTGGAGACGACATTGGCCACACGTGTGTGAGTCATGTGTGTTTGTGTGTGTACAGTTGTGTTTTATCTACATCTGACAGAGGACTTAGTCTGACAACTGATAATATCTAACAGTCTTTTTTCAATGTGCCAGCCTGTCATTCAGTGCCTCCTATGTGTGGTGAGTAGCAATCTGTGCATTTCATACTATTAAAACAATGGAAACTCCAGGTTGGAATATCAACAATATAAGGTAAAAGATAAGATTCCTACTGACTGTAAAGATGACACATTGAGTTGCAGACAGGCACAATGAAAAGACTGACACACATTTAGCTTTTGGCCAAAACCTTCTTCAGAAAAGGAAACAAACACACATTCATTCATACAAGCAAGCACACCTCACACACACATGATTTGCCATCTCTGGCAGCTGGAACTTGACTGCATTTATGGAGGGAAATGACTGAAGGGGAGTCAAAGTTTTAGCTACAACAGTGAAATTAGCAATGGAGTTTCCATGTGAGCAAAAGGTACACTCTGGCATAGCCACTCACACAAAACTATGATGACATCAAGATGAGCACGTAGGTATACACCTACAATAACACACTTAAAACATTTGGCGCTTTTCTTCTAAACTTCATTACAACTTTTGACCTGCTGCCACAAAAATAGATTTCACATCTTAACTGAACCGAGTCATGAGTCCCATCCTAGCAATGCCAGTACTGCTTTAATTAGTTCACATACAGATGACTCACACATTCATGGAAGTACTGGCTGAAGCAGCTTCTAGCTGGTATTGTCATGTTACTTGCTGTGAATATTACAAATTTTTATTTAAAAAACAACAGTAAAAATTTGTATGTATTACATCTGTAATAGGCGATTCAGTCTTGGGTCACCTTACTATGCCCAAAGGGAGAAGTTGTTCAGGCACAAAAAATATATGATGATGAGCAGTGGTACAACACACCTGGAAAATGAGTCAGTAAATGATGATGGTGTAGATTTCTTGTATTAAAAAAATATTTTTAAATTCTTCCACAGTCACAAATGCACATTGATTTTCCCCTCACACGTTGGGGAAAAAAGATACTGGTGGAAGAGCTGCAGCTGTGGTTCAGAGAAATAGCCTAGATACCTGTCACAAGTAATTGTCAGGCTCCTGTTTGCTGCAATACAAAATCACAATGCACTGAAGGAACATACAGTTTACAAAGTTTTGGTGAAGATCAACTGGGCAGTTATATGAGATGTCGATCGTTTTTCAGTTTCATACTGCTGACTTAATATTCACCATTTGTTCACTTCAGTTCCATTTCCATCCATGCAACAAAGGCCTGAGGATCACATAAATAAATAGATAACCATGTTAAATAGGAAACAGTTTCCTAATATTATGCAAAATATTATGTATTTGATCACAAATAAGCTTTCAGTTTCTTAGGGCAAACACTAATAAATGACACATTATTTACACAGAAGATACAAAAAATGATGACATATAGTGTGTTTATGAAGGAAAGTATTATATTTCTTTGTATATCTTATCCTTGCTATCCCTTGGCCTCTCAATCCCCTGTCTGTTTGTACAGCCACTACAGACACCAGCCACGACTACTGCTCACTGCAGTCTGATCTCAGCACCTAAAAATGATGGTGGTCATGTATATATGAGTAATGAATGTGTGAATGTCTGTGTGGTTTTCTAAATCTGACAAATAACTTTTTTTTGTGTGTGGCTGTCGGCCTGTCAGAGCCTCCTCTTTATGGAGAACAGCAATTTACCCTAACTCATACTGCTGTTATTCCAAATTATATTACTTGTATTGGCAAGTCTCCTACATGTGAAATCAATCATTTATGTATTTACATAATGAGATAATAAAATTTTGATCGATTCTGCACTGCTGAAACTGGTTATGATTGTTATCATATTATGTGACTGTGTCTAAAATAAAAGGAGTGTATAATACATTGATCACTCTTCATCAGAGACAGAACATACATTTCCAGTTACAGAACAATTTGCAAATGGAAGTTCAGAAAAAGGATCTAAGACTCTGAGTCATCAGATGATGTATGACTGACCCTGATTTCACAATGTAAGGACATCAGAGGCAGAACCCCGTTGTTACTATCTAAACATGAGACTGAAAAGTGTTTCACTGAAAGTGACTTGTGCCTTACCTTGATAAAGAACTGTTGTGTGTTTCTGTAAGCTCCATGTTCCATACAAGGAACACAGTTTTGTTAGGGCTTCCCTGAGTGCAGGTTCAACCCTGTCTGATGAAGCATAGGCCCAAAACTTTGAAAGAATAAAATGCTGTAACACAAGAATTTTTACTGCATTGAGGATCAAAGAAAAACAAAATGAACATCTAGTACACAATACATACACATATTTGAAATTGCCATGTTTAGAAAAAAAGGAAGGGGTCATGAGAATGTGACTTACACTTGTTTTACAATGGTTGAGCTAAAGTGCTTTTGGTAAGGAGCTTAATCCTGACATCATTTCTACACATAGAAGATGTTGTAAATGTTGACTGAAGTAATATTAAAACTTGAACAGATGTAAATTCATTGTTACTATTTCTAAGTAAAGAATTTACTGATTTAAATAATTTCTCCTTTTCTGTTTAGCATTTTTGATAATTTTTTTCGTACTGTGATCATGTTGTCTAATTGTAATTTACAATGGCTATCAATTTCATTACTAAATGATTTTAAGATCTTTCATAATGAAGAAGATTGTTTCACTCATGTCCGTAAACAACTGTTTCCAATGAAAGCAGTACTGCAATGGTATACAAAAAGTAAACAGAATCCTGTTAAATGTTACATGAATGACAGAAAGCAATGTGTATCAATTCCATGTCAGTCGCATAACTATAGGCACTAATAATTTGAAGCAATCAGACATGGTGTGCCATAGGATTCAATTTTGGGTTCTCTGCTATTTCTGATAAGCAGAAACAATCTCCAACTTGTGGTTTGAGAAGACACAAATTTTGTACTTTTTTGAAAATGATACAAGACAGAAATAAAAAATAGGTAGTAGCAGTTCCCTAACTGAGAAGGCAGTTAATGAGATTTTCAAGATCACCACCAGATGCTTCAAGGCATGTGGATTATCATTGAATTTTTGGTAAAAATCAGTACATACAGTTCAGTACCTCTCACAGAGCTTCACAGAATACGTTTTCAAATAATGAAAGACAAGAAGTAGAAAGTGTCAAGTTTTTCAGAAGACATACAGGTCACAACTTTAATTAGAAACGCATTAACTTAGAATTAACAAAGTGCATTTGTTCAGCTATTTTTGCAGTATGCATGATTACTACTATAGGCGAGTTAAAAATGAATAAACTAGTTTATTCTGCATATTTCCATTCACTAATGAAAGGGTTGCCACAAGTTTACCCATGCAAAATTCCCTGATATTTCTCTAATTTTCAGACATGTTTTGGTATTTTTCTGTGACAAATTCTGAGATCTCAAGGGTAAGAAAAGACGTAAGTTGGAAAAAAAGTAAAGACTTCTGTGTTTCTAAACATGTCATTAACCCTCTAGTTCTGAATGAACAGCAAATTGTCTCCTTTACGGGATTTATGATCTGAAGGGTTAATAAACAGGTAAGTTGTATAAATGAAAGCACTTTTAGATGAAGAATTTCTGTTTTTATTAATGAGTTAACTCTAACTTTGAATTAACAGAAATACCGAAACTACTAACACTAAATGAGAAAAAATTGAGACCAAAACATTTTACTCAAGAACTTTTCTTCTCTTATTGTCAGCTTACTTTTTTAGTTGCTTTATTCAATTTTTAAATGCACAATCATAATTTAAAACAACTTTTATAGCAGAACCCAATATTTAATTACGATTTATCACTCCAAATCTGATACATTATATTGAGTACTTTGATTTTGAGATGCTTATATTAAGATCGTGTGATAGCTTCCATCAATGCTTTTAAAGGTAAAAGATATTTTCCAAGGAATAAAACCTTTTCAACATATGTGACAGCATCAAATCATCATAAAAATTGTTTGAATCACAGTTCAAGAATTTAATATGAACAGAAAACTGTTCATCATATTAAAATCAATAACAAATTTGAAGTTTTGCCTTTTCAGTAGGTGTTACAATATGTGGATATTCAGTAATTTTCAGCAAATTAGGTGACATTTTCAGTCTTTTCATGTAAAATTCAAACAAATTTTAAGCTGTGAGAAAATACACGGCATCTACAAAATATGCAGCCAAAGGATTCAGGCATTATATTTAGTCTAAAATGATAAAGTCTGTATTTTTACATCACTGCAGCCCCAATAATTACCATCTGGGACTGGAGGACTAAGCAAATGGAACAACTAGATACGAGTGCTGAAGTAATATAACAAGACATACAGTACATGTAAAAATAACAAAAGTACATTTCTTCATCCTTTGTATACAAGTGTAATCACATATTTTATTAGGTGCAGGAATAGGAAATTTAAAATTTGTACTTGAAGTTAACTTTCAGCAAATACTGAATGTTTACTTGCCCAACATGATACACAATGTATCTTACAAGTTGTTAAAGGCGAAAATAAGAACCTTTAAGAACAATTCCGATCATAGCTATAGTACACATCCCTGTAACACATTTCTGGAAATGACAAGTCACCTAAGCAAAAATAATATCGGTTTACTACCATCTCATTTTAAGTTTTGTCTCAAAACATATAAGTCATTTTTCAAATGATGGTCTGAGGACAAATATTGCAGCAGAGATGACATCAAAAATTATTCTTCAGAATATATCTTTCTATCCACAGAGGATTATCAGTTGCCACGCACACTCCTGACAGATTAGAAGTGTCTGTTGGGTTAGAACACAAACCTACACTCTTGCACAGAACTCCAACTGAATTTGGAAACTTCAGATACGTACTGACAGACTGAAGCAGTGATGCGGGTAATGGCACATACCAGAAAAGGCTATGAACTAAGAGGTTTATTCTCAAAACAGTTGTGAAGCTTCTTCACAACTGATGGAAGTGGAATAACAAATGTTTTAAGATGTGGTAATGAGGCATTCTGTGAAGCAATAAAATGACGATCAGAAGTACTGATGTCTAGAAATGAATATGTGGATCTTATTCATGAAGGAAACTGCGATTCAAACAAATCCCAAAAAATGATTGATGCAAACAAGGAAGTACTCCATTTGCAGAGGGATATAAATACGAGCTCCCTGCAAGACGAGCATTTCACATCACTTGAATTAAAACAAAGTGTGACATAGAGGCATAAATACCATGTATAAATGGACAAGTGAAAAGTTCGAAAACAAAAGAAGTCTAGTATTAAAAGTGTAGCTGAAAATTAATTTCTCATAATTGGTGATTCCATGTTGAAAAATGTTGTAGTGCCAACCTGTGAAGTTGAAGTCCGTCCAGGAATTATGCCCCATCAGCTCAAAAACTATTTTAAAAACATTAAAAATTCAAGAGAAAACATCTAAAAAGAAGTGAACAAAAATTACAAAGCTGTTTTGGTCCATGTTGGGACAAATTCCCTCCGAGGATACAGCGGAGACAAAATTAAAATCAAAAAATATAATCCGATCAGCCAGAAAAATTTACCCTGCTTCCAGGATAGTGATCAGTGGAATCATAAACAGGAGGTCGATGAGTGACAGTTATATCTATCGAATCAGTTGCAGAATTAATGAGTGTTGTGACAGACTAGGTGCTATATTTATAAACTCAAATAAGTTTTTGGGCAACGAATGTCTAGCCAAGGATGGACTGCATTTGAAAGGACTAGGATTGATGACCTTCAGCAAAATGTTTATGGATGTTTGTAAAATCATTAAAACTAAGGGAAACTAATATTTGCTGGAAGGGATGTAAAAGAAAAATGCCTCTTAGCTGAAAAGAAAACTGCTAAAGGGGGTCTACAAAAATGTATGCTTAATACTATTAAAACAAGCAAAAATTCTTATTTGATGCAATGGAATATAAATGGCTTGAAATCTAAATCTTCCAGCAGCATAAGCTACAAACTTGATGAGTTATAAATTCTTCTCTCAGAATGTAAAAACATAAAAATTATTTGTTTAAATGAACACTTGGTTAGCTCTAATGCAATAAACATTTTAAATAAAACTGAATATTTCAATGTTGCAAGCAGCTATTGCAGGGAGAAAAAAATCTCACGGAGGTTGCCGCATACTCCTGGACTCTTCTGTAAGTTATGAAGTGAAAACATATTTTAATTGTTTAAATGAAGATTGTATATTTGAAAGCTGTTGTGTAGAGCTTAAAGACCTTAATATGTTAATCATTTCAATTTATAGAAATCCAGAAAGGGCTTTAGTCACACCATTCCTCTCTAAATTCCAGTGCTTGCTAGATAAACTAAAGAAAGAAAAGAGGAAAAATATGTAATAGCAACAGAATTAAATATAAACACTACAAATGACAATAAAGAATGAACAACATTTATTGATTCAATTAAAAAGTCTGGTTTTAAACTAAATTTTTTGGAGTTCACCAGAGAAAATATTCACTCAGCAACATGCACTGACAACATGATAACAAATTACTTCTTTGATAATGTATAGAGTTAGGACTTTCTGATCACTCGGCCTTGTTTGTCTCACTGCCAAAAACTGACAAAAACAAAAATTAAGCAACTATGGCATTCGGGGGCAACCAGGTGAATGGATAAAATCATACTTATGCAAACGCAAGCAGTATGTATCATTAGGAAACTCGTACCAATTAGAAACCAAATCCATCAAATATAGAGTGCCGCAGGGTTCGGTAATGGGACCATTGTTATTTAATGTGTTTGTTAATGATATAGGTGTTGAGGAGGAAGAAATGAAAATATTGTATGCTGATGACATGACAATACTAAATAGTGACCAAAATATGGAACAGCTTGAGAGAAGAGCATACATATCTGCAAATGTCACAGCTCAATGGCTGTTGGAAAATGAACTGGTTATAAATCTAAAAAAGACTATGTATGCAGTGTTTAAAAACAAGGAAAAGGCCGTAGACATGGCTTTAGAGGTTGATGGAACAAGGCTGGAAGAAGTAGAATCTGCTAGATTCTTAGGTATTCTTGTGGATAATGAACTGAAATGGAAAAAACATATTAATAATGTCTGTAAGAAACTGAGCTCTGTCATATTCTTAATGATGCAGCTATCACAGTATTCAGACAAGAATCTTCTGTGTACAGTGTATCATGGACTTTTTGAACCATACTTACAGTACGGAGTGACTGCGTGGGGAAACTCAAACAAACAAGAGACAAAGCGAGTGTTCACATTACAGAAAAAAGCAATTAGGACCATTTTAAGAAGAAAAACCTCTGAAACATGCAGAAACTGTTTCAAGAATTTAGGTATCTTAACTTTTTCATCGTTGTATATTTACAAAACAATAATGTATATCACAAAAGGTAGTGAGGACTGGATTACAAATGCTAGTGTACACACCCACAATACAAGAAGGAAGAATGAAGTACAGAGCATACCCCACCGACTGGCAATGCTAGAAAAAGGACCCCGAGTACTCTGGTATCAGACTACTAAGAAGGCTGCCCAAAAACCTGCAAGACAGTGTACATCACAATGACTTTCCAAAGAAACTTAAAGACTATCTCGTTGAAAAAGAGTTTTACAGTGTTGCAGAATACTTATGCCATTAAATTTGTATATATTGTTACTCATTATCAGTGATATAAAAATGTAAGCTAAAGGTGTAGAAAAATAAGTGATAAAGAATGTTAATACTTTGACATGTCCTATATTACACGTACATTTACTGTACACAATGTAATCTTACAGGATCAAATAAAATTCAATTCAATTCACAAACATAATATAAGAAAAACTTATATCAAAAGAAGTTTCAATAAAACAAATATTGAAATAGTCTGTGAGAAACTAAGTAAAGGTAAGTGGTGTTTCGAGGATGGTGCTTCAACAAATGAAAACTTTACTACATTCTTTAACAGTTTTCTTGAAGTGAAGTACAACAAAGATCCTGATTTTGTAAAATATGTTAGGAACTATAAAACTATGTTTTAAAAAGTTGTGAAAGCTTCAAAACAAATGACAAATAACAAATTAATTCTAGGGCAGAAAAATAAAACAAGGGCAGTAGGGTCTGTAGTTAAGTCTGAGCTAAGTATCCAAAATTACAAACAAGACATATTACAAATCAAACTTAATGAAAAATCCATTGTAAATCCAGCTAAAATATCTGAGTGCTTCAATGAGTACTTCATAAATTAAGCAAAATCTAATTTAGACATAGCAAATTATGAGCAGAAAGTAAATAGTTTTGGGTTAAAAGGCAATGCCAGTGAATATCTTAAAAATTCAACACAGTATCAGCAAAATTTGTTGAAACTGTCATACTCTCCTTAAAAGACAAAACCTCTGCTGGCTGGGATGGGATACCCACAAAAGCAATTACAAAAGTTTACAACATAATAGCTCATCCTCTCTCTCTCATAATAAACAAATCATTTGAGGAAGGTTACTTCCCCGACCTCTTGAAATAGACAGCAGTAAAACCATTGTTTAAAAATGGTTCAAAAGATGATATGGGAAATTATCGCCCCATTTCTATACTATCTGTCATATCAAAAATAATTGAAAAAGATTGCTGCTTTACAGATACAAAGCTTCATCTCACAGAATGATATCATTTGAAATAACCAATTTGGCTTCCAACAAGGCAAAAACACAGTTGATGCGATAAATGAGTTTATTGAAAAAATTACTTCATCACTAGATAGGAAAGCTAAGGGGATTAAGAGATACCACCAAACTACAGACCGATTTCACTTTTTCAAGCATTCTCAAAAATTTTAGAAAAATTAATGTACAGGCAGCTTCTCAACCATCTGACCACAAATAACATATTATTAAGAACACAGTTTGGATTTCTGAAGGGTTCTGATATCGAGAAGGCTATTTACACCTACAGTGAAAATGTACTTAATTCATTAAATAACAAATTACAAGCAGCATGTATTTTCTGTGATTTGTCAAAGGCATTTGATTGTGTGAACCACAACATCCTTTTAAATAAATTAGAATTCTATGGTGTCACGGGCAGTGCTGCGAAATGGTTCAAGTCATACCTTGCTAACAGGAAACAAAGAGTGTCAGTGCAAGGGACTAATGAATTAAGTCATCAGTCATCAACATAATGGCAAGAAATTACAGGTGGTGTCCCAGAAGGATTCATCTTACGGCCACTGTCTTGAGTACATTAATGATCTCTCATAAGTTACACTGCCAGAAGCAGAGTTCATTTTGTTTTTAGATGACACAAGTATTGCAATAAATAGTATGTCGAGTGTAGTTCTAGAAAGATTTATTAATGATGTTTTCATGGATATTAATAAATGGTTTAAAGTCAACTCACTGACATTAAACTTCGAAAAGACTCACTACATGCAATTCAGAAGCAGTAAGAGGTTTCCACCCAGCATATGCATAAAGCATGAAGAAGAGCAGATAGAAGAGGTTGGCAGTCTTAAATTCTTGGGACTACAACTTGATAATAAAGTCAGTTGGGAGGAGCACACCACAGAACTGCAGAAACGCCGTAACAAATCTGTATTTGCAATTCGAGTGTTAGCAAACATAAAAATGAAAAAGCTTGCATACTTTCCCTACTTTAATTCCATAATGTCATATGGTATAATATTTTGGGGTAACTCTTCAAGTCAAACAAAAGTTTTCAGAGTCCAAAAGTGTGTAATATGTATTATTTGTGGAGTAAATTCCTGGACGTCATGTAGAAACCTCTTCAAAGAAAGGGGTATACTAACTACTGCCTCTCAGTATATTTACTCCTTAATGAAATTTGTCCTAAATAATATATCTCTTTTTCCAACAAACAGCTCAGTTCATACATACAATACCAGGAACAAAAATGATCTGCAGAAGGACTTAAAAGCACTTACTTTAGTTCAAAAAGGGGTCCACTATTCAGGAACACTCATTTTCAATAATTTGCCAGCAAACATAAAAAATTTAGTTAGAAATAAAGACCAGTTTAAAAGGAGCCTGAAAGACTTACTAGTGGCCAACTCCTTCTACTCCATTGACGAATTTTTTAATAGAAACAAATGGTGTATTTTATATACTCATCCTATTAGTACTGTTATTTCAGCTTTTTTTTTTTTTTTTTTTTTTTAAATAAGAGACATGTTCCATATCCACAAGGATCTCCTCAGTACAGATCTATGGAATGAAAAACTAGTCTAATCTAATCTAAAAGGCCGCAGGAATATTCTGTGATCTTACAAAAGCATTCGGCTCTGTAAACCATGCCCTGATGCTTTTCAAATTCAGCAGGTATGGAATAAGGAATATTGCTTTGAAATGGTTTGAATCATCTCTCTTGGAGAGGAAAAAAGTATTAATCACATCAAATGGAGTAGATTACTTCTCTGAATGAAAAACTGTGTCACAAGGTGTTCCTCAAGGCTCAATTCTTGGACCCATTCCTGTTCTATGCAAATTACTTGCCTGTCAATCTATATACTCATTTAACTTTGTTTGCAGATAATACTTCTGCCCTAATTGAAAATGAAAAGTCTGACAGTATACCAGAAGGTGTCACGAAAACTTGGAAATATGGTTCAGTCTAAATGGCTTAAGGCTAAACATTTCAAAATCCCACAGGATGAGTTTTAAAACCACACAGTCAAAAACTGAAGAAATCTGTATCACTCACAACAATCAAAAAATGGAAAAACTTGACTCAGTCAGGTACCTAGGAATAAACTTATACAGAAATTTGAGTAGGAATTCTCATATGGAATATCTAGAAAATAAATTACAAAGTCTTGCATTTTCAATGGAAATTTTAGCCTGTGCCACTGATATGGCCACCAGGAAAATAGCATACTATAGCCACTTCAAATCAGTAATTCAATATGGCATAATTTGCTGGGGAAACTCGAGAAAAGCTACACGAATTTTAGAGTTGTGAAAAAGAATCATTCACAACATGTGCTCTGCACAGCCGAGGGCATCATGTCGACCATTCTTTAAAGACCTAAAAATATTAACTATCCCCTCTTTCAGGAGTGCTAGTTCTGCAAGGTTCGCAGGAGAGCTTCTGTAAAGTTTGGAAGGTAGGAGGCGAGATACTGGCAGAAGTAAAGCTGTGAGTACCGGGCGTGAGTCATGCTTCGGTAGCTCAGTTGGTCGAGCACTTGCCCGCGAAGGGCAAAGGTCCCGAGTTCGAGTCTCGGTCGGGCACACAGTTTTAATCTGCTAGGAAGTTTCATATCAGCGTACACTCTGCTGCAGAGTGAAAATCTCATTCTGAAAACATCCCCCAGGCTGTGGCTAAGCCATGTCTCCGCTATATCCTTTCTTTCAGGAGTGCTAGTTTTGCAAGGTTCGTAGGATGGTGGTGGTGTGTTGGGGCTTATGGACGCTCAACATCGAGGTCATCAGCGTCCTGACACACATTAAAAGGAACGATTGTGGACAGACCTAAGAAAACTAAAGCACACACTGAAAGAAAGCAAGAAAAGAAGGAAAATGCTACATAAGAAAGCGAAACCTAAGGAGAGGGCAAACATAGCAACAAGAATGTCACAGGAAATTGTTATTGGCTGGCCACTTACATAAAATATGGGCGAGCTTGTCACACAGTGAGCAAATTAAAATCCTCTCCCTAAAATCTTTGTAAAAACATTTGACAGGGCACAGAACTTTAAAACTTTAGCCACATTCGTCCGAGTGTTGCCTAAAAGAGATGGCAGGTCCACTGGGAAGTCAGCCGCGACCCGCTGGTCAGAAAATAAAACGCAATCCAATAAAACGTGGCGCACAGTGACCTGGATGCCGCAAGCACCACAAATTTTAGGGTCCTCTCGCCGGAGCAGGAAGCCGTGCATCATAGGGCTGTGGCCTATTTGAAGCCGAGTGAGGAGAACCTCATCCCGTCGATGGGGCTGAAAGGAAGTACACCACACACGCGTTGTGGGCTTGACTATACGGAGTTTATTGTCAGTCACTTCCAGCCTTTCATCCTCCCACCGACACATGACCTGTGAGCTCAACAGCGAGGTGAGTGCGTGCAAGGGGATAGCACACTGAGATACTTGTGGGGCGAGACACGCCTCCTTGGCTGCGAGATCTGCCCTTTCATTCCCAGCAATGCCAACATGCCCCGGAACCCAGCAGAAAGCTACAACCTTCCCCAGTCGTTGTAGTCGGAGGAGGGCATCCTGGATGGTCTGGACAATTTTGTCAGCCGGATACAAACGTTGCAATGAGTGAAGGGCACTGAGTGAATCGGAACAGACAAGAAATTTAGGAGAGGAAGAATGTCTCATGTGCTCCAGTGCCCGCAAGATCGCAAACAATTCTGCATCAAAGACAGTAAAAGTCTGAGGCAGTTGGACCTTGAGGACATGGTATGGAAAAACAACTGAGCAACCAACAGAATCCCCTTGTTTCGACCCATCCATAAAAACAGCTACATAGTCGTGGTGCTCAGATGAAATGGCAGAAAATGCTGCATTAAAAACGGTGGCAGGAGTGCAATCTCTCTTGTACTGCAATCTAAAATCACTCTGGGCTTCTTCAGTAACCTGGGTGGCAGGCGGTTAAAACCTTGGATTTGGGGTTGTACAGACTCCACACCGAGGGACTTTAGTACACGTTGCACACTCATCCCAAACGGCAACGTAGCCCAGGGACGGCGGGAAAAAAGGCGGTCCAGAAGTGGATGGGCAACAAGATGGTGAGCAGGCGATCTGGCAGCTGCCAGAAACTTACAAGCCTGGTGCACCAGCAGGAGCTGCCGCCGGATGGTAAGTGGCGGTTCACCAGACTCAGCACAGAGGCTGGGTACGGGACTGGTCCGATAAGCACCCGTGGCCAGTCGGATCCCAGCATGGTGAACAGCGTCAAGGATCCGCAAATAAGATGGCCTCGCTGACCCATATACTGTGCACCCATAGTCCAGCCGTGAACGCACAAAAGCTGCATAAAACTGTAGGAGACGCACCCTGTCCGCGCCCCAAGACCTGTGGCTGAGGCACTTGAGGATGTTCAGTGCCTTCAGCGTTCTGGCTTTCACGTCACGTAGGTGTGGCAGCCATGACAACCTGGAGTCAAAAATTAGGCCCAGAAACCGCGATGTGTCTCTAAAACGTAGGACAGTATCCCCCATATGCAAGGCAGGCAAAGTAAAAAGATGACGAGAACGATTAAAATGAACACAAACACACTTTTCGGCAGAAAACCGAAAACCCGTCTTTGCAGCCCACTCCTCTAACTGCCGCACTGTTAGCTGCAACTGACGGCTCACGGTTGCAACACTGGAGGAGGAACAGAAAACAGCAAAGTCGTCCACAAATAAGGAGCACTGTACTGGACTCCTCACTGTAGACGTTATACTGTTGATGGCTATGGCAAAGAGGGTAACGCTTAAAACACTGCCCTGGGGTACACCGTTCTCTTGCTCAAAGCGATCAGACAGTGTGTTACCAATGCGGGTCCAAAAAAACCGCTGAGACAGGAAAGACCGAATGAAAATGGGGAGGCGGCCACGAAAGCCCCATTGATGCATTTGTGCAAGAATACAGTGTCTCCAAGTAGTATCATATGCCTTACTGATATCAAAGAAGATACCGATACAGTGATGCTGACGGAGAAAAGCCTGCTGAATAGCCGCCTCTAGGAGGTTCAGGTTGTCGACCGTGGACTGAAATTTTCGGAATCCACACTGAAAGCAGCTAAGGAGCTGTCTGGTCTCTAACAGCCAGACCAGACGCTGGTTAACCATCCGTTCCAGGGTCTTTCCGACACAGCTTGTCAAGGCGATACTACGATAACTACCGAGACATGTGCGGTCCTTTCCTGGTTTGAGGAGAGGCATGAGAATTGCCTCCCTCCACGAGGTGGGGAACACTCCTGTTTGCCATATGAGATTAAAACATTCAAGGAGGATTTCCTTTGATGCCGCTGGCAGATGTCGTAGCATGGAGTACCGGATGCGGTCGTAACCTGGTGCAGTGTCAGAAGTCTCAGTAAGTGCCGATTCAAGTTCCCACATGGAGAAAGGGGAATTGTAGGCTTCAGAACTGTTCGACCGAAAGTCCAAGGTCGCTCTTTCGACAGTCGCACGGTAGCGACAAAACGCTGGATCCTGATTTGCAGTGGCAGTACTTTGTGCAAAATGCTCTGCCAGCATCTGAGCAATGGCTCTGGGTGTCGTTTGGAGGCATCCCTGGTTCAGGACAGCAGCTATTGGTAAACGGCTATGTTTACCGGAAATCCTCTGGATGGCTTCCCATACTCTTGTGGAACAAGTGGAACGGTTGATGGAGTCCAGGAACTCCTGCCATGACCTTTTCATGCTCTCTTTAATGACGCGGCATGCCCTGGCTCTCGCGATTCTAAAGGCAGTAAGATTGACCGCTGTTGGGCGGCATTTAAATCGGCGAAGAGCCGCACGCCTGTCCCGGATGGCTGAACGGCACTCTTCCGTCCACCAAGGCACAAGGCGCCGCTTAAGAGGGCCAGAAGACTGTGGTATGGACAGGTCAGCAGCATGATGGACCACAAGCGTGATGTGATCCACCCATTCCTGTACGTTATTGTGGCGGTCAAAGACAGCCAACCGAGTGAACAGTGGCCAGTTAGCCCTGCCAATCATCCACGATGGTGGCCGCAGCTCCAGCAATACACCATCCAGGAGATGAATGCGGATAGGGAAGTGATCGCTGGAATGAAGGTCGTCAATGACCTCCCAGTGAACAGAGTCGGTGAGGGTTGGAGAGCAGAAAGATAGGTCAATGGCTGAGAATGACCCTGTAGCAGTAGAGAAATGAGTCGGAGTACCTGTGTTGAGGATGCACAACACTTGAGATGTTAGGAGGCTCTCCAAAATTCGACCTCGAGTGCAAAGAGAAGTGGAGCCCCACAGGACATGATGGGCATTGAAGTCTCCCAGGAGGAGAAATGGGCGGGGGAGTTGGTCGATAAGATTTGTGAGAGCGTCTAAGGTCATTGCATCCAGAGGGGGTAAATAAAGGGAGCAAACGGTAAGCCAACAAGGTGAATGAATTTCAACTGCAACTGCTTGCAGGTCAGTATCCAGGGGGAGAGCAGAGGAGTGGTGGTCATTATTGACAAACACAGCGACTCCGCCTTTGGCCCTTTCTCCAGTCAGGTCATCTTTGCGATATGACGTATAGCCCCTTAGTACAGGAGCATCAGATGGTTTTAAATGCGTTTCCTGTAAACACAAGCACAGGGGGCGTTGCCGTGCTAGGAGGTTCAATTCCTCCACATGTGCCCAGAATCCATTCATGTTCCACTGTATAATGGGAGCCATCTATCAGGGTGGGAGTACCTTCATTCTCACTTTCTGTTGGGGAGGAGAGCCCACAACAGGTGGAGGCTCAGTTTTGGGGCGAGATGATTGCCCCAGTCTGACATCAACCTCCATCGCCTCAGAAGAGGAGTCGAGAGAGACGTCAGAGAGAATGACATCCACATCAGGAGACTGTATAACTGCAGTCTCCTTTAGTGGGCGAGTCTTCACCTTTGTCTTTGGCTTCGATGTTCTGGTCTGAGGTGGCATTGGAGCCAAAACCTCAGAAGCAGTAGGGGGTGTAACAGTGCTGGGCAGTGCACAAGACTGGACCCGGGAAGGGGCAGGAAGTTCCATGATGTCAGCTACCACGGCCTGGTCAGAAGGCCAGGGGGGAGCAGCAGGCTTCACAGGAACGGCAGCAGCACACGTACATTGACAAGCGCAGGTGCTAGTGCTGACAGTAGCAACCTCCGTTTGTATAGCGGCATCGGTTTTCAAGACTGGTTGTTTGAGAACGGAAGAAAAGGAAGCAGCGAACGTGGGCGGCTGCATGGACTTGTAGATTTTCTTCGCCTCACCATACAGGATGCGTTTTGTAGTTTTTAGTTCCTGGATCTTCCGTTCCTCAAGGAAAACTCTGCATTCCCTACTCCACACAGGGTGATCCGCAGAGCAGTTGACACACTTGGAAGGAGAGGAGCAACAAACTCCCTCATGGGAGGCTTTACCACAATTCCCGCAAGTGGCTTCCCCTCTGCAGCCGAGAGTAGTGTGTCCAAAGTGTTGGCATTTAAAACACCGCATGGGGTTGGGGTAATAAGGCCGTACACTGAGACGTAGGAAACCTGCCTTCACATGCTCTGGCAATTTGGTGCTGTTAAATGTAAGGATAAATGAGTCGGTCTTTATGAGAGCACCATCCACCCATTTCATAATGTGTTGCACGTCGACAATTCCTTCCCGGGACCATTCAGCCTTCAGTTCGTCTTGGGGAATGTCAACGAGATCTCTGCAAGTCACAACACCCTTGCTGTAGTTCAAGGTGTTGCGAAATTCAGTCTCTATTGCAAACTCCCCAAGAAATTGTGCCTTCTGAAGGTTCTGGACTTGCTGGAAGCTAGATGTTTCAACCAACAAGGTGCCATTTCGCAAGCGCTTTACAGATTTTAATGTGCCAGCAATACCTTCTAAGCCATTCTGTATATAAAATGGCGAAACTTTTTCAAAACTCCCATCTTTTCTTTTAAGCAGCATGCGTTCTGTTACTACTACCTGAATCAGGAGGACTGGCTACACGAGCCCTCTTGTTGGATTTGGTGTTAGAACCCACCAGCGGTCCACCCTTTCCGCTGGCAGGAGAAGAATAAAAGTTCGAGGGTTCCATCTCGGTCCCACGAGCAGCTAGGGAACTAGAAGTTCACCTAGACAGAGCCCCGCGTGCCTAGGTAAGCCTTATACAACTGAGGCACGGCGGGTGCCCCAGAGGTTGCCCGCTTGTGACTGTTCCACCCCAACAGCCATGCATCTCATAGGCGCGCAGCACACCGTAAGGTTGAGGGGTTTTTATAGAGGTTTACCTTCCTCGCAATCAAGGCGGTCAAGCCAAGATTACCATTCCCCGCAGCACACAACATTCCACTGCTGCGCCATGTGATGGTCGCTGAAGCATGTCCAGGGTTTACGGTGACAGGAGACTGGCGGCGCTGACCAGTCCCCAGCTCAGGACCCCGGGGTCGCCAAGCCCGTACTCAGCAAATGAATGCTGAGCCCCTGGGGGGAAAGTTTGCAGGAGAGCTTCTGTAAAGTTTGGAAGGTAGGAGGCGAGATACTGGCAGAAGTAAAGCTGTGAGTACCGGGCATGAGTCGTGCTTCGGTAGCTCAGTTGGTAGAGCACTTGCCCGCAAAAGGCAAAGGTCCCGAGTTCGAGTCTCGGTCAGGCACACAGTTTTAATCTGCCAGGAAGTTTCATATCAGCGCACACTCCACTGCAGAGTGAAAATCTCATTCTGGAAACATCCCCCAGGCAATGGCTAAGCCATGTCTCCGCTATATCCTTTCTTTCAGGAGTGCCAGTTCTGCAAGGTTCGCAGGAGAGCTTCTGTAAAGTTTGGAAGGTAGGAGGCGAGATACTGGCAGAAGTAAAGCTGTGAGTAGCGGGTGTGAGTCGTGCTTCAGTAGCTCAGTTGGTCGAGCACTTGCCCGCGAAAGGCAAAGGTCCTGAGTTCGCGTCTCGGTCGGGCACACAGTTTTAATCTGCCAGGAAGTTTCATAAAAGAAATATTTTGTATAACATTAAAGTTGCAAAAATAAGAACAGCACAGTGGTACATTTAATGACTTTTCTCTGCCAAATAATAATACACTGTATTCTGTCAAACAAACAATTCAAATCAATCGATGAAAACCAGGCAAAACCCCTTGTGAGAGAAGCAATCTCTTTATCAATTCCACTCAATACAGTGGCCCTTTTGGTTGGTATCCATGACTTTTTGGCCACTAGTTCTTTAATTTGCTGGACAATGGACCTCTTCCATCTAGCTCTCTCTGCTTCTTCACCTTCTCACGTTGCTTCTGCCTTAAAGCCTGACCATACCCATCTGTAGAATGTGGTAGTCCGGAATCATTCTCTTGTTAATGTCATTCTTGAAGATAATGCCAGCTGATTTCAGACTATCATATACTTGATGCATGACTAGAAGTGACTTGTTTCTTGGTTGACTATCAAACACTCTTTTTTAATGGGAAAACCTTGCTCTACAAATGCTTGACCATGGCTCAGAATGAGAACCTTTTGAAGAAAGCTATACAACTGCTAACAGGTGGTATCACCATCCAATAAGTCTCTCCAAAAGTGATCAGTTCTCATCTCAGTCCTCTTCAGTTTGTACAGAGATCCAAAATTACCTCCTTATTACGAATTTGCACGAAATCTTTCTCAACTTTATCACAGTTTTTAACACTTATCCAATTCTGTGCAGAGAATTTCTGCAAGGCTTTCAAGATTCTGGCCCAGCTAGTTCTTGGGCCACTATTTATCACAACTGGATCACAAACGCTTATGTATCTACAAATGCCCTACTTCAAAGGTGAATTTAGAAGGTTTGAGCACATTTTGATCAGAAATGTCCCTGCACTGAGTCCTGAAAGTTAAAATATCTCTGGCAGGCACTTTTACTTTTCTGAGTTCAGAACATACAGCATGACCTAGGTTCATGACTTTTGAAGGATTAAGACCAGCTTTATTATCAAATTTATATCACACACTGATTTTGTTACAGATAATACTTCAGCCTTAACAACTAAGGACATCACATCAGCAAGTAGAGATGACAAAGCATTGTACAGGAAAGGTGCTATGGGAGTCCACACGTTGGAATTCCCTCAAAAAGGGCATGACCTACCCTGAAACAAAGCTAAAAAAATATATATATTAGAGGGCAGCAGAGGATCTTTGAGGTACTTCTCCAGCTGTAAATGTCTGTTTTAATTTTGTGCTCCTTTACTTTGTCTGCATGAGTCTTTAGAAAGGGAATGAGTTTTACACCCCTGTCAGCTGTATCCTCGTTTTCGAGCCAGCACATGGAGAAAAATTTTTTAGGGAAGGGAAGATTTTTAGGTTTATTAAATCTTTTATAATCAGCTCTTCTTGCAGGTACATTATTCAACACATTATAAATTGGTCTAAGAAAATGTACAATGAATGCCCTTTCTTTTGTGTGCCACTCTGCTGGCAAGATTTCCCAGCTCACCCGATGTTCTTGTTCTCCTTGCTTATGTTTTAAAGCATTATTGGAATACCCTTTTAATTGACTAATACATCAGCAAAATGGCAGGGTAAAAAAACAACACAGTCACTGAAAATAAAATCCCATTAAGTCAGTGAGATGCTGTGCAGTCTTTAAGTGTCTAGGCATCACTTAACAGTCGTAGCACTTCACTTAGCAAAGACTGATGAGAAAGACGAATGACGCTGTCTACTTGACCATCGCAAATGCCTTGGAGTGCTTAGGTCCTTGCACATGACTGGTTATGGCACCCTTCCCCATGTTGCTGAGAGCAAAAGACTTGCTGCATACTGTGCAATATGCCTGAAATTCTGATATCTTGTGGGCCTTGATGCCCTCAAACCTCCTGTCATTCAGCCATTCAGCATTGAATTTCATCTTGCTTGGTTTTGCCATGATATACTACAAGAACAGTGTGGCAGTTGCCTCATGACTGAGGATGGAAATTTGTTTGTTGACAACACTCCTGCAACAATTTTAAGTTGATGCCCCCTTGAAGGCCAGATACAGTTTGTTGACAACACTCCTGCAACAATTTTAAGTTGATGCCCCCTAAAAGGCAAGATCCACACAAAAGAAGGATTTTCCCAATGAGCGATGGATATTTCCGGCGGATTCTTTGATACCTGCCTGTGTGTTTGTGGAGAGACTGTATCTGCGGAATGCCAGAATGAAATATTCACAGCATCCCTTATGCTTCATAAACGGTCTGAGTTATGAAAATGAGAGCATGGAAATATTTGAATATTTTTCTTCATGACAAGCATGTGGAATTTTCTTATCTACTGCATTATATGAGTACCTGTAGACTAGTGTAATGGAATGATGTAATTTTTTTTACATCTTTAATAGTTGCTGAAAGAAGAATTGTGAACAAGACAATTACAAAATCAAACATTTGTTTTTATACAAAAAATGTGTTTTTTTTATATATATATATAAACTTCTGATCTGAATTGACCAAAGTTCCTCATTTAATAAACTACTGTTTCAGGATTCTACCACAGCTGCAAGTGAATAAGGAAGTTAGTGTGGTGACATTGTACAAACTCCACTCTTTTGTGCCCAAGGAAGTAAATTTTAGCAAGCAAACAAGAATACTGCAGCTGTTACTAAAAATTTGCCATTTCCAAATGAGTGATTTTCAAGAGGCAGCAAGTTTTAGTTGTTACAAATATAGTGAAGGGGCTGGGCCAATGACACATAAAAAAAAAGTAAAACTGTACTGTGAAACAACTTCTTTTGTGAAAACTAACACATGAACATTGCACAAACAAGAATGTAAAAAATAGGGTTTACAAAGAGATGGTTGAAAAATTTCTGGACTTATTCCAATTTTGGACCACAGTGTATTTATAAAAACCAAGCTGCAAAATTTGAAAGGAAGTTTCAGAAAAAAATTCTTCATTTGAGTGACCATATTGTCTATAGCTACTTTAGACTAATTGAAGGTATTTTAAATCCAGGTTTGCAACTACAGTACAAGAAACAATAGTACCAAATAAGGAAATATCTAAAAAAGCTTGCCAGCAAATGGCATTTCCTGATGTGAGCAAAAATCTTAAGTACTAACATCAATGCCTTTTGTAGCAAACTGTTTTTAGATGGAGAAAGCAAGCCAAATGTGTTTCATGAAGATTACTGATGTTAATTTATGTCAATAAAACAAACTACATTTGGTGGCAAAAATACACAATCCCTTGGAGTCACAACATGGATTTAAAATACCTTCACTGATTTCAGAAATAACCAAAGGAAAAAGTAGGCCTCTTGAAAGAATTGTATAAGGTGGGAAAATTTGTGTAAACCAACTGCCAATAAAATGGTGGTTCTACTGCGTTCATTATTGTTGATTATTACCCACAGTGTAATATTTTACAGGCATTGTGTAATTTTTCTTTCAAGAAATATATGAGTACATACTGTGCAAAGTACCAGTAACTGCCCCAATTTTCTTCTTCTTATCATCCGTACTTTCTAATACAGAAACTACTTTTGAAGTGCCAAAATGTACTACAATAAATAAAATTTCTATAAAATGCCACACTCTACAATGTACTTTCAGTGAGGCAGTCACAAATCCTGAAATCCATCGCCTTAGATCTCTGGCCTGCCAAGGAGCACCACAGTCCTGGGTCCATGGATAAACCACAAAAATCTGCCATGATGTCCCATACGCAAACAGACCCAGCCTGCAGGCAGATCATGGGAAACAGTGGGCTTCAGATCGGCAGGCCCAATCCATTAGAGATACCCACAGAAATGGCCTGCTGTTTTGGCCCTTCACGAAAATCCACTCATGTGGCCAATTATTCATAACAGCATGTTGATGAAATGAGACTGCAGTGATCAATCCATGCAACAGATAACTTGTGTGAATCAATAATAATGAGAATAAATCAAACAATGGAAAATCCAGGATGGAATGTAACAATATTGTGAAAAGGAAAGTTTCCACTTACCATATAGTAGAGACGCTGAGTCACAGATGGGCACAACAAAAAAAGATTGCCACAAATAAAGCTTTCAGCCAGTAAGCCCTTCATCAATAATACACACACACACACACACACACACACACACACACACACACACACACAAACAACTGTAACACGCACTCGACAGCAGTCTCAGGCTACTGAAGCAAAACTGTGAGCAGCAGCACCAGTGCATGATGGGAGTGCAGACTGCATGGGAGTAAGGAGGAGGCTGGGGCAGGAAGGGGGAGGGACAGTAGGGTGGGGTGGTGGACGGTGCAGTGCTGCTGGTGAGTACACAGGGACGAGGTGAAGTGAGGGTAGGGCAGCTGTGTGCAGTCGGGAGGTTAGACAGAGGGCAAGGGAAAGGGGAAGGAGGGGGGTGGGGTGGGTAGCAGAAAAGGAGAGAAGTAAAAGGACTCAATGTGATGGTAGAATGAGGGCTGTGTACTGCTGGAACGGGAACAGGGGACAGGGAAGAGGGAAGAGGCTGGATGAGTGAGGACAATGACTGAGGCCAGGAGGGTAACAGGAAGTGCAACTCAGAAAAGCTGGTGTTGGTGGGAAGGATCCATATGGCACAGGCTGTGAAGCAGTCACTGAAATGAAGGACGTCATGTTTGGCAGTGTGCTCAGCAACAGGGTGGTCCACTTGTTTCTAAGCCACAGTTTGTTGGTGCCCATTCACGCAGACAAACAGCTTGTTGGCTGTCATGCCCACATAGAATGCAGCATAGTGGTTGCACCTTAGCTTGTAGATCACATGACTGGTTTCACAGGTAACCCTGCCTTTGATGGGATATGTGATGTTTGTGACCGGACCAAATAGGTGATGGTGGGAGGATGTACAGGACAGGTCTTGCATCTAGTTCAATTACAGGGGTAAGAGGTTCACAGCAGGGCAGTATATTGTGCAGGTTTGGTAAATGGTGGAATACTGCTGCGGGACGGGTGGAATGGATAGTCGACAGGACATTTCTCATTTCAGGATATGGCAAGAGGTAGTCGAAACACTGGTGGAGAATGTAATTCAGTTGCTCCAGTCCTGGATGGTACTGAGATATGAGGGGAATGTTCCTCTGTGGCTGGATGGTGGGACTTCGAGTGGTGGTGGGAGAGTGGAAAGATAAGGCACAGGAGATTTGTTTTTCTACAAAGTTGGCAGGATAATTAAGGTCTGTGAAGGCTTCACTGAAACCCTCAGTATATCTCGAGAGGGACTGCTGGTCACTACATACGCGATGACCATGGGTGGCTAGGCTGTATCGAAGGGACTTCTTGGTACAGAACAGATGGCAGCTGTCAAAGTGGACATATTGCTGGTGGTTGGTAGATTTGATATGGACACAGGTACTGATGTGGCCATCTAGGAAGGTGGCTTGTTGGGTTGAGCAGGACCAGGTAAAGCAGGGGGAGAAGTAGTTGAGGTTCTGGAGGAATGTGGATAGGGTGTCCTGATCCTTGATCCAGATTGCAAAGATGTCATTAATGAATCTGAACCAGGTGAGGGATTTAGGATTCTAGGTGTTAAGGAAGGATTCCTCTAGATGGCCCATGAATAGCTTGGCATAAGACGGTGCCATGCAGGTGCCCACAGCTGTACCTCAGATTTGTTTGTAGGTAATGCCTTCAAAAGAGAAGTAATTGTGGGTGAGGATTATTTGGTCTTGGGGACTAGGGAGGAGGTTGTTGGTTCGGAATCCATCAGGCGTTGGGTAAGGTAGTGTTCAATAGCGGTAAGGCCGTGGGTGTTAGGGATGTCAGTGTAAAGGGAGGGGGCATCAATAGTGACAAGGAGGGCACTGTGTTGTAACCAGACAGGAAGTGTGGAGAGCTGGTAGAGGAAATGGTTGGTATCTTTTATTTAGGAGGGTAGGTTCCGGGTAATAGGTTGAAGGTGTTTGTCTATGAGAGAAGGGATTCTCTTAGTGAGGGCACAGTAACTGGTCACAACGGGGCATCCTGGATGGTTCGGTTTATGGACTTTAGGAAGCATGTAGAAGGCAGGAGTGTGGGGAGTGGTAGGGGTGAGCAGAGAGATGGACTCCAGGGAGAGGTTCTGGTATGGGCCTAAGGATTTGCGGAGTGACTGGAGATTGTGCTGGATTTTTGGGATGGGGTCACTGTGGCAAGGATTGTAGATGGATATATCTGACAAGTGGGGGAGTCCTGCCAGGTAATCCTTGTAGTTCAAAACAACAGTGGTGGAACCTTTGTCTGCAGGTAAGATTATAAGGTCGGGATCAGTTTTTAGAGGGTGGACTGTGGTTATTTCTGTGGATATAAGGTTAGTTTGTATGTTGAGGGAGTTGGGAAAAATGGCGAGACAAGGTTTTAGGTTAAGAAATTCTGGAAAGATAACAGTAGGTGATTTGGGGCAGTGAGGTTGGATCATGGTTGGATGGAGGAGTGAACTGAGTTAGGTAGGGTTCAATATTGGTCTTTGGTTGAGTTTGATTGGTAGGGTTGGTGGTGAAAAAGTATTTCCACTGTAGGGGCCAGGAGAAGAAGAAAAGGTCTTTAACAAGTTCTGCATGATTGAATTTCGGAGTGGGCAAAAGTTGAGGCCTTTGGAAAGGACTGATATTTCTGTGGGGCTAAGGCTTTTCGAGGAAAGGTTCAGGACTGTGTTTTGGGTCTGTTTAAGCTTTGGATTCTGTGTAGTGGTGGGAGGGAGTATTGAAGGGTGGGGTAAATGTAGTAGGTCTGTGAGACTGGGTTTGTCAGCTACGAGGGGACATGGAGGAGGTTTGGATGTTTTGTAGAGGTGATGGACAGTGGTACTCCAAGGTGGGAGTAGGAAGTGAGCAGGGTGTAGAGCTTTTTGAGGTGGAATTGTGCATGTTGCTCTAGTTCCTGGAGGGCAAGAGTTTCAATGTGTGCTATGGGTTCCAGCCATTTGTGACTGCATAGAACGAGAATTTGGCAGATGGAGAGAAGGTACTGCAAGGAGGTTTGGGCTTGGCCAACATGGTTTTGCAGGACTATGTTGGTGAGGGCTAAGGACTGGCAGAATCTGAACAGCAGGCAGTCATTGTGGAAGGAGGGGTGGCAGCCAGAGATGGGTAATTTAATGGTAAGACCATTTGGGGGAATTCCATGAGCCAAGCAACAATACATGAACAATATGTGGGACGGGGTTCTGGCTAGGGATAAGGAAACTTTTCTGTATTGATGCAGATGGAAGGAGCAAGGGTCCATGGTGGTGGAAAAAATGCGAAAAATTACATAAATAATGAAGAAATATGTCGAAAAAATTCGCAAAAATACACCCAAATATTTGTGAAAAACCACAAGAAAGATGAAATGGATACAAAAGGGAGAAACAAATGAGATCTGAGAGAGTTGATGATAATGAAAGGTGAGAACTTGCTAAAATTGGTGTGAGGTCACAATGAGATCAAAGAAAAGATATAAATAATTAAAAAATATGTATATTTTACTGTGGGTAGCAGGTCTGAGGGTGGATAGGTATGAAGAAGGGGGATGACAGATGTGAGTGGATGAGGTGGAATTAGTGAGTATGAACTGGGATAGAACAGTGAAAGAGTTGGGGGTGGGGAGGGTTTGTAGGATGAGATACAAGACTGTGGGGCACCAGAAAGGTGTGGGAAATAACAAGTGAAAATATGGGAGAGTGACACAGGAAGAGTGATCAATTAGAAGGTATAGAACTAATGACATTGGCGGGAGCAAAATGCGACATAAGATGCTGTACCAACAGTCAGCATGGCAGCATGTTCTTGTAGCCATCTGTTGTGCGCGGTCGAGACAGTTGAAGCAGTGTGGCTCATAAGTAGAGCGTGCAGTGTAGTTTGTAAGGTGACAACACAAACACAAGAAACAAGAGAAAGATAGGCGGACACTGAGTATAGTGATGCATTAGAAAATAGTAACAAAGGAAAAGAGCACTGGGTTAGGATGAAAGAAAAGCTGTCAGGCAAAAATCAAACAATGAAAAATCCAGGATGGAATGTAAAACATATTGTGAAAAGGAAAGTTCCACTCACCATCTAGGAGAGAAGCTGAGTCACAGATAGACACAACTAAAAGACTGCCACAAATAAAGCTTTCGGCAAGTTAGCCCTTCATCAAAAATAGACAACACACACACACACACACACACACACACACACACACACACACACACACACACACACAAACCTACACTTTCAGGCAACTGAAGCCACACTGCGAGCAACAGCACCTGTGCATGACGAGAGTGGTGACTGGGTGGGGGTAAGGAGGAGACTGGGGAAAGGAGGGGGAGGGATAATAGGGTAGCAGTGGCAGACAGTGCAGTGCTGCTGGGAAGCATGCAGGGACAATGTGGAGAGAGGGTAAGGCAGCTATGTGAAGTCGAGAGGTTAGATGTAGGTAAGGGGAGAGGTGAGGAGTGGGTAGGGGGTAGGAGAAAAGAAGAGAAGTAAAAAGACAGTGTGTGATGCTGAAATGATTTCTGTGTAGTGCTGGAATGGAAACAGGGAAGTCACTGGATGAGTGGGGACAATGACTAACGAAGGTTGAGGCCAGGAGGGTTATAGGAATGTAACAGCTCTCGAAGACCAACACCTGCACTCTATTACCTGGACCCTACCCTCCTATATAAAAGATACCACCCGTTTCCTCCACCGACTCTCCACAGTTTCTGTCCCTTTACCACACAGTGCTCTCCTTGTCATTATTAATGCCACCTCCCTTTATACTAACATCTCTAATACCCATGGCCTTACTGCTATTGAACACTACCTTTCCCAATGCCCGACAGATTCCATACCAACAACCTCGTTCCTAGTCTTCATGACAAACTATATCGTCAACCACAATTACTTCTCCTTTGAAGGCATTACCTACAAACAAATCCAAGGTATGGCTAAGAACACCCACATGGCACCATCCTATGCCAATCTATTCATGGTCCAACTAGAGGAATCCTTCCTAAACACTAAGAATCATAAACCCCTCACCTGGTTGAGATTCACCGAAGACAACTTCGCAATCTGGATCAACAGTGAGGACACGCTATCCACATTCCTCCAGAACCGCAACAACTTCTCAACTTCTTCCCCATTCACTTCAGCTGGTCGTACTCAGCCCAACAGGCCACCTCCCTATATGATGACCTCCACCTCAAAGATGGCTACATCAGTACCTTCACTCATATCAAACCTACTAACCACCATCAAAACATCCACTTTGACAGCTGCCACCCTTTCCATACCAAAAAGTCCCTTCCATATAGCCTAGCCACCCATGGTCGTCCCACCCGCAGTGACCAGTGGTCCTTCTCAAAATATACTGAGGGTCTCACTGAAGCCTTCACAGACTGTAGTTATCATATCAACCATGTACAAAACCTACCGTGTCTTGTCTTTCCATTCTCCCACCACTTCCCAATGTCCCACCATGTGGCCACAGCGGAGCATTCCCCTCTTAACACTGTACCATCCAGGACTGGAGCAAGTGAATCACATTCCCCACTAGTGTTTTACCTACCTCTCATCATGCCCTGAAATGAGAAATGTCCTGCCCACTATCCTTCCCATCCCTCCCACAGTGGTATTCTCCCATCCCCACTGAATCTACACAATATACTCGTCCATCCTAATACAACCCCTGCTCCGAACCTCTTACCTCATGGCTGATACCCCTGCAATGGACCTAGAGGCAAGACCTGTTGTGTTGGCAGAAGAGCCAACACAGTGTTATGAATGGAGGCCAAAATGCATGCGTTTTAGCTCACACAGGCTGGCGTGAGGAGGGAAGAACTATACTGACGTGAGGTCTGGAACATGACAAGGAATTAGAATTCAGAAAGCGGACGTAATTAGTTTGATACTTAACTTTAATCCATTAATGATGACCGTCACTCTTGATGGTACATGATTCACAATATTATCTGTTCAGAATACATTCGTGAAGATAGTAATTATAGTAACTGAATATGGCACCTTGTTAGGTCATAGCAAATGACGTAGCTGAAGGCTATGCTAAACTGTCGTCTCTGCAAATGAGAGCGTATGTGTACAGCGAACCATCGCTAGCAAAGTTGGCTGTACAACTGGGACGAGTGCTAGGGAGTCTCTCTAGACTAGACCTGCCGTGTGGCGGCACTCGGTCTGCAATCACTAATAGTGGCAACATGCGGGTCCAACGTATACTAACGGATCGCAGCCGATTTAAAGGCTACCAACTAGCAAGTGTGGTGTCTGGCGGTGACACCACAAGACCTGTCCCATACATCCTCCCACAACCATCCAGCCACAGACATCACCTATCCCATCGAAGGCAGTCATGTGATCTACAAGCTAAGGTGCAACCACTGTGCTGCATTCTATGTGGGCATGACAGCCAACAGGCTGTCTGTCCGCATGAATGGGCACCGACAAACTGTGGCCAAGAAACAGGTGGACCACTCTCTTTCTGAGAATGGTGCCAACATGATATCCTTCATTTCAGCGACTGCTTCACAGCCTGTGCCATATGGATCCTTCCTACCAACACCAGCTTTTCTGAATTGTGCAGAGGGGAACTTTCCCTGCAATATATCCTACATTCCTGAAACCCCCCTGGCCTCAACCTTCGTTAGTCATTGTCATTACCCATCCAGCCCTTTCCCTGTTCCCATCCCAGCATTACACAGCCCTCATTCCACCATCACAACCAGTCTTTTTGCTTCTCTCGTTTTCCACTATACCCCCTTCTCCACTCCATCTAACCTCCTGACTGCACATAGCTGTCCTACCCTCTCTCCACCTCGTGCCTGCACACACTCCAGCAGCACTCCACTGTCTGCCACCCCTACCCTACTATCTCTCGCCCTCCGTGACCCAGCCTCCTTCTGACTCCCACTCAGTCATCACTCCCATCATGTACTGGTGCTGCTGCTCACAGTGTGTCTGAGGCCTTACTGGCCGAAAGCTTTATTTGTGACAGTCTTTTTTTGTGCCTATCTGCGACTCAGCATCTCCGTTATATGATGAGTGGCAACTTGCCTTTTCATAATACTATTGTTATAAAGAGGATAGGTGGCAACTCACTGTAAGGATGATCGCTGAGCCACAGACAGGCATGTGGAAAAGACAATCACATTCTCACAACCAAATTTTCAGCTGACCCTTTGTCAGAAAACGAGAGCACACACATATTCACACAATTGTTCAGACACAACTCATGCACACGTGACTACCACTTGTGGTCAAGGCATCTATGATCTCTGAGAATCAAATACAAACAAACCATTCCTCATGCCTCCCTGTCTCTTGTTGGCAGTTGCTAGGCTAGTGCCAAGACGTGATGGCAGCGCTCACAGGAAGCTGATGGGAGTGGTAGGAAGGGGAGAAGCAGTAGGAGTGATGGAGCAGGAAAACGGCACATGTATTCAGCTGCGCCCAGCCAGTGATAATGAATGACATCTCAGTAAACAAACCATTTCATCTAATTTCCATGATATTTGCCTAATTTCCCCGACACATTTGAAATTCCCTGATTCCTTGATTTCCAGAACTTCTGGCAATCCTGAATGAATTATGGAACCATTTTCTGTGGAAATGCAAGTTGCAGGGACAGTATTTTGAGGATTAAGAAATGTGTTATAAGAATTGTATCTGGAGTTAATTCTAGAACATCCTGCAGAGAGCTCTCCAAACAATCTGTGTATTTTGACATTACATTTAAATTCTAATCAGTTCAACCTACTTCTTGTTTGATGGTACATTCCTTTCCCCTATTCAAAACCACTTCCTGTGTGGTCATTTGGCCCACTCTTTGTTTGTACACTACTGGCCATTAAAACTGCTACACCATGAAGATGACGTGCTACAGACACGAAATTTAACTGACAGGAAGAAGATGCTGTGATATGCAAATGATTAGCTTTTCAGAGCATTCACGCAAGGTTAGCGCCGGTGGCGACATCTACAACATGCTGACATGACGAAAGTTTCCAACCAATTTCTCATACACAAACAGCAGTTGACTGATGTTGCCTGGTGAAATGTTGTTGTGATGTCTCGTGTAAGGAGGAGAAATCGTATCATCATGTTTCTGACTTTGATAAAGGTCGGATTGTAGCCTATCACGATTGCGGTTTATCATATCGTGACATTAATGCTTGCGTTGGTTGCGATCCAATGAATGTTAGCAGAATATGGAATCAGTGGGTTCAGGAGACTAATACGGAATGCCGTGCTGGATCCCAACGACCTCGTATCACTAGCAGTTGTGATGACAGGTGTCTTATCCACATGGCTGTAACGGATCGTGCAGCCATGTCTTGATCCCTGAGTCAACAGATGGGGATGTTTGCAAGACAACCACCATCAGCACGAACAGTTCGATGACGTTTGCAGCAGCATGGACTATCAGCTCGGTGACCATGGCTGCGGTTACACTTGACACTGCATCACAGACAGGAACGTCTGCGATGATGTACTCAACGACAAACCTGGGTGCACGAATGGCAAAATATCATTTTTTTGGATGAATCCAGGTTCTGTTTACAGCATCATGATGGTCGCATCCGTGTTTGGCGACATCGCGTTGAGCGCACATTGGAAGCGTGTATTCGTCATCGCCATACTGGCGTATCACCCGGCGTGATGGTATGGGGTGCCATTGGTTACACGTCTCTGTCACCTCTTGTTCACACTGACAGCATTTTAAACAGTGGATGTTACATTTCAGATGTGTTATGACCCATGGCTCTACCCTTCATTCGATTCCTGCAAAACCCTACATTTCAGCAGGATAATGCACAACCGCATCTTGCAGGTCCTGTACGGGCCTTTCTGGATACAGGAAACATTTGATTGCTGCCCTGACCAGTACATTCTCCAGATCTCTCACCAATTGAAAATGCCTGGTCAATGGTGGCCAAGCAACTGGCATGTCACAATACGCCAGTCACTACTCTTGATGAACTGTGGTATCGTGTTGAAGCTGCATGGGCAGCTGTACCTGTACACGCCATCCAAGCTCTGTTTGACTCAATGCCCAGGCGTATCAAGGCCGTTATTACGGCCAGAGGTGGTTGTTCTGGGTACTGATTTCTCAGGATCTAGGCACCCAAATTGCGTGAAAATGTAATCACATGTCAGTTCTAGTATAATATATTTGTCCAGTGAATACCCATTTATCATCTGCATTTTTTCTTGGTGTAGAAATTTTAATGGCCAATAGTGTGTATTTCAATAATTTGATAATTCATTTTGTTCAAAAATTAGCTACTTGTTTAAGGGTCTGCTTTGAAGTTTAGTATATTAAGACAGTCCATTCTCACTGTATCACAAAATTCACATTTAAATTAACCAAATGAAACAACAACAGATCTTTTAAATTTCCTCTTACTAGCAACCAGGGGGAAATGGGTAAAGCAGAATGGCAAGGCTCAGCCAAATGCAAAAACCAATATCATGCCAAAATTAAACTGATACTGGTGACAAAGTTCTAGCTCCAGAAGTTTCAAAAATACTAGAATATGCCTCATGAACAATCATGACTGCTACTGGAAATATGTACATTGCCGTGTCATAATAGTGGCATCCTCATTTAATGACTACAGCCAAAACTGGCATCCAAGCATTTACAATGGGTACATTATTTGTTCCAGCAGCAGTTGAGGAAATAGAGTGAGCCAACTGCAAATTAGGGTGGCCACTGGAATGAATGATGTTTGTTGTCTGGACTCAGAGGACATTCTTGGATCATATCTGTGACTGGCAGAGAAGGTTGAGAAGACCACCTTGTTTCTGTAGATTCAACAATCTTCTAACCTGTAGCATTGTTCCTGGAACAGTTCTTGAGCATCTGGTTCCAAGTCAAGTGGACAGCTCGAAACAGAGATTTCATAAGTCCAGTATCAAGCTAGCCTGTGACTTACTGGACGTGTGCCATTGGGCTCAGAAATGTATGTCCACCTTAAATAGGTCAGGCATGCACTACACACCATATCAGAAGATAGCAACTGGGTCACTGACTGTGTTGGTGTGCACAAAATTTTCTTTTCTTTAGATGGAGTGACTCTCCTCCCACTCCAGATGATGACTGCTGTAGGACAGCCAGAAATATTAGTTTAAGATCCAGAGAAATGCCCTCCATTGTACTCACAAATAGGTGCCAAAGTCTGAAGCACTCTTAAAAGGCAGTGAACTCATGTAATACTAGAAACAGAAAGCTGATTAAAGCTCACAATTGACATCAGTAGATTTTTGGGGTAAATCTATGTGTGTATCAAAAGGACACGCTACTCAAAAATGTAAGTGATGTATTTGTTGCAGTAGGAAAGAAACTCAAATCCACTGAGACAAAAACTGAAACTGCATATGGGATCATTGCATAAGAAACAGTATTGTGGGTGGGCAGAAATGTATTTGGGTCCTTCTATCAAACACCAACCTACCCACAGATATGACTGAAAACTTAAGAGAAAACCTCAGCTTGCCCAATCACACTGATATAATAAGAGAATAATTATGCAACAATCAATTGCAATATTTATAACAATGAAAATATTGACAATATACAAGGGGGTACCCAATAAAACTGGAATTATGTTTTAAAAGTTATATATTTTCAAGATTTTTACAAATCAACCTTATCCCCTTCAAAATACTCTCCATTACAATTAACACATTTGTCCCACTGGTGCTCCCACTGTTCAAAACATTTTTTGCTGTCGTTTTTAGAAATAGCTGACAGCTCCTCCCTCGTTTTCTTCTTGACTTCTCAAATGCTGTCAAATCAGTGTCCTTTCATGCCCATTTTCATGCATGGAAATAAGAGAAAGTTGCCTGGACCCAGGTTAGGCAACTAAGGTGCATGGGGCACCAGAACCATGCCATTCTTAGTAAAAAACTGTGTAATAGAAATGGCAGTGTGTGCAGGTGCATTGACATGGTGAAAAAGCCAGTCTCCTGTCTGCCACAAAATGGATCTTTTCTGATAAACACTGTTCAGCAGTCTTCTCATAACGATCTTTGAGCACAAGCTATATTTTTGCCAATTTGTACAGTTAATGGTCATCCAGAATGAGGTTTTCCATCAATTGACAGTTTGCCATTTTTAAATCAAGCAAACCAATTGTATACTTGAATTTTTCCCATGGCGTCATCTTGGTAAGCTGTTTTCAACATTAAACCAGTTTAAGCAGCATTTTTATAGAGCAGAAAACAAAATTTCATCGCTGCACATTATTCACTTAAGCCTGCTATAATAAAAAATGAAACAAGAACCAAACAGTGCTACCAAAAACAATCACTGCAGATTAATGGAACAAGTCAGGTCAACAACACAGGCAGCACTGAACTGACAATGAGCAGCACTATACACTCCTAGTGGCAGAAATGCATTCTACACAAGTTCCGCTCACGGCAATGTTATTCCAGGTTTTTTTGAGTACCCCCATGTAATGCAATTGGATGGATTAAAAAAATCTACCACAGGAAATGATTGTCTATATGCCTCCATATAAGTCCCCATTTTTCATATCTTATCTTCATGATCCCTATGCAAAATGTATGCTGATGGCAGTAGAATCATTTTGCAGTCAGCTTCAAACACCAGTTCTCTAAATTTTCTCAATAGTGTTTCTAGAAAAGAACATCACTTTCCCTCCAGGGGTTCCCATTTGAGTTCCTGAAACATCTCTGTAACACATGCGCATTGTTCGAACCTACTGGTAACAAATCTAGCAGTCTACCTCTGAATTACTTCAATGTCTTCCTCTAATCTGGCATGATTGGAATACCAAACACCTGAGAAGTACTCAAGAATAGGTTGCACTAGCATACTGTATGCAGTCTCCTTTACAGATGAACCACATTTTTCCAGAATTCTTGAAACAAGCCACAGTCAACCATTCCCTACCGAGGCCCTCACATGCTTGTTCCATTTCACATCAGTTTGCAATGTTATGCCCAGATATTTAAATGAAGTGTCTATCCTTGTCTCTGATGAATACTCATTGTCAAGTACAACATACTGGGTTCTATTACTTAGGAAGTCTTCAAGCCACTAGAATATCTGTGAACCTATTCCTTATGCTCATATCTTTGTTAAGACTCTGCAGTGGGGCACCATGTCAAACACTTTCTGGAAATCTAGAGATGTGGAATCTACCTGTTGCCCTTCATCCATAGTTTGCAATATATCAGTACCACCACTGTTGTCAATCTGGTTCGTTCTGTTCATCTGCAGTGATTGTTTTTGCTAGCACTGTTTTGTTCTTGTTTTGCTTTTTTACAATGTTCTGTTTAAGTGAACAAAATGCAGCTGTGAAACTTTGTTTTCTAATTGATAAAAATGCTGCTGAAATTGCTTTAATGTTGAAAACAGCGTACTAAGTTGACGCTATGGGAAAAACTCAAGTATATGAGTGGTTTGTTCAATTTAAAAATGGGGACATGTCAACTGATGAAAAATCCCTTTCTGGATGTCCATCAACTGCCCAAATTGACGAAAATATTGAAAAAAATTGAGAGATTGTGCTCACAGACTGTCGACAAATGACAAGTGACTGATCAACTATAGCTCGGTTCAGTGAATTTTAACAGAAGATTTGGGAATGAAAAGGGTTGCTGCCAAGTCTGTTTCTTGGGTTCTGACTGACCATAAAAATACTAAAATGTAGACTTTCATGGCCAGAAATGTTATGTCCATTATAATTATCCGGGCTGTTATGCCGTGGTCAGTTGATGAATTCTGTGTCAACTCCCAACGTTTCGTCCCCATCTGCAGAGGACATCTTCAAGGGGGACCATGGCGTAACAGCCCAGATAATTATAATGGACATGACCATAAAAAGGAGCGCTGAGTTAAAACATGTTGTGCTTTGAAACAACAGCTTGAAACTGATCCAGATTTTCTATCAAAGGTCATTACTAGTGATGAGTTATGGTGCTATGGTTACAGCCCAGAAACGAAGCAACAGTGAAGCCAATGAAAGATGTCATCGTCACTCTGTCCAAAACAATGTCTTCAAGTCAAATCAAACATCAAAACAATGCTGATTTGCTTTTTTTAATGCCAAGGGTGTAATTCATTCAAAGTTTGTTCCCCCAGGTCAGACTGTCAACATACCTTTTATTTGGGAAGTTTTAAGGAGGTTGCACAACAATTTACATCAAAAAGACTCGATTTGTGGCAGACAGGACTGGTTCTTCCACTATGACAATGCACCTGCACACACAGCCATCTCTGTTACACAGTTTTTGGCTAAAAATGGCATTTTCCACTGCCCCACACATCTTACTTACCTGACATGGCTCTGTGAGACTTTTTCTTATTTCCACAATAAAAAATGGGCATGAAAGGATACCTACAACATTGAAGAAGTCAAGAAAAAAAGGAGGAAAGAACTGTCAGCCATTTCTAAGGATGACTACAAAAAATGTTTCCAACAGTGGAAGCACTGGTGGGACAAATGTAGTAGTTATAATGGAGAGTATTTTGAAGGGGACAAAATTGTTTTGTAGACAACGTAAAAATATATAGCTTTTAAAAAAGAATTCCAGTTTTTTTCCCTTCATGTCATGTGAGAAAAAGCCAAGCAGAGTTTCATACAAGTGATGCTTATTGAAACTGTGCTGTGAACATAATCTTCTCAGTCTCAAGAAAATTTACTGCATTTGAACTGGTAACATGTTCATGGATTCTTCAGCAACCCATTGTTAGGGATATTGGTCTGCAATTTTGTGGGTCTGTTCTTTTACCCTTCTTAAATACAGCAGTCAACTGCACTTTTTTCCAACCACTTGGGAGTTCGTGCAGGGTGACTGATTCACAATAAACACAAACTAAGTAAGAGGTCAATGTCATAACTACTCTTTGTAAAACCAAACTGGGATTCTACCTGAAACTGATGACTTATTTGTTTTCAACTCTGTCCGTTGTTACACCACATCAGGGATGCATATATCGTGTCATCCATGCGAGAATCTGCTGGATGGTCAAACAACGGCATGTTGGTATGATTCTCCCACATGAACAATTTCTTAAATGCAAAATTTAAAACTTCAGTATTTGTTTCGTTATCTTCAACTGCTGCATTGGACTGGTCCATGAGTGACTGGATGGAAGCCTTGGACCTGCTTGGTGATTTTACATAGGATCAGAATTTTCTTGGGTTCTCAGCCAGATCTTTTGCTAAGGTATGCCGGTGGTAGTTGTATGCTTCATGCATGGATTTTTTGACAGGTACCCAACCCTCTACTAACCTTTGCCTGTCATCATTAGAAAGTTCTCTTTTGAATTGAGAGTGCAACGGCTCTTGCTTCTTCAGCATTTTCCAAATTTCATTGTTAAACCATTGTGGGTTGCTTCCATCCTTAATCCACTTACTATAGCCCACGCCACATAGGATGGCGCTTCCGCATATAGAGGTGGAGCAGTAAAGAAGCTTGGAGGGATGAGAACTGCACATGTGCGGCAGCAGAGATTGGGCAAACAAAGTTCAGGTTGCCTAACTGCACTGCTGTGGACAACAGTCAGGCTCATTTGCCTATGGTACATCATACTGTATGTTCAAATCTATGAGGAGAATAGTAAATGTTAAAACCAATTTTGATCAATCATCATGAGAGGAATATTAATTCACATCTTGACAACATTGTGCCCACTGCTCCACAGATTTACTCTGCATGATGTCAGGAGGCGAGAACAGCTGACACAGTTTTGTGAAGATGTGAAGTATAATTTTTCTCAAAATGACAACTGTCTAATGACAGGATCATTGAAACTGCTTGCAATAATTATCATTTATTACAATTTGAACTGTGAATTAGTGGTAGAAAAGACTAATGAAAAAGACTGTCATAAAAATGGTCAGTAAGTTGTCATATTTTTCACTGTTAATGGGCTTTATAGTGTAAAGTTATAATCCATCATCTGTGAATAACTCCAGGGAATGCTAACCGATAACATCAAAAGCCACCAATATCTTAACAAGTAACAGTTACTGTCATTTTAGGACCTTATTCAGCTTGTGCCTTCAAAATGACAGGGGTTTACATGAGTAAATATCAGACTTTTGACAAAATTATCAAGCTGCATTCTTGCATGTTATTAGAGCATACAACATGGTGGAGAAGCTTAACTTCTCTTTGGGCATTATGTTGAACATTATAGTCTGCATAATTCAAAAGATACAAAGCCCTAATCAAAAAGTCCAGAAGTTCTAATTATTATGCATGCAACTGAGATGTTGACAAACACATTTTTTTAAACCATGAGTCTTTAAAACTAAGAAATATTATTACTTTGTTCCAAAGTCTACATTGTAATACCATAATCACTTCTATTTCAGTCTGTTTCCAAACAATCTGATTGTAAATTTATGATGATAGGTTCAATGCTTATATCCATCATCACTTCCCTGTCAAATTACTCTGTCTGAAGCTTTTCAGCATGCCACATAGACTGTGCTCACATTACAGGTGTCTATTGCCTCATGCACAAGCGATTCAGTGTATGTTGTCTTGAATGTTTCATTTTTTTCTCCCACATAGCCTTAACCTTTGTCCAAATTAATTCGATGAGCAACAAATGGGTAAATGCTAAACTGTGTTACCCCGTACACATGCAAGGAAGTCAAGTTTGTACTTTCTGTCACGTGACTTTTATAAATTAACAAGATGCAGGAGATCGGCACATGTCCGGTTTATACTGTTCTTAATATTTTTATTTTTAAACCAGGAAAAAATATCCACTTTTCTGGTGTTTGTACTTGGTGTTTTCTCTGAAACAGTAGAATTATAACTGGCAGTGACCAACTTCAAAGCAAGGTATGAGAAGAATTGTGAATCACTTGACGAAACTGACAGCGTTCATTTTCGAACGGTAGCCACTGCTGTTTGTCTTACAAGTAAATACAAGTTTATTCTCAGAAACAAAACCAGAAGAAAAGTCAGCACATAGAATACTTATCTGAAACCCTATCCCTATGAGAACTTTAAAAACCGCCAGCAACATCACTCATTTTCCAGCAGATCTTCCTGGAGTGATCCACGTTACTTATCTGAAACCCTATTCCTATGAGAACTTTAAAAACCGCCAGCAACATCACTCATTTTCCAGCAGATCTTCCTGGAGTGATCCACGTTTCATCAAGGTAATACACTGTTGATCAACCTCCTCCTCTTGCATCATGAATATTTATATTTGGGATGTAGTTTGTGCTGCACCTGTGTCACTTCTTTGAACTAAAAACTCTCTTCTTTAGGTATCTGGAACCAACATCTTTTAAAATTCTTTACATTGGTGAAGCACTTACCATTCCAGCCATTTTTCTCCTGCATAACTATAACACCTTTATTGATGTCTAGCATTAATCATTCACATGGAGTACTTTAAAACATTGTTGTTAAAACCATCCATTTGTGTCACAGGTTCCTTGCAATTTCAACGCTTTCCAGGTGACATGAACCCAATCTTTTTCTACAGTTCCTACAGCTCTGACACTTTTGTTTACAATTCTCTTTACAGTTCTCTTGATGACACCACATGATTCTGGAGTCCCTTCTTGCATCTTCAAATGTCCACATTCACAGCTATACTCCCACAAGGAAAAAAAGAAAACAAGAAAACTGACAGTTGAATGAATAATTCAGTTGGGGTGAAGTATGGCAACAGTACAGCATGCAGGAGCGAGATTCTCTCTGTCTGGCTGTAACTCACTGCTAGCCACTCAGAAAGAGAATGAATATTACTGGCTGCCAGTGGCCAGTGTAGGGGGATGCACAGAATGGCTGAGAATTGGGCCACATTCCTACATGATGCAAACTTTAGGCGCACAATTCTCCATATTATGATTTACAATCTGCTTAAACTTTGCCCATAAGTCCCTTACATTCCGTCTTTCTGGAACTAAGTGATGTCAGTTCACTGTCTACATGAGATACTAGCAATTGCTTATCTGCTCATTCTAGCAGAAATACTCTCCTACTATTCTTGACTGATTTATTAACTTTCCTAACCACAGTTGCTATAATCAGTTCATGATCACTAATCCCAGTTTCTATACTGGTGCTGTCACTCAGATCAGCCTGTTTGTAGCTACAAGGTCTAAGATATTTCCATTGTGTGTGCACTGCCGAACTAGCTGCTCAAGACAGTTTTCAGAAAATGTGTTCCAAGTACTTTGGAAAACTGGATGACCAAATCCCCCCTTCATGAATCCATATATTTGGTAGGTTAAAGTCACCTCAAAAAACGAATATTGCATGATCTGAGTATCCACAAGGTACTGACCATAGGCTTTCTTTGAGTGATCCTAGAACTGCCACAGCAGAATTGGGTGGCCAGTAAAAACATCCAAAGATTAATTTGGTTTCACCTAGACCTGTTATATGTGACAAGATAATTTTGACTTAGAACTCAATACACAATATTTTTGTCAACTGCAATGAACATCCCCTCTCCTATGACATCTAATCTGTGTTTCCAACACACACTCCATGACTCGCTAAATATCTCAGAGCTTTCTACTTCATGTTTCAGCCAGTTCTTGGCCCCCAGTATAATTTGAGCATGAGAACCTTCCTGGAGGGCAGTAAATTTGGGAGCTTTGTTATGAATACTTCGACAATTTACTGATAAAATTTAGACAGTCAAAATGTCTATACTCTGAAAATGACCCAGGTTTCTTTGCTATGTATTGACTGGTGAGTGTTCATCAGCGTATCCCCAAACTACCGCTTCGCCTAAAAAACCCTCATGTGCACTCCACAAGTAATCTGCTACACAAGTGGCTGCTTCCTTTGTGTAGTTCACCCCTGACCTATCAAGGGTAGTCCTATAAATCCCTCAGCTGCCGGCCGAAGTGGCCGTGCAGTTAAAGGCGCTGCAGTCTGGAACCGCAAGACCACTACGGTTGCGGGTTCGAATCCTGCCTCGGGCATGGATGTTTGTGATGTCCTTAGGTTAGTTAGGTTTAACTATTTCTAAGTTCTAGGGGACTAATGACCTCAGCAGTTGAGTCCCATAGTGCTCAGAGCCATTTTGAACCCTCAGCTGATAACACAAGTCGAGAAATCTGCAGCCAAGACCATCACAGAGTTAACAAATCCTTTGGCTGAGGCACTCCACCAAAGAATCCAAATCAATTCTGGGGACAATGTTGCAAACTGCAAGCTGGGCTTGCACCCTGCATGCAAGGCCACCAGCCTTCACCACCTCTGTCACCTGCATGTATGAACTGAGGATGGCCAGAACCCACATGAAAGGAGTCACTTATGCCGACAGGAGCCACAACTTGTAGATTCGCTAGCTGCAGGCAAGGCCATCTCCATGTCTTGGATGAGGTCCCCATGAAAACATAACAAGTTCACATTGGCTTTCTTTCCATCCCTCAATGTTACTTTCATAAGGGTATCCAGAACACGCTTAACATTGGAGCTGCCAACAGCAAGAAAACCCACTGCCATGTGTGCCTGATTGAACTCTAATGAAGGAATGGCCATCTGCTCAGTCATAGGACAAATAAGTAATAAGCGAGGCTAGATGGCCAGCCTCCATATTGACCTTCCACCTCGAGTGACAAGAACACGTTACCATCCGCTCCTCACCCTGCTGTGAAGATGGATTCACTGTGTCAAGTACACTAAGAAATGCCTCAGCAGCACAGCACATCAACAAAACATGTGACACTTGGGGTGTCTCGTGCAATGTGTCAAATTTTTCACTATTTCTGCACCCCAAGGCAGCAGCATGAAGATTGTTGACACTAGCCAGAAGTGCAGCAGCTGTTTATGAACTGTATCCAGCTCTTCCTGTGTCTGCAGACAGCATGCATGCATCCAACCCTTACTAGCAAAACTAACTGATTTTTTTTCCCTTTGAGTCATCAGTCTTCTGATTGGTTTGAATGTGGCCCACCACAAATTCCTCTCCTGAAGTAGTAAAAAGCATACAGAAACCTAAATACTCAACTTGCTACCCTCCTGATGTGTCACCCATGGGCGCACTGATACCTTACTGAGCTGTGTAACTGACTATTCAGAAGAAATGAAAACTGTGCTACAGACTGCCTGCATTTACACTTACAAAACACAAGATTAATTGTCTTTAGCAGAAAATTGAAAAACAAGCAAAGAATTTAAGGAATATACTACTACTAAAACATGAGGAAAGCTAAATATGTAGCTCACTGGTCTGGAGATGTGAACAGGTGGCAGCAGAGAGCCTGACCGACTGGCTTGTGGAACAAATGGACATTTGTCTTCAGAACAAAACAATAATAATAAAATAATGATTACCAAAGAGGCAGAAGGACCATGTTTCAATTATGAATTAGAAATGATTTAACTCTTCAGGACGTGTCCTACATCCTACACTTTACGTATCCCACAATATTTCCTCGAGGCAATTGTTCAACATTGTCAGATGATGGGTGCTGACTATACCAATTACCAGTGCCCCCTCTGTGACAGTCTGTTATGGAGGCCTCATTTGAAACTCGTGCATGTGTGACCAAGTAGGGAAATGTGAACACCACATATGAAACTCGGGAGGGGGAGAGAGTGGTAAGTGGGGGCGGGGCGGGCTTTACTGAAGACACTCAGACTACAACTATCAGATCTCTTAATTAGTTTTGATGTTGTATCTTTATCTACAATACTGCCTTTAGAGGGTTCTTTGCAATTCATATGCAATATGCAGCAAGTTTACTCAATGACAAATATTATAAACAAGTACACAAAGTCACCTTGGGAAGCCCACTTCCTCTCATAGTGGCCAACTATTTTGTAGAAGATTTTGAAGAGAAAGATCTAAAACCAGCCATTTTAAAAAGTTATTGTTTTTTGATGGTCTATGGATGTTACGTTTGTTGTGTGGCCCCATGAAACCAAAACATTATCTGTATTTCTGCAACATCTAAATTCACTCCATCCAAATATTCAGTCTACAATGGAGATGGAGAAAGACAGTATATAACAGTTTATGGACATTTTGGTACACAGGAAAGCCAATGGAACACTGGGGCACAGCGTGTAGTGCTAGTCTGTTGACCCTAACTTACGTATTTACACTGCAACATGTGACGGTGTACTGTGCACCCTGATTCACTGAGCAGGCAGGTGTCCAGGCCTGACAGTCTGTCGATTGAGGTTCAACACCTCAGCACAATTTTCTGACAGAATGACTATTCTGAAAGAGATATCCATCATACATTCTACTGAAAATAAATTCAGCTGAGGCAACAAAATGAATAAAGAAAGAATCCACCACTATTGCAGTACTTTGGCCATATTTTGTCAACTATCACAAAAGCCTTCAAGAGACACAACATTAGACGTGTCTTTCGTCCCTCAGAAAAAGTGAGGACACATTTAAGTCCTGTCAAAGATGATTTCAGCCTAGCGAAAAAACGTGTGTACAATATTCCTTGTGAGTGTAGAATGATATATTTTGTTTAGACATATCGTCCAAGAGAGATGCAATAAACACCATCATCATATGTATCTGGGCCAACTGCATAAATCTGGAATAGTAGAACAGTGCTTTACAACAAGATACTGCACAATATATGTGAAGATGAAGATTATATCCTCAGTTTAGTCTTTCCAGGGCTACATGACAAAGGTGGTAATACATATTCACATGATGGGTAATCTCATAAATAGATATTCACACTTGCAAGTTCAGCCTGCACTTGCTACCATTAGATATATACAGACACAAGAATTTCTGACCAGTGACAGTTACACTGCAACATCTAGCTAACAATTTTGGTTTGCATTTCAACCACACCAACAGTTGGCAGCTGCTCTGATAACGTGGTGCATGTGCAGATGGCCACAGCCTAGCTACCAGAAGAGGGCTCTGAATATGCTGCTTTTATCTCATTGCAAGGAACTCTATTGCACATGCGTGACTTTCAATTAAGGCCTCCATCACAGACCATCACGATGCAGGCATCAGTAATTGCTACTTGCCAGCAGTAACGAACCGCCACCACCTGATAATGTCGAGCGTTTGCCTTGAAGAAACACTGTGGGATACACGAAACATGATCAGGTAGCAAACTCAAGAAACATATGCAGAATTTAAATGAGATAGCTCTGGGAAGGAGCATACAGAGGAACTGAGGCTCAAGTTTAGAAGAATAGTTAACCAGAGCACCACATCCTCCATGGTATACAGTTTCTATAAACAAACTTCTAAAGAAATGGTGACTGCTGAATAGTAGGTGCAAAACAAAATGTAAAGCTATAAATAGAGATTCTAAATGAAATGGATTTGGCTGTCAAAAGGGCAATGTGTGAAGTCCTTGACAACTACTGTTAACAGAATTTTATCAAGGGACCTCTAAAAAAACTCTAAGAAATTGTACCCATATGTGAAGGCTGCCAGTGGCATCACAATTTGTCTCCAGACTCTCATGGATGAACAGGAACTGTAACTCACAGTATCAAGATAAGAGCAGATTTTATGAACTCCTTTTCCAAATGTATTTCACAAAGGAGGATCCAGAAGTAGTGCCCCAGTTTCACTCTTTACCACTTCAAAGATGACTGATATAACTATTAGAACATTAAACATATTTGCAATTGTGAATATGGACAACCTTCAGCTGTAGAATGGAATGGTGATGATGAAAATTTGTGCTGGACCAGGGCTCTAACCATGATTTCCCACTTATCACGAGCAGTGCCCATTCATTTTGACATTCATGCAGGGGCACTGCAATATCATATAAATATCAGTATCAGTGGCACTGAAAAATAGCCAAAACAGTTAAAACTTAAATATGCTCCCAGGCCCAACAGAATCCCTGGTAGATTGTACACAAAATTAGCATCTGAGTTTGCTAATATACCATAATATATCTTACATCCTTCAACAATATATTGTGCCCAGTGGTTGGAGGGAAGTACAGGACTCTCCTGTATTAAAGAGGAGGAGGAGAAGTGATCCACAAAATTACTGTCCAACATCAATGACATACATAGAATTTTAGACCTTATTTGCACCTCAAACAAAATGTGGCTTCTTGAATAAAGTGACCTCCTCCATGACAACAAGCACCAATTACAAAAACTGGGTCCTAAACTTGCACTTTAGGCACACGACATCCTGAAAGCAAGGGCTATATGCCATCATGTTGGTGCAGTATTTCCTGACTCCTGAAAGGCCTCTGAAGAAGTTCCAGGAAAGAGTGCTAGGATCCTTACTATTAATGTTGCATATTAGTGATGTGGTAGACAATATTAATAGTAACCTCAGACTTTGTGCAGGTGGTGCAGTGAGCTACAATGAAATACCATCTGAAAAATGCTGCACAAATATCGAGTCTACTTCAAAGATTAGTAATTTGCTTTAATTGTCCAGAGTTGTAAAACTGTGCACTTCACAAGATTTAGAAATATATTGTTTTGTTTGGTTTTAGGGCGCAAAAACAACTAGGGTCATACCTGCCCATGTCAAAATTGTAGTACACAAAGACACAGAGGAGTTAAAAATGACTATATGTCAATCCTAATCGAAGTAAGAGAAGACAGCTAAAAACAGGGACATGGAGAAAGGTCTATAAAATTCACCATGGAGAAACAGAGGTCTAGAACTAAAAATTAAATGTCCTTCACCTTATTGCTCAACAGCCTATGCATCATTCACTGAAACAGCTGATAACTCAGATGGCAAACACAAACAGGAATGTAAGTAATTAATAAAACACATTCCATTAGGAAATTGTGGACAGTTAAAAGTTAGTCACAACACACACAAAGTGGTGGGAAAGCACCATTGAACAAGTGGCAATGGCTAAAGAGATAGTGCCCAATATGCAACCTAGTTAAAATGACCTCCTCATGGTGAGAGGGCCGAGAGGTGGTCGTCCTGCTGGGAGAGGCTTAATAGCCTGGAGCTTGTTCCTATGAAGAGAGGACCAGTGGTGATGCCAAAGTGAGCCATCTGCTGACACATGACAACACAGAGATTATCTGAGGGAATATAAGAATTAGCGAGCTGAGGTACGAGGACCACAGCCTGTCAGACCAATGTTACCAGGAACAGTACAAACAGAGGAGGGTGGTTTGCTCTGCACCCCAGAAAGAACCATTGAGGACATGTAGAATGCTGAGGGATCACATACAGTGGGCTCCCAGGTAAGACACATGGAAGAACAAAGAGTGTTTCCTATCAACATGAGCCCCAGGAATTTTGTAGTTTCAACGAATGGAAGAGCAAAGGGTCTAGGACGTAAAGACAGTGAAAGAAACCAATTGCACTGCCAGAAATTCATATAAACTGTTTTGTTAGGGAAAAAAGGAAGCCACTATCAATGATCCATGAGTAAAGACGAGCAAGACATCACTGAAGATGCCACTCAATGAGACAAGTCCATGGAGAACTGCAATAGATTGCAAAATTGTCAACAAAAAGGGAGCCGGAGATGCCTGGTGGGAGACAGGCCATTATAGGGTCAATGGCAATAGCAAAGAGGAGAATGCTCAGGACAGAACCCTGAGGTACACCGTTTTTGTGGATAAAGGTGTCCAACAAGGCAGAACCCACGCAAGCCTTGAAGACTTGGTCTTTTAAAAATGCCTGAAGGAAATGGTGCAGGCGGACACGGAAGCCCCACATGTAGAGAGTACAGAGGATACCAATCCTTCAGCAGGTGTTGTGAGCTTTCTCAAAATCGAAGAACGTGATCACAGTCTGGGATCACTGCAGAAAACAATTCATGACATGGGTGGACAAAGTGACGAGACGGTCAACTCCAGATTGCCACACTCGAAGGCCACATTGTGCAGTGGTTAGTAAATTGCAAGACTTGAGCCACCATACCAGCTGGGAATGAATCATAGATTCCATCACCTTGCACACACTGCTGATGAGAGAAATGAAGTGGTGGCTAGAAGGAACATGTTTGTCCTTACCAGGCTTAGGTATGGTATGACAGTAGCTTCATGGCGGTGTCCAGGAAATGTGTCCTCTGCCCAGATGGGGTTGTACGCAGAAGTAGTAGTAGAAGTAGAAGGTTATTGTCTCATTACATACAATTTCAAGCCATTGACTTAAAAGTACAGGAGACTCGTCAAAACACAAAAACTGGTTTACAATTTTCCTTATAATATCAGTAATATAATACACAGTACTGAATAATTACTTAATTAAGCAGTTAATAATTTTTCTTCAAAAGTAACAAATTTTTAACGTTATTAGTCTTAAGTATTTGCTCTCTCCTGCTCAAATTTTCAGGCTGTCATTTATGAATTCTACTGAATAGTAACAATTCTGCACTAGTTTCTCATATAAGGATTTTTTCAGTGTTTATAAATTTATGCTGAGCAATTCTCTTCCTTTCACTTTGTTATAAATTTTCATACCCATATAATTTGGAGTTTGAGCATAAAGTTTTAAACAGTGGGTGGGCAGCATAAAATTCTTTTGATTTCTGGTGTTGTAATCATGTTGAAAATGATTTGCTACACATAAATCAGGGTTACTATGTACAAAGATAATCAGCTCATATGTATAATGAGGGAACACATAGTATACTCAGATTTTTTAAGAGTGGGTGACATGATTTTCTTCGCCCTACATTTTACATATTTCTAGTGATGGCTTTCTGAAGTTTTACTATTCGACACATATTGTTTGAGGCACCCCAAAATACAATTCCATACCTTATTACTGGCTCAAAGTAGCTGTGATATACTACTTTTCTTATGCCTATACTGGTAGCATTGTACAATATTTTCATTGCATATCCTAGGCTATTTAATTTATTTGCAAGGTATTGTATGTGTGACCCCCATGATAGATTTTTATGTAGTTGGATTCCTAGGAATTTTACACACCTAGCTTCCTGAAAATCTTGGTTTTTGTGTCTGACCCATCATTTAATTTTGCTTGTTTTGTTTTAAATTGAATTAACTGAGTCTTTTCCATGTTTAATTTTAATCCATTTAAATCTAACCAGGTATCTAAGTTTTCTAGAGTATTTAATACAGTTTGTGGAATTTGATCTGTAATGTTACTTTCAATGATTAAAGATGTGTCATCTGCAAACAGAGTGACACTCAATATTAAGTGGCAGATCATTTATGTATAACAAAAACAGATTGGGACCATAAGACAGAACCTTGGGGTACTCCTTGTAAAATGGTTTTCCATTCTGAAGTGTAAGTTCCTCTCTCTGATGTTATAACCACACTCTGTCTTTGGTTGGTTAGATAGGATTTAAACCATTCTAATACCATGACCCTAATGCCATACTTTTCCAGTTTACAAAGTAGCAAGGAGTGATTCACATTATCAAAGGCCTTTGATAGGTCACAAAAATTCCTGTGGCATGCAGTGAGTTGTCTAGAGATGAGCTAATTTTATCAAAAAAATTATTTATAGCAGATATTGTGGTTTTGTCTTTTTGAAATCCATAATGTTTTTTTGAAATTATTTTAAATTTTTTTTATGTATTTTTGAATTTGTATGGTGACTACCTTCTCAAATATTTTTGACGGTGATGGAAGAAGAGAGATTGGTTGATAGTTTCCCATGTGTTCTTTTGTGCCTTTTTTGAATAGTGGCTTAACTACTGCGTACTTCAGTGTTCCTGGAAAATAACCTTCTTGAAGGGACTGGTTAAGTATTGTATTTAGTGGCTGTGCAATTATTTTAGAGACTGTTTATAACACTTTTGTTGGCATTCCATCCCATCCTGCTGATGTTTTACTTTTTAGTGACAGTATCACATTTTCTATATCTTTTACTGTAGTTTTTGTAAAGGTACGGAAAAATTCAGCATCAAGTTGCTCACCGTTGAAGAAATTTACTGTGTCTGGATACTCTGCTACATTGACATTAGATTTGTTTACATTTATAAAGAATTCATTAAACAATTCAGAAATTTGTGCAGGATTTACAATAGCTTTATCCTCTATCTTGATTTCAAAAATATCATGGCCTCTACCTGTGGCACCTGTTTCAACTTTGATCACTGACCATAATGCCTTTGATTTGTTTTCACTATCCAATATAAATCTATTATTTGCTAGCTCTTTGGCTGCCTTTACAACTTTTTAAAAAATATTTTTGTAATCTTTTACATATGTAACAAAATCAGGACTTTTATTATGTTTTAGTTCCCCATGTAGCTGTCTTTTTCTTGCACTTGAGATTTTTATTCCTTCAGTAATCCACTTTACTTTATTTCCTACTTCTTATGATGTACAGTAAGGGGGAAAGTTTCACTAAAAATGAGCAGGAATTTTTCCAGAAAAGTAGCAAAATTTTCAGAGCATGAAATACTATGATCTATAGACTACTCCACCTTATTTAATCTATGGCAGAATAAGTTTATATTATCTTTGCTGAACTGGCATTTGGTGTAGGTTTTTTTTTGTGCAAGGTTCTATTGTTTTTGGTAACTCCCTAAACAGAGCGCAATGATCAGAAAGTCCTAAATCTAAACAAAACTTATTTGCCTCATTATAAGTGTAATTGGTTAAAATATTATCTATAAATGTTGCAGACACTTCATTTACTCGAGTGAAATCAGTAAAATTTGCACTGAAACCTGATGTTTGAATCATATCAATGAATTCTGTTGAGTTATTGGCTTCACTGGCTAGATCTATGTTGAAATCAGTGGTTATTATGATTCTTTTCTTGGTTTCTTTTTGAAGTTTTTGCAATAGACACTGGAATCTTGGCAAAAAATGTTGTTATTTCTATGCACGGAATTCTGTACACACATAAAATTACAATATTTTATGCTAACTCTACACAGCAGCTTTCAAATACACATTCTTCATTATGGGAATCGAAATCGAGTCTTGCTTTATATTCCATTGATCTTTCCACTAGTATGCACAATCCTCCTTATGTTAAATTACTTCTACAAAAGGTTATTTAAGATTTTGATACTATCCTTCATAAGCATACAATCTTGATACTTGGTATTTCCGACAAAATGATTTGCAAGTCGTTAAGTTTAGTTTCTCTGCCATTTGTGTAATTTGAACTTAACCTACTTATGTTCAAGTGCAATAAGAACATATGGTTACTTTTTGAATATTCCTAATGGCATCTGGTTTGAAATGCTGTCTGTGTATTTTTGTTTCAACTTCATTAGGCCTATCAACATAGCAAGCAAAAAGTGCTTGCCCACAAGAGAAAGGTGCTGGAACATCTGAATGTGAACATCATATGGCTTTGAGGTGGAAGATCAAGATGAAGTGAGAGCATGCTCTACCTCCCTCATAGTAAAGACAGCATTGTAGCACTCATGATTTGGAGAAAGAGAAGGGTATCACCAGAGCCTCATCCACTCATTTCTGGTAGAGGAAGGCAGGGTGACAGTGGGAGTACTCAAAATCTCTGCAAAATGGTGGCCAAAGGCGCTGGAGATAACAATACGGTCCACAATGACATCATCTGTTGCTTTCAGGCTGGAAATTGGAGAATGGATCTTGGTACCAGAGAGCTGTCGGAAGTTGGCTCACACAACCGAAAGAGGAGTGGAAATGTTAAAAGAACTACTAAATGAAATTCAGCTAGCTTTTCAGCTATCCTGAAGAATGCAACGACACTGTGCATGCATCTTTTTATAATGAATGCAGTTTGCCTTCGTAGGATGATGGTTAAAAATGCAGGGAGCATGCCCCCGTGCGTGAATTGTGTCATGGAGTGCCTCAGTCCAGCAAGGGTCTGGGACACACATTGTAAAGAGGTCAAGCTAGGAATGGAATGTTCTGCAGTGGTAAGGATAACATTTGAAAGATACTCCACCTGGTCATCACAACTGGGGAATTGTTGCTCACTGAAGGTCACCAGGAGGAGTAAAGCCTCCAGCTGGCCTTAGTAAGCTGCCATTTAGACGTGCATATGATTGACATAGGAGTCAGCAAAAGGATAGCACATGGGAAATGGTCACTCAAGTATGTGTCAGAGATGATGTACCACTCTAGATGATGGGCAAACTGGGCAGTGCAGAAGGATAGGTTCAAATGGGAATACGTGTGTGTGGAGTCTGAAAGGAACGTGGGTACTCCTGTGTTAAGGCAGAAGAGGTTAAGTTGATTGAGAAGGTCAGCCAAGAGGGCACCTCTTGGACAGGTTCTGAGAGAATTGCAAAGGGGATGGTGTGCATTGAAGTCACTGAGCAGCAGAAATGGATGAGGTAGCTGCCCAATAAGCTGGATGAAATCTGCCCTGGTGACATCGAATGAGGAGAGATGTAAATGGTACAAAGGGAAAAGTTCAAGTGGGGAAAGAAAAGGCAAACTGCAACAGCTTGAAGGTGGGAAGTCAGGGAAATGGGTTGGTTACGAATGTCATCCCATAAGAGAAGTATGACTCCCCCATGAGATGGAATGCCAACCTTGGGGGAAAGGTCAAAGCAGAACGGGAAGAAATGCAAGAACTCAAAGTGGTTGTGAGGGCGCAATTTAGTTTCCTGAAGGCAGAGAACAAGTGAACATTGCAATGCTAAGAGCAGCCGTTAATCCTCTTTGTTGGATCAAACACTGTGAGCATTCCATTGCAGGAGACTCATGATGAGGAAAAAATGAAGGGATATCACCACAGTGGGTGCCGAGTGCCAGACTGCGAAGACTCACTGCTACGCTGCACAGAGGCAGGTGGATCCTGCTCCATGAGGTCTACAGGAGCATCGGCATTCTTCTGCTGTTGGCCTGTGGAGCGCAGTGCAGCAAAATGATTCGTGTGCAGACCGGAACATGGAGATCAGCCAGGCGAGCATATCATGTGGCGACACCATTGAAGAGGATCTTTGAGTCAGTGAAGGAGAAGACCGTTTGCCTTTGTTGGACTTTTTCAAGCCTTTCCAGTTAGCAGAGGAAGAGTCAGATGCTGGTTGGCTGGAGGGATGTAGTAAGTCTTCACAAGAGTATTCCTTCTGTCCTTTCCAGCTTGCTGGTTGTGTAGCTGGTGACTTCGCCCCATGAGGCAAAAGTTTGGTGGTGTGTTGCACAGCTGAAGGAGGAGATGGGGATGCTACAATTAGGCTGGGCGATTTCATAACCATGGAGCTAAATTTGAGGTCACATGTCTGCTTAGCCATGTCCTTCATGGAGTGAGAGGTAGCAAGAACAATACTGTAGGTGCCAGATGGTAGAACACAGGGTTTCTGACTAGCCAGTAACTTGCGAAAGACTGGGTAAGGCACTTTTTCCTTCACCTGAATCTCATAGACAGCCTGCTCATTGAGATGCATAAGACAATCACAGGAGGAAGCAGCATGGTCACCGTTGCAGTTGATGCAGCAGGGAGAAGGAGGTGGACAATCACCCCCGTGAGTATCCCTGCCACAGGTTACACATTTGGCTGGGTGTCAATAGGACTCTCGAGTGTGGTTGTAAAGATGATACTGATAGCAGCACATCAAATTTGGAATATATGAACTGACTGTGATAACTTCATAATTTGCTTTTATCATTGACGGAAGGACCACTATCAAAAGCAAGAAACAGAGTGCGTGTGGGCACTAAGGATGCATCTACTTTTTTTATCACCTGATAAATGAGAATGACATCCTGATCGGAGAGGTACATTTGGATTTCTGCCTCGGTCAGACAATCAAGCAGCCTAGTGTAAGTAATACCACTGGAAGAATTCAGGGTTTGAATGGCCTTGACATGAACAGGATAGCTATGGAGGAGCGAAACAGCAAGCACTTGTTGTGCTTGAGAAACAGAAGTAGTCTCCAAAAGCAAAGTACCATTGCACAAATGAGACCAGGATTTCACATGGGTGGTAATTGCACCGACCCTTTCTGAATAATAAACGAATTTACCATTGCGAAGGACTGACCATCTTTAGTATGGGAAACCAATAGGAACCTTGGTACAGTTGGGAGAGTCTTTGATTTGTTAGCCTCAGTCCATTTACATTGAATGTGAAGATGATTGGCTCGTTGCGAGAAAATCCCCCGCGATTTCCAGCATCTCTGATGGCACACTCCTTCCAACAGGAAGCCCCCTTCAGAAGGGGGTGCACCCACCTTCAGTGATTCTTGATTCACACCTCAGGTCACATCTCCCGAACACTTGGCAGAGGGACCAATCAGCAATTTGGGAAGGTAGCAGCTCTGGCAATCACCCTCCCTGGGGCTGGCTTGTACCAGGGGGTACATGTGAACTCTACCTGTCAAGCTGGGGCTGGGATTTATGCATTACCTAGTCACCTGTTATGCATCATATGCACACAGGGAGGAAGAAGAAGAAAAAGTGGAACCTCAAATGGCAAAGCTGAGGACGGACAGGAGGAGGCGAACAAAGAAAGAAAACAGGATCGAAAAAACAGTGGTGAGACTGTTCCAGTGTCAGCCACTGACAATGTGGAACACACTCTGGAAAACACCCCAGAGTTGTTTCCCAAGGGAGTGGTCAAAGAAAAGCAAGAGGATAGACATGCACCATGGAATGGAAAAGATGCTGCAAAGGCTGGGGCCAAGCATGAACCCACCAAAGAGCAGAAAGCCCCCCCAGGGTGGGAGGGGGGGGGGGGGGGGGTTAGATATGTAGTACCATATGATCACAATATCTGTGAGTCACAACTGGAATCAGTTAACTCACACTAATACCTGGGTGAAACAAACTGTGAGAATACAAAACAGAATACTCACAGAAGACCACTCTTACAGCTCGCCGACTTTTGTTCTTGGTAGGCCACTTACGAAAAAAAAAGGATAATGGAAAAGATAATGTACTCAAATAATGCCAGCGCACATGGTGACAGGTTTGTGTGGCTTCCTGGAGCACATCACAGAAATGTTAAGAAACATGAACTGGCAGACCCTTGAAGATAAGATGGAAATTGCTCTGCAGAGTGTCAGTTATACAGTTTTTGGAACTAGTATTAAGTGAGGGATCTACGAATATACTACAGCATCCCATGTGTTGCTCCTGAAGATACTGTGAAGACCAGTATTAGATTAATTACAGAGCACTCACATCACTTATGCAGTCATTCTTCCTCTCTACATGGAATGTGAATGGGGAGAAACCCTAATATGTGGTACAATGAGAGTAACCTTTGTCATACAATTCACAGTGGTTTGAAGAATATGAGAGTGGATGTAGAAAAATGGAAGAAAGAGTTTATTTTTCAAAATTTGTTGTGAATCACTGGAATATTTGTATTAATGAAGCTCAGCAAAATGGGTAAAATGTCTTGGATGTGTGAGAAGTGAGTCAGATATAAAGAATATTTTTCAATATTTGGAACTGAAGTGGAATATGACTGGATATCAAACATAATGTAATACAGATATGAATATATTAGAGGGAAACATTCCACGTGGGAAAAATATATCTAAAAACAAAGATGATGTGACTTACCAAACGAAAGCGCTGGCACGTCGATAGACACACAAACAAACACAAATACACACACAAAATTCTAGCTTTTGCAACCAACGGTTGCTTCGTCAGGAAAGAGGGAAGGAGAGGGAAAGATGAAAGGATGTGGGTTTTAAAGGAGAGGGTAAGGAGTCATTCCAATCCCGGGAGCGGAAAGACTTACCTTAGGGGGAAAAAAGGATGGGTATACACTCGCACACACACACACACTCACACACACATATCCATCCACACATATACAGGCACAAGCAGACATACTAAAAGGCAAAGAGTTTGGGCAGAGATGTCAGTCGAGGCGGAAGTGCAGAGGCAAAGATGTTGTTGAATGACAGGTGAGGTATGAGTGGCGGCAACTTGAAATTAGCGGAGATTGAGGCCTGGTGGAAAGCGGGAAGAGAGGATATATTGAAGAGCAAGTTCCCATCTCCGGAGTTCAGAAGGGTTGGTGTTAGTGGGAAGTATCCAGATAACCCGGATGGTGTAACACTGTGCCAAGATGTGCTGGCCGTGCACCAAGGCGTGTTTAGCCACAGGGTTATCCTCATTACCAACAAACACTGTCTGCCTGTGTCCATTCATGCGAATGGACAGTTTGTTGCTGGTCATTCCCACGTAGAATGCGTCACAGTGTATGCAGGTCAGTTGGTAAATCACGTGGGTGCTTTCACACGTGGCTCTGCCTTTGATCGTGTACACCTTCCGGGTTACAGGGCTTGAGTAGGTGGTGGTGGGAGGGTGCATGGGACAGGTTTTACACCGGGGGCGGTTACAAGGGTAGGAGCCAGAGGGTAGGGAAGAAGGTTTGGGGATTTCATAGGGATGAACTAAGAGGTTACGAAGGTTAGGTGGACGGTGGAAAGACACTCTTGGTGGAGTGGGGAGGATTTCATGAAGGATGGATCTCATTTCAGGGCAGGATTTGAGGAAGTCGTATCCCTGCTGGAGAGCCGCATTCAGAGTCTGATCCAGTCCTGGAAAGTATCCTGTCACAAGTGGGGCACTTTTGTGGTTCTTCTGTGGGAGTTTCTGGGTTTGAGAGGATGAGGAAGTGGCTCTGGTTATTTGCTTCTGTACCAGGTCGGGAGGGTAGTTGCAGGATGCGAAAGCTGTTGTCAGGTTGTTAGTGTAATGGTTCAGGGATTCTGGACTGGAGCAGATTCATTTGCCACGAAGACCTAGGCTGTAGGGAAGGGACCGTTTGATGTGGAATGGGTGGCAGCTGTCATAATGGAGGTACTGTTGCTTGTTGGTGGGTTTGATGTGGACGGACGTGTGAAGCTGGCCATTGGACAGGTGGAGGTCAACGTCAAGGAAAGTGGCATGGGATTTGGAGTAGGACCAGGTGAATCTGATGGAACCAAAGGAGTTGATGTTGCAGAGGAAATTCTGGAGTTCTTCTTCACTGTGAGTCCAGATCATGAAGATGTCATCAATAAATCTGTACCAAACTTTGGGTTGGCAGGCCTGGGTAACCAAGAAGGCTTCCTCTAAGTGACCCATGAATAGGTTGGTGTACGAGGGGGCCATCCTGGTACCCATGGCTGTTCCCTTTAATTGTTGGTATGTCTGGCCTTCAAAAGTGAAGAAGTTGTGGGTCAGGATGAAGCTGGCTAAGGTAATGAGGAAAGAGGTTTTAGGTAGGGTGGCAGGTGATTGGCGTGAAAGGAAGTGCTCCATCGCAGCGAGGCCCTGGACGTGCGGGATATTTGTGTATAAGGAAGTGGCATCAATGGTTACAAGGATGGTTTCCAGGGGTAACAAACTGGGTAAGGATTCCAGGCGTTCGAGAAAGTGGTTGGTGTCTTTGATGAAGGATGGGAGACTGAATGTAATGGGTTGAAGGTGTTGATCTATGTAGGCAGAGATACGTTCTGTGGGGGCTTGGTAACCAGCTACAATGGGGCAGCCGGGATGATTGGGTTTGTGAATTTTAGGAAGAAGGTAGAAGGTAGGGGTGCAGGGTGTCGGTGGGGTCAGGAGGTTGATGGAGTCAGGTGAAAGGTTTTGTAGGGGGCCTAAGGTTCTGAGGATTCCTTGAAGCTCCGCCTGGACATCAGGAATGGGATTACCTTGGCAAACTTTGTATGTGGTGTTGTCTGAAAGCTGACGCAGTCCCTCAGCCACATACTCCCGACGATCAAGTACCACGGTCGTGGAACCCTTGTCCGCCGGAAGAATGACGGTGGATCGGTCAGCCTTCAGATCATGGATAGCCTGGGCTTCAGCAGTGGTGATTTTGGGAGTAGGATTAAGGGTTTTTTAAGAAGGATTGAGAGGCAAGGCTGGAAGTCAGAAATTCCTGGAAGGCTTGGAGAGGGTGATTTTGAGGAAGAGGAGGTGGGTCCCGCTGTGACAGAGGATGGAACTGTTCCAGGCAGGGTTCAATTTGGATAGTGTCTTGGGGAGATGGATCTTTAGGAGTAGGATTAGGATCATTTTTCTTCATAGCAAAGTGATATTTCCAGCAGAGAGTACAAGTGTAGGACAGTAAATCTTTGACGAGGGCTGTTTGGTTGAATCTGGGAGTGGGGCTGAAGGTGAGGCCTTTGGATAGGACAGAGGTTTCGGATTGGGAGAGAGGTTTAAAGGGAAGGTTAACTACTGAATTAGGGTGCTGTGGTTCCAGATTGTGTTGATTGGAATTTTGAGGTTTTGGAGGGAGTGGAGCTGGAAGTGGGAGATTGAGTAGATGGGAGAGACTGGGTTTGTGTGCAATGAGAGGAGGTTGAGGTTTGCTGGAAAGGTTGTGAAGCGTGAGTGAGTTGCCTTTCCAGAGGTGGGAAACCAGGAGATTGGATAGTTTTTTGAGGTGAAGGGAGGCATGCTGTTCTAATTTGCGGTTGGCCTGTAGGAGGATGCTCTGAACAGCCGGTGTGGATGTGGGAGAGGAAAGATTGAGGACTTTTATTAAGGATAGGACTTGACGGGTGTGTTCATTGGCTGCGTTGATGTGTAGGAGAAGGATTAGTTGGGTGAGGGCAATGGATTGTTCAGTTTGGAACTGAATGTGATGGAGCACTTCCTTTCACGCCGATCACCTGCCACCCTACCTAAAACCTCTTTCCTCATTACCTTAGCCAGCTTCATCCTGACCCACAACTTCTTCACTTTTGAAGGCCAGACATACCAACAATTAAAGGGAACAGCCATGGGTACCAGGATGGCCCCCTCGTACGCCAACCTATTCATGGGTCACTTAGAGGAAGCCTTCTTGGTTACCCAGGCCTGCCAACCCAAAGTTTGGTACAGATTTATTGATGACATCTTCATGATCTGGACTCACAGTGAAGAAGAACTCCAGAATTTCCTCTGCAACATCAACTCCTTTGGTTCCACCAGATTCACCTGGTCCTACTCCAAATCCAATGCCACTTTCCTTGACGTTGACCTCCACCTGTCCAATGGCCAGCTTCACACGTCCGTCCACACCAAACCCACTAACAAGCAACAGTACCTCCATTATGACAGCTGCCACCCATTCCACATCAAACGGTCCCTTCCCTACAGCCTAGGTCTTCGTGGCAAATGAATCTGCTCCAGTCCAGAATCCCTGAACCATTACACTAACAACCTGACAACAGCTTTCGCATCCCGCAACTACCCTCCCGACCTGGTACAGAAGCAAATAACCAGAGCCACTTCCTCATCCTCTCAAACCCAGAAACTCCCACAGAAGAACCACAAAAGTGCCCCACTTGTGACAGGATACTTTCCAGGACTGGATCAGACTCTGAATGCGGCTCTCCAGCAGGGATACGACTTCCTCAAATCCTGCCCTGAAATGAGATCCATCCTTCATGAAATCCTCCCCACTCCACCAAGAGTGTCTTTCCGCCGTCCACCTAACCTTCATAACCTCTTAGTTCATCCCTATGAAATCCCCAAACCTTCTTCCCTACCCTCTGGCTCCTACCCTTGTAACCGCCCCCGGTGTAAAACCTGTCCCATGCACCCTCCCACCACCACCTACTCAAGCCCTGTAACCCGGAAGGTGTACACGATCAAAGGCAGAGCCACGTGTGAAAGCACCCACGTGATTTACCAACTGACCTGCATACACTGTGACGCATTCTACGTGGGAATGACCAGCAACAAACTGTCCATTCGCATGAATGGACACAGGCAGACAGTGTTTGTTGGTAATGAGGATAACCCTGTGGCTAAACATGCCTTGGTGCACGGCCAGCACATCTTGGCACAGTGTTACACCATCCGGGTTATCTGGATACTTCCCACTAACACCAACCCTTCTGAACTCCGGAGATGGGAACTTGCTCTTCAATATATCCTCTCTTCCCGCTTTCCACCAGGCCTCAATCTCCACTAATTTCAAGTTGCTGCCACTCATACCTCACCTGTCGTTCAACAACATCTTTGCCTCTGCACTTCCGCCTCAACTGACTTCTCTGCCCAAACTCTTTGCCTTTTAATATGTCTGCTTGTGTCTGTATATGTGTGGATGGATATGTGTGTGTGTGTGTGTGTGTGTGTGTGTGTGTGTGTGTGTGTGTGTGTGTGTGTGTGTGTGTGTGTGTGTGCGCGCGCGAATGTATACCCGTCCTTTTTTCCCCCTAAGGTAAGTCTTTCCGCTCCCGGGATTGGAATGACTCCTTACCCTCTCCTTTAAAACCCACATCCTTTCGTCTTTCCCTCTCCTTCCCTCTTTCCTGACGAAGCAACCGTTGGTTGCGAAAGCTAGAATTTTGTGTGTACATTTGTGTTTGTTTGTGTGTCTATCGACGTGCCAGCGCTTTCGTTTGGTAAGTCACATCATGTTAGTTTTTAGATATAATGTAAAACAGGGTATCCATAATTAAAGTTCCATTTTCAAAACACTGTAGAAAGAGAACTACTGCTCAGAATGACATAAAATTTGAATAGCATACTATTGATGCAGTGGAACATCATGGAACAAAAAACAAATTAATTAAACTTTTACAAACAGATGGTGCTGTAAGCGTCATTATATGCATACCAACAGACATGCAGTGCATGGGTGTTCCTCTGTTTACATCAGAGATGCCCAACATGACTGTCTCCATGCTGGTAAAGCAGAAGAACAAGAAATGTAATTGTGCACCAACAGCCCTGCAGAAGTTCCAGACACTCAAGGTATTAAATATCAGCCATCATTTCCCTACAGCCTGGCCACCCAGATCACCTGACCATATTCCATGTGAATACTGGCTGTGGTTATCTGAAAGATGTTGGTTTAGTGCTCCAATTACAAACTTACCTGAACCGAAGGCTCGTATTGCATAACACATTCTGAATGTGGCTCCCAAGACACTCCAATCTGTTGTGGAACATGCTGTTTCTCCATTTCAACTTGTGGCTTGAAATGGTGGACAGCATATTGAACATGTCTTGTTCCAGTCTCACAACATTTAGAAACTGACACCATTTTGCTTTTTATGCAGTTTTTGGCCCTAGGAAAATTACAAACCAATGTCATGTTGCTTTTTATGCAGTTTCTGACCCTAATACAATTAAAAGCTTATGTAATTTTGCTGTTTATGCCATTTTTGGCCTTAGAACAATTAAAAACGGATTTTTCCTGTCAGACATGGTATGTCCTTGCAATTGTGGATGAGCTTATCTAACGAACAGTGCCACAACTGTTGACTGTTGAACTTGTGAAGTCATGCACGTTGAATAGTATGGATGGTGTAATGTGCAACTCAAACCACAGACATCACATTGTGATTCATCTGTCATTTTTAGCTGATACCATTTATGGTAAGATGCTTACAGTGCCATCTATTGGTAATTTTTTTCTTTCTCCCATAAAGTTTCTCCCTGCATCAATAATATGCTGTTCAAATTTGACATCATTCTGAGGAGTGGTTCTCCTTCTGCATTAATTATGGACACCCTGTATATGAAAACAGAGCTTAGGCCTACATGACAGTCCTAGGTACTGAAATTGAGAGTAAGTGTTAAGCTTTAATAATCCCACAGCAACACTGTTGATATGATCAAGCATGTCTTAGTGTGGAACATTAACTCAAAAGTAATGGAACTACCATGAAGAATTTGTCACACACTCAAACAATTTTACAATCACAAGAAACGACATGAGGGATTTTTTTTTAGTTCTGTCAAAACTTTGATGACATGTTAAAATATGCATGCTTTTTCAGAGGACTCATTAGATAAGTGAATCTGATGGAGTCTGCAACTATGAATGATTATTCTGCTACAGGGTGCTTTCTAACTATTTCAAAATTACCAAAGTAAAAAATGGAAAGGAAGTAATAAGAAGCAGTAATTCTCAACAGTGCCTACTGGTGCCAATCCAGAAAGAAAAGACAGATATGCCAGTGACAAAGCACAAAACTACCCAAACCTGATTGGCAGTTAAAGAATAAAATATTAAAATTTTATGCAGAATAACAAGTGATTTTGGAAAAAAAGAGGCTCAGGAGGAGATTTAGGATGAACAGGTAGGTGCTTAGGTTCCTACATATAGGTAACGCCACTAGAGAGAACTCTAGATGATGAAACTGAGGAGTTAAATTGTGATTACAATACAATATACTTTCCACATTGTCACAGATAATCTGGAGATGACGTGGATGTGGGATTGTGTAGTATGAAATTGAAAGACATATAAAAAACAAGAGAATAAGGAAATAAGCAGATTGCCATCTGCCTCATTCTTAAGGTACTTAGAATATGAATCAGTTCAGCATTATTTCATGGTCTTGAACAAAACACTTTTGTTTTATTGCATTACTTACAATAAAATAGTTTATTTAATTACCTCTGCATATGCTACAGACAATGTTCGAGCATAAAACACTTGGGAATTGTTTCTGGCAACAAATGGGTCTACGCCTTCCTTTTGTAACTCATTCAACTTTTTCTCTGTCGATATCAGCAACCAACAGATGAGCCATTCATATGCAGAAAGCAATGCTGAAGAAAACAAAACATAAAATTAATTTATAGACAATAAGCATACATACATTCCAGTAAATTTGATGTACTGTCGCAGAGAAATTCCAGAATCACTTCTTACAAAATAATTTTGTAGCCCTCATAGATTACCGCATCCCCTCTTCTCTCTCTCACTCTTTTTCTCTTTTTATTTTATTTTATTTTTTAAGGGGGCAATTAAGATGGAAAACAGAACTAATTTATATCAAGACAGTCAAAAGTACAAGTCCTGGTGTACGAAGTATCAGAGCCACCCTCAACATTAGTGGAAACACTGAAAGAAGTGAGAGATCATTTCATGTGAAGTTACAAAACTAGCCCATTCACAGAGCACTGCATGAATTGCAAAATCTAATAAAATGTTACATAAATGATAATTGCCACAGTTAATGCGTTCAAAACAGAAATAATTCAGGCTCTGTTGCAGAGTTATGCCTTTCTTTGGTACGTAAGTCGTGTCATGAACTGACAAACCTTGTGTATTTGGCTGAATGATGACATTGTGTCACTCTGGCTGGCATTGCAACAGATTAAAATTATCCTTTCATTTTGCTTTAATTACTGCATAGTTTTTGCTGCAGATCCAACAAAACGGTCATACTTGGATTAGATTCAAAGCACTCACAAAATCATGTAATCATATAAACATGGGCAGTTGGCTGGAATTTGAAATTAAAAACAGGATGCCAACTGTATATAGAACAATAGTGATGTAGTATAGCACACAGAATATAAGACCATACTGCATTGCATATAGCTAAATGGATGATCAATGTCAATACTAACTGCTTCTGAAGACAATGTGGGAGAGCTTCATGAAAAAGATCAATGGCTCCAACCTGTGCTCTGATAACAAAAAGGTGATGCTCTTGCTATCAAAATGCCAGTTAGCATAGCATCTAACAACCACTCATTTCCTTTATTTGGTACAATGCACCAGAAATTCAGACGTATGTTTCCAATACCATATATCACTTTCCAGAGTTGACTGACCCATTTGTGCATCCTCCAGGAATGATTAAGTCAGTTAAAAATAGTAACTGGCTATTCATCAAACACAGCCTGTACCATGTATCACTTTTTAATGCTGGTATCAAATAAAATGTAGGTCCTGATTATACTCAGAAGGAATTTTTCATGTATACCTTAATTTAAATCTAGAAATACATGTTGTATTTCAAATGAGTTAACTTACTTTTAGGACATACAGTTTCTTCTACAGACAAAGCCACAAATCTTCTTTGGAGAACATTTTCTGCATCTTTCAGGAATGAGATGGAATGGAGTGGCGTTTCAAATACATTTTGGCTTCCCTCACTCTTCTTCCACAACTGAAGTAACCAGTTACTCGTCTGCTGTAAGAGAACATTGTTTTCCCCTTCGTACGTACAGTTCGCATCGTGGTTGTTGCGGATATCTCCAAGTCCAGATGCTGGAAAGCAAAATTATGTTAATTTAACTATAAACCTCAAGACACAGATGTACAGTTCTAGAAAAGACATTTAAAAAATGATTTCTGGTATAACAACACAGATGGGCAGGTAATGCCAGAGCTTTTACCTTTCAGATAGCCACAGTTACCACAAATGTTGATGCACTGTTTAATAGCATCTCTCACTGTCCAGCTTGCTAAAGGCTTTGTTGCACATGAAAGAGCATGGAGTTCTGGACCTAATGCTGCCTGAGAATAGAGAACACAGCAATTAGCCTCAGAGGCTCATAAGATAAATTACAGAAACATTTTAAGTATTGTCAGTATGACAGTTAATTCCAGAATTAATTTGAACTTTGCAGCAGAGAGTGCAGTGTCCCACAAGGTACACAGGAGAACTTCTGTAAAGTGTGGAAAGTAGGAGAGAAGTACTAGCAGAAGTATAAAGCTAAGACAATGGGACATGAGTCATGCCCAGTAAGCTCAGCTGATATGAGCAAAGTCTGTGGGAGGCAAAGCTCCCGGGCCTGAATCCCAATCTGGCAAACAATTTTAATTTGTGCAAAGTTTCACCAATTCATTCAGATATGTTAAGAAACAAGTAAACTTTTAGGTTATTGTGTGCAAATACGTTTTTTTCTACCAGTTCCCCATAAAACAGGCATTTTCAAACTCTGTGTTGCAGCTCCCAGGAACCACAAGGCTTAAAGTAGAGGTGTAGCAGTGGTGTCATAAAAATAATTATTTGGTTTATTTGCTTTCAGAGTGAGGGAACAGCCTGTGCACTAGTAGTGTAATATTTAATGCGCCAGCAACTAAGTGTTGTTACTAATGGCAACATACTAGTTGGGTTTCAAATTGTACTATGTGAATCATTTGTTTTAGTTCAGTATTGTACATTATTTGTAATTATTTTTTGTCTTCTGTGATTTGTATTTCTCTGTCAGCATGGACAAATTTTAAATGAAAGTACACAACTTGATATTTCATGTGCATCATGCAGTTCTAAAGACATAAACAGATGAAAATGCGGAAATGATGATAACAGCTACTTGAAATTCTGTTACATGTGTACCAGAGTGTGTCATTTGTTTTGAAGTCCAAGCTATTGAAAAATGCTTTGTAATAACATGAAATGACATATGTAATCAAACCATGTGCTTTGGTAAAAAACACACAACCACAGGAATACCTTTCCTACAAGTTAGAAGAAATGACAGAACAAAATCTAAATATGATACAATTCACAAAAAAAGGGGTTCTTCCTTCATCTTACAAAGTTTCCTACAGTGTTGCAAAGGGGAAGAAACTTAACACCATAATGGTTGACTTAATTTTACCAGCTGCTGGATGTGGTATCTATTATGATAGGTGTCAGCTACCAAGCAACTGGCAAGTATGCTTTTGTCACACAACCTGCTTCATTTAATACTCAGTATGGCTGATGACAGCAATGATACGCTGGTTGAAAAACTCCATGATAATGGTGACTTTGATATTTAGTTGGATGAAGCTACAAACAACCAAAATGATGCACATGTAATTTGTTAGCTGCTGTGTATTGATGACAATAAGTTTCAAGAAGATCTTTTCTGCATGAGAACAACTCTTGGAACAAAAGTAACAGACTTTTTCGAAATATGTTATATAGAAGAAAACAAATTTAATTGGGAGAGGCGTGTAGGTGTGTATAGAAATGCAGGTCATAATATGGCTGTTTGTTACTACAGATCACAAGCTCTAGTACATAAAGAGACTCCTCATGCTATTTGGACACACAGTTTTCTTCACATAGAAGCACTGGCACCAAAATGCATAAGCTCTGTCTTTCACAAAGTTCTTCAATCAGTGTTTGAAGAGGTAAACTTCATTAAAAGTTGGCAACATAAGTCGAGACATTTTCAACAAATGTGCATTGATATTGAGGCTGCCTACATTTCCATAATTTATTGAAGTTACTCTGGCTTTCATGCGGGATTATTTTGAAAATGGTGTTTGAACTCAGGAATCAACTTTACTCTTACCTTCTTCAGAAACATATGAGTTCCAAGAGTTCAGAGTCACTGACTTTGTTTTGAAGCTGACATACCTTTGTGACATCTTGGAAAAACTCAGTTAATTGTACGAGGGCTATCCACAAAGTACATTACGTTTTCGTTTGTGTCCGTTAGGGGCGGGGCTAGCGCGGCCATCTTGGTGTCATGGCATTCCGCCGCTCGGTCTTTTAAGTGGGAGTTGTTTCCTCATCTGCCGTACAGTCCCGACCTGGCACCAAGCGACTTCCACTTATTCCCAGCAATGAAGAAGTGGTTGGCTATGCAGCGTTTTGATGACGACGCACAGCTTCAAGAAGAGGTAACCACGTGGTTGAAAGTGCACACGGCCGAATTTTACGACGAAGGAATTTCCAAGCTCGTCCATCTCTACGATAAGTGCCTTTATTTAAATGGCAACTATGTAGAAAAGTAGTATTTAAGTGTGGCTTTCATCTGTATATAGTAAAAAAAATTTCCAATACTTTATTTATTTTTAATTCCAAAATGTAATGTACTTTGTGGATAGCCCTCATATGTATCCCTTCAAGGTAGTGAGACCAACATTCTGCAACTGGCAGACAAAATTTCACCTATCAGAAAGAAACTACTGTACTACCATGGAAGGAAAAGGTGGATGATAAAAATATACATTAACAACAATGAAAAGGATAGACTGCTACTCTCTCTCTCTCTCTCTCTCTCTCTCTCTCTCTCTCTCTCTCTCTCTCCCCTCACACACACACACACACACACACACACACACACACACACACACACACACAAACTGGCACACCTCACACACATATGAATGCTGTCTCTAGCCGATCCAAGCAGACTGGCCTATCTCTGACCAGTCTGTCCAGATTGCCTGCAGACAGCAGTCATGGATGTGTGAGGTGTGCCAGCTTGTGTGAATGTGTGTGGGTTTTCCTCTATTTTCTGAAGAAGGCTGCAGCTGAAAGCTCTGTGTAACTGTCTTTCCGTTGTGCCTGTCTGCAATTCGACATGTCATCTTTACGGTGAGTAGCAATCTATCCTTTTCATAATATTTTATATTCCAACATGGACTTTCCATTGTTTGAAAGATATACATTATGTTTTTCCTGCTCTGTATTTGTGACTCACTGAACTGAATTCACTGATTAGTTTCTGAAGCACTTTCCAGAAGTTGATCAACATAACTGGATCAGAGATCTTCTCAGTACAGAATCTTCATCAAAACTTACCACTGAAGAACAAGGGTAATTTATTGATATTTCTTCAGATTCCACATTGAAAAAGGTTCATTTCCAAATCACTGCTGGAGTTTTGGAGTTTGGGGAAGGAGTAGCTAGAAGGAGATAAATATTGAAGTAGGATTTTCAGTGCTGGTAGTCATCAACACAAAATACAGACCAAGAATAAATGTGGAGAAAGACACACAAGTCACAATTCCAATATTATGCCAAGATTTGAAGAACTAATGATGAAGAAACAAGTTCATCCCTTCCACTGACTTTGTTGCAAGAATATGATATAATTACATTAAAAGTTGATTAAAATGTGGTATGTCAACAATTAGTACAGAACTAACTACTTTTATTCACTTTTTTTTAAATTTAAGTTTATGTATCCCATACTTGGAGCAAGATATCAAGTGTGAAAGGTGTCACAAGTGTTTGTCTTTGGGTCAAGGGAGCTGTGGACTCAAAAACTGTAACAGGCTTAATTTTAATAATGATTATTACTGTTTGCTTTTCCATGTGCACAGAAAGTTATCAAATACAAATAAAAGTATGTAAAAACTTTATAACGAATAAGAAGGGTACTTTCATCCCAAAGACATAGCTGCAGTAGCACTTTGAAAGGCTCTTTGTTAACTGTAGGACAGAGAAGAGATGCACACTGATGGAATGGTCAGATCTATACTAATAATAAAACTGTAAATTCATCATGTCAGTCTGTCTGAACACGCTAATCTCAAGAACTACTAGATGAATCTTCATGGAGTTTTCACAGATAACTTAAGCATAGGTTGGAGCAACTTAGAGGCTTTATTTTATCAAAATCAGATCATGAAAAAAAAGGTATCATGATTTAAAGGGTTATGCAAAACTGATGAGTCTCTGTTTGAATATGCTAATCTCCAAAATCATCAAGACAAATTTTCTTGATGGTTTCATAGGTAGCTTGAGCTTATCTTATGGCCGCATATAGGATTTATTCCATCAAAATCCTATCATGGAAAGAATATGCCACCATTTAAAGCTTTATAAATGCAACATTAACACTGTTATGTTTTCATGACTAAACCAGTGAACGGATTTCACTGAAATTTGATATGGAGATAGATTGAAGCCTGAGGAATAATGGAAGTTACTTTACAAAGTTTGTAGTACAAGATGTTATATTGATGTGAAGAATATTATGCAAATTAGTGAACAATATTTATTCTTTGAAAAAGCTTTTTACTCTTTGACTTTTTAACTTCATCATATTGGTGAAAATGTTATTACTGGCTGAAATGGTCTGTGTAATAAAACCCAAAGTAATGAATACAATGCTTATACAATCCTCAACATGTTTAATCCATTGTACTGCACTAATATTGTAAAATGTGAGAGTAACACTCTCTGTTATGTTCTCACAGCTAAACCACTGAACAGATTTCAGTGAAATTTGGTATGGAGACATGGTGGAAAATCTCTTTTTTATGTCAGTGAACGTAAACCATGATAAAAAAATTTATTAACTTTGTTGCATAATGTTAGGGTGATGAACATCTGATCCTGGTTTTAAGGAAGATGATGAACACCAGACCACGATTTTAAGGAAGGTTTAAGGAAGATTTAGTTGCAATAAGTTTCTATTGTGCAAGTACATCACATTTTCTTGGATTGGGTTACAATGGAGATACAAATATAAAAAAAAAATCTGGCACACTTTCCTTACTTTTACTCTATCATGTCATGTGGTATCATATTTTGGGGTAACATCACAAACTGATAGAAAGTTTTTAGAGTGCAAGACTCTTTTGTTGTGTAAATTCACTAACAGTACGCATTGGTAGGAGGTGAGCATATTTGTGGGTTCCAGTACTGACCCAGAAACAAGTAAACATTCCCTTTTTCACAACCCCCTCTAGACACATAGGCAACATCAATCTTCCTCCACTCTTCGCATTCCCTTGAGCCAAACCATCTTCTTTCTAAAGAAGCACGAACAGAAAAAAAGGATATACATTTATATACATTGACAGTAGTATCGCTTATTACACAAAAACTTTTTGAGATCTGTTGGTCAGGGAATCTGAACTTCCCTTATCAACAACAGGACATGGGATTAACTTTAATGACAGTGATCATTGATGAAATAAACAGAGGAGAGAGGTAGTCAATAGAGGAGCTGGCAGGATTAAAAATAAAACTGCTATAATACTGGAGATCCTGGATAATATTGGAGAATGGGTCACCCTACATAATGCACAAACGTGCATTTCTGCCCATGCCCTTCCACACATGGTCCACTCATAAGCGATGCGATGCTGCACGTGCCACACCGTCACGCATCGGTGCAGCTGGGGAAGGAGGTGTGATGAGGCTGTAGGATACAAGCAGCAGTATACATCACGAGCTGTGCTTGCCCAAAAAGGCAGACATGTGAAGAAAACTGACATTATTAGATGCATGACAGCTCACTCGTCATAACAATATGTGAGCACAAGCAGCAGCTAGCATTAAATAAATATATAGAGCAGAGTGTTGATTATTTCTTATAATCAGTTGCCAGTAAGATATGGAGAAATTAATGAACTGCAGAACTGTACAGCAACACCAACTGAAGTGGTGCATTGGTTAGCACAATGGACTCACATATGGGAGGACAACGGTTGGAACCCGTGTCCAGCCATCCTGATTTAGGTTTTCTGTGATTTCCCTAAATTGGTTCAGGCAAATGATGGTATGGTTCCTTTGAATGGGCATGGCCAACTTCCTTCGCCATCCTTCTCTAATCTGACAGGACCAATTACCTCTCTGTTTGGTCCACTCCTCCAAATCAACCAATAGTACAGCACAACAAGTTGTAAGGGGACATGATTGTTGCAACACGACTTACATCAAAGGGAAATTCAATTAAATGATACTAACAAAATTACACTCCTGGAAATGGAAAAAAGAACACATTGACACCGGTGTGTCAGACCAACCATACTTGCTCCTGACACTGCGAGAGGGCTGTACAAGCAATGATCACACGCACGGCACAGCGGACACACCAGGAACCGCGGTGTTGGCCGTCGAATGGCGCTAGCTGCGCAGCATTTGTGCACCGCCGCCGTCAGTGTCAGCCAGTTTGCCGTGGCATACGGAACTCCATCGCAGTCTTTAATACTGGTAGCATGCCGCGACAGCGTGGACGTGAACCGTATGTGCAGTTGACGGACTTTGAGCGAGGGCGTATAGTGGGCATGCGGCAGGCCGGGTGGACGTACCGCCGAATTGCTCAACACGTGGGGCGTGAGGTCTCCACAGTACATCGATGTTGTCGCCAGTGGTCGGCGGAAGGTGCACGTGCCCGTTGACCTGGGACCGGACCGCAGCGACGCACGGATGCACGCCAAGACCGTAGGATCCTACGCAGTGCCGTAGGGGACCGCACCGCCACTTCCCAGCAAATTAGGGACACTGTTGCTCCTGGGGTATCGGCGAGGACCATTCGCAACCGTCTCCATGAAGCTGGGCTACGGTCCCGCACACCGTTAGGCCATCTTCCGCTCACGCCCCAACATCGTGCAGCCCGCCTCCAGTGGTGTCGCGACAGGCGTGAATGGAGGGACGAATGGAGACGTGTCGTCTTCAGCGATGAGAGTCGCTTCTGCCTTGGTGCCAATGATGGTCGTATGCGTGTTTGGCGCCGTGCAGGTGAGCGCCACAATCAGGACTGCATACGACCGAGGCACACAGGGCCAGCACCCGGCATCGTGGTGTGGGGAGCGATCTCCTACACTGGCCGTACACCACTGGTGATCGTCGAGGGGACACTGAATAGTGCACGGTACATCCAAACCGTCATCGAACCCATCGTTCTACCATTCCTAGACCGGCAAGGGAACTTGCTGTTCCAACAGGACAATGCACGTCCGCATGTATCCCGTGCCACCTAACGTGCTCTAGAAGGTGTAAGTCAACTACCCCGGCCAGCAAGATCTCTGGATCTGTCCCCCATTGAGCTTGTTTGGGACTGGATGAAGCGTCGTCTCACGCGGTCTGCACGTCCAGCACGAACGCTGGTCCAACTGAGGCGCCAGGTGGAAATGGCATGGCAAGCCGTTCCACAGGACTGCATCCAGCATCTCTACGATCGTCTCCATGGGAGAATAGCAGCCTGCATTGCTGCGAAAGGTGGATATACACTGTACTAGTGCCGACATTGTGCATGCTCTGTTGCCTGTGTCTATGTGCCTGTGGTTCTGTCAGTGTGATCATGTGATGTATCTGACCCCAGGAATGTGTCAATAAAGTTTCCCCTTCCTGGGACAATGAATTCACGGTGTTCTTATTTCAATTTCCAGGAGTGTATCACTCATATTTGCAGGTCTTCAGGAAGTGAAATCTGTAGTACTGCTGATAGACACATATTAAAGTAAAAATGATACATTGCTTACTTTTCAGAAGGATAGCCCATTCATTAGGGAGGACAGGGTTAGGTTGAGGAAGGTTACAGATTAGATTAGATTAGATTTACTTTCATTCCAATTGATCCGTAGTGAGGAGGTCCTCCAGGATGTGGAACATGTCAGAAAAACAACAATACATGACAAATATTTAAACTAAAACAAATAAGCTAATGTACCATTCCACAGGTCCCAAGTGGAATGATCGTCATTTTTTAATGAACACTAAGAGTCATTTTACAAATACTATTGCACTGAATTTAAAATAAAAAAGTTTTTTATTTATTTATAAGGTAAGAAACATGTAATACAACTACTGTAATACTTATTTACAATGAACACATTACTGCACTGAAATGGTGCAGAAGTTAGATTATACTTATACTTACACACACACACACACACACACACACACACACACACACACACACACACACAAATTTTCAGTGAACACATTACTGCACTGAAATTGTGCAGAAGATATGTTGTACTTATATACAAATCAGTTGGTTTTCCTCAGAAATTCATCAATGGAGTAGAAGGAGTTGGCCACCAATAAATCCTTTAGGCTTCTCTTAAACTGAATTTCATTGGTTGTTAAGCTTTTTATGGCTGCTGGCAAGTTATTGAAAGGAATGACAGGTCAGTCAAACCCTAGAATGAGAGGGACTCATCTATTATTGCTACATCTGCGGTCTCTCTCTTCCCCGATGAAAGACCAACTCATTCCTAAAGCTAGGCACTGTGCCACTTTTACTACTTCAATACATGTCTACCAGCAGTACTACACATTTTGACTCCTGAAAGGAACTACTGAGCACAAAATTTGTCCAATAATTTATTAGTCATCATACAATTTCTGAGACATCAAACTGTGGGCAATGAATATGATTTTTGTACAACCTAAAGCCCCCACAAAAATGCACAGAGGAAATTTAGAAAGACACGATGAGTGTCCTTCCCTTGATATTGTGCTAAAGTAAATAAAATTCAGAAATGTGTTGAAAAATTTTTTCATTACGACTGGTTTGTAACCAGATTTAAATTTGGACTAATAAATTAGTGTTAGCATTAACTACTATGAATAGAAAGCACTTACGTTCTATTTTCATTCAAAAATAATAGTTTATGTAATGAAATAAAAATAGAATAAGCCAAAAACTAGTTATGGCATAAACTTATGTGTAATGTGAATATTAAATAAAGTTGCAGTAAATGACTAGCAGCTTAAAATACTAATGAATGTCAAACACAAAGGCAATGGCTGTTCTAAAATTGGAACCTTAGTCTGAAGGAAAAATTTGAGATGCAATGCCAAAAATACTCTGTGGCCTCATACACATAAAGGTTAGAATTTCGAGGTGGCAGTCTAAAATGGTATTTTGTGTGTGTGTGTGTGTGTGTGTGTGTGTGTGTGTGTGTGTGTGTGTGTGTGCGCGCGCGCGCGCACGCGAAAGAGAGAGAGAGAGAGAGAGAGAGAGAGAGAGAGAGAGAGAGAGAGAGAGAGAGAGAGAGAGAGAGAGACAGGGGATGTGAGTGCGTGCATGTGCATGTTTCTTTGCAATCATATCACACACATTTGTTGGAAATATTTGTTTCAAAAATTTTCAAGGACATGCAAATCCAATGCAACAGCATTTGATTTAAAAACTCTTTTTTCTTTGAAAGTTCTTAATGTGATTTTAGAAAGTTTATTTATGTGAAAACGAGACATATCTGTCAGGTTATTTAAAAATTTAGTTTATTTCCGAGTTCCTGTCATACACCAACTCTTCTGTAACATTTGTACAGAATCACTAACAAACTGTCCATCTGCTGAATAGTCACCACCAAACTGTGGCTACAATTATAGAGTGAGAAACAGAGAAGTGCATAATGAATATGGCTGTCAAAAGGACAATGGGTAATGTCTACAATGACTACCACAGTAGAATCTTGTCAAAAAATCTCTCACAAATGCCAAGAATTTCTTCTTATATGTAAAGGCCATCAGTGGCATTAAAGTTAGTGAGATGTAACTGCCAAGTTAGGAGAGCTACATGTAAGTGCGGAAGTGGTTGAATGATGTCACTACCCACTTGTTGCATTGTTACGTATAAACAGTTTGACTTCTGAACTTGTTTGATTTCAAAAAGCAACTGATGAAGTCTTTATAGGCTCTTAGGGTGTCTCCAGCATTAGGGGATGAAACATCATGTACAAAAGTGCACGTAAAGCCCACATAGTTAAAAACCATCAAGGATGTAAATACTTGGCATGGAGAGACTACATTGTATTGCAATGCTGCCAGGAAGGTACTGGTAACAGTGCTACATTATTTCCCCTCCTCAACACATACCATTCTTTAACTGAGCAATCATTCATTTAGACAAATAATAATTTACATGCTCCTTCAATATTATATTATGCTATGAAGGATAAAGGATTTCACTGACAACAATTAATGATGGGTCAGATGAAGTTTTATTTATTGTTGGAATTGGCCCTTCTCCAAAAACAAATTCAAGCTACACTTTGATTCAGAAAAATCTTATATGTCACAAAACATAACGAATTTCATCACTTTGAAACTTCAGGTATACTGGCACAAATAACTAAACTTGTAGCAACTTAACAGCAGTTGCATGATGCAGCATAAGGAAACTCTTTGACCAAAATTACGGTTTTGCCGCAGCATAATCTTTGAAATAGTCTGTTCTGGGCTTCTGTGGTGTACGCACGTTCTCTGACTGTACCTCCACCTAGTAACAAAGTGTAGATTCATGGTGTTCGCAATCTCCATTATTTAATATGGAACATCATCACCTACATCTAATCTTCATTGGTGACCCTGCATCAAACAACATTATCACTAAGGATTATTCAACATTCTTCATCTCATCACCTTGCTTACAACAATGATGGAGCCATCTTACAACCTCTGGGTCACAAACAAGTAAATACACAATAGTGACTTATATGGTGCAGAGTTCAGTGCTTTGCATCAGGAGAGACTGAATACATAATAGTGACTTATTTGGTGTAGAGTAAATTATTATTTGCCTAAATGAATGATTGCTCGGTTAAGGAGCGGAATGTGGTGAGAAGGAGGAGGAGTAATATAGTATTATATGTCACTATTGTGTATTTGCTTGTTTCTGACATAAAGGCTGTAAGATGCCTCCATTATTGTTGTAAGCAAGAAAATGTAGTGATAATGTCTTGCCTTTAGTTAAACATGAAAGTGATATTTTCTTGTGCAGTGCCAGTAGTATCAACAATGACTTTCACACACCTGAACAATGTATACCATTTACCGACTTTCTGGGTGACTTTGGCAACAGGCGAAACTCTTCCATGAACTGAGAGATGCCTCTCAACAAACCACCACGGAAAGACAGGAACTGATGTTCAATAATATCATGCCTCCCATGTCACATACAGTTTTGCTGAAGATGGTCACATCACCATACATGGCCTATCTGGCCCAGGCAGGCTCAGACAACTCCTCAGGTTTCCCTTCACATGAGAGTTCATCCACTGTCGCCCTTTGACTGACTGCAGTACTACATGAACCCCCAGAATTTTAAGGACAGTCCAATGTGCCCAAGCTGCTGCCCTTTCACCTGGAACAACTGGACATGTATTTGCTGTCAGCGAGTGCATTTTCCACAATTATGACATTTCTGATAATAGCTCCAAGTTCATCACCTTAGTGTGACACATTGTTGGATCTCATAAGTAATGTAATATTGTCCTCCCCAGCTACCAATAAACACACTTTAGTGAAGACTGCACTCATTCAGCATCTCTACCAAACACTAGAATAGCAACTACATTATCTACGACAAATTTTTAGGCACCAAAACACCTTATGAGCTCTGGAGACATCTCTGATATTTAACCAACATCACACTCATGCCAGACCATACCTTGGGAACATTGTGGATTGTAAATTACCTTCTCAGTTATAACTAACAATGATCTTGGATGAGCATGAACCAATGGAAAGAAGACTGATTTTAGTGAACAGACAATGCATTAATTCAGAGGACAACAATTATCAGCTCTGCCCCGGTCAGGGTGCAGGCTGTGACAGGTGACAGCTGAATGATACCGAGAGCACATGGACAATATCAAGGATGATGCAACTCCCATTCGCCTGTGCAGTCACCTTCAGCCACCCAGAACAGATTGACAGTCAGCTGGCAACAACACGCTGGTTTTGTACATGTGTTGGTGATGAAACTCCAAACTGCATGGCACCCTGCAACTACCTGAATGGGAAGAACAATCTTCAATAGGTGCTCTGGATCATTGAACCAATTCAAGTCACCTACTACATTGACATGTGAGCCAGTCTCACTGCACACCATTCTCTTGTGGTAGACCATGTCCTGGATCATAATTGCAGCCAATATTTTCTTGTTGACACCAAATCTAAGGTGAGCATCATCTTGTGTGAACTACCACTGACAGGAGAAACTTTGCCTGCTTTTGAAATCTATTCAGTGAACGATTCACACATTGCAGTATGTGGAACTGCATCTGAAAGTTTGGACTTCGTGTTAGAAGACTTGCTCTGCTGACAATTTTTCTTTACTAACACCATCAAATCAGTAGTGGGGACTGGCTTTTTAAGACATTTTCATTTCTCCCCTGATCTGGTATGTGGAGCTCTTCTACACCATAGCAGCACACTCTGTAACTAGAATTATCAAAATTACTCATCAATATTTTGACATACAAAAGTAAATTCTTCACATACGCAAAGAGAACCACACCATACGCTGCAAAATTCATGCGCCTACAGAGGAGCTCACCACTGCATGTACTTACTTGGAACGGCTCACTCTGGAACAGCATAATCCCAAATATCCCATTACAAATGAGTCAATGAGCACAGGACAGCTAGCAGCAGACACTCACACACCAGTGGAGCAGCCTGCAACAGCTTTATATTCACTGGTATAGATCAGTAAAAGGCATTGTTCTTCTGGTGCCTATGCTCCTACTGTGTTTTTCCCCCCACCCACTGTATTCACTGGTGCAGTTCAGGCAGTATGCTATTAACAACAGAACAGTGCATAAAATAAATACCATACTTAGCCTGCCAGTCCCTTGAGATGTGTAGGTTGGCTCTGGATAAATTTCATGTGCCTAAGTTGGTTATAGAGGAGTTATGACAAGTAAATATTGTTAAGTGTGCCTAAACTGGTTATAGAGGATTTGTTGCAAGCCAGTATTGTACTTTTAGCCAGTCAGACAGTCCTCAGCCCTCACCCACCTAGCTCGTACCAAAGAAGAACGGCACCTACAGACTGTGTGGCGACTACTGGGCTAACTCCCACACAAAACCAGACAGTTCTCCTGTCACAAATATTCAAGACCTTGCACATCATTTGGCATGTGCCTCCATGTTCAGTGCATTGGATTGGATTGTAAGAAAGCATATTTGAAGAGCTCTACAAACCCACAGGACATTCCAAAGATAGCTATCACAATCCCTTTTGGACTTCATAAATTCCTTTGTAAGCCATATGAACTTAAAACTGCAGTGCAAATTTGGCAAAGATTGACAGACAATGTTCTTTTCAAATTTCCCTTCTTTTATACTTACTTGGATGATATTTTAGCCTTCTCTGCTTCTCAAAAGGAACACAACAAGCATCTCAAACTAGTTTTCTGGTAATTGTCAGCTGACACAGTCTCAGGTTACCTACCTTGGCAATTTGGTTTGGCATGACAGCATGTGGCCTCCGGCACAATGTGCTGAATTCATTCATCACCTACAGTGGCCACAGGATTATGCTGATTTCTCAGCATGATAAATTTTTATTGTAGATACCTGTCTGACACATTTGCCATCCAAGCACCTCTTACTAGCAACACACCTCAGACAAAAAGAACACTAGCTGGCCCGCACACAAGCAATAAGCATTTCAAATAATTAAAGACTGTCCTTCTCAGACTACAATGCTAGCACACCCATTACCCACTGCCCATATCATGATCACTTCTGATGCAAGCAATTTTGTTACTGGTGCTGTCCTGTGACAGTCAGAAGCAGACAAGTTACAGCTACTGCATTTCTTTTCCAAACGGGTGATGGACTCCCCAAGTAAATGGTCAACCTGTGACAGGGAACTGTTGGCAGTGCAAAAAGGAATATGTTACTGTAAAAATGACATTCAGGACACATATTTGACAGTCTATATGGATATTCTCCCACTAGCAGATTCTTTTCACAAAAAAAAAACAAAAAACTGTTGCCCATTGTGCTTCCACCATTTGAACTAAAGACATCTGACATCTTCATGGCATGGAAACCATTGTGGCTGATTTCTTTTTATGGATCAATCCTCTCTCAGTAGACACTGATTTTAACAAACTTGCATCAGTGAAGCTTCAGGATTACGCAAACACTAACATGACAATACAACAAGACTGTGCATTAAACACTGCAATGTTCCTAGCTCTTCAACACAAGTACTATGTGACATCTCACAAGACAAGCTTCATCGTCGAGTACCACTCACCATAAGCTGAGCCATTTTCAATAAATTACATGGGTTATCACACCCTGGGACCCAACTTACAATGAAGCTGGTCAGAGAACACTTTGTATGGTCAGCTGTCAAGAAAGACTGTAAATCTTGGACTCAAGTATATACTGCCTACCAACACTCTAAAATAGGATGCATTTTCAAACTCAACACAGCCATTATTCTATCCCTAAAGGCCGTTTTCAGCATATTCACTTCAAACTCATTTGACCCATCCCTGATCTAAATGGTTATTGATATATTCTTTTACCAATTCACACAGTAACATGATGGGTCAAGGCTATACGAATTCTGCTGGAACCACTGAAAAAGCATCTGTCAATCTATGGATTTCCAGTTTTGGCTGCCCAACCACAATAATGACAGGTTGAGCCAGACAATTTGTGTCAGCCTCTGAACTCTGTCACTTATGTGGTATTTTGCTCCCAAACAACAGCTTATGATCCACAAAGTAATGGAATGGTAGAGCACTGGCACCACACACTTAAAACAGCTCTCATATGTCATGGAATGGAATGGATAGCACTGAGCCATGGATTCTTTTAGATGTACTTTCTGCTTATAAAGAAGATCTCTGCACATATTTGACAGAAGTCCATTGTGAGGAACCACTCACTCTTCTGGCAGACTGCACACAGCCATCCTAACTGCCTACAGACAAGAAATGTTGCAGTTCATCAGCATGGTCAAGACACACATTGTACACCTTAAAATACCACTCTCATAGGTGCCGACTCTCATAAAACCTTTGTGCATAAAACCTTGCAGGATTGTGATCATATCATGCTGCAAGACGATACTGTGTGACAGCATTGCACCCACCCTACACATGCCCACGTAATTTGACAGGGCAACAATATCTTTGACATTTTATTGCATGGCAAGGCATCATGGTCTCTACCTGATGCTAATGACACACCTGGAAGTAGCATTAACCATGCAAATGACATTCTGCATGTTGAACTGGATGACAACAAAATTATAGAGCAAGGTGTCAATCCATATTTCATCACTTCCACATATTCAGCAGACAGAGTCTGCACGCTCCCAAGGGGAAGGGGGGAGAGAGTGACAGAGTGGGAAGAGCAGGGGCTGGGGGGAAAAAGGGGGGGGGGGGGGTTGGAGATCTGGGCTTTGTAGCAATGACTTAGTAGCTGCCATATGATGCAGCAGCTTGGCCAGTGCCAGGGCTCTGTTTCTGGAAAATCTTTGAACTACTCATTTCTGAGACTTTTTGGTGTTCACATGTTCTCTGATGAATCTTCACCTAGCAAAAAAGTGTAGATTCATGAAATTCATGATTTCCATTATTTAACCTGGAGCATCCTGAACTGCATCTACTCTACAAACATAAAATAACCTCAAGATGAGTATGATTTCATGCCAGTTATATTGACACACACATCTCAACATGTCTGTGCCTCAAGAGTATTGTTTACCAATTGAGTCCAATTTAAATTTACTCTCGGTGTGCACATGATAAGAACAATAATAATTAATTTTCAGCAGGCCAAGATTACTTTTAATGCTGGATGCAGCTGAACCAGCTGTTCCTACATGGCAGTTGATACTCAATATGTAGTTAAACTAAAAAATAAGCTGAAAATGCAAATAAATAAATAAATAAATAAATGAAATGATGTGTGATGATACAACATCCTTACAGCACAATCAGCTTATTTCTATTGTACATTCAAATAATTCTCACATGAACTGCAATCATCTGACAATGTTATTATTTCAAGAATGTCAGCTGCATGGTTTGTCTGCTGCTGTGCAGCATTTGCAACACTATGTGATTAATGATGTGCTATAAAATCCTTTATTTCCTGACACAGGACTTTGTAAACTTCCAAAAAAAAGTCTGTTGCTTGCTTAGGTTATCTCTTGAGAAATGAGGGCAACCAGATGTTTGTTAAGGTCAATTGGGAGAATATATGAGCCAGAGTCATACTTGCTCATTTAGTCAGGCTGCTTCATGTCCTACACCTGCACTACCTAAGTTAACTACTGATTTTACAAGTGGTCACACGGTGGAAACAATCAGATGTCAGTCACATATGCAAAGTAAATAATAATTACACAAATGTCCAGGATGATCTGTGACAGTAGCCAACATTAAAATTTATGGATAAAATTAAATGCAGTTTTGAAACTTCCCGGCAGTTTAAAACTGTGCGCCATATCGAGACTCCACCATGGGACTGAGCTATATAGCCTGGCAAGAAACATGAGCCATCCTCACAGCTTCACTTCCACTTTTCAAACAGCACAGAAGTTCTGCTACATTATCTTGCTGGACTAACACTCCTGAAATAAAGGACATCAAACAGAAATTGCTTAGCCACAGCATAGGGGATTTTATTCACAATGAATATTTCACTCTATGACAGCGGTAGCCGATAGTACCTGAAGATGGGTGTCGCACCAAAGTTTCAATGTCGCATTTTCATATAAGACACTTACAGGGGATACAATTCTTTAAGTTGGTGCTTGGCTTCCTGCTATTCATTATTATCTACACAGCCCTAGAATTCGCGTGTATGGATTTCACAAAATTCAGTTTTTTTTACATCCAATTTATGATCTTGTGAAACATTCAAGATATATCTATGACAGAAAAATATTTGTGAGAAAGAGCATGTTGCAATTCATCAACTGATACGATAATACACAAGACAGAGATTACTGCCAAAACATTGTGCATGATTTAATAAGAGTGAAAAGCTAAGTGAATTGTATGTGATAGAGATGGGAGGGGGATGGTGAAAAATAGACAGATTGGAAAATGAAAGATGTAGAAAGAAATAATTACTGTGAAGAAATGCTGAGATTGAAGAAATTAATATAAATTAAGGTCACATGGGTGGCGAGACCCAAGTACATGTTGTAGCACCAGGTCCCACGTGGGGAATTCTGAGAAATTGCTGTCTGGGGAAGGAATTCACATTGTGTGTGTGTGTGTGTTGAAACACACACTGAGGTCAACACTGTCATGTTGTAGAGCGTGCTCTGCAATAGGATACTGTGTGTTGCCCATATATACCCTCTGTCTATGCCCATTCATCCTTACTAATAACTTGATAGGAGACATACCAATGTAAAAGGCTGGACAGCGCTTACTTAACTGCTTGTATATGACATGGCACTTCACAAGTGGCTCTCCCTTTGATAGTATACATTTTTCCAGTTACAGGTCTGGTATAAGTGGCAGTAGGATGGCACAAAGAGCACAACTTACAGTGAGGAAAGTCACAGGGGTAGGAACCGTATGGTAGGAACATGGATGCAGAAGGAGCACAGGGTCATACAAGAATATTGCAGAGATTGGGAGGGTGACAAAAAGCTATTCGAAGTGTAGTGAGTAAAATGTCAGACAGAGTGGAGCTCATTTCAAGCCATGATTTTAGGAAGTTATAGCCTTGTCAAAGTAGCTGATTAATACATTCAAGGTGAGGATAATACTGAGTGACAAACCATGAACAGGATTGGATGTGATGGCTTGGAAAATATGCTTTGGAACTAGGCTGGTGGCGTTATTGACCTTCACCTCAGCCTTCACTAGACATAATTACCCCACCAGCTGTTATGCACATACTGTTTGGCCTTTTACATTCATATGACTCCCACCAAGCTATCAGTTAGGATGAATGGACATAAGCAAGGGGTATATACTGACAGCACACAATATCATGTTGCCAAGCTTGCTCTACAACATGACAGTCTTGATCTCGGTGTCTGTTTCACCACACATACCATCTGGATTCTTCCCCCAGACACCAGTTTCTCAGGATTCCCCAGTTGGGAATTGGTGCTACAACATGTGCATGGTTCTTGACATCCACCTGGTCTTTATTTATTTTAATTTCTTTAGTCTCAGCATTTTTTCACAAAAACTATTCCTTTCTTCACTCCCTTTTAGTTTTTTACATTTTTCATTTTCTGACCTTTCTATTTTTCGACACCCCCTCTCCCACCTCTATCACATACAATGGACTTAACTTTTGGCTCTTATTAACTCATGCACAATGTTTAGGCAGTAATCTACATCTTGCTTATTACCCTGTCTTCCACCTTTAAGCTCTCAGGTTGCCAAATATAATCCAGTACAGTCCCCAGCAATTAGTCCTTCCTTCTCATCCCATCTGGTAAGTCTTCCAGTCAGGGGTTTTAAGTGACTTTTCCAAATTCTACCCTCTTTCACACACCTCCTCAGTCTTTTTCCACCACTCCTGTTTCTTTCCCTTCAGCTCTTCTGCCAGAAGAAGGAGCTACTGGGTCTAAAAGCTTGCAAATTTTAATACTTTTTATATGTGTGTTCTTCTGCTGCTGCTAGATGCATAGATTTTTTAGCTATCCAATTACATTGTAAATCTTTGTGCAAGGTGGATAGAAGATAGTAAATTCAGTATCACTGGTGATGTGTATTTCTTCTTGTATCTTGGTCTTAAGAACACAGCAGACATTAGGCTCTCTATGTATAGCTGGCTAAAGAGAACCTTGAGAAATGGCATAACTTTACCAAAGAATTTTAACCTATGATTAATGTTACAACAGGAAAGAACTTTTCATAACCAAGAATTTGGCATATTGTAGTTAGTTGGTTAGTTTCATATACTGTGGATCACTTGCTTGATAAATAGTAATGATGTGGAATTTTATATTCACATCACAAATTATTTTGTAAATATGCTTAAATTAATGCATATAATACCTACCCACCATCTTTCACACATTACAATAATGGAAATTCTTCAATGGAATAGGGGAGAGTTATCAAGGAGAAACCTTTTCAGTTAATTTTCTAATTTTACATTCCTGTCTGTCGGATATTTTACATCACTGGGTAATTGATCAACAATTTTGGTTGCAGCACTGTACACCCCTTTTTGTGCTTAAGACAATTTTAATATGGCACAATGAATGTCATTTTTCTTTTGGTATTGTTATGTATGGTATTGTTCCCTTTGAACTTCAATTGATTATTTACAACAAACTTCATAAGGGAATAAATATATTGTGAAACAAGAATCAAAATTTCTAACTCCTTAAAAAAAATGTGTATAAGATGATAGTGGGTGTGTACCAAATATTATTGTTACAGCACATTTTTCAGCAATACTAGAATCATCTGTGAAAACAACTAATCCTACTTCTTGTATATTAGATCAGTTGGCTAGTCCATCAACCCCATAACACTTTAGTTCACCTACGAGAATACTGTGATTCACACAATTAGATACATCATGGAAAATACCAACTGGTGCTGTTTTGTCACTTAATGCTCATAAAATTTGTTGATTGAACCTGTAAATGGCATTCTCAGTAGGGCAACTCTTCTCAAATCCACACTGTGATTTATCGAGGATATTACTGTTGCTCAGGTGGGTTGGTTGGTTGATTTGGGGGAAAGGTCCAAACACTGAGGTCATTGGTCCCATCAGATTATGGAAGGATGGGGAAGGAAGTCAGCCATGCCCTGTCAAAGGAACTGTCCCGCATTTGCCCAAAGCAATTTGAGGGAAATCACGAAAAACCTAAATCAGGATGGCTGGATGCAGGTTTGAACCATCATTTTCCCAAATGCAAGCCCAATGTGCTAAGCACTGCACCACTCACTTGGTGTTCAGGTGGGGTACTGTTCTAGAATATGTCAGTTTCTCAACAATTTTGGAAAATGTCAGTAGTGAAATTGGTCATTAGTGATTGACATTTCTCCTATCATCTTTCTTAGAGGAGTTGAGCAATGGCATATTTCAATTTCACTGAAGAACTGCCTTGAATAAGTGGTGCATCATAAATTTCAGATAAGACAGGGTGTATTAAATGGTAACACATCTTCAATACTCTGTTGGAATCATCGTCAAATCTATATGAACTTTCAATTTTCTTAATGTCAGACGGGGAAGTCAGTGATACAATTGAATTTTGCTTTTTCAACATATTGCTGCACTTTTTCTTTTGACATGTTCCTCCCTATATTTTTCACTACATACACGAAATGGTTGTTAAATAAATTTTCTTCCTGTGACTCATCATTTACAGCCCTTCCATTTGAGAAAGTAGTGATATTATCATCATCTTTGGCCACACATCCTATCTCTCATTACACTTCATACCACATAGCCTCAGATTGTTGTTGGATTTACTGATTTTTTTAAATATAATGTGCATGTCTTTTGATTTTTTAATTACTTTTATTAGCAATTTTGAGCAGTCTTTGTAGTGTGCAACTAGTGTGAGATCTCTACATGTTTTGCCAACAGATACATTTCCTTTTTATTTTCACAGGATACCTTAATCCCTCTAGTGATCCATGGTATTTTAGATGGTTGTTTAATATCCTCTTTGATGAGATTATGTGGAAAGCTATTTTCAAATAATCATATAAATTTATCATGGAACAGATCAAAGTTTATGTTACCATTTTGTTCATTATAAATTTTATACCAGCTCATCTCTTGTAAATTATTTTTAGAAACATTGGTTATGGAGTTATTCTGATTCCCTCTGAAAAGTATCAATATTGTAAAGAACTACATTATTTATTCTAACTAACTGTATAGTTTCACTCATTCTAGTGTAACTTTACAGTATGTGATTCATACACTCAATAATGTCTTTCTTGCAGTCATAAAATGTGTTTATGGATTGAATCCTTATCGTAGAACAAGATCAAAACAAGTACTTTCTCACCACTCCATCAAGGACCATGGTCTGCTGCAAGCTCTTTAAGAGAAATGCACATATTACTTGCAAACTTGGGGAAGGGGGATACTACTACTACTACTACTACTACTACTACTACTACTATTAGTACTACTACCAATAATAATAATTAAACAATTGGAGACCTGGGAAAAGAATAGGCCTCTGGTATGTTCTGCCAGTCATAAAAGGCGACGAAAAGAATGAACCACTAATAGGGCTAACCCCCCTTTTAGTGTGATTAGTTGGTACAGGACAGAACTAATGAAGCCTCGGACAAGCGCTGTCATGGTCGGGGACGACGCTGGAACCCTATGCCTGTCCACAATGGTAACGACACTACTAGCCACATGGAAAATGATTTGAATCCAAATAGAGGTGTTTTGCAGGATATGCTTCCTGCAACCACTCTAGAAGGAAACCAAAGACAGAGGATGAGATGGTCAGATGAAGTTAACCAACACCTCATGTTCTGTTATTACCAACCAACAAACTTAGGAACCAACACAACTGGATACAGATCACAAGTATACACAACATTTATTACCAGATACCCAGAATTAAAATTTTTAACAGAACAGCGACCAGCTGATCAGATCCGTGTAGTAATAAAAAATAACAGCATACCCCATTCAGAATTAGAAAACATCAAACAACAAGTACAACAAATACTGGAACAAAATAATGTGCAATCAGAAGAAGAAGAAAATATAGTAATGGACTCAAACATCCTAGAGCAAACAAACAAAGAACAACACGGATCAACTAAACAATCAGAGGAAAATGAAATCTTAAGACAGCCAACAGAACAAGCACAAACAGAACACTAAGTGACACACATGTCAGATATAGAAGAAAAATTTCACCTGACATAAATAGAATACAAAGACACAAATACAGACATTAGCCCATTCTTGCACAGACCACCAAATAACCCACAAGTCGAAACAACAATAACGAATATCAACATAATCATACACAACAAAATAAATGAAAATACAACTATGGAAGAGTTACAACCACTGGTTTACATAGAAGCACTCACTACACTAAATATACATACTAGGCAGAGATCAGAACCAACAAACACACAGAAGAAACCCACAAAACCAGCACGGCAACACAGGCTACAGATCAGAATAGAAAAACTGAGAAAAGACATCGGACAGCTAACACAATTTGTAAGAGATGAAATATCAGACAAAAAATGAAAAAGGTTAGGTAAAATCTCACAACAAGAAGTGATAGAGCAATTAGATGAAAAGAAGCAGAAATTACAAGCATTGGCCAAATGACTTAGAAGATACAAAAAAAGTGAAAAAAGAAGAAAACAAAATCAAAGATTCAACACAAATCAAAAGAAAGTTTACCAGACAATAGATAACACACGCATTAAAATAGACAGTCCACCAAACATAACAGACATGGAACACTTCTGGAGCAACATATGGTCAAACCCAGTACAACATAACAGACATGCATGGTGGATACAAGCAGAAATAGACACATACAAGATGATACCACAAATGCCTGAAGTGATAATTTTGCAATATAAAGTCACCCGAGCAATTAATTCTAAGCACAATTGGAAAGCCCCTGCTAAAGATAAAATAGCAAATTACTGGCTAAAGAAGTTCACCTCAACACATTCACATCTAACTAAATTATTTAACAGTTACATTGTACACCCATATACAGTCCCTCATACACTTACACAAGGAATAACTTATCTGAAACCTAAAGATCAAGCAGACCCAGCAAACCCAGCAAAATATCGCCCCATAATCTGCCTACCAACAATATACAAAATATAAACTTCAGTCATTACACAGAAATTAATTACACATACAACACAGAACAAAATCATAAATGAAGAACAAAAACACTGCTGCAAAGGAGCACAAGGATGTAAAGAGCAACTAATAATAGATGCTGAGGTGACATATCAAGCTAAAACGGAACAAAGGTCGCTACACTACGCATACATTGATTACCAAAAAGCTTTTGATAGTGTACCCCACTCATGGTTACTACATATATTGGAAATATACAAAGTAGATCCTAAATTGGTACAGTTCCTAAACATAGTAATGAAAAATTGGAAAACCACACTTACTATCCAAACAAATTCAAATAATGCCACATCTCGGCCAAAACAGATTAAGTGTGGAATATACCAAGGGGACACATTAAGTCCTTTCTGGTTCTGCCTTGCTCTGAACCCACTATCCAACATGCTAAATAATACAAATTATGGATATAATATTACTGGAACATACCAACACAAAATCACATATTTGCTATACATGGTTGATCTAAAACTACTGCCAGCATCAAATCAACAACTCAACCAATAACTACAGATAACAGAAGTATTCAGCAATTATATAAATATGGCTTTTGGAACAGACAAATGTAAGAAAAATAGCATAGTCAAGAGAAAACACACTAAACAAGAAGATTACATATTGGATAACCACAGTGACTGCATAGAAGCGAAGGAAAAAACAGATGCCTATAAATACCTAGGATACAGACAAAAAATAGGAATAGATAATACAAATATTAAAGAAGCACAAAAGAAAAATATAGACAAAGACTAACAAAAATACTGAAAACAGAACTGACAGCAAGAAACAAGACAAAAGCTATAAATACTTATGCTATACCAATATTGACCTACTCATTTAGAGTAGTGAAATGGAGTAACACAGACCTAGAAACACTCAACACACTTACACGATCACAATGCCACAAATATAGAATACATTACATACATTCAGCAACAGAATGATTTACATTAAGCAGAAAGGAAGGAGGAAGGAGATTTATCGACATAAAAAACCTACATTATGGTCAGGTCGTCAATTTAAGAAAATTCTTTATAGAACAAGCAGAAACTAGCAAAATACACAAAGCAATCACTCACATAAATACATCAGCGACACCATTGCAATTTCATAACTACTTCTACAACCCTTTAGATCACATAACATCAACAGATACAAAGAAAGTAAATTGGAAAAAGAAAACACTACATGGCAATCACCCGTATCATCTAACACAGCCACACATAGATCAAGACGCACCGGATATTACAGCAAGCATATTATTCAAGATCCCAATACCACAACAGATAAATGCAGACTTTGCAAACAACAAATAGAAACAGTAGATCACATCACAAGCAGATGTACAATACTAGCAAATACAGAATACACCAGAAGACATGACTATGTAACAAAAATAATACATCAACAACTTGCCATACAACATAAACTAATAAAACAACATGTTCCCACATAGAAGTATGCACCACAATAATGCACTGGAGAATGATGAATACAAATTATACTGGAACAGAATCATTACAACAGATAAAACAACACCACATCACAAACCTGACATCGTACTCACCAGTAAAAAGAAGAAATTAACACAACTAGTCGAAATATCCATACCCAATACAACAAATATACAGAAGAAAACAGGAGAAAAAATTAAAAAAAAATCCAACTGGCTGAGGAAGTCAAGGACATGTGGCATCAGGATAAAGTTGACATTATACCAATTACATTACCAACTACACGATTCATACTACACAATATCCACCAGTACTTCATCGCAATACAGCTACATCCAAATGTATATATACAACTACAGAAATCTGTAATTATTGATACATGTTCAATTACCCGAAAGTTCCTAAATGCAATGTAACATATACCGTACAGTTAGAAAGGAAGTCACGCTTGATCAACGTCCGCATCATTTTTCATTTTTAACCAGACATAACATCTGAGAAAGGAATATAATAATAACAATAATAATAATAATAATAAACCCCGTGGAGGCCCAGGAAAATAATAGGCCTCCGGTATGTTCTGCCAGTCGTAAAAGGCGAACGAACCACTAATAGGGCTAACTCCCCTTATAGTGTGATTAGTTGGTTCAAGACAGAACTAATGAAGCCTCGGACAAGCATTATCATGGTCAGGGCCAGCGCTTGAACCCTATGCCCGTCCACAATGGTAATGACACTGCTAGCCACATGGAAAATGATTTAAATCCAAATAGAGGTGTTTTGCAGGATATGCTTCTTGCAACCACCCTAGAAGGAAACCAAAGACAGAGGATGAGATGGTCAGATGAAGTTAACCGACACCTCATGTTCTGTTATTACCAACCAACAAACTTAGGAACCAACACAACTGGATACAGATCACAAGTATACACAACATTTATTACCACATACCCAGAATTAAAATTTTTAACAGAACAGCGACCAGCTGATCAGATCCATGTAATAATAAAAAATAACAGCATACCCCAGTCAGAATTAGAAAACATCAAACAACAAGTACAACAAGTACTGGAACAAAATAATGTGCAATCAGAAGAAGAAGAAAATACAGTAATGGACTCAAACATCCCAGAGCAAACAAACAAAGAACACAGATCAATTAAACAATCACAGGAAAATGAAATATTAAGACAGCCACCAGAACAAGCACAAACAGTACACAAAGTGAACACATGTTAGATATAGAAGAAAAATTTCAGCTGACATAAATAGAATACAAAGACACAAATACAGACATTAGACCATTCTTGCATAGACCACCAAATAATCCACATGATGAAACAACAATGACAACTATCAACACAATCATACACAACAAAATAAATGAAAATACAACTATGGAAGACTTACAACTACTGGTTTATATAGGAGAAAATCACTACACTACACATGCACACTAGGCAGAGATCAGAACCAACCAACACACAGAAGAAACCCACAAAACCAGCATGGCAACACAGGCTACAGATCAGAATAGAAAAACTGAGAAAAGACATCGGACAGCTAACACAATTTATAAGAAATGAAATATCAGACAAAAAACAAAAAGGTTAGGTAAAATCTCATGACAAGAAGTGATAGAGCAATTAGATGAAAAGAAGCAGAAATTACAAGCATTGGCCAAACGACTTAGAAGATACAAAAAAAGTGAAAATAGAAGGAAACAAAACCAAACATTCAACACAAACCAAAGAGATTTTACCAGACAATAGATAACACACACATTAAAATAGACAATCCACCAAACATAACAGACATGGAACACTTCTGGAGCAACATGTGGTCAAACCCAGTACAACATAACAGACATGCACGGTGGATACAAGCAGAAACAGACACATACAAGATGATGCCACAAATGCCTGAAGCGATAATTTTGCAATATGAAGTCACCCGAGCAATTAATTCTACGCACAATTGGAAAGCCGGTAGAAAAGATAAAATAGCAAATTACTGGCTAAAGAAGTTCACCTCAACAGATTCACATCTAACTAAATTATTTGACAATTAATATAGGGAAACATTCCACATGGGAAAAATATATCTATAAACAAAGATGATGTGACTTACCAAACGAAACCGCTGGCACGTCGATAGACACACAAACATACACACAAAATTCAAGCTTTCGCAACAAACTGTTGCCTTATCAGGAAAGAGGGAAGGAGAGGGAAAGACGAAAGGAAGTGGGTTTTAAAGGAGAGGGTAAGGAGTCATTCCAATCCCAGGAGCGGAAAGACTTACCTTAGGGGGAAAAAAGGACGGGTATACACTCGCACACACACACACATATCCATCCACACATATACAGACACAAGCAGACATGATATGTGTGGATGGATATGTGTGGATGGATATGTGTGTGTGTGCGAGTGTATACCCGTCCTTTTTTCCCCCTAAGGTAAGTCTTTCCGCTCCTGGGATTGGAATGACTCCTTACCCTCTCCTTTAAAACCCACTTCCTTTCGTCTTTCCCTCTCCTTCCCTCTTTCCTGATGAGGCAACAGTTTGTTGCGAAAGCTTGAATTTTGTGTGTATGTTTGTGTTTGTTCGTGTGTCTATCGACGTGCCAGCGCTTTCGTTTGGTAAGTCACATCATCTTTGTTTTTAGATATAAATTATTTAACAGTTACATTGTACACCCATACACAGTCCCTCATACACTTACACAAGGAATAACTTATCTGAAACCTAAAGATCAAGCAAACCCAGCAAAACATCGCCCCATAACATGCCTACCAACAATATACAAAATATAAACTTCAGTCATTACACAGAAATTAATGACACATACAACACAGAACAAAATCATAAATGAAGAACAAAAACACTGCTGCAAAGGAGCACAAGGATGTAAAGAGCAACTGATAATAGATGCTGAGGTGACATATCAAGCTAAAACGGAACAAAGGTCGCTACACTACGCATACATTGATTACCAAAAAGCTTTTGATAGTGTACCCCACTCATGGTTACTACATATATTGGAAATATACAAAGTAGATCCTAAATTGATACAGTTCCTAAACATAGTAATGAAAAATTGGAAAACCACACTTACTATCTAAACAAATTCAAATAATACCACATCACGGCCAATACAGATTAAGCGTGGAGGATACCAAGGAGACTCATTAAGTCCTTTCTGGTTCTGCCTTGCTCTGAACCCACTATCCAACATGCTAAATAATACAAATTATGGATACAATATTACTGGAACATACCAACACAAAATCACACATTTGCTATATATGGATGATCTAAAACTATTGGCAGCAACAAATCAACAACTCAACCAATTACTAAAGATAACAGAAGTATTCAGCAATTATATAAATATGGCTTTTGGAACAGACAAATGTAAGAAAAATAGCATAGTCAAGGGAAAACACACTAAACAAGAAGATTACATATTGGATAACAACAGCAACTGCATAGAAGCGAAGGAAAAAACAGATGCCTATAAATACCTAGGATACAGACAAAAAATAGGAATAGATAATACAAATATTAAAGAAGAACTAAAAGAAAAATATAGACAAAGACTAACAAAAATACTGAAAACAGAACTGACAGCAAGAAACAAGACAAAAGCTATAAATACTTATGCTATACCAATATTGACCTACTCATTTAGAGTAGTGAAATGGAGTAACACAGACCTAGAAGCACTCAATACACTTACACGATCACTATGCCACAAATATAGAATACATCTGATACATTCAACAACAGAAAGATTTACATTAAGCAGAAATGAAGGAGGAAGGGGATTTAACGATATAAAAAACCTACATTATGGACAGGTAGACAATTTAAGAAAATTCTTTATAGAACGAGCAGAAACTAGGAAAATACACAAAGCATTCACACATATAAATACATTGGCTACACCATTGCAATTTCATAACTACTTCTACAACCCTTTAGATCACATAACATCAACAGATACAAAGAAAGTAAATTGGAAAAAAGAAAACACTACATGGCAATCACCCGTATCATCTAACACAGCCACACATAGATCAAGACACATCTAACACATGGCTAAGAAAAGGCAATATATACAGTGAGATGGAAGGATTCATGATTGCAATACAGGATCAAACAATAAACACCAGATATTACAGCAAGCATATTATTAAAGATCCCAATAGCACAACAGATAAATGCAGACTTTGCAAACAACAAATAGAAACAGTAGATCACATCACAAGCAGATGTACAATACTAGCAAATGCAGAATACACCAGAAGACATGACAATGTAGCAAAAATAATACATCAGCAACTTGTCATACAACATAAACTAATAAAACAACACGTTCCCACATACAAGTATGCACCACAAAATGTACTGGAGAATGATGAATACAAATTATACTGGAACAGAACCATTATAACAGGTAAAACAACACCACATAACAAACCTGACATCATACTCACCAATAAAAAGAAGAAATTAACACAACTAATCGAAATATCCGTACCCAATACAACAAATATACAGAAGAAAACAGGAGAAAAAATTGAAAAATACATCCAACTGGCTGAGGAAGTCAAGGACATGTGGCATCAGGATAAAGTTGACATTATACCAATTATACTATCAACTACAGGAGTCATACCACACAATATCCACCAGTACATCAACGCAATACAGCTACATCCAAACGTATATATACAACTACAGAAATCTGTAATTATTGATACATGTTCAATTACCCGAAAGTTCCTAAATGCAATGTAACATATACCACACAGTTAAAAGGAATAATAATAATAATAATAATAATAATAATAATAATAATAATAATAATAATAATTATATTATTATTATTATTATTATTTAACTTCACATTGTGGTTGCTTGATGTCACCTCGCTCATTGTAAGAATAACTTGATGTGTGTAGCAATGTAGATATTATGCATTATGGTAGAATTTTGTCACAATAGCTTTTACCTCACCAGAGAGACTAGCCATAAAGGATACACCATCACAGGACCGTGCAATTAATTTTTGGGGAGTCTAATTTAATTTTTACTTGTCTTATTATTCTAGCAAACTGACAGCTAACTTCTGTGCATAATGTTTGGAAGGAGACAGGAAACTCCAGAAGCTTTCTATTAGTTTACCTTTTAATAGGTAGTGGTATACAACAGCCATATGAAATATATATTGTGAGTTTCTGCAGCAGTAACAGTTAAAAATTCTGATTCCCTTATTTTCTTTCAAATTTGCAAAAGCTCATTCTGAACTGTTATAGATGTTCCTTTTAAAACAGCTGCCTTATCCAAATGATCTTTTAGTGCTGCTCCAATTCAGCACTAAAATTAAGCCATCCTCTGAAACACAAGGGTATGATGACAACTGAGTTTCCTCATGACCCCTTGAGGTTTATTCAAAGGAACTGCAGAAAAAATACATTCACTAAAATATTTAACACATACATATTATTCCTAAGTTCTTTGTTAAATTCTGCAGTTTTCTTTCTATATGCACTATCCAGTTGTTCAGTTATGTTAAGAGTTCCAAAAACTGCCAGGCTAAGCAATTTTTGTATGTGAACAGCTGAAGACTCATGCTTCTTCACCTTGGCACCCAGATTATATTTGTCCGTAACTCCCACTTTTGTTCATGAGGGATCCTCACTGAACAACACGGACGGGAAGCAGAATAATGCCTTTTTAACTTCGCAGTCACATAACCACTGTTTTTATAAATATCCATTTAAAATGCTCTGTTAAACTCTCGATTTTCAGTATTAATATTGTGCACAATATTTAAAACTGTAGGCGTTTGTCCTAGTCTTTTATGGCAAGCTTCTCCTCAACAGAAAGATGGTAATAGTTTGTACCTTGTAAATTATTTACACTGTTCATTTTTGATCATTGTGCACACTACTGAGACTATGTGACAAGCTGTTTATCATTGTCCAGAATGTACTACATACAGCAATGCTTAGAAAACTATTGCATTAAAAACCAAAACACTCAATCACCTTGAATCACCACAACACCTATTCACAACTTTCTTAGAAATAATATTCATCCACATGATAAATGTAAACATTAGAGCTGCAGCAACGCAAACAATCACAATATTGGAGCCATTTTTCCAAATGTCACAGTGTTAGCATTAAATCTAAGCTCTATTTGGCACTGAAAAAAATATAAAGTGCAATTATGCTGATGAGAAAACATTTCCTCAGAATATCTGTGAACGGGAATGGGACTCCACTATCTGTCACCAGATTCTAACATGGATTCTCTGCTGGGTATGAGGAAGAGGATGGTGAGAGCATGCCCATGGATGGCTCCTGATGACAGAATAACATCATTTATTGATCAACTGTAATACAATAGTTGTTGGTCCTCTGAGTGATGTTTGCTTCCACTTGCAATATTCTCGGTGGTGATGAAGATGGCTGGCGGATACACTCCCTGGCACCTGCTGCTGCATCTGTAGTTGAGGTGGTGTAACTCAAATTTGCAGCTGAGGCAATGGTGCTCTGGCCTTGGTGTGCCATACTGTTGCAGATGGAACCAAGTGCTGTGGGCCTCTGTTATGATCAAGGTTCAGAGGGGTGGGGGGAGGGGGGGGGTGTTACATGTTAAAGCAGTGGGACAGGTCAGTGCCCTATCTCAGCACCACCTCCAGTGGTAGCTGTCTGGTGCCATCATACCAAGGTCCCCGGCTCTTGCGCTGGTTATGGTGTTCATAATGGCAGTGCACCGGGATGGCAGTGATGGTGCATTACTACAATGCACTCCTACTATAGGCAGCTGCCTGCTGTGGACATCCGATGACAGTGATAGTGATGATTACAATGGGGGTGACAATCTGGCACCTCCTAGGCAATGACCTGCATCACGACGGTGACTATTGTGATGACTGTGATGACTCCAAACTGGTGGCAGCACTGAGTTACCCAGGCTCTCCATCACTCCAATGCCTCAAGCTGGTTGATGATGACAGACTGGCTGCCGGTCCTTAAATACAGCTTTCCTCCACTGATGTTCTGGTTTTTCCTCCAAGCAGGTCAGTGGAATATTCTGGTCTTGTCTGGCTGGCATAACTAACCCCATTATTGCCCTTGATGTTGACACCCTGGCATACGGCGAGCTGCTGCTTGTCACATCCTCTGCTTGTTGGTGATAAAGCATTCTCCTGTGTTGCTTAACTTAGCTCTTCACCAACCGACTTGTGTCACAGTACCAAACCACTGAGCCATGCAACTGAATGTAACACAAAAATGACTTCTGGTCCCCAATATTCCTTCACATTTTAACTAGTTTCGTTACTGTAAAACTCCTACCTTTAAGTAACTTAATCAATCCAGCCACATGAAACTCTACATTCCCCCCTTGCTCAGCAAGAATGTGACCCTGCCTTCTGCCTCTACATCTATTTACACTCGACTATTTACATAGTTTTGAACCCTCTACCAATACTGGACTTGTATCATATTTACATGGTTCACTTCCTTTGAAACTATACATTGTGGCTTGTCACTAGTAAATACACCACATTTCTGTTATACATCATTGTTCACTATGGTCCTTGAGTACACTTGGTCTTTACCTTCATGACTGTTCACTCATTACACTGCCTTGTCGATGATGGTGCCATTTTGATCAGTTCGAACTCATAGGCTGAAGGTTAGGAGATGTGGAATCTGGGCAACTCTTCTCTTGAAAAAGAAATATGTAACTGCAATCATCACAAGGAATACAGAAGCAGCTGATGGTGATGAACCAATAACTACTAGTTGCTGCTGCTGCTTCTTCTATAGCTTTTCCCGTGCTCTAAGAGATGTTCATGGTAACACAACCATGTTAGGTGGTGATCATATGATCCAGAGGGGTGAGCAGGTCCTCATCAGTGATATCATTAACAAACAAAAGGTGTTCAGGGGGCAAAACCAAGGAAGGTAGGTCAGGTACATAAATTAAGGAATGAACCATACTGATGGCTATGGTTTCCATTATCAGAGCTGGTAAATGGAAAGTGGGTCCAGATATCCCACAACAAGTTCCATTAAATATTAATCCCTGACCCTGTAGAACCAACCTTTGTGCACCATCTAACTTGACTTACTTATAACATGTACAAATAACAACTGTTGGCTCTGCCACCGAATATAACCAGTGCTGTCCTACCCTCTGTAAGTTTTCCCCCTCCTCTGACAATACCTCCTTAGTGCATTCTGCAAAGCCCTTCTCAAATGAAACAATGCAAGCTCACAAGACTTCAGTACTTTATGCACTAACTTTGAAGATCACATGGTAACCGGTCTAGTGTGACAGCGTAACAACTCTTGTGCAGACATTAACACATGCCTGTGTCTGTCTGGTGCTACTAGTAAGATCTCCTGCACCTTTAGTTGGATATACTTCTGCAAAGACTCCCATGCTACTGGGTACCCATGTACTGCAAAGCACTCCAAATAACAGTCTCTACAAGTTAGTGGTATTTGTACACTAACTTCCAACTGAGTCCCTGTCTGATGGCTTGTAATGAGAGTCAAGCAGTAGTATTTAGTCAAGTAATCCTCTCTTGCAGGTTTAATAAGTCCCAAAGGCACTGGCACAGCAGTCTGAATTTCTTTTAAACATATCAACAATTATTCTGGTGGTAGTAGAACAGCTGTAAGTTGCCCATGCATGGTGTGCAACAGTGCTTCCTGCAACTTCACAGTTTCAATATGGGCATCTGTCAAGCTGTTAGCAAGGTTGGGTAATAATGTGGCAATCATTAACTGTGCATCAATATTGTCCAAGCGATCACCAATAACATGCAAGTCCTGATTGGTGGTTTTGGCAGATGAACTAATATGGAACATTAAAGAAGTGACCAACTCATGAAGTTGCTGAGTGTTGTTCAGCACATTGCTTTCCAAACTGACGAGCTTGGCTGCTTGCAAATTCACTGTCTTCTGGTTGCTTTCTGCCTCCTTCTCAGTTTCCTGTAGTGCCTTACTGACGTTAATTATATCATCTGCATCAGCTGATTCTATGAACCTGTGTCCAGCCAACTTCTTTTTCGTACAACTTGTAGTATTAACTCTGTAGTCTGTTGTAGTTGCTGCTGTAGCTCTGCAAACTCTGATTGTAACAGGCTACACTCTCCTTGTGTACCACTATAGCTTGACTGATTATTCATCATGCGTTCAATTTCCCCACAGGTTTCTTTCAGTCTCCAAATCTCATTCCTGAGTGCCCAAATGTTGCAATTTATCCTTAATGTCCAATGGTGATATGACATAATCATGTCCATCTGCTTGAAAAACATGACATCTCCTGATACAGAACATACTTTAAATACTTCAACCATACACCCATGGTACAACAGGCCCAACACGATAAGACTTTGTGCTCCACCCCTCCTCTACAGACCGAGTGTGCTTCTGGATACTCTCTCCATCTTCTCCCATCCCAGGGTAGGAGTATTCGTCCTTCAGGGAAAAAAAATTCAAATGTCAGTTCCGCATCCCTGCTCTAGGTCTAGGTCTAGAACATATCGATGATTTGCCATATTATCCAGTTCCCTTTGGCTTCGCTTTTTCCTTTTACTCCTCCTCGCCCTTCATCTCCTCTCCTCTCCTCCCCCCCCCCCCCCTTTTCTATGGAAGCTGGGGTCACACAAGGCAGATAATTGTCACATCCCTTTAAATGGCCAAATTCAACTTACATGGCCTATCAAAGGACGGGTAGGGAGCTGCAGTTTAACATTAACTGGAGACATCATCTCTATCACTCTGTAAGGGCCATTATACCTCACTGGTTTCACATCATGCACTCTTTTCTGTTTCTCTAAGGCCTTCATATTCATTTTTTGTATGTGTCTCCAAGTAAGTTTCACTCTCCTGGTGAAATCCTCCACTGACGAGATGTCTCCTTGCAGTGGGGCTTTGCAAAACTCAAAGGGCAATGGCAACCTGTGCCAAAAATTACTTCATATGGGAATAACCCTATGCTCCTGTGAGATTTTGAGTTGCATGCAGTGATGATATATGCCAATAGGATGTCCCAATTGTTATGCTGGGAATTTATGTAAAATCTCAACATTTTCACAACTTTCCTGTGGACTCGTCCCATATGACTGTTAAGTTGAGGATGCAGAGCGCTCATCCATAAATTCTTAATGCGCAACAGCCTGCATAGCTGCTGCATTAATTCTGACATAAAATTTGAACCCTGATCCATGATTATTTCAGGTGTCCTAAACTGAAGTATCCAGTTGCTGACTGGAGCCTGAGCCACCACAGTGGCTTGCTCGTCCAGTGAAGCTATCATGGAAACAAAATGAGAAAAATGATCAATAGTATTTAATATGTAACAGTTCCCTCCTGGTGTCTGTGCTAGGATCCTAGGATGTCCAGTCCTACCCCTTGGAAGGGTTTATCAGTTTCTGGTAACCTCTGAACTTTAATTTCCTGGTGGTTAAGTTCTGCTCTTAGAGCACATGGAACACAATTTTTTACTTAATGGTCCACATCCTGCCTATGCATCATCCACCAATGAGTACTTGGTATCATTGGCCGGGAGGCCCCTTACGGGGCACGTCCAGCCGCATAACTCTGCACTACCATTCCCTTCATTGCTCTTCGACCCAAATGTCCTTCTAAAGTCGAATCATGTGCTTGCTTCAACACTTCATAACACAATCTTTACCGTACCACCAACCATGGTTTATTTCACATTGTTTGATACAATAATTTGTGCTCTGTGCAGAACTGCTGTTGTTTAGCAAACTGCTGACAGTCTGGGTCAGCACTCTGTGGTGTGCCCCATTCATTACGTCAATGCCTTTGCATTCCACAGCACAGACCTTTTGACTGAGTCCATCTGTGTTGGTGTGTGATTTCAAAAATCACTGCCAAATTCCAAAAATCACTGCAAGCATTTCCTTTTCCACAGTTGAATACCTACATTCAGGATTATTGAGCTGCCATGACCAATACACAACAGGGTGCTCTTGTCCATCTACTTCCTGATGCAAAATAGCTTCTAGCACAAAATCACTTGGATCACAAGAAAGAATAAATGGTTTTTCAGAATCTGGATGAACAAAAATGGGACTAGAAGTCAACAGATCTTTTAACTTCTGGAACGCTGCCTCATATTCAGCTGTCCAGTGAGACTTCACTCCTTTCCACAGCAACTGTGTGAGAGGTCCTGCTATTTTTGCAAATTTTGGAACATATCTATGATAAAAATTCACGAGTTCCAAATAAGATAGCAATTTGTGTAACTTGGTGGGTGTTGGAAAATTTTGAACGGCCTCAACTAGCTTTGGATCAGTATGAATTCCATCCTGCACTATAATGTGACTCAAATATCAAACTTCTTATGATACAAAAGTATATTTCTCCAAACTCAACATTAACTGTGTTGCAGGCAGATGATCAAACACTTTGCACAACAACTCCAAATGTCCTGGAATTTCCTTTGAATACACAATTATGTCATCAAGGTACAATATGCACTGTTTTGGTTTCAATCCACAAAGCACAATATCCAACAAACCCTGAAAGCTTGCTGGTGTGGTTGTATGTCCAAAAGGTATGTAATGAAACTCAAAATGTCCAGTCAGTGACAAGAATGCAGTTTTTGTTTGGTCCTCTGGTGTCACTTGCAACTGGTGGTAGCCACTACGTAAATCTAGAGTTTGAGGTAGTGACACTGACCCAAGTTGTCCAACGTCTCTCTTGTATTAGGCATGGGATACACATCCAACACCATTTTCTGGTTGAGGAACCAGTAGTCACAACAGAAATGATATGCTTTGTCACCATCTGATGATTTTTTGCTTACAATTATAATGGGAGCAGACCAGGGACTGCTACTGAGTTCCAAGATGCCATCTCTAAGTTGCTGATCTATAAACTCTTCCGTAATTGGCTGTAATTGCCTTGGGACTCGATACAGTCATTTGTAGATGGGTCCTTCACTTCCAGCAGGAATCTGATGCTGAAAAAGTGGTGTTGCAGGTAATGGACCCAATAGATTAAATAATTCAACATACTCACTCAACAGTTTTTCCACTAATGCTCTATCCTTTGCTTTAAGACATGTTACCATACTCCTTAGCACTGACCAGTTGACAGACCATCCTGGCATTGTGTAATTTAGTGTAAAATCATGGTCTAGGTCATCCCCATCTAACACTTCTAAATTCGTAACCAGCACGCCCTGTGACCACATTACTTCCTTTGGGTCAAGATTATCAATACTGATAAGCACTACCCTCATGCCATCCACCTTCTGAACATAGGGCATACTACATCTTATAAATCAACTTACTGTGGCCAGCACTTTGTTATCTGCCAAAAGTTCAATGATACAGAATGAGTTCACCAGCAGGTCAGTATCAACATCAGTCCAGACTAACTTTCTTGTACCTTTTGGTATGCAATACCGCAAATTGTCCTTAAGGGACCAATTTAATCAGTTTTCCCTGACCACTGGTCAGACCTTGCAAAAGTAAAGGTATTCCAGCTGCAGAGCCTAGCTGAAACAAAGTTCCATCCAGTTCTACCATATGCTGTTCCAGGTCAATTATGGCGTGATGTGCAATGAGGAAATTGAGTCCAATAATAACCATGGGAAGTACTTCTGCATCCACTTGAAAGGTAATCTCCCCAACTTGGAACTTCAACAGTCCAGAACCAAGTGAATTTACATGCCCTCCACCTACACTACTTAACGTCCAGTGGGGTGCACTTAACCTATTTGCCCCAAATATTCACTTGCTTGCAACCAATACCTGAGAACAGGTTGTTGTTGTTGTTGTTGTTGTTGTTGTTGTGGTCTTCAGTCGTGAGACTGGTTTGATGCAGCTCTCCATGCTACTCTATCCTGTGCAAGCTTCATCATCTCCCAGTACCTACTGCAACCTACATCCTTCTGAATCTGCTTAGTGTATTCATCTCTTGGTCTCCCTCTACGATTTTTACCCTCCATGCTGCCCTCCAACGCTAAATTTGTGATCCCTTGATGCCTCAAAACATGCCCTACCAACCGATCCCTTCTTCTAGTCAAGTCTGAGAACAGGTATCTAACAAAATTTTACATAATTTAGCCCCCACATAACCCATCAGAAAAAAGTCTGCCATTGCTTTCTTACACGCACTGCTCTTACTCAGAGCATGGCACAGTGGACACACCACCCCCTGCACTGTTTAATTGCTGCCCATAAGATCTACCCAGCAATTGAAACTTCTGTTGCTGCTAATTTCTGTTACAGCATTGCTGATCTGAGTCACCAAATTTTTTACAATACCAGCAACATTGCTGTCTGAAGTCTCATTGTATGTGACCCTTTTGTCCACAATGAAAACAATTTATGCCCATACTAAAAACGTCAGACAGTCACGTGCCCTAGCCAATGCCTCAATTTCCTCTAATGATTATGCAATTTCCACTGCTTCACTCAGACACTTAGGAAATTCCAAACGAACCTTTCTTGACATTTCCAGTTGTAGCCCCCTCAAAAATCCGTCAAGAGTCCTCTGCTCTGCTTCCCAAAAAATTACCCTATCATCATCCATGAGCTCATAGACATCTACACTTATTTTACAAATACGGTCAGTGAAACTTTCAATCAATTCATTGTACTTACAAAACATTCTAGTAACTTGTTCCCGACAATATCTTTCCATGTTCTTCTTCTGATATTTCTCTATTAGTCCCTCCTGAAATTCCTCAAATGTTTTAGCACCCCTCAGGTTCTCATTACAAATAACACGTGCTCTAGCATATCCTGTTAACTTCAGTCTAGCAACACATAATAAATGCTCCTTACTCCATCCCCCCAATCTGGAGGCTATAGCCAAATTATCAGAAAATATAAAAATATCTGTACCCTTATTCCCTGAAAATGGAGTAACCATTCCCGCAGCAGGGCCATCCAGAGTGGATAGTTTGGGATGTGACTGCTCTCTCTCTGCCACTCTGAGCCCATTTACCTCTATCTGTAATTTATCTACTTGATCCCTACATTGCTCAATAGCCTTAGCAGCTGAAAGTCACTTCACCATATCTAAAATTTAATCAACAGAAAAGCATACCCAAAGAATACAAAAATGATCTAGGAAAAAGACACAAAAAGGGATAACCCAACAGGCTTGAAACCAAAACAACTGAAACTGGCACTTAGTGCTTTTGCTGTGTGACACACCATCACTGCAGGTGTCCCATACTGCTGACTCCTAACTCCATGTGGTCTGACCTCCATGATGCCTCAGCAGTCTTCCTGACACCAGTGTACACAGGCACTGGACTCCACAGCTCATCACTGGATTTGAATGTGGGTTCTCTGATGGGCATGAGGAAGAGGGTGGTGGGATTGTGTCCAAAGATGGGTCCTGATGACAGAATAACAATATTTATTGATCAACTGCAATACATTGGTTGTTGGCTCTCTGGCCGACGTCTGCTTCCACCCGTAATATTCTCAGTAGTGATAAAGATGGCTGGCAGATACATACCCAGGTGCCTGTTTCTACATCTGTAGCTGTGGAGGCATAGCTCTAATTCACTGCCAAGGTAGTGGCACTCTGGCCTTGCTGTGTCATAGTCTAGCAGCTGGAACCACGCACCATGGGCTTTTGTTGCGATCGTGGCTGGGGAGCATGGTGGCAGTGGTATGGGTCAGTACCTCATCTCAGTGACCGTCCCCAGCAGTAGCTGTCTGGCATCAGTGGGCCACAGTCCCCGGCTCCTAAGCCAGTCACAGTTTTTGGTACACCATTGTCCCAGGAAGATGGTGACAGCATGTTACCACAATGCACCCCAGGCAATGACTCCCATTAGAGCCAGCAACCTGCTGCAGGTGTCTGACAATAGTGACGGTGTTGACTGCATCAATGGTGACACTCTGGCGCATCACAGGTGATGATCTGAATCATCACAGTGACTACTAAGATGACTGTTATGACAGTGGTGACTCCAAACTGATGGTAGGCTTCAGTAACACTGGCTCTGTGTCACTCCAGTGCCTCACAAAAAAGCCGAAGGTGATGAGCTGGCTTTTGGTCCTTAAATACTGCTTTATTCTCCTGATGTTTATGGTTCTTCCTCCTCAGTAGGTCAGTGGAGTATTCTGGTGTTGCTCGGCTGGCATAAGTATCCCAATTACCGCGCTTGATGTTGCCACTCTGGCATGCAGTGAGCTGCTCCTTGTCATGTCCTCTACTGGATGGTGACCCAGTGTTCTCCTTCGTGCTGCTTAACTCAGTGCTCTGCTGACCCACTTGCATCATGGTACCATGCCACTGAGGTGCACAATCAAATTTAACACACAAATGAATTCTGGCCTCCAATATTCTTTCAAATTTCAACTAACTTCATTACTGTAAAACTCCTACCTTTAACTAACTTAATCACTCTAATCATTTAACCCTCTACATTTCTGCCCTAAAAAAATTGACAATAAAACCAAATTTTTATGAGTGCTGTTGCAGTAGCAATACTGGTGACATTGTGGGCTATGGAACGGTGTACCCTAGCAGTTTGTATAAAAAATTAAATTTAGAGAGGAAAGAAAGCTGACAGAAGTGTTCGCCATAGAATTGTGCTACCTGCAAGGGAATTTGGAATTGTTTCTAGTTAGGGAGTTTGCACACTGACTGCAACCCCCTTTGACATCACTGGCATGCATGCTATCTGGTGCTATGGACAGGGATCAAATTGTCCCTACTCGAACTGCAAAGGGCTGCACTGTCTGCTTGGGAGGTGTCATAGAGTGCAAACCCTCCAAGCCTGCCTTGATACTGGCAGTATTTTTGAGTCCATTGTGATGCAGTAGGAAACTGGATGATGAAAGAGAACTGATAGTAACATATTTCATGGTTTATATTAGGCTCGCTAAACAAAAAGTATAAGAAAAGGTGACATACAAAGTGCAAAATTATTGAGAGTTGTGCAACACTGCATCAGTACCATGCGCCTTCACTGTTCTAAAGTGGAGTGTGTGCTGTTTTGAAACTTTTTGGCAGATTAAAACTGTTTGTCATGCAATGACTTAAACCCAAAGTGTACCTTCAGTCAGAATCACTCACAGAGCTTTTATTTGTCAGATAGATACCAAACAACACATGCTCAGCCACAAGCTGAAATAGTAATTCTGTTTAAATGTAGTAGTTCATCAATTTCCAAAACTAAAACCCATGAGTGGGTGACTACACTAAATCAAATACTGTTTATGCCATAGAAGATTCCAGGTAAAGCTATGCCAACAGTCTCAAACTCATAAGAGAAATTTCATTTCCCAATGACAGAGAGAGTAGAAGAGCCACCAAAACACCTCACGCAGCGTCTCTATTTCCGGTTAGGATCCACTACCAAAGGCACCAACCTACGTTTATAGCATTTGTAGATCAAGAGGAAGCTTTTCACAATGATGATGAGAATACATTCGTTGAAAAACTGAAGTTAATAGAGATAAAAATACAAGAAATGAAAGTTTATAAACAACCTGTACAGAAACTACACTGCAGTTATAAGAGTCAAAGGACATAAAAGGGGAGCAGCAGTTTAGAAGGAACTGAAACAAGCTCATAGCCTATCCCCAATGTTATTCAGTTTCTGCACTGAGTAAGTAGGAAAAACAACCAAGGGGAATTTGTAAAGAGAATTAAAAGTTCAGTGAGAAGAAATTAAAAGTTTGAGATTTGTTGATGACACTGTAATTTTGTCAGAGATGGCAAAGAACTTGGAAGAGCAGTTTAATGGAATGGTTTGCATTCTACAATGAGATTATAAGATGAAAATAAACAAATATGAAACAAGGTAATGGGGTGTATTTTAATTAAATTAGGTGATGCTGAGGGAAACAGATTAATAAATAAGACACTACAAGTAGTAGAAGAGATTTGTTCTTCAGGCGGCAAGATACGTGACAATAGTCAAAGTAGGAAGAGTATAAAATGCAGACTGGCAATAGTTAGGAAAGCATTTATGAAAAAGAGAAAGTTGTTACCATTTAAATCAAATTTAAATGTTATGGAGTATTTTCTGATGGTATTTATGGGGAGAAGTGTGTGTGTGTGTGTGTGGGGGGGGGGGGGGGGTGGGGGGGGGGGGGGTGTTAAACATTGAACATATGGATACACAGTGTCAATCCAAGAAGTTCTGAGATTGGATTAATGATTTAAAAAGAAATTTTACAAAAAAGTGGTCCAATGTTCTGTGAAATGATTTGTCTAGAAGTAAGGAATAAAATAGATTAGAGAAATATCTGATCTGCCTTTGAATAATGGTCAAAATCATGTACCATAAATGAGGCTGCATGGCTTCCATAGTCCAACAGACAAATATCCTCTACCATTCTTTAAAATTCTAAGTTAAACATTGAATTTTAAATTCTCAACTGGCACCTCATTTGTTGTGCATGATTTTGAGCGTAATTCAGAGATGTGTCAAATTTTTCTCTTGAATATCATTTCTCACCATTAGACAAATCATTTCACAAAATATTTGACCATCATTTTTTTTTCAAATTCTTTTATTGACAGTAAAATACCACACCAACATAACTTTTAATGTACAAAATAGCTAGGTCTTAGAGAGATGAACTTTTTGATACTTCATTTACATTGCTAGCAGCAACTATTCATGAAACATTTCAAATTTTGCTCTAATCACAAATTGAGTATTGCTTCATCATCATGATTACTTTCAAGTAATTAAACATTTTTTTTTATGAAACTAGGCCTCACATTGGTCAATTTGATAGTCCGTTTATCCATTTCCCTCTCTTTGTTTGGCTATAAAAATTCAGATAGAACCCACTGTGTTGTTTCTAGTGAGACTTCTTTGAGAGAATAAATGTTAAGATGGTGGTTTTAATGCTTCAGGTGTTCTACATAATCTCCTCCTACTTAAGTACAACATACAGAAAGTTCATACACCCATGCAAAATGTAAGAAAAGTCATTCTTCAGAATATTGTTCAACTCGCATGTCACTTTGGCTTGTATGTCAGTTATGGCATCAAAGCTTTGACCCTTCACATTAATTTCTGCACTTTTTCATTTCATGGTAGATTTGTATTGATTATGCTAAGTCTTATCATTGATGATGATTTTTTCCAGAAAATAATTATCTGAATTTTTAACTTCAGTCAAGTCATGGTGAGTATCTATGCATCATCATTTTTGTTCGGTAGTTGAGGTGTGTGGAACATAATCTGCACACATATTACTCTTCTTCAAAACATTCTAGACAACATCTTGAACATTTGATTTAGAGATGTTGCTCCATTGTGATTTGTGACACAACAACGTGGACACATCATGCCCACACTTCCACTACTTAACACTGCCTGCTGACAGCTGACTGGTTGAATGCACGTCTGTTGTTCACAGTATTTAGTTCAGGCTGCCACTGAACTTACTGCACTGACATTGCTTGTACACCAAGAATTAAATTTGTCTCACACCATTTTGGTCAGATGGTAGTTACCCAGATATGAAGACGGTTGGACAGGACAGACTTGTGTGGTGGAGCTACATGATACCAATCTTCAGAGTGAAGATGACAGTGATGACAGGAACAAAAATAACAACAACAACAACAACAACAACAAGAGTGTATGTCCTCCCATGTCAGAGACAGCCTGAATTCAGCTTCTGGGCCCAAAAACCTCAGCTGTATAACTGGATCGACACGAGCCACTCCACAAAGCATTTGCTTTTACCTCATGGGATGTAGTGAACAACTTAATTATGATTATCTGGAGGGGACAGTACTCCTCTGACCAAGGTCGAACCAAGCATACATTTGGATTCTGTAGAACCTGCCAAAAGCATATAATTTCAAGAAGTGCCAGCTAAAGTGCACTTATGGTGTCCTTCTTACTTTCACTGTCTGCTGCAGTTGGCACTTCATTACTGTTGATCATAGTCAGACAGGTGATAGTGCATCAGTGATGTAGGAAAACACAAATTGCTACTTACTGTGAAGAAGACACATCAAGTTGCAGACAGATAAAATTAAAAGACACACATATAGCTTTCGGCCACAGCCTTCATCAGTAAAACACACACACACACACACACACACACACACACACACACACACACACACACACACGTATGCTGAGAGCCTCATCATGCCTCCACAGACAGGCACTACCCCCCAGACCTAGCCCGCAAACAGATCTCCCATGTCATTTCCCATCACAACCCCAATCCTCACCATCCGCAAAACCAGCCACAAAGGAGTGTCTGCTTTTTGTCACCCAATACCACCCTAGACTGAAACAAGTGAATCCAAGGTACTTCCCATCCCTCCTAAAATGGTGTTCAGTCACCCACCCAATTTCCATATTATCCTAGTCCATCCCCATGCCATTCTCAATCCCAACCCCTTGCCACAAGGATCATATCCCTGTGGAAAACCCAGGTGCAAAACCTGCCCAATACACCCACCCACAACTTCCTTTTTGTCCTGTCAAAGGATTACCCCACCCCATCAGGGGCCTGGCCACCTGTGAAAGAAGCCAGGTCATTTACCAGCTCTGCTGCAATCATTGCACAGGCTTTTATATTGGTATGAATACAAACCAGCTGTCCACCAGGGTGAATAGTCAGTGCCAAACTGTGGCCATGAGCAAAGTAGACTGCCCTGTGGCACAACATGCAGCTGAACATAGCACACTTGATTTCAATGGCTGCTTCACTAGCAGAGCCATCTGAATTCTTCCCTCCCCCACCAGCTTTTCTGAACTACACAGATGGGAGTTATCCTTACAACACATTCTCCACTCCTGTAATTAAACTGGTCCCAACTTACGGTAACATACTGCCCCACACCCTCCACCTAACACATTCCAACCCCTCTGTCATATCATCTCCTTCCAGTTCTCATCTCTCACCCTGTTCATTTACAGCCTTCTGCCAATGCATCCACCTGTCTTTCCCCACATACCACAACCATCTGATGCTGTGCCCATTGACAGTCTTATCCCTGCATACTCCACCAGACAGCATTCATCTCTCTTCCCACTTCCCACTTCCCACTTCTCACATCCCCACCTTCCCACTTTCCCACTTCCTACTTCCCACTTCCCACCCCACCTTCCACTTCCACTTCCACATCCACTTTCCCACTCCCTCCAGAATGCTAGTTACATCCCATGTGTTGCATTCCAGCCTGAGATGCTGGAGCTCGAAAATGGCTCTGAGCACTATGGGACTTAACATCTGAGGTCATGAGTTACCTAGAACTTAGAACTACTTAAACCTAACTAACCTAATGACATCACACACATCCATGCTCGAGGCAGGACTTGAAACTGCAACTGTAGCAGTCGTGGAGTTCTGGACTGAAGCGCCTGAGATGCTGGAGTTGGCGGTCATGTGTGCGTGAGTATGCTCAGTTGTGTGTGTGTGTGTGTGTGTGTGTGTGTGTGTGTGTGTGTGTGTGTGTGTGTGTGTTTTACTGATGAAGGTGGTGGCTGAAAGCTATATGTGAGTGTCTTTTAAATGTGTCTGCCTGCAACTTGACGTGTCTTCTTTATGGTAAGTAGCAATCTATCTTTTCCTAGGTTGTTGATATTCTTACCTGGAGTTTCTGTTAGGTGATAGTGTATGGAAGCCAATGAGAATTGCCCATGAAATTTATAATCATGGCAGTTACAAATATTTGGCACTTTTATCCAAATCTGTGATTGCTTCAGAGGTGGTGGTTAGGGTGAGACCAAAGAGTTCAGCTTCATTTGCTATTATTGAAACAAAATACCTGCTAGTTTCATTCATGAAACACAGGAAATTATAAAAAAGCCACAGACATCAAAGTGCATTAACATAAGTGCATTAACATAATGTTAATGTTTAAAGGATTTAAGACTGAATTTAATAAACATACGGAAAAGACCAAGACCAGTAAACTTAAATAGGTAATAGATGAGATAAAGAGAGGAGCACTTAGGATATTAACTGTGCAAGAAACAGGATGGAGGAATGGAGATAAAGCGAAGTTGGCAGGCATCATGATGCTGAAATAAAAACCAGAAATCAGTACGGGAAAGGAAATACAAACACACATGGGGTTGATAGCAGACCAGAGTTATCAAGATACCATAACTGAATAGAAGAGTTAGTCATAAGGGATATTAATGTTGATCATATGAGATGGGAGCAAACTGTATGCTATATTAATACTTTTGGATTAAAGGAGACTACACACTGAAAGGCAGAAGCAATGTGTTATTGACAGATGCACAAAAGAAATAAAACTTGCTAGCTTTCAGAGTTATCCTATGTATCCTTTGGTGAGCTAGGGAAAAACAAACTCTCTCTCTCTCTCTCTCTCTCTCTCTCTCTCTCTCTCTCTCTCTCTCTCACACACACACACACACACACACACACACACACACACACACACACACACACACACAAACACACACATGCATACACATGCCTATGCCCCTACATGGTGCCAGCTAGACTAACTCTTTTTCAGTATGTGAACTGGTTGTGGTGGGAGTAGTGTTACATAGATTGGGTAGAGGGAGAGGAAGGCAGGAGGTAGGGAGAAGGGTGGGTGGCTAGTGGCTCACATGGATGTTTGCTAGCTAAGAATGCAGGAGGGAGGACTGGCAGGTATATGGGCTGAGGTCAATACAGATGTCATATTTGGTGACAGGTTGTCAAAACTTTTGTCCAACGTAGCACTGAGAAAAGTGGTCAGGCAGTGGAGAGCAATAAACAATGATATGAGAATATAAAAGAAGCATGTGAAGTAAAAAAAGAACAACAGGGCCCAAATGGACTACCTACCCTTTGTGACATACATAGTGATTAGATACTGCATCCACATGGCAAAGCCAAATGAGTGGAAGTCATTCCACATCACTTGCTATCCACGTTGTTTGGTCTCATCCACTACCAGGAGAACACTTTCAGAGTGTGACATAAGAGCTATGTGAACTTTTCCACATAGCTCAGCAAAGACTTTGGTTAGCTATGTCACAACGCAGGATGAGGCACAGAGTAACTGCACTGAGCTCAAGCACACTGCAACTTTGTGACTTATACTCATCTGCACGATTTATGCATCGCTATGCATGCTGTGCAAGAAGCTGTGCCACTTGAGAGGTAAAAAGTGTTGGTCATTTTCGGCAGTTTCTGCCAAGCTGTGCGAAATTTATTCACCTGCAGCTGAGTGAATGGTACACAGATTAGGCACACTTGCAGTTCTCTAAGAGTGATAACATGGAAGGAGATGCAAAGAAACAACTTGACAACCTAAGGAAGGTAGGCAGGATGGTGGGATCACATGCAATTCACTTATATAATCTCATAAATTTTATCAATCATTTAAAATAATATTGCAAGTGATTATAATACATAATATCATATGTTCAAATGAAATCAGAAACAATAAGTTAAAGATTATTCTTGGTGTCAACAATGACACCTAATGTCAGCAACACAAAAGACAATGACACTGAGCAAACCACTTTGGTGTGAGTCACAGACAAGTTAGAAATAAAAGACAAATTTGCATTACAGTGTAAATTTATGGTGCACAGACTGCATAAACATGTGTATTTCTAAATATTAGTGTAGCAAAATTTGAGTTCTGTTAAAAATACTATTAAATTCATGCAGTTTGTTATTAGTAAAATAACTCATCCAATAATAAATGGTAATCAAAATACAATAGTCACCAAGGAAAGAAATGGAGGAGGACACATCAGAAGCAGTGGAGGTGAAGTCAACATTGCAACTTACACCAAGACGAAGACACTGAGTGCTACTACTGATCAGAAATCATCATGAAAAAGGCAGACAAATTTAAATGCCCAAATGCCCAAAATTAAAGCAACAAACCATTATTTGGTTACTCTGTGCCTAATTCATGATATGATCATACAATCTGTCGACAGATGTCTGTACAATTGTGTTCTGCATGGATGATAACCTACTGGTCAATGAACAACCATCCCAAGATGGCATCAGGGCACCTAACAAACTTGGTAGTGTTTGCTGGCTAGTCCAAATCCACAATCCCGGTGTACACAGTCATAGACTGTGATGTATGAATGACACAGTGAAGATGTTTACCATACTCTCTGAGGCGGAGGGCCATATGAAGAATGGAAGCAGGACAGTTGCAAACTGATGTGGCCCAATGGCTTAACATGAATCATTCTGTTGTTTTTCAGATGTGGCAACAATTCATAGAGACCGGAACTGTATCTGAAGTCCAGAACAGGGCCAACCACATGTGAAATCAGAAAGAGAGGACTGTTCTTTGGTTGTAAAGGGACGATCATACTGCCTTAGTACTGCATGGCCACTGGCATCCGACTTCACAGCATCCACTGGGCTTGTTGTAGTGAGGTAAACAGTGAACAGAAGGCTTCTGCAGAGATGCCTTTATTGCCACAAACCTGCTGTATGTGTACCTCTGACTTGTCTTCACAGAAGAGAACATCTAGAGTCACCTGAAAGGTTGAACAGTGGGGCAATGTCCAGATTGGGTCTGGAAAGTGATTCTTGATGGATTTGCGTCTAGAGGGAATATGGAACATGATTTTTGGACCCAAGCACTGTGGAAAGAGACTGATATCGAGGAGGGTCTCTCAAGGTGTGAGCAGGGATTTTGTTGAGCACTCAAACACCTCTTCATGAAGTTGTACAGTTAAATTGACAAGGTTTAACTGCTGACAGGTATTGTGATGAGACCTTAGGACATCATGTGGGGTTGTTGTGAGGTGTGCATGGCATGGCCTGCTCGCTATCCCAATTTGAATCCTATATAGCAAGTCTGGGATGCATTAGGGACATAGGTTGCATCACGTTAACATCTATCAACCACTCTGCAAGATTTATGAGCAGCTCTACAGGAAGAATAGGGATTATTGCCTAACATGATATTGATGACATCATTTACAGCATGCCCCATCACTGTCAGGCCCATACTGCTGCCAGATGTGGTCACACCCCATACTGAGCACATTAACCAGTTGTTGGAATGTGTGTCTAAATCCATCAAGTTGAAAAAAAATGAAGAACATATTTGTCTATCATTTGCATGTTGTAGTTGTTTACGTACTGCATTGTTTACATTGTTTATACTTCACTATCACCTGTTTGTACTGTTTTGTGGAAAAATAAATGCAGCTTTGCAAAACTTCTGTCCATTTCTTTAATTTTGGACACCAGTGTATAACAGAAACAAACAAGAGCCGTGAGAGCAAAACAGAGGGGGGTGATGAAAATGAAATGTAAGAAGACTAAAGCTATGAATGAAAGTTGTACCATGGCCAGGACTTGAACCCAGGTCTCCTGCTTACTAGCAGATACACTAGCCACTATGTCACCTTGACACAGTAGCATTGTACAACTGCATGGAATACCCTAGCACACCTACTTCCTCAGTTCATAATGCCATTCACACATCAGCCCGCTTGGTATTCCCTCTAAACTCAGCAGCATTGCAGAGACCCTCCAACTGCATTGGAGTAGAACCCCAGTGTCAAACAAATTGGGGGATCCTGTCTGAAATCAAGGCATAGGTGCTTTAATCAAGTGAAACTATATAACTATGTAGTTCCAGGGTGCAGGGAGCACTTGAAGAAGACAGGGACTCACACCAAAGAAATATGTAAGAATGATGTGAACAACTGACAGAAGACCCGATTATTTCACTTGTCAACATATCACCAGGAATGCCGGAGGAATTGTATGTTTCCAGATATATATGTATATATTTTTCACCATGTGGAACGTTTCCCTATATATCTAAAAACAAAGATGATGTGACTTACCAAACGAAAGCGCTGGCACGTCGATAGACACACAAACAAACACAAACATACACACAAAATTCTAGCTTTCACAACCAACGGTTGCTTCGTCAGGAAAGAGGGAAGGAGAGGGAAAGACGAAAGGATGTGGGTTTTAAGGGAGAGGGTAAGGAGTCATTCCAATCCTGGGAGCAGAAAGACTTACCTTACGGGGAAAAAAGGACGGGTATACACTCACACACACACACACACACACACACACACACACACACACACACACACACACACACACACACACATATCCATCCATATGGATGGATATTTGTGTGTGTGCGAGTGTATACCTGTCCTCTTTTCCCCCTAAGGTAAGTCTTTCTGCTCCTGGGATTGGAATGACTCCTTACCCTCTCCCTTAAAACCCACATCCTTTCATCTTTCCCTCTCCTTCCCTCTTTCCTGACGAAGCAACCGTGGGTTGCGAAAGCTTGAAATTTTGTGTATGTGTTTATGTGTTTTTTTTTATTGTGCCTATCTACCAGCACTTTTCCGTTTGATAAGTCATAAGCAACACCCTTTTATTTAGTGAATTGTTACGCATATCATAACACAGTTTATCAGAATGTTAACACATGTGCCTGTTTACTTGTCTACACTACAGGTCGCTCATTTTTGCTTCAACATTCATTGTGTGCAGACGCGTATGACAAGAGGAGGAGTTGGATATATAATTTTTATATAGTAAATGTCCCCCCCATGAACCATGGACCTTGCCATTGGTGGGGAGGCTTGCGTGCCTCAGCGATACAGATGGCCGTACCGTAGGTGCAACCACAACGGAGGGGTATCTGTTGAGAGGCCAGACAAACATGTGGTTCCTGAAGAGGGGCAGCAGCCTTTTCAGTAGTTGCAGGGGCAACAGTCTGGATTATGGACTGATCTGGCCTTGTAACATTAACCAAAACGGCCTTGCTGTGCTGGTACTGCGAACGGCTGAAAGCAAGGGGAAACTACAGCCGTAATTTTTCCCGAGGACATGCAGCTTTACTGTATGATTAAATGATGATGGCATCCTCTTGGGTAAAATATTCCGGAGGTAAAATAGTCCCCCATTCGGATCTCCGGGCGGGGACTACTCAAGAGGACGTCGTTATCAGGAGAAAGAAAACTGGCATTCTACGGATCGGAGCGTGGAATGTCAGATCCCTTAATCGGGCAGGTAGGTTAGAAAATTTAAAAAGGGAAATGGATAGGTTAAAGTTAGATATAGTGGGAATTAGTGAAGTTCGGTGGCAGGAGGAACAAGACTTTTGGTCGGGTGATTACAGGGTTATAAATACAAAATCAAATAGGGGTAATGCAGGAGTAGGTTTAATAATGAATAAAAATATAGGAGTGCGGGTTAGCTACTACAAACAGCATAGTGAACGCATTATTGTGGCCAAGATAGACACAAAGCCCATGCCTACTACAGTAGTACAAGTTTATATGCCAACTAGCTCTGCAGATGATGAAGAAATTGATGAAATGTGTGACGAGATAAAAGAAATTATTCAGGTAGTGAAGGGAGAGGAAAATTTAATAGTCATGGGTGACTGGAATTTGTCAGTAGGAAAAGGGAGAGAAGGAAACATAGTAGGTGAATATGGATTGGGGGGAAGAAATGAAAGAGGAAGCCGCCTTGTAGAATTTTGCACAGAGCATAACTTAATCATAGCTAACACTTGGTTCAAGAATCATGAAAGAAGGTTGTATACCTGGAAGAATCCTGGAGATACTAAAAGGTATCAGATAGATTACATAATGGTAAGACTGAGATTTAGGAACCAGGTTTTAAATTGTAAGACATTTCCTGGGGCAGATGTGGATTCTGACCACAATCTATTGGTTATGAACTGCAGATTGAAACTGAAGAAACTGAAAAAAGGTGGGAATTTAAGGAGATGGGACCTGGATAAACTGGAAGAACCAGAGGTTGTACAGAGTTTCAGGGAGAGCATAAGGGAACAATTGACAGGAATGGGGGAAAGAAATACAGTAGAAGAAGAATGGGTAGCTCTGAGGGATGAAGTAGTGAAGGCAGCAGAGGATCAAGTAGGTAAAAAGACGAGGGCTAATAGAAATCCTTGGGTAACAGAAGAAATATTGAATTTAACTGATGAAAGGAGAAAATATAAAAATGCAGTAAATGAAGCAGGCAAAAAGGAATACAAACATCTCAAAAATGAGATCGACAGGAAGTGCAAAATGGCTAAGCAGGGATGGCTAGAGGACAAATGTAAGGATGTAGAGGCTTGTTTCACTAGGGGTAAGATAGATACTGCCTACAGGAAAATTAAAGAGACCTTTGGAGAGAAGAGAACCACTTGTATGAATATCAAGAGCTCAGATGGCAACCCAGTTCTAAGCAAAGAAGGGAAGGCAGAAAGGTGGAAGGAGTATATAGAGGGTTTATACAAGGGTGATGTACTTGAGGACAATATTATGGAAATGGAAGAAGATGTAGATGAAGATGAAATGGGAGATAAGATACTGCGTGAAGAGTTTGACAGAGCACTGAAACACCTGAGTCGAAACAAGGCCCCGGGAGTAGACAACATTCCATTAGAACTACTGATGGCCTTGGGAGAGTCAGTCATGACAAAACTATACTATCTGGTGAGCAAGATGTATGAGACAGGCGAAATACCCACAGACTTCAAGAAGAATATAATAATTCCAATCCCAAAGAAAGCAGGTGTTGACAGATGTGAAAATTACCGAACTATCAGTTTAATAAGTCACAGCTGCAAAATACTAACGCGAATTCTTTACAGACGAATGGAAAAACTGGTAGAAGCGGACCTCGGGGAAGATCAGTTTGGATTCCGTAGAAATGTTGGAACACGTGAGGCAATACTAACCTTACGCCTTATCTTAGAAGAAAGATTAAGAAAAGGCAAACCTACGTTTCTAGCATTTGTAGACTTAGAGAAAGCTTTTGACAACGTTAACTGGAATACTCTCTTTCAAATTCTGAAGGTGGCAGGGGTAAAATACAGGGAGCGAAAGGCTATTTACAATTTGTACAGAAACCAGATGGCAGTTATAAGAGTCGAGGGACATGAAAGGGAAGCAGTGGTTGGGAAAGGAGTGAGACAGGGTTGTAGCCTCTCCCCGATGTTATTCAATCTGTATATTGAGCAAGCAGTAAAAGAAACAAAAGAAAAATTCGGAGTAGGTATTAAAATCCATGGAGAAGAAATAAAAGCTTTGAGGTTCGCCGATGACATTGTAATTCTGTCAGAGACAGCAAAGGACTTGGAAGAGCAGTTGAACGGAATGAACAGTGTCTTGAAAGGTGGATATAAGATGAACATCAACAAAAGCAAAACGAGGATAATGGAATGTAGTCAAATTAAATCGGGTGATGCTGAGGGTATTAGATTAGGAAATGAGACACTTAAAGTAGTAAAGGAGTTTTGCTATTTAGGGAGTAAAATAACTGATGATGGTCGAAGTAGAGAGGATATAAAATGTAGACTGGCAATGGCAAGGAAATCATTTCTGAAGAAGAGAAATTTGTTAACATCGAGTATAGATTTAAGTGTCAGGAAGTCGTTTCTGAAAGTATTTGTATGGAGTGTAGCCATGTATGGAAGTGAAACATGGACGATAACCAGTTTGGACAAGAAGAGAATAGAAGCTTCCGAAATGTAATGCTACAGAAGAATGCTGAAGATAAGGTGGGTAGATCACGTAACTAATGAGGAGGTATTGAATAGGATTGGGGAGAAGAGAAGTTTGTGGCACAACTTGACTAGAAGAAGGGATCAGTTGGTAGGACATGTTTTGAGGCATCAAGGGATCACAAATTTAGCATTGGAGAGCAGCGTGGGGGGTAAAAATCGTAGAGGGAGACCAAGAGATCAATACACTAAGCAAATTCAGAAGGATGTAGGTTGCAGTAGGTACTGGGAGATGAAGAAGCTTGCACAGGATAGAGTAGCGTGGAGAGCTGCATCAAACCAGTCTCAGGACTGAAGACCACAACAACAACAACATAGTAAATGTAAAAGAAATGATGCAGAAACAGCACAGCTCTATAGGGCTACTTATCCAGATTGCCAATGTCCGATGCACTAGGCAACTGCAAGAAATATTAAGATGCTAGTGCGGACAAACTGTTGAACATCAAAAAGAGGACAAGAAAGAAGACTGCAACTAACAGAGAATGCAAAGAAGCTGGTCTGGCTACTACGCTAATACATTTGTACAGTGGTACAAGACATATTCCCAATAATGTGGAATCAGCTAGATGAGTGTCATTTGCACCCTGCATTGACAGAACTTCCATTCCTATCACCTGTCACTACATCAGGCACTTGATGACTGTGATTTTGAACACAGTACAGAATTTTATTGGTTTGTCCTTCAGCAACTGAGAGATGATTCTACATTTTTACAAAATGTACACTTTACTGATGGAGCAATGGTTACTAATCTTGCTAATCAAAATTTGAATAACAAGAACTATTGGGCAGACAAAAATCCACACTGGCTACATCAGGTGCAACATCAATGACCATGGAGTGTAAACATAAGATGCAGCATCATAGAAAATTACACTGGGGGATCTTACTTCATCTCAGACATTCTAAATGGACATTCATATACAAACTTTCTGACGAACATTCTACTGGTTCTTCTAGTAGATGTACCACCAGGTATTTGACAGTGTATGTGGCTGCAACGTGACAGTTGTCCAACTCATTCATCCTGTGATGAAACAAAAATACTAAATGAAAACTTTCCTGGACATTGGATAGGACAAAATTCTGTTGTGAAATGGCCTGCGATGACCTCTGATTTGACTCCTCTTGATTTCTTTCTTTGGGGGGGTACCCAAAGATGCAGTGTATGATGAAGCCCCATCTGCTCCAGATGATGTGTGTCATCAAACTGCCAGTGTATGCTCTACCATATCATCCACTGTAATTACATCTGCTCATCATTCTTTTGAACGGTGATTGCAAATGTGCCTTTCAGTCCATGGTCAACAGTTTGCTTCAATAAAGTATAAAGTTATTTTTTTGGAAGACAAAATTTATGTTATGTGATGTGGTTAGTTACCAAATCATTGTCAGTAAACTGTTTATTTCATTTATCTGTGTATTAAATCACATTGCAATGTCAGATAAGTCGCCAGTGCGCACTGCACATAACTGGTAACACTGTCCTTATTCACTTGTCCTTATTCACTCACACCAACACCTTCGTTAAGGCGAATATTTATTTTGCGCTGTACAGGCAGTCACCAAAGTATTTTTAATAAAATGTTCAGCTCAATGAATGTATCCCATATGATATAACTTAGAACAGTGTAGGTAAAGACAGTTGTCTGAGAGCATGCATTTTACATCTAAGAGTTACACAGCCACATAGAGGAAAAGGTAGGCCAAATCTTCCTTCTAACATTTAGATATTTAATACAGTAGCTGCTTTTTGCAGCATATAAGACCTCTTTATTTTTGAAGAATGAACAGTTGATTTCTCTGTTTCAGCTTATGTAAATCTGGGCTGATACACAAATGTGAATTAGTTTTCCTAAGCCCTTTGTGATACACTAGATTCTAGCCCATGTTGTTTTTCCACATTAAACATTTGTAAGTGAACCTGCATCCAGGTCATAAGTTGGTTCAAGCAGAAATAAAGCTTTATTGTAGTGCAGGCCTACCCTATGGTATATAATTATGCAGCCTGGTCCAAGACACCTTTTTGGCAGTGTTTGCACCACTAATGCCATTTCCGGCCATGGCACTCCAAAAGTCAACATTTCTCAAATTTTTTTATGGCAGGTTTCAATATCAACATTGACAAACACTATCATTGTAACTGTCCTCTCAAGAGCTATCAAATGCAGTTATAAAGAGTATACAGTTCCATTAGAAAAAGTACTTGCTTCAATATCTCTGATTATACTAGTGCTAAAAACATATAACAAAAAGTGCCCCAAGAGATCTAACATTTTCCGCTAACTGTGTTTAGATGTGTGTAACAATTCACAAAATAAAAGGGTGTTACATTTTACGTGACTCACTGTATATATATCTGGAACCATACAATTGTTCAGGCATTCCCAGTAATATGTTGACATGTTGAATAATCGGGTCCTCTGTCAGTTGTTCACATCAACCTTGCAGAATGTTCCGGCAGCATGATTCCCTGTCTTCTTCAGGTGCTCCCTGAGACCTGGAACCATATATTTTCAATTGAGTAAAGCACCTATCATGAGTTTCAGGCAGGATCCCCCATTTTGTTGCTGTTCCAATACAGTTGGAGAGCCTCTGCAATGCTGTTAGAGCTTAGGGGGAATACCAAGTGGGCTGATGCATGAATGGGAATTTGGACTGAGGAGGGTGGTAAGCTAGGGTGTTCCATGAAGTTGTGCAAAGCCACTGTTCCAGGGAGGTGGAGTGGTTAGTGCATCTGCTTAGTGAGCTGGAGACCCAGGTTTGAATCCCAGCCTTGGTATAAATTTTCATTTGTCACTTTAGTCTGCTTAGATACATTACACATATTTGACACTTGAAAGAGTCTCTGGAATCATACAGTTTCATTTGATTAATGTATGTATGCCTGGGAGTCAGGCAGGATCCTCCATTTCATTTGATGCTTAGGTGCTATTCCAATACAGTTAGAGGGCCTCTGCAATAGTGTTCATATTTAAGAGGAAAACCAAGTGGGCTGCGGTGAGAATGGGAATTTGGATTGAGAAGGGAGGTGTGCTTGGATATTCCCTGCAGTTGTGCAAAGCCACTGGACCAGAGTGGTGATTAGTGCATATGCCTAGTGTGCTGGAGACCAGTTTAAAATCTGAGCCTAGTTACAAATTTTCAAACGCCACTTTAATCTGCATATATACATGAGGAAAATAAGGTCAGCCTTCTGTATGACCAAGGAAGTATACTTCAATATGTGATACTGAGCGAGGTGACACAGTGATTAGCTCACTGGACTCACAGTCAGGAGGATGATAGTTGAAACCCACGTCTGGCCATAAGATCTAAATCACTCAAGGTAAATGCCAGGATGGTTCCTTTGAAAGTGCATGATCAATTTCCTTCCCCATCATTGACACCTGTGTTCCATCTCTAATGACCTTGATGCCGATGGGAGATGCACAAAAGAAATAATAAGCTTTTGAAAGCACAATTTAACTGGATAGATAAAAAATCTACTCACCAAGTGGCAGCAGGAGAATACACACATATAAAGGTTAAAGAAATTTGCAAGCTACTGGATCCAGTGGCTCCTTGTAGCTGTAGGGTTTAAGGGGAAGGAAGAGGGATGATGAAAAAGGACTGGCAAGGTTTAGGAAATGGGGAGAGTTTGCAAAAGTCACCCAGAACCTGGGTCAGGGGAAATTTGTCAGATGGGATGAGAAGGAAAGACTGATTGTTGGGAACTGCGCTGTATGAGATTTGAAAACCTGAGAGCTTAAAAGTGGAAGAGAACATAATATAGCCAGATGGAAATTACTGACAAAACATTGTGCAAGGATTAATAAGAGCAAAAAGCTAAGTGCATTGTATGTGGTAGAGGTGGGGAGTGGGGAAAAATAGACAGGCAGAAAATGGAGAGATATAGAAAACTAGAGTGAAGGAAGGAATAGTTACCGTGACAACGAGACAAAATGTTGAGACCAAAGAAATTAAAGTAAATCATTCCCACCTGCGGAATTCCACAACAGGATACTGTGTGATGCCAGTCAACACAGTCTTTCTAGGTCCATTCATCCTGACTGATAACTTGGTGGTAGTCATACCAATGCAAAGGGCTGAATAACGTTTACATAACAGCTGGTACGTGAGGTTTGTTGTTTCATCTTATAGTGTATTTTTCCAGTTACAGGGCTGGTATGAGGATGGCAGGAGCATGCATAGGTCGAGTCTTACAGAGTCTAATCAGGATATTTTGGAGATTGTATGGAAGGGGGATTGGACAACAAAGAGCTATTGTAGGTGTGGTGGTCACAATGTCAGGGCACGATTTTAGAAGTCACAGGCCTGTCAAAGTGCCTGATTAATACATTCAATACCAGGGTAATATGGAGTGATAAGAGGTGTACTCTTATTTTGTTTTTTTGGGGGACCAGCAGTAACACAACTGGATGTGATGCCCCCCCTCCCCCCCACAAACCATCCAAGAATTCCTAACATCCAGCTTTGCTTCACAATCCTTCCTCAGGTCCTTACAGGATGACCCTAACCTGTCCTCTGCAGAAATCCAGGCTTTTCATTCCCTACAAACTGGTGACTCTATCATTATCCTCCTGGCAGGTGAGGGTACTTGACTGTGGTACTTGGCCAATGGGCATATATAAGCAAGGGGCTATGCCAGCTGTCTGGTACCTCTGCATACAGCATCTGCCATCAATGTCCCATCCCTGTGATACAATCTGATCTACAGTCCCTCCTTAAAACCTCAGGAACATCACAAGGAGTAACACTTCAATCCATAGAACTTTTTACCCCTTGCAAACCATGCACCAACACCTTTTACCTTCTTCCTAAGAACCATGAACACAATCATCCAGGGTGTCCCATAGTTGCTGTCTTCAAAGCACCCACAGAATGTATATCTGCCTTAGTTAATCAACACTTGCAAATTGTACTACAAATACTTCCCTCCTATATGAAAGACCGAGATGATCTGAAATCTGTGCCCATCCCACTCTCACCATACACCTTGCTTGTCACCACTGACGCCACCTCGCTCCTATACAAAAAAAACCCTAGTACATGGTGTGTCTGCTGTTGAACATTACCTCTCAAGTGGCCACCTGATGATGTTCTTCCCACTCTCCTTAGTCAACTTTATGCTTACCAACAACTATTTTACCTTTCAGGGACAGACATAAAACAGATCAGGAGTAGGGCCATGGGAACCAGGATGGTTCCTTCCTATGCCAATATTTCCTTGGATGGGGCCCTGGTTTGGGTTATATACAGTGATGATACAGTGAGGATCAGCTATATACACCTCTGTTCACATTAAACCTACTAAAAAATACCAGTACTTACATTCTGACAGGTGCCAACCTTTCCATTTCAAACACTTCCTCCCATACAGCCTAAGCATTTGAGGCACATGTAATTGTTCAGACGCAGACGCTTTATAGCAGTACAGCTATGGAATGTAGTTTATGATGACCAGCTGCAATCCTGAAATCTCTTCAAACATTACAGCACTATTCTCACCTCAGCATTCACTGGAAGTAATTACCTCACCCACCAGCCTATGTTAAAAGCCAATTTCCTGAGCCATCACAATCAATTGTGACACTGCTGAACCCAAAAAGCAACTTAGGAGCTAACCTTTGGTCACTCAGTATTAATCTAGTCTTCAATGTATTAATCACCTACTTTGACAAGCCTATTACTTCTTAATTCATGACCTGAAATGTCGCCACACCTAAAATAGCTTTCTGTAGTTATCTGCCCCCCACCCCCCACCCATCCACCCTGCAACATCCCTCCCCACCAAATCCCCACCTCTGCAATATCCTGATCAGGCCCTACGCTCCTTCTACACCCATTTCTCTACCCTATGGCTCCTACTCCTGTGACTGTCGCCACTGTAAGACTTGACCTATGCATGCTCCTACCACCCCCATATCAGTCCTGTAACTGGCAAGATATATACTATCAAACGGGGAGCCATCTGTGAAACAACACATGCCATGTAACAACTGTTATGTAAGCACTGTTCAGCCTATTACACTGGTATGATTACCAGCAAGTTATGTCAGTATGAATGGACATAGACAGAGGGTGTATACTGGCAACAAACAATATCCAGTTGTACAGCGTGCTCTACAACATTAAAGCTGCAACCTCAGTGTCTGTTTTACCACACATGCCATCTGGATTCTTTCCCCAGACACTAGCATCTCAGAACTGCACAGGTGGGAACTGGCATTCCAACATGTCCTCAATTCTCATGACACACTTGACCTTAATTTACATTAATTTCTTCAGTCTCAGCATCCTCTCTCAGTAACTATTCCTTTCCTCATTCCTTTCTAGTTTTCTACATCTTTTTGTTTTCTGTTTGTCTATCTCTCCCCACTTCCCACTTCCACTTAGCTTTTTACTCTTATTAATTCTTGCATGACATATTGTCAGTAATCTCTGTCGAGCTTATTACTCAATCTTCCACCTCTAAGCTCTCAGGTTTTCAAATCTCATCCAGTATAGTCCCCAACAATCAGTCTTCCCTTCTCATTCCATTTGGCAAGTCTCTGCTGACCCAAGGTTCTGGATGACTTTTCCAAACTCTCCCCATTTCCTAACCCTTGAAAGGTCTTTTCCTTGATCCTTCTTTCCTCTTCCTTCACCTTCAACCTTTCTGCCACATGAAGGAGCCACTTTCTCCTTCACCTTTATATGTGTGTGTTCTCCTGCTGCCATTTGGTGAGTAGATTTTTTATCTATCCAGCTACATTATGTTTTCAAAGATGGAGGGAAGGTCAGAGGTACTTAGGGATGGCTGCAGCTCACTCTGGGGAAGGAGCCACTGCAGCCACAAGCAGGTCACGAGAGTGCTAGTAAATACTGTGGGCCCACGCTTGTCACTCCATCTCACTACTTCTTCAGAGCCTTTGATACACGCCATTGATTAGCAGTGTGATTGACCTTGCCTGTGGGTATGCTTTCGATTCAGATTGCTCCCTGGACTGTTTGTGATCACTTATGACAACTTTTGCTATATTATGAACGTTGTTCCTGGCTAGCTGTTCACTTTGTGAACTATACGACAGAAAATATACAATACAATAAAAAGAATGTATTGTTGAACTCAGAGATTAGACACTACAAGGCTACAGTGAGGAATGCAGTACTATATGTGGCTGAGAGGATAACATTAAAAAGACATGGTGGGGGAAGAGAAAGAAGAGAGAAATAGAGGAAAATACGGGGCCCTAAAGGAGGTGCTGACAGATGGCTGTGAATACCTAGACAAGAGCTTTATAGCTTTACCAGGACAACATCAGAAGACATAAGACTAGAAAGGGTAATTTTTGTGGGATATGTGGTCAGGATAAGTACAGAGATAAACGCCAAAATATTATAAGAGACAACAAGTAGGACACGAGGAAACACATGAACTGCGTGTGTTACTGAACTTGAGAAGGAATGGTGAGAAATGGGAATTGAGGTGAAACAGAAAGAAAACTGGAGAAGTTGATATACTTCAACTAATATGCCCCACTCAATGACCGAGATATATACAGGAAAAGGATAGAGAGTCAATAGTGAAACTGTGATGGACAAAAGGTGACCCGTGTTTTCCCTTACGTACAAACACATTCAATCATGCTTCAGTGCACTTCCTGAATATAAAATATGTGGCTCAGCAATAAAATTTCCAATAAAATTGCCTTATCTCTAATATATAGTGAGGAGTCCCTCTTTTCATTGGTCATTTACCGACCACAAACATCATCCTATTTCTACTGGTTCACTAATAACTAAACACGCACACACACACACACATGCAGGATGTGAAATAATAAAATATCATAAAATATTTATCTACAACTGTAAACTTGGGCAAATTAAACTAAACATTTTTTAAGCTCTTTTTCAATGGTGTTTTCAGAAATGACATGTGTTGCACCATATTCAAATGATATATATCTTTTGCTTAATTAAATACAAAATATATGTTATATCTGAACATTTAACATATCAGGAGAAATGAATTTATTAAGGCTATATGATGCTGCATTTACACTACATGTATGTATTGAATATTTCAAGTTTTGTCACATTTGCATAGTTAGGTACAGTAAAAATCTGTTGCAACATAGAAAGATGGTCAGTGGTACCAACTGGCACACTCAGCTACCATTTGACATTTATTTTGTTTGTGAATTTACTTATATACATTCATATTCTACAGATTTTTATAATTGTCATGTGCAAGCAATCATTTATGTGAGCCCTTGCAAATTTCTTAATTTTTTATCATACCGTCATCTGCTTAAATACAATGCACTCATTTTATTGACATATGATTTTGGTTTATTTGTAAGTTCTGTAGGTTTAATGGAAGTAGAACTCAATTTGTGTTTTGTCAACCCAGGTATCTTTTAGTAGCTGGACATGGGGCTTCTAGTGCACACTGGAAGCTGGGCAGCTGCAGCCCCAAGCAAAATCCACATCCCACGTAACTCATTACCATTCAACTCACCTCCTCAATCACTGTTTGCCAGTCACTAGTCTGACAAATTGTCTTCTCCAGTGCTCTCTTCTCATTACCTGTGTGCCCCATGCAGTCTTCGATGACCGCATCTGTGTATTTCCAAGCCTTGGCTACTGTCAGTCGAGAAGCGGTTCTTACCTTACCAGCTTACTACCAAGTGCAGCAAAGGTTTCTGTGAGTTGTATTTTACAGACAATACAATCCTTAAGTATCTATGTTCTCACTGAACCTTGGGTTTCATCTGCTATTTCATCTACTGACTTCTTAACTGTCATTCACATACCTTCCGTAGAACAATAGAAGCAGCTTGTGAATATCTTACATACTTTTCTATTCTCAGTGTCTACCAACTGTTGAAGTTGCTTGTCATCAACTTCTGATATTTACTGTCAACAGACTAATTCTTTTGTTAATTTGGGCACATGTTAAATATCTTTTTTGTATCACTTTATCTGTTACAAAACCTAGGTATATGCTTTATGGAAGACCATAAAATAACATTATGAACTCATTGATGCCAGCACTGATTTTCATCCTGATACACTGATCCCATGTAGAACATGTATTTAGTAGATAAATACTAACACAGTCAATCATGTTGACACCTGCATATGATTTTATAGTTACTTTATGGTCAAGAAGGTTTGCTTTTGGTTTTCAAATAATTATTTTAGATAAATTTACTTTAGTAAAAAAAATCGGCATTTCATCAGTTCCTAAATTAGCTTTTCAGAAGAATGTAAGTTAAGTTAGGAATGACAGGTGAATAAAATTCAATACCAAATCTGGAGTCTATATAAATGTTGGTTTGAAAATCAATTTTGTAATTAAAAATAAAGTTAATATTTTAAATGTAATTGTTATCATGAAACTTTATACATAAAAACACATTCAAGATGATATAAAGTATACAAACAGAATTTCCATTTGTTGTATGACTTTTTCAATGTGTGAACTTATGTAAAAGCATAATTTTTAATTGTAAGTTTAATCATTTTTATGATGTAACTACACATGAAAAACCTCTCAGTTATTGTAAGACATAAATATGCATGTAGCAAAGCCCATGATTTATTGGTTTCAGTTACACTATATTTTGTTGGAGAAGTTGCTGTTGTTCTTGTGGTCTTCAATACAAAGACTGGTTTGATGCTGCTCTCCATGCTACCCTATCCTGTGTAGTGGTCCTCAAGCTTTTCATCTATGTCTACATTTATACTCCGCAAGCCACCCAACGGTGTGTGGCAGAGGGCACTTTATGTGCCACTGTCATTACCTCCCTTTCCTGTTCCAGTCGCGTATGGTTCGCGGGAAGAACGACTGTCTGAAAGCCTCCGTGCGTGCTCTAATCTCTCTAATTTTACATTCGTGATCTCCTCGGGAGGTATAAGTAGGGGGAAGCAATATATTTGATACCTCATCCAGAAATGCACCCTCTCGAAACCTGGCGAGCAAGCTACACCGCGATGCAGAGCGCCTCTCTTGCAGAGTCTGCCACTTGAGTTTGTTAAACATCTCCGTAACGCTATCACAGTTACCAAATAACCCTGTGACGAAACGTGCCGCTCTTCTTTGGATCTTCTCTATCTCCTCCGTCAACTCGATCTGGTACGGATCCCACACTGATGAGCAATACTCAAGTATAGGTCGAACGAGTGTTTTGTAAGCCACCTCCTTTGTTGATGGACTACATTTTCTAAGGACTCTCCCAATGAATCTCAACCTGGTACCCGCCTTACCAACAATTAATTTTATATGATCATTCCACTTCAAATCGTTCCGCATGCATACTCCCAGATATTTTACAGAAGTAACTGCTACCAGTGTTTGTTCCACTATCATATAATCATACAATAAAGGATCCTTCTTTCTATGTATTCGCAATACATTACATTTGTCTACATTAAGGGTCAGTTGCCACTCCCTGCACCAAGTGCCTATCCGCTGCAGATCTTCCTGCATTTCACTACAATTTTCTAATGCTGCAACTTCTCTATATATTACAGCATCATCCGCGAAAAGCCGCATGGGACTTCCGACACTATCTACTAGGTCATTTATATATACTGTGAAAAGCAATGGTCCCATAACACTCCCCTGTGGCACGCCAGAGGTTACTTTAATGTCTGTAGACGTCTCTCCATTGATAACAACATGCTGTGTTCTGTTTGCTAAAAACTCTTCAATCCAGCCACACAGCTGGTCTGATATTCCGTAGGCTCTTACTTTGTTTATCAGGCGACAGTGCGGAACTGTATCGAACGCCTTCCAGAAGTCAAGAAAAATAGCATCTACCTGGGAGCCTGTATCTAATATTTTCTGGGTCTCATGAACAAATAAAGCGAGTCGGGTCTCACACGATCGCTGTTTCCGGAATCCATGTTGATTCCTACATAGTAGATTCTGGGTTTCCAAAAACGACATGATACTCGAGCAAAAAACATGTTCTAAAATTCTACAACAGATCGACGTCAGAGATATAGGTCTATACTTTTGCGCATCTGCTCGACGACCCTTCTTGAAGACTGGGACTACCTGTGCTCTTTTCCAATCATTAGGAACCTTCCGTTCCTCTAGAGACTTGCGGTACACGGCTGTTAGAAGGGGGGCAAGTTCTTTCACGTACTCTGTGTAGAATCGAATTGGTATCCCGTCGGGTCCAGTGGACTTTCCTCTGTTGAGTGATTCCAGTTGCTTTGCTATTCCTTGGACACTTATTTCGATGTCAGCCATTTTTTCGTTTGTGCGAGGATTTAGAGAAGGAACTGCAGTGCGGTCTTCCTCTGTGAAACAGCTTTGGAAAAAGGTGTTTAGTATTTCAGCTTTACGCGTGTCATCCTTGTTTCGAGCCACTTACTGATTTAATGTGAGACCAGAACTTCCTAGGATTTTCTGTCAAGTCGGTACATAGAATTTTACTTTCGAATTCACTGAACGCTTCACGCATAGCCCTCCTTACGCTAACTATGACATCGTTTAGCTTCTGTTTGTCTGAGAGGTTTTGGCTGGGTTTAAACTTAGAGTGAAGCTCTCTTTGATTTCGCAGTAGTTTCCTAACTTTGTTGTTGTACCACGGTGGGTTTTTCCCGTCCCTCACAGTTTTACTCGGCACGTACCTGTCTAAAACGCATTTTACGATTGCCTTGAACTTTTTCCATAAACACTCAACATTGTCAGTGTCGGAACAGAAATTTTCGTTTTGATCTGTTAGGTAGTCTGAAATCTGCCTTCTATTACTCTTGCTAAACAGATAAACCTTCCTCCCTTTTTTTATATTCCTACTAACTTACATACTCAGGGATGCTGCAACGGCCTTATGATCACTGATTCCCTGTTCTGTACATACAGAGTCGAAAAGTTCGGGTCTGTTTGTTATCAGTAGGTCCAAGATGTTATCTCCATGAGTCGGTTCTCTGTTTAATTGCTTGAGATAACTTTCGGATAGTGCACTCAGTATAATGTCACTCGATGCTCTGTCCCTACCACTTGTTCTAAACATCTGAGTGTCCCAGTCTATATCTGGTAAATTGAAATCTCCACCTAAGACTATAACATGCTGAGAAAATTTATGTGAAATGTATTCCAAATTTTCTCTCAGTTGTTCTGCCACTAATGCTGCTGAGTCGGGAGGTTGGTAAAAGGAGCCAATTATTAACCTAGCTCGGTTGTTGAGTGTAACCTCCACCCATAATAATTCACAGGAACTATCCACTTCTATTTCACTACAGGATAAACTACTACTAACAGCGACAAACACTCCACCACTGGTTGCATGCAATCTATCCTTTCTAAACACCGTCTGTGCCTTTGTAAAAATTTCGGCAGAATTTATCTCTGGCTTCAACCAGCTTTCTGTACCTATAACGATTTCGGCTTTGGTGCTTTCTATCAGCGCTTGAAGTTCCGGTACTTGACCGATGCAGCTTCGACAGTTTACAATTACAATACCGATTGCTGCTTGGTCCCCGCATGTCCTGACTTTGCCCTGCACCCGTTGAGGCTGTTGCCCTTTCTGTACTTGCCCAAGGCCACCTAACCTAAAAATGATAAAAATAGATTCTGCCAAACTCTGCAAAATACTCATTGATTGCAACTATTATTTCCTTATTTGATGAATATTTCTTCGTTTCAAGTTAGGGAACAGGATAATATCACTTGAGGGTACACCTGACGAATGGCGTTGGCGAGGAACCAATTCAAAGCCCAATTCTTGTACTTTCGCCATTGTTAATGCTGATGTGTGAGATGGTGCATTATTCTGGTGAAACAGCACTTTCTAGTGTGCCAACCTTGGTCTTTTTTCAGGCAACACAAGATTCAGGCTTTCCAACAATGAAGCATATTAGGGTTCAATTATGGTTCTGACTTTTTACAAGTAATCAAAGAGGATTAATTCTTGGGAATCCCAAAGAGCAGTGGCCATCACCTTACCAGCTAACAAACTGGTCTTCTGTACGCTTCTTCTTGTCCATTGTTTTGACTGCCATTTTGACTCTGGTGTTCAATGATGGCTTCAGAATTCATCAATAGTGACAAATTGGCACAAGAAGTCTTCTGAATTGCAATTAAATATCACCAGAGGTTGTGCTGAAATGTTGTGTTGGATGCGCTTTTGGTTGACTGTGAGGGAATTGTGGCACCCACTTCATATACGGCTTCTTCATAGATTACATTATGCACTTGCACAGTTGGAATGCCTACAGCCTCTGCAGTTTCATGAATTTGTATTCAGCAGTATTGCGTTACCATATCATGGATTTTGTCACTGGTTTGTGGTGACCTCAACTGCATGGCCAGAGTGTGCTTTGTCATCGGTACTTGTCCAACCATGTTTAAATTCATTAATCCAAAAGTAAATGGTCTTCAGTGATAGTGTAGATTCTGCATAACATGATACAGATCTGTTTCGATTTTTGTGGTGGTCCAAGCATTCAAATGAAAATGTTTAATAACTGCACAAAACTTGGTTTTCTCCATTTTCAATCACAACTGACATGCTGAGCAATTCAGACAGTTTTCAGGAATTAACTGCACATTGTACATTGTTGAAATTATTTATATGTTTCTCGGAAGAATCAAGCTTACCAACGATGAAGGCACAATAAAAATGTTCCATTCCTTCATGGAAATTTACCACCTACCAACCACCCTTGTATATCTAATTTGCCATACACAAATGAAATGATCACATCACTATACCTTGAAGCAAATACAAAAGTAATGAAAATGTTATGAAGAACATATAGAAAATTCTCAAGCTATTATCTTGAGAAATATGAAAAAGGATAAATAATTTATACTATCCTATACCGGTTTATAACAAGATACATAAGAAAATTAAAATAAATGAAAAAAGAAAATAGGTTTAAATAATCACGTGATTGTATCAATAATACTCTCAATCTGTGGACTGAATCAAAGCTTAAAACTATTGCTTATTTCTGTTGCTATCAACAGTCTCAATTCTATAGCCTGCAGGCTCCTTCAAATAATAATTTTATAACAGATTTTGCGCAGCAGTTTAATAAATACATAATAATTTGCTGAATAATTAATGATGTATTAAGTACAATGGCCTTACCAGTTCTTCTTTATTTGTTCCAAGGAAAGATTTTACTTGGACATCTGTTATCAATTCACAAAAGGCATCAGAGACAATTTTCAGCGCAAAAGTAGCAGCCAAGCATGGAATCAGTTGCCACTGCTGTGCAGAGGAAGACAAGCAGTTACTGTAGCAAATCTCTTTTAGATTTATACTTAATATAATATGTCACAGCAAAGTGTCTTATATTGTTACAATACCTGAGCAAAAAGAGTCAACATTTGTCAAAAATGCTATGTGTGGATAGTATGATTAAATCATATTCTTCAGAGGATTAACAAGTGAGTTACTGAATGCAACATAATTCAAACAAACTGCTAGTGCTGAGGGTAAATGATCAACAAAATTCATATCAGGGATGACATGAGATACCACAGACCACCGAGAACAGACAATTAAGGTAGGTACACTGAAAACACCAATCTGAAAAGATTAAAAACCAATATCAAATATCTGACTCACCTCTACATACAACTATATCTACATGACTACTCTGCAATTCACAGTTAAGTGCCTGGCAGAGGGTTCATCGAACTGCATTCAAGCTATTTCTGTACTGTTCCACTGTCAAACAGTGCATGGGAAAAACGAACACTTAAACCTTTCCTTGAGACTTCTGATTTCACTTATTTTATTACATTGATTATTTCTTCCTATGCAACAATAAACACCTTTATTTTAATGATTTCTATCCAATCTCTTGTATCATATCTCTGACACTCTCTTCCCTGTTTCACAATAATACAAAATGAGCTGCCCTTTTTGAACTTTTTCGATGTCCTCTATCAATCCTAGCTGATGCAGATCATGCGTCATGCAGTAGTACTCAAGAAGAGGATGAACAAGTGTAGTGTAGGCAGTCTTTAGTAAACTTGTTCAATCTTCTAAGTGCTGAACTCAGGAAGCACTCAGTGAGCACAGCTCTGAAAAGCTTTCTCTTCATATCCACCATTTTGTGAAGTACAGTTACTGTAGCAAATCCCTTTTAGATTTACACTTAATATACACTATTTTACAATTCTGTAGACTTACAGTACATGAGCAATCTTTGCACCACTTTGAAATCTTATCACAGTTTGACAGAATATTTGTACAGCTTCTTTCAGACAATACCGCATTGTAGATAAGTGCATAATCTGTGAAAAGTCTGACATTACTATTAATATTGTCTGCAAGGTCATTAATATAAAGCAAGGATCTGAACACACTTTCCTGGGCACTCCTGAAGTTACTTCTACATCTGTCGATGACTCTCCACCCAAGATATTATGTTGTGTCCATCCTACTGAGAAATCCTCACTCCAACCACAAGTTTTGCTTGATACCCCGTACTGTCATACTTTTGATAATAAGTGTGGATGTGGTATTGACTCAAATGCATTTTGGTAGTCATGAAATATTAAATCTACATGACTGCCTTGATCAGTGGCTTTCAGAATGTCATGTGGGAAAAGTGAGAATTTGGTTTCAAATGACCGACATTTCTGGAATTTATGCTGGTTGACGCAAAGGAGGTCATTCTGTTTAAGATACCTTATTATGTTTGAGCTAAAAATATTTTGTGAGATTATACAGCCAACGTATGTCATGGATATTGGACAATAGTTTTGTGGATCACTTCTGCTTTCCTTGTTGCAGTCAAATGTGACCTGTGGTTGCTACCAACTACAAGGCCCAGTATATAATTATTAAAAGATGGCTAATTCAGTCACAAACTCTGTATAGAATCTGCAAGAGATTCCATCAGGACCTGAAGCTTTCATCGATTTTAGCGATTTCATCTATGCTATTGGCACTAGTATCTATATCACCCATCTTTGCAGTGATGCAACAATTAAAATAAGGCAGTGCTAATGAGTTTTATTTTGTAATGGAACATTTGAAAATGGATACAAGGATTTCCAGTTTTCACTTGATACTCTCAATTACAGTTCCTGTGCATCCACAAGTGTATGGATACTAACATTAGTGCCTTAGCATGTAACCAGAATTTACTGATGATGACAGTGTGACTGGGAAATTGTGGTGCCAACCAAAGAGAGAGGTCTCAGGTTACACTTGATACCTCACTACAGCATCTGAAGCTAAAGACAGATGCTGCCAGACATAACAACAACTGAGATGTCTGTATTGTATAGGCTTGCCCTCTAGAGTTTCCATATGCTGACACTGCTGAAAGCTTACTTACATCGAAGTGCAACACAGCTCAGCCCACTCTGTAATCATCACCTACAGTGACAGCATCATCTTAGCTCAGATCTGGCTGTGACCTAAGAGAATTATAAGTCAGAACTGTGTATCAAAGGTTTATAGTCAATATTACACTGAGATTTGAATATAATACAGGCCAACAATGGAATTTTTTTGCTGAAAATACCTTATTCTTATGTTTTTTAGGGTGGGAAATCCAAATATGATATTTAAAAAACTGTATCATCCACCATTTCTTCACATTTTACAGTTACATTTATTAAATTGATCTATTTTTTATAGAATTTAATAGCTTTTATATAGTTAAAATAATTTAAAAAGGAGGGTAATGAATGTAGATGATGTTGGTAGCACTGCTGAAAAACATTTGCTGGAAAAAAAGGTTGATTCAATTTTTGTGTTAACAGATGGTGTTTTGTTTACTGTCAACCTAACCTCGCTTACCTATTTCCTGTACATGTGCTCAGTACAATGTCTAATCGTGGTTGTAAAAACTCTACTGACAGTTTTTATTATATCTGTGGTGAATTTGTGATTAAAAAACACTAAAGAAACATTACAGACTTTGTGAAAAAGGTTTATCTATCATACTTTGGACCTAAACTTGGTAATCAAGATAAATCTTGGGCAGTGCATAAGGTATGTTATGTGTATGTTGAAGATCTGAGAAAATGGTCCAAAAAGGAGAAAAAATCCTTTATATTTTCTGTTCCTATGATATGGAGGGAGCCAAGAAATCATTCCGATGATTGCTACTTTTGCAGTGTTGATATCACTGCTCACAATTCGTACAACAAGAAGGTAATAAGCTACCCTAACCTTCCGTCTGCCATCCGATCAGTGTATGGTGTAGATTTGCTGGTTCCTGAACCACCAGATGATTTAAATTCTATTCCAATGGAAGTATTTTCTGATGTACAATCTAATGTAGATGAACCAGATGATGATGAATTCCATTGTAATATAGAAAGTCTAGAGCCCAATTTGTTTACTGAGACCAAGCTTAACGATTTGGTTAGGGATTTAGGATTAACGAAAGAAAAAACTGAGTTTCTTGGCTCTAGATTAAAAGAAAAGAACTTATTGGCAGTTGGAACCAGCATATACATGTATAGAAAGAGAGAGCAGCAACTTCCCAAGTTTTTGCAACAAGAAGGTGATTTAGTGTACTCCTGAGACATCCCAGGACTGATGAATGAGTTTGGTATTGAATACAAAAAGGAAGATTGGAGGCTGTTTGTTGATTCATCCAAAATTAGTGACAGATAAACGCTACCAGGACCGCTGGAACACCGACATGATGGGAGCTACTGTTGGTCACTTCACCGAGAAGTTCAGCAAGCGACTCATCATAGAAAAAGTTACCCAAGAAGCTTCAAAGAAAATAGAGAAAGAAAATACAAACCAATTCCAGCCGACAAGTGAAACCAATATTCTAGCTGACAAGTGAAACCAATTTCCCCATTTGCTGTATAGCCTAGAATTTTTATACTATGTAATAAAAAACATATTGCTCAAAAACTATGGGTGATACAAAAAAACTAAGGCTAAATTTGGATTCAGCTCATAGAAATCTATAAAGAGCAGCTATCAAAGTAAAAAAAGTTTTTCAAAAAATTTTTTTCTTTGGCCTGTGTAATTTGATATAGTATCAAGTGATGACTGAAGTCAGCACACTTGGATACGAAACTGAGAAAGAACAGCTTGCTGGTACCTCTGACTCCACGACCTACCCCACCAGACCAGCACAGCGCTCATGACAAAACCTGGAGTGCCTACCATGAATATGAGACCGCACTGGAACGGGTACCAGAGAGTACAGGAGCTGGACGAACCATAAAACATCAGTTCCCCAACATACCCTGGGCTTCTGGACTTTGGGTTGAAAAAAGGTAGGGCAGTGGGGTGTTACAGGTACTGATGTAGTGACACAAATCGACAAGCAAGCGACAGCCCAAAGACAATTTGTAATAGAAGTGTGATAGAAGTATTGTGATTTTAGTCTCTCTTGGTGTGATCCTGCAAGCTTGTGATGTACTTTGTAGAGTGATACTGTGTGAAGCAAAGATACAGAAAGATCAACCAGTGTACATCATTGCATCCATTATACTTCATCTAGGATCCCTAAATCTTCTTCAGCAAAGAAACAAAACACTCATCCACAAAAGCATGCACGCCTTAGGCATACATGACCGCTACCACCAGCAGCTTGAACCGGAGCTATGGTAGAAGCTGCCGGTGTTAGTGGCCATATGTGCCTGAGGTTTAATTGCTTGTGTGGATATGTGTGTTGTTTCTTTGCTGAAGAAGGCTTCTGCTAAACGCTATAATGTGTAAGTCCTTTCATCGTGCCTACCTGCAGCTCAATGTGTAATCTTTTTGGTGAGTAGCAATCTATCTTTTTCCTAATATTTTTGATATTCCAAACCAGAGTTTCCATTTTTTACTTCAGATTTCCATATTCAGATGAAAAATTAAATGCCTAACAAACAAAATATATTGTGGTAAACTGACTGTAACTCCTACCTTGAGAATAAATTACAGTGGCAATACTCATCTTGCAGATAGTATCATCAACCATCACTACATCGTGGGACAAGGAAAAGATCAAGAATAGACAGAAACATGATTGCAACCTCTTTTATATTGATTACTTGAACATGAATTCTTTACAGACGAATGGAAAAACTAGTAGAAGCCAACCTCGGGGAAGATCAGTTTGGATTCCGTAGAAACACTGGAACACGTGAGGCAATACTGACCTTACGACTTATCTTAGAAGAAAGATTAAGAAAAGGCAAACCTACGTTTCTAGCATTTGTAGACTTAGAGAAAGCTTTTGACAATGTTGACTGGAATACTCTCTTTCAAATTCTGAACGTGGCAGGGGTAAAATACAGGGAGCGAAAGGCTATTTACAATCTGTACAGAAACCAGATGGCAGTTATAAGAGTCGAGGGACATGAAAGGGAAGCAGTGGTTGGGAAGGGAGTAAGACAGGGTTGTAGCCTCTCCCCGATGTTGTTCAATCTGTATATTGAGCAAGCAGTAAAGGAAACAAAAGAAAAATTCGGGGTAGGTATTAAAATTCATGGAGAAGAAATAAAAACTTTGAGGTTCGCCGATGACATTGTAATTCTGTCAGAGACAGCAAAGGACTTGGAAGAGCAGTTGAATGGAATGGACAGTGTCTTGAAAGGAGGATATAAGATGAACATCAACAAAAGCAAAACAAGGATAATGGAATGTAGTCTAATTAAGTCGGGTGATGCTGAGGGAATTAGATTAGGAAATGAGGCACTTAAAGTAGTAAAGGAGTTCTGCTATTTGGGGAGCAAAATAACTGATGATGGTCGAAGTAGAGAGGATATAAAGTGTAGGCTGGCAATGGCAAGGAAAGCGTTTCTGAAGAAGAGAAATTTGTTAACATCCAGTATTGATTTAAGTGTCAGGAAGTCATTTCTGAAAGTATTTGTATGGAGTGTAGCCATGTATGGAAGTGAAACATGGACGATAAATAGTTTGGACAAGAAGAGAATAGAAGCTTTCGAAATGTGGTGCTACAGAAGAATGCTGAAGATTAGATGGGTAGATCACATAACTAATGAGGAAGTATTGAATAGGATTGGGGAGAAGAGAAGTTTGTGGCACAACTTGACCAGAAGAAGGGATCGGTTGGTAGGACATGTTCTGAGGCATCAAGGGATCACCAATTTAGTATTGGAGGGCAGCGTGGAGGGTAAAAATCGTAGAGGGAGACCAAGAGATGAATACACTAAGCAGATTCAGAAGGATGTAGGTTGCAATAGGTACTGGGAGATGAAGAAGCTTGCACGGGATAGAGTAGCATGGAGAGCTGCATCAGGCCAGTCTCAGGACTGAAGACCACAACAACAACAACAACTTGCCACTGTTACGTATGACATACACCCTAGATGATACACTCATATTAAGAAAAAAACAGAATACCTTGAACAACTAGAGATAGGATGTTCATATTCACAGGACATCTACATTAGTATGTTCTGCAGAAATGATTAGCATTTGAACCACATCGGCCCACAGGTTCAAGGTCAACATCGATATCATGGTGTGACACCACCTATCAATATAATGTGTCTCTAGTTCTCTTTGTTACTATAAGCTGCAGGTAATGGAACAGTGTGACTTGAGCAGACAAACAGGATGCATCGCAGACGTATGTGCAAACCATACCGTTTGAAAGAGGGTGCATTATTGGCATTAGGGAATGTGATGCATCCATCTGGGAAACTACAGCTTGCGTGGGACAAAGTGTTTTGGCAGTGCAAAAGGTGTGTGCAGAATGGTTCACAGAAGGCGACAGAAAATGACGAGATGGGTCAGGTTGCACAACCCAGACCACTCCTGAGAAGATTGATATCTCATCTGAATGGCATTGTAGAACAGATTTGCATCCTCTTTGGCTCTGGCACAACAGCAGAACAGTGTAACACATCATACACTATCAGTGGTGCCAGTCCATTGCCTTTTATTATGTCACGGGTAACGTGAATGTCGTCCACTGCTTTGCCAGCCTTTGACGAATGTGCAGAAACATGCCAGACAGGTATGGGGTATGGAACAATGTCACTGGGGATAGGAATGGCATCAGATAGTATGTTCATACAAATCCAGGTTCTGTATGTTTGAAAATGATAGTTACATTTTGGTTCGCCACAGACAGGAGTAGTGGCATCACAGTGACTGGATTCACGCAAAACATACAATGCCAACTCAAAGACTCATGGAGTGGGATGCTATTGCATACAATTGAAAATTGCATTCAGTGCACAGCCAGAGCACTGGGAGCAGTGTGACCTATGTGAATGGCATCCAGTGAACTGTGAACTGTACCCTTTTTGCACAACATTCCGCATGCCATTTTTCAGCAGGACAATGCACGACCACATGTTGCTGCTTGAACATGTGCTTTCTTGGTGCCACAGGATGTCTGCCCATTGCCCTGACCCACCAGATCACCAGACTTGCTGCCAATCAGAGATGTGTGGGATATGGTGAAACAACGGGTGCAGTACTGCGACCCAGTGCCAGCCACCACAGATGAACTTTGGAACCAGGTGACTGCAGCACGGATGGCTACACCACAGACACCATTCACACCTTATATACACCGATGTCATCACAAATGGAAGAGGTTATCAGGGTCCATGGCAGACCTTGTGACTACTAGGCCACAGGACACATGTCGAATTGAGACAACTGAAATGCTCATCATTTCTGCAGAACATACTAACGTACATATTTCCTGAAAATGAATGTTCCATCTCCAGTTGTTCAAGCTGTTCTGTTTCTTCTGAACATGAGTGTATTTTAGTCTACATTTCACAGTTATTTTTATTATTAAAATCCACAGTTTCAAACAAACACTAAGGCAGGTCACAGATGTAGTACCAACAAAAGTCACTAGATCACGGGCCAATCAAAAGATCGAAAAGAATCCAAGATTTCCTGAACTGTGACATAAACTGTTTGAACAGTTCAAGTTGTGTTCAAATGCAACCCTACTTGAAACAATGAAAACTGAGCTAAAACAATAGAAGACAAGTTCTCCAAAGACACAATGAGATACTTATCAAAAAATGTAACAAAAGTTGGTGCAACTAACCATTTTTTCATATGGGTGAAGATGTGTTCATTCATTGCATTCTATTGATTCAAATATGACTGATTTAAAGCAATTGTAGTTTCTTACGTGGCTTGCATTCATTATGAGTATTAACAAGGTACAGGGCCTTTGTGTGGCAGGTATTAAACCTTGTGGACAACACCAGGGACTGCAGCTATTACTTGTGTGTATACTGGAAAGTGTTTAACCATTTATGAGCCCCAACAAGAAATGTCTCTAAACAAGAGTGTTCACTTTCAGCTGCAGCAGATAGAACATTAACAGTAAAATTGCCAGATCCAGATCTAAAAACAGTTTTGTCTATTGTCTCAAAGTATTGTGAACACAGATGAAGTTGATTTTGAGGAACCATCTGCTTCTCTTGTTCACAGTGCATAAGGAACTCAGTCTAAAGTTAATGCAAAAGTGTATTCAAACAGGGAATAGATGAACAGTAAAACTAGAGTAAAACCTTTCAGTCAGGTGGAACACAAGGTGTACTTCACAATAAGGCAAAAGAAGTCTTCTCTTCATTGACTTTTGAATCATGATGGTACAGCTTGTCATTGTCCTGATACAAGGCGTTTCAGGTGAGGTAAAAAACATCATATCCAGACAACCTGTTAACAAAGCTATCATGGCAGGCACTGGGGGACTGTATGACAACAGCATGGCTTTCAGTGAGTGAATGTAATGTCAGCAGAAATATTAGGGCCAGTGCAAATGAAGATTCATATTTCCACTTTTCAGAAGGCTTCTGCTGTAGTCCACAGACAGGAGAACAAGGATTTTTACAATCAACAGTGGCTCAAGAGACAAATAAATTCCAGTTGGACACAGGTGCATCTGTTTCCCTCTTCAGTAAAGACACATATAAAATGATCAGTGCCTACAGCTACTGAAGCTTCTTCTGTTTTGTCTGCTTATAATGGACATGAAATACCAGTACTTGGTGTGTGCAATTTGCCAGCAACTTTTCATGACATTATAAAGACGGTTTCCTTTCATGTACTATGTTTAGGAACACTGCAAAAATTTTTCGTTTGGACTTATTTGATTTGTTCAATCTGTGCATACAAGATAACATGTTACAAATCAGTGTTTCAGTGCCACATACTAATGTTTCTGATGTGTAATAAATACATCAAACTTTTTGAACCAGGCTTAGGAAATACTAAAAATTTTGGGATGTACATTACTGTTACCATACAATGTGCCATAATAATTTTATTGTGCACGGCCTTGGCCCTGGGCTATATGTGAGCAGGGTGCTCAGGAGCTTAATGATGGAAAAACAATGGGGTGATACCACCCATTTCTGTGAGCAAGAGAACATCCCCTCGATTGTACTTTGAAAGCCATCAGGAGGTTACATCTCTGTGCTCATTTAAAAGCTACAGTAATGGTTTAGTTTCTTCTCCCATGACTGGAGAACAGAATGGACAGACTGATTTAAGTAAGGTATACCTACAGTTACTGCTGGACGATCAGTCTGAGCAATATCTTGTGATCAACACACACCTAGGTTTGTTCCATTTTGAAAGATTCTGTTCAGAAGTCCTTCTGCTCCTGCTATTATTTGTTCTCTAGAACAATTAACAGCCAAAGTCCTTTCATGTGCAAACTACCTGGATGATATTGCTGTCATGGGTAGCATGTTTGCTGAACAGCTGGTAAATTTACAATGTTTGTTTAATGTGCTTGCTGCAGCTGGCTTAAAGTGTAATGAGGAAAAGTGCTCCTTTTTCCATGAAGAACTTAAATATTTATGACACATTATAAATTCACAGGGTATTCATCCTGCTCATTTGCACTTGTCTGCAATTAAAGATTTTCTGGGATCTCATAACATCCATAAGCTACAGACCATCATGGACAAGCTAACCTATTACATAACCAACTGCACTGGAAAGGAGTTCCTTGTGTGCGGTCCCATGAATGTCAGGGCACATTTTGGCAGTTGAAGGACACAAAGTTAAGCTGTTGTTGTCCTATTCATTTTAATCTTGCAAACCCTGTTGTCTTGGTTGTGGATGCTTCTTATGGGATTGAACATGTGATCTCCCGCAGAATTGCTTCACCTAATAAGCCCATTGCTTTTGCCTCAAAAACTCTCAACAAAGTAGAGTGCAATTGAAGTCAACATGAAAAAGAGGCACTTGTCATTATCTATTTCATTATCAATCTATGACATTATCAATATTCAGCAATATTTGTATGGTTGGAAGTTCTATTTTATTACAGGACATCAGCCATTAACAGTTTTGTTCAATCATTCCAAGCCTGTTCCAACATGGACAGCACAAAAATTGCAAACCTGAGCTCTATTATTGTCTAATTATCAATGTGAGTCATACACACCCACTGCACAACAATCAAACACTTGACTTATTGTCTCAGTTACCAGTCAGTACCTATACAGTGTTTGATTCATCTGAGGAATAATTTTATTAAATCGATACGCAAGATTTTGAAATTCTTCAGAATTTTCTTCTCAATTTTCAGCATGTTGTTGGAGCAATTGCTTCTTACCCAGCTCTTTGGGTAGTTTTGCAATACATGCACCACAGGTGGCACGTCGCTTGAAAGAAATTCTGCAGCCACTTTTCACATCATCACATGCTGTCCGTATGGTCAGGTGTCTTGCTGTTGCCAACAGAGAATGACAATGTATGAGTTGTGAGTCCTCAATCCCTTCTGTGGAAAATTTTGTCATTTTTGCATCAAGGTCACTGGGGCATAGTTTGTCCAATGTCATTGCACTTTGGCAGGGCATGAATGTCCAAATGTCCAAATTCAGCAAATAACTTTTCATTGCAATGCTTGTACATAGTTTCAGTCCACTGTACAGCAATACATTTTTGAGCCCGGATGATGGCAACAAACACACATTGATTTTGTTGGTCCATTCTGGAACATGCGATGGTTGTTGGTGGTAGACATGACAGAAAATTTCCTTTTGTAGTCACCGTGACATCCACATCTACTGCTAATAAGGTATCTGTTTTGTCTTCTTTTATTTGTCTTGAAGGTCTTCCTGAGATCCTTGTCTTGGGCAATGGACCAAAATTTATGTCAAACAACTTTCAAAACATTTCTGCTGATTACAGCATACACTGTGTAACTACTGCTCCTTCACACCCTCAGTTTAATGGTGAAGCTGAATGGTTCATTCAAATTTTCAAAAGTCACAGGAAGAAACTCCATTCCTCCCACACACCGGAGCAAACCTTAAAGTGTTTCTTTATTCCTATTGCTTCTTGCCATGTGATGAGAAGTCACCAGCAGAATTATTACAGGGGTGTCATCACCATACCCTGTTGCATCTTCTGCGGCTGATGTGGAAACAGTTCATTCCTCCATGTCAGACAAAGTTTCAAAGTTTCAGCCACAGCATGAAGCTTTCTTTAACGTTTTTGGCCACAGCTTCATAATAAAAGTTTTGGGTTGTTCACTTCGTATCATTCAAGGTTCCTCTGGGCTGCACCGGTGTCACCAGAACCAGCTGTGACACTCTTATGTCAGTGATTCTGCCACAGAATTTTTGCCTACAGATGCAGCATGCTGCTGGGGTCCACAACAGCAGTCATCTCCACCTGCCAAATTGTCACAGTCAGCACCATCTAGAGCAGTGCCGATGGAAATTGACATAGTGCCACTGCCATCATCACCGTCCTGTAGCCTGGGCCGAGATCAGTGGAGGCAGAGCTCCTGGACAGGTGTCACTATGCCTCTGGAGTTCCACCTACAGTCTGTTCATCCACAGCATCTGTGTCCCTGGATGTGGGCATGCACCCTGTGACCAGTTTTTTGGGGGGTGTTCGTGGTCACTTGCAAGGTGGATACAGGGATGGGGAAGAGAGACATGCCATCAGTCCTCACTAAGGTCCCTGATTCCTCATCTACATCCACATTCAGGATCCCCTGCCATTGTCATCTGATCCAGCACTACACAATGACAGTGCAGAGGGGTACATCACAACAGTACCACAAGCTAAAAGCAGATGCTGCCAGGTGCAGTGACAAATGATAGATGCTGGTGTAAACACGCCCTCTATAGTTTCCACAGGCTGCTGCTGCCAGAATCTTGCTTACATCAGAGTGCTGCATAGATTGGTCCACTCTGTATTCCTTGCCTATGGCTGGTGGTGGGAGGATGTATATAGGACAGGACTTGCATCTAGGACTATTACGTGGATATGAGGCATGAGCTAAGTATTTGGGAGAAGGGGTTGTGTGGTGTTACTGATGACAGAGATAAGGTCACAGGAACAGTAAAACTGTGATACCTATCACTGACACTATTGCGTATGAGTGTGCCATAGCAATCATTGTATAGATTTAAGTGTCAGGAAGTCGTTTCTCAAAGTATTTGTATGGAGTGTAGGTATGTATGATGTGACATGTGTATGATAAATAGTTTAGACAAGAAGAGAATAGAAGCTTTTGAGATGTGGTGCTACAGAAGAATGTTGGAGGTTAGATGGGTAGATCATGTAACTAATGAGGAGGTACTGAATAGAACTGGGGAGAAGAGGAATTAGTGGCCCCACTTGACAAGTAGAAAGGACTGGTTGGTAGGACATGTTCTGAGGCATCAAGGGATCACCAATTTAGTAGTGGAGGGCAGTTTGGAGGGTAAAAACCACAGAGGGAGACCAAGAGATGAATACACTGAGCAGATTCAGAAGAATGCATGGTGCAGTAGTTACTTGGAAATGAAGAAACTTGCAAAGGATAGAGTAGCATGGAGAGCTGCATCAAACCAGTCTCTTGACTGCAGACCACAACAACAACACCACATTCTTCAAATTTCATCTTCGCCAAGGCTTAAAAATGGATTCCACATTACTGTGAATTTCTGGAACCTGCACAAAGATGGGTGCTGTTATCAAGCATACACCAAGAAATCAAAGAAAATTAGTTCAGTTTTATCTACATCATTATCACATAGCAATACAGCAAAGGCAACTGCTAATTATTACGAATGTTGAAGGAGTTGCAAATACAAGTGAGTAGTAACTGTAAAAACTATGTCACAGAAACTATCAATGGAAACTGAAATTCAATTTATCTGTTTACTATTGTGCCATCAGCCGAGGATATGTGCTCACCATATTGTAGATATGCTGTCTGCTACAGCTGCAACAGAGGGGTACACTCCCCCAGCCATATGGCATGCTATGAATTTGGTAAATCTCAATATTTAAAAAAATAAAAAAATTGCAGTGTGCCTAAAATTTTGACACTGTTTTTTTTTCAGTATATTCTTCCTGTTCAAAAAATTTTATGGCAGGTTTTGACATATCAGATTGGACAGTTCCCTTGTGAGATGTTTGGAACACTAGTCTGTCATATTTAGCACTGAGCCATGGAGCCACTTCAAGTTACCTAAAACTAAATGTCCCCATGAACCATGGACCTTGACGTTGGTGGGAAGGCTTGTGTGCCTCAGCAATACAGATGGCCGTACCGTAGGTGCAACCACAACGGAGGGGTATCTGTTGAGAGGCCAGACAAATGTGTGGTTCCTGAAGAGGGGCAGCAGCCTTTTCAGTAGTTGCAGGGGCAACAGTCTGGGTGATTGACTGATCTGGCCTTGTAACACTAACCAAAACGGCCTTGCTGTGCTGGTACTGCAAATGGCTGAAAGCATGGGGAAACTACAGATATAATTATTCCCGAGGGCATGCAGCTTTACTGTATGGTTGAATGATGATGGCGTCTTCTTGGGTAAAATATTCCAGAGGTAAAATAGTCCCCCATTTGGATCTCCGGTTGGGGACTACTCAAGAGAATGTCATTATCAGGAGAAAGAAAACTGGTGTTCTACAGATCGGAGCATGGAATGTCAGATCCCTTAATCGGGCAGGTAGGATAGAAAATTTAAAAAGGGAAATGGATAGGTTAAAGTTAGATATAGTGGGAATTAGTGAAGTTCGGTGGCAGGAGGAACAAGACTTTTGGTCAGGTGAATACAGGGTTATAAATACAAAATCAAATAAAAAAATAGGAGTGCGGGTAAGCTACTACAAAGAGCATAGTGAACGTATTATTGTGGCCAAGATAGACATGAAGCCCATGTCTACTACAGTAGTACAAGTTTATATGCCAACTAGCTCTGCAGATGATGAAGAAATTGAAGAAATGTATGATGAGATGAAAGAAATTATTCAGGTAGTGAAGGGAGACGAAAATTTAATAGTCATGGGTGACTGGAATTCGAGTGTAGGAAAAGGGAGAGAAGGAAACATAGTAGGTGAATATGGATTGGGACTAAGAAATGAAAGAGGAAGCCGTCTGGTAGAATTTTGCACAGAGTATAACTTAATCATAGCTAACACTTGATTCAAGAATCATGAAAGAAGGTTGTATACATGGAAGAATCCTGGAGATACTAAAAGATATCAGATAGATTATATAATGGTAAGACAGAGATTTAGGAACCAGGTTTAAATTGTAACACATTTCCAGGGGCAGGTGTGGACTCTGACCACAATCTTTTGGTTATGAACTGTAAATTAAAACTGAAGAAACTGCAAAAAGGTGGGAATTTAAGGAGATGGGACCTGGATAAACTGACTAAACCAGAGGTTGTACAGAATTTCAGGGAGAGCAAAAGGGAACAATTGACAGGAATGGGGCAAAGAAATACAGTAGAAGAAGAATGGGTAGCTCTGAGGGATGAAGTAGTGAAGGCAGCAGAGGATCAAGTAGGTAAAAAGACGAGGGCTAGTAGAAATCCTTGGGTAACAGAAGAAATACTGAATTTAATTGATGAAAGAAGAAAATATAAAAATGCAGTAAATGAAGCAGGCAAAAAGGAATACAAACGTCTCAAAAATGAGATCAACAGGAAGTGCAAAATGGCTAAGCAGGCATGGCTAGAGGACAAATGTAAGGATGTAGAGGCTTATCTCAGTAGAGGTAAGACAGATACTGCCTACAGGAAAACTAAAGAGACCTTTGGAAAAAAAAGAGCCACTTGTATGAATATCAAGAGCTCAGATGGAAACCCAGTTCTAAGCAAAGAAGGGAAAGCAGAAAGGTGGAAGGAGTATATAGAGGGTCTATACAAGGGTGATGTACTTGAGGACAATATTATGGAAATGGAAGAGGATGTAGATGAAGATGAAATGGGAGATACGATACTGCGTGAAGAGTTTGACAGAGCACTGAAAGACCTGAGTCGAAACAAGGCCCCAGGAGTAGACAACATTCCATTAGAACTATTGACGGCCTTGGGAGAGCCAGTCCTGACAAAACTCTACCAGCTGGTGAGCAAGATGTACGAGACAGGCTAAATACCATCAGACTTCAACAAGAATATAATAATTCCAATCCCAAAGAAAGAAAGGTGTTGACAAATGTGAAAATTACCGAACTATCAGTTTAATAAGTCACAGCTGCAAAATACTAATGCGAATTCTTTAGAGATGAATGGAAAAACTTGTAGAAGCTGACCTCGGGGAAGATCAGTTTGGATTCCGTAGAAATGTTGGAACACGTGAGGCAATACTGACCCTACGACTTATCTTAGAAGAAAGATTAAGGAAAGGCAAACCTATGTTTCTAGCATTTGTAGACTTAGATAGAGCTTTTGACAATGTTGGCTGGAATACTCTCTTTCAAATTTTAAAGGTGGCAGGGGTAAAATACAGGGAGCGAAAGGCTATTTACAATTTGTACAGAAACCAGATGACAGTTATAAGAGTCGAGGGGCATGAAAGGGAAGCAGTGGTTGGGAAGGGATTCAGACAGGGTTGTAGCCTCTCCCCGTTGTTATTCAATCTGTATATTGAGCAAGCAGTAAAGGAAACAAAAGAAAAATTTGGAGTAGGTATTAAAATCCAGTGAGAAGAAATAAAAACTTTGAGGTTTGCCAATGACATTGTAATTCTGTCAGAGACGCAAAGGACTTGGAAGAGCAGTTGAACGGAATGGGCAGTGTCTTGAAAGGAGGATATAAGATGAACATCAACAAAAGCAAAACGAGGATAATGGAATGTAGTCGAATTAAGTCAGGTGATGCTGAGGGAATTAGATTAGGAAATGAGACACTTAAAGTAGTAAAGGAGTTTGATATTTGGGGAGCAAAATAACTGATGATGGTCGAAGTAGAGAGGATATAAAATGTAGACTGGCAATGGCAAGAAAAGTGTTTCTGAAGAAGAGAAATTTGTTAACATTGGATATAGATTTAAGTGTCAGGAAGTCGTTTCTGAAAGTATTTGTATGGAGTGTATGTAGTGTATGGAAGTGAAACATGGACGATAAATAGTTTGGACAAGAAGAGAATAGAAGCTTTTGAAATGTGGTGCTACAGAAGAATGCTGAAGATTGGATGGGTAGATCACGTAACTAATGAGGAGGTATTGAACAGGATTGGGGAGAAAAGTTTGTGGCACAACATGACTAGAAGAAGGGATCGGTTGGTAGGACATGTTCTGAGGCATCAAGGGATCACAAATTTATCATTGGAGGGCAGTGTGGAGGGTAAAAATCGTAGAGGGAGACCAAGAGATGGATACACTAAGCAGATTCAGAAGGATGTAGGTTGCAGTAAGTACTGGGAGATGAAGGAGCTTGCACAGGATAGAGTAGCATGGAGAGCTGCATAAAACCAGTCTCAGGACTGAAGACCACAACAACAACAACATGATGGGATAAAATAAATTATCCAGTTAGTGAAGGGAGACGAAAATTTAATAGTAATGGGTGACTGGAATTCGAGAGTAGGAAAAGGGAGAGAAGGAAACATAGTGGGTGAATCAGGATTGGGGCTAAGAAATGAAAGAGGAAGCCGTCTGGTAGAATTTTGCACAGAGCATAACTTAATCATAGCTAACACTTGGTTCAGGAATCATAAAAGAACGTTGTATACATGGAAGAATCCTGGAGATACTAGAAGGTATCAGATAGATTATATAATGGTAATACAGAGATTTAGGAACCAGATTTTAAATTGTAACACATTTCCAGGGGGCAGATGTTGACTCTGACCACAATCTATTGGTTATGAACTGTAGATTAAAACTGAAGAAACTGCAAAAAGGTGGGAATTTAAGGAGATGGGACCTGGATAAACTGACTAAACCAGAGGTTTTACAGAGTTTCAGGGAGAGCATAAGGGAATAATTGACAGGAATGGGGGAAAGAAATACAGTAGAAGAAGAATGGGTAGCTCTGAGGGATGAAGTAGTGAAGGCAGCATAGGATCAGATAGGTAAAAAGACAAGGGCTAGTAGAAATCCTTGGGTAACAGAAGAAATATTGAATTTAATTGATGAAAGGAGAAAATGAAGCAGGCAAAAATCAATACATACATATCAAAAATGAGATCGATACGAAATGCAAAATGGCTAAGCAGGGATGGATAGAGGACAAATTTAAGGATGTAGAGGCTTATCTCAGTAGGGGTAAGATAGATACTGCCTACAGGAAAATTAAAGTGACCTTTGGAGAAAAGAGAACCACTTGTATGAATATCAAGAGCTCAGATGGAAACCCAGTTCTAAGCAAAGAAGGGAAAGCAGAAAGGTGGAAGGAGTATATAGAAGGGCGATGTACTTGAGGACAATATCATGGAAATGGAAGAGGATGTAGATGAAGATGAAATGGGAGATACGATACTGCGTCAAGAGTTTGACAGAGCACTGAAAGACCTGAGTCGAAACAAGGCCCCAGGAGTAGACAACATTAGAACTACTGTCGGCCTTGGGAGAACCAGTCCTGACAAAACTCTACCATCTGGTGAGCAAGATGAATGAGACAGGCCAAATACCCTCAGACTTCAACAAGAATATAATAATTCCAATCCTAAAGAATGCAGGTGTTGACAGATGTGAAAATTACCGAACTATCAGTTTAATAAGTCACAGCTGCAAAATACTAACACAAATTCTTTACAGACGAATGGAGAAATTGGTAGAAGCCGACCTCGGGGAAGATCAGTCTGGATTCCGCAAAAATGTTGGAACACGTGAGGCAATAAAGACCCTAAGACTTATCTTAGAAAATAGATTAAGGAAAGGCAAACCTACATTTCTAGCATTTGTAGACTTAGAGAAAGGTTTTGACAATGTTGACTGGAATACTCTCATTCAAATTCTAAAGATGGCAGGGGTAAAATACAGGGAGTGAAAGACTATTTACAATCTGTACAGAAAGCAGATGGCAGTTATAAGAACTGAGGGGCATGAAAGGGAAGCAGCGGTTGGGAAGGGAGTGAGACAGGGTAGTAGTCTGTCCCTGATGTTATTCAATCTGTATATTGAGCAAGCAGTAAAGGAAACAAAAGAAAAATTCGGAGTAGGTATAAAAATCCAGGGAGAAGAAATAAAAACTTTGAGGTTTGCCGATGACATTGTAATTCTGTCAGAGACAGCAAAGGACTTGGAAGAGCAGTTGAATGGAATGGACAGTGTCTTGAAAGGAGGGTATAAGATGAACATCAACAAAAGCAAAACAAGGATAATGGAATGTAGTCGAATTAAGTCGGGTGATGCTGAGGGAATTAGATTAGGAAATGAGACACTTAAAAGTAGTAAAGGAGTTTTGCTATTTGAATAACTGATGATGGTTGAAGTAGAGAGGATATAAAATGTAGACTGGCAATGGCAAGGAAAGCGTTTCTGAAGAAGAGAAATTTGTTAACATCAAGTATAGATTTAAATGTCAGGAAGTCGTTTCTGAAAGTATTTGTATGGAGTGTATGTAGTGTATGGAAGTGAAACATGGACGATAAATAGTTTGGACAAGAAGAGAATAGAAGCTTTTGAAATGTGGTGCTACAGAAGAATGCTGAAGATTGGATGGGTAGATCACGTAACTAATGAGGAGGTATTGAACAGAATTGGGGAGAAGAGGAGTTTGTGGCACAACTTGACAAGAAGAAGGGACCGGTTGGTAGGATATGTTCTGAGGCATCACGGGATCACAAATTTAGCATTGGAGGGCAGCGTGGAGTGTGAAAATCGTAGAGGGAGACCAAGAGATGAATACACTAAGAAGATTCAGAAGGATGTAGGTTGCAGTAAGTACTGGGAGATGAAGAAGCTTGCACAGGATAGAGTAGCATGGAGAGCTGCATCAAACCAGTCTCAGGACTGAAGACAACAACAACAACAACAAATGTAAGGAATAATGCACAAATAGTCCTTCAATATAAAGTTACCTAAGTTATTTTAAAAACTGAGCAGTCAATGTACCAAAACTCTAATGATGGAAACTCCAGGTAGGAATATCAACAATGTAGGTAAAGTAAGATTGTTACTTACCATAAAGAAGACTTGTTAAGTTGCAAACAGGCACAATTAAAAGGCACCTACATAAACCTTTCAGCCACAGCTTTCATGAGCAAAAGATAAACACACATCATTCATACACACAATCAAGGGCTCCTCATGGGCACATGACTGCCAGCTCCACAGCTCAGGCCAGACTGCAACTATCATGAGGGGGATGGGTGCAAGCAGCTATCTGGATGGTGAAGGGAAGGGGAAGGGATAGTAACACTTTCTGTCACGGTGTACAGGAACTAGGGACTAGAATGCCAACAGGTGCAGCATCAGGATCTTGTGGGGTGGAGATGTGGGTAAAAAAAAGAGCAAAAGAGGAGAGGGGTGCAGAAAGATGTATGGGTGCATTGGTAGAGGGTAGCAAACAAAGAGGGTGACAGACAAGAATGGGGAGAAGGAGACAGGACAGAAAGGGGGTGGAAACTGTTGGGTGAAGGGTGTGGGGACAGTATGTTACCATAGGTTGAGGCCAGGATAATTACGGAAGTAGAGAATGTGTTTTGAGGATAGTTCCCATGTGCACAGTTCAGAAAAGCTGGTGGTGGAGGGGAGGACCCAGATGGCTCAGGTAGTGAAGCAAGCATGTTGTGCCACATGACGGTCTACCAAAACTCTGAATGACAATTTCTCTGTTATTCATGAGAAAGGAAGCTTCTCGTCAAAAATATGGCATAAGCTGAATAACAATTTTACACTAACAGTAAAAGCTGATGAAGGAAATACCACTGTCATTATGTACAAATGGGAATGCACCAGAAAAACTCTATAAAATTTTTCTCTGCTAATACATTCATCAAAAAAAGTTTTGCATCACCCAAGTTCCCAGAACTCCTGAAGATAGACATTGACTATGGATATTGTATCACAGACACAGTCCCTTTCACTGTTCATAGATGTCACTAAACCAGCCCAATGACGTAAACAACCATGCATGAGCAGTGCCTATTAGATGGAGAGGGTCTGACAGCTGATCAGTTCCAGTCATTCCCCCAAGAAGTAGGTACACGGCTCGCGTTGTCTGTAGTTCATCCATACCTAGACGGTCAATACTGTGGTTCGATCGCGTTCACATTGTTACTTTGTGCCAGGAAGGGCTCTCAACAATGGAATTGTCCATGCGTATTGGAGTGAACCAAAGCGATGTGGTTCAGACATGGAGGAGATAGAGAGAGAAAGGAACTGTTGATGACATGCCTTGCTCAGGCTGCCCAAGGGCTACTACTGCAGTGGATGACCACTACCTATGGGTTATGGCTTGAAGGAACCCTAACAGCAATGCCACCATGTTGAATAGTGCTTTTTGTGCAGCCACAGGACATCTTGATATGACTCAAACTGTGCACAATAGGCTGCATGATGCACAACTTCACTACCGACATCCATGGCAAGATCCATCTTTGCAAACACGACACCATGCAGCGCAGTACAGATGGGCCCTACAACATGCCGAATGGACCGCTCAGGATTGGCATCACGTTCTCTTCACCGATGAGTATCGCATATGCCTTCAACCAGACAATTGTCGGAGACATGTTTGGAGGCCTTAGACACACTGTCCAGCGAGTGCAGCAAGGTGGAGGTACCCTGCTGTTTTGGGGTGGCGTTATGTGGGGCCGACGTATGCTGCTGGTGGTTGTGGAAGGTGCTGTAACGACTGTATACTGCATGACTACCATCCTCCAACCAATAGTGCAACCATACTGACAGCATATTGGTGAGGCATTTGTCTTCATGGACGATAATTCGCACCCCCATCGTGCACATCTTGTGAATGACTTCAGGAGAAATAACAAAAAAATGAGACACTATTCAGATACTTACACTTAACACACAAGGTTTTTCTTCATATTTCAGCACAAATGAGGTTATTACCACACAGTTTGCTTTCAGTTGTTTAGAAAGTAATGAGAGTTGATGGTTGGTATCTCAGTGTGAACATATATTCAGTTACTGTGGTATATATATGGAAGAAAAGTGCTTGAAAAAGCTGATCAAATTAGTGTGGGATCAATAAAACTAAAACTAAAAGCTTTAATGGAGGTATAATTTTAAAACCTTTTGTCTTTAGTAAATGATAGTTTACCTGCCACTGGCCCTCTAGCTGGACCTGTGAGCTCTTCACATCCTGTGTATCCTCTGTATGTACTGCAGCGTATCGAACTGCAATAGGAACTGCTCTCATGAGATTTGACAAGCTTACTGTGATTAGAGACACTCGACCAGTAGACAATGTCGCAAGTGAAGCTCCTAAAAGTATCATTTTCTTGTAATATCGCGATAAACCCAATATTGTTATAGGACTACTGTTATAAAAAATACAATAGTTACTTTATTTTGAAATAAATTATGATAAAAATTATTTGTTTTAACATTAAATGTGTAACAAACCTAGTCTCTTATTTGGGTCTTTAAGTGGGCTAACATAATTCCCTTCTGGTGTCACATCTCCTAATTTATTTAGTAGGTTTTCACGAGGTATTCTGTATCTAATGAACTGCACAAAACCATTATCCACCCCATTCAGTCCAATTTTCTCTCCCACGTCACCAACAAGAACACCAGCAAATGGCTGAAGGGTTTCTGGATCCCTAATGGGAACTATAAATGCATGTAAACCATGGTCTGTTTTATCTGGTGTTATAAGCCTTGCATATACTAATCCATGGGTACAGCCTTTTCCTGCAAAGAAAAGTTAATTTATATGGTTAAATCTATTTCCAGGGTTTTACTCACATCACAAATTTTTAATGTAACAAAAATATAGTGCTCTATGTTATTTGTAAAACTGTGTTGTGTTGAACCTTCTTTTACAAATAAGCTTGCAGTATTAAGTGAAACTCATTAACACCGTATGTGAGAGGAAACAGCACCTGTGTATCATGTATAAGAACCAAAATAAGTGGAGTGGGCTGAAAGTAAAGCTAATACCATAACAAAAGCCACAAGAAATTAAGAAAGTTTTTTATAAATAATGTATCTGCATATTTCTTTTATAAACTAGTCCTTATTCTATACACTAATACCACACTTACTTCTGTTGCCACAACGTTCATAACCCTCTGGAAGGCAAGGTTCCAGGACCTATCCTATGTACCCACCCAGCACATCCTGTTTCAGCCCCTCAAGGCATATACTGTCTTATGAGGATTCCTATTATTTACTACGTCAATGAGTTGGTGAAGGAAGCAGTTAAAGAAAAGAAGAAAGAATGGTAAGAATGAAACAGAGACAAAAAGGAAACTGCGAAGAACACAAAAAGAAATGTGAGAAAGAGGTAGCAGAAAAAGAGAGGAAAAGTTGGGAGGAATTGACACAAGAGTTGGAAAACAATGATAATGGAAGTAAAAAGATGCGGGTTCGAGTTGCAAGAATTGCAAGGAATTAATGCACTTACACAAAACCAGTGAAAGGGCAGAATGGAGAGCTAATAACACAGAGGAGATGAGGAAAACATAGAAAATAGTGACAAAAAGAGATAGAAGTATGGCGGGGGGGAGGGGGGGGGGGGACCTAGACCTGGAAAAAGAGAAAGACACTGGAAAAATGTTCCTATTGGAGCAAAATGAAAGCTAAATACGTCCCACTTCATTAAAAGACTCTGACTGAAGAGTGGGTACCAGCTGACTCATTCTACATTCCTCAGTGTCCTTAAAATTTTTCACCAAAATATTGACATGCAACATATTCATGCTCTTTTTAATATGCAACTCACCACTCAGTCCTACAAGCTCTCTAACTGTAACTCGTTCACACTCACTAGTCCATAACTGTAAGTCTCTCATGCCCATCCACTCCCTACTATCCATTCTCACTCTCTCATCTGACCCAACTCATTGTCATTATCTTTTAGGGTCTCTCCAACTGTCACTGTTCTGTGTCTCACAGCCACAGTCACCTTCCTTCTGTCCTACTACTAGTGTCTCCTCTCACTGTCACGGTCTCCCTCTTGTTCTCTCTTTCTGCTACTATCTCATTCTTTCCTTCCCACTGCTGCCATCTTCTCATGGCCACTAACTCACTTCTTTGTTGCCACTACCACAGACTGTCTCTCTCTCATTATCACTGGCTCTCATCCAGTTCCACTTTCTCCTTCTCATTATTCCTCTCCCACTGGCTCTGTCTCCTTTACTCTTTTCCTAGCACCGTTCTCTCACTGTCTACTATCTTCCAGTGGCACAGTGTCCCTCTCTTTCTTTCAATCTGTCACTGTCTCCTTCACTCTTTCTATTCCACTATCACTGTCTACTAATGAGTGTCTCAAAAGAAAGTTTACATTTGATGTGTCAAAATAAAATAGAGGCTATATTCTATCAACTAAAACTTTATTTGTATTGAAAAGTACAGTTTATGAATTTACATCACAAAATAATGTCATTTAAATGCAGTCAAGCATGTCTACAGCACTTACTTAAACAATGAACAAAATTTTGTATGATGGGTCGGCATGTAGGTACTGGTATGGCTGCCACTTCGCTACAGACATTTTCGTCCAATTGTTCCAGAGTAGTTGTATTATTGACATACTCTTTAGATTTGACCTATCCTCATAATAAAAAATCCATGGGTCTCAAATGAGGATTGCATGGGGCCAATTTATGTCACTCCTGGGGATTAATTTGCCAGGGAAAATTTCTTGAACTTGCAGTATACACACACTGGATATCTGTGCTGTGGCTCAATCTTGCTGAAACCATGTCCTTTGGCTATAACTAGAAAAGTTGTGCAACTCAAGTATCAAAAACTCATTTAACATTGTCACATAATGTTCTGCACACATTGTATCTTCACAACCTCTCTCGTTCTCGAAAAAGCAGGGGCCAGTTAATTCTCGAGTCAACAACACAACCTGTACAATAACTTTTGGTGAAGGAAGGGGTTTCTCATGTTTCTGTTAAGGATTTGCTGCACGCCAGTTGCAGCAATTTTGTGTATGGACGTGACTGTTCAGGTGAAAATGAGCCTCGCCAGAAAAGAATATGCTCAATGACAGGCACTCAGTCACATTATTAATGAACTACAGCCATTGTCTGACATCCTGAGGCTTTAATTCTTGCACCAATTGGATCTTGTAAGGGTGCAGTTTAAGGTCTTTTTGCAGAATTTGGTATACTGATGATCTATGCACATTTAAAGAACTTGCATGCTTAGGAATGGAGAGGTTAGGATTGTCATGAACAGACCGACTTACACTCTCCACAAATTCCCCCTTCTTGATGATCTTTCTCACCCAGATTTTGGTATGGCCAGTGTTTAACTGGTCTCCTCAAACAATATGATCCATTTCCAGAAAAGGGGAAGACTTTGAGCACCATTTGTAAGGGGCATTCAGATGAAACCCTGTCACTAATGTAAAATAACGGTAATGATTTTATTAACTCAAAACTTTAGTTATACACAGTACACATATTCAAAGATAGTCGCCTAAACTGTTGGCACATTTATCCCATTGCAACACTAGCTGGTCAATTCCATCCTTGAAGAAGCTAGTAGGCTGCTGTCGGATCCAGGCCTGGACCCAGCCACACACTTCATCATCTATTGTGAATCGATGTCCGTGAATAGCTTGTTTTTGAGCTCCAAACACATGAAAGTCATACGGTGAAAGTTCGAGACCATACGGTGAACGTTTCAGCATTCCCCACTGAAAGTGTTACTATGTCATCCTCAACGCATTGGCCACGTGTGGGCAGGCATTGAAATGCAGGAGGATAATGCCAATGGACAACATGCTTCAGCGTTTCGACTTGATGGCCCACCTAATGTTCTGTAAAGTGGCTTGATAATGCTGGACATGAAAATGAATCACTCCTCATTGTTCCTGCTTACTCGCCTGCATGTTCGGTAGTGGACGATAACTTGTGTGACCACCTTCTCTTCAGCATGAAACCACACTGGAGCTATGCAACATCAAATGGCACACACACATCAGTCTCTCTACCAGTAGATGGTGCCACCATACCTGCAATTATGTGGTGCCACCATACCTGCAATTATGTGGTGCCACCTTACATGTAAGGCAAATGTAGACACACTGACCTGGTATCATTTGAATGAACCTCAAAATTTACTGTATGGAATACATAATCACTGTAGAATTCCCTCCACACTACAGCTGCCAAATCACCATTTTTGTAAAATTCTCACACACAGAATGTGTGGTCTGCTCCCAAGAAGTACTCCATATTGACTGAATTCCTAAAGGCCAAGCAAGTGATGAACGTACTCCCCACTCCCCTCCAAATTGTTAGGCATGTGCAAATAGCTCTTCAAATATAAATTTTCTTTTCATACGTCCTGCACCTTCCAGTATTTATTACTTCTCCATCTCTTTCGAGCTTGCACTGTTTCATTCTCTCTCAGCACAAAAAATTATGAGTATACATGCCAATATTTTTGTGAAAAGCTTTAAAGGTGCTGAGAAAAGTAGAGTGAGGCACCTCGTACCCACTTTTTAGCCAGACTGTTTTAATAATGAGGAGCATATTCGCCTTTTTTGTTCTCCGATATGATCATTTTTCTGCTAGTTCTCTTCTTTTCCCTGCCACAGCAGGGCATGTCACTCATATCAAAAGAACTTGATGCAGTTCAAACAATGCAAAACTAATTTTACCCATCACACCATATTTTACGGGCACAAAATATTTGCTTGTGTTTCAGTACTACAACGTGGAGCACCCAGAACCCTTCTGATGATAATGGAGACACTTTACATCATATTTATCTGTGCTAATCACTTCATAAACTACATTTTCGCCTCATGCTGCATTTTACTTGTGTAGCTTACATGCAAAAATAAGGTAACTTTAAACTTCTGTACCTCGGAAAGTGATAAAACATTTCTAGAAAATTTTTGAAGTTGTTCAAGAATAGAATTTTAGGAATATTTCATAAAAACTACAGCCATTTGCTATGCATAACTACCTTGGGATATGTGTCTGAGGTTTTGTTCACCGCTGACAGCAAAAAAAATGGTGAAAAACACTTTTCTTGGGGTTTTCTCAGGAACCATCCATGAATTTATGCAAATGCCTCATTCATGAATTCATTCATTCATTCACAGGTATGTCTCTCAGTTTAATTAAATCATCAGTTTAACATGGGTATATCTGTCACCAATCATTATTTTTAGTTTTTATGTGCATATTTTATGTGTATTGGCAGGGTAATTTTTAACCTCTGTATCTGGGAAGGGATAAAGATACTAAAATAAATAAATAAATATATAAAAATAAAAAAAAAATCAAGATTGTCTGAAATCAGGATCTTAGGAATGTGTCATACAAATTTCAGCCACTTGCTGTGCATAGCCATGTTGAAATATTCGACTAGGTTTTGGTCTGCTAGTGATAGTGAAAATATAGCAAAAAACACTTTTCTGGGATTTTATGAGGAACCACCCATGAACAAATGGTGCCTCCCTAAGTCCCATCGAGCCCACCACAGACCACATCAAATGCAAAAAGGACCAACAGATCTGCTTCATTTGAATAAGCAGGAGGAAGTGCATAATATTCATACTTTGACCCTATACTGTACGATAGTGACACTAAGATGATTCTTCTGTTGGGCATACAAACGGTCAGTAGTCCAATGGCTATCCTGAACGCTTGACCCTACCTTTTTGTCACCAACAGAACCCAAGGTATGGGCACTGGAAAATCCCATGTTTAATAGCAGTGTTTTGGAACATGTTGGTAAGAATGTTGTCGCACATATACTGATATTACAGTGTTAGAAGTGGAAACAGCAGTTAGAAGAATGAACACAAGAAAGGCAGCTTGGATAGATGAAATAAGTGAGAAGATGATAAAGGCAGCTGGACCTACTGAACTACAATGGTTATACAGATGGCTAAGCTGCATAAGGACACAGAAATGCTTCTCAAGAATGGGGAAGGGCAACAATAATTCCAGTATTGAAAAAGGGAGACAGAAAGGTATGTGATAACTATAGTGTGATGACACTTGTATCTCATATAGTAAAAATAATGAAAAGGTTCTGGAAAGAAGATTGCGGGGAAAAAGTAGAAAGTCCACTAGAAGAGTAGCAGCACAGCTTTTGAAATGCTAAATCAACAGTGGACCCCATGTTTAGTATGAGACAGTTGATAGAGTGTCATTGGGAGTACGGGAAAGACCCAATGCAAGAGGACATGCTACTGGGTATTAGAGGTACAGGTCTGTACAGCAATCTGGACCACAATCTCTGAAGGTCTTGCTGTATGGTGGTACAACTTGCAATGTGTGGTTTTCATGAACAATAAAAAGGGCAAAAATGATGTTTATGTTGATCTCTATTCCAATTTTCTGTACAGGTTCCAGAACTCTAGGAACCGAGGTGATGCAAAACTTTTTTTGATGTGTGTACATACAAAAACATGAGATGCATTAATGCTTCCATAGTATGGGAACTTTGGGAGAAGAGACTGATCACGATTGCATCTCAATTGCAGCATCTGCTTAAGTACTGAATTCCCAGAAGTGAACTATACAGTGTATAGAGTGAATAATTCTTGAATGTGACATACAAATTCCCACTGAATCCAGATATACTACATTGTATTTAAAAAATAAATAAATAGATAAATAAAAGGAGAAAAAAGCAGCAGAGTGTTATTGGTACTTGCTTACATGGGGGTTGATGTTCACACATGATGGTCAGTAACAGCCTGAAAAGCTTGTAAGGGTATTGCAGGGTAGGTTGTGCTGGGAAACAATTCTTAAGAAAAACTTTGGTATGTCACATTGGTGCCAATTTAATTAGCACTGAAGCTGGCCAATCAGGTTGTTGCACCGGTTTGAGGAAACCAAGCAAAGAACACATGGGGCAACTCCATCTCTGCAGGCTACATGAATTTGTGTGCACAGTGACCTGATTGGATACTTAAATGTTCACTGTATCGAATTATCTCTTAACAATTATTTCTCCACATAACCTGCCCTGAAACATGCTTACAAGCTTTTCAGACTGATTCTGGCCACCCTTTATTTCTTCCCCCCAAATCTTTCTATCGTGTAGAGGAAAAATAATACATTAACCGTACATCAGTTTTCTCTCTTTTTTTTTCATGCAAGAACATATTTGCTCCATGTAATTTTTATTTTTAAAACAAAAGTTACTTACTCATATTACAGTTAACCCCACAGACAGCCAAAAATGAATCAGTAAATATGCTAATAAAGGCACTGTTATGTGCACCTAATGCAATCAAGCTATGTCTTATAATCTATCACAGTTAATGTGGTTTATATGAGAAATAGTAACTATTATAGTACTGTAAATCTACATTTCTTGTAAAAAATTCTTCTTTTCTTCCAGAGGAGAATATATCAGTTCTGAAAGCTCAAGACACTATGAATATGGCATTGCTTTCCCTATATGTGAGTGTAACTTACAAACTTTAAAATATACATAAACAATGGAAAATACAAACTAGAATAATAATATGAACTGGACAGACCGTTATTCATTACATCTAGGAGGTATTGAGTTTCCAGTTTCTACACAAGTTGCTTCATGCTTCACCATACACACACACACACACACACACACACACACACACACACACACACACACACACACACAAGTGTGAAAGTCTCTGTGTGTGTGGGGGTGGGGGACATGAGTGCATGCATGCACATTCGTTTGTTTGTTTGAGCAAGTTTCTTTTCATCTGCTGAAGGAACTTCTCCAAAACCATGCCAATATTTTTGATAATATTTTAAACATGTCCATCTGCCAGTCAACACATTCTGTGTGTGGTGACTATCAATCTGTCCAATTCATATTGTTAAATTTCAGTATAAGCATTAGAACACACAGGTTATGGGAATCTAATATTTTACCTAGGCCTCCTGCCCAGCATTTAGCTGCTTCAAAGTCTGGAGAATGAAGCTCAAACTCTTGAGTCTGTGGATCATATGTAGCTGTCAGCCTCATCCCCTTTGCATTTGTTCCGTGTGCGATTTCAGTAAGAGCAAAACAGCCTCTAATCTTGAAACATAAACAGAACAACAAGCAGCATTGATTGTAACATCTACATAATCTGCAAAGCCATTTAAAAGTGCTTAGCCGAGTGTAAACATCTGGTCATTACGAAACAGACACTAATAGAAATGTATTAAGTATTTAAACAATTACATAATAAACATTATATTTGTTTTTCAATAGTTTTTCCTTTATGCCATTATCATTTTCTCAAGTAACTTCCACTTAGAGAGGTATGCTACTAAACCATTATATCTAAAAGAATACATGAATAAATGTTCCTTATTAAGAATATATTTTCTAATAAAAATAAAGAGAAATAAACAATAGCATCTTAACAGCAAGTGAAACAGTTAGCCAGTCTGCACTGTCACTTAAGTGTCAATTTCCTTAACAAACAACAATAACCTCTCCAGACAAAATATCATCCTCCCATTTAAAAAGCAAACGGCCTCTCTAAAATGCCATATCTGGTGTATAGCCACTGCCATGTGCAGTCATGTGGTCCTCCACTACTGACACAAGTCAGCAGTACAGAACTGGCACAGTAAGATGGGCTGATATGGGGGCTTTAAAAAATGACAGAAATAAGCACACCACGAATGAAGTTGCCTGGTTTGTTAGTGTATCAATTCAAACTGTCTGTCACATTTATGAGGAACGGTGTACTAGTCATAGCTATCTGACGTGGCCTAAGACTGGAATTGTCAAGAGATTGTAATTGACACAGGCTTCCTAAATGACAACAGAGTTCAAGCACAACAGGAACACTGCCAGTGAGTGCAGCTCCTTCTGGGTCAGTTGCTGAGCAAACAGTGTGAAAAGAACTGCGTACAATGGAGATTAGGAGTTGGGTGGCTCATGAAAGGCCAATGCGTACAGTGGCGCATGAAGCTGCATGACACATAAGCTGACAGGAGGAATGTAGTGTGGTCTGACTAATCACTATCTTGCAATGGAAAATCCAGGATGGAATGTAACAATACCAGAGAAAGAAAGTTGCTACTGACCACATAGCGGAGATGCTGAGACCACACAGTGTGGTCTCAGCTCTCTGAAACTGCAGATGTGTGTGCAAGTTGCGTTTGTGTGTGTGTGTGTGTGTGTGTGTGTGTGTGTGTGTGTGTGTGTGTGTGTGTGTGTGTGTGTGTGTGTGTGTGTGTCTCTACTGCTGGCAAAGGCCTTAATGGCCGAAAGCTTTAATTGTGTGAATCTTTTTATCGTGCCTATTACGACTCAGCAGCTCCGCTATATGGTGAGTAGCAACTTTCCTTCTCTGGTATGGTTACACAACCACTATCTTGTTTCTTTCCATATAATGTAACTCATTGAGTGTACCACTGAATCAAAATGGTGTTTCATCCACACTGTTTGGAGGGTGTAGTTGAGATCGGGGTGGTTCCGTGATATTTTGGTAGTGTTTTCCGTATCAAGACTATGAACTTAATACTATGCAAAATATGCTACAGACTCTACTGATTGTTAGAAGTCCACCTCATTAGTTGTTCCTAAATGTGGTTGTTCTAAATAGAAAAATTTTGCCACAACTAGATCTTATAGTACTTGCTTAACTCCACATGTGGCAAAGCCCTTATCCACCAGACTTTGCTCTGAAAGCGTCTTCAGTTTCTTACCAATGACTGCACTGGTCATCCATTCTAAGTTGATGTCCAGTGTAGTTGCATCATCCCACATGTTGTCTTGTCACCTAATCCTGGGCATTCATCTTTCAACTACTGTCCTAGGGAATACTGCAGTAGGCAGGCTATTCTCCAACAATTTGCTTTGTGACCAACTATGACAACCTTCTCTTCTTTAGCACTTCAGGAGTATTACGTTGTTTATCTAAATCCTGTAGTGCTTCATTCTTTCTCATTCTCTCACTATTTTTCTTTAAAATATCGATAGTTTTTATTTTTCTTTCTATATATTAATGCTCCACATAAGTGTCATATCACTGGTAAGACAGATGACTGATAAAGGGAAATTCTGAAGTTAGCACTAAGTGATCTTTTCCTTAAGACATGACTGTAAAGGATTATGTCATCTGCTACTAGGCAGCCATCTATTTTTGTATACATTCTATATAATGGAAGGAAACATTCCACGTGGGAAAAATTATATCTAAAAACAAAGATGAGGTGACTTACCGAACAAAAGCGCTGGCAGGTCGATAGACACACAAACAAACACAAACATACACACAAAATTCAAGCTTTCGCAACAAACTGTTGCCTCATCAGGAAAGAGGGAAGGAGAGGGGAAGACAAAAGGAAGTGGGTTTTAAGGGAGAGGGTAAGGAGTCATTCCAATCCCAGGAGCGGAAAGACTTACCTTAGGGGGAAAAAAGGACAGGTATACACTCGCACACACGCACATATCCATCCACACATACAGACACAAGCAGACATATTTTGTATACATTCTGTTGACTTTACTACATGGATTTTTTTGACATATGACTTTGGCTGTGTAACTCAGTGTTGCCCAGGTATCTACTTAGAGCTGTGGTTGCAGTTTTGTACACACAGAATTTATTTTTTACTTTTAAACCTTTTCTGTATATAACATCTGAAGTAGTGTGGTTGGTGACGTGAATGGAAAGCTTGTTTTTTTTTTTCACCAACACATAAGATAGCCATGTAAGCCATGCAAGAAGCAACTGATACTAAGATGCACACCTGCAGCATGCAGCATTTGGCCTCGTGCTTCACTCACCTGCTTACTTTCCTTCAAAATTTCTGCTTCTATGATGTTAAGGTGGAGGGAAGTAATACTAGGCCTCTGTGAGTGAAGGATTCTGAGGAACAAGATAATGCTTGATGCTCTCAATCAGAGTTACATAGCAAAAAGATTCTTTTTTTTTTCTTTTTCTTGTGGCAAAGCATGCACTTTGTGATCCAGAAAGCACGGGATCAGATCCTGGCCAGACCACAACTTTTTCACTATGAGTTTTAACTGAGCATTCACTTCTCACAGACATGAGAGCGGCCACAAGACACACAATTTGGATTCCACATTAAACTGCAGGTCTCCATTTTCTAATTACGTAACTGCAGAAGGTTAGGAACACTTAAGTAGCTGCAGCGGTGCCCAGTTAAAAGACTTGCAAGAGGCCTACCAGGTACACCAGACAGAAGTCTCTTTTGCTCAAGTTTGTTAGCTTGATTGCTCTGGTGAAAACCTGGCTTAAACTATACAAACATTTTTTTAATAACTTATTATTGACAGTTCTATTGTTGCACATGTAATTATGATAAAAGTGGCTAGCAGAGGAAATAAAATCATGGCAGTGTTTGATGACACAGACAACTTCCGTCAATGAGTACTTGTAATTTGTTGAAATGAAATGTGTCTTGCAGTACTACATTTTATAACAATTCCTGTAGGGCATTCCTTGTAATAATGTTTGAATGTTGTACATTTGACTATCAGTGAAACAGTTCTTTGTTTATTCCCTGTAGTCATCACAAAAAGCAAAGTGTCTATTGAATGACAAAATCAAACATTTTTCTTGCACCAGGAACACCAGACAAAGGTAAAACTGATGCAGTCAGGCACTTCGCAGAGAGAAACAATCAACAAATGGTAACATCAAAAGTCCTTTAAAAATTATGATCGAACTGTGTGATGTTTCCTGTTTACAAATATACCGCCAACCTCAGCTGTGTGTGTGTGCACCTAATTGCACATGCGCAGTTGCTACATTGCCAGCAGGGTGTACATTTCTACCGCTGCCTGGCATGCTACAAATTTGGCAATTTTCAGCTTTTTTAAAAAAAATACCTGCAGTACCTCTTAGCAGCTAAAATTTTGACAGTGCATTTCTTTTGTTGTCTTCTTCCTGTGTAAAAAAAGTTTCAACATGTCTTATTGAACCATTCCCTTGTAAGTTGTTTTAGGAGTTTCAAAAGGTGCTTTTCCAACTGAAATTCTAATCAATAAAGACCCCCTATGAATTTTAAAGTTTCCACCCTATTCATTATTTCCTCACCATGTTTTACACATATCATTGGTGTAATACCTCTAGGTATGCAAAACTGCAAAGGTTGGGTCTTTCTAAAGTTGAGGATGAGACCACCCATGGAAAACCAGCACTTTTAAGAACTTTGTTCACCATTTCTTCTGTTTCTGTACATATACTTGGACTGATTACAGGGCTAGTGTCATTCGCAAAAATAATTAATTCTGCTTGTTGTGTACCAGACGGAAGATTATTTACATATATGAGGAAGGACTGAACCTTGGGGAACCCACAAGTGATTTCTCTCAAATTAGAATTATGTCCCTAGATTATATTGTGTGAATTACCAAGTACAACTTCCTGCTTTCTTTTTTAACTTAGAAAATACCTGGCCACAGAAAATACCATCAGTGCTATTTTATTATTTAATGCTTGTAAAACTGGTGAGTGAACATGTAAATGGTATTTTCAGTAAAGTAACCCTTCTGAAATCCAAACTGTGATTTGCTAAGCTTACTGTTGTTGCTAAGGTGAGATACTGTTCTAGAATACATCACCATCTCAAACATTTTGGAGAATGATGTCAGCAGTGAAACAGGTCAGTAGTTGTTGACACTTTTCTTACTACCTTCCTTAGAGAGGGTTTTAGCAATGGTATTCTCTCTGGAACAATGTTTTGAGTTAGTGACATATTACATATTTCAGATACGACTGGGCTTATTACATGGCAACAAATTTTTAATACTCTATTGGAAAGACCATCAAAACAATATGAGCTTTTATTTTTTTAGGGAGAATGTATAATTTTCTAAATTTCAGAAGGAGAAGTTGGTGACACAGTTATATAATTGAATTTTATGAAAGCTACATCTTCAACATACTGCTGTGATTTTGTTGTTGAACTGTTTGTCCCTATGTCTTCTACTATATTAAGAAACGATTATTAAATGCATTTGCTACCTGTGACTCATCATTTATAGCCATTAGATTTAGTTCAATAGTGATGTTGCCTTGTTCTGTGGCTGGTTGTCCTGTCTCTCTCCTCACTACATTTCGTATAGCGTTATGTCTGTTGTCAGAAGTACTGATTTCTAACATTATGTGCTGTTCTTTGATTTTTTAATTTGAGAATCTTTTAATGTAAGAAGCGATACTGCAAAGTTTTCAATACACAAAGCAAAATCAGTAAATCTATATATCCCAGCAAAATAAATTCAACGTTAGTTTGAAGGCGTAAAATGAAGTCTGTGGTGCTGTCACTGATGTAAAATCCAAAAATACATTTGTCGCTGAATTAAAAAACCTAAAAGTGCCTTTTACTGGCTCTTTGGTGTGCTACAATACTAACAGTTCCATCTATTGGTTCTTTGGTGTACTATGCCATGATGATTAAACATCTGAACTACTATGCTTAGCAGATGACAGTAGATAAAATTTTAAATTACAGTATTTTTTCCATGTTCTCTTTTTGATAAATTAAGCTATATTTTATCCAAAGCAATGCTCAATTTACCTGTGAAAACACCAAGAAAATTCATCTAGTAGTTTTGGAGGTTAGCATGTTCTTCTAACAGACCAACAGACAGACATGACGATTTTACAGTTTTATCATTAGGACAGGTGTTCTGTCTTCTCTTCATTGACATTTAATCCAGTTTTCTCAGTCATTTTGTAAAATTTTGCAAACTTTCTCATTACTTTTGTTTTGGAACTATCTATTAATGCTAAGTCATCCACATTGATAAGTCCACCAGAGTTCAAACCCTGCAGTTGGATCCCCTGTTTGTTAGTGTTTAGTAAATTCTCTATTGATATTCTTGAAGCCAAGGTCAAGTAACAGTGGTGAAACAGTGTCCCTTTGTGTAAGTCCAGCAAGTACCGTTCAGTTTTCAGTTTCTCCTACTGCTGTACCTATATAACAAAGATTTGTCTCCATGTTTTAACTAATCTGATTAATTTTGGAGGTCTTTCATATTCCCTCATGATGCTTAGGACTTTCTGATAGTTGCGCTACCATAGGCCTTTTTGATATCTTGAAGAAGTTTAAGGACGTCTACATTGAATACCCACACCTTCTCAGTAATATGTTTCACATCATAACTTTTGTTGTGAATGTGGTCCAGAAGTAACTAATTAGCTAACTTTGAGTGAATAAACAATTTTTGGGGATACTGATAGAGACATGCATCACTGAAAAAGTGTAGTGGGATATTTGTGGGTGAGTCAAAGACAGCAGTGCATCCTGAGTCTGATACAATGTGGACATGTTGATGTGTCTCCCACCACTTCAATTCCATTATTGGGATGTTCACAGTCACGTAGTAGGGAAATACTTACATAGTGGTGACCCTGCATCAACTGTGAAATGCATTGTGCAAGTTTTCATACGAATGGTTTTATTACACGTAATTATGCAGCCATCTTTTGTTGTGAGTACAGCTCTGTAAGCCCCATGGGATGTCACATCTGGGATTAATGTGAGTGAAGTGTACCAACTGTGCAAGCATCATGAGGATCTTGAGATAAAACACAAGTCTACCATGGCTATAAGTGCAAAGTTACCAACCAACACAACTTGTACTGTGCTGAGACAATGGCAGCTAAAAGCCAATTTGTTGCTGGACTTTGAACAGGAATCTATGACAAATTCAAAGTGGTGGGCAAAAAATCAGCAGATGGGACTTATTTCAAACTGTGATATGCATCGTGATTCAACCAAGATGCCTGTGTCACATAATGTGACCATAAATGTGCCTGCTTTGCATGTGCCTACATGACTGGTCTGTATACTATGACAACTCATGAGCCATGTTTTCTACTGTGCCTCGTTCTCAGCAAGGTCTCTTGTCACCAATACTGGCTTGACTAACTGTAACAGAGCCACATCACAGCCATTACCTACCACACAAACTCAGCCTCCAGCCTAAATTGCCACCATTTCAAGCAGAACAACCTACTTTACAGCTACGGAGTGTATATTTACTTCATTAGGCCTTTCAGATGATGGCACCTGACTCGTCAGCCTGATTTGTCACATGGAACAACATGCTGACCTAATCGGTGTCTTCACATTAGCACTGCCCACCCACAAGTATGATGCAGCCAAATCTGAACTGTTATGACAATTCTCACAGACTCCCAAACAACAGTTAAAACAAGTCATCTGTGATGAAAAATTCACTGACAGAATGTCATCTCAGCTCTGATGATCACTCCAAGCTACACTAGATGTTAACCTCATACTGGATGTTGCACTTCCAATGCTCTGGATTGTTAAACACTGCCACAACTACAGCTGGCATGGGCCACAATAGGCACACAGACTCACATCACACCAACAAGTCACCAACAGCCACTATGAGTGACTCGCAGAAATGCTCTCCCAATCACACACATGGCATGGAGCAAATGCACACCTTCACCTCAATTCAAGAAAGCACTTTTTGGAGGATACGGGATCCAACATCAGGTCAGTAATGCTGAAAAGCACATCAACATTCAACACAATATCAGTGCTACAACTTCACATCATCGACAATTCAAAGATCAGGGTGCACAAATCTACCACATACCTTACAACTGGTGCCTCATCACCAACTCAAATGGACCTTTCTACATCACATACTTCACAGAATCGATAATGGGAATCGACTTCCTGTGTCACTTGCATCCACCTCCATGCATACAACACCATGCCCACCTGGGCGGCAGTACAAAACTGCTCAGGTAATGTGTGACGACAGCAGAAAAACTGCTTTTGGAACTATAGGGTTATGACAACTACTGTGCATCTTCTGATGCACTCCATGCCAAGAATGTGTCTCTCCTACAATGCATTAAGCACACATCTGCTGCACTCCTGCTAATGCACAAGCATCTGAAGGTCATCTCACACACCTGCCACTCCAACAAGTGCGAGCACAGCATTGTCCTTGTGGGCCTATCATACTCTCTGCCTATGTACCCACCATGACTATGGTCAATGACCCAGAATGTGCAGTGCAACACAATGGTGAAGTGTCTCTGACCTAAGCTCCACCACCCTCTCTACTCACTCTCAAATGAAGGCACAGGCAACGTGCATCACATCCCAACAACCACCCACACTGCCAGTATGTCACAAGGTGTGCTGACTGGTCCTGGATAAATTACATGCTGCTAAGGCGGTGACTAATGAACTGTTACAATCAGGCATAGTTCACCTATCCAACAGTCTGTGGGCATCACCGATTAAATTTGTACTGAAAAAAGATGGAACTTTGTGATGACTATAGCGTTATCAACACCCACAGTGCATGACAGCTCCCAGTACTGAATACACAACATTCCATGCACTTTGTAGCAGGCGCAACTGTATTCAGTGTGACTTACTGTAAAAAAGGCATTCCAGTCCGAAATGCTGGAGTTGGCGGTCATGTATGGGTGAGGAGTGCCTTTGTGTGTGTGTGTGTGTGTGTGTGTGTGTGTGTGTGTGTGTGTGTGTGTGTGTGTGTGTGTGTGTTTTACTGATGAAGGCTATGGCCAAAAGCTGTATGTGAGTTTCTTTTAAATGAACTTGTCTGCAACTTGACGTGTCTTCTTTAAAGTATATAGCAATCTGTCTTTTCCTACATCATTGATATTCCTACTTGGAGTTGCCATTGTTTGACTGTAAAAAATCTCATTTACAAATCCCCATCCAAAAAGACAATATTGCAGAGACCACCTTTGTCACACCGCTCCATCTCTCTGAATATCTTTTCGTGCCATATGGTTTGAAAAATGCAGCCCAAACATGGCATTACTGATGGGATAGTTTTTTGACTCGATTTGTACCACACCTATTTGGATGACATTTGCACTTTTCCAGGCAGGCCTGAACACAACAATAGACACCTCAAAAAATTTCTCACTGCCCTCAAAGAAGGGGGCCCAGTAATCAATGAGGACAAATTTCAGTTATGGAAAGTAGCTCGGTACGGGCTTTTGTTAAAGTTTCGAGAACATACCTTCACTGAAGAGTCAAGCAGTATACTGCTCCCTCCTACGTATATCTCGCGAAGAGACCATGAGGATAAAATCAGAGAGATTAGAGCCCACACAGAAGCATACCGACAATCCTTCTTTCCACAAACAATACAAGACTGGAATAGAAGGGAGAACCAATAGAGGTACTCAGGGTACCCTCCGCCACACACCGTCAGGTGGCTTGTGGAGTATGGATGTAGATGTATATGTAGAAGTTATCTTCCTCAGTTACATAGTTAGCATTGCAGGGATCAGATCAATCCTGGACTGAGCCGACACAATTAGACAGCTTCCCTTCCCCCAGAATTATAACAAGCTCTGTTGATTCTTAGGAATTTTGAACTTTTACTGGAATCACCTGCTGCAAGCAGCAGCTTTTCAAGCACTCCTCACTGATGCCCTGGTAGGATCTCACAAGCAAGGAGGAAGAAAGAGTGAGTGGACTGCTATCATGAGGGGTGCATTCAAAGCCACTGAAGATTGTCTTGCACATGCAATCACGTTGGCCCACTCCATTCTAGATGTGCAGCTCACAGTTACCATTTGTGCAAGTGACACCATGATTGGCACTGTACTGCATCAGTTAGTGGCCAGGGAGGCAAAGCCCCTTTGATTCTTCTTGCATAAACTTAATCCTCTCAATCCAAATATTTGGCCTTCAACTGAGAACTTCTCGCTGTTTACAAGGCAGTGAGATGGTTCTCTGAAGATATTGAAGTTCAAAATGTAATAGTGTTTAGGTCATTTTGAAATTCCAAAAGCTCACTTCCACCATGTACACATCAATCTCATTGCCCTCTCCCGGAGTCAGAGGGATTCAAACATCTGCTGTCAATGACAGACAGAGGATCCAGCATGTGGAGGCAATATCTCTCAAGGACATCATGGCAGTGCCTTTTTAGAAATATGGATAGCATGCTTCAGCATGCCAGACACTGATGCCGCCAGTTGAAGTCAGCACTGTTCAGCACACTCCATAACCTCTATGGAATCAAACACAGCTGCACTAAGCCTACCACACACAGAATAACAGGTTAGTCAAGCAGCAGCATGGGACCCTCACAGCTGGTCATATGTGCCACAGCAGGTTGTGGACTGAAACCTTACCAAAGATACTACCCGACATAGGAACTGCCATCGATCAGGACCTGCAAGCATTCCTCACTGAGATACTACATGGCAAATCACTGGTGCTTCCCATTAATATTGTTCTCCCATAGAAGACCCTGAGCAACTGGGTATCCCTGCACTGGCTTAGCAGGTGAAGGACTACATTAGACATACCAACATGCTACATCTAACGTACAGCATTTTCTCGTCCCATGAAAATGGTGGCTGTGACTGGCATTAGTATAAAATAAATAATAAATTTTTATAGCTGATGGCAAACACACAATTCTTCAAATTCCTGACACCTATATCAAGTCACCTCATTAAAATGTTAACATAAAAACATTTTTATGTTTCTGCAACAATCTTTATTTATTTACAAAAACATTTCAGCTTTTTGAGCCTTCATCAGGAGACAAATGACTGTCACAGTCACAAATAAAAAACAGTAAGACAGAAAGAGGTGTTGGTTTGAGTTATTTAACTTATACCATACTTTATCATACAAAGAAAATATTTATAAAATTAACATTTGAATAGCAAAAACCTTTCGGCCAAAAGTACATTTATTTCAAGTTCCACAACTAGATTAATCTATTTTTCTTTTTGCCTGAGAACTCTATCTCATACATCAATTTTTTTCTTCTGTTCGTTTTCTCATCATTGTTTTTCTGGTTTCTTCTTGATAATTTCAAACTCTGCATCTTCTTTGTGCCTCTTCATTTTTTGTTTTTCAGTCCACTATCAATAGTTATAAACAGAACACTTTATGAAACATTAGATGATGTACGTCACCCTCCTGGTCAAAAATCAGAGATGTGTTCGCACTAATCCCACAACTGCTATATCCCCATATGCTCAATGTTTGTGAGAAGAAAACACTTAAAGCAAACATTTTCAATTCAGTCTTACTAATATTAAATCATATTTCACTGTCTGTGCCCCATTCATACATTTAGGTAGTTCAATTGTTATATTATGAGATGTCTTAACACTAAAATTCTCTTCACCTTTCTTGTCATAGCAAGACTTTGTTGACAATGTACATCTCAAATCTGATATTGATGGCCTATCACCAGGTACTGCAAATATTTGGCATTATATCTTCAGATTACTCGTATGAGCACCATTGTTTGTGATACCAACATATGCACCTGATAACATAGATGCTGCCCTTGCTGCTTTCTTATGCATGACTGTCAGTGATTTTGCCAGCTGCAGCATTCACCATAGACACCATAGACTTTCACTTTGAGGGTCCATATTACTTTCGAATTATAATTTCCAGTTTAGAGGTTTAATTCTTGAATCAAGTTTTGGACATTTCCAAAGTAAACTTATGTAATGCCTTCATTCTATGGATGGAAAAAACTGACCAGCTAAAATCGATACCGGTATTTTAGTTCGGAATAATGAATATTTTTCAGTATGTGTGTGCTCTCAGTTATCATAAGTGTGTTTATTGTTTACTAATAACAGGGTAAAAATACCAAAATATCAATTAGTCATAGCAGCAAAGATAAAATTTTTCATTTTTAAAGAACAAGTAATTTATATTTGTAAAATTTCCTTTGCTTTGAAATATTGTGTTGTTATAGGAAATGGAAAAGCAATCAGTCCTGTTTTAATTACAATGCCAACAGAAATGAGCAACAAACACATCATATAAGAATTGGTACAGCACTGCTGCAATAATAACGTACCTGCTACCATGTGCTGTGGCCCCTTAAATGGTATGTGTGTACATGCAGTTTTCAAGACCTGCCCAATCTAGCCTACATGTCAGTCTCTCACTGTCATTGTCAGACATCAGTTGTACTACAGAATGCCTCCATCCCTAGTTTTTAAGTTTTTATGAAGTGCAGTATCAATGAAGAACAATGCTCCATTTGCTTTAAAAGATTAAAAATGTGAGGAGACACAACAAACTTGTTACATAACATAAGGAATACAATTAACAGTTCATTCATAGTTTGCAGTAACATAGAAAACAGCTGATGTGCTGCCTGTGTCTACATAACATGCCCATCTCTTCTTGTAGCAATTGAAAACAGACAAATGAACATGAAAAGCACAGTCCTCCAAGCAAAGTCCAGTTTTCACTCTTTAGGATTTATTACACTAGTCAACAGCCATTTTGTATCTGGGGTGTGATACATCAACTAGTATGTATTTCGGTGTGTAGAATCCGAGTACACCTTTCAAAATGTTCTAGCACATAGTATTTTTGAGTTTTTTAAGTTTTTTTTTATTTTTCGTATTCAGTATTTTGCTTTTTACTGTTTTCCTGTTTTGATGTTTAATTGTTTGTTTTTGATTTGCAGAGGAGAGCTAGAAGATCTACAAATCATCAGTAAATGGTTGGTGTGGTAATCCAGTGGTGTGAAAGAGATCCTCAGTGAGAGTTTCCTGTGATAGACAGTCCAAACTTTTTGTGTTTAAAACTTACACTAAGAAAAATGGTAACTAGTAAATCTCATTGCTGTCTAAACCACCCTGATAACTTTTGTTATGCGTGTGGGAAGTTCATTCCAAAAGCCCAAAGAAAACCAATCACTGATTTGGTTAAGAGGGCATAAACATTGTATTTTGATTGTCCTGTTGATGATCAAGATAAAAATTTTGCTCCTCATATAGCCTGCATAACTTTTCCTACAACCTTAACCGAGTGGTTGAAAGGAAAACGCTGAGCCATGCCATTCGCTGTACCGATGGTGTAGTGCAAGCCTAATGACCATTATTCAGACTGTTACTTCTGTCTTACAAATATTTTGGGACATTCAAGCAAAACTAGACATAAAATAAAGTATCCAAATGTATCTTCAGTGCATGCATTTGCCTGTGCCCCATGATGAGGGGTTGTCTGTTCCTGTCGGTAACTTGAAAGGCATGGAACCAGACACCATGTCAAGTGAATCAGAAAGTATTGAACATATAGAAGAGTACTGCCCTCAATATCATGATACTTTGCTTCACCTCTTTAATCAAAAGGAACTGAACGATTTGGTTCATGGTCTAAAACTTTCGAAACAGCAAGCTGAACTCTTGAGGTCGAGACTGCAACAGCGGAACTTTCTAGCTCCAGGGGACAAAATTTGCTGTTTCAGATCAAGAGGTGCTTCCTTTGCTCAATATTTTGATATGCTGAATTCAATGTGTGTATGTACAGATGTCAATGGTCTGATGATGCAGCTAGGTGTACAACATAATCCACAGGAGTGGCAACTATTTATTGACTCCAGTAAAACCAGCTTGAAAGCAGTACTACTGCATAATGGCAATGCATTCCCATTGGTACCTTTGGCTTATGCAGTAGACATGAAAGAAACTTATGAAACAATGGCTTTGCTGCTAGAGGCAATCAAATATAAGGATCATGAATAGCAGCTTTGCTGTGGTTTAGACGTTGTTGCACTCCTTACAGGTTTACAGGCTGGACTCATGAAATAGTTCTGTTTTTTGTGCCTTTGGGACAGCCGTGACGCCAAGAACCACTATACAGTCAAGGAATGGCCTATAAGGAAGTCATACGCTCCTGGAGACGTAAATGTGAACAATACCCCATTGGATGAGCCTGATAAAATCATTTTGCCTCCCCTTCAGATCAAGCTGGACCTTGTCAAGAACTTTGTAGAAGCTCTGGATAAAGAAGGTGAGGCCTTCAATCACTTAAAAGAAAAGTTTCCCAAATTCAAAGAGGCAAAGCTGAAAGAGGGGAAATTTGTTGGACCACAAATAAGAAAGTTGCTGAAAGATCCAACCTTTGATACCAAACTCACAGTTATCCAGTTACCTACTTGATCTTCTTTTAAAGCAAGTGTGAAGGGTTTCTTGGGTAACAGAAAAGACAAAAACTATGTTACCATTGAGAAAGATCTGTTGCACATCTATAAGAACATGGGGCATAGAATGTCCCTCACAATTCACTTTTTACAGTCTCACCTTGATTTCTTCTCGGAAAATTTGGGAGCCGTAAGCAACGAGCATGGTAAAGACATTCACGAAGACATTCTTACCATGGAACACCATTACCAAGCCCACTGGAACCCTAAAATGAGGGGTGACTACTTCTGGGGTCTTGTCAGGGAAAGTGATAAACCGGCAAACAAATGAAGGGCTTCATCATCGCATTTTTTGATAACCAAGAATATTAAAAGAGAAAATATCTTCTGAACTAATTTGGACCCTTTATTGGCATCATGCCCATATATACATACAAAATAGTACTGATTTCAGACTTTATGAATGTGTATTTTGTTTGACTTAATTGTGTCAATTTTCACTATTACCGTTTTGTATTCTGCTGTGTGTCTAGGAAAAGTGACATCATAGAGAAAAACTGATTTTACCAGTGTATTCAGCACCAAAAAATTAGGTAAATCCAACCATTTACAAACAAGATGCAGAAAAAAAAGAAATTTGTTAACTAGTGTGACTTGTAATGTCCAAACAGTGGTATGACCTCCCATTACAACACGATTGTTGAGCAGGGTTTAAAAAAAATTAGAATCAATAGGAGAATATTGGTGAATTTTTGTAGTAGTCACCCACTTATCACTTTTCAATAAAAACAGCAAATAGACTAAGTTTTCTTTTATTAGTCTATTTAATTGATATTTTGACTCTATGTGCCTTAAAACTGAGGGAGTTAAAATTTTTCAACTTTTGCTCGAGTTCTAGGCTTAACACAGGAAATTAGGAACAGACAACCGAAAATCAGTTATTTTAGAAACCAGTTATTTTGAGTGGTTTTAACAGTCCAGTTAAACTGGCACTGAAAAAAACTGATTTATTTAATAACTCATTATTTCAGTGATAACCACCATCCCCAATTTATTCTGGATCCTCACTCAGTTATTTTACTTCCACTTGAAATTAAATTCATTACCTCCTGTTATGTATAAATGATTAGAAAGATATATTCCATAAATGATATTCATGGTTGATTGTCATTTCCATCCACATGGAGCTTACACGAGCACTGCTCAGTACACGAGGTCTTACAAAACGCTAATTGTGCTTCTGATATCAGTTCCAACAATTTCATTTTCATGTAATGACAATATGAATTTTGCACATATTCTGTGATAGCAAAAATGGATTTTAATAATTTAGCTTTGGAGACTGAAGTGGAAGAAGAGCAGGCTTTACAGAGAAAGAACAAAAGCAATGTTCAGGGAATGATCCAGTTCCTTTGTGACACTTCCAACAACTTTTTTTGGGACAATGTACAGGTTCTTACACAGTCCAAACATCTTTGCATCATGTCACATTATTTTCTTCAAATATAAACATTCAACATCTAGGAATTAAGTCACTACTAGCGATGGGATAATCAACTCATATCAACACCTGCTTGCCCAGTCAATTAATTTTCAATTAGTTGCTTTTTTTTCAGTTGAATGAAATAACCAAATGAAAATAGTTTCTCCAGACACATCATGTATATGAGTGTTTCTCACTCACTCTCCATGTTTATGTGGTTTCACTTAATGTGTGACAAACAACTGACAAATCTCTAATGGTTACAGTTGTTATATTTATGTTATCCCCTCAGGTTCCTGCTAGGAAACATAGACAAGCTGTAGGGAAGGCAAACCAAAAGTCTGCATTTTATTGGCAAAACAAGTAGAAAATGCAACAAATTTCCTACAGAGGCTGTCTACTCTATGGTTGTTTGTCCTCTTTTAGAGTATTGCTGCGCAGTATGGGGTACTTACCAAGTAGGATTCAATGGTAGATCCAGCCTAAATTCTGGGGAGAGCAGGAAACACACTGAAAAATCCTCTTTCCTTCCCTTTTAATGTACACGTACCTAGCATTCTTAAAGACCAAAACTACTGCTACTAAGGTGACGACGATGACCACCACCACCACCACCAACAGCAACAACAACAACAACACTGCTGCTGCTACTACTACTACTACTACTACTACTACTACTACTAATAATAATAATAATAATAATAATAATGACACTTTTGTTTATGTTGTGACAGTGCCATGACATTTAACAGTGCCGCCACGATAGTATGCGCAAACGGCGATAGAGGCGCTCTGCAACTCGGCTGAGCGCGGGAGCGCCACCTAGCTACGAACGGCGTCGGCCGCATGTCACGGCATGGCAGTTGAATAAGAGATACTGAGTTGTTATCATGTAACCAGCTATTGTTTCTAAGTGAGTGTTTGAATATCCACGCAATTATTAGTGATTAAAGGTTATAACACTTTTTGGCGACGAGGTCGGATATTTTCACTGCATTGTGGATCTGTGTGTTCGTGACGGGGCAGACATGGAACAGCTTATGTAAGCGCTCATTGAACAACAAATACAACTGACGGCTGCTATTCAGGCACAACAAACACAGCTGATGGCACAACAAACACAGCTGATGGCTGCTATTCAGGCGTTGTCGACGTCGCTTACTCATCATCTGTCTTCCTCTTCTCCGCCTCCATTCCCTCCTTACGATGAGGCCACTGAAGACTGGGAGGATTATGAGAAGCGTTTGTGGCAACACCTCTTGGCTTTCGGCGTTGTCGACGCTCCTATGTGTAAGTCGTTATTTCTATCTTGGATTTCCCCACGGATCTATCAGCTACTATCTCAGTTAGCCCCTCTGCGGGAACCTGCCTCCCAGTACTTCCAAGAAATGTGTGACTTATTGTCTAACTATTACCGCAAAAACACCCATGTCGTTGCCGCCCGCGTGGCGTTCTACCGGTGTCGTAAACAGCCCCATCAATCTTACCGGGCTTGAGCGGTGGAACTACACGGTCTGAGTAGGAAATGTCAGTTTGTCACGGACACTCATCATGAGTCTTATGCTGATTCAATGGTTAGGGATGCTATTCTACGGCTTGCTCCTGTTAAAGAAGTTCAACAACATGCCCTGCAACTGCCAAACCTGTCATTGTCGGAAGTTCTAAGCATCGCTCAATCCTTTGAAGTGTCTCACGCTGCTGGCACACAAATAGACGCGTGGTGTGATGTAGGCGCTGTACAGTCAACTTTCGACACGGATAATTTGCCTGTTTCACAGGAAAATGAAGATGTGGTGGTGGTTCACTCACTTAAACAACATTGCGTTGGGCCGCAACACTCGCAGCGAAAACAGCAACCACAGAAGCAGGTTCGTTCCGCACTTCCTTCTTGTCCATGTTGTTTCGTACAGCATGACAGGGCCACGTGTCCAAAACGTTGGACCACGTGTAATTCATGTAGGAAAAAAGGCCACATTGCTTCTGTGTGTCAGTCCCCTAAAGTTCCTGTCGACGAGGACGAGGCATCGGACATGGATGTTAACTGTTAACAAATAAGTTGTTTGTTACTGTTCATGTTCTGGATAAAGACATTCGCATGCAAGTGGACACTGGCTATGCAGTAACTCTCATTAATTCTCGCACATACTTGGAGTTGGGCTCCCCTCCCTTGTCTCCAGTTACTCGAAATCTGAGAACTTATAATAAACAGAAAATTCCTGTCATTGGCCAGTTTGATGCTTCCACTGCCTACAAGTCTGTTGTTAGGCCTCTCACGTTTTATGTGGTGGATCATCCGGGCACTGAAAACCTGTTCAGTTATGATGCTTTCCAGTTGTTCGGGTTCTCCATTGATGATGATGTGCACCTCATATCTGTGGATATTCCGTATCAACAGCTGGATGGATTGTGTTCTGAATTTTCGTCCGTGTTCTCTGCTGGTCTGGGTCGTGCCAAGGATTTTGAAGCCCACATTACTCTTAAACCTACAGCTCGCCCTAAGTTTTTCCGGGCATGCCCTGTTCCGGTGGCGTTGCGTGCACCTGTCAAGGCTGAGATAGACAGGTTAATAGCTTCAGGGATTCTCCTTCCTGTTACCTCCAGCGAATGGGCATCGCCAATCATGGTGGTTTCTAAACCAAACGGGAGTCTGCGATTGTGTGGTGATTTTAAAGCCACCGTCAACACTCAGAGCCTCATTGACACTTATCCTCTTCCCCGTCCTGAGGAGTTATTTACCAAACTCGATGGGGGCCAGTTCTTTTCCAAACTTGACTTATCGGAGGCATACCATCAATTGCCGTTGGATGCTTCTTCCAAGGAATTTCTCATCATCAACACTCCTTGTGGGTTGTATCAGTACCAGCGGTTACCATTTGGCTTTGCTAGTGTGCCGGCCATTTTTCAGTGGTTTTTGGAACAGCTCACGGCTTCCGTTCCCGGCTGCATTAACTATCTGGATGACATTGTTGTCATGGGGGCCTCCACTGAGGAGCACCTTCGCAATTTGCGTTCACTGTTTCGGGTTTTGCATTCGGCTGGGTTGAAGTGCAATCTGGACAAGTCACAGTTCTTCCAACCCTCCATTAAGTATCTTGGTTTCCACTTGCCCCATGAGGGTATACGTCCTCTACGTCAGCAGGTTGCGGCCATTAACGCTCTACCTCGGCCGTCTACGGTAAAAGAACTTCAGGCGTTTCTAGGCAAGATTGCTTATTATCACAAAGTAATTCCATCCGCGGCGGTGGTAGCTCATCCTCTGCATCAGCTGTTACACAAAAACGTCCCTTTCTGTTGATCCGACAAAAGTGAGCAGGCTTTTGTCCGCCTGAAGGCTCATTTGCAGTCGGCACCTTGTCTTGCCACATTCCGTCTGGGTCAGAGCTTGGTTCTGGCAATTGATGCATCACAGTATGGCCTAAGGGCTGTTCTCACCCATCGGTATGAGGATGGGTCGGAACGTCCCATCGCCTATGCTTCCAAGACCCTCAACGATGCACAACGGCGTTACTCTCAAATCGAAAAGGAGGTGCTCACTATCATTTATGCTCTCAAAAAGTTCAGCGTTTTTTTGTATGGTTCTAAGTTTCACCTCATCACCAACCACACACAAGCCGCTGGTCTCTCTGTTCAACCAATCGGCGTTGCTTCCGGATAAGGCAGCTCACCGCCTGCAACGTTGGGCCTTATACTTGTCTCATTTTCACTATGAGATTCACTATCGCCCCACGGCCCAGCACGCCAACGCTGATGCATTGTCACGATTGCCAATGGGCCCCGACCCGGTTTTCGATCGTGATGAACTACTCTGTTTCCACATTGATGAGGAAGAACGTCGTGCGGTTGAGGGTTTTCCACTTACAGGTTCACAGGTCGCGTCGGCTACTGCGAGGGACCCGGTCCTGCGTCAGGTGATCGGTTTTGTTCAATGGGGTTGGCCGGACAGGACCAAGGGCTGGGCATCGGATCCCTTTCGCAACTACCATGCCTTGCGCCTTCATCTGTCTGTTCGTGATGGTGTTGTTCTTCTGGCCATGGATGGCCCCTCTCCATGGGTCGTGGTGCCAGCCTCTCTTCACAAAGATGTTCTCAAACTGTTGCATGAAGGCCATTGGGGGATTTCTCGGACTAAAACCCTGGCCCGCAGGCACGTTTATTGGCCCGTTATTGATTCGGACATCGCCCACATGGTTGCTGCGTGTGGTCAGTGTGCTCAACAACTGGCTGCACCTCGTACAATGCCCTCTCCGTGGCCTGATCCGGCGCAGCCATGGGAACAGGTGCACGCTGACTTTGCCGGTCCCTTCCTCGGTACTTATTGGCTACTGTTGATTGACGCCTTCTCGAAGTTTCCATTTGTTGTTCGATGTCCATCACCCACCACTGCGGTGACGACGCTGGCTTTGTCCAAAATATTTGCACTAGAAGGTCTTCCATCCATGATCGTCACGGACAATGGCCCTCAGTTCTCTTCGCAGGCCTTCCGTGATTTTTGTACTGGACACGGGATTCATCATGTTACAGCACCGCCCTTCCATCCGCAATCGAATGGGGAGGTCGAGCCCCTTGTCCGCACTTTCAAAAGCCAGATGAAAAAATTCCTTAGTGATTTTTCCACAGATGACGGTCTGCTGCAATTTCTGAGTTCTTATCGATTCACGCCTCTGGTTGATCGCAGCCCTGCTGAGCTCTTGCATGGCCACCAACCGCGCACTCTACTGCACCTGCTTCACCCTGTCAGGCCTTGTGCTGCGTTCCCTAGTGCGGGTAAATACTCGGTGGGAACCGATGTGTAGGCACGAGGGTACGGATCTCGCCCTAAATGGATTCCAGGGGTGGTCAAGGCTCTTCGCGGCCGCCGGCTTTGTGAAATACGTACGGACAACAGCATGGTTGTTCACCATTACGACCAGATGTGCCCACGAGTGGTGGCCACGCCGGTGTCACCGCCCCTTCCTTTGCCTCCACCAGCCCGAGAAGCCAGTCCTGTCACTGCTGCCGATCTACTGTACGTGTTGATGCAGCCGACATCACTACCGCTTCCGAGTACGCCGGAACCGGCCCCAGTCGCGATGCCGCCTTCTCCGGGACCCATCTCGCTGGAGCACACCCCCAGGTCCACCACACCTATGGATGCTTCTCCAGAGTTTTCACCCATCATCTCGTCCAGGAGGCACGTTCCACGCACGAGCTTCCGTACTGGACATTTTCAACCATACTCTCGTGTCTCTCCACGGGATCTTCCTGGGGCCTCACAAGAGACCATGGATGTCTCCGCACTGTCAATGTCTCCAAGGAAGTGAGTGTTTTTTGTTTCAAGGGGGGAAAAGTGTTGTGACAGTGCCACGACATTTAACAGTGCCGCCACGACAGTACGCGCAAACAGTGACAGAGGTGCTCCGCAACTCGGCTAAGCGCGGGAGCGCCACCTAGCTATGATCGGCGCCTGCCGCATGTCACAGCACGGCAGTCGAATAAGAGATACTGAGTTGTTATCATGTAACCAGCTATTGTTTCTAAGTGAGTGTTTGAATATCCACGCAATTATTAGTGATTAAAGGTTATAACAGTTTACAAATAAACTGGTAGATTGGGCATTTGACCATTGGTAATTGCAAAACAAAGTAAACTTGATGATTCTTCTCTTTCTGAATCTTCTGATGACTTCATAAATACAAGTATCTCAGCATCAAGGATTCACAGCATAGGTTTTTCAATTGAGGTATAAGCAAGGGCTAATAAGTAATCCTGAGCCATACTGTTCCTTGAATACATTTTAATGCACTTAAAACCAGAAAAGCTCCTTTCAACTGAAGCTTTTTGCATGAATGGTAGAAATTAGATAAAGTACTTTGAAAACTTCTGAAGCAATTTGATCCATTTCATTCTCAATCATTCTATTGAAATGGTCTCCCAAACTGACAGAGTGAAATGTTACTTTAAGCTGGGAGAAAATACAGTCTCCAGTTCTACATACAACTGTGACTGACTAAAGGACACACCATATGATTGTAACAATGAATTCACAGAGTCTACATGGAAATGGTGACCATAACTGGTTAACTGAGTGGTGTCGCCTAATTTGGTGAAGAGCATTTTATCACAATGTGAAAATCTTGTTTCCAGTTGTGTTACAATACTGTGCAGCACACCTGTTTGTATTTTTACATCAATGGATTGCTAATGTATTCATCCATCATTTCAGCTCTATTTATCTTACCTTGAAGTTGCCAATTAGTGTAGAGTGCAGAGTGAAAATTTCATTCTGGAATTAGTGTAGAGTTTTGCAGAATTTTAAAAGTTGATCAACTTATCTTCATTTCTTAAGTTTTTCATGTAAGTTATGTATTCTAAACACTGTTGTTGCAAAACCAGGCATCATTGTTCTTCCCCCCTTGAAGAATGCTGAAAAGCAATCAAGTCTTCAAAAGTATGCTTTCAAAAACAGAGAGAAAAAAAGAAACAATGTCAAAGTATAGTTGCATATATTGGAAATCACAGGCTTCTCTTGTAGCATTTGCACTTGAGCCTGAATTGTCAATCATTTCACTTAAAACCTCAGTTAGCCCCAGACAGTTTTCATGAATTGCAGATATTATTCTGATGTTACAGTTCCATCTCATTTGACTGCTGGAAAGAATGCATTTACCAGCAATACTGCCAAGAATTGCTGTGCATTTGAAGGGCCAGGGAAGCATGAATTCCTTGAAGTGTGAACAAAAAAATCCTTAAGGGTTTTATACAAAAACAACCCTGCTGTAAAACAAAATTTAAATGATATGTAAAACAGTGAGTAAAAAGAGATTTTTTTGAGGAGGGAGAAGGGCGGGGGGGGGGGGGGGGGGGGGGGGGGGGGGGGGGGGATTTCATGGATCTCAGTTTGCAGGCCATTTGATTCTGCTGCCGGTATGGAAGCATGATCATAAGTTAGTTTCGTTGGTTTGGGGTATAAAGGGACCAAACTGCAGGGTCATCAGTCCCGTTTTCCTCATACAAACAAGGCCCGAGTTAAAACAATTCCCAAAAGGAGTCAGGGAAAGGAAAAGAGCAAAAAGCTAATGGGTAACCAAATAGAAAGAAAAAATGAAAGAAGCTAATCAAAAGGGGAAAATACACACTAAAAGGAAGACTAGAAGAAGTAAACAAAAGAAAAATTCGGAGTGGTGTTAAAATGCATGGAGAAGAAATAAAAACTTTGAGGTTTTCCGATGACATTGTAATTCTGTCAGAGACAGCAACGGACTTGGAAGAGCAGTTGAATGGAATGGACAGTGTCTTGAAAGGAGGATATAAGATGAACATCAACAAAAGCAAAATGAGGATAATGGAATGTAGTCGAATTAAGTCGGGTGATGCTGAGCGAATTAGGTTAGGAAATGAGACACTTAAAGTAGTAAAGGAGTTTTGCTATTTGGGGAGCAAAATAACTGATGATGGACAAAGCAGACTCGCAATGGCAAGCAATGCATTTCTGAAGAAGAGAAATTTGTTAACATCGAGTATGGATTTAAGTGTCAGGAAGTCATTTCTGAAAGTATTTGTATGGAGTGTAGCCATGTATGGAAGTGAAACATGGACAATAAATAGTTTGGACAAGAAGAGAATAGAAGCTTTCGAAATGTGGTGCTACAGAAGAATGCTGAAGATTAGATGGGTAGATCACATAACTAATGTGGAGGTATTGAATAGAATTGGGGAGAAGAGGAGTTTCTGGCACAACTTGACTAGAAGAAGGGATCGGTTGGTAGGACATGCTCTGAGGCATCAAGGGATCACCAATTAAGTATTGTAGGGCAGCGTGGAGGGTAAAAATCATAGAGGGAGACCAAGAGATGAACACACTAAACAGATTCAGACGGATGTGGGTTGCAGTAGGTACTGGGAGATGAAGAAGCTTGCAGAGGATAGAGTAGCATGGAGAGCTGTATCAAACCAGTCTCAGGACTGAAGACCACCACCACAACAACAACAACAACAACAACAACAACAACAACAGTGGAAGGTATTGAAATAATATAGCAGGTGGCTGAGGTTGGCTGATCACAAGAATAAAAAGGATGAGCCAGCCACTCTGCAACATGCTAAGATCTCCAGCCTTAAAGAGAAGGTGAGATGAACACACACACAGGGACAAGAAGGACACCAAGGCACACAAAGAGCAAAGAAAGAGGAAGGGTTAAAATGGAGGGAGGGTGGAGGCCTAGGAGAGAAAGCCAGACTCCCGCCCTTAGATTGGGTGATGAAAACCCTCCTTATGAATAAAACAAAAAAACAAAAAAAAAAACACCAGCCACTGAGGCACTGTCACCCAACACCAGAGGTAGGTTGCTGGGAAGGTTAAAAGTCTGCCACAGAGTGGCTAAAATAGGGCAGTCCAAGATGTGGACCATAGTCACACTGAGGTGTGTCCTTGCGACGGAGAAGGTGACCATGTGTTAGTCAAGTATGGCCGATGTGGAACCGGCAAAGGACAACAGAGTCCCTGTGAGTGTCTTGCACACATGACTGCCACACATTCATTGTCTCCTTGATAACACATAGTTTATTTGGTGTACTGAGGGTGCACCATTCAGTATCCCAGATCACAGAAACTTTGTGGCAGAAGACTGATCAAAGATCAGTCTCCAGAGGTCAATCTCCAGATTGGTTTACTGGTAGCCTTTTTGGCCAAGCAGTCAGAAAGTTCACTGCCTGGGATCTCAACATGTCCTGGGGTCCCAATGAAGATCACTGAACACCCACTGTTGCCGATTGCATAAAGAGACTTCTGGACAGTCAGTACCAAAGGATGGTGAGCAAAGCACTAATCAAGAGCTTGTAGGCTGCTTAAGGAGTCACTACAGATGACAAAGGACTCCCCAGTTCAGGAGCAAATATGCTAAAAGGTGTGATAGCTGGCTGCCAACTGTGCACTGAAACACTGCAGCCAGCCAGCAATGTGCGCTGCTCGGTATGTCCACAGTGAGCGTAACCGAAACCAACAAGATTGTCAACCTTTGATCCATCACTGTAGACTATTTCTGAGCTCTGGAACTCGCTGAGAATAGAAGAAATTGCCGACACAGGACCTCTGTTGGAACTGAGCATTTTGAGTCCTGTGATAGGTACAGACAAAGCTGTGGCCAAGTCATGGACCATGGAGGTGTAAAGAAAGAAAGTGTCAAGTTCAGTAAGAAGTGACCGGACTCGGGCTGCAAGGGGATGATACGTTCTGAACCGCCAATGCAGAAGATGGATCGCTGTGTTAGGAAAAAGGAGACAGTAATTGGGATGGTGAGGCAAATTATGAATGTGGGCAGTATAATCTGTAAGCAGTAGTTTCCACCACAGCCACAACAGAAGAACGCCAGCTTCTATGGGGAGGCTGTTCACTGAGCGCGTTTCGAAAGCTCCAGTCGCAAGCTGAACTCCACAGGGGAGGACAGAATCTAGCAGCTGCAGTGTGGAGGGTGATTCTGAATCACACACCAGGCTCTCATAGTCAATATGGGACTGAATGAGAGCTTTGTACAACTGCAGCAGTGTAGGGTGATCAGCACCCCAGTCAGTGTTGCTCAGGCATTGAAAGTTGCCAGCAGCACTTTTCCTTAAGCTGATGAAGATGCAGAAGCCAAGTTAAGTGAGCATCAAAGACCAGTTCCAAAAAGCAGTAAGTCTCCACTACATTAACTAGCTGGTCGTCAAGGTAAAGTTCTGGATAGGGTTGGACAGTACGACAACAACAGAAGTACATGATGCAAGTCTTGGTGGCCAAAAATTGAAAGCTTTGAGTGAGGCCCAATGACTGTGTCTTTTGCATGGCTCCCTGCAACTGGCGTTCAGTCATACCAATAGAAGAGGAGTAGAAGGAAATACAAAAATCGTCAGTATAGGAGGGGAGATACAGAAATACCGAGGACCCTACTGCTCGTGCAAGACTGTTAACAGCAATTAAAAAGAGTGGGGCACTGAGGACATAGCCTTGTGGGATCCCATTCTCTTGGATATGGGCAAACTGTGGGAAGCAATGATTCAAACTTTGAACGTGCGGAATGACAAGAAGTTCTGTATAAAAATTGGGAGCGGGCCTCAGAGCCCCACTCATGCAGAGTAGTGAGGATGTGGTGTTGCCTAGTGGTGTTGTAGGTCTTGGTCAGGTCAAAAAGGACCACAATAAGGTGTTGTTGCCGGGAAATGGCCAATTGAATGGCAGACTCCAGGTGGACCAAGTTGTCAGTGGCGGGTCGGTCTTGGCGATAACCCCACTGGGATGTAGCCAGAAGGCCCCAAGACTCAGGAACCAACACCACTCCCAGCTCACCATATGTTCTCTCAGCTTGCACAGATCGTTGGTTAGGATGATAGTTAGTCTCTTACCAGGCTTTAGCACTGGAGCGATGATACTTCCCTGTCATTGCGTCGGGAATTCGGCATTACTCCAGATGTGGTTTAAGATGGCAGGGAGATGGCACTGGTAATCCACTGATAGATGGTTAATCATTTGGGAATGGATATGGTGTGGGCCAGGGGATGTGTCAGGACAGTTAGCAAGAGCACTGAGAAATTCCTACTCAAGGAAGGGAGCATTACGGCTCAGGGTGGTGTGGAGCAGAAGATGGGTGTTGTCGTTATATCCACTGTTTGAGGAGACAGGAGGAGGGGCAGAAATTCTTAGACACAGAGGTGTTAGCATAATGCTCGGCAAGATGTTCTGCGATTATGTCAGATCGGTAGACATAGCTTCATGTGGAAATTCCATATACAGCTGCAAGTGTCTGATACCCGTGAAGCTGTTGGAGCTTGATCCAGGCCAGGGAAGGAGTGGTCCATGTTCAAATGGTAGCAATGTATCATTCCCAACACTCCTGCTCCCATTGTTTGATGAGTAGGAGGATCTGGGCATGGAGCCGTTTGAAGGCAATGAGGTTCTCCAGGGACAGGTGGCACTTATGACATTGGAGGGCCTGCCTATGGTCTTAAATGGCCATAGCGATTTCCAGTGACCGCCAAGGCACTGACTTCCATCGCAAGCAACCGAGGAATGGCGGATTGCTGATTCAGCTGCAGCAACAACGGTAGTAGTGATGCTGTGGATCTCTTTGTCGATGTTGCCATACAACTCAGATTCAACAGTGGTGGCGGTGGTGAAAGCAACCCAATCAATACTTCTCAGAAGCAGCTTCAGGGGCAGAGGAAGACCATGAAGCCCTTCATTCAGCAGTTAGTGGCTCCTTCAGCCAATGGCTGCTGTCCACTTGACCACAGGGGGTGAGGGTGGGGGGTGTCCATGGTAAGTAGAGTCCCAAGGGACAACTTCCACGTGAGAGGAGCCAGAGGAGATAGTTGCTCCTCTGGCTGGGAGGACGGGAATGCAAGAGAAGAAGACATGTCCCCAGCCAGCAGACGAGAAGATGAAGAGGAGTGGCCCTGAGGGCCCACTGGAGTAAGCTCAGATGAGGAGCTCATTTTGGAGCACCTCACAGTCCGCTATGCAGGGGGAGTGGTGCTCTCCACAGCTGACACAGGTGGGAGAAGATGCACATGGAGTATTCAGATGTAGTAAGGTTTGACATCACATCGTTATAACATCACCTTGACATTTTCAGGTAATGAATCACCCTCAAAGGCCAAGATGAAGGCACCAGTGGCAACCCTATTGACTTTAGGCCCACTATAGGTGCACTGAATGAAGTGAACATCCTATCATTCCACATTGGCATGTAGCTCATCGTCGGACTGCAACAGGAAGTCATGATGAAAAATAATTCTCTGGACAATGTTGAGGCTGTTATGGGGAGAGACCAACACAAAAATATCACCCAGCTTGTCACAGGCAAGTAACGTCTGGAACTGGGTTGGGGATGGCATCTGAATCAAAACAAACTCACCGCACATTTTTAACAGCACTGTCACTTCCCCAAACTTGTCCTCCAGGTGCTCAACATAAAACAGAGGCTCCGTGTCGAGAAAGGAGTTCCCACCAGTTCTGCTGCACACTAAATAATGAGGTGAATATGGCTCTCTTCATTCTGTAGCCCTACGTATACTATGGAGGAGAATGATTTTGAGTCATGCCTACCAGGATTGTAATCAACCTTCCCTTTGTTAAAGACTGCTGGAGCCATTCAGTCCCCAGCAAAAGATGTCTTGGTCCGCTTCATTGTGGGTCATCCTCCCTGATGCCACCCACTCCTATCAGGGGCTCTCCCCACAGGTGCCACCCAGTCACTGCAAAGGCCACCTGCACGATGGCCATTGCCAGGAGTCCTGATGCCCCAAGAAGACTGGCATCTACTCCTCGGCATACAAGGGGAATTCGAAGCCCAGGCATCAGCAGTGTGAGCCCTGTGTTGTCAGGGGGCTACCAGCAAATGGGTACATCATAGCCCCACCACAAGAGACTGGCTACTGTGCTGGATATTGGGTGTGGAGAAATCCAATAGTGTCATGGGGGCAAAAGGGGACAGTAGATAATGGAAGATGATGTACTTCGGAATGTGTCCTCGCTCAAATAGTTGAATTGCAGGTGGAGATGCAATGATATGACAATAAGAGGTGCAGGAGATCTAATCTAATGGCACTATGGATAACTGATGTACTGCATAAGACGTCTTTCCCCAAATGGCATGCACTTCTGCAGAATTTGGAAAGTGGAAGGTCAAACCATAAAATGGGATCTGAAGTAGGAGACTCCTTTTAGTCACCTCTTATGACAGCCAGGAATATCTCAGGTCTATTTTAACCCCCAAACATGCAGATGGGGTGGGGGGTGGGGGAGGGTCTTCCCATGGTGTTACTAGGGAGGAGAATGACTTGGGGTCGTATGTCGCAGCATTGTATTCTACTTTCCCTTTCTTGAAGACTGCTAGAGCCATTCAGTTCCCAGCAAAAGATAAATTTGTCCACTTCACTGTGGGTTGAGGCTTTTATGGGGAGTGGCAAACTAGGAATATCATCCAGCTTGTTGCAGGTGAATAACACCCGGGTCTGAGTTGGGGATGCTGTCTGAATCAATACCAACCCATTGCACATTTTGGACAGCACTGTCACTTCCCCAAAGTGGGAGACTCCTTTTAGTTGCCTCATACAACAGGCAGGAATACCTTGGGCCTATTCTAAACCCCGAACCCACAGGGGGTCATAAGTTTGGGCCATCAGTTTGTTGTGGATATCATAATTCTGAAACATGCCACTCAGCACAATGAATAAAGCAGCAGTAGTTCTAGCTTGGCTAAACTCATAAGGCCAAGAAAATGATCTTAGATGTCACCAATGGAGTCCACTAGTCTCACAACAGTAAAGTATTGTGACATATCTGAAATACCTGTTGCTTCATCCACAACACAGACATAAAATGAGGTCCTATCCAAATTTGAATGTATGTATTCACAAATCTACTCATTTATACATTCAATCAGTTCACTCTGTACAGGTTTTGAAAATCTCATAGCGTGCTTTCAAATCTTTGTTTCCGCTTTGCGCAAGCTTAAAACTGGTTCCAAAATTTCTGGGATTCAGAAATATTCTGTCTCTTTATGATCTCTGAAAACTAGCTCCTGCCTATACAAAAGATTTGTGATGTCAGTTAGAGTTTTCATAATGTCTTTGCTAGCTTTCACTTCATTGTTCTGTCTGATTTTCATCAGTTTGTGATCTTCATTAAGAAGCTCCAAAATACTGAACACTAAACCAAACACATCCGTGCAAAATAAAACTACTTATATGAGCTTTAGAAGATGCATGCGATGCCTGATCCCTAAACAGATTGTTTAGATCATCAAAACCCTAAGAGGACCATACAGTTTTTCTTGTGCTTAACAGGTAACATTGCCAGCAGAATAATTTTCCTTTTGTAGGGCTAGAAAACAATGATTTGTGCTGTTCATACCACAAACTTTGGAATGTATGTGTTTTGAACTTATTTTTCCTAATACTTTGTGGTCTAGCTGCGGGTTATGCCCGCAGTCCCTGTACTGACCGTTGCCGACGAGCGACGAGCTGTGCCTGCAGTGATGTACAAAAATGCATAGAAAACAAACTACAGGCTATACTCGCAGTTTGTGTGTTCCGTTACACAGCTTGATGGTTTAATTATGTGAAAAATCTGCTAGATAGCAGCACCAACTGGAGAAATGTTCGTTTCTATAGATTCTCTCACATCCATGCATTAGCAGTGGCAGCAAGATGTCACAGTGTAGACGAAGACTTACAGATGAAGAAATTTTGGATGCTCTGTTCAATGATTCAGGTTCTGAAGGAGAACTTAGTGATGATTCTGAAGATGATAGAGATACTACAGGTAATTATAACATATTTACTGGAATTTAGACAGTGATACGTTGAAACATGTAAGAAACAGTAGGCTGCTCATACACGTTTGCTGTGTGTATTTCAAGTAATATATTTGAGACTTATAATGATAATACAAGTTTATCCAGTTATACATATGACTTATTTATTTACAGAAGAAGAGCTTCAGAACAATATTGACTGGACATCTCAGCAGGAAACGCGTCCAATAGATCACGAATTTCAGAATGGTAATTGCTCTCACTCCCTCCCTGTGCTTATAAATAATCAGTGGACTGTAATAATAGTAAACAATTTTGGCCAGTGTTATGTAATAACTTGTTTAGGTATTTAGGTAAATAATACAATACATGTTAGCAAATCCTATATACGACTAATTTACAGAAATTGAAGATCAAACTGATGGTGTGGAGACACCCCAGCGTGTAAAGCAAGCTGCTCCTGATCATGAAGTTGAAAACAGTAATTATTCTCAACCTTATCTTTCTCATTACCAATAAGAATACTGTTGATCTAGAGCAAAATTATAACACCCTAAATTTACAAATCTACTTTCATTTTGTTATTTTAGTTCATCAACCGAAACCTCAACCTACACGTCGAGTACATCAAGTGAGAAGACCCAGGGCAGACAGCGATATTGACTTGGGATGAGATGACATTCCTGTGTCTGCACCTCCTGTAAGGAACACTGTTTATGGAGAAATTCTGAGAATTACAGTTCCACTTGACGCCACATCAACTGAATTTGACTTTTTTGAACACAATTTCAACAGGAATATGGTGAAGCTTGTCAAACAAGAAACAAACAGTTGTGCTGCAAATGCCCATTGCAAACTTGAGGTGTACCAATCAAATCAAGAAACACAGTTTGTGGTCGCATTGGAAACCTGTTACTTTAGCAGAGGTTTATAAATTTTTTTCTATAGTAATTCACATGTGCCTGGCAAAGAAGACATCCATAGCAGATTACTGGTCCACAGCTCCCATTCTTCACTCCACATTTGCAGCTAGACAGATGTCCCGAGATCGTTTCAAGTCAATTTTGGCAACGCTGCATATAAATAATAATGATACATACATACAATGTGGACAGCCAAATCATGATCCTTACAATAAAATCAGACCATATTTTGATTATCTTGTGCAGAGCTTCAGAGACTCGCTAGTGCCAAGTGAGAATTTGACAATAGAAGAAGGAATGTGTGCCTTTAGAGGCAGGATACATTTTAGAGTCTATATGAAGAACAAGTTTAATAAGTCACAGCTGCAAAATACTAATGTGAATTCTTTACAAATGAATGGAAAAACTGGTAGAAGCCAACCTCGGGGAAGATCAGTTTGGATTACGCAGAAATGTTGGAAGACGTGAGGCAATACTGACCTTACGACTTATCTTAGAAGAAAGATTAAGGAAAGGCAAACCTACATTTCTAGCATTTGCAGACTTAGAGAAAGCTTTCGACAATGTTGACTGGAATACTCTCTTTCAAATTCTAAAGATGGCAGGGGTAAAATACAGGGAGCGAAAGGCTATTTACAATTTGTGCAGAAACCAGATGGCAGTTATAAGAGTCGAGGGGCATGAAAGGGAAGCAGCGGTTGGGAAGGGAGTGAGACAGGGTTGTAGTCTGTCCCCAATGTTGTTCAATCTGTATATTGAGCAAGCAGTAAAGGAAACAAAAGAAAAATTCGGAGTAGGTATTAAAATCCATGGAGAAGAAATAAAAACTTTGAGGTTCGTCGATGACATTGTAATTCTGTCAGAGACAGCAAAGGACTTGGAAGAGCAGTTGAACGGAATGGACAGTGTCTTGAAAGGAGGATATAAGATGAACATCAACAAAAGCAAAATGAGGATAATGGAATGCAGTCGAATTAAGTCGGGTGATGCTGAGGGAATTAGACTAGGAAATGAGACACTTAAAGTAGTAAAGGAGTTTTGCTATTTGGGGAGCAAAATAACTGATGATGGTCGAAGTAGAGAGACATAAAGTGTAGACTGGCAATGGCAAGGAAAGCGTTTCTGAAGAGGAGAAATTTGCTAACATCGAGTATAGATTTAAGTGTCAGGAAGTCGTTTCTGAAAGTATTTGTATGGAGTGTAGCCATGTATGGAAGTGAAACATGGACGATAAATAGTTTGGACAAGAAGAGAATAGAAGCTTTCGAAATGTGGTGCTACAGAAGAATGCTGAAGATTAGATGGGTAGATCACATAACTAATGAGGAGATTTTGAATAGAACTGGGGAGAAGAGGAGTTTGTGGCATAACTTGACAAGAAGAAGGGACAGGTTGGTAGGATATGTTCTGAGGCATCAAGGGATCACAAATTTAGCATTGGAGGGCAGTGCGGAGGGTAGAAATTGTAGAGGGAGACCAAGAGATGAATACACTAAGCAGATTCAGAAGGATGTAGGTTGCAGTAAGTACTGGGAGATGAAGAAGCTTGCAGAGGATAGAGTAGCATGGAGAGCTGCATCAAAGAAGGCTCAGGACGGAAGACAACAACAACAACAACAACAACAACAACAACATGAAGAACAAACAAGAGAAGTATGGCATCAAACTGTTCTTTGTGTGTGACTCAAACACTGGTTATGTTCTAAATATGGAGGTTTACACAGGCAAAGGTGATGACTTCACAATTATTCCATTGTTTGAACGTCTACTTTCACCCTACTTATCTAAAGGTCACACTGTTTACATGTACCTGTTTTATACTAGCCCTAAAGTTATTGACTTCTTATGGAGCAAAGACACTTTAGGTGTTGGCACTGTTATGCTAAACAGAAAAGAAATGCCTAAGAGTTTGAAAAAAGCTGTACTGAAGAAAGGTGAAATGACATTCAGACACAGACCACATATGATGGCTTGTAAGTGGAAGGACACCAGGGATGTGGCAGTACTGTCTTCAAAACACGGGGCAACAATATCTGACATTGCTGTCAGGGCTAAAGGGCGCCATATAAAAAAATTCAAGCCTGATGCAATCCTTGATTATAATATAAACATGACAGGTGTTGATTGAAGTGATCAACTTGTTGCTTACTATCCCTTCAAAAAGAAAAGTATGAAATGGTGGAAGAAGCTTTTCTTCCATCTTTTCATTCGGGGAATAGTAAACAGTTACATAATGTATAAAATGTCACACAGACAACCATGTTCTCTGCATAAATTCATGTCTGTGATTGGAGAAAAACTGGCCATGATGGCAAGGGAGGAACAAGTGGGAGTGAACCCTTCAACTGTAGGCGACAGACTAACTGGGCGTCATTTTGGAAGAAAAATTCCTCCAACTGACAACAAAGTGAGGCCATGCAGATTGTGCAAAGTGTGTGGTGACAGGGCTAAGAAAGAAACTGGAAAGTGGAAGACGAAAGATACAACTTATTGTGCAATGTGTGATGTCACGCTGTGAATGCCAGAATGCTTTGAACTATTTCATGTGTTGTTGTTGTGGTCTTCAGTCCTGAGACTGGTTTGATGCAGCTCTCCATGCTACTCTATCCTGTGCAAGCTGCTTCATCTCCCAGTGCCTACTGCAACCTACATCCTTCTGAATCTGCTTAGTGTATTCATTTCTTGGTCTCCCTCTACGATTTTTACCCTCCACACTGCCCTCCAATACTAAATTGGTGATCCCTTGATGCCTCAGAACATGTCCTACCAACCGATCCCTTCTTCTGGTCAAGTTGTGCCACAAACTTCTCTTCTCCCCAATCCTATTCAATACTTCCTCATTAGTTATGTGATCTACCCATCTAATCTTCAGCATTCTTCTGTAGCACCACATTTCGAAAGCTTCTATTCTCTTCTTGTCCAAACTATTTATCGTCCATGTTTCACTTCCATACATGGCTACACTCCATACAAATACTTTCAGAAATGACTTCCTGACACTTAAATCTATACTCGATGTTAACAAATTTCTCTTCTTCAGAAACGCTTGCCTTGCCATTGCCAGTCTACATTTTATATCCTCTCTACTTCGACCATCATCAGTTATTTAGCTCCCCAAATAGCAAAACTCCTTTACTACTTTAAGTGTCTCATTTACTAATCTAATTCCCTCAGCATCACCCGACTTAATTCGACTACATTCCATTATCTTTGTTTTGCTTTTGTTGATGTTCATCTTATATCCTCCTTTCAAGACACTGTCCATTCCATTCAACTGCTCTTCCAAGTCCTTTGCTGTCTCTGACAGAATTACAATGTCATCGGCGAACCTCAAAGTTTTTATTTCTTCTCCATGGATTTTAATACCTACTCCGAATTTTTCTTTTGTTTCCTTTACTGCTTGCTCAATATACAGATTGAACAACATCGGGGAGAGGCTACAACCCTGTCTTACTCCCTTCCCAACCACTGCTTCCCTTTCATGTCCCTCGACTCTTATAACTGCCATCTGGTTTCTGTACAAATTGTAAATAGCCTTTCGCTCCCTGTATTTTACCCCTGCCACCTTTAGAATTTGAAAGAGAGTATTCCAGTCCACATTGTCAAAAGCTTTCTCTAAGTCTACAAATGCTAGAAATGTAGGTTTGCCTTTCCTTAATCTTTCTTCTAAGGTAAGTCGTAAGGTCAGTATTGCCTCACGTGTTCCAGTGTTTCTACGGAATCCAAACTGATCTTCCCCGAGGTTGGCTTCTACTAGTTTTTCCATTCGTTTGTAAAGAATTCGTGTTAGTATTTTGCAGCTGTGACTTATTAAACTGATAGTTCGGTAATTTTCACATCTGTCAACACCTGCTCTCTTTGGGATTGGAATTATTATATTCTTCTTGAAGTCTGAGGGGATTTCGCCTGTTTCATACATCTTGCTCACCAGCTGGTAGAGTTTTGTCAGGACTGGCTCTCCCAAGGCCCTCAGTAGTTCCAATGGAATGTTGTCTACTCCGGGGGCCTTGTTTCGACTCAGGTCTTTCAGTGCTCTGTCAAACTCTTCACACAGTACCATATCTCCCATTTCATCTTCATCTACATCCTCTTCCATTTCCATAATATTGTCCTCAAGTACATCGCCCTTGTATAGACCCTCTATATACTCCTTCCACCTTTCTGCTTTCCCTTCTTTGCTTAGAACTGGGTTTCCATCTGAGCTCTTGATATTCATACAAGTCGTTCTCTTATCTCCAAAGGTGTCTTTAATTTTCCTGTAGGCAGTATCTATCTTACCCCTAGTGAGATAGGCCTCTACATTCTTACATTTGTCCTCTAGCCATCCCTGCTTAGCCATTTTGCACTTCCTGTCGATCTCATTGTTGAGTGTCTGTCTTCCTTTTTGCCTGCTTCATTTACTGTATTTTTATATTTTCTTCTTTCATCAATTAAATTCAATATTTCTTCTGTTACCCAAGGATTTCTACTAGCCCTCGTCTTTTTACCTACTTGATCCTCTGCTGCCTTTGCTATTTCATCCCTCAAAGCCACCCATTCTTCTTCTACTGTATTTCTTTCCCCCATTCCTGTCAATTGTTCCCTTATACTCTCCCTGAAACTCTCTACAACCTCTGGTTCTTCCAGTTTATCCAGGTCCCATCTCCTTAAATCTCTGTCTTACGATTATATAATCTATCTGATACCTTTTAGTATCTCCAGGGTTCTTCCATGTATACGACAACTATTTCATATGAAAGCCAATTACGTATAGAAATTATTTATAAAAAATGTAATGTAATTTAGTTGTGCATTGTAATTTTTTAAAATAACTACCTTTCATTTTGTTTTTATAAAACATAATCCAGTGCCATATTCTTCCTACCAACAATAAATCCTGCTATAAGACTTTTTTATTTTCCTTGTTTCAGCTATCAGCTCATGATAACAGAGTAAATTTAAGTTAAGTCGGTAACTATAATGTGTTACTTCATTGTAAAGTTTAAGTTACAGTGGTAAAAATGAAAAAAAGTAAATAAACTGCAATGATTTATCTCTAACCGTTCTTGAATTACGATTTTTTGAAAAACGACAGAAAACCCCAGTCTCGTGTGCTAGAATGTCGTACTAAGTCCCAGACCTTAATGTGTTAATGTAATTCTGGTGTTGGATGTCCTTTTTTCAGAATTTAATTTCTTTCAGTTTCACATCTCCTTGAAAGCAAAAGCTCCTGGAAGGAAGTAATGATGTCCTCACTCGAAAGTGTTACATCAGTACTTCTACAAGACTGGGGTTCATTAATTTTACAGCACATGGGACAACAAATGTAAGAGAAACATAAAGAGGCAGTACCACAGCTGCTGGCCTCCTGTTTCACACAAGTGCATGTCAACACAGCTAAGGCAGCCTGTACCTCCCCTTCTGTTCCTAGTAGTGAAGTCATGGTTACCATGGCAACTGAGCAGTTGCAGGCAGCCTGACATGTGTCTGGCCTCCTTGCCATAATGCTTCATGCCTCTGTCTGCCTTAGATTAGGGCTAAGCCTTTGCACTTTGAATTGGTCTCTAGCGCTGGCAGTTTAGAGGTAGTAACACTGGCTAATGTCTTTCACACTCACTGACAGGCATACATAAAAGTTTATTGGAAATATGATTATTGCTGCTACTGCTGCTAATGTATTATTGAAAAGTAGGGCCAGAGCTAACAATTTGCAACATTGTTCCCAGACCTAATTGGGGTCCTTTGGTTTGAAGCCAAGTGGAGGTTATCAACCAATGGCTTCCTTGACTCTGTGACAGTCTTGGCTGCAGATTTCTAGACCTGTCTTATTGTGGGAATCCCTTTGATAGGTCAGGGGTGCACTACACAAAGCAAGCAGCTACTCAGGTAACAGAGTACTAGTGGAGTGCACATGGGAGTTTCTTAGGCTAGCTGGTAGTTTGAGATACTCTCACGAACACTCACCAGTCGATACGTGTATAGGGAAATCAGACCATGTTCAGAGTAAAGACAGTTCAACTGCAAAAAATTTTATCAGTAAATTGTCAAAGTATTTGTAACTAAGTTCCCAAATTTACAGCCCTCCATGAAAGTTCTTTACCTCAAATTATTCTTGGGACTGAGAGCTGGATAAAACCTGAAGCAAAAAGCTCTGAGACATTTAGTGAAACCTGGAATGTTTATCAGAAAGAGAGATTGGGCGCCATAGAAGGGGTAGTGTTCATTGCAGTCTCTACTGAGACTGAAACTGAGTGTGATAGTGAAGTTAACTGGTCATGCATAATAGGTCTGTGTGAAAGCAAGTTAATTGGTAGATGTTTTTACTGGTCACCCGAGTTTGCTGTGACAGTGCTAGAGTCATTCAAAGAAAGTTTATGGTCAGTTGTGCATAAATATCTAAACCATGCAATACTAGTTGGTGGTGGCTTTAACCAACAGAGTACGGACTGGGACATGCATGGATTCATTGCACGGGGTACAGACAGACTTCTTGTGAAGTACTTTTGAACACATTTTCTGAAAACTATCTTGAGCAGCTACTTGGCATCCAACATGTAAAGAAAGTGTCTTGGACCTTACCGATGGCATTAGTACAGAGATTGGGATTAGTCATCATGATGTCATCATAGCAACTATGTCCCCCCCAGTAGCTGAATGGTCAGCATGATGAATTGATAATCCTCTGTGCCCAGGTTCGATTCCCGGCTGGATCAGGGAATTTTCCCCACCCAGGGACTGGGTGTTGTGCTGTCCTCCTCAGCATCCTATCATCCTCATTGACTGCAGGTCACCGATGTGGCATCAAATTGAAAGACTGGCACCTGGCAAACTGCCTGCCCAACGGGGGGCCCTAGCCGTATGATTAAATTAAATTAAATAGCAACTATGGTTACGAAAGTTAATAAATCAGTCAAGAGGGCTAGGAGAGTGTTTCTGCTAGAAAGAGCAGATATGCAGTTGTCAGTATCTCACTTGGACAATAAGCTGCAATCATTTAGTTTCAAAATGATGGCCACAGAAGAATTATGGGCAAAGTTTAAACTGATTGTAAATCATGCAATGGACAAGTAGTGAATAGTAAATGGACAAGGGATGGAAAAGACCCACCAGGGTTTAATAAAATACTGTGTAAGATGCTGAGGAAGCAGAGGATGGTGCACTCACAGTTCAAAAGAGAATGCACAAATAACAACAAACAATGTTAGTAGACCTTTTTGCATCTGTGAAAACATCTATGTGGAGACCATACAACAATTATCACCATCATGTCTTAGCAAAAGATCTGGCAGATAACCTGAGAAAATTCTGGACATATGTAAAATTGCTAATTGAGTCTAAGGCTTCCATTCAGTCCCTTGTTGACCAGTCTGGTGTGGCAGTTGAAGATAGCAAAAGGAAAGCTAAAGTTTTAAATTTCATGTTCAAGAAATTGTCCACACAAGAGAATCATATAGACATGTCATCATTTGACCACTGAATAGACTCCCATATGAATGGCACACTAATAAGCATCCCTGGCATAGAGAAAGAGCTGAGAGATTTGAAAGCAAATAAATCACCAGGTCCAGATGGAATCCCAATTCGGTTTAACAAAGAGTACTCAGTGGCATTGGCCCTTTACCTAACTTGAATTTATCATGAATCTCTCACCCAGCACAAAATCCCATGCAACTGGAAAAAGTGCAGGTGACTCCTGTACATAAAAAGGATAAAAGAATGGACCCACAAAATTACAGATCAATATCCGTAACTTTGGTTTGCTGCAGAAACCTTGAACATATTCTCAGTTCGAATATAATAAACTCCCTTGAGCCTCAGAAGCTTATGGCCATGAATCAGCATGGTTTTAGAAAGCATTGCTCACGCCAAACTCAGCTTTCCCTTTTCTCACATGACATACAATGAACTATGGATGAAGAGTAACAGGCTAATTCTATATTTCTATATGTCTGGAATGCATTTGACACAGTGCCCCATTTCAGGCTGTTAACAAGGATATGAGCTTATGGAATAAGTTCACATAGGCCTATGTGAGTACCTTGAAGACTTCTTAAGTAACAGAACCCAGTATGTTGTCCTCAATGGTGAGTGTTCATCAGAGACAAGGGTATCATCAGGATTGTCCCAATGAAGTGTGACAGGACCACTGTTGTTCTCTATATACATAAATGATTTGATGGTCAGGGTAGACAGCAATTTGTAGTTGTCTACTGATGATGCTATGATGTATGGTAAGGTGGCAAAGTTGAATGACTGTAGGAAGATACAAGATTACTTAGACAAAATTTCCAGTTGGTGTCATGAATGGCAGCTAGCTCTAAATGTGGAAAAATGTAAGTTAATGCAGATGAGTAGGAAGAACAAACCTGTAATGCTCAGATACAGTATTAATAGTGTCCTGCTTGACACAGCCAGATCGTTTAAATATCTGGGCATAACACAAAGTGATATGAAATCGAATGAATATGTGAGAAACGTGGTAGCGAAGGCAAATGGTTGTCTTTGGTGCGTTTGGAGAATTTTAGAAAAGTATGGATCACATGTAAAGGAGACCGCATATGAGGTGCTGGTGTGACCTATTCTTGAATACTGCTTGAGTGTTTGGGACCTGTACCTGGGCCAATTGAAGGAAGACATCAAAGCAATTCAGAGGTGGACTGCCAGATCAATAGGTTCAAACAAGACACATTTGCTACAGAGATGTTTAGTGAAATCAAATGGCAATCCATGGAGGCAAGGTGACATTCTTTTCGAGGAACACTATTGAGAAAATTTAGAGAACTGACATTGGAAGCAGACTTTTGAATGATTCTGCTGTCGCCAACATACATTGCACATAAGAACCACGAAGATAAGATACGAGAAATGAGTGCTCATATGGAGGCATATAGACAGTCGCTTTCCACTGGAACAGGGGAGGGAATGAATGACTAGTAGTAGAGCACCGTAAACCCCCCGCAACATATGGTGCAGCGGCTTCTGGAGTATCTATGTAGATGTAGATGTAAGGAGGGTCATGGATATGATATGTCAGTTGTGGTGGAAAACATTTAAACAAAAGCTTTTCCATTGAAGCGAGAGTTTTTGCACAGAAATTCAATCCCCAACTTTCTCTTCTGAATATGAAAATATTTTGTTGAAGCCCACCTAAATGGGGGAAATAACCACTGTAATAATATAAGAGATATCTGAGCCAGTACAGAAAGATTTATCTATTCACTTTTGCAATGTGCTATTCAGGAGTGGAACAGCCAAGAAATAGCCTGAAAGTGGTTCTATGATGCAGCTGCCAAGCACTTAATTGTGAATTAAGAGTAATGATGTAAATGTAGATGTAGGAGTGTTTTCCCTGACATACTTATTCTGCTTTTGGGTTATACAAGAGCCACAGCTAGGATTTCCAACTATTTTGGGGATAAATAGCTCATCTTCTTCCAAGAAGAAGGTAAATAAGAAGTATATTTCTAAAAATGAGTTATTTCAAAAATTTATGTAGTTCTTTAATTAAATACAAATTTTCATACTTCTACTGTTAAACGTCAATTTTTGTTGGATCTCGAAGTTTAATATCTGGTGCAAATGGTAAATTTATGTTTACATAAATGAATAATTAATTTTTAATTTAAATTTATTGAAGCTCTGCCTCTTTCATCCCAACCGTTTGCACCCATCAACAACAACTCTGTTTTGGTAAATGCTGAGGCAATTTAAACAGAAAACACATGGGATACATTTTTTACATTGTTTGGTGACTTTATCACTTGCTTTTGACCATATAGTGTAACTTGTATTTTGGGTGAAACATATTTGTCATCATTCATTAGTTTTCTTTGAGCTTTTTAAATTAATATAGTTTCAGAACAAGAACCTTCCTTGCAGATACTGTATATTACACTGAATTTATTTTGAGGCTCACTCTTTATCCAGTCATATGATTTCTGCTATTCACATTTAAATTTACTTAATAGTTAAGGGTTTGTTTTCATTGGATTTACCGACATAACAGATTCACTTTCACAATTATTTGTTGTTTTTTAAGCAACAAAAAAACCATATTTATGAATTCCAAACTTTGCAACTGTTTACAGTAATTAAAATGCAAAAATATAGACAACACAACATAACTTTAGCTCCAAATGGTTTTTATGTGTGTTGAAACATGTGTGTGTCTGTGTTTTTGAATATTATTAAAAGGATACATTTATCCTGTTGTAAGTGTTTATGTTTAATGTAACTGTTGGTTAATCACTCCACCATTCAGCCCATACTCAGTGTAGCTGGCAGAAGCAACTCTTGACACCTGAGGCAGCTTTCGCCCCTCCAAGTCTGATGCACTGAAAGCAGGTACATTACCCTGCTGCCACACTTCTAGAGTAATACATCAAAATTATTGAGTTGAATTATGTTACATCATCATACACCTTTGTTCTAATTAGCTGAGAATGTACCTGTTTGATGTATTTATGGATACAAATACATTTTAGTTAATTAGGTTAAGGGGAACGATAAAAACTAGAGTCACTGAGTTTTTAATGTAGTTTTATTTGATTTCATAAAACACAAAATATTATTTTAACTCATTTCAGTTACAAGAGAAGTCTCAACAATTTTAACCAAATCGCAGGTGTGTGTGTGTGTGTGTGTGTGTGTGTGTGTGTGTGTGTGTGTGTGAGAGAGAGAGAGAGAGAGAGAGAGAGAGAGAGAGAGAGAGAGAGAGGGAGGGAGGGAGGGAGGGAGAGAGAGAGAATTTTAACCAAATCGCAGGTGTGTGTGTGTGTGTGTGTGTGTGTGTGTGTGTGTGTGTGTGTGTGAGAGAGAGAGAGAGAGAGAGAGAGAGAGAGAGAGAGAGAGTGTGTGTGTGTGTGTGTGTGTGTGTGTGTGTGTGTGTGTGTGTGTGTGTGTGTGTGTGTGTGGTGTATGTTTGTTTTAGAGCCACTCAACAGCTAGGTTACCAGGGACCAAGATTATTTACACCATCTTATCCATGTTCTTCAACTGCAATTGTTTCCTCGTTTCCATCCAGACTTGTCCAGTTCTTAAAAGAACACTCTCTGAGAGGGTTGAAGTGGCAGGAAAGCACAAAATACTTTAAGGCAGCATCAGATATAAATAGTGTGGAGTCATGGTACTTGTTCCAAAAAGCTGTCAAATTTCTCCTCTATATCTGGTTACTTTGGGAATAAGTACAGTGACATGTCCATTTGCACATTGGTAAGCCTTCCTGATGCTGAATTACTTTTCTTTCTCTTCCATGAAAAAAGTCCAGATCTTCTTCTTCTTCTTAACTTGTGTTTAAGTTTTCTCTACCTGACCTACCACAATGTTGTCATTACTTCATGTCTGCTTAATCACCGCTATAAGCTCCTGTCAATAACTAAAGAGAAGGTTCAGTTGAAAGAAGAAATATATGGTTAACTACTAGACAGACTAGAGACTGGTTCCACTTGAAAAGCAAGAATGTATAATCCAGTCAATATGAAAAACTACAACAGAATGTATACATTGTTTACATTTGGTTGCTTCAGCAGTATGGTTTCGCTTGCAAGAATAAAATTGATAATAATCCAACTGATACATAAAAGTACAACTGACTGAATCAGTTATTTCCATTTGGGTGTTTCCATTACTAGGCACAATAGCTCAACCAGTGCTCATAACTATCTATAAATAATATAGAGCTTTTCTTTATATTAGTGCCGTAAGTTTGCTATTGAGTCATTTTCTATCCACACATTTATGTGCCTTTGTGAATTTCTTTCATAAAAAAATGTTATTAGGCTTACGTTAACACAAGTAAGTTCATTTTCCTAATAAAACAAATGTCTACTGGAGCAGCAGTGGTCTACGACATAACCAGATGAGATCATCCACTGCACTTTGTGTGGTAGGAGGTGACAGCTGCAAGAATCTTCTCTCAGTAAAGTCTTCATACTATGAACAAAGGAAAGTATGAATTCTAATAGATTTTGAAAGTGAAATGTCTGATGTATTTATCATCCCATGTTCATTCTCCAGTCATCTACATCTACATCTACACAGATACTCCACAAGGCACCATACAGTATTTGGTGGAGGGTACCATATACCACTGCTAGTCATTCCCTCTCCTGTTCCACTTGCAAATACAGGGAACAACTGTCTGTATGCCTCTATATGAGCCCTAACTTCTTGTATCTTATCTCTGCAGTCCTTACACATAGCTTGTGTTGGCAGCAGTACAATTGTTTGGCAATCAGCTCCAAATGCCGGTTCTCAAAATTTTCTCGACAGTGTGCCTTCAGAAGAACATCGCTTTCCCTCCAGGGATTCCCATATGAGTTCCCAAAGCATTTCTGCAACACTTACATGTTGTTTGAGCCTACCAATAACAAATCTAGTGGCCCACCTCTGAACTGCTTTGATGTCTTCCTTCAGTCTGACATGGTATGGATCCCAAACTGTTGAGCAGTATTGAAGAATATATCACATCAATGTCCTATAAGCAGTCTCCTTTACATGTGAACCACACTTTTCTAAAATTCTTCCAACACACTAAAGTCAACCATTCGCCTTACCTACCACAGTTCTCACATTCTCATTGCATATCATATCACTTTACAATGTTATGCCCAGATATTTAAATGATATTACTGTGTCAAGCAGGACACTACTAATACTGTATCCGAACATTACAGGTTTGTTCTCCTTACCCATCTGCATTAACTTACATTCTTCCACATCTTCCAACAAAAAAATGGCTCTGAGCACTATGGGACTTAACATCTATGGTCATCAGTCCCCTAGAACTTAGAACTACTTAAACCTAACTAACCTAACAACATCACACAACACCCAGTCATCTTCCAACAGCCACTCAACTTCGACACCTAACCGTACTCCACAGCATCATCAGCAAACAACTGCAACTTCGTGTCCACCAAATTATTTATGTATATAGAGAACAATAGTGGTCCTATGGCAGTTCACTGAGGCACTCCTGACGATACCCAAGCCTCTGATGAACACTCACCATTGAGGACAACATACTGGGTTCCATTACTCAAGAAGTCTTTGAGGCACTTGAATTTGTGAACTTATTCCATATGCTCATACCTTTGTTGACAGTCTGCAATAGTGCACCATGTCAAATGCTGTCTGGAAATCTAGAAATATGGAATCAGCCTGTTGCCCTTTATCCACTGTTCACAGTATATCATGTGAGAAAATGGGAAGCCGAGTTTTGCGTGAGTGATGCTTTCTAAAACTGTGCTGATTTGTAGAATAAGCTTCTTATTGTCAAGAAATTTATTATATTCAAACTGAGAATATGCTCAAGCATTCTGCACCAAACTGAAGTTATGGATATTGGTTTGTAATTTTTGTTGGTCTGTTCTCTTTTTCTTCTTGTACAGGGTGAGTCACTAACTATTGCCACCAAGAATAACTCTGAAAGTATGACAGGAGCTGAAAAGTATGTGGAACAAAAGTTACATGGGAAAAAGGGGGCCATAATATGAAGTTTTGTTTTTGCTAGGTGGGGTTGCTTCAGAGATATGAAGGTCAACTTTGTTTTTAAAATGGGATGCTATAGTTTTTTACTTATTTTCTGATAGTGACTATCGAGACAAATCCAATAATGTGTAACAGTATGGCCTTTGAAGGTCAACGAAGGTTACAAAGCTGGAATGAATGTCCATTTACAGAATGTTTTCAAAGTGATGAACATTGGTATCAATGCAGAACTGTAATGGATTGAGTGGTATTCCTTACCAAATTGGCACTTATCAAAGCACATGCTCTGACAATTCTCTCTCGCATATCTTCAGGTGTAGTTCGAACATCTTTATAAACAATATCTTTTATTAATCTCCACAAGACAAAATCCAGTCCAATGATTTAGGAATTGTGTCTGCAACTCATTACTAGCCATCAGCAAAAAATTTGCCTGACTTCCATCTTGTTCATACCACATACTGTATTAGGTATTTCTTCCAATAACACACTTAATGTTTCTTGCATGAATGTGGTGTACTTCCTACCATTAAGATTTCCTTCTATGAAATAGGGGCCTATAATTCTGTCCTCCAGAGCCCCACACCACCCATTCACTGACCACAGTTTTTGGTGTGCAACTTGCCACAGCCAACATGGATTTTCAGTTGCCCAATAATGCATGTTATGCAAATTAACATTTCCTGGTTCTTTAATGTAGCCTCGTTAGTAAATAAAATCAAATTAATAAATGTGTCATCCCTCTGAATCTGCAGTTGAGCCCATCGGCAGAATTCAATGCGATGTATACAATCCGTACCAGTAAATTCTTCATGGAGACTGGTATAGTAAGGATGATATTTATAGCGATGCAGAACACGAACAACACTACTCTCGTTCATGCCACACTTCCTTGCAGTTTGATGCAAACTAAAACAAAGATCTCAAACCATAGTGGCAAGAGTCCAATTTTCTGTTTCCTCATTAGTAAATTTCTGTAGCCCGATATGTTTACGATGTGTTAAAATTCCAGTTGTTCTCAATTTATCATATTGTTGTTGTTGTGGTCTTCAGTCCTGAGACTGGTTTGATGAAGCTCTCCGTGCTACTCTATCCTGTGCAAGCTCCTTCATCTCCCATCTGCAACATACATCCTTCTGAATCTGCTTAGTGTATTCATCTCTTGGTCTCCCTCTATGATTTTTACCCTCCATGCTGCCCTCCAATACTAAATTGGTGATCCCTTGATGCCTCAGAACATGTCCTACCAACCGATCCCTTCTTCTAGTCAAGTTGTGCCACAAAGTCCTCTTCTCCCCAGTTCTATTCAATACCTCTCCTCATTAGTTATATGATCTACCCATCTAATCTTCAGCATTCTTCTGTAGCACCACATTCCAAAAGCTTCTATTCTCTTATTGTCTAAGCTATTTATCATCCATGTTTCATTTCCATACAAATGTGATCAGGAACGACTTCCTGACACATAAATCTATACTCGACATTAACAAATTTCTCTTCTTCAGAAACACTTTCTATGCCACTGCCAGGATACATTTTATATCCTCTTTACTTCGACCATCATCAGTTATTTTGCTCCCCAAATAGCAAAACTGCTTTAAGTGTCTCATTTCCTAATCTAATTCCCTCAGCATCACCCGACTTAATTCGACTACATTCCATTATCCTCATTTTGCTTCTGTTGATGTTCATCTTATATTCTCCTTTCAAGACACTGTCCATTCCATTCAACTGCTCTTCCAAGTCCTTTGCTGTCTCTGACAGAATTACAATGACATCGGCGAGCCTCAAAGTTTTTATTTCTTCTCCCAGGATTTTAATACCTACTCAAAATTTTTCTTTTGTTTCCTTTTACTGCTTGCTCAATATACAGATTGAATAACATCATGGGCAGGCTACAACCCTGTCTCACTCCCTTGCCAATCACTGCTTCCCTTTCATGTCCCTCGACTCTTATAACTGCCATCTGGTTTCTGTACAAATTGTAAATAGCCTTTCGCTCCCTGTATTTTACCCCTGCCACATTCAGAATTTGAAATAGAGTATTCCGGTCAACATTGTCAAAAGCTTTCTCTAAGTCTACAAATGTTAGAAACCTAGGTTTGCCTTTCCTTAATCTAGCTTCTAAGATAAGTCGTAGGGTCAGTATTGCCTTACTTGTTCCAATATTTCTACAGAATCCAAACTGATTTTCCCCAAGGTCAGCTTCTACCAGTTTTTCCATTCGTCTGTAAATAATTCGTGTTAGTATTTTGCAGCCATGACTTATTAAACTGATAGTTCGGTACTTTTTACATCTGTTAACACCTGCTTTCTTTGGGATTTGAATTATTATATTGTTCTTGAAGTCTGAGGGTATTTCACCTGTCTCATACATCTTGCTCATCAGATGGTAGAGTTTTGTCAGGACTGGCTCTCCCAAGGCTGTCAGTAGTTCTAATGGAATGTTGTCTACTCCTGGGGCCTTGTTTTCACTTAGGTCTTTCAGTGCTCTGTCAAACTCTTCACACAGTATCATATCTCCCTCTTCATCTTCATCTACATCATCTTCCATTTCCATAATATTGTCCTCAAGTACATCACCCTTGTTCAGGCCCTCTATATACTCCTTCCACCTTTCTGCTTTACCTTCTTTGCTTAGAACTGGGTTTCCATCTGAGCTCTTGATATTCATGCCAGTGGTTCTCTTTTCTCCAAAGGTCTCTTTAATTTTCCTGTAGGCAGTATCTATCTTACCCCTAGTGAGATAACCCTCTACATCCTTCCATTTGTCCTCTAGCCATCCCTGCTTAGCCGTTTCGCTCTTCCTGTTGGTCTCATTTTTGAGACATTTGTATTCCTTTTTGCCTGTTTCATTTACGGCAATTTTATATTTTCTCCTTTCATCAATTAAATTCAATATTTCTACTGTTACCCAAGGATTTCTACTAGCCCTCATCTTTTTACCTACTTGATCCTCTGCTGCCTTCACTACTTCATCCCTCAAAGCTACCCATTCATCTTCTACTGTATTACTTTCCCCCATTCCTGTCAATTGTTCCCTTATGCTCTCCCTGAAACTCTGTACAACCTCTGGTTTAGTCAGTTTATTCAGGTCCCATCTCCTTAAATTCCCACCTTTTTGCAGTTTCTTCAGTTTTAATCTACAGTTCATAACCAATAGATTGTGGTCAGAGTCCACATCTGCCCCTGGAAATGTCTTACAATTTAAAACCTGATTCCTAAATCTCTGTCTTACCATTATATAATCTATCTGATACCTTCTAGTATCTCCAGGCTTCTTCCATGTACACAACCTTCTTTTATGATTCTTGAACCAAGTGTTAGCTATGATTAAGTTATGCTCTGTGCAAAATTCTACCAGGCGGCTTCCTCTTTCATTTCTTACCCCAGTACATATTCACCTAATATGTTTCCTTCTCTTCCTTTGCCTACTATCAAATTCCAGTCACTCATGACTATTAAATTTTTGTCTCCCTTCACTTTCTGAATAATTTCTTTTATCTCATCATACATTTCATCAATTTCTTTGTCATCTGAAGAGCTAGTTGGCATATAAACTTGTACTACTGTAGTAGGCGTCAGCTTCGTGTCTATCTTGGCCACAATAATGTGTTCACTAAGCTTGCCTGCACTCATATCTTTTTATTCATTATTAAACCTACACCTGCATTACCCCTATTTGATTTTGTATTTATAACCTTGTATTCACCTGACCAAAAGTCTTGTTCCTCCTGCCACTGAACTTCACTAATTCCCACTATATCTAACTTTAACCTATCCATTTCCCTTTTAAAATTTTCTAACCTACCTGCCTGATTAAGGGATCTGACATTCCACGCTCTGATCCATAGAACGCCAGTTTTCTTTCTCCTTTACCATACACATATTTAAATGTATGACATGTAGGGCGAGTACGTTGTGCATATCTTTCAGCATTTAAGTCTCTAGCTCTCTCTGTAGTTCATTGGCATTCTCCATAAATGAGAAGCATATCGACTTGTTTTTCAAAGGTATACATCATTCACATTTGCTTGATTCAACAATACTAGTCTTACCACTCCTATTAGTATTGTATTGCGAAAGCATTGAATGGTGTTTATGTGTCAATGGCATGTTAGATGGATATGCCGTATTTGGTGAATACTTACGATTTGCACGATATATGAGAGAGAATTGTCAGAGCATATGCTTTGATAAGCACTGAAGTGATAAGGAATACCACTAAATCCCTGATAAGAAGATTGCAGTACTGCATTGATACCAATGGTCATCACTTCGAACACCTTCTGTAAATGCACGTTCATGCTACCTTTTTGACCTTCGCTGACCTTCAAAGACCTTACTGTTACACATCACTGGATTCGTCTTGATAGCCATTATCAGAAAATAAGTACCAAACTATACCATCCCATTCAAAAAAACAAAGTTGACCTTCATATCTCTGACGTGACCCCATCTAGCAAAAAAAACCAATGTCATATTATAGCCCCCGTTGTCCCATGCAACACTTGTCCAACACACTTTTCAGCTACTATCGTGCTTTCAGAGTTATTCTAGGTGGCAATAGTTAGTGACTCACCCTGTATAGGGGAGTCACCTGTGCTTTTTTCCAATTGCTTGGGACTTTGTGCTGGGTAACAGAGTTACGATCAATGCAAGCTAAGTGAGGGGTCAAAGCTGTAGAGTATTCTTTGTAAAACCAAATTGGAATTCCATCTGGACCTGGTGATTTATTTGCTCTCAAATCTTTCAGTTGTTTCTCTATGCCAGGGATGCTTATTATTATGTCATCCATATGGGAGTCTGTCCAATGGTGAAATGATGGTATTTTTGTATGATTCTCCTGTGTTAGTCATTATCCTACAGTAATAAAAAATCAATGTAAAAATATGTTTTTGAACTTGTGTAAAGACTGCCAGAAAAAGCTAGTTATGTGCTGTTTATTTTCACACCGATTACCACAGTAATTTCTAAATGTGACTATTTGGATATTGGTAATCTGTAACGTCTGGTTTTCATTTTCACACTGGTTGAAACTTCACTTCATAATCACTAATTTTTATAAGTATATATGAACATTGTTTCCCTCTGGCTAGTTGAATTGAAACAACACATTCTGAGAATTAATAACCTCAAACCAACAGTAGATTTAACATATATGCTTGTATTTAGCACAGTTATTCAAAGAGTGCAGAAGTCACGTGAAAAGTTAACTAGGCCTTTACATACAACAAGTTTCTCAAAATGCTAAATACTCTCTCTGAAATTTTGTCACTGTGACAATTTTAGCCAATCATTTTAAAGTAACAAATGACTTAGTAATAACATTAAACAGTTTTCTGACCAATGTACAATCTAGTTTCTTTCTTCTTAGCTTCGATAATGTCTCCTGTCATAATTCTAACTAACATTTGAAATAAAAAAACAATAAATTATCACAATTTACACATAAGGAACTGTTTTTTCCCAAAACAGTACATACCTTCCCGGCTTCACAGTCTTCAATAAACTGATAGTGTCTCGAAGTACCCATCGATCGAATACCATTTGCAAACATAACAAAATTCACACAAATTGTTGAAGGAAATGATGCGTCGTATTGAAATGTTGCAGACAGAAGTGCAAATGGCTAAAACAATAATAAGATACAATCAGTACTAAGTATTATATTGCTAGTAAAGTACACTTACATGTATAATATTTAGTTAGTAAAATTCCCTATGCCCTTAATTTTTTAGATATAAAATGATATTGCACAGAATCATTTTAATATGCTATCCTCATTGTTGATTATTTTTGATGATAATTCTGCTTATCTGACATCAGTCACATGGAATTTTACTTCTACGAACACCTGCAACAAAAATATATGAACCAGCAGCTACTAACCTTTAGATGTACAGTGAAACTAAATTGCTGCACTTCGTACAACTTCTTACTGTAGTTTCAGACACAAGACATGCTCGGTCCTTTTCAATAGGGTGTATTATAATTAACGGCATAAACAACACAGATGAAAGTACACAATGCTAGAAGCAAAAGAGTTTCAGTTAAGATGGGCTCTAAAATGCCTACCTTTAGATATAGGAACATTTGTTCATCTTCAGTTCTGAGAAACAAATGTCTTGTACTGCAAGCTCTTCATTTTCCATAATTTGGGAGCAGATACTATGGTCAAAACAAGAAAAAATGTCCAGTAAATGTGGGCTTTAAAGTGCATATCTTAAGAGCTATGAGCACTTGTTCCATAGAAGAGACGTGTTGCTCAGTAGCGCAGATGAAGTAGTACTCATAGTTCTGAAGTTACATGCTTTGGAGCCTGTGTTCGCTAAGATATTTTTGCTTCCAGTGTTGTGTATTTTCAACTGCATGTGTTTACACAACTGACTATGACACACCCTGTATACCTCACAACATTTTCCCTGGTGTTGATGGCTGTCTCAGTGATTTCCTGCTTTGTATCTAAGTATATACCAACCACATGACAAATTGCTAGTTATCATACTTCAACTGTTGCTATTGTTTCCAAACAAAATTCTACTACATCCACAGCATTTGCATTCATGCCAAATGTATCTTTTCGAATGATAATCAATTCAGTAAAGGCATAGTTGTCTGTATTACTGACTCCATTTCTTTCAGCTCACAAACTAACTTCCTGTGTCACTTCATTTAGTTCCACTTTAATTGATCCTTCTCAAAAACAGTAAAGAAATGTCCCTTTCACCATATATAGTGCACCAAACAGATTCTGCATTATACCTCTGATTTTCTGTAGTGATAATTTTAAAACAAGACCTTTTTACCCCTACTCATCCAGATTAGTTTTCTGATTGTTCTACCAGTTTCTACAACATCCTGGCTCAAACATAAGTTCCTAGACAGTTCACATATGTGCTGCATGGCTAAAATTCCTTCGACTGTCCCTGAAGTAGTATTGGTTCTATGCACCCTCCAAACAGGATATCTTCCAAATACCTTACTGTAAAGGTTAGATTAGATTAGATTAGAGGTACTTTTCGTTGCAATTGATCCATAGTGAGAAGATCCTGTAGGATGTGGAACATATAAGAACACAATAATAAACAATAAATATTTACAAAATAAGAACACATATGCTAATGTACCTTCCACATACCCCAAATGAAATTGCCAACGTAAATGGATAGATAAAAATTCTACTCACCAAGTGACAGCAGGGGAAAACACACACACACACACACACACACACACGCACACAAAAGGATTTAACTTTTACAAGCTTTCAGAGCCTGTGGGTCCTTCTTTCGGCAGAAGAGTTGAATGGGAAAGAAGAGGGGTAAAGGAAAAGGACTGGAGAGGTTTAGGGAAAGAGATATAGTTCAGAAAAGTCACCCAGAACCCCAGGTCAGGGGAGCCTTACCAGACGGGATGAAAAGGAAAGCAGTACGATGGTCACTTGATTTTCATAGAGGCAATTATGTCGACTGGGTAGGATAATTCCGATTCATCAATGCAAATAAGTAGTTCATTAATTTTACTTCTCAGCGTGTGAATATTTTGATGCACTAAAGATAATCAGCTTCTCACATTGACTGAGATGAAACTGAGGAGGGGGGGAATATAATTTCTGCAGATTGGAGAAAATTTTTTAACTAACAGCTGTGTTTGCTGATCCAATATGCCAGAATTATGCTGTTTAGTTTCTTCTTTCTGAACCTCAAGGTTTGTTTCAGTTCTGACCACACTTAGAACTTGACTTCTTTCTGTCCTATATATCCTACAAAAGTTGCTGCTCCAACACTTGTATGTTATTTTTCCCATTCATGGCAGTGACGCCGCCCCCCCCCCCCCCCCCCCCCCCTCTTAAATTTCTGGCAATTAGCCCAGCCAGTTTACTCTTTCCTTTCCTGCTGAGGTGTAGGCCATATCTAGCATAAGCTCACCTATTGAGAGAATCTGTTGCTACACTTTCCTGCACATCCTTAGCTTCCCCACACACTTCATTCGACACGATGTTGAACCTAGCTTTGAAACTGTCCACCCATCCTGTGGATGCCTTAAACTCACCAATTCCAAGCTCTTTAGTGACTTTCAGAGCCTCACTCTGCAACATGGGTCTAGATAAAGGTAAGCTTTTTGCCCATGCACTTAAGAACCATTCCCGCACTATTTCGTTAATTTCTTCATTTCCAGTCTTCTTTGCCTTTCGTTTTATCTGCCCTTTCAACCCTTTCATCCATTTATCCTGAATCTTATCCTTGTTTCTTAAGGTCTCATAAATTTGTGTTTTACCACATTTGAAATGCAACATAATTTCACGCACAGAGAGTTTGTCTTTCTCACTTGCCTTGATTACATTAATCTTTTCGTTAAGTGTTAATGACACATATCGTTTGTTTGACATCATGTTACTGTATCTCTTAAAATACTCCTTGTCAATGGAAACTGGCAGAAAATAATAACCTTGCTGGGTAAAACCATTGTTTAACGGAACAATACCCACCTCTTTCACTGCACACATTGCAGCAAAGTGTTGGTAGATGTGCAACAATGTTCCTGTATGCACCAGTGTGCATCAATAATGAGGAAAATGAGGAAGCCAACAAATAGAGTGCTGCCGAATGAACTGTTTCCTTTGACGTACTGTACCAACAACAAGCATACCTTATTCATTGTTGCACAGAGTGGCACGGTTTTAGGTCCACACCATGCCACTTAACTGTGCCACTTAACAGAGGCGTTAAAAGTAACATCCTTGTAGAGTCATGAATAAATAATGAACTGTAATACAGTAATACTGTATAGGCTCTTTTCCACATTATACAATGAATTATTAAGTAAGATCTAAGATTTGCTTTCTGTTTCTGCATTAGGCACGTTCCACTTTATACAAAAGATCAGCATATAAAAGTGCACTGAGCATCAGGACTGAAATACTTGTATGGTTTGGGCAGATTTCCGAATTATACACATGCTGATTTGAGCACGTTTTACTGTAATACAAATATAAAAATCTGTCCAATGGTTGCAGCAGAGCTCGTATAAAATATGGCTGCTTTCACAGGCAGCCTGGCTTTTGATGGGGTAAGATAAGCCTGTGATAGGATTGCAATAGGAAGTGCTGGGTGAGTGGACAGGGCAGCTCTTGCACCTGGGTCTTCCACGGGGATCTGATCCTGTGGCAAGGGGTTGGAATTGGGAATGGCATAGGGAAGGACTAGGACGTTGTGGAGGTGGGTGGGCAATGTAATAATGCTTTAGGAGGGCTGGGATGTCACTTCAGGCCATGATGATAGGTAATCAAAGCCCTGATGAACTATGTAGTTCAACTGTTCCAGTCAAGGTAGGTATTGGGTGATGAAGGTGGCACTATTTTGTAGCTGGCTCTTGGGGGGTGGTGGGAGGATTGGGGGTGGTGGGGGGAAATGCCACAGGAAATCTGTTTGCAGACACGTCCTGGGGGATAGTGCCTGTCTGTGAAGGCCTTAGTGAGACCTTCAGCATACTGGGAAAAGGAGTTTTTGTCACTGCGAATACACAGCCCCAGGTGGCCAGGCTGTATGGGAGGGGTTTTCTGGTGTGGAAGGGATTACAGTCGTTGAAATGCAAGTACTATTGGTGGTTAGTGGGTTGAATGTGGACAGAGGTGTGGATGGAGCCATCAGAGAGGAGGAGGTCAGTGTCTAGGAAGGTGGCATGCTGGATTGAGGAGGAGCAGGTGAAGCAGATGGCAGAGAAGGCACTGAGGTTGTGAAGGAATGAGGATAGGGTGTCTCAGTCCTGAGTCCAGATCATGAAGATATCATCAATGAACCTGAACCATACTAAGCATTCAGGGTTTTGGGAGGCTAGGAAGGTTTCCTCCACAGAGCCCATAAACAGGTTGGCATAGGAGGGTGCCATGCGAATGCCCATTGCTGTGCTACGGATTTGTTTGTATACCTTCCCTTCAAAGGAGAAGTAGTTTTCCCCACTTCACTCCAGACTGCTAATCATATGACAGTTGCATTCCAGTCAGACCTGCCAGTGGTGGCGTTACGGGTGTATGCAATGTACTTGCTTGTATGAATGTGTGCATGCTTTCTTTGCTGAAGGAAGCTTTGGCTGAAAGCTATAACATGTAACAGTCTTTTCATTTTTGTCTTCTTCCACAATCTGACATCCATTCACACTGTCATCTACTTTATCAAGGACATTATTCATTACTTGGAGGCACTCCTCTTCAACATCACCAAGGAAATCAAAATTCACATCAATAACTTTCTGCTGCCTAAAACCATTCACACTAGTGTCACATTTACTCAGTTTCACTTACATGATCCTGACTAAACTCACCAATCTCAATTAATGGAACTTCATTTTCACTACTACTAATCATCAATTACTTACTTTCTCCCTTGTTACGAGTTTTCTGCTCCATATTTATTTTTCCAACATTTTCATTCACTTTCTGCACAAATTCTTCATGGGAGGATTGGGGGTGTGGGGGGAAATGTCACAGGAAATCTGTTTGCAGACAGGGTCTGGAGGATAGTGTCTGTCTGTGAAGGCCTTAGTGAGACCTTCAGCATACTGGGAAAAGTTCTTGTCACTGCAAATACACTGTCCCAGGTAGCCAGGCTGTATTTCAATATCCTTGCCTGTACCAATAATTATATCTACATTCTCTGTAATGACCTCCACCTTTTCAATACCAACAGAATCAATTTGCTTTGCTTTGAATATCATTTCTTTACTGCATATATAATCATTTTAACTGTCACCTGAACTACTGTTAGCATCATTTCCTTCAAAAGCTTGGTTAATCAGCTGTTCTCTATCCTCACTATTTAAGCATACAGAAAGACACTTAAATTTCTTTGTTTTTTTCAATCATTTATAGTTTTTCATGCCACACTGATATTGCTTCTTATAAAATTATGTACATCAAATAGCTGGAACACACTCCACCTCCTCAAGACTATCCATTATTATGCAAACCTCTTTTGGTACTATAGCATTCTCATTACTGGAAATATTTTTACTCACAAGAACCAGTTCCCAGTGGTGGGATCAACTTTTTGAAACCATCTATATCAGTGCCGCACAAACACAGAAAACCGCACGCGCGCAAAGCGAGGTGCAGCGAGTGCCTGCACAGTGCATCAGTTCAACTCGGCATACTTCACCTCAACTCGGCTTGCTAGATGAGGCCGATGCTGTGCGCTGCTGAATGCGCTGCCAGACAGCTTAGTCAACAATGGAATACATAAGTGCAAGACAATTACCGGAATAATGGAACCATCTGCTCCAAAAAAAGGGAAAATTGCCGAAAGTCAATTTAAACCGGAATGGGAACTCTCCTACTTTTTTGTGTGTTGTGACGATAAAGCCAAATGTCTAATCTGTGGTACACTAATTACGTGTGTCAGAAAATCGTCTATTGAAAGGCACTACAGCAAATTGCATTCAGGAAAGAATAGTGATATAACAGGGGATGCCAGAGAGGAAGAATTACAGAAGTTGAAAACTCTTGCAGAAGAGAATTCTGTATCTACAAACGAGGTTTTTTTTGCAAGTACTTTAGCATGTATGTTTTGGTTAAAGGTCATGCAAAATGAAATAACATTTGTTTAGATTCCTTGGTTTTCGTTTTCGCATCGGAGAATCGACGACATTGTTAAGAATTTGCATGAACAACTGGCAGTCAAAATTGAAAACTTCTTAGTGTACTCTATCGCACTTGATGAGTCCACGGATATTAACGACACGGCTCAGTTAGCAATATTTTTGTGTGGCATGGACGATGACCTACATGTAATGGAGCAAAATTGAAAACTTCCTAGCGTACTCCATCGCACTTGATGAGTCCACGGATATTAACGACACAGCTCAGTTAGCAATATTTTTGTGTGACATGGACGATGACCTACATGTAACGGAAGAGCTCCTGGATATGATTTTGTTGAAGGAAACTGTTACAGGGGCGGACATTTTAGCCACTGTTGAAATGGTAGCTGAAGGAATAGGACTCTCTTGGGAAAAGCTGTTTTCCGTAACCACAGACAAGGCACCAGTAATGTGCGGTAAAGCAAAAGGGTTTATTGGCCTACTGCAGAAAAACTTAACATGCTGAATTTACCTTCCGTTCATTGTTTTGCACACCAAGAGGCTCTTTGTGGGAAAGTTATCAGTCTTCAAGATGTGATGAAGGTAGTGGTGCGTATCGTGAACTACATTTGTTCTCATGGACTCACTCATCATCAATTCAAAGAATTTTTGATTTCCTTTGAAGAGGAGTATCCAGATGTTCCCTACCAAGCTGAGGTGCGCTGGCTGAGAAAAGGGAAAGTGACTTCCCGAATTTTTCGACTACGTGACACTGTGGCTCAGTTTTTGGAGAGCAAAGGACGTCCGGAGCCACTTTCTCATGACCCTGAATGGGTAGCTGATTTAGGATTTTTAGCAGACATTATGACTCTCCTAAATGATTTAAGTCTGAAACTCCAAAACGATAACAATCTCATCAACAACATGATCAGCAAAATAAACTCTTTCCAGTATAAACTGAAGCTCCTCAAAAACAACCTTTCAGGCAAAAATACGCACCACTTTCCTGAGATATAAATTGTAGCTTTATTAAAACAGTCTGATTTTTATAACCACTCTAATCAAAATGGTACTATGTTTTTGTTTGATAGCATCTGTGCAGGAAGGAGCACACTTCGAAAAATATGTCGAGGTGCTACAATCTCTTGAAAATGCGTTTAATGACTGATTCCAGGTAATGTGCCGGTATATGACATACAGTTAAATAAAGGAGATTGCATTACATATGCAAGTATAACATTACATTAAAACCAATAGTACACATTACATGTTTATTAAAATCTATCGCATTTTAGTACTTCAAAACAACGGCTTACATTACTTTCATTTATTAACATTGGCTTTGTTATTGTTTCAGGCAATTACCTACCTGCAGCCAATTCTCGATGTTTTTGTGAAACCTTTTTCGATGGATATTGAAAGTGCGCCTTCAGATTTAAATTTCAAACTAATTGATTTGCAAAGCGATTTTCACCGAAAGGATGTGTTTTACAATACAAAGGTTTGCGCCAATTCTACCAGAATTTGCCGAAAGAAGAATTTCCCAAGTTACACAGAGAAACAGTGAAGATTATTTCTATGTTTGGTTCCACTTGTGTATGTGAAAGGTTTTTTTCTGTTTTGTCTTGTACAAAAACTAGATTGCGTGTGAGTATTTCTAATTGTAATTTAAAAAATTCTCTCAGAATTGTTGTCAGCCAATCTCTTGTTCCAGATCTTAGTAGCACAATTGCAAATAAAATAAAGAGCACATAGGAAGAAACCAAATTTAAAATTGTTACCATTGCAATTATTATACAGATCTCTTTTGTACTGGTACACCAAACTAAGCTCTCCATCTAGTGTACATTAGTATTTGGCAGTGACGAAGACAACAGGGTAAAAATTTTGAAACAGGTCAAGACAGGCGGCGCGAGCGACACAAGCTAAGGAAGTGAGAGGCAGCGCTATTGTGCAAAGCCGAGGAGTGGGGGGTCTGCACCGTCGTCAACATAGCACAGCCATCTTCTGCACTCTGCACTGTGCGATGCACAGGTGCATGCACCTTGTGCGGCCCTGATCTATATGGTGGTATGGGGTAAGGTCCCAGGTATCATACCATGCAGCCATTCCCCCTGGTGCACCCTCATTTGTCAGTAACTGACGAAGAAAAATTTCAGAATTTCAAATCCTCTACAGCTTTAAAAATAGAAATGTTATATAGACTGGTTGTTTAGTGTGATGGTTAATGTACAGTCCTCACATGCAAAAGGTTGTCAGTTTATATCTCATCAAGTGCTTTAAAATTTTTAATTTTTTTAATTTTTATTGAAATAGCTTTGATCATTACTTTAATTCAATTAATTGGTTGGATATAATTTTTTTATTTGTAATCCTTTGCCACATTGTTTTCATCATTCTATTAACTTTTTCATTTGCTCTCATTTTTTCTCCTTGTCATTCATTTTCCATTTGAAATCTTTGTTCACATGATTTTAATTATTTTTATGTATTAACTTTGATTTTATGCCTCCCATTTTATCATTTATATTTTCATTCCTGTTCTTGTACTCACTATTTCTACTCTTCTTTCTGCTGGAATCATGTTTTACTTCTAATACTTTCTTTCCTTTAAATCATCGTCTATGTTATTCTGTCCATAGTGCAATAAGAATTTGTGCTTAAATGTTTATATGACAATTACCATCCAATATATATATATATATATATATATATATATATATATATATATATATATATATATATATATATATATATATATATATATATATATATATATATATATATATATATTGTACCAAAAAATACATTTTTGACACAACTTCACCACTATCAGTCAATATAATTAGATTACTTTATCTTCTGTTTTTTAACTGTTAGATCATCATTTTCAAATGTCTAAATATTATAATAGATAATTAAAAATAATTAAATTTATATTCACAAATATTCCAAATGGAAAAAGAATGACAGTAAGAAAAAAGAGTAACTGAAAAGGATAATACAGTGATTAAAATGACACGACTAAGGAATAGAAATGAAAACATTACATTTAAACCAATTAACTGAATAAAAAAAATTCAAAGAGCATGACAAGGTTTGATTACAACCTTTTATGTGTAAGATTGCAGTTCAACAACTATTACACTACTCAACCAATCCATATAACACTTCTATTTTAAGAGCTGTAGAGCATCTTGTGAAATTTTGAAATTTTTTTGTCAATTACTCACAAACGAGGGCCCACCAGGGTGAATGGCTGCAGGGTGTGATACTTGGGACCCTAACCCACATCACTGTATAGACAGTTTCAAAAAGGTCATCCCACCCCTTAGGACCACCCCTTGTCAGCACATGGAATGATCTATGTACTTCACTTCCTTTACTAATGCTATGACAAAGCACAATTATTTACATCTGGCTCTTTACTGTGTTTTGCCCATGTGTGAGCCCCAATTGCATCCAAAATTACCATAATTTCTGACAATGTTGACTCTTGAGTTTCTTCTACCACTTCTGTTTCCATCTGGACCATTTGCGACCCAGTTATTCCTTGGTTTACCATTACCTCACCAAGAATCTACCCTATTCATCCTGTTTACATGGTAATCCCTCCTTGAATCATACTATCCACAAAGTTTCTTCCACCATCTTCTACTTTGCACCTTCCTCAAATAATCTGAAACATGATTTATATTACTACTATGAGCATGCAAAAGTACCAGTAATTCTCTAACAACCTGTGGAAGCTTATTTCCCAGTCCCATAATTATCAATTTGCTACCCAGTTCCTTGTCCAAATATTTTAGTTTGTTAATTAAGAACTGACAAAATCTTTAATGTAACAATAGAAATAATCAATTTTTGAAAATATATCAATGAATATCAAAAATATATCATCTTCTTTCACAAGGAGGAGCTATGAGCTCCAAAAGCTGGCAAATTTCAATACCTTTTTGTAAGTGTGTTCTCCTACCACCTGGTGAGTAGATTTTTTTGACAAAACCTTTGGTAGCAGCTCTTACTATGATCAACCTCTAACCTCCCCAAAATTCACTTAAAATTCTTTGTTGTTCACCTATAGACCAACCTTCATTTGAAAATAATTTCTTAAGCTCCTCTCATAAACTACACGTTTCTGAAACTTCAGCTGCCCCACTGTAAGCATCAGATTTCAAAAATCCTCTTACAAAAGACTTTTTTCTTTACCACCCCAATTTTCTGATAAATCACTGAATTCTCTAACAAAATCAAGAGAGTGCATTTCACCATGGTTCAAAACTATAAAATTTCTTACAACTAACAAATGAAATTCCATCAGTTTCTGTAAAAGCACTGTATTTACTTTGCTGACTTTCCTTTCAGTTTCAATAACCTTAGAATATACAATTTTGTTGAACTTTCCATCTTCTTTTCAATGATAGCTACACATTTACTTTCTCTTTCTTTTTCCACTGTCTCTGTTTTAATTTGGTCAATTTGACTTTCAAGTTCCTCCCTATTATCAGAACAAAATTTCTTTGATACTTGTAAATTACTATCACATGAACTTGCAATCGATTCCATTCTCTTTTCATGTAGTTTCCAAAATCTATTTTTTTCAGCTGTACAAACACTGCTAATGTTATTCAATTTTGCCTCTGTGTCTTATACTACTTCTTTTAAGTTATTCTCAAGGCCAATTTTTACAGTTTCTAGCCTCCTATCCAAGCTCACAAGATTAATTGCATTAATGTTCTTCACAGATTCTTTCCTTTCAACCTTTAAACTACTAATTCCTTTCCTAACATGACAACTACTTGTGTCTATTTTTGAATTTACACTATTAATGTCATTTTATATGTTGCTTCTCATTTCTTTAAAATTTGTTTCCTGTTGTTTCATGAACAGTATCAATATTGAACTCATATCCCCATTTCTCAACTACTCTTACATTTCCCAATTTTCATCACACAGTTCTTGCCCAATGTTATCTTGTTCCACTGCTTCGGAACTATTCGCTTCTTCATCCACACTACAGTGAGCAGGCGGTGAAGCCCTAGACATTTCATCCAAAATGTGGCTGTCATCAAGTTTGTGATACAAAGTTCATTCTAGCCCTGACCTAAACCCATTGTCATCTTCAGGTACATTTTTAATTACTACTTTCTGTTCATCTACCAAGTGAAATTCCTACATTCTTCCCCTAAGTACACAGTTTTCCTAATGTCCTTTAACAATGTTTACTCCCTGTCCATTACCACCTAACACACTGTCTTTACTCTCAGTGTCACACATTTTTATGAGTAGTTGCTGACAATCAAACACAATGTCAATTTACCGTAATAATTTCCACCACCAGCTGAGGCTGCTATTGCATTGTCTGCTAATCACATTGTACAAATTTCCAAATTGTCTCACCTCCCTATTTACATACGGTCTCCCTCTAGCCGATTGGCTGCTATACTCTGCAATGTGATGTCAGTTGGATCTGCATGATGACTTGCTGCTGTCTAAGATGGAGTTGATGTTGATAATCTCAGGCAGTACTGCATTCACCCTGGCCATATCACTCTCATAATGGCAGCCTCTTCTGTCCATTGCATTTCGCTTTACTACTGTACCATTGCAATGTGTTCCTCAACATTAAGGCATCAAATATAACTTACCGTATTACCTGCACAGTTATCTCCAGTAGTAGTGACTTCATTGAAACTGGCTGAAAATTTGGTGGTGGTAATAATCTATTGTCAGTAATGTAGTCCACTACAAAAATTGAAGTTCAAACATTTACTTGTACTTAAATACTGAATGAGCTACTGTTTATGGCCAGTCCATGTCTCACCTACTATAATCATGGTACAGATAAACAGATGCCATGTACCATACTGTCACCAAGTTGTAGTCCAAGCATACTAACTTAATATAGATGTACAATCATTACTGTTCACATGTGGCAAACAAATAATTAACACAGTTGCTGGATAAAACTCTTTAAACACTGTCCATTAAATCTAATAGCCATATGAATGTAAAAACAATGTGCACAGTAAATATCTTTCAGATGTAACACTGTTCATAGCTTGACATTATTGTTACAGTTCACATTAGTCATTACTTGAAAGGTTAACACATTACACGAGAATAACTTCATATTCACAGTATAACTGATAATTTAAAACAGTTAAAAATAATTGAATAAAATCCTGGGCACAAAATTTAGATAAAATGTGGTACATTTCATGACTTGTAATCTGTACTAAATCTTCTGCAGGATGTTGTCCCATATTTTCAGACATGGATCTTAATTCACTTCAAAACTCACCACAGACTGAACTAAGATTACTTCCAACATGTTTCTTTTGTAAGTTTACAATATCTGAAACTGAAGTTGTCAATTGTTGTTTTCCTGATTTGCACAAAATACAGTTAAAAGATTTACATTTCTGAGTAACTGAATAATGAATGGGGATATGTTTAAATATACGGTACTTTCAGATACAGTTATAATTTCTATCTAATTATGCTGGTTAGTTTGGCCAAATGTGCGATTCTATTTCAGTGCCTAGCAATGTTTTATCTAAGAATGTTAATTACTTCAAAATTAAATGAGATTAGGTGTCCCTAACTTATTTTCATTGCCAACTGAATGAATATTTTATTTATTTTTTCCACTTTTTTTACGTACTTTATCAGGAAGTTAGTAACTGTGTTTACAACTGCGTATGAGCAATGATAATGAAATATGAAATTAGCTTTGTTTTCTGACAAACTAACTTGTTCATCACATTCTTAGTAATGAAAAGAAAGTAACATATAACAAAGTTAATTTGAATTGACCATGGGTCATTATTTGAGATTTTTAGGTACTGTGTAAATTGTATAGAAATGACAATATAAAAGATACAAAATTTGCAGAAAGAAAATAATTTTGAGGGGAGAAATACACAACAGATGGAAGTAATCCACCTGTTTTGTCACAAGGTCAAGAGGCTATAGCGATAACATGCAATAACATCTAGTCAACATAACCTGCAGCACAATGACATGACCTCCGTGTAACTTAATATGAACAGTATGAGCTTGTTTAGCAGTGGTTTTAGAAGTGATTCTGTCAACCTGGGCTATCTTCTCCATCAGCTACGTGAGCACAGTTCACCATCCAGCAATAAGTCTCTCTCTCAGGCTTCGCAAATCAGTTGGTGTGTACGTTTACATCAGTGACAAGAAGAATCTCCCAATGCTTTGACTAACCACTGTATAAAAATTCACACAGTGCCTGACTTTTAGAAATGATAAGGGTGAGGTCACACTGTCCAACATTCCTCCAGAAGCTCAACACCTTCGCCCCTACTCACTTCACCCAGTCACCTCCATTGATGTTGATCTCTAACTCGAGAACAGCTACATCGGTAGTGCCTCTTGATTTGAGACTACTGACCACTGACAATACCTCAAATTTGACATTTTCCATCCATTCCACATTGAGAAATCCCTTCTGTACAACCTAGCCACTCTCTATCATCACATTTGTAGTGATGAGCAGTCCCTCTACAAACATCCTGAGGTCTTCACAGATGGAAATTAACCTGGTAACCTTGTATAGAAACAGGTTTCTCATGCCTTGTCTCCCCAGTCACCTAAGAGTCATCTATACTCCCCCTCCCCACAAATTCCCACCGACCGGCCAGAAAAGTAGACCCCCACCCCCTGTGGTTTAGTACCACCCAGGACTAAACCAACTAAATCACATTCTCCACCAAAGATTCGAATACTTTCTGTTATTTCCTGAAATGAGAAATATCCTCACACTATCTCCACCATCAGGGTGGTTTCTGCCACCCACCCTGCCTAAGCAACATCCTTGTCTGCCCCTACTCCACCCTTGCTTCTATGCCCTTCCCCAAGACCTAGATGTAAGATCTGTCCCACTCATCCTCCCACTACCACCTATTCCAGGCCTGTCACAAGCATTTCCTATCATGGTGACCCCAGCAGAGGCAGGGCCAACTGTGAAAGCAGCTATATAATCTACCAATGTAGTTGCAATCATTGTGCCACATTTGACACACACATGATCAATAACAAGCTGTCTGTCTGCATGAATGGTCCCTACTAAACAATAGCTAAGAGACTGCTGGACCACCCAGTTGCTGAGCACACCATCCAACATGATGTGTTTGAGATCAATGACTGTTTTATAGCCTGTGCCATCTGGATCTTTTCCACCAACACCAGCTTCTCTGAATTCCATATGTGGAAACTCTCCCTGCAACATATCTTATGATCCCGTAACCCCTCTGACATCAACCTTCACTAATCCAAGTCCTCCACCTGCCTACCTCCTTCCTATCCCACCAGCAAACCTGCACAGTCCTCTCTGAGGTGAGTAGCAAACTAACGTATTAATGAAATAGACTCAACATATAGATAAACTAATTAAGCTCAGTTAAGTATGTTTTGCTCTTAGAAACATCTGAGGTTTCTGTTGCCACAAATTTCCAAAATATGCTTTTACGAATGGTTACTTCTGCACAGTTAAAAGTCAGGCATTGTTGTGAGCACCTTTGTAATTATGTAACTGGCAACAGATAATCTACAAGCACACATTTGGCCCTTTAATGCAGCTAATGGTAATTGAAGGCTCTCTTGCATCAGGAGAATATAACAAATAAAGAAAATGTGAATAGGTGTGCTGCCATAAACTTTTAATGAACATTACTGTCATTCTATAAAAAACTGAAACTTGAGTTTTGAAAATAATGTCTTTGATGTAATGTATAAAGAAGCAACCAGATATTATTCTGTTCTTATTTCTTCAGTTAATCAAAGACAACCATAAACAGGGAATTTATCACTCACTTAAGAACACATAGCACAGGTCACAGCTGCAAATGTCTTTGCATTTGTGAAAGAAACAATGTATATCTATGTATAGGCTTAACAAGAGTATGAATTGCTATGAACTGCTACTCACTACACACAGGAGACAGTGAGTAGCAGTCAGGCACATTCAAAAGCAGACTAAGCAATCAGACACCGTCCTCTTTCAGAATTAGACACACACACACACACACACACACACACACACACACACACGTGTTCATACATGCACAACTCACACACACATGCCACTGTAGTTTCCATGTTTCCATCCGCATTTCATATTTGATTTTTCATTGTATGCAGTATTATGGTGGATGAAATACATGGTTTGATGAGGGATTTGCACTCGTACTATGTGAACAGCTTTTGTATCAAAATATGAATTCGCACATTACTTTCAATCTTAATGCCTATTTTAGGCTATAAAAATCAGAATTTCCATTCTGTCTTTCCACAAGTACTAATATGAAATTGGGTCATGTGTAATTCACATAATTTTTTTTTTTTTTTTTCAGAATTTTACTGATGTTTAAGTATGAAGCTAGAGACAGAATTTCCCTCTAATCTGCATAGAAATGTAATACTGATAACCTTGCTATATGCATGAGGTTCAGAAGAATTCAAGATACTTACTTACAAATAACAATGTAATTTGCCAGATATGTTACCTTGTGAAGATTTCCAAATACGTCCTCAGCTGATAACATATGGAGCTTTCTAAAACTATACTCTCTCTTCATAACCAGGGTCCGTTGTTCTTCTAAACTTAATGAATTATCTGAATGGTGAAATTCTGGGTTCTCCTCAATTAGCTTCCATATTTTCATCTGTAGTTACAAGAGCACTAAGTTTTAAATGAGTGTGTAAATATTTTAAAATCACAGTAAGAAATTATGCTTGGCACCTTATAATCCAACATTTCAGGCGTTTCTAACAGTAGCTTCATAGATTTCCAGTCAAAAGAAGATGCCTTTCGGTATTTGTCAAGTGGGCCTGGAGGGAAATCAGGCAACAACTGTACTTCCATTCCAACTTCTTGTGAATCCTGAAAGTAAAACAAACAAATCTTTCCTTAAACCTACTACTCACTTAACAGAAAATGGTTGTCAGACTTCCTTAGCTTGAACAGCAGACATAAGTGGAACAATATTAGGAATATAAGTTTTGTAACTAGAATTCCCATCTTAAAAAAGTTATGCTTTACCTGGGCAGTTTTCTAAAGCTAGGTTCCTTTTAGTGCACACAACAAAATTAAATTACAATGAAGAAACCATCAGAACTGCATAATTTCCATTTGCCCATGAAGATCGGGAGATTACTTCAAAAATATGGTATAAAAATTTATATTGATCCCTCCACAGAAATTAAAAGGTATATTATCTTGTGTGGAAGATAATCTACAACTCCCAAAACCAGACATATATCACATACCATGTGAATGTGGCACTTCAAATGTCAGACAGACTATAAGAACTGTTGAACAAAGATGCACAGAACCCAAGTGTTACACCCAAACTCAAGGAGCCAAGTACATCAGCTGTCACAGAACACAGTCTCACCTGCAAGCATAAAATGAAGTATAAAATTGCATGTGTCATAGTGCAGGAAACAAATTAATGGGACAGTACATTAAAGAAGGCAATCAAGGTTAGAGTATGAAATGTTATCAGGGGTATTAAATGGTTTAGTGAGGGCTGTTGAGATGTAAGGTAGCTATCATTTTCAAGATGCGGGTATGTAAGACTTCATTTTTAGTTCTCGCATAGCATATCACATTTTTCTTTGATGAATGTAGTTGTATCAGCCTAATTCAGTTTTGACACAGTTCATTACTCTATAATAAATGTACAGACCCATGTAAAAGAAAACACTTTTACCTAACAATTCATTCCAATTAAGCATTTCCAAAGTTTTATTAAAAAATTCATAAATGTATAGAGGTATGACAATGTTGTCAATAATGATCAAAATACAAAATCAAAAATTAAAACTATAAAAAAGTAAAAATATTTCTTATTACATATTTCCGTCTCATGTCACACAAGTGGTATTATTACTGATTTCAACTTAGTGCCAAGTTATCATCAGATAATCTGAATACATTAGACAGTAATAAATCAACTGAACAGCGCAATACTGCTTCCAGTTGGTCATGTAAACACACCAACACTGATTTGGAAAATGTGGCCTAGCTCACGGACTTCCACCTCTACATGCAATACATGAACCAACATAATTGCTCAATCATTACTGAAACTTTACTGGGATGTTATGCTGGTACTTGTTTTGAAAATGTCACCTAATCAGAATAAGATAACTTTTGTGTGATGGGAAAGAAGAAATATTAGACTGACCAAGAAGTTAGCCACCTCCCATATTTAACTGAAGAGAAACAGTCATGGTGCAGACCAAATCAGAAACTAGAACAGAAGAGTTCCAGGGGTTGCTCATGTAAAATAACTCCATGATCACAAAACCAATACTATACCAGGCTATCAGAGTCAATTCCAGCCTTAGCCTTTAAATCTGTCAACAAAAATCAGTTTCTGACATTTAGTTTTAAATCATTCAGAAGTTGTGTCGCATATAAACATAGGATGATAAACATAGCCCTCCAAGTGTGTCAATTCACCAAAAAGAAGCCATAATATTAAACTTGGATGGGAATTCTTGCATGCATCACAAACAAAACACGGACTGTTGAAGATTGGTGCTTCAGATCAATGAAGTTACTTAAACAAGTCCACTCAGCAACAATTACTCTGAGCAACTGTCTACCACTAAAGAGTGACTTACCCTACCTTCCTCACAAGATGAGTTCTAGTCTACAACCTGCATACCCAGTTAAACTACAAAGCTCTAAAAATGCAGAAAATAAACTCAGCCTTATAAAAGGGGTCCTGAAATTTCAGCTCATTTCCATCAGTGGAGAATTTTGCCATAGGTTGGGTTGGTTTGTGGGATTGAAGGGACCAGACAACTAGGGCCATTGGTCCCATTCTTCATGAACTTGAAACACCCACAAAGAATAAAATCAAACGATGGAGATGACAAGAGATGACACAGGACAAGAGAGAGACAGACAGGGACTAGACAAAAGGAATTAAAATCATACCGAGTGTGACAGTGGTTGGCTGACCATAGAAACAAAAAAGGAAAAGCCAACCACCAAGAAATGCACTTAAAACCCCAGTCTAAAATTGTAGGCCAAAGGCCAGACTCAACACAAAAAAAGGACAAACACTTAGATCAAGCGATAAAAACCCCCTGCATGAATAAAATTCAAAACTAAATCTGCCATTGCAGCATCATCTGATAAAATTGCAGGAAGCGTATCAGGCAGCGCAAACGTTTGCCTGAGCAGAGTTAAAAGCGGGCAGTCCAACAAGATGTGGACCACCGTCAAAGCTGACCCATAGCGACATAAAGGTTGGTCCTCATAGCACAATAAATAGCTGTGCATCATCCAGGTGTGGACAATGTGCAACCAGCAGAGGACAACAGAGTCCTTGTGAGAAACCTCCAAAGAGGAGCGCCACGCACTGGTAGCCTCCTTGATGGTCCAACCTTTGTTGGGTGAAGGAAGGGAGCGCCATTCTTCACCTCAGGTGTGAAGTACCTACTGCTACAAAACTGACCTGAGGTCACTCTCGGGAAAGCCAGTCTTCAAGGCTGGTGCATTGACAGCCTGTTTAGCCAGTGTGTCAACACATTCATTTCCCAGGATGCCAACATGACACGGGGTCCACACAAAGACCACAGAATGGCCGCAACGGGCAAGAGTATGGAGGGACTCCTGGATAGCCATCACTAGAAGAGAGCAAGGAAAACACTGGTCGAAAGCTTGTAAACCGCCCAGGGAATGACTACAGGTAACAAAGGACTCACCTGGGCAGGAGAGGATATACTCTAGGGTGCGAGAGATGGCGACCAGCTCGGCAGTGAAAACACTGCAGCCAGCCAGCAATGAGCGTTATTCATAATGATCCCCTAGAGTAAGAGCATAACTGATGTGACCAGCAACCATTGAACTGTCAGTATAGACAATGTCAGAGCCTTGAAACGTGGCAAGGATTGAAAGAAAGCAGTGGCGGAGTGCCTCAGGAGGGACTGAGCCCTTCAGGCCCTGTGCCGAATCGAGCCGAAGGCATGGGCCGGGCACACACCACGGGAGTATACACAGAGGGGCCCAGAAAAGAGGTGGAAGATGGAAAACCTCAAGCCCAGAGAGAAGAGCTCTGGCGCGAACCGTGATCGTACACCCCAACTGGGGCCGCCATTCTGAAAGATGGACGACCGATGATAATTGGGATGCCCAGGCAAGCTACAAATGTGTGTACCATAAGCGACCAGCAATCGTTGGCGCTGGAACTGCAATGGAGGGACACCTGCCTCTACAAGTATGCTGTTGACAGGGCTTGTCCGGAAAGCTCCAGTGACGAGTCAGATCCCGCTGTGAAGGATGGGGTCCAGCAACCACAATGCGGAAGGGGATGCCAAACCGTAAGCTAGGCTCCCATAATCTAGACAGGACTGAATTAATGCCTGGTACAGCCGTAGAAGGGCAGACTGACGGCACCACAGCTGGTGTGACTCAAGCGATGAAGAGCGTTAAGATGCCACCAGCATGTCTGTTTAAGCTGTCGAATATGAGGGAGCCAAGTCAAGCAGGTATCAAAAACCAATCCAAAAAACCGATGTGTCTCCACCACAGCAAGAGGTTCACCACCAAGATAAAGCCATGGCTCAGGGTGAATGGTGCGTCGCTGGCATAAATGCATAACGCAGATCTTGGCAGCCGAAAACTGGAAGCCATGCGCTACAGCCCAGGACTGCACCTTGTGGATAGCTCCCTGCAGCTTCTGTTCAGCAGCTGCAATACCAGTGGAGATATGGTATAGGCAGAAGTCATCAGCGTACAAGGAAGCTGAGACAGACGTTCCCACTGCTGCAGCAAGCCCATTAATTGCAATTAAAAAGAGGCAGACATTTAAGACAGATCCTTGCGGTGCCCCATTCTCCTGAACTCGGGAGGAACTATGGAAGGCCACAGCCTGCACAGGGAAGGAACGAAGCAACAGAAAATTTTGTATTAAAATCAAGAGCGGACTTCAAAGACCCCGACCATGAAGCATAGAGAGGATGTGATGTCGCCATGTCGTCTCATATGCCTTCTGCATGTCCAAAAAGATGGTGACCAGATGCTGACGGTGGGCAAAGGCTGTACGGATGGCAGACTCCAGGCACACCAGATTATCGGCGGCAGAGAGACATTACAGAACCCACCCTGAGACAGAGCCAGAAGGCCCCCAGACTCCAGTATCCAACTTAACCTCCAGCTCACCATGCATTCGAGCAACTTGCAAAGAACGTTGGTGAGGCTAATGGGCCAGTAGATGTCCACCTCCAGTGGGTTCTTGCCAGGTTTCAACACAGGGATTACAATGCTTTCCCGGCATTGAGATGGGAACTTACCCTCAATCCAGATGTGGTTGAAAAGGTCTAGGAGGCGTCACTGGCAGTCCACCGAGAGGTGTTTGAGCATCTGACAGTGGATGCGATCTGGCCCGGGAGCCGTATCAGGGCAAGCGGCTAGGGCACTTTGGAATTCCCACTCATTGAATGGAGCACTGTACGATTCAGGATGGCGCATGTGAAATGAAAGGCTCCGACGTTCCAACCATCCTTTCAGGGAGCGGAAGGCCAGCGGGTAATTCGCAGAAGCATAACTCTGAGCAAAATGCTCCGCCAAGTGCTTTGCAATTGTGTCGGAGTCAGTACAGACTGCTCCATTCAGTGAAAGCGCAGGGATGCTGACGGGGGTCTGATAGCCATACAGTCGCCTAATCTTGGCCCAAACCTGCGATGGAGAGGTACAGAGGCCAATAGTGGAGACATTCCTTTCCCAGCACTCCTGCTTGTGTTGGCGAATGAGGCAGCGGGCTCACACACGGAGCCATTTAAAGGCAATGAGGTGTTCCAATGAGGGATGCCACATGTGACGCTGGAGTGTCCCGCCTGCGATCCTTAATCACCTCAGCGATCTCAGGTGACCACCAAGGCACAGTCCTCTACCGAGGGGACCCAGAAGAACAGGGAATGGCAGATTCTGTCACTGTAACAATGCTGGTGGTGACTGAGTGGACCACCATATCAATGGCATTATTGGAAAGAGGCTCAATAGTGGCAATGGAGGTAAACAAGTGCCAGTCAGCCGTATTCATAGCCCAACTGCAGGGGTGCCCAGAAGAGTGGTGCTCTGGCAGTGACAGAAAGATCGGAAAGTGGTCACTACTGCACAAGTCATCATGCACACTCCATTGGACATATGGTAATAGGCTAGGGCCACAGATCGGAAGGTCGATGGCTGAGTAGGTGCCATGCGCAACACTGAAAGTGTGAAGGCACCATTATTTAAAAGAGAAAGGTCAAGCTGTGCCAATACTTGCTCAACGGCGCTCCCGGCCTGTTGCCACTGATCCACCCCACAGAGGGTTATGGGTGTTGAAGTCGCCCAGTAACAGAAAAGGTGGCGGCAATTGGGCTATCAGTGCAGCCAGGACATGCTGCGGGACATCACCATCCGGTGGAAGATAGAGACTGCAGACAGTAACAGCCTGAGGCATTCACACCCGAACAGCAACAGCCTCTAAAGGGGTTTGTAGAGGTACAGACTTGCTATAAAGAGAGTGAAGGCCGTAGATGCAGATGCCACCAGATACCCTCTCATAAGCTGCCCGGTTCTTATAATAACCCTGATAGCCATGGAGGGCAGGGGTTCGCATTGCTGGAAGCCAAGTTTCCTGAAGAGCAATGCAGAGGAAAGAGTGAAGGCCGAGAAGTTGTCGGAGCTCAGCAACATGGTGGAAAAAACTGCTGCATTTCCACTGGAGGATGACATTATCCATGGCTGAGAAAGGCGTGAAGGGATCGAGGAGGCAGATTTGCCACTGGGTCACCTGCTGCCATTGATTGAGTACCGACAGGAGCAACATCCATCATGTCTGAGGTGACCGGCAAGATCTAGATCCTCAGTGGATGCCAGAATCTCCACCTCATCCTCAGAAGCAGAACTTTAAGGTAGTGGTGGAGTGGGTTCCACTCAATTTCCTTGGTCTTAGGGCTGTTCGTTTGGTTGCCCTTGCTGGGAGGGCTTCTTTGATTCAGTCTCCAGGACTAAAGGGGACCATGAAGCCCTACGGCCAGTGGCCTGTAGCTTCTTCAGCTGCTGGCGGGTGTCTGCTGTGCTGCTCAAGGTAAGTGGTGCGGCAGCAACAGTGAGAGAAGTGCCCCCCACCATCAAGGGGGCAGGTGTGGCCCTTCGGCTCTGAGAGCTGACTGTATGTGGTGCAACGGATGGAGCTGTAACAGGAGTGACAGTGGCAGCATAAGATGACATCATGTGCATGGGATGAAGCCATTCAAATTTCCATTTAGCCTCAGTGTAGGTCAGTCGGTCCAGGGTCTTGTATTCCATTATTTTCCTTTCCTTCTGTAGAATCTTACAGTCCGGCGAGCAAGGGGGATGGTGCTCTCCGCAGTTGACACAGATGGGAGGTGGGGTACATGGAGTATCGGGATGGGATGGACGACAACAATCGCAACATATGAGGCTGGAAGCACAGCGGGAAGGCATATGGCCGAACTTCCAACACTTGAAGCACCGCATCGGTGGAGGGATATATGGCTTGACATCACAGCGGTAGACCATCACCTTCACCTTCTCAGGTAAAGTGTCACCCTCGAAGGCCAAGATGAAGGCACCGGTGGCAACCTGATTATCCCTCGGACCCCGGTGGACGCACTGGATGAAATGGACACCTCGTCGCTTTAAGTTGGCACGCAGCTTGTCATCAGACTGTAAAAGAAGATCCCTGAACCATATTTAAGCTTTTATGGAGCATGATAGTATCAGAAATATCCCCCAGCTTCTTACAAGCGAGTAATGCCTGTGACTGGGCAGAGGATGCTGCTTTTATCAAGACTGACCTGGACCACCTTTTTGACAAGCCCTCCACCTCCCTGAACTTGTCCTCTAAATGCTCTACAAAGAACTGAGGCTTCGTTGACACAAAGGATTCCCCATCAGGTCTCGTACAGACTAGATACTGGGGCGAATACGTCTCGCTATCATTCATAGTCTTTCGTTCCTCCCATGGTGCGGCCAGGGAGGGGAATGATTTTGGGTCATACATGTTTGCTTTAAAGTGAGCCCTCGAGCGCTTAGAGACTGCTGGTGGTTGGTCACCAGCAAGAGATGTGCCATGCTTCATTGTGTGTCATCCATCCTGATGCCACCTACTCCAACCAAGGGCCCTACCCACGGGCACCACCCAGCCACAGCAAGGGCCACCTGGCAGGATGGCCATTACCGGGAGTCACGATGCCCCAGGGAGATAGGCATCTACTCCTTGGCATATGCGGGGAGTTTATGGCGCAGGCATCAGTAGAGCGATCCCTGTGTTGTCAGAGGGCTACAATCAACAGGGTACTTGATGGCCCCACCACAACAGACTGGCTACCGTGCTGGATATTAGGTGGTCCATGGTCATCATCAGCACAGAAACGACACTGCAGAGTGCATGGCGGAAATCACACCCAGGAATGTATCCATGCCCAAGAGATGGAGAGCGAGTGGGACTGCAATGCAACGACGAATAAGCTGGCTAAAGGCCCCAATGCACGATGGACACAATGCACCAAGTAAGGCGCCCTTCCCCAATTGGTTCGCTCTTCAGAATAATTTTGAAATATGGAGGTCAAACCCGAGAGGGGACCATCACGTTTGAGACTCCTTTTAGTCGCCTCTTACGACAGGCAGGAATACCGCAGGCCTATTCTTACCCCTGAACCTGCAGGGGGGAATTTTGTTATGGAACTACCATCAACTTCCCAGTGGTGGAATCTACTATCTAGCCAGCAACAGGTTCCAACTTGACAGAGGGAGAAAATCAGACAGACGACCCAAAGTAATACAACATATTAACACTGGGTATCCTCTGCCCATCAATGACACCCATATGGGGTGTTTCCAGGTGAACAATGGATGGATCAGATTTGAAGTGGAGATGATGCTGCAGGACATCATCATTCAGTCATAAGAAAGTTCTCAGTCCTCCCTTGTGGTCCTAGTGTGGTAAAAAGATAGCACACAGTGTTTCTCCATCAATTACCACTGGCTGAGCAAAACCACTAAAAATGAGATACATCAATTGCCACAAGCCAATGATGCCTCGAACTGCATGAAGAGGGCAAAGTATTTCTCTACTACAGATACGAAAACTGCCTGCTGTCAGATTGAGGTTAATTAGGCTAACTGAGAAAAGACTGGTTTTGTAATACCTGCTGGCCTCTGTGAGTTCAAAATTACACCATTAGGTCTGTGCAGTGCTATGGTCACATTTGAATACATGATACGCAACTTTCTCAGACAATGTATATGGACAACATTTCTTTGCTACCTGGCTTACACTATTGTTTTCCCAAAGACATTTGACAACAACTTAATTTGCTAGACAACTGTGCTAAAGTATACCCACAATGCAGTTGTGTGAATCTGATAACATGACTTTTCATCACCCATGGTACAAAAATTCTGAGATGCCCAATTAACTGATACAGATTCAGTGTATGTACAAATAGGAACGACCTTTGCTGAGGCAGGAGGTTTCCGCTCATGCGTACTTTTGTTTGTGCTAAACACATGCACTTTCAGTATGAAAATAAGTTGTTGTTGATGATCCTGATATCATCATTGGTATTCAAGTCCAGGTTCCACATAAAAATATACAGAAAAACACACACACACACACACACACACACACACACACACACACACACACACACACACACACACACAAAGTAATGTAGAAGTCATACACTCCTGGAAAGTGAAATAAGAACACCGTGAATTCATTGTCCCAGGAAGGGGAAACTTTATTGACACATTCCTGGGGTCAGATACATCACATGATCACACTGACAGAACCACAGGCACATAGACACAGGCAACAGAGCATGCACAATGTCGGCACTAGTACAGTGTATATCCACCTTTCGCAGCAATGCAGGCTGCTATTCTCCCATGGAGACGATCGTAGAGATGCTGGATGCAGTCCTGTGGAACGGCTTGCCATGCCATTTCCACCTGGCGCCTCAGTTGGACCAGCGTTCGTGCTGGACGTGCAGACCGCGTGAGACGACGCTTCATCCAGTCCCAAACATGCTCAATGGGGGACAGATCCGGAGATCTTGCTGGCCAGGGTAGTTGACTTACACCTTCTAGAGCACGTTGGGTGGCACGGGATACATGCGGACGTGCATTGTCCTGTTGGAACAGCAAGTTCCCTTGCCGGTCTAGGAATGGTAGAACGATGGGTTCGATGACGGTTTGGATGTACCGTGCACTATTCAGTGTCCCCTCGACGATCACCAATGGTGTACGGCTAGTGTAGGAGATCGCTCCCCACACCATGATGCCGGGTGTTGGCCCTGTGTGCCTCGGTCGTATGCAGTCCTGATTGTGGCGCTCACCTGCACGGCGCCAAACACGCATACGACCATCATTGGCACCAAGGCAGAAGCGACTCTCATCGCTGAAGACAACACGTCTCCATTCGTCCCTCCATTCACGCCTGTCGCGATACCACTGGAGGCGGGCTGCACGATGTTGGGGCGTGAGCGGAAGACGGCCTAACGGTGTGCGGGACCGTAGCCCAGCTTCATGGAGATGGTTGCGAATGGTCCTCGCCGATACCCCAGGAGCAACAGTGTCCCTAATTTGCTGGGAAGTGGCGGTGTGGTCCCCTACGGCACTGCGTAGGATCCTACGGTCTTGGCGTGCATCCGTGCGTCGCTGCGGTCCGGTCCCAGGTCGACGGGCACGTGCACCTTCCGCCGACCACTGGCGACAACATCGATGTACTGTGGAGACCTCACGCCCCACGTGTTGAGCAATTCGGCGGTACGTCCACTCGGCCTTCCGCAAGCCCACTATACGCCCTCGCTCAAAGTCCGTCAACTGCACATACGGTTCACGTCCACGCTGTCGCGGCATGTTACCAGTGTTAAAGACTGTGATGGAGCTCCGTATGCCACGGCAAACTGGCTGACACTGACGGCGGCGGTGCACAAATGCTGCGCAGCTAGCGCCATTCGACGGCCAACACCGCGGTTCCTGGTGTGTCCGCTGTGCCGTGCGTGTGATCATTGCTTGTACAGCCCTCTCGCAGTGTCCGGAGCGAGTATGGTGGGTCTGACACACCGGTGTCAATGTGTTCTTTTTTCCATTTCCAGGAGTGTATTTATCAATGTGAGCAGATGAACCCCAGTCATCATTTGCTGTCAGTATAGTTCACAGAAGAAACCTGTTGTGGCTGTTTTGCTTGCAAATGTATAATGAGACTCGTTTCACATCACAAAGGCTCTCTTTCAAGATGGGATATACAGGATGTGGCGTATGAATCGGTCTGTACATGACAGTGCACAATCGCAATATGTTCCAAAAAGCTGCACACAAAAATGCAATTTTTCAGGGGGTCATATCTCCAGTTCTGTTTATAACTGAGATAAGTGGTCAAGTATTTTGGATAGCCCACAGCCAAGCAACTATTTGCATACCTATCTGCAGAATGGTCATACTGTAGCTATCCTATTGTACACAGTCAAAATTTAAACATTGCACACTTCCTCCAGCTCAGGTAAATCCAGCAAACAGTTGGTTCTTATGCATTAGGCAGCTTATAAAAGCACAATTTATTAATATGTAATTCCTGTGAAACCCCTGAAAAACTATGATTTTTGTGTACAAAAAATACCAATTGTGGGGATGGTCACTTCTATAAATTCTATTCATGGCAGAGCGCCAAAATTTTAACCATATGTTCTTAAGGTGACGTTCTCAGGAACCTTGAAAAGTTTTTTGATATATCATTCTCCATTTCCAAGTTCCAGAGGTTCAAAGTTAACATACTTATGCAAAATATCCAGTCTGAGGAGTAACATACTTATGCATAATATCCAGTCTGAGGAGTAAATTTAGCTTTAACTGATGTAGTGAACAGATGGCAAGGATTCTAGCATCTTCAAAAGACTACTGAGGCCACAAAACTATGATTTTTGTCAGTTTTTAGTATAATGGGCACTTCATGCCTGTAAAAATATGCCCAAAGTGGAGCTGCAGTAACAAGAAAGAGCTAAAAAGGGTCTTAACATGCCTGAAAAAATTTAAAAGGGCTGTCAAAAATTGCTTAAAACTGGAGAGAGTGCAAATTCAATAAAATATTTCTAACAACATTTTTACTCTTTTAAGACATAAATCATAAGCTGAGCATTTTAATGAATTGTGATTGATGATCAAAGTATCCACAAAAAATGTAATGCAAATTATTTTGTGTTAACCTTACATTATGTGTACTTATTTGTTGTTTATATGAGTCAGAGGACATAAATGTGCTGAAGTACCTAAATAAACCATCAAAACTTTACTGACCCATAGAATTCATTTTATAGAAGCAGCACACCCTGCTGTAGCAGAGAAAAGAAGGGAACCAGTGGAAAAATGCTCCTGTAGGAGCAAAGGCCAACCTGTTCCTCATTAAAATTAAAATACTCTGAGGGAAAAAGGGGCAACCAGATGCCTCAATTCTTATTCCACCTTCCTTGCATGGTAACATTTCTGTGCTTTTTTTGTGTTGAAAGAGAGTAGCAGAGAAACAGTGACAGTGGAAAAGAAAGGAAGCAGTCCCAGTGGCAGAGAAAGAGAGAGAACACACTGACTAAGGAAGAGAGAAAGTGGCAGTGAAGGAGAAAGGGAGATGGGTGAAGAGAACAGCAGTGGGAGCCAAAGAGAGAGAGAGAAGATATTGATGGTCAGAGACAGACAGTAGTAATACAAGAGAAAGAGAGATGGATGGAGATAGAAGTGGAAGGAAAAGAGAGAGGAAATGAAAAATACAGATTAGCAGATTAATGGAGACCATACATCGACTTGGGGAGTCTGGACCCTCTCAAACGAGAAAACTTTTATGTGTATGCATAGGGAGAGGCACATTTTGGACCGAAATTTTTAAACATGTGAGTACAGGTGAAAAAATAAGTTGAAGCCCCTGCCTCCAGACTTTTTGAGCTGCCAAGGTATGGAAGAGACAATGGCAGTGGGATACTCTGTAAATCAATGAGAGGAAAAGTAAACAGTGGTAGAGAGATACGGATAGATAGTGGCAATGAGAGAAAGATACTGAGTATGAAGACTGGCTAAAAAGATTTTGAATCTGCGTGTTAAAAGAGCATGAATATGTTTGCATGCAAAAATTTTTGGACAAGGAGACAAAATGAGTCTTTTAAAGAAGAACATGCTGCAACAGAAGAATTGTTCTCCTAGTTAATCAATGAATGAATGTACAAAGAATGAATGAATGTGCTCCCTTAAGTCAATGGCTGATGAAATATTTCCTGACACACTGAAATATACAACAGCACCAACTATATACCAAAATGAAAATAATATACAACAGCACCAACTATATACCAAAATGAAAATAAAAAGTGGCCTCTAATTGCAGACTCATCTTTTTGGAAAGACAGTTTTTAACGAAATACTGAATCACCTTTCTGACAATAACCATTTAACAATAGGTCATTTTGCCTTCTGTAAAAGCTTCTCTACATATAAAACAGATGATGTCAGAAACTCCCTGCTGGTAGAATTAAGCATGAAAATTTAGCCTCTTGGCATTTTATGCTAATTTATAAAGGTCTTTATGTATTTCATAAAGGTCTACTGCATGAACTAAAAAGTTGTGGTGTTAAAGGCTTTCCATTTCAATAGATGGAGTCACATCTTAACAACAGAAAACACAGGGACACATTAAAAAATATTGTGAGGAAACTGCAAAGTTCCCACTCCTCTTCCTGATGTACATAAACCTAGATGATTTACAAAGGCCACTGAGGGCACTTCAAAAACTGTCATGTGAGCTGACAGACACAAGCATACTGATAAAGGGCCCACCTATACCAGACACAGTCAGGAGAATACAGGAATGTGCTTACAAAGTTTGTTAACATACTGTCATTTGGTTCTGTCCTGTCGCATAATCTTCTGGGGGATGCAGCTAAGGGGACAAAAGTATTTATAATAAAGAAGCATGGCTATTCTGTAAAGTTCAAAATATGGCTCTGTCACTGGATCAGGTTTTTTGTATCTCACAATTTCCTTGAATCAACTGCCTGACATTGTCAGGTGGTTAAAAGACATTACTGCCGAGTGTTACTGTGGCCAGGGTCTGAACCAAATCTGTTACTAGGTGGACCCTCCATGATGCTGCGCAACTTTCTAATGAGGCCTGCATAACAGACCATAGTTGTGCAGGCACCGGCAGATGCTACTTGCCAGTAGTGACTGATAGCCGCTACCCAACAATGACAAGCAGTTACCTCGGAGAAATATTGTGGGAAATAAAAACATAATTGCCAGTAGTCATCGGGCAGGAAACCAAAAATTCCTACACATTCAAAGAAAAAGAGTACATTATTGACCATTCCTATAATTTATGAGAGTACTCAGAATTAGGGACATAAATTCTCCTTAAGGCTAGTGTTCCTACTGAACAGGTTTTGACTTGATCAGTACACTGGCAGCTGATAGTGTTCTGTGTAAAGTTAGAGCAATCTTAGAAATACATTCTATGTATAAAATATTTAGAAACTGCTTAAAAGAGCACCCTAGTCACATTGGAGTGCTGCAGAACTGTATCATTAATTTTTAGGCACTCTGGACAGATTGTGCCCCTATTTCTATAGGATGACTAGTTACATTCAGTCTACTTTCGACTGTTCAGGTTACGTGGTATATGTTTTCAATTTTTTATTTTTGACTGGGTGTTCAAGTCAATTATTGGCCTTTATTGCATTAGGTTGAGAGGATATTTTTTGACAATTCTTGTACTTTTCTGAATTTTTTTAGGCGCGCTCAAGGAAATGTGGACCCATACTTTCTGCTTACCTGATGATCTGCTAACTCTAACATTTATCCATAGACTAGGAATGTTCAGCCCTGTCCATGATGCAATTTTAATGTCACAATTCACCATGTATGTAATCGGCTATACTTCTCACTATCAATTGTAACCATAATTCGAACACAACTGTAGTGAATGCTTTTTCTAATTTAACAGATTTAACTCAATTGAGTGACTTCGAGGCCACGAAACCAGTCATTAAATAAATTACTGATAAGAGCAGCCAAGTGGTTATTATTTGATATGCTACCGAGCAGTCATGTGACTGTCTACCACTGACACAAATCTAGGCAGTGAGATTGTTTTTACATACTAGTCAGATATATCAAGGCAGTGAAGTAAGATGTGGAGCTGTGACAGAGTGGCAGAAAGAAGCTATCATGTCTGGACATGTCTGTGATCACACTGCAAATGAAGTTGCCCATTTAGTTGGTGTATCAATATAGACCATCAAATGTCCAAAAGGAATGATGAACCACTTGCAGTTGTGTGAACAGCAGCCATAAAAGAAGTGAAACCAATAGGGATTGGAGAGAATGTCATGACTTGTCAGTGAAAATAAGTTTCAAATCTGTTAGGAATTGCTGTTGTCACTGAAGCAGGTCCACCTCAGCCAGATTATGAGCAAACACTACAAAGGGAACTGCACACAATGAATGCTGGAGTCAGAGAGCCACAAAATGTCACTGGTCACAGTAGCTGCATGTGTTTGGTGGGCCAAATAACATAGAAATTGGGCAGTACCTGGCTGGGAGTGCGCAGTGTGATTAAACAAATTGCTACTTCTGGTGTTTTCTGTTTAATGGGGGATAGGCTGTGGTCTGAGATATGTTTCTGTGGCTACAATTTCGTCTTCTAATAGTGGAGACATCATCTGCAGCTATAAAAACTCAGTAATTTCAAACTTAAACAAGTTCAGCAAGTCATACTGTTTATATATCTGTGCAACAGCTGTGCTGTGATGTTATCAACCAGTTGCACAGATACTTACAAACAGTTCAGCTTGCTGACCTCGTTTATGTCTAAAACTATTATCTGAGTCTTTATAGCCTCTCATGATGTATCCAGCACCACAAGATGATAGATGCATAAAAATGTTTTGGATCACAGCTGATTCCCATTGAACAAAACTCACTGAGGATTTAAATAACAGCTGTGAGAGCTTACAGTGTATGATGAATCACAATTTTGCTTGGTGTCAAGATGGCTGACGGTCGAATGAAGCTGTTTGGAGGTTTGCACAAACACACAGGCGGCCCATCACATATTTATTGGTTTGCTAAATCACCTGATCTAAAACAAAAAAAAAACTAAAAAAAAAATCTGGGGCTACTTGGGACTTAGGATGAAACAGCAGTCAATCTTGCAATTTGGCAACTCCACAGGATCTAACCATCAACGAGTGGCATCAGTTCAATATGGCAAACCTGAGGAACTTGTGGACTCTTTTCCACACCAAACTGAGTCCATTATGGAGCTAGATGAGACATTAATACCGAGTTAGTGTGAAGTCTCTTGCTACTGAACAATATTTTGCCAAATGAGCTTGCTAGGTAAAACAACAGCAGAGTAGTAGAAGAAGAAAAGCAGATGCTTTTTTCAGTGCAGCTGCTATCCTCCTAATGTAGCTATACATACAGGGTGTCATAGGACGAATGGTCAATATTTACGGATATGACAGGAATCATCATACAAACCAAAATGCTCTAGTACACATGGGCTCTGAAATGCATAGTTTAACAGCTATGAACACTTCTTCACCTACAAAACAGTGAAACAAATCTCTTCTACTGCAAGTTCTTTGCTCTCCATAGTTTGGGAGGAGGTAACACGGACAAATCAATAAAAAAAAAACTGTCAGGCAAACATGGGGCCAAAATGCATGCCTTAAGAGCTGTCAGCACTTGTTCCATACAAGAGATGTTTCACAAAAGCAAAGATGAACAAGTGCCCCTAATTCTTAAGGTAAGCATTTTAGAGACCATTTTTACTAGACTTTTTTGCTTTGGATGACTGTTCCTGTTATATCGATGAATATTGACCAATTCTCCTGAACACCCTGAATACAAGTAACCTAGAAATAATTCCTGTAATTATAAATGTGAGTTCTTTACACTAGTCGTAATTGGCCATTAGCTTGCTTTGCAAAAGTAACCTGCAGGGATACTTCTGCCTGTTAATGTACAAACATCAAAAAAAGTTTTGCATCACCTCAGTTCCAAGAGTTCCGGAACCTGTACAGAAAATTGGAATAGGGGTCAACATTAACATCATTTTGGCCACTGTTATTGCTCATGGAAACCACACATTACATATTGTGCCACCATACAGTAAGACCTTCAAGGTGGTGGTACAGATTGCTGTACACACCGGTACCTCTAATACCCAGTCCTCTTGCATTAATGCATGCCTGTATTCGACGTGGCATGCCATCCACAAGTTCATCAAGGCACTGTTGGTCCAGATTGTCCCACTCCTCAATGGCGATTTGGCATAGATCACTCAGAGAGATTGGTGGGTCACATCGTCCATAAACAGCCCTTTTCAATCTATCCCAGGCATGTTCGATTGGGTACATGTCTGGAGAACATAATGGGCACTCTAGTAGAGTGACGAAGTTATCCTGAAAGAAATCATTCACAAGTGTGCATGATGGGGGCACAAATTTTTGTCCATGAAGACGAATGCCTCATTAATATGCAGCCGATATGGCTGCACTATGGGTCGGAGGATGGCACTCACATATCGTACAGCCATTACGGCACCTTCCGTGACCACAGCAGCGTACGTCGGGCCAACATAATGCCACCCCAAAACAGCAGGGAAACTCCACCTTGCTGCACTCACTGGACAGTGTCCAAGGTGTTCAGCCTGACTGGGTTGTCTCCAAACACATCTCTGACGATTGTCTGGCTGATGGCATATGTGACACTCATTGGTGAAGAGAACGTGATGTCAATCCTGAGCGGTCCATTTGGAATGTTGTGGGGCCCATCTGTACTACCCTACACGATGTCACGGTTGCAAAGATGGACCTCACCATGGACATAGGGAGTGAGGTTAGGCATCATGCAGCCTATTGTGCACAGTTTGAGTCATAACACAACATCCTGTGGCTGCACAAAAAGCATTATTCAACACGGTGACATTGCTGTCAGGGTTTCTCTGAGCCATAATCTGTAAGTAGCTGTCATCTAGTGATGTAGTAGCCCTTGGGTAGCCTGAGTGAGGCATGTCATTGACAGTTACTGTCTCTCTGTATCTCGTCCATGTCTGAACAACATCGCTTTGGTTCACTCTGAGATGCCTGGAAACTTCCCTTGTTATGAGCCCTTCCTTGCTCAAAGTAAAAATGCAGATGTGATCAAACTGCGGTAGTGACCATCTAGACATGTTTGAACTACAGACAACACAAGGCATGTACCTCCTTCCTGGTGGAATGACTGGAACTGATCGGCTGTCGGACCCCCTCCATCTAGTAGGCACTGCTCATGCGTGGTTGTTTACATCTTTGGGCAGGTTTAGTGACATGTCTGAACAGTCAAAAGGACTGTGTCTGTGATACAATATCCACAGTCAACGTCTATCTTCAGGAGTTCTGAGAACTGGGGTGATGCAAAACTCTTTTTGATGTGTGTATAACATGAATTGTTCCACATCACCAAAACTTCCCTTCTGATGAGATTTGTGAAAACACTTTGCGTGAATGAATTAATGAAGAAAGGAAGGAAGGAACAATTGAATAAATATTAATGGTACTGCTAAAACATTTGATGAAAAACACGAATAGAAACATAACATTTTAAAACAGGTACAAAATACACACTCAGATAATATCACATTTACTCTCTCTCAGTTTATCTACATTATTGTATGAACTGTTAGAACTGTAAATATGAGCATTGTTCTAAAACATTAATACCTGGGTACAATAAAGGAATATATACTGAAACAAAAAATCAGGAATATGTGGATGACTGATCACTAACATAAACCTTTTCCGGCCCACTCAACCTGGCAAAACATTAAAAATGCTGCCCCAATAACTTAGAGTGTCAGAAATTTCACAGATCTTTAAGTTCAGACAATATTTGGCTCTTTGTTGGCTGCCCCGACATCACAACAATTTAAAATATGGTGGACAGTAATCTTTACATTACAAGCAGTGAACATGAGAGGATCTTCTCACTAGAAAATGATGTTGTGTAACATCGGAGTATGTCCTACTCATAGATGAGTGAAAAGGACTGGCCTAAGAGGCTGAGCAGAGATAGAACTTGGCTGGGTGGTTGGCTTCACCAGGTGGTCATTTCCAGCTGAAGCATGGCTGTACCTCAGCAGAGTAATAATAACATGTATACTGGCAGTGCAATTAATCATTGAATTTTCTGTATATGATTCTTAGCAGGTACCTCTGATAGGTCAGTGTCCTGAATTACCACATATGGTAGGTACTTCCTTCCTCTGCCTTCGTAGGCAGGAAAGAATGGCCTGGATAATCATCTGTCCCAGTGCTGCCAAGATCATGAAAAGTCTTAATAATATGACAAGAGAAAACCACTGAGCTCCCAAGACAGAATCCTTCCTCAAAGGTGTCTGTGTATAGTGCAATGTAGATGCACTGCTCATTTGAATAAATAAATAAATAATGTAAATCCACACATATTATAAAAGTGGATGTATGTACATATTTATGTATGTTCCACTTCTACTCAAAAACCACTACACCAATTTCAACCACACTTGGTGCATATTTCACTTACCGTCTGGAAAGAATCGCTGTGGGGGTAAGAACCACGTACCTATGACAAGGGTGGCGGTGGGTGTGGAAAAGCAGTGTAGTCCACAACAAGTGAATATCCATACTTTCTTCATCCAGTATTTTAGACTTGAGAGCACTTAGTGATATTCATCAAACTTTACCCATAATTTCAAACTTTTACTGGTGGACAAATACCATAAAATGATGAAAGGACAAAAAGTTTACCGCTTACTAGAGTCTCATTGTTCGTGTAGTAAAACTGCCGCATGAAGCACAACATTTTAGTTTATTACTTCTTTACTACTAACTGTATTTAAAACGCATTTTGCAGACAGTATTCACAAATACCAATGCATTTACCAGCAAAATAATCTCATGTCATGATACATAATTCAAGAGATATGATGTCAAATACTGACAACTGTGAAAAACTGTGACATCATGCATGTTTAATTCCTCACTTTCTTACTACTAACTCTATTGAAAAAACATTTTTCAGGCAGCAGCCACATATACCACTGGATGCAGCTGAAAAAGTGTATAACTATATGACACAGTTCAGGAGATACAATATCATAAACATTGCGTTCCTTCAAAATGAAACTGCAGGGCAAAATTCACTAGAGATCTGTATAAATATATGTAAAATATGTTACATGTAAGTGAAATATATTTGACATGTGCATGCACAAGCAAAGCTACTAGTAAAAAGCTCATCTTAAATATGTGGAATAGTTTCAACTAAATTTGGTACACATATTAGTTATGATCTGGAAAGAAATACTTTGACAGTAAGAACCAGCAGTCTCCTTCTGGAGGGGGGTGGATAGTGTGGAGAGAAAAAGGGAAAGGTGGAGACAGACAAACAATGAGGGGGAAGGAGGAGATGGATACGGACAGAGAGAGCAGGGTATGGAATAGAGAGGAGGAGAGAGGGGAAAGGGGAAATGGGCAGAGAGAGAGAGAGAGAGGAAGGGGGAGATAGACAAACAAGGGAAACAGGTGGAAGTGGACTGAGACAGGGAAGAGACAGTCCATTAGAGGGGAGAGGAGGAGATGGACAGAGAAAGAAAAGAGGAGGGGATGGACAGAGAGAGGAGTCAGGAGGACATGGACAAAGAGAGGGAGAGGTGGAAATGGACAAAGAGAGAGAGGAGAAGCTGGAGATGGAATTAGATTGGGGGGTAGGGGGGGGGGGGGGGGTGGAGAAGATGGACAGAGGGGGAAGAAGCAAATAGGCAGAGGAGGGGCTGGGGAGGAGGAGAAGATCAGATGGACAGAGAAAGGGCTAGGAGGAGACAAGTGGGGAGAGGAGCAGGAGGAGATCAACGGAGACAGGGGGATGGAGGAGATGGACAAATAAATGATTGGAACAAATACATACCTGGGCAATTATGGGTGCTCAGCAAGTATAAATTATGTCATTTAGAAGGAGGTGTAAGTAGATGAGTGACGAACACTAACTGCACTCAACACAGGTTTATTCAGCACTTGCAAATACAAGAGCATGGAGTGAACCACCTCCATCCAGAACACATATGGTATATATACAGCTACAGAACATTCCAGTACAATGATTCTTGCCTTTTGTGGATACTTCTAGAATGTACTTGAACCAAATACAGAAGTTAAAATTTTACAGTTCAGGTGAGTTTTGAACTCACGACCCTCCATGCAAAAGTCTACTATCATAACCACTACACTATGACAACTGTGTGCTACTCAGCTCCTTCTGCAACATTGCTCTTTCCTTAAGAGAACAGTGTCTCGGTGTTACATCCTCCTAGTCCAGGAATGAGTCATCCGTCCTGCATACTCCGACTCCGGATGATTGATGTTCGCCCTGGCGGTGATCTTCTTAGAACTTCCCTTGCCGCTACATTCTTCATCACCTTTCTACTTGTTGCCTGTCACTGGAGCCTCAAATTTACCCTGGGTTGCAGGATCCTTACAGGGCTTCATTCAAAGGACATGAACTATATCTCTGATCATTTGTCACCTTTTGTCGGGGTCGAAATCTTCAACTTCATAAGTAACATGGTCTTACAACCTTATAAGGCCCAAAGTAGAGCCTGAGGAGCTTCTCAGAGAGACTAAACTTCCAGACAGGAGTGAAGATCCAGATGAGGTCACCAGGCTGGTAAACAACAGGGCGGTGGCTCGTGTCATACATTCGACGACCGTTTTCTTGAGCCTGCAGCGTGCGGAGTCGAGCTAACTGCCGAGCTTCCTCAGCTCTGGTTAACAACTGGCCAATGTAGTCATCGTCCACGTCATCAGGATGTAACGGAAACACAGTGTCCATCGTCTTCATCATTGCTTCATGCCTATACAACAGGAAAAATGGCATAAATCCTGTGGTGTCTTGCTTGGCAGTGTTGTAGGCAAATGTAGCACCTCATCCCAGTTCCTCTGCTCAACACTGATGAACACTGATAGCCTGTCAGCCAAGGTCTTATTAAGGCATTCAGTAAGCCCGTTAGTTTGCGAATGGTAGGCAATCATCATGTGATGAGTAATGTTGCACCAATGGTTTATCTCTGTCACAAGATATGATTGAAAAACTTTCCCTCAATCTGTAATTAATGACCTTGGGGCACCGTGTTTTAATACAATGTCTTCTACGATGAATTTGGCTACCTTGAATGCTTCAGCTGTTTTCATGGATTTTGTAATGGCATAGATTGTCAGGTAATCAGTGTAAACAATAATCCATCTATTGCCACTATCTAACGTTAGTTTGCGAATGGTAGGCAATCATCATGTGATGAGTAATGTTGCACTGGTGGTTTATCTCTATCACAAGATATGATTGGAAAAAAAGACATGCTGGAAAGGCGTTTCAGCTGGTGGAATTGGTATGAGTCGGCCAGGTGGTTTCTGAGGAACTGCCTTTCTCCTCTGGCACTCTCGACATGCGACACAGTGACGGACACTCCTAAATAAACCTGGCCAGAAAAATCTCTTGTGGATCTTATCATATGTCTTAATAAATCCTAAATGTCCAGCCTCAGGTGTGTCATGGAATTTCTGTAGAACATCTAAGCACATGTGTTTAGGAATCACTGGTAGCTACCTCTTTCCAAACATATCGAAGTTTCTCTTGCAAAATAATCCATAAACTACCTTCAATTGTCCTTTCACATCCTCTGACTGATTTAAGGCAAGCATAATTTGAGATATCTTGGCATCCTCCTTCTGCTCAGCAGAGACATCCTGGAGTGCAGCAACACAGTCACTATCTACATCGAAGTCTTGATGGTCTTGCACAGGGTTTCTTGAGAGGTTTCTTGGTGGTTTCTTCCACTTTTGTACACTATTGTAATGTCTTCAAGACGTAGTGCCCACCTGGTGAGTCATCCTGTTGGATCCTTAAGACCTGTCAACCAACAAAGTGAATGATGGTCTGTAACAACTGTGAATGGCCTTCCATAGAGATACTGTCAAAATTTGCACATGGCCCAGATCACAGCAAGACATTCTCTTTCTGTAGTTGAGTAGTTTCACTTGGCTTTTGTAAGAGTCCTAGAAGCATAGGCTATCACCTTCTCTTTTCCATCCGAAATCTGCACCAGAACAGCATCAATCCCATACCCACTGGCATCTGTGTGTAGTTCTGCAAGTGCTCTCTCATCATACAGACCAAGTACAGGGTCAGTTGTCAGAGCTTTTCACAGCAAGTTAAAAGAATCTTGTTGAGCACCACCCTAGATAAATTTAGCATCGGCTTTTAACAACTCTTGGAGTGGCCTGGCTTTGATACAAAAGTCTTTGATAAAACGATGATAATAAGAACATAATCTGAGGAAGCTTCTCACATCTCCAATACTTTTAAGAATAGGAAATTCCATTATAGATCTCACCATTTCTGGGTATGGCTGCACACCTTCATTTGACACAAGGTGTCCAAGTATTTTGATTTCTTTTGCTCCGAAGAGACACTTTCTTGGATTAAGTTTCAGTCCGCCTTGTTGGAGACACTTAAGAATGGCCCTCAGTCATTTTATGTGTTCATCAAATGTCTCTGAGAACACTATAATGTCATCTAAATAACAAAGACACATCGTCCACTTCAGGTGATGTAGATTATCCATTATCCGTTCAAAAGTTGCTGGTGCATTACACAAACCAAATGGCATTACCTTAAACTCACAGAGGCCCTCAGGGGTGATGAATGCAGCTTTTCCATGATCAGCCTCATCTACTTTGATTTGCCAGTATCCCAAGCACATGTCCATGGTTGAGAAAAACTTAGCCTCCTTCAGACAATCTAGCAGGCGCGGCTCGTGGTTTCTATACGGGGGAAGGCTGTGGCATTTATTGATCAGAGCCAACATAGACCTCGGGTTACGCTACAGATTAGTCTGACGTAAACAACTAAGAATTCAGGGGGAGGGGGTGGGCAGATCACGCTCTACCCATAATTTTACGTACTGTATCTTCTATAATCAGGTATTAAATATCATTAGAAGCTAACTTCGTGTTAAAATCTTTGGTTAGTGTTTTTATACGTCATTATTGCATTTTCTGACACTTTGCAGCAAATCATATGAAAAGACGCGTTTCGGAGAGATCTTTAATGCGGGTCTGGAAGCACCAAGTTCTTTCACTTTCATCCTATGGCCGTGTTCCAAGTTTTTACCTATTAATTTGCACACTGAATTCATATTGCGCTTGTTTCACACTCGCGGTATGTTGCAGGTATTCACCAGCAAGTAAAACTCACTAAAATCCTGCAAAATATACTCCGAAAAAGAAACTTGCTAATATCACACGGTATCAACAAAAGCAGTCAGCATCAGCAAGCAAGGAAGGTAAAGTAACGGGACAAATTTCGCGCGTTTTTTCCTCTAACCACTTATGAAACTCTCGCTAGATGGCAGTACTGGTACGTTACTGTAGTGTAGTGCACTCTGGCGGGATATTTGCAAACTTATTCTAAATGTGGATAAAATAGCCAATAGCAGAAACAAAACAACTATGTAAAACATTATCAAAACAATAATACTAAATGTCGATTAATGACGCATCGAAGCGTAGTAGAGATATGCAGAGACAGAGATTGGATAGCGAAGTTTTGGCCACTCTACATTCCTTTATTACATCGATAGTGGAACCTGAAAAATATGTGGTGGTTGGTACGACACCCTTAGGCTGCAAGCTCTGAGCCTTCGGGTCGCCCATAAAGAGCAGTACTTTGTAGAAGCCACGCCCCCAAACCGCTACTACATGCAGCTTACGGACTTTTCAAGGCGCAGCCTAAACACTACTAACCATTCGGAAAACATCTATCGATACAAACAGTTCCAAAAATGTTGACCGTCGTTATTTTAATCGGAACGGGAAATATGCGAAATTCGTCCTGATAATTTAAATTATGTAATACGTTCTTGCGAAATTTACTTTAACATATATTTTGGGGCGGCTCCGCCTCACAGCCTTTAATTACGAGCCGCGCCTGCAATCTAGTGTATCATCAATTCATGGAGGAGGGTGAACGTCCTTTTTAGTTATCTTATTAAGCTTCCTGTAATCAACACAAAAGTGCCAACTGCCATCCTTCTTCCTTACAAGAACCACTGGTAATGACCATAGGCTCTGCAAAGGCAGAATGATGTCATTCTTCATCATTTTCTCTACTTCTGTGTGAATTATTCGACGTTCTGTTGCTGGCACACTGTATGCTCTCTGGATTATTGGTTGATGGTCTCCAGTGCTAATCTAGTGCTTCACCGTCAATTTGTCTAATTTGCTCTTCACCTGTGGATTGAAGCATTCAGAGAACTATTGAAGAATGGCAAGTAGCTTCTTCTGTTGTTCCTTTGTGAGATCTGGTGATAGTCGAGCTAGAATATCTTGTCTTGTAGTGGTAGCGGTAATTTCGCCTACAGACTTCGCATGGGAGGTTTCTACGATGCTCAGGTGTTGTGCAATTAACGGCTCCGCATCTGCTACGCACTTGCACCTTGGAAGGATCTGCGATTCTTGGCAACAGTTAACTATCCACAATTCACTGAATCCATTCTTAAATGAGATGACAGAGGCTGGGATGACCAAGTTATTCTTCTTTGGTATGCTTCTCTTACATTCGACTACAAGATCCATGGGTTGATGCATGGCATGACACATGACAGTTACCTTTCTAGCGCTGACTACAGGAACGATCCCTTCATCCAGCACACACAGTCACCACACACTCGGATGTGCATCTTCCTGTCCACAGTATCTCATCTTGTCTAGCATAATCTTCAAGCGAGCACATTCTATAATTGCCTGAGAAGCTTTTAAAGAGTCCCATCTGAGAATGACGTCATGACTACACTCTTGTAAGATGATGCATTCTAAGGGCAGTGTATGGCCACTTATACCCACATGAATGACACATCTTCCTGTAGGTTTTACATATTTCCCATTACCCACCTTCAGCAGAGATGTTTTGCTGTCGATGAACACAGTTTTCTGCAACTGGTGTCGGTACTTCTCCAAAATGACTGAATATGATGATCCAGACTCCACAAGAGCTTGGGCTGGTCAGCGATCCGTGAGGATATTGACATAGTTTCCTATCATTTTTGTAGTGATTAATGGCAGAGGATATTTCTCTTCGCCCGTGTGGAGTTGCTAGTCTCCCATCGGGCGCCTCCCCAGGTGGCGGATAGGGGAATGCCCACCAGATATGGAGGGTACCGGGGAAATAAAATACCCGGGGTGGACCAAAACTAGCAACTACTGCCTTGTAGTTTAGGTATTGGATTACCAAAGGCTAAAGGAAGAAAACCTTGAGCAAAAATTACCTGGTCCTTCAGGTTGGGGGTTAATGCGATGGGCCAACTCCCCATTCATTGGAAAAACCTCACTGGTTAAAAAGCCTATAAGATTACAGCAGGACGGATATAATAGGAGACGAAAAAGGCTAAGAAAATGGACTGTCTTAACTGGTGTATGGAATATACAAGGATTACAAAATAAAGTAGGAGAAGTGATTCAAGAAATGGAGGCTAGAAATCAAGATATTATTATACTCCCAGAAACTAAGAAAAAAGGACGAGGTATTGAACGAATAGGATCATATACACATTTCTATAGTGGTGTCCCAAAAAAATCAAAGAGCGAAATGGGGGATATCGATATTGATGAAAAACAAATTCAAAAGAATGGTCACAAACTGGGAACCTATTGATGAAAATCTGATTAAAATTAATATTGATATTCATGGATACAAAATTACTATTATAGGAGTATATGGAATAAGCGAAGATGAACCAATTTGTAAAAAGGATGATTTCTATAATAATTTAAATGGAATCATAGAGGATATCGGGAAAACCAGGGAGATTATTATTGCAGGGGATTTTAACAGTATAACTGGAAGTAAAATTGGAAATAAAATTATAGGACCATTTGGAGAAAATGTTATAAATGATAATGGTAATCGACGGCTTTTATCAACATAAAGAAATACATAAATACACATGGCATAAAGATACATTGAATCAAAAATCAATAATAGACTATATTATAATTAAACAGCAAACGAGGATAAAAATACATGACATAAGAGTATATAGAGGAGTAACTCTTAGCGATCATTATTTGGTAAATTCCAAATTTTTATTCCCCTTCAGAGGAAAAAGCACTGAAGAAAATCGAAATTGTCCTATAGAAAATATACAAACAGAAATCAAAATTCCTAAATATAATTTGAATAGTTTTGAGAATGAAAGCACAATATTTTTATATCAAAAGAGATTAGATGAAAAACTGGTAGAAACAGAGTTTGATAATACAGAAGATCAATATCATTACATTGTAAATAAACTACATGAAGCCGCCAAGGAAGCTTTAGGAGAAACAGAAGAAACACGTACAAACCATCCGTTATACTATTGGAATGAAGAAATTAAAAAGGAAGTGAAATTACAGAAAGAAAAATATTTAAAATGGTTAAATACCAGAAATTTTCAAGATAAAATAGAGCTTAATGCACAACAAGCGAAAATCCGGAAAAAGGTTGCAGAAGCAAAAAACAAAGTTTGGGAACAGTCATGTCAAAAAATTGAATCCTATATTGGTGGTAAAAGAAACACAGAAGCATGGAAAACTATAAAAAATTTAAGAAGGAATTCCAAAGAAACAACACATATCAAATATATTACTCATGACTCTTGGGAAAAATATTTTAAAGTTTATTAACAGAAAACAGGGAAGAATACTTGGGAAACCCTGAATATAATGAAATGATAGATCTACAAGCAGAGAATTACATACGTTTGGAAATAGAGACAGTAAAAACTGCAATAAAATCTTTAAAGAATGGAAGGGCTACAGGCATTGGAGGTATTCCTGCAGAATTATTAAAATTAGGAACAAAGAAATTAATGGAATTGTTAAGAAACCTTTTCGAAAGATGTTTAAATGGGGAAGATGTCCCAAATGATTTGAAAGTAGGATATATTTCAGTGATACATAAAAAAGGAGCGAAAGATGAGTGTAAAAATTATAGGGGAATAACAGTGACCAATACCTTCAGTAGATTATATGGAAGAATTATTAAATATTTGTTAGAACAAGAATACAAAGAAAAGGAGGCTGAAGAACAAGCAGGTTTTAGAGCTGGAAGATCAACAATTGATCATATCTTTTGCCTACAACAAATTATTGAAAAAAAAAATGGTTCGGGCACAACCTATACATTTAGTATTCATAGATATAGAAAAGCCTATGATAGTGTGCCTTTATCCAGTTTATGGAAAGCTTTAATATCAATAGGAATAAATCCAAGAATAATTAAAGCAATTCAAAATTTATATAAAAATTCTATTTCAAAAATAAAAATTGGTAAATATCTATCTTATGGATTCCAAGTCACAAAAGGATTACATCAAGGATGTAGCATCTCACCTACATTGTATAAAATATATACAGAAGTAACTTTACAGAATTGGAAGAAAAAATGTCATGCTATGGGAATACCAATAATTGATAGAACAATATACTCGTTACAATTTGCAGATGACCAACTGATTATAGCCCAAGACTATGAGGACATAGAGTATATGACCAGAAAATTGATTCAAGAATATAAAAAAATCAGGTCTAAATGTAAACATGAATAAAACAAAGTACATGGTAATTGGTGGAGTGAATGGAGACTTAATATTAGAAGAAGGGATGGGAACAATAACAGGTACTGAGGAATATAAATATTTAGGTGTGAAAATTACAAATGATGGGAAACAGGACAAAGAAATTAGATCAAGAATAAATTCTGGAAAGACGATAATCTCTTTATTGAATGGAATTCTCTGGGACAAACACATAACAACTGATAACAAAATAAGGATTTTTAAAACAATAGTTAGGAGCATTATTACATATGGTTCAGAAGTATGGACAACAAAATGGCAACTGAAATCAAAATTATTAGCCACAGAAATGGATTTCTGGAGACGTTCAGCAAGAATATCAAGGCGAGAAAGAATAAGAAATGAAGTAATCAGAGACAAGATGAAATGTGAAAATTCAATTATTGATTTCATCGAGCACAAACAACTTAAATGGTATGGACACATCAGACGAATGGAACAGGAAAGGCTACCAAAATGCATAATCGACTGGGTACCAATTGGAAGAAGAAAAAGGGGACGACCACCTGATACATGGATACAGGGAGTTCAGTCAGCAATGAGGAAGAACAACATTCCTGAAGATTTATGGACAAATAGAGAAGAGTGGAGAACAATAATTAGTGACTTACTGTAATCTAGAATAGGTGCTGGAAAAATGTACTCACATTGTAAATCCAGAATAATAATAATAATATTTCTCTTCGGTGGCCTCGCCTCCAAGGAAGGTCACACCCTTTAGCTTTCCAGGTTGCGGCAGCTAAGTGATCAGCTGGAGCTTCTAAACAGTGATGGAGACCTTGATCGGTGTGTTGGGGAGTGTCTTCTCCAGTGGCTAGCTTGTGGCAATGGTGACCTACGTTGTCCTGCACCCACATCTTCTTGTTCATCTTCGTCGTCCTGGAGTTGGCGTTGGTTAAGAGCAGTCTGCTGACTTCCGGTGCAGGCGTCGTCGAATATCCACCGCCTTTCTCTACAATAGCGCACCACATGTCCCGGCCATACTCAGTGGAAATGTACTGGGTGGTTATCCTGGGTCCTCCAGATGTCAGTCCTCCTTGATGCCCAAAGTGGTTGCTAATGCGGCACTGTAGGAACATAACTTCGCCTGGGTCTCGACTTTTTTACCATTTTAAAGGGAACTGAAGGACAAGAGATTGGGTTCAATGTCTGTTCCACTTCCTCCCTTATGACCACTTGAAGCATCTTGGTATTTTGCTTGCCTTGAAATCCAACTGCCTTCTGAACTTCCTCTCTCACTATCAATGAAGAACACTTGTGAAATCAGTTTCTTCCTCCATCACAGACATCAATACAATCTTTGGAAGCCGTTCAAACTTCTTGCATTTAATTCTTATTTGATGCATTGTCTCGATATACTGGCACCATTTTATGAAGTAGTCTGCTGTCGAAACCTCCTTCAGGAGTAGGACTTGATAAATGTCCTCAGCAACACCCTTCATGAGATGTGCAACCATATCTTCCTCCTCCATTCTAGGATCCACTATTTTACACAGAGCCAAGACGTCTTGAATGTAGGATGCTGTCGTTTCTCCTGGAAGCTGTGCCCTACACTTTAATTTATCTTCAGCCTTGTACTTCCGTCATTACGTGTCGCCGAAATACTTGTGCAGTTCCACCAGGAATACTTCCCAGCTTGTGAACATCTCATTGTTATTCTCATACCATTGCTTGGCAGCGACCTCCAAGTACAAAAATACGTTAGCCAAACACATGGAGTCATCCCATTTGTTAAATCTGGCTATATGCTCATATACCTTCAGTCACTTGTTGGCATCTTGGTCATCGTCACCAGAGAACTCGGAAGGATGTCTCATGAGGTGGCCCAAAGTTGCTGTCATTGTAACATCCTCTTTTTCTTCTTCTGTCTCCGATAGATTGCGATCTGTTGAATATGGCTCGAGCTCGGGTTTCTCGCCATGTAAATGGTGGCTCTGTTGGGGCCTGATGGGAGCCACTGTGTCATCGATAATGTGCAGTATCACAAGTTCCAATACCCAGCGCCTCCACCAGAATAATGTCACGTGTAAGAAGGTGTAAGTAGATGAATGATAAACACTAACTTGCACACTGAAGAGCACGGAGCGAACTGCCTCCAGCCAGAAAACATACGGTATATATACACCTACAGAACATTACAGTACAATGATTCTTGCCATTTGTGGATACTTCTAGAATGTACTCGAACAGAATACAGAAAATAAAATACTACAGTTCAGGTGGGTTTTGAACTCATGACCCTCCATGCAACAGTCTACTATCATAACCATTACACTACAGTGACTGTGATTCTCAGCTCCTTCTGTGACAATATGAAGATATTAACATGTCCAAGGCTTCAGTCACTCTTTCACCTCTGCAAACCTAAAACAAAATTAGTTACGTATTGAGGCATACAATGCATGTGGTCTACTGGGTGGCAAAAGAGGTGCTTCTGCGTTCCTTACAAGTAGGAGTTGTATTAGTCAGACAGCTAGAGCGGGTTCCTGTTTGGGATATTTATTTGTGAATACAATCTGCAGGGTACTTGTGGGACAGGACAGTTTGGGAGAGGTTGTTGATGTAACTGTTGAGGGATTCATTGATTGGAGCAGACATATTTTGTAGTGCTTCGAGAATTTCCGTGTAAATTATACAACCACTTGGCCTACCTCCATCTTGAACCCACGATATTTTAAATAGAAGTGTGATAGAGATGAATCCAACCTACTGTGCATTGCATGTTTGTGTATGCAGGTCTAAAAACAGTCATGAGCAAAATGTGGACGTGGCGGCCGAAAAGTGCCTGCTGTATGATCCATAGAGTTTCAGTGTGCGTGTAGAGAAGAGCCTGTGCTATACTTTGCTTGTTTAGTGACTGTGATGATTGTTAAGAACAAATGAAGAAATGAGATTAGACTTAAAGTAATTCATGTGTTGGACTTGCTAAAAGCAAGACATGGTCACATTTACGAGTGGTTCTTAAACCAACTCATTTATAAATGTAAGTAAATGTGTTTATAGCACTCGAAAAGTGAGTGAAACACAAGAAGACGGAGATATTTACATGTGAAATGCGAGAATGATATTCTGCATAATCCAATACATCATCAATTGGTGAAAACATAAAGTTTGTATATTTAGTCCACACTTTCTATCGTCTAAAAAGTGAGAACGTGGTGACCAGTGAAAAAGGACCCAAAAAAATGGGAATTAGAGACGAAAATGAGAAAAGTGGATGCTGCATGTTACATTAGCAACCCAGTATCACAAGACAAGAAAACAGTTACAAGAAACTTGATTTAGCCCAAAAATCAAATCAAAATGAAAATTTGTGAATGTAGCAAAAGGAAAGTCGTAAGGAAGTAATAACATAGAATGGAAAGAAGATCTCTACGTATTAGACTAAGAAGAGATACACTGAGAACAATATGGCTAAGAAGATCTGGTGTGGGGAGTATACAGCTCTCACACATCATGGGTACGCAGATGCAGAAACCAACATCTGACGCCACTGGCACCAGTTGCTGTTCACCAGTGCTGACCTACTTCCACATTTGCTCACCGACGCCTACATGGAAACCAACAACCGCCGCCGCCACCGCCGCCGGCACCAGTTGCTCTTCACTGGTGCTGATTACACGTCCGCTCATCAATGCAGCCCAAATTCTACATCAGGTGAGCATAAAACAGAACTTTATTGTATTAATACAATGTGGTATTAGCCCTTGAACATACATTATTACTGTAGTTATTATACTCAGAGTTGATTTTTTTAAAAATGATTACTAGGTCTAAAGTTAATAAGAATATGGATGAATTAGGACAAATGGAAAAACTCACCAACCAGCTATCGCTATGAGAGTCAGTGAGAAATGCCAGACTGGTCTGAGTTAGTAAACCTAATCAAAGGTCAAAATGCTAAATTAGATGTACAGAGCGCAGATTCAGCGGCTTTAAGAAAGGAACTAAATGAAGTTTCTAATGCTCGGAATGAAACTCTAAAGAAAGAACTAGGGTCAGTAAATTCTCTATTAAATTTGATAAATGCCAAAGCAGAATCACAAAGCAAAGAATTTGGTAGTTTATGCAAAAAAAAAAGTATGGGGGCTTTAAAGACTGAATTTGATGATTTAAATACTAAAGTAGAGGATTTGAAATTAAAATTAAAGAATGAAGTAAATAACTCTTTAAACCTCCATGTAAATCAACTGTTCACTGACTTTAGTCAGAAACAGAATGATCAAATCCAGGGTTTGACAAAGAAATTAGTATTTGATATTGAGGAAATATGTAATATGATCAAATCCGAAATTAATGAAAAGTTAGGATCATTTGAAAAGGTATGTAATGTTAAGTTTGATGCTGTAAAGCAGGAGTTGCATACTTTGTGTCAACAAGCAAGATAAGTAAATGCCAATAATCCAATCGCAAATTACAGGCATTAATACATGAGTAGATAATGTAGAAAAAAAAAACTTTGAAGAAAAACTAGCAAACTCAGATGTTATAAATGTAAGTAGTTTGGAGGAACAGGTAGAAGAAATTATAAATCGGAAAGTCACTGAGAGAATCCAGGAATATATCACATATGGCTTCTTCAGAACTTACTGATACCCGGAAGGGCATAGATGAACTCTGGAGAGAAGTCAGACTTATCCAGGAACAAGTAGAAAAATGAATAACTTCACCTAATGTTGTGCTACTTAGTGAAGTGGTGATTGTTTTGCAGTGGGGAGACTTTCAAACAAAATTTACGAAGAAGTACTGGTCTGCACTTGCTCAAGTGAAGTTTATATCTGATCCATGGGATCCGGGCAGAGTCATCTATCTCCCAGGGACATTAACGTTCTGTGTCAACAGGTGGAGTGACGACCATCAGATCCCGAGTTGTTTTTGGTGTTTCTTCCGTAATAAAATTTTCCTGCACCAAGTTCCTCCAACTTCTTACACTATTCTATCACCCCCCACTTACAGGTTTTTAGAGAACCATACCAGCGAGAATTTGTTATTACATCACTCAAAATTGTTCCTGGTATGTGACTGCATCATCCTCGATTGTTAGAGGATTGTGCCCGCTAGGAATTTTGAGTGCGGTGTCCTCGATTGTCAGAGGGTTGTGCCTGCTAGGAATTTTGATTGCGTCTTTCTTTGTTATTCCAGGGGTGCTCCTACCTGTCTTCATGACTCGTCCCAGCTTGCCCCAACTTATCCTGACTTTACTAGGTGGCGGTATGAGGTGGGAATTGGTACGCATAATATCCCCGAAATAACATAGATTAAATATGCCTAGCCAGCCATTCTCTCCCGCGGTTTCAATTGTAATGTTGACAGCAGCCTATGCAAATTCCACATATAGTTAGGTTTTATTTTTGGCTGAATTAGTCCTTTTAAGTAATCTCTTCACCAGTTTTCTGTGCAATCTGAGGGCAGAAGTCTGGGTGAAATCATCATCATTAAATTTGTATATTCTATTAACATGAATCATAATTACAATGATTCCAAAAATGGTTTTCTTGAAAGCTGCCTGGTAATACTTTTTTTGTCACATAGTTCTAAGTAAGTAGGGAAAACCATACCTGGCACATAACTTTCAAAATAATTTCTGAAATCATGAGAATACCATTCTCACACTGAATGTAAGATAATTGTCTTAAAGTCATTGAAGCATATTTTTCTTAGTAAACTGAATAGAATATCATATTTGTGGAAAACATAATATCGTGTGACTAATTAAATGACTGATTATGGAATATATAATTTTATACTTGGTACAGAATATTTTATACCTTTTATCAGATGTGACGTAGACGGGAGGGTTTGTATTGATGTTGAAAGAGGGTGGGTAGTGTAGGTAAAAGCATGATTTACACGAACATATAAATCATGACTAACACAAAACACACATCACACCTATCAAATGACCATCACAAACAAGTGTGTCTTATTCTTCACCATTTGCCATTTCCATAGGGTTGCTAAGATTTCCTTCAGGGACGTCAAGGGTGAAGGTGGGAATGTCCATTCTGTAGAAGACGATTTAACACCATACCTCCTCCAGCTTCTCACTCAAGTACCGGCGAGGTAGGGATCCTGGGGAAAGGGGCTGGGAAGAGTTCCTGTCTTTGGGGCTGTCTTCTTTCTCTTCTTTGATCTTAGCAACCACATCTACCTCAATTCGTGGATGGTACTGGATAACTAAGAGGGCATTTCTGAGTTTTGTAGCAGTGGGAATTGTATTAGAGACAGGATGAGAGAAGGATAATGCCCAGGAGAATTGCTTGTCAATAATAGCAGTGGGAGTTAATCTTGATAATCATTTAAGTAAAGTCAGGGTAGCAAACACTCTGATGAAGTGATGAGTCATAGAGAAGTGGGACTTCATCATTATTTATAGACATAGTATCTACTAAGAGTTGATTAATACAGGTAGACGTAGTATCTACCATGAGTTGAATAATATGTGTATACATAGTATCTACTAAGGTTATAGAAGTTGAGAAGTGGTACAGCACTCTAGGGTATTAGAGGAGTTACCTAGAAGTGAGAGTGAGGTGTAAAATAGTTTTTATTTTTACCAGGAAATATTTAATTATAGTGTACATAAAGATGTATATTAGGGCAATGAACCATGAGGCCTACTCATAAAGTATAAGGGGGAGGTACCTGGCATTTGCTTAGGATATAGGGCAAGCGTACCTACATAGAGATAGGACGACCTGTGGCCTGATGAATAGGGACGTTTAATAAAGGGGTGTACCTACCAGAATGGAAGGAGGAAGTGCACTCATAGGGTCAACCCACCACATGTAAGGTATAGGTACTGATCCTAGGGGAAAAGGACAGTATCATGACTGAAGACACACATTTAATAGGAATTATTTGGGTAAGTTTGAATGCTATACACCACAAGCTTTATTATGCTTTATGTGAGTTTACAAGGGTTAAAAAGAAAACATTTTCATTTTCCCAGAGTTCTCTCAGACTACAAACTACTATAAATAATGATACTCGTACATACTAAGGAAAAAAATAGTGCAAGGAATAAGAATAAAGTACTCAAATGTCATGAACACATGGAATTTACAATTGTATAAAGAGCAGAAAAAAGAAAAAAAAAAAATGGTCCTCATGATCTTTTAGATACTGAAAGAGCTAACTCCCACATTGATTGAAATATTCACATTTTATAATTAAAGGAAAATGAAAAAAAAAATGAATTGCTAAATAATAAAAAGAAGGGTATTCACAGTTATTAAAAGAACAAGGTGTACAATGAGATTAGACTTTTAAGTAATTCATGTGTTGGACTTGCTAGAAGCAAGACATGTTCATATTTTCTGGTGGTTATTAAATCAACCCTGCTGTAAATGTCTCCTAATAGAGTCTAATGTTTGACGACATGGTTGATTCACATGAGTTTGAATATTTATATGAGAATTGGTGAATTTGTTTTTTGTGGAAGTTGAAATATACCATGACTGAGCTAAAAATCTTCTTCGAGTACCAATTATTTCAAGAGTAGAGAGAGAATCTGAGAAATTCCCTTAACCAGCATTACTCTTCGGAGAAGTTTTTGGAGATCGACGTGGCCGGCTATCCAGAGAAGAAGATCAGCTGTGCATAACAAGTAAGTCAACCTATGGGAGAGAGGTGGGAAGTTTGCAAACCAGCTCCACATCGCTTCTTGTCACCTAAAGAGTCAGAATTTGCTATAGAGACCTATGCAGTACCCCACTGCTATTACTGACAAGCAATTCTCCTGGGCATTATCTTTCTCTCACCCTGTCTCTAATACAATTCCCACTGCCACAAAACTCAGAAATGCCCTCTTTGTCACCCAGTACCATCCAGGAATTGAATGCCACAATACTTTATCTCAACAAGGCTATGAATTTCTCTAGTCAAGCCTAAAGATCCTCTCCTACTGACACTCTTCCCAAGTAACCAATTGTCAGACTCCCAACCTCTGTAGCATCCTAGTCAAACCTTATGACATTCCTGAACCATTATTAGTACTGCAATATTCCTACTCGTGCAGTCATCCCTACTGTAAAATCTATCCCATGCGCTCACACATTACCACGTGCTCCAGCCCCACCACTTATAAATCATTGTATATCAAAGGCAGAGCAACTTGCAAAGCAACATGTGTTGTTTACCATTTAATTTGGTCCATTACACAAAATTTTATGCACGTCTGAGCATCACTAAGCTGGCTAAACACACAGCTGGGCACAGAACTGTCAGCCTCAGAGACAACCAGTACCCAGTTGCTGAGTGTGCTCTACAGCATGACTTGGGGAACCAGAGTGCTTTCTACACTGTGCTACACAAGCTACTTAGGTTCTCCCAGCCAACAATACTTTTCCTGGCATCAAGAGGGAAGAACCTGCCCAGTAACACATCTTAGCATACCAACATATTTCTGGACTTAATGTCCATTAACTACCCTGCCCTCTCTTATTTCAATATGTACTCTACTTCACATTAGATAATTTTTGGTATGTTTCAGATATACACATGTACATTCTTCTTGTAATGTGGTGCTCCACAGCTGTAATATGTTTCATGAAAGTTAAATTTTTATAGCTACATTAACAGCTGTTGTCAAAAACTTTATTAAAGTGCTAATGTAACGTGTAAGTTTTCAACAGGAGCTGTTGATGTAGCTACGGGAACATCCATTTCATGAGAAATATACACTGTATGACAAAAAAAGTGAAGCACTCAAGAGACACGGTCAGATGTCAATTTAAGTTCATACACGTACACACCGTTGATGGGTATGCAAATGATTAGGGACCCAAATCTCTGTCACAAGAAGAACTGGCACCAGAGGTCATCAATGTTGTTCATGTTTAGTACTGTCACCAGACCTGGTATGGTAAGTTATACACTGAAGTGCCAAAGAAACTGGTATATGCATGGACATTCAAATACAGACATATGTAAACAGACAGAATTTGGTGCTGTGGTCGCAATGGCTATGTACTGTAAGTGTCTGGTGCAGTTGTTAGATCGGTTACTGCTGCTACAATGGCAGGTTATCAAGATTTAAGTGAGTTTGTATGTGGTGTTATAGTCAGTGCACGAGTGATGGAGCACAGCATCTCAGCGGTAGCAATGAAGTGGGGATTTTCCCATACAATCATTTCAAGAGTGTATGATGAATATCAGGAATCCGGTAGAACATCAACTCTCCAACATCACCGTGGCCAGAAGAAGATCCTGCAAGAACAGGGCCAATGATGACTGAAGGGAATTTTTCAACATGACATAAGTGCAACCCTTCCACAGATTGTTGCAGATTTCAATGTTGGGGCAACAACAACTGTCAGTGTGTGAACCATTCAATGAAACATTATCAAAATGGGCTTTCAGAGCTGAAGGCCCATTCATGTACCCTTGATGATTGCATGACACAGAGCGTTATGCCTCGCCTGCACCTGTTAACACCAACATTGAACTGTTGATGACTGGAAACATGTTTCCTGGTTGGACAAGTTTCATTTCAAATTGTATTGAGCAGATGGACGTGTACGAGTATGGAGACAACCTCATGAACCCATGGACCCTGCATGTCAGAAGGAGATTGTTCACACTGGTGGAGGCTCTGTAATGGTGTAGAGTATGTGCAGTTGGAGTGATATGGGACCCCTGATATGTCTAGATACAGCTCTGACAGGTGACACATATGTAAGCATCCTGTCTGATCACTTGCATCCAAGTATATCAGTTGTACATTCTGACACAATTGGGCAATTACAGCAGGACAATGCGATACCCCATGCATCCAGAATAGCTGCAGAGTTGCTCTGGGAACACTCTTCTGAATTTAAACACTTCCGCTGGCCACCAAAACCCTCAGACATGAACATTATTGAGCATTGCCTTGCAACATGCTGTTCCGAAGAGATCTTCACCCTCTTGCACACTTATGGATTTATGGACAGCCCTGCAGGATTCATGGTGCCAATTCCCTCCAGCATTACTTCAGACATTAGCCAAGTACATGCCATATCATGTCGTGGCACTTCTGGATGCTCGCAGGGTACCAGTTTCTTTGGCTTGTCGATGTAGAATGGGCGTGCCGGCATCACAAGTCGAGTGAGGTCTGCGAAGGACAAAGAGATGCCAGGTACTCATGTGAGGCAGCGTTGTCACCGCCTGACACAGTTTAACAGGAACCTCTTTGAGGATCTCTATTTGGCCAGCTAGTTAAATTGTGCAATATCCAGATTTGTTGGGCGTGGTGTCAGGCTGCATAGGAACCTAAGGGCAGGCACACTCGTCACCAAGCTTCTGGTTGACCTTGTCGGAATGCCACAAGGTAGGTTCAGCGTATCATGCACTGAGCATATTGTAGCCCCTTCAGATATGCACATGCCATCTGAGAGCAAGCAATGGACTTCCTGCAACATTCTGTGTCATCCTGCACCATTGGTTGGAGACTAAAGGTAGTTGAGCTACAGAATTACCAGCCCAAAAGTAGTCTGCTGTTAACACCGCAACTTGAGCAGCTGCACTTGGAGTGGAGCCATGACCAGGAAGCATGGACTGTTGACTAATGGCATCACACTGTGTTCAGCAACGAATTGCATTTCAGCTCTACACCTCATGACTGTTGTTACAAGTATGACAGCAATCCAGGGCGAGGACCCATTCTTCTGAAGAGGCATGGCAGTGTTACTCCCAGTGTCTTGGTGTGGGGAGTCATCGGATATGACTTCAAGTTACAGCTGGCAGTGATCAAGGGCACGACAGTAGGTCACAGACATCCTGCATCATCACATCTTACCTCTCATGCAACAGTATCTTGGTGTTGTATTTCAACATAACAGTGCTCAACCCCATAGGCCACAAGTCTCTACAACCTGTCTGTGTTATGTTGAGATACTCCTGCGGCCAGTGACATTTCCAGATCTGTGGGATGTTTCCAGAATGAATTTTTCACTCTGATGACCAACATGTCCACAATATCCTTTCTTCCTGTAGTGCTAGTCCTGTGAGTTTCGCAGAACTTATATGAAGTTTGGAATGTAGGAGATGAGGTACTGCCAGAAGTAAAGCTGGGAGAATAGGTCACTAGTCGTGCTCAGGTATCTCAATTGATTGAGCACTTACCTGCGAAAGACGAAGGTTCTGAGTTCGAGTCTCAGTCCAGCACATAGTTTTAATCTGCTGGGAAATTTCGTATTGGCATACGCATTGCAGCAGAGTGAAAATTTCATTCTGGAAACAATCTTCACCATCAAGTGTATTGGAAAGATCCCAAAAAATGCCAACTGGTGATATTTTATCATTTAAGGCTTGAAACATTTGATGAGAAGATGTGTAAATAGCATTCTCAGTAGAGCAACCCTTCTGGACTCCACTACTGAGAGTATTATGACTGTTGTGATTTACATTCCCTGCCTAAACTCTTAGATGTAAATAAGTTTTCTCCATTAAGTTCTCTATACTTGCACATGCAAACTCTGCAAGGAAAACAGCTACAATGCAAAGTACAGAAAGCCACATAAACCACATTATGTCTTAACAATCCATATACAAAATGTAATAATGGAAAATCCAAGATGGAATGTAACAATACTGTGAAAAGGATTGTTGCTACTCACCATACAGCAGAGGTGCTGAGTCACATACACACACACACACACACATACTCATGCGAATGCAATTCACACGCAGATCAGCTTAGTCTCTGGCTGCTGAGGCCACACTGTGAGCAGGAGCGCATGATGGGGGGTGCGGCTGGGTGGTGGGGGTAAGCAGCAGGCAGGAGCATGCTGGAGCAGGGAGGGGAGGGCTAGTAGGTTAGGGGTGGGGGACGCTAAAGTGCTGTTTGAGGGAGCAGACAGGGACAAGGTGGGGAGAGGGTCAGGCAGATAGTTGCAGTCGTGAGGTTAGATGGAGGACGGGGGAGGGTTAGCGGAAAAAGGAGAGGTAGAAAGATCCATCCCACTCCAGTGCCCATAGCCATACCACGGATTTGTTTGTAGGAAATGCCTTCAAAGGAGAAGTAATCGTGTGTGAGGGTATAGCTGGTCATGGTCATGACCAACTATATCCACACCCATAATTATTTCTCCTTTGAAGCCATTAACTAAAAAAAAAAAAAAATCCAAGATATGGCTATGACACCATCCTATGCCAACCTATTCATGGGTTGCCAAAAGGAAACCTTCCTAAACAACTAGAGTCCCAAACCTCTCACCTTGTTCAGATTCACTGATGACATCTTCATGATCTGGATCAACGGTGAGGACATCCTACCCACATTCCTCCAGAACCTCAGCACATTCTCCCCCATTCGCTTCACCTTGGGTGTCACATCTATAGTGACAAGCGGTTCCTCTCACAATACACCAGGGGTCTCACTGAGGCCTTCACAAACTACAATTACTCTCCCATCCTTGTACAAAAACAGATCATCTGTACCTTACCTCTCCTGTCACTCACCGCTTCCCAAAGTCCCACTGACCAGCCACAGACGAGCACTCCTCCTGTGTCTCAGTACCACCCAGAGCTGGAGCAACTGAATCACATTCTCTGCCACAGTTTCAACTACCACACACCATGCTCTGAAATGAAGAATGTTCTACCCACTATCCTTTCCACCCCTTCCACAGCAGTATTCCATCACCCTCTGAACCTACACAATATCCTCACCGATCCCTACACTACTCCTGCTCCCAACGCCTTGCCTGATGGTCCACATCCCCATAATAGACCTAGATGCAAGTCCTGTCCCATACATCCACCCACAATCACCTACTCCAGCTCAATCACAAGCATCACCTATCCCATCAAAGGCAGGGCTACCTGTGCAACTAGTCTCGTGATCCACAAGCTAAGCTGCAACCACTGTGCTGCTTTCTATGTAGACATGACAACCAACAAGCTGTCTGTACACATGAATTGCCGCCAACAAACGGTGACCAAGAAACAACTGGATCATCCCATTGCTGAGCGTGCCACCCAAAACAACATTCTTCATTTCAATAACTGCTTCACAGCCTGTGCCATCTGGATCCTTCCCACCAACACCAGCTTTTCTGAATTGTGCAGGTGGGAACTCTCCCTGCAGTATATCCAATGTTACTGTAATCCTCCTGGCCTCAACCTTCATTAGCCTTTGTCCTTACCTCCTTATCTTCTAGTCCCTTCCCTGATCCCATTCCAGCACTACACAGTCCTCTATTCCACCAATGCACCCACAGTCTTTTTACCTCTCTCCTTTTCTGCTAACCCCCCCTCCACCCTCCGTCTAACCTCCCAACTGCAGCTAGCTTCCTGACCCTCTCTCCACCTTGTCCTTTTAAGCTCCCACAAGCAGCATTTTTCCATACCACATTCCTACCCTGCTATCTCTCCCCCTCTCTGCTCCAGCCTCCTCCTTAACCCCACACCCAGTTGCATCTCCCATCACGCACTGCTGCTCACAGTGTGGCCTCAGCAGTCAGAGACTGCAGTCGTGTGTGTGTGTGTGTGTGTGTGTGTGTGTGTGTGTGTGTGTGAGTGTGTGTTTTCTAACTCTGATGAAGGCCCTGTTGGCCGAAAGTTCATTTTCTAACAGTCTCTTCATTGTGCCTGTCTGCAACTCAGCATCTCCGCTGTATGGTGAGTAGCAACTATACCTTTCATAATATTTTTACATACACAAAATCTGTTTTCTAATCTGTGAATATTTTACTTAAAAACAAATTCTATACGTTGAAATACTAAAAAGTATTTCTCCCAGTATTTAATAGAAATAAAATAAAAACCCACCAATAATTCTGTAGCTTCACCACAACATTTCTGAGTAGACAAGAAGAAAAAAATTATGTTTGCTCAAAGCAAATCCTATCCAAAAACAAATTTACTTGTAAGTAAAGATGTACTCAGAGTGCATCAACCTACAGATGAACATTGAATTTCATTAATGAAAGTAATGTGCAGGAGGTCTGAATGTTACTAAATAATAATAAGATACAGGCACAAATTAAAGACAGAAGAACAGAAAAAATCATGGAATGCAATCTCAGGAAAGATCGGTTTTGAGTTCTAGAGAGCCTTAGGAACACATGAAGCAATTCTGATCCTATGACTTATCTTAGAAGACTGGTGTAAGCATGGCTGCACAGACATGTTTGTACCACAGGCCACGAACCCCTTGCCATAGCTTAGTAAGGGCATCAAGAGACAAAAAAAATACATAATTGATTCACCCCATTCATTTCACAAACATTCACTTTATTTAAGAAATAAAATAAATACAGTTATACCTACGAATACTTAATACATCTATGATCTAACTTGATATGTCCTCTCCTTCCCAGGAAGGGATTAGAAAAAACATTCACTCAAATGATTGTTGAGTGGCTGGCCACCATCAGACAAATGGGCAGCAGTATGTGACCTGCTGGTCACAAGACTGCACATCCTTGGGTTAAAGAAAGGTTATCTTACATTCCTAGCATTTACAGGTTGAGAGAAAGCTTTTGGTAATGTTAATTGGAACACACTGTTTGAAATTCTGAAGGCAACGCAAATATAAATACCGAGTAAATGCTTATCTAGAATTTGTACAGAAGCCAGGTTGCAGGATTAAGAGTTACAGAACACAAAAGGGATGCAGCAGCTGAGAAGGAAGTGAGACAGAGTTACAGTCAAATCATTTTATCTGTACATTGCGCAAACTGTGAAGAACAAAGGAGAAATTTGGAATAGACATTAAACTTTACAGAGAAGAAACAAAAACTTTGAGATTTGTCAGTAATGATATAAACCTGTCAGAGACAAAAAAGACTCAGACGATCAGTAGATGGAATGAATTTCTTCTCAAAAAGAAGTAAAGCAGAATATCAGTCAAAGTAAAACAATGGTAATACATTGTAATTAAATTAAATACAGCAATGCTGATTGAATTAGATTAGCAAAAAAAAATTAAAAATAGCAGATGACTTTTTCCAGCTGGGCTGTACATAGTTCAGACAAGAAGAGAATAAAAGCTTTTGTAATGTGCTACTACAGCAGAATGTCGAAGACAGTAATTCCCTGATTTATTTTCATCTTCTTATGTCTTAACTAGATGATAAATAAAAGCATCATCGAAAAACATTTTTATTGTTTGTTGTTGTTGTTGTGGTCTTCAGTCCTGAGACTGGTTTGATGCAGCTCTTCATGCTACTCTATCCTGTGCAAGCTCCTTCATCTCCCAGTGCCTACTGCAACCTACATCCTTCTGAATCTGTTTAGTGTATTCATCTCTTGGTCTCCCTCTACGATTTTTACCCTCCACACTGCCCTCCAATGCTAAATTTGTGATCCCTTGATGCCTCAGGACATGTCCTACCAACCGATCCCTTCTTCTAGTCCAGTTGTGCCACAAACTTCTCTTCTCCCCAATCCTATTCAATACCTCCTCATTAGTTACGTGATCTACCCACCTAATCTTCAACATTATTCTGTAGCACCACATTTCAAAAGCTTCTATTCTCTTTTTGTCCAAGCTATTTATCATCCATGTTTCACTTCCATACATGGCTACACTCCATACAAATACTTTCAGAAACGACTTCCTGACACTTACATCTATACTCGATGTTAACAAATTTCTCTTTTTCAGAAACGATTTCCTTGCCATTGCCAGTCTACATTTTATATCTTCTCTACTTCAACCATCATCAGTTATTTTGCTCCCCAAATAACAAAACTCCTTTACTACTTTAAGTGTCTCATTTCCTAATCTAATTCCCTCAGCATCACCCGACATGATTCCACTACATTCAATTATCCTCGTTTTGCTTTTGTTGATGTTCATCTTATATCCTCCTTTCAAGACACTGTCCATTCCGTTCAACTGCTCTTCCAGGTCCTTTGCTGTCTCTGACAGAATCACAATGTCATTGGCGAACCTCAAAGTTTTTAGAATGAGATTTTCACTCTGCAGTGGAGTGTGCGCTGATATGAAACTTCCTGGCAGATTAAAACTGTGTGCCCGACCGAGACTCGAACTCGGGACCTTTGCCTTTCACGGGCAAGTGCTCTACCATCTGAGCTACCGAAGCACGACTCACGTCCGGTACTCACGGCTTCTGGAAACATCCCCCAGGCTGTGGCTAAGCCATGTCTCCGCAATATCCTTTCTTTCAGGAGTGCTAGTTCTGCATGTTTCGCAGGAGAGCTTCTGTAAAGATTGGAAGGTAGGAGACGAGGTACTGGCAGAAGTGAAGCTGTGAGTACCGGACGTGAGTCGTGCTTCGGTAGCTCAGATGGTAGAGCACTTGCCCGCGAAAGGCAAAGGTCCCGAGTTCGAGCCTCGGTCGGGCACACAGTTTTAATCTGCCAGGAAGTTTCATATCAGCGCACACTCCGCTGCAGAGTGAAAATCTCATTCTGGAAACATCCCCCAGGCTGTGGCTAAGCCATGTCTCCGCAATATCCTTTCTTTCAGGAGTGCTAGTTCTGCATGTTTCGCAGGAGAGCTTCTGTAAAGATTGGAAGGTAGGAGACGAGGTACTGGCAGAAGTGAAGCTGTGAGTACCGGACGTGAGTCGTGCTTCGGTAGCTCAGATGGTAGAGCACTTGCCCGCGAAAGGCAAAGGTTCCGAGTTCGAGTCTCGGTCGGGCACACAGTTTTAATCTGCCAGGAAGTCTCAAAGTTTTTATTTCTTCTCTCAGGATTTTAATACCTACTCCAAATTTTTCTTTTGTTTCCTTTACTGCTTGCTCAATATACAGACTGAATAACATCAGGGAGAGGCTACAACCCTGTCTCACTCCCTTCCCAACCATTGCTTCCCTTTCATGCCCCTCAACTCTTATAACTGCCATCTGGTTTCTGTACAAATTGTAAATAGCCTTTCGCTCCCTGTATTTTAGCCCTGCCACCTTTAGAATTTGTAAGAGAGTATTCCAGTCAACATTGTCAAAAGCTTTCTCTAAGTCTACAAATGCTAGAAACGTTGGTTTGCCTTTCCTTAATCTTCCTTCTAAGATAAGTCGTAAGGTCAATATTGCCTCACGTGTTCCAGCATTTCTACGGAATCCAAACTGATCTTCCCCGAGGTCGGCTTCTGATGGTTCGGTAATTTTCACATCTGTCAACACCTGCTTTCTTTGGGATTGTAATTATTATATTCTTCTTGAAGTCTGAGGGGATTTTGCCTGTCTCGTACATCTTGCTCACCAGATGGTAGAGTTTTGTCAGGACTGGCTCTCCCAAGGCTGTCAGTAGTTCTAATGGAATGTTGTCTACTCCCGGGGCCTTGTTTCGACTTACGCCTTTCAGTGCCCTGTCAAACTCTTCACGCAGTATCGTATCTCTCATTTCATCTTCATCTACACCCTCTTCCATTTCCATAATATTGTCCTCAGGTTCATCGCCCTTGTATAGACCCTCTATATACTCCTTCCACCTTTCTGCTTTGCCCTCTTTGCTTAGAACTGGGTTTCCATCTGAGCTCTTGATATTCATACAAGTGGTTCTCTTTTCTCCAAAGGTCTCTTTAATTTTCCTGTAGGCTGTATCTGTCTTACCCTTAGTGAGATAAGCCTCTACATCCTTACATTTGTCCTCTAGCCATGCCTGCTTAGCTATTTTGCACTTCCTGTCGATCTCATTTTTGAGACGTTTGTATTCCTTTTTGCCTGCTTCATTTACTGCATTTTTATATTTTCTCCTTTCATCAATTAAATTCAATATTTCTTCTGTTATGCAAAGATTTCTACTAGCCTTTGTCTTTTTACCTACTTGACCCTTTGCCGCCTTCACTACTTCATCTCTCAGAGATACCCATTCTTCTTCTACTGTCAATTGTTCCCTTACGCTCTCCGTGAAACTCTGTACAACCTCTGGTTCTTTCAGTTTATCCAGGTCCCATCTCCTTAAATTCCCACCTTTTTGCAGTTTCTTCAGTTTTAATCTACAGTTCTTAACCAATAGATTGTGGTCAGAGTCCACATCTGCCCCTGGAAATGTCTTACAATTTAAAACTTGGTTCCCAAATCTCTGTCTTACCATTATATAATCTATGTGATACCTTTTAGTATCTCCAGGATTCTTCCATGTATACAACCTTCTTTTATGATTCTTGAACCAAGTGTTAGCTATGATTAAGTTATGCCCTGTGCAAAATTCTACCAGACGGCTTCCTCTTTCATTTCTTAGCCCCAATCCAGATTCACCTACTATGTTTCCTTCTCTCCCTTTTGCTACACTCGAATTCCAGTCACCCATGACTATTAAATTTTTTTCTCCCTTCACTTTCTGAATAATTTCTTTTATCTCATCATACATTTCTTCAATTTCTTCGTCGTCTGCAGAGCTAGTTGGCATATAAACTTGTACTACTGTAGTAGGCATGGGCTTCGTGTCTATCTTGGCCACTATAATACATTCACTATCCTGTTTGTAGTAGCTTACCCGCACTCCTATTTTTTATTCTTTATTAAACCTACTCCTGCATTACCCCTATTTGATTTTGTATTTATAACCCTGTATTCACCTGACCAAAAGTCTTGTTCCTCCTGCCACCGAACTTCACTAATTCCCACTATATCTAACTTTAACCTATCCATTTCGTTTTTTAAATTTTCTAACCTACCTGTCTGATTAAGAGACCTGACATTCCACGCTCCGATCCGTAGAATGCCAGTTTTCTTTCTCCTGATAACGACGTCCTCCTGAGTAGTCCCCGCCCGGAGATCCGAATGGGGGACTATTTTACCTCCGGAATATTTTACCCAAGAGGACGCCATCATCATTTAACCATACAGTAAAGCTGCATGCCCTCGGGAAAAATTATAGCTGTAGTTTCCCCTTGCTTTCAGCTGTTCGCAGTACCACAACAGCAGGGCCGTTTTGGTTAATGTTACAAGGCCAGATCAGTCAATAATCCAGACTGTTGCCCCTGCAACTACTGAAAAGGCTGCTGCCCCTCTTCAGGAACCACACGTTTGTCTGGTCTCTCAACAGATACCCCTCCGTTGTAGTTGCACCAACAGTACGGTTATCTGTATTGTATCGTTGAGGTTGGTTGGTTGGTTGTTTGGGGAAGGAGACCAGACAGCGAGGTCATCGGTCTTATAGGATTAAGGAAGGACGGGGAAGGAAGTCGGCTGTGCCCTTTCACAAGAACCATCCCGGCATTTGCCTGGAGCGATTTAGGGAAATCACGGAAAACCTAAATCAGGATGGCCGGACGCGGGATTGAACCGTCGTCCTCCCGAATGCAAGTCCAGTGTGCTAGCCACTGTGCCACCTCACTCGGTCTGTATCGTTGAGGCACGCGAGCCTCCCCACCAACGGCAAGGTCCATGGTTCATGGGGGGGGGGGACATTTTTATTATTTGTCTTTATTCATTTGAGTGTCATCTAACAATGATGGGGGAATTGTCATGGTAAATCAGTAGCTATAATAAACAACACAAAGAATACATAAAATGGTTTTAGAGGATAGCACAGGTCGAGGACCATGATCTTCATTAAGTAACCATTCCACCATTTGTCTAAGCAACTTAGGAAAACCCAAATCAGGATAGCCACACAGAGCAACTCCATCCTTCTCTATATGAGGTCAGTGTCGTAACAGTTCCACTGCTTCATTCAGATGGTCCGAATTTTACAGTGTTTCTTCATTTACACACAAAATGTATCAGGTGAACTGCAGTATAAAACACAGTTTTGTTCTTTATGACTGCACATACTAATGGCCCTCACATTAACTCCAGTCTGTTCAGAAAGCTGACTCCACACCTGCACACATTCAAACATGCTCCACAGTTCATCTGAAAAACTGAGTCAGCATCCATCATATAATGAGTGAGATGCTGCTGTTCCTCTCATACCATGTGCTTCTGGCTTGTTTAGTAGTGTTTTATGGTCAACATCATCAAAAGCCTCAGACAAATCTAAGAGTATGTCCATAACACAGTCAGCCTCATCAAGAGCTTCGAGTACCACTTTTGTAAACTGTAATGGCCAGTATTGTATGTTTCTCACTTCAGAAAACAAACTGTGCTTCATTAAAAAGACTATTTTTTCATGTACCTTATTACTCTCTCTTTCACAATCGAATCAGTCATCTTTGAGAATGAAGACAGTTTTGAAACTAGCCTATAACTTTCAATGATTTCAGCATTACCATTCTCTGCTACAATCACTACTCATTTATGCTTTACCTACTCAGGAAAAAGACCTGAACTGACAGGCTAATTTATTATATTTGTTATTGGGGCTCATATGCTATCTGTGTATGCCTTTCAGAACAGAGATATAAACCTCATCTATGCCTTTTGACATCTTATTTTTTAACTGTTGTACTGTCTTGCTGACTTCAAGCTTTGTTGTTGGAAACATCATAACTATGCTTGCTGAGTAAATCACTGTGGCCGCTAAATTAATTTTGGGAAGATTTTGCTGTAGATTCTCTGCAATACCAAACAAATAGTAATTTACAAAATTTGGTAATTCCTGAGGCATTTGTATTATTCTACCGCTGCTTTTCATTCATATGTTATTATACTTGCATCTGTCTTTTCCAGTTTCATGTTTTATAAAATCCCACACTACTCTGCAATTATTTTCAGCATTATATATTATTTCATTACTGAATGATTTTTTTGCAGCAAGCAGAACCATCCTGTATCTTTGTTTACACCTGTGATAGTAATCTAGGAACTAAGGGTTAGTGTACTGCTTTTGTAAAGAACTGAAAAATCTAAGTGCCTGGGAGGACTTTTAATACCAGCAGCTATCCATCTATTTTCCCTAGCTACTGCTGCAGAACTTTTGGAAATGTCTCTTCAAAAATTAATTGTAACAATGTGCAGAACTTAGAGAACTTAACAGTTAAATTTTTACCTTTTACACTTCACCATAGGTTTGATTTGCCAATACCCTGTAAAAAGTACATATTTTTCATTCTGAGAAGTTGAATGCAGTTTTTCAGCTATCTTTAGCTTTATTATCTTACAGTAATGATCCAAAATGCCATAATGTCTTTTAAATACTTTACAACTTTCCCTGTCAGTATCTGTAAGTACATGGTCTAAAAAGAATCTAAGAGGGCTGTGCATGTCATATGACCAAAATCACTTCTTTATATAAATAAAAATGTAAATGTTGATTTACTCAGTATCATACACCTGCAAAAGTTCCTCATTGACTGCTTCCAAATTTTGATATAATGTTCCATTTGGATATGCGCTTGGGGGAAAGATTGTTATCAAAATCTCATAAAGTATTCGACCAATTTACTTCAAAGTTTTACATGTTACTATCATAAATGTTCGGGCAAATGGTGAAACACCTTTAGCAAACAGGAAAATTGTATTTATGAGCTTTCAGCTTATGATTAGAATGTTACTACATAATCTGAATTTGGAATAACAATAAATAAGACTCAAGATCAAAGAGTGTGAGTCAAGGAGATGGACAGAGGGGTGGAAGAAATGGACACAGAAAGCAGAAAGGAGGAGATAGATAGATAGAGAGAGAGAGAGAGAGAGAGAGAGAGAGAGAGAGAGAGAGAGAGGGGGGGGGGGGGGGGAGAGGGAGGGGGGGCAACAGGAGATGGAGGGGGGGGGGAGATAGACATAGAAAGTGAAGTGGAGGTGATGGATAGAGATCTGGGGGGAAGGGGTGGGGGGGAAAGATGGACAGAGCAAGGGTGGAGGAAAAGATGGAAAGAGAGGGGGGAGAAGATGGATAGAGAGGGGGGGAGAAGCTGAATAGACAGAGAGGGGGGTGGGGGGAGGAGGAGGACATGGACAAAGAGGGGGGAAGGAGGAAATTAAGACATATATCCAGTACCCATACATATTACAAACAAGTGCTTTCTCTTTTCTTTCTTTTCTGTTTAAGCAGACTGAGCCACAGCAACACGTGGCCCAGAGCAGCATAGTATAAAATAAGAACAGCAGAGTGTCAAAAGTATTTTATTGTGGAACACCAGATATAATTTTGGTTTCAGAAAATGACTTTTCATAAAATCCTATGAACCACGAGGACTTTTCTGGTAAGAAATAACAGATCTAATAGCATAACTGAGGTGATACTCTCCAGGCACACAATTTAATCTGAAGCCGCTTTTGAGGAATTTTATAGGAACCCTTTTGGAAATCTTGAAATGTGGACTGAACATGAGAGCCCCTGTCGGAACCTCATTATTTTATGAGAATAAAGAGCCAGTTGTGTTCGATAAGAATGATATTTTTTGATTCTGTGCTGGTCATGTGTCAACAGATAATTTTCTTTGAGGTATTTTATGATGCTGGAACACAGTACACACTTCAAAATGCAAACAAATCACTGTTTATGGGTCTATAATGCAGCAGAACACTTATATTTCTTTTCTCTCATACTAGTGTGACCGGTACAACTTTCCTGTTCTTGTGTGTGTATGTGTGTGTGTGCGTGTGCGTGCGTGTGTGCGTGTGTGCGTTTGTGCATGTGTGTGTGTGTGTGTGTGTGTGTGTTTGTGTGTGTGTGTGAGAGAGAGAGAGAGAGAGAGAGAGAGAGAGAGAGAGAGAGAGAGAGAGAGAAGAAATGAAGGTATTTCATTGGCATACTCTTAAAAAAAGAAAGAAAAAAAAAACATGAACCTTGAACCTTACTGCTGATGGGGAGACTTGCACGCCCCAGCAATACAGATAGAAGTACCATAAGTGCAACTACAATGGAGGGGTACCTGTTGAGAGGCCACACAAACTTGTGGTTCCGGAAGATGGAAAGCAGCCTTTTCAGTAGTTACAGAGGCAACAATCTGGATGACTGATTGATCTGGCCTTATAACAGCAACCAAAACGGCGTTGCTGTGCTGGTACAGTGAATGGTTGAAAGCAAGGGGAAGGTTACAGCCATAATTTTTCCCAAGGGCATGCACTGTGTCGTTAAGTGATTATGGCATCCTCTTGAGTAAAATATTCAGGAGATAAAATAGTCCCCCATTCAAATCTCCAGGCAGGGACTACTCAGGAGTATGTCGCTATCAGGAGAAACAGAACTGGCATTCTATGCACTGGAGCGTGGAATATCAGATCCCTTAATCGGGCAGGAAGGTTACAAAATTTAAACATGGAAAAGTACAGGTTAAATTTAGATATAGTGGCAACTAGTGAAACTTAGTGGTAGGAGTAACAGAACTTCTGGTCAAGTGAATACAGGTTTATAAATATAAAACCAAATAGGAGTAATGCAGGAGTAGTTTTAATAATGAATAAAAAAATAGGAACACATATAAGCTACTACGAACAGCATAGTGAATGCATTATTTTTAGCCAAGATAGACACGAAGCCTACACCTACCACAGTAGGACAAGTTTATATGCCAACTAGCTCCGCAGATGATGAAGAGGTTGAAGGAATGTATGATGAGATAAAAGAAATTATTCAAATAGTTAAGGAAGACAAACATTTCATAGTCATGAGGGACTGGAATTCGATAGTAGGAAAAGGAAGAGAAGGAAAAGCAGTAGGTGAATATGGACTGGGGATAAGGAATGGAAGAGGAAGCTGCCTGGTAGAATTTTGCACTTAATCATCATTAACACTTGGTTTAAGAACCATGAAAGAAGGCGGTATATATGGAAGAGACCTGGAGACACCCGAAGGTTACAGATTGATTATATAATCGTAAGACAGGGATTTAGGAACCAGATTGTAAATTGTAAGACATTTCCAGGGGCATATGTGGACTCTGTCCACAATTTATTGGTTATGAACTGCAGATTAAAACAGATAAAACTGTAGAAAGGTGGGAATTTAAGGAGATGGGACCTGGCTGAGTTGAAAAAACCAGAGGTTGTAGAGTGTTTCACAGGGTGTATTAGGGAATGATTGCCAAGAACAGGCTAAAGAAATACAACAGCAGAAGAATGGGTAGCTTTCAGAGATGAAAAAGTGAAGGCAGCAGAGGATCAAGTGGGTAAAAGGACAAGGGCTAGTAGAAATCCTTGAGTAACACAAGAGATATTGAATTTAATCGATAAAAGAAGAAAATATAAAAATTCAATAAATGAAGTAAGCAAAAGGGAATACATCTAAAAAATGAGATCACCAGGAAGTGCAAAATGGCTAAGCAGAATAGCTAGAGGACAAATGTACAGATGTAGAAGCATATACCACTGAGGGTAAGATAGATACTGCCTACAGGAAAATTAATGAGGCCTTTGGAGAAAAGAGAATATCAAGAGCTCAGATGAAAAAACAGTCCCACACAAAGAAGGGGCAGCAGAAAGGTGGAAGGAGTATATAGAGAGTCTATACAAAGAAGATGCACTTGAGAGGAATATTATGGAAATGGAAGAGGACATAAAGGAAGAAGAGAAGGGAAGTATGATACTGTGTGAAGAATTTGACGAAGCCCTGAAAGACCTAAGTCAAAACAATGCCCTGGAGAGTAGATAACATTCCATTAGAGCTACTGACAGCCTTGGGAGATCCAGCCATGACAAAACTCTTCCATCTGGTTGACAAGATGTATGAGACAGGCAAAATACACTCAGACTTGAAGAAGAACATAATAATCCCAATTCCACAGAAAGCACATGCTGACAGGTGTGAAAACTACTGAACTATCAATTTAATAAGTCACAGCTGCAAAATAGTAACATGACTTCTTTACAGAAGAATGTAAAATCTCGTAAAATTTCATATTTGGGAAGATCGATTTGGATTATGGAGGAATGTAGGAAACATGAGGCAATAGTGACCCTACAAGATCTCACATAAGATATGTTAAGAAAAGGCAAACCTATTTTTATGGCATTTGTGGACTTACAGAAAGCTTTCGACAATGTTGACTAGAATACTCTCTTTCAAATTCTAAAGGTGGCAGCGGTAAAATACAGAGAACGAAAGGCTATTTACAATTTGTATATAAACCAAATGGCAATTATAACAGTTGAGGGACGTGAAAGGGAAGCAGTGGTTGAGAAGCAAGTGACACAGGTTTGTAGCCTATCCCTATTCAATCTGTATATTGTAAAGGAGACAAAAGAAAAATTTGGAGAACGAATTAAACTCCAGGGAGAAGAAATAAAAACTTTGAGGTTTGCTGATGACATTGCAATTTTGTCAGAGACAGCAAAGGACTTGGAATAGCAGTTGAACAAAATACAGTATCTTGAAAGGAGGATATAAGATGAGCACCAACAAAAGCAAAATGAGGATAGTGGAATGTAATAAAATCAAATCTGATGATGCTGAGGGAATTAGATTAGGAAATGAGACACTGGAAGTAGTAAATGAGTTTTATTTGGGAAGCAAAATTACTGATGATGGTCAAAGTATGGAGGATATATAATGTAGACTGGCAATAGCAAGAAAAGCATTTTTGAAGAAGAGAAATTTGTCAACATTTAAGTGCCAGGAAGTCCTTTCTGAAAGCATTTGTATGGAGTGCAGCCAGCTTACACGAGAAGAGAATAGAGGCTTTTGAACTGTGGTTCTATTGACGAATGTTGAAGATCAGATGGGTATATTACATAACTAATGCGGAGGTACTGAAGAGAACTAGGGAGAAGAGAAATTTGTGATACAACCTAATCAAAAGAAGGGACTGATTGATAGGAGACATTCTGAGGCATCAAGGAATCACCAATTCAGTACTGGAGGGAAGTGCATGGGGTAAAAATTGTGGAGAGAGACCAAGAGATGAATACAGTAAGCAGATTCAAAGGGATGTAAGTTGCAGTAGTTACTCAGAGATGAAGAGGCTTGTTCAGGATAGAGTAGCATGGAGAGCTGCATCAAAATATTCTTTGGACTGAAGACCACAACAACTCTGAAAGAAACTTAACTCTCGACTGGAAGAGTTTGCTTTAAGTGACTGAAGTTGCTTTGCTTCATCAAGGGTATTTACTTCCAAATTACTCATGTTTTTTATTTGAATTCTGGAATATTTACTGCATTTTCATTTGGGAAAGAATTTTGGAAAACCATGTTACATATGAGAAGGGCCTCTAAATCTCCTGCTTGATTCTGAGATTGAGTTTCACTGTGGAAATTATTAAAAGTTTCTCACATTAGACTCTATGCTAAGTCACACACTTCTATAAACTGTCACCAATCTTGGAGATTTTGTCTTCTTCCAAACTTAAGAAGACCTGTTTTCCATTTCTTATTGATTTACTTGGTATAAAATTATCAATTACTATCAATACACTCGCTCTGAAATTGGACCACATTTGCTTGACACATATGTTGTTAGTGTGGAAAGAATGGGGACTCTTTTGAGAAAGTGTCAAGTAGATTTTTAACTGCTTCTTTAAATAAATATATATTGCATTTATTTTTGGTACCTTTGGATCTATGGTATCAGTGTCACTGCAAGGACATTGTGGTTACTAATTCCTGCATCCATCATGACAATCTCTACCTAGTCAGAATTATTTCTCATTAAGTCTAGTATGTCAACATTTACACTTACTGTAGGCTCTTGAACTAATTGCTCAAAATAATGTTTGCAGGAAGCATTTACTCCAATTATGGACTATGTTTTGTGCCTACCAGCAACATTAAAAATCTATTTTCACTTACACATAGAGTGTAAATTGAAGTCTGTACTAAACTTAATTGTGTGAGTCAGGCAGGTATTCTACACAAGGCTCAAACTTTCCTTAAACCTCTCAACAACTGTATCATCTGAGGTGGGAAGACCAGTGAAAAGAACCAACTGTTAATTCATTTCGATTGTCACCCCTACTAACTCACAGCAACTGTCTAGTTCAATATAACTACTGCATAAACTACTTCTAACAGCAACAAAAAACCTAGCAACTTAATTTAGTCTTTCCTTTCTGTACATTGTTAGGCCCATGATAAAAGCTCTGGTCAAACTTGTCTTTGGCTCTAGCTAGCTTTCAGTACCTACAACAATATCTGCTTCAGTGTTTCTGTGAGTGTTTATAGTTCTGGTTCTTACCCAACACAGCTACAATTACTTAACAAGTTTGCTGCAAATGTCTGTCCTATGACTGATCTGCTTCCTTTGAGACTGTACTCTTGTTTAAACTTTTCTGAGACCCTAAAAGGAAAAAAAAGAAAGAAAAACGCTGACTGGCCCACTGCACACAGCCCCCTCTACCTGTGTTGCTACCTCCAGTGTTTAAAAGACACCTGTTCTATTAACCAGATCCTAACACCTCGCTACCCTATGACACATATCATGGACTCTGCAGCCTGTATAGTCACACAGTCATCAGACACTCCGATTTAGACTCTCCACTCAGGTCTGTACCAAAGGTCCACAGTCGACCCTGTCAGTGATACTGCAGATGGTGAGCTCTGCCTTCATCTTGCAAGTGAGACTGGCTGTTTTTATTACTTCAGACAGCTGGTGGAAACCAGAGGCAGTCTTGTATGACCTGAAGTAACACACATTTTTCATACCAACATGAGCCACAACCTGCAGTTGGCTGCACCCTGTGCTCAGCATGACATATGGAAGTTCCCATTCAATATCCAGAATGACTTCCTCCAAGATGCACAGAGAGAGAGCAGCAGATGTCTTCCCCCCTTGGCAGCTGTACCCCTACAGAGGTCCATCATGTTCCCAACATTAGAACTCTGAACCACTTATAACATCGTCCTCTGTGAGTGGCTGGGCTATGCAGGCCAAGAGACATCCTCTATAACAGAGCAAATGACTGCTGCTAGCTCAAGGCCATTGTCAGCAGTGATACCACCAAAAGCTGTTTGTCAGACATACCAGGGAGGCCTTTTGATCAGCTTCCTGTAAAGTTTTTTGCACCCTGCTACCTCTAAAAGTGACCTACCATTGACCAGAGGTGATGGGTCAACCACAATGTGGGCAGCAACTGGTAAAGTGTTGTGGCATTAATGACATCCTTCTTGTGTAGGTGGAGTCATAACTTAATATCAGGAAGCAGACAGTTACAATGGCAGACTGTGTCACAGGAATGAAACTAACTTCACTGCGGAGGACATCAGGGATTGATACTGAGTCCTCTATTGTTCCTAATACATGGAAATTATTTTAGAATAACTTTAAAAGTTGGTTCAAAAACTGCTGATGGCTCAACCATGCTATTCAATGGCCCAAACTCAACCTTGCTAGGTACAGCTTAGATTATATCTGAACATGTCTCCAAATGGTTTAGGGCAATGAAGTTTCAAACCAGCAAAAGACATCTGGGACCCCCAGTAACTACCAATGCTTGTATATTAAATGAAACACTGTGTGTAAAATTCCTTAGAGGCCAACTGTATAATACGTTAAAAAGGAGGCAACACATAGATTTACCAACCAAGAAGTTCAGTTCCCTCTGTTTTGCTTTTACACATATTTTTCTTTGTGTTACCCTAAATGAAAGAGCACCGAGTTATTTTGCATATTTTCACCCCCCTTTCATGTTATGATATTACTGCTTGGGACAGTGCACCTTAACTAAGCAATGTGCACAGTAAGAATATTGTCTGAAGTAGGTAACTACACATACTGCAGAGGTCTCTTTAAGGATCTTGAAAATCTTACACACACTTCCAAATAAGTTAAAGCCTTAAATCTTTTTGTTGTTGACAATAAATATCAGTTCCAGGTGAATTATGACTTGCACAATAACAATAAAAGACGCAAAAATAATTTTTGTGTAGTCTTTGCCGCTTTTTCTGTGGTTCAGAGTTGAGCTACACAAAAAATTTTTAAAGAAATGTAAATTAGCCATTTATTCTCCATATGTCTGATTATCTGGATTCAAGTACTGAAATTTTCTTTTAGTAACTTTGAAAGAGGCAGTGTTTGGTGCCAAGCTGCATGACAAATAGTAATGTACTGTAATTATGACACATTATTTAAATATGTAGGTAAGGATTTTCTTTGAAAAATATAAATGTAATCAAATAAATATTAAGCTACCATTAGGAGAAACACAGCAGGTACTTACTATAACTGATAAGGCAGCAACATTGCTGAAACCGGCAGTTCTGTTCCTTACTGACTAGGTCACATTCAACTGGTGCAGCTGAGTGCAGTTTAAGTATCTATGGTTTGCTTATCTGTCGTTAATGTGTGCTTCCACTTGTTAACCTTCTTGATAGGAGCTGTGCAATATGAATGAATGGATGGGGTGTAGGGTCAAAATGTTCATAAGCAGCCTGAATATTTTTATGCTAATTTTGTTTCTTTTATACATAATGTTTATGAGTTAAGAGATGACAGCACACTGGCCAAATACTGCTAATACAAGTATTTATTTATAAGAGGAAGAACAATGCCACTGTAGATAAAATTATAAGGTTTTCTCTTTTTCAAGTGGCATTTACAGTTTTTACATTGTCAAAAAAGGAAAACACACACATATTTACATACTCATTCACAGAAGCAAGGACAATTCAAGCAGACATGATCACCATCTCTGGCAGCTCGGATCAGAATGCAGCTGTCATGTAGAATGGAAACGGTAATCTGGAGAGGGCGGGAAATTGAAAAGAATAAGAGGGTACACATGGGGGGAGAGAAGAGAGCTGCCTGGTGGAGTGTGCAGGGCTAGACTGCCAACAGCCACAGTGTCGAGGCTGTGGGGGCAGGGAGACAAGTGAGGGGGAGAGGGGGCAATAAAGGAGAGGAGTAGGGAAGGTGAACAACAGGTGGATGCATTGGCAGAGGGTGGCAGACACAGGCGGTGGGAGACGAGAAAAGGGAAAAGGCAACAGGACAGAGGGGGTGGAAACTGTTGGATGGAGGGTGTGGAACAGTAGGTTACCATATGTTGAGGCAGGGAAAATGTCAGAAGTGAAGAATGTGTTGTAAGGGTAACTCCCATCTGTGCAGTTCAGAAAAGCTGATGGTGCAGGGGAGGATCCAGATGGCTTGGGTAGGGAAGTAGTCATTGAAATCAAGCATGTTGAATTCAGTCACACATTGTACCACACTGTGGTCCACTTTGCTCTTGGCCACAGTTCGACAGTGACCATTCCATCCAGGTGGACAGCTGGTTGGTAGTAATACCAATATAAAAATCTCTGCAATAATTGCAGCAGAGCTCGTATATGATATGGCTGCTTTAACAAGTGGTGCAGCCTCTGATGATGTAGGATAAGCCTGTGACAGGACTTTAAGAGCAAGTGCTGAGTGGGTAGATTGGGCAGGTCTTGCCTCTAGTTCTTCCACAGGAATATGATCCTGTCCCTCACTTCAGGGCATAATGATAGATAATCAAAGCTCTGACAAAGGAAGTGGTTCAGTTGTTCCAGTTTGGGGTGGTACTCGGTGATGAAGAGGGCACTCCTTTGTAGCTGGTTCTTGGGGGTGATGGGAGGATTGGGAGTGTGTGGAGAAATGGCACAAGAGATCTGTGCCTATCTGTGAAGGCTTTGGTAAGACCCTCAGTATATTGGGCAAGGGAGTTCATGTCACTGCAGGTATGGTGTCCTCAGTTGGCCAGGCCGTATGGGAGGGATTTTTTGGTGTGCGAGGGATGATAGCTGCTGAAGTGCAGGTACTGTTGGTGGTGGGTGGGTTTAATGTGAACAGAGGTGTGGACGGAGCTATCAGAGAGAACTAGTTCAATATTCCTTCCTCATCCCCTCCAGATTGCTGCTTCCATTCTATGTGACAATTGCATTCCAGTCCAGGCAGCTGGTGATGGTGGTCATGTGTGCTTGAGGTGTGCTTGCTTCTGTGAATGAATGTGTGTGTGTGTGTGTGTGTGTGTGTGTGTGTGTGTGTGTGTGTAAAGCTTTTGTGTAAGTGTCTTTTCATTGTGCCTGTCTGCAACTCAATGTGTTGTCTTTAAGATGAGTAGGAATCTCTCTTTTCCTTATACTGACAATAATACATAATACAATCTCAGAACACACTCAAAGATAAACTGTTCCTTACATCCAATAACAGTACTGTTGTTGCTGTGACTGTTTGCAGTTCTTGCACTGAATAACTGTTCTACACAGAAATGTTCTCAGCCTAACACAATGGTCAAATATCACTTGTTACATTTAATTGTGAATTCCGGTACACCATTCTGATGACACTAGCTTGCTCTCCTGAATTATTGTGTGTGGAGGTAAATAATATTATTGAAAGCACTGATAAAAGTGTGCACAAAGATTTTACACTAGGGAAAAATGATGTACTATGCGTATTAGTACTATTCATACTATGTGCCAACAACATGCCTTCAGCAATTAGTGACAATATATTCATGTGTGCAGATGACACAGCTCTCATAGCAAGCACTAATTCAAGAGAAGAACTGGAAAAAAGAGTTTCTCATAACATAACTTGTCCAAACATGTGCTATGGCAAAAACAACTTATTTGTAAATGCCAACAAGATATACATGCAGTTCCCTGCAAACAAAACAGCTAAGTCAAATGACAGAATTCTACAGATAGGGAAACTACTTCTAAAAGAGGTACACTGTGATAAATTCTTTGATGTTGTAGTTGATAGACACATGACATGTAACATTATCAGGGGCACCATGTACCTACTAAGCCACTTCATCATTATATTATGGGACGAAGCCAACATCCAGTATCAATAGGCTCAGTTGAAACTAATTTTTTGCATACCTTGCTTTCATCTGTAACACTGTTTGGTATTCATGCTGGTTATTAGTTCTTACCTCTGTAAACACAGTCAGTTACCATTTAAAAATATATTTTCTTCTGTTTCTGCAACTAAGGTGAATGTATAAATGAACTGCATGTTTGTTTAAAGCTATATGAACCTGACATGTCCAATATCATTGTAAAATATGATCCATGGACAAATAAATTACTACTACTACTACTGATACTATTACTATGTAAACTTGGCTGTTTATTGGTGAGTGCAATGGTTGCTGCCACATTTAATTCGGTGGTCAGTTATTCAAATGTGTCACATTTATTCCAGAGATATTTTCTGGGGACTCAATTTCATTTGGAATGATATCTTTGTTTAAAGTAACAGTTCATGTGATTTTACAATACTGGTGGTATTGGAACTTCAACTCTGGGCTACGGTTTGTCCTCTGAATTAGGTACAGCTCTCTTTTCCTAACACAAGACATGGGTCACCAAAGTGTCCGATCCCACCCTTCGGCTCTGACCCGTGACGTAAGGCTGTTGTGGTGTGTGACGTCACGACGGCATGGAATTTAGTTTGTGAGAGTGGCGTGTTCGTAGGTGTCATTTTGAAATGATCGGTGGTGCTCTCTGGTGGTGTGTTTATGTGTTGTGTGTTAGGTGGTGTTTTTGGTTTAGTTTGCGTGTGTGGCGCGGCGTATTGTTGCGGCCGGTGGTTCTCTTTGGTGGTGTGTTTATGGGTAGCGTGATACGTGGCGTATGGGGTTCATTTGCGTGGTAGCATTGCACTTGTGTGGTATCGGTAGTGACTGTGCTTTCAGCGGAATATTTTTCAGTGAGTTAACAATTTTAGTTTTGTTATGTCGATGTTGTTGCTGTTTTTTCCTGTTCATTGTGTGTGAATTTTGGTAAATTGCTTTTTTATGTCTTTGGTAGGCACGGATATGACTGACAAGGTCAACAGTTGTCAGTTGTCAGCGATGATGGGGGACAGTGTGTTGTCTCTAATAAAATTTCTTCAACTATTCGGATTTTTGGATGAAGTTGTGAAGTGTTCAGTGTGTCGTGAAGAAATGAGACTTACTAAAGTTCTGGCGTCTCGGACCAGGGACGGCTATATGTGGAGATGTCGTAAGGATAACAAGTCAAGGGAAGTGTTCGATTCCAATTTTGTTGGTTTGTTGTGTTTTTTTGAGGTAGTGATGATTGTGGACGTGGTTGTAGTTTTGGGTTTTATGATTTGGAATCGGTAGTTTCTGTTGACCTATATAGGTCAAGGGAAGTGTTCGATTCCAATGTGTGGTTGTGGTGTGGGTGTTCCGGTATCGGGAGTTGCTGTTGAGCTATATAGGTGAACGATTCCAGAGGATATTGTGTTTAGTGGAATTTGGGGAGTTTTGTGTTATCGGTTTTTGCAGTGTTGGCAGAAGAGCCAACACCGTGTTACTAGAGGAGGCTGAAATGCATGCGTTTTAGCTCACGCAGGATGGTGTGAGGAGGGAAGAAATATACTGATGTGAGGTCTGGAACATGACAAGGAATTAGTATTCAGAAAGCAGACGTAATTAGTTTGATACTTAACTTTAATCCATTGACAGTACATGAGTCACAATATTATCTGTTCAGAAGATATAGTAACAGAATATGGCGCCTCGCTAGGTCATAGCGAATGACTTAGCTGAAGGCTATGCTAAACTGTCGTCTCTGCAAATGAGAGCGTATGTAGTCAGTGAACCATCGCTAGCAAAATTGGCTGTACAACTGGGTCGAGTGCTAGGGAGTCTCACTAGACCTGCCGTGTGGCGGCACTCGGTCTGCAATCACTGATAGTGGCGACACGCGGGTCCAATGTATACTAACGGACTGCGGCCGATTTAAAGGCTACCACCTAGCAAGTGTGGTGTCTGGCGGTGACACCACAGTTTTTTTTCGTCATTTTGTGCGGTTTGGTATGGTGGTGTGTGTCTAAATTTGTTTATATTTGCTTTGTCCCCACCTAAAAAACCCAAATTCCCATGCTTGTCTCATTAGTTTCATTAGGTTTTATGCAGAATGTGTGTGTGTTGGTTTTTCAATGTATTCTTGTGTTTGTGGTCATGTTTACATAATGACGACATAGGTGCCATATTGTAGTCGTAGTGTATGGTCATTTGCGCCATATTTGTGACGTCATGGGTCAAAGCAGATGGGTGGAATCAGACACTTCTGTATTTCCCAAGACATTTTAATCCTCAGAGCTATACATCTCGTGGGTTTGCTTCTACTTACTTTTTCATAAAGGGTTCAATTTCTCATCTACACTACCTGCCAGATAAATGTTTTCCCTGTGTTCTTTCTCTAAACACTGTGACCGATTCTGTGATAGAACTTTTTTTTTTCCAAATGATCTTGTGGCATATCGACGTATTGAGCAATGTGAAATGTCTGTACTAACTTTTTTCTGCCATACTGCAGAGTCAAGCAGCCCCTTGTTTATTGTCGAACTGTGCTGTTCACTTTTGTAAATATGTGACTTATAATAGAGCATTATTCATTTAAAGTGGTCTTTGAGACGTTATTTAGCTATGAAAACAAGTCGCACCCTCACTGGTTACCTCGTGTTACATGTTTCCTGTGAACTTCCATGATTCAGGCAATTTCTGCGTATGAAAAAAGACAAGAAAATTTGGCCAAGAACAATGACTGCTACGACACAACAACTGACTTCATCAACCTCACCATCACCTTGTGTCATTTCTATCACTCTGATTTGCCACCATGGTGCTTCAAATTGTGAAATTTTAAAATTGTGAACAGTTTGCTTCATTGCCTCATAACTTGCTCAACAAACACTGCAGACAATGAACTTTGCTGCACTAGTTTCTATGTCCCATGGACATTTCCCAGGACATTTTACACATCATGTCACTCCATCAAATGGCTTTTCTGTGCATGAACATTCTATACTGTCAGGTGGCCCATTTGTTACCTTGCTGGGCCTTACCTGCAACCAAGGCTGCTGGCTTTCCACCATGACACCATATTGCCAAATATACATATAACCTTGCCTGACAAAAACAATCCACAAGCGTTTAACCCAGTTCAATACCAGCGATGCATGAACAGTGAACTTTTACCAATGAACACGGTGACTTTTGGCATTTTTGCCTCAGCCAGTACTTCTACATTTAACATTTTTAGTGCACCTGAACCTGTAAACAACACACAGTACACCAAGTTGTGCAGTCCAAATTTTTCAATGGCCAACAGCCATTTATGATGTGCTGCTTGAATCTGCTACTGTGCCTGCTGCACTGGTTTATATGCATGTACCTTAAGGGCAGCACAAAGCTGAGTGCCCAGATACGTCACCTGCCTCTACAGCCTTAACCCTTTCATCAGTGTTTGCTCCATATGTGCTGCTGTCTTTCTCAGGATGTTTACCATGACTGCCACCATTTACTAAGGACAGTGATTAAGGAAGTCCTAAGACACAGTTACATTAGTACTGGACAATATTCTGAACATTCACATAATCCTATCTGATGAAGCACAGTTCATCACACTGCTTACAGCTCTACATAAGCATATGGATTTGACATCTAATCTCATCTTCATGGCACCAATGAAGGAGTAGTAGAAGTAGAAGACTGATGAAGGAATGCTATGAACATGCAATATCCACAATTCTAGAATGATAGTCGAGATCCCTGCAAAAAGCAATTCATCAGATAGTGCATGAAGTATCACTCGGAAAACTCATGGCGTCTCAACTTTGGCAAAAGATTATAGCATTAATAGACACTTCATTCCTATGAGATAAAGTGCTCTGGTTGTTCTGGATAGTTAAAATGCCAGCTGCCCTCTGACTACAACTCTATGGTGACACACTAGAAATGCATTTACAGTTGCCAAACAACATCCACAAAATCACAACATACAATCAGCTCATCTCTGTACCAAGTTCATCGACACTGGTGATGTTTAACAATCCTGTAAACATTTCAGTACGCAGTTTCACATGCACCCACAGGAAGTCATGCCAGTTGACAACCTCAGTCGTGGTGCTACGTGCTGCCTCCATTAGTACTGTTCACCCAGCCTCTAACATGGCATCAACCGGATCCACTGCCACAATAACATTTAATATTTTTTGTGGGATATGAAATTTAAAAACCTCTCTCACACCGGCCTGATTTAGCTTCACTGATCAGGATAGTAAAAAACATGTGTATATTAAGGGAATTTTCATTCACAAAGCAGGCTTATCACATTCACACAGTTCAATACTTTTCTATCCTGATTAAATTGAGCTTAACTTAAATTCCATAAAGCAGTGAAGCAATTTCGAAGTCTCGGTGTGACGAAAATTGTCAGTCGATCTCCTGAAAACATTTGTAATAATTATTAACTTTCAGTGATCACATGGAGAAGACCGGAGATCTGCTGGTAAGACCGTGTTAGCCCATTTATTGAAAGTAATAAACTGGATATCTTGATCGTACAAAACGGCAGGTTCGTCCAGTGTAAATCAGACGTTCCCCACTGATCCCGTGCAACACAGCGTAGTAAGCAGACACTGTCAATAACAATGAGTTAAATAATACACAAACACACTTACTTTAGTTTAGTTCATGTATTAAATTCCTTCTCATACAGAATCTCATCAAGATGGCGACTAGCTCAACAATACATACATATACATCTTCGTTCTTTCACGGCTAATCAGCAAGATCTGAATCATTCTTTCCATAAGAGAAAACGTAGATAGCAGAGAAGCTATTCCACTGAGTAAATGCACGCTCCAAGGAATAATAGGGCTTGAAACTACTTTGCATTGATAATCATCGTATATTAAAGTTTAGGAATTGGTAAGCTAAGAAGACATATTTCGAGATAATTTATAAAAATTTCTGAAAATATCACAGAGAGACCGCTGCAAGAGACATTACAAACAGATTTTGCCCCTGGTTCGCAGCCATACCCTGTGTATTCTCTGTTAGTATCACTTCAACCACGGGGACGTGGCTCAGAAGTGCCACCCGCCTTGCTCACGGGACCCAAACTTGTGCTTGGGATGAACTAGGCACATCATCTTCTGGGCATTCTACAGGGTGCCTACATCAGCACCAATCATCCTATAATAAACAACTAGCGGCAGGCAGACTGTACTTTCATGACCTCATCAGCAACATGCTCTTCCTCTTCCTGGTCGACACCAGTGCAGATACTAGTGTTATACGTCTGGCATTGTCTGCTATGGCACTGATACCTTCTGCCATGACTGTGAGCAGTTAACAACTTGTCAATCATGGTCTATTACTCCACTCATCTTGAACTTAAATTTTAATGTGGCTGACATCAATGAACCTGTGTTAGGCATATACTTTTTGTGGCACTACAGACTCTCCAGACCTTTCATGGCCATGCTGTTACAACTTTCCTGCAACTAATGGATTGAGGGCTCTTTCGTTGCAATGCTTACGCATTCGAAACTGAAGACAGCTGCCTTTCTACTGAAGTTAGCTGAACTCACGTGTTTCAATTCTAACTTGGTAAATTCATTGTGCAAACTTCTCAACCAGCAACATGACTTGTAGCTCTGCGCCCAGCACTCCTCAACAACACATCAGTGGATATGGTATATGCACAGACAAAGATCACTGCACTCACACCAAGGATATCCGTTACTACTGTGCATATTGTATTGCCAAACTCCACAACTACAGTCATGGCTGTCGCTGAGAACTGGCATCTTGCTCACATGGCAAGCAAACTCCTTCCTCCACAACAGAGAGCTCCAACAACATGCCCACTGTCGAGACAGACAACGCCCCCTTCACAACAGTCACACCAGTTGGCCATGTTGCTATCTCTACCAATCCCGCTGAGCACGTACAAGCCTGCACCAGTGCACCCACCACCAAAATGGACTACGCCCACCTCGCCAGTCACCGTGCCACACGGCAGCTGATCTGGCCTCTGCACTCACAACTGACACTGACTGTACCCAAGCTGCACTTAACAGGAGGCAGCCTGGGCTGCCTAAACTTCAGGTCAGTCGTTCTCTGTTTAACAGTGCTGCATGTGGCATTGTCCCCTGCCCCAGAGTTCCTACTGCTCGTGTGACTTCAGATTCATTGAGGGAATTCATTAAGGTTATTAAGCATTGTACTTGTCATAGGCTACAGACTACTGAAGGACTTCCTGTCCACCTATGTCCTTCTGACAGCAATTGGTCATCACCTATTCATCTCATCCCCAAAAAGGAATCAATTTTCAGACTTTGCAGATATTATCATAGGCCCAATGCTTGCACCGTTTTAGACAATTACCCCATCCACACACTCAAGATTTTGCATTGCACGTAGGCTACATGGTGGTCAGCATTTCATCATCCTTGACTGTCGTAAGCCATATCACCAGATTCCAATGTACAAAGATGGCATTATAACTCCCTTTGTTCAAATATTGCATTAAGCCTTACAAACTCAAAAATGCAGACATAGCAATGTTTTGCGGACTCTTTATTTCTCCAGTTTCCATTTTGTTATGCTTATCAGGATGACATTTTAATTTTTTACACTTCCTCTGAAGAATATGAGCAGCATCTTTCTCAATTAATCATGTGCTCTCAGATAACAGCACAGAGATAAATGATGACAAACCTCAAGCACGCCTGACAGAAATTACTTTCCTAGGCCACACTGTGAACTCTAAAAGTATATGTCCCATGTCTGAAAGCATTGCTCTGTAGTGTCGCAGAATAGTAAAGACTTGGAAACGAGGCATATTGTCAAAGTTTCGTTGCCTATGCTGAGAGCCAGAGGCAGTAGGTTAGCCAAGAGGTAAGGGGATTGCACATATATCGGAATGTGTCGTGAAGCGGGGGCAGTGACTAGGTTACACACAACAGGCGAGAGAGAATTGCTTAGCATGCGGGTTTGTGTTAGACAGAGACTTTCGTAGAGGTATAGCGTCAGCTGTACTGCATTTCACAACTTCGCGTAAGTCACTCATAACAACATGTAACTCTGTCAAAAGAACACCTAAGGGGCGATTACGACAGATCATTCATCAGTATAAGTGGAACGAATGCATTCATTACAAACGAGCATGACGTCAGGACGTTGCTCGTGCTTCCTTTAAATATGCCAGCTTCGATAGCAACAAGGCACTCGCAGTCAGACTTGCAGTTAGATATGTACTGTGTCACTGCGTAGCACTCACCTCAGTGATCGACATGTTAATCTTTATTAAGGAGATGTTGCAGTAAGGGCAGCCCATCCAGCAGCAGATGTGAGGGGACAGTACCAGCTCTGGCCCTCTCTGCTGCCGCTGTCAATCATCAACCCAGAATTAGCAGACATCGTGGCAGACTCGCTCGGTGCCAATGCTAACCACATCAGTGAGCCGTCGTAGAGATCGTGTGGGGCCTAGGCACTGTGCATCCGCCATCACAACCGGGTGTGTCGATGACGCTGGGGCATTGCAGCCCGTTCACCCATCTACCACGGACGAGCCACCAGGAGGAGCAGGGAAGAAGACAGGGTGGGACAGAGTACACTCCGCACTACGAGAACGCTTCTCATGCCTACAGCACCGAGACTCCAACCCGAAGCCTCCTACGTGTAGCGGCCTGCTGTCCATGCCGAGCCGACCGGTCAGCCGGACGCCGCCAGCCAAGCATGGCCGAAGTCCACCACTACGTCACAGCATGCGGCGCTGTGCTAGCAAGACTGGTGCGGCCCGGAGCTGGTGTCATCGCTACGAGTCAGCGAGGACTCAAGGAAGGTCGTTGATATCACCAAGCTCAGCCAGCCCGTGTTACGCGAGCCACATTGTACTCGGCAGGAATAAAGGTGTTATGAATTAATAATGTTTCTTTGGCGTTTCTGATGCGTCCACAGTCATTTCCTAGCATCCTGACAACTGGAGAGGTTACCGCTTGGCCTCCAGTCCACCGCAGGCAACCGGAACCACCGTGGTGCCTACAGGTTTGGTGTCAGAAGTCCTCGTGCCCACCGCCTACAGATTTGGTATCAGAAGTGTTCGAACCGCCCACTACAGCACTGGCCTGCAGATCTGGTATCTGGAGTCATCAACACCGCCACTGCACGACTGGCACCAAAGAGTTGTGGTTAGAACTGTCGACTCTACGCAGCCTTGTGGTAACTGCACGAGGCGATTTTTGTTAATAACTATGGATGCACGTTCTTCGTTGGGAGTGCACTTTGTGAGACCTGCGGAAACAGCATATTTATCTGAGTTTAAGGGAAGCAGTTGGGAAACGTACTTGGTACCAGTCAGATGTACTGTGTGTAATTTAACGAGGCATGGGGAGACATGCACGAAGTTTGTACCAGTAGAATGTTCAATTTGTAGACGGTTTGGTCACACAGCGTACAATTGTAGAGAGTGTCGCTGGGAAATAACAAGGCGGAAGGATTAATTTTGTTTAGTTGTGCATTGTGAGTCTTGTTTGTCTTCTTGTGTGTAGTGCTCAACTGTGACAAAGGAGTTGAGTAGCTAGTGTAGTTATTGTTCTGAGGAGTAAATTCAGTATAAAGTAAGCTGTTGGTAATTTGCACAAATCATGCCGGAAACAAGATCCATTAGCACTAAAGTGAGTATAGCTGCTCTGACGGAGCATGTCTCAAAATTGTTAGAAGAGAATGCGCAGCATAAGTTACGTCATGTAGAATTAATGACGCAAATGGAGACCTTGCGTTTGGCGCAAGAGTCCGAAACGGGTTCAAGTGAGTGCAATTCAGTAGCAATGTCCAACCTTGCAATATATCCTTCAGTAGCTAACCTGATCACGCCTTTCTCGGGTAAAACAACAGAGGATGTCACAGCGTTCATTAACGGTGTTTTGGCAACAGCTGCAATGAGCAATTGGTAGGACGTAACTACGTTACGTTTGGCAAATTTGCGACTTGCAGGGGAAGCCAAGACATTCGTGATGTACCATGAGACGCTTAGTAAGGTGAGCACGTTTGAAGAATTGGCAGATGGGTTACAACAAAGATATCGTAAGCAGAATAGTGCAAGATTTTTTAGGGAGAAGTTAGCTAATTTGACACAAAAGGTCAATGAGACAGTGGAGTCTTTTTCAGATAGGATATGGAAAATTAATTCACAGACCTATGAATTATCGAGTAATCCTGATGCGGATCGTGTATTACTACGAGAGGCAGAAAATAGAGCCCTCGATGTATTCCTCAGGGGAATTTCTGCAGAATTTTCCCATAGGGTTAGGATGGAGAGTCCTGGGGATTTAGCTCCAGCACTGCATATTGCAATGCATCTGCAGGAGATAGACATTGCAACAAGGGTTTGCAATGATAAACACATCTTTGCATCGGAGAGGAATTGTTACCGTTGTGGGAGGAAAGGTCACGTGAAGGCTCAATGCGGACAGCCACAATGCTATGCTTGTAAACGCTAGGTCACAAGGCAAATGAGTGTCGTAGTAAGCAGAATGGTAACGGGAATAAACAGGAAAAAGCGTTAAACGGGAACGGGAGTGTTTCGTCCATCGAAAGACATTCCCGGTAAGCAGAAGTACGGTGAAAACTAGTACAGAGACATATTGTTGCTTGATGGATGTTGTAAGGAATAACAGATGTAAGTTTTTGATTGATACAGGGGCACATGTATCTGTTGCTAGTCTAGACCTTGTGGGTAGGAGAAGACAAGGTACTTCTAAGTATTGATTACATGGAGTAGGGAATAATGAGTTGCAATCATTGGGTACAACACAGCTCGTTTTTAAGATTGGAACTGTAGAGTTTGGAAAGCAAATGGAAGTGTTGCCAACTGTGGGACAAGGGTATTCTGTGATTCTTGGACTGGACTTCCTCGATAAACACCATGCCAAAATTAGTCTTTCACAGCATACAGCTGAACTTAGAGGAAACTTGTTTTCAATGGGTACAACAGCTGTAAATGTTTCTACGTCACGAGGTGCATCCATTGCTAAGATGTCACCAATTGAACTGTGTACAAGGGCATTAAAGATGATTATGCATGTCAAAGTGCCTTCGGGTACAGGGAAGTTAGTTTGGTTGTCAGTAGGTACCGATGTACCACAGCAGAGACTATGTGTGGTGGAGCCGCTGCAGAGCAATGAAGCATTGGATGAAAAGCATTGTTTTATTAGGAGGAGCATTGCGCGCGTAACAGATATAAATGGGGAACTGATGATTCCGGTCAGTGTAGATAATTTTGGGGCAGATGAAGTGAATCTCCCAAAGGGTTTAGTGGTAGCAAGTTTGGAAATACTCAACGATGAGGATATAGGTGAATCCCAAGGTGACTATAATGTCAAGCAAACCATCAAGGCATCTGTACTGCATGATAAGATTCGTCATTTGGAGAATGGTGATCGGAAAGCTATGGAAGCTTTGTTATTAGAGTATTTAGATTTGTTTAATTCAGAAGGTCCATTACCAGCAACTCCTATTACACAGCACCATATACCGACTGGCGATAGTCTGCCCGTCTATAGAAAACCATACAGAATAACGAAACACTTACAACCACTAGTGGAAGAATTTATTAATCAACAGCTAAGGGACGGTATTATAGAGAACAGTGAAAGCCCTTGGTCTGCCAACATAGTGGTAGTTCCTAAGAAGTCGTTGGGCGGTACTAAAAAGTATAGGTTTTGTTGTGACTATCATTTTTTGAACGCACAAACTGAAACAGAAGCGTATCCAATACTGAACATCACGGAAACATTGGACGACCTAGGTCGGTGCAAATATTTTTCGACACTAGATCTAAAGAGTGGGTACCATCAGATAGAAGTAAGTCCCGAGGATAGACCAAAGACAGCCTTTACAACAAGCCTTGGTCACTTTTAGTGTCACAGAATGCCATTTGGGTTGAAAAACGCTCCTGCTACTTTCCAGCGTCTGTTAGATGATGTGCTTCGGGGACTGAAACCGAAGATTGCTATGGTATACCTTGATGATATTGTTACTTTTTCGTGTAATATAGAAGAGCATGTGGAATGACTGAACGAAGTATTTAGTAGGCTAAGAGCGGCAAATCTTACGCTTAATGTCGAGAAATGTCAGTTTGCTCAGACGCAAGTGACTTATCTTGGGCATATTATCAGTCAGGAAGGGGTAAGAACGGATGCTCGTCTAACGTCGGCTGTGCGTGGTTTTCCAGTAACACAGACCACTACACAAGTTCAGCAATATGTCGGTTTATGTAATTACTACAGATGATATATAAAGGGGTTCGCGGAAATTGCACATCCGGGTTGTTAAAGAAAGGTGTTAAGTCTGAATGGACAGCACAGTGTCAGGAGGCATTCGAGAAGCTCAAACACATACTAACATCAGACCCAGTGTTGATACTTCATAATTTCGAACATGAGTTCATACTATCTTGTGATGCTAGTAATATTGCTGTAGGCTGTATTCTTTCTCAGAGGGTTAATGGACAGGAACATCCAGTGGCTTATGCTTCCAGTCAATTGAATAAGGCAGAGAAGAATTATTCAACTACAGAGAAATAAATGTTAGCAGTGATTTACGGTATCCCGTATTTTTGCTGTTATTTATATGGGCGTAAGTTCAAGGTGATTACAGATCATGCAGCACTGAAGTGGTTGTTGGGGTTGAAAGATCCTTCAAGTCGTTTAACGAGATGGGCACTGAAAGTAAGTGAATTTGACTAAGAGGTAATTCACAAACCAGGGGTAAAACATACAAATGCAGCTGCCTTTAGTAGAAAAATAGCAGCTGTAGAGGTTGTGGGCATAAGTGAGAAGGAGCGGATAAAGGCGCAAGCCACTGACAGAGAGAGTCAATTGTTCCGAATGCAACCGCAGTTTGAAATGCAGGATGGGTTGCTTTGCAGGAAGACGAAGTGCGAACTACGCGTCTTAGTACCGGAGTCACTGAGGGAAGAAGTATTGAAACAAGCGCACAACCATGTATTGTCGGGTCATGGTGGTAAAAGAACAACTGATAGATGGGTAGCTGAAAGGTTTTGGTGAAGACACGTCGCAATGATGTAGAGCAGTATGTGCAAAATTGTATACCGTGTGCGCAGAGAGCAGATTTAAGTCATCAGAAAATTCAGTTACAGAGACTACCTGAAGCAGATCGTCCATTCATATTCATCAGGTTAGACATAATCGGAGCATTTAACAAGACCCAAGTGGGTAATCAATACATATTAATAATATTAGATCATTTTTCCTGATACCTGGTAATGGCAGCTATTCCAGATCAGGAGGCAAGCACTGTTGCGCAAGCCTTAGTAAATAACTGGTTGCTGAAGTATGGTCTGCCTGATACTATAATTACAGATCAGGGTAGTAACTTCATGTCAGAGCTGATGAAGCAGTTATGCCGTTTATTGAAAGTTAAGAAATTGCGAACAAGCCCGTTTCATCCTCAGTCGAATGGACGAACAGAACGGGTTCATAGGACATTAGTTAAGATGATTAGTCATTACGTAAATTCAGAACACACGGATTGGGACATGTATTTAAATCTGTTGACAAGCGAATATAACGCGAAAGTTGATACAGGAACGGGTCTCTCTCTCCATATGAGGTAATTTATGGTGGGTAAATGCCATCACCATTTGAAGTGCTCAAACCTCAGGTAGGTTCACAGGATGAGTCAGTGAAGAATTTCGCCAAGAAATTGACAGAGATTTGGCAAAGGATACGGCGTGCTAATACTAAAACTTTGGAGAAACAAGAGAGTATTGGGCGAAGAACAGGTAAACTGTTGTAATACAGAATTGGTCAATGGGTATTGTTGGCTAATCCTTATGTTCCGAAGGGTAAAACGAGAAGTTTTTGACGAAATATTCTGGACCGTATCAGGTTAATGAAATAGTGTCTCCAGTGAATGTAAAGTTGCAGTTACCAACCAAGTCGTTAGTAGTTCGTGTGAGTAGGATTAAGCCATTTAAGGGCACAGTGGATGCGTTATCGCAGATTCCTCTAGCAGTAACAAAGGGTGTGAGGGTACCGAAGCTAAAAGAACAGCAGAGGAATGTTTCTTACGCACTTAGGTCTGGGGATAAGTAGATTAAGTGTCCTCGGGGAGGAACATGTCGTATTTATTGTTATTAGGTAATAGGGTATGTGTAGTTTTTACTTGTCATTTGTGTGTTTTAGACATGGTAAGGAAGGAAGCGATTGATACGGCTTCCTTTTCCCTCAGGTGCCGTGCCAGGATGTGGCACGGGAAACTTTTCGTCAGTCTGGTACTGCTACACTGTTGCAGAGAAGAGGTGGTGCAGGTGCAATCACTAGATAAGGGAATTTTGTTTGCAAGACAATTAGACGTGGTATTGTCAAGCTGCAGGTGGACAATTGTGTTCATGTATAATATACTGGGAGTGAGGAATGATGTACGGACACTACAGGATAGGTTTACGGCGCTACAGGCGGCCACGGAGAAGGAGGGGTTGTTTCAAGACATACGGAATGAGTATCAGGAATTGAAGCTCTCATACAAAAAGCTGAGAAGGCAGCTGCAACAAGTAACGGAAGTGGTCCCGCAAATGCTTGTTCGCAGGAAATGAGGGTGGTTGGATGCAGGGGGAGAATTGCTGAAAACAGTGTTTGGAACCACAGACGAGGAAGATATAAGGAGCTTAAATAGTACAGTGGGGGAGGTGCAGGAGTTGGCGGAGGAGACAAAGTTGAAAGTGGATTGGCACACGACACGTATAGGTAACATGGAGCAGGGGATATTGAATGTCACTAGAACAGTGCGGGAGTTGACATCAGACCTGGAACGGTATGCAGCAAATACCAGGAAAGTGTTGAATGGGGATATAGAAGCCTCTATATCTAGTGAACATACAGGCGAGATTGAGCCGATTAGATGGGAAAATGCAAGTAGCAGCTTTATTGAGGGCATTAGCAGACAGGGTGGATGATGCGCATGTCGAATTGGAAGCGTTATATGAAGCTATGCATCACACAGTGATTGGGCAATTGAGTGCCACTTTGTTAGGTCCAGATCAGATGCTGAAGGCGTTGCTGAAAGCACAGAAAGAATTCTTGGAAGGAGTGTGCCATGTCGTGCCTCCGGCGAAGCGGAATTTAGCGTTATTCTATCGCATGTCTAAAGTGAGAGTAATTACGGATCAGGCAAGTATACACGTAGAAGTGCAAATACCAGTGATGGGTATCAATTCGTGGTACCAGTGTTATAAAGTACACCCATATCCAATTAGATTGGGTGCACTTGGGAAGTGGTTGCCAGTGCAAACTCGGGAAGTGTTGTTAGTGTCAAGACAGATGAGTGCTCATGTGGTAATGTCTACGGAAGATTTGACAGACGGTTTCAGGGGAAGTGTTCTTATTTGTCCAGCAAAGGAGATGGCAACCCACAATCATTCGTGTGAGATGCAGTTGTTCTTGGGGAATATGGGAACCTTAGAATGCGAAAAGAAGGTGTTACTTCCGAGACCAAAATTTCAGAAAGTTGGGGAACATTGGATTTACTCTGTGTTCGAACTAGAGACCGTAGTTGCCACTTGTTACAGAAATGGTAGATTGACAGATATGTCAAAGCTTGAATTGCAGGGCAGTGGGTTATTGATTAATGGCACTGGATGTGAAATAGTGGGGAAGCATTTTCACCTACCAGCTACTTTCACGGGTACAAATGATTAATGTGACACAGCCTATCTTGTATTATCCAGAGGAACCACCACACATATTGCCTTGCCAGAACCTAACGTCCTTGGATGCCACATTGCTACAATCTTTAGATAGCCTGATTATCTCAGAAAAAGAGAAGATCTCAGTTAATCAACTACTGCAGCACATGCAGCAATATCGGGAGAAACGTAAGCAAAACACAATTATATTTGGTGTGTCAACGAATAGCATAATCTTAGATCTAGTGTTTATTTGTGCAACTTACTTTTGTATACGGAAAAAGGTGTCTTGTTCTAAAATAACAACCGTACATCAAATACCTATGGGATGGATCGGGAATAGTGGAACGTAATATAAATAGATAACCAATGATAAGATTGGAATCAGTATTAAGTGTAAATAGATTATTAGCGGATAAGAAAAGTTTGACAGTTTTGAAGGAGTAGTTGTAAGATACCTGTAGAGTATAAGGAAGTATGGCGTGCACAACCAGTAAGTCCAGAATTGTAAAATTCGGGATGAATTTTCTTAAAGGAGGGGGATGTGTAGTGTCGCAGAATAATAAAGAGTTGGAAATGTGGAATATTGTCAAAGTTTCGTTGCCTATGCCGAGAGCCAGAGGCAGTAGGTTAGCCAAAAGGTAAGAGGATTGCACATATATCGGAATGTGTCGTCACGCAGGGGCAGTGATATGGTTACACACAACAGGCGAGAGAGAATTGCTTAGCACATGGGTTTGTGTTAGACGGAGACTTTCGTAGAGTGTAAGACAGAGGTATAGCGTCAGCTATACTGCATTTCACAACTTCGCATAAGTCTCTCGTAACAACACGTAACTCTGTCACAAGAACACCTAAGGGACGAGTATGACAGATAAGTCATCAGTATAAGTGGAACGAATGCATTCATTACAAACGAGCATGATGTCAGGACGTTGCTCGTGCTTCCTTGAAATAAACCAGCTTTGATAGCAACAAGGAACTCGCAGTCAGACTTGCAGTTAGATGAGTACTGGGTCGCTGCGTAGCACTCACCTCAGTGATCGACATGTTAATCTTTATTAAGGAGATGTTGCAGTAAGGGGGGGCCCATCCAGCAGCAGATGTGAGGGGACAGTACCAGCTCTGGTCCTCTCTGCTGCCGCTATCAATCATCAACCCAGAATAGCAGACATCGCGGTAGAGTTGCTCGCCGCCAATGCTGACCACATCAGTGAGCCATCGTAGAGATCGTGCGGGGCCTGGGCCCTGTGCATCCACCGTAACAACAGGGTGAGCCGACGACACTGGGGCATTGCAGCCCGTTCCACCCGTCCACCTCGGACGAGCCACCAGGAGGAGGAGGGAAGAAGACGGGGTGGGACAGAGTACACTCTGCACTATGAGAACGCTTCTCGTGCTGACAGTGCCGGGACTCCAACCCTGGAGCCTCCTACGTGCAGCGGCCTGCTGTCTGGGCCGAACCGGCCAGCCAGCCAACCGGACGCCGCCAGCCATGCGCGACCTAAGTCCACCGCTACGTCACAGTATGCGGCGCTGTGCTAGCAAGACTGGTGCGGCCCAGAGCTGGTGTCATCGCTACAAGTCAGCGAGGACTCGGGGAAGGTCGTTGATATCACCAAGCTCAGCCAACCTGTGTTACGCGGGCCACATTGTACTCGGCAGGAATAAAGGTGTTATGAATTAATAATGTTTTTTTGGCATTTCTGACGCATCCACAGTCATTTCCTAGCATCCTGACAACTGGAGAGGTCACCGCTCGGCCTCCAGTTCACCGTACGCGACCGTGACCACCGGGGTGCCTACAGCTCATATTATGAGCTTATCACCGCCAGTCACTTTTATCGATCTCTGATGTTTCTTGGGCATTATTAATTTTTTCAGGCGCCACATTCCTCATGCCGCCTCTCTTCAGGTGCCCCTAACTGATGCCTTAAAAGGTAAGCAGTCACCAAGTCACATAGTCGCAAGACATGACTCGAGCCTTTAACAACCTGAAAACAGCTCTAGGTAATGCAGTCACACTAGCTCATCCTTGTGCTGATGCCCCAATTTTAGTCACTACTGATGCCAGCTATACCATGATCAGCGCTGTGCTGCAACAATATATAGACAAAACCTCTCAGCCATTACGCTTCTTTTCCAAAAAACTGTCTGCTTTGCAGTGTAAGTGGTCTGGCTTTGATGGGTAACTTCTTGATATCTATGAACCCATACCTTATTTTTGAGAGTATTTCGAGGCACGAGACATCATTATTTACACAGACCACCATACTCTCCTTGACACACTATGTAATCCTGCCAGTAATCTCAACTCACGCCGCTTTTGGCACATGGATTTCATCAGCCAGTATATGACAGACGTCAGTTTTATCAAAGGCATTGATAACATTGTAGCAGACTACGTGTCATGCATTCATGCTTAGAAGCCTCTTTGATCCAGCAGAACTTGCAAGACTACAGACTACAGATCCTGAGGTGCAGTCAATAACTACAAACAACTCCACCTCCATACGCATCCAACCATGCTCTTTCCCTGGTGTCACACAACCGATCCTTTGTCGACACACACACCTTTGTCACTTGTACATCTTCCCCTTCGCCAGGCAATCTTTTCTTCACTGCATGGACTAGCTTACGCGAACACCAGATTGACAGTCCGGCTCGTCACTGAATGTTTCATCTGGCTGAATGTTAAGAAAGACTACCACAGGTGGGCTCGAGCATGCGTATTGTGCCAGCATGCTTAAGTTGGTCAGCACATTCAGCTGCCTCTTGAACACTTTGAGATTCCAAACGGACATTCTGAACACATATATATGGACCTCATTAGCCTCCTACACCCCTCTAACAGCCACTGCTACATTCTGTGGAAGTTATTTCATATGACAGCTTATTGCCCATAAAGTAATGGGCTGGTCGAACACTGGAACTGAACACTGAAAGCAGCTTTAAAGTGTCTCTCTGACTCTTGGTCCAACACACTTCCATGGGTTCTATTGTGCACACACAGCCTATAAAGACGATTTGAAAGTCTCGCTGCCAGAAATCCTGTATGGCGAGCCCCTCGTATTACCTGCTGAAATTTTTGAGGACTCTAATACTACTGACGACACCCTAGTCAAGCTACTTCCCTCTCATATCATGTGCAGGTGCCTACCGCAACCCCATGCACACACACACCTGTAAGTTTCTCTCCACAAAGAACTTGCAACCTGTGACTTTATTATGTTATGATATGACATCATTTGTCTGGCCATGCCTCCACTGTATTGAGGATCACATCAGGTTCTCAGTCAATTGGAAAATATAGTGCCAGTCATGCTATACAGCAAACCACAAACAGTCTCCCTACAATGTATTAAACTGGCATGGGTTCTAGCAAGCCACACATCAGATGACAAGGACTCAGAGCTCACCTTAAGTGTAGCCACAGCGAGCAACTCAATTCCTGGCAAACGGTCAGTAGATACTCTCACCTTGCCCTCCCTCCCTACTCGTCAGGGGAGTGTTAGTGATCGTGTTCCTAGCAATTAAGTGTTGTGTGTCACAAATTGGTCGTACCTTTCTTCTCACAGCCCATTCCTTCTGTTGCAACGGCTACATTCGCTGTCAGCATCTCTGTATATCCCATCAAGGATATTTCCTTGAAACATCATAAGGACTATCTGTTTGTTATTCATGCACCACCTCACTCCCTCAAAGAGTCTGACTGTAACCTAATGCTCATATAAGCTTTCCAATTACCTAGTGATCAGCTTTCTTAAAGTTTCCATCAGCAAGGATGGCCCGGTTGAAGACTAGCAGTTCTGCGATTTCCACAGCGGCATTAAGAATAGACAATTTTATAGCAGCGACTTAGAAACTGTATTACTGCACTTGTATTAGGAATTGTATATATTGAAGAGATTGCTTATGTTGCTTGTCACCCTTTGCTTGCAACACATCACTGTAAATTCTCACAGTTAAGTATTGTCATTTATTTTATGTAATAAAACTCTTTAATATGATTTGCTTGAATTGTCTAGCGATCCAAGAAGCAGATTTCCTACACACACAAAATCTGACGAGTGGGCAGGACACAACATTGGCAATGAGTTATATGAAAACCCCGTGCCTTGTGGCCACTGTTTTTTGTGTGCTTTTCTTTTTCCTGGCGCCTTAATTTTTGACTTGTCTTTTCTTTTCAGGGGTGTGTTTACTTACTTTAACAGTCTCTCTTATGGTGTTTTTGTTAATCAGTGTAATCAGGTGGGCATTGCAGAAATTTTCTTTGCTTTTGTACTTATTTTTATTGATTGCCTTGTCTGTTTATTACCTTTGTCTTTTCCAACATGCAAACCCCACTCTCCCACCCCCTGCTCAGGTGCCACAGCTGCAAGCAATAATGCAACACAGCAAACACAGATGTTTCAGTTTCCGAGCCAACAAATATCAACCCTACTAAACACAAAGCAGCAGCTACTGGCCAATGCTACACTCCCACCAGAACAACAAGCACTATTCATAGGACCAAGTGCCATACTGCCTTTTCACCAGTTTCATGAACAAGACGAGGAATGGCTCGAGTGGTTGCAACAGTAATTGCTCACAAAGTACCAGATGCTATGAAAATTCATTATTTTCTGTCCACTGTAGAATGCAATTCTGAGTGAACTTTCCTATGATCAGGTTGCAGGTTCACTCACTTACTACTATGACCAACAAGTGAATGTGGTAGCAGCTAGCAGTAACTGCAAGAAACTGTCAGAACAAACTTATCGCAAGTGGGTAACAGATTTTCAGGGTATGATGAGGAAATACAAATTCAAATGTGCTTGTGGTGCTTTACACTCAGATGTTACGTTGTGTGATGCGGTCATGTACAATGTAATTGATGTCAGACTTGGAGAACAGATTTTGAAATGGTCCGATTCATCATTCCAGCACATAGTGCAAATACTATATCAGTATGATTTAGGTGCCTTGTCAGCCGATTAATTTCAGGAGCCGCAAATTTGTCAGGTCGATTCGCGCCTTGATCACGACCAGCCCATTAGGAGGAAACAGCTCGTATGCGCCATGCCACGTAAACAACTCTCTAAACAGGTGAACAGAATTAAGTCATGCTTCCACTGCTATTCACAGCACAAACGCCAAGACTGCCTGTCCAGACAAGCACAGTGTTACACTAGTGGCAAGAAAGGCCATGTGCAATCTGTATGTTTGCAACAGAGGAATGATACAAATTCTGCCCACTCACAAAAATCTGGTTACAAGGCCCACGTAATCAATGCTGTGTACTCCAAGCCTTCTGCAGGCATTAGCAACGTTAGAAAAACTAGCAAGCAAACAGTTTCTTCAGTGCTACACCAGTCCAATAAACTTTTTGTTCATTTGCATATTAGTGGAAAATGTGTGAAAATTCAGTTTCACACAGTTGCCTCTGTTACATTGTTGAATTGTAACACATATGAACTGTTAGGCTCCTCACACCTGTCTAAATCCAATATGCACCTTGCAGCTTATAGTGGACAAGACATTCCTGTTCTCGGAAAACGTACTTTGCCTGCCGTGTATCACTTACATACGAATTGTAACTTTTACTGTGCTACAATCACACAATTGTGAGAACATATTTGGCCTTGATTCATTTGATTTGTTTGGCTTTAAAATTGTGGATTATATGTTGTCAGTGACTGCATCCAATGCTAACGACAGTGTAGCTAGCTCGCTGAAAGAATTCCTGGAACTCTTTTCTGAAGGTTTAGGCAAGGCTAATAATTTTGCTGTGCATACTACTATGAAAGACAATGCTCAGCCAAAATTTTGCCGGTCCAGACCTCTTCCCATTGCGTTATGGGACAAAATCACTGGTGAACTTGAAGTATTGTAAGATAGTGGAGTTATTGCGCCCATATCAGCTAGTCAATTGGCAAGTCCACTGGTTTTGCTCCCCAAACCTTTAGGTCCCATTTGTCTCTGTGTTGACTAAGTTTACAGTCAACCCACAAACTGTGATTGATATTTATCCATTGCCACGGCCAGAGGATCTCATGGACAGATTAGGCACAGTCGCTACTTTTCAAAACTTCATTTGTGCAATGCATATCTTCAAATACCACTAGATGAAGAATCTCAAACTATGTTTGTTGGGAAAACTCATTTGGGCTTGTTTGAATATTTGCATTTGGCTTTTGGCAGTTGTTTCTGCACCTACCATTTTCCAATGGTATTTGGAACAGCTGACTGCTCAAGTACCAAACTGTTCAAAATACTTGGATGATATTGTCACAGCAGGTCGTAAACCTGAAGAACACATTGCAAATTTGCGTGCTTTGTTTTGTGTGTTATCCGATGCAGGACTAAAGTGTAGACTGGACAAGTGTAACTTTTTTAAACCTGAGTTGCAGTATCTTGGTCATGTCATAAGCAGTCAAGGTGTCCATCCTCTTCAGTCATATTTGCATATTTGTTAGCCATACAGGACCTGCCAGTTCTCGCAATGTCACATAATTGCATTCAGTCTTAGAAAAAATGAACTATTATATTCAATTCATACTGAATGCAGCACAAATTGCAGCTTCACTGCAACACTTCCGTCACATGAGTGTCCCTTTCTTTGGACAGATGAGTGCAAAAAAGCTCTTAAAATACTTCAAAGATGCATTGCTCAGTGATCGATGCTTGGTTCACTTTGATCCTGACAAACTAGTTGTGTTGCAAGTTAATGCTTCCTCTTAAGGAATCAGTGCAATGCTTTTGCACAGATTTGGTGATAAAGACAGGCGTATTTCTTTTGCATCTAAAGTGTTGTCCAAAGCTGAACGTAACTATTCACAAATATAGGAAGAGGCATTGGCTATTGTGTATGGTGTCACTAAAATCAACCACTATTTATATGGCAGAAAATCCTACTTACTGTTAGTAATGGAGCAGAAGCCACTGCAGTCCTTGTTTCATCCAATAAAGCCGGTACCTGTACGATCTGCCCTAAAATTGCAAAGATGGGTTTTTTTGTTGACTCAATACCAGTATAAGGTTGTTTATCACCCGCAGCTCAACATGGTAATGCGGGTACACTTTCACATATTCCGACTGGTCCTGATACAAACTTTGATACTCCTGCTGCATCTTGTTGTCACATTGATGCTCATGATTCTACATTGCTTCAATTCTTTCCTCTGAACTACAGGAAAATTGCACAGTCCATCGAAGCTGATTCAGATTTGAACATTTTTCTAAAATACAGTCGCACATCTTGGCCTCACTCATTGCATAGCATAAACAAATCTCTAGTGCACTGACACTTTGCACGTTAACATAGCCTCGCTGTGGACAGTCACGTGTGTTGATCCCCTAAGCTTTGCAAAAAGAAGTGTTGCATTTACTTCAATAAGGACACTGGGGGTTGTTTGTATGAAACAGTTAGCATATTGACACTGTACTTGGCAGGGTATGGACACCAAAATAGAACAGATGATGTCACAGTGTCATTCATGTGCAGAAAATCAGTCTGCTCTGCCACAAAAATTCTCTCCTTGGCCTAAGATGCAATCGCCATGGCAACATGTGCACATAGACTTTGTGGGACTTTTTGGAAAACTTGGTTGATTGTGGTACACTCTTATGGCAAGTTTCCTTTTGCTGTGCCAATGAACTCGACAATGTCACGTGGCACCATTCAGGTGTTGTGTCCTCCATTTTTTGCCCCGAAGGTTTGCGTGAATTCATAGTGTCGGACAACGGCCCTCAGTCCATGTCATAAGAATTTGAAACATACTGTGAATGCACTGACATACAGCATATAACTAGTACACCATCCCACCAACAGTCAAACAGCGAAGCAAATGTTTTGTCAGAACCTTCAAGCAGCAGGTGGTTAAACTTCGCTTTGCACACACCAGGGATCAAGCACTGCAACTGTTTCCGGCCTCCTATCATTTACATCCACAAGATGGACCACTACCGATGGAATTGCTTCATGGCCGCCACAACTGGACACTGCTCCACCTTCCTCAGCATCCGGCGCCAACAGCAGGTCACAGGTATCACATTACACCACACGATACTGCGTTTTACAGGGTTTTTAGTGATAGCAGATGGTGGGCATGATGTGAGATCCTTCATTGGTTTGGCGCGTGCGTGTATCTCATTTCAGGCCCAGACGGATTGCAGCGCCTACATCACAATCAAATTTGCCACTGTCATGAGCACAGTGATCCTTCTGTGTCTCTTCCTCCAGCTTCACAGATCCTGAGGACAGCGCGGCCACAGCAGCCACCAGAGGATGTCATCACGACACTGCGACACGAACCCAAGGAGACAGAACCTTTGCCTCCTCTGCCCCCCCCCCCCCCTCATCCTACTGATGGAGCTGGACCCGCCCACACCGCAGCAGTCGACACTTTCTACATCTGGTTATGGGACTCAGGAGGTGGACGCGTATCCTTCTGGTCATTTTCTGGGGGACATTTCTGCCAGAGTAAAGCCCGAAATGCGGGGTATGACCGGAAGCCTGACGTCCCCTGCAGCTACACTTCCAGTCCAGTGCAGTGTCCACAATCCTGCCTCCCCTCCCATTGTTGAGCTTCTTGCAAGATGATGGTCCGTCACTTTGGGGGAAGGAATGTTGCAACGTAAAGTCAAGAGCCAGGATACAGGTTGGGAATGTTAGAGCAGAGAGGGCTCTGAAGAAGACGTCAGCCAATTGCATGCGGACCAACCCCTCTGTAGGACGACAACCCGACGGCAGCGCCCTCGACACGAAGATGATGTAAGCGCTGGCCATGCTCCCGTTGAAGACTGGCAGTTCTGCGATTTCCACAGTGGTATTAAGAATAGGCACCTGTATAGCAGCGACTTAGGAACTATATTACTGCACTCGTAGTAGGAACTATATATTCTGAAGAGATTGCTTATGTTGCTTGTCACCCTTTGCTTCCGACACGTCATTGTAAATTCTCAAGATTAAGAATTGTCATTTATTTTCTGTAATAAAACTCTTCAATATGATTTGCTTCAATTGTTGTCTAGCAATCCGAGAAGCAGATTTCCTAGGCACCCCAAATTCGATGAGTGGGCAGGATACAACAAATCCATGACAATCCATGACCGTCAGGATGCTATCATAGTTCTGCACATGTAGCCTACACACTCCTAGCATGTAGAAAACCAAATCCATGACTGTTGGGATGCTATCACAGTTCTGCACATGTAGCCTACACACACTCTTAGCATTTAGAAAACCACAGAAACAATATGGTTGAATGATGCTGGAGTACTGAAATTGAGACTCTTGTGTTTTACTATCTTCCTCGGCAAATTTTGCCTTGTCTATATAAGAATTTGTACTCCTTCATTTTGTAGAAACCAAATATTGAGAATGTAAGTAATTATCATGAATACTGTCTCTATATACCAGCACAATATAAAATACAGTGTTATAACACCCGCTTGTGACTGAATAAATGTGCTTAGTTGTGTTGATGGGGTACGAGGCAAAGTAAGGAATTTCTTTTGGGGCACAGTGAGCATATATGCTCACTATGCCCCAAGTGTTGTTTCTTTTGCATACAAAATTTCATAGCTTTCAGAAAACAAAAGTGGTTCAGTCCAGAGAGAGAAAAACTACATTTGGTCTAATGCCTGCTGAAGATACAAAGATAGTTGTGGATAGTGTGACTCAAGATGGCATGAAAATTCTGCCAGCAGCAAAACAATGCAACATCCCCAGACAAACTCTTGAAAGGTTAGCTATCTTGACAATATGATCATAAAAGAGATGCAGTAATTGGAAGTGTACCAGAAAATACTGATAATGATACCAACAAGATAGATCCCACAGACACCAGCACAAGCACTACTCAAGTTATAAGGCTGCCTGCCATTTGTAGCTGTTTTAACAGTTCAAGAGCCTTGGTACTACTGAAGGAAATTTTACCTTTTCTACAAACAACCATCCATAAGACAGCAGCTAAGCACAGAAGGAAAAAAGGAAGGACAGCAATTCTTACTGATAGATAAGAGAAGCAAGAGCTTGTAAAATGTGAAAATAGGAAGAAAAAAATTTGGCTGAACCCTCAACACCAAACAACCAACATGACCATTTTTAGAAAATGTCGGAAGGCAACTTCAGCCAGAGAGCAGCTCATGGATGCTACGCTATTCTTCAGATGAGTAACAGAGATTTTAAATTGAGTCTTCACACTGAAGAATTTAACATGGGAAGTGGGATAAAAGATAATGACTACATTTTTGTGAAAGTAGCAACCGAACGAAAAAAATATATTGCCACATCACTGCACTTATCAGTTCTATTAATAGAAATGGCAGCACTGCAGTTTTACTCTCAACTGGGGTGATACTGACCCCCTGAGTGTAACACTGACCCTGGGGTCAATTTCACCCTTTTCTTTCTATTCCTAGATAAACTTAGGCTATATCTTCTTGAAAATAAAAATTATCATATAAAAAATTTAGTTGAAATGCCAAGAATGTACCAAAGGCCTACAGGTGGAAGATTGGAAGACAGTACCTAGGTGTGGATAAGAAAACACTGGAAGAAGTGATCTGGTTAATTAAAAAGATGCTGTACTCTTAACTCCAGGCAAACAGGATATGATGCGAAAAAGGAAGCTGCAGCTGAATCTCTGGCTTCTTATATAAAAATCCCTATGTGAACAGAAAAAAATCAATAGCTCTTTCAAATTAAAAAAAAAAGGAAGAAAATTGATGTGAGTCCTGATAAAGCTGCTACAGCATTGGTCCAAAATCATTCAAAACATCATTAAATGTGTCTGCACTGCATAAAAAGATCAAATTGCCTGCAGTTAAAAATGATACAAACTATCCCCAGCCTGGTTGTTCTAAGTCATCCACTGCTAACAAAGCACTCTCAAAGTCCAAGAAAAATCTCTTTCAAAAGTGTCACAATTCTGTGTCAGAAGATGAACTTGGTGTACTGAAATTGCCAGAGACTCTGGAAACTGATGAAAGTTACTTTGATCCTTCAGACGATCCAGTTGTTGAAGAGTCGCTGCACACTAAGTACAAGTGCCATGATCTTTTTTCAAATGACTTTTTTGTGGTGAAAGCAGTTGGGGGTAAAAGGACGGGGAGGGGGAAGCAAACTTTTCACTATTTTGTATTATTCAAAGAGTTGCAACAAAGGCAATGGCAACTGAAGTGCTGCCTCCACTGGATCTACAGGCTGGTGCGCATAGAATTCTGTATAAATTTCCAGGTAGGATTTCAGTAAAAGATGTTTACTGTTTTTTGTCAGTAAAAGTTTTTTGTAGTGTGTTTTAAACAAAGGATTGATAATTATGTCATAGAAAAGTGTATTTCACCGATATATTGCTTATCAATGCTTAACAAAACATCCAGTTTCCAATGGGGATAATTTAAATCCCTTTACAGGGGTCATACTCATACTAACATTTATCCCAGGACCATTCTGCAAGTGTATATAATAAAACAAATTTGAGAGGTCAATGTAGTCCGACATTGTGGGTTTCACTGACCCCCCCCCCCCTTTTTTTTTTTTTACTAGTCTATGAAAAATATAACATACATAGTGCACTACGAGTGTTTGTATAGGAATAATGTACAAGACTAAAAATCATCATGCACACACACTCGTATGTGCAAGAGATATTCTACAAAAACATAAAAAGACGGGTCATTCTTACTCCAGATGATGGTAACTTATCTGCAATGTCATGTTAAGTTTGACAAACATTTTTTACTTCCTGCAAAAGCAACAGTATGCAAAATTAGCTTCACAGATGTCACCTGTAAACTATGAATGCCTTCCACAGTCAGCAGCACAAAATAAGTTGTAGCAGTAGCTCTATATCCTATTCACGTATATTTCCAATGCCCAGCAATTATATTCCATACAAATTCAATGTGTCACACAACATTTACTAAGAAAAATACATGTTTTTCCAATCTGTCTGTGGATTTCTTTTTATGTTGTCCCATACCAACACTTCGGGTGCCCTGTGATAGGGGCAGAGTGGGCATTTTCACATCACTTTGCTGTCCATTATTCTGTTTATAAAATTTTTATCAGAACGAAATATGTAAATGAATAGAGGTACTAGATGATATAGGCTTCCTGCATGACATGAAATAATCCATAAATATTATCAAATTTCATCACAAATTATTCCAAAACAAAAAAAAAAAAAAAAAAAACAAAAAAATGTGCCAACTGAGACCCAGACTATACGACCTACCACCCCCCCCCCCACCCCTCCCCGCTCCTTCCCATCATTGTTTATTGTTTGTGAAACACTGTGATGCCTCCAGTGTTTGGCCTGGTGGCACTTTACCTTTTTAAGTACAAAATATATATCTGTACTGGTATTTATTGTTGTTCAACAATTGCATTCTGCTTCAACATATATGGGCCCGTACGAAGAACATACATTCCAATTTTTATTAAAAAAACCAATAAATTGAAATTAATTTTGCATCATCTTATTTAGTTTTGGCGAGTAGAATAGGAATTTGCGCTTCATAGTTTCAGCATCCAGCACTGAATTACTGGTACTTAATGGGATTTGTTCCCAGCGAAATGACTCTCAAACGGTCTCAAAACTGATGGACTGCTATAACTATGATTAAGAATTTAAGATACACCTCTTACATTATGAACATATATTTTAAGATTGCGCCTAAACACAAGCTTCAAAAGTAACATACAGGACATTTGCTTACAGAATAGAAGATACGAAGTCAAGTAAGAAAAACAAGCAACTACATCAAGGGGACCTATGACCTCGTAGTCTCCCGCCTTTAAACCAACCAACCAACCAACTACATCAAGACGGTCGTCACCTTTGGTGTTCATTATTTTTGTTTCCTTTTCTCCGAAATTTCGTGCCCATTATTTTTGTTTCCTTTTCTCCGAAATTTCGTGCCAGAGGTTCTCGTGTTAGCACAGACCACAGAGACCGCAAATAACATTTCTGTTAAGTCAGTTGTCACCTAGGAGTCGATTGCGTGCATTTCACAGCATATTTAAAATATCGGTGTGATGACCTAGATTTGCTACTCAAATTAGCATCGCGTGTCTGTTACTGTGCACTCTTATACCATTAGTTTAGACGATGTACGCGCTGCAGTGAACCGAGCACAAAATTAATGTGCACTTGTTTTCTATTCATTTTTCACGTATGCGTTGTTGAATATCTTCGACTCTCTTTGAATGGCGTGCATAAGAACAATTTTATTAATCAAGTTTTGCATTAAACAGTGTTCTGAAACCTATTGGCGAATAAACTAGATCCTACATAATTATGTTACATTAGCAGATATTCCGGAAATAATTAAAAGTTCTATGGAGAAAATGAAACAAAACACAAACTATTCTTTTATCATGTTTTGGAAACTTAATATAGGCCACTGAATATTCTATACAAATGATTGCGTTCACAAAATGAATTTTTACCTGCAGGACTAGTTGCAAACCTTTCGTGTTTTCCCAAAAGAAAGAGGCGAGCGGAGAATGCACAGGACGATGCGTCAACTAGTGCCAAATGAAGGCGACTGAATTTCATTAGTTGGCTGTGTTCAACAAGTGTCGATTCATTGGTTGACTGAGCACAATCAATATTAATTATTCACTGAATAAAGATGAGACGTGTGAAAGCACATTGTACTGACTCGTGCAGGAATCAGCTTCACCTTGGTGGAACTTGTGTGAGTTAGAAAAAGAATATATACCAGACTGGAACGCTTAAAAATCCTGAAATGTAGAGAAAGATTTACAAATTTCAGCTGTAAACCGTGCTTAAATATAAGCTTTAGTAAATAACCATGTAAAAAACTGAATTGGAAAACATGTTATAAATCTGCAATGTAAAAGCAAAACCTGCCCCCCCACCCCTCCAACTCATGAAACTAATCATTCCAGGTCTGTTGTAGATCAGATGTTAATTAATGCTAATAAGCAAACTTACATTTCCACAGTACTAAAATTAAGTCCTAGAGATCCTCATGCATAGCTGATACCTTATGATACCACAAATGACTTGTCACATAAGATCAAACAAATACCTATTTTTCAAAATAGGACCTACAGTACCCACAGAATACTGCTCTTCAGAAAGTACTTAGCAAAAGAATCTTGTAAGCCAGTCAATAGGAGATTGATATACTGCATCAGTAAAATTTTAAGTTTTCACAGATATAGTGAAAACCTAATTTAGTCTTGAGTTCCCTTAAAAAGTAGAAGATAAGGTTGAAGCACCCATAAGAGTTGGTTCACATCTGGTGTATTAAAAACTTGTAGGTATGAAAGAAAATAGTGCTACTCCTGTTTTTGACAGATACTGATACTTTAAAACTTACAAATCCATCCTGAGGATAGTAATTAGCGACTGGTAAATGGTACATATTGAAGATATGCTTCTAACAGGACAAAAACAATATGGGATGTGGTATAAGAGAGAAATTAAGGCTAAGAGAGACCATCTTGACAACATTACCTTATAAAAGGAATCTGTAGTTATACAGAAAATATTCTTGATATGTAAAATACATAGAGTGTAGCTTTACATAAAGAAGAGAAATCCACTTTTAATTATTGTGTAAAATGATGTTTTTACATCCTACAAATGGGAGGGGGATATAGCAAGCTAAAAAAAATAAAAAAAAACGGAAAAAAGCTACAAACCCAGCACTTTGAGAGAATAGATAAAGTATCAGGCTTCAGTATAAATAATATGGACATCTGATTTCTGAACCTTTCTCTCATCTGATCACTTTATCTTTCGTCTTGACACCAGAATATGTCACACCACAATGCAATATGCTAGCACATGTGAGACCTATACAGAATGACAATGAATTTGCCAGAATAACATGCAGTCCTGATGTTTGAAACGCACTAAATAGTGTAGACAATATTGTATCGAACACACTGCAGAAAGTATAGGAGCACCAAGACCTATACGGAAGGAGGCGTAGACAAGCACAAGCAACACAACAAACCACATGACAGGACACAAGCACAACCACAGATTCTGAAACCCAGGAAAGGACCAACACACTATGCACTGAGTGAACATGACTCAGAAGGGATCAACATTTAAGGGATTCCAAACAACAACAAAAAACACAGCATGCCATAACACAGCCACAAACAACACAACATTCAGTAACAACCATAAAACAAAGCACTGACACAAGCAGTGACACCATATACAAAGACTCTGGTAATAAGGCAAATGTTGCGTTGGAGTCGAAGGCTTGAAGAAATTTTATTCTGAGGCTCCTTCCCCCCAATGGCAATTGTATATTGTTGACAGTATACTGCACACACACAGTAATGTATTATTTGTCATTATGTGTAGGCAGAATTATATTCTCTTCTTTATGTAAAGCCACAATCAATGTGTTTTATATAGCAAATGTATTTTCTGTATAAACCATGAATAAAACTAAAAATGTAATGTGTTAAGTTATATAATGAATACTGCACTCAAGTAGCAGTGAACTACAATCTACACACATCAAAAAATGGTTTTGCATTACCCTTGTTCCCATAACTCCTGAAGATGGATGTTGATGTGGATGTTGTATCACAGACACAGTCCCTTTGACTGTTCAGAGACGTCTAAAGATGTAAACAACCGTGCATGAGCAGTGCCCATTAGTTGAAGTCTGCCCTGGTAGCTGAATGGTCAGCATAATGTACTGCCATCCTAAGCGGCCCGGGTTCAATTGCCGGCTGAGTCGAGGATTTTCTCTGCTCAGTGACTGGGTGTTGTGTTATTTTCATCATCATTTCATCCCCATCCGGCACGCAGGTCGCCCAATGTGGCGCTGAATGTAATAAAACCTGCACCCAGGCGGCCGGACCTGCTCCATAAGGAGTCTGCTGGCCAATGATTCCAAACACTCATTTCCATTAGATGGAAGGGGTCCAGCAGCCGATCAGTGCCAATTATTCCACCAGGAAAGAGCTATACAGCTCGTGTTGTCTGTAGTTCAACCATGCCTAGATGGTCAATACTGCAGTTCAATCACGTCCACGTTTTTACTTTGTGCCAGGAAGGGCTCTCAACAAGGGAAGTGTCCCGGCATCTTGGAGTGAACCAAAGCGATGTTGTTCAGACGCAGAGAGACAGGAATTGTCAATGACATGCCTTTCTCAGGCCCCCAAGGACTACTACTGCAGTGGATGAGCACTACCTACGAATTATGGCTCGGAGGAACCCTGACAGCATCGCCACCATGTTGAATAATGCTTTTTGTGCAGCCACAGGACGTTGTGTTACGACTCATACTGTGTGCAATAGGCTGCATGATGCCACCTTGCAGGGCGGTAAAGATGGGCCCAACAAAATGCCGAATGGACCGCTCAGGTGTCGCATAAGCCTTAAGCCAGACAATCATCGAAGACATGTTTGGAGGCAACCTGGTCACGTTGAACGCCTTAGACACACTGTCCAGCGAGTGCAGCAAGGTGGAGGTTCCCTACTGTTTTGCTGTGGCATTATGTGGGGCTGACGTACGCCACAAATGGTCATGGAAGGTGCCATAACGGCTGTACGATACGTGAATGCCATCCTCTGACTGATAGTGCAACCATATCGGAAGCATATTGGCGAGGTATTCGTCTTCATGGACGACAATTCGCGCCCCCATCGTGCACATCTTGTGAATGACTTCCTTCAGGATAATGACATCGCTCGACTAGACTGGACAGCATGTTCTCCAGACATGAACGCTAACGAACATGCCTGAGATAGTTTGAAAAGGGCTATTTATGGACGACGTGACCCACCAACCACTCTGAGGGATCTACGCCGAATTGCCATTGAGGAGTTTATAACGATATATTTACGTAATGTGTATACATAAACATACAGTTGTAAATGTCCCCGTTCGTAGTCGCTAATTATAGCAATATGTTTACTTTTGTGCTGTAACATATAGCTATAATCAGCGGTGGAAAAATATTTGCGAACGCCGATTGTGTGCGGCTGTTTCTTGTTGGATCCTCTCATCAGTCGGAAGTTGCACTGCAGAGGAGAGTAAATGCCTATTCAAAATACAATTATTTTTGGATAGCTCAACATGAATTTCCTAAGAGACCGCAGTTTATCATGCATTTACCAGTAGAATATGGCGCGGAGAAAATATTTCGTCGCATGCAACGTCCGTCCGATTTCAACGAAAGAATTCATGACTGTGAACTCTCTATTTGGCAGAAACATAAAGAAAATTGGGTCTAGTGCAGCAGGGGATAAAACCCGTCGGCTTTGAACAATGACGTCATTCCTTAGCCATAGATCGTAATGTCTTCACTTCGAGGCATAGATAATAAAGCAGTTCTGTGTTCTAATAAGCACTATCATTAAAATAATTGAATGTAAATCTAAAAGCGATCGCTTGATATTGGGTGCATCATTAAACGTGTGACTTAATTAACTTCATTATTTGTTTTTTATTCGGCCGGTACTTAATATTTTTCGTAATGATATTGAGGTTTTTTGCTGTTATGTTTCAGTTTCGTTTCTTTACTGATTGCTTAATGAAGTAGGATCAGTTTATTCTATCTCGTGAGATTTTTTTTTTAAAAAGCCAAAAAACTCTTACTACGTACTGAAGGGAGCTAGAACACTAAGAAGAATCGCTTCTCGGCTTTTGACAAGATATTGCTTAATAAAGTAGGATCAGTTTATTCTATCTCGTGAGATTTCTTTTTTTTTAAAAGCCAAAAAACTCTTATTACGTACTGAAGGGAGCTAGAACACTAAGAAGAATCGCTTCTCGGCTTTTGACAAGATATTGCTTAATAAAGTAGGATCAGTTTATTCTATCTCGTGAGATTTTTTTTAAAAAAAAGCCAAAAAACTCTTATTACGTACCGAAGGGAGCTAGAACACTAAGAAGAATCGCTTCTCGGCTTTTGACAAGATATTGCTTAATAAAGTAGGATCAGTTTATTCTATCTCGTGAGATTTTTTTTTTAAAAAGCCAAAAAACTCTTATTACGTACTGAAGGGAGCTGGAACACTAAGAAGAATCGCTTCTCGGCTTTTGACAAGATATTGCTTAATAAAGTAGGATCAGTTTATTCTATCTCGTGAGATTTTTTTTTAAAAAAAGCCAAAAAACACTTGTTAGGTACTGAAGGGAGCTGCTTAATAAAGTAGGCTCAGTTTGTTCTATCTCGTGAGATTTTTTTTAAGTCAAAAAACACTTATTATGTACTGAAGGGAGCTACAACATTAAGAACAATCGCTTCTCGGCTTTTGACAAGATATTGCTTAATAAAGTAGGATCAGTTTATTCAATCTCGTGAGATTTTTTTTTTTAAGTCAAAAAACACTTATGCTTTTGACAAGATCAATGTTTATCTCTCTCGCATTCCTTTGTTTCTCAACATTCTCCTCAGCTCTTTCATCTCTGTAATACATACTCTCTGGCGACTTGTGACGTCATTGTTCAAAGCCGACGGGTTGTATCCCCTGCTGCACTAGTCCCAGAAAATTAAATAACTTCATGAAGGAGTGAGACATAGATTCTATACTAAATAAATAGTTCATACACCAGTTCCCTTTAACTCTGAATTTATGGCAATTAATAGATGAACTTACACTGCAATGAAGGATTTAACATGGATGCCGTTTCGACTGTCACTTCTCTTCTCGTAATGAAAATAATCCTTTGACGTTTTCACATACACGTCGCACAATAAATCTTCTGCTATGCAGTATTGCACTTTTAATATTGCACTTTTACTTCACACTAAAATAATATTATTTTTAACAATAATAATACGGCAAGACATGCGCGTACGACACAAGTCACAAGAGACAAGAGAAGAAAAAAATGAGTGACTGAGTAACTGTTAATCGAGAATATCTCGCACATCAAAAGAACGTGTAAAAGTGTTCTTCTTCTGTCCGTTTTTCGCGCCGCGGTTTCCAAAGTCAGTAACTCACTGCATCTCTGACGGAGCTTCGACAATAAACAAGTTACGTCACAGGTCGTTCACCTTTTACATTCTCGCAACATTATTTGCTAACTGTAGCTGTTGCCGGGCGACTGCTCGATTAGTGAATGATTTAAAATGATAAGGCAATCACATAATGTTACAAGTTGGACAATCTGGACCAACAGTACCTCGATGAACTTGTGGATAGTATACATGACGAATACAGGCATGCATCAACGCAAGAGGACGTGCTACTAGGTATTAGAGGTACCGGTGTGTACAGCAACCTGGACCACCACCTCTGAAGGTCTCACTGTATCGTGGTACAACATGCAATGTGTGGTTTTCATGAGCAATAAAAAGGGCGGAAGTGATGTTTACGTTGATCTCTATTCCAATTTTCTTTACAGGTTCCGGAACTCTCGGAACTGAGGTGATGCAAACTTTTTTTGATGTGTGTATTCCTACTAATGAATTTACAACCATAAGCTTATTTTTCATGTGTGAAATGCTCAATCAGTGTATAATCTGTTTAACACAGATATATATGTATCTAGGATATCACACAGAATATAGAACAACTACCGTGCGTAAGAGTAACAAACAACTACCGAATCTTATGTAATGTTCTGACATGCAACTCACTAAGTACTATATCAATTCACGCGAACACAAAGATCTACACAAACATACACTATAATACGAGCGGAGATGCTGAGCCGCGATAGGCACAATAAAAAGACGCATACAATCATAGCTTTCGGCCATTAAGGCCTTTGTCAGCGGTAGACACACATACACACACACACTCACGCAAGCGCAGCTTGCACACACATCTGCAGTCTCAGAGAGCTGAAATTGTGCAAAGAAATTATCGTCGTGTGTATGAATGTGATCCATCTGATGTGAAAATAATTAAGGAATGGTATAGGAAGTTTCTGGCAACAGGAATTGTTCTGAAACATTCTGGTGGTGCACACTACGGAGTTTCGAAAGAGACAGTGGAGGACATCACGCAAACGTTTCTCAGAAGTCCACACAAGCCAATTCGTCAAGCATCTAGGCAATTTGATGTACCTTGATCATCATTGCATTGTGTAGTTCACCAGCGTCTTCATATGTGTGCCTACAAAGTGCAAATTCTGCAGCATCTGACGCCGAACGACAAACCACGCCGACAACAATTTTCCTGCGGATATGCTGCTGCATATTGATATGGATGCCAGTTTCCTGGAAAGGTGTTTATTATCAGATGAGACAACCTTTCATCTATCAGGAAGGGTTAATAGACATAATGTTCGGATTTGGGGTTCGCAAAATCCGCACGTTGTAATTGAACATGTTCATGACAGCCCTAAACCAAATGTCTGGTGCGGGCTAATACACGACAGGATTGTTGGGCCGTTCTTCTTTGCTGAACAAACAGTGAACAGGTCAGTGTATCTGGACATGTTGGAGCAGTTTGTGTATCCTCAGATATAAGACTTGCAACTAGGGGTGTCGACTTATAAAAAATAATGGGGGTGGGGGGGACAAAACTGCGGGTCTTGCCCCAGGAAATTTTCTAAGTTATAGATGAAAAATAGTGAGTTCGAAAGTTTTTTAAGCATTTTAGTCATATGATCAACATTAGAACACCAAAAACTGGACTCTCGCTAACTCAATGCTCCAGGAAACTCGACAAGCCTGACACATGTTTTGGCTCTGAAAAAGGAATCAAAAGATAAACAGGCATGGTATTTTTGTAAAAAGCTAATTTAATAATCATGCTTATAGACTATTACAGAGCAGCGAATATACAGGGTTGTCCATTGATAGTGACCGGGCCAAATATCTCACGAAATAAGCATCAAACGAAAAAACTACAAAGAACGAAACTCGTCTAGGTTGAAGGGGGAAACCGGATGGCGCTATGGTTGGCCTGCTCGATGGCGCTGCCATATGTCAAACGGATTCAACTGCGATTTTTGAATAGGAACCCCCATTTTATATTACATATTCGTGTAGTACGTAAGGAAATATGAATGTTTTAGTTAGACTACTTTTTTCGCTTTGTGAAAGATGGCGCTGTAATAGTCACAAACGTATAAGTACGCGGTATCACGTAACATTCTGCCAGTGCAGACGGTATTTGCTTCGTGATACATTACCCATGTTAAAACGGACCGTTTACCAATAACGGAAATGGTTGATATCGTGTTAATGATGGCTATTGTGATCAAAATGCCCAACGGGTGTGTGCTATGTATGCTGCTCAGTATCATGGACGACATCATCCAAGTGTTCGGACCGTTCGCCGGATAGTTACGTTATTTAAGGAAACAGGAAGTGTTCAGCCACATGTGAAACGTCAACCACGACCTGCAACAAATGATGATGCCCAAGTAGGTGTTTTAGCTGCTGTTTTAGCGGCTAATCCGCACATCAGTAGCAGACAAATTGAGCGAGAATAGGGAATCTCAAAAACGTCAGTGTTGAGAATGCTAAATCAACATCGATTGCACCCGTACCATATTTCTATGCACCAGGAATTGCATGGTGACGAATTTGAAGTTGTGTACAGTTCTGCCACTGGGCACAAGAGAAATTACGGGACGATGACCGATTTTTTGCACGTGTTCTGTTTAGTGACGAAGCGTCATTCATCAACAGCGGTAACGTAAACCGGAATAATATGCACTATTGGGCAACGGAAAATCCACGATGGCTGCGAAAAGTGGAACATCAGCGACCTTGGCGGGTTAATGTATGGTGCGGCATTATGGGAGAAAGGATAATTGGCCCCCATTCTATCGATGGCAATCTAAATGGTGCTATGCTGATTTCCTACGTTATGTTCTACCGATGTTACTACAAGATGTTTCACTGCATGACAGAATGGCGATGTAATTCCAACATGACGGATGTCCGGCACATAGCTCATCTGCGGTTGAAGTTGTATTGAATAGCATATTTCGTGATAGGTGGATTGGTCGTCGAAGCACCATACCATGGCCCGCACCACAGTATCTGACGTCCACGGATTTCTTTCTGTGGGGAAAGTTGAAGGATATTTGCCATCGTGATTCACCGACAAAGCCTGACAACATGTGTCAGTGCATTGTCAATGCATGTGCGAACATTACAGAAGGCGAACTACTCACTGTTAAGAGGAATGTCGCTACACGTATTGCCAAATGCACTGAGGTTGACGGACATCATTTTAAGCATTTATTGCATTAATGTGGTATTTACAGGTAATCATGCTGTAATAGCATGCATTCTCAGAAATGATAAGTTCACAAAGGTACATGTATCGCATTGGAACAACCGAAATAAAATGTTCACATGTAGCTACGTTCTGTATTTTAATTTAAAAAACCTACCTGTTACCAACTGTTCATCTAAAACTGTGAGCCATATCTAGAATGAAATTTTCACTCTACAGCGGAGTGTGCGCTGATATGAAACTTCCTGGCAGATTAAAACTGTGATCCGGAGCGAGACTCGAACTCGGGACCTTTGCCTTTCGCGGGGAAGTGCTCTACCAACTGAGCTACCCAAGCACGACTCACGCCCCGTCCTCACAGCTTTAGTTCTGCCAGTACCTTGTCTCCTACCTTCCAAACTTTACAGAAGCTCTCCTGCAAACCTTGCAGAACTAACACTCCCGAAAGAAAGGATATTGCGGAAACATGGCTTAGCCACAGCCTGGGGGATGTTTCTAGAATGAAATTTTCGCTCTACTGCGGAGTGTGCGCTGATATGTTTGTGACTATTACAGCGCCATCTTTCTCAAAGCGAATAAAGTGGTCCAACTAAAGCATTCATATTTCTTTACGTACTACACGAATATGTAATAAAAAAATGGGGGTTCCTATTTTAAAAAAACACAGTTGATATTCGTTTGACCTACGGCAGCGCCATCTAGCGGGCCAACCATAGCGCCATCTGGTTTCCCCCTTCAAGCTAGACAAGTTTCGTTCTTTGTAGCATTGTCGTTTGACGTTTATTTCGTGAGTTATTTGGCCCACTCACGGTCAATGGACCACCCTTGTATAGCTCAGAAAAGACTGAAATTATATTTAAATAAACCCCATACTATAATTAAAAGAATAAAACATAAAATATTGCTGTCGCACAGTAATAACACTTTGATTAATAAGTGAAATAGCTAATTTCAGCTTAGTTTGAATAAGATTCAGGGTTCATTAAATGAAAACAAAATCTCAAAGTTAATACTTTAATACAGTTAATAAAGTTAATACAGTGTGCCTAATACTTTCAGTCGAAAAGTATGTAAATATTTAAGTATTTGAATATAACTAATACAGTAATGTAGTAATACAGTACTAAACTAGTACTAATATTTTGAAACTGAAAGTATAACATTATGTATGTATTTAATTCTCTGTTTAATAAAGATTTTTAATATTGCTCAGAATGCTTTTATTAGAACTTACTTAACTTTGTGTTCTGTCTTACGGCAGGTCTTGTCATGTGGGAAGAGGTCCACCGTACGAGCATCTAGGGAAGTGATTCCAGTGGTGGTTTCCTGTTGCCTTCACTGATGATGATGAAATGATAATGAGGACAACACAACACCCAGTCCCTGAGAGGAGAAAACCTCTGACCCAGCCGAGAATCGAACCGAAGGCCCCCTGGCATGACAAACCACCGCACTGACCACTCAGCTGTCGGGGTGGACTTATTAGGACTAGAGTGTCTTTAGATAGGTGCAAATGTCGACTGTCTGACTGGGTTACTGAATATGAAGTCGTTGATGACTGGTCAGATATCCAATTCATCCAAAACATCTCGGTGGGCATGAAGAACATCCAAGTTGTACAATCGCCTGCCCCATTGTTGATCAGAGATATGACTTCAGATATCTAAGGGTGCTAAATGACCATTCTGCTGTTGCTGTCGTGATTGGAACTACTTGTAGATGATTAATGCACTTCACTACTTCACACAACATTTCTCCAACTGCAGGCTCTTGTGCAATGTACTTTCTTACATCACACATGTTTTTTAAGACCAGTTGTTTTTTTATTAGTGATATCAGCTAACATATTCAAGTGTAAGTGCAGTCTCTCAATGACTAGGTCATTTTTGAAAAACGCAGTTGATTTTTCCTAATTTGTTTCACCTCTGTTTACTAAAAGCAAGCACTCTTGCTTACCTGCAATGACCTGTGTGAGTGCAGTTGAAGCAAACCGCTCAGTAATGCAAGATTGGACCATTTCACAAACCTCAATGTAAATAGGTTTGTAGTATTCCTTTGGGGTTTTGAAAGTGTGCAGTGAGCTGGCTTCATTGTTTTCATACTACGTTGGTATACTTTGATTCCGAGGGAGCAAAGGATCTTCAACTTGTGAATGTTTTACTTTTAAACACAATTCCCAAAAGTCTTCAAAACTATCACGCCTTCCATTCAATATACAAATCAAGCCCTCATGTATGTTTTTCCAGATCAGCAACACTTAGATGAGGGCATTTAATTTTTTTATTGACGTCCTCTACTGGGTTCATTGCACGGCAAAAAAGAAATAAAAATAAATAAGTCTTGAATTGTAACATTGACTCAAGGTAGCTTGCACGTTTGTAACCTGCACCCGTTTTGTCCTCTGCAGAAAATGTTTCAAAAAACTCTAGAAGTTCGTCAAAGTTTTTCAATATTCTCAAGATACTAGAAGCTCACATAGTCGTTCAAGTTGGGTAAAGGGGTTATAGACTAGCTCGGTCGTTGGCGCTCTCGCAGCATATGCTTCTGACACAACATATGCTTCTGAAAAGTCCCAGTCTTTTGTTGGATTCCCTTATGGTGTTTATTAAGTCCTTGGCTAAAGCCTTAATATCCCTCATAGACATAAGATGGTGGTGACTGTCTACAACTGCCAAGTCCAAACTGTGAGCAGTGCAGTGCACATAATGTGCTTTTGGTTGTATATACAGAACTAACTTTTTTAATCCTTTGAACTTACACCTCATATTCAAGGTACCATCATAGCACTGTCCTCTTGAGTTGTCCATTGACAAATCAAGACGAGCAAAAATGTCTTTTAAAATACTAAACAGAATTTGTGATTTAGTATTGGGAGTCCTGTATAATCCAATTAAGGAATCATTGACAGTACAAATACAAAACGACACTTGTTTGTGAACTGAAGAATCACTTGTTTCGTCAACCATAACAGAATAATGTTCAGTCTTTTTGATTGAAGCCAATACCTTTCTCAACACAGACTTTCCTAGTAGATCGATGATCTCGTTTTGAACACCGTTAGATGTCCACTTATACCTCGAACCCCCTACCCAGTCTTTAAACCCAGGTATGTCATCCTTTCAAAGTTGCAACAATTGAAAAAAATTTGAGTTTATATCTTCGTGCCCTCTAAGTGCTAGTCCTTGTCGGCATAGAAACTGCAGCATAATAAAAATTGTCTCAAGAGCTAAACAGCCTTTCTTCATATCACTTATCTGTTCATTCAGTTGGGAGACCGCACTTTAGTTAGTGATAGAATTTAGTTTCAGGACACCTTTGTGAGTAAATGTATTTTCATGAAGATGGAATTTTTCCAAAGCCTTTTTCCAGTTAGAAAACCCTATGGAAGTAAACACATCTTCTTATTTTGAAGAAAATTGTAATAGATTTTTAGCATCTGCCTCTTTGCAGGTTTTGCAAAAAACTTTTTCGGTAGATGCTTCATATTCTAGCCATGTATATTTGATCAACCAAGACTTCTGAAATTATCTTCCCTTACCAGACTGTCCAAGTTTCAAATGTGAATGGTTCTCACCTGAAGACGACAAAGCAACTGAGGACACAATACTTGTTGGAGGTTGACTAGCAGTATCATCATCTTCCAAGTGCGCCTTTTTGGTAACAAATTTATCCATTGCAAATTTAATTCACAATACACTAAGAGACTAAAGTAAATGAATAAAATATAGTCATATAAAATAGTCCACTAGACACTAAAGTTGGAACACTAAACACGTCTGCAGCATGCACTGAACGAGACTATCCATATTGAATGACTGTGACAGTAGGGTGGGCTTTATATAGCCGCAGCATCATAATGTCTCAAAGCGTTAAAGCGATGGTAGGCGGGGGTTCCAGGTGCTTCTGTTCCAGTCCTTTTGATGTCGCCGGGGCCACAGTGCTAGCTTGCTGGCACCAGACTTTACCCGAAGGTTTATGCACTGGGACAAATTATAAGCGTGCCCACAACACCATAACACTATCATGATTCACAACACTCATTTTCAGCTAACCTGCTTACTACTGAAATAATTATTTGTTTTAACTCATTACTGAAGGTATTTTAAAAGGCAACTATCGTCAAACAAGGAAAATAAAAAATTCCAACATAATTTTGTGATTTTACAAAGTATAATAATATTTGAGGGGCTCTGGCCCCCTCAAGCCCCATAGAGTCGGCGCCTGTGCTTACAACCCAACATCATTTTTCAACAAGATGGAGCTCCGCTGCATTGGTTAACGGCTGTTCGCAAGTTCCTGGATAGGAAATTTCCCAATCGTTGGGTTGGACGTGGAGGACCCATTGTCTGGGGCCACCACGTTCACCTGACATTACGCCTTTTGATTTCTTCATGTGGGGATTCATGAAGGACCGCGGGTATGCGACCAAAGTGGACGATATTCCTACGTTGCGACATTGTATCACTAATGCGATTGCAACAATAACAGAGGAAGTATTACAAAGAACTTGACAAGAAATTCAATATAGACTTGATATTCTTCATGCTAAAAATGGTTCACATGTAGAGGTGTATTGATGATAAATAAATAAATTCTTTGAGATGCTCTACAATGTGGTGCATTTTTCATTGTCGCATCTATTGTGGGTATTTTTCCTGGGTCTTCGAAATCAGGGAGGTTTGAGTGTGACACCCTGTATATCTCTAAAACTCTAACCAGTCCAGGAACATAAAATATTGCCTGTTTTTCTTATTTTAATCTGTCATGCATGACACCACGTAAGATGATCTAAGGACGTTTTCAATACTGAATGTTTTAAACTTACTATGAATGGAAAGTGATCAATATAATACAAAAAAAACATGAAAAAGGTAATGCAACACTATTAGATGGTGTTGCTATAAGTGCAGAGGTAGAACATTTGAGGCATATGTTAGGCAGAAACAAATGGTGAGGATTCTAATTTAACAACACAGTTATTATCATAACATTAATGTTTAATTTATTGTGTGTTAATTGTTTCTGGAATATTTCTTAATATTTTGTCATTCAGCTAGAAGGTGACCGTTAAAGAGAAACTGTACTAAATATATGCAGTAGCATAATACCATTGAGAAAATGATTAAATTTCATTGTAATGTGTTCCTTTAATGTCCATGTACACACAAATATTACATATGTATATACATATACAAATTAACGCTTTTTCAACATATCATGAATACGACATTTTGTAATGATGTGGAATGTGCCACTTTGACATAAGTTTTCTTTATATGATATAATTAATTTTTTCAGTTACTACTTTATCTCTAAAATTTCATCTATTGAGCAGAAGGAGTTTTCTTTCAGAAATTCTTTTAATTTGTTTTTAAATGTTGGTTGGCTGTCTGTCAGACCTTTAAAACTATTTGGCAAATGGCCAAAGATTTTTGTGGCAGCATAATTCACTCCTTTCTTTGCCAAAGTGAGATTTAACACAGAATAGTGAAGATCAGGTGGTGAGTGCAGGAAGTCATCTGTCAAACACACTCGGGGTTCAACACGGAGTGCCACAGGAATCTAAATTGGGGCCACTCCTTTTCCTTCTACCCATAAGTGACTTAATAGGAAATATAGATGTAAAGACATATATGTATGCAGATGATACAACTTTTCTACCTGTAAACTATGTATTTGATAACTTTGTAAGTGATATGAAATTGGCAAAAGAAAATGCAACTTCATGGTTTAATGATAATGGTATACTATTAAATGAGGAAAAGACCCAGAATATGTGGTTCAGTCTATCAAATACTACAAAAATAGAAAAACAAAATGCAAAGTTTTTAGGCATCATACTTAACAACAGTCTAACATGGAACTCTCATGTTGATCACATAGTGGTTAGGTTGTCAAGAGTTACATATTTGTTGAAGAGACTGATGTGTTGTGTGACATTTGAGTATGTAAGGACAGCGTACTTTGCCTTTTTTCAATCTGTTTTAAGGTATGGTTTAATACTCTGGGGAAACAGCAGAAAAATAAATGAAATTGTGGTAATCCAGAAGAAAGCAATCAGAGTAATGGCTAAGGTAGATAATAGAACACATTGTAAACCATTGTTCATTAAATACAGAATTTTAAAAGTTATTAATTTATATATTCTTGATAGCATTATCTATATACTTGCTGAACTACCTAATTTAAGTGTAACAAATCAAAGGCATGACTACTGTACAAGAACCTGTACTTCTCTGCTGTTGCCTCAAAATAGATTAGCTAAAACTACAAATAGTCATAAGTATATGGCAATTAAAATATATAACAAATTGTCTAAAAGTTTGTCAGTCAATCCTGACAAATTATTTAAAGAAAATGTACATAACTTCTTGTTAACTAATCCATTCTATTCATTAGCAGAATTTTTAGAAATGCCCAATATCAACTTAAATATGTAAAAATTTATTTTGTAAAATTAATAGATTAAGTGAACTGATGAAGTCTGTTGCATGTAATAATGCTGAATGACCAATAAAGAATCTGAATCCGAATCAACCTTTCTTCTAGTGTTGTAGCTATGCATTTTGCTGTTATTTTTGAACTGGGATGGGTTATTAATAAAAAGATTTCATAAGTGAATATGTGTATTGCAAAGGTACTGTGAACATCCTGAGTTCCTTAAATAAATGTCTCCAAGATGACATAGCTCTAGCTATTATTCTGACTACACGCTTTTGTGCAATGAATACTTTTTCTGTTAATGATGAGTTACCCCAAAATATGCTGCTATATGAAAGCAGTGAATGAAAATAGATCAGTAGGCTATTTACTGATATGGTATCATCAAAATCTGCAATAACCCTAATAGCATAAGAAGCTGGACCCAACTGTTTCAGCAGATCATCGATGTGTTTCTTCCAATTCAGTTTCTCATCAGTGCACACACCCAGAAATTTTGAATATTCTGCCCTAGTAACAGACTCCTGTCTGTAGTCTTTATTTATCAATTGTTTTATGCCATTTACTATACAGAATTGTATACACTGTGCTTTCTCAAAACTTTTTGAGAGTCCTCTTACAGAGAACCACTTAATAATTTTCTGTAAGACATTATTTACAATTTTCTCAGTTGATTCTTGTTTGTTGGGTGTGATTACTATACTTGTATCATCAGCAAAAAGAACCACCTTTGCACCTTCATGAATAAAGAGTGGCAAGTCATTAATATATGTTAAGAACAGTAAGGAACCTAAGACTGAACCCTGTGGGACACTATTCTTGATTCTTCCCCACTTAAAGAAATCTGATGATTTTTGCAGACTGTCTGTGCTGTTTATTTCAACCTTTTGCAACTGCCACCAAGTGAGTAGTTAGTTACTTAGTTAGATGCTTAATGGATCATTTTGCACACTAGATAGTAATGATGTGGAACAGGTCATTTTACATTTACATCACAAATTAATTTCTACATATGATTACATTCTGGTAAATTCTAACCTTTTTAATTTTTTATTATAGAAAGGAAAAAAGATATACAGATGTGAGTTAGTAATTCCTAACCATTACCTTTTACATATTACAGTAGTAGAAACTCTTATACGGAACAGAAGGAGTTTGACGAGGAGAAACTTTTTCAGATTGTTTTCAAATTTTACTTTACTGTCTGTCAAACATTTTGTATCCCTGGGCAAGTAATCAAAAAATTTTGTGCAGCACTGTGTGCCCCTTTTTGTTCTAAAGACAAGTAATGAATATCATTTGTCCTTTAATTATGAACATCAGTGTTCCTTTTGAGCTGTAGTGGATTATTTACAATGAACTTAACGAGGGAATATATATACTATCAAGCAGTAGTCAGAATGCCTAACTCCTTACACGGATATCTATAAGATGTTCATGGGTGAGCAACACACATTATTATCACAGCATGTTTTTGTGCAATGAAGTCTTTCTTTCTTAAAGATGAATTACACCAGAACATTATTCCATGTCATTATTGAATGAAAAATATGCCAACTTACTGATTTGTCTCTCCCCAAGATTTGCAGTTATTCTAATCGCAAGTGTTGCTGAACTAAATTTTTTTAGGAGTTCCAAAATGTGTCTTTTTTCCAGTTTAAATTCTCATCAATATAAACCCCTAAGAATTTTGAAGTTCCCAGTATGTATTGCACTTTTCGTTCGTGTAGTACCTCTAGATAAACAGAACTAGGTACATTGCATCTTTTTAAAATTGAGGGTGAGACTGTTCACAGAAAACCAATCAATTACACTTTTAAGAACTTTTTTACCATTTCTTTTGTTTCTGTACGTATGCTTGGATTGATTACAACATTAGTGTCCAGTGCTTGTTGTATACTAGACAGAAGATCATTTACATATACGAGGAACAGTGGTGGACCTAAGATTGAAACTTTGAGAACTCCATATGTGTCTTCTTCCCAGTCAGAATTATGCCTCTGGACTATATTGCCTGAATTGCTAAGTACAACTTTATGCATTCTTTTGGTTAGATATGACCTTATCCATTGGTTGGCTATACCATCACTCACTTAAAACATCAATTTATCAAGGAGAATACTGTGATTCATAGTCAGATGCCTTAGAGAGGTCACAGAAGATACCAACAGGCACTATTTTATTATTATGTCATCGTAAAATCTTATGAGTAAACATGTAAATGGCAATCTCAGTAGTGCAACCCTTCTGAAATTCAAAAAGTGATTTGCTAAGGATGCTATTGTTCCTAAGGCAAGGTTCTATTCCAGAATACATCAGCTTATCAAAAATTTTGAAGAATGATGTCAGCAGTGAAACAGGTTGATGGTTATTGATATCTCTCTGTAAAACTCCCTTAAGTAAAATTACAATTGATTTCAATGTTTCACATCCAATACTGTTCACAAAATAGTAGTGAAGTAGAAAATAAGAATGATACTGATAAGTATAAAAATATATTAATACTAATGAACACAGTGGACAAGCTGCTTATTTGTACTACATGAGAAACAGTATATTCGAACAGGGTGTGTATTTTAACTGAAGACATTGAAATATCTCAAAAACTACACATCAGTTCAAAAAAAGTTATAATTACAGTTTGTTTGTCTTAGAGGCAGGCATTCAATGATACCACACTCGACCCACCACACCACCCTGTACATGCATGGCGGGGGACAACTTTGAAATTTTCAATGTGAACCCCCCATTTTTTATTGAAAATTATGATTCTAAGGCAGAATCAACATATGCTTTATCTGAAGAATTTTCTTCACTTCGCCACAGATGGCACTGTAATTGGAAGAATACAAATGGGTATACAATCATAATTTACATCATGCTACTCAATGACCCTTCAATGTGCAATGTCATGTGGGACCCCACCTTCATGCTGCAAGGACAGGCCAGTATTTCATAACTTCATATTGGAAACCCCATTTTCAATGTTGTATTCCTCCGACATATCGAACAGGGGACCACTTGACATGCCACTGTGGCTGTGTAGTGAATTCTGATGTTTAATAATGGGTAGTACACTGTGTGCAGAGCCCACGTATCATGCAAATGTAGAACAGGTATAGGATCTAAGCATAATAATAACTGCACAGTGTTTATTGCATGCACACCTAACTATAATTTGGAGAACAGACATGCAAGTTGATGATGAACGTTGCAACCAGAAAAGAAAGTACTGAAATGATCATGATTTATGGAGAATGTAGGAGAAATGTTGAGGCTCGTGTTGTCTTGCATGCTGTGCATTTTCCAGAGAAAGCTCACTCTCATTCATTCTTTTACAAGGTTGTGAATGCCTTTATATCTGATGGCAGCATATAGGCCTGTTACAGGAGAGGCTAATAACATAGCTTTACTTGTGGCCACGCACCACAGCCCATGGATAAGCACCCAGCAATTACATCACGATTTTGATATGTCCACAGGTAGTATTGTCACAGTACTGAATCATCATAAGTATCATCCACACCATGTGTTACTGCATCAAGAAATTGATTGCACCAATTTCCATAACCAGGTAGCTTTTTGAATGGCCACATCAACAAATGCAAACAGCCTGAAAGGGTACAGTACCGCCCGACATTGAAAATAGGTACAACATTCTTCATTATTCTTGTCAGTACAACATATTTTTTCTAATAATAGCTCAATTTCAATTAATACAGCGAAGCCGGATACCAGTGTGGGAAAGAATGACAATTTATTTATTTAATTGATCACATGTGCACTCCCACAAAATAAATCCCTACATCCAGTTTGGTGAGATCTGTGAAATGAATAAATGTATGGTCGTCTGCTAACCGCAGATAGTGAATGTGAATATATGATCATCTTTGAGACAATCCTTTGGCCACCTTTGGTGGGACCAAAGAGATGAAATTTACCTGAGCTTTGAGCACCTGAAATGTGGCTGACCAATACAGTAGCAAGGCGCTCCCCGACTTCGGCAGAGGTGCGAGAGAACCTGAAGAACGGCCATGTTTCAGCACTCTGCCGCTGGATCTAGTGTTGGTAAGACCTGTCTTGGGCATGCTCCGTAAGGACAAAACAGTGGAGACATGGTATGCATGTGAGATACTTAAGGGTAGTTCAGAATAATAATTTCTCTATTTCAGGAACTTTTGTGGGGAGAATTAAATGTCAGGCAGGTAATATCATGAGGATCATAGTAATCTTCGGAAGTGACCAACGGTCACAATGAAACCACGTGTAGCAAAAAGTTGAAATACTTCCGAGTGCTTAACTTAAGCTGAATTACTAGCGTGTGTACTACAAGTTGGAAATATTTAAGAAATGGCGTGCGCAGGACTTGAAATTAGAGACGAGTACTTCCACGTGGTGAGTACTGCGTGAGTCTCAATCTGTGTATGAGACAAAGGATAAAGAGAAGTACTCGTCCATGGTATCAGTTGAGGACTCGCTTGTGTGATGAATATGTCCGTAATATTACTTTGCGTGTTATGTTTCCGTGTGACGCTTGATTCAAACTATAATAATCTGAGAGTGAAGCAAGATGAGTCAGCTGTCTCCAGCAACGCCACTTGGCTTGCATTGCACAGGAAGACGTGCATATATCCTCCAGAGTTCGTAGTAGGAAAGAAAAGTTACGAAGTGGGGCAGTGTCGTGTGAAACTGGGATGAATTTTAATTGAGGTGGGAAAGCTGAAAGTGATGTGATTATAACATTATGACTATTCCTTGTTTTGTATTGTATGTTGCCAGTGTGAGGTATTTCATGAAATTTAAGTATGTGTGGTTGGCATGGGAGAGTAACAAGATAGTTTCAGAGACAGTGGGTTATGCATGTTCGTTTTTGTACCACTCGGTCTGGAGGAAAGTTTCGTGATGATGGGTGTGAGAGTCGAAGTGTGAGATATAGCAAAAGAACCACCATCCTATCCAGAAAGTGCACTGTAGCGTTAAATAATTACGAGACCATAAGATAGAGAATCACTAATGTAAAGCCATGCCCACTGGGCGGAATTTCTCATGTGTTATTGTTAAAGGTTATAGAATTTGTGTGTTTAGGTTATAGAATTTATCGGAATAAATAAGATAGTGAAAAGAAAAAGATTGGTGGCCTTTTCCTTCGAATAGTATGTTGTCATGATACCCAGAATTCATAATGTGTGCGCCATTCATATTCAGTGCGGTGGCCACGTGTTGTTCAAAGCCGTTGAATGAGATAGAAAATGTGGTATTGCCAGTGCAAATTAGGTCTCCTCAAGAATAACAAATATTATTCTTTCAATGACATTTGACAAAACACGTTATGGACTAACTGGTCTGAAGCTGTCAATGCACATACAATTTCTAGAGTTTTAAAAGTGAAAGACTCTGCCAACTTACACCCTATTCCGAACCCTTCCCTGAGATTTTGTTTGATAAAACATGCAGGATGTCCCAGGACAAATAGCTAATATTCAGGGATATGACAGGCACAATTATTAGCAGCAGAAAAAGTCTAGTGAACAGGGCCTCTAAAATACATACCTTAAGAGCTATAAGCAGTTCATCTTCAATATTGTGAAACATATCTTTTCTACTAAACAAGTTCTTGTTTTGGTCCATACTACCTCCTCCCAAAGTAGAAAGCAAAGAGCAGGCAGCAGAAGAGATTTGTTTCACAGTATCAAAGATGAAGGGGAGCTGATAGCTCTAAAGGTATGCATTTCAGAGCCCAAGATTGCCAGAATTTTTTCTTTGAATTGTCCACATAACAATAGTGAAGTAGAAAACAATAATGATAATGATAAGAATACATTAGATGAGTTGCTTATTTGTACTATATGAAAAACAGTGTTTTAAACAGGGTGTTAATTTTTTACTGAAGATGCTGAAATATCTTGAAAACTACACATCAGGTTAAAAATAAGTTATAATTTCAATTTGTTTGTCTCTTAGGAGGACATGCAATAATAGCACAATCAATCCACCATCCAATTCTCTGCTTGAGTGGTGGTGGCAACTTTTGAAATCTTCAATGGAAAACCCAATTTTTTGTTGCAGATTATGATTCCATGGCAAAATCTACATACCTTTTCTCTGAAACATTTTCTTTGTTTGCCACGGATGATGCTGTAATCAGAGGAATAGAAATGGGTACACAATCATAATTTATGACATGCTACTGAACGGCTCTTGAATATTCAATGGCACATGGGACCCCACTTCCATGTTGCAAATGTAGGACAGGCCAGTATTTCATAACTTCGATTTGGAAACTCCATTTGCAACATTGTATTCCTCTGACATATCAAACAGGGGACTACTCAACCTGCCACTGCAGCTGTGCTCGAGGCAAATGCTACTTTACTTTTCCAATCAGAGTAAGTGTTCAAACGTAGTACTGCCAACTTCAATATACTTGGTTATCTGCTTCTCAAATGACTGTACACATGGCAGATTCGTATCTATGGGAATGTCAGCACAAGCATTTCTGATGCAGTCGACCACATCTTAACACCCTGTTGGCATTTGATGGTACACTTTGTCTTTTAAATATCTCCACAACAAGAAATGTGGCTACATCAAATCCAGTGACCCAGCGGACCAATCAATAGGGCCACATCTACAGATCCAACGACCAGTGTAAACATGGTCTAATACCTCCCATGCTTCAATTGCATAATGTGCTGGGCAACTGTCATACTGAAACCACATACATGGCATGGCAACATCCTGTAGTAGTACCATTAGTTCCTGTTCCAAAAACATTTGATATTTCCGTCCATTCAGTGTGTCATTGATAAAATATGGACCAATGAGTTCATTTCCCATGATGCCACACCATATGTTAACCAACCAAGGACACTGATGGTCAATTTGCTGTAACCAGTGGGGATTGTCTACACTCCAGTAACACATGTTATGCCGGCTAATGCAACCATGCTTTGTGAATCCAGAGTCATCAAAAAACAGTACCTCAGCAAAGAATGTGACGGCTTGAGAGGCACCCAGTTGCCTTGCTCATACTGTGGCATCAAGCAGTCAGTCCTGCAAGATGAGTGGTCTGCCAAGCGAGTGGATACATTCTTATTTATCAAGTAGCCTGAGCTCTAGTACTCACAATTAAGTTACAAATTATTCTCCCGTATGAATATTACGCAACGGATAACGCACATCTGACATTTACACAACTCTGACTGTTCACTATTAGCTTATGGTTCTGGGGGCACAACACATTGACCTGAGCATCATGGGTAGTTTAATTGGGTCTGACTTGATTTTAATGTGGTGAACTGGTGACTGATTGTCATGAATTGGAACATAATGATAGACATGGTTACAAGAAATCCACAATTTATTATGAGAATGACTGACAGCATAACAGTTATTAGGTTCTAGAGTCCCAGCATACAGAACAGGTACAGACAATTTTTTTTTTTATTTATTGTATTTTTTTGCATGGAGACACCAACTGGTGTCTTTTGCAAACGTCATAGCATTTTTTTACAAGTTTAGTACAGTCATATATACATATGTGATTACATATACATGATACAAATGTACCATTGTACCTAATAAGGCACAATTGGTAAGTCTTTCCGCTCCCGGCATTGGAATGACTCCTTACCCTCTCCCTTAAAACCCACATCCTTTCGTATTTCCCTCTCCTTCCCTCTTTCCTGATGAGGCAACAGTTTGTTGCGAAAGCTTGAATTTGTGTGTATGTTTGTGTTTGTTTGTCTGTCTATCAGCCTGCCAGCACTTTCGTTCGGTAAGTCACATCATCTTTGTTTTTATATATATATATATATATTTATATATATATATATATATATATATACAATAATTTATTTTAGTTTAATATTAATATTCACTTAAAGAATATAAACACTTGTCAATCAACAAATATTTCAGTTTCACTTTGAATAAGTTCCCTTTGTGGCACCTTAGAGAGCTCGGTAATCTGTTGTACCGTATTTGACCACTAATGCATGGACTATGGTCTGTTGTTTTTAATTTTGTTCTTTGTCTGTAGTAGCAGTCTTTATTTCTTGTATTGTAGGCATGCATATCAGAGCACTTTGTTGCTTTGTTTTGATGTGTCACAAAAATTATAATTAATTTGTAAAGATACAGTGAGTAGACTGTGAGGTATTTATGATGAACAAAGATTTCCCTGCAAGAATCTCTATACCCTAATCCATGGATAATTCTGATTGCTCTTTTCTGTAGGCTTAATATTCTGTTCATATGTATGTCGGCAGCACAACCCCATATCTCTATCCCGTAATTAATCTGTGCAAAAATGGTTCCATAATAAATTGTTTTTAATGTCTGATGTAGGACTACTTTTGATAACTGGCTGATTAGATGTAATGAACTGCTGATTTTATTGCATAAAAATGTGATATGGTTTACCCACCTTAGATTTTCATCTAGGTGAATACCTAGAAATCTGCCGCCTTCTGTGTCCACTACTTCCATTCCACCTATGTTACTGATAGAGATTTGGTGTGAGTTTGTAAGTTTAAATGGCAATAACTGAGATTTACTGATATTAACTTTCAAACCTTGATCTTGGAAATAAGTAGTTATTTGACGTAGGCCCTCAGTTGCTACCAACGTTAACTCATCAATTTGTTTACCAAGAAATAGCAGTGAGGTATCTCCTGCATAGGTTACCAATTGGGAGTTGAAAGGTTGCTCTATATCATTTATGTACTCTAGGAAAAGGAAAGGGCCCAAAATTGAGACCTGGGGTACACCTTGCGTGACTGTCTCATATTTGGACTGGAAATTAATGATCTGATTATTGATTTTGTAAGTCAGCTTTGTACACTGCTTGCGGTTAAATAAATATGTAGCCAGCAATTGCATGGGTGCAGCATTTACATTGTATGACTCAAGTTTACTTAAAAGTAACTCATGGTTTACTGAGTCAAAAGCTTTAGTGAGATCTAGAAATATGCCAGCTGTTTGCATTCCTTGATCAAGGGCACCATACATTTTGTGAAGAAATTCCGTAATTGCTGTGATAGTACTATGATCCTTTCGGAATCCATGTTGTGTGTCTGTTAGGAACTTATTTTTCAAGAAATAGTCACTAAGTTGTGTCAGCAGCACAACTTCAAATACTTTGCTGAAGACAGGTATTAATGATATGGGCCTGAAATTTGAAACCTCTTCCTTGGATCCTTGTTTATGCACTGGTTTAACTGTGCTCCATTTCAATACATTTGGAAATGTATGTTCTCTAATACTGCAGTTTACCAGGTGGATGATTATTTTAACTAATTCCTTATTACATTTTTTAATCACGATACTACTCAAACCATCCCATCCAGATGAGTACTTATTCTTTAGGTTATTTATTATCCTGCCTATTTCTTTTTCACTTACTTGTTTGAATTCAAAAGGTGGCTCTTCAAAGGGGCAGAGCTTTACCTCACTACTCACAGTTGTGTTATTAACTGGACTAACAGCTGCAGATATAAAGTATTTATTGAAAACATTGCAGACTTTATTAGGATCTTTAATTGTGTTTCCTTCATGTCTTATATTTACAACTTCAGTTTCTGGATTCGGTGTGGCTTTGCGAAATTGATTTACAATTCTCCATGAGGTCTTGGCTATATTGTCAGACTGAGCTATTTCACTGCTGTATATCTGTTTTCTTAGATTTGAAAGCTCTTTCTTAAAGATTTTCTTGGCTTCATTGTGCTTGGCCTTAAAAACCTGCAGGTTTGTTGACTTGTGTAACACATCCAGGTCCTGGATGTTTTGCCTGAGCTTTATCATATTTGCTGGAAGTATCAGTCTGTTGGTTTTTGCACTTTGGTTATGGGTGAACACTCTTTGTATTTTTTTAACAGGGCAGCATCTGTCAAAGTGTCTTAGCATAGTATCATAGAATTTGGCCCATTTGTTTTCAGATCCTTCAGTCTGGTAAACCAGATCCCAGTCCTCTATAGCTAATTTATTTCTTAGGGCAAGGATGTTACCCTCTTTTAGGATTCTTTTATTTGCGGTAACTTTTGTCATTTTTGGGATGCTTGCGTTTACATACTCTACAAGCTGGCATTTGTGGTCAGAGTAGTGAAAATCCATATTCCAGCACCTAACACTGTCTTTAATATGTTTACATAGTATAACATAATCAATTCTGCTAGATGTGGACTTCGTTTCCCTGGTATCACTATTTACTACATTTACGAGATTATACGGGTTAAGAGTATCTATTAACCTCATATTACACAAACTGGAAGATTCTGCCTCAATATTCAGATCACCAAGTATAGTTAGGTGACTGGGACCACAACATCCCACTACTCTACTAAATATGTCTATGAAGCTAACTACATCAGCCTTTGGTGGATGATAAATCCCAATAACTTTATGTTTTCTCATAACCTTTCTACACTCTTTGGTGTGGACTTCGATGCCTGTCACTTCAATCAAGCCTTCTTTGTTGTACTGGTCTAGATAGTTTAATTTCTTGTACTCAAGATTCTCACTAATGTAAACTGCCACACCACCACCCTTATGTTGCTGTCTACAATAACTATTTGCTAAGTAGTAGCCCTCTAGTTTACAGTAAATAATTTCGTCAGATTTTAATCCATGCTCAGTTAGCACTACTATATGAGGTGACTGTTCATTTACAAAAACCTGTAATATATTAAGCTTATTTCTAAGGTACTGTATGTTTAGGTGCATGAGCCTTAGTGGTATTTTTAACTGGTCACTCTGATTATCTTCCTTTAAAATGCACTGAGTTGGTTCACTAACAGTTGGCTTTAAATGTAATAGTTCCCGTTCCTGTAATATACTAAGCACTTCACTTGCTCCCTTTGCTTCTGGTACTATGCAGTGATTTTTTCAGTTTGTGTCATTAAACCTGGATTTATCTTTGTCCGGTGTTTATATTCCTCTCACTATTGTCACACTGGTATTTAAGATGGACAGTTTTACTTACATCTTTTTCCATGTTCTCTTTCTGCTTACTCGGTACCATAAAAAATCCTCACTTAGTGTAGCACGTCTCCTAGTCCTCAGGCATCTGTCTTGATTGGAAGCTGCTTCTGCTGTTGATCTCCCAGGCCTCAGGTATCTCTTCTGTGTGGTTTCTGTTGCTGGTGGCTCCTTTGCTCCCCGACTTGGTGACTGCCCTTCTTTGTTAGCTGCTGCGGCTAATGACCTTTGTGTATTTTCCTCACATGCATTTTCATTGCCTTGAGGCAGTATTATGGGGTCTGCTGTTCTGGATGCTGTTGCTGATGACGACAGCTCTACTGATGATTGTGGTGATTCTGCTGCTATTGGTTTATCTGACACTGCTGCTGAGAACATCTGAGCCTTTGCTGCTGCTACTGGTGTTTCTTGTAGCTCTACTGCAGATAATGATGGTTCCACTGTTACAGACAACTCTTGTTTTGGCGGAATTGGGATTGGAGACACTTCCATTACAGATGACTCATTAATAAATTTAAGTATTTCGGCACTAATAATCTTTTTCCCTTTTACGTTCATGTGGAGACCATGTCTTGTGAAGTGCTCTCTGTGAACACTGTTTATCTCTACGAAGGTCGTATTCTGGAAACCTCGACATATTTTCTCAAATAGCCTGTTTGCTGTAACAATCTCGATGTTTACGCACGAGTTTTCCATCAGATCGTGTCTCCTGGGGATGTTAACAATGTAGAAATGCACTCGAGGCATCCTTTTGATTGTTTCCTTTAGGATTCTCGTTGCACGCCAAGTTTCATTACAGTAAACATCATTTGCGCCTCCTATTATGATGCAGCTGTTACCCGTCGTTAATATGTTGTCACTGTTTTTCAGAATTTCGCTTAATGGCGCGCTTGGTTTGATGATGCCTGTTACATTAAGGTGTGGGTGATTTTTTCTCATAATTTCCGCAACTCCTCTCCCATGATTATCTGCAAAAATATATGTCTGTTGCTTGTATCCTTGCTTATGCATAACGTGGTTGTTTACTTTTTTTTTCTTTACGAATATTTACCTTGTGTTTTTCTCCGTTTAATCCACTTGTATATTTTGTGTGGATAGTTTGTTCATATTTTTATCCATAGATGCACTATTAACACTTTCTTTTCTTGCGTTTAATTCACTTGTGTCTTTTTGAGTGATCAGTTCGTTCATATTTCTAGTTACAGTCGTACTGTTTACACTTTGTACATTTGGTTGTGCAGACCTACGAATTTTATGGCTAGCATTAATGGGATCTTGTTGCCTTGACGATTCAGACAGTTCCCGTATGGTTAGTACTAAATTTTCCATTGTTTTTATATATTTTTTTATAATGTCAAGTTCTTTTTGAAGTTCGTCTTGCACGCTGTCTTCTATTCCCGCGTAGCACTTTTCACTCGCGATCTCGCGGCCGTTACACTCTATGTCACATTTACACTGTATTTGTAAATCATCTTGAGCATAGCAGTGTGAATGGCACCATTTATGTTTAAACACGCATATTCTAATTCCATTTAGCACTGGTTCGTCACAAACAATACACTTGATTGAAATTAAGTCCTCAAAAACTGCAGAGCGGTTTAAAGTTACGTGTAAACTTGCCGCCATATTCATGAGTACACAGTTGTTGATGACTACAGACTTATTGACATGAAAAGACCAATGACAAGTATAGAACTTGTTGCCGTGGTCAGAGCCAACACATGGCAATATAAAGGGCATTTACCCATTGGGGTTGTGTTATGCACACCGCAGTAGTAATAGTGAAGGTGTAGTAATGTATTGACAATAAGGTCATTATGAAGAGAATGCACTTTGATAGTTTCATTTTGAATGTCATGAATAGGTTTAGCCAGCTGTTAAGAGTCATGTGGAGAGGGCCTTCCAATAGTTTTAGGAGCAGACCAATAGCAAATATAAGTGGGGTAGAAAAATTAAGAAGAAGAAGATTCTGATGCTAGGAAGCAGTCATGGGGATGGTATAGGCCCACAGTTGCAGGAGACATTAGGTAAGAAGTATCATTTTACCGACATCTTTCAACTGAGTGCTGGGCTCAGTAAGATGACGGAAGACTTAGTGGCTTTGTGTAAGAACTTTACTAAAGAGGATCAGGTAGTGACAGCGAGATTGGGATATGGTGTAGGCAATGGATTGAAAAGGATTGTTACTCAATTTCTGATCGCCAATGTTCGCTTTGTGGAGCTCTTCTGGAATTACGATGGACTGTATCTCAGTCATGCTGTGAGCCAAGTTAATATTGAACTTGAGAGGGTGCTGATGACTGCTAACGTGGCACACATTTCAGAGGTGCCACTTGAGAGCATCCATAGGTTGTGCTATAAACCTGAATAGGATTGGGAAAGGTGGTGGAGCTTCTGAGTGATAATAAAGCAGGTGGACATGGACTGACTCAAGTCCAAATTCCAGAGATTATATAGAAGGTTTAGATCTTTTTTAAGATGAAGTTGGGTAGGAAGTATCCCTTCTTGAGGAGGATTCATTAAATGGGGAATGCAGATCACAAGGCAGAGTAAGCTTATTTCATCAAAACATTGGGGAAATTAAAGATAAAGTAGATGAACTGCTAATAGATCTTGACACCAAAGCTATTTGTATGTTAGAACGGCACTAGTGCAGTGAGTAAATGCTAAAACTTCCTTTGGAGAAGTACATGTTAACTGATTTCTGTGCAAGTTTGTTTCAGAATAGGGGAGTGATCATTTATGTCAAATGTAGTACCTTGTTCAGAAGATTTAGAAGTTATGCAAGAGGGTTTGAATTTCCAAAGAAAAAGCTTTCCATTATAGGCCTCTAAAGGTCCCCCTTTTCAGACTCAAGGGCTTTCCTGTCCATACTTTATGCTTTGCTATGCATAGTTCTTAAGAAAGACGCAAAGTTGATTTGTGTGGGGATTTCAGTATAAACTTTCTGAATGATTCTCCAGAAAAAATGTTAATAGATTTACTTGAATCTTACAACCTTGTATAGGCAGTAGGATTTTCATCTGGATTTCAGGGAAACAGGAGCACAATCACAGACACTATGCTCATACATTGTTCCCTAGTAAACAGTTAGGGTTAGAAAAAATAGTAATAGCCTGTTAGAGAGTGATGCACAGATAGTGATTTTATATGATTTGATTTTTTCTTGGTCCTGCTGATTAAATGCTATACAAGTAGTGTACTAATAATATAGGGCAAGTAAAGTGAAATAACACAGTAATACATGAGATAACACAACAACAAAACAATCAATTACCAGTATCGATAAAAATTATTTAATTGGATAGATAAAAAATCTACTCACCAAACAGTGGCAGAACACACACATTAAAGGCTGTTGTAATTGGCAAGCATTTGTAACCAGCAGCTCATTCTTCAGGCAGAGGGGTTGAAGGGAAAGGAAGAGGAGTGAAGGAAATTGAATGGAGAGGTCTAAAAAATGGGTAGATTTTGGGGAGACTAACTGTACAGGATCAGAAGGAAAGAATGATTATTGGGGACTGCATTGGATGAAATTTGAAATCCTGACAGCTTAAAGATGGCAGACAGGGTCACATGCAAGACAGAGATTACCACTAAAACATTGTGCACAAGTTAATAAGTGTGAGAAGATAAGTGCATGGTATGTAACATAATAGACGGGGAAGAAGACAATGAGAGGTGTAGAAAACTAAAATGGAGTGAAGCAAAGAGTAGTTACAGTGAAAAAAACCTGAGATGGAAGAAATTAACGTAAATTAAAGCCAAGTGGGTGGCGAGAATCAAGGACAAGTTGCAGTGTTAGTTCCCACCTGCAAAGTTCTGAGAAACCTGTGCCTGGGGCAACAATCCAGATGGCACATGTGGTGAAAAAGGTGCCGAGGCCACAATGTCATGTTGTACAGCATGCTCTGCAACAGGATATTGCAGGTTGTCATTATATACCTTATGCCTATGCCTGTTCATCCTAATTGATAATTTGGTGATAGTCAAGCCTATGTAGAAGGCAGAACATTGATTACATAACAGCTAGTATATGATGCGGCTCTCCCTTTGGTAGTATTTATTTTGCCAGTTACAGGGCTATTATAGCTGGTGGTACAGGGGTGCATAGGGCAAGTCTAGCAATGGGGACGTCACAAGGATAAGAGCCATAGGGTATGGAGATGGATCAGAAGGAGCATAGGGTCTGACAATAAAATATTGTGGAGATTGGGAGGGTGACGGAAAGCTATTCTTGGTGTTGTGGGCAAAATTTTAGACAGAATAAATCTCATTTTAGGGCATTATTTTAAGAAGTCATGGCCATTCCAGACTAGGATATAACTGAGTCACCAATGGTGTGTTCTGAAGTTGTTTTGTGGAGGGATCAGTGGTACCAGGGTTGGATGTGGTGGCTTGGGAGATCTGCTTTTTAACTAGGCTGGTGAGGTAACTACGTGCAGTGAAGATTAAGTGGTGGTGTATTGCTGTAAAGAGTCTGCATCGGAACAAATACGTTTGCTTTGGGTACCAAGGCTGTAGAGGAGGGAGTGTTTGACATGGAAAGGATGGTAACTGTCAAAATGTAAGTACTATTGTTTGTTGGTAAGTTTAATGTGAATGTAAGTGTGGAACTGGCCTATGGTGAGGAAAAGATCAACATCAAAAAGGTCGCATGGGATTCGGGATAGGACCATGCAAAATTTAATTGGGAGAATGTATTAAAAGATTCCATGAATTTTAGCAGATCAGCCTCACCATGAGTCCATGTGGTAAAGATGTCATCAATGTATTTAAACCAAACTAGGGGCTGAAGACTTACAGATCCCAGGAAACCCCCATCCAAGCAACCCATGAAAAAGTTGGCATATGAAGGAGCCATCCTGGTTCCCATGGCCATATCCCTGATCTGTTTGTATGTCTGTCCCTCAAAGGTGAAGTAGTTGTTGGTAAGTATAAAATTGACTAAGATGAGTAGGAAGGATGTCCTACGTTTGGAATCAGTTGGGCACTGACTGAGGAAATGTTCAGCTGCAGACAGACACTGTATATGAAGGATGTTGGTGTAGAGGGATGTGGCATCAATGGTGACAAGCAAGGTGTGTAGTGGGAGTGGGACGGGTGTGATTTCAGACGATCTAGGAAATGGTTGGTATCTTTGATGTAGGAGGGAAGTTTTCTTACTATGGGTTGCAAGTGTTCATCAACTAAGGCAGATTCGGAGCACACCTTTCCTGGTCTGGAATGTGTCACTCAGCTACTTCAACAGTGTCATGACTTCCTAAAATTATGCCCTAAAATGAGATTTATTCTGTCTAAAATTTTGCCCACCACACCTAGAATAGCTTTCCGTCACCCTCCCAATCTCAGCAATTTCTTGTCAGACCCTATGCTCCTTTTGCACCCATCTCCCTACCCTACGGCTCCTACCCCTGTGATGCCCCACTGCAAGACTTGCCCTATCAACCCCCCCCCCTCCTCCCCCACCACCAACACCTATAATAGCCCTGTAACTGACAAAACATAGACTATCAATGAGAGAGCCACCAGTGAAGTTACACCTCATATAGCAGCTATTATGTAAACACTGTTCAGCCTTCTATATTGGCATGACTACCACCAAATTATTAATTAGGATGAATGGGTATAGGCATAGGGTATATACTGGCAATTCACAATAGCCTGTTGCAGAACATGCTCTACAACTAGACATTTGTGACCTCTGCACCTGTTTCACGACATGCACTAACTGGATTCTTTCCCCAGTCACCAGATTCTCAGAACTCTGCAGGTGGGAACTAGCAGTACAACATGTCCTTGATTCTCGACACCCACCTGGCCTTAAAGTTTATGTTAATTTCTTCCATCTCAGATTTTCTTCACTATAACTACTCTTTGCTTCACTCTCTTTCAGTTTCATTGTCTTCCCCGTCTATTTTTCACCACCCCCTCCCACCCGTGTTACGTACAATGCACCTAGCTTCTCACGCTCATTAACTCATGCACGATGTTTTAGTTTTCAAAACTCGTCCGATGCAGTCCCCAACAATCAGTCTTTCCTTCTCATCCCATACGGTAAGTCTCCCTTGACCTGTGGTTCTGGATACTTTCCCAAAATCTCCCCCTTTTGCTAGACCTCGCTAGTTCTTTTCCTTTATTCTTAGCCTTCCCTTTCAACCCTTCTGCCTGAAGAAGGAGCTGCTGGCTCCAAAAACTTGCCAATCACAACAGTCTTTTACTATGTGTGTGTTCTGCTGCTGCATCGTGAGTAGATTTTTTATCTGTCCAATTAAATAATTTCATCAATAATTGATTGTTTTCGTTGCTACATGTGGCCATCATTCCTTCTTATTTAACCCTCTTGTCAGTCTTTCTTGTCTGTGTTGTCCAAACTGTCATCTGTTGTGCTTATGTGCTAAGCCATTCGTTTATTTATCTGTATCACCAAGATTAATCAGCACTTTGCCCCCACATCTTTTCTAATACCGATTTCCGTGCTCATAGACGGGTCAACTTTCATTTTTATTTGCATATTACAATTCCACTGTTATTTACGAATTTGCGTGCAACAGTGTACGGTTCATTACATTGCATGGTCTTGTCCCAATAGTCTTCCACCGATTTGCTCGCCAATTTGTCAGCTATTTTCTATTGCACCATCCACTTATCTTGTTTATACGTAACTCTTTCACGTTTTTGTGCGTTTGTTTTTCGACAAATCGCTCTGGTTGACTTTTATTGCCGTCTCTTACGTCAGTTTAATTCCCAAGCTAAGTAGTTTACATTTTCTCCTATGACTTCCAATTTATGTTCACGCAGTTTTTAAAATTTCGTCTGTTTTCACGACCTTCTCGATCGTATCAATACAGATCGCCCACTAATTACCTCTCATTAATGATTTCCGTACGAATTTTTCTAACTTTTCGACCTTTTTCATTGCTTTTATTCCGTTTTTCCATCTTTTCCACCCTCTGCTTATTTATTCATTTATTTTTTTGCCGCTCTCACGATTTTTACGTCTCCAAACTGCCATGATGAACCCCATCTCATATTACATCCGTTCCTTTAAAAAAACATGGCTTTGCACTATCAAACTTAAGATCCCACATTCTGTTTCTTGAAACCTGGTTGCTTCTTGGAGTTACTCCAAAATGCCTAACACTGAAAGTCTCCATTTCTGGATGCAGTCCTATCCTACAACAAACCCTTTTACAGCTTCAAATACAGCAATCTCTTGCTCTTACCCAGCCAACCTGTGACCTATATGCGTCATCAGAAAATTTCCACTCAACCAGACTTCTATTCTTCTACAAAATCCTGTAGTTGTCCGCCCCTCAAGTTTCCTTGAATGACATCATCCACCAAGCCAACTTCAAACTGCAACAACTTATCAGACTTCACCTCAAAAAGCTGTACCACCATCTCCTAAACTACCTGAAAAGTGGTATTTCCCTTCCTGACCCTCTGCAGCTCCCTAAACAGCCACACCATCAACCACCACTCCTCTCCTGCAAACCGAGCTTGGTCAACCTCCTTAACATCACACACCATTCACCACTGCCTCCCAGACCAAGAATAACCCATAACCCCCAAGAACCAGTCACAGCAGTACAATCTCCTTAACCTCTCATCTAAAGCACTCTACCCTCCTGAATTTTCTGTATTACCTAAGGGCCTCTTTTTTAGGTCTGAACCTGCATTTGATAATTGTGCTTTGGTGAAGGTCATCCTTTCCTTCACACGTCATATCCATTGGAAATATTACTTTGCAACCCAACCCCAAAACCTTTCCAACAGAAAACCTGACACTGATCCCTGCCTTGAACAGTTCAGACCACAATCACAACTTGATCCACCACCATTACCTCAAAATCATCCCTTAAGCCTTCCAGGAATTCCTCACATCCAACATTGCCTCACAATCCTTCCTCAGGTCCATACTACATGATCCTAACCTGTCCTCTGCAGAACTCCTGGCTCTACATTCCCTAAAAGCTGATGACTCCAACATTATCCTCCCAGCAGCCAAAGGATCTACCACTGTAGTACTTGACCAAAAGGAGTATATTAGTGAAGGTCTACACCAGCTGTCTGGCACCTCTACTTACAGCGTCTGCCATCAAGATCCCATCCCTGTAATTCAAACTGACCTGCAGTCCCTCCTTGAAACCTCAGGCCTCTCACAAGGACTAACATCTCAATCCATAGACCTTCTCACCCCACCCAAACCAAGCACTCCCACCTTTTACCTTCTTCCTAAAGTCCACAAATCATCCTGGCCATCCTATAGTTGCTGGCTTCAAAGCACCCACCAAATGTATATCTCCCTTAGGGGGTCAATACCTGCAACCCATAGTACAAAAACTCCCCTCCTACATCAAAGATAACAATCATTTCCTAGATCATCTGAAATCCGTGCTCGTCCCACTTGCACCACCCATCTTGCTTGTCACCATTGATACCACCTTCCTCTATACCAACATCCCCCACGTACATGGTGTGTCTGCTGCTGAACATTTCCTCAGTCAGTGCCCATCTGATTCCAAACCTAGGACATCCTTCCTACTCACCTTAATCAACTTTATGCCTACCAACAACTACTTCACCTTTGAGGGGCAGACATACAAACAGATCAGGCCATGGGGACCAGGATTGCTTCTTTGTATGCCAGCCTTTTCATGAGTCACTTGGAAGGGGGTTTCCTGGGATCAGTTAGTCTTCAGTCCCTGGTTTGGCTTAGGTACATTGATGACATCTTTACCATATGGACTCATGGTGAGGCTGATCTGCTAAAATTCATGGAATCTCTGAATACCTTCTCACAACTAAATTTCACATGGTCGCATTTGGAATACCAAGCGATTTTTCTTGATGTTGGTCTCGCTCTCACCAAAGGCCAGCTCCACACTTTCGTTCACATTAAACTTACCAACAAACAATAGTACTTACATTTTGACAGTTGACGTCCTTTCCATCTCAAACACTCCCTCGTATACAGCATTGGCAACCAAGGTAAACATATTTGTTCTGATGCAGACTCTTTACAGCAATACACTACCACTCTCACCTCAGCCTTCACTGCATGTAATTACCCCACCAGCCTAGTTAAAAAGCAGATCTCCAGGACCATCACATCCCATCCTGGTACTGCTGATCCCTTCACAAAACAACTTTGGAACACACCATTGGTGACTCAGTTATATCATAGTCTGGAATGTGTTAATCAGCTACTTTGACAGGGTCATGGCTACCTAAAATCATCCCATAAAATGAGATTCATTCTGTCTAAAATTTTGCCCACCACACCTAGAATAGCTTTCCGTCAGCCTCATAATCTCCGCAATATTCTTGTCAGACCCTATGCTCCCTCTGATCCATCTCCATACCCTATGGCTCTTACCCTTGTGACGTCCCCACTGCAAGACTTGCCCTATGCACCCCCATACCACCACCTATAATGGGCCTGTAACTGGCAAAAGGTATAGTATCAAAGGGAGAGCCATATCATATACCAGCTGTTATGTAAACAATGTTCAGCCTTCTACATCGGCTTGACTACCACCAAATTATCAATTAGGATGAATGGGCATAGGTATAGGGTATATACTGGCAACTTGCAATATCCTGTTGCAGAGCATGCTGTACAACATGACATTCGTGACCTGGGCACCTGTTTCACCACACACACCATCTGGATTCTTCCCCCAGGTACCAGTTTCTCAGAACTCAGCAGGTGGGAACTAGCACTACAACATATCCTCAATTCTCGCCACCCACCTGGCCTTAATTTACATTAATTTCTTCTGACTTAGATTTTCTTCACTGTAACTACTCTTTGCTTCACTTCATTTTAGTTTTCTCCACCTTTCATTGTCTTTCCCATCTATTTTTCACCACCCCCTCTGATCTCTGTTACATACAATGCACTTAACTTTTCACTCAGGCACTATGTTTCAGTTGTAATCTCTGCCTTGCATGTGAACTTGTCTCCCACCTTTAAGCTCTCAGGTTTTCAAATCTCATTTGCTGCAGTCTCCAATAATCAGTCTTTCCTTCTCATCCCATATGGTAAGTCTCCCCTGACCTGCAGTTCTGGGTGACCTTGCCAAAATCCACCCCTTTTCCTAGATCTGTTCTGTCTTTTTCCTTTGCCATCAACGTTCTGCCCAAAGAAGGAGCAGCTAGCTCCGAAAGCTTGCTAATCACAACAGTCTTATGTGTGTGTCTGCCACCAGTTGGTGAGTAGATATTTTTATTTATCCAATTAAATAACAGTAATACCTGAGAATTAATGAATTAATTTAATGAATTTCATGTATATGCTATTTTACTTATTTTCTAGCATTGTTAGGTTGCACATAATATTATAATAATTAGTGGTTGCACATAATATTACAATCTGTAGTTGACTGTCATAAGTTAAGTGAATGCTTAAAATAACAGAGTACATGAATGTACATGTTTTATGCTAATCACACAAACTAATTGATATTTTATTATCATAATTTAAGTTAAAATACAAAATTTTGTTTCATGACGTAAGCAAAGGAACACTTTTCTTTTTTTTGAGAATGTATTTCATGTAAGTAGCTTCCTCTATTCTCACTCTTCAGGGACCCTTTTAACTATCAGAATTCATTTCTTTCATCAAAAGTTTGAGCTATGAGTAAAGTTTTTGATTTCCTTTTGAATAACTGTACAGCATTAATTTCCTTTTTTATACTTATGCAAAGCTTATTGTGTGCATGCATTTGGTTATCTGCGTGTGAATCTGTGTACTTCTACTACAGAAAGAGCAAGAGCTTCAAAGCTAGTATAAATGCTGTTTCCTGTCACATGTTGTGGATGTCACAATTTGTCTGAAAACGAGTTTCCCAGCTTGTATCAGTAGTGGTTTTCCACTATTATCTGTGGTACTTACACAACAAGGGTGGCCACATCCCACGAGAGGGTGTGACCTGCCTGCCTGCAACACTTTTACAGGGCTGACTGTGCAGGCAGGAATTCAGTCCATTTTGGCCTATAGTGGAATGGAGGAGACGGATGAGCACTACTTGCCAGGATTGTGCAGATGTGCAATAGGTAGCAAGTGAGCCAGCAGGACTCCACTCAGGCAAAATATGTCGGCCCTGTAAGCAGCAGCTAGTGGCAGGCACAGGCTGGGCAGACTGAGGAATTGGCTGCTGTGGACTCCATCTCATGCAACAGCTGCTGTCACCTGGGGAATTAAAATTTGTGAGCAAGTTTCCGAATATTTGTTTCTGAGATTTCTGCATTCTGCAAACTGCACCTGTCAATGCTCGTCTGGGCCAAAGTTGTTTGTGCCATTGAGCTCCATCAGTTGCCATAATGATTGTGTCTGGTATTGTATTAGAGGCCTCTCACTGCCTTTGCTTTTGATGATAGTAGATACCTGTGAACTTGGACTAAATGGAGCCGGTTCTGTGCTTTGGAGCTTGACAAACTGATTAACTTGTGTTTTTCTTAAAGCTCAAATTCTAATTTCATTAATTTTTCTTGCTTAATGACACTGTTGATTGTATGAGTTAAGATAAAGCAGTTTTATTGATATTTTATTAATTTGTGGATGCTTCTGTGACTTAGAAGTTCATGAAAGTGTTTACCCTGTTTATCTTGTGTAAAATTGTTACACATATCTTTTAATGAATTGTTATTCGATAGTTATAGTCAGATGGAGTTCACATCTGGCTCCTGTAGTAAAAGTATCTGCTGTCTCTTTGGGATAATGTGTTTTTATAATAAGCCTTTCCTCAACTGTTATTGCACCTAATTTGATTAATTTTTTATGGCCTGAGAAAATAAAGTTTTGATTTCTTTTGGGGAGTGATATTTTTATTTCAATAATTTTCTGTTCTTGGCTACAATCAACAACATGGAGAGAAAGAGAGAGACAGACAGAGAGAGAGAGAGAGAGAGAGAGAGAGAGAGAGAGTGCAATATGCAATCCTGTAATAGTAAATATCCTAAGAGACTTGAAGAGACCCTACATATTAACCTCACTGCTCATTTCTGAAGTTTGAAAACATTTAATTAAAATGGATGTATACAAAGTATTACAACACTTATTATTCTATGTGACTTGATATTGTATACATTTATCATTATCAGTATTTTATCTTATAATCAGTATGTACTGTATATATATCTTTTATCTCAAAATGTACCAGATGTAAGCTGATGCTGTGTTACTGATGTAATCTGATGCTGTACTTAAAGCCATATGAAATAAAATGACAACAGCATTATTCCTCTGTCAGAAAAGTGAGAAATGGCTCTCAGTGCAAAGGATGCTGAGCTAAGTTTCTTTGCTCTTTCCCTCTTAACTGAGTGTCCATCTTGTTGCCTATGAATTCTGTATGTGATGTGTGGTTTCATTAATTTTTCGATTGTTAATAACAGTTTTAGGAACTTCAAGTTTTTTATTTGTTGTCTGAAACTGTATAATGGTAATTTTTGAATAAAAAATTGACGTTAGGCTGTGAAAGATTTTCGTACTTGGTTAGTAACTGTCAGGGCTGTATCTTGCATTGTGTAGTAAGGATCTTTTATCAAGATACGTGTATCACCAGCAGGCAGGACTATATTTTGCTCCATTATTAATTGTAATTGGTAAACCATTAGTGCAGATCAACGTGATCAGTGGCCCACGAATTTAGCCCTAAGGGTTTCCATTTTTTACATTCCCCCAGTCTGAGTTTATTTTCACGTCTGCCTCCTCTAAGACAACATTTTGTTTCTCATATTAATTAGATTCTAGCCAAGCCGAAGGTTTGTCTTTGATGCCATAGTGAGGAAGTTTTTTTTAGCAATGTCTGCAGGAAATGGACTGCTTTCCTCACCTTTAGTAGATGTTATCAATTCAAAAGGCTACCAATCGGTTAAACTTATCCTCAGCTACCTTTATTAGGGGACTTGATGGCATATTAAAGCATTCTGTGAAACAAAGAAACACCACTTACGTCGATGAGCTCTTAATTGTGGAACCAACATGGAAGGGACACAATGTGATGTTAAGGGAAATGCTACAGAACTTCAAGGAATGCAATGTAACTGCCAACATCACAAGTCATGCACTGGGGCCTCAGCTGTAAAACTCCTCAGCCATATCACCACTACAGAAGGAATCTCGCCAGATCCTAACAAGATGGTGGTGATAGCAAACTTTGCAACACCGACAACTAAGAAACAACTCCATGGCTTTCTTGGTGTCTCATTCATTTGGTAGAGGTTGCGTGAGACGTTTATCCTTCACTTTCACATTACTTCCGATATTTCCTGTATCTTTCGGTAGATCTCGTTACTTCTTATATTTCAGACGTCTGTAATTTGTATTGCAGCCATTAATTTTCTAATAATCCGCCTTTCAAGTATGTATTTTCCGTCCAGCTTACAATTCGTCGTCAAGCAAACATGGATATGAACATTCTGGTCTTAACACTGTCTTTTAATTTTATTACTTCTAGGTATGCATATGTTGTACTTCTCGTGCTCCACTGTCCTGTAAACATCCCGGAAAAACCTCTTGCAAACTAAAACACAACACAAAGTAATCCAGAAACTCTGCAGTACTAATCAGCAAATACGCTTCAACTTATGAGCTCAGTTTAGAGTTTTGCATGACTCAATATTGCGCCCTGGTATGCTTGAACTACCCTTTCGTAAATCAGACAGACAGCTCGATAAAACCATCAGAATAGTCTCTGGGTGGATAGGAATTACTCCACTATACCTAAAGCAAAGCTCTGTAACTAAAGAGATTCCAACACTCAGCCACATACTGGTACCCCCTCCTCTATTACGTTAACAAGCAGCACTGTTGAAAGAATACTCCAAACCAACAAATGATGGTCAACTTCTCACTGTGAAGATATTCTTAGTTTGACAACAAATCGATTTTTTTCCGTTTATCCATCATTACAATTGGCACAATAGCTTGCTAATAGCAGCTTCACCTTTAACAGTAAATGGTATGAAAAATGGAATATGAATTCTGCACCTAGAGTGCGACATTATATTGACCCTCTGCTGAAACCAAAGGGCTTTAAACCCAACGGCATGAGTGGAAGAATATCAATCGCACCCGAACAGGTCACAAGAGTGTGCGCATACAACCTGCACAAATGGGGTAAGCACTCCAACCCAAGCTGTGATTGCGGAGCTTCGAACCAGCGTATTATCGAGGAGTGTAAATTGGAGCCTACCTGGGCGATGTAAACAATTTTTGTTGTGACTGCGCCATCAATCCTTCAGTGTGCTAGGAGACAGGACATTAACACGTAATAGCAGCTGTTTGTTAGTGTAGTGTATCATTTGTGCTTTTTATTGTATTTTTTATTGTTTTTCACGTGTAGTCCTATATGTTAAATAAATATATCCTTAAACCTACCGCTAATTTTACTATGTATGATAATTTTTTGTTCCATAAATCATAGTGAGGAGTAATGTAGAGTATAGAATGTCAGGAAAGAAGAATACATGATAAATATTTAGGAAGATAAGAGGATATATGCCACTATTCTTTCCATTGATTCTAGATGGACGCTTCTGCGCCTTCTTCCTTAGTTAAGCGAATTCGCGTTGATTAAATTTCCTTCGTAGGTTTACCAATGCTGTCATCGAAGGCGCAACGGATTAACGCAAGCCAAACAGCTAATGATTAAATTAATACGCTGTTAAGTACCGGTACCAGAAAACCAAGACTATTCGTATTAAAATATACATCCGATATTGACAATCGTTATTGGCAAGTCTACCGTCACCACGTTTACGTGGGGCTCCCAAAACCGGATTTCGTACGCCTGTTTCCCAGTACCGCTTCTGGGTGGTCATGTAAACACTTCAAAATCGGTTCTGGAGATCCACTTATTGTTACCGGGGGACCGATGATCTCGCTGTTAGATCCCCTCCCCCCCAAACCAACCAATAACAAGGTTACCGGTTTGCCAATTCCGCAATCGATTTGCGCCCCCATGAAAATGCAACACGTTTTCAAACTTTCTTGGAATGTTAGGTTTCATCTCGTTTTTAAAAATTTTCGGATAATATGGAGGAAGTGGCTGTTTGTACAGCAAAGAACATGTAGAAATATTAGACACTAGCTGTTTCCACCTCGTCTAACTGGAAAGAAATAGCGATTGTGCGGACTAAATCATAAACTGTAATAGCTATTTTCCAGGCGCCATATGTAACTGGGCTAGCAAATTCGCTCCAGATCTTAACGTGTAAAGACGACAGTGAAGAACCGTTACTAAAATTTGGAAGATGTCTCGCATGTAAACGTAGTGCGTAAGAGTTCGCTTCCGATAAGTAGATCGCGGGCATTATCTGATATCAAGAAGTGATCTGTATCGATTCCTGGTACGGAGGGCGAATAATCGATATACGTGGTGTACCTGCACAACTGCACATGGTGGGCCGCTGTCGACTAGTGTTAAGTGCGGCAGTTTGGTGCGTGTGGCTTTCGTTTCGCGTGGGAACCTCTGCAGCGACACGAGACCTGCGGCTTGTAGTGGTGAGCCGCCCGTTTGTATTCTGAGCGCAGAGTCCTGGGTCTGTATCTAGTTGCTGTCTGATGTTGCAGATCTTGGTAAGTACGGTAAATGTTGAGCTATTCCTGTACAGCGTAGTTGTTACGATATATTGACAGTATATGGACAGGCTACGAATAAGCGAGGTCGTGATGCCGACATATGTTTCATATACCGAATTTTTGATTACGTTTATTACTTGCTCAAAGAAGTTTTACTTGCGTCTTCGGAAAAGGGTGAAACGTAACTTGCGTGAATATAATCTTACAAAGAGTTCAATGTATAAAATTTTCTTGGAACACCTGTTGATTGCTGTTTTATGACAGTTCGTGCAGTAAATGTTGACGGAACCTAAACATTGTAGTAGTGCTCTGTACTCAAAAGCGGCAAAATTTTTCATGCGTAAAAGTTAAAAAAAAAAGTTTGCTACTGTGTTATAATCCAGGCGCAAAGAGTGCCCCGTGATTCTGATGGGCCGCAATACGTGGAGCTGTTACAGATTGTACGAATAGCTGTTATGTGCCGGTTATACTGCTTATCAAAAGTATAAACCTGGCGTAAACAAACACAAACGTGATGACTGGTCAGGGGTCGCAGCACGCGTACACTGGTCTTACGCTCTTGGAAGTAGGTCCTAGGCATTAGGTATGTTAAGTTAGTTGAATGTTACCGATATTCTAATGTATCAATAGCTATCAACGTTAAGCTTATCACGCCTGAGCTGTGAGATTTTTGTTTCAAAAATCTTGTCACACTTTGTATTGCTGTGCTGATTGTCGCGCTGTTAATATACAGCATGAAAATGGTTATGACTATTCTGTAGTAAACCATGCGTTTGGAACGTGGTTTGAAAGTACCGAGTAGTAAGTTCTTAATGTTTCTCATACATAAAAAATCGGCTTTGAAGTTTTCCAAGAGATTGTATTTGACAGTTGAGATTCAAATACACATTGGAATTACAGTGGAATCTGTGGCGTAGATGTCTTATGTCCTGACCACATAGGACACGTATCGTTGTATCGTGTCGAACACGCCGCGGCGAGTGCTTCTGCCTCAAAATACAGACTCGCCGCGGCGGGTGTGAGCGCCTGCAGGGGTCTAGTGTAGCAGGGGATACAACCCGTCGGCTTTGGACAATGTCACAAGTCGCCAGAGAGCAGTTTACCATTTTCGCTTTTGCTGTTATGTTTCAGTTTCGTTTTTTTACTGATTGCTTAATAAAGTGGATCTGTTTATTCTATCTCGTGAGATTTTTTTTTAAAAAGCCAAAAAACACTTATCAGCCACTGAAGGGAGCTACAACACTAAGAAGAATCGCTTCTCGAATAGCCACTTGTGACGTCATTGTCCAAAGCCGACGGGTTTGTGATGTTACAAAATAGAAGTGATTTTGCTATTCAATGGAAAGTTGGAAATTGAGATTTAACTAACTGTTTTATCAATCACAATTGGCGTAAGAATCATGGATTGACCATTGTCATAAAATATTGCATTATGAGATGTGAATAGTTTTTTACTTGCGGTTTCGCGTGGCTTGAGGCAGTCACAACTAGCGTGCTATTGATTAAGAAGTTGCGTTATCGTCTTTCTAATTACTTCATGATCGTAGATACGATCATAACCGGTTGTGAAGTTATTGTTATGACAAAACAATTTCCTAAGGGACCAGAAAGTTCTTAAGGGCGCAAAAACAACTGTAACATCAAACAAAAGGAAATTCAATATTAAAGCTGATGCAAGAAGACGATAAAACAGTTTTCTTTTTATCAAGGTAACACGCACATTGGACTGCTGATCTTGGAGTCTGTAATATTAGCAAAATGCATAATTAAAATGAAAATAATACTGAGGAGATAATAGAAATGAGCACTGCTAAATGATTCAGTATTCCCAGAACAAATATTTATTATAACTAAACATATATCGTACCTTAAGCTTAATACTACAATGACGGTAGATTTTTATGTCCATATCATGTCCATTGAGCGCTCTTTTATATAGCCATTGTCCTCTTGAGTCGCTCGTGCTTCGTCACGGTAAGTTACAACAGTTCTTCTTCCTACACTTCACTCAAAACTTAGACGGAACACGTTTTTATTTATTTAGTAAAAATAATTAGATCAGACCGCCACAAATCTGCGTCCGTCTTACTCGAGAAAAACAGTAAGTCTTTTTAGCGCTCAAGGCTTCATTTGTTCTCCAGCGAACAAAATAGTGAAGGATCGCATATCCATCCGTACTTTTCTGTTTATATTGCCGCCCAAAGACGACGAATTACATTATCTAGAAAATTCCACCGTCGCCATGCGACGCCTTATTATATATTAATCATTCTTTATAAACAAGTATTTGCCTTCTGGCTGAATTTGCTGTTTTAATTAAGCCAAAAATAGCGAATATCACATTGCCTCCCATGAGGAGAGAGGGAATGCCGAAGGATTACCTCGATCCTCATGTCCTCATGAGATATTCGTGATTTTTGGTGTGACATTTACATAACGTTACTGGCGTACAAAGTACATAAATTGAAATCACATTTATAAACATATATCAGATATTTATCATTTTTCAAAATAAAGTTTTTCATTCTCTGTTCATCAGTCACTTCATTCCATAATACCAAGATTAACATTTATGTGCATATTTAAGTTTGGTCCATATTTGCTTATAACAATAAGTGAACGTTCATTTCGCACTTCAGGGGATAGAATTCAGGAATTACTTTCTCTTGAGCTTAACAACTAATACATGAGTACAGTGAGTGCTTATTTTCACTAAACGAGAGTGGACAATGTTCGAGCATCTGTTGACTCCTTGTGGTTCAATTACAGTTTAATAACGTAGCACTACACTTCGTGATGCTTTCACTTTCTGTGTTAGCTGTCTACGGCGTTCATCATGCAGTACATCTGTCCTTTCCACTGTGGTGCCAGGAATTCAAGTGGCTTCCCGGGTTTTTATTTACAATATGAAACAGAAGAAGTGGAAAATTATTAGTATAACTTACAAGCTACTGGATACATTTGTTAAGGATCGGAACTGGTCTGGAGTTTAGGGTCTTCCTATAGTGCACATTCATTTTCTTTGTCCATCAAGAGACAGGATTATAATTAATTTTAGCAGTGTTCAGGAGTGCCGGTATTAATGGCTTTAAGGCCTGAGTAATCTAACAATCTACTTCTCACTCATCTTAACTTCAACTCAAGAAAATTGCTTAATTTACATATGAAAATGTAGTCACACAAGTGTACAAATGTCTTTCCTCCAGTATGTACGATGGAAGTCATGGCGGTTAGCAGTTTAAAGTTTGGATTGTTTCGTCACCCACACGTCAGCCACTCACAGCGGCTGCACAGTGTTGCGTGAGCTCCAACACTCGGTATCCGTTCGCGCTCAGGCTGTAACAGAGCTGCTGGTCGTCGAGTGCTCCTTTTTATTTTTGTGAACTTCGTATCACACGAGTGCATCGATACAAACACCTCGCGCGCGTTTTCCATCGGAGGAGCCAGACACTGAAGCTGCCTCCATACTTCTCTGTCAACTGCCTCCCATGAGGCTCACAGGTAAGTGACGACGAATGTTTTAGCTGTCGCTGCACTTAGAACAACACTGAACTTTGCGTTGCACCTGTTGTCGTAGCCTTGACTTCTTTTTACACTTGCAGTACAACACTACCACTAATATACAGTGAACAGTTATTTTTATTGTGCACGTCGCACTTTAGTGTGCATCTTCACACAGCATTCGTGCTTAGTTCCTTCGTCGATGGAGTTCATTTACAAAACAATCAATTTTGCACGTTTCCTCCACTGGTATAGAAAGACTTATATTCTACTATTTACAAAATATCACTTACGAGCTAATATTTACAATTAATGGTCACTCCTTTTGTTAAGTCCAGTGAACAATTGCTTTATGAATGGACTCTTTATATCTCAAGATTTGCTTTCACTAGTGAACCTAAAAATATTCTTTCAAACTTTCTTTTAAGTGCTCATCTCCTCATCATGAAAACTACAGGTTTCGCAACACTCGTTGCATTTATTCTTTAGTGCACCCAAGATCATTTTCTACTGCCACGCAGCATATCTACTACTTAACGAGTACACATTTAACGCTGAATCTTTTTTTTTTGTGCTTTCCTTTGTGCTTGCCAAATTTTTTTTATATTTGAGGGCAGACTGGATAACAATAGTTCTCCCTCTTCGCTTCATGTACTCAGCAATCGTTCTCTGTTAAAAAAAAATAGGGTAACGCGTGTCTACTATTTTTTTGCATGAATGGAATTACCGACAGTTCACTGGGTTTACGCAACCGGTCCATAACAAACATTACCAAAGCTAGCGAAGTTCATCACGCTACGTGTCTCATTTCTCATAAGCACTGCTTTGCTTCGAAGCACACGTGCCTTTTACAAGTCGACCCTTGGTCTGGGTTAATGAACCAGGATCAAAAGGAACGGGCACAAGGAAAATGGATTTCATAAGAGGAGTGTCTTAGGAGACATTTTTGCGATAAAATCTGCATGTAAATAAAATTATCTTAATAAACATAGGCACATATATAAACTTCAACCTCCTTCCTTACAGCATGCTTTGCTACTTCTACGTCTTACTCAGGTTATAGTCAATATTAAGTTTAAATATCACTGCATTGCTTGTTCTTTAGATTAGCCTTCAATTAGGGTATTGAATGGTCGCTAGATTACACTACAGATCTTCTGAAGATCTTTACTTGGACTTATTTATGATACAGGTGGCTTGCTGTGTGGTTATTTAGTACCTCGATTCTACTGAAATCAATTCGTCAGCTAACATTCCTCATATACTCTTTACATTGGGCTCAGATCACAGGGAAGTAGTTTACTTTCATAGCAATTAGTGGCCTCGTGGAGTACTTACGCTACATTATTGATGCTTCATGGTTTGCCTCTATTTGTACTGTATTTCACCTAACTTAGTTTACTACAGCTTATTGTCTCCTTGCGTGAACACATGTGGGTTACCACTTGTTTTTCCATTTAACAGCACGCTTTAACTGAACTTTAAGCTATTTCTTCTACTCCTGTCCACTGTCTGGACTGTTTGAACATGTACCCTTTTTTTTAAGCAGGTAATTTGGGCTTTTACTACAGAACTTCAAGTACTTACATTACTAAAAATAAATCTATAAATATTCTTGTACCTTGAGAGAAGTGCTTATTTACGCATCCTCCTCCATTTCTCACCTTTACATATTTTATTTAGCTCCGGGCAATCACCTCGCAAGCACTTTTTTTCTTATTACTAACTTAAAATTAAATTGAAATTCTTGGTGCAACCTCAATTTCCTGCTTCAGCTTGTTGAAGAAATATCAGTTCATGTCCATCATTATAAACAATTTTTCCATACATAGCATTTAATACTTAAAGTTTACATGTAATAGCCGTTACCATGTAGTCAGTGCGCTGTTCAACACAATACTTATCATTAACAGTTCACACAAATAAATTTCCAGTACGTAAGAAGCAAGAAACCGAAACAGATTCTATCTGCAGTTGAGGCTGCGTCTGTAAACTAACTCTGTTTCAATGGACCAATCGCTCCCGATATGGAGCAGCCCTGAATCGGCAATGATAAAACTTTTGAAACAGAAGACACCTGTCTGAAAAGACATGATATCACATTGATGTTTGCTCCTGTATCAACAATGGCTGTGACAGGAATGTTAGTAACAGAAATCTTAATCGAAGCCTGGACCTGTTCATCATAAATGTCATTAATGTCTTGAGCTTCTAGGTCAGGTGCAAGGTCATCTCGTAAGTCGGTCTCATGGTCGTACCGTATCGCATTAACATACTCAGAATCAGAGTATTCGTTAGTACCCCCACTGGAACCGGCAGCGACCTCTAGGAGGCTGAAAGGCGGTGCCTCTAATTTTCCGCAGGATGTTTAACCTGTTTGTCATTCATAGCCTTAAGTGTTTGTTCCGTTTCATATTGGTGCTGGTTATGTGGTACAAATGCCGGTGTAGAGGGGTAAAATCCACTGGGTGCATTCACTTGTGAATAAAATACTTGAGACGGCTGCTGTCGCCCGATCTTTTGGTTGCCGGCAGAATCATTTCCTTGTGAAGGAAAGTTCGCATTTGGTACCGTTTGAAAATTGTTCCGCGGTCCTCTATTCTGTGAAAAGTTGTTCTGATGTGCTGGGTGGCCTCCGCCTTGCCCATGCCACTTGCTATTTTTCGACCTATAACTTTGATTGTACACTGGCCCATTTGAAAAATTACCACTAGTTTGTGGAGAATTTCCATGCTGCTCAGGCGCAGAATTAAAGGGTGGGTTTCCGTACTGATGTTGTACCTGGTGGTTGTAAATTGGGTGGTATCTCTGCTGATTACTGTAATTGGTTTTCTGCTTCCATTTAAAGTTATTGCCGTTTGCGTTTTCATAACGGCTGGCAGGTTGGCAACAGCGGACGCAGTAGCTCGCTCTCTCCTTCGGCGCATTGTTGTCCGCGTGCGATGCATTCTGCTGGCAGCCAGGGAAGAATTTGCCGCTGCCAACCTTGGAGCGCACATCCTCGCTAATTAAATCTAAGGAATCCAGCACAGAAAGGAATACATCCGTGTCTTCTTCGGACACATTTACTAATTTCTCTCTAATAGACACAGGGAGTTTGCTTTTGAGAATCATAATTACGTCCTTGGAAGAAATCGGAGAATCCCAGAATTTAATTTTTGCTAGATACTTCTCAAAGTATCGCCGGAGACTTCCATGCTTCTCATTGAAAATTTCCGCACCATACACCTCCTTCCTTAATCTTTGCTGTACCCCATTACTCCAAAATTTTGCCAAGAACATTTTCTCAAACTCTTCATAATTCCTACACGTGTCTACCATTTCCGTTCCCCATAATGCTGCATCACCAGAAATAAAGCCAGTGACGAACTGAATACGCTGTCTGTCTGTCCAGCTCCTGGGAAATATGCCGGAAAAATTCTTTAGGAACACGATGGGGTGTATTTCTCGCTTCTGCGGATGAAAAACAGGAAAAGTGCGATGCTTAATCACACTTTCCTCTTGCATTAAACTCACAATTGTGGGCGGATCATTTAGTTTCCCTACTCGGGACTCAACAGGACTGTTGTTTTGCATGTAATCAGGCGGTGAACGATAAGGAGTTGACTGACATTCGTCACCGTCTAAAGAGTTGTTCCCTATAGTTTGCGTATGTGTGTGCGGATTTTCTACCCAATTTCTCAGCATTCTGACTTCGTCCACTACTTGCTGCTTCCACTCGGGAAGATCCCGTGTAAGTGTCCTCCGAATCTGTCCCAATTCAGAAACTACTGTGTCTCCCGACTTACCAGGAGCAGCTAAGATTTCATAAGTTACATCCTTGACAGTCTCCCTAAGCTCCTCCCTGACCATCTTTTCGATAAAAATATCTTTACCCTTTATCCATTCACTGTAGTGTTCCGACAATGCCTCCGCGTGTGCTTTCACGGTGCTCTTAACCTGTTCTTCGATATTGATTGAGTCTATCTGCCTCGACAGATCCTCTACTACACCTTCAATGTCAGATACTGCATTTCTGAGTTTATTTCTTTGGTAGCTGCCTGAATTTTTGTGTTTAATGTTCCAGATACTTCAGCTATTTCACTTTTCACCTGTTTCTGCATTTTCTGAATTTGATCACTGATCTTAGTTTGCACCTCACCCAAATGGGTATTTAATTCAGCCGTAATTTCTTTATGCAGATCTGTTTTGATTGTGCCTAGCTCTGTTTTTAATGATTCGCTTACAGCATCTAGTCGGGCGTTAACAGTCTCATTTTGTGTTTTTATAGTCTCATTTTGTGTTTTTATATTCTCATTTACTGCGTCAAACTGTTGTTTCAGCATTTCCATTAACGCACCGAGGTCATTTGTAGCTGCAGCGGGACGAGTTTGGATTTCAGGGTCACTTTCCCCTGTTACAGACATGGTTAGTTCAGTTTCCACACGGGAACCTACTGTTCGCGATCGTAAAGGGTATGGAATACTATTAACGTCTTCACTCCCGTCTCCTGTTGTCACCTGTCTCTGTTTACTATCTGCCATTTTCGTCAGTAAATCAGGTGCTACGCAAGGCTTTCGTCGTTTGTCAGTGACGTGGTGAGTCCGCTAAGAGCACCGCCCTCGCGTGAGCAACAAATGAAATTCTATCTGGCAAGAAGACAAGATGGAACCTAACCGTTTCAGACGAATGAAGATGCTCTTCACTGCAAATTGCGCACACTATCCACCATGTTGAAAATGCAATACAGGTATACTAACAATGGGGAGAAATAATTTCTATTATCAGACTACGAATAATTTTACTTTGAAAGATAAAATAAAGCAGATTTTCTATAGCGGGAAGGAGATAGAAAGGATGTGGATCGACTTGGAAAAGCAACGTTGCTACTGAAGCACTACACTGCGTATGCAAAATTCTGACTTACTTTTTGATGGCTTGATTACCGCTATGTTGTCTCTGCAAATTCACGTCTCTTTTCTTTTCTTTTCTCTCGGTAATTAAACTGCATTATTGACCGTTATTCTCACAGAGAGACGATGTGTACATGAAACGACAGATCATTTATTAACACAAGCACATAGAAAATTTTCCAAGAATTTGAACTAATTTTTGGTCAAGTCCCTGTTCGGGCGCCAAGTGTGATGTTACAAAATAGAAGTGATGTTGCTATTCAATGGAAAGTTGGAAATTGAGATTTAACTAACTGTTTTATCAATCACAATTGGCGTAAGAATCATGGATTGACAATTGTCATAAAATATTGCATTATGAGATGTGAATAGTTTTTACTTGCGGTTTCTCGTGGCTTGAGGCAGTCACAACTAGCGTGCTATTGATTAAGAAGTTGCGTTAGTCTTTCTAATTACTTCATGATCGTAGATACAATCATACCCGGTTGTGAAGTTATTGTTATGACAAAAAAATTTCCTAAGGGACCAGAAAGTTCTTAAGGGCGCAAAAACAACTGTAACATCACACAAAAGAGAAATTCAATATTAAAGCTGATGCAAGAAGACGATAAAACAGTTTTCTTTTTATCAAGGTAACACGCACATTGGACTGCTGATCTTGGAGTCTGTAATATTAGCAAAATGCATAATTAAAATGAAAATAATACTGAGGAGATAATAGAAATGAGCACTGCTAAATGATACAGTATTCCCAGAACAAATATTTATTATAACTAAAACATATATCGTACCTTAAGCTTAATACTACAATGACGGTAGATTTTTATGTCCATATCATGTCCATTGAGCGCTCTTCTATATAGCCATTGTCCTCTTGAGTCGCTCGTGCTTCGTCACGGTAAGTTACAACAGTTCTTCTTCCTACACTTCACTCAAAACTTAGACGGAACACGTTTTTATTTATTTAGTAAAAATAATTAGATCAGACCGCCACAAATCTGCGTCCGTCTTACTTGAGAAAAACAGTAAGTCTTTTTAGCGCTCAAGGCTTCATTTGTTCTCCAGCGAACAAAATAGTGAAGGATCGCATATCCATCCGTACTTTTCTGTTTATATTGCCGCCCAAAGACGACGAATTACATTATCTAGAAAATTCCACCGTCGCCATGCGACGCCGTATTATATATTAATCATTCTTTATAAACAAGTATTTGCCTTCTGGCTGAATTTGCTGTTTTAATTAAGCCAAAAATAGCGAATATCACAGGTTGTATCCCCTGCTGCACTAGTCCCGCCTGCAGTCGTATGTTTTGCGTTGTTCTCCCACTGACAGCTGTACCTGCAACGGAGGGAGGCAGAACTATGGTATTGATGCGTGTGCAGTACTCGGTGGAAGTTATGTAACAAGAAAAACTTCTCGAACAGGTGAGGAAGTAAAACTTGTGCGATACAGGCAATGAAGATAACATTTTGAAGGCCGAAACATGGAGGGATATATCTTCTAAACTAATTCAAAATGGAAAAATCTTAATTTTTCACTCTGTGTATTCTAAAATGTATAATGTTCAGTACGGTACCGAAAATGTCTATTACATTTGAAAGATAATACAAGTATGTAAGCAACCATGTGATAAAGACGGATAGTAACAGGTATAAAATCGAACTTTATGTAAGATATTTAAGTGTCGTGCTCAAACGAAAATTGTCTAGCCTCACATGGTATACGTCATGTCAAAAAGAATTATTTCCGTGCTTGTTTCTAACACTATGAACCGAAGATCTTATTACATACACTTCATATATAATAAAATTTGAAGCAATACCTTCTCACATACTTGAAATTGTGTGCTTAACATTTGCAGTTCACCTACTCGATAAAATTGAACAAAGCCCCAGAGTCCGATGGAATCCCTACCAAAATTTTTTGTTGATGTCTAGATAGCCCCCCATTAACTATAATCTGTCGTAAATGTATCTAACAAAAAACCGTGATCAGCAATTCTAAGAAAGCAAAGGTTACATCCATCTAAGAGAGAGTCGCAGAACTGATCAACAAAAATGCCGTCCAGTATCCCGTACGCAAATTTGTTAAATCTTGGAACACATTCTGAACTCAGATTTCGAGGTATCTCGAAGAGAGTGACCTTCTCCATGCCAACCAGCACGTACTTCGAAAACATCGATCATGTGAAACCTAACTCTCACTTTCACCCCCATGTCGTATTAAAAGCCATAAAGGCAGTCAGGTAGATGTAGAATTTCTGATTTCCGAAAAAGCACTGGACTCACTACAACCCCTAAGCTTATTATTAAACGTAAGATTGTATGGGGTATCAAGTGTCATTTGACTGAATTGACTTTTTGCTATCGAAGATGCAGCAAGCTACCTTGTATGGGGCTATCAAGAGATGACAAATTCGGGTGTACCCCAGGAAATGTTAAGGCCCTTGCTGTTCGTGTTGTGTATTTATGGCCTTACGGACAACATAGTAGCCTCAGATTTTTGTAGATCATGCAATTCTACTGTGAAGTATTGCCTGAAAGAAGTTGCATTAGTATTCATTAAGGTATTGCTAAAATCTCAATGTAGTGCACACATTGGTAACTTGCTTTAAATGTTCAGAAATGTGAAATTGTGCACTTAACAAAACGAAGAAACGAGGTATCCTATGACTGCAATATCGAGTCACAGTTGGAATCGGCCAAATGATACAAATACGTGGTTGTAATACTTAGCAGGGTTATGAAAATAAACGATCACATAGACCCAGACGTCGGTATGACAGAGCAGGTAATAAACTTCGGTTTATTGGTGCAATACTGAAGTGCAATCAGTGTACAAAGGCGATTGGTTTGCAAGTCACATATCGCTCAAGTGAGAGATCCATAACAGGAATAATAGGGGATCAGCCCGAGAAAGCCTGTTCACAAAGTTTGAAGAACAGGCTTAAAGACGCTAGGAGTGTACTAAAACCCGCCCCCCCCCCCCCCCCCCCCCCCCCACGTATAGCTCGCATGTGGATCGAGTGGACAAGGTGAGAATTACAGCACGCAGAGAGGAATTTAAAGTAATTTTTCCGGCGCTCCATACGTGCATGGAACGGGAAAAAGCCCTTAAAACTGGCACAGTAGGACGTATCCACTGCCATGCACTTCACAGCGGTTTGTAGAATAGATGCAGAATTCTCTGGATACACACAAAATTAGATCTTGGATACAGTTTCGCAGAGGTGTCGCTTGGTTCTTTGCTTTACAGGTATTCATTTATTCAAATGTACTATAGTAGTACACGAAACTACTCGTTGCCGAAAATGCAGCTTAGCTAGCTCTGCAGTTAACTGCGTTATGAGATGCTAAAGAGAATGTATCTGTGGCTATGACTGGCTTGGTTAAGTGTTGACACAGTCCAGATAATTTATGTAGTTGTGCAGAACGTGCCGTATTTTAATCCAAACTTGTTTGCTGTCTTGAAAACGTTAATGTTCTACCTGAAGTCAAAACGCAACTGTTCTGCTTTTGTTCGTATTGGCCACGTATGTGGAAAACACCGTTTACAACAGAGTAAATGATAAACTACTGCAGACTTCAAAGTATTTTGACATTCGTTACTTACGTGTTACAGCTAATTTCGTGTCAGGTGTTACTGGATGGAAATATCTGTTGAATGACCAACTCTACGAAACAGTTAAAATGAGAAATATTTAACGTGAAGAAATCACAGAACTTAGTCTTCGTTTAATAAACACAGTGTAAACACCCCGGGGCAACAGAAGCTGGGAATTTTTAAGAATTGTTTTTTATTTAGTTTTCAGTTAATTTTTTGTAATTTTGAATCATAAGAAATGACTCTCCAGCAAAGAGTATTAAGACATCCCGCTACTGCAGAATACTCCAGCAATAAAATGAGTAAAAATAAATAAAACTAAAGTTAAAAGGAAATGACAATTTGCAACAGCCAAACATGGTGCATACATAAGCGTCTGCCAACAGCAAAATGTGACAAGGGCTTTAGGACGAAGACTATGCAAAAACTTCACAAGAGCGTGGCATCACAATTGTTTACATTAAGTTCGTTTGAGCAGTTAGCGGCTAGAGTTGCCGTTGCATAATATGTAAAGTTGCTAGCCGGTGTTAAAAAATCGGCTACATATGTAAAATAACGGCCACTAAAAATCCGCTAGATGTCCCTAAGTATTCTCAAGGCCAAAGATATGTCGGCGGGCTGGGGAATTATGTTTATTTTCAGCTCTTGGGTATTGCCAGACAATGTACAACGCCTACAACATATTTTAATGGTCCTATTTTGCTTTTATTCCAGCGATATTTTAGAAACTTGGTATGAAACACTGCAAAACACATTTATTGATAAATGGCACTGAAAGTTTATTTTCAACAACAAAATTAGTCTAACATATGCAAAGTTAGAAAAATCTGAAAAAATTAAATTTGTAAATGAAGCCATTAAATGTTCCACTCAGTCGAAATTATTCGTGTCTCAAGCTTCCGATCTGAAAAGACAAAATGAACAGTATGCTTTTAGCTATTACAATTATGTAGTTGTAGCTATGTACATGAGATTATTAATAAAATAAATACATACACTGTGACATTTTAAGCGTGTTACATTGAAAGCCCAAATAATGTAGCTACTCATAAGTCCAGCTTTTATTATGAGACAAACCCTGAAATCGCGGAAAAAATCGGCTGTTTCACATAAAAAGACCAATGCCACTCAAAAAATATATGGAATAGCTAATTTTTTTGCGATTTCACGGCTGGTCCCATAGCAGAAGTCGTTCGCAATGATGAGTAACTTCGATTCGACTTTCGATGCATGTCACGATGTATATATTACGCTGCACTTTCATGAAAGAAAACAATTATTAGCTGAATGCTTTAACCTAAATTTCAAAATCATGTAAGAAGTCTCCAGGATCATAAATTGGGTTAACTGAAGAAGTTGAAGCCTCTCCAGTTCTCCAGTTTCTCTTGGTCTTATTTTGACGACTTGGTTAATAACATCTTCTGGGAGATCATAAGTCGAGCAACTCATGTTTTTAATCTTGAGTAGGTTTCTGATGAGAAGCAGAAAATTTAGTTTGTTCAGAAAATGTGTTCCGAAGCTTATTTTTCACAATATTCATGGAGCTACACCCCCTTTCTACTTCGGCATTTGAATGTGGTAAAGACAGAACAGCAATAGTGAAATCATTTAAATCCTTGAAGGTGTTTATTCCAATCGCATTTTTATATTCGGCTACTTTATCCCAAAAGCTAATAGTGTCCCCGTTTAGCGGATCCCAATCAACAAAGTGAATAGTTTGCCACTGCTGCAAGATTTTGTCAATTTTTTCGTCAGGGTATCCCATTTCCTTTACAAGATTAATGACGTGTCTTTTGATTGTTTCAAACTTTCTTCCTCGCTAAAGTGTCATTTTTTTCTAAAGCTTTGTAGTTGGCTGGAAGTCGTTTTTGGATTTCTCTCAACTTAAAATCAATACACAGTTTTTTTGTTCCTGCAATACTAACACTGATTTACTGGAAGCTTCTGCACATGACTCAAAAAGATATCCGTGGAGGGGACGAGATTAAGGTGATACCTTATTTTGAGATCTATGTAGTCTTGGTCGGTTGTTGCTGCCGTCGGCAACAGAATCCTTTGGCAGACTGAACGTAGCAAAGCCATCAAACAACTTAAGTTTTCCGGGGGTTTGCTTTTTCACTCTAAGATTTTGTCTGTTGCTCCAGACCAAGAATTGTTTCCAAAAAGTACATATAGAGTCGATTCTGTTCATCTTAGTACATATTATAAAGCATCTGCTTTGTGAAACATCGATCTTTAGTAGTCTTAAAATGCAATTTTAATTCATCCCACTTAGAAAAAAATTCTCGCTATAGCCGGTTCGATAGATAGCCATCGTGTGTCACACGCTTTCAGTATTTTTAACGGTGCATCACCTCAATTAGCTGAGAAATATTTTTATACTCAATTTGGCGCTTTGACGAGTGAGAGAATCAGGTGTAGGTTTCACGGACCAGAAACTGTTTCGTGGCAAAGTGATTTCTGATACGTGCGTTACTGCCAACTGTAATGAGTGACATACACAAGGATCAAAATGAGATGTGGAAGATTGTGTTGCGTTTTCGGAATTGTATACACACTGTGGCTGGAACCAGTCAAAACAGCTGCATTATCGGTTCCTATTGCAATTATATTTTGTAGTTTGAGGCCCTCAGCTTTTAAACACTGTAAAAGTGCCGATACCATTCCAACGGCATCATAAGTCTCCAGGGCCTGAAAAGCTAAAAACGCGCACTGAAATATCTTAGACGACCCAGAGATATTTGCTGATGCTTAATTCTGTTGATTCATCTAATAACAAACTATACTTTTGGTCACCTATGTCACTTAAAAAGTTCTTTTGAAATGAGGTGCTAGAATATAATTTATTAGCTCCGCACATTTGGTTCTATGTAATGTCGTTAGTTGATTTCGAATCCTTAAAGCATTTTTTACGCACGTCAGTCAAGTGATAAATGTTTGAAATTGAGCTATGTTCAGCAATGTACAACGCTAACGTACACTCAGCTCTTGCACATGAATTACATATTTTCACTGGTAGTGCAGAAAATGTCAGTTGCTTATTTTGAGAAATTAGTTCATATTTTGCTCTGTTTTTTCGTTTTCAAATGCTTTTTTCAAATTGTTAATTTTTGCATGCATTTCGGACTGACAATATCTACAATGGGCTTTAGTTGAGTTACCTGGCACAGCCTTCAACCAATGTCTGAACTCCATGCAGTTTTCTCACCCTTTTCTATAACTCTGGCTGTAGACCTTTCTTTCAGGCTGCACTTCCATGATTTTTTATATCTGCGTTAATTCCACACAACTACTATCGTTACACAATCAAAACCGATACTTTGTAAATAACTGCAAGAACTAACGACACCGCAACACAATGATACAACTAAAATGAATGACACTCCAAACAGTCCAGTTCAAATACAGTATTCTTGTTCTCACTCATTGTTGAGTCAAGAAACTCCTACAGTTTTTCTGCAGGTTCGCTAATGCAGTGCCGCCAAGCGGCTGTTCTGTATAAACGCTACGAAACGATTGTGCGTTTTGTAAATGGAAGTGCAAAAGCACATTCAAAATAAAAATGCGGTCGTATTTCGGGCTTATTATGGCGCTATAAATTGCAGCAGCTTTCAGAACTCACTTTTTCGATTTCCAAAGAATGCTGTGAGGAATGTGTATAATTATTATAGGAATTTTTAAAAAATGCCCATTTTACCGTACTTACCCTTTTAGGCTTGCGAGAAAATATTTACATTTTCTATTCACTCGTTTGGCATCAGAACTTTGACTCTTAACGAGACTGGCAGAAATTTCTTTCTTTTCATGATGTAACTACTGTGTAAATGACTGACCATTTCTCGGATACAAATAAGTTCGTCAGTTGACAACTTTTCCAATCTGTACCTATAAATATACTAGTATTTGGTTTCATACTTCAGTTTCACTAAAAAAAAAAACACAGCTGTGCATTCTTGTACTAGATTAAGGAAATATGTGGATATTTTTGTACATAATGAAGATAGCCGCGTATAAGTTTACAAGAAAATTGTTGAAATTAGCAGGTCGTAAGAAAGTTCATGATAGCAAGGAAGCGTTTTGAATCGCAATTGACGACATAATGCGAGTGTAAACGAAGAGTTAGTCTCTAGCGGATACTGGTGGTGTAAAAGTATTTTGCGGTACAATATGCATGCGTTGAGTTTTTATCCATAGAGTAATCTATTTGTCCTCCCCACAAGGGGAAGTAGGGAAGTAAATGAATGTTGATATTTATTAGGAAGAGAGAATTAGCACAACACTAAGGATGTAGCGGTGGTCCATAGCCGAAAGTGACTTAAGTTTTAAGACCGACTCGTATGCAAAAGATTTAAAAAGTAACTTAGTCGTGACTGCCTAAAAAGTCGCTAGGAGTCTAAATTATTTTCCGCTGAAGCCACAATTTTGCACGCTAAAAGTTCATACAATCCGCTAGTTGTAGCGACTTGTCGCTAGAACGGCAACGTTGCAGCGGGCTCACACGCAGTTGAGTCTCCAGCTTCTGGCTACTTAAAAAAGTGTGGCTGTTTGCTGTATCGGCAGTAGCAACAACGATATGCTACCAAGAAAGTTTTCTCGTGCACACGGGTTGCCATATTGGCGCACGCGCATGTGTATGAATAGTACAGGGGAGCGGATAATCCCCACTTGACCACAGTGCTTACGTGTAGTGATTTTGCTGTTTACTCTTCGTTTACAGTTCTCATGTCAAATGAACACAAAATGGATTTCTGTGGGCGGAAGCCATCAAATGAATTAAAATACATTCGCATTATTATGGAAGGCTAAAATAATACAGATTTCAGTTTTCTTATTTCTGCGTTTATGGCTGTCAAATCGCCATGCAGAACAGTGAAGGTGCTTTCATCGGTTTGCTAAAGAAATTTGACTTTTATTAATCTTTCCCGGTGAGGCTGTCAACTTAATCTGAAACATCTTTCATTCCACACTATTGGTTGGTTTCAACTGTTCGCTGAATTTAAAGTGCACGTGTTCATCTTCTGGTACATACAGCATGCCATAAAGAACCAGTCGTGAGGTAATACAGTAGGGGTATTCAAAGAAAATTTACATCCCGAAAACCACACTGAAAAGCTTAATATTAGATTGGGGCCCACTTGATCGAGGATCTGGACATAAGAATGTGCGCTTTAAGCCGAATTACGCATTTTAGTGTGGTTTACGGAATTCCGATGATGTGATGTCCTGTTTCTTTTATGACGTGATGTAAGATCTCTTAATGCTTCATACGTATGAACATACGAGCTTCCTACGTCATCGGAACTGCGCACGCGCAGCAACGCTTGTTTACCCTGCGCTTTCTGGCAGCAGCTGAAACGAACCTATTTCTCACTGGTAGCAGGAAAATATTGCGAATGGTGTTTTGAAAAGCGTCATTTTCAAAGTAAATTTCCGTTCACGCAAGATGAAGTTACGTCTGAGAACGTGCGATGAATTTCTTAAATTACAGAACGCTTGACTCTCATTTAAAACTTAACACTTTGAGGACCGACCACTTAGAATGTCGAGCCCAGGAAACCAGACATATCATTACTAAAGTTTCACTAGGCATTTGTGTGATATGACTGTAACACACGCAAAAAAGACGAATATTATAATTTTCTTGTTGCTTATTAATCTGAGACCAATATTATGAGGAAGCCCAACTTTCTTGTAGCTACAACGTGTATATTTAAATTATTTTTTATTTGTGTGTTCGCGTTGCTTAAGTGATGTTGCTATTGGCTGATTGCATAATGTTTCCTATGCACTGAATGTGCTGTCGTAGGCTGGCGAGATCACATGACTTACGAGAGGGCATTGCAACTCGATGCTTCGGAAGCTTGCGTTCTGTTTTGGTGGAATTATAATTTATACCTTCGTGATACGAAAATATGCAACGTTCGTGTTGCTGCGCATCAGATCTTTAAAAAACGTATCTTCTTTATAAAGTGCTGGAAAGTTCTTATACGTCGGTGTATAAAACCTTAACCATTCAAAGGATTTCAGAGGGAAAGAATAGTCACTTATCACGGAAAAGGGATTTTCACCCGGGAAAAACAATTAACAGGGAAATTAAATAAAACTAGGAAATTTTTTCCTTGTCCGGTATACACCCAGATAACGATTGATAACTGTCGTACGCGAAATGTCAAGGTTTGTCTTACAGATAGGACGTGTTTAAACTTTTCCATTACGAAACTGTTGCAGTAGAACGTATTTATCGTTCTCCTCCAGTAGTAAGTACAATAATTTGCGATAACTAGCTTGAAAACGGTGCATGTATTTCCACGAGTTGGTCACGACTGATCTGCAGGCTACGGTACTTGGCCGTGGCGCGCTCGGCGGCAGCGCGCACAAATAAAGCACTGTAACTTCTATTTCCTCCATACTGCACTGAGATATGGCTTTCATTCAGACTTTAAAAATAATTACGTCGTATTAGCTACATTTAGTGGGCAGCAACTTATCACCTAAAACGAAATGTGAAGTAGCCAGCGATCGCATTTTTCACTGCAAACCCTTCAAAACTTATGCTGCATTGTACCTGGAAAGTAGGAACCACAACAATTAAGACAAACATCGACAAAATGCCCACATTCATAAAGCTGTAATGCGAATTTGTGTGCAAATATCAACATTTTTTGCCAATTAGTTTCTTCAGAATCGAATGAGTATCTGTAGTGACGCAAACGCACTAAACGGAAAGAAATGGATTTTAAGTTTTTAGAAGAGTCTCTAGCGAAAAACGAACTACAGGAGTTTACGTAATTTTGCTTCATTTACGTACGGTATTTTTTACAGCCAGAAATTCGGAAAACCCATTTTTCTCGTAGCGTTATTAGCTGCTCTGTGGGAACAGCTTCCCGTGTGGCGCCATTCACGGATTTCGCGGCCCCTCCCGCCGGAGGTTAGTCCCTTCGGGCGTGTGTATGGGCGTGGTTTTGTTCTAGGCATAAGTTTAAATAGTGTGTAAGTCTAGGGACCGATGACCTCAGCAGTTCGGTCCCTTAGGAATTCATACACATTTGAACATTCGTGTGGCGGCCCTTGCCGTTGAAAGAACCTGCCAACCGCTGTGGCGTGAACTGCACCGCAAGACAGCTGTCTGTCTGACCGGGCCTTCAGTGCAGTTTATGAATCCCTGATTCAAATCTCGCCTTAGTCACCTTTATTTCAGTTTGAAATACCTATGTCTAGTAATTATAAAATCATTTTTTATGAATTGTGCATGTCCTCTTGTTCCTAATTACATATTGCACGTGAAGTTAGTTTTCATTTCAAGTAGAAATTTTTGACTATCGATATTTTATGAAATATCGTTAATAAACGTTGCTTAAATTAAGAAAACATAATTTTTTAGGTCAAAAGTGAAAAACCACATACTCTACATGTGGACTAAGTTCATTCTTTTATACCACAGATGCAGTCTCCCACAAACCAGTGATAAATGTCATAAACATGAACAAAGCATTTTCTCACCATCGAGCACACCATACAAATGCTGCATTTTTACATGTGCCACTGTACCATTATCATATGAACGCAACAAGTCAAGGGATTTGCCCTATAAATAACAATAAGCTGCCAGACGTACTGGAACTAACGTACGCAGCTTTTTCACACGTCACAGGCGAACGTTGGCCGGATATACATAAGCGCACGTCATTAGAGGAGAAAATACGGCGCGTGGGTGGCTTCGTGGACTCTGTTGCTGATAGAAGCAGGTCATTCAAGTTGAAGAACCTAAATCTACTTCACTGATTTGAATAAGGAAGAAGTAAGATTACGAGACGACTGACTGTAATATCTTCAGTATATCATCAGTATATCGTCAGTATCAACAATACGGTGAAATCCCTGCAGTATGCATTTGCACCACACAACTCGCTCAGAAAAATTAGTTTGTCAGGAATTTTCATCACTTGTTTGTAATTAAAATACTGTTAGGTGAGGACGAGAGCATTGTATGCTTTCCATCGGGTCAGGCAAGAAGTGTGTGGTAGTGCTAGAGTTTTGCCAAATATTACTCGTATTTCAGGTTCCTTAAAAATTACGTGACATGCGAAGCTGTGTTCTTTGCTCGTGTCTAAGTCTGAGCTGAAACTGATATCATTGAAGGTTACTTGGACCAGCTGGCTGGCCAGTGCTGTCAGAGTTAAATGCGCCGGCAAAACTGTTGTCCCGCTTTATCGCTCAGTCTATGTGCGTGTAACACAGCGTAAAACGTATCCCAATGGCCGTACTTGATTCTACTGGTCACAGCTCGGCTTCCGCTCCACGTGAAACGAAATCCAAATGAGATTAGAGCAAACGCGGAGGAATACACGGCGCAATGTTTTCATCACGTTTATTCTTACGCTGAACAGAGTATAGAAGGTATCAGTCGAAGGCGGGCTGGGAAGTGTAGAATTTGATGCGAGCTACCTAGTTTGACACTGTCGATGCCAACTCAATAAGCGATGGCAGGTGGACTTCACCAAAAGTTTAGTGTGGGCACGTAACATAAGATTACTCGACGTGCAAGTCGCTGAAGTGGCGTCAACTAAAAAGACTTGCACCAGGCGAACGGTGCAAGACTCGTCCTGCTTCCCTAGAAGTACAAAGACGGGTGAAGTCAGCCACGTGTACGAAATGCATGCGGGACATGGTCGGTCTCGCATCACCCCTGTCTCATCACTTTGGAAGTCTAAATTCTCGTTTGCTTACGCTCGCAACATACTGCCACGCTGTGCTGTCTGCACTGCGAGATTTGTGGTTGCGGTGCTAACATTCGCCTTAAAATTACGGGCATGTATGAAGAAATCTCGGTTGTGGCGACAAACCGACAGGCTGTTGAGATTATAATTTTGAGCTGGCGAAGCTAACTAATCTGAATGCCAACTAAAGGCAGTGATAACGGACTAAAATGTAGGGTAGCCCAACCTTTGCGCGCCCGCAGTATTCTCGGACCTGTAAGCGCTTAGGTACTGTTACGGAGTTTTCTGATCGAATGGTGAAAGAGTCAGCTTCAGTGCTATGCGTTTACCAGGTACGACATACTTCATCGCTGCCGTGCCTTCGCAGAAGTATTTCCGTAGCGGATGTGAGGTATTTTGTCTTCAGTCCGGCATTGCACGAGTTTACGGAAGTGTTTGTGCTGGGCCATTATTCCCGCCCATGTAAATCGCTCGGTTCATTGCTTCTGCACATTTCGCACCTTTATCCTAGTTCAGGGACCATGGATTATGGTGTGTGCGTCTAGCAGGTGAGACATGTTTGCTGGTTCTCTAGACATGACAAACAACTTAGTTGACTTCGTAAATTGTAGGGATGATTTTGAATATGTTAAATCACCGAGATGGGTATTCGCGAGTGGAAATAAAATTTTTCGTCTGTTTAGAGTTCCTACGTGAAGGTCTTCACTGGCGGGATAAGCGCTAAAGTTTGGGGTTTGTATATAAATAATTTCCAGTCTATATCTTCGGAATTACGTTGTGCGAACGATACTGTTACGCAGGCTATATTGCTGTGTGTTGGATATCGAGAAATAAGACGAAAATGGTAGAATATTATGGCAACCCATGCGAAAATACATGTTCTTGTAATCCTTGTGTCTGGAGATGGGTGTAGAAATGCGAGCAAGCAGACAGGTCCGGACCAGAAACAGTAACGCTTTTTTACCGAGGGGGGAACGAGCCAGTCTTTGCACTACAGTTCTGAGTGACTTCGATCGACTGAGGGCTTTTTGATGTAAAAGGCATCATTTTATATGGCAGAGGATATGAATTGTATGTTTACTACGACACAGTATACAGTGATATATTGCTGGGTTGGAGATAAGTTTCACGCCAAATTAAAAAGTAAAAAAAAATCCAATTTTGTGATAGCCACTGAAGGTTGAATATTTTACTGAATTGATATCACGAGAGTAATTGTAGTAACTCTAAATGTGATTAAAATCAGATAATCCAGAAAATTTTGCATATGCTGTTTAACACTTCATCAGAAATCAAACCAGTAGGTGCGGTTGATTTGTAGTACTCCAGTTACAGAAAAAGTGCAGAGATGCGCCGAAGGATAAAATACAGTAATTCATGCTTTGTACCAGTTTGACGTAATACATTACTTGGCTCCCACGTTTACTAATGTGCTGTTCAGCGTGAAAGAGCTTGCTTTAACATACGCACGCAAGATCTCATTGAGATTCGCTTAAGATATCTTCACATAGCCTTATCGTAAAAATGTGCTAAATCTACACGGGATGGTCAGAAACTCTTAAAAGCTTGTAAAGGTGTTGCAGGGCAGGTGGTACACAAGTAATTCAGAAAAAAATTACACTTCACACAATTTCCGAATTAAAATTGAAGTTGGGCAATTGAGCAGTTGCGTGCGGAAATTCAAGCGGCTCGCCAGATAGTTACTCCGGTCTCGTAGGGCAGATGGTAGTGCATGAGGGTACTCATTGGCTCAGATTCGATCCTTGCTACCGTGCCATGTCCACTTTTTATATCGCTCTCTTGTTTGGTTACAGGAAATGAAACGGACACATTTGACGACAGTCTCCGATGGGCCGCTTGAATTTGCGCCCGCACACTGCCTGATTGGCTAACTTTAATGCTAATTACTCGTATATCTGAAACTGGCAACGTGTAGAATTTTTTTTCTTAATTACTCCTCAGCACAGGCTAGCCTGCAACAGCCTTACAAGCTTTCCAAATCGTTTCTGACCACTCTGTATATCAATGCAGTAAAGGACGTAGACTACTGGTATCTCTGCACAAGTTATTCTAAATATTCTTCGTGCTTTCGCAATGCGTTCTGTTACATGAAAACGAAAAATGCGCTGTATACAGATCCACGCTTTGTTGGCTACTGGTTTCAAACGGAAAATACTTTCTATATGAGAAAACGGACAATACGCAAAACGCCTGAAACTTTGGTTATAACAAGTTTTGTGGATTTGGTACGTAGTCACATTGTACAGACCCCTGATGAAACAATCTCTTGGGGCCATGGTCACAGCGGCTTTCTTGTGGGGTCTATTTCATTCTTCTATGGAGTCACATTCGGACATGACTGCTCTGCTGAGGATGACGTCAAAACAGTTAAAAAATAGTTTGCTACTGGAAAAGTGTGGAAGCTTGTAAAAAGTTCTGTGGTGGAGGGAGTGGAGACCCACCGTAGTTAGTCTTTCCTCGGCATGTACCGTGACTGGCAGTAGACTGAGTGGAGCGTCGACTATTAAATGTTTGTTATGCCTGATGTAGGTCACACGGCAGCAATTACTCGCCGGAGAGGCCGGGGTGTCGTGACGTCAGAGCGGGCTATTGGGCTCTGAAGGGTCAACCACCCAGGCTGTCGTCCCTGTCTATTAACCTTGTCGGGGGTTCTTACAGTGGCCTTTTGATCTTGGGTTTCACAACCCCTGCTGCTTGGCAAATATGCAGGTTTTGCTGACTTTTATTTCATTACTACAGTCTTCATGGTGTTCTGGCAGTGTAGATAAGTCTTGCTGCTGAAGGCGTTATGTGGATCTTGTATGTGGGCTTGCTGCTAGCCTGCCGGGTTCGCCGACAGACGTCTTAGCACTCACAGGTACACTCCTACCTGTCCATAGTGCAAACATCTGTCTTGAACTTAGATCTTATCACATCCTCAGTCTCAGGGGTGCCGTAGGGAAACTAGACAATATTGTAGCAAAGGTGTTCACCATTCCAGTCAGTGACACTCTCTGAATAAGGTAAGAGGCTTCTGGCTGCAGTTGGCCCATGTGCTAACTACCTTGTGTTCTTCCATTCGTTGTAACCATCGGCCAAGAACGTTGTTCACAACATATCCCTCAAGTGGGTCTTTGCTTCTCATCCTGTATGGTAATCCCCCTATGGGTCTGGGGGTTAGAATAGGCCTGAGGTATTCCTGCCTGTTGAAAGATGTGACTAAAAGGAGTCTCGCACTTTTCGGCCCTATAATTCCAGGTCCCATTCTATGGTTTGACCTGCCACACTAGAAATTCCCTGCGTACAATATGGGAAAGGACCCCTTTCGTGGTGCACGAGTTATGTATAGTGTCCTTAGACTAGATTTCCTGAATCTCATCACTTTGCATCTCCCCCTGTAATTCAACTATTTGAGCTAGGACACTTTCTGGGGTATGTCATCTACTTCTGTTATCTCCAGTCCTCATTCGCCCCCATGACAATATTGGGCTTCTCTGTGCCCAATATCCAGCACGGTAGCCAGTCCATTGTGGTGGGGCCTTCTTCTACCCATTTGGTGGTAACCCTCCAACAACACAGAGATCCCCCCCCCCAGGGGGTCCACAACTCTTTTGTGGATACATGCGTAGTGAGCACAGGACCCCGAGCTAATGTGGCCCTCCTTCCTTTCCGGGCTGCATACCTTCCTTTTCCGCATCCTTCCCTCTCCATCTTCGTCACTCCTCCTCTCACCTCTCGCTCTTTCCTTCCCTTTCTCCCCCTCTGGGAGTATGGTTTGTGCCTACGTCCGGAGACGGACGCTCGTAAATGTACCGCATTCTTCGCCTACTCTGCTTGTATGTCTTCATCCTTCCTTTGTCCTTATCTTTTCCTTACCTCTTTTCCTTACCTTTTTTCTGCTGCGGCGTTAGAGACCTCTCCTCTTTCCTTTCCCTTTCTTTGTTTTTCCCTTTCCCTTTCTCTTTCTTCCTCCCTGTGCGTGTCTGAAGGCTGACCCACGCATTTTTGTGCATAGCCGGTGACGGGGTAACGCGTAATTCCCCGCCCCAGGCAGACAGGTAGGACACGTACGTACCACCTGGTAACGGCCAGGCCCAGGGAGGGGTGATTACCCGAGCTGATACCTTCCGAAAGTGCCGATTGGTCCCTCCGTCCGTTTGTAGGGAGGTGTGACCTGAGGTGTGAACAATCACCGAAGGTGGGAGTGCCCTCAGAGGGCCACCACAAGGGAGGAGCGCGCCATCGGAGACGCCAGTAATCATGGGGGATTCTTCCGCAATGGTTTCCTCACCGTCCACTATGTCTGCTCACAAGCGTAAGTTCACTGAGTCTCAGCCACAGACAGTTCTTCCATCGTTGCCACAGTTCCTTGTTGTTTCTCGGTCTGACGAAGGTCACGACTTCTCCACGGTCAACCCTTTCATTATTCAGAAGGGTGTCGACGCAATTGCAGGTCCTGTAAAGTCTTGTTCCAGATTACGGAATGGCACCCTGTTGTTAAAAACACACAGTGCCCTCCAGGCACAAAAATTGCTGCGTACTTCTCTGCTCCACACCTTCCCTGTCCGGGTGGAACCGCACCGTACCTTAAATTCCTCGCGTGGAGTCGTTTATACACGCTCCCTCGATGGATTGTCTGACGAAGAAATTCAGCACTACCTGTCTGACCAGGGCGTAACGGCTGTTCATAGGGTTATGAAAAGGGTTGACATGAACATCATTCCAACCCGCAATGTCGTCTTGACATTTGACAAAGTTCAACTCCCATCGAAAATCAAAGCAGGCTATGAGATAATTTCCGTTCGCCCTTATGTCCCAAACCCAACGCGTTGCTATCGGTGTCAGCGGTTCAATCACACCAGCCAGTCCTGTTCCAATCCGGCCAAATGTGTTACGTGTGGCAAGGATGCCCATGAGGGTGCTTGTCCACCTCCATCCCTTCGCCACATCAACTGTATGGGTGACCACGCTGCTTCCTCTCGAGATTGCCCCATTTTTAAGGACGAAAAGCTCATCCAGGAAATAAGAGTGAAGGAAAAGGTGTCGACCTTTGCTGCTCGAAAGTTACTCGCCAGTCGACAGCCCACCGTGCCTCAGAAAGGAAAATACAGCACTGTCCTTGCTTCTCCTCAGCCAACAAAGGAGGCGGCCACGCAGACTTGCGACCTCACATTTAGTACCACGGTCGTCAGATCGGCCAGCGCAAAGATCGCCCGTTCAACCTCACCACTTTCGCCTGCCCACTCTATGGCTCACCCTTCATCGGGTTCTGCTAAATCTCGAACCCAAAAGTCAGACACAAAGACTTCGAAAAAAGAGCATACTCGTGAAGATTTTTTTCGTACCCCAACTTCACACCCATCGGTTCCTCCTTCATCTAAACATCATACTTCCAAGAAGGCTACAAAGAAACCCAGTTCATCTCGTTCTCCGCCAAGGCGTGTCTCATCTACATCACCACCTGGCGGAAATCGCCCTCGGCCGCCTTCTGTGTCGCCGAGGCGCACTGCTGGCGGCCGATCAACCGGCCGATCGCTGGTGGCAGGAGCTGCTCCTGACCAACCTATGGATGAGGATCTTCTGCCTTCGGCTGAATGCCATTCCATGCTGTCAGTCGCAAGCTCTGAGCAGTGGTTGAGTTGACAGCAACCTTGGTCACATTCCTCCATTTTCTGTTCACCCTATGTCCATTATCCACTGGAATATCCGCGGTATTCGAGCCAATCGGGATGAATTGTCGATCCTCTTACGATCGTACTCGCCAGTCATCTTCTGTCTTCAGGAAACAAAGCTGCGTCCCCATGACCGCTGGGTTCTCCCTCATTTTCAGTCCGTTCGATTTGATCTCCCCTCCGTTGAAGGCACTCCAGCACATGGAGAACTCATGATTCTTCTCCATGAAACTCTCCATTATCACCCAATCCATTTAAACACTTCCTTCCAAGCTGTCGCCGTCCATCTTTCCCTTTCCAGATACACGTTCTCTCTTTGTACTGTATACATCCCATCGTCCACACCAATGGCACGAGCTGATCTCCTTCATCTTCTTGGTCAGCTTCCACCCCCCTATTTGCTGGTTGGGGACTTCAATGCCCACCACTCGCTTTGGGGATCTCCACATCCTTGTCCACGTGGCTCACTATTGCTAGACATCTTCCACCAAGCGGATCTAGTTTGCCTCAACACTGGGGTCCCTACATTTTTGTCTGCCTCCACGAAAAATTTATCTCATTTGGACCTTCCGGTCGGTACTGTTCCGCGAGCTCGGCGCTTCGAATGGTTCACCCTTGATGATACACACTCGAGTGACCACTTTCCATGTGTCCTTAGACTGCAGCCTCAACGGCCATACAAGCGCCCGCGACGCTGGAAGTTTGCCCAAGCTGATTTCCCCCCAGGGGGTCCACAACTCTTTTGTGGATACGTGCGTGGCGAGCACGGGGCCCCGAGCCATTGCAGCCTTCTTTCTCTCCCGGGCTGCATTTCCTTTCCCTTCCCCTCCTTTCCCCTCCATACCCCTTTCCCCTCGCCCTCTCCTCTCCCTCTATTGGTGTCCTTGCTTATGTTGGCCCCCGCTATCCTCCTGGTTCTGTTGGTTTTACACTCTGGCTTTGTTGCGTAATCATCTCCTCCTTTTGGCATTCCTTGGTCCCCCTCTGGGGTTTGACCTCCATTCCAAAATTTCTCTTCCGTAGTGTGAGCCATTTGGGGAAGAGCACCTTACCTAGTGTCTCCGACGTGTGCCCTCCTAGTATATTCCACCTTTTCTTCTACGTCGTTGTCTGATGCTAGGGTGCATAGCCAGCACGGTAGCCAGCCCGTGTGGTGGGGTCGCTATGTACCCTTTTGGTTGAGCCCCCTGAACACACAGGGATCACACTTCTGATACCTGAGCTGTGACCTCCTCATGCATGCCTTGGAGTGGTTGCTCGTCATCCTGGAGCATCGGAACTCCCGGCAATGGCCGCCGTGCCAGACGGCCCTTGCTGTGGCTGGGTGGCGCCCGTGAGGAGAGCCCCTGATCGGAGTGGGTGGTATCAGGGCGGACGCTATGCCGATGAAACGCATAAGGGTCCAAACCTCTGGCCGCTCTTCTGCGGCCGTCTCTCTGCGTGGTACTGATTCCTCAAGTGCTGCTTCTCTTGCCCCTTCGGCCTTCCCTTCCGTGGCTACCCCCTGGGAGGAGGGTCAGGCCCGTCGTCTAGGGGCAAAACCTTTCCCCCGTTATCTAGTTTGCACCAGGACTGATGGAGATACTTTCACCAGTGTCAAACCTTTATTCTTTGTGGAACACATTGAAGACAAGTTCGGCGAAGTGGACTCCCTGAGCAAGATGCGGTCGGGTTCATTACTGATAAAAACTGCTTCGGCTGCCCAATCTGCGGCCCTTCGTGCCTGTACCCATCTTGGCACAATTCCCGTGTCCATTACCCCTCACCAGTCTCTAAATATGGTACAAGGTGTGATTTTTCACAGAGACCTCATCCTTCAAACTGATGAGGAACTTCGGGACAATCTCGGACGGCGGGGTGTTCACTTTGTTCGGCGTGTTCAGAAGGGTCCTAAAGATAATCGTATTGATACTGGTGCCTTTATCCTGGCCTTTGAAGGGGATACCCTTCCTGAGAAAGTTAAGATTATGGTCTATCGCTGTGATGTGAAGCCGTACATCCCACCTCCTATGCGGTGTTCTAAGTGCTTGCGTTTTGGCCACATGTCTTCTCGCTGTACCCAGGACCCTCTCTGTGGTGACTGTGGACGTCCACTCCATGAGGGGAGTCCCTGTGTTCCCCCTCCTGTATGTGTAAATTGTCATGGTAGTCATTCTCCACGTTCAGCAGATTGCCCAGTCTATAAGAAAGAAAAAAAGATACAGGAGTATAAGTCTCTTGATCGTTTAAGCTACACAGAGGCCCGTAAGAAATATGCACGATTGCACCCTGTGTCCATGACATCTAGTTACGCCTTGGTTACATCTTCATCCCTTCCTCCCCCTTCCTTACCCCCGTCCCGGACCCCTCTCCTTCCCCCCTCCCCTGCGGCTCCCACACCTTCTCCTCTGGGCGCCGCTCCCCCTCCCCAGCCGGAGAAGTGTCCCACTCCTTCGGCGTCTGCCGGTCAAGGGCGCCTCTCCCGGGATGCCCCTTCCCGGCACCTTCCAGGTCAAAGGTCTGCTGCAGCGCGGCGACCGCGAGAGCCGCGGTCTATCGGCCCCCAGGTCGCCCGGTCTCTTTCTGTTCCTGATCTTGCTGCAGCTGGCTCCATTATGCCACACAGCCCTCCTCGATCTCAGCCTGAAAAGAAGAAGAAACATAAGTCCCGGGACAAAGAGCCTCTGGTGTCACCGGAGGTCCCTTCTCCGGCTTCACAACCGGATTCTGACCTGTCGTTTATGGATGTCGCCCCCTCCTTGTCGGTGACGGGTGGGGACCCGGCGGTATGACTGGATTTAGCGTGTTCAGCCCTCATTTAAACCATCGTTCTGTGGTTCTCCAATGGAATTGTAATGGCTACTATCGTCACCTTCCGGAATTGAAATCCCTTCTTTCGTCCTACTCAGCAGCTTGTGTGGTTCTCCAGGAATCTCATTTTACTGATGCTCACTCACCGACCCTCCGTGGGTTCCGTGTTTTCTGTCGAAATCGGGTCGGACCCTTGCGGGCTTCTGGTGGCGTTTGTACGTTGGTCCGTACAGACATTGCTAGCACGTGGATTCCTCTCCAAACTACATTGGAAGCGGTTGCTGTTAGGGTCCACTTAGACTCTGCAGTCACAGTATGCAATCTTTATCTCCCTCCTGACAGAACTCTTACACCTGCTGCCTTAACCACCCTTCTTCAGCAACTTCCTCCTCCCTTCCTCCTCCTTGGGGATTTTAATGCTCATCATCCTTTGTGGGGCAGTGCCTATCCATCTAGACGAGGTCTTCTTATCGACCAATTTATTGCAGACCACGACCTGTGCCTTCTTAATGATGGCTCCCCTACTCATTTCAGTGCTGGTCATGGTACCTTTTCTGCCATTGATCTTTCTCTTTCTTCTCCCTCTCTCCTCCCTTCATTACACTGGTCGCCACACGACGACCTTTGTGATAGTGACCATTTCCCGTTGATTATCACGCTCCCTTCCCGCTCCCCGATGGAGAGGTTACCTCGTTGGTCTTTCCACCGCGCCGATTGGCCTCTATATACTGCACAGGTCGAGTTTTCTCCCTCTTTGTCGGGTTGTATTGATGACGTCCTACGTGACGTGTCTGACGCGATTGTTCGCGCTGCTAACCTTGCTGTCCCGCGCTCATCTGGACAATTTCGTCGTCGGCAAGTCCCGTGGTGGAGTACGGCCATTGCCATTGCCATCCGTGATCGCCGTCGAGCTTTGCAACACTTTAAGAGGCACCCATCTGTAGCCAGCCTTTCTACCTTTAAGCGCCTTCGCGCTAAAGCCCGTTATTTAATCAAACAGAGCAAGCGGATATGTTGGGAACGATTCGTTTCTTCCCTTGGTTCCACTGTCCCTCTGTCACGGGTATGGGCTACACTTCGCTCTCTCCAAGGTTGCCATCGGCAGTCCACCCTCCCAGGCCTTCACCTCCCAGATGGCATTTGTACGGACCCATTAGTTCTCGCAGAACATCTTGCGACCCATTTTGCTGTGGCATCAGCGTCGGCCTCCTATCCAGCTGCTTTCCTTCATCAAAAACAGCAGGCTGAAGCTGTCACCTTATGTTTCACCACTTGTGAGTCAGAATCTTACAACGAACCTTTCACTGAATGGGAATTTCTTTCTGCTCTATCTGCTTCTCATGATACGGCTCCTGGCCCAGATTCCATTCATAACCAGCTGCTTAAACATCTCAGTGCTCCACAACGGCACCATCTTCTTCGGGTGTTTAACCGTATCTGGCTCCAGGGTGACTTCCCTTCTCAGTGGAGGGATAGCATTGTGGTTCCTGTCCTTAAGCCTGGTCAGAACCCCCTATCTGTTGACAGCTATCGGCCAATTAGTTTGACCAATGTTGGTTGTAAGTTACTTGAACGGCTGGTCGCCCGTCGGCTCACTTGGGTCCTCGAATCTCGGGATCTATTGTCCCCTTACCAGTGTGGCTTTCGAGAGGGACGATCTCCAATCGATCATTTGCTTCGCTTGGAATCCGCAGTTCGGCAGGCTTTTTCCCAGCGCCGCCATTTGGTTGCAGTGTTTTTTGACCTTCGCAAGGCCTATGACACGGCCTGGCGCCATCACATCTTACTAACCCTCCATCAGTGGGGTCTTCGGGGCCCACTCCCGATTTTTATCCGCCAGTTCCTGATCCATCGGTCATTCAGAGTTCGAGTTGGTACTGCTTTCAGTTCTCCACGGACCCAGGAGACGGGCATCCCACAGGGTTCTGTCTTGAGTGTCCTTCTTTTCCTCATTGCTATCGATGGACTTGTGGCCTCTGTCGGTCCCTTGGTCGCCCCTGCCCTGTATGTGGATGATTTCTGCATTTGGGTTAGTTCCTCCTCGATGCCATCTGCAGAACGACAGCTCCAGGTGGCTATACGGCGTGCCTCTGCATGGACCCTCTCCCACGGGTTTCAATTCTCTCCTTTAAAATCGCGGGTGGTCCACTTCTGTCGCCGTACTACGGTCCACCCTGATCCAGAGCTCTATCTCGCTGCACAAAGATTGCCTGTGGTTCCACAGTTTCGTTTCCTAGGTCTTCTTTTCGACAACAAGCTCACTTGGCTGCCCCATATCAGACTCCTGAAGGTAGGATGTTTCCGTAAACTCAATGTCCTTCGCTTCCTTGCCCACTCCTCCTGGGGTGCGGACCGTTCCCTCCTCCTCCGTCTTTATCGTGCTCTAGTTCTGTCACGTTTGGACTATGGTTGTCAAGTTTATGGTTCAGCTGCTCCTTCCACGCTGCACGTGCTGGATCCAGTCCACCATCGTGGTATCCGTTTGGCCACCGGCGCCTTCCCTACTAGCCCTGTTGATAGTCTCCTGGTTGAAGCTGGGATCCCCCCCCTTTCTGTTCGGCGGTCCCAGCTTCTGGTGTCTTATGCCCTTACTATCCGTTCTTCTCCCGCTCATCCTTCCTATTCTATCCTATTCCCAGACCATGGACGTCGCCCGCCTGACTCCCGCCCTCGGGCGGGTTTACCGGTTGGGCTGCGCCTTGCGTCTCTTACCCGTGATTTTCGGCTTCCTTCTTTGTCCTGTCTTCCTCGCTCCCTCCCCTCCACCCCTCCTTGGTTAGTTCCTCGGCCTCGAATTCGGATGGATCTCCGCCGCGGTCCGAAAGATTCCATCCCCCCGGTGGTGTTCCGTTCCTTTTTCCGCCAAATTTTATGGGAGTTTCGGGATGCTGTTGTTTTTTACACTGATGGCTCTAAATCTGCTGATCATGTTGGGTATGCCTTCACGTCCTTTGTTGGAACGGAAAATCATCTACTGCCACCCTCATGTGGGGTGTTTACTGCGGAATTGATGGCAATTTCCCGGGCCCTTACCTTTATTAAACAATCCCAACACAACCGCGTTTTGTTATGTACGGACTCGATGAGTGGCCTTCTTGCTATTGACCGGTGTTTTTCGCGCCATCCCTTGGTCTCTGCCATCCATGACCATCTCGCTGATCTTCACCGTGCTGCTTGTTCCATTGACTTCCTATGGGTCCCGGGCCATGTGGGTATCCCGGGTAATGAGCTCGCTGATCGTTTGGCTGGGGGAGCAGTTACTTACCCCCCGTTTTCTGTAACCCCTCCTGCAGCGGATTTACGGCTTCACATCAAATCCCACTTTGCACAGTCATGGGCCAATTCTTGGGAGGCTACTCCACTGTCTAATAAACTTCGTGCCATTAAGGTGAATACAGGCCCATGGCGTTCTTCCTTTAGCCTCTCCCGCAAGGACTCGACCACACTGTGTCGTCTCCGCATTGGCCATACCAGGCTGACCCATGGTTTCCTTTTGCGTGATGAGCCACCCCCGCTATGTGGTTGTGGAGCCTTCCAGTCAGTGGCCCACATTTTGGTTGAATGCCCCCTTCTTTTGGCTCTGCGTGCTAAGTACAGACTCCCCCACACTTTACCTTTGATGTTGGCTGACGATTCCTGGATGGTCTCTCTGGTTCTAGGTTTCCTCCGGGAGAGTGGTTTTTATTCTCAGTTTTAAAGTTTTTAATCTCCCTCTGGTGTTGGGGCAGGGCGGTGAGTGTTTGGGTGTCTCCCACTGTAGGCAGTGTTCAGAGATTCCCGATTCACCTCCCTGACCGGAATCCTCTTCTCTTTCCCTTTTACTCTGTTTTTACCCCTTCTTTTTAAGGCTTGGTTAGTTTTTCTATTCCCATACGTACTTTCTGCATTATAGCAGTTGTACCTTTCAAGTCACAGGTGGTCTTGCCTATGCTGTTTCAGCATAGTGTTGGGTTCGTTCTCTTGCCAACTTCCCTCATTTGTTTTTACTAATGACAACGTGACTGCCCTTTTACGTTTCCCCTTTATCCGTTTTATTTTTCTGACTATACTGAGATGTCCCGTTAGCAGAATGGAGTCTATTTGAAACAAGGGACTGATGACCTTGCTGTTTGGTCCCTTTAACCTCAATCAACCAACCAACCAACCAACCCAAGCTGATTGGACACTTTTTTCGTCTCTAGCGACATTAGATGACCGTCACTTTCCCAGCGTCGACGATGAGGTCACACATATTACCGACGTTATTCTTACAGCTGCGGAACATTCAATACCACGCACCTCCGAATTGCCCCGGCGCCCCCCAGTTCCTTGGTGGAACGAGGCATGCCGTGATGCAATACGTGAGCGGCGACGTGCTCTCCGCGTTTTCCGCCACCATCCTACTTCGGCCAACTGTATCCGCTATAAGCAGTTCCGAGCGCGATGCCGTCGCGTCACCCGCGATAGCAAGAAGGCAAGCCGGAACTTCTTTACTAGCGTATTTAACACCTTCACTCCCTCCTCGGAAGTTTGGAGTCGGATTCGACGGTTACCCGGCGCGCCTAGTTTCTCCCCGGTCTCTGGGCTCACTGTCGCGCATGATACATTAGTGGACCCGTCGCAATTTCTAACTCATTGGGCCAACACGTTGCTGAGATTTCGAGCTCTTCCAATTACCCGCCAGCGTTTCTCCCGAAGAAACGTGCAGCGGAAGTGCAACCTCTTGCTTTCTCCTCTAAAAATCGCGAAAGCTACAATACCGTTTTCTCCGTGCGGGAACTCCAACATGCACTCTCTTCTTCTCGCTCCTCCGCCCCAGGACCGGATGGTATCCACGTCCAAATGTTGGTGCATTTATCATACCACAGTCTGCGTTACCTCCTTCGCCTTTACAATCGAATTTGGACAGACAGTACTTTCCCCAGACGATGGCGGGAAGCTATAGTCGTTCCTGTTCCGAAACCTGGAAAGTACAAACATCTCCCCTCTAGCTATCGCCCCATTTCTCTCAAGAGTAGTGTCTGTAAGGTTTTGGAGCGTATGGTGAATTACCGTTTAGCGTGGTGGCTGGTATCCCGCAGTGTTTTAACACCTGCCCAATGCGGTTTCCGAAAGGATCGTTCTGCAGTTGACCATCTTGTTGCTCTCTCCACTTATATCATGAACAATTTTCTCCGGAAACGCCAAAGAGTAGCAATAGTTTTTGATCTGGAGAGAGCATACGATACCTGTTGGAGGACAGGCATCCTCCGCACACTGTTCTCTTGGGGCTTTCGTGGTAGGTTGCCCCTTTTTCTTTGCGAATTTATGGCAGAGCGGACACTTAGGGTGCGGGTGAACACTACTCTCTCCTGTACTTTCTCCCAAGAAAACGGGATACCCAAGGGCTCCGTGCTGAGTGTTGTACTGTTTGCCATTGCCATCAATCCAATTATGGATTGTCTCCTTCCTGATGTCTCGGGCTCCCTCTTTGTGGACGATTTTGCGATCTACTACAGCTCTCAACGGACCAGCCTTCTTGAACGACGTCTTCAAGAATGTCTCGATCTTGGAGCATCGAAACCGGCTTCCGTTTTTCCCCCAGTAAGACCGTTTGTGTTAATTTTTGGCGACGTAAGGAGTTTCTTCCGCACTCCTTACATCTAGGTCCGGTCAACCTTCAGTTTTAAGACGTAGCTAAATTCTTGGGTATTATGTTTGACAGAAAACTGTGCTGGTCCTCCCACGTTTCCTATCTTTCGGCTCGCTGTCTGTGATCCCATAACACCCTCCGTGTCCTGAATGGTACCTCCTGGGGAGTGGACCGAGTGGTCCTTCTCTGCCTCTCGAGCGCCTTAGTGCGCTCAGAAATTGGACTATGGAAGCATAGTCTACTCCTTTGCTCGGCCGTCTATTCTTCGGCGTCTCGACTCTATCCACCACTGTGGATTACGTTTAGTGTTGAGCTTTTTACACCTGCCTTGTGGAAAGCCTTTATGCTGAGACTGCTGAACCTCCGCTGTCCAATCGGCGAGCAGTCCTTCTGAGTCGTTATGCTAGCCATGTCTTCCATGCCTGCTAATCCAGCCCATGACCTTTTTTTCGACGCCTTCTTTGATGTAGGGTATGCAGGCCTCCCCTCCTCCCTCCTACCACCAGGAGTCCGCTTCCGTCAACTGCTCCATTCTCTTTCCTTCCGCTTTCCTAAAACCTTCTTGACAACTTGGGGTACAGCACCGCCTTCGCTCCGTCCCCGGGTCTGCCTGCTTCGTGACCTTTGTCGATTTACCAAGGATGGTACCCCTTCAGTTGTTCATCGTCGGGCATTTGCTGCTCTATGTGCACAAATGACGGACGCTACATTTATTTACACCGACGGCTCGAAAACATCGTTAGGTGTAGGGAGTGCCTATATTGTTGGCGACACCCCAAATCACTTTCAGCTTCCCGACCAGTGTTCGGTTTATACTGAGGAGCTTTACGCTGTTCTCCAGGCTGTCCACTACATCCGCCGCCATCAGTGGATACAGTAAGTTATCTGCTCAGATTCTCTCAGCTCTCTCCTCAGTCTCCAAGCTCTTTATCCTGTGCACCCTCTGGTCCACCGGATTCAGGACTGTCTGCGCTTGCTCCACCTGGGGGGTCTCGGTGGCGTTCTTCTGGCTCCCGGGACACATTGGTATTAGTGGAAATGAGGCGGCCGATATTGCAGCCAAGGCTGCAGTCTTTCTTCTTCGGCCAGCTATTCAATCGATTCCCTTCGCAGATCTACGGAGCGTTTTATGTCATCGTGTTGCTGATTTATGGCATGCGCATTGGTCGACACTTCCCTATAATAAATTGCGCTACGTGAAAGCTCTTCCTTGTGCTTGGACCTCTTCCTCCCGAACGTGTCGTCGGGAGGAAGTAATTTTAACTAGACTCAGGATAGGGCACTGTCTTTTTAGCCATAGACATCTTTTAAGCGGCGATCCTCCCCCACTCTGTCCCCACTGCTCTCAGCTGTGGACGGTAAGACACCTTTTAATTGAGTGCCCCTATTTTAATCAGTTACGCTCCCGTCTACAGCTATCGCCTGATATATCGTCGATTTTAGCAGATGAAACGCGCTCAGCCAATCGCGTTTATTAGTGCCAGTGAAATGATGTCAGTCATTTGAAGCTTTTTTTGGGGCAACGAACCCCTTTCTGTAGTGGATTTTTAAGCCTTCCTTCTGCTTTTAGTTTCTCCAATTTTATGACTTTCGTTCCCATTGCTGCTGGTTTTCAATTTCGGTTTTTTACTGTTTCCTAAGTCACAGACCGTGCGCTAATGACCATAGCAGTTTTGCGCCCTAAAACAAAAAAAACACAGGGATCGCACTGCTGATCCTTGAGCTGTAAACTCCTGACATATGCCAACATATGCCAAGGAGTAGATGCCCATCTTCCTGGGGCATCACGACTCACGGCAGTGGCCATCATGCCAGGTGTCCTTTGCTGTGGCTGGGTAGCACCTGTGGGTGGAGCCCCTGATTGGAGTGTGTGGCATCTGGGCAGATGAGTCGCAATGAAGTGGACTAAGTCATCTTTTGCTGGGGACTGAATGTCCCCAGCAGTCTCTGAGAAAGGAAAGGTTTATTTCAATGCTGAAAGTATGACCCTAAATCGCTCCCCTCCCTAGCAACACCTTGGGAGGAACATAGGGCTTCAGAGTGACAGGATCCTTATTCACTATGTTACTTAGTTTGCTGTAGAACTGATGGGTAATCCTTTCTGGAAACGAAGCCTGTTATTTGTTGAGCACCTGGAGGATAAGTTTGGGGAAGTGAAGTGCTGTCAAAAATGAGCAATGGATCAGCTTTCATTCAAACAGCATCCACAACCCAGTCCTGAGCATTACTCACCTTCAACAAACTGGGTGATACTACTGTTTTGATCACTCCCCACAAAAGCCTCAATATGGTCCAGGGAACTTTTTCCATTGCGACCTCCTGTTAGTCAGATGACTAGCTACATGACAATTTAGAATGGTGGGGTGTTCATTTCGTCCAACACATTGACAGGGAACCCAAAGGCAATAGGGTTGCCACTGGTGCCTTCATCTTGGCCTTTGAGGGTGATTCGTTACCTGAAAAGGTCAAGGTGATAGCGTACCTATGTGATGTCAGACCCTATGTCCCTGCCCCATGCAGTGCGTTAAGTGCTGGAAATTAAGGCACATGTCTACCTGGTGCCCTTCCAGCACCACATGTAGACTGGTTGTCTGCTGCATCCGAATACTCGATGAGCACCTCCTCCCACCTGTGTGAACTGTGGACAGCATCACTCCCCCTGCTCACCAGACTGCCTGGTACTCAGAGGAGCCCAAAATTATGGAGTAAAAGACCCTGAACAGGCTTTCTTACAGCGAGGCTAAAAACTCAAATATGAAAGACTTAACCCAGTTCCCATGCATATCTTCATATGCTGCCGCTGCGACGGCATCTCCATTGATGGCGCCCTTACACCCATCTTCTAAGGTAGCTCTAGTGGTCCCTCAGGGCTGCCCAACTTCCTCTGCTGTTCAGTTGGCAGGGCCCATCTTTTTCTGTTGCTCCCAGAGCTTCTATTTTGGGAGCATCACCCCCAAAATGCCAGGGAAATAGGTCTCCTCCCAGCCAGAGAAGCAATGACCTCTGGCTCCTCTTATGTGGAAGGGTTTCCTTGAGACTCTACCCTCCACGGTCGTCGTCTCCCCCCCCTCCCCACTGGTCCAGTGGTTGAGAGCCACTGGCTGCTGGTCAAAGGGCTCACAGGTCTCTCCATGAAGCTACTTCCTAGACACCCTCCCAGCAATCCCATATTTTCAAGTGGGCAAAACTTAAAAGTATTAGTCCACTAAGAAACAGGAGCTTCCAATGACCCCCACCCCCTGCAGGTCTGGGGATCCGAATAGGCCTGAGGTATTCCTGCCTGTCGCACGAGGTGACTAAAAGGAGTTCCACACATTTCAGCCTGTAGGGCTTGACCTCCATTCTTCCAAATTTTCCTGAAGGGGAAGGGCGCCTTACAAGGTGCAGTGTGTCCATCGTGCATTGAGATCTTTAGCCCACTTTCTTGTCACATTGCAGCCCTGCCCATTCTCCACCTCTTGGGTGAAGATACCTTCCTGGGTGCAGTTTTCCACCATGCACTGTGCAGTGTCGACTTCTGTGCTGACGATGACCATGGACTTCATTGCACCTGATATCCATCACAGTAGCCAGTCTGTTGTGGTGGGGCTGCCAAGTAGCCTGTTGGTTATAGCTCCCTGACCACACAGGGATCACTCTGCTGATGACTGCGCCATTAACTCCCTACGTATGCCAAGGGGTAGATGCCCTTCCCCCTGGGGCATCGGGACTCCCGGCAATGGCCATCCTGCCAGGGGGCCATTGCTGTGGCTGGGTGGCGCTCGTGAGGAGGGCCCCTGGTTAGAGAGGGTGGCAACAGGGTGGATGACCTTCAATGAAGTGTAGTCCATCTCTTGCTGGTGGTGAAACACCAGCACACTATAAGTGATCGCAAGCTTAATTAAACGCACGTAAGTATGACTTGAAAGCGTTCCCCTCCCTGGCCACACCATGGGAGGAACGTCAGGCTAAGGATGGCAGCAGATCGTATTCGCCCCAGTACCTTGTATGTTAGGGAGCTGATGACGAGTCTTTCGTGGCGATAAAGCCTCTGTTTTTTGTTGAGCATTTAGAGAACAAGTTCAGGGAGGTGGAGGGCTTGTCCAAAATGAGATCTGGGTCAACGGCGATCAGAAAAGCATCCTCCGCCCAGTCATGGGAGTTACTTACTTGTGACAAGCTGGGGGATGCTTATGTAACCATCACGCCCCATAAGAGCTTAAATGTGGTCCAGAGTATCATATTTCACAGAGACCTTCTTTTGCAGTCCAACGATGAGCTGCATGCCAATTTAGAGTGACAAGGTGTTCATTTCGTCCGTGTCCATCGGGGGCTGAAGGATAATCAGGTTGCCACTGGTGCTTCATCATGGCCTTTGAGGGTGATAAATTGCCCGAAAAGGTCAAGGTGATGGTCTACCAGTGTGGTGTAAAGCCCTATATCCCTCCCCCAATGCGGTTTGTAATTGCTGGAAGTTCGGCCATGTCTTCCTGCTGTACTTCCAGCGACACATCATAACATAGCAGATGCCCATCGCATCCCAATACTCCATGTGCCCCACATACCATCTGTGTCAACTGCGGAGAGCACCATTCACCTTGCTAACTTGACAGCAGAGTTCTGCAAAAAGAAAGGAAAATCATGGAGTAAAAGACCCTGGACAGACTGACCTACACTGAGGCTAAGAGAAAATTTGAACGTCTGCATCCTATGCATATGACATGGTCTTACACTGCCAGTATAAAAGTTTGGGGACCATTAGTTTCAACAACCCTGGTCACTTCTGAGCCGGAAGACTACTCCTGCCCCATTGATGGTGGTGGCATTTCCCTCCCTGTTGCTCCTGCACCACCTACTTCGGGAGCAACACCCTCCCAACTATCAGGGACGTCGATCCCTACTTCTAAGCCGGTGAAGCGTAAGTCGTCTTCGGCTTCTCTCGCTAGGAAGGGGTTCCTTGGGTCACTCCCTTCCCAGGTTTCTTCTAGTGGGAAAGAAGACACCTGCCAGTGGCTGAAGAGCCCAAAAGCAGCAGGTCGTAGGGCTTCACGCTCATCCTCAGTCCTGGAGACTGGGCCAATGAAATCCTCCCAGCCAGGGAAGTCTAAGGAGCAGCGAGAGAAATCCAAAAACAAAATCCCTAACACCAAGCAAATTGCGGTGGTACCCACACCACCTCTACCTACAAGCTCTGCCGCTGAGGATGGAGTGGAGATTTTGGCGTCAGCTGAGGACCTAGATCTCGCCAGACCCTCAGATACGATGGATATAGACTGCTCAGGCAATAAATCCGTGGCAGCAGGTGACTGAGGTGTAAACTGCCTCATTGAATGTAACATGCCTTCCCAGTCTCATGATGTCATCTTGCAGTGGAATTGCGGCAGTTTTTTCCACTGCCTGGCTGAGCTATGGCAACTGTTAAGCTTCACACCTGAAATCTGCATTGCTCTCCAGAAACCTGGTTACCAGCAATGTGGATCCCTGACTTCCGCAACCATAAGGGATATTACAGGAACCCTAGCGACTATAATCGAGTGTCAGGGGAGTTTGCGTTTGTCTTAAACTCGGTCTGTAGTGAACATGTTCCCCTTCAACCACTCTAGAAGCTGTAGCTGTCCGAATAAGAACGATGCAGGAAATAAGTGTATGCAATGTACATCTTCATCCAGATGGTGCAGTACCCCTGAATGTATTAGCTGCACTGATTGATGAACTCTCTAAACCTTTCCTACTTTTGGGAGATTTTAATGCCCATAACGTATTGTGGGGTGGCACCATGCTTACAGCCCAAGGCAGATATGTCGAAACATTACTGTCTCAGTTCGACTTCTGCCTCTTAAACACTGGGGCTGACACACATTTCTGTGGGGCTCAGGGTAGTAACACGGCCATTGATTTATCACTTGGCAGCCCAGGACTTCTGCCATCTATACACTGGAGATCACATGACTACCTGTGTGGTAGCGACCACTTCCCCATCTTCCTGTCACTGCCCTAGCCCCCCCCCCCCCAGCCCAGGGGGGTCCACAACTCTTTTGTGGATACGTGCATAGTGAGCACGGGACCCCGAGCTAATGTGGCCTTCCTTCCTTTCCGGGCTGCATACCTTCCCTTTCCACATCCTTCACCATCCCCCATCTTAGACCCCCCTCACCTCCGCCTGTTTCCTTCCCATCCTCTCCCTCTGGGAGTATGTTTTGTACCTACATCCAGAGAAGGACGTTCGAAAATGTAACCCATTCTTTGCATTATCTGCTTGTGTCTTCATCCTTCCTTTGTCCTTCTCTTTTCCTTACCTCTTCTCTTTGCCCTTTTCTCCGCTGCGGCATTTGAGACCTCTTCTTTCCTTTCCCTTTGTTGTTTCCCTTTCTCTTTCTTCCTCCCTGTGCGTGTCTAAAGGCCGATCCACATACTCCCATGTGTAGCCGGTGACGGGGTAACGCGTAATTCGCCGCCCCGGGTAGACAGGTAGGACACGTTTGTACCCCCTGGTAACTGCCAGGCCCAGGGAGGGGTGATTACCCGAGCTGATAACTTCCGAAAGTGCCGATTGGTCCCTCCGTCCGTTTCTCGGGAGGTGTGAACAATCACCTAAGGTGGGAGTGCCCTCAGAGAGGGCCCCCACATGGAAGGAGCGCGCCATCGGAGACGCCGGTAATCATGGGGGATTCTTCTGCAATGGTTTCCTCTTCTATGTCTGCTCACAAGCTTAAGTTCAGAGTCTCAGCCACACAGTTCTTCCATCGTTGCCACAGTTCCTTGTTTCTCGGTCTGACGGTCACTACTTCTCCACGATCAGCCCTTTCATTATTCAGAAAGCTGTCGACGCAATTGCAGGTCCTGTAAAGTCTTGTTCCAGATTACGAAATGGCACCTTGTTAGAAACGGTCAGTGCCCTCCAGGCACAAAAATTGCTGTGTACTTCACTGCTACACACCTTCCCTGTCCGGGTGGAAGCGCACCGCACTTTAAATTCCTCATGTGGGGTCGTTTATACACGCTCCCTCGACGGATTGTCCGACGAGGAAATTCAACACTACCTGTCTGACCAGGGCGTAACGGCTGTTCATAGTCATGACAAGGGTTGACACGAACATCGTTCCAACCCGTCCTGTCTTCATGACTTTTGACAGAGCTCAACTCCCATCGAACATAAATGCGGTCTGAGATAATTTCCGTTCGCCCTTACATCCCAAACCCTACGTGTTGCTGTCGGTGTCAGCGGTTCAATCACACCAGCCAGTGCTGTTCCAACCCGGCCAAATTTGTTACGTGTGGCAAGGATGCCCATGAGGGTGCTTGTCCTCTCGTTGCATCAACTGTTTGGGTGACCACGCTGCTTCCTCTAGAGATTGCCCCCATTTTTAAAGACGAAAAGCTCATTCAGTAATTCGGAGTGAAGGAAAAGGTGTCGACGTTTGCTGCTCGAAAATTATTCGCCAGTCGAAAGCCCACTGCGCCTCAGACAGGAAAATACAGCTCCGTCCTTGCCTCTCCTCGGCCAATAAAGGAGGCAGCCACGCAGACTTGTGATCTCACCTTTAGTGTCATGGTCGTAATTTTCAGTCAGTCCACTCTGATCTCCCCTCTGTTGAAGGCACTCCAGCATATGGAGGACTTAAGATTCTTCTGCATCAAACTCTCCATTATCACCCAATCCCCTCAAACACTTCCTTCCAAGCTGTCGCTGTCAGTCTTTCCCTTTCTGGATACACCTTCTCCCTTCGTACTGTATACATTCCATCGTCCACACCAATGGCACGAGCTGATCCCTTCATCTTCTTGGTCAGCTTCCACCCCCCCTATTCGCTGGTTGCGACTTCAATGCCCACCACCCGCTTTGGGGATCTCCACATATTGTCCGCGTGGCTCACTATTGATAGACATCTTCCACCAAGCGGTTCTTGTTTGCCTCAACATAGGGGACCCTACATTTTTGTCTGCCTCCATAACAAATTTCTCTCATTTGGACCTGTCGGTCGGTACTGTTCCGCGAGCTCGGCGCTTCGAATGGTTCGCACTTGATGGTACACACTCGAGTGACAACTTTCCATGTGTCCTTAGACTGCAGCCACAACTGCCATATATGCGCCCGCGACGCTGGAAGTTTGCCCAAGCCGATTGGACACTTTTTCGTGTCTGGCGACATTCGATGACCGTCACTTTCCTAGCGTCGACGATGAGGTCACACGTATTACAGACGTATTCTTACAGCTGCGGAACATTCAATACCACGCATCTCCGAATTGCCCCGGCGCCTCCCAGTTCCTTGGTGGAACGAGGCATGCCGTGATGCAATACGTGAGCGGCGACGTGCTCTCCGCGTTTTCCTCCACCATCCTACTTCGGCCAACTGTATCCGCTATAAGCAGTTCCGTGCGCGATGCCGTCGCGTCATCCGCGATAGCAAGAAGGCAAGCTGGAACTTCTTTACTAGCTAATTTAACACCTTCACTTCTTCCTCGGAAGTTTGGAGTCGGATTCGACGGTTATCTGGTGCGCCTTGTTTCTCCCCAGTCTCTGGACTCACTGTCGCGCATGATACGTTTGTGGACCCCGTCGCAATTTCTAACTCATTGGGTCAGCACTTTGCTGAGATTTCGAGCTCTTCAAATTACCCGCCAGCGTTTCTCCCGAAGAAACGTGCAGCGGAAGTGCGACCTCTTGCTTTCTCCTCTCAAAATCGCGAAAGCTACAATACTGTTTTCTCCATGCGGGAACTCAAACATGCACTCTCTTCTTCTCGCTCCTCCGCCCCAGGATCGGATGGTATCCACATCCAAATGTTGCTGCATTTATCAACCCATAGTCTGTGTTACATCCTTCTCCTTTATAATCGAATTTGGATCGACAGTACTTTTCCCAGACGATGGCAGGAAGCTATCGTCGTACCTGTTCCGAAACCTGAAAAGGACAAACATCTCCCCTCTAGCTATCGCCCCATTTCTCTCACGAGTAGTGTATGTAAGGTTTTGGAGCGTATGGTGAATTGCCGTTTAGCTTGGTGGCTGGAGTCCTGCAGTCTTTTAACACCTGCCCAATGCGGTTTCCGAAAGCATCGTTCTGCAGTTGACCATCTTGTCGCTCTCTCCACTTATATCGTGAACAATTTTCTCCGGAAACGCCAAAGAGTAGCAATAGTTTTTGATCTGGAGAGAGCATACGATACCTGTTGGAGGACAGGCATCCTCCGCACACTTCTCTTGCGGCTTTCACGGTCGGCTGCCCCTTTTTCTTCGCGAATTTATGGCAGAGCGCACATTTAAAGTGCGGGTGAACACTACTCTCTCCCGCACTTTCTCCCAAGAAAACGGGGTACCCCAGGGCTCCGTGCTGAGTGTTGTACTGTTTGCCATTGCCATCAATCCAATTATGGATTGTCTCCTTCCCGATGTCTCGGGCTCCCTCTTTGTGGACGATTTTGCGATCTACTACAGCTCTCAACAGCTTGAACGACGTCAAGGATTTCTCGATCGCCTCCACTCTGGGAGCATTGAAACAGGCTTCCGCTTTTCTACCAGTAAGACCGTTTGTGTTAATTTTTGGCGTCGTACGGAGTTTCTTCCACCTTCCTTACATCTAGGACCTGTCAACCTTCCGTTTTCGGACGTCGCTAAATTCTTGGGTCTTTTGTTTGACAGAAAACTGCGCTGGTCCTCCCACGTTTCCTATCTTGCGGCTCGCTGTCTGCGATCCCTCAACACCCTCCGTGTCATGAATGGTACCTTCTGGGGAGCGGACCGAGTGGTCCTTCTCCGCCTCTATCGCGTCTTAGTGCGCTCGAAATTGGACTATGGAAGCATAGTTTCCTCCCGCTCGGCCGTCTATTCTTCCGCGTCTCGACTCTATCCAAAACCGTGGATTACGTTTAGTGTCTGGAGCTTTTTACATCAGCCTGTGGAAAGCCTTTATGCTGAGACTGCTGAACCTCCGCTGTCCCATCGGCGAGCAGTCCTGAGTCGTTATGCTAGCCATATTTCTTCCCTGGCAGTTAATCCGGCTCATGACATTTTTTGGACGCCTCCTTGGATTTAAGGTATGCAGGCCGCCCTTCCTACCTACAACCACCGGGAGTCCACTTCTGTCAACTGCTCCATTCTTTCCTTCCGTTTCCCTAAAACCTTCTTGACAACTTGGGGTACAGCACCGCCTTGGCTCCGTCGCCGGACCTGCCTGCTCCTGACCTTTGTCAATTTTCCAAGGATGGTACCCCTTCACTTGTTTGTCGGGCATTTTCTTCTCTATGTGCACAAATGAAGGAAGCCACATTTATTTACACTGATGGCTCGAAAACGTAGTTAGGTGTAGGGCGTGCCTATATTGTTGGCGACACCCCAAATCGATTTCGGCTTCCCGACCAGTGTTCGGATTATACTGAGGAGCTTTACGCTGTTCTCCAGGCTGTACAATACGTCTGTCGCCATCAGCGTATACAGTATGTCATCTGTTCAGATTCTCTCAGCTCTGTACCCTGTCCATCCTCTAGTCCTCCGGATTCAGGACTGTCTCCACTTGTTCCACTTGGGCTACAAATAATATTGATCTGGCCACTAGCGCCAGCCACTCAGTATAACAAAGGAAAGCGCTCTCGGCAAAGCGCTCCTTCCATTGTTCGATAAGGTTGCGAGCACAGGCGCGAAGCCGTTTAAAAGCCATGAGATGCTCCAGAGAAGGGTGCCGCTTATGCCACTGTAGAGCTCACTGACGAACCTTAATTGCTTCAGCGACTTCCGCCGACCACGAAGGGACTGCCTTACGCCTTGGGCACCCTAAAGAGAGGGATCGCGTTTTCTGCAGCAGAAACAACTGTGCTACTCACTTGCTCAACCATCATATCGATGTTACTGTGTGGGGGAGATTCAGCTGTGACAGCAGAGGTGAAAGTTGCCGAGTCTGCCTTGTTCAAAGCCCATCTAAGCACGCATCCCTGCACCTGGGCAGAACTGGGAACGAAACTCAAAAAATTCTCTTTTTGGGGACAACCAACCCCCGTCTATAGTGGTTTTTTAAGCTTTCCCTCTGTTTTTAGTTTCTCGAATTTTTTGAGTTTCGTTCCCAGTTCTGCCCAGGTGCAGGGATGCGTGCTTAGATGGGCTTTGAACAAGGCAGACTTGGCAACTTTCACCTCTGCTGTCACAGCTGAATCTCCCCCACACAGTAACATCGATATGATGGTTGAGCAAGTGAGTAGCACAGTTGTTTCTGCTGCAGAAAACGCGATCCCTCTCTTTAGGGTGCCCAAGGCGTAAGGCAGTCCCTTCGTGGTCGGCGGAAGTCGCTGAAGCAATTAAGGTTCGTCAGTGAGCTCTACAGTGGCATAAGCGGAGCGCTTTGCCGAGAGCGCTTTCCTTTGTTATACTGAGTGGCTGGCGCTAGTGGCCAGATCAATATTATTTGTAGCCCATTGCCAGTTTTCTCGCAACCTCGCCAGAGTAACCTGGCGTGGTAGATTGTTAATGTCCCGTCAATTGGAGAGAGGCGAGTTCAGGACATAAGGAAACATTAAACAGCTAGGTGCAGTGCCTGTGGACTCGTGTGTTCAAAGGCTTCGTTTAGCCAAGGTAAGGTAGCATCCCAACACATAGGTGTTCGTGAATGATAAATCCAGATAGTGGCCTTCAAATTCCGATTGACCTGCTCTGCGAAGGATGCCTTTGGATAATAGGGTATCGCCAAGACTGGTGGGTTAGCAATTGCCAACTTGAGGGCTTCAAAGGCCTCCTGTTGTTCACCTCCCCAAACGAAGGCAGTATTCTTTTTTCGCAATTGGTTCAAAGGGGCTGCAATCTCTGCAAAACTGGGGATAAATTTCCTGAAGACATTAGTCATACCGATGAAATGCGCAATTGCATGCTTGTCACAAGGGGGCAGAAATTCCCGGATTGACTTCGACCTTTCCTGGTCGATATGCACCCCACTTACTGAGACGAGATGTCCTAAGAAGGATATATGCAGACGGCAGATGTTAACTTTAGAGGGCTTCACTGTTAGGCCTGTCAAATGCAATATATCAGACTAACCTCAGATGTATGAGATGATCCTCAAGCGAACCACTGAAAATGACTAAATCGTCAAGATATACACACACTTGAATTTGAGGTCCCCGAGCACATTATCAAGAAGCTGAGACAACACTGCTGCACCAGTCGCCAATCCAAAGGGCACACAATTAAATTGGAACAGATTCCAATTGGTGCAAAATGTAGTGGCTGCCTTAGTTTTCGGTGAGGGGAATTTGGTAATAAGCCTGATTAAAGTTCATGACCCTGAAGATGGTGGCACCTCTGAACCAGGTCAAACAATTATGGAGGACCAGTAAAGGTACTGACTCCAGCATGACCTTCAGGTTTAAGGAGCGGTAATCAACCAAGGCCTGATAGTCACTGTTCTGTCCCTTGGTAACGAGAAAAACAGGTGAAGCATAGGGAGAAGTGAATACCTAATGGCCGCATCCTGTAACATGTGATCGATGTTCTCACATAATATTTTCATGTTGGGTGGGGAAAGACGGTAAGGTGCATGGCGCACCGGAACACTTTTGTTCAGCAGTATATTATACTTAAATTCGTCATTCCCAGTCTGGTGGTTAGGACCTGGGGATAATCATCCACCAACCACTTCACCTGCCGAGCTTGGTCGAGATCTAAATAAGATGCCTCCACCTGCTCTGTGTCCTTGGTCAACGTGTACACCCCACTCGCATGATTGCAACTACAAAAGCTAATTTTGCAACTAGGCTGGAACTTGAAATAAAACATCCCTCCTATATATTGTCTAATACCAACTGTGTTGCTGGAATGAAATCGCACCCTAGAATGAGATGGGTGTTCAATCCGTCAGCTATCAGTAATGAGATCAGCCTAGAAAACCCTTAAAAACACCTTAACTCTTACCTCCCCCAAGACAGGCAACTCTTGCCCATTGGCCACAAGACAGCTATACTTGCCAGGATGAAGTTTAGAAAATCAGCACAAATGCCAAAACTCCAGGTACCACAGCTTATTTACCAAACATCGGGAACTCCCGGAATCAAGCAGGCCACAGACTGGCTCATTTCCCAGACACACACACCACACACACACACACACACACACACACACACACACACACATACGTAAAGGAGGCAGGAAATGGATGATAACCTCACAAACTGGCAGTCACCTGGCCATTTCCTGGTCAGCTGCCGCCTCACCCCTCCTCCACTCTGGTGGCACTTGCATGCACGTTCACAACGCTGCACCTTACATGTTCTGCATAAGGTTTGTCGACACCTATGGCTCGACGATTCGCGGGGAGTGTTTCGGAGACTGTTTTGTCTCTGCTCATCAGCGAATGTTAAGGCATCCACTGTATTAATCGGACCTTGGAGTTGTTGGAAACTAGCTGGCCTTTCTGACAAAACTAAGTGTGTATGAGCTTGTGGGTGGATTCCCTCCAGTATGTGGTTAACACAATCCTGCTCCGAAACAGTTAACCAGAGAGCGATTACTGCTACACGTATGTGCTCAAAATACTCACTTTCATTACTAGCCTGAACTCGCCACTAAAATTTTTGCTTTAGAGCAACCCTCATACGTCTGGACAACCTATCAATAACCCGCTGTCGAAGTTGCGCCTAAGAACCCTCACCTTGTAAGACTTCTGCCACCAAACTACTAAGCCAGCTTTTTGTCACTGGGTACAAGGTGGCCAACACAAGGGAATTGGAAACATGGAAGGCATCAGCATGCGTCTGCAACTTCACAGTAATTTACAAGAACGACTGAATTTGATCTGTTTTCTGTAGCTAGTTCAGTAATCCCTTGTAATAACCCATGGAGAGGGTGGGGTGCTTACAGGACTGATTTGACAACTTCAACTGCGCATCCACTACAGGGTGCGTTTTGTGCATGCTACTATCCAACCCTGCAGTTACTCTGTCCAGGAAGATCACCTTCACTGTCCAAAGATAATGCCAGGGCGCGTGAATGCAATGCCTACACTTTGTCCTTGAGGTGAGCAAATGACTTACGGACGGGCAGTCACGCCTACTGTGGCTAAATCAACGAGACGAGTTGTAATGGGCTAGGCGGGCCTGAATGCGATAGGTGGATCAAGCTCAAAAAGGGAAATAGTTGTTGCCAGTTCAGCCAGGGAAGTAGATGGACGAGAAAGAAACTCAGTCTGATCGATGAAAACGTCCATGGACAACAACACTGGAACACTGGAGCATTGGCCATGGCACGAAGTCGGGTCGTTAAATCGGCTACACTGCCCTCGGTTGACAGGTTGCAGATGCGTAACTCATGCACTAAACGATCACGACGCAAATACGAGATGTCGGGACAGATTTGACTTGCGATGGCGACAACGAAGTGCTGAAAGTAACAAGTCCACAATATTAACAAAAGACAAGTCAGAAAAGAGACAAAAGAAACAATATAAGGCGAAGCGTAGCAACTACAGACGAAAGCCGTCAGTGGAAAGAGTGCACTGCTACCATTGGTGTGGCGATTATACACTCTAACCTTGTATACCAGTAACACAACCAGTTTGTAGTTGCAACACTTCCATATTGATTACACATACACATGAATTCATCAGCAGTAATAATCAATTAACATGATTTGCATATCAAGGCCCTATCAAGTCAGTCACACTTGTAACAACTGCCCCTTTATGTGCCGGTAACAACCACCAAAATAATAGATGAAATAGATAACCAAATGTTTACAATGTTGGCTGTCGCCTTTCTTACTCAGTTTTACACTTACTGAAAAGGTAAAATTAATTTGATGCTATCTGACCTGAAGGGTATTACTAATTATTCTGTTTACACTTGGCATTCTACTACACTCACTGTCCGGAAGAGTCTAGACTTCATGCAAGGACCGATGACTGTAGCAGTCTGGTCCCTTTAATCCCACAAACCAACCAACTTCATGCAAGCTTAAGGCAAAATGTCAATTTGATGAATATGTGATGGACGCGAGCAAACGTTAATCTATTACAATTTCACAAACACACGATCCAAAGGGTGAACTTATACTCAACTTTGGGCAGTAGAAAAACTTCTGCTTAAAACCACCCTCTCGTTGAATGGAGTAGAGAAATTGTGCGTTAACAGGGTCCAGACGGCACTGAGCTCAAATCCTGAGATTTCCGTCACACTGCAAGCTTGCGAAAAATCTAGATACTATGTGAAAAGATGTCAGTCCACACCCAATGACTTAACGTTCACCTTACAAGATAATCTGTCTTTGCTGAATGGCTGACACTCCATAAATCAAACGTGCAGTACCTAACGTGACGATCAACCTTCAGATAGGTATTTGAAATTGCAATAGAAAACTCACTTCAATGGGTTGCTAATGCAATAAGCATGCCCCCTATGGCCACAGACCAAAATACCCACGGCCTCTATCCGACCATAAAACACAATATGACCTAGATAGATCATTTCCCCTTGCCTTCCATACACACAAGAAATTAAGAAACTACTAATTGGTAAAACCAGAAAATTCTAAATCTATAACTAAATTAAGAAATGACGTTCAAGTGAAGCAGCTACCTTCAGCGTGCCACTAAGCACCATATCCAAACTTACAAATGTGAGGAGCTATTTCTAGCCACTTCAGTAACATAACTTTATGGCCGTTCCAGAACATAACTCGCCTTGACACCACTGCAGTGAATGTTTTGCTGGTCACTAGCATGAGCAACTGCAACAGTCCTTAAATACACAATAATATTCACTATGTATAGGGGGAGGAACCCACCATGAAAGCTTGGCAATTAATTTTTGTTAATGTGAAATTCACACGCCATCCATCCACATAGTTCTCTAGGTATTAACAAATCCTGGTTGCCACTGGCCAGCCGTGTCAATACAACTTTAATACTTTCCGGCAGTGGGCCATGCTTCTTCATTGCTCCAACTGAACTGGTCCTCACGGCATATGGCTGTTCCACATGACATGGTGTCGCCAACTCCCCACAATATCGAAAGCATGTCAGTCACAGACTGACTCGGCTCGTGCGCGGACCCACTCTCCTCGACTTGCGCACGCATGCCATCATAAATAACCTGCCTCAAAGATGCGCAGAGAACAAGGCACAGGGACAATGATCAAAGATGGAAGTAAGAATCAATACAGGGTGATTAAAAAAGAATACCACAACTTTAAAAATGTGTATTTAATGAAAGAAACATAATATAACCTTCTGTTATACATCATTACAAAGAGTATTTAAAAAGGTTTTTTCACTCAAACAAGTTCAGAGATGTTCAATATGGCCCCCTCCAGACACACGAGCAATATCAACCCGATACTCCAACTCGTTCCACACTCTCTGTAGCATATCAGGCGTAACAGTTTGGATAGCTGCTGTTATTTCTCGTTTCAAATCATCAATGGTGACTGGGAGAGGTGGCCGAAACACCATATCCCTAACATACCCCCATAAGAAAAAATCGCAGGGGGTAAGATCAGGGCTTCTTGGAGGCCAGTGATGAAGTGCTCTGTCACGGGCTGCCTGGCGGCCGATCCATCGCCTCAGGTAGTTGACGTTCAGGTAGTTACGGACAGACAAGTGCCAATGTGGTGGCGCTCCATCCTGCTGAAATATGAATTGTTGTGCTTCTTGTTCGAGCTGAGGGAACAGCCAATTCTCTAACATCTCCAGATACTGTAGTCCAGTTACAGTAGCACCTTCGAAGAAAAAGGGACCAAAAACTTCATTGGCTGAAATGGCGAACAAATGTACAACTAAATGAAACTTTATAGCTCCCTTAATTCGCCGACAGATAGTGCTTAGCTCTGCCTTTTGTCGTTGCAGAGTTTTGAATTCCTAAAGTTGTGGTATTCTTTTTGAATCACCCTGTATTTTAGAATTTTTTGTAAGGGATATAGTGTCTCATTCTTACTATTAGTAGTTAAAAGTAAGTATTTTTCCTTATACTTCGTGCTACAATTTTTTGTATCCCTTTTCAGAGTTCAAAAATCGCATCCTTAGTTTGCTGTTTCGTACGTAATAATTTTAACTGACCCAAGTTTGAAAACTTATTAAAATAGAATTAAGGTTATAAAGCTCTTTAATTCTTACAGGCAACATTGTTAAAGACAATTAACATTTTACACGTTTTTTTTCGTGGAAACGATTTTGTCTAGGCTTAATACAATATTCCGTGAGACTACTAACCTCAAAGAATAGGTCAAATTTTTATCGCCAAGGAATGGACGGTTCTTAGATTTAGCAAGCTTTAAAAGAGAAAAAGCGCTCACAAATATAAGTGGAACTAAATGTTGAGAGAACTTCGGCCGCGTGCTTGCGCAAAAGAGGATATTTCTCTCGCGGAAGACAGTTATAAAAGTCATCCAAAGTTTTACACATAAGAAAGCGGTCCTTCAGGCGGATATGGTACCGTAGGTCAATCAGCTGTAGTTGAAGCACTTGTGAGACGTCCTCTGCCCGAAATGAAAACGGGCGAACAAATATATCTATCGGCTGGCGTTCGGGCGGTCCGCACGGCCAGTTAAGCGGCACGGGTCGGCCATTGCAGCAACATACGAATTCGCCCGGGGCACTGGCCGCGGGCGCTAGCGCCCCAGGGGCACAGTTTGGAAGAGCCTGCTTTACACCATTGTGAGGATGTGATCTTTTGCTGGGTACCTGGCCGCATTGTGATACAGGGGAACGAGATGGCCAACAAAGCAGCCAAGGAAATGTCGGGATTGACCACACAGGCATGCCAAACTTCAGACTTCATGTCCACCTCAAAGCTGGAAAGAGGTTCTGCTTACCAGGCTGTGCATCAGATATGGCACTTGAGCAAATGGCTTCCTCTTCTGGTGGGAGGACCCATCACTCTGAGGTTTGTGGTGTCACTTGCATCCAAGTGCTAAACATCAGGACAAGACTCCTAGAAGAGAATTCCTATAATTCCTGCAGAACACCCTGTGTATCTACACAGTTGTAAAAGCATGTACAAGGGAGAGACACCACTTGCCTATAGTGGACTCATGGGTGGCACTTACGCACAACAGGAAACAGTATTCTCACTTGCTTTGGAGGTCTTTGAGGCTATATACGTCTCTAACTAGTTCTAGGGAGTAGAATTATTTGTTAATCAGATGAGATTTCATTTTGTTTGTAGTGAAATTCCTCACATGGGTATGTAGGTGCTACATTGTTATGACTGAATACCTCACTTTCTCCGCTACAGTAAGGCCAATGGAAGGATGGATAGTGATTTCTGCTTGTACATCTGAAATGAGGACATGATTATCTCCGCTCAGTCATGTACATGCAGTGAGTCAGCTTCTCTGCAGCGCCCATGTGCTATGCTCAAGGAACAGTCTTCGTGATGGGAAATGGCAAAATTCATTTTCGTCACAATCTATTTTTCTGTACCTTGCGAGATAGCACTGCCAACGTTCGTCACTATCCATCTGTATGGGTGCGTTTCAGTGGCGGTATGGCTCGATCACTGATCCTGGCGGCTATACACTATGGAGAAGAGCCGTGGTGTGACTTCATGGGCCGTGAGAGAGACAAAGGCTGTGTCTCTGAAAGTTCAGTTTTTGGTGCAGCCCGCAGAGGCTCGTGACTCTCATGAGGGAAAAGCACCAGGAAACGAACGGATGTTTGCCATGAAAGGAGCGAATGCACAAGACTGCATACATGTTTGTGGGGAGTTGGGTTAACCCATGTGGTCTCCACAGAGAAAGGTCAGATGTGTTGCACTGTGTTGACCACCTCTCACTGCGCACATTGCGACGGATTTCTTACGTGCGTGCGTGTGATGAACCAATTGTGACGGATTATACGTTGCTGCTGCAGTGCAATTTCTTTTATAATTTTTGTTCACCTACCTCTTTACAGCGGTAGATCTTCGCACGTAAACTCCTGACTGCAGCTACTTACGAGATCACAGAAAAGCAGTGTTGAGGAAACTGTAACCTCATAGCTACACGCCGGAGGCCGCTATAAGTAAAATTTGCTGAAAATTTTCTATGTACTTCAAAGAAATGATTCGGAAAGGGATGTCACTCGTACTTTATGTTTAAAGTTCAAATTTAAACCTTCAATAGACCTTTATTGCCGTTAAGCAAGATCATCAGCCCACATTTACGAAAATTACTAAAGTTTCTGCTCACAGTTATCTCCATGCCTAAAACAGCCAGAACTTTTACCTTCCGAAATTCCGAAACTTGTAACGCAGTCAATGATCGGCCAATTACTTCCGCACACGATATTCAGTGGTTGTCTTTAGTTAAAGTTAATGCCATTAAATATACTCGGTACCGCCACACTATATCATTCAAAGTTCACTCGCGATTTTCGTCGCAACGAATTATCACAACACTCTAAAGTTTTCATAAACAGTTTCTGGTCACTACCAGATACCATTAACACTGGACCATAACGCGGAAGTCATCCCAAGACTTCATCTTACACATAATGCGAAAAGTAACATCCAGCATAACCGCCTCCAATCAAAGCTATCTTGCGACTCTTTCTCACTCTCCCACTACTCAAAACTATATCTTCTCGCTAGGCGGCCAACCGTCTCGCTTCTCATTGGCTGTCCGCACTTACGACCAATGAGAACTCACTTCTAGGGCGCAGCTCGCGCCAAAATCTAGCAAGCACCAACCACTTCTCTAGGCTCATTGATGTCATCAAATTAACATAAAACTCTCTAATTAAATAAAAAACAATGAAATTTAAGCCTTACATCTGGAAATTTATTACGTAGTCGCGAATGTTCTGGCTGTCTTACACATAAGCATACATACTTGGACATCCGACATTCACTAGTACGGGAACCACTAGTGGATTCGTTCCCACGTTACAGAGTTGGAACAGTTGCCAGTTCCTGTAGAGAATTACATGAATGATTTTTAATAATGCCGAACGTCCCACGTACTCTCACTTACGCATTCTCATTCACACGCACCCTAACACACAATGTACATATTTACTTAGAATTCTTGAAATTATTATAGAAAAGTTAGAAGTTTTCTGAAACTAAAAACTTTCCAAATTTATATATGAACACTCAAAGAGTTACCAGCTCATCGTACATAGTCACTGAAGGTGAGCTATATCACTGTATTTATTTAAATTCTTGACTGTCAGAAAATCACTTTTTGGAATTTTACTAACTTCCAAAATACAACTATTTTTGATGTCCCTTTGACATATTGTTTGTTTTCACAACAGAAGGATGTACATAAAATATGACGTTCCTCAGGTTATTCCTTTATTAGTTATTAATATTTTTAGTTTCGTATAATGTAAGTGGTCTGCCAGCGCTACCCCACTGCTTTCACACGCGCAGCTGCAACACATGGTCGTGACGTCAGTCTGCAGGACACAACTCGTCTATTACTGACGGTATAATACTCTACCGGCTTACCTTGCAGCCCACATGCATTCTGAAGTAAAGCTTTTAATAGACAAATGGGCGATCGCACACTAGTTGCGACGCCACCACATGCTTTGTCCTTTGTGAGCCAGTGCATGATGCATCATTGCCAAAATCAAAGTTTGGCTTAATGGGAAGGTTGCACACATGGATCGTGCAAATGCCGGCACCCTTGACTTATCAACTGTGCCACAGTTGCACTATTGATGCATTTGTGGTGTGGCAACCACACAGATCACCCCCTCAGAGTAGAAATCAACAGCTGGCAAGGGAGAAGCTGCTCCAGTCAATCTCTGCAGAGGTTGAGCAGTTGCCAGACACCTGGTGCTGTATCCCACATCGTCTCTTCTTTGTTAGAGAGCTATCTGAAGCTGATAATTCATTTTCTTTTCCCGTTTACATCTTCAGACCGTCCCTCTATTCTGAATCGATCTTGCGGGCTATCGATGAGACAGTGAGACAGTCACTGCTCACTGAAAAGGTGGGTGAAGCTGCAGTGGCAGCACCTGCAGCAGCTATGGGGTGAGCAGCAGCTGCTGCATCTGCACCAATCTCAGGACCAACTGCACTGCCAGTAGCAGTGGCAGAATAGCATATGCTGTGGTGGCATGTGGGAGTGGGCCAGCAGCTGGCAGAGTATGACAGTAAGTTGGGACTGTGCATACTTGGCTCATTGGAGACACTGGCAGGGCTGCAGCATTCCTCTTACCCCAGCAGTAGGTGCACCCATTGTTCCCCGAATGATGAGATCCACTGGATCAGCTCTTCAGGTCATAGGTTACATGGTTGCTCATGAAGACTGCATCCACTTGGGTGAACCACATTACAGGGTCACAGGTCCAAAAGGGAGATAGCCTGACAAACACCCATTCAGTGCTTATGGGTGCTCCAATTGTAGGTGGTGTCAATGTGGTGGGGCTTTGGACATCAAATTTTTCTTTGGTTGTCTGTGGCTGATCAGTGTCCATGTGTTCAGGACATGATTGTAGCTCCCCTCCACCCTCTGGTTGTGTGCAACCAGGTTGTAGTCTTTTGCAGCACTCGTAAAGTCATCCTAGCTTAGTCAAGTCCTTGTACAAGGGGAAAGTACACAATGAAAATGACAAAAAATAAAACTAGACAGTGACACACTTTTTCCATACCTTATAAATTGGTAAAAAACATTGATAAATGTCCATCCATACAGGCACACTGCCCTGGGGGTATATTCTATCACCAGTTCTCAATGGTATGCACTCAAGTGACAAACATGGACCAACTGTGTGACGTGTGCAAGACAAAGGCCATGTCTCTAAAAGTTCAGTTTTCATCACAACCTGTGGAGTATTGACTTTTGCAGATGGTTGAAAAAGAACTACCAAATGAAAGGATGCATGCCATGAAATGAGTGAATGTGAAAAACTTCACATATGCATTTATGGGAAGTAACATAAACTCGATCCACATGGTCTATGATGAGGAAGGTCAGAAATGTGTGTCGTGTCAAGTTGCACTGCCCACCTGTTTAGTCCCATGTGGGCCAGTGAGTTACACCATAGCCAGACTTTGGTGTATTGGGAAAATTGTGTGTGTGGACCATGTGTGTGCTGGGCGCAGTTCGCTTGCAGACTATTACGGTCCTGCCTTCATGCATCTCTATGGTGTGGCCACCACACATCTATTTCCGTGATTGCTACTAACCAATCTCGTAAGGAATTAAATAAGTTTTGAGCTGTCAATAGTACACAATTTGCTCTTAAGAGCTTTTAGAAAAGGTTCTGCAGTGAACACCACTTTGAAATTTTGATATTGTTGTTAAAATCTCAAAAATATTCTAATTGCTTTTGGGCTGTCAAACTAATTACTGAAGACAGTTTCTGGGAAAAGTATTCAAAATCACTTTACAAGCTGGCTTACCCTTAATTGCTACAGTGAATCCATAGATGCCCCAGTCTGTACTCAGTGGGCAAAAGACACCTCCAGCTAATGCAAGATGATTTGAGTATTTCCATGCTACTGAGCATAGTCTTCTGTCACTGATTCTAAGACTACATCTGCGAAATCAGTTGTCTGGTAAAAAACATCCAATAACTAACTTTCCACCTAGGCCTGCTACTTATGTCAAAATAACTTCAGCAAGACTGTTTCAATCTCAATGGACTAAATATTTTAGTCCTCCTATGGTGTCCATTGTCTTCGTGGTAAATGTTCCATGCTTCATGAAATATTGTGGAGCTGTCTGCTGTGGGTTTGTCACCTCTCAATCCCAAGAATAATTTGAGCATGACAAATTTCTTGGGGGCAGTAAATTTGGAAACTCACATAAGAAAACATAGAGAATTCACTGGTTGAATTTTGGCAGTTTAAATTATCCTACTCTGGATGTAGTCTGATTTGACTATCTACATATTGACTGGTGAGTGTTCAAGGACCTCAAACTATTCCCTAGACTAAAAGACCCTTGTGTACAGTCCACAAGTACTGGGCTCTGAGTAGCTGCTTCCTCTGAGCTGGGCTCCCCTGTCCTATCAAGGGGAGACAAACTAAACATCCGATAATGCAGGCTTAGAAATAGGCAGCCAAGATTGCAACAATTCACAAAACCTTCGGTTGAAACTCTTTGCTCTGCTCCAAACCAACGGATGCTGATCAATTCTGGGAACAATACTGAAGAGTGAACACACCTGTCAGAGTGGACAAGTGAGATTGGATCCTTCTATTGACCAGTCTCATTATTTATAAAATGTGCCACAAGTGCATAGAAATTATTTGCAGTAGTCACCCTGTCATTGTATTTGCAGTAGGCAGATAACTTGAAACCTTACCGATTAAAAATTCTGAGAAAAATGTGAATTTTATTTAATTTGTTGTGACTCTTGAAGTTTTCCCGGCGTATCGAATATTCCACAAGATTTCGGGATTGCAGCCGGATCTCATCGACTTCTTGCCACGATATTTCGGCTGACAACCTTACAGCCATCTTCAGGCGAGTGTGACACTGGAGATTGCTATAGTTCAATTCTTTTATCTTGGCGGCTCGCGCATGCCCGCCCAGACGCTGGAGATGGCTGCGTTGCCAGTTGCACACGACGCACGCGCCAATAGCAGCAGCGCCATAGTATAGCATAGTTCGCAAGCTTACGTGTAGGGGGGAGCGCGCAGTTCATGAAGTAAAGCCACCACGGCCGCATTAACCCTTTCGCTGCTACAAAGACGTGCTCCCTGCATTCCGCGCTGTGGGCGATTTTGTCACTGCACTGCTCGCCTGTGCACACACATTGTGTTCCGACTGCTTGGACACTCTTTATCATTCGATTCCACAAAAACTATTTGGCTCAAAAATTAGATTTTTACCTATCTTCTTGACTGATACCTTCCCCCCATAAATGACTTAATTTTGTTTCGATGTTCAACGCAGTTATTATGCAGCATTAAATATAGTAAACCTTTGCACGAAATTTTGAAGAGTTTGCAGAGGTAAAAGTCAATAGTCTACTTTCCGTCTGGTCGATTTTAGTTGCCACAATGTTGAGAATGAAATGTGGACAAGATACCTATACATTTCATTTAATTTAAGTACCACATAAGTGTCGTATGTAATATTGAGAAATATTCCACCTTTTGCGACTGTAACAAAAGTTTTACTTACACTGGGCACGTTTGGCTTTATTTTAAAGCACTTCAATCAATCAAAAGGAAGTAGACAAAATACATTAAACAAAACTGTGGACTTACAAAAACATTAGGACTTGAATATACCGTCTGTCAGTGAAGTGCTCAAAGCTATGTCAAATATAATTTTGTGTGTGGCACACACAAACAGCATTTATTTGCTAAAACACTGATGAGCCAACACAAACGTTGAATATTGAGCTACCGCAGCACAAAACTACGAAAGGTGACTTGGCAATGGAGGACACAAAATACAGTCCTCTTATGATCCTTCAAAAGAGAGAAACGCGTCTGGTCTAAATAAGTCGCTTATTACAGTTGCAGAAGCGGGATATATTTCAATACCATTGGTAAAACTGCGACTGTGGAACAAAAACAAGAAATAGAACATCAATACCATTGTGTATGTGCCATACCTTTCACCGATGAAAGTCCCCCCCTGCGGGTCCGGGGATTAGAATAGGCCCGAGGTATTCCTGCCTGTCGTAAGAGGCGACTAAAAGGAGTCCCTCCCCCTCACGGGGGTAGTTAGCGCCTGCGTCCGGAGACGGACGGTTCCACGACCTCTATTTGCGGTCATTTTGCATTTTCACTTCTCGTTTCTTCCTACCTTTGGTTGGTTCCTTTCTTTGCTCTTTTCCACCTCACTGTCTTCCTTACTGTTTCCGTGCCTTCTTCTCCTTGCCTTCTCATTGCCTTCTTCTCCTTGCCTTCTCATTGCCTTCTTCTCCTTGCCTTCTCATTGCCTTCTTCTCCTTGCCTTCTCATAGCCTTCTTCTCCTTGCCTTCTCATTGCCTTCTTCTCCTTGCCTTCTCATTGCCTTCTTCTCCTTGCCTTCTCATTGCCTTCTTCTCCTTGCCTTCTCATTACCTTCTTCTCCTTGCCTTCTCTGGTCTCCGCCTCGGCGTTTGAGACAGTCTGTCCTCTCTCTCCCTTTCTCTCCTCCTTTTCCTCTTCTTCCTTCCTCCCTGTGCGTGCCTGAAGGCCGACCCACGCGTTCGCACGCGTAGCCGGTGACGGGGTAACGCGTAATTCCCCGCCCTGGGTAGACATGTAAGGCACGCGCGTACCCCCTGGTAAAGGCCAGGCCCGGGGAGGGGTGATTGCCTGAGCTGATACCTTCTGACCATGCCGATTGGTCCCTCCGTCTGGTTCTCGGGAGGTGTGACCTGAGGTGTAAACATTCACCTAAGGCGGGAGTGCCCTCTGAGAGGGTCCCCACAAGGAAGGAGCGCGCCATCGGAGACGCTGGCAATCATGGGGGATTCCCCCGCAATGGATTTCACTCCATCTGTCTCGACTTCTGCCCAAAAACGGAAACGTGACCAGCCATCAGCGACTAAAGTACTACCGCCTGCCCCACAGTTCCTCGTCGTTTCTCGATCTGAGGACGGAAAGGATTTTTCGTCTGTCAACCCTTTCGTTATCCAGAAGGGTGTAGATGCCATAGCCGGATCTGTCACATCTTGTACCAGGTTGCGTAACGGTACCTTATTACTAGAAACTGAGAGCGCCTTTCAGGCACAAAAACTGCTTCGGGCCACACTCCTGTACACGTTCCCTGTGCGGGTGGAGGCTCACCGCACTTTGAATTCGTCTCGTGGTGTGGTCTATACTAGCTCCCTCGACGGACTGACTGACGAGGAGATTCAATCTTTCCTCGCTGAGCAGGGCGTGACGGCTGTCCATAGGGTCATGAAAAAGGTCAACAGTGACCTTGTACCGACCCGGACACTTTTCTTGACCTTCGATAGTGTTAAGCTGCCATCGCGCATCAAGGCGGGCTATGAGGTTATTTCTGTTCGCCCCTATGTCCCGACACCTACGCGCTGTTACCAGTGTCAGCGTTTCAATCACACTCGACAGTCTTGTTCCAATACGGCTAAATGTGTCACTTGCGGCAGGGATGCCCATGAGGGTGACTGTCCACCTCAGTCTCCTCGTTGTGTGAACTGTCAGGGTGGCCATGCCGCATCCTCCCGCGACTGTCCTGTCTATAAGGAAGAACGCTGTATACAAGAAATTCGGGTCAAAGAGAAAGTGTCCACCTCGGCTGCTCGCAAGCTATTGGCTAGTAGGAAGCCCACGCTGCTCCCAGCGGGGAAATACAGTACTGTCCTCGCCTCTCCTCGGACTACCAGGGAGGTGGCAACCCAGACATGCGATCTGACCTTAAGCACCACGGTCGTCCGTTCGGCCAGTGCTAAGATCGCCCGGTCGACGTCTCCTCTTCCTCCCGTCACCCCTCAGACACAAGCACCTTCATCAGCTTCTGCCAAGACGAAGACCCAGAAGTCAGATGCACGGGCCTTTAAGAAGCAACCGTCCCGTGCAGACTTCCTGCGTACCTCGACCTCCCAGCCTTCGACCGGTACTTCAACCAAACGTACTTCGAAGACGGCTCCTAGAAAGCACAGTTCTCCTTCTCCGCCACGGCGCATTTCTTCTCCTGCGCCACCCAGCGGTTGCCGCCCCAGGCCGTCATCCGTTTCGCCTGGCCGCACCGCTGGTAGCCGAACATCTGGCCGTCCACCGGCGGAGGAAGCTCCCCCTCCCGGCCATCTTCCCAAGATGGCCGATGAACCTATAGACCCAATGGACGAAGACTGTCCGCCTACTGATAGCGGCGGCAGTGCTCGCTCGAAGCCAGGCCCTCCGCGGCCTTCGAGGTGACCCCGTCTTTCGTCTTCCTTTTCTTCTTACGATGGCACTTATTCACTGGAATATTCGCAGCATTCGCTCCAATCGAGAGGACTTGAAGTTGCTGCTCCGCTTGCACCGTCCGCTCGTCGTAGCCCTCCAGGAAACGAAGCTACGCCCAAGCGATCAAATTGCCTTGGCACACTACACCTCTGTGCGTTTTGACCTACCCCCTGTGGTAGGAATCCCGGCTCATGGAGGGGTTATGTTGCTGGTCCGGGATGATATTTACTATGATCCCATCACGTTGCACACCGGCCTGCAGGCAGTTGCCATCCGCATTACTCTCCCCACTTTTACATTTTCCATTTGTACCGTTTACACTCCATCGTCACCTGCCGTTACCAGGGCAGACATGATGCAACTTATTGCTCACCTACCTGCACCATTTTTGTTAACTGGAGACTTCAATGCCCACCATCCCCTTTGGGGCTCTCCAGCATCCTGCCCGAGGGGCTCCCTGTTAGCAGACCTTTTTCACCAGCTCAACCTTGTCTGCCTCAATACTGGCGTTCCTACTTTTCTTTCCGACACATCTCACACCTATTCCCATTTAGACCTCTCTATATGTACTCCCCAACTTGCACGCCGGTTTGAGTGGTATGTACTTTCAGATACATATTCGAGCGACCACTTCCCGTGTGTTATCCACCTCCTGCAGCATACCCCCTCTCCATGCTCCTCTAGTTGGATGATCTCCAAGACAGACTGGGGGCTCTTCTCTTCCAGGGCGACCTTTCAGGATCAAACCTTCACGAGCTGCGATCGTCAGGTCGCACACCTCACGGAAGTCATTCTCGCTGCTGCTGAATATTCCATCCCTCACCCTACTTCTTCTCCACGTCGCGTACCGGTCCCCTGGTGGACTGCAGCATGTAGAGACGCTTTACGTGCTCGTCGACGTGCTTTACGCACCTTTAAACGCCACCCTACAGTGGCGAATTGTATCAATTATAAACGATTACGTGCTCAGTGTCGTCGTACTATTAAAGAAAACAAGAAAGCCAGCTGGGCTGCTTTCACAAGCACCTTCAATAGTTTTACTCCTCCTTGTGTTGTCTGGGGTGGCCTGCGCCGGCTATCTGACACTAAGGTCCACTCACCAGTTTCTGGCTTGACGGTCGCGAATGACGTCCTTGTGGCCCCTGAGGATGTCTCCAATGCCTTCGGCCGCTTTTTCGCCGAGATTTCGAGCTCCGCTCATTACCACCCTGCCTTCCTCCCCCGCAAACAGGCAGAGGAGGCTAGGCCACCTAACTTCCGCTCCTCGAATCGTGAAAATTATAATGCCCCATTCACCATGCGGGAACTCGAAAACGCACTTGGTCGATCACGGTCCTCCGCTCCAGGGCCTGATTCTATTCATATTCAGATGCTGAAGAACCTTTCTCCTGCGGGTAAAGGTTTTCTTCTTCGTACTTACAATCGCATCTGGATTGAGGGACATGTCCCCGCATGCTGGCGCGAGTCTATTGTTGTCCCGATTCCTAAGCCGGGGAAGGACAAGCATTTGCCTTCCAGTTATCGACCCATCTCGCTTACCAGCTGTGTCTGTAAAGTGATGGAGCGAATGGTTAACTCTCGGTTGGTTTGGCTGCTCGAGTCTCGACGCCTACTTACCAATGTACAATGTGGATTTCGTAGGCGCCGCTCTGCTGTCGACCATCTGGTTACCTTGTCGACCTTCATTATGAATAACTTCTTGCGGAAGCGCCCGACTGCGGCTGTGTTCTTTGATTTGGAGAAGGCTTACGACACCTGTTGGAGGGCGGGCATTCTCCGCACCATGCATACATGGGGCCTTCGCGGTCGCCTCCCTCTTTTTATTCGTTATTTTTTAATGGATCGACGGTTCAGGGTACGTGTGGGTTCTGTCCTGTCAGACACCTTTCGCCAGGAGAATGAGGTGCCACAGGGCTCAGTTTTGAGCGTCGCTCTCTTCGCCATCGCGATCAATCCAATAATGGATTGCCTCCCAGCTGATGTATCAGGCTCCCTCTTCGTGGACGATTTTACCATCTATTGCAGTGCGCAGTGTACACGTGTCCTGGAGCGCTGTCTTCAGCGTTCTCTTGACTGTCTTTACTCCTGGAGTGTCGCCAATGGCTTCCGTTTTTCTGCCGAGAAGACGGTCTGTATTAACTTCTGGCGCTACAAAGAGTTTCTCCCACCGTCCTTACGACTCGGTCCCGTTGCTCTCCCATTCGTGGAGACAACAAAATTTTTAGGTCTTACATTTGACAGGAAACTTAGCTGGTCTCCACATGTGTCATATTTGGCTGCCCGTTGTACCCGTTCTTTAAATGTCCTCCGTGTTCTCAGTGGTATGTCGTGGGGAGCGGATCGAACCGTCCTGCTTCGTCTATATCGGTCGATCGTCCGCTCCAAGCTGGATTATGGGAGCTTCGTATACTCCTCTGCACGGCCATCCATCTTACGCCGCCTCAACTCCATACAACATCGGGGTTTACGACTTGCGATCGGAGCGTTTTATACTAGTCCCGTCGAGAGTCTTCATGCTGACGCTGGTGAGTTGCCACTCACCTACCGGCGCGATATACTGCTTTGTCGGTATGCCTGTCGGCTACTGGCAATGCCCGACCACCCGTCTTATCGTTCCTTTTTTGATGACTCTCTCGACAGTCAGTACGGTTTGTATGTCTCTGCCCTGCCAACCCCTGGAGTTCTCTTTCGTCGCCTCCTTCAACACCTTAATTTTTCACTCCCTGCAACCTTTCGAGTGGGCGAGAGCCACACGCCACCTTGGCTCCAGGCTCAGGTTCGCGTCCACCTTGACCTCTGCTCGCTCCCGAAGGAGGTTACCCCCGGTTCAGTCTACCACTCCCGTTTTATCGAACTTCGTTCGAAGTTAATTAATATGACCTTCATTTATACAGATGGCTCTAAGACCAATGACGTGGTTGGGTGTTCCTTTATTGCACAAAGTTTCAAATACCGGCTCCATGGCCTTTGTTCGGTCTTCACAGCTGAGCTCTTTGCCCTCTACCAGGCTGTTCTTTACATCTGCCGCCACCGACATTCTGCTTATGTCATCTGCTCAGATTCCCTGAGCGCCATCCAGAGCCTCAGTGATCCGTACCCGGTTCACCCTTTCGTACACCGGATCCAACGCTCTCTTCAGCAGCTGGTGGACGTCGGTTCTCCAGTTAGCTTTATGTGGGTTCCTGGCCATGTCGGTATCCCTGGGAACGAAGCTGCAGATGCCGCGGCCAAGGCTGCGGTCCTCCAGCCTCGGACAGCTTCTTGTTGTGTCCCTTCGTCCGATTTTAGCAGGGTCATTTGTCAGCGCATCTTATCGCTGTGGCATGCCGATTGGGCTGCACTTACCGACAACAAGCTTCGGGCCTTAAAACCTTTTCCCGTGGCTTGGACGTCCTCCTCACGCCCTTCTCGGCGGGAGGAGGTCGTTTTGGCCCGGTTAAGAATTGGACACTGCCGGTTCAGCCATCGCCATCTGCTGACAGCTGCGCTGGCGCCGTTCTGCCCATGTGGGCACTTGCTGACGGTTAGACACATTTTAATGTCCTGTCCAGATCTTAACACACTGCGCCTCGATCTTAACCTGCCAAATACTTTCGATGCCATTTTAGCGGATGACCCACGAGCAGCTGCTCGTGTTCTTCGTTTTATTAATTTGACAAACCTCGCTAAGGACATTTGATGATGCTGTTTTTTAATCCTATGCCTGTCAGTCTGTCTTTTATCGTGTTTCCCTTTTAGTTGTTGTGGTCAACTTGTGCCTTGCGGTGTATTCTTAGTCAGGGCGCTAATGACCATTGAAGTTGTGCGCCCTAAAACCACAAAAAAAAAAAAAAACTATTGACATGACTGTCCTTTTACGTTTTTAGCTTTTTCCCTTTTATTATTCTGACTTTCCTGAGATGTCCCATTAGCAGAATGACCTCGCTGTTTGGTCCCTTAAACCTCAACCAACCAACCAACAATTGAACAGCCTTATGATAAGGCAGCTATAGTAGGAACTAAGTGGTCTGTCTCCCTAACTGCTTAGTCTTTATCCTAAGGTTTTTGTATGTCAAAATACACGTTCTTCGTTAAACAAAATAAACAATTATCTAGTCTTCTGAGATGGAAAACTAAGGTATTCAATAACTTTGCTTACTTTAACTAGATTTATAAAGAAATCGGATTCTATTCTTCAGTATTGATTTCTCATGTATACACATATTATGAAGAACTTTATCTTCCTTGACAATCATTTACTGGAATTTTTGATGGGATAATTTTAAATTACAGCATGTTGTCATGTTAGTTGATACCAGTTTGTGTCCTTTTGTGAAATGAGTACATGCTTCAGATGTTGGCAGTATATCTGGGAATTCCATAGTAATATTCTGCCTGTATCAGTAGTGCTGAATGAAAATAATGTTGCAGTTTGAAAGAGGCTGCCCAGTTTTAATGTACCAATAGCTTTTTACATGGTCATCTTTTTTTAATGTTATCACTGATCAAAGATAATGACGGTACAGAATTTAATGTTTCCTACCTGAGATTGTCAAGAACTAGATGCAGTTGTTTCCAGGTTGGACCATCACCTAATATCATTAGCTGTTCTGCACATAGATTTTCTCAAATTTCTTTTTTTGTTAGTAAAGACAAATTCAAATTTTGATAATTAGTTTCTAATAAATAAGCTATCTCCAGATAATGAAATTGACAAGTCAGAATTGTAAGCCGTATGCATTATACAAGTTTTTTTTAAATCTCAATTTGTATGTTAATTGATACTCAAATTGGAGTAGTTACCAGTAAAAAATTAAAATCCTGACTAAAGGATTTTTCTGGATGCACGGCTTTCATTAAATGTAGGTCACTCAACTCCAGTTACACTATCAAATAACAATTATGTACTTTTATTCATGTTTGCTTTAAATTCTTCCTCATGCTTTTGAGGTATACCTGACATAAATTGTGTGTTCACAACTTCACTTGTGAAAGGTCTAAAAAAATCCAGACTGACTTCAAAATTAATTCACATGGAGTGCTGAGTCTTCGCTTCACTGTTCAACACATACTTCTCATGTAATCAAGAGACCTAAAATGATTGTCTGGCAACCAGTTGTGTTGATCTTGTACTGCCCTGCAGGTGACCACTTGGTGGTGCTAAGAAAACACCACCTACAGACATTACACTACACGGATCTCTGAAATAAGAGTATTTACATTTGTCAATTGTGAAACTGCTTTGCTATATCTTTCCTTAGGTACCCTGTGTATTCACACATTACTTAAGAGATGAAAGAGGAATTAAAGGGAAACTGGAGTTCAATTTTGAAAAGAGATTCATAAAGTTTTTAAGCTCAATGGAAGGAGGTTGAACATTTTTGCAGCATACTTACCATATCCCTGCAGCAGGGACAGACCACTTAAGTGGTAAGTGTAAGTAGTAACTCTTCCTTGATAACAAAACACAATAGAGGACGAAACGTGTTGATGCACTGGTAACAATTCTCAGCTGGCTAAATAATTGCAACAAGAGGTTCTTTGACTTACTCTTTACATGACCCCAGAGAGAGATCAAAAAAGGGATACAATGAGCAACAAGTGTTCCCTCAGTAGATAGTTCAACAGAATCTGATAGTTGACAGAAGCAAAAAAGGCTGAATTTGTATTTATTTTGTCTCCAATATGGGAGATCATTATTTATACGAAAACAGTAATGAACATTAGTCTGTGTAGTTTGCAGGCTATGTAAGTGCAGAGGAACATTGTGTTCTCAACACTGTTATCTGCTGGTTACTGAATGTCACTCAGCAGGAAGGGAGATGAAACAAACTAGTTGAAGACTTTATCAAAAGTGTTACTGCCAACTGTTTGAAAGATGTTACAATGCTTGTCACCTGCGAATGTAGCAAATTTGCACTCTGAACCATTCACAACAGCAGGTGCATAATTAGTGTAAATAAAGATGAGGATCCAGGACAAGACTTGTTTCTTGCCCAAACACTAGACCAGTTGCATGTTGTCTATGTAATGGCTCCCAGGGGCAGTGGAATTTGAATTTCAAAATTTCATAGATACCTGTTAAATTCAGTGAGTAATTAAATTCTTCATGGTCTACTCATTAGGAGACAGTCTTAGGCCAAATATTTAATGGTAACTGTTGTAATCTGCCACCTCATACAAATAGCTGAGTATAACTCTTCATAGGGACATGACATGGAAAGATCACGTAGGCTCAGTTGTGGGTAAAAGTGGTAGACATCTGTTTATTGGTAGAATACTGGGAAGTTCAGTCAGTCACTCTATAAAGGAGATTGCTTGCAAATAGGTTGTGTGGCCTGCTTTAGAATATTGTTAAAGTGTGTGGGAACTTACCAAATAGCAGGGCATACTGAATCTATCCAGTTAATGGTTAGACACTGGACTCGCATTCGGGAGGACGACGGTTCAATCCCGCGTCCGGCCATCCTGATTTAGGTTTTCCGTGATTTCCCTAAATCGCTCTAGGCAAATGCCGGGATGGTTCCTCTGAAAGGGCACGGCCGACTTCCTTCCCCATCCTTCCCTAATCCGATGAGACCGATGACCACGCTGTCTGGTCTCCTTCCCCAAACCAACCAACCAACCAGTTAATGGTAGTCGGCATGGTCTGAGGTTTGTTTAATCTATGGAGAGTCTCGGCAGACTTTTTCAAAATAGTTTACGTAAATCTTAGAATGTCACAGAGGTACTGAAGAAACTGACCAGAAACAGAGTTTCAAGAACCAGCTTTAAATGACACTAGGAATTACTGTAATCCCCTAAGTATTTTTCTCACACAATGAGGATAAGATTAGAACTATGGCATGCACAGTCAGTAGGGGTGTAGCTCATGATGTGCAATTTACCCAGCCTACATTCATGCAGTGTTTCATGTTATGTATTTAGTGACTTCAAAATTTTAGGGAAGGTTTGAACCTACATTTAATTTTTTTTCCTTTCTCACATGTCTGTTGGATATTTTAACATGAAAATAGCCACAAACTTCAGATTGATTCAAAAATATTTTAAAGACTTGGGAGTTTGATTCTTCAAGGAATCAGCAATTTGACACTAAACAGTAAACCTCTACTACTGCTCCTTTGACTGATGTTTCTTCTGTGGTTTATATTAGACCTTTTCAAAATATTTTAAGCATGTGCTTGAGCTGCAATACATTTTGTCCCATGAGAACTACAGTGTCAGTTTAATTTAGATTTTAGCACACTCTTTGCCTGTCCTCTAATCTCATCATATCTATTTGTGTTTGGCCTTGTTAACTTTAAAGGCATAACATTCATGCTTTTGTCTCTTTCAGCCTTGATTATCTGCGACCTTTATTGTATAATGTACAAAATTTTATACATTATTGTATAAAGTATAAAATGTAGTCATGTGGTGTTAAAACGCCTGTTCTTTAATCATTGTATGATAGTTTTCAGTTAAATACACGACATAGTGGTTGGAGCATATATTTGTATTAATAATTGTTTCAGTGTAATCTGAACATAATGGCTAGGTGAAGGGGAAAAAAAAGAACTGAGCCCTTCCCATTTCTCACTCTGTGAGAGTCCTTGCTCACCAGTTTGTGGGCTGTGTGTAACACATTTTGCTCTAATTTTTTGTTAAACTTTGAATATTTGTGTTAAGTTATTGTGCATATGGAATAATCACATGCAGACTCAGTATTATGTAGTGTCAGTGGACTATTCATATTGAACTACTCCCACTTAAGTAGAGTAGTAATGAAATTATTGTGACATTATGGAGCTATCATGTTATGTTCTGTTGACTTGCTATTCAGTGTGATCGTCCATATTCTTCTGAATGATTAGATACTCGATATGAACATTGACTCATGTACTGCAGTCTTTTCATAGTGTTATGTACTTATGAAATACTGAACATAATTGTATTGTCATATTCCTTAATTTAATTAAGCCACTATGGGCTGCTCACACGAGCTGCAGTAGCATCAGACTTAATCTTGCTCACTGATGCTACCACGGCTAGACACATGTGAGTAGCCTATAGTGGTTAGCCTTCTATGTTTTGTATTTTAAAATTTTGTGATTAAAGCTTCATTGCTTGACATTTACTTTATACATGACATGTAAGTACTATGCCTTTTCTTTTTATACTGCCAGTCAGTTCTTACGTGTAACAAAATTTTTCCTAAAACTTTGTACTTACATTATAGGCCAGTTTAAATGTTTTATTTCTGATGAAGGGACTCTTTGTAGTGGCCAAAACCTAGGTCAAAAAGACTTCATTTTGTGACTGAGGGCTGTTATTGCTTAAATTTTAATGTGTAATCCCTTCTAATATCATATTAAATTTCATTGTTACATAGTTTCCTTCTGTTTTATTAATTATTCAGAAACATGAGGATGGTAATGACCAAAACCATCTGTAATTTCAGAAGACAGCATTGTCATGCATTTTTTGAAGACAATGATTACTTAATAATTTTAGGGAGACTGTGTGTACCTCAATGTCATTGTATGAATGTATACACACAAAGGTATCTTTGGATACCATTTGTTCATTGTGTATCCTCACCATTACCACAGATGGGTCACTCTGATTGTGGCATTGGATTGACTTCCTCTTCCTTCCTTAACTCCTTCCAGTGTACTGCTCTCCTGACTGAGGAAGTAGCTGTAACAGAAGCTGTAGTTTCTGCAGTTAAATTTTCCATTTGATACTTAAATTTCTTTGTATGAATTTTTGTTTGTATTCATACTGTTAGACTGACAGTGTGAACAGTTTGTATAAAATTTGATAATTTTTGTTTATTTACTTTCTAATAACTTGCACTAATGTTCGTATAAATTTTTCAGAGTACTTCATGAAACCGATTTTGTGGTGTGCTTGTAGTACTCATCTTGGACAAAAAGGATATTGTTCCTCTGTTCAGAGAAACTTTCAGATACTTGTATTACATAAGGTTACTGTCTGACATTTGTATTATTAAAGTCATTGGAATTTTCTCTCTTTGAAAGGAAACAAATTTTTACAATAGTCTTAATCTTCTTAAGCATTCTTATAAAGTCAATTGTAAAAATACATCTCTGTATTTAAAAGAATTTGGCAAATCGTAGATACAGATATTATTGGCTTACAGTTTTGTTATGAATAAGTTACTTACGTTATGACCAGATCGAGCTACTTCCATTGCTGTAGTTTCAAATATAACACTTCTTTCAATTCACGAAGTTTCTACTTATAGCTAAGTTATGAACCTTTGCGTAACTAAAGTTACATACACATTACAACTTCCATTTTGGAATAGAAGATAACATGTCAGAAGTGTGTGTATGTTGTAAATTTACATTTATTGAATAATAGTGCTGTTAAACATTGATAAAATTTGCCCATCCATGAGAAAATCTAATACTTCACATGATGTTCCCTTTTGTCTCTCACTTTTTGAGAATGCCACCACATGACTGAAAGCTAGAAAGCTGTTAGCGAAGTCAGACATTGCTTCCACTTATTTGTCAAACTATTATCACCTTTCCTGTCAGCCTTCCTCGGCCAGCTCTTCTTTTTCCTTCTTCTTCGATCCCGACGGTATTAGGTTGCGAGGCCAGAGGGTGTCTTTCATTTTCATTCTCTAATCTTTCCTTGGAAGGGGGGGAGGGGGGGGCTGCTCAGGTGTGGTGAAAGCAGCATTCCTTGTAGAGAAAATGCATGACACAAAACCACATAAAAATTATCCTCAAAAGCCTGAAAATAATAATCCTCAGATACGAATACCAAGTAAGAGGTGCTGAGGTCAGAACATGTTATTATGGACATGCAGAGCAGTGTTCGTATGATAGCACTGTGACTCAGGTCTGGTTTTGGAGCAAAAGTGACCATTTAGATGTTTCTCTGCATGAAGTGGAATGGAAAAAGGAACATACTGGATAAGAAAGCACCCTTATTAGGAGGATGCAAATATTAACCATTTCTGAGCTTGTATGTTACCACCAAAAGACACGAGGAATTTTGGGAATGTGTAGTCCCATGTTGCTACCATTGGTACATGGACAATCTTGGGGTAGTGCACAATACTGTCTCACCTGTTTTTGTTCGTTAGTGATCTCCAGCCTGCTGCACACTGTCATTGGTATTTTAGAACAGAAGCCAGCTCTGGAGTGACGCTGATGGCTAGTGACCAAAGTAATTGTGTCTATCAGATATGAAGATGACTGCACTATTCTGTGGTGGAGCAATGCTGAAAGTAAGAGTGATTGGTGTAATTCTTCCCAAGACAATCTTTCTTCAGCACACAGCATCTCGATTGGTACCATATTTGAAGGTCTGTTGTCATCCTAGACCTCACAGATGTCTGCACCGATCATCATTTGTATTTTGGTGACTACTGCTGGGAGAGTGAAGATTGCTTGTCACTGAAGATCGTTCTGCACCTCTGCCAGCATAATATGAAGTGTTCCATCCAGATGTTGACCTGCTATCCTTAACTTGGTGAAAGGACATCTGCTGCCTGTAAGGCAACATCCTTCCATAAGTGTTAGAACCATGACACATGGTAAACTTTATGTGCCAAGCAGAATGCTTTCTCCAGTACTGTACATGTCTCACCTTAACAAACACGCTCATCATTGTTAAAAGAGCCAGGGTAATGAATAAAAGTTTGAATGCCTAACTACATTCCATGGATTCTCTGGCACTGTTCAACATAGTAGTTGCTCATGGCACATCATGTTACCATGAGTAGATTCCAGCTGAATGCAGTATTAAGTAGCAATGGACTACTACTTTAGCATCACCAGAAAGCAGCCAACTTACTAGTAATACAGCACAAGATGCCAGCAGTAGCCTGGCACCTCAAATTAATAACATGATTGCATGGTTTCATGTCAATACTTTCAATACAAGAAGGTTACTGGAGTGGAGTATCTGTACATCTCTAATTTATTCATGGAAATTCATAATCGCCCACATCTTACAAATGTACCAGTAAACTTCTGATCCCTCAAAGAATTGAACACCTTTGCATAAAACAGCTTCAATAGTGTGATTACTTTAAAACTGAGTTAATGTGTTAAATATTTGACTTAAAGTACTTAGTGTACAGTGCCACAAATTAGCTCACTTACCATGGGTTGGGAAGCACTGCTCTGCACTGTTAACAACTGCACATACATTTTTAGCCTAAATCAGACACAATAAAGAATTTAGGCCAGGAAGTATTTTCTCCTCAAACACCATTCCATCAATACTACCAAATGACTTGCCTGGTTCATGATACCCAGCACCAGATAAATTTTGGCTATGTAACATCTTCCAGGGACAACAAGAATTTGGATTTCAACATTTCATATATATATTTTTAAATTCAGTCAGTAACGAAGCACATCTGTTGATCTACTCATTAAGAGGTATAATGTTAAGTCAAAGGTTTAAAGCAGTTCGATGTAACATTGGTCTGATAGTGTCTCCATTCAGTGTAGCTCATGATGTGAAAATTAGACTATATTTATGCAGTGTTTCTTACTGAGAGAACTTGAGGACTTCAAATGTAAGTTCAAACATCCTCCAAATTTTTCTTGGTTACAATTCTGTCAGATCTGTGAACTTGATAGCTTTACAAATAATTTAAAAACTTGGGTCTTTGATTCCTTAAGGAATCACAGGTTGACTGTTTACTGTTTGTCTAATTATTACTGCTTCTCCTGACAGAGGTTTGTTCTGTGGTTTATATTAGGCATTCTTTCAAAATCTAAACATGTGCTTGATTCGTAAAACATTTTGTTCCTTGAGACTAAATTATCAGTTTAAACTAGATTTTAGCGCACACATCTGCCACCATATTGCTTGTTTTGTAATCCCATCATACGTGTTTGAGGTGTAGTAGTAGTAGTAGTAGTAGTACTTGTAGTAGTAGTAGTAGTACTTGTAGTAGTAGTAGTAGTACTTGTAGTAGTAGTAGTAGTAGTAGTAGTAGTAGTAGTAGTAGTAGTATATTCATCCAGCAACAATGTACATTGTATGGATTTCGTCAAAGAAAGGCCCAACACAAATAGATTACATTCCTGCTTCTGCGTATTTCAGCCTTTTGAGTATCCGTGGCTTTACGTATATTGTTTAAACAATAATTCTGTGTTTACAGTCATATGGTGTTAAGACTGCTGTTGTTTTGTCATGAGACAATACTTTTTAGTTAAATACACAATATTGTTGTTTGAGCATAGATTTGTTAATCATCGCAGTGATGCGATAAGTATAATCCGAACATAACGTATAGGTACAGAAAAACATATTACTAGTCTTGTGGTTTCAAACCTTTCCAATTTTTCACTCTGTAAGAGAACTTGTTCACCGATTTATTGGCTATTGCTCTAAATTTTTTTTGTTTACTCTATTGTGTTTAAATTGTGAATGTCTGTTTACAGCTATTGTGCATGTGGAAAATCATAAGCAGATTCAGTACCATCTAGAGTGCCAGTGGTATATTCATATAGAATTCCCTCCCCTTAAATACAGTAGTAACAAAATTTTTGTGATTACATTATGAAGCTCTCTACTACTTTCATGGTCTGACTTGCTATTTAATGTGATTTTCCATATGCTCCTGGATGGTAGGTTACTTGATATGAATACTTAATGACTCATGTATTGGAAATCTCTTCATAGTGTTCTATACTTCAGAAATATTAGACATAAATTTATTACTATAGAACTCATTGATTTCATTAAATTTGACTTAAGTAGGTTTAGTGATTGAGCTCCTGATGGCATTTGAGATGTGCACCTTTTGCATAAGTTGGGTTTTGTGCACTGTTCCTTTTATTCCATTTGTGTGGCATATACACATACAGTATATGCACTGTGTAGATATAGTTCAGACAATGTGTAAGTTTTTTAAAGATTACATTCACACAAATGGCCATTTACACACATCTCCATAAGAACTAAATGTATAATATTATGTAGAAACAGTTCCATGTTGCTATCTATGTATAAGTTCTTTGTATTATCTTATGTTTGTTACATTGTTGGTTTCTTAGATCAAACGTGTGTGCCTGACAGTGTATAGTCTTAAGTACTGGAAATGTAAGTTTCCTGTTTCATACATTTTGATTTTGACAGTTTCTCTTCATGTGTGGAGAACGTATGCTGACAGACATGATATTTCTCTGCAAATACTAAAAGAATTTGTAATCCCTTTAAATATGGTATTCTTTTTCATTGTTACATTGAGTTTTATTCAGTTTTGTCGATTATACAGAACACTGGGGATGGTCAGTGACTGTTATCAGCTGTAGTAAGGTCCAGGAGACATCGTCAAGCATTTCTCCAAGGCTGTTATTACTTAAGAATTTTAGGCAGATTGTCAGTGTACCTGATTGTCTTTGTATGAAGATACACACAAAAGTATCTTTGTCTACCATTTAAACATTGTATACCTTCACCATCACCTCAGGTGGGTCCCTCATATCGTGAGCTTAGTGACTTCCTCTCTTTCTCAATTCTCCTAGCATACCACCCTCTACTGACTGAGGAAGTAACTGTTACAGAAGCTGTAGTTTTTGCAGTTAATTTTTCTATTTCATAAATAGATTTCTTTGTGTGAATTTTTGTGTGTTAACACTGCGACACTGACAGTGTGCTGAACAGTTTGTGTGGCATTTGATAATTTCTCATGTTTATTTACTTTCAATAACATTGCACTAATGTTGATAGTTTCCCAAATACTTAACGAAAATGGAATCTGTGTTGTGCTAAGAGTATTCACCTTGATAGGAAGGAAATGTTGTTACTTCTCTGTTCAGAGGGACTATCTGATGTTTGTATTCCATATTTCACATTATTACTGAAATTCTTAGGTTAGTGTTAAATTTTCAAGCATTGTAAGAGACTGTTGTAAAAATACATCTTTATACTTAACATACTCTGATAAATTCTATATACATAAATTATTGGTCTACAATTTGGTTGTTAGGAATAACTTACTTTTATATTATGACCAGATGAAGTAACTTTCATCGTTATAACAACTGAGGATTTTTTGACTCAAATTGTATTCATAGCTAAGGTGTAGGCTGTATGTAGCTTTCATTGTGTAAACATACACAACTTCCATTGTGTAATAAGATAACCTGTAACAAGTGTCTGTAATGGTTTTGTTGTAAAAGTTACATTTATTAACATCGCTGTTACTGTATAAGTAACAACTTGGTTCCTTTTTTAATGCACTGATAAAAAATAGCTAGTAGACTATTTTCTACAAAATTTGACAATCCAGGCAATATCTAGTCATTAATACTATGAGGTTTCTTTTGTATCAGGCACTCTTTGACAGTCCTTGAAAATGCCGTCACATGACTGACAGATAGTAAGCTGTTAACTGTCTGACATTTCTTCCACTTTCTTGTCAGACTTCTATTAGCTTTACTGTCGGCCTCCCTTGGCCAACTCTTGTTTTTTCGACCCCGACGGTATTAGGTTACGAGGCCAGAGGGTGTCTTTCATTTTCATTTTCATTCTCTAATCTTTTCTTGGAAGGGGAGGGGACTGCTCAGATGTGGTGAAGCTGGTATTGCTTGTGGAGCAAATGCATAACACAAAGCCTGGTATTCCAAGCTGGAGGTTATATGAAAAGTCTGGTAAGGTGTCCATTTAAAAATCCTCACAAGCCTGAAAATAATTATCCTTGGATATGGAGGCTGAGTAAGAGGTGGTGAGGTTGCAACAGGCGATAATGGATGTGTAGCTGGCAGTGGTCACACCTCACTTGCTGAAGTCTGGGTTTAGAACTAAATGTGACCACAGTTAGACATTTCTCTGCGTGAAGTAGATGGGATGGAGAAAGGAGCCTAGTAGATAAGGAAGTATCCTTACTAGGAGGGTGTCAACTACACAAAATACCAGCTGTTGTTGCATTTGGAGGTGTTATCACCAATGATAGAATGGAGAATATATGAAGCATGTAATCTCATGTTGGTGCCATCACTAGATGGACAATACTGAAGCAGTGCACAGCCAGAGAACAAATAAGTGAGAGAGCAGGCTGTTGTTCCAAAAAGGCACTGACAGTGTCCACCAGGCTCGAGATGACTAATGAACAAAGTAATTGTCTGCCAAATGTGATGAGGAGGCCAAAGAGAGAAAGTGGACAGAATGCTGTGGTGTAGCACAGCTCAAGGTATGAGGTACTGGTGTACTGCTTTCCAAGGCAATCTCTCTTCAGTAAACACATTCTAGAGTAGTACCATGTTCGAAGGTCTCTGTCCCAGACCTTATGGATGTCTGCATCAATACTCATATTTTGGTGACTACTATTGGAAGAAGACTGATCATTGGTCACTTAAGATCGTTCTCCATCTCTGCCAGCAACAATATGAAGACTTCCAGCCAATCTTCCCCTGCAATCCTTCATTTGAGGGTAAGGATGTCAACTGCCTGCAGGGCAACAGCCTCCTGTAGCAGTGGTACAACTGTGACACGTCAGAAGTTCTACCTGCCAAGACGGATGCCTCATCCAGTACTGTACCTATCTTGCCTTCCCTATTGTGGTCATCAGCACTAAAGTGCCAAGGTTATGGATGGCAGAGTCCCAAACTAAAAGCAGTATATCCTCTGGCACATTTCACCATAGTAACTACTCATAGCACATTATGGTATCCTGACTAGTTTTCGGCTGAAGGCAGTGGTAAGTACCAGTGGAGTACTACTTTCACCTCATCAGAAAGTGGCCAGCTTACAAGAAATATAGTGCAAGATGCCAGTAGTAGCCTGGCACCTCAAATGTGAAAGTGGTTTTGTGATATTCTATGAGCCAGTCGGTGAGCTATGGTCAAGTTGGCTCATAAAGGACAATGATGGCCAGCAGAACTTGTCAGTGACATGGTCCTCCTCCCCCCTGCCCTTCTCTTCTCTCACATAGTAATGGAAGCAGTAAATGGCAGAGAGTATAAAGTCATTGTGTATGTAAATTACCATGTAAAATTTCGTGTTCTGTTCATCACTTAAACTAAAATTGTTACCAGATACTTCTCCAAATAATCTTTTAATGTTGTATTTTATTTCATCGACTACATGAATGGAAATGATGGTAAATCCATTATAATCTACCACCACATCACTGTAACAGTGGTTAAATATGTGTTATCATGTAATAGTCATTAACATTTCAAATAGTTTGTGTGTAAGTGTAAATGTGGGAAGTAAGATTCAAGGTTTCTACTACTATCGTATTGACATACTGAGGTTGTGAACAAATTACTTTATATACGCCACATAAAGTTTGTTGCAGGTTAATAATGTGCTTGCATGGTTAGATATTCTGGATACAATCAGGTTACTGCAGTGGAGTTTCCATACAAGAGTAATTTACTCATGGAAATTTTGTAAGATGTGGATAATGAGGTACAAATGTACTAGTAAACTGCAGAACCTTTAAAGAATCAACCTCCCATGAGTAAAGTGGCTTTAATAGACTGATTACTTTAAAGGATTACATTAAAGTGAGTTCGATTACTTTAAAGTGAGTTACTGTGTTAAATATGTGACTTCAAGCATATCAGACCTTTCCTAAATTTTTAATTTTTTCGCTTGTGTGCTAAAAGTTCATTGGATGTCATTAAGAGGTCATATTCCCAAATACTGCATGAAAATAGGCCAGGTACTAGCAGTCTATCCGTTACCATGCTTAGACAAATTCATAGTGCCCAAATGTGACTTGTTTCTTTCTGTTTTAAACTATTAATATATCTCCTAATGTGTAGTTTCAGATTATGAGAGAATTTTAAATTTTTAAATTAGGTCAATCAATATGTGAAATAATGAAACTAAAAACTGACCACTTGCATGAGCAGTGAATTTTTTAAATGCTCAAACAGGTCTTTGTTCACATTCAGCATAAATATTACTAAACTACCAATCTGCCATTACTGGTATTGAAATAATCCTCCCATTTTGTATTCTTCACTATTACACAACTGCAGCTGTGTAGTGTCTCCGTAATGGTATACATGCAGCCAAAGAACGATGGGATACAGCTACACTACATCCCACAGTTTGAGGTATTTGACACTTGGATTCCAGTGCTACCTTACATGAGCACCACACTGTCCTAACACCTCTTCCTGGGGTTCATCTGACCACTCTGTCAAATGAACTACCTAATTTCCAGTATTCTCTTATTTTCAATGTTGCTCTATATTCAGATTTCAAATATTCAGGTGCAATTGTGTGTTCAACAAACAATAAGATTCTCCTTTCCTTGATACAGATTGTCTGCTTTTGTGCAACGTTTGTAAGCTACCTCAACCTGACTAATGTAGTGGGAGAAATTAATTACAATTAGCGGTAGAAAATAACTTTTTCTGCATCGTTCTTAATAGGTTCTTGAGGTTGTGGTGATTTAGTGGGTAGTTCACCAAATTTGTCATCGCCTGGAAGGTTTGTGTTTACTTCAGTTGTCCCACATGTAAATCCTGCAACTTCCATTTTTTGTTTGCTGAATTCAGAGCATATGCAAAGGAGTGTTTGATTCTCACTGCTGTATCAGTCTTGGAGGTATGTGGTTACTGTGCAAAGTGAATGTGTTGACGTGTATCTTCTTCCACTCACTGGCTTTTTTGTTTTTGGGCTTCAAAAGGGTAGTGATGTAATTGGAAAGCGATTACTCTGGCCATTTTGGGTCCAAGTTTAGTAAGCCAAGTCATTTGTGATTTTACTTTCACCTTATAACTGAAGAACATGGAGTTGTGAAGATCTCCATTTCTATCCATTTCTGTTCAACCTGTAAACAATTGCTTATTACATTCCTACAGCCATTAACCCTAACGATAAAGGGCATGGCACAAACTGTTGAAATACAATGTGCTACTAACTGAGCAGAAAAATGATCTCAGCTTGTACAATAGTAGCGTTCAGTAAACGTCAAATACAGTTTATGGATGAGAACAGAAAAATTTGTGCAGAGTAAACAAAACATAATAAGCAGTTAAGTATATACCACATTTTTATAATCTGTATTCATAGGGATAACATTTAAAAACAAAATTAAAATACTGTTACAAATTCCTTATTAACTTTCCTAAGAAAACTGAGAAATTCCTCTCTTCTGTTGTCACAAACCAACAAAGTTTAGACTCTGTAATGCAACTAGACCATGAGAAAAGTGTGACTAAAGCTCTGAGAACTTTAATTTGCTAAAAATTGAATAAAAATCAACCATTTGTTTAATTCACTTACATAGCATTATGTACTGTAGCTAAACTCATTGATTCATATTTTTCATTTTTCAACTGTTGTGCTCTACATTCTAGCTTGCTTTGCTAGCTTGAACGGCATACCTTTCTGCTCTAGCTATGCATTTCTATCAGTAGCAGTGAGAGCAGAAAGTGTTCTCTGCAGATATTTCCATCTCCCACAGCACATTAATTCTGATTATTGTTCCATCATTGAAACAAGTTCCATACTAAAGATGCTTAAGGAACTTACTCTGACAAATACATTACTGAAATGTATCTTGCACAAAACACTCACTCACTCACTCACTCACTCACTCACTCACTCACTCACTCACTCACTCACTCACTCACTCACTCACTCACTCACTCACTCACTCACTCACTCACTCACTCACTCACTCACTCACTCACTCACTCACTCACTCACTCACTCACTCACTCACTCACTCACTCACTCACTCACTCACTCACTCACTCACTCACTCACTCACTCACTCACTCACTCACTCACTCACTCACTCACCTGGTAGAAAAAGTTCGCTATAGCCTGTTTGGTGGCACTGTTTATTATCCATAAACTTTCCCAGTGTAGTAATTAATGATATTCATATTGGGTCTCCAGCTAGAACATCTTGACACAGTATTTAGGTGGTCCGCCTGGCTGCCATCTTTAGGTGATGAAGCTGTCACACTAACTTATTGGAATTGAAATCAAACTGCAGTGGTGGCTCTTTCATATACCACCTACAGATGCACTGTGCCTGTGTGATAGTAACTGCCGTCTAGCACAAAGCACAAGAGTGCACCGCTGCTGAAAACCCATGAAAATGATAAATCCACTGTTGACACATTTTGATGAAACAAATCCCAAGACAAGGCCCCCTGATGCCCCTAGAGGTGTCATCTCCCCCTTGAAACCTGAGTCGACATATTATTTATGGATGTCAGCCCATCCCTGTCAGTGACAACCATCGAAAGAGTGACAGAACCTCCTCTTGGCTTCTTTGTCTAACTTGGACTCTCACCACATGATCATTCAATGGAACTGCAGTGGATACTATACTCACATATCAGAAATGAAATGTCTTGTCCTCTCCTATTCTGCTTTTTGTCTTGCTCTTCAAGAAATGTACTTCTGTGATAACCACTCTCCAATGTTTTGTAGTTATCAGGCATTATGTCAGAACTGTGCTGACCCCCAGGATAGCATTTGGTGGGTTTGCACTTTGGTTCGCTCCAATGTCATTAGTGACTGGATCCCCCTATGTACCAACCTGGAAGCAATAGTGGTTAGAGTGCAAATGACTTTGGCAATCAGTTTGCAATGTCTCTCCCTCCAGGTAAGCCACTTTCTTACTTTGAAATGTCTACCTTAATAAAGCAACTGTCTCCATTTTTCTTTCTTGGGGACATCAGTGCCCACCACCCACTCTGGGGAGTGTCACTAATTGAACAACTTACTATGGACTTTTTCTCTCATAAATGATGGTTCCCCTACCCACTTCAGTGCTGCTCGTGGCACCTTTACTGCTGTCGATCCTACGCTGTCTGCCCCCTGGTCTCGTGGCTTCCCTACATTGGTCACTTTGTGGTGATTCTGTCATTTCCCTGCTGCCGCTAGGCAAACAGGCCCTCACGTTCAGCATTCTGCAGGGCCAACTGGCCTTTATATAAGACTGCTGTGCACTTAAACCTCCCTCTGGAATTGCATTGATGCGGTCATGCAAGGCATCTCTGCCCCTATTCTTCATGCTGCTAGCACTGCTGTCCACCTATCCACAGGTCCCACTAGTCGCAGACTACTACTGTAGTGGACTAAGGATGTAGCAGTCACTGTCCAGGACTGCTGACAGACACTGCAGTGATTTTCATGACACCCTTCGCAGACCAACCTTCTCATTTTTAAGTGTCTCCATGCTAAGGCTTGTTAACTTCAGCAGAGCAAAAAGGAATGCTGGGAGTGCTATGTTTCTTCTCTGGGGATATGTCTCTTTATTGTAGGTTTGCTCAAAGTTCTGTAGCCTTCTGAGCCACCAGAGACAGTAAACTGTTCTGGGTCTTAACCTCCAGGGTGCTCTGTGCACTGATCCATTGGTCCTTGCACAACACCTTGTGACACACTTTGCAATTGCATTGGCGTCCTTCATATCCTGTTACCTTTCTCCGACAAAGTTGAAAACACAACCCCCCCCCTCTTCATTACAACCTGCACCACACTGAGTCCTATAATGAACCCTTCACTAAGTAGGAATTCGTGCAGGCTCTTACCTCTTCAAGAGGCACAGCCCCAGGTCCGGATTCCATCCACACCCAGATGACCCAACACTTGGACATTACCAAGAGGCAACATTTGCTCAGGGTCTTCTACCACATTTGCCTCACATATTCTTCCCCACCAGAATGGTGAGACAGTATAGTTACTCCCATCCTTAAGCTCAGGAAGAACCCAACATCTCTAGAAGGCTACTGCCTGATCAGCCTAATGAATGTACTTCGTAAACTCCTGGAGAGGCTAGTTACAGATTATGTTGGGCACTCAAATAGCGAGGCCTTTTGTCCCCTTACCAGTACAGCTTCCGTGCAGCATGATATCCAACTGACTGATTGGAAACAGCAATGTGACAGCGTTTTACTCACCACCGGCACCTTGTTGTGGTCCCCCCAGGGGTCCACAACTCTTGTGGATACGTGCATAGCGAGCATGGGACCCCGAGCTAATGTGGCCCTCCTTCCTTTCTGGGCTGCATACCTTCCTTTTGCGCATCCTTCCCCATCCCCCATCTTCGCCCCCCTCCCTCACCTCCGCCTCTTTCTTCTCCCCCTCTGGGAGTATGTGTTGTGCCTACGTCCGGAGACGGGTGCTCGAATGTAACACGTTCGTTTTCTCTGCTTGCAAGTCTTCATCTTCCCTTCATCCTTCCTTTGTCCTTTTTTCCTTACCTCTTCTCTTTACCCTTTTCTCCTCTGAGATCTCTCTTCTTCCCTTTCCCTTTCTTTGTTCTCCATTTCTCATTTTTCCTCGCTGTGCGTGTCTGAAGGCCGACCCACGCATTTCCATGCGTAGCCGGTGACAGGGTAACGCGTAATTCCCCGCCCCAGGTAGACAGGTAGGACACGTACGTACCCCCTGGTAACGGCGAGGCCCAGAGAGGGGTGATTACCCGAGCTGATACCTTCCGAAAGTGCCGATTGGTCCCTCCGTCTGTTTCTCGGGAGGTATGACCTGAGGTGTGAACAATCACCTGAGGCGGGAGTATGCTCAGGGAGGGCCCCCACAAGGGAGGAGAGCGCCACTGGAGACGCCGGTTATCATGGGGGATACTTCCGCAATGGTTTCCTCATCTTCCACTGTCTGATTACAAGCGTAAGTTCACTGAGTCTCAGCCACAGACAGTTCTTCCGTCGTTGCCACAGTTCCTTGTTGTTTCTCGGTCTGACGAAGGTCACGACTTCTCCACGGTCAACCCTTTCATTATTCAGAAAGGTGTCGAAGCAGTTGCAGATCCTGCAAAGTCTTGTTCCAGTTTACGGAATGCCACCCTGTTAGTCAGTGCCCTCCAGGCACAAAAATTGCTGTGTACGTCACTGCTTCACACCTTCCCTGTCCGGGTGGAAGCGCACCGCACTTTAAATTCCTCGCGTGGGGTCGTTTATACACGCACCCTCGATGGATTGTCCGACAAGGAAATTCAACACTACCTGTCTGACCAGGGCGTCACGGCTGTTCATAGTCATGAAAAGGATTGACACGAACATTGTTCTAACCCGTACTGTCTTCTTGACATTTGACAGAGTTCAACTCCCATCGAACATAAAAGCGGGCTATAATTTCCATTCATCCTCACGTCCCAAACCCTATGCGTTGCTATCGGTGTCAGTGGTTCAATCATACCAGCCAGTCCTGTTCCAACCTGGCCAAATGTGTTACGTGTGGCAAGGATGCCCATGAGGGTGCTTGTCCACCTCCATCCCCTCGTTGCATTAACTGTTTGGGTGACAACGGTGCTTCCTCTAGAGATTGCCCCATTTTTAAAGACGAAAAGCTCTTTCAGGAAATCAGAGTGAAGGAAAAGGTGTCGACCTTTATTGCTCGAATATTATTCGCCAGTCGAAAGCCCACTGCACCTCAGACAGCACTGTTCTTGCCTCTCCTTGGCCAACAAAGGAGGCAGCCACGCAGACTTGTGATCTCACCTGTAGTGCCACGGACGTCAGATCGGCCAGCGCAAAGATCGCCTGTTCAACCTCACCACTTTCGCCTGCCCACTCTATGGCTCACCCTTTATCGGGTTCTGCTAAATCTCGAGCCCAAAAGTCAGACACCAAGACTTCGAAAAAAGAGCATACTCATGAAGATTTTTTATGTACCCCAAATTCACAACTATCGGTTCCTCCTTCATCTAAACATCCTGTTTCCGAGAAGGCTAATAAGAAACCCAGTTCCTCCCCTCCTCCGCCATGGCGTGTCCCATCTACAGCACCACCTGGCGGTAACCGCCCTCGGCCGTCTTCTGTGTCGCCGAGGCGCACTGCTGGCGGCCGATCAACCGGCCGATCGCTGGTGGCAGGAGCTGCTCCTGAACAACCTATGGATCAGGATCTTCTGCCTTCAGCTGACTGCCGTTCCACGCTGTCGGTCGCGAGCTCTGAGCAGTCGTTGAGTTGACGGCAACCTTGGTCACATTCTTCCATTTTCTGTCCACCCTATGTCCATTATCCATTGGAATATCTGCGGCATTCGAGCCAATTGGGATGAACTGTCAATCCTCTTACGATCCTACTCACTGGTCATCTTCTGTCTTCAGGAAACAAAGCGGCGTCCCCCCCACGACCGCTCCCCCCCCCCCCCCCCCCCCTCAATTTTCAGTCATTCCGATTTGATCTCCTCTCTGTTGAAGGCACTCCAGCACATGGAGGACTCACGATTCTTCTCCATGACACTCTCCATTATCACCCAATCCCCTTAAACACTTCATTCCAAGCTGTCGCTGTCCGTCTTCCCCTTTCTGGATACACCTCTCTTCGTACTGTATACATTCCATCATCCACACCAATGGAACGAGCTAATCTCCTTCATCTTCTTGATCAGCTTCCACGCCCCTATTTGCTCTTTCGGGACTTCAATGCCCACCACCCGCTTTGGGGATCTCCTCATCCTTGTCTGCGTACACTCACTATTGATCGACGTCTACCACCAAGCGGATCTAGTTTGCCTCAACACTGGGGACCCTACATTTTTGTCTGCCTCCACGACAAATTTCTCTCATTTGGACATTTCGGTCGGTATTATTCCGCTGGCTCGGCGCTTTGAATGGTTCGCCCTTGCTGATACACACTCCAGTGACCACTTTCCATGCGTCCTTAGATTGCAGCCACAACTGCCATATATGCGCCTGCGACACTGGAAGTTTGCCCAAGCCGATTGGACACTTTTTTCGTGTCTAGACACATTCGATGACCGTCACTTTCCTAGCGTCGACGATGAGGTCACACATATTACAGACGTCATGATTACAGCTGCGGAACGTTCAATACCACGCACCTCCGAATTGCCCCGGCGCCCCCCAGTTCCTTGGTGGAACGAGGCGTGCCGTGACGCAATACGTGAGCGGCGGCGTGCTCTTGGCGTTTTCCGCCACCATCCTACTTTGGCCAACTGTATCCGCTATAAGCAGTTCCTTGTGCGATGCCGTCGCGTCATCCGCGATAGCAAGAAGGCAAGCTGGAACTTCTTTACTAGCTCCCTCCTCGGAAGTTTGGAGTCGGATTCGACGGTTACCCGGCGCGCCTAGTTTCTCCCCGGTCTCTGGGCTCACTGTCGCGCATGATACATTAGTGGACCCGTCGCAATTTCTAACTCATTGGGCCAACACGTTGCTGAGATTTCGAGCTCTTCCAATTACCCGCCAGCGTTTCTCCCGAAGAAACGTGCAGCGGAAGTGCAACCTCTTGCTTTCTCCTCTAAAAATCGCGAAAGCTACAATACCGTTTTCTCCGTGCGGGAACTCCAACATGCACTCTCTTCTTCTCGCTCCTCCGCCCCAGGGCCGGATGGTATCCACATCCAAATGTTGCTGCATTTATCATACCACAGTCTGCGTTACCTCCTTCGCCTTTACAATCGAATTTGGACCGACAGTACTTTCCCAGACGATGGCGGGAAGCTATAGTCGTTCCTGTTCCGAAACCTGGAAAGTACAAACATCTCCCCTCTAGCTATCGCCCCGTTCTCTCACGAGTAGTGTCTGTAAGGTTTTGGAGCGTATGGTGAATTGCCGTTTAGCTTGGTGGCTGGAGTCCCGCAGTCTTTTAACACCTGTCCAATGCGGTTTCCGAAAGCATCGTTCTGCAGTTGACCATCTTGTCGGTCTCTCCACTTATATCATGGACAATTTTCTCCGGAAACGCCAAAGAGTAGCAATAGTTTTTGATCTGGAGAGAGCATACGATACCTGTTGGAGGACAGGCATCCTCCGCACACTGTTCTCTTGGGGCTTTCGCGGTCGTTGCCCCTTATTCTTCGCGAATTTATGGCAGAGCGCAGATTTAGAGTGCGGGTGAACACTACTCTCTCCCGTACTTTCTCCCAAGAAAACGGTGTACCTCAGGGCTCCGTGCTGAGTGTTGTACTGTTTCCCATTGCCATCAATCCAATTATGGATTGTCTCCTTCCTGATGTCTCGGGCTCCCTCTTTGTGGACGATTTTGCGATCTACTACATCTCTCAACGGACCAGCCTTTTTGAACGACGTCTTCAAGGCTATCTCGATCGCCTCCACTCCGGGAGCATCGAAACAGGCTTCCGCTTTTCTCCCAGTAAGACCGTTTGTGTAAATTTTTGGCGTCGTACGGAGTTTCTTCCACCTTCCTTACATCTAGGACCTGTCTACCTTCCGTTTTCGGACGTCGCTAAATTCTTGGGTCTTATGTTTGACAGAAAACTGCGCTGGTCCTCCCACGTTTCCTATCTTTTGGCTCGCTGTCTGCGATCCCTCAATACCCTCCGTGTCCTGAATGGTACCTCCTGGGGAGCGAACAGAGTGGTCCTCCTTCTCTATCGCGCCTTAGTGCGCTTGAAATTGGACTATGGAAGCATAGTTTACTCGTCTGCTCGACCGTCTATTCTTCGGCGTCTCGACTCTATCCTCCACTGTGGATTACGTGTCTGGAGGTTTTTCCACCAGCCCTGTGGAAAGCCTTTATGCCGAGACTGCTGAACCTCCGTTGTCCTATCGGCGAGCTGTCCCGAGTCGTTGTGCTAGCCATCTGTCTTCCATGCCTGCTAATCCGGCCCATGACATTTTTTTCGACGCCTCCTTGGATTTAGGGTATGCAGGCCGCCCTTCCTCCCTACTACCACCGGGAGTCCACTTCCGTCAACTGCTCCATTCTTTCCTTCCGCTTTCCTAAAACCTTCATGACAACTTGGGGTACAGCACCGCCTTGGCTCCATCCCCGGACCTGCCTGCTCCATGACCTTTGTCAGTTTCCCAAGGATGGTACACCCTTCTCTTGCGTATCGTTGGGCGTTTCCTGCTCTATGTGCACAAATGAAGGAAGCTACTTTTATTTACACTGATGGCTCAAAAACATCGTTTGGTGTAGGGAGTGCCTATATTGTTGGCGACACCCCAAATCGATTTCGGCTTCCCGACCAGTGTTCAGTTTATACTGCGGAGCTGTACGCTGTTCTCCAGGCTGTCAATACATCCGTCGCCATCAGCGGATACGGTGTGTTATCTGTTCAGATTCTCTCAGCTCTCTCCTCAGTCTCCAAGCTCTCTACCCTGTCCACCCTCTGGTCCACCGGATTCAGGACTGCCTACGCTTGCTCCACATGGAGGGCGTCTCTGTGGCGTTCCTCTGGATCCCAGGACACGTTGATATTTGTGGAAATGAGGCGGCCGATATAGCGGCCAAGGCTGCAGTCTCTCTTCTTCGGACAGCTATTCGCACAATTCCCTTCGCCAATCTATGGAGTGTTTTATGTCGTCGTGTTACTCTTTTACGGCACACACATTGGTCGACACTTCCCAGTAGTAAATTGCGGGACGTGAAAGCTCTTCCTTGTGCTTGGACCTCTTCCTCCCGAACGCGTTGTCGGGAGGAGGTAATTTTAACTCAGCTCCGGATAGGGCACTGTCTTTTTAGCCATCGACATCTTTTTAGCGGCGATCCTTCCCCACTCCGTCCCCACTGCTCAGTTGTGGACGGTAAGACACCTTTAACTTTAGTGCCCCTATTTTACTCCGTTAGGCGCCCGTCTACAGCTGTCGCCTGATATATTGTCTATTTTAGCAGATGACATGCGTTCAGCCGATCGCGTTCTCGAGTTTGTGCCAGTGAGATGACTTCAGTCATTTGAAGCTCTTTTTGGGGACAACCAACCCCTTCCTATAGTGGTTTTTTAAGCTTTCCTTCTCTTTTTAGTTTCTTCAATTTGTTTCGTTCCCATTGCTGCTGGTTTCCAGTTTCGGTTTTTTACCTTTTCCTAAGTCACAGACCGGGCGCTAATGATCGTAGCAGTTTTGCGGCCTAAAACCATAACAAAAAACCTTGTTGTGGTCTTCTTTGACCTACATAAGGCATAAGACACAGGTTACAAGCCCATTGATGGCTATGAAGAAATATGATGGAACCAATCTTAGTTGTGACTGTGGTTACCCCAGCACTGTATGTCAATGATATTTGCGTCTGGTGCAGCTCCCACTCGGCAGCATCTGCTGAGTGCCAGTCCCAGGGTGCCATCCAATGTGCCTCTGTGTGGGCCATCTTCCATGTCTTCCAGTTTTCCACCTCCAAAATGCAGGTTACGCTTGTTGTCGTTGATCCACAGTCCACCCTGAGCTGGAACTTTATGTAGGCTACCAGATCCTCAATGTTGTGGCAAAGCCCCATTTCTTGGGCCTTATTTTTGATAAAAGGCTGACATGGCTGTCTTATATTCGCCACGGTGGAGATCGTACCACTCATCTTCATCTTTACCATGCTCTGTTCTTGTCCAGACTAGATTATGGTAGTCAGGTTTATGGCTCAGCGACTACTTCTGCTCTGCAACTACTTGGCCCTGTTCACCATCATGAGATGCATCTGGCGAAGGGTGCTTTTCACACTAGTCCTGTTAAATCTCCTCACAGAAGTGGGGCTTCCACCTCTACAAATACAACAGATCCAACTTTTGGTGTCTCATGCAATTGCCATTTGCCAATTCTCTGACCATCCCATGTACCCTGTCCTCTGTCCAAATGAGGGATATCTCCGTTCTGACACTCAGCCATGGGTGGGGGTTGCTGATTGGCATGCCTCACTTCCATCTGTTGGGATCTCTATATCCACTCACTGGAATGCACCCCATGTATTTTCTTCCCCTCCCTTGGATGGTGCCTAAACCACAGATTAGGACTGACCTAGTCAAGGGTCCCCTATGGTATCTGTTGCTCCTATGCTTTACTGGCATCTTGCAGGTGCCATCCTTGAAGAGTTCTAGGGTGCCACCATCTTTTACATGGATGGTTCTAAGACAATAGATAAGGTGGGATATGCTTTCATGTCTCTTACTGGCTTAGAACACCATTTATTGCCAGGATCATGTAATGTGTTCACAGCACAGCTTCTAGTCATTCACAGAACTCAGCATTTTGTTTCTCAGGCCTCCCTCCAGTGTTCTAATTTATTCAGACTCAATGATCAGACTGTCCATTTATCCACTGCATTTCTACTCTTTTACGGCATTGTGTATGTTGCATTGCAAGAATATATTTTCTGTGAAAAGACAGCATTCAGTTACTGTGCCAGGTTGACCGAAGACCTTGTTTTTTCTATCCCAGAATGTAACCATCGAGGAGGTAATGTTCCAAGCATATCCTGATGCAACAAACATTTTATTGATTCAGACCGCAATACCCACATTATTGAAGAAATAATACATTGTGGATTTTATAGGCACTGTTGTTCCAATGAGCGATGGCATAGTTAAAGGTGCTCTTAATTGTTTTACCAGGAATCTAGCACATAGTAGAGCTAATAATCCCTACACAAATTGCTGTACTACCTAATACAATCACCACTGCTTGGAGAATCTCAGAGTAACCAATCCGCGGCTGTGTTCATTCCTGCTGTCTCCCCAGCTCTGTCTTAGCAGGCACCTCTGTTTTGCATAAGAAACCCAAATACACACCTGCTGCAGTCTGTGTTGTCAGGTGGCAACAACCACAATGACACAACACCCCCCCCCCCCCTCCCTGTACCTTCTGTGCAGCATGACAGGTTCGAGACCATGTTTTCTGTCTGCCACTACTGTTAAATCAACTGTCACCTATATGGACTAAGTTCTGTGGTACTTAAACTATCCCATTCAAACAACTCCTACTTTCATGTGGAAAAGGGTGAAGGCAGATTACTTAATGAAAGAACCTGCAAGTGCTACCACAAGTAACAAATTTCTGAAGTGGGATGTTAAGCCTTCGAACAAGTTGCCAGAGAAAGGATAGCTGTACACAAAAGAAACAGCTGAGAGAGAGAGAGAGAGAGAGAGAGAGAGAGAGAGAGAGAGAGAGAGAGAGAGAGAGAGAGAGAGAGAGAGAGAGAGAGAGAGAGAGAGAGAGAGAGAGAGAGAGAGAGATTAAAACTGTTGAGAGATATCAACAGAGCTTCCACAGTCGGTTTGTTTGCTCATGTGGTGCTGACAGAAACTGAAGATCTGAGCATTCCATACATGGTCTAATGTACCACTGTGTCATTGTACCTATTTCAGTGTAACTACTTCTTCGAGAATTCTAAACTCACAAGTTTCATTTAAAACAAGTTAACAACAACAACAACAACAACAATGCTGAGCAACAAATCAGTGCCAGTAGTAGTTGGCACAGAGAGAACCACAGCCAACAGATTCAAAGTACCAACAGCATCCCTTTTACAAGGTACATGCAAGTACCGGAGTGACTGGATGACCATGGAAAAACAGTGAGCTCTGCTTCAGGGAGCCATTTTCTAACCATATCAGATACGCCTCTGTAGAATTGCTTGTCTTACCCGTCCTCCTGTATACTGTCACACTGACTGATTGCAGAAGTTCTGACTTCATACCAGTCATGTGACAAACCAATCTGTGCCATTCGCTGTGGTAAAGAGAGTACACTTCATCGAACACAGCAAATACATCTAATTCAACTGCTGATGAATATAGTCTTAAATGGGACCTCATCCCTATGGGACACTGAATGTCTCTAACTTTTTTACAGCACAGTAGACACAAATATAGGTCACTTTTTAAATCAGTAAATTGGTATGTTTCTCTATTTTATCAGAAATGTTGATTACAGTTATAATAAAAGTTCGCAGTTGTATTGTTTCTTCTGATGATATGAATATCTTTGAGATGACAGGAAACGGAGTCATATTTGTTTTGTAAAGCGAGGATCATTCTGCGATTAAAGTCTTATTTTATGTCCGTGTATCTTCTTACATGTGCTACTGGCAGTGTTACTGCACATATAAACGTTCTAAATGAATTCTGCATTCTAGAGGAAAGATATGACAAATGATGAATGATGTAGTTTTGTACATTTCTTGCCAATGGCGCCAATCAGTCGTCAGTTATTTCCAGATGACACTAAAACTGGAGACCACATCTGTGAAAGAAAACATTATTACTCACAAAAGGCAAAAAAATGTGATTTCACATTTAATTATTGATTCAAGACTGAAACTAGTCACTCCCAAGTACCATTTTCATGTGTAATACTATACATAAATATGCACAAGTTTTATTCATATAAGAGCTGTTGTAATTTTCAGTGTTTAAAGCTTTCCAGGTAAAACCAAATGGTTCAGGTAAAACGTAACTGGCCCACAAAATATTTCATGGCCTTAAAATAGGCAATCCGACCTGCACAGTGTACACTGGGAAGTGTAATTGGCATGGCCTTTCTTAAGATGCTCGAAATATTTTCTGATCTAATTTCATTTTCTCCAACCTGTATAAGCTACAAATACTCACCAGCTGTTTCTGAAGTGTCTAAAATTTTTTCAGATGATTAGCATAATTTTAAAAATGTTTGTTTTATATACTAGCTGAACTCTTGCATTGGATTTTCTCTCTTGGAATAAAACATACCAATAAATATGATGCAGTCTGCAACTGACAGTACAAAAAAGTGAAGAACAAATTCAAAAATTTTTCAGTTCACAATAATATTCAGAGCAAGAATCATGGAAGGAATTGAACACACAATCATAAGATCCGAATTTGCGGCAGTTGAACCACCCCGTTTTCTCAAATACAAAATAACTGACACTTCGAACAGGCTCAGTCACCAACATACTTCAAAACCTAAATACTGACAGTCGTGTAACTGAGTGTACATCACCATGCAAGGTTTGGTTGAATAGTCACAATCTGAGAAATGAGATTAGGTTCTATTACTGCCATATTACAAAAAAAAAAGCATTGTAAAATTTGTTCAAATTATGTGTCAGGTATTTATTCGCAAAGATTTCTGAGAAAGCAAAAGAGTGAAAGCTAATTTTGGAACGCAAGGTGGTCAGTGAGCTGGTGGACCATAAACATATCATGTTTTCACATTACGGCAAATTCTGGAAGGTACATACAACAACAAAAGAAAATTGAATTAGTTTTCATTGATTAAGTAGCAGCTTATGATACTGTTCCAAGGAATCTGTGTTGGAAAACATTAAATTTGGTGAATAAAGAGACCTGTTCATTGGAAAAAGTATTAGAAATACTCTTAAATATCTGTGTACATGTACTGCCGACTTTAAAAGGAACACGAATGCCCATGTCATCAACATATTACTATAAGGGTACGGTCTCATAAAGATAGGGGAATGGAATTAGTAAACAAAGTATATTTGTTCATTCTTATTTCTATTTGTTGATGTAGCCACAGCACAGTATACAATTTACATATGCAATATGCAGTAGAATAAAAAGCTGTGGTCTGAAGATCAGTAATGAAGACACAAAATACATTATTTTTCTAGATAAACAGTTGATATAGAGGAACAAAATCTGAAAGACAAGAAATTCTTGCTACTGTAGATCTGTTGTAGAAAAAAGAGGGAAAATGAGATTTAGAATTTAATAAAAGTAGTAGTGATGGACAGAATGCCATTGGCTTATTCAGCTGAATTTTATGGAACACAGATTGATGAAAAAAGCTAAAACTACCATAATGAAATTGATATTAGATAGTATAGTACTGTATGAAGCAGAGACTTCGATAACTAATAGGAAGCATATTAATACACTGAAAGTATTGGACAATGATTTTTGGAGAAAATGAGCAAGAATTTCATAAAAAGAAAAAGGAACACTGAAGTGTAAAGGAAAACGGAATTGAATGGAAGAATGTGTTATGTTGTGTAGAAGAAAATAGCTGTGTTACGGTCATGTAAAAAGAATTGATGATACTGTGATACCATAACGTATACTGCAGTGGGGAACTGAAGTACACTGGAGAAGATTGTGATTCATGACTATGTTCTTCTGGACCTACCACTATTAGCTGTACAGTTTGGAGCTAGATATACAGTACCTAAATATTACACATTACTTAAACTCACAACACACGCAGCCGGCCGCAGTGGCCGTGCGGTTAAAGGCGCTGCAGTCTGGAACCGCAAGACCGCTACGGTCGCAGGTTCGAATCCTGCCTCGGGCATGGATGTTTGTGATGTCCTTAGGTTAGTTAGGTTTAACTAGTTCTAAGTTCTAGGGGACTAATGACCTCAGCAGTTGAGTCCCATAGTGCTCAGAGCCATTTGAACCATTTGAACCACAACACACGCCCCCATGCCCGGGGGAGGACTCGAACCTCCAGTGGAAGCGGTGTACCTTGTGGTGTTGATAGTTTGTGTTGACCACGAAACTTAATATCTGTGAACTCTAAAGTTGAGATGGAGACTCGACTGAGCACTTACTTTAGTCAGTTATTTCCCATAGTGGTGGCCCCGCAGTTCGTTTGTGTTTGGGATCTTCCTTGCCGGTGTTTATGCAACAGGTTATATGCACTATGCAGTGACCACACCAAGCAATGTCTTTTTCGAAGATGTGGAAGCACAACTCCGCTCACAGAGTTTCGTTGTTTCTTCGCCAATGGCGTATTCATCATTTACGCACAGTGATTCGTGTTCTCAACCAACTTACTGTCCTGTCACCACAAACTGCAGTCGGCTTTTGGCCTCGTCAAGTAGCCTGGCCACAAAGCATTCAGTTCTTGCCACCTTCACAGAGTGAGGTGGCGCAGTGGTTTGAACCGTTGTCCTCCCAAATGAGAGTCCAGTGTGCATCCCGCGTCCGTCCATCCTGATTTAGGTTCTCCATGATTTCCCTAAATCGCTTTAGGCAAATGCCGGGCTGGTTACTTTGAAAGGGCAATGCCGACTTCCTTCCCTAAGTCGATGAGACCAGTGACCTCGGAATTTGGCCTTCTCCCCCAACTCCCCTCTTGCCACTTTCTTCCCTCGCCCCAAATGTCTGAAGGTCCTTGGCCACCTGGTCTGTCCATTTTCCTTTGACCTACGTTCTCCAGGTTTCATCTGACACTTCCCTCGGTCTTGCTCCCTGCTCTCTTCTACAGATGTGCACGGCCAATCTCAGCCTTCTTGTTTTCGCTTCCACATCATCATCTGTTCATTATACAGGATGAGTCACTAATTATTGGCACCAAGAATAACTCCGAAAGTACGATAGGAGCTGAAAAGTTTGTGGGACAAAAGATGCATTGGACAACGTGGGCCGTAATATGACGTTGGTGTTTTGTTACTAGGTGAGGTCGCTTCAGAGATTGTCGACTCTTAAATGGGACGCTATAGTTCGGTACTTATTTTATGATAGCAGCTATAGAGACGAATCCAATGATACGTAACAGGAAGGTCTTTGAAAATATTCTGTAAATGGACTTTCATGCCAGCGTTGTGACCTTCGTTGACCTTCAAAGTGATGACCATCGATATCAATGCAGTACTGCAATCTTCTTATCATGGACTGAGTGTTATTCCTTATCACTTCGGCACTTAGGCGAGAGAGAATTGTCAGAGCATGTACTTCGATATCTTCAGGTGTAGTTGGAACGTCTTTATAAACAATGTCCCTTACGAATCCACACAGAAAAAAATCCAGAGGCGTCAAGTCTGGCGAACGAACCGGCCACGACACATTTCCTCCGTGTCCAATCCAACGATTTCGGAATTCTCTCTAAACTCATTTCTAGTCATTACCGAAAAATGTGCCGGACACAAATTAACACATTTTGTTCCTTGCTCCTAAAGGTATTTCTTCCAGTAACAGACGTAATGTTTCTTGCGGGAATGTGGTGTACTTCCTACCATTAAGATTTCCTTCGATGAAATGGGGGCTATATTTCTGTCCTCCAGAATCTAACAACATTCACCGGCCATGGTTTTTGGTGTGCAACTTGCCGCAGCCAATGTTGCCCAATAATGTGTGTTATACAAAGTAAAATTTCCTTGGTTCGTGAAAGTAGCCTCGTCAGTAAATAAAATCAAAATAATAAATGTGTCATCCCTTTGAATCTGAAGTTGAGCTCATCACCAGAATTCAATGCGACGCCTGCAATCCGTACCAGTTAATTCTTGGTGGAGACTGATATGGTAAGGATGATATTTATGGCGATGCAGAACACGAACAACACTACTCTGGCTGATGACAGCTCGCGTCAAATCGCAAGGGAATCTAACACATGGATCTCTAACCACAGTGGCAAGAGTACCAATTTCCGTTCTCTCGTTAGTAACTTTCCTTTGTCGGATATGTTTCCGAGGCGTTAAAGATAAAGTTCTCTGTTTATCATACACGTATTTAAATGTACGACATGTAGGGTGAGTACGTTGTGGATATCTTTCAATATATGTCTCTAGCTCTCACTGAATTTCGTTGGCATTCTCCTCCGTAAATGAGAAGCATGTCGACTTGTTCTTCGAAGGAATACATCAATCACATTCGCCTGATTCGACGATACTAGTCTTACCGTTACTGTTAGTGATGTATTGCGAAACCGTCGAATGGTGTTTACATGTCGATGACACCTTAGATAGATACGCCGTATTCGGCGAATATTTACTATTTGCACGATATACGATAGAGAACTGTCAGAGCATGTGCTTCGATAAGTGTCGAAGTGATAAGGAATACCACTCCATCCATGATAAGATTGCAGCACTGCATTTATACCAATGGTCATCACTTCGAACACCTTCTGTAAAAGGACGCTTATGCCACTTTTGTAACTTTCGTTGATCTTAAAAAACCTTACTGTTAAACATCGCTGGATTCGTTTCGATGGCCATTATCAGAAAAGAGGTACCAAACTATAACATCCCATTTAAAAAGATGACCATATCTCGGAAGCGACCCCACATAGCAACAAAAACCAACGTCATATTATGGCCCCCGTTGTCCCAAGCAACAATTGTCCCACAAACTTCCCAGCTACCATCGTACTTCAGGAGTTATTCTAGGTAGCGGTAGTTGGCGACTCCGCCTGTGTATCGCCATGAGCCCTCTGTTTCTTCTTCTTCGCCGCTGTCTTCCCTCACAAATTGATGCAAATATCTTCCACAACATTTTACTTAAAAAAATATTTCTTACTCTCTATACACTTACCTTTCTGTTTTGCGGTGTATAGTAACACTGCTCTGACTATAATTTTGTTTATCCTTCTTTTGGTCCCTCTGGAAAATTTTTTGGAGGTCAGTAATGCGTTGAGTGAATATGACGCTCTGGATACAGATTAAGTCTTATAGACCCATCAGAAACGTGGTTATCGACATGCAGTGTATCCCACCATTTTTGTCTTGTAATTTCTTTCTGTCCTCCTGAATTTCATTTTCTCTTTATTTTAACAAATCACGGGGCTCGTATTACAGGAAAATGGTTTTCATCTAGATTTTCAGCCAGTAGGCCCCTACTGCATAATCATCTGCAAAGACAAGATTTTCAATTTTATTCCTCCGTTTGTAGGGAAGCAGCCTACTCACGATGTAGTAAATTCACATCAGTTTCCATTATGTGCCAGCCAGTCTGCTGTAACTAGCTCTGACGTCATAAATGTTGCGCAATACCTTAAAAATCAAGCAAATGAACTAAAACTATTCTAGCATGTCAAAAATAATACTAAATTAATGTGTGTTAAATATCAGTTCGATAACTTCAGCCATTTCCGAGATTTGGACGTTTTTCTGGAAAAATCATTGGCGCAACAGAAAAGAGCTAGAGACTTCAAAATTTATATTTAGATGCATCTTTCATAATGATTTAATAAAAACAGTACTTTGGATTTCACAAATTAAGACTTAAGTGGAAATTCATGATTTTCTGGTTTTCGTCTCAAAACTGAAGGAAGCAAGATAGATTAAGTAGGTTAGTAAATAAGGCTAGGATGTTTAGATTTAAATAGGTTGGAGGTCCGCTATGATTATGAAAATGTGTAAAGTTTCTTTTTAATACCTATAAAATTATAGCGATAGCGGATCTCAACAGGGCCAGTTCAGAGCTCATCTAGTGCGTGCAGGGCAATTAAATTAATTCTCTCGCCTAAAGTATTTAACTTAGCCACGTCAAAATTTTATTATCAATACTTACCTGCGTGCTGAATGCACGTTTAAATTAAGAACTTCTTCGGCCATCAGCCAAAGAAGCTATAAATTATTATGTAACTTGAAGTGGTGCGTTACTAGCCCAGCGGCTAGTCGGGAGAGCGGAAAAGATCAGGCGATCCCTCAGCCGTCCGCCCCGCGGCTTTATATAAAAGAACACTGCGCGAGGAAGGAAGGCCCCAGTTCTCTCCAGACGCTGAATGACACGCCATCTGTGTCGGTAGTCGCGTCGCATCAGTGTATCTGCTACAAACAGCCTCGGGTGCCGTATTAAGTTACTAGAGATACGCGGAACTATGAAAACATTATATGTGAAGTGTTAATTCTGGAATGATTTTCATTATCTAGCTTCAGTTTGCGTATTGTCGTATTTTTCACGTGCCGTCGCGGGACAGTCATTCTACCAAAAATTTAGCGTGGCGTTTGATGAAATATTTTCATCAAATTATGGCGAGCATTCTTTTCAACATTTAATTCGGACATTTATAGTTGCATCAGCGCATTAGACTCTGAACTGCTCTGTTAGTTAGGTTGTAGGGATACTTGTGGTTTTTATCAGTGAATTTCAGAATATACTCAACTATTTTGGAAAACCGTTTTTGATTAGAAATCCCGGACAATCTCCTAATTCCTCAGAGCTATAAGCTGCAGCTATAAGAACATTCTCAGGTAAAGTGGGCACTAGGATATCTATTTACTGGCTCCAAGTTTTATTAAATCACTTTCTGGGGGTCACGGAGTAAATAGAGAGCCAGTGTTGAGAACGGCAAAAGACAGCAATAACAACATTCTAAAAGCTAGAAACTGATTCAGCACGCAAGCGTTTATACAACAGTAGATAATTTATTTTTACAAAGTCATCCGCCGCCCCACATATGGTGCATCGGCCGGGAAATGTTTCTACAGTCTACAAATACTTTTTACAAACTTACTCATCCGCCGCCCCACACGTTTATACCCTCTCCTGGTTTTCCTGCTGTATCCACTACTTCCTGTATGATTATTTTTAAACAAGAGCTATGATACTGCATCACCTCGCCTGGCCCTTCTTCTTATGTCAAGAGTTGGAATAATCTCCTTGCATTTTCACTCCCCCTTTCCAGGCTTCCAATGTAACTTTTGCAAAACTTGTAATCTCTATTGCTATTCCAGAATTGTGCATTTTCTCCCAAGACTTTTCTCTGTTTATGCTATCGTAGGTTTTCTTCATGTTAGCAAATGTAGTTTTGTTGTATTATGCATATTCAGATATGGCTTCCTCCAGTGGAAACACCTGATCAGTGGTGGATGGGATTCTTTATAAATCCACTTGCTTCTCATATATTCCCCTTTTTACTTGTAATATCCGTCTTTTATGGAGAAAATGGAGAACAGTTCATAAGATGTGCTAGTTAAATTGCATATCACTTATAGTGACATCTCATTAAGTCCTATTCTCTCTGCAAAATACACTAAGCCATATAGAATAAAAAAGTAGGCTGCAGTGACGAAACGACTGATCAGTCAAATCTGTTCAAGCGAAGTGTAATTCCCGGTTCAGGCCTCAGCTGTTGCATACGATACTTCAGTCAGCTAGTAAGGTACTGAAAGAATTGGTTTGTGGAACTGTTTCACTGACACCCTTCTGGAAAAACAGCGTTTTGTATCTCTAGTTATATACGTGAAGGTGATCTGCACTCTACATTGGTAATCGAATATCGTGAGTGACCCAGACGCAATTTTTTATGAAATAGTCATCTAAATAACGGCAGACACCATACAGCACTTATCCTAATTGTGAACAATTAGAAGCGTTCGTATTTGATATCAGAAAGCATTAAAATGCCAGAGGGAATGCTCCTCCAATATCGGTTGACAACAGACGAAATGCGTTAAGACAAATATTAACAAACAGCACATTTACTGCCAGAAATACAATAAGATCTGGACTATACGAAACTGATTGTAGGAAGACCATGAACTGCACTCATTGTTTCCATAATGTAGAGGTAAGGCACATGCAAATCTGTGATGTAATCAATATAACTTGTTTCTTCCTACTACAGCCCTTTTTTCAAATTTTCATGGTAGTATTACGGCCCAGTCATTGTGTGAAAAAAGCATGGTGTTCAGGGGTAAAATATCCGTAGACGGGTATAAATATATCCTTTTTTGGTACAGGGTTTGCGGCGGTACAGGGTTTGCGGCGGTATGAACTCGCTTGGACAAGTCTCATGTCTCACAATTGGAGAAAATTAAACGAGAGTACTGTTTTCTATGAGAACTGATGAATACAATTTCGTTTCTGTCAATAGAAGGCACAATTCAGAAACATCGTCACAATGAAATAAATAGTTACGATACACAGTGAAAAATTGTACAGTATGACAACACATCTTGATGGGACAACATAAGTTACCCGTAAGCAACTGATGGAGCAGAATCTCAAGCAATGTTCTTTGCCGTTCTTAGTATCGAAATGCACCATGTGGTTACGAGAAAGAGGAGCAGTCTTTTTGCTGAGGGGGCGGTGCAGCTCCACTCATGACAGGGAGTCAGTCTCGTGGTCCGTTGGCGGACGTAGGAGGAACACGGAGTGCTGGGCTGCGCACAGTGGCTGGAGGCGCCTGGGATGCAGGTGGTTTGCAGCGGTATGAGGGTTTGCAGCGGTGAGCTGTCAAGGGTGGATGTGTGTGTTAAATGTAGACCGACGAAACGTGCGTCTTCGACACTTAACGTTAGGAATATTTTGGACGTGCAGTATGACAACACTGTAATTTTATGTCTTTGTATTTTGTACACTGTTATAAATCTGTTCTTCCTCGTAATTCTATCAGACTGTAAGGAGCTGAATGTGCAAGGGCTGGAGAGAGATTTGTGTAATGAACGAAGAGTTAACGCGTTGACAGTGCGTATATCTTCCTCTGGTTTCATTCTGAGTTGACTCTGTTCAACCTGTTTCCTCAAAGATAATGTTACGAGCCACATCAGAATAGCAGCCGCTACGCGTTAAAAGAAGATCCCTAACGTCTTCTTTATTATTTTTTATTATTTTGCAAATAGATCCTTCTAGAACGGGTAATTTCTTTACGTATTATTTCGTATCAGCCATTGCAGTCATCATCTGAAAACTTGGATCAAATTTTAGAAAATGTAGTATCAAAACCTGTGCACAACTGGTATGTTCTTAATCCTCTGATGGTGGACAGTAGCAGAAACGGCATTATGACTAAAGAAGTACTGTATATTAACCGATCTAGATGGTTTCATTGTCAAAATACTCCCGATGGCCGCAGACAATTACTGAAAATGTATTTTTTATTAATAATTGCCTGTGAGCGAGTGCACATGCCGTCATAAGGTTCTTCTGCATCAAGTTATGTTTACGTGTTATTAGTGTTGTTACGTGTGGCTTTCGAATATTCGTTCTAAAAAGAGAAATTTAGATATACAGGCTTTACTCAGTTGTGAAACGTAAATTTTTCGCGCACCTGTGTGCAACGAGCGAATTATTTCTATGTAAGCGACACAAGACTTCGTAAATAAGCGTGTCGATGAGAGATTTATTTTGTCTTTGTGTTCAGTCTTTCAGTTGACATATTATTTCCTAAGCTGTTAGTGTCTGAAGGCTGCATCTTTAAATTACGTGTCGAACTGCGATTGACGTTGTTGGTGTAGCCAGCTTTTATGTAAATTTGTAATATATTCAAACCATTAAGTATGGTTTCAGGGTACTTAATTAAATTTGATTTTCCGGCCCTCTTTTCCACAGTGATGTTTGTGTTAAGAGATAACAGATGAACGGGGTTAAAAGTATCAGATGAGATAGTCGGTGTCAGTAGATAACTATCGCCAGCCTGCGCTCAATTCGGTCACGTTCGATCTGAGTCCTCACGCTGTCGCAGATCTTGATCCCTAGTCCAGTAGCGCTCTGAAGTATTTCGTAGTTGTGGTGCCATGTTGTCAGTACTGTTTGCATGCAATCACACTTGGACTTCGCAGAGCGGTTCCTTACGTACCAGCAATACAAAAATCTCTCCCAAAATTTCGGGCAGTAAATGGACGTTAAAGATTGGCAATCTGGCAAGGGGGGGGGGGGGGAGGGAAACCTTGTTTCACAAAGCGACTTGCATCCAGCGCACGTTAGTCTATCGATTATTCATATGACTTTGAAACGCATTCCTGTCGGTTTTTTAGCACATTCTAAATTGCTTTCTGCATGAATCGTAAGTTGATTTGTGAATGCGTGCATAGTGTACATGATTTCTGTGTCGGGGGAATCCTCGTCGCATGTAGAAACAAACTTTCCTACAGACAAAAGGGGCTACACGAGCTGAGCGGTGTAAGGCCGAACGGATGAATGCCAACCACTGTCTGATTGTGTGGTTGATTGGGTTTGCGAATAATGAGCGTTGTTATAATTATTAGCGACATTCAGACTACAGGAGTGGAAATAAACGAATAACAGGAAAGAAAGATTATGTATTACCTTCTCTATGTAGCCAAGAACATGAAATTTTGACAGAAAATTTTGGGCCATATCGCTATACTAGTAAGGGCTAGTTGTAGCAGCCGCTGAAGTTCTATTCTGGGAGTAGTGCAGAAAATGTTGCACAATCACTTAATAACGTCTAACCGGAGAATAAACGCGGGATAACTAAACTGGTGATCGTGGCAGGGTTAGTGAAGTTAACCTGCGAATAAGCTTTGACACTAGCGGGAATAGTTACAGAATTAGTGATAACAAGACTGTTGGAATCGTAATGTTGTTCCATAATTTGTGTGATTATCCGTTTCTTCTCCTTCCAAGTTTGTATAAAAATTTCGTGCTACTACTTCTCGATTTTATACTTGAGAAACTGGAGCGTATGAATGAAGTGTGAAACTATTTCTTAACGTAAAGCTTTTTGCTTGTAGTGGGTGAAATAGGGATTTGATACTGGTACATGTGAATTATGTTCTGCCGTTACAAAAAAGACCGTTTGTACCAAAACAGTCATGTTTATTTGATTTGTGTTAAAATTGTTGAGCATTAGAAAGGCCTATTTTGTTTTACCTACCAGACACTGACAAAATAGACGTAATCAGATCGGAATCCACACCAGTCTTGGGTGCTATTTGTAATAACAGCTTTCTCAGTATTAGACAATGACATTTCGACGTTTCATGTAGCAAGACGTTTGACGAACTTTGAGGTACTGGATTCTTTCGCAGAAAGGGAAGCACGCCATGTAAAGCTGTAGCAAGATTAGAGAGAGAATACACATTTCTTCGATCCTTAGCTCCTAGAATTTTTTGTTTTGCTTGTCATGTCTTTACTGGGTTTATGTATCCTATATTTAATTTTGTCACACAAAGCAGCAAGTTGTTAACTGATGTGGGATAGTGTGCAAATTTTCTGAAGTTTTTTTTAAGAAAAGGGGACAGGATGTCAAACCGGCCGACTGTAAGCAGGAGAGAGACCACAGGACATTTTAATTTCCGCTGTCCTGAATATGGTTTGATGGTATCCATTACAAAATATACGTGTTTCAATTTAGTGATTTTGCTGTTCCCTCTTCGTTTACTGCTCTCACGTCAAATGAAAACAAAACAGATTTCTGTGGCCGGGAGCTATCAAACGAAATAAAATAAATTCACGTAATTACGGAAGGCTAAAATGTGTTACTAGTTGCAAATTTATTTCCACCTTTCTGACAGTCGAGCATTAATTGCCTTGCAGAACAATGAAATCATTTTTGTCGGTTTGCTAAAGAAATTTTTTTATTAATCTTTTCCGCTGAGGCAGACAATATATTTGAAACGAAGTGTTCAATTCCACACACTGTTCGCTGCATTTCGAGTGCACGTTTTCAACTTCTTGCACGTATGGCATTATGCCATAATAAAGAACCAAACATGAGGTAATACAGTACTGGTACTCCAAGAAAATTTACATCCAGAAAACCACATTGAAATCTTAATATCAGGTCGTGGCTTACTTCACTGGGAATCTGGACATATTAAAATTTGCACATTTAAAGTGCACATTCGTGTCACGAAATTCT